>NC_139389.1:31235000-41235000 GCF_054392235.1 Sus scrofa | reverse complement strand
CCAAGGGTTGCCTTTTCAAAATAAAATTTATTGCAAAAAATTTTAAGCAATCATACAGCAAAAAGAATATAATAATGAACCCCTATATATCCATCACGGGATTTAACAATTACTAACATTCTTCTTTGCCAAAGAATTTTTTTTTTGTCTTTTGGCCATTTCTAGGGCCACTCCCTCGGCTTATGGAGGTTCCCAGGCTAGGGATCTAATCAGAGCCGTAGCCACCAGCCTACGCCAGAGCCACAGCAACACGGGATCCAAGCAGCGTCTGCGACCTACACCACAGCTCACGACAACGCTGGATCCTTAACCCACTGAGCAAGGCCAGGGATTGAACCTGCAACCTCATGGTTCCTAGTCGGATTCGTTAACCACTGGGCCACAACAGGAACTCCTGTTTTCGTCTTTTTTTAGAGCTGTACCCATGGCATTATGGACGTTCCTAGGCTAGGGGTTGAATTGGAGCTGTAGCCTCTGGCCTATGCCACAGCCATAGCAATGTGGGATCTGAGCAGTATCTGCGACCTATACCACAGCTCACGGGCAATGCCAGATTCTTAACCCAATGAGCAAGGCCAGGGATAGAACCTGCGTCCTCATGGATGCTAGTCAGATTCGTTTCCGCTGAACCACAGCGGAAACTCCTGCCAAAGAATTTTAAAGGACATCCCATTTCTTTGACAAGATACTAATTTCACCACTAGATACATTAGTGGTCATCACTGAAAATAGAGAGGGTTTCTCGAATAGCCATGATACCATCATCACACAGTGGACTGATCTGAAGTTAACAGGAGTAAACCCCAAGGCAGGACATGGTGGAAGCCCTCAGTGCTGCTTATCTCTACTGCCTCCTAAGTCACTCAGCCTAGTGAGGACCTGATCTGCCTGCTTCTCCAGGACACACACATACACACAAGGCCTCGTCCAAGCCCCTTGTTGTGCAGCCAGACCAAGCCCAGAGGAGGAGAGTCTAGCCCCACAGTGAGGGCAGGGCCCTAATAGGCCAAGCCTAGTGCCCTGGGGGCTGCACCCCAATCAGGCCAGGCAGCCTCTGGGGCTCCTGCTGGACTTACCAGTCATCCAGCCTCCGCTGCAGCTCTGGGAGGAAGAACTGCGCATGGAACTGGTAGATGGAGGAGATGTTGGAGAAGATGAGCCTGACCACATCCTCAGGGAAGGCCTTGCTGCTGCGGGCCTCCTTCAGCAGCTCCTGGAAGAACACCTACAGCCGCCGCTGGGTCACTGGGCTTGCAGCAGGGAGGGAGCTCCCCCACCCCTAATACCAGCCCAGGGGGAGACAAGCACAGTCCCGGGGGCTTTGGGACCCCTCTCCAGCTTGCTGAATGCCTCCACCTCCTTAATCTCCCATCACCCTCAAAACAACTCTAGGAAGAGACAGGCAGGGAAGATTGTATTCTGGCCACTTTACAGATGGACAAACCAAGGCCTGGAGACATAGGGACTTGTCCAAAGGCTGGCTACTGAGGAACATCAGAAATGGGCCCATTTTGTATCTGTCAAGGTCTTGGACTTCACCAGACTCAAGAACCCACTGCTGATGCTCAGTGACTTAACCCCCTCACCTTAAGCTTCCTTAATAACGTGTGAAGGGCTACTGAGTTCCCGTCGTGGCTCAGCAGAAATGAATCTGACTAGGATACAGGAGGACTCAGATTCACTCCTGGCCTCGCTCAGTGAGTTAAGGATCCACGTTGCCATGAGCTGTGGTGTAGGTCGCAGACACAGCTCAGATCTGGCGTTGCTGTGGCTGTGGTGTAGGCCCGCAGCTACAGTTATGATTCAACTCCCAGCCTGGAAACCTCCATATGGCACAGGTACAGCCCTGAAAAGCAAAAAAAAAAAAAAAAAAAAAAAAAAGTGTGAAGGACTAACAATGGTGAGGATGTTGGCTGCTGGGATGATAGAGGAGGATGCTGTGTGGGGCCCGGGAAGAATGCCTGCCATGTACCCTCCTACGTGACTCCAGCCCAGGCGCCGGGAATGGAATCAGGAGTGATGCTAATAAGCCAAGTCCCAAACTCTAGCCAATGAGGTTAAAGGACTAAAGCTTCCTAGAGACAAATTCTGAGCTCCTAACTCTCTCCCTGCAGCTGGGTCAGAAGGGGGAGCGGGGGCGGGGTGAGGACACCCAGGTGCTGGGGCTCAGGAGAGGTGTCCTGGCCACTGGCCTGGTCTAGCAGGTGGAGGCGGGCCACATAGGCCTGCTCAGTCTCCAGCAGCTCCTGGACAATTCTCTTCTCCTCAGGCTCCTGCAGGGGAGTTGCGGGGAGAAAGAAGGAGAGGGTCACTTTGGTCTCCTTTGATGGGAGCAGTCTCCAAAGATGCCCCGTGAAACGTATGTCCTGGGCTTCACGCCCTCCTGCCATGCACCTGGGCTGGTGCTGGAATGGGTTTGACTGAGACAACGGGGCAGAGTGAGGCTGTGCCAGTTCTGGCCTAAGACTTAAGAGGGCTGGATGCAGTTCCTGTTGTGGCTCAGCGGTAACAAACCCAAACTAGTATCCATGAAGATGTGGGTTCGATCCCTGGCCTCGCTCAGTGGGTTAAGGATCCAGCGTTGCCATGAGCCGTGGTGTAGGTCACAGACTTGGTTCCGTTCTGGCATGGCTGTGTCTGTGGTGAGGGCCGGCAGCTGAGGCTCCAATTCAGTCCCTAGCCTGGGAACTTCCATATGCTTCAAGTGTGGCACTAAAAACCAAAAAAGAAAAAAAAAAGGACTGGAAGCTTCCACTGATGCTCTTGGGAGCCATGAACTACCACATCTGGAGGTCTGGCTTCCCTGAAGGAGAGGCCACACGGGGAGGAAAGGCCCTGGGACTATGTAGAGAGAGCGAGCCAGGGCCCAGCCATGCCTGCATCCCACCTGCCCAGTCACCAGCCCTGATAGAGGAACTATCTTGGGCTTTTCCACCCCAGCCAACATCTGACTGTAGCCACCTGAGAGACCCCAGTTATAGACTGAATCGTGGTCCCAAATTAATACGTTGAAGCCCTAACCTCCAATGCGACTATATTTGGAGATAGGGCCTTTAAAGTTAGGGTTAACTTTAGATAGGGTCTAATCCATGACGGCTGGTGTCCTTATAAGAAGAGGAAAGTATCCCAGGCGAGCAGGTGTACAGAGAAAAGGTTATGTGAAGACACGGTGAGCAGGTGGCCTTCTACAAGCCAGGAAGGGAGCCTTGCCAGAAACCACCCCCGCCACTCAGTCTTGGACTTCCAGTTTCTAGAGCTGTGAGAAAATGCACTTCTGTTGTTTAAGTCACCTAGTCTGTGGTGCTTTGTTATGGCAGCCAGAGCCAACTAAGACAAACTTCAAGCGAGACCCACAGAAAAACCACCCAATAGCATTCCAGTCGACCCCCAAACTGTCAGAAATAATAAACTTTTGGCCACTACATTGTGAGGTCGTTTTTTTTCTTTTCTTTTCAGGGTCGCACTAGTGGCATATGGATGTTCCCAGGCTAGGGGTTGAATTGGAGCTGTAGCTGCTGGCCTCCGTCACAGCCACAGCAGCACCGGATCCTTAACCCACTGAGTGAGGACAGGGATCAAACCTGCGTCCTCATGGATAGTTGTGGGTTCTTAACCCACTGAGCTACAATGGGAACTCCCATTGCAGGGTAGTTTATTATGTAGCAATTGATAACCAGTATACACAGTAGGTACTGTTATGATCACCATCCCCATTTTATAAATGAGGAGACAAGCACAAAGGGGTTAAAGCAAACTTGCCCAAAGTCACACAGAAAGCAGAGGAGCTGGGACACGAACCCTGGTATTCTGGCTCCAGAACGCATAACCTTAAAGTTCACAGACAGGAAAACTAAAACCCAGAGAAGGGAGGCAACCTGCCCAGGGTCTGTCTAAGGGCAGGAGTTGGCTGCAACCTCTGTTTCAGGTTGGAGCTGTTGCCTTCTTCAGTGGGTAAAGTTGGGCCACCACTGGTCACATCAGGTTGCAGGCTGTGTGGCCTTGGACAAGTTTCCTAAACTGTCAGACTTACTATTTCCTTTTCTTTCTTTCCTCCCTCCCTTCCTTCTTTTTTTTTTTTTTTTGTCTTTTTAGGGCCACAGCTGCAGCAAATGGGAATTCCTGGGTTAGGGGCTGAATCAGAGCTAAAGCTGCCAGACTACGTCACAGCCACTGCAACACCAGATCCAAGCATGTCTGCAACCTACACCACAGCTTTCGGCAACGCCAGACCCTTAACCCACTGAGCGAGGTCAGGGACTGAATCTGCACAGTAATGGTTACTAGTCAGGTTCTTAACCTGCTGAGCCACAACGGGAGGGAACTCCAGAGTTTCAATGTCTTTGCCTAAAAGGCTCCTCCTACAGTGAGGGGTATGGGAAATGCCAGCAGTGGGGAGCATAGTAGACGCTTAATCAAAAGGTGGGGGGTGAACCTAGTTTTCAGGTGATCTCTGGTCACATAAGAGCACCACCCGGGGGAGTGCTGGCTCTGGCAGGGAGAGGATGTGTGGTGAATGGAGGCACCTCCCAACTCCCCGCTTCTACCCCAGCCCTCTGGCACCTGAGTCCCTGGGCTGGGGCAGGTCCCAGGCTGGCAAGATTTTCTCCAGGCCCCACTGGACAGCTTGTTCTTCAGGGAGTTCAGGTACCTCCTGCTGACTGTCCTGGGCTCAGACTCCAGGGCCTCCCCCACGGTGGGCCTCTCCCACGATTCTGCAGGAGAGGGAGGCCTGCACCCAGGGCGGTGATGCTGGGCCTCCTGCCTGTGTACTCTGGGTGCTGCTCCTGAGGTCCTGAGGAGAAGAGAGCAGACCTGAGAGTTTCCGGTCTGTACAGCAGGGAGGAGACTAGCACCTCCCCAGGAGGGGGGATTTGGGGGCAAATCATGCAAATCCCTGCCCGGTTTGCAGGCAGAGTCTACTGAGACTGCTGCTTCCTTCCCCAATACCTTTTTTGGGGGGAACTCAAGTCTTCAAAATGAGTCAGCGGAGGCTGTGTTTGTTCTCTGGGGAACTGCACACTTCCCTGTTCAAAATGCAGCCAGGAACCCTTTCTTCAGCACATAGGAGGGGTTTTTTGTTTTTTGTGTTTTTGTTTTTGTTTTTGTTTTTGCTTTTTTAGGGCCGCACTCGCAGCATATGTAAATTTCCAGGCAAGGGGTCCAATCAGAGCTATGGCTGCTGTCCTACACCACAGCCACAGCAATGCCAAATCCTTAACCCACTGAGGGAGGCCAAGGATTGAACTTGCGTACTCATGGATACTAGTCAGGTTTGTTACCGCTAAGCCACACCAGGAACTTCTGCACATAGCAGATTTTAAGTCCCCCTCCCAGATCCCTGCATCTGTGGACCTCACTTCTGTTCTTAGTCTCTGTAGCAGGAAAGCCCCTAGAACCTTAGTAACCGATGCATCACGGGAAGGTGGGAGCTATGGAACACTGTAAAGGGAGGGCAGAGCTGATAAAGCTGGAGCTTTTCAGTGGGAGCTATGCCCTCCATATCTCTAGTGGTGGGAAAAGCCAGCCCGGGATGAGCTTCCTATTCCCCCAGGGGTGGGCTTTCACAGTGTAGTTTTGTTACACCACCTACTGGTCTGCAGCCCAGTTAAAAAATTTTTTTTTCTAGGCCATACCTGTAGCATATGGAGGTTCTCAGGCCAGGGGTTGAATCAGAACTGCATCTGTGACCTACATCACAGCTTGCGGCAATGCAGGACCTTTAACTCACTGAGCGGGGCCAGGAATTGAACCCACATCCTCATGGATACAAGTCGGGTTCATTATCGCTGAGCCACAAAGGGAACTCCTGCAGGCCAGTTAAATTCTTTAGATAACAGAGGCCACTGTCACTGAATTTATCCAACATCTTGGGCTGTACCTCTTTCCCTTTGGTGTGGAAAAGTTTGAAATGACAGCACAAAGACTGGGCACCTTTCTGAAAGCTGGCTAGGAAGTGGAGGACCAGAAAAGTACAAAACCTTCAAAGCTGTGTGAGGAAGTTTTTCATTACCCCATTTTGCAGTTAGGTACAGAGAGGATAAGTAACTGGCAGCAAGGGGGTGGCAGAGGTGAGGTTCAGATCCTGCAGACTGGCTCTTGAGCCTGTACCCTAAACTGCCCCTCCCCATGTGAGCCAAGGAGAAACAGGTGCAGAGAGTCAATGTGACCTGCCCCACAACAACACACAGGTTGATGGCAGAGAGAGGATTGGGACCCAGTCTGCCATGGATCCCCTTTGGCCTTTCCACCCCCTCTGATGCCCCAATGCCAGTTTTCTCAGTCCACGGATCTTTGCTCATGGAATTAGCTGATTCTCAAGCTTTCTGTTCTACATTTGGTTTCAGCTTCTGCATTTTTCTCCAAGTGCCCCAGGCCAGCTTCTGTTTCCTCTTCACCCCTCAGTTTCAGATCAGCTAAGGTGCTCACAAGACCTATGGTGATCAGCTAAGACCTCACAAGAAAGCCTAGGCCAAGGCAGCTGGCATGAGGGCATCTCACACGGTGAGGGGTGACTCTCACCCTCCTGACAAGGCCTCCTCTGGCCCCATTCTGCTCTGAGGGCTGCTTCCTCCTGCTGGTGGTGTTGTCTAGGCAGAGCACATGGGCTTAGGGTCTCCCCACTGGGCATGGCTAGCATGCTGGGGGTATGGTACCATCTCCCACACCTGGGGCGGGGGTGATCCGGGAAGGTGGCACCTAGAGCTGTCCTTGGTGCTGAACAGAAACCTGCCTGGCAAGGGCCCCTAAGAAAGGCAGGTCAGGAGTTCCCGTCGTGGCGCAGTGGTTAACGAATCTGACTAGGAACCCTGAGTTGCAGGTTCAATCCCTGGCCTTGCTCAGTGAGTTAAAGATCCAGCATTGCCGTGAGCTGTGGTGTAGGTTGCAGACGCAGCTTGGATCCCGCGTTGCTGTGGCTCTGGTGTAGGCCGGCGGCTGTAGCTCCGATTAGACCCCTAGCCTGGGAACCTCCATATGCCGTGGGAGTGGCTCTAGAAAAGCAGAAAGACAAAAAAAGAAAAAAAAGAAAAAAAAAAAAAAAAGAAAGGCAGGTCACCTACTCGGGAAGCTGAACTTCCCTTCTAGGTCCACATCTATGCCACCTCCACCATGAAGCCCACAGGAGACTTTGTCTGCTCTGAGTGTCCTCAGAGCATCTAGGCCCCTCGCAGGCTATCTATTGTCCATGACCTGGCATCACGGTCATTCATGAGCTTGGCATCAGAGATAGAAATCCTTTGGGCAAAGACCATTCTTTGGGTTCCTGCATCCAATGCGGTTCCCATTTGACGCCGTGCGGTGCCACCCCTACCCTCTCAGGACTGAGGTGCTCTCCCCCTGGCTGCTGGTGGAACGATGGCTGAAGGGTGACTGACTGGGTCCCTTGCTGGGAAGAGCCCTCCCTGGAAGAGAGCACCCTCATCTAAAGTCAAGTCTACGACCAACGACAAGTCATGTGGGGGTACAAGGACCTAGCCCTTTGCCTCAACTGGAACAGCCTGAGGTGCACCCCAGCTCCAGAAGTCTCTGGGACAGGCTGTGGCCTCTGTGGCAGTTCAACTTCTCCCTGTGCCCCATGCTGCCTCCCTCGTCCCCTCAGGTGTTATCCCCAAACCCTCTCCAGCAAATCTCCACCCAGAGTCTCCATTTCCAGAGAATACTACCTATGAGAGTCACAGTCCCTAACACAGTCCTGGGCTCGAGAAAAGCCTGCAGAGTGGATTCATGTCACACACAGACACACAATGACCTCCACACACCTGGTCCAGCCTTTCCCCTTCAAATGGAAGCCGCTGCACTGCTCCCTGCCAATGAACTTAAAGCACTTAAGGCCTCTCCACCTCTCTGCACCTCCTCTTTCACATCTGTAAGATGGGGCTGGAGGTGGAACCTACCCCCAGTAGGCTGTTAGATGATTAAATGAAATAAGTAGCAAACACATTGAGAACAGTGCTCCAGAGGTAGACTGATCAGACATTCTGGTTTGCCCAAGACAGTCTCAGTCTTTCTCCTACTGTCCCTTCCTTCCCACCAAAAAAATTTGACAGCATCCATTTTCAGTTTCAATTGTGTCCCAGTTTGAATGATAAATGGCATGGTTATCCTACGCATAAGGAGTAAGGGCTTCATAAGTATTAGCTATTATTTCTGCTGGAGGGACAATGGGTGGAGTTCTGCACCCCAAACATGGCCTTTGGTCCACCCACGCTCACTCGTAATTACACAAAACATCTGGGCCCTGCTCAATACATCAAAACCCACACACTCACCTGCCCAGTTCCCGGTGGCCCAACAGCACTCTCCCATGTCCTGAGGAACCCATGACTGAGGGACATGGGCACTGCCCAGACAGGAGGAGGTGACCAGGACAGGGCCCAGAGAGAGAACTGCTCCCTGTGAGGCCCAGGGTGGCCCCGGCCCTGCTCCTGAGCCTGACGACTGGGGGGCCTGCACTGCCCAAGGGGTGGGCAGAGGAGCCGGAGGGAGACTGCCAGTTGGGCGTGGTGACCCTTCCCACCTCCACTACCCCGTACCTGCTGTTCTCAAACACAGTCACCAGACTGGACACAGATGCCAGCTTCTCCTTACTTGCCCCCTCCATCCTGCAGGGCTCCAGGGAGGCCCTCAGTGGTGCCTGAAGCAGGGAGGGGAGTCTCCAACCAGCACACTCAGCCACCCCACCTGCAGTCACAGATGGGCTAAGGCATCCTGGAGTCCCTCCCCAGGGCTCAGCAGGCCTGCTCCCTGCTCCTCAGTGAGCAAAGAGGAAGTGGTCCCAGAGCCACAGCCCTGAAGGGGAAAGGCCTGTGCTCCCCGAAGAGGGAGGAGCCTGCTTGGGCCCCACCCCTCCCCCATGGGGCTGACTTTCATTCCTATAGACTCCCAGTTCCAGAAGCCCTCCCAAGAGGGCAATAGGGCCTACAGGTAGATTCTGGAATGGGGCTCTTGGCCTGGGATGCTCCTCACTGGTCAACCACATTTTCTCCCCTGCAAAGTCCAGTGGATTTTATTTGGTCCTTTCTCCACAACTTATTTTCTGCATCTGACTCTGCTAACGGCTATAAGAAAACACCTTTTAAAAAAAAAACCCTTTTTTGGAGTTCCCGTGGTGGCTCAGTGGTTTACGAATCTGACTAGGAACCATGAGGTTGCCGGTTCCATCCCTGGCCTT
The DNA here is from genome assembly GCF_054392235.1 of Sus scrofa. NCBI lineage: Eukaryota > Metazoa > Chordata > Mammalia > Artiodactyla > Suidae > Sus > Sus scrofa. The sequence goes on along the minus strand of NC_139389.1, from coordinate 41,225,831 downwards.
GCTCAGTGGGTTAAGGATCTGGTGTTGCCGTGAGCAGTGATATAGGTCGCAGATGCGGCTTGGATCCTGCGTTGCTGTGGCTCTGGCGTAGGCCAGCCGCTATAGCTCTGATGAGACCCCTAGCCTGGGAACCTCCATATGCCGTGAGAGTGGCCCTTAAAAAGGCAAAAAGACAAAACAAAAAAAATAAATAAATTTTTTTGAAAATCACAAACCTATTAGGGGCTTGCGGGGAGGAGTACAGCAGGGTTCCCCCCTCCCCACTGGAATTCCCTCATTTTAATGGCTGCTTTTTCCACCTTCTTGCCCCAGGGGAGGGCAGGTTCCTCCCTGAAACTCTGATGATAATAATAGCTGCCACCCTCTCTTTTTAGTGCTTTACAAATATTTTCTCATTTAATTTCACAACAGCCTTATGAGGTGGGCCCTATTACCATCCCCATTCTATCGATGAAAAAAAAAACAGTATCAGAGAGGTTAAGTAACTTGCCCAAAGTCACCCAGTAAGAACACAAAAAGAGGAGCTCCCTGGTGGCTCACTGATCCAGCATTGTCACTACTGCAGCTGTTGCTGCTGTGGCAAAGGTTCCTGGCACACAGGGTGATCTCTGCCTGACAACTCCTTTACCACGTGGCCTCCCAGCGCTTCCAGAACAAGGGCCACTGATTCTGTCCCCCTTGTTCAAGGCCCACAGGCCCTTCAGGGCTCTCTCACTGGGTTCTGGTCTCGCTTGCCCTGAGCCAGGGCCTCTGTGGAGACTGGCCTTTGTCCTGGCGGGTAGGGACTGAGCCTCAGTCATCCTGGTACCCTAAGCGCCTAGCAGAGCTGCACACTCCAGTGCCCATGAAACACTGGGCCTCACAGGCCCACATCCTCACTGTCTTAGAGCTTCACCCGAGTCATTTCCTCTAGCAGATGCCTGGCTTCTCTCCTCAACCTTAAATCTCACTAATCTGCCTTGCTTTTTGTTTTCACTTTTTGTTATGGACAATTTAGGACACAGGCAAAATAGACAGAATAATATAACGTACCCCCATGAACCAGACCCAACAACCATCAACTCAGGGTCAGCCCTGCTCTGGCTACAGACACATTCACTCCCTCTGCCCATACCATTTTGAAACAAATCAGATGAATTCATCCACAAATATTTCAGTGTGTATCTTAAAAATAAGGAAATAGGGGCGTTCCCGTCGTGGCGCAGTGGTTAACGAATCCGACTAGGAACCATGAGGTTGCGGGTTCGGTCCCTGCCCTTGCTCAGTGGGTTAACGATCCGGCGTTGCCGTGAGCTGTGGTGTAGGTCGCAGACGCGGCTCGGATCCTGCGTTGCTGTGGCTCTGGCGTAGGCCGGTGGCTGCAGCTCCAATTCAACCCCTAGCCTGGGAACCTCCATATGCCGCGGGAGCGGCCCAAGAAATAGCAACAACAAAAAAGACAAAAAAAAAAAAAAAAAAAAAAAAAAAAAAAAAATAAGGAAATATATATATTCAGTACAATACGTACAATGGCAATATTATTCTATACATGGATGCACACATATACACTTTTATATATGTTATATACATTTATGTATGTACATGAAACACTTTTACCATCATCATACTCCAAGAGATATAATTAAATAAGGCAGTTTCCTTGGGGCGCAGTAGGTTAAGGATCTGGGGTTGTCACTGCTGTGATTCAGGTCACTGTTATGACGCAGGTTCAATCGACTACGTGTCAGCCATGTGGTAGAGGTTATGGATTAAACACTGTCCCCTGTCCTTTAGCTCATAGTCTAATGAGGAAGATGGCCTGTTAACCACTAAAGTACAATGTGGGAAATGCTTTGAACAGGGGAGCTGTGAATACCCAAAGGAGGGGCACTGAAGTCTGCAGAGAGCAGAGGGTGCTATCTAGGAAGACTTCCTAGCAGAGGCAGCCAGAAGGATGAAGGACGAGTTAAATCCCCAGGTTGACAAGGTAAGAAAAGGCATTCAAAGCAGAAGGAAGCAATGTGGGCTTGAGGACAAGGGTGAGACCAGGAATAAGAGTAGGGGGTCCAGCACACTGGGGTGTCCAGGGGCTTGGGAATGGCAAGACATGGGCTGAGGGGGCCCCTGATTGGCTTTGTCTGCTGAGCTGAGAGGCTTTTGCATGAAGGGAAGTGGGTACAGAATTTTCTTTATGTAATGGAGGCTCTGATTCAATGGTCGGTCGTGAACACTCCCTCTGAGTGGGGTGTCTCTGTTTCCAGGTTCTTGGGGTCCTTGGCATGGATAAGCCGCATGCTTCCTCTTCTCTGCTTTCAAGCCTTAAGGAGGATGGAAGAGCTCAGTTTCCTGCAGCCCAGACCGGGTGCGGGGTGGGGGGGTGGGGTGGGCGGGGGGGGGGGGGGCGGGGAGATGAAGCGAGGGAGGGAGGGAAGGAGCTGCAAGGCTGAGCAGTCACATGGTAGGCAGGCAGGCTGGCGGGCAAGAAAGCTCTGCCCTAGGATGCAAAGCAGGCTTTGTGTGCAGACTAGGGGCCCCCAAAGGGCCTCTTGCTGGTGCCCTGGGACATTAGAGGGCATCTGGGGGCTGCCAGGTAGGAGTATGAGCATTTGGGTCCTGGTTGTGAGAGAGAATGTATGTGTGTAACCTCCAGGGGTTTGTGAGGTCGTGGCCTTCCAGGGGATAGTGAGGACTCCTCAGAGGAGCCTTTATCCCCAGCGAGCCAAGGCCCAGAGAGGACAGGCTGGCATGTTCCCAGGGACCCCTTGCCCCTAACCTGGCCCCCAGCCTCAGCCAAACACAGCAGCTGCCGAAAGCTTGATGGCCTGTGACAGAGGCCTGTGAGTGAGGGATGACAGTGGCTGAGGGAGATGCAGGCAGCCAGCTGAAACCCGCTCCTGGGCTGGTGCAGCCCTTGCCACTCCTCCTCGCACAGCCTCCCCTTCCCCCTCAGGCTGCTGCCCCCCTACTAGGCTTGGGGAGGCCCTGGCTGGGCTGTCTGGATAGTCACATGATGGGCAGAGGCCACACCACTGGTGCCAGTGGGAAGGGTGGGCCCTCCTTGCCAGCTTGGAGGAGGAGGACTGAAAAAAGCTAGCCTCCTTTGGTCCCCTCCTCCAGAGAGCCGGAATTTCCCACTGATGGTCCCACCCTTTGCCGAGGCCTCTTATCTTCCTATCTTCCTGATGCTGCCCCCAGGCTGTCAGTGGGCCTTGGTGCCAGGCTCACAGCCAGTCTGGTTCCTGAGTCCACCTGCCCATGGAGTGTCTGTGTGTCCTGCCCCTCTGAGCTCTGGGTGCTCCTAACCAGTGCTGTCAGTCTGCAATACCGACTATTCAGAGCCGATGAGCAGCTCATTAGGAAGGCAGGGAGGCAAAATCAACCTCCCTCCACCTGAGCCAGGGAGGGTGCCGGGGCCTGAAAGGCAAGCCGGCAAGCGTGTCAGTCCTGACGTGGGTGGCCAGGGGATGTCAGCCAGGAACATAAATGGCTCTTTCTTCTTCGGGCATGTGAAAGATCTGGTTTCAAAGCTGGCATTCTCGGGCATTGGGCAAGGCTTGTGCCAGGCCCTGGCCCCACCCCGCTATTCAAGAAGCCCTCAAGGTCACCAGAGGCCTCAGGTGGGGCCCAGGGAGGAGTCTTGGGAAAGTGGCAGTGAGGAGGGAAGGCAGAGTGAAACAGCAACAGGGCTGGTCTCATAGGGAATGTGCTCGAGGCTGAGACAGGCCCCCTACCCCTGGGAGGGGGGCCAGGAAGGGGCAGAAGGAGGGATCATGTTGCTGGGGGAGGAGACACACCCTTGCAGGGGCCTGGCCGGGTCTGGGCAGGGAGGCGCCAGATGGGAGTTAGTAAGGCAAGGCCAGAGCCCAGGAACACTGCCAGGCGGCGCTTTCTGTGGCGCCCAGCGGGTGGGCACTGGGCCAGCAGGTGGGGCCTCCCATCCAGGTCAGGCTCTCTTTATCTCCAAACAGCTGTGGCCTTTTCTTGAGGCCTGCTGGGTCCTCCAAGGCCACTCGTGGAGAAACAGGAGCAGCTTGGAGAGAATGGACAGGTTTCCCAGTGGAGAAAGAACAAACTGTTCCCTCACAGCCAGCTGCCCTGCTCACCCAGTGACCTCCCTCCATGACCACTTCCCAGCCTGCGCTACCTCGGCCCATCCTCCCACACCAGGAGGAGTTATTTTCGGCCTGAGACTCACCATTAATGCCCTTCTCTGGCACAAAGCTCCTTTTTTCCTTTCTTTCTTTGTTTTTGGCCATGCCCAGGGCATGTGGAGTTCGAGGGCCAGGGATGGAACCGGGGCCACAGCAGCAACCTGAGATGCTGCAGTGAAAATGCCAGATCCTTAACCCACTGTGCCGCAAGGCAACTCCACTAAGCTCCTCTTTAACATATTTCTGGGAGAGTTGTTACAGAATCAACCGCTAAAATCCATTTCTCCCATCAAAGAACTGCATGATTCCTTCTTTCCTTCCACTAAAATTCTCTCTTCCTTCTTTCCTTTCAACAAAAAGGCCCAGTGCTAGGAACTTGGGACATGCGACCAATGACCCTCTTAAATCTGGCCAGAGGCCTTAGTCCTGGCAAGACCCTGAGGGGATAGGACCTTTACTTATGGGTCTCTGGGTCCCCAGAAGTTAGCACAGTGTCTGCCACACAGTAGGCCCTCCACAAATCTTTCCCAAATTGGGGGCAGGACACTCTGAGCAAATAGGAAGGGGCTGTGGGAGAGTATTGGCTTGTCCTTCCTCCATCTTCTGTCTTCTACCTTGACCAGGTGCCAGCAAGCACCCCACCCATGTCCTGCCTCCTCCCCTAGGCTCTGGCCCCTCAGGGTTTACACAGACATGCACCCTATGGTTTCCCACCCATCTCTGGACTCAGTGCCCAGGGTGAGTGAGCCACTCCTCTCTCCCATCACAGTCCCAGTCCCCTACAGGGCAGGTCAAAAAGAATGCGGGCAGGAAGTTCCCCTTGTGGCTCAGTGGTTAACGAATCCGACTAGGAACCACAAGGTTGAGGGTTCAATCTCTGGCCTCACTCAGTGGGTTAAGGATCCAGCGTTGCCATGAGCTGTGGTGTAGGTCACAGACACAACTCGGATCCCGTGTTGCTGTGGCTGTGGCGTAGGCCAGCGGCTACAGCTCTGATTAGACCCCTAGCCTGGGAACCTCCATATGCTTCAGTGTGGCCCTAAAAAAAGAAAGAGAAAAAAAAAAGCCACTTTCCTCTGGTCTGCATTAGGGATATATCTAGTATATGTCCCATTGGGTGTCATAGCCTAGTCCAGAGCCGATGACCTACATGGCCCACCTCCCTGACCTCATTTCTACCCCTCTCCCTCCCCTCCCTCTGCTCTGGGCACTTGACCCCCTCTCTGCCTTCCCCCATGCCAGACAAACTCCCACCTCAGGGCCTTTGCACAGGCCATTCCTCCTATCGAGAACTCCCTTCTGCCATGTACTTGCATGGCTCGACTCCTCAGAATCTTTGCTTCAGAGTTCCTCAGCAAAGGTCATGGCTCAGTGGTTAACGAACCTGACTAGCATTCATGAGGATGCAGGTTAGATCTCTGACCTCGCTCAGTGGGTTGGGGATCTGGCATTACCATGAGCTGTGGTGTAGACAGCAGATGCAACTTGGATCCCGCATTGCTATGGCTGTGGTGTAAGCTGGTGGCTGTAGCTCCAGTTCGACCCCTCGCCTGGGAACCTCTATATGCCACAGGCACGGCCCTAAAATGACAAAAGAAAAAAAAATAATTTTTGCTTCTGTGTCATCTTCTTACCAAGGCCTTTCGACCCCTCGAAACATACCCCCTCAACTGCAACACCACAACAGATGCCTGGTTCCCCTCCACCTTCTCCTGCTTCATTTTTCTCAGGTATTGATTTCTGATTTACTGATTTCTCTATCATGTTTATTGTCTGTCTCCCCAACCAGAACGCCAGCTCTATGAAGGCAGGCATTTTTGTCTGTTTTGCTTACTGCTCTACCCTCAGCTTCTGCAACAATGCTTGGCACATGCAGGTGCTCAGAAAATACGGGTTGAAGGCCTTAAAGGACTTTTTTTTTTTTTTTTTTTGTCTTTTGTCTTTTGTCTTTTTTTGTTGTTGTTGTTGTTGCTATTTCTTGGGCCGCTCCCACGGCATATGGAGGTTCCCAGGCCAGGGGTTGAATCGGAGCTGTAGCCACCGGCCTACATCAGAGCCACAGCAACACGGGATCCGAGCCGCGTCTGCAACCTACACCACAGCTCACGGCAACGCCGGATCGTTAACCCACTGAGCAAGGGCAGGGACCGAACCCGCAACCTCATGGTTCCTAGTCGGATTCGTTAACCACTGCGCCACGACAGGAACTCCCTTAAAGGACATTTTTTACTTTCTGTCTTTCCGAACTCTCCCAGGACATTCAGCTTTGCTGTTCCCTGCTGGAACCCAGGCTCTAGTCTTCAGGACAAGATGCAGCCTTGGAGTTCTCATCATGGCTCAGCCATAACAAACCTGACTAGTATCTGTGAGGACATGGGTTTGATTCCTGGCCAAGCTCAGTGGGTTAAGGATCTGGCGTTGCCGTGAGCTGTGGTGTAGGTTGCAGACACGGCTCGGATCCCAAGTTGCTGTGGCTGTGGTGTAGGCTGGTGGCTGCAGCTCTGATTTGACCCCTAGCCTGGGAACCTCCATATGCTGTGGGTACGGCCCTAAAAAGACAAAGAAAAAAAGATTGAGAGAGAGAGAGAGGAAGGAAAGAAGGTAGGAAGGAAGGAAGGAAGGAAGGAAGGAAGGAAGGAAGGAAGGAAGGAAGGAAGAAAAGTAAAGGATGCAGCCTCTACCCGGTTCCCAGCAGTGGTGGGGGTGAGCAGGCCATACCTCCCTTACTGCCCTGCCCCTTCTTAGAGGCAGGAAGGTGAACCACAACCTGGGGAGGAAAGAGAACTTAAGCTGGATGAAAAAGCACAGTAAATGTTCCCTTCCTTTAAAAAAATAAAAGTATTGGGATCATCTTTAGAGTTTCTCTAAAACATTTTAATTTCCAGACTCTATCCCCAGGGATTCTTTGTCAACTTTCTGTCTGGGCTAAGGCCTGAGCATTTTTTTTTTTTTAAATCACTCAGTGATTCTAACGTTCAGCCAGAATGGGGAATCAGGAGTCCAGGCAATGCCCTGGCCAGGTTCTATTGCCCCCTTGTGTCCCAAGAGTACCCAGTGTGAGTATGGGTACCCTAAGATACCAAGTATGGTTCCTCCAACTAGGAGAATTGTGACTGTGCGTGGACATTCTTCAGCTCACCCAGCAGGTAACTCTACACACACACTGTTCTATCAGAAACCAAGCTAACTCTCAAAGATGGCACAGTCTAAACCAGGATTTACAAACTCAGATGCCAGCTAGAGCCATGCAGGTGACACTGGTTGCAGCAAGTGTGTTGTTGAGATGTAGAGATGGGTGGAGAACACATGCCCTTTCACAGAGCAGCTTTTAGCCTGCTATGGCCTGTTCTTGTCAGGGAGAATGCAGGCCCCAGGTCTTTGTACCTCCCCCACCCAAGAGAAACTAGAATTCAGGAATTTTATGTTATTGACTTATTTTTTTTAATTTTAATATTTTCTTTTTTGGCTGCCCTCATGGCATATGAAAGTTCCTGGGCCAGGGATCAAATTCAAGCCACAGCTGCGACCTATGCCATAGCTGCAGCAACGCCAGATTTTTAACCCACTGCATGGGGCTGGGGATTGAACAGGCGCTGCCACAGAGACGAGCCAGATCATTAACCCACTGTGCCACAGTGGGAACTTCTAGATTCAAGAATTGTAAATAAAATAGCCCATATTTTCATCTAAAAATCCTGATGCTATCAACAGATCGCTAATTCAGGTTTCCCAGTTACCAAACTGCCACATCTTGCAAGACCGACCCCTCTTACAAAGGGGTCATATGTCATGTGACCGCTTTAGAGCAGAGTCCCTTCCTCCCTCCCCACATCCACATCCTTCATGTTTGAGCTAATAGAAAAAGGTTGCTCACCCTAGTGCCTCATCCTTCCATAAGCAATCACTGTTCTGATTTTTAGCCCCACAGGTTAATTTTGCGTGTTTTAGAACTTCATATAAACGGAATCATACAACATGTGCTCTTTTGTGTCTGGATTATTTCACTTAGAATAACTGCTCCCTCAGTTCCGCCCAGACTCCCCTGAAGCTTTGCAATAAAGGCTTGTCACAGGGGTGTGCTGGAGCTGGCTCCCACTGGCTCATGAAAATCAACTGGGCCCATTTCCTCCCAATTCTATGCTCAGTGACATTGCACTAGAGGCATGAAATCAGCCATGGTGAGAGTATTTACACCACATGAATCAGCAAGTGCTATGAGTCAGAACTTTTCTTTTCCTAGAGAGCCGGTTAGTAAGCATTTAGCAGCACACCGCTATACATCACTCTGCCATGGGCTGGTAGGGAAGCCGTGGAGAAGGGAGTGGTTCTATTTTTCTAGTTATGTAAGAAATCACACAAATGTATGCAGTAGACATTTTGACGGCACTTTCCTTTTAAAACCCCTAGATACCCTCTCAAAGGAAACAATATGACTCTTACTTCTGAAATATTTCCTCCTTAATTAAGGAATGGTACTTAAAGTTTGGAGTTCCCTCTGCGGCTCAGTGGTAGCAAACCTGACTAGTATCCATGACTATGTGGGTTCAATGCCTGGCCCTGTTCAGTGGGGTAAGGATCCAGTGTTGCCATGAGCTGTGGTGTAGGTCCCAAAAGTGGCTCGGATCCCGAGTTGCTATGGTTGTGGTGTAGGCCGGAGGCTACAGCTCCGATTAGACCCCTAGCCTGGGAAACTCCATATGCTGCAGCTGTGGCTCTAAAAAAAAAAGCAAACAAACAAATAAAGTTTTACTAGTGTGTACTCACCCACCTAACCGCCACCCCAATCCAGATGAAGGATGCTTTCATTCCCCCCAGAAAATTCCTTCTGCCTCCTTCCAGTCATCTGTCCATAAGCAATCACTGTTCTGATTTTTAGCCTCACAGATTAATATTGCCTATTTTAGAACTTCATATAAATGGAATCATACAATATGTGCTCTTTTGTGTCTGGATTATTTCACTTAGAATAACGGTTTGCTGTTTGTTTTGGTTACGCCTGTGGCATGTGTAAGTTCCCGGGTCAGGAATCGATCTTGTACCACAGCAGTGACAATGCCGAATCCTTAACCACTAGGCCATCAGGGAACTCCCTAGAATAATGTTTTTCAGACTCATCCATGTCACTCATCAATAGTTCATCTCTTTTCAGGGCTGAATATTCTTCCATTGGATAGTCCTAATACCATCTTTTTTTTTTTAAATAAATTCTTCTGAAGTATAGTTGACTCAGAAAATTGTGGTAGTTTCAATGTACAATAAAGTAAATCAGTTATACATATATATCATTCCTATTCAGGTTCTTTTCTCATATAGGTTATTACACAATATTGAGTAGATTCCTCTGTGCTGTACTCTAGGTCCTTGTTACCTATCTATTTTATATACAGTAGTGTATATATGTCAATCCCTTAATTTATCCCTCCCCCTCCAACTGATACTATCTTAATCCCCAAACTCACCCAGACGCTGGGCAAGAGCCATTAATGTTTGATTTAACAGGAGAAGAAAATTTCTTCCCACCTCTCAGGACAGACACTGGGCACAAGAGATTTAGAAGGACTTACCTTTCTCACCGAGAGGAGGGTGACAGAGCAGAATACCAACTAGGCATCTGATCCTTTCTGACCCTGGGGTGAGTGACATGCCACATCTCCCCAGAGTGGAGAGGCCCCATTTCCCTTCTTCACTCTTGTAGGTTTCATCCCAAGGCCTTGGTACCTATTAGTTCTGTAGCTGTCTTCCACATCTCTCCCAGAAGCCTTAGTGATCTCACACACCTACATCTGGTGACCTGCATGACATTCCAGAATTCCTGAAATGATGACTGTTATAATGTACCTTCTTTTAGCCTAATTAGGACACGAGGTGTTTCCTGATTTAAGGTGGTTATGGGGCCCCAGGGGTTCAGGACAAAAGGAAGGCCAGTGTTCCTCACACCTGCCCCAGGCAACCATGTGAGGGAGCAGCCGGAATGTTCTCACCCAGAATGAATAAACAGGGAGACTCTATCCAAACAAACCCATCTTCTCCTTTTTTTTTTTTTTTTTTCTTCTTTTTAGGGCCGTACCTGTGGCATAAAGAAGTTCCTGGGCTAGGGGCTGAATTAGAGCTGCAGCAGCTGGCCTACACCTCAGCTTGCAGCAATGTTGGCTCCTTCACCCACTGAGTGAGGCTGAGGATCAAACCCACATCCTCACAGACACTATGCCCAGGTTCTTAACCTGCTGAGCCACAATGGGAACGCCAAACTCTTTTTTTTTTTTGCTTTTTTTAGGGCAGAACCCACGGCACATGGAAGTCCCCTGGCTAGGGGTTGAATAGGAGCTGTAGCTGCCAGCCTACGCCACAGCCACAACAACATGGGATCCAAGCCACATCTGCAACCTACACCACAGTTCACACCACCAGATCCCTGACCCACAGAGCAAGGCCAGGGATCAAACCTGCGTCCTCATGGATAATATTCAGATTCGTTCCCCCTGGGCCACAAGGGGAACTCCAAAACCCATCTTCTTTACGTCAGGATAAACTCTGACACCTGGTGCACCTCACCCCTTCCCAGGTGAGAGCGGAACTCTCATCTGGCCTTGGCATCACCTCAAGTTCCTTCCTGATCTGATTAGTGTGATATCAACTTAGTTTCAATAGTGGGTACTTACTATTTTGTATTCTCTCTTTTCATTGTAACAGTAGTTACCCACAGGAGCCCAGAGATTGCTGATCTATTTACCTGGCAATTCGCAAGGTCTACAAGAGTATTATTTCTTGTTAATTTTTTCCTGTTTGATACTACTTAGGGGCATATGAGCCTTTCTAAAGTTTTCATTCTGTAAGTGGTGCTACATAAATAACTTTGTGCAAATGTTAAAAGTATTTTTGCTCATTCATGCGTTTTCCAGTAAATATTTAGTGGGTTCCTACCATGTGCCAGGCACTATGCCAACCATGAATAGGGTAGTTCTTTACAATCTAACAGGGGTGACTGACAGGGAAGCTGGCAACCACAGTGTAGCATGGTAAGCCCTAAGAGGCAGCAATCACAGAAGACAACAGAACCATAGGGTCCACTAACCAGCCCAGAGCTAACTGCTTTACAGCTCTAAGTACATACACCCAGGCTGCTCAGTGGAGCTAATGCTAAGCAAGGAAGTCATTAAAGTGCTCCTGGAGTTCCCCTTGTAGCTCAGCACAGTAAGAACCTAACAAGTATCCATGAGGATATGGGTTCAATCCCTGGCCTTGCTCGGTGGGTTAAGGGTCTGGCATTGTGGCAAGCTGCGGTGTAGGTCATAGGTGCTGCTTAGACTTGGAGTTGCTGTGGCTTTGGTGTAGGCTGGCAGCTACAGCTCCAATTTGACCCCTGGCCTGGGAACTTATATATGTCACACCTGTGGCCCTTAAAAAAAAAAAAAAAAAAAAAAAAAGCACTCCTGGAGTTCCCTGGTGGCTCAGCAGGTTAAGGATCTGGCATTGTCATTGCAGCAGCCCAGGTCACTGCTGTAGTGCAGGTTCAATCCCTGGCTCAGACTTCAACCTGCTGTAGGCCGGGCCACACACACAAAAAAAGTGCTCCTAGGGGTGGGAGGTAGGTTTGATGAAAGGTGTATTTGAAAGGGTAACACCTGAAAGAGCTAGGATGCTTTACAGTGTTCCAGACCAGAACAAACTTGGGTTAGGGAAGCCAGGGTAGGGGCGAGACCAAGGGGACAGGTAGACTGACAGGATTTGAATGTGGAAAGTATACAGAGTATTTGTTGTCAGGAGTAATGGGGGGGGGGGCTTTTAGGCGGCAAGAAGGGCAGACTTCAGGAAACCTGGACTAAGCCGTCAGAAGGTAGATGTCTATTCTGAAGAACCTTCCCACAATGAACACAGGATGAGTACAGACAAAGGGATCAGCTCCCCCATGGCTGTGTCCCTCCCAACTCTAGGGTACTGGATTTCTTTCCATTTAAACAGCTACTTTTCTTTTGCATATCCACAACTAACTAGCAGGTTTTAGGTGTTGTTGCAGGGGGAGGGCACGCTTACAAACATGAACAGGGCACTTGCTGGAATAGGCAACTTCTTCACAGGGCTGTTGTGAGGATCATACTCGAGTTGACATGTTGCAAAGCACTTTTAAAAACGTCTGGACGTAGTAAATGCAATTTAAGAGCCAATTATTATTCATTTTTATTAACTAAAGATTAGACTATCAGAGCCTAACACAATGCCTGCGTGTGCTCATGCTGACTAGTTAAAACCTTCACATCTAGTGAAGGAGATACGCAAGCTTAAACTGGTTAAAACCTTTCCATCTAGTGAAGTAGATACGCAAGTACTTTTGAGCAAACGTATTTTCTAACCAGCAGCTGTGAGGGAGGTTGGCGGAGGCTCAACTGCAAAGCAGAATGACCACAACTGCCGAGGGGGCAGCCGGATTTGGCCTGGGGGGGAGGGAAAGGGAGTATGCCGAGGCTGGAGAACGCGGAGGGGTTCGGCCAGCAGCAGGAGGCCGCAGGACTGGGATCCGGGCCGCAAAGAGTCGGGTCCAGAACTGCGGACAACACTCCGAGCCAGGGAAGGGGCTTGCAAGCGCCTCAGACCAAATTGAGGGCGTTTGCGGAGCATCCGAGCACCGCCCCCGCCGCTCTCCTGGCCCCCCGGGGGAGCTCCCGCGCTGGCGGCGGCCTTCACGGTCTCTGAGCCTACAGTCTGGGTCGCCCGCAACCACTGACCCCCGGGCCACAGCCCAGTGCAGAGCCAGGCCCCAACCCCGACCCGGGGCCCACAACTGGCGCTTACCGCCAGCCGTCCCACGATGCCGCACACCCCCGCGGCCGCGAGTGGTGAGGCCCGGCCCCACCCCCGACGCGCTTAGGGGCGGTGCGCCCGCCCGTCACGTGACGGGGGAGTGACCTCGCCGCCCGGCGCCATGGGGGCTTCGGACCCGGAAGTGGCGCCCTGGGCTCGCGGCGGTGCCGCGGGAATGGCGGGAGCCGGAGCAGGAGCAGGAGCTCGCGGCGGAGCGGCGGCGGGGGTCGAGGCCCGGGCTCGCGACCCGCCGCCCGCACACCGCGCGCACCCGCGCCACCCTCGGCCTGCGGCGCAACCCTCCGCCCGCAGGATGGACGGCGCGTCCGGGGGCCTGGGCTCCGGGGACAACGCCCCGACCACCGAGGCTCTTTTCGTGGCGCTGGGTGCAGGAGTGACGGCTCTCAGTCACCCGCTGCTCTACGTGAAGCTGCTCATCCAGGTGTGGAGCCAGGGGCGTCTTAGGGAGGCGGGGGCCGATGTGAAGGTGACAGGCCAGGGTCTGGAGAAGGATGGGGGCGGGGGAGGCAATGGCGGTGTATTGAGGAGAGGGGCGGGGACGGCGGGTTGATGCGCGGTAGGAGTGGGAGAGGAGGAAAGCGGCAAGTGATTTGAGGATGCAAGGGGCATGGGTTTGGGGGTGCAAGAGAAGGGGCAAAAGGTCAGCGTCAGATTTGGGAGAGAGGAAGGAACGAGGTGCAGGGGGAGGGGACGATGGAACGGATGACAGGTTTGGGAAATGAAAGAATGGAGGCGATGAACTTGCACTAGGAGGGAAGGGGCAGCATTTGGGGGTGAGGAAAGAAGCAACGATGGGGGGGGGCGGGAAGTTTTGGCAAATGGCTGAGGAGGAGGTTTGGGGGCCAAGGCAGAGTATTCAGAAGATGGGCACATTTAAGGTGAAGGGAAGCAAGAACTCTGGATTTAATAGAGATGGACTTACAGTGGTTTGGAGGAAACAAAGGACTAGAGAGTCAGGTCCAAACGTTTAAGAAAGAAAAAGGGGCATCAGACTCCGGGGAGGAGGGGACGGGAGCATTAAATTTAACGGTGACAGAATTTGGTGCGAAAGGGCGGAGGCAAAGGATTTAACACCGGAGAGCTATCGTTTTAAGGAGATGGGGGCTCTGGACTTGATGGCGACGGCAGATTTGATGGGAGGAGGGGACGGTGATGACGTGCCTTGGGGGAGGGGAACAGATAGGGCGACACGGGGGCGGGGGAGGGGTAGTGGAGGTTTGTCTGGAAAGGGGAGCTAGGAGGAGGCTTTTGGGGGGAAAGGATGACGCATTTGGAGGAGAAAATTGAAGTCATGGTTGGGGAGGGGTATGGGCTGAAGGGTTACAGGCAAATTGGAATTGGGCAGAAGGGGCATTTTAAGCACAAGGTGGCAGGATGTGCAGGGGCTGGCAGAAAATGAGACCAAGGTAGGATGTCTCTGGAATGGAGGCATGCAGGGGCGGTTGGCATGTTTGGGGGGACCAGCAGTGCCTGACAGATGAATTGGGTTGCTTAAGAAAGGGAGAGATGGAGCTGGAAGGGGGTGGGTCTGGGATGGAGGAAGTGCATTTGGCAGAATTCGGTGGGTGTGACTGAGATGGGCACCCTGTAGAGGATGGTTCCGGCCTGGAGACTGATATCTGAAGATTTAGCTTAGAATTTTCAGTTAAGGTGAGGGGAGGAGGTAAAAATTGAGATGAAGAGCTAACCAAAACTTGAGAATTAATTCAAGATGGGGCAAATGGGGATTGGATTTACTGCTCTGATGATGGCTGAAAAGTGAGAGATACAACTGAAATGAGAGGAACTTGATAATAGAAGTAATTGAAATCTGGGGTCAGGAATGGGGGCACTGGATTTTGGAATGTGACGAGTATGACAAGGAATGAGGATATTCAGTCAGAGACGTTGGGTCACCTGACTAGAATCTAATTGCAACTGAGATTTGGAAACGGCCAACAGAGGAAGGTCAAAACTGACATTGGTCCTGACTTGGGAGTGAGAGCTTCTTACAAAATTTGGATTTAAAGCAACAGAGATTACAGATTTGAGAGAGAAATTGAGGCTTTTGGAACTGGTGGTACCTGAGATGAGAAGTAAGGATGATAGAGCGAGACTGGGTGAGGGCTGGGACTTTAGGGTGGCCAGTAGGAGTGTCTGCAGAGTAGAGGATGCTGGAGTACAAGGAACTGGGGGGGGGGGGCCTCCCTGTGAAGGAAACTAGAAAATGGCTTCATTGTTTGGACCTTAGTAGATTTGGTTTACGAGTCTAAAAAGAAAATTGAAATAAGGGTCATTTGGAAAGGCAGTTGAGGAATGAGAGAGAATGGGGAATTGGGGATTGAGGAATGAGGGAGTCCAGAGGGTGAGAAGAACTGCCTGGTGGGTGAGTAAGGATAGGTAAGCCCAGTTGTGGTGACTGAGGTGCTCTATCCGTTTGGACGCAGCTGGTGCGGAGTGTAACATATTTGAGGGTGAAATTTTTTTTTGGCTGCTCCTGTGGCATGTGGAAGCTCCTAGGCCAGGGATGGAACCCATACCACAGCAGCGACCCTAACCACTGCAGTGACAACGCTGGATGCCACAAGAGAACTTCCTGAGGGTGAAATCTTACAGGAATAGCTTGGGAATCAGAGATAACATTTTGCAAAAAAGCAGATCCCAGTTTGGGTGGCAGGATGGAGTGGCAGATTTGGCGGTGGTCTGCATTAAATGAGTAAGAATGCAGCGCCTAAGAAAAGGATCGTCGGTGTTAGGTTTGAAGACTTGGAAATTTGAGGGACTGGGTCTGCCAGTATCTTTTATAGAGCCGCAGCTTGGGCTCTGGTTAGGTCAAAGTTAACAGGTTTGGGGATCAAGTTGGGTGAATAGACTTGGGAACACTTAATGAAAACTCAGTGAGGGAAATAGGGGTGAGATACAGCCAGTGTGCCTTTGATAACCTGGGTGGGAGCTATGGGAATACGGAGTAAAGGGACTCAGCAAGTTTAAGGGTGGAATTGGAATAGAGGGGGCTCCCCGGTTGTGGTGACTAGACTGGGTAAGGCAGCAAAACAACACTGGCTCAGACTGAGAGTTGAGGGTATAAAGGGAATACTCCCGTATGAGAGAACAAAATCAAAACTAACTCCAGAAACTTTAAGCGTTTAATCCAGAAGGGGAAAGATCTGGAAGGGGAGGGCTAACTGCTTGGGTCAGCTGGCTCATCCCTTTCCTGCAATTCCCCTGGGTTAGAATTTTTTTTTTTTTTTTTTTTTAGAGGAAGGTCTCCATGGAGACACTCTTGGAGAGTGTTTAATTTATAATCGGTAACCTGTCACGTAGCTCAGAATCCCATTCACAAGGGACAGCCTGAACTTTCAGAAATACTTGACGAAGGTGAAGAGGAAAGGAAATGGAGCCCAGAAAACACTAGAAACATACCTGGTTCCACCTATAAGGCAGAGCCTCCCACCTCTGCTGTTTCTACCCTCTTCCACATCTAAGAGGGGCTCCTCTGGTCCACGGGTTCGTCTGGCCTGCTCTGAGGGCAGGGGCTGGTGGCCTGGCCTCCTGCCAGGGAACAGCCTTCTCACACCCCAGTAAGGTGCTGATCCTTGCTTCTCGCCTGGCAGCAGAGAACCTTCTCGTTAAACGGCAGCATACCACATGGCCTCACCCCTCAGGAGAGAACTCTCCTCCTCACATGGGTTTGGGTGGCTTGGTCCTTCACCCAACTGTGAGTTTGGCAGATAGGAATTATGATAACCCCACAGAAATGAGGAGGTCAGGGTTCCCACTGTGGCACAACAGGATTGGCAGCATCTCCAGAGCACTAGGACCCAAGTTCAACCCCTGGCCAAGCACAGTGGGTTAAGGATCTGGCGTTGCCACAACTATGGCATAGGTCGTAACTGCAGCTCAGATCTGATCCCTGGCCTGGGGACTCCACATGCAGTGGGTTGGCCAAGAAAGAAAAGAAAAATCAAAGGAAGTGAGGAAGTCATTCTGTTACAGGAAAGTAGGGAAAGAGGGTGGTCAGGGTTAGATCACAGTTGAGGAGTTTAAGGAGCAGCTGACATTTGAGGTGACAGTTTGCTCTGCCCAGGGGTGAGAGGGACAGATGAGTTGACACTCACGGTGGGTGCAGTAGGAAATCTGAGTGCAGGGTGAGTGAGCGATCTGAAGTTTAGGGCTAAGATTTGGATGCGATGTGTTTTGGTGTGGGCACACTTTGGATCGAGACTTGCCTGGAGTTTTTAACCTGGAGATGAGAATTAACTGAGATTTTTTTCTGGGATGAACATGGGGTTTTAAGTACATAAACGTGGGGGTTTTCTGCACTGGAAATATCTGGAATTGGAAGGTAAGAATGTTGAGGGTGGGGTGACAGTTTGCGGTAAGGGTGGTGTCTGGGCCTGGCCCTTTCTGTGCGTTGGGGAGATGATGTGATGCTGATAGTTATGGACACTGTCTTGGTTAGGATGAAATTTCAGGTACATTAAGTTCCTATTGTAGCTCATCGGGTTAAGAACCTGACTGATATCCATGAGGATGTGGCTTCAATCTCTGGCCTCACTCGGTGGATTAAAGATCCGGCGTTGCTATAGACTGCAGTGCAGATCTCAGCTGTAGCTTGGATCTGGCATTGCTGTGGTGTAGGCTGGGAAATGTGGCTCTGATTTGACCCCTAGCCTGGGAACGTCCATATGCTGTGGGTGGGGGCCCTACAAAGACCAAATAAAATTTTAGGTACACTTTCATGGGGAGAACATCAACCAGAGCTGCTTTAGACTTTGTGGGAAAAGCGTTAGAGGCCTGGGAAAGATGAGAAGCAGTGAGACTGCATCCATAGCAGAATCTGACTTTACCTTTGTTTTTGTTGATTCTGAAGGTGGGTCATGAGCCGATGCCCCCCACCATTGGGACCAATGTGTTGGGGAGGAAGGTCCTCTACCTGCCGAGCTTCTTCACCTACGGTGAGTGTGCTTCCCAGGCAGGAAGGCCTACACTGAGACGAAAAAGAAGCGTCACACAGGGAGCAGGCCCAGGTGGCCCCAGGGAACATGCCAGGCAGCACAGGGCACCCAAAGTGGGAGCCAGCATGGAAGAGAGGTCAGAGGCAGTGGGGTGTCGGGGTGGGAGCCGGTAACCAACACAGCTTTGGTCCAGCTCCTCTGCCTGAGCTGCCAGCCGTCAGCCCAGGCGGCAGGAAGGCACCTGGGAGGAGGGCAGTCCAGGACGATGGTCCCTCTCATCCTGGCCACCCCAGGCTGTGCCTGGAAGCGGGGGTGCGGGTAGTTTGCCTTTCACCTTCTGAGCAGACCAGCTGCCCTGTCCCTGTTAGCCGTTCTTCTGCCTTCCTGCTGCTCCAGCAGGAGACCTGTTGGGGCCTCCTGGATTCTTTTCCTTTGTCCTGTTCCCGTGAGTTCTCCAGGCAGTGGTGCCTGCTCACTTGGGTACTTCCTTTCCCCGACGACGGAACAGTACAGGTGCTTCACCTCTGAAGTGCCCTGATCAGCTGCCTGGGCTCAGGCGGGCCGCCAGCTACCCTGGCCCCAGACTTGCCAGCTTCTTCACACCCAGCCCTTCACACAAGCACCCTGCTCTCGGCCGCCCACGGCTCCGCCTGCCAGAGGTCTCTCCATCAAGAAGCCCACCATGGTGGGGCTGGCCTGATGCCCACAAAGCCCACATGGCTGCCAGTGCTGCCCACCCCCTGGCCCACAGCTGGCCAAGGCCATTTCAAATCTCCCATCCCTGTCCCCTCCCAGTCCCCACCCGCACCGCCTTCTCTAAATGGACCCTTGCTCTCTGCTTTTACAGCCAGGCTGATCCTCTTATGCTTCCTCCACCTCTGCGCATCTTATCCATCTGGTCAGAATGTTCTCTGAAAGCCTTTCTTTCTGCAAATAACTTGGGGCCTCGCCTCCAGTCACCATTTTTTTCACTTCACACACTGATGGCCAAATCTGATGTCATGTTTCTCTTCCAGTTTTGCCGCCTGGTTGTTGAGTCCAGTGTGGGGTCAGGCAGAACATGTTGCTTTGTGGGCAAATCTGTTCATATTTGTTTCTTTTAAAAATTGTCAGTGTAGGGGAGGAGGACGACTCAGATTCAAGAATCCCCGCCCCCCAGTACAACGAAGCCAGTATATAGAATGAACGCTGGATTTGTGGAAGGCGGGGGTGATGGGCCGCCAGCCCCTCCGTGTGGGTCCTCTGTACACGGCTATACTTGCTTGACCCACAGAGAGGCTGGAATCCAGACAGGCTCTGCCCATGTCGCATAGTCATTCCCAAAAGGACTCAGGGTGGAGGGGTCTTGACAGTCATTTTATTGTGTCTAGCAAAGATGAGCAGACTTCTGAGGTGCACTCCCTCCCTATTTACATAAATGCTGTTTCAGTCCAGACGTTGTAAGCAGGTGCCCTGTGGGCCTTTCCGATACCACCCCTGCTTTTGAAGTGGGGTGGGGGCTCCGCTGTCTGGCTGCCCAGAGATTGTCTGAACAGAATCTACTCCCCATCACTGTGAAAAGCGCCACAGCTGCCGTAACATTCTTTGATGTTCTCCTCGGAGAGGACTTCCTGGAGAGGTTTCGGAGGCCTGCAGAGAAACCATGGGATGATGGAGCCCGTGGCCAACCAGGGGCCATCTGGTCCCACAAGGCCTCTCTGGGCCTTGCTGCACACCGTTCTCTGCTCTCACTTGTTCATAATTCAGCTCTGAGATGGGGAGAAATAGGGTTCTTTATTTCTTTTTTTTTTTTTTTTTTTTTTCTGGTGTGCAAATCAGATAGAGCTTAAGTGTCCTGCTGGAGATCACACTCAGGCTTTATCCGCACCAGCTTCCTTCTGCTGGCTGGAGCTCCCCTTCCCAGAACAAACTTTCTGCCTGTTCTCTCTGCAAATCTGGGTGCATCCTTGCCATGTCACCAGGCGTCCTCTCTCCTCCTGCTCCTCTCTTTCCAGCCCCACCCCCACCTCAGGAAGCCAGGCACACAGGTAGCAGGTACTCTCAGCCCAGGGAAAGCCCTTGCCAGCTGCCGCATGGAATTGCGGGTTGGCCGACAAGTGGCAGAGGAGAGAAAGGTGCTTTAGTTGCTGAGTTGGGGTTCCTGGTTCCTGCCACTGTGTGGTGCTGGAGAGCCAGAGTCGCAGGTCTGAGGGGAGCACATTGTCTGAGGGAATGTTCTGTTAGCTTCCAAGTGCACAGGTTTATGAAAAGGCCTCTCCTTTTTGAACGTCGTTTAAAAGCTGATATGGAATAAAACAACAAAACATTAAGAAAGTATCCTTTTCAAGACCCTAATGAAAGAACATTGACTCAGACAGGGAGTGTCCAGCGTCCCCGACCACTTCAGTTTTTCTGTAGAATAGTTCATCAGTACCTCTGATTTAGTTACTTCACCTGTTTCCCCCCATTATTATGTGATTAATAAATGCCAATAGGTGCCAGATGGGATCCTGGATGCAGCACAGTGACAAGTTGGGGGCAACCCTCCTTGTGGGTGCTCGGGGGACACTGGTTGCAAACTTCCATCGTTGCCTGTGGGCAGTTTTTTTCTTTCCTGGAGAAAAATGTCTTTCATAAGCAACAGACCTGGCTCCTAAGTTGCAGCACTTAAGTTGCTGAGTTGAAAAACTGGCTAAGCTTGCCAAGTAGATTTGTCAAAGCTACAAAAGAGAAAATGTGTGGACTTGTCAAAAAATATGTTTTGAAGGTTTTAGGAAGAAAAAGGGCTGGAGGAGACATTTGGGGGGTGGGGCTGGTTATTTCTGGGGTCCTGGACAACGCTCCCTTCTGTGACTGAGGTCAGCGTGTGCTGAGGGCGACAGGCTGCATCCCGTCTGGGTGTGAATGTGACCCAGGAGTGGGTGCGTCTGGACTGGGCGTGACGCTGCCACCTCTGCTTTCTCATAGCCAAGTACATTGTGCAAGTGGATGGGAAAATAGGGCTGTTCCGAGGCCTGAGCCCCCGGCTGATGTCCAACGCCCTCTCCACCGTTACCCGGGGCAGCATGAAGAAGGTGAGCCCCAGGTTCTCCAGAGCTCCCTGCCACCCCCGGAGGCAGCTGTGTGCACCAGTCCTGCTTCTCTGCTTCCAGACAGAGCCGGGCTCCACCCCAGCACCAAGGCCAGACTCCAGACCTTGGTGGTCTGGCGCTGGGTCTGAGCAGCTGGCAAATCCACCCGCCTTCTCACAGCTGCGACCCCAGGCAGGAGCTTTTCCCCTGAGGCAGGCCCTGCTGGTGGACGCTGCCAAGAAAATCATAGGAGCTGCTTCCTGTCCTCTCCCTCCCTTCAAAGTTGTATCCAAGAGGCATGGCTGTGCTTTGCTTTTGAACTTCATTCTTTGCATCTTAGGTTTTCCCTCCCGATGAGATCGAGCAGGTGTCCAACAAGGATGACATGAAGACTTCTCTGAAGAAGGTGGTGAAGGAGGTGGGTATCTGGAGTTGGAGAGGGGAGTCTGAGTGTTTCTCATCTTCAAGCTGGGCAGGTCACTGGAGCGTCACAGAGTGCGTCCTCCCGTGTGCATGGCGGGGTGGGATGTGGAAGCAGCCCCAGTGTGGACGATGCCGGAAATGCCTCTCAGCTGCTGTGGGGCCTGGCCTGGGACCCAGCAGCACTCCCGGATAGAGGGAGTTGTGTGCCAGTGACGGGGGTCATCTGAGGTAGACCGACTCCACTGCGGGGTCCTGGTTTCCCCCCGTAAGTGCTCACAGCTCCCCATGAGTGCCAGTTCCAGAGAGAGGCTGGACTGAGTGCCTGCCTTCTGCTTTCTTGCAGACCTCCTATGAGATGATGATGCAGTGCGTGTCCCGCATGCTGGCCCACCCCCTGCATGGTGAGCCGCCCCCTAGGAGGCTGCGTCTCCACCTTGGGGTGACCCCTTGAGGACTGTAGCTGGGCAGCGGTAGGACTCCAGGGAAATGGTACCGGGATTGGCCAGGAGTCCTGGCAGAAGGAATGGATGCTGTGGTCACGGGGTGTGACGGGGAACCCCAGAGGCCCTCCTCTGCTCCTGTGCCCTGATGCAGGCTCTATTGTGCAGGGGCCACCGTGCTGGCCACTCCAGAGCTGGGAAGTCATGGGCTTTGGCCACCATGTCACTTGTGTGTGTTTTCTTTCTCCTCAGTCATCTCAATGCGCTGCATGGTCCAGTTTGTGGGACGGGAGGCCAAGTACAGGTGGGTGATTCTTCTCCAAATTGGCTATTCAGAGCCTGCCAGTACAGGCCCTGCTGGGGTCAGCTGCTGCCCCTTTTCTGCCCCAGTTCTAACGTGCTAGCTTCAGAGGAATGGGATGGTAGCTTCTGTAGTCCCTCTCTCGTCCAGAGCTGCCCTGAATGAGCCTAGATGTCCTGCGGAGGGCGGGTGGGACCGGAGTCTGCTAAGACTGGGAGTCCTGGTGGGGCTCCCTCCTTGACTCCCAGGCTATGCCCTAGCCATTTCTCCAGCTGTCACAGAAGCTGGTTAAAAGCTCCTTTCATCCTCAGCCAAGTGCTGGCCACCCTGTGGCATTGTTTACCAAATACTTAGCCAGCACCTGCTGTACCTGGCACTGAGCTGGGCGCTTTGGCAGCCTAGGTGTGTTGACACAGTCCTTCCTGGGGCACTTGTGCCCTCCCTGCTCCTCTGAGGCTCAGGGCAGGACAGGAGATGGATCCTGGAGGCGTGTGGCAGGAGGCTACATCTGCTCCCCTTCCTCTCTCGGATTCTTGTTTCCTGGGTTCAGCTGTTTTCTGCAGCTGTCCTTGAGGCCACTGTCCCGGGAAGCCTGGCTGCCGTGGTGCCTCATTTTGGGTTCACTCATGGGAAATTGGCCCATTCCCCCCAGACTGAAACTCAGCGTTGGCAGGCGGGACCAGGAGGGGATGATCTGGCTCAGAGCCCAGTGGGCTGAACCATGGGCCTGAGAAGAAGGGTAATGAGGCCTGGCAGGGCTCCAGCTACCCCTGTCTTTCTCCTGGCCGCCCCCCTCAGCCCCTCAGCTTTGCAGAGTCTCCATGCCGGATAGGCCATTTGGCACTTCACGGGTCACAGAGGTGACTCTTGAGCCTACTTTGTGTGTCAAACCTAAGAACCCCCAGCCTGTGCCCTGATCTCTGACTGGTGCTGTGGCCGCATTAGAGCCTCACGGGCTCCCTGCTAGGGAGGGCCAGGCACCTTTTCCCAGGCTGTGTCTGGACGGTCTGATCTGTTCCTTCTCTGCCCTCGCCACCCGCCTCCTCTCTCTGTCGGGCACACAGGCTTCTCTGCCAGAAGGTGGTCAGCCAGAGATAAGCACTAGGGCCAGACAGGAGACGGCCGTCGCCTCTGCAGCGGCGCAGGCTGGAAGGGTCATTCCCACATTCCAGATCCACAGAAGCAGCAGTAGAGAACCAGGGCGCTGTCCCTGGGTGGTTGGGTTTCCAGTCTCCATGGATGGTGTGGACACCCCTCGCCCCTAAACAAGAGCTCTGAGCTTCTCCACATGGGTTCTGCCTGGTAACAGGAACTTCCCGTCCCTGTCCTGGTCAGGACCAGATGGCCGTGAGCAGGAGTGGTAGGCTCCGCTCTGCACAGGCCTGGGCTTCTCCAGGGTGACGGGGTGACCTCGTATTCCTGTGTTCTCCACAGCGGCGTGTTGAGCTCCATTGGGAAGATTTTCAAAGAAGAGGGGCTGCTGGGATTCTTTGTGTACGTGAGTTTATACGCTCCAGAACTGGCCACAGGGCACGGCTCTACTAACAGGCACCTTCTCAACCTCCCAGGCCGCAGCTGCCGGCCTCAGACTAACCACAGGGCTCTGTCCCCGCCTGAGTAGCCGCACCTCAGCCCGTAGAGCTCCACAGCATGTGTGTTCTGTGATCGTCGGGACAAAGCTGCACAGCTCTTTCCAGATCACGGCTCACGCAGAAATGGTACTGTCTGTCCAGCACGCTGGGCGGGGAGGGGGTGGACTCACTTCCCCCACCCTCCCAACCTCACTGCCCCTCCCATCCGGTTGCTCTGGGGCTGGTCTCAGGAGGTCTTTAGGTCTTCCATCGCCCTTGGCTTCACTGCCAAAAAATAACGGGAAGTCTGTGACTGGGACTGAGGTCGAGCCCTGGCAGCTCCCAGGCTGACTCCAGCTGATGGACACAGCATTTCTGACAGATTAGTTCCTCATAGTCAACATTCAGGGTACTTCCTTTAACAATCTTTCTTTCTGGCTTCTCTTGAAAAGTCAAGGCCTGGTCCCACTGGTAGGCGTGTATTTCTGCAAAGCAGCCATCGGCGGGGCCCTTGACCTCCTGAAGGCCCTGGGCCCCCTGCCCTCCGTGTGTCTCACACCCACCTTCCTTCCCCTATAAAGGAAGCTCAGCCCAAAAAGACTGAACTGCAAACAGAACCAGAGGCCAGGTCTGGCCAGTGACGTACATGCCATTGTGTACACAGTATACTAGACAAGGGACTCTGTTAACTCATGTCATAGTTTCCTAGTCACGAGGTGTCCCACATGTAGGCGTATGTGTGGGTGTGTGTGTACATTGTTCCCATTAGGAGGTGATTTCGCCCCAGGGGACATTGTAATGGGAGACATCTTATGGTTGTCGCAGCTGGGATCTAGTGGGTAGAAGCCAGGATGCTGCTAAAGATCCTGCAAGGCAGAGGTCAGCCCTTCAGCAAGAATTACTCAGCCCTAAATGTTGATGGTTCCAAGGTTGACAAACCCTGATTTACACACACACATTTATGTATAGATGTACACACACACGTGTAAAATAATACTTGCCTATATGACTGGTATTTCAGACTCTAAAACCCCACCCCAGGCCTTTTTCACACTCATCGTCTATGTTCTGTTCTGGTGTGTGAATAGGATTCCCACACACCAGATTCTCACCCATTGGGTTCTTTTTCTCTTCATGTGTTTGTAAAACAGGTGATACATGTACTCAGCACTGACTACATGTGTGAAAAGTCGGTCTGAACACAGGTGAAGGCAACAGGATTGGAAATTGCATTCAGGAAGATTCATTTTATCACTATCTCCCCTATCATACATATGTCCTGGTATGAGGGATATTGATAAGTCTTGTGAACTTTTCAGAAATTTTGAAATAAGATTTTTAAAAATTCAAAAATCAATGATGCATCACCTCTTGAAGAGACAGCCATTCTCATGGAGTTGCTCCAAGTCATTTTATACCTAAACAAGCAAATAAACATTTAAAAAATAAGTGGCACACAGGACCCACTGATCATAGGTCTGGCTCTTTGGCCTCAGCAGTGTATCTTAGGGAAGCTTCCAAATGGTAGGACTGCTTATGCTAAAGGCTGTCACTTTATTTATTTATTTATTTTTAAATTTATTAGCTTTTTAGGGCTGCACCTGTGGCATATGGAGTTTCCCAGGCTAGGGGTCGAATTGAAGCTGTAGCCACTGGTCTACACCACGGCCACTGCAACGCGGGATCTGAGCCACGTGTGTGACCTATACCACAGCTCACAGCAACGCTGGATCCCTGACCCACTGAGCGAGGCCAGGGATCAAATCCGCATCCTCATGGATACCAGTCGGATTTGTTTCTGTGCCACATTGGGAACTCCGAAGGCTTTAAAAGTCAGCCCTCCTTGCAAAAGCTTATATGGAATATCTTTAGTGCAACATTCCAGGGGTGAAGGCACAGATGCATTGAGCCAAGTGTCTTGTGAGAGTTGATTAGGTAGAGAAACCAGGGGGAAACTGCTAAGGTACTCTTTCATCTGCATTTGAAAATCCAAGATTTTGCATCATTCACATCTTAAGGCCAGCTTCTGTGATTTGAAAGCTT
Source organism: Sus scrofa (assembly GCF_054392235.1). Lineage (NCBI taxonomy): Eukaryota > Metazoa > Chordata > Mammalia > Artiodactyla > Suidae > Sus > Sus scrofa. The sequence continues at coordinate 41,200,119 of NC_139389.1, read as the reverse complement.
ATGCTTGCGAGAGCATAAGCTAAACTTGTGGTGTCAGATATGGCATATCAAACACACACACACCCCCTCCCGTCCCCACACTCCCATGGAGAAAGGAACGCTGCTTTCCTGGTATGAATGGCTGCTGGCCACATGGCCTGTGTAGGCTCCTTCCTGATGTGATGCCTGTTGATAATGCTGAAGTTCTGAGCTTGGAACATCCCTGCCTGCTTCCTGGGATGGAGGCCCCCAGGAAATGATTCCCTCCTGCCCCTGCTCATCTTTGCTCACCTTGTTTTTTAGTGGCTTAATCCCTCACCTCCTGGGAGATGTGGTTTTCTTGTGGGGCTGTAACCTGCTGGCCCACTTCATCAATGCCTACCTGGTGGATGACAGCGTGAGTGACACCCCAGGGGGGCTGGGGAACGACCAGAATCCAGGTTCCCAGGTTGGTTGGAACAAGGACTTGTCCATCTTTCCATGTACTGCTAGTGCTCAGGGTCTGCGGCAGACTTGAGGACTCTGGGATTCTGAGCACCAGGCCTTGGGGGCTAGACAGGGCCTCGGGGGAGGGGGCTCAGGAGAAGACCTGGCCTCTGAGAGAATAGCCTTGAGAGACGAGATGGGTAACTGAATGTCCCAGGGTTTATAGCTACTCATCCCCGGGGAAGCTTCTCAGATAAAATAGACCCCAGCTTTTCCAAGGCTGGCTTGAGGCAGTGACCCAGCTAGGGCTCAGAAAATTGTGACATAGACCGGCTAATAATAACCTAATAACCCTTTCACTTTGGCTTAGTATTTATGCTTGCTTTTTTTTTTTTTTTTTTTTTTTTTTGGAATGGCTTCTCCCGTGGCATATGGAAGTTCCCAGGGCTGCTGCAATGCCAGATCTTTTAACCCACTGAGCTGGGCCAGGTATCAAACCTACACCTCCCCAGCGACCTGAGCCAATGCAGTCGGATTCTTAACCCACTGTGCACAGTGGGAACTCTGTTTTAGGCTCTTGAAAGTCCTTTTGTGAACATTATGACATTTGATCCCGACAGTGCCCTAGTGGTGAAGGGAACAGAGCAGGTATAACATCCTGCTTTACAGATGCATTGAGACCCACAGACTGAAGGGCTCTCCAGGGGCACTGGGCTGGGACTCAGTCTTTCCCTGTGCCGGACTGCGGTGCCTTCCTCCTAAGGTTTCTCAGTCAGCTAGGAAGAGTACTGTGCAGGCGCTCCCCACTGTGTGGTTAGCAGCCATCTCCACAGCCTGGCGGGCACTGACCTCTCCGCAGATTGGGTCAGGTCTGGGGAGCCCTTGGTCCCTGTAAAAGGCACTTGTTGAGGAAAGGTACCTAGGAATTTGATAGTTTGGCTGGTTCTGCCTGAACTCAGGTAGGAGGTGGGGAGCAGTGATGGACAGGGCTTCCTGGGAGCTGGGACCTGTCTGCCAGGATCACCTTGTGAGGTATGGGGGGAGGAGGGGGCTCCTAGTCTCCGTGTGTCTGTGTCTGGGCCCCGGAAGGGCGGCTCTGGGGGGCGATTCCGGGAAGGTGTCTGTGTGGGGAGGAGTGCCCGCTCCCACTGAGAGCTCTGCTCCAAGGGAAACCGAGGCTGTTTGACTTGGGTGGGCAAGTCTTTCTGGCCTTTCAGTGTAGGCAAATTCAGGTGGCTCCATGGAGACCAGCTCCTACCTACAATTACAGCGGCACTGCCATGGCCCTGCCCTTTCTCAGGGCGTTATGAGTGGATGAGCTGCTGCTGTCGCATGCAGAACAAGGCTGGGACAGCTAGGTGTCCTGGGAGAGGATGTCCCGCAGCTGATTGGTTTCCCCTAACCCGAGTGAGCAGGTGTTTGAGCAGGGCTGCTGCACTTCCCTCACTGACAACAGCAGCAAGTGCTTCATTGACAGAATTTTTCAAGTGCTCTTCCACCTGTGGCTTAAAAGTTAAGATGAGGCTGCCACGCGGGCAGAGGGCGGAGCAGACCTCCACCCAGGGTGGCCTTGTCACAGGAAGCTGAGAGAGGGGTAGTCACCTTTCCTCGTTGAGGGCTGTTTTTGTGGCAAAGCTGAATTTAGGAGTTGGGGGCTGAAGGGGACAAGAGCTTGGTGAGGGCGGAGCATCAGTAAGCCCTGAGTTCTCCCTTCACCTTTTACCAGAGGACCCAGAATTCAGTGTCTGGATATTTGAGTGGGTGTGAGGACTTACTGTGGGCCAAGCTCTGGGCACAGGTCAAGGCAGACAAAGGCCCGGCCCTTGCAGCTCAGAGGCCACAGCCCATGGTCCCACCTGTGTGGTCTTCATTGCTCACTGTCCCCAGCTGGGTCACAGATCCCTTCAGTTTGGTTATCCCACTTCTGCCTTCCGGCTCTCCTCTTGCCTCTGATCACAAGGCCATGGAAGCCACTGGCAGGCCCTGAAAGGGAGCGGAGCACAGCACGTACAGTGGGTGGGGTCGATGAAGGGGGCCACAGACTGGGCCGCATGGCCGGGCGGGAGCCTGTGAGTCTGAAGTCTGCGTCCCAAGGTAACTGGGGCAAACCGGTCTTCCTTTCTGTCTCCAGTTCAGCCAGGCCCTGGCCATCCGCAGCTACACCAAATTTGTGATGGGGGTAAGTCAAGCCAGCTGCTTTTCCCTCTGTGCCAAGGGCCTGGGGAGGGGGGACCCAGTAGGCCAGCTCTGGTGGTGGCTGGAGGCAGGCCTCTGTATGGGGTGTGGGCCCAGTGTGTCCCTGCTCCCTGAGCCCAGGGCAGCGGTGGGCAGCTCCCTGACACGTGTCCCCGCAGATCGCAGTGAGCATGCTGACCTACCCCTTCCTGCTGGTTGGTGACCTCATGGCTGTGAACAACTGCGGGTATGTGTGCGCCCCGCCACTGGGCACCTTGCCGAGTCTCCTGGGGGGTGCCTGGCTGGGCGCATCCAATGCTCTGCCCCCTCCTGCCCAGCCTCTGTGTGGGCTTAGCCCACCAGGCACCCGGGCATCCTCTGGGATTCATCGGACCCTTTGGGATGAAGCTGTGATTCAGCCTGGGTGGTGGCAGCTCCAAGCCATTCTGTCACGAGGGCTCCTTTTCCTTGGCTGATCCGTTTGTTCTCTGGGTCTAACCTGCTCTCCTTCCCGGGCAGGCTGCAGGCCGGGCTCCCCCCTTACTCCCCAGTGTTCAAGTCCTGGATCCACTGCTGGAAGTACCTGAGCGTGCAGGTAAGCATGCTTCCCAGGGGCAGAGTTTCCCCACTTTCCCGCCTCATTGATCAGGGGAAAAAAAGAGGGATGAGGAGAATGCGTAGACTTTTGGTTTGAGGTATTTCAATTAAATTTTCACTGTATTTTAGAAAGGATTTGAAGTAGATGGGTCTGGATTTATTTAAAAATTACACAGCAGACTTGTAAATCAACTAAACTTCAATAAAATTTTAATTTTAATTTTGTTTTATTTTATTTTTTGTCTTTTTTTTTCAGGGCCGCACTCGGCACATGGAGGGTTCCAGCCCAGGGGTCAAATCAGGAGGTATAGCTGCCAGCCACAGCCACAGCCACAGCCACACCAGATTCGAGCCACGTCTGCAACCTACACCACAGCTTATGGCAACGCCGGATCCTTAACCCACCCCACTGACCAAGGCCAGGATCAAACCCACATCCTCACAGATACAAGTCATGTTTGTTAACGGCTGAGCCACGACCAGAACTCCCAATAAGTTTTTAAAATGGAAAAAAAAAAATTACACATCAGACAAGGTCTTCCTGACTCTTAAAGACTCTTGGAACCGGTATGAAGGAGCCCATGGGGGTAGGTGGAGAAACCCAAGAACTTTTTTTTTCTTTTTTGGCCTGACCTTCTGCATGTGTAAGTTCCTGGGCCACTGCAGTGACAACACCAGATCCTTAAAACCACTGTGCTGCAAGGGAACTTCCCAAGAACTTACACTGCGAGTAACCCAGGCTGAAAATGCAGCTGCCAGCCCTTCCCTCCTGCAGGACTTCCCAGCTGCCCAGGGAAGCCAGCTGCCCAGGGAAGCCTTGGCCAGGGCACCATTCTTGAGATTTCTGTGTTCTGTGCCTAAGCACCCTTCTACTGGCTGGAGCTCTAGGGCTGAGAGGTCAAGGATCCAGGAGGTTGGCTCAGAGCAGGTTTATGTCTTTTCCTGGCCTTGGTTGGCCTCTCAGTAAAATGGGGCAGTGGTGTGGGGAGGAGGAGCCAGCATGCTGACTGGCCTCAAGGTTGAGAAAAGGATGACTGAGAGGGAAGCAGGGAGACCAGAGACAGAGGTGGGTCTTCCCAGCGACTCCAATTGGTTCTCCATACATCTGAGCATATCTGTGGTGTTGGAGGACCTGGACCACGTGGGCTCTGAAGCCAGAAAGGCAGCCAGTCTCCTCTGGAGTTTCCTACTCAGCAGCCCCATCGACAGTGGACACCTCAAGGCATGAAGTGAACTGCTCCCTGTGCTTCAGCACAGAGCAGGTTCTGACCTTGGTCTCTAGGAATGCAAAACCTAGGTCCTCCACCTCCAACCCTGGGGGCCCTGAGCTGTCAGGCCCTTCCTTGTCTCACCCTGGCCTTGCTCTGGGGTGTATGGATGGGAAGCACGGCCTCCCCGTTCACTGACCTGACTCCTTCCAACCCAGGGCCAGCTCTTCCGTGGCTCCAGTCTGCTTTTCCGCCGGGTGTCATCAGGATCGTGTTTTGCCCTGGAGTAACCTGAATCACCAAGAAAAAAAAAAAAAAACAAAAACAAAACAACCACCCAGTCTCAGCCTGGCTACTATGCGTGAGGCCTGATCATCTCCGGGCACCTGTAAGATGACCAACCCAGCAACACCTAGCACAGCTGGGCTTTGGTTTCCATATTTGCCATGTGTCTGTCCAGAATCAGGGGTTGGGTGGGGATAAGGCTTCGCCCAGTGGATTGTTCAGCATTGCACCTGGGGAAGATGGGGTGAGGCTGGGGAACTGGGGCAAAGTCCTCTCCCTTTGTGGATTTGCCGAGTCTGCCCCGTGCAGGGGGCCGGAGAATGGCTTGTGGGGGCCCAGGTTGGATGGGTGAAGGCTCACAGGGTCAGGTCCCACCCCCCAGCCACACCCCTCAAGTCAGCCCCAGGCTCCATTCCTGCAGCTCAGCTGGGAGCGTCGCTCTCCTGCTTTGTAAATACAGCTCGATCCCCTTCATGAGGCCACCATCATGTCCAGGCCTATGCTAGGAAGCTCTTGCTAGGTTCTGCCTTCGTTTTTCTCAACACTACTTTTCTGATAAGAAGGCAGCACCTTCTGAATGGGAAATCATGTGACCACCCAGAATGTATCGCCCTTGTCCAGTGTTCATTGGTTTAATGGTGATGCCTCACGTGCAGGATCTGGTTGTTACCTGTTCAGTTGTAAACACCCAGACATTAGACAGATCAGTGTCTCTAGTCCTACCCAGTTTCAAGTTCCTAGTACGATCTGACCCTTTCTCCCCCAAATAAATGTATTGGTGGTGATTTGGAGTTTTGTGGAGTCTTTTATTTTTAGGAGCTTAACTCTCTGCAGGGTCTTTTTCAGTCCTTTGTGGTCATGTGGGAAAGGGCTGTAAAGCAGTAGGGCTGGGGCCAGCCAAGCCTGGGCATGAAAAGGGCCTGAACTTAGTGGAGGTCAGCCTGGTGGTGTTGGTGGGGGAGGGGGGACACTGGGCAGTTTTCTGAATGAGACAAGGCTGAGATGCCAGCTCACAGAGCAACAGCTAGTGCATAGGCCTGTTCCCAGGGAGACAAGCCCTTTTAGTTCCTCCCAAGCTTCAGAAAATGTTCCACCTGGATCCCCAGCTGTCATCTTGACTCGTTTGCAGTTGGCATTGTTGGGGCTTACCAGCTCGGGTGGTATAGTAGTCACATGGTTACAACAGAAGGGGCAGACATGGACCCAGCTGCTGCACCAGGCTCGGCCTTCTCTGAGAAAGGCAAGACTCCTTTCATTCGCTTCTGTGCAATGCCGTGCTCTGTAAAGAGCCAAAACCTGCACATGGAACGTGCTGGCCCCTGGAGATGGTGGGCTTCCAGCTAATGGGTTTACTTATTTATTTTTTACTTTTTGGGGCCACACCTGCAGCATATGGAAGTTCCCAGCGTAGCTTGGCATACGTATCGAAGCTACAGCTGCCAGCCTACGCCACACCCACAGCAATGCGGGATTCGAGCCGAGTCTGTGACCTACACCACAGCTCATGGCAATGCCAGATCTCTGACCCACTGAGTAAAGCCAGGGATCAAACCCGCATCCTCATGGATACTAGTTGGATTCCTTTGCACTGTGCCACGACAGGAACTCCCCCCACCCCACCCCTTTTTTTTTTAAAAGGCCACACTTGCAGCACATGTAGGTTTGGAGGTTCCCAGGCTAGAGGCTGAATCGGAGCTATAGCTGCCAGCCCATGCCACAGCCACATCAACACGGGCTCCAAGCCAAGTCTGCAACCTACACCAAAGCTTAGGGCAATGCTGGATCCTTAACCCACCAAGCAAGGCCAGGGATTGAACCTGTGTCCTCATGGATACTAGTCAGGTTCGTTACCATTGAGCCACAACAGGAACTCCCTGGCTGATAGGGATTAAATACCAGTTGTGGCCAGCTGGGTTCTCCCAAGTGTTTTTCTCCTGCTCCAGGGGGCTGGCTTTGGAGGACTGGGATTTGGGACTTGGGTCACACTTCACAGGCATGGGCTGGATCGAGCCGTGGAAAGGTCCTGGATGCTTTGGCAGAACTGGTTTTCCCTGGTGGTCTAGTTAAAGAGTTGACTTGAGGGTGGTTTACATGTCCTTGTCCCCAGGAACACAGGAGCATGTCTGTGCAGGTGTCCTGTAAATATATATATTGGTGAAGGCCACTAAGGTCTCTCACTTCAATCGGTTAAAAGTGGCAGGGAAGGTGAGTACCTGGCAAGATAAGTGGGCCAGGCCTTGGTGGCATCAGTTCTGAAAAAGAGAAAGGCCTTCAGAGGCATGTCTGCCACATAGCATATGACCTTTCTCCAGCCCAGCTTGTTTTCCCACCACACTGACCACTGTCCTGGGGTAGCTGCTTCTCCCTGTTGCTCCACCCTCAAATCCTGTTTTTGCATTGATTACTCCCTTTGGTTCCCCAGATTCAGAAGTATGAGCTGCAGTGGTTCTGAGCAACCTCTCGCTCTGACAGCCACCTTCTCCCAGGTGTTTGGAGAGGCCACCTGGGATAAAGAGTCAGCCTGCGTGGTCCTGGGGAGTCACCCTGAGGAGAGCCAATGCTGTTCCCAGGTAACACCCTGAGATTTCTAAATTTTGGGGTCTTGACTACATTTCCCAGGTTATCTTCCACACCCAGAAATGGCAGGAAAATCACCTTTGATACTCTGTCTCAGTTCTTAGTTGAAGCAAGTACAGGTTTTATCCCTAATGATTTTCAGTTTGGTATCTGGGCGCATGTATTGTAAATATTAACTGCTCCCTTTGTTTCCAGGAGGCGAGGGAGGCCAATCACCTTCTTCCCCTCCTGGAAAACCTCATTCCAATGGGCAAAGCTGGAAAGTCCTCTGACAGGCCTTTGGGACCTCCCCTGCAGTGCAGCCTGTGCAGGGCCCTATGATAGCTGTGTCAGTGCCCCGAGATACGGGACTTATGCAACAGAATGCTAGAGCAGACCTGCCCCAATCTGGCTTGTATTATTTCCCCAAATTTTTTCTAAAGAGATCCCTACTGCTGGTCTTAGATTTTTTTCATTTGACAGGTTTCCTGAGGGCTGGCCACAGGTGTTCTTGCTTTGCAGGAGGCCAGCAGATCCCTCCAAACTGAGGAAGATAGGTTTGGGCCTCCACGATCTGGCTGTGCCCAGAGGCTACCTCCCCTGAACACCTCACACGACTTGGAACTAGTTTGAAAAAACAGGCCCACGGAGGGAGGGATCCCCTGCCCACCTCAGGAAGGTAAATTGAGTCAGCATCTGAAATCAATTAATGTAATACATTCTATGCATAGAAGGAACAAAACCACATGATCATCTCAGTAGACACAGAAAAAGTGTTTAACAAAATTCAATATCCCTTCATGATGAAAACATTCTAAAACCTAAAAAGAGAAGAGAGCTTCCTCAACCTGACAAATGGAATCTATGAAAAAACCCTTAATTAGTATTATGCCAGGTAGAGAAAAATGATGTTTTCCCCCTGAGGTCAAGAACAAGACAAGAGGAGTTCCCTTCGTGGCTCAGCGTTTATGATCCCGACTAGGGTCCATGAGGATGTGAGTTCAATCCCTGGCCTCGCTCAGTGGGTTAAGGATCAGGTGTTGTGGTGAGCTGTGGTGTAAGTCACAGATGCAGCTCATATCCTGTGTTGCTGTGGCTGGGGTGTAGGCTGGCGGCTGCAGCTCTGATTCAACCCCTAGCCTGGGAACCTCCATATGCCACAGGTGTGGTCCTTAAAAAAAAAAAAAAAAAAAAAAACAAGACAAGGATGTCTACTCTTCCCATTGTACTAGAGGGTCTGGCCAGGGAAGTTAGGCAAGAAAATGAAATAAAAGTCATCTGGGTTAGAAAGGCAGAAGTAAAACTATCTGCAGATGAAATGATTTTGTATATAGAAAATGCTAAGGAATCCACTAAAATACCCTTATAGTAATAAATGAATTCAACAAGGTTATGGGATATAAAACTGATATACAAAAATCAATCATAGTTTTGTATACTTGGAGTCAAACTGAAAATGAAGTTAATGAAACAATTTCATTTACAATAGCATAAAAAGTTAATAAAATTCTTAGGAACAAATTTAACAGAATTACAAAACTTATGTTTTGAAAACTTGGAGACATTGTTGAACAAAAGTAAAAAAGATCTAAATAAGTGGAAAGACATCCCGTGTTCATGGATTGGAAGCCTTAACATAGTTAAAATGGCAGAGTCCATAATCCCTATCAAAACTTCAGCTGCCTTTGCAGAAATTTGACGGGCTGATCCTAAAATTCTTATGAAAATTTAGGGAACCTAGAATAGGCTAAACAATCTTGAAAAAGAACAAAGTTGGAGGACTTGCACTTCCCAATTTCAAAACTTACTACAAAGCTAGAGTAATCCGGGTGGTGTAGTACTAGCTTCAAGATAAATACATACATCAATGGAATATGATTAAGAGTCCAGAAATAAACATTCACATTTTAATTCACACAATAAACTCAAAATGTAGGCATAAATTTTCTTGGATTAGGTAATGATTTCTTAGATATAACACAAACACAAGCAACAAAAGAAAAAAATAGGAAAATTGGACATCATCAAAATGAAAAACTTTTGGTTCAAAAGATACCAAGAAAAATTAAAAAGATAACCCACAGAATGTGAGAAAATGTTTGCAAACCACATATCTGATAAGGGACTAGTATCTAGAATACATAAAGAATTTCCTAAAACTCAATAAAAAGACAAATACCCCAACTTAAAAATGGACAAAAGGAGTTCTCTTGTGATGCAGCGGGTTAAGGATCCAGCATTGTCACTGCAGGGGCTTGGGCTGCTGTTGTGGTGCAGGTTCAGTCCCTGGCCCGGGAACTTCTGCATGCCACAGGCGCAGACAAAAAGAAGGGTGAAAGACTTGAGTAGACGTTTCTCCAAAGAAGATATACAGATGGGCACCAAATACATGGAAGGATGCTCAACATCATTAGTCATCAGGAAAATGAAAATCAAAACCACAATGAGTTACTACTTCACACACAGTAGGATGGCTATAATCAAAAAAGTTATAACAAGTGTTGGAAATGTGGAGAAATTGAAACTCTTGTACATTGCTGGTGTAAAATGGTGCAGCCACTCTGGAAAAGTAGTCTGGCGGTTCCTGAAAAAGTTAAACATAGAGTTACCATATAATCCAGAGTTACCGTATAATAACAGTCCTAAGCATGTACACAAGTGAAAGTGTATGTCCACACAAAAACCTATATGTGAATGTTTATAGCAGCACTATTTATAATAGCCAAAATATGGAAACAACCCGTGTCCACCAATCGATGAATGGATAAATAAAATATATTCCATATGAAGGAATATAATTTGGTAGTAAAAAAGGATAAAGTACATGTCATGTTACAGCATGGATGGACCTTGAACATACGCTAAGTGAAAAAAAACAGACACAAAAGGCCACCTATTGTATGATTCCACTTATAAAAAACATCGGAATAAACAAATCCATAGAGACAATAGATGAGTGGTTGCTTAGGGTCGAGGCTAAGGGGAGGGAGGGAAAGTGGGTAGTAACTGTTGATGGGTATGGGGTTTCTTTTGGGGGTGATAAAAATGTTCTAAAATTGTGATGGTTGCACAACCCTGTTAATATACTGTTAATAAAAACCATTGAGTGATACACTTTATTTTACTTTTTTTATCTTTTTAGGGCTGCACCCTTGGCATATGGAAGTTCCCAGGCTAGGGGTTGAATCAAAGCTGCAGCTGCTGGCCTACACCACAGCCAAAGCAACTCAGAATCTGAGCCAAGTCTTCAACCTACACCACAGCTCACGGCAACACCAGATCTGTAACCCACGGAGCGAGGCCAGGGATCGACTCCAAGTCCTCATGGATACTAGTCAGATTCATTTCCACTGAGCCACGACGGCACCTCCCTGAGTGGTACACTTTAAATGGGTGAATTTTATGTCTTGCGAGTTAGACATTAATAGAGATGCAGTATATCATGTGTGTGTGTGTTTGTGTGTGTGTGTACACATTGCACACTGCCCTGGCCTGATTTAGATGCTCCAGTTTAATTTGCTCACAGGCCAGCTTTGGCCTGGAGACAGTTGCTCTCCCCTCCCTACCAGCCCCCACTGGGTCCCAAGCTGCCCATTACCTACCACTGATAACCCTACACACACACTCGTGCTTTCCTGCCCCTTGGCACTTTGGGACAATCCTGTGCTTCCCCTGGGGGAGTGTCTGGGGTGCTCCAGAGCCCTTCCTCAGGACCCCTCCAAGCCTCCAAGGTTGGCAAAGCCATGCCTGGGGCACATTTCTGACCCTGTGTCCTGGGTGGGCCTGGGCACCAGCATTTCTGTAGAGAGGTTGTGTCCACTCCTTGATTCTGGGTCTGGGACCCAACTAGGCTCCACTGGTGACTCCTGGAGCCCTGCGCCCTTGGCCTCCCCTTGGCCCTTTCCCCTTCCTGCTGGCTCCCTGAAGATTTGGGTAGCAGAGAGGAGGGAAGGAGAGTGCCCCCGAAGAACCAAAGGGAGTGTTTGGGGGAGGGGTGGGTAGGAAGGAGAAGGAAGGGTCAGTAGGGCAACAGGTGAGCCTCTCAGGACCCAGCCCCTCGCAAGCGGAGACTCTTACACAGGCTTTTATTCAAGAGTCAGGGGCCTTCCTTGGGCCCTGTCTGCCCCACTGTAGAACCAAGAAGGGGCTTGTCCTTCATCTGCCCCTCACAGCACCCGCAGCCAGCTCCGCAGGCAAGTAGGGGGAGGGGACACTCAGGGAGAACCCCTAACCTTGCCCACGCAGACACCCCGAGGCCAGGCAGTCAGGGACCTCGCTAAAGTCCACCCCCTACCCCCTGGCCCCCTCCCCGCCCTCGCCGGACTGAGGTGGGAGGAGCCGGAGGGGTCTGGAACGCATGCTCAGTCAGCGGGCAGAAACCGGAACTTGCCATGCGAGGTTTCGTGCCCTAAAGGTGAGTAAGTGAGGCACGTGCCCTGCAGCCTTTCCCTTCCAGAGGGACTTCGGCCAAGAAAGGTCCTGTCCGAGGGTTGAGGACAGCTGACCTCTTCAACCTGGGAAGGCAGGAAACCTCCTGGGAACAGCCCCAGACTCCCATGACTTGAGGAAGAGGCCACGGGCGTGGAAGGGGCCGAGGGGTTCCTGGGAAGCCCCGAGACCTTCTGTCCCTGGAGAGCAGGACTGTGGCCCCAGGACAACTGGAGTGTGGGCACGTGAGGCCGCAGGAACACTGCTCAGAGGGATCTGCAGCTGGCCGAGGGGGGGATCTCTCCAAAGGCAGAGACTCCTGGGCCAGGACCACAGGTTGGCCCAGTTGAGGCCTCCTGAGGGCACAAGGCAATTGGCCAGAAGCTAGGGTGAAGGGGGCTGCTGGGCCACAGAGAGGACCTTCCAGGAAACTGGTCTCAGTGGAGAAAGACAATCCAGAGTAGGCATGAGGCCTTGCCTTTGAGTGGTGACCCCTTCAGAAGATTCCAGCCAACACCAGGGCAGGCAGTAGCAGCAGTCCCAGGAAGAGGCCCCCGATGTGCCTAGGGCTTGAGTTCAACCCTGACTCGATGCCAGGCCTTTCAGGGTCCTCTGCACCTGTAGGAAGGGAGAGGCTTTGCCTCAGCCTGGAGGCAGTGCGCCCTGACCTCCCTCCCACCCATCCTACCAGGCATGCACCTGGGGGCTGAGCAGCCGGGGCGGAAGCTCCTACTCGGAGGGCGCATGCCCCGTCGTGCCCGTACTGTCTATGCTGGAGCCGGGAGGCAAGGTAGGATGGACGCCGTGGGCCTTACCTGGCAAGGAGGACTGCAGGGCCAGGGTACGCCCGCCCGTGGCCTTAGCAGTAGCGGAGGCAGCGGGGGAGTTGGACAAGGGCTTGGAGGAGGTGTGCCCCTTGTGCTCCAGGGTAGCCTGTGGCTCCCCTGCCTGGTCCTGGGCTAGAAAAACTGAGGCCAAGATCTCACTGGAATGAGGTGACTCGGCCTCAGCCTCACCCTCTTGGGAGGGGTGTAGTGGCTCCTGTGTCCCTGTAAAGGATGTCTTGGGGTGCAGAGAACTCTCTGGGCTCCTCGAGGGCATTCTTGTACTGCTGGCCTCTTGGTCTGCCGACTTGGGGGTGGGGTCCTGGGTCGATTTGGGGAAAGTAGCTGACCTCTCATCCAAGGAGAGCAGGTTGTGAGTTGCCAAAAAGAAAGGGGCCTCGGTTGTTAGGGAAGGTGGAGCCTCCGTTGCCATGGAAGGGGAATCTTCTGTTACTAAGGAAGATGGGGCCTTGGTTTCTACAGCAGGTAGAGCCTCTGTTGCCAGGGATCCTGAGACCTCTTTTACCAAGGATGGAGTTTCCATTGCTAGGGATGAAGTGGTGCCCTTTTCCCTAGAGCCTGAGGCTTCTGTTGTCAGGGAAGATGGGGCCTCATATACCAAGTAAGGCAAATGCTGAGACTCTTCCGGGCCTCTGATGGGTTCTGACAAGAGACATAAGGCCTGGCATTAGTGCTGCAAGCAGGACTCTGTGTCCCTCACCCCACCACAGTCAAGGTGAAGCGAGGGAGTTCCCATGGTGGCTCAGCGGTAACCAGCCCGACTAGTATCCATGAGGACGCAGGTTTGATACCTGGCCTTGCTCAGTGGGTTAAGGATCCGGCGTTGCCGTGAGCTGTAGTGTAGGTCACAGACTTGGCTCAGATCCCTCATTCCTGGCTGTGGCCAATTTGACCCTAGCTTGGGAATTTCTATATGCCGAGGGCGCAGCCCTAAAAAGACAAAAAAAAAAAAAAAAAAAAAAAAAAAAAAAAAAAAAGGTGAGGCAACAAATGTCCTAGAAGACACAAAAACACACATGCACACACCCTCTCCAGTGAATATGTCCCTCACTGATGATACATGTAATTTCTTGGGATGACATTATTTTTGCCTCCACCCACCTCCTTTGTCCAAGTCTTACTCTCTCTCACTGGCACTTCCACTTTATCAGGGGACTTCGCCAGCTAGATTCCTGTTCCTAACATACCCACTGAGTTTTGGGCCTGGCCTTTGGCGTCCCTCCGACCATGCTCACTCACAGGTTCCACCCACCTTGGGCCCTAACCATCTGCTCCCCCCCTACCCCGCCAGGAGGCTCCAGACCCCCCACCTTCTGCTGGTCACTCAGAATGCCAGAGCACCAGAGTGGCTGCACAACGAGGACAAAGTGGGCTTGGGAACCTGGATTGGGTGGGCCGCAGAGGGTTCCTCCCCTGGGCCATCCACTGATCTGGAGCTGCCTCTAGACCATCCAGTCCCCTCCCTCACCTTCCTCCCCAGGTGCCCCCCCGGACTCACCACACAGAGAGTTCTCGCAGCGGTAGCCCGAAGGACATTGGGAGCATGGAGTCCCCTCCTGGTAGGGCCTCTGCCCCTTCATATTCCCCCTGAAGGAGTGAGGAGGATGAGGAGATGCTGGGGGGAGGGGGTCCCTACCAACCCCTATCCTGATCCCTCATACACCACCTAGTCCACAAGTGCCCCCTGGGTCTTACTTGCGCTCAGACTTGCTGGGCCAGCGAGAGCCGACTGCCATCGATGCCCTCGCAGCTCCCCTGAGGGTGCAGGGCACCGCCCCCCTTCCTCTTCCTTGGATGGTGTCCACCTCAGCCCACCCCTTGGCTCTGCCGACCCCCTCCTCGAGGGCTCCCTCTGCACTCACGGGGGCTCGTAATTGCAAACCAGCAGATGGATGTTGGCCTCCTCAATGCCCTGGAGCTTCTCACATAAATGGGCACCACAGCCAATCCTCTCTGTCTTGGCCCAGACCACCTGAAGGAGGGCAAACCCAGTTTAGCCAGGGCAGGATGGCTCCTAGCAGCGACTCTATACCTCAGCCTTCTTGGAACAAGAGAGGAGGAGCCTTATCTGTACCGTCCTAGTCCTTGAGGACACACAGCTTCAAGACAAAACTCTGAACAGGGGGTTTGGGGGAGAAAATAAGGGATATGTCCAAAGGAACGAATCTCAAATGGGAGGATCTTAGACACCGGCAACAAGCAACACCCAAGGAAGGGAACAGCAGGAGCCATTCGGGAAGCAGGACTTCCCCCAGTTCACAAATAAACAGGGACCCGCTCTGGAATCTCTAAGTGTGGGTCTCCTAGCTGGTGGAAGGAGTTCTGTCTTAAATATAATTTTTTTTCTTTTTAGGGCACCTATGGCACCTGAAAGTTCCCAGGCTATGGGTCCAATCGGAGCTACGGCTGCTGGCCTACTCCACAGCCTCAGCAATGCCTGATCCGAGCCATATCTGTGACCTATACCACAGCTCACAGCAACACTGAATCCTTAACCTACTGAGCAAGGCCAGGGATTGAACCTGTGTCCTCATGGATGCTAGTCGGGCTCATTACCTCTGAGCCACAATGGGAACTTCCTTAAATATAACTTTTTAAAAAGTCAAAACAACCTTTGCGTACTGCCATTGGCTGAGACCAGCCGATATAGCCTCTCTTTGCTATTTTCAAGACCTAGTCTGCCCAGGAATCCCTCAAACTGAGGCCAGTTGTTTTGTTTTGTTTTGCTGTGAGATCTGGCTGTTAACTTGCAGAACTACTCAGGATTGGGGTCTTTCTGCCGAGGGTCCCCTGGGTACCACAGTTGAGCATCTCCCAGGCAGAAATGACCCCAGAGTGCACTCAGCCTGAGAGAGCAGGGGCTGGAGGTGGGGCAGCCCCGCTCCTGCTGGGCACTGACAGTAATCCCTGAAGGAGGCTGTATGTACAGGGCCTGTGAGAGGGGCCAGAGGGAAGGGGGCAGGGAGGGTTGGGGCGTCATGACTTCCTGATCTGGGTGGGTGATGTTGGGATTTCCTTCTCTAAAGATTAGGACTAAAAATACCACTGAAAAAAGCACTGGAGAATGGAATTGGTGGCTATGGGTGGGAAGATGGTTGGTTCATTTCCCTTTTCTTTTTTTAAAAAAAATTTGTCATCTTATTGTTTGAACGACAGATAAGCATTGGGAGGAGAAAAAAAGAATACAGTCAGTCACGCTAATGTTACTCCTGCCCCCCAAGCCCTTCTTCCCTTATCTGCAAACTCAAACTTCCAAAATACCCTGACGTAGCAAAGAATGACTGCAAGAGGTGGGAAATGCTCTCAGAAAGCTCCCTGAAAATCCTCCCTCGGTGACAGTTTTCTCTCTCTCTTATTGTACACGTAGTCTTTAAAGGCAAGAGAAAAATTGAACGCAATTGTCTATTTGCTTTATCAGCTCCTGGCAGATTAGGGACAGCACCGTAGACACCCCGAGAAATGACAAAAGAGGGACAGCGAAAGGAGACAGAAGTCGGGGGACATTTACTGCCTGGGCAGACAGCCCTGCGTAACCTAGTCCAGAGGACAGGTCCTGCTTAGCGCTCGATCGGGGGTCCGGGCACAGTGTCTTACCATCCAGGAAACTGGCTCTGCCACACCTAATTTTAGGTCCCTTTGGGACCAGGAGGACAAGAGAGACTGCCTGGGTTTTCAAAAGATTGTGGTTTTCAAAGACTCAAGTGAAAATAATTTAGGCAATCTGAGAAGTGGACTTTGTTAGGGACCCGGACAACACAGAAATTGCTGTGGAAGAAAGACTTTCTTGAAGGATCAAAGGGGACCTCAGGGACTGCAGTGTTTTGAAGGGAGAGGCAGCCCCGCCCATCGCCCCAGGGTCCCACCCACCCAGCCTCGCACCTGCGTGTAGTGGCCGCACATCTGGCCTGCGGCGCAGGTGGCGGCGCTGAGGTTGTAGTGCTCCCACTCGTGGTACCACTCCTCCATGGCCAGTGGCACGTCCAGGCCCTTATCCGTGATGGCAAACAGGTTCTCGCCACGCCGCCCGCGCTCCTTGTTGTGGCCCCACACGCACTGCTGTGCGTAGGCTTTGGCGAAGGCGGCCAGCTCCTCATCCCACCTCTGCGGGGCAGGTTGGGGAAGAAGGTGAGGGCGCCTGGGGCCCAGTGGAGGCGGGAGAGGGGGGTTGGGAGAGGGAGGTGAGGATGCCCCCAGTTCTGTGGGGATCAGAAAAGAAGGTCGAGGGTGTGCTGAGAGGCCTCTGGAGGGCTGAAGACCAAACCCCTCCTTGCGAGGTGATACTTGGCCATGATCTAGACTACAGCTCTGCTGCTGGTGGGCTTCTGTGAGGAGGCGGGAGGGTGCAGCCCCAGGCCTTGGGGTTAGCCAAGCTTTGCACCATTCACCAGCCCTATGGTTTTATTTTATTTTATTTTTTATTGTTTTTTAGGGCCACACCTGCAGTGTATGGAAGTTCCCAGGCTAGGGGTTGAACCAGAGCCGTAGCTGCCGGCCTACACCACAGCCACAGCAACACCATATTCAAGCTGAATCCTTCATCTACACTGCAGCTTGGGGCAATGCTGGACGCTTAACCCACTGAGCGAGACCAGGGATGGAACCCACATCTTCATGGATGCTAGTCGGGTTCTTACCCCGCTGAGCCAGGACAGGAATTGGACAAGCTGTATGGTTTTAGATTGCTTAACCTTTTCATACTCTTCTAGGGCTTTGGGAAGAATAAATGAGATGATGTTTGTGACCATGTGGTTGTTGATGCTAATAGCCTTCTATGTGAAAGGCGGGAGCGGATGCCCCTGCCAGGGCTGCCTGGACTGCTCTGAGAACACAGGATGCCCAGCGACATGTCCCAGGGCTGGATTGTTTATTCCACTCCCTCTACCCACCCACCAGAAATCTGACTTGAGGGGCCAGCCTTCCCCTTGAAGCGCCCACTCCCCCCTTGGGATGGTCCAGCGTCCATGGCTTTACCAGCTCCGGATTTTCCTCCCAAGTGCTCTCTTGTCAACTGGCAACCTTTTCCCCCAAGAAGATTAAGTATCTCTGTGTAACCATTGTGAGAGGCCCATTTTTCAGAGCCTTGGTAACCCAAAGAGCAGTCAGGTCCCAAAGGCAGTGTTGTACAGGGGGGACCTCAGGTGAGATGTGGGAGGGGACATTTCAGGTTAGGGGACCTCTGAGCTTCTGTGTCCCTGGCTGGGAGGCCCCCATGTGGGTGGGGAGAGGGATTAACGAGGCATCTGACCAAAGGATTGAGGAGGGAGGCCTGGATCCCATTAAACTTTGTCCTTGGCCTCTCCTGGAAATGGATGGCCTGGCAGCAACTCTCGCTCCACCCTCTGGGGGCCCAGCCAGCTGTGGGAGCCAGACAGCCCATAGAGCCAAGAGCTTGGGTGACCCTGAGAGGCGGGGGCTGTGTGGCCACACCCACTCCCCACCCACACGAGGTTCTCAGGAGCAGCTGCCAGGGGTGGAATAGCCCCACTGCATTAACTTCGGGTGAATCCCTTCCCATCCCTAGGCCCTGAGTTCTCTCAAACTCATAGTAGTGGGGGTTGGGGCATGGGAAAGGGGTGGGGTGCTGGGGAACCAGGCTCAGGGTATCTGGGATGACCTTCGGGGCTCCAGACCAGACTGTTGGCTCCTTCGGGGTGTCTGGCCCAGAGCAGGTGCCCAACAGACATTGGTCACCTGTTGATGACTGAGACATAGCCCTGCTTCAGGCAGCCTCTCTTACAGAGCTCGGTTGTAATTTCCATCCCGACTGGATGCCTGAAGTCCCACCAGAGTCATTTCTGTGGATCTTAAAGCTGCTCAGTCATCCAGAGACCCCTGTGGAGTTTCAGGAGTCACGGCACCCACCCATACTGGCCTCTTGATCACCATCGGAAAGCAAGTCCATTCATCATCCACTCATTCATTCATGCAACAGTCCTGGGCCCTAGGCCAGCCCAGGGGCATCAGCAAGTCCCCATTGTCATAAACTGTTAATTGAGCCATCATAACTGACGGACATGTGTGGGGTAGTTTAGCGGCCACAAAGAGGCCAACCTGAGGGTGGAGAAGGAGGCACTAAGCTAAGTGCGAAAGATGAGGCATTGGGGAGTTCCCGTTGTGGCTCAGTGGAAGTGAGTCTGATTAGCATCCATGAGGACACAGGGTCGATCCTTGGCCTCACTCAGTGGGTTAAGGATCTGGTGTTGCTGTGAGCTGTGGTGTAGGTCACAGATGCAGCTCGAATCCCGAGTGGCTGTGGCTGTGGTGTAGGCCAGCGGCTATAGGTCCGATTGGACCCCTAGCCTGGGAACCTACATATGCCACGGGTGTGGCCCTAAAAAGACAACAACAACAAAAGATGAGGCATTGGGAGTTCCCTGGTGGTCCAGTGGTTAGGATTCAGTGCTTTCACCGCTGTGGCTTGAGTTTAATCCCTGGTCTGGATCTGAGATCCCACATTAAGCCACTGCACACCGTGGCAAAAAAAAAAAAAAAAAAAAAAAAAAAAAGTGAGGCATTGGCCACACGGAAAGGGGAAAGGCATCCTGAACAGAAGGCAAAACACAAACAAGACATGGAGGTAGGGAACAACATTTTGGTGGGGGAAATACAAGCTGCTCAGGTTATTGAAGGAGAGTGTGCAGGATAGGAGGCTGGAGAGGCAGGCAGGGCTAGACACACAGAGAGGGGCTTCTCAGGAGCTGGAGCTTTATCCTGAGCCAGTGGGAGCCAGGGAAGGATTTTCAACAGGACCAGGCTCGTGTGTTGGATCCTTCACTTCAGTAGCGGAGCCCAGAGGCTAGGGGTAGTGTCTGTTCTAGAAGTCCGTGGGAAAAGAAATGAAAGACTGAATCATGTTTGTGTCAAAAAGATGGTGGAGCAAAGAAGGAGGTGGGAGTCAAAAAGTGAATCTTCTGGGAGTAAAAGTGGTAATGATTAGACGTGGAGGCCGAGGGAGAGAGAATAGTTCATGATAATGGCTCCCTCCCCCAATCTACCTCACCCTGGATCCATTCCCTCTTCTGTTATCAAACATTCTTTGATCACTTACTGTGTGCCAGGCACTGTTCTGTTGTTGTTTGTTTGTTTGTTTTCCCTTTTTAGAACCGCACTCTTGGCATATGGAAGTTCCCAGGCTAGGGGTCCAATTGTGGCTACAGCTGCCAGCCTGCACCACAGCCACAGCAACTCAGGATCCAAGCCACATCTGCAGCCTATGGCACAGCTCACAGCAACACTGGATCCTTGACCCACTGAGCAAGGACAGGGATTGAACCTGTGTCCGCATGCATGCTAGTCGTTTGTTTTCTCGGAGCCACAACGGGAACTCCCCAGGCACTGTTCTAAGTTCTTTACACACAGTCACTCATTTCATGCTTACATCCACCCTACAAGAGAGTTGTTTTAGTGTTATCATTCCCAGTTTATGGCTGGGCCACAGAGAGGTTAAGTAACTTGGCTGAGGTCACACAGCTAATAAATGGCCAAGTCAAGATTTGAGAGACTCTACTTTTTACCATTGCTAAAGTTGAGCCTAAGCCTTGTCCCAAATTTATCCTGATGTCCCAGTCCAGCCTTATCTCCTCTCCTTAGATCACTTTCTCCCAGGCAACAGCATATCCCATCAACATCGGAACTGCTTCATAGAATGTTGCCCCACTCCTGAGGTCCACCTCTGTCCGAAAAGTAGTTGCTAGACCTTGCAGCCCCCAGCCTCAGCCAGCAAGATCAGAGGGCATCAGGGACCTAGAGATGGGGAAACAGGCCCAGCAGCGTGGTCCAGGCCTCAATCGGGGAACTGTTGGCAGAGCTGGTACCAGCATCGGAGGATTCTAGTTTGGTGTGTACAGTTCCTGGTTGCCAAGGCTGAAAGGGCTGGGCGTGGGCAGTGCTGTGTGCGTCTCTGGAGCCCTTCCCACGTCTTTCTCACACACCATCCTGTCTGACCCTCAGGGCAGGGATCACCCAGCGCCATGTGATCAGGAAATGGAGGGCTTTGAAGGTAAAGGGTCCACCCAGGGCCACTTCACCAGATTGGACAGGGCTGTTAGAGCACTGGTCTTGGATCCCCCAGACCAGCTGCTGTGTCCCCTGGGTACGATCCTGCTCTTGGGCAACAGCTGGAGGGTCCCTGGACACTGCCCATCACCTCAGGGTGATTGGAGGGGATGGGCCAGTCTAGCCCCCAGGGAAAGCAGGCAGGGGGTGAATTTCTCACTTTATCTCTTTTAATACTGAGCATAAACTTCCTGCCCCAACCCTTCCATCAAATAACTCCCACCTCTGACAGGTAACCACTAGCCCGGGTCTGGCTTCTGTCGTCTGTAGGCAGGTCCATCTCCATGTGCCTTCCGCCAGTATATGCAATAGTATTTTGCATGTTTTCAAACCTCATGTAAATATACCCTTTGATAGATAGATAGGGATTTCGTTTTTCCCCTACTCAACATTATATCTGTGAGATTCAGTCCATGTTTTTTTTTGTGTGTGTATGTGTGGTTTTCTTTTTTATGGCCTCACCCCATGGCATATGGTCATTCCTGGGACAAGGATTGAATCTGTGCCATAGCTGCAGGCAACACTGGATCTGTTAACCCACTGCACCAGACCAGGGATCGAACCTGAGCTTCCACAGTTGACCTGGGCCACTGTAGTTGAATTCTTAGCCCACTGCATCATGGCAGGAACTCCGGGGTCCATGTTGATATGTATGTAGCCCTAATTTTGATGCCATTTCATAGATGAGAAAACTGAGGGTCCTTCCTAGGTGAAGGGACTCACCCCAAAGCAGGGGGCTTGTGGTGGCCCAGACAGAATTTGGCCTGTGGGATCCGGAGCTCTCTCTGCTTCTGGTTCCTGTTCTCACCCTACCTCCTCTGTCTGTCCCTCCTGCCATGGGTGCTGGGACCCATTCTTCTGCCCTGTTTTTCCTTCTCTTTCCTTGGAAGGCATTTGCAAGATGGTTTCCATCAAGATAATAGGAACTTCCTGTGTTCTCTCTCACAGGGGCACAGGCATTTTCAGAAGTGCCAGAAAACAAGGCTTCCAGGCCTGGCTCCACGAGCTGTGTGACAGGCACACCCCTGAGGGACCAGCAAGTCCCTCGGAGCCTCAGTTTCCTCATCTGTCTAATGAGGCTGTTTAGGGAGGCCTGTGAACTACACAACACCA
Organism: Sus scrofa; assembly: GCF_054392235.1. Classification (NCBI taxonomy): domain Eukaryota; kingdom Metazoa; phylum Chordata; class Mammalia; order Artiodactyla; family Suidae; genus Sus; species Sus scrofa. The sequence continues at coordinate 41,178,452 of NC_139389.1, read as the reverse complement.
GGGACCCTGTTGCTGCAGGAGAGATGACCCTGAGGTAGCTTCCACTCGGGGGCGAGTGGCAGTGAGGTCGTAACTGCCCCTCACCACCCCCACCCTGGGCACACTCACCATTTGCAGCATGTTGGCGGCCGGCGGGGTGACCTGGGCTCGGTAGAAGTTGTGCAGCTCCACCATCACATGTTTCTCATTGTCACTGAGGGCTCCGGCAGGGCCAGTGGCAGCCGCCAGCAGAAGCAGTGGCGGCAGCAGAAGCGCCTGGAGGCTGCGGGAGCCGAGCATGGTGGCCAGTCCTCTCTGGCTCTCCCGTTCAGGAGTCTGGCAGCTGGATTTAAAGTCCTTCCCACAGAAGCACCACCCTGGCCGGGGCAGGCGGGAGGGGCTGTGTCTGGAGGCCTGGCCCGGCTACACAATGTCTCGGGGAGGGCTGGGTGCTTGGGTCCCAACCAGAGTGGAGTCCACTCCCAGCATTATCCCCCCTCAGAGTCCTCGGCCAAACCTTCCTCTCTCGGTAACAGGGGCTCTGGCCAAGGGCTGTGTGAGTTCTGCAGTCCCCCCCGAGCTGCGGACAGGTCCTCCGGGGAATCACAGTGACCTCTGCAAAGAGTGCTTGCACCCCTCATCACACCCACTGGGTGCTGAGGACAGATAGCAAGAAGGAAGCCACATGGACCTCATCAACGGAGGACTGGGCAAGATGAGGGAGCTACGGGCGGAGTGGCAGGATGGAGGATGATAAGATGTATTTGGTAAAGGTTGGGCCACCTGGAGCCTGAAACCTGTTTCTGTTCCTTGTCTAGCTGTGTTTTTGGCAGTTTTCTCAGCTAAATCAGTGATCGTGACAGTACCTACCTCACAGGGCTGGAAGAGGACTAAATGAGATCGAATGTAGAAAAAGTACCCAGTATAGTATCTGGCACATAGTAGGCCCTCAGTAACAGTAGACAGCAACCACCCAGCCTTGGAATCAGGCTTTTCACTGTGGGTAATATGGCTTCCATGTGCCCTCTGTGAATGCGTATGTTTGAGGTGCTCATTTAGAAGTGGGGTGCTGAGACCCCACTGTTCTGCATATGTAGAAAATAGAATGTGTCTGTTTCTGGAATCAAGAGACAACAGAACAGCAGAGAGGTGAGTGACTGATGGGGATGGTTTTGGAAGGGAAATGAGCCGGAGGCCAAGCACTTGCATTGTGATGGCCATGCAGGGGGCAGGGACCAAGGTCTGGGTCTTCATGAGGCAGGAAGCTGGAACCAGTACCCTTGATTCAGCTGGGATCCTTGAAGCCTGACCTCTCAGTGAATGGGGACCTAGATAGTTCAGGACATGGGTGGTGGTGATGGCCACACAACAGTGTGACTGTACAACATTGTAAAACCATGTGCCACTGAACTATGCACAAAGAAATGGTTAAAATAGTAGTTCCCACTGTGGTGCTATGGGATCGGCAGCGTCTTGGGAGTGCTGGGACACAGGTTTGATCCCCGGCAGTGCAGCACAGTGGGTTGAGGATCCAGTGTTGCCACAGTTGCAACTTAGGTCTCGATTGTGGCTAGGACCTGATCCCTGGCCCTGGAACTCCATATGCCATGGGGCGGCCAAAAAAGAAAAAAAAAAAAAGGCTAAGATAGCACGCAATGGGCAGCATTTAATCACTTATTCAACAAAGATTTATGGAGCTTCTCCACCGTGCCAGGCACTGATCTGGGTGAATAAGACAGAGCTGGTCCTCACCGTCATGAAGCAAGAGAACCACCAGCAAACACACTGGGGCTAAGAGTGTGGGGCTTACTACCTGGGTGGCCTCAGACAAGCCATCTTCCTGTTTGTTGGGCTCAGTTTCCTCCTCGGTAAACTTGGCTTAGAACAGAAGCTATCTCATAGGATGGCCGTGAGCATTGAATGAGTTAGTACACGGATAGTGTTTGGGATAGTGTCTGGCACATACGAAGTGCTTGTTGAGTTCGCCAACACAAATGCAGTCATTATTGTTATTATTGCAGGTGGGAGAAATTACAGGGTCTCAAGTAGTAGCAGAGAAAAAAAATAAAGACCTGTCTTTTCCTCTGCGGAGGAGTCCTGTGACCTGGGGGAGCTTGCAGCTGGAAGGGAAGGACACACACACACACACACACACACACACACACACACACGCCTGGAGGCGGGTGCAGAGGTGCTGGTGGAGGGAGGGGATGCAGACTGAGGACTGAGGAGGCAGAGGAGGAGGAGCCTGGTCTGCCTGAGAAAGTAAGATGAGATGGGAACAAGACTGGGAGGCTGACCACAGCCGGCCCACGTGTTTGGGGACCACTGCACGTGGCCAGAGGGCCCTGCTCTGTATGTGCACATTCCCACATGGCGCCCAGAGCCCTTGCCTTGTGGGCAATCTCATTAACTCCTCATATGGCAGCTCTGGGCTGGGTCTCAGAGCCACAACATACGAGGAAACTGATGTCTAGAGAGGTACAGTGATTCCCCTGATGTTGGGGGCCAGGGAGCAGTGCACCAGAGCCTGGGACCTCCCCTGAGGGAGAGGGAGGTTAAGGGCAAGCAGATAAGGGCGAGAGAGGAGTGGAGAACAGGAGGTGAAGGGGTGGGGTGGGTGATGACAGAACCAGGCATGTGCAGGATTGACTGTGGTTTACATCAGCTATATTTTTCTCTTTATGTAGGACTTGGAGGAAATAAATGTTTTGAGTTATTATCTATACGTATTTTTGGCCACACCCATGGCATGCAGAATTTCCTGGCCAGGAATTGAACCCATGCCACAGCAGTAATCGGAGCCACAGCAGTGACAATGCCGGGTCCTTAACCTGCTGAGCCACCAGGGAACTCCTATACATATTTTAAGTTGTTTCATTTTGAACAGCAATCTAACTCCACAACAAAAAAATTCCATGTCTAGTGTTTGCTTCTAATATTTGAGCAGGTGCTACTCAAATGTAGTCCATGGACTGGTACCATTCTGCCAGATGCTCAGCAGAGCAGGTGCAGAAAGCAGAGTGGGCACTGAGGAACTCTTACAGCAATTTGACATTAATTGTTTTATGTCTGTTAAACATGTGATCCAGAAATGGAGGCTTGCACCTCGTGTATCTACTTTTCATTTTGTTTTTTCTAATTTAAATTAAAATTTAAATGTTTTATTTTGAAGTAATTATAGATTCACATAAGATCACAAAAATAACACAGAGAGTCCATGTTTGCTGTACCTAGCTTCCCCCAGTGCTGACATCTTATGTAACTGTGTACAATATCTAAACAAGAAAACTGGGGGAGTTCTCTGGTGGTTTAGGGGTTAGGATTTGGTGCTTGCACCACTGAGGCCTGGGTTTGATCCCTGGTCTGGGAACTAGATCCCACATCAAGCTGCTGTACACTGCAACCAAAATAATAATAATAATAATAATAATAATACAAGGAAATTGACCTTGGTACAACACTGTTAACTGAATTACAGATATTATTCAGATTTCACTTACCTGTGTTTTTGTGTACACATGTGTATACATGTGTGTGGTTCTGTTCAACTTGATCTCAGATTCGTGTAGTTGTTGTGAAAACCAAAACACAGAACTTAAAGCAACTTCCTCTTGAGCTTTTTTTTTTTTTTTTTGTCTCTTTAGGGCCACACCTAAAGCATATGGATGTTTCTGGGCTAGAGTTTGAATTGGTGATGCAGGCCTATGCCACAGCCACAGCAATGTGAGATCCAAGCCGCATCTGTGACCTATGCCACAGCTTGTGGCAACGCCAGATCCTTAACTCACTGAGCACGGCCAAGGATTGAACCCTAATCCTCACGGATACTATGTTGGGTTCTGTTTTTGTTTTTGGTTTTTGTTTTTTTTGTCTTTTTGCCTTTTCTAGGGCCGCTCCCGCGGCATATGGAGGTTCCCAGGCTAGGGGTTGAATCCGAGCTACAGCCGCCGGCCTACGCCAGAGCCACAGCAATGCAGGATCCGAGCCACGTCTGCAACCTTCACCACAGCTCACGGCAACGCCGGGTCCTTAACCCACTGAGCAAGGCCAGGGATTGAACCCGCAACCTCATGGTTCCTAGTCGGATTCATTAACCACTGCGCCACAACGGGAACTCCACTATGTTGGGTTCTTAACCTGCTGTGCCATAGTGGGAACTCCTAGCATGTAACCTTTTGAGTTTGGTTTTTCAGTTAAGCATAAATGCCCTTGCAGCCCATCCAGGTTGTTGCATGTATCAATAGCTCATTCCCTTGTGTGGCTGAATAGTGTTCCATGGTACAGATGTACCATGGTCTGTGTAACAATTCACTGGTTGAAAGACATTTGGGGGAGTTCCTTGGTGGCCTTGCAGTTAAGGATTTGGTGTTGTTACTGCTGTGGCGTGGGTTCTGTCCCTGGCTTGGGAACTTCTAATGCCACAGGTGTGGCCAAAAAAAAAAAAAAAAAAAAAGGAAGAAATGCATTTGGGTTGTTTCCAGATTTCAGCTATTATGGATAAAGCTGCTGTGAACATTGTGCACAGATTTTTGTGTGAAAATGAGTTTTCATTTCTCTGAGATAAACGTCTGAGGACATGATTGCTGGATCATTTGGTGAGTATACATTTAGTTTTACAAAAATGACCAAACTGTTTTCCAGCCACAATACATCAGAGACCTAGTTCCTCCCCATCCTTGTCAGCAGTTGTGGTTATCTCTATTTTTCTTTTTTCTTTTTCTTTTTGGCCGTGCCTACAGCATGCAGAAGCTCCCAGGCCAGGGATCAAACCCTCGACACAGCTGTAACCAGAGCCGCATCGGGACAACACCAGATCCTTAACCTGCTGAGTCACCAGGGAACTCCTAAAAAGTATATCTTTTGTTTTTTTTTTTTCTTTTTTCTTTTTAGGGCCGAACCTGTTCCATACGGAGGTTCCCAGGCTAGGGGTTTAATTAGAGCTATAGCTGCCGGCCTACACCACAGCCATAGCAATGCCAGATCTGAGCCACATCAGCAACCTATGCCACAGCTCACAGCAATGCCCCATCCCAGAACCACCAAATGAGGACTGGGATTGAACCCATGTCCTCGTGGATGGTCGGGTTTGTTTCTGCTGTGCCGCAATGGGAACTCCCTAAAAAGTATATTTTATTTTTATTTTTTTATGGCTGCTCCCGAAACATATGGAAGTTCCTGGGCCAGGGGATTGAATTAGAGCCTCAGGTACAGCAATGCTGAATCCTTTAATCGGCTGCACTCGGCCAGGGATCAAACCTGCACTTCCGTAGGAACCCAAGCCATGGCAGTTGGATTCATAACCCACTGTGCCACAGCAGAAAGTCCTAAAAAGTATATTTTAGATACTAGTCCTTTGATGGTTTAGTCATTTTGATGTCACTTATTTTTATGGTATTTTACAAAATTCTTTGTGATAGACTGGAAATCTTACAAACGCAAACTTGTCCATTGCTACTGATGGTTTGAGAAGCACAGTTCTAGTAGCTTTCCTTGTTCTTTCCTTAATGAAACAATAGCACATGTACAACGTTAGGTCCTGACTTTTTTTTTCTAGATAATTATCATAAATAATTTCTCCAACTTACTCATATCTCTACCCCTTTCATTGTTTGCAGTGTGTTCCACAGAGTAGCCGTGGTGTTCCTTAGCTGGTTTCTCAAGGTTAGATATCAGGTTATTGACCATTTTGGGGCCTCACAGATAGCTCTGAATCCCTGGCCTTTGGGCACAAGGCTTTTTCTCACATTGTGGATACTGTTTTCTTAGTTCCCAATCTCACATTGCAGTTTAGCTTGCTTTTTTTTTTTTTTGCTTTTTAGGGCTGTACCCGCGGCATATGGAGGTTCCCAGGCTAGGGGTCTAATCAGAGCTACAGCTGCCAGCCACAGCCACAGCCACAGCAACACCAGATCCCAGCTGCGTCTGCGACCTACACCACAGCTCACGGCAACACTGGATCCTTAACCCACTGAACGAGGCCAGGGACCGAACCCGCAACCTCATGGTTCCTAGTCAGATTCGTTTCCACTGTCCCACAATGGGAACTCCTAGCTTGCTCTTTTTTTAAACTTTATACATCCGGCTCAGGCCAGATTGCTGGGTGCCATGGTTGCTCTGTGCTCTCATGGAAACAAAAGGTCACCAGTGCTGAATCCAAACCACCCCGATGCCTGGCTTTTGCAGTTCCACCCACTTGATGGTACAACAATAGTGGAGTTGCTATGAAATTCTACTTTAGTTCCTTCACAGTGAACTCCAAAGCAGGATTGCAGTCAGTGAGAAAAATGCAGAGATCTTTTTTTTTTTTTTTTTTTTTTTTTTTGGTCTTTTTTTGCTATTTCTAGGGCCGCTCCTGTGGCATATGGAGGTTCCCAGGCTAGGGGTCTAATCGGAGCTGTAGCCACCAGCCTACGCCAGAGCCACAGCAACATGGGATCCGAGCCATGTCTGCAACCTACACCACAGCTCACAGCAACACCGGGTCCTTAACCCACTAAACAGGGCCAGGGATTGAACCTGCAACCTCATGGTTCCTAGTTAGATTCGTTAACCACTGCGCCGCAACAGGAGCTCCCCAGAGATCATTTTAAAGGACATATACATGATTCCGATAGCATCAGAGAACCGGTGTGTTCTAAATGCTAAAAATAGATGGTTTTAGATCAAGAGGTCATAGAGAAAAAAATGCCAGGCTTCATTTCCTCACATCCATTCAATTTGTGCCTCTTGCCTTGGACCCTGGGCTGCCCCCTCACCTGGAACCTGCCCTCCTGGTCTTTCAGACCCATGTTTTGGGCAGTTGCCACCAGCCTGTCTCCTTTCCTTTTCCCCATTTTCCTCCTGAATCAAAGATTTGCCCCATCTCTGGTTTCTCTCATTTTGCTTCTCACTTTCAGCCCTGAGCAGCAGTGGGAGCTCTGAAGCTTGTCATGGACCACGGGTGGGTTGCTCAGCACCTCTCCAAGGCCCTTCTGCTCAGCCTTGTTGGGAAGTAATGGTGAGGGGACTGCTTTGGGAATGGTCCCATCTGAGGGCTAGTCAGCTGTCATTACTGAGCTGCTGTCAGGGGGCCTCGGGAGACCACAAGCATCTCAGTTCCCTGCAGAGTGCCTGACACTGTCCTGGTTTGTGGAGTTGTTCCCTGTCTTTGCCTCTCCTTACTCCCTTCACCCCACCCTCAACACCTCCTTCCTGTCACTCCCCTCCTTTATTTTTTTGTCACTGAGTCTCATTTTTGTTCATTTTTACAAAGGTTCATCAAGTCTCAAAAACAACAGACTTCAGGAGTTCCCGTTGTGGCTCAGTGGTTAACAAATCCAACTAGGAACCATGAGGTTGCGGGTTCAATCCCTGGCCTTGCTCAGTGCGTTAAGGATCTGGCGTTGCCATGAGCTATGGTGTAGGTTGCAGATGTGGCTTGGATCCTGTGTTCCTGTGGCTCTGATGTAGGCGGGCGGCTACAGCTCCGATTAGACCCCTAGCCTGGGAATCTCCATATGCTGCGGGAGTGGCCCTAGAAATGGCAAAAAGACAAAAAACAAAACAAAACAAGACCTACAGACTTCAAAACCATAGACTTGGAGTTCCCTGGTGGTTCAGTGGGCTAAGGATCTGGCCTTGTCATTGCTGTGGCTTGGGTCACAGCTATGGCTTGGGTTTGATCTCTGGCCTCCAACATTGCGGAGAGCAGCGGTGTAGATTGCAGATGCAGCTCAGATCCAGCAATGCTGTGACCTGTGGTGTAGGCTTGAATCTGGTGTTGCTGTGGCTGTGGTGCAGGTCAGTAGCTGCAGCTCTGATTTGACCCCCCTGGGAACCTCCATATGCCTCGGGTATCACACATGTAGCACTTGAAATGGTAGTTATTTTGCATCGGGGAAAGAGGCCGGACGTACCCCAGTGCCTCAGGAGAGCAGAATGGGCTCTGCTAATTCATTTCCTGGTCTGCGAATAGGGATTGGGGAGCTCTGAGGAGAGGGCATCACTCCTACAGAGGGGACCACAACAGATTGCTCCAAAGAAGAGGGAACCTGGCTGACCCAGCCAGCCCTGAATCAGAACCAGGTCCCCGCATCCAGCCCATTGGGGACAGAGGCTCCCTCTCTCCCCTGAAATGCCAAGCTCGGCCAATGCCCAAAGCCTGCATCCGGGAGCCCCTTGGTCTCAGCAGGGTTGGGCACCTGGCCCAGACCTCTCCTGGGCTACTGGCTGCCTGGTGAAGACAAATTCCTGATAGAGCACGGCTGTCCCAGGCCTCGCTGGGACTCTAATGGGACATAAGCCACCCTCTTTGGGAGTGTGGGTGGGGCTTGGTTCTGGAGCTGGGGTTGGGGAGCCTGTGGGGAGGGGTATGTGGTAGAATGGTGGGGGCTAAGTCTAGGCCAGCAGGAGGACCACCTGCGGAGTGCGTATGACCAGCAGGGGCCAGCCTCTACAGGTATCACAGCTGTCTGGAGGCCAGGTAACCATGGCAACGAAGACCATGCCAGTGTCTATGGGGATGGAGGACAGTGATGATAACATAATGAGCACTCACTCATTTAGCCACCACCTGGCTTCAGAGAGAAACATGGAAGTCCCCAGTGTCCCCAGTGTCCATCACAATGTGATCCCAAACACTCACCTTCCCAGACATACCCCTGTCTGAATTTGTTGTTTGACATTTTCATAATCTCCATTGTACTTTTCCTGTACATCTCTGGTCTATGCAGAATAGGTAATATTGTTTTGTATGTTTTGAAATATCAGCACTGTCCAAGGGAACTCTCTGTGATGGTGGAAATAAATGTTCTTTATCCACACCGTCTAGTTCGGTAGCCACTAACTGCCTGTAGTTATCAAGCACTTGAATGTGGCTATTAGGACTAAGGAAGTGCATTTTTAATTTTAATTATTTTAAGCTTAAGTAGCTAGAAGTAGCTATGGACAGCATGGGTTAGATCCTTCTAAAACTTGTTTTTTGGAGTTCCTGTTGTGGCTCAGTGGTTAATGAATCCGACTAGGAACCATGAGGTTGCGGGTTTGATCCCTGGCCTTGCTCAGTGGGTTAAGGATCCAGCATTGCTGTGAGCTGTGGTGTAGGTCACAGATGCGGCTCGGATCCCATGTTGCTGTGGCTCTGGTGTAGGCCAGTGGCTACAGCTCCGATTCGACCCCTAGCCTGGGATCCTCTATATGCTGTGGGAGTGGCCCAAGAAATGGCAAAAAGACAAAATAAATAAAACTCGTTTTTCTCTGCAAGGCTCCCCTTTTCTGGTCTTTTATTGGTGTCCACTTGCTCCATCTTCTATTTTTGTTTTTGTTTTTTTGGCCATGCCTGTAGCATGCAAAAGATGCAGGGTCGGGGTGAAACCCAAGCCACAGCTGTGACCCAAGCCACAGCAATGACAAGTCCAGATCCTTAGCCCACTGAACCACCAGGGAACTCCCTCTCCATCTGCTGATGGGCGCAGTCCCTACATTAATGTCTCTTTGTGTTATATCTCCATTCTGATGTCAGTCAAGTCTGGAAGCCATTCCTTCAGGGGCTTTGCATATCTGTTCTGATTCATCTTGTATTGATAGGGTTTAACTCTCGGAGAACATATTCCTTCCTAGTATTTAGTTCTTAAAATGCACCTTACACTTGCTCCCCACGTTTCCTCAACAAGATTGTTAAACGTTGGAGTTCCTGTTGTGGCTCAGTGGGTTACAAACCTGACTAGTATCCATGAGGATGCGGGTTTGATCCTTGGCCTTGCTCAGTGGGTTAAGGATCCAGCATTGCCGTGAGCTTGTGATATAAGTCACAGACACAGCTCAGATCTGGTGTTGCCATGACTGTGGTGTAGGCCAGCAGCTGCAATTCGCATTCAACCCCTAGCCTAAGAACTTCCATATGCCTTGGGTCTGGCTCTAAAAAGACCAAAAAAAAAAAAAAAAAAAAAAAAAAAGGCATTATTTCCACAAACCTCAGAAGATTGGTGGTCAGGAGCCCTGGTGGATTCTCCTACTCCTGATTCAGCCACTAACTTCAGTCCTCAGTGGCACCTTCTCATAAAAGAAGAGGGGGTTAGGGGGAGTTCTTGTCGTGGCTCAGTGGAAGCGAATCTGACTGGCATCCATGAGGACGCAGGTCCGATCCCTGGCCTCAACCAGTGGGTTAAGGATCTGGTGTTTCTATGAGCTGTAGTGTAGGTCGAAGACACAACTTGGATCTGGTGCTGCTGTGTCTGTGGTGTAGGCCTGTGGCTACAGCTCTGATTGGACCCCTAGCCTGGGAACTTCCATATGCCTCAGGTGCGGCCCTAAAAAAAAAAAAAAAACACACACACACACACACACAAAAAAGAAGAGGGGGTGAACAGAGACTCTTTGGGGTCTGGTCTAGCTCTACCCATGGTGATTTCAAGGATGGCTCTTGAAGCCAGAGGTGGATTATTCCCAAGTGAAGACAAAGGCTAACTATGAGGACACAGGCTGAAGAGGAGAAGAAAGTGGGAGGACACACGGAGTACCTGACAGAGCCAGGCCCTCACACACCTGCTCTCAGGTATCCTTACGTGGTCACTCTGAAGATGGGGTTAGCCGCTTTGGTTTAGGGACAAGGAAAACAAAGCCAGAGAGGTCAGTGGAATGTCCCAAGGTCACTCTCCTAAGAAGCCAGAAGTGGGATTCCTACCGAGGCCTCTGGCTCCCGAGTCCTCTGCCCTTCACCTCAGGGGGAGGCTCCTGAGGGACGGGAAAGCACTGTGTGTGGGCGTGTGCCTGAGTGGGTGGAAAGGAAGGGCCTGTTGAGCTGGGTTTTAGATTAATGCTGTATTTTCTTACATTTACCAGGTTCCCATTAACTTAGTTTTCAGTACTTGGTGGGGATGGAAAATAAGGATGTTCTTTTTTCACTTTCTTTCTTTCTTTATTTGCCACACCCATGCCATGTGGAAGTTCCCCATCCAGGGATTGAACCCCTGCCACAGCAGGGACTGTGCTGGATCCCCAACTGATAGGCCATGAGGAAATGCCAGGATTTTTCCTTCTTTCTTCCTTTTTATGGCCACACATGTGGCATATAGAAATTCCTGAGCTGGGGTCAAACCTGAGCCACAGGAGTGACATCTAACCCTTAACCGATAGGCCACCAGGGAACTCCAGTTTTATTTTATTTATTTGCCTTTTAGGACCACACTGACAGCATATGGAAGTTCCTGGACTAGGAGTCCAATCAGAGCTACAGCTGCTGGCCTGCGCCACAGCTACAGCAATGCCAGATCCAAGCCATGTCTGCATCCTACACCACAACTCACAACAATGCTGGATCCTTAATCCACTGAGCAAAACCAGGGATCAAACCTGCATCCTCATGGATACTAGACGGTTCCTTTCCATTGAGCCACAACGGGAACTCCCATTTCCCAGTTTAAAGGGAAATCTTAGACTGGCCTGTCTTGTCCCTACCAACAGTCAGTGATGCCAGAGGATGATGAAGAAATGTCTCCAAAGTTCTGAGCAAAAGAAAGTGTGTTGCAAGAATGCTTTACTTAGCCAGTTGTATTCAGGCATAAAGACCACAGAAACTTTCTCAAACACAGAAAATATAGCATTTAAATATAGCATTGTAAATATAGCATTTAAACATTATAGATCAACTATAATAGAAAAAATAAAAATCTTAAAAAAAAAAAAAGGCGCTCTTGTCGTGGCTCAGTGGTTAATGAATATGACCAGGAACTATGAGGTTGTGGGTTCGATCCCTGGCCTCGCTCGGTGGGTTAAGGATCCGGCATTGCTGTGAGCTGTGGTGTGGGTCGCAGACGTGGCTTGGATCCCACGTTGCTGTGGCTGTGGCATAGGCCAGTGGCTACAGCTTCGATTAGACCCCTAGCCTGGGAACCTCCATATGCCATGGGTGCACTCCTAGAAAAGACAAAAAAAAAAAAAGAAAAGAAAAAAGAGAAAAAGAAAGAAAACACAGCATTCATGAAGCATCCTTGAAAAACAGGTTTTAAAACAGCTCAGGAATGAAGAAGTGATGGTAAAAGTACTTACACAAAAGGAAAAGTACATGTCAATATATACAAATGGAAGGCTAAAGAACTCTGAGGATGATGGTTTCGGAGCAGAAGGAAATGTAATAGACCCTGATAATATCAATATAGTTATAATTCAGACCAGCTGGGAAGTGGAGGAAAAGAGAAAGGGTTGGAGCCTTGAACCACACCATCGAAAAAGGAAACCTTGGAGTTCCCGTCGTGGCGCAGTGGTTAACGAATCCGACTAGGAACCATGAGGTTGCGGGTTCGGTCCCTGCCCTTGCTCAGTGGGTTAATGATCCGGCGTTGCCGTGAGCTGTGGTGTAGGTTGCAGACACGGCTCGGATCCCGCGTTGCTGTGGCTCTGGCGTAGGCCGGTGGCTACAGCTCCGATTCAACCCCTAGCCTGGGAACCTCCATATGCCGCGGGAGCGGCCCAAGAAATAGCAACAACAACAACAACAACAACAAAAGACAAAAAAAAAAAAAAAAAAAAAAAAAGAAAAAGGAAACCTTGCTAAGAACAATTTTAGTTTCTCAATGGCTTTCCTAAGCTTCACCTCGAAGAGATTTTTGGGGAACTAATATTTTTTTGGTGGTAAAGAGATGTCTAATTTCTTTTTCTTCTGTTACAGTCACATATAAAGTTGATTTAGTGTTTTTATTCTTTAAATAGAATGACTGGTCTGTTTTAATAAAGCCTTTCTATCTAGCCAGCCCAGAGTGCTGTCCACCTAAAGTGAGTAGTTATCTCTGGGTGAAGGTTTTCATAAGATCACTCAAACTGTCTTCAGTTCCTTATAAGAAGATGAATCAGTTTTACAGAAATAATAAAGTCATTATTCTGAAAAAATAAGATTGGTGAAATATCTATTTTCAACATGGTATCTAGAGGCTTGTCAGTTTGATTTATTAAGAAATCCTAAGGATATGTGTCATGTTGAAGGAACGTGCACTAATAAAATGGAATTCAAACTGAGCAAAAAAAAAAAAAAAAAGGATATACTGAAGTTTAAAAATATTATCATGGGATAGGAATTATTTCTTCTTCTTTTTTTCTTTTTGGCTGCTGCTTGTGGAAGCTTCTGGGCCAAGTATCAAACCCATGCCACAGCAGTGACGAGGCCAGATTCTTAACTGTTAGGTCACCAGGGAACTCTGCAGGAATTATAGTTAAAAACAATCAGGGAGTTCCCTGGTGGCCTAGTGGGTTAAGGATCTGGCATTGTCATTGCTGTGGCTTGGGTCAGTGCTGTGGCACGGGCCAATGCTGTGGCATGAGGGTTCCTTCCCTGGCCTGGAACATCTGCATGCCACGAGTGTGACCAAAAAATAAATTAAAAAACCAAAAACAATCTGGATGCAACTTGATCTGTGGATTCAACGCAATCTCAACCAGAATTCCAGCAAGTAGAGTTCCCATCATGGCTCAGTGGAAACAAATCTGACTACTATCCATGAGAACACAGGTTTGATTCCTGGCCTCGCTCAGTGGGTTAAGGATCTAGGGTTGCCATGAGCTGTGGTGTAGGTCACAGATGCAGCTCAGATCTGGCATTGTGGCTGTGGCTGGTGGCTACACATCCAATTTGACCCCTAGCCTGGGAACCTCCATATGCCATGGGTGCGGTCCTAAAAAGACCAAAAAAAAAAAAAAATTCCAGCAAGTTATTTTGTGGATATTGACAAGCTGATTGAAAGGACCCATTATAGCCAACTCAAATATTAGAGAAGAAAGTCAGAGAACTGACACTATCCAACTTCAAGACTTACTGTAAAGCTACCGCAGTCAAAGCAATGTGGTCTTGGCAAAAGAACAGACAAGACTTAACTTGTGGGTAATGGAGAGTCACTGAGGAACACTGAGCAAGGAAGTGAGGTGACATGTGCTTTAGAAAGATCAACTATGGCAGCTACGTGGATGAATTGAGAAGGCAGGTTGAGCATGGGGACGAATTAGGCAAGTACTGGCAGAGTCCAGGAGTGAAACAGTAACGTTTTCAACTGAGGCAGCAGCTGTGGGGCTGGACATATGACAAGGAAGCAGAACTCTCCAGAGTTTGGTCCTGATCAGAAGGAGAGAAAAGACAGGAGCCCTTGGAGGCCGTATGGTTGTTTTGGACAGGGGGAATTAGAGGTGCTTTGGGAGAGAGCTGTTGGAGTTGAGATCCTGACACCTGCATTTCTAGCACTCAGGCTCAGGTGACAAGCGGCCACACATGGAGCTTGCAGGTGACTTGCCAGATCTCTCCCAGGGAGAAAGAAAGGAAGAGGACCCCAGAGTAGGCTGACGGGGAGACCAACGTCTCAGAGACAGAAGAGCCTGCGAAAGAGATGAGTGGAAAAGAGGAGATTCAGGAGGGGAGCACTGAGTCCCACAGAAGCCAAGAGAGGGAGGTGTTTTCCACAGGTCGGTGGAGAAAGAAAGGGACTGAAAACAGATGCCTCTGACTCTATCATCTTTTTACATGGAATCAAGCCTTTACTTTTTTTTTTTGTCTTTTGTTGTTGTTGTTGTTGTTGTTGTTGCTATTTCTTGGGCCGCTCCCGCGGCATATGGAGGTTCCCAGGCTAGGGGTTGAATCGGAGCTGTAGCCACCGGCCTACGCCAGAGCCACAGCAACGCGGGATCCGAGCCGTGTCTGCAACCTACACCACAGCTCACGGCAACGCCGGATCATTAACCCACTGAGCAAGGGCAGGGACCGAACCCGCAACCTCATGGTTCCTAGTCGGATTCATTAACCACTGCGCCACGACGGGAACTCCAAGCCTTTACTTTTGTTGTTGTTGTTCAAGTAGTCTTCAAGCACACAAATCAACAGCACTGTGGAACTGGATAAATTTAATTTTTGAGGAAGATACATTAAAGTTGGAGCAAAGAAGGAATATATATTTTGTGTAAACAAGTCTTAAAAATTTAAACTTTTTTTTTTTCCCCCAGGCCCGCACTCATGGTATATAGAAGTTCCCAGGCTAGAGGTTGAATTAGAGCTGCAGCTGCCAGCTTACTCCTCAGCCACAGTAATGCCAGATCTGAGCTGCATCTGTGACCTACACCACAGCTCAGGGCAATGCTGGATCCTTAACCCACTGAGCAGGGCCAGGGACTGAACCTGCGTCCACACGGATTCTAGTTGGGTTCACTACCACTGAGCCACAACAGGAACGCCAAAATTATTTTATTTTTATGTGGCAGTTCCCAGGCCAGGGATCAAACCTGTGCTGCATTTGTGGCCTGTGCCTCATCTGCAGCAATGCCGGATCCTTCGTCTGCTGCACCACAAGGGAACTTCCTAGATTCCTTGACTTATAATCCAGATAAACATTTAATAGGATGTGATTTACTATCAATAAGAGAACAGTTGAGTAAATGATGGCATGCATATTCATACCATGGAATACTAGCTGTTAAAAAGAGAATGGATTAGAGAGCTCTGCCTGCTGCCTTGAAGAGAACTCTGTGGGATATTGAGTAACAAAAGCAAGAAACATCAAAGCCTGTACTATGATCCTATTTTTGGCAAAGCATGACAAAAATCTTATGGTTTCTGATTATGATTAGAGAGCATGGAAGGAGCTTTGGCAAGATACATGGCAGGGTATGGCTGTGTATAAATTACACCTACCTGACCAGGGAGGGGGAGGGGTAAGGTGGGGAGAGGAAGGGTGCAGCAAGTAATAAATAAAATAAAACAGGACACCAAACACTACAGAGAGTTCCCTGGTGGCCTAGCAGTTAACAATCCAGCATTGTCACTGCCATGGCTCAGGTCACTATTGTGGGACAGGTTCAATCTCTGGCCTAGGAATTTCTTTATGTTGTGAGTGCAGTCAAAAAAAAAAAAAAAAAAAAAAAAAGAAAAAAGAAAAAGGAAAAAAGAAAAGAAAAGAAAGAAAGAAATGGCCATATTTAGGCACTTATATAAAACTACATATATAAAAAAATTATCCCCAAAAAATGAACACATAAAAACACCTTAGATCAAATGTGTACTGAATTTACTGAGTGCTGAGAGTAACCCCAATCAGTGGGGGTGAACCAGCAAGGGGGCCTGGCTGTCCTCCTATAAGGACCAAGGACATCCACAGATGAGGCAATGCTTGCGAGGGCATCTGGGTTGTGTGCAGCCAGCTGGGAGAAGGAAAAAGGCATCGAGGGTCTCATTTGAACTTTGACCACAGTGCAGGGACAGAGGAGGCTATTAACAGGAGGATTGAGATTTGAGAATTCGTGAGAACACCAGATCAGAAAGTGGAACAGAAGGAGTTCCCATCATGGCGCAGTGGTTAACGAATCCGACAAGGAACCATGAGGTTGCAGGTTCAATCCTGGGCCTTGCTCAGTGGGTTGAGGATCTGGTGTTGCTGTGAGCTGTGGTGTAGGTTGCAGACGCGGCTCAGATCCTACGTTGCTGTGGCTCTGGCGTAGGCCAGCAGCAACATTTCCGATTAGAATCTCCATGTGCCGCAGGAGCGGCCCTAGAAAAGGCAAAAAGACAAAAAAAAAAAAAAAAAAAAAAAAAAAACCCACAAAAAACAAAAAAACAAACCAAAAACGAAAGTGGAACAGAAGATTCTGGGCAAAGGGCTAGAATGGGGATAAAAGAAGTCTGTTAGAGTTCCCTGGTGGTACAGAGGGTTGAGGACCTGGCATTGGCACTGCTGTGGCTTGGGTTGCAGCTGTAACGCAGGTTCAATTCCTGGCTCTGGAACTTCCACATGCCTCAGGTGTGGCAAGAAAAAAAAAGAAAAAAGAAAAGATTCTGTGAGCACAACTGAGTACAAAGCTGGGTGGGATGTTGGACAGGACCAAGGCCGGTGGACAGGTGACAGGAGGCGCACAGAAGTGCCCCGAGGCCTGCCTCCTTGAGGATGTGGCTAGAAGTCTCTGAGTTACGGGAGAAGAGAAAACTGGAAACCAAAGAATGACACCAAGTACAGGAAAGTTCTTATCAACCACCATATACACTTTTAATTGCAAAAAGTAAAAATTTTTGTTACATAAAATTTTAATTTACATACATTCTTAACAAGTTTGCAGGATATTAAGTTATGGTCGGTCAACACTCCACACTGAACACAGAGGAACCGCGTGGACCATCTGGAGGACCAGTGGCTGGGCAGGTGTCTGCCCCCTCTGCTTTTGGGGACCACCCAGGCCCTGCACCCTGGCTTCTGCCCCTGAGGCGAGCAGGGAAGAGGCTGAGCACTGTTCCCGCTTACCTCTGCCTCTCCAGGCTTCTCCCCCAGCGTGGGTGTCTGTTACTGACCTTCCATGGGATGGGGAGGAGGAAGAAACCACAGCCAGCATTTTTCTGAGGGTAAAACTATGGAGAAAAGTTTGGAGGGGAAGTCACCTATGATGAAGCTGGGGCTTCCCTGGTCAGCCCTTCCACCAGTTCCCACAGTAAGTGAGAGTTTGTTCCTGAAAAGGTCAGCAGTACTCTGAGGGGCTGAGCTTTGAAGGCTGGGACCCGGCTGCGCAGTGAGCAGAGGTGGCTTTGCAGGCTGACCTCACCTACCCAACAGAGCTGTTCTGAACAATAATGAGGGAGCATAAGCCCGGCACAAAGATGTTCTGCCCCCTCAATTTCTGCTTGAAACTCTGAACTGGTTTCCCTCTATGCACAGTGCTCGCAGCTGTGGCTCGCTCTTGGCTTTACGCCGGCGGACACACTAAGGCAGGAGGAACGGCCTGTGGGCAGCCCCACCGTGTCTGGACAGCTCTGGGCCTCCACTTAGAGTTATGCAACATTCCTTCTCTCCACGTGAAATGTCTGGACATCTCATGGTCTCTGGAGAGGGGGAGATGACAGATGTATTTAGCACTAATGCTTAAATTATGCAGGGCAAGGAAAGCAGACGCTGAGGGGCCTGGACGGCAGACAAGCTGGCGGGAGGGTTTCTCCCCAAGGCCAGCACTTACAGCCACACTGCATAGGTTGGACGGCTGTGGACGTGGTGTGAGAAGGCAGAACACCTGTCCATCAGAACAGAAGAAGCTGCTGGATCTGGGGAGGCTGATGGCAACACAGCATGTCCTAAGAACCCCCCATTTTTCACCTGTGACAGGGCTCTCCATCCAGCACCTGCCCCTTCCTAGCCTCCTGGTCCTGGCATACGTCAGTTCTGTATCCAACATCCACATCCACAGGTGCAAATATGGAAACTCAAACCAAAATGCCGTTTTAAAGCACACCTCTGGCACTCCCTTTCTTCAACCAATCTTGGTTAAAAAGTTGAAAGGTGAAAGTTAATGAGCATGGAACTTGCAATTCAGGAGAGTTTTTCCTCCATCAGTAGGAGAACTCAAAAGCCTAAAAGATTCCTGTTTAATACTTGATTCTTGGAGTTTCCTGGTGGCTCAGCGGGTCACTGCATGGCTCAGGTTGCTGATGTGGCGCAGGCTTGATCATTGGCCTGAGAACTCCTGCATGCCATGGGCGCAGCCAAAACTAAAAAATGGATTCTCAAAAGGCAGACAAGATTGCTTCTCTCCTTGCAACCAAGGCAGACAAGATTGCTTCTCTCCTCTTTCCCCTACAACTTGGCCTTCTGCTGGGCAAGGATTAGTGGAGAAGCAAACATCTGCTTTGGGGTTTTGAATTTTCACTGTGGAAGCCCCTGCCTAATGAGCATAATCCAGACTATATTAAAATGATTGAGGCCATCAACTGCCATTAAGGAACTATTTTGTTCTAAATTCTTCTTACACTGCTGCGTTTGGGAAGAAGGGAATAGAAAACCAAGAACTAAAAAACAAGTGATGTAAATTCCAAAGGGACCCACAACTGGAATTGGATAGAGTCCCTCTTCTGGTCACACATCTGGAAATATGTGGTGATGGGAGAATGGCTGGACACAGCTGTGTTCCAGCAACATTCAGTTTTCAGATGGGGAGGGGAAACGTGAAAGGCTTTTTATAAAAGTCATCTGTTAGATTCTCTCCATTTCTGTCCAAAACAGTTTTTAAAACAAGCCCTGGAGTTCCTGGCTTGCTGATCTGGTCCCTAAATTCTCCTATCCAGCTGGGGCACACCTGACTCAGGCAAACCCACGGCTCTGCTCCTGGGACGACACTGCGCTGAAGCGGGAAAGTACTGTGCTGTGGAACCAGCTATCCACTGGCCAGCAGTTTACTGTTTTATGCCCAGGTGCTTTACTTGTAAAATGAGGATCTAATCCCTGCTTTGCTCAGCTGAGAAAAGCTCAAAGAAGGGCATGTTTATCAAGACATTGACGTTGAAATGGACTAGAAACATGTTACTATTTCCTCTTCTCAGAAAATAACCCCGGGAGTTCCCTGGTGGCCTTGTGGTTAGGATTCGGCACTTTCACCACTGTGGCCTGGGTTCCATCACTGGTCTGGGAACTGAGGTCCTACATCAAGCCACCACGGGCACCCTTCCCGCCAGCAAACTCTGTCCACTTTCCAGGCTTGTTTTGGATGTCACTGGAAGAGGTATGCTGTTTTCATAAACCATTGTTATTTCATTCTCTCCCCTTCCTGAAGCAATTGAGCATGGGGAGAGGATGAGGTCTACCTCTTTTCATAAACCAGGATGGGTGTAATGTCTGTTCAATCCCTGATTCCTGGGGTGCTCAGGACATCTGGAACTCATGCTTCAATCTGGTGCCAAAGCAGCCTTTCTCCCCAGAGAGCCAGCTGCTCTGGGAACTGACAAGGGAACCTGACCCACATGTGGAGGTCCCTGCCCGCTCACCTCTCAGCAGACACTTGACATGCTCATGAGCAAGTTAAGTCCCTCTGAAAAGCGGGCCCTGTGGTTTTCTCCTTACTGTGGTGGTAGAGAGGGGGCTTATGTGGTGCCACCAGCCCCTCGACCCCCTTTGTCGTCCTGACGACCTTCTTTCCCACACAGGGTTGTGCGCAGGGACTTTTGCTCCTTCCACCAAGGAGCCGGGAGCCAGGTGAGCAGCAAAAGCCTGGCGGAAGCCTTGGATAACCAGAAAGGACCTGGCCGGCGAGCCCACGCCATTCTTTTAGCGCTGGCCGGCGGCAGATTCTGCTTTTCAGAACTACCTTGAGAAGAAGGTGAATTACTTCTCTGTATCCGGTAGGTAAGAGCAGAAAAGCCTCTTTGGAGAATTCCTCCCCAACATAAATCTATATTCAGTTCTGAACTGGACAGATTTTAAGTAAAAGGAGTAGCACATGCACAAAAGCCTCTACTTCTCTGCGGCTACACATTCCTCGGTTGGACTGCAGACAGCTCAGAACACCAGAGGAGGTCTCGGAACACGAACGTGTACAAGGTTTTTCAGTTTTGAGCTAAAGAGGGTATTTTATGAACGTTAAAGGTATGAAGAAGGGTCGGAGAGAAAGGGGGAAGGAAAACGGGATAATTCATAAAAACAAAACAGAAATCTCCATCAGCAAAACAGCTGCTTTGCTCCTAAGGAATCTTCTCTTTTGTGAACCCAAAGGGCCTAATTTCAGAAAACTGAGGGGCCTCTTAAGAACTTGTTTACATATAATCCGAGTGCGGCAGGGGAAAGGCTCTTAAAGCTTGCACAAAGCTGGCCTCCAAATGATCTCTCTGACTTAAAATCTCTTAAATCATAACTGCTTAGCAGCATGACTTTTATATGGACAAGAAGTTTTGTTTTTCCTGTATCAATTCACACAAGGCGCTGATTCTTTTAAGGAAAAATCCCCTCAGGTATAGTTCCTCCTAGTTTCATTCAAGCCTGCGGAGGAGGTGCTCACCATTTCCACTCTGAGCTCACAAAACCTCCCTGTCCCTTGCAAACCCACACACAGGGCATTCAAGCGTGCGATGATCGCCACTGCTGCTCGTGAGAGGCACGGAGAAAGAGGGCCTGGGGACAAGGTGCAGGGGTGTCTCCAAGGACGAAGAGGACCCTGCAAAGAGTCACACCCTCTTCCCTCGCTGCTGGGGCCTCCGGTCTGTAACTCGACACAGACACCTGCATCCGTTTGATCGCTGCAGTTCAGAACCAGGGGCTGCAGTGTGGCTTGTTTTTTTCTTCGACTTGGCAAAGGCATGACCAGATTATTAGAGTCGATAAAGGAATATAAAAGAAGAAAGGAAACAAGAAAAGAGGGGCCTTACTTATACACTGAAGACACAATAAAAGCACTTGGGGAAAACAATGATCATTGCGAATCATCCCATCAAAAGAACACAGTTTTACATTTTCACAAAAAATGAAAACACCTCACCTTGTTTCCCAGTACAGAGAAATCATTTCAAGACTGAGGCTCACACAGTCGCACACCCAGCTGGCACACACTTTGGGTCTGCAGCTCCTTCCCCAACCACATTACCACATCGGCCTGACACATCTGTAAAACATCTTCCTTGAAGAAAGTCGGACCCTAAAGATCAAACCCAGGGAGGCGCCTGCTCCCCAGGCCAGCACTCCAGCTCATCCCCCTCTGAAGACATTTGGTAAGAGCAGCACAGTTGACACGAGCAGTGCTGCCTCAGCAGTAAAGGGCTCTGGCCCAGCCAAGGGAGGGGCTGGGAGCCCAACTTCTAAGGAACCATCCAGAGGCCAGGGAGAAGGGAAGGGTTCGGAGGCGTAAGAACCTGACAGCATGGGGAAAAGCACTACCTTAGGAATTGCCATTTCCATTACAATCAGACTCCCTTCTGGCATCACTGAGACCCCAAGAGCCATGGACACGGGGAAAGAAGTGCTGCACTGTTTTTTTTTTTTTTTTTGGTCTTTTTTGGCCGCACCCACGGCATATGGGAGTTTCCAGGCTAGGGGTCAAATCTGAGCTTCAGCTGTCGGCCTGAGCTACAACTGCCTGCCTACACCACAGCCACAGCAACGCCAGATCTGAGCTGTGCCTGTGACCTACCACAGCTCATGGCAACACAGGATACTTAACCCACTGAGCAAGGCTAGGGATCGAACCTGTGTCCTCATGGATACTAGTCAGGTTCGTTACCACTGAGCCACAATGGGAACCCCATAAGAACTGCATTTCTTGAGTGCAGTCTGAGGTTATTTGATCCCTTTTCACTAGTTCTTAATTCCAATCTGCTTGAGAAACTGCAGTGACTTCTTTAATCATCCGTGGCTTTCCAAACAGAGCACAGGGGAGTGTGATGAGGAAGACAGGATGGGCAGACCCACCTGGCAGAGGATGGCTCCGAAGTTGGGGCCTGCAGACTGTCCTCGCAGGGCCAGGGAGCCAGTGGGGAGACCACGGCATGCAAGTGAGGGGTGGTACCAACCCTGTTCCCTGCCTAAGGGGCAGCCTCAAGGCTTCGGTACCAAAAGGCCTGGAAGAGGCCAGTCTCTCACAGATGGATATTGGCAAAGTCCGGGCCAAGCAGCTGGGCTAGAAGAGCTGGGAGGACCAAGCTCTGGCCTTTGCCTCCAGCGCACAGCTGGCTCACACATGCATGCATGGGGCAGGTAACTAAGTGACCAACCCCTGGGAAGTGGTTTCATCAGGGTTTTTGTTTGTTTGTTTTTATTTCCCCCCTTTCAATCTGGTCTTCAGCTCTCAGAGCTGTTCTTTCATGCAGTTGTTTCCTACGGTTCTGAGACGATGGTTCCATCGCAGATGACCAAAGGCTGGACCCCTCTGGCTATAATGTAGACCTTCCAGTGAGTGGCACCAGCATAGCCTTGAAGGGAAACAGCAACAGAGAAAGCACGTGAATGTCAGGGACTGGGCGCGAGCAAGGTGGCTCTGCCCACTTGCCCTCAGATTCGCTTATGGGCTTGGAGGCAATTCCTGCTCTGGAGGCTGTCTGGCTCTTCCTGGAACAAGTAGCCCAGTTATTATCAGTCCTCTCTGTAATATGACATCCTGCGGGAGCTGCTGTGAACCAAAGTGCTTCACCACTCCTAACCTGGGCAGGTTTACAAAGGGAGGATGCTCTAGATAAGGCTGATACTGAGCCTCAATTCTCAGATGGATCTCATTTTTTTTCGGCAAGAAGACAGGAGGGTTCTGAGGGGGGCCAGGACCCCCATCCAGGACCTCAGGAGTGAGGTTATCTACAATATGGTCTCATTACAGAACATCTGGATTACCCCAAACCAGTATTTCCTAAATTGCACTCTGCAAACAGTAGTGTCCCATAAAATACTTCACGGAAAAATGGGTTCCACAGTCAAATACATTTGAGAAACACTAGGTTCCTTCAGGCTTGTCAGAGCCTTTTGTGCGCTAGTGTGGTACTATGTTTCGACAAGGTAGGTATTCCTCAAAGTCAGTGACTGAAGAGCCCTATCTGCCAAGGGTCTTTCCAAGGGGTTCCTCTTTGCCTCCTTGGGTCCTGAGTCATCTGAAGAACCCATTAGGAAACACTGACCCATACCCTTTAAGCAACAGGAATAGGCTAGAAAGGAAAAGCTAAAAACATTAACACTTCAATAATCTCTTGATGGAAAGTTTTCTAGAGAATGATATATACTACCCATCTTTAAACTGAGAGTGCTGAACAGACTTTAACCTCTACTTGGTGACCCTAGAAAGAAAGGTCACTATGAGCAGAGCACATAATCACAGCAGATGTGTGTGCTCACCAGCATTAGCCTGATGCCCGACACTCAGGTCATTCTGGAAAACACCCGCCCTCACAAGTTTTGGGTGACCTGTAACACTGTCCCCTTCCCCAAAGCCTTCACAGGATAATGTCCATCTTGTCAGAAAATACACAACCTGCTTGTCACAGTGCTAGTCTCTCTCTTTTCATTTCTTTTTAGGGCCACACCCGTGGCAAAAGGAAGTTCCCAGGCTAGGGGCCGAATCAGAGCTGTAGTTGTCAGCCTACACCATAGCCACAGCAACACGGGATCTGAGCCACATCTATGACCTATGCTGCAGCTCGAAGCAACACTAGCTCCTTAACCCAGTGAGTGAGGCCAGGGATCGAACCCGAATCTTCATGGATACTAGTCAGGTTCTTAACCTGCTAAACCGCAATGGGAACTCCCACAGTGCGATTCTTTTTTTTTTTGTCTTTTTTTTTTGTTGTTGTTGTTGTTGCTATTTCTTGGGCCGCTCCCGCGGCATATGGAGGTTCCCAGGCTAGGGGTCGAATCGGAGCTGTAGCCACCGGCCTACGCCAGAGCCACAGCAACGCAGGATCCGAGCCGCGTCTGCAACCTACACCACAGCTCACGGCAACGCCGGATCATTAACCCACTGAGCAAGGGCAGGGACCGAACCCACAACCTCATGGTTCTTAGTCGGATTCGCTAACCACTGCGCCACGACGGGAACTCCCCACAGTGTGATTCTTAAGGGTCTCTGAGGTGTAGGAGCTGCCATCTGTCTTGCAACCAATAAATTATTCTCCTCCACTGTCAGGGTCTGCTTTCCTGTCCTCATTTTTCACTGTGACAGCTGCAGCCATTGCTTCCATTTCTGCAACTGCTTCAAGCAGCCACAGTTCTCCCCAGCCCTCCCTACACCCATTCACCTCACAACTTGGCTTCTCCCTCTTGTTCCAGTCAGCCTCCATCCCTTCTTGATGTTCCGGTCATGTGCTGCCCTTCATGGCCAACTAGAGCCCCTCCTTTTCTTCTGGTCAGCAAACTAGCCAGTCACAGGACCCTAACAGGCATCACGCTCTGGATCTTCAGCTATTCTGTACTAGCCACACCAGCCATTGATGCTCAGAGCTTCTTTGATTTCTCCTAGTCACCCATCTTTTTTTCTTTTCCCCTATTTCTATAAGCACCATTCTGGATGCTTGCGGGAGCTGAAAAAACTTGGAATTTGGGTAACTAAAGTGTTTCTGTTGTCTCAATTGTGAGGCATTTATAGAACATCAGACAGAAACATTTTCAAGCACAAGTTCAAACTCCAAACACCAAACGCCATACAGACTTGTGCAGTGGTCACGCCTCACAGAAGTGTCACTCCACGACAGGAAGATGGGTTCAGAATAATTTCCATACAAGCATCCTCTTTCCTGCAGTAATTCTCAAGAGCCAGGCCAGCTGTGCTCCATTATTGGTTAATGATTAATTTGTACATTATTTTTAGTTTTTTCATTTTAAAATTGGAATAAAATTTATATATCTTGGGGGGGCTTCCCTGGTGGTCTAGTAGTTAGGATTCACCCTTTCACTGCTGCGGCCTGGGTTCAATTTCTGGTCTGGGAACTGAGATACCACATCAAGCTGCTGCACGACACAGCCAAAAAAAAAAGTTATGTAAATCACATTAAAGTTTAGTAGTTTGCAGTCTGCCCCCTACCTCCAAATGAGGTGAGAGGTTTCTAGGGACTGGGGTCTTCTGAACAGATAAAATGATAAGAAATGAACTGGAAAACCAGTCTGGGCTCTGCCAGGGACTCCAGGGCTCCCCTAGGTCTTGTGAGGCAAGGAAAACAAAGAGGGTACTAGGGATGCTGGCTGCTTTATTTGCCTCTGCCAAGAAAATTCTATTGTCTAATTGATTGCTATTGACAGCAGTTGATTCAAGCCTGTTTCTCTGGAACCGATTTTTAGATTAAAACGCACAGAACAAGTCACAGGTGGGAAATCATGGAGTCAAGAGTGAGTCATGACTGTGAGGCTGTGACTTAACTCTGGCTTGACTCTGTTAAAGGAGTCACTTAAGATTGATGCTTTGGAGTTCCCGTTGTGGCTCAGTGGTAATAAACCTGACTAGTATCCATGAGGATACGGGTTCGATCCCTGGCCCTGCTCAGTGGGTTAAGCATCCGGTGTTGCCATTAGCCGTGGTGTTGGTCGAAGACGTGGCTTGGATCTGGCGTTGCTGTAGCTGCAGTTGAGGCTGGCAGTATAGCTCTGATTTGACCCTTAGCCTGGGAGCTTCCAAATGCTGCATCTGCAGCCCTAAAAAGAAAATAAAAAAAAAATAAAAAATACAATAGATTGATGCTTTGCCTAACGGATGGTGGGGCATCACCTCTCCTCTCTGGGTCTCAATCTCATCATCTGTGAAATAAAGGATTGCTCTAAATATTTTCCATAATTCCTTCTAAGTTGAAATATCTAAAGCCAATGCACACACGCATTCTCAATGTGCATACAAGACACTTCTCTCTGCTGGATTTTTTCATTACTTCTCATTAATACATTACATGTTGACCCTGTTAATAAAAGAATGCTATTTTTTTGGAGTTCCCGTCATGATGCAGTGGAAATGAATCCGACTAGGAACCATGAGGTTGTGGGTTTGATCCCTGGCCTTGCTCAGTGGGTTAAGGATCTGGCGTTGCCGTGAGCTGTGGTGTAGGTCGCAGACATGGCTCAGATCTGATGTTGCTATGGCTGTGGTGTAGGCTGGCGGCTACAGTTCTGATTCAACTCCTAGCCTGGGAACTTCCATATGCTGCAGGTGCGGCCCTAAAAAGCAAAAAAATTAAAAATAAAAAAGAATGCTTTTTTTAGTTCTACTTAATTAATCCCTGTGAAAGCAATTATTTAATCTTTAGCATGTTTTTGAGTTAAAAACTAAAAAGATCCTGCAGCTGACCTTGCCTTCCAGGGGCTCCACCTACCAACATCCCCCGGCTCCAGTGGCATCGCCACAGATTGGCAGTGTCTTCGGCACTGGAAGGGAGGAATGAGCTGCAACATGGCCTCGCCGCTGCCGATGGTAAACAGGTCATGCATCCTATGCATCTGGAGGGAAAAACACAAGGGAAGAAAATGAAGGAAAAAAAAACCCAAAATAAAACCCAGGGGCATGGGAGCTTAATACACAAAATCCTTACACATGTGGCTCTGAGTTTCCTAGCAGCCTAAGCAAAGAGGAAGATGGAACCAAGAACACAATCACGTTCATGTCCAAAAGACAAAAAACAAACTAGTTTCTCCTAAGCAAGGCATCTCCTGGTCCTGAGACCTGGGTAAAATTTCTAAGGTTTTTCCTAAAGAGACTTTGTATAGTTTTGTGCGCAACATCTTCAAGGACAGCCCTACAGCAGAAAGAGTACAAGCTTCATAATTCACAACTATTTCTAGCCACAGTTTCAGAATAGGTCAAAAGCCAAATATCTAATTGTAATTTTTTTTGTCTTTAATTTTTAGAGCCGCACCTGGGGCATATGGAAGTTCACAGGCTAGGGGTAGAAATGGATCTGCAGCTGCTGACCTATGCCACAGCCATAGCAATGTGAGATCCAAGCTACATCTACAACCTAAGCTGCAGGTTGTGGCAATGCTGGATCCTTACTCCACTGGAACCTGCATCCTCAAGAATTCTAGTCAGGTTCTTTTAACCCACTGAGCCACAACAGGAAGTCCTCTAACTATATTTTAACAAAAGTCTAGCAGAGGCCAAAACATGGTGGCCTAAATATGCAATCTTTTGAGGGTCTAGTTTGATCCAAATAGGTGGTTTGCATATCCTTTGGGCTATGGTCCTTGGAATATTATTTCTTAGTGTCAGGACTTTGATGAGAACTAAACAGCAGCATGTTCAAGTTTACACTTTTTTGGCAAGACCCAGGTAAGCAGAAACATCATGCTGCGGATTAAAAACTAATGGCAGGGGAATGGCCTGGTGTCCTAGTGGGTTAAGTATCTGGGTTGTCACTGCAGTAGCCCTGGGTCACTGCTATGGTGGGGGTTTAAGCCCTGGCCCAGGAACTTCCACATGCCTTAGGTATGGCCAAAAGAAAAAAAAAATTGACAGGAGTTCTCTGGTGGCCTCATGGTTAAGGATTGGGCATTGTCACTGCAGTGGCCCCAGGTCACAGCTGTTGCATGGGTTTGATCCCTGGCTGGGAAATTCCACAGGCTATGGCTGTAGCCAAAAAAAAAAAAAAAAAAAAAAAAAAAAGCCAAAACTAGTGAAAGTAAGATCAGCCTCTGATTTTGAAAACTAAGGAGATGAGGGCATCCTACTGCTGCCAACAGGCATCAGGTGGAACCTGCTGTGTGCCAGGGAGGTATATACCTGGGGGCTGAGAAAAGCAGGGAGCAAAGAGAAAGGGAAGGGCTGGCCTTGCTCAGGCTTCCCATCCCACCTAGACAGAGAGAGAACACTCCTAAGGCCTCCCTTTCCCTCCCCTCTTCCCCCTCCTCCTCACCCGTGGCCTATAGGAAAACCCATTACATGCCCTTACAAAGCAGAGATCACAAGTCTGACTCCCTGGGCCATGTCCTGGTTTCTTCTTCACCACATGGGGCCTCCAGAGCCTTGGCGTTTGGCCCCACGCTCTCCCGCCCCCTAACCCTGGTCTCTCCCACAGGTCCTGGCCATGACTCTGTGTCCATGGAAATCCTAGAGCCATTTCAATTTCTGTGTGTAGTGACAGAAGGAGGACTAGTGTCTTTTATTTTTTGGCTGCACCCACAGCATGTAGAAGTTTCTGGCCAGGGATCAAACCCGAGCCACGGAAGTGACAATGCTGGATCCTTAACCCACTAAGCCACTGGGAAACTCCAGGACTAGTGTCTTGAGCTGGCCTGTGACTGACAGGAACTAACAACAGCAGAAGCTCTGATATCGCCAGTCTTGAAAAAAATCCCAGGAGACCAAAAGTAAGTGGATGCACCTCTGCTTCGTGTAGGCCGGGGCGGGGGTGGGGCCATGTGCCTCCACATTCAGGAAGAGGAGAAACAAGAAGCAGGGGCAGCCCTAGGCAACACTGTGGAGTGGGAAAAGTGGGTCTTGGGGCTCCTCACCTCTTCCCCCTCTTTTTTTTTTTTTTTTTGTCTTTTTAGGGCCATACCTGTGGCATATGGAAGTTCCCAGGCTAGGGGTCAAATCAGAGCTGTAGGTGCCAGCCTACACCACAGCCACAGCAACATGGGGCCCAAGCCACGTCTGTGACCTACACCACAGCTCACGGCAACGCCGGATCCTTAACACACTGAGAGAGGCCAGGGATTGAACCCAAATCCTCATGGATACTGGTTGTGTTTGTTACCGCTGAGCCACAACAGGAACTCCCCCCCAGGGCCTCATAACAGTCACATCCCCTTGGCCTCTTGGATCCTGGGTCCACAGACGTGTGGCTTTACCAGGGTCCAGGGCCCAGTGATGCGGATCCAGGGCGGAGTGACAAGGCTGTGGAGAAGGCGGGGGCGGGGGGGGGGTGCCTTGAGCCAGGGTGGGGAACAGATGCTCTAAGAAACCAGACTCCCAGGATTTTTGCCTATTTGGGCCACTCCCCTTCCCGAAACATCCTCGAGAACCACAACAAGATGACTTTCTTAGGCGTCTGTGTAACTTTGTATTTACCCCTTTGGCTGGGCGCCATGGTGTCCCTGTTAAGTAGAGTGGTGAAATTAAGATTCAAGTAGGAAAACCCAAGATAAAGGCCCTCGCCCAGAATTATATCATAATTATGAGTATGAAATCATATTAGGGCCCTGAGTTCTAGCTGAAGAAAGCAGGATAAACTTCTTTAAAATCCAAGGCAAGAGCCCAGCACCTCCACCCTACAGCTGGCAGACAGAAGTTCTTACTTCTAGACAAAATGAGTGTTTTTAAAGGCTCTGAAATTCCTTTAACGCGATTCAGCAAAATTGGGGCCAAACAATAGTGTCAGGAGGTTGAAGACACAATCCAGAGTTGGTAGGTGGCCACAGTGCAGCAAATTTAATTTTTTGACAGAGGAAAATTCATCCTTTTAATTTTTCCAAACCAATTCAGGCTCAAAAACCTTCCCCAGGAATGACACTCAACATGGAGCAATTAAGGGAAAGGTAAACAGACACAAACACAGAACAGCTCTGCCTAGTCTGCTGGCCCCAGAGATGTAACCATGGGCTCTGGGGACTCGGCCACGGACTGAGGTAAGGAGCACTGCCGCCCGCACTGGGCCGCCTGCTCAGCACGTGCCTATCTTCCCTTTGTTCCCAAACCTCTCTGTGCTCCCGAGCTTTCCGCGTCCCCAGTTCTTGTCTGCACTTTCTCTTGTGTTTATTTTGGGGGAAAGCCAACCTAGGGGTGGAAGGTGAGGAGGGTTTTCTTGTTAACTTGCTGTGTCCTTGGGTGAGTCATCATTTAATCTCTCTGGGGCTCAGCTTCCTTATCTACAAAATGAGTAGGTTGGACTATGCAGTTACATACTATTCATTTATATACATCAGCCTGCTTGCTACCTTGGGGCAGCGAAGACCGACCAACGGCTCAGGACCCTTCAAAGTTTAGGATTCTGTTTCCTTTAATGTAGACAAGCAGCTTGCCCTCAGGTGGGAAGGGCAGGAGACAGACCGGCCAGGTAACTAGACGTTCCGTAGGCACCCCTTCGGTAACGAGGTTTCACCCTCCAAGTTGACATGCAGGGAAGGCTCTGACTAGGACATCAGCCCAGGTCCCCAGTGAGAAACGTTCTTGCCCCACGTCCTCTCAAAATTTCCTACCTTACTCCCCGCAATAGGTTCCGGTTGAAGAAGGAAGCACTTTTTCAAGGAGGCGTCTTTTGGAAACGGCAGGAAGGTGAAGACAGGAAAAAGCTCACGTAAAATGTGTGATCTGTTCAGAGGTCTTCTCCTGTGAAACGTGTGAGAGAAAAAAAGTAAGTGAACTGGGCAAACCAGCCTAACTCGGTGACGAACAGAGAGCACGGCCAGGGTGGGAAAGCTGTGGGCGGTGGGTGAAGAGGGGTAAAATGTCAGGACAATATTTGAAGAATTTGGTCCATGAAGAACAGTCATGCCAAACCAATGAACCGTGACTTGTACACACACACAAATGCTACAGCCGCAATTTGTCCATGTGGGTGGGGTGTTTATAAAATCCAGCTAAAACAACATATAGAGGAAGAAAAGAAACACTCCATTCATCCCATCTGGGAAAAGCGTCTGAAGTAACAGCAAGGAGGCAAGAAAAGAGAAGAGGGAAGAGGAAGGGCCAAAAATCGTGAACCTTTTGAGGTGAAGCAGCACGAAGTGGGAAGCCGGATATGCTTGTTAAACTGAGTATTTGATTATGCAACAAAGGGCAAATTTAAAGAAAGGCAGAGGCAGAGAAATTACACAACAAAAAGCCTGAAAAGGCAATTTTAATTCTCTTTGGAATGTTCTAGAAGGAAACTGGCTTGCCTTTGTTTCTAGAAAGCAACTTTCACCCCAAGAACTAAATGGACCATGTCTTCTATGGGACACAGGAAGGAAGAGGGGGATAGCCTGGAGTTTCAATCCTGGCTGGGTGACTTTAAGCAAAGTACTTAACCTTCCTGGGGAGTTCCCATTGTGGCGCAGTGGTTAACAAATCCGACTAGGAACCATGTGATTGTGGGTTCGATCCCGGGCTTTGCTCAGTGGGTTAAGGATCCAGCATTGCCGTGAGCTGTGGTGTAGGTCACAGACATGGCTCAGATCTGGCATTGCTGTGGCTGTGGCGTAGGCCGGTGGCTACAGCTCTGATTAGACCCCTAGCCTGGGAACCTCCACATGCCGCAAGTGCGGCCCTAGAAAAGACCAAAAAAAAAGCACTTAACCTTCTGATTCCCACACTTTTTTTTTTTTTTTTTTTTGCTTTTTAGGACCACACCTACGGCATATGGAGGTCCCCAGACTAGGGGTCCAATCAGAGCTACAGCTGCTGGCCTACACTATAGCCACAGCAACACAGGATCCAATCCACATCTGCAACCTATACCACAACTCGTGGCAACGCAAGATCCTTAACCCACTGAGCGAGGCCAGGGATCGAACCCACAACCTCATAGTTCCTAGTCGGATTCGTTTCCGCTGCCCCATAAGGGGAATTCCTCTCACCCTTTTCTGATCCAAAAATGATAATTCCTATTTCCCAGTGCTATTATGTGTATCACTAATGAGTAACAGACACTAAGCACCAAGGCACGCTGTCTGGCACAAACAAGTGCCAAGAAATAAGTTTCCTTTCTATTCTTTTTCCCCCTTTTTGGGCATGCCCACAACATGTAAAAGATCTTGGGCCAGGGATAGAACCTGTGCCACAGCAGTGGCAATGGTGAATCCTTAACCGCTAGGCCACCAGGGAACGTCTCCCTTCTATTCTTCGTGCTCTCTCTATGGTCCTCAACCTCCAGGACTCATTCAACATAAACAAAATGCTAAACACCTACTCAGAAGTAAATTACGAATCTACTAGGCAATCTGGGTGTCTGCCCACAGTGGCTCCCCCTTTGACTTATCTCCCTTAGTTGGTTTTTCAACAGCATGTGCCTGAATTATCAATCATTTGACCTGGGGGTATGTGTGTGTGGTGCAGTGTGGTGTGATGTGTGTGTGGTATGGTGTGTGTGTGTGTGTGTGTGTGTGTGTGTGTGTGTGTGTTTGTGTGGCCACCCTGTGGCATTATCAATCATTTGACCTGGGGGTATGTGTGTGTGGTGCAGTGTGGTGTGATGTGTGTGTGGTATGGTGTGTGTGTGTGTGTGTGTGTGTGTGTGTGTGTGTGTGTGTGTGTGTGTGTTTGTGTGGCCACCCTGTGGCATATAGAAATTCCCGGGCCACAGATCAGATTTGAGCCACAGCTGTGACCTACACCACAGCTGTGCCATTGTCAGATCCTTAACCCTCTGTGCCAGGTTGGGGATCAAACCTGCAGTCCAGTGCTCCAGAGACACAGTCGAGCCCATTGCGCCACAGTGGGAACTCCTCGAAGGGCGTGTGTAAAGCACGCGCATGCAGTGTGGGCACAGCAGTAGGTGGTACCAGTCTGACAGCTGGTCCGCCCTCTTTCTACCCACATGCAGACTGAGCCCCTTTACACTTACCAGGGATAAGGAAATGGGAACCACCGGTGAGGAAAGCAGCGCCACCACTTGGCGAAAAACTCTTCGGTGAAGCCTTCTGTCACCTCAGGGTACTGGCACAAAAACTGCTGAAGCTCCTCAGATGACAGGGGCTGTCCGGTCTTGGCAGGGCAGAAAACAAAAGTGCAACAAAACCATGTGGAGTTACTCATCAGGAATGTCACAGAGCTTGCTGTTTTCTAGCCACCCACTGATCAGTGGGAGACTCTGCTCACTTCTTGCTCACCTTGATCACCAGAGGATGGAGTCTCTCAAACTTCACTGGGGTGTCTTCCAGGAGCATTACTTTTAGGGGCAACTTCTGGGTGCAGCCGGTGCAGTTGGCAGGGATGGGGTCTGACTCATTCTGCTCACAGTCATTTGTCCACCAGGGGTCAAAGTCTGAGAGAGGAAGAAGGGATGTGGAGGAAGCAGAGGCAGCAGGTAAACCAGTATCCAAAGCAATGGAATCAGAGAGCTATAAGAATAATTTAAAAAGCTAACAGTGGGAGTTCCCGTCGTGGCGCAGTGGTTAACGAATCTGACTAGGAACCATGAGGTTGCGGGTTCGATCCCTGCCCTTGCTCAGTGGGTTAACGATCCGGCGTTGCGGTGAGCTGTGGTGTAGGTTGCAGACGCGGCTCGGATCCCGAGTTGCTGTGGCTCTGGAATGGGCTGGCAGCTACAGCTCCGATTAGACCCCTAGCCTGGGAGACTCCATATGCCGCAGGAGCGGCCCAAGAAATAGCAAAAAGACAAAAAAAAAAAAAAAAAAAAAGCTAACAGTGATAAGCACTGGCAACCTCTGAAAAGGTAACTATGAAATAAGGTAGCCCCAGAGCAGGAAACAGAGCACTTAGGGGACAGAGGTGGAAAGGAGAGGTACTCCTCTCTGTATACCCTTTTGGATTTTATGGAAAAACAAACAAACAAACAAAAAAATATATATATATATATTTTTGGCCACACCCATGGCATGGGGAAGTTCCTGGGCCAGGAATCGCACCCTGCCACAGCAGTGACAACACAAGATCCTTAACCCACTGTGCCACCAGGGAACTCTCCAGAAAATATTTTTAAACATGTACAAGTATCCCCTAAGTCAAGTCAACAACTGAAGTTGAACCGTTTGAGAAGCTATGTTCAGCGACATGAGGTTGGACATGCCATTTTCTAACCTGTGACCCAGAGGGCTGAACAGTGGGGGAGGGGCAGGTAGAAAGGATGGTCCCACCATCAGTGATGAGTCCCTCTGCGTCCATGTCTTCTCCAACACCCCAAACCCTTGGCTCACAAGTATAAGTGGAGGCCAGGATGGCTCTGGGAAGGAAGAGTGAGAACAGGGCACAGAAAGAAGGAATGGAGCAGAGATAAGACTTTTCAGGGGCCCATCTTTTTTTTTTTCTTTTTAGGGCTGCACTTGTGGCATATGGAGGTTCCCAGGCTAGGGGTCAAATCGGAGCTGTAGCCACTGGCCTATGCCACAGCCACAGCAATGCCAGATCCAAGCTGCTTCTGTGACCTACACCAGAGCCTACAGCAACACTGGATCCTTAACCCACTGAGGGAGGTCAGGGATCGAACTTGCGTCCTGTGGATCCTAGTTAGGTTCGTTTCCACTATGCCACAAAAGGAGGTCTTGTCTTTTTTTTTTTGGTCTTTTTATTTATTTATTTATTTTTGTCTTCTTAGGGCCACATGTGGAAGTTCCCAGGCTAGTGGTCGAATTGGAGCTGCAGCTACCAGCCTACAGCACAGCCACAGCAATGCCAGATCCAAGCCGTGTCTGCAACCCACAGTACAGCTAGCGGCAATGCTGGATCTTTCACCCACTGAGTGAGTCCAGGGATCGAACCCACATCGTCACGGATACTACTTGAGTTTGGAACCTGCTGAGCCACAAAGGAAACTCCCAGGGGCCTGTCTTCAGAGTAAAGTGAATTGCATCTGCCCATGAGCTCGCCCTGCCCAGCTCAGAGCGGGTAGGGTTGCTAACCGTGGTTTCTAGGCCCAAGGACTAGATGGTCAGCACTGTAAGAATGCCCCACCCAGACCCTGACCCTGATGTGAGTGCTCCCTGGCTCCCCGACACCTTTCTCTGAGGGGCTGGCTCTGTTTCCACGCAGTCCTCATTTACTCTGTGTTCCTTCCCGCTGAGACTATTCTGTTCACAATATTTATTGCATTATTTCTTGTTTGCTTTCTGTTCCATTCTGGGTTTCGTCTGTGTTCTCTGAGATGTGTTTGTGATAAACTCTAATTTGAGTCCAAAATGTTTCACCAGATTGTTTCTGATGAAAACCCAACAGAAACCCAATCACGAGAGCCTAGAACAAAAGTCAACAACCAAATGTGTCCGAGATGAAGTCAGTTCTTTAAATCAATAAACACACGTGGAAACTGACTTTTAATCACAGGAACGTTCTGTGCAGTCAGCCTAAGGCAGCAGCAGTGCAGAGTAGGAAACCCTGTGTTTGTGTGAGTATCTCCTGAGCACCTTCCAGCTCTTGCAGACAGAACCTGCGTCCCCCTGAGGCAGCTGCCACCCACGCTTCCCATCCGGAGCACTGCACTGTGTAGCACCCACAGCGCTCGCCACCAGCCCCAGGGGCAGCAGAAAGCCCTTTAGTGGCACCTGTTTCGGTGGCATACTGAAAGTTATACTTTCTTTTTATTTATTTTCAAATGCTCCTTACTAGAGGTCAAATACGGTGAATTCTTGCCAAAATACAAGAACTCTGAGTAAGGGACATACCATGAGGCATAAATAATCATAACATGCTACACATACGGAGCATTTCAGTTTCCAAAGGACTTATGAGGGAGGGGGAAGGAAAACTAACGTGCTAAGCGCCAAGCCTGATGCTAGGCATTTTCGCAGGTTATGTAGTTTCCTCTTTATAATTATTGCAGCATTGACACTCTCAATTTATAGATAAGCAAACTGAGAGTCCTCAGAGCAGCAAGGTTCCACAGCGCATGGGAAGAGCACAGGAGGCAGTGGGGCCAGCGAGGTGAGGACAGAGGCTGCTGAGAAAGCCTGTGCTGGGGGCTTCTAGTGCCGGACAGGAGGGAAAGGGTACTGTTTTGCTCTGTGTAGCTCATACATTTTTAAAAAACAAAACAGCCTTATCGAGACTGAATTCACATACCAGAAAATTCATTCGTTTAAGGTGCACAATTTAGGAGTTCCTGTTGAGGCTCAGCAGAAACGAACCCAACTAGAGGAAGAGCTACTTTTGATTCCTCTGTAAGCTTTGTCGTCAAGGTGAATATAGAATGTGCTTATACTGGGTGGGAAGGGACCGAACAGCGGCGAGGTAGTATCTGGGAGCAGGGTCCAGTGTACAAGTGGGGCTCTTCGTCCCCTTCTCATAGCATTTCCAATAACAAAAGGAGAAGTGTCCAGACTTCAGCTTGGCCTCCATCTATCTGAAAAGGTTTTATCTGATGTGTGCTCTGTATAACAGGCTGGAGCCAATGTGCTACAGAGCGAGCTGGAAAACAGCCAACAGCACGCAGCAGACCCTGCCATGCCACCCCAGTCCAAGCTCTTCCTCATGACCTAACATGCTGCACCTCGCTTCTTTCCAGCACTCCTCTGTTCCCATCCACTCTTCGTCCCACACTAGACAGAAAGGCCAATGGGAGGTGGAGAGCAACCTGCTAACTTTCTTTTGATTTCCAAGGCTTCTTTAGTCCAGATGGCTTTCTTATACTAGCATTTTATACTAAAAAAGAAAGCATGACAGAGAAATGAAACTCCACATATAAAGAGTTCAATAAACCCCACAACTGTATTCCAAATTCTCACTGTGATTATGGAATCCTTTCGCTGTTTGAGATGTCAAAAAAGTCTCTCAGACAAAACACAGACTTGAAGTTAAGAGAGGCAGAAACTGCAACTTCCAGACCATCTCTGCAAGCTGGGCACTCTGCACAACAGCGGTGAGCCCGAGGGCCTGAGTTGTTTACAAAGAAAACGTGCTCAGGCTGGCTCTCTGTGGACAACCAGAACTTACCCTGGAATTCTGAATACAGAGTGGAGAGAGTCCTTTTACACAGACTATTAACCTGGCAAAGAGCAAAATGCAAAATGCAAAATGCAAAAAAAAAAAAAAAAGGGCTTTCTGTCCAGGACCACCCCCTCAAAAGAAACACCTCTCTTTGGGTAAAAAAGTTAGGGAAGAAGAAAGGCACAGAGCCAAGACTACCTCCACAAGAGAACAGTGCCTGGTATATAGCAGGGTCTCAGTACACATTCACTGACTGATTGACTGCATGAAACCTTGACTTTTCAGAAACTTTAACAGTAGGACTGGAGTTCCCGTCATGGTGCAGTGGAAACGAATCCGACTAGGAACCATGAGGTTGTGGGTTCCATCCCTGGCCTCGCTCAGTGGGTTAAGGATCTGGCACTGCCGTGAGCTGTGGTATAGGTCACAGACGAAGCTCAGATCCCACGTTGCTGTGGCTTTGGTGTAGGCCAACAGCTACAGCTCAGATTGAGCCCTAGCCTGGGAACCTCCATATGCTGCGAGTGCGGCCCTAAAAAGCAAAAAAAAAGGATTAAGTCCATGGGGAGAAAAAAAATCAAACAAGTAATCTGAATTTGCAAAAACCTTAAAAACAAAGATTAAATAAATATAACCTCATGATTTCTTAGATTTCTCACTGGAAAGATACCCAAGAAAAGCCTGTGATAAAGTCTCTGTGACTTTCACCGGTGTGTTTAATCAGGCTACTCGCCAGCAGCTTGTTTTGCTTAGCACTTCTAGCATCCTGGGCATGAGGCAGGGGTGAAGTCTCAATGGTGAAGGTGCCCATGGCCAGGTCCCCTGTGTGAGTGGCCACAGGCCCAGAGCTACTTTCATACACCGCAGGGATGGAGGAACCCGAGATATCATTTCGCTGACAGCTTTGCTTTCAGGAAGCAACGTGTTGGAACCATTCCAAACCATAGGGTCCATCTATTTTTATGAATTCTCCTTGTATAAAAGTTTGTCTCTAAATGTGAGACTTTAGTTAAATTAGTCAATCCCCTTACACATCAGCTTCCTTTGAAAACGACATAAAAATGTTAACTACCTTATGCGATTGTCGTGGAGACTGAGGACACATGGCACAGCACCTGGTACACTGTAAGTGCCCGACAGAGCTGCTCTCACTTTACTCTTTTATTTGCAAATGAATTGGTCTGAACACTTCATCTTTGAGCACCAGCCTGGACTCTAAATCCAATTAGGTCCTTATCTTAGTTCTCAGTCAATGAAAGATCTGCTGTTCTCCAAACTCCTTGAGATACTGGTAAATCCACTTAAACCTTCCCTTGAAAGTTCACAGACACATCAAGTTCCCATTACACAGTACAGATAGAGAGATGCACTTTCTCACTGCATGGGAGAACTGTCCCAGGTCTCTTTAGTATATATGGGTGTTATAATTAAAAACTATAAATGCCAAAGTAAGACAGGCCAGCCTTCAAGGAAACAATATGCCCCCTGAGGGCTTTCCTGTGGGGAGCCTGCCAGGCCCCACTCCCTCCACATTTACTTTAAAGGTATTGATTGCTAAGTACTCCTAACTGAAAGGCAGGTGCTTTTGGTACCATGACAATAGGAATGATAATTTACATATATTTTTACCTTTCTGGCCTTCTTACAGGCCCAGCAGTTTGCACTTTATATCTAATTCTCCCCAATACATTTCTGTTCACCTTACACTGTTATGCATTCTAAAGTTTCCTTCCAATGCTACGTAAAACTAACAGTGTTTTATGTCTACAGTGTCCCAGAATTATCACACATAGGAAAAGAGGACAATATCCCCATCTACAGGTAAAAGCAGCACTTTAACAGAATCAACAACATGAAAGACGTAAAGCCACACCCTCCTGGGGCTCTGCTCGCTCTTTACAAGTGAGCTCTAAGGACTCATTTCATCTCCATCTGCAAGGCAAAAATATTCCTTTGGAGTGGCCAAACACTCTGGCTTGTTGACAAGACACCAAAGTCTCCTGAACTTTTAAACTCTGAGACAGAGAATAAGCAATTGTTGTCCACTGATTATTACTTCTTAACCTAATAGTCTGAGAAGATGTATTTTATAAGATGGAGAGAAGGAAAGTAAATGCCATCAACCTGGTCCTAAAAACTGCTGGCCTCATCTCCTGTGCCAAACAGCAGAAGATGACTTCAGGGAGGCTGTGTGGGAAAGACAGGAAAGGAGACTCTGCATCTGAGGAAGCAGCACAGGCTGCCTAACGGGCAAGTTTCTTGGGCTCTTTCCCCTATATGCTCTGGACCTTCCTGATAGGAGGTGGAAACTTTTTTTTTTTTTTTTTTTTTGAGCTTTGTTGATGACATTTCAAAAACAACCTTCCCAATAAAGACAAGAAAGTTATATCTGGAACTTAGGAGTCTAAATATATGAGCTGGTTTTAAAAAAACTTACGAGGCTGGGTTTTTGTTTTACAATGCTTCCCTTCCTCTGATTGTAACATAATTCTGGAAATCTTCCCATGATTTTGAATGTACCAACACAGCTTTCAAAGGAGACCCAAACCAAGGGATGATTTTTTTAATGACTGACTAGGTCTTGACTTAAAGAGTGGCATTATGATTAGAAAGCTCAGCTTCAACTACTATATTTTTTTCTGAAAATAACATTGAAGAGAAAACATACTTCCTAAACAGTAATGCCAAAGTCTAAAGGTTTTAGAACATGGTCACACAAAAAGTTCTCTGATCATTTTGTGATATTAATTTACATATTCCTTCATACGGCAAATAAGATAAGCAACTAAGATTAAAAAACAATAAATAAATTAGGGTGTTTCCATTGTGGCTCAGTAGGTTAATAACCTGACCAGTATCTGTGACGATGTGGGTTTGATCCCTGGCCTCCCTCAGTGGGTTAAGGATGCAGCATTGCAATGAGCTGTGGTGTAGGTTGCAATGAGGCTCGGATCTGGTGTTGTTATAGCTATAGCGCAGGCTGGCAGCTGCAGCTCAGATTCAACCCCTAGCCTGGGAACCTCCATATACCACAGGTACAGCCCTAAAAAGCAAAAAAAACCCCCAAAATAACCCCCCCCCCAAAAAAATATCCCTCTATTCTTTCTCAAAAAGGAAACGTCAAGTCTTATCACATTACACTATTCTCAACAGGGAATCTTCAGATGGTCTATCAGACTAGGAATTCCTATGCTGCCACTGATGCATTGTTCCTAAATTTAAGTGTTTCTTTCTTTCTTTTTTGTTTTTGGCTGCCCCAGCATATGCAGTTCCCTGGTCAGGGATCAGATCCAAGCTGCAGTTGCAACCTAAGCCATAGCTGTGGCAATGCCGGATCCTTAAACCACTGTGTTGGGTCGGGGATGGAACCTGCATTCCAGCACTCCCAAGACACTGCCAATCCCATGGCACCACAGAAGGAACTCCTTAAGTGTTTCTTATATGAAACTCACTGGCAAAACTGTATATTTAGGAGCACTACATAAATGAATTGTGAGATGGAGAGAAAAGACTCAATTGAAAGAGAGAGGAGTTCCCATTGTGGCTTAGCCATTTAAGAACTCAACATGATGTCTGTAACGATGCAGGGTCAATCCCGGGCCTCGCGCAGTGTCTTAAGGATCTGGTGTTGCCTCGAGCTGCCGTGTAGGTCACAGATGCAGCTTGGAACTGCTATGGCTGTGGCTGTGGTGCAAGAGGGCAGCTGCAGCTCCAATGTGACCCTAGCCTGGGAACTTCCATATGCCACAGTTGTGGCTGTAAATAGGAGGAGTAAAAAAAAAAAAAAAAAGAGCTGTTATCTAGACAAAAACCTAGGGCAACAGGCTAAGGATGGTTAGAGGATCTGGACTCAGATGCTCTCAATAAATCAATAGCCATTTATTAAAATATCTATTATGAAAATGGATCACAGAAGAGAAAACAATAGAATAAGACATACTCCAATTCCTCCTATGAGCAAAAATACTCATTCCTATCATGCATGTTTTAGAATCAGGGGGCTTGAATTTGGCTCCACCAGGTATATTTCTCCGACATGTTTCTTAATCTCTCTGAGCCTCAGTCTCTATATCTGCAAAATGGGGTAGTAAAACCTATTTCCATGGAGTTTTACTGAGGACTGAATTAAATGAGACAACATAGGGAAAGTGTCTTTCATTAGATGTCAATAAATGTTACTTCCTTTCTCGTGATATATTGCTGAGAAAGCCACATCTAATAGGTAGTAAATGCAGCAGTCTACCTGGAAAGGGTCTGTCTTCATCACCCCCATGCAAAGGAACTCCTTTATTTTCTGGCATGTACTTCTTGGTAATGGGCAAAGACATCAGCCGGATGTGATGGATGAGTGAACGCCAGGTGTGAGCTCCAGAAAGCACTGGTTCAGGTGGTAATGAGCTGAAAGGTTGAATCACAAAGTAGGCAGTGAGCAAGATTAATCCCAGGGTTATGAGGACCTATAAGGAA
This sequence comes from Sus scrofa, assembly GCF_054392235.1. Taxonomy (NCBI): domain Eukaryota; kingdom Metazoa; phylum Chordata; class Mammalia; order Artiodactyla; family Suidae; genus Sus; species Sus scrofa. Next base: position 41,137,298 of record NC_139389.1, on the reverse strand, counting down.
AGACAGGAAATGGATTGATAAGTGTCCCAGCAAACAAAATACTTTAACGCCAAGAAAAAAAAAAAAAAAAAAAAAAAACAGGCAGCATCTTCTATTTCCAATATACTCAAGAACTAATCCACGTTCATAAACAAGCCATTTACATTCACTCCTGAATGAGAAAACTGTGAAGCCTGCTAGGCTCACCAAGCTTCTATCATAAGGACCAGGGGCTATGTCCACCATTCAAAAAATATACAAATACGGTCAATTAGAAATACATAGCTTTCACCTAGGATATTTACCAAAATAGTAGAATTTCCTAATAACACATGGTAACAAAGAGTAAAGGCCAATTTATTCATAGAAAAACCAAGGTTCAATGGTGCAATCAGTCAACAGTAATCTGGGGGAGAATGCTAAAGAATTTGTGTTCCAAGCTATCTCCAAGCAAAAACACACTTTTACCTTGTACACGGCTAGAAGGACGGGATACTGTGGTGGCCCCCTCTGAGGTTCATTCTTTTCCAGCAGCTGTCTGATAAATTTTTCAATTGCCTTCTCTGACATGCCACACTGATGGCCTGTCTGTCTCACTAAATCCACAGTCTCCGAAAGTTTGTCATAAATGCTGAGCTCATTAGCAGCAAGATCCATGTCTCCTAATACAAAATCCCTGAGAGAGAGAAAAAAAAATAAATGTAAAAAGAAAGATGGTGTCTTTAAATTACTTCCTCCTCAAAGTTACTTCCTTTAGAACAGTCCTTCTTGACCACTTGTGGGGAAGAACCAGTTCTGTTTTTTCCAATCCACTGCAGACCAATTCTTTTGTAAAACACGATGAATATGTAAAGACAACGTCAAGATGCGATACAAATTTTTAAGAGTTTCTTAGCTATGGGCTAGTAACAAATGGTTCCCAAACACTTTGAGGAGCACCTGTCCAGAGCCCAATAAACCCCTAATGGGACTCAGAAACACTAGTGCCATTCAAAATGATTTCTGAAATTAATCACAAGAAACATGTACTGGTAATTTAGCAAAGCAAAAAGAAATGAAAAATGGGAGTTCACGTTGTGGCTCAGTGGTTAACGAATCCGACTAGGAACCATGAGGTTGCAGGTTCGATCCCTGGCCTTACTCAGTGGGTTGGGGATCTGGCGCTGCCGTGAGCTGTGGTGTAGGTCTCAGACACGGCTCGGATCCCGTGTTGCTGTGGCTCTGGTGAAGGCCGGTGGCTACAGCTCTGATTAGATTCCCTAGCCTGGGAACCTCCATATGCCGTGGGAGCAGCCCAAGAAAATGGCAAAAAGACAAAAAAAAAAAAAAAAAAAAAAAAAAGAAAAAGAAATGAAAAATGCAAATTGTTGTTGATCAATGATTTCTTTCCTTTCACATCAGATGAACCTTTTTAGCAACACAAGAGGAGGAACCGATCACTGAAGGAAAGATTTACAGAGGAACTTGCCGACATGCTTTGTTCCTAGCAGAGGAAGGATTTCAGACAACACAAAACCACAGCATGGGAGCACGTTAGACATAGCGCGTTGCAGTCCTCATGCTTTTCTGTAAATATTAACTTTAGACAACCAAGGGCATTTTGTTTGAACTGTATATACTTAAAAGACCTAAGATCCATAACTCATTTCAAAATTCAATTTGTGTTCACATAGTGTTTTTTTTTTTTTTTGTTTTTTTGTCTTTTTGCTATTTCTTGGGCCGCTCCTGTGGCATATGGAGGTTCCCAGGCTAGGGGTCGAATCAGAGCTGTAGCCACCGGCCTACACCAGAGCCACAGCAACATGGGATCCGAGCCGCGACTGCAACCTACACCACAGCTCACGGCAACGCCGGATCGTTAACCCACTGAGCAAGGACAGGGACCAAACCCGCAACCTCATGGTTCCTAGTCGGATTTGTTAACCACTGCGCCATGATGGGAACTCCTGTTTTTGTTTTTTTGCAATGCCCATGGCATGCACAAGTTCTGGGGCCAGGAATCGAACCTGTGCCACAGCAGTGACAATGTCAGAACTTTAACCTGCTAAGCCACCAGAGAACTCCTCATGTAGTTACTTTAAATAAAGTTTTTTTTTTTCTTTTAAGTGCTTTTGCTATGGAACAATGTTTTCTCTTCATTTACAGGAGGAAAAACAGTGCTTGAGGTTTGTGCTCTCTCCTGTTGGTTGTTGTTGTTTTTAAATAATACAGAGGGTCCTCTTATTTCACATATTTCATCCCCAAGTCCTTCCAGCATCAAAAGGTACTGACATGATACTACTCTAGTTCTTCAGTAAGGAGATGCTGCCACCTGTAGAGCAGAGGATAACAGATACGAAGCTCCAGCAGAGGAGGAAGCCTTGAACCACCACAAGCCAGCACACCCCCCTGCCCAGCCCTTCTTTTTACAGCGCTTCCTAATGACTCCTTCCCGCTGGTGCTCTTCATGACTATTAACTGCTTACTTCACTAGTTCTTCACAGGGTCTGAACATTATTATTTTTTTTTTTTGGCTGCCTCAAGGCACATGGAGTTCCCCAGCCAGGGATCAGATCCGAACCCATACTTGCCACCTAAGCCACAGCTGCAACAACACTGGATCCTTAACCCACTGTGCCTGGTCAGGGATCGAATCTGCATCCCAGCCCTCCCAAGATGCTGCTGACCCTGTTGCACCACAGCAGAAATTCCACATCAATTTTTTTTTTTCTTTTTAGGGCCACACCTGTGGCATATGGAAGTTCCCAGGTTAGGGGGTGAATAGGAGCTAGAGCTGCCAGCCTAAACCACAGCCACAACAATGCGGGATCCAAGATGTGTCTGCGACCTCCATCACAGCTCATAGCAACACTGGATCCCCAACCCACTGAGCGACGCCAGGGATTGAGGCGATATCCTCAGGGATCCTAGTCAGGTTCGCTAAATGCTGAGCCATGAAGGGAACTCCCCATTAGAATTTTTCAAAGAATGTTCATACCAAGGCCTCAACCCAAGACAAATTAAATCAGAATCAGACTTCTAATGGTGGATTAACAGGCAGGTAATCTGGACTTTGAGGATGGGGGGAGGAAAGGAGGACCCCACACATCAAAGAGGACACATCCTTTCTCCAAACTCTCTGCTGTTGCTCAAAGTGTTTTTTTAAGATCATACAGTCCTTCATTTCAAGGTTCAGGTAAACTCTATTTTAAAATGCGTATTTTAAACAAAAGATACTGGGACAACTGAATATCCACATGCAACTGAATGAACTTGGCCTCTTATACCATAGACAAAAATTAACTCAAAACAGACCAAAGACCTAAACTTAAAAGTTAAAACTATTAAACTCTTAGAAGAAAACAAAGGGAGCTCTCTTGTGGTGCAGTGGGTTAAAGATCCTGTGCTGTCATTACAGTTGCTTGGTTCACTGTTGTGGCACGGGTTCCATCCGTTGCCTGGGAAGTTCCACATGCTGTGGTTGCAGCCATTAAAAAAAGAGAGAGAGAGAGAGAAATATTTATAATACTGGATTAGGCAGTGACTTCTTAGATATGACCCCAGAAGTACAAGTAGCAAAAGAAAAATAAATTGGACTACACCAAAATTAACAATTTTTGTGCTGCAAATGATACTATCAAGAAAGTAAAATAGGGAGTTCCCATTGTGGCTCAGTGGTAACAAACCCAACTAGTATCCATGAGGATGAGGGTTCAATCCCTGGCTCTGCTCAGTGGGTTAAAGGATCTGGCATTGCCACAAGCTGTGGTATAAGTCACAGAGGTGGCTCGGATCTGGCAGTGCTGTGGCTGTGGTTTAGGCCGGCAGCTGCAGCTCCAACTCAACTCCTAGCCTGGGAACTTCCACGTGCCACAAGTACAGCACTAAAAAGACAAAAAAAAAAAAAAAAAAAAGAGAGAGAAGAAGAAGAAGAAGAAAGCAAACTACCACTTACAGAATGGGGGGAAATATTTGCAAATCATATATCTGATAAGGGATTGGTATTCAGAGTTCATGAAGAATTCTTACATATCAATTGCAAAAAGACAAAAAACCCAACTAAAAATGAGCAAAGTATGTGAATAGGTATTTCTCCAAAGAAGATAATACAAATTGCCAACAAACTCATGAAAAGATGTTTAACGTCATCAGCCATCAAGGAAATGTAAATCAAAACCAAAACAAGGGATGGCTATAATCAAAAAGTCAGATAATAACAAGTGCTGGCAAAGGAACTCTTGAACACTACTGATGACAATGTAAAATGGTGCAGCTGCTTTCAAAAAGAGTTTGGTAGTTCCTCAAAGACTAAAATACGGAGTTACCATACGACCCAGCAATTTCACTTGTAAGTAGCTAGTTTTTAGCATATTCACAAAGTTGTGCAACTATCACCAGTTTAGTTTCGAACATTTTTTGTCACTCTAGAAAGAAATCCTGTATCTATTAATAAGTCATTCCCCATCTCCTCCCTACCTCCTCCCCGAGGCAACTGCTAATTAATCTACTTTCTGTCTCTGTAGATTTGTCTATCCTTGAATTTTCATATAAATGCAGTTGTGTAATATGTAGTCTTTCATGACTGTCTTCTTTCACTTAGCATAATGTTTTCAAGGTTCGTCTATGTAGTAGCATGTATTATTACTTTACTCCTCTTTATTATCCAATAATATTCCACTGTATGGATATTATTGATATTCATTTTGTTTATCCATTCAGGGACATAGGGTGACTTCCATTTTTGAGCTCTTTTTTTTTTTTTTTTTTTTTTGCTTTTTAGGGCCACACTGGTGACATATGGAGGTTCCCAGGCTAGGGGTCTAATAGGAGCTGTAGCCACCAGCTTACACCACAGCCACAGCCTCACAGGATCTAAGATGCATCTGTGACCACCACAGCTCACGGCAATGCTGGATCCTTAACCTACTGAGCGAGGCCAGGGATTGAACCCATAAGCTCATGGTTACTAGTCGGGTTCGTTAACCACTGAGACACGATGGGAACTCCTTGAGCTATTTTGAATAATGCTGCTTAAATGTTTCCGTACAAGCTTTTGTGTGAATATTTGTTTTAGATTACTTGCCATTGGTTAGATCAGTTGTTCTCAACGGGGAGCAATTCTGCCCCCGGGGAAGATATTTGGAAAGTCTGGAGATATTTGTGATGGTCACACCCGAGGGGTACTACTGGCATCTTGTGGATATGATATAAATTACACAACAACAACAAAATCTTGCCCTTTTAGGTCATCCTTGCAGAGTAGCTTCCTTGCTGCAATCTACTGAAAGTCAATCCCCAGCATGTGGGTCTGTATTAAAAAACAAAAACAAAAACTTGTCCCTTAAAAAAAAAAAATCAAACACAAAGCCATGGCTAAGCATCAAATATGAGGGGAAAGAGTGAAATCAGCTGAAGCTTGATGGCAATCCCTTTACCTCCAGAAAGAATGTCCAACTCTGGCAGAAATGAGCTTTGCCCCAGAGAAGAGTTCCGACCGGTAAGCTTGACTCGTTTAACAGTGGCTTCTACCTGCAAGGGCACAGGTAGAATCACTAGCAGTTATAAAAACCACGGTATCATGCGCCACCCAGCATATACTGAATTGCCAGAACCTTGGAAGTGGGAACCAGATGCAGAAGTTTTCAAACCTCTTCCCTGCTGACTGCAGGCACACCCCCAATTAGGAGACACTGCTGCAGAAGAGCAGTTCTCAACTAGGGGTGATCCTGCTCCCCATGGAACCTGGGACAATTTTTGGTCATCAAAACTGGAGGGGTACTCAACATTTTCCAATTTTTTTTTTCTTTTCCATGCGAACTTCAAAGTTCCAAGAAGTAGAAAAAGAAAGGGAACAGGCAGGAAAATCCAGGACTTCTCCTCTCTCTGAGTCGAAACTAATATCCTGCAGCAAGTCTCCTAGCCTATATTTACTTCTGATCTTAAACAAAAGAATCTGTGTAACAGAAGGCTACCATTCTTAGTGGGGGTGGGCTGGGGAGGACACATGTTAGTGCACCTGGCAATAGACTGTGAATGATGTATTTTTCTCCAAATAAAGTTATACATAAACACACACGCACAAACTGTAGGGGGCACCTAATAGGTAAAGACTAAAAAACATCTTACAATGCACAGGACAGCACCCCATAATAAAGAGCAGTCTGCTCAAAGTGTTAAGAGTGCTAAGGTTAAGAAATCCTGCTTTCAAGAGGCCTGGGGGAGGTAAGCCAGGGGGCCATTCACTTCTGAAGGATTACTTCAGGAGGCAGCTGACAGCTCTGATGACAGCTTCTGTACCACTCCTTCTGGGTCTGTCTAGGAAAACACAGGATAGAGGCATAGCTGATAAAATAACCCTGATAGAATTTATTGATGAAAATGTTTAAAGCAAAAAACAAGGTCAAAGATCAGACTAAATGTAAACCTCTCCTTTACTCCGTTTAATACAGAATTCCTCTATTGATATAAACATGTCCTAAACACTGATATGACATCGCCCTGGACATAAACAGCTGTGACAGCCAGGCAACTCTAAGATGCAATACTGGTTCATCTAGTTAAAACATAAAAGGGGAAACACTCAGAAAGCATGTTTCAAAAGCCCATCTAAATATGTCCCAGTCTTCAACAGTGGGAGGAATATCCAGAGTATGCAATATTTAATTTCTTTCCCCTACTAGGTTCTTTAGTATTATGCTAGCCATGTAGTATGATACTTCTTTACTGTTACAAATATATTCCATTCTAATTTATCCATGATTCCCATAAATTGAAGATGTTTTCTACTAAAGGGGGGAAAATGTAATCTTTGGGTTGTAACAAAAACCACTAAGAAAAAACAAACTTCACATTTAAAGGAAAGATAACTGATAAAACACTAAAATGATATGATTTAAAAGAAGAGCAATTTAGGAGTTCCCATTGTGGCTCAGCAGTAATGAACCTGACTAGTATCCATGAGGACATGGGTTCGATTCCTGGCCCTGCTCAGTGGGTTTAGGGTCCAGTGTTGCTGTGAGCTGTGGTGTAGGTCACAGACGTGGCTCAGATCTGGTGTTGCTGTGGCTGTGGTGTAGGCCAGCACTACAGCTCTGATTCCCCCTAGCTTGGGAACTTCCATATCCCACCCTAAAAAGTACAAAAAAAAAAAAAAAAAAAAAAAGAAATTTAAAACTATAACAAGTGCTTTACTATTCGCAATAGCCAAGACATGGAAACAAACTAAATGTCCAGTGACAGAGGAGTGGATCAAGAAGATGTGGTATATATACACAATGGAATATTACTCAGCCATTAAAAGGAATGAAATAACGGCATTTTTAGCAACATGGATGGACTTAGAAATTATCATGCTAAGTGACGTCAGTTAGACAATGAGACACCAACATCAAATGTTTTCACTGACATGTGGAATCTGATAACAGGACAGAATGAACTTCTTTGCAGAACAGATACTGACTCACAGACTCTGAAAAACTTATGGTTTCCAAAGGAAATAGTTTGGGGGGTGAGGGGATGCACTGGGGGTGTGGGATGGAAATCCTATAAAATTGGATTGTGATGATCATTGTACAACTATAAATGTAATAAATTCATTGAGTAATAAAAAAATAAAACTATAATAAGTGCTTTAAATTTACAGCTGAAGTTATTCTTTTTTGTACTCATCATCACTTGAATCTAATATTCCTCTTTCTGGACATCTCTGCCCACTGAGATTTAGAAATCTGGTATTTTCTTTGCTCTCTAAAAATATTCCTTTTGTTTTTCTCTCAACCTTTTTTTTTTTTTTTGAAAAAAATTCAAACCTCCAGAAAATCTGAAACAGTAATCAACACTTGTCTATCCTTCACTTAGATTCACCAATCATTACCAAACATTTGGCCATATTTGCTTTCTCTCTTTTTTTAACAGAACTATTTCAAAGTTAGCTGCAACACATCATGAAATCACTTTTTTTATTTTTTGCTTTTTAGGGCCACACTTATGGCACATGGAGGTTCCAGGGTAGGGGTCAAATTGGAGCTGCAGCTGCTGGCCTACGCCACAGCCACATCAATACCAGTTCCTTAACTCACTGACCAAGATCAGGGATCGAAGCTGCATCCTCATGGATACCAGTTGGGTTCATTACCACTCAGCAACAACGGGAACTCCATGAAATCGCTTTTAAATGTTTCAGCATGTATTCTCTAAGAGTATTATTTTATATATCCATAGCATCGTTACTACACCTATTAATAATTCTCCATTATCTAATATCCACAGACAACTTAAAAAAAAATGGGGGGAGGCCATATAGCTTTTTAGAAATCTGGAATCTGGAGTTCCCATTGTGGCTTAACAGGTTAAGAACTCTAATGCAGGTCCTATACTTGGCCTCCATTAGTGGGTCAGGGATCCGTTGTTGCCACAAGCTGTGGTGTAGCCCACAGATATGGCTTGGATCTTGAGTTGCTGTGGCTGTGGTGTAGGCTGGCAATTGCAGCTCTGACTGGACCCCTAGCCCAGGTACTTCCATATGCCATGAGTGCAGCCCTAAAATAAAAAGAAAAATTTTAAAAAGGAAGTCTAGAATCCAATCAATGATAACACATCACAGTTAGCTGTTGTCTATCTTCGCTCTACTTAAATCTACAACAGGAGCTAGGTTTGGTGGGGGGGGGTCTCTTTTGTTTGTTTAAGATTTAGTCTTTTATGACATTAACGTATTTGAAGCAGGAAACCCCACGTTTTAAAATTTATCTCTAATCTGCTATCTTCACCTTTTCTAGTTTATACCATTCAAAAAAAATTTCTCTCTAGATTTCTAGAGCTCATACTCTCCCTCCCTTTGAAGCCAAGCTCCTTTCGAAAAAAAGTATCACTTCATCTTTCTCAGATCTCCATTTGTTTCTGTCCCCCTCATGCCACCAATACTGTTCTAACATTACCAAAGGCTTTTTAGTGCCAAGTCCAAAGGACGTTTTTTCAGCTATCACCTTATCTCACTTCTCTGCAGCAGCTGCCATTTGTACCCATTATCTCCCTCAAGTGCTCTCAACCTTGGCATAATTCTCTTGTTCTCAGAGTCTATGTCCCTGAATGCTGTTATTCATCACAGTTGTCCTTGAGCTTTTCATTCCTTCCATGGCTTTTTTTTTTTTTTTGTCTTTTTGCTATTTCTTGGGCCGCTCCCGCGGCATATGGAGGTTCCCAGGCTAGGGGTCTAATCGGAGCTGTAGCTGCCGGCCTACGCCAGAGCCACAGCAACGCGGGATCCGAGCCGCGTCTGTAACCTACACCACAGCTCACGGCAATGCCGGATCGTTAACCCACTGAGCAAGGGCAGGGACCAAACTCGCAACCTCATGGTTCCTAGTCGGATTCGTTAACCACTGCGCCATGACAGGAACTCCTTTATTTGCTTTTAAAAAAAAATTTTTTTTTTAGGGCCGCACCCTCGGCATATGGAGGTTCCCAGGCTAGGGGTCCAATTGGAGCTACAGCTGCCAGCCAGTACCACAGCTCACTGCAATGCCAGATCCTTAGCCCACTAAGGCCAGGGATAGAACCCACAACTGTATGGTTCCTAGTCAAATCACTTCTGCTGCGATATAATGGGAACTCCTGTATTCCTTCTCTTAATTAACGGGAACACCAGTTCTCCAAATTTAAAAACTTCCTCATCCCCACCAATGAACCAATCACCATATCCTCAATTCTGCATCCTGTATACTTCACACATTCATCACCTTCTCTTTAGCACTACACTAATGGCAGTCAAGGCCCTCACCATCTCTCCCAAAGACCATCACAGAGAGATATTTAATCACTATACTTCCAATCCTCCATCTCCTGTCTGATCCACCCCCTACAAGTTATTTTTCTAAAACACAAATTGGTTCACATTGCTCATCTGTTTTAAGCCCCTTCCTTGACTTCTCATATAATGCTGGGGAACAATTTAGCATGGTGGCTAAGAACATAGGCACTGGAGTTAGAAAAAGCTGGATGTGAATGCTAGATTCTCCATCTATTAAACAGAGACACTGTTTAAACTCTCTAAGCCTCAGAGTTTTCATTTATAAAATGAGGACAACTGTGTCCTTCCAACAATGTTGTTAAGAGATTATAAATTGGTAATATCTAAAACATTTGTCTCAATACCCAAATTAATTGCTTAATAGTTGTTATAAGATGAAATCCAAATTACTTAGCATGGCCCTTTATGATCTGGTTACTGCCTACCTGTTCAGTCTCATTTCCCATTCCTCTCTCCCATTCTTCATTGCCATACTATTTCATATCACTTTGGTTTTTTTACCCATTTCCTTGGCCTGCAAAACCTAGCTCCCAGTGTCTTGCCCAATGAGTAAACTCTAGTCCGAACTTGATTCTGCCCTTTGAACCTTAAACACAACTCTATCACTTTGTATTACAGATATTTTGTTTCCCTCTCATACTAAATTGTTTCTTTCTTTCCCTTTTTTTTTTTTGCTTTTTAAGCTCACACCGGAGGCATATGGAGGTTTCCAGGCTAGGGGTCAAATCGGAGCTACAGCAACACAGGATCTGCGACCTACTCCACAGCTTACGGCAACTCCAGATCTTTAACCCAAGGAGTGAGGCCAGGGATCGAACCTGAAACCTCATGGTTCCTAATCAGATTCATTTCCACTGCGCCACAACGGGAACTCCCTAAACTGTTTCTTGAAAGCGGAGATAAGTGGAGAAAATAATACATACAACCTAATAACAGACATGGAAATTCACCTCAGAGACATGAAATCTTATCAATGTCTGTTGAACAAACTTATAGAAAGGACCTAAAATGATCATTCTGTTCCCAAATGAATTTAATGTAACTAATGGTTTATTTATTTTATTTCTTATTATTATTTAAAAAAATAACATCAAGCTAATAAGAGTTTACGTGAACTGGTTAGGACCTTCACACTTGGACATTTTTTTGGTGGGAGTTTTAGAACAGCTGTGGAAGAACATGGATTCAACTGGGTCCCCAAAATTGTTTTGGTCCAAAGCAGAAAAATAATAAAAAATAGGGCCTATAGTACTCAAGGTGGCCGATGTAAATATCAGTCAAAACGTCAATGTAGCAAAGTTAAGGGAGAGATGTCCATAAAGATTCCACCATGGGAACAATCAAATTGAGCAAACAGAAAACATGAGAATAGTAAGTATCTGGGAATAGTCCCTATTATAAGGAGATGGCCAAATACTTTAAAATACACTAGCCAATACCAAAACTGTGTAGGCTAGAAAAAGTGTGGCCTGCAGGCTTAGTGGTCTTAAAACACTAAGTAACATGAGGCAGGCGAATCTCCTTGTTCTAAAAGGTGATTATTAACAGCTCATTTACTTGGGTCAATAAGTTATATTTCTTCCTGAAATCCGAGATGCTATGTTTATCATATATGTACCAAGTCCACATTAAAAAAAAAAAATCCTTTCCTAACAATTATTAGAAAAAGATGTTTTAGGAATTCCCGTTGTGGCTCAGGGGTAACGAACCTGACTAGTATCCGTGAGGACCGGTTCGATTCCCGGCCTCACTTAGCGGGTTAAGGATCCAGCGTCACAGTGAGCTGCCATGTAGGTCTCAGACGCGGCTGGGATCCCGCATTTTTGTGGCTGTTGTGTAGGCTGGCAGCTGCGGCTCCGATTCGACCCCTAGCCTGGGAAATTCTATACGGTGCAGGGGCAGCCCTAAAAAGACCAAAGAAAGAAAGAAAAAGATGTTTCGGATGGAAGGCGAGGGATTTACTCGCATTATATTTTTTTTAATTAGAAAATTTTCAAAAAGGCAGCAAAATCTAGACTTCGCTAGCATTGTTGTGTTGGAAACTGCCGTGAGGCCTGCGAAACAAATTTAATCACAGTCGAACCTGCTTTGCTCTCCTCGGCAGAGCCACGTTAAAAAAGGAGTCGACCCGGGGTGGGGGTGGGGGGGGGTTGGTAGGGTATGCTGTCAGTCTGCAAAACGCCAGAGGATCAGAAAAGGGGAATGCCATTCACTACACAAGAATAGCACTGGCTGCGAAGGGTGGGCTGCACGGGGATGTTATACACGGATGCAGCGGCGAGGCTGTCACGGAGCTGCCTCCCCCCTCCCGGCCTCGGGCCCCAGTCACTCACATGCGGGGACCGTGCCCCCTCGGGCTCCTCCCGCCTCGGAGACAGCAAGCCGCCGGGCGTGAAGAAGCCGACAACTTCCTGATTCCGGGCGCGTAACCCGGAAGCAATTCCCACGCCAGCGCCGAGGCTGCGGTCCTTTTTCCTGCCCCGCCCTTCCGCCAGAAGCTAAACGCGCGAAGCCTCGGAGTGCACGGGAACTCCCGCGACGTCTGGCAAGTACGCCTTCTTGCTCCCCCTGGCGTCCGGTTCTTCCTCTGAATTCGGTCCTTCCTCTGAATTCGGTCCTTTTCAGTCCTTGCTAGGGCCTTTCCTTCGCTAACACACACTTCATAGCTCAACTGATTCATTCAATGGGTATTTGCTGATCCTCTTACTACCTGCCTGGCACCGTGTTAGGCATTAAGAGGTGGGATTGGGAAGGATACGTAAATGGTGAGCAGGCCCTTACTCTTGTGACCTAAAAGAAAGACAAGCAAATAAATCGCTCACATGTACATATGGCCCACTCATAATGTTTATTGAGAATGTACTCTGTGCCAGACGTTACAGAGGTTTTTAGAGGTTCCCTTGTGGCTCAGCGGGTTAAGGAGCCAGCATTGTCACTGCAGCTACTCCGATTGCTGCTGTGGTGCAGGTCGATCTCTGGCCCAGGAACTTCCATATGCCAGAGGTCTGGCCAAAAAGGGGGGGGAAAAAAAAAGACTTTATATCATGAAACCACTTCAGCAATTCTCATTTACCCTCATACCAACCAGCTGAGGTTTATGGAAAGGTTAAATTGCTCAAGATTACACTGGAAGTTCCCTTTGTTCAGGTTCTGGTCTGGAATAGGCTCTATGTGAATGCTGAACTGAACTGGAAGAGGCCAAGTTCTAACATGTTAGAGCTGTTAACAGTCTACTGGGTGAGAACAAAATTTGACACAAGCAGTTAGACAATGATGGAAGGGGACACCAAATTAAAGACCAAGAAGAGAGAAGGGGAGAGAGTCTACTGTAGAGTGGAGAGGTTTTCTGAAGAAGCTGGAACAAGGGCATGGACAAGGTTTGGGAAAGCATTACAAGGAGAAAGGCCATCTTGGGCAGAGGTCTGGAAGTGAGAAGACTGTTGCCACATTTAAGGCTTGGATAATAAAATAGGAAATCCAGCTGGAGAAGTCAGGGGTCAATGGTGAAGGTCCTTCAAGTTCAGACCAAGTGATTTGGGACTTTAACAAGCAAAGGGAAAACATCTAATACTTTGTGGCAATATCTTGTAGCGTTTTGGGAGGAAAGTTTTTGTGATTGTGTGTGTGTGTGATAGATTAGTGGGGGAAAGCCAAAAAGCAGAGAATGCAGGAAAAGGGCTCTTGAAATAATCCTGGTGTTAAAGGTATGAAACAGCAGTGGGAATGGGAACGAAGGGATACAATTTGGAGATGTTTGGAAAAAAAGAATTGATGGGTCTTGATAATGTGTCGCTTGAAGGGAGCAGAGAGATAAAGAATGACCTTCATGTTTCCAGCTTGAAAAATGATGTTTCTGTAAAAGTCTATAATTTCCTTTTCAATAAAGGGCATTTAGGGAGTTCCCTGGTGGCTTAGTGGTTAAGGATCTGGTGTTGTCTCTGCTGTGGCTCAGGTATCTGCTGTGGCTTGGGTTAATTCCTGGCCTGGGAAAAATTTGGTCAATCCTCAAAGGTATATTTTTATAAAGCAGCTCATAAAGTAAGGAGGCAGTGCCTATTCTTCACAGTGATTGGTTTATAGTATTAGAGTTTTCTTAGTGATAGAAAATGGGTTAAAAGTGGTTACCTCAGAGTTCCCATTGTGGCTCAGCAGGTTAAGAACCCAACTCCTATCCATGAGGTTGTGGGTTTGACCTCTGGGCTCCTTCAGTGGGTTAAGAATCCGATGTTGCCACAAGCTGTGGTGTAGGCTGCAGACGCTGCTTTGATCTGGCATTGTTGTGCCAGTGGTGTAGGCCAGCAGCAGAACTCCACCCCTAGCCTGGGAACTTCCATATGCTGGCGGCCCTAAAAAGAAAAAAAAGTGGTTACCCATATTAATTTTGGGGAACAGTTTCATTTATGATTTTCAGAGAAAAGAAGAACAAGAAGTGGCCCAAGTTAAGTTTTGCTTATTTTAAGAATCATCTAGGAGTTCCTGTTGCGGCTCAGTGGAATCTAAGATCTATGAGGATGCAGGCTTGATCCCTGGCCTTGCTCAGTGGGTTAAGTATATGGCATTGCCATGAGCGACTCAGATCTGGCATTGCTACGGCTGGGGTGTAGGCCAGCGGCTACAGCTCTGATTCAACCCCTAGCCTGGGAACCTTCATATGCCACGGATGCAGCCCTAAAAAAAGAAAGAAAGAAAGAAAGAAATCTAAATTAAATTTTATTTGTATGACCTGACTAGTTTGTCTGCTCAGGGAATTTTCAAGTCTGGGCTCCATTTGTGTTTGATTTTTAACAATGGGAAAGTACACAATAGTGCTTAAGTGGACGCCTGGCACAAAGTAAGCATTCATTTAACTATCATTATTAAGAGATGTGCAAAACATTTACAATATGTTTATTAACCCCATTTCTTTCTTGTCCTCCCTCTAAACCTCCTGGAATTGCCTCTACTTTGCTTCTCTTTGATCATGAGCGAACCCTCCTTACAACCTTGGGGCACCATCTATCTCAGACACGGTTGTTCTAGGCCTTGCTTTAGCCCTGATTTATTTGATCTTCATTCTCCTCTTTCTCCTTTTCCTTATCTCTCATTTTTTTCCCAGCCCTCTCCCCTCTCCCCAGGCGCTTTGCTTTTGGAAGTCTAGAAGCTCTGATTTGCTGCATGGTCATGGACAAATTAACAAGTCATTTACTGCTGAGTCTCAGTTTTCAGATCTGAAAATGGCAGTAACAACATAACTTTTTATAAGACTGTTGGAGTTCCCGACATGGCTCAGTGGTTAACAAATCCAACTAGGAACCATGAGGTTGCAGGTTCAATCCCTGGCCTTGCTCAGTGGGTTAAGAATCCAGTGTTGCAGGGAGCTATGGTATAAGTCACAGACGCAGTTTGGATCTGGCGATGCTGTGGCTCGGGTGTAAGCCGGCAGCTACAGCTCCGATTTGACCCCTAGCCTGGGAACCTCCATATGCCGCGGGAGCAGCCCTAGAAAAGGCAAAAAGACCAAAAAAAAAAAAAAAAAAAAATATATATATATATTTATATATATATATATATATAAATATATATATATATATAAATATATATATATATATATAAATATATATATATATATATATAAATATATATATATATAAAAGACTGTTTGCGGAGTAGGTAAGATAATAATGTTCAAGCGCTATGTAAACGTACAGCACCTTACAAGCTTTAGTTTTTGGCATCTCTCAACTCTATTCCCTTCCATTCACTTCCGCTCTTTCCGTCTCTGCTCAATGCGGGACTAAGAAATTCTTCGAATTGAAGATGAGCATTTAATTCCCACAGAAGTGCAGATTTGTTGGTGTTCACTCCTTCCACGCCTAAACAAACCAATCAGAGCGTTCGGAGAGTGGCGCGGTGTTTCTCCGCTTGGAGACCATCTCTGACAGAGCTTGCACTTTTCTCCGTCTGCGCCGGACCGTTTGTTTTCACATCGCACCTCAGATTCCCGACCTTGGAGGTGGAGGTCTTTCCCCTTCCTTGTCTCAAGCCCCCGAAGATCTTGGCGTCGCTAGACCTGAACCACGGGAACCGGAAGTGTGTGCAGCAGCCTCGGGTCTCCCGGGAGTCGACGCCGGAAGTAGCGATTGCAACGGCGGGACTCCGCTAGCTTCACTATGGCGGCTATCCCTCCAGACTCCTGGCAGCCCCCCAACGTATACTTGGAGACCAGGTGAGGGTGCAGCCCCTGAGGCTGGGCTGGCGGAAGCGACGCGGATCCCAAGCTTAGCCGCGGGGGTCGGTTTCGGCGCGCTCCATCTGGCGGCGGACCTCCTCCGGGAGCCGCGGCTGTGGGGACCACCTGAGGGCTGAGTGGGAACCGCGGCTGCCGGCGTTGGAGCCCCGCACCGACTCACGCTGGAATCTTAGCCACAGCGGCAATACTGCCCTCTTCCCACCCCTCGGTTCCTTTATCCATTCATTCAGCACGCGTGTATTGAATCTACAGGCCGGGGACGTAGGATCTGAGAATCAGAGGTGGATGACACACACAGCCTGGCCTTTAGAAGCTTATAGTGTAGTGAGGAGACACATGTGTAAATATTAACGTTGTAAGTAACAATTGTATAAACAAATTATTAGGAGAACACCGGAAGAAGCACATTTATTTACTCCTATCAAAGAGTGATTATATTGAGCACCACCTAGGCCCATGCCCCTGATGTGTAGCATCATATTTAGTTTAAATCTCTGAGTAACTTAAATCACGTAGGTGCCATTCCACCGTCTCTCCATTTTTAGCAGGAGAAATTCCGTAATTTAAAGAGTGAATGGGAGTCC
This sequence comes from Sus scrofa, assembly GCF_054392235.1. Lineage (NCBI taxonomy): Eukaryota > Metazoa > Chordata > Mammalia > Artiodactyla > Suidae > Sus > Sus scrofa. The sequence goes on along the minus strand of NC_139389.1, from coordinate 41,120,722 downwards.
CCATCGTGGCTCAGCGGAAACGAATCTGACTAGGAACCATGAGGTTTCTGGTTCGATCCCGGGCCTTGCTCAGTGGGTTAAGGATCTGGTGTTGGTGTGAGCTGTGGTGTAGGTCGCAGACGCAGCTCGGATCCCACGTTGCTGTGGCTGTGGCCTAGGCCAGTGGCTGCAGCTCGGATTAGGCCCCTAGCCTGGGAACCTTCACATGCCAGCGGGTGCGGCCCTAAAAAAAAAAAAAAAGACAAAAAAATAATAATAAAAATAAAAAATAAAATACAGAGTAAATGATTTGATTAAACCCATGTAGCTAGAAAGTAGGGGAACCTCATTTGGAGTCTGGTCTGTTTACCTCCAGTGTTGGGTTCTTTAGCACCATTCATTCCATTGCCTCTTTGGAAAAAGTTGAAAATGATCTTTCCAAAGTAGGACTAATAACTTTTAAGTAACTTCTTATTGCTACAAGAGTATAAAATTAAAATTTTGTAGATGCTTTTTTTCATTTGGCCTTTGCCTACCTCTCTTGCTACCTCTGTCATTCTTTTATCAGTAGGCAAAGTCAGCTATCCTCTCTATCGCTTTCTTGCCCAGGCTGATTTCCACAGAGAACAATTCTCTCAGATGCTGCTTTTGCCCCCTGGCCATCTTCCCCACCTTCTTATATAGGAAAATTCTCCTTTTTCAGGCCTCAACTTGGAGGTATGCAATTGTTTTTCTCTTTTTAGGACCTCACATGCAGCATATGGAAGCTCCCGGGCTAGGGGTTGAATCAGAGCCACAGCTGCCGGCCACAGCCACAGCCACAGCAACACCGATCTGAGCCGTGTCTTTGACCTACACCGTAGCTCACAGCAACGCTGGATCCTTAACCCACTGAGAGCGGCCAGGGGTTGAATCCATATCCTCATGGATACATGTCAGCTTGGTTACTGCTGAGCCACAATGGGAATTCCTCCATTACATTTTTTTATGATGGTAATTTATGTGGCTCAGAAATACAGAAGTTTGAAAAAGATATTCACTTGGAGTTTTCACTGTGGTGCAGTGGGATCGGTGGCATCTCTGGAGTGCTGGGAAACAACGTTTGATCCCTGGCCCAGCATGGTGGGTTAAGGATGAAGCATTGGTACAGTTGCAGTGTAGGTTGCACTGCAGCTTGGATCTGATCCCTGGCCTGGAAACTCCATGTGTGTGGCGTGGGGGTGGCAAAAAGGAAAAAAAAAAAAAGAAGATAGTCATTGAAAACCTTACTGTATCTCATTTACCTAGTTTCTACCTCTACCCAGCAACTTACTTATGTATAAGTAAAAATGAATTCCCAATATTTTGATGTTCAACCTAAAAAAATTACAAATTAAATGTAAGACTTGTTTTCCCCCTAATTTAGGGGTTGGTTATACCAGTTTCCAGTGATCAGCCATTTTTTGTGTATAAGGTGTTGGAAATTTTAGTTGTCCACAGTTATTTTGCTTAAAAGAAGTACCAGAAGACAATGCATGTTTTATTCAAAGGAGATATCTGTGTTTGTGTTATTTTGCATTGTGTCGTTTTCCTTTACTGAGCATGGAATCCCATGTTTGTCTTTTTAGGGCTGTACCTGTGGCATATGGAGGTTCCTAGGCTAGGGGTCCAATGAGAGCTGTAGCTGCCAGCCTACACCACAGCCACAGCAACGTCAGATCTGAGCCTCATCTGTGACCTACACCACAGCTCATGGCGCAGTGGATCCTTAACCCACTGAGTAAGGCCAGGGATCAAACCAGTGTCCTCATGGATGCTAGTCAGATTTGTTTCCACAGAGCCACCATAGGAACTCCAGAATCCTATGTTTTATGACAATTTTATGACTTATAAGCTTGGAAATGAAGAGTCCTGGATAAGTCCCATAGTGTTTTTGTCTGCTGTGACCTTGTACTTGACCAGAGCTTTACTCTCTCCCCCTGCAGCATGGGGATCATTGTGCTGGAGCTGTACTGGAAGCATGCTCCAAAGACCTGTAAGAACTTCGCTGAATTGGCTCGTCGAGGTTACTACAATGGTACCAAATTCCACAGAATCATCAAAGACTTTATGATCCAGGGAGGTGACCCAACAGGAACAGGTACAGTTAAGTCGACATTAGTTTTAGTTCCTTCCTTCCCTCCCTCCCTTCCTTCATTTTTTCCTTTTTTTTTTCTCTTTCATGGCTGCAACCGTGGTATATAGAAGTTTTCAGGTCAGAGACTGAATCCCAGCTGCAGCTGCCATCTATGCCACAGCTGTAGCCACACCAGATCCTTAACCCACTGTGCCAGGCTGGGGATCAAACCCACATCTCTGCAGCATCCTGAGCTGCTGCAATAAGGTTCTTAACTGTGCTTCAGCGGCAACTCCCAATATTAATTTCTGAAGTCTCATCCTGTCATAACTGGGTATAAGGCAGTCAGGGCTCTCTTCCACATACTAGGGACTAGGTTTGTTGACTGTGGTGGCTACTCCTGCCCTTGCCAGCACATGTTCCCAAACACATGTAGAATTGACCAGAAACCAATCTTGACTCCTGGGCTTTATGGAGTTTCTCATAACTTCCATGTATTGCTTACTAAGAGCAAATAATATTTGCTGGAATTATAATAATGCAGAGTAGTCTGGATAATCAGAAGTGAAGAAGGACATTTGTAGTGTTTTGAGGAAAAGAAAATAGGTTCTTTTTTTTTTTTTTTTTTTTTTTGGTCTTTTTGACATTTCTTGGGCCGCTCCCGCGGCATATGGAGGTTCCCAGGCTAGGGGTCAAATCGGAGCTGTAGCTGCCGGCCTACACTACAGCCACAGCAACGCCAGATCCGAGCCGCGTCTGCAACCTACACCACAGCTCACGGCAACACTGGATCCTTAACCCACTGAGAAGGCCAGGGATCAAACCCGCAACCTCATGGTTCTTAGTCGGATTGGTTAACCAGTGAACCACGACAGGAACTCCAGGTTCTTTGATTTATGCATTTAACAAATACTGAGCACTTTCTTTTTATCATGTATTTTTCTGAGCTCTAGGTATATGGCTGTGAATAAAGGAAGAAAAAAAAAAACTTCCTGGTCTCAGTAAAACAGGAAAAGGATATGAAGGATGCGGTTTTAGCAGAAAGATTAGGGAAGTCCTCTCTGAGATGATGTGATTGGAGAGGGATCTGAATGAAGTGAGGGGGTGAACCTCGTGACTGAGAGAAGAACATTCCCAGTAGAGGGAAGAGGCTTTCAGAGGCCATGCAGCAGGAGCCTAGGTAGGAGATTATATAGGACCTTGTAGGACATGGTGAAGACTTTGGGTTTTATTCTGAATAAGATGGAAGCCATTGGAAGGTGTTAAGCAAAGGAGTGACATGATCTGACTTAGCTTTAAAAAGATCACTCTGGGGAAGTTCCCATTGTGGCTCAGTGGGTTATAAACCCCGACTAGTATCCATGAGGAAGCAGGTTTGATCCCTGGCATTGTTCACTGGGTTAAGGATCCAGGGTTGCCTTAAGCTGGTGGTGTAGGCCAGCAACTGCAACTTCAATTCAACCCCTAGCCTGGAAACTTCCTTTGCTGTGAGTACCGCCCTAAAAAAAAAAAAAAAAAAAAAAAAGATCTCTTGGGGAGTTCCTTTCCTGCTATGGCCACAGCAGGTTAAGGATCTGACTTCAGTGGCTCAGGCTGCTGCAGAGGTATGGGTGTGGGTGTGAAAGAAAGAGATGGTGAAGGTTGACTTCAAGCTTCTTGACTTGAATTTAATAAAATGAAAAGGCTGAGGAGCATGTTTGAAGGAGGAACATCAAGAATTTGATTGTGTTATTCTTAACCATGTTATTCTATAAAAAGCTGCACTATGTCCTAAGGATACCCCCTTTGATATTACTAAGAAGATAATCATGTTATTGCCTATGCCTGTCCCTGCCCACTAATCTTGTCATCTTCCTTAATCCCATTAATAATAATTTCATCACCTTCCTTAATAAAAATCCTGTGGGCTAAAGCCTAGGGGCCTTTGTTCTATGGAATAGAATGCCTCCTGGTCCCCCACTTTCTAAATATAAAAAAAAAAAGAACTTGATTTTGATTTTTGACACGTTATGTTTGGAATACTTGTCAGACCATCCAGCTGAGATGTTGAACAAGTAAGTGGGGAGTTCATGGAAAGGTCTGGGATGGAGGTGTGAATTTGGGAGTTATCATCATTTAGATAGAATTTGTTAGTGAAATCAGTAGATGCCAACATTGGTAGGTTTCAAGGGCCCTAGCCTCTCATTCTGCATTTTCTCTCTGCTAATTCCTACTTTTGCTCTTCTGCCTTTAAATGAGCTTGGTTCTCTCTGTGACAGTCTTTTCTCAGTCTTTTTCCTCTTTTTATTTTTTTATTTTTTTTTTTTATTTTTTTTTCTTTTTTTGTCTTTCTGTCTTTTGTTGTTGTTGTTGTTGCTATTTCTTGGGCCGCTCCCGCGGCATATGGAGGTTCCCAGGCTAGGGGTCGAATCGGAGCTGTAGCCACCGGCCTACACCAGAGCCACAGCAACGCGGGATCCGAGCCGCGTCTGCAACCTACACCACAGCTCACGGCAATGCCGGATCGTCAACCCACTGAGCAAGGGCAGGGACCGAACCCGCAACCTCATGGTTCCTAGTCGGATTCGTTAACCACTGCGCCACGATGGGAACTCCTTTTTCCTCTTTTTAATTCTCAGTTGTCCTTTATCCTTTATGACCAAGAGGCATTTAGTTTTTTTGATATACACGGGCACATTTCAAAATACAAAATATAGAGGAAAGTAGAAAAAAACAAAAAAACTGATCATAAGTTTACTTCCTAAAGATTTCTAACCACCATTAACTATTCCCCCGATAACCCACCTCTCAGAAATGATGAAGATTAACTTTTGGTGGCCATTATTCTTTTCAGCTTTCTTTTCAGATAACTAGTTAAAAGGATGGATAACCAGTTAGATGGAAATAATTTTAAGAGGATTGGCTATGTCATACATGCTATTGGTTTTTGTCTTTTGTCTTTTTAGGGCTGCACCTGCTGCATATGGAGGGTCCCAGGCTAGGGGACCAATCGGAGCTGTAGCCGCCAGCCTACACCACAGCCACAGCAACGCCAGATCCAAGCCACCCTGCAACCTACACCACAGCTCACAGCAATGCCAGATCCTTAACCCACTGAGTGAGGCCAGGGATCGAACCTGCATCCTCATGGATACTCGTCAGATTCGCTGCCACTGAGTTGCCATGGTAACTCCCATGCTGTTGGTTTTAAAAGAAAAAGTATTTAAGTTTGTATACAATTGACAGAAAAATTGACTTCCTGCTATGAAAGATGAGGTAATTATTACATATATTTCTACTATTCCTGTTGTTTAAGAAAAACTCAGTTTTGCCTATTTCTTATGTTGGAAAAAAAAACCAGCTCTTCCCTCCTGGGTGTCTCCTTTATTTTTATGTGCTCACACAGAACACTTCACTTGGTTTTTTTTGGTTTGTGTTTTATTTTATTTATTTTTTATTACTCAATGAATTTATTACATTTATAGTTGTACAATGATCATCACAATCCAATTTTATAGGATTTCCATCCCACACCCCCAGCGCATCTCCCCACCCCCAAACTGTCTCCTTTGGAAACCATAGTTTTTCAGAGTCTGTGAGTCAGTATCTGTTCTGCAAAGAAGTTCATTCTGTCCTGTTATCAGATTCCACATGTCAGTGAAAGCATTTGATGTTGGTGTCTCATTATCTGACTGACTTCACTTAGCATGGTAATTTCTAGGTCCATCCATGTTGCTGAAAATGCCGTTATTTCATTCCTTTTAATGGCTGAGTAATATTCCATTGTGTACATGTACTACGTCTTCTTGATCCTCTCCTCTGTCGATGGGCTTTTAGGTTGTGTCCATGTCTCGGCTATTGAAAATAGTGCTCTTGATGTGACCTTCTCTTTGTCTTCTGGAGTAGGATATCTTTTTGAAAGTTTCCAGTCCATTTGGTTAAAGATTGCTCAGCATTTAGTTGTAAATTTTGTTGTTTTTAGAAGAAAAGTTGAGCTCCAGTCCTTCTATTCCGCCATCTTAATCCCCTCCCACTTTACTTGTTTTTAAAAATACTTTTTGTTGTTTTTGTTGGTTTGTTTTTTGGCCATGCCTATGGCACGTGGAAATTCCCAGACCACAGATTGATCCTGAGCCACAGCAGTGGCCCAGGCCACTACAGTGACAATGCTGGGTCCTTAACCTGCTGTGCCACAAGAGAACTACAAACACTTCACTTCTGGTCACCAAGAGTATGGAGGTTTTTCCTCACAGCAAGCAATGCCCTGTGACACCAGATGGGTTTGGTTAATTTGCTAGAGCAGGTCATGGAACTTAGGGAAGCACAAGTGCTTACTTACATTTACCAGTTTACTAAAGGATATGGTAAAGGATACAGGTGAACAGAGATGCTTCAGGTGAGGTCCAGGAGGGTGCTGAGCATAGGAGCTTCTGTCCACCAGGAATTGGTGCATCACCTTCCAATGTGGATGTGTTCATCTGCTTTGAAACTCTCCAAACCCTTTACTGTTGGGATTTTATGGAAAATGCCTTCCTCGGGTAGGCATGACCAATATCTAGCTCCATTTCTAGCTCTTCACCCTTCCTTTCCTCTCTGGAGAAGGAGGGGTGCAGGCACTGAGAATCCTAAGCTTCTAATCATGACATGGTCTTTTTGGTGACAAGCCTCCATCCAGGAGTCACCATATTAGAACAAAAGATGCTCCTGGTGTTCTTATCACTTAGGAATTTGTGAGGGTTTCAGGAGCCCTGTGTCAGGGACAGGGTTAAAGACCAAAGAAATGCTCTAGTGTTCTTATCACTTAGGAAATTATAAGAATCTTGGAGGCTCTGTAGCAGGAACCAGGGACAGGTATCTGTTTGTCTGCCTGTCTATCTATGTATCTATCCATCTAATGTTTTTTTTCTATGTCTCACACTTGTCCTCTCTCACTCGCTCCCAGTTTTTTTGTTAGTTTTCTTTATCCTTGTCAGAGTTTACAGCATTTTCTATTCTGCACTGAGCCCTGAGTTGCAGTGTGGGTTCTATATTTCAGAGGCTTCAGTGCTCACCACTAGGCTTTGCTCTTCACGGATGCTAGAGGGCAGAATTTCTTGTTGAGTGGTTTTTCTTCCAAGAGCTGAAGGGTGTTTTCTTTTCTTTTTTTTTTTTTGGTCTTTTTGCCATTTCTCGGGCTGCTCCTGCGGCATATGGGAGGTTCCCAGGCTAGGGGTCTAATTGGAGCTGTAGCCGCCAGCCTACGCCAGAGCCACAGCAACGCAGGATCCGAGCCATGTCTGCAACCTACACCACAGCTCACGGCAACGCCGGATCGTTAACCCACTGAGCAAGGCCAGGGATTGAACCCGCAACCTCATGGTTCCTAGTCGGATTCGTTAACCACTGCGCCACGACGGGAACTCCCTGTTTTATTTTCTAACTCAATCATCTTGGAGAATTTCTTCCTGTTATCCTTATATTTGAAAAAGACCGTGACCTGGTGTATCATTCTTGGGCCAGACTGATTTCTTCAGATCTTTTTAGACAATTTTGCTCCATGGCCTTCTGTTTTTGAACATGGCTTTAAAGAATACTGAGGCCAGATATACTCCTTCCTTCAATTCAGGGAAAATTTTTTGATTTGTATTTCTAAATATTTTCTCTGTTATACTTACTGGATTTTCTATTTGGGGAAACTATTCTTTGTTTCATCACCTTTGCCTTCTGTATGTGTCATATTTTTTTGAGTATGTGAGATGATGTTTTTCTATTTTTTCCTGCATCTACTTAAATAATCTCTGCCTTTACTCTGTGCTTTATTCAATTTTGGTCATGTCTGTTTTGTTCTTGACTGTTCTGATTTATTTATTAGTGCTCTCTTGGCGTCATTGGCCTCTCAATCTGTTTTCTCAAGTCTGCAATCTTTTCACCTTAGTCTGTTGATTTATTATTCTTGTCTTTGAGATCATGTTTTGTTGGATTCTTACTTTTGTTGAAGCATCTGAAGCTTGAGACAGCCACTGAGAAGCACTTCTGGGATTACATTTTCTCCCTCCTTTCTCTCTTTCCTTTTGTTGTGTATGTTTGCATAGTTTCTGTGCCATTTCTTGCCTTATCCATGCTTAATGTCGGCACCTCCACTGGCCTTACCTTTAATTTGCTCGGGTATAGTGGATTCTCCTTGTCACTCTGCCCCCCTTTGTGGGACCAGTTATCTTCCCCATCCCAAATGCTAAATGGCTTTCTTTCCATTTTATTTTAGCTTGATGAGGGTACAGAAGAGAACACCAGCTCAGCACATGCTGAGGAAGCAGGCTGGCTTCTGTGCTGTCTTCCCAGACTCCATGCCAGTGGTGTCCCCACCCCAGGCCCTGGAGAGCCCCTGAGTATAGCTCTAGCAGAGGAAATAGATCCTCACACCTTTTTTCATTCTCAGCTGGGCTTTTATATCAGAAGCTCTGTTAATGAGAGAAAAGCAGATATTTAATATCAGTTTTCCACTACCTCAGAGCCTTTATGAGGAAATGAAGGCCTGAAGAAGGTGGTTCCCCTAGGCATTTTTATGCTGGGTTTGGTGAAGAGTGGGAAGTTGTGGGAAAATGTGAAAGGATATAAGGCCTATGAGGATGAGCTCAGCGTGGTGAACTAGTGGAGACAACATGGCTTGTCCATTCAGATTCCGCTTGGTGTCCCTCTGTCTTGTAGGGGTGTTCCTTTCCTCCAGGTATACAGAGGGCATCTCTCTCAGGAGGGTCTTAGGACACATGTCAGGGGAAGGTCAGAAAGTCCTTCCTACATGTGCCATTTCTCAGGTTCCTTCAACTTGAAATACTCAACCTGCCAAGGTACCTTCTTTGGAGCAGCATGTCCTGATGCCCATCCCAGCTCAGTGCTCCTGAAGCCTGCTAAGGTGGCTGTGCTGGTAGCCTGACCTGCAGCCTGAGCACCTGTGGTCTGTGGGCTTCTCCTTAACTATTTCAGGGCTGTTCACCCAGTCCCCTGGTGGCATCTCAAAATTGGAGGGTACTTGTGAGAATTCTCTGGGGGACACTCCTCTATTCCTGATCACTACTTTCCTGAGCATAGGTGAAAGGATCTCATCTTTCTTTCTCGCACTGACTCTTTTCAGAATCACTTTGATTCTGAGTCAAACTGGAATAAACTTGATTCCAAGTGATTGGAATACATTTGGCTCCCTTCTCTTATGTGTTTGCTGATGATGAATTTTTTGACTTTGAAAGAAATTGAATTTTTGGTGTTTGCTTTACCAGGTACTGGGGGAGGCAGAGTCTTAACTCTGCCTCACTCTACTTTCTTTATCTGAAAATGTCCTGTCAACACTTTGATGTACTCCTTGCCTGTCTTCTTTCGCTCTCTCGTTGTTGTCATAAAATTTTAATCCATAGACCAGTGAACTGAGCAAGTCCTTGATTAGTGGTGGAAGAATTGGAAGTGGCTCAGATAAGAGTGCCCATGTCAGAACTTTCCTGTAATTCTGTAATTGGTTTGTAATCCTTCATAATGTCACATTTCCATGATGTAATTGTAATGAAATTGAATCACTCAAAAGATTTCCAGAATAATTGCATCCAGCCTCAAGTGTAATGAATGGTTGAGCTAAGCCTGCTCACAGGCCTGTGGTAGGAGGCAAACAGGAGTTAGGTCCTCGTGGGTCACTAGTGTGGATTGCTAACCAATTAGGTAACATGATTTTTGCTGACGGTCTCAAATGAGCAGCATGTGGCATCCTGGGGTCTTCAGGAGGTTGATGTATCATTTCCAACCCTGACTGCCCCTCAGCCTGGCTACTCTGGAACTATTCTCTTCATGGTCTTTCTGTTATACTTTTGCCACATGTATTCTCAATTCAGATATCTTTGACTTTGATCTCCTGCTTCATTTTATACCATTTTTCTTCTTCTTCTTCTTCTTCTTTTTTGGCCACACCTGTAGCACATGGAAGTTCCCAGGCCAAGGATTGAATCTGAGCTGCAGCTCTGACTTACACCGCAGCTGCAGCAGGGCCAGATCTTTTAACCCACTGTGCCACAGTGGGAACTCCTCATTTTTCTTCTTTTAAATTTCCTTTATTGTAATAACTCCATGCTGATTCTCCTGAGCCATCTGAATGCCTTTTATCTGTTTTTACTAATTTCTTCTCTTTCTTCCCTCTAAGACACAGCATCCTGTCAAGCTCTTCCTTTCCCTCTCCCTATTCTGCACTTAGCCTCCCAGTGCTCACCAGCTGCCATGATTGCAATGATTAATTACATGCTGATTATGCTGTGCATCACCCCCACTCTGCTTCCATCTCACCTCTTAGTAGCTCCAGGAACACCTGAAATATAATGTGTTAAACAGCAAGCTCATTGTTAATTTTATTCATTCGATGAATATTTGCTAAGAGTCTGCGGGGTATCCTGTGCTATTCTAAGGCCTGTGGGGAATATTTAAGCATTAGAAACCAAGGCATTTTTCTCTTCCTTGCAGAGCTCCCTGCCCTACCCTGCCAGTAAGATAAGGTATGGTATTCATTATAAGAAACAACTAGAAAGTAATAATATAATAAGCATGCAAATGCATGGGGTACGCTATGGATTATGTGTAGAACATAGGATGGAATAATTCATAATCAGAGAAAAAGGACAGTGGAGTGGGATTAGGTTGGGATGGAAGCATATTTTGAGGTGGACCTTGAAATGTAGCACTTTAACACTTGAGAGGACAGGGAAGGCCATTTTAGATTTAGGAAGAAGAATGAGTGTAGAGCGGAGGCACAGCCGACAGAGGCGCATAGTGTGTGAAGGAGAGCCCACCACCCTAGATATTGTGTCTCATGCTGGACTGGCTCTGTGATGTAACCCAGGCACCTCTCCACCCCCAGGACAGAGGCACAAAATGTGATTGCTAAGGTCCCTGAACTGCATGTTTAGGGGACAGTAAAGAAAGAGCAGTTTGGAGTTCCTGTTGTGGCATAGTGGAAATGAATCTGACCAGTATCCATGAAGATGCGGGTTCGATCCCTGGCCTTGCTCAGTGGATTGGGTATTTGGTGTTGCTGTGAGCTGTGGTGTAGATCTCAGATGAGACTCTGATCCTATGTGGCTGTGGCTGTGGCTGTGGCCGGCAGCTGTAGCTCTGATTCAACTCCTAGCCTGAGAACTTTGGTATAACTCGGGTATGGCCTTAAAAAAAGCAAAAAAAGCAAAAAAAAAAAAAAAAAAAAAAAGGAAGAGCAGTTTGAGGCACTTTAGTAAGAAATAGCAGGGGGGTTAGGGCCAGTTCATGATGATTCTTAGATGGGACTTCAGATGTGATCAGCATCATATAAGGACCATTTGGGACTCTTGGTAAGGAAAATACTTGAGAACATTTGATCCAGCCATGGCATATGGCAAGGTAGTATAGTGTTGGGGCAACAGAGGATTGTGCAGCCTCCTGGGCTTGGTGTTGAATCTTGGCTTCAAGTGAACACTTTTTTTTTGGCCTTTTTAGGGCTGCACCCATGGCATATGGAGGTTCCCAAGCTTGGAGTCAAATTAGAGCTGTAGCTGCCAGCTTACACCACAGCCACAGCAATGCCAGATCTGAGCTGTGTCGGCAACCTTCTCCACAGCTCATGGCACAGTGGATCCTTAACCCACTGAGCGAGGCCAGGGTTCGAACCTGAGTCCTCATGGATACTAGTCAGATTCATTTCTACTGAGCCACAACAGGAACTCCCATATGAACACTTACTGAATGGAGACAAGTTATGTAACCTTGCTGAGCCTTCTTATCTATAAATGGAGAATGTGGTTATATGTACCTCATGGGGTTGTTGTGGGTAGTAAATGAGCAGATGTCTGTAGAACGGTTAGCACAAAATAGGAACTCAAAAAAGTATGGTTGTTTATTATTTGTTTTGGTTGTTAATTCATTTAATGACTGTCTGTTGGACTCCTACTGTAGTCTGGGCATTATTCTAAGAGCTGGGGAGCCAATAATGAATAAGAAAGACCTAATGGAGCTCTTATTCTAATGGGAGACTGAACAAAAAAGTATATAATATACTGTTAGGTCATGCATGACAAATTATATGGAAAAATAATGCATAAGAGAAGAGAGCAGGATTCTTAGCCTTGGCTCTGTTGACATTTGGGGCTGGGTAATTCTTTGTTGTGGAGGCTCTCTTGTGCATTTTAGAATGTTTAGCTGTACCCCTGACCTCTGCCCCCTAAATGCCAGTAGAAGCCCTCAGTGTGACAACCAAAAATATCTCCACATGTTGTTCAGTGTACCCAGGGGCAGTCACCCCTAGGTGAGAACCTCTGAGATGGAGAGTGAGGGAGGTGCTATTTTGGATAGTGTGATTAGGGAAGACCCCTCTGATAAGACATTTGAGTGGAGCTCTGGATAAAGTAGTGAGCCATGACTCTGTCAGGGGCAAGGACAACCTAGAGGGAACAGCAGTCAGAGGTCTTAGACCAGAGTGTGCTTGGCAAGAAATAGCGCAGAGGCCAGTGTGGCTGGAGCAGGTGAGTGAGGTGGACAGCAGTAGGAGCTGTCAGAGGACCAGATCATGCAAAGTCTTGTAAGTTGCGGTGGAGACTTTGGATTTTGTCCTAAGCGATGAAATGTCTCTGCAGGATCTTGAGCAGGGAACTGCCATGATGAGACTTGTTTTAAAAGGATCCCTGTAGGAGTTCTCTGGCGGCCTAGCGGGTTAAGGATCCAGCCCTGTCACTGCTATGGCACAGATTCAATCCCTAGCCCAGGAACTTAGACATGCCATGCATGCAGCAAAAAAAAAAAAAAAAAAAAAAAAAGGATCCCCCTTGCTTCCACAAGGAGAATAGACTTGAAGTGGTAAAGCGGGAGGCAAGGTCAGAAGCTGGGAGAACAATGAGAGGCTTTCATTGTTATCAGAGCTTGTTATCATTTGGACTATAGTGATAGTGGTTCTATTGGTTCTGATCCTCTGGGAAGCACATGCCAGGACAGAGCTAGATGAATGAGGTTTGTTGGGGTAACACCTGTGAAAAATAAAGGGGCAAGGGAGCAAGGGTTGGAAGGAGAAGTCTTGGCATATCAGTGCAGGTCTAATATCTGTGAAAAGAGAGAAGGAAGAGGAAAAGGAGCCAGAAGACAAAATGAAGAGCTGCTGGTAAGGTGGGATTTCAAGAAGGGTGACACCAACTGTCAGATGCTGCTCATGGATCAGGCAGATTGAGGATTGAACACTGGGTTTAACAACAGCATGGTGATACTGATGGCCTTGACAAGAGTAGTTTCAGTGGAATGGTGAGGGCAAAACATTTGAATGGAGAGTGTTCAAGAGGCAGGAGATGGAGTATTTCTGGGACTGGATGCAGCGAAATAGGGGGTTACTTGGAGACAGTGTTTTTCCAAAATGGGAGATAGTAATATCATGTTTTTATGCTGATAAGAATGATCTCCTAGGAATAAAAATGGATACTGGAGAGGGGAAAATTGTAGTTGCAAAGCTTAAAGATGAACAGGATTATTGGTATGTGGTGGTAGGACAGTCATTTGAACAGTTTATTTATACAGTGTATTAATACCAGGAGAAGGAAGATAAATGGGTAGAGATGTAGGAAAGAGAGTGGATTTAATGGTGAGAACATGTGAAAGTGCTCTTCCTTTTTCTCAGTGAAGTAAGAAACTAAGTTATCCACAAAGAGCAGGGAGCAGCGGGGCAGCAGTGAATGTGCAAAGACCTAGAAACTGGAGTAAACGTGGGCAGACTGAGTCCAAAGGTGACTATTGGTCATGACCTCCAGTTGCCTTTCATGGAAAATGCTCAGATTATTTCAGTTAAAAAAGGGGGCTCAGCATCACCGATACACTGTGTTGGCTTCACGTTATATATACTATATATATATGGTTTCCAGGCATTATCTCATGTCATTATCATAACAGTCCCGTGACACAGACATACTACTACTATTCCCATTTTGTAGATAAGGAAACTAGGACTTAGGATATCTTGCTTAAGGTTAGCTATGGCTAGTGGGAATTGAAATCCAGACCTCTCTAATCCTAAAGAGGACTCTGTCTTAAGAAATGCAAATCTTCTTGGAGAACTGTGGTGTTATTTCCGTGTTAGATCTGCTATCTGGCATTTGCTCTGGTAATCCAATAGCAGCTCCACTAGTCAGTTCCCCTTCCTGCTGCTACTAACAAAGTGATGCTTTTGGCTGCCAGTAACAGAAAACTCAACCACAGAGGCGTAAATGAACAGAGCTTTTGTTTTTCTCACATAAAATGTTCAAAAGTAAGCAGTTGTAGGCATTGGTTTAGCTGCCCAGCAGAGTAGTCAGGGGCCCAGGCTTACTATGTCTTTCTACTCCACCATTCTTAGTGTGTTGGCCTCTGATCTCAGTCTTGTCTTATGATGGCAAGATGGCTGCTGCTGCTCCTGATATCACCTCTGCTTTCAAAGAAGAAAGATGAGGAAAGAGCTATGGGTAAAAGACAGATGGGTGTGTTTGTCCCTTTTTATCAGGAAAGCTATAGCTTTCCTAGAAGCCCTACTTAGCAGGCTTCTGTTTACCTCAGTAACTCAGAACTAGGTCATCTGGCTACTCCTAGCTGCAAAAGGATCGGTACCTGCCTTTCTTGTCTTTGAGGCAGGCCCTGGAAGATAGCTAACCTGTGCTATCTGTTAGAGGATCTCTTGCTGGAAGAGAGGCTTTGATTGGTTTGGTTGGTCACCTCTGGTGTGGAATGTCCCAGGTGGAGCTTCCACATGGGGCTCCTAATGGGTAACTGGCTGATCTGTGGCTGCTTTGGGGCTGGCTATTAATCTCTGATCCCATCATCTATTGCATTGGGAGTGGTGGGGACAAGTAGCACCAAGTATGGTAATCTTAGATGCACGTCTTAAATGCCACTCCAGTTCATCTTGAGAGGTTTGTACAGTCAGTGAGCAGAGGAGGAGGAAGAGACGTTAGAGAAGTCTAGGGAATGAGAAGGGCGTTTTTTAAAATTTTGTTTAAGAAACAGCACAGATCATAAAGAAAAAGATTAAGGAGTTTCGACTGCAAGAAATTCTTTATATCAGAAGATTCTATTTAAAGAGTGAAAAAAAGTCAACTGGAAGAAAGTATTTGTAAAAGCATAACTGACAAAGGATTAGTATCCGGAATAAACCTAATAATAAAATATAAATTTTAAAATGCCAAACCACTCAGTAGAAAAGTGGCTGTTGACGGAGGAGGAATGCTAAATAGCCAGTAAACATGAAATTATGCACAACCTCAGAGAAAGGCAGTTTAAAACACCACAAGAGATTGGACACCTCATAGACTGACAAATGTTAGAAAGCCTGGCGTAAGAGTGAATGTGAGAACACTGTGGGTGGGGTGCACATTGGGGCCACTTCTGGCAAGATGTATGGAGAAATCTAGTCATGGGGAAATGCTCACAAACTGTGAGCCTGCCTGCCTGCCGTAAGGTATATTCCCTGAGAGGTCCTGCCCTGTGTTTGGGAGACAGTACAAGGGTGGTTATTGCAGCATAGTTTACGATAGCACAAACACTGGAAAGATCCTAGATATCCATCACCAGGGGAAAAGAGGATAAGACCGTGTGGTAATGACACAATGGAATGGACACTACAGAGAGCCTGCAGGAAACGAAATTACTATCACTTAGAGCTGAAAAAAAGCTAATTGCAGAAGAATACATAGAGTATCGCACCATTTGTAAAAACCTAAAAACATGCAAAACAGAAGTTCCCGTTGTGGCACAGCAGAAACAAATCTGACTAGGAACCATGAGGTTGCGGGTTCAATCCCTGGCCTCACTCAGTGGGATAAGGATCCGGTGTTTCTGTGGCTGTGGTATAGGCCGGCAGCTGTGGCACTTTGATTGGACCCCTAGCCTGGAAACTTCCATATGCTGCAGGTGTAGCCCTAAAAAGCAAAAAAAAAAAAAAAAAAAAATCAAGTACAGTTTTTAAGGATGCATACCACATAGTAGAAAAGAAAGTGCACAAAAAACGACAAACTCCTGGTCAGAATGGTAGTTACCTGAGAGGAAAGTGTGATTCTTCGCAGCACTGCTCCTCTTGGGAGAGTGGGGAGATGTGGGGAGGGATGCAGCGGGTGTGTATGCCTGGGGTCTGGACTGGGTTGGTCACACTTTATTTCTCAAGGAGAGGGTGCACAGTTGTTTGTCATTCTTTTATCTCTGAAATATTAAATACACTGAGTAAATGTTTAAAAGAGAGGACAGAAGAGTAAAGGAACTTTGATAGTGCAGAGACCTGTGCCTATCCCCTTCGTATCTTTGCTGAGGAGCCACACAGAACATTTTTACTGCAGAGCTCCCTAATTATTGGTTTTATAAGTGATCATTGACATCTGTGTTGTCTGCCCTGCACCAGAAAACTCTTTAATCAGTCCCTGTCCCCCTACCATTTCTCCCCTATTCCACATGCCCAAAGGAATGTTTTGATTGGAATTATTTGTCTTTCTGACGTTTGCTGCAAACCCTTCTGAGTTGAATTAGGTTATGAAAAGATAACATATTATGAATAAATGGAGCTTAGAGGCCCAAACTACTTGTGGTTGGTCAAACTATGCCTGATGAGGAAAAGGGGGCCTCCATACCTTTCCCCCTTCTGATTGCTTAAAACCCCAGGCATCACCTGTGACTCTTGCCTCTACCCTCTTCTTGTTTGTGGCGCCGTTTATGTGGTGGGTTTGAGTTCCTCAAGGGCAGGGGCCTTGAGGTTCTGGCAGCCCTTGGCCTGCAGGGATCGCACCTCCAAGGCTCAGTCTGTGGGCAGACAGCACTGCTGAATTTATCCTCAGCTTGCTCATCCAGGCCCTGGAGGTAGGGCTTGGCCTTAGTGTGCCCCCACAGTCCTCTCCTCTCTCACCTCCAGCTCTTGTACTTCCAGCCCCCCCACCCCCTACCCCCAGCTCAAGCAGGAACCTTGACTGTATAGGCAGAGGGAACACACTGGTTATGTAATTGCTCTTTGGAGGTATACTGGCGAGTTGGAATTTGGGGGAATGAATTTTTACATAGTTTGGTAGCTCAGTAATTTTCCAGAAGCATAGGTAGCCTGGGCCAGGTGGGAGGTTTTCCCAGGTCTGTTAGGATTCTTCCCCATTCCTCTTTGCTTGAGAACAGTGTTTTCTTCCTATACCCGGGGGCTGTGACAGGCTTCCTGAGGTGAAGCATCCTAAAAAGTTAAAGCGTTTTTTTTTTGTTTTTTTTGTTTGTTTGTTTTGTTTTTTTAACCATGGAAACACTATAGTGGGGGCCTGGGGCCTCTGAGGGTGGACATGATGTGTTAACATTGCTACTTCCCCAGCAGGCTGGCAGAGGAGGTGAGCTCCCTGCCTCTGGGCTGTTTCCTGGCTACCAGGCAAGCAGAGTAAGCTGATAAGTCCAGTGTTTACTTTGTTGTGGACTGTGCTGTCTTGACTGGTCAACTTGAAGAAGCCAAAGTAGATCAACAAGGCATATGGTCAACTAAATAATTGATTAGGAGAGTTACCTCCTATTCGGATGTTTTTTCTCATGGGAAAAATTTATTTAACATAGTATTTTTCTCCAACAACAAAACCTAAGTGCCTAGCACAGTAAGAGTATGGACTCGGTGTGGACATAATAACACACAGTGGGGATGTTGCTGGCAGATGCCGTGTTTCTCCATGGTCTCCTCGCAGTGTACTGCCTCTCCTCTCAGTCCATTCTGCCTTCTGTAATAGTATTCCTTTCTGCCTCCTTGCCCTCTTACCACTCTAGAGCCCTGTTTCTCCTTAAGCTAGATCTCTTCTCTCTCTTTCTCTCTCTCTCTCTCTTTTTTTTTTTTACAGCCATACCTGCAGCATATGTAAATTTCTGGGCTGGGGTTGAATCAGCCACATCTGCCGGCCTACACCACAGCCACAGCAGTGTCAGATCTGAGCCGCATCTGTGATCTAAGCTGCAGCTTGTGGCAATGCTGGATCCTTAACCCACTGAGTGAGGCCAGGGATCGAACCTGCATCCTCATGAACACTATGCCAGGTTCTTAACTCATTGAACCACAATGGGAACTCCTTTATCTTTGAAATAAATGAATTTTATTTTCCTTCATCTTGGTTAAGGACGGCAGATAGGTTTCAATTCTAATGCCTCTCTGATCCATTAAGAATAGCTGCCTAGGAGTTCCTGTCGTGGCGCAGCAGAAACGAATCTGACCAGGAACCATGAGGTTGCGGGTTCGATCCCTGGCCTTGCTCAGTGGGTTAAGGATCTGGCGTTGCCATGAGCTGTGGTGTAGGTCACAGACACAGCTCGGATCCGGTGTTTTTGTGGCTGTGGTGTAGGCTGGCAGCTGTAGCTCCGATTAGACCCCTAGTCTGGGAACCTCCATATGCCGCGAGTGTGGCCCTAAAAAGACAAAAGACAAAAGACAAAAAAAAAAAAAAGAATGGCTACCTGGAGTTGGATTCAGAGGCCAACCTCAGCTCAGCTGAGAAGAATGCTGATTGATTAGCAATGTCTCATTGGGCACAGGGTTAAGTCTTGGGGCCCTCTTGTCTAAAGCACTCATAAAACTGTAAAAAATTAAGAAACCTCTTAACACTTCAAACCATGAATGGTGGTTATTTGTAGATTATGGTTATTTGTGGTTATGGTTAGATTACAGGGGATCTTAATGTTCCTTTGATAATGTTCTATGTTTTCTTCATTTTTGACAGTGAACATGTATTACTTTAATAAGCAGGAAGAAAACACTCAGCATTATTTTGAAAAGGAACATCTTACCTAAATGAAACCAGTGATTTGAATGTGCTTTGTCAGTGCTGATTCTGCTGCTGGGCTGTGTAGTTGCAATGTAGTTAGCAGGGGGCTAGGCATGCTCACTGATTTTTCTTTCCTGTACTCCCAAAAATCCTTCGACCCTGGGCCTTAGTTCTTGGTGTGAGGTAGCATGTGGGACTGGCTGATTGGTTTCTTGTCTTCTAACTGGCAGGTCGAGGTGGTGCATCTATCTATGGCAAGCAGTTTGAAGATGAACTTCATCCCGACTTGAAATTCACAGGTAAGTCTATGATCTGGCTGGACTGGGTAGGAAGAGGGAGTAGATTTTAAAAGCTCGGTCTTTTGGCCGTGATGCAAGTAGACTGCCTGACACCGTGGCATGGTGCCACATAGCTGCCCAGCTGCAGCGCCACAAAGAACCCTGGTGAATTAGAGAAGGTGGTGCCTCTCAGAGCCCTGAGTGATTCAGAGTGCTGACCGAAGTGATCTCAAGTCTAACTACTTGCTGAATGTTGCTGTTATGAGCCATAAGAAAGCAAAAGCTTCCTCAAAGAAGCAGGAGACTTTCCTGGATGTTTGAGGGGACTTGGGAGCGTGGCCCAGCCGTCAGCAGGGATCATCATGGATAGAGGCTGGGGAGTGGGTGAAGACAAGGTGAGGCCGCCAGGGTGGTGCAGTGGTTATCCTTTATGCAAGGGCAGAGAGCCTGCCCTGAAGGAAGGTAGGCAGGTCAGGTGGTTGGTAATAGAGGCCAGAACAAAGCCTGGATTCTTTTTATCCCTAGGCTGGTGTAGCTGGTCCAGGCTAGAGCTGTGGGGGTTATTCATACTCTTCCCTCTCTTCCTTTTTCCCACCAGGGGCTGGAATTCTCGCAATGGCCAATGCAGGGCCAGACACCAACGGCAGCCAGTTCTTTGTGACCCTGGCTCCCACGCAGTGGCTTGATGGCAAACACACCATTTTTGGCCGTGTGTGCCAGGGGATAGGGATGGTGAATCGAGTAGGAATGGTGGAAACAAACTCCCAAGACCGCCCTGTGGACGATGTGAAGATCATTAAGGCGTACCCTTCTGGGTAGACCTGTGTCCCTGGGGCACACCCAGGTCTTCTGAGACAGCCCACTAAACCAGTTTCCAGATGGCCTAGAATGACATGTAACTCTAAACTTCATTGTGGTCTTGCAAATCTGAGGCGCTGAGGAGCCTGGGGTCCTGGGTTAGTTAGAGATGGAAGTGTTTTTTAATAGGATGCTTCTTTTCTTGTCCCCTGTGCCTCCATTGTCAAAACATTTGCAGAAAAGTCCATACATGATTGTTCACAAGTTATTGCTCCCTGCAAATGGTGCATGCTGCCCCTCCTGTGTGCATCTCCTCGGTATACTGGGAACAAAGGGCAGCCAGCCTCATTTTGCAGTGCCTAACCAGCCTTTTCTTGCGGAAATTTATATTCTGGCCTACACCAAAGTCTTTGGTGGCTGAGAGCCAGCCGTAGAATTCAAAACCAAGTAGTGTCTGTGTATCAGCCTTCTTAACTGTGTGCGCCCCCTATTTTAGTCTCTTGAATTTGTTCTTTCAGGGGTTGTGTGCATCTCTTTCTCTATTTTCCCTCTCAAAACCAGAACATCAACACTGCTGTTTCTGACACTTACACGTCCCACGCAAAGCCACATTGAATTTTTGCCAAGTGAAAAATGCATCCAACAATCAAGTTTCTAAAAAGGTGTCAAGTGGGGAATGATAATGTGTAATAATCGAGAAATGAATCTATTAAAAAGAAGCAGAAGCATTGACCATTTTTTTCCCCAGGAAGAAGTAGAAATCTGTAGTGAGCGTAAGGGCAGACTATGGATTCTCCTTAAAAAGCAATATTCTCATAAAGAAGAAGCACCACTTAAGTTTTTTTAACCTAAGACTTTAGAGAAACTAGATGAGAGATTTTTATATATATTTTTTAGTCTTTCTGTTTTTTTTAAGGGAGGGGGTGATGGGAGAAAGGAAGTTAATATCTATGTAATACATAGAAACTTCCAAAATAAAATACCACTGATGGTTGAAACTGCTGCGTGGTCTGATTTTAAATTTGTGAGAGGTTCTAACAGCCATTTGAACCTCTACACCATCTCAAGTAGTGTTGCAGGACTCATCCTCAAGTTTTCATATGATTTTAGGTTTTGTGGACCTCCAGTGGATTGCTCCCATTCAAGAGCAGGGTTGACTTAAAAAGCAGTAGCAACGAAAGAAGTTAAGTGATAGCAATTTGCATTTCCCAGTGAGGGGGAAGCCCCCGGAGATTAACTGGGTGGATGTGCTGAGAGG
Organism: Sus scrofa; assembly: GCF_054392235.1. NCBI lineage: Eukaryota > Metazoa > Chordata > Mammalia > Artiodactyla > Suidae > Sus > Sus scrofa. The sequence continues at coordinate 41,099,602 of NC_139389.1, read as the reverse complement.
CCTGATCCCTTCCCAAACTTGCAAGAGATGCACCTGCGTGTGGTTACGGGCCTAGGGGCAGTATGTGAGGTGGTGTTTGCTTTCTTAGGTAGCTCCTGGATTGGACAGGGGATTGCAGCATAACTATTCCTCCATATCACTATAAATTTGGAATTGGTGATTTATTTTTTAGAATGGCCAAACAAGGTTCTGTTCCCCAAGCCTTACCCCCCATTCAGTCTCTTTCTCCATCTCTCTTTTCTCTTAACAACAGAAAAGCAAAACCAAACAACTATGTAAATGACTTTGTAACCTCTCAAAATTGACCAGAGCTTCTCTGTTTCTAACCAGCTCCCAGAAGATAGTGACTGCTGGTCCAAACACCACACTTTTGAGTGTTGAGAGCCTAAAGATCACATTTGTCTAACATGAAATTGGGGGAGGGGCGTGATTCCTGAGAGCATGGAGCAGTCAGGATGATAACTGTTTCCTCTGCCTCCTGCCAATGGTGGTGGTCATGGAAGATTGAAGGCAGTCAAAGCACTGGATGAGCTTTAACAGCTCTTGGCTTCGGCGCTAAGGTTGAGCTTTAAGAAACAGTGCCCTTCCACCTTCCATTCCCGCTTTAGCACACCACGGATAGCAGACCATGTGTGACACTGTGATCCTGTGTGGACACCAAAGTGGGTAGGATGGTATGATTTAGTAGACATCACAGAAATGCAGGGGAGGGGTTCCCGTGTGGATCAGAGGGTTAAGAATCTAACCGTTGTCTCTCTGAGGATGTGGGTTTGATCCCTGGCCTCAATCAGTGAGTTAAGGATCCTGCGTTGCCTCAAGCTGCAGTGTAGGTCAAAGATGCAGCTTGGATCCAGCATTACTGTGGCTGTGGTTGCAGGCTTGCCGCTGTAGCTCTTGATTTGACTCCAGCCCGGCAACTTCCATATGCCCCAGGTGCAGCCTTAAAAAGAAAAAAAAAAAAAAAAAAAAGAATGAAAAATTCAGGGCATCATCAGCAATCATGGCACTGAAGGAAAAGGGCTCTGGAACCAGGTCACGGGTTCAGAGCCTAGCTTCACCACTTAGCAGTGGTGTGATGAACTAGTTTCTTAATGTCTCTGTGCCTTAGTTTCTTCCACTATAAAATGAGGATAATGGGGGGGGGGAGGAGTTCCCGTTGTGACACAGTAGAAACGAATCTGACTATCCATGAGGATGCGGGTTCAACCCCTGGCCTTGCTCAGTGGGTCGGGTATTGGTGTTGCCGTGAGCTATGGTGGAGGTCGCAGATGCCACTCAGATCCTGTGTTGCTGTGGCTGTGATATAGGCCAGCAGCTGGAGCTCTGATTTGACCCCCCTAGCCTGGGAATTTCTCTATGCCTCAGGTGTGTTCCTTAAAAAAGCAAAAAATAAAAATAAAGCAAAAATAAAATGAGGATAATGGTCCTAACCTCATAAAGCTGTTGTGAAGTTTAAGTGAGCTAAGCTAGAGCAGGTATTAAGAACAGGGACTGGCATTCAAGAAACAGCTTTCGTCATTACCAGTGGCCCTTGAAGCCACCACATACCTCTCCAGCTTGTTCACCCCAGTGTTTCAGAGGCCTGACCTTGCACCCCTCTCCCTCCCTCTGAGAGAAAAAGCCTTGTCTTACTCTTCTGTGGGAGTCCCCTCGGTACCTTACGAAATTCTTTGAGGTTATTACTGAGTGAATCAAATTAAAAATTGTTTTCTGTCAGGAAAAGATTGAGATCCATTTGCAGGAATAGCTTTACCCCAAGTCTCTAGACCCAGGCTTTAGCCGGTGTGGCAGCAAAGCCTTTCCACTAAGCTGTGTGGAAGTCCTCAGCATGGTTTATTTTTGGATTGTATCTCCAGAATATGTCAAAATAGCTTTCTCTGCACAAGGGAAACGATTCCTACCCCCAAATCCTGGAGCCAATCCGGGCTGTCACCGTGGCCCCTTCTGGCACTACGTTCTTGCAACGAGTGGAGGAGGAAACATTGAAAAGCACATTTGTTTAAGTGGCAGAGTTTACTGCCTACTGAGCACTTCATGGCCTCACAACCCTGTTGCCTGTAGAGTAGATTACTATTCTTCAGGTAAATATCATGATAAGGAATCAACAGCAACATTTTTTACAGATAAAAAAAGAAGAAGCAGCAAAGTACAGGAAGAGAAAACATATTAGGGTCTCACTGTAAGGCTGGCTTGGTCTGATTTTGAAAATGGGTCTTTGTTTTTCCAATAGTTAATTTGTGATTTGCATCTGAAACCAAAGAGGGCCAGTTTGGGGTAAGGTTTATGGATAGTGAGATATGAGGCTTTTGAGTGACTTTGGAGGAATCTCTTTACCTCTGAAACTCAGTTTGCTCATTCATCAAGCAAATATCAGAATTAGGCCCCTATTAGCCCCAAATTTCTGAATCTAGGTCCTTCTGAGATTCCTTTCAGTTGCCAGATTTCCATGTAGCATGCTGTTTTGGAAATTTGCCACTAGAGGCCAGTGTGAATACAGTTTAGCTTTGCAGCTTCTTCAAGAGACAGAAGCCTACCACCGCCTTTCATGATTCTAAGCCAGGCCTGCCAACCCTTGGATGTGGAAAACCAGCAACTGCTCAAACTGTGTGGCACCAGATTTGAGATATAAGCCTGACTCTAAACAGGCCTAGGAAGGCTCTCTGTTGGCACAGGCCGCTGGCCCGCTTTCCTGTCCACTGGACTGGGTGGAAGAAAAGCCCTATGTGCATGGTAAGGTTGGTGAGCCCCTGTGACCAGGGCCTGGCTGTGCAGCAAGCCTCCTCATAAAGAGCCAGTCCCCTCTTAGCCACTTAGTAGTCCACGTTACAGTTGAATTCACTCATTCAGCAGGTAATTTTGGAGCCCCTCTTTGAGGCCCAGCAATAGCAAATGTTTTCATAGAGGCAACCAGAAGGAACCTTAGAAGAAAAGGAAAAGTTATTGGAAGCTTCTTTTTTTTAAAAAAAAAAAGGCTGGGTTTTTTTGGTTTTTTTTTTTTTTTTTTTCATTTTAGGGCTGCACCAACAGCATATGGAAGTTCCCAGCCTAGGGGTTTATTTATTTATTTGTCTTTTTAGGGCTGCACCCGCAGCATATGGAGGGTCCCAGGCTAGAGGTCCAATCAGAGCTGTGGCCGCTGGCCTTTGCCAGAGTGACAGCAATGCTGGATCCAAGCCGTGTCTGTGACCTACACCACAGCTCACAGCAAAGCCGGATCCTTAACCCACTGAGCGAGGCCAGGGATTGAACCTGTGTCCTCATAGATACTAGCTGGGTTCATTACTGCTGAGCCACAATGGGAACTCCTATGAAAGCTTCTTACACGCATTTTGCCCTTAATCCTCAAAATTGACCTCTGAGGTTGCATTATTATGCCCATTTGCAGATGAGCAGACTGAGGACCAAAGGCAAGTGGCACAAAACCTTGTACAGAATGAATGGATGGAATAACGGGTTCATGGCTTTTCAAAGGCAGGGCTAGGACTTGAATTTGGGAACTTGTGATTCCCAAGTTCAGCCCTTTTATCTTCAACTTGAGATACAGAGGAGGAAGATGAGTTGAAAAAGATAATGACCTGGTGGCAGGACAGGGGTTAGGACCTGAATCTCATGCCTTGCAGGCCAGGATGCCCAATCCAACTGCTCCATCCTAGAGCTTCCCCATTCCAAGCTGGACCCCCAGCCTTAGTTGTCCCCAAGGTCCTTCCTGCACTGGGCCTGCCAAGGCACAGCAGGAGGGAGGGAGGGAAGGAGCACAAATGACCCTAATCAGTGTGTTTATTGGATCATAACTGTATTAGCCTCACGACTCAGCTAATCGCATAGAAATCACTTTCCAATCTGCAGATCTGGCCGCAGCTCCATTAAAAGCTGTCGGCCTGAGTACCTGTGAGGAAGTGCTCGTATAGCAGAGGCAGCAGGGAAGCAGGGAGAAGCAATATATCTACTTCCTCATTACACTGATGGGAAAATGGCCATTCCACACTCAGCTGTATAAGGAAAGGCCCCAAAGGAAAGGGAATTCCAGTTCACAATTGTCTTTTTAGGCAGTGTTCAGTTCTAAGAGAAAATGTTCCCTTTGTGCTTCCCCTTTTTGAGAGCATTTGTGATGCTGTTTAAGGTAAAGCAGAAGGAAAGGAACTTGTGTGGAACATACCACATGCCAAGAGCTTTACACATGTTATTCCATTTAATTCTCTCTGAAGGTCTGTCAACAAGACATCATAATGTCTGTTTCATAGATGAATCTTGTTTCATGGATGAAGGCTCCATGGCGGTTGGCTAGGTCTTGGCAGGGCTGGGCTTCAGGCTTGGGGTCTGCTCTCTGCCCCCACCATACCCTGAACTCCCACAGGAATGGTTTCCTTATCATTCTTTGCCCCCTCCTTCCTCCAGCTCAAAAAATATGGATGCCATTTTTCAAGCCATGTTGTTGTGTGAACTTGGCAACCTCCCTAAGCCTTAGTTTTTCCATCTGTAGAATGAGAGGCCCAAATTTTGTTTCTCACCCTGCTCTGGTCTAAACTTGAGGCATTTCATGCTGATATTTTTCTTCTAGTGGCTCCCAGCACATCCTCATCTATTTGGAATCTCAAACCAACTTGGAGGAGATGGGGGTATGGGGATTATTCTCACAGTTTTTTTTTAAGCTAGGGGAACCTAAGAAGCAAAGATACAATGAGGTGTTCAAGGTCACAACATGAATGTTGGATTGGAGACAACCCGGCCTTATGCCTCTTGCCCCAAGGCTGGCGGGCAGGTGGCCTCAGGCCAGCAGCAGCAGCTCCTGAAGCTTGATGCCTTAGCTGCACCCTGGCTCCTGATAGAGTTATCAGAGAACAGGGAACACGTACTTCCTGTAATCAGGGCAACCTTTCTTAGCCAGGGGTGGAAGCTGCAAGATGTGAAGTGTGTCTGATGAGCTCCTCTCTCAGTGCAGGGCCCAGAGTTAATAAAACTCAGGGAAATCACGGCAGGCAGCTGGAGCTGCAAGCAGGCGAGCTCCGGGGGCAGGGCCGCTGGGACTTCAGCTTCCACACAAAGCCAGGCTCGTGGCATTTTGTGCACGTTTCAGTTTTTTTCAGCAGCCGGGCGGGCAGATACAGGCAGCTTGGCATGGAAATGAATTTAGAGCTTTAAAAAAATAAAAGTGTTTTGCCCTTGGTGGCTTTTCAGACTGCCCCAGTGCAGGTACCATCAGGGGACATGGTTAAGAGCAGCAGTGTAGGAAAATCTGAGAGTGAGGGTGAAATGACAGCCCCCCTCCCTGCCCATCAGCGTGAGGTGAGGAGGGGCACAAAGTCCAAAACGCAGGCAGACCCTCAAGCAACTGTGGCAGGGGAGAAATGGGAGGGGTTTCTGGAATAGCATGGATCAAGGCTCTCCAGGGGAAAATCCAGCTGTTTCATCCCTCACCAAGCCAACCAGGGGATCATCCATGTGTTGGTGGGAGGCTAAGACTTCAGGGAGGGACGTAGACTGCTTTTAAGCTTCTGAAGAAATGTGAGGATTCATTCTCCATTTCCCAAGATGCACAAATAAGAGGAAATGGGCTTATATCAAGTGGAGAGAGAGTTCAGGAGGCCCACGTGTAGACTGGCTGACTAGGGGGTAATGTATTCAAATGTAATTAAATCCAGCAAAGAGGAAGAAAAGGGGGCTGGAGCCTGGGAAGGCCAGGCTGTGGAGGACCAAGGCCTGCAGGACACACCCACTGCTAGGCAGAAGAGGAAAAATCTACCAAAGAAAAGTGTTTTGGAGGTTCCGTGGGAGGAGAAATTTGGTGTACTTAGGTGAATCCAGGCTAGTTTCCTGGAAGAGATGGTACCAGAAAGATGGGTAGAATGTGGGCCTGGTGGAGAGGAAATACCAGGAAGAAAGGCCAGTGGCAACCACATGGCTGGTTCTGATTGGGTATAAAAGGCTGATAGTGGGAGATGAAGGTTCACCTTGGCCCTTATCCCAAAAGGCCCAGAGATGGTATCTTTGTGTTTATCAATCAACAGAAAGTCAAGGAGACCTATCCCTTGAAGGAGCTGAGGTGAGAGAAGAAAAGATCTAGGATTCTAATCTGAACTTATGTTAGTTTTTACCTCCAGTTGCTGCTTATTGGCAAAACATCCTTGGGCCAATTTCTTTCCCTCTAGGACTCAGTTTCCAGATCTGTAAAATCGAGGTGAGTTGCATTATCTCTAAAGACCTGGAGTTCCTGCTGTGGCACAAGGGGATCAGCAGCATCTCTAGCGCACTGAGACACAGGTTCAGTCCCCTGCCTGGCACAGTGGGTTAAGGATCCAGTGTTGTCACAGCTGTGGCGTAGGTCACAGCTGCAGCTCAGATCAGAAACTCCACATGCCACAGGGTGGCTGAAAAAAAAAGTTCTTTGTATCCTTTGCATCACCACGGTTTCCCACACAGCAATTAACAACACTGAGCTAAATACTGGGCTAAATGTGGGAGGTGGGGGAGTTCCCATCGTGGCACAGTGGTTAATGAATCCAACTAGGAACCATGAGGTTGTGGGTTCAGTCCCTGGCCTTGCTCAGTGGGTTAAGGACCCGGCGTTGCCATGAGCTGTGGTGTAGGTTGCAGACGCGACTTGGATCTGGCGTTGCTGTGGCTGTGGTGTAGGCCAGCGGCTACAGCTCCGATTAGACCCCTAGCCTGGGAACCTCCATGCCACGGGAAGTGGCCCTAGAAAAAGGCAAAAAGACAAAAAAAAAAAAAAAAAAAAAAAAAAAGTGGGAGGTGGGGAGGGGGGTGGATAGTGACATGCTATGATGTCTATGCTAGACAGGGCGAAAAGTAGAAGGGACAAGGCTTTGAGCACAGAGCACATGCTCAGATGGTACTGGACCAGGCGCTGGCCCCCTCCACCCTGCAACATGGGAGGGGCGGGGGGCCAGGGCCTTGTTTGCAGATACTGAGGCTCCCAGATGGAGCCTATTGTCAGACAAAGACGGGCTTTGGTCCCACACAGTCCTGGGTTCACATCCTGTCTCTGCCACTTATGTGTGTGAGCTTGGGCAAGTTAAGGCACTGAACTACTTTAGACCTTAGTTTCCTTATCTGTAAAATGGACCAGGTAATGCTCATATTCTCTAGATTCCTAGACCATAACTCAAAATGTGTGCTCCAGCTCCACTAGACAGATCTTCTGAGGAGACTGGGCCTCCCTCATCTGTATGTCCCTGGGGTAAACTAGCCCAGCTCATGGCTCAGAGGAGTAAAGTTTCATCACATGAGACCATAGCATCATGGAGTTATTGTGAAGATTAAATGTGTGGTGGGTGTTAAATTCTTTTTGCTGTGCTTATTACGTGTAGGTTGTTAGTCAACAAAATATGTAGATAAGAATCCCTTCCTTTTTCTATGCTAGTGGCCAAGGAGCCCCGAGATTCTCAATCTGATAGTTGTCACACAATAATTCAACAACTGAATTCATGGTAGATGCTCAATAACTGCTTGCTGATGGAAGGCTAGATGTGAGATGGATGTGGTGGTGAAGACTCAAGGCCTTGTTTGGGACTGGGAGGTGGAAGCCAAGGGTCCTCATGGAGGAATTGATGTTTCCAAGGGGAAAGGTGAAGTTTGCACACAGTCATATGACAGACTGAGCCCTCTTATGTGCTAGGCACCATCTCGGGAGCTGGGAAAGCAACCAGGAGCAAGACAAATGATCTTGCTTGCTTAAAACTTGTATTCTAGTGGGGGAAACAGACAAGGATACTGCTATGAAAAAAAATAAAGGAGGGTCGGGGGCTAAGAGTAGCAAGGTACTGTGTTAGGTAGTGTGGCCAGGAAGGCCCCTGCAGAGGGGGCCTTTGGGCAGAGACTTAGGGGACCTGAGGGACCCAGGGGCAAGTATTTTAGGCTGAGGGAACAGTAGGTACAAAGGCCCCTGAGACCAGAGCCTGCAGGACCAACAAGGAGGCCAGTGTGGTTGGAGTGGACTGTGAGGGGGAGAGAAAGATGAGATGAAGTCAGAGAGGTCATAGGCCTTTATGGTCACAGAGCCCATAGCTCAGCAAGTCCTTTTACCACAGACAGCGATGAAAGCCAGGGGAGGGTCTCAAGCTCAGGAGTGACACCAGCTGATTCTGTTTTCAAGTGGATCCCCTGGCTGGTGTGAGGGTTCTAGTAGCTCAACTGTGAAGGCAGGGAAGCCTCCCTCATGTGGAAAAACAGGAGAGGCTGGAAGGAGGAGCACAAGAGAAGTAAGAGAAGGGGTTCCTGTTGTAGCTCAGTGGGTTATGAACCTGACTAGTATGCATGAGGCTGCAGGTTCGATCCCTGGCCTTGCTCAGTGGGTTAAGGATCTGGAGTTGCTATGGCTGTGGTGTAGGCTGGCAGCTGAGTTCCAATTCAGCCCCTAGCCTGGGAACTTCCATATGCCACAGGTGCGGCCCTAAACAATAACAACAACAAAAAGAAATGAGAGAAGAAGCTGGTGCCCACTGGGTGGTGGACAGGAGCCAGGGTGGGAGGGGGCAGGATCCTAGGGGCAGGGTCAGCAGCAGGAAGGCCCTGGGGCTTCCCTTTGCCCAGAAGAACTGTGGACTGAGCCTGAGCGGTGCTGTGATGCGGGGAGAGGCAGAAAGGAAGGCGGGGTGGAGGTGGGGGGGTCTAGTTGGTATGGGGGTACATCTGCCAGGGGGCTGCCACCCTCCAGGAGGAATGGGCCTGGAGGTGGGACAGTCCCACAGTTAGCTTTTGCCTTTTCCTCTACTTCAGGAAAACACGGCTCCTCCCTAGACCTTCTCAGGCAGGTCCTCACTGCACTTGGGTGCCTGACCTTGCTGTTTTAAGTGGAGTCTCTTATTGAGGGAAGAGCCAGGTGACCTTGAGTCCTTTACAGTCTGCCTCTAAACTTGTTAGTGCAAGAGGTTTAACCTAGATGGTCTCCAACCAAGCCCCTTTTAGCATTTCTATTAATGGATGGAATCAGACACTGCATCCCCCCCACCTCTTTACTGCTATGGTGGTTTCAGGTTCCCATCATGGTGGCTGTCTTTCCCTTTCTCCTCAGGGCACACAGGTACCTGGTGCAGGGTGTTCAATTCAAAAGGGCACCCAGCCGAGATAGTAAATGGAGGCTCAAATCCAGCCTGCACTCTGCTCTAGAAGCCCAGTGCCCTGGCCGGCTCAGGGTTGCATTTTCTTTTTTTCCTTTTTTTTTTTTTTTTTGCTTTTTAGGGCTGCACCCAAGGCATGTGGAAGTTCCCAGGCTAGGGGTCGAATCGGAGGAGATACAGTTGCCAGCCACAGCCACAGCCACAGCAACATGGGATCCAAGCCAGCTCACGGAAGCTCCAGACCCCCAACCCAGTGAGGGAGGCCTGGGATAGAACCTGCATTTGTCGGATTTGTTTCCACTGCACCACAACAGGAACTCCCTGGGTTGCATTTCTTTTTTTCTAGCTTGTTCAAAGGTGCAGAATGGGCCACCCCACTTCCCTGTCCCATGCACACTCGTTTGTCAGCTCCTCTGTGTCCCTTTACCATGGCCAGCCTCCCAGAGGGCAGATCTGAGGGCAGCATTTACATGACACGCCTGGGGGAGGGGGTAAGGGGGAGGGCAGCAGCTGCCTCCTGTGAGGTCTGCCTCCTAAGCTCCATGGTGCTTTTCCTCTCCTTATCAATGCTGTGAGCTGCCTCTCGAAATTGCTCTGCCATCATTAACACCGTGCATTAGGTCAGATGAGAGTGTGTTTGCAGTCTTGGATGGCAAAGGCAAAACGCTGATGCTGATTATTCCAGATCTTCTGGGTCTGGCCCATTCCGTGCTCACAGTTTGTAATCAGAGAAACAAACATTGGTGAATGGTGGGGTGGGCCAGGGCCATGGTTGGTTCTATTCTGGCTGCCAGCCTCAGACAGCATATCTATAGCACCTGCTGGCCTGCTGGACATCGCAGCTGACCTCAGTCACTTAGCACTATCCCATCCTCCAAAGAGAAAGGACTTCTCCAATGGCATAGGCTGCTTTTGAACCATCAACAATTCATTTGAGGAGTTTCCATGGTGGCGCAGTGGAAACGAATCCAACTAGGAACCATGAGGTTGCAGGTTCTATTTCTGGCCTCGCTCAGTGGGTTAAGGATCCAGCATTGCCGTGAGCTGTAGTGTAGGTCACAGACGCGGCTTGGATCTGGCGTTGCTGTGGCTGTGGTGTAGGCCGGCAGCAACAGCTCCGATTAGACCCCTAGCCTGGGAATCTCCATGTGCCATGGGTGCAGCCCTAAAAAAAAAAAAGACCAAAAAAAAAAAAAAAAATTTCATTTGAGCAAGGATTGTGAGCATTTTGCCCTGGGTCTGCTTAGCAAGTTTTGTGTTCTGGAATCACTGGCTAGCCATGTAGCTTTGGTGTCCCCTTCTGAAAAGCCTCTGTGCCCAGAGGAGGCCAAGGCCCATGGCATTGCATCATGGCTCCTCACCTCCTGGCCTCATAGTCTACCTCTGCTACCTTCATCCTGTGCTGCAGCTACACTAGGGTCCCTAAATACAGCTCTCTGGGAGTTCCCTGAGAGGGTTGAGGACGGGACATTGTCATTGCTGTGGCATGGGTTTGATCCAGAGCCCAGGAACTTCTGCATGCTGCGAGTGTGGCCAACCCCCCCCCCCCAACAACAACAACAACAAAAAAAACCAAAACAAACCAAAAGAAAACACAAAAACAACCACAGCTCTCCAGCCCTTAATCATACTGGTCTCCAACCAGGAGCACCTGCTCAGCCGCATCCTCCAGGCAGTTTGTCATCTGTAGCAGCCTCTGTCCTGTGCCCTCACTTTTACCACTGCAGTGTGCTGCAGCCCCACATCCAACTGCCAAGCCCCTGTATTTCTTTGCTTGAAGGTTTCTCTGGCTTCTAGAAATTTTGTTGCCACTCTATGCTGGACAGGACAGAGTGCCAGAGAGGTAACGCCCTCTGGAAGCAGCCCTCAGCCACTGAGGCAGGGACTGCTGAGAGGTGGTGTGTACACACCACTGCTCCCTGCCCCTCCCATGGGCTAAGTGTGAGATGTGTTCTGCTGGTCTCCCAGAGCTCCTCAGTGGGAATAAGCCCTGGTCGCCCACAGGGATAACTGGTTTGATAAAGCTCCCTTATTGGCTGCCTTTCCTGCCTCACCTCCACATTTCCCACACAGCATTTCCTTAATCTCCCAAATAAACTACTTGCGTTTAAATCTCTCTCTCAGGGTCTGGTTCTGAGGGAAGCAAACAGTCATCATCTTCAATGTCCATCTCAGTATCACCGCCTTTTTGCAGTTCCTCCTGACGCTCCTTTGTGCCCACTCCTGGGGCCGACCTGATGGTCAGCTCTTCTCTGCTCCGCTGGCTCTTTGTACCTACCTCAACAACACGCCTCATGCTCCACTATGATTTATTTTCTGCATGTCCTGGGGCCCTCACTAGCCTGGGAACTTTGGAGAGATATACTATGTCTTTTTCACCTGTTTATTCTCTGAACCTAAGGCAGCACCTGAGCACCTGGCACACAGTAAGTGCCATACACACACACACACACACACAGCCAAAGAGCCAGCAATGGAAATGCAATGGATTAAGAGGGAATAGAGAGAAATAGACAAGTTCCAGAACCTTCCTAGAAAGAGGCCCAAGGGCTGCTATGCCAGATGCTGTCACATTAAAGGTTTATATAGTAGAACTTCGTTCTCACCACTCACCTGCTCAACAACCTGCGATGGCTCCCACTTGTCTTCCTCCACTAGGCCTAATTTCATGGATGGTTTTTTTTTTTTTTTTGTCTTTTGTCTTTTTTGTTGTTGTTGTTGCTATTTCTTGGGCCGTTCCCGCGGCATATGGAGGTTCCCAGGCTAGGGGTTAAATCGGAGCTGTAGCCACCGGCCTACGCCAGAGCCACAGCAACGCGGGATCCGAGCCGCGTCTGCAACCTACACCACAGCTCACGGCAACGCCGGATCGTTAACCCACTGAGCAAGGGCAGGACCGAACCCGCAACCTCATGGTTCCTAGTCAGATTCGTTAACCACTGCGCCACGACGGGAACTCCTCATGGATGTTTTTTTTTTTTCTTTTTACAGCCGAACCTGTGGCACATGGTAGTTCCTGGGCTAGGGGTCCAATCAGAGCGCGAGCTGCCGGTCTATACTGCAGCCACAGCAATGCAGGATCCGAGTCACATCTGTGACCTACACTGCAGCTTGCGGCAATGCCAGATCCTTAACCCACAGAGCGAGGCCAGGGATTGAACCCGAATCCACACAGACACTGTGTCGGGTACATTAACTCACTGAGCCACAACGGAAGCTCACGTGGATGGCTTTTAAAACCCTCCATCATTCGGCCCCATCCTAAGAGGTGGTCAAGACTCTTGTTCAGAGTCAGGCTTTGGTCTCAACAGCCTAGGTTCACCTTCTTGCTCTCCCACTTCCCAGTTGGGTAATCATGGGTGAGTTACTTAGCTTCCCTGGGATAATAATACCTCACACCTATACTTATTTTAAGACCTTATAATCGTGCATGGTCCTTATGAATATACTAAAAACCACTGATCTGTGTACTTTAAGATGGTGAATTTTATAGAACAGGAAAGTATCTAAAAATTAAGCATGGCGTCTGCCCTAGGATAGGCTCTTTGAAAACAGAGTGGTGATTATCATTCTTACCAAGGAGATTTCCCAAGGGCGGGAGCACCTGGCCGGGCACAGGGCAGGTACTCTGTAAACACTGGCAGAACATTCCATAAGTATGTTTGAAGCATGTCCAAGACAGGTATGGGGTGGGGGAATGGAGGGCACAGATATTCCAAGCCCAGTTTTTCGCTCTTGGGGAATGGAGGCCGGACTAATTCCTGGTGGTGACAGGGCCTCAAGGCTAAACCGGAGAGAGGGTGGAGCCCTCCTACCCAGTAACCGCCCACTGCCCTGGGAATCCCAGCGCCTTTGTTCTGGGTATCCCAGGTGACAGAACCCAGTCCAGCCAATCCTGAGCCATGGCTAAACGGAGAACACTTAACCCTAGAGGATGAACCTGTTCTTAATATTTTTCTTTGACTGGCTGTATGTGATGTTCTGGGAATTGACTTCAAACAATCGCAACGCCCCGTCAGGCGTCAGGCCCCGCTGCCAAAGCCAGGCCTAGAGGGCGGGGCTTTTCCCGGGCCAGCCTCAGGCTCCAGGCCTCCCCAGACCCCTCCCCGGGGCACAAAGGCGGCTCGGTCCAAACGCTAGGCGGTGGGAGCAGAAGGGGAGATTCCAGCTCAACAAAGCTGAGACAGGCTGAGGAGGGGCTGTGGGGGATTTCCTAGAAACCAGCCAATGTGCGAGGCCCAGGGGAGACGCCACGGAGCTGCAAACCCAGGTCCAGAAGGGCGAGACTGGGTCAGGGTCGGCCGCAAAGGGCTGGCTGGGAGGGGGCCGCCTGGGAGGCCCGCCTCAACTCTCTCCTCTCTCCCGAGGCTGGGATCTCCCACGGCTGGGATCGGAGCCTCGCACACAGCAGGCTCGGTGCAGGTTTCAGAAAAGCCCGGGGAGCTTGAACCACCCTGTGCTTGGAGGAAGCTTCTAGACCTGAGAGCTGGCTCAGCCTTGTGGTCACGACGACGGGACGCGGGTGGGGTGGGGGCGCTGGTGAGTGGCTTAGGTAGCTAATTCCGCGTGGCCAGGCCCAGAGGGAGCCAGAGGCGGATATTGGGGCGGGCGGGGGGCGCCCATACGCCCACCCTGCCTAGGCCTAAAGGGAAGCCGAGGCCGCCCCTCTGGGCACTGGGGTCGCCCCCACAGTCTTCCCCAGGAGATGAAGAGTCTGTTTCTGGACCGAGACCCGCCCCTTGGTGGGGCGCACCCTCAGCAAAGACACACACCCCCAAACCTCTGGGGGTGGGGGTGCTGTCTCTTTGCATACGTGCCCCCCCCCCCCCCGGCTCCGCACAGACCCTTCTCTTACAGATGCCCTTTGGTTCACACATCCCTCTTCCTTCCCGGCATCTGGAACCCCGTCCCCACGCGCGCCACACGCACGCACACACAGACTCACACGCTGGCACGGACACACTCACACCCGCGCGCAGACCCCGCCCGCGGCCCCGCCCCGGCCCCTGCGGGCGCCCCCTCCGGCGTTCGAGGACCCGGCACGCAGCCGGCCCCGGGTGGCGGGAGGCGGCGGCTTGGGGCAGATTTGATTTTCCCGCAGCCCAGGCGCCCCGGAGCCGGAGTCCGAGCCGAGGAGGTGGCGCTCGCAGCCGCGTCCCCAGCCCCGCCGCCGCCCGCGAGGAGACCCGGCGGGAGGCGGCGCAGCCTCTGAGCTCAGGGCTCGCTCGGCGCTGCTTGAGTCCCACCACCCCCACAGCCCGCGCCCCATCCCGCCCCCCACGCCCCTCGCCTTCTCCTGCACCTCCTCTGCCCCCACCCCCAAACTCCCCGCCCCTCTGCCGGGGCCGCTGGCCACGACTCCGCGAGTCCCTCCCCGCGCCCCTCCGGCTTTCCCCGCTGCGCCCCGGCTCCCTGAGCTGCTTGCCCCTCTCCGCTGGGCCCCCAGCCTCGTCGCGTCACCCGCACCCTCTCCTCTATCCTCGGCCCCCGCTCCCTCCGCCCCCCTTCCCTCTCTCACTTCCCACGCCCCCTCTTTCGCTCTCCTCTCTCCTCCCTTTGCCGCCCAGCCCCAGCTCCGGAGTTGGGGGAGAGACCAGGGTTTCTGTTGCTCCGGAGCAGGCGTGAATCGCGCAGGGATTGACGAATTTAGGGTGGGGGGCACGGTGGGCTATGGAGCAGCCCGAGGACATGGCGTCGCTGAGCGAGTTCGACTCCTTGGCGGGCAGCATCCCGGCCACCAAGGTGGAGATCACCGTGTCCTGCAGGTGAGCTGCCCGCTGGCCGGGGCCCCCCTGCCCCGCCCCTGGACCCGAAGCCCCTCGGCCCCTGCGGCTGCGACCCTCTGCCTTCGCGCGCCCGCTTCCAGAGTCCTTTCCTCCAGGACGCCCCTCTGCCTGTGGGGCAAGAGCCCCTGTCCAGCCACGGGTGGCGACGGGGGATTGGGAAAATAGGTTTAGGGTCGTTTCCCGGAAAGTTTGCACTCGCGGCTGTTGTTGTGAGGAGATAAGACACAGGAAAGGGCCCAGGCGCACGAGTGGGGAGACGGAGGTAGTGAAAGGACGTGGCAGGGTCTTCACGCAGTCTCTTTCTGATTATCCCCTCCCCAAATCGAGAAAAGAGTGGTTGCCTCATTCCTGCCAGGCGTGCCCAGCCTCTGCCCTCTGTGCCCTCCTCTCTCTTCCCCCCTCTCCTTTGCCCCAACCTTCTCACTCTCTCCTTCCTCACCCACCCACCCACTATTCTAGACCCAGGATTCTAAAGCCTTTCATCACCTCCGACAACAAAATGACTCTTGGAAAAGGATCATATTGATTCATTCATCCTGAGGTGTGGATAACTGATAACAACTTAAAGAGGCACATTAAAAAAAATAAATAACCGGGGTGCAAAATCTTAAGCAGAAGGACTAGAACACTGAGTGTGGAATTTTAGAGTCCAGCAAGGGTGTGTGTGTGTGTGTGTGTGTGTGACATGTCACACAGGTTTCAGGAGTGACTTCTCCATCTAAACTGGGTCTCCCCCCGGTTCTTCTGTCTGAGAGGAAGGCTGCCCAGGCAGCAAGGGGTACAGTGGGGAAGGGAGGATTTTTCCCTAGTGTAGTCACCCTGTGGCTGGCCCAGGGATTCTGAGGGGCAACTGTGGCCTATGCATAGTTCACCTCTTGAGTTTTTGCTGGAGATGCCATTCCCCCACCCAAATGACCAACAGCATTTTTGGGTTCTGGGTGTGCACTTGTTCCAAAGAGCCACCCCATCCTCTTCCAGGCTCCTCTTTGGTCAGACCTTTTATCCACCCTCACAGCCCCCCAACCCTGTATCCCAGAGGTGCAGCACTGAGAAGGTGTAGATGGAGTCAGAGTAGCCAGTCTGGGATGTGAGAGAGGGAAGGACTGGGGGGTTAGGGGGGTTAGATTGAGTGCGGGTGAGGGCTGATGAGGTTAAACACAGCTGGTCCCCTGCGTCAGGCCCTTCTGGGGACCCCTGTGATAGCCCCACCCATCTCCCCCTTGGTCCCACACACAGTTTTGTCAGAATTATCTCCCAAGGCCATTTGCATCATGCCATTCCTCTGCTGGGAGATTCCTGATGGCCCATTAGCTCCAGTCTCACCAACCTCAGCCATCAACAGCTGCCACAAACCGCCCTCCCCTCTCCCGCGGGGCACATGTCCCCGCTCCTGACACTCCTTCCCAACCTTCAGTCACGCCTGTGTCAGAGCTGTCTTAGGATCCTTCTCTCCTCAGAGGCTCCAAACAGCCTGTTCCCCATCCAGACCTCACCCCTCCTTGATCTCTACCCATTCATGTCCACCCATCCTGAAAGGCCTGGCCCCGTACTCCCCACTTCCAGCCCTCCTCACCCATGAGATGCCCAGCCCGGATCACTGTCTTTATGGCCCCTGGGTCCTGAGTGCTCAGCCTGGGCCACAGGGTCTCTCACACACTGAACACGAAAATCTCAGAAGCCCTCTTCCCCCAAAGCAGTTTTGTAGGCATTTGAGGGCGGGGATCCCCACCCTGACTCAGACTCTCTACTCCAGGGGAGAGGAGGAGTCAGAGGGCGAATGGCATGGTGGCTTTGGAGTCAGACACCTTCACATGGAATCTGCGCCACCACTGGGGGCAAACTTTTAGCCTTGGTTTCCCCCATTTGTCAAGTGCAAACAAAGAGCCTGGATTCGTTGAGAAACATTTGCCAAGGTAGCCCCTGTGCTTGGAAGCATGGCTGGCTCCCAGCAGGTACTCAGCAAATACTGTTGGAGGAATTTGCTTACTGTTGGAGAGGATCATTAGGCATCTAGCACCCTACTTTGTGCTTGCTTTGCACACACAGTAGTTGCTTAATAAAGAGCTACAATGATTACTGTAAGGCAATGGTGCTTGGCCCCTCCTGTTTACTCTCTGGAAGTGGTGATGTCCCAAGGATTCAAACCTTTTGCCTAAGCATTACTCAGGGATATAATTGAATTCTGACGGGGGTGGGGGTGGGGGTGGGGTTCTGGGATCCCATCCCCTTTCATGTGATGTCAGCCTGAGGCGAGCATGACCCAGGGGATGGTAAGTGGGTTTGGGGAGGAAAGAGTGAGGAGAGAAGGGGTCACCAGAAACAGAGAGGAGACAAGAAAACAGTGTGGGTGGCCTGGAAATTGTAAGTCCATTGCTTTGCCTTAACCAGGTCCAACTATCTAATTTCTAGAACAGATCGAGAAAGGGGGAGAGAGTAGAGGAAAAGGAGGAGGAGAGGAGGAGGAAGCTGGTGGGGAAGAGGGGGAACTGCACAGAATGATTTTCTCCAGTGTATGCTATATTTCATGGCCACCAACTAATGAGAGGCAAGGCCTCATTTGCTGCCTCTCATGGTCGGCTCTGACCGGGGCCCCAGGGAGGAGGCTATGGGGTGCCTCTGCCCTGAACATCTAGGTGACACCTGCCAGGTGGACAGGGACTAGCAGGGCAGGCAGAGCAGTTGGTGGGCAGAGAAGTCCAGGGGGCTTCAGAATATTCAGGCATCTGGGGATGAGGGGGCCAGTGTTTCAAAGGAACTAGAAACTGGCATTTCTGGGAGCTGGCTCCTTAGGAAGGTCCCTGCCACCCCCTGCAGCCCTAAGAGGTTTCTGCTGCTGCCTAGGGGAGGACCTAACCCCTCACCCCACCGTCATGCCTATCCGAGAACACCCCTAGCTGAGCAAAGCTGCCTGGCCCAGGGGCATATCTGAGCCCCAGCCCGGGACCAAGCAGAGGCTCATCCAAACCTCTGCTGAAGGCAGATGACACCATGGGATGGACATGTTTGGGCCTCTGCTTTTGTGTTTGCTATCTTCTGGACTAATCATTTGTCTACTCCCAAACAATTATTTTTACTGATTTTGGTAAACTTAGGACCAAAGATTTTAAAGCCTCTGGTTGTTTAGTTCACTACTTAAGAACATAAGCCTGGAGTTCCCTGGTGGCACAGTGGGTTAAGGATCTGGCGTTGTCACTGCTGTGGCTCTGGTTATAGCTGTGGCAAGCATTTGATCCCTGGAACTTCTGCATGCTGTGGGTGTATGGCAAAAAAAATTAAAAAAAAAAAAAAAAAAGAAACGTGAGGTGCAGTGGGTTAAGAATCTGACTACAGCATCTCAGGTCACTAAGAGGCACAGGTTCAATCCCCGACCTGGCATAGTGGGTTTAAGGATCCTGTGTTGCTGTAGCATAGGTTGCACCTGTGGTTCAGATTCAGTTCCTGGCATGGGAATTCCATATGCTGTGGATGCAGCCATTAAAAAAAAAAAAAAAAAGGAGCATGAGTCCATGGGGTCTGTCTACCTAGGTTCAAATCCCTGTGATCTTGGGTAAAGTACTTAACCTGGGCCTTAGTTTCCTCATCTGTAGAGGAAGCATAATAATCCTTATCACAGTAGAAGGATTAAATGGATTAAGCCATGAATAGCAATTTATGATGCCTATTATTTGACACCTGGAAGTAAATAAAAAATCTGTCTCTATAGTTGATTTGGTAGGTCCGGGAGATCTGATTCATCTAGAAAGTCTTATGCCCTCTCCCCATGCCCCAGCTTTTTTTTTTTTTGTTTCCCCCATGCCTAGGGTGTGCAGAAGTTCCCCAGCTAGGGATCGAACTCCAGCCACAGCAGCAACCTGAACCTCTACAGTGACGATACTGTATCTTTAACTCACTGCACCATAAGGGAATTCCTTTTGGACATATATTTGATATACTGTGTACATGGAGAAATTCTGAGGGGTTGTTTTGGAAGTGAGCAGGGTAGATGGTTTGCGAAACCAGATTCCAGCAGACGTTGTAGAAAGCGTGAGCTACAGGCTTCTCCTTCCCCTGATGGACCTTTTGCGACTTTATTAGGCTCCCTGCAGACCCAGTGAAAACTCACCTGTCTGGTGCCCCATTCCTCAAGGGCCCCACTATTGTTCGGGTCTCTCTGCTTCATCAGATTCAG
Source organism: Sus scrofa (assembly GCF_054392235.1). Taxonomy (NCBI): domain Eukaryota; kingdom Metazoa; phylum Chordata; class Mammalia; order Artiodactyla; family Suidae; genus Sus; species Sus scrofa. Next base: position 41,080,574 of record NC_139389.1, on the reverse strand, counting down.
GGATCCAGACCAATGGTTGGTTAGAAAGAACAATTTGCATTCTTTATGTAACAGGAAATCTTTGCACTTCTGCGGGGTCTCGCTGGCAGAAGCAACACATGTGATGGTGCTACGTGGTGGGACTCCTGAGACCCATAGGAAAGGCTCGGAGGGGAGAGTCCAGAGGCAGGCGGTGGTTTAGCCCTGCCGGCATCTCTCAAGCGACTGCTCTCTCCCCTCCAGCGGTCATGGGGCTGGTAGGCAGCTGTTGCCTCTGCCCCAGAGATGTTTTCTGCTGTCCTGGGGGCTTGAGAGGGCCGACCTCAAAAGCTGTGCCCTCAGCCTCTCAGAAGGGGTGTGAATGGGCTCTGAACCTTTCTTTTAACAGGCAGGGGAGGTTGGCTTTGGGGATGGAGGGGTCTGGGGGCAGTGTGGCCTCTGTTAGAGCCAGTGCTAGGAAAAAGCAATCCATTCAGCCACTGACTACATCAAGGTACTGTTTACTGGAGACAGAGGAATAATAATAGTGGGATTTGGAGTTCCTGTCGTGGCTCAGTGGTTAACAAACCTGACTAGTAACCATGAGGTTGCGGGTTCGATCCCTGGCCTCTCTCAGTGGGTTAAGGATCCGGCGTTGCCATGAGCTGTGGTGTAGGTCGCAGATGTGGCTCGGATCCCAAGTTACTGTGGCTGTGGTATAGGCTGCGGTTACAGCTCCTATCTGACCCCTAGCCTGGGAACCTCCATATGCCGCAGGTGCGAACCTAAAAAAAAGACAAAAAAATAAAAACATAAAAATAAAATAAATAATAATAAGATTTACTGAGTGCTTATTGTGTGCTAGGCACTTATATCTGTGTTAGGCAGAACCATATGCAATTGCCTGTACTCAACAGTTTTTAACCTGTTCAAGAAGCAATTTGGTCCGAACTAAGATTATTAGTTTCCAATTGCTGCATAACAAATCACCACAAACGTGGCCACTTAAAACAATAGCCATTTAGGAATTCTCGTGTGGCTCAGCAGGTTAAGGATCTGGTGTTGTCACTGCAGCCACTCAGGTCACTACTGTGGCTCAGGTTTGATCCCTGACCCAGGAACTTACTCATGCCATGGGCATGGCAAACAACAATAAGAAGAACAAAAACCAAATAACCCAGCCGTTTATTATCTCACAGTTTCCGTAGGTCAGAGGCCCAGGCACAGCCAGCCAGCTTCTCTGCTCTGGGTCTTCCCAGACTGAAATCAAGCTGTCTGCAGGGGCTGTGATCTCATTTGAGGCTTGGGGTCCAAGCCAAGCTCATTTAGGTTGTTGGCAGAATTTAATTCCTTGCAGCTGTAGGATTAAAGCCCTGAGTTCCTGCTGGTTGTTGGGTTCGGGCTCTTAGCTCCTACAGGCCACCCTCAGGTCCTAGACCCAAGGGCCTTTCACAACATGGCAGCTTCCTTCTTCAAAGCCAGTGGGAGAATCTCTTCAGAGTCTGCTACTTAATATAAAGTAAGAGGGGACTTCCCACCATGGCTCAGTGGAAACGACTCCGACTAGGAACCATGAGGTTGCACGTTCGATCCCTGGCCTCTCTCAGTGGGTTAAAGATCTGGTGTTGCCGTGAGCTGTGGTGTAGGTCGCAGATGCGGCTTGGATCTGGCATTGCTGTGGCTCTGATTAGACTCGAGCCTGAGAACCTCCTTATGCTGCAGGTGCAGCCCTGAAAAGCAAAAAAAAAAAAAAAAAGCTCTTTGGTATCTCTTCTTATAAGGGCACTAAACCCCTCATGAAGACCCCACCCTTGTGACCTCAAATAACCCTAATTACCTCCCAGATACCAGCATATTGAGGATTAGCGTTTCAACATGTAACTTTGGAGAGTTACATAGTCAGTTGACAGCCACAAGGGACAGGAGCCTACTTTCTTTGACTTCAGGGCATCTCCATCAGATACCTGAACCAGTGTGGATACTGTTAGCAGGAAAGGAGTGAGGAGTGCTTTCTGGGTGGACAGCCATGGCCTCGGCCACAAGGAGGCTTTCTAAGTAATTCACATTTTAAAAAAAAATCAAGCCAATGATGTCTGATAGAGATAAGTGCTCTGCAAATAAGTTTGTGGTTGTTGGGGATGGGCAGGTGATATTGAGCTGAGATCCAAAGGATGAGAAAGCCAGCTGGGGGAGGATTGGGATGGAGGGTGATTCAGATATAAAGAATAGCAAATGCAAAGGTCCTGTGGCAGAAAAGACTTTGGCATGCCTGCAAAACTGCAGGGAAGCTAGTATGGCTAGAGTAATGTGAGTGGAAGAGGATGAGGTCAGAGAGGAAATGGGCAGTGTGACCCATGCTGAAGAATTTGATTAATTTTTTTCTTTATTTTTTAATTTTTGGCCGTGCCTGTGGCATGTGCAAGTTCCAGGGTGAGGGTTCAAACCTGTGCCACAGCAGCGACCTGAGCCACAACAGTGACAACATCAGATCCTTATCCCACTGAGCTACCAGGAAACTCCCTGATTTATTATTCTAACAGCAGCTGCTGGCAGTGGGCTGGAGGGGGGTTAAACAGGAGTAATATGATCAGATTGGCCTTCTAAAAATTCTTTTATTTTTATTTATTTATTTATTTATTTTGCTTTTTAGGGCCACACCCTCGGCATATGGAGGTTCCTAGGCTAGGGGTCAAATCAGAGCTGTAGCCGCCAGCCTACACCACAACCATAGCAACGCCAGATCTGAGCTGCATCTTTGAACTACACCACAGCTCACGGCAACTCCAGATCCTTAACCCACTGAACGAGGCCAGGGATCAAACCCGCAATATCATGGTTCCTAGTTGGCTTTGTTTCCGCTGACCATGATGGGAACTCCTAAAAATTCTTTTATATACATATATATATATATACACACACACACACACACACACACACACACACACACACATATATATACACCCCACACACATATATGTAACTGAATCACTTTCCTATATACCTGAAACTAACACAACATTGTAAATAACTATACTTCAATTTGAAAAATGGTTAAAAAAATTTTTTTTAATTTCTCTGGTTACTCTGAGGAGAATGGATTGATAAGGGGGTGGTAGGCAGAGATAGGAACTGAAACACTTTTCTAAGCAGGAGGCCACTGCAGTGTCCAAGTGAGAGATAATGGCAGTGGTAGGGGAAAGTGGACAGTTCTGGGATGTTTTTGAAGTAGAACATTTTTAAGACTTGATGAATGGGACAGGAGGGGGCATAAGTGAGAGCAGCACTGAGCATGCTTCCCACGTTTCTTTTTTTTTATATATATATAATTTTTTTTTCCCCACTGTACAGCAAGGGGATCAAGTTATCCTTACATGTATACATTACAATTACATTTTTTTTTCCTCACCCTTTGTTCTGTTGCAACATGAGTATCTAGACAAAGTTCTCAATGCTACTCAGCAGGATCTCCTTATAAATCTATTCTAAGTTGTGTCTGATAAGCCCAAGCTCCTGATCCCTCCCACTCCCTTCCCCTCCCATCAGGCAGCCACAAGTCTTTTCTCCAAGTCCATGATTTTCTTTTCTGAGGAGATGTTCATTTATGCTGGATATTAGATTCCAGTTATAAGTGATATCATATGGTATTTGTCTTTGTCTTTCTGGCTCATTTCACTCAGTATGAGAGTCTCTAGTTCCATCCATGTTGCTGCAAATGGCATTATGTCATTCTTTTTTATGGCTGAGTAGTATTCCATTGTGTATATATACTACATCTTCCGAATCCAATCATCTGTTGACGGACATTTGGGTTGTTTCCATGTCCTGGCTATTGTGAATAGTGCTGCAATGAACATGCGAGTGCACGTGTCTCTTTTAAGTAGAGTTTTGTCCGGATATATGCCCAAGAGTGCTTCCCATGTTTCTGTTTTAAGCTATTGGCTTCGCAGTTGCACAAGGCAGTATGTGACTGCGAGCACAGAGGAGGAAACTGAGGTTAAGTAGCTTGTCCAGGGCCACAGAATTGCCGTGTGTCTATGTGCAGATTCTAGTTTGAACAGAACTGAGGCCAGAGCTCATGCTCTTTTTCCTTGGTCACGCAGCATAGGAGGGACAATTATTACAATAATTAATAATAATAAAAATGCAAATAGCTCTGGGAAGAAGAGCTCTTTAAGCCATGTGAAAATTGCTTTTTAGACCTTGGCGAGGTTGCTTGGCAGGGAGATCATGCATGGGGGTGAGAAACAGGATCTGAAAGGGGAGATGGGCGAGTGCCAGGGGCTGGGTGCCAATGTCCCTCTCCTCTCCAGCTCCCGCCTCCCTTTCCTCGGATCACTTCTGCCTGTTAGGATGGGGAGCGGGACAGGGGGAGATGGGAAGCCCTCCAGTTCTCTTCAGCTGTTCCTTTGGGAGCGGCCCTGATGAAGCTGGGGGCAGGAAATGGGGGAGTGAGGAGGTGAGGGGTATGGCTGGCCAGGTGGGGATTCCAGAGACCCTGGGTTTTGGTAATGCAGGTGCTCCCCATGGCACCTCTGAATGGGCTCAGGCTTCAGAGTTCAGTATCAGTGCACTGGGCAAGCTGGGTGATGCTGGCACACCTCAGCCCCAGTCGCCTTTCCTGCAGAAGGAGGTAACGTTTACCTCCTGGCTTTGATACATGGGGTGAATAGGGTGTCACAGGTTAAGTACCTAGCAAAAGACTTAGTACAGACTATGTCTGCAGTTAATGTGGTTCTCCCACCCTCTTTGCCTACCTGGAGTTGACCAGATGTTTGGTGTTGAATTGTTCTATAGAGAAATGGGGTACTTCTGGCAGCCCCCTCAGGCTCTGGGGTCTCTCCAACACCTTCAGGATTTCTGTTTCTCCCTGAGAGTGGCTCACCTGTCCCATCTGCTCTCTTCCATGAAGGCTGTACTACAGCCAGGTGGACAGGGATGGGCGAGGCTGCTGGAGGTCCTGATCCTGCCCAGCATTAGGGGAGCAGGGAGGTGAGAACAAGGGGAAGCTCTAGAAGCTGTCTTGTTCTCCGCAGGCCTTTTGTTGACACTTACGGTGTGCCAGGCACTGAACTGCAAATAACCATGTGCTGGACACTGTTCTGTTTCACATTTATGAACTCTACAGATTGTCAGAGAACCTGTAGGAGGGACTATTATTACCCCCACCTCATAGCTGGAGATATTTAGGCACAGAGAGACTAACTGATGCTAAGAGGAAAAGCTGGGTTTTGGGTCCAGCATTGAAGCTCCAAGTTTTTACCTTTAAATCCTGTACCCCCCAAACCCCTAACCCACCCCCGTTGCTCCCTAACCTTTCGCCAGAGGTGGGAGGGATGCTTATGGAGCCTTGTTTAGGAAAGAAATTAAACTTTCTAGTCTTTCAGATTAAACCAGTTAATCTTTTCTTGCCCTTTGTGCTTCATGAAGCACTTTGGGAATATGATGAAATCTCTCCAAAATAAGAATGCATCCATATGGACCAATGTGCCCTATTTTGTTAATAGCTTCAGGGGATGCATGGACTTCTCTCAGGGACCTCCAGTCCAGGAACGTCTCAGATGAGGGTTCTTGGTGTGTTTCCTTCTGTTTCACAGCCAGTACACAGTTTGTACATCTGTGTGCACAGCTAGTGCAGCTACTGCATCTATGAAAGATACACGGGCTTTATTCAAAGTCAGGTGTGTGATAATCAGTTCACCGAGCATTTTGCTACAAGAGCAAATATGTAGGTACCTGAGCCTGGGGCTTCCTCCTCCCTGGGCTGTGTCTCCCTTCAGACTGGGGGCTCCCTGAGGCCAGGTCTGTGTCTTCCCTCAGACGGGGGCTCCCAGAAGGTAAGATTGTGTCTCCCTTCAGACTGGGGCTCCCTGAGAGCAGGGCTGTGTCTCTCTACTCAAACAAGGGGGCTCCTTGAGGCAGGGCTGTTTCTCCCCTCATACTCTGGCTCCTTGAGGGCAAGGCTGTGTTTCCCCCCTCAGCTGGGGGGCTCCCTGAGGCCAGGGCTGTGTCTTCCCTTCAGACGGGGGCTCCCTGAGGGCAGGGCTGTGTCTCGCCTCAGACGGGGGCTCCCAGAAAGTGAGGCTATGTCTCCTCTCAGACTGGGGGGCTCCCTGAGTGCAGGTCTGTGTCTTCCCTCAGACGGGGGCTCCCGGAAGGTAAGGCTGTGTCTACCCTCAGACTGTGGCTCCTTGAGGCAGGGCTGTGTCTCCCCTCAGACTTTGGCCCCTTGAGGCAGGGCTGTGTCTTTCCTCAGACAAGGGCGCTCCCTGACGGCAGGTCTGTGTTTCCCCCCTCAGCTGGGAGGCTCCCTGAGGGCAGGGCTGTGTCTCCCCTCAGACCGGTGCTCCCTAAGGACAGGGCTGTTTCTCCTCAGACGGGGGCTTTCTGAGGGCAGGGCTCTGTCTCTCCTTAGACGGGGGCTCCCTGAGGGTAAGACTGTGTCTCCCCTCAGACGGGGGCTCCCTGAGGCCAGGGCTGTGTCTCTCCTCTCAGACTGGGGGGCTCCCTGAAGCAGGGCTGTGTCTCCCCTCAGACGAGGGCTCCCTGAGGGCAAGGCTGTGTCTCCCCTCAGACGGGGGCTCCCTGAGGCCAGGGCTGTGTCTCTCCTTTTAGACTGGGGGGCTCCCTGAAGCAGGGCTGTGTCTTTCCTCTCAGGCTGGGGGGCTCCCTGAGGGCAGGGCTGTGTCTCCCCTCAGATGGGGGCTCCCTGAGGTCAGGGCTGTGTCTCTCCTCTCAGGCTGGGGGGCTCCCTGAGGCAGGGCTGTGTCTCCCCCTCAGATTGGGGTTCCCTGAGAACGGGGCTGTGTCTTCCCTCAGACGGAGGCTCCCTGAGGCAGGGCTGTGTCTCCCCCTCAGATTGGGGTTCCCTGAGAGCAGAGCTGTGTCTCTGCTCAGATTGGGGTTCCCTGAGGCCAGGGCTGTGTCTCTCCCCTCACTTGGGGGCTCCCTGAGGAGAGGTCTTTGTCTCCCCTCAGACTGGGGCTCCCTAAGGGCAGAGCTGTGTCTCCCCTCTGATGGGGGCTCCCTGAGGACAGGGCTGTGTCTCCCCCTCAGATTGGGGTTCCCTGAGGGCAAGGCTGTGTCTCCCCCCCTCAGCTGGGGGGCTCCCTGAGGAGAGGTCTTTGTCTCCTCTCAGACTAGGGCTCCCTAAGGGCAGAGCTGTGTCTTCCCTCAGACGGGGGCTCCCAGAAGGTAAGGCTGTGTCTCCCCCAGATTGGGGCTCCCTGAGGGCAGGGCTGTGTCTCCACTCAGACTGTGGCTCCTTGAGGCAGGGCTGTGTCTTCTCTCAGAAAGGGGGCTCCCTGAGGGCAAGGCTATGTTTCCCCCCTCAGCTGGGAGGCTCCCTGAGGGCAGGGCTGTGTCTCCCCTCAGACCGGTGCTCCCTAAGGACAGGGCTGTCTCTCCTCAGACGGGGGCTCTCTGAGGGCAAGGCTGTGTCTCCCCTCAGACAGGGGCTCCCTGAGAGCAGGGCTGTGTCTCTCCCCTCAGACGGGGGCTCCCTAAGGACAGGGCTGTCTCTCCTCAGACAGGGGCTCTCTGAGGGCAGGGCTCTGTCTCTCCCCTCAGACGGGGGCTCCCTGAGGGTAAGGCTGTGTCTCCCCTCAGACTGTGGCTCCTTAAGGCTGGGTTGTGTCTCCCCTCAAACTCAGCGCACTGAGGGCCATGCCCTGTCCCCCTCCTCAGACTGGGGCTCCTTGAGAAAAGGGTTTGACTCCCCTTAGACTGTGGCTCCCTGAGCTCAGGGCTGCTCTTCTCCCCTCAGACTGGGATATCCTGAGGGAGGGATATGTTTATTCAAACTCATGTTCCCCAAGCTTATTGCTCTGTCCCCCACTCAGGATGCAGCTCACTGTGGCAGTGCTGTGTTTCCTCAGTTGAGGCTTCCTGAGGACAGTGCTCTGTCTTCTCCTCTCGCTGACTGAAGAGCCCCTGCTTCTATTCTGACTTTTAAGCTTCTCATTGGGAAAATGTCACTCTCAGTCTCTCTCCTTTAGCACCAGCCAACAGTTCTCATTTCAGCCCTTCCAGTGCTTTCTGCCTTTACCGGGGTCTGCTGACCTTCCATCTAGTGCATGGTCATTCTTGCTGCCCCTGATTTGGTCATGATTTGGGGGAAGAGTGGTGAGGAAAGGGGCCTTAAGCTCTGCTTCCTTGGCCTTGATTTAATGAACAAAAGAAGCCAAGCTCCAGGCTGCCTCATGGACAGCTGAAGGATTTTATATGCTTTTCTTTTTGGGGGAAAAAAAAATACATTTTGCCTGTTGGGAAAAAAAGTCTCTTTGAGTTCTCCAAAGACAGATAGTGGAGAAAAGCACTTATGGTCTCATCTCTCTGTGTCCTTTCAGTTTGGGGCCTGCTTTGAGGTGGATGACCCGGTTTTTTACCTCTTGGCTTCCTACTAGCTGTGTGCCTGGGGGAAAGCCACTCACCATCTCTGAGCCTTGGAGTCCTCAGTGGATCAGTCCCAAAGGGGCACTGGGAATGTGTGTGATTAGGGCGGGTCTCCTTGGACCTGTAAGGGAAGAAGTGGTTTGTGTCACCCAGCCTGTCTCTCCTTTGTCACCAAGTGATCCTGAAGACTCGCCAGGAGAGCTTGCTGAGCACCAGGTCGATGATGACTGACGTGCCTGACAAGACTCACTATGTCCAAGAGCTCCCGTAGCAGTCCTAAGGAAGGAACTATTTCTTTTTTCTTTCTTTCTTTTTTTTTTTTTTTTTTCTTTTTTGGTTTTTAGGGCTGCACCTGCAACATATGGAGGTTCCCAGGCTAGGGGCTGCATCAGAGCTGCAGCTGCCACCCTTCACCACAGCCACAACAATGCCAGATCCAAGCCGCGTCTGCGACCCACACCATAGCTCAGGGCAATGCCAGATCCTTAACGCACTGAGCGTGGCCAGGGATCGAACCTGCATCCTCATGGGTGCTAGTCAGATTTGCTTCCCCTGAGCCACGATGGAACTATTTCTTAACTCCATTTTACGGACAGGGAAACTGAGGTGCAAGGAAGGCAAGTCACTTGTCCAGTTCTTATTTCAGCCCTTCCAGTGCTTTCTGCCTTTACCAGGGTCTGCTGACCTTCCATCTAGTGCATGGTCATTCTTGCTGCCCCTGATTTGGTCATGATTTGGGGGAAGAGTGTGAACCCAGCTGGTATGATTGTAGCCCCCACACTTAACCATTAGCTACAGCTAAGCAGAAGTGTAGGCCGGCCCTGAGCATGACCAGCTGGGGAGATGAGAGCCTTGCCCACCCATCTGGCCATTCCTTTTGGTTTTCCTTCATCCAGTCAGTTCGCCAGGGCCCTGCCCTGAGCCAGGTGCTGGACTGGCCTGGAGCAGAGTTGAGGTCCCTGCGCTGTGTGAGAGACAGAGACACCCTGATTAGGTGGCCGCGGGTGTGCTGAGTACAGTTATGGGTCCTATGAGTCAGAGGATGGCATAGAGCAGGCTCAGAGAAAATGGCATTGGTCAGTGTCTGTTCAGGGGAGGCAAAACTGAAGAGAATGAAAAGGAATGGTCTGGAAGGATGGTAATCTCAGCACAGTAGAGGGAAGACAGTTTGTATTACTTTTGGGTGCCCAGGATGACCTTTGCCTCAGGGCTCAGGGAGAGTCCTGAGGTCATTGGGCAGGGAGCCATCAAAGCTAGGTGACCAGTCCTGTTACTTAGTCTAGCTGTGTGCCTCTTGCCCAGGCATGCCTGGTCTGCTTCTTCCTCTCTCTCTTTTTTGTTAATGGCTGCACTCATGGCACGTGGAAGTCCCAGGCCAGGGACTGAATCTGATCGCAGCTGCAGCAACACCAGATCCTTCAACCCACTGCATCAGTCCAGGGATCAAACCCATGCCTGTGGAGCGACCCCAGCAGCTGCAGTCAGGTTTTTAACCCACTGCACCACAGTGGTAACTCTTGCCTGCTTCTCTTTGAAGAGAAGACCCCATATCTGTATCTCTCTCTCAATCACTCTCTCTCTTTCACACACACACACACACACACACACACACACACACGCACACACACGCACACACACACACACACGTAGCCTGAGATCCAGGGTCTCAACTTTCTCACTAGCCTAGACATGACTGAACCTGAGTTCCAGACCTAAACTTGGGGGAGACCCAGACCTCAGAGAAGTGAATTGCCTTCTTTCCAGGTCTTACATTCCTTATTTATCAAGGAATTAGAAAAGGTGACCTTGGACTTCCCATCATGGCTCAGCAGTAAACAACCTGACTAGTATCCATGAAGATGTGGGTTCGATCCCTGGCCTCGCTCAGTGGGTTAAGGATCCAGTGTTGCCATGAGCTGTGGTGTAGGTCACAGACACGGCTCAGATCTGGTGTTGCTGTGGCTGTGGCGTAGGCTGGTGGCTACAGCTCCGATTTGACCCCTGGCCTGGGAACCTCCATATGCTTTGGGTGTAGCCCTAAAAAAGACAACAACAACAAAAAAGTGACCTCTGAGGTCCCTTCCAGCTTGAACATTTGAGGATTGTATGTAATTATAGAATTTCATTATGGAATTCAAAGGTAAACCTCAGCACTTGCTTTTGTAGGAGTCCCCCCAGTTCCCCACCCCCTACCCCAGCCCTCTTACTCCTTTCCAGCTCCTTGCTGTGCCTCAGGTGCCACCACTTTAGAAGCACCTTTGGAATTTAGGCCTTTTGTCGTTTATTTCAATCAAGACAGATGCTCCTGCCCTGAGTCCTAGCCCACTGCAAGAGGAAACGGTCAACCCAGGGACAAGCCCGCCCACCTCGGTGTGGACGAGCGTGTATAAAAGTGGTGTCTTACCTGGAGCTCCTGCTGCCTCCTTTTCAGAGCTGCCTGTGTGACCATTTCATCTGCCGCTCACTGCAGTGGGCGGGGTTTCCAAAGTGACAGCAGGGAGCAGGTCTGAGAGATGGGCAATGGAGGCCAGCAGAGGGGTTCTGTGCCTTTGGGATTATGGAGGGCTGGCTGCATGTAGCTGCCTTTGGGGAGAGACACCAGAATGAAGAGACTGGCGCAGAGGATGGGAATCTGCTCTGGGACAGAGATGGGAGGATTTATAAGCACCATTTAGAGCCTCCCAGGGACCAGAGGGTGCTCTGTGCTGGTGCCGGCTGCTGCTAGGTCTGTCTGTCGGTCAGCCTTAGGCTCCCACCTCAGAGTTGGGGGCATGGGTGGTAGGGTTGACTGTGGGTCCAGTTGTCCAGACAGGCTGTCACTGCTGATGGCTTCGGTGATGGTGACTCAGAATAGGTCTCCTTCTGGAACTTTCTGGCTCTGCCACTGCTTAAGGTGGGGCCTGGCCACTCCCTGTCCCTCTCTAGGCTCAGTCTGCCCCTCCTCCAGGAGAACAACAGATGATCCTCAGGGGCCCACCCAGCCCCGATATTTGGAGCTGGCTGACAGGAAGTCGCACAGCCTGCTTTCTCCACTCTGGGGAAAGGAAGCAGGAGGCACAGGGGCTCATGGGGGAGCATGGGAGGGGAGGGGGAGATGAGAAGACCCCCGGGGATGTCTGGAAGGGAGGTGGGCTGTGCTGAGAGGGTTGGAAAGGACAGAACTTGACTTTAGGGCAGTGTCAGAAGGAGTCCGAGCTCCAACAGGTGGGAGGGCCATAGCTACAAAGCCCTGGCCAGAGGTCCACAGGGATCCTTAATGGGCAGGTCTCCCAGTGGGCAACTCTGGGAGGCTGTGTGGCACACACCTCAGAGCTGACCCCAGAGGAGTGAGGCATCCTGACCGTTGTTGGTCAGGGGCCTCCCCGAGGAGCATAAACTTCCTGGTATTTGCAGCTCTGCCCACCAGAGAAAGCCCTTGGGAGAGGAGCAGGAGGACAGCCTGGGTGTGCACAGGAAACAGCAGGGCTGGGGCGACAGACAGCACAGAGCATCCCCGCCTTCCCAGCCTGCACTACTATCTCTATTGCACAAATGAGGAAACGGGCTCAGAGAGGGTGCGGCACTTCCCAGCCAGAGCCCAAGCTTCCACGGGCCGTGTTGCTGCTCAGCGCAGGTCCCTGGAGAGTGAGGGACACCAGATGTGCAGGATGTGCCCTGGCCTGGTCTCCCTGTGCCTCCCCTTCACATCTGTAAGATGGGATCACACCCACCCAGGGCTGACCTCGTAGGGCAGCGTGTGGATTAGGAGCTGATATTTGCAGGGCACTGAGCACGGTGCCCAGGGTTCAGTGAGTGGGAGCTGCAAGTGCACAGAGGCGGGGCAGGAGGGGCTCAGCACCCGTTCCAAGAGCTCTCTGCCACCAAATGTTGTGTCCATCATCCTGCTGCCTGACTTCAAGGTTGATTGTTAGGGTCACATGTTAGCTCTGGCCTTGACCACAGGAGGACCCTGTTCCAATGAGTCTGCATCCCCTGGGAGGTGTCATTCATTACTCTGCTGGCACAGGTGAGACGATGGAATAAAATGGCTCTAAGTGAGACCTGAGAGAAGGGGATCTTGAATGGATTAGTTTTGATGACTTGATTTCATCTTATCTTTTTTTTTAGAGACAGAGTGGTAAGAGGAGAATTTCTGAAACAGCATTTCTAGAACATTGGGCAGATTGAGATTTGGCTCAAGTGCAAGGGGCTGGGGGATCCAGGGCACTGGGGTACGGGGGAGCGCTTGGCGATGGCGCGGGTGGGTGGTGGGGGGCACCATGCGCTCTGGCAGGCTGAGCTGAGGACCCTCTGGGGCCAGCTTTAATGAGCCCTAATAAACTGCTGAAGGAGCCTTCCGCTTCCTGTTTTGCCCGAAGCCAGGCCCGAGGCAGCCTCCGGGTCTCAGTAACAGCCCAAATCCCCTGAGATCCTCTGGCTGTGCTAACTCCTGCTCTCTCCCCCCTTTCAGGAACCTCTTGGACAAAGACATGTTCTCCAAGTCTGACCCATGTAAGTCCTACTCCGACTGTAATAGCAGTAACAACAGCAACCACACTATGTTTTATTTATTTAATTTTTTTCTTTTCTGTCATAGTTTATTATAAGATACTGAGTACAGTTCTCTGTGCTATGCAGGACCTTGTTGTTTATCTATTTTTAGGTAGTTTTTATCTGCTGATCCTAAACTTAATTTATCCCGCCCCTTCCTCTTTCCCCTTTGGTAACCATAAATTTGTTTTCTATGTATGTGAGTCTATTTCTGTTTTGTAAATAAATTCATTTGCATCATTTTTTAAGATTCTACATATAAATGATATCATATATTTCCCTATCTGAACTTCACTTAGTGTGATAATCTATAGGTCTAAACTGTTGCTGCAAATGGCACTATTTCATTCTTTTTTATGGCTGAGTAATACTCCATTGTATAAACACACCAAATCTTTATCCATTCATCTATTGAGGGACATTTAGCTTGCTTCCATGTCTTGGCTACTGTAAGTAGTGCTGCTATGAGCATTGGGCACATTTTCTCTGGATATATGCCCAGGAGTGGGATTGTAGGATCATATGGTAACTCTATTTTTCATTTATTAAGGAACTTCCGTGCTGTTCTTCATAGTGGCGGCACCGATTTACATTTTTACTAGCAGTGTAGAAGGGTTCCTTTTTCTCCGCACCCTCTCCAGCACTTACTATTTGTTGACTTTTTGATGGTGGCTGTTTTGGCAGAGTGAGGCGATACCTCATTGTGGTTTTGATTTGCATTTCTCTAATAATTAATGATGTTGAGCATCTTCTCATGTGCCTATTGGCCATGTATATGTCTTCTCTGGAGAAATGCTATTTAGGTTTTCTGCTCATTTTTTGATTGGGCTGTTGGTTTTTTGGGTTTTTTTGTTATTGAGCTATATGAGCTGTTTGTATATTTTGGAAATTAAGCCCTTGTCGATTGCATCATTTGTGAATATTTTCTCTTAGTCTGTAGGTTGTCTTTTCATTTTGTTTATGGTTTCCTTTGCTAGCAAGGGTATTATGACTTCTGCAGCGGTCAACACTAGCCCATACTGAGCACTCACTATGTACTGGCACCGTTCCCAGTATGACAAGGCTGTCTAATGTTTCACCAATACTGTCTGGAGAGAGAGAAGTGGGGGGTCTGACCCTTCCCAGCACCCGTACTTGTGAGGCCTCAGTGTACCCAAGTGGGTAGGGAGGGGTCAGAGTGTCTGGGGCCAGGTCTCAGTCCCTTGGAAACCAGTGCATTTAAGGGCCCCAATTAGCTGTGGTCTAGGGGGAGGGGTGCTGGTTTGGGAGCCCAGGGTTCTAGCCCTAAGCAGCACTGCTCAAGTGAAAGACCTCAGACAGGAAGGACATTGGCCTCCTCTGAGCCTCAGTTTCCCCATCAGTAAAGGGAGGCTGATGACAACAGTAAGCCTCCTGGGGCTCTAAAGGGACAGGCAGGTTTCAGAACAGGTTTCAGATGCTCTCTCCTGGCACACCCTTGCCACACGGTCCCCTGTCATGCTCACCTGTCTGCCCGCTCACACTTCGCACTTGCTCTGGTCTAGATGAGAATGGCCGCCACCCTCCTCCCAAAGGGTGCCCCCCCACCCCAGACACACCTGTGTTCTAGGCCCCCTTCTCCAAGCAACTCCCACCCCTACCCCCAGACCCAACACTGCTGCCCAGGCCAGCATGTCCCTCGGTGCTCTCCCCATCTGGGGCCCACACTTTCCTCTTGGCCTGGGGTGTTAACCCTTTCTTCTCTTCTCTCCTCACAGTATGTGTCATGTATACTCAAGGAATGGAGAACAAGCAGTGGCGGGAGGTAGGTACAGCCCCTTTCCCACCTGGAAACACCAGCCCATCCCTGCTTGTCTGTCCGTCTGTTCCTCTAACACTGAGGTCATCCCACCTTCTGTGCTTCCAACTGCAGCATCTAAGCCCCCATGAAGGATGGTAAGGCGTGCGGAGTCCTGTCCCTGCTAACGCAGGAAGAGACTGCAGGTAGAGGGAAGGTTCCTACTCTCAAGGAGCCCAGGCCCATCAAGATCACGGCTTGAGACCTGGGTACAGCATCTTGTACCATGTCTCAGCCACAGCAGCCTTCTCATGGGTTTTTATTTTTTGGCCGCCCTGCTACATAAGGAGTTCTCAGGCCAGGGATCAGATCTGAGCCGCAGTTGTGACTTATGCTGCAGCTGCGGCAACACCGGATCCTTTAACTCACTGTGCTGAGTTGGGAATTGAACCTGCTTTCTGGGGCTGCAGAGACGCCACTGATCCCATTGCACCACAGCAGGAACTCCTCGTGGGTTTTGATTAATGTGAGTGAGTGTGGCTTTAGTTAGGTGATTCCCCTGCTCAGAAACCTTCACTGACTCCCCTTGGCTTTGAATCAAGTCTCAACTTCATAGTCTGACTTCCAAGCTCTGCCATAACGCAGAGCCACTTTCCAGCCTTGTCTCAGTTCCATTGTCCCCAGCTGAGTCCATGCGCCTTCTGCCCCCTGAAGGTCCCACTGTCTAGAATCCCACAGCCTTTTACTGGGTAAGTATTAGATAGATATTGCAGTCTCTTCCCCACCCAGAAGCCAGAGGGGTCCTGTCAAGACCCAAGTTAAATTCTGTCCCTCTTCTTCTCCAAGCCCTCCAGCAGCTCCCATTTTGTGAAACCACAGTCTTGGAGTTCCCACCTTGACTCAGTGGGTTAAGAACCTGACATGGTATCCATGAGGATACAGGTTCGATCCCTGGCCACTCTCAGTGGATCAGGGGTCAGGGGTTGCTGTGAGCTGTGGTGCAGGTCGCAGATGCAGCTCAGATCCAGCATTACTGTGGCTGTGGTATAGGCCACTCCAATTCTACTCCTAGCCTAGGAACTTCCATATGCCACAGGTGCAGCCATAAGAGAAAAAAAAAAAAAAAAAAGACGAGGCCCAGGAATGGGACAAGAGGAGATTTAACCTTGGAGCCCCACCTGGACCTGGGAGGAAGGCCTGGGGGTTCTGGACAGACTCAGCTTGGGGTCTCCGCTGAGGGAAGGAAGCCCACATGGCTAAGGAGACAGAGGCAGCTCCAAAAAGCAGAGGGACACAGAACCAGTCACCAGAGCCTGTGGAAAGGGAGGGAAGAGGTGTGGTGCCAAGGGGATCAAAGCCAAGAGCCCACAGGGTGGGGGTCCCGAGTGACTTGATGAGAGTGAGAATGGCCAGCAAAGCTTCAGTGATTCAGACTTTAGTAATGAACCTCCCCTTCCTTGTTGGTGGACTGACCAGAGAGCATCACCTGCCCAGCTCCCTGCTCCTCCCTCCCCTCAGGTTCAGCAGAAGCAGGTGGATGCATCTTAGCCACAAAATGTATGGGAAGTATTTCCACAGGGGCTGCGATCACATTGACTTTTTCACCCTCCCCAAGACTCTATGCCAATTAAAGCATAAACCAGATTGCTGGGGAACCATTTAGCCTCCGTGAACTCACTACTTTTGAGGCCTTTTGGCCGAGCTTCATAAAGAGCAGGAGTGCGCTAATGTCGTGGTGATCCAGTCAGGAAGGGCCTCTTCAGGAGGGTGCTGCTCCGCCAATGCTTAATTACATTCTGTCATAGGACATGTCACCATTTGGGTCAGGGTTCCCTGTTGTCCACGTCTCATCTTGTCATCACGCACGCCGCAGGGCGGAGCGGAGGAAGGGTGAGATGCCTTGGAGTCAGATCCGCCTGTGCCTTCACTCCGGCTCCAGCCCTTTCTGAGCAAGTTGCTTAACTTCTGTGTTTCCGCATGTGTAATACAGGGATAACATCTGCCTTCCAGGCCTGTGATGTGGGGAAAGCAAGGTGATGGATGTGTTGTGCCTGCTGCGTAGTCACTGTCCAGCAACTATCACTGTACAGCATCATCCAGAGTTTCAGGCCTTACTGGTCCCTCCCCCATTTCAGTCAGTATTTGCAACAGTAGGCATTTATTTATTTATTTATTTGCAGAAAAAAAATCTGCTGTTTATTTTCACTAAATAATTTTTTTAAAAAAGCAACAGCTAATAAGAAAACAAAGGTGATAAAATGAATTATAAAAGTTCTCCATCTGGGAGTTCTTCTGGTGGCTCGGTGGGTTAAGAACCTGACTAGTATCTATGAGGATGCATGTTTGATCCCTGGCCCCACTCAGTGGGTTAAGGATCCAGTGTTGCTATGAGCTATGGTGTAGGTTGCAGACGTGGCTTGGGTCCAGTGTGGCTGTGGTGTAGGCTGGCAGCTGCAGCTTCAGTTTGACCCCCTAGCCTGAGAACTTCCATAGGCTGCAGGTATGGCCCTAAAAAGAAAAAGAAAAAGAAAAAAATAAAAATAAAAGATCTCTATCCTAAAAAGAGCAGAAAAAGAGGAGGGAAGTAACAAAGAATTGGAGGGGGCAAACAAAAATCAAACAGTAGATGTAAGCCCATTCTTTTCAGTAATCACATTAAAAACAAATGGTCTAAATACCTCACCTAAAAGATAGAGCTAGGAGTTCCTGTTGTGGCACAGAAGAAACGAATCCGACTAGGAACCACGAGGTTGCCGGTTCAATCCCTGGCCTCGCTTAGTGGGTTAAGGATCTGGCATTGCCATGAGCTGAGGCAGACACAGCTCAGATCTAGTGTTGCTGTGGCTGTTGCTGTGGTGTAGGCTGGCAGTTGCAGCTCTGATTGGACCCCTAGCCTGGGAACCTCCATATGCCGCGGGTACGGCCCTGAAAAGCGCACACAGAGACACACACACACACACACAAACACACACACACCAAGATAGAGGTAGGATTGAAAAAGCAACATCCAAGTATATACTATCTACAAGAAAACTTACTGTAAATTGTAAAGATACAGGGAGTTCTCTGGTGGCCTAGTAGTTAAGGATCCAGCATTGTCACTGCAGTGGCTTGAGTAACTGCTATAGTGAAGGTTCAAAAATTCTGGCCCAAGAATTTCCACATGCCGTGGGCATGGCCAAAAAAAGATACAGACAGATGAAATGTGAAAGGATGGAAGACTTTATATATATTTATAATCCAGGGAAAGTAGGTGTGGCTGTGTTGATATCAGACCGAACCAACTTCTGATCAACAGGAAGCATTTATGAGGTGCTGGGGAAAAGAGGGAGAGAGGCTGAAAGAAAAGAGTTGCACCAAAAGCACAGGATGGAACTAGGGAGCCTGCAGCCTGGACAGGGAGATTCCCTTGCAGGAATCACGCCGACAGAGGATGTGACAAGAGGCACTGATGAGAACAGAATGGGAGTTCAGAGGAGAGAAAAGTAGAGCCAGAATGTCATGCAGATTTTTAAATGGAATTTGAACCTCCGCACTAGCCATCTGGCTAAGGGCTGTGTGGTGTGGAGCAGAAAACTATGTGGGTTGGAAGGAACTTTGGGGACCCTGGTTCTACAAGGGGAGCAGGACTGGCCTTGGGTGTTGGAATCTGACTGCTAGACCCCAGCGCCGTGGGAGTGTCTGCTTGGAGGAGCTGAGGGGAGCTGGGTTTCAGTGAAGTTGGGGGACGAGACACAAGGGCCTGGCTTCAAAGATAGTGGTGAGAGCAGAGGCCTGGGCTTGGGGGGAGTAGGCAGGCCAGGCCAGGTCCTGGATAGTTGGGAGATCTAATAAAGCGCTATTTATAAAGGGTTCAGGGAAACCAATGGTGGTGAATCACAGGATGGGGGTGACAGTGGGACCACACTGAGCCTGAGGAGGTAAGAGGAGGGGTGGTTCCTAAAGTCAGTCCCAAGGGAGCATCTCTGCAGGGGCCCTCAGAGCGCCTGGACAGACAAGTCCCAGGCGACTTCACTCTCTCCCCACCATCTGCTCTCCGACCTTCACCTCCCATTGGTGGGGCCCCCTGAAAGATTTGGTGGAACCCGATGGAAAACTTGGGGCGGGGCTGTTGATCCAGTCCACATAGGCTGGCCTCCCAGGCTCAGAGCTGGGGGAGTCAGGAGGATGGGAGGAAGGGTGGGGGAGGGCAGGAGTGGATCCAGAGGTGCAAACAGAGCCCCTCCAGAACAGACAGCAGGTAGATGAGCGAGGCTGGTGAGGTACAGGAAGAGGCAGCTGAAGGAAATTGGTTTTGGGTTTTGGGTTTTTTTTTTTTTCCATTCTGGGCCAGGGATCGAACCCCAGCCACAGCAGTGGCAATGCCAGGTCCTCAACTGCTAGGCCACCAAGGAACTCACTGAAAGGAGCTCTTCACTGTCAGGCCGAGGACTTCTGGGGACATAGGGTTAGAATGTCAGAGAGGAGACTGACCCCATTTACATGAGACCCTCAGCACCATGCCCAGCCCTTCGGGGGGACAAGCGCAGAGCTCCGTCACATGAGCTACCCTAGGGGCGCAGGCTTGAAGCTATTTCTGGAGAAGGGAAGATGTCCTCAGACACATCAAGGCCCTACTTCTTTGCCTGGTTCTCTGTGTAACTCACAGAGCTGAGTATCAGGAATGGAGAGTTTGAAGAATAATCTGGGAGTTCCTGTTGTAGCTCAGCAGGTTAAGAATCCAACTAGTAATCTTAAGGATGCAGATTGGATCCCTGGCCTCACTCAGTGGGTTAAGGATCCATTGTTGCCATAACCTTTGGTGCAAGTCACAGATGCGGCTCGGATCCTGCATTGCTGTGGCTATGGCGTAGGCTGGTGGCTGCAACTCCGATTTGACCCCTAGCCTGGAAACCAAATGCCACAGGTGCGGCCCTTAAAAGAAAAAAAAAAAAAGAAAGAAAGAATAATCTGGATCTATCTTTACGAAATGGCCCTTGGGATGGAAGACTGCTTTTCTGGGTAAAAACCGGAATCTGTTCTCATGGCTCCACCTGCTAGTTCATTGCAAAGCCTCTCTCTGTTAGTGGAACCCTGGCCGAGGGATACTCACCCGACAGCCGGAGGGAGTCAGGTGCAGGCACGGCAGTTTCCTCAGGCAGGATCCAGACTCCAGGTTCGCACAAAGCCACAGAAGGACGAAAGCTGCTCCCGTGGCCCCTGGCTGCCAGGTTTTAGCTGATTTCAACTGCTTGGGTCATTTTAATGCCTTCCGAGAAAGCTCTATCTTCCCAGCACCTAAATCTGTCACCGCATTTTGTGAAAATTGACTCAAGATGTAATTTTAGCTCAGGATATCGAAAACTATTTGCATCAAGTGTTGCCAGGGCTTTCTGCACGTCCCGGGAAAGGCAGGCTGGCCTGATCGGAGGAGTCCCAGAAACTCTTTCACTAGGAAGAGGAAGCTGGGCTTGGTTCACTGTTTGGAAAGTGTAGGGTGGGTGATCGCCTCCCCCCTTCACCAGGTGGCTGTCCAGCCACCTGGCTGTCCTTGGAAAGGAGGAGACAGGTATCACAGAGTCTCAGAGTGTCCCTCAGATGGACCCACACCACCTGCAGGGCATGTGGCCCTAGCCACTAGGCCCATACGTCCCTACCTGAGCGCTCAGTCTATTTTTGAGCAACCTCAGCCCCTTGAACAAAATTGGCACCAGCTGGGAATGACAGTTCATATCTGATTATTCGGAATGATCTTCCTCAGAGCATCTTAACATGAACCTCCACATAACATTGACCTACAATCTACTATGCGCTAGCGGGTGAATGGTGGGGACACAAAGGGGGACCAGAGCTGACCTTCAAGTCAGGGAGAGAACACGAACAGCAATAGTAATGCTACTAGCAAACACTTACCCACCAGGGATGTACCTGGCACTGTTCTGAGCATTTACACTCGTTTAATCCTCGCAACAACCCTATGAAGGAGGTAGCATTATTATTATTGTTAGTGTTAGTGTTGTTATTATTTGCCCCATTTAACAAAGGAGGAAACTGAAGCATAAAGTAATTTCTAGAACATGACATCAGAACTCTATAATAGAGTTTTATATAAAGGGCAAAATTCTATTCGTTCCTAATTCTGCCCTCCTTAGATGTGCAAAATAAGTTTCTCTTCTTCATGCTCTTTCAGTGATTGAGGACAGCTCACCCAGCCCTGTTAGTCCGCTTTGGGGCAGATTTGGAATGTGGCCATTTCTACCAGGAAATCCTCTTTATGAAATTGTCTCCTGTCCCTTTGCCAATCTGGGCACACTCCCTGGAACACACATCCCTTTGTCAATGTTCTTCCCAAAGTGTGTATCCTGTGCTGTCCCCTTCTCGAGCCTGGAGTGGCACAGGCTGGCTCCCTCCTCAGAGGGGCTTGGGCTGGATGATCACACTCCTCTGTCTGTGGATTCTTTTTTTTTTTTTTTTATTTTAGGGCTGCACCTGCAGCATATGGAAGTTCCCAGGCTAAGGACTGAATTGGAGTTGCAGCTGCTGGTCTACACCACAGCCACAGCAACTCCAGATCAGAGCTACATCTGTGACCTACTCGGCAGCTTGTGGCAACACTGGATCGTTAACCCACTGAGCGAGGCCAGGGATCAAACCCGAATCCTCATGGGTACTATGTTGGCTTCTTAATCTGCTGAGCCACAGCGGGAACTCTGTATGTGTATTATGTTTGTCTGTTTCCAAGGCTTATGTATCTATTGATTTAGAATTCACAAGCCTTTTTGGCAGGGGTCTTCAACTTACTTCATATTGAGTATGGGGACTCCTCTGTCTTTCTCACACAGCTGCTATCCAAACAGAATTCCTCCAGCCCAAATTTGGCAATAGAGTTTTTGAATCTAGATGTGAGATTTTTAGGGCCGCACCCACGGCATATGGAGGTTCCCAGGCTAGGAATCGAATTGGAGCTGTAGCCACCGGCCTGCACCAGAGCCACAGCAACGCGGGATCCAAGCCATGTCTGCAACCTACACCACAGCTCACGGCAACACTGGATCCTTAAACCCACTGAGCAAGGCCAGGGATTGAAGCTGCGTGCTCATGGATGCTAGTCAGCTTCGTTAACCACTGAGCCATGACAGGAACTCCTGGATGTGAGATTTTTATGTTTTTCTGTTATGTGTCATTTGGTGGATTCAGTCTGTTGTTATGGTCTGTGACGATCATGTTGAATTATGGCCGTGCATTCAGCATCTTGGTGCTGCCTCCTGGTCCTGGGTCAGCTGTAGCTGTCCACGTGAGTCATAAGGGTTGGATGAGAAGGAGTGCCTGTGGTCCTCCACCAGAGACCTTCTCCCAGACTTATCTGTTATCTAGCTGACCTTTGGGGAGTACTGTTCAGCCTCTAGTATCTACATAACTTTGTTATAACCCATCGCATATTTCTGGATCTGGCTCCTAAGGGTGTCATGAGTAACAGTCAGGCAGCAGCACCCCTTTCTTCTCTCTGGCCTTCCCCACATGCCAGATGAAGAAGCAGTGGCACAGAGGGGTCCTTGCTTCACCCAGTGACTGCTGGAAAGCGGCAGAGCTGGGATGTAATATGGTCTTCGGCCTAGACTGCTGCTGACTTTTGAAATGGGCTTTTCTAAAGCTCCAGGGGCCAACTGAATATCTGTGTGTGGCTTCTGCCTCCCCTTCAACCAGAGGTGTTTGTTAGTTCTGCGTGATACCTTAGACTGGAGCCTAAGATTTCGTTGAAAGAAAGGAGTTTGCTTTTCTAGTAAGCCCTGAGGTTCTAGGCCAGGTCCCTTGGTAGCTGATAAATCTATTTGGCGTTAGCATTCAGGCTTACTTGAGAGCTGAGGCTGAACTGCTGAGAGCGTGGGCTCTGCCTGAAGTCAAGGTAACTGGGTCCAAATCCAGGCCACGACCTTCCCAGCTGAGGCTCTCAGGCAAGTGCTTAGGCTCACAAGCCTGCTGTGAGGATTAGCAGAGTTAATTCATGTAAAGTGCCTGGCACATAGAAAATGCTCCATAATGGCTCTTCTGATAAGAAGCCTGAAGTGAGAAACCACGGATGGTATCGTTTTACTGATGATCTGTAAGGAAGGAGCCATGGATGGTATCATTTCAGACATCCTGATGTCATTTGATAAGAGCCATAGACATTTTGGGGCATGCGGGGGGACAGGTGCCCTTACTGCAGCCTTTCTCTGGCTCCCCGGCTCCCTCCAAGTGCAGCAGCCAGACTGAAGCTCAGCCGCCCAGGCAGGACCGGGGGAACAGCCAGTGGAGGGTGTTTTGCTAGTAGCTTGGCAGCTAGGCTTATTGGTAAAAGGGCCATTCCCCCAGGAGCTGGGACAGTTTAACAGATTATCTGGAACAACGGCTAATTAGGAACTAAGCTTTTTGGCAGGAAGTCTTTCATTACAAGCTTGGTAAAAAATTCACAGGCTGCTGCTGGTATTTGGGGCCAGAATAGGAACCTAAGCACTGGAAAAGCCCCTGGAGCCCCAGGTCCCCCATCTCCACACTGCCCTTCCTCACTGAGAGACCTTCGCAAAACGGGAAGCAGTCTGGGAGGCCACCAGGCCACAGAAGCCACAGGTGACTTCACTCTGGGTGACTTTAGATAAGCCCCTTGCTTTCTCTGGGCCTGGTTTTCCTCACTCTACAAGGTGGCCACAGAATCCTGAACCCCTCCCAGGAGAGAACCTGAGAGAAACTTCCAGACCCAAGGTCATGGTAGACCTGGCACGGAACCAGCTCCTCCTTCCTGATGCCCAGACCTGTGGCCATTCTCCCAGCCCTGGGTGCCCACCCAGGCCCCTATGCCCAGAGCCAAGGGCACATTCCCTTTTCCTGTTTCTATTTGAGTCAGATAGCTTTCTGGCTTTTAATTTTAATCCCAGTGAACATGATTCATGAGGGGCCAGGGACTGGGCTCTGCGGCAAGGCTTTTAGAATCCCCAATTAGGGAGCCATCAATAATATATGAAAATTATAGGGGACCTCCGTCTGGGGAAGAGGGGGGCAGCTTCAAGGTAGGGAGCAGTCTGCCAGCTCTGGCCTCGCTCTATCCTGGTCAGCGCAGCCCCTGGGGGCTTTGCAGCTGGGGGGAAGCTCTGCTTAGCTTCATGCAGCTGTAATTTGTAAAAAGGCAAGAGCTGCTTAAATCGGGCCTGTTAAAATTGTTCAGGCTTGTAGAGCCACCCACTCATTCTGAGGCAGGGGTTGGTGGTGAACAACCACAGGACACCAGGCCTCCTCTGTCACTCTTGGGAGCCCTGGCCCTCCCTTCCAACCTCCAGGGGCTCTGTTCATTCATCTGTAAAGTGGGGATGATAAGAAAATCATCTCTCCTCTCTGCGGGGTCAGTGGGGGGTGGATCAAGCACAGGTATGTGGAAGTGTTTGGAGGATGAGAAGTTACAATACAGAGCAGAAGGAAGAGGATTATCTGACAGGAGAGAGGAACCCGAGACAGACTTCTGGGAGAAGAGGGCACCGCTCAGAGCTAAGCCCTACCTGACCTGGGTCCTTTTCCTAATCACCTGTGTGACTGCTGTCAGAGCAGCCCCTCCCCACTGCCCCTGCCTCTCTTTTCTCATTGGTTGAGACGATTTGCTTCCTTCTGGCCCAAAAATCTTCAGTTTTAAGTCAACTTGAGTTTTGTATTTATTTATTTATTTATTTTGCTTTTTAGGGCCGCCCCTGCAACATATCGAGGTTACCAGGCTTGGGGTTGAGTTGGAGCTGCAGCTGCCAGCCTATGCCATGGCCGCAGCAACGCCAGATCTGAGCTGTGTCTGTGACCTACACCACAGCTCACGGCAACCCCACTTTGTGAGGTCAGGATGCTAGTCGGGTTCATTACTACTGAGCCACAATGGGAACTCCCTAGTTCAATTTGTTAATTGGTGAGTATTTACAGAAATCACAGGAAGGACCAGGCTTCTGGGGTGTGTGTGTGTGTGTGTGTGTTTCTGGTGTGTGTGTGTGTGTGTGTGTGTGTGTGTGTGTACACGTACCAGGGCTGGAGGTGGGGTGGGAACTGGGCAGAAATTGTGCCACCTGACCTGTAGGACCCCAGCCCCACAGGAAGTTAACCAGGTGGAAGGG
Source organism: Sus scrofa (assembly GCF_054392235.1). NCBI lineage: Eukaryota > Metazoa > Chordata > Mammalia > Artiodactyla > Suidae > Sus > Sus scrofa. The sequence goes on along the minus strand of NC_139389.1, from coordinate 41,055,839 downwards.
ACAGTAGGCCCTGGAGAAGTTCAGAGGTCAGGCTGAGATAAAGACCGGGTAGGCCTTAGTCCCAGCCCCAGTCACAGTATTAACCTCGTATTGGTTAGTGACCAGATCAACTCCTAATTGAGTTGGAGGCAGATTGCCTGAGTTTGAAACCTGTTCCTACCCCGCTGTGACCACTGTGTGACCTTGCGCAGCTCACTCAATCTCTCTGAGCCTTATTCTAGTCTACTTATCTGTAACGTGAAAATAATAATAGCACGGCTTCATGAGGTTATTATGAACATTAAATGAGTTAATACGTGGAAAACATCCAGTACCTGGCACCCAATGGGGCCAGGTGACAGTTGTTATCAGGATTGAAGAACAACTGTGCAACAGATGCTCCAGGCAGCCTTTCCTGTGTGTTTCCTTCTAGCCTTGCCCTGGAGGAGGCATGGCGCTGTTTCAGGGATGGGGAGTGCCCCCTCTGAGGGTGACCCAGGTTGTCTCCTGTAGATAATAGGTAACTAGCTCCTGGGGCCCTGGCCCAGCTACCCCCCACCACACCTCCCTGGCTCCAGCCCCCACTTCCCCACCCCAGCCTTGGGCATCTGCAGCTGCTCCTTGTCATTGCCCCCAGCCAGTGGGTTGTGAAGAAGGAGGGGCCCAGATTTTAGAAAGGCACTCTGCCTGAGTTAGTTATTTAGAAATCTAGAAGCAACAGAGAGAGCCTCTTCTCAGGCCACCTCTGTTCTGCATCTCCAGTGTCTGAGCCGGGGAGGAACGGGCCACAGGGACTCTCCTCCCCACTCTCACCAGCAGCCTCCTTGCCTTTCCTGCCAGCGGCCAGAGGAAATGCCCCAGGCCGGGGTTGCAAAGCAAGCTTTACACCTTCTGCTGCCTTCCTTCTTCCTGAGGCCTGGGGCATTGCTGGGTGTTGAGGGGAGCCCATGGGGAGGGCAGAGCTGGGATCTTAGTGGAGCAGCTGGTTTGTAAGGGCAAAGGGCCAGCCCTGCATCTCCCCTCGGCCTTACCCTTTGTGTGGAAGAGGAGAGAAACCACGCACAGAGGACACTTTAGCCAGACAAACCTTGTCAGGCATGGGAGGTGTGTACGAAATGTTAGCTGTTAGGGTCAGGAGCATCCCAGAGATGAGGCTGAGTTCGGAGGCTGGGGAGATACTTCCTGGGAGACTGGGTTTGGGGTTTATAAGGAACCAGAGTGTGAAATCACGAATTTACAGAGCATGTTTTATGTCCTAGGCTCTCTTTTTGTTTTTTATTGGCCATGCCTGAAGCATACCGAAGTCCCCAGGCCAGGGTTTGAACCTGCACCACAGCAGTGATCCTTAACCACTAGGCCACCAGGGAACTCCCCAAGCTCTCTTCTTAGTATATTACAGACACTAAATCATTTAAGCCCCCAACTATCCCATAATGCGTGGATAAATGGTCATTTCCATTTAACAAAAGAGGAAATTCAGGCACAGAGAGGTGAAGGGATTTGGCTAAGGTCACACAGCCAGTGAATAGCAGAGCCAGGAACTGAACCCTGGAAGCCTGGCTTCAGACTGCTCTATTAACTCCTTCACTTTACTGCTTTATGTGGGAAACCCTAAGATCTGCCTTCAAAGCTAGAGTCAGCAGTTCTTAAAGCTTTCCGAAGGCATGCTTCCCTTTGAGAATTTGATAAAAACCATGGCTTCTCTCCCCAGAAAAGGAGGGCCTGTACAGACATGTGCATTCAGTTGTAGGGTGTCACAGCCCATTGAGAGCTGGTTTTAATCCAGCAGTTGCCCTTCCCTCCTGGGCTCTCCCTCTGGCACCCATGTGGACGGGGCTGGCACGGCCACTTGCTACGAAGCAGAGGCTGTGGTGGGAGTCCTGGTTGCTGAGAGTCTCCACTGAGGCCCTCGGGTGGGACAGCTGGGCTGAGACCCTGTGTCCCAGAGGACTGTCACAGACCTTGGGTATCGAGGCTGCCTGGGCAGGAGCCCCGCACTTTGCTGGTGACATGAATGTTATGCAGTGTCTGAGAAGAATAGGGTCGGAGCAGGGACTGTTCCTGGTTTATGTTCAGTTGAGTCGGCCATTGTATGAGTGTGTGAAAGAGAGAGAGACAGTATATCAGTAGAGTCCCAGCAGGAAAGAGAGTTCTACTCAGTTGGCGTCACTGAAGAGAGAGTTAATAGGTTGCTTTCAAAGGTAGGGGTGAGGTTGAGGACGCCCACAGGGGCCAGGGCAGCACCCAGGGCCTGGCAATGACAGGGAGCTCTTCCCACGCAGGCTTGACGGGGCCCTGGGAGGAGATGGTGTGAGCGAGAGGTGATTGTGGTCCTGGGGTGGGGTGGTGGGGAGGTGGCCAGCCCCGGGGGAGGGGGCATCCCCTCCCAGATCCGTGGTGCTGAGTCTGGTTCCGAGTCTCTCCTCCCGTCTCCCAGCCACCATCTGCCAGGGCCTTCTGCCGGCCCACAGGGCAAGGGAACTTGGTGGTGGAAACAATCTCCTGGCGTGTAGAGCAGGGGTGGGAGCGGGGCAGCAGCAGGATATTCCAGCACAGCGAACAAGCCTCCAAATCCATCTGGGCTTCATTGCCAGCCCGGTGTCCCCCACAGGTCCAGAGGCCCATGTCTCAGCTTTGCCCCTGCCCAGCCATGTACTTGATGTGAGGAAAGAAGACCTTACCTCCTGATCCAGGCTCTCAGTCCCTGGTCCCAGGGCGGTTGGGCTGGACAGCTGTCCACTGGCCCCCAGAAATCTTGACTTCTGTGTGTAGCACAGCCCCCGAGAGCCATTTAATTTAGTCTTCAAAGTTTCAAGTCTGCCTCCCCTCGGAGGGTCTCACTGGAACTGACGATATGTAATTAGTGCTGCTTAATTGATATTCTTGGGGCTTAGTCATGGGGTTATAGGAACCTTTGGGAGCGTGTTTTGTGACATTTCAGGAGTTTTTCACTGGGTTTTGTTGCCAGGGATGAGAAGTAAGCTTTTCAGAGGGAGAATACTCTAATTTCCAGGCCTATTTCCCATTTGTACTTTCTCTTTCTCCCCCCGGGAGGCTGCCCTGGCCCCTGGGCTCATAGCCCCCTCACCTCCCTGATTGCTCATCTCGTTCCCCATGTTCACACCACATCCTCCCCAGGCCACACTTGCCATGCGCCCAACAATTCTCTGGAGGTCTCTTCTGCATCAGAATCATTTGGTCAAACGAAGCAGATCTGGGGCTTCCCTGCAGCTTTGTTGTTTTTGTTCTTGGCCTCACCCAGAGCATACAGAAGTTCCCCAGGCCAGGGATCACACCTGCACCACAACAGGGATCTGAGCTACAGCAATGACAATGCCGGACCCTTAACCCGCTGAGCCACCAGAGAACTCCCTCTGCAGCTTTGTTACTCAGAGAATGCCTGTGCCCACCGATGCTTGGTGATCTGTGCCTCAGACTGTGAGCAACATGAAGCTCCCTCCCATCCTCAGAGACCAAGTGTGGACAAAGGGAGCTAGAAGGGTGTTCTGGGCTGACTTGGCTCCAGATTATGGATGGTGAGAGGTTAACCGCCCCGCTCCGTGTCCCATGCCCCCCCGCCCCGGCAGCAGTCAGATTGTGTGCTTCTCACTGCTGATACCTCATCTCTCCACTCCCTTCTATTTCAAATGGAATCCAGCCAAATGGATTGTTTTTAAACATCAGTTAAGCTGTATTCTGACCATCATTAGGAGGGATGTTGGAGTTCCCACTGTTGCTCAGGAGCAACAAACCCAACTGGTATCCATGAAGACACATGTTCAATCCCTGGCCTTGCTCAGTGGGTTGAGGATCTGGTTTTGCTATGAGCTGTGGTGTAGGTTGCAGACACGGCTTGGATCCCGTTTCTGTGGCTGTGGCGTAGATGGGCAGCTGCAGTTCCAATTGGACTCCTACCCTGGGAACCTCCAAATGCTGAGAGTGTGGCCCTAAAATGACGACAAAAAAAAAAAAAGGAGGGCCTGACAGAGACCAGTGGCTTTTGGGATTTTTTTAAATTCAAGATTTCACATTTTTTTCCTTTGTTATTAGCCCAAGTAATGAAGGCTATAAAACATCTTTAGTAAGTCTCTGGGTTGATGTCGCTGTTGTTTGTGACGTGCATATGTTAGTTACTCTGCTCCTGGTAATTCATCACTGCCCACCCAGCCTCATTGGCACCCTTTCCTGCACGAGGAGATACTGGATACCCTTGGCGTCGTCCTGCTGGTCCTGTTTCCAGGGGACTTCTTCTTCTTCTACGTCAAAGATCAATCTCGAGGGAATTCCCCTCTATTGAAGCTTCAAGAGCCATTTTAAAAGCAGCACTGTCGTCTTCCCAACGGGTGTTTTCCTTGGAGTCTCTGCCGGGAGTGGAGGGAGGAGGGAGGCTGAACAAAGGAAGACTTGCTCCTTCTGGGCTGGGGTTTCTGTAAAATCCTGCCAGAGGGATTTTTAAATGTGTTTGAGAGAGGAAGGCAGTGCATTGAGGAGGAGGTAGGGCCCTTCCTTAAGAGAGGATTCCCTCGAACCTGGGTGTTTACCTGGAATAGTCTGGATTCTAGAAGGCTATTAGGAGAAAAGATATTTTCATCTGAAGATAGGAGGTATTAAGAATTAGAAAGGTCAGAGTTCCTGTTGTGCCTTAGCAGGTTAAGGACCCAACAGAGTCTCCATGTGGGTTCGATCCCTATCTTCTCTCAGTGGGTTAAGGATCCAGCACTGCTGCAGCGTAGGTCGTACATGGAGCTCAGATCCTGTGTTGCCCTGGCTGTGGAACCCCAAGCCGGGAACTTCCATATGCTGTAAGTGTGGTGGTAAAAGAAAAAAGAATTAGAAAGGGCAGGAATTCTTTTGGAACCAGGGTTATGTGTTATAAGATTGTTATTGAATTTAGGGAGTGGGGCAGAAACCCAGTCTTATTCAACTCCCTGTCTTCCCCCTGGCCGTGCATACAACGAGGTATCTATAAATGCTTGTGGAGTCAGTCTCTTTATTTGGTTTTCGTAATGCTTGAGGATTCTTGGCAGTTGGATGAAGTCAACATATAATGGGCTTTGGAGTTAGACATACCTGGGCTTAGATCCCAGCTCTGCCTAGCTGTGTGACCTTGGGCAAGTTACTTAACCTTTCTGATTTTCAGTTTTCTCACTTGTAAAATGGGTGATAATTCACAGGGTTTTTGTAAGAATAGAATGACATAACTTAATGATCCTCTTGGTCTACTGAGCATTTAGTAGGGGCTCAGTCAATGTTAGTTTTCTTCCTTCTTCCTGCTGTATTCCCCCTGAGAATCAATGGTTTTTGACTCCATCTTCACCTTAGAATCATGTGGGGAACTTTTAAAAAACACAGTTGCTCAGGCCCCATCTTGAGATTCAAATTTAATTGGCCTATGGTAGGGCTTGATTTTTAAAAATCTCCTAATAAAGGTTACATTTTTAAAGGATGAAATCATGATTCCCATAGATACGTAAAATGAACACATGGCAAAGACTTACTCAACTTATCAATTAATGAGGAAACCAGTAAGATATTACAACTGGTTCAAATAATTCCAACAGCACACACACACATGTAGGCAATCAGGAATGCTGGAATGAAGTTACAAATAGATGCAAAGTTAGTCTGCATCCACAGGGGTAATAATCAAATAATCCATTGCATACTACTGAGGAAAATTCATTTGCACTTCTATGGATAAGAATCATTTGCATTACTCTATGCTTTCTTTAATTGACAGAGTTGTAAGGTAGTTCGGAGATAACGAAAGATGCAGACCTCTACAAAGTCAGATCCCAGGATTAGTATGTGAAACAGGACACCCTGGGATCTGCTTTTTGGTACGTTTCCATACATAGCTTTCATACGTCCTCAGCCAGGAGGGAGCACCTGCCTTAGACCTTGGTATATGGTTCTGTTAGCAGTGTTGTCACCCTGTATTGTGGTTATTTGTGTCTGAGCTGTCCCACCTATGATAGGGAAGTCCTAAAGTACAGGACTCATGTTCTATTTATGTTTGTAGCCTAGCACCCACCACACTGTCTGGCCTACTTTATAAGTGCTTAAAAACTGCTTGTTGAATTCATAATTGAATTGGATAACCCTAAGAAGCATGCAGAACAAGAAGTATTATTCTGCATCTTCTGAAGAAGAAATTAAGGCTTTGAGAGGCACTGTCATGTCACACAGTTAGCTTGTGATGAAGTTGGGATGCAAACTCTCTCATCCATTTCCTCATTCAACCTTATTTCATTCAACAAGCCCTGAGTACCTCCTGTGCACCAGTCACTGCCTTGCCCTCAGGACCTTACATGTAGGGCAACGGGGTTTAGAGAACCTGAGCCAGAGTGCTTGTGCCTTGAAGTCAGATTTTTTTTTTTCTTTTCTGGACGCCCTTGTGGTGTATGGAAGTTCCCAGGCCAGGGGTTGAATGTGAGCCACAGCTGCAGCAACGCCAGATCCTTTAATCCACTGCACCAGGCTGGGATTGAAGCCATGCCTCTGCAGTGATCCAAGCCACCGTGGTCAAATTCTTCACCCACTGTGTCACAGCGGGAACTCCAAAGTTGGCCCTTATGAGCTGTGTGACCCTGGACAAATTACTTGGCTTTTCAGTGCTTTCATTTTCTCATCCGTAAACTAGAGAAGCCTACCATAAAAGGATTAGATAAGTTCATACGGTGCAAAGTGTTTAGCACAGTTGCTAGCACCGTAATCACCTGTGATTGTGCTAAACACCGTGTCAGTCCTGGGCTGCGGAGATGAGGGAAACTTGGATCCTCCCGTTGCTTAAGATGCTCTGTCTAGCGGCGTGGAATGAGGCTCAGAAGATCATGGTTAGGGCATGTGGTGAGCAGTGCTGTGGGATGGGAGGAGGATTAGGGGAGCACGGGGAGGGGATGGGAGTTGGAGGGCTGGACCTCTGGGGAGCTGAGTCCTTAAGCACCAGCATTTGACCCCCATTTGGTCCATCTGCTGGGAGGAGGCTGTGGCCATGATTGAGGTGAGAAAATGAAAAGGCCTGACCAAGTCCACCGCAGGGCCAGGGGAAAGATTTAGGTGATGGAGTTGACAGGAACAAAGGTTGATTAGATGAGGGGGTGAGGGCAGGAAGGCGCCTGATTTAGTGCTTCCCAGATGCCCCCACACTGCCTTGGAGGAGGTTCTCTTTGCAGGTTTCTAACTTAATTCAGGGGCGAAGGGGCCACCAAGCCATGTCCCAGGTAACCAGAGCCTGGCCCACCACATGAGAGGGCTCAAGTACTAGCATTTTTCTGGGCTTTAGGCTGCCAGGAGGACAGTGCTCAGGTTTAATTCCTTATTTTGGCCATGACTGCCCAAGCCAAAAAAACCCCACATTTATATATTAAGAATGATTAACAACCTTTTAAAATGTTTTTTATCGCCTATCTTGTTTACTTTGGGGATTATCATGCCCTGCCTTTACGGAGTGTACAGTACAGTTCCGTGACTCTCTTATCTTTTAGTCTCATGTCTCTTTTTATTTATTTATTTACTTATTTTTATTTTTTTACTTTTTGTCTTTTGTCTTTTTAGGGCTGCGCCCAGTGGCATATGGAGGTTCCCAGGCTAGGGGTCTAATGGAGCTACAGCTGCCGGCCTGCACCACAGCCACAGCAACACCAGATCCAAGCCGTGTCTGTGACCTACACCTCAGCTCACAGCAACGCTGGATCCTTAAGTGAGTGAGGCCAGGGATGGAACCTGCAACTTCATGGTACCTAGTCAGATTCATTTCCGCTGCGCCACGATGGGAACTCCTACTTATTTAAAAAAATTTTTTTTGTTTTAAAAAATTTTTTGGCCATGCCCACAGCATGCAGAAGTTTCCAGGCCAGGGATCGCACTCGTGCCACAGCAGTGGCCCCAGCTACAGCAGTGACAATGCCAGGTCCTTAACCACTAGGTCACCAGGAAACTCCCCACATTCCTTTTTAAAAATACAATTTCAAAGTTCCCTTGTGTCTCAGCAGGTTAAGGATCTGGCGTCACTGCTGTGGCTCTAGATACAGCTGCAGCATGGATTCGATCCCTGGCCCAGGAACTTCTGCATGCTGTGGGCTCAACCAAAAATTAAAATAAAATAAAAATTTAAAAAGAAAGCTTAAGGACTTCCCATTGTGGTGCATGAGGTTTCAGGTTTGATCCCTGGCCTCGCTCAGTGCATTGCCATGAGCTGTGGTGTAGGTCGCAGATGCGGTTTGGATCCTGTGTTGCTGTGGCTGTGGCATAGGCTGGCAGCTGTAGCTCTGATTGGAACTCTAGCCTGGGAACCTCCATATGCCACGGGTACAGCCCTAAAAAGACAAAAAATAAAAAATAAGTAAAAATAAAAAAGAAAAGAAAAAAAGCTTAAATAAATAAAATTTCACCAAAAATGTCTAGTGTATTGAACAGATATAAGAGCTGCTTAGGTGGAAATGGTGGCCTGGCCCAGTACCCACGCTGCCTTCCTCCATGGCTCGAGAAGACTCCTGGGAGCTCACAGCCCCATGTAACACGGTCCAGCCAGGTGGTTCTCCAAGGAGGTTCTTTCCATCAGCAGCATCCGTATCTCCTGCATGTTTAGAAGTACATATTCTCAGGCTTCATCCTAAACCCACTGAATCATAACCTACAATCTGATTTAACAAACCCTCCAAGTGATTTTGATGCCCAGAAATGAGGAGTGATTTGCCTTAAGTTATTTGGGGAGTTTAATGGGATTTAATTATGGAGTGTCCGATGTGTGCAAAATTCTGGCATATGTGTTACAGGGGATACCAAGAAAGTTAGGTCTCGGTATTAGTAGTCTATTGCTGAGTAGCACATTAGCCCAGAGTTTGGCTACTTAATGAACAGTGTCACGAATCTGGGTGCAGCTTTGTGGACTCATCTACCTTAGGGTCTCCCACGTGGGCCAGGGTCTCAGTCCTCTCGAGGTTCGGCTGGGGCAGGATCCACTTCTGAGTTCCTTTGGTGGTTTTTGGTAGGATTCAGAGTCTTAGAGGTGGGTTGGCTGGCAGCCTTGCTTCCTTGCCACCTGGGCTTTTCCAGAGGGCAGCTTGCACCATGGTGGCTGGCTTCACCAACATGAGTAAGCCAGCCAGAGAGAGCAGCAAGCGAGGGCACCCAAGACAGAAGTCACACTGTAACGTATCCTTGGAAGTGGCTTGTGCTCTAGTCCATCTTCATTAGAAGTGGGTCACCAGCTCCAGCCCACGTTCAAGGGGAGGGATTCACACAAGGGCATGAATACCAGGAGAGGGGCTCTTAAAGGATCCCACAGTCTCTGTCTCCACCTTGCATTTGCAATCGAGACATCGAATCACTGCACACCTAAAGTGGAGTCGGTCAGAGAAGGGCCATGGTCATAGAGGAGGCAGAAGTTCAGTGGTGGCTCAGAGAAAAGTAATTTTCTGGAGCAGTCGGGAAGGTTTCTTGGAGGAGGTGGCATTAACAAGGGACTTTGAGGGAATGGAGTTTATGCCCTTGGCCAAGAAGGGGAGGCCGGGCAGAGGATACAGCATAGGCTGAGGCAGTGAGGTGGGAAAGCACAGGGAGCTATGCAGGTATCAAAACCAACTCACTTGAGTGGAGGGAGCCTATAGAGAGAAAGAGGACAAAGTGACAGTAGAGATTGGGGCCCCGGGTCAAGGCTGCCACTGCTAGATGCGGATGCTCTCCTCTCCGCTGGAGGCGGGCGTAGCTTCCATCACTATCACGGTCAGGACCGTGGGGCTCTGAGCCCAGTGCTCCCCTGTCCCATAGCCTGGCCGTGAGATCCCTGCCTCATCTTCTCTTGTAGTTTGGACGCACTGAAGTCATTGACAACACACTCAATCCCGACTTTGTGCGCAAATTCATCGTGGATTACTTCTTCGAGGAGAAGCAGAACCTCCGTTTTGACCTGTAAGTGGAAGATGGTGCTGAGGACAGGGTGGGGGAAGGAGCTGCTGATGGTGGATGGGGCTGCAGGGCCTGTGGCTGCGGCTGGCGTTTCTTTACTAGGGAAGGTAGGGGTGGCTGTGATATTAGAGGAAGCCCAGGGTTGGTTGGCCTGGGGTAAAAGTAACAATTAGCTGAAGTCCAGCCCTGCCCTCATCAGGAGATGGAAAGGAGCTGGGTGGAGGAGCCAACCCCCTTCCCCATTAGTCTCAGTGCGGGAGGGCACCTGGCAAGCTACCTGATTCTGGGGTGGGGTGATGAGGAAGGATCCTGGAGGCAACTCTAGCTCTGCCTCCTAGGAGCCCCTTCCCCTAGGCCCTGACTTTTTTCCTCTGACCTCTCCCTCTGACCAGGATTGTTCTGGGAAAGGGTCCCCTCCAGCTTCCCCTCCTGCAGAGCTAACCCGGCTGACGGGGCTCAAAGCATCTGTGTGGATGTCACAAAGGTGCCCAGTGCTTCTCTCCTAAAGTTAAAGATGATGGTGGGATTTGAGTCTAGTGAGCACGCGGAGTGCTGTTTTGTTGTTTTTTTTCAGGGTATAGGATGATTAGAAAGGACTGTGCCCCCAGAGAACTGTGTACACAGTGGGGGGAAGGGGGGGTTGGCACCTGAGGGAGCAAAGAGGAAAAAATGCAGTGAAAGGAAATGACTTCAGAGGAAGTGGGGGGAGGACCTGAGGCCGAGGGCAGTCAGTGTAGCCCATTGTTGGGAAGTCACTGGTATCATTTTGGGGAGAAGGTGCTCAGGGCACGGGACTGGCAGGAGAATGCCTGCCCTTCAGCAGGGGTCCTACGGGCCTAGAGTGGCGTCTGGCTGCAGAGATGGCCAGTGAGCAGGGGTGGGATGCCGAGGAAGGGCTGCAGATGAGGGGAAGGGAGGGGTCCAGGTGCAGGATGGCCGAGGTTCAGGTATCAGTGCCTCCCTCCTTCTTGAGTGCCCAGGCCCAAGGGCAGGCTGGGCAGACCTGAGCAAGAGGAAGCCATCAGAGAAGGTCAAAGGCAAGATACTGAAGCCAAAGGCAGCCGAGCCTTGGCTGGGACAACAGAAGAACAGGCAGTGGAGAGCAAGGTGACTCAGGCACCTATGAACCAGCCAGGGTAGCAAAGCACGTGTATTTTCTCAGTTTGTAATGAGACATATGTGTAAGGAAGGGCCCAAGTCTTAAAGAGTCCTGTGCTGTGATGCATTTTGACACCCATTTACCACCCAAATCAAGAGACAAAACAGGTCCAGCACCAAGGAAGGCTCCCTTTTGCGTCTCCCCAGAAATGTCCTCTGTGTCAGTGTCTGTTCTAGGGGAAGCAGAGGTCCTGGCTCGGCTCAAGAAGCCAGGCGGTTTGAGACAGGATGCTCCAGCCACCTTCACCATCTCTCTGTGTTCCCTGCAGATACGACGTTGACTCCAAGAGTCCGGATTTATCCAAACATGTGAGTTCTGCCGGTGCCTGCCCAGCAATCCTGAAAGTCTCTTAGATGCCAAATTCTGAGTTGGCCTTGGGTGTCACTGTGACGCAGAGTGTGTGTCTGATGCTACATTCTGTCATTTCAGAGCCTTCCTGCTTCCATGGGTGCAGGGATGGGGGAGGCAGGATGCTTAGGAGCAGAGGGGGTGACAGTGGTCTTTTCTGTATCCTGGATGTGCAGGACTTTCTGGGCCAGGCCTTCTGCACCCTGGGAGAGATTGTGGGGTCCCCTGGGAGCCGCCTGGAGAAGTCCCTCACGTAAGTGTATGGGGGAGTGGGTGCTGTCTGGGTTGCTTTCTCAGTGATGGGCCAACTTCCTGCCCACCTTTCTGAGGGCTGGCTCAGGGTAGGAAGAAAGCAGTTGGCAGTCATAACAGATGATGGGAAATAAGGAGATTGGAGTTCCTGTCATGGCTCAGTGGGTTAAGAATCTGACTAGGATCCATGAGGATGCAGGTTTGATCCCTGACCTCACTTAGTGGGTTAAGGATCCATCATTGCCACTGCTGTGGCCTAGGCTGGCAGCTGCAGCTCCTATTCCACCCCTAGCCTGGGAACTTTTGTATGCTGCATGTGTGGCCCTAAAAAAAGACAAAAAAAAAAAAGAAAGAAAGAAAGAAAGAAAGAAAGAAAGAAAGAAAGAAAGAAAGAAAGAAAGAAAGAGAGGCCCCACAGGCCTTAACTTTGTAGGGCTTTTAACCCCATTATCTTGGAAGAACCCCAGCTCAGCTATTAGAACCCCGAATTCCTTAGGATAGCCCAAGATGCTATCTAGTCCACTCCTCTTCCCCTCTCCATCATTGTATAGAGGAAGGAACAGAAGCCCAGAGAGAGGCAGTGACTTGCCCTAGGCCACACAGCTACGAAGTAGAAAAGCTGGGATTTGAATCCCAGAATCTCCTCACACAGTGGATTCCTCAGATCACTCATACCTTGTTGTAGGCCAGAGCTGGGCATGGTGAGGCCTTCTCCATCCTGTCCTTCCCCTGATACTGCATTATAGGGCTTTAGGTGCTTTTAGGAGAAAGCTCTTACCCGAAGCAGCCTCTGGGCTGAGAAATCCCAGGGCTTCTCATAGTGGAGCCTGAGGGTGGCTTCAGGGACCAGCCAGGGCTGGCCAACTGGTGGGGTGACCTCTTTTGTCCCTGTTTCTCAGGAAACCCTAAGAGTAGGGCCCAGGCCTCAGACAGGACAAATGTGGAGGTCATAGAGCAGAGTGGGCAGAAAAGCCCTGCTTGCTGCTGCCAAGTTCACACTGGATGCTGTCCCGTCACCGTGTTCAATAACTGCAGAATGTGTTATTGGGAGGGGGGGTCCCTCTTTCCCAGACCCTTGCCTCTGACCGCCAGTAACTGTGTGGTCACTTCAGGGACCCCAGAAAGTCCTCCCTGCTCCCAAAAAGGTCTCCTCCTCTAGGTTCAAAGAAACAGTGATAAATAGCTGTCATTTATTCAAAACTAGGAGCAGGAGTTCCCATCGTGGCACAGTGGAAATGAATCCGACTAGGAACCATGAGGTGGCGGGTTCAATCCCTGGCCTTGCTTAGTGGGTTACAGGTCTGGCTTTGCCGTGAGCTGTGGTGTAGGTCACAGATGTGACTCAGATCTGGAGTTGCTGTGGCTGTGGTGTAGGCCAGTGGCTGTAGCTCTGGACCCCTAGCAAAAAAAAAAGAAAGAAAACTAGGAGCAAATCCAGGACTGGGGGGGGCTCTGTAGCTTATAGAATTTGGGGTCCCAGGAATGAGTGTGAGTCTGCCTCTTTCAGCTCCCAATGGCCTGGGTCAAAAGCCCATGGTCGTTTGAGTCTGTTTCATATGCTGTCCCCTGGCCCACCTTCAGTGAAGGGACACCATCTGGGGGACCGAGGAAGGCTCCGAGTAGGGGTGGCTAGTGAGAGGAGCTTTAAAGGGCAAGCAGGATCTGAAATGTCAGGATGCTGGGTGTTGATAAAATGTCAGATGCTGTGTCCCCCTCTGCAGCTGTCATGTGTCTAAGTCTAGCTGTGCCCTGGCTAGACCTCTGAATGGGCTCCCTTTCATTAGGCATCTCTTCTGGGCCAGGCAGTGTTTGGTCTCTGTGACCTCATGTGATTCTCTCAGCAATCTTCCCCTTTCACAGCCCACACACTGAGGCTCAAAGAGGTAGAACAGAAGTTCTCAAACTGTAGCAGGATCAGCATCACCAGGCTTGTTTTTGTTTTGTTTTGTTTTTTATGGCCACACCCACAGCATATGGAAGTTCCTGGGCCAGGGATCCAAGGCCCAGCTGCCACCTATGCTGCAGCTACAGCAATGCCAGATCCTTTACCCTATTGTGCCAGGCCAGGATCAAACCCGTGCCTCCACAGTGACCTGAGCCACTGCAGTCAGAGTTTTAACTCACTGTGCCATAGTGGGAACTCCTAAGAGGGCTTGTTAAATATAGACTACGGGGCTCCAAGCCCAGGCCTGGGCAAGGGACTGAGAATTTTCATGGGATGGGATACTGCTTGTCTAGGGACCACACTTTGAGAGCCCCTGAGGCAGAGCTGCCTAGGGCCTCACAACAAGGTTTGGTAGGAAGACCTTTCCTTCCCCTGCCTGTGGCTTTCCATCCTGTTTTGTGGCACCTGTCTCCCAGAATCCAGATGCCCAATGCTTTGGCCTCTCAGGATGGAGATACTCAGCTCAAGTCATGCTTTTTCTCTTCCTCCCTCTCCACAGAATAGGAGCATTCAGCCTGAATTCCAGGACGGGCAAACCCATGCCAGCTGTGTCCAACGGGTAGGCCACCAGTCATCTCTGGCCCTGGAGTCTTCAGACATTCAGCCAGCTCTGCAGAGGGGGCCTCAGAGTCCTGGCCCAGTCCCTGCTCCCACCAGTGTGCATCCAGCCCCAGTTAGGGGCACAGAGAGGGCCCTGGGTCCCTCATCAAGGACCACTCTGCAGCTGGCCCTCCCCCATCCAGGCCCATCCCCAGTGGCTCCTGGGACTTTGGGAAGCAGGGCAGGGCTTAGAGGTCGGAGGGGCTGTTTCCAGGAATCAGCAGGGCCTGGATGCTCTTCCTTTCCTTCCTTTCTCCCTGGCCTGTTTCTCCGGCCTCCACCTCTCACCCTCCCTCTCTGTTCTCTTGACCTCCTCATCTCTCTTCTCCACCGCTTCCACTGCTGGACATCAGCCTCCTCACAGGGTGGACCCAAATCCTCACTTTCTGCGTTTTCTGACCAGCTGTCGTGGGCTAGACTTGTTCCCCCAGCCCCCACCCTGACCATGGGCTTCTGGCTGGCCTCATGCAGATGTGGCAACGGAGACCCTCCCACTCCTTCCCTCTCCTTCTCTCCTGGTTGGAGAGAGGGTCTTTACCTGGGGGGAGGGGTGGGGCAACAGGGAAGGAAACATCTGCTTGAGGGACCAGCCCGGAGGTGCCTCTGGAGACAAGCGTCTTGGCTGAGTAAGCAAAGCTCCAGGGGCCTTTGCCGAGGGCTCCTGGAAATTGGGTCTCTGCAGCTGGATTGCCTGAAATGGGGCTGTGGGAAAGGGGCCTCCAGGAGACCCAGGAATGCGTACAGCCCAGAAAGGGTATGGATGCTAATTTCCAAGAAGAGTAGAAAAGCAGCAATGGGAGAGGAAGCAGGAGTCATAGAAAAAGTGAGGGAGAGTGACACACTGAGGTATATGGAACGATTGGCCAACAGGGACCTGCTGTACAGCACAGAGAACTCCACCCAGTATTCTGTGAAAATCTATGTGAGAAAAGAATCAGAGAGAATAGATATGTGTATATGTATGACTGGGTCACTTTGTTGTACAACAGAAATTATCACAGCCTTGTAAATTAACTATACTTCAATAAAACTTAAAAAATAGGAGTTCCCGTCATGGCTCAGTGGTTAATGAACCCGACCAGTATCCATGAGGATGTGGGTTTGATCCCTGGCCTCACTCAGTGGGTTAAGGATCCAGCATTGCTGTGAGCTGTGGCGTAAGTCACAGACGCAGCTCGGATCCCTTGTTGCTGTGGCTGTGATGTAGGCCGGCAGCTGTAGTTCCGATTAGACCCCTAGCCTGGGCACCTCCATATGCCTCAGGTGTGGCCCTAAAAAATAAATAAATAAATAAATAAAATGGAGTTCCCCTCGTGGCACAGTGGAATCAAATCCAACCGGAAACCATGAGATTGCAGGTTGGATTGCTGGCCTCGCTCAGTGGGTTAAAGATGCAGCGTTGCCATGAACTGTGGGGTAGTTTACAGACTCGGCTCGGATCTCGCATTGCTGTGGCTGTGGTGTAGGCCAGTGGCTACAGCTCCGATTAGACCCCTAGCCCGGGAACCTCCATATGCCACAGGTGCAACCCTAAAAAGACAAAAAATAAATAAATTAATTAATTAATAAAAAGGGAGACTGAGACAGATAAGAGGGAGGGAGAGGGCAAAGCAGGGCAGGTGGGAACAGATTGGGGCTGGAGGGGAGGAAGGAAGGACTGGAACTAGAAGAGGGGCTAAGAGGCAAAGAGAAGAACAGATAGAGAAACACTGGACAGAGGAGGCTGGTGTGAGGATTCTGTCTCCCTGGTCAAGGAATCCATCTTTACTGGCAAGGAGAGCCAGATCAGGGGCTGGGGAAGGCTTTGGGCTCCTCAGCTCAGCTACCCAAGTCTAGGGGTGCGAGTGGGCGGGCACCACCATCTGCCTGTGGCGGGGAACCTCCAGATGCGGCCCCTGCTCTGGTCACCTCATCTGAAGAGACCTGGGCTGTCTCATCAGCCCAGGCCGGGTCCCAGGCCTCCTTTGCCTCCTCTGTTTGAGAGCCTGTCCCTTCAAGAGCTGGCACTGGGGAGAGCTCCATCAGTGGTTCTCAAAATGTGTTCCACAGATTAAATAAGAATCTGGCATTGCTGAGAGCTGCAGTGTAGTTTGCAGACGTGGCTTGGATCTGGTGTTGCTGTGGCTGTGACGTAGGCCAGCAGCTGCAGCTCCAGTTGTAAACTTCCGTATGCCACAGGTGTAGCCCTAAAAAAAATGTGGAGTTCCCGTTATGGCTCAGCAGGTTAAGAACCCAACTAGTATCCATTGAGGATGTGGCTTCAATCCCTGGCCTCACTTGGTGGATTAAGGATCTGGCATTGCCATAGCTGTGGTGTAGGTCCCAGGTGTGGCTGGGATCCTGCATTACTGTGGATGTGGTGTAGGTTGGCAGCTGTAGCTCTGATTCGACCCCTAGCCTGAGAACCTCTATGTGCCACAGGTGCGGCCCTAAAAAGAAAAAAAAATGTGTTCCACAGACAGCATGCTGACGGCCCCAAGGCTGGATTTGATTGTCTCTGCACAACTGTAAAAGGAACAGGTCAGGGAGAAAAATGGTGCTCTTGAGGCACAGGGCCTTCTCTGTGCCAGGCGCTGTGTGTGTGTGCCTATTAGTAAAGTGGATTCCATAATCACACCCATTTTATGAGCCAGGAAACTGAGACTCAGAGAGGTGCGGTAATGAGCCTAAAGTCACACAGCTGCTGGAAAACATGCCATTTTCTTCTCCCTCCCAATGGCCCCAGTACCCCCACCCCAGGTTAGTCCCAAACACTGGAGTGGGATGGGCTGATGCCAGCAGCGTGAGGGGTCCCTCTTGACGAAAGCAAGAGGTAGTGCAGGTCCCCTAGGTAGAGTCCCACTCTGGGAACTTGACCTCCTAGAAAGGATTCTCTGGGTGGGCCAGCTTCATGTCCTGGTTGCCCACCTCACAGAGGAGCCACATGATTGGCTGGGCTCCGTTGCCCCCAGAAAGACCCTAGCCAAGAAGTTCAAGGGGAGGGAGCCTTGAGAGAGGGCCTGGCAAGCGGCCACCAAGAGTCTGCCAGTCCCCTGCCCCGCTTACTCCCTCTTACTGCCCTCCCTCCCACGATGAATCAGGGTGGTTCAGAGCTGGAATGTTCCGGGACTCTGGGGGTCAGCTGGGTGCAGGGTGGGGTGGCTAGCCCACGAGGTCTTTTGCCCACAGAAGTGGTCTTTGGATGGAAAGTTTGAGAACCACTGGTCTGGAAGCCTCCGGGTGAGTCTGGATGCTTTTCCACTTCTAGGACTTTCACTGCAGACAGGACCCTTCCTGGTGGGGCTCTTGGGGAGCAGGGGGTGGGGCAGCCCCAGGCCCAGGAAGCCGTGCCCTAGGCCACAGGAGACTGTCTTCTCGGGGACTTTGGGGCAGATCTGCTGGATGGTGGGGGGCGGGCGGGAGGATGAAGAGGGCTGATTTCAGGAATGTTCAGGCTTGAGTCTCTGTCCTTGACCGACGTCCCATTCTCTCCTCTTCTCCCCTCCCAGTGGTGTCCCAGGGAAGAAATGTGGCACCATCATCCTGTCTGCTGAGGAGCTCAGCAACTGCAGGGTGAGTGGCAGAGGGACGCCAGGGCAGGACTGGGTCTGGGTGGGGATGGGGCAGCGACAGAGGGCAGTCCACCCTCCCTGTGACCCTGGGGCCATGCATGTCCTTGGAAAGACTAGGGGAAGACAGGTCTCCTCCCTCTGACCTGGCTGATGTAGAAGTCCTCAACCCTGGAGCCAGAGGCCACCTTCCCTTTTATAGTAGAGCTGCCTGAGGCCCAGAGAGAGGAGGGAACTCACCCGCAGTCAGCAGCAGAGCTGAGCTGGGAGCCCTGGTCCATTCCCCATCATGGCCACTGCTCACTTGTCCTCAAGCCAAGACTGCCTTGGCACCAACATTGGCGGCAGGGGGGCTTTTTCAGTCTTGGAGCCTGGGTGCTTGGCATTTAGTTGTCATTTTTCACTTTTAGCTTTGGAGTAGGGTGACACCCTGTATGGGGCTGAGGGAGTGTGTGTGTGTGTGTGTGTGTTGGGAGGCCAGAGTCTGCAGTGCCAACCAGTCCTTGGTTTTACTTCTTCCATGAGACTGTGGAAAAGCAGGGGATGGGAATAGCTAGAGGGTAGCTGAGCCCCCAAGAAGGGGCCCAGGGGGCCCAATGGCTATTAATGATGATAAATGATAATAGTGATGATATCTTTTGTCTGACAAGTGTTGGGCTTTTTACATTTTATCACTATTTCTGACCATAATCCTAAGAGGCAGGATAACCATTGTCATTCCCATTTTATGGATGAGAAAAGTGAGGCTCAGAGAGGCTAAGTCCCCTATTCAAGGACAATAAGTGATAGAGCCAGTGTTCTAGTTCTAATGCAGATCAGCCTGATCCTAAAACCCAGGCTTATTCCACCAAACCACCCAGGCTTGCACGCCCCTTGGGAGCCACAGGTAGGAATTTAGGCACTAATGAGGAGGAGAGGCAAATGCAGCAACAGTGTGAGCACAAGACCAATTCTGGGGTAATCTGGGAACACAGCTTCCCATGGGGCTCAGCTCAGGTTAGAACACCCAGGAAGGATGAGGAGAAACAGCATTTTTTTTTTTTTTTTTTTTTTTGCTTTTTGCTTTTTAGGGCCACACCTGTGGCACATGAAAGTCTTCAGGCTAGGGGTCAAATCAGAGCTTCAGTTGCTGGCCTATGCCACAGCCACAGCAGTGCGGGATCCAAGCCATGTCTGCAACCTACACCACAGCTTATGGCAAGACCAGATCCCCAACCCATGAGCAAGGTCAGGGATCGAACCCAAGTCTTCTTGGATGCTAGTCGGGTTCATTACTGCTGAGCCACCATGGGAACTCCCAAAAAGCATTTTCTGACCTTCCTGAGAAGTCAGTGTCACTACTATATCCATTACTTATCAATATTTACCATATTATAAATTAAAATTGAAGAAAAAATTTAAATTATGTATAAATTCATTTCAAAATTACAATAGTCTGAGTTCCATCATGGCCAATGGTTAAGGATCTGGCATTGTCACTGCCATGCGCTGGGGTTCAATCCCTGGCCAGGAACTTTTGTGTGCCGCGGGCGCAGCCAAAAAAAAAATTTAACCCATTAGAGGTTAACAGAAGTAACATCTTTTTTGAAAAATAACTAGATTTGCCAAAATCAAAGCGATTTAGCTGGGGAGTTCCCTTGTGGCTCAGCAGGTTAAGGATCCGGCATTGTCACTGCTGTGGTACAGGTTTGATCCCTGGCCCAGGAACTTCCTCATGCCTTAGGCACAGCCAAAAAAAAAAATGTCCTTTAGTGGAAAGACTGCTTTGCTTTACATTTTTTAAAAAAAAAATCTCTTAATACCTGGTTTAACAGAAGAGCTAGATTCTCCTCTCTGCCTCTGCAGTCAATCTGTTATGCTATCACTGTTGGATAATTTCTAGAAAATTCCATGTCTTACCAGCGTTATTATGAAAATAGCTTTGGCCTCATGGGCTCCCATGGGGGTTTCCAGTTCTTACTTTGAGAATGGCTGGTACATATGGAGGTTTAAATTGTTAGTTGACATTAACTGAGCAACACACTGTGCTAAGTGGTTTACAGTATTGGTTTATTTATCTGATGTCCTATAATATGTAATGTAATACGTAGTATGATGTATTATATATTGTAGCATCTCATGTATTATGGTCCCCATTTTACAGAGAGGTTAAGGGACCTGCCCAAGGTCACACAGCCACTGAGTAGAAGAGATTGTAACCCAGGCAGTCTGGTCCTAGATCCAAGGTCTTTAACACCTAGGCTGTAGTGTCCCAAATTTTGCTTTCATGGGCTTCTGGTTGGAGAAGAAGGCACAGAATTGATAGGACAGGGTGGTATAGCAGTGACTAAATCAGCTCCAACACAACTGCTCAATCTGGTTTCTCCACGGGTCTGTTTACCTACTGAGGGTCTGGAGGAACTTGACCACAGGACTAAACCTCCCCCACGTAGACACCCAGCAGAGGGCGTGACGTGCAGTAGGTGACCCAGAGGCTCCGGCATGAAGCTGTGATCAGATGACTAGGAAGCACAAACCCAATGTTCAGGCTCATGATGAAAACTCCTACATCCGTATATGCTGGCGATCTGGACACTACTGGAGTTCAGAAAAGGGAGAGAACCCAGCCGACATGTAGACGAGATCTTGGGTTCCCGCTTCCTGAGCTTCAGTTTCCCCGCCTGTGTGCTGGGACTGGTAGGGCTGCTGTGAAGATTAGAGGAGATGGTGAAGGCGACCGTGCCTGACAGGGGCCAGTTCCTAGTGGGCGTCTGGGAAAGACTGAATCTGAATTCCCGGGGAACCTAAATTCAGCCTGCTCCCCCACGCTTCTAGCTCAGCTGGTGACTCCCTCCCAAGTTTATAATTAAATAAAGTAATACAAGTGAAAGTGCTTTGGAAATTCTGAAGCTCTAGACAATGCTAGGTGCTGCTATGGGTCTAGTTCTCCAGGATTGGGCAACAGTCTGCCTTTTATACCCATTAGACTCCCCTTCCCCCTCCCCCTCCTTCCCCCCTCCTCTCCTCCCCTCCTCCATCCAGGGACGGCAGCAGTTTCTTTGATTTAAACTGTTTCAGAGCCAGTGGGGGGCGGGGTCTCCCTCCCTTCCACTTGAGATTGTCAGCTCCTTTTCTTTGGGGGAGGGGGGCATCTTTGGCTGAGTTCTGTCTTTCCCTAGAATATTTGCAAAGGAAAAGAGACTAATTCCCAGCATCTGGCTGAATTAAAATAATTACATCTGCACGGCTTTGCTTCTGTGGTTCCAGCATTCAGTGGGAGGATCAAAGGAAGAAGGTGGGGTCTGAGCGATGGTTTTTCATCAGAGCAGGGCTTCCTGAATATATTCTGTCAAAGTAGACATACCCGCCCTTCATCCTTGGGGAGGATGTGAGCAGGCAGGGACCAGCAATGGATTAGAGTGGACTCCGTTGGGTCATCCTCGTGCTTTGATGGGTTATAGAAAAGCCCTGCTCATCTAGAATTTAAATACCAAGAAAGTTCCAACAATCAGAATTGGATCCCAAATGTTATTCTGTAATACTTGCTGTTGACAGAGATGAGCTTTATATCCTGAAGGGCCTCTGAAACACCCAAGAATTCATTGTGCTCAGCAGTAAGGCAATTATTATTCTGTGTAACACTGACCAATATTTGTATCATCCTCAGGATTGCCTGAGACTATCATGTTTATAGTCTATTTGATTGTCACCACGGGGCCCCGGGGGCAGGGCAGGAGTGAGTGACCCAGGGTCACTCAGAGAGGTGGAAGTGGCCTGCCTCAGGTCACTCCTCCCTTGGATGGAGGCATCAAAATTTATTACATTCACTCTTTTCTAGGAAACAATATACTTAATACTGCCGTGAACATCCTCACAGCGGAATCGTTCCATTTTCCTTTGAACTTTAGTTGATGGACTTTGATTAGTATCCCAGGCTCACGGAGGCTCAAGGAGTGGGAGGAAAAATGGTCAATCTGGGGTTTTCAGACTCTGAATGACCAAATCAAGGTACACAACTGATTGGATTGCTCAAGAAGTTGGTCATTAAGACAGCAGTGGAAACCTGCTTGACCTCCACGTGGTTATTACACTCAATGTCTAAGACAGGCCTAGACCACCGTCTGGGTTAGAATAAACGCCAGCCCATGAGGTTTCTGCTGCTGTCCCTGAATGCCTGCACCCCAGGACTCTTGCTTCTGGGCCCCTCTGTGAATATAGAAGCCCTCCCAGAGGTCACCATCACAGAATCACCTCCACCTCTGAGCTGTGTTCCCTTCTGCGGGAGTGCTCAATTTCAGAGCTAATGATTATTATTATTTTTGGGGGGCTGCATTTACAGCATGTGGAAGTTCCCAGGCCAGGGATCAAACCCATATATGAGCCTGGGCAAGTTACTTAACCTTTCTGTACCTCAGTTTCTTCATTTGTAAAATCGCTTTACCTGGTGGGGTGTTTTTTGTTTTTTTGTTTTTGCCACTCTGAGGCATGTGGAGTTTCCAGGCCAGGGATCAGATCTAAGCTGTAGCTGTGGCAACCCTGGATTCTTTAACCTGCTGTGCCAGACAGGGAATAGAACACCAGAGAGACACCACTGATCCTATTGTGCCACAGTGGGAACTCCTTATTTAAATCTTTGATTTGATGTATCATGGATTTTTGCATTGATTTTGATATTTTAAATATCACATTAAAACGTCTTTGTTTTGAGGCGTCCTCTTGTGGCTCGGTGGGTTAAGGATCTGATGTTGTCACCATAGCAGCTCAGGTCACTCCCATGGCATGGGTTTTATCCCTGGCCCAGGAACTTCCTCATGCCTTGGGTGCAGCCAAAAGTAAATAAATAGAATAAAACAAAATAAAATCTTTATTTTGATGACTAAGATTTTTGGAGTCCCTTAAATTTTGCCCTTGCCTATCCTTGCTCTGACCCTGGGGGCTGCTGGCGAGGTCCAAGCCAGAGCAGCTTTGCAGTCTCCCCTCTGGGGTGCCACTACTGTCTCCCAGCCTTCAGCCCACCTGCCGACCTCTGGGCCTGACCTCTGACCTACATGGCCCTCTCCTGGGTCAGTGGGGGGCTAACATGCTAGAGTGGGCCAGGCCACCACCCCAGAGAGAAAGGCTCTTTGCTGTGGTCTCCCCAGCAGCCTGATTAACATGCGGAAAGATGCAAATTGAAGCAATTCTGCTGTTTTAGAAGAACTTAATATGTTTTTTTAAAAGATAGGGTGAAAAGGCAGAAATTGCAGAAAATTATATATTGCAGGAGTTGCTTTATCTTCTGTGCAGTTGATTCCAGAGATGCTTCTGGTTTGGAAAAGGCATTTCATGTGCTTGGAGAGCCCCATTCTCAGGCTGAGGGTGCCAAACAGCAGGGCTTCTGACCCTCAGCCAGAATTTGCTGCTCTCTAATCCTGCTGATCTGGTGCATTTTATTGCCACTCCCCCAGACTCTTCCTGGGGTCACAGGTAGATCAAAGGTTGATTCCTTCATTAACCCTTATTTAAGGGGAATGGTCAAAGCTTAGTAACTATGGAGTTCTGTCTGACTAGCATCCACAAGGACGCAGGTTTGATCCCTGGCCTCACTCAGTGGTTTAAGGATCCAGGGTTGCCATGAGCTGTGGTGCAGGTTACAGACACGGCTTGGATCCTGAGTTGCTGTGGCTGTGGTGCAGGCCTGCAGCTGCAGCTTCGATTCAACCCCTAGCCTGGGAACGTCCATGTGCCGCAGGTGCAGCCCTAAAAAGACAAAAAAAAAAAAGTTTAGTAAAATTTGACTGTTGACATAACTCAGAGCCACCTTCAAAAGAAAGTCAAGGGCTCCCCAGGGGCTGCACACCCAATAGGAAGCTGGTCTTGATTACAGCCTAGAAGGCTCTCTGAAGCTCTGTCTCATGCCCATGGAGCAACAATAGCCTGATACAGTTTATCATGATGGGCTTTTGCCGAATGGGCCCAGGTCTAGTTGGTGCAAGGGAGGACAGATCAGGTTGAACAAGTAAATAAGCCCAGCAATGCCTCACAGAGATATGCCATGGAGGGTGGGGGGTGGGGATGGGGGGAATGGTGTGTGGCTTACTGGGGGATTTTTACAGTCAGATGAATTTTGGAGCCTTTTTTTTTTTTTTTTTAATTTAACTAGTTTGCACAGAGGAGTTCTTTCTAAAATGGATTTCACACTTCTCTGACTTCTCAAACTGAGGTTGCAGAACATAATTAAACTTATCTTGATGATTCAGGGTCATCATTTGGAATCTCAGTTATTGTAGCTGGTTGGTCTAGGGGTGTGATTCTTTATTAATCTTTGGAGCCAGGAGTTCCCGTCATGGCGCAGTGGTTAACGAATCCGACTAGGAACCATGAGGTTGCAGGTTCGGTCCCTGCCCTTGCTCAGTGGGTTAACGATCCGGCATTGCTGTGAGCCGTGGTGTAGGTTGCAGACGCGGCTCGGATCCTGCGTTGCTGTGGCTCTGGCGTAGGCCAGTGGCTACAGCTCAGATTCGACCCCTAGCCTGGGAACCTCCATATGCCGCAGGAGTGGCCCAAAGAAATAGAGGAGAAAAAAAAAATTTTTTTTAATTAAAAAAAAAAAATCTTTGGAGCCAGACAGTCTTGTTTCAATCCCAGCTTCTCCTCTTACTAGTTTTGTGGCTTCCCAGTTAACCTCTCTGTGCCTCAGTTTCCTCAGCTTTAAAATGAGAATAACAGGGAGTTCCCATTGTGGCTCTGTGGGATAAGAACCCAACTGATAACCATGAAGATAAAGTTTCAATCCCTGGCCCTGCTCAGTGGTTAAGGATCCAGCATTGCCTCAAGCTGTGGCATAGGTCGCAAATATGTCTTGGGATCTGGCATTACTGTGGCTAAGGCATAGGCCTGCAGCTGCAGCTCTGATTCAAACCCTAGCCTGGAAACTTCCATATGCAGCCCTAAAAAAGAAAAAATGGGAATAACAAAAGTACTTATCATAGATAAACGCTAACCGAACATTGGCTGTTTCGTATGGGTCAGCCCAGTAGTAGGTCGTACTCTGCAGGTGTTGACTCCCAGTCTTTTTTTTTGCCACATGAGGAAGTTCCAAGGCCAAGTATCAAACCCTAGCCACAGTGGTGACAACACCAAGTCCTTAACCACTAGGCCACCAGGGAACTCCTTAGCTGTTCTCTGCTAGGCACTGTGGACTGGTACCCAACATGCACCGTCTTCCTTAGTCTTCTGAAGGGGCTCATAGAGGGTATTATTGTTCCATTTTTCCCTCTGCACTGGGTCCCACAAGTTACATAGCCAGTGTTGTAAGGAGCCCATCAGGTTGTAGGCCTTCTTCTAGACCTTGGGATAGAAGTCTCCAGAGAGGCATTTAAAGTGCTCCTTCTGGGAGTTCCAACTATGGCTCAGTGGTAATGAGCCCAACTACTATTCATGAGGTTGTGGGTTCGATCTCTGGCCTTGCTCAGTGGGTTAAGGATCCAGCATTGCCGTGAGCTGTGGTGTAGCTCTCAGATGTGGCTCGGATCTGGCATTGCTATGCCTGTGGTGTAGGCCGGCAGCCACAGCTCTGATTCAACCCCTAGTCCGGGAACTTCCATATGCTGCAGGTGTGGCCCTAAAAAGAAAAAAAAAATAAAGTTCTCCCTCCCTGCAGCATGGGGTAGGGTTGGAACTTTCTCCTGAGGAGAGAGCAACTGCTTGGAATGGGCTTAGAAGGCTAGAGATCTTTCTGGGACGGTGTGAGAGAAAGCCCTGAAGTCTAACTGCCTGGGTTACCATGTCTGTGTGATCTTGGGCATATGAAAACCTCTAAAAGCCTCAGTTTCCTCATCTATAAGATGGGGACACTCGAAGAGTTACTTCATACAGTTGTAATGAGGATTCAGTGAAACAATGTATGTAACGGGAAAAGCCTAACAGTGCTGAGCATGGAGCAAGTGCTCAGTAAGTCAGCCATTCTCCCTTCCAGGTTGAGGCCTTAGGTTTCTTGAGAGGTTCTCAGATTCCTGGGGCTCCTAGGCCTTGGAAGCTCCCAATCCCACCTCCTTGTTCCTCTCAGGCAAGCGATGGTGAGGGACATGAAAAAGCCATCATTACCTGGGCGGCTCCGTGTGCTGGTCGCTGTGTCCCAGCACCGCCCCTCAGGACCTCCCTTCAGGGGACTTTTCCAGCCCAGGCTCACCGGAGTCCAGCCCTGCCCCAAGTCCAAAGAAATCAGTGATTCTTTTTTTTTTTCTTTCTTTTTTTCACAGCTGCACCTGCAGTATATGGAAGTTCCCAGGCTCACGGTCACAGCCACACGCCACATGCCACACACGCCATAGCCACAGCAATGGCGGATCCGAGCCGCATCTGTGATCTACACTGCAGCTTGCAGCAATGCCAGACTCTTAACCCGCTGAGCCACAACAGGGACTCTAAAATCAATAATTATAAAGACAGAGGGAAGCAGGCCTCTCAAACTGTAGTGTGGTCTGTGCTGGAAGAGGCATGGCTTTGAAATCTCATTGAGCTCATACATGTTGAATTTCCTCTCATTGTTTACCAGCTGGTTGTCTTGGGCAGGTTACCTAGCTTCTCTGACCTCCAGCTTCCTCAATAAAAAGCAGCAAAGGATTATTCCAAGGACTAAATAGGATAAAGCTGTAAAGCACTGAGCGAAGTGACTGGCCCACAGAGATGGCATCTAATAAATGTTTGTTGAATGAATGAGCGAGCGAGTGGAAGAATGCTCTGCGTTTGCTGTTGTCCTTGAGGGAAGGCGTGGGAGGTGGTAGAGGTGGGAGTCCAGCAGGGACAGAGGCCACACACTCTGGTGGGGGGTGGGGGGCAGGGGTAGAAATAGCCGAACCCGCATAATAGCTTTTACACACACAGCTGTGTGCGCCATATGCTGTTCTCAGCACTGTCCTTACACTAACTCATTTCATCCTCACAACAAGTCTATGAGGTAGGCCTTGCCTGTACCCTCATTTTACAGATGAGGAAACTGAACACAGAGAGGGTGGGTGACTTGCTTTAGGCCACACGCTCACAGGGGATGCAACCTGGCTCCAGAGACCAAATTCTTAAGCAGTATACTGTCCCCATTGCCCCAACCTTTGACCATGTACTTCAATCTGTGGGACGTTGCATCTTTGACTCTGCCACCCTTTTGATTCTCATGGGCTGTGGGACACTGATCTCCAGCATCCCTCTTTCCCCCGAAGGGCACAGCGTGGAGACCTGGGTGACTTCCCAGACAGGCTCTGGCCCTGGAAGGCAGGCCAGGCTCCAGGAACTATCGAAAGGGCCCTGGGCTCTGGTCCATTGGCAGTTGATTTGTCAGGAAGCAGAGCTTTCAGGTCGAAGAGACCACAGGGGGATGAGCGGGGAGGAAGACCTGGGGGCATTATCCCTCCGTTGGCCACAGCCAGCAAGAGAGGAGGGGCCGTGTGAGAGTCGGGGCCCTCACCAGGGGTTCCTCGGGCTCTTGGGCTGAGTGTGTGGTCAGCCTGGGCAGTGAGCTGATCAGCGGTTGTGAGAAACCCGGGGCTCTGTTTGGTGAACTTGTGGGGGTCACTCCCCACTCTGAGCCTTGGGCCCATCAGCTATAAAATGGGGGGCTTGTGACCCAGCTCATCTGCCTCAGAATTAATTGGACCTCTTGTGAGTCAGTGCCTGTGAAAATGATGCTTATGCTTGAACGTCCTCCAGGAGCCACACAGACGTGTAAGGGAATGTAGGCCATGTGGACCCCACAGGCTCTGGGGTTCGGTGACCAAGCTCAGAGTGGCTGGGGTTAGTCATTTCCCCTCCCTGAACCACTCAGTAAAATGATGGTGGCACCATGTGTGCGAACTTTGACCACGTGGGTGCAACGTGGGCCTGCGCTCTGCTCCAAACTGCACACGTGGTCTCATTCCACCTCATCACAGTCCTCTGAGGTGTGTACTGTGATCAGCTAAGGTTATAGAGGGGAAACTGAGGCTCTAAGAGTTACCTCCCTTGCCCAGTCACACAGCTATGAGTGGTAGAGCCAGGATTCAAACTGAGGTCGGGTCCAGACCTCACCTGCTTCGCTGCCCAGCTGTTCCGCCAGACCTGCCAGCAGGGGAGTTGTTGAAAGATGAAATGAGTATTGGCTCAGGGCCTGGCGCCTGGTGTGGGGCACGGGTGAGACGCTGCCCTTTCTAACTGCCTTGGTGCCCAGAATCCTCAGGCCCTGGAGCTGTGCTCCCACAGGGACCGGGGCCCTCTCCAGCCTCCTGCCGCCTCACACCCCTGTTCTCCCTCCCTCCCACCAGGATGTCGCCACGATGCAGTTCTGTGCAAACAAGCTGGACAAGAAGGATTTCTTTGGGAAGTCTGACCCCTTCTTGGTGTTCTACCGAAGCAATGAGGACGGAACGTGAGTTTGCAGGGGCACAGGATCGGGGGTGGAAGGTGGCAACTTGCCAGGCGGGGTGGCCCGGGCCATCTCCTCCTGGGGCTGCCCTGGGGCTGCCCTGGGGCCCCTGCTCTAGAGATGGCAGGGGCTCTGGGAAAGGCAGGGGCTCCAGGTAGCACCCTGGCCTCACAGATGGGGCTGGGGGGTGGGGTAGGGGCAGCTTCTGAGCCCACAGCATCATCCTGAGGGTCTTAGCAATGGTGGGTGCTCAGCACGTCAGAGATGGAGGGAGTGGGCAAAAACAGGGCAAAGGTGGGAACGAGAGCCCCTCTGAGAACCCATTCCTTCACCCCTGTCTCTAAGCCTCACCCTCACCCACCCACAGCCTCCTGACACCCTGAGACCACACATTCCCCCACGATATCACACTCAGTGTGGCAAATTCGGACCTTTTCCCCAAATGGCTCCACACTCTGCCAAAGGCTTCATTCAAAACCCTTCACATATTTTTTTTCTTTTTTTTTTGTCTTTTGTCTTTTTAGGGCTACACCTGCGACACATGAAGGTTCCCAGGCTAGGGGTCCAATTAGAGCTAGAGCTCTAGCCACCGGCCCACACCACAGCCACAGCAACTCGGGATCTGAGCTGCATCTTCGACCTACACCACAGCTCATGGCAATGCCGGATCCTTAACCCACTGAGTGAGGCCAGGGATTGAACCCATACCCTCGTGGATGCTAGCCGGGTCCATTGACTGTTGAGCCACAACAGGAACTCCCCCCTCACATCTTTGAAGCCCCATTTCCCTCTGTCCTCTCCCTAATCTGGACGCCACCCACAATATGATGGAAAGACACACCACTCATTTGGCGAATGTAGGTCAGCCATGTACACAGATTCTAGGTTGAGGGTCTGGGGACCTAGGTCCTCTCCACCAATCTGTTGTGTGACCCCAGGCAAGGATGCTCCCTCTCTGGGCCTGTTTTCTCATCAGTAAAATAATCTGTTTGGATTAGGTGGTCTCCATAGTCTCTTTAAGCACCACAGCTCTGGGAGGCTTTGGCCACTTATGGCTGGAATTTGCAGAATAAGGAAGTGATGGGGCCAGGGAGGTTAATTAGAGAAACGCTGCTGGAGAAGGGGCACTAGGAAGCAGATTTTGAAGGAGAGGAAGAAAATGGGTCCACAGGGGTGGGGGGTGGGGGAGGAGGAGCCAGGAAGAATAACAGGCTAGAGAAATAGCGTGTGCAAAGCAAGTGTGCCCTGAGCAGAGGGCTGGGAGGCCTCCCAAAGTCCCCCAGAATCTGAAATCCTGTGTGTGTGTGTGTGTGTGTGTGTGTGTGTGTGTCTGTCTGTCTGTCTGTCTGTCTGTCTGTGTTGGGGGGCAGGGCAGAAATAGAGAGGAGGGGTGTTTCAGTTCCGGGGAAAACTGATTTTTAAGCCTGAACGTACAAAACAAAGGGAATTAGGTATGATCATTTGCATAACAAAAGGATTCTTTGTCTCACCAAAGGACTCCTAGCAGGATTTCTTTAAATAATTCTTGTTGACTTCAACTCCACTCGAGGGAGGGAGGAAGAGGCCTGAGTGATGTTCTGGGCACCCACGGAAATGTCCACGCGGGCCCCCCGCCCCCAGAGGGGCCACCCCGGGCTTGTGTCCGAGGTGAGGGCCGGCTGGCCAGCTGGAGGCGGGGATTCTGGTGGCGGAGCAGGAGATGGGTGTGTGGCGGAGTGTTTGCCAGTGATTATTCTAGCAGAGAGATGTGTAGGATGGATGAGGAGGGGGCGGGGGAGAGGGAGAGACTCGTGACTGACACGGTGAGCAGGTGGGAGGTGCTGCGCAAAAGCGAGCTGTGCTGCAGGGCGGGGGGGTGTGGTAGGCAGGGGAGGGCGCGGGGAGGGGAGGACCGGGCCGAAGGACAGTCCAAGACCTGGCGCAGCAGAGCCTGGGCAGGGACTGCGGTCACAGCCCCCTCCTGTCAGTGGAGCCACGGGTTCCCCAAGTGTTGACAGTGGCAAAGGCGCTGGTCAGATGAGGGAGGCCACGGAGGTTTACTGGGGGGCAAGTTTCCCTTGAAGCATGGGCTCGGGTCGGGGGAGGTGGGGGGGTACACACCGAAGGCAGCTGGAGAAACCGATCCAGAGGGGTGCGGGGAGTGAAGTGTCACGCCTGCCACGCCGGGAGGGCCATGGAAGGAAACAGCCACAGAGCAGCCATGTGCTCCTGGCACCGCGCAGACCTTGTCCTCTTCAATCAGAATCACCCGTCTGGGAGCAGGAGTGTGGTGATGGAGAACCAGGACAATTATGAGCTGTGTCACACTCGGCGTCTCCAACCCCATGGAACTTTCTGGGAGGTGGAAAGGTTCTGTATCTCACTGTCCCCTGTGATCGCCATTAGGTACACACAGCTGCTGAGCCCTGGAAAGGGCCTAGTGCGCGGGAGAAACTGAATCTCTCATTTCATTTCCTCTTAGTTAATTTGAATGTAAATAGCCACGGGTGGCTAGTGGCTGTCATTCCTGACTGTGCAGCACTACCTCTGAGGCTCACTTTCTTGGTGTGTGTGATGGGGATAATCAGAACATCTCCCTCGAGGGAAAGCCGGGAAGATTACATGAGTTAACCCCAGTTATTAGAACAGGGGGCCTGGCAGCGTTAGTCACGGTTTTGGGAGGCCCAGTCACTTGCCCAGGGCTGCATAGCTGCCAGCTGTGGTCCTGGGACCAAAACCCACATCTGTGTAACCTTCTTGGTGTATACTCCCCCACACGCTGCCCCAAGTGTGTGTCGAAAGGAGTTGAGCCGGGAAATGACTGCAAAGGTCATTTCCACGCTAGGGCCTCATCTCGCACAGCAGGTGCATCAGGGAGTCTGAGGGGCTTGTGGGTTCCGTGACTGGGGGCTAGAGGGAGCTTAAAGAAAGTGGTTTCAGGCAAGAGTCTGAACAGAAAGCCAACCACACAGAGCTCAGGAAGAAAGACATGGAGGAGAAATGAGAATATAATAGCTTAGAAGCCCTGGTCAGGAAGTTTGGCTGGCAAGGGAGAGGCATGAGAGAAGGCAGTGGCTCCAAAGAAGTGGGCAGTGGGGAGGCTGGGAGGGTCCAGGGCAGGTCTGTGTGATGCTTCCAGATGGGAAGTCAGGGCCTCTGGGCGGTCGGATCTCCCTCCCCTCACCGACAGTTGCTGCTCCTGATCCTCCCCCCTGCCACCCCACCACCCACCCCAGGCTCCCCTTCTGGCCCCAGCTAAGGGCAGCCGTGGCCCCTCCTCTTCCCATCCCCATCCCTGTCCTCCTCACCAGCTCTGGGGTGTGTGGGGAAGTCTCCCACGTGTACCTCACACTCCAGCGGGTGGGCGAGAAGGAGCACAGAAGAGGAACACTGAGCCGCAGTGACAGGAATGACATTTTGACTTGAAAATTGCCAGAGAAGAAATGGCACAGGCTGTGTGGGCTCGGGTGGGGCCTGGGCGCTTTCCTGGGTGGCCTTTCCAAGCCAGAAGGTAGCTGGGCTAAGGCAGAAAAGTCTCCAGGGACAGTCCCTGCCCTATACTCCCCCTGGGCTCCCCCCTCCGTGGAGTAGGATAGGCTTCTGGAATAGGGCCAGCCAGGCATGGCATGGGGGGTGGGCAGGGGTGCTGGATTGGGGCTTAGCTGGGATGAAGCCAACTCTGCACTTTCAGTTTGCAAAGCAAGCTCCTGGATTCAGACTAAAAGAGCTGACAGGGTCTTAGAGATCACCTAAGCCAAGGGCTTTATTTTCACTGGCTTGAAATGCCAGTGAAAGCTATAGAAACTCTCCTCTAAGAGATACACTTATTCATTAGTTCATTCCAAAAAAAAAAAAAATTACTCAAACACTTACTAAGTGCCAGGCGCTATTCTGGGCACTGGAGATATACCAGTGAACAAAGAAGACAAACCCCTGCCCTTACGGAGCTTACATCTTAGTGACAGGCTGTAAAAGAAGTCAGGAGAAAGATAGGCCATGTCAAACATCAGATGATGACAGATGTGATGGGGAAAGCAGCATGGAAGGGGACTAGGAGGTGTCAGAGTCAGGGGACCAGGGGCTTATACATTTTAGATAATGGTGCTCTGGGCAGGTGCTCACGTCAAAGACATGACATTTGAGCAAAGGCCTGAAGGAAGCGGGGAGGTGAACCATGAATGTGGCAATCTGGGAGACGATGCTCCAGGCAGGGGAACAGTGAGCACATAAAACTCAGACATCCAGTTCCACCGACGCTTCCAAGGGTTCACAGACCCCTAAAACCCGTCCCCAGACCCTTCCATGGATCTCAGATGAAGAGAGTCTGAGAGTTCCTGTTGTGGCTCAGTAGATTCAGAACCTGACTAGTATCCACGAGGATGTGGGTTTGAATCCCGGCCACCCTCAGTGGGTTAAGGATCCGGTGTTGCCATGAGCTGCGGCTCGGATCTGGCGTTGCAATGGCTGTGGCAAAGGCCAGCAGCTGCAACTCTGATTCGAGCCCTGGTCCAGAGCCCTATCTCCTGACACTCCCCCTGATGCAGGAATCCTCACTGGAAATGCAGGAAATGGATGTCTAGGAGCTCCCTGGGGGTGCAGCAGGTTAAGGATCTGACATTGTCACTGCGGTGGCCCGGGTCACTGCTGTGGTGCAGGTTTGACCCCTGGTCTGGGAACTTCCACATGCTGTAGGTGCAGCCGAGAAAACAAAACAAAACAAAAAGAAATGGCTGTCTAGTTTTGCCTCACAAAGCCATTGTTTCTGCTGTCTGGCAACTGCTGAGATGAAGCAGCCAGCCCCTCTGCTGACCTGGCTTCTGCCTCCCTTGGGGTCGGGACTGACAGCCTTCCCTCTCTCCTTTGCCAGGTTCACCATCTGCCACAAGACTGAGGTCATGAAGAACACCCTGAACCCAGTCTGGCAAACTTTCTCCATCCCTGTGAGAGCCCTCTGCAATGGGGACTATGATCGGTGAGACAAGAAAATGCCCTCCACCCCGTATAAGTGTGGGAGGCACAGTCACGGGCACGGGGACAAGGGCTGGCCCATCCGTTCGAGCAGAGCCTCCCAGGGTTGCATGCGGGTGGCCATCTGCCTCCCTGGACATCTCCTCCCAGCCCTGCCCTCCCCACGCCCCCCTCTTTCCTCCCAGTCTGACGTTCCCATTAGAGGAAGCCCTGCCCCAGGGTGGGGGGTTGGGAGGTGCCTGAAGTCCCAGAGGGGGTGGGGGCCTGGGGCGCCCTGCCTGGAACTCAGCAGCTGGTCAGTGTTCCCAGGGGAGGGGCAGGTGGGGGCCAGACAGTGGCACTAGATGCAGGCAGAGGTGGGCTGGTCCCCACCAGCCCGTTGTTGCTGAGGGACTCTATCGAGTCAGGACTCCAGGATCTGCTCTGCCAGCCAGATTGCCATAAATGGGGGTGAGCAGTGCAATGCAAAGAGCTTGCAGAGGTTTTTGATGCTACAAAGCTTCATTATACATCGTCATGGGTTGAGTGTAGATTGGTGAGTGTAGATATCAGATACCTGGTTTCTAACTGTAGTTCTCTGACTGAACAGCACTGTCAACTTGGGCAGACTTTGACCTGCCTGAGCCGAAGTTTCCTTATCTGTAAAATGGGTATTTAAACACCCACCTACTTGATAGAACTGCTTTGAAGCTCACATGACACACCCTACACTATTAGGCTCTGATGAGCATAAAATACCACTCAGGGAGTTCCCTCGTAGCACAGAGGTTTGAGGACCCCACATTGTCACTGCAGCAGCTCGGGTTACTGCTGAGGCATGAGTTCCATCCCTGGCCTGGGAACTTCCATGTGCGACAGGCGTGGCCAAAAAAAAAATTTTTTTTTTAAATAATAAAATAAAAGACCATTCAGCATCTCATCCACAGATGTTCCCTGGCTCCCTACCAGGTGACAGGCACTGTGCTAGGTGCTGGGAAGTGAGCAGGAAACAAACGTAGTCTTCACCCTTCACCCAGCCTCTTGGAGTTTACATGTTAGTCAGGGAGGCAGACATTAATCCAATAATCACACCAAGAAACATATAATTACCAATTGTGGTAAGTGCAGGGTGGGGAGGGGGGCACGTAGGCTGGAGCTGTGACATGGTGTGGGTCCGTGTTAAGTTGCAGGAATCCAGTCTGGCTTCCTGGTGATGGCTCCAGCTGCCCGGCGAGCTGGCAGGGGCTTCCCCAGGCCTCTGCTAGCCCCTCTGACAGGAATGCTCACGTGTCAGGACACATACCTCAGGGCATCCTGGCTGGTGGCATCGGCACAGGCTCCCTGGACTCTGTTCACAGTGGCTACTGATTGGGTCTGTGTGGTGGAGGGAGGGGATGTGTGAATGAGCGAGCAGACGGTGGCCTCCAGGCACCCCTGTCCCCCTCCCCATTAGGCTGCTGATCCAGGAGATAAAGTGGCTTCTTTTCCTGTCTTTTGGCTGAGACAGAAAAGCCTCAATGTGCCCCACAGGACATTCTTGAGCACCTACTGTGTGCTCGACACTGTGCCTCCAGCTGTGTGGCATTCAAAAGGAATTCATTTCCATCTTCAGGGGCCTTATAGCCTGACCACAGGGAGCTCTGATGTACACACATGTATTTTAGATAGCTAAGTAGTTGTGCAGAATGAAACTGGAAACAAAAAATAGGCGTTCCGGCCAAACGAACCCCTGTTACATGTCTGGTCGGGTCCTGGGGCTCCTACAGTGGTGAGGAGTGGGAGGTCAGTCATCCTGGAGAAATAGTGACTTTTTTTTTTTTTTTTTTTTTTTTATGGCCACACCTATGGCATATGGAAGTTCCCAGGCTAGGAGTCAAATTGGAGTTGCAGCTGAGGCCTATGCCACAGCCATGGCTACACCAGATCCAAGCCACATCTGTGACCTATGTTGAAGCTTGCAGCAATGCCAGATCCTTAACCCACTGAGCAAGGCCAGGGATCAAATCCGAATCCTCATGGAGACTATGTTGGGTTCTGAACCCACTGAGCCACAGTGGGAACTCTGGAGCAGTAGTGTCTAAAAGAGGCTCAGGGAAGGCTGGAAGGTTGCGGGGCAGGGGCAGGGCACAGCGTCAGCTCCTGGGGATGAGAAATGTGGGGAAAATGGTTGGGGTAGAGAGGAAGGGAAGGGAAGTTCAAGGTTGCGGGAGGGAGAACATAGCAATTCAAGTCTCAAGGAGCTGGAAAGAGCTGGGATTTCCAACCCCCCTGCCTAGAGGTTTGGGGGAGTCCAGCTGATCCCCTCCACAACGCTGCATCCCAGGGAGGGGCTCTGCCTGGGGCCTCAGAATCCAGCCTTGTCAGGGATAGTGAGGAGGACAGCCCAGCTCAGAGGCCTGGTCTCACTGTTCCGCCATTGGAGGAGGTGAGTGTGCAGGCCGTGGGAAAAGTCCAGCAGGCTCCTCGCCCCCTCCTAGGCTGACCCTAGACTGGCTTCCCTGCAGGGGGCCCGGGCTATTTGGGCCCTCCTGCATAGCCAGGAGGCAGTGGACTATGACTTGACTGACGGCCATGTTAATGGAGGGGCCGGGGCAGTTCCCACTGTGGCTCAGCAATAACGAACCCGACTAGCATCCTCGAGGATATAGGTTCAATCCTGGCCTTGCTCAGTGAGCTAAGGATCTGGTATTGCCATGAGCTGTGGTGTAGGTCAGTCGCAGCTCAGATCTGGTGTTCCTGTGGCATAGGCCAGCAGCCGTAGCTCCGATTTGACCCCTAGCCTGGGAATTTCCAAATGCTGCAGGTGCAGCCCTAAAAAGACCAAAAAGAAAAAAAATAAGGCCTTGGCATCTGCCTGGATATGGAAGTGAAAGAGATGTAGAGATGGTTAAGGTTTGGAGCTTGGAAGACAAGAGAAGATGGTACCACTGATGGAAATGGGAAGAGTGACGGGGAGCTAGAGCAGGCGGCTGTGGGACAGGCACACTGGCATTTGACTAAGGGGAGAGGAGAGCAGAGGTCTGGGAGTCCCCAGGAGCCAGGTTGGCAGAGGTCAGGTGCCTGAGGCCTGTGGGAACTGCTACAGGTCAGGAGCAGAAGAAAGAAGAGGAGATGGTCAGAACGCTAAGAGGGGACCAAAAGGAGGGCAGCCACAGTCGAGGGCTGAGAGGAGAGAGTTCACATGAAGTGTCAACTACTATCGTAAAAAAGAGGGCCAGGGGTTGAGACCAGGGATCTGGTAAGAAACGAGTTAATCTTATTAAGATTACTGTGATTTTAGGATATGGGCCAAATTGTATACTAATTAGTTTAAATACAGTATCTTGTGTTCTCAGTACATTAGGTTTATAATTTTTATTGGGTAGCAGACTCTTAGAGCAATTTGATACATCTAACTTCTAACTTTAAAAGGCTCCATTCTGGGAGTTCCCGCGGTGGCGCAGTGGTTAACGAATCCCACTAGGAACCATGAGGTTGCGGGTTTGGTCCCTGCCCTTGCTCAGTGGGTTAACGATCCGGCGCTGCCGTGAGCTGTGGTGTAGGTCGCAGACGTGGCTCGGATCCCGCGTTGCTGTGGCTCTGGCGTAGGCTGGTGGCTATGGCTCCGATTCGACCCCTAGCCTGGGAACCTCCATATGCCGCGAGAGCGGCCCAAGAAATAGCAAAAAGACAAAAAAATAAATAAATAAATAAAAGGCTCCATTCTCCATGAATTAGTCCATTGGGACTCCTGTGCCAAAATTTAGCTAAAGTGGAGATGTTGAGAATCGAACCCAGGACCTCATACATGCAAAGCATGTGTTCTACCATTGAGGTACATCCCCACACTAGTACCTAGTTTTGTGAATTTAAATTTCACAGTAACTCTAGAAGGTGGGTACTAGTGATGCCCATTTCACAGATGGGGAAACAGAGGACCACAGATTAATAACCTGCCAGGGCAAGGAGAAGGTGCATTGTCCTCCAGAAGTCACCTCTTAGCTGATCCTCTGCTTTGGGGTTCCCTTGGTTTGGGGTCCCTCTGCTTTGACTGTGCTTTCAGTCCACACAAGGCCAAACCCAAGTGACCCAGCTGAGCGGAACTGGAGTCAGAGGAAGTGGCATCAGGGTCAGAACTAGTCGCCTTCCAGGGGCGTGAAGTGGGATGATAACAAGAAGTGCTTCTGCATCCCGGAAGTCCCTCTGCCGTCACCTTGAATGTTCTGTGCCTTGAGGGTTTGTCCTGTTAAACCAAATTCCACCAGACTGGGGTGCTGCTACTCACTCACCCCTTCGTAGTGAATGAGTAAGTTTTAAAAGGGTATTAAAGGGAGTTCTCTTGTGATGCAGCGGGTTAAGGATCTGGTGTCGTTACTGCTGTGACACAGGTTGGATCCCTGGCCCAGGAACTTCCATATGCCACAGGCAAAAAAAAGGGAGTGGGTGGGTATTAAGGGTATTGAGTCTTCACCTAGAGAGTGGAGAGGCTTCCCAGGACCCGGGGGCTCTCACATCACCTTCGGCCTCTGGGTTGAACTATATGCTTCTTCGACCTCCGCCACAGCTGAGCAGCAGGAGAGGCCAGGCCCAGCCCTATGGCCTCGGTTAGATGTGTCTGGTCTCAGGCTGCACAAGCCAAACCCAGACAGTGGAGGCAAAGTCCTCGTGTGGGGCACAGCCAGGGTGCATGACGCCCCCCACCGTCCAGTCTCGCTGCCTGGCCCTGTGAGGCTCCACATACTGCTACCTACTCCACACTTCTGAGAGTAATGGACTGACACAGTTAGTTTTGGACGAACCCCTCAGGGCTTGTCAGCCCTCAGGACGCAGCATCAGGGAAATGTACCCTCTCCCGCCTGGGGAGGCAGAGGCTCATTAGGAGCAGAGCTGCAGCTCGGCTTGGAGGAGCCTGTAGATAAAGCTGTTCTTGTGCTGGAAGAAAGCCTAGGGTCTTTGCCAGCATCCCCTGTCCTTGCTGGCCTGCTGAGGCTCACACACACCCTGCTCTGGCACTCCTATTCAGAGACCCTGAGGACGCTGGCTTCTGGGCCCAAGGCCTGGTGTCGCTACTGACCAGCTGTGTGATATGAGCAAAGCCACTCACTCTGGGCCTCCTTTGGGGATTTTGTGTAGGGAAGGGCCTTGGTACTGTGTGGCCCACTTTGCAATGTTTTAGGGGATCTTAGTTGGCTAACAGATGTTGAATAATAATATTTCTATTGTCTAATACATGCGAGGCACTGTTCTAGAAGCTGAAGATACAGAAGTACAAAACAAACAAAAATCCCTGGCCTTGTGAAACCGACATTTTGGTGGTGAAGGGGAATCGTTTGAGAGACAGGAGTTTGGACAAAAGACTGGAGTGTTTTAATGGAAGAGAACAACACGTAGACACAGTAACTCCAGGGGGTGTAATCCTCCCATTTTACAGGGGGGCAGACAGCCTCAGAGGGTTAAGCTGGTTGCCCGGAGCCACACAGCTTGTACCTGGAAGGTCTGGGGTTGCTGCCCTGGGCTGCCTGTCCCAGGGCCCGAGGTCTGTCTGCCTCACTGCCTCCTAGATTAGGGGCTCTGTGTTCTGAGCCTTTTTTTTTTTTTTTTCCTCTTTTTAGAGCTACACCCGTGGCATATGGAAGTTCCCCAGCTAGGGGTTGAATCAGAGCTGCAGCTGCTGGCAGCTGGCAACACGGGATCCAAGCTGGGTCTGCGACCTACACCATAGCTTGCAGCGCAATACAGATCCTTAAGCCAGGGATCAAACCCACATCCTCATGGATACTCATTGGGTTCTTAACCTGCTGAGCCACAACAGAAACTCCTCTGAGCCTTTTTATGCCTAATAACATGTTCATTTTGTGAGGCCCATGTCATTGTCCACACCCAGGAGCCCCTGCTCTTGGGTGCTGCCCCCAGAAGTCACAGTTAATCTGACATGAGCCTTTGCTGGGCCTGTGCTAAGGGGTTGGGAGCCAAGGCTTGCAGCCCACAAGTGGCATGTGAGGTGACCTGGGGCTGCCTAGCCAGGACTGGAGAGTGATTGAACTGTCATGAGTAGTCAAAGCTGTGTCTGGCTTCTGCCACTGCCTCCCCCTGTCTCTGGGCACTGTTTCTCTCACTTCCTGCTTCCCCAGGACTAGAGGTTGCAGCCTCTGAGCCAGTCTGACCCCCAGGCTGCAGCCAGCCCTGGAACCTTAACTGCGATTGCTGCTGGGCTGATTTTTGTATAGGAGTCTCACGCTCAGGGGTGTCAACCTCTGCTGCAAATTCAAATCCCCCAAGGAGCTTTTAATAATTCCCCTGCACAGACTGCACCCCAGACCAATTGATTTTGGATCTCTGGGGTGAGGCCTCTGCATCACGATTGCCAAAGCTCCCCAGAAGATCCGGTGTGTAACCAAGTTTGAAAACCAGTAATCTCATCTAGAGAGGTCTGTGGCTCTGGCAGCACATTTGAATCAGCAGGGGACTTTTGAAAACTACCTGCACCTGAGTCCTATCCAGACCAATTAAATCAAGCCCTCTGGCTGTGGGATTTTAAAAAAAATCTTCCCAGTGATTTTGGGTATCCAAGGTTATAGCTATGAATGGGGTTCTCCTGTAGCCTCTGAGCATGTGGCTGTCACTGATCTTGTCACCTGAAGGACTGGTGTTGGTGGTCTTTGCTGGGTCCCTGAAATTCCCCCACAGAGCTGGGGCGTTCTGGGGAAGGACTGGGAGACTTCACCATTGGAGGGGCAAGGTCCAGGCTCAGATCGTCCCCAGCTTGGTGACCCTGGGCAAGTCAGTGGGTGCCCTTAGGGCTCAGTTTCCCCCCTGAAATTAAGGGGCTGGAGGTCACCCTCTAGAACAGCCATAGCAGAACCACTTGAGGAGTCTTTAAACTGCATTTCCGGGATGTGCTAAGAGCTGCCAAGAACTGGGCCTGGGGGTCTGTGAGTCTGAAAAGCTCCCTGGTGATCTGCCAGGTGGCCAGGCTAGGATGCCACCAAGGTCACTAGCCTTGTCAGTCCAGGAGTCGAAAATTGCAGGACCCAGGTACCCAGGCTCAGGTGTTCCTGATTTAAGTGAAATGCATGTGAAAAACTATCCTGGGTGTGGCCTGGATGCTAAAGTGGAGAGAAGGGAGTTCCTGTTGTGGCTCAGTGGGTTAAGAACCCAACTAGTATCCATAAGGATGCGGGTTCGATCCCTGACCTTGCTCAGTGAGTTAAGGATCTGGCGTTGCCATGCGCTGTGGTATAGGTCTCAGATGTGGCTCGGATCCCACGTTGCTATGGCTGTGGTGTAGGCCGGCAGCTCCAGCTCCAGTTCAACCCCTAGCCTGGGAACCTCCATATGCCATGGGTGTGGTCCTAAATAGACAAAAGACAAAAAAAAGAAAAAAACCCAGCAAACCCAACTAGTATCCATGAGGCTGTGGGTTCGATCCCTGGCCTCGCTCAGTGGGTTGAGGATCCAGTGTTACTGCAAGCAGAGGCTTAATTTGCAGATGTAGCTCAGATCTGGCATTGCTGTGGCTGGAGCTCCAACCCCTGGCCCGGGATCTTCCATATGCTATAGGCACGGCCCTAAAAAGAAAAATAAATAAATAAAGCAGAGAGAAGGAGGCATTTTAATAGAGACCCACTGCATGCCAGGTGGTTTTACCAACTTGTCTTCACAGCTATTCTTCAAGGCCTTACTATTCCTACTTTAAGACGACTTTGTGGCTCACAGAGCTTAAGTGACATCTCACGGTGTCACTGCTAAAGGCCCAGCATCTGAGTCCCCATCCCAGCCATTCACCAGCCCACCTTCAGGGAACTAGATTGTTTTTTTCATTTCACAATAATTCACCTCAGAGAGACATCATTGTTTGTT
Source organism: Sus scrofa (assembly GCF_054392235.1). Lineage (NCBI taxonomy): Eukaryota > Metazoa > Chordata > Mammalia > Artiodactyla > Suidae > Sus > Sus scrofa. The sequence continues at coordinate 41,014,980 of NC_139389.1, read as the reverse complement.
GTTTTTTTTCTTTCCCATAAGAATTTAAAGGATTTCTTTGAATGGTGGGCTTCTGTGCTTACCCCGTTTTACATTTTGGTGACAAAAATCCAATTGGTGCACAACCTACCAGGCATTCTTTCATTTCCAGAACAGTTTCTACCCCAATGCAGGAGAATCCGCATCCCAACCCAGAACCCCATGGAGCCTGATCTGAAGGGAGACAGCGCCTCCTTCTGGGGGCTCCGGAATCCTAAGGCTGACTCCCCGCAGACCTGAGGAGATGGGCTGCGGCCAAGGGCGAGATGCCGAGATGTTCCTAGAATACAGGCCCGGGCAGCCGCCTCTCCGTGCCCTGTTTAGAACCGAAGCCTGGAGACCCCAGCTCACCCACGCCTCTCCCACCTCGCCAGACCCTGACCTTGCAGTGGGGCCCCGGCAGCTGCCTGGTCCCCGGGCCTCCCTAGAGGACCATTGGCACCAAGGGTTAACCTGCAGCCCTCCACCTCCCTCCTCCGCCTCTGGTCTGCTAGGCTGTTGCCATGGAAATGGGCTAAAAATAAAATGGGCTCCCAAAGCCCAGCCCCATGCTCAGGAGTCAAAACAAACTAATTAAAGCAGCCAGGCTAAAATGTGACGATAATTACACCCTCACTCAGGAGCCAGTCTGGCATGGAAGAGCTCAGCGGGCCGTCCCCTAGTCAGGGCTCCTGGGCCTATCCCCCACCTGCAAGGCTGGCTCCTCACCACTCAGACTACCTGGTCCCCAGGGTCCCAGTCCACAGTCTTATGACTTCTGCCAGCGAGCCCACCCTGCTCAAGCTTTACTGGGGGGCTCCACGCTCCCACGATGATGGCCCCACCCCTGATGAACTCAGTATGGATTCCCGCTGGGGTCTATGCCCCATCTGAGGTGGCCAAGGAGAAGGTGGGCTGAACTCAAGTCTGAGGCTGGCTTTTCCACAGCCTTCCTGGAATGCAGGGAAGTCCCTACACAGCTCTGGGGCTGCATCTGTCCCTAAGACCTTTAAAGGCCTCAAGACAGTTCCTTTGTCTCTCGGGCTGCAGCCTCTCTGCTGAGAGCCCTGGGAATCTGCTGGGAGTTTGGCCTGGGAGCATGAGAAGGGGCCCATCCTCAGGCTATGCATGTGCTGGGTCAAGCCCATCCCACCACAGACCCTTTGCCTTACAGGACCATCAAGGTGGAGGTATACGACTGGGATCGAGATGGCAGGTAAGCTGGCAGAAGGACAGCAGGTGAGCGGGGATGGGGCAGCCACTGGGGGGCAGGTGGGTCTTGCCCTCTCATGGGGAGAGCTGTGCCCAGGCCCCCACCCAGGGAAGCTCTGGGGGTGGGGGGCCTGGGTTTTCCTGCGGAGGGTCCACTGCCCCTGTCGATCGTCCCTGCCCAGCTCCTCAGAGGAGGGCCTAGGACATGGTTCAAGGAGCCTAAGAGGCCTCTTTTCCTCAAATAGCTGCCTAGCAGTCACAGTCAGTGCCTAAAATCTCCCCACATTTGGAAGAATTTAGGATTTTCTGAAATGTGCATGTTCTAAGATATAGCTACTAGTAACCTCTTGCGCATTCATGCCATGTTCTCCATGTGAAGCTCAGCATGGTGAGTGACCAAGGTGCAGAGGATGAGCTCAGCCCTCGGAGATTCCCTGAAATCCAGTGGGGAGAGGCCCTCGACTAGTCTGATGAGCTGTTTGCAGGGAGCAGGGCCTGAGGGAGGGAATACGGGAGGGGTAAGCTTTGGTGCACTTGAATGGACCAGGAGCCACGAGGCAGAGCTTGAGTAGGGCTGAGCCTGGCCTTACAAGGCAGATACCTTCCCCTTCTGTGGCTCTAAGTACCCCCAAGGAGCCAAGTGTCCCTGGGAATTCATAGACAAGGACAAGAACAGGCCTCTCACGACTTGAGTAGAACCCTCACTGGCTTCTGTTTACCAGTTGAACCGAATCCCAGTACATCATCTTTCCTCCATTCTGCAGCCCTATGGCGGAGGGTTGGTGGTGGTAGAGGGGCTTTAAGCGCTGTCATCTCCACTGGTGCCTTTCGGGTCTGTGACATGACATGGACAGGGCATGTCGTAAAGGGCTGTGCAGGAGCAGCTCTAAATTAGGCCCAGCCCCTTCATGACACCTTCCTATAGAGAAAATGTCGTGCCAAGACTACCTCTGCCAGCTCCCTCTGTCCCCTCCTCTGGCCACGTCACAGGCAAGTCAGATTCAGATTTCCACCCCTGATTCACCTTGTCATCTTACCCTGGAGTTACCCATACCTCTCCTTTACCAGGGAAAGCTGGGGCAGCCTCCAGATGTCCCACCATCCAGGGGCTCCTAGTCTGAATGCTGAGAGCTGTAAATATGTAGACAGAATGCAGAGGACTCAAGGTGGGGCAAGGCTCAGAGACACCTCCTGGGCATCACACTCCAGCAGGCACTCCAGGCCAGCATGTTAACCACTGCCCTCCACCAGGGACAGGGATGGTGAAAGGCAGCCAACCCCTGAGAGATGGGAGTACTGCTTTGTACAAGGTTTTGCTTCACTAACATCAACACATGTTTGTGGGGCAGAGACCCATGTGTAAACACTGCAGAAAACACCTTAAGCTGCCTGGACAGACAGAGCACTAATTATCTTTTCAAAAAGCGTCATTGGAAAAATGTTACATACACAGAAAAGTAGAGAGAAGAATTTAATGAACACTTTAAACCTGTTGCCTGAGTTTAACAAGTGTTACTTGTTGCCATAGTTGCTTTAGCTACGTTTTGCTGATGTAGTTTGAGTTACAGACATTGTGGCATTTTTACTTCTAAATATCTCATTAGGAATGTCTAAAAAATCAGGGCTTTTTACATTTTTTTAACATAACCACAAATGTCATTATCACATCCGACACACTGAACAATAATCCTTGAATACCATCTAGTATTCATTTCATATTCAGATTTTCCCAGTTGTCCCCAAAATACCTTCTATTGCTGATTTGTTCACATAAAAATCCAAGTTGAGGAGTTCCCTCTGTGGCTCAGCTGGTTAAGAACCCGGCTAGTATACGTGAGGGTGCATGTTCGATCCCTGGCCTCGCTCAGTGGGTTAAGGATCCGGCATTGCTGAGAGCTCTGATGTAGGTCGTAGAAGCAGCTTGGATCCTGTGTTGTTGTGGCTGTGGCGTAGGCTGGCAGCTGCAGCTCTGATTCATCCTTTAGCCCGGGAACTTCCATATGCCTCAGGTGTAGCCCTAAAAAAAAACCAAAAAGAATCCAAGTAGAAGTAGGTCCCATTCTCTAGGGCCCTGTTCTTTCCTGGGTGACTGTTGGGTTTCTTGCTCCGTGGGTGATGTTGGACTCTTCCCAGGGCCCCAGCCTCTCTGCTGGTGTAGACCCCAGGAGCAGAGGCCCCTAGCAGAACTGGGAGCCAGGGGAAGAGAGGTATGAGGTAGGGGCTAGGCAGAGGCAAAGCACAGCCTGGGCTTCGCGGTCTCAGCAGCAGCCTTCCCTTGCAGCCATGACTTCATCGGGGAGTTCACTACCAGTTACCGGGAGCTGGCCCGCGGGCAGAGCCAATTCAACATCTACGAGGTGAGGCAGCCGCCTGAAGGCTGCGGTTTGCTCTGGTGATACTTAGCTCCAGGCTTGAGGACGACAGTGAGCCACGGCTGGGGTTTTTGCATGTTCTCCTGTGAGGTGGGTGTTCTTGTTCCATTCCACCATTAAGGAGGCCGAATCTCAGAAATTAGGGGTTTGAGCAAAGACACGTGGTCCCCTCCAGTAAGTGGCAGAATCAAGACGTAAACAATCTAAGCTTGTCTGACTCCAAAGCATTTGAGTTATATTCCCCCTGAAACCCTGCTAGCTCTTCCAACAAGGAGGAGGGTGGGGGGATAGAAGTGCAGGTAGGGCACAAGGTGGGGACAATATCAGAAGGTTCCAGGCCTGGAGTTCCCGTTGTGGCACAGTAGAAGCAAATCCGACTAGTAACCATAAGGTTGTGGGTTCAATCCCTGGCCTCGCTCACTGGGTTAAAAGATCCAGCGTTGCCATGAGCTGTGGTGTAGGTCACAGACTTGGCTTGGATCCTGCATTGCTGTGGCTGTGGTGCAGGCAGTTGTAGCTCCAATTGGACCCCTAACCTGGGAACCTCCATATGCCGCTGGTGTGGCCCTAAAAAGCAAAAAAAAAGGGGGGTGGGTTCTGGGCCTGATACCTGAGGTCCTGAGTTCAAAGGAGCCTTCCTCCTTTAATCGGAACAGTTCCAGGGCCTGCAGAATATCTTATCTTTTCTGGAAGGAAAGAGAGGAATGGGAATCAGGATACTTCCATCTAGACCAGGAGAAGCTTGGACAAGGCACCCCAGTCTCTCTGGAGATAAAAGTCTTTACCCGCAGGGTCAGTTTCTGCCCTGAGCCTTGGCCTGTGTGTGCTCTCCCTCCTGGACTTTCCAGTCTAGCTCAGGTCCTGCGCCCCGCCACACCCGCCTCCTGTGCTCCCACTTCTGAAACTTCATGGATGGCATGGGTCAAGCCAGATGCACTGATCTGCAGGTACCTATAACCCCACTTTACAGTCGGGGTTCATATCCCGACTTTACCATGTACTGCCAGCCACGTGACCCTGGCTGAGTTCCCGCACCACTCTGTGTCATGTACACTGAAAATTCAGTAAGTTCCTAGAACAACGCCTGGCCGCTAGTGGGCATCATCTGTTGAGCACCTGGGGACCAGGAGATTTACGTTTCACATCCTCCTCCGCACTGGCTCTGTCCTCACATCAGCAGCCACTCGGCTTGTGAGATTGCAGAGCAGGCTAGGACTCCCATCACCCAACCCAAATCCATCCCTGTGTCTGCTCCCTGGACTCATATTTCTGTTCTGAGTGGGCAGGACTGATGCTCCTCAAGGGCAGACAAAGTGACAGCCCTGTCTGTGGTCCTGTTCACACTGGCCTGGGTCCTCCTGGGCACCCAGTAGGAGCTTGTTATATATCCACGCCAAATTCACTTGAACAAGGCTATTTGTGAGGGTGGAACATGAATGAATTTCCTTGAAAGAACTCTGCTTCTCACAGCTAATGGCTTTGTTTTCTGCAAGGACAAAGTATGGAGCCATCTCTGTCCCCTCACCCAGGCAGAGAGAAGCAGGCGCTGTCTTTGGACCTTTTTAAGGAGATTTTTAGGGATGGGAAGGAAAGGGGTCAGATCTCTTGGAGTCTGGCTTCTAAGAATGCTTGACAGGCTCAGATGAGGCCATGATCTCTCAGGCTTAAAGCAGAAAATGTTAGATTGACTTGTTTTCTCAGTCGTTGATCCCTGCTCCCTTGTGATCAACAAGCGAAACTGCAGTGCTGGCCAGGGGACGTGCTGTCTTCACACATTGGAACCATATCAGGTAGAAAGGGAATTAAACCAACCCTGGCAGCTCCAGGGCAGGCCTTGCGCTGTGCACTGGTCCGTGGGAGGATAGTTTGGGCCCAGGAAGGCCTTTCTAGAGTCAGAACTGCATGAAGAGAGAACGACGGGCTTCTGCCAGGAGAGACCCTCATCTCAGGCCCTGGCATCTGCCCGGGTGTCTGACTCGCATAGCCAGCTGTTTTGGGCTGCTCCTCAGACACAGCCTTCCCAAACTGAACGCACTGGCTAAATGTGCCCGCAGCCTTCCTCTCCTGCTGGCCCACCGACTCCTTCTCCTGTGCTGTCACCCCAGGGCTGTGGCACCTGAGGAGGCATCCTTGATGCTCCTGCCCTTCCCCCGCACCCATGCCACGACTGAACTCTACTCCACCTACCACCTAAGTATGCTGACTTTGGTCCCCTTCATTCCCATCCACCCCCACTGGCACCATCACCCCTGCTGGGGGGAGCAGTTTGCAACAGCTCCCTAATGGCCTTTCTACATCCTTTAGTCCTTCACCCAGTAACCTGAATCCTCCTCCAGGATGGTCACGGAGCACGCTGCTGCCCTGCTTAACACTGGCTGTGCATCTCACCCCCGCCCTGCACCCCAGCCCTCCAGCCCCCCTCTACCCCCTACCTGGCTCACACAGGGCATGGGGGAGCCTCCACCCCTGCTGAGGTCCTCCAGGGCCCTTTACCTCCGAGGTGAGTCCAAGATCCTTCACACGATGCCATGCCCCCACTACCTGAAGTCTACATGCACCCTGGGCATCTATAAGTAGCCGCACACATCACATCTCTAGGGGCCCCTAGGGTCTGACTCCTTCCCCTTACCTACCCCCATGTCCAGAGGCTCCCTGAACCTCCATGCTGGCTCAGTCTCTGGCTTCATCCATGCTGCCCGCCTTCCCCCTTTACTCTTCTTCTTCACCTGGCCGGCTCTGCTGGGCCTTAGAGACTGCCTTTGATGCTCCTCCTCCCAGAAGCCTCCACTGTTCCCCAAAGTCTGAAGCAGATGCCTCTCCTCGGTGCTTGTCTGCCCCCGACCCCCACTCCCGCACCTGTTAACCGGTTATTATACTTTCTACTCCCTCAAAGACCTTGGGGTCCTCAGGGGTGGGGGCGATGTCTCACTCCCTGGCGTATCCAGGGCCAGCCCTTGCCTTTGACCACCCAGTACCCCACTGCACAGGAGGGAGGACTCCAACATGCCCCGAGGGCCCTGGGGATCCTAGGGATGTGAGGAGACAGGCAGGAGGAGGCTTAGGAGAAACTCCAGCCCAGGAGTTGGAGGTTGCTGGGCTGGGCCCTAGGGGGCGCTGATCCCGCGCCTGGAGCTTCAGGTGCAGCCGCTCAGGCTGGTGCGTGGGGGAGGGGGTGTGTGCCTGGTTGCTCACGAAACCCCAGAACAAACAGGATGCTTGCTCACTGCCCGCTTCACATGAAGATCTGAGAACAAGACAGTGCTTTAATATTAAAACAGTTATAATTAGAGAGTAGAAATGTGGCACAGAGGCTAATTTAAAGATAACAGAGAAGACTTCAAAGAAATGTGCTTGTGGCCACATCTTTGGGCAACACCCAGAAAGAACCCCAGGAGTCCATGTTCAGCTGTCTTGGGCTATTTCCCCGAGTAAAAGTTTGAGACGTGGTCAGTCCTGAAGTTCCACACCCTCACGGGACAGGTCAGGGACCTGGTACACAGTGTAGCATCAGGGCTGCAACGTGCCTCCATCTCAATGGTCTACCTAGCGAGGCATGTTCCTGACGTGCCATGAACATGTCAGCGAGCACTGTGTCATCTGGGTGGCCCTCTTGTCTGTGGTGGCTCTGAGGAGGTGTTCTGGGCTTCTCTCCCCAGGCTCTCGATTTCCACCTGCTTGCCAGCCCTCTCTCCTGAACATCTCACCTCTGCCCAAAAACCAGCCCTTCCTTCCTCTGTGTCTCCCTGGTCACTCCTGACTTCCCCCTCTCTCCTGCCTCCCAGGGCCACACCCAGGGCCCAAGACCTGTGGTCACCTCTGGATAATGCTGTTTTGCCCTAGCTCAGTACCTGTTCCAGCACCTTCTAGACCCTTGTTCCCTCTCACTTGAACTGGTGGTGGTGGAAATAGCAGCGGCAGCAGTAAGAAATAGCAACACTTACATGGTATTGCTACGTTCCACACCCTGTCCTAAGCACTTTACTGGTATTGACCCATTTAATCCCCATACCTTTCTATGAGGCAGGTACTTGTTATTCCCATATTACAGATGAGGAACCTGAGGCACAGAGAGGTTAAAAATTGCCTAAGTTCACACAGCCATTAGGTGGCTGAACCAGGTAATCCCCTCCCCTCACCGCCCTTGGATGTCCCTCCTTCTCCCCTCTGCCTGGACCTCCACCAGGTCCCAGCATCCTGGAGCCTGCTGGGATCCTGTTTCCTACTAGCTTAAGAGGTTGTCAGAGGGAGTTCCTATTTTGGCTCGGTAGTAACAAACCCGACTAGTATCCATGAGGGTGTGGGTTCGATCCCTGGCCTCGCTCAAGGGGATCAAGCATTGTCGTGAGCTGTGGTGTAGGTCACAACTCGGATTTCGAGTTGCTGTGGCTATGGTGTAGGCCGGCAGCTGCAGCTCCAATTAGACCCCTAGCCTGGGAACCTCCATAAGCCACAGGTGTGGCCCTAAAATAAATGAAAGAGGTTCTCAGAGTTCCCTGCTGGCTGCTGGGTAATGTTCAGACATTTAACTTGGCATCCTCGGCTCTCTTCCAGCCAGCCCAGCTTACTGCTCCGCCCTGTGGTTCTGTAATCAAACCGGATCCCAGTTCTGTGCTCCTCGACACCCCAACCTCCTCTGCAGTATCTCCTCTGGCTGGAATGTTCTCCCTCCATCTCTCTTGCCCAAATCCTTCCTGTCCCTCAGCATCTGCCTCCAACATCACCTCCTCTGAGAAGCCTTCAACCAAGTGCCTTCCTGCAATGATCTTTGCTTCCGCCAATTCCCCGCACACTTCTGACTCCCCCTTTTTGGTGGCCCTTGTCACCTATCTCCTAAGGACACATCTTTCTCCAAGTGGAGTGGGGGAGGGGAGGAATGGGTACCACACCCCCCCACACACACCCCATACGTATTTGTGAAGGAATGTGGTTTACTGGTTGTCAAGGTGGCAGCACTGGCCCGAGGGCAGAAACCTGGTTTCTGATTCTCTACCCAGACCGGCTGTATGACCTTTGGCACATCACCGCTGCTGAAGGTGTGTCTGTATGCCTTAGTTTCCTTATCTCCAAAATTGGATCTCAAGGTGGCTGCCTCCACAGGAACAACAGGAGATGAGAAGGGAAATGAGTTCACCAGAAACCTACAGATGACAGAGCAGCTGTAAACACCACCTTGCTTTGTGTGATGGGAGATTAGGGAAAAGTTGGACTTCACCTGTAAAAAACCAAACAGCTGGGAGGATTAAATTAGAGAATAAATGAAGTGCATGGCAAAGACCCGTGAGGGAGATCCCATTGTGGCTCAGTGGTAAAAACCTGACTGGTATCTATGAGGATGAGGGTTCAATTCCTGGCCTCACTCATTGGGTTAACTCTGGCATTGCCAAGAGCTACAGCGTTGGTCACAGACGCTGCTCGGATCTGGTGTTGCTGAGGCTGTGGTGTAGGTTGGCAGCTGCAGCTCCAATTCAACCCCTAGCCTGGGAGCTTCCATATGCCATGCGCTTGGCCCCAAAAACACAAACATTAAAAATAAAAAAATAAAAGACCCATGGGAGGAGGGCTCAGAGAGGAAGGTGGTCCCCATCTCTCAGCCCAGGGCTGCTCAGCCTTGGCTCTACTAGCATCTTAGACGGTAGACTGTGAGAGGGCTGTGTGTTGTGTAATGTTTAGCAGCATCTCTTGCTTTTACGTACTCCCCCAGTTGTGAACAACCAAGAATATCTCCAGGAGTTCCAGCATTGTCACTGATGTGGCTTGGGTTTGATCCCTGGTGCAGGAACTTCCCCATGCTGTGGGTGTGACCAAAAAGAAAAGAAGTCTCTAGACATTGCCAAAGGGGCAAAAGTCACCCCCCATTGGGTAGCCCACCAAGTGTTTTTTTAGCACCTATTCTCTGCTTAGTCCTGGTGGCAGGTCTGGTTTGGAATGAAAGCTTACACTCAAAGAGTTAAAGAGGGTCTTTTTTTTTAGGGCTGCCCCCACGGAAAATGGAGGTTCCCAGGCTAGGGGTTGAATTAGAGAGCTATAGCCGTTGGTATACGCCACAGCCACAGCAATGCAGGATCTAAGCCGAGTCTGCGAACTGCACCACAGCTCACAGCAAGGCCAGGGATCGAACCTGCATCCTCATGGATACTAGTCAGATTCATTTCCTCTGAGCCACAGTGGGAACTCCAAGGAGGTTCTATTTGTAGTGTAAGGTCAGTAGTGAGGTGAGGGGGCCTCAAAGGCCCCAGGGCAGCCCTAGGGCTGAACTTGAAGGAGGAGTAGAGAGGATTGAATTTGCTGGAGGGAGGAGAGGAGGGCATTTTGGGTAAAGGGGAGCAGCCTGAGCCAACGCAGAGGGGTGGGCAGGCCCCTTTGCAACATCGAGCCTCCTTCGGCTACATAGGGTGGAGAGTGTGTTAGGGAAGCAGTGGGAAAGGTTAAATAAGTATTATTCCTGGTATGTTTGGTCATGGGACACCCAGGCTAATCCCGGAGCCTGGTTGCATAAATCTAAGTGCCAGTCTCTCACAAAACCTCCCTGAACTCTCTTCTCCTGAATCCCCTCCTCCCCCCCACCCCCACCCTCCAGTTTTCGCCTTCCACACTCCGCTGGCTGGGGCCACACGCAGGAGTCCCTGGAACCCTTAGGGGTTCAGCCCGGACTGCTTGGAATTTCTCCTTCTTACACCGTAACTTTTCTCTGCAGGTGGTAAACCCAAAAAAGAAAATGAAGAAAAAGAAATACGTGAATTCTGGCACAGTGAGTAGCTGCCCCCTTGCTGCAGTGGGTGTAGACATCATGAGCCCTGAGCTGGGTCTGGAGTGTGTGTGTGTGTGTGTGTGTGTGTGTGTGTGTGTGTTCCCACAGGTGTGGGAACCAGACCTGGGGGTTTGGGCGTGGGGGGGGGGGAGCGATGGATCAACAGCCCCCGGAGGCGGCTTAGATGTGTGGGAGAGACAATGGGCTCTGTGATGCAGGATGAGGAATCCCAGAGAGAGACTCCCACGGAGACTTCCTGCAAGAAGGAAGAGGAAAAGGAGTCGCATTTATTGGGCCCTTCCTCTGGGAAATTCCCCATTTGCGTGCTTTTCACAAATTGTTTCCTTAAGAGGCAGACATTATCACCCCCTCGTCATTGAAAGAGGAAACCAAGGCTGCAGGCAAGGAAGTGACTCAACCAAGGTCACCGGGCTAGAAAATGGTAGCGTTCAATTCAGAGCTTGCCGCTGCTGTGGGCGCTGCCCCCGCTTAACCATGACCATCCTGGGATCACACTGGCTCAGTGGCTTCTGGGGGCTGATCTTCAGGCCATTCTTGCGTTTCTTCAACAAATGTTTACTGAGTGCCACCAGGTTCCAGGCACTGTTCTGGGTATGGGGGACCCAGCTGGGGACATGACAGATCCAAATCTCTGCCCTCCTGGTGCTTATCTTCTGGCAGGGAGGAGACAGAAAGCAGACATACGTACACACATATACCTGAGTGTGTCAGGAGGTTGTGAGGGCGAGGGGAAAAAGCAGCATGAGGTAAATGGATGGGGAATGCCAGAAACACAACTACTGTTTTATATAAAGTCGTCAGGGACAATTTCTTTGAGAAGGCGACATTGAAGCAGAGATTTAGAGAAGGTGAGGGAGCAAGTACTGAGGATATTGAGGGGAAAGAATTCTAGTTGTAGGGGTTAGATGTGCAAAGGCCCTGAGGTGGGGTCCACCAGGGCATTGAGAATGGAAACCAATGTCTCTGCAGTACAGACGTACCAATTCCATACCCTGCCTGTCTTCGCACTCTAGAGGGCCACAGCTCATCAGCGAATGTGGCCAAAGGTAATTTGAGTCAGGCCGACCATAGCCCCAGACCAGAAGAGGTTACAGAAAGGGCACTAAGGGGATCCTCCGAGGAACCTTATTTTCTCTATCTGTAAAATGGGGCTAATACATCAACCCAACCCTGAATTTGGAGGGTGTTTTGGTTTTTTTGTTTGTTTGTTTGTTTTTCGGCCATCCCATGGCATATATGGAGTTGCCGGGCCAGGAGCTGAGCCGTAGTTGCGACCTAAGCTACAGCTGTGGCCATGCTGGGTCCTTAACCTACTGTTCTGGGCCAGGGATCAAACCCGCCCCCAGCACTCCCAAGATGCTGCCAATCTGTTGCGACACAGCAGGAGCTCCAACCCTACCCTGCCTGATGTACAGGGCTGCTGTGACAGACATATGGGAAGTGCAGGACTGTAAACAGTAAATTATTCTGCTCATTCCAAGGGGGCTGACCACTGCTTCTCTGATGGTAACTGTTTCACACACAGGCTTGGAGCCATGTTTCTTTTGTCCAAAGCTGCAGTGTTTCTCAGTGGGGATGCTGTCAGCATTTGGGGCAGAATAATTCTTCTCACAGGACTTCCCCTTATGGGGTAGGGATTCTTAGCACCCCTGACCTCAACCCATAGGCAGCAGCAGAGCCCCAGACATCGTGAGACCACCAAAGCTCTCCCGCACTTTCCCAAGTGCTCCTACCACCTTCCCCAGCTGAGAAATGTTAGATGTATCGCTAAAAAAAGTTTGAGGGGTTCCTGTCATGGCACAGGGGAAAGGAATCCGGCTAGGAACCATGAGGTTGTGGGTTAGATCCCTGGCCTCACTCAGTGGATTAAAGATCCAGCATTGCCTTGAGCTGTGGTGTAGGTTGCAGACGAGACTCAGATTCTGCATTGTTGTGGCTTTGGTGTAGGCTGGCAGCTGTAGCTCTGATTGGATCCCTAGCCTGGGAATCTCCATATGCCTCTCATGCCGCCCTAAAAAAGCAAAAGCAAAAACAAAAACAAAAAGCACACTGATCTCATCCAGCTTTCTTACTTTAGAGATAAAGAAACTGAGGCCCAGGGAAGGGACATGATTTGTCTCAGATCACACAGTGAGTTAGGGACAGGGCAGGTATCAGCCCAGGTCTCCTGACTTTTCCTTGCTCCAGCATTTCCCAATCTTTACCATATAAAAATCACTCAGGGTCCAGGATGCTTATTAAAATACAGATATCCAAGAGTTCCCGTTGTGGCTCAGTGGGTTAAGAGCCTGACTAGTATCCATGAGGATGCGGGTTCTATCCCTGGCCTTGTTCAGTGGGTTAAGGATCTGATGTTGCTGCAAGCTGTGGTGTAGGTTGCAGACCCAGCTCGGATCCCACGTTGCTGTGGCTGTGGCCTAGGCCAGCAGCTGCAGCTCTGATTTGATCCCTAGCCTGGGAACATCTATATGTCAAAGGTGTGACCCTAAAAAGGAAAATAAGATAAAATGCAGGTGCCCAGGCTAGTTCCCTGGGGTTCCATTTTAGGAAACCCAGGCTGGGGCCCTGGAATCTGTGTTTAGTGCTTCTCATACCGTACTTGCTATGTGCAGAATCTCCTAGGGATCCTATTAAAATGCCAAGAATCTGCATCAAGGTGATGCTGATGCTGCTGGTCTGGGGACCACACTTTGAATACCAAGTCCCTGGGTAAATCCATATGCCAGGCAAGTTAGGCAATTGCTTCATCCCAGGGCCTGGCCCGGGGTTCAACCCTGACTATAGGTTAGACTCGTGAGGAGAGAAAAAAAAAAGAAAAAAAAAAAAATCCAGGGCCAGAGCCCTACTCCAGAAACTCTGATGTTATGGCTTTGGAGTCCTCACTCTAGCTATAAGATGTTTTAAAAGCTCCCCAGGGAGTCTCATGATCATCAGTCAGAGTAGAGGCCATTGCCATAGTCCAGTCCTGGAGAAGGGCAGTTTTGACCATCCAGGTGCCTAACAGCATAACCGTAGCGAGTGGGATCTCCAAGGCCCGGCTCAGTACTCCCAGACCTTCCCAGTATTCAGGCTAGTAGCTCACAGAAGCCGCCTCCCCAGAGTTGATAAAGATGACCGAATCTGCACCAGTAGGGGACGCCCCAAGCCTCAGGTGGAGCTCTCTGACACAGGTGAAAGGTTCCCCACCCTAGTCTTGCCTCATGTAATTGATTCTGGCTGCCAAGCTTTCGCTTGTCTCCATGATCCTAAATCATTATCATAATGAGCTGCCAGGTGGTGGCCTGTCTTGGGAAAGCTGGTGCCAAAGCTTCAGGGCATGGGCCAAGAGGCCTCTGCTTGGGGGAGGGGACCTCAAGTGCTCAGTTACCTCTGGGGAGAGGAAAGGCTGCTTATGAGCGTCTTGGGTCTGAGAGTGTGGAGCTCAAGAGACGCTAGAGGGAGGAGGTGTACATGTAAGGTTTAAAACAAGTGCAGGGAGTGCCCGTCTTGGCTCAGCAGTAATGAACCTGACTAGTATCCATGAGGACATGGGTTCCATCCCTGACCTTGCTCAATGGGTTAAGGATCCGGCATTGCTGTGAGCTGTGGTGTAGGGCACAGAGGCAGCTTGGATCCCGTGTTGCCATGGCAGTGGTGTAGGCCGGAGACTGCAGCTCCAATTCAACCCCTAGCCTAGAAACTTCCATATGCCCTGGGTGCGACCCTGAAAACCAAAAAAAAAAAGTGCAGAGTAGAAAGACAATTAACACATTTCAGGAATAACAGGGGAACGGGAGCTTGTCAGCCTTGGCAGATCTTAGGCCTGCGTCAGGAAGACCCTCTCTCCCTTCACACTCCACCCCGTGTCCACTTAGGGGAAACTCAATTCTTTGGCTTAAGTTCCTGTACTCCAGTGACAGAAAGAGAGCCCTTCCAGGAGGTAGTTTAGCACCAAGGTCAAGAGTGCAGACTCTGGGATCAGGCAGGCCTGGGTTCCTGTCTCACTCGGCTGTGTCCTGGCAGTGTCTTCGCACAAACTGCATCACTTCTTTGAGCTTCAGTTTCCCTGGCTGTAGAATGGAGATAATAATAGCGCCTCACTGAGTTGTTGTGTTTGCCATGATGGACACGAACATGGCACGAGCTGAGTGCTCCATAACTGCCAGCAAAGCTCTCCATCTACACAGTGTGCCCCACTGACCAAGTTCTTTTTGTTTTCAAGGTCACACTGCTTTCCTTTGCTGTGGAATCAGAGTGCACGTTTCTCGACTACATCAAAGGAGGGTGAGAAGAGATGCAGCCTGGTTTCATTGGCTTCAGGGAGAGGGAAGGGGCCCCACACATCAACGTGAGCAGCTCTGACCCACCTGACCTCTTTGAGGACCAGGCCAAGGCCTGCAGTCCTGGGATCTGAACAGACAGGTCCCCATTGTCTGGGCTCAGACAACTCGCCCCAGCTCTGCATGGCTCTGGATCCTGCGTGGCTGCAGAGGGTAGCTCCTGAGCTACAGAAGCCAACCTGGGTCATGTCAGGTACCTGGGCAGAGAGGGGACCTGTCAGTAATAAGGACTCCATGATAAAGGGAGGGCTTAGGGAGGTGGACAGAGCCCTGGAGTAGACATCAGGAAGCCAGGCCCTAGGCCCCTGTGCTGTGAATTTGCTGGATTACTTGGGACGTGTCACTTTCCCTCCTTGGGCATCGGTCTCCTAGAGAGGCTGGGATTAAGTGAATTCTAAGGTTCCTTCCTGTTCTGAGCTTCTGATGCCTATGGTCTGTCTAGGGGGAGTGATTAACCTGCCCGGTATCATCAGGGACCTTCAGGGGGCAGGAGGTCCCTGATGGGGCATGAGCCAGTGGACAGTCAAGCACAAGGTTAAGGAGCAAAGAGAACCAGAGGGCCCGGCAGACAGACCAAAGGCAGGCAGAGAAGCCTTTTGTCCCCAGCCAACAGCTCATGGAAAGAGAGCCTGATTCCAAGGTGAGGTCCTGCCCAGCACGCTCCCTGCCGGGACAGGTGCCAGGGCCGGGTGTGGCTAAGCCGAGAGCACACAGGTGCAGGCAGGTGAGTGACTACACCTGTCTGGAGAAGAGACAGGCAGGGCCGTTGCCAAAGGCTCATGCCAGCCAAGCGGGGCCCTGGCTGCCTGGCTCTCCAGAGCAGAGGGAAAAGTCAGGGCCTGGGAAGGCATGTTCACTCTCCCGTGACATGGCTCCGCACTGCCTCTGCCCTCAGTCCCCAGGTTTCCAGCTCTCCTTCTGCCCTGCCTGCAGTCACCCAGGACCTCCCAGCCCCTCTCCCAGCCTCCCCCAGACCCTGCCCTTGCTTCCCTGCCCCCTTAAGATTGTTCTCTTCTCTCTCTGGTTAAGCAGCCACCCCTTACGTTCCAGGTCATTTTCAAACAATCCTCATCTTGTTTATTCTTCTCATTTGCATAGTGCCCCCCAGTCTACAGGACCCAGTGGGCTGGCTGAGATGGTTATCTCCACTTTACACAACACATCCAAGGCCACACACCTAGCCAGTGGCAGGGTTCCTTCTGCCACCACAGGTGGCATTTCTTCCGTAATCATGAACCCGCCTCCCAACTACCTGGTGGGCTCCGATGGAGACAGATGAGTTGGAGAGCTGGGTGCTGCGACATCCCATCCCATCGAGGAGTTCTCAGAGGCCAGGCCCATCTCCTCCCTCTCTTCACACTCTGGAGAACACGCTCCAGGATGTGCGCCTAGTGTGCCTGTCCAGGCGGGCCACTGCTGGAGGCTTTTGTCTAGGGATCCTCTCCTCCCTGGCCTCCCTCGCCTGCCTCCCTGGACCAGGAGGAGGGTATGGGCCCCTCTGCCCACCCCCACAGTCAGAGTTGGAGATGGAGCTTGTTGTCAGGCAGCCTGTTTTGCCTTTAGGCAGGAGAAGCGGGCTTGTGAGGGGGGTATTGTTTCCACAGAAGTACCTGCTTTCCAGTCCTGTCCTCCCCTGAGCTGGTGCAGAACCTGGAGCAGAGGAAGACTACTCAAGGAGGAAAAAAGCCCCCCCAGCCTTTGTTGGAAGAGTCAGGCCAAGGATGGTCCTCAGCTGTAGTCCTACAGGCCAGAACTAGCCTCCCAAGGGTGGCCCTGGGAGCAGGGCTCCCACTGCTCCCCCACCCCCAGTCTCATTTGCGCTAACAAAGACACAATCTCTATATTCCACACTTAGAGGTGACAGCCAACCACAGGTGAATGGGGTGGGTCTACTAAAAAATAACCCCTGCCCTCAAGGCTTAATACAAATAAAGGCTTATCTTTCATTCTTGAGGTGGGTGCAGGGATGGATAGGGCAATGCTCCACACAGTCATTCAGAGACCCAGGCTCTTGCCATCTTGCGGCTCCTTCTCCTTCAGAGCTTGGAGTCAACTGAATAATCTGCCCCAGGAGGCAGATGAGGGGAAAGGAGAGTGGGGAGGCCTATCTCTGGCCAGCAGAGCCTGGCTTGGGTCGCCTCCTCACCAGGTCTTTCCTGGAGATTGAAGCGTCCGTGAGCAGCAGCTCAGCTGTGATCAAGTGGAGAGAGAGCTGTGGTTTCTGATAGGGACCATCTGCTAAATGCAAAAGAAACAAGCCCCGCCTCATCTCAGATCATCCCTAACCACGGCCTAGCCACCAGAAGAGAATTTTCCCGAATGTGATCCCAGAACCCTTACATGAGAGCAAGAGATGTTTGTTGAAGAAGCAGGTTCTGGGGCCCCATCTCAGACCAACTGAATTGGCATCCCTGGGGTGGGGCTCTGTGATCTTTTGAAACAAGCTCCCCTGGTGTGAGAACCTCATCACCAGACATTATAGGGAGTTCATGTCTTGTCAGCTTTGTTCTATCAGCATCTGGCACAGAACCTAGAACCCTCAGAAAGTTTTAACCCTGAATCTGAATCTTCAAAACCTAATTTTTTTTTATTATGGAAAAATTCCAATATATGCAAAAGTGGAGAGAAAGTATAATGAACCCCCAAGTCCCCAAGATTCAACAGTTACCAACTCATGGCCAATCTTGTTCCATGCACTCTTCCCTCTTTTAAAAATTGAAGTATAGTTAATTTACAATGTTGTGTTAGTTTCAAGTATACAGCAAAGTGGTTCAGATATATATATACATATATATATATATTCTTTTTCAGATTATTTTCCACTATAGGTCATTACAAAATATTGAGAATAGTTCCCAGTGCTATACAATAGGTCATTGTTGTTTACCTATTTTATATGTAGTAGTATGTGTATATTAATCCTAGATTCCTAATTTAGCTCTCTGCCCCACCCCCACCCTCCTGCTATCCACTTTGGTAACCATAAGTTTGTTTTCTGTGTCTGTGAGTCCATTTCCATTTTGTAAATAAGTTCATTTGTATCATTTTTTATTTTTATTTTTTTGTTTTTGTATGTGTGGGGTTTTCTTTGGCCATACTAGTGGCATGTGGAAGCTCCCAAATCTGGGAGTGAACTTGAGCCACAGCAGAGACAAAACTGAATTCTTAACCACTAGGCCACCAGGGAACCCCTGTATCATTCTTTTAAATTCCACATATGAGTGATATCATATGATATTTGACTTTCTGTGAATTAATTCACTCAGTATGATAATCTCTAGGCCCATCCATGCTATGGATGGCATTATTTCATTCTTTTTTATGTCTGAGTAATATTCCATTGTATGTAGGTGCTTACATATCTTGGCTATTGTAAATAGTGCTCCTATGAACATTGGGTGCATATATCTTTTTGAATCAGAGTTTTCTCTGGATATATGCCCAGAAGTGGGATTGCAGGATCATATGGTAACTCTATTTTTAGGTGTTTTTGTTTTGTTTTGTTTCGTTTTTTAATCTTTTTAAGGCCACACCTGCAGCATGTGGAGGTTCCCAGGCTAGGGATCAAATCGGAGGTGTAGCCGCTGGCCTACACCACAGCCACAGCAATGTGGGATCTGAGCCTTGTCTGTGACCTACACCACAGCTCACGGCAGTACCGGATCCTTAACCCCTTGGGCGAGGCCAGGGATTGAACCCGAAACCTCATGGTTCCTAGTCGGATTTGTTTCTGCTGAGCCATGACAGAAACTCCAATTTTTAGTTATTTTTAAGGAACCTCCATACTGTTCTCCATAGTGGCTGCACCAATTTACATTCCCACTAACAGTGTAGGGGTTTCCCTTTTTCTCCACACTCTAGCCTTTATTATTTATGGACTTTTTAATGATGGCCATTTTGACTGGCATGCCCTCTCCCTTTCACTTGCTTTTTTTTTTTTTTTCTTTCTTTCTTTTTAGGGCAGCACTTGTGGCATATGGAAGTTCCCAGGCTAGAAGTCCAATCGGAGCTACAGCTGCCAGCCTACACCACAGCCACAGCAACATGGGATCCGAGCTGTGTCTGCAACCTACACCACAGCTTACAGCAACGCAAGATCCTTAACTCCCTGAGTGAAACCAGGGATCAAACTGCATCCTTATGGCTACTAGTCGGGCTCTTAACCTGCTGAGCCACAATGGGAACTCCTCATCCACTTATTTTGAAGCAAATCCCAGACATCATGTCTAATCCCCCATTTACATTAGGATATGTCACTCTCTCTTTGTAAAATATAGCCACAATACCATAATCACACCTAAAAATTGAATGGTTCCTTAATACCAACTATCTAGTCAGTGTCCAAAAGTTCCCCAGTTGTCTTATAGTTTTTTAATTGGCTTACTTGAATCAGAAATCAAGGCAAGATCCATCTATTTCAATTTGTTGATTTGTCTCATAATAATCTTTCATCTAATGGTTCCCCCAAACACCCAAAGGGTTTGCTAAAACAGATTCCTGTATCCCACAGAGGGGTTCTGATTCAGTAAGTCCACAGGGGGCCTGAGACTCCTCACAGATTCCCCGGTGGTCCTGATGCTGCTGGTCCATGGGGAAGCTCTCCCAATCATACTCCTCCAGAATTTCCCACAGACATGGCTGCATTCCCCTGTGGTGTCATTTACCATATTCCTCTGTCCCCTGTGTTTCCTATAAACAACTGACAAATAGTTCTGGAAGCTCAGTTGGATTCCAGTTCAATTTTTTGGCAAGACAGCTTCATGGGTGGTGTTTTGTTTCTCCCTCAGGACCTCAGGAGATGTGCGATGCCTGTCTGTCTGTCTGTCTTTTTTTTTTTTTTTTTCCCCAATAAGCTCCAACCCTGAATCTGACTCCAAATTTGAGCCAGGAGAACAGGGAGACCCTACTTTACAGGCCTTAGGTGGGCCCAGGGGCAGGGCTGAAGAGGAACTACCCAACATAATAGTCATAGCACGGGCCCAGCAGAACAGAATCATCTTCAGAGAGCTTTTACACCGCCTCACTCTTGATGCTCACCACAGCCCTTTGGGGGAGGATGTGGCTGACCTTACTATCCCAGTTTTCCGAAGCTGGAGGGAGATGAGTGACTTCACCAAGGTGACATACCCAGCAGGCTGTGGGACTGTGGTAGAAGCTGGGTGTCTTCCCCCCACCCCCCGTCCCCTGCCTCCTCACCCCCATCCAGTCCGTTTCTGTCCCCGCAGCCCTGCCTCTGTCCAGGTAACTCCCTGCTGTTCTCCCTCTTCCAGGACTCAGATCAACTTCACAGTAGCCATTGATTTCACGGCCTCCAATGGTGAGTGGTGGAATGGGCAGAGGAGCCGGACAGGGGACAGGGGCCTGGGAAGGGGAGGGCTTTTCTGGGCCGTGGTATCTGATTCTACCTGGGAGCCAGGTCTCCCATACTCTCTGGCCTCATATTCACTGAAGAGGAGGAATTGAGGCCTGAAGAACCAAAGATACAAGATGAGGTAGGTATCCCCAGGTTGGATCACGGTCACCAACCAGTCTGCGCTCTGCACCTACATACCCTGAGCCACAGGCTTGCCCTGGAGGATGCCTGGTCTCCCTGGGGGAATAGGACAGCCAGTGGGGACCTGTGGACAGCCCTGGAGCAGAGGTACTTCCTTACAGGATCACATTACACATCCTGCTCCCCACCCCCCAGTACAACCTACAGGCTGGAGGGAGACTGAGCTCTGGAGTTCCCAAGTGGTGCACAGGGCTAAGGACCTGGCATTGTCACTGCAGAGTCTTGGGTTGCCGCTGTGGCATGAGTTTGATCCCTGGCCCAGGGAACTTCTGCATGCTGCAGGCATGGCCCCCCAAAAAACAAGCAAAAAAAAAATTAAAAAAACCTGAGCTCTGTGGTCCTCAGTGCAGGCAGGAACACAGCCTAGGAACTCCAGTCCCACCCTTGTTCTCCTGACCTTCTTCTCCAGTGGTCAAGTGACCAGGAGCCAACGATGCCAGACTGTACACTGTTGGAAACATCACACCCTTCCTTGGATTCTGGACCCCCATTGGTGGTGTTTCATGCTCATCTTTGTGCCAATTAGAAGTTGAGCAGGGAGTTCCCACTGTGGCACAGTGGGATCGGCAGTGTCTTGGGAGCTCGGGGATGCAAGTTTGATCCCCGGCCCAGCACAGTGGGTTAAGGATCCAGCATTGCCACAGCTGCAGCTTAGGTCACAACTGCAGCTCGGATCTGATCCCTGGCCTGGGAACTCCATATACCATGGGGCAGCCAAAAGAAAAAAAAAAAAAAAAAAGGAAGAAGAAGAGCTGGCCAGGTCTAATAGCCTGCAAGTGTGTCAGAAACCCCTCTCGGGGCCGCAGGTGCTGCATCACAGAGTAATGAGCTGTCAGAGCTGGGAGGGGCCTTAGTAATAATATCATTGAGAGTTATGGTTACATTTGTTTAATCCTCACAACAGTCCTGTGAGGTGGGACTATTATTACCCCCATTCTACAGATGAGGAGACTGAGGCTGAGAAGCTAGACATTTATCCAAGAACACACCACCAGTAGGGGGTAGAGCAAGGACTAATACCTGGCAGTCTGCTGTACTGCCTCTCGTTAATAAACAAGCCACTAACCTATGGACAGTATTAGGGGTGACAAGGGCTCTGGAGAAAAACGAGCCAGGAATAGGAGCAGGGAGTCATGGGGGAGGCTGTAACTTTCAGCAGGCTGCTCAGAGAAGACCACCCTGAGCAGTGACACTTGAGTACAGGCCTGAGGAAGCAAGGGAGCAAGCCATATGCACAATGGTGGAAAAATGTCCTGGAGTAGAGGGAACAGCCTTTGTGAAGGCCCTGAGGTGGGAATGGTGGTGTGAGGCTGGAGCTGAGTGACAGGGAGGCTGCTAGGAGATGAGAAGAGGGGGTAAGCGCAGGCCAGATCAGATGGAGCCTCGTGGGCCCTTCCTGGTGAGGACTCCGGATTCCCAGAGCTGCAGAGCTTTGGAGCGTTTTGAGCAAAGAGGTGTGATTAGCTGCCTGAGCTGTGACAGACTTGCCCTGGCTGGTTGTGCTGAGCATGGTGGACCAAGGGTGGAGACAGGGAGGTCAGGCTGCTGCAATCCTGCAGCAAGAGGGTGGCAGCATGGAGGGCGGAGAAGCACGGAGACCCCGGGTGTATTTTGAGGGTTCAGCAGCCATGATTCTCTAAAGCACTGAACGTGCAGTAAGAAAGAAGGGAGTCAGGGATAAATGTTTTAAAAGTTCAAGGCGCCCCCCTTCTACATTCTGAGCCTGGTGGCTTGGAGTGGCCAGGCCGGCAAATGTCCCCATGTCCTGTGTCACAGGGAACCCCTCGCAGTCCACGTCCCTGCACTACATGAGTCCCTACCAGCTGAACGCCTATGCTCTGGCGCTGACCGCCGTGGGGGAGATCATCCAGCACTATGACAGCGACAAGATGTTCCCTGCCCTTGGCTTCGGGGCCAAACTGCCCCCTGACGGAAGGGTGTCCCACGAGTTCCCACTGGTAGGAGGTCCTGGGGAAAAGGGCTGAGAGCTGACAAGGCTCAGGGTGGTGGTGGTGACAAGCCTGGGGTTGGGGGCATTTCCCATCCTCCCCAAAGGGGGAATTAAGGTTCTGCCTTTGTTGGGGTGTGTAGGGGGGCTTGTGTCAGAGCTTCCAGAAACCCACTCCCCACCTTGGTCATAAGCACCTCTCTTGTGTGTCTGAAGCCACCCACAGGGGCTCTAGCATTTTCCTTTTCCTAACAGGACCCAGGTGGAGGGAGTTTCCCTTGTAGCTCAGCGGTAATGAACCTGACTAGTATCCATAATGTTGCGGGTTCAATCCCTGGCCCTGCTCAGTGGGTTAAGGATCTGGCATTGCCATGAGCTGTGGTGTAGGTCAAAGACGCGGCTGGGATCTGGTGGTGGTGTGGCTGTGGTGTAGGCCAGCAGCTGCAGCTTCTATTCGACCCCTAGCCCGGAAACTTCCATATGCTGCAAGTGCGGCCCTAAAAAAAAAAAAAAAAAAAAGAGACCCAGTTGGAGGTGGAGTGAAGACATGGATGAACTTTTGTCCAAGGCTCCAAAAATGAGGATAAATGGGTGTGGTTTGGATAATCCCAGGAACTCCGAGTTGGAGCTGAGATGGGGGCCCTGTGGAGAAGGCTCCTCAGGACAACCCCCACTCCCTCCCTCCTACTAGCTGGGGACCCTAGGTCAGTTGCTGGATCACTCACAGCAGAGGTCCCTCCCATGCCTGTGGAGTGGCAGACACTGCTGGGCACAGGACACAGGAGGATGGACTGGCCGCCTGCCTTTCCAGGGCAGCTCAGGCTCTGCAGTATTTTAGGGAGCCGTGGGTTTGCCTGAGGTTCCCTCAGGGAAAGGGGGTAACTCTAGGGAGCAGGTACAGGGAGGGGGGGCCCTGCTTGTCAGGATCAGGTGCTGCCCTTCACAGCGGGCCCTGGGGACTCCTCCCTGCCCCCCATCCCTAGCCGCCCACTGGAGAAAAGCCTCGGAGAGCCCAGGCCTGCCAGCCTCCCCACCCTGGCTCTGCCCCCACAGACCCCTCCACTGGGCTCCCTCCTACCCCTCCGTCCTTCCTGGCTCAGTCCCCCACCCTGTGCCCCCAGAACGGCAACCAGGAGAACCCCTCGTGCTGTGGCATTGACGGCATCCTGGAGGCCTACCACCACAGCCTGCGCACCGTGCAGCTCTACGGCCCCACCAACTTCGCCCCCGTGGTCACCCACGTAGCCAGGTACGTCCTGGCCAGGGCCTCCTTCCACTGCATCCTCTCAGGAGGGAGGAGGGAGTCTCTTCCCGCTGCTGACTTGCTTCTCAGGGAGCCCTGACCCTAAAGACCCACTGTGCCCCCACCAAAATGTCAAGGGTCCTTGTGTTGGGGGGCAGCAGGCCCAGAGCCCCACCCGGCAGACCTCTGCCCCTGCCCTGCCCAGGAACGCGGCCGCAGTGCAGGATGGCTCCCAGTACTCAGTGCTGCTCATCATCACGGACGGGGTCATCTCCGACATGGCGCAGACCAAGGAGGCCATCGTCAACGTGAGCAGGGGGTGGGGTGGAGGGTCAGGGAACCCGGGGGTGTGCCTCCCCCCTCTTTTAGGGAGGCCATGGCTTCTCCTCTCCCGGGCCTCTTTGGGACCACTCCCTGCCCCTCACCATAGAGTCTGGAGGGCCAGCAGTAGGGTCTGGGGCGTGGAGGGGTGCTGGCTGATGAAGGATCTGGCTGGTGAGCTCTGTACCCACCTTCATCACACGGGGTAGTCCACTCCCTGCAGACGTCCAGGCTCCTCATTAACCCATCCCTAGGCCTGCTGCCCCGGACCCCAGCCTGCTGGGCCAGGGAGAGGAGGTGGGAGGTCCAGAGAGGGGGGAGGTCCTGGAGCATAGCTCCCCCTACCCATGGTGCCCCTATACAGGGGCCCCAGCCAGAGCTGGCCCTCCCTCCAGGCCTACGGAAAAGCTGTTCCCGGGTGGCTCAGTGGGTTAAGGATCTGGTGGTGTCACTGCTGTGGCTCCAGTCACTGCTGTAATGCCAGTTCAATCCCTGACCTGGCAACTTTTACCTACTGTGGGCACTGCCAAAAACAACAGCAGCAACAAGATGTCCCACGTAATGGAGGCCCAGGGGAAGAAGGGGGGCGTGTCTTACAGAAGCAGACTGGTGACCCATTTTCCCCCCTGCCTCCCCCTCCCTCTCTGACCCCCTCTGCCTCTCTGGTGCCCCCGCCTCGGTTTCCTTTGATCCGCATCCCTCTCCCCTTCCTCCTCTTTTTCTGTGTTCCTCTGTGTGTCTCCACCCTTCTCTCCTCTGTTTCTTCCCTGTCCTCCTGTCTTCTTCCCGTCTCTACCCATGATCGCCCTTTTCTTTTAACTCGCCCCCGGGCTGGATCCACCCCCCGCCCCCACCATGCTGTCCCCCAGGCTGCCAAACTCCCCATGTCCATCATCATCATCGGCGTGGGCCAGGCAGAGTTCGATGGTGAGTCCCCCTCCCCCTAGATGCTTCCCCTGAGGCTTCAGGCCCTTGGGACTGACCCCTCCCAAGAGGGTGTGCACGACTGTGGGTGAGCAGGCAGGGTATGAAGGCGAGTTTGTTTGCACAGGGAGGGGTGTGTCAGGGTGTACACCCAGCACCCACATCCCAAGGCTGTGGGGAGGAGACCCCGCATCACTCCTCCCTCCTCCAGCCTGGGAGCCTGTCAAGGGTGGGGGAGCTGGAGCACTGGGCTGGGCATCAGACACCACCTTGGGCTCCTCCTGTCTCCTGGCCTCGGTTTTCTCATCTCTAACATTGGGGTCTGGGCCGGTGGTCTCTATCCTGCCAGGCCCAGGTGCCCACCAATTAGTGCCCCTCAACCCCTGCCTCTTGCCACCCCACCCCCCAACAGCCATGGTGGAGCTGGATGGTGACGACGTGCGGATCTCCTCCCGGGGAAAGCTGGCCGAGCGAGACATTGTCCAGGTGAACCCCAGACCCTGGCTGCCCCGTGGAAAGTGCAAGAGCTCCTCCAGCCAGGCTGACCCCACTCTCCCTTTTAGGGGCTTCTCTGGAAAGAGCCCTGGAGGGAGGCACTGGGAGCCCCAGATGGGCTTGGCCACCATAGAAGGAAACAGGAGTCAGTCTTGGGCCGGACTCCTCTCTACCACGTCTGACACTCACCCCTCACATTGTGTTGCCCCCCTGAGGCCTCTGCCAACCACCCCCCTGCCCCGAGCCCCCAGGCCTCCAGGGCCTCCTGCCATACACAGACGTCCAATAACCTGCTGTTTTCTGCTGGGCTGCCTTCCGAAGTGCGATGGCAGGTGGAGGAAGTGTCCTTAGTATTGGCGCAGCCCTTTCCAGGAGTGTGTAGCTTAGTGGTTTGAATTAATATTTTAACATCTTGGAGGAGTTCCCGTTGTGGTTCAGCGGGTTAAGAATCTGACTAGTATCTATGAGGATGCAGGTTGGATCCCAGGCCTCATTCAGAGGGTTAAGGATCCGGCCTTGCCACAAGCTGAGACATGGGTCCCAGGCGTGGCTGGTATATGGAGTTGCTGTGGCTGTGGTGTAGGTTGGCAGCTGTAGCTCTGATTGGATCCCTAACCTGGGAACTTCCATATGCCGTGAGTGTGGCCCTAAAACAAAACAAAACAAAAAATTTAACATCTTTGTGTATGATGGCAAATGTATGGAGCAGACCAGTCTTTGTCCTTAGGGAATCCCTATCAGGCCTCAGAAGGCACCTCAGTAAGCATGTCCCTCCATACGGAGGGACTCTTGCAGACTGAGTCCCTAGTGCTTAAGACACGCAGAATTAAAAAAAAAAAAAAAAGCCCTGACCCCCTCTTCACCATGAAATAAAACTAGGGTGGGGAAGTGGTGGTTCCAGGTGTGGCGACCAAAGACAGGCTCTAGGAGCAGGAGCAAGGGCAGCCTGGGAGGTGGGACCTGTGAATGCAAAGGCCTGAGCCTAAGGCACAGGGGCGGGGTCACACCCCGAGGGAGGAAGCCAGGGGGCCCCAGAGAGGAAAGAGGAGAAGCAGCCAAAGAGAGAGGGGCTCTGCTGAAGAGGTGGGGCAAGACCCGTGTTTCCCAGTAGCAGGAGGATTCCTTCAGCCTTTCCTGAGTGCCAGCTTAAGTGCCTGTGCTCGGCGCCCAGACGTGGGAGATTAAGGAATCTTGTTTGGTGGTGTTTGGAACAGGTGCCCAAGACGTTATTGGTTGAGGGAGTGAAAGAATAATGACCATAATACAGACCCTCAGGGATCTCATGGGGAGGGGGAGGGCTTAAGCTAAGCGGACAGAGGCGGGGGAGGAGTGGGACAGGACTCCGGGCCTGGAGATGTGGGGGGAGTGGCGCCCAGAGGGAGGCCTGCAGTGACCCTGCCTTCCCCGCTGGACAGTTCGTGCCCTTCAGGGACTACGTGGACCGCACCGGCAACCACGTGCTGAGCATGGCGCGCCTGGCCCGCGACGTGCTGGCCGAGATCCCGGACCAGCTGGTGTCCTACATGAAGGCGCAGGGCATCCGCCCGCGGGCCCCGCCCACGGCCCCAGCGCGCTCGCCCCCGCAGTCCCCGACCCGCACGCCCCCTGCGTCCCCCCTGCACACGCACATCTGAGCCTAGTCTGCTCAGATGGCTGGGGCTTTAGTTCAGTAGAAAGGTAGGCGTGGTGCCCGGATCCCGCTCCAGTCCACCCAGCCCAGTCTTTGGAACATGGTGTGCCTGGCAGGCCGCCAGGGGGTGGGGCTTCTGGAGACTCCTTCCCATAGGGCCCAACCCCTGTCCCCCCGACCCCGAGTTTGGGTGGACGGGTGGTGGAGGTGGGCAGCTGGGTCCCTGCTCTGCTCTTTTCACTAACACCTGGTTTGGGACCAGCCAGGAAGATGGTAATCAGGATGCCTAGGGTCCCTGTCAGCCACCTGGGTAATCTCATCTGATCCTCTATCACCCTGAAGCCTGGGCTGAGCCTCCCTCCTCCAGGCCCTTTTCTCCTCTCCTCCTCCTGTGGTGTCTACTTCCGTACCTGGCCCCTGACCCCCACCCCAGTATCTATCCTGTCTTTATTTCCAGTGAACCCCGTTGAGGCTGCTGGGTTTGCAGGAATGCCTGTACATGTGACCCCCCCCCCCCCACTGAGACCCTTGCATGCAGTAGGCATCCTACAGACCCACACCAGGGAGGCTGTGACAGTGGGTGGAGGCCACGTGATGGGCAGGGAACAGAGGTTTTTCAGACATAGAGTCCTTCCTGGTGCCTCAAGCCCAGTATGAAGCTGGCTCTGCACACACACATCCATAGGCCTCTCCCCAGTCGGGGCCCACAGGCACCTCCACAGTCAGCTTCTGCCTGGAGGCATCACCTTTTCTCTCCCAGAGGCTGCCCAGGGTACTTTGCACCCATGCCTTTGCTGCCCACCTAGAGGCCTAGGTGAGAAGCAGCCCAGTTCCAGAACTCTCCACTGCCCCTCTATCCCATGGGGATAGGGGACGAGAGTCCTGGGTTCAAGTCCTGCCTCCAGCCCCTGTCTGCTATGGGAACCTGAGCAAGGCCCCTCTACCTTCTGGGTCTCAGTTTCCACATCTGTGAGGCAGAAGTGTTGACCAGATGGCCCTGGTTTACTTTCAGCTCTGAGGCCCCAAGAGTCCATTCATCCCATGCCCAGCTCCCACATCCCAGTCCTCACCGGTGCAACCCTTCAGGCCGTCTTGGCTCTAGGGTCACCCTGTTCCATCCCATCACCCCACATCCACCCTAGTCCTGCATCCTTGGGCTCTCGTGTCTGAGCCCCTGTCCCTGCTGTGGGAAAGGTGAGAAAGATGACCTCATCCCTGGGCCCACCCAGCCGCCCAGCCTTTACCACATGGGGAGCAGGTCATGCATGCCAGTCCCTCCTGCCGCATGGGGCACCTCAGCCCACTGACCTTCCCGTGCCTGGGTGGAGGCCAGGCCCTACCCTGTCTGCTGCCAGATGCTTCTTCCCTTCCTATCATGCATGATGGTGGTGTTTCTACGCTGTCTGGTCCTGTGCCTGTCTCTGAGACAGTCTCTCTGTGGAATTTGCCTTAAATTGACGTAAATTTGGTTCTTTTACTAAAGGTCCTTGTTTTCCTTTCTCCTGTGAAAACTAGCACAGATGTTGCTGAGTGACGGAGTCCAGGTTCTCCTCTCTCTCTTTCTTCCATTTCGTTCAACAAGAATTTACTGAGAAACTACTATGTGCCAGGGTCTGTACTAGGCACTGGGGATGCAGCAATTAACAAAATATAGGGCCTGTCTCCACGTGGAGCACAACAGACACACAAATAGGACAGGGGAAACCCAGTAAACACATAAACCAATGGGTAAATAACAGTTTCAGGTGGTGATGAGAGTCACCAAGAAAAATAAGTGATTAGGAAAGAGTGACAGGACAATACTTTAGATGAGGTGGTCGGGGAGGGCCTCTCTGAGGTGATGAGCCCCAAGGAAATGAGAGAGAGAGGCATGCTGATATCTGAGGCAGGAGGGCTCCAAGGAGAGGGAACAGCAGGTGCCAAGGCCCTGAGGTGTGTTTGAAAGATGGCAAGGAGGCCAGTGTGGCTGAAGCTGCCTTAAGGAGGGGAGAGTGCAGGAGACGGGTCGGGATGAAGAATCAGGAATGCACAGGGCCATGTAGGCCACTGTAAGGCCTTCAGCATTACTCTGAGTGAATCCGGGAGCCGTTGAGGAGGTGAGAGAAGTAACGTGAGCAGATTATTCTGTGGGTCACCTGATTGCATTTCATCTTTCATCTCTTGTTTACTGAGCATTGGTGCCAGGCCGCACTCAGGTTTGGAGACACTGCCTCACACACGGTCGCACCCTCAGGGGCCTGACCCCTTCTCTGGAGCAATAAGCAAGGAAGTCCCGCCACCCTCAGGGTGTCAGTGCCAAACCAGTGGAAGGGGACAGGATCTGTGGGCACCGAAGGGGAGCTCTTGGGGCAGACTGGACGACTCCCGGGTCACATGCCTGGGATATGTGACTGTTCTTCTGTGCAATGGGACTGTCGCTCCTCCCTCACAGGGTTGTTGTGTGGCCAGAGTGACACGTAGATGTGCACACATGAGGCGCATGACATGCACAGGACCTGCCGCACGAGGTGCACAGTGAAGACCACTTCCCTCCCTGTCCCTCTTCATATATAAACCCCTGTGGCCCTCAGGGACCAGGATCCCAGGGCAAGGGGACTTTGTCCTATTCTGGGCAAGTTTGCTCTCAGTTGAGCCCCCCAGGCAGCCAATCCCAAGCTGCACAGTGCAAGAAATTGGTACTAATTATACCAATGTTTGGGACGTGCCTTTTCGGATTTTACTGTAAATTAGAGCTGATTCATGTCTGACTTTATAATTAGATGCCCCTCCGACTTGCATTCCGATCCTCTTTGAGAGGGAGCGGGGTGGGGTCATAGCTCTAGAAGAAGGAAGTTCCCATAACCAGCAGCCCGTTTTTACCTCGCTTTGGGAAGATGTTTGGGGAGGCTCAGAGCCACTGCCCTCGGGCGCTGACACTATCCTTAGCTTAGCTTCTGTTGGCTTCTTTGCCAAGGTGTGTTCCGTGGAACCCTGGTTCCCCGGCATGAGTTTTGGGAAACTGCCTGCTCCGAGCCCTTCTTAGAAAGTCCCAGGGGCCTCCAGGGCATTGAAGGCTCTGAGTAGTCCTGTAGCAAAGAGGCTAGTTTAACTTGGTTCATCCCAATGTTCCCTAAGCTGTTGTCATGACCATGGATGGGGTCAGTGTGTGTGTGTGTGTTTAGCTGTCACACCACTACCTCGCAGAGCAGGTTGTCTTGGGAATTTCAGTAAAGACAACCTCCCTGGTTCTCAAGCCACACAGAAGCCTGAGCCCTGTTCCCAGGAAGCCAGAAGGAGGGAGTGAATTTTGAGAGCTGCTCAAGGGGATGGGGTGGAAGAGGTGAAGCCCGCAGTTTGGCTCTGAAGAGAAGGAAGGAGCCTCAGAAGGGGTCCCTGCAACAGCCACATCAGGAAAAGAAACCAGAGAGAAAAAAGGAAAGTGTTTAGAAATTCATAAGCCTGTGAGTTTTCATTGTGGCTCAGCGGGTTAAGAATCTGACTAGTATCCATGAGGAGACATGTTTGATCCCTGGCGTTGCTCAGTGGATTAAGGATCTGCTGTTGCCACAAACTACAGCATAGGTCCCAGACGTGGCTCAGATCTGGTGTTGCTGTAGTTGTGGTGTAGCCTGGCAGCTGCAGCTCTGATTCAGCCCCTAGCCTGGGAACTTCCATCTGCCTCAGGTGCGGCCCTAAAAGGTAAAAAAGAAAGAAAAGAAATTCATAAGCCCAGACTCACAACTCCATGTTGACTTTATTCCATGGTGTTCCTGTTTGGGGCTGAGAGGTGTGTGTGACAGGCTGGGGGAGGGCAGGCAGGGAAGGGAGAGGCCACTGAGAGGCTCTCCTGCACTATGAGCCCCTACCCAGGTTGCAGCTGGACCCTCCTCTCCCCCCATTCAATCCCCAGGCCTTCAGGATTAAGGACCCCAAGCCATCAGCACTCAGATCATTGGTCTGCCCACTTCTCTGCCTTTGGAAGTCCCTTTACCCTCTTGTCCACTCACCTCAAATGCCCCTGAATTTATAAAAATAAAATCAGAATTCCCATTGTGGCTCAGCAGGTTACAAACCCAACTAGTAGCCATGAGGATACAGGTTCGATCCCTGGCCTTGCTCAGTGGGTTAAAAATCTGGTGGTGTTGTGACCTGTGGTGTAGGCCGGCAGCCGCAGCTCTGATTTAACGCCTAGCCTAGGAACTTCCATCTGCTTCACCTGCAGCCCTATAAATAAAAATAAAGATAAGATAATAATCATAATGTAATGACCAACACTCACACGTACTTACTAAGCACAAGGCATTCTTCTAAGCACTTTATATGTGTTAAGAAATTTTATCTTCAAAACGACCCCTTGAAGAAAATACTATCCTGATCCTCTTTTTCAGATGAGAAAACGGAGGCATGTGGAAATTAAGGGACTTAATTAAGGGACTTGTTCAAGCCATACACTTAGAAAGTAATGGAGCCTATAGGTATCTCTCTGAGCCCCAAGGTGGAATAGCAACATCGACCTAGTTTCCATTTAGTTGCTTTGTCACCTTTGCTGGGCCACCTTCCAGCTCTGGATCTGTTTCCCTACTGGTAAAACGGAGGGGGTGGGATCACTAAGAGTTTTCTCATCTCTCTCAAATCTCAGCCCTGCCATCAGCCTTTACTCTCAGACCCCCGCCAGACCCCACAGGCCTCCTGGGGCGCTGACGTGACTAGGCTGAACACACTCTATCGCCATGCCAGCCCCTCCCCCACCCCTGGGACGCCTGGCCACCACTGGCCTGTGGAAGAGGTCCCTGAGCCCTGCCCGGAAGGGGCGGGAGAGGTAGAAGCAGAGGAGGGGGCTGACAGCACAATTGGAGTAGGCCAGGATGGTGCAGAGGCTGGATGCCACGAAAGCCCCTGGTGTGGCAGGCAGGTCCCCCACAGCTGCCACATAGCCCAGCACGGAGCAGGGCCCCCACATCAGCATGAAGACCACCAGCACTACAAGGATGAGGCCTGTGTTCTCCCGGTGCTCGCGGAGGCTCTCCCCACCAGGGCTCCGGGGCTGTGTCCACAGGAGCCAGCCCAAGTGGCTGAAAGAGCAGCCCAGCCCCAGCGTGCAGGGCAGGAAGGCCAGGGCCCCCAGCAGCATGAAGTAGCAGGAGGTCTGAGCAGGGTTCAGGAGCAGGAGGCAGGCCCGGGCCTCCCCCTCCCCCACCACTTGCTGGAACAGCCAGTTGGGCAGCGAGGCGGTGAGGCCCAGGACCCACATGGCCCCACAGAGCAGCAGGCGGGCACCCAGGCAGGACGGGAGGGCCATGTTGGGACGGGCCACTGCCACATGGCGCAGAAGAGCCGTGGCCACCATGCTGTAGAAGGTACAGAACATGGTGGCACTGTTGGCGGCCTGGCTGGTGATACAGATGGTGGAGCCCAACCACCAGTCCTGCCGCAGGAAGCTCAGCAGGAGCACGGGCACCACACAGGCCAGGAAGAGCAGGTCGGACAGCGTGATGTTCACCATGAGGCTGTTGGTCAGGGCGAGCAGTGGGCGGGCAGCACCCTGGGACCGGCCCATCACCAGCAGCATCAGCGCATTGGCCAGCAGCCCCACCAGCAGGATGAGGCCACAGACCCCAGCAAAGATGAGTCGGAGTGGTCGCTCGGGTATGGCCGTGAGCCCAGCAGTGGATGTGGCATTGGCCTCCATTCTGCTATGGACACACAAGGACAGCATGGAAACCAGCCTGAGGACCCCTCCCTCTTCCCCTGTTGAGCCTCTTCTTTTCCCAGATCCCTGCAAACAGTGGGTGCTCTTGGGGTGCACCATCCCCTTGAGACCTCACAACAACCATGGGATGGGCTCTGTCAATGCCCTGGGTTCAAATTCTAACTCTGCTCCTTGGCAGCTCCAAGGAGACCCTGGACACCGAGCACGTCCCCCAGGCAGGGCTCTGCAGAAGGGGCTCAGGGGACCCCCAGCCCTGACTCCAAGTCAGCAGCAGAGGGGCTTTCCAGCCCCCACCTGACATGCAGAAGAAAAGGGGATGGAAACCAGAATCAGGACCCCGCTGGGCTGTCTTGTTTGCTGCTTGTTTGCCCAGTACCTGGCTCATGGCGGCCACTTACCTGCGGGCAGCTGAGAAGAGACAGGAGAGGGGGCGTTTCAGATTCTTCTGCTTACATCCCAGGTCTCAGACTCTGGTTCCAGGGGCTGCAGGGGAAGGAGGAACTGAGGGATAACCTCCCCCCAACCCTCTAGCTTCCCTAAATGAATTCTGTCAATGAGCCTCTCTCTAGGCATTTGTCATTGCTTTTATGTTCCTTCTGCCTGGCCCAGGCTTGCCTGCCAAGGACACAGAATATGATTGGAGAGGAGGGGAGGGCAAGGGGGAGGGGAGAGGAGGAGAAAGGATGAGGAAAGGACCTGGCCCCTGCTCTAGCTAAGCGTCCATAACCTCTTTGGAAGAAGCTTTATAACTTCACAGTTAAGCACATGAGCACTAGAGCCTGGGTTTAAAACCCCACTTAGCTACTTGCTAGCTATGTAACTGGACAATCTACTCACTCTTCTATGCCTCACTTTTCTGATCTGTGAAATGAGGATAATAACAGGCCCGTCTCTCGTAGGGCTGATGTGAGGATTAAAGGATAATATAAGGCTTATAAAGGTAATGAAGTTAGGTGCTCAGAGCAGTTCCTGGCACCTAGTAGGTGTTTGGTAAATGCCAGCTGGTTCTGATCCTGCCCACCCTCAGTTCTCTTCTCTGACACCCCTGCCCAGGCTCTGTTTTCTCCCCCTGCCCTCTCTCCCTCTCTCTCCACACCCTGAGCCCCATCAGCCCAGTCCTGCCTTCCTTTTCTTAATCAAGCTAAGTTGAGACCAGAGCCCACTGCCCTTCCCTGAGAACTCACCACTAGCCTGGAAGTTTACCCTGACATCTACCCTAACTCCCTCCTGCTGCTCTCCTCACCTGCCTCGTGCTGCTCTGGGCTCTGCTTGGTGACTCGGAGCCCTTTGACACTGGCAAAAGCTGGCAGCGCCTCCACAGCTGTACTCTTCATGGAAGCTGGATGCAGCTCGAGGAAGCCAAGAGAGGGTTCTGGGCAGGCGTGCAGTCCCTTCCAGCCCTTACCTCCAAGGAACTTGAGCCGGCAGAGCTGAGCCGGTGGCGGGGGGGGGGGCAGGCGGGGGTGAAGCACGTCTGGACTGGATCCCCCAAAGGACGAGGGCTCTATCTGCTCTACTGGCCGCCTTGGGAATCTCACCCTGCCTACCTGCCTCATTATTTCACTGGCCCACAGGACAGAGATGTGCCTGCTGGGGCCCCAGACCCCAGAGAGAGAGAGCTATGAGCAACAGGAGGACCTGGCCCCCACTCTCAGCCGGGGCCAGGCATCACTTATTTCAGCTCCTGTCTCTCTGTCTCTGTCTCTCTCTGAGCATTCTACAGCCTAGAACCCACTCAGAGCAGGAGGAGGCTGGTGGGCTGATAGGACCCAAGGAGGGAGAAGACACTGGGGCTAAGGAAGAATCAGTAAGGGGGGACCAATAAAAAGACTGGCCGGACCACCAGAATCATTCTGCGTTTTCTAGGCGGGGGGTTGAACGGGATGCATTAAGGCTGTCTGATCTAACCTCTGGTGGCTTCTGATGCCTCAGTCTTCTCCACCTTACCTCCTGCCAAGTGTTCCCTGGCTTCTGCTTCTTTGCTTCTACTGACAGACAGCTCAGGGCTGCTGAGCACGCTTTTGGTACTGAGCAGAGGAACAGGAGCCAAGTTCAGAGACTCTGATTAAACTGATAGGAGGTGTCCTTCCTTTGTGCTCTGTCCTCTTCCTCCTTCATTCTCTCTGGACCCCTGTCTCTTGAAGTGTACGTGCCTATCTCTCTACGAACTTAAGGTTTCCTCTGATTCAGCTGAGGAAGTTGCCAGGACCCAAATGATTACAAAGTACCAAACATAGCACCCTGCCCACACTGGCCCACAGTACCCGCTGAGTGTTGTGGTTAACGGGAAGCTGAGACAGCCCTTATTTCCAGTAAATACAGGTGACTGGAGACAGTCCTGCGCCGAGAGGCCATCTAAGACTCTCAAAGCAAAGCTCCTCAAGAGCACGGTAAATCCCAGCCCCAGGTTAGAACGTGCAGCCACCTTTCCGGAGGCAAATGTTGTGCAATTCTGGGCACTCTCACAAAAGCTCCAAACAGGAGCCCTTGAATAATCTGAATACAGGTTCCTCTGCTCCTCCCCAGGCCCCACCAGCCACACCCCAGCTGTACCTTGAGGCATCCAGAGATTGACACCTGAAGGCAGGGGCACCATGACATGGAGATGGGGGGGGGTCCCCCGAATATGATCCCTTAGAGGCAGATCTTGGGGAAAGAGAGTGGGGTTGGGGCTCAGGGAAGCAGAGAGGAATGGAGCATATCAGGGGCCAGCAGAACACTGTCTTCCCCAGGAAGCAGATTCTGCTCCAAAGAATGCCCCCCCCGCCCGCTTTCAAACCGATGCAGTGAATGAGACAGGGTTTACCAGCTTTGCCACGCATGGAACATTGGGCCTGCTTTAATAATCAGAGTACTTTGCAATGAACAAGCTACATCAATTGCTAATCAGCACCAAAGCAAGCTCTTTGAAAAGTTTCTTTCCCACCCTTCAACACTGATTTGTATTTCTGACAATATAAGGAATACCCAGTCATTGTTAAAGATCTGAAAATACAAATGCATATAAAAAGGAAAACACCCCCTCAATGTACCCTATAATTTTACCATCCAGAGATGTTTTGCCAATATTGTGGTATATCTTCCTTAAGTTGTTTTTCTAGACCTTTCCATTCTTTAAAGAGTTTTAGGGAGTTCAGCTGTGGCTCAGCAAATTAAGTACCCAACTAGTATCCATGAGGATGCGGGTTCAATCCCTGGCCTCAATCAGTGGGTTAAGGATGGGTGTTGCTGTGAGCTGTGGTGTAGGTTCCAGACACAGCTCAGATCCTGCTTTGCTGTGGCTGTGGTAGAGACCAGCAGCTATAGCTCCAATTCCACCCCTAGCCTGGGAATCTCCATATGCCACAGGTGCAGTCCTAAAAAAAAAGAAAGAAAGAAAAAAAAAAGTTTCAGGAGTTCCTTGGTGGCTCAGTGGGTTAAGGATCCAGCGTTGTCACTGCCGTGGCATGGTTTCAGTCCCTGGCCTGGGAACTTCCACGTGCCACAGGATCGGCCAAAGAGGAAAAAGAGAGTTTTAATGGCCCCTCCAGCCTTATTCCTCAGAAAAGTCCTTCTCTGGAGCGCGAAGGGCAGCGGTAGTACAGCACTTGCTTTGGGATCCGAGTCCTGACCTGAGGAAGATTTTCCTGAACTTCCAAGCTGGCCTTCTCTGCCATTGCTGTGTCCAGGCATGTGGGACAGGAGCCAAGGAACAGGAAAGTCAGAGAGGTGGCCATCCGACCCTGGCCAGGCCAGGCGCTCAGAAACAGCAGCCAGCTCTCTTCTTCGGCCTCTCGGGGGCCACCTCCACCAGCGAGCTCTTCAGGCGTTCTTCTTGCATCTTGAGTGCCCTGTGTGAAGATGCCCAGCCCTCAGCCTTCTCTCTCACCTCCAAGGGGCAGCAGAAAGGGCCAGCAGGGGCGCCACCGGGGGGCTTCACCCCCTGAGCTCCCTCTCTCCCCACTGCTCTGCCCCTACCCTGCATTCCCCACACAGCGGAAAAATGGGGCCACAGAGACTGTGGCCTTTCTGTCTCTTTTCTGACATTCTCTGCAGCTCTGTGTGCCAGACACAAGGGACTCTGATGATGACAATGAAGCCAGCAAGTCCTTGCCTTGAGTAGTGAGGGAGACAGAGGGGAAGGGGCAGTGGGGACTCGGGAATGGGGAGGCACAGAGAGGGACCTCACACCAGGCACCAGATCTTGCAGGGATTTAGGGCAGGAGGAGCCAGTGTTGGAGCTGAGGCCAAGGGTTCGAAAGCAGAAAACAGAGAAGGGGTTGGGGTGCTTTCTGGGCAGAGGGCAAAGGCTCAGTGTCAAGAGAGAGTCTCGGGTTGGGGAAGCAAAGCCCCTTCATTCATTCATTCACTCATTCATTCACAATGTATTTACTGCATGCCTGGTGCTGTCCTAAATCACACAGCCTAAGGACTGAATGGCCAGAAGGAAGCTTTGGAGGCAGCTGGGATGCAGGGTTCTGCCAGCCAGGAAGCCACATTCAAGAACTTGGTCTTTTATCCTAAGGCAAAGGGATGCCTTTTTCCTGTCCAACGGATCAAGCATGAACAGGTTTGCAGTTTAGCAAGCCCACTCTAGCTGCACCGTCAGACAATGGGCTTAGAGAGCACCTGATCTAAGACCAGCATCTTCCTCCTCACTCATTTCATTCATTTATTGATCACCCAGTATGTGCCAGGCCCCATGGGGGAAGGGGCTGGACAAAATGGACCTGGCCCTGCCCTCCTAGAGCTACAGCCTGGTGAGGCTGCACAAGAAAACGAACCCATGTGTAATTAGGATTTGTCAAGGAGGGCTCTGAAGGACACCAGCGGAGAACCTGACAAGGATGACGGTGGGAGGTGGCGTGGTCAGGGAGGGCACCTCTGGGAGGCTGACGCTAACGGGGTGGGGGGGTAGTGGAGAGATGTCACTGGAGCCTCCACGGGCCCCTGCGAGGTTTTTGGATTTTATTCTAAACGTGGTGGAAATCACCGCAGAGTTGGGAGCAGGAGAGACTCGCTCTTCCGCTGCACTGAGGCTCAGGCAGGGGACGGGAGACTTCTGGGTGATGCTGCTCTTGGGGCTGGTTGAACTGGAGCCAGGGAACTCCATGCAGTGGTCTCTCTCCTTCCCCAGACTTCCGAGCCCCATGCTTTCTTAGCTGCTTCCTCAGGATGGGCCTCCCTGCCACCCCCCAGGAGGGTCAGCTGAAGGCTGCCCAGAGGATTCTGGGTGGGGCGTGGGGGCAGGGTGGCACTCACCGGGCCAGGTTCACCATGGGCTCCAGGATGTTGTGACCCAGGGCAGCACTGCACTCTCCAAAGGAGACCCCCAGCTCCTGTAGCCAGACAGACAGGGGCATGGGTGCCAGGGTGGTGGTGGGGGAGACCATTGAGAGTCCAGGTGGCAGCCCCCACCACCAAAGACCTGGTCATTAGAATCCCTCAACCTCAGTGGGTGAGGCAGCCCATCTTTGTGTGGCCCATGGTATCCCCCTCTGCCCACTGCCCCTCCACCCTGGCTGGCCAAGGGGTCAAAGATGCCCCTCAGAAACCCTCCATAGCCTGTAGTATGACAGTGGGAAGCCTGTGTCCCTACTTGGAGAAATGTCCTTGGGGACATTTTTAAGCTATTAGTTATATATTTTTTAATTTCAATTGGAGGAAATACTGGAAATGTAGCATAAAATGTTAGTACAAAATATAAGCCACTCGTTAGTGTCTGAGCATATATTTCCATTCTGTTTTATAGAACCCTTTTATTGGGGGGGCAAATGTCACTAGATTAAACCATATGAAATTGCTGTTTTGATAGACATCAGTCAAATGTTAGCAATCTCCTATGGCTCAATCTAACCTGTACCCAGAGTTGCAGCACTTTCTCTGACTTCACATTATATTGTATGCATTTCCTCCACACCCTTAAACATTTTCCAGGGAAGGATTCTTCTATCATTAAAGAGTGTCTTTTTGGAGTTCCCGTCGTGGCTCAGTGGTTAAGAAACCCGACTAACATCCATGAGAATGCAAGTTTGATCCCTGGTCTTGCTCAGCAGGTTAAGGATCCCACGTGGCTGTGGTGTAGGCTGGAGGCTACAGCTCCAGTTGGATCTCTAGCCTGTGACCTCCCTATGCCTCGAGTGCGGCCCTAAAAAGACAATAAAATAAAGTAAATAAATAGTGTCCCTTTTTATCTTTCCTTATGGCCTTTGTTTTAAAGTCTATTTTGTCTGCTATGAGTATTGTGACTCCTGCTTTCTTGCCCCTTCCGCTTGCATGCGATATATTTTTCCATCCCTTCATTTGCAATTTATGTGTGTCCTTTGCCCTAAGACGGGTCTCTTGCAGACAACATATTGTAGGCTCTTTGTTTTTTAGGGGACAGGATTTTTTTTTCTTTTTTTTTTAAGGCCACACCTGCGGCACATGGACATTCCTGGGCTAGGAGTCTCATCAGAACTGCCGCTGCCAGCCTACACCACTGGATCCAAGCCACATCTGCAAATTATGCCACAGCTTGCGGCAACTCTGGATCCTTAACTGAACAAGGCCAGGGATGGAACTCACATGCTCATGGACACTATACTGGGTACTTAACCTGCTGAACCTCAATGGGAACTCCTAGGGGGTAGGATTGTTAATGACAAATGCTAGCCTCTCACATGAAGCTCCATACATCAACCACCAATTGCTGTCAAATGTTGGTTCTTATAACTAACATGGTAAAGAACACGCTCACACGAACACATTCGATTATACATTATACGTGTGTATTCATTACGTTATTCTCTTAGGGATTGTTATTTCTGATTCTTTCCTTAGGATAAATTGCTAGAGGAGGAGTGACTATGTCAAAGAGAAGCGCTACTCTTTTTACGAGGAAAAAATTCCCACCAACCAGGAGCCACAGTGATGACCTCACGATTAGGAGAAATGAGAGAAGAAACCAGAAGGAAATATGGAAATACCCAGAGGGAGCCGTGTCATAGGTGGGGCAGGGAGTGATCTTTTTCTCCATCTTTGTTATTCTCCAGGTTTCTGGAATATAGTTACCATTCTATTCACAAATAAATAGTGTCCACTGTCCCCTGTCTGGTGGCAGAAGCTTTTGATGCAATCTTTCCAGGAAAGAATTTGGGTCTTAAAATAGAATAAATTAGAAGGAATGTTATGTTAATTAGAGACCAGAGGTAAAATTAAGATTCGATTGGGAATTTTAAGTGAAGCTTTGAAAACCTTTTTACTCTGAAGATGTTTTTTATGTAGGTCAGGACACTGTGGGGATTTGCGAATTCAACAGCGAGGTTCAATGTCATGTCCACTGTTACAGGCTCATGTTTGGGTCTAAGGCCCAGGTGATTGGGAGGCTGTTGGCCTTTGATTGGCGAGGAGCAGGAACAAGTCCTTCTTGGTGGCCTGGCCAGGGTGACTTATTCACTGCCCTCCAGAAGGTGTCTGCCCAGTCCAGGCTGGGGGTGGGGGCGATGCCCAGGTGCTCACCTGGGCCAGTTGCTGCCCAGCCTCAGTGGACACTTGCCGCTCCTCCTCACAGTCTGTCTTGTTTCCCAAGAGAAGGATGACCACACCATCAGACACTGTTTCCTGCGCACAGAACACGTTCCCTCAGCCACACATGTTGAGTGCCTGCTGTGTGCCAGGTCCTGGGTGGATCTGGCCCCGCCCTCCCGAAAGCTGACAATGTGCCACCTCCCTTCACACACACCCAGCTTTCCATGTCACACCCACTCCCCTCTCTTCCCACCTCTGACACTTGCCCTTCCATCTGGAGTGAACCTGCCTCTTCTCTGCCTACAAATATACCACCCGCTTTTCAAGGCTAACCTCAAAGTCATCTCCTTCAGGAAGCCTTCCTGGATTGCTCTGGCCATGCCCTTCTTTTCCTGCCTGCGCAGAACAGCCCAACATTTGATCACACATACCACATAAATACCACACACAGGCTGCCTTGGCTCATCTCCTAATTGTTTCACAGATAAGAATAATAGCTTCTGTTTACTGAGAGTTTACTATATACCAGGTACCATGCTGAAAGCAGTTATATCAGTTAATCCTCACAACTCCTCTATGAAAAAAGCTGGGAAGTTGAAGTTCAGAGACTTTAAGTCAGTTGTCCAAGGTCTCAGAGTTGGTACAGGGTAGCTGGGATTCCAACCTAGGGCTTGTCAAAACCCAGAGCCCAGGTCCCCTCCTATATAACGTTATCCTACTTCTTTTGCATCTCTTCAACTGTAAGGAGAATACAATGTGTCTTACTTCATACCCCTCCGGTGTGCTAGTATATCCTGCAGATCCCAGTACATAGGTACTCTTTTCCCTGAGTACCCAAGGGAAAGAACAAGAGGTGTGTGGACAGAGGAATTATCACCCAGTGTGGCACTAGAACTGCATCATCCCCCGATGTTAAGAAGACATTGCAGAGCTTCTGTATATAGGAAAGAAATGGTCACAGGATAAAGGAAAGAGTTTTGGAGGCTGTACTCTGTCATTGTAGTGTCTTTGTATTGCAGTGCTCCCAGCCTGTCCAGCCACATGCCCTCAGTAGATTATGTCACCCCTATGTCTGTTGTGTCATTTGAAATGCTGGGAGAAAGGGGAATGGGGCAGAACACAAGTTCCCTCTTTCTTTCTTACTTATTCCTTTTTTCTTTTTCTTTTGGCTGTGCTTACGACATGCAGAAGTTCCCGGGCCACAGATCAAGCCTGTATCACAGCAGTACCCAGAGCCACAGCAGTGACAACACTGGATCCACAAGTTCCCCCTTGACTCCAAAACCTGAGGTCCACCCCCGCAGCCGTGAGCTCACCTGGAGGCAGTCCAACCAGTAGCGTATGTGCATGAAGCTCTCCTGGGAGGTGACGTCGTACATGAGCACCACCCCGTCGGCCTTGCGGAGCAGCTGCTGTGTCACGCTGTGGTACCTGCCCAGGGAGTCTGAGTGAGGCCACGCCCAGCAGCCTGACCCCTGGCTCCGCCTCTCGAGGTCTCAGCCACTCCCGCTGCCCCTAATTGCTTCCTCAAGAAGAGTGTGCCTTTATCTTCCTTCTTGCGCTTGCTGTCGAATGGGTAACAGTTCTCATGGCTCGGATTTCAGAAGGTACTAAAGCGCACCCAGTGAAAAGTCTCTCCCTGCTGACCCTATCCTTATTCCGCAGCCCCCCAGCTCAGAGGCAGCCAGTTACCCACTTCTTCAATATTTTCCCAGAGGTATTTTATATAGACCCATAAATGTATATGTGCATACACACATAAATATATACACCCGTACACACACTATTTAAACAAATACCACATAAAACACTGTATTCATTAATATTCAGTATTCTTAGCCCCCCCCCCCCTCTTTTTAGGGCCACATCTGCAGCATATGAAAGTTCCCAGGCTAGGGATCAAATAGGAGCTCTAGCTGCCGGCCTACACCACAGCCATAGCAACACTGGATCCAAGCTGCATCTGTGATCTCCACCACAGCTCACACCAACACCAGATCCTTAGCCCACTGAGTGAGGCCAGGGAGCAAACCCACGTCCTCATGGATACTAGTTGAGTTCTTAACCCGCTGAGCCACACAGGAACTCCAGTATTCAGTATTCCGTACTCTGTTTTATCCAGTGAATAAAATGTCTTGGAGATATTTCCCTATTGGTCCATAAAGAGGGTCCTTGGTGTTTTTTGTGGCTTTATAATCTACTATTGGATAGAGAGACCCTAATTTATGGAACTGGTCTAGTGCTGATGGTGTTTAGGTCATTTTCAATGTTTCATAATATAAACAATGTTGCTAGGAAGTTTTGGTCCCTTTGATATTATAGTCACATATGAGTTTATCAGTAGAATGAATTTCCAGAAGTAGAACTACTGGGTCACAGAAGACACGCCTTTTCAGTTTTGATCACTGCTGCTTAACAAGAAAGTAGAAGGTCAGTGTTTTCTGAAGGACGGGTGATTGAGTAGCTGTCCCCTGAGGGCCATGTTGGGACAGCCCTCAAAGGTGCCCTCCCAGGCCAAGGTGGCCTCTGGGTCTGCTGTCCTGTCTCTCCCCACTGGGACCGAACTCATCTCTCTGGCCCTGACGTCCTGAATCCTCAGGGGTGGCCACCATGCCTGCATCTGGCAGCCTCTTCTCCCTCGATGGCCTCCTCAAAGGCAGGGCTGCCTGCTACCCCTCTGCACCCCAGGCTCAGCCCAGGTTCCTGACGCCACAAATGTACACAGTTACCTCTCCTGGCCGGCTGTGTCCCAGAGCTGCAGTGCAAAGCGCTTGTTATCCACGAGCAGGGTTTTGACCCGAAAATCCACTCCTAGATCACAGAGAGGAGGGTCAAGCCTACTTTTGTGTTACCACCCAGGACTCCCCAACTTAACCACCTAAACTATTAGGAATATAATGTTTTCTGTTTTCCAAGGAATCTGCTATTTTACATGAGCAGTTCCAGGGAGAGGGCAACGCTGAGCAGAGAAGGGAGCAAACTTCTGGGGTGGAGGCATGTGCTTTGGAGGCAGGTGGCCCCAGGTATGAACTATGGGACCCAGGCAGGCCAAGAAGTAACCAGGTCTTCAGCTCTCTGTTTTCCTAATCTGTAAAATGGGGGTAAATA
This sequence comes from Sus scrofa, assembly GCF_054392235.1. Taxonomy (NCBI): domain Eukaryota; kingdom Metazoa; phylum Chordata; class Mammalia; order Artiodactyla; family Suidae; genus Sus; species Sus scrofa. The sequence goes on along the minus strand of NC_139389.1, from coordinate 40,971,911 downwards.
TGGAAAAGCCTTGCAAAAATGCACCATCAGCTATAACTCTGTCGACTCTGGACTGTTCCTCCACCAGCCCTATTCTCATATGCAGGCAGGTGAGAGAGGGAGGTGGGAAGGGAGGAGGGGGCTGCTGAGTGGGGAAATATTCAGACCCAGAAGGTCAGATTCTTCCCCAGTGATAGTTAAGCCAAACAGTCACCAGGGGGCACCAAGCTGCAGATGGGCTGGCACAGATCTGGATTACACACCTGGACCTCAGGTCCTCCCAGCTGGCTAGCAGAGCATGCAGGCTTGTCCTGTCTTTTTACAATTAGGCAACCTGTGTTCTTCTCAAATTTTGTGGAACCTTCTTACCACATAATAATGGGGGAGATTCAATTACAGGAGGGGCTGTGCCTTGCAGGTGGTCATAACCAGTAGCTTAGGTGATTAATGATGGGGGCCTTTCCAACCCTACAACCCTGCTCAGCATCAGGCCAGGCTTCCTGTGCGTCTCCCCCATTTCCCAGGACACTGCATTTTTACTTGTCTCCCCAGGTGAAGATTCTCAGGCAGAGAAAAGCTTGAGAACTTGTCCTGGAGGGCCTCTCTTACGTAATGTTTGAGAACTTTATCCACTGGTCTAGCACTGGTCCCCAGTCACCATGCACCCTGACAGACACAAAGACATGGGTCACTCCATCTTTGCCCCTGAGCTCTTTCCTGTGGCTCTATCCAATGTTTAAGTGGCCACATACCTGATATTTTTAGAGAGAGGAGGCTTTGTGCCTTTGGACATTTTATTTGCAAGAGCCACTGAATTAGACATTATCAAATATATACTTATAATAATAATCATAAAAATAACTACTACTAATTATTATATTGTTTTAGGGCCACACCCGGTGCATATGGAGGTTCCCAGGCTAGGGGTTGAGTCGGAGTACAGCTGCCAGTCTACACCACAGCCATAGCAATGCCAGATCCGAGCACCATCTGCAACCTACACCACAGCTCATAGCAATGCCAGATCCTTAACCTACTGAGTGAGGCCAGGGATCGAACCCGCCACCTCATGGTTCCTAGTTGGATTCGTTTCTGCTGAGCCACAACGGGAACTCTTAACTATTACTAATTGAGCACTTAATACATGCCGGATATTATTCTAAGACCTTGATATGTATTAATGGAACATGGTTCCTAGTTGGATTCGTTTTCCCTGAGCCATGACAGGAACTCTTAACTACTACTAATAGACTGCTTAATACATGCCAGATATTATTCTAAGAACTTTATATGTATTAATGGAACTAATCCTTACAACCACTCTGGGAGGTCTTCACTATTGTTTACCTCATTATGCTCAGAGGGGTTAAATCATCTGCCCAAGTTCAAACCACTAGTAAGTGGCCCAGCTGGGATTTGAACTCAGGCCCCTGCGTTCCTAACTTAATTCACTCTACAAATACATCCTGCATAAAATAGTCAACTTGGCCAAGGCGACTTCCTGCCAGAGCCTGGTTAACTGGCCTGGGGCCAGCCCTGAGCAAATTCAAGCAGCAGGGACCCTGCAGCGGCCTGCCCAGGGGCCATGTGGGTGGAGACCTGCATGTTTTCACCATCAGCCAGTGTTGGTACCTAAATTGCAGGGTGCTTTGTTGAGGCAGCACATTATAAGCTAATCAGATCAATGCAGAAAAAGCAAATTACCTGTAATTAGAGATGATTAGTAAAATAGCCAGATTATGCCCATATAAAATAATGTCTAATGCAGGGCCCGTGGCCAGGGCAGAAGCTACAGCTTCCTCAGGGACAGTAGGCTCTGGGCCTGCTCCAGCCTGTCCGCAGGTCCCCAGGGATTCCCCTCCCCCGCTGCCCTCCCAGGTGGCTCTTACCCACAGTCGCTGTCAGCCCAGTGGCGAAGGAGTTCTGGTGCAGCAGGTGCAGGAAGGATGTTTTGCCCACGTTCGAGTCTCCCAGGAAGATGACATGGAAGATGTAATCAGGGTTGGCCAAAGGCTCACTGGCTGTGCGGTCCCCCGGGGATGGAGTTGGCCCAGGGCCTCTGGGGTCCGTTTCCAGATCTTCAGGTGTGTTCTCTGCCCGTGGCTCCCTGGACTGAGCGGGACCTTGTTCTTCTTCTGCATGAGCGGTTGCAGGTTGGGGCCTGGGTGGGACTTCCAGCTCGGCCCTGGTGGGGAGGGTGTGCGTGGGCTCCTGGCGCCCTGCTCCATCGCCAGGCTGCGTCCCCACAGGAGGAGAGGCCCCCGAGGGAGATGGTTTTCCAGGAGTTGGGGCTTCCACTTCCGCCTGAGCCTGTGCTCTGTCACGTGGGACGGGAGCAGGCAGGAGATCCTGCTGAGGGGGCTCTGAATCCGCAGTTTTCAGGACATGAGGCTCAAGGGACATCCCTGACTTGAGCTTCTGCCCTGCCTCCTCCACTGCTTTCCTTTCCTCAGCCCCAGGCTCCGCTTTCAGACTCTGGTGGGGGAGGGCAGGTAGCCCTTCTGGCCCAAGGACGTGGCCATGAGCTTCTTGTAAACCCCCAGGATGACCCCCCTGTGCATCTGGGCTCAGCTTGTCCTGCTCTGACCCCTCTGTGGGAGCTGGACCCCCCAGCTCCTGGCCCCAGGAGGGCTCAGCCAGCCCTGCTGTGAGGGTTCCAACTTCTGGAAACCCCAGGCCTGGCTCAGAGCCAGTGGCTGGTGGTTCCAGGGCGAGGGCCTCCCTCTGCCCTGGCAGCTTGTCTGGGACAGGCCCAGACCCGGGGCCCTCATGGTCTGTGTCTGGGGTCTGGAACTGTTCTCTGGGCCCAGCTGGGGCCTGCAGAGATGGAGAGGTCACATGAGGAGGGGACTCATCTCCCAAAGGAACGAGCACTTTAAGCGCAGCTGCCACCAGGCCCCCTGACTCCCCAGCCAGGGCCCCTGGGAGACCCCAGCGGAAGTGGACCCCGGGGCCAGGCCCTGGCTCCTCCTGAGGGGCCAGGCTGGGGGCCTCTCCAGGCTGCTCTGAGCTGATGCCCAACCCATCTGTGTCCACTCCTTTCTCCTCCTTGACCCCGGAAGTCACCCCAGGGGGGCTCTTTGGAACCCCATTTGAATCTGAAGATGGCTCCTGACCAAAGAGAAAAGCATGTGGCTCCGAGACAGAGATTGGCCTGACCACTCGGGGTGTCTGGGGGCCCGAGAGGGCTCTTGGGGTTGGGGGTGGGCTCCAGGAGAGCTGCAGGGCTTTGTATGGGGTGCTGCCAAAGCTGTCCAGGAGCTGGTGCCAGTCATCGTTGTCCCCAAACAGTCCAGGCAGGGGAGTCTCCTCAGAGGAGACTGCCTGAGAGTCTGGAGCCTTCTCCTCACCTGCTCTGGGGACTCTAGAAAGGGCATGGGAAGCTAAGGTCAGGGGAGGGGCAGGTGGCGGTCACGCCAGTCCTGCCTACATCCCTTACCATCTGGTGTGCGCCTCACAGCTAGGCCTCCCTCCCATGTCTTCCCTCAGGCCATCTGTCCTTCTCAGGGGGCAGCACGCCTGGCTCCTCCCCCTCATCCAATCCCACTCATCCTTCAAGGCCTGCATGAAACTCCACCACCTCCAGGAAGTCTTCCATACCATTCCGGCCCATCCCACTTCTCTGACCTGTAACAAGTACAGTGAGTGCCTCTGCCAAGGATCCAGCACTGCGCTAGCCCTTGTGTGTGTGTGTGTGTGTGTGTGTGTGTGTGCGTGTGCGTGTGTGTGTGTGTGTGTGTGTGAATCCCAGTTGTGTGACTCATCTGTGACATGTGCCTGGGCACATGACTTTGCCCTCTCTGCTTCCTGGTTTGAGAAAAGCACATGACAGTCCCAGCCTGGCAGGGCTATGGGGGCACTGAAGGAGGGAGTGTGTTCTGGGTGTTTTGGATACTGACCAGAGCCTCAGAGAACTAACTCAGAGCCCCTCCTCTCTCCCAGGAAGCCCCTGGTCTCCAGCCCAGCCCAGGGAGGGGGCAGCTACTTGCCTGGGTTCCTCCTCCATCTGCCAGGACACGCGCCCCCTGGCAGCATTCAGGTGCCCCCTGGTCACCTGCAGCTGCCCCCGCACCTCCTCTAGCCGCCCAGCCAGGTCCCGCTCGGCCTCCCGCAGCTGCTGGTTCTCGGAGCTGGCCTCCTGATGTGTGCTGTTCAGGCGGTGGAGCTGGGCCTCCAGCTGCAGGAGGTGGAAGGGGACGGGGACAGAAGCCCAGTTGCCCCCCAGGGGAGCAAACAGCCTCTCCAGACTATTGTGGGGCTCCACTCCAGACTCCTAGAAACCCAGCTTAAAACATGAGCGGGGTGCTGTTAACCTTCATTGGCCTAATTAGCTCCATTACCTCCTACCCAGGAGAGACACCGAATGGTTGGGATGGGGAAGAGAGAGGAAACCACGGAAGAAACACAAGGGCCTAAGGTGTAAATGGAACCACTCCCTCTTCCACTCAAAGCTCTGCAGTGGCTGCTGTCTCTGAGCCCCATCTGGTCGGCAAGGAGCACCTGATCCAACAACAGGTCACATGACTGGGAGATGGAGGGTTGCTTGACCACACCAATGGATGGCAAAGGCCTCACAGTAGCCTCCAGGGCCCTGCAGCCTCCCCCACCCCACCCCTGTTACATGTCTGACCTCGCCTCCCATTGCCTCCCTCCCCAGTCTGCTCCAGCCCACAGGTCTCCTTTCTGGTCCTTGAACCTTCGCAGTGCACCATGCCCACCTCAGGGCCTTTGCATGTACTGTTCCCTCTGCCCCCACTGCTCTTCCCCCAGATACCACATGGCCACCCCTCATCTCCTTCAGGTCTTTCCTCCAAAGTCATCACCTTAGTGAGGCCTTTCTTGCCTCCCCTACCAAAACTCTTCTGTCCCCTGCCCTGCTTTGCTTTATTCTCCTTAGCATTCACTATCTAACATGTTCTGGATCTTACAGGCTTATTTGGTCTATCATCTCTCTCCCCGACTGGACAGTATCTCCACGGGCAGGAATTCTTTGTGTCTATCATGTTCCTCAGAACCGAGAGTGGTGCCTGGCACATTGTGGGTGTGCCCTCAATAGCTGTTGGGTGAAGGTATGCATAGCCCTGGGGGAGAGGCTTCACGTCCACAGGGGACAGGACAAAATGGTCCCATGTGGAAAGTCCAGCCTCCTTCCCTGGCAGAAAGGGCCTTCCTCAGGTGCCAAGGAGCCGCTGCCACAGAGCCACCTGGGAAATCAACCCGTGTCAGGAGGGTGAGACCAGGTGGCAGGAATTGCCAAGGCAATGGTGGTGGTGGGGGCCTGGGAACCTGGTCCAATGCTGAAGGGATGCTGGTTGTCCTGGTTACAGCAGAGGGTGATTTTACTCAAGTCTGGTTTGGAAGTTAAGGAAGGAAGCAACAGTCAGGATCTCAGACCCAAAGGCTTAGGCACAAGGCCAACTGGAAGCAACTAGAGCTTACGGGACCTGGGGAGTCAGGGCAGCAGGTATTCTGACCAGGAAGCTAGGTCAGGTTCAGAGACAGTAACAACTGTGATCGATAAAACACCTACGGTGCCAGGCTCCATCTTAGGCCCTCAAATATAGTCTCTCCATCACCTATTTAATCACGTATCTAATAATCTTGCCTTCTAAGGCAACAATTTTTTAAATTTATTTTTATTTATTTTATTTTACTTGATTTTTTAGGGCCATACCTGCAGCATATGGAAGTGCCCAGGCTAGGGGTTGAAATGGAGCTGCAGCTGCTGGCCTACGCCACAGCCACAGCAACGTGGGGTCTGAACCACAACTGTGACCTACACCACAGCTCGAGGCAACACCGGATCTTTAACCTAGGGAGGCCAGGGATCGAACCCACATCCTCATGGATGCTAGTCAGGTTCTCAACCCACTGAGCCACAACAAGAACCCCTAAAGCAAGAGTTCTGAGCTCCTTTTCTCTGATGAGGAAACCAAGGCTCAGAGAGGTTAAAAATCTTCCCATAGTCACTCAGCTGACAATGGAACTGAGTTGAACACCACCCTGTCACCAAGCTTCTCCAGCATTGAGACTGTGTTTGCCCAGTGCTTTGCTGTTCAAAGTGCTTTCCAATTTATTACCTCATTTGATACAACAAGCCAGGGAGATGTAGGAGATGCGGCTATTCCCATTTTACAGATGGAGAAACTGAGGTCAAGACAAGCAAAGTTATTTCCTCAGATTGCATGGTTTATAGTTGAAATGGTAGGAATTTGAACTTGGACCTCTGACCTGTGTCCCAGTGCTTCCCTGCATTACTTGGCCTCATCTCAGCAAAGGGCTTGAGGCATCTCTTTCTGAAGGGGCTACTCTGACATGGGAGCCCAAGCAGCCCACTGAGTCCTCAGGAGATGTGTATCAGCGTCTGAGAAGCCTCAGAAATTGGGCTCTCGGGGAAGCCCTGCCACTCACCTCCTTCTGGCCCTCGGTCAGCCGCTGCACCTCACGCTCCTTGGCCTCCAGGACCTCCTGCATCTGGGAGCTGAGGGCCAGGTCCCGGGAGTGGCTCTGGGGAGCGGAGAGATCTCAGCCCCATGCTGCTGAGTCTCAGGCCCTGCTGGGTGGGACCAGCCCTTCTGGGCCCTTCACCTCCACCCAGGCCTAGGTTGCAGGGTCCAGGATCTCCCAGCCAGGAGGGGCCTCAGAGGGACAACTTCCCTGGCTCAGGCAGCAAGGAGTCTGAGGCCCAGAGAGCAGAAGTGGCTCTGGGGGACATGTGAGACCTGGCAGTGCCCCGGCTCATCACTCTCCCCACCCCCACCTCTCTGAGGAACCCCAGCTCTGCCCCACACTGGCCAGTCGGGGCTCCCTGCCCCGCCCCCACCCCCACCCTAGCAGAGGAATTGGGCTAGGGGAGGGGAGGGGCACCTCAGCCTGCAGCTGCTGCTTCTCCCACTGGATCTGCTGCTCCATCTCCTCATAGAGCTGCTGAACCTCTCGTTGGTGGTCAGAGTCCCTCCTGGAAGGGGTGGGAGGCGGGGCCAGGCAGCCTGTCAGCACCTGGGGAACCCACTGCTGGCAGGGGTGGGCTGGCCTGCCTTGGGGGTCTATCCTACTGCTCACCTCACTCCGCCAGTGGCCACTGGCCCCTGTCACCCTGACAACAGTCACAATAACAGCTGTCTGTGAGTTCCCCTCATGGCTCAGCGGTAATGAGCTCAGACTAATGTCCACAAGGATGTGGGTTCAATCCCTGGCCCTGCTCAGTGGATTAAAGATCCGGTGTTGCCCTGAGCTGCAGAGTAGGTCAAAGATGCAGCTCAGATCCAGCATTGCTGTGGCTGTGGCCGGCAGCTGCAGCTCTGAATTGACCCCTAGCCTGGGAACTTCCATATGCCTCAGGTGTGGCCCTAAAAAGAAAAAAAAGCACAGCTGTCTGACATGTATGCCCTTGATGTTGATCCTCTGATCCTACCACACTGACTTCTGTACCCATCATTAAGATGCTGGCAGCCAGGCCCAACTCACTTCCTCAGGGTCAGCTCTAGGACCTCCTTGTCAGCCTGGGTCTCCTGCAGGCGGCTGGTCATCTTGGCCAGAAAGCCCTCCAGGTTGTCTGCCAGCTGAGGCTCCTCCTGCCGCAGCTTCCGCCACAGCTGCCAGATCTCCTGCCTGGGAGGGGAACATAGCCAAGCTCAGACAGGAATAGGATCAGGAGGCAGGGGGAACCCCACTTTTTGGTTCTAATGGCAACACTCTGATAGCCTTGGGCTCCTGGGCCGCAAAGATCTGTCTACACTCTACAGTGGGAAATTCAAATGCCACCTCCTCCAGGAAACTTTCCCAGTTGTGCCCTTTCCCTTCACGAACCCTCACCACACTTTGTCTCTCTCTTGTTTGGGTGGAGGTGGTGGTGGTGGGGCGGGGGGTGGCGGCGGGGGAGGCGGACACTTGGGAATCTGATGGCCCAGGGCTCCCATCCGCCTCCTCTCTTCTCCCAACTCTGTAGCTCTGTGACCTTTAGCAAGTCCCATGACCCCTCTGGGCTTATTTGAAAAATGGCTGCTGGAGAAGGAGACACCCAGTGAAAGCACTGGCTTGGGGCCTGGCACATGGATGGCGTTCGATGAATGCAGGTTTCACACGGATTTAATTAAGTCATGGAGACAGATGCCCGAGGGCTGAGCCCAGGCCAAGCTGCCAAGTGGGTAAGTCACTCCCACCACACCCGCCCCGCCAGCCTGCACCCCAAGTCCCACCCTACCTGCCCCACAAACACCTGCCCCGCCCGGCCAGAGCCTGTCCTCACAGAACCCTGACGGGCAGGCAAATCTGGGAGAACTTGAGCTGATGAGATCTTTGCTGGTTCTAACACACCCAGTGGGATCTGGGGTGTGTGAAGGGGGCCTTTTTAGGCAGGGCCTCCCCTTCTCTAAGCATGAGTGAACCCCAAGAACCCAGAGCCTGATGTAGTTTGAAGGAGATGCCCTCCTGTCACCAAGCCTGCCCAAACCAGAGCATCACCATGCCTGAAATCACCCCATCAGGGGACCCTCTTTTGGGGGTTAAGAAAGGCATCCTTAGGGAGCTTTGTATTCTTAAGAATGAGTCCCCAAGGACACGGAGAAAGGGGGAGGGAGGGGGATGGACTGGGAGTTTGGGGTTTTTAGATGCAAACTGTTATATTTAGACTGGATAAGCAATGAGGTCCTGCTGTACAGCACAGGGAGCCATATCCAGTCTCTTGGGATAGAACGTGATGGAAGGTAATACAAGAAAGGGAGTGCATATATAAGTATGACTGGGTCACTTTGCTGTACAGCAGAAATGGACACAACACTTTAAATCAACTATATTTAATAAAAAAAAAATTAGGAGTTCCTATTGTGGCTCAGCGGGTTAGGAACCCAACTAGTATCCATGAGGATGTGGGTTCAATCCCTGGCCTCACTCAGTTGGTTAGGGATCTGGTGTTGCCGTGAGCGTCAGTGTAGGCTGGCAGCTGCAGCTCTGATTCAACTCCTAGCCTGGGAACCTCTGTGTGCCATTTTTTTTTTTAAATAAAAAAATTCAGAAAGAAGAATGTGAGTCCTCTTAGGGAGCTGATCCCTCAACTCGCTAATCCTTCTGAGGGAAGATCATGTAGGGCAGGACAGGAGGGAGGGGCTGGAGTGGGATGCACTGGTGGGTAGGCTTTCTCCACACATGGCTTTCTTTCCTCCCACAACTGGAGTTTCCTAGTGGCCTAGCAGTTAAGGATCCAGCATTGTCATGGCTGTGGCTCGGATCACTGCTATGGTGCAGGTTCCGTCCCAGGTCACGGAACTTCCACATGCTTCAGGTGCAGCCAAAAACAAAAACATAAACAAAAAACAAAAAAACCTCACAACAGCTCTTTTTTTTTTTTTTCTTTTCTTTTTTCTTTCTAGGGCCGCACCTGTGGCATATGGAGGGTCCCAGGCTTGGGGTCCAATCGGAACTATAGCTGGCGGCCTACACCAAAGCCACAGCAATGCTGGATCTGAGCCACATCTATGACCTACACCATAGCTGCAGAAACCCTGGATCTTTAACCCATTGACTGAGGCCAGGGATTGAACCCACATTCTCATGGATACTAGTCAGGTTCTTAACCCACTGAGCCTCAGTGGGAACTCCCTACAGCAGCTCTTATGAAACATAGGTCAGAAGTTAGGCTACTTTCCTCTAGTGACACAGCTAACAAGTGGCAGAAGTGGCCAAACCAGGATTTGCGCCCAGCTCTACAAGGCAGCTCCCGTGCCAGCCCTGTGTCCAGGCGCGTCCTACCCCCATGGACTGGCAGTGCCTCCTCCCACACACGCCATGCTGGTCTTACTCAGGAAGTAAATGGCTGGCTCCCAGCTGCTCCATGAAGGCAATGAAGGCCTCCTTCTCCTCTGCGTCAGCCTCCTGCAGTGCCGGGAAACTGGTGGCTACAGAGCCTCGCTTAGAGGGCAGTGGCCTCCTTCTGTGCAGCCTGTGCATGCTTGGGCTGGAGTCAAAGATGCTCTCTGTGGGGTGGGGGGCACACAGGGGAGGAGAGTGAAGCTGGGCTCAGTCCCCTGACCTCCTACTCTTGTCTTGCTCCAGCCCTTGAGGAAATGGTTCTGTCTGTGTCAGTTACATTTACACTGAGCCATGGTCATACACCCTTCACGTCAACCTTGGGAGTCTCCATTTTACAGATGAACATCTGAGGCCCAGGGAGGCCAAAGGACTTGCTGGAAGTCACACAGCAGCTCCATGGTGACCAACACATTGTTTTCGCTCAGTCAAGGGATATTTATTGAGCATCTACTATGTGCTAGGTACAAAATTAGCCAAAATCCCTGTTCTGGTGGAGCTGACATTCTACAAATGCTGAAAAGAACACATTTTTTTAGGAGTTTCCAGCCTGGCACAGTGGGTTAAGGGTCTCATGTTGCCACAGCTGCAGCTTAGGTTGAAACTAGGGCTCGGAACTAATTCCTGGCCTGGGAACTACATATGCTTTGGTGTGGCCAAAAAAGAAAAAAGAAAAAAGAAAAAAAAAAAACACACACACACATTTTTTTAAAAAAGTAAACTTTCCAAGGGAGCTAAAGGAATAAACAGATTAACATCTATTGAGAGACTGAAAAGTGTCTACTTTCGAGGGAATAGTCAGGAGGGTCTTGAGGAAGTGACATTGAAACTGAGGTGGGAATAAGAAGGAGCAAGCCACGTGGGTTTCTAGGGAAGCGTAGTCCAGGCAGAAAGAATAGCACATGCAAAAGCCCTAAGGAAGGAGCCAGATTGGTGTGGGGTGAGCCCACGAGGTTGGCAGGGTCTGGGTGGTGCTGACCTGTGGGTCCTGGGAAGGGGTTTGAATTTTGTTCCATCAATCTTGGGAAGCCCCTGGTATATGGGCACGGTTGGGTACAGACGTGACGATGGCCTCTTGAGTTTGCATGGACGGTGGTCCTTCTGCCCCATTCCCACACCTTGACTCCAGACCCTCATCCCCCACTCCCAGCTTCTCAACCTCCAGACCCAGAGCAACCACCTCCCAGGAGGGCCCCCATCTATAAATGCAGAATCCTGGCCTCCCTTTCTGTCATCCCCCAAACTCTTGAAGACTCAGCAGACCTGAGAACTCCAGGAGGCTTTGCGGACCTGAAAGGCTGAATGGTGCTTTTTAGAGTCTCTGCAACGACACCACACCTTCAATTCCTGGGCCCTTCCCCCATCTGGCTCAGAGGCAGTTGTATGAGTCTCTGGCCTTGGTCTCTTGAGGTCCTTTGGGGCCTCTCTTGAGTGGTGGGTGTTGGAGCAGCCCTGACCAGTCGGGGCTGAAGACCTGGGAAGCCCCCACCATTAATATCATCCTCTTCTGCTCCCTGGGCCTCAATTTCCTTTAACCAAAGCCAGAATGTGAGCTTCCTCAGGCAGAAACAAGGCCTGATATCTCCAGATCAGGAGGTGCTCAACCTCTGGCTCAAGGAGAAGACATTCGCTGCAGAGAGGACAAGGGAGGCATCAGAAAGCAAGCCTGGAGGCCTCTCCCTCTGCTCAGGGGAGCCCCTAGCCCATGAACTGCTCTCGCTGGTGGAAAGAAAGTGAGCCAGTCTCCTGGGTTGGAGTCTTAAGGTCCAGCTCTGCCTCAAACCAACTGCCTTCCCACCCAAGCTTAGTGCTTCATCTCCACAGTAATTTGTATTATTATTCACGCCCAGAACTGATCTCAGCGGGGTGGGGGTTTTGCGGGGGTCCTGCAGTTGGCAGTGTGTCACTGTGGCCTCTCCCCAGAGGCCCTCCCAAGACCAAGACACATACTGAGTCCAGAGCTGAATTCTTCGAGGGAGAGGCGTCCTTTCCGTTCCACATCCACCCAGTCAAAGATCATCTCCGGCTCCTCCTCACTGCCCAGGAAGCTGAACTTGGCCACCTGCGAAGAAGAGGTAAGCTGGCCACCGTTCCCATTGGGGAAGGCTCTGGGCCACCTTCAAAAAAGGAGTGGTGGCAGTTCCTATTGTGGCTCAGCAGAAACGAATCTGACTAGCATCCATGAGGATGAGGGTTTAATCCCTGGCCTCACTCGGTGGCTTAAGGATCTGGCGTTGCTGTGAGCTGTGGTGTAGGTCGTAGATGCAGCTTGTATCTGGTGTTGCTGTGGCTGAGGCGTAGGCGAGCAGCTACAGCATCGATTTGATCCCCAGCCCGGGAACCTCCATATGCCACGGGTACATCCCTAAAAAGAAAAAAAGGATGTTTTTATTTTTAGCCCCTCTCACTTCCCCTCTCTCCAGTTTTGGGGTCCTCTCCCAACCTGACCTCAAGGCCCAACCCTCAAGGCTCCTGGACCCCATTCTAGACAGCCCTCTCAGCAGAGCCTCGAACACCTCCACACTTTGCCCTTGCTCTTTCCAGCACCAAAACTTATCTGTCCTGAATCTCAGCCCTTTAGGACCCAAATAAAAGACAGTAGCCATTGCTCCCCAGATGTGCTAATCAGTATTCAAATATTACCTGGAACTTGAAAATAAGTCCCAAAGGTGGTATGGAGTCCACCCAAGGATCTTCTAGATTCTAGGAACATACACAGATTTATCTCGTGGGACTGATTAAAGGTCCTAGACCAACAGAAGTCACGTGTTAACATGTAGGTTTCTGTCCGGGAGAGATGTAAATATAACTTTTGTCTGATGGAACGGATAACCCCAAAGATGTATGGCCTGTTGTACATTAACCAGCTTTTTTCTTTTTTTCTTTTTCTTTTCAGGGTGGCACCGATAGCATATGGAGGTACCCAGGCTAGGGGTCAAATCGGAGCTGTAGCTGCCAACCACAGCCACAGCAACACCAGATCCGAGCTGCATCTGTGACCTACGCCGAGGTTTGCAGCAACACCACATCCTTAACCCACTGACGAAGCCAGGGATCGACCCCATATCCTCATGAGTACTAGTCAGATTCTTAACCCACTGAGTCACAACAGGAACTCCTAATCAGCTTTTTAACATCTAACTCAGCCATCTAATTTTGTTTGTTAAATTACTCAGCTTTCAACCCTTTTTATAACATCTCTCATTAATGAATGCATTAAATAAAATCTTTGACATAGTTTCACTTTATTTTTGCTCCAGGGTCATGACTTTACCTTTTTGGAAATTCTACTTAAATTCTGGCATTTCCATGGGGAGGCCCCAGTGGACTTGGTGGATAGAACAGAGTAAGGGGCACTGCTAGAAAAGAGCCCTAATGGACCTCGGGCGCTTTTTTTCTTGGCTCTTGAAGGGAATCCCAAGTGTAATAGGACCTTAAGTTTGCTGATTCTGTTTCTCTTTGTGTTTTTGTTTTTGCCGACTTCCTGGTTCTGGTTTTGGTGGCAGCCACCAGGGGGAATTCCACTGTATGGATGACCTTTCGGTGATCCCCGTGGGACACGTGATGGAGACCTAGTGTCTGTCTCTTGCGAGAGACAACAGAAAATCTGGTTTGCTAATCTTTTGTTGGTGATTGTGTGTTTGTTTTTCTATGTGTGGCCTCAAATCGGTTAAGAATTTTGTGCCCACAGGGAAGGAGAACAGCCCTTTGAAATCTGGACTAGAGAGTTTTTGTGTTTCTATGTTTACTTTTGACCTGGGGCTGGAGTTGTAGAAATGAAGCCAGATGGCTCTTTGTGTCTGTAATTCAGAAAGGCCCTTAACTCTTACTGTGGGTGTGAATAATTTTTTACATCTGGCTATTAATAACTTAGAGCACTGTATCTCCTGCAAGGGTTCTGTGTGGATCGATTTGTAGAGACAAGTAAGAGCTTATATAAATCTAATGGCCCTCAAAGTCACAGAAAATAAACTGAACTTCTAATGCTTTAAATATGTTGCGCTTAAAAAAAAATAACTTGCTATGGTGCAGCAGGATAAGGACCCAGCATTATAGGATCTCGGTGGCGGTACGGGTTCGATCCCTAGCCTGGGAACTTCCATATGCCATGGGTACAGCCCAAAAAAAAAATTCCTCTTATAAGAAATTGCTAGCTCAGAAAAATTCTAAGAAGCTAAGTTCAGAAAGTTAAAGTGACTCTTCGAACAAATTAGGTTAGCTTAATTATTTTGGTTTACGAAAGATAAATAATACTTATCTGTATCTTCTCTGCCTTATATTAAATATAATACAAGTATACATTCTGTTTTTCATAAGATCTGGATTTGTTTTTTGTGAAGGAACTAGTTAACGTGAATTTTCTACTCTTCTCATTTTGTTTTTCTTTTAACAACTTTTATTTTTTCCATTATAGTTGGTTTTACTCTTCTCATTTTTTTACTTTTCAAATAAACCAACATTTTTTACATAATGTTGAAGATTATAAAAATGTAAATTTATGTTCAACTCAGTTGATTCACTATTCTAACAAATTTTATATCAACGTACTTATATTTTGTTGTGTCCCCCCCCCCTTTTTTTTTTTTTACTTTTTAGGGCTACACTCATGGCATATGGAAGTTCCCAGGCCAGAGATCGAATCGGAGCTTACAGTTGCCTGCCAAAACCACAGCCACAGCCACAGCCACAGCCACAGCCACAGCAACGCGGGATCTGAGCTGCATCTTCGACCTACACTGCAGCCCATGGCAACGCCGGATGCTTAACCCACTGAGTGGGGCCAGAGATCAAACCTGTGTCCTCATAGATACTAAGCCATGTTTGCTACCACTGAACCATGAAAGAACTCCTGCTGAATCCAGTTTTAAAAATGGCTAATGTCCAACAGGCCATAAGTCTTTGAGGTTATCTGTTCTACTAGACAAAAATTATTTTCCCCTCTCCTGGGCAAAATCTACAAGTTAACAAGTAACTTCAGTAAGTCTGGGACTTTTAATGAAAGGTAAGCAATGAGATGAACTTATCCTAACACTCTCCTGTCAAATTGCCTATAAGTATCCCAGCTTCTCAAATGCTCTTTGAACCTATCATAACATCTTACTGGTTCCCTCATTCATTAATAATAATGGTGAATTTTACATTTACTCAAAGGTCTTTTCTTTTGCCAATTTGAAAATTATATTTTAACATCAGCCATTTGTACCTTTTTGTGGCCCTGAGAGTGGAGTATAAGAAGGGTCAGTTTTGATGGGGGAAGAACAGTCTGGAGCACAGAGCAGTAGCGGGAGGAGATAGCAGGCCCAGTGAGACTCTAGTAACCCACACAGGACCCTTTGCATAAAATAAAGAGAAATAAAAGCATCAGCCAATCTTGGAGTTCCCATTGTGGTTCAGTAGGTTAAGAACCTGACATAGTGTCCATGACGATATGGGTTCGATCCCTGGCCTTGCTCAGTGGGTTAAGGATCCAGCATTGCCATGAGCTGTGGTGTAGGTCACAGATTCAGCTTGGATCTGGTCTTGCTGTGGCTGTGGCATAGGCTGGCAGCTGCAGCTCCAATTCGACCCCTGGCCTGGGAACTTCCATAGGCTGTAGGTGCAGGCTTAAAAAAATAAAAATAAAAAATATCAACCAGTCTTGATCTAGGCCACATCTAAGACTTGTTATTGGCACAACCTTGGCTGATCTTCTCTCATAATTTATAGACATTGACATGGTTTGATTTTCAGAGCCCTGACTGCTCCCCAAGATAAAATTCCCTGTTCCGTGGGCCTAAGATTACACCATTTGCAAATTACTTCTTTGGTTTAAAACCTTTCTTTTGTTAAAATGCAAATGTTTCTAGAAGAGAATAAGGCGTAAAGCCTTATCAGTCATTTACATGTTCCTATAAACAAGTTCCTAGCCTTTTTCTGAGAGCAAACTTGAAATGAGAGAAATGGGAACGATCAGGCCTTCGTGGGATGGGAAATCTTAGGAGGCTGTAGAAAAGGGACTCAGGGCGTGGGATGGGGCCTTGGACTCACCGCCAGGTCCTCTCGAGTGACAAAGCCTCTGTCCTTGGCACCACAGTTCTGGAAGAAGCTCTGCAGTTCTGCAGCTGATTGGGAGGACCAGGACCCTGGCTCTGGGGCCACAGAAGAGTCATGGCCATCAGCTGTCTCTCGCATCTGTCGCCGCCGGCTAGAGCCCAGCTTCCGGCCCTTTCGAAGCACTCTCTGTTCATTCTCCATGGTGCTTGTGCCTGGGGACAGAGGAGAGGTGAGGGGGCCCTGGGCTGCTGGACACAGTCACTGCTCAAAACTCTCCCGTGACTCCCCACCATTCCTGGAGGAAATCTACCGTGGCTACGAAGCCCTGACTGACCCAACCTGCGCTGGCCTCTCTGGCTTCATCACCACCCCCACCTGATGGCCTCTAGCACATCCTACTCAAAGCCTTTGCCCTTTCTGGTACCTCTGCCTGGGATGCTCTTCCCTAACCATGCTCTCTCTCCTTCACTTCTCAACTGTCAAAAGGCTTGACTTCTCTGGACTTTATAGGTTCTTGTTTCATTTTGGTTTGGTTTTGGTGGCAAAAAAATTTCCCAGGTCAGGTCCTGAATCCCTGCCACAGCAGCAACTGGAGCCACAGCAGTGGCAATGCCGGATCCTTAAGCTGCTGAGCCACCAGGGAGCTCCATAGCTTCTATTTTGTGACTTTGGGGTGGTTACACAGGGTAGTTCAGGATCTCACCGTCTCAAGGGCTGGAAGCAGCTTGCTGAGCCCTCTCTCCTGCTGCTCCTTCAACTCCTCTCCTCACATCTCACCTTCCGGGAGGGGCTCTCTCCAGCCTCCCCTCATCTTCCTCCCTCTCTCAGCCTCACCCGGCCTCTGCTTTCTTTTCCCTCCTCAAAACATTTCTCTACTCCTTCAACATATGTGCCAGGGAATCAGTAGCTCCCCCCACATCACTCTTATGGCCTTTCCAGACAGGCTCCTCCTTCACTCCCTCACCTCCACACCCCATCAAGGCACCCCGAAGGTCTACATGCCATTCTCAGAGCTCCAGTTTTCCTCCCACACTTGCTCCCATGGTCCCAGACCTCCCTGATTCTCCTGCCTAACTGACACCTCTTCCTCCCTCACCTGAGAGGCTGCCTCCTCCACCCTTGTACGTCAAGCAAGGTTCATGCCACTTTAACCATGGCCCCATGATGTTCTGGGCTCCCCTCATATGAATGTCACTCAGTGCCTCAGTCCACACTGCTCCCAGCTGCCTAGCACATAGCAGGTACTCAAGTAAGCATTGTCCAATTCATTAATTGGGGTCCTTTCACCTGTCTCGGAAAGTCTTAGGACAATCAATTGATAGGGATGTTGATGGGTAAGAATTTGTCCAGGCGAGGCCTCAGGGCAGGAGAGGGAGGCTGGAGTCTGGAAGGAGCACAGTCTGGTCCTGCCGTCTAGAGGCAAATAAGTCTGAGGCACATAAAGCTGTACAGGGTGCGAGGGGCTTGATGTGCACACAGGCAGCTTCCTGTGAGCGGTGGGATTTGAGCCAAGCCGTGAAGGAGGTAGGTAGGATGGAGGAGCAGTGAACAGGATGTACAAAGGAACTGGGGCAGCAGAAAGACCACGCCCACTCTGGGCTTTCTCTGTTGGGGTCAAAGGTCACAGACAAGCTGAGTGGAGGGATCAGGAGGCTCTGCTTCAGGGGTAAGGGGCTGAAGCCATTGCTCTAGCCTCCGCTTGGGCAAGTTCCTTTACCCAAGTTGCACAGGACTTGAATGAAGCAATTCCTCACCCTTGGGGAGGCCTCAGACTTTAAACTGAAGTATAGTTTTTCTCTGTCTCCCCAGCAGTCATTGCCTCTCTTCCTGTCTGCTTTTGCTTTCCATCTGTTTCTCTCCATCTCTCTCTCTGTCTTTCTCAGAGCCTTCAGAGTCTGCCTCAGATGCAGTTGTAAGCTTGTAGACATAAAACCGAGGTGTGTGCTACAGCCACACTTTAGGGGCTTGCAAGAGCCAGTTGTGTATCTCGCTTCCCAACTCAGTGGCTTTGGATCAGCCACTATGGAAGTATTTACACCATGGGAATTTGCAAGCGCTACAAATTAGGGTGTTCCTCCCCCCAAAGAACAGTTATCAGCACATCTCTTCTGCCCCAAATTCTTCCCAAGATCTAGCATGCGTGTAAGGACAACAGTTTACTGAGCACCAGCTGAATGCTGGCATGGTGGAAAGTGGGTCTGCCATGATGTCTATAGTTTCATTAGGAGAATTGGGCAAGGCACCCCTTTATCCTGGCAGACCCAGCCCGGTGCCAGGGCCCTTGGTTTGGCAAGTGGCTTGTGGGCTGGATTCTAGTCCCCATTCACCCCTTGGCCAAGCACCCTTGTGTAGGACACAACCTACATACAAGCGGAGCCCCTGACCTCCTAGGCACAGGTGGGCTAACTCCTGGTCCCCCTGAAGGTGTCCCCACAGCCTCCTGTCGAGAAGGCACACACTTAATTACAGCACAGTATGGAAGGAGCAGCAAACCTGTCTGCCAGTTACTATGAAAGGACTGCAAAAGGAACAGCTCACTTGCCAGCACCAATCAGGGAGGGCTTCATGGGGGAGGTGACATGATTTAGCAGTGACTTCCAGAGCAAGAGAGATCAGACCCTGGATCCCTTCATGGTTCCAGTCTTACCGTGGGCCTGTGTGGGACCCTCAGCTCCTCACTGCCTCCTCTGCTGACTCACAGTGTCCCTTAACATGTGGGATATTCTGCTAGACAACTGAGTAGACTTAAAAAATGTTAATGTCAAGGAGTTCTTGTTGTGGCTCCGTGGGTTAAGAACCCAATAGTCTATGAGGATGCGGGTTCAATCCCTGGCCTCACTCAGTGGGTTAAGGACATGCCATTGCCGTGAGCTGTGGTGTAGGTCACAGATGGAGCTCGGATCTGGTGTTGCTGTGGCCGTGGTGTAGGAGCTGCAACTCCCATTCGACCCATAGCCCGGGAACTTCCATATGCCGCAGGTACGGCTGTAAAAAGACAGAAAGAAAGTTAATGTCATGAAAGAAAAAATAAGGCAGGGGGATTGTTCTATATTCAAGAGAATAAAGATAAATGACACCTACATATAGTAAGTGATTGTTAATTGAATTCTCCTTCAGAAAAAAAAAATAGTAGGAATAAGGGACTTTAGGGGCCAGCTGGGAATATCTGAATGGGAACTTTAGATGATATTCGCTGAGCAATGTGAAATTTCTTAGGTGTGATACAAATATTTAGATCATGTAGGAGAATCTCCTTGTCTTTAAGGGATCTGTGCTGGAGTGTATACTGTCTGCATTTTACTTTCAAATGATCATGTGTAAATACATAAGCAAACTAACAGGAAATAAGTGTCTGTGTGCATGTGCGTGTGCGTGTGTGTGTGTGTATGTGTGTGTGTGTCTGGGGAGAGTAAATGAGGCAAATTGTTAGCCATCTGTCCAATAGCATTCCTTGTACTATTTGCTCAACTCTTGTACATTGAAAGTTTTCTTAGTGAAAAGCAGCAGGGATTGGGGGAAAAGCCAAGAATAAGACTCCAGAGATTAGAATAGACTCCCTTACATGCATCTAACTTCTAACTGTCCTTCTGCCCGTACGTATCTCCCATTCCCACATCAAGTCTCGCCTGGAAGCAGTGACAAGATACCCACCCCTCCTTGAGCCACATCGATCCCCACCCAGAGGCCACCATCCAGCCCTCCTCACCATCCCCCTAAGAGGGGATCCCCTCCCTCCATGACCCCACCACCCTAAGGGCTGGGCTGAGGGTCCTGAGTGTTATAATCAAAGAAATATATCAAACTATAGCTTAGAGGTCTTCTTATTTATATTCAAACAGAGCTTCCTCAATTCTTTTTTTTTTAACACTACATAGGATTCTGCTTTATGTAGATGTGGCATAATGTATCAAATTAGGCCCATGCAGGGAGAGGCAAGATAGGGGAAAGAATACAAATCACTAAGAATAAAATAAATAAGCTACAAGTGCATAGAGTAAAACAATGGAGTACAGCCAATATCTTGTGTGTTATAATCAAAGAAACACTCATTATGTGTCAGGACCAGAAAGGGGCTCATCTCACCATCTTGACCCATAAATGGGGAAAAGGAGGCCCAGGAGAGAAAGTGACTTCCAATTCCTGTGCTTCAGAGACAGTCAGACTCTGCCTCTCCCAGCCCTGCTGCTCACAAGCTGTGCAATCTGGGGCAAGTCGCATAACATCTCTGAGCCTCAGTCTCCTCACTGGAACATGGCACTAACATCTACCGCACAGGGTGCTCTGAGGATTAGAGGAGACCAAGCGGAAACGCCACGTCCCATTCCCAGCAGAGCCACCTCCCTTTCTGGCTTTACTTTCTCTTAGCACTTGTCACCTTCCTCGAATAGAGTCTTTTCATTCATTTATTTTGTAAAATTTGCATCTCCTCTAACTGAAATAGAGGTCTCATGTGACAAGGGAGTTTACTCTTTTGCCCACTGCTCAATTCCCAAAGCCTAGAACAGTGCCTCACATAGAGTCAGGCTCAGCAAATATTTGTTGAAACACAGCTTTGTGAAACACAGCTATGCCCGGTACACAGTGACCACGGGTAAAGGCAGCAATGACATGGACATGGTGAAATTGGATGAGGGTGAAAAGGGTGACATTCCATTTGAGCCTCATAAAAGCCGGGTGCTATACAGGTACAATTTAGCCCCATTCTACAGATGAGGAAACTGAGGGGAGGAAGATCCAAGAGGCAGAGACCTGCCCACGCCGTGATGTCAGAAGCAAACCTGGCACCAGATCCACTCTCCTGGTTTTCCAGGGGACAGATATGTCCTAAAGCCAATTCTAGGAGAGGTACCTCCTCTGTGGGCAGAGGCCCCTCTGTGGGTCACAGACAGCCAACGGAGCAGCTGTGATGGGACAGGGCTTCGAGCAGGAGAGAGCGGGCAGGCTCTGCTCTGGTGGTGAGACTTGGAAACTCAAGTTTCACATGTTCTTCCGTTGGCGCAGATATCAGACCGGACACAGCAAGATAAGATTCCCAGTGCGGAAGCTTCCATAACGGACGTCCACTGTGATGTGGGTGGCATGTCACTGTCAGGCTCCCACAAGTGAAGGGAGTTAGCATCCTGAAATAGTTTCCCTATGGCCACATCGCAGGACACGGGACGCTCTTGACATCCCTGTCAGGGAGCTCCTAGTCGAAATGCACCCCATTTCCATCAGTCCCCTGGTGCCTGGTAAGAGAGCAGCACCTCTGGACACCTGGCCAATTGCCATGATGCCTCAGCCTTGCATCGGCCCCCTGCATCCATCAAGCCGTCTCACCCTGGAGGGCACTTGGCTCCCCCTCCTTGCCTGTCAGGAGGCCTGGGCACAAAGTCAGCAGGACCTGTGACCATCAGTCAGGGACAGCGGATTTGCCCCTCACAGCCTCATACCTTAAAGGCAGTCTGTGCCACCTTCCTGGACAGGTACGGCCACACACAATGGGGACATCTTTCAGTCAGTCCTCACACATGTGTGCACCCACACACACTCCTCAGCCAGCTCCCAATTGCTTAGCTATCACTCTCCCTCCCCCCTCCCCCACATCAGCTCCCTCATGGCCACTGGTGTGTGTGAAGGTCCCTGCCCCTGGCAGTCACTCAAAGCCTGCCAGCAGGGTGGCCCTCATCCGCACCCCTCCTCTGCCACATTCCCCTCATGGATCCTTGCCACCTCACACCAGAAACAGTGGGAACCACTCCCACCCTGGCCAGGAACACTCGTAGGTGAACCCCTGGGGCACCACCATCTCCCCCACTTCCACGCCCAAGAAATCATATAAAGTTTGAGGCCAGGCATGAGATCAAATGAATCCCATTCTGAGGCATCCCAGGAGCCAGTTCCCGCTGTAGGACTCAGTTCAGGGAGCAGGCGCCCCAGGCGTCACCTCAGGAAGTGGAGAGCCTTGTAAGAGGGGTGGGGGATGGGGGGTCGGGGGTGGGGGGCAGGGACAGAAAGAATCACAGCAGGGCCTCGCCCAGCTCCAGCCTTCCCTCTCCAGGGGGCTGGGGAACTAGGTCTGCACTTCACTCCACCTAGTTCAATAATGGCCATAGTCGCCGAACCAAACTGTCCAGGTTGGTGGGTCTGAGAGACCCCCTCGTCCATTTACCCTCTCTCTTGACCCTACTCACGTTACAGAGAAACAAAGGCTCCGAGGAGCCAGGAGACTTGCCCAGGGTCACCCAGCCATTTAAGAGAGCAGGTTACCCACCCCCATCTCCTGCCCAAGTGCCCGCCACTCAACCTGCAGAGAGCTCCAAACTCATGAGAAAAGAGGGCTTAGCCCTCTGCACCTCTTCCCCGGATCTGAGTGGGGACTGTGGCCACCTCCCCTTATTCTCACCCCTCCAAGGAAAAAACGCGCTGCAACGCTAGGGTGGCTCCCACCTCTCAGAGGCTCCAGTTGTGCATGCAGCCCGTTGCCTCGTGCCTCCTGGACCTGGTAATTAGGCGACCACTGCCCCCCAGGAGCCCAGGCGCTCTGGAACTGTTAACAGTCTTGCCTCTTGCTTAATCACTCTTTCCGTCCCCAACGAGCCAATCTCCTATGCTCATCTATGGGACTTCCTGTCAAAGTGACCACTGTTATCCTTACACAATCTTGCCTGGTGCTCCCGGGGCTCCCTTGCCCTACGACCCTGGAACTGGAGAAATCAGGAGCTGCTGGGGACACCCCTCTAAGCAGAGGCTCCAAAGGGTGATGTGGACAACTCAAGGTAACCCAGCTCTTTTTTTTTTTTTTTCTTAAAGTTTTATTGAAGTATAGTTGGTCTACAATGTTATGATCATTTCTGCTCCACAACAAAATGATTTGGTTATACATGTACACACATCCATTCTCTCTCAGATTCATTTCCCACATAGATTATCACAGGATACCCGGTAGAATTCTCTGTGCTATACAGCAGGTTCCCATTGGCCAATCATTCCGTACAAGATCACCCAGCTTTTAGTGGTAAAGCCAGAACTTGGACCCAAGTATGTAATTGCCAAAGCAATGCTGTGTCTTATCCCTGCCAGAAAACAGATTGACACAGTTATGGCTAAAGCTGGGTGTCTGGCACACCATGCCTTACCTCAGGTCTTTGCCTTCAGACCACATTTTAGAATATAGGAGTAGGGAGTTGCCTTCATGGCTCAGTGGTTAACAAACCCAACTAGTATCCATGAGGATGCGGGTTCAATCCCTGGCCTTGCTCAGTGGGTTAAGGATCCGGCGTTGCCACAAGCAGTGATGTAGTTCACAGATGTGGCTCAGATTTCGTGTTGCTGTGGCTGTGATGTAGGCCAGCAGCTGTAGCTCTGATTAGACCCATAGCCTGGAAACCTCCATATGCCTTGGGTGCGGCCCTAAAAAGCAAAAAAAAAAAATCATAAAATTATACGTTGTTTGTGGTTTGCTTCAACATAATCAAAGGATGGAGGGACTGGGTGGGGCATAGACGAAGTGAGAATGGCCCTGCCTATTCTGAGTACCATTGAAGCTGGGGAGGGTACTGCTGGCTCATTCCATTCCTCTCTCTAGTTTTGTGTATGTTTGAACAAATGCCAAAGGAAATTATGGGATAACTTTAAAAATTGGAGTTCTCTGGTGGCCTAGCTAGTTGAGGATCTGGTGTTGTCACTGCTGTGGCTCAGGTCACTGCTGTGGCATGGGTTCAATCCCTAGCTGGGAAACTTCTGCATGCTCTGAGCATGGCTAATAATAATAATAATAATCTTGGGGCAGTCAAGGCATTTCCAGCGTATCACAAAGTATCAGAAGCCATAAAAGAAAAGACTGAGACAGTCCACTAGATATAAAATTTTAAAGAAAAAATAAAACCAATTGGCAGAAAAAAATAAAAATCATCATTGACAAATCAAAAGGCAAGAAACTGTGAACACATATTCACAAGCAGTGAAAATAAGCTAATTTCCTCCATATATCATGAGTCCCTGCAGATCTATGAAAAAATGATGCATTAGGGAAACTGGTATCATAGATGAATAAACAATTCATGGGGAAAATATCAATGGGTTTTAGATACATAAAAAACGTTTCTCTTCACTCATAGTAAAAGCAATTAAAAAAATAAAACTACAATGAGTTATCACTTTAAGTTTTCCAGTTGGTAAAACAAACAGAAAAAGTTGATAACATGCTGTATCGTAAAAGATATAGGAAAACATTTTCACCAGTTGTTGATAAGAACATAAACTGCTACATATTTCATGAAAAGTAATGTAATAATATCTACCAACATTCAAAATGAAAAAGCTTTTTACTCAGCTATTTCACTTCTAGTCATTTGTCCTATAGGTGAAGTACAAAATCTTAATCTAAAAGGATGTTCATTACGGCACGGTCTGTAGCAGCAAAGGATTGGAAACAACCTAAATTTCCACCAACAGGAAACTAGTTAAATAAGTTCTGATATATCCATATGATGCTTTCCTATGCAGCTGTGAAGAAATGAAAAAGATCCAGGTAGACCGATAGGGAATGACCATCAAAAGATCTTGTGGAGTGATAAAAGTAAGGTGCAGAACAGTGAATACAGCTTGCTTCCCATGAAGGAAAGCTGTATGTATGCAGATAAAATTTCTTTCATAAATGCACCTGCCCTCATAGATATTTGTAAATGCATGGAATATTTCTGACAGAAGCTACCAGAAACTAGTTGCAGTTGGGCTGGAAAGGAGAAGTATTGGGATGGACAAAGAAGGCGATTTATGTTTCACTATCTATTTTGTACCGTCTTTAGATATGACCCATTCAAAAATAAATTTAAGAATAATTTGTACATATTCAAAGAGAGAATGATGAAGCCGAGTGAATGTGATGAAGGAGATGTGGTTTAGGGTCTATTGGTGAAGGGTCTATGGAAATTATTTTATTTTATTTTTTTGCCTTTGTCTTTTTAGGGCCACACCCGCGGCACATGGACGTCCCCAGGCTAGGGGTCGAATCAGAGCTATAGCTGCCAGCCTACACCACAGCCACAGCAACACGACATCCAAGCCATGTCTTCGACCTGCACCACAGCTCACGGCAACGGCAGATCCTGGACCCACTGAGCAAGGCCAGGAATCGAATCTGCATCCTCCTGGATACTAGTCAGGCTTGTTAACAGCTGAGCAACAGTAGGAATTCCCTATGGGAATGATTTTATTATTTTGGCAACTTTTCTGTATGTTTGAAATTGTTTCAAACCCAAAAGATTTCAAAATTAATAAATTTAATTTCTAAATAAATATACATCCTCACAACCAACCGTCATCTTTACTCCCTTCTTACCACTGAGAAATTTATACTCAGAGTTTCTATGGCTTTGCCGAGCTCAATAAAACATTCTCTTTATTTTGGCTACACTCAGAGCATGCAGAAGTTCCCAGCCAGGGATCAAACCCATGCCACAGTAATGACAACACGAGATCCTTAACCCACTGCCCCACCAGGAAACTCCAAAACATTTATTTTTTTAATTCAACAAATATGTATTGAGTGCCTGATATGAGCAGCACTGAGGATACAAAAGTAAGAAAGAAAAAACTAGGGGAAAAGCCATATGTAACATAGTGTCTGGTAGCAATAGGAGCTATGAAGGAAAGTAAAGCAGAGGGACAGGATAGAACGGTGGGAGGTGTATTTTAGTTGAAGGTGGATGGTCAGGGGACACTTGTCTGAAGAAGTGATATTGAAATAGAGTGTGTGGGGAAGATCTGGAAGAAGAATGGAGAGGGAACAGTGCGTGCAAAGGCCCTGAGGCAGGAGCAAGCTTTGTGTACATGAGGAACAGTGAGGAGACTAAAGTGGTTGGAGCAGGTAGTGGAAGGTAGAGTGAGATGAGTGCAACAGCGGCTGTGTAAGGAGATGGGTTTTTTATTAGAAGTAAAGCAGAAGCCATTTGGAGGATGATATGATCCAGCATAGGTTTTTTTGTTTGTTTCGTGGTTTGTTTTTGTTTTTTGGTTTTTGGTTTTTTTTTTTTTTGGCCACACTTGTGGCATGCAGAAGTTCCCGGGCCAGAGATCAAACCCACACCACAACAGTGACAATATCAGCTCCCTAATTCACTGTGCCACCAGGGAACTCCCAACATAGGGTTTTTTTGTTTTTATTTTTGGTCTTTTTGTCTTTTCTAGGGCTGCACCCGCAGCATATGGAGGTTCCCAGGCTAGCGGTCTAAATGGAGCTGTAGTCACTGGCCTGCACCAGAGCCACAGCAACTCAGGATCCGAGCTGTGTCTTCGACCTACACCACAGCTCACGGCAACATCAGATCCTTAACCCACTGCGAGAGGCCAGGGATCAAACCTGAAACCTCATGGTTCCTAATCGGATTCATTAACCACTGAGCCACAACGGGAACTCCCATAGGTTTTAAAAGGATCCTTGCTGGCTGTTTTCACTGTGGAAAATGGACCGTGGTAGGCAAAGGCAAAAACAGGGAGGCCAGTGATGAGGCTGTTACAATAATAGAGATAAGTGATGGCCTGGACCAGGAGAGCGGCAGCGGAGGTGATGACGGGAATATTCCAAAAGAAGGGTCAACGGTGTTTGCTGCTGGATTTGGGCAAATGCAACAAACACAGGACATTTTTTCTCCAGTGAGGGACTCTCTGTTTCTCTGAGGACAAAGTGAATTTGGATTTTTAAGGCTGAGCCCCCAAGACCTCAAAGCATTCCCAGTTTATTTCCCCCCAACTCCCACCAGCCCACCTCTCAACCATGGAAATAAAGGGGCAGATGGAAGGCAGGGGGAGGCCACGGCCACCTCTAACGGAGCCTGAGTGTCCCAAAGTGGAGTTGGTAGGTGGTGAGAGCTCAGTCTGGCTTTGCCCTCTGCACTGGCCCCAGAGCAGAAACCCACCAGTGAGCCAGCTGGCAGGAGAACAGAGCCAGGGGCTCAGGGCGGGGGGGTGCGGTTAGATCCAGGCCTTTTTGGAAACAGTGAAGCTAATTTTAAAATAGTGTCAGAGTTCCCTTTGTGCCTCAGTGGAAACAAATCTGACTAGCATTCACGAGGACCAAGGTTCCATCCCTGGCCTCGCTCAGTGGGTTAAGGATCCGACGTTGCCATGAGCTGTGTTGTAGGTCGCAGACCCAGCTCGGATCCTGAGTTGCTGTGGCTCTGGTGTAGGCTGGTGACTACAGCTCCAATTTGACCCCTAGCCTGGGACCCTCCATATGCTGCAGGTGCAGGGCTAAAAAAAAAAAGACAATAAAATAAAACAATAAAATACAGTGTTGCTGGACTGAACTCAGAGACACCAAATTTTACAAAAACTGAATGAATAAACGAGGATCAAAGACGGTGAGAATATATTATGAATGGGAAAGTTTCATGCTCACTAATTTTTTTAATTTTAATTTTATTTTTTATTATTATAATTGATTTACAGTGTTCTGTCAATTTCTGCCATACAGCAAAGCGACCCAGCTATCCATATATATCCATATATATACACACTCTTTTTCTCATATTATCTTCCATCATGTTCTATCACAAGTGATTGAACATGGTTTGCTGTGCTGTACAGCAGGACCCCATTGCTTATCCATTAACCCCAAACTCCCAGTCCATCCCATTCCCTCCCTCTTCCCCTTGACAACCACAAGTTCGCTAATTTTTGTTTTCCTTTTTAATTTTAAGGCCACACCCATGGCATATGGAAGTTCCTGGGCCAGAGATTATCCCATCTATGCCAGATCCTTTAACCTACTGTGCCGGCTAAGGAGCATACCGCACCTCCGCAGCAACTGGAGCACTGCAGTTGGGTTCTTAACCCACTATGCCACTGGGGGAACTCCAACATGCTCACTAGTTTTCAATTCCTCACAGTTTAGTCAACCCTGAAACGAGATACTCTCTATTCTAGGGTGCAGCTGTGAGAGCTGGGGCTCAAACTCAGAGACGTGGGTCCCCCTGCCTCCAGCCATCAGCTCCAAACTATCTCTAGAAGGAGCTTAGGCTGGCTGGTGATCTCACAGGAAAGCAGGACCAGGGAGCTCATTTTGAAGTTGCATTTATATAGCATGCTTTACCTGAGACTGAAGAAACTTAAATTACATCAAAGACTGAGGGACACAGAAGAAGACAGGTGCCCAAAAGCCGTGGCCTGGGTGAGGCACTTCCCTTTCTGGGTTATCAAGCAAACAATATGACCTGGGTCATTGGCGCGAATATCCTGGCTTCTCACCACTTCCTAGGGGCGTGACCTCAGCAAGTGACGTCAGGGTTTGTTGCCTCAGTTTCTTATCTGTAAAACAGAGGTGATAATAATGCCTACTTTGGAGGTGTGCTGTAAAGATTGAAGGCTAGAAACCCCGTAAAGCTTTGGAACCATGTTAGGCAGACGATAATCACTGTTAGTGGTCGTCAACTTTTGTGATTATTAAAAGGAGACTGAGTTAGAGAATCTCCAACTTCTCCATCCTACCAGTGTGCAGGTGGCCTGGTTCACATGCCTGACTGGCTGTCACATGATGCAGGGCAGTGACAGGGGAGCTGGGATGGGTGGGTGGAGTAGGGCTGAGGATTGGTGGTCGGGTGGGATGAAATTCAAGCCACAGTGAATCACTCAATAAATATTGATTGAGCACCTACGATGTGCTGGGAACTTTCTAGGTGCTAGGATGCAGCAGCCAATGAAAGAGGTAAAGACCTGGGCTCACGGGGCTCATGTTTCTGACGGCTGGTGGGTGGAGGGGGCAAAGCTGCCCTGACTTTTGCCAACTTGCTCACCTGGGCCCTGGGCTGGCTGAAGGGTGGTTACAGCAGCCTCCACCCCCAGCCCTAAGCCCAACCAAGTCTATGTTCACCAGAAGCTTTGGTCAATTGTTTCCTGGCAGGAATATAACTTCTCACCCACCTCATCCTTCCGGTTTTCTTCAGCCTCCCAAGAACTAGAACCACCTGAGGAGGAACCTGAACTTGCCCCTGGAGGCTGCCCTTCATCAGTGATGCCTGGCGTCAGTAGGCATCTGCCTTAAGTAAGGTACTTAAGTAAGTACCCCAGAAGTACCCCAGTACCCCGAGGAAAATTCTAGGGTGTCTTGCACAAGGTCTCCTCAGACCTCCCAGTCACACACAGCCCAGTGTGCTCACTAACGCCTCCATTGACTTTTTCCTTTTCTTTCCTTTCCCAAATTCCCTGCCCTCCTGCTTGTGCTTCCAGGGACTGCCTCCCAAGTAAACCACCTGCACACATGCCCTTGTCTCAGGTTGCCTTTGAGGGGGGAAAAAATCCTGAGAAAGTTATGGATCCAGAAATGGATGGGCTTCTGAAAATGGATCCCTCACCAGTGGGATGAGAGTGAGGGCAGTGATGACCCCCTCATAGGCTGCAGTCTCAGGCTGACAAAGCCCCCCCTGTGGGAGGTAGATGGGGTGAGGCACAGGTGGGAGTCGGGACGACACCAACTTACACGAGAGGTCTGACACTCAAAAGACATGAGGCGATTGTAGTTATGAGGATTGCAGGGTTGACTGGCTTTTGTTAACTGCCCTAGAATTCTATCATGAATGGGTGTTGGATTTTGTCAAATGCTTTTCCTGCATCTATTAAGATGATCATGTGGTTTTTGATTTTCTTGTGTTAATGTGGTGTATGACATTGATTGATTTGCATATATTGAACCATTCTTATGAACTTGGGATGAATTCCATTTGGTTGTGGTGTATGATCTTTTTTATGCGTTGTTGGACTCAACTGGCTAAAATTTCGTTGAGAACTTTTGCATCTATATTCATCAAAGGTATTTGTCTATATCAAAAATTTTCTTTTTTGGCAGTGTCTTTGTCTGGTTTTGGTATTAGGGTGATGGTGCCTTCATAGAATGTCTTTGGGAGTGTTCCTACTTCAATCTTTTGAAAAAGTTTAGAAGGATGGGTATAAGTTCTTCTTTGTGTGTTTGGTAGATTTCACCTGTGAAGCCATCTGGTCCTGGACTTCTGTTTGTACGGAGTGTTTTTATTACATACTCAATTTCATTTCTAGTGATCGGACTGTTCAAATTATCTCTTTTTTCTTGATTCAGTTTTAGTGGCTGTGTCTCTAGAAAGTTGTCCGTTTCTTCTAGATTGTCAAATTTGTGGATATGTAATTGTTCATAGTATTTTCTTATGGTTTTTTTTTATTTCTGCAGTATCCCTTGAGATTTGTCCTTTTTCATTTCTTATTTTATTTGGTCCTCTCTCTCTTCTTCTTGGTGTGTCTGGCCAGAATAGAATACTTGAAGAAAGAGAGGCAACTTTAGAAGATATCACAAAGAGTTTTCCACAGTAGTTGAAATCATTTATACTTCCGGCAGAAGGTATAAGTTCCAGTTGCTCCATATCCTTGCCAACACTTGGCATTGTCAGTCTTTTTCATCTTTGCCTTTCTGGTAGGTATGTGGTATCTTATTGTGGTTTTAATTTGTATTTCCCCAATGAGTAATGATTTGTACTTCTTCCCCCGATGAGTGACAATATATTCTTTACTAGAAAAAAAAAACAAAAACAAAACCCACAAAAGAAACCAAAATATTGACAGTGGCAATCTGCAGAGGTATGATGAGGTATTGCTTTGCTCTGCTGTTATCTGCTTTTTTCTTATGATCTTGCTCTTTCTGTTTGGTAAGCTTTCTGTATTTTAAAAATTTAAACGCTCACTCAATGTTCTATAATGACCTATATGGGAAAAAAAATAGATATATGTATAACTAAGTCACTTTGCTATGCACCTGAAACTAATACAGCATAGTAAATTAATTATACTCCAATAAAATTTTTTAAAAATAAAGAATAAAATTTAAAAGGTTAATTTTTAAATTATGTTGTAAGCCACACAGGAAGTCCAGTTCCAAAAACCCTCTACCTTCTTGTTCTTTTTTTTTTCTTTTGGCCTCACCCATGGCATTTGGAATTTCCTGGGCCAGGGATTGAACCCACACCACAGCAGTAACCCAAGCTGCTGCAGTGACAATGCTGGATTCTTAACCTGCTGCACCACAAGGGAACTCCTCTACGTACTGGTTCTTATACATCTTTTTTTTTTTTTCTTTTTTTTTCAGGGCTGCACTCACAGCACATGGAGATTCCCAAGCTGGGGGTCTAATCAGACCTGTAGCTGCCTGCCACAGCCACAGCCACAGCCACAGCCACAGCCACAACGCAGGATCCCAGCCATGTCTGCAACCTACACCGCAGGTCATGGCAACTCCAGTCCTTAACTCACTTAGCAAGGTCAGGGATTGAACCTGGGTCCTCAGGGATGCTAGTCAGCTTCGTTAACCGTTGGGCCACTACAGGAATTCTCCTTACGGTTTCTTATAAATGACAAGGTATATTGACCACAACAGTAACATTACAAGTAAAATCACCAGAAATATTTATTGAGCACCTGCAGTATACTCGGCACTGTGGGAGGGGCTTTGAAGGACACAGAGCAATACAGGACCTATTCCCTGCCCTTGAGAGGTTTACAGTCTAGGTGGAGACAGAAGAACCAGGACTTATGGGAGCCTGGAGAAAACAGTCCAGGCTAAGATGTTACAGGAGCTGGAAGGTGTTTGGGGTCAGAGCCACCAAGGGGTTCAGTGCCTCCAGGGGCTCAGTGTTTGGCATCCGGAAAGACAACAACTCCCAACTCTCAGGCCCATGTTAGCCCTCTTAGTGTGCCCTAGCCACAGCCTCTACTCCCACCATCTTCAAACACCTGACTCTTTGTTCAGCTGCTGTTCAAAGTGCAATGAAATGGGGGAGGGGTGGAGGGAATGGAAAAAGTCTTTGAGGGAGTAGTTCCAGGCGTTGATTGGTGTCAAACTTTCCCTCCTGGAAATGTCTGCTCCTCATCCCCATTCTCCTGATGCAGGGAGATCCCCATTCAAGGAGGCCTGTCAGACCCTCCCCAGGACCCCCACCCCAAGAGCTAAGAGGTGGGGGTGGTCTCTGCTCGAGCTGCCTGAGGTAGAACTGGGGAACCCTATGTCTAGCATGCCCCCTTCTCCGTTCAGTCCTCTGAGTTGGGGGCAGAGGCGCCCTGGAGCTGCCACTCAGGGCTGAGAAGGTGTTAAGGGGAAATGACATGGAGAAGGGTAGAGGAGCAGAGAGGGATGGAGAGCCCGGCTAGAAAAGAGGGGCCTCTGGGCTCCCAGAAAAGTGCAGGGGAAGCCAATCAGTGAGGCTGGCTCCCCTGTGGGTGGAGGGGGGTGGGGTGGTTTGCTACAGGGCCCTACTTTCACTGGACAGAGGGGCTGGGTGTCAAGGGCCAGGAGGGTGTCAAGTCCCCAGCCCTGCTCCAGGCTGTGCCCACTTCAAGGTCACCCTGCCCAACCTTAGAGGAGGCAAGGGGACCTCAAAGTTGTGATAATGCCTCCCCAACTCTGTTGGGCCCCCTTCAAAGTGCTATCTGTTAACTTCTCAATCGGAAGGAATGCAGGTCTGAGAATGCAGGAAAGGGGCGGAATTTCCTAACACCCATGAAACTGTGAGCCAAGGGGCCAGGCCCCTCTAGTAAGTACCACCCAGTGGTTGAGGGTTGTGCTTGCCTCATCTTATCTCAGGGAGAGAGGAAATGGAGAGAAAGGGATGAGGAGAGCTTAAATAATAGTTCACATAATAAAAAATACCTAGCACTCTAATAAGCCTATTTTTCTGCTACCTAAACGTTTTAAATAATTCTAATGCCAGAAGCTCGGGGTATGGGGAAGGGGTGGCAAGCCAGGTATGTACATGAGGAGGAGTTTAAATTAAAACACAAATAATAATTAAGACACACAAACTAAAGGCCTAAGGCAAAAGATGTAGAAGAGGCCTGGGGGGGTGTCCCCTTGTTTCCAGCAGGACAAGGCTTCCAGCAGCCTAGTTAGGGCTTCCTCTTGGAGAAGATCAGCCGGCGTTTGGAGTGGTAGAAATCTGAGGAGAGAGAACAGAAGTCAATCAGCCCAGGAGGAAGAGGGCACAGCGTGGGGGAGGCTCCCAGGCCAACTGCAGAGGGGCCAGGGAGCCCTCCCTAGAGCCAGAGGAGCACCCTGACAGGTATAGGGAAGAACTCTGGCAACAACCAGTCTTCCAGGGGAGTATTTACCAAGTACCCCAACCGGCTTCACAAATGTGACTGATAACAGGCCCCTCCCTCCATGGGCCCGCTTAGGCCATGCTGCCCAGTACGGCAGCCATGAGTCTCATGCGGTTATTTAAACGAACTAACATTAAACCAAATGAAGGAGTTCCCGCTATGGCGTAAGGGGATCAGCAGCATCTTGGGAGCGCTGGGACACAGGTTTGATCCCAGCCCGGCACAGTGGGCTAAGGATCCGGAGTTGCCACACCTGCAGCTTAGGTCAGGACTGTGACTCCGATCTGATCCATGGCCTGGGAACTCCATATGCCGCAGGGCGGCCAAAAAAAAAAAAAAGAAAAAGAAAAAAGACAAATTCAGTTCCTCAGTCACACTAGCCACATGTTAAGTACTCAGCGGCTGGAAAACTCTTTGGCAAAAAAGAAGAAAAAAAAGCACAAGGTACTCTTACATGCATGTTCCAATTATCTATTCATAATTCATAACCCAAGACCTAGTAGCTTAGAACAATAATCATTCAGGCCTGGGTTCAAATCCTAGCTGTGCCACCTGTGAGCTATGTGATCCTGGGAAAGTTACTTAACTTCTCTGAGTCTTGGTTACCTCTTCTGTAAGAAAGAGCTAATATACCCACTTTTTATGAAAATTAATATTTGGAAACTTCTTAGACTAGCCTTTGGCACATAAAAATATGTAAATCAGTCTCAATCCTTGCCCTGAAGAGTGTGAGCAAAGGACTGCACTGCTCTGGGGATTCCGTTAGTTAATCTGTGAAAAGCGTTCTGCACAATGCCTGGGCCAGATAAAACTTTACCATTATTGTTAGTTCTGACACAGCGGCAAACTTGCTGTGGGACTCTTGGCTGCATCTCTCTGAGCCTCATTTCGTTACCTACTAAATGAAGATAACACTGCTATGGTGCTCTACGGATTAATGAAATGCTCCCTAAAAGATTTTGGTCAAAGCACCAGCAGAACTGGTGTTCAAATGTCAGCATCACTCATTTATTTTTTTCTTAAGCACCTACTACGTGTCAGACACCATCCCAGGTGCTGAGGACTAAGCAATAAACAAGAGAGGTACAGATTCCTTTCTCGGAGATAATATCCCAGTCCAGGAGATGGACAATATCAAGATAAGGAAGTAGCAGTTGATGGTTAAAAAGTGCCAGAAAGGAGTTCCCGTCATGGCTCAGTGGTTAACGAATCCGACTAGGTTCAATCCCTGGCCTTGCTCAGTGGGTTAAGGATCAGGCATTGCCAGTGAGTTGTGGTGTAGGTTGCAGACACAGCTCGGATCCCGAGTTGCTGTGGCTGTGGCGTAGGCCAGTGGCTACAGCTCCGATTCGACCCCTAGCCTGGGAACCTCTATATGCCGCGGGAGCAGCCCTAGAAAAAGCAAAAAGACAAAAAAAAAAAAAAAAAAGGCGCCAGAAAGAGGGAGTTCCTGTTGTGGCTCAGCGGGTTAAGAATCTGACTGGTATCCATGAGGATGCAGTTTCGATACCTGGCCTCGTTCAGCGGGTTAAGAATCCAGCGTTGCTGTGAGCTGTGGTGCAGGTCGAAGACTCAGCTCAGATCCTGCTTTGCTGTGGCTGTGGTTTAGGGTGGCAGCTGCAGCTCCAATTCAACCCCTACCCTGGGAATTTCCATATGCCGAGGGTGTGGCCCTAAAAAGCATAAAAAAAAAAAAAAGTGCTCAAAAGAGAAAAATAAGCAGGGATCAGGGGAAGAGGGTAGTTTTGGAAGTATGTATGTGATGGGGAAGGGGAGTTAAGTTTGGACAGGGCAGCCAGGAAATTATCAGTTTTCTCTTCCACTGATACTTCCACTGATACTGATCACTTTTTCTGAACCTTGTTTCTTTGCCTACAGAAGGAAGGCAAGAATGTCTTATGGCATAGGATCGCTATAAGGACTAAAAGAAATCTAGAAACTTAGCCAAGGGCCTGGCATATAATCAATGTTCCAAATAAGTGTTAGCCAGTTGGTCTTGGTGGCAGGTTTGCTGTTTGACCTTGAGCTGGTCACTTTCCCTCTCTGGGCCTGTCTCCTCCTCTGAAGAATGAATAAGCTAGAACAGACAGATCAGCCCTTGCACCATGAATTCTGGGGGCCTCGATCCCCTACAGTATCCTTCTCTGCACTTATCCTCACCTGTCATGCTGGTCTGCCGCCGTTTCCTGCCCTGGGAGGTGTCAGGCCCTCCTGGGGACCCCTCAGGCCGCTCAGGGGAGTGAGGCACAAGGGTGCAGGACAGCAACAGGTCCACATGGTCCTCCTGAGACGTCCCCTGCAGAAGGGCAGGCGAGGTGCTTGGCCGCTTGCCCCCTCCCAGGTCATCCCAGGTCCCCCGGGGCCCTGTGGGCAGGTAGATCTTGGGCAGACCAAGGCCTCGCACACGTTCCCAGGCGAAGTCACCCTCCAGGGGGGTCTCAGTGATGAAGTCGAAGTTCCATCGCTCTCGGGCCTCTTGCACGCAGCTGGCCATCAGTGCATCGCAGTCCTGGCGCAGCTGCTCACTGTCCACTGGGCCAAAGAGGCGGCGGCAGGCCTTGCTGCTGCGCGGGATCTGATGTGCATCCCTGGTCGACTCTGACATGGTGCCTGTGGCTGGAACACAAGACAGACCCTGGTCACTTGGGAAATCAGCCCTCCCTTACCAGGGCGTGTTTTGCTGTAACTTCAGCGAGGTCTTCTTACTAGAATGTGAGGTGAGAGGGTCTCTCTGGCTCCTTCTGGCTGATTTCTGACCCCCAGCCCCGCCAGCTTCTCTCCCCCAGGCTCTCCCAACCCCCCACCAACAGACACTGGGTGGGGGCAGAGCTCCGCCAGCCTGGCACTGCAAGGTCACTGGGGAAGTGGGCAGCTGAAGGGCAAGCTTATGTCAACAAAGGCAAGTTTACTGCAATAGCAGAGATCAGGGTCCTGTTTACCACCAAGTATTATTAGCTAAAAATCAATTTGTCTCCCCCCTGAGGTGTTCCTCATGGGTGTAAATGCCCCAAGTATGTGTGAATTGCCAGAATCTAGCAGTTTCCCAACCCCTGCCCTGGCCAGAAGGTCAATTCCCAAAAGAATGGACAGCTCCTCCAGGCCCCTGAATCTCCAGATGCCCATGTGGGGTAACTCTGTTCAGAAAATTGCCGGGGACTTTGGGGTAAAAAACACCTGGATTCTAGTCCTAGCTCTGCTCAGCTTTTAAAAAGTTACTTAACATCTCTAGGCCTCAGTATCCTTATCTGCAAAATGGAACTGTGAGAAAGTCTAAGGAGGAGGGCTGTAGAAGCATGCTCAAGGAATGGAGGGGGAGTCCCTCCTGGCAAAGTAGATGGAACAGAATTGCAAAGCTGTATCTTAGTGGTTAAAAGTGAGGGCTCTTGGAGTTCTCATTGTGGCTCAGTGGGTTAAGGCCCTTAAATAGTGTCTATGAGGATGTGGGTTCAATCCTTGGCCTCACTCAGTGGCTTAAGGATCCGGCATTGCTGAAAACTGTGGTGTAGCTCGCAGATGTGGCTCAGAGCCCATGTTGCCATGGCTGTGGCTTAGGCCCGCAGCTGCAGCTCCAATTCAGCCTCTGGCCCAGGAACTTCCATTTGCAGCAGATGCAGCCCTAAAAAACAATGAAAAAAAGTGAGGGCCCTGGAGCCATGCCACCTGGGTTGGAATCCAGGCTCTGCTGGGTGATCCTGGACAAGTGACTTAACTTCTCTAGGCTCTATTTTCCTCATCTGTAAAATGGAAACAGTAACAGTGAATGTCTCAGAGGACAGATATGAGGATTAACTGAGTTAATGTAGGCAATGAGCTTGGAGCAGCATCTGGTATACAGAAGCGCTTGGAAAACATTATTATTATTTCTCCTGGCTTCAGTTCTGGCTGAGCCTCCTCCCCATCACTCCACCTGGGCCACCACCCCCTGCACACAGCTGCTGACAGGTGCTGTGGGCTAGGGCCCTTCCCAGGGATGTCATCAGGCAGGCAGCCTGGGGGAAAGGAGGAGCAAGGCAAGGTGGGGTAGGGCAGGGCTGGGGGATGATTTCTCCCAGGCTGAGCCATATCCTGCCAGGCACATCAGGTGATCTGAAGTCTAGACAACCTCCAAGGCCCTGCTCCATTTTGCCTGCATCCAAGGAACCTGTTTTACAGGCAAAGAAAATTAAAGGCCCCGGTCTACCTGGTTCCTCTCCTCCCACTTCAGGAGAGGAAAAACAGAGGGTGAGTTTACCCATGAGGGAGTGCTGGCACCTGCCTGCCCCGCTCTGGCCTGACTCCAGGGCTGAGCGCCTGCACAGCCTTGACAAGGACTGGGTTTTCCTGGGGACGAATCCTGATTTGCAGGCTCTGAGGGTGAAAGATCTGCTGAGTTGCTGAGTGACCTCCTGGACCAGGAAGCCCACAATTTCACATCTCAGGTGGTAGGGGAAGAGAGGCACCAGGAGCCCTCAGACCAAGTTTAAAGGGTGGGAGTTGTCCCAAAACCACAAAGAGCCACTGCTCCATAGAGAGGGGTTACATAGTGCAGTGGGCAAAGCCCACAAGTAACCTTTGCTCACTCTCTTCAGGGCAAGGATTGAGATTGATTTACCTATTTTTATGTGCCAAGGACTAAGAAGTTTACAAATATCAATTTTCCTAAAAAGTGGGTATATTAGCTCTTTCTTACAAAAGTTGTTACCAAGGCTCAGAGAAATTAAGTACCTTTCCCAAGACTGCACAGCTCACAAGTGGCACAGCTAGGGCTTGACCCCAGGCCTGAATGCCCTGGCTTCTGTGCTCTATTCTATTCCCTCTCTATAATTTTGAGATTTTTTTTTAAACCAGAAAGACCCATTAGTATCACCTGGGGAACTTTTTCAAAGTGTAGATTGATAGGCCCCTCCTTCCCCAGGCCAATTTATTTCAAGTGTTTGATAGTTCTCCAGGTGGGCAGGCTTGGGGTGCTATCCAAGAAGGATCACACAGAATGGCTGTAATAGACATAATAAGTCTCAGTGCTTCGTGGGCACAGGGAGGAGGAAATCAGGTAGGGCTTTATCAGGAAGCGGTATATTCCCTGGCTTCTAGGAGCTAAAGATGGCTTCCAGGCAGGGACGCCGTCCATTTCTACCACCCCTTCCCTTAGGGCTCTCATAGGCTCCCCACCAAAATCCACCCTCAGGCCCATTATTAAAACTCCCACCTCAGAGAAAACTCAAACACAAACCTTCGTTTTACAAACAAGTAACTGAAAATAGCTTCCTTTGTTGGCCTCTGTGCCTTAGACTTCAACCATATTTTCTTTTCTAAATAAATAGTAAGCACTCAGTAAACACTGCTGAACCAATGGGTTACTCTTTCTAAGGGGCGGGGAGTGACTTCAGATCAGCCCTGTAGGATGCAAAGGCGGGTGAAGCTTCATGCTGGGAAGGCGTATTTGCTATTAGCGCTGGGGCCAGAAGGGGACGCTGGTCTCCAGGAAATCACGCACGGGGTGGGAGGTGCGTGGGCAGAGCCTGGGACAGCGGCAGGGAGTTGTGATGAGTCAGTTTCCTGCAAAACGCTCCCCGCCCGCCAAAACTTCGCTTCCACTCCGGCTGCGCGTCACCCTTGGACGGGGAGGGGGAGGGGGAGGGGGAGCGGGGGCCGCAAACACGTCACGCTGAGCCAGCCAGGCTTCCGAAACGCCGCCACTGTTGGGAAACCGCGCGCTCTCGCGCCGTCTCCTGTCACACGCGCGCACACACACACACTCACACACTAACTCTCTTTCTCTCACATACGCACACACACACGCGCGCGCACAGGCGCGCGCAGAGATCTGGTCTCTCCACCTTATCTCCACGCCCAAACCAGGGGATGAGTCAGATCCCTGGAAAATAAAAATAGACGGGAGCAACGAAAACAAAACCGCTCGAAAGTCCTCCCCGAAACGCAACGTGGAGGAAGGGAAGGAGGGAGGGAGTTGCCTAGACGGCCTAAAGTGCCAAACCCATTTCCAAAATTCTTTTCCGCACG
This sequence comes from Sus scrofa, assembly GCF_054392235.1. Lineage (NCBI taxonomy): Eukaryota > Metazoa > Chordata > Mammalia > Artiodactyla > Suidae > Sus > Sus scrofa. The sequence goes on along the minus strand of NC_139389.1, from coordinate 40,933,004 downwards.
AGGAGGGCGCAAGTGTCCCCCGAGGGCCCCCGGACCCGGCGGACAAAACCGACGCACGGTAGTCCTCTCGCGGCGGCGGCGGCGCCCGAAGGGAGACTCGCCCTCCAGCTCCGCTCAGCCGGGTCACCCTCGGAGACGGAATTCTGGACTAGGCTGGGGTGACTGCAGCCCACGAATGCAGGTGAAAGAGGCCCTGAACAGTGTCGCACCCTGAAGCCCCATTTCTCAAAGTCGCGACCCCTTCCTGCCTCCCACCCCGGCGGGGGCTGCGTATCCCGCAGCGCAGCGGAGCCGGCCTCGGTTCTCGCCCCTGAGTCCACACGCCCGACCCAGCTGCAGGCTGGGCAGGGGTTCTCTAGGAGGCGGTGCGAGAAAGTTAGGTCCGGCCTTTATGCTTCTCGAACTGACAGGCACAAGCCCACCCATCGCGGGGCCGCGACTCCAGGTCCCCGAGGGTGCGCCGCGGGGCGGGGACCGGAACCCAGTGGTGGACCTCCCGGCGTCCCGGCTTCCCTGGGAACACTCTGTGCCAGGCAAATAAGTCACTGTGCTGAAGGGGGTCAGAGACCATGGGGACGCAGGGAAGGGGACTTCTGGGGGAGCCATGGTCTCCCAGCGCTGGCGGAGTTCTGACCTCACCCAGCCCGTTCCTCCAGGGTCTTCTTGTCACCGAGAGTCACCTCTTTGCTTACCCCTAAGGGACGTGTCCCGACACGTTCCCAAGGGCTGAGGACAGTCCGCGCTGACCTCAGCGCCCAGCCTATTGGCGGACACGGCAGCGCTAGGGACCCAGACCTCGGGGGTCTGGGCTGGGGCCTCACTGACTGGATCCAAGAGCCACCGCGGAACGGATCTCAGATGAACCTGCCCTGCTCGGCGTTCCACGCCCCTCCTGGAGCCCTCCGTGGACAGGGCTTCATCCCCACGCCTTGACCGCGCCAAGCCGGGCGCCCAGGGCGCACCCACGGTCCGGTCCAATACTTCCCTGGCCCCAGCAGTTTCAAGCGGAGGGAGCCCGGCGAGGATCCTCGATATTCGTGCCCCCTCTCCCTGCCCAGAGCCTTCCGCACATCCCGGCCCCGGTCCCAGGCGCACGTACAGACCCCCGTGTGCGCAAAACCGAGACCCACGCACAGACCCAAGCACGCCGTTCACCTGTGAACACAGCACATACAACGCCCCCACGGACACACCCACGGAGGTGCGCCGACACGCACGCGGACACGCTCTGCTCAGCTCAGAGCCGCAGCCGGGGATCCGCTCCTGCCTGCCCTGGCTCCCTCACCTCTTCTGAGGGTCGGTGTCTCCGAGAATCCGCGCCCAGCTCCGGATCTCCCAACTACCGACTCTGGCAGCTGCTCACACCTCAGCTGGCGCCGCCCGGCTCAGCGCTCATAAAAGGACTCGGGAGGCGGGACCTGATGCTCCGCCCACAGCGTGCTAGGGACCGCCTCGCACCAGGAGGACCCAGGCTCTTGGCGGCTTCCCTTGGCTCAGAGCTCTGATGCCAGCCTCGCGAAGTCACTTCCCTCCTCCCCATTCCCGAGTCTGTACGCTTGACACATTCTCCCGCCCCTCCTCCCGCCCCAGAATTGGGCCCCAAATCTGTTTTTTTGTTTTTTGGGTTTTTTTTTTGTTTGTTTTTTTAAGTGGGGAGTGAGTTGGCATTCTCCTTCAGGTGTCGGCATCGTGGACAAACCCCCTCTCAGGTCCACTGCCGACTGCCTCTGGGCAAAGATTTACCCAAAGCAGCTGAATAGACCACAAGGGGTGACATTAACAAATAACATCCTTTACTACTACTACTACTACTACTACTACTACTACTACTACTACTACTACTACTACTACAAGATACACCTGGCTTTACAATTCCCAGAAAAGCCTCACTATACCACCACTATTCCCACCGGTCCCTCACTACACTACCTCTCCCCATCACTGAGGCATCCAGACATCCCCACCAAAGCATTCTTGGAGGCCCTACAGGATTTAATTCCCTTTATTTCACAGATGGGAAACTGAGACCCACAGAACTAAAGAGGTGAAAAGCTGTTATTTGTCAAATGCCCCAGGGAAGGAAAGGACTGGGGACACTGCTAAGAAAAGGGTCTCCAAAGGAAAAGGGACCCTGAACTAGTCTTCCTCCCCCCTCCTCCTCACTCCCTGCACCCACCTCCCTCTCACCTCAGCAGAAGAAAGCTCTGTGATTGCAGCAGATTTGATGGCTAGGAAAGGGATTTGGTGGGTGGGTTATTTCCTGGATAGTCCCCACACAGCCCACATACACCGCTGAGAAACTGAGGCTTGGTGGCCTGACTCAGGTAAAATAGCAAATGAATGGTGACGGTTGGAACATAAGCCTTTTGCCTCTCACTCAGAGCTCTCTGCTCCTTGTCCTCTCTATTTCAGTGGCTCTAGAATGAGGGAAACCCCCTGCACCCCTCATTTCCAGGCAGTATACTGAGGTGACATTGTTGAGAGACAATTCTGGAAATGTCCACCTGTGTTTCTGAGAGATACAAAAACCAGTGAGGTGCTTCCCCCCACCTTCACCCTCCCAGCCCTTCTTGAACCTCACCTTTTTTCCTCCCCTCACCAAAAACATTTACACCTTCTGCTTTTAAAAAATAACATAGAACACAGTGTTCATCTAAACAGAAATCCCACTAAAAAACAGAATCCAGGCTTGGAGCAGCTACAATTACTGACATCTAGGGCTGTTCAGTGTCTTGAAATCTCTGCCCGGACATGCCCAGTCTTCTTCCTCTAATGCAGCTGACCTCGGGGAGGACAGGCCTCCCTCTCCTCTACAGCCTGGGCAGGAGCCCGGGCAGGGGTGGGAGGGGACATTACCAGCCCCCCTTTCTGACCTGATATTCGAGTCAGGCCAGGATTGCAGCCAGAATTCAAAAGCATCTCAAAAAGGCCGAGGGACCTCTGCAGCAGCCCTCCCCACCTCCGGTGCACCCGTATGGCCACACCACCCAAAGGCTAAGTTGTCAAATGTCCAGCAGAGAACAGACACATCCTCCTACTGCCTTGAATCCCCTTGGCTTTCAGGCATTTCAAATAGACTTGACATTGTTAGTCTGTTTACTTTGGGGAAAAAAAATTTTAATGAAGGCTTGTATTGAATTATTTGAAGTTTTGTGGTACTGAACTCCACAATGAAATAATTCTTTTTGTTGTTGTTGTTGTTGTTGTTAGGAAGTGAATTTTTTTATAACTTCTAGCCCATCACCACCACCACAACAGAATTCAACAAATATTTATTAAGCACCTACTAAGTGTCTAGTACGGTTCAGTACTTTTCCAAAAAAAGTTTCCAGACATACACTTGAATGTGTAGCCAGGTGGTTTTTTTGGCCACATCCACAGGATGTGGAAGTTCCTGGGCCAGGGATTGAACCCTCACCACAGTGGCAGCAATGCTGGATCCTTAACCTGCTGCGCCACAGGGAACTTCCAAGCCACCTATACCCTTAAAGAAGGACTTCTGCCCTGAACAGGCTAAGAAGTAGGTTGTTAGAAGCCACAGGGAAGATCTGACTCCTAAAACACACACAAACACATGCACGTGCACGCCTTCACACACATACACACACACAACAGGTCTCAGGCCACTCCCAAGGGATCTGCTGCAAATCATATATTTTTTCAGAGAAACTCAGACCAAGGTCTCCCTGGGGTCTCTGGGGGTCTCCTGCCTCCTACCACCCACCTTTTCTCTGAAAGCAGGTGGCCCCGAGGACAAAACAGCCAGCAGCTTCTTCTATGCCAAGGCTCAACATGTTAGGACATGTTCTTGAGAGCCTGAATGCTAGTCAGGACCACAACCTGCTGCCCAGGCAAGACTCCTAGGAAGCAGGAGGCTTAGGGACAGAGTGAGACTCAGCTCGAGGGACAAGAGGGTCCAGCTCAGCCCCCACCCAGGAAGGAGGTGATGGCAGAACAGAAAGGTGGAAAGCCCTAGCCTGAAGAAGGAGGATGTGAGGAAGGCTCAATGGTGGCCACAGGAGCTGCCCAGGAAGGGAGAGGAAGTGCTGGGAACAATGTCACAATTTCTCAGAAAAGGCCTGGGGAGTCCCTAACAGGGGCAGTCAAGATTCAGAGGAATTCACCTCCAAGCAGTCTCCCAAAAGTGAGACCCCAGAGAAGAGGCAGAACAGAAACATTATTATATTACTGAGCAGAAGTCCCACTTGCTTTTTCTTTAAGGAAGAATGAGATTGGGAGCTCCCCCCAGACCACCCCTGACCTTCTGAGGGCTTTACTCAGCCAGTATGGTCAGCCGGGACTGACCATAGAGTGAGGTAGAAAAATTTGTGACAGAATTTGTACCACATGCTTTCAGCCTCCCCAGGCTAGAAATTTCATTTGGTCTAAATCTGAAATTTCACCATTAGAAAGTCATTCCTTTGGCATTAATTCCATTCTTCATCAAATAAGATCATATAGGGAATACCTGTTGTGGCTCAGGGGAAACCATTCTGACTAGTATCCATGAGGATGCAGGTTCAATCCCTGGCCTCACTCAGTAGGTTAACAATCTGGCATTGCCATGAGCTGTGGTGTAGGTCACAGATGCAGTTCGGATCTTGCGTTGCTGTGGCTGTGACGTAGGCCAGTGGCTACAGCACTGATTTGACCCCTACCCTGGGAACCTCTATATGCCACAGGTGTGGCCCTAAAGAGACAAAATAATTAAGTTTTTTTTTAAAGGAGCACATAGGATGGAGTTCCGTTGTGGTTACTCCGTGGTTAACAAATCCGACTAGGAACCATGAGGTTGCGGGTTCGATCCCTGACCTTGCTCAGTGGGTTAAGGATCCGGCGTTGCCGTGAGCTGTGGTGTAGGTCACAGACATGGCTCAGATTCCACATTGCTGTGGCTCTGGTATAGACCAGCAGCTACAGCTCTGATTCGACCCCTAGCCTGGCAACCTCCATATGCCACGGGAGCGGCCCAAGAAATGGCAAAAAAAAAAAAAAAAAAGGAGCATATAGGCAAAATGCTTAGCATAATGCCTGCCACATAGAAATCAGTGGGGCAAATGAGTGCCTGAGTCTTTCAGAGTGTTCTGGGTGACAGCACAATTTGAATTGATCAGATTATTTAGGGACCAGAAGGTGGTAAGGAAATGCTGTGAACACAGGCCACCTGAGGAGTGAGGGGCTCTCTGTGCCTTTGCACATATTGTACCCTTTTCCTGGAATGAGTGTTCCTGACCAATCTGCCCCACCTCGACTCCTTTCTCTACCTATTGAACTCCTACTGATCCCTCATGACCCAACCTACATGACCCCTTGGGGTAAGACTTCCTCAGGGCTCTCTCTGGCTCCCAGAGCTCCTGGTAAGTGATCCACTCCACTGTACTTTGCTGGCTTGCCTGGTTCATGTGCCTACTGCATCCTCTGAGCTGGGAACCTAGAGAGGATGAGCCCATATTTTATTCATCTTTGTACCTTCAAAGCCTAGCAGCCTCAGCCAAAGTTCAGAGAATATTTATGGAAGAGCCATTTTCAGTCTGTGTTGTGAGGTTAGGCTTCAGTGTCACTGCCTCTGAGCCCTCTCTTTTATTTATTCATTCATCTATTTACTCATTTATTCATTAAAAAATAATGTAATTAACACGCACTGCTAAAGCCAAGAACTAGAACATTACAAATCACTGATACCTACCTATCTGTGAGTTCCTCTCCTAGGCTGACTTTTTCCTCCCCTGCCCCAAAGTAAATACTATCTTGACTTTCCTGTTGAACTTTCCTTTGTTTTCAACAGTTTTATCACCTGTGACCAAGACAGTAATACTCTTCCCTTCATTCTTCTATGTGCTTCCCAACATTCCCAGGCCCTCCTTGTAGTTTAGACAGGGTAACGTGATGAGTTCTAGCCAACGAAATGTGAAGAAGCGACATTTGTCTCTTTAGAGCTGAGGTCAAGTGAGAGTCTTGAGCCTTTCTGTCCTGAGTGGCTGTGACAAAGTGAAGTCTTATGTCCCCGATGGTGCCACCTCAAAATGGTGGATCTTCCCTCAGCCTGGGATCCTGAGTGACTGCATGGAGCCAAGCACCCCACCAACTTGTGTAAGATATGTATGTGAGAAAGAAGCAATCCTTTGTTGGGTGAAGTCACTGAGATGGGAAGCTTATTTGTTCCAGCAGCATCACCCATCTCAGATTTAACTGTATGGCTATGGGTGGCTGTGGCTTGTAGAAGTCTGTGCCACCCAATGAAGTACACCTCTGGGTATTTGCACTCTTTGTAACTGCCTCCCCTTGAATCCCCCTGGCTTACAACTCTTTCAGCCAATAGAATGAGACAGAGGTAACCCCGTGCCTGTTCTAAGCCTCAGGCTCTCGCAACTTCTGCTTTTGTATTTCTGGGGCCCTTGAGACACCCACATGAGACGTTTGATTACTATGAGACCACCATGATGAGAAAAGTCATGTGGAGGCCATGTGCAAGATAACTGAAGCTACTACCCTCCAACCCCAACAGAAACAGTAGCTCCAGCTGACCTCCTAGCTGACAACCAGCCTCAACGTGCCAGCCATGTGAGTGGGACCATCTTAAAAGCTGATCTTTCATCCTCAGTTAAGCCTCCCCAGTCAAAGCCACATGGACTAGAGACAAGCAATCCCCATTGAGTCCTTGACTAAACTGTAGAACTGTGAGCAGGTAAATGATTCTCGTTGCCACTTTGTTTTCATATGGTCTGTTATGACCATAATTAAAACAGGGCTCAGTCATGTTCGCTGTTATTTAACATCCAGTGAGTCCCTGCTCCTGTCAATGGGCTCTTGAGTTATTTCCAATTTTGTGTTATTATGCACAGGGATGCTATCACTTTTTCTTAAAATTTTTTATTGAAGTATAGCTGATTTACAATATTGTGTTCATTTCTGCTGTATAGCAAAGTGACTCAGTTATGCATATATATACATTCTTTTTCTATTCTTTTCCATTATGGTTTATAACAGGATATTGACTATACTTCCCCGTGCTATACAGTAGGACCTTGTTGTTTATCCACCCTATATATAATAGTTTGCCTCTGCTAATCCCAAACTCCCAATCCTTCCCACCCTTGCCCTCCCTTTCCCTTGGCAATCATATTCTTATTCATGTCTTTGGGCCACATGTGCAAGAGTTTCTCTTGGATACATACCTAGGAGTAAAATTGCCCCACAATCTTCCTGTCAGAAGAAAAGTGATTGGTGAAGTACCCACATCTGGTGTTTGGACCTGTTTGTGTCTTTCAGGATTAATGGAACGAGTCTAAATAAAGCAGTGAACACATGTTCGGGATTATCATTGCTTGCATTTTTGTGGAGGAATAAAAAGGAACCCAAAGGAATGAAGCTCTAATGGTAGAATTTCAGATACTGGACACCCGAGGGTAGACATTTGTTGGTGAGGGGAACAGCCCACAGACACTGAGCTCAGTCCTCTGAGCTGGCCTTCAGAGTCCCCAAGATATCCCTCTCCTCAGGCCCTTTAGCCCAAAACAGACTTCAGAACGATCCCCTCAAGGTAGGAATTACACATTTTCATTTTTTAATTTGCTAACAAATTATTTTTAAGCCTCTCCAAAGAAAAAGCCCCAGCATACCTCAAAGTTCTGAGGGTCCTGGGTTTGGATCCTCCGATTTCCTAGCAGTGTGGAGTCTTAGAAAGTAATTTCAGGATTTTGGATCCATTATCTGACTTTTCACCATTCCCACCTCCCTTTTCCCCCCTCCGTCCAGGACAGGTGGGTTTTGTTTTTGTTTTTGTTGTTTCCTTTTTTGGCTGCACCCACTGAAATCCGAAGTCCAAGGAATTTGGGCCGATTCTGCGACCTATGCCACTGCTGCACAACCACAGCTGTGGCAACTCTGGATCCTTAACCCACTGCCCTGGGCCAGGGATGAAACCAGCAACACCACAGAGATGAGCCAGATCATTAACCCACTGTGCCACAGCGGGAACTCCAGGACCAATGGTTTAGACTCATACTATGGATGGGGTGCTGGAAGCCCCAGAAGGTGCTGGCTGAGATGACACAGGCAGAGAGTCAGGGAGGACCCAGGGCCCTGGCTGTGGCCCTCCATCTCTGCTCCCCCTATCACCTGCTCGTCCTTATTTTTGCTTCCCTGGGATGGCGCTGAATGTGACACGTGGTCAAAATGCCACCAGAGCCACAATGGAATGCAACAGCTGCAACCCCAAGCCCCAAATGCTGGTAGCCTCAAGCTCAGAGCTAAGAGGAAGGATGCCTCCCTGTCCCCACCCTCAGTGGTTTTGAACAACCCTGCACCTGCTGTGAGGAAAGATTGCCCATGTGTCTTTTTTGGGTACAGGCAGCAGCTCAATGCTGGACTTAGGAAGAAAAGCGGGGCGGGGGGGGTGGTGTCTTAGGATGACACTAGCCATTGTAATAAAGAATCTCTCTGGAGTTCCTGTTGTGGCTCAGCGGGTTAAGAATCCAACTAGTATCCATGAGGATGTGTGTTCAATCCTTTTCTTCGATCAGTGGGTTAAGGATCTGGTGTTGCTACAAGCTAGAGTATAAGCTGCACATGTGGCTCTGATCTGGTGTTGCTGTGGCCGTGGCATAGGCCAGCAGCTGCAGCTCTGATTCAACCCCTAGCTCGGGAACTTCCATATGCCATGGGTTCGGCCCTAAAAAGAAAAAAGAAGAAAAGAAAAGCAGCTCTGAAATTCCAGTGACAACCCAACAGAAGTTTATTTCTCTCTCACATATGCACACAATAGAGGTGTCCTGCTAGGCAAGGGGCTGACCTCCATGTGATAATTCAGGGACTCAGGCTCTTTCCACCCTGTGGCTCCACCGTGCCCTGGGACATCAGGACTGCTTCCAGCTGGAGTAAAGAGAAAGAAGATGAAGAGGGTATATGCATTTCTTCACACCCGGTTCAGAAGTGCCATGCATCATTTCCCACCCACATTCCATGGGTGAGGACCTGTCAGGTGGTGCCCCTTAGATGCAAGGGTCTCTGCCTCCTGGATGGGGGCACAGATTTGTGCTGCCCTGCTAGCCACCTCTGCCACAGCAGAGGAGTGAGGCAGATAGGAACCCCTCCCTCTTCCCACTGTTCCCACAGAAGCATCTTTTCCTGCTGAGCTTCTGGACTTGGCCAGAGAGCAACAGTGCCACCTCTGAGCTGCAGGACCTTGAACCTCAATACCTCCATCTATAAAACGGGTACTTTCCTACCCAGGATCTTATAACCTTAGTGAGAGGCTGAAAAAACAACAACAAAAAACGAGGTAGACATGATGCTCCCCAGTTGCCGGAGGAGGAAACCAGGACACAAAGAGACAGTGTGACTTGTCTCAAGTCACACAGCAGGACCAGTTTCCCCTTTCTGGTACACAGGTTTGTTTTGTTTTGTTTTGTTTGGACTAGTCAACATCAAAGTCTGCCTAAGTCACTGGACTGAAATGCAGGAAAATTCCCTGCTCAGCAAACCCATCTGAAAACCTCCTGGGGGGCCTAGAAGGATTACTAAGAAAAGGCCTTTTATTGCCTGAAATGTGGGTATAGGGACCCTGACAGGTTCTTGATGGGGTGTGCAGAGCCAGCCTGGCCCCGGTGGGGGAGAGAGGGCCACAAGAAACAATGATAGTGATTGTTCCTGGGGAGAAGAGCAAGTCTCCCATCACCCATGTCCACAGGCACCATCAGCACCATCTGAATGTGTGTGGATAGTGCCCCCTGGAGTTGTGCTATATAACAACTCCAGATACAAGGTAGGCTTATTCCTCATAATATATATATTTTTAAATTTTTTATTAAAGTATAGTTTATTTACAATGTTGTATCAATTTCTGCTGTTACAGCAAAGTGACCCAGTCATACATATATATACATTATTTTTCTCATATTATTTTTCATCATGTTCTATCAATAAGAGATTGGATATAGTTCTCTGTGCTGTACAGTAGGACCTCATTGCTTATCCATTCTAAATGCAATAGTTTGCATTTACTAACCCCAAACTCCCGGTCCATCCCAATCCCTCCCTCTCCCTCCTCCCCTCCCCCGCAACCACAAGTCTGTTCTCCATGTCTGTGAGTCTGTTTCTGTTCTGTAGATATGCTCATTTGTGCCATATTTTAGATTCCACATATAAGTGGTATCATATGCTATTTGTCTTTCTCTTTCTTATTTCACTTACTATGAGAATCTCTAGTTGCATATATTCTGAACAGTTAACTCCATTTAAAATAATAATTAACAAAATTAAAAATCTATTCCAGGTAGTTCCATGGCTCAGGGGGTTAAGGATCTAGTGTTGTCAGAGCCGTGACTCTGGTCGCTGCTGTGGCGAGGGTTTGACTCCTGGCCTGAGACCTTACACATGCCACAGGCACAGCCAAAAAAAGTTAAAAAAGCAAAAACAAAAAAACCTATTCCAATTTCTAGCCCCATCTGAACCTACTGAACTAAAATTGTGCCAGCCAAAATACAGGCATTTTGAAAAAATCTCTCCAGTAACTGAAACCTACATAGCCTCCAGCCTCTGGGCTTTGTGAACCCTGATTTCATCTATTTATGCTGAGGGCCCCCTTTCTCACCTCCAGTTCTCAGCAGACCTTTCCATCTCAGTGAGAATGAGAGATCTGAGACTAGATTCCGTCACTGAGTGGGGGTGGGGAAAGGGAGGCGGGAGCAGGGATTTAGGGCAGGTGGGATGGGACTGGAGGCTGAGGGAGCAGGCCGGCTTTGCCTCCTGGGCAGCCAGAACCCCCGCACCCCTGCAGCTCTGAACCAGCCCTCCCCTCCCCCTCCCCGCCCCAGGGTATCGCATCAGCATCTTTGGCCGGCACAGCTCAGGCTCGGCCTTGCCCGGGCTTGCCTTTTGTTGCATCATCCTCTGGCCTTGCCGGGTGCCAGGGGCGCAAGCCGCCCACTCACCGCTGGATAAAACCGGCTAATTATATCACCGGGAGACCCAAGGCGGGAGCGTGTGGGCATTTTCAGCTGACCCAGCCTGTTTCTGCTTGTTTTGCATGATTGTTCTTGGTTTTTCAAAAATAATAATAGCAACTACCAACCAGGAAAAAATCGCCAGCGGCTGTGGAGCAAGCTGCTGCTGAAGCAAGAGCAAGGGTCCACCTGCCGCTGCTCCCGGAGGGACCTACCCAGCGCTCGGCTCAGAAAATGAAAAACAAGCCTCTCCACTCCCAGAGACAAACAGCTCAGTGGACAGGATACTCAGAAATCAGCAGAATCCGAAAGACAAATAATGCTTTGACAGCATCAATAACAGCAGCAGGGTAATTTATTTTTTCAAAAACTTAAAAAATTCTGTGTGTAGTTGAGTCAAAAATGTAGGTTTTGTTTTCTCATAATTTCCTATATTTATTTTTTGAGGAGCCAATACAGTCAAAAGATGCAAAAGGTAGTGAAAACTCCTTCCTATCCTTGCCCTCCAGCCACCCATTTCCTCCCTAGAGGCTGTGGCTGGTTGCTTGTGTCGCCTTCCAAATATAGTCTCTGAACATCCAGGTCCACGTCCTTCATCAGAACATCTGGGGACAGATGGAACTTTTCAGATTTTAGACAAGCAAGGAGTTGCACATGCCATATATTTTGCAACACCTTCCCCTCCCCCCTTCCCCCAGGCTCCATGTAGGATGACCCATAGTCCCAGTTTAGGGGGTTTTTTGCTTTTTTTTTTTTTTTTTTTTTTTAAGGCCACACCTGTGGCATATGAAGTTCCCTGGGCCAGAGACTGAATCTGAACCACACTTGCGACTTACACCGCAGCTGTGGCAACATCAGATCCTTTTAACCCACTGTGCCAGGCCCAAGATCAAACCTGCTACTGCAGCCGAATACTTAACCCACTGCACCACAGTGGGAACTCCACAGTCCCAGTTTTTCATTTGTTTCTTTTTTCTTTTTACAGCTGCCCTTTGGCATACGGAAGCTCCCAGGCTAGGGGTCAAATCAGAGCTGCAGCTGCCGACCTACACCTACGCCGCAGGCACAGCAACACCAGGTCTGAGCCACGTCTGCAGCCTACACCACCACAGCTCATGGCAACACCAGATCTTTAACCCACTGATGGAGGCCAGGAATGGAACCCGAGCCCTCATGGATACCAGCCGGGTTTGTTACACCTGAGCCACGACAGGAACTCCCAGTGTTGCAGTCTTGAGTCTGAAGGCAGTCTGGAGGCAGGATCCTTCTTCGTGGTGGTGAGAGGGAGGGAGAAATACACCTCAGTCTTCTCTTAGGCCTTCAGCTGATGGGATGAGGCCCAACCGCATGACTTTGGGTAATCAGCTTTACTCCAAGTCTACTGCTTTAAATGCCAATCACATCTAAAAATATCTTCACAGCAACATCTAGTCTCGTGCTTGACCAGACAGCTGGGTACCAAGTCGACACAGAATTAACCATCACACCCATCTAACATCCCAACTCTCCAGCTTTGAGTGTTGGTCAGGGTGAGATATGGAATCTCCACTTTCCCAGAGCTAACAGTCACAGAAGAGATAAAGCTGGGGTACATAAAACCATCACGAAGAGTGTGAAGAGGTGTCTCTGTCTCCTGCGGGCTAAATCGGGAGGTTCTGAGCACAGCCTGGAAAAGTCCCCTCAGAAAGCCAGAGAGATGCTGGGAGTTCATGGCTAACATTAAGACAAGCAGCCTTACTCTCTTGTCAATTTCACTCGTTTTATAAATAAATAAATAAATCTTTAATAAAGTGGACCAGCAGAGCAGTATTAATAAAGCCTAAATGTCAGGGGAATGTAAGCTCTCAATAACACAGGTATGATAGGGCTCCTTTCTCCCTGACCTGTGACCATTCATCAATTTTAGCTTCTGGTTAAGTCTCCAAATAAAAATATTTTCTCAGCTAGACTTGTAGTTGTGTTCCCAAGCTGCCAACCACCCTGAGATTTCAGAAGCTCTTGCTTCCTCCACATACATTCAAAAGACCGTCCAGCTTCTCCTATCTGCCAAGGGCCTCTCTCCACTCCAGGACACAGCCATTTTCCTGCTGGTTTTCCTTGAGCACAGAACAGAGCCAGAGGGAGTTTCCATCGTGGCTCAGAGGGTTAAGAACCCAACATAGTGTCTTTGAAGATGCAGGATGGATCCCTGGCCTTGCTCAGTGGGTTAAGGATCCAGTGTTGCCATAGGCTGCAGCATAGGTCACAAACGTGGCTCAGATTCAGCATTGCTGTGGTTGTGGCATAGGCTGGCAGCTGCAGCTCTGATTTGACCCCAACCTGGAAATTTCCATATGCTGCAGGTGCAGCCATAAAAAGAAAAACAAACACAGAGGCAGAGTATATTCATTCGTTCACTCACTCATTCATTCATTTCATTTATTCATGGTATTACCAGCCCAAGTGGTGATGGGTAGAGGCTATGGCTGCAAGAGGAGACACAAAATACCATGCAACAATAACAAAAGAAAGCAGGCTCACATGGGCAAAAATACTACCCAGGCAGGTCTCCATGACCAGGCTCAGTTAAGGAAAGGGACTGGAGGAGTTCCCCGGTGGCTTAGTGGGTTAAGGACCTGGTTTTGTCACTGCTGTGGGTTGGGTTGCTGCTGTGGCACAGGTTCAATCTCTGGCCCAGGAACTTCTGCATGCCAAGGGTGTGGCAAAAAAACAACAACACAAAATTATAAATATAGTATTACGAGGGCACTTCCCATGCAAATAAGAGTCCTGGAAACCTGCCTTCATTAGCTCACCGTAAATCCACACTGTGTGTGGCTAAACAAGGATCAGGGAGGTGGTGGTATATGTGCAAGGAGTGCCACCTGGGGCCACGGTTTTAGAACTTAAAGGAGCAGAATAACCTGGGCTGAAGGAAAACACAGGAGAGGCAAGAGAGAGTAGATGGGGCCATCCTGCAGTGCCCAGATCAGCATCTCATGCATCCTGAACCCTGCTGCTGACTCTACACAGGATGCTCTGGTGGATGGTGCCCTAATCCCTGCCTCCCCCAATAGTAGTGATAATGATAATAATAGTAATACTTAGTGTTATAGCAGCTCACACTTACTGACCACCTTCTATGTGCCAGGTGCTGTGCTAAGTACTTTGTCCATACTCACTTGGTGAGTTTTCATAACAACTCCATTACTTTCATCCCCATTTTAAAGACTAGGAAACTGAAGTAGAGACAGAGATTAAATCATTTGCCCAAGCCAGACAGGGACAGAACAAGGATTTGAACCCAGACAGGCTGGCTCCAGAGCTAAAGCTCTTAACCACTAATAACAATTACAGCTAACATTTAGGTCATGATTACCCTGTTCCAGCTGCTCTTTTAAGTGTTCACAGGTATCAGCTCAACTAATCCTTACGGGTACTATTCTTATCCCCATTATACAGATGAGGCAACCAAAATATTCAAAGGTCAAGCCATTTGCTCTGGTCACACAGCTAGGAGGCCTCAAAAGAGAGGCTTGAGGAGTTCCCATTGAGGCGCAGTGGATGACGACTAGGAACCACGAGGTTGCGGGTTCGATCCCTGGTCTCGCTCAGTGGGTTAAGGATCTAGCATTGCCGTGAGCTGCGGTGTAGGTTGCAGACACGGCTGGGATCCTCCGTTGCTGTGGCTGCGGTGTAGGCCGGTGGCTACAGCTCCAATTTGACCTAGCCTGGGAACCTGCATATGCCACAAAAAAAAAAAAAGACAAAAAAAATTAAAAAATAATTAAAAAATAAAAGAGGGGCTTGAATGCAGGCAGTCTGGTTCCAATGGCCACATTCTTGTGCACCGAACTGTACCTCTGTGCCATGACTGGATTTAAGGGTAATCTGAGAGCCATGGCCATGGCTTACATTGCATAATGTGTGGTGTCAATCCTGTAGAATTTAACAACTCAATAAATAGTCAATGACTCTTTCTCTAAAATAACCCTTCCCAATATGTACAAAAATCATATTTCAAGTTTATTGTAGGAGTTCCCTGGTGGGAGTGGGTTCCTTAACCCAGTATTGTCACTCCTGTGGCTCAGGTCACTGTTGTGCTCCAGGAACATGCCACCCTCCAAAGGGAAAAAAAAAAGGTTCTTGTAGGAAATCTGGAAAATAAAGAAAGGCTCCAAGAAGAAAATGCAAGTCATTCTCACTACAGCAGAGATCATCACAACTAACATTTTAGTGTCTTTTCCAGACATTGTTACAAAATAGGCATCCCACTCTAAGGTCCTGTTTTGTAACCTCCTTTTTTTTTTTTTTTTTTTTTTTCTCACTTTTCAATATATCACAGATATTTTCCCAAGTCTACATTTTCTTTGGCAACTTCCACAGACAAATACTTTGTGACCTACTCAGTGTGCCAGCAATGAACTAGAGTGTTCCCTACAAACAGCCCCCTCCCCATGGGGTCCTCATAAACAGCCTTCTCCTACCAATCCTCCATCCCACACCTATGCCCAGCTTATACACGTCAACCCTCTTCTACATCCTGGCATCTCTAGAAAGCTCGTGGCATTCCCGTAGCCTTCCTTCTTGGACTCAGGGTCTCTTCCTCCACTGCGGCCAAGGGTGTATCCCCATTCTTTGCAACAGCCCATACCTCTCTCGTCCTATTTCCTCCTCTTCAAATCACTCCATTGTACCCATCTTACACACTCCCTCAGCCGCAATTGAATGTTTGCCACCCTGTGCCCCATCCCCACAGGACTTGCTAGAGACAGTCCAATCCCATCAGCAAGCTGGCATTAGGCAATGTCTGTTGCAATGCACTGAGCGACAGAGGAGACAATGCCAGCTATGGTGCCAGAGGCTGCAGCATGGGAGTCCCTCCCAGGGCTGCAGATGCATTTTTGAACAGGAGCCCTTAAGGTCCAATGCCTTTACCTGAAAAAGGGGTCTCTCTGGGTGTGATTTCAAGGGACCACACAGGGCCTGTGAGAGCTATTTTGATGCAAGGATCTCTTTTGATGTACTTTAAACCCCAACCAGGAGGCGGAGGCCTAATCCACCCTGAGGGTGGGGCGGCCTGGGCGCCTTGCCCTAATAGGAGGGAGTGAAAGGTGGTGGCTCAAGACAGGTGGCTTCTTGATTCTAGGCACTGTGTCTCAACCAGGAGAGGGGAAGGAGAGGACTATGCAGGTAGCCGAAAGGTTGGGGGGGAACCTGGGTGGGGTGAACAGGGAGATGGGACTTATTCCAAATTTGCTCTGCCTGACCTCAAGCAGGTGCCTATGCTTTTCAGCATTGTGTGTAATAGCACCTACGCTACTCACCTCACAGGTTTTTTTTTTTTGGCTTTTTAGGGCCACACCTGCCCCGGCATATGGAAGTTCCCAGGCTCGGGGTCAAATCGGTGCTGCAGCTGCCAGCCTATACCACAGCCACAGCAAGACCAGATCCAAGCCACGTCTGTGACCTACACCACAGCTCAAGGCAATGCCAGATCCCTAACCCACCGAGTGAGGCCAGGGATCAAACCTGAGTCCTCATGGATACTAGTTGGATTTGTTACCACTAGGTCACGACAGGCACTCCCAACTCACAGTTTTTTGTAAGGATCAAATGAGATAAGTTCAGTAAAAATGCTTTGCCAAGGATAAAACCCCAAAGTTAGGTGTGGTTAGGACTCTGCCTCTTTCCTTTTTTTGGAAGGTGCTGAGAGCAACTTTGTTTTTAGGGCATTTCCTCTCCCTAGCTGCATTTCTTCGATTGATAGTGACTGGAGACATTCTTGAGTCTCCTTAGCTCTGTGGCCCCCACCTCTTTGCCCTGCCAAGAGCGGCTCAGATTTTATCACTGGTATTAACTAAGGGTACAGGTCTGATTCACTTGAACAATGTGTGGGGGACTATCATTCTGGATTCCTCTGAATTGAGGCATTTCCTGGGACTTAGGACTCTCAGTGCTAAAATCAGACCATTTCCAGACACGGGAGATGACTGGTCACCATTGGTGTGTGTACCTGAGGGTTGGGTGGGTCAGGGGTGGGTGTGATTTTTGTCTGGTGTGGTGTATATACATGCTGAGGTGTGAATACGTGTGATTAGTCATGTTTGTGCACAGTGGCCATAGTAGCGTGGGTCTGTTGGTACATTGAGGTTTTGGGTGTTGGGTATATGTTGCTGAGTGTGATGATGATGTAATGTGTGCATGTGATATAAGACACGTGCATTATGTCAGGGCTTCTATAGTATGTTGTGTTTAGTGTGGTGTGGGTAATATAAGCATGCCGCTTGGGTGTCATGAATGTGTGTTCTTTTTAGCGGGGACGGGGGGTGTGTGTCTAAGTGTGTGTGTGTGTGTATTTTTTTTCCCCTCAAGACCATGGTATGTGGAAGTTCCCAGGCCAGAGATCGAACCCGTGCCCAGGACGTTGCAGTGACAACGGCCGGATCCTTAACCCCCTGCACCACAAAAGAACACCCTAAATGAGTATTTTGTGTGTGGTGTAGCATGGAATATATGTTTGCCATCTGGGGGGTGGGGGGTGGGGGACTGCGTTTTGGTGTGTGTGTGTGTGTTAAGTCTGACTCCAGGAGAGGGTGTGAACGTGTGAATGACTCGTGAAGTTTCTTGGCAAAATACATGGCGTTCGTAGTGTGTGGTGTGTGCTATTTGGCGTATCACAGGATGCATGCATGTCTTTGGCAAGTAGAGCGAAGCCTGGGTGTAGGCTGGGAGTTCTGTACTCGGCGTGGGGTCTGAGATGGGGTATGAGCACAGATGCTGCGAATGCTCTGAGCGCACTGTCGCGTGGGCTGTGTGGTGGGGTATGTTCTCTGTGGGCAGAAAGCATAGGGTATTGTGTGCGGAGGTGTGGGCTAGCGTATCTGTGCTGGCTGTGCGGTGTCAGCCTGTAAATGCTGCTCCTGTGGGATGAGCAGTAGGAGGTGGCAGGAGGGCAAGGGCACGGTGGGCGCCTCCGCAATGTGATGTGGATCGCGGTGCTAGGGCCAGTACACCGGGCAGGACCCTCACATCTTGGGACGGACCTGCGGAGCATTCTGGGAGCGGGGCCACGCCCACCGCGGGCGCCAACAGTGAGCGGCTGGGATGTCGGCGGCGGCGGCGGCCTTGGAGACAACGTTCTCCTCACGTGCTGGGGGCTGGGCTCCGGAAATGCCCTTTGGGGTTTAAATTGTCCTGGCTCCCGTTAGCGTCGTGCCCTGCACGTTTTATTTTCCTGTTTAATCCTCACGGCCAGACCCCGAGAGACCTTCTTATCCCCACGGCCCAGGTGAGTTACCTCAGGCTCTGAGAGGTGGAGGAGCGCGCCCGGCTCGGGTCTCGAATTTCCCAATTTGCTGCGAATGAATTTATGAGGAGAAAAAGTTCACAGAAAAATGGAACTCCCCCGAATAACCTAACTTTCCCCCAAACCTATCGAAAGGTGCTTGCCAAAAATCTCTCCTCCGACCTTCCTGAATTTCTCGCGCTTGATGGAAAGGGAGGGAATCACGGGTTAGTGCCGCAATGAAAACAAGGTTAGAAGAATGAAGATGTTAGATAAACTTGTATGGTATATTGGGATACTGCCCAGAGGGTTTGTAACTGAATTACGAAGAACCTAGTTGTCCAGAATTATATTTAATACTCATTGTGGAGTGAAGGATTGACATCACTTTTTTTTTTTGGTCTTTTTTAGGGCCGCACCCTGGGCATATGGAGGTTCCCAGGCTAGGTATTGAATCAGAGCTGTAGCTGCCAGCCTACCCACAGCCATAGCAACGCGGATTCTTAACCCACTGAGCGAGGCCGGGGATCGAACCTGAGTCCTCAGTGGATGTAACTCAGATTCGTTTCAGCTGTACCATGGTGGGAACTCCAGGATTGGCATCACTTTTTAAACCTCACATGGTCATTTTTCACATTTGTTTCTGGTGGCATCTGCCTCCTCCTCTTCTTCTCCCCTTCCTTCCATCTTCATTCCTCCCTCTTTCTTTCTTCTGGCATATTGTCTTGTGTATTTGATCTGTTAGGCTGAATCATATGGAATTGCCTTTTATGTAGATCAGAACTGGTTAAGTATTGGCAGTTTCATGTATTCAACTAATACATTTTTGGATAGTGCTTTTATACTTTACAAAATGCAGGGGAATTGTTTATGTTTGATTAGTTGCAAAAGTCCTGAGATTCTCACTGATTGGAGCAGCTTGCTCTTGTGTATTATGGCTAGAGGAATGGAATATGGTATGCTGCAGCTGGCTCATACTAGCTCAGTGGGTGATTGTTAAATGTTTGAGAATTTTGGGGAGTTCCCTGGTGGCTCAGCAGGTTAAGGACCTGGTGTTGTCATTGCTGTGGCTAGCAGTCGCTGCTGTGGCCCAGGTTTGATCCCTTACCCAGGAATTTCTGCAGGCTGCGGGGCACGCCCCGCCCCCCCAAAAGAGAATTTTGCCAGCCAGTTGTTAAGCCATTGGTAGCTTGAAATTGGCAACAAAGGAAGTATTTATATCATGGCTTCCTTACCTGCCCTCCTGGGACCCAGTTTAACGGGACACTGTTGGTTGGTTGATTCATCCTAGACCAAGTGAAGTCACAGTGAAATCAGTACGGAAGCACATAGATACCCAAACAGAAATCAAGACTGAGGGAAAAGTGGAATGGTTGCTATAGAGGCAACCAATGAGCTTGGTGGTTGTGGGAGAAGACATTGAAAACTTAGGGGTGTACTATCGCAACTCATAATTATAGTTTAGTTAGTATAAGCATTTATCAGCATTGTTTGAAGTGCTTTATATGTGTTAACTCATTTGATCCCCACAACTGCCGTATGAGTTCGATATCGCTACTATCCCCATTTTACAAATGAAGGAACTGAAGCTTGGAAAGGCTGAGTAACTTGGCCAAGGTTATACAGGTAGTAAATGGTAGTTTGGCTTTGACCTCAGGCTATCTTAACTCCAGGACACATGCTTTTAACTACTCTGTTACACTGCTGTATTACACACCATAGGTTATGCTGTAGTAATAACCCCCAAATCTCAGTGTCTTACAATAATTAAAGTTCAATTATAAAGGTTCATTTTGGCTTTGTGTCAGATGTGATTTTGCTTCGCACATCTTATTCTAGTACCCAGGCTGAAGGAGCAGCTCCTATTTTGGCCTTTCTGCAGAAAAAAGAACAATTCTAGTACTATGTGATGATTCTTAGGATTCAAGTACTGTGTGGCATACTTATCACATTACATTGGTCAAAGCACATCACATGGCCAAGCTTGACTCAGGGAGGTCTGAGAAATAGATTCCCCCTCTCCCCAGGCACCGCAAGTCACATGGCAACCTGCTGGTTAGTGAATAATTGCGAACTGTTTTAGGTTAAGTTCCCCAGAAGCAGACCTTGAGTCAAGGATTTGTGGGTTAAGTGAGCTATTAAGGAAGTGTTCCTAGGAGAATCCAGTAAAGGAATGGGGGAGTAGGACAAGGAAGGAGACAAAGCTAAGGAAGGGTATAATTTCAGGCCAAGTCCTGGGCTGAGCCTTATCCAAAGAAGGTCCTGTGGTATAAGTTATATCTCAGAGTTTATCCCGACTCAAGGCAAGGGAGCTGGGCTTTCATGTATCCATGTATCTGTCAGTCATTGGTTAAGGACTGCTCCAAGGGCACTTTTGGCTTTCTGAATATGAGCGAAGCAATTCCAGTAGCCCTGAACCAGTCCTTCAAAAAGAGTCATAGGTGCATGGCTCTTAGAAACAGAATCACAAAGAAATCGGGAGCGGGACAGAGCCTGAAAAGAGATTTGAGAAAATCTGCACAGAGCACCAAATAAATAATGTACATGAAAGGGTGGGTTAAGGGATCTATTAAGGACATTATGTCTTCTTTGGAGAAATGTCTATGTAGGTCTACTGCCCATTTTTCAATTGGGTTTTTTGGTTTTTTTGAGTTATATGAGCCCCTTGTATATTATGGATATGAAGCCCTTGTTGGTCACATCATTTGCAGGTATTTTCTCCCATTCTGTAGGTTGTCTTTTCATCCTTACATAGACTTATTTATTCATCAGTTCAGAAGTGGATCATCACACCTTTCCCCATTTCCTGCTCCCCTTTCTAATTCAATCTTTATAATTTAAGTGCTGCTACTGATTCAGTGCCTAGTTTCCACTTCTTGAAAAGGCATGTGATTCAAACAGCTTCTTTTTGCTAAGTAAGGTCCTACAAAGCACCAGCAGCTGGGCTAATTACACCTGAACTGACCTTGTTCAAGTGTCCATCCCAGTTTTGAGGTAAGGAGTCCCGGGGAAAGGGCATGAGTGGGTATGCAGTGATTGACCCCCCTAGAACAGCTCCTCATTAAGGCTGTTAACTCCCAGCCAGAAAATGAAAGCTGAGATGAGTGCAAGCATGACCAGAGAATAGCATATAGTCATGAACTGGCAGCCCAGGGAGAGGATAAGGAGTGAGGGAGGTTGGAAAGGTACCATGTCTGGCAGCAGATGGAGGGACCTGCAGGCCTTGGTAAAGTTTGCAGGTGGCATTTCACCCTTGATGACTCCATGATTCCTTCATAGAGTCTCCAGAGTCCGACAGACTCTGAGTTCAAATTCTAGGTCAACTAATCTAAAAACTGTGAGACTTCAGGCAAATTACCTTCTCTGAGCCTTGATTTATTCATCTGGGGATAATAGAGCCAGCCTTGCAGGGCGAGGGTGGGAATTAAATATTTAACACAAGGTTTGGCTCATCTCAGCTACTCGCTAAACGTGAACTCCCTTTCTTCCTCCACTTGGGAGTCAGAGCTCCCTTTCCAGGTTGTGAAATGTTCTGGGACAAAAGGTTGTGGCTGGAGGTCAAAAGGTTTCTCACCCCAATTACTCAAAGCCTCAAAGTAGTTCCCTGCCTCAGGGATCTGCACCTTGCAAAGGTAAAACAAGCCTTTATGGGTCCAGAGCTGCCTTTATGGGGCCACCAGCCACACCTTTTTCTAAAAATCACCAGAACAGAGAGACTGCCCATAGTTTGGAGACATAACCAAGAAATGTGCATGTTAGAAACCAATGAATAGAAGTTTACAGTGCAACAGCATTGGGCAGTGCTCTTGAATGGGCCCCTCTCATTTTAAGAATCTAGTGGACTTTTGAAACCATCGGGCAGCTCTCAGTCCCCTGAAGACTCTTGCTGTCCTCAGGCAGTTCAGCAGCTCTGTACAGTAGCAATTACTGAATGTCTATGTCACACGTCGAATGCCGGCACAGAGGCTAAGGGGAAGAGCACTGGATCAGGAGTTTCAGGCCTGGGGTCTATTCTCAGCCTTGCTCCTGACTAGCTCTGTGTCCTTGGGCAGGTCACTTTCCCTCTCTCAACCTGGATCTCCACACCTACAAAATAGGAAGGTTAGCACAGACAGTTCCTAAAAGACCTTAAACTCAAGTAAGGAAGGAGTATCTTGGTGATTAAAAGAACCCTTAGGAATACCCAGACATTGGTTCAAATCCTGTCTCTTCCACTATTAGTGGTGTGACCCTGGGCAGGATGTTTAACCTCTATACACCTGGTTCCTTATCTGGGGTTAGTTACTCTGGTTGCTCTGAAGATTAAATAAGAGTGCATGCAACACAACACTCTGTACATAGTAGGTTCTGAGTGAATGTTAGATATTATTGTTAGTGAGCAGGGATTCTAAAATATATTTTTGAAAGCAGAGCTTCATCAATCACGTTGATTCTTGGGGCTCCCCAGACCAGAATCAACAGGTTTCTGGAACATCAAAAGAGGAACAGATACAAATTTATACAACAAAGTCATTCTTCTCCTTCAATTAACAAGTTTCCCCTTTTTTTGGTGGTGGTGGGGACCTCCTTGTAAGATAGTAATTTTGAAAGACAGACTGTGGGGAGAAAGAGATGATTTTATAAATGTTTTAGGCTCCCACTCGTAAGTCAGCCTGGAGGACTTGACTGTGAAGGTTACTGTAAGCCAGGCTAGTGAGAACTCAGTTACATGGCACAGAGCAATATTTCTCTAACTTCTGTGGGAGAGAATTAAACTCACATTCCTGAGCCCTGCCCCAAATTATTTGATGGGACTCTCCATGGTAGGAGCCTCTGAAGGAACATTTTAAGCCAGTGCCCAGTTACTCTTGTCCAGGAAATTTAGGAAACCCTGACAGAGAGGGTATGCCTGCCCCTCAGGCCCTGGTGCATTGTGAGAGGAGAAGGAGAGGGGCAAGGGAGAGCAGTAGGTTTCAGGATTGAGAACTGACCCTTCCCGGGGTACATGGGGGAAGGGAAGAGAGAAACGGTCGTTTTAATGAGGTGACTACATGACTACATATATATGATAGATGCAGATGAAATGGAAGCAGGCCAAGATGCCCAGTTGTCAAGTTGTCCCCTCCCTTCCCACCTCCCACTCTCTGAGGTGTGGGCTCATGAGACAGATTAAATCAGTAACAGAGGGGGAAAAAAAAAAAATACCCAACAACCAATGTCTTCTTTGTCTTCTGAGTGTCCTGTGAGTGAATTGTTGCTCTTGATGATGTCACATCATCATAGTCATCAAAATGTCATACCATTGTCATCAAGAAGTCTCCATCCAAGAGCCTTTCTAGCTCTGAAGACTTACAGGTCTGAGGGTTCCTTTGGGTCCAGGAAGCAGCCCTTTGCCTCTGGGGCAGAAGCCAGAAAACACTCTTTCAGTCTGTCCGTGAAACAATTTGAGGGCAAGAGGCTGGTGTTTAAATCTTCCCAAAGGAATCACATAGCCACTGAATTAAATGGTGAACCCACACAGATGGTTTTGAGATTCTCAAGTCAGTGTGCTTCCCTAGCCTTGGAATTCTGGATTTCCCCAGAGATCACACTGCTCCTGGCCCAAGGGTTCATGTCCCTGGGGCTCTGCATACCTTCTGAGTGGGATTTCCTTTTTTTTCTTTTTTCATTTTCTAGTCACTTCTCACTGTGCCCTAGTATAGATAAAGAACTCTGAAATTCTGAATATCTAATGCCTTTGATTATTAATTGTGGAGATAATCAGAATAAACTCAGATTTGAATCATCACATTATTTTTTAAAAAATGGTAAAATTCATATAAAATTTACCATTTTAACCATTTAAAGTATGCAATTCAATGGCATTTAATACACTCACGATGTTGTGCAACGAACACCACTGCCTATTCCTGAACATTTCCTCACCCTAAAAGAAAACTCTGTGCCCATTAAGTACTCACTCTCCATTTATCCCTCTCGCTCAGCCCCTGGCAACCACTAATCCACTTTCTATTTTTATGGATTTGCCCATTCTGGATATTTCCTATAATATGTGGCCTTTGGCTTCTTTCCCTTAGTATAATGTTTTCAGGGTTTAACCATGTTGTCATGTATCAGTATTTCATTCCTTTTTAAGATTAAATGGTATTCTATTGTATTGATATACCACATTTTGTTTATCCATTCATCAGCTGACATCCATTATACTTATAAAATGCTTTTTATGTACACTGTGTCACCTGATCCTCACAGAAACTCTGGAAGGTAGTCAGAGCAGGTATTTTTCATTGTTATTATGATTCTCCCAATCTAACAGATGAGGAGCCTGAGGCTCATTAAAATCAAATTGCTTGTCCCAGATCCCATAGCTGGTTAATGGCAGACCCAGAATCAGAACCCAGATCTCTGAGTTTGGATGACCAAAACCTTTGTTGGGCAGTTTGCTTTGTAATCACTAGTGGTATCCTTCCATCAAGAAGCTTAAAAGGGGAGTTCCCATCGTGGCACAGTGGTTAACAAATCCAACTAGGAACCATGAGGTTGCGGGTTTGGTCCCTGCCCTTGCTCAGTAGGTTAATGATCCGGCGTTGCCGTGAGCTGTGGTGTAGGTTGCAGACGCGGCTCGGATCCCGCGTTGCTGTGGCTCTGGCATAGGCTGGCGGCTACAGCTCCGATTGGACCCCTAGCCTGGGAATCTCCATATGCCGCGGGAGCGGCCCAAGAAATAGCAAAAAAAAGACCAAAAAAAAAAAAAAAAAAGAAGAAGAAGCTTAAGAGTAGGAGTTCCTGTTGTGGCTCAGTGGTTAATGAATCCGACTATGAACCATGAGTTTGCGGGTTCAATCCCTGGCCTTGCTCAGTGGGTTAAGGATCTGGCATTGCCGAGAGCTGTGGTGTAGGTCGCAGACGCAGCTTGGATCCCACGTTGCTGTGGCTGTGGCGTAGGCCAGTGGCTACAGCTCCGATTCGACCCCTAGCCTGGGAACCTCCATATGCCGCGGGAGCGGCCCAAGAAATGGCAAAAAGACCAAAAAAAAAAAGAAGCTTAAGAGTGGACATGTGCTCAGTGTGACAAGGCAGGTCAGGACCAGTGAGGGTTCAACTCTTGGACAGCCTAATTTTGTCCTTTGGCAAAGTTGGTCACTGCCTACAAGGCCTGATCTTGCCAGGCTTATGCTCTCCTTCCATCTCTGCCTGAAACATACTAGAATGCCGTAAGAGGCTGGAGCCCAGGGAAGGCAGCCCTCTACTCTCCCAGCACTAAGCCTAGCACTCAGGGCTCCATAAATATTTGCCAGCTAAGACACTTTAGGGGCCTAAGGGTTCTCTGTGACATTTTGCTTCTTCCCTAGCAACATGTCACCAGTAGCAGGCTCCCACTACCCAGAGCAGCCCCTTAGGCCTTGTTACTTGGAATGCTAACAGCAACTGGGAGTTCTAGCTCTTTAACACAAATGAGCAGGACTTTGGGGAGTGAAATCCCACCCTGCAGCAGTGAGGGTTTTATTCTTGCTAAAATAACAACAAAACCACATAATGGCAGGTTTGGAACATTAAACAAAGGACCAAAAAAATGACCCATAATCTTACTGCTCTAACACAATTTATTTTGAAGAATTCCCTTCCACTAATTTCCTTCCTTTCTTCCATCCATCCATCATGAAAGTAATACAAAATATTGTTATATTTTATGGAATACACCTCGTGGCTCAGCAGTTAACGAACCCAGCTAGTATCCATGAGGACAGTGGTTCAATCCCTGGCCTTGTTCGGTGGGTTAAAGATCCAGTGTTGCCATGAGCTGTGGGGTAGGTTGCAGACGCGGCTCAGATCTGGCATTGCTGTGGCTGTAGTGTAGGCCAGCAGCTGTAGCTCAGATTCAACCCCTAGCCTGGGAACCTCCATATGCCCCAGGTGTGGCCCTAAAAAACAAAAAAGGCCAAAAAAAAAAAAAAAAACCCCAAAACCAAAATTACCTAGAATGGTGTTCTTTTGTGGCACAGTGGATTAAGGAAGGGTCTGGCATTTTCACTACAGCAGCTTGGGTCTCTGCTGTGGTGCAGGTTTGATCCCTGGCCCAGGAACTTCTGCATGCTGTCAATGAGGCCAAAACAAAAAAAAAAGTTACCTAGAATATTCCTTCCACAGATGGAAATTTTAGCTTGCATTTTTTTTTTTTTACATACTTTTAATCCTACTGGGTATAGTTTTTAAATTTTTTCCCACCTATCTTATTAGCTGATACTATCTCATAGTCTTTATAATTATTTTTGCTTTAATTTTTGATAGGTATCACATTTACATAATATAATATTCAAAAAATTGAAGGAAACTCAGTGGAAAGGTTTCTTCCCACCCGTTCCTCATTCGCCTGATTTTTCCTCTCACAGCACCCACTGTTAACTGTTCCTTGTGGGCCCTTCCTAAAGGACCCTTCTTTACATATCTAAATAATACATTATATTTAAATGTATTCCTTCTCCATTTTTCCTTTTTTTTTTTTTTGGCTGTGCCTGCCACATAGAAATTCCCAGGTCAGGGAGGGAACTTCCATCTTTACATTTTTGACACAAAGAATAATGAACTATGTACATTTTTCCTCACCTTTTTTAACTCAACAGAGGTCTATTTATATTCAAACAGAGCTTCCTCATTCTTTTTTTTTTTTTTTAACACCACATAGGATTCTGCTTTATGTAGGTGTAGCATAATGTATTAAATTAGGCCCTATACAGGGAGAAACAAGATAGGTGTACAGGTACAAACTACTATGAATAAAATAAATAAGCTGCAAGGATATATAGTAAAACAATGGAATACAACCAATATTTTATAATAACTACAGATGGAATATAACTTTTAAAAAGTTACTATGTTGTACACCTGAAACTTAGACAATGTTATACGACAAATTACATCAATTAAAAAAATTTAATTTTGGAGTTCCCATTGTGGTGCAGTGGAAATGAATCCAACTAGGAACCATGAGGTTTTGGGTTTGATCCCTGGCCTCGCTTACTGGGTTAAGGATCTGGCGTTGCCATGAGCTGTGGTGTAGTTCGCAGACGCAGCTCAGATCTGGTGTTGCTGTGGCTGTGGCGTAGGCCGGCAGTTGTAGCTCTGATTCAACCCCTAGCCTGGGAACCTCCATATGCCACAGGTGCAGCCCTCAAAAGACAAAAAAAAAAAAAAATTTTTTAACCACTAGGCCCCATACATGGGTATTTGTTATTTCTGGTCTTGCAAACAGTATTACAAGACTAACATTGTACATATATCATTTCACAGGTGTGAGCATCCATCTGTGGAATAAACTACTAAAAGTGGAATTACTGGGTCAAAAATGAATGCACAACATTATAAGTCAGCTATACTCCAAAAAAAAAAATTAAGTGAATACATTTATAATTTTGATAGATATGGCCAAATTCCACTCTGTAGGCTAGTGGCAGCAGCATATGATTTAACCCTCTGTCTAGCCTTAATTACTTTCTCTGTCTCTTGTTATCCCTATAACAGAGTTGGGACCAGCCTCAGGGATAAACCAGTTTCCCTTTTGACCACTCATATGTAATCTGCAATATGTTAAAGGCCTTCTAGATGACAGACACTTGCTGTGTGCTGAGAAACAAATATGCATAAAACATAGGCACTGTCCTTGGGAGCTGGTCTTGGAGCAAGTGGAGGCTGGGAGGCGGGTGAGGAGGAAGGGATGTGTAAGAAGAGTGCCTGCTCCTGCCCCTCTAGGCCCTAAACTCCCATGGGGGAGGAGTTGGGTCTGCTTCTGCTCTCCTTGTCCCAGCACCCAGAAGAGCACAGGGAAGGTAGCTGGCACTCAATACACATTGAGTGGATGAAAAATGATTAAATAATGTCTGATGTGGAGGAAAGGGGACAAGGTTCTGGACAAGGCATTGGTCAAGGCAGCCTTCACAGAGGAGAACAGCATTCAAGGGTCTCTTTTTTGAAGATTAATTTCACTCAGTGAAATTCTAGGCCAGAGAGGCTGAATATTTGTTGGCTTCCTCACTCACAAAGAATAGTTGGGTGTGTTTGAGGTGACAGGAATGATCTGGAGGCAGACTTGAGTGATTTGAGTGGGTGGGACTTGGGGGTCCCACTTATCAGCCCTGGACAGTGGGTATCTCCAAAATAAAGCAGAGTCTGTAAGTTGAGACAAAGGATGAGAAGGGAGAATGGCTAGTGAGGACCACGGAGGAGAAGTTCCCCATTTCCCCACTCTGGTGCAGAATACAGCTGCTGTGGGGGGAATGACCACTCTCCTTGCCCTGCCCCAGACTCTGGTACACCCTGCACAGTACAGAGTCTTCACCCTGCTGGTACTGGCTGCAGAAAGGATGCTTACCCCACCCTATCAACCAGATTCCAAATATTGGAAAGTGGTCTAATGGCTTGGAAGTTCCACCTGTATCCCCAAGAACAGAGGTGCTGGAATTTCTGTTTGGGAAGGAAATCAGCATGGTTTTAGCTCCTCTAGTTCATTTCCTAGAAGTTTAGAAAGAACAGTTAAGAGATCTGACTCTTAAAGAAAATCAAGTACCAATCCATCCCACACCAGCCCATCCATTTTACAAGTGAGAGAACTGAGGCGCAGAGAAGTGAGGTGGACTGCCTGAGGTTACTCATAGAAGTAGTAGGAGGTCTAGAAACAGAGTTCCTGACTCTGTATCCAGTGCTCTTTGCTCTGAACCAGGGGATGGAGGTCAGAATGGTGACCTAGATATGGCTCTGGGGCCAGAGAGGGAAGATCCATGCAGGAGCTGGAGGCAGGATTGGAGCCAGGATAGGGGTAGGGGGTCAGCTACCTACACCTGTTCCAGTTGCTGGGTTATAAATCCTCCAGGAATTCCACATATTCCACTCATGTCTAAGTTCCCTGTTTGGAAGCAGGTTTGCGAACGTGGATTTCAGAAAGGCATCAGTCCAGAGAAGTATCAGGGAGAGAAGCGGCCTGGCTAAGGGAGGGGGTTGCTGGACCACCAGGTTCAGGGGGCCATCTTGAGGAAAGTGTCCCAACCCTGCACTCCCAGGGGCCCAGGATGGCTTCTAGCAGTGACTCAGGGCTTGTAGGCAATATTCCTGGGAACCCAGCCAGAGCAGAGGGGTGGCAGCAGGCCCAGATCCCTCTGATTCCTGAACAAAGGGTAAGAGGCTACTCCTCCTGGCCTCTTGAGACATTGACTGCTCTTGGGAAGCTGCTTTGAAAATATACCGGAATCTGATTTTCTCTGCATAAAATCCTTAGGAAAGTCTCACTTTGGAATTTAGCCTCCGAAATACCTTTCTGGATACCCCTTCAACCCTGGCCCACCACCAGCTAGGGATTCCTAAGGGGTGAGGGGCAAGTACATTCCTTTCTTGTGAGGTGGAAAGAAACTCTTCACCTACTAAAACAGACAGACCCGAATGAAATGATGAAATAACAAAATGATGAAATTAAAAAAAAAAAACAAAACTGCCTCTTATATCAGTGGGTGGGTACCTTCAGGTTCCTTGGCTCCTGATAATCCTCTAGCACCCCTGTAAGAGGTTTTGTAAGTCCCCCTTTATAGATGGGGAAACTAAGGCCCAGTGAAGTCATGTTAACTTATTCTGGGACACAGAAGGGAAGGTACCCAAGGCCAGGGCTCAATGCTATTGACCTGCACAGAATGACTCCTCCCATTCAGGTCCTTGCCTCTACACCACCCAGCCTTCCCCTGAACAGCTGATTGGCTTTTCAATCATAAACTTACTCAAAGAGAAATTGAACAACACTGGTAGGAGGCAGTGTTTTTTCAGCGTTTTGGAATTGTAACTCAGCAGTAAGAAATGCACACCACAATGCAACAACCAGACACACAAACATAATTCATAGCACTTAGGATAGTTTGTAATTATTTTTTGTTTATTTATAAATACGTAAAACCAAGTGCAAGTTTCATGAAATAACGCATCCTCTTCCTGCCTGAGATGCAGTCTAGCATTTTCTATTCTGTGTCATTATTTTTTTTTTTTTCTTTTTGGCCACACCTGCAGCATGTGGATGTTCCTAGGCCACAGCAGTAACAACACTGGATCCTTAACCTGCTGAGTCATCAGGCAACTCCTGTGTCATTATTTTTGAAAAGTGCTCATGTGACTCACTAACTTGACTCCATGTCCTGCAGTTTGAAGACCACCTTGATGCATAGCAGCTGGGTGCCCCCACCCTGGTCTGCAGGTGGGTGGAGCCCATAGTGAGGACAGAGGTCTGACTTTGTACACTTTGTGCCTGGCACTGAATTGTTATAAGTAGAGGAACAAGGTTCCCCACACATAAAACAAGGCTGACACAGGAGTTCCCATTGTGGTGCAGCAGAAACAAATCCAGCTAGTATCCATGAGTATGCAGGTTCGATCCCTGACCCGGAGCAGTGGGTCGGGGATCTGGCGTTGCCATGAACTGTGGTGAAGGTCAAAGATACAGCTTGGATCCTGAGTTGCTGTGGCTGTGGCTGTGGCCGGCATCTGTAGCTCCGATTTGACCCCTAGCCTGGGAACTTCCGTATACTGTGGGTGTGGCCCCCCCAAAAAAGTAAGGTTGACACAAATTAAAGGCAGAAAGAACTGGTGCCTTCTAAGGACTATATCAGAGTGCTAGGGCTGCTAGTACAAAGTACCGCAGACTAGGTGGTTTGAACAAATTTACTTTATCACACTTCTGGGGGCTGGAAGTCCAAGATCAAGATTCAGAAGGCCTGATTTCTCATGAGGCCTCTCTCCTTCAGTTGCCTTCACATGATCATCCCTCTGTGCACACGCAAATGGTGTTTCTGTGTCCTAATCCCTTCTTATGAGGATACTGGTTAGATGTGATTCTAAGGTACTGGGGGATAGGGCTTCAACATATGAATTTGTTGGGGTAGGGGGTTGGGGAATAGTTCAGTCCCTAACAAGGACCTATGTGCACAGCATATTACTTCATGCACCTTCACCCCAGGCTGGGCACTGTGAGCCTTATTCCTTTTTTGAAGACAAGGGAGCTGGTGTTGGGAGAGGTTGATAATGGCTCATGGTCTTCCAGCTGACAAAGGCACAGCATTTGAGTTGATGCCTCACCCTCTCACATATTGTAGGCTTTCCAACTTTCATGGGAAAAGCAGATGGGGCTGGGCTGAGTTTTAAAAAGCCACCCTGAAAGCAGATGGGAGATGAGTGAGGGCAGAGTTAGAGGGAGAGGAGGCAGTGCCTGGGCAGAACCTTGTAGCTTTGTCCAAATGGAAGGAAGAGGAGATAGTTTCCCAGGCAAGGACAGTGAGAGCTGGAAGGTCCTCGTGAGAACTCACTCCACCCTTCCCATTTCACTGGTGAGAAAACTGGGGACTGGAGAGGAGGATGCAGTGCTTCCACATTGTGTTATCTGCGTGTGAAAGTCTTGTCTTCTGCCTTTACTCCAAGGCCAAGCAACGTTCTCTGTGCTCTGTGGAGGATCCAGCATGGTTCAGAATAGAGACTCAGGTGTTTAAACAAAAGACACTGGCAGGAGGTGGGACAGTGGGTATGGTATTGGGGTGGGGTGGGTCATCTCAGCTTTATGTTTCTGACCCCTAATTGTATTCTGTAAAGGCAGACACTAAACCTAAGGAAAAAGCTAGCAATTGCTAATCACAGACCCTCCTAGAACATGAGGATGTAGATTATATATGCCTGCACCCCTCCCAACACAGTCTTTTTTTTTTTTTTTCCTCTTTTTAAACATTTCACAAGAGAGACATCCTTAGCCAACATGGAGTCAGCATCAGAGGGTCTTTTCTCTCTCCAGGCTCCTCCCTCTTCTCCTTGCACTCACAGGAATTCTCTGTGTTTTCCATATATCTTCAAGTTAGGTTTCTGCTAGGCAAGCCTCTCTTTCTTTGACCACCTCTCAAAGTGTCTGTCATTTTTCCAAAAGATTTGCCCAGTGTTTGGCTGGTAAATGTTGAACAGCCAGCTCTCCAAGAGAAAAATAGAGATATCAATAACTTAGAATCATAATAATAAAATTGTAGTTAAATAACTAAGACATGATGAATTTTGAGTATAACTTTTATTATATTTAATATATAATTTATTTAATTGTGAATTTATCTCATACATTGTCAATAGAGGTGAAAATTAATTCTTAGCAGGGGCTGAAGAACTTTTTATGCACAAAGCATAGATATACATCAGATATACATCCAGTGCATAAACACACACTATGTCTGTGATATTAAAATTCATGGGGAGGGTGGTAGGAGACTAGGGGTAAAATGTTTAAAAAGGTTCCTTTTGAGGCAGTAATGAACAAAAGTTTGAGAAACACTGATTCATATAGTTTAATTTTTAATAATGGCTACATTTAACAACCAGCTCACTGAACTCCAAAATATGTAACAGTTGGCTCTTACAAGCCTGTATGAGCTGGCTCCAGCACACTCCCAGACCTGGGGTGAGGCAGGTGGCAACAAAGTAGTGGAGGGAGAAAGAAACAACCCCCCCCCCCTTAGTGCAGCAGTGCAGCAGGCCAGTAGGAAAGACGGCATGCAAGGGGTGTCAAGGCAAAGAGTCTCTGAGCCCCCATAAATCAGTGGGGGCTGCACTTCTGTCAGCCACCCCGCCACCCAGGACCTTGGATCCTGGCCTGTGTCATCCCATCAGGTGATTCCCCTGTCCTCCAATAGCCCCAGGGCCTAGGCAGCATGGCAGATTGTGGAAGCATCTTGCAGGGCCCCCAACTCAGCAGGACACAACAGGGATTTGTGCACATACCCTCACCCTCGCCCTAGAAGGAAGCTTCAGAGAATTCAAGCTGTCTTTGTTCCAAGCCTTTGGTCAGGTGGTTCTGCTGAAAGGCCTACCTCAGGCAGGCGTGGGGGGTGGGGTGTCAGGAAGGGAGGGGCTTGTTTTCCTATTAGGAATCAGAGAGGCCCATTCACTGATGTTCCTCCTCAACGGAGATTCCCAGTGATGACGATGACACAGCCCTCAATGTTTCATTAGGTTGGGTCTACAGAAACTTGGAAGACTTTGGGTACCTTTCAGTGCTGCCTAGGTTGGGGGAGGGGGTTGGAGACCTCAGGCAGGCAGATCCCAACAGATGCCCGCATGAAGCCCACTAGTTGGACCTTCAGCCCTACTGTGTGAGTGGCAGGATGGGGGAGGAAGGCGCCCTCCTGGGAGCATTGACAGTGGTTGCTCCAATTGTTTCAAAGGAACCCGTCCAGAGTCAGCCTAGGCACTTTGTTTTCTGTAAACAGGGCAGAGAGGAGGCACTGAGAAACCTAGGAAGAGATGGTTCCTTTTCTTTAATCTGTCTCTCCCCCTTTCCTCACCCATTGAGAATCTAGGCTCTTGCTCACTCATTCCAAGGCTCTCTGAATCCTTACAAAACCTCCATATAGCTCCTTAGAATCTCATTCTTCAAAGGCCCAGCTGCTTCTCAAAAGGGTCAGACCTAGAAGCCACCCCAAACAGTATCTTCCTTCTCCAGCCTTGCCTTTCCCTGTCCTGTAAAATAGGCTTAATCATTGCTTTCTTACCCGGTCCAGGAATGTGTTGAGTAGTCCAAGACTCCCAGTTGAGGCTCTGGTGACTGGGGAAAGAGGGTGGTCTGTCACTGCCCATTTGTGCCCCAGGCTGCCCTCAGGCTTCTTTTTATAAAGGCTATTTATGTGGTACACCCAGTCACTAGTTCTCCAGAGGCTTCCTGGGGACTTGCCCCACTCCCTATCTGACAGGACTGTTCCTTTCAGTCCCTAGAACAGCTTCCAGCTTTGGGGCTTTTCCAGGCCTCCCTTAGGAGGCCCTTTAGGCCAGCCTGTCACTTGGAGCTGAGGGGAGGGTGGGATCCACTAGCAGAGGATGGCCAGTCTCCAGCATGATCCAGGAAGAGTTAGCCATAGGGCTTCAGCTGGGGTGATGAGGTCCCAACAGGTGGGCTACATGCCTGGGAGGGCTGGCCAAGGTCAGCTGGCTGGAGGACTGGGGCAGGTTCTCATGCTCACCATGTCCTACCAACACAGAATGTTTGCACATGCTGTTCCCTCTGCCTGGAGCTCTCTTCTTTCTTCATTTGATTAATTTCCATTCATCTTGTCTGCCCTAGCCCAAGCATCACTTCCTCCAAGAAGCAGTTTTCTTTCATTTCCACATTTATCACAAATCTCTATGATTACAGTTTTCATAGCAAAGGGAACCTGCTTTAGTGGACCTAACTTTTTTTGGGTGTAAAATTTTGATTAATGTCTGTGTCTCTACTAGAAGCTTCCCAAGAGTAGATAGAATGTCTCTTCTTGCTCATCCTTACCCCTCTGTCTAAAGATTCATTGTATGGATGGATAAAATGAGTTACCAACTCTGTAGGGCCCTCAGCATGTGGCATTCTCTACTTTCTGTTGCAGTCAATGTGTTTACACGTCCATCTCTCTAGGACTTGAGGCAGTGAGGTGACTTGGTAAAGAATGTGGGTAGTGGAACCACACTGATTGTGTTCATACTCAGGCTCTGCCACTTATTAGTTAAATAATAACCTTAGGTAAGTTACTTAATGTCTCTGTGCCTCCATTTCCCCATATGTAAAATGAGGGTAATAGTAAATGAGTTAATGCACGTGAGCTGCTTAGAGCAGGAACAGGTAGACAAGTGCTCCAGCGAATGGGGGTGCTGTTACTATATTTGGAACTCAGACCTTAGGGCCTAGGGCATAATAGGTGTTCAGTAAAGGCTTATTGATTGAACCCACAATGTTTGGGATTGGCCCTAAAAAAGAAGAAAACTAAGAGACGGAAAGAGTGAGCCTGAGATGAGGATGGAGGGTCCCAAGAGTAGAGAGAAGTTAGACAATCAGAAACCCAGCATCCTCCTCCCTGGCAATGCTCCCGTTGCGCACATACACACACACACCACCCCTCCTCCCCTCCACCCCGATGATGGCAGCAGTTCATTCCAGGAGTAGCAGTTGATTCCAATTTGCATTTTTTTCTAGTACTCACAGGACTAGCCTCATGGTTTTCCCTCAGGGACCCCAGCACCATCGGCTGGCACTCCCTCTCCCAAGGTCTGTGTTTCAGCCATAAAGTCAGCCGTCCTGCAAGCTTCTGTTTTAACAACTGCAACCTTTTCCCTTTGTTTCTCCATCCCTAGGGAAGCCCTACTGCTTCCTGTGGGTTGTAACCCACTGACTTCAACATTCTCTCTTTGATTTTTCAATTCTTTTGTACTTAGTAATTCTTTTTTATTTTTATTTATTTATTTAGGTTAACTTTTATATCATGATTTTTATTTTTTTCCATTATAGCTGGTTTACAGTGTCCTGTCAATTTTCTGCTGTACAGCATGGTGACCCAGTTACACATACACGTATACATTCTTTTTTCTCACATTATCATGCTCCATCATAAGTGACTAAACATAGTTCCCAGTGCTACACAGCAGGATCTCATTGCTAATCCATTCCAAAGGCAATAGTCTGCATCTTATAATTCTTTATATTAGATTCTCTCTGTCAAAATGACCAGGGTGATTTCTGGCTCCTGACTGGATGCTGATTGATCAGATCCTTGAACCTGAGGCCCAGAGTGATACAGTTAGAAACAGGAGCTAGCACCCCATACCCCCTCTTTGCCTGAACTCTAAGGGGAAACAGCTGCTTCAGCCCCTTTTCGGGAAGCCTGTGGACTAGAGGGGGCTGTGCTACTCGCAGGGATATCTAATCAGCCCTGGAAAAACTGGGCCAACAGTTAAACCACACAAACAAAAGAGCTGCAGCTCTACACAACTGCCTGCTTGAGAAATTGCCAAGACAAACAGTTAGGATACTCTGAACCCCACCAGGGCTGCAGGCTTCCTAGGCCCACATGGAGGCATCTCAAGAAAGAGGAGCTAAGCCCCCAGTCTCTCCTTCTGGACTCGTCATCTTTCTTCATTCCCTCCAGGATTCTCTGGAACAGGCTATCCTGTTCTTCTACTTTAGAACCTTCTGATAAACTGTGGAGCCTTCCGCGGCTCCCTGGTGCATATCAAAGGCAGTGAAATACACATGGGGAGCTTCTAAAAATACTGATGCCTGAGCTTGCACCCCAGGGACTCTGGTCTGGCCCAGCCCTGGTGTTTATTAAAGCTCTCCAGTGATTCCACTGTGCAGTCAGAATTAAAATTCACTGAGTTAAAAGAATGTATTAGGACAGCAGTTCTCAAATTTGAGAGTGCATCAAAGTTACCTAGAGGGCATGTGAGGCATAGACTGCCAAGCCTTACTCTAGTAGTTTTCCCCAGTTCAATAGTTCTGGGGCAGGGCCCAGGAATGTGCATATATTTTAAGTTCCTGACTCAAACTCTTCATCTGGGGACCACACTTGGAGAACCCCTGACTATGGAGTTGGACAGCCCAGGTTCAAATCCCAGCTCTACCAGATGCAGTTGACTACCCACCTGAGAGGGTTTTGTGAGGACTGAAAGACATAACTGGGACAAAGAGCCTCACGCAGTACGTGCACGTAATAATGTTCACAGAACATGGTTATCACTACAATTATGATAATTAGTAGGCAAGGCTCAGAAATCTTGACTTATAGCGTGTGATATTAAACCATCATTTTAATCAGAGCCTCAAACTTCCCCATCTGTTAAATGGGGATAATGATACCCTGGCTCAGCCCACTTTACAGGTTGAAGAAAGATCAAAGGGGTTCCCTAATGTGAAAGTGCTTCAGATACTATAAAGCCCAGTAGGAGAGTTTTATTAGAAAGAGGTCAGGCAGGCACAGCCCCATTCTGGAGCCATGGGTAGGTTTCCCTGCTCACCAAGGACATCTGGAAGGGCAGCTTCACACATTGGTGAGAAGAATTCTGGTGAGTCCCACCAGTTGCCTACACGCTTTCTTGACACCCTCAGGCATACAACACGCTTGGGTCGGGAGTTGCTGGTAGGTTGTTCATATGTCTAAGGAGAAGAGATAGGGGACTGTGGGTGCAGCCACCTCCCACCTCACTGGTATTTCTGCCAAGAAAAGGAATGCAGTGGAAGAGAGCAAAGTTGTCCAGGGTCCTTCCCCAGCCTTCACCACACAGTGGCCATCAGGTGCCCTTCCTTCTTGATCCTTACTTTCCATTTTCCATCTGCACCTTTTACCCATCTCCCTTCCTGGGAGCCAGGCACGCGGAGGTACACTCCCAGGAAGACTCTTCTGCTCAGGGTAGGAACTTGTCCAGTTGTTCCCATCTCTTCAGCTCAACTCACACACAAATATTGCACATCTGTTAGTATAAGGCTAACAGGCTAGTTAATATTCTTGCTTTCTGCCTTTTAAAAAATACATATTTTGTTGGGGTTTTTTGGCTGTGCTCATTCCCAGGCCAGGGATCAAACCAAGCTACAGCAGCAACCCAAGCCACAGCAGTGACAATGGCAGATCCTTAACCCACTGTTCCACCAGGGAACTCAAAAAATACGTATTTTGGAGGAATGGTCTCACAGGCGCTAGGAGCCCTTGACCATGAGGATGTGAGTCCACACGGCTGGTAGGGAGGGGCAGTAGGCTTGACTTTACCCAGGGGCCATTTAGCATAACAAGTAAAAGCCTGAAAAGATGCATGATCTGACCTGGGGGTTCAGGTCTAGGAATACATCCCAAGGAAATATCACAAAATGATCAGCTTTTTTTGAGTCTTGGCTCTAATGGTGGGTGCCCTTGAGCACATTATAGCCTTACTCTAGAATGGGGCTTAATAATGGCATCCCACCAGACAGGATTGAGGAAGAAATGAGATAAAATGTTGAATGCAGTAAGTGCTCACTAATACTAGTGTCTTGGCTGGGGAGTCCCCCTGATAACAATTTGGGAGATGAGCCGAGGAAGCACATGGGACCCTGAAGCCATGAGGCAGGGAGGGAAGGAAGCCCATGCAGGGCACATTAATCAAGCTCTACACAGAATGATGGGAATTCCTACTGGGGCACAGCAGAAATGAATCCGACTGGTATCCATGAGCATGAGGGTTGGATCCCTGGCCTTACTCAGTGAGTCAGGGATCTGGTGCTGCCATGAGTTGTGGTGTAGGTTGCAGACACGGCTTGGATCCTGCATTGCTGTGGCTGTGGCCTAGACCAGCAGCTGTAGCTCCAATTCAACCCCTAGCCTGGGAATTTCCATATGCCTCGGTAAGGCCTTAAAAATAAGAAGAAAAAAATCTACACAGGATGAGCTGCCTGCTTGGGAAAAGTCCCTGAGGTAGAGTCAGGAAGGTGAGGGGTACCTGGATGTCTCAGTTCCTTTAAGTATTGTTTTTAAAATGCTCAAGACTCTCTGTCTCCACAATTCTTGTACACATGTGAAAGACAAGTAAAGCATTCTGTGGTTTAAGCCACTTATTTTACTTTTCTGTTACATGCTGCTGGATTTAATCTCTATCTAAAGGTAGAGACCAGTGGCTGTCCCATCAGGAAGTTTTCCAGGAGACCCACTCTGTAGACCCAGTAACCCAAGCAAATGCTGTGATGCCAGCATCACACTAGGGAAATGACCTTACCAAAGGACCCTACTCACCCTACCCACCCTCTGGGAGCTTAATTACGTAGTGAAAGAGGTTCATCCATTTTACCCAATACCTGGGGTATCTGGCACCCTCTTCCTGCTCAGAAGTGCCACAGCACCTCCCCAAACACGTGCTCCACGTGCCCAACCCTTCCCATACTCTTCTTCACAGCTTATCTTTTCCGTGTGCCCTTCTTCTTGGTCTCTGCTCTGTTAGGCAATAGCTAGCACATCTGACAAGTGGATTGGTGTTACTGGGTTAATGTGTCACCCTCCCAAGTAGCAAATGTGCAGTTTTCACAGGGGCCAGGAAGAGACAAGGCCGTATGCCCAGAGCTGAATGACGTGAAGATCACCAGAAAAACAAGAGGCCACCCTGCTGCTGGTCTCATTTCCTCTGTTCCACTCCCGTTTCCTCCTTCATCACATCCCCTCCCTTGGCACAGATGACCATGGCCACAGCTCCTACCTCAGCAAATGCCAGGTCCCCACCCTCTACCACCATTTGGCCTGAGCTGCCATACTGAAAGCGAAAGGAGGAGTTGGAACAGAAAGAAAAATAATAAAACCACAGAAAGAGAAGAAACAGCTGGCAGAATATTGGAAAAATTCCCAGGCAGGAATCCCCAGCCCTCAAGGGCTGAGCCTGACTGAAGACACTCTTAAAGGGCAATCTGGAAATTCGCTCTTAACACTGTTGCCAACTCACGGGAATACGTGACCCCTGGAAAGTGTATATGCATGAAGTCAAGTGGCATTTTGAGGGTCAGAGTGGAGCTAAGATGGGGAGGGGAGGGGGAGGGGACGCAAAGTGGGGGCATGTGTCTGAGGACTAGGCCTCTGTGGGATTCCAGTGATCAGGGCCTTTCCCCGAGGCAGAATCCAGGAAGGAGAAGGCTTGGCCAAACTATGCAGCCAAGAGGGTATGCATGCAGGTGCAGGGAGGGGCACTCCAAGAGGCTGCACTGGCAGCAGCGGGTGGTGGCAGCCAAAATAAAGTTGGCTGCTCTTACCTAAACCAGAATGAAATTTTATATCCGTTCAGGAAACATGGATGAAAACTGGAAAAGGTTGAAACAAGGATCTGGCTTGTGCTTCTAAGTGTCTGGAGCAGGCATGGCAGTGGTTGGCAGACAGGGAGGCAAAAGCAGTGGTACCACCCACACAAAAGTGTGGCTCCAGCCGTGCACAGGGAGCTGCAAGCTGGCCACCAAGAGGGGCTGGCATTGGGATTTCTGATGAAGAAATGTGAAGGGACCTGCAGAGCAGGGGATGGGAGAGAATGGGGGTGGGGCTGTGGCTCACCTGAACACTGGGTTTGAGGGAGTTTGGAGAGAGGGCCTGAGGCTGGATGCTGCGCAAAGCATCGTTGTCTTCTGGCCAAGTCTGGGAGACCCTTTGAGCCGCCTTGTTTTTGGCTCAGGGCTTGACCCACCAGAAAGGCCTCTTCACCCCTCATGAATTGCAATTAATAATAATACAAATAATAATCCACAGTGAACTGGTGGCCTCTTAGATGGGGAGGGAACAATTTATACCAAGTTCATTAATTCCAGAGAAGGTATGGCCTAAGGAATATTCCAAGCCCTATGTACTTAATCTTCTTTCTCTTCACTCTTCTCCCACCTCTTCAATGAGGCCAGGGGGCTGCATTTCCCCCCGAACTCCCAAATCTTTCCAACCACATGCCCCCAGTTTAATCTTATAAAGGCACTGGGTCCCCTTGTCCAACATTTGCTGCCCTCTGGACCAGCCCATGTTACCCAGCAACCTGACTTCTCACCCTTTCTCACTGAGGGTCGCAGAGTGTCATGGTCAGAGCATGGGCCCTGGGTTTGAATTCTGCCTCCACCACTCAGTGTCAGTGCTTCCTCATCTGTGGACTAGAGATAATAACCATACCTACTTTATATGGGTGTTTTGAAGATAAAATGAATAAAGTATTTAAAATAGTACCAGGTATGTAGTAAGCTCTCAATAAATGTGAGCTATTATTTATGTTGTTGCTATTTACTGCAATGTCCATGGAGGAGGGATTTTTGTTCACCAACCTCATCCAGGTAACTTGAACAGTGTCCAGTACATAGTAGATGCCTAATGAATGTATGTTAATTTATTCATTGTTGTAAATGCTCTGTTCTAACCAAACTCTTCCCTGTAACATACTTTATACCTTCCTACTTCCATGCCTTTGCTCACCCCATTCCCACTTCTTAAAGGGCCTTACCATTCCAATGTAATTCCTCCTACTACTTAAAATTTCCAGCTCCTGCCTCCCCTCCCTTCAGAGGGCCTCCTCCTTCAGGCTCAGAACTTGTACAAAACGAGCACTCAGTAAAGGCTCAGTGGTTTGTGGATGGGTTTTTTTACACTTTGGCTCCAAAACAGAATTTCCTCACTGACTTGGCACTTAATGTTTACTGCCTCCTGGGGTGGCCTCTAAGAAGTAGAGTCCCCAGTTACTATATATGTCCTTTATCTTGTGACATTGAGAGAGAACTTCCCAGGTAAAGGCACCTGAATAACTAGACAGAACTAGACATGTGGTCTCCAAACCACAGTTTCTGGGATTCCTAATTGTTGAGAGACATGGCATCTGTTTGCCCAAGAAACAGGAGCCAGGCAGCTTTGCATTAACAGGCTGCTTTCTGCCCTGGACAGGGCAACAGCTGCCTATAACTTGGCTGTTTATCTGCTAAAAAAAGAAATTCCATGGTGACCAGTTGACTCAAACCAACTCCCAGTGTGAGGCGGTAGTTTCAAAGTCCCTAATGACACCAAATGCTTTCCACCCAGTCCTTAATAAAAAGAAGAAACCAAAAGAAAAGAAAAAAGAAAAGAAACAAGGGCAAAACTTGAACAGGAATTTGCATGAGTCCATATTCTAAACCACCCAGAGTGTTCAATGTCAGATCTGGAATTGGATCTAGAAGGTTGTAGGCCTAATAGCCCCTTCCAAGCAAGCTTGTCTCCTGCAAAGGGCCCTTCCCCAGAGACAGAGCACTCACCACTTCCTGAGAAGGCCCACTGCTTGTCTTCAGAAGCCTGGGGGCAGGCAGAGGACAGGAGACTGACCTTACTGGTGGCACTTACACACCAAGCTGTCCATGAGGCTCCTTGAATAGCATGGTTTCATGTTTTGCTCCACCGCCAACAGACACACACTCATCACATACTAGGCCTTCTCATACATGCATTACATACATGGCTCTCTTTTGATCCTCACATGCAGCCAGGAAGGCAGGCCTAACTAGTTCTGCAATTTTAAGGTGGAGAAACTTAAGCTGAGGAAGATGAACTGTCCCCCGTGCACCACTTGAAAATGTCCCAGCTGGATGGAACCTGGGCCCAGAATCCATTCTCTGAGTCTAGAGCTAAGTGGAATTTAGTGTGGGCCCTTCTTTCCCAGGAGAGTGCCACTGCCTCCTCTCCAATACCACGGCCATGCTTCATGCCTCCCAGTCACTACTATCTATGTGAACTTTGCGCTTTGCCCCTATTGACTCAGAAGTGCTGCCTGATAAAGACGGCATCGCCCAGCTTTATAGTTTCCTCCCAGCCTTTCTGGCGACACCTGAGCTTGCTGCTTCCCTCTTCCCCCACCCCCATCCCCACACTCTCTCACTCATGTACAGTCACCCTCGCACACTCAGAGTCTCACTAGTCACATACACCATACATACATGATCACATACATTCACACATAGACACACATAAGCATTCGTACATTAACACACATACAGTCATCCACCTCTGTGGTGGTTAATGAGTGAGGACTACTTTCTAGGAAATCATGCTTGCTTCTCCTAATGCCCTTTCCTAGCCACTGGAGTTATAGGCTTCTGCCTTATTTCATGTTTAATAAATGAGCAACTCACCCTCTAAGGACCATGGTCCCTAACTTCCTATACTTACAAGCAAACCTGCATGTTCTCTGCATGGAGTTGAGAACTAGCTTTCTTCCCCATGCTGCCACCTTGTGTCCTGAGCCTAGAACTGCAGACTTTGTGCCCAGAGGATACTCACTTGCCTAGGGGGTTCCAGTACCCACGTGGGCTGTTGAGGGAGGTCTACATCCAGCTGACCCTCTCTAAAGATGGGCAATCTGAGGAAATGAAGATACCCTCTTCCTTTACCTGATCGTCATATGCAGTCCATTGGCATGGGAGTTGGGTGGGTGTACCGCTTAGACCGTGTGTGGAAGAACTCTTATGGTGAAGAAGCCAACAATCATCATATAATCATAGGATTGCTGACTTACATCGGTGTCTTTTTCTCTTTTCTTTCTTTCGCTCTTTTTTTCGGGGGGGGGGGTCTTTTTAGGGCCACACCCATGGCATATGGAGGTTCCTAGGCTAGGGGTCGAATTGGAGCTGCGGCTGCTGGCCTGCACCACAGCCACAACAGCACCAGATCTGAGCAACATTTGTGACCTATACCACAGCTCACGGCAACACTGGATCCTTAACCCACTGAGCGAGGCCAGGGATTGAACCTGCATCCTCATGGATACTAGTCGGATTTGTTTCCTCTACACCACTGTGGGAACTCCTTGACATCCTTCGAATCATCCTGATAGTGGATTTGGCTAAACCTTGGTGAGGAAGGTGTGATAGCAGATAACTTTGTGACATCTGACACTAACCCAAGAGCTGCCCTTTGCTCCTTGCCTAGGGCCTTGAAAGTCTGCCTGTGGCCTCTGGCCTAGAGCTTGAGCTATAGACATAGGTGTGACTGGCTCTCCCCTTGACCTCATTTACCCGACTCAAGGACACTTCCAGGCCTCTGCCTTTGGTGAGGCAGCCCAGGAGGTATGCCCCCTTTCCTCCTTGAGCCCATAGCCAATGTGTTTCAGGCAGTGATTTCATCTCATCTCTTATTTTACTCGATTTTATTTTTGGCCCTCTGATGCAGTGCGATGAATCAATCCTACACCCCAGATGATGGCTCACAGTCATCACTAGTCCTGGCAAGTCCATTCTTGTTTTATGTATTCCCCTTTACCCTGTGGATCACTGCCATCCCCCTACCCCACAGGCAGCCATTCTAGTGTATCCTTTTATCTATATGTATTCTAAGTGCAGGGTTTTTAGGCATGTGTTGCTATACACCATTGCCTAGTGCCTTATTCTTTCATTACCATTTTCCTAGTAGTGTTATTTAATGTGTTTGGGAAAGGGTTAATGTATACCTGTCAAAGAGTGCAGGTGCCCTAAGTGTTCACTGAGACTCTGCATTAGTGATTATGGAAGTGACT
Organism: Sus scrofa; assembly: GCF_054392235.1. NCBI lineage: Eukaryota > Metazoa > Chordata > Mammalia > Artiodactyla > Suidae > Sus > Sus scrofa. Next base: position 40,889,024 of record NC_139389.1, on the reverse strand, counting down.
GCACTTTTTCACTGAGTTGTGTTTCCTAGAACATAACCTCAGGATTGTGGCCCATGGGTGACCCGACTGGGCAAGGCTGCCTTTGTTCTCTAACCTGAAGATAGTAATAGCACCTACCCTCTGAGGGTTGCTGTGATTAAATCGTTAACAAGGTGAACAGTGCTGGGCACCTATGAAACTTTCATTAAAGATTATTGGTGGGTTTTTTTCCCATTTAAACCATATACTAGCCCTATAAAATAGTATATTAATTCCATTTTACAGATGACAAGACCAAGGCCTAAGGAGCCATGGAAGATGCTCACGCTTGCGTAACAGTATTGCCCGGAGCCAAATCCAGGTCTCCAGACTCTGAATGCTGTGCTCTCCCGCTAGAAACAGCCATAGAACTCGATCCCAAGGCGCAACCTGGAGATATTGTGAAGAACCTTCTTGATGTTGCTCTGAGCAATGAAAGACGACCCAGTGGCCACTGCAGAGACAACTCCTGGCCCTGGCAGTCTTCATTCTTCATTGGCATCATTTTCCCATACTGCGGCCTTCACACCCACTGGCCCTCCCTAAGAAATAACCTGCTTCCTCCAGGGGTTTAACAGGTATCCATGTAGCCTCTGAATGAATGTGAATCCCAATGCCAAGGCTGTTAAGAGCATATACACACAGCTGAGATGTGCCACAAGCGCTTAGGCCTAAGAAGTCAGGCTTTGGGTTCTAGTTCTGGCTGTGGCATTTCCTCACTCTAGGGTAAGTTAGTTTCCTTCTCTAAGCTTCAGTTTCCACATCTGTGCAGTGGGAATAGTAACTGTTAACAGAGCTGCATGAGGATTAAGATTTGAGACTGCTCCAATCTCAAATACTAACACTTGCCTGACTGCTGTAGCACAAAAGCCTGTTAAAAAGCATGCTCCTACTTTGGATGAATTGTCACCCACTGTATGCATTGAACCTTTTTCCTTTCCCCTCCAGGAAGATGACTGTCTGGACCTGCCATCCTTACAAAAAAACACCTCATTCTTTTTCTGGACTTGCCAAATTCTAGAATGTCAGTGCTGAAAAAGACCTTGCAGGCCATTTGGTCCCAGTGTAACAAACTTGTCTTCAATCATGGGCTGCCTCCGCCTGAAGCAGTGGATAAAGCTGAGTCAGAGCTCAGCTGGCAGACATTTGTTACAGGGTGCAAGGAGAAGGTGCAGGCCACCATGTGAGGTAACATGCCACCTCCAGCCCAGCTGTCCCTGCTCCTGCAGACGGGCTTACCAAGTAAGTGAGGATCCCTTCTCTTCCTTCACCTGACCCTCAGGGCTACTAGATATGACTGCCTGGTTGGCACAGGAGATAAGTGTGTGTGCTACCTGGACCAGCATATGGCAGGGCCTACATCACAAGTGACTATTTACAATCATACAATTAGAGTTCATGAGCTGATGTCCTTATCTTTTTCAAATTCTTTAAAATTATCGTTTTGGAATAAAAATTATACTAATAGGTTTTAAGGAAACAATTTGCCAACAATCCACTTGACCTCTACCTCCATGCATATTTTTAACCTTTGAAATGCACCATGCATATTTGTTACTTTAGGCATTTCTTTTAGAAAAGAATAGAAATATTTGCTGGGAACTACTTTTTTTTTTTTTTTTTTTTTTGCTTTTTTAGGGCCTCATCTGTGGCATATGGATGCTCCCAGGCTAGGGATTGAATTGGAGCTATAGCTGCTGGCCACAGCTACAGCAGCACAGGATCTGAGCTGTGTCTGTGACCTACACCACAGCTCATGGCAATGCTGGATCCTTAACCCACTGATTGAGGTCAGGGAATCAAACCTGTGTCCCCATGGCTTCGTTACCATGAAGCCATGACAGGAACTCCCAAAAAGCACCCTTTAAAAGTGAGGGAAAAAAAAAGGAGGACAAAAAAAAAAAAAGGGAGTTCCCGTCATGGCTCCGTGGTTAATGAATCCAACTAGGAACCATGAGGTTGCCGGTTTGATCCCTGGCCTTGCTTGTGGGTTAAGGATCCAGCATTGCCATGAGCTGTGGTGGAGGTTGCAGACGTGGCTCGGATCCCACATTGCTGTGACTCTGGTCTAGGCCAGCGGCTATAGCTCTGATTAGACCCCTAGCCTGGGAACCTCCATATGCCACAGGAGCGGCCCTAGAAAAGACCAAAAAAAAAAAAAAAAAAAAAGTGAGGGAAGGAGTTCCCGTCGTGGCACAGTGGAAGTGAATCCGACTAGGAACCATAAGGATGCGGGTTCAATCCCTGGCCTCACTCAGTGGGTTAAGGATCTGACATTGCCATGAGCTACAGTGTAGGTTGCAGACAGGGCTTGGATCCTGCATTGCTGTGGCTGTGGTATAGGCTGGCAGCTATAGCTCTGATTCGACCCCTAGCCTAGGAACCTCCATATGCCATGGGTGCGGCCCTAAAAAGCCGGGGGGAAAAAAAAAAAAGAGCGAGGGAAAAGCCCAGAAGGACTTACGTGCCTGCAGACCTTAAGACGGTGCCAACCCAGTATCCTTAGGAAAGCAAAACTCAGGGATCCAAAAACCCTAAGTGAGTTATTTATGCACAGTCTGCCCACTCTTAGGACTCTAGGACTGGGGAGGCTACAGAATACGAACTTCAGTGGGGAATCGTTAAGTACCTGAAGTCATCATGAAGCAAATATGCTATTATAGGCACAGGCTTCCTGCACACATGGAGCCTTGGGGGCAGGTGTCTGAGACTCTTCTGAAGTCCCTCCTGGTCCTGACGAAAGTGCTGGGCTTGGACTCAGTGGCTGTGGGTTTCAAACCTGGCTTAACCTTCCTACTATCTGCATGACCTTGGGGGAGGCACTTCCTCTTTCTGGAATTCAGTTTCCTCTTTTGCAGAGTGGGGCCATGATATCACCTCTCCAACACCCCCAAGTGCAAATGAAGATACTTCCCATTCCAAGCACACATTGTAAAGAAAACAGGATAGAAAAACACAGAAACCAGAAGCTATTGGGTCACTTTCTTCCTTTTTTGTTTTAAGTTCGTTCTCTAATTTTTCTACCATGTCACAGATTACCTTTGAATTAAAAATGAGTAATTAAAGGAGTTGGAGTAGAGCTAATGTGAATAATGATGAGCCTGGCAACTTTTAGGGCTTCCTCTCTGCCAGGCAGCTGTTGAAGCTTTACCTCAGGTTTTGTCCCAACCAGCCTAGAAGGGAAGTAGCGTGGCTGCTACTTCTCGGCTGTGGAGACTGAGTTCCCAGAGAGGCCAAAGGCTTTACTATCACGAGAGGCCACAGTGACGTGCCAGGAGCGGGTATACAGTCGCATAGCAGTTTGATCAAGGTCAGTCTTCCAACTCTGAAGAAAGCAGAACCTCTCCTTCTCCTGCAACGTGACCACACGGCCTTAGAGACAAGCCTTTCCCAGCAGAGCAATGCTGTAGGAACCTGCTTCTGAGGGACCTGCTCTAGGTCAAGGTCAGGTTGATTAATAAATAACAGCCTGTTCCATCCAAAGTTTCCAGTGTATGAACTTACTTTTTTTTTTTTTTTTTTTTTGGTCTTTTTGCTATTTCTTGGGCCGCTCCCGCGGCATATGGAGGTTCCCAGGCTAGGGGTCCAATCGGAGCTGTAGCCGCCAGCCTATGCCAGAGCCACAGCAACGCAGGATCCGAGCCGCGTCTGCAACCTACACCACAGCTCACGGCAACGCCGGATCGTTAACCCACTGAGCAAGGGCAGGGCTCGAACCCGCAACCTCATGGTTCCTAGTCGGATTCGTTAACCACTGCGCCACGATGGGAACTCCCTGAACTTACTTTTAAACAGCATTTGTTGGAGTTCCCGTAGTGGCTCAGTGGTTAACGAATCCAACCAGGAACCATGAGGCTGAGGGTTCGATCTCTGGCCTCGCTCACTGGGTTAATGATCTGGCGTTGCCATGAACTGTGGTGTAGGTCACAGACACAGCTTGGATCCCAAGTTCCTGTGGCTCTGGCGTAGGCTGACGGCAGCAGCTCCAATTGGATCCCTAGCCTGGGAACCTCCATATGCTGTGGGTGCAGCCCGAGAAAAGACGAAGAGACAAAAAAATAAAAAATAAAATAAAAAGCATTTGTTTCTGGGAGTTCCTATCGTGGCACAGTGGTTAACGAATCTGACTAGGAACCATGAGGTTTCGGGGTCGATCCCTGGCCTTGCTCAGTGGGTTAAGGATCCGGTGTTGCCACGAGCTGTGGTGTAGGTCGCAGACGCGGCTCGGATCCCATGTTGCTGTGGCTATGGTGTAGGTCGGCGGCTACAGCTCTGATTAGACCCCTAGCCTGGGGTCTATGCTGCAGGAAGCGGCCCTAGAAATGGCAAACACACACACACACACACACAGCATGTTTCTGTATAAAAACATTGCTTGCTTCTCTTCAGTGGCAACAGAATACATTTTCTAAATAAAAATGCTAATATACTGGGAATTCACTTTGTGGCTCATTAGTAATGAACTCTGCTAGTATCCATGAAGCTGAGGGTTTGACCCCTGGCCTCAATCAGTGATTCAGGGATCCAGTGTTGCTGTGAGCTGTGGTGCAGGTCGCAGACACAGCTCAGATCCCATTGATGTGGCTGTGGTATAGGCTGGCAGCTGTAGCTCTGATTTGACCCCTGGCCTGGGAACTTCTATATATATGCTGCAGGTGCAGCCCTAAAAAGACAAAAGACAAAAGCTATTATACTTTGATAAGAAATGTCTTCTAATGATGCTTTTCTGAAAAAAAAAAAAAAAAAAAAACAAATTTCTAAACGCCCTACCATTTGTAAGCAGATTGCTTCTTTCAAAAGGCAAATGCTGATAAATAATACTTTTTAAATCCTGGGGGGATAGGTAGCCCACCTGTTGTTCTCTCCCACACTCCAGAGGCACCATCTGTTACCAGCGTGTTTGTGACCTAGGAACACAGTGCCCCCACCCACAATGCTGCTCCACCCTGATATTGAAACCAAGGCTGATGGGGGGGGTTTGTGTGGCACCAGACAAGTCTCTATTCGGCCTGGAAAACCCTCCTTAAAAGAGTCAGCATCATTCTGGAGCTCTCAGGTGTCTGCCTGTTGCTCAAGAGTCCTGAATCTGGCCACGGTGAGGGAAGTGGTGGAAATGAGTAGTGGCTCAGTGGTTGACAAACCCAGCTAGTGTCCATGAGGATGCTAGTTTGATCTCTGGCCTCACTCAGTGGGTTAAGGATCTGACATTGCTGTGAGCTGTGGTGTAGGTCATAGATGTGGCTCGGATCTGATGTGGCTGTGGCTGTGGCATAGGCCGGTGGCTACAGCTCCAAATTCGGCCCCTAGCCAGGAAACCTCCATATGCCACGGGTGCAGGTGTGTCCCTAAAGAGTCAAAAATTAAAACAAAAAAGGCAGAGGACCAGGAGACAGCCTTTGGGGCTGGCGCAGGCACAAACCACTGGGTGAATCAGACTTGCACTGACTCCTGGAGCCACGTACTGTTTGCCTTCTGTCTGAGGCCTTATCTGCCAGGGAGATGGGCAGGCAGCCAGGGCCCTCTCAGGTGAGGGGTTGTACAGCTATGCTTGTGGCATGCTGCCACACCAGATGACAACTGGTCTCTCAGAAGGAGCACTGGGCTGGGACTCAGGAGGCCAAAGCACCCAGAGATGGCCCTCGCTGGGCTCCATGAATCTGAGCAACTCACTCCCATGGCCCTTCACCTCAGGCTCTTTATCTGCAGGGTAAATGTGGGCGGCATAGGAATTTGCACACAGTGCTACAGGAGTCTTAAATTTGTGATTTAAGCACACATTTGATGTTATTTAAAATATATCCATGTCGATGTTTCCTTGTGGCATAGTGGGTTAAGGACCTGGTATTGCTGCAGCTGTAGCGCAGGTTGCAGTTGTGGCATGGGTTCAATCCCTGGCCTGAGAACTTGCACATGCTGCAGGTGGGCCATAAATGAATGAATCCATGCATTGCTAATGATTTTTTAAACTTTTTTTTAGACATAAAACCTGTTCATCTTTATGCCTGTTAACATGACAAAAGTTAATCTGTTCCTAGGTTGTTCTGAAGTAGACCTTCCTATTCTGTTACTTCTGGGATTGCAAAATGAGGTGTTTAACATGTTCCCAGAGTTCTCATTGTGGCGCAGTGGAAATGAATCTGACTAGTATCCATGAGGATGTAGGTTTGATCCCTGGCCTTGCTCAGTGGGTTAAGGATCCAGCGTTGCTGTGAACTATGGTGTAGGTTGAAGACTTAGTTCAGATTCCTAGTTGCGGTGGTGTAAGCCAGCAGCTATAGCTCCGATTCAACCCCTAGCCTGGGAACCCCCTGTGCCACAGAAAAAAAGTTTCCATTTGCATTCACTTCTCTGTACAAACAAAGCACAGGAAAAACTGGGTTCTGAGGTTAATCTAATTGACTACAATTCATCAAAACATTACTTTTCCTACCTTTCTAAGTCAATATTATCTGCTAGAACTTACTTTTTACAGCAATATCATTTATAGTTATATAAAATCTCATTCCAAAAAAAGTTTGCCTAGTCTTCAAGTTTGAAAATCCCAAGTTCTCTAGCTGTGACTTTATACTAATGTACAATTCTAATCCCTGAATAAATTCATAGGGTCTTAAACTTGTCAGTCCACATAAACACTGTTTCCTGCCTTTGCCTTTATGCAGATGGCTTTTTCCTTTAGATAGCCAGCTTTCTATCCTGATCCCATTCTTCAGTTTAGCTCAAGTACAACCTCTTCTACACACAACACTTAACATGATGATTGTTGTACAACTAAATTCATTCAGTAAAAAAAAAAAAAAAAAGGAGTTCCCGTCGTGGCGCAGTGGTTAATGAATCCGACTAGGAACCATGAGGTTGCGGGTTCGGTCCCTGCCCTTGCTCACTGGGTTAACGATCCGGCGTTGCCGTGAGCTGTGGTGTAGGTTGCAGACGCGGCTTGGATCCTGCGTTGCTGTGGCTCTGGCGTAGGCCGGTGGCTACAGCTCCGATTCAACCCCTAGCCTGGGAATCTCCATATGCTGCGGGAGCGGCCCAAGAAATGGCAAAAAGACAAAAACATAACAAAACAAAACACTTAACGGAGTTCCCATTGTGGCTCAGTGGTTAACAAATCCTACTAGGAACCATGAGGTTGTGGGTTTGATCCCTGGTCTTGCTCAGTGGGTTAAGGATCTGGTGTTGCTGTGAGCTGTGGTGTAGGTTGCAGACGCAGCTTGGATCCTGCGTTGCTGTGGCTGCGGTGTAGGCTAGTGGCTATGGCTCTGATTCGACCCTTGCCTGGGAACCTCCATATGCCGCAGGAGTGGCCCTAGAAAAGGCAAAAAGACAAAAACAAAACAAAAGCAAAACACTTAACATGGTCTTGAACCCAAGCCTTGGCTGCAAAATGAGAAACTGCCCTCACTCAAGTGGTGAGGTTTAAGTGAGCTGGTGGTATGTATATGTAAAATACTTAGCAAAATGCTGGCACTTGAGTTCAAGAAATGCTGATTATCACTATTGCCTGTATTACTATCTTTATTGTTATAGTGGAAAAAACTTACTGGAAAAAAGTCTTTGGACATTCAATTCTGTTAAACAGGTAGTGACCTCAGGCAAAGAATTTGGCCCAGTGTTCGCAAAGCAGTATTCTTAATGGGGCACTACTGCCACCTAGTGGGTGCCTGGGAAATTGACTTTTCTTTTTTATTGATTTTTTTGGTTGTTTCAGCTGCGCCTCTTTAAGTTTCCGGGCCAGGGACTGAACTCGCATCACAGCTGTGACCAGAGCCACAGCAGTGACAACGCTGGATCTCTAACCCACTGAGCAACCAGGATTTTTTTGTTTTGTTTTTTTTCAGTGATGGTCACACTGCCGGGGAACATAACTGACTTTAGGGGAAGGGGATGAAGATACGATGCCTGGCACACAAAGAATTGCCCATGTCCACAGGACTGAACCAACTACAGGTAAAAAAATATTAAAAGTGCCTGCAGGAGTTCCCTGGCGGCCTAGAGGTTAAAGATCCGGCTATATCACTGCTATGTTATGGGCTGGATCTCTCGCCCAGTAATCTATGCATGCCATGGATGTGCCTGCATAAAGCCATTAAATGATTAAATGGAACAAAAACATTATCTAAAGTAATTTAGTAATCTACCCCTGTGCATTTGGACTACTGTTTTACCTGTTACTCTTCTATCAAAAGATATATACTATTTAATACTTGAACAATGTTTTAGGTGCCAAGAAGTGTTTCGAGCACATTTTGGGTATTAATTCACTTAAACCTTCATAACCCCATGGGATAGTTTTTACTCCCCACCCCTGCCCCACGTTGTGAGTTATTTTTGCCATTACAGTTTTAAGGCCCAGCTCATTTGTGAAATTATACTTCCTCATTTCTCCCATTCAGCAATCTTGGCATGTTATCCCTACTTCATTTAAGCTTCTTTCCGTCTCTCTCCTATCATAATTACTGGTCTATCATTACTTCCTGGCTCCAGTTTTTATTGTCTACATGTGCCTTCACTTTTTTATAGGACAGGTATGGAATGGCTTCAGGTGGGTACAAGCATCTGACTTGTCTCTTAGCAGTCATCCCTAACAGAAATACATACTACTTTATAAACTGCCTTCCTTTTATTTTGTGTATCATGGTTAAGGCTTCATCTTGATTTTTCTTTTGGCCACACTTGTGGCATGCAAAAGCTTCTAGGCCACAGATCATACCCATACCACAGCAGTGACAATGCCAGACAGATCCTTAATGCTAGGCCACCAGGGAGCTCTTCATCTTGATTTTTTTAAAAATAATTAACATAAAAAATGGAGTTCCCGCTCTAGAGCAGTGGGTTAAAAATCCAACTGCAATGACTCAGGTCACGGTAGAAGTGCAGGTTCGGTACCCAGCCCCGTGTGGTGGGTTAAAGGATCCCACTTGTCACAGCTGCAACTCAGATTCAATCCCTGGCCTAGGAACTGTGTGCCACAGGCGTGGCCATTAAAAAGGGGAAAAAAAAAGATTTCATTTCAGAATAGTCAGAGATCATTACAAAATTTTCTTTACAAAAAGGGGGCCCAAGGGGTTATGAGGGTTGAGATCACTTTCCCTGTCTGAGCTTCTTCAGTAAATGAGATAACCCCAACATCAGAGCTGATGAGAAAAAGCACCACATGTGTGCTCAGAACATGGTAATTCAGTTTTAGTTCCCAGCCTGGTGTCTACCTTTTCTGTCCCATACCTTGCTCAAGGGATATCCCCAACACAAGCACCGTGAACTTAAGGAGTAAGGAAGCATTTTCTGATGAAAACAATCACATCCGGCTGCTAGGTGACACAGAAACCAGTCTAGATGATGCACTTATAAACTCTCCCACTCACCTTAGAATTATTCCAAATCTTTTGAGGAAAGGAATGGAGCATTCATCCAAGTTAACAGACTGCAGCTGCTGAAGGCAGTTCAACAGCTTAAATTTAAGTGACCACTCAAATATTCCCATTTAATTTAGACCATTTTCCCCCCCTCCAGCAACTAAGAAATGCTGCAGACTCCTAACTACAGCCACTGGTTTTGAAACCAGAGGAGGTAGGTGCTTTCATGAATCTCTGTCTGACCATAGAATTCTTAGGTGTTCACCATAACAGAGTCCATTTGGGGAAAAAGGAAAAATAGTTGGGAAAAATAGTTGAAAATAGTTGAAAAAGTTAACTAAAAAAACCCCATCAAACATAAATGTTAAAAGTTCGGTGTGTACCAGTCCTTATGTAAAATGTAATACTCAGTAGTGCTGCTATCACGTTCCCCAAAGGGTTAAAACTGGGGTGATGTCAAGACCAGGAAACTGGAATAGCCATAGCAACGAGTCACGGGTTTGAAGGCTGCCCATGACTCAAGGTTAACAGTGAACAAGGACACTTGTTATCAACCCGTTCACATTAGCACAGCTTTGTCCTCCTTGACAATGACATTTTAAGTCACATTAAATTAAGCATCACTAAGCATCAGGATAAAGCCAGGTAGGCCTTTGCCAAGAAATATCTTGACTACTTAACAAGTGGTACCCTGCCCAGATGATGACGTGGATTTCAGTAGAACATAACATCTCAGAAGTGCATGCTTCAGATATGTAATAAGAGAAAAGCTAAAGGACACATGACTTCCATTTATTTCTAGCTGTATAAATACCTGCTCATTACAGTATGCCTAACTTTCTAGAAAACAAAAATTCAACACGTTACCTCAAGAAAGGAAGAAATAATTATTTCCCAGTATACATACAATTTACACTTTTTACCATGAGCATGTTTTAGAACTAGAGACAACTAAATCCTGTCATTAAGTGACAATGAAATGGTACCTTATGATTGGGTTATAAAAATGCAGAACAGAAAACAAAGGCTTTGGAGACAAGTATGTTCTCAGATCTTCCTCAGCTTACACCTTGATATACCAGTCATAAATTGAAAATATCTTAAGTTAAAAACACTATACTACACCTAACCTACCCAACATTAAGCTTAGCCTAGCTTACCTTAAATATGCTCAGAACACTTAGATTAACCTACAGCTGGGCAAAACTATCCAACAAAATGTTGAATATCTCATGTAATTTACTGAATACAGAGTGAAAAGCAGAATAGTTAGGTCCAGAAGAAGTATACTAGTTTACTCTTGTGATTGCATGGCTGCCTGGGAGCCATGCCTTAGCTTGTTGCCCCTGCCCAAGCACCAAGAGTTTTGTGCTGCCCGCCACTAGCCAAGGAAAAGATCAAAATTGAAAGTTTCTGGAGTTCCCATTGTGGCCGAGTGGGTTAAGGAGCTAACTACTATCCATGAGGATGCAGGTTTGATCTCTGACCTCACTCAGTGGGTTAAGGGTCCACACTGCCACAAAGTGCAGCATAGGTTGCAGATGTGGGTGGGATACTGCATTGCTGTGGCTGTGGTGTGTAGGCTGGCAGCTCCAATTCAATCCCCAACCTGGAACTTCCACATGCTGCAGGTGTGACCCTAAAAAAGAAAAAAAAAATTGGTTTCCAGAGTTGCTTTCACACCATTATTAGGTCAAAACAAACAAAAAAAACCCCACGAGTTGAATCATCCTAAGTCGGAAATTGTGTACTTGTTTAGCAGCATAAGGAGTGATATTAGGAACTTTTTTCTGCCCTCTTTTAATAGAGATACTCACCTTAAGTGAGTGATAAGCATTACAGAAGAAAAAGGCCCTGGACAATGTTTGGCAGACTGGTACTGAAAAACAAAATTTATCTTCCTAGAAGACATAGCTGGCCAGAGTAGGTGTGGTAGGGCAGATGAATTAAAAAAAAGAAAAAAAAAAATTTAAAACCTTCCTTACCTGACTACTCCAAGTCTTCCACCCAAGCTTCCAGCATCCTAAAAGAAGCTTACTTTAAAAGATTTTAAATCTATTTAAGATTTTTTAATCTAAGATTTTCAATCTGTTTTCAAATATTCAGTTCTTAGCCCTCTCCAAATTATCAGAGTTCACCTACACCTTATTTAAAGTAGGCAACTTTGGAGTTTCCACTGTGACCCATGACCCATGAGGATGTGGGTTTGATCTCTGGCCTTGCTCAGTGACTTGGCTCAGATCCCATGTGGCTGTGGCATAGGCCGACAACTGCAGCTCCGAATTAATTAGAACCCTTAGCCTGGGAACTTCCAAGAGTGAAACCCTATCTAAAAAAAATAAAAAAGTAGGCAACTTCTACTCCCAACCTCCCTTCTGGAAACCAATTTCATTTCAAATGGACTGCTTGGCATACATTGCCAACTGAAGACCAAACAGGACTGCCGGTTCAATTTCTTGTCCCCATTAAACCCCAAACAGCTGGGACACATAAGCCAGCCATTTCAATGTGAGGACAGTAACATTTCCAGCTTCTTGGCCTTCCTACCAGTACCAAAGCCCACACTGCTTACTCAGCAGTAGGGCTGAAGGAAAATCAAAAATCATCAGACTGGGAGAAGGATCAAGACGGCGAAGGAGTAAGACCTCAGGCTCACCCTGAAATACGAAAAACCAGAAGATACCATTAACAATTACATGCCAACAAATTTGACAATCTAGAAGAAATGGACAACTTTCTAGAAATTTAGAGCCTGCCAAAACTGAATCAAGAAATCACTAGAAATTATATTGAGTATGTAATATAAAACACTCCCTACAAACAAATGAACCTTTCCACAGAAAATTCATGAACTTGGAGAAGACTTTGTCGTTGCTGAGGGGGAGAGGGAGGGAGTGAGATGGACTGGGAGTTTGGAGTTAATAGATTCAAACTATTGCATCTGGAGTGGATAAACAGTGAGATCCTGTTGAATAGCACAGGGAACTATTATCTAGTCACCTGTGATGGAACATGATGGAGAATATAAGAACATATATGTATGTTACGTCTATGACTGGGTCACTTTGCTGTAATGGTGGAAACTGACATAACACTGAAAATAAATCAACTACAGTGGGATAAATAAAAACTTTAAAAAATCACCAGACTGGAATCCTGTTTCACCTCCAAACCCATGCAACTCAGTTGGCTCCTGCTCACTAGTATCTACTCTATGACTAAGGTACTCTGTCTGTACCACTCTTCTTCACCTCAGATTCTTTATAGCCTTTATCTGTGAGCTGAACCTTTAGTAACCACCCCCCACCCCTTATGCACCTTACCATCTGTCTCAGTTGTTTTCCACTGCTTTTAGGAGCTAAAGGGTTTCAAAGCACCCTCAAGATTACTTGCCACCTCACCCAAGACCCTTTCTCTTAGGGCATTAAGCACCATAAAACCAACACATCTTGAATTATCCTAATCTAAAACAGGTATACATGAAAAAATTGAGGTTTCAATATCCTAATATTGAAGACAAATCAAATATTACATGTTTTTAGATACTGAGCTGGTGTCATGCCTTATCACTGTACACCCAAGTGCCTGTGTCATACACTGCCAGGTGGGGAAGGTGTGACACAAAAAGGATTAAATGACAAATCAATATTCCAGTTTGTATTTATTTGCAAAGCACTCCTGCTGAAACACGGTTTTCTCTAAACTAAAAAATTGGGTTGAAAATAAGTACCAGCTGCCTAAGTTTTAGAAGATTTAAAAAATGTTTTCTAAAGTGGTTACTCTTTCAAAAAAACTTTTAACTCCCCCAAATGTTCCATTTCATATACTGATCATTCCCCTTCCCAAATCACTATAAATAACACCCCACCCTCCTCCAAGGAAGCCTTCAATAAGCAATTTTCAGCAACTTTTCCCCTTGGCTATAAAGTTTGGGGACTTAGCAAAACAAAACAAAGCCCCAACCACTGAAGGATGCTAACTTGCCCCAAATGCAATCTGAATGAGGTAATAGTGAAGCGAAGGCACAAATTCACAAGTGACAAGAACTCAGTCACCTACAAACTACTTTTCTGGAAAGCTTAATTTTGCTCTGGAAATAAAGCGAAATATTCTCCATCCCAGGACCTCTTCAAATGATGAACAGGAATTTAACAATTCCTATCTTCCTTTTTTGCTTTTTAGGGCCGCATTCTTGGCACATGGAGATTCCCAGACTAGGGGTTAAATCAGAGCTACAGCTGCCGGCCCACGCCACAGCCACGCCAGATCCAAGCTGCATCTGTGATCTACACCACGGCTCATGGCAACACCGGATCCTTACCCACCGAACAAGGCCAGGGATCAAACCCACAACCTCATGGTTCCTAGTCAGATTAACTTCTGCTAAGCCACAACGGGAACTCCCCTATCTTCCATGTTTTTAACAAGCCCTAAATGAAGCTAAGTGTCAACATTTCTAAGATTTTTCACTTCTTAAGTGTATATACATACTAATAGTTTAAGGCACTTAGTGGCCAGATTCTAAGACTTTAGAACCAAGGAAAAACTAAATATGAGGAAAGTAATGTTCTCCAAATCTATTTCATGTTAACCTGGGAAACATCTCAGCTGTCGTATGTTCCATTAATAATTAAAAATTGGGATACAAAATGACAAGAATACTGTATTATAAATTTCTACAGTCCCAATACAGGAAAAGTTGCATGAACAAAATTAAGCAGTTATTTAGGTTTATCAAAAGACCTTATTTTCAATGTCTTTTCTCAGAACCTCACAAGTATGCTGTAGAACTAAATTCTTGTGAGGTATCCAATGAATAAAACAGGATGAAAAAAGCTTTTGTGGACATAAAATTTAATTCAACACTATCAGATTTTGGTAAAAATATACTCCAACCCAGTTTTTCTTCAGCTACTTTAATTACAAAAATCTTTCATATTCTTAAAAGAAAAAGAGGAAACCAGAAGGCAGCAGTCTAGTACAAAAATATACAACCTGGAAGACATTACCACCAACTAGATCTGACAACTAAATCATGTTCAGGATTCTGAAAATAAAAGCACATTAAGACAAAATTCTAAACCAGTGGTTCTTATGTAACCAGGAATGGAAATATGAGTCAGTGGGTCTGGAATCAGATGTGTGTTATTTTGGAAATTGCTATGATTAACACCATTCCTGATAAAGCAGCACTGTAAGAACATGAACCATGACTCTACAACAAAAAGCAACCAGAGCTTCCTATCTATCCATACATGGGTGAAAAAACCTGGAGATGCCATCTACTGATCACATGATCTTTTTTAAGAAACTATAAAAAAGTATAGAAACAGTAGACAAAAGGTATCTAAATCTTGTAAAATTAAAAAAAAATTTCTCCAGCTAATATATCTTTGTTTTTATCTTTCTGCTTAAGACATGGAGGTAAGTAATCCACAATGAACTGAGAATCAGTGTTAAATATTTCTGTAAGCATAAAAAACAACTTATCCCTAGGTATGTTCCTTGAATTATCACCAAATATTAGTAAGCAAACATTTGTAATCATACACAAGTCAAAGTTTTTATGACTGTTTTCAGTATCATCAACTGATGATGCAAGACAGACTGACAAATGGGACTTACAATTTCAGAAACTAGTGAACAGCCGCAATCTAAATGTAGAATGCGGTTTTAACAATTTCTATCTTCCGTATTTTTAACAAGCCATAAATTTGTGTTAGGGCTTCTGGTTAAAGTGATTACAAATTTGGATCCTAAAGGTAACTCCCTGAGGTTAACTTTATGTATCAGCCACATTTTGCCATAATTTTTTACAGAAACCCTTCCAATTTAAGTCTCTTCAAGTTATATGCTGCCAAAAATGCCCATATAAATTTAAGAGCAGTGTAATTAATATACCTTATTACTTCCATGAATTTTTGGCTATCTTGCTTTGTTCATAACAAAAGCTTTTAAGCTATGAAATGACAAAAGGCCCTAAATCTGAGCTCCAATAAATCACCAGGCAGCCTTAACAATATCTTCTATAACAAGGCTCATACTGAACTTCACCAACACCAAAAGACTCTCCTCCCTTGATTATTTGCATGAAAGGTTAAGAAGGACCACTGGAAATAGTGTTTAGGATTTGTATCTTATAAAATATCCTTACAGATTAATGACTTATCTTTCACATTAAAGTCAGTACAGCATAATCCAAAACTGTCTTTAAATAGCACATTTAAGGAAACTAAGCCACAAGACTGTTGTATTATGATTTAATCTAATTGCACAAAAATTTGAAGTTACAACTCCTCTAGATTTCTAAGAGGAAAGTTATGCATGCCTCCGTATGCAACTCTGTACTGTTACATTTTAACCATATAGTGGATTTTACATCATGACGGACCAATTTAGAATTCCCATGCAACACCTCAAATTATATAAAATGGAAGCAATTTTTAAAGCTCTGTGTTAAAGTTTTCATGCTAATGATAAAAGCCCCTTTTAAAGGGCAACTTTGGATTATAATGTATCAGGTGGCTATACTTTAAAATGTTGGTCACTGAGTATCATGGACTTTTTGAACTGGCTTCTACGCCTAAAAATTTAAGTTTTATCACTTAGGTGGACACAATTCCTTTCATTTCAAAAGCCTCAACTGTGCTTACAGAGTTAAGATTTGTGTAACCAACTGCCTTCTATGGGACAAGAACTATGGTAACAGTGGGTTCGACTATTACACAATTATGCTAATATTTTATTGTCAAAAGCACTTTACAAGAAAATATAAGTATGGCTTCCAATAGGAATGTTATACCTGGACTTGGTACCAAGCTCACAGATTTTAGTTTTGCAAGGAAAAACAGGCTTTCAGGTTAAACAACAATTTGTAACCAAAACTTTAATCCCAAGGATTCTCACAAAACATATTACAAATGACAGCATGAAAAAAAATCTTGCACAGTAACTCAAAGTTCAGCTCTACAATGTACCCTTAAACTGGTAGAACATCAGAATGTATCTTGAATAGTCTCCAATTTTCAAATAAAGAATGTTACAAAGAGCTATGTATTCATATATAGCAATCACAGAAGGAACTTATGACCTAAAGCAAAAGTAAACTAATTTTCCTGAAACTTCTTAGATTCTATACAACTGGACAATATCCTGTCCATTATGAAGACTAGTGGGATTTTTAAACCTCTAATCTAGTAGTTTAATGATGCAGCTTTAACTTTTACCTGCTGGTTTGCATTCATAGCAGCTTTTAAAGACTGCTTGCTCAACTACAACTGCACACCATATTCCAGCTATGGAAAGTCTTCTCAAATTTTTGCCGGTTTTGCTTCAGTAATATTGAACATCACAGTTTAGCTGGGCAGGAGTTAGAGGTTTATTATCAATCTATGCAAGACTTAAAAAAAAAAATCAAATTCAATTTTGCTTAAGGGAACATTGTAAAGTAACAATTCTTGGTATTACATGCCTCATATGATTCATTTCAAACCATAGAGAATTACATCTTTATGTGTAAAAATTACATCTTTACTTTTGTTGCCAAGAGACAAACAAATGTGAACAGCTAAAACATCTTAAAAATGCACCAAGCTTATGAAGTCTCAAACAAAACTTGAATTTTCTGTACATACTCCTGTCAAATGAAGTTATTTGCTGTACACCACTCCTCTTGCAAACTGGTTTTCTATTTCCTTTCATTTGACCTGGATCGGCTAAAAACAAAAACCAAAAGTTACAAAAATTGTATCAAAATGACTTAAAAGAAGTACTTGTTTTTAGTACATTATGTATGCAAGGTCTTTTATGCCTCAGGTCATTAAAGATCTTACCTACGAGACCTAGAGAAAGAACGGGACGGCTTGTGATTTCTCTCCCGAGAAAGTGATCTCTCTCTTCTCCTATCTCTAGAAAGGGACCTGAAGTCAGAGGGGAAAAAAAAAATAGGGCCATTCAGGATCATACACCCGTATTTCCAAGATTTTGAAAAACTAAAAACTAATTTTTCTTACAACTTAACAGTGGTTACAGATACTACCTCAGTCATTATGAAAGTCAACATCTATTACTATTATCTAAGTCATTTGGAAAACAGCTTAGGAACAGCACAAATACTCCCATTTCTGAGAACGTGGCCCGCAAAAAGTAGTTATTTACCTGCTCCGGCTACGGGAGAAGCTTCTCCGTCTTGGAGATCTAAAAGCAGAAACAGGAAAATTAGACTAACTGTCAATTAGCATTTATGGCGTGAGGCATTTCCCAACTTTTCAATCTCACTGTTGGGCCCAGTGAATGTGCCGAAGAACTGGCACCCATCGTCCAAAAATAATAAAAAAAAATTTTTTTTTAAAGAAAAGAAAAAAGGCACAGAAGGATTAAGGAACCAAAAGCTCAAGTGAAAAGCAGGTATCCAACCATGGATTCACTTTAACAAAGAATGCTTCACAGCAGATCTGTCCAATGCAAAACTTTCATGTCAAACTAACTTCACTACCCAAACACCACACCAAAATGTAGTCCCACAATAGTTCCAAAAACAGTACCATAAATCAGTATTTGGAACCCATGCAAACCTATAAGTCCATGACAAGACTTAGGTACCAGGTGGATAGTGTAATTCTGTGAAAACGCGCTAGGTGTAAATATTGATGCCATTAAGTGCTACATTAGAACTGCCATTTGTGATCGTCACATTTAAGAGTGTGTTTAGGCTTATCAAAATTACCTTAGCTTGGCCCACTTCACCCCCAAAATTTTAATTTTTGAAAACTGTTAGTAAAACCATTTAAAGGTGATAGGATTCAACAAATTTTTGCTAGAAAGGAAAGCTAAATCTGTTAGAATTATTAAAATTTTAGTTTGGCATCTCAAACATGCAAATAAGTTTCACTTGAAGGTCTAGTTACATTATGAGTTCCCTATCACCCTTAAAAGTTTTATTCAAGCAATATATATGTACGTTACCATTCAATTATGCACAGCCAGCCTTTGATCCAGAAAAAAGAATTACTTTAAGCCGCTTACTCCTTATTTTAACCAGCAGTAAACTGTATAAGCAGGAAAAACTTACTAGTTTTTGGGTTTCAACAAGCTAGAAATGGTGAGGTGAGGCTGCCGGACTGACGGCCAGGAAGAATTTGCTGAAAAGGTTTTGCCAGATGTTGCGTTGGATTTAGTTGGTTGGCGAAGGGGGTGTTGTGGATTTTTCCTGCTTTTTTGTTAGCCGAAGGCTGCTGCTGTAGTTGTTGTGAAGACATTTGGTAAATAAACAGCTGAGCTGATTGGCCAGGAATGTGTGGGCGGTCGAGGTGGCTGCTGCCGATTTGGTTAAGGTTGGAGAGAAGGCTGAGAGAAAACAGCATGCTCGGGAACCAAAGGGCGGTGCAACCTGACGACTGGCCATGCCTGGGTCATGTGAAACGACACCAGCCAAGCTGAATGGGGCGCGCTGGTCACATGACGCTGAAAGGGCTAGTTGACTGGCTAATGCAGATTCAGAGGGTGGTGAGAAGAGACATGATGGTGACTCTGTAACGGGGTTCATTTTTATTAATAGATGGACCAAAAAGCACAAAAAAAAAATGAAAAACAAGCCATCAGTACAACCATCTATTAGCTAACAAATACTCTTTATTATGATGGGCAACAGTGTGTTGTTTTGTTTTTCAAAACAGCAAAAGGGGCAAGATTTTGAACTCCTATCTCCTAGAAGGACTTCACTCACCTGTAAGAGGTAAATTCAGTCCTATAGAAACTATTTTGGAGGTTTGAGGAGATGTGGAGTTAGCATCCAGACAATACTGCCTGGTCCAAGAAAGATGCCATTTTTAATTATAAAAAAACTGAATTCTCTCCTATTTGGGTTTGAAGAACAGATGACTGGGATTACTTTAGCCCCCTTTATTGGTCAGTGACTTAAGTTAGTTTCAGAATGACTTCTACTTTACCAGTTGCAACATTAAAACAGCTGCCTGTTTGATAAATATTACAATAGTAGAAAACACATTTTGGTGAAGAGCTAGAATTGAATGTAATGTTTGTCATTATGGAGTCAAGAAATGGAAAAAGGCCTAAATTGAAGTATAAGGGAAGACTTGGAAAGATGCAACTAGAAGATGAACTAGAAGATAGATCCAAGATAGAAGTTACTGACTACCAACATGAACAGTGACCTAAGACAAAAGCCAACACTCAGCACAACTCACATACCCCAAGCTACGCCCAGCAAATGTTTCATAAAAACCTCTGATTCTTCAAAGTTTAAAACCCACCAACAAACTTTAAGAGAATACCTGTTCCTATCAGCTACTCCATTACACCAATACCTCTAAACACGCTCTCTCTAAGTACCTGCGGCGAGGTGGAGGACTCCTTCTCCGATAATCATCTCGAGGGCGACGACCCCAAGAAGGAGGTGGGCCACGATTTCTACTTCTCTTTTCACCATTAGAGAGTTCCACTCTTACTCGGCAGCCACACAGCGTTCTAAGAGGGAAGAAACATTAAATTTAAAGCAGCCGGATTGATTAAAAGATACACATTAAAGCGGGAAAAAAACCCCAACATTCATTTATAGCTAGTTTCTGTGTAAGAAACATCTGAATGCTCATAGAATTCTTAACACCAAAACAAGGTTTAGTTTCTATATTTTTTTCTGGTAAAAAACACCTTCCTTACATTTTATTGCTTTGTTAGTCAGTGTGATCATTGGGTTCAATGATCACAGTGACAATATTAAGTGTGAAAATCCCTGGATCCATTCTCAAAGAATTAGTTCATCTGTACATGCTGGTGTGACTACTTCCTTTGAGGTCCCAGCAATTGTTTACCAACCTTACTATATTTGTTGGTCTCCTTTCTCTTCATACCTCCAAGTAAAGAGCAGTAAACAGGACAGAAGCATTCTGGCCATTTATTTAATACAACCCTCTCCACTCAATCATCACACAATAGTTGACAAGAAATTGCAAGTGAGAACAGTAAGAAAGTTATCTCCCACCTCTTCATTGGTCCACAACCATTAAGTTTAGATAAGCCACATTTGGACAGACACTGGGAAGAGGTGGGGCTCTCAACCAGTTTCTGCAATTTGCTTAGTTAAGTGACCTTTCATATAGCTTTACAGCCAACTCTCAGATCCTTTCAGTTTTCCATCTTAAGGATCAAAGTTTTCCTTGATTTCATGAAATCCAGTGGTTTGCAAATGCCAGGATAAAGGGCAACACTAGTTCACTTTAAGACTCAGGTGTTATTTGAGTTCCCCGGTGGCTCAGCAAGTTAAAAATGCAGCACTGGAGACAGTTTGGGGGGGTTGGGGGATGGAAATCCTATAAAATTGGATTGTGATGATCATCGTACAACTAAAAATGTAATAAGTTCACTGAGTAATAGAAAAAAAAAAAATAGAATGCAGCACTGTCACATTTGATCCCAGAACCTGGGAACATCCACAAGCCACTAGCACAGAAAAAACAAACAAAAAAAACCAAAAAACAAAACAAAACACCCAACTAACCTCAGGTGTTACTTAGCCAGTCAACAAGACACTAAAAGCATAGGGAAATAACACCCACACTTCCTAAAAAAAAGTGTTATCATGTAAAGATAATGGTACAATAAACCCATGTAACCATCATCCAGCTA
Source organism: Sus scrofa (assembly GCF_054392235.1). Lineage (NCBI taxonomy): Eukaryota > Metazoa > Chordata > Mammalia > Artiodactyla > Suidae > Sus > Sus scrofa. Next base: position 40,868,010 of record NC_139389.1, on the reverse strand, counting down.
CAATCAATCAGGATGTGACCATAAGGGAATGTCTGATTCCACAATTTTAGATTTCAAAGTTTACAACATGACTATTTATAGTGGATTTAGATTAAAATATTTCAGTCATATTTTGGATGCTGCTCTCCACCCGCCAACTGCAAATAAAATTCTTTTCTTCAATGGCAAACTGAATAAACTCTCCCTACGTATCGTCACTAAAACCGTTGTCCTTTTTTGGCCAGAAAAAAAAAAATTTATGTAAATCTCCACAAAGCCATCTAAAAACCTCTTATCCTAGAGATTTTAAATATTAAAAGGACAAACAACATATTATTAGCAAAAATTAACAAATTACCTCCCATCTAGCTCTCGGACAGCATCAGCTGCATCTCGGGGATCTTCAAATTCAACAAAAGCAAAGCCAGGAGGATTTCTAGCAACCCATACACTTCGGAGTGGTCCATAATAGCCAAAAGCTCGTTCCAATTCAGTCTTGTTACCATTGTTTCCCAGATTACCTACATAAACTTTACAGTCCAATGGACAGGAATCACGATGCATTTCTGTAACAAAAAAAAAAAAAAAAAATCCAAAATATCATAACCCACACAGTAAAAAACAGATCCTTAGGAAAGAATTCAAAAACCGAAAAAAGGTAAAGGCACTACCCTTGAAACACCCCAATCGTTGCCAATAACCACCTGGAAGCCAAGCTGTGTAAGAAAATAAAAAAAAAAATCACCTCCCAGAGAAGTGGAGGGAGGAAACAGTAGGGGAGCATATGCCACAAAATGGGAACTGAGAGACTTAAACCTATTTCAGTTATCTGAAGGGGGGGGAGGAACAACTTTGAAAAGTAGGATTAAAAGCAAAACCTGGAGACTACAAAACAAAATGACAAGTGAAGACAAGACAGCAGTTAAGGCTAAACCACTAAAAAAGTGATAGTAATGTGCCTTCACAAGCCAAAACTTTACTCAAGCAGGACAAACTTGTTTTTTAAAAATATATATCTTGTTCTACCCTCAACAGCCGAAAGGTGTTAACCCAAATGTCCAGCAACAAAATGGAGAAGCAAAATTATTACCCATACAATGGAGTATTCAGGAACGAGTACCCATAAACATGGACAAAACGTGAAAGCATGCTAAGTTATAGATATCAGACAAAAAAAATACACGTAATACCATCCCATGTATGTGAAATATCCGAAACGGGTAAATCCAGAGACAGATTAGTAGCTACCAGGGGCTGCGGGAGAGAAAGGGGCAGGCCAAAAGGGTAGTGGCTGCTTAACAGTACAGGTCACCTTAGTGGGTATAATAAAATGCTTTAAAACTAGATAGAGGTGATAGTTACACAACATTGTGAAGGTATCGAATGCTTCTGAATCGTGCACTTTAAAATGAATGTTACATTAACTCCACCTCATGGGGAAAAAAATAGATTATTTGTTGTGCAAGAACTTAAGGCACTTTAGTTTACATTTGAAAAACCTTCAATACTAATAAAGCCGCCTCAGCAACGAATCTAATCAACTTGTAGATTACATACGAAAAGCAGCCTGTCCAAAAACTCAGCTTAAGGGCTTTTCATAAACACGTTATCCAATTAAAAAAAAAAAAAATACCCGCCCAGACACATCCTATTTGTGTGACCCCGCCCTGTGCCCAGAAGTTCCGAGACCAAACCCATTGTTGGTGAATTAATCTTTCCCAAAAACTTTACCCTGACCAGTTTTAATGCGAAGCAGCTATAAGAACAATACAGCTCAAGAAAGATCAGCTTAAAAAAAAATAGTTATTGGATTCAGGCTGTAAAAAGTGAAGTTAAAGTAACACGAAAATGAAAGAAAGTAGAGAAATCCTCAAATATGGATCGAAGGGTCCAGTCTTGAGTAGTGACTTGAAGAAAAAAAATCCTAAGCCGCTACTTAAGGAAACGTGGGCAAAAAGAAAAAAAAGGCGCCATAAATTGAATGGCCGCGATCTAGAGTACAACCGATTACCGATACCCCCTTTGCCTCAACTCGAGCAATCTCACTTCCCGATTCAGCCCCCCAGGGAAGGGTTATAAGCACCTCCACTTGGAAGCCTGGGTGCCTGCTCCGGGGGGCCGGGAGCCCCCTCCACCGCCCCGTGTTGAACGTCACAAAATGGCGGCAGCGTCTCTTTGTCTCAATCTGGCGCCGCCATTGGGCCTGGCCCCACCTCGGTCCTGTTAAGGCCCATTTCCCACCTCATTCCTTTAGTCGCTGGGTCTCTTACCGAGATCTTAGATTAGAAATGCGAAGACTCAAATCCACGCACCCGCGGCTGTCTCTTCCCACTCCCCTCCCGCCTGGCTCCAGCAGATACTCTCCCCGATCCGGCGTCCACGAAATGGCGGACCAACACCGTCTCCTCGCCTGTATTTATAAGCCATCCTGGAGTCACATGATTGGACGGGTTCGCCCAATGAGAGGCGAAGAAGACCGTGACGTAATGGCCACAAACGCTGCGAGAACCGCGGTTGCTGAGAGCCTTCTCTGGTTGTGCTGCCTCGTCGGTGGAGACGCGCGCAGCCGTCGTGCCTCAGGGCCAGAGCTCCCTCGGTGTAATTCTCCTGTTGCCGAGTTCTCCTCAGTCACCTCTCCCTCATCTCCAAATAGCCTATTAATAGGGATTTAATAACATCATCGCCGGTCACACCCAAACACTGATAGAGCCTTTTGCACCCAATAAGATTACAGTATAAAATGAGTTCATTAATTACTGCTCCGCATGAGCGGTTAGGCAGGAACTGAGACCATCACGTTTACAAACGTGCTTCGGAGTTGCTCCCAAGGTCACGGGGCTGTTTGTGAACCCGCTGTCACCACACTGTGCCCCTCCGGGTCCCACACTTGGGGAAAAGCCCAGTCACGGAAAGTCGGCCCAACTCTGGCTGGTCTGCCACCTCTCACCCAAACTGCACGATTTGGCAGAGACGATGGCGTCATCATTTTGGACTCTTGAAATGTTTAATAGAAACTCAAAGGCAAATGAGACGGGTCAGGCCATCCAGAAAGTATCGCATTTAGTAACAGTATAAAAGGAAGTTCCTGAGGAGATTGAATTCGGCACCCCTCTCCTCCGCAACGAATACCAGTCTGTCTTCTGGCAAAGGCTGTTGTACTGACCGGGGCTCAGAGGTGGGGGGTCTATGGTTCACTAACACCTTCCTCTCTGCTTTCCACTTCCTCTGAAAAGAACTGAGCCACGAAATTAACTATTGGGAGAGAAATACCAATGGTTTGTTAGAAAAATCACCAAGATCTTCCTCTCTGGAACAGTGAGTTCAGCTAAGAGGGTTGCCTGGTTTCCTCCCCTTTCAGTGGAGTCTGACTTACTAACGTATCTAAATCTGCTCTCAAGAAAAATAATAACTTGTATTTTTCCACCAGTAGCTGAAAGATATGCCAAACATTCACTGCTTTCCTTTTCCCAGATATTCTCTTATTGTGGCTCTAAGAAGTTTATCTATCCATGTGGGGTGGAGACACGACTTACTGTTTCTGAGTTTTCACACCTGTAAAAAACGAGGATTTCATACTGGCAAGGGAAGAGGGAGAATGGAAACTACATTTGTTGAGCCAAGCCCTGAGCTGGTCTTACCTGGGTTTTTCCCAGGTAGGAATTCTAGCAAAGCTTTTCTCTTCCTCTTCTTTCCTTCTCTAAATGTTTTTCTATTCTGGCTTACTTCTATTTGCTTTGATTTGCTCCTCTCTTCCTGTGTAAGCTTTTCTCCTCTTTTTATTTCCTTCTATCAAAGCAAAGCCATTGAAGTCAGACAGTCCTATATTTGGACCCACAGTACTGCTGCTACTTACTGCTAAAGTGTCTGGAGAAATATCCCTTACCATCTCAATATTAGTTTCCTCTCTGTAAAATGGGTAACTACACCAAGCCTTGCAGGGTTGTTACATGCAGTCTCCCCACTTACAGGAACTTCAACTTTGTTTGTCTTTTTGTATTTTCTAGGGCTGCACTTGTGGCATAGGGAGGGTCCCAGGCTAGGGGTCTAATCAGAGCTGTAGGCTGCTGGCCTTCGCCAGAGCCACAGCAACATGGGATCCGAGCTGTGTTTGCCACCTACACCACAGCTCATGGCAACACTGGATCCTTAACCCACCGAGCAAGGCCAGGGATCAAACCTACAACCTCGTGGTTCCTAGTTGGATTCGTTAACCACTGAGCCACAGTGGGAACTCCAGGAACTTCACCTTTGGACTGTTGTTGCTCACTCCGCCTCCCCAGGGCCTGAAAACAAGTCTGGCAGAGAGCAGATGATCAATACATATTTGTTTAATTATCTAATTAATTAAAATAAATAATGCAGATAAATAAGCTGGCACAACCCTTGCTCGAAAATGCTCTTTTTAAATGTTCTTTTTTTTTTTTTTTTTTTTTTTTTAAGGGCTGCACCTGTGGCACATTGACGTTCTCAGGCTAGGGGTTGAATCTGACCTGTAACTGCCAGCCTACACAACAGCCACAACAACTCCAGTCCGAACTGTATCTGCGACCTACACCACAGCTCATGGCAACACCCGATCCTTAACCCACTGAGTGAGGCCAGGGATCGAACCCTTGTCCTCATGGATAATAATCAGATTCGTTTCAGCTGAGCCACAATGGAAACTCCCAAATGTTCTTTTCACATATCAGTATCCCATTCTTTACCACCATTTTTCCTGTTTGTTTGTTTGTGTGTGTAATGCTAATCCAGCATGTATCTTTTTTTTTTTTTTTTTTTTTTTTTTTTTGGTTTTTAGGCCTGCACTCACAGCATATAGAAGTTCCCAGGCTAGGGGTCGAATGGAGCTACAGCTGCCAGCCTATACCACGGCCACAGCAATGCCGGATCCAGGCCTCATCTGCTACCTACACCACAGCTTATGGTGACACTGGATCCCCAACACACTCATCAAGGCCAGGGATCAAACCCAAAGCTTCATAGTTACTAGTCGGATTCATTTCCTGCTGAGCTACAACAGGACCTCTAGTGTGTATCTTAATGGAGCACTTTAATCCCTCCAACGGTATTCCCAAATACCGTTTGAACCTCCTCCGCCCATCCACACACACTTTCCATCTTCTGCTAACTGCAGTCAAGTGATTTATCCATTTAAATTATGGAATACTTTAATGTTCCCTTAAATTTATTCAACCATCAACTACTCTTGTCTAGACCCTAGAGCTCCAGGAAGCATCAAAAGGACATAACTGAAAAAGAAAAAAAAAGAGCATAACAGAATTTCTTGGACAAGAAATATGTATCATATGCAAACAAACATCTCTCGATTTTTTCTGAGGAATTACCTTTCTCACAGTAGACCACATTATTGACCACATTTAGGTGTAGTTGGGTGCTACACTCCACTTTTTCAGGGGGGAGAGACATCAGCACCCCCAGTTAATTGAATCATTTCTGTTCTTAGTGACCCCCCCCCAGTAGTTCAGGAATGGATGAGTAATCCAATCAGACTGTCATCTAATGGGACTTGTTACCTTATTTATTATTATTACTTTTTTTTTTTTTTTTTTTTTTAGGGCAACACCTGCAGTATATGTAAGTTCCCAGGCTAGGGGTCAAATCAGAGCCACAGCTGCCGGCCTACACCACAGCCATAGCAATGCCAGATCTGAGCTGCATCTTAACCAAATCCAAAGCTTGCAGCAATGCCAGATCTGTAACCCACTGATCGAGGCCAGGGATCGAACCCACATCCTCATGGAAACTTAACCCACTGAACACAGTGGGAACTCCAGGACTTGTTACTTTACTTTTTCTGTTTTTAGGGCCCAAGGTGTGGCATATGGAAGTTCCCAGGGTCAAATCTGAGCTACACCTACCGGCCTACACCACAGCTCACAGCAACTCAGGGTCCAAGCTGCATCTGTGACCTACACTACAGCTCACAGCAACGCTGGATCCCCAACCCACTGAGCGAGGCCAGGGATCAAACCCACATCCTCGTGGATACTAGTCAGATTCATTTCCAATGTGCCATGACAGAATTCCTGGGACTTGTTACCTTAGAAATTACCTTTTAATAGCCACAATCTAAATGTACAATGTAAGGTTTTAACAGTTTCTATCTTCCATATTTTTACAAGCCATGAAATTGTCCTAGGGTTCTGGTTAAAGTAATTTGCAAATTTGAACCCTAAGGATAATCAAGTTCTGTATTAGCCACATTAGAGCCATAATCTACTCTCCTTTTTCTAAAAACCCTTCCAATTTAAACCTCTTCAAGTTGTATACTGCCAAAAAATACCCATATAAATTTTTAAGAGCAATGTAATTCTTTTCTTTTCTTTTTTCTTTTTTTTCGGCCCTACCAAGGCATGTGAAGTTCCTGGGCCAGGGATCAAACATGCACCACAGGAGTGACAGTGCCAGATCCTTAACTGCTAACCTATCTGGGAACTCCAAGACCAGTACAATTACTGATGTACCTTTTTTTTTTTTTTTTTTTTGTATTTTCTAGGGCCACACCCCTGGCATATGGAGCTTCCCAGTCTAGGGGTCAAATCGGAGCTGTAGCCGCCGGCCTACACCACAACTGCAGCAACTCGGGATCCAAGCCGCGTTTGCAACCTACAAACGCAGATCCTTAACCCACTGAGCGAGGCCAGGGATTGAACCTGCAGCCTCATGGTTCCTAGTCGGATTTGTTAACCACTGAGCCACAACAGGAACTCCTGATGTACCATGTTACTTCCATGAATTACTGTCTTGCCACCACTGCTGCCAGGTCAACCAAAGAGAAGTGTTCTCCTTTCCTCTGACTGTTGGGGTGCTGAACCTGGCTGCCAACTTCTATCCGGGAAGGAGGAAGCAGCCTGCAGCCTCCTTTCCAACCTAAAGAGGAGAACTGAGAGGAGAAATGAGGAATAAGGAGCTCCAGAACTCTTGTTTAAGAAGCCCTGCACCCAGGTCCACTTTGGGGATTCCCAGGTGTTCCAACATACATCTCTTCCCCTGACTTGCCTAGGCCGCTTTTTATTTCTTTTCCTGCCACTTGCAAACAAAAGAATTCCAAATACTGAAATTACTCTGACACAGACTTCTCACTATTTCAAGTCAAGAACAATGGCAATGGAGTTCTACTGTGGTACAACAGGATCGGTGGCATCTCTGCAGCCCCAGGACACAGGTTTGATCCCTGGCCTGGCAGAGTGGGGTGGCCAAAAAAAAGGAACCATGGCTGTAAGTTATCTTCCAATTCTAAAGTTCATCTGTTACGAATTTGTTAAGTGCCTTTTAGAACTTGAGAAAGAAAAGCTACTTATGGTCAGGCATTGGCATCTATGTATAAGAGTTAGAGCAGGAACTCCTGTCATGGCTCAGCAGAAACAAACCTGACTAGGATCCATGAAGACACAGGTTTGATCCCTGGCCTCGCTCAGTGGATTAAGATCCCCTGTTGCTGTGAGCTGTGGTATAGGTCACAGACTTGGCTCGGATCTGGTGTTGCTGTGTCTGTGGTGTAGGCCAGCAGCTACAGCTCGGATTTGACCCCTACCTGGGAACCTCAAGGTCCCATGAATGTGGCCCTAAAAAGACCAAAAAAAAAAAAAAAGAAAAGAAAATGAGCAGATGGCATACTCAACAAATTAGCTCAACTGAAGAGCTAATTACTGACAAAGGTGTGGGCAGGGTTAAGGAAACCCACAGGGAAGGGGCAGCTCCCAGAGACAGCTCTTAGGCCCAATGAGGCAAGGAAGGCAGCAGGGTTACCAGAACAAGACAAATGCTGTAGTGGTGAAGAAAAGCCATGATGGCCTTAGGCAGAGGAAGTGTGGCAGCCCAGCTCAGGGTGGGGGTGGGCAGAGATGAAATAACTGGACTATTCTCTCTTCCTATAGTCCCGTGTTTTAATGGTGCCTTCTAGTGCCCAAAGCTATCTGGAAAAGCGAGGGCAAGAGAGTTGGGTGACACAAGCCCAGGTCAGCCTCCCAGGGCACAGAGCCAGGCAGAGAAGACTGGAAACTGACCTAGGGTGGCATTGTCCAGTACAACAACCACTGGGCTCATGTGGGTTTTGTTTGTTTATTTTTTGTTTTTGGCCACCCCACAGCATATGAAGTTCCCAGGCTGGGAAGCAAATCTGAGCTACAGCTGTGACCTAAGCCACAGCTGTGGCAACCCTAGATCCTTAGCCCACTGTGCAAGGCCCAGGATCGATCCTGCATTCCAGCACTCCCAAGGTGCTGCCAATCCCATTGTACCACAGCAGAAACTCCTCATGTGGTTATTTGAGTCTGAATTGAGATGTGCTATAAATGTAAAATACATGCTGTAAATGTAAATAAAATACATACTTAGTATTTTAAAAAGGAATGTAAGATATTTTATTAATTCTTTGTTGGTTAAATGTGGAAATGATTTTTTGAAATGATATTTTTGATGTATTAAATAAACTATATTATTAAAATTAAATTTGGGAGTTCCCTGGTGGCTCAGCAGGTTAAGGACCTGGTTGTCATGTTGTGGCACAGGTTTGATCCCTGGCCCAGGAACTTCGGGATATCTAGAAACCTTCTATTTTCTAAATACTAAAATGGATTTGGAGGCAAAAGTAGTAAGCCGAAACAGAGTCTCTCGCTGCCATCATAGGACTAAATTCCAATAATACAAAGAGAAAAAGAAAAAGAATCAGACAAGTGGTTGTGAAATAACTCCTGTAGAAAATGGTCTGGAGAGGTAAACGGTGTCTTAGGAACATATCATAGGAAAGATTGGCCTGATCAGGTAAGCCTAAAGAAGGCGTCCAGGAGGAAGTGATGATTTAGCAGAAGCAGGGGTTATCTGGCAAAGTTTGTGAGAGGAGTAACAGAATGTTCCTGGAAGAGGAAATAGAATATGAAAGTTCCAGAGTCCCGTTCTGGCTCAGTGGTTAACGAATCCAACTAGGAACCATGAGGTTGCGGGTTTGGTCCCTGGTCTTGCTCAGTGGGTTAACGATCCGGCGTTGCCGTGAGCTGTGGTGTAGGTTGCAGACGCGGCTCGGATCCCGAGTTGCTGTGGCTCTGGCATAGGCCGGTGGCTACAGCTCTGATTGGACCCCTAGCCTGGGAACCTCCATATGCTGCAGGAGCGGCCCAAGAAATAGCAAAAAGACCAAAAAAGAAAAAGAATATGAAAGTTCCTGTAGTAAGTTAGAGGAACTAAAAAGGAAAAAGGAGTTCCTGCTGTAGTGCAGTGGGTTAATGATCTGGCTTGTCTTTGTGGAGGCGCTGGTCTAATCACTGGCAAAGTGCCATGGATTAAGCATCCAGCGTTTCTGCAGCTATGGTGTAGGTGGCAGCTCTGGCTCAGATTCAATCCCTGGCCCAGGAACTTCCATATGCCACGGGGGCGGGTAAAAAAGAAGGAAAGAAAAAAAGCCAGCATGGATGAAGCACAAAGTAAGGAAAAGATTTGAAATTTTATTAATACATAAAATGTTCATGTTGTACATGTATTTATTCACATATCAAGTATTTACCAAGTGCCTAGTAAGTGCTTTCAATAAAACAAAAATGGGGAGTTCGCTTCGTGGCTCAGCAGTTAGCGAACCCGATAAGGATCCATGAGGATGCAAGTTCTATCCCTGGCCTCCCTCAGTGGGTTAAGGATCCCGTGTTGCCATGATCTGTGGTGTAGGTCAGAGACACGGCTTGGATCCTGCGTTGCTGTGGCTGTGGCATAGGTCGGCAGCTGTGGTTCCTATTCGACCCCTAGTCTGGGAACTCCCATACGCCACGGGTGCAGCCCTAAAAAGCAAAATAAATACATAAATAAATAATAAAAAAATAAGACAAAGATGAATCAACCACTTGCATTCAATCAGTAAACATTGACTACTTATTATGTATCTTCTGAAAGACCCAGAGGGCTGCTCTAATGATATGTGAGAAGTATGTGGACCCAGGAGATTTTCCCCCCTCCTCCACTTAGAAGATTCGAGGTGAGAATTGGACTTTATTTCCTGAGAAGTGCGCTTGTGCCTGGAAAGGTATGATGATTAATTCTGGTGTTCTGATTAATATTAAATTTAAGTTCTTTTTTTTTTCTTTATGACCACCTGGCAGCATATGGAGTTCCCAGACCAGGGATCAGATCCTAGTTGCAGTTGTGACCTAAGCCACAGCTGCTACACCTCAGGATCCTTAACCCACTATACCTGGCTGGGGACTGAACCTGCCTCCCAGTGCTCCCAAGATGCTGCTGATCCCATTGTGCCACAGCAGGGACTCAAATTCTTAAATCCAGTTCTTTCTTTCTTTCTTTTTTTTTTTTTTTTTGGTCTTTTTTTGTCTTTGTTGTTGTTGTTGTTGCTATTTCTTGGGCCGCTCCCGCGGCATATGGAGGTTCCCAGGCTAGGGGTCCAATCGGAGCTGTAGCCACCGGCCTACGCCAGAGCCACAGCAACGCGGGATCCGAGCCGCGTCCGCGACCCACACCACAGCTCACGGCAACGCCGGATCGTTAACCCACTGAGCAAGGGCAGGGACCGAACCCGCAACCTCATGGTTCCTAGTCGGATTCGTTAACCACTGCGCCACAACAGGAACTCCAATCCAGTTCTTTCTATACAGTTAAACTAAATTTCCAATCATTTTTGTTTTATTTTTTTAATCTAATGTTTTTTAAAATAAGATCAACAATTCCCACTGTCCTTAGATAAATCTTCAATAGAATCAGAAGTTAAGGAGTTCCCTTGTAACTTAGCAGGTTTAGTACCTGGTGTTGTCACTGCCTGGTGTTGTCACTGCAGCAGCTCTGGTCACTGCTGTGACATGTGTTTGATCCTGGCCTGGGAACTTTCACATGCTGGCAATGCAGCCAAAAAAGAAAAGAAAAGAAAGAAAGGTAGGGGCAGATCTTCAGGATCTTGGATTTGGCAATTGATTCCTAGATGTGACACCAAAAGTACAAGCAACAAAAGAAAAAAATAGTTAAATTGAACTTTATCAAAATTAAAATGTGTATTTAAAGAGCATTATGAGGTAAGTAAAAAGGCAACTTTTGTACAATAAAGAACTTGTCTAGTCTTTGTTCCAGGATCCTGGAATTGAGCTTCTAAAACCCTTGGAATTTCCTGAGCAATCACATGATTAGAGGGTTGAGGCTATGAGCCAGCCCTGTGTCTGGGGAGAAGAAAGGACAGGAGCTGGAGATGGAATTCAATCATGGAGCCATTGATTAGATCAATCAAGCCTGTGTAAGAAACTTCCATTAAATACTCTGGACTGATGCTCAGGGGAGCTTCCTGGTTGGTGAGCACATTGGTATGCTGAAGGGTGATGCACCCTGGTTCTGTGAGGAGAAGGCACAGAAGCACTGCGTTGAGGACCTTCCCAGACCTTGCCCAATGCTTTTGTCTATTTGGATGTTCCTGATTTCATCCTTTATGGTAAAAATGGAACAGCAAGCATAGTGGTTTCTTGAGTTCTGTGAGTCATTCCAGTGAATATCCAACATGAGGGGATTGTGAGAACTACATTGTAACCCTGTGTTCAAAGTGGCAGGAGGCCTAGAGATCCCCTAAACACTCCCTATGGCTGGTGTCTGAAGTGAAGGCAGTCTTGTTGGGAACCAAGCCTTTAGACATATAGTATTGGATGCTAACTCTGACTATCTAATGTCAAATTACATTGCAGTATACCAGCTGGTGTTCTAACAGTTGGAGTTGAAATGGAATAACAAATTACAGAATGGGAAAAAATATTTGCAAAGCATATATCTAATAAAGGTATAGTATCCACAATTAGTATAAAGCATCCCTTTTATTTTTTTGGCCGCTCCCACGGCATGCAGAAGTTCCTGGGCCAGGGATCAAACACACACCACAGCAGTGACCATGCCAGATTCTTAACCCACTGAGCCACCAGGGAACTCCTAAAGCATTCTTACAACTCAACAACAAAAAGACAAACAACCAGGAATTCCTGTTGTGGCTCAGTGGGGTAAGAACCCGACTAGTAACCATGAGGATGCAGGTTTGATCCCTGGCCTCACTCAGTGCGTTAAGGATCCAGCATTGCCCTGAGCTGCAGTGTAGGTCACAGATGCAGCTCAGATCTGGCATGGTTGTGGCTGTGGCTGTGGTGTAGGCCAGTAGCTGCAGCTCCAATTCGACCTGGGAATTTCCATATACCATGGGTATGGCCTTAAAAAAGAAAAGAAAGAAAATTATAACAAATGTTTTAAGCCTTTTATATATACGTTTATAAGCAATTCTTATAAATCTGTTGTAATAGAATGTGTTCCCCCAAAATTCTTATGTTGAAACCTTAAAATTTTTTTTTTTTTTTTTTTTTTTTTTGTCTTTTGTCTTTTGTTGTTGTTGCTATTTCTTGGGCCGCTCCCGCGGCATATGGAGGTTCCCAGGCTAGGGGTCGAATCGGAGCTGTAGCCACCGGCCTACGCCAGAGCCACAGCAACTCAGGATCCGAGCCGCGTCTGCAACCTACACCACAGCTCACGGCAACGCCAGATCGTTAACCCACTGAGCAAGGCCAGGGACCGAACCCGCAACCTCATGGTTCCTAGTCGGATTCGTTAACCACTGCGCCACGACGGGAACTCCATGAAACCTTAAAATTTTTTAATTTAATTTTTTATTGAGGTATAGTTGATTTACAATATTGTATTAGTGTCAGAGGTACAACATAGTGATTCAAAATTTTTATAGATTATACTCCATTTAAAGTTATTATAAAGTTTTAAAATATTGGCTATACTCTCTCTACTGTACAATATATCCTTAATTATCTGATTTCTCTTAGTCTGAGTATATGTTACACGACAAATGAAGTTTGTGAGTTAGCAGAGAACATTTGAGTAATTCTATTTCCCTGACACAGCTCCCCCTCACTAAATACCTTTCTTCACATGCAGCAACCTACCCGCCCCTGCCTGCCCCCCGCAACTCATAATACACACATTGATTTTCTGGGATTTATCTGTAGCACTTAAAACAAGTGGAAATTGGGATACAGAAAGGTTAAGTAAGTTGCCCAAGGTCACACAGCTTGTAAGGGATGAAGTTGGGAATCAAACCCCAAGCCTGGCTCTGAAGCCTGGTGTTAGCTTGCGGAGTGGAAAGCAGCAATGCTCAGAAATTGTGGCCCTTTGGAAAGGTTGCCTTTGATGTCTCTGGGAATGTGTGTTTGTTTTTTCAGCTTCCCACGTTCCTCCGGGAACCCCAAGGAACAACATGTTACATGAACAGTTGTCCTTCCTTGCTGAGCCCAGCCCCCTGAGGCAGCTCAGTTCCTGAGCCTCCCTTTCTGATTTCAACTCCACCCTCTTCCCCCTCCCTGGCGGTGGCGCCTGAACTTCAGCGCCTGGCTCAGTGTATTACCTTATTTGGTCCTCAAAGCCACAAAGAAGACTGGAAAAGGATCCAGGCAAAAATAAAAGGATTGCTTGTGCAGCTAGCGGTGGAGAAATCTTTATTTCAGTGACCCTGGCTTGTGCTCTGGAAGTCGCAAGTACAGGAGCAAGGTTAGGCTCAAAAACAAACTACAAGAAGCAGCTGAAGAGAGCAGAGTGGAGGTGCCCATGTCACAATATTTAATGTGTGCTTAATTCTGTGTTTAGAAAGAGATGTGTTTTTATTCAGCTCCCCCATTGCTGTCTTTCTTTCCTCTTTCCTGAGTTTCTACAGTTTATACACCGATGCAAAGAAACTCAAGTCTGGAAAGTATAAAAATTTTAGGTGGCAGGTGCTGTAGTTGTCATAATTCAGTATATGCTTATATGTTGCATGAATAATCTTAGGTCCAGACCAGGAATCGAACCCATGCCACAGCAGGAACCCAAGCCACAGCAGTGACAATGTCAGATCCTTAGCCTGCTGTGCCACCAGGGAATTCCTGGAATAACCTTTGAAGCCTAGTTCAGAGAGTCTTACTCTCTCATCTAATTTTTGAAACTCTATGAGGTAGATGTTCTTATTATCTACATTTTATGGATGAAAAGAAACTGAGTCATAAGAGTTGAAGTCACTTGCCCGAGGTCCCAGAGTTCAGAATTACCAAAGCCATGTTTGTCCCTGCCGTCAGGATACTAATGATAGGCCCACACTGCTTCTGAGGCACCCCAGCTATCTGGAGCTTTTATCTTACTTGACCTACTACATTTCAGCCTGTGGAGCCCTACGCTTGTGTTTCTGGCTTCTCCCTTCCAGTTCTGCAAGTTCCCAAGCAGCTCCTTCTCAGTGCTGCTTCCTCCACTGCCCAGTAATGCACCAGCCCTGAGGATCCCTCTGCATATGGATCCCTGCACATCTCTGTCCATGAAGGATCTCATCTACTTTCAGGACTTTAGTTCTATGTCTTATCTTTGATGGAGTGATTATTCGTTCACACCTGAACCAGACCTCCAGTTTACTTTCTTTCCATCCCATGTCCCACATCAGAGTCTCACAGCTTCCCAGCCACTCCTTTTTTTTTTTGCAGGGTGGTGCTGCTCCTGAGCGTATGGAAGTTCCAAGCGGTTAGGGGTTGAATCAGAGCTACAGCTGCCAGCCACAGCCACAGCAATGCCAGATCCGAGCTTCATCTTTGACCTACACCACAGCTCACGGCAATGTCAGATCCTTAACCCACTGAGCGAGGCCAGGGATCAATCCTGCATCTTCATGGACACTGCTTCTTCTTCTTAACTTGCTGAGCCGAAATGGGAACTCCTCTGGCCAGTCTTGACTCACCAAGAGCCTTGCAGCCTTCATCCCAGCCCTGCCTACCTCCTAGTCATCTTGTCTTTCCTTTCCAGAAACAAGCTGTGCACCTCTGCATTCAGTCTCTTCTGCATGCTCTGCCCTAGCTTGAGTTTTTCAAACTTTCAATCCCAAGTGTAAGAAACACACGTGACGTCATAACCCAGTACCCAGGAGTTCCTGTTGTGGCTCAGCAGGTTACCAGCCATATCCATGAGGATGCAGGTTTGATCCCTGGCCTTGCTCAGTGGACTAAGGATCCAGTATTGCTGTGAGCTGTGGTGTAGCTAGCTCACAGACATGGCTCGGACCCCAAGTTGCTGTGGCTGCGGTGTAGGCCAACAGCTGTAACTCTGATTCAACCCCCTAGCTTGGACTTCCGTATGCCACATGTGGTGACCCTAAAAAGCAAAAAAAAAAAAAAAAAAAAAAAAAAAAAAAAAGAAGAAGAAGAAGAAAAAAAGATAACCAACAAAAACCTATTGTAAAGCACAGGGAACTATATTCAATATTTTCTAATAACCTATAAAGGAAAAGAATCTTAAAAAAAAACAAAACCCACAAGTATGTAACCTAAGAGTAGGCAGCATCTAGGCTGTCTCAACTGTTGTTGACAACACCATGTTCAAGTTAGAATATAGGTGCCAGGTCACACCAATGAGAATTCCAATCCAGTTTGTGTCCACACCCAGGGCAGTTATTCAAAATATTTAACCATAGTTTAGCCTGGACCCTAGCTAATCAAAACAGTCACGGGAGGGTGATGAGAGAAGAGAGGGAGCGCTGCGGTGGGAGGAAGCCAGGCACTGGGGTGTGTTGGGGAGGGGTGTTCTCAGAGCAGCAGCTATTTACAGGAACACAGATTATTTGAAGATTTTAGCACCTGCTACCTCTGATCCAGAGCCTTCCAGCTGAACATCACTCCATCTACTGCTTAGCTTCTGTGTCCCTCACTGACTCTGCATCTAACCTCACTTTCAGAGTCCTGGCTTTTCTGTCACTTTCTATTTCTGCCCCATCCTTTCTTGGAAAAGAGCCCAGGTGGTCAGCCCTAATTAATTCTAATTTCTGAAAGAAAAGCCGTCTGCTTAGACAGAAGTCAGTGAAGGAAGGTGTTCCAGGCCTGTTGGGCCACAGTGTTCAGTTTCCGCCTCATGCTAGCCCGTGCTGGGAAGGGCAGCAAGACAGCCTGTGAGGCACTGGGGTAAGGACCCTGCTGCAGGGAGGGAGTTAACGGCAGGTGGGAAGATGAGATGTTTCTCAACAGACTCTGACCGTGTTACTAGGAAGCAGGCGCCCAGTAACAGGCAGACTGTGACAAGTTTTCAAAGTACCTTGGCAACCAAGACTTTTATTTTAGAAGCAAACTCTTAATCAGGAGTCTGGACTGTTGGCTAAGACTGAGACCTTGAGCAATTTCTTTAAGCGTTTTTCGAGTCTCACAGTCACATCTTTCATATTGCAAAATGGGAAAACAAGAATGACCTACCTGAATCAAAAAGGTATATAAAGCTTTAAAGGTTTTTTTTTTGTTTGTTTTGTTTAGAAAATTGGCAATTAAGGGAAGGAATTAAACATTTAACCTCCTTTCTTTTTTTAAAAAATTAGTGTACAGCCAATTTACAATGTTGTACCAATTTCTGCTGTACAGCAAAGTAACCCAGCTGTACGTATATATACACTCCCTTTCTTATATTATCTTCCATCATGTTCTATCCCAAGAGACTGGATATAATTCCCTGTGCTGTATAGCAGGACCTCATCACCCCATCCTTTTTTTTTTTTTTTGCTTTTTAGGGCCACACTTGCGACATATGCAGGTTCCCAGGCTAGGGGTCAAATCGGAGCTACAGCTGCCGGCCTATGCCACAGCCACAGCAACGCAGGATCCGAGCCGTGTCTGCAACCTACACCACAGCTCACAGTAACGCCAGATCCTTAATCCACTGATTGAGGCCAGGGATTGAACCTGCAACCTCATTGTTCCTAGGCGAATTTGTTTCTGCTGAGCCAAGACAGGAATTCTTTGCCCATCCATTCTAAATGTAATAGTTTGCATCTACTAACCCCAAACTCCCAGTCCATCTCACTCCCTCCTGCTTCCCCCTTGGCAACCACAAGTCTGTTCTCTATGTCTGAGAGTCTGTTTCTCTTTTATAGATAGGTTCATTTGTGCCATATTTTAGATTTCACATGTAAGTGATATTGTATAGTATTTGTCTTTCTCTTTCTGACTCCTACCAACAGTGTAGGAGGGTTGCCTTTCCACAGCACCCTCTCGAGCATTTGTTATTTGTAGACTTATTAACGACGTGACCAGTATGAGGTGGTACTAACCTCTTTCTAGTGTAACTACATAATCTCAGTTTAGATTATTAGTTTAGAGAAAGTCCTATTTTACTGAAGAATGCCAGCTAATCAATGTAGAAATAATAAATCAGCATTCACGCAAGGTCTAGTGAAATTTTTTTTTTTATTTTTGGGGCCGCACCCTCGGCATATGGAAGTTCCCAGGCTAGGGGTCCTACTGGAGCTGTAGCTCTGCTGGCCTACACAACAACCATAGCAATGCCAAATCTGAGCTGTGTCTGGGACTTATACCACAGCTCATGGGCAATGCTGGATCCTTAACCCACTGAGCGAGGTAGGGATCGAACCTGCATCCTCATGGATCTTAGTCGGGTTTGTTAACCACAGAGCCATGATAGGAACTTCAAAGCTCTAGTGAATTTGATTTAAGCAAGTTTTGTCAACTGATGTTAAAATCATTAGGTAATCTACCCATTAGAATGGCTAAAATTAAAAGCCTGTCCATACTAAGTGTTAGTAAGGATGTGAAGGAGTTAGAAATCTCATATAGTACTGGTGGGATGTAAAATGTACAACCACTTTGCAACACTGTTTGGCAATTTCTTTAAAAGTTAAGCATATGACTTAAGCATATAACTTAACACCGTATGACTGAGCCATTTCACTCCTAGGTGTTTACCTAAGAGATAAGAAAGCATACAACCATACAGACTTAATACATGAATATTTATAGCATGTTTTTTGGTAATAGACTGAAAAGGCTGTTTGAAGAAATTAGGGTGTGACTCACAGGTCCCCTTAACCATCTCAACAAAAGAAAAATGTGGAGGAGTTTCCTGGTGGCCTAGCGGGTTAAAAAGATCCAGTGTTGCTACTGCTGTGTCTCGGGTCATAGCTGTGGCAAGGGTTTGATCAATCCCTGGGTTAAGAACTTCTGCATGCGGTGGGCAAGCACCCCCACACCAAAAAAAGAAAGAAAAAAGAGAGGTGGGATTTTTCAGCAAAGAGCCTCTTTTTTTTTCCTTCCTTTTTTAAGGAGGCTGTTGTCTATTACAGTGAATTCCCATGACATTCACAGGAGATCACAAGACTCTTGAGAATTTTATACTGCCAGAAACATTGACAGCTTGAACTGAAAGTGTCAGAGAGAAGATAAACTGAAAGAAGTCTGTTGTGCCTACCACTACCCTCCCGTCAAAATTCCATAGACATGAAGCAGGCTGATAAAACTACTCAGCTGTAAACATGTGCACCTTCCATGAAAAAGGAAGGATGACACAGAGGCTCAAATGATGGAGCTTCAACAATCCACAGAACAGAACTGAGAGCTCTAGGAAATTATTCTCAGCCCTTGAAACCTAATGGGGTTTACAAGGCTGGGTTTTGAAATTTCTTGGACCAAGATTCCAAAAAATTCTTTTTTCCCTTCTATTTTTTTTCTTTTTTTGTCTTTTGTCTTTTTAGGGCCGCACCCACGGCATATGGAGGTTCTCAGGCTAGGAGTCTAATCGGAGCTGTTGCTGACAGCCTACACCAGAGCCACAGCAACGTGGTATCCGAGCTGCCTCTGCAACCAACACCACAGCTCATGGCAATGCCGGATCCTCAGTGGGTTACTGAGGGAGGCCAGGGATCGAACCTGCAACCTCATGGTTCCTAGTTGGATTCACTTCTGCTGCACCACGACAGGAACTCCTTTTTTTTTCTTTTTGAATGGGGATGTCTGCAACTGTTATCTTATGTCAGCCCTACCGTTTTTGCTTTGTTTTGTTTTGTTTTTTGCCGAGAGCATTGCATTCAGCAGTTCCTGGGCCAGGAATCAAACCCAAGCCACAGCAGCAACGAGAGCCACGAAGTGACAACACCAAGATCCTTAGCCCTCTGAGCCAACAGGGAACTCCTAATTTAGATGATTTTAATGATGAAATTTGGATGAGATTTTTGAATTTTGAGTTGATATTTTAATGGGTTGAGACTTTTAGGAACCTTGGAATGGGTAAATATGTTTGGCATATGGGGCAGACATAAGTCTTTGAGGATCACAGAGCATACTGTGGTAGGCAGAATAATGGCCCCCAAAGATGTCCACATCCCGACACCTGGAACCTATGAATATGTATGCTACATGGCAAAATGAAATAAAGATAGTAGATTGAATTAAGGTTGAGAATCAGATGACTTTAAAATGGGGAGATTATCCTGGATTATCTGTGTGGGCCCTATATAATCACAAGGGTCATTAAAAATGAATGAGAGGAGTTTCCTGGTGCCTCAGCAAGTTAAGGATCCAGCATTGTTACTGCTGTGCCTCGGGTTGATGCTGTGGCACAGGTTTGATCCCTGGTCCAGGAACTATATGCCATAGCACAAACAAAACAAAACAAAAAAGATGGTCAAAGGGTACCATGAGCCAAAGAATGTGGATGTCCTCTAGAAGCTTGAAAAGGCAGGAACTAGGAGTTCCCGCCATGGTGCATGAATCCGACTAGGAACCATGAGGTTGCAGGTTCAATCCCTGGCCTCGCTCAGTGGGGTTAGGAGCCAGCATAGCTGCAAGCTGTAGCCTAAATTGTAGATGTGGCTCGGATCTGGTGTTGCCGTGGCTGTGGCGTAGGCCGGCAGCTGTAGCTCCAATTAGACTCCTAGCCTGGAAACCTCCATATACCGCAGGTGCAGCCCTAAAAAGCAAAAAATAAATAAATAAAATAAAATAAATTAAAATGTTAAAAAAAAAAGGCAGAACTAGATTCTCCCCTAGAGCTCCACATAGGAATGAAGCCCTGTCGACACCTTGATTTAAACCCAGTGAGACCAATGTTAAACTTGCAATTGACAGAACTGTAAAATACTACATTTGGTGGGTTTTTTTGTTTGTTTGTTTTTTCTTTTCTTTTCTAGGGCTGAACCTATGACATATGGAAATTCCCAGGTGAGGGGTCGAATTGGAGCTGCAGCTGCCAGCCTACGCCACAGCCACGGCAACACCAGATCCGAGCCACATCTACAACTTAGGCTACAGCTTGCAACTATGCTGGGTCCTAACCCCACTGAGCGAGGCCAGGGATTGAACCCACATCCTCATGAATACTAGTTGGGTTCTTAACCCACTGAGGCATGACAGGAACTCCAAGATATGTCATTTATTGTATGTCAATTATACATAAATTAAGCTGCTAAAAATTGAATGATTGATAGAAAATTGGAGACACAGTGCCAATTAATACCACGTTGGGGAATTCCCATTGTGGTGCAGTGGAAATGAATCTGACTAGCATCCACGAGGTCACAGGTTTGATCCCTGGCCTCACCCAGTGGGTTAAGGATCTGATGTTGCCGTGAGCTGTGGTGTAGGTCACAGACACAGCTCGGATCTGAGTTGCTGTGGCGGTGGTGTAGGCCAGCTGCTATATCTCTGATTTGACTCCTAGCCTGGGAACCTCCATATGCTGCAGGTGCGGCTCTCTAAAAAGACCAAAAAAAAAAAAAAAAAAAAAAAGCAACCACATTGGTTCCCTTTCAGTCTCACCTGGAAGGTGGAGTTGATGTAATAGTATAACAGAAAAGGATAACCGTCTTTATCCTTTCAGTGGATAAAGACAGTTGAATCAGTGATGGGTCTAGGTGGTTAGAGGTCTTCTGATGATGTAGTAAGAACACACAACACTACTTTAACGGTAGTCTAGCCAAAAAAAATTTTTTTGTCTTTTTTAGGGCCGCACTTGAAGGCGTATGGAAGTTCCCAGGCTGGGGATCGAATCAGAGCTGTAGCTGCCAGCCTAGGCTACAGCCACAGCAACATGGGATCCAAGCCACATCTGAGACCTACACAATAGCTCATGGCAATGCTGGATCCTTAATCCACTGAGCAGGACCAGGAATTGAACCTGCATCCTCTTGGATACTAGTTGGGTTCGTTACTGCTTAGCTACAGTAATGAACTCCCCAAAAGGTTTAAACTGAGTCTCTTATACCTTTTAGATATAGCTTTTTTTTTTTTTTTTTGGCCACATCCATGGCATGTGGAAGTTCCCTGGTCAGGGCTGGAACCCATGCCATAGCAGCGGCCTGAGCCACAGCAGTGACAACACCAGATCCACCACCTGAACGCCAAGAGAACCAGAATTCTAACCCAGGGAGCCATCTCCAAAGCCTGTCCTTTGAGCCACTCTCTCACAGGGCCCCTCTCCTCCTACCTGCACATGGTGATAAGTACCTGCTGATGGATGTCCCTGATTCCCCAAAGGAGTGATTCAGGTCGTATTTGAGCAGAGTGCTCTGTTATGGTTATTGGCGTGTTCAAAGTTACAGCAGATTTAGGGAGCAGAAGTCATATTTTCTGATCATATTTCACGATGAACAATAGTTCTGTGTGAAGAGCATAGACTTCCAGGTCAGATGATTCTGGCTGCACACTGGGGACAGATCCAGACTTTGTGGGGACTGAAGCTTTACATAATTTTGAAAGCTCTTCCTAAGGAGAATAATAAAGCTCATAGATTCAGAATTAAATGCAGGGCTTCCAAGGAGGCATGTAAGGAGTTCCCACTGTGGCTCAGCAGGTTAAGAATCCAACATAGTCTCTGTGATGATGTGGGTTCGATCCCTGGCCTCACTCAGTGGGTTAAGAATCTGTCATTGCTGCCAGCTGTGGTGTAGGTCCCAGATGCAGCTTGGATCTGGCATTGCTGTGGCGTCAGTGTAGGTGGGTAGCTGCAGCTCTGATAAGACCCCTGGCCCAAGATCTTCGTTATGCCTCAGGTGTAGCCATAAAAAAGAATAAAAAAAGGGGGGCCGTGTAAGAGGGGGCCCTGTGGCTTAAGTTTCCCTAGCTTCCTATTTATTTGCCTCTGTCTGCCTCTCATCAGTCCTGACACTCAGTTTTTTAATCTCTGAAATATGGGTAACCATTGCTGTTTCCCATGGACGCCAGACTATCAGTGAAAGAAACTTGCTGAAGTTTTAAGCAAGGTTTTGAAAAAAAAAAAATCATATGGGGAAAAATTATTCTGTCATTTCATTTAAACCTCTCAGCTCTGCAACTCAGCTCTCCCTGGAGTCCAATTATTTTGGTTTCTCCAAAGCTGTCTCTCCAAAGAGAAGCCTAAGTGGGAATAAGAAAGCAGAGCATCCAAAAACAAAGGTGGATAGAGAGAGTATCATGGGATAAATTCAGCTGCAGGGGCCCCCAAAGGTCAGATTTCCACTGCGTGGATGTCAATAAGAAGAAAAATATTTACCTATTTTATTCTTTCTCAGTTTACCAAAAAACAGGCAGATTTCAAGATGCATTTTGGTGTTGAGAGAGGAAGCAACTGGACAAACTCCATTCTGGTAAAGTCAAGTTTTTTGTGGTTTTTTTTTGGGGGGGGGAATACCCATGGCATGTGAAAGTTCCCAGGCAAGGGACTGAACCTGAGCCGATGCAGTGACAATACTGGATCCTTAACCCACTCTGCCACAAGTGAACTCCTAGAGTCAAGTTTTAGTCACTGAGGAGTTCCTGTTTTGGCTTAGAGCGTTAAGAACCCAGCATAGTATCTGAAAGGATGTGGGTCTGATCCCTGGCCTCACTCAGTGGGTTAAGGATCTGGTGTTGCTATGAGGCATAGGTTGCAGATGCGGCTCAGATCTGGCATTGCTGTGGCTGTGGTGTAGGCCAGCAGCCGCAGCTCCGATTTGACACCTAGCCTGGGAACTTCCATGTGCTGCAGGTTCGGCCCTAAAAAGAGGGAAAAAAGTTTTAGTCACCTGTATTCAGACACTTTATTCTTGTTGTGCTGCTGTGTCCTGAGGGATTATCAAAAGCAAGAACCCCTGAAGACAATTTCCTGCCCCCTGGAGAACCAACAGTATTTGTAGAAAAGCATGAGGTCACTTTGCCTTCCACTTGCATCTTAATCTCCTCCCAAGGTTTGAGATTCTAAAAGACTTCCGTGAAAATACAACAGGAGTCTTTCCCAAACATGTGGCTTCTCTTAGTTTTATGTGGGTTTTTTGTTTGGGGGGGACTGTGCTGTGTCATTTAGGTAATAAATAAATGGGAATGTGTGGGAGAAGAAAGGTCAAACGATGGGAGGAGGCAATTAGATTAATTAGATAATTAAGGGGAGATATGTGGGTGACTGATTATTCACTTTCTTGTTAGCTGCATTTAGGCCTAAGCACACGTTTTATTTTTCTTAATATTTACAAATGACTCATACCCTTTGCAACTCCACAATCACAAACTTCACATCTCCCCCCAGAAATTCCTCAGTGGAATGCTGAAATTAAAAGGCCCTTCTTCTTCTATTCACTGACAAGATGAGTTTTTCCTCTGCCACATCTGTTTGTCTACTAAGGACACTGGCGGTTCTGGATTCGTCTGTTGCCTCCAAACCCATATTTCCCTCCATTCTCCACAGTTACTATGTCACGAGGCTACTGTGGAATATTGACCAGTGGCTTCTGCGCCTGGGGATTTTCTTTTTTTCCATGGCCTTTCCCCCCCATTCGGTGAACTAAATTTTTGTTGTCTCAACTCAGGGAAGGGTAGACCCAGCTGAAAGAGGAGTCTTTTCCTGGCTTTGGGAGACAGAAAGGACTCACGTGCAGAGACAACACTCAAGGTTGGCAAGAGCCTATCTGACCTCTGGATGAGACGAGGGTCCCCAGACAGAGGAGAGGATGACGGGGAAAGTCATGTAATCCCCACGCTCCTGGTGCTGTGCTTCCACAATTTGACCAGCCCTTCGGGGTGGTGTTAGGAAGGAGAATGAGACGAATGCCCTGATAACTAGGGTTTTTGTTGTTGTTGTTGTTGTTTCATACAAAAAGGCTGTGTGGCCACTTTCAGGCCAGCCTCAGAGACTGCTGCTTTAATCATTGCCAATGATCACTTTGGATAAAGTCTGGAAAACCATAGGGAACAATTTTTTTTTTCCTTTTTTGCTTTTTAGGCCTGCACTTGCAGCATATGGGGAACAAAATTAAACACGTGAGAAGAATGAAGGGAAATATTTAGAACCCTTTAAGCTAGCATTCATGGTGGCACAGCAGCTTAAGGATCTGGCATTGTCACTGCAGCCGCTTGGGTCGCTGCTGTGGCATGGGTTCAGTCCTTGGCCTGGGAACTTCCACATGCCACAGGCATGGCATAAATAAATAAATAGGTAAATAAATAAACTTGCATGCATGAGGCTTATGAGCTCTCCATATATTTCAGCCTGGCCACCACAGCAGGTGATATTCGGGAGCTGAAAGCCACTCTCCCCTGTGTCTTGTCACCATAGAAGTCCCCAGAATTAGGTAAAACCCCAGGGGAAAGCTGAGGGTGCAGAATGACCCCACACATCTAATTGCAATCTGTGATCATTATTAGTCAGACAAAGCACAGGAGGCACTGTGGACTGGTCTAGAGGGACAGGGAAGGGTGAGTTAGAGATAACCAGGTGTTTGTGAAGGTTGAAAGAAAACACAGTCCCTGGGCTGGCAATTACCCCGAGAGCCACCCAGAACCATTTATGAACTACTGTTGTGAGGCAAACAACAAGGAAAGGAGAAGAAGGGACTGGTCAGTAGTGGGAAATGCTGCAGAGAGGTCACAGGAACCCAAGGACCCTTGGATTAAAGAATACAGAAGACACGGTGTCGACTTTGTCAAGAATAGTTTCAGCAGCCTGTGGGGAGAGAGAAAAATGGCTCCACATGGGAGGTGTGGAAATAAAGATGGTAGAAATTAACACGGCTTTTTGTGAAGTTTGGCTGTGCGGGGAATGGTGAAGGGCAATCATGGGAGCTGGATAGGGGGTCCGAGGAAGAGGCTTTTTGGTTGGGGAACCTTTGAATATGTGTAAACATTGATAGGGAGCAACAGGTAGAGAGAGCAGGTAAAGGAGGGAGGATGAATGGGGCGGGGGAACGACCGTCATTAGGAAAAGACCCCTGAGGAACTAGGAAGTGACCTGAGCCAAATTTCCTGGGTGGGAAATTGACCTAAATAGGAGAAGAAAGGGCTGGAGATGGCTGTGGAGTTGGTGGCAGAGGTGAGGGAGCTGTCTAATGGCCTCTACGAAGTGGGAAGTTTTGCTAATTAGGGTGGGTGAGTGGCAAAGGTTAGTAAGATCAAAGAATTGAGAAACGTAGCCACGTGAAATAGCTAGTGGAGTGGAAACAAATTCTAGATGTGCAAGCAAACCCTTACATCTCAGTACCTCTAATGCTTTTTTTGCTGTTGTGTTCTCTTTCTTTTCTTTTTTCTTTTTCGGCCGAATGTGCGGCACATGGAAGTTCCTCACCAGGGGACCTACTGTGACCTACTGTGTCACAGCAAGAACTCCTGTTTTCTTAACTGAAGCATAGTTGATTTACCACCAGTACCTTTATTTCCTCGTTGAGCTATCAGTCCTTTAGGGGGCAGTGGTTTCATACTAGTCAATTTAAGAAGAGAAAGCAGGAGTTCCCTGGCAGAGCAGAAACAAATCTGACTAGGAGCCATGAGGTTGCAGGTTTGATCCCTGGCCTTGCTCAGTGGGTTAAGGATCCAGCTTGCCATGAGCTGTGGTGTAGGTTGCAGACGCGGCTCAGATCCTATGTTGCTGTGGCTGTGGTGTAGGCTAGCAGCAATAGCTCCGATTAGACCCCTAGCCTGGGAACCTCCATATGCCGAGGGTGTGGCTCTAAAAAGACAAAAGACAAAACAAAACAAAACAAAACAAAACAAAAAAAAACCCCAAGAGAAAGCAACTATACTCCAATAAAATTAAATTAAAAATAAAATTTAGGAGTTCCCATCATGGCACAGCAGAAACAAAGCCGACTAATAACCATAAAGTGGTGGGTTCGATCCCTGGCCTCGCTCAACAGGCTAAGAATCCAGTGTTGCTCTGAGCTGTGGATCCCAGCGTTGCTGTGGCTGTGGTGTAGGCCATCGGCTACAGCTCCAATTGGACCCCTTGCCTGGGAACTTCCATATACTGCAGGTGTGGCCCTAAAAAGAAAAAAAAAAAAAAAAGATGAGATGACAGGGAGGCAGTTGGATTCATGGTTCCAGAGAAGAGATATGGTCTGAAAACATTAATTGGGGTCCATCAGAACAGAGTGTTTGTCAGGGAGTTCCCTGGTGGTCTAGTGGTTAGAATGCAGTGGTTTCACTGACATAGCCCACGTTCAGTCCCTGGTCTGAAAACTGAGATCCCACATCAGGTCACTGCACACCATGGCCAAGAAAAGAAAAAAAGAAAAATAAAAAAAGAAAACGGTGTTTGTCTTTGGAGTCCGGAGTCACTGACATATGCCTCAGGAAGAGACAAGAGGACAAGGAGCCAAACTTGGGAAAAAGGTCTAGCAGAGGAAGAAGAATCAGCAAAGGAAACTCAGAAGGTAGCAAGAAAAGCAGGAGGATGTTGTGTTGTAGAACTAAGGGAAGTGAACATTTTATTTATTTTCTTATTTCTTTATTTTATTTTTTCCTTTTTAGGGCCACACCAGCAGCACATGGAAGTTGCAGGCTAGGGGCTGAATCAGAGCCACAGCTGCTGGCCTACATCACAGCCAACAACTTGGGATCCAAGCTGCACAATGCTGGATCCTTAACCCACTAAGCAAGGCCAGGGATGGACCCTGCATCCTCACAGACACTAAGCGGGTCTATGAGGAATCGTACTCTGTGGTACCTAGTCATGAGCCTCTCTGGACAGCTGGATGTGTTTTATTGGGGAAATGATCTTTCCCTTTGTTTCCATGTTTCTTTTTTTTTTCTTTTTTTTTTTTTTTTTTTTTTTTGTCTTTTTGCCTTTTCTAGGGCTGCACCCATGGCATATGGAGGTTCCCAGGCTAGGGGTCTAATCAGAGTTGTGGCCACCAGCCTAGGCCAGAGCCACAGCAACGCCAGATCGGAGCCGTGTCTGCAACCTACACCCCAGCTCGCAGCAACGCCGGATCCTTAACCCACTGAGCAATGCCAGGGATTGAACCTGCAACCTCATGGTTCCTAGTCGGTTTCGTTAACCACTGAGCCGCAATGGGAACTCCTGTTTCCATATTTCTGCACTAGGAGATTGATAAATATGTGAGACTTTTTTTGGGGAAAAAAGTTTGAGGAGGTAAAAACTCTGAGTTTCTGTTTGGCAGGAGTTCATATGTAGGCACTAAAGCCTGCTTTCATTGTGCAGAGAGGGAAGCACCCTGAGAGAATCTTGTTTCCGACAACAGAGTGTAGCTAAACCAGAATGTCAGGGGTTAAGTCAGATTGCCCATGGATGAATGGAGTTCACTGTTAAAAAGAACGACCCCTTTTATTTTATTTATTTATTTATTTATTTAGTCTTTTTCTCTTTTTAGGGCCGCACCCATGGCATATGTAGGTTCGCAGGCTAAGGTCTAACTGGAGCTGTAGCTGCCGGCCTACACCACAGCCACAGCCACAGCCACAGCCACACCAGATCCGAGCTGAGTCTGAGACCTACACCACAGCTCATGGCAAAGTCAGATCCTTGATCCACTGAGCGAGGCCAGGAATTGAACCTGCAACCTTATGGTTTCTAGTTGGATTTGTTTCCTCTGTGCCATGATGGGAACTCCTATTTTATTTTAATTTTATTGGCTGTACCCATGCCACATGGATATCCCAGGCCATATGGATGTCCTAGGCCAGAGTTTGAACCTAAACCACTGCAGTGACAAAGCTGGATCCTTAACTTGCTGTGCCACAAGAGAACCCTGAACAACCCCCTTTATTATTATTATTATTATTATTATTTAGGGCCTTGCCTGAGACATATGGAAGTTCCCAGGCTAGGGGTCGAATCGACCTACACCACAGCCACAACAATGTGGGTTCCAAGCTGCATCCATGACCTACATTGCAGCTTGTGGCAACACCAGATCCTTAACCCACTGAGCAAGGCCAGGGATTGAACCTGCATCTTCAAGGATACTAATCGGGTTCTCAACCTGCTGAGCCACAACAGGAACTCCAAACAACTCCTTTTAGATTAGTTTATTTTGGTATAGCCATCATTGAAAATTATGCAACCCTCAAAAAAAGAATGAGGCAGTTCTACTTGTCCTAATATGGAGGATTTCCAAGATATATTTTTCGGTGAAAAGGACAAGGTACAAAGCAGTGCATTTAGAGTGCTCTTTTCAAAAAAGGATCTATAATGGATATGTTTGCATATACAAAGAATACGGAAGAAAACAGAAGAAACTGGTGACAAAGGTGGCCTGTGGGGAGGAGAGCTCAGTGAGCGAGGATCAAGGTAGAGAATTTTCATCATACTCTTTTGAATGTTGTACTAAGTATTATTTATTTAATAAATCAATCCATGTAAATACATAAAAAATGCCTCTGGTGAATCATTTTGCAAGGTTCATTTGTAATGCAAACAGCCACTCCCTAATTTGCTTTGGAAATGTTGACATTTGCGTATTGGATTTTCTTAAAGCTTGAAATACCAGAGTCTGCAAGACACACCCTGAGTCCTCTAAATTTGAGGTCAACAACAAAACCAGCCATGCCAGTTGTGACTTTTCAAAAAGCCAAATGTTGTCAAGCGGCAGGGGGCTTGACTCAATCCCAACATCTGAGAATGTCAGAGAGAAGGGCTCCTGGAGAGCTGGTACTAGCCTCTTTTTTTCTAAGTGAGGACACTGAGGCTAAAGGGTAAGAGGGTTGCCTAATAAAGGCATCGTGGGAGTTCCCCCTGTGGCTCAGAGGGGTAAGAACTTGACGTAGTGTCCCTGAGAATGTGGGTTCAATCCTCGGCCTTGCTCAGCGGGTTAAGGATCTGTCATTGTCACAAACTGCAACATATCTCACGGATGCAACTTGGACATTGCTGCGGCTGTGATGTAGGTGGCAGCTGCAGCTCCAATTCAACCCCTAGGCTGGGAACTTCCATGTGCCTCGGGTACAGTCCTAAAAAGAAAAAAAAAAAAAGAGAGAGAGAGAGAGAGCATGCAATTTTGTGTAAATAAGGGAGGAAAATAAGTCTCTCCATAACTGCATGAAGAACTTGGGAAGAATACACAAAACACTGTGTCAATGGCTAACTATGTAGAGAGGGAAGGTGAGAAATGGGAGGGTGAGAGACAGATGTAGGAATGAGATTTTTTTACACTATGAACCTTTTACCATCCTTGATCAATTTTTGAATAATACAAACCTATTTTTTTTTTTTTTGGTAGTGCCCCCAGCATGTGGAAATTCCAGGACCAGGGATTGAACCCATGCCACAGCAGCGACAAGGCCCAATCTTTAACCTGCTGAGCCACCAGGGAACTCCAATACAAACCTCTTCAAAGGCTTTATAAAGAGAGAAGGACCATGACATCTACAGGACTTACACTTCAGTTTTCAGGGAAGATATTATGAGGCTATGGGCTTAGAGATAAATAAAGAATCTGGTATTGAAACCATAGGTCAAATCCTGCTACTTCAAATGCCATTGATAGTCTGAATTATTTTATCATACTGAGATTTGTTTGAGATAACATGAGCTATCATCTGGTCTTAGATCTCTTTT
Source organism: Sus scrofa (assembly GCF_054392235.1). Lineage (NCBI taxonomy): Eukaryota > Metazoa > Chordata > Mammalia > Artiodactyla > Suidae > Sus > Sus scrofa. The sequence goes on along the minus strand of NC_139389.1, from coordinate 40,838,472 downwards.
TAAATTATAGACATTTTTGTCAAAATCATGCAGTAACAGCCCCTGGCTAGTGTATGGATTCAGTCTTAGGGAGAAGCACCAGGGCAGGACAAAGAGCAATGGACAGGAAGTCAGGAAAGCTGGTTCTAACAGAGTTTGCAATTTAATTCACCTGTGATTTCAGGCCACTTAATTCCTCTCTTTAGGCCACTTTTCCCTTCTGTAAAATGGGAGAATTAGATGAAGAGGTCTCTAAGTTCTCTTTTAGCTCTGATATTACTGGAGTCTGAAGCAGTTATTAGCAATTTAGAGCTAAAGGGGAATTTATGAGGTTTTTTTTTTTTTTTTTTTTTAATCTTTATGGCCACACCTGCAGCATGTGGAAATTCCCAGGCTAGGAGTTGAATCGGTGCTGTAGCTGCCAGCCTACGCCACTGACACAGCAATGCCGGAACTGAGCTGCATCTGCCACCTACACCAGAGCTCGCAGCAATATCAGGTCCTTAACTGACTAAGTGAAGCCAGGGATCAAACTGCATCCTCACGGAGGCAATGTTGGGTCTTTAATCCACTGAGCCACAAGGGGAACTCTCCTGAGATCATTTTTCAAAGCCAGGAGATGGTAGCGGGCTGTTGTGTTTCCTTTTGCGCCTTTCTTTTCTCTCTTTTTGGCTCCACCCGTGGCATGTAGAAGTTCCCCGACTAGGGACTGAACCCGCAATTCCACAACAACAGTAACTAGAGCCACGGCAGTGACAATGCCAGATCCTTAACTTACTGTGCCACCAGGGAACCCCTCCATTTCTCCTGGGACCTGAAGCTACAGCAAAAACTAGTAAGTGATCTTCTTGGCCCTTTTCTCCTACAACGCCCCCACCCCCACTCCCCGATGATGACTACTTACATCTGTGTTCTTCAGAGCACCAGTTTAGGGAAATGTTAATCAGTGCTCCATGAAACATCTCAAATAAGTTTGGGGTATCCTGGATAATGCCTGATGGAGAATCACAATGGTATTAAAGGACCTGAGAAGTCCTGCCATAAACTCATAATTTTACTTAACCTAACATTTTCTAAACTTATGGATATGAACAATTTTGTGTGTCTATTAATGTGTCTTGTTTGGAAAAGTGGGATTCATGTATTTTTAGGGAATTTATGAGATCAGCTATCATTTGGCAGTTATTCAGTTCTGGGGTTTCTGCAAAGGAGGGATGATTGAGCACATTCCTAACAGTGCCAGAGAGTCTTGTGATGCACTCGGTTCTCCACCCCACCAATTGGAAGAAAACCTTTCAATAGTGGGAGCTTCAGAGACTCCCTTGTTTTACAGGAAGCTTCCCATCTAAGCACAATGAGGTCAGTGGATATCTTATCTCTTTCGCTTCTGGCTTTCAGATTTTTTTGTTTGTTTCTGCTTTGCAGAACTTGGTTCCATCACTCTTTTTGTTCAGAAATTATAGTTCTCTTTCTCTCCTTGCTCCAAAAGTTTTCTTTGATTCCTTCTCCCCTAATGTTTTCACTTCCAAACAGGTAGGTGGGAAAGTTTATGCATTATTTGGCTACTGGACCTGCCACACTTCAAATCCTTCATTCGTTTTCAGGATTTTTCTCCCTCAGTTCCCAAAGAAACATTGACTCATCACACACACAGTCATTTGGAAAAAATTAATTTAAAATCTGTATTTCTTAAGACTTCTTTATTATTTTGGCCCCATCAATAAGCAATGCAGTTTATAGAAAACAAAAACCTCTAAGCAGGCAAAATCATTTGATCAAAGTCATCATTGAGCCACACGTTGGAATATCTTTAATTTTTTTTTTCCAGGACCACACCTGTGGCATATGGAAGTTCCCAGGCTAGGAGTCAAATCAGAGCTACAGCTGCTGGCCTATGTCACAGCTCGAGGCAACACTAGAGCCTTAATCCACTGAGAGAGGCCAGGGATCGAACCCGCATCCTCAGGGACACTATATTGGGTTCTTAACCCGCTGAGCCACAACAAAAACTCTGGCATATCTTCTAGTCTGAAATCAAGAAACAACAGGAAAAGGTACTTTTGCATTTAGTGCTTTCTTTACTTTGCATTTTCAGGTTTGTAGCCTAAGTGTTAGGATAAAAATGACTGGTCAAATGGGTAATGCAGGGCCAGCTGATTATGCTAATGCTTCCCTGAAGAATTGCAGCTGCAAATAAATTATTTCTCTCCTGACCAGGCTTTGTAATTGGCAGTTGCCCCAGAGTATATGCCAACCCCTCCTGGTCTCCTGGGACAGGGGGAAAAATATAGAGTTGAGAAGGAAGCTGGATGGGGTGGAGGAGGGGGTCCCCTGACTCTCCCAACTCCCCTGTCTCCCTTGGCACCAGTTCTCTGATGGGCTGTCTTAATTCACCTGGGAAATATTTACTGAAAGCTAGGGTTGAAATTTAAAGGCAGGGCCGTGAAATTAAGTGGGAGGGAAACACTAAAGAGAAAAAAATAAGCATGATGGGAGAGAGATTACTTAAGATAATGGAGGGTGTGATGGTTCATTTTGTGTCTCCTTGGCTGGGATATGGTACCAGTTTGGTCAAATGCTGGTCCAGGTGTTTCTGTGAAGATATATTTCATATTATTAATTTTTATAATCATTCAATGATCAGTTAAGGAGTTTACTCTCCATAATGTGGGCGGGTTTCATCCAATCTGTTGAAGGCTTTATGAGCAAAGGCTGAGGTTTCCCAAGGAAGAATTTGCCTCAACATGACATAGAAATGCTGCCTGAGTTTCCAGCCTGCTGGAATCTCTGTGAATTTCAGACTCAAGACTGAGACATCACTTCTTGCCTTTCTTTCCAGCCTGCCCTACAGATTTAGAATCTGTCAGCCTCCACAATCGTGTGAGCCAGTTCCTTAAAACAAATCTCCCTCTACTGTATTGCTTCTATTTTTCTGGAAAATCCTGACTAATACAGAGAGCTCTAGGAAGGATGACCCTAGAGAAATAAATGCAGTTGATGACCATAAAATGATAAAAACTTTCCACTTTGGCAGACAGCTTACAGATAAATCAGTGACAGATATTTTATTTTATTTATTTATTTATTTATTTTTTGGTCTTTTTGCTATTTCTTGGGCCGCTCCCGTGGCATATGGAGGTTCCCAGGCTAGGGGTTGAATCGGAGCTGTAGCCCCCGGCCTACGCCAGAGCCATAGCAAGGCGGGATCCGAGCCGCGTCTGCAACCTACACCACAGCTCACGGCAACGCCGGATCGTTAACCCACTGAGCAAGTGCAGGGACCGAACCCGCAACCTCATGGTTCCTAGTTGGATTCGTTAACCACTGCGACACGACGGGAACTCCAGTGACAGATATTTTAAAATAAAACTATGCAAGGGAAAAAAATTGAGGCAATTGCTAACTCCAGGAAAAACAAAATGGGGCATAAGAAGATGGGGTAATTATTCTGCCTTGCATGGTTCAGTCATAAACATTGAATTTTTTTTTCTTTTTTTAGGGCCATACCTGCAGCATATGGACATTCCCAGGCTAGGGGTTGAACTGGAACTGTAGCCACAGTCCTGCACCACAGCCACTTTAACACCAGATCCAAGCCTTGTCTGTGACCTACACCACAGCTCAAGGCAATGACAGATCCTTAACCCACTGAGCAAGGCCAGGGATTGAACCTGAGTCCTCATGGGTACTAGTCCAGTTCATTACCACTGAGTCACAACAGGAAATCTTAAACACTGAATTATTATTTTATTTTTTTAATTGAAGTATAGTTGATTTACTATGTTGTCTTAGTTTCAGTTATACAGCAAAGTGATACAGTTATATATATGTTATATATTATATCTTACATACACATACATATACATATAATACATGTACATTATATATCATATACACATATTTAATGTATATTCCTTGTCAGATTCTTTTCCATTATATGTTATACAAGCTATTGATTATGGTTCCCTGTGCTATAGAGTAGGTCCTTGTTGTTTATCTATTTTATGTAAGTAGTGTGTATCTGTTAATCCCAAACTCCTAATTTATCCCTCCTCCTCCATTTCCCCTTTATAACCATAAATATGTTTTCTATGTCTGTAAATTTGTTTCTGTCTTGTAAATAAGTTCTTTTGTATCATTTTTTTGGGCTGCTCCTCCAGCATACATGGGATCAAATTCCTGCCACAGCAGCAATCCAAGCCACAGCAGTGACAATGCCAGATCCTTAAACCTCCACACTACTGGGGAACTCCTGTATCATTATTTATTTATTTATTTATTTGGGCTTCAACCACAGCATATGGAGTTTCCCAGCCTAGGGGTAGAATCAGAGCTGTAGCTGCCAGCCTACATCACAGCCACAGCAACACCAGATCTGAACCACATCTGCGACCTACATCACAACTCACGGCAATGCTGGATCCTTAACCCACTGATTGAGGCCAGGGATTGAACCTGCGTCCTCATGGATGCTGATCAGATTCATTTCTGCTGAGCCACAACAGGAACGCCTCATTTTTATTTTTAGATTCCACATATAAGTGATATCATATGATGTTTGTCTTTCTCTGTCTGACTTACTTCACTTGGTATGATAATATCCAGGTTCATCCATGTTGCTGCAAATGGCATTATTTCATTCTTTTTTGTGGCTCAGTAATATTCCATTGTAAATATGAACCACATCTTCTTTATTCATTTATCTGTTGATGGACACTTTAGGTTGTTTCCATGTCTTAGCTATCACAAATAGTGCTTCTGTGAACATAAAGGTACACATATCTGTTCAAATTAGAGTTTTCATCTTTTCCAGATACATGCCCTGGAGTGGAATTGCAGGATCACATACTCCTATTTTTCGTTTGTTAAGGAATCTCCATAGTGACTGAAACAATTCACATTTCCACCAACAGTGTAAGAGGGTTCCTTTCTCTTCAGCCTACAGAATGGGAAAAAATCTGTGCAAATGATGCAATAGACAAGGGACTAATCACTCCAGCACTTATTATTTGCAGACTTTTTGGTGATGGCCATTCTGACTGGTGTGAAGTGATACCTTACTGGAGTTTGGATTTGCATTTCTCTAATAATTAGCAATGTTGAGCATCTTTTCATATGCCTGTTGGCCATCTGCCTGTCTTCTTTGGAGAATAAACACTGAATACTGATTTAAGGAAAATGATGGTCGTGAAGTAAGTTATGGAAGTTGTGGTGTAAGTTAAATCTTCATCTTCACTGAGGAAATTTAAAAACATCAAAAACTGAAAATTTAAGAGATGAGTTCCCGTCGGGGTTCAGTGGAAACGAATCTGACTAGGAACTATGAGGTTGCAGGTTTGATCCCTGGCCTTGCTCAGTGGGTTAAGGAGCTGGTGTTGCCGTGAGCTGTGCTGTAGGTCATGGACAAGGCTTGGATCTGGTGTTGCTGTGGCTGTGGCTGTGGCCGGCAGCTATAGCTCCGATTGGACCCTTAGCCTGGGAACCTCCATATGCCACAAGTTCAGCCCTAAAAAGCAAAAAAAAAAAAAGGAAAGAAAATTTAAGAGAAGAAAACAATGTTATTTAGAAACAGAGATAAATAGTAGAATAAAAGCACTGAAAGCAGCTGCTTGCTGACTAACTCCACTGGGAGGGGGTGGGACAAGGAACTGCTGTTTATCATTATAAATCTTGTAGATCATTTGGCTTTTTCAAGTCCATGTGTGTATTACTTTCATAAAAATGAAAACTAAATTAAAAGTTATATGGGTCCAATGTGGAAACTTTGGAAAGTACAGAAAAGTATAAGAAATAATAATCACTCATAATTCACCCACTCAGAGAAAGTAACTATGCACATCTTTTGAGGAAGAGAATTCTTTTTTTTTTTTTGTCTTTTCTAAGGCCGCACCTTTGGCATATGGAGGTTCCCAGGCTAGGGGTCAAATCGGAGATACAGCTGCTAACCTACACCATAGCTACAGCAACATGGGATCTGAGCTGTGTTTGCGACCTACACCACAGCTCACGGCAATGCCAGGTCCTTAACCCACTGATCGAGGCCAGGGATCAAACCCTCAACTTCATGGTTCCCAGTCAGATTCATTTCCACTGCACCATAACAGGAACTCCACATTCAATGCTTTTTGATAGCGCTGATCTATCCTTGGCTTTGGTGCAGCCACTATGAAAAACAGAATGAAGATTCCTCAAAAAATTAAAAATTGAACTACCATTTGATGCATCTTCTACTCCTGGGTATTTATCTGAAGAAAAGAACACTAATTAGAAAAGACATATGCACCCCTACATTTCTGCAACATTATTTATACCTGTCTGGTCTGTGGCCCTCCGCTTGCAATATTATTTAAAACAACCAAGATATGGACACAACCTGAGTGCCCATCAATAGATAAATGGATAAAGAAGATGTGGTGTACGCATATATAGTGGAGTATTACTCAGTCATGAAAAAGAATGAAATCTTGCCATTTGTGACAACATGGATGGAAGAGGGTATTATGGTACAGTTATAGGTACAGAGATAGGTGGTTGTCAGAGGGGAGGTGAGTAGGAGGAATGGGGGAAATAGGTGAGGGAGATTAAGAGGTACAAACTTCTGGTTGCAAAATAAATGAGTCACAGTATGGAGAATATAGTCAATAACTATGTAATATCTTTGTGAGATGACTTACAATTAGACTTATATCTCTTTTTGCTTGTTTATTTTTGTTTTGGGCCACTCCCAGGGCATGCGGAAGTTCCAGGCCAGGGATCGAACTTGCACCACATCAGTGACCTCAGCTACTGCAGAAACAATGCCAGTAGCTGAGTCGCATGAGAACTCCCAGACTTATATAATTTTGAAATGTATAGAAATACTGAATCACTATTTTGTATAATAGAAACTAACACAGTGTCGTATACTTCAAAACCAGCCAAACAGACTCAGAAAAAGAATTCAGATCTGTGGTTACCAGAGTGGGGAAGGGGAAGCTAGGTGAAGGTGGTCAAAAAATACAAATTTCCAATTACAAGTACTAGAGATATAATGTACACCATGATAAATATAATTAACACTGCCATATGTTATATATGAAAGTGGTTAAGTGAGTAAATAATTTCTCATCACAAGGAAAAAATATTTTTGGGAGTTCCTGTTGTAGCTTGGCAGGTTAGGAACCTGACTTGCATTCATGAGGATGTGGTTTGATCCCTGACCTCGCTCAGTAGGTTAAGGATCTGGGTGTTGCTGTGGCTGAGGCGTAGGCCGGCAGCCAGAGCTGTGATTGGACCCCTAGCCTGGGAATTTACATATGCTGCAGGTGCAGCCCTAAAAAGCAAAAAAAAAAAAAAAAAAAAGTATTTACATGAGGTGATGGATGTTCACTAAACTTACTGTGATAATCATTTCAAGATGTATGTAATTCAAATCATTATGCTGCCCACCTTAAACTTATAGCATGCTGTGTGTCAATCATACCTCAATAAAAATGGAAGAAGGAAAAAAAGAGTTTTGAGGATCACCTGAGATTAAGTGCTTGCCTGTGGTTTGTAAACTGAAAATGCTAATGCAAACATCTGGCACTGTTACTAAATCGTTAAGGCTGGGGAAGAATTTGACAAAGGCACTGGGGGAGAAGGGCCTCTGAGCTGAGAGAACAAAAGATGAAGTGGTTTTTGTGTGCTAGACAAAAGGAAACCGGGCTTTGAAGTCTAGAAAGATGAAAGCAGTCAAGGAAGGCCTATGTTTTTAAGACCATTAAGGAAACAAAGCCTGGGACCCCAAGCTTGAAGGATAAAACCAACACCCACGGTCTTACACAGCTACACAAGAGCGTGGGGGCAACATAATATCATAAAGCACCCTGAAGAATGACTTTCACACATGTTTCTTTCGTTGCCTAGATGACTTCTTTGAAGGCTGGCAGGGACCATGTCTTACTCATCTTGTTTCCAGAAGCCTGACACTTACTGGTCAAGAGCACTGCGCTCCACTCTCAAGGAAGGAATGACTGTCCAAAGGCTTGGGACCTCTTTAACCCAAGGGGTGGTACAGACTAAGCTGCTGGGTAGCCTTGAAAAGCAGGTTCTTCTGGGCACACTGGGATGACCTCCTGTTATCCAATGACCCCAGCCAAGTCAAGTCGCATTAATCCTTACTTTAAGAGGAGGTGGGGCCAAGCCCTCCAGAGGACCTATTTAGGACGGTCGAAACATCCAGGAGAAGCGGGGGATCACAACTACTAGAGTGATAGAATTTCATAGAACTACAGACGAGCGCGCGCACGAGCGCACACTCACACACACAGAGTGCCTGCCAAACTGGTTAAATACGAGGCAGGTTTGTAATCTAGTTAATTGCTTTGGTGTAGTTAATTGTATCCCGCCAATGTCAATTTCCTGGTTTTGATCATAGATTTTAGTTATGTAAGATGTTGAGGGCAGCTGAGTGGGTGATGGGTAAAAAGGACCTCTTTGTACTGATTTTGCAACTTCTTGTGAGAAAAATTATTTCAAAGTAAAAAGTTCAAAAAAAAAAAAAAAGACCCTTTCCCGAGCCCAGCCCCGCCCACCAGGATAAGGCCCCACACCTCACTCTTCTGAGCGCAACCCAGTCTCTCCTGCTGAATTGAGTCGGAGAGGGGCGGGGCCGCGCACGCGCAGACCGGAAAGCCCGCGCCGCGTCGCTGGGAAGTCACGCTTGCGCAGTCTGGGCCCCTGGCCGCCGCGCCAGCCTGTCTCCGCGGCTGGGGACCCGGCTGCCTCGGCCCCTCCGCTTGTCGTCTTTTCCGGCAGTTGGGGCGCTTCCTGTTGTCCTCACCGACAACCGCCCCTCGGCCCCCTACCTCAGAGCTCCTTACGCGTCCCCACCCCTCTTCTGGTCGGCTGGCTGCTGCCGCTGGGGTTTCGCCTGTCCGCACGTCGAGTCCGCTGGCTCGGCCGGCGTCTGCGGCTGTCTGCGCCCTCAGCCCTGCCTCCCCCGGGTCTCTGGTGAGTATCTTGCTGCTGTTGTCTTCAGTCTGGCTCAGGCTTCTCCCTTCATCTCTCCTCTTTCCCCGACTCTTTTTGGGGCTCTCCCCTGCCTGCTGGCGCCCTCTTTCCAGCCCTGCTCTTTCTGCCCCTCCTGACAGACAGCCCCCCCTGACAGACAGCCCCCCTCCTCCCGGCTTCCAGAGGCTCCTTGTGGGTCCTCGGCACGTTTTTCCAGCCCCGGGCTCCCCACCACTCCTTTCTCTTTAGTCGTGTGCATTTGGGGTGGGGAGCCAGGCTGTCTTCTTTCTGTGTTGCCAGCTTTGTCTGCTCACTGCCACCCGCTCAGTCTCCTCCGGGATGTCGGTCGTTAACAATTTTCACCTTTTTGGAGGGGTTGTCTAAGAACGTGAGAGGTGTTGTGTGAGGCAGCGATGTCGAAAGCCCCCACCCCACGGGACCTTTGAATCTGCCCCCTTCCCTACGGTTAGTCTTAGGGTCCCGGGCTTCAGGTCATCTGAAAACCACAAGAAACTGTAGTGGGAGATTTTTAAGAAGAGAGTGGAGAAGGCAAATCACTAAGGACTTAAAGCAAAGTCTGTGCAGAAAGACTTGGAGAAAGTGTGCAGCAGGGCAAGTGGGGAGGCCAGCGCTCCCAGGTGACTAAAAGACGGAGGAACTTGTTCTTTTGGAAAAGTGTAGAGAAAGGTTGCAGTGAAGGAGACCCTGTGCTGCTTCTCCCTTTCAGCTCTCTTTGGCTCTGAATTAGACTTAGCCAGGCAGTGGATGTGGTTTCCCTAAGCCTAAAACTACCAGCACCACAATAACAGGCTCCACTCTCCACCCAGACATTAGATAGCAGCTTCCTCATCAGAGCACAGGAGGAACAACTCTATCTGACTCTAAGAAAACCATTCCTGTCCTAACCGCGCCCCCTTTCATAGATACATGTTCTTAGCTCTTAGTAATGGGCATAAGAAATGGGCGTTTCCCTACTAAGTCTTTTATAAGGTACCTACTAAGTGCATAGCATCGTGCATGATATATATGGTGAAAGATACTAAAAGTAGTATAAGACAGAGTACTTGTCTTTCAGTGGCTTACAGTTTAGTAGAAATTAGATATGTGACTCTCAAGGAATAGTCTTAGCCCCAGTGTTGAATTGTCCAAATGAAAGTATTGGGTTGTTAGTCACAATGAATTAAAGAATTGGTGAGAAAAGGGGTACTTGTGGAGTTAACAGTCCCATTGTAGAGACAGTCAACCGTAAATCACCTGGATTGAATAAAACAAGAGTTTTCATTTGGTCTCCTTTTACTGTTTGCAGTACCTACCCCTGACTTATGAGGATCACAGTTTTTTTTGTTAAAGTTTTTAAGCTTTTTAAGAATTCCTCACCTTGTTGAAGTTTTTAAGCTTTTTAAGAATTTCTCCCCTACTTATTAGCTATTAATTCTACGGAGTTGGAGAATGAAAGAAACAGGGCAAGGGCTTTCAGTGGTCAGGGCAGGAAGGCTTGAGTTGTCTAAAGCATGAGGAAAAGCCCTGTCTTACAACAAGTACTTGGTGGGCCCAGTAAACCTACTAATTGTTACAGAGGAAAAGTGATTGTAATTTTTGATGAAAGGTTATTGGAATTAAGCTAATCCTTTTATGAGGGGAGGAAAAGGACAGGGAGGAGGTTTTGAAGAAAGGTCAAAGGGAAGGACAGTTCATCCTTTGCTATTACATTAGAGACTGTGAAGGTTGAAAACCATTCTGCTAGAAAATTACTGGTCTGCCATATGAGCATCTTTGAGTACACTTAATCTTCTGTTGATCTTTTACAAAGTTGGGGAACATGCTAGCAACATAAATGGGTCAAAACTTTTGTTCCCCAGTTTTTATATCCTGTCAATGTAAATGTGATTTTATTCTTAGCTTCGCTGACAACTGAAAATCATTAACTTACTCAACTTATGTTTATTAGCCCTGTAATATGGAAGGCACTGTTTGTATTAAGCTTAAACATTCTCTAGTTATATTTTTATGTGAAGTACTTTCATTTGTTAAAATATAAATATATATATATGTAGAGAGACAAAAACACTCTGCAGAAATATTCCTACAAGGGAGGAGTACAAAACCCTCTCTTGCTTCAGACTTGTTTTTAAATCTGGTTTTAAAATTTCTTCACCAAACTTAGAGTGCATGTGGTTTTCATTGTGGGTGGAGGGGGTACAGACTGACAAATAAGGAACCACACCCAAGCTTCATAAACCAGACAGAGGTTTTTTTAAAAAAAATTCTACTGATATTCTAAAAACATTTGAGTTTGCTTTGATAGTAACAGAAACTTCCCCATAAAAAAATAACATTTTATATAAGGAAGGGATGAGTTCAATGTCTTGAATTTGTGATTACTGATCATTTTGGCAGATCATGAATCATAATGTTTGAACTAGAGCCTTGTTTTTTTTTTTTTTTTTTGTCTTTGCCATTTCTAGGGCTGCTCCTGAGGCATATGGAGGTTCCCAGGCTATGGGTCTAACCAGAGCTGTAGCTGCCAGCCTACACCAGAGCCACAGCAACTTGGGATCCGAGCCGCGTCTGCAACCTACACCACAGCTCACAGCAACGCTGGATCCTTAACCCACTGAGCAAGGCCAGGGATTGAACCTGAAACCTCATGGTTCCTAGTCAGATTCGTTAACCACTGAGCCACAGGAGAACTCCACTAGAGCCTTGATTTTGAATCTCTTTGCTCTGAAGAGATTATTCTTTCTGTAATTTCCCCTTAGTGTCTTTCTCTAAAATTACTTAATGTTAAGCCTTTTTTCTTAGTGTTTTGCACATTTCTTAAAAGCCCTAGGTTTAATCTGCAAAACAATTAAAAAACTGCTAAGTATTAAGGTGAGAACCTTAAGAAAAACTTTTCATAAAATATGCTATCTTTGAAAATGGCCCTTGGCCCCTCCTCATTTTCATTCAGCTTCATATTGACATGATAAGACATGGAGGCAGGTCCTGTGGGAGGCATGATAAAGATAAAATATTGAGCATTATTGCAAATGGTGGAGCAAGTCAAGGTTGGTGAATAATCCAGCCAAATGTGACAATGTAGGTTGGCCAAAGAGATCTAGGGAAAAAAGGAAAAAAACAAAAAAACAAAAAAACAAAAAACACAAACAAACCACGGGAGTTTTCGCTGTGGCACAATGGGTTGAGGATCTGGCTTGGATTCAGTCCCTGACCTGGGAACTTCCATATGCCACTCTTGTGGCCGAAAAAAGAAAAAAAAATCTAGGGAAATGAGATAAAAAGTTAGGGAAAAAAATATATATATATAAACTACCAACCTTGTTGGTATTGGTTTTCAAATATGTAAAGCTAGGATATTAGGTTCTCTTTATTTGTAAAGTATGTTCTGTCATTAAAATTATGATTTAGGGTTTTTTTGTGATACTGTTTCCATTGTAGGTCTTTGTTTAATTTGTAAATTCACATAGATAGCAGATGTTTATCAAATACTGTAAGCCATGTCACAGTACATATAGATGAAGATTTTAGTCATAGATTTTTTTAAACTATAGAAATTATAAATTTAAAAGTTACTGGTGGAGTTCCTGTCATGGCTCAGCGGAAACAAGTCTGACTAACATCCATGAGGATGCAGGTTCGATCCCTGGCCTCGCTCAGTGGGTTAAGGATCCCCCGTTGCCATGACCTGTGGTGTAGGTTGGAGACATGGCTTGGATCTGGCATTTCTGTGGCTGTGGTGTAGGCCCGCAGCTACAGCTCTGAGGTTCCCTAGCCTGGGAACCTCCATATGTTGAGTGAGCGGGTCTTAAAAAAAAAAAAGACATAAAAGGTAATGGTAACATGTACAACACAGGGAGTATAGCCAATATTTTAAAACTATAAATGGAGTATAACCTTCAAAAATTGTGGATCACTGTTGTACACCTGTAACTTATATAATATTGTACATCAATTATATTTCAATTATAAAATCCAAAAACAGATGCTACTGTGATTACAAATTTTGTGCCAATAAATCTGAAAATTTACATGAAGTTTTTTAAATGTTAAGAAGTAAAAGTTATTGGTGAAGTTCCTGTTGTGGCTTAGTGGGTCAAGGACCTGATCTTGTCTCTCTGAGAGTGCGGGTTTGATCAATGGATTAAGGATCTTGTGTGGCTCAGGTCTGTTATTGCCATGGCTGTGGTATAGACCACAGCTGCAGCTCTGATTTAACTCCTAGTCTGGGAACTTTCATATGCTGCAGGTGCATATGGAAAAGAAAAAGAGTCATTGATAACTTAATGGCAATAGTATGCATTCATTGAAAAAATATAGAAAATGTGGAAAAGCACAAACAGGAATAAAATGATCTAGTATATTCTCACTGCCTAGTCTTAAGCCACTAATAACATTTTGATATATATTTCTAATAATTCTGTGCACATACAGTAAACACATAAAATTGAAATGATATATATACATTTGTGTTTTTAACCTATTATTTTCACTTAGATTGGAAATATTTTCCCTGACATTAACATTGGAACGTATTTTAATTGTCTACTTATTATTTCACTGTAGGATTTACCCATAATTTTATCAGTTTTGTTGTTGGCTATTCAAGTTCCTCTAGTTTTTCTTTGTTATTACAGTGCTGCATTGAATTCCCTTCTGTATGACTCCTTATGGGTCTTTGATATCTTCAAGGAAGATTCCTAGATGGCAAAGAATTGTACTGTGTTTATATTATATATTCTTAATTTTTGTGTTTGGTGTTGTGATCTTGTTCTCTTTTTAAAAAATGTAACGCTTGGAGTTCCCGTTGTGGCTTGGTGGTTAACGAAGCGGACTAGGAACCAAAAGGTTGCGGGTTTGATCCCTGGCCTTGCTCAGTGGGTTCAGGATCCGGCATTGCCGAGAACTGTGGTATAGGTCCCAGACGTGGCCCGGATCTGGCGTTTCTGTGGCTCTGGCATAGGCCAGCGGACTGGGATTCCTAGCCTGGGAACCTCCATATGCCGATGGAGTGGCCCCAGAAAAGGCAAAAAGACAAACAAAACAAAACCAACACTCATGTCACATGGAGGTACAGGTAGATTTGCTTCTTCTTTTTTTTTTTTTTCCTTGTCTTTTTGCCATTTCTTGGGCTGCTCCCGCAGCATATGAAGGTTCCCAGGCTAGGGGTCCAATCGGAGCTGTAGTCCGCCGGCCTACATATACCAGAGCCACAGCAATTCGGGATGTGAGCCATGTCTGCAACCTACACCACAGCTCATGACAACGCCGGATCCTTAACCCACTGAGCAAGGCCAGGGATCGAACCCGCAACCTCATGGTTCCTAGTCGGATTTGTTAACCACTGAGCTATGACGGGAACTCTGGGGTAGATTTGCTTCTGACTATTGTATGGTATTTCTTTGTATGCATCCATAGCATTTGATTTATTTATTTCCTTGTGGAATTGCTCCCACTTCCCATAACAGATGATAGCATAATGAGCATCCTCAGTAATGCACATCCCTGGGCATGTCCCCTTAAGAGCCTGCATGACAGTTTCTCTAAGCCGTATACTTGTGAATGGTATTTCTGGGTCAAAAAGCATTAATATATACTTATTTTCACCAAGTATTCTGTTCGTCTGGCTTTTATTATATATTGTTTGTCCTCCTGGAAACTTGGGCCAATTTATATTCCTACCAGGATAAGAGAGTGCATAATTGGTGAATTTTAACTCCAAAATGAATACCTCTTTTTTTCTCTGTTTCTAGCGGCCATGGCAATGACAGGCTCAACACCTTGCTCGTCCATGAGTAATCACACAAAGGAAAGGGTGACAATGACCAAAGTGACACTGGAGAACTTTTATAGCAACCTTATTGCTCAACATGAAGAACGAGAAATGAGGTAAAGAAGGTCGTTTGAGAAAATTGTGTTGTGGTTTTGGTATTCATGTCTAGTAAGTCACATTCGTAATATGGCTGAAAGGAGACAAGAGTAGCAGCAGCCATGGTGTAGCCTATTCCATTCCACTGGATGACAATGTCATGGATTTCCAGAGCCCTTGCTGTCAACCCACTTATTTCTACTACTAGTCAATAACGTAGAATTCCATGGTAGTATAAAAAATTTAATTGGGCCAGATCCTTGGAGTTCATTGTTAAGGTAGTGTGTGTGATGTAATGGAAAGAGCAGCCTTTATGGAGCCAGACCTGGGTTTAGAATCCTGCCTTGACCATTTTCTAGTTATTTGAGGTTGGAACAAGCTCTCAGTCTTTGTGTCTATCCGTTCTCCCATCTGGAAAATGGGGCTACTACTAGTTTGCAGGATTGCTTTGTGGATTAGATGTAGTGCTTCACACACAGTGATCACTTGGTTAATGGCAGCTGTTGTTACTGATCTGGTGTGCACTATCCATGTAGTAACTCATTAAACTTTTTTTTCCCAACAATTTATGAAAACATTCAAAAGTGCAGAAGAGTTGAAAGAATTGTAAACTGAATACCCATAGTACATCATAGAGACTACCATTATCATTTATCACATGTCCATCTCTCTAACTACTCATTAATCCATCTTAATTTTCTGCTTTATTTTGAAGTATGTTGCAGATATCAATATGTTTTACTTCTGAATATTTCTGCTTGTAAAACTTTTTTTGGTTTTTTTTTTTTTTTTTTTTTTTTTTTGTCTTTTTGCTATTTCTTTGGGCCGCTCCTGTGGCATATGGAGGTTCCCAGGCTAGGGGTCAAATCGGAGCTGTAGCCACCGGCCTACCCAGAGCCACAGCAACGTGGGATCCGAGCCGTGTCTGCAACCTATACCACAGCTCACAGTAACGCCGGATCATTAACCCACTGAGCAAGGGCAGGGACCGAACCTGCAACCTCACGGTTCCTAGTCGGATTTGTTAACCACTGCGCCACGACGGGAGCTCCTTTTTTGGTTTTGATTTTTAGGGCCACACCTGTGGCATACGGACATTCCCAGGCTAGGGGTCGAATCAGAGCTGCAGCTGCCAGCCTATGCCACAGCCATAGCCACACTGCATCTGAGCCACGTCTGCAACCTACACCACAACTCACGGCAACACTGGATCCTTAACCCACTGAGCGGGACCAGGGATCAAACCCACGACCTCATGGATACTAGTTGGGTTCATTACCACTGAGCTTTGATGGGAACTCCTCTGTTTGTGAAACAAACTAGAGGACAGTGTGTGTGTGTGTGTGTGTGTGTGTGTGTGTATTTTTTTTTTTAATTTTTTTTTGTCTTTTTTGCCTTTTGTATGGCTGCTCCCGTGGCATGTGGAGGTTCCCAGGCTAGGGGTCCAATCGGAGCTGTGGCCACCAGCCTACGCCACAGCAACGTGGGATCCAAGCCACGTCTGTGACCTACACCACAGGTCACGGCAACACCAGATCCTTAACCCACTGAGCAAGGCCAGGGATTGAAGCCGCAAGGCCAGGGATCGAACCCGCAACGTCGTGGCTCCTAATTGGATTCGTTAACCACTGTGCCACTGCGGGAACTCCCAATGTATATATTTTAAGGGAGAATAAAATTTGCATACACTTATTACCCATCTTAAGGGTATATTTCGTTGAGTTTTGAGAAATACATACACCTGTATAACTTAAACTCCTATCGAGACATAGACTGTTACCATCATCACAGAAAGTTCTTGTCCAGAGATTCTCCAACCCCAGGCCACCACAGTTATGATTTTTTTTTTTTTTGTCTTTTGTCTTTTTTGTTGTTGTTTTTGTTGTTGTTGTTGTTGCTATTTCCTGGGCCGCTCCTGTGGCATATGGAGGTTCCCAGGCTAGGGGTCAAATCGGAGCTGTAGCCACCGGCCTACCCAGAGCCACAGCAACGTGGGATCCGAGCCGTGTCTGCAACCTACACCACAGCTCACGGCAACGCCGGATCGTTAACCCACTGAGCAAGGGCAGGGACCGAACCCGCAACCTCATGGTTCCTAGTCGCATTCGTTAACCACTGCGCCACGACGGGAACTCCCAGTTATGATTTTGTTTTTACCATAGATTAGTCTTGTCTGTTCCATATATATATGGAACATGTAAATGGATTCATTTGAGTAAGACATCTTGCATTCAGCCTGTTTTCAGGGCTGAATAGACTTTGTTCCTTTATGTTCATATGTGTTGCTAAGTAGTAGTCTGTTTTCTGACTATAACATAGTTGTTTATATATTGTTCTGTTGATAAAAACTTGGGCTTTTTTAAGTTTTTGGCTATTTTGAATAAGTTTCTTTTTTTCTTTTCCTTTTGTTTGCTTTTTAGGGCCACACCCAAGGCATATGGAGGTTCCCAGACCAGGGGTCCAGTCAGAGCTGTAGCTGATGGCCTATGTCACAGCCACACCAGATCTGAGCTGCGTCTGCGACCCACACCACAGCCCATGGTAATGCCCAATCCCTAACCCACTGATTGAGGCCAGGGATCAAACCCATGGCTCCTAGTCGGATTCGCCTCTGCTGCGCTATGATGGGAACCCCTCCATATAAACTTTAGAATGAGCTTGTCAGTTTCTACAGAAAAACTTGATGGAATTTTTGTTGTAATAACTGAACCTGTAGATCAATTTAGGGGAGAATTGGCATCTTAACAATATTGAATCTTCCTGATGAATATCCATTTTGTTAGGTCTTTAATTTTTCTCAATGCTTGTAGTTGTAGGATGGAGGTCTTCCATGTCTATTTGTCTGTTCCTAGTATGGGGGGGGTCGGTAGAATGCTATTGTAAGCAAATATTTAAAATTTGATTTTCCACTTGTTTGCTGCTTGCATGTAGAACTATAACTGAATTTTGTATATTGACCTTATATCCTGCAACTTGCTAATTTACTTATTCTAGTAGCTTTCTGTAGATTCTTTAGGATTTTCTATGTAAACAATCATGTCATAGCCAAATAGAGAGTTTTGCTTCTTCCTTTCCAATCTATACACCTTTTCAATTTTTTTTCTTGACTTTTTTTTTTTTTTTTTTTTTTGGTGTCCACAGCATGTGGAAGTTCCTTGGCCAGGGATCAAACCTGTGCCACAGCAGTGATCTGAAAACCATAGCAGTGACAAGTGACAATACCATATCCTTAACTGCTAGGCCACCAGGAAACTCCTTTCTTGCCTTTTTAAATTGGCTGGGATTTCAGGTACAATGTCAAATGGTGGGAGTGGACGTCTTTGTTTTGTTAGTGATGTAAAGGAGCATGCACTATTTCATTGCTAGTCGTGTTGTTAGCTATAGGCTTTCCAAAGATACTCTTAATAGGTTGGGGAAGTTTCCCTCCCTGAGAGTTTTTATCATGAGTGGGTATTGAATTTTGTCAAATGCTTTCTCTGCATCTTTGAAATGATCATTTTTCCCCCCTCTTATTCTTTTACTGTGATGAATTACATAGACTGATTTTTTTTTTTCTTTTCCTTATTTCCTTTTTTTTTTTTGGCTGCACCCATTGGGTATGGAAGTTCCCGGGGCCAGGGTTGCTGAACCACAGCAGCAACCTGAGCCGCTGCGCTGATGCCAGATCCTTAACTTGCTGCATCACAAAGGAATTCCAAGATGAACTGATTTTTGAATGTTAAACCAGCTTTACTTTCCTGGGATGAAACCATCTTGGTCATAATGCATTATTCTCTTTATATGTTGCTGGATTCGATATGCTAGTATTTGGATAAGGATTTTTGCAACCATATTCTTCAGGATGGTGTAAATCATAATTTACATGGGAATATGATTTGACCTTAATATGCAGATCTGTATGTAGAATAGCAAGATTATTTTATACCCTGTGGTGGGACAGACAAGGGCCTGCACAGTGCCCTTTTTTGGATCATGTGGAATATATGATCCAAAAATATATTTGCACATTCAGTCTTGGGCATGTGAAACATATGGGAGATAGTTATTTTCAAATGCAACCACTCTCTTGAAATCAGAGCTTCTGGTGTTGTAGTTACAAAGCCAATGCTTATGAGTTCTGATGAAGTTACTTGCTTGATTTGATAATGGTCAGTTGGTTTTTAATCCTGCTGGCTTTGCCCTGGGTGTATAATCGATGTATCACATTCTCCAGGGAAAGAATGATACACTGTTTTACTTACATTGTTACTAAATGTTATATTGTGACTTACACTAAGATTGCACCCCAAAATGAGTTGAAATCAGTGCGTTTTTGTTTTGGATTCTTAAGATGGAAAGACCTTCCAAAAAGCTTTGGTGGTTTTGCTTTTCTTAAAAACCAAATTAGGAGTTCCCTTCGTGGCTCAGCAGTTAATGAACCCGGCTAGGATCGGTGAGGATGTGAGTTTGATCCCTGGCCTCGCTCAATGGGTTAAGGATCTGGCGTTGCCGTGAGCTGTGGTGTAGGTGACAGACAGGCTTGGATCCTGTGTTGCTGTGGCTGAGGCCGGCAGCTGTAGCTCTGATTCAACCCCTAGCCTGGGAACTTCCATATGCCACGGGTGCAACTCTAAAAAAAAAAAAAAGCAAAAACAAAAAACTGCCAAATTGATCAAAAGACGGTAGAAAGACATTTAAGATGATTAGAATGTTTGATTTATAATTTTTGTTATCAAATCATCATTTCTCATTTTAAAAAAAGCAGTAGATACTTTGAGCTTTTCGGAATCAGTATTTCCTTGTTAATCTTTTTAGTGTGTCCTCTTTCTTGGACCTGAGTTGATATTTGGTTTTGAGTTTGTAGATACAATTTGCTAAAAACTATTATTTCAGGTTTTATCATTTGTAGAAAATTAAAAAGAAAAACAATATATAAATAGCTCATTACAACTCAACATCAAAAAACAAAACAACCTCCTAAAAACAAAAAACAAAAAAACAAAAACCAAACAACTTGATTAAAAAATGGGCAGAAGAACTGAATAACTAAATAGATATTTTTCCAAAGAGGAAATGTAGATGGCCAACAGACACACAAAAATATGTTTAATATGCTAATCAACAGGGAAAATGCAAATCAAAACCACGTTGAGATATCACTCACACCTGTCAGAATGGCTGTCTTCAAAAAGACCATAAGTGGGAGTTCCCATCATGGCTCGGGGACATGAACCCAACTAGTATCCATGAGGATGCAGGTTCAGTCCCTGGGCTCGATCAGTGGGTTGAGGATCTGGTGTTGCTGTGAGCTGTGGTGTAGGTCACAGGCGTGGCTGGGATCTAGCATTGCTCTGGCTTTGGTGTAGGCCAGCAGCTGTAGCTCTGATTCAACCCCTAGCCTGGGAACCTACATATGCTGTAGGTGTGGCCCTAAAAAGACCAAAAAAAGGAGAAGCAGATTCGCAGATATAGAGAACAAACTAGTGGTTACGGGGGGAGGGGCATTATAGGGATGGGAGTGTGGGAGGTACAAACTATTGGGTATAAGATAGGCTACAGAGATACATTGCACAACACAGGGAGTATAGCCAATAATTTGTAATTGTAAATGGAATGGAACCTTTAAAAACTGAATACATAATTTCAGTATTAAAAAAATAAAACCACTAATTGGCAGGAATTACCACAGTAGTAACTAAACTAAAATTAGACATGTCAGAAGTGGATCTTCGGGAGTTCTCATCATGGCTCAGGAGTTAACAAATCCCACTAGGAACCACGAGGTTACATATTCCCTCCCTGGCCTCACTCAGTGGGTTAAGGATCTGGCGTTGCAGTGAGCTGTGGTGTAGGTCACAGACGTGGCTTGGATCCTGCGTTGCTGTGGCTCTGGAGTAGGGTGGCGGCTGAAGCTCAGATTGGACCCCTAGCCTGGGAACTTCCATATGCTTCGGGTGAGGCCTACCAAAAAAAAGACAAAAAGAAAAAGAAATGGATTTTCAAGCTTTTGGTGTTAATGGGGAAAATGTCATAGAACCTTGATAAATAAGCAGTTTTAATGATATGAAATAATTGATGGTAAAGAAACATTTTATTTTTTTTTAAGAAACATTTTATTATGGGTATATGGCTAATATATAATGAACAGTTTGAAATAATAAGTATTGGGCTAATAAATTTTGGGACTAGTAGAAGAGCAGGTGAATACAAATTTTTATTTTTGTGCCTTGTCTTGCTGCCTTTATTTTTATTTTTTAAAAAGTTTTTTAGTTTTTATTTTATTTTTTAAAATTTTTTCTTTTATTTTTTTACTTTTTAGGGCCGCACATATACCCGTGGCATATGGAGGTTCCTAGGCTAGGGGTTGAATTGGAGCCATAGCTGCTGGCCCACACCACAGCCGTAGCAACACTGCATCCGAACTGTGTCTGCAACCTACACCACAGCTCACGGCAATGCCAGATCCTTAACCCACTGAGCAAGGCCAGGAATCGAACCTGCCTCCTCATGGATACTAGTCAGATTCATTAACCGCTGAGCCACCACGGGAATTCTTTGTTGCCTTTAAAATCACTAAAGTTTCTCCCACTTAATGCAACTTTTGTGCTATTCCCATTTATAATAGAGCACTGGGTTATATTGGAAACAAGGATTTACTGCAGGGAGAAATGAGACCAAAGCCTAATGATAGGAGAAAAAATAAAAATCTTCTAGGAATTGTTTCCTGTATAAAATAGAATATGAGAACATTGAAACACTATTTCATAGAAACACTGCAGTAAGTTCTACAGATTGATTTAAAAACAGTTAAGTTCCCTGAGTCTAGTGTCCCATCACACAGTCTTGCAGAATGCCTATTGAAGCTACTTGTAGATTATAAACAATGCAGTCAGTAGTGTAGGTTCATTTTGTTTTGCTTTGTTTGTTTTTTTAGGGCCCATGGCATATGGAAGTTTCCAGTAGCTGCCGGTCTATACCATGCCACAGCAACGTAGGATCCGAGCCACACCTATAACCTACACCGCAGCTCACGGCAACACTGGATCCTTAACCCACTGGGTGAGGCCAGGGATCGAACCCTCGTCCTCATGGATACTAGTCGTTGAGCCATGATGGAAACTCCCAGGTTTATATTTTTTAAATCTGTCTTGCTTTCCACAGTAGCCTCTGTGGTAAACTTCTCTGGGAATAACAATTCTCCTGTTCTCTCTTATGGGATCCTAGGTACCCAGTAGGTATTGGTAATTGCCTGCCTAGTTGTTCACATGAAATTAAAGGCTTGGATAATTTGTAGCAGTTTGAAGTAAAAACTGAGGAAACTAGAATTTTCTCTTAGACAATATTCTGTGTCGTTTCTGTTCTTTATGAATGCTGTTTTCGTGGATTAATTAAATGCACAAAAGCCTAATTTAATAGGCAATAATTATATGCTTCCCCTCTTCCTATCCTCCCCAATCAAACAAGAACTTTCTTACATTTTACCCTTTGAGAACCAGCATTTTCTACTACTTCTCTTTGATGTTTTTACCCCAGTTTTTCTGACTGCTTTTGGTCTGCCCTGATACTGAGTTGCAATATGTGATTATTATTAGTGAGCAAGTTATTTTCATTTAAGCCCCAGGGATGGGTAAGTTTAGACTTTCTAATGGTATTCACCAGTCAAACCAAAGTAATTTGTTGAAATTTTAAAAAAATTGTAATATTCATTTTTGGGGTATTTCTTGAGAATTCTTAAGTTTGATCATGGGGATAATGACTGTTTATACTATTTTCCCTGAGTTTGTCTCATTAACAATTTAGAAGTATTCTCCACTCAGCTCTCTTGTAGAGTGGACTAGCCTTTCCTCCCATCTCTGCTGCCTCTGATTCAAGCTGTGCTCGGAGGCCAGCCTAAATTGGGCATCGGAAAGAGGACTAATTATAAGAGGAAGTAGTCATGACGTATACATTGTGACACATTCTGACCCTTCCCCCCTTTTAAATTTAGCAATGTACATTTTTAAAACTTGCTGAACACAAGGCACTTTTTTTAAAAAATTTTATTTATTTATTTATTTTTTTAGCGCTGCACAGTGGCACATGGAGGTTCCCAGACTAGGGGTAGAATCAGGGCTGTAGCTGCTGGCGTACACCAGAGCCACAGCAACTCGGGATCCGAGCTGCACCATAGCTCACAGCAATGCCAGATCTCCAACCCACTGAGTGAGGCCAGGGATCAAACCCTTATCCTCATGGATACTAGTCAGAGTCGTTCTGCTGCGCCGCAATAGGAACTCCCAAAGCACTGTTCTTAGTGGAAAAGGAGAATTCAGATGTGGTCCTTGCCTTTGAAAGAACTTACCATCTCTGTGGGAACACACTAATACATAGAGCTCATGGAAGCCTTGCTGGGTGGGGTTGGGTGTGGCCTCTGCGTGGGAAAGTGCCTCTCTCTCAGGGTTCTGGTTTAGAACATTGGAGTTGAGCTGAAGAGTGGCCTCACTAAAGGCTGGCCTAGCCCTGTGACCAGAGCCCTGGAGGGGCCCTCATTTCTTACTCACTGTGGATATTTTTAAAGGCCCACAGAGATTAGAAAGACTAACACAGTGAGCCCCCATATGGTCATCCCTCAGATTCAGTAATTATCAAGAGTTTGCCAAATTTGTTTCATCTATTCCACATTTAATTTTCTTGCTGTTATGTTTTTAAAGCAAATTTCAAACACCTGTCATTTCAACCCTATATACTTCAGTATACATCTCCAAAAACATGCCACTTTCTTATCATCACAATGCCAACGTGATTCTAACAAAGTTAGCAGTAATTCCTTGGTATTGTCTCATAGAGGATGTCACTTGTAAGCCTTTTGTAAGATGTCACCATGTTTGCCATTTTGAGTGTCTTCAAGATCTTTGTTGACTTGGTCCTGATAAATCACTACAGTGGTAATTTTGCATAATAGGCTTTCTAGATACTTTATGAAATGAAAGAATCTGATTGTGTTCAGGGAGTTGATTCTGATAACTTGACACACTCAGGCAGGTTGTCTGCTGAGAGCAGTTTAATTAGACTTGCAAACGAGCTGTAGAAAACTGTCCAGTTTGAATTTAGATTTAAAATTCCAAAGGAGCCGTCCCTGTGGTGCACATTGTGTGGTAGCACATTGGACTCTGTCAGTCTGGTCTGATCGTTGAGAGTACATATAGTCAGAAGGTATGATGGTGTTTGACACTTGGGGCACAGAAAGAGCTGACCATGGTTGAATTCTTACAGTTCTTGCCATGCTTTGACTCCTTTTACTTTTTCCTACTTCAGCTGTTTAAGCATGAAGTGGAATTAATTTCCATTCCTGAAACTGCCAACAGTACAGCCTTCTCCTTGTGCATTTGCACGCAGAGATGCACATCCTGAACATCTGGAAACTGGGAGGAGAAAAGTGAGCAGACTGGGATCCATGCACATGCTTTCTTTCTGTCAGGGTCGGAGTAGATCTTTTCACTTTCTGGGAGTTTCTTATTTAGCCTGTGGATTTGTACTGTAATATGATTTCTAACGGTATATTCATTTTAACTAAATACTACTATTGCAATTAATATTAATTGACCAAAATACAAGTCATTGTCCCATGTTCCTCTCTGTGTTTCCTGTCTGGTTAGCGGCATCATTATCCTCCCACATAAGAAATTCTAAGGCTGTTCCTGTGACTCTCTGCCATTTGGTCATCTTTGCAGTAGTTCTGTTCACTTCTTTCTAGGTTTCCAGCTCCAGATCTTTACTGCTCTTCCGACTCATGAAAACTTTCAGTTTGCCACCATCTTTTTTTTTGTTTTCCTTTTTTTGGGAGATGGGGGGTGTGCACCCTCAGCATATGGAAGTTCCCAGGCTAGGGGTCAAATTGGAGCTACAGCTGCTGGCCTACACAACGGCCACAGTAACACCAGATCCAAGTCGAGTCTGCAACCTATACCACAGTTCACGGCAATGCTGGATCTTTAACCCACTGAGCGAGGCCAGGGCTCGAACCTGCCTCTTCATTGATGCTAGTCACATTCGTTAACCACTGAGCCACAATGGGAACTCCTTGCTCCCATCTCTGTCAGTTGCTTTCCCTCCCAGCCCATCAACTCATTACTGTGGGCTGCTGTTCTAAAATAGAAAACTCATTTCGCTGTTGCCTTTGTGCACAAGGCCTTTGCTAGTTCTTGGTTGTCTCTGAACTAAGAGCCAACCATCTTAATGTGCCTCAGTCGCCCTGTGGCTTTGTGTAGCCTGCACCTCTGTTTTTCTCAGCTCTGCTGATATTATCTGGGATTCCAGTAAGTCGTAGAGGAGACTCTAGCACCTGTGCTTTCATTTATTATGCCTAGGAAAATAAAGGTCACGTGGAATTGATTGTAAGGAAGCTTTACTTGTTTCTTACAGTTTTATTGAAGCAGTAAGAATATAGATAAAAAATATTCTTGGATGATGTTTCTAAGGTATACCGAGGATTTAGAGTCTTAAGGTTTTTGTCTTTTTTCTTAGGGCTGCATTTGTGGCATATGGAAGTGCCAGACTAGGGCTTGAATTGAAGCTGCAGCTGCTGGCTTATGCTACAGCCACAGCAATGCCTGATTGGGGCCATGTCTACAACATACACCACAGCTCATGGCAATGTGGGATCCTTAACCCACTGAGCAAGGCGAGGGATCGAACCTGCATCTTCATGGATATTAGTGGGATTCTTAACCCCCTGTGCCCCAATGGGAGCTCCTAGAGTCTTAAGTTTTAATAGCAGTGCCAGTCACGTCTTTTGAAGATTTTCTCACCTTGAATCTCCAAATTCTGTGTTTACTTTTGTTGTTTATTAGTCTTTGCTTGTGACAGGAAGGAGGAGGAGGAGGAGGAAGATGTGAATATAAAGGAAGTAAATTTTAGTCAGGGACAGGGAGAGAAACATTTTGCTAGAAGAATTTATCGAATGCCAGCTGTTTGTGGTTTGTTAAAGAGGAAATAATACCCCCCCCCCAAAAAAAAAGCGTTCCTATTGTAGGGCAGCAGAAACGAATCTGGGAACCGTGAGGTTGTGGGTTCGATCCCTGGCCTCACTCAGTGGGTTAAAGATTCGGCGCTGTGGTGTAGATCGCAGATGCAGCTCACATCCAGCATTGCTATGGCTGTGGTGTAGGCTGGCAGGTAGCTCTGATTAGATCCCTAGCCTGGGAACCTCCATATGTTTCTAGTGTGGCCCTAAAAAGCAAAGACAAAACAAAACAAAAACAAAGAGAACTTTGCAGTTTAAAATAAGATTCTTTGTTTTTGCATTAACGTCTTATACAATCCATGTCAAAATGTAGAACTCACAAAGGGTGGGAATCTTTTTGCTTGTCTTAGTAACTGTAATTTATTGTTTTAATGAAGCAGTTTGAGATTTACTTGTTTTTATCATTAAAACATTGTGTTTGTATAGACTTTTCAGGAAGTTTATCATTCCAGTGTTATTTCATATGTCTTTTTTTTTTTTAGACAAAAGAAGTTAGAAAAAGTGATGGAAGAAGAGGGCCTAAAAGATGAAGAGGTAATTAATATTGGAAAAACTACCTTGAAACCCTGGATGGCAGTCATATTTTGGCCAGGAAATTGTTAGCCTTGGTGCCCAGGGGGAGGGTTTTGGCTCAGTAACAGGAAATTCTGAGAGCCGGCGTGATTCTGAATGTAGGTGCTTATGCATTATGCAGAGAAGTTAACAATTAAGTACCCAGGAGGTACTTCTAGGCTCAGTTGTAATCAATTAATTGACTTTAGAATTTCAAGGAAAGGCAGAGATGAAGTAAATTTTTAAAAAGCAAGTTACAGCATTCTTAATTCACTGAAAAGTCTGCATAGACATGGGGCAAATTTCTGCAATTGTTACCAAGGAAAAATATCTCTCAAATCAGCCCCACCCCTCAATGCCTAAGGTGTGATAGGAAACATAGTTAACGAGAAACCTCGTAAGGAACTGAAATGGCATTGGCAATGCTTTTTAAAAGAGGAATGAATCATGGAACCCAGGAAAATGGTGAAAAATACCCAAGACTCATAGGAGTAGTAGAACATTAATGCATTAAATGAGCCGCAATGTATTAAAAAAAATCTAGATAGAGATTTTAAAAACACGCTTTTATTTTATATACGAAATGTTAAAGGAAAATGTCGATTGCTTATCCTTCCTGCGTTAGAAACATTAGAATAGCGGGTTGTCGGAGGAAGTTAGTCAGTCCTCAGAGCAGGCACCCGTCTGTTCAGTCTGGCTTGGTTGCTGTGTCTAAAGGCCAGGGAAGGGAGGAGTTGCTTCTCAAGGGTCCATCTGTGGTGCTCTTGTGTGTGAACAGGTGATGCTTCATCTGGTGTGGCCCTGCTTTCCACATGGGCTAAACGACAAATACAGCTCTGTTTTAGAGTTTCAGAATTCCAGCTGCTCCTCTTCCTACCTCTCTCCCTCTTTATTTAAACATTAGAAACGACTCAGGAGATCAGCACATGCTCGGAAGGAAACAGAGTTTCTTCGTTTGAAGCGAACAAGACTTGGATTGGAAGATTTTGAGTCCTTAAAAGTAATAGGCAGAGGAGCATTTGGTGAGGTAAATATACCATGGCTACATATCAAATACAGAAAAACCACAGAGCTTCAAAGCTTCTAACATACCGTGACTTCAGGATTGTTGATGTGACTAAAATACAGCATGGATGGATCAAGCATGCCAGCCCCACCCCAGCCGCTCTCCTGCCCTTCTCTTTTTCTTCTCCTTTCTACTGTCCCAGGGATCTGATTATTCTATGTTTTGCCAGAGATGATGCTGATCCTTTTTTTTTTTTTTTTTTTTGGTCTTATTTTTTTTTCTGTCTTTTTAGGGCCGTACCCGTGGCATATGGAGGTTCCTGGGCTAGGGGTCCAATCAGGATCCGAGCCACATCTGCAACCTACACCACAGCTTACGGTAATGCCAGATCCTGAACCCACTGAGCAAGGTCAGGGATCGAACCCGAGTCCTCATGGATGCTAGTCAGGTTCCTTAACCACTGAGCCACGATGCGAACTCCTGACACTGATGCTTTTAAGTACTGATCTAGAGCGAGAGTTTAGAGGTTGAAAGAAATTAATATTTATTACTGTTTGAGTGCTTCTCTTCTATAATCATGGCAATAACTTGTTTCATAGATGATGAAATGAAGACTCCAAGGGGATATATCATGTTCCAGTGTCAGATAGCCATTGAGCAGTGGTACCGGAAGTGGGGCTTAGGTTTTCATGTTTGTTTGTTTATTTGTTTGTTTGCGATGCCTACGGCATGTGGAAGTTTCCAGGCCAGGGATCGAACCTACACTATAGCAGCAACCTGAGCCATTGCAGTAACATTGTCAGATCCTTAACCCAGAGTGCCACAGAACTCCTAGGTCTTCCTGGTCTCAAAGCGCTTGCTCTTCTCATTACACTGCCTCTCCAGGAGCAAACTCATAGCATATCTCCACCCTTTATTTCTTCTCATCAGATTGGTACAGCTCTGAAATGATGGCTCTGGGAAACAATTTAAAGAAATAAGCTGCTGGAGTTCCCATTGTGGCGCAGTGGTTAACGAATCCGACTAGGAACCATGAGGTTGCAGGTTCGATCCCTGGCCTTGCTCAGTGGGTTAATGATCCGGCCTTGCCGTGAGCTGTGGTGTAAGTTGCAGGCATGGCTTGGATCCCGTGTTGCTGTGGCTCTGGCGTAGGCCAGTGGCTGCAGCTCCGATTAGACCTCTAGCCTGAGAACCTCCATATGCTGTGGGAAGTGGCCCTAGAGAAGGCAAAAAGACAAAATAAATAAATAAATAAAAATAAATAAGCCATATAGGTGGTGGTAGAGAGTGAAAGCATTTGTAGCTTTGTCCCAGCTGGTCTTTTTCTTTGCATCCTGTTTGGTCACAAGAGCAGTCTGTTGGGGAGGATTTGAATGAGCCCCTGCAAGATCATCCCTGTTTATGGAAAACACCCAAAGCGGAAAATGCAATAGTTTCATTATCACTGCATAAAAGGAGCAACATATTACTAAAAACTAGTACCTAGGGGAGACGCGAGTACATATTCAGAGGCACAGGTGAGAGATTATATTGATCCCTCAGTGTTCAGAATTCCTGTTCCCTTGAGAGAATGAAAGGTGCTGGACCACCACTAGAAGAGCTTTCTGGGAAGTTCCTGGTGGCTCAGTGGGTTAAGGATCCAGCATTGTCACTGCAGTGGCTCGGGTTCAGTCGTGGGCCAGAAACTTCTACATCCCTGGGCGTGGCCAAAATAAAGAGCTTTCTGGGAGGTCCCGTCGTGGCGCAGTGGTTAACGAATCCGACTAGGAACCATGAGTTTGCGGATTTGGTCCCTGCGCTTGCTCAGTGGGTTAATGATCTGGCATTGCCGTGAGCTGTGGTGTAGGTTGCAGACGTGGCTCGGATCCCGCGTTGCTGTGGCTCTGGCATAGGCTGGCAGCTACAGCTCCAATTCGACCCCTAGCCTGGGAACCTCCATATGCCCCAGGAGCGGCCCAAAGAAATAGCAAAAAAAAAAAAAAAAAAAAAGAGCTTTCTGTATAGTGAGAGGAGGTGGAACTTAAGGAAAACATGAGGAATGGCAGGGAGAAGGAACATAACGTATCTGAGGAGAGAGGAAGAAGATGTGCAGGGAATTGCCAGGAAGTTTTATTTGGGTTTGTAGACCATTTTCTTATCATCATAAATGACATGTTCTCTCGTAAAAAAAATTGGCAAATAGAAAACTGCAGAAAACTCTCTAATTATACATTTTAGTTTTTTTTTTTTTTTAACTTCTAGGCATTTTTTTCTATGCTTGAGTGTTGCTATTATTTTAAAAATTGTTGGACTCATTTCCTTAGGTTTTCTGAGCTGACTGGATGATATGTACCATGGGTTTAATGAGTCCTTAAATTAGAAAGTGAGGGTTGGGAGTTCCTGTTGTGGCTCAGTGGTAACAAACCTGACTATCATCCATGAAGATGCGGGTTTGATCCCTGGCCTCCTAAGGATCTGGCATTGCTGTGAGCTGTGGTGTAGGTTGCAAATACAGCTTGGATCCCGTGTGGCTGTGGCTGTGGTATAGGCTGGCAGCTGCAGCTCTGATTTGACCCCTAGCCTGGGAACTTCCATGTGCTGTGGGTGTGGCCCTAAAAAGACCAACAAAAAAAAATGAGAGTCTACATTAGATTTCTTTTTTTTTTTTTTTTTTGTCTTTTTTTGTCTTTTTGCTATTTCTTGGGCCGTTCCCTCGGCATATGGAGGTTCCCAGGCTAGGGGTCGAATCGGAGCTGCAGCCACCAGCCTACACCAGAGCCACAGCAACGCTGGATCCGAGCCGCGTCTGCAACCTACACCACAGCTCACGGCAATGCCGGATCGTTAACCCACTGAGCAAGGGCAGGGATCGAACCCACAACCTCATGGTTCCTAGTCGGATTCATTAACTACTGAGCCATGACGGGAACTGCATGCATTAGATTTCTTTATTCCACTAGGGAGCAAGAGCTGTGGAGATACTTGAGGATGTATGTGGCAGTGACCTCACTGTGTGAAATAATCCATTTTGGAGCATTGAAAATTGTTTTCTGGTGTTCCCCTCATGACACAGCAGAAGTGAATCCAACTAGGAACCGTGAGTTTGCGTGTTCGATCCCTGGTCTCGCTCAGTGGGTTAAGGATCTGGCATTGCTCTGAGCTGTGGTGTAGGTCGCAGATACAGCTCAGATCTGGTGTTACTGTGTCTATGGCGTAGGCTGGTGCTACAGCTCCGATTCGACACCTAACCTGGGAATCTCCGTATGCTGCGGGTAGGGCCCTAAAAAGCAAAAAAAATTTTAAAAAATTAAAAGAAAATTGTTTTCCTCTGTTTTGCTCTTGCTAGTTGCTTATATAAAAATTGCAGCACTTTTTCAGTCTAACTGTTACTTCCTGTAACACAGGAAAGCATCAGCTTGGCAATGTGAACTTTTGACTTGGCATTTCTTTTATAACTTTTAGGTGCGGCTTGTTCAGAAGAAAGATACAGGACATGTATATGCAATGAAAATACTCCGTAAAGCAGACATGCTTGAAAAAGAGCAGGTAAAGCACTATTGTAGTAGTGGTTTTTGTCAGCTTATGATTTTTTCTTTCCTAGAACATTCTTTTTGCTTAATTTTAGTTTTTTTTAAGCCCTGCCATGTAAGAGTATACATGTAATATTACTTTTCTTTCTCCCTAAGAGAAGCAGTTAGATATTTTAAAAGTATAAATAATGCCCATACATTAACATAGTCTTCTTAATGTTGAAGACCTATTAGAGAAATATGTTTGTCTCTCCCAAATTGATCACATGCTGACCTTGTTATAAGGAGCCTTTTTTTGAGGTCATACTTGCTGTGGTAACACACATTCCTTACTAAATGCTGAAAGATAGAAGTTGTGTATACATCTTGGAGCTGAGGCTTAGGAATTAGAATTTGGAATTTGTGATCTAAAATGTGACTTATCATGCCTCATTCTGTACACACAAACCAGAGTGGATCTTTTGAGTACCTCATCCCTACGTAAAAGAGACCAGTCTTATTTCAGAATGAATTTGAAAAAATATAATGGAAATTACAGAGGAGTGTGCATTCTCCATTAATGATAAGAATACTTTGCAAAACCTCAAACCTATTTTGCAAATGGATTTAGAAAATGCGTTAAGTACTTTATACAGAATAAGTAAGATTTTAAATATTGGGCAGTAAATTAAAGATAAGAATGTAGACTTTCTGTAAATCTAGTTTAATTTAGTAGGTTGCTTAAGAACAGATTGTAGTGGGTGATGGCTGCAAATATCCTGTAAAATACCAGTTGCCACAGGAGAGCAAAGAGATCCTATGGGAAGGAGAGCTCTGGGTACGGAGCCTGAGAGCTGAGATGGAGGCTGGTCCCACACCCAGTCCTTCCTGCCACTTGAGAGGAGGTTTAATCACTGAGGCTTCTCTGCCCTTCATTTAAGTGCCAGCTCAAAATTTGGAATTTTAATTTTCTCTTTCATATACTGTCCAGAAGCTTTAGACTCCCAGGAATTTTGGTTGAGGGTATCCAATATCCTGGCAGTAAGTCTTCAGACACTATAGTTTTGCTAACATCTGTCTTATTCAAAATGCATGACAGCCCTATTTATGTATATCTAAAAATTAGAGTGAGGTGTGAGTATAAACACTGAGAGAGTTTCAGTTAATCTTGAACAGGAAAATGTAAAGCTGTGCTGATTAGTCACTATATTTTGTATTTCACAAGTAATTTTATTTTTATAAGATATATTTCCTATAGTCTTAACAAAGGCTCAAAAACCTTTCCTTTTCAAATGTTTAGCTTCAGAATAAAATCATAAAGAGAAGCATAACATTGTGATTTTTACTTATTAATCCTTCATAGCATGGGCCAGAGGTGACAGGTGCTAACAGAGGACAATCCAAATATACTGTGTAAAAACACTTTCTCAAGTACTGTACCTTGTTCAAAATCAATTTCTAAAAATTTTCACATGAAAATAAAGGAAATGTCTGTTCAAATTGGGATTTTAAATGATGCATTAATTTAAATTGGTAGCTCACCTTGCTGATGGACTCAGCTCCCTAGGTTTGATCTCATTGTGGTCCAATTAAAGTATCTGGCCAATTAAAAACTCTACCTGGGTCAGCTGTCTTGAGAGAGCATGAAGCAGCTTTGTGGGGCAAATCTGTCACTTTTAGTGCTGACAAAGTATGGAGTTAACGCCTAACTTTTTGTGGGTATCAGTCCCTTATCTGAGGAAAACTGCTTTTACTAAACGGAGTAGGAATTACAGCTGCCCACTGAGAATTCAGGTGGTGGTTCTGTCCCACAAGGCAGAAATTTCCGCTACCTGGGAATAAATTTTAAAGGACAAGAGGCCAGTATTTAAGCTAGTCTCTTCATGCTTCTATTCCAGTGCAAGAGGAAACGTCCAGTAGTGATGGCAGTATAGGGTTAGGATTTAATCTCTCCTTTCCTTGTGCCTAGGGCGGCAACTAGCACATGATTCCCCACCCCAATAAACATTTATGGAGTGGGGAAAGGGAATCTGTGGTGTGAGTTGCACCTCTGGCTCTTCCCTCCCTTATCCTAAAATCACCTGACTTCACTCCTAGATCTTGAGGTTCTTAGCTACTGTTTAGCCCCAGGAGAGAAGGGCAAGGTGTGGTCACAGTGCCTGTAGCCTTCCCTGTAACAAACAGGGAAGTTGCAGTCATCATTTTGTCCTCCAAGATGAGTGACAGATGGTAGTGCCTCTCCTTTTCTGTACCTCCCTGCAGTAGGTTGGGGCCTTAACAAGAGCCAAAGGAGGCAGAGGCAGGTGAAGGCTGCCTTGGACAGTCTTTGTGTAGTGATTGACTAGCTCATAGATGGGCATGCCTGCACTTCAGCAAGTAGCATAGCATTTCCCCAGAGCTTTTGCTTTTGAATTAATGCCAAGTAAAGGCAGATGCTTTACTCGGCTGCTTCATGAGTTTGTAGCGCTATTCCTTCTCACCCTTATCTTCCATTTTTCCCACCCTCATACCATAAGTAGGGATGTAAAAATGTAAATTTTCTAAAATATTGAAGCTATTTAAAAATTCAAAAAAAAATTCCCTAAAGAACAATTTTAGTAGAGACTGAAATGCAAATGCTTTTAAGGCCTGTGGGAATTAGTGTGGAAGAATGAGGCAGTTGAGGGGTAGGATGGGAGAGAGAGCTGGCATCTGTGTCCAAATGCAAGAGTGCCTGGCTTTGGAAAAGGCACTCCAATAAAACAAACAAGCATATAGAACATTGTATCAAACAAAACAATAACCACGGTCTGAGTTTGTAAACTTGGTATATCTTTACCTCTGAACACATTGTAGCAGAGCCAGCCCTGGGACATATGTTAAGACCAAAATTGAAGTTCCTTTTTGGTATGGAGGGTTAAGGATATACTTCAGTGTCTTGGGTCACTGCTGTGGCACAGGTTTGATCCCTAGTCAGGAAACTTTGATATGTTGTGGGTGCAGCCAAAAAAAATTTTTTTAATTAAAAAATGAGTTGTTACTTAAAATAGTATCAGAGTTCCCACTGTGGCACAGTGGGTTAAGAATCCAGCTGCAGTGGCTTGGGTCACTGTGGAGACGGGGGTTGGATCCCTGCCTCAACACAGTGCGTTAAAGACCCAGTGTTGCCATAGCTACCATGTAGGTCGCCACTGTGGCTCAGATTCAGTCCCTGGCCTGGGAACTTTCATATGCCATGGGTGTGGCCATTAAAAAAAAAAAGACCAAAACCCCTATTTAAGGATTGGACTGAGTCTTAATAAATTTAGACCTGATGCCACCTGGTTTTGTATCTTGTGACACTTAAAGGGGGTGGGACTTGATATTAATAAATTACTTTAGGAGTTCCCATCTTGTTGCAGCAGAAAAGAATCCGACTAGGAACCATGAGGTTGCAGGTTCGATCCTGGCTCGCTCAGTGGGTCAGAAATCTGGTGCTGCCATGAGCTGTGGTGTAGGTTGCAGATGTGGCTCAGATCCTGCTGTGGCTGTCACGTAGGCCCTGGCGGCTACAGCTCCGATTCGACCCCTAGCCTGGGAACCTCCATATGCTGCGGGTGCAGCCCTAAAAAGACAAAAAAAAGAAAAAAAAAATTACCTCAGTGAAGTAATTCTACCAAGTCTTCTCAAACCTTCAGCAGCCTGGTCTCCTTCGCTAGGTATTTCAGTAAAAATAGAAAACTGGAAATGTCATAAATATGAAGTTATGACTTTTCTTAGGCAAGCTTCTATTTCAGTTCAGTAAGAACTGGTTAAGCACATACTGTGTGCAGGTGTGAACCAGTGCTGTGGCATCAGAATGTTACGGCATTGTCAGCTCGGGGCACTACCATTGCAGATGTCATTGAAGACCTACATCAGGATGTGCTAGAGAGTCTCATCTTGGGGACCTATTTTTGCCAAAGATTATCAGAACAAAAAGATAGGTAGAAGAATGGTAATTTTAACTAATCAAAGGTTCAGCTTATAGCACTATTAAAGTTTCCATTTGCATTAAAGCCATTGATTTTGCCCTTTTTGAAGCCTTTCATCACTCAAGTTTTCATCACCGAATCCTTCAAGTCAAACGTCAGTTTTGAGTTAGTAGGTTTGCCTAAGCATAAATTAGATCTTTTGCATCATCGAAATTTAATACTCAAAACAGTATTTAAATTGTTTAAGCAAATATACATTCTAATAAACAGAGCAAGGCTTGTCATTAATCAAATGCGTATACCTCCAGGTTGGCCACATTCGTGCGGAGCGTGACATTCTAGTGGAGGCAGACAGTTTGTGGGTTGTGAAAATGTTCTATAGTTTTCAGGATAAGCTAAACCTCTACCTAATCATGGAGTTCCTGCCTGGAGGTAATTACTTGATGATGAAAGGTCATTTTTCCTTTTTGTTTCGTGGTTTCTCTCTCGCATCAATTAACCCTCCTTTCCACTTTTAATCGTGCTCACAAAGTTGCTTTCTATATCTTTTTAGGTCTGTAAAGGAGGTTAGTAACCTGTCTGTGCTGGGGTGCCTTTCTACAGCTTTAGTGCCATAAAAGTAACCTCATTCATTCTTATGATTTCAGATGGATATTTTTCTTTTTCTTTTTAAATGTATAGGAATAAACTGCTCTCCTGTCAGTTGAGGATCATGTATAATCAGTCACCCAGGTGACAAAATAGAAGCTATTACATTCTTTGCTTCAGCTTTTTTGTTTCTTTTTCTATAAAGTATAAGAAGTGAACTTCTCGGGAGTTCCCATCGTGGTGCAGTGGTGGTAATGAATCCGACAGGAACCATGAGGTTGCGGGTTCAATCCCTGGCCTTACTCAGTGGGTTAAGGATCTGGCGTTGCTGTGAGCTGTGGTGTAGGTCGCAGACGCGGCTGGGATCCTGAGTTGCTGTGGCTGTGGCGTAGGCCGGTGGCTACAGCTCCGATTAGACCCCTAGCCTGGGAACCTCCATATGCCGTGGGTGCGGCCCTGGAAGAGACAAAAAGACAAAAAAAAAAAAAAAAAAAAAAAAGAAGTGAACTTCTCATTATCTATATTAGCAGCCAGAATCAATTTCTTGTTGCTGAGATTTCAAGATTTATGTAACTCAGCATGTGCATCTTCTAAGACAGCTCCAAAGTAAACCCAGAACAGAACACGCCATCTGGTCTGGGGAACACAGCCTGTTTCCCAGTGAGCAGATGAACTGTGAGCAAACTAATGGGAAAAAAAGAGAAAACTTTGTCTTTTTTGCTTCTATAGCAAACCTAATACAATATTTGATCTTATGGCAACCTTTGGTTCAGATCTAGGATCATCAGTAACTTTTTTATTAACAATTAATGAAGGTTAGAAAAGAATCTGTCTGATAGAATGAGAAGAAACTTGTTAACATTTAGATGCCAGTTGTTAAACAGGAGTAAGAACCAGCTCAGTAACCAGCAGCCCCTTGACGTGTGTCTCCTCAAGCCTTCCCTGCAGCATCTTCCATAGCTTCTTGTCCCCTGGACCCTGCCCTTTGCACTTGCTGGAGCTGGCCTGCAGAGCCATAGACCATCTGCTCTCTGCCCCTCTGGGCAAGCTTGCACAGGTGAGGCCATTGGCAGCTCTCTTGGGCCAGGTGCTAACTAAGGCCACACCGGTAACTTAGAGCCAGCCTGAGCATGCTGCCCCCCCATCTCCGGTGTACCTCCAGAGTGAACATGTGGCTTCCAGGAGTGATTAGGGGATCATGTCTTTCTAGTTTGGCATCAAAAAAGAGTATTTAAATAAGTGGCTTAATTTTTGCCTGAGTGTAAAATACCCACTTTTCTTCAAGAATACAAAAATTCCCTCAGAGTTATAAATGAAGTTTAAAAAGCAGCATGATGCTCTATTAAAATCAGAGGTTTCTTTCCCTTTTCTCTGTTTTCTAACATTAATGACTTTGTATGCAATCTAAACTGAATCTTTCGTGTTTCTTTTAGCTTTAAACTACTTACACCTATTTTCTTTGCATTTGTCTAAGTGTTGAGTTAGGGTCAGAATCTTTTTTTCACCATTTTATACTGATGGTATTAAGCAGAAATAATTAAATTTTGATTTCACAGAAGACTAAGGAGGTTACCTTTTAACAGTGAAAATGCTCATAATTGTAAAAATTGCATAAAGCATTTTGGTGTATATTTAAGTACCAATAACAAAACACTGAAGAAAAAACCCCAGTGATCCTGGGAAGTGTTCACTGTGCGCTTTTGGGAGGCAGTGTTACACATCCTAGTCTTTAGTGTTTTCAGTTCATAGTTAGTTTTTGTTGACTAACACTTGGCTATCTAAGTCCCACCTTTTTGTTTATGTTCTAGTGTTTTGTGAATATATATTAGCTTGTTTTTGGCCTCCCCAAATTTTTACATTTTTATTGTTTGGTATTTCTGCCTCTCTAATAATCTATGTGTAAATTTGGTTCTAGGTAGAGAAGTTTGCAGATGTTTGTGCAGAGTGAGAGGTAAAGCAGCTTCTTCCCTAGTCCAGAAATTTATGCTAAGCAAATTTACTTTTTTTTTTTTAAATATGAGAGAAATTTCCTTTCTCTCTCCAAAGTAAAATGGAAATCACAGCTTAGTAGTCAGCATCAGTTAGTTTAGGGTTTGCAAATATGTGGCTACGAATTTTAGCTTTTAAGTGTTAGAAACTACTTACTGTTTCTGCTCATAGGGGCATTTCTACCCCTAGTGGGTCGTCTGTGGGACCCAGCAGAGGCCTGCTTAGCACTGCCTTGCATTGGCAGATAGGGAAGACATATCTGAAAACTGGCACTTATTCATGTGTTGTGTGTATGTGTACTTTGTATATTTTTGTTTCTAGGGGACATGATGACCCTGTTGATGAAAAAAGATACCCTGACAGAAGAGGAGACTCAGTTTTATATAGCAGAAACTGTCTTAGCCATAGACTCCATTCACCAACTTGGATTCATCCACAGAGACATCAAACCCGACAACCTTCTCCTGGACAGCAAGGTACTTTGGAGGGTAGCAGCCTGACCAGTGTGTCTTTACCCAGCTGAGCAGCCTCTGTGTTAACATCTGCATGGCTTGTGGAAGCTGTGGGCTTCCTGGTATAGTTTTTTTTGTGTTTTTTTTTTTTTTTTTTTTTTTTTTAAATAGGTAAATTTGCTGTTGCTTCCTTTCTCTGAAAGGCTTATGATTCCATAATTTGATTTAATGTTACTGTCAAAGGATATTTTGGAAACTGATTAAGAATAAAATTGATTTAGGCTTGGTTTTTTTTTTTTTTTTGTCTTTTTTAGGGCCACACTTGCGGCATATTGGAGGTTCCCAGGCTAGGGGTCGAATCTGAGCTGTAGCTGCCAGCCTACGCGCCACAGCCCCAGCAACATGGGATCCGAGCTGTGTCTGCAACCTACACCATAGCTCATGGCAACACTGGCTCCTTAACCCACTGAGTGAGGCTAGGGATCGAACCTGTATCCTCATGGATGCTAGTCAGATTCGTTTCTGCTGAGCCATGACAGGAACTCCAGGTTTGTTTGTTTGTTTTTAATTTTTAAAAAAATTTTATTTTTTGGCCATGCCCATGGCATGTGGAAGTTCCCAGGCCAGGGATCAAACCTGCGCCATAGCAATGACGACACCTGATCCTTAACCCACTGAGCCACCAGGGAAGTCCAATTTAGGTTATTTTATAATAAAGCCAAAGATAGTCATTTCAGGAGTTCCTGTTGTAGTGCAGTAGAAACGAATCTAACTAGTATCCATGAGGTTGCGGCTTTGATCCCTGGCCTTACTCAGAGGGTCAGGGAACTGGTGTTGCTGTGAGCTGTGGTGTAGGTCACAGACTTGGTCTGGATCCCCTGTTGGATGCGGTTTGAATCCTTGTGGCTGTGGCTGTGGCTGTGGCTGGCAACTGTAGCTCTGATTGAACCCCTAGGCTGGGAACTTTCTATATGCTGCAGCTTCGGCTCTGAAAAGCCAAAAAAAAAAAAGAAAAGATCGTCATCTTCTCTTAGCATGTCCTTAGCTGTACTAATGCATCACCTATCAAGCTACCCTCGGTTGGGCATCTCACCAGTTGAGGATTCCAGCTAGGAACCAGAAGTAAGGCACAACGATCTGTCACAAAGTGCAGGTTACAAATCCTCGGCCCTTGACTTAAACCAGCGTCCTGCTCAGCCGACCTCTTTGTGTTTATCTTTGCACACACACCTGAGCTTAGCTGCCTGGCTCTTAAACGCACAGCAAATCAGAAGAGAGTCCCTGTGCTGCTGAATTGTTGGATGCTCCTTGTCAAGTTCCTCCACTGTCAGCACCTCACTTATAAAGTGAATGTATTAATCCAGAGAGGCTCCAAAGTCCTTTCCAGCTCTAAAATTCTAAATTGTTATGTATGTTACATAGAATTGTTGTTTAGACTGAATTTTTCTTTTAAATAGAAAGGTAAATTTAATTCCTAGGGTATTTATTATTATTATTATTATTATTATTTCTTGGTAATAATCTGAAAAATCTGAGGTTTTGGTCTACTTTCTTTGAAAACTTTTATCTTTGTGTTCCAAGAAGACAGAAGATTTATCCAGTAATTTCTTCTGGTTAATAGTTTTTTTCTTCATTATAAGAATAGGGAGTTCCCCATTGTGGCTCAGCAAAAATGAATCTGACTAGCATCCATGAGGATGCAGGCTTGATCCCTGGCCTTGCTCAGTGGGTTAGGGATCTGACTGTGCCATGAGCTGTGGTGTAGGTCACAGACGCAGCTCGGATCTGGGTTGCTCTGGCTGTGGCGTAGGCTGGCAGCTGCAGCTCCAATTAGACCCTAGCCTGGGAACTTCCATATGCCATAGGTGAGGGCTTAAAAAGACCAAAAAAAAAAAAAAAAAAAAAAATAGTGTACTTGTGTGGAAAATTTGAACAGTACAGAGAGCTATAAAGAAGAAAAATACCTATAATTTCACTGTTCAAAGAATACCACTATTTTAGTATAATAGCTTCAATACCTTTTCTGTTTGTGTCTAATTTTATGTACAGTTAGCATCCTAAAAGTAAATAGCTTGGTATTCTGTGCATGAGATGATTTTTCTGTCATTAAGTTCAGATATATTTTTAATAAAGTGGTAGCC
Organism: Sus scrofa; assembly: GCF_054392235.1. Lineage (NCBI taxonomy): Eukaryota > Metazoa > Chordata > Mammalia > Artiodactyla > Suidae > Sus > Sus scrofa. The sequence goes on along the minus strand of NC_139389.1, from coordinate 40,798,525 downwards.
TTACTTTGTGTGGTCTTGGGTTCAGATGCCCTGGTCGTGTACCCCAGTGCCAGCTTAGTTGTAGCCTGTGGTCTATGTTCAAGTCCGGCAAAAATACTGAAGGCCAAGAGCTTGGGGACTCAGTCTGGCTGAGGGGGACTGGGGAGCCCTGTTTGGTATAGATATGCCCTAACCATCTGCTAGCACAGACTTGTAGAAGAGAGCTTATTTATGTCTTCAGCCGTATAGATTGAGGAGTGAAAATGTAGATGTTTTGAGTTCCTGCTGTATACTCAGAAGAGCTACAGAATTCCATGAACATCTAGGTTTGAATAGCATTTGCTCCAGGTAGTGTTTTTTAAGACACTCCTTTTTCATAGAGGTGTCAAGGTAAAACATGTTAATTATGAGAACAATAAAACACTTCCTTAGCTTGCAAAACACATTATTTGCAAATATGAAAGGAAGATATTTGGTAATTTACCTCTGGTGCAGGAGTGTGTACATATGCACATACACAACTGCGCACACACGGCAAAACCTAATGGGATTTTGTTGTTGGCTGTACCTGCAGCATGCAGAAGTTCGTTCCCAGGCCACAGCTGTAACCAGAGCCACAGCCAGATCCTTAACCTGCTAGGCCACCAGGGAACTCCCTTAATGGGATAATGGGATTTATAAAAACAGAACAAAAGCTGACCCTAAGGAAAGCTTCTAGAGCCTTGACTCTTGGGTAATTTGTGTGTTAAGTCCTGAAGGAGGGTGGTATCATGGAAAGACTAGAGGTGTTGATGTCACTGGGGCTCAGAGTTTGGCAACACCACTTTTTTTTTTTTTTTTTTTTTTTTTTTTGGCTGTACCCATGGCATGCAGAAGTTCCCAGGCCAAGGATTTCATCTGTGCCACAGCTATAACCAGAGCCACAGCAAGGACAATCTGTTGAGCCACAAGGAAACTCCAGCAACACCACTTTTGATTGTGTGGTTTGAGCAGCATAGGTCCCTAAGCATCAGTATTTCCTCCCTATTTTTGGTTTTATCTCCTAATCTACTTAAAATTTTGGTTAGTGGACATTTGTTCCTATTCAAAATGTCCATAAAACTTGGTCCATGTGGAAAGTCCCTTTAAATTTGGTCTAGTCCAAAACATCCACGCCAACTGGTTTTGGACAGGACTGGATATCAAGGACTTTTTGGCATGGACCAAATGTCCTGCAAGGGAAATCTCACTACCCCAGGAACACCTTCCTCTTCCTTAGGGCCAGGCACCAGGTTAGGAGCCTTTCATGCATTAATTCTCATCATTCTTACCAGAAAGATATTATTCCTATTTCCCAGATAAGATCAGGGAGTTGGAGAGGTTAAGTAATCCTGGTCTGGAGAGAAAGAGCATTGATTTCTGGCTATGGTTCTGCCATTTCACCAGCAAGTCATTTAATGACTCTGAGTCTGTGAAGTGTGACTTAAGAATTATAAATGAGACAACACATTTAAAGCATGGTTCCTGGTTCATAAGAGGTGTGAGTTTTCCTTGAAGAGAATGGTAAAGTCAGAGACTTAAGATTGAAATTGAAATACAATGTGGCAACATTGAAGAATTGTGCAGTAGGGGAGTTCCCTGGAGGCTTAGTGGATCAAGGATCTGGTGTTGCCACTGCTGTGGCTCCATTGATACTGTGGCACAGGTTCTGTCCCAGCTCTAGGAAATTTCTTCATGTTGTAGTCATGGCCAGAACAAAAAAAGAACTATGCAATAAAGATTATCCCTTTGTCTTTGGAGTAGTTTATTCCTTGGAAATTGTTCTAATAATTCAGGAGGAGAGGAAGCTATATGAACAAAGATTTATTTACTCATCATTTAACAACCATTTATTCAGACCAAACTCTGTACCTTGTATGGTTAGGGTTGGGAACACAGGCCCTCTCTGGCACAAGGTGTGCTTATCTTAATCCACATTACTTGAGAGAGAGGAGTTAGAAGTGGACTAAGCATCCAGTATCGGGGGATAGGTAGACAACAGTGTGATATAGACATTAAAAATGATGATTTGGGGAGTTCCCGTTGTGGCTCAGTGGTTAACAGATCCGACTAGGAACCATGATGTTGCAGGTTCGCTCCCTGGCCTCACTCAGTGGGTTAAGGATCTGGCATTGCTGTGAGCTGTGGTGTAGGTCGCAGACTTGGCTCGGATCCTGCGTGGCTGTGGTGTAGGCGGGCAGCTACAGCTTTGATTAGACCCCTAGCCTGGGAACTTCCATATGCCTTGGGAGCAGCCCTAGAAAAGACAAAAAAAAAAAAAAAGATATTTGAAGAGAAACAATAATATTTGTGTTAGTTTAGGAAGTAAAATTAGATGCAAGTGAAAAAAATTAGACGCTCTAAAGGGTTCAACTAGCTTAAAAGTTTATATTTGGAGAAAAACAAAGATAATATGTGAAAACGAAAATACTTTTATTTGTGTAATAGGATAATCAGCATTCTTTAGCCATGGAGTCATAATGGAAACTGCTCAAAACTGGGGGAAATGATATTCTGTTCCACATCCATGAATGTTCATCTGTTCATTACCTTGTTTCTCTCCCCTAGGGTCATGTGAAACTTTCTGACTTTGGCCTTTGCACAGGACTGAAAAAAGCACATAGGACAGAATTTTATAGGAATCTGAACCACAGCCTCCCCAGTGATTTCAGTAAGTGATAACAGTGCCTTTAGCCTTATTATCCCTTAACTGGGCCTGGAAGAGCTATTCTCCTGGTAACCAAAACAGGCAGGATGGGTTAGGAGATTCTCACAGTTTGAGTCTTTAGAGAATCAAAATACCTTCCCAGGTTTGCCTGTGATTTGTACTATAAAGTTAAGGCAAGATGAAGTCTACCAAATGTGTTAAGGCAAGTGTCCAAAAGAGCTTTCTTTGGAGCTACCAAGAAACCTACAAGGGATAAAAATGGGGCAGACAAGCAAAAGTGGTGGAGGAAAAAGTCCCGAGTACAGCTGCAGGTTAGATTAATCCTTGGTGCTTCTTTCTGTCATGGGAGGAAGAAGTTCATGAGTTATTTTCACTCCAACACTATCAAACCATTGAAACTGTAGTGGGGGAAAAAAAAAAAAGAAAGAAACAATGGAGTTGGAGTTTCCGGCATGGTGCAGCTGAAATGAATCTGACTAGGAGCCGTGAGGTTGCAGGTTCAGTCCCTGGCCTTGCTCAGTAGGTTAAGGATCCATTGCCCTGAGCTGTGGTGTAGGTTTCAGAGGCAGCTCGGACCCTGTGTTGCTGTGACTGTGGCATAGGCTGGCAGCTGTAGGTCCGGTCAACCACTAGCCTGGGAACCTCCATATGCCACAGGTATGGCCCTAAAAAAAGGCAAAAAAAAAAAAAAAAAAGTAGTAAAATTACAATTTATCCTTGAGAAGCTTGTATCAAATAGTGTATTATATATTCAAAAGTCTCTAATTATGTAACAGATACTACTCTTGGAAATTTGATAGTAATCTTGTAAAGTTGTGAATTTTTTTTTTAATTTTTTTAAACTTTTTTGTCTTTCTAGGGCCACACCTGCAGCATATGGAGGTTCCCAGGCCTAGAGGTCGAATTGGAGCTATATCTGCCGGCCTGCGCCACAGCCACGTGGGATCCAAGACGAGTCTGCGACCTACGCCACAGCTCACAGCAACTCTGGATCCTTAACCTACTGAGTGAGGCCAGGGATCAAACCTGCAACCTCATGGTTACTAGTCTGGTTCGTTAACCACTGAGCCACGACAGGAACTCCAAGTTGTGAATGTTTTTCGTTCCACTTTGGGAACCTTTGCTTCTGATGAGACTAAATTCCCTGTGATTCTGATTAAATTCCCTGTAATTCTGTTAAAGGCCTGTCTGTGTCCCCTCTGGCCACGTGATCCACATGGAGGTGCTGCTTACAACTCTTGTTGTATGATTCTTTGAGTTAATGCTGTAGAGCCTCCGATTTGCTGGGAAATGGAGTATCCAGAGATATTGATGTATGGGCAGAAAAGCAAGATCTGAGGGTCTCATGTAGCCTGGCTAGAGCCTAAAAAAATAGTGAACACTCCTGTCTGAACTTTGGTTTTTTTCGTCTGTTTTGTTTTGTTTTTGCTTTTCAGGGCCGAACCTGCGGCATAAGGAGATTCCCAGGCTAGGTATCGAATCTGAGCTACGTCTGTGACCTGCACCATAGCTCACAGCAATGCTGGATACTTAACCCGCATCCTCATGGATGCTAATTGGATTTGTTAACCCCTGAGCCACGAGGGGAACTCCCTGTCCGAACTTTTTTTTTTTTTTTTATTACTCAAATGAATTTATCACATCTGTAGTTGTATAATGATCATAACAATCTGATTTCACAGGATTTCCATCCCACAGCCCAAGCACATCCCCCCACCCACCCAAACTGTCTCCTCCGGAGACCATAAGTTTTTCAGTGTCTGCGAGTCAGCATCTGTTCTGCAAAGAAGTTCAGTCTGTCCTTTTTTCAGATTCCACATGTTGGTGAAAGCATTTGATGTTGGTGTCTCATTGTATGGCTGACTTCACTTAGCATGATAATTTCTAGGTCCATCCGTGTTGCTAAAAATGCTGGTATTTCGTTCTTTTTGATGGCTGAGTAATATTCCATTGTGTCTATGTACCACATCTTCTTTTTTTTTTTCTGTCTTTTTGCTATTTCTTTGGGCCCCTCCCGCGGCATATGGAGGTTCCCAGGCTAGGGGTTGAATCAGAGCTGTAGCCACTGGCCTACGCCAGAGCCACAGCAACACAGGATCCGAGCCGCGTCTGCAACCTACACCACAGCTCACGGCAACGCCAGATCGTTAACCCACTGAGCGGGGGCAGGGACCGAACCCTCAACCTCATGGTTCCTAGTCGGATTCGTTAACCACTGCGCCACGACGGGAACTCCTGTACCACATCTTCTTGATCCACTCCTCTTTTGATGGACATTTAGGTTGTTTTGGCTGTTGCAAATAGTGCTGCAATGAACGTCAGAGTGCATGTATCGTTGCAAGTTGTGGTTTTATCTAGATAGATGCCCAGGAGTGGGATTGCTCCCTGTCTGAACTTTGATTAGAACTTGTTTTCTCTGCTTTTAGCTTTTCAGAACATGAATTCCAAAAGGAAAGCAGAAACCTGGAAAAGAAATAGACGTCAGCTAGTAAGTAATATTTGTGACTTCTTAAATGCTACAAACCAAGTATGAGAAAGGTTAAAAATACGCACGTGTATTTGCATTTGATAAGTGTTTGCAGCTTATCTATTCCTTGTTTTAAATTATCTTGCTAGAGCACTGTAATGTTGGTAGCAGCAAAAGAGACCTTTTTAAAAAAAAATTTTTTTTAATGGCCATAACCATGGCATATGGAAGTTTCTGGGCCAGGGATTGAGTCCGAGCTGCAGCTTCAACCTACGCTGCACCTGCAGCAATGCCGGATCCTTTAACCCTCACATTGAGCCAGGGATTGAACCCGTGCCTCTGCAGTGACCTGAGCCACTGCAATTGGATTCTTAATCCACTGCACTGCAGTGGGAATTCCCAAAAGTGATCTTTTGAAGGAGGACAGATAATATGAGGTTGTTTGGTTGGGACATTTTCAGTGAATGACCTCGTTCTGACCTTTTACATTGGTGACAACCCTGTTCCTTCCTGTTTCATTTTTTCCTTATTTTTATGGTGATAGAGTGGTTTTATGGTGATAAAGCGGTTATATTTAAGTTCTCTCAAAGTGAAAACTAAGTACAAATACCTAATCAGAGCTTTAAGGCAGTAGTTCTCAAACATAGAAAAGTTTGATTTATTTAGTTAAGGCTCCTTAAATTCACCTGCCCCACCCTTTCCTACTTTATGTTGGAAAAAAGGACTTGGTGATAAAAATTGGAGAGAAATTTAAGAGAAATGCTTACTTTACTAGTATTTGCATACATGCATATAAAATTATGCTCCAGCTTAAAAAAATAAGAAACATTACTGCATTTATCTTAGTAGTATTTTGGAATTCATTTAAATAGTACACATTCGGAGTTCCTGTCGTGCTCAGTGGTTAACGAATCTGACTAGGAACCATGAGGTCGCAGGTTCGATCCCTGGCCTTGCTCAGTGGGTTAAGGATCTGGCGTTGCCATGAGCTGTGGTGTAGGTCACAGATGTGGCTCGGATCTGGCCTTGCTGTGGCTCTGGCGAAGGCTGGTGGCTACAGCTCCAATTGGACCCCTAGCCTGGGAACCTCCATATGCTGCGGGAGTGACCCAAGAAATGGCAAAAAAGACAAAAAAAAAAAAAAAAAAAGTACGCATTCACTAGTGACATAATTGCTGTCTAGGCAAACTTTTATTCTGACTCTTTGGTTCATATTTAAAGCGCAATGCAACATGTCCCAATGTCTAGTTATTAGAAGATTGCTGACCATATATGATAGAAATGTGTACTCCTACATACTTAGGCTTTGTTGGAAACCCATAGCAAAGTGGAAATGGTAAAGTTAAACTAACAGTTGGCCGCAAGAAAAGCAGAGATGGAAAACGATGATTAACCTGGAATGATGCTCATGCATGTGTATTATCTAGAAATGGTGGCACTTTCTGTAGGTTGATAAGTAGTTTTGTAACTTGGCAGGTTTTGCCAAACTCTATAATTTGGCTAGACTTCTTAGTAAAATACTGAATTAGGGTTTTCTATAGTATCTTTAATAACTCATTTAGTAGGTTACTAGTAAGTAGCTCTTAGTCGTATGTAAAAGTGGAAGCCTGTAGGATTAAGAAAGAATCAAAGAAAAGGCTTGTATTTTTTTTTTTAATTTATTTGAGGCCCACCAGTGGGCTTCAGTGTCATGCTTTGAATATTGTGATTTTTATGTTAAACCTGGGCTGTAGAAGACATGAACTCAAACCAAACATTTTTGGAGATATAGTAATTGAAATTAATCTTTGATATCTTTTTCTAACATTAACCTGAGGATACTTAAGTTTGGTAGGGCTAGTCACATCATGGTCTTTTTTTCTATTAGAAACTCTGATATTCTTTAAATATCTAAATTTTTTATGTGGTTGAAATAGTTTGCATCACTTGTTGAAGATTAGGGAATGTCCAGCACAAATTTGGTCAGATGCCTCTATTAAGTCTCTACAGAGCAGTAGATCTTAACCTTGGCTGCACACCAGAATCACCTGGGGACCTTCAGAATATACTGATATCTGGGTCCTACCCTCTGAGATTCTGATGGAGTTGATTTGGGTATATAGTCTGGGTACCTGATTTTTAAAAAGAGCCCTGAGTGATACCACTGGGCAGTGAAAATTGAGACCCTTTACTGAAGAGACTATTTCTTAAGTAGTAGCTCCTGCCTTAACTAGGAAACCATATTCATCTGTGTTTTGGAAGGTAACAAAGGGTAAGGAATCTTCTGTGATTAGAATTTTTTTTTTTTTGCTGAAGCAAGTCAAGATTTAACCTTTAGCCACTTTCATTTTGGGGATAATTAAGCTTAAATACCTTTAATTAGCTTTATACTCTGAGATGCTTTATGCCCTTTGACACGCTTAGGAGTCATGTCAAACTTACTGGGAACCACTTATAGTTCTCTAAGGAAGGAGATTCCACAATTTCTTTTTTTTCCTTAACTCCTCCAACCCTCTCCCAAACTTTCACATATTTTAATGTATTTCAACTCCTGATATGAACACTTCCAGTTTTTTATATATTTTTTTAACATTCCTGGCTTCATACATACCTTGTCCTTCCTTTTTTTTTCTTTTTTGTTTTTTAGGGCTACACCTACGGCATATGGAAGTTCCCAGGCTAGGGGTCACTGGCCTATGCCAGAGCCACAGCAACTTGGAATCCAAGCTGCCTCTGTAACCTACACCACAGCTCACAGCAATGCTGGATCCTTAACCCACTGAACGAGGCTAGGGATCGAACCTGCATCCTCATGGATACTAGTCAGATTCACTTCTGCTGAGTCACAACGGGAGCTCCCATAATTTCCATGTTTGGAGTTAAATGTCCTTTAATATTTAAAATGTTGTTTTCAGTCTGTATAAACTTAGGTTCTCATGCTGTGATTAGGTTGTTGCCTCTTTATTCCATTTACAGTAGAAATGGGGAGGTATTAAGGTCATCTTCATATTAACCCTGTGCTTTTGATCTTCTGTAAGTGCTCCCATTCAACTGGTATCAAGTGGAAGGTTAATATTTGTTAATGCTTAATATAAATTTACTGCTCTAGGTTAAGCCTAACATATGTAATTGTTCATCCAGCCTGTTACTCTCCAGCCCATTGAGAATCACTGGAAAAAAGTGGAGGCTTAAGCTTCATGTTTGGCTGCATAAATCCTCTTTTAATATTTGAAGTACCAGTGTGGTCCTGGGTAATGCTTAGGCTCCAGTCACTGATTAGCAAATAAGTATGAGTCAAATTTAAGTTATTAAGCCACAGAGGTAAAAGATGAAGTACATCTAGGCATCAAATCTTGTCGTGGCGCAGCGGAAACAAATCCGACTAGGAACCATGATATTGTATGTTCGGTGCCTGGCCTTGCTTAGTGGGTTAAGGATCTGGCGTTGCCATGAGCTATGGTGTAGATGGCAGATGAGGCTCGGATCTGGCGTTGCTGTGGCTGTGGTGTAGGCTGGCAGCTACAGCTCTGATTTGACCCCAGCATGGGAACTTCCATTTGCCACAGGTGCAGCCCTAAAAAGCAAACAAAACAAAAAAAAAACCCTTTTGTGTTAGTTTATTTTTTTTTTTTAGTATAGAATTTACAGAAGTGATTAAGTAGGAAATTAATTGCTTTATTTCTCCTAAAATTCTAAGTGAAATCATAAATTGGAATACATCATGTGTTTGAAATGACTATTAACAAGCAACAAAACTCATGTAGAGCACAGCTCTAATTGACACTGTGAACACCAGGCAACAAAAGGAAAAACAAGGGTACAGGTTTTTGAGGTATTAGAGCTTGAAGTTGGGAGGACACCCCACTATGGAAAACAGAGGTGTGGGAAGAGGGCAGCCCCTGGATTACCTGTACCTACCTGTGCTAAAGTGAGAGTGAGCTCCCAAGGCAGGACTCTGACTCCAAGGTGAGAACATTACCTTATTTCACAGGTTTGAGTCTGCTGTTGTCCACATTCTGTAACCAAGAATTTTTTTTACACATTACTATCTCAAAGAAATTTTGGATTTTTGTTGGATTTATTCGTTTGTTTGTTTGTGGCAATAGGTCTCTGGTTTTATAATAGAAATCTTTGAATATCTAAGATTTACATAACATTCTGCTTTGCTGGTATATGTTTAGTCTCAGTTGAAGGGTATCTGCAGTTCCTTAACTTTCATAATTAGAATGAAAATATTTGTGCTTCTTGGGGAGGTCCCAATCCATGTTTCAGACTTTAAAGCTTTAATTTTTTTTTTTTTTTTGGTCTTTTTTTTTTTTAGGGCTGCACCATGGCATATGGAGGTTCCCAGGCTAGGGGTTGAATCAGAGCTGTAGCCACACCCGTAGCAATGCCAGATCCAAGCTGTGTCTGCGATCTACACAACAGCTCACAGCAATGCCAGATCCTTAACCCTCTGAGCAAGGCCAGGGATTGAACCTGTGTCCTCATGGATACTAGTCAGATTGGTTTCCATTGAGCCACAATGGGAACTCCTTAAAGCTTTAAAAACACAACACCTGGCACTTATGTTATTTAATACATGCATTTAAAAGGAAATGATGTACATTTATCCATATGGAAAAAATTGACTTCTACCTTATTCAAAAAAATAAATATTAGATGGAAAATTAAATTTTAAAAAATTTAGAGGAAAATACAGGGCAATATCTTTATGACCTCAAAGTAAGGAAGGGTTTCTTAAATAACATACAAGAAGTACAAATCATGAAGGAATGCTTGGTGTATTTTACTACTTTAAAGAAAAAAACTTCTGTATATTGAAAGATATACGCACATGAAAAGACAAGCCACATGGTCCAACTGCTTTGGAATTATCTTACAGTTCACGTGCATACCCAGCAATTCTGCCCCCTAGTCAGATGTCCTGGAGAAACGCTTGCACCTCTGAACCAGGAGGCATGTGTAAGAATGTTTATTACATTTTCATAATAGCAAAAAACTGGAAATAACCCTGTGTCCATCGACAGGAAAATGGTTACATTCTGGTATAGAATATAATATACAGCAGTGAAAATAACTGAACATGCCCTAATATAAAATAATCGAGACATCATGGATCAATTTTAGAAACAAAATATTGAGAGAAAAAATCAAATTGCAGGAGACAGCAGGTCGAATGATAGTATTTTTACAAAGCTCAAAAACAAGGCTAACGTCTCAGTTTGAGAGACACGTGGCAAAATTAAATTTCTTTTTAAAAGAGGAATGATAAATAGCAAATTGAGCATCGGGGTTAGGAGGTGAGACAGGAGGACAGGCTGGGAGGTACACGGTTAGCTCCAATAATATCACTGATATGTATGTTGGTTCTTTATTTGGACTCATGGGTACTCATTGTGCTTCACAATTTGGCAATTAATACCTTTTTTGGTATGTAACAAATATTTAAAAAAATCATACTAAAAAATGATAAGCCTCATCTGGGAGAAGATGTTTGCAACATGTAGAACTATAAAGGATTAATGTCCTGAATCAGGATTCATGCCTTGGATTTGTAAAGAATTCCTTTGAATCAATAAGAACTGAAAAAGAAAAAAGTGGTCAAAAGATCTGAACAAGTAATTCACAGAAAAAAAGAGCTGAATGGCTAATAACATGCATATACACTCAACCTTTCCAGAAAGAAGGTAAATGCACATTAAAACAGTGAGATTCTATTTCATATTCATCAGATTGGTAAAAATTTTAAAAAGTCTGACAAAATGAAATGTTGGTGATTATGGAGCACCCAGAACTCATCCCTCCTGAACCAGTGTAAATAGGTGTTCCCACCTTGGAGGACACCTGGAAGGTGTCCGATTAAGTTGAAGACGTTCAGAAGGCAAGACCCAGCCATGCTGCTTGTAGCACATCCTCTTGAGAAGTTCTCACACCAGTGCCTAGGAGCTGTTACAAGAAGGTTTATTCAGGTGTTACTCCTTATGTGAAAAACACTGGCAACAAGTGTCCATTACAGAGAATGGGTACAAAAACTTTGTGATATTTGTATAATTGAGTAGCTTACAGCAGTGAAATGAGGTGAGCTAGAGCTACATGAATAAATCTCAAAATCATAATGTGAAATAAAAACAGCAAGTTGTAGCATTGCAGAATAATGCAGTACAGTATGCAACCCTTTATTAAAAGTTGAAATATACAAGAAATAATACTTCATTTATCCATATAAGCATAGCACAGCAACATCAGAGTAGTTATGACTTCATTGGGAAGGAAGGGATTCTATACTTTCATTTCTTTTAACAAGACAAATGTCCTGAGACAAATATTGCAGATATTAACTTCTCTTTAATACAGATAATGGGTATTGATTGTGCCTTTTTTTCCTGTATGTTTGCAGTGTTTCATAATAAATATTTTAAAAAGTCAACACAGCTGTAGCTTTTGATTTTGAAAGTTATGTAACATGGAAAGCCTTAGATTAGAGCCTTCTATGTAATAAGCCCTCAGATGCTGAGCACAGGAAGGCTTTGACTATACTTCCTAGTATTGCAGTACTAGTACTTCCTGGTATGTGAGAGATTACTCGAATTTAGAAAATACTCCTCTAAGAACTATTTATTTAAATGTTTCAGTTTGGTAATTAGACATTTATAAACCTTTGACTAATAGGTTATAACTTTGTCTTTTGGTAATAGTTTCCCTTTATGATTTTCCAAATTAAAAAATACATGCAGTAGAAAGAGGAATGGTTTGGAACAAGATATAGTTAATTCCCAAACTGGGCTCTGCTGCTCTAGGTGGTGCTCGTAGCCTTTGGTCTCTAGAAGAGAACTCTGGGCACCCTCCCACCTGCTGGGCCTCCCTGACGTGTGGTACGTGTTTCAGGCCTTCTCCACGGTAGGCACTCCTGACTACATTGCTCCCGAGGTGTTCATGCAGACCGGGTACAACAAGCTCTGTGACTGGTGGTCGCTTGGGGTGATCATGTATGAGATGCTCATCGGTAAGTGCGTGCTCTCAGAGGACTTCCTGTGCAGCAGGGAAAGAGTCCAGTGTTGGTAATAGACTGTTTCAGTTGGTCATCTAAGTGAGCCCTCCCCTCCCCGTCTTGCAAAGTGGAGTTTCCTAGGTGGAACACTGGGCCATCAACTGACTCATCTGTCTTCTGGCCCCCTGACCCCCTGTGGTTGCTTTGCTGATCATTCATCATGTTTTTCTTCTACTTTTTCATCCTCCATCTAGCAGCTCTTTCACTCCCCGGCGTTTTTTGAACACCCACTGTATACAGAGAGCCTTGACTGGGCAGTGTCTCAGGCACTCTTCTTATTTGCTGTCTCCTCTCTTTCAAAGCCTTCAAGGCATGGAGCCCTCTGACCTCTCCCCTCCTGTTTGGGTGGAGTGTCTGTGTTTAGGGGGCATGTCTGTGGGGGCAGCCTCATGCCCAAATGCTAGCAGAGCACGTGTGTGCGACCCGTGTGGCATGTCTGGCCGTGCATCTTTGTGAGCACAGGGAGGATGCCCGTGCTGGCCAATGTGGTCTGTGTGCAGCGCAGGGGGAATGACTCTCCTCTCGCCTCTAAGTTCTCAAAGAGAGGATGGTGGTCACTTTTAAAAGTGATGCTTTTTTCTTATTCAACTGGTTGGGCCCTCTGCCTGTATAAGGATGTTCCTAGGATGGGGTTGTTGCTTAATGATGTTTCATTCTTTGGGCACAGTGAGTCCATCTGCAACCTATTATGTCCTTGCTGGCTCCAGCTGCTAGCTGGCTCCCTAAAGGTACCAGAAGCACAACTTGACTTTGGGTTTAGGAGTTTGGGGAAAAAAGAAAAATGAGTTTAGATATTTTCTGGGATGAGTAGAAATCCTGGCCCTGTCATGTGGGGAAGAGCATAGAGGAGCATTAAAGAGATAGAAAATTGTATTAAGGAGAATAATCTCAGTCAGATTCAAAGTTCTGGGATGTAAAAGCTGTGAAGTTCCTTTTTTATTACAGGCTACCCACCTTTCTGTTCTGAGACCCCTCAAGAGACGTATAAGAAGGTGATGAACTGGAAAGAAACTTTGACTTTTCCTCCAGAAGTTCCTATTTCTGAGAAAGCCAAGGATCTAATTTTGAGGTATCAGAGAACATTTCCCCTGCCCCCTGCCCTGTCTTTTTTTGACACAGTGAATCCATTTTTTAAAATTTTTCATTGTTGCCTGGATCTGCCCCCTGCTTCCTCCCATTTCTTTCTTTTTTGAAGCGACTACTTGAGGTAACGCTGAAAGGCCTGTCTTTTCCAGATTCTGCTGTGAATGGGAACATAGAATTGGAGCCCCTGGAGTTGAGGAAATCAAAAGTAATCCTTTTTTTGAAGGTGTTGACTGGGAACATATCAGGTATATCCATATAAAAGCTTTTAGGATAATTTCAGAAAGCGTATAGTTTGTTTAATGCTAATTCAGAAGTACCCTTACTGGCAAGCCGAGGATGGGAAGAGAGAGCCTCTTAGAAACTCCGGTTCATTCACTGTGAGGATTGGGAGTCAGAGCTTCCTGTGGGCTGTGTGCCACAGGATACGGTGAAGCCAGCCGTCTTTCCCAAGTGAAGGCAGCTTTGGATTCCACAGTTGCGTTTGCTGTTCCCCAGAACATGTCCACCTCTAGTGTCATGTTTTGGATTCCACAGCGGAGGACCACCTACCCAGAACATGGCCCACCTTGCCCATAGGGTAGGCTCTGTCACTGGGAGATAGAGAAGGAAAAAGGACTGAAGAAGGACAGGTTGGGTGGTGGTGAGGGGGTCTGAAATTGTCAAGGGGGGTGGTTGTAGAGGGCTACCCCCATACCACCCAGACCAAACAGAAGGCAAAGTTGTCATCTTTTTCATAGCGCTCTTGTTTGCATGCTTGCGGTTTTTACCTTTGCCATCCTTGTGCATTTTTAGCCACTCTGCTTTTTGGCACTTCTGCCCTACATGAAGGGACACTGAGAGGTTCCGTTTCCCTTTCAGCGGACAGGGCAGGCTGTTGGGGGAGTGCACTAACTTTGGATTTTAATTTCTTTTCTCCATATTTTTCTGGTCTTTCTTCCTAGCTATGAATAATTACTTGTATTTTTCATCATGATTTTGTTTGGATGTAATCAGCTGCCGTGGTTGGTCAGTGGTCATAAGCTTTTCAGAGAAAATAAATGCTGCCTGCATGGAAAGTCCTCCCATGTCAGACCAGGGGTCTGTTAGTTGTGATCCATGTGATTACAAATTGTAGTAATTTTGGCATGTCTGTTCTTGGCAGAGAGAGACCTGCTGCAATATCTATTGAAATCAAAAGCATTGATGATACCTCAAATTTCGATGAGTTTCCAGAATCTGATATTCTTAAGCCAACAGGTAATATACTGCCACTGCTTCCTGCTGCTTATAAGTGCATCACTTTCCCCGAACTTTGGGGTGATGTTTACAAATCAGGGTAGAGAGCATGGAGAGGAACTTTGTAAGTATTTTTCTAGTGTTAATACTGGCCGGCAGTGAGATGGTGTTGAATGACAAGTGAGTACAGACACCACGTTTAGACTGCTCAACCAGGTGGTGAATCACAAAGATTTTCTCTTTTGTGGTTATTTATTAAATTTAAGGTTAGGTAACCTGAAATGACAGAAATGGGAAAATAAAACTTTTAAAATATTGTGGAAAAATATGAAGGTGAAAAAACATAGGCATGCAAATGCAGAAAATATGCAGAGTGAAAAATAACCTTTAACAGAAGCTGTGGTACGTCCTCGAGAATTTCGTGTCTTCAGCACTGAGTAGTCCTGCAGGGTGAGGCAGTGAATCCACTCTCATATCTGTTTCTTTCTCAGTGGCAGCAAGTAATCACCCTGAGACTGACTACAAGAACAAAGATTGGGTCTTCATCAATTACACATACAAGCGCTTTGAGGGCCTGACTGCAAGGGGAGCAATACCTTCCTACATGAAAGCAGCAAAATAGATTCCTTGAAATGGAATCCTCAATAGAGCAGAGTTCTCTGTACACCGTCACAGTTTCCTTCTCACATACTCTTTTGAAAGAGCTTCCAAGAAGTCAGTGGGACCTACCAGTGTGTCGTGGTAAACTCTCCTGAAGTGTGCTAGTAAGTGGATTCTCTTCCATAATGCCTCTGATGACCTGTAGACAGACAATTGTGTCTGCTCTATCAGCCATAAACAACTATTCTGCTTCTTAGAAGCATCATGAGCCAATTTGAAGACTTCAGTTTGCCTAAGTTCATCAGAATGAAGGGAGAAAACAGCCATCATTCAACATTATTGAGATTGTAATATACTTATCAAATATCAGCCAATTCCTGTGATTTTGTGACCTGCTTTCTGCCAAGCCCACCAAGTATTTTTTTTTTTTCTTTACAGCTGAAAGTTCCATAGTATTAAGGAAATAAAGCAATGAAGAGAGCTTTGGCAGCCAGCATTCTGGCTAAAGGAAATGGTCCACCATCCTCGGAGTGGGTGGTGATGGTAGTTTCTCCCCAAACCTCAGCCTTTGGGCAAGCGGCTTTTTATAGCCTCCATTCATGGTGCACTTTATTTATGGTACTAGGTTAAAGACCCTCAGTCCATTTTGATTTATCTCCCGTGCATCTGAAGCACTCATGCTTCTTTCCTGAGTGTTGACGGGGGGCTACCAGTTTGATCTGCTGTTGCTCTTAGAAGGCCCAGAAAGCCACTGGGCATTGCCAAGGAGTCCCGGATCATATGGAAAACCCTCACTTTTTCTTCAGGACTGTATCAAAAAATTCTTTGATGGATGTTGCCGTGGACCAGCAATACCCACAAGTGCTGCCAGCAGGATCTCTGTTTGTTCCTAGGAACACAGCAAGGAGAGCCCAGGCAGAAGCAGGAAGCCTAGAACCCCCTTGGCTAAGATGCTGCTCCTGCTCTGTCTCTAGAACCTTCTTGCAAGTAGAGACGGAACCAGCCCAATACAAAGTGCAGAGCCAGCCTACAAATCTTGTAAAGTTCACTCCTCAATCTTTGGTGCAACCATATTTGTATTCTTTCTTGGTATTTCTCCTCTCCCAATTTTAAGTAACCATTTTGCCTTGGAATCATGATTAGAACATTTTCCTTTGCAGATGCCTTCCTCGGGGATGGTCCTCTCCACCCTAAAGGGTCACCTGCAGGCCTGGCTGTTCAGGCCTCTCTGCTGTGGTGCTCTCTCATGAGAGACTCTCTGAATTTTAGCACAAAGTGCCTTTTCTTTCACAGCTGTCACCGCCTTTAGAGGACTTTTGCTGCATCAGAAAAATGTGGAGGCTCCATATTAATGCATTATTACTTTTAAAATTTTTGATAATTCTTAAAGCATCATTTGCACCTGTGTGGTAACTTTGCCTGTTGCAGAGTGTCATGGCCAAGCTACAACTGGGAAACTGCTTTCTGCCAGTCTTGAGGTTGGTAATATTTGCTCTGAAAGAAAAGTATGTCCTAGCTTCGCCATTCAGGAAGAAAAAATGGAATATCAAAGTTATAGTAGTAAGTGAAACTGCTTTGGGTTTTAATGTTTTAGAGGAAGAAAAAAGAATATTACGGAAATAGTGACTCTGGATGAGGGTAATGTGTTTGCCCCTTATTTCATTCATGGTTTGCTAGTGAAAAGGAAGTGAGGTTCTCTTGTGTAACTTTGTAGTTTCTTTGAATTACCAAATAGTTGGGCTCTTGACCCCCATGTGTTTTGCAAGAGTGTGTGGTAAGCATGGGTGAAGAGAAGCAACAGGAGGGTGATAGTCTGTGTGTTGGGAAGTGGCAGGGGGTAATTTGTTTTAGGGGAAAATGCCCACATTTTAACTTTTAAACTTCTGAATAAACTGCGTGAAAACAGTATAAATCTGTGATGTGTTTTAAGGCAAATGTGATTTGTAATTCAAAGAGGCAAAGCGCTGGTGGCTTCTTCTTACCCCCTTGGTCTGCAAACCATTGGACTACTGAACACCGCCTTGAGGTGTTTTACTGTCTCAGGGGAGGTGGGACCTGCTTTTCCGTTCCCGAGAAAAGTCGTCAGAGTTGGAGTCCATGTAAAGAGATTGTCTTCTGCTGGCCCCACACCTGTGTTCCGTCCCTGGCTGCGTTACGGGCAGCGGGTAGTGAGTGCATAAGGCCAAGGGGGACCTGCTTATGAAAGTGTTGTCAACAGGTGGCCCCTTTATACAACCGTTTGTAGGCTAGCCCACCCTACCTCTTTTTTTTTTTTTTTTTGCTTCCAGCCCAGGGTTGACCAGGAATCTCACAAGCTCCCAAGATGAGACTTCTCAGCTCCCTGCTGAGGAGTCCCATTGGGTCCCACTTCCTAGCGCCTTCTCTGGGTCTGGGGAAGGCGCCTTGGGCAAAGCCCAGCCAGGGTGGGAACTTCGGGCAGAGGGAGGCTAAATCCAGCCGGACAGAATGAGTTGTCTTTCCAAGGCTCTTGAGTTTCAAGAAGCATGTTCGGAACCACTGGCTCAGTGTTGGTCCTGTTCACAGATAATTCTGTGCCCTATCTCTTAGGATGAGTAAGAAAATAGTAGGACTTTAACTGAACTACATGCTAAAATGAAACTGAATAGTGATGTCTTTCAGTCTCTTTTTAATTCAGGAATATATCAGAATTTTCATTACTTTGAAAAGTAGGGGAGAAGTTCCCACTGTGGCGCAATGGGATCTGTAGCGTCTCTGGATCACCAGGACACAGGTTTGATCCCAGCCCAGAGCAGTGGTTAAGAATCCGGTGTTGCCACAGCTGTGGCATCGGTTGCAACTGAGGCTCAGATCTGATCCCTGGCCCGGGAGCTCCATAAGCTGCAGGGTGGCCAAAAAAGGAAAAAAAAGTCAGAGGGGAATTCCTTTGGGATTAACATTCAGGCTCAGAATAGCAGATTGCTAATTTGAACACTTCTTCTAATATAGCGTAATAGGAATCCTTAGCCATTGATTACTGATACTTTATCTCTGAGTCATTTCCTTTGGAAGTATATTTCCTGGATCACCTTCTGTTACTCTCCTGGGCCTCCGGTGGAACCCAAATTGTGTTTTTAATTGAATGCAAAGGGATTCAGTGAATGGTATTTTCCTTTCCTAGGTGGCATACATGTCTCTGGAATGATCTATCAAGGCCAACACTGATTAAAATAAGCCTCCACAATGCTTTTCAGGCATATTTTCAGAAAAAACTATCTTGCCCATATTATACTTAGGCATCAAAAAAAACCCACAGAGCTCAAGCCCAGGCGCTCTGGGGGTACAGCAGGGAGCCCACTGTGTTTCTGAACCACAGATGAGTTTGGGGAGAGAATTCCCAGCCACCAAGTTGGCTGAAGAGTATTGGAGCATCGCCTCTAGTTATTAGTGTTGATGTAACAGTACTTGTTCAGCAAACCCTGAGTTGTTTCTAAGTAGCAGTGATTTGGCAGAGGGATCAGTGAGTGGCCCTGTGGTGTGATAGAGGTGTGGAGCTTGGGAGTATTTTATCTTGAAGAGCACTCTCCAGTCACTTTTTTTTTTTTTTTTTTTTTTTTTTTTTGCTTTTTAGGGCCATGCTCATGAGACACAGAAGTTCCCAGGCTAGGGGTTGAATTGGAGCTGCAGCCGCTGGCCTATACCACAGTAATGCTGGCTCCGAGGCTCATTTGCAACTTACACCATAGCTCACGGCAGCACCAAATTCTTTAACCCACTGAGCGAGGCTTCATAGATTCTAGTCAGATTTGTTTTTGCTGAGCCACAGCGGGAACTCCCCAGCTGTTGTTTTTGTGGTGAGATCTTCAAAATGACCAGCCTACCTAGATCCCCTTCCCAGAATTCTGATCCCTCCCCAGAACCCTAAATCCCATGTAGCCAAGTGCCTATTAGAAATTACCATCTGCAGAGTTCCCCTAGTGGCGCAGTGGTTAACGAAACTGACTAGGAACCATAAGGTTGCAGGTTCGATCCCTGGCCTCACTCAGTGGGTTAAGGATCTGGCGTTGCTGTGAGCAGCAGTGTAGGCTCCAGGTGTGCCTTGGATCCTGTGTTGCTGTGGTGTAGGCTGGCAGCTGTGGCTCCGATTCAGCCGCTAGCCTGGGACCCTCCGTATGCCGTGGGTGCAGCCCTAAAAAAGAAAAAAAAGAAATTGCCGCCTGGAAGGCTTAAGAGGCGCCGACTAAAGGCGCCTCTTTAGGGAGGTCATCTTGCCTCCACAGCCTCTTTTCTGGCTTATTCTACCTGCCAGCCCGAGCAAGAAATTCCCTGCACGACTCCCATTAGTCAACTCGAACAACTCTGGGCCTGGCCTTCCATCCTACCAGTGCCTTCATCATCCCTCACCAAATCCATTGCCACCTTGGTCCTCCCTGCTGCCAAAGGAAGTCTAAATTTCAAGTGTGATGTCCTTCTCTGCATAAAACCCTTAAGGCTCCTCCTTTGTCTGAGGTACAGGAGTACTTCCTTACTATGAACTCATCTCCGCTTCCTCCCAGCCTCTTCCCTGATGACAATAAGGCACTATTTCACCTTTGCTTATGAGTTGACTTGGCCTGGAATACCCCTCCCCTTATTTATGGCTCTAGGACAACTAGTGTTTGTCATTCACAACTTGGTTCATGTGTTATAGAATCCTCTATGTCTCACAGTAAAAACTGGCCACTCCATCCTGTGGGGTTTCTGGAGCAAACTGGACTATTCGGTGTCTATGAAGTTACAAAAGCCCTCTGAAAGGAGGAACTGTGTCCCAGTCAGCATGCCCTGTGACCAAGCAGTGCCTGGCACTGAACATACTCAATAGGCTATGTCTTCAGAGCATATTCTTTTTTATTTTTTAAATTATGCTTGATTTACAATGTTCTGTCAATTCCTGCTGTATAGCAAAGTGACCTGGTTGTAATATATATACATTTTTTCTCACATTATCCATCATATTCCATTACAAGTTCCCTGTGCTATACAGCAGGATCTCATTGCTTACCCACTCTAAATGCAAGTTTGCATCTACTAACCTCAGACTCCCAGTTCATCTCACTCCCTCCCCTTCCCCTTTGGCAATCACAAGTCTGTTCTCCATGTCCATGAGTTTGTTTCTTTTCTGTAGATAGGTTCATTTTGTGCCATATGTTATTTTTTTAATGATTTTTATTTTATCCATTATAGCTTGTTTACAGTGTTCTGTTAATTTTATACTGTACAGCAAGGTGACCCAGTCCCATATACATATATACATTCTTTTTTTTCTCACATTATCATGCTCCATCATGAGTGACTAGATATAGTTCCCAGTGCTATACAGCAGGATCTCATTGCTTATCCATTCCAAAGGCAATAGTTTGCATCTATTAACCCCAAATTCCCAGTCCATCCCACTCCCTCCCTCTCCCCCTTAGCAACCAGAAGTCTGTTCTCCATGTCCATGAGTTTCTTTTCTGTGGAAAGGTTCGTTTGTGCCGTATATTAGATTCCAGATATAAGTGATATCATATGGTATTTGTCTTTCTCTTTCTGACTCACTTCACTTAGTATGGGAGTCTCTGGTTCCATCCCTGTTGCTGCAAATGGCACTATTTTGTTCTTTTTTATGGCCGAGTAGAATTTCACTGTGTAAATGTATGACGTCGTCTTCATCCATTCACCTGTCAGTGGACATTTAGGTTGTTTCCATGTCTTGGCTATTGTGAATAGTGCTGCAGTGAACACAGGGATGCATGTATCTCTTTCAATGAAAGCTTTGTCTGGGTATATGTCCAGGAGTGGGACTGGATCATATGGTAGTTTTATATTTAGTTTTCTGAGGTACCTCTATACTGTTTTCCATAGTGGTTGTACCAATTTACATTCCCACCAACAGTGTAGGAGGGTTCCCTTTTCTCCACACGCTCTCTAGCATTTGTTACTTTGGACTTATTAATTATGGCCATTCTGACTGGTGTGAGGTGGCACTTCATTGTAGTTTTGATTTGCATTTCTCTGATAATTAGTGATGTTGAACATTTTTCCATTTGCCTGTTTGCCATCTGTATGTTTTCTTTGGAGAAATGTCTATTCAGGTCTTCTGCCCATTTTTCGATTGGGTCATTGGTTTTTTTGTTGTTGAGTTGTATGAGTTGTTTGTATATTTTGGCGATCATGCCCTTGTTGTTTGCATCATTTTGAAACTATTTTCTCCCATTCCGCAGGTTGTCTTTTTTTTTTTTTTTTGTATAGTTTCCTTTGCTGTGCAAAAGCTTTTAAGTTTGATTAGTTTCCATTGGTTTATTTTTGCTTTTATTTCTTTTGCTTTGGGAGAAAACATTTGTATAGTTGATGTATAGAGAATGTTTTGCCTAGGTTCCCTTC
This sequence comes from Sus scrofa, assembly GCF_054392235.1. Lineage (NCBI taxonomy): Eukaryota > Metazoa > Chordata > Mammalia > Artiodactyla > Suidae > Sus > Sus scrofa. The sequence goes on along the minus strand of NC_139389.1, from coordinate 40,777,102 downwards.
TAGGGGTTTAACAGTGTCTTGTGTTATGTTTAAGTCTTTAAGCCATTTTGGGTTTATTTTTTATGCATAGTGTGAGGATGTGTTCTAGTTTCATTAATTTACACGCAGGAACTCCTTGATTTTTTTTTTTTTTTTTTTTTTTTTTTTGTCTTTTTAGGGCCATACTTATGACATATGGAGGTTCCCAGCCTAGGGGTTGAATCAGAGCTATAGCCGCTGGTCTACACCATGTCGACAGCAGCACAGGATCTGAGCCATGTCTCTGAACTACACCACAGCTCATGGCAACGCCAGATCCTTAACTCACTGAGCGGGGCCAGGGACCAAACCTGCATCCTCATGGATACTAGTCAGATTCATTTACGCTGAACCATGATGGGAATACCCCATTTTCTATTCTTCCTTCTTTTGTCAGATGTTGACCATTAGGTGTCTGGATTTATTTTTGGGTTCTCTATTCTGTTTTATGGGTCTCTGTCTGTTTTGGTATCATTAACATGCTGTCTTCATTATTGTAGCCTTGTGATATTGTCTGAAGTCTGGGAGAGTTATACCTCCTGCTTGGTTTTATTTCCCTCAGGATTGCTTTGGTAATTCTGGGTCTTTTATGGTTCCATATAAATTTTTGGATTGTTTGTTCTAGTTCTGTGAAAAATGTCATAGGTAATTTGATAGGGATTGCATTAAATCTGTAGACTGCTTTGGGTAGCATGGCCATTTTAATGATATTATTTCTTCCAATTTAGGAGCATGGAATATCTTTCCATTTCTTTGAGCCCTCTTTAATTTCCTTGATTACTGTTTTATAGTTCTCAGCATATAAGTCTTTCATCTCCTTGGTCATGCTTATTCCTACATGTTTAATATTTGCAGGTGAGATTTTAAAAGGTACTATATTTTTATATTCCTTTTCTAATGATGCATTGTTATTATACAGAAATACAACCGATTTCTGAATGTTAATCTTGTATCCTACTTTGCTGATCAGTTCAAGTATTTTTGGTGTGGAGTGTTTGGAGGGTTTTCTCTATATATAGTATCATGTCATCTGCATAGTGACAATTTTACCTCTTCTCTTGCAATTTGGATACCTTTCTTTTGTTTGTCTGATTGCTGTGGCTAGGACTTCCAATACCATGTTGAATAAAAGTGGTGAAAGTGGACATCCTTGTTTTGCTCCAGATTTTAGTGGGAAGGCTTTTAGCTTTTCTCCATTGAGTATTATATTGGCTGTGGGTTTGTCATAAATGGCTTTGATTATGTTAAGGTATGTTCCCTCTATACCCACTTTGCTAAGTGTTTTTATCATGAATGGATGTTGGATTTTGTCAAATGCTTTATTTGCATCCATCGAGATGGTCATGTTTTTTTTTGTTTGTTTGTTTTGTTTTTGTCTTTTCTAGGACCGCCCCTGCGGCGTATGGAGGTTCCTTGGCTAGGGGTTTAATCAGAGCTGTAGCTGCCACCTACACCACAGCTATAGGAACGTGGGATCTGAGCCGAGTCTGCGACCTTCACCACAGCTCATGGCAACACCGGATCCTTAACCCACTGAGCGAGGCCAGGGATCGAACCCACAACCTCATGGTTCCTAGTCAGGTTCGTTAACCACTGTGCCACGATGGGAACGCCAATCATGTGTTTTTTGACTTCTCTTTTGTTAATGTGGTGTATGATGTTGATTGATGTGTGTATATTGAACCATCCTTGTGAACCTGGGATGAATCCCACTTGGTTGTGGTGTATAATCTTTTTTAATATATGTTGTTGGATTCACTTGGCTAGAATTTTGTTGAGAATTTTTGTGTCTATATTCATCAAAGATATAGGCCTATAATTTTCTTTTTTGGTAGTATCTTTGCTTTTGGTATTAGGGTGATGGTGGCTTCATAGAATGTCTTTGGGAGTATTCCATCTTCAACCTTTTGGAGAAGTGTAAGAAGGATGGGTATAAGCTGCTCTTTGTAAGTTTGGGAGAATTCACCTGTGAAGCCATCTCTTGTTTGTAGGGAATGTTTTTATTACATACTCAATTTCATTTCTAGTAATCGGTCATTCAGTTGATCTATTTCTTCTTGATTCAGTTTTGGTGGGCTGAATGTCTCTAGAAAGTTGTCTGTTTCTTCTCAGTTGTCAGATTTGTTGGCATATAATTGTTCATAGTGTTCTTTTTTTTTAATTTCTGCAGTATCCCTTGAGATTGATTTCTCCTTTTTCATTTCTTATTTATATCCCTTTTGATTTCCTCATTGACCCATTGGTTTTTTAGTAGCTTGTTGTTTAGTCTCCATTCAGTTTTTTCTCATTTCTTTTCCTGTGGTTGATTTCTAGTTTGATGCCATTGTGGTCAGAGAAGATACTTGAAATAATTTCTTTATTCTTAACATTTGTTGAGGTTAGTTTTGTGCCCCAGTATGTGGTTAGTCTTTCAGAATGTTCCATGTGCACTTGAAAAGCATGTATATTCTGATTTTTTTTTTTTTTTTTGGATATAATGTCCTAAAAACGTCAGTTAAGTCTAACTTTTCTATTGTGTCATTTAGGATCTCTGTTGCCTTATTGATTTTTTGACTATGGGATCTGTCCTTTGATGTAAGAGGGGGTGTTAAAGTCTCCTACTATTATTGTATTCCCATGATTTTCTCCTTTTATGTCTGTTAGTATTTGTTTTAAGTATCTGTTTGCTCCTATATTGGGGACATATATATTGATGAATGTAATATCCTCTTCTTTAATTGATCCTTTTATCATTAAGTAGTGTCCTTCTTTGTTTTTGCTTATGGCCTTTGTTTTAAAGTCTTTTATTCTGTCTCATATGAATATTGCAACTCTTGCTTTCCTGTCTTTTTCATTTGCATGAAATATCTTTGTCCATCTCCTCCCTTTCAATTTATATGTCCTTTGCCCTAAAGTGAGTCTCTTGTATGCAGCATATTTTAGTCTTTTTTTTTAGAGCCACACTCACAGCACACCTCCAATTAGGGGTCTAATTGGAGCTGTTGCTGCCAACCTACACCAGAGCCACAGCAATGCTGGATCCTCAACCCACTGAGCAAGGCCAGGGATCAAATCCACAACCTCATGGTTCTTAAATCAGGTTCGTTTCTTCTGTGCCACGACAGGAACTCGTATTTTAGGCTTTTTTTTTTTTTTTTTGTCTTTTTGCCTTTTCTAGGGCCGCTCCTGCGGCATATGGAGTTTCCCAGGCTAGGGGTCGAATTGGAGCTGTAGCCGCTGACCTACGCCAGAGCCACAGCAACACGGGATCTGAGCCGCGTTTGCAACCTACACCACAGCTCATGGCAACACCAGATCCTTAACCCACTGAGCAAGGCCAGGGATCCAACCTGCAACCTCATGGTTCCAAGTCGGATTCGTTAACCACTGAGCCACGATGGGAACTCTGGCTTTTGTTTTTTTATCCAGTCTGCCACATTGTGTCTTTCAATTGGAGCATTCAGTCCATTGACATTTAAGGTAATTATTGATAAATATGTATTTATTGCCATTTTAAATCTTGTTTTCCAGTTGATTCTATGTTTCTCCTTTGTTCCTTTCTTTTTTGTTGTTGGATGATTCCCTTTTATTTTATGCTTGTGTCTCTTCTTTTTAGTTTTTGTGAATGCATTATTTGGTTTGGTTTGTAGTTGCTTTGTTTTCAAGTATGTTAATCCCTTCCTATAGCTGCTTGCTTTAGCCTGATAATCATATAGGCTCAAACATGTTCTTAAAAAAAGTCTAGATTTTCTTACTTTCCTTTCCCACATTTTATGATTTTGATGTACTTTTTTAACATCTTCATGTTTATTCTTTTTGCTGTTCCTTGTGTTTATCATCACTTTTACAGTAGGCTTTTTTTTTTTAATTCTTTTAGATGTGTGTATGGCTTATTTAACTGATTACTTTCCAATTGTTATTTCTCCCATCCTATTTCTTTTTTATTTAGAGGAGCCCTTTCAGTTTTTCTTTTAGTATTGCTGTACTCTTTTAGTTTTTGTTTGCTGGAGAAATTCATTTCTCTATTTTAAATGATATTTTTGCTGGGTAGAGTATTCTAGGCTGAAAAACTTTCCCTTTTAGAACTTCGAATACGGAGTTCCCGTCGTGGCGCAGTGGTTAACGAATCCGACTAGGAACCATGAGGTTGCAGGTTCCGTCCTTGCCCTTGCTCAGTGGGTTAACGATCTGGTGTTGCCGTGAGCTGTGGTGTAGGTTGCAGACGCGGCTCGGATCCTGCGTTGCTGTGGCTCTGGCATAGGCCGGTGGCTATGGCTCCAATTCGACCCCTAGCCTGGGAAACCTCCACATGCCGCAAGGGCAGCCCAAGAAATAGCAAAAAGACAAAAAAAAAAAAAAAAAAAAAAAGAACTTCGAATACATCTTGCCACTCTCTTTTGGCCTGTAGTGTTTCTGTAGAGAAATCAGCAGATAGCCTTATGGGGGTTCCGCTATAATTCTTTTTCTCTTGCTAACTTTAGAATCCTCTCTTTAACTTTTGCCATTTTTATTACAATGTCTTGGTGTGGTACTGTTTGGGTTCAACTTGCTTGGGGCCCTCTGTGCTTCCTGTATCTTGATAGCTGTTTCCTGTAGATTTGGAAAGTGTTCAGCCATTTCCTATATATTTTCAATTCCCATTTCTTTTTCTTCTCCTTTTGGAATTCCTATTTTGCATAGATTAGCCCACTCATATAATCCTATAGATCTCTTATATTGCTTTCATGTTTTTTTCATTTGGTTTTCCATCTGCTGTCCTGACTGGGTGATTTCCATTATTCTATCTTCCAAGTCACTAACTCATTCTTCTGCATTATTCATTCTGCTCCTCAGTGCCTTTAACTCACCTTGCATCTGTGCAAATGAATTTTCTAATTTTCCTTGGTTTCTCATATTTTTCTAATTCCTTTCTAAGTTAATCTCCTTTTTGAACTCAGAGTCTGTTATACTGTAGAGGCCTCATTGTTTGCTCCTTCAGGTGAATTCTCCAGTTCTTTTAACTGGGAATGGTTCCTGAGCTTCTTCATTTTGGTTGTATTTTTCTGTAAGTTTAGGGAAACCAACTACTGTAGTCTTGGAGGGCTATTTACGTGTGCCAGTGCCCCTGGGTATTTTGCGAGGGCTTGCTGTTTATTTTTAGGGGGCTGCACGTGCTTCCAGGGAGATGGAGGCAATGGGCAGGGCTAGTAGCCAGGTCCTGGTTGCTGGGCCCTTGACAGTGGCAAGGACCCACAGGAAGGTGGCGCAGGCAGCTTGTAGTTGCGGGGCCCTGTGAAGTAACGGTTACCGTCAGGCACAGGGTAGGTAGCACCTGGAGCATTTGGCAGTGGCACAGCAGGGCGTGTGTTCCCAGGGGAGTGAGAGCAGTATTGTTCAGAGTGCCCTCCTCTGAGGTGACTAGGGCCATAGGTGGTGCCTATTTATGGACCCCTGGTGGTGGCAGGTCACACCCACTTCTGGAGTCTGAGGGAGTTTGCCTCTGCTGTCTGTAGACCATTCAAGAGGGACCTCACCAGCCACAGCCCTGCCAAGTGTCCACACATGTGCAGAGAAAGATAATCCTTTGGCAGTCTGCCCAGCCTCGTCTTGGCCTCCTCAGCAGTGGTGCCTTGTTTCTCCTGCAGGCCCAGGCCTCCTCCCAGGTTCTCTCAGCTGCAGTGCTCTGCTCGCCAACCCCTCAGGCTGTTTCCGCACAGCCAACCCTGGTCCTCTCTCCCGGCGTCTCAGCACCCAGCCTCTGGTGGTATCCTCCGAGGGGGTACTGATGGTCTGTGAGATTCTCCCTCTGTCTTGCCCTCCTCAGTCCAGTGGCTGTGATTTTCTGAGGCTTTGAGATCTGTCTCAGCCCACTGGGTGGCTTCCCAGGGTGTGGGTTCTTTTCTTCTTTCACTGCTCCCTTGCCAGTGCTAGTCCCATCCTGATTTCTTTTGTTCCTGTTCTACCCAGTTATGGGGTTTCTTACCCTTTTTGGAGGTGTAAGGTCTTCTGCCAGCATTCAGTATATTCTGGGCACATCGTTCTGCATGTAGATTTTTTTTTTTTTTTTAATGTGTTTGTGGGAGAAGGTTAATGCCACGTCTTACTCCTCTGCCATTTGAATCTTACAGAGCATTTTTTTCACTTTAGGGCTGCACCTGTGGCATATAGAGGTTCCCAGGCTAGGGGTCAAAGCATGTTCTTGACTTGTGTGCTGAGAGGCAGGCCTCCCAGGGAGGCCCAGGCTTGCTCTTGCACCATGAGTTGTCAGTATCACCAGTGAGCTCCCAGGGCAGGTAAGCTGAGGCACCTGATGAGAAGAGGGGCCAAATCAGAGACTGAAGGATGAGTGCGGTGCCCTAGAGCAGTGCTTCCCGGGGAGCCACCTGGCCCCTGCCCTACCTGCTTACACGCCATTCATTCCTGGCAGGCTTCCTCACTTGCTTTAAACCAAAACTAGAACATAGGAGTTTGTGAATTCTCTTACCTTTCAAACTTACATTTGGCTTTGTGGGGACCTACCTAGATGAATTCGAGGGTTCGGGGGGCTTGAACACAAGTTAACTGGAAACTCAAGAAGGCAGACCATTAGGGCCCTGGATCTTGTGTTATAATAGCAGGGTGGGAAGAGCACACAGGCTCCAGGCAAGCCTCATGGCTGCTGTGGCAAAGAAAAAGACTCTTACAGGCAGGCTGGGGGCTACTTTTTTCAGTCCCTTTTAACATCTTCCAGTTTTATTCCTTTTTTTTTTTTTTCCTTTTTATGGCCACACCTGTGGCATGCGAAGTTCCCGAGCCAGGGGTTGAATCGGGGCTGCAGCTGCCAGCCTATGCTACAGGTACAGCCGCAGCAACGCTGGATCCTTAACCCACTGAGTGAAGCCAGGGATGGAACCTGCATCCTCATGAACACTATGTTATGGTTCTTAACTCGCTGATCCACAACGTGAACTCCCTGATTTTATTTTCTGCTGAAAAACGACAGGGACACAAATAAAAACATTTTATTATAGAAAAGGCATCCCAAATATAGGATTTTGTAAACACTGGTAGGTGAACAAGTGCAACTTTAAAAGTAAATACAAAGTAAAGAGGCAAAACCTACAAGCACTCTGCCTTTAAGAGAGAATGGAAAGCTCTCCTGCAGAGGTGATCCCACCCGGAGCACGAGGGGGGCTCTCTCCACAGAGGTGTTGGGTTTGCTTTCTGAACTGTGCCCAGTTGAACAATTTTAAAATGATGGCAAGAAGTGGCATTGAATAAATCACTAAGACTCCTTGATTCTTAACTTTCTATTGACTGTTACTCGACAAGGCTGTCTGTCACACTTGGACAATTTAAAGCTGTGCTTTGTTTTACTTACAGAAGGACGTGCTGGAACACTGTCCATCTTCCCTGGGCTTAGTCCACAGTATTTTTTCAGAGACCTGTATACATTCAGTATCACACTTTTCTCTTGGAATTTAGCTCAAAATAATATTGGCTATCACATGTCATGCAGTCAATCTAGCTACTTTCCAGCTTCCTTAACTTTTTTTTACTATCATTCTTTTAATACTTTTCCTCCACTTTGAAGAAACCATTAAGTAAGCTCACCGGACACATTCTGACACTGTCCCCCTGCCCTCTCCTAATTCCTTTATGGCAAATCTTTCCTAATCAGCACTATGTGATAAGACGTAGACACACACACTCAGATCCTAAACTTCAAATTCAGGTTTATCTTGACTTAATGATAGATAACTGAGTAAGACAATCTAGATAAAACCATTTTCTTATGAAAATGTTTCTGTATAAACAGCCTGGCTTACTTATTTAGGCACTTAAAAAAAAAAACAAACACCAAACCTGAGTTCCACCTTTTAAAATTAGAAACACCTCTCGCCCAGCAACTGACTCTGAAAGGAGTGACTGCAGCCTAGCTCTTGACCCTGTAAAAACGGCAAGGTCCTGCCACTGCGGAATGTCCTGGCCCTGGGAACAGTTACAGCGATGCTGCGCTCCAGGCTGGGAGGGTTCGTAGGGAGGAAACCTCCTCTCCCGAGAAGGAACATGTAAGCCCGGCTTTTCCCTGTCATCACCACCCAGCCATCCCAGCGCATTTACCTCCAGACTGCCAGCTCACCCAAACCCCAAGGGTTGGAGCTGAAAGCATATTAACCCAATTTGGGGGAGAAAAGACCAGCCTGAGGAAATTAATCATTTACAGAGAACAAAGTGTTAAGTACATATCACTCTTTCATACCCAGCTATTCACCTACACAAAGACTAGTTTTAGAGTGTGAGCTGAGGCCTGTTTACCCTTAAATGTACATAAGCTGTAAAATAAATTATACATACTGACCATAGACTACACAAAAGTTAACTCGAATTTCCCTTATGATGGCATAAAGTCAACTGAAAAGTGGAAAGCAAGCACCATTAAACAATTCTCTGGGCTGGCCAGTGGGTATGAATGTAGTACCAGTAAGGTCAAAGACACATCTGACCTCAAAACTACACTCTGGCTACAACATGACGCTGACTTTAAACTTCAACCCTGACCCTCAGCCTTACAACTGGACGCCGATGACTATCTCTGTAGGTAGGGATGGCTCAGTTTAACCCTTTACCACTTTACCACTAATTTAGCCCTGATCTCCTGGTGGTGCCATGCACAGAGAAGCGTCTCAGGAACCCTCTTCAAGCCTGAAGAGTGGCTTTCAACATCCATCTGACTTTGCCTTTGGAGACTAACTGGGGCAGGCCCTAGACTAGCTTATGGAAAAGGAATTTGAGAAAACCAGTCCTGTTTTTATCTTAAAGCACTTGAAGGAAACTTCATAAATATTCAGGGTAGTGACTAGAAGGCCAACCTCTGCCATAAAATGATAGAAAATCTCAGGATCCCTTTGGCTCTGGACTCAGTTTAGCTCCGCTGTTGATAGTGACAGGGACATCAGGGAAGGGGGTTCGGTACCAGGAGGGGTGGGGAGTGTGATCGGGGCTGCACATACACACTGCACTGCCTACCCAGCTGACAAATCAGTCAGCATCACCTGGCCTAACCTTCCCGCAGCTCATTCTTTTGGGGATGATATCAGCATGGTTTTCTCACCCAGCCCAGCAGATGGGCTCCTCAAAGATTTAAAGAATACAAAATGAAAACTCCTGCACTGGGACAAAGCTTGGAAAAGCGATGTTCCCCCCCAAACTCCTTTTAGTCTTTTTGCTGAGAAACCACACTTATGAGAAATCTGCTCTGGGTCTTGAAAGACTTTTAAGCCACACCCACAGCAATGTGCTGCCCTAGGGTGAGCCAGGAAAATCAATGTGGCCTGATCTAGAGAGATACTTCTTGAGTTAGAATTTCATTCTAAATGAGTGGTTTGTTTAGGCTCAATAACCTTCAGGCCAAGACAGCTTCATAAACATCATTATGAATTATCTTGCCCATCAAGAGAATCTATGCAGTTTGGATTGTTCATTGAAATAATGAAAAATAAAACCTTTAAGTTCTTAAGCATTTCCTTTTGGCCTTTTTTTTTTTTTTTTTTGGTCTTTTTAGGGCCATGCCCACTCCATACGGAGGTTCCCAGGCTAGGGGTTGAATTGGAGCTGCAGCCACAGCAACATAGGAACCAAGCTGAAACTACGACCTACACCACAGCTCACGGCAACACCAGATCCTTAACCCACTGAGAAGAGCCAGGGATTGAACCCGCATCCTCATGGATACTAGTCAGGTTCCTTACCATTGAGCCACAACGGGAACTCCCTTTTGGACATTTTGAATGAGAGCCAAGTTCTTTCCAGACACAACCTCCACACAGAGGCCACCAGGAATGGTATCTTCATTAACCTCTAATGGGCATCCATTAGTGCGTGCTTATACAAAATAGAGATTGTCTCCTTTTAAGTTTGGTCCCTTTGCTGCTAAGTAATTTGCCCTGGTATGAAATAAAAAAAAAGCAGTAACAGTGAAAAGGATGAGGACTGAATATGAGGCAACGGAAGTCTTGACTTCCTTTCCTGCTTTTGCAGTTATGCAAAGACTCAGTGAACAGCACCAGACCCAAAATGTTCAAGTTACCAGGGCTGCTGCAAAGCTGGTAGCTTAATTACCAGTGAGTGCTTTTCCATCCCCTGCCGGAGGCACAGACTAACTGAAAAGAACACACATTAATTATGGAAGGAAAGGACAGGATGGGGGAGAAGCTTGTCTCCTACTCAGTGTGAGACAAACCATGGGAAAGACTGGCTGGGGGCATCCCAGCCAAGAGAAGCCTGGCAACAGGCTGGACGCACAGCTGACTCTAATCCTGAAAGTCGTTAGAAACCATCTGAGAAAGTGGGGCGTTCAGCCGGTCAAGTTCATCTACTTGGGGCGGGTGATGCATTAGTATCTCTTGGTCCTCCAAGACATCTTCTCCAGCAGCTACCAGATTCGTGAGGGATTTGCTCCGAACACACTGGAAATCCACATGGCGACTTTTTCCTTCTTCCTTTTCCCATGACATCTGGATAAAGGGGCGCTGTACATAATTATAGATGACTTCAGACCGGCCGCCAGGTCTCCTCTTAATTTTTTCTTTACAGGTAGGATAACCTGAAACAAGGAAAAAAGGCCATTCTCATGACAGCAGCCACTCGCTCACTGTGGCTTCTGTGAGCACATCGTTTCCTCCCAAGTCCCAAGACCATACATGAAAACGACCCAGGAGGCGGCCAGCCTCTGAGCATGTCCTCCTGGCCCCAAGCACCCACATGCTCCTCCTTCCTGCCCAGGTTAGCAGGTCTTTTCCCTAAAAGGGAAACAATAAAAATTCCACCCTTCTAATGGAAGAGGGAGAGAAGCCTCTTGCCAATTTCAGAGGTCTTTATTTTACTGGCTTCAGTACTACAGAACAGAGCTACTAGCGCATGGCTACTCTCGTCCTCTATATCTGTTGCTCAGAAGGCATCCTCTGTGAGAGGCCGGTAAGAAAATATGAAATGTTTTAAGCCTAGGGGAAAAAAAGCAGGGACACTGCCTAAAATAGCTGAAAGGCTGTGACATGGAAATGGGGGAAATCTTATTCAGAGTAGTTTCACTGGCTAGAACTAGAAAGAAGAGGGAAGAATGGTACTGGAAAGAATGTTCTAGAGTAGCAAAACACAAGAGCAAAGACCCATGGCGGGGAGACAGAACAGTACTCTCCCAGAAATCAGTCTCTGAGACCCTTGCATGGAGACCACAGGTTTGGAACCATGCTCAAGATCATTTAAAGCAGTTCCAGGGAGTTCCCGTTGTGGCTTAGTGGTTAGTGAACCCGACTAGCATCCATGAGGACAGCGGTTTGATCCCCGGCCTCGCTCAGTGGGTTAAGGATCCAGTGTTGCCGTGAGCTGTGGTGTAGGTCGCAGATGCAGCTCGGATCCTGTGTCGCTGTGGCTGTGGTGTAGGCTGGCAGCTACAGCTCCAATTGGACCCCTGGCCTGGGAGCCTCTATCTGCCATGGGTGCGGCCCTAAAAAGACAAAAAAAAAAAAAAAAAGCAGTTCTGTCAATACATTCAGACACTCCTCAGAGGTAGGTAGTGGAACAAACAGATTTTAAGTCTCCAAGTTATGAACTTCCAGATCCCAGAAAATGCCTCCCCAAGGTTGTTGGCACATGAACTTCCCACTGGGTGAGCCCATGAGCCCTGCTGCATTTACCCACCAGGGTCCTTAGCCCTCACTGCTTTTTATCCTGAGGCAGTAAACGAAGTTACTCCTGTTGCAGCTTTAAAGTATTTTCAACAGGAAATAAAATGAAACGTACGGGCAAATAAAAACAAAAATAGGAATCTTCATGTAGTTTCCATATGTGTCTATGGAAACAACATGAAGGCACATGGAAGGCTAAGTACATAAGCGTGGCCATAGATCCAACCTACTCCATGAGCCATGCAAGCTGAATATGAACTGGGATATTCTTTACCTTCAATTCCAATGCGAATGTTTTTCAGGCCCCGTTCCTTTAACACTGTTTTAGCAACATCCCGATTCTCAATATATTTGAAAAACCTGTACAGCTTAGAGCTATAAAGAACTGAAAAAAAAAAAAAAAAATCTGTGGTTAGTCGTGGAATGAAGACATCTGTAAGGGGAAGGAAATGAGCTAAGAGATCAGACACCTGAGCCCTGGTGCCAAATAATCCAGATGAATCACAGATTAAATAATAAATCAAGCATAAGAAAGAAACCATTAAAATTTTTTTATACTCTCAATGAAGGGTTTTCTAGGTATAACATAAAACCTACAAGTCATAAAAGTCACTGTATACTTGACTACATAAAAATACAACATCTTGGGGTCCCCTGGTGGCTCAGCGGATTAAGGATCCAGTATTAGTGCTGTGGCTCTGGGTACTTCTCATGTTGCAGGTACAGCAAAACAAAACAAAAATCTCTGCTTATCCAAAACCACCATTAACAAAGCTAAAAAGACAATCAACTGGGAAAATATTTGCAACTCATATTGCAAATAGCTAATTTTGTTGAGAGAGTGGTCACAAACAGCCTTTCTAAACCAACCACTAAGTAAAGGACAATTCAATTTTGTAATGAGCAAAAGGCATGATTACAGTTAACAGAAAAAGAAAACTGCTCTTAAAAAGATGTTCAGTCTAATTAATGAAATGAGAAATGCAACTTAAAACTCAAATGAGATGCTATTTTTCACCTATTACTGGCAAAGATAAAAGTTCAGGAGTTTTGGTCATGGCTCAGCAGCAATGAACCTGACTAGTATTCATGAGGACTAGGGTTCAATCCCTGGCCTTGCTCAGTGAGTTAAGTATCCATCATTGCTGTTAGCTGTGGTGTAGGTTGCAGACTTGGCTTGGATCTGGCTTTGCTGTGGCTGTGCTATTGGCTAGCAGCTGCAGCTCTGATTTGTTGACTCCTAGCCTGGGAACTTCCATATGCTGTGGGTGCGGCCCTTAAAAAAAAAAAAAAAAAATTCAGTAAAACTTAGTCTTGGTGAGGACATGGGAAATAAAAAACAATGTATGACAGGTTGCGTATAAACTGACTCAACCTTTATGGAAGATAATTTGGCAAATCTTATCGAAATTATAAAAGTGCAAAGCTTTTGACAGAAATTCCATTTCTAGGAATATTATTCTATAATCATACACATGTGTGAAAAGATGTTTAAAAAGATATTCATGAAGCATTATTTATAATTTACAGCTTAAATGATCATTAACAGGGCTGGTTAAATCAATTATAGCACAGTCATGCAAAACAGCCATAAAGACTGGAAGCTTTTAATGTAAGACATGATACAGAACAGTCTGTATGATATGGTATTGTTTGGAAAAAGTGTACATAATTGCTCATGTATGTACACTGAACAAATCTGGAAGGATATAAAAAACTGAGGGGAAAAAAAGAGTGGATGAGGCAGAGGTGAGAATAAGACTTTTTCAATGTCTATCTTTTTCTGTTTTCTGAGATCTGAATTAACACCAACTCAAAAGGATTTAAAAATGAAAGAGCGGAGTTCCCGTCGTGGCGCAGTGGTTAATGAATCTGACTAGGTTGCAGGTTCGGTCCCTGCCCTTGCTCAGTGGGTTAACAATCTGGCGTTGCCGTGAGCTGTGGTGTAGGTTGCAGACTCGGCTCAGATCCTGCGTTGCTGTGGCTCTGGCGTAGGCTGGTGGCTACACGGCTCTGATTAGACCCCTAGCCTGGGAACCTCCATATGCCACGGGAGCGGCCCAAGAAATAGCAAAAAAAAGACAAAAAAAAAAACAGAAATGAAAGAGGAGTTCTCCTCGTGGCTCAGTGGTTAAAGAACCAGACTAGCATCCATGACGTGGGTTCGATTCCTGGCCTCACTCAGTGGCTTAGGGATCCAGTGGTGCCTTGAGCTGTGGTGTAGGTCAAGGACGCAGCTCAGATCCCGCGTTGCTGTGGCTGTCCTGTAGGCCGGCTGCTGTCGCTCCGATTTGACCCTTAGCCTGGGAACTTCCATATACCGCGGGTGCGGCCCTAAAAAAGACAAAAGACAAAAACCCCGAAAAACAGAGAAAAGAATGACACCACCATGAATGTCCTGCTTCAGCAGCGACACAGAGCCGGACACCGGGGGGAGCAGTGAGAAGCATGACGACGTTCACTACACTCCCCAGCATGACAGATCTGCGTCACTCCGATGAACTGAGCGGCCAGGGGAGCACTCATCACTGGCTCAACAGTCACACCAGTTCTGGGATCCGGCTGCTACTTGGGGCAGCACGTTTCTTACTGAAATCATCTACACCACGCAGGGGGCTCCTACTTTGGGAATATTCCTCCCCCATGGGTGGGGGGTGGTCTTCATCCCAGTCCACAGAATCCTCATCCGTCAGCACGACGATGTGGCACTCCCGCTCCCCTTTCTTGGCACAGCCCACCATGATGGGCAGGATCAGCTCTTCGAGGTAGTGGTCAAACTGCTTGTGAGCACCATCGTTAGACAGTTCATGCAGCAAAGCACCTGGGAGACAAAAGGGGGTGAACAGGCCCTCCACTCAAATGCAGGTACTACTGCAGTGAGAAGACCAGGAGCTAACAGCTCCTCTCATCCATGAGTGTTTCCTGCTCCAAGGTGATAATGAAGCCAATTTTGTTCGGTAAGTTTCACGTCTACTACTCTTCAATCTCCTCCTGTTTAACAAACCCTGAGCGTTCCCACCGAGGCGGTTTTGACCTGCAGTGTCAGAACGGAAACATTAAACCTACAAGAGACGGAACCATCATTTGGGGAAGACTCTTTACAGCTCTTCTGAAGACGCTCTGGACTGCGACTGCACAGAGTCAGAGTGCCACACAAGAGGGATCATCTCAAGTTCGGTGACACCAGGGGACTTGCTCTAAAGTGTCTACTAGACCCAGTATGGAAACCACACGCCCAGAGAACTTCAAGGAATATGCCAGGAAATGTATCATGAACCCCAAAAGATAAATTTTAAAATAATTTTAGGAAGTCTGGGTAACAAAACATGGAGTTGTAGCAGTTGTAATCTCAACTTTAATGTTTAGAGCTTTGAACAAGCTAATTTCTCCATCTTCTCATTTGTTAAATGAGATGATCATCCATCTTCCAAGGTTTAATTGTGAAAAGTCTGCAAGTTCACATCTACAAAGTACTTAAACACTAAGTTAATAATAATGGCAAACTGTAGGAAGAACCCAACCAATTTATGGTGTGTGACTGTTATTAGTGAGCCTTCTTATCTGAGGATCCGTATCCTTATTTGTTAGAGGTGAGGCACCAAGGTTCCAAGAGGGGAAGCAATTAGCTTGGTGACTCGCGGGGCCGAGCTACATTTGGAAGCCACTGCGTGTTGTCTTGCTGACTCCACTTCCCTCTGGAGCAAGAGAGGGAATGGAAAGGACCATGTCTCTGCCTCTGCAGGGAATTTTCTAAATTGATTTTATTGAAGTATAGTTGATTAACAATGTGTTAATTTCTACTGAACAGCAAAGTGATTCAGTTACACACACATATATACATTCTTTTTCATATTCTTTTTCATTATGGTCTATCACAGGATATTCAATATAGCTCCCTGTGCTATACAGTAGGACCATGCTGTATACCCATTCAACACAGAACAGTTTGCATCTACAGATGATGTTCAATTCACACTTGAAATGCTTTCTGTTTAGTAATAAAAAACGTCAATTCCAAGCAAACTCAAAGTTCAGCCTCTCAGATGCAGCTGACGGCCTCGCCTGTACTTACTCAGATCCTGACATCGGATAGTGTTGAAGTCAAAGTTAATGCAGAGATAATCGCACGTGTCTCTAAGGTCTGGGATTGAGATTCCATCAGGACAATTGATGATACCAGTTTTGTAGTAGTCCTGTAAATGGATTAGGAAGAGAAATGTAGGCAAAGAACAAATAAAACTTCCCTCTAACCCCCTCTCATTCCTGGTCCTATTAAAATGGTGGGTTACTAGAACCATCACCAAGTTGGTGGCTTATCAGATGGCAAAGTGACACCTGGCCATCCTGATATGTTTAACCACAACCTGATACCTGATCGAGCTCACATAAGCAAGGAGGACTTAATTAAAAGAACAGAAAATAAAGGCAGTCATTAGACATGAAAACTCCCTAAGTTACAACAGTCTGATGGAATTCTCAAGGCTTCCGACCATGCCCGCCCCTGGGGAAGAGGATGTTAAGGAGAGGACCACCACATACCAGCACCGTTCGAAATACAGTTGCACTGATTCCTTCCGCAATCTCATATTCACCCTTCTCATTGGGCCGTGTGAAGTTGTACTCTCTTCCTGGTCCAAACATCCTGAAAGACACCAAGGCAACAAAGTCACCTTCTCCAGTAGGCTTCTTCACAGAAGAGACTTCCCTGGGCTTCACCTCATTCTAAGAAGGCTCCATTCTGCTCTCTCAGTGTAAGTTAAAAACAGGGCCCTGGGGCTCGCTCCCTATAAGACACACTCAGCCTTAGGAAACTTCCTTTGGACAGGAAAAGGCAGCAGCAATTGCTTTCAGTATTCATCAACATGTGCCCATCCGCATGCCAGCCTCGGTATTTCTGAGTCTTGCTTCTCAGGCTCTAAGCTGATGGATGATCTATCGCAACAGGTGCAGATATTAACGCTTTCCTTTTCCTGCTGCATTTTAAAGGCAGAGCTCTGAAAAAAATGCCCTCTTTCAATCCAAGGAGTAACGAATGATGGGAATTCCGGGTCAGGTGGAAAAGGAAGTTAGGTATTAGGGTGATCAGTAGTTTGACTAATTCAAAGAGACAGGGCTGCTCTGGGCATGAATTCAGAGGTCATGAGGGCATGAAAAGAGTCCTGTTTTTATATTCATCTCTTCCCATCCTTCCTCCCTCAGATCCTCTTCGATCCCCTCCAGCAAAACTGGCCCCAAGACCTCTACTCCTATTGCACTTCTGTGCAGAAGTTGTGGGATGAGAAGCCAGCACAAAGGACAGGGCAGGCAGCTGGCATCCAGGCAGCCCAAAGGGGACGCACTGCATTTCCTTCCTTAACCTGTCTGGAAGCCTCGCTGTTCACGTCTTCAAAACTGTTAATCCTCCACCCTGAACTGGCTGCTTTCCAAGTCACTACACCATACACAAGAAATCCATTCTAATAAAGGTAGTCTTTAAAGAATGCTGACATTTTTTTGGAATGTTCTGGTTGAAGTTAGCTGAGACAGCCATGAATCACAGCAGTGAATATGCCATAAATAAAATTCCCCAATCTATCAGTGGGATCTGAGCTCGGTTCTTCATCTAGACTTGCATTTAATCCATTCTCAACGTCTCAACTTGTCCCCCTTGCCATTAGTGATCCTCATTTGTAAGCTCATTGGCTAGGCTTCAAAACACCTTATGTGGCCAGAGGACAGAAAAAAACCTAAGAAACTCTCAGAATTCATGACCTTGGCTGACTTAGTTGATGAACCGCCTAGATAAAGGAATCTGCTTCCCAGAAGATGCTCGCCTTTCTTTTCCCAAGCGCTACTTTCAGAAGCAACCTACTTCAGACAGCCCACACTGAGGAATGCTTTTTAGGGGAAGTCTGGTTGGGGGGGTATGGTGCCCGTGATAACAAACAAGACTGAAGTCAGGACGTCAAGCCTGATAAAATATAGGACCAATTAAGAAAATGTCTTGGTGCTCCCGTCATGGCTAAGCAGCAACAAACCTGACTAGTATCCACAAGGATGCAGGTTCGATCCCTGGCCTCGCTCAGTAGGTTAAGGATCCGGCGTTGCTGTGAGCTGTGGTGTAGGTCACAGACATGGTCGGATCCCATGCTGCTATGGCTGTGGTGTAGTCCGGCAGCTGTACCTCCATTTCGATCCTTAGCCTGGGAACCTCCATATGCTGTGGGTGTGGCACTAAAAAAAAAAAAATGCAAAGAAAATGTCTTAATGTTCTAGCTTAATCTTAATTCAGATGATTGAGAAATACATAGGTATGGCTCTGGTTAAAAATGGTTCATCATGAATTGATATGCATACGTTTAAGTATACATATACCTGAATAACTCAATTCCACTTAGCTTAAAATTCAGCAAGTGAGTGGGGACCATCCTGATTTCTAATTCAGTTCAAATTAGTTCAACATCCTGAGTGAGGTTAGATCTTTCAATAAGATCCACTTCTAGGGGTCCCCGTTGTGGCTCAGTGGTCAACGAATCTGACTAGGAACCATGAGGTTGCAGGTTCGATCCCTGGCCTTGCTCAGTGGGTTAAGGATCCGGCGTTGCCGTGAGCTGTGGTGTAGGCTGCAAACACAGTTCGGATCCTGAGTTGCTGTGGCTGTGGCGAAGGCCGGTGGCTACAGCTCTGATTGGACCCCTAGCCTGGAACCTCCATATGCCACGGGAGCAGCCCAAGAAATGGCAAAAAGACAAAAAAAAAAAAAAAAAAAAAAAAAAAATCCACTTCTAAGTACTAGATGAAAATCTTCAAAAGTCAAATGTTAGTGTGTACACACACTAATCACTCTAGTCTTCTCCCGACCCACTTTGCCATGCTGACATCTGCAGTTGGCCAGAAAGAGGTCTCCTAACTCCCCGCCCAGACTCCAGGAGTGTTTCCCGGACGGTGCTCCTCCCCACAGGCTCTTCTTGTTGCCTCAACTCTAACCCTAAGAAGTTGAAGGCAGGAGACGATGAGAGGCGGGTAAGACTACAATCCGAATGAAGCAGCACAGAGAATGGAACATGAACAGAGACAGCAGTCGTCAAAACAAAATAGCCAGATACAAAGATCCAGTTTCAGAAAACCTGAATAGCGATGGAGGCATTAGAAACTGACACCATAACATCACTGCCAAGCATAATTGGCAATAGACGGAAGGCAAAAGGCTTTTCAGTAGATGGCTTTGATCTTGTGTAATGTGGAACTTCTGTATTTTTTTTATTGAAAGACCAAAACAAAGAAAAAAAAAAAGATACAACTTAGATATCACCTTATCCCAGGATCTTTGGCCTGTGGAACACAGGAAACCTTACTTTGCTGAGGTTACATGAATCATGGATAAAAGAAATTAAGTACTGGCTTCCGTTTTTGAGCAAGTTTATAGAGGAACTGGGAAAGAGATCCAATAGATTACGTTCTACAGCTCCCTACCCCAAAGTCAGCAACACAGCTAAGGCTTTCATCGGTTTTCCCTCTGTCTCAGAAGTATGAAGGTAGAAAAATAAGCAATGCAATGTTTTTATTCTCTCATCAAATGCCAGGCAAACAGCAGGTATTTCTATTCATAGAGAACAGAGTGAATTTGGAAGGAAATTATCATCAATTACCTTCCCAACATGGTATCCGGATGAGCAGTGAAAATTTGTGGATTCACAACAAAACGTGTGCCATCTACAAGCAGTGTCACTTTCTCTGGCGCCTGGGAATGAATGTTACTGCCAAAGCCCACAGTGCTATTTCCAAATCGCTCTGGAGCAATGAAGGGATCGTGGTTCCGTTTATTCCCACTTTGGAAGCAAGAGCCTTTGATGTCTTCAGGAAGCGGCATCATGTGAGGGAACTGAAGATTTGCTGGCTGAGAGGCATAGTCAAGTGAAAGGTCTGAAAGATCATACAAACAAACCAAAATAACTCCACAGCAAAAAGCCTTGGAGGGAAAATAAACATTGTCCTCTTCAAAGAACAAGAACAACAAAACAAAACAAAACAATCCCAAACTTTGTGTCCACAGGCAAAAGCTCTCACCTGGAGTATGTAAAGAAAAAACAAACTAAAACTTCATATTGGACCCCCGAGCTTTTTCATGTGTGTGTGTTTTAGGGGAGGGGGGAATGCCCACACTTTGAAATAAAATGATTGAAACAATTTTAAAGTAAACTACACACATGGTTAAAAAAAAAAATTAAACATTAGAGGGAGTTCCTGTTGTGGCTCAGTGGGTTAAGAACTCAATTAGTATCCAAGAGGATTTGCGTTTGATCCCCGGCCTCACTCAGTGGGTTAAAGGATCCAGTGTTTCTGCGAGCTATGGTGTAGGTCCTAGATGCAGCTGGGATCCTAGGTTGCTATGACTGTGGTATAGGCTGGCATCTCGGATTAAACCCCTAGCCCAGGAATTTCCATATGTTGCGGGAGTAGCCCTAAAAAGAAGAAAAAAGAAAAATAAACAATAACAAAAAAATATTAGAGAAGAATTTCTGTGGAAAACAAGCAATCCTCTGCCATACTTCTTAACCTCCCCAAGTCCTGTTTTATAGAGGCATCCCTTTTTTATTTCTGTTTTCACTTCTATCTTTAAATAACTCATATTTCCTGTGTTTTATTTAAGGAAGTTGATAACTCTGCCAAAACGATTCGTTTTTCACATTCTTAAAAAATGTTTCTAAATTTTATTTTCCAGAAAGGATAGTGATCTTCTTCAACTGTCACTTTTCCTAGAAATTCACTGAAAAAATGCATTGTTCATCATGCATAGGAGAATCCTAACATTACCAACACCATTTTTTTGAATAGGCAGGTCTTGCTCCCAACAGAAAAGTTCCAGTGCAAATGGCCTTGGTTTAGGATTTATTCATGGAATCTCAGTTTTTGTCCTAATATCACCAAAGAGCCATTTTCTTTAAGCGATTTATTTGATTTTTCCAAACTTGATCCATCATCTGTAAGATGAAAATAATGTTCACTCCATCCACCTCATAGGACTGGTCTGACTTTATTAACTGAAATAAAGTATGTCAGAGGCTTAAAAATGTATAATACAGGAGTTCCCCTCATAGTGCAGCGGAAGTGAATCTGACTAGGAACCACAAGGTTGCGGGTTCAATCCCTGGCCTCGCTCAGTGGGTTGGGGATCCTGTGTTGCCATGAGCTGTGGTGTAGGTCAAAGACTTGGCTCGGATCTGGCATTGCTGTGGCTCCAGCACAGCCTGGCAGCTACAGCTCGATTCGACCCCTAGCCTGGGAACTTCCATATACCGAGGGTGTGGCCCTAATGAGACAAAAAAAAAAAAAAGAAAAGAAAAAAATTGTATAATACCACATCATGTACAACAGGCTTGAAACTAAATATATGAGGAGTTTCCATCGTGTCTCAGCAGAAACAAATCCAACTAGGAACCATGAGGTTGCAGGTTCGATCCCTGGCCTTGCTCAGTGGGTTAAGGATCTGAGTCCTCATCGTGGCACAGTGGTTAACGAATCCGACTAGGAACCATAAGGTTGCAGGTTCGATCCCTGGCCTTGCTCAGTGGGTTAACGATCCAGCATTTCCATGAGCTGTAGTGTAGGTCACAGACTCGGCTCGGATCCTGAGTTGCTATGGCACTGGCGTAGGCCAGTGGCTACAGCTCCAATTCGACCCCTAGCCTGGGAACCTCCATATGCCGCGGGAGCGGCCCAAGAAATGGCAAAAAGACAAAAAGACAAAAAAAAAAAAAAAAGGATCTGGTGTTGTCATGAGCTGTAGTGTAGGCTGGCAGCTGTAGCTCCAATTGGACCCCTAGCCTGGGAACCTCCATATGCTGCAGGAGCAGCTCTAAAAAGAAAAGAAAAGAAAAAAAAACCTAAATACATGAAATCCAGATGTACACAGAAAACAGGGGAAAGTATTTTCAAAAGGACCAGAGGATTCTTTTAAATAAGGAGTTCTCCTAATATATTTTAATGTAAAACAATGTGGTTTTTTTTAAATGAAAAATTTCAAATATATCAGAGTGCGGAGTTAATACAATATGCATACATCACCTGGATTTGGCTAGCTTAGTTAAAAATTTTCCCTTCAATCTTTGAAAGAAATAAAATGTTATAGATACAACTGAATGTCTCACTCCCACCTCTCATGTATTTTAAATCTGTAAACAATAATTCCTGAACAGGATCACTGCCTGTGACCTCTGGGAAATGAAATGAGGTTTTTTTTTCCTCACCCGCAGCATAGGGAAGATCCCAGGCTAAGGTTAGAATTGGAGCCATAGCCATCGGCCCACACCACAGCCATAGCCACTCCAGATCCTTAACCCACTGTGCTAGAGCAGGGATCAAACCTGCGTCCTAGGGATCCCAAGAGGCTGCTGATCCCGTTATGCCACAGCAGGAACTCCCCTGCTTTCATTTTTAAGAATGGCATTTCAAGTGTTGAAAACCTGTCTTGGTGATTAAAGTGTTAATTGCTATAAGCTTGCCACAGCTATGGCATAGGTTGCCACTGCGGCTTGGATCTGATCCCTGGCTGGGGAGCTCCATATGCCACAGAGTGGTCAAAAAACAAACAAACAAAAAAAAAACAATGAGAGTAGGTACCTAATTTTTAATTCAGTTCTTTAGAACATAGATTTTTGCCCTAGCAATGAAGCAATTATATTGGGTTGATTCCTGAAGGATGCCTCAGGACCCACCTTACTTAAATGCATGAGCAGGAAAGAGACTCATTGCATAAATTCTCCTTAATGGGCACTCAGGATGGCAATCACACTCTGCTTTTTTGTCAATTAATGTATATATAATAAGTAACAACAAAGCCTGGCCAGAAAGATAGGAGGTAGGGGACCAGGGTTTAAACCCAGCAGTGTGAGCCTGAGCAAGTTTCCTAAGTTTTTTGGTTTTTTTTAATCTCCTTTTTTGGCCACCCTGCAACATATGGAGTTTCAGGGCCAGGGATCATATCCGAACCACAGCTGAGACCTACGCTGCAGCTGCATAGGTCCTTTAACCCTCTGTGCCGGGCTGGTCACTGAACCTATCTCTTGGTGCTACAGAGATGCCATTGATCCTGTTGTGCCACAGGGGGAACTCCGAGTTGCCTAAGCTTTTGAAACATCAGTTTCTTCATCTATAAAAGGAGGATTAAGCTAAGGAGGGATGGGCAAACTTTCTGTGAAGGGCTAAAAAGTAACTGTTTGGGGCTTCGTGGGTCATAGTGTCTGCCACTATAACAGACAGCAGCCACAGACAGTATGCAAACAAATGGAGGGAGTTCAGTAATGACCTTGACTAGTATCCATGAGGACATGGGTTCGATCCCTGGCCCTGCTCAGTGGGTTAAGGATCCGGTGTTGCCTTGAGCTGCATGCAGTGTTGTTGCCTTAATCTGGTGTTGCTGTGGCTGTGGCATAGGCTGGCAGCTACAGCTCCAATTTTGACCCCTAGGCTGGGAATTTCCATATTCTGTGGCTGTGGCCCTAAAAAGCAAAACAGTATCAACAACAACAACAAAAACCCCAAATGGGCATGATGGCTGTGTTTCAAATTGTTATTTACAAAAACAGGCAGTGGTTCAAATTTGACCATAGTTTGCCACCCCTGATCTAAAAAATGTAAGTCAAGTTTCTAGCTCAGTGTGTGCTCAATGAACGGTAACTGCTATTAATGTTGTTGTTAGTTTTCACCAAAAGTTTTAAAGAACCTAACAATTTATCAAGAGGCTTCACATCCATTAACTCAATAATCTTCTAGCCGTGTGAGCTAAGAAGAATATTAATACGCTTGTTGTCTAGATTAAGAAAGCAGGGCTCAGAAAGATTAAGGATCTCATCCATGGTTATAGCTGGTAAGGAGCAGAGCTAGAATGTGAATGAGTCTTCTAACTCTAAACCTGAGACCATTTTTCTTACATCATTATTACCAAGTCAGATGTACCAAACTGATTAGATCAATGGAGATTATTATTATTATTATTATTATTATTGTGTGTGTGTGTACCTGTGTGTGTACTTTAGGGCTGCACTCGCAGCACACGGAGTTCCCAGGCTAGGGGTCTAACTGGAGCTGTAGCCACCAGGCTACACCATGGCCACAGCAACACCAGATCCATGCCGCATCTGTGACCTACACAACAGCTCATGGCAATGCCGGATCCTTAACTCACTGAGCGAGGCCAGGGATTGAACTTACGTCCTCATGGATACTAGTCAGATTCGTTTCTGTTGAGCCAAGACTCAACTCCAGTGGAGATTTTTTGTTAGTCAAAACTTTACATAACTTTGATATGTAAGCTAAGCCAATTAAATGGATATTTTATTTAGATTAAGAACATTTATGCCTTCTGGGTAGAACAGGTGCTCAGGTGTTGGAAATCCCTCCAAATTAAGTCAAGATCTAATCACCGTACCATCATTCCTGGGACCTAGAGGATAAGCAAGAGTCTGAAGACCAGAAGAAGCCAGGATATTTGCTTCTTTTTCCGGGGCCACAGCTGAGGCTTCATCCATGAGGCAGCTGGCCTCCTGCCGCAATGACCTGTCGCTCTCAGTGCTACGGTGAGCGTTCATCCTTGGACTGTGTATCCTGAGCTGTCTGCTGGAAGACAGGGACAGACATGATTTAGAACTCTCTCCAAACTACAGAAGAACAGACAACCCTCATGCTTGTTCTGAGAAGACATAACACCTTAAACATTTCTGTGATTTTATATTGAGAAGTGGGCTGTAATTCACTAAGAATGTTGCTAACAGATGTCAAATCCACTGACTTTGGCCACATTCACATTCAATTCTGCATATTAGATGGTGGTAAAATAATTTGGTGGTGTTTATACCACAATGACACATAAGGGGCACAGAATCCAATCTGTCAATTAAAGAAAACCAGCCCACATATTTTTTAAAAATTGAAATACATACACTCCTACAACAGTTAAGCACTAGGAAATGAGAGTCACAACTGTAATGCTAGTTCTAGAGTTGCAATCAGAAGTCACCTGCACTAAAAGATAAAACCAAAATTTACTTACAGTGTTCAAGTTCTCCTTTGCAGGTTCTCTCTTTCACTTCCTGTATATCAGGTTTATCCCAACCCCCACCTCAAAATCACACCAAGATGTCCCTGGCTAAACGGTTCTCTGCTCCAGTAGTGCACAACTGCGGTGAGCCCCACCACTCAGGTAAATACCACCATTCCCGGATCAACAGAAGGGAGGGGCCGCGATCTTTCTTCTAAGTAATCACCCCTGCCCCGCAGCCCTTCCACCCATGGGGGCTGCCCAACTGCTAAAAACGTTCCTGAAATTCACCACAATGAGCACTTTTTTTTTATGATTTTTATCTTTTCAATTATAGTTGGTTTACAGTGTTCTATCAATTTCTACTGTACGGCAAAGTGACCCAGTCACATACGTACATATACACATTCTTTTCCTCACACTTTCCTCCATCATGCTCCATCACAAGTGACTAGATACAGCTCCCTGTGGGGTACAGCAGGATCTTACTGCTTATCCATTACGAATGCCTCCTCCCCCTCCCCCTTGGCAACCACAAGTCTGTTCTCCATGTCCATGAGTTTCTTTTCCATGGAAAGGTTCATCTGTGCCATATATTAGATTCCAGACATAAGTGATATCCTATGGCATTTGTCTTTCTTTCTAACTTCACTTAGTATGGGAGTCTCTAGCTCCATACATGTTGCTGCAAATGGCATTGTTTTGTTCTTTTCTAATGGCTGATTAGTATTTCATTGTGTGTACGTACTACATCTTCTTAATCCATTCATCTGTCAACGGACATTTAGGTTGTTCCACATCTTGGCTATTGTGAATAGTGCTGCTGTGAACATATGGGTGCATGTATTTTTTTGAATTGTAGTTTTGTCTGGATTGATACCCAGGAGTGGGATTATAGGATCATATGGTAGTTTTATTTTTTATTTATTTTTTTGTTTGTCTTTTTGCCATTTCTTGGGCCGCTCCCATGGCATATGGAGGTTCCCAGGCTAGGGGTCCAATCGGAGCTGTAGCTGCTGGCCTACGCCAGAGCCACAGCAACGCAGGATCCGAGCCGCGTCTGCAACCTACACCACAGCTCACGGCAACGCCGGATCGTTAACCCACTGAGCAAGGGCAGGGACCAAACCCGCAACCTCATGGTTCCTAGTCAGATTCGTTAACCACTGTGCCACGACGGGAACCCCAGGATCACATGGTAGTTTTATATTTAGTTTTCTGAGGTACCTCTATTCTGTTTTCCGTATTGGTTGTACCAATTTACATTCACACTAACAGTGTAGGAGGGCTCCCTTTTCTCCACACCCTTTCCAGCATTTACTTGTGGACTTATCAATGATGGCCATTCTGACTGGTGTGAAGTGGTACCTCATAGCAGTTTTGATTTGCGTTTCTCTAATAATCAGTGATGTTGAGCATTTTTTCATGTGCTTGTTGGCCACTTGTATATCTTCTTTGGAGAAATGTCTATTCAGGTCTTTCGCCCATTTTTCAATTGGGTTGTTGGGGTTTTTTTTTTTTTTTTTGCTGTTTAGTTGTATAAATTGTATATTTTAGAGATTAAGCCCTTGTCAGTTGCATCATTTGAAACTATTTTCTCCCATTCCGTAGGTTGTCTTTTTGTTTTTTTATAACTTCCTTTGCTGTGCAAAAGCTTTTAAGTTTGATCAGGTCCCATGGGTTTATTTCTGCGTTTATTTCTGTTGCCTTGGGAGACTAACCTAAGAAAACATTTGCAAGGCTGATGTCTGAGAATGTTTTGCCTAGGTTCTCTTCTAGGAGTTTTATGGTGTCCTGTCTTATCTTTAAGTCTTTAAGCCATTCAGAGTTTATTTTTATGCATGGTGTGAGGGTGTGTTCGTTTCACTGATTTACATGCAGCTCTCCAGTTTTCCCAGCACCACTTGCTGAAAAGACTTTTTCCCATTTTATATTCTGCCTCCTTTGTTGAAGGTTAATTGACCATTAGGTGTCTGGGTTTATTTTTGGGTTTTCTATTCTGTTCCATTGGTTTGTATGTTTGTTTTGGTACCAGTACCATTACTGTGGCTTTGTAATATTGCCTGAAGTCTGGAAATTATGCCTCCTGCTTGGTTTTTGTTCCTCAGGATTGCTTTGGCAATTCTGGGTCTTTTATGTTCCATATAAATTTTTGGATTGTTTGTTCTAGTTCTGTGAAAAATGTGTCATGGGTAATTTGATAGGGATTGCATTGAATCTGTAGATTGCTTTGGTGTAGTATGGCCATTTTTATGAAATGAATTGTTCCAACCCAGGAACATGGAATATCTTTCCATTTCTTTGAATCCTCTTTAATTTCCTTGATTAATGTTTTACAGTTCTCAGCATACAAGTCTTTCATCTCCTTGGTCAGGTTTATTCCTAGGTATTTAATTTTTTGGGATGTGATTTTAAAAGGTATTGTTTTTGTACAATATTCCTTTTCTACTATTTCATTGCTAGCATACAGAAATATAACCGATTTCTGAATGTCAATCTCGTATCCTGAATTTATTGATCAGTTTGAGTAGTTTTGGTGTGGCGTCCTTAGGTTATATACAGTCCTTATAGTTCTATATATAGTATCATCTGCATACAGTGACAATTTTACCTCTTCTCTTCCAATTTGGATACCTTTTCTTTCGTTTGTCTGAGTGCTGTGGCTAGGACTTCCGATACTATGTTGAATAAAAGCGGTCAGAGTGGGCATCCTTGTCTTGTTCCAGATTTTAGTGGGAAGGCTTTCAGCTTTTCTCCACTGAGTATTATATTGGCAGTGGATTTGTCATAAACGGCTTTATGTTAACGTATGTTCCCTCTATACTCACGTTCCTTCGTGTTTTTTATCATGAATGGATGTTGGACTCTGTCAAATGCTTTTTTCTGCATCTATTGAGATGACCATGTGGTTTTTGACTTTTCTTTTTTTAATGTGGTGTATGACGTTGATTGATTTGGGTATGTTGAACCATCCTTGTGAACGTGGGATGAATCATACTTGGTCATGGTATATCATCTTTTTTATATGTTGTTGGATTCAGTTGCCTAAAATTTTGTTGAGAATCTTTGTGTCTATATTCATCAAAGATACTGGTCTATTAATTTTCTTTCTTGGTAGTATCTTTGGTTTTGATATTAGGGTGATGGTGGCTTCACAGAATGTCTTCGGGAGTGTTCCTTCTTCTTTAATCTTTTGTAAGAGTTTAAGAAGAATGGTATAAGTTCCTTTTTGTATGTTTGGTAGAATTCACCTGTGAAGCCACCTGGTCCAGGACTTTTGTTTGTAGGGAGTATTTTTATTACATATTCAATTTCATTTCAAGTGATTGGTCTGTTCAGTTGGTCTATTTCTTCTTGATTCAGTTTTGGCGGGCTGTTAAGTCTCTAGAAAGTTGTCTATTTCTTCTAGGTTGTCAAATTTGTTGGCATATAATTATTCATAGTATTGTCTTACAGTTTTTTGTATTTCTGCAGTATCCCTTGAGATTTCTCCATTTTTCATTTTGTTTATTTGGGTTTTTTTCTTTCCTCTTCTCCGTGAATCTGGCCGGAGGTTTGTCAGTTTTGTTTACCTTTTCAAAGAACCAGCTCTTGTTTTTATTGATTTTTTCTCTTGTTTTTCATTTGAATTTCTATTTTATTGATTTCCTCTTTGATCTTTATTTCCTTCCTTCCTTCTGCTGACTTTAGGGTTTGTTTGTTCTTTTTTTAATTCATTTACGTGGTGGGTTGTCAATTTGAGATTTTTCTTCTTTTTTGAGGAAGGCCTGTATCACTATGAATTTCCCTCTAAGCATTGCTTTTGTGGCATCCCATGGATTTTGAATAGTTGTGTCTTTGTTATCGTTTGTCTCAAGGTATTTTTAAATTTTGTTTATTTCCTAATTGACCCATTGGTTTTTTAGTAGCATGTTGTTTACTCTCCATGTATTCAGTTTTTTCTCTTTTCCTGTGGTTGAATTCTAGTTTCATGTCATTGTGGTCAGAGAAGATACTTGAAAAAATTTCTATACTCTTAAATTTGTTGAGGTTAGTTTTATGCCCCAGTATGTGGTCAATCCTTGAGAATGTTCCATGTTTCATAGTTTATACTGTACTGAATTTCACTTGGTGTTCTGGTGGAAGAATTATCTTACATCGCTAGCAATGTTTATGCATAAGGATTGTATAACACCATTGTAGGAAGAAGTTACATCACTAAGATGAGGAACATGTTTCAATAATCTGTATTTCCTGGAGTTCCCGTCGTGGCGCAGTGGTTAACGAATCCGACTAGGAACCATGAGGTTGCGGGTTCGGTCCCTGCCCTTGCTCAGTGGGTTAACGATCCGGCGTTGCCGTGAGCTGTGGTGTAGGTCGCAGACGTGGCTCGGATCCCGCGTTGCTGTGGCTCCGGCGTAGGCTGGTGGCTACAGCTCCGATTCAACCCCTAGCCTGGGAACCTCCATATGCCGCGGCAGCGGCCCAAGAAATAGCAACAACAACAACAACAAAGACAAAAGACAAAAAAAAAAAAAAATAATAATCTGTATTTCCTGACATAAAAACATGTAGAGGTGCCAATAAATACTTGTGACATGTATTAAATTTTGAATCACTGCAGAACCTATATTATTACATTTTGAGCATAAAGATGATCAGTTAGTCTGTTTTTTGTTTTTTGGGGCTTTTTTGCCGTTTCTTGGGCTGCTCCCGCAGCATATGGAGGTTCCCAGGCTAGGGGTCCAGTCGGAGCTGTAGCTGCTGGCCTACGCCACAGCCACAGCAACATGGGATCTGAGCCTCGTCTGCAACCTACACCACAGCTCACAGCAACGCCGGATTCTTAACCCACCGAGCAAGGCCAGGGATTGAACCCACAACCTCATGGATACTAGTTGGATTCGTTAACCACTTAGCCATGATGGGAACTCCCAGTTAGTCTGTTTTAACTTGCATAAAATATATAAATGATTCCTTTGAGAAAATGAGCCAATACATATGCCTAAAAACATAATTTTAAAGAAGAGATGCTTTCACAGTTGATAAATATCTTAAAATTTAAAGACAATGGCTCTTATGAAGCAAATAGAGGAAATAAAGTGAACATTCTATTG
The DNA here is from genome assembly GCF_054392235.1 of Sus scrofa. Lineage (NCBI taxonomy): Eukaryota > Metazoa > Chordata > Mammalia > Artiodactyla > Suidae > Sus > Sus scrofa. Next base: position 40,747,349 of record NC_139389.1, on the reverse strand, counting down.
GAAAACCTGGTATGTGGCTTCAGCTTTTTCAGGATTACCCTTGCTTAGAGAAAAACATATTTATGTATTTATTAAAAAAAAATGCAGCCCCTTAAAATTGATCCCTAGCAATTGGTAAAGTCAAATAGAACCACCATTGCCTTCAAGTTTGATTCAGATGATGTCAAAATCAAGTGTGGAGAACAGGATAAAGTAAATCCATGAAACTGGAAAAAGCATTACCGACACTGGAAAGACCAAAAGGGGTTCTGCTTCTTTAAACTTAACTATTTTTTTTAATTACTCAATGAATTTATCACATTTATAGTTGTACAATGATCACTACAATCCAATTTTATAGGATTGCCATCCCACAACCCTAGCGCATCCCCCCACCCAAACTTAACTGGTTTTGAACTATGTTTCACTCTATCTACTTCTCAGCTCGTTCCTAGCTATTCAAAAACCAAGTTCAAACTTCTTTTTGCTGCACTCCAAAAGATCTCTTAGACCAAAACAAAGTAAGTTTGAATATGCTCATTTCTTGAGAATTTGCAGACTAGTTATAATGAGTGACAAAGTTTCATTATAAAAGTATATAATGAAAACAATTTCTTCCTAGTCTATAATACCAGGGCTCAAAGTTCAGTTTAGCTTGTATACAATGAATTAATAACCAGAAAGATATACTGAGAACTTAGGTGGTATATATCTCTAATGAGGAAAAAGAAAGTAACTTGCTGAGCACTTAACAAGCATTTTATTTGTACCTAATTTTTATTAAAAGTAATACATGAGTATTCCTTTCCAAAAAAAAAAAAAAATCAAATCTTATAGATAAGGCAAGAAAGGACACTGGCACTTTCCTAGTGGCTCAGTGGGTTAAGGATCTGCCATTATCATTGCTATAGGAAAAAGGGGAGAAAAAAAAAAGACACTGATCATCATCCTCAATCCCAGTCACTTGTCCAAGTAACTATATCCTGACTTGCTTGGTATGAATCCTTTTATTTTTAAAAAATTAAAAAAAAAAAAAATTAAAAAAAAAAAGTGTTCCCATTGTGGCTCAGCAGAAACTAATCTGACCAGTATCCATGAGGATGCAGGTTAGACCCCTGGCCTCACTCAGTGGGTCGGGGATCCGGCATTGCCATGAGCTGTGGTGTAGCTTGCAGAAGCAGCTCAGATCCTGAGTTGCTGTGGCTGTGGTGTAGGCCAGCAGTTGCAACTCCAATTTGACCCCTAACCTGGGAACTTCCAGATGCCATGCATGCAGCCCTAAAAATAAATAAATAAATAAAAATTATTAAAAAAAATAAATAAAAAATTGGGGGGACTGCGCCCATTGCATGTGAAACCTTCCCAGGCCAGGGATCAAATCTGCAGCCCGAGCTGCTGCATTATGCCATATCAACCTATTGAACCACAAGAGAACTCCAGTATGATCCTTTTAGACTTTATAAAACTGCTTTCATATACACAGGTACACTACAAAAACATATAGTTTAAAAAACCCTATATATTACATATATCATTCTCATTCTGTAATAAGTTTTTATAAATTAACATTCTTAAAATTCCAGTCTTGTTGGGAGGACAGATTTATTGAGCTTGTTCCTTTTTTTCTTGGCCACACCTGGGGCACATGGAAGTTCCAGGGTCAGGGATCAAACCTGTGCCTCAACAGTGGCCCAAACCACTGCAGTGATAATGCCAGATCCTTAACCTTCTACATATGCCACAAGAGAATTCCTACTTTGTTCCTTTTTAACTACTGTATAATAGTCTATGATTATGCTCTCCTCTCTGAATTTTTAAGTTCTTTCTAACTTAACTATTATAAACAGTACTTCAATGAACAGGATCAGAGTGTACTATGAAATTTGAGGAGAGGACCCAATTTGCAGGGTTCCCAAATGAACTTGGCTTCAGAACTCCTTTTTTTCAAGAAACCATCTCAAGATTAATGCTTAATGACAAACACTTTAAGAAATCACCTAATCCGACATTTCCCAAAGTCCCCTGTAAGTAAATTCCTCTATAATCCTAGAATGATAGAACAAAACTCTTTTGATCTATGAAACCTAAGAGGAAAATTGACAGACATCAAATTCTTCAACATAACCAGTGTAAACATGATAATAAGGGCCTGCTCCCCTTCCAGGATGGATGTTTCATTTGACTTTGAATGTATATTTTTATTGCCTACCATGTTCCAATTCTGTAACCATCCCCCAAATGAATCTTAGTCCTCAGAACAGATCTAAGAAGAAAGAAAGAAAAACAGAAGAAGAAAGAAAGAGAAAGAGAGGACGGAAGCATCAGCAAAGCACTTCAATAATCTAGGTCTCTTTGCTACTAAACTATTTGTGGCCAACACAGTTCTACATGTCATAGCAACGTACAACTGTAAGAACTAAAGGATCACAACACCCTGATACACCTAACAGTAACTTTAGAGACAGTTTCAGAAAAGAGCTAGGAGTTAGAAATATATTAATAATGGAAATAAGACTCTATAGCTGTGAAGCAAGCCTGCTCAAGCATCACTTCCACACAGTATGTGAAAGCATTTCAAACACTCTAAAGAGCTACTACACAAATACATATTTTATTATTTATTTCATAAGCCTCCAGTGAAGGCTCCTATTTTTTTTTTTTCAGTCTTGATTTTGCTGACCTGAAATAGCAAAACCATTCAGCATCATAATCTCCCCACCTTGGAAAATTTGCATACCATTTTGAGAGTGGAATTTTCTCCACATATTTTTTGCACCTACAAAAGGGCACAGTGGTTTCTCCCTAGAACATAATCATCTCAAGTATTTATCCAAAATAACCTCTAGTCTAATATTTTCTTTTTCACTTGCAATTTCCTCTAATCAACTTATTACGAAGAAAACAAGATAATGGAAATGTGATCCATGTAATTAAGTTTAGTATCTTGCAACTGAACTATTCAGATCTTGAAAATCTAGTTGGAATGGGACTGGGGGCAATCAATCTTCACCTGGATCTATTTCAAGAGCACAAAGCTTTCAGGCTGTTAATGAGGGTAAGATCTTCTAAAAGGCAGGATCCTCTTACACCTAGGGCCACGTCTCCTCTCTGCGTAAAAGCTGGGTGGTAAAGATGAGGCAAGGTGCACAGAATTTGGTAAATGAACCAATCTACCCTTCATCTATACTCCATACTTGAATTCAGAAAGTCATTACATCTTTGCCAAACTTTCATTTCAGATTAACAAATCCTGATCCTTTCAGTATATTCTCACATGAAAACCACGACATTTCTTAAACTATTTTAACTGCCTATCACTGACTTCAGTCTGGTTCCATTAGGTTTTTTTCTTAGTGCACAGTAATGAGAACTCTGCTAATGTGTTCTATTAGAGGTGAACAAGTTTCCCACTTTTCCTTCACATATGCTCTCTGTGAGGATACCCAAGATCTCTGGGAATAGAAAGTTGAAAAGGGATAAATGGAGTTCCCGTCGTGGCTCAGTGGTTACTGAATCCAACTAGGAACCATGAGGTTGCAGGTTCGATCCCTGGCCTTGCTCAGTGGGTTAAGGATCCGGCATTGCCGTGAGCCGTGGTGTAGGTTGCAGACGAGACTCAGATCCAACGTTGCTGTGGCTCTGGTGTAGGCTGGTGGCTACAGCTCCGATTAGACCCCTAGCTTGGGAACCTCCATATAGCGTGAGAGAGGCCCTAGAAATGGCAAAAAATAAATAAATAAATAAAAATAAAAAGGTGTAAAGGAGGAAGACAACAGAGGTGATAGAGACAATCTAAAACGTCTACAAGATCACCTTCAAGGATATTATTAACCAATAATAGTTAAGAGGCTGTCATCTTCAAAATGTACTCTGGGTATAAATGTTGTTGTTTTTAGGGCCACACACATGGCATGTGGAAATTCCCAGGCTAGGGATCAAATTGGAGCTACAGCTGCCGGTCTACAGCACAGCTACAGCAACATGGGATCTGAGCCACGTCTTCGGCCTACACACAGCTCATGGCAACACCGGATCCTTAACCCACTGAGCAAGGCCAGGAATCAAACATGTGTCCTTATGGATGCTAGTCAGATTTGTTTCAACTGAGCCACAATGCAAACTACTGGGTATAAATTTTTGTTGTTGTCTTTTTAGGGCCCCACCCATTACATCTTGAGGTTCCCAAGCTAGGGGTCGAATTGGAGATGCAGCTGCTGGCCTATGCCACAGCCACAGCCACACCAGCTCCGACCACATCTGTGGCCTACACTGCAGCTCATAGCAACACCAGATCCTCAACCCACTGAGCGGGGCCAGGGATCAAACCTGTGTCCTCATGGATACCAGTCAGATTCATTTCCACTGAGCCACAACAGGAACTCCGATGGGTATAACTTTTTTTTAAACCAACTCCACAGAGGTTTTTCTGTTGTGGTTATGTTCATGCCCTTTACATATGCACTTCCTACTGTTCTAATCTTGTAAGAAATTCTGCTTTCTGACTGTTGAAGGCGTTCTGGTTTTCCTTTTTCCAGATTATTCCTAAAAATATTCAGACCACTCTAGACCATTCCATGTAAAATCTATTCACAGCATTTCCAAATCTCAGTTTTTCTACAATATATCCCTAAACTCATAATAATCTGGCAAACAAAAGAGACTTTGCCAGTAAGTTATTTCCACTGGGTTTCTCTTCCTCCCCGCTGCTGTCTTCCTCAAAGAACTCTGGCAGCTGGCGAAAAGAATACTTCTTGGAGACCTCTTGTTCCACTGCTTCCTAAGTATGATTTTCCATTATGGCTCTACCTCTTATAACTGTGGCCCTGGACAGCTTTCTAAGTCTGTGTCTCAACTTTCTCACTTATAAGAGAGAATAATAGCTGTTAACCACACAGGGTTGATTAAACGGAGCAATATACCTAAAGTGCTTAGTACAATGCATGGCACACAGCACTCATTAAATGTGGATTACCATTATTCCCAAATCACAGAATCTGCAAAGACCTTTTATAATCAAATCTCATTTAATACTGAACCCACCCCGGGAGAAAGACTGTAATTATCCTCACTTCACTGCTGAAAAACAACCAGCTTTAGAAAGGTTAGCGACTTGGTCTAAACCACAACTCTAGCTAAGAGGCAAATACAGGTTGTGTGTTTTTTTTTTTGTCTTTTGTATTTTTTAGGGCTGCACCTGTGGCATATGGAGATTCCCAGGCTAGGAGTCTAATCGGAGCTGTAGCTGCTGGCCTACGCCACAGCCACACCGGATCCAAGCCACGTCTGCGACCTACACCACAGCTCACAGAAATGCCAGATTTTTAACCCACTTGAGCGAGGTTAGGGATAGAACCCGCAACCTCAGGGTTCCTAGTCGGATTCGTTTCCACTACACCATGATGGGAACTCCCAAAGACAGGTTCTAAATCTAGGTCCTCTGATTCCCATATTCTTTTCATCCAAGAACACTGCTTCCGCCAAACTGTCTTGTCTTTCATCCATTACTGATCCTAGAAGTTGTTCCTTCTATTGCTTCTCAGAAATCAAAAAGAAAGCCAGTAGTTTCTAGGATCATTGCTGCTACAGTTCTTTTCAAATAGGAGTTATGGTCATAATGCAAGAATCCTATGATAGAATGGCTATATTTTTCCCATAGAGAAAAACAGCATTTGTGTTTTACTGCTTATAAAAGCAATATATGCTCAATGAAAAAAATCCAGTGAATATAAATAGATATAAATACTTATTTACTTATCTAGTTTTTGGTCTTTTTAGGGCTGCACCCATGGCATAAGGAAATTCCCAGGCTAGGGATTGAATTGGAGCTGCAGCTGCCGACCTACGCCACAGCCACAACCATATTGGATCCAAGCCACATCCATGACTCACACTGCACCTTTCGGTAATGCTGGATCCTTAACCCACTGAGCGAGGCCAGGGATTGAACCCACATCCTCATGGATACTAGTCGGGTTTTTAACCTGCTGTGCCACAACTGGAACTTCTCCAAGTACTTAAAAAAAAAAAAGCTGTGGTAAAATACATGCACACGTATCTTTGGGTGTTTCCTCTATATCCTTGGAATAAACTCCTAGAAGTAAAATTGCTATGAAAAAAGGTAACTAACTTCTAAATTTTGGAATGAACTGCCAGACTCTCCTCTATACCTATTCACACTCCTTCTGGCAGCATGAGCATCTATTCTCCAGAACTCTTGCTAACGTTCAGTGTTTTCAATCTTCCTCATCTTTGCTAATGTGACAAACAAAATATGACAGCTCATTGTAATGTGGTCATTAAAACACCATTCATTTTCATCAATACTTGCAAAATTTCACCTCTGAGAGCTTTAAAAGTTTTGGGTGGGTGGGGTTAAAAAAAAAAAAAACCCAAAACATGCTGGGTAGATATTACGTTGCTATAGCAGTGAGTCAAACCAAACTCATGTCAAGTTTGTCAGGTTTGACTAGAATCACTGGCTGTTTTCCCATGACTTGTGCTCTCATACCCCTGGAGTCTGAGATGACAACAAGGTTATGAGGACAAGACCACCCACCAGAATGAAACAAAGCAGGTTCTGGTTTTGGCTTTGTTACTAACAAAGCCACCCCACCAAGGAAACGTCCTATAAGCTTCAGTGTTACCATCCATAAAAATGGGTTGATGTCTGACACTACCGTGTTAGGTAATTCTTTTTTGAATACGATGTATGGAAAAGCCTTCAAAGAGCATAAAGTGCTAGGGAGTTCCAGGCTGGCTCAACGGGTAAAGGATCTGGCATTGTCACTGCTGTGGCTTGGGAAGCTGCTGTGGTGCAGGTTCGATCCCTGGCCTGGGAACTTCATAAAGTACTATATAAAGGCAAGAGATACAGTTGATATGTGAATCTCTCTTATGCAACTGCTTAGATAGCATTTATTTGGCTTTTTAAGCTCATCATACCCATTCTCCACTTTTAGATATACTTTCTATGTTCTATTGTATAGTTCTACTGATTTTCAGACACATTTCTCTCTGTGATTCAGTGAAATGACACACTGTACTGCTTTCAGAATTCTGTGAATTATTCTTTGCCTCAATTGCCTAACTTTCCATTTGCACCTGACCTTCTGCGTCTTTCCATTTTTCCCTCACGAACACTGCCACGCTGTCTTTTCTTTAGCTCTTACTCCTGAAGAATTCAAAAACACAAAGACAAACAATAATCCTGATCTTGGGTAGTATATGTTCATTTTTCCTGGAAGAAGATACTGAAGAAAAAAAAAAGAAAAAAAATCACCCAAAATTTCTCTTCCAAACTTTCTTAAGCATATATAAATGTATTCCTTATATTTTCTATTTTTACAACTTGAAATTCTGCTATAAACACTACTATACCATATTCTCAACATATCATTAACTTGGCTGTATGTCAATCACACTCATACATCATTTTGAATGGCACACGAAATTTTAATATATGGTTGCACCAAATTTTACTCAGCTGATTTCACAGGTTTTTCTTCTTTACATTTAATCTTTAAATTCCATATGGAATTTATGTTGGCATATAGCACAGTACAGATCTAACACAATTCAAATGGTTAAGCAACTAACTGCCTTAATATAAAGAGTCCATTGTTTTCACACTGATTTGAGATGTCACCTTCATCAAATACTAACATGTAATATAGGCTTGGTCTGGTTTTTAAACTCTGTTCCACTGATTAATCTTAATTCTGTCCCAATACAATATATAGTTTTAATTTAACAATATTGACCTCATTTTTATACATCAATTATCTGGAACTCCTAAAATGGTATTATTATTGTCAACAAGGCATTTTTTCTTCTAATCTTTAAAATTATGTCTTAATGACTAATTTTTCTGCAGTGAGTACACCAGTCTTATTAGTTTAGAATTACTGTGGAGTTCCCATCATGGCTCAGTAATGGCTCGGTAATGAACCCAATTAGTAACCATGAGAACGTAGGTTTGATCCCTGGCCTCGGTCAGTGGGTTAAAGATCTGGCATTGCTTTGAGCTGCAGTGTAGGTCACAGATGTGGCTTGGATCCTCTGTGCTGTGGCTGTGGTGTAGGCCTGTGGCTGCAGCTCTGATTCAACCCCTAGCCTGTGAACCTCTATATGCCACAATTGCAGCCCTAAAAAAGAAAAAAAAAAAAAAACAAAACCAAAATTATTGTGTTCTATTTTATAGAACATTAAACTTAATGGAGATGACACCTGCACATGGATTTCCCATACTGGTTTATCACACAAATGTAGGTTTGTTCTAACTCTTACTATATGGAAGTAAAAAAATCTGCTTTACCTAAAAGTATTACAGTCATAATTTATTCTAGTGAAATTTTTTTAAATGTATGGATAAATAAATGTATTAATGCTACAGTATTTTTTGCTGTTTATTGTTGAGAGACAGTGTTTAATCACATTTTTGATTCAAAGTAAAAGTTTATTTCAGCTATGTTTTAAAAAATTTATTTTTATTGAAGTATAGTTGATTTACCAATTTCTGCTGTACTATTTCAGCTTTTTTTAATACACATAGATACATTACATACTTTAAAGATAAATTAGGTTATTATTGCAGCTATACTAGAAGACTTCTTTTTTTTTTCTGTGCAAGAAAAGAACTTCTGGAGTTCCCGTCGTGGCGCAGTGGTTAACGAATCCGACTAGGAACCATGAGGTTGCGGGTTTGGTCCCTGCCCTTGCTCAGTGGGTTAACGATCCGGCGTTGCCGTGAGCTGTGGTGTAGGTTGCAGACGCGGCTCGGATCCTGCGTTGCTGTGGCTCTGGCGTAGGCCGGTGGCTACAGCTCCGATTGGACCCCTAGCCTGGGAACCTCCATATGCCTCGGGAGCGGCCCAAGAAATAGCAACAACAACAGCAACAACAAAAGACAAAAAACAAAAAACAAACAAAAAAATCAATCCCCTTCCCCTGACCCCTTTCTCTTTTGCTTTTTTCTTTTCAAAGAACTAATGCTATGACATGCTTTCCCACTTCCATACCATTTCCTCATGATGAAATCTCCAATTAAGGGAAGCTATATTTAAACCTAAGTTACCCTGCCTCTCCTACTTACCAGCAAATGCTCTGGAACCCTCACTATTTCCTTTGGTTCTTGATTCCACCACTTACTGTGTGAATATGGGCACATGGCAAACTTCTCATGGAGTTCCCGTCGTGGCGCAGTGGTTAACGAATCCGACTAGGAACCATGAGGTTGCAGGTTCGATCCCTGCCCTTGCTCAGTGGGTTAACGATCCGGCGTTGCCGTGAGCTGTGGTGTAGGTTGCAGACGCGGCTCGGATCCAGCGTTGCTGTGGCTCTGGCATAGGCCGGTGGCTACAGCTCCGATTCAACCCATAGCCTGGGAATCTCCATATGCCGCGGGAACGGCCCAAGAAATAGCAATGACAAAAGACAAAAAAAAAAAAAAAAAAAAAAAAAAACACACTTCTCTGAGACTCAATTTTCTCATCAATAAATTAATAATAATAGTATCCACTTGGAGGAACTGTTTTAGGCATTACAAATACTTCAGATAAAGCACAGGCTCTGTATATAGTAAACACTGAAAAAAATTACTTGTTATTATTACTGTTTGTATACTCAAAACTAGCTTCAAGCTTACAAAATCTCTTCAGATTAGCAGCAAATTAGTCAACATACATAGTCAGCATATATTTACCAAAGACCTACTTTGTGGAAGGCACAAAGCACTGCGGGCCAGCACCATGGGACAGAAAGGACTGAGCAACATTTTCAAGGGTTAGCCCTAAGTTCTGATGCTGGTTAGGTGGGGATATACAAAAAAGATAAGCAAATTTAAGTAATAAACACATAAGTGGTTCAAAGCAGTGGTTCCAGATTCTTGGGCCTATCCTTAAACTGGGGCCTGGGAATTTGTAATTTAAAAAAGCTGACTTCTCAAGCAGCCCCCATGTGGCATTCAGGTTTTGAGATTCTAAGATAAACATAAAAGTCAGAGAAATTCGGAGCTCCCTGCTGGCTCAGCAGGTCAAGAATCTGGCGTTGTCACTGCTGTGGCTCTCATTACCACTGTGGCACAGTAACCAGAGATCCCTGGCCTGGGAACTTCGACGTGCTATGGGCACACAGCCAAAAAGAAAAAAGTCAGAAAAATTCATTTGAGAAAAACCACCTCCAGATAGTGTGGTTTGGAAAAGGAAGTCTTCAAATGAGACAAAATCTGAGCTGGGCTCTGAAGTAAATGATAATAAGATTTTCTCAACTTTTTATCTTGAAACTTTTCAATTCTACAGGAAAAACTGAAAAAATCAATACAATCAGGACAATCTTACATATCCTTCACACTTACCAGTGATCATCTGCCTCATGTGTTTGTCAGCCTGCTCCCCACCAAGCACATTTTTCTGAGTCACACAAAGTTGCAGACATCACAACACTTCATCCCTGATGCTTCAGCAAACATATTCTAAGAATTAGAACATTCTCTTAAATTTACTCAACTGGCGTCTTACCTTCTTTCAGTCTTCTTTGGATGCATAATTCAATCAAGGCTCACTCCCTGCATTTGGTTGCTCTGCGTCTTTTTATCTTGCATTTAAAAGCCCCACCCCCCAATTTGGGAGGATTGTTTTATTTCACATGAAATTGACTTTTTAATTTCTTATGGTAACGTACAGAAGTTCCTGGGCCAGGGATAGAATCTGAGCTAGAGCTGCTCGACCTACGCCACAGCTGGGGCAACACCGGATCCTTTAACTTAGGCATGGTACCAGGGATCGAACCCAAACCTCCACTGTGACCCAAGCTGCTGCAGTCAGATTCTTAACCCATTGCGCCACAGCAGGAACTCCTAAAACTAACATTTTAAAACAGTCTAGGTCAGGAGTTCCCGCTGTGGCACAGCGGGATCTGGCAGTGTCTCTGCAGCACCGGGACAGAGGTTCAATCCCTGGCCTGGCGCAGTAGGTAAAAGGATCCAGTGCTGCCGCAGCTGTGATGTAGGTCAAAACAGTGGCTTGGATCTGATCCCTGGCCTGGGAACTCCATATGCCGTGGGGTGGCCAAAAAATACAACAGAACAGTCTAGAAACCTCCCACACTAACTGAAACTAACAATATTTGTAAATCAACTATACTTCAATAAAAAGTAAAAATAAATTTAAAAAAATTTTTAAATGTAAAAGTCTAGGTCAGTTCTAACATCCTGGACCTGTCTGATTCTTTCCATGGGATTAGACACAAGTTAAATTTTTAAAAACAAGAATATGTGTATGTGTAGATGACAGCTGTGTCCTTCCAAATGTCATCATATCAGAAACACATAATGCCAGGTTACCCCACTGCAGGGGATAAGTTAAGTATCATTATGAACTCAAAGATTTGTTTTAATCTAATATAATAATCTACTACCATCATTTTTTCCAAATTGTCCCAAAATTTTGGTTCAAACTGTCCTAAGTATGGTTAATGAGGTTCCCTTCAAGCCTTCATCTGAGTCATTAAAACACAATTCCATTGGCTTTTTAGGCTACTTCCTATACAAGATTTTTTCCAAGCTCACCTTTTAACCCTCTCTGCCCCAGACATGGAATCAGCCATTACGCCCTAGAGCTTTTGTTCCTCTTAGTGGACAAAAGATTTATAAATCAGGATCTGAGCACTAGGTGCCTTCATAGTTATGGGGGTGTCATTGCTTCTAGGCCATTTCAGTAAAGTTGAGGATTTTTTTTAAAAAACATGAGTTTATATTGATATTTTCAACCTAAATTCATCATTATGTTTTTTCTTTACTTATTTTGTATATTACTACTATATACACTGAAAATCTTGTTTTATAAACTAGTTTTAAAATTATAACATCAACATTACTAATAAACCTACTAAGTTTAAGTGCCTTTTGGGGACCAATCCTTTTTGTCCTTAAAGTACGTCCCACTAGGGATGTACAGTCAACATGCTACATTCAAGTTATTTTTTTCTCTGTATGTCCTGTAATTTAGGTTTGTTTTCTTATTTTCCACTCAAATATTACTATTTTTCATAAATTTTAATTTTTTAACATGTAAAATACTTACATAGTTCAAAAGCGTCCTTCCCTTCCCTTTTCCCTCCAGTATTTTCCCATCTATTCCCTACAATACTTATCCTTCATGTTTCTCTCTCTCTCTCTCTCTCTTTCTTTTTTTTTTTTTGTCTTTTTACCTTTTCTTGAGCCATTCCTGTGGCATATGGAGCTAGGACCCCAGGCTAGGGGTCCAATCAGAGCTGTAGCCGCTGGCCACAGCCACGCCAGATCCCTACACCACAGCCACGGCAACACAGGATCCGAGCTGAGTCTGCGACCTACACCACAGCTCACGGCAACGCCCGAGCCTTAACCCACTGAGCGAGGCTAGGGATCGAACCGCAACTTCATGGTTCCTAATCGGAGTCGTTAACCACTGAGCCACGACGGGAACTCCCCTTCATGTTTCCCTTTATAGAAAATAAGCAAATGTGTATATATACATATAAATATAAATTCTTAATTCTTCTTTTTCTTATACAAAAGATGGAGTAAATATCATATCCAGTCCTGTACTTTGCTATTTTTACTTAACAATATATCCCCAATTCACTCCAATTAACTCTTAGATGTTAATAGGTAGAAACTGACATAGAAAAGAGGAAAGGGCATTTTAGACTAGGTGAATAAGTAATAGGCAGGAAGGTAAAGTGAACAAGGCTTTACTACTATACGGAGGAAGTGGGGAGGTGACCAACTGGTTGGAGTGAAGAATTAATACAAACTCCATACCAAACTATCATTTAAGGAGCTGTACAACACACAACTTAGATGGCTGTACAGAACAGCCCTGGGAGAATATAAGGTTGAAAAACAAGTTGGAGCCAGCTTACAGAGGCTTTGATTATAAAGCAGAGCTAGGGAGTTCCTGTTGTGGCAGAGTGGAAACAAATCCAATTAGTAGTATCCATGAGGATGCAGATTCGATCCCTGGCCCTGCTCAGTGGGTCGGGGATCTGGCATTGCCTTGTGCTGTGCTGGTAGGTTGCAGATGCGGCTCAGATCCCAAGTTGCTGTGGCTGTGGTGTAGGCCATCAGCTATAGCTGATTTGACCCCTAGCCTGGGAACTTCTCTATGCTGCAAGTGTGGCCCTAAAAAGAAAAAAAAAAAGTATCCTCCTCCATGAGTGCAGGATATTAAAATAAATAAATAAATAAATAAATAATGTAGAGCTAGGATTTTGTCTCACAGCCAAAGTGTTTATATAAGAGAAGTATCAACATGTTGCTTTAAGATAATTACAGCCACATTTAGACAAGTGAAAAGGAGAGGTTACTGCAGTTGTCTGGGTATGGAAGGATCTCAGTGGGTTGACAGAAACGAGGGTAGTACCTAAGCACGGTTCTGCCTACCTTCAAAGAGCTTGCAATCTAGTTGTTGAGAGTGTAACAAACACGCAAGAGTTATAGAATACAGAGACGTGGTATTTTAGAATCAGAAGAGACTTCAGTGATTGTTTTGTCTAGTGGTTCTCAAGTTTAGCTGATAATCAGATTCACCTAGGGGAGCTTGTTAAAAACATACTCTTGGGCCCCACCCCCAGAGATTCTGGTTCAGTAGGTCAAAGGTGGTATCTGACGATGTGAATTTTTAACAAATTCCTCACCTGATCCTGTGAACTGGCTCTGTTTGGGAACAAATGATCTAGTATACCCTTTCATTTCATGAATGAGAGACTGAATCACAACAGTAGTCTTTTTGAAGAATATTTCTGGGAGATTATAATCTTGAAGTAGGGAAGCCTTTTTAATCAAGACCCAAACCCCAGAAGCTAAAAAAAGAAGAGAAAGACCAACCTGAATACAAAAAAATTTTTGAACTTCTAAATGGCAAGGGATTCTATAAAGAAAAACAAACTTTAAAAATTATATTTACAACAGACTTTTACAAAGAGTTTTTTTTTTTTTTTTTGTCTTTTTCTAGAGCCGCACCCGCAGCATATGGAGGTTCCCAGGCTAGGGGTCCAATCTGAGCTATTGCTGCCAGCCTATACCACAGCCACAGCAATGCTGGATCCTAAACCCAGTGAGCGAGGCCAGGGATCGAACCCGCAACCTCATGGTCCCTAGTCGGATTTGTTAACCACTGAGCCACGGCAGGAACTCTGCAAAGAGTTATTATCACAATATTCAATGAGGGCTTACGAAAATTCATGAAATAACTCAACAGAAAAATGGGCAAAGGGTGGCAAAAAGAGGCAAATACCCCAAAGAGAGCTTGATGAAGCTATACGAATAGGCTGCAAAATGTATTTTAGGGCAAAAAACAAATTGGGCAAGGGATCACATTTGACGGTATCTGTGCCAGAACCATTTCTCTCCCTCGTTTCTACTTTGGAAGAAAACCCTAACAAAAAGAGAGATGCAGAAGAGCGCATTTCAATTCCTCAGAAAGGCTGCAGAGCCTCTGACTCCACATCCCTTCGCCTTTTTCTGCTATAAATTGCTGAGGCCAGGCTAACAGGCTGGCAGATAAAAGCACAGGGACAGTAGTGACAAGGTTATAATGGCTTGGATATATTTTCCTGTCATCTCTACTTGACATCCCTAACTTACTGCCTTCAGTACCTTTTTTGTCAACATAACTTATGTCCAAGAACAACTTTTGTGCATAGAAGAGACTATTACTGTTACACAGATTTAAATTAAGACTTTAGAACTAAGGGCCTTTAAACAGTTTCTTTTACAACTTTATCAAATTACCTAATTTAAAATGTATTAAAAAGATTGAAAGAATACAATAACTTTTAAACTCAGTTCAAAACATAAAATATAGTTGAGTCCCCTAAAACCACTATCGTTTAAGTTTGATATTTCTAAACATTTTAAACTATACCTATAATCTTAATATATGTTCTCTTTTCTTACTTTAGCACTTCATCTACCAAGCAAATCTTTTTAAGTACTCAAAAAAACCTTCAGTAAATCCTAAAAAATTAAACTTATGTATCTAATATATCTCAAGAAGTTCAGCAAAGTGTTCTTATTTCCTTAAACTAAAAATCAAACCTAAACCCATTTACTCAAGAACACATTTTACACTGGAATCACAAACTTGTCTGTTGAGATTCTTCAATATGCTAAATTACCACAGATATTTCATCTTAAGGTCAGAAGGACTTAAATTAAAAAAAATTTTAAATTAGAGTTGATTTACAATGTTCTGTCAATTTCTGCTTTACAGCAAAGTGACCCAGTTACACATGTAAATATACATTCTTTTCCTCATAATATCTTCCATCATGTTCCATCACAAATGACTGGATATAGTTCCCTGTGTTATAAAGCAGGACCTCATTGCTTATCCATTCTAAATGTAATAGTTTGCATCTACCAACGCCAAACTCCCAATCCATCCCACTCCCTCCTCAGCAACCATAGTTTGTTCTCCATATCCATGAGTTTCTGTTCCATAGATAGATTCATTTGTGCCAATTAGATTCCACATATATGTTATATCATGTGGTATTTGTCTTTCTCTTTTAAACTTACTTAGTATGAGAATCTCTAGTTGCAACAATGTTGCTGCAAATGGCCTTATTTTGTTCTTTTACATGGTTGAGTAATATTCCACTGTATAAATGTACCACATCTTCTGAATCCATTCTTCTGTCAATGGACATTTAGGTTGTTTCCATGTCTTGGCTATTGAGAACAGTGCTGCAATGAACATAGTGGTGCATGTATCTTTTTGAATGAAAGTTTTGTCTTGATAGATGGCTACAAGTGGGATTGCTGGATAATATGGTAGTTTTTTATATTTAGTTTTCAGAGGTACCTCCATACTATTTTCCATAGTGGTGGTACCAACCTAAACTTTATTAAACTTTATTAACATATATCATGGCTACATATTATTCTATTTTATAAATGTTAACTAATTAATCATGGGGGGCCATGCCCACATGTGGGAATTCCCACACCAGGTACTGAACCTACACCACAGCAGCAACCCAAGTCACAGCAGTGACAACGTCAGGTCCTTAACCCACTGAGCCACAGGAGAGCTCCTAAATGTTATTTAATACTCAAAAAAAAAATTTTATTAAGTAGGTGCTATTATTATCCCCATTAAGAGATGAGGAAATGGAGGAAGAAAGGTTAAGAAAAGTTCCCACAGGAATTGTCACTGCAGTGGCATAGTTCAATCCCTGGCCCAGGAATTTCCACATGTAGCAGGTGTAGCCAAAAATAAATAAATAAATAAAATTTTAAAAGTAATTTTTTTTTAAAAAAAGAGAAACGTTCCCACAGTTACATAGCTCATAAATAGCAGCCAGGCTTCTGGCTTCAGAGTCAAATGCATGTTACCCTTAAGCTGTGTTACCTTTCCTCATAGGTCTGACTTACTTCATGAATTCTACCTAAGAGTCACAGGTTGGGAGCTATGACTTCAAGCCCAGACCTGGGCCAGGACATATGACCTTCCTGTGCCAGGACATATGACCTTCCTGTGCCAGTAAGGGGCACACCTAGCAACTTACTGTTTAAATAATTGCTTTGAGAATGGATGTGTGTATGTGTATAACTGAATCGCTTTATCATACAGCAGAAATTATCACATATATTAACTATACTTCAATGAAACTTTAAAATTTTTTTTTTTTTTTTTTTGTCTTTTGTCGTTGTTGTTGTTGTTGCTATTTCTTGGGCCACTCCCGAGGCATATGGAGGTTCCCAGGCTAGGGGTTGAATCGGAGCTGTAGCCACCGGCCTACGCCAGAGCCACAGCAACGCAGGATCCGAGCCGCGTCTGTAACCTACACCACAGCTCACGGCAACGCCGGATTGTTAACCCACTGAGCAAGGGCAGGGACCGAACCCGCAACCTCATGGTTCCTAGTTGGATTCGTTAACCACTGCGCCACGACGGGAACTCCTAAAATATTTTTAAAAATAATTTCTTTGAGATCAATTAACTCCAGATAGGGGTTGATTGTCCAATCTGAGTTCCCTGAGTTCAAATTAAGATCCCACTTAGTTTTGCTGTAACTTTCAACTTATTACCTAAAAACTGAATAGATTAAATTCTATAATTTCCACACAGGGTACTTTTATCTTTTATTGGATTCAACTGGTTATGGTCATTCTAATGATACCTCTAAGCTAGGAACAATTCAAGGCACATAATAAATCAGGCAAAGCTCATGACTCCTGAGAAAAAGCCAGTGAACATTTGAGGTCCCTAATGTCCAGGGCAGTCTTCTGCTTGCCATTACCTAAAACACTCTACAGGGAGAAATGCACAAGCCGTTAAAGATTACTTAAAGCTAATTTCCAGGAAATATCCCAGAGATATACTATTAACAATAATGTCTTTAAAAGGATAAGGCAGTGCAAACTAAAAAAAATAATAATGTATTACCCAATACAGTAGGCCATTTTATAAGAAAGAGCTAAATTTTTGCATGGCAAGAAAAGGTCTGTAGATCCATGGATCAGTACTAGTAGCAAGAAAACAAACATCAAAAATTCTGAAAACAGAGAGTTCCCGTCGTGGCTCAGTGGTTAATGAATCTGACTAGGAACCATGAGGTTGAGGGTTCAATCCCTGGCCTCGCTCAGTGGGTCAAGAATCCAGCGTTGCCATGAGCTGTGGTGTAGGTCACAGACACAGCTCGGATCTGGCATTGCTGTGGCTGTGGTCTAGGCCGGCGGCTACAGTTCCAATTACACCCATAGCCTGGGAATCTCCATATGCCATGAGTGTGGCCCTAGAAAAAAATAAAACAAAACAAAACAAAATTTTGAAAACAATCCAAAACCACTGTCAGAGATGGTTGAAGGACCAGTATCAGTTAGTATAAAAAGTTTTCGGGAGTTCCTGTCATGGCACAGCAGAAATGAATCCAACTGGGAACAATGAGGTTGTGGGTTCAATCCCTGGCTTTGTTCAGTGAGTTAAGGATCCATGAGCTATGGTGTAGGTCACAGACACAGCTCAGATTCCACATTGCTGTGGCTGTGGCATAGGCCAGCAGCTGTAGCTCCAATTAGACCCCTGGCCTGGGAACCTCCATATGCCACAGGTGTGGCCCTAGAAAGCAAAAAACAAACAAACAAACAAAAAACCAGTTTTCACTGACTCTTAGCAAAAATGAGGACAATGGAGATAATGTAACACACACACACACACACACACAAAATCGTAGTTCTAAGACAGCTGACATTGACTAAGCCATCATCAACTTCATAACAGAACTTCAAGAAAAAGAAGCACTATCATATTAAATATATACATGATTTTAAGATACATCCTGACTTCAAAAATATTAAAATACGAACTGAAGAATTATGGTATATGTTAGTGTAATGCTTTCTTGGTACCTAAATCAAATCTTTACTTTTTTGATATTAATGTCTTTTCATTTATAAAATAATGGTGACAGAAAATGATTGCTAGATTTTTTTAAATTTCCTAAAATGCTGGCAACCTTATGATGGGCTCCCAATTTCCCCCCTACTACAATTTTACCAATCATAAATCTCAACCACCTTCCATTCAGGACTACCAGTCCACAAGTCTACCTAAAACTATCCCCAAATAAGAATCTCTTGTTACTTCACCCTACTGTTAGACAGCAATTCTTACTGGGGGCAGGATTTTTTTTTTCCCTTGGGCTGAGCTGAAGTCTGCCTTCCTCCCAGCACCCACCATGACTTCCTTGCACTGCTAAGTCCTATCCCCTAGAATACTATATTGATCAGCACAGTATGGGTAAAACAAAAAAACCGCATCTGTTTGAAGGTATCAGACAACTAGCAAGATAGCTAAGACTGTAGAGAAGCTGTTATGGTCAAGTTTTATAGGGTCAGCCTGCAAGGTTACAGGCTTAGTTACTCTAACACTGATCTAGGTGTCACTGTGAAGGTATCTGGTAGATGGGATTAGTCTTTAATCACTTTAGTTTAAGGAAGATTATCCTACATAATGTAAGGTAAGCCTGATCCAAACAACTGAAAGGTTTTAAGAGCCCAACTGGAACTGAGGATTCTCTGAGGAAGAAATCTGACTGGAATGCGGCTTCAGTTCCTGCCCAAGAGTCCCAGCCTGCCCGTCCTGGTGGCTAGTCCAGTGGCCACAATCCTACACACCCAACTCCCTGAAGTAGATATCCTAATAACTGTGTGTGTGTTTATACACAAATAGATGACATATATTATTCTGATGATATATACACAAATAGATGACATATATTATTCCAATGATATATAAATACTACACAAGAACCATAATTCATAATTAAAACTTTCCTGTAAAGAAAACTCCAGGACCAAGAAGCTTGACTAGCAAAATCTTCTACACCTTCAAGCTTATCAAACTCTTCTAGAGAGCAGAAAAAGAGGGCATAAACCCCAATTCATTTTCTGAGGCCAGCATAACACTGACCCAAACTTGACAAGGATATTACCTAAAAGGATCATAGGCCATTTTTCCCTCATGAGCATAAGCACAAAAATCCTATGCAAATTATTAAAAAATTAAATCCAAATACATAAAAAAAGATAATCCATTATGACAAAGGTTGGCTAAGCATTCTAAAAATCAATTAATATAATTAATAAGATTAAAAGGTAAAAAAATATGCTTTAGAATAATAACTAAGAAGTTCCCATTGTGGCTCAGCAGGTTAAGAACATGACATACTGTCCATGAGGATGTGGGTTTGATCCCTGGCCTTGCTCAGTGGGTTAAAGATCTGACATTGCCCCAAGCCACAGCAGCTCTTATTCAGCCCCTAGCCTGGGAACGTCCATATGCAGCAGGTGCAGCCCTAAAAAGAAAAAAAAAAAAAAAAAAGAATAACTAAAATAGCAAGAAATAATATTGGAAAACAATAAGGCAGGTTGAAACAATATAGTCATAGAAAAAAAGACTGAAAATATTTATTATTCTCCCTTAATTGTAGGTTTATCATGTGATTTTTATTTATTTATTTATTTATTTTTTTGGTCTTTTTGCCATTTCTTGAGCCACTCCCACGGCACATGGAGGTTGCCAGGCTAGGGGTCCAATCAGAGCTGTAGCCGCCAGCCTGCGCCAGAGCCACAGCAACGCAGGATCCAAGCTGCATCTTCGACCTACACCACAGCTCACGGCAACAATGGATCCTTAACCCACTGAGCAAGGCTAAGGACCGAACCCACAACCTCATGGTTCCTAGTCGGATTTGTTAACCACTGCGCCACCAAGGGAACTCCAGAAAATATTGAAATTTTTTAAAGCTTAAAAAAGTTTAACAGAAATTTTTTAAAGTTTAAGAAGAGGGAGTTCTCTTGCAGCTCAGCAGATTAAGGATCCACTGTTGTCAATGCAGCAGCTCGAGTCACTGCTGTGGCATGGGTTTGATCCCTGGCTGGGAACTTCCACATGCCATGGGCAAAGCCAAAAAAAGTGTTTAAGAAGAAATATTAGGAATACCAGACAAATTAGGAATTTAAGTCAAATACATTAATAATTTATCAAGCAGATTATTCAATAGGATGACAAAATAATCTTGACAGCTTTAAATCCAACACAATGACTTAATGCAGAGACCTGATGGGCTTCTTCTTCCATAGTGCATGGTTTAAAGAACAGGTGGAAGGTGGGAAAGGTAGGCAGGCGAAGGATGAAGGATGATGCTTGAGTCCCAAGGCAGAGGGCATTCAACAATAAGGACAATGGAACATGCAGATTACAGGGCACGTAACTCCCTAAACAGACTGTTATGAGCTATGTTAAATTGTGTTCCCCTTGAGTTTCTGCTGAGGCACAAGCGTTAAGAATCCAACTGCACCGTCTTGGCTTGGATCACTGCATTAGTTCGTTTCCTGACCCAGCACAGTGGATTAAAGAATCCAGCACTGCTGCAGCTGTGGCGTAAGTCATAGCTGTGGCTCAGGTTCAATTCTGGACCGGGAACCTTCAGGTGCCATGGGTGTGGCCATAAAAAAAAAAAATGGTGTTTCCCTCAAAATTCATATGTTGAAGTTCAATGCCCTAAATCCTCAAAATGTAACTGGAAATGGGACCTTTAAAGAGATGATTAAGATTATATGGGAGTTCTCATTGTGGCTCAGCAGATCATGAACCAGACTAGTATCTGTGAGGACTGGGTTTGATCCCTGGCAATGCCATGAGCTGTGGTGTAGGTTGCAGACATGGTCCAGGTCCTGCATTGCTGTGGCTGTGGCCTCAGCTGTAGCTCCAATTTGACCCCTAGCCTGGGAACTTCCATATAGCTTGGGTGCAACCCTGAAAAGCAAAAAAAAAAAAAAAAAAAAAAAAAGAAAGAAAGAAAAAGAAAAATGATGATATGAAGTCACTGAGGTGGGCCCTAATCCAGTGTAACTGGTGTCCTTTTAAGGAGAGGTGGAGAGGAAGACACAGGTAGGAGAAGGCAGCCAAGCGAGAGGCCTCAGAAGAAACCAACCATGCCAACACCTTGCATTTGAGACTTCCAGCCTCTGGAACTGTGGGAAAATAAATTTGTTGTTTAAGCTAAACAGTCTGTGGTACTTCGTTACAGCAATTCGAACAAATTCTAACACAGATACAACTGCAAAAATTAAATGTCGCTCTCTCCCACCAAAACAGTGATTTACAGCAAATACATGGAAGGAGTCTTACATGGTTTTAAGGTATAAACTGTGATCTTCATGTAGAAGTGTAGATGTTAGCTGTTTTGTTCTAAGAAGTTGAACTTTAATAATCTTAACCAAATCCTGTCACAGATCTTTCCACTACACCCAAGTGTTTCCCAAAATTCTAGTAAGCCCCTGCCCCATGCTATAGTAAAGAACAGAGATAAAGTTTAATCTAAAGAAAATAGTATCTTAAATTATTAAAAAATAACTAACAGCCAGCATCTCCTGAGAACTTAAAATGGTCAGGCACAGACCTAAGCATTTTACACGAATTAACTCAATCCTAATAACCCTCTGAGGAAGGCACTATTACAACCTCCATTTCAGAGACATAAAAACTGACAAATATCCAAGCTAGTAAAGGAAGGAGTTAGGATTTAAACCCAGAAAAAACTGGCTCCAAAGCCAACATTCTTAACCACTACTCAATGAAGTATAATGAGGGCACTTTTGAGGGTAAATCTTAAATGGTTTTGTAGTCAGTTTAAGTTTTGAACACTGGCCCTGCCAACTTGCCAGGTGAATGACTTTGGGCAAGCTTCAGTTCTTTGTGTCTCAGATCCCTTAGCTACAAAATGGAGAAAATTAAATGAGACAATGGATATAAAAACATTTAGCAGAGTGTCTGGTACATAACAACGTCTGCTAATTATTAAGTCTTTACTATTTCTAATTCTACTTTCATGAATACACAAGAACTATCCAACAAGGTCTAATTTGGGGACTTCTTGCTATTTTTAGCAAGAAGTTCTCAAGATTCTCTTCTTTCAGCCATAGTTACTTCCTGCCTACTATTGCAGAAAGACATATACTATTCCAATAACCTATTTTTCAGACGTATACTCAATCAGATTAGTAGCTATATATCAGTCTTATATTCTATCTTCCACAAAGACACTTATAACTTTGGTAAGGATGACAGTATAGTTATGTGGCACCTTCAAAATATTCTGGATACTGTCCAAATATCTAGTATATAATAAAAATTCACCAGTGTATTTATCTTAACCTTTACTGAATTAAAAAAAAAATACCAAGTTCCTAAATTTCTTGGGATTAACAAGGTAACTGTTTGCTCTTATTTGTTCTTTTACTAATGGTTTTTGGCCGCACCTGCAGCATATGGAAGTTCCCAGGCCAGGGATCAAATCCAAGATGCAGCTGCTGGCCTATGCCACAGCTGCAGATCCTTAACCCACTACACCACAGAGGGAACTCTTTTACTATTTATCTCAAGCTCCAGAGTTCCTTATTTTAGTATTTCCACTCTTCATGGTTTATTTATGTAGTTAGAACACAGTGTCCTTCAATCTCCATTTTTCCAAATACTGCTTTTGTACTCGGGTGAAAGTCTCTCAGTTTTCTTCATCTACTTATAGCTGAGTTTCTTCAAACTTTTTCCATTTTTGAAGCATTCTTCCTGCAATGATTTAGTGGGAAGAACACTGGGCTAAGAGCCAGGAGTCCTCACTCAGCCATCTCATCTCTCAGACTCCTCATCTTAAAGGCAAGGGGATTGCACTAGGGAAACTTGCAATAGGTTCCCTGGTTTCTCTAAGCCTCATAGTTCCATGATTCTGGGTCTTACAACCAGAAAACATCCAGTATTCCAACAATTTCCCTAACTTTTTACTCCAATTAGCCAAGGAGGGGTAGGCATGTTGATTCGGGAAGCCCAGAGTATAGAAGCAACGACATGACATTTTGTAAATCAATAGAAAAAGATTAATAAGAAAAACGGACACCAAAAAGAAAGACAGAAAAAGGTCAAAAACACACAGCCTAACTCCAGCCTTATTCCTCTCCACATCGATCTTAAGAGGGACTAAGAAACAGAAAAAGCTTTTGGCAGCAGAGGAGGCTCTCCAGCCCTCCTATGGCCTCAAGGGAGCAATGCAACTCTGCAACCTCTGTGCAGTGTTGTTGCTAAAATGACCTATTACAGTGCTTTGCACAAAATAGGCATTACTGGGGTATGTGATGACTGAATTCATGTTCAGGTGAACTGAAAGCGCTCATAAATGCTACTGGTGCTGCTACACACCAGGAAATCTGAGACCTCAAGGCCATGGGAATTACATGGCATTGGCTGCCCTGGTTCTAAGGGGAAGGAGACTGAATTAGCGGGGAGGAGAGGGAGATGGCCTAACGGCATGGCTTACACACTGATGACACTGAAAGCAGCCCCCAGGAGGTAAAAGGACAGAGTAATAGGCAAGGACTACCTCTCAGGCAATATCGGAATACGCATGAAAGTATTTCCTACTCTGGTGTCAGAGTCCAAGAAAGCACTATCCTTCCTGAAGTTTCCTTCCAGAGAGTCAGACCTTGGCTTATGATTGGATAGGCAGCAGAGGAAAGTAAATCAACAAAGGGATAAGGAAGTTGGGCAGTTCTAAGAATTCTCACGTGCCAGCCCTATGATGACGTTTCTCAAAGTGTGGTCCCTGGATCACCAAGAACAGAACAATGGAGGAGGTGCGTGCTTAAAATGCAGCCTAGAGGATCCATCACTGATCTCTAGAATCAAATTTCTGGGAGTAGTACAAATCATGAGATATCACCTCACACCTGTCTATCATCAAAAAAAGAATACAAATAAATGTTGGTGAGGATGTAAAGGGAACCCTCGTACGCTGTTGGTGGGAATGTAAATTGGTGCAGCCACTGTGGAAAACAGTATGGAGGTTTCTTAAAAAAATAAAAACACAATTACCATATGACCCAGTAATTCCACTCCTGGTTGTATATCTAAAAAAACCCAAATCACTAATTCAAAAAGATACATGCCCTAATGTTCATAGCAGCATTATTTACAATTCCCAGGACAAAGAAGTAACATAAACGGCTAAAAAAAGAGGTGATACACATACAAAATGGACTACTACTCAACTATAAAAAAAGAACGAAACTTTACCATTTGCAGCAACATGGATGCACTTGGAGGGCAGTATGCTAAGTGAAAGAATTCTGACACAGAAAGACAAATACTGTGTATCACTTATATGTGAAATTAAACAACAACAACAACAACAAACCAGTGAATAGCACAAAAAAGAAGCAGACTCACAAATATAGAGAAAAAAACTAGTGGTGGTGGTGGAGTAATACAGGGGAGGGGGAAAGGAGGTACAAACTATTGGGTATAAGATAGGCTGAAGGATGCATTGTATAACACCAGGAATACAGCCAATATTTTGTAATAACTGCAAATGGAAAGTGACCTTTAAAAATTGTATAAAATTTTTTTAAATTATTTTTAAAATTTCTGGGAGGGGTTTTGGCATTTTTAAGGCACAAACTTATTTTGAGAACTACTGTCCCAGAATCGAGGTGGGGGGTGGGGTGGGTGGAAGTGTCAGGCACCAGGACGCGTTGAGGGTGAAGTTCTTTGACTCCGATTCATCATATTCAACTGCTGTAACTACAACACTTTGTTTGGGGGAACATTAAAAAAAACCCTTAAATTCTCAGGTAACAGCTGCAGATAGCTGTTTAACAGCTACTAAGGGAACAATTAAAAGGGCCTGAAAAACGCATTTTCATAAACTGGTTAACCAGTTCCTCACAGCCTTGTTTATCTTGTTAGTTTGTTCACTGGTTTCTCGATTAAAAATGAGTAGGTTCAATCCAGGAATTTTCAGAAAGAATCACAAACTCCAAAATAGATTTTTTCAATAGAGCAAAACTAGGCTTGTAAACCTGAAGACACTGAACGCTATACAAAGCAAGGTTTTATTTAAAAGAAAATTACCGGTTCAGGCTCCCCCAGCGCTTTCACACTCAGAGGCACTGATGAAAGCTAGCAATTTGTGGGTGGCAGAGAAGACATACTTCGAAGCAGGGGCGCAAAAAGTGTGCACTCTCCGCTCCAGAGTTTGGGAAAAAGTCTGACCAACTACCTAATTTTTAATGAATTCAATTAGTTGCTAGAAAAGAACGCGTCTGCAAACGTTTTATCCATTTACACGGCAGGGCTCATCATTTTTCTTCTTTGGGGATAAAAACACCAAAAGGCCTGCAGAAAAGTCAAGTTGATACTTTAGTCGTCCCCACGACGGTGCTATTTCCACATAAATCGACTCCCTTCTGCCCCCCAAAAACAGGCTTTACCCTCAGCAAGGAAACCAGCGGCCGCAACTCCTTTGCCAACGTTTTTCCTCGCGATGACCGTAGCCCCGCGGCCTTTCAACTGGAGGTCCGACCCGGCGCCGGCCACCCGAGCGGCGCCCGGAGGAGATGGCTCCCCAGCCCCCGACAGGAAAGCACCTTTTGGGGCCAGGCCCGCTGCCACACCGGGTCTTCGCCTCCAACCTGTCCCGCGCCTCGACTTACCTGACGCTCCCTGCCGCGCTCTCGCGCTCGGGGCCCGAATCCACCCGGGAGGCGCGCGCACCCGGCGCCGCGAGCAGTCGCCGCGGGGACCGGTAGTGCCGCAGCGGCGCGCGCCCCCGCCTCGGCCCGCGCGGCCACGCGGCTGAGTAACCCAGCACTTCACGTTAAGAGTCCCCCTCGGCGCGCAGGGCACGCCGGGAAGGTCGGGCTCGGGCCCGCCCGCTGGGCCACACGCAGTAGGGGGTCCCGTTTCATCCCGCGCAAGCCCTGCAGTGCGGTCGTTCTCACTCCGTCACTACCAGGGTAGATTGGTTTCCGAGCTGCGGATACCCTCTTTCAATTATTAAAGATATAAAACGGAAAAGTTAGTAGTTACCTGAATTGTGAAATAAGCTCGCACAGCCCTGGGACAGCTAGTGCTTTTAGAAAATTGTGGAGGCCAGATCTTTGCATACTTTTGGTGGAGGAGACGGCAAGAATGATGGAGTTCCTTTAACACGTTTTGCTTGGAAGCCCGTATCTGCCTAGGCATTCTGACCGAAAGGAGGGCGGGAAATGCCCACGTTCTCCCCCTAACCTTGAGTTTAATGAAACTACATACCATAGCAAATAAAGCAGAATTACAAATTTTTAATCAACCTGAAGCAAATTAGTGGGAAATTGGCCGTGCTACGAGTAAAATATTTCAACACTCAAAAAACCTGGAGTTCCCTTTGTGGCTCAGAGGACATGAACCTGACTACTATCCATGAGGATGCAGGTTCTATCCCTGGCCTCGCTCAGTGGGTTGAGGATCCTGCATTGCGGTGAGCGCTGGCCAGCAGCTACAGTTTCCATTTGACCCCTAGCCTGGGACCCTCCATATGCCACGTGTGCGGCCCTAAAAACACAAAAGACAAAACAAAAAAAATCTGTATATAGTCCATGACCTAAAAAGCATGAAAAGAAAGAAATAGCATCAGTCCTTTTTGTCATTTCTTCTGTTTTTTGTACTTCACAGCAGGAAACGAATCCGACTAGGAATCATGAAGTTGCGGGTTCGATCCCTGGCCTCGCTCAGTTTTGCTCAGCTGGTTAAAGATCTGACATTGCCCTGAGCTGTGGTGTAGGTCGCATACGCGGCTCGGATCCCGAGTTACTGTGGCTCTGGCATAGACCGGTGGCTACAGCTCCGATTAAACCCCTAGCCTGGGAACCTCCATATGCCTTTTTAGGGTGTGGCCCCAAAAAGACATAAATAAATAAATAATAAAAGTTATGAAATTTAAATAAAAAGCTATATTGATTATGCAAACTATTCAAAACCTATTAAGTTAATAACAGTGTTTTGAGTCAACTTTTTTATGTAAGTCTAGCAATTAATGTGGGGCTAATGAGGATTAGCATTGAAATGGAAGAAATATGAGCAAATATCTCATTCCAGTAGGTTGCAAATGGTTGTGGGATACTTGTACAGCAAAATTGCCTCATTAAAGGCAACAACTTTAATTTCAAAAAAAGCTATAAACTTGATCATTATAATTTGATCTTAGAGCTATAGAGGGCATTCCCAGTTCCTATTCTCTCACTTCACTTATAATGATTGTAAGGACCTGGTACTGTGTTTGAATAAGGATGGGCTAGCTTATTACGCTCCATTAGTCACCTGTAGGCAGTGATTCTACAAGGCTGCTCACCTTCAAGTGGGTAACTCAGCATTCCCAGCTGCTTCCACCTCTGGCTCTGTCAACCCATCATGGATTGTGGAAGAACTAGACTGCAGAATCCAGCAAGGGCTTTTTTGCCTCCTCTAGCTGTGGACCTGTCACTTCTGCTGACATTTCACTGGCCTGAACTAGTTACATGACTAAACCTGACTGACTCTAAGCAGCTTGGGAGGTATAACTTCCTGTGTGCCTGGGAAGAGAACCAAGAAAGAAGATGCCATGGACAGATAGCATTGTTTCTGTCACAGTGTGTAATACTAAAAGTAAATATAAACCAATTTTAATGTGTCATGGGATTCAAACTGTTCAACTAAAGTAGCACAGAGAATTGTTCTATGCCTTTATTTCCATTTCTATAAAGTACAATATTAAGTCTTTTGAATTAAAGAAAGAAAGAAAAAAACCTTTCTGATGTTCCATCAAGATAGTTCTTGAAATAAATTCTTCCTTTCTGGGAAGATTTCTCTCTATAGGTTTATAATATACTAAAATCTGGACCCATTCTGGTGTAGGCCCGCAGCTACAGCTCCAATTTGACACCTAGCCTGGGAATTCCCACATGCTACAGGAGCAGCCTAAAAAGAAAAAAAAAAAAAAAAAAAAAATCTGGCCCCAAAGTTGGAGAAATAGTAAAGACTAAACGGTTCTGTTTTTGCTTATAATTCAATATAATGAAAAGCCTTATTAGACCTGGTACTTTTTTTGGATAGTCATCAAGGAGATGGTGTATGAGAAACGTACAGACACAGAAAGCACAGGTATATGCTGCTTTTTTTCATTTTATTTCTAACAATGCATTTCTAAAAGGTGAATCTCTCAGATGTATTTGTATGTGAAGTTGAAACCTGGCAGACCTGGAATTTTCTTTCTTTCTTTTTTTTTCTTTTTAGGGCTGCACCTGCAGCATATGGAGTTCCCAGGCTAGACGTTCAATTGGAGCTGCAGCTGCTGGCCTACACCACAGCCCCAGCCATGCCAGATCCAAGCCACACCTGTGCCCTATGCCGCAACTTGTGGCAACGCCGGATCCTTAACCCACTGAGTCAGGCTAGGGTTTGAACTCACATCCTCATGAATACTAATCAGGCTTTTAACCTGCTGCGCCACAATGGGAACTCCAGGCCTGGAATTTTCAATTGTCATAATAGTCAATTCAGAAGGCAATACAGTTCATTTGACTAACGGTTATTCACTATTATTTAAATATAAATATAACATTTACTCTTCCTTAAATATAACATCTACTACCAGTAAATATTACAAAGCACTTTCCCCAATATTTTACATGAATTAAAGTTCTCAACAGCTCTGTGGGAAAGGAAAATCAAAACGGAGTCAGTATTGCTGAGAGTTCTCTAAACTGGAGCTGGGAAGCCATTAAGGAAGTGTGGCTTACGCATGCTTATAAAAGTCTGGTTGGAATCTGACCCTTTGACCTGATGAAGTCATCCAGAACATCTGCCAGAAACTCCTAGAAGTCTATCTACTGGTTAGACTTACCATAAAAAAACTCATGATTCTTTACGGACAAATATTTCCTGATTCACAAGTCATTCACAAGTCTTGCAAGGCAGCTTTTAACAACCTTGTGTACTTTTGCCTTTATAAGCCCCTGACTCTTTTTCTTCCCAGGAACCTTCCCTCAGGATTACCCAGGTCTGTGTCTCCCAAACTGCAATTCTTAAGATCCCAAACAAACTTTTCTTAATTGTAGCTTCCTGAATTACTTTTTGGTTGACACCTGGGAGATAGGTTTTTACTACTCAGATTCACAAATGAGGAAAACATGACATAAACAACTCGAGTATTTAAGGTCATTAAACCCCTAAGTGGTGCTGGTGGGCTGACAACAGACCATTTGACCCCAAAGTTCTTGCTCAATATCACTTGAGTGAATGGAAGCTCAATTAACTGCTTCCAGGTGAACTCTTGAGCACTTCCAGGGGGGTACATTAAATGTCTTCAGCTGTTACCCCCACCCAAATAATCCAAAGTTGACCCTCAGAATGAAAATATTTTGGGAAATTCCCACCTAGTGCAGCGGCTTAAGGCTCTGGCTGGCCACAGCTGTGATGCAGGCTGCAGCTGTGGCACAAGTTCGATCCCTGGTCTGGTAACTTCTACATGCCATGGGTGTGACCAAAAAAAAGGTATGAAAATATTTTTAAAGTAATAGCTATTATCAATTATCATATAAGAAACTAAGTATCCTTTCTACATACTACCTCATATGTAGTAAATATAGAAACAACTCGCCAACCCCAAGATTTTTGGACTCTCTCTCAAAATAATTAAATTTGCAAAAGCAACTTTTTAAACTAAATGCTTTAAGTTGTATAATCTCTGAATGACTGAAGACATATCAAATGAGACATTTTGGAGGAATAATCACTTTCACTTGGAAGTCCAAAATTGTGCTCAAAAATTGAGTGGTAGGGAGTGGCATATACACACTACTACATATAAAGTCAATAAGTTACAAGGACCCACTGTACAGTACAGGGAAATCTACCTAATACTCTATAATGACCTACATGGGAAAAGAATCTGAAAAATAATGGACATATGTATATGTGTAACTGATTCTCTTTGCTGTACACCTGAATTTAACACAACATTGTAAGTCAACTATACTCCAATAAATTTTTTTTTTAAAGTATTACAGAGTTGTTGTGGCACTATGGGTTAAGAATTGACTGCAGCAGCTCAGGTCACTGCAGAGGCTTGGGTTCAATCCCCAGCTGGCACAGTGGGCTAAAGGATCCAGCATCGCTGCAGCTGTGGCTTGGATTCAATCCCTAGCCTGGAAACTTCCATATGCCATGGGTGTGGCCATTAAAAAAAATACAGTTTATATACAAAAATGTTTTAAAATATTTAATCAAATTGAAATTAAAATATTGGCTTTACTGCTGTGTAGCATTGAGAACTATGTCTAGATACTTACATCGCAACACAACAATGGGAGGAAAAAGTATGTATACATGCATGTGTAACTTGGTCCCCATGCTGTACAGCAGGAAAAGAAAAAAAATAGCTTTAAACCATTTTGATCTCAATTTTTAATTTTCTTTCTTTTTTTCTTTTTTGTCTTTTGTCTTTTTAGGGCCACACCTGCAGCATATTGAGGTTCCCAGGCTAGGGGTCTAATCGGAGCTGTAGCTGCCAGCCTATGCCACAGTCACAGCAACGCCAGATCTGATCTGCATCTTCCACCTACACCATAGCTCACGGCAACGCTAGATCCTTAACCCACTGAGTGAGGGCAGGGATGGAACCCGAAATCTTTTTCTTTTTTTTTTTTTCTTTTTTTGTCTTTTTTGCTATTTCTTTGGGCCACTCCCGCGGCACATGGAGGTTCCCAGGCTAGGGGTCGAATCGGAGCTGTAGCCACCGGCCCACGCCAGAGCCACAGCAACAAGGGATCCGAGCCGCATCTGCAACCTACACCACAGCTCATGGCAACCGCCAGATCCTTAACCCACTGAGCAAGAGCAGGGACCAAACCCGTAACCTCGTGGTTCCCAGTCGGATTCGTTAACCACTGCACCATGACGGGAACTCCTGGAACCCGAAATCTTATGGTTCCCAGTCATATTTGTTTCTGCTGCGCCAAGACAGGAACTCCTTAATTTTTTTTCTTTTTTTTCCTTTTTGCTTTTTAGGGCCACACCCAAGGCATATGGAGGTTCCCAGGCTAGGGGTTGAATGGGAGCTATAGCTGCTGGCCTACGCCACAGCCACAGCAACGCAGAATCCCAGCTGTGTCTGCAAACTACACTACATCTCACAACAACGCCAGATCCTTAACCCGCTGAGAAAAGCCAGGGATCGGACCTTCAACCTCATGGATGCTAGTTGGGTTCGTTAACCACTGAGCCATGATGGGAACTCCAGGGAACTCCTCAATTTTTAATTTTCATTCTTGTAACTCGTATTTTGATTTAAAAAAAATTTTTTTGGACATGCCTGAGGCATGCAGAAGTTCCCAGGCCAGGGACTGAACCCTCACCACAGCAGTGACCTGAGCCCCTGCAGTGAAAATGCCAGGTCCTTAACCCACTGTGCCATGAGGGAATTCCTTGTCTTTTAAATTTTAAAATAACGCATTTGAAATTTTAATAAATCATTCAAAATGGTTTGAAAAATTGTGCTCAAATATAGATAGAAATAATTATTTAATTTCTGACTTCCTAGAGGGGAGCCAGAACCCTGCATATTGACCCAAATAGATTCATAAGAATCTTTTTTCCTTCTATCAGTTTGGCTTCATTAACAATCTGTTCATAAAAGTCGTAAAGGCTTATGACCAGCAGGAAACAAAGACTGGACCTTGAATGCATAATCAACGAGCGAAGGAAGAATTTTAAGTTTCTAGTAGCTGGAATTTGCTACTAAATCTTTGCATACACCCGCTTTACATTCAACATTGGTGCACCTTTAGTCTCATTTATAGGGAATATTTCCTCTGCAAATTCAAAAAACACATAGCCGCAGTCCCAAGGTGTAGGATCCCAAGAGAATTATGTAGATGATGATTGCAGGACCTCTCCACTAAGGGAGCTTTACAAAGTTAAATTTAGTTATTTGGGTAACCAAATAGGAGATAAGGGGATGTGAATCTACACCAAAATATTCCACTACTAAGTAAGAAAGAAATGACAGACTATGCTAATTTTGCAAACCTTTGTGAATTAATAGATATGGGCATCATGCATCAACAGCTCGTAAGATCATCAGAAGAGACAGAACCTGCTATTACGTGCCTCCCAGGGGAAGACTACACCACCCTGCAAAATGCTGCTAAAGAGATCAGACCTAAATCTGGTCTAGACTTTCCAGCTGCCAATTTGAAGGAAACACAGAGAAGAAAGGGAGGGATTGGGCTGCACCTTGATGAGGCAATCTGACGTGGGAGACTCTACAGGTCAAAAGACCTCTGTTTTTCAAGACATAAATTGCGAAGTTTAAAAAAGAGATTTTGGAGTTCCCGTCATGGCACAGCAGAAATGAATCCGACTAGGAACCATGAGGTTGCAGGTTCGAACCCTGGCCTCGTTCAGTGGGTTTAGGATCCCGCATTGCCAGAGCTGTGGTGTAGGTTGCAGATGCAGCTCGGATCTGATGTTGCTGTGGCTGTGGCATAGGCCAGAAGCTGTAGCTCCCATTCAACCCCTAGCCTGGGAACCTCCATATGCTGAGGGTAGGGCCCTAAAAAGCAAATAAATTAATTAATTAATTAAAAAAAAGACTTTAAGTCTTTAAAGTCATTTTAAAGACATCTCAATATTTTAAAATGTGTGTTTATGTATAGAGGAAGACTATATCTAGGGGAGAACATTTGGGTGGCAAAACCATGAAAGAAAAAAGGAGGTAAACATAGTTATTGTGAAAGTTAGGATAATGGTTACCTATTAGGTGCTGGTGGTGGTGAGACAGGTACGTGGAAGGGCTTCTAAAGGTAGGTAGTGAAGTTCTGGTTCTTGAGCTGGTGGTGGTTACAAGGCTGTTTGCCTTAGAATAACTGATTTAAGTCCGACATTTCCTTTGCGTTATCTTCTGTTTCTGTGTTTTATTTTAAGAAAAAAAGATTTTAAAAGAAAATGTTTGGAGTGAAAGGCCAGTCCCAGCCAAGAGCTGAAATATATTTTCTCCACACTGAGCTATTTGCCAATGTTATCATTTGGTTTCCTGGGACAATATTTAGGTTAAATTACTTTAAAAAGAAAATTCATGCTTAAAGAAAACTTTTGAATGATACTCCACATTGTAATACAATTTGGGAATTTTATTTAGATGTATTTTTCTTAAGAAGGTAATGGACAAGTAGGTAGTAGTA
Source organism: Sus scrofa (assembly GCF_054392235.1). Classification (NCBI taxonomy): domain Eukaryota; kingdom Metazoa; phylum Chordata; class Mammalia; order Artiodactyla; family Suidae; genus Sus; species Sus scrofa. Next base: position 40,713,793 of record NC_139389.1, on the reverse strand, counting down.
TGTATTTTGAGTGTTAGAGAAAATGGGTAAAATGGAATGATGAAAGATAAAGAGATTAGAACAATTTCTTTTTGTTGTTGTTTTGGCCACTCCCATGGCATTTGGAAGTTCTCAGGCCAGGGATTGAACCCACACCACAGCAGTAACCAGAGCCACAGCAAAAACCAACACCGGATCCTTAACCCACTGAGCCACCAGTGAACTCCTAGAACAATTCCTTGAAGCTTAATGGTTAAATCATAAAAGTCAGGAGAGTAATATATTAACATTTCCCATTGAAATTTTGGTGGGAGCTTGAACTCCCTCCCTTTCTCACCCACACACCAGGACAATTAATCTCAGAACTTTATGATTTTATTTTTATTTTTAGTCTTTTTAGGGCTGCACCCACAGCATACAAGGTTCCCAGGCCACGTTTCTAATCAGAGCTGTAGCTGTCAGCCTAAGCCACAGCCATAGCCACACCAGATCTGAACTGCGTCTTCAACCTACACCACATCTCACGGCAACGCGGGATCCTTAACTCCGTGAGCGAGGGCAGGGATTGAACCTACAACCTCATGGTTCTTAGATTCGTTTCTACTGCGTCACGATGGAAACTCCCTATTCTATATACTTTTCTTACTATTATTTTTTTTGTCTTTTTGTCTTTTCTAGGGCATTCTATGGATGTTCCCAGCTAGGGGTCCAATTGGAGCTGGCCTACCCCAGAGCCACAGCAATGTGGGATCCGAGCCGCGTCTTCGACCTACACCACAGGTCACAGAAATGCCGGATCCTTAACCCACTGAGCAAGGCCAGGGATCAAACCCAAAACCTCATGGTTCCTAGTCGGATTCACTAACCACTGAGCCATGACAGGAACTCCCTCTACGTACTTTTAAAATCTTAAAATTCTGGAGTTCCTGTCGTGGCACAGTGGAAACCAATCTGACTAGGAACCATGAGGTTTCAGCTTTGATCCCTTGCCTTGCTCAGTGGGTTAAGGATCCTGAGTTGCTGTGAGCTGTGGTGTAGGTCACAGATGCGGCTCGGATCCCACATTGCTGTGGCTGTGGTGTAGGCCGGTGGTTACAGCTCCGATGAGACCTCTAGCCTGGGAGTCTCCACACGCCACGGGTGCAGCTCTAGAAAGACAATAAATAAATAAATAAATAAATGTACACAGAACAGAATACTCAGCTTGAGATTCAAGTATCAGATCTCTGTAAACAGAAGTCTCATGGGGAGTTAGAACGAAAGAGTCAAAGAATGTGGACATATGTTATCCCAGGCGTCAGCAGAGGCTGTGTGTAAACTGATAATATGTTTATCTATCTTCCGTTGCTCCTGTTACCTGTTTACAAACAGACTCTGACTTTCCAGTCCCACGCACCAGCTCTCACAGCTCACATCGCCCAACATCACAAACACATAGGTCTCATTCTTGAAACCAATACTGAGAATGTTGCGACATTTTTTTTTCTTCTAAACCTGTATGTGTTTTAAATAAACTGCATTTGAAAAAGAAAACAAATAGACAAGCCCCCAGATATACATTCTTCATACTAGGATTTGAACGAGAGACAATTAAGCTATTTAGATGTCAGTCACCCACTGAGCTACCACAGAAAACCTTGAGGTTCTTTCACTTTGCTCAAATCATACCTTCTCCTTTCCCTGAACTTCCAATAACTGAAAAAAAGAACAAAATCTGTTTACCAAAGCATGTGTCCTGGCTCCTTATCTCTGCTCTCTGAGAAAATGTATAATGAAAAACAAACAGGTAAACAATAAGATAAATAACAGGAACAAGGCAAATTCAGAAAAGTTTATTCTGCATGTCAACAAGGAACTCAGAGCTCCCCTTGCTTATTTGGAATTGTGATGCCTTCTTGGAAATAAGTTTGTGAATGTACAAGGTACATGAAAAGGAAGTATAAACAGAGTGGGAGTTCCTGTCATGGCTCAGCGGAAACAAATCTGAGTAGGAACCAAGATGTTGAGGATTTGATCCCTGGCCTCGGTGAGTGGGCTAAGGATCCAGCGTTGCCATGAGCTGTGCTGTAGGCCAGCAGCTATATCTCCAATTAGACCCCTTCCCTGGTAACCTCCATATGCCACCGGTGCAGCCCTAAAAGGCAAAAACAAACAAACAAACAAACAAAAACAAAGTGACACCAGATTCATAAGGCAGTGTGAGGAAATGATGTGGTTAAAAAAAAAAAAAAAAAAAAAAAAACAGTGGAAAAACCAGACGGACTCGGTTTGAGGCTATTCCACCACTTACTGACTGAGCAAGTCACCCAAAAGCTTGAGTTTCCTAACTCATAAGATGATAATTGACTTATCTCAGCTATGAGATTGTTAAAAGGAAGAAAATATAATCAAAATGTATGCAAACGTATTTTGTAATTTCAAAGCATTAGAAAATTTTAAGGTACGTAGATTAATATTATGTAATACTATTGTTATACATACACTCCATCCAAACCGATATCCTCTTTAAAAGGAACACCCAAAGAATTTTTTGTGAGATAAAATTTGCCCTCCTTGAGTTCCCGTTGTGGCGCAGCAGAAACGAATCCGACTGGTATCCATGAGGATACAGGTTCGATCCCTGGCCTCAGCTTTGAAATTCTAGGATTCCTTAGAGAGAAAATCCCTTTGGGCCTTATGCTTCCCTTTTAGAAATTCCATCGATTGGGATTCAGTCATGAAATGCCAAATGTGGGGAGTTCCCGTTGTGGTGCAGTGGTTAGCGAATCCGACTAGGAACCATGAGGTTGCGGGTTCGGTCCCTGCCCTTTCTCAGTGGATTAAGGATCCAGTGTTGCCGTGAGCTGTGGTGTAGGTTGCAGACGCGGCTCGGATCCATTGTTGCTGTGGCTCTGGCGTGGGCCGGTGGCTACAGCTCCGATTAGACCCCTAGCCTGGGAACCTCCATGTGCCGCGGGAGCGGCCCAAGAAATAGCAACAATAACAACAACAACAACAACAAAAAGACAAAAAAGACAAAAAAAAAAAAAAAAAAGAAAAGAAATCACTTGTTTAGAAGGTCCAAAAAAGATCCTTGGCCAGTCTGTGGTAATGATTTATTTTCTTTCAGGCTTGTCTGAAATGTTCAATGTAATCTGATTCCATTTGGACAGAAAGAAATATATGTGGTGGGTTAGGAAGTTGAATTTTGCTTGGGCTCCAAAAGTTCTGAAAGATGACCTGGGTTATGTGTATAGGTATTGTCTGTCCCTGAACAGACATTTCCCCAAAGAAGATATACAGATGGCCAACAAGCACATGAAAAAATGCTCAACATCACTGATTATTAGAGAAATGCAAATTAAAACTACTAAGAAGTACCAGCTCCAGCGGTCAGAATGGCCATCATTAACAAGTCAACAAATAACAAATGCTGGAGAGGGTGTGGAGAAAGGGAACCCTCCTACACTGTTAGTGGGAATGTAAATTGGTATAACCATATGGAAAACAGTATGGAGGTACTTTAGGAAACTAAATATAGAACTACCATATGATCCAGCGATCCCATTCCTGGGCTTCTACCAGACAAAGCTTTCATGAGATACATGCACCCCTGTGTTCATTGCAGCACTATTCACAATAGCCAAGATGTGGAAACAACCCAAAAGTCCATCAACAGACGAATGGATTAAGAAGATGTGGTTCATATACACAATGGAATACTACTCAGCCATAAAAAAGAACAAAATAATGCCATTTGCAGCAACATGGATGGAACTAGAGACTCCCATATTAAGTGAAGTGAGTCAGAAAGAGAAAGACAAATACCATATGATATCACCTATATCTGGAATCTAATATACTGCACAAACGAACCTTTCCACAGAAAAGAAACTCATGGACTTGGAGAACAAGCTTGTGGTTGCCAAGGGGGAGAGGAAGGGAGGCGGATGGCCTGGGAGCATGGGGTTAATGCAAACTATTGCCTTTGGAATGGATAAGCAATGAGATCCTGCTGTGTAGCACAGAGAACTATATCCAGTCACTTGTGATGGAACAGGATGGAGGATAATGTGAGAAAAAGAATGCGTGTATATATGTATGACTGGGTCACTTTACTCTCAGTAGAAATTGACAGACCACTGTAAATCAACTACAATGGAAAAAACAAAAATAAAAATTTAAAAATATATTGTCTGTCCAAGTAAGCAAAATTTCAAAGATTTGGAGGTCACTGGAGGACATTCCTTTTTTTTGAAAAGGTAAAAATAAGGGTGGTGAAACTTCCTCACGGAACCACTGAATCACTGAAAAGTCAAAGGCAAATCATGAGTCACACATAATTAAAAAGCAACTTAGTTTTTAGTGTGTTATTAAAATAGTTCCTAAAAATTAAGCACACATATAGATATATTTTTACATTTTAAAATTATTTAAACCCTAAAAACAAGATACAATTCTGTAAATAATACACTTTCAATAAACATAATAATCAACTATTTATTATGTCCAGCTAAGAGAGAGCAATCTAAGGAAGTAGGAGAGAGGAGAGAAGAAGCAAAGGGGAAGGCAATATCAAATTAAAAAGAAAAAGGGGGGATGGGAGTTGCCTTCGTGGCTCAGGGGTTAATGAACCTGACTAGGATCCATGAGGATGTAGGTTTGATCCCTGGCCTCGCTCAGTGGGTTAAGGATCTTGAGTTGCTGTGAGCTGTGGCATAGGTCACAGACGTGGCTCAGATCCTGCGTTGCTGTGACTGTGGAGTAGGCCTGCAGCTCTATCTCCAATTGAACCCCTAGCCTGGGAACCTCCATATACTGAAGGTGCGGCCCTAAAAAGCAAACATAAATAAATAAGTAAATAAGAAAAAGAAAAAGGGGGAATGAAAAAAGAAAAAGAGAGATGGAGTTCCCGTCGTGGCGCAGTGGTTAATGAATCTGACTAGGAACCATCAGGTTGCAGGTTCGATCCCTGCCCTTGCTCAGTGGGTTAAGGATCCGGCATTGCCGTGAGCTGTGGTATAGGTTGCAGACATGGCTGGGATCCCACGTTGCTGTAGTTCTGGCGTAGGTCGGCGGCTACAGCTCTGATTAGACCCCTAGCCTGGGAACCTCCATATGCCAAGAAATGTCAAAAGACAAAAAAAAAAAAAAAGAAAGAAAGAAAGAAAAAGAGAGAAACATAGGAAGAAAAAAAGAGTTGAAGAGAAGAAGGAAAAGAAGAGGGAGTGACACAAAGTTAGAAAGGTTAGGCGAGTTAAGGGAGTTTTTTGTTTTTGTTTTTGGCTATGCTCGTTGCATGTGGAACATCCTGGGCCAGGGATCAAACCCTTACCACACCAGTGACCTGAGCCACAGCAGTGATGATGCTGGATCTTTAACTGCTAGGCCACCAGGGAACTCCAAAGGAGTTCTTTTTTTAATTCTACAAATATATATATATATATATATTTCTTTTTTGTCTTTTCTATGGCTGAACCCAGGGCACATGGAGGTTCCCAGGCTAGGGGTCTAATCAGAGCTGTAGCTGCTGACCTATGCCACAGCCACAGCAACGCCAGATCCGAGCCGTGTCTGTGACCTAAACCACAGCTCACGGTAACACCAGATCCCTAACCCAGTAAGCGAGGCCAGGGATCGAACCCACAACCTCATGGTTCTTAGTCGGATTCGTTAACAACTGAGCCATGACAGGAACTCCTCTACAAATATTTTTTGCCCACCCACAGTTTACAAGGCACTCTGGTAAATTCATTTCTTTTTTCTTTCTTTTTCTTTTTCTTTCTGGCTTTTCTTTTTCTATCTTTTTTTTTTTTTTGCTTTTTAGGGCCACACCCGCGGCATATGGAGGTTCCCAGGCTTGGAACAGCTGCCAGCCACCGCTAGAGCCACAGCAACGCCAGATCAGAGGCTCTCCTGCAACCTACAACACAGCTCACAGTAACACCGGATCCTTAACCCACTGAGTGAGGCCAGGGATCGAACCCTCAACCTCATGGTTCCCAGTGAGATTTGTTTCCACTGCACCACAATGGGAACTCCCCTAAATTCATTCCTTGAAAGAAAAAAATATGCACTACTCTACTGCAAAAAGAGTTCATGATTTCATTGCTTAAGTAACTTTTTTTTTTTTTTCCTGAGAATGAAAGTAACTTATGCTTATTTAGAAAATTTAGAAAATGGGAGTGGGATAAAGAAACTCTAATCCTCTTTCTCTGGAGAAAGGAGGGGTAAAAAAACAAACTGTAATTCTAGCCTGTTGACATTTTGCTGTCTTTTGTTTTGCTTTCTTTCTGATGCTCAGTCTGAGGGGCATCAGCTACCCTGGGGAAAGTCTTCTGATGGAGATGGCAGAGGTACAAAAGGGCAAGCAGAAGTACACCAGGCCTCTTCAGACCTAGGCTTGGAAATAGCACCCTGTCCCTCTGCTCCAGAGTCATGAAGCCATTGCAGAGATGTGGATGCAAGATAGAGAGACATGGGGCCAACAATCATATATATCTAATTTTATATCATATAAAAAGTATAACTTTCTAAGTATAGCAAATTTAAATTTATATTTTTACCTCTCTGGGACAATGCAAGGACCTTAGAACACTTTTTTAGAGCTGTTTTTTTGTTTTTTTTTAAACCAGAATCCAAAGTTCACGTATTGAATTTGGTTGTTTTATCTCTTTTGCCTTGTTTAAACTAGGGCAGTACTCCCCATCTGCCCACCATTTTATCTTCCCATAGTACTCATTTTTTTCCTTTTTTTTTTTTTTTTTCCATACCCATAGCGGGCAGTGGCTCGATGTGGTATCTTAGTTCCCAGACTGGGGAATCAAAGCCCAGCCATAGCAGGGAAAATGCTGAGTCCTAACCACTAGACTACCAGGGAACTCCCAATACTAATTTTAAAAGAGAGATTAGCCAGTTAGCTTGCAGAATGTTCTGATGACTTTTCAGACTTAGAGCAATTTCCAAGGTCATTCTATTCTGAGGATTTCTTCGTCCTTATCTTTCAGTACCTAATTTTTTTAACTGAATTTTATATAGTTACAGTATTTGTAATTTCCAGCTGCTCTTTATTGCTCTTAGACTACTTCTTCTTTTAGCATGCTGTTCTTATTTCATAGTTATCTGATGATACTATGATTTCTTTGAAGTATTTTTGTGTTCCTTGCACTGTCTTGTTTCCTCTGATTCCTTTTTCTCCTGATTCTACATGCTGGAGCTTTTTATTTTTTTATGTTGAAGTAGCTGATATCTGGTGATTTTTGTCCACTTATATTTTAAGCGTTAAGTCCTAAAAGTTGATTGGGGGCCTGAGTGTGTGTTCAAGTCTTGTCAATTGAAGAGATTCACTGTAGGCTTTTCCCACGAGTCCCCTAAATGTCAGTATCTGTGGCTCTTATTTCCAGCATGATTAATTTTTCCTGAGAAGTACCATTTATTTTCTGCTAGGGAGTAGAACTTGGCTGTGAAGTTATGTAGCCGAGCAAGAGAAGAGACCTGAGGGTCTCATTTTCAGATTTGGACTTAATTCCTCTCTTTTCAGTAAGATGTCTCATTGACAATCTGCTCTATGCCTGGTATCCCCGAATCTAGAACTCCCTTGGCTTACTTTCTCCAGAGGTGACATTTCTTTTTTTTTTTTTTTTTTTTTTTTTTTTTGTCTTTTTGCCTTTTCTAAGGGGCTGCTCCTGCGGCATAGGGAGGTTCCCAGGCTATAGGTCCAATCGGAGCTGTAGCCGATAGCCTACCCCACAGCCACAGCAACTCGGGATCCGGGCCACATCTGCAACCTACACCACAGCTCACAGCAATGCCAGATTCTTAACCCACTGAGCGAGGCCAGGGATCGAACCCACAACCTCATGGTTCCTAGTTGGATTTGTTAACCGCTGTGCCACGACGGGAACTCCCTACATTTCTTTCTTTTTTTTCTTCTGGCTGTACCAGTGGCATATAGAATTCCCAGGCAAGGGATAGAATCTGAGCTACAGCTTCAACCATGCAGCAGTTGTGGCATCACCAGATCCTTAACCCAGTGTGCTACAGTGGAAACTGCCAGAGGTGACATTTTTTATTTTCCATGAAGGTAAAAATAATAGCCTGATTATATCAGGTAAAGTCAGGACCTGGGAATCTGACCACTTTTTTTCCTTTTCTCTTTTTAGGACTACATCTGCAGCATATGGAAGTTCCCAGGCTAATGGTCGAATTGGAGTTGCAGCTGCCGGCCTACACCACAGCCACAGCAACACCGAACCTGAGCCACATCTGTGACCTAGGCTGCAGCTTGCAGCAATGCCAGATCCTTAACCCACTGAGCAAGGCCAGGGATGGAACCCACATCCTTGAGGACACTATGTCAGGTTGTCAGACTGCTGAGCCACAACAGGAACTCCCTGACCACTTCTTAAACACATATTCACACAAATCTCTCTTTTCGACACTACACTCCTTCCATCTCAACTTTCTCCTGTGCTTTATCAGCTTCCAATTCCTGAGTCTTTGCAGGATTTCTCTTGGTGATCAGCCTTGCTTTTCCTTCCTCCTTCTCCACCACTTAGATTCGACCTACCTTGGGTCTGCTAAGTCCTTTACAATCCTCCATCCATTTTCCATTTTCATGCATTGTACTTTGGGGTGACTATCAGTTCAATAAAGGTGACATTTGTGTTTCTGGGTTTTGTTTTTCCTCCTTTTCATTTGTGAGAGAGGTGGTATGGGGACTATTTCAGCTTTTTTTTTTTTTTTTTTTTTTTTTTTTTTTTTTAGGCTGCACCCACAGCGTATAGAGGTTCCCAGGCTAGGAGTCAAATCAGAGCTACAGCTGCCAGCCTATACCACAGCCACAGCAATGTGAGATCGAAATCTCGTCTGCAACCTACACCACAGCTCACAGCAACACCGGATCCCCCACCCACTGAGCAAGGCCAGGGATTGAACCTGAATCCTCATGGGTACTAGTCAGATTCGTTTCCACTGCACCACTATGGAACTCCCTCAGCTACCTTGAACTGAAGGGTCTTCACTGTTTTAATTTTTAGTTCTTCAAATGCCTTGAATTCTTTCCTGTCCCTGGTCTTTGGCATTTGGTGTTCCAGCTCTCTGAGACATTCTTTTTCCCTTCCTCATCTTCCCTCTTGGCCAATTCTAAGTTATCTTTTAGATTCCAGTTTAAATATCATTCCTAGGGAACTCCCGTTGTGGCTCAGTGGTTAGTGAATCTGACTAGGAACGATGAGGTTACAGTTCGATCCCTGCCTCGCTCAGTGGGTTAAGGATCTGGCGTTGCCATGATCTGTGCTGTAGGTCGCAGATGAGGTTCGGATCTGGCGTTGCTGTGGCTGTGGTGTAGGCCGGCGGGCAACAGCTCTGATGAGACCCCTAGCCTAGGAACCTCCATATGCCGCGGGTACGGCCCTAGAAAAAAGGCAAAAGGACAAAATAAATAAATAAAATAAACATCATTCCCAGATGAGTCCTTGATCATCCCGACTAGGTTAGGTACACTCCCCATGGCAGATTCTCAGAACACTTGCCATGAGTCTATTTAGCGTAAATGCCTGTCTCCTCTGCTAGACTGTCACCTCCACAGGGAAGGGACCATTTAACTGCATTCAGTAGGGGATCAATATATATTTTCATTGTTGATAACATATATTGCTCACTATAAAGATTTGTAGCTTAATTTACAATTGCTGCCACCAGTAAGTAGTTATTCAGAATTCAACAATCCCAATTATTATAATTGTCTAGGTATTGATATGAAAACACTATAATATGAACTCTGGTCCATCTTCCAAATTTATTTTACAGTGATCCCTTTTTAAATTATCATGCACTGACAATAATACAAAGTGCACTCAACTCAACATAGTATATGAGTTTGCTATTCCTGCTGTTTCAAATTACCACAGACTGGGTGGCCTAAAACAATAAAAATTTATTATCTTATGGTTCTGGAGGTTGGAAATCTAAAAATAGGTTGGCAGGGCTGTATTCCTTCTGGAGGCTCTAGGAGGGAATCAGTTTCCTTGCCTTTTTAAGCTTCCAGAGGCTGCCTGCATCCCTTGGCTCATAGACCCTTTCTCACATCACTCTGCCTCTGCCTCCACTGCCTCCTCCTTCTCTGACTCTGACTCTCCTAACTCCCTCTTATAAAGACCCAGGATTAGGTTGGGCCCAGATAATCCAGGATAATCTGTTTCTTTTCAGCCTTAATTTAACCATACGTGCAAAGTCCATCTTGTTATGTAAAGGAAAATATTCATGGGTTCTGAGAATTAGCCTGTGGACATCTTTGCGGGAATCATTTTTCAGCCTCCCACAAACAGATAGCAAAATATGAACCCATGAATGAATGAGTCGCTGCAAGAAATAATAAGCATATATATATATATATTTATATTAGAAAAACCTCCAAAACAGATAAAATTACTAAGTGAAAAATTCATAAATAAGTATCAACATAAGACAAGTACCTAGGAGTTCCCATTGTGGCTCAGTGGGTTAAGAACCTGACTGATATATGAGGATGCAGGTTTGATCCCTGGCCTCGCTCAGTGGATTAAGGATCCAGCATTGCCACAAGCTGCAGTGGAGGTCGTAGATACGGCTCAGATCTGGTGTTGTCATGGCTGTGGCGTAGGCCTGCAGCTGCAGCTGTAGCTTCAGCTCTGATTCAACCAGTAGCCTGAGAACTTCCATATGCTGCAGGTGTGGCCCTAAAAAAAGACAAATACCTAACATAAACCAATGATTATTAAATAGACAATATATATCAGCTCTGTAGTTGCCTAGGCTTTCCTAATGTCTTCTATTATCATGCTTTAGAGAACCCTGGGATTTCCTGGAGTTTTCAGGTTGGCGCAGCATAAAGGTCTCAAGGCAATTATACCAATCACTATATAAAAGTGCATAGAGTTCCTGTCGTGGCTCAGTGGTTAACGAACCCAACTAGCATCCATGAGGATGCGGGTTCGATCCCTGGCCTTGCTCAGTGGGTTAAGGATCAGGCATTGCCGTGGGATGGAAATCCTGTGAAATCAGATTGTTATGATCATTATACAACTACAGATGTGATAAATTCATTTGAGTAATTAAAAAAATGGAAAAAAAAAAAAGGATCAGGCATTGCCATCAGCTATAGTGAAGTTGCAGATGTGGCTCGGATCCCAAGTTGCTGCAGCTGTGGTGTAGGCCGGCAGCTACAGCTCTGATTAGACCCCTAGCCTGGGAACCTCCATATGCCATGGGTGTGGCCCAAAAAAGACCAAAAAAAAAAAAGTGCATATTGTTTTTCTTAGATATATTTAAAAATAAACTTTAGATGAAAAATATAGTGGGCCCTCTGTATCCACTGGTTCTGCATCTTCAGATTCAACCAAATGCAAATGGAAAATATTTGGGAATAAAAATTCCTGAAAGTTTTGAAAAGCAAAACTTTGACTTTTTTTTTTTTTTTTGAGGATCAAACCCTCAACCTCATGGTTCCTAGTTGGATTCGTTTCCACTGCACCACGACAGGAACTCTGAAAAGCAAAACTTTGAATTTGCTGTGGGCTGCCAACTATTTACAGAGCATTTACATTCTAACTACTTACATGGCATTTACATACTACGTATTATAGGTAATCTAGAGATGATTTAAAGTATACAGGAGGATGTGCACAGGTTATATGCAAATCTATGCCATTTTAATACCGTACTTGAGCATCTATCATACTTGGATTTGGTATCCAAAGAGGATTCTGGAGGGGTTCCCCTTGTGGCACAGTGCAAACAATCTGACTAGGAACCATGAGGTTGAGGATTCAATCCCTAGCCTCGCTCAGGGGGCTAAGGATCTAGCATTGCTGTGAGCTGTGGTGTAGTTCACAGATGTGGCTCGTATTTGGCGTTGCTCTGGCTGTGGTGTAGGCCGGTAGCTATAGCTCTGATTCGAAACCTAGCCTAGGAACCTCCACATGCCCTGGGTGCAGCCCTAAAAAGCAAAAAAAAAAAAAAAAAACCAAAAACAAACAAACAAAAACAACAACAAAGAGGAACCTGGAATCAATACCCCATAGATAACAAAAGATGGCTTATAATTGGCATTGATTATTTTTCAATCTACTTGGGGAAAATAAAGTCCAACATTCCCCATTGTTTATTTTAAAAGACCATAGTTAGATATTTTACTCTCGGTTATTTAGCAATGTTATATGAACAACTAGAACATAATGATAGTTTCATAATGAGATGATGGGTAAGGCTTCCTGCTGGTTCTGTCAGGTAAGACTCTCACCCTGAAACTGCATCTTGACTGTCAAAGTTGCCCATTTAGGAATTTTATCCAGGGCTGATCTGGCTCTGATGCACTAGCTGGAAAGGATATCCTTTTCCTAATGGAAAGTTTACTCGAGAAATCAAATTAAGGTTAGAAGACTGCCTGATGAGTGTTGTTAAAACGTCAAGCCACCTAAGGCACCCAAAATGTCCAGGAACACACAACCCTTCACCCCACAGCTCCCTCTCCCCTAATCGGTCCAAATTACAATAATAAAAATTTGCAGTAGCATTCTACACTGGAAAATGTGGGACATTTGAAAAATGATGAATCACCATTTTACTTGACGATTTCTCCCTCCTTGTTTTGTATAGCTGAGATAGCTGCTTATCACCTTTCTTTCAAAGTCATTTCTTTTCAATTCTTGCTTCTTTATCTAAAGCTGCAATACAGTCTTACAGTGCTTACTGTTCAATACAGTGGCCACTAGCCATATGCAGTTACTGGTCACCTGAAATGTGGCTGGTTTGAGTTGAGATGCATTGTTAAGTGTAACATACATACCAGATTTGAAGACTTACATTAATGAAGGTGTAAAAGATTTCATTATTCATTTTTCACATTGATTACTTATTGAAATAACACTGAGTTTTATTTGGGGATATATTTAATTAAATAAAATATATCATTAAAATTAATCTCACCTATTCCTTTTCACTTTTTTGATGTAGCTACTAGAAAAATTAACGTTACATATATAGTTCACATACTTTTACTGGCTAGTACTGATCATTGATCTAAGGTTCCTAAAGGCCTCCCCTATCATTTTCTTCTTCTTCTTTTTTTTTGCTTTTTAGGGCTGCACCCTTGGCATATGGAAGTTCCCAGGCTAGGGACCAAATTGGAGCTGCAGCTGCCTGTCTAGGCCACAGCCATAGCAATGCGGGATCCGAGCTACATCTGCAACCTACACCACAGCTCATGGGCAATGCTGAATCCTTAACCCACTGAGCAAGGTCAGGGATTGAACCTGCATCCTCGTAGATACTAGTTGGGTTCATAACCCTGATGAGCCACAATGGGACCTCCCTTCAATTGTTTTTCATAGTCTGACCTCTCTTATCCATTCCTTCCCTTTCCAGTAACTGCTTAGATTTGGAAGGTGAAATGGCAAGTCAAGCTGCGGCCAGCCTTTAAATAAGAGAACTAAGTGCACTGATAGACAATGAAAATCTTCAATTCTTCAACTTATTTGATGGGTGCTACAATACTAGAATAAAGGGCCGGGGGGGGACTGGGCACAGGAGGATAGCTTTCATTAGTGTCTATAGAGATGGACCGTGTGTATACAGAGGATTAAAGAGGGAATACAAAACATCTGCGGAGGAGACACACACACAAATACACAAATAAGACAAAGAATGTGTTTCATTTCCATCCTTTCCTACCTGTCTAGTTTTTTAAATCTATTTTTCTTTTGGCTACAGTAATTTTTCTCTCTTCTTCTATGTGTACTAATTTAGACTGTTCACTTGATGGTATGTGGCTATTAAAAAGATGAAGAAAACTGCTGGGAGATGAGGATACTGGGTGGTGCAGCAAATCTAAAGACCAAAAAAACACAGAAAGACTTTCACTTAAGTTGAAGAAGATTGTAGAGAAAGATGACCCTGTTCCATTTTCCACCCAAATTCACTACCCTTTTCTATATGGGATAAAGCCTGCTTATGTTAGAACATCAGTGTTCATCTAACATATATACTGAGAAAAGGGGGAAAGCCTCTGAAAATTTATATCTTCCAACAGGGAAAAAACATGAAGAAAAAACATGATGCCATTGTTTGTGAACCTAAAGAACTACTGAATCCCTCTCCCAAAGTAACAAATTGTTGCAAATCACTGTGGGTGAAATACAGTTTTCAGAAGGCTTACATGACTAGACTTGTCAGCTCCCAGCCAGTTCCAGCCATGTCAAGGAACCCAGGTAAGATATTATTTGTCTTAAACTAAGTTAAATATTCTACTTAGCATGTATTTTTCTTGGTATTGAGGACATAAAATTGGGCATTAAACAGAGTATTTAAACATTAACTGTGAGAAGGAGTGGTAAATCTATCCATCAAAGTTCTTCTGTGGTAAAAATCTAAAGCTGTCTTTGCTTCATGGTATAAATCTCTTAATATCTATTACCTCTGAATCACTGATGTGACAACTAATTAAGATGATTCCAAATCGGCTAAAATAGATCAAATTTATCTTTTAATAAAAACTCATCTTTAAATTTGACCCAAAAATCTCTGTATTGTTAAAGCAGGGAAAATTCAGTTTGGAGTCCTTCTTGATTTTTGTCACTATAGCAAAGAACATGAGAGAAAGATAAACTTGAAATTTTGTTTTGCAAAAATGTATGATTCCTAAATGTCCCAAAAATGTTAGGAAATTAAAGTGTTATGTTTTGAAAAACATTAAACATTCGGGTTAAATGTATGGGGTTTTGGTTTTAGACTTTTAGATTAAAAATATGCTAGACACCTGAAAGGAATTATTAAAACTAATCTCAAACTATTCTCCAATTTTAAAAGAATTACATGCCACTGAGAAAGCGGAAATTTCAAGGTCTCTTACCACCATGTCTAATACGGTATCCATTTTCTAAAAAGTACCTAATTGACTAAAATTTTGAATTTTCATCAGGGCGGGTGTCAACAATTATTTCTCAAAGCCCGAGACTTCTAGAACATATATTTTGTTCTTTTAAATTGAAACGTAACTCATACACCATAAAGTTCAAACTTTAAAGGAACACAATTCAGTGGTTTTTGTATGTTCACAAAGCTGTGCAATAGCCACCGCTATTCTAGAACTTGTATTTCGTGGTGAACCTTTTGCAATGTTTTCATTTCACTTTCATACCACTTAATCCTCACAGATCCTTCATGAAGCTGAGGTGCACGGTGGGCTCTTGCCACATCTACCCTCTAATGCTTTCCTAATTACACTTTCACCTCAAAAGCAGAAGCGAGGTGGAGAATTAATAATGCTACTACCTTTGAGTTAGAGAATTAACAGCTAACAACCTAATCTACGTGTTTCCTTGCCCGGAGTTCTGGTTTTACTATGTCCATAAAACCTTACTTGCGCCTCGCATTTTCGTCTGCTGCCCAACCAATGTGCATTCAAGGATTGCCAAACAGAAACGAGGGGACGCCCCCCAGTTAGGTGGCAGCAGACTCCTCCCACACCCCCCATTTCCTTCCCTCACTAGCTCACGGGGAAACAGCGCGTTTCTTCCCTTTTACTGTATCGCGGAAGAAGTGGGGAATGTGGAGACTGAGGCGGGGGCGATGTGAGAGGGACCGAGTTGTTAAAACGTCATGGAGAACCCTAAAGCCAGGGTAAGCTGAGGCTCCAGGCGGTAAACCCAACTGCTCAGTCTCCCGACCTCTCACTCAGGTCTGAAGGTAGGAAAGAGCAATGCGCGCCACCGAGGGTGCGGGAGACCGCCTCCGGCTGAGCGCTGTGTGCACTTCTCATTGGTGACAGCCGCCCACGCGACCCTACTGCCAGCCCCGCCCCAAGCTCTTTTCCCGCCGGAGAGCTGGACTCCGAGCCTGCCCAGGTGCCAGGCACAGAGCACAGGACCCTGGGAAGCTCTCCTGCTGGGAACCTTAAAAATGGATGATGACAGATACACTGGATTACATGGATGGATGGATATATGATAGATAGGTAGATAGATAGACAGACAGATAGATAGATAGATATATACCCTAAATACTGCCCGAAGTAAAACTCTTACCTAGGAAGCTGATTATTGAGAAGGTCCCTTTCTCCTTTTAGTGGCTTTTTTGTCCAGGGTTGTGACACAGACTGTAAATGGACATCACAAGCTATTGTTGATTGAAAAGAGACTCGCTGAAGCCCAAATGTCTCTTACTTTGAGAACATCTACACTACACGTATGAACATAACTCCTTGAGGGAGGGAAAAAAAAACCCATAATATTTGAATGGGGAATTTAAAGACACTTCTTAGAAAAGTTGAGAGGGTGGGTAGGATTTTGGGAAGTCCAGAGCAATCATCCTGATGCATCATTTAAGAGAAATTAGACACTCTTGGGAAAACAAAAATAATTGAAAGCAGAAAGAGGCCCTGCCCACCTCTAAAAATGTTATAATTATTGATAGGAAAGGGCAGAATTCAAAATACATATGTATGCATACACATATTGTATAGGTAGTATAAATAGGATCTATTAATTGTAGACGTCAGTTATTCAAGTTCTTTCTCTCTTTGAGTGTGCTCAGATGCTCATTTTTGCCATGTGTGTGTGTGTGTGTGTGTTCTAAGGCTCATCGCCTCTCCCTTTCCTCCTCTAGATGGACATGTTTACTTTTTCAAATCATCCAAAAAAAAAAAAAAATACTAGGGCCTACCATATTCTAGGCACTGTGCTAGGTACTGGGGTGACAATAGTGAGTAAAAAATACTAACAGTGCCTCCCTTCCTGGAGCAGTCTGGTGAAGGAGGCAGGTAGCACATACAATGTTAATGTGAGAGAAGCTAAGAACAGCTCCAGATGCTATAATGGGGCTCTGACTTGGCAGGGAGGTTAGAGAAAGCTTCCTTTGAGATGTCACCCTGGACTGAGACGCGAGGGGGTTAAGGAGGGTGCAGGTTGCAGGCAGAGGGAGCAGCTCGTGTGAGGGAGAGCCAGTAGTCTATCCTCTTCCAAGGATTGCCCATCTCACCCACTTCCACTATGCATACCTGAATCTTGCCTCCTAGTTCTCAGAAGACACTTTTTTCATTCAGTTCTGAGTTTTTAGGGAGTAATGATAACCCATAGTTATTGTTAAACGTGCATTCTCATCTGTTATTTTACATAAGGAAAACATGCAATGATTGTAACAAAATCTAGATCATGATGTTTCTCAATAGAACTGAAAGTGCTATAGATATTCAAAGTGATGAGAGATCACATTATTTTGAAAGACTCAAAATAAGCATCTTAGGGAAAGTGATTTTTTGAGATATACTTTACAGGTAAGATTTGGTCAAATGGAGATTTGGTCAGTTTGGTTAGGGCATAAGGTTCAAGAAGAAGAGTAAGGAGGGTGAACAGATAAGTTGCAATTATTTTAAAGTCCTTGAAAATCAGTCCAAAGAGTTTGTAGAAAACTACATAGAAATGTTTTATTTAAGTTTTAAGGACTTTGAAAAGATGTTTTCCCCTTCTAAATTTACCTTGGAAAATTTAAAATCTATAAAAAAAGTTGCATGGATAAGTCTATGGTTACTCATATGCTGTTCACATGGTCTTCGCACAGAGTTACCTCTTTTTTTTTTTTTTTTTTTTTTTGCCACATTTGCTTTCTCTCTTCTCACACACACATACGACCATATACATGCACACACACTCATGCATGCATACACAGATGTTTTTCTTTGCTAAACTATTTGACATAAAGTCGCAGACATAACTAACTTCATCTCTAAGTAATTCCCCATATTGTCTCCTAAGAACAAAGATATTTTCTGCATAACCACAATACAATTATGACACTTCTGAGATACTTTTAAAATTAAAATTTGAATAATATTTATGTTAATAAATAAATAATTAAAACACACCACTTGGTTTTGATGGCTTGCAACAATGACACATTGTAAGTGCTGTATGAGTGTTTACGTAAAAAGATATTTTCATGAATATCTAAACTAAAGAATATGAAAAGGCATGTAGTGAAAAGTCTCTCCTGCATGTTCTATCCCCCCATCTGCTGCTCAGTTCCTACCATTTGGTCAGTGCCATTGTTCTTAGATTCTCAAGTATCCTTTCAGAGGTCTTTTATGTGAATATGAAAAATGGTGAATATAGATTTTATACCCTCTTCCTTTTTAGACAAAGATAGCATATTAAGCACACTGTTCTTGTTTTCTCACTTAACACAATTTTTTGGAAATATTTCTGCATTAATATGTACAGAGCTTTCTCATTCTTACAGTGGTATAATAGTCCACGGTGGGGATACACCATAATTTATTAAATAGTTTCCTACTAATGTACACTTGGGTTGTCTTTCAGTTGGTTAATACTGAAACCTGTTGCTACAACAGATAACCTTGAGCACATCTGCATTTGTAAAATTTGATAGATACATTGCCCCTCCACAGACGTTGTACTAATTTCCACCACCAATTGTGAGAGTGTCAAAAGGTTCCAAGAGTTTAGAATATGTGTACATTATTGTTGCTATCTTGCGACTTTAAATGAAAAGGGCAGCTGTCTTCAAGACAAACTAAAAGGTAGGGCTGTCCTGAGATAAACTGACAGGGTAGCCAACATTTTCCCTCCAACCCTCAGCTTCTATGTCCCATTCTCTCCACCCTCCTATGCATCTGCATCTTTATAATCATAATCAGCACTATCTGGGTGGGGCAATGAGCTAGGTCCCAGAGTTATGAAAAAGATACATATCCTCAAGGGTTTCACCGTTAGCTGGTCAGACACGCATAAAATAGAAATAGTTATTATGTTGAGTACCAGAATGCAAAACACCTCTCTTGCTTCAGGCACACTCAGTGCTCTGTTGCATCCTATTTCTAGGTCCTTCCTTCTCTGCCTCTTCACCTACCCAAGTGAGATACCCAAGGCTTGCTGGCATCCTTATAGCTCTTCGCTTCTCCCATTTGTCCATTACTGGAACTTATCCAATTTGTATTCCATTTTCCTACTGCAGATACTTGATTTTGTATTTCCCAGCTGACAATCAGTTGAAATAATAGTTCCAAGAGTTCTCGCTATGGTGCAATGGGATTGGTGCTGTCTCTGCAGCACCAGGATGTGGGTTGAAATTCCCAGCCCAGCACAGTTAAAGGATCTGGCTTTATGTAGGTTGCAACTGTGGCTTGGATCAGCGGCCGAAAAAGAAAAAAAAGGGAGTTCTCGTTGCAGCTCAGCAGAAACAAATCTGACTAGTGTCTATGAGGACGCACATTCGATCCCTGACCTCACTCAGTGGGTTAAGGATCCAGCAATTGCCACAAGCTGCGGTGTAGGTCACAGAAGAGGCTCAGATCTAGGCTCAGATCTAGCGTTGCTGTGGGTGTGGTGTAGGCCAGCAGCTACAGCTCTAATTCGACCCCTAGCCTGGAGAACCTCCATATGCCTCGGGTTTGGCTCTAAAAAACAAAAAACAAACAAACAAAATACAAATAACTTAGAAAAAAAAGAAAATAACTTGCAAATCATTATGCTTTTGATTGGCACGAGCAGGGCTGGCGCTCAACCCATTTTGCAGTTTGGAGGGTCTCACCACTCAGCTGCCCTTTCTTCTCTCTGGGCACCTTGCCTTTGGGGTGACTCTCAGCCCTCACTGGGAATCTCTCTCCTTTTCTTAGATAATTATCAAATTATCCTTGCTAGGCTGTTAACTATTAAGGTATCATTTCAAAATGGCTTGAGGTGAGATACTCTTGAAAACAGCAATAGAAACTGAAATGACAGGCAATATGGTTACAATTTTAGTCAAAGGGCCATCTATTTCACCTACTATTTAAGCCTCCTTACCCTTGGTTGAGGTGAATTAATGCACTGAGACCCTGGCCTTCCCTGTCCCCTTCTTTCCCCATCTCATCCCTCCCACTTTTTTTTTTTTTTTTTTTTTTTTTTGCCACACCCATGACATGTGGAAGTTCCCAGGCCAAGGATCAAACTCTCACCTCAGCAGTGACAATGCTGGATCCTTAACCACTAAGCCACCCCTTAAAATCCCTTTTAACAACTGAGAAATCTGAGGCACAGAGAAGCTAAGAACAGGAAATTAGAAAGTTACTGAGTCTAGGAGTTCCTGTTGTGGCCCAGTGGTTAACGAACCTGACTAGTAGCCTTGCAGCTGTGGGTTCGATCCCTGGCCTCGCTCAGTGGGTTAAGGATCTGGCATTTCCGTGAGCTGTGGCGTAGGTTGCAGACATGGCTCAGATCCTGTGTTGCTGTGGCTGTGGCATAGGCCAGCAGCTGTAGCTCCGATTCGACCCCTAGCCTGGGAACCTCCATATGCTGTGGGTGCGGCCCTAAAAAGACAAAAAGAGACCAAAAAAAAAAAAAGAAAAAGAAAAAAAAGTTACTGAGTCAAGACTGTCTCCTAAGTAAGGAAAGGATAAAAAATTTCTTTAGATCCAAGTTTAGGACTCTGGCCAGCTGGAAAGAGAATACACATCAAGGTCATATAAATATTCTTTAGCTCCTGTTATACAACTCTAGGTAGCTTCCTGTTTTCCATTTCTATTAGTGACTAATTTTGGCTGCCTCAGGATTCCCCTCCTTCTCGGCAGAGGGTCGAGTTTTCTGCTTCATGTATAACACTGATGTCATCGGGGTAAACACCCGAATCCCCTCACCCGCTGTCAAAGGTTTCCCTCCACGAGCATCACATCTCATCGCTTTCTGTCCTGTCTCAAAGGAAGGCCCTCCTTTCCTGTTCAAAATGAATCCTTCCACGTGTTTTCTTTCTCATTTCTCCTAAACCCTTGGGACTCTGCTTCACCAATCTTCCATTTTCCATCCCTCCTGCTCTAATTCCTCTCCTCAACCTACGAACCTGCTCAAGACTCAACTTAAGAGTATTCCTTCAACACACCTCTTCCTCTGGCTCCTGTCCATTCTCTCCCATCCTTCATCAGGGTACCTCTTGGAAGAGTTGTCTACACTCCCTGACGCCAACTCTAGTCTGGTAGCTCAAACTCAAATTTCGATGCTGTGAGCAAATTTCCTTTCATTCTCCATGTGTGACCAGTTCTCTTATACTTCAATTCTGGGTGATGCTAGCAATCCTTTTTAAAAGTGCAGTGTGTCCTTGGTAAGACACCTTAAGCCTTCCTGAGATTGACTAGTAGTTAAATGTAAGCACCATTTTTGGAAATTATTATTCAGATTAGGTAACAATTGGACATTCAACTATAATACTTTTGATTGATTATGAGAGGGTGTGTCCTTGGAGATGGGGCAATTACTGTTGATCTTGAACTAGAAAGATTTAAATGTTAAAAGTGATTGAATTATTTTATTTTTTGGCCACGCCCATGGCATGTGGAAGTTCTCAGGCCAGGGACTGAACCTGCACCACAGCAGTCGACGCAAGCCACTGCAGTGACAACACCAGATATTTAAGCCACTGCTCCACAAGGGATTGAGGGAGTTCCCAATGTGGCTCAGCTGTAACAAACCCAACTAGTATCCCTGAGCACTAGGGTTCAATCCCTGGCCTTGCTCAGTGGCTTAAGGATCTGGTATTGACAAAAAACAATCAAACAAAAAAAGACGACAAACAGAAAAATGAATTTTATTTCATCACTCATCATACAGGTCAAGCACTGCAAAGTTTAACACAGAGGAATATCCTTTTGAAAAGAACTCTAAAACAAATCCTTTAGTTTATTTTTATTTATTTATTTATTTGCTTTTTCAGGGCTGCAGCTGTGGCATATGGAAATTCCCAGCCTAGGGGTCAAATTGGAGCTACAGCCACTGGCCTACACCACAGCCACAGCAACGCAGGATCTAAGCCGAGTCTGGGACCTACACCACAGCTCATGACAATGCTGGATCTTTAGCCACTCAGCGAGGCCAGGGATGGAACCTGCATCCTCATGGATCCTAGTAGGGTTCATTAACTGCTGAGCCATGAAGGGAACTCCCTCCTTTAGTTTAAACTTAAGGCACATTTTAATTTGCTTCATATTTGGACCATACACTTCCTGTATGAACTTTTATTGCTTTCTTGCCTCTCCTCTCCTCCCATGATTTCTTATGATATTCTCAAGTTTCCCCTGTTTTCAGCCATGCTGTCTCTTCCATCTAATCTCACTTTCCTCAGGGACTTCACTCCTAGGGCTGTTTCCTTGCTCCCATCTCAACACTCTCTCGGCCCCCCTGCACCATTGCCATCCGGAGACTTCCCTTCTCACGGGTTGGATCCATTTTTTGCTAAATCTTCTTTTTCTTGGTTTAGTCATACTCTGCTTGACTGCAATACTTCCTCAAGAGACTTCCTAAGAAATTATGTATGGGAGAACTACTCCGTGAATCCTTGCGTGTCTGCAAATGTCCTTATTCACCTCTCACAGATGACAGAGAATTAGATAGATGCAGACTTCTAGGGTGAAATGATTTTTAAAAGAAAAACCTTGAAGGCATTCATCGTTCTGCTATAATCTAACATCCATTGTTGATGTGGAGTCAGTCACCAAATGAATCCATGTTTCCCTTTGGAGATTTTTAGCATCTCCTTATGCTTGGCATTTCGAAATTTCAGTGTGTTCTAGAGGGAAGGATTTTATTTCCCCATTTGCTGTCCTAAAATGTTGTGGGACTTTCTGTTTTCGACGGGACTTTCTAATCTGAAGTTTGGTGTCCTTTAGTTCTGGGAACTTGTTTTACACTGTCTTCATAATTTTCCCCCTCTATCTGTCTCGTTCTGTGATTCCTATCAGTTGCTGGTCTCTGTATCGCCTATCTTTTCTCATATTTTAACATTTCTGACTTTTTTTCTGAGTGATTTCCTTGACTTTATTTTTTTAAGACCATCAATTATATTTTTAATTTTGTCAATTGTATTACTGAAAATCTGAAAGATTTTGTTGTAGGATTCTTCTTTTTTCATAGCATTCTCTTTTGTTTCCTGAATGTAATATTTTCTTAAGTCTCTCTAAACGCACACATTAAAAGTTGCAAATATTCTCTTCTTTTCCCTGAATAATATCTGTCTTCTTCAGGACTACTGTTTTGTTTATCTGGTATTTCTCCTTCAGTCTGTAATTCTTCTCAATTGCGTGGTGATCCTTTGTTATTTTAAAGAAACATGGACCAGCTAACTAGTGTGGGTTTTTTTCTGCTGTTATATGAGTGGGACTGTTTTTCCAGGTGGTAGCAGTAGTTAACACTTAAATAACATCTATCCATGTTTCAGGTACCATCCTACAAAGGCTAAATATATTAGCTCATTTAGTCATCTCAACAGCCCCTCTATGAGGTAGTTACTATGGTATCTTATTAAATTTAATATTCCATCAATTGTAAAATGTACCATTATTTTGCTTCCTACTAAGAAGGTAAACAATGCTTTACTACAGGAAATTTAAAATTAATATGTTGCTTGAATTATATTTCTGCTGGACAGAGCTGATCTATTCCAATGCAAGGCTTTGCTTTTTGATGATTATTATACTGACGGGATTTCATCCTTCTCATTGTCTAAGGGTTTAGTGACTCGTAGTGAGTAACAGATAGTTAATGGAGTAATCTCTTTGAACTCTTTTTTTAATTTTTTTTTTTTTTTTGTCTTTTTAGGGCTGTAGCTGTGGCATATGGAAGTTCCCAGGCTAGGGGTCAAATCAGAGCTGCAGGTGCCAGCCTATACCACAGCCACAGTGATGCAGGATCTGAGTTGTGTCTGCAGTCTACACCACAGCTCCAGGCAATGCCGGATCCTTAACCCACTGAGCGAGGCCAGGGACTGAACCTGCATCCTCATGGATACTAGTTGGGTTCGTTACCGTTGAGCCAAAATGGGAACTCCCTGAACTCTATTTCAAAACTGAAGTATAGCTGCTATACAATATTGTATGTTTCAGGCGAATAACATAGCAATTCACGATTTTTAACAGTTATACTCCACTTATAGTCATTATAAAATACCGGCTAGATTCCGGATGTCGTATAATGTAACCCTGTGGCTTATTTTCTCTGTGACCTCTTTTCTGTCAATGCAGATCACAACCCACCTTTTCAGCCCAAGGAGAATAGCACTGGCCAGAACCATCACGAGGAAGAAATAATCCACAAGCTGGCCATTCAGTTGAGAAACATTGGGGACAGCATCGATCAGAGGATGGTTCGAGAGGTGAGGCCTCAGTTTCCCCAGCAAGGGCCTGTCAGGGAAGAAGAAAGAGCAAAGAGAACAATGGCTGCCAAGTGACTGGGATGCCCAGGAATTAGCAGAACACACAGATTAATACTGCGCAGATTACCGAACATTAGATCTGAAAATTGTGAACCTGAGTGAAAGCCAGTATTTGATCTCATACCTGCTACTCAAAGCATGGTCCCTGTACTGGCAGCAGCAGCAGCATTTGGCAGCTGGTCAAATGTGCAGAATCTCAGGCCCCAGCCCACAGCGCTGGAATCTGAATTGACCATCTTACACATACCCTAGGAGATCTGTGCACACATTAACGTGTGAGAAATTCTGCTCCACACCCCAACCAGGATGCATGTTAGAATCACCTGTGGGGTTTTAAGAACTATAATGCCTGAGCCCCACCTTGAGAGACAGTGATTTCATTGGCATGAGGTTAGTCTGGGCATCAGTCAGTCACGAGAGAGAGAGAGAGAGAGAGAGAGAGAGAGAGAGAGAGAGAGGGAGGGAGAGAGAGAGAGAGAGTGTGTGTGTGTGTGTCTTTTTAGGGCTGCACCCTCGGCGTATGGAGGTTCCAGGCCAGGGGTCGAATTGGAGCTACAGGCTGCTGGCCTACGCCACAGACACAGCAATGCCAGATCCAAGCCATGTCTTCGACCTACACCACAGCTCCCAGCAACGCCAGATGGTTAACCCACTGAGCAAGGCCAGGGATTGAACCCGAGACCTCATGGTTCCTAGTTGGATTCATTTCCGCTATGCCACGATGGGAACTCCCAGGCAGTCACTTTAAAAGCTCTCCAGGTAAATCTAAGGCTCAGTCTGGGAGGAGAACCTTTGCCTTAGATTGTGGTTATTATCCTCCTTGAATCAACCCAGAAGTTATGACCAAAGCCTTGCTTCTTCTGATTTCTTTGTTTCTCCTAAGAGAAAACAAGAAAGAATAATGATTATTTTTTGAAATCTTCGGGGTGATGAAATACTCAGCCAACTTAGTTTTCCTCCAGAACAAGCTGTTCAGAGAGAGGATGATCACGTGGGACTCCATTAGAGGGGTGGCTGCCTCAGAGCCCAACTTCCTGCCCTTAAATTCATCCCAGGACGGTACCTGTGCTGACTTCCTGTTGATCACTGCTACTTTCATCATGCTGACTTCAGGGAGTGCCAGACCACCTTCTGTGCTCTGGTCCCAGTGTGGCAGTACTCCGCCATTCCCTCAAAGAAAACATCCCCTGAGACAAAACAAATTGGGAGATCTTAGGAGCGCCCCTTGTGGCTCAGCGGGTTATAAACCCGAATAGTATCCATGAGGATGTGGGTTCAATCCCTGGCCTCACTCAGTGGGTTAAAGATCCGGCATTGCCATGATCTGTGACACAGGTCGAAGATGCAACTAGGATCTGGCATTGCTGCAGCTGTGGTGTAGACTGGCAGCCGCAGCTCCAATTCGACTCCTAGCCTGGGAACTTCGATATGCTGTGGGTGTGACCCTAAAAAGAAAAAAGAAAAAAAAAAAAAAAAAAAAAAAGAATGGAAGGTCTCAACAATAATGTTACTCAGGAAACTATATCCAATCACTTGGGAAGATAATATGAGAAATAGAATGTGTATACATATGTATGACTGGGTCACTTTGCCGTACCGCAGACATTGACAACACTGTAAATCAACTATACTTTTAAAAAATTTTGGAGTTCCCGTCGTGGCGCAGTGGTTAACGAATCCAACTAGGAACCATGAGGTTGCGGGTTCAGTCCCTGCCCTTGCTCAGTGGGTTAACGATCCGGCATTGCCGTGAGCTGTGGTGTAGGTCGCAGACACGGCTCAGATCCCGCGTTGCTGTGGCTCTGGCGTAGGCTGGTGGCTACAGCTCCAATTAGACCCCTAGCCTGGGAACATCCCATATGCCGCGGGAGCGGCCCAAGAAATGGCAAAAAGACAAATTAAAAAAAAAAAATTTTAAAGAGGAAAAAAGAAAACTAAAGCAAACTTAATGAAGGCAATTTACTAGCAAAGGTTTTAACAAACTGTTCCCTTATCTGTTGATCTGGAAGACAAGTTCACTAATTTCTAAATCAACTATAATTCAATATAAAAATTAATTTAAAAAGCAATAATATTACTAAAAGTAAGAAGGAAACAAACATGGACAAATAAAATGTTGATAGACCAATTTCAATAAAATATTTACTGAGTCCCGTGAGAGAGACTAACCGTAAAAGCAGATGGCTAGACTCTAGTCAGACAGGGATGTGGGTTCAAAGCAGGATCAGGAGACACTGAGTGATGGAGAGTGACTTTGATGGGCCATCAGGGAAGGCCTCTCTGGGGAAGCAATATTTGAGTGGAGACTGCAAGTGAGGGAGTAGGCTACGGGAGCACCTGGGGGAAAGGTGTTCCGGAAACAACTGAGAGTGCAAAGCTTTTGGGACAGGAACAGACTTAAGGAACAGCAAGGAGGCCAGAGTGGCTGGAATGGAGTGAGTTGAGATCTAGAATTGACCTCCTCTTAGAGGCAGTGGTAAGATGTCTGGATAGAAAGGAAGCTTCCGAAGAGGGAGGACAGGAGAGTGCCATGTGCTGATTCATATTTATTTAAAAAATTTTTTTTTAGGGCCACATCTGCAGCATATGGAAGCTCCTAGGCTAAGGGTCAAATCAGAGCTGCAGCTGCCGGCCATAGCCACAGCAACACTAGGTTCTGAGCCTAGTCTGCAACCTACACCACAGCTCTGGCAATGGCAATGGGGGATCCTTAACCCACTGAGTGAGGCCAGGGATCGAACCTGCAACCTCATGGATACTAGTTGGGTTCATTACTACTGAGCCATGACGGGAACTCCCAGATGTGCAGTTTTAAGGGAAGGAGGTCTTCTGAGTAAAACTTTGAGAGGGGGCAGGGAAGGGCTTGTGGAAATGGGGAGAGCAGTGAGGAGGTGGATAGAAAAGACCCGAAGCAGGATCCTGTCTGCCGCAAGGAGGCCAGGGCGCTGGAAGCTGAGTACTGGAGAAAGCAGCGAAAGGTACGGTCAGAGGGGAGGGTGGTAGGGCCTTGGGGGCCACTGAAAGGGCTGTTCTGAGTGAGGCTGCACCACTGAAGGTCCTTGAGCAGAGGGGCTGCATCTCAACAGTCCCTGAGGATGCTGTGCTGAGAACAGTGTACAGGAGGAGGGTAGGGCCAGGGCCAGCCCTTTGTGTTGGGCCCTCAGCCTTCTTTTCCCAATGCTCCCATATAAACAGTGGCATTTACTTAAAGCTCCACAAAACTGCTGTAGTCTTTGTCCAGCTTTGCCCATATTAACTCCCGTCTTTACCATCTAAGTACGTTCTTCTGACCCCAAGGCAGACGTCCTTGCTCCTTGAAGAGGACTAAGATCATGCTCTGGGAAGCCAGAGCAAGAGTCATCAGTTATCACCCCCTGCAAAGGGCCCCAAGCTGCTGATGCTCAAGATGGGAAAACCCATCCATAGGAACGCTTCCCAAGGTGGTGTGGAGGATATGGACATTATGGAACTGACCAAGATGGTCTTCCAATTCATAGAGCAGCCCCAGAAGCTTGTTTATGGCACTGATTGAATTAATATTTATGCTGAAGTTCTAATTTTGGATTATTTTATTTTTTATTTTATTTCATTTTTGCTTTTCAGGGCCACACTCATGGCATATGGAGGTTCCAGGCTAGGGGTCAAATTTGAGCCACAGACACAGCAACACGGATCCGAGTCACGTCTGCGACCCACACCACAGCTCACAGAGACGTGGGATCTTTAACCCACTGAGCGAGGCCAGGGATCGAACCTGCAACCTCATGGTTCCTGGTCGGATTCATTTCTGCTGTGCCACAACGGAAACTCCTGGATTATTTTTTTTACGGCTGCACCCAAAGTATATGGGCAGTCCCACACCAGGGACTGAATCTGAGCTGCAGCTTTGGCAACGCCAGATCCTTTAACCCGCTGCGTGGGCCAATGGGCCAAGCTTCCGCGGCAACCCCAGATGCCAGAGTTCATTTTTTTTTTTTTTTTTTTTTTGCCATTTCTTGGACCACTCCCCACAGCACATGGAGGTTCCCAGGCTAGGGGTCAAATCAGAGCTGTAGCCGCCGGCCTACGCCAGAGCCACAGCAACACGGGATCCAAGCCGCATCTGCAACCTACACCACAGATCACAGCAATGCTGGATCTTTAACCCACTGAGCAAGGCCAGGGATCAAACCCGCAACCGCATGGTCCCTAGTTGGATTCATTAACCACTGAGCCACGACGGGAACTCCTAGAGTTCGTATTCTTAACTCACTGTGCCATGGCAGGAATGCCTGTTGTTGGTTTTTTTGTTTAAACTTCTCTCTTCTTTTAAACAGGATTTTCAACAGGAAGGCAGAGCTCTCCTGGCTCAGTTTGTCTTAGTTTTTGCTGAAGGCGTGCACGTGTTACTGCGCTTTCTCTGGAATAACCATTTGATGTGAAAGGAATGTAAATGTCGCTCTATCCTCCAAGGAAACAGGAATCTCACTGGAGCAGGTGGGAGGAAGCCCCTCACCTGCCTCTTCACCGTTGTTGCTTTGTGCCCACTTTGTTGGAGAACTGTGGACCCACTGGCCATTCGTCTGTTCAGAACAACCATGGATGAGATGTCTGACCAAGGAACCCAGGAGACTTTAAACACGTCACGCCAGTGCTGTGGATAGTCCCGGTGCTCCTCCGAAGGAAGCCTTGACCATTTCCTTCCATGAGTGAAACTGAACCCCAAGCCCAAACCAGAGGTCACAGAAATGGGTGCTTCCTCCTGGGCCCCTCCCTGGGTCCCGGGCCCTGTTGGCCCCACTGCCGCCCGCCTGTGAACAGATCTGCAGTGCCCCGTCTTTTTACCTTTCTGTCTACCTCATATTCCCTCCCTCCCCTCTTTGAGAAGTCTGTTAAGAAAGTTTATTGTTATAAATTATAAGTTCTGTATATGCATTCTGAGTTCTTTGTAGGAAAAGTGTTATTTAAAACTAATAATTTTTAAGATGAAATAAACACGGTTATTTTATTGAGCATGAAACACCTATGCACGTTTCTTTGTGAAGCAGGGATTCCACTTGTTTCTGCTCATATGAGTTCGTAATTTTGTAGAGTCTGATCAAACTCTACAAAGGGAAATGTCCTTCCAAAGGAAAATGTCCCTAATTTTTTAGTCTGTCTCAGGCAATGCCTATCATCACTTAGGTTTTGGCTTCCTAGTGGGGAATAGAACCTAAAATGTCTTTCTTATTTATTTTTTCCCCTTTGGAATAGGTATTTATTTATTCACATGGTTAAAAAAAATCAAAGCCATATCAAAAGGTTTACAATGAAAACCTTTGCTCTTATTTTCTATCCTGAATCCCAGTTACATTTATCATGTATTACATATCCTTTCAGTTTCTTTGTACAAATACCAGTACTGTACATGGTGTGTATCTATATTATTTACACACACACAAGGAAGCATGTAATATACACTGTTCTGTACCTTCATTTTTTGCTTCACATGGTGCTCAGGCACTATGCTAGTTGTCTCACAAATGTTAACCCATTCACTCTTCCTAAGGACCTTATGAGATAGGTTTTATTATTAGCTCTATTTTACTGTTAAGGAAACTGAGGCAGTAGTTAGTAGAGAGAGGCAGTGCATCGGTTAACTGAGTTGCTCAAGGGCACGTGGCTGGTAAGTGGCATAGCTGGGTTTCCAAGGCAGGCAGGCAACTGTCCTCAGGGTCTAGGTTCTTAACCGCTCTGCCACGTTGCCTCTTGGAGAGCTTGCCACGATTCGCAGAAAGCGCCCTCAGACAACACACAGGATTCTGTTAAATGGATGTAGCAGAATTTGTCTCATCAGCCCCCTGATGCCTGGGTTGCTTCTAATCATTTGGTATTAGAAGCCATACGGAAAAAAATAACCACGTACATTTTGGATATGTGTGGGTGTATGTGTCGAATACTTTTCCAGCATTGGGACTGCTGGTGAAGGGGAAATACATCTGTGACGTTGCTAGGCCTGCCTCGCTGGCCTCCGTGGGACCGCATCACTTTACATGCCTGGTGTTCTCTGTTCCCCTCAGCCTCTCCAGCAGCTTATGCTACGAGACTTTTCTTTTCCAAGCTAAAGGATTAAAAATATCTCAGAATAACTTAAATTTTCCCTCCCTCCCTCTCTGTTTCTCTGTTTTCTTCTTTCTTTCTTGCTGAACTCGCAGCATGTCGAAGTTTCCAGGCCAGAGATCAAGCCCTCGCCAGAGCAGTGACCCAAGCTGCTGCAGTGACAACACGGGATCCTTAATCCACTGCTACAAGAGAACTCCTCTGGTCTTGTTCTCATTGATTTCCAGAAGCTCATGCTTTAGCAGTGCTAAGCCGACAGCATCTACACTTTCAAGAGTCTGGGCAAGTTATTAAGGCTTCTTGCTTTCTTATCTTCCCCATGTATTGGTTTGCTTTAGTGCTTACAACCTTTCTCAGCTTCCTCTCAAGGCAGAGGGAGCTGAGACAGGTGTGTGTGTGGGGGGGGAGGTGGGGGGTGGATAGGCGGGTGGGCACCACACCAGAGCAGCCAGAGGCCTGAGGAAAGGTGTCAGTCAGATGCCACTGAGACCTGGGTCTAGGTCAGGAAGAGCATCACAGCCTCTCTGACAGTGGCCCTTGGACTTGGGGTAGTGGGGACTCCTTCCGGCCAAAGGGCAGGTGGAGGCCGAGCTGGGGCCGGGGTCACTCGCTCCTGAGGGAAGAGGCATCTGGTCCAGGCAGACAGCATGAGAGGCTCCTCCCATCCATCTGCGAAGATGCACAAGTGTGTCGTGAAGTTAGCCTGTTCTTGTCGCCAGCCCAGGACCAGGGGTTCCTTCCGCTCTCTAGAGGCACAGAATCCCACCTCTGTGCCAGGCTGCGTGAGGAGCTGTCCATCCGCTAAAGAATGTAAGCAGGACCGCCGCCTCCCAGCCGGCAGCGGAGAGCGCCCCCGGCCTCCGCTACCGCAGCGGCCAGCCCCCGCCCTTCGCCAAGCCGACCTGGGCGGGTGTGGAAGCCGGATCCCTCTCTTTCATTTTCGTTTCCCGGAAGGATAGCAATTACTGAAGCGCCGTGCGCGCCTGCTCGCCCGGGAACCGAGGGCACAGACCCGGCTATATGAAAGAGATTTCCTCCCAAGCGACCTTCCCGTTTTGAGGCCAAGTTAGGGGTCTGGGGGAAAAGGGCCCGAGAGCGCGCAGGCCTAGGGCCCAGCGGCTGCAGCCACCGGAGCGCTCACGACGGACAGCCGGGAGACTCCCTCGCCTTCACCTGTAATGCAGGTAAGAGCCTGGAGACCAAACCACGCAGCGAGCACAGGGAGCCACCTGCCTTTCACCTGTTTCTCCAGCTCCTCAATTTCCATACCCGTCTCACCAACCTTTTCCCAGCCTGGAACCTCACTTTTCAACACCCCCCAAACCTCACCATCCATCCCTTACCTGTCTTTCACTCTCCTCCACCTTGCTCACTTCCAGCCCCTCACTCTCTCCCTCTAAGCCTCTCTGTGCTGCTCCTCCTCACCCCTCCGTCAACCAGATGTGGCTCCGGCACTAGCCAGACCCTCACAGCCAGCAATGCAACCAGAGACTCGCTCCCCACAGCAGTCTGGCTCCATTTGCCCATTTCCCCAGGAGCCTCAGGTGCTCTCAGGGCTGGATTCCCTTCTCCACTTCCCTCTCTCCAGGATCCATATCCACAACCATGTTTTATCAGACCTCTCTCTGGCCTTCGTGCTGAAACCCAGAGCTAATGCCCTCCGAAGCTCCCTGGCGGGCATTTCCCAGGCAGCCACAGCTGGAGTCTCCCTGCCTCACACTTGGAAGAGTGTCAGTCAGGGAACTGCCTGCAAGAACCAGGCAGGCAAGCCTAGGCTTTAGCCCCTTCTCCAGCTTGGCAAGCCCCCTCTGCCAGGTCGCAACCTCTCAGACGGGGTCACCTCGGAAACAGCACCAACGAGGGCAGGGGGGCTGGGGGCAGGCAAGAAATGCTGGAGAACTACCCCCAAAGGTGTCTAGTCCTTTTCTGCAGTGGCCATGGCTTCTGGAGCTTGCTTTGCTGGCTCCAGATCACTGCACATCGCCCTCCTCAGAAACCAAGAGATGAACACACTGCTCTTGAAAATCCCAGGGTGAGAAAAATGACTCTTGCTGGGATTGGTTTCGCTTTTACTTTCACGATGCATCCCTAAGGACCCCCTGTTCCTACAAAATCCTGTCACTTTTTCCATCCCCTCATCCTGATGCTGAGCCCAATCACCTCTGCCCTTGGTGAGACCTTGGGATTCAGAAACTTATTGTCTCTTTTGAAAATAGCATTTGTTTTCTGTTTTTTGGTTGTTGTTTTTTTTGTGCGAGGCATGTGGAAACTGCAGGGCCAGGGATCAAACCTGAGCCACAGCAGTAACAATATGGAACCCTTACCACTAGGCTATCGGGGGACTCCGAGCATTTGCTTTTCTATATATTTCTGGTTTAAGGACTTTTTTATCCTGGCCCCTCAAGTTTCCTGTGTCTTCTCACCAAGGTTTGTAGGATCTCAGATTTCCAGCTTATAAGTCAAGTCTTGGCAGGGGAGCCTTCTGGTGGGGTTACAAAAAGCTGGAATTGAAACGACGAAATTTATCAAGTGTCCACTGTGTACAAGATGTTGATGGTACCAAGCTGAAGACATATGTGGTTCCTACCTATAAGGTAGACAGTGATGGACACTCTTCCCCTTTGAAAAAAATTCTTAAGGATGCCCGAACCTTCACCAAGACGCTCATCTTTGCCTGGTTTTCCTCTTTCTAGGAGAGAGCTTTGGCCAGTTCTCCTGTGAGCCCTGAAGCAGCCACACTGCACCCAGGCACCCAGGCCCGAGGCAGATGTGAAGCCAGAGTAAAACTGCTGTTGGAGAGGGGACTCTGCAAGCTGCCAGGAAGACTCCGTGAGTAGAGGGAGGAGAGAGGCTGATGTTTTTAGAGGATGTGAACGTGACGTGTAAACTTAGCCAAGGAAGCACCTTCCCTCCATTTGCTATTTCTTTGCTGGTTTTCTTTAACCTTTCCTTGGGGAGGAAGTCAGAGGAGGTCAATGTGAATTCTCCTGTGGGGAACACAGTTGACATGGCCGAGCGTGTCATTGTGAAGGCAGCAGTCTTCTTGTTGGGACTGGATGAGCTATGGGGTCCTTTCCAGCCTAAGGACAGAGAGTTGAGGCTGTTGTCAGTGAGGAAGCCAGATGGGGCTAACCAAGGAACAGCTGTATGTGTGGAGAACCCTCTTTTAAGTAATTATATTTAATTTCCGTTGTCACAAAAGAAGCATGTACTTGTTGCCAAAAATCAGGAAATGACAGAGAAGCATGAGAAGAATACAGAGAACTATCCAATCCACTCAAAGACACCCACGGGAAACGTATGGGCCATATCCTTTCATTTCATTTTCCTAAGTGAGACCCTTGCCTGAGGAAACTCCTAACCATGAACAGGCTGCAGATTAATGGCCCTGTGTGGCAGAGCTGAGAGGCAGAAAAGCTGGGCGACAGGCTCACGCTCACACAGGTCTCCATGCTAAGGTTAAACCTTGGTTCTGTAGGTTCTCCACTAAGAGATTTTCAGATGCACTTCCTAAGCTGTGGAAATCATAGGAGAGGTGGCTGGCTGATCACCGGTGGGGTCTTTAACCTGGGTGGGGGTCTTGGGACAGCTGTGGGCAGGCATATTGGCTGTGAAGCATCCTGGCCACTTCCTGCGTGGCTGGCCCAGGGTCTGGAACACTCTTTGATTTCCTAGGCACAACCTATTTTTTTGAGCTGCTGACAGGATTAAAATGTGGGCTATGACTTCACATGCTTTGGGAAGAGCTTGCTGCCCCCAAATGATGGGCATCCCTTTAATGGAGCACAGACCCTACCTTTCTCAGGGTCAGAGGGAAAGTAGGGACTCACGGACACACGAGAACCCAGAGCTGGAGGACAGCTGGCGCGTCTGTGTAGCGGAGGAGGGAGGTGGCAGTGTGATTTGGGAGAACGGTGGGCAGCTCTGTAAAGAGCCTCTGCTGTATCCTTTTGTCCAAATACCAGTCCTGACCAGCAGCTTGGGGCTTCGGGCTGCTCCAAGGAGATATCTGGCAACAGTTACACAGACGGTAGGATCTGGGCTCCATTCCCAGCCCAGGAAAAACAGGGCTTCGGATCAGACCTGAAGACCCTGAGTGTTGCTGCTGAGGAGGATCTTAGAAGTCATCTAACCCAGTCCCCTCGTGGCCACTGAGGACATGACGCCTCGGAGAAAGGGGCTTCTCTGCAGGTCCCACAGGGCCCTCTAGATTGTCCCCCATATCTCCCCATTATTCAAAAACCACCCCTCATTGGCTCACCAAGTCCTGGAAGGCTCACACTGGCAGAGACCCTGGATGTCACCTCAGGCAACTCCCTCCTATAATAAGAAAAGTGAGGCCCAGAAGGCTGTGTTCTGCCCATGTAACCTTCAGTCCCCTCCCCTTCCCTGGGTGTGAAGCTCAAGGTTGCTGGTGGAGAAGGTGCAGGAGAAGCAGGGGACTTAGAAAGTTTAGTCATCACCTTGCAAAATACAATTACACAGCCTTTTCAAGTTCTGAAGCCCCTTTGGTGGGGCCCCTCTGAGAGGGTCACCAGGTCTTCCTGCCCTTTTCTAGTGACAGAAATTTCCTCCCCTCTTGCACCAGTCTATTCCTTTTTTTCTTTTTTTAAGGTCAAACCTATAGCATATGGAGGTTCCCAGGCCAGGGGCTGAATCAGAGCTGCAGCTGCCGGCCTGCACCACAGCCACAACCATGCTGGATCCTTAACCCACTGAGCAAGGCCAAGAATGGAAACTGCACCTTCAGAGAACATCGGGTCCTTAACCCACCAAGCCACAAAGAGAACTGCAGCTTGTTCCCTGTTTACTCAGCTCAGGATGCAGAGTCATTGTGACCTATTTTGAGTTCCCAAGGTACTAGTCCCATTGCCTTGGGGTAGATTTCTCCAGAAGCAGACCCTGAAATGCTTCCCCACAGAAGAAAGAAGGAAATCCAAGAGCAGAACCATGGACAATTGGAATTCAAAATGCATGGGGTCCTGGGATCCCCACGATGGCTCAGCAGGTTAAGAACCCAACTAGGGAGTTCCCGTCGTGGCGCAGTGGTTAACGAATCCGACTAGGAACCATGAGGTTGCGGGTTCGGTCCCTGCCCTTGCTCAGTGGGTTAATGATCCGGCGTTGCCGTGAGCTGTGGTGTAGGTTGCAGACGCGGCTCGGATCCCGCGTTGCTGTGGCTCTGGCGTAGGCCGGTGGCTACAGCTCCAATTCGACCCCTAGCCTGGGAACCTCCATATGCCGCGGGAGCGGCCCAAGAAATGGCAAAAAGACAAAAAAGACAAAAAAAAAAAAAAAAAAAAGAACCCAACTAGGATCCATGAGGATGTGGGTTTGATCCCTGGCCTCTCTCAGTAGGTTAGGGATCCAGTGTTGCTGTGAGCTATGGTGTAGGTCTAGGATGCAGCTTGGATCTCTTGTGGCTGTGGCTGTGGCATAGGCTGGCAGCTGCAGCTCTGATTGGATCCCTAGCCTGGGAACTTCCATAGGCCTTAGGTATGGCCCTAAGAAGAAAAAAAAGAAAAAAAAAAAAAACCAATGAGGACCTATGGGGGACACCTACCCCACCCAGAGGGAACGAAGCTGAGCCCACTTCCTATCCATCTCGGGATAAGGGCTGCTTCCAGGGGTGCTGAGTCCCAGCTTCCCCACTTGCCCAGTACACTGGCTGAGTCCAGCACTGAGTGAGGTGGTAGCATCTGGCATCCTGCCGCCTTCAAGTGCAGAGGTGAGAATCAAGGGTCATGGGCAGGGCCTTCTATACAGCAGTGTCTTCTATGTTCATCTTAGATTCCATGACTCATATTTTCTTCTGAAAAGAGTCAGGCAACACAGTTCTGGCCTTTGGTAAATATCTAATCATCTTGAAAGATAAGGAACACTAAATGGCTCACTTTCCTATAAACAGGATCCCAAATAAGCAACCTGCTGAGACCCCAAATGAGGGTTTCACCTTTCAGGTGGCTATGGTGGGGTCGGCCCCGTTTCTTACCGGGTTTCTGCTGCTGGACATCTTTCTGACGTTTATTCCCAGGCGTCCACCCCATTCCTGCCTCCACTTCCAGCTTCCGCCTCATCATCGGGGCTGATGTGCCTCTGCAGGGAGGTAAACAGACAAATCTTGCTTCGCTTTGGGAGTCAGGGCCAAATGGAGCACACAAGCTAGTTCCCTGCAGAGCCCACTTTCCCATGTTTCTTGGCTGGAGAAACAAAGACGTACCGTGGAGCAGTGGAAAGTCCACTCTGAGGATGAGTCCACTCTGACGTCCAGTGACAGGAGGTGGGCAGGGATGGCAGGGCGGGATCCACGGGGGCTCCGGCCGAGGGCCCCCACTCACAAAACAAGATTCACAACCATGCTTCCCTCTGTGGAAGTGAAGGGTGAAGGGGGATTTGCACCCACCTTCCCCTACCCCACCCCATCTGCATCTCTGGGGGGAGCCTCAGGAGCTATGAAGGTAGTGAAGGCCCCAGGACCACTTGCAGGACCCAGCCTAGGGTCACAGGGGAGGGAGTCTGAGAGGGGGTGATGCAACCTCCAGGGACAGCTTGTGGCCTTTTGAGAGGAGACAGTTTTTTTGTTTTTGTCTTTCTGCCTTTTCTAGGGCCACTCCTGCAGCATATGGAGGTCCCCAGGCTAGGGGTCTAACCGGTGCTGTAGCCGCCAGCCTACACCACAGCCACAGCAACACAGGATCTGAGCCACGTCTGTGACCTACACTGCAGCTCATGGCAATGCAGGATCCTTAACCCACTAAGCAAGGCCAGGGATCGAACCTGCATCCTCGTGGATACTAATTGGGTTCGTTACCACTGAGCCATAACAGGAACTCTTCATTTTTTTTTTTTGAGGTGTAATTTATGTACAGTCAATCTTAAACATACAGCTTCATGAATTTTTATGTATGCAGCCATCACACAGATCAAGATTTTGACCATTTTGAACACTCCAGAAAGGTCCCTTCTTCCTCTTCCCTGTCAATTCCCCTCCAAAGGGCCACCACTATTCTGATTTCTCTCCCTAGATTAGCACTATCTATTCCTTTTTTTGAGAGAGAGAGAAGAATATAGTATTTTTAAAATATTCTTTTCCATTATGGTTTATCACAGGTTATTGACAAGAGTTCCCTGTGCTATATGGTAGGACCTTGTTGTTATCCATTCTATGTACAATAGCTTGCATCTGTTAACTCCAAACTCCCACTCCATCCCTCTCCACCCTCCCTCGCCTTGGAAACCACAGGTCTGTTCTGTTCTCTGTCTGTGAGTCCATTTCTGTTTCATGAATAAGTTCATTTGCAATGTTGTGTATGTGTGTGTGTGTATATATATATATATATATATATATATTTTTTTTTTTTTTGTCTTTTTGCCATTTTCTTGGGCCGCTCCCACGGCATATGGAGGTTCCCAGGCTAGGGGTCGAATTGGAGCTGTAGCCACCAGCCTATGCCACAGCCACAGCCACTTGGGATCCGAGCCTCATATGCGACCTACACCAGAGCTCGGGGTAACGCCAGATCCTTAGCCCACTGAGCAAGGCCAGGGATCGAACCCGCAACCTCATGGTTCCTAGTTGGATTCATTAACCACTGCGCCATGAAGGGAACTTGTGTGTTATATTTTAGATTCTGCTTATAAGTATTATCATATGGTTATTTGCTGTTTTCTTTCTGACTTACCTCACTTAGTATGATAATCTCTAGGTCCATCCATGTTGCTGCAAATGGTATTATTTCATTCTTTTTATGTCTGAGTAGTAGTCCATGATATATATGTACTACACCTTCTGTATCCATTCCTCTGTCAATGGACACTTATTTAGGTTGCTTCCGTGTCTGGGCTACTGTGAAAAAGCACCATCTCCTTTTGATCCTGTTTCCCTAGCTGCCCTCTTTCTCCAAGGCAGCATCTTGGAGCTTCATTCATGCGTCAGAGCTGAAGTTGTTTGTACTTTCTGGTTTATTGCCAGGCAGCATTCCATTGCATGGAAGCATCATGATTTGACTGTCCATTCTCTGACTGATGGATATTTGTGATGTTTCCAGGTGTTTTGTTTTTTTTTTTTGCCTCGCCCCCAGTATGTGGAAATTCCTGGGCTAGGAATAGAACCCACTCCCCAGCAGTGACCACGCTGGATCATTAACTACTAGGCCACTCCTCCAGGTCTTTTCCTATGTGAGCAGAGCCCCCACGGGCACTCACACCCATGTCTTTGGTAGATGCGCTCACCATGTCTCAGGTCTTTACTTGGGGGATGGGAGTGCTGGGTAGCATGGTATGTAGCCTGGGCACCTAACCTTTGCACCACACTTCCCTTCCAACAGCCCAGCATCTCAGACGGGCAGAGTTAAGTTCGCATTTCTCAGAGTGGGAAACTGAGCTGGAAACTGGACCTTGAGCTTGGGGATTTGGTCTAGAACTTAGGTGGCTGATCCAGTGAGTGGCAATTTGACTGGTGTGAGGGGCTTCGACCCACTGCTGGGTTTGATGGAGACCTTGGCAGCTGACCCAATGCTTGGAACTTGGGCTTTTCTGGGGTTCAAGTCCTATTGGAAAAGACTTTTGACCTTAATATTCATTGAAGACACGAGGAACAAAAAAGTCCCTTTTCAGAGCTCTCTTGTGATGCAGCAGGTTAAGGATCTGGCATTGTCACTGTAGCGGTGTGGGTCGCTGTTGTGATATGGGGTTTGACCCCTGACCTGGCAACTTCCATACGCCGTGGGCACGGCCAAAAAGTCCCTTCTCTTTATCGCTGGACTGGAGGTGCTGACTGCAAGGGGATGAAAGTGAGGGTGGGAGTGAGCAGGAGGAAATGGAAGGAAAACCCACTGCACCGCAGGAAGGTGACAGGCTTCAAAGTTTCAGGTGCTACCAGGGGCTGTGTGTGACCTCAGGGTCCCTCAGAGACAGCATGGGAATCCCCTGCCCATCTTTCCGGAACTGGGACCAGGACCACATCTGTGGTTGATGATGTCTGCAACATTCAGGGTTTCCCCTTTTCGCTGCAGTTTCTGTGTTGTCACGGAGGCAGACCAGCCAGAGGGTGTGGAATCCAACCCCGTTCTCTGGACAAACCCAGGAAAAGACTCCTTTGACTCAGGAATTTAAGTTTTGTATTTTAAGGCTGGCAGCCCCAAGCACCATGGATTAGGGAGCCTTTGAACAAAATGCAATGGGCAGCTGGTCCCTGGAGCCCAGCAACCCTGGCTGGCCGTGCAGGCTGCGCAGACACCTCCTGAAGGTCATCACCATGCAGTCTCAGAGGTTCATGTCACACAGCTTTTTGTGTCTTGCTTCTGCATCACCAGACTGATTTTCCATGGAGGCTCTAAATTACTATTTCCACCCTCAATGCATCCTCTTCCCTGCATTTGTGCCAGGTGTACGTATCACTATTAATGTGTCATCTCATTCTTCTCTCCCTGCTCTGACTACTGAAGCGTCATGCCACATGCTTATTAGCGGATTTGCTCTACTACAGAGGTTCTTAAGAGGCAACGTTTTTTTTTTCTCAATTCCCCAAGTACATGGGGCAGTGTCTGCAGACGCTTTTGGTTGTCACAACTCGTGAGTGGGGGAGGGGTGCTGCTGGCATCTAGGGAGTAGAGGTCAGAGATGCTGCAAAACATCTTACCAAGCTCAGGATAGCCAGAGCTTGTCAGGCCCACAGTGTCTATAGGGCTGAGGTTGAGAAATCCTCCTGTGCTGTGAATTGCTGGTAAGACTATTTTTGTCTCTAAAAGAAAAAAAATCAATTTAGAGATGCTCTTACTTATGACAGGCATTAGCCCTTTATCTGTCATCTGCATGGCAAGTGTGTCCCTGAAATCTGTCCTCTTTTAGTTTATGGTCTTCCAACACACATACAAAAATTGATACAGTCAAATGTGTTTCATTTTTATTACAGCCTCTGCATTTCCTGTCGTGGTTGAGGTCAATACTACCCTTGTTGAGCACGTATGGTTTCCTATTTCTACTTGTACTAAGGTTTCTATTGTTCTTTTCATTAGGCCTTAGTCCCTCTGGAGTGGATTTTGTGGCAGGTGAAGGTCCACATACAGATTTTTCCAGGTCGAGAGCCAGTTGTGGCTTTGTCAAATCTTAAATTAACTACCCTTTCCCACTGAATTAATCCCCCCCCTTCTTCTTTTCCAGTGGTAGCTATCGATCTTAGGTTAACACCATCGGATCTGGATTATATGGCTTTATAGCACCACAAAGGCCAGCTGTCACCTCTATTCTTTACCCCCCCTTAGGTAATTTTGGGGTCAATTTCAGACATTCCTCCTTCTTCTTTCTTAGGTCCCCAGATAAATAATGGCAGCCTCTCCTTCCTCCCACACTGGGTTACATAGCCCAGCCTTCTGTGTTTGCAGCACAGTGCACTTTCCTTCTGTGCTGCTGAGCAGGACTGTCATTAGATGATCACTGGTGGCTGGGGTCCATCCTTCCCACCAGCCTCATTGGTGCCTTGTCCCCAGCAGTGGGACAGGGCCGGGCACATGGCCAGTGCTTGTAGTTAGTGGTGGAATGAATGAAGGAGGGAGGAGTGATGCATCTCTTTTCGGGGGGGGGGGCATGCTCACAACATGCAAAAGTTCCCTGGCCAGGGATCAAACCTGTGCCACAGCAGCAACCTGAGCCACAGCAGTGACAAAGCCAGATCCTTAAGCTGCTGAGCCACCAGGGAACTCCTTTTTTTTTTAAACATGAAAACCAGTTCTCTCTTGTGTTGTTTTTGGGAATCGAGCAATCAGAGGTTTGTGCAGTCCTTGTCAGTGCCAAGGTGTGGCCTCAGACAGTGGCTTCTCTCCTCCACCTCAGTTTTTTTTACCTGTCAGGCTGGATCTGATGAGCCCTGAGCTCTTTCCCCTCTTACACCCAGGGGCCCACAGGGCGAGAAGGGCTCTGGGGAGGAGAAGCACCTCACAAAGTGAAATACCAGGCTGACTCATCACAGTGGGCACAGTGCCGGGGGTCCATGGAAATGGTTGTTTCCAGAAAAAAACCACCACCTTTGGCAGAAGAAAATGTATCAATATATATATAATATTGTACTCATCTTTATAACAATACAGTCATTAAAATATAAGTTAAAATTTTTTTTAGGCGTTTCCACTGTGGTTCAGTGGGTTAAGAACCCAACTTAGTGTCCATGAGGATGCAAGTTCAATCCCTGGCCTCACTCAGTGGGGTAAGGATCTGGTATTGCCACAAGCTGTGGTTTAGGTCACAGACGCAGCTTGGATCTTGTGTTACTGTGGCTGTGGCGCAGGCTGGGAGCTGCAGCTCCAATTTGACCCCTAGTCTGGGAACTTCCATATGCCACAGGCTTGGACCTAAAAAAAAAAAAAAAAAAAAAAAAAAAAAAAGTTTTTTGTTTGTTTGTTTTTTAGTGGAGGAAGGGACCCCATGAAAGTCATAACGTGCTAAAAGCAACCCAGATTAGTGAGGTAAATACTTGGCAGTAAGGAGTTCCCTGGTGGCTCAGTGGGTCAAGGATCAGGCATTGTCACTCACTGCTGTGGCTTCGGTCATTGCTGTGGTGTGGGTTTGATCACTGACCCAGGACACAGCCAAAAAAAAATGGCTTTAGGAGCACAAAGGGCCCAGTCAGAGTCGAGTCATGGGGGACTGGAAGAAAGCAGCCACCTGAGTGAGTACTGCCAGAAACAGAGTGCAGGAGATGAAGATGGGTGTGGGAGACTCTCCATCCCTCAGGCTGTTTCCTGAGCAAACCCAGATCTGAGCTGGCACAACAGGGTGGAAAAGCGTGGCAGCCAGAAAGACCTGGTTCTAGGCTTGACTGTACCTCACGCTACCTGGTGACCTTTAGCTGGTCACATAACCTCCAAGAGCCTCAGTTTCTTCATTTGGAAGAGTTACATTGACCTCTCCCTAGCAGGACTGTTTGATCACTCACCAGTCATTCACCGTGTGTTTATGGGGCACCTCCTGGGGTCCAGGCACTGTCCCAGGTGTTGAACACATACAACAGGGTGCCCAGCATACATGACTCGGTGTCTGGCACACAGTAGGTCTTCTTTAACCATCTGTTGTTTGAATAATTGGAAAATGGGCCTGGGGGGGTGGGTGAAGGGGGTACCAAAAATAAGTGAATATATACATAATGCACAGATAATGATAAACAAACATACAATTATATCAGATATAAGACATAATTACAAAAAAAGTAAGGTGACTGAAGGACAAGAATAGGACATGGTGACAGAGGAAATGACTGTAGGTGGGGGGCAAGAGAGGAGAGCCTCTGCTCAGATGGAGTGTTCCTGGTGGGCTTCTCTGAGGAGGCGACATTCAAGCGAGGGCCTGAAGTAGGAGGGTGAGGGTCCGTCCCCGGCCTCTCTCTAGCCCCAGTCCTCGGATTGCAGGCATCCAGCCCGTGCTCTGGAGCAGGGAGGACGTGCTGCACTGGCTGCGCTGGGCTGAGCAGGAGTACTCTCTGCAGCACACGGGGGAACACAGCTTTGAGATGAACGGCCGCGCCCTGTGCATCCTCACCAAGGATGACTTCCGGCTCCGCGCCCCGGCTTCAGGTCAGGGACACTCACTGGCTTCTCTGATGCAACCCCGGGGGGCAGGGACGGGGAGGGAGGCAGAGGGGGTGCTGGCTGGAGGATCATGCTCCCTTCTCAGCCCTGCAGATGCGCTCTTTCCACATGTGCCTGGTGGTTCCCACCTCGAGCAGGTCAGCAGCAAAGGTGTCAACCTGGGTATCCTTTCAGAGCCTGGGATGGGGGAGGGGGGGCTGTCCTGTTCCCTTACTCTCCCCTCCCCATTTCCATCCTACGGCCTTGCATCTCCCTCAGCACGAAGCTTGGGATGGGACATGCCAG
Source organism: Sus scrofa (assembly GCF_054392235.1). Lineage (NCBI taxonomy): Eukaryota > Metazoa > Chordata > Mammalia > Artiodactyla > Suidae > Sus > Sus scrofa. The sequence continues at coordinate 40,670,669 of NC_139389.1, read as the reverse complement.
CCCGCACCTGAAGGCAGGTGACGGCAGGGGCCTGGTCAGCAGTCTGCCCTCCCGCTCCACCCCCAGGTGACGTGCTGTACGAGCTACTCCAGTACATCAAGACCCAGCGGCAAGCCCTGATGTGTGGGCCCTTTTTCGGAAGGGCCTTCATGCAGAGGATGCCCCCCCAGCCCTGCCCCTACTCTCTGGAAGGTGAGGAGGCTCTCCAGGGACTCCAAGACCTTTCCCCAGATCGGCCTCAAGGGGAAGGCGGGGCTCCCTCCAGGCAAAGTGAAGAGGAGGCAGCGCCCCAACTCCCGCGCTGAGATGGCCCTCTGGGCCGCAGGCCTGTCTCCTTCCTCGGCTCTGCTCTCCTCTCCAGCCCCGGCTGTGTGTGTGGCACCTCCATCTCTTCTCCTGATCTCGCCATGGAAACCGCTCCCATAAGGGTCTGATTCCAGGGACCTGCGCACAAACTGTCCAGGTCACCCCAGTCCTAACTCCCGGCTGCAGCCTTCCTTTGCTGGGGACAAAATGTTAGACAACACCTTTGATTACTTTCTCTCGCTCTCACCCTCATCCTGTCAACAAATCCCGTTGGCTCTACCATCAAGATCTATCCAGAATCCAACCACTGCACACACCTCCACTGTGGCCACCTCTGCAGAATCTCCTTGCTGGTCTCCTTGCTTCTGCCCTGGACCTCCTATGACCTCAACAGAGCAGCCAGAGATTCATACGACAATCATGTTACTTCTCTGCTCAAAATCTGCCAGTGGCTCCCATCTCACTTGTCAAGCCACAGCCCTTACAAAGAGTTCCTCACCCTCTGCCACCCCCTCCTGCTTGTTCTTACTGCTCCAGCCACACCAGCCTCCTTACTCCTGGAACAAGCCAGACACCCCTGCCTCAGGGCCTTTGCTCTTACTGTTCTCGCTGCCTGACACTCTGTCCTGTAAAAACCCACAGAGCTCACTCCACAGGTGTCTATACTCATGTTAACACAGCAGTGAGGCCTTTCCCAGAACTGCCTTTATTTCTCTCCCACCCCCACATTGCACACTGTTTTCTTTTTAATTTATTTTAATTTTTATCTTTTTAGGGCCGCACCCATGGCATGTGGAAGTTCCCAGGCTAGGGGTCTAATCAGAGCTGCAGCTGCTGGCCTATACCACAGCCACAGCAATGCAGGATCCGAGCTGCATCTGTGACTACACCACAGCTCATGGCAACACCGGATCCTTAACCCACTGAGCGAGGCCAGGGCTTGAACCTGCATCCTCATGGATACTAGCCGGGTTTTTAACCCAATGAGCCACAATGGGAACTCCTCCTTTTTTACTTTAATCATCTCTCCCCTGGCCCCACCTCCATGAGAACAGAAGTTCCATGAAGGTAGAAGATTTTTGGGTTCAGTGATGTGTCCCCAAAGTTCTTAGAACAATGCCTGATTCATAGAAGTTTCTCCATAAATATTAATTGGTGGATGGTGAGGACACCTGGCTTCTGGACCTGACTCTGTCTGCTCTTGGCTTTGTGAATAATTTTACAGATGAGAGAACAGGTCTGAGAGACTACGCTGCTTATCTGGGAGCTGGGGTTACCACCTGGGCTGTCTGGCCCTCACCCGTGCCCTCTTCTGCCTCCCTGACCTTCTAACCAGGGGCTGGGAGCGGGCAGGACACTAAGAGTCCAGCTCCATGGGCATGTTGTGGGGTCTGGGCCTGAAGAATCAACCACGCTCATCTGCTTGCAGAGGGGACTGGCTTCCTGCAGCAGCCACCCGACCCAGGGCTTGCCAGCTCCTGGAGCCACCTGGATGTCCCTGGCCCAGCCAGCTGGCCCCTTAGTAAGCAGGAGTCCTTCAGTTTTTCTCGCTGGGCAGAGCTCGGCTGCAGGGCAGAGGGAGCCGGCTCCTTCCCCACAACGCCAACACGGCAGGCCCCCATTGATGGCAGGATCGCAGGTGAGTAGGAGGCTGCGCTCCCCTGGCCCCCAGGGAGGTGGGTTGAGGCTGAGTCCCAGAGTGGTGGTGGGTGACGAGGGGGAGGGTTGTTTGGACCTGGGGGTGAAAGGGTCTGTGCTTGCCCGTGGGGGAGTGGGGTGACTGTCCTGTGTGCTGACCACAGTGTGGCTGCAGGGGGCAGCGAGTGCTGCCTGGGATATCCCCAAACCCACTCTGTGTCTGCGTCACAGTCAGACAGACTGGCCTGGAGAATGGCCCTCTCCCTTTAAAACTATTTAAAAATAGTTGAGTGGGTTCCCATTGTGGCTCAGCAGGGTAAGAACCTGACACAGTGCCCGTGAGGATGCAGGTTCAATCCCTGGCCTCTCTTGGTGGGTTAAGGATTAAGTGATGCCGTGAGCTGTAGTGTAGGTCACAGATGTGGCTCAGATCTGGCGTTGCTGTGGCTGTGGTGTAGGCTGGCAACTGCTGCTCTGATTTGACCCCTAGCCTGGGAACCTCCATATGTCACAGGTGTGACACTAAAAAGAAAAAAATAAAATCGTTGAGTGCTTACTATGTACCAAGCATAGTTCTAATGCTTTTATTTAATCCCACAACAGCCCTCTGAGGTTAGTGCTATTATTTGGCCCATTTTACAGATAAGGAAAATGAGGAACAGAGAGGTTAAGTGGCCTTTCCATGATCACAAAGCAGTAAGTGGCAGAACTGGGCTGTGAATCCAGGCTGCCTGGCTCTAGGGCCCAAGCTCTAACCAGGTGATACACTTCTCTACATGTGTTGCTAAAGGACTGACTAACAGACAGGCAGCCAGACAGACTGACAGATAAGCTGACTGCCTTCCCAAAGTGTGTTTTCTAGTCATGGCAGAGCTACTGTATTTATTCTAGATGCCGCAGAGGGGGCAGCAGCCCAGCTCCTGGGTTGGAAATGACTGGGCGTCCCTGAAACACAGGTGTATGATCTTTGTAATATCATGCTTGACACTGCACTCACCCCGTACCAGGCACTGCGCTAAGGGTTTTTTGGGTCTATCATGTTACTTAATCCTCACACCACCCCACCCGAGGGACCTATGGCTTGGAAGAGGTTGGGTAACCTGCCAACGTCCGAGCCAGGCGGCCCACGAAGGACTTAAGATCTTGCTTACAGGCTCCTTCTGCCACTCGCTCTCCAGACAGCACATCTGATTTTCCCAGACCTCCAGTTAGCTGGCTTGACAGGACGGATGTCACATTCCAGGAGGCTGAGATACCAGGCCGGGGCTGAGAGGGACCTGAGGCAGGGCTCTGGCCACCAGCCAGAGTCCCCACGGCCTGCCCCGCTCTGCCTGCCACCTGGGGGCCTGGTGACTGGGATATGTCCACACCTGTCTGAGGCCACTTCCTCCTCCCTTCCTGGGGGTAAAGGCAGCCACCTCCTTGAGCTTAGGATGATTGCATGAGACGAGCCATAAGCCCTACATGTGGCCGCTTCTGTTAACACCATCGTCTTCACCATCCCGCTGCCTGCCAGGGTGCGGATCCAAGAGCCGCAGGGTGCCTTTCTCAGGCCTGTCCTCACAGCTCCAGGAAAGCACCCTGTCTGCACCCCTGTGCTCCATTGCAGACTGCCGGCTGCTATGGGATTATGTGTACCAGCTGCTTTCTGACACCAGGTACGAGCCCTACATCAAGTGGGAAGACAAGAACGCCAAGATCTTCCGTGTGGTGGATCCTAATGGGCTCGCCAGACTCTGGGGAAACCACAAGGTGAACTCAGCCAGCAGGCAGGATGGTCTCAATAGATATATCCAGAAGAGGACAGGGCAGGGGTCAGAGTGGAGCCCCAGCCCAAGGGTCAGGCCTCAGGGGACAGGGGATTCACTAGCAGCCTGAGATGTACTGGGATCATTTTATTTGCAGAGACCACGAGGGACAGGCAGTTACTTCTTGATGGGGGCTGTCCCTGGAACTCAGGAATCTTGCCTTCTGATGGCTGAATCACACCCCTGCTGAGCACTTGAGGCTCTTAAAGCATGTTTACAGGAATTGGGCATCGTATGCTGTTAAGCCCGATGAGGAAGCTGGTTCCCTGGAGGAAGCTGGGCCAGAAACCCAGGTCTCAGGCCCAAAGGGTCAGCAGTGTAAGGGCTGGAAAGGCCTGGGGATGGCTGAGGTCAGCATTCCCGGTGTGAGGAACGCCTGTACTATGTGGGTGTCCACACGGGAATTTTAGGTGGTTTACTCCAAATTCTAATAAGTATTTACCTTAGTAAGAATTAAGACTACAAAATTTAACTGCCTTATCTTTTTATTTTTTATTTTTTGCTTTTTAGGCCATACCCACGGTATATGGAGGTTCCCAGACTAAGGATCGAATTGGAGCTACAGGTGTCGGCCTACACCACAGCCACAGCAACACTAGATCCCAAGCTGCATCTGTGACCTACACCACAGCACAGGGCAACGCTGGATCCTTAACCCACTGAGTGAGGCCAGGGATCGAACCCGTAACCTCATGATTCCTAATTGGATTTGCTTCTGCTGTGCCACGACAGGAACTCCTAATTGCCTTATCAATCTCATGATTTTCAGTGGTGCTATAAAGCCAGTGTCCTAGTCTATATATAAATTCATTCAAGTTAAAAAGAGTTTTGGAGTTCCCATTGTGGCTAAGCAGTAACAAACCTGACTAGACACAAGAGAACTCCTAAAAGACTCTTTTTATTATTTATTTACTTATTTTTGCCTTTTTAGGGTCACACATGCAGCATATGGAAGTTCCCAGGCTCGCAGTTGAACTGGAGCTGCAGGTGGCCCACACCATAGGCACGCAACACCAGTTCTGAGCTGCATCTGTGATCGACAACACAGCTCACAGCAATGCCAGATCCTTAACCCACTGAATGAGGCCAGGGATCGAACACATGTCCTCATGCATACTAGTCAGGTTCATTACCACTGAGCCACACGGGAATTCCAGCAATTCCACTGAATGAGCGCCCTCCTCCTGGACAAGATAATTTAATCTTCACAACAAATCTGTGAGATGGCTGTTTTTTTAATCATCATTTTATAGCTGGGGCAACTGATTCAGAGAGGTAAATAAACTGATCCAAGTTCACACAGTGCCAAATGGTGGTGCTGGGGCTTAAACTGACACCAAAGCCTCTTTGCCCCTGCTCTGCACTGCCCATCCCTAGAGAGGGGACAAAGTGACTCGGTCAAAGTTTCGCAGCTGGTGACAAGGCCCTCGTGCTACCCCACCATGCTGTCTCTCCCAGGAAACATATATTTATTTGAGATGACTTGTGACATCTGCCATTTAAAAGCAACATAACAATTCACTCCTGCCCCCTCAAGGGTCACAGCCAGGTGGGTGACCGAACCATCCCGGTATTTATGCCCCAGCCTCCCCTGCCTTTCTCTTCCCAAACTCAAGAGAACACACTGCCTCACAGACTCCCGGGCTGAGGGGTGTAAGAAGCCGTGCACTCCAACCAGATGTGGAAACTGAGACCTGGAAGGCGCAAGGTGGGGCATCGAGGTGATGTGGCTGCTTTGCCTTCCAGAACCGGGTGAACATGACCTACGAGAAGATGTCGCGTGCCCTGCGCCACTACTATAAGCTGAATATCATTAAGAAGGAACCTGGGCAGAAACTCCTGTTCAGGTGAGTGGCCTAGGAGCTAAGGTGCCAAGCACGTGTGGGGCTGGGGTGGGGTGGCCTGGAGGCCCCTCTGCAGCTGGGGCAGGGGCTGGTTTGCAGCTGAATTCCATTTTTTTTTCTTTTTCTTTTTTTTCTTTTTGGGCCGCATCTGCAGCATATGGAAGTTACTAGGCAAGGGGTCAAATTGGAGCTGTAGCTGCCACCTACACCACCGCCACAGCAACACCAGCTCCCAGCCATGTCTGTGACTTACACCACAGCTCACAGCAATGTCAGATCCTTAACCCACTGAGAGGGGCCAGGGACTGAACCTATATCTTCATGGATACTAGTCGGGTTCGTCACCACTATGCCACAATAGGAACTTCTTTTTCTTTTTTTGGCCACGTGGCGGCATGTGGAGTTCCTGGGGACCAGGTATCAGATCTGAGTCGCAGTTGTGACCTACACCACAGCTGCAGCAACACTGGATACTTTAACCCACTGTGCGGGGCTGGGGATCAAACCTGCATCCTGGCGCTGCTGAGACGCCAGCAATCCTGTTGCGCCACAGCGGGAACTCCCTGAATTCCAGATTTCTGAAGACACCCGGGAAGACCATCCAGGACGAGGACAGCGGCAGGGAGCTTCTGGAGAGCCAGGAGCAGGACAGACTAGATTCCAAGGAGGAGATGCTGGAAGTCTCTCCGTGAACGGCACGTGGACTCCAGGCACCAGGCACCTGCAAGACAGAGACAGAGTCTCACATGAAAGCCGCTGTAGAGCCCTCCTCCCTCCACCCAGGGCAGCAGGAAAGCCCAGCAGAGTTCTGCACTCACAGCTGGTGTCTCAGACCTCAGAGCCGCCTGGAAGCTTGGGGAGTGAGAAGGGCTGAGGACATGGCGGGAGTATCATTCTTCAGGCAGGGCAGCCCTGACGCTGGGCGGGGGCACAGGGAGTGAGCTCTCTTCCTGCCCTTCGCCTTGGTCCCTGCTCAGCTCAGGAGAGGAAGCTGATCTCCAAGAAAACATCTAGTCCAAAGAAGGAAGCCGAAGTCCCTTGCTGAGCCTCCGCTTTCCTCATCTGCAAAAGGGCATGCTCATGAAAACCCCCTTGGGGGCTGGTGCATGAAATGGAAAAAAGGATTGCTGCTTTGTCAACTCTGGTGATAATAATAATGATACTGGACATTGAGGGGCTTACTGTGTGCCAGGCCTTGTGCCAAGAGCCTAACTTACATTTTATCTCATTCAATTCACATTCCAGCCCCCTGAGGTTTAAAGATGAGGCAAAGGAGGCAGAGGCTGGCAGAACTGGGATGCTTGCCCTGAGCCCAGCGCTGTGACCTATTCTTTCTCAGAACCACTGAATGTACTGGGCACTTCTCAAGCAGAGGCCATGGCCCTGCCTCTCCATCCTCAGCATCTTCACTGAACAGTTCACCTCACCTGGCCCAATCCCCTTGTCCTCAGTTTTCAGTGCGTGGCGACTCTGACCCATCCCCACTCCAGCTTATCATTTACCTGCATTGGCCAGGTGACCTCGGGTAGGTTATTCCATCTCTCTGGAGCCTCATGTTTCTTGTCTGCAAAGTGGGGGTGCTATTCCTGGCCCAACCTCACAGGACTCCCAGAAAACCTCAATAAGACAGCATTTGTGCTATGCTTAGTGCAGGCCTGCTGTGTGAGGAGCTAAGAAAACCCCGCAAATCCAAAGCTGCTCCAAAGCATGAAAATGCCCCTCCTATTGGCTCAGCTCCCCAGCCCCCCAGGTACCTCCCGATGGGGTCAGAGCCTCTGCCCTCAAAACCCCAGGGTGGGGAAGTGAAGGGAGTGTTTTCACTGCATCGAAAACACAACTTCTTGGACTCGCATCTTCTTTTCTGGAAGGAGGAAACCACCTCGGCCTCTTGCCTCCAACAGATCAGGAAACCCCCACTGCCTGGCTGCACCTGAGCTGGCCTTGGGTCACTGTAGTGAAGCTGATAAGGATTCTTGGATTTGGGGGCTCCAACTGTGACTGCCCATAAGCAGGGAAAATCCTGCCTGGGGCCCTGAACAATTCTGCACCAGAAGAGGCCCAACAGGGGCCTCAGCAAAAACGTTCAGCAGGAACATCCTGGGCCCCTGAGTCTTTCCTGAGACTGTTCCCTCTCCTTGACTTTGCTTCAGGATGAATGCACACCCCACAGCCCTTATCATCCCAGGCCCAGAATTAGACTGGGAGGGACCAGCGAAATTGATTCATCCAGGCTCTCCTGCTATAGATAAGGCTGCTGAGGCCAGAGAGGGGGAGTGACTTGCCCAAGGACACACAGCCCTGCTCAGGGTGCCGCCCCCTAGCGTTGCCTCATTTCTAGTTGCTTTGTATCTTGCTCACAGGTCTGAGATGCAGAGATTTAAAAGAGAGGATGGAGTGGTAAGTCACTTCTTCCAGTTACAGTGCTGGCATCTGCCTGCTGTCATGTTCATGGCTGTCAGCCGCTGTGAATCCCAAGGACTGTGGCTTCACAGTGGGGGGGTTAAATCTTATTCCATGCTGGGACTTCTGGGGCCAGGGGTGGGCTGTGGGCCTGGGCAGAGTCCACCAGCCCAGATCCCAGAGGCCTGGACTCCCCACTCGGCTCTGGGTTGAGGTGCACCCCACTTCTCCAAGCACATTTGGCTCTGGTCTGGGATGGACACCCAGGTGCCAGGAATAAGGGGATTCATTCAGCCCTTCCTTCCATGAGCATTAATTGGGCACCTGCTATGTACCTGGCACCAGAGAAGGCCTTGGGTTTATATCTATTTATTATACCATTAGATTCCTGAAAACTGGTGGATCACTGAAAACAAATTATGTCAAAATGGACTTTCTCACAAATCATTTTAACAAGCAAGAAACAGAGTCCCATGGTTTGAAAAAGCAGCCAGCTGTGACCCTTTGTGCCACATTATATTAATGTTAACAGGAAATAAAGAGTTTATAGGAAAAAAAGTGAGTGTACTAAGGAGCGGGTGCTCCACGTCCAGTCCAGTCGTTTACAGCATTAACCCAGGAGCCCAGGCTGCAACACGTCCATCTCTCCTTATATGGATTCTTGCCAGCGAAGGCTCTTACTCTTTTTTTTTTTGTCTTTTTTGCTATTTCTTGGGCCGCTCCTGTGGCATATGGAGGTTCCCAGGCTAGGGGTCGAATCAGAGCTGTAGCCACTGGCCTACGCCAGAGCCACAGCAACGCAGGATCCGAGCCGCATCTGCAACCTACACCACAGCTCACGGCAACACCGGATCGTTAACCCACTGAGCAAGGCCAGGGACTGAACCCGCAACCTCATGGTTCCTAGTCGGATTCGCTAACCACTGCGCCACGACGGGAACTCCAAGGCTCTTACTCTTGAAAGGAAGCTCCAGATCGAGCACTTTCCCCCCAGCTTCACTGAGATGTGACTGACATATAATGTGCAAGTTTAAGGTGTACAATGTCTAGAATTTTTTTTCTTTCTTTTCTGTCTTTTTGCCATTTCTTGGGCTGCTCCTGCGGCATATGGAGGTTCCCAGGCTAGGGGTCAAATCGGAGCTGTAGCCACCAGCCTACACCAGAGCCACAGCAACGCAGGATCCGAGCCGCGTCCGCGACCCACAGCATAGCTCTCGGCAACGCTAGATCGTTAACCCACTGAGCAAGGGCAGGGATCGAATCTGCAACCTCATGGTTCCTAGTCTGACTCGTCAACCACTGCCCCAAGACGGGAACTCCTAACATTTTAATCCTGGTGGCCCAGCCTTGTCTCAGGCTCTTAATGCAGGAAGCTCGGGCGGACACTGGTGACCCTGTGTCTTTCTTGGGTAGGATCCTAGTTGTGCTAGTCTTTCTTGGCTTCTTCCTCCCTATAATGTTACTCTACATTTTCATGTGTTCTCTTGAGAATCTTATAGAGGAATTCTCCTGTGGCTCAGCGGCTTAAGGATCTGGTGTTATCACTGCAGCAGCCTGGGTCACTGCTGTGGCGTGGTGCCATCCCTGGCCTGGAAACTTCCATATGCTGCCGTATGGGGGAAAAAAAAAAAAGCTTTATAGAGACACACAGAACACACACACACTTACAGAGCAAGCTCCTGATGCCTCCAAGCCATTTATGTCTGGTGACGAATGTGAAAGTGGTCTGGGCTCAGGAGGAGGACTGATTGTCCAATGCTGGCATCGGGTCCCCTCAGGCACCTCCTCCATGCTGGCCTGGCCACTCAGGGTGACCGTCGAACTAAGCCCACTCCCTTTGGATGGGGAGTTTAAAGTGAGTTGCCCTGAAATCAGAATGTGAATGTTTAAGAAATATTTTAATCATGATTTTAATTTTAAAAATTCCCTAACCTAGTAAGTTAACTGTTCATATGGGGAGCTGGGGGTAGCATACAAAAGAGGAATTCCTGGAGTTCCCGTCATGGCTCAGTGGTTAATGAATCCGACTAGGAACCATGAGGTTGCAGGTTCAATCTCTGGCCTTGCTCAGTGGGTTAACGATCTGGCGTTGCCGTGAGCTGTGGTGTAAGTAGCAGACGTGGCTTGGATCTGGCATTGCTGTGGCTCTGATGTAAGCCGGTGGCTATAGCTCCAATTAGACCTCTAGCCTGGGAACCTCCATATGCTGTGGGAGTGGCCCTAGAAAAGGTAAAAAAAAAAAAAAGAGGAATTCCCGTTGTGGCTCAGCAGGTTAAGCACCCAGCACAGTCTTTATGAGGATATAGGTTTGATCCCTGGCCTCACTCAGTGGGTTAAGGATCTGGTGTTGTTGTGGCTGTGATGTAGGCCGGTAGCTGCAGCTCCGATTTGACCCCTAGCCTGGGAACTTCCACATGCTGCAGGTGCAGCCCTAAAAAGAAAAAAACAACAACCAATTTTTAAATAATTAAATAAAAACCAAAGGAGAGTGGGGCCCTGCTGCCCTTGGGAAGGTCACACATCAGTGTGGGAAGCAGAAGTGGCTGATGAGCAGACTTTGTCTCCAGGGAGAGATGAATGAGAGGTGGCTGTGGGGACCAGGTAGCTCTGGTGAATTTTGCTTGGGAGGGGAGGGGCTGGGGGAGTGTCACTAAGGAGGCTCACTCAAGCTTCTGTTCTGTTTTCTCCTTCCCTTTTGGAGGGGTGAGGTCTGAGGTGAAGCAGGGTGGGGGGACTTCTGATCAAGAGGGGTCCGGGAGAAAGGCAGGGTGCAGGGGAAATGGAGGCAGGGCTGACTGCAGAGGCCCCTCCCTGAGGAAGGGCAAAGGGGTCGCAAGGATGAGGAGAAAGCCTTTGGGGGGGCCCTCCTGCCTCTGACCCATGAGAGACATAGGGGAAACTCCCAGCAGCCCCTGCACCAACTTCACGTGGCAATTGATGCTGTGGGGATAAAAAACACTGTTGGAAGCCTGTCTGGAGGGAGCTTTCAATGGAGGAGCTCAGTCCCAGGCCCTGTGCTGGGGTTTCCCTGTCATGGGAGCCTAGCTGGCCTCTGACACCAGAGTCTGGTTTGGGATGGACCTTTGATTGAAACTGCCTGCTCTTTTCTCGGAAAGGAAGAGAAACTAGAAGGGGAAATTAAGAGGAGCAGCCAGCCCAGAATGGGGCATGTTCCCCCAGGGGCAGCTGTGCCCTGCAGTTCACCACCCAGAGCAGGAGCTGGGGCCCATTTCAGGGCTGGAGGAGGGATGAGCAGAATCCAGCACCCACACCAGATGGCGCTGTGCTGGCCCACTGAGCTCTCAGGTGTTTTTGCTTTTGCTCAAAGTGGATTCTGTGTGGTAAGCTTAACACATGAAGCTTTTCGCGGCTTCTACCAATAGATGCCAACGCCTTTGAGGATAGTAAATAATGCAGTAAGATAAGCAAATAACAAACAGTACAACAAATATAATGAAATATGCACTTCGGTAGACAAAATCTTTCAGAATCTGATACCCATGGAGCAATAACAGAGGGTTTTTTTTTGGGGGGGAAGGGTGTTGTAGTTTCATGGAGGCTTCAGCAGAACTGAACTCGACTGGGAAACTTTAATTCTGGGCTAAGACAATTCAGGGCCACTCCCAAATCAGCAGAATGAACAAATGAGTCTCCTCCTATATTCCTCCAGGTAGCTTCCCAGTTTGTCATCCCAGGAGTCTGGAATAAAGTTTGAGAAGGGTGTGTCTCCTCCAACTCCAGGGACATGCCTCACAACCCCTGAGTCCCATTAATAAGCCTTCCCTGTAATAGTAACCTCTCTGATGCCTGCTGGTGCCTGGCCCAGTGCAGGAACCTCCCCCCACCCAAGCTCTCACAAACCCTGCAGTCCTCACAAAACACTCAGAAACTACCTTCTGGCTTCTCTAGCTTGGGGACACTCAAGGCATCTCTCCTTGGGAGAGCCTGAAGTTTAAAATCATGTCCACCAGGTGGCGCAAAGCTCCGTGAGTTGGTGTTGGGAGCACTCTGCTGCCAGTATCCGTTCTGACAGAGCACGCCTGCCCTCTCCTGCTAAGACGTAAGTACTACTCTCCAGCTCAGGCGTGGTCTGTAAGTAGACATCCAACCCCTGCCTGAAAACATCTAGTGATGGGGAGCTTGCTGCCTCTTGGGACAGAGTCAGTAGCAGGAGTGGGGATGGAATTGAGGGCACCAAAAAGCTACCTGTTCACTAATGTTACCCTTCCTCTTCCAACCCACAGGACAATGGTTTATGAAATTTCTGTCTTCCCAGTCTCTTTCTTGGGACTAACTCATCTCCTTTTCTTATCACCTTATCTTTGAGTAGTTAATTAACTTTCTGAACAGAGGCCCAGATGAGACCTTCCTGGGACATAGCCCAGGGTGAGTCAAAACCCTTGCTACCCTCTCCCCACACCTGCAGCCCCTGATTAAGAATCAAAAGGACTATGGCTCCCTCAGTTCCCTAGTGGCCTCAGTGAAGTCAGCCTCCTGGGCCTTCTGTGTCCATGTCCATAAAATGAGTAAGAGCATCCTCTCCCCTGCTGACCACATTAAATTACTGAGAAACTTCAAATAAATACTTTATTCATCTATTTAATTTTTTTTTTTTTTTGGTCTTTTTAGGGTCACACCTGAAGCATATGGAAGTTCCCAGGCCATGGTCGAATCAGAGCTGAAGCTCCTGGTCTACACCACGGCCACAGCAATGCCAGATATGAGCCTCGTCTGCAATCTACACCATAGCTCACAGCAACATCAGATCCTTAACTCACTGAGCAAGGCCAGGGATTGAATCCAGATCCTCACAGATACTAGTCGGGTTCATAACCCGCTGAGCCATGATGGGAACTCCTTAACAATTTTTTTTTTCTTTTTACAGCTGCATCTGTGGTATATGGAAGTTCCCGGGCAAGGGGTCGAATCGGAGCTGCAGCTGCCAGCCTACACCACAGCCACAGCAACAGCAGATCCAAGCAGCATCTGTGACATACACCGCATCTTGCATTAACACTGGATCCTTAACCCACTGAGCAAGGCCAGGGATGGAACCTGCATCCTCATGAATACGAGTTGGGTTCTTAACCCACTAAGCCATGATGGGAACTCCTACTTAACAAATATTTACTAAGCACCCATGATATACTAGGCACTGTTCTAGAAACTGGGGAGTACAGAGGTAACCAGGACAGGTAAGACCTGGGTGATGATAAGAGTCATGAAGGAAAACAGTCGAGTGAAGGGGCAAGGTCTTTTTTTTTTTTTTTTTTTTTTTTTTTTTAGGGCCACACCCACAGCATATGGAGGCTCTCAGGCTAGGGGCTGAATTGGTGTAGCCTAAACCGCTGGCCTACCCCACAGTCACAGCAACGCCAGACCCAAGCTGCATCTGCGACGTACACCACAGCTCATGGCCATGCTGGATCCTTAATCCACTGATTGAGGCCAGCGATCGAACCTGCATTCTCGCGGATACTAGTCAGATTTGTTTCTGCTGAGCCATGACGGGAACTCTGAAGGGGCCAGTTTTAATTTGACCTGCCAGAGCTGTGAAAAACACATGAAGGTAGAAGCAAGCCATCTTCACCTACATCAACTGCTCCTGCAGTCTGCCTGTCCTCCTTCTATTTGGCCTGTGGTTCCCACCATGAAAGTCATGCCTGAGATAGTCAATGTTGTTGTTTCTGTGATGTTGTTTTGTTACATGCAACCCATTGCAATCCTAATGGGTATGAATAACGCAGACAGGAAGGCTGTTGCCGAAACTTGGCCTCTGTCCACCGGTGCTAAATAGAAATACGGAGACAGAGTTTGGGACGAAGGAGAAAAAAATAGATTTACTGCTTTGCCAGGCAAAGGAGGCCACAGCAGGCTGTATTCTCCATACTGTACATTTCATACCCATGACTCATTTATTTTGTAACTGTAAGTTTGCACCTCCTAATCTTCCTCACCTACTTCCCTCCCTCCCCATCCCCCTACTCTCTGGCAACCACCTGTTCGTCCTCTGTATATATGACTCTGTTTGTTTAGTTATCATTGCTCATTTGTTTTGTTTTTTGTTTCAACATGTGAGATCATACAGTATTTGTTTTTGCTCTGACTTATTTTCACTTAGCATAATGTCTTCAAGGTGCATCCATGTTGTTGAAATGACAGGATTTCATTCTTTTTTATGGCTGAATAATATTCCAGCATGTGTGTGTGTGTGTGTGTGTGTGTGTGTGTGTGTGTGTGTGATCTTCTTTATCCATTCATATGTTGATGGGCACTTGGGCTGCACCCATATCCTGGCAATTGTAAATAATGAATCTCTTTTTTCCATTCCCTTTCAGTCTTTAGACGTGAAGAAAAAAATTTTTTTTTGTCTTTTGTTTTTTTAGGGCCACACTGCGGCATATGGAGATTCCCAGGTTAGGGGTCAAGTTGGAGCTGTAGCTGCCGGTCTATGCCACTGCCACAGCAACATGGGATCTGAGCCATGTCTGTGATCTACACCACCTCGCAACAACACCAGATCCTTAACCCAATGAGCGAGGCTAGGAATCAAACCTGCGTCCTCATGGATGCTAGTCATATTTGTTTCTGCTGAGCCACGAGAGATCTCCTGAAGTGAAATCTTTATAAGCAGCATATATATGGGTCTTGTTTTGTTTCCATTTAGCCACTCTATGTCTTTTGATTGGAACATTTAATCCATTTACATAAAGTAATTATTAAAAAAAATTTTTATGGTCACATCCACAGCATATGGAAGTTCCAGGGACTGAATCTGAGCCACAGCTGTGACCTATGTCACAGCTGCAACAACACCGGATACTTTAACCCACTGAGCCAGGCCAGGGATCAAACCTGAACTTCTGCAGTGACCCAAGCCACTGCAGTTGGATTCTCAACCCATCTGCCACAGCAGGAACTCTGACATAAAGTAATTATGGGTAGGCACATATCTTGCCATTTAAAAAATTGTATTTGGGTTGTTTTTGTAGTTCTTTTTGTTACGTTCTTCTTCTTTTGCTCTATTCTCTTGTAATTTGGTGACTATCTTTAGTGTTACGTTTGGATTCCTTTCTCTTTTGTGTGTATGCATATTTATTATAGATTTTTGGTTTGTGGTTACCATGAGGTTTACATGACTATATATATGTATATATACACATATACAACTCAACATAATCATGACTTGCCATATATCTTCTAACTTCCTCTTATAGATTGAATTGTATTCCCCCAAATTCCTATGCTGAAGCCCTAACCTCCAATACTGCAGAATGTGACTGTTTGGAAATAGGGTCTTTAAAGAGGTAATGAAGTTAAAACAAGGTCATTGCAGTTGGCCCAAATTTAGTTGGACTGGTGTCTTATAAAAGCAGAGATTAGGACACAGAGAGTAAAGACCATGTGAGGACACAGGGAGAAGGCAGCTGCCAAGGAGAGAGGCCTCAGAAAACACAGACCCTGCAGGTACCTTCATCTTGGACTTCCAGCCTCCAGAGCTGTGAGGAAGTATCTGCTGTTTATGCCACCCAGCCTGTGGTACGTTGTTACGGTAACCTGAGCAAACTAATATATGTCTTGTCCTAGGTTCTGGCCCTTTAGGGCTTCTCTGTGTTATGGCTCAGGACTTTGATAGATTAACCTGCAATGATGTTTTAGCGGAGGTGGTGGAGTCTTTCAAATGTCCCTCAATAACATATCTAGGAGTTCTTGCTGTGGCGCAGTGGAAACGAAACTGACTAGGAACCATGAGGTTGCAGGTTCGATCCCCCTTGCTCAGTGGGTTAAGGATCCGGTGCTGCCGTGGCTCGGATTCTGCGTTGCTGTGGCTATGGCACAAGCTGGCAGCTGTAGCTCCGATTAGACCCCTAGCCTGGGAACCTCAATATGCTATAGGTGTGGCCCAAAAAAAAAAAAAAAAAAAAAAATCTAAACTTGAAACCCAAATTTTAGTGACTAACCCCTAAGGGAGACTGGCAGTGAGGTAATTCAGGGATCAGCCCAGCACCCTCTTGCCATCCTCCTGGTGACAACTGATTCTGCCTCTGGGAGTGGCTCCTCATCACAGTCTCCTGCTCCTGGCAGTGGGGGAGGGCCCTGGAAGAAACTCCTTCCCCTGACCACCGTGATTGGCCCAGAGATGGCACATGACCCAGGTCAAGCCAGTCAGAGATTTTTCTAATTGGAGCTGGCAGGAAGTCATCCCCAAGCCTGTGGTGGCCATGAGGGGATGCCGGGAAGCACTAAGGTGAAGTGGGGTCCCAACAGGGGCTGGCCGCCCATGTCCAATTGGTGGGATTTCTGAGCTGTCCTAATCCCTGGGGCTCTCCCTTCAATTCTTTGACAAACTCGATACCTTCTAATAAATTTCTCACTTAAACTGGTTTGAGCTGGGTTTTTGTCCTATGCAAATCAGAAGACTCTGACTGTATTTTGAGGAGGTGGTACAATTTTCAGTCAAAGGATTGCCTGGAACCTTTCTTTTGGGGGGCTGTACCCACACCATGCAGAAGTTCCTTAGGCCAGGGATTGAACCCACACCACAGCAGCCACCAGAGCTAGCGTAGTGACAACATCAGATCCTCAACCTACTGAGCTACCAGGGAGCTCTGCTTGAAACCTTTCAAGTTCACTCCCAAGCCTGCCACTTCTCTCTTTTCTAGAAGGTGAGTTCCCCATCACTAGAGGTTTTCAAGCAGAGAAGGGATGTCCTTTGTCTGGGATGAATCAGAGGGAATTACTGCTTTGGAGCTAAAGAGATTTAACTGGGTGGCATCAACTATCCTCAGTAATAATCACTGGTCCTACTGTGTATATCATCCTCCTGCCAGGGATTAGAGGCCTAGTATTTGAATACAGTCCTAATTTTCTCTCAAACCCACAGACCAAGAATTTATGAGCATCAACGTAATACACCATATTAGCGAGATGAAAAACAAAACCCACATGACCATCTTAATGGACACAGAAGAGGCAGTCGAGAAAGTCCAAATGTTTTTATGATTAAAATACTCAACAAGCTAATACTGTAAGAAAATTTCTTCAACCTGATAAAGGCCATTTTTGAAAGCCCTACTGCTACTATCATAGATGCTTTCTCCCAATATCAGGAGGTTTTAACCAGGGAATTAGGCAAGGAAAAAAAAAAGGCATCCAGATTGGAATGGAAGAAGTAAAACTAAGTCTGTTCAGAGATGACATGATATTGTATATAAAAATCTTAGGGAAAAAATCTATTGGAATTAATAAGTGTGTTCAGTAAGGTTGCAGGACACAAGATCAATCTGCAAAAGTCAACTCTATTTCTATACAATGAATATCTGAAAATGAAATTTTAAAACAATTCTACTTACAGTAGTATCAAGAAAAATAAAATACTGGAGTCCCCATTGTGGCTCAGAGGGTTAAGGACCCAATGTAGCCTCTGTGAGGATTCAGGTTCAATCTCTGGCCTCACTCAGTGGGTTAAGGATCTGGTGTTGCCATGACTATGGCATAGGCCTCAGCTGCAGCTCCAATTCCACCCCTAGCCTGGGACTTCCATATGCTGCACATACAGCCATAAGAAGACAAAAAAAAAAAAAAAAAAAAAAAAAAAAAAAGAATAAAACACTTAGGAACAAACAAAAAGCTAGAGATACTCTCAAAACTACAAAACATTGTTGAAAGAAATTAAGGAAGACCAAAATAAGTGGGCAGACATCCCATGTTCATAGATGGGAAGACTTAGTATTATTACAATACTTCTCAAATTGATTTACAGATCCAGCATAATCCCTAGCAAAATTCCAACATTTTTTTTTTTTAAAGAAGTGGACAAGGAGTTCCCGTCGTGGCTCAGTGGTTAACGAATCCCACTAGGAACCATGAGGTTGTGGGTTCGATCCCTGGCCTTGCTCAGTGGGTTAAGGATCTGACATTGCTGTGAGCTGTGGTGTAGGTTGCAGACACGGCTCGGATCCTGCATTGCTGTGGCTCTGGCGTAGGCTGGTGGCTACAGCTCCAATTAGGCCCCTAGCCTGGGAACCTCCATATGCTGCGGGAATGGCCCAAGAAATGGCAAAAAGACAAAAAAAAAAAAAAAAAAAAAAAAAAAGAAGTGGACAAACTGATTCTAATATTCATTTGGGATTTCAAGTGACCCTGAATAGCCAAAACAATCTTGAAAAGCAAAGCAAAGTTGGAGGACCCATATTTTCTGATACCAAAACTTACCACAAAGGTACAATAATCAAAACAGTGTGGTACAGGCATAAGGACAGACATACAAGGCCAATAAAATAGAATTGAGAATCCCGAAGTAAATCCATATATCTATGGCAACTGATTTTTTTTCTTTTTGGCTTTTTAGGGCCACATCTGTGGCATATGAAGTTCCTGGGTGAGGGGTCAAATCAGAGCTGCAGCTACTGGCCTACACCACAGCCACAACCACAGCAACGCCAGATCCAAGCTGCATCTGAGACCTACACTGCAGCTCACAGCAATGCTAGATCCTTAACCCACTGAGTGGGGCCAGGGATTGAATCTGAGTCCTCATGGATCCTAGTCGGGTTCATTACTGCTGAGCCACAATGGGAACTCCATATGGCAACTGATTTTTAATAAGGGTACAGAGAATGTTCAATGGGTAAAGAATAGTCTCTTCAACAAATGGTGCTGACAATAGCCAAGACCTGGAGGCAACCAAAATGTCCATCGACAGACAATTGGATTAGGAAAATGTGGTATATATGCACAATGGAATACTACTCAGCCATAGAAAAAACAAAATAATGCCATTTGCAGCAAATAGATGGAACTAGAGACTCATACTGAGTGAAGTAAGTCAGAAAGAGAAAGACAAATACCATATGACATCACTTATATCTGGTGATATCATTTGTGCTGTGTCCTATACAGCACAAATGAACCTTTCCACAGAAAAGAAAATCATGGACTTGGAGAATAAACCTGTGGTTGCCTAGGGGGAGGGGGAGGGAGTGGGATGGATAGGAAGCTTGGATAGCAATAGCTTGCAATGGATGCAAACTATTGCCTTTGGAATGGATTAGCAATGAGATACTGCTGTGTAGCACTGAGAACTATGTCTAGTTACTTAGATGGAGCATGATAATGGGAGGAAAAAAGATTGTATACATGTATGTGTAAGTGGGTCACCATGCTGTACAGTAGGAAAAAAATTGTATTGGGGAAATAACAATTTAAAAAAACCCAAAAAACAAAAAACAAACAATGTTGCATATTCACATGCAAAAGAATGAAGTTGTACCCTTACTTCACACCATATACCAAACATAACTCAAAATGTGTCAAAGACATAAAACATAAGGGCTAAAATCATAAAACTCTTAAAACACAGGAGTAAATCCTCATGACTATAAAGCAATAGTTTCTTAAATATGATACTGAAAGCACAAGCAACAAAGAAAAAAATAGGTAAATTGAGATTCATCAAAATTTAAAATTTGCTTCAAAGGATACCATCAAGAACCTGAAAAGAGGAAGTTCCCGTCGTGGCTCAGTGGTTAACAAATCTGACTAGGATCCATGAAGTTGTGGGTTCGGTCTCTGGCCTTGCTCAGTGGGTTAAAGATCCGGCGTTGCCATGAGCTGTGGTGTAGGTTGCAGACATGGCTCAGATCTTGTGATGCTGTGGCTGTGGTGTAGGCCAGTGACTACAGCTCTGATTCGACCCCTAGCCTGGGAACCTCCATATGCCATGGGACCGGCTCTAGAAATGGCAAAAAGACAAAAAAAAAAAAAAAAAAAAAAAAAAGAGAGAGAGAGAGAAACTGAAAAGTCAATGCAAAAATTGGAGAAAATATCATGTATCTGACAAGAGACTTGTATCCTGATATGCAAAGAAAACTTAAAACCCAGTAATAAAAAGAAAAATAAAGCAATTAAAAATTGGGCAAAAGACTTGAATAGATGTTTCCCCAAAGAAAATATACAAATGGCCAATAAGCAAATGAAAAGATGCTCAACAGAGTTAATCACTAGGGAACATGGATCAATTCATGAGATACCATTTCATTTCTATTAGGAAGTCTGTAACAAAAAAGATGAACAAGTGTCGCAGAGGATGTGGAGAAATTGGAACCCTCATATATTGCTGGTATGCATCTGCTATGAAAAACAGTGTAGCACTTTCTCAAAAAGCTAAAGTAGATTTACCTTATGATTCAGCAATCTCGTTCTTAAATATATAACTAAGAGAATTAAAAATGTATGAATAAATGTTCATACACAAATATTCATAGCAGCATTATTCATAATATCAGAAAAAGAAAAACAAAACCACCCAATTCAAAGAAACAAACAACTGATAAGTGGATAAACAAATGTGGTATATCCATACAATGGAATATTATTTGGCCCATAAAAGGAGTACAGTTACATGCTATAACATGGATGAACCTTGAAAACATTATGCTAAGTGAAAGAAACCAACTACAAAAGGCTATCTATTGTATGAGTCCATGTATATGAAATGTCCACAACAGGCCAATCCATAGAAGTAGACAGTAGATTTGTGGCTGCCAGGGGCTTGAGGGAGGCAGGAATGGGGAGTGACAGTAATGGGTATGAGATTTCTTTGCAGGGTGATAAAAAATATTCTGGAATTAGATAGTGGCAATTGACACACAACTGTGTAAATATACTAAAAACCAAAGAATTGTACACTTTAAAAGGGTGAACTTATTCAACATAGTTTTGGAAGTCCTAGCCACAGCAATCAGAGAAGAAAAAGAAATAAAAGGAATCCAAATTGGAAAAGAAGTAAAACCATCAGTGTTTGCAGATAACATGATACTATACAAAAATCCTAAAGATGCTACCAGAAAACCATTAGAGCTCATCAATGAATGTGATAAAGTTTTAGGATACAAAATTAATACACAGAAGTTCCCATTGTGGCGCAGTGGAAACAAATCTGACTAGGAACCTGAGGTTGCGGGTTTGATCGCTGGCCTCGCTCAGTGGGTTAAGGATCTGGTGTTGCCATGATCTGTGATTGTAGGTTGCAGATGTGGCTTGGATCCTACATTACTGTGGCTGTGGTGTAGGCCAGCAGCTGTAGTTCCAATTAGACCCCTAGCCTGGGAACCTCCATATGTCATGGGTGCGGCCCTAAAATGGACAGAAAAAAAAATTAATACACATAAATCTCTTGCATTCCTATACACTAACAAAATCAGACAGAGAAATCAAGAAAAAAGTCCCATTGACCATTGCATCAAAAAGAATAAAATTCCTAGGAATAAACCCACCTAAAGAAGCAAAAGCAGGCAGAAAACAGTAAGATGCTGATAAAAGAAATCAAAGATGACATGACACAGACAGAAAGATATACCATGCTCTTGGATTTGGAAGAATCAATATTGTCAAAATGACTGTAATACCTAAGGCAATCTACAGAGTCAATGAAATCCTTATCAAATTACCAATGGCATTTTTCACAGATTTTCAAAGAACTAGAACAAAAAAATTTTAAATTTACATGAAAACACAAAAGACCTGAAGATCCAAAGCAATCTTGACAAAGGAAAAGAGAACTGGAAGAATCAAGCTCCCTGACCTCAGGCTATACTATGAAGCTACAGTCATCAAACAGTATGGTACTGGCACAAAAATGGATTATATAGATCAGTGGACCTATCTATATAATCCACAAAAATGGATTATATAGATAGAAAGCCCAGAGATAAACCCATGCACCTATGGTCAACTAATCTATAACCAAGGAGGCAAGAATACACAATGGAGAAAAGACAGTCTCTTTAACAAGTGGTGCTGGGAAAACTGGGACAGCTACATGTAAAAGAAATAGATCAGAACATTCTTTAATACCATACACACACACACAAAATTCAAAATGGATTAAAGACATACATCTAAGGTCAAACACTATAAAACTCCTAGAGAAAAACATAGGCAGAATACTCTTCGACGTAAATCACAGCAATAGCTTTTCTGATCCACCTCTTGGAGTAATGAAAATAAAAACAAAAACAAAAACAACAACAACAAAAAATGGGACCTGGGAGTTTGCATCGTGGCTGAGTAGAAACAAATCTGACTAGTATCTGTGAGAATGCAGGTTCAATCCCTGGCCTTACTCAGTGGGTTAAAGATCTGGCATTGCCATGAGCTGTGGTGTAGGTTGCAGACACGGCTTGGATCCTGCATTGCTGTGGTTGTGGCACAGGCCAGCAGCTACAGCACCGATTAGACCCCTAGCTTGGGAACCTCCATATGCCAGGGGTGCAGCACTAAAGAAAAAAAAGACCAAAAAAAAAAGGGGGGGGCCTAATTAAACTTAAAAGCTTTTGCACAGCAAAGGAAACCATTAAAAAAAACTGAAAACCACCCACAGGATGGGAGAACATCTTTGCAAATGAAGTGACAACAAGGGATTAATCTCCAAAATATATAACCATCTCATGCACTTTATATATATATAAAAAAAATGGTCAGAAGATCTAAATAGACATTTCTCCAAAGAAGACAGATGGCCAAAAACACATGAAAAGATGCTTAACATCACCAATCATTAGAGAAATGCAAATCAAAACCACCATGAGGTACCACCTTACACCAGTCAGAATGGCCATCATCAAAAAGTCTACAAACAGGAGTTCCTGTTGTTGTGAAGCAGAAAGGAATCCGACTAGGAACCAGGAGGATGTGGGCTGGATCCCTAGCCTTGCTCAGTGGGTGAAGGATCCAGCCTTGCAGTGAGCTGTGCTGTAGGTCACAGACATGGCTCAGATCCTGCATTGCTACACCTGTGGCATAGGCTGGCAGCTGTTTGACCCCTATCCTGGAAACCTCCATATGCTACAGGTGCAGCCCTAAAAAGCAAAAAAGCAAAAAAGCAAAAAAAAAAAAAAAAAAGGGCTACAAACAATACATGCTAGGGAGGGTGTGGAGAAAATGGAACCCTATTATTACACTGTTTGTGGGAATGTAAATTGGTGCAACCACTGTGGCAAACAGTATGGTGATTCCTCAGAAAACTAAAAATAGAATTAGCATTTGATTCAGCAATCCCACTCCTGGACATCTATCCAGAGCAAACCATGACTCGAAAAGATACATGTATTTCAATGCTCATTGCAGCACTACATATAATAGCCAAGACATGGAAACAACCTAAATGTCCATTGACAGAGGAGTGGATAAAGAATATGAGGTACACAATGGAATATTACTCAGCCATTAAAAGGAAAGAAATAACTGCATTTGCAGCAACATGGATGGCTCTAGAAATTATCATGCTAAGTGAAGTTAGACAATAAGGCACCAACATCATATGCTATCATTTACATGTGGAATCTAAAAAAAGGACATGATGAACTTCTTTGCAGAACAGATAACTAAAACTAAAAATGGACTTAGCATATGATCCAGCAATCACTGGGCATCTATCCAAAGAAAACCACAATTTGAAAACATATGTGCACCCTAATGTTCATTGCAGCACTATTTCCAAGACATGGAAGGAACATAAATTTCCATTGACAAAGGACTGGCTAAAGAAGATGAGGGGCATATATACAACAAAATATTACTCAGTCATAAAAAAGAATGAGAAATGCCATTTGTAGCAACATGGATGGACTTAGAGATTATAATACTAAGTAAGTCAGAGAAAGATAAATATCCTATGACATCACTTACATGTGGAATTTAATAAAAATGATACAAAAGAACTTATTTATAAAACAGAAACAGGAGTTCCCTAGTGGCCTAGTGGTTAAGGATTCAGCACTGTCACTGCTGTGGTGAGGAACTTCTGCATGCTGCAGGCATAGCAAAATAAATAAAATGAATAAATACATAGATAGATAGATAAATAAAATAAAACAGAAACAAACTCAGATTTCAAAAGTGAACTTATGGTTACTAAAGGGGAAACTGTGAGAGGGAGGAATAAATTAGGAGGATGGGACTGACATATACACACTACTATATAAAATAGATAGGCAACAAAGACCCATTGCATAGCACAGGGAAATCTACTCAATATTCTGGAGTTCCCATGGTGGCGCATCTGACTAGGAACCATGAGGTTGTGGGTTCGGTCCCTGCCCTTGCTCAGAGGGTTAACGATCCGGCGTTGCTGTGAGCTGTGGTGTAGGTCGCAGACGCGGCTCGGATCCCGAGTTGCTGTGGCTCTGGCGTAGGCCAGTGGCTACAGCTCCAATTTGACCCCTAGCCTGGGAATCTCCATATGCCATGGGAGCGGCCCAAGAAATGGCAAAAGGACAAAAAATAAAAAAAATAAAAAAAAAGAATGAAATCTACTCAATATTCCATAATAACCTATATGGGGAAAAAGAATGGATATATTTATATGTATAACTGATTCACTTTACTGTACACCTGAAATTAATACAACATTGTAAGTCAACTATACCCCAAGAAAATTTTTTAAAAATAATAATAATCCTGGTGCTGCAGATGCTAATTCTGTTGCTCCACAGTGGGAACTCCAGTAAATGATAGGTATTTTTATTATTATTTTCTCTTAGATAGAGGAAGGAGTTCTCCGGAAGGAAATTTTGGCCTTGGATGAAAAGTGGAAAGAAGATGAGTTCCTGCTGTGGTGCAGTAGATTAAGAATCCAACTGCAGTGGCTCTGGTTGTTGTGGAGGCGTGGGTTCTATTCCTGTTTTGGCACAGTCGGTTAAAGGATCTGGTGTTGCTGCTCAGATTCAATTCCTGGCCCAGGAACTTTCATATGCCATGGGTGCAGCCATTAAAAAAAAAAAGAAAAAGAAAAAAGAAAGAAAGAAAGTGGAAAGAAGAGGCTCAGCTGAAATAAGGAGACAAACATATTGGAGGTTGCAGCTTAGGCTCAAGGGATACGAAGGGTCCTCTCCAGGCATAGGGAGCGGTCAGCATGGGTCCAGGGAGGGTGACTGAAGAGAAACAGTATAAACACAGCCTCCCGCTGTGCCTGGTGTGTGGGTTAGAACTGGAAGACAAATGGGACAAGCTATTATCATCACGTTCTGTTGCTCCAGCTTTCCCCCTTGACTCTGTGAGCATCAGCTTCAGCCCAGACTCCCCCTGGCTGACCTGGTCATTCCACGTTCAGTAAACAGGAGCAGCAAGCCCATTAGGACCAACACTCCAGAGGGCCTGAATGTTTTCTTCTCATCAATACCTGATTCTTACAGTTGGGAAGTGCAGGGCAGTAGCCGTTTGTAGAGGACTGTATGGAGGTTCCTCAGAAAACTAAACATAGAGCTATATATGACCCAGCAATCCCACTCTTGGGCATACATCCAGACAACACTGTAATTCAAAAAGAAACATGCAACCCTATGTTCACTGTAGCACTATTCACAATAGACAAGCCACTGAAACAACCTAAATGTCCATCGACAGATGAATGGATTAAGAAGATGTGGTACATATACACAATGGAATACTACTCAGCCATAAAAAAGAACAAAACAATGACTTTTGCAGCAACACTGATGCAACTAGAGATTCTCATACAGTAAAGTCAGAAAGAGAAAGATAAATACATGGTATCACTTATATATGGAATCCAATAAATGGCACAAATGAACATACCTACAGAATATAAACAGACTCATAGAGAACACACCTGTGGTTGCCAAGGGGAAGCTGGGAGGGAGTGTAGGGTTAGAAGATGCAAACTATTACATTTAGAATGGATAAGCAATGAGCTCATATTGTACAGCACAGGGAACTATATACCCAGTCTCTTAGGACAGAACATGATGGAAAACAGTATAAGAAAAAGAATGTATAGGAGTTCCCGTCGTGGCGCAGTGGTTAGTGAATCCGACTAGGAACCATGAGGTTGCGGGTTCAGTCCCTGCCCTTGCTCAGTGGGTTAACGATCCAGCGTTGCCATGAGCTGTGGTGTAGGTTGCAGACGCAGCTCGGATCCTGCGTTGCTATGGCTCTGGCGTAGGCCGGTGGCTACAGCTCCGATTCAACCCCTAGCCTGGGAACCTCCATATGCCCTGGGAACCTCCATATGTCACTATGCTGTACAGTAGAAATGGACATGGACACAACACTGTAAATCAACTATAGTTTATTTAAAAAATTAATTAAAAAAACAAAAAAATTTGATTCTTGTGGAATAACAGATGGTTTTTATTTCATTCTTTGTACCTTTTACGTACTTTTCAAATTTCCTCCAGGGATGAGGTATCTGATTAAAATGCTAGTAGGGAGAGTTCCCGTCATGGCGCAGTGGTTAACGAATCCAACTAGGAACCATGAAGTTGAAGGTTCGATCACTGGCCTTGCTCAGTGAGTTAAGGATCCGGCGTTGCCCTGAGCTGTGGTGTAGGTCACAGATGCACCTTGGAGCCTGGATTGCTGTGGCTCTGGTGTAGGCCGGTGGCTACAGCTCCGATTAGACCCCTAGCCTGGGAACCTCCATATGCCATGGGAAGCAGCCCTAGAAAAGACAAAAAATAAAAATAAAATAAAATAAAATGCTAGTAGGAAAACCATAACAAGCAAGATTCCTGACTGCACTGCCCTTTGTATAGACTTTTCTTTCCCGTACCTCACGTGGCTCCATCAAGATAAGCATTTGTGAGCTGTATCAGTCAGGGTTTAGTTGGAGGAAAACAGAAACTACATCAGCTAATTTTAGAACAGGAATCAGGGCCTTACAAAGTCACTGGAAAGGTTAGAGGACTGGGTTCCAGGTGGGATTTTCAGGAATGTTCCAGAACACCACCACCAGACAGCAATATGATGGAGTCCTGGTGCTAAAAAATACACGGCTTCTCTTTACCTTGCTTTTTCCAGCAGCAGCTGAAGTCAAGGAAAGCAGCCCCCATCTCAATGGCTCCTTCCAAATCACAGCCCAGGGCATGAGAGTTGTCAGATCTGAATTCACATCGGAAATTAGCTGCCAATTATGAAGCACAGGAAAAGACCCTTAGGGGAGGAGACTGGGATGAATGCAAATGGGGTCAACCCATCGGGATTTTAATGTTTAACAACATTTACATAAATTTAACATTTAATACATTAAATCACATTTAACTTGGCTCGGTATTTACTTGAGCTAAACAATTGATGATTCCCTCCCTCCTTTTTTTTGCCTGGGTAAAATCTGTATTTGCATTGTGAAATGGCTTTTTCCCATCCACGGAGTCTAAATTTACCCCTGAAGCCCCATCTGTGACACAAGCCCTTGAAACCTGGAAAGGTGGTTTCCCTTGAGCATTGCTCATATCTGGCTGTGAGCACTTTGCATTTGGCTGATGTTGATGTGAATAATTGCTTTCTCTACAGGAGATGAGAAACTCCTGTGCGTTATAGGCAGCGAGAACTTCCTGGTATTCTCTTAGGCATAATGAGCACTTCCTGGAGGAAACAATATAACTTGAGAAGCTGTATTTTTTTTTTTTCAATTAAAGAACCAGCTGCTCAAGAACAAAATCGGAGGCCAAGAAGCATTTAAGAAGATGCTCAGCTTCATTAATAACTGAATAAGGCGAGTTCCTGTTGTGGCTCAGTGGGTTAAGAATCCTACTAGTATCCATGAGGATGCAGATTCGATCCCTGGCCCTGCTCAGTGGGTTAAGGATCTGGTGTTGCCACAAGCTGTGGCATAAGTTGCAGATGCAGCTCAGATCCCACGATGCTGTGGCTGTGGTGTAGTCCAGCGGCTGGAGTTCCGATTCGGCCCTTAGCCTGGGACCTTCCATATGCTGCAGGTGTGGCCCTAAAAAACAAAATGAAACAAAAAACTGAATAAAGGTGAATTAAAACCAGGTGATCATTTGACAGACAACAATGAACAGGCTCAGAGGTGTCATGAGTGGACGCAGCTGCCACACTCACAGACCAGAGCTGGAGGTGTGAAGAGCGGCAAAGTCTTTTCAATTACTCAAGGAATTTTACTACATTTATAGTTGTACAATGATCATCACAACCCCATTTTACAGCATTTCCATCCCAAACCCCCAGCTCATCCTCCTACCCCCCCCAACCTGTCTCATCTGGAAACCATAAGTTTTTCAAAGAGGGGCAGTCTTGGAAAGGAATTCGGTTGGGTCTACAAAAGATTTAAATGTCTCCCTAGTGACCCAATTCTTCTATTTCTAAGAATATACCTTTCAGAAATGTTCTCGCATATCACAGAAATATATTTAAAGAAATACCCTCTGGAGTTCCCGTGGTGACGCACTGGTTAACGAATCCGACTAGGAACCATGAGGTTACAGGTTCGAACCCTGGCCTTGTTCAGAGGCTTAAGGATGTGGCATTGCCGTGAGCTGTGGTGTAGGTTGCAGACATTGCTGTGGCTCTGCTGTAGGCCGGTGGCTACAGCTCCGATTCAACCCCTAGCCTGGGAACCTCCATATGCCGTGGGAGCAGCCCTAGAAAAGGCAAAAAGACAAAAAAAAAAAAAAGAAAAAAAAAGAAAAGAAGTACCCTCCTAAGCACTGGGTTACAACCATAAACACCTGCGAAAATTCAGGTGACTAGCAATGAGGTTTGGATAAATACAATGGAATACCATGCAGCTAATGTAAAGAAGATCCGTAATTAGTGCCATGGAATGGAAATGTGGGCACTCCTGCAGATGCAGGGCTGGGAGGTCTCTCAGCTGTTTCTCAAGCAGTGATGCAATCCTTGTCTATGAATATCTGGAACCAGTAAAACCAAGAATCTGAGAACATGGCATAGTAAGGCTTAGGTCTCTTTGTTCTATAAGATAATTTATATAACCTGCACCAAGGAATTAGACTTAAAGCATGGGATATTCTCTAGGCTTCATGTCTTCCGTTAAGTCAGTGCCTCAGTGCCCCAAGGGAGATAGAAAAAGTTGAACTTGGATGTCTTAACTGTCAACCATCTTGGGTTTAAAATAGGCATGGGGGTTGCCCTGGGGAGGAAGGCAGTGACCTAGCTGTGGACAAGCTGATTTGGGCCCACCTCCCTCACCCCTGCTGCCTAGGTTGATGTGGGAATCCGGAGTCCAGGCTGGGAATTCCACTCCAACTTTCCAAAGTTTCAAGGAGAAAGGTCACCCACAGAAAGCGGAGGAGCCCGTGTAGGTAAAATGCAATTTTCTTCATGTCACCGTGTGTGGGAAACACAGGGATGTTGCTGAACACCCCTCCTGAGTACTGGCTGTCTCTTGGGGGTCTGAACCCTTTCACACACTATGTTAGAAAAAGAAACGATCTCGGGCTTGGAAGGGAGAAGGGAGTCTTCCCTGCTTTTTGGCCAAAAACTCCCTTAAGACAATGTTTACTGTGGAACCATCACAAGAACATTAAAAAAAAAAAAAGTGAGATATGGAACAGTATATGTTGAATGCTCCCATCTGTGAAGAAAATAATAATAATAAACAATGAAGCTACACTATTTTCTATTAAAAGTATCCCAGGAGAGCATATTCAAAACAGTGACTCTCTCCCACATGTGCAGGTATAACCAGGTGCCTGGCATTTTAAGTCATAGCCAGACATGTATATTGTAGCAGTGCAACAGCTCTGCTTCCAGCAAAGCTAGCCCCACAGGCTTGCCTGCCTGTCAACAAGGCAATACCTTTGATACGATAAGACCTTCCAAGTCTGCCCGAACAGCTCACGTTCAGGCTCCCTAGTGGGAGGGGAGTGATCTTACTTATCAACTGAGGGCACAGTCACCTGCTAATGCAAAGGTCCACCTCTTCCCTGAAACACGGCTCCTTCCAGGTTGAGTCCTAATGCCTGAAATTCCACCATCTGATCATGCTCCTCTGGGGAATTTCAGGATGGTCAAAAGAGCCCAGCCCTCAGGTTTCACCTTGTGGGCAACCTTTGCAGGTGGAAACCTGGTCCTACCCTGGACTTCAGTGGAAAGTCAGCACTAAGAATGAAAGTCATGAAGGGCAGAAAGAGTTGTGACTAACACTTTAGGGATCAACCTTGGCTTCAATTTCCTCGATATTGGCTTCACATTTTTAATCTCAAGATGAATTATTTTCTCTTTTACTCACTTATTTTTTAGGGCCCATGAAGGAAACACTTTTTTCCCCCCTCTTTTTACAGCTGCACCTGTGGCATATGGAAGTTCCTGGGCTAGTTGCCAGGGTTGTATCAGAGCTGTAGCTGGGATCTACACCACAGCCACAGCAACGCCAGATCCAAGCCACATCTGCCACCTACACTGCAGCTTGCAGCAATGCTGGATCCTTAACCCACTGAGTGAGGCCAGGGATCGAACCTGCATCCTTATAGAGACAATGTCTGGTCCTTAACCCCCTGAGCCACAAAGGAACTCCAAGGGAACACTCTGAAAGTGACAGGATGGTACTGTCATCTGCCTGACAAGCACGCGTTCTGCTGGACAATCAGGCAATTAGAGCGTGTGCTCTTGAGCGATTCCTCCGGCAGGAAGGGGAATATCCCAGTAGCTGACTCGGAGGAGACGGGCAACTGAATCATGAGCCTGGATGGCCTAGCTGGTGGGAGTTCTGGGACCTGGAGACCCAGACTGCTGAATGGCTATGTGTGAAAGAGTGTGTGTCAGTTCCTTGTAGCTACCGTGACAAACTGCCACAAGTTTAGGGGCTTAAAATAACAGAAATGTTTTCTTCAAAGGAGGCCAGAGGTCCAAAGTCGAGGTTTCAAAAGGGTTGGCTCCCTCGGGAAGCTCTAAGGAGAACCCATTCCACGCTTTTCTCCTAGATTCTAATTGCAATCCCAGGCTTTCCTTGGTTTGTGGATGCTTCATGCCAATCTCTGCTCCATCTTTACATGGTCTTCCCTCTGTGTGTCTCTGTGAATCTCAAATCTCCTTCTGCCTCTCTTATAAAAACATCTGTCATCAGATTTAGGGCCCACTCTAAATCCAGGATGATCTCATCTTGAGATCCTTAATTTTATCCACAATGACTTTTTCTAAAGAAGGTCACATTCACAGGTTCCAGGGGTTAGAACCTGAACATACCCTTTGAGGGGTCACTGCTCAACTCACTACAGAGAGGGGGCCCAGTGGGACCAAGGACAGTTGCTGCTCCTGTTGCCCTAGGAGCTACTACAGCTATTGGTAGCATGTTGCAAATCTCTCTGTGCCTAAAATTTTGCATAATTTCCTATCTGAAAAAGAGGTCCCAGCTCCTGGAGACTAAATTGCATCCTTTCCAACCAGTTCAGACCTGGCACCAGGAGGAGTGTAATGAAGTTCATTTGCAGAGGAAGCTGGGAGGCTGAATGGAAGGAGAAATAGATGGGCATCTGGGGCAGGCGGCCTCCTTGAATCCCCTCTCCTCTCTGCTTGTCATCACCCCCAGGCCTTGGGCCAGTGGGGACCTCCCACCTCCCCAACCCTCCCAGATGGGGAGATTTGATTTGGGTTTGTTCAGTGGCTGAAAAGCCAGACCACCGTTTGGCATTCTCTTTGAGAGGGAGGTCATGACAGAGAGGACCTGGGCCACAGCCAGTGTTTCTCCATGAAACTGAATCCCAGAAGGACATGTTTGAGGCCCCACGTGGACAGGAAGGCAGCTTTCTGGGAGGCCCAGCAACCTGGGAACTGTCACCAGGGAAGATACTCCATGAATCCTCCCTTGCAACCCCCTTTGTGAAAGGGGAGAGCCATTTCTATCATTTGCCTGGTGGGGCCAAGCCAGGGAAATGCTTTAACCAATTCTGGAGTATGTAAATAACACACACTTCCTAGATAACAGTTGGAACATGAGGCAAAGAATAAAAAATAAAACCACCTATAATTCCATTTCAAAGGAAAGTCATTTAAAATATTTAGGTGGCTGTATTTCTATTTTAAAGAACACATATATGCAGCAGAGGAAATCACTAACGAAATGAAAAAAGCAACCTACTGAAGGGGAGAAAATATTTGTAAACTACATACCCAATAAGGGGTTGATATCCAAAATATACAACCAACTCCATACCAAAAAACAAACAACCCAACAGAAAAATGGGCAAAGACGGAGTTCCCGTCACGGAACAGCAGAAACGAATCTGACTAGGAACCATGAGGTTGCGGGTTCAATCCCTGGCCTCACTCAGTGGGTTAAGGATCTGGTGTTGCCATAAGCTGTGGCATAGGTCAAAGACATGGCTCAGATGCTGAGTTGCTGTGGCTATGGTGTAGGCTGGCAGCTGTAGCTTCCGATTGGACCCCCTAGCCTGGGTACCTCCGTATGCCGCAGGTGCAGCCCTAAAAAGCAATATATGTACATACACACATGCACACACACAAAGAACTCGAAAGGCCATTTTTCCAAAGACATAGGTGGTCAATACGTACATATAAAGGTGCTAAACATGACTAATCATTAGGAAAATATAAATCAAAACTACAATGAGATTATCACCTCACACCATTAGGATGTCTATGATAAAAACAAAAACAAAAAAACAAGAGATAACAAATACTGGTGAGGATACCGAGCAAAGAAATCCTCATGCACTGTTGGTGGGAATGTCAAAGGATGCAGCCACTATGAACAACAGCATGGCGCTCCTCAAGGAGGTAAATAACAGAATTACCAGTGATCCTGCAATCTCACTTCTGGGTATATATCCAAAGGAAACAAAACCATTATCTCAAAAAGATACATGCCATCTGTGTTCCCATGTTCACTGCTACATTATTAACAGCAGCCAAAGTATAGAAACAAGCTAAGTGTCTGTCAATGGCTAAATGGGTAAAGAAAATGGGGGGGGGGGGCGATGCGGGTGTGGGGAACATTATTCAGCCTTTTTTTTTTTTTGTCTTTTTGTCTTTTTGCCTTTTCTAGGGCTGCTCCCACGGCATATGGAGGTTCCCAGGCTAGGGGTCGAATCGGAGCTGTAGCTGCCGGCCTACACCACAGCCACAGCACCGTGGGATCCGAGCTGCATCTGCAACCTACACCACAGCTCACAGCAACGCCGGGTCCTTAACCCACTGAGCGAGGCCAGGGATGGAACCTGAAACCTCATGGTTCCTAGTCAGATTCGTTAACCACTGAGCCACAATGGGAACTCCAATTCAGCCTTAAAAAAGAAAGAAATCCTATCATCTGTGAGAATATAGATGAACCTGGAGAACGATCTGCTAAGTGAAATAACTCAAAGACAGATACTACATGGTATCACTTATGTGGAATCTAAAAAAAAGTCTTACTAATACAGAGAGTAGAATAGTGGTTGTCAGAGTCTGGGGACAGGGAAATGGAGAGAGGTTGGTTAAATTGTACAAACCTTTGGTAATAAGATAAATGAGATCCAAGGATCTAATGCATAGCATGGTAACTATGATTGGTAATACTGTGTTGTATATTTGAAATTTGCTAAGAGAGCAAAAAATGTGTGTTACAGAACACACAAATTTAAGTGTTTTCACAAAAAAAAGGGTAAATATGTTAATTAACTCAACTTCTGGAATCCTTTTACAATGTGTACATATATCAAACCATCACATTTTACACTTTAAATATCTTACAATTTTATTTGTCAATTATACCTCAATAAAGCTGAAAGGGAAAAAAACAATGTAGTATGTGACCTACATTGCAGCTCACGGCAACACGGGATCCTTAACCCACCGAGCGAGACTAGGGATCAAACCCGTGTCCTCATGGATACTAGTTGGGCTCACTAACTGCTGAGCCACAACGGGAACTCCCTGATTTTTCTCCTTAATGTTGTGTCATAACATATAATTGAAAGTAAACTGTGTTTACAAGATGTAGTTATACATTAAAAGTGAAGTTAAACATTTATTATGTGCTTATTATTTACTTTTAAATTTGTATTTATTTTTGCATGCTTTATTTTTTGCTGCAAATTATTTTTTCTAGTTTGGTTGTTTGCCTTGTAACATATTATGGTGTTTCTGACGTGCAGAAGTTTATAATTTTGACTTAGTAAAGTCTATCATCCTTATGTAACTCTTTTCATTATTTGTTTTGTTCCGGTTTTTTTTTTTAAGGGCTGCACCCAGGGCATATGGAGGTTCCCAGACTAGGGGTCGAAATGGAGCTATACCTGTTGGCCTACACCACAGTCACAGCAATGCAGGATATGAGCCGCCTCTTCGACCTATACCAGAGCTCATGGCAACGCCGGATCCTTAACCCACTGAGCAAGGCCAGGGATCCGTCCTCATGGATACTAGTCAGATTTGTTTCCGCTGAGCCACGATGGGAACTCCTGTTTTTTTGTATTTCAATATCCCTTTATTAAGGGAAATATATTCATTTATTACTATATTACTGAAATATATAAAGAAACCTTATGAGTTTACAGGAAGATTACCAAGACTGCTGTAGTTAATATGAGGCTTCATATACTGAAACAATTCATCTTCATCATAGAGCATAGAACCTTACATTATTTTATTTTTTGGCTGTACCCCTGGCATTCAAAAGTTCCCGGGACAGGGACTGAACCCTTAGGTCTGGTGGTGGCACCAGAGTAGTGACAACAACAAATCCTTAACTGCTAGACTACCAGGGAACTTCAAGAATCTTAAATTTTTGAAAAGCTAAATAAAAGTCTACCTAACCTCAAGTCTGTTCCATGAACACATCTTTAATAATCATTTAACATGCTTTTAGGTGCTATACTATAGCAAATTATATAACAATAACTTTAACAAAACAAAACTAATTTTGTTCAACTAAAAAAAGGCAGTATAAAATAAAATTCTGGGTTTTTTTGTGTGTGTGACATGGTAGAGGCTATAAATTATTGGGTTCCCTGCTCCCTGAGCGCCTGGAGTATCTCAGCATACAGTCAAATAATATAAGTATAAAGTGTTTTGTTAAACTATTAATTGCATAAGGAAAAAATGTAGCCTTCACCACTGGAAAGATGACTACTAGCTTTGGATTACTATTGGATTCAATTACCACTTATTCACCAAATTTTCTGAGTGCCCACTAAAAGCCTACACTATTATAGATACTGAGGATACAATGAAACAAAAAAATTGTCATGAGACTTGTGTTCTGCTATGGGGAATAGACAAAAACAAATACAAAAAAACTAGAATTATAAATGTGGTAAATGTTAGTAAAGAGACAAACAAGGCTTTGCCACAAATTAGTCATCAAAAGTTAAATTGTGGAATTCTAAAACCTGAAAATAAAATATGAAGAGCTGTACCAAGATGACAGAGATTCTACAGACCTTTGCTAATAAGAAAACTACAGACTGCCAGTGAAAACAGAGATCAAGCTTTCATTGTCAGAGCTACTAAAGGGCATTATTTAGCAATATAATAGCCTTGAAAGATAATTAACCTCACAGTTCCACAGAGTTAAAAAGCATGTAAACACAATACTGAAAAAAAAAAAAAAATCTAAGGCACCTAAGGAGACAGGACAATCAAATGTAATGTGGTATTCTGAAATGAAACAGAAAAAAAAGTAAAACTACAGAAATCTGAATAAACTACAGACTTTAGTTAATAATGTATCAAAATTGGTTCATTCATTGTAACAAATGTACCATTCTAATGTAAGACCTTAATAGTAGGGGAAATAGAGTGGGGGTACATGGGAATCCTCTGCATGATCTTAATTTTTCTGTAAATCTAAACTTGCTCCAAAAAAATCAAGTATACTTTAAAAAAAAAAAAAAACTAAGATGGCTTCTGGAATTATGGTGGAAAGGAGGGGAGTTAATAAAGACTTACATTAAGAAATGAGAAGTCATAAAACTATGTAATGTGAATTAGACTATAAATTACAAGATTAACATTCAGAAATCAGCTGCATTTCTATATATTAACAATGAAATCTTAGAAAAGGAATATATAAAAACAATACCCTTTAAAATCACACCCCCAAAAATAAAATACCTAGGAATAAACCTGACCAAGGAGGTGAAAGATTTATAAGCTGAGAACTATAAAACATTAATCAAGGAAATTAAGGAGGGTTCAAAGACATGGAAAGCTATTCCATGCTCCTGGACTGGAAGAATTAATATCATTAAAACGCTATACTATTCAAAGATTTAATGTGATCCCTATCAAACTGCCCATGACATTTTTCACAGAATTAGAACAAATAATCCAAAAATTTATATGGAACCATAACAAATCCAGAATTGCTAAAGCAATCCTCAGGAAGCAAAAAAAAAAAAAAGCCAACAACAAAAAAAACCCCAAAACTAAAACAAAACAAAAAAACAAAAACAAGACAAAACAAAACAAAAAACAGGAGGCATAACTCTCCCAGACTTCGGACAATAATACAAAGCTACAGTAATCAAGACAGTATGGTACTGGTACAAAAACAGACACATGGATCAACGGAACTGAATAGAGAGCCCAGATATAAACCCAGACACCTATGGCCAATTAATCTTTGACAAAGGAAGCAAGAATATAAAATGGGAAAAAAGACAGTCTCCTCAGCAAGTAGTGCTGGGAAAACTGGGCAGCTGCATATAAATTAATGGAACTAGAATACACCCTCACGCTATGTACAAAAATAAACCACAAATGGCTTGAAGCCTTAAATATGAGACATGACACCATGAAACTCCTAAAGAGAACATAGGCAAACATTCTCTGACATCAACTCTACAAATGTTTTCTTAGGTCTCCCAAAGCAATAGAAATAAACACAAAAATAAACAAATGAGACCTAAGCAAACTTAACAAGCTTTTGCACAGCAAAGGAAACCATAAAAAAAAAAAAAAAACGAAAAGACAACCCATGGTGTGGGAGAACGGCTTAATCTTCAGAATATACAAACAACTCAAATAACTTAACAACAAAAAAACAACCCAATTGAAAAATGGGCAGAAGACCTTAACATTTTTCCAAAGAAGACATACAGATGGCCAGCAGGCACATGAAAAAAACGCTCAACATCGCTAATTACTAGAGAAATGCAAGTCGAAACGACAAAGAGGTACCACCTCACACGAATCAGATGGTCGTCATCAAAAAGTCTACAAACAGTAAATGCTGGGGCTGGGGCTGGGGCTGGGGCGGGGGGGCGGGTGGACTTCCCAGGGACGGGGAAGGTTAGAGCGCTGAGAGCGGGAAGAGGGCTGCGAACAAGGGTGGGGCTCAGGGAAGCGGGCGGGGGTTGCCGAGGCTAAGGGACCCTGGGCGGGCTGGGGACTGCAGAGGGCCCCGCGGCTGGGAAAGGAGCGGACAGAGTCAAGACCGAAAGGTCAAAGTCCCACCGATGGAGCCGGCGACACGAAACCAGCAGCTAAGAGGGGTGGGCGAACGCAGCCACGGGCCGTGGCGGAGACAGAGCGCGGACGCGCGCCCGCAGGGAGCCTCCGCGGACCAGCTGGCACTCACCGCTCTGCTTTCCCACGAACGCCCGCAGGAATTTCTTCAGCTTCCCGACGTCTCGGCCTGCGGACGGGACTGAACACGGGGAGCGCCGCCGCCTCAACCCGGCGGGCTTCGTCCCCGCCTCGGCTCCAGACGGCTGGGGGAGGGGCTTCAGGAAGGGCGGGCGCCCAGCCCCCACCGCCCCTGCGGGGCCCGGCGGCGCAGCGCGCCTCAGGGCGGGCTCCTTCCCGCAGATGGGCTGCCCTCGGGGACCGAGCCCCGAGCAAGGCTTGAGGCTGGCGAGGGAACGGGTGCGCCGGGGTGGCGGGGGGGGGGGTCCCCAGGCTTGAGCGGCTCGCTTCCCAACGCGCGGCCCGGCGATTGGGGTGAGGGCTGCGGCCCGAGCGCGGACGCGCCTGGGAACCGCGGCGGCGCTTCGGCTCAACCTGCTGCGTGCTCCGCCTCTGGAGCGCTGCGGGCGAGCCTCCCTCATTACTTTTATTCATTCAAACTTAGTTATACTTCATCAAAACTTAGTTATCTACCTATTGTTTTGGTTTTTTTGGTTGGTTGTTTTTTTGTGGGTTTTTTTTTTTTAGGAGGGGTTGTCCCCGCCGCATGCAAAATTTCCCGAGCCAGGGATTGAACCCGCTCCACAGGTGTAACCAGAGTCACAGCAGTGATCCTACAACGCTCGTCCTTAACCCACTGAGCCGCAAGGGAACTCCCGTTTTAGTTTTTTTTAAAGTGTAATTATTGTTACACGTAGTGCTTTAAAGCATATGGAAAATATTTTATACCACAGTATAAAGTGTAGGTCCAAACTGACCGGATTTCCAGCCAATTTCTCCAACAAATTTGCTGCATTTATCCTCTCTTCTTATTGATTTGTGAGCTTTCTTTCTCAATAAATTCATATGTTATTCAGAATGGTTTCAGAGTTATCTATTTTTTCTTTTCCCGATTGATTTGCCCATTAATTCTTCTTTTTTTTTTTTTTTTTTTTTTTTTTGTCTTTTCTAGTGCCGCACCTGTGGCATATGGAGGTTCCCAGGCTAGGGGTCTAATCAGAGCTACAGCTGCCGGTCTACACCACAGCCACAGCAACGCCAGATCCTCAACCCACTGAGCAAGACCAGGGATCTAACCCGCAACCGTATGGTTCCTAGTTGGATTCGTTAACCACCGAGCCATGAAAGGAACTCCTGCCCATTAATTCTTGTTGATATAGTCCCTGGTGGTGCAGAGGGTTATGGATCTGGTGTTGTCACTGCTGTGGCTCGGGTCATTGCTGTGGTGTGGGCTTTATCCCTGGTCTGGGAATTTCTGCATGTCCCAGGTGTAGCCAAACAAAATTTTTTTTTTTCAAAAAATATTGTCTCACTCTCCCTCTTTCTCTTCCTTTGTCATCTTCCCTTGTGATACTTTGTTGGGAACTATCTGCATCAGAGTCTCTTTTATGGCTGTGTGACCTGTACAGTTGCACAGGTTCTGCACTCAGAAGGACCTGCCATTAGTTTCATGCTCTGCTGTCTTTGTCCTGAAATTCTTAACACTTTTTAAACAAGGGGTCTTTTGTTTGCATTTGGCACTGGGCTTTACACATGTAGACACCCTGGTCACAGGCAGCTATGAGTGTCTCTCACAGAACCCACCTAATGCTTGGTCCTTGAAGGGCACTGAGGACAGGGCTAGGTTGCCCCACTGTCTGTTTAGAGAAGGTGCGAAGTGCCCATGATGGCCCTGGGGTGCTTTTCCCTTCAGCAAGAATTTGGGATTGTACTTATCTGCAGATGGAATTACTAAATCAGAGGGTAGATTCACACATAGTGCTCTGTGTGGCTCTCTGCCCCTTTGCTTCCATCTGCCTTTAAAAAAAATTGCAGTAAAATATATATAACTTCATGTTTTTTAAGGCAGATAGAAGCACAGGGCAGAGCACTATGCACAATAGCCATAATACGGAAACAACCTAAATGTCCATCATCAGAAGAATGGATAAAGAAGAATGTGGTACATAATACAATGGAATATTAGCCATTAAACAAATGAAATAATGCCATTTACAGCATCGTGAATGGACATAGAAATTATCACACTAACAAAGACAAATATCATGAGATCACAAATATCATGTGATCACAAATATGTGGAATCTAATAAAAATAATACAAAGGAACTTAACTAAACAGAAACAAACTCAAAGATTTCAAAACCGAACTTATGGTTACCAAAGGGGAAACATGGGGCAGGGGGGCAGGGGAGGGCTAAATAAGGATGGTTGGATCAACATATACACGCTATTATGTATAAACAGATAGTTACAAGGACCTGCTGTACAGCACAGGGAAATCTACTCAGTACTGTGTAATAACATATATAGGAAAAGAATCTGAAAAGGAATGGATATATGAATATGTATAACTGATTTATGTTGCTGTACACATGAAACTAACACAACTTTGTAAGTCACCTTTACTCCAATAAAGTTAAAAATATATACAAATGTAAAATTGACCATCTCAACCATTTTAAAGTCTATAGCCCAGCAGTATTAAGAACATTCACACTGTTGTGCAACCATCTCCCCCATCCCCCTGGAGAACTTCTTCATCTTCCCAAACTGACCCCTTGTACCCCTGAAACAGTAACTCCCCATTGCCTTACCTGTTTTAGTAATTTTTTTTCCTGTGTCTCTCTTCC
This sequence comes from Sus scrofa, assembly GCF_054392235.1. Lineage (NCBI taxonomy): Eukaryota > Metazoa > Chordata > Mammalia > Artiodactyla > Suidae > Sus > Sus scrofa. Next base: position 40,630,689 of record NC_139389.1, on the reverse strand, counting down.
CAACTACATTGTGAGCTCCATGCAGGCCACGTGGGTTTTAGTCCCCTCTGAATAAGGAGACACATTCATGATGCACGTGGGGCCTGGAGGACATAGTTAAGAAAACAGAGCCTAGGAGTCCCCTTGTGGTGCAGCAGGTTAAGGATCTGGCATTGTCACTGCTCACTGTAGCACAGGAACCTCCATGTGCTGTGGGTGTGGCCCCAAAAAAAGAAAACACAGTTTTGTTAAATAAAAGTATGGAATATAATTTAACCCTGGTTTGAAGACTGGGCTAGTTCTTGGGCTAATAAATTCTCTAAATTCAGCGTTGAGCCAGTCAGTACCCAACACAGCGCTAGATCCAAAGCCTGTTTGCTGACAATGACTAAAGCATTAACTCTGCTCCCAATAATAAAATATTGACTCTTTATTAAGCACTTACTAGGAGTGAGGCACTCAGTCTACATAAACGGCTTAGAAAAGTACCAGATGCAACAGATTTTTTTTCTTTGTTTTGTTTTGTTCTTTGCTTTTTAGGGCCGTACCAACGGCATATTGGAAGTTCCCAGGCTAGGAATTAAGTCGGAGCTACAGCTGCCAGCCTACACCACAGCCACAGCAACGCCAGACCTGAGCCACGTCTGCAACTTACACCACATCTCATGGCAATGCTGGATCCTTAACCCACTGAACGAGTCCAGAGATCAAACCCCCATCCTCATGGTTCCTAGTCAGATTCATTTCCGCTGCACCATGATGGGAATTCCCATGTATAAATTATCTTTAAAAAAAAAAAAATCAGGCACTTCGGAAAGTGAAAATTTGAATTTTTAAGACTTCTTAGACTGTGCTGTCAAGATCATGGTGAGGAGTTCCTGTTGTGGCGCAGAGGAAATGAATCTGACTAGGAACCATGAGGTTGTGGGTTCGATTCCTGGCCTTGTTCAGCAGGTTAAGGATCCAGTGTTGCCATCAGCTGTGGTATAGGTCAAAGGTGCCACTGCTGTGGCTGTGGTGTAGGCTGGCAGCTGTAGCTCCCATTCAACCCCTAGCCTGGAACCTCCATATGCCACTGGTGAGGCCCTAAAAGGCCAACCCCTCCCCGCCCCCCACGTTTTCCATAAGAGCTTCTTGTTTTCTATCCCATAGATTGGACTTCCTCCACCCAGGACTAAGGTCATTTTATGAGCCTGGGTTTCTTGCTGGGCTTTGGGTGTAATAAGGAAGTTGTCAAGCGAAACTGTTTTTTCCAGGGTGGCTGAGGTAAGCCTCCTCTTGCTGGAGGTGCGGGAAGCTTGCTGGGATAGGGCATCGGGGCTGTAGGGCAGTCCCTGGATTGGCTGGGCATGAGCTCACTCCTGGGAGATAGGGTTTATATGCCTCTGACCAAAGTGTCTTCTGAGACAGTCTGGAAACTGTCAGCATCTTCTCCCTGGGAGCTGGGCCCACTACCCTTCACTGGATACAACTTCCAGCAGAGAGAGAGAGAGAGAGAGTGGTGCCTGGACGTTTTGGGGACAACCTGACGCAGAGCCCCCCTTCCCCCATCAGGAGGTCCCAGCCCAAGGCGCCCTGGTACAGGAAACTTTCGTGGTCTGAGGTTGGTTGAATGGTACACTTTTCTTATAAGCCTGCAGGTGTGGGTTGGTATCTTGGGAGCCTGAAAGGAGGATAGACCCTGAGTGCAGTCCGAGTGTTGCTTCTAGCTTGCTGGGCTTCTTGTCATCTCTAGAAAGAAAGTTTGATGATGTGCTCTCAACCAGGCGTCATGCAAACAGCTCTGAAATGACTTTGACTTGCAATCTCTGAACTCAAGTCCCTGCCCTGCTGCATATTAGCTCAACGATTCTGAGCAAGGGACCTCACTTCCCTGAGCCTCAGTTTCCTCATCTGTAGAATGGGGCCGTGTTACATACCTCTCCTGCTCATTTCCCTATTGGATGTTGTGGAGGTCAAGTTAGAGACTTTATGTGAAGGTACATAGCAAAGGGAAATGTCCTGTAAGTGGAGATGTTGTTATTATTCCCTATGGCTGGGTTAAGGTTCCATCATTTTAGGGTGCTTGGTGGCTGGTTCAAGAACAGGGAGATCTTATGGAAAGAGTTCTGGTGGCCTGCGGCTCTGACAGGGATTGAGGGGGGTTATAACGCTGCATGGTCTGTAGACTTGGGTGGAGGACAGGACAGGGTGAGAATAGGGTGGGGGCGCCTGCGGAACATAAGCTCTAGTGTTGGAGGGAGGGGAGCTATCGTCTGTTTTCGGAATCCTCTAGCTTTGTGAGCAATGAGCCCCCCTGCAAGTCAGCCCCAGGGCTCTATCAGTGTGCCTAAAGTTTGCTTTGGGGGGCTTTTGAAAGATCCTCAAAAGATGCAAATCCCCAACCTTTTGGAAAATGGGTACCAGGTGATGTGTTTGAGGGGGATGATAAGGATCCAGCAGATGATCCAAGTCTAGCTCTTTACATTGAACTTGGGCAGTGTAAGTTCAGCTCAGGTGGAGTTGACACCCCAGGGGCCCCATGTGATATGAGGCTTCATGCAAAATCCCACTGGACTCTGCCATGGTGGGGCTGTGGCTGGAACTCTCCCTCCCAGCCTGGCCTCACATTTTGAAGTGGACAGGGACCAGCCAGGGAGTACCCCGGAATGGGTGCCCAGGCAAGGGATGGGTTCAGAAGCAACATGATTTGAGGAACCACCTAGAGACCTGGGCCATAGGGGGTGGGCTGGAACAGAGAGGACTTGGGGGCTGAGGTGACCTCTCCTCAGGGCGTGAGGGACTGCCAACGGCCAAGTCAGCTTGGTCTGAGGAGGACGGTCCTTAATTCCCGCTGGTCACAGTGGAATGATCTGAATGAAGGGTGGTGAGCCCCCACTGCAGGAAGGGTTCCAACAGGGGTTGTGAATCTGCCTGCGGGGAGTGTGGCACAAGGGGGTCCTACCCCGCAGGAGGCGGGCTGTATACTCCTCATCCCTTTCAACCCTAGGAACCTGCTAGGGGCCCCACAAAGGAGAAGGAATACCTGAGTTGTTCCCACATAACACCACGGAGGTGGGCGCAGGAGCAGCACGGGTCTAGTGTTGAATGAAGACGTGCCCACCTTGTCTCCCACGCGAGTCCTGCCAGTGGAGCTTGGGGTGTCCCCCAGGAACATGTGGGATGGGAGCCAAGGAGCTCAGCTGGAGGGCTTTGAACTTGAACGGGCACACAGCCTTGGGGCTCCATGGGGTCACCTGTGCCTATGAGAAGTATAGGTGAGCTCAGGGTGCAGCCCTTGACCACGGACTGGCTTTCAGCCAAGAGGCCTGTGAGTCCCACCCTGTGTTTACAGTCTTTGCCTCTGAGACACGGATGTCAATACTTGGGCACATGTGAATGTGTGACTCCAAGTGTACAGGTCACAGCAGGCATGTGCGTGGACGTGGTTATCCTTTCTCTGGTACTTGGAGGAAGATGTGGAGGACAGACGGCAAACAGATACTCAGATAATCACCCCCTGTACCCTTGGGGCAGGACATTCCAGAGTTTATGAGTCCTTGTAGGTTTGTGGTATTTGTGCCTGTGGGTCACATGAGTGTCTTGGTCTGTTTGGGCTGCAATCACAAACTACTGTAGACTGAGTGGCTTAGAAAGAGTTCTGGAGGCTAGAAGTCCAGACTCAGATTCCACGTCTGGTGAGGGCTTCCTGAAGTGATCAGGTCTCTCTTGTCCTCACGTGGTGGAAGGGACAAAGGAGCACTGTGGGGCCTCTTTTATTTGTTTTTTGGCCATGCCCATGACATGTGGAAGTTCCTGGGCTAGCAGTCAAATCCGTGCCACAGCAGTGACCTGAGCCGCTGCAGTGCCAATGCTGGATCCTTAACGCTGCTGTACCACAAGGGCTCTTTGCCAAGGGCACTAACCCCTTTCAGGAGAGCGCTGCTCTCATGACTTCATCACCCCAGAGGCCCCATCCCAACAACCTCACACTGGGGATTAGGTTTCAACATATGAATTTGAGAGGGACTCAGACATTCAGGCTATAGCAACCAGTGTCTGTGGGTGTGACTCTGAGTCCACACACACTCTGCCTTAGAGGGGCCAGCTATCTGTTGAATTTCTATTGTGTGAGGTTCAAGGGTGGAACAGGGGAGTGGCTGAATTCCTCTCGGAAATGGCGCTGGAGCAGTTACAGGGTAAGGGGACAGGTGTATGGATGAGATCAGTGTATCACTTAGAAAATAAACCCCAAAGGGCAGCATGCTCGGGAAAAGTTGGCAAACTTCCCACTCCAGAGCAACTCAAGGTCAGCTCTGTGCACTTTCTCTGGTGTTTTGTTGTTTTTAAACACGTCACCGGCACACATCATGTCTTACCAGAAGTCCTGTGATCTGCAGATCACTGGGGTATTTTCTGAGCATACATGGACTTTGCTCTGAAATCCAGTTTCTGCCGAGGCCATCACCAGGTTTACGAGAGCAGCCTGGCCTCCACGCAATGAGCCTGCTACTGTGTCAGGGTCACTGCCCGTCAGCGCATCCCAGACTGGGTGGGAATCCCCGACAGCCAGGCAGGACTTGGGTGAAGTCTCTTGCGCAAGGGCTTTTGCGCAAAGCAAGGGCATAAAACAAGAGAAAAGCAGAAAAAGAAAGTCTTGTTTTGACAAATTCTGGTTAGGCAGCAATTATAATCAGGAAGTCTGGAAAGATTTAATTTCAGCACACAAATTCCATGCGTGCATGTATATGTATGGTATGTGGGGGGAGGTGATATTAAAACACAATCTTCTCAGGACTTAGAGGCTTTATTTTTTAATTTTTAATTTTTTTTTTTTTTTTTTTTTTTAGTGCTGCACCCACCACATATGGACGTTCCCAGGCTAGGGATCTAATCAGAGCTACAGCTGCCAACCTATGCCACAGCCATGGCAACGCTAGATCTGAGCCATGTCTGCGACCTCCACCACAGCTCACAGCAATGCCAGATCCTTAACCCCACCGAATGAGGCCAGGGATCGAACCTGCAACCTCATGGTTCCTAGTCAGATTCGTTCCTGCTATGCCATGATGGGAACACCTAAAATTTTTATTTATTTATTTTGTGTTTTTAGGGCCATGCCTGCAGCATATGGAAGTTCCCAGGTGAGGGGTCAAATCAGAGCTATATAGCTGCCGGCCTATGCCACAGCCACAGCAACACCAGATCTGAGCCGTGTCTGCAACCTACACCACAGCTCATGGCAACACCAGATCCTTAACCCACTGAACAAGGCCAGGGATCAAACCCTCATCCTCCTGGTTACTTGGGTCACTGGGTTACTTGGTGTGGGTTTGATTCCTGGCCAGGAAACTTCCACATGCTGAGAGTGTGGCCAAATAAAAAAATAAATAAAACAAAACAACAACAACAACAAAAAACACAAGTGAAGTACACTGCCAACACCCCAGCTTTCTTAAAATGCTGCCCAGGAGCAGGTGGTTCCTTTGTCTTTTCCATGGGCAGCTGCTTCATTCTGGATGGAGAACGGAAGGGCCTCTGCTGCTCTAAGATGGGACTGGTCCAAATATGTTTATTGCATGTTCACCACATCCAGAGATACCATAGGTATCATACAGTTGACTAAATGTTTGTGTTATACATTTCTTTCTTCATTTACGAAGTACTCACTGAGTGCCCGTGATGTGCTAGGCCTTCTACACACTCAGGATATAAGACACAGCAAAACAGACAAAGGAGAAGAGAGGCTCAGATGATAAACCACTAAACACATAAAGAAACAATATTGAGTAACACTGGCGGTGACATAACAGAGAGAGAGAGGGTGTGTGTGCTCGTGGGGGAGGGCCTCTACGGGAAGGCGACATTTGAATAGATCCCTGAAGGGAGTGGGGAACAACCATAAGGGGGTCTAGAGGAAGAATGTTCTAGAAAGAGGGAACAGCCAGAGGCCCTGAGGCAGCGCATGAAGAGAGTGGAGTGGGGTGAGCAAGGACAGAAGAGATGATGGGGCCAGGTCGGTGGGGCCTTGCCGGCCACAGGAAGGACCTAGACCTTAAGCCACTGGAGCCAGGAGAGTGACAGGATCTAACTTACGCTGTAAAAGTGTCCGTGGCTGCTGAGGAGAGTTCCTGTAAGGACGGCAGGAGGTGAGCAGGGAGACCAGCTGGAAGGTGGATATGCAACCTAGACCTGGGCAGTGGTGAGGAGGTGGGGAGACACGGTTCAGGCCCAGATGTGCTTTGAAACTGGAGGCCATGTTGCTTTGCTGATGGATCAGATGTGGGGAGTGAGAGAGAGAAAGGCGTCGGGATGGCTTCCCTTGTTTGGCCCTAGCGATTAGAACAGAGTTGTCAATAATTGAGTTGTCTTGAGAAATATCCTTCATAGCCTGTGAGACAGGGAGACAGGTCTCAGGCACGTTTCAGATGAAGACACTGCAGAGAAGCTGCAGGACCTGCCTGCAGTCCTGGGGGGGACAGGACGTGGCCTCTGGCTCCAGCCATGTTCGTTTCCTGTTGCTGCTGTAACAAAAGACCACAAACTGGGTGGGTTTGGAACAAGGCGAATTAATTATCTTACAGATCTGGAGGTCAGAAGTCCGGAATCAGTGGCAAAGGACTAGAATCAAGCTTCTGGCAGGACTGTGTTCCTCCTAGAGGCTCTGGGGGCCTCGCTCTGTGATCTGGGGCATGACTTCCGGGTTCGGCTTCCTCTTCTGGGACTTGGGGACAGAGTCACTGAGAATTTATACAAGACAACAGCTTTTTTTTTTTTTGCTTTTTAGATCTGCATGTGCAGTATATGGAAGTTCCCAGGCCAGGGGTCAAATAGGAGTTACAGCTGCTAGCCTAAGCCACAGCCACAGCAATGCCAGATCCGAGCCACGTCTGCAACATACACCGCAGCTCACAGCAACACCAGATCCTTAACCCACTGAGCAAAGCCAGGGATTGAACCCAAGTCCTCATGGACCCTAGTTGGGTTCTCAACCTGCTGAGTCACAACAGGAACTCTGAGACAACAGCTCTGAGAGTTGATATTACTCACATGAATGGGGAGGGTGGGTGGGCGCAAGGGCAGTATTGCTGGCTCACGTCAGCAGTCGACGGGGCCTCTACTAAGGGAGCTGCTTGTTTGGTTGCAGTGCAATGGAGCCTCCTCAGGGCCCAAGGAAGCCTCTGTCTGGGAGGAGAGCCAGGTCTTTGGACAGGTCGCAGGACCCCAGGAGGGATTCAGAGCCAGGGGACTGCCAGTGCCTTTCCATGCCCGCCACCCGCTCTAGGAGGATGCTTCGCCGAACGGCCAGCGATGGGACCAGATGCGCTAAGAGTCTGGCTCAGTCTTCGGAGGCTCAGGGCCCCACGGCCACAGCCCTCAGCCCTGAGGAGACCCGGGAATTTCTCCCCAGTGAGCCAAGACCTCCACAGGACACCAAGAAGGACAAGGCCCAGTGGCGGACCCAGCAGGGGTGGCTGAGAACCATGATGAACTTCTTCTTTGGGACAGGCCATGAGGAGTCCAAGGAAAAGGCCAGCAAGAGGGCCAAGGGGAAGGAGGGCCCCCCTGAGCCTGCAGAAACCCCCGAGACATTGGGGGAGCCAGCTCCCAGGAAGAAAGCCCACCACAAGAAGGCCAGCCGCAAGAAGCACAGTCATAAGAAACACAGTGCTGAAGAAGTCAAGGGGGCCGAAGGCCAAGAGGCCAAGGCGGCCGCTGCCTCCTGTTGTGGGGAGGCTGACCTGGGCCCAGGAGCTGGGGGTGAGCAGACCTTGCCCATTTCCATGGTAACCCCAGGGCCCCACCCCCAAGGGCTAGGGTGCTTTGAGCAGCACCTCACACCTCTCAACAGAGGGGATATGCAAAGTAGGGCCACTATCAGGGACAATACCACTTCTTTGAGGCAGAACAGGACTGAGGTGAGCACCTGAGATCAAACCCTGGTTCCACTGCTCACTGGCTGTGTGATCTGGGGCTGGTGACTTCTGTCTCTGAGCCTCCATTTTTCTCACTGATGCAATGGAGATTATGACAGTTGCTGTCCCTTGTGGTGGCCGTGTCCCAGAGCTGGCACAAGGGAAGCGCTCCGTAAATGGTATCTGTTATTGTTATGTACTCTGGTTTGAGGAGCAGGGACCAGGGAGAAATAGGAAGGTGGGGGGTGGGAGTGGGGGTGGGGCAGGCAAGGAGGGAAGCCCTGTCCCCCAACACTAGTCAAGTACTGGGGGTGGGTGACAGGGAAGCAGAAAGAGCCAGCTGCTGGGGTGCTGGTTCTAGACTTGGCTCCGGTGGGGCTAAACTTGCTGTGTGACCTTGAGCAAGTTGCTGTCCCTCTCTGAAACACTTGATTCTCATTCATAAAATGAGGGAGTTGTTCCCCAAGGTGCCTTCCTTTTCTGACGCTTAGGGTCCTGGAATTGCATGTCCCAGAGGCAGCTGGAGAAAGGTGACGCTTTCCCTGTAGGACTCAAAACTCACCTTGTTTTTATCGGGAAGAAGAGACTCAAGGAAGATCTAGGATGTTTTAGTGGGTGGAGGGGAAGGATGTCTGGGCTGAGGCAGCAGCTTTTCAGATGAAAACCCTGGTGGGTTTCTGATTTTTTTTGGTTAAGCCTAGAGCTGGCTCCAGCAGAACGTGTCCTGCTGTGAATTCTGAGCCATTTTATTGTGCTGATGAGAAAAGTCAGAAGAATGTCACGGACAGTCCACCCCCCCACCCCGCCCTGCCACATACCCACCCCCCAAAACTTGCTTTCATCTTTTTTCCAGAAGGGGACATTTCTGATCTCCATTGCTTCTTGCTCTTCGAAGGCAGGAGTGCTGGAGTCCAGGGGATTTCTTCCCAAGCCACAGGTCACCAGCGGGAAGAGGAGCTCCGGAAGCCTGACAGTGAGTCAGAATCTGCTCTGGGCCCTCTGCTGGGGCAGCCGATAGCAGACCGGATGGACTGCTCTGGTGACTGCTCAGACCTTGGCTGGTGGCTCTTGAAAAACATGTGCCTATCATGCCCCTTCTGGTGCTTCTGGTCATACTTGCTTATGTTAGAGCCTCACGGAAGGGATTCCCAGGAATTAGGCGACAAATCCTCCTGTTTTATGTGTTCATGAGTATGCGACATTTTTTTCCCCAGTCATTTAAATTTATAGAATAAAAAAATAAAATAAAATGTGTAGAATATAGACATGTAGATATATATGTGTATATGTATATATGCATATGTGTATACATATGTAGGTGTATATGTGTACGTACATATGTGTATATGTATATATACATGTATGGGTGTGTATACGTATATACACACATATGTACATACATATGAGAAAAGAGTGTTTTGTGCATACTCATATACTCACAATTGTTTACACTCAGCCATATTTGCTTTGTGTGTGTATGATTTTGTTGCAGGACCATTTTAATTAAAATGATGTTTCATCCTTAAATACTTAGGCACACATCTACAAGAAATAAGGACAGTCTCATACACAACCACAACTTTGTCATTGCCCCTAATAAAAGCAAAAGTACTGTATTAGTCTAATTCCCTGCAAAGAATGGAAATATTGTAAAAGATATGAAATGAAGGAGCTATGCATCTGTCAAAGAATAGCCGAAAGGCATGCAGTTGGTTACTTTGCAGGATGTTTCATTTTATACGCTAATCATTTTCTCCTGTGAGAGGGAGTTGGCTGGTAGACAGGAGTCAAGGAGCAAAAGCCTGACAGGATTTATAAATGAGGGAGAAGTGAGGCGTGAAAAAACCTGCAGAGAGTCTGGGAAGAGGGAATTTTGTTTGTACCTTCTTTTGTGCAAACTGATCAGCTGGCAACTTGCAGAGCCCCCTTTGGGTACCCTGTCTTTGGTAGGTTGGCTGAAATATCAAAGAACCCTCTTTCTGTTGTTTGTGGTTAAGGGCTTGGCAGTGTGGTTTAGGCACCAACGTAGCAGGCTGTCTGTGTCCTGCCTGCTGGAATTTTGTAGGTTGGAAGGTCAGCCTTAGGCTGGCAAAGTGTCTCCAAGCACCGTCCCTCATTTGATGACCCAACGGCCTTCTGAGGGAACCAGGACAGGGTTGTGATCCACATTTCACAGGGGAAGAGAGGAAGGCCCAGAGAGGATAGAGACATACCCAAGGTCACACAGCTTGTCAAACCCAAAGTAGATATTCATAGATCTGTAAAGTTGAAAGGAAATAGCAGCATACCAGTTGAATACTTGAAGGACTGACGTGAAACTTCCTGCATGAAGTTTCATGCTTTGGCCTAGTGCCATTCCGCCATTGATCTTCCAACCCTCTTTCAGAAAAACCAGCCCCTGTGATGTGAAACTACCCCCACCACGACCCCCTTTCTGTGGCTAAAGGACCTGTTTTAAGAGGATCCTCATATAATACAAAAGGCCCAAGCTGGTCTCAGAAGTCCAAGACAGTCATTAGAAAGAGTTCTCTTTGTATCTAGAAAGATTAACTGGGTACATTTTTCTTCCAGAGGATACCATCATCCAGAAGATAGTGGAATTGCTCCAGAAAGTGGGAGACCAGTGGGAGGAAGAGGTAAGAAGCAAGGGTGGGAGGGATGGACTGGGGGTGTGGGATTGGCATGTGCACACACTGAGGTATACGGAACGACTGCCCAACGGGGACCTGCTATGTAGCACAGGGAACTCTACCCAGTATTCTGTGATAATCTATGTGGAAAAAGAATCTGAGAGAGAATGAGCATGTGTGTATGTATATGAGTGGGTCACTTTGTTGTACAGCAGAAATTATCACAGCCTTGTAAATTAACTACACTTCAATAAAATTAAAAAAATTAAAAAAAAAATTAAAAAAAAGGAAAGAAGCAAACTCTGCATAGGTGCCCAGGGCCCTGCTGCCTTCCCTCCCCCTCCCCCTCCCCCTCCCCCTCCCTTCCTCATCTTTGCTCAAGCCCCACCCATCCTTCCAGGCCTCTGTTGCCCTTTCGCTCCAAGCTTTGTCACCTCCCTTACCTGGGGCCACCCTGAAGCCCTTGGTTGCTCCTAGGCTGCTTCTCAGGGAGCTTTCCCCTCTCCTCAAGATCAGAGGCCTGACCCAGTCTCTCCTCTCCCCCACAGCAGCGTCAGGCCTCCCAGCCAGAGGTGGCTCCACATCCCCCAGCACCAGTCGCCGGGAGGAAATCCCAAGAGAGAAAGTCCAGTGTTACGAGAGCCTTTTCTCATAAGAAACACAGCCGGGAGGAGCCCAAGAGAACAGTGGCTGCAGAGGTTTCCAGCCCGGAGTCCCGGCCACCCAAGAGGCCCAGCTTTCTGCCCCTGTGTGTTGGTAGCCATCGGGCCTCCAACTCCAGCAGCCTCGGTGAGCATGCTCACCGTTACCATAGCAACTCTGCAGCTGCCTCCAGGCACTAGAACCTTCCCTAAGGCCTGAGTTGGCCATTTTAAGAGCTGTCTTCCCAGTTGTGACTTTTGCTCTGCCCTGAGCAAGCATGGGGAGGGCAAAAGGGAGACTACAAGGTCACTTCCACATACAAAGCCTCACAGACTGGGCAACCCAGCTAAGCCCCCAGGGGAAACTGTGTTCCCCTCAATGACCTCCATTTCTCTGCAGCCTCAGCTTCCACACCCTGGCAGAGGGCAGCGTGTGCGGAAAGGAACTGGAGCTTGAGAGGCAGGAGACTGGGGTTCTGGGCTGTGCTTTCTATGTCATCCCTCATTTCTGTGCCTCAGTTGCCACTCCTGTAAAATAAGACACTTCCCCGCCGTGTATCTACATGCACTCAGTCCTCATTTTAGGAAGCATATTTCATGATTCCCGTTTCACAGATGAGCAAACTGTGGGTGCACTAGCTCTAGTCACGGGGAACACCTGGGGTCTCTGCTGACTTCTGTGCACGGGTTGACACCCTCAGACTGATGAGGCAGCTCTCCATTTCCTCTTGCTTCTCAGGCATGGAAGCGCCTGAAGTCCCAGTGGCTCCGTCAACAGCCGATGGCGACCCCAGTCCCCTGGAGCTTTCCACCCCTGCAGGAAGTCGGGGACCCGAAGAGGACCTGCAGCTGGACAGAGCCTCAGAATTCAGTCAGTACCCCCCTCCCTTCCTCAGAGACCTTGGAAGGAAGGTCTTGCAGAAGAGAAGCTGAACCAGAGACAGGCCAAGTCCTGTCCTGACCTCCCTCTGAGGTCTGGGGAGGCAGGGCTGGGGAGGCAGCGTGGGGTCCAGAGCACAGGCCCTGAGCCAGGCTGCTGTTCTCACCCTGTCAGAGCTTCGGATGTAAAATCACAAGAGGATGAGGCCAACAAAAGCTGGTGCAGGGAAAGCTCAGGCCCCTGGCCAGGACTCCGTAGATAGTATGATCTTTGGGGCCTGAATTCGAGTTTGGACTCTGACCTCTCCAGTTATGTGAACTTGCCCAAGTTACTTCATCCCTGGCCTCAGTTTCCTCCTCTGTAAAATGGGAATAATAATAATAATACCTACTCCCCAGGGCTGTTGGAGGCTCTAAATGAATTAATGACCATAAAGCAGGGAGAGCAGTGACCTGAAAGCAGCTAATAAATGTTAGCTGCCGTTTATTGTGACTGTTATTACTGTTGTCACATAGCGTAGCACAGCTTGAGAAAGAGCCTCCAGAGGAGTAAAGGGGACAGGAGGCGGGATAGGGGTCTTGGGGGAGAAGCAGAACTGATGGTGGCTGCTGTCACTATGATTATTTTATCATTGGCAGAGCCAAGCCTCCCATCATATAGTCCCTGTGGATTCTGGCTGTCTGAAGATCTGCTTCCACTACCTCCCCTATTCTGCCTTGTTCGCTTTTCACAGAAAATATGCTTCAAAGGGGAATTGAGAAGGGCCTCTGTTTCACCCAGAGGAGGAGAAAGGAGAAGCGTGGGGGGGACCTGTGGGGACCAGGCCCTGTCACCTTCTGAGGCAGGGGCCTCAGGCTGTTTCCTCACACCCTACATGGCACATCTAGGCCCTCAGTGAATAAGTGAGTGTATTCCCGTGAAAACAGCTGTGCCTTCAGGCCACCTTTGAGGAATCTGCGGTCCCCTGGGTTGGGCCTGGGACAACCTCCAATGTAAGCTCATTAGCACCTCACCCTGGAAACCTGTGCCAATTGCCCAGGAGGCCACTGGGCCTTAGGAAAGACTGACCATAGAAAAGCTTTCCTCAGCACTCAAGCAACCAATTTGTTCTTTTTTTAGAGGAATTTATCCAGAAGATCATTGCCCTACTCCAAGATGCAGAGGAGCAGGTGGCAGACAAGGTGAGGAAGACATTCCCTGTGGTTCCCCCGACCTCACTGTGGACACCCCACCTCCACCTGGCACAACTGCTTCCCTGCCCCTCCCCCAATGCTACATCTTGCCAGAGCCCAGCTCTAGTCTCCTTCTCAGAGTTTCCCCTGACCACTGCAGGCGATATTTGTTTCCCCAGCTCTGAGCATCCATCACCCTTCTCCCTGGGCTACTTCCTCTGATCCACAGTGGGGTCTCTGTTTCAGGAGATGCTGGAGTTTCAGGAGGTGCTTTCAGCTTACTTGCAACCTCCTCAAAGTCAGGGGCCCTGACTTAGTTTCTCTTATTTCCCCCTGTAGCAAGTCCAGGAGCCAGAAGTGGCTGTAGAAAACCTGGCCCCAGTCTGCAGGAAGAAATGCCAAGAGAAAAAGTCCAGCTTCAGAAAAGCCTTTTCTCATAAGAAACACAGCTTCAAGGAGACCAAGAGAACAGGGGCTGCAGGTGCTGCCAGCCCGGAGTCCCGGCCGCCCAAGAGGCCCAGCTTTCTGCCCCTGTGTGTTGGCGGCCATCGGGCCTCCACCTGCAGCAACCCTGGTAAGCCGGCCGGGGTTGCCGTGGTAACAGAGGCTGCCTCTGGTCCCTAGGCTTTCCTCAGGGCAGGGGTGGCCAGCTGCGTGATGTTCTGTTCAGCCTTGACTTTTGCTCTCTGCTCTGAGCAGAGTGGGGAGGTGTGGAGGGCTATGGAGAGAGAAACGGGCTGGTTGCCACCAGGACCCACCCCCACAACACTGACCTTCCATCCCCACACATAAACACCTAAAAACAAATGTATAAGAGCAGTGCACCCGCTCATCAGGTACATGCATCAGAATCACCTGAAAAGCTGACAGAAAACCAGAGACCCTGGTGTGAAGAGGTAGGATATAGGAACTGGTCCCCTATTTTGTTACTGCATCCAAGTTGAGGGCCACTGATATCCAGCAATTACCCTGACATGTACAGAGTGCCCACTACATGGCACTGTCACACACAGTATCTCATTTAAACCACTCACAACCTTGTGAGGTCAGTCCTATTACTCCCATTTGACAGTTGGAGAAAGTGAGGTTTAGACAGGCTAAGTGACTCGGCAAAGGCCCCCAGAGTTAAAAGGAAAGTGGGCCAGCTTGGTGGGACCTGATGGCAGACCTGCTTGCTTTCCTCCCAGGCTGTGAGGAGGCTGAGGGAGTGGGTGGAAGAAATAATGAGATTTCTGGAGGGGCTAAGAGGACCATGAATTCCACTGAGGCAGGTCCAGTGGGGTTCAGGCTTCCCCGGGGAGCCTGAGAAACCAGGCCCCTCTGGAGCCAGTGCATTTGGACAGCGTCTTGTTAGAACTTGGCTTCAACTATGGACTCAAGACAGGTGCTCATACCAACTCCTTTTGGCCCTTAGATCTGGAGGATCTTGAGTTCCAGGAGTTCTCACCTGCAGAAGGGAGCCCAGGTGGATGCTCAGAAGCACCTTTCCAGGCCAGAAGCCACAAACCAGAAGTGGGGCTTCAGCCAGAAGGAGCCAATGAATCAAGTTAGTGTCACCCTGCTCTCTTCTGTGATGGCTGCCCGGGGGCTTCCCTTTTGCATGGATTTCTCAGGCTGAATCTAGTAAGGAACTGGGGAGGTGGGTGACAAATACTCCAGGAGACTTAAAAGGCAGGGAGGAGACAGAGTTGGCTTTTGAACGGGGCTGATGGGCGGAGTTGCAGGTGGACTGCCTTCTCCAGGTAGAAGAGGGCTACAGTTTCACCCCCAGCTGCATGCCATTGCTTTGCCTGGATGTTTCATATAAAATGCCTAGTTTGCTCTGGGTCTCATAACCAGTGGTGTTCTGGCAAATAAACTCTGGGGGGAGTGTGAGGGGAGCCTTATTTGTAGTATTTGCAGATTTCTATGGTATAAAATTCCCACCATGGCCATTTTCAAGCTGCCAACAGATTCTAAGAGTGGGTCCACAAATTTCCTGAATTTTTACAATTAACTCGGTGCAAGCAGCCACCTGCATGCCGCTGTTTATAGCCCAGACTGTGGTGCAGCATTCTTGTTGCAGCAGTAACTGTGGCCTTTCCCCTCCCTGCATTTGGATTTGCTGCTCCCAGTCCCAACCCTATTCTTTTTTTTTTTTTTTGTCTCTTTTTTTGTTGTTGTTGTTGTTGCTATTTCTTGGGCCGCTCCCGCGGCATATGGAGGTTCCCAGGCTATGGGTTGAATCGGAGCTGTAGCCCCTGGCCTACGCCAGAGCCACAGCAACGCGGGATCCGAGCCGCGTCTGCAACCTCCACCACAGCTCACGGCAACGCCGGATCGTTAACCCACTGAGCAAGGGCAGGGACCGAACCCGCAACCTCATGGTTCCTAGTCGGATTCGTTAACCACTGCGCCACCACAGGAACTCCCCAACCCTATTCTTGACTGAGATACTCTGTAGCCTGGATAAGGTCTCAGTTTCCCCATCTGTCAAACGGGGCCGAATGTGGTAACAGGTGAGTGTCTGCAGGCCAAAGTCCTATCTATTTCTAGAAAGAAAACCCAGAGCTCTCATGCTCCTGCCCTAGTTTAGGGGAAGCTCTGTGTTGCATTTTAGAAACAAAATACTGTCAGTGACCGAAGGATGTGTTGTTGCAGAACTGGTCAACTGTCCCTCAACGTTCTTTATTTTCCTTAGAGGAGATGAACATCCAGAAGCTGGTGGCCCTTCTCCAAGAAGCTGATGGCCAGTTGGGGGAGCAGGTGAGGATTGCTCAGTACCCACCCCCCACCCTATCTCTGCATCTAGATGACTATGACATGTCCTTGAACCTCCGTGAGCCTCCTTTCTCTCTTTTGCAAAATAGAGAAATTCCTACTTGCCAGATAGGTACATGTGTCATATATAGAAGATATAGAAAATGCCAGACACATAGCATTTGAAATAAATGTTAATTTGGAGTTCCCATTGTGGCTCAGTGGAAATGAAACTGACTAGCAACCATGACGATGCAGGTTCGATCCCTGGCCTCACCCAGTGGGTTAAGGATTCAGCATTGCCATGAGCGGTGGTGTAGGTCATAGACGCAGGTCAGATTTGATGTTGGTATGGCCGTAGGCAGGCGGCTATGGCTCTAATTTGATCCCTAGCTGGGGAACCTCCATATGCCATTAGTGCGGCCCTAAAAAAGACAAATATATATATATCTCTGTGGCTCCCCCTGCCATCCAAGACCTCCCTGAGTCCAAATCCTCCTTGAAGTTCAGCTCCTATCCCACCTCCCAGGAAGCCTCCTTCCCCGAGTCTGGACTGCCAGTCCCTCTGATCTCGTCCTCTGCCATCTGTCTAGGCACACATTTCAGCATTTAGAAAGTCTCCGATTCTTTAAGCTTTTAGATTTTCCTCCTCTGCTAGAGAACCTGTCACAGGAGATTCCCTGCCTTGGAAAACCTCCCGGTCTTGGAGAGACAATCACTGGTCCCATAGGAAGAGGTGTCAGGTGTGAGCACAGGTCATAGATGAGGAATCGGTGTACCTGGTGATGCTGGAGCCTCACCTGATCGCCACAGAGCACCTGGCCCAGATTCTGACTGCCAGCACCTGCATCCTTTCACCAGATTCTGACTGCTAGCACCTGCATCCTTTCACCTGAAGACTGCCCCCAGAACCATTTTCCCACCCAGATGGTGGGCCAGGACGAGCACTCTGCCCCGCCCCCCAGGAATAGCCCCCAACCAAGAGCTGATGGGAGAGGGGTATACATATCCCAGCTCCCTCACTCCTTGGGGGGTAACCCCGAGGAGTGTGTTTTTCCAGAGCTCCCAAGCACCTCGAGGGGATCAGGCTCAGCTGCCAGCCCCAGTGGGCTGCCTTCCCATCCTTGTCCCAGGTCTCCAGTCCCCCGTCCATGTTTGCCAGGATCATTTACCACATAAGTGAGCTATGCCTGTGTCCTAGTCTTTCTGCATCTGCCTCTGGGTGGTGGGGAGGAACCCAGCCTAAGACATTTAGGATCAAGGGACAAAGGCTTAGGGTGGGAACTGAAATTCATCCAGCATCCACTCTGCACAAAACCTTCAACCGTCTCATTTAATCCTTTCCCCTCAACAACAATGTTGGGGGCTATTATTATTACTCTTATTTTACACATGACCAAACAGAGGCTCAGAGAGGTCACACAGCTATGAAATGCCATTGAAGCATCCATTACTGGAATCTAAAGACCTGCACTTTTGTGTGTGTGTGCTTTGTTCTGCTGCTTGGGCTGAGCCTTGCAGAACAGATTCTGAGCAGCTGGGGATGGGGGGGTGGAATTTAACAAAGGATGCTCATCACAGGGACAATGAGGCTGCATGGAGTTGGGGGAGGGGGCGATGGTGAGAGGAGGCTATTTTCCAGTAACCCTGACGGCCCACCTTCATTTCTCCTTCCAGATCAGACGATACCCCAGCTTTAAGAGGTTTTTTTACAGGCTCTCAGACTCTTCCCTCAGAAAGCTGGTAGCCACCCTGCACTGCCAGGAGGCCCACTCCGCTGAGCCTGACAGGAACCTTGCCGAGGGATCCTACCCATTTGTCTTCGACTTGGCTAACAAACCTGCTGGCAACAATTACCAGGCTGTCCTCAGCCTCGTGGGCCTGCGCTACAGGCAATCCAGCTACGGCCAATTCCCGTACAGAGAGGCGCAGCCGGTGAGAAAGGACAACATGGCACAAGGGGGACAGGCTCACATTCACAACAGGGGCTACTCACTGTCCTCATCCCTCCCTTGCTTCGTTCAGGCCTTTGGGGGTGCAGTCAAATGCCTCCTCCTTGCTGAGGCCTTCTAAGACAATTCTACACCAGGGTGGCCTTTGTTTTCCAAAACCCTTCTTGGCTTTACCTGGAAACTAGCATCTTCTTTCTTTGGCTCTGGTCTCCAGTTGGATGTGCGTGTTCATACTTCTTGACCTCAGTATGGAATACTGAACTGGCTACCGTCTTAGCCTGTCCTCTTATTATTTCATGGGTTGTGCTGCTTGGCTTTCCAATTGAGACTGTCATAAAATTGAAAGAACAAAGCAAAGTAAGATTATCTATCAAATAAGGGATGATTGAGGTGGACGAGAAAGACTCTGGGCTGTTTGGTTCTAGAGGGCTAGGGGAAGAGACAAATGTTTACTGATGACAAAATTTGGCATCAATTAAAAGCGCTAATCGAGGTCAATGAAACGAGTTGGTTCTGGGAGACTTCCAGGAGGTAGCAGGCATTGATTTTGACCTGTGAGGATGGAGAGGCTGTAGATGGGGAGAAAGGACCAGGAGGACACTGCAAGCAGGAGGTCCTGCGTGAGCAAAAACCCAGAGGTGGGCACTAGCAAGAAGCCTGTTATCAGGGTGGGACCCGCACGCACTTGGGCTATGGCTAAAACCTGTGTTCTTTTTCTTCACCCAGAACATCACAAGTCCTCAGAGCCAGAGTCCAGACTGAAAGCTGTGCTTTGCACTCAAGTTCCCTTAAACTATCGGAACATCGGCAGCTTTAGCCAGGAAACCCTGAAGATGCTCCATGATGTCCCAGTTCAGTGCCTCACCAACGTAACGGTGTCCACCAGCATGGGCTTATTGAGATAGCGAATGCACAAGGTGTCTTCCATGAAGCTGGAGGCAGAGGCCATGGCGGGGAAAGAGCACCGGACTGGGAGTTAGGAGACCAGGACTCCACCTGCCAATCTGCCCCAAACTTGCCGCTACACCCTGTACATGTCCCAGGTCCCCTCTCCTTTCCAGACCTTGGATTCTGGGCTGGACTAGTGACTGATCAGATCCTTTCTGGCTCTGTTATGCTGACATATCTCTTTAGAGGCAGTAAGTGCCCTCACTCTATGGCTAAATACATCCACCCTATGAGCTGGAGGCAGTCTTTCGGTACTGACCAAATGAATGAATGGATGGATGGATGAGTGAATGAATGAATGAATGATTGAATGAAAGAATGAATGAATGAATAAATGAGGGGGGCTCCCGAGATCCAGGCAATTCTGCCAGCCATTCCCTTGGAGACCTTGGTCTCCAACTGGAAATGTGCAACCAGTTGTTCCAGCTCTAAATTGGGAGTCAGGGAAGAAATGCGGGAGCTACCTCAACAGGCATTGGTCCAAAACACTGAACAGGAGTCAAGGCTTTGCATTCTTGGGCTAACCCTAGTGTCTACTGCTGACTTCTGTGCCCCCCCCCTTTAATTATGTCTTTTCTTGATCCACCAGGGCTAAAAACATGCCCACATCATGTAAAAGGCCTGCCCATACTTTTACAGATGCTAGCTTTAAATGTCTTAGTTTTAAAAATAGGTTTTTTTGGTTAATCTCTCACCAGAACATTCACATGCACGTAACAGATGTGCATCTGTGTGTAACACATAATTTATTCAGTTGACCAACAGTGCTTAATACCATATGGATTTGTAAACCCTCCCAGGATCTCTGCAGCCTCCAGATATGGAAGACCTATAGACTGGGGACAACTGGTCTCTCAGAACTCTTCCAACCCTTTATCCTATAATTCTATGACCAGAGAAATGAAGCTGATGCCTTGCATCTCTCCCACCTCACAGGAGTTTGCCAGAAGCCAGTAAGAAGAACGTGAAGAGTTCTGAAACCACATAGTTCTGTGTCTACATATGTTGTTATTCTTATTATAGCTACAGTCTCAGTAGTTTTCAGGAAATGGGGAAGGGCTTTGAGCTGGATTGCCATGGATGGTTGCATGAGTGTGCACTGCTCAAGACCACCATACCCCAGGAAGTGCTCTTCACTTCCAAGATATTCTGGATTGAAAGATTTACAGTGATGATTTTCTAGCAGAGGGCAGTAAAGAGTCTTGAGAAAGGGGCTCCTTTTTTGTTTTATGCACAAGGGTGAGGTTTTGTCTTCTACATGACTGAAGAGTTCCAGCAGCTTGGCTCAGGTGGACAACTTGCCATGTATCCATTATCCGCATGTAGGCCTGACAGGGCTAAGAACATAGCCCTTGGACTCTGCCTGGCGCATGCGGCCATAGGGGAGAGGGTGTTAACACCTGGATGGCAAGTTCATTATTGTAACCCTTGGTGGACACTGTTTTGCTGTGTTGAACTTGTGGTGAGCACCATGGGATAGGGCTGGGGGGTGGGAGGGAAGCCAAGGGCAGAGAGTCCCTAGGCACTTAGATCGGACTGGCCTCATACATGAGGCAGAGTTTTAGATTTTGAACATAATTTAGTGTTATTTCTGCTTCTAAGAAGTAGGGGAGAGGGGAGCTATTTATGGATTTATTTTAAGCAGTGTTCAGAAACACTTCACGCCAAAATGTGAAGGGTCAGAATCATGAGGGTCAGGAACCTTCTGTACATAGCTTACTTGGAATGATGTTCTTCAATTGTATGAGTATTTGGTATGAGTTCCTGATGCTGGCATCTGAATATCATTTTTGTACTGTGTTATTTGAGCAAATAAACTCGCCTTGGATTATTCACTGTGGGGGCCTGATGGGACTGTCTGCCACATCTAAGCCAGTCTGTGGGGGTCTTTGTCCCTGCTGGGGGGCCTTGTCTGGATAGTAGGCAGTAAAAAAACTGTCCTGGGATGAGCATTAGGTGACTTGGGTTTTAGTCCAGCCACCTATAGGCTGATGACCTTGGAGATAAGACACTTCCCCTCTGGACTGGACATTCTACAGTTCCATGACTGTTTGGGTGACAGTGAATTATACGGTCAGGAAAATCTGGGCCAGTCCTGATGCTACACCATCTGTCTTATTAATCCCTAAACATTGGTGCCCAAACCCTGTCACTCAGAACCTGGATAAAAATGAACAGAATACAGTGCCTGGTTTTTGGTCCAGAAAATATGGGCTCCATTGAAAGGCATTTTTAGGCCTCCTTGCCCCTGTCTCAGAAAACACGTGAGTCCTTTCAGCAGCTGCCTGGGGAGAAGAACTTTTACCCATGGCTGGTCTTCTGTTGTGAGGGGCAGCTTCCTGCTGTGAGGAGGGCAGGAGAGGGCAGCATAACTGTCCTCATCTCACAGAGGAGGAAGCTGGGGCTGGGAGCAATCAAGGCCACACAGCCAGCTGCAGAGAGAACCAGCCCAGGACACTGTTCCGGGAAGCCCTGTTATAGTGCCTATCGTCTAATCCATGAGTTCATTTATTCAACCATCATTTGTTGAGCACTTACTATGTGCCAGGTCTGAGGCTAGCTCTATGGAAAACACAGATGTAGAAGACACATACCCTCGCCCTGGGTATGGGAACTTTGTGCCAAGAGGAATCCAGGGCAGTGGGATGCCATGTGAGGGTGGGGCTCCCTCAAGTCACAGCATGGAGGCTTCAAGATCTGTGAGGGGCAGAGGAGACCCTGCTGCTCTGAAAGGCTTTTGAAAGGGGGGCAAGTGACATTAGGATGTAACGAACCTAATTCCAGGCTGGGTGGATGAGTCAGACGTAACGGGGTTGGTAGAGACCTGGCTGAGCTCAGGTGGTTGGCTGGGTTAGGGGAGGGCTGTGCTATAGGTGCCAGAGATGCTCATTTGGAAGACCAGGGAGTATTCCAGCTTTGGCTTTGGCACCAGTGACACCTCCCAATTTCAAAGCACAGTGACTAGCACATCAAAAGCAATTCATTCATTGTAAGAATTAATATTGTTAAAATGGCCATGCTACCCAAGGCAACCTATAGATTTAATGTGATCCCTGTCAAATTACCCATGGCATTTTTTTTCACAGAACTAGAACAAATTATCCTAAAATTTATATGAAACACAATAGACCCGGAATTGCCAAAGCAATCTTGAGGAAAAAGAACAAAGCTGGAGCCATAACCCTCCCAGACCTCAGACAATACCACAAAGCTACAGTAATCAAAAGAGTGTGGTACTAGTACAAAAACAGACAAATGGACCAATGGAACAGAATAGAGAGCCCAGAAATAAGTCCGCACATCTACAGTCAATTATCTTTGACAAACGAAGCAAGAATATACAATGGAGGGGTTCCTGCTGTGGCTCAGCAGTAATGAACCCAACTAGTGTCCATAAGGATGCGGGTTTGATCCCTGGCCTTACTCAGTAGGTTAAGGATCTGGTGTCGCTGTGAGCTGTGGTGTATGTCACAGATGCAGCTCAGATCCCACATTGCTGTGGCTGTGGTATAGGCCAACAGCTGCAGGTCAGATTCTACCTGTAGCCTGGGAACTTCCATATACTGAGGGTTTTGCCCTAAAAATTAAAAAAAAAATGGAGAAAAGATAGTCTTTTTGGCAAGTGATGTTGGGAAAGCTGGAAAGCTGCATGTAAGTCAATGAAATTAGAACACTCCCTCACACCCTACACCAAAATAAACTCAAAATGGAGTTCTCAGCAGCTTAAGTGTTCGGGGCTTCACTGCTGTGGTGTAGGTTTGATGTCTGGCCTGGGAACTTATGCATGCTGTGGACATAGCCAAAACAAACAAACAAAGCAAAAACAGGGGAGTTCCCGTCGTGGTGCAGTGGTTAACGAATCCGACTAGGAACCATGAGGTTGCGGGTTCGGTCCCTGACCTTGCTCAGTGGGTTAACGATCCGGCGTTGCCGTGAGCTGTGGTGTAGGTTGCAGACGCGGCTCGGATCCTGCGTTGCTGTGGCTCTGGCGTAGGCCGGTGGCTACAGCTCCGATTGGACCCCTAGCCTGGGAACCTCCATATGCCATGGGAGCGGCCCAAGAAATAGCAAAAAGACAAAAAAAAAAAAAAAAAAAAAAAGCAAAAACAAAAAAATTCAAAACTAAAATGGCCTAGAGACTTAAATATGACATGACACCATAAAGCTCCTTAAAGAGTCATTTCTATATTGAACCTATGTTCAATATTTTGTAATAACCTATAATGGAAAATAATCTGAAAAAGAATATATATGTCTAAATGAATCATTTTGCTGTCCACCTGGAACTAGCACAACATTGCAAGTAAAGTATACTTCAATTAAAAACAAACAAACCATGAACCAAAAAAAAAAAAAAATCCATTAGTTTTGGTTTAAAAAAAAAAAGGCATAAAAGGAGTAAGGAACTATTAGGGTTACTGAATTTAGTAAAGAAAAATATGGGTGGCCCAGCTGAGTTTGAATTTCAGATCTACAAAAAATAATTGCAGTGCTGGGGACATACTTACACTAAGTAATTATTTGCTGTTTATGTGAAATTCAAATTTCACAGTGTCCCCTATTTTTTCTGGCAACCCTAGAACTAATGCCAGAACAATTCTCTAATTACCTCAAAGTGGGGAAGAGGAAAATTAAATCAAATGAAGGAACATATACGAGGGGATTTATTTATACTTATCAATAACATCAATGATAATCAACTAATAACAAGCACGTCTGGGCTCTGAAAACAGGCTTCGAGTTAAGGAGTTCCTGTTGCGGCTCAGTGGTAATGAACCTGACTAGTATCCATGAGGACGCTGGTTCGATCCTTGGCTTCACTCAGTGGGTTAAGGATCCAGTGTTGCCATGAGCTGTGCTGTAGGCTACAGATGTAGCTTGGATCTGGTGTGGCTGTGGCTGTGGCATAGGCTGGCAGCTGTACCTACCTCTGATTCCCTTGCCTGATTTATATGCTGTTGGTACAGCCCTGAAAGAAAACCAAAAAAAAAAAAAAAAAAAAAAAAGAAAAGTTAATATTATACTCAATTCTCTACTGCACACCAGGGGATAAGCATTCCTGAGTTGTGCAAGACTGAAGCCCTCCCCCCAGCCCCCAGCTCCCTTTCTCAGGGCCTCTGAGCACACAGCCCCCTGCAAAGAGACCGTTCATGGAGAAATGGACTGGAGCTACTCCATGTAATTCTGGGGTTCCTCCCTTCACTGGTCTGGGCTGCAGAATCATAGCAGGCGCAGGCAACAGGAACACCTGAGACTTGATTCTTCGTAGGCCACTTGAAGGTACATCTAGGCTCCTCCAGGTAGAATCATCTAAAGGGGGCTTGTGTGGACTCTTGCTCCCTGACATGGCTCCACTGGGGCCTCCATAGTATCACCTCCTACCCTCCATGGCTCAGATTTGCATGTCTCCTTCTCAGGGGCCACAGTCCAGAGCTGTCCTCCACCTGGGATTTGTATTCTAGGATTTGGTAAGCAAATGCATCTGAGGCCTGTGGGCAGCCCTGGCTTGCTTACTGGGCCTGGCTGGGGTTAGAGGTTGTCCACACTCTGGGAAGCAGTGAGCTAATGTGTGTGTGTGTGTGTGTGTGTGTGTGTGTGTGTGTAAAGGTTGGAAAAATTGAGGCTGGAGGTGTCTTTCTCGTAGAACATTTTTACTGTGTGTGAACAGTGGACCATCTGCCCTCATTCGGGCTAGGAGTGCAGGGGGGAGAGACGAAGGGCCTCCTGCTTTGTCCACAACCACAGCAGGACTCAGGGACGGCTAGGGTGCCCGCGCCACCCAGCCACACCACATACTCCCTGGGGGGCTGGTAAGGGCTGTGAGCCCGATCAGCTCCATTGGGGGCTTCCCATGGGCGGCCAAGGCTGTGTCCAGTGATCCCAGGGAAGCCTTTATTGTGCTGTGTGAGCGAGTAGGAGACATGGTCTCTTGACACCAAGGGAAACAGGAGAAACTGTCCCTCAGGAGTTGCCCTGTGGATGAGATCCGGGGGGCTAGGACCGCAAAGAAGCCAACTCAGGCTGGCTTGGGAGGAAGGCCCAGAGCCCCATCAGCCAGGAGGAGGCTGGGCTGCACGCTCCTCTTCAGTGCCCGTTTGCATTGTCCGTCTGTCTGTCCAGAGCAGAGTAATGGAAGGACCACAGGGACACTAGGAGGATGTTTAGACAAGAAAACAGGACCCTCTAGACTACTGGGCTTAGTAGTTGCTGGCACCCTGGTCCCTGAAAGGCCTGGGGTGAGGGGAGGGCGGCTGAGAGCATCGGGGAGAAGGCTCAGCCTCCCAGTAGTCAGGTTCTCTCTCATCCCAGCTCAAGTGTTCTCTCTTGGCTCACAGCTGCCTAGAAAAAGGACACGGGTCATCATTTCTATTTTTTCCCCTCCCTTCTTTTCTTCCTTCCTTCTTCTTCTTCTTTTTTTTTTTTTTTTTTCCTTCTTTTTTAGGGCTACACCTGTGGCATGTGCAAATTCCCAGGCTATGGGTAGAATCCGAGCTGCATCTGTGACCTTCACCGCAGCTCACAGCAAGGCCGGATCCTTAACCCACTGAGCAAGGCCAGGGATCAAACCTGCATCCTCATGGACACTACGTAGGGTTCTTAACCCCCTGGGCCACAGTGGGAACTCCAGGTCATCATTTCTAAGTCCTGCATCAAGGACTTCCAACCTCCCTTCCACTGAGAACATTCCTCACAGCTTGATACACCTGGGGCATCCTGAGAAAGCGGCCAGGATGACGTGTAGAAACTGGAAATCTCAATTTATACCAAAACCCAGTTTGAGGGTTCACTTTATTATACAGGGGTCTGGAGTTCCTGTCGTGGCACAGTGGAAGTGAATCTGACTAGGAACCACGAGGTTGCAGGTTCGATCTCTGACCTCATTCAGTGGGTTAAGGATCCAGCATTGCCATGAGCTGCGTTGCCATGAGCTGTGATGTAGGTCACAGACACGGCTCAGATCCCGAGTTGCTGTGGCTGTGGCCTAGGCCTGTAAACCCCTAGCCTGGGAATCTCCATATGCCATGGGTGTGGCCCTAAAAAGCAAAAAAAAAAAAAAATATATATATATATATATGTATACATATATACAGGGGTCTTTTTGCCAAGGAAGAATTCCATTTGAGAGCAAGGGTTGATAAAAAAGTGTTTAGAACATAATTTGAGTTACAAAAGTCCATTTGCTGTTTGATTTTACAGGAAAGGGAAAGAGGTAGAGTGGCCTCCAACATGCTAAGTACAGTTGTGCAGATCGTGTCCTGTATAAGGGTAGAAAGCCAGTAGAAAAGGGTAGGCGTGTCATAGACATTCTTAGGTCATGTGTTATTTGTATAGTTTTCTATATGTTATTTATACATTCTGTAGCTTTGTATGTCATTCACAGAGTTTTCTAGCAGTCGGCAGTTCAAATGAAATCAGTGTGTTATGCCAACCTTCGGGCAACTGGCTGTCAAGTTCTTGAGGAAGGGGTGCTGTTTTCTTAGTGTACAAGGCATTAAATGGGTGAGTGTTGGCCTTGACTGTGACCAGGAAGAGGCAGGTGGGAGTAGAAAGGAAGCTAGGTAGACGGAGCTCAGGGGTCATCACAGTATCGTGGGACAGGCAGGCAGTGCCTGGCCTCCAGTGGCACCCTGGGTGTTCCACCCCTCAGGGCAGCTGTATTCCTAGATCTGGCTGGGATGAGGCCTCTAAGTGACTCAAATTGTCTCGGAGATGGAAAGCCAAGAGAAGTCTAGTGGACAGGGAGTAGACCTGGATGTGAGAATTCGAGGAAGCACATTTGAGGGGAAATGGGATGAACAGTGGGGAACTGAAAGTTCTGATTTCCAAGCCCTTCTCTATCTGCTGTGTGACCCTGGGCAAGTCCCTTGTCCTCTCTGAGAAACTACAGGAAGACAACGGAAGAATCTACCTCAGAGAAATGCTAGAATGTGAGCTTGCACATTATTGGAAAATTTTCAAATCTGTGTGTCATTCTGTTGTGTAAATCCTGCAATGACTCCCCAGCACCACAGGCAAAATCCAGCCTTATCAGCATGGCACCCAAGCCAGCCTGACCTACCCCCGCCATGTCCAAGTGCACCTCCAGGCCTCTCTCTGCCCAGACTGGAGGAACTAGAGTAGGCCTCCGGTGCCCCTTCTACCCTGGGAGGCTGTACCTCCGAGTGACAGATGATCTGGGTTCATGGCACAGCCATTTACCAAGTGAGTGACTTTGAGCATGTTACCTAACCTCTCTGTGCCACAGTGCCTGGGAACATAATAACTACTACACAAAGTTTATCTACTAGATTAAGTCCTCCTTTGAATAGGAGGAGATTCCACAGTAACTCAAAGGAGGGGCTGTCTAATGGTGAGAATTTGGGAAGTCTGAAAGACAGCAGCCGTTGGGAGGGTGTGGGTGGCAGTCAGCAAGATGGACCTCCTCCTTTTCCACTTGTAGTCAGACTATTGACTCCTGTCAGCAGTCTCTTTTTCTTTTTCTTTTGTCTTTTTGTCTTTTTAGGGCCGCACCTGCAGCATATGGAGGTTCCCAGGCTAGGGGTCCAATCGGAGCTGTAGCCATTGGCCTATGTCACAGCAACCTGGGATCCAAGCTGCGTCTGTGACCTACACCGCAGCTCATGGCAACGCCGGATCCTTAACCCAGTGAGTGAGGCCAGGGATGGAACCCGAAACCTCTTAGTTCCTAGTCGGATTGGTTTCCGCTGTGCCATGACAGGAACTCCTCTTTTTCTTTTTACGGCGGCACCTGTGGCATATGGAAGTTCCCAGGCCAGGGGCCGGCCTGCACCACAGCCTCAGCAACAGCAGATCCAAGCTGCATCTGTGATCTATGCTGCAGTTTGCTGCATCGACAGATCCTCAACCCACTGAACGAAGCCGGGGACTGAACCCACATCCCCATAGACAAAACACTGCATCCTTAACACACTGAGCCACAACAGGAACTCCCCATAGGTAGTCTCTTGATTTCTCAATCTGTCTTTCTGCCTTGAGGCCAGCACACAACCTAAGTCAGATGGCCACTGAACTCTTACTAGAGGAGGGATATGGCTAGCAGAGGAAAGCTAGGCTGATGCATGTATCTAGCCAGGTCCCAGGAGAAGAGCTTATCTGGCATGACTGCTGGTCCTGGAATACAAAGGGACAGGGGAAGACTGGACCCTAACCTCTCCCCTAAGCAGAGCTCTCCCAGCCCAGGCAGACCTATGAAATTCATCGAGATCTTGGGGGAGGGGGTTGTTACACAGCATTACCATAGTAGCAATAATTAACACAATCCACATGAGCATATGGATTTGAACATCTGATTTAAAACACATACACACTAATTCATGGAATGTCTACCCTGAGCTTTTTTTTTTTTTTGTTTTTTTTCTTTTGGCCACCCTGCGGCATATGGAGTTCCTGGGCCAGGGATCAGATCTGAGCCACAGTTGTGACCTATGCTGCAGCTGTGGCAATGCTGGATCCCTAACACACTGTGCCAGGTCGGGGGTCAAACCTTCATCCCAGTGCTCTAGAGACACCAACAGTCCCTCTATACCCCAGGGGGAATTCCTGGCTAAAGCAGTTTTATGTTAGTCTTCCCTTTCTGACGGTAGGGTTTTTTGTTTTTTGTTTTTTTGGTTTTTTGTTTTTCCTTTTTAGGGCCACACCTGTGGCATATAGAAGTTTCCAGGCTAGGGGTTGAATCCGTCACCCACTGATCAAGGCCAGGGAATTGAACCCGTGTCTTCATGGATACTAGGTGGGTTCTTTACTGCTGAGCTACAACAGGAACTCCAATACAGGGATTTTTTAAACCAATAAAGGCTTGAAGTAAATTAAATAGAAGGATCTATTCCATTCAGAGGATACTTTGGTAATTCAGTGAAATAATTGCAGATGATACACAGCTTGTTTTTGAATTTTGAATCAGCTGGCATTTTGAATCTTCAAATGTGTATGTATGCATGTGACATTCTCTATTCTGTTCTGTTCTATTCTATTTTAAATGATTTTTATTTTTACCATTATAGTTGGTTTACAGTGTTCTGTCAATTTCTACTGACAGCAAAGTGACCCAGTCACACATACATATACATTTTCTCACATTATCCACCATGTTCCATCAAAAATGACTAGATATGGTTCCCTGTGCTATACAGCAGCATCTCATTGCTTATCCACTTGTTCTATTCTATTCTATTCCATTCTATTTTATTTTATTTTACTTTATTTGCCATGCCATGGCATATGGAATTTCTCAGGCTAGGGATCAAACCCACACCACAGCAGTGACACTGCTGGATCCTTAACCCACTGTGGCACTAGAAAATCTCTGCTGTGCCTTTAAGAACAATGTTACAGGACTTCCTGTTGTGGCGTGGTAGAAACTAATGACTAGGAACCATGAGGTTTCGGCTTCGATCCCTGGCCTCACTCAGTGGGTTAAGGATCTGGCATCGCCGTGAATTGTGGTGTAGGTTGCAGACACGGCTCAGATCTGGTGTTGCTGTGGCTGTGGCTGTGGCTGGCAGCTGTAGCTCCAATTTGACCCCTAGCCTGGGAACCTCCATATGCCATGGGTGCAGCCCTAAAAAAGGGGGGGGAGGGGGAGAGAAAGGGGCTAACGGGGAGTTTGGGGTTGATGGAAGCAGATTTATATTTACAACGGATGGGTGATGGGGTCCTGCTGTACAGCACAGGGAACTGTATCCAATCTCTTGGGTAAGACGGAAAATGGAAAAAAAAGAAGAATATGTGTGTATGGGTGGCTGGGTTACTTTGCTGTACAGTGGAAATTGAAGGAACATTATAAATCAACTATACATTAATAAAAATTTTTTTAAAATAAAAACAATGTTACAGTTTAGTAAGAAAAAAATTAAGACGTTATGTGGCTCACAGTTTGGCAAATTAGTTGGTTTTACTCTTGTCTTTGGTCTAAAGTTCAATTTGGGGGTAAACCTTTGAATGTTGGGGACTGAGTTAAATTCATCTTTGATATCCTCACAGCCCAGAAGAGTGCTTGGCACTTAGTACGTGCTCATAGAGGTTGACTGGCTAAATCAATGACAATCTAATACAGTCGAAAGGTGTAAGACGCAGGCCTACACTGATCAGAGCTTTTAGCTGGAGGTTGGTGACAATTCAGAGCTCTCCATGTTGAGTCACGTGGGCACCCACCTATACAGGCTGGTTTTTTTTGTTGTTGTTTTTTTTTTGTTTTTTTTTTTTTTTTTGTCTTTTTGTCTTTTTGCCATTTCTAGGGCCGTTTCTGCGGCATATGGAGGTTCCCAGGCTAGGGGTCTAATCAGAGCTGTAGCCGCCTGCCTACACCAGAGCCACAGCAACGTGGGATTTGAGCCGCATCTGCAACCTACACCACAGCTCACGGCAACGCCGGGTCCTTAACCCACTGAGCAAGGCCAGGGATGGAACCTGCAACCTCATGGTTCCTAGTCAGATTCGTTAACCACTGCGCCACGACGGGAACTCCAGGCTGGTTTTTACGTAAAGTTCTACTCAGAAGCTGAGAGGTGGCATGTTAACCTCTGAGAGTTAAAGAACCATAATATCTCTTGCTTATTGAGTGCTGTACACTCTGGCGCTCTGGGAAGCAATATACAAGGCTGACCTTGTTAAACCTTCACAAGAGCCTTATGAGTTGGTCTCGGCCCTATTTTACAGATCAGGAAACAGAGGTGCAGAACGACCAAGTGTCCTCAGCTTGCTCGCCGGGTGAGACTGCAGCAGAGCAGGGATTTTTTGGGTGCATCTGACAGCAAAGCCCACCCAGGTCCTCGTTCCCATCCTTACTGACCGCTCCCCCCGCAACGCCCACCCTCCATAAACTTCCTGCAGACCATTCCCCAAACTGCTCTTCCCCATGGAATTAGGAAACTTCAGTCATGGTCACTGCACTTTGCTGCCTGGTTTCTGGGATCGTGGATGTCCTGGGAAGACTTTTCTGGCGCCACTTGCCTTTTGTTTGTTTCTCTTGAACACCTTGCTCGCACAATGGGAGTCTTCAGCTGGGCTCTCCCTGGGCAAAGAGATGAAGTAACGGTGGTTCGTGACCTGTCCTGTGTCCGCCACCATCCGAGCCCTGCCCCAACCCCAGCCCAGAAAGTAGACAGACACACCAATGCCATGGTTCTCAACCCTGGCTGAACATTAGAGCTCCTCAGAGGACTTTGGTTTTGTAATCAATGAATAGTTATCTAAGTAACTTTACGCCAACAAGTGAAATGAAACACAATGAAACTTTTCTACACTTATATGTCAATGCAATGAAGTTTAAACCACCTGAATAAAATGCATAATGTATGATCAAGCACAAAATTATTAAATTTATGCAAACTCTTTCAAAAAGTTTCATAATTAAAAGTACACTTAATGGAAATTCCCTTGTGGCACAGTGCTTTAAGCATCTGGTATTGCTGTAGCTGTGGCTCAGGCTGCAACTGTGGTGTGAGTTCAGTCCCTGGCCTGGGAAGTTCCTCATGCCACTGGTGTGGCCAAAAAAAAAAATTATACTTAACAGAAGAAGCAGGTTTTTTTTTTCTTTTTTTCAGCCACACCTGTGGAATATGGAAGTTCCCAGGCCAGGGATCAAATCCGAGCCAGAGCTGTGATCTATGCTGCAGCTGCAGCAAGGCCAGGTCCTTAACCCACTGTGCCACAGTGGTAACTCCCATAAACAGGTATGTTTTAGTATACATGATGTGATATCAAGTGGGAATAGCAAAAATACAAGTGCCTCAGGCCCTGTTCTCTGCAACTGTGGCCATATGCAAACTCAGTCTCTGCCCAAGCTCTCCCAAGGCAGGGAGGGATGAGGCTAGAGGACAGAAATACCCTTGGCCCACCCTCTGATCTCTTACCGCTGCCTTCCATTGGCTAACCCAACTGGCATCCAGTCAGCAAGGGAGTCTGGTATTGTGGTTCCAAAAAAAAGGGCAGGAGTTCCTGTTGTGGCTCAGTGGGTTAAGAATCTGATTAACATCCATGAAGATGCAGGTTCGGTCCTTGGCCTCTTTCAGTGGGTTAAAGATCCAGTGTTGCCGAAAGTTACAGCATAGGTCACAGATGTGGCTCGGAGCCTGCACTGCTTTGGTTGTGGCATAGGCTAGCAGCTGCAGCAGAACTTCCATATGCCACAGGAAAGGCCGTAAAAAGGCAAAAAAAATTTAAAAAGCAAGATAGCTGGATCTCACCCCCAGTTCATGATTTAGTAAGTCTGTGGTAGAGCCTGGGAATTTCCATTTCTAACAAGGCCTCAGGTGATGCTATTGCTATTGGTTGGAGACCACGCTTTGAGAATCACTGAAGAAATCACTGGGGAAAAACAAAAAACAAAAAATCCAACCAAAAACAAACCCAATACACTGCCCTCTTGTGGTGGCCTGTCCTCATAGCAGGTAGATAGGCAGAGCCTATCTTCACCAATGCACCCTTGGAAGCAAAGGTTCTCAGCCACCATGTTGTTACACACTTGCCAGCGGGCTCCAGACACCAGGAAGCTGTAAGAAGCCAGAAGGGTCCATATCCTGGGGTAGTTCTGGGCCCAGTTCCTCCACTGGTAGCTGTGCAGGTGACGCTGAAGGAGCACATCGGGGCAATGTTGGAGGTGTCCCCCCAGCACAAGGCCCCAGGAATGGCCTGGGTGACAGAGATGACTGGGGGGATGGGGTTCTGAGTGGTGATCCAGTCGATTGTACCTGCAGTGATGGTGATCCAGGTGATGGCCCAGGTGTTGAGCTGGGGTCCAAGTGCACAGCTGGGAGTGATCCAGGTGGCAAAAGAGGTGATTCCACAGGCCTCTCCCATGTGGAGTCAGGGGTCTGCACAGGTGGGGACAGAGGTGGAGCATGGTCACCCCTTCCTTCCCCTTCGGGAGCCAGTTGTGTAGATTCTTCCAGACTGGCCTGCTCTGTTTGGAGGCTTGCCTTACTGTGTTCAGGACATTCATGGCCCAGGGCACGTTCTGTCTGGCAGTACACTTCTACCCGAGGGAAAATCACTCTCTTGGAAGGAGAATTAAGGTAAGCAGCATCTAGGAAAAACAACATGGGGTCACAGGTGGCATTAGTAACCCCTGACATCAGCATGGTGCTTGCAAAAAATGGTTTCCCAAATTATTTTCATAAACAGGACTAGTGCTTTTCAATCTTTTTTTTTTTTTTTTTCTTTTTAGGGCCACACCTGCAGCATATGGAAGTTCCCAGGCTAAGGGCAAATCAGAGCTATAGCTGCCAGCCTACACCACAGCCACAGCAATGCCAGATCTGAGCCATGTCTGTGACCTACACCACAGCTCACATCAATGTGGGATCCCTAACCCACTGAGCAAGGCTGGGATTGAACCTGCGTCCTCATGGATACTAGCCAGATTCGTAACCCGCTGAACCACAATGAGAACTCCCTCCATGGCTTTCCTTTACTTACTTGAATTTATAGTGAGTATTTGATTGTGTATTGATCCACTCATTCAGTGGATACTTATTGAACCCAGCGTTATACCAGGCACTGAGGAGGTAGGGGAGACAAAAATAGGGGTGATGGTTCCTGGCCTCTTGGAGCTTACAATCGAGCACGGGGGCAGGCACTGATCATCCAAATGACTTCAAGTTTTAACCAAGAAAAGTGCTAGGAAGAGAGGAACACGGTGCTAGGAGAGAGGGAAGCAGGAAGGACTTCACGGGAGGGCTTCTCAGAGGGAGTGACACGTGAGCTGAGACGTGAAGCGGGAGAGGTCCCGGGGCAGTCAGGGTGGGCTAGGGAGGAGCATTCCAGACAGGGGAACAGCCCAAAAGAAGGCAACAGGTTCTGGGGAGCGTCTCTGAAAGGTCAGTGTGGGTGGAACAGGCGTGGAGATGCTTATGGCGGGAGATGGGGCTGGGGAAGCTGCCGGCACCAGACCACCCAAGGGCTTGTTGGCGGGATCTAGGATCCTAGGTTTTCTCTTTTTACAATTTTTTTTTTTTCTTTTTTGGCCACCCCTCAGCATATCAAGTTTCCAGGCCAGGGATCAGATCTGAGACACAGGTGCAACCTAAGCTGCATCTGTGGCAATGCTGGATCCTTAACCCACTGTGCCAGGCTGGAGATCAAACCTGTGTCCCGGCACTCTCAAGATGCCGATTCCATTGCGCCTCAGTGGGAACTCCTCTTTTTAAAAAATTTTTATTAAAGTATAATTTATTTAGCAGTTCCCATTGTGGCGCAGCAGAAATGAATCCAACTAGGAACCATGAGGTTGTAGGTTTGATCCTTGGCCTTGCTCAATGGGTTAAAGATCCGGCATTGCTGTGAGCTGTGGTGTACGTCGCAGACGCGGCTTGGATCTGGAGTTGCTGTGGCTGTGACATAGGCCAGCAGCTGTAGCTCCGACTCAACCCTTAGCCTGAAACATGGGTGCAGCCCTAAAAAGCAAAACAAATGAAAAATAAATATAGTTGATTTACAGTGTTGTATCAATTTCTGCTGTACAGTAAAGTGACCCAGTCATATACATTCTTTTTCTCATACTATCTTCCATCATGATCTACCCCAAGAGACTGGAAATAGTTCCCTGTGCTGCAGAGTAGGACCTCATTGCTTACCCATCCTAAATGTGACAGTTTGCATCTGCCAACCCCAAAGAACCCTTGGCTTTCATGGGGCCCCTGACGACCTATGAGCTGGCGGGGGTGGGTAATGCACTGTCTCTGGTTGTGACAAGATCTCTGTGGCTGCTGTGCAGAGATTCCCTAAGAAAAGCAAGGGGGGACCCAGGGGGCCCTGTCAGGGTGCTGCGGATAGTTGTGTGGAGCGGGCACCTGGAAGGAGATCGAGAGCAGCAGAGAATTCTGTTTAGGAGGTAAAATCAATGAGAATCGGTGATGGATCGGCTGGAGGGTGAGGGGAGGGCCGTGGTTCACACAGCCGGATGGATGACGGTGCTGCTGGCTGAGCATGTGACCAGGGAGGGGTGGGTCTGGGAGGGCACAGGTCATGAATTTGTTTGGAGACATGTTGAGTTTAGGGGACCTTTGAGATGCCCAAGGAGAGATGACAAGTGGGCAGCTGGGCATGTGGGTTTGGATCTCGGAGAAGAGAAGAGGGTTGGAGATATGTCTGGGAGCCCTATCCATGGATGGTAACAGAAGCCGTGACAGTCCTGGGGAGGAAAAGATTGTCCACTATCTTGATCGTGGTACTGGTTTGACAACTCTGTGTGTGTGTGTGCGTGTGTAAGTGTGTGTGTGAGAGAGAGAGAAGGAAGGAGGAAGGCACTATGCCCAGGCATGCCTAACACGGGATGGGTATTTCAGACATGGCATTCCCTGAGCTCCAAACTCACTCACTGCCCAAGCCCACGAGTCTGTGTGAGGAATGTGGATTTTCAAGGATGCCGGCAAGTAGTGCCCTTCCCTTTGGCAGAAGGCTGCTGCCAAGGGAGGCCAAGGGTGGGGACGGAGGCTCACCTGGCGACAGGAATAAGCAGGTGGATGTGAGTCCTCAGGAGGGAGGAGAAAGAGGATGCCAGGAATTCCCGTCATGGCGTGGCAGAAACGAATCCAACTAGGAACCATGAGGTTGCAGGTTCGATCCCTGGCCTCGCTCAGTGGGTTGAGGATCTGGCAATGCCAGAGCTGTGGTGTAGGTCACAGACACGGCTTGGATCTGGCTTGCTGTGGCTGTGGCATAGACCTGCAGCAACAGCTCCAAATAGACCC
Source organism: Sus scrofa (assembly GCF_054392235.1). Lineage (NCBI taxonomy): Eukaryota > Metazoa > Chordata > Mammalia > Artiodactyla > Suidae > Sus > Sus scrofa. The sequence goes on along the minus strand of NC_139389.1, from coordinate 40,595,144 downwards.
CTAGCCTGGGAACTCCCATATGCCGCAGGTGCGGCCCTAAAAAGACAAAAGAAAAAAAAAAAAAAGAAAAGAAAGACGATGCCAGACTGTGAGCTAAGGAGCTGAAGGTCACAACTTGCAGGTACAGCTTCCTGCCGGAGCCCACCCCCCATTCAGAGAGCAGGCAGGAGGCTGGAGCCCACTTCCATTGTCTGTTCCCAGATGCTAGGTGGAGATTAAGAGCGTAGCTCTAGGGAGCTCCTGTTGTGGCTCAGCGGGTTAAGAACCCGACTAGTATCCTAGTCGGATGCTGGTTCAATACCTGGCCTAGCTCAGTGCGTTAAGGATCAGGTGTTGCTGCTGTGGCATAAGTTGCAGATGCAGCTCAGATTCTGAGTTGGGGTGGCTGTGGCTCCGATTTGACCCCTAGCCCAGGAACTTCCATATGCCACAGGTGCGGTCCTAAAAAGAAAAAGAGAAACAAAAAAGAGTGTAACTCTGGGCACCAACCACAGTATCTCAGGAATATGTCTGTATCTCCTGCTCGCATCTGGTGCTGGGAAAAAGCTCCAGCCCCACCGAACCCCAGAGGATTTAGGTGCTGGAGCTGAAATTTGCACTGAGAAACCCATGCACATGCTGGCAAACCACAAGAGGAAGCAAAAACAGCTGATAGCCAGCACAAGACATCGTGTCCCTTGTGAGTTGTATCTGTTCCCACTTAGAGTGATTCCAGGGCCCTCGGGAAAAACTGCCATCCTCCTTAGGTGGCCCCAGTGCAGAAGTGGAGGCCTGGGTTTAAGACCATCATCCACACCTGTGAAAACGTCCACACCAGCGAAGGTGGAAGGCGGCAGGGTGAGAGGGCACCGGCTCCTCCCAGAGGGTGGAAGAAGGAGCTACTGAGAAGTGGGGGAGACTAGAGATGCTTAACAACCCACTTTATAACTCTGCCTGGGGCTTGCCCTGGGAGGAGGAGAAAGGGAAATTCTAGGGGAGAGACAGGTATGGAGGCAGCCAGGTAGCCAGGCTGAAATCTGAGGTGGAGAGGGGTTTCCTGGGATGTCTGCTCCAAGATCCAAGAACCAAATCAGGGGACCCCCAAGCCCCAGGTCCTCCATATACACTATTCCTGAGGAAAGAATACAGAGCACCCCAGCTGGTGGTGGGAAGAATCCAGGCCCTCGCCAGACCTTCCTATTCCTGAGGCTGTGTGGGCGACACCTCATCTCCACTGCCAGCTGCATCCTCCAGGTTGTCCTCCTTTGGGGGACCTGGAGCTCAGCTTCATAGCTGTCACCTGAACACACGTGGAGGATGGGGGAGCTGTCAGAGGACAGTCCAGTTTAGGAGGAGTCTGTCCTGCAGAGAGGGAAAGGGAGGGCCTGTTCCCTAGGTCAGAGGAGGCAGTAGACCGGATTGACGACGGCAAGGAGTAAAACCCAGAGGTAGGGGCCACCATCAGCCCCTTGTACAGATGAGAAAACTGAGGCCCTAGGAGATGAATTACTCGCTTAAGGTCACACAGTCGGTGTGTCAAGAACCAAGATATACACCCCCATTTTTTTCTTTTATGACCGCCCCCAGGGCATACAGAGCTCCTGGGCCAGGGATCAGATCCAAGCCGCAGTTGCAATTTAAGCTACAGCTGCAGCAATGCTGGATCCTTAACCCACTGTGCTAGGCTGGGGATCGAACTTGCGTCCCAGCCCTCCCAAGACGCTGTTGATCCTGTTGCAACTCGGTGGGAACTCCTACACCCTTTTTAACAGATTAGGAGCCAAGACTCAGAGAGGGAGATTGGTTTCCTGGAGGTCACACAGCTGGGGGATGCTTCCAGAGGCCCCATTCTCTCCATTCCCTGCAATAGCTATGTATTTCCTAAACACAGTTTTCACTTTTTTTTTTTTTTTTTTTGGCGGCACCAACAGCATGTGGAAGTTTGTAGACCAGGAATCAAACCCGTGCCACAGGTATATCCCCACAGGTATGCTCCCCACCCCCCTTGTGTGGATAATGAACTCAGGAGAAAGTAGAGTCCTTACAAGGGGAGCTTGGGATAGCAGGAAGCAATTTTGAATAAAAAAAAATACAAATATCCTAGGAAAAAAACTCATTCAACTGTTTAATCTCACTCCTAAAATATATATATTTTTAACCTACATCCACAAAAATTCACCACAGCACTGTTTATAATAGTGAACATTTGGAAACTCGAAGGAATGATCAAAGTATTCTGCACAACCATGATGGAATATTAGACAGCTGCCAAAAAAGCCAGTTACAGAGTTCCCTGGTGGCTCAATATGTAAGGAACTGGCATTGTCAATGCTGTGGCTCAGGTCACTGCTTTGGTATAGGTTCGATCCCTGGCCCAGGAACTTCTACATGCCTTGGACTCAGCGCACCACCCCCCAAAAAAAGCCATATGGCAACATGGAAGAAAAAATTTATAATATAATTAGGTAAACACACTTTGATCCAGGAATCCCTTTTTCTGTAAATATGCTCTGTGAAATTAATTTGTTTTTGGTTTTGTTTTGATTTTTTTTTTTTTTGGCAATGCCCTCAGCATGAGGAAGTTCTGGGGTTGAACTCATGCTACAGCAGTAACCACAGCCATAGCAGTGACAGTGCTGGATCCTTAACCCACTGAGCCACCAGGGAGCTCCTATGGAATTAATCAAATACAGAAAAGTGTTTTTTCATTTTTCATTTCTTTTTTCATTTTCATGTAACAGGGATGTCTGCATGGCCTTCACGGAGTTAGAGTGTGTAACTGGAATCTTCCTTGCACCCAGATGATACACAGAGGACACACAGGGGTGGGACCATGCTTTCCAAACCAACATAGGGCCAGGGATCTTCTCTTCTGTTTGTGAGACTCAAAGTCTCATGCAAAAATGAACTAGTCACATCTAGTTCTACATTAACAATAGTCTTCTACTGGAAAGAGAATAAAATGGAAGAGAGTATAGTGACATGAAAATGGAATTCTCCAGGGAGATATAGCTATGTATTTCCTAAACATAGTTTTCACTTTTTTTTTTTTTTTGGCGGCACTCACAGCACGTGGAAGTTTGTAGACCAGGAATCAAACCTGTGCCACAGGTATATCCAGAGCCACAGTAGTGATAACAGGTCTTTAGCCCATGGAGCCACCAGGGAACTCCATGTATTTCTTAAACATAGTTTTTATTTTTATTTATTTTTTCTTTTTAGGGCTACACCTGCAGCATATGGATGTTCCTATGTTAGAGGTTGAATTGGAGCTGCAGCTGCTGGCCTACGCCACAGCCACAGCAATACTGGATCCAAGCCGCATCTGTGACCTATGCAGCAGCTTGGATCCTTAACCCACTGATTGGTATGAAACCTGCATCCTCATGGATACCAGATAGGTTCTTAAGCCACTGAGCCACAACAGGAACTCCTTAAACATAGGTTTTAAAGACATAAACTTGTACAAAAGGCCTAGACACTGTCACGTCAATAACCTAAGGCCCCTTTTCCATAGAGACCCTAATTTCTGGCCCCAGTGGCCTGTCCTGGACAAAGAAGGCTGTCAGGTCCCTGCACCCCTTGCTGGCTTTCCTGGGTAAAGGGCACTCCCAGTTCTCAGACTGGGAGAAATGCTCCTCCGCTCAATCCTTCTTCCTCCCCTCTTTGCCCCACCTCCTTCTCTTCCTCTGGGACTCCACACGGTACTTACTCAGACGCCTCAAGTACAAAACGACATCGTCATACCCTCGGTAGTAATAATCGTGCAGGATCTGCAAAGTGGAGCACCAGGAAGATAAGCAAGGCTGCGGCAACAGAGAGACCCAAGGTCCCCTCACCCAGAGCAGCTACTTTCCAAAACGTGCCCATCCGGTGTCCCATCCCTCAGTATCTGCTAGGAAGTGGGGAGCTGTGCCTGGTCACCGGCGCATGTGTGCTGCACTCAGGTGTTAAACCATTCACGGCCGATCGTCAGCTTCCCCTGGGTGGGAGAGGGTGGGATGTTTACAGTAGGACCACAGAAGGTGTGTTTGGACTGGATGCAGGGCAGAATTTGGAGACTGGGTTCAAATCCCAGTGCTGCCACTTACTGGCTGGGTCGCTTTGTGAATGTAACCTCCCACAGCCTCAGTTTCTTCACTTATAAAATGGGAATAATGGGAGTTCCTGTTGTGGCTCAGCAGAAACGAACCCAACTAGCATCCACGAGGAGGTCACAGGTTCGATTCCTGGCCCTGCTCAGTGGGTTAAGGATCTGGCATTGCGGTGAGCTGTGGCGCAGGTAGCAGACATGGCTTGGATCCCACATTGCTATGGCTGCGGTGCAGGCCAGCAGCTGCAGCTCCAATTTGACCCCTAGCCCAGGAACTTCCATATGCTGAGTGTGGCCCTTAAAAAAAAAGGTAAAATGGGAATAATGATAATATCTATCACAGAGGATCCTGGAGGATTATAAGAGATACTGCCCACAATGCCTTTTCTCTAAAGGGCCAGATAGTAAATATTTCGGGCTTTGCAGGCCATGTATAGTCTCAGTTGCTTCTTCTTCTTTTAAACAATGTTTTAAAAATAACCCATTCTTAGGCTCCCAGGCTGTATTGGTCCCTGGGCCATCATTTGCTGACCTCACATTGCATGTCAGAATGGGAGAGTTCAGTCAACATTCCTATGGGCGGGACTGACATCATCTCATTTTATGGGAGAGAAAATTGAGGCTGGGAGTACTTCGGGCACTTGTTCAAGGTCACCTACGTGCTCAGCAGCAAGGCCAGGATAAGGCTTTAGAAGGAAGTTTAAGAAATCATTTGACGGGAGGAGACACAGATGGCCTGAACGGGCCCCATGGCCCCCTCATCCCCCACAGCCCCCATTAGCCTCCCCGACTCCCCTTGCCCCCCAAGTCACTCCTGTTTCTCACCACCAGGTCTGGGGGGAACAGGGCATGGGTCATCCTGGTGATGTTCTCCAGGGAAAACTGGAAGGAGCAGTTGAATATGCGGAAGTCGTGGAAGATGGCGGGGCAGTCCCGTGGGCAGATGTCCTGCTGCCCGCTGAAGGTGGAGATGGTGATGTTGTCGGTCCAGAAAGAGCAGGGCTGCATGTTTGTGAAGCCCCCATCCATGTACCGCTGTGAGGGCGGAGGGGGGTGGGCAGAGTTAGGAATGCTTACCTGGGGTCAGAGGTCCCCTCCCTCACTCAGGGGATTTAGAGATGGGTCCCTTGATGCAGAGGTCCAGGTGGTGAGCCGTGTCTCCATGCTCTATTCCTGCCCTGTCTCCCCTCTGTCATTGTTTGGTTTTGTTTTGTTTTTAATGGGCATACTGAGGGCACCTGGAGCAGGGATCAAATCCAAGCTGCAGCTGGGACCCACACAGCAGCTGCAGCAACGCAAGGTCTTTTAACCCACTGCACAGGTCAGGGAATCGAACCTGCCGTCTTTTTTTTTTTTTTTTTTCCCTTCTTAGGACCGCACTAGCAATATATGGAGGTTCCCAGGCTAGGGGTCAAGTCGGAGCTGTAGCTGCCAGCCTACATCACAGCCACAGCAACATAGGATCCGAGTTGCGTCTGAGACCTACACCACAGCTCAAGGCAATGCCGGATCCTTAACCCCTAAATAAGGCCAGGGATCGAACCTGTGTCCTCACGGACACTAGTTGGGTTCTTAACCCACTGAGCCACAAGAACCCCCCTTTGCCATCTTAATGGTGCTGAGGCTGGGGCTCCCAGGCCCCTGAGGGAAGAGGGCATCCATACTCTGGACCAAGTAGGAGCAGAAGCCCCTGTCACAGTCAGCCCTCGTGGAGGCCCTCAACAGCTGAGGGCAGGCCTGGGGAATGGAGCCCACCCCATGGCCTTTTGAGAAGGTGTATGTGTGGCGAGTCTGAGCAGGTTGTGAGCTATCCTTCCTCCAAATTGCCCCCGGTCCGAGCCGCCTCCCTCTGTTGAGGTCGGACACTTCTGACACCCACCAGATGGCCCCTGACCACCACGTGTCCCCCTTCAAGCACCTTCCCCTTCCGGGCTTCTATTTCCTCAGCGATGAGCAAAGGACCATGCGAGGAGGCTCGACTCTCTGGGCTGCCTGAGAACTACATGGACGACATGCATCAAGGGGTCCATCTGCTAGCTGATTCCTAATCTCTGGATCTCATTTTCCCTTTATATAAGATGAGGAAGGAGCAGGGGTTAAATCCCACTCAGAGTGTGGTCCGTGCACCAGCAGCACTGCGCCAGCTGAAGCTGGTCAGAGGTGCAGAGTCTCAAACCTGCTGGATTTTCCCACTGGGAAAATCTAGCAAAGCTTGTGAAGCCTTGACTTGCCGGGGCTCAGTAAAGGGTTGGCAGGTCCAGAGAGAAGCCCAACCTAGGCAAGGAAGGCCATCTTAAAGCCCCAGAAATCCACCTACACTGGGAATTCTGAGTAGGAAAACACAAGGAACTTTTCAACTCTTGGTTTTCCCACTGAATTCTGAGCCTGTCCCTCCCAGATGTGGGTCACAGGGGCTGTGAGGCACCCCTGGGTCCCAGCTTGCCCCCCTCCCACACGGAAGCACTTACCACACCGCGGTAAGTGGGAGGAATGAGGCCGCAGTACACAGGGACAAAGCAGCTGCAGTACAGGGCCTGTGGCGGGGAGAACAGGGCTGAGATGCCTGAGGCTTTGGGGCTGGGTGGGGAGGGCTCACCCTCAGGCCTCTGGGCCCCGCCAGCCTGGCCCCCCTTAAACCCAAGGTGGAGGCACTGCCCTGAGAAGGGGAGCCCCAAGTTCAGTCCCTGGCTGGGCCCTTGGTAACCTGCTTGGTCAGTCTGGGCCAGATGTCTGGGTTTTAGAGGGAGAGACTGGCCTCAGGTTTGATTGTAGCACTAAATTTGCATGAATCCAATGGGATCCAGCAACCACTAATGTGTGTCTGGCCTGGGCCTGGAATCAAAGGAGGGTGGGATGACCATCCCTGGGAATGCTCAAAGAGGAGGAGCAAGCAAGAGACAGTTCGTGGGGTGACAGATGCCATGATGGAGGTAAGCATGGGCACTGCGGCCCCAAAGGAGAAGCAGCCAACCCAAGGGTTGCGGGGCAGGCAGGTGATGAAGGAGAGCTCCCTGGCAGGGGTGACTGGAGTCTCACCAAGCAGGCGAAGTGGGGTGGGGAGGAGGGGAGAGCATCAGAGGCAGGAGGCGCAGCAGGTGCAAAGGCTCCATGGGTGATTTGCTCTGGTTGGCCTGGGCAAGAGTGGGAGGTGGTGGGAGAGGGCTGGGCAGAGAAAGTCTGGGGGCTGATGAGCCCAGGGACATATGAGGTGACTAGAGGGGGGGCCCATGCCCAGTGTCTGTTCATCCCAGCTGCCAAGATCACGGCCATGCCAGTGTGGGGAAATGAGGACACAAGACCTCGTATTCAGAGGAGGGAAGGGGAGTGGAAATGTGGGTGGAGGGTCATGCAGCTCAACCTCTTTGTCCTGCAACAAAACCGGGCATGGAGTTCCTGCTGTAACACAAGGAGATTGGCACCCTCTTGGGAGCGCTGGGATACAGGTTCAATCCGTAGCCAGGCATAGCAGGTTAAGGATCCGGCATTGCTGCAGCTGTGGCTTAGGTCACAGATATGGCTCGGATCCGATCCCTGACCCGGGAACTCCATATGCTGTGGGGCGGCCAAAAAAGGAAAAAAAAAAAGAAGAAGAAGAAAAAGAACTTATTTAAAAAAAGAAAGAAAATCTGGCATAGCCACATAACTCTCCCGCAATAATTCATAACTAAAGTTTATATAAATGAGCTTAGAACAGTGCCCTGTCAGAGTCCTCTTCCCTACGTGTTAACTCATCTAGTGATAACACATCAAAGGCCAGTGAAAGAGGGGGCAGAAGGGAAGCCTTTCCCACAAACCAGGAGTAATTCAGGGAGGACATGCCACAACCCAGGCCCTAAGGGAGCCACGGTGATACATATGGGCCTCTGAGAAGCAGCAGGATTAGTGCAGAGGGCCAGGCAGAGGCAAAAGGCGGGGTACCAAGGTTGAAGTGTATAATGATGACCAGGTCTGATTTGGTTTTGGCTTTTTTTTTTTTGTCTTTTTAGAACCATATCTGTGGCATATGGAGGTTTTCAGTCAAATTGGAGCTCAGCTGCTGGCCTACATCACAGCCACAGCAACACCATATCCGAACCTCGTCTGTGACCTATATAGGTCAGGGCAACGCCAGATCCTTAACTCACTGAGCGAGGCCAGGTATCGAACCTGCGACCTCATGGATACTCGTCATATTCATTTCCGCTGACCTACGACAGGAACTCCTGTTTTTGGCTTCTCTGTGTCCATCTCGTCTAACAGTGCGCCTGACACAGAGAGATAGATGTCAGAAGGGTGACGAGAGAGAAGAACTACGGAAGCAGAAAATGGAAGGAAGGAAGTGAGGCAGGCAGGTGGATCAAACCAGAGGCCCCGCCGGGCGAAGCAGGACCCGCCTCTCTCCAGCCTCTACTCCCAGGCCCCGCCCCTCACTCCCGGGCCCCGCCCCACCCCTGATCCAGCCCCTATTCCCGGTGCCGCCCCCTTGCCTCGATGAGCTCTTCCTTGGACGTATACTCTGAAACCACCACACTCTCTCCATCCTGGACCCGCGTGAGGGCCACATGGAGCCTTCCCGTGGTGACCTTGTAGGAGTCCTCAGGCAGAACATCGTACAGAAACTGCCTCATCATCCGTACCATCTTACAGGACAGGGACAAGGGCCCCAGGAAGTATTTCTTCACCTCTGCCACAGCCACATTGAGGACTCTGAGGTACTCATCTGGGGAGAAAGCAGAGGTGAGCGGGTGGTCAGCAGCCCCTGTGTCAAAAAGAGGTTGGTGGTGATTCTGCCATCTCATCCTGGGAAAATCTAGAACTCTGACACCAAGAAGGTCCCGGGCATCAACCTGTCAATCTGCACACGAAAGCAAGGCACAGAGCAATGAAGTCACTGGCTCCAGAGGAACCAGGGTGTCAGGCCTCCTTTCATACTGAGGGCAAAGGGCAAGGGGTGGTTTCCGACCACAAATAGCTTTCCTGTTACCATGCCACAGCCCGACTGCATTCTTTGGGTTTTAAGAGACTTTTTGCCCTACATGTGTTTCCCATTAAAACAGTGATATAGTTGAAAGCCCTCACCAAGTGACACTCTGGGATGCTTGCTTAGTGCCTGCTACGTCTGTGGGTGGGAGTGAGTGCTGACTTGAGGCAGGAGAATTACAGGGAAGAGTGAATTTGTCTTGAAACCATTGCATCACCTTCCTTTTAAGGCTCTGGTACAGGCCTGGGAGGGAGAAGGCCTTTGCCTCCTTCTGAGAGAAGCACAGCCTGGGCATAGAAGGGCTTACGTGTGCCAGATGGGGCTCAGAGGGCAGATGTGTCATCCAGGGGTGTGGGCTGAGGAAGGTATAACCTATCTTACCCTCCACAATCCCCAGAATTCCCCCAGAGGAGTTAGGGTAGTCTTTTAATAAGAAGTTTAATCTGACTTAATAAGAAGGTTAATGAATCTGACTAGGAACCATGAGGTTGCAGGTTCAATCCCTAGCCTTGCTCAGTGGGTTAAGGATCCAGTGTTGCTGTGAGCTGTGGTGTAGGTCGCAGACATGGCTCAGATCCCGCGTTGCTGTGGCTCTGGCATGGGCCGGCAGCTGTAGACCCCTAGCCTGGGAACCTCCATATGCCGCAGGTGTGGCCTTAGAAAAAACAAAAAGACAAAAAAAAAGTTTAATCACAGCAAATACTGTGAGGCAGCTATTTCTTTTTCTGTTTTTTCTTTTTCAGTTGTGCCCACAGCATGGAGAAGTTCCCAGGCCAGGGATGCAACCCAGGCCACAGCAGTAACCAGAGCCACAGCAGTGACAATGCCAGATCCTTAATCTGCTAAGTCACCAGGGAACTCCTAAGGCAGGTTTTTTTATTCTCATTTGATTGATCAGGAAACCAAGGCTCAGAGGGATAATATAACTTGCCCAAGGTTAACCATCTAGTAAGGGGACAAAGTGGGATTTTAACCTAGAGTGGGTGACCCCAGAACCCATATTTCTTCGGCTATGCTAAGCTGAAAGCTTTCGGAGCTGGGTTTATACCTGCTTCTTGCCAATTGCTGCTAATTTCTATCTTGTGAAAACCCTCTGAGAAAAGCAGAAGCAGAAATAACTCTGAAAAAGACTAATTTTTTTTTGCCACGCCCATGGCATACGGAAGTTCCCAGGCCAGGGATGGAACCCAAGCCACAGCAGTGACAATGACAGGTCATTAACCTACTGAGACACCAGGAAACTCCTGACTGCTAATTTTTTTTTTTAACAAAAATTCAACTGTAAAACATCCTATACAGAAGACCTTTCTCACAATTAGTGTCAAGTGGCAATGGCTACTTGGGGAGTTGTACGGTCATGAGCTCTCTGCCACTGGAAGTAACCAAGCAGAGGAGGGACAAGCAACTCAGTCAAAGAACTTATCAAAGGGATTCTGGCATGCGTAGTAAGGACTACCCATGATTCCTTCCAACTCTGAGATTCTGGGATTCTTATGGTGGCCTGACAATAAATCTGAGAAGCCATCACAGTGGACGTTACTTTCTTATTTACAAATAGAGCATCTGAAGCACAAAAAGGTTAAGTGATTTACCCAAGGTCACACAGCAATTTGGGGACAAACCAAAGCTGGGGACTCTCTACTACTCTTGCATTTTCCCCATTCGCAGATTAGTCCTCACTAATCCTGTTGGCAGATAGGATAAGGAGTTTCAGTATCAATTTACAGATGTAGAAATGGAGGCAGAGAAAAGCTATGGGCCTTGCCTGAGGTCAGACAGCCAGGCAGTGTTTGTTCTGACTCTGGACCCCACCTTCTTTCCTTGTGTGTTGAACTGATCCCAGAGGCTGAGCAAGCCTGAGTTGCCATGGTGACGGCCTTTTCTCTCCAACATTCAGATTCTCAGCTGCTTGTATGAGTAGTAGGGACTGACCTCATCAACACAGCGTCTTAGCCATCACGCCTTTACAGGGGCGGGTGCTCCTGGTGAGCTGGGAAGGTCCTGCAGGTTAAGCAAGGTTTGATTTACCAAGTACCAACTTGTACAAACCCTATTTTCCCTCCAGGGAGGGTGGCAGCCAACCAACCAGTAGGTTATGAAGCAACTGAGCATATGGATACCAAAGTGTTGGGTCACTGAGTTCTTGCCCACAAGACCAGTCAGGATGGGAAGTCGAATGGGGCAGGGCTGTTTTGGGAATTCTTCATGAGCAGCTTGAAGTGGCCTCACAAGGGTTGGTGGCCTTTCCCACAAGGCCTCATAGCTAGAAGCACCTGCTTCAGCCCATACGTGCCTGGACTCCCAGCAGGAGGCGCTCTCTGGGACTGCTGGGAGAAAATGCCTTCTCACTGCACAAGAAATACATGTTCATTGTGGAAAAAAATTTTTCCTTAATGCAGATGAGCAAAAAAAACCATTTAAATGTCTTGGAATCCCGCCACCCAGAGATTAACATTTGGTTTATGTCTTCCTAGACTATATATTTCTTACTTATAAGAGTATTTAGGAATTTCTGGTGGCCTAGCAGTTAAGGACTTGGCGTTGTTACTGCTTTGGCTTGGGTTCGATCTCTGGTCTGGAAACTTCTGCATGCCATGGGCACTGCAAAAAAAAAAAAATTATATGGAGTCATATTAAATGCACTATTTTAACTTGCTTTTTTCACCTAATAATAAATCATACTTTTCATATAATAAATCATATCACACCTATAAGTACCCACTTACAACCTAATTTACGAGCAGCATGGACAGCTACTGTAAGGTTATACCATTATTTATTGAGCAGGTCCCCAACAGAAGTTAGCTTTTTAGTTTCCTTGGTTTTTCCAAACAATGCTGCCATGAATAATCTCTTGCTAAATTCTTTGCCTCTGTCCTGAGTTATTTTCCTTAGGCTAATTCCCAGAGGTGGGAATTCCAGGTCAAACGTATGAATACGTAAGACTTGTAATACTTATTTAAATCGTTGCTTTTGAGTATTATCCATTAGTAGTCAACTCTTAGCTATTTAGGGATGATAATGGGCGAACAGGAACAAAGTAGTGGCCAAAATATCATGGACCTCTTCTGTATACTGATGTCTGAAAACTACGCCTAGCTGGAAATTACAGGGTGGTCAAGGAGGAAAAGGAGGCAGGAGATTGTCTGATTTCTCCCACTTGGGTGCCCAGTTTAATGCTGTCTCTCCCTGCTTCTCTTCGGGTCTCTCTCTCTGTGCATCTCTGTCTGCAGTCTCTCTCTCCTTCTTTGTCTCTCTTTGTCTCTCCTTCTTTGTCTCTCTTTCTTTGTCTCTCTTCCTCTTTCTTTTGTCTCAGAGAGAAGCAACTTATCTTCTGGTTGCACAAGACTCTGTTGGTAGAGAGTCAAGTGTTAAGCATAGCAATTGCTGGGTGTTGTGAGGAGGGATAAATTTAGCTTGCTTCTTTATGCATCTCTGTTCTTTCCAGCACCTTCTCCCATTTAAAGGCCCCATTCCGGCTGTGGAGAAAAGGGAACCCTCCTGCACTGTTGGTGGGAATGTAAACTGGTACAGCCACTATGGAGAACAGTTTGGAGATACCTTAGAAATCTATACATAGAACTTCCATATGACCGTGCAATCCCACTCTTGGGCATCTATCCGGACAAAACTCTACTTAAAAGAGACACGTGCACCTGCATGTTCATTGCAGCACTATTCACAACAGCCAGGACATGGAAACAACCCAAATGTCCATCGACAGATGATTGGATTCGGAAGATGTGGTATATATACACAATGGAATACTATTCAGCCATAAAAAAGAATGACATAATGCCATTTGCAGCAACATGGATGGAACTAGAGAATCTCATACTGAGTGAAATGAGCCAGAAAGACAAAGACAAATACCATATGATATCACTTATAACTGGAATCTAATATACAGCACAAATGAACATCTCCTCAGAAAAGAAAATCATGGACTTGTAAAATAGACTTGTGGCTGCCTGATGGGAGAGGGAGGGAGTGGGAGGGATCGGGAGCTTGGGCTTATCAGACACAATTTAGAATAGATTTACAAGGAGATCCTGCTGAATAGCATTGAGAACTTTCTCTAGATACTCATGTTGCAACAGAACAAAGGGTGGGGGAAAAAATGTAATTGTAATGTATACATGTAAGGATAACCTGACCCCCTTGCTGTACAGTGGGAAAATAAAAAAATTATAAAAATAAATAAATAAATAAATACACAAATTTGATAGGAAAAAATAAAATAAAATAAAGGCCCCATTCCAAGCTGTAGGCTGAGGGGTCTGAGTCCCCCAGTGACCACAGCAAGATGGCAATTTACGAGCAGGACTGGAGGAAACTCAAGGTGGGCTGCTTCCACCCCCAGCCCACACTGGCCACTTTCACTTCTGCTCCCCCACCCCAACCTCCTTTCATGCCCTTGAATTTTCTAATTTGGAGTCTATCTCCCAAACCAGGGAGATTCTCTGAGGCTCTCCATGGCCTGCCACTGCCCTGTGCCCACCAAATACCCTTCAGAAACTTTGCTCTAAGCTGGGAACTCCTCAAGGGGAGGGACACACTCACCCAACCTCACACAGCACTTGGTGAACAGTGTGTGACCAAAGGAAAATTTAAAAAATAATAATAAAATAAAACAAGCGATGGAGATGCTTACAGGGAAGAACTACTTGACTTAATTACCCATTAAAAGCTTGAAGGCAAGATGATCCTGGATAGATGGATAGATAACAGTAGGTAACTATATTGATAAGTAGGCCAATTCACCAGTTTTATGAGTCTATTGTGCCAAGAACTTCAGTAGAAAAATAAGGCCCTGTGGCTGAAAGGTTTTGAAGGGCATTTGGAAGCCACTCCAAGTCTCAGCCACTCAGAGATTCTTTTCTGTAACCAAATCCATTTCTTGGAAAGAGCCCAGCTTTGGAACCAGGGAGATGTGGTTCAAATCCCAGTTTTGCCACATACTATCTGGGTCATCCCTGGCAAATCAAATACTTCTTCCAGCTTCAATTTTGCCACTGATAAAATAAGAGTAATAATAGTTATCTTGCTGAGCTGTTATGAGTAAAATAGTTTTTTAAGAGCCTGCACACAGTAAGTGCTCAGTATTGGTTCTGTCAGTATACTCTATATGACCATGGACAGGGCTTCTTGATATTTCTGGCTTTCAGTTTTCTCATCTGAACAGGGGGACAGTGATCCTTGCCCACATCTTCATCAAGGTGTGCTCAGGCTGTTTCAGGGCATGGTTGGGGGTGGGTTAGGTGTAAAGTATTTTAGGCACATTTTGCAGGATCATTCCTTCCCGTTGAACTTAGGGAACCCCACAGATTTAGTAGGAGAAGGGAGCTTAAGTAAAATCATGAAAGGAAGGAAAGAAATATATATTTTTTTTGTCTTTTTAGGGCTACTCCTGCAGCATATGCAGGTTCCCAGGCTAGGAGTCAAATTGGAGCTATAGCCGCCGGCCTACGCCACAGCCACAGCAACACCAGATCCCAGCTGCATCTGCGACTTACACCACAGCTCAGGGCAACACCAGATCCTTAACCCACTAAGCGAGGCCAGGGATCAAAACTGCATCCTTGTGGATACTAGTCAAAATTCGTTTCCACTGAGCCATGACAGGAACTCCAGAAAGACATAATTAGATGTGCGTTTATCTTATTTATTTATCTTATTTATCTTATTTGCCTAAGGCTTCCCCCTTCGTGAGGGCAAGGATGGTCTCCATCTCATTCGTCCCTTTGTCCCTAGTACTTGATATAGTGCATGGAACATGATAGGCAGTTAATAAACATGGATGCCTGCATGGATAATGAGTAAATGAATGAACCCAGAAATCAAGGGAGGACATTGCAGCCCAGAGAGAGAAACAGCTATTCAAGGTGACCCAGAGTATAAAAACAGAGGGCTTCTCTTCCCCTCCTCCACATAGCTTCTCTGCTAAGTGTTAAATCCTAGAAAGAAGGGCACACTTGGCAGCTGACAATTTAAACTGCCAAGGATCCTGTTCACAGGGTGCCCAAATTAAGCTGGCTGTGCAGGATGAATCTGCGATGGAGGATGGGACTAGAGATCCCAGTCTCCTGCAGACTGGTAGCCTAGCAACAACTTTCCAGCTCAGCCAATCATCGCGAGGCGCCTCTTGCCGCCAGCCCCACTCCCCCAGCTGCGGGTGAGGTGAGCTCCGGGGAAGCAGGGGGCTCAGCAGCCCCTGGAGAGGCGTTGGGGAGCAGAGTTGTGTTCCCAGGAAAGCTCGCCATTCTCCAAGTCCCTGTGTGAGACCCTGGGAGTCTACTGCTTTTACCTGGTCCCTGATTGTGGGCTGAATTATAGGCTGCATTTTCCTGTGGGGATATCTTGATATCTTGACTGCCTGACTCCACTACCATAATTATTATTAGTAGTATTTCTAACAACATTCGTTTACCCAAGCAGGTTTTCACACTTAAAATCTCAGTTTATCCTCACAAGACAGGAGCCCCTGGGCCTAGAGTAGGGGCAGACGATGGGGGAGGGGGGGGTGGTTTATTTGCCATCTTATTTCTATATCCTAAACTATAGGAGCATTGAAAAATAATTTTAGCTTAAAGCTGCAGTGTCACTACTGGAAGGTCCATAGAGACCCTCTGGGGCAGTGATTTTTCAGTCTGGAAGCCTTTGTTCAAAAGAAATCTTAAATGGAAACCCAGTATATACAACAATTAAAAACAAGGCTGTTCTGGGTTGAAGGCAAGTGGGGTCTTAGGTCCTGCCCAATCACCCCAACTCAGCCTAGGAAGGAAGGCCCTGAAATGCCTAAGGATCTAGGAGCCTAGGTCAAAAATACTAAACCAGACTAACTCTCTTTTTTTACAGTTAAGAAAACCCAGCCCAGGATAAAGGTTAAGCTCAATAAATATGGATTAATGGCTGGCTGAATGGAGAAATAAAGGATGGATATACCCTAGGTCACACTGTCTATGTTAGCAGGAACTGGAATTAGAATGTATGAGCAAACTCCCATTTTCCTTCTTTGTTCTGAATGCATTATGGGCTTTAGCCAAAAGCAAAACAACACTGACCTAGTAAGCACTTAAAAGAAACAAAAACTGAAAACAATATCTTTTATGGATAATAACAATCTTCCACACAGACCTTTTTCTAACCCTGAGAGTTTACCAAAGAGTTGGCATCAAAGGGTCAGAGCATCTTATGTCAGGTTGCTATGGAAACAGCACTGCTTCCCTCTGGTTCATCACCTGGACTCCTATCAAGATGCTCATGTAGCTTTTTTCCCAGGGCCTGGGGCCTCACCCTTCCCTGTGTGTCTCTTTCCCAGGATCCAGGCACAATCCCCACAACTTTCCACTGAAGGATCTACTGATTACCCGGAGATAAAACAGGCAGAGAGCATGTGTCCAGAAAGTTCTCTGTAACTTTGCAATGTCCTCAGGGCCATTGTCCCTGCTCTTTTCTCTCTATTTTCTTTGGTGGACCCAGAGGTCCTTTGGGGTTCTGTTCCAAGGTAGAAACCAATACTGCCCCTCTCCAGGCTGTGGCTAGTCCTACCCTACAGACTCTCCCTGCACTGCTGAGGCAATGTTGGGATAATGCAAAGCCGTGAACTAGTCATCCTCCAGTCTTTCTGGGTGTTTGGTCAGGGGGCCTCCAGGTGAGCCTCTGCTATAAAGAGAAATGGCCATCTCCAGAGCATCTCCTCATTCAGGATTTGCCCAAATGAGGGCACCACTGCAGAGGAAGGCCCAGGCCTCTTCTCTTTCAAAACCACGACAACTAAAGTTCACTTCTGCGGACTGGTGGTACTCACTGCCCCCACTGTCCAAAACTTCAGCTGGTTGGGTCTGTTACCTATGCCTCTTTCCATCTATGTTACAAGTTCTCATGAACCCACCCTGCTGTTTACTGCTCTTACTGGCTGCCACTCTGTGGTACCTTTTGGTACCAGGTGCTGTGCCAGGCTTCGAGGGCTCATCGTTTCAGTTAATCTTCATGACACTCCTCTGACGTAGGTACTATGATTATTTCCTCTTCATAGATGAGGAAATGGAGGCTCAACCAGTACCTTGGTCAAGGTCACATGCTGGAAAAGAGCAGAGCTGGGCCTCGAAGTTGTGAGAGCCCTAAAGCCCTAAATCCACCAGAGCTTGCTGCCTACACGAGGGACACGCCCTTCATCTCTAAAGCCTCCAGTTCCCATGGGGGTAGAGGGCAGGCGGTGGGGGAGTGGTTTCCACAAAGGCTCCCAGGACTGCATTTCTAGTATTTAGTTGAAGCACATCTCCTAAGGGCTTAGATGTCCCTGGGAGACAGGAAGACTCTCTCTAGAGCAACAGAACACAGATCACATCTTCAAAAGTACGCTCCTCCTCCCGCACACCCAGGGCCCCTTCCCAAGCCAGGCCAGTCTCTGCTCTCATCAGTAAACACAAAGTGCACAATCCCACTTTTCTTCCCACTGCACACATTTCTATTTATTTATTTATTTATTTTACCATCTATGCAGACTTCATAGATGCCCACCTTAAGATCTGGGCCTCCTCGGAGTTCCCGTCATGGCTCAGCAGTTAACGAACCCGACTAGTATCCATGAAAATGCAGGTTCGATCCCTGGCCTTTCTCCGTGGGTTAAGGATCCAGCGTTGCCGTGAGCTGTGGTGTAGGTTGAAGATGCAGCTCAGATCCCGAGTTGCTGTGGCTGTGGTGTAGCCAGCGGTTATAGCTCCAATTGGACCCCTAGCCTGGGACCCTCCATGTGCTGCAGGTGCAGCCCTAAAAAGAGAAAAAACAAAAACAAAAACCTGGGCCTCCTCCTTAAAGCCTTCCCTGATCAACCCCGCTGTCAGCTCTCTCTCTCCCCCCCTGCCATCTGTACCCTTTATTTCCGGCTGCCTTGAGTGGCCTGTCCTGTCTCTCTGGCTAACACATTCCTTGAGGACAGGATCTGCATCAAGAACAACTTTCTCCCCCATTATTGCTTAGCTCAGTGTTGAACACTTAGTAGGTATTCAGGAATGAATTAGGACTTCCCACTGTGGTGCAGTGGGTTAAGAATATGACTGTAGCAGCTCGGGTTGCTATGGAGGCATGGAGTCAATCCCCAACCTCAGCTTAGTGGCTTAAAGGATCTGGCAATGCTGCAGGTGCAGCACAAGCTGCAGCTGTGGCTCAGATTCAATCCCTCGCCTAGGAACGTCCATATGCAACAGGTGCAGACACACACACACACACACACACATACACACACACACACACACACACACAAAACGAATGAGTCAAAGAGCTATTTAATGTTCTGTGCCTTGTGGTGGGGCAGGTTAAGGATCTGGCATTGTCACTGCATGGCTGTGGTGCAGGTTCAGTCCCTGGTCTGGGAAATTCCACATGTCACAGGTGCAGCCAAAAAACTCCACTATTTAATATTCTATATTTCTGTTCTGTTCCCCATTATACCCCCACCATTTAATCCAGTACCTGCCCTGCTGTAGGGAATTAATGAATGTTTGCTGTATAAATTAATAATAAATAGTAAAAAATGAATGAATGAATTCAAGGAGGAAATCCAAGAATGTCTCTCTACTGGGCTGTTGACATTTTTTCCAACTGGTGGTCAGAAAGGTGGAATTCTTCAGTGACACAGCCAGACTTGGGGCTGTGAGGGGGCAAACCACAGGGCAGTTTGCTCTGTTAAGCCTGGTCCTGACTCCTGCCCCCACATCAATGGACACAAGACCCTGAGCTGGGGTCGAAGAGGAGATTCTTCTTTATGTGGTGGTCTCAGGAGGACAGAGTTGGGTTACCCTCAGGTTGATGGGTCAGCTCCTAATTCAAATGAGAGCCAAATCAGTCTGAAGATGTATCATTTGCTGTTTTTTTCCCTTGTAGAGTTGGAAATGGAGCTCAGTTATCTTTGCTAAATTTGATCCCAAAGTGAGCTGGTCTAAAATGGATCCACCAGATGTGGATCCTGAATTGGATCCTGGGACAGAAAAAAGATATCAGTAGAAAAACTGGTCAAATCTCTGGTTAATAGTAATGCCAAGTTAACGTTAATGTCTGAGAGTTGGCAAATGTACTCTGGTTGTGTAAGACGGTAACGTTAGGGGAAACTGCGTTATAGACACATGGAACTCTCTGTACCATCTCAGCAACTTCTCTGTAATCTATAATTATTCCAGAATAACAAGTTTATTTTTCAATTATATTTTCAAATGGTTTTTCGTGCTTATAAGGAAAGGACATTTTATTTATTATTCTTTTTATGGCTGTACCCACGGCATATGGAAGTTCCCAGGCTTGGGGTCAAATCGGAGTTACAGCTGCCAGCCTACCCCACAGCCACAACAACGTTGGATCTGAGCCACAACTGCAGCCTACGCCAAAGCTTGCAGCACCATCGGATCCTTAATCCACTGAGTAAGGACAGGGATCCAACCGGCACCTTCACAGACACTACGTCATGTTCTTAACCCGCTGAGCTACAATGGGAACTCCCTCTGGCTCTGTTCTGTTCTCAAGGAAAACCAGCAGGAAAATAGCCACAGCAACACCAGATCTGAGCCTCAGCTTGAGGCAATGCTGGATCCTTAACCCACTGATCGAGGCCAGGGATCGAACCTGCATCCTCACAGACACTATATCAGGTTCTTAACCAAAATAATAAGCTTATTATTATTAAAGCTAAAAAACACCCATGACAGTGTGTTTGACAGTCAGTGCCTGCTACTTAGCAGGGGCTCAGTTAATACCTGCTGGTGTTGGGGGGAATGAATGAATCATAGATCATATGTATGAGCTGCTTTTCAAATAGATGTTTCCACTGTGTAACCAACACATTCAATTATGATTTTCCATTCAATTCTTCTCTGTTAGGGAGTCCAAAGGATTTGGCGGGGGTGAATAAATCTTTGTCCACTTGGTTGGAGAGGTTAAACATAGAAAACAGAAGTTTTTCTGAGTGAATTGAAAGATATCAATTCCAATGTGGTAGTGGAGTTACAACCACCACCACCGAGGGATGTCATTTCTACAGCTTTTTTTTTTGGCTGCACCTGCTGCATGTGGAAGTTCTGGGCCAGGGATCAAACATGTGCCATAGCAACAACCCCAGTGACAACACCAGATCCTTAACCCGCTGCACCCACAAGGGAACTCCCTCTACAGCACTTTATAAAAAAGGTTTCTCTTGAGTTCCCTTGTGGCTCAGTAAGTGAAGGATACAGCATTGGAGTGGTGCAGGTTCGATCCCTGGCCCAGGAACTTCTACATGCTGCATATGCAGCCAAGAAAAAGGTTTCTTTGCATACATCATGTCATTTGATCTCCCTTTCTTTCTTTTTCTTTTTCTTTTTTTTTTTTTGTCTTTTCAGGGCTGCACCCATGGCATATGAAGGTTCCCAGGCTAGGGGTCGAATCAAAGATATAGCTGCCAGCCACAGCCACAGCCACAGCCACAGCAATGCCGGATCCCTAACCCACTGAGCAAGACCAGGGATCAAACCTGCCACCTCTTGGTTCCTAGTCGGATTCATTTCCACTGCGCCATGACGGGAACTCCTGATCTCCCTTTCTTAATTGCTTGGCCAATGGACTCTGATAGGAAAGCTGTGGTGTTGCTTGCAAAGTAACTTCTGAGGAGTTCCCGTCGTGGCGCAGTGGTTAACGAATCCGACTAGGAACCATGACGTTGAGGGTTCGGTCCCTGCCCTTGCTCAGTGGGTTGACGATCCGGCGTTGCCGTGAGCTGTGGTGTAGGTTGCAGACGCGGCTCGGATCCCGCGTTGCTGTGGCTCTGTCGTAGGCCGGTGGCTACAGCTCCGATTCGACCCCTAGCCTGGGAACCTCCATATGCCGCGGGAGCGGCCCAAAGAAATAGCAACAACAACAACAGCAAAAGACAAAAAAAAAAAAAAAAAAAAAAAAAAAGTAACTTCTGAAATCATGGTTAAAGAAGACACAGAAATGTAAGAAATTAAGAGAGACCCCAGTCTTGGCTTGCTGTGTTATTTATCTCTCAAACACCTGTTTCCCACTTTATAAAATGGGTATAAATATACTATCTACTTGATAAGGTTGTAAGAAGATAAATGATTTATGCAAAGCTTTGGGCACAGTACCTGGCACACTCCAATTATCTGATAAATAGTATTATTAGTGTGACACTAAGATGTGAATCAGAGCAGAGTTCATTTTACAGAAAGTGCTGCCATCTCAGGCAGATAACTGGGAATGATTTTTGATGAAGACATTTTGAGTGTGAAATTGCACTCAGGAGCCAGGACTAAGCTTCAGGTTCTATCAGGGCAACACACACACACACACACACACACACACACACACACACACACACACACACACACACACCCCAGGGAAAAATCGTTCTCCATCATGTCTTAAAGAACCTCTGGGGAATGTTCTAGCTACAATAATAGAGTGCTGAAATGGAACCACATGACCCAAACTGGCTCCATACAAAATAAAACCATGAGACAAGGTTGACTTCACAAGAAAGCAAGTAGAAATGAAGAAGGAACTGAAAGCTAGTGCCGTGAGACAGAAAACTGATGATGTGGTTGTCAGACCAGAAACTGGAAGGGCCGGGGGGCCAGGGGGACTGTGGTCCTGGGCAGTGTGAGGAGCAATTGAACTGAGACCCTGCTTAAAGTCAGGGCCCTCCAACAGCTCCTGGGCCGACGAAAACGTGTCAATAGCTTGTTTCTGCCCAGGACTCTAGGTGAAACAACACAAAATCTCCCATAAAGACACAAAGCCCCAGAGCCTGTATTACTTGTGGTTTAGCGCTTGAATAGATACGACCTACAGAGCAATTACCACGAAAATTGGTCCTGATGCTGATCACTCTGCATGCCTGGCCAGGGCCCCACAAACCAGCTCAGATGGTCCATCCACTGCTCAGGCCACATAGAATCTCATAGAAAAACCAAGTCCTTGTGCAGATGAGCTCACAGTTAAAATCAGACCAAGTTGGAATCCAATAACGGTTTAATAAGTTTAATAACTTCTCTAGGATGTGCTTCAGTTAAGTTTGAAAACTGCTGCATTACCTATGCTTTTCTTTTTGGCCGTGTCTGTAGCATGTGGAAGTTCCTGGGCCAGGGATAGAACCTGTGTCACAGCAGCAACCCCAGCCACTATATTGACAACATCGGATCCTTAACCCGCTGCACCACAAAGGAACCCCTACCTAAGCTTTTCTATTTCAAGATCATTTCTTTTCCCTGTTCATCCATTCATTCAGCATTCATTCATCAAAGACTTTTTTTTTTTTTTTCCTTTCTAAGGCCACACCAGTGGCATATGGAGGCTCCCAGACTAGGGGTAGAATTGGAGCTGTACCTGCCAGCCTACACCAGAGCCATAGCAACGTGGGATCCGAGCTGCGTCTGCAACCTACACCACAGCTCACAGCAACGCCTGATCCTTAACCCACTGAGCGAGGCCAGGGATGAAGCCCACAACCTCATGGTTCCTAGTCAGTTTTGTTAACCACTGAGCCACGATGGGAACTCCCAAAGACTTATTTTGTGATGAATATTCGATAGGTACTGTGCCAGGCACATCCATGACTTCTTTGTCCCTCACTGTAATACCCAAGTGATGTGTCCTTACCCCCAAGTTACAAACAGGAAAACTGAGGGAGAGGGAGGTCCCTGGCAGGCCGAGGACCCATGGTGATTAGTGGCAAAGCTGGACCACCAGCCCGGTCCTCCTTGTTCCTGGGAGCTGAGTTCTCCATCAACCCTGGGGTGTCCTGTCCCTTGACTGAGTGACAAAGACAGATAACACAGTTTCCCACAGAGGCAGCCTTGTCCTCCCAGCATCTGCCCCTGAGACCTCAGCACGTCTACTGCCCAGAACACACCTGAGCCACCTGCCAATGACAATCACTTCAGCCACACTAGGCTCTGGGATCCAGGAGGGGTGGCGGGAGCTGCCTGAGGAAGCACTGGCCCAGGTGCGGAGCGCAGACCAAAGCACCTGCAGCATCCTTTGTCTCTACAGAAGGAGTCAGGCCAGGTCCTACTGTGCCCACGTTTGTTGGATGGGGCCCCCACTACTCCTCTGGCCCACTCCTGTGCTTTGCAAGGTCTTTTTGGAGCCCACTTCCTGTCCGGAAAGGCAGCTTGCCTTCCTTTCTGAAAATGCAAGCACATCTGCGGGCAGGGCTGTTGCACCTGCTGATCTCACAGCCTGAACGTTCTTCTCTCAGGGCACGTGGTTCTCCCTCCCTTCCTTCCGCCTCAGAGAGGCCGCCCCTCCAGGCCACCTGAAACTTCACCCTGGGACCATTCATCACACCCTTCACCTACTTTATTTTCTTCTTGGAGCATGAATGCTAATGTTTTCCAGTAGTTTTAGTTATTTATGGCTTGATCCCACCAAAAGAAGGTCAGCCTCATGAGAGGAGACAGCCCATTTTGTTTGCTGCTGGATCCCTAGGACCTAGAATGAGTGACTGGATGAATGGCCTATTTTAGCACAGTAAATTCAGCCGGAATCTTGTCCTCAACTTCTTTTCTGCACATTAAGTGCATTAGACATAAATGATGTCTTTCAAACAAACAAACAAACAAAAATCATTGGAATATTTTCTTTACTTGACTTTTTTTTTTTTTTTTTTTTTTTTTGGCCTCACTCAAAGCACATGAAATTTCCTGGGACCAGGGGTTGAACCTACGCCACAGCAGTGACTCAAGCCACTGCAGTGACAATGCTGGATACTTTATCCACTACACCACAAGGGAACTCCTGAACACTTTAAGTGAAATTTTAGAAAGAATGGGCAATAGCAGAGCTGAACTTGTTGAAGCTGGGGAAGGCCCTAGAGCTTCAATGTGCGTCCTCTGCCTGCCCCCTGAGCCCTCTTCCCTGCCTCCCCTCAGCCTTCATAGAACCCCAGAGTTCCTCAGAACACAACTTGGAAACCAATGGCCTAAGTGAGGCCCACTCCCAGTCACCTTCTCCTCCAAAGTCTAAATACAATCACCCGTAAAGTACAGAACTCGGACTCATTGACCTTCTTTCTATGACATTCTGGTATTAGAAGCCATATCCATAACTACAGAAAATTATCTGCAAGTCAGGTAAGCCCCAGAGTACAAACTGCAAAGACACATTCAGTGTCACCCTTGACAACGGCCAGCAATTGTCAGAAGTCTGTCAAGCAGTTCTTTCTGGACGAGCAGTTTGGGAACCACGGGACCAATAAGATCTCAGACTGTTCAGTTGATGGAAAGAGACACATCTGGAACAATTAAGACAGGATGCTGTCAAGGGCTTGACTAGGTAGACAGATTCTATGGTCAAGCTTGATCATGGAAAGAGATCCAGTGGATAAAGTGGGAGGGTGTGTTGGTAAGAAGTGTTACCTCTGGAGAGAAAAACAGAAGGTCATTCTAGGTAGGGGACACAGTGGGTGCCCTGGTGTCCTGTCCACACTCACATCCTGGTTGCCTGCTGATGGCTCAGAGATGAGCCCTCTGGTTATGGAGTCATGGTCTTGGTTCCAGGCAGGGGCAGAGTTTTTCCATCATCATACTCTACCCAATCACAGCTATTGTGACAATGACTGCTAGTTGTCCCCAATACCCATTATCCCCTTCTTCCTTAGTAACTGAACCTCCAATTTTTAGCTGGCCATGTCCTCTGAGAACAAAGTTGATACTTCCCAGATGACTGCCGTGACCAGGTAACGAAGTTCTGATCCATAAGATGTAAGGTGACATGCTGTTTGTCACCTTCAAGGCTTGCCCTTAAAGGGGAGAAAGGTTCCCCTCTTTTCCCTCTCCAGATAGCCAGAATGCCAACATGGTGGGGACCCCTTCTGGATAGTGAACAACATGATGGAGGAACCTGAGTCCTAACTCTGTGCAGCCCACACAGCAGCCTTAAGGGGCTGGAATGCAAAGGCCACAGGAGTGAGCAATACTCTTCTGTCGTGTTGAAGCCTCTGCTGCCCCAACCAGTGCAACTGCAGTATCAATTCGACTTTGCAAAGCTCACTCCCAAGGACCACTGCTGATCCCAGACCAGCTGTGGGGAGGGCTCAGCAGCTGAGGAGAGGCTCTGGGTGGCCTGTCCAAGGTGATTTGACTCATTGCTGACTGGATTCCTGGGCTCAGAGGGGAAGGGCAAGTGGGCATAGGTTGGACTTTGGGGTCAGACCAACTGTGGTTTGAACCCCACCACCCTAGTCACTAAACTCACTCTGTTTTTTTTTTTATTTTTGTTTTGGGTTGCGGGTTTTTTTTTTTTTTTTTTTTTTTTTTTTTTTAGGGCTGCAGGTATAGCATATGGAAGTTCCCAGGCTAGGGGCTGAATCAGAGTTGCAGCTGCCGGCCTATGCCACAGCCACAGCAACGCAGGATCATTAACCCACTTTGCGGGGCCAGGGATTGAACCTGCATCCTTGTGGATACTAGTCAGGTTCGTTACTGCTAAGCTATGATGGGAACTCCTAAACCCCACTCTGAAAGACCATAATGTGAGAGGCAAGCTAGGCTCACAATCTGACTGCAATTGCCTTTGTTCTCAGAACCCAGAGAGCCTGTCTTCTAGTCAAGTGCTCTTCCCCCAGGGGGATTCCAGTCTTAGACAGGTGCTTTCCTAGAGGGGGCTGTGGGAGCACCAAGGATTTGGTGCCTTGGTGCTCAATTCGACTTTGCAAATCGGGAGTCTCTCAGAGGAGGTGATGTCTGTGGAGGGCCTCGGGGGATGGAGAGATGCCACACGGGGCGGGGGGGATAGCGTTCCTGGGTGAGGGAACAGTTTCAGCAAAGGCACAGAGATATGCCATGTCCTGAGACTGCTGTGAACTGGAAGCGAAGAGCTCTCAATCCCCACCTTAATCCTCAGTGCTCTCCTTTTCATACTTTATTTAGCAGTTTGGGTGTTTGGTGGGTTGGCATGGTTAGGAAGGCAGGGTCCAAGGAAGTGGAAAATAATTACTTTTAGAGGACAAAACAAAGTCATCTGATGAGCTCAAGTGAACGTCAGCTAAGTCCCCGGTCCCTCCCCTCACCCTGCGAGGGTGGGGGGCAGCCCCTGAAGCTGGTACCTGCCTAGCACAGGCCTATGTTGTGAGACTGACTGGCCTCGCTCCTCCCAGCATCTGCTCAGACTCACAGTCTTTATCTGTAGAGACATGTCCCAAAATGTTCCCACAAAAAAAAAAAAAAAGAACAAAAACAAAAAACAAAGCCTAGTGAGGTTACATGCAACTTCTGTGCAGATTTAAACATTTCAAAATTTAAAAATATAAAAATCAGGAGTTCCCATGTGGTTCATTGGGTTAAGGACCTGATGTTGTTACTGCAGTGGCTTAGGTTACTGCTATGTGCAGGTTTTGATCCCTGGCCTGAGAATTTCTGCATGCTGCAGGTGTGGCCAAAAAATTTAAAAAATTAAAAGATAAAAAACAAAACAAAGCATGGTCGGGGTTATATAGGTGAAACTTGGTAAATGTTGATAAGTGTTGAAGTTAGAGGATGGGTTCTTTTGGGTTCATTATATTATCTTCCCAAGATATCAGACATTTTTCCACTACAAAAGTTATTAAAAAGTTTTTAAATGTGCATGAATGTTCATAATGATATTATTCATAATAATCCAAAGTTAAAAAAATGTAATTACCTGATGAGTGGATTTAAAAAGGTGAACATAGGAGTTCCCATCGTAAAGCCACTGTCATAAAACTGTTTCTCTCCCTCGAAAAATCCATTCCCCATTAATAATTAGATATGGAATTTTAGTTCAGGACTGTGATGGGCATTATACAGGTTCCCATATGAAAAGTCCACCCCTGGTCATAACAGTCCTAGAATCTTAGGGAGGGAGTACACCCTAGCTTTGCAAAGTGTGTTGGGGCTCAGCCATCCTGCACATCAGAATCACCTGGGAGCTGAAAACACTGGTGCTGGGTTCCATTCCCAGAGATCCTGATTTAATTTGTTTGGGGGAGAAGCCTGGGCAATGGACGTTTTATTTATTTATTTATTTTGCTTTTTAGGGCTGCACTCGTGGCATGTGGAGGTTCCCAGGCTAAGGGTCGAATCAGAGCTACAGCTGCCAGCCTACACCACAGTCACAGCAATGTCAGATCTGAGCCACGTCTGTGACCTACATTACAGCTCACAGCAATGTCAGATCCTTAATCCACTGAGCAAGGCCTGGGATCGAACCCGAAACCTCATGGTTCCTAGTCAGATTCATTAACCACTGAGCCATGACGGGAACTCCAAGTGAAGAATTTAATGACTTGAAGAAAATATCAAAATTATGGCAGAGAGCCTGGTAAGTGTTCTATCATAAAGTTTCTTTTCTATTTTTTTTATTTTTACATCCACACCTGCAACATATGGAAATTCCTAGGCTAGGGGTAGAATTGAAGCTGTAGCTGCCAGCCTACGCCACAGCCACAGCAACACCAGATCCGAGCTTTGTCTGCGACCTACACCATAGCTCATAGCAATGCCAGATCCTCAGCTCACTCACTGAGTGAAGCCAGGGATTGAACCCACAACCTCATGGATATTAGTCGGGTTCCTTACCGCTAAGCCACAATGGGAACTCTGAAGAATTTTTTAAAGAGAGACAAACCTCTGTCTATACACAGATAGTGTGATTATTTACACATAAAGTATGACATATTCTACCAAGAAACTTTCAGAAGTATTAAATCTCACAAAGTTGGTCAAAATAAGATCAACAATCATAAACCATCAACATCCCAATATATCAGCAAGAATCTATTAGATTAAAAAATGCCATAGGAAAAAAGATCCTATCCCTCATAGCAACAAAAACTAATAAATCTAAATAAAAGCCAAGCATAGTCTATACTGAAAGACAAAACAGGCCAGAAGAAATAGACAGACTATATTATATTTGGGAATATATAATTTCAATTAAAATCCCCAGAGAGCTTTTCAAATAGGGGAAGATGGGGTCAAGAAGAAGAGTCAAGGAGTTGCGGTCGTGGCTCAGCGGAAACGAATCTGACTCATATTCATGAAGATGCAGCTTTGAGCCCTGGCCTCACTCAGTGGGTTAAGGATCCAGCGTGGCTGTGGCTGTGGCTGTGGCATAGGCCAGCGGCTACAGCTCCAATTAGACCCCTAGCTGGGGAATCTCCATATGCACAGGTGTGGCCCTAAAAAGACAGAAAAAAAAAATAAGAATTGAGTTCCCATTGTAGCTTAGTGGGTTAAGAACCCAACGTAGTGTCCATGAAGATGTGGGTTCAATCTCTGTCCTCGCTCAGTGGGTTAAGGATTTGTCACTGCCAGAAGCTGCGGCGTAGGGCGCAGACTTGGCTCAGATCTAGTGCTTCTGCGTAGGCCGGCAACTGCAGCTCTGATTCCACCCCTAGCCTCGGAACTTCCATATGCTGTAGGTAGGCCCTAAAAAGAAAAAAAAGAGGAAAGAAAGAAAAAGATTTGGTACAACCACTTTGGAGAGTAATTTAGCCAAGTCTGGTAAAGTTCACTCGATGTGTACCCTGGGGAAAATTCCACGTGGGTCTGGGAGACACAAACGAGGATACCCACTGCAGTGTTGTTTACAACAACAAAAACTTGGCCGTGTCCATCAACAGAGCGGCTAGATGAACTGTGATATAGTCTTAATGAAATAAATACTGACAGAGATCAAAGAGGTAAAGAGGATTGAAGAACGTCAGGAGACCGAGTCCTGGTTCTTGCTCTGTTTCTCACTGGTGACAGGATGCTGCTACACAAGGCACACATCCGTCTTCGTTGAATGCTCTCCCCAGATGCTCTCATGCTCACTCCCTCACCTCCTTCAGGTCTCTATGCAAATCTCACCAGCTCAGAGAGGCTTCTCTGACTGTGGTATCCACACCACCAGAGTCCACACCCCCTGACACTGCAATGTCAAGAAGCAGAATGGTTTACAGGCCAGATTCGGTTCAAACACCATCTTTACCACCTACTGTCTGTATGACCTTAGGCAAGTTATTTCAACTCTCAGAGACTCAGTTTCCTCCTCTGTAAAATGGACATGATAATAGTTTCCGCCTCACGAGGTTGTTGTCAGGTACTGAATGAGTTAACACGCCAAAGACTTAGATTGGCGCCTGCTACAGAGGAGGTGCTGGTTAATAATAAATTCCATGGCAGTTAAAACGAATGACGTACACTGGAGTGACGTGGATTAATCTCATGAACACGCAGCCGAGTGTAAAGAGCAAGTCCCACGTGCATCTCACCCCTCCCTCAACTCCCTCCCAATCACACACACATGGTCCAGCATGTGGCCCAGCCCTTGGTTATACTGCAGTCGAGTGTCCTTCTCATGGGTCTGAGTTCCTCTCCCATACTGTCCAAGGCAGTCTGGGGCAGTATCTATTGAACAGACTGAACTGAATTACTTCTGAAGTCCTTGAATGCCTGGATGTAAGGACACCATTGACCCTCTCAGATGGTGTATTTTAAGAAGTTGAAATAAAGACCTGAGGAGCAGAAAAGAAAATCATGGACTTGGAGAAGAGACTTGTGGCTGCCTGATGGGAGGGGGAGGGAGTGGGAGGGATTGGGAGCTTGGGCTTATCAGACACAACTTAGAATAGATTTACAAGGAGATCCTGCTGAATAGCATTGAGAACTTTGTCTAGATACTCATGTTGCAACAGAAGAAAGGCTGGGGGAAAAATGTAATTGTAATGTATACATGTAAGGATAACCTGACCCCCTTGCTGTACAGTGGGAAAATAAAAAATAATAATAATAAAAAAAAAGACCTGAGGAGGGCGGGAGCAATGAATGGAGTAGTTAGCGACACAGGTGCCTGGAAAGAGGTTCCCAGAGGCAGGGTGTCCCAAAGGCAGGAATTCTGTGACTCCAGGATGAGGGAGTGGGAGCCCTCACCCCAGCCCCTTTCTGAAGGCTGTCCTAGCGTCCATTGTGTAAATGAAGCATAAACTGCTACATTCATAGAGGACTAGGCATAAAAAAAGAATCTAGAAAGGGAGTTCCCATTGTGGCTCAGCAGGTTAAGAGCCCGACTAGTACCCATGAGGATAAGGGTTCAATCCCTGCCTTAGTGGGTTAAGGATCCCTCGTTGCTGCGAGCTGCAGTGTAGGTTGTACATGCAGCTCAGATTGGGCATTGCTGCAGCCGAGCGCAAAAAAAAAGGGGGGGGTCCAAGCAGAGCCCTTCCATTGGCTACAGGAGGGAAAGTGGGATTGGGGACAAGGAGGAAGTGAGTGGAGGCTTTAAAAAACAACAAATAGGAGTTCCCGTTGTGGCGCAGTGGTTAACGAATCCGACTAGGAACCATGAGGTTGCGGGTTCGGTCCCTGCCCTTGCTCAGTGGGTTAACGATCTGGCGTTGCCGTGGGCTGTGGTGTAGGTTGCAGATGCGGCTCGGATCCCGCGTTGCTGTGGCTCTGGCATAGGCCAGCGGCTACAGCTCCGATTAGACCCCTAGCCTGGGAACCTCCATATGCCGCGGAAGCGGCCCAAAGAAATAGCAAAAAGACAAAACAAACAAACAAACAAAAAAAAAACAACAACAAACAAAAAAACCTGTGAGTACTTTTGCATTGTTTGAATTCTGTACAGTGAGAAAGAATTTATTACTTGTGAATTATTAGAAAAGAAGTATCTTGCACAAAAGGTACTCAGTGAATGGGCATTACAATTTTTTTTTTTTTTTCTGTGGCAAATGGAAGTTCGCAGGCAAGGGGTCAAATCAGAGCTCCAGCTGCCGGCCTACACCACAGCCACAGCAATGTCTGTGGATCCGAACCATGTCTGTGACCTACACCACAGATCATAGCAATGTCAGGTCCTTAACCCATTGAGGGAGGGAGGGGTTCGAACCCACATCCCCATGGATGTTGGTCGGGTTCCTTAAATGCTGAGCCACGATGGGAACTCCTGACCACCCTTTCTAAAATAATCCCCACTTTATTCTCTGACCCTTTCCTGCTGTAATGTTACCCACAGCTCTTATCACTTCCAGACATGACATTATAAGACTGCTTGTTTGAATGTTTGTGACATGTCTCCTCTCCCTCCTCCATGAGGGCAGGAACTTTGTTCCCAGAGCCTGGAACAGAGACTGGCATGGAATAGCAGAGCAGAAAGTAAATAAACGTGCCCCCTCAACCACCACCGAGGCAGCCCAAGTGGATGTGGGGCCCCTCTCAGACCTGGTCTAGGCTGCTGTGTGGGGCTGCTCCCTTTACATGGGATGGTGCTTCTGCCTCTGGTGTGGCCTATCATCCTCTCTGGGCCCCCTGGACTAGCGGGGCAGAAGGCAAAGAGAGATCTCCCACATTCCTTCCCAGGTGCCCCCTCTGGCCATCCCTCCAGCCCCAGGGCTTTCACCTCCAGCCACCTGGAAGCTGGTCTGATGAATCCAGCCACAGCAAGCTGGGAAGAGGTAAAGCTGTTTTAGGATATTTGCATTTGAAAGGAGGCCAGGCAGGAGCAGCTCTCCACCCCAGTGTATGACTGTGCCATGGTGTAACTGCCAAGCCCAGCATGTTTGGGAGGGATACTGCCTTTCCCCTTCCCAGACCCTGGCAGACAGAGCATCACAGGTAAGGGCATTGAGCAAGAGGGAGAGACCATTCCAATCTCACTCAGTGGTCAGAGACTGGGACCTGGAAGATCCCAACCTCAAAATGATGTCCCATTCCACTGGCTTCTTCCTGTCCTGTCACCCACAAGACCTGGCTTTAATCCCCAAAGCATCGCCAAGCATCCTCCTGCTTTGTGGAATCCCTCCAGATTCCACAGGGAACCCAGAACAAAGGTCTTACCCATTTCAATCCCGCAGATGGCCAAGGCCGCAATCACTGCACCTGCCGACGTGCCGGCAAAGCGATGGGCCGTTTCCAGCATTCGAGGGGCCAGGTCCCTAAAGGCATCCACAGCTCCGGCCTGGTAAAAGGAGAGGAATCCACTGCCGGAGAAGGAGATGGAATGAGGGGTGTCTGGGTCCCCTTTGAACACCTGTTCGTCCATCTGCCTGGCACAGGGCCTCCGGTGGTGGGGAAGAACCCCTCAGAGGCGGGCTGCCCGAGCACGGGCCGCCCTCCTGTCAGAACTCGCCGCCAAGCTGCCCTGCCAGCCTGGAGCCTGGAATGGGGCTGTCTCTCCCGGGCAGCAGGGACACCCACGGGTGGCGCTGGCAGCGGCTGCCTGGACCTGTCAGGCTCTGTCAGGAGGCAGCTCCCAAAGGCTGGTAAAGGCCCCAAGCCCCAGATGGATTCGCGAGCAGCGTCCTGGCCCTGCTAGCGCCCCCTCTGCCCATGCTTTGTATCCCAGGAGTACAGGTGGCCGCCGCACTGGGCCAGACTTAAGAAGGAGGGCGCTGCTCAGCTCTCAGCCCTCAAGGATTCACTCATGGGGTTGCAAAACCTCCAAAGATGGTTATCAGAAGGCACCTCCCTCCCCAACACACTGAGGCAGTAGAGGAATGAAATGCTGGCCTCCCTCCAGAGGGATGGTGACCCCTTCCCAGGGCTGCCCAGTTGGCTCTGGTTTTTAAGGAGAACCCAGATCATACCACCCATGCACCTCACAGTGACGCCCCTCCCTAGGTTCCTTCTGCAGGCTCCGTAGGGCATGTGTGATGTGTTACACAATTATTTTTATTTGCTCTTCTTACGCAAGCACGCCTTTGCTTATTCATTAGTGTGTTCATTCACATGTTGGGACTGGCCACTAGCAAATTTGTAAAGTAAGAGAGGCTTTCATCACTGCCTCTCCATCTCTCACCTTCTCTTCTCCCTGGCCCTTCCCTTCACTGGCACATCAACATTCAGTCATTGCTCTCCCTCCAAGCCTCAAATCTTTTTGTTGCATCCTAAGCATCCAGAAGAAATCAATCTAAATTCTCGATCATTATAAGTGTCTGGGGCACCATACTGTACAGTGTTCTTCTCACTTTGAAATGAGAAGTTTGAGATGCCAATATTTAACCCCAACAAGGATACACAGCTTGGGATGGCAAGTATGGGGGCACCCGGGTAGAGAGATGGGTAGGGAGGTGATTGGGTAGAGATGATTTGGAGCTTCCTTACAGCCGGTGGCCAATTTCACCCACCTGGAGGCCAATTTCACCATACACCATTCACCACCTGAGGTGAGGTGAGGATGTTGCAAGCCCCAAAGTGGTGCAAAGCAGCAGCGAAGTGATGAGATCACGTCATCATGTCTCTCAGTTCATCACATCTCTCTGTTCCATACGGAGGCAGAATCAGAACTGGAATAGAGGAGTTCCCGTCGTGGCTCAGTGCTTAATGAATCCAACCAGGAACCATGAGGTTTCAGGTTCAATCCCTGGCCTCGCTTAGTGGGTTAAGGATCTGGAGTTGCTGTAAGCTGTGGTGTAGGTTGCAGACGCGGCTCGGATCTGGCGTTGCTGTGGCTCTGGCGTAGGCCAGAGGATATGGCTCCCATTAGATCCCTAGCCTTTTTCTAGGGTGCTGCCCTAGAAAAGACAAAAAAAAAAAAAAAAAAAAAAAAAAAAAAAGAACTGGAATAGATTCCCCTGTCCCCTGTCTATCCAATGCCCCAGTACAGCTCCATAATCTAGGAGCTGTGACAGTCTATGCTCCCACCAACCCCAACTCCACTGATTATATTAGTGAAATTTCACGATAGAGGCACCATCTTTGGTCAGGAGGGGTTTTCTTAGGGTCTCTAACCTCCGTTTTAATTGTTTGTTTGTTTTGCTGTACAGCACAGACCTATACCACAGGTCAGCTCACGGCAAGCCTGCTGAGCGACATCAGGGATCGAACACGCAAGCTCATGGTTGCGCCACGATGGAAACTCCTGGCAGGGTGGATTTTGACCAAACGTTTCTGCAACAGAGAAAAACGCCTGCACTCATATATGTGCATGCAGGTGCGCAGGTGCAGACTCACAAACACACAGAGATCTGAGGCCGCTGATTGGCTGGGGTAAAGGATGGGTGGAGTCCAGTCAGCTTTTGGAACATTGAGACTCTGGGAAATCAGGTTGTCCTGTCCAGCTCCATCCTGGAGGCCCTGGCAGGTGGGAGGGAGTGGAAGCACCATCCCCTAACTCAGACACCTACGCTTCTTGGGAACAAGACAGACAAATGAGAAATAGCCAGAAAGCCACACAAGGCAATCTATAATTAAGTATCAAATTGTGCCAGGACTGAGATTCCTGCCAGAAAAGCTAAGAGATGAGAATGAGGAGCATGGGCTGGAACCATCAGAGAAGCTATGCGGCAGAGCCTGTGCATGAAGGGGTTTGAAGAAGCTCGAAGGAAGAGGGAGGGTAGTGTGACAAGGAGCTGCATGAGATCCTTACAGAGAGGGAACCTGGTGTCATGGCAGGCAATTACACAGGATGAAGGGCTTTGGATCAGGCAGACAAGGGTTAAATCTCAGCTCTGCTATTTATAGGCATTGTAACAGTGTGTAACTTCTCCCAGCCTCAGTTTTTCTCATCTGTAAAAGGGACAATACTGCCTATGCTGTTGAGGAACTGTTAAATTTAAGATATGGCTATAAAATGCCTGGCACATAGCATGTCTCTTGTTTTCAAAGGGTAGTAAAGGCCAAGGCTTCTGGAACAGATAGATCTGGGAGATAAGGTAGAACAGAAATGTGGAGTCAGCAGAGGAAGGCGTGATCCGTTTGTAACGTGCAAGAGGAGCTGGGAGAAGTCTCAGGCAGGAGTCCTAAAAGGGCGAGGAGACAGGCTGGAGGATGGGGAAGGAGGACAGTGCTTCATCCTCTGAGGGATGCTGGTGGCCAGGCCAGGGCGTTGGCTGAAGAAAGATAAGTTAATGAAGCCATTGCCTCAGAGACTCTCGGGACCTAGAGACTGGTTAGATGAGCAGGATGAGTCATGGCTGGTGCCTCATTTTTAGCCTGGGTGCTGGGAGGGGTGGGGCTGCCCTACCTGGGACAGAGCTGGGAAAACTGGCTGGAGGATGAGTTTATCTAAGACGTGTCTGAGGTGACAGCAGGATATTGGAGCTTTGGGGATGGACAGGGAAGGCTCCAGAGAGGGAGACAGAGACCTCTGCCACTGAGTGGCAGAGAAAGGATGAGCAGCTGGAGATGGGCCCAACCAAGGTCATGCTGAAGTACTATCCTTCCTGGTCATTTGGCTATTTCCAGTGAAACAGAAAGCAAGGTCTCCTGCTCTTTGCAGACTTTGGGGCCTGGAGAAGCCTCTTTCAAAGACAGCGCCATGCCCTGGCACCTAGCTCCACAGACCTGGCTGTTGGATTAGGCCATAGTCCTCACTGAGTCAGGATATTTTTCAGTTCCACGGGGACAATGGAGACCACAGGAGGCACAGCACAGCCTCTATGCAAACAAGCAAAGCAGAAATTCACCAGTGCACCCTGGGAAGGCCCTGTGGGAACTGTCTCTTCCCCCATTCCTGTGCCTGGATGTTAAACAGCTGAGAAGGTTCATCTCATTTCCTCTCTTTCTTGACATTATACTCACAGCCCCAAGAACCCCCATTGGACCCCACAGAGAAAGGATCACATTCTGACATTTCTGCATTTGATTTTTAAAGTCAGCTCATAATCCTCTCAGGCATTTTACACTGGGCTGCCATTGTTCATATGACTCATCAGCCCTGAGGAAATGACATGCAAGAAACTGAGACTTCTTATCACACACCATTCCAAGCCAAGCCAAAAGGAATTTACAGGAGAATCTAGAGTTTCCATAAACATAAAATACGTGAAACCGCCCAGGACAGAGCTCTCTCGGGAAGAAAGAGATGGAGATTCTGAGTTAGCTTTTCATTGATGGTGCACCACCCTTTAGTTAAATCTTGTAAAAGGTTTATTTAGTGAAGAACTTGGGGCTTCTTGATGTGAGAGATGAAGGTCACAGCATCACTCAGAAGTAACCTTGCCAACAGTGTTTAACCTGAATCTAATGGAGGCCTAACATCTAGTTACAGTGAATACAGAGTGGGAAGAAACGAGTTAAATGATGCCAGGTGAAAACTACCAGACAGATTGAAAGGGCTGGGAGACACTTGTTGCTGCACTGAAGCCATTCCCAGCCCACTGGTCCTTGTCCACTTCCTGCAGAGGAGCTGAGAGGCTTGATACTTGATTTCCCAGCCTCCCTTGCAGCTAGAGGCCATTCCGAGACTTAGTTCTGGCCAACGAGAAGGGGGTGGAATTCCATTGTGGAGCAGCAGGTTAGGTGTTGTCACTGCAGCAGCCAGTGTTGCTGCTCTGACTTGGGTTTGATCCCTAGCTGGGGAACTCCCACATGCCCCAGGTACACAAAAAACAAAAACAAAAACAAAAAAACAAAAAGGGGTAATCTGCAGAGTGGTTCCCAACAAAGGTTTTCCTCCTTTTTTTTTTTTGGTCTTTTTAGGGCTGCACCTGCAGCATATGGAGATTCCCAGGCTAGGGGTTGAATTGGAGCTGCAACTGCAGGCCTATGCCACAGCCACAGCAATACCAGATCTGAGCCGAGTCTGTGACCTACACCACAGCTCACGGCAACACTGGATCCTTAATCCACCAAGCGGGGCCAGGGATCAAACCTGCATCCTCAAGGATAATAGTCAGGTTCATTACCACTGAGCCACAGTGGGAACTCCAGGTTTTCCTCCTTGATAAAAGGAGCAAGGTACATATGGAGATACTCTTTTTCTCCTCCCCCCTTACTCCTGCCTGAGATGCTGTCCTACGGAAACATGGAGGATGGAGCTAAGGCAGCCATCTGGTACCCATCAGGCAAAACATCGCAGACACACTGTGTTAGTCATCTACAGCTGTGTCACAAATTACCTCAAGGAGTTCCAGTCATGGCACAGAGGAAACAAATCTGACTAGGAACCATGAGGTGGCGGGTTCGATCCCTGGCCTTGCTCAGTGGGTTAAGGATCTGGCGTTGCCGTGGACTGTGGTGCAGGTCGCAGAAGTGGCTCAGATCCTGGTGTGGTATGGGCCGGCAGCGGTAGCTCTGATTAGACCCCTAGCCTGAGAACCTCCATATGCCGTGAGTGCGGCCCTAAAAAGCAAACAAACAAATTATCTCAAAACTTAATTCCCGCAAACAACAATCATTTATGATCTTACACATTTTTTTTTTTCTTTTTAGGGCTGCACCCACAGCATATGGAGTCTCCCAGGCAGTACCTTATTATCTAATCCCTTCTCTTTGTATTACCAGATTTTTTTAAATGTTGCCAAACTGAGGGGTGTGAAATACTATCTCACTGTCACTTCATTGATATTTTCCTGATTACAGACTAGGCATCATTTCGTATGTTCACTGTCCTTTCATGTTCCTTTTCTCTGAACTGCTTGTTCTTGGCTTCTCCCTATTGGGGTGAGGCCAGTGTTTGCCTTTTGTTAATGTGTAGATGTTGATGCTAATAATAGCTCCATTGAATGCAGTGCAAATATCCTCTCTTAGTTTGTGGCTTTGTCTTTTAACTTTTTAATGATGTGTTTATGGAACAGAAATTTAAAATTTTAATGCGGTAAAAAGTATCATTTTTGGAGTTCCTTTGTGGCCTAGTGGTTAAGGACTGAGTGTTGTCACTGCTGTGGCTCAAGTTACTGCTGTGGCTCAGGTTTGATCCCTGGCCCAGGAACTTCTGTATGCCTTGAGCGCAACCAAAAAAAAAAAAAAAAAGGAGTTCCCACTGTGGCACAATAGGATAGGCGGTGTCTTGGGAGCACTGGGAGGCAGTGAGGTTAAGAAGCCGGTGTGGCTGCAGCTGCAGCTCAGGTCACAACTGCATTTCAGGGCGCAACTGTGGCTCAGATCCCCTGGCTAAGGAACACCATATGCCATGGGCATCCAAAAAAGGGAAAAAACAAAACAAAACAAAACACTACAATTCTTCTCCTTTATTGCTTATGTGCTTATGTTTTAAAGTTGTAAAGTTGCCCTCTCATATAAAAATAGTCTTGGTTATTTTAAATGATTTAGCCATCAAGCCTAAGCTATTCGTTCAGTCTCCACTGAAAAACTGCAGTCTGGTGGGCAATTTGGTGCCATCTGTTTTAAAATAAATGCTTGTAGGAATTCATCCTGCAGAAATACTCACAGGAGTCCCTCTGCCCCCCAACCATATATGCACAGGGTTGTTAAATACAGCACCAAGTGTAATGGTAAAAATCTAGAAGTAACCTAAGTATCATAAACTGTAATTCTCTGCAGCCATAGAAAAGAGTAAGGGCGATCTGAATGTGCTCATAGGGAAAGTTCTCCAAGATATATTGGTAAATAGGAAAAATTAAAATAAAAAACCCCAAGGATCCGAGGAGTAAATAATGTTACCATTTATACTGAAAAGGGGGGAGATTCCCTATGTGTACACATATAAAAGTTCAGAAACAGCACTACTGAGAGTGGCTACTTCTGAGGAGGGGGACCCATTTTTCATTGTCAGTCTTTTGTGTCTTCATTGTTACTTCCATTACAGTAAACAAAGAAAAATTGCTGTAGGTGGACCCATTGGCAGTAAGTTGCTATTTGTTTTGGCATTTGAAGTATTCTGGGGTGAAGAGGGCCTTTTGTCCCAACAGCTGAGAAGAAATAGAGTTATCAGAAATGGGGCATGGGGAGTTCCCATTATGGCGCAGCAGAAATGAATCCGACTAGGAACCATGAGGTTGTGGGTTCAATCCCTGGCCTCGCCCAGTGAGTTAAGGATCCGATGTTGCCGTGAGCTATGGTGTAGATCACAGATGTGGCTCGGATCGTGCATTGCTGTGGCTGTGGCTGGCAGCTGTAGCTTCAATTTGACTCCTAGCCTGGGAACTTCCATATGCTGTGGGTGTGGCCCTAAA
Organism: Sus scrofa; assembly: GCF_054392235.1. Lineage (NCBI taxonomy): Eukaryota > Metazoa > Chordata > Mammalia > Artiodactyla > Suidae > Sus > Sus scrofa. The sequence continues at coordinate 40,556,282 of NC_139389.1, read as the reverse complement.
AAGCAAAAAGAAAAAGAGAAAAAAAGAACTGGGGCAGGGAGTTCCCATTGTGGCACAGTGGAAACAAATTCAACTAGTGTCCATGAGGATACAGGTTCAATCCCTGGCCTCACTCGGTGGGTTGAAGATCTGGCATTGCTGCAAGATCTTGTGTTGCTGTGGCTGTGGCATAGGCCTTCGCTGCAGCTCTGATTTGACCCCTAACCCAAGACCTTCAATATGCCGCAGGTGTGGCTGTAAAAACAAACCCACTTCTCTTTTTTGGTCATTTTAGTAAAGAATTTTTTTATTTTATGATTTTTTTTTTTTTCCATTTCTTGGGCCTCTCCCATGGCATATGGAGGGTTCCCGGGCTGGGGGTCAAATTGGAGCTGTAGCCGCCGGCCCACACCAGAGCCACAGCAACGCAGGATCCAAGCCGCGTCTGCAACCTACACCACAGCTCACAGCAACGCCGGATCCTCAACCCACTGAGCAAGGCCAGGGATTGAACCTGCAACCTCACGGTTCCCAGTCAGATTCGTTAACCACTGAGCCACGACAGGAACTCCTATTTTTTCTATTATAGCTGATTTACACTTCTCTTTAAATTCAGCAAATGGAAAGAAAAAAGAAAAGGCACATTAAGTTTACCCTTGTTGAAATTTAAGAAGGGAAAGAGATCAGGTCTCACAGAACAAAGACCAAACATGCCCTTCAGTTGAGTCCAACAACATTCCTGAGGGCATCGCAGTGTAGCTGGTCAGGGACCTGGGCTGTCTGGGTTCAAATCACAGCTATGTCGATTGGAAGTTACTTAACATCTGTGTCTTAGTTTTCTTATGTATAAAATAGGAAAATAATACCTCCTAGAAGGTTGTCCTGGCATATGGTAAGTGCTTACAAAGTATTAATCATTGTAATTCCTTATTTACCACCTTAGTAAATTCACTGCAGTGACTGAGCAGTGACTTGGTCAACACGTGGGAGCTGGATGCACGTTAACCAAGCTCACACACCTGATGAATAAGCTGTAGCAGACTCGTTCATTCACAGGGGCCAGGGCTTATAGGCGGATCTGTCATTACCTCTCTTCTCCCCATGTGGGAGCCTGGACTATACTCAGATACTCCATGGGGGGCTGGGGCACTTCTGTGCTCTTATTTATTTCCTTATAGGGAAAGGCACTTCGGTACACTGATGAATAGCAATTCATGGTTGTCAAATAAATACTTGCTGAATGAATAAATAGTCATCCCATGTTCCCTGTCATAGCCAAACCCTGAAACAGCCTAAAGGCTCAACAACAGGGAGTTGTTATCAAATTGTAACCCAGTCACCCCACAAAACCAAACAGCAATTGAGAAGGATAATTATAGTGATTGGATAGAAAGATAGAGAAATACTTATGATGTAATCTCAGGAAAACAAAAGAAATCAAAATGGTCTGGGCATGTGGATGGATGTGGATTGATGTGGATGGATCAATAGTTTTTGTTGTTGTTGTTGGTTTGTTTTTTTTTGACTGTGGCCACAGCATGGGGAGGTTCCCCAGACCAGGGATCCAGCCTGTGGCACAGTAGTAATCAGAGCCACAGCAGTGACAAAGCCAGATCCTTAACCGACTAAGCCACCAAAGTGGATCAACCCTGATAATATTTTGTTAAGTGAAAACTCACAATTCCAGAAAAGGAGTATGATATGACCCCATTCATGTAAGAAAAGGGGGCAAAGAATATGACTTCAGGAGTTCCCACTGTGGCACAGCAGGTTAAGGATCCAGGGTTGCTGCAACTGCGGCAAAGATTGAAGCTTCAGCTCAGATTCAGTCACTGGCCTGGTAACTTCCACATGCCTCAGGTGCAGCCTAAATAAATAAATAAATAAATAATGACTTCGCTTGTAGCTACAAGCACGAAATACCTCTGACCAGCACACAAGACTGAAAGCTCAGGGGCCTCTAGGGAGGGGTAGAGAGGTGGACAGCTGAGAAAAGTCACTGACAACTTTTGTACCTTCTGAATGTTGAACCAGATGAATATGTTTCTGACTAAAAAAATCAAGTAATTTAAAACACTTCCTGGCATTCCCCTCCTGGCTCAATGGTTAATGAACTCAATTAATATCCATGAAGATATAAGGTTCAATCTCTAGCCCCTCTCAGTGGGTTAAGATCTGGCGTTGCATGAGCTGTGGTACAGCTCGGATCCCACATTGCTGTGGCTGTGGTGTAGGCCGGGAACTACAGCTCAGATTCAACACCTGGCTGAGAATCTCCATATGCCACAGGTACCACCTGAAAAAGACAAAAAAGACCAAAAAACAAAAAACAAAACACTTCCCGGTACCAGCAAAGTAAAATAGATTAATATTTTTTTTCCTACCATATTCCTCAACTCTAAGGTGTGGGACTTCAAGGCTCCTCCAAGGAGATAAAACTCAAAAAAGCCTCCAGCCGAGATAAGAATTGTCAGACCCTGGAGTTCCCGTTGTGGCGCAGTGGTTAACAAATCCGACTAGGAACCATGAGGTTGCAGGTTCGATCCCTGGCCTTGCTCAGTGGGTTAAGGATCCAGCATTGCTGTGAGCTGTGGTGTAGGTTGCAGACGCGGCTCGGATCCCGCGTTGCTGTGGCTCTGGTGTAGGCCGGTAGCTACAGCTCTGATTAGACCCCTAGCCTGGGAACCTCCACATGCCGAGGGAGCAGCACCAGAAAAGGCAAAAAGACAAAAAAAGACAAAAAAAAAAAAAAAAAAAAAAAAAAAAAAGGAATTGCCAGACCCTTATCATCCCACCCATCTCACTGTAACTGTTACAATGTTCCTAAGCATTTCCCCATCCCAGTAACTTGGCCTACTCCTTCTTGCCTCTACTAGGAAAGGTATGTGGCCCACTCCTCACCTCCTCCACTTGATCCACCTGGTTTACTCCTTCCAGCCCCTACTAGAAAAGGTATGTGGCCCACTCCTTACCCCACCCCTACAGGGGCAACATACACCCCCAACCAACGGGCAAATGTATCAGAAAAACCTCCTTCTTCTCCAACCAATCAGCAGGTCAACAGATTTATGGCAAGACCACTCCTCGAACTGCTTTGTCTTTGGGCTATAAAAAGAGACACAGCCATGAACTCAGGTTAGCTCTCCCTGATTATCAGGAAGTCCATCTGCTGTGTTAACAGTGTCTCTTGCCTCAATAAACCTGTCTTTTCTAAACCTTGTTTTGTATCTGAAAATTTTTTTTTCCACCTGTGTGCAGAGACTACAACATAAGGTGCAATTCTAAACCCTTTTTTTTTTTTTTTTTTTGCTTTTTAGGGCCGCACTAGCAGCATATGGAAGTTCCCAGGCTAGGGGCTGAATCAGAGCTGCAGCTGCCAGCCACAGCCACAGCCACACATGATCTGGGCTGTGTCTGTAACCTACACCACAGCTCACAGCAATGTAAGATCCTTCACCTACTGAGGGAGGCTAGGGATCAAACCACATTCTCATGGATATTAGTCAGGTTTGCTGCTGCAGAGCCACAACAGGAACTCTGATGGACATTCTTAATCGGTTCCTGTGGTGGTTTTTTTTGTTTTTTGTTTTTTTTTTTTTCCCCTAAAAAGCTTTTACCAAATTGATGCTGAGTCTTAAAGCATGAGTTTTTTGTTTTGTTTTGGCCACACCCAAGGCATGCAGAAATTCCTGGGCCAAGGATGGAAACTTCGCCATAGCAGTGATCCAAGTCACTGCAGCCATGGTGCAGGATCCTTAACCCACTGCAACAGGAGGAGCATACAAAATTGGTGGTATTTTAGAATCAAGAATATATGGCACATAAAAATGTGTCATCTGGAAAGGAACTGTAACAGTAAAAACCACAGTGTGCTGGGATTGTGGGAAATCTTCCATTTTCAAGGTGGTCCTTCCTGGTATTTTACATCATCTTTTCAATAGCTTTTTTTAAAAGATCATATTTTAAACTGTTTTCAGGAGATAATCAATGGTTTTAGAGGGAGGCATCCCCTAGCACTGGGAAACGGATAACCTGCCAAGCAGTAAACCCATGAAAATTGCCACTTCCTCAGCTTAAATAATTGTCGGGGCAAGGCTCTGAGCTCTAACTTTAGCTCTGGTTACAAGGAAAGACCTGTTGTCTTTGGATTTTTCCTGAGATATCCACCTTCCAGGAACAGTTTGTCAAACCCAAGACAATTACTTGGCCACCATGGTGTCTATTCCAGTAATCAGTTCAGACCTCAAGTTGTGTTCACATAACACATGGGATGCACTAACGACTATCTAAATTGGTGATGTGAAGTCTGCTAGGAACAACTGACTATTAGAAAATTTCATGTTTACAAATTGTTGCAATCCCTTGTTACCCAAAGTGTGGTGTGTGAAACAGCAGCAGAAGCAGCTCATGCCCCAGGCCTAATAAGTCTAAGATCCACATGCACATTAGTGTTTGAGAAGAATGTACTGTAAACTATAAATTGCAAGATGTCAGCTGCATTATTATTCATGAAAACAGAAAGCTAATTATAATTTCTTAATCTGTTTTCATAGACCTTCACATAATCACCTCATTTGGCTTTCATAGCAATACTAAGAGTTAGAGTTAAAACCCTTGTTTGTAGAAGAGGAAATGAGCTTCAGAGGAGTGAAGCTTACTATATGCAGTTTTGATTAGTCCTATAGTTGGGGGAAAGGTTGCCAATTCATTGTGCAGGTAACCTCAAGGTGTTTTTTTTTTTTTTTTTTTTTCTTTCAATGATGCAGACATTTGGTATCTAGCCAAACTGGGAGGTAAGCCCCTGCCATCCCTTTGAAACATCCTTTTCCAGGATTGTGTTCCTTTCTCAATGCCTGCAGGGCCTTTTTAATTCTAATCCAATTAGAATGGCCCATTCTAATCAGAGGATGGAGACCATAATGGGCCGTATTTGAAAATAATTCAAGATTAGTGAGGAAAGACAGAAGCATTTATTTCTCAAGAAACCTAACTATTATTTAGACCAAGAGAATTTTTGTTGTTGTTGTTTTAAAGCAATTCATTATGTTGGATTATTTACTTAGCCATTTAATGGTTTCTTTGTTTAACTGTTTGGTGAAGGGTTGGAGTTTCATTTCTAGAAAAGATATATTGCTTTCTAGGTCAGTTAACTATATCCACAACTTAAGCCCTATATTCAGACCATGTGAGCTCAGAACACGAGCAGGGTGCCCTGTTAGGAATCTAAGTAGATGAAAAGGAGAGTCCTGAGATCCTAGCTCACAGATAAAGATAGCCATAACATATATGAAGTTCTTCCTAAGTCTTGCACTTTTTTTTTTTTTTTTTTTTTTGTCTTTTTAGGGCCCCACGTGCAGCATATGGAAGTTCCCAGACTAGGGGTCAAATTGCAGCTGCAGTTGCCAGCCTACACCCAGCCACAGCCATAAGCAACTTGAGATCTGAGCCTCATCTGTGACCTATACACCAGAGCTCACAGCAACGTGATTCTTACCACACTGAGTGAGGCCAGGGATTGAGCCCACAACCTCATGGATACTAGTTGGGTTTACTACCACTGAACCACAGTGGGAACTCCCCAGTTTTGCACTTTCCAATGTGGAGTAAAATTCTCATGTGCAATGATAGAACCATTCTGGAAAGCAATTTAGCTATTTATCAAGAATTGCAGCAGTTGTGTCTTGGTGAGGCTCGCTGCTTTCACTATTTCTTTGAAGAAGTTATTCTACTTGTGGAAATTCATCCTAAAGCAATAATTTGAGGCATAGGAAAACCTGCAGCCAAAAGAGCTCACCACAGCACTATTTTAGATATTCAAGCATAGAAAACTCATAGCATCTGAGAGTAAGGAAATAGTTAAAGGAACTACAGTGTATCTACCTAATGATTTATTAAGTAGCCACATATATATATTTCTTTTTTGCCTCCCCAATCCCTGATATGTGGAGTTTCTGGAACCTACACCACAACTGTGGCAATGCTGGATCCTTAACCCACAGTTTCGGGCTGGGGATTGAACCTGTGTCCCAGTGCAGTGCACTCCAAAGACGCTACCAGTCCCTTTATGCCACAGCAGGAACTCTAATTAGCCATTGCCATATTTTAAATGATGCTTACATATTTAGTTAGAACCAGATTGTCCCTTTACTGCCTTTCATCTATACACAAAAATGGCTGAAACAAAGCTAAAAATGAAAGTTGTAAGGCAAAGATTATTTGTAAAGTACTAACTATAAAATCTGATCTAAGATATTTTAGGAAGGGCCTGCCTAGACTATTGTCATCTTCTTTATCCATCCAAATCCAAAGTCCAGCCATTCTTTTTTTTTGCTTTTTAGGGCCACACCCATGGCACATGGAGGTTTCCAGGCTAGGGGTCTAATTGGAGCTACAGCTGTCGGCCTATGCCACAGCCATAGCATCACCAGATCTGAGCCACATCTGCGACCTACACCACAGCTCAAAGCAATGCTGGATCCTTAACCCACTGAGCAAGGCCAGTGACTGAACCCGAATCCTCATGCACCCTAGTCAGGTTTGCTAACTGCTGAGCCATGAAGGGAACTCCTCTAGCCGTTCTTCGAGTCCTGAACCAACCCTTTTTCCTTCCCTCCTCACAACTCCCACAGTAAACATTGGCCCTTGGCATAGGCTGCCTGGTACAGCTGGTGTTTTCATTCAGTACGAATCTCTCCCACCAGGATCCTTGACATCAGTGACTGGGTTTTATTTATTTATTTATTTGGCTGCACCTATAGCATGCAGAACCAGTGACCAAACCATGCCATATCAGTGACCCAAGCTACTACAGTGACAATGTCAGATCCTTAACTTGCTGAGCCACCAAGGAACTCCAGTGACTGGATTTTAAACCTCTTTTGTTGTGCACAGCACACTGATCAACCCCTGCACCCAATCAGTCATCAAGTGCTCTGGATTTTATTTCCAAGCTTTCCTCAGCTCAACCCTTTCCTCTCTCTCTTCAACTAAGCCTCACCTCCCACAATCAATGCTGTTTAAGTTAGGAAGCTTTTGGCTTCAGATAACAGAAACTCTATGTGGAGAGGCTTAAACCATGAGGAAAGTGTTTTTATTTGAGAGAAAAGCCCTCCAGAAGACTCTCCCCCAGGGTCCACTGGCCAGCACTGAGTGACATAGTTATGCCTTAGCAGCAGGGGAGGCTGGGAAAAAAGAGCTTTTGCCATTTTTGATCACTAGAGTGGGATGTAGGCTCTCCCAGCGGGAAAGAAAAAAGGGTGAGGGGGCAGCTTCTATTAGGGTAGGAAACCAATAGTGTTAGCCCCAAACTTCCTGCCTTGGGTCTCTCCACACCTTTCATCCATTCCTAACACTGCCACTATTGACTCATTTGTCCATTTACTTAATTAGTGATTCATTTGATGTATTAATCAGGTCTGGCTAGTTTATGTTCTAGCAACAAACAGAGAGGAAGAGAGAGCAGAGAGCTTGGCACCAGTTTTTATCTGCTGCCACCTGAAATTGACATGTATCGATTCTGCTTTACCTTTCATTGGCTAAAGCAAGTCCCATGGCCACACTCAACTTCAAAAGGGCATGAAGGTGAAACCATTCTTTGCGCAGAGTAAGCAGCACTAACAGTTACCAAATTCAACAAATATTTATTGAGCATTGACAATATGCTCAGAGAGGCGCTAGTGATGTACTGGTAAGAACAAAGTATGCATTCTGAAAGCATTTTCAGTCTAGGAGGAATAGTCTACCCCTTCCTTTATGTTCTCAGGCTAACATTTAGAGACTTCAGTTGTGCCACTTCTTACATTTTTATTGCATTAAAAAAAAAAAAAAGAAAAGAAAACTTGGCCACCTGCCTGAATAGGCTATAAAACCCAAAAGATGTCTTATTCCTCCTTGTAAAGCTCATACCTAGAATTGTGCCTAGTACTAGAAGAAACTTAATAAATGTTTGTTGAATGATGTACAAGATAGGATGGACTCAGCTAGAACAGGAAGCCCAGATGAGAGGGGCTTAAACAAAAAGGGTTTGTATTTTAACATAGTGAGATGTTTCAGACAGCAGCTGGGGTTGGTTTCTCTGTTCAACAATGTCACCTAGGACTCAGAATCTTTCCAGTATTACACTTTGGTATGCTTGGCTTGTTGGCTTTTCCTCCCTGTGCTTGTGCCTTATCGTCACAAGACTGCTGCCACTGCTCCTCATTAATAGACTTTCAAAATATATATATATATATATATGTATATATATATATATATGTATATATACACACATACACACTTATTTTTAAGGCAGGAAAAATACAGAAGGGGCAGCAGCAAGGGGCTCTCCTCCATGACTGTCCTTTACAGCAGAGAGCAGAAGCTTTCCTAGAAGCCACTCAGAAGCTTATGTCTCATAGCCAAAACATGGATCACACAGCCACCCCAAGTTTTGAGCAAGAATGGGAAAGAGAATTTCTGAGCTTCCAAGTTTTTGTGGTTGGAGATGGCTCAGATGGGGCTGGGAATGGTTTGGGTAGCCAGCCAAAAGGTCACCACAAATGAAGACTCTGTGCTCAATAAATATTTGTTGATGGAAGTTTAGATTTCCATGATCTAATTCTTTTTGATTAATAGCATACAGAGAACCCTGATCACCACTGTGTCTAATCAGTATTGAGCGTGCATCTTCTGTTTGTGCTGGGCATCACAGAATTTTCTCATTCAGTCTTTGCAGCCCTGTGACAAAGGTACTACCAATCATGTTACATTAGAAGAAAACTGAATCCCAGACTAATTAAGCAGCTTGTCCAATTTGCTCACTTATCAGCTAGTAAAAGATGACACAAGGGCTTGAGCTACAATGTGTAAATCCAGAGCCCATGAGGTTTAGAGGGAAACAGATAGCTCATCAGACACAAGTCCTTTATTTTCATAGTGCTGAGGCCCAGGATGGGAGGTAAATTGCTCAAGGTCACACAGCAAACCTAAGTCAGAGGCAGGCCCAGGCCCCAGGAGTCCTAACCCCCAGGCTACAGTTTTTTTTTTTTTTTTTTTTTTTTTTTTTTTTTTTTTTTTTTTTTTTATTAAATTTTATTTTCCCACTGTACAGCAAGGGGGTCAGGTTATCCTTACATGTATACATTACAATTACAGTTTTTCCCCCACCATTTCTTCTGTTGCAACATGAGTATCTAGACATAGCTCTCAATGCTATTCAGCGGGATCTCCTTGTAAATCTATTCTACCTTGTGACTGATAAGCCCAAGCTCCCGATCCCTCCCACTCCCTCCCCCTCCCATCAGGCAACCACAAGTCTCTTCTCCAAGTCCATGATTGATTTTCTTTTCTGAGGAGATGTTCATTTGTGCTGGATATTAGATTCCAGTTATAAGTGATGTCATATGGTATTTGTCTTTGTCTTTCTGGCTCATTTCACTCAGTATGAGATTCTCTAGTTCCATCCATGTTGCTGCAAATGGCATGATGTCATCCTTTTTTATGGCTGAGTAGTATTCCATCGTGTATATATACCACATCTTCCGAATCCAATCCTCTGTCGATGGACATTTGGATTGTTTCCATGTCCTGGCTATTGTGAATAGTGCTGCTATGAACATGCGGGTGCATGTGTCTCTTTTAAGTAGAGCTTTGTCCGGATAGATGCCCAAGAGTGGGATTGCAGGGTCATATGGAAGTTCTATGTATAGATTTCTAAGGTATCTCCAAACTGTTCTCCATAGTGGCTGTACCAGTTTACATTCCCACCAACAGTGCAGGAGGGTTCCCTTTTCTCCACAGCCCCTCCAGCACTTGTTATTTGTGGATTTATTAATGATGGCCATTCTGACTGGTGTGAGGTGGTATCTCATGGTAGTTTTGATTTGCATTTCTCTTATAATCAGCGATGTTGAGCATTTTTTCATGTGTTTGTTGGCCATCTGTATATCTTCCTTGGAGAAATGTCTATTCAGGTCTTTTGCCCATTTTTCCATTGATTGATTGGTTTTTTTGCTGTTGAGTTGTATAAGTTGCTTGTATATTCTAGAGATTAAGCCCTTGTCAGTTGCATCATTTGAAACTATTTTCTCCCATTCTGTAAGTTGTCTTTTTGTTTTCTTTTGGGTTTCCTTTGCTGTGCAAAAGCTTTTCAGTTTGATGAGGTCCCATGGGTTTATTTTTGCTCTAGTTTCTATTGCTTTGGGAGACTGACCTGAGAAAATATTCATGATGTTGATGTCAGAGAGTGTTTTGCCTATGTTTTCTTCTAGGAGTTTGATGGTGTCCTGTCGTATATTTAAGTCTTTCAGCCATTTGGAGTTTATTTTTGTGCATGGTGTGAGGGTGTGTTCTAGTTTCATTGCTTTGCATACAGCTGTCCAGGTTTCCCAGCAATGCTTGCTGAATAGACTTTCCTTTTCCCATTTGATGTTCTTGCCTCCCTTGTCAAAGATTAATTGACCATAGGTGTCAGGGTTAATTTCCAGATTCTCTATTCTGTTCCATTGGTCTGTCTGTCTGTTTTGATACCAGTACCACACTGTTTTGATGACTGTGGCTTTGTAGTATTTCTTGAAGTCTGGGAGAGTTATGCCTCCTGCTTGGTTTTTGTTTCTCAGGATTGCTTTGGCGATTCTGGGTCTTTTGTTGTTCCATATAAATGTTTGGATTGTTTGTTCTAGTTCTGTGAAAAATGTCATGGGTAATTTGATAGGGATGGCATTGAATCTGTAGATTGCTTTGGGTAGGATGGCCATTTTCACAATATTGATTTTTCCAATCCAGGAACATGGAATATCTTTCCATTTTTTTACATCTTCTTTGATTTCTTTGATTAAGGTTTTATAGTTCTCGGCATATAGGTCCTTTACCTCTTTGGTTAGGTGTATTCCGAGGTATTTGATTTTGTGAGGTACAATTTTAAAAGGTATCGTATTTTTGTATTCCTTTTCTAATGCTTCATTGCTGGTATACAGAAATGCAACTGACTTCTGAATGTTAATCTTATATCCTGCCACTTTGCTGAATTTATTAATCAGTTCAAGGAGTTTTGGGGTTGAGTCCTTAGGGTTTTCTAGGTATAGAATCATGTCATCTGCATACAGTGACAGTTTGATCTCTTCTCTTCCTATATGGATGCCTTTGATTTCTTTTGTTTGTCTAATTGCTGTGGCTAAGACTTCCAAAACTATGTTGAAGAGCAGTGGTGAGAGTGGGCATCCCTGTCTTGTTCCAGATTTGAGTGAGAAGGCTTTCAGTTTTTCCCCATTGAGGATTATATTTGCTGTGGGTTTATCATAAATGGCTTTGATTATATTCAGGAATGTTCCCTCTATACCCACTTTGGCGAGGGTCTTGATCATGAATGGATGTTGAACTTTGTCAAATGCTTTTTCTGCATCTATTGAGATGATCATATGATTTTTGACTTTTTTTTTGTTAATGTGGTGTATGATGTTGATTGATTTGCGTATGTTGAACCATCCTTGTGAACCTGGGATGAACCCAACCTGGTCATGGTGTATAATTTTTTTGATATGTTGTTGGATTCGGTTGGCTAAGATTTTGTTGAGAAGTTTTGCATCTATATTCATCAATGATATTGGGCGATAGTTTTCTTTTTTGGTGGTATCTCTGCCTGGTTTTGGAATGAGGGTGATGGTGGCCTCATAGAATGTCTTTGGGAGTATTCCTTCTTCTTCAACCTTTTGAAAGAGTTTAAGGAGGATGGGCACCAATTCCTCTTTATATGTTTGATAGAATTCACCTGTGAAGCCATCTGGTCCTGGGCTTTTATTTGTAGGGAGTGATTTTATGACCTCTTCAATTTCATTTCTAGTGATTGGTCTGTTCAGTTGGTCTGTTTCTGCTTGATTCAGTTTTGGCAGGCTGTAAGATTCTAGAAAATTGTCCATTTCTTCCAGATTGTCAAACTTATTGCCATATAGTTGTTCATAGTATTCTCTTATGGTTTTTTGTATTTCTGCTGTATCCGTTGTGATTTCTCCTTTTTCATTTATAATTTTGGTGATTTGGGTTCTTTCTCTCCTCTTTTTAGTGAGTCTGGCCAGGGGTTTATCAATTTTGTTCACCTTTTCAAAGAACCAGCTCTTGGTTTTATTAATTTTCTCTATTGTTTTTTGAGTCTCTATTTTATTGATTTCTTCTTTGATCTTTACAATTTCCTTCCTTCTGCTGACTTTAGGACTTCTTTGTTCTTCTTTTTCTAATTCATTTAGGTGGAGGGTTAAGTTGTCAATTTGGGATCTTTCTTCTTTTTTGAGAAAGGCCTGGATTGCTATAAATTTCCCTCTGAGCACTGCTTTCGCAGCATCCCATAGATTTTGAGAGGTTGTGTCTTCATTATCATTTGTTTCAAGATAGTTTTTAATTTCCTTCTTGATTTCCTCATTGACCCATTGGTTTTTTAGTAGCATGTTGTTTAGTCTCCATGGAGTAGGTTTTTTCTCTTTCCTTTTCCCATGGTTGATTTCTAATTTCATGGCATTGTGGTCAGAGAAGATACTTGAGATAATTTCTATGCTCCTAAATTTATTGAGATTCGTTTTATGTCCCAATATGTGGTCGATTCTTGAGAATGTTCCATGAGCATTTGAGAAGAATGTGTATTCTGATTTTTTTGGATGTAGTGTCCTGAAGATATCAATTAAGTCTAACTTTTCTATTGTTTCCTTTAGGATCTCTGTTGCTTTATTGGTTTTCTGTCTAGAGGATCTGTCCATTGATGTGAGGGGAGTATTAAGGTCTCCTACTATGATTGTATTCTCATCAATATCTCCCTTTATGTCTGTTAATATTTGTTGTATGTATCTGGGTGCTCCTATGTTTGGGGCATATATGTTGATGATAGTAACCTCCTCTCCTTGGATGGATCCCTTAATCATTAAATAGTGTCCTTCTTTGTCTTTCTTTATGTCTTTTGTTTTAAAGTCTATTTTGTCTGATATGAGTGTTGCAACTCCTGCTTTTCTGTCATGTCTATTGGCATGAAATACTTTTCCCCAGCCTTTCACTTTCAATCTATATGTATCTTTTGTCCTAAGGTGAGTTTCTTGTAGGCAGCATATTGAAGGTTTTTGCCGTTTTATCCACTCAGCCATTCTGTGTCTTTTGATTGGGGCATTCAGTCCATTGACATTTAAGGTGATAATTGATAGATGATTATTTATTGCCATTTGATCCTCGTGTTCCAGTTGATTCTATGGTTCTCCATTCTTCTTCTTTTTTTTTTTTTTTTTTTTTGGTTGGATGGTCTCCTGTTATTATCTGCTTGAGTGTATTTTTTTTTTTCATTTTTTGCAAATGCAATATTTGGTTTTGGCTTGTGGTTGCCCTGTTTTTTAAGTATGCTAACCCCTTCCCATAATTGTGTGTTTTAGCCTGATGGTCCTGTAAGTTCAAACACTTCATTATTATATTAAAATTAAGAAGAGAGACATACATACAAACAAAAAGGATTATTTACCTCCTAACATCCCTTGCCCACATTTTATGGTTTTGATGACTCTTTTATTTTTTTCCTTTTAATTTTATTTTGTTTGAAGCATGTTCATGATTAAATCTGTATGCTGGCTTATTTGAGTGACTGCTCTCTGATTGTATCTTCCTCAGTCCTAGTTCTTCCTCTTCTTCTTCTTCTTCTTTTTTTTTTTTTTTTCTTTTCTTTTTTCTTCCCTTTCCTTCCTTTCTTTTTGGTTTAGAGAAGCCCTTTCAATATTTCCTTTAACCTGGGTTTTGTGTTGCTGTATTCTTTAAGTTTTTGTTTGTTGGGAAAAATTTTTATTTCCCCTTCTATTTTAAATGATATTCTTGCTGGATAAAGTATTCTAGGTTGCATATTTTTTCCTTTGAGCACTTTAAATATCTCTTGCCATTCCCTCCTGGCCTGTAGTGTTTCTGTAGAGAAATCAGCTGATATTCTTATGGGGGTTCCCTTGTAGGTAACATTCTGTTTTTCTCTTGCTGCCTTTAGGATCCTCTCTTTATCACTAACTTTTGCCATTTTTATTATGATGTGTCTTGGTGTGGGTCTGTTTGGGTTCAGTTTGTTTGGGGTCCTCTGTGCTTCTTGTATCTTGAATCCAGTATCCTTTAGATTTGGGAAGTTTCCAGCGATAATTTCTTCAAATATATTTTCCATTCCTTTATCTTTTTCTACTCCTTCTGGAATTCCTATTATGCGTAGATTGGCCCGTTTTATATTATCCCATAGGTCTCTTATATTGCTTTCCAGTTTTTTGATTCGGTTTTCTGTCTGTTGACCAGATTGAGTGATTTCCATTATTCTATCTTCCATATCACTGATTCGTTCTTCTGCATTATTCATTCTAGTTTTTACTGCCCCTAGTTCAGTTTGCATCTCTGCAAATGAATGTTCTAGTTTTTCTTGGCTCCTCCTTATATTTTCTAGCTCCTTTCTGAGGGTATCTGCATTGCTGTTCATATCTTCTCTTAATTCCTTCAGTATTTTCACTATTTCTCTTTTGAACTCCAGGTCTGTCAGACTGCAGAGATCAGTTTCATTGTTGACTGTTTTAGGTGAGTTCTCCTGTTGGTTTGACTGGGGGTGGTTTCTCAGCTTCTTCATCTTGCTTGTTGTCTTCTTTCTCCTGAGGGAGTTGTACTCTCCGTTATCGGGTAGTGTTTGCCTTGTCACTGCCCTGGAATATTTCCTGAGGGCTGTCGTTGTTGGTCAATCTTTTTTTGAGGCAGTGTGGCTTTTCTGGAGTGTTGATGGGACTAACAGTGTTTCTTTGAAGCAAAGGAGGACTTCCTGAGGGCAGACAGGACTGGGAGGTCCACCCCACGATGGTAGCAGATTTCACTTGGTTCTCAGCACCCCCTGGGGTCTTGGGCGGGTAGCAGGGCCCTTGGAGACTCAAGAGGTTCCTCCCCAGGGCAGCCCGACTCAGAAAGACCGTCTGAGATCTTTTCCCGATTCGGCCAGGCTTGTTGCAGCTTTTCTGGGCTGCAGGGGGTCCTGCCTGGAGCTGGCAGTCCTATGCAGCTGGTCCACTAGGTCTCAGCACCCCTTGGGGTCTTGGGCGGGTAGCAGGGCCTTTGGAGACTCAAGAGGCTCCTCCCCAGAACAGCCCAACTCAGAAAGACCGTCTGAGATCTTTTCCCAAGTCGGCCAGGCTTGTTGCAGCTTTTCTGGGCTGCAGGGTGTCCTGCCTGGAGCTGGCAGTCCTATGCAGCTGGTCCACTAGGTCTCAGCACCCCCTGGGGTCTTGGGCGGGTAGCAGGGCCCTTGGAGACTCAAGAGGCTCCTCCCCAGGACAGCCTGACTCAGAAAGACCGTCTGAGATCTTTTCCCAAGTCGGCCAGGCTTGTTGCAGCTTTTCTGGGCTGCAGGGGGTCCTGCCTGGAGCTGGCAGTCCTATGCAGCTGGTCCACTAGGTCTCAGCACCCCTTGGGGTCTTGGGCGGGTAGCAGGGCCCTTGGAGGCTCAAGAGGCTCCTCCCCAGGGCAGCCCGATTCAGAAAGACCGTTTGAGATCTTTTCCCGATTCGGCCAGGCTTGTTGCAGCTTTTCTGGGCTGCAGGGTGTCCTGCCTGGAGCTGGCAGTCCTATGCAGCTGGTCCACTAGGTCTCAGCACCCCCTGGGGTCTTGGGCGGGTAGCAGGGCCCTTGGAGACTCAAGAGGCTCCTCCCCAGGACAGCCCGACTCAGAAAGACCGTCTGAGATCTTTTCCCGATTCGGCCAGGCTTGTTGCAGCTTTTCTGGGCTGCAGGGGGTCCTGCCTGGAGCTGGCAGTCCTATGCAGCTGGTCCACTAGGTCTCAGCACCCCTTGGGGTCTTGGGCGGGTAGCAGGGCCCTTGGAGACTCAAGAGGCTCCTCCCCAGGACAGCCCAACTCCGAAAGACCGTCTGAGATCTTTTCCCAATTCGGCCAGGCTTGTTGCAGCTTTTCTGGGCTGCAGGGTGTCCTGCCTGGAGCTGGCAGTCCTATGCAGCTGGTCCACTAGGTCTTAGCACCCCCTGGGGTCTTGGGCGTGTAGCAAGGCCCTTGGAGACTCAAGAGGCTCCTCCCCGGGGGAGCCCGTCTCAGAAAAACCGTCGGAGAATTAGGTCGATCTATTCACGGCCTGGCTAGGCTTGTTCTAGCTTTTCTGGGCTGCAGGCCTTTTCTAGGGGGCTGGTGGTGTTTGGTGCTGCTCTGTGGAAGTGTAGCCCCTCCAAAGGGCAAGCAGGCCTGTGCAGGGAGAGCCCCTGCGGTGGTAGGCTTCAGGCAATTGTTGAGGCCAGCCCTCCTGGATGGCAGGCAGCCCCAGGTTCGGCGAGAGCGTAGGGGGTGGCGGGGGTGGGGGGAGGGAATGCACTGGGAAGCACAGCTTTCTGCTAGCTAGCGGGCCTGTAAGCTTGTTGTGGCGTGGGGGGTATTCTATGGGGACCCACCCCTTCTTCTCTCCCCTCCCCAGCACGGGCGCAGACCAGGCTCTTCTCCCAGGTTCCCTCTGAGGCAGCTTTCCACTTCCCCGCCCCTAGAGTATTGCTCCCTTCCTCTGCGACAGCTTTGTTTTCTAGTCTCCCAGGCAGTCTCTGCCCCGTCAAATGGTTTAGAGACCTCCCAAGCAGTTTCCGCTCTTCCCCGCCCCCCTAGCCCGGGGACTAATCTCTGGAGCCGAGGTCTCGGTGCCCAGCCCCCCCCCCCCAGGCGTCCCCCGGCCCTTTCTTGGGGACTAACCTTTGGAGGCGAGGTCTCGGTGCCCAGCCCCCACCCAGGCGTCCCCCGGCCCCCTCTCGGGGACCAACCTTCAGAGCTGAGGTCTCGGTGCCCAGCCCCCACCCAGGCGTCCCCCGGCCCTTTCCCGGGGACTAACCTCTGGAGCCGAGGATTCGGTGCCCAGCCCCCACCCAGGCGTCTCAATTTTTGGTGACTGTGCCCGTAGTTCAGATGGTCCGTTGGGTTCTTGATCGTTTTTCCGTACTCCGACTTACTGCTACACTCTTCTCTGCATCTGGAGATTCCTCCGGTTCGTTTGATCTTTCCCCCGGTAGGAGACTTTCCAGGGTGCGGGATCCCTTTCTCCTCCGCAGTTCCCTTTCGGGAGCGCCCGTCCCGCTCGGATTCACCTTCTCTCACTCTCCTCTTTTCTCCCGTTCTGCCCAATAATGTCACGAATTTCTTGCCGTTATTGGAGTTTAGGTTCCTCTGCCAGCGATTGGTTGTTGTTCTGTGCGAGTCATTTCTTCTGTAGATGTGCTTTTTTTGTTGTGTTTGTGGGAGAGGGCGAGCGTGTCCCCCTACTCCTCCGCCATCTTGTCCTCTCTCTGAATATCTGACAATTCCTTTGAAGTCGCTTCAGGGATCCTTCATTCTTGATGGTTCCGAAACGTGCATCTGTATCACCAAGGTCAGCCAACAGCAAACAGGCCCTTTTCATCCCCTTTAATCCTCCCGTCAAGGACCTGGCGTCCTCTGCTCTACAGCCTTATCGAAACCTGCTAGCACATTCTTTATCACACTGGGATACCAGTAACTCAAAGGAAACCAGAGTTATGGGCATGCCCCCAAGGATACATACATTCCAGAAATAAAGGGATGATGGAATTTCAGCCAGTGGGGCAGGAAGGATGTGGACACCAAGTGCGCTGCCCAGCTGGTACCCAGGATGTCTGAGGGCATGGGTCTCTATGAGGGGGGAGGCCCTGAGGCTGGGCTCAGTCCCCTAGAGCCTGGTGACCAGGGAGGAGGAGGAGGGGGCAGGGAGGGTTGTGTGACTCTGAGCTAAGAAGGCCTTATTCCCCAAAGAGCCAATGAAGCAATCTGGGTAGCACTGCAGGCTGGAGCTGGGCCACATGGTCAGGACAGGCGCTGCTCTCCCACTTCCCCCAGCCCCTGGGTGGGCGGATTCCCTGGTTGAAAACACCTTGGCCACTCATAACTCTCCCTCAGGAGCAAGGTAGTGATGTAAAGGAAGAAATTAGTCTGACTGTGTGATGAGCCTGGTGGAAGCTGCCACAGGCTGACAATACCAAGTGTGGACGAGGATGTGGAGCGCCTGGACCTACACTGCCACCAGAGGTTATCCGGCCAACGGAAAACCATTTGGTAGAATCTACTAAAGCTAACCATACCCACTCTAGGACCTAGCAATTCCACTCCTGAAGAGAAACGAGCACTGCGTTCACCAAATGACCCGTACCAGCGTGTTCACAGCAGTCCTGTTTTGATAGCTCAACGTGGAAACAACTCAATGCCCACCAGCAGGAGAATGGATAAACACACCGTGCTAGATCTGTATAGCAGTATACTTCTCCATACAAGCTACAGCTACGTGCAAAACAGGGAGGGAAACCAGAGAGATGATGCTGAATGAAAGAAACCAGACACAAAAGAGCACACACTGTATGATTCCATTTATAAGAAGAGACAACACTGATCTATGGCTGTAGAATCCTGAATAGCAGTTACTCATGGTGGGATGGGCGTAAGGTGGGGGGTGCAGAATACTGACAGGGAAGGAACATGAGGAACTTTCTGGGTCACTGAAATGGCCTGTTCTGGTGGTGGTTTCATGGATGGATATAAAGGTAAAAGTTTATGGAGATTAAACTTAAAATTTGTGTATTTTAATTATTACATGCAAAGTGATATCAAAAACAAAAATAGGAGTTCCTGTTGTGGCTCAGCAGGTTAAAAACCTGACTGGTATCCATGAGGATGTGGATTCAATTCCTGGCCTACCTCAGTGGGTTAACGATCCAGCATTGTCACTGCAGCTGCTGTGGTACCGTTCGGTCCCTGGCCCGGGAACTTTCACATGCTATTGTTGCGGCCAAAAAAATAAATAAAAGGGTAGAGAATAGTAACATGTATACGTGTAATTATATAATATATATAATACAGCATGTGATATACATACATGTGAATATATTAAAAATTTTTTTCCTTTTCTTTCCACCCTTGAAGGGAAAGGACAAGCAGAAGGGAACCTCCAAGTGCCAACGTGAAGTCAGAGCTCCCTTCCAGCCCTGGCCCAGATTCAAACCTGGCCTGTCTTCCCCAACATACAGGGAGGCAGAAACTTCCCCATCCTTCAGAGAAACCATTTTCCTCCTCCAACGTTCTCCTTCCCTTGCCCCTGGTAAAGGTCAGACCAGCTGCAGTTGGCAGGACCAGATGGCCACATTCACTGCCCTTCGGACAACGTAGAGATAAGGCCCTACACTCTCTCCCTTCAGCACCTGTCCCAGAGGCCAGCAGTCCGACCACTCACCCACCCCACCCTTTTCTCAAAGTCAAAGTTCACCGACTGGCCACGTCAGGAGAGCCTGTCTAAAGACAAATTCACACTCAAGTGTTAATGGCAACTATTACATTAATGAAAGCAGCCAAGCTGACCAGGGTTTTGGCAGATGCTTTTAATGATATTTTTAAACTTGTCAGGGAAGCGAGACTTCCTATCCTATTCAGAGTGCCCCCACATGGTCCAGTGTCATATTTCAGACTTGAGGCCATATATTTTAATCAGAACATTGAAAACATTAAGGAAACTTCTGCTCACCTCAAGGGCTCTGAATATGTGGGTGTGAAGACAGCAAAGTGCTGGGTTCTAGGTTCTGGTCCAGCACTGCCTCTTCCTGCTCTGTGATGCTGAGCACACCTAACCTGCCTCTCTCTGTGAAATGAGTTGGGGGAGGTGGGCACTCGATGACCCTCAGGGCTTGACATTGTCTGCAGGAGGCCCTCCCTGGGGACCAGACCCCTCTGAAGGCACTTGTCTTCATCCTGTCCCCCAGCCCCAGCTCTCAATATAAGGGACTCTCCTCAACTGTCCTTCCCCCTCGCTCTACTTGGCCCTTCTCCTAACTACCCTGTTGGGCTCCGGCGGCCCTGTATACGTCATCTGCTCCTACCTTCCTCTGGAACTCCAGGTCCAGTTCCATTTGCTTGCTGGGGGGTTTTCTCAGCTGTCCTGTAGGCAACACAAACTCATCAAAAACTAAACTCTTCTTTCTCCCCCGCAAACCCACTGCCGGTCCCTCCAGCCACACAGTGACCTCGTGTTAACACTCCTTTTGGACTCCGATGTTGCCAAATTCCAATTGTTTCTTCTCTATTTAAATCCTTCAGTAGATGCTGCCATCTACCCAGTACTAGTGCCTCAACTAATGCATTCAGGGTCCTCTACTAAGTCAGCCTTAGAGAGGCTCAGAGGGATACAGCACTATGCTTGAGGTCACACAGCAAGTGAGTGACAGGGCTCTTACTCCTTACATACTGCCTCACCTCCTAAACTGCTTCCAGTCAAAGGGGATGGCAGTTAGCAACTGGAGCTGGAATACACACTATATGTCCTTGAGGCCTCCTTTTGTTTAAGCTGCCTCATCTATTTATACAGGGTTTTTCACCTCCTCTGCTAACATCCTATTCATCTGGTCATTTTCCCTTTATTTCCAAAATGTTTTAACGGGTGAGCTTGTAATTTTGCTCTAAATTGCTTTTGTAATTCGCAATATAAATTCACATATAGGGATTTTTACCCCCATTTTTTCAAGATTTGAATTAATTGCTTCATTCTTCTAGCTTTTTCAGAGTTGTCTGCAATGTGACTACTTAGGTTGCAGTGTGGACTAGAGATGTGTAACTTTGCACCTCAACAGGTAATAGAAGGACTATGAGTACACTACAGATACTTTGTTAATGTTATACTAGATTGAGAACATTTACACTTTAGTGACTTCAATGACAAGAATTTCAAAGGCCTGGTGGAGGAGATCAGGAAACTCCCACATCCTCCAGCCACACACTGACACACACAACTCCCAGGAAGCACAGGAGCCAGGCAGAACTGGAGAGAATGGGACAGGGACAAGCCATCCTAGGCCCAGCGACCAGTCTGTCCCTGGGAACTCTGCCCCTGCTTCAGCTCAAGATATCCCTTTCCAGAAATGTTGGGGTCACAGCCACTAAGAGAGGGGAGGGAGGTACACAACAGGCCGGCATAGCCTTGAAGTGCTATGGAGCCCTCGAGAAAAGCCTTGGCCAGGCCCTTGTCCCACGAATCTGCCACCATTTCTTGGCTGGCTGACCACAGACGAGTCTTTAATCCTGCTGACCTGTTTCCATGTCTGCAAAATGAATACCAGGTAAGCTCAAGGCTTCCTTCCAGCTGTAAAAGGAGCTGGGTTCACATTCTGCTAAGTGTCCTGGCTCCCTCTCTGCCGAATGAGAAGGGCAATAGCGGGCAGAGGAGCTGGAGGCAGCCTAGAGTCTCCGATTGTGCAGGTTGGGTGAACAGGTGCCCAGGTGTCCAAAGGGCCAGTTCTCCCACTGAATCAGGATGCCCCTGAGAGAATGAGGCCATAGGGAAGCTGAGGTATGGGAAGTAAGCTGGACCTGCCACAGCAAACAGCACGCACTGCTGTTAGGGAGGAAAATGCCAGAAACCCTCTTGGCACCCCTCTCAGGGGTCCAATAAACAGAGAGGCAGGGAAACAGACAGAACCCTATCCAGCTGAGGGTCTACAACAGCTAGATGACCCCATTCTTAATGGCTCCTGGCTTCCTGAGGATGGGGAAGGCTGCAGAGATTAGGAAGAGAGCGGACCCACTGATGACATCAAACACACAGCAACTGCTGCCCATTAGAACATTTATTTCTCAGAGAGAAAATAAGTTTCAGACAGTCATATTATAGTAGGTAAAATTAACTTTTGTATTCTTTACAAGCATAGATTCTTCTCTGTTTATTACCTCTCTTATACCATCTGTTATAAACAATTCTAGAAAGCAAATAAAGTCACTTTCTACAATAAATAGAGCATCGTGTGCTTCACAGCAGACGCGACTGAGACACATAGGCCCCATGCCACAGCAGGATCTGAGCCTTTTCCCATTCTAAAAGAGCAGTTTTAAAAATGAGACTCAGAGAGAGACTGAAAGAGTCAAAGAGATTGAAAAAAAAAAGAGAGACTAAGAAAAGAAGGAAGAGATTGGGGAAGAAAGAGACACAGAAAGAGAAAGCACGAGAGCCCCGAGATCTTACAACACAGGTTGAGACGAAAGTCACAGAGTCCACAGCCAACCAACTACCTGGGGAGAGGGGGGCGCACTGGCTCCTTAAAATAAACCACACTGTGTGCATGTCAAATACTCAGCCACACAATGGAGGACTCCAGTAATGGAAACTATAGGCCTGAATAATTTAGAACAGTATTTTACAATTATATACATCATGTCCTTCCCTAGCCATAGGCTGCATTGTAGTTTTATTATTGTACAAAATCCAAAACCCCATCCTTTATGTTATAGAGAGTTTTGTTGGTTCCCTTGTAAACTCTGGCTCATGTCCCAAATGTACAAGAAGTCGTGGCGGTTGGTTGGTTGTATTTTTAAAAAGTCAAGTATGTAAAAATGGCAGTGATCTCCCCAGTGACTTCGTTTTGTCCAAAACTCCCCTACGAAAAATTTAAAACAATTAAAAAGAACATCAGGTTAAAAATCAACATGGCGATCAGTGGCCTGCAACCTGGCCCTGCGACTTTGGTGCTTAAGAGGTGAAAGGAACATCCAGAGAACAGACATCGAAGCCTCTGAAAGTTGTGTTGGTTTGTCAGTCAGCATTCCCCATTTCACAGTTTTTTTCTTCCCTTCTGTTTCTGAGAAGGTAAAGGTGGTGAGGGGGTTGAAGGAAAAGAGGGAAGGAGACTGAGGGTCTGAAATAAAAGTGCTGCGTTCCCTGGAGTTCGGAGCAGCAGAGGCTGGGGGGAGCAAGGCGCAAGACAGAAGGTGCTGGAGTGCAGGCACCGTGCCATCCATGTGGAGCAGAGGCAAGAGGCTGCCGCTGCAGAAAAGGAAAAGCCCACAAGGAGAGGGTAGGAGGGGTGAGAGGGCAGACCCAGCCAAAGGGCACCAGCTTCACCCCAACAAGCCCCAGAACCCAAGGAGACCGATGGACATGCACACCCCAGCCTGGGCTGCTGACAGGAGCCTGCCTCCTGGCAAGATGGAAGCGGGCAGGAGGGGCCCTGCCTCGAACCCAAGGGGCAAGCTCTTGCAGCTTGGCCTCAGCTGTTGTCTACAGCAGATATGAAGGGGTGTGGGTGTGCTGGTGAGGGGGTCACCCAAGGGGTGGGCTGGTCTCTGTCCCGGGCCCCCAGGGGCCAGGTTGAGGGACCCACCTAACAGCTGGCCTCAAAGGGAATGAGACATAAAAAGAAAAAGATCAGTCTGGTGATGGTTTCTGTCAGTTTGGCACAAGAGAAAGTAGGGAAAGGAACACGGGAAGAAGAGAGACTGGGCAGAGGTGAAGATGGGACAGGGAAGAGGAATGAGGATGGGTGACGGAGGGAGAGAGAAGGTAGGCTCCAAGAGGTTCCCTGCGCAGCCCTAGGGATGCACAGCACCTCTGGGGTCGTGTCAGAGCCTCGCTCGCCCTGAGGTGTAGTTAGTTGGGAGTGGAGTGGAGGGGCCAGCACACCCGTGAGAAAGAGCCCGGGACCTCTCGCCACTGGGCCAGGTCTATCCCTCAGCTGGGCCCAAGCCTCACAGCTGCGTCTGCTCCTAACTAGTCATCAGCAGAATGGCCCCGGAGGAGCTCAGGTGGGAGGTTTTGGCACACAGCAGGCCCACCGAGGGAACCATGCAGTTGGTCAAAACTAGGGCCTTGCTCTTGGGGAGGACACAGCCCGGTCCCCGGCCTGCCATGGGAGGGGAAGCTGCCAGCCATTTGTCTGGCTGGGGCAGGAACAGGCTTCCTGTGCCCCGTGGAACGGAGGCAGGGCAAACAGATGCAGGCCAGGCCCCGCCCTTACAGGTAGCTGGAGGTGACAAAGGAGTGGGGCCCCCGCACTCGGCTGAGGTGGATCATCGCGCGGTCATAGGCCACCTGCACTGACTTGCGGATGCTGGTCTTGCGGCCTTCCAGCATCTTGAGCTTGTCCACAGTGTCTTCCACACCCAGGGGCAGGACTTTGTCCCTCGGAAGCCACTGCCTAAAACACAAGCACAGTAAGAGGCCTAGACCATGGGGAATCCCACAAGGGGGGCTCCTCCAGACCCACCTGCCCAGGACCAGCAAAGCCAGGGGAGGAGACAGGCAGAGGGACAGACTGGGACGCTACAGGCAGGAGGCCACCAAGGGACTTATTTTGCAATCAGGCCCTTCCATGGGCCCAGGACACTCATTTGGCTTACAGGGGTGCCAAAGCCGTGGAGCAGAGTCTGGGAGGGCTCTGAGCCTCACCCTGCCTTGGCCAATCAGGGAGCAATGGCTAGGAAGTGGAGGTGATGCCAGGAACCGATGCACTGATCTCTGCTGGGGCCTGCACCAGGTGTTTTTTAAAAGATTCCCTGCGTGACTCCAACATGGTTGAGAGCCCAGCCTTTGGAGCCAGATCTTGGTTTGTATCCTGGTTCTGGCTATGGGGTCTTGGCTTTCTGAGCCTCAGCTTCCTCATCAGAAAAATGGATTGGGAGGAGATTAATGAAAATTTAGATGAGGATTAAATGAAATCATGCATGTAGTAAAGCAACTTGCATAAGGATATGGAGTAATACTCAAAAAATGATAGCTATTAGCTACGTCCTCCCTCTGCAGAAGCAGAGGTGGGAGGACTCTTCTGCTGGCATTGGTAAACTACAAGCCAACCAACCACTTGCAGTGGTTCCTGCACTGCCCAGAACTCTGCGCCCAGGACTGGGACACACGTCCCTGCAGCCGCTGGGAGTGTTGGCAGATTACCTCCACAGGAGGCACCCTCTCCCAGGGCAGCCAGCATCCGGTGACTGGCTGACAAAGGGGTGCAAAGACACAGCCCCAGTTCCTGACATCTCTAATGGGCCATCCAGCACCAGAGCTCCAAACGGGATTGGCTGAGGCCTCTGCAGCAAGTGCATGGCAGCTGCGCCCCTCACCCTCCTCAGATCTCTCCAGTAAGTCTCCTAATACAAATACCAGTGTTTCCCAGGGGATCTTATCTGCAATACCCCTTACTTACTATTAACATGTCAAAGTATTAACCCCTTGTGTACCCCCTCCAGCACATTAGCATTAGAATAGTCTCCAGTGGGGCCCCTCAGCCTGCATCCCAACACAGCCCCCAGCAGCAGCACCCACTCACCAGGTGCGCTTGTTGTCAAAGAAGAGGACAAGGAAGAGCTTCTCTCCAGCCTCGGCCTGCTTCTGCTCTCCCAGCTTCAGCACATCCAGTGGGGGAACAGGAATGGGGACACCATTGTGCAGGAGGCCCTCCCGGGGCATCTTGGGGTCGATGATCTGGAGGTAGGAAAGGAGATGGCCTTTAGCTAGCTGAGGGTGGATGGGGTGAACAGTGTACCCTGCCGTAGGACTAACCACTGAACCATGCTACATTGAGGCTCTGCAGGGGACTGGCCTTGCCCACAACCCAGTGATGGAGGGGCTAACCTCCTCCAATGACCTCAGCACCCTTAAATGAATTCTTGACTCTGCTTCCCCAGATTCTGTTCTAACGCTTTGGCCCTTCTCAGTCCTGACGAGGGGGCTTGCTCACCAAACGTCAGGACCCAGGACCGGAAATCCTGGGAAGCCAGCATGAGGCTTGTCAGAGCCAGTGGAGTGTCTCTGATGTCCAGGCCAGATAGACAAAAGCCCTCCTCC
Organism: Sus scrofa; assembly: GCF_054392235.1. Lineage (NCBI taxonomy): Eukaryota > Metazoa > Chordata > Mammalia > Artiodactyla > Suidae > Sus > Sus scrofa. The sequence goes on along the minus strand of NC_139389.1, from coordinate 40,530,716 downwards.
TGATGTCCCTTACGGGAGCGGAATGGAGGCTGTTTTCTCTCCTGTCGATTTCCCTTTAGAACCTCTGTAATTCACTTCAAACTCTCAAGGTCCTTCCTAGAAACCATGGCTGTGAAGAACGCTGGGCATCAGCAAGAGGGCCCATCCTTTTGGTTCTACCACCTGCTTACCCACCACCTTTCTGTCTAACTCTAATCCTTCCTGGGGTGTAGAACACAGTTTTAACACTTCCATAAGACCAGAGAGAAGCTAAAAAACTGAATTTGGAGGGCTGCTGGAGGGGAAAATAATGTGGCTGGAAATAAGGGCCACTGAAAGAATTATTTCTTGAGCCTGCACACTCCCCAGGGCAGGGGCTCAGCAAAATGCCTGGTGGTATCGACACAACAATCGTTCTCCAGCTCTGTGGAGCACTGACCAGGTTACCAAAGATCCTAGTTTATTCACATGCTATCATCTTATCTCCTCCTCTCGCCAAAACTGAGAAGTCTGCTGATGGGAATGAGCTGACAGAGGCAAGCACTAAGCCCAGAAGGAGGATGTAGCTGGCAGGGACTAAAACCAGGTGTCTGGACAAGGCTTGGGCCTCTGCTGCCTACTCTCTCCTACACCGGCCCCGCTTCCAGAGCAGCTGCTGACAAGCTCTGTGTGCCAAGGCCAGGGAGACTTGGAACTTACGGAGGAAGCAGCTTTCTCCAGAGATGGGAGTGATCTTAATTGCTATACCCTGTCCCAGGGGGCCTCTTCTCATAGTAATAAATTGCTCTATTTACTTTTGGGTGTCTGCCAGCTTCCCTACATCCTCTTTAAGATAAGCAGCTAAAAGCAGGTGCTCTGATTAAGAGTTAAGGAAGAATAGCCCCTACCCTGCCCCCAGCTGTGTGATTTGGTAAAAACTCTTAACTCCTAGCCTGTCTGTCACTCCTGGGACTGAAGCTAAGGGTCCTAATCAGAACCGACAGGAAAGCTCTCCTGAACTCCCTCAATGACTGATAGGGGGGCTACTCTGCTAGGTTTCCCATCCACCAAGCCATGCTGCCTGACTGCTGGAACGTGGGGCAGACTGAGCTCTCCTCCCTTTTTAAAGACAGAGGCCAATGGATCTCAAAATAATAAACAATGGTCCATTCACTCAAATGTTATACAGATATACAACGATATGGAAATAAAGTTTGTGATAACATATAACATTATTACATGTGTACAAATATTATTATAGCTATAATACACAAACAATAAATAGAAGGAACAACAATACAAAATGTTTATAGATGGTGTCAGAATGCTGGGGATTTGTGTTGATTTTCTCTATTTTTCCAAAGCTTCTATAAGGTAGATACATTATTTTTACAGGAAAAAAAATTTTTTTTTTTTTAAAGAACTAGAGCCTCAGAAAATTTAAAAAACTGTGTATTCACTATAGGTGCAAGTACATATTTAAGTATGCAGAGGAAAACGACTGAGAGAGCATAAACTAAAAAACAAGGGTTCTGTTCAACGGTGGGATTTTCAGGTGGTGGTTGAATTTCTTTAGTCACGAAAGAAAACGTATGATTAAGAAGGCAATGGAGGAGTTCCTGTCATGGCTCAGTGGTTAATGAACCCAACTAGTATCCATGAGGACTCGGGTTCAATCCCTGGCCTTGATCAGTGGGTTAAGGATTTGGCGTTGCCTTGAGCTATGGTGTAGGTCTCAGCCGCGGCACAGATCTGGTATTGCTGTGCTTGTGGAGTAGGCCAGCAGCTATAAGCTCTGATTTGGCCCCTAGCCTGGGAACCTCCATATGCCTCAGGTGTGGCGCTAAAAAGACATAAGACAAAAAAAAAAAAAAAAAAAAAAAAAAAAAAAAAAAAAAAAAAAAGAAGAAGAAGAAGGTAATGAAAAAGGAAGAAAATAAAAGACTAACTTCAGGCCAGCCTTTTCTGTGTTGTGAGATTAAAAAAAAAAAAGTCAAATTTACACAGCCTTAATCACTTCTTCAGCAACTAAGCAGGGGGTCTCAAGGATGGCAGGACACAGAGCCTATGAAAGTGGTCCCAGGCCCAGCCTCCTCAGCCTGGGATCAGTGTGGATCTTCCACCTGCCACAGGGGGTATGGGGCAAGCAGCAGAGTTCCAATATGGCTTCAGCAAGTTGTAAGACCCTGTGGAGCTAGTTTCCTCACCTGTCCAAAAAGGATCAGAGTTCCTGCACTTTTTACCTTAAGAGGATGCTTTCTGGAAAGAGCCACAGCAACCAATGAGCTGGAGAGGCTCAGAGTACGGTGTGTGCTGGCATGAAGCCGGCAGAGTAGTTCTCAACCCTAGCTACAGATCATCTGGGAAGCTTTTTAGTCTTTTTTTATTTTTGCTTTTTTTTTTTAGGGCTGCACCTGCAGCATATGGAAATTTCCAGGCTAGGGGTTGAATCAGAGCCACAGCTGCCAACCTATGTCATAGCCACAGCAACATGGGATCCGAGCCTGTCTGTGACCTGCACCACAGCTCATGGCAACGCTGGATCCTTAACCCACTGAGTGAGGCCAGGGATCGAACCCGCAACCTCATGGTTAAGAGTCGGATTCATTTCTGCTGCGCCACAATGAGAACTCCCTGGGGAGCTTTTAAAAAAATATTCACACCTTGGTCTGGCTTCAGAGAGTCTAAAATGGTAGTTCTGAGATGGGACCTCGGTATCTGCATTGTTTAAAAAAAATTCCCCCAGATGATGACACGTCCTGAAGGTTAGTAGAATCAGTATCTTCCAGGGACAGGTGGACATTACTTCCCCAGTATAGAAAGAACCCTAAGAAATAATAACCAAGGTGGTAAAAATAGAATTTTGAGCTACTGCTACTATGGCAAAAATGGAAATTTTGGCTACTGCTGGAGCTAGTATAAACCAGAACTAATTTTCTAAGGGGCAACCTGGCAATTTGTATCAGAATTTTGCATAGACTTTGCCCCAAGAAGGCATTCCTAAGACTTCTTCACTGTGAAGAAATAATCACGGATGTACACAGCACTTAAACTACAATGATGATTACTGCTGGCTGTTTATCACAGTGAAAAATTCAAAATGATCAACTAGGGTTAAAATGAGGTACATGCACTCAACTGAAGATGATGCAGTCATTAAAATGATGTTGATGAAGAATGTTTAATGGCATAAGACACGCATGCTCATGGTGTGCTGCAAGTAAGGGGGAGGCTGAACACAGTATGGTCTCATATTTACATATTAAGCAAAAAAAAAAAAAAAAAAAAAAAAAAAAGGCTGAGTGGATATACACCAAGAGGCAATCTCTGGATAGAAGGGACTGTGGGTGAATTTGAACTCAGTGGCTCAGAACACAGGCTTTGACATCACACAAGTTGAGCCTTGGGTTCTAATTCCAACCCCGCCACTTCATAGCTAGAGAGTCATGGGTACCAGGTTTTCAGTTTTTCCCCCCCCACAAAATGAGAGTAACCATACCTTCCTCAGTATTTCAAGAACTTAGCATGACATATTTATGAAAACATCTAGCCATTTCTAGCAGCTTTTACAATTCTCAATAATGAGCACCTACTACTTTTATGCATGATGATAATTTTTTTTAATTTAGCAAATAAATATATGATATTAAATCCCTAAGAACCCTAGCCTCCTTCATTCTTTAGCCTATTCTAAATGCCCTAAGCAGGGAGCCTTACTGGTCTAACCCACCCAGGCTGAGATAAAACCTCCCTCTCCTGCACCTAAAAGCACCCTGACCCCCAAGAACACTGCTGGCTTGATCCAGTCAGATAAGCCCCCAAGGCAAGGTGGGGAGGGAGGGGCAGACTCACCAAGGCGGGGTAGGAGGGATAACCTCGGCACTTGGCCCACACCAGCTCCAGGGGCTCCAGATCTCCGCGGTCTTCAAAGGGCATCAGGAGACTTCTGCCTGGGGGCGGGGGAGGGGAGGAGATAGCACCCAAAGGGGACTTGGAATGGTGCCCAGGAAGCCTGCCTGGGGCCTCCATTTGACTGGGGCAGCCCAGGAAGGAGCCAGCAACACCCCCTCCACCCCTCCTCCTCCCTATCCTCTCCTAGTTCTTAAGACTAGATCAGGAGTCAGCAAGCTTATTCTGTAAAAGGCTAAACAGTAAAATACTTTAGGTTTTGCAGGCTACACTCTCCACTGCAACTACTCAACTCTGCTGTTGTAGCATGAAAGCAGCCACAGATAATTCATAAGTAAAATAGGCACTGCTGTGTCCCCATAAAACTTTATTTCTGGACACTGAAATCTGAATTTTGTGTAATTTTCATGTGTTACAAAACAGCATCTTTTGATTTTTTAATGATTTGAAAATGTAAATGTAAAAACTGTTCTTAGCTCGTGGGCCCTACAAAAAAACAGGCAACAGGTTACCGTTTGCTGACATCTGAACCAGAATTCTAGGTTGGAAAACTAATTGCTTCATCATCAGGACACCAGGAAGGAGGACTATAACCCAGTTTGACAAAGACACAAACTGCTCTCTGGGCCTCTCCGAATAGTGGGCCTCACAATGGAGGCTTCATGGGAAAAGATGCCTGGGATGGATATCCTAGTTAAACTACTTCTAAATGAGTTCTTTTCTGACAAGGCCACACCTGGCCATCCAGGCCACCTGGCTGCACAGCACTCAGCAGAACCAAGCAGACCTGCTGGTTATCTCCTGCCTATTTAGTCAGAACCTCACACTGGGGGGCTCCACTTGGGGCAGGTACCACATCTCTTGGGCTTACTCTGTTCTGTACCCGAGGCACTAGCACACGTGGATGGGGTACTTCACAAATCCCTCTGAACATACAGAGGAACCTTCCCTTCCTCTCCACACATCTATAAACGGCAACGGGGAGATGACCACACTCAACAAAGGAAAAAGGCCCAAATCCCACAGTCTAGAGATTATGTTGTTAAGGAAACATTACCACCCATATTCATAATTTTTTAAAAATGTACTACTAATAATGAGGTCTCATTTGCCACCTACTTAATCAATATTAATAACAATAAAAAGATAAAATCCAATACTGAAGAGGCAGGCCGTCTGTGGGGAAACTGGTGCAATCATACACTGCTGAGGAAACTGCAGACCAGTCTAATCCTTTGAGAACACAATTTGGTGGTAAATCTCAAAAGCCATAAAAAAAAAAGTATGAACCATCTGCACCAGTAAATTCCTTCCCTGGGAATTTATTCTTTGAAAAATACATTAAAAATAAGTAAGAGGTTTTCTGAACAAAAATATGGGTTTAATACATTATGTTAAAAGCTGGAAATAACCAAATGTCTAACAAAGAGGCAAGTAAACTATTATTATTATTTTGCTTTTTAGGGCTGCACTAGTGGCATGTGGAGGTTCCTAGGCTAAGGGTCGAACTGGAGCTACAGCTGCCGGCCTACACCACAGCCACAGTAACAAGGGATCCAAAGCTCATCCGCAACCTACACCACAGCTCACGGCAACACCAGATCCTTAACGCACTGAGCGAAGCCAGGGATCGAACCCAAAACCTCATGGTTTCTAGTTGGATTGTTTCCGCTGTGCCACAATGGGAACTCTGAGGCAAGTAAATTATAATGCATTGATTGGAAGATACAATGTTCCAATACTATGAGATGTAAAAATTATGTCAACATTTTTTTAAAAAGTATGTGATAACACTGAAAAAAAGCAGAATACAAAAGCATGTGTTATAGATTATCATTTTGTTAAAAAATGTGCCTGAAATAAAAAGAAGGCAACAAACAGAGAGAACTGAAGACAACTGTGTTAAGGTGATGGAACAGTGGGAAGTCAGTTTCCTTATTAAATTTCCTTTGGCATCATTTTAATAAGTATGTGGTTTTTAAAATAAGAACACAGTGTCACTACCAGAAGCACAAAGTATGTGCCAATCTGCTTCTGGTCTTGCACGAAATACTGTACAAATTAACCTCGACACAAGCCCTGCCTTCTGGGCACCAACAGTCCAGACAGTAATGAAACATGCAGGCATGCACTCATCAACACACATATGAAAAAGAAATGGGTGCTAAGGGAAAATAAACCAGGCTGGGAAGAAGAAAGAGGGGAAGAGAAGCCCCGGAGCCTATATGTTCACTGGAAGCTTCCAAGCATCCAAACTGCACAGCCCCCACGGGAGGACTGGACAGAGGTTTGCTCAGAGAACAGCCTGCCCCATGCCCCCTCCACCTGAGCCCCACCCAGCCCTCTCCTTTGGCTCTGCTGTCCTTTATTCCCTTGGTCGGAGGAAACGAGATCCATGTATTTTACTGTCTGGACCAGCTGGAGTAGAATGTCTCATGAGTAAGATGGAAGCACTGGGTCACATGAAATCACAGGGTCACGTGTGAAACTCAGTGATACATCCAATCTCCACTCCTGTGAGGGCAGACTGAAACGTCTACAGAAAGTACAACTGCACACCTCCTTCAACATAGCAGCTCTACTTCTACAGATACACTCCCCATGGGTACAAAATGATCCACGTACAAGATTGCTCACTGCAACACTGACTGTGACAAATAAGTGAAAACAACCTAAATGTCCAACTGTAGAGGAACAGCTAAGTAAATGATAGCACTCCTACGTAACGGGGCATTAGGTAGCCAAAAACAGGCACAGAAGACTCTCTAAGATATATTATTAACTGAAAAAAGGCATGGTTTAGAGGAATGTGCATGTTAGGCTTCTCTACTCTTTTATACACACACACAAGTTTTTGGCTTGTGCATGTATGCAAAGACACAGTGGCTATTCTATGGAGGGGAGAGCTGCCTTTTCATTATGTGCCCTTTTGTACCCTTCTGATCTTTGTCACCATGGCATGTGTTACCTATTCAAAATAAGGTGAATTAAAAAAAAAAAGTATGAATGACCTGGGAGGAAGAGCCATCTCCTTGTCTAGTGCCCCCTGCGTTTGGAAAAGCTCAAAATCTGGTTGCTGCCTATAGAACTGGTACTTTGAAGGTCTGGTCCCCCCAGATGCACCTGTCAAGCATCCCTCACCTGAGCCATTGTAGTCAGAGTCTCCATTCACACCTTCCAGGAAGGGCACTCGAGACAGGGCTGGCTTCCCTCGGCTGCGTTTGGGGGGTGTCAGACCACTGCATACAGAGCAGGGAGGAAAAGGGGGGCAAAATGAGCAATTTTAATGACTCACATACCCTCTCCCACTCTCCCATCTCTGCTAGGAGCAGAGCTGCAAAACACTTCAAGGAGAATGGTTTCTCACCTTCCCCTAAAAATTCACACTAACCCATGATATACTGCTGTCCAAATGTTCCCACAAGGCTTTAAGGAACCATTTCATCCATGTGGAAGGACTCAACTTGGAAAGAGATGCCTGCTCCCCTGCCTGGGGGCCTTGGATTTCACCCAGAGGGAAAGTCACCCCAGGCACTTGTCAGTTCTCCCAGAGTCTAAACAGCCTGGCATAAGGAGGGCCTGTCTCATATTTGCCCAGAATTTCTTACCACCGCTTCTTCTTTAGAAACCAATTTATCTTTGAGGTACAAAACTTTGCCTCTTTCCCAAATTTTCTCTAATAGACATGCTTTACCTCCTCAATTAGAAAAAACATTTTTAAATTGGAAAAAAAATCCACTTCTCACTTCTACTTTATGTGTACAAAGTTTTTCTTAGAGATGAATTTTTTAAACAAGTAGACTTTTTTTTTATATATAGCACTGCAAGGAGGTAAAAAATATATATTAGACAAAGACTAGAAGGTAATAAGCAAAAATGACAATACTAATACAGAATAATGATATAACTGGAACCCAACCAGGCATCAATGTTTTTAAACTGCTCCCAATGCAATTCTAATGTACAACCATAATTAGAAACCTCTGGGCAAGAATAATGTGGCTAGGGTTTCTTTCACTCAATGTTAAAAAATATTACTGCTATATAATCATTTCAATCAAAAAAAAAAAAAAAAGTGCTTTTAAGCATTTACAACACCTGCAGAAGAGCAGAAATGCTTAAGAAACCCCTAGTGGGAGAAAGAAGAGGCCAGGGTTAAGACTGGTTGGAGATTAGGGTACTCCTCATTTACTGACTCATAACTGACTTTATCATGGTCTGATACAAAAAAACTGGCACAACCAGAACCCCTGTTGAATCATAATCTTTCAGTAACTAGTAGGTTGGGAGCTTTTTTCCTACTAATCAAAATTAGGACCTGTTGGGGAAAAAACAAGTAACAGAGAGTTCACATTCAGGATTCAGTTTCCATGCACACTACAAAAATCTGTCACTGGGCTTAGAGAATCTGAGACCTTATAGAAATGTAAGGTGCTGGAGTTCCCTTGTGGTACAATGGGTTGAGTATCTAGCATTGTCACTGCAGCAACTGGGTCACTGCTATGGCTTGAGCTCAATCCCTGGCCTGGAAACTTCTGCATTCGGCAGGCACTGCCATAGTTTTAAAAACTAGTTTTAAGTTTTTCAACTTAAATAAAATGAAAACGTAAGGTGCTGGTGGTTCTGTTAGAAAAGCCTCTCCAGGAGTTCCCACTGTGGCACAATAGGAACAGCAGCGCCTCTGGGATGCAGGTTTGACCCCAGGCCCAGCACAGTGTGTTAAGGATCCAGTGTTGCAGGTCACAATTGTGGCTGGGATCTGGTCCCTGGCCCAGGAATTTCATATGCCTCAGGGTGGCCAAGAGAAGAAAAAAAAGAAGAAAAGCCCCTCCAAGAACACATCATGGATCTGGGGAGACAACTCCAAATACAAGAGAAGAGGGCATAACCAAGTGGTTAAGAGGAGAAACTCTGGAGCCAGAGGACCTGGGTTCAGAACCTGGCTCCTCTACATGTTCGCCCTGTGACCCTGAGCACGTTACTTAACCTGAGGCCTGTGCTGCCCATGTGCTGCTGTGAGGAGTTAATGGATTAAGCATTCAGTACAGCATCTATCAGGCAGTCGATAAGCAGCAGTTATATAGTAAATGCTATTATACAAAGGACAACAAATAGTAATGTCTCACTTTAAATATTATAAACTACTACTGTTATACTATTGTTTGATAAGCTCTGAGAAGAATGAGCGCAATAAGAAAGGATGCAACACCAAAACTAGATCCATATATTCCTGTTTAATAGAAAAAAAGCACAAGTGACTTGATCATGGCCTGCATTTCAGCCCTCTCTCCAAGTTATCTAGGCCTAGGCAGACAGCTTAATCTCTAATTATAATAATTATTATTACTATTTTGCTTTTTAGGGCTGCACCTGCAGCACATGGAGATTCCCAGGCTAGGGGTCGAACTGGAACTATAGCCACCAGCCTACGCCACAGCCACACCAACACCAGATCCGAGCCCTGTCTGTAACCTACACCACAGCTCATGGCAACACCAGATCCTTAACCCACTGAACAAAGCCAGGGATTGAACCCGCAACCTCGTGGCTCCTAGTCAGGTTCATTTCCACTGTACCACGACGGGAATTCCAATAATTATTTTGTTTACTGGCTTACCATTCATCTCTCCCTTCTATAAGCTCCATGAGAACAGACACATTATCAGCGTTTAGAAGAGTGCCTGGCTCATGGTAGGCGTTCAATTAGTACCTGAATGAGTGACCCACAGAAGAGGATGCAGCTCTAACCTGCTCAGAAAGTCATCAGAAAAGATAAACTCAGAGACAGGAGGGAAAGGGGATGGGATTAGTGACCAGAAATCCTTTCAAGGTTCTTTCTTCTTTGAGTATGATTCTGGTCTAATTAATAAGAACTTCCTCGGAAGTTCCTATTGTGGGTCAGCAGGAACCAACCTGACTAGTATCCATGAGGGCAAAGGTTCAATCCCTGGCCTTGCTCAGTAGGCTAAGGATCCAGCATTGCCCTGAGCTGTGGTGTAAGTCATAATGTGGCTCAGATCTGGCATGGCTGTGGCTGTGGTATAGGCTAGCGGCTACAGCACCAATTCAACCCCTAGTCTGGAAACCTCCATGTGCCGTGGATGAGACCTAAAAAATCACCACCACCACCACCAACAAACTTCCTTTATGTATTCACTACCACAGTGTGGAAAAAGAAAAAAAATCCTGCAAAAGTCCTGAATCTCCTCTTTTTTTTTTGTCTTTTGTCTTTGTTGCTGTTGTTGTTGTTGTTATTGTTGCTATTTCTTGGGCCGCTCCCGCGGCATATGGAGGTTCCCAGGCTAGGGGTTGAATCGGAGCTGTAGCCACCGGCCTACGCCAGAGCCACAGCAACGCGGGATCCGAGCCGCGTCTGCAACCTACACCACAGCTCACGGCAATGCCGGATCGTTAACCCACTGAGCAAGGGCAGGGATCGAACCCGCAACCTCATGGTTCCTAGTCAGATTCGTTAACCACTGCGCCACGACGGGAACTCCCTGAATCTCCTCTTTTAAACCCTGAAATTCTACTGAGAGCTACTGAGTTAAGAGGAAATTCCTTTCAAGGGCATCAATGTTCCTAAACTAAGCAGGGACCTGGAGAAATCATGGCCTTGGAATGTTCTACAAAAAGGCCAACAGCCTGGATGCGCAGGCTGACCAGAGCCTGGCCAGGCTTGCTTCTTGCAGGTCACAGCTGGGAAGAGCACCCTACGTGGAAGGAAGAACCCAAGACATCATCTACCTTTTAGTCAAGGGCTAGGAGGGGAGACTCTAATAACCCCTCTCCTATCACACCCCAATGAACTGCGTTTCCAGGCATCCTATCCTTTTTTTTCCTCGGTTTTTGGCCACCTCAGGGCATATGGAGTTCCCAGGCCAGGGATCAGATCCGAGCTACACTTGCAACCTATGCCACAGCAATGCTGGATCCTTAACCTACTGTGCCAGGTGAACCTGCATCCCAGAGCTCCAGAGACAGCAGTGATCCTGCTGGGCCACAGAGGGAATTTTAGGCACCCTATCTTTGAAGGGAATGAGAAAATCCAACCCAGGACCAGGCCAGAAGCATCCTCTAAGATTCTGAAATCTCTGCCTCCCATCCACTCCCCCTATATCTCTAGAGCTGCAGCATGGTGGGAAAAAGCTAGGACATTTCTCAGGCTTGGTGGGGAAGAAAATCTCAAGGGAGCCACTGGAAGCTGAGCCCTGCTAAAGTGGGGGAGCAGTCCAGGCCTAAGCAGCAGCTGGAGCCTCCAGGATCCCAGCACCGGGATGGAGTCAGTACCCAACAAAATACACGCAGCCTGCCGTGGAAGCACTTCAACACAGACACAGTCTTTGGTGCTGCCCTGCAACCACTCCTCCCCAGCTCTGAACGCAGGATCCATTCAGCAGCCATGTGGAGGGACCATGAGGTCAGCCTTCAGGATAAGTCATTTTTCTTCTATGGCATCAAGAGTCTCCCATTTCCAAGAGTCCCATGCTTCCTGGTGTCTTGCAGAGCACACAACACAGAGCAGAGATTCAATAAACTTTTCCTTTTTTCTTTTGACCACACCTGTGGCATGCGGAAGTTCCCAGGCCAGAGACTGAACCCATGCCACAGATATAACCAAAGCAACAGCAGTGACAATGCCAAGTCCTTAACCCACTAAGCCAGAGAGAACTTCTCAATAAACTCTTAGACTTGGAAGAAACTTAGTTTTCTAGACTCCCTTCAGAAATCCTCCCTTCAGAATGGGAAAAGGGAATTCCTGTCATGGTACAGCGGAAACGAATCCAACTAGGAACCATGAGGTTGCAGGTTCGATCCCTGGCCTTGCTCAGTGGGTTAAGGATCCGGCATTGCTGTGAACTGCGGTGTAGGTTGCAGATGTGGCTAGGATCTGGTGTTGCTGTGGCTGTGGTGTAGGCCGGCAACTACAGCTCCGATTTGACCCCCAGCCTGGGAACCTCCATATGCCATGGGTGCGGCCCTCAAAAGACAAAAAAAAAAAAAAAAAAAAAAGAATGGGAAAAGGAACCCAATCCTCCCCAGCTCAAGGACGGTAGAACAGTTGGGACCTCTATCTCACCAAAAGGCTGTCACCAAATTTCCTGTCGGCTCATTTCTTATTCCCACACCACACCTCTAAAGAGGCCATCGTGCTAAGACAATACTGTAAATCAACCATACCACAATAAAATGTTTCTTAAAAAATTTTTAAAGTAATATAAAATGAAAAGGCCATTGTTATGATACCCCCAAAAGCAACAATGGGTGAAACAATGGGTGTCTGTAGCTGGGTTATCTAAATGGACCAGGAGGGGGTGGGGTGGGAGGTGGGGAGGTGAAGACTGGCTCAAATGTTAACTTCTTTGGGCAATAAAGACTCAGCTGTCCCCATCCTCTGAAGCCAAATTCAGCTCTACAAACCTTGTAAACCATCAGTACCCTCTCCTTTCCCTAGTCACATCAGGCCTGGCAGTCATGGGCTTTGCCTAGGGTTATTCCTGGGAGCTTTCAGTCACAGACAAGAGGCCTCAGGAAACAGCAGGGGTGGGGGAAGGAAAAAACTGAGATAAGCAGGAGGTTCAATCTGCAACTGAAAGGAAAATAAATGGAGAAGTGGCAGAGCTGCCAACAAAGCTTTGGGATAAGTGTTCTTACCTGCAAGCTTCAAATGCCAGTCCACCACTGAGACCCAAACTACATTCTGAGTCAGACCCGCTTTCGGTGTGTTTTCCAAAGCCGTTGGTCACGCCTGCCAAGGACAAATAAAGTGAGCCTGAGCACAGAAACTCCCCTTCCCGACACAGGTTGCAGCATAAGGCAGCTGCCTTGGGAAGCTCAGAAGGGGTAGAGAGGATGGCTGGTCCTTCCTCTTAGGAAACAGGTCTTGGGGGGTGGAGAGAACCTGATAAAGGTTTGGGGGGTAATGTTGGGTAGGGCAGCAGGCAGACATGGCATTTTCTTTCCCATCCTTCTGGGTTGATGTGAAACGGCACCCAGCTCATTCCAGTTACTGGCATTTGACTACAAAGGGAAATACCAAGACTTCCTCACTCCGCAGAGTCCCTGGATGTGCTTCTAATTCCCCTCAATTATCAAGGAGTCTCCTCTGCCTCCTGGGGAGCCCACCCACCTTGCCTCCTCAGATAAACACTCACACACCCTATCCATCACACAGCTGGCAACAGCTAGCTTCATTCTTCTGGGATGGTGTCAGGGGAGCTGGGGCAGGATAAGGACTGTGCCAACCACACCCTAAGAGATCTAGCAGAGCTAGTCAGAGTTAACAACGGGGGAACTTTTCAGCAGATGTACAGCAGACCAGACCTTCCTGGGATTGGGAGTCAGATTCCCTGGGTTCTTGACTGGGCCTTAAACATGGGTTCCTAACAGCTGCACTATGTCCTAAGGATACCCCCTTTGATATTACTAAGATGATAACCTCATTATTGACTATGCCTGTCCCTGCCCACTCATCTTGTCACCTTCCTTAATTCCATTAATAATAATCTCATCACCTTCCTTAATAAAAAAGATATGGGCTAAAGCCTAGGCACCTTTGTTCTACAGAACAAGAGTGCCTCCTGGTTCCCCACTTTCTAAAAATAAAAAATAAACAACAAACACGGGTTCCTTTTTCTCTTTAAGTCTTGGCTTTTTCTTTCAAGAAGTGCAGGTAATAGAGTTCCCGTCGTGGCGCAGTGGTTAACGAATCCGACTGGGAACCATGAGGTTGTGGGTTTGGTCCCTGTCCTTGCTCAGTGGGTTAATGATCTGGCATTGCCATGAGCTGTGGTGTAGGTCGCAGATGAGGCGTGGATCCCGCATTGCTGTGGCTCTGGCATAGGCTCGCAGCTACAGCTCCGACTGGACCCCTAGCCTGGGAACCTCCATATGCCACGGGAGCGGCCCAAGAAATGGCAAAAAAAAAAAAAAAAAAAAAAGAAGTGCAGGTAATACTTTCTTACTTATGGAAGATACTGTAAAGTATGAATAGGGAAGGTCTGTTTACAGCAGGGAGACTTTCAGAGCAAATGACTGTCTGGTCATTCCTGGAACTTGACCCTCACCTGTGAAGGCTTCAACTCTCCCCTCTCTCTAATTCCAACCACAATCCAGAGTCCTAAACATCTGAGAGCTGAGCCAAGAGCTCTAAGTCATATACTCTTTGGCCAGAAAACTAGGAGGCACATCACACCTGTAAAAGCAAACATCTGAGCCAATATATCTGGACTCTCACGTGACACTGCCTCTAACATTACAACCTCGGACCTCAATTTAAACCAACAAGGCCAGCTGTGCCTCAGGTGCCTCATCTGGAAAGGATCAACACCAGTTTTTATGAGACTCTACTAAAGTTGTGCAAAAATATTCCTGGGCACCAGGTACCTGGAATGGCGGAAAAGAAACTGATTTAGCAGTAACCCCAAGCAGTGGGCCCTTTCATGATGAATGAGCCTAACGTCGAGATCTGTTTCCCAACAGCAGGATTCTTCTTTTTTTTTTGGCATTTCTTGGGCCGCTCCCGCGTCATATGGAGGTTCCCAGGCTAGGGGTCCAATCGGAGCTGCAGCCACCAGCCTATGCCAGAGCCACAGCAACGCAGGATCCGAGCCGCGTCTGCAACCTACACCACAGCTCACGGCAACGCCAGATCGTTAACCCACTGAGCAAGGGCAGGGACCGAACCTGCAACCTCATGGTTCCTAGTCGGATTCGTCAACCACTGCGCCACGACGGGAACTCCAGGATTCTTCATTTTTAATGCACAGTATTCGCAGTGCCATTTCACTGCACCTGATATAGCAGAGAGGATGGCAAGAATAACTGCTACCATCTACTGCTATATACCAAATGCTTTATATAGGCAATTTCCAATCCTCAGGACCCATAATTAGAAAGGTATCACTTGCCCCATATTAAGGCTGAGAACAGGCTCCAGAAGTTAACTGATGTGCCCCAACATACACAGCTACTAAGAAGATGGGATTTGAACTCAAGTTTGCCTAACTTCATGCCTCAACCTCTTGACTTTATGACCAACCTACTAGCCACATTGTGTATTTTCTGTGAAGAATGATGGTGTCTAATCTCGGAGTTGAGAGCCTTACTCCCACAACCATGAGAAACAGAAATCTGTCAATAACCTGTATGAGCTTAGAAGAGGACCACAAGGCCCAGATGAGAAGACAGCCCAGACAACACCTTCATTGCAGATACCTGGCCCCCTGACCACAGAAACTGTGGATAATAAATGGGTGTTATTTTAGGCCTATAGACTAGCAGTAATTTGCTTTCCAACATAGAAAACTAATGTAACAATTTGTTCTAGCAAATTTGTTGACTCTTAGAGTTCACAATTTTCAGTAAAGAGCAGTGTCTTGGGAGATCCTGTCATGGCTCAGCAGAAACAAATTTGAATAGTATCCATGAGGATGCAGGTTTGATCCCTGGCCTCATTCAGTGGGTTAAGGATCCGGCGTTGCTGTGAGCTGTGGTGTGGGTCACAGAAGCAGCTCTGATCTGGCGTTGCTGTGGCTCTGCTGTAGGCCAGTGGCTATAGCTCTGATGCGACCCCTAGAGCCTGGGAACCTCCACATGCCCCAGGTGCAGCCCTAAAAAGACAAAAAAAAAAAAAGAAAAAAGAAAAAAGAAAAAAGGAGTGGCCTCTTCAGTCGGGAGATCCCAGCCCTGCATCTTTTTAGTGCATATTAAACGAGGCCCAACCTGTAGAATGTTCCCCTCCTGTCAGATTTTCTACCATTAAGTTTCCCAAACGTTTACATCTTAGTCACAGGGATCAAAAAGTGACATATTTACTCATTTTACCTATCAGAAGCCAACAGGGGAACTTGGGCCAGACAGAAAGGGAAGGCAATGCTGGAAAACAAGGCATTAGAGAGAAAAGCATGTGCTAGCCACACAGCACAAAGCCACCACATAACAGGACATGAGGAGCAAAACCCAAGAGCAGGCCCTTCCTTGCCAAGCAAGCTGGTCTTCATATCCCACCAGGACTAAACTACCCTAGTGATGGAGGCCCTGTATATCCAGGCCCATCTCGCCCACAGCACTGGCTCCTGATGCTCCCAGAAGCCCCTCTCCAAACTGTCCCTCCTGTGTCCACACACTCGTGCCCAAGCCCATTGCTCCTTTATATTTTGTCCTTATCCCCTGGGTCAGCTCAGCACTGACTCCTCATGAAGCCTTCCCAATCCCACCCAAGGCCTTACTCCCTGAACACCTCTAGCAGTGCTGTCACCTCACACCTACTGTCCAGCACTGTGACATCTCTGCACCTTGGGAGACCATGTAGTCTCCCCACTGGACTGTGAACTCTTTCAGAGCTGGAGCTGAGTCTGACTTGTTACCCCCACCCTCCTACCCTCCCAGTGATGAGCTGGACATGCAGTAAGGACTCTTCAGTGACAAGTTATCTACTTCTGGGCCTCCTTGGTTCACTCTGCTGTGGCCACACTGGTTCCCTCCCTGTTCCTCAGACAGGCAGAGCACATTTCCACCTCCAGGACCTGTACACTTGCTAGTCTATCATTTTTGTTGTTGTTGTTTCATAACCTTTACTTTTATATTTTTTGGCTTTTTGCCATTTCTTGGGCCACTCTCCTGGCATATGGAGGTTCCCAGGCTAGGAGTCTAATCAGAGCTGTAGCTGCCAGCCTATACCACAGCCATAGCAATTCGGGATCCGAGCCATGTCTGCAACCTACACCACAGCTCATGGCAATGCCGGATCCTTAACCCACTGAGCTAGGCCAGGGATTGAACCCGAAACCTCAGATTCGTTAACCACTGAGCCACGACAGGAACTCTTAGTCTATCTTTTTGGAATGTTCTTTCCTCAGATACCCAAAGAGCTCCCACCTTCAGGTCCTTCTTTACTCAAATGTCACCAATGCAGAAGGCCTCCCATGGCCACACTCTAATATATCACTTCTGCATCCCTAACCCCCCTTCCCTGCTCAATTTTTCTCCATAGCCTCTCATATAGGATGTAATTCACTTATTTGCTTTTGATCTCTCTCCCGATAAGCAAGGAGATCTGCCTGTTTTATTTACTGATTTCCCCCCTATATTTTGGTGATTACAGAGTCTCTGATATAAATATCTGATGAACAAGTGAGCTAAAATGAAGGTAGGAATCATTGTATCCTAAATAGCTTTATATCTCCCTCAGGGCCAAAGACAGCCCCAGACAAAATGTGGCCCTCTCAAAACATTTGCTCAAGGCCACTACTTTCCACTTCCCCAGGTCACTACTCGTGTGCCAGACCCAACTGTGGGCTCTGGAGCCCTCGATGATACTACTGGTATCCACAGGGGCCATAAGGGAAGCAGCCAACTGGGGCCAAGTGCTGGCTGGCAAGGCAAAGCAGAAAAGCAGATAAGAAGTGGCGAGAGAAGTCCCAGGCAAGGTCACCTGTCTCTTCCTCCTGCTGGGGGGACCTCTCCCCTTCGCTCTCACTACAGCTCCTGCTCCTGGGCCGCTTCCGGGAATGCCGTTCATCCTCAATGCTGGCAGGGGAGTCCGGAGAGCCCACTGCACCGTGGTCCTCGCCGTTCTCCAGGGCCCCATCTGGGCTCCTCTGAAGCTTAACCCCATTCTTGGCCTTCCTGAAGAGGACTGATGTGCGGCGACCCACGCCACTGAGTGGGGCACCAGCAGGGGACGTGTCGGGGGCCATGAGGGATACCCTATTGATGCCATTGTCACTTAGCAGGCGTTGCAAGGGCATGCTCCCTAGCTGCAGAGGTGATTTTTCCAAAAGCTCATCTTCTTCCACTTTTCTGGGCTTTAGGAATCGGCTTGAAGGTTTGCTATCACTGATAGGTTTCAGAGTGGGGGGATCCGGAGGGGATTCTTGCTCAGACAAGGAAGGTGCAGGCCCTGTGGGCTCCAGAGTTGGCGGGGGAGGCAGTTTAGAATCATCTGTTAGAGAAAAAGAGAACCTGCTTGAACATTTTAGAAAAAGTCTGTTGCTATAAGCCAGATAATGACACTGACAACTAAGAAACAAAAGCGTAGCCTATCAGAAGGCTCGACACATCCTAGGTCTCAGGTCTGAGGTGAGGAAAATGCAGGACTTAGGATAAAGTTGTGTCTACACTAGGAGTTATAAACTCTGGCTATGTATCAGAATCACCTAAGAAGTTCCTTAAAAATTCCAATGCTGAGGTCCTATACCAGACAAATTGAAACAAAATTGCTAAAGATGGGATTTTTTTTTTTTTAAGTTTATCAGCCAAGTCTGATGAAGTCAGATTACAACCCACTGCCCTACACCCAAGAAAGCCCAAAGCCTCCTACTTAATCAATAATTAGATAAGCCTCAGCCTCAGGATTAGAAATCTACAACTGTCTTTAGACTCAAGTGTTTTCCCATCTGTCAATGTATTTTGTTTCATGTCACCCAAGTGAGGTAGGAGGAGCAGAAAGAATAAGCTCACTGATATGGAAAAACGAGAGCAAGGAAATTAAATCAGTGGTTTCCAAACTTGTCTGTTCGCCTACCACCTTGAAAATGTTAAAAACTGAGACTTCCAAGACAGAGCTCAGATTTCCCTAATCTGAATCTCTGCAAAATGAAGACTAAAAATATTTTGAAAACTCTAGATGTTGTTGCAGCCGATCCACTGGGCATGACTCTGCACTGCCTTGGCGCAGGAGCGGGGATGGATACAAGTGGCACGCTGACAGTCATATGGGGAGCTGGCAAGAGTCTCGATGAACATGAAGCCCTCTAGTACTAAAAGTGACCTCTTAGCCATGTACCAACCTAAAATAAAATGGGTCATTCTCTGTAATTCGGCCCCTTTTCCTCTGAAGATTAACTCTGACCTTCTAGACTGTGTGGATGAGAGCTATAGGCTCAGATCCAAGGGCTGGCATAAGCGAGACAATTCTGTCCCCAACAAAGTGGACAGGATGAAAAGCAACCCAGGTAAGGCCCTTGGGTCTCTGAGAATCACATCCCCCAGCTGTCTTTGCAGTTTGGGCCCTATAGCTGCTTGGGATGGGCCTATAGATGTGGCCATCTAGGGTCAAAGCCACGAGCCCAGACCATCTTTAGGGTCTGTCTTTCTTTTCTATCCTTCCATACCACAAACCTAACCTGCTCTAAAAGCCTCTCTACATGATGGGATAAGGTGAGCTCATAGTTAACTGGTATGTACAATATGGCCATATCAGGTACAAAATGCTGAAATACTTCTTTTTAGTAAACAGCTGCTGGGACCCAGCCCAAATCTGCTCACAATCCGGCAACTAAATATCCACATAGTGGCCCTCAGGAGCTCCCTCTAATGCAACAGTCAACATCTACTCTGACTGTTTAATTTGGGTCTCTCCAGATTGTTAAATATCTTGAATATCATCCCTAGGTACGCATAGAAGTGTGGCCACTCTGAAGGGCTTTACTCGCCCACGACGGTCAGACGTAGAGTTGGAGAAGGATGCCCTCAGTATGAGACTTCAGATACCTCCCCCTTACCTTGGCCTCGGCCCCCTCCCTCCCCATGACTGTCTCTCACCTCTGTCCCCATCATCTTCTGGCTCCTCCTGCGGGGCCTGCTCCAGCACAGCCATATCCCCCTGAGGCCCTGCTGGAAGCTCCCCGTTGGACACAGTCTTGTTCAGTGATGGTGGCTGCGGTGGTGGTGGCGGCGGTGGCTGTGCCAGCTTCTGTCGAAGGGCATTGATCTCCCGGCGCAGCAGGCGGACACGGCGGGTCCGGGCCCCACTGGACCGCATGGCACTCACCAGGTCCAGTTTCTCCAGCAGCTCCTTCAGCTGCACCTCCGGGGACAAGTGGGCCCGGTTCTCTGGGACGAGGATGTTGTCCACTGCCAGGGAGAAGGGAAGACAGAAGGGGCTGAAGGACCTGCCCAGCCAGGACAAGGGGAAGGAAGGAGTTGATTTCTTTGGATGCAAAATATGCTCCTGGGATGCTGGGCCAGGAGCTTCCAGCATCATCACTGTGGAGCCTTGCCCCTGACAACACCACTGCCCAGAGGGCAGCCACAGAGACAAGGTCAGAATCTGGGAAACATCTGCAGAAGCAATTCACAGTCACAATTACAGGCTCTGTAAAGCAGGCATGAGGCAGTCTGGCAATCCTATGGCCCAAGTGACTGACTGGCTGCTGCCACCGAGAAGTAGAGGGCAGGGGCAGGGGTGGGTGGGGGATGGGGGGGTCTCAGAGGCAATTCTATTTTTCTGGTCCTCTACCTACATTCTTCTGAATGGGCCAGACATATACCAGCCTTGAACTCGTGCTGCCCACACAGAGAGAGCCCAGGAGAGAAAGGCCCCTGGTGAAGCTTTTCAAACAGCTAGCACCTAACACCCCTCTCCTACCATTCAGTAAGTGCTCAGTGATTAAACTTTCACCCTCAGAACTCTCCCAACCACAAGCACACATACCCCATACCCCAGCCTGTGCCTACCCCAGCTTTGCTTCTGGAGTCTACCTTACATCCCCCAGACCCACCCAGGTCCCTGGCTCTTCAGGCTGTGGCTCCTCTCATCCCCACCCATCCATGCTTCTCACCGTCTTCCCAGGAGAAGCGGTAAAAGTCCTCCAGTTTGGGTGACTCGGGCAGGTGGGTGCCCCTCTCGGGGTCATAGCCGATGTTCTCTGCCTGCCGCCGGGCGTGCCGCAGGATGGCCCCTCCCAGGTCCCGCAGGCGGACAGCTGCTCGGTGGAAAATTGTGTCTTTAGCATTATACTTCATGCAGTTGGTAACTATAAGGTTAAAGTCCTCCTCAAACTCCTCCAAGGTGCGGTACAGGTGGGACTCCAGCTTCCGCCTCATGGTAGAAAAATCCATTGGCTTGGATATGAATTCCAGGTAATCTGGAACCTAAACATATAAAACCTGTACAATTACAACAACCATTTACTAGCCAAACAGGCGCACCCTTCACCGGCACTCTTGCCTCCCCGTTTTCTGGTTTGGCCACACGGGTCTCACTCACAGGCCCAGGGCCCTGGCCCATCCTGGCCTGCTGAATCCTCACCATGGGCAGGTCTACTAGCCTTGCCAGACACCCCCATATTTTGTGCACCCTGTGACCCACCCCTTCCTGGCCTACTCACACGCCACTTCCATCTCAGGTGGGGCTCACTGCTCAGGAAGTAAGAGGGGAACTTGCCTCACTCAGGTTGACAGGTTCAGCAAAGATGTGTGCGGGATCCTTCTCTTGCAGCAAGTCCAGTGTTGTCCTCAGCAGAACATTGAATGGCATCAGCTCTAGCTCCATGGCAGCCTGCTGGAGCTTGACCTATGGGGGACGTGGGGAGAAATTAGGACACCCTCCAAAGAAGCACCAAATCTTTTCTTGGTAACTTGACTTTCACCAATCATGAACAATAAATTTACACAGGATATTAAGCTGATCAGTATATTTGAGGAACTATCACTGAACCCTCAGCCTAGAAATTATAGCAACAGCTACCACTTGTGAACATTTCCTATATATCCAGCACCAATTATAGTAATAATTGCTAATACTCTTAGAGTCCTTACTAAGCGCCAAGTAATGTTATTACAAAGAGAAAACTGAGACAAATAGGGAGTAACCAAGTGACACACAGCTAATAAGGGACAGAGCTGGGATTCACAGCGTGTGCTTTTGACCACTACACCACACAGTCTTTCTACTTACATTACCTTAATTAGGCATCACAATAACCCTGAAGGATTACTCCCATTTTACAAACATGGAATCTGAGGCCTGAAAAAGACCATGAGGGGGAGTTACTAACCTAAGGTCACCTGGCCAGGAAAGAACAGAGAAAAGATTTAAACCCAGGTCGGACTTAATTCAAGGGGCACACTGATGATATAAAATATGCCTTGGGCCAGAATTCCCACGTGGTATTCTGAGAGACTGATCCCATTGACCACTGACCACTCTCTAAGGTCAGCCTAGGGTGACCAGAGCCTCTGGGCTTAGCTCCTTAGGCAGCAAGTAGCCTGACATATTTGCAGCACTATGATGTACAAATGTTATTTTCTATGTGTGCCCTAATGTGAAAAGGTTGGGAATCCATGGATTAGACTATGAGGACCCCTGCCTCTTGGCTACATCAAAACAGGCCTGCCCATATCCTTTCCCTTATATATTTCTCTGAATGCGAAGAAAAGCTTGGACATAGGACCAGGCCTGGGATGACCCAGTTTGACTCCATGGACGGGGTCATGAGATGTCCTCCATGCCACTCATGCTAAGTATGGCTGCCCAGGCTCAGAGGTGGAAACTCAGGCTATAAGTCCATGAGAGAAGGGCTTGTGCTGGAGCCAAACAATGAAGTGGAGTTTGGAAAAAGAGAAAGAGGAACATCTCTAACCCAGGCCTCTGAAGCAAGTGAGTAACAGCTGATATTCCTGGACCAGGGAGAACAGTTTTGGCTCATCATTCATTCAGTTAATAGTTTTTGCTCTGTCATGTGCAAAGGGCCACAGGAGACACTTCCGGGATGCCAAGAGTATCAATAATGATGATGATGATAGCAGCTGCCACATCTATGTACCAGGTACTAGTCATCTAATCCTCACCACCTTATGAGGTAGGTTCTACTATTACTCCCATTTTATAATCAAAGAAACTGAGGCATAAGGAGACTAAGCAACTTATTAAGTGTCACACAAGGAGTAACTGGCAAAGCCAGAATTTAAACCCAAGCAGCCTGGTGCCACAGCTCATATTCCTAATTCCTATGCTACACTATCTACCTCAGCATTCCCTATGCTCAGAGGCTTAGAATCTCCTCGAACAGAGGTTAGAAAATTTAAATGACTCAAAACTATTAAGTATTTTTTGGTTTTGTTTTTTGGCTACCAAAAACATGTGGAAATTCCGAAACCAGGGATCGAAACTGTGCCACAACAGCAACCCAAGCCCTCAGCAATGACAACACCAGATCCTTAACCCGAGCCACCAGGGAACTCCAAGACTGTAAGTGTTTAACGGCCAAGTGAGAACCCTCAGAAGCTCCCTGGTCAGAGGTGATACTCACCTTAATGGTCTGGGAAGCTTTTTAAAATAGTTAAGGCCAGGTTGCCCCTGAGAATTCCTGAGTCAGAAGCTCCAGGGACGGGCCCAAGCCTACGATATTAAGCTTATGCTTGAGACCACGAGAAAGTAAACCCCCAAAGTCTGAAGCCATCAGCAGCACCACACCCAAAGCAGAGTAGACAAGAGCCCACAGTGCTGGTCAGGAAGGTGAGAAAGCTGACAGCAGATACAAGGCTCCTGGGTCTCCTGAAGCTGCAATGACAGGGGAGAAAAAGATCCTGAGCAAGACCCCTGGGGGCACCTCCTCACCTGCTCCCGTTTGAGCTTCTCTCGTTTCCGAATCAGCTCAATTAGCAGCCGTGCCCGCTCCAGGTCATGCCGGAGCTTCTGCCAGTATTTCAGCTCTTCCTTCACCGCACTTGTCTTCTCGTCCTGCTCTCGCTGCAGGAAGGATGGGAAAGGAAAGAGGAGCTGGGGGCCTCCTTCCTACCTAAAGTCCTCTCCCTGCCCAAGCCTCATGGGGCCTCACTTCCTGGACCCATGCTCCCCAAGAGCCCTTCCTCCCCCTCTACATCCATGCCTTCCTCTTGTGTGTCCTCAGCCTTACAACAATGTTCCTTCACTGCTGGTGTGAGAGCTGGGACTGATCCCCCTACCCCCAGGGACACCAAAGAGCAGCTGTGCATCCTCAGGGCAAGAAAGAATTTCAGGAGGAAACTAACAGACACCTCAGGATGGAAAAAATTTCGCCCTAGAGTTTCGGCCTGGCTAGAACACAAAGCGAAGTTTTTAATACAAACTTGTACTGACTGACTTGAACATACTTTAAACACCACCACCAGCAGCACAAACATGACTCCTGCCCTAGAAGAGGTTACAGTGTAGCTGAGGGAAGAAAGAGGCCCCGAGTTTGATATAAAGGGCACAGCAGCATAAAGACAACAAAAACT
This sequence comes from Sus scrofa, assembly GCF_054392235.1. NCBI lineage: Eukaryota > Metazoa > Chordata > Mammalia > Artiodactyla > Suidae > Sus > Sus scrofa. The sequence goes on along the minus strand of NC_139389.1, from coordinate 40,506,863 downwards.
GATCAGATAAACTAAATATAAGATGCTGAGAGGACATAAAATCGAGCAGATCTCAGTGGCTGGGGTTGTGTCAGGGATTCCTGGGGCAAGCAATCTTACTAGGGTTTCACATGTAGTAATCGACATGGTGAACAAAGCAGTAAGAAAGGCCTCTTTTGGAACCGGAGGGACCACAGAGCAGAGTATGGAGGCAGAATTAGTGATTCTTTGCTTGCTAAGAAAAATGGGCTGGCCAGAGCAGAGACTGGAAAACCACAAAAGCCAAGGAACACCCAGGATCCAGCTAGCAAGAAACCTCCAGTGCCAGGCAAAGAAGCCTGGATATGGCCTTCCTGGAGAGGGGAATGTGTTCTAGAAAAGGAAATGAAATGACAGGATAAAAGACAGTTAAAATAGCACCAGGTGTAGAGCAAAGAAAGAATTAGAAGCTGGAGGCTAACCCAGGAAGCTGCGGCTGAAATCAAGGGGACATAGGTGAGCAAGGTAGCTGGGAAATGGAGATAAAGAGCCAGATACTGATATATCCCCCTAAAACAGGTTGGAGGATGATGAACTGTAGCTCATTATGGAATGAAGAATCAAAAGTAACCCCAAGGTGGGCAATGCCTGAGGTCAGAAGGAAGAATGTTCCATAACAATTATAGAGAATACGTTTATGGACAGGAAGAACAATAACGAATTCAGTTTCTAATATTTGAGTTACAGAAAACAATGTCTACATGGACATCTATAGTTCCTCTGCCCCAGAGGGACTGAGGGCAGAAAAGAGAGGGGACAGGACAAGAAACCTAGAGCTACTGCTACACAGTTATTGACAACTATGAGTAGACAAGCTCTTCAAGCCAACAGGCCAGCAGCAGAGCCCCTGGAAGTGTTACCATTAAGGAGTAAGAATTAGGATCAGCACATGCTACAGTCAGTGCGGTAGAGGTGGCGAGAAATGGTGTCACGGAGAAACTCTAAGACAAAGTGATTGTGGTATCAAATGCAGTCCAACGGTCTATAAGATGGGAATCGGAGGAAAGACTTGCTAGGCTGGGAGAGGGTTGCTGATGCTCCAGGAGAGGCTATAGGGGAGCAAGCAGACCATTTCAAGGAGAGCAAATACACACTCCCCCTTCAGGATTTCACCTACAAAAGCAAAAGTGAAATTAGACACAACAGAGGGCACCAGAGTCATGGAAAGGTTTGCCTCATCTCTGGGGCATTGGTGAGGGAATATTTAAAGGCAGAAATAATGGAACAAGTGAAGAGGGAGAGAGAACTAAATATGCTTTTAAAAAAAAAGGGCTTTCAGGAGGCCTCCACCATCTGGGCAAACACTAAACGTGCAGCAGCTCCAGTTTCTAATGGCTAAAAAATGTCACAATTGGGCAGGCTGCGCACTACAACTTAGGTGGTTAATTTGTGGGATTTTGTTTTGTTTTTGTCTGTTGTCTTTTTAGGGCCGCACCCTCGGCATATGGAGGTTCCCAGGCTAGGAGTCAAATTGGAGCTATAGCTACTGGCCTATGCCACAGCCACAGCAATGCTGGATCCTCAACCTACCAAGCGAGGCAAGGGATCAAACCCAAAACCTCATGGTTCCTAGTCAGATTCGTTTCCACTGTGCCACAATGGGAACTCCCAATTTCTGAAACACTTTTTTGGCAGATAGTGGTAGAGTGTCTTGAGCAAACTGTGCCTCTTCCTAATTCATGCAATGTGGTCCTCTCTTATTTAGCCCACTTCTTCCTTTCTGCCCTATCTAAAGGGTTGCCCACATAAATGGAAAGTTGAGCTTGCTTTCCACTCCCCTGGAATTTGCTTTAAGCCAAGCCTATCTCACCCAGAAGGATGGTGGATCCTGCTCAGATGAACTACCTAGAGGGGTGATGGCTACAGGCAAAGGCCCCACAGAGAGCTCAGGGGGGGGCACCCCAACCATCTCTCCTTTTTTTTTTTCCTAGCGGCCGCACCCATGGCATATGGAAGTTCCAGGCCAGGGACTGAATCCGAGCCACATCCTCAACCTACACCACAGCTGTTGCAATGCCAGATCCTTGATTCCACTGTGCCAGGCAGGGGGTCAAACCCACATCTCCGCAGTGACCAAAGCTGCTACAGTTGGATTCTTAACCCACCACACCATGGCAGGAACTCCCATCTCTCCTTCTATACTCTCCGTCTCCCTTCACCACCCTCGAATTACCACTTCACCTACCTGCTCAGCATTCCTTTGGGACTGCAGGTGGGAGTGCAGGCGCCGGATGAGGGGGACACCGTTCCGTGCCTGCCGCTTCAACAGCCAGTAGTTGTGAAGCCGCTGCATGAACTGGTTTTTCCTCTGAAAGGAGAGACCACTACAGATCTTGTTCAACCTTGAGTAGAGGCACAGGGAGTAAAAGACAAGGTCAGTGAGCAGTCCAGATTACAGCCTCCTATCCAGACCCTGGTTCATTTCTGAACCTTAGAGAGGAGAACAGAATAAAGTGGCCAAATGCTTCGCCTCTAAGGCTTGAAAAGGACAGCAAGTCAAGCAGCTCAGATTCAGCAAGAGATACTTCACTTGATTTTCCACCTCCTGCCTTGCAGTCTTGATCCTCTGAAAGAATCCTCTCCCAGGAACTCTGATCCTGCAGTCATGGACTCCTGAGTAACAGGCCTGTGCTCCAACAACCCCACTCTTGATAAAGGCAGCAAAAGAGAACAGGAACTTGAGTAAACTGTGGCCAATGTGGTCACTATTTCCTGCTCCCTGTGCCTAAGCATCCACCAGACCAGGGAGGAGACCACAGCCAAGATGGAAAGAAAATTAGTAGGAACACAGCAGGCTACTGCTTTCTGAGCCCTTGGAGTTGTCTGACCTCTGGCTTTTCATTAAAAATCTCAGTAGTCTTGGGAGCTCCCGTCGTGGCTCAGTGGTTAATGAATCCGACTAGGAACCATGAAGTTGCGGGTTCGATCCCTGGCCTTGCTCAGTGGGTTAAGGATCCGGCGTTGCCGTGAACTGTGGTGTAGGTTGCAGACGAGACTCCGATCCCAAGTTGCTGTGGCTCTGGCGAAGGCCGGTGGCTGGCTACAGCTCCGATTCGACCCCTAGCCTGGGAACCTCCATATGCCGCGGGAGCTGCCCAAGAAATCGCAGAAAAACGCAGAACAAACAAACAAAAATCTCAGTAGTCTAAAAATGCCTAATTTGAACCAAACTTAAAAAAATGGATCTAAAGGTGTAAGAGGATGGAGAATCTGAAAATTTAGCTGGGTAAACAAAGATAAATAGTGTATGATATCACTTATATGTGGAATCTAAAAAACACAACAAACTACTGAATATAAAAGAAGCATACTCCCAGATATAGAAAGCAAACTAGTGGTTACCAGTGGGGGTGGGAAGGCAATGCAGGCATGAGGGAGTGGGAGAAACAAACTACTGGGTGTTAAGATAGGCTCAAAGATGATGTTCAACACCAGAAATATAACCAATATTTTGTAATAACTGGATATGGAAAGCAACCTTTAAAATCTGTGTAAAGGGAATTCCCACTGTGGCACAGTGGAAACGAATCCGACTAGTATCCATGAGGATGTGCATACGATCCCTGGCTTTGCTCAGTGGGTCGGGGATCTGGCGTTGCTGTGAGCTGTGGTGTAAGTCACAGATGTGGCTCAGATCTGGCATTGCTGTGGCTGTAACAGAGGCCGACAGTTTTGGCTCTCATTCAGCCCCTAGCCTGGGAATCTCCATATGTCTCAGGTGCAGCCCTAAAAAGCAAAAATAAATAAATCAATTAAAAAACAAAATAAAATAAAGTCTGTATAATGGAGTTCCCATTGTGGCTCAGCAGGTTAAGAACTAGACTAGTATCCATGAGGGTGCAGGTTCAATCCTTGGCCTTGCCCAGTGGGTTAAGGATCCAGCATTGCCATGAGCTGTGGTGTAGGTCACAGACGCAGCTCCAATTTGACCCGAGCCCAGGAATTTCCAAGTGCCACAGTACGGCCCTAAAGAAATTAAAAATATAATAATAATAAAATAAAACCTGCATAAAAATAAACATTAAAAAAATTTAGGGAGTTCCCATCGTGGCGCAGTGGAAATGAATCCGACCAGGAACCATGAGGTTGCGGGTTCGATCCCTGGCCTCACTCAGTGGGTTAACGATCTAGCATTGCCATGAGCTGTGGTGTAGGTCACAGATGCGGCTCAGATCTGGCGTTGCTGTTGCTTTGGCTGTGGCCGGCAGCTGTGGCTCTGATTAGATCCCTAGCCTGGGTACCTCCACATGCCACGGGTGCGACCCTAAAAAAGACAAAAGACAAAAAAAATTTAAAAATATTAATTAAATATTAAAAATTTAAAAAATTTAGCTGGAGCTCCCATAATGGCTCAAGGAGTTTGGAACCTAACTAGGATCCATGAGGACTCGGGTTTAATCCCCAGCTTTGCTTGGTGGGTTAAAGGATCCAGCATTGCCGTGAACTGCAGTGTAGGTCGCAGATGAGGCTCAGATCCAGCGTTGCCATGACTGTGGTGTAGCCTGGCAGCTACAACTCTGATTTGACCCCTAGCCTGGAAACTTGCATATGCTACAGGTGAGGCCCTAAAAAGACAAAAGGCAAAAACAAACAAAAAAACTTAGCTGGCTCAACTACTCCAAAGGAGAAGTCTTAAGTTCAGAGTTTGGGAAGTGGGGAATGGGAAGGGGTGAGAATGGAATTAATGAGACCCCACAATCTCCACCCTAATGCCCAAACTGCAAAGTGGATCACATCATCCCCATGTTAAAAAAGATGGAAAAGGCAGCTTAGGAACAGAGGCTAAATGCACTGTCAAAGGCATTAATACAGTTAAGATGGTGAAGCCGGGAAGGATTTGAACCCATGATCTCTCTGCTACACCATGCTGTGTTCCCAAATTGGTTAAGCAAGGCCTCAGTGCTCCTGTGGTGTTTCTTCTGCTACTCTTCCTCTCACTCCACTGAAAGGAAGATAACTGTGGCTAAACAACAAAGTAGAACCTAAGAAGGATGTGCATGTTGGGCTGGACATTGCTCACCCAAGGCCTTGTGCCTTTCCATGGTCAGACATTCCTGCCCCAAAGCCAAGCGTACAAAATCAAGGCCTAGGCCTTTCCCCACAGGACAGATCCCCCACCAACACCCATGCCAAGCACACCTGCCCAGATGCAGGCAGCCCCCTCCCCCACTACTCTTGGCCACCGAAGGCCCCAAGAGCATTTGTGCAGGTGGGGAAAAGAATAGTAACACAATAGCAGTAGCAGCAGCAGCCACCATTTATTGAGCGCTTACTATTTGCCAGGCACTATGCTGAGTGCTTTACTTATATCATCTCATCTATTTTTCCTGACATCCCTATGAGGTAGATTCATTTACAAATAAATAAATTAAGGCTAAAAGACGTTAAGTAACTTGCCAAATATCACACAGGTAATTAGTGACAGAAGTCATTGAAAAAAGATTCAGTGCAGGTCTCTCTGGTTCTTAGCCAGCACACTGTGCTCGCCCCTGCAAGAGACCACCTCTAAGAGCAGACCTAACAACCAGAAAGTCTGGTCCAGGCCATAACCACCTTGCAGATGCGGACTAAGCATGGACCCACTCCCCTAAGGGAAGAGGGGAGCCTTGAACAGCTCTGTGGCCAGAAGACCCATTTCCCATTGACTGAGTTGGAGCCTCTCCCTCTGGATCTCCTCCGCTCTTGTGTCTTAGTTCGACTGCCTGTTTCCTTCACACACCTCACTCCCCACTCCAGTACTCCTTTCTCCCCATCCCTCACATCAAGAGAGACAGACAGCAGGAATAGAAGCGAGAGGCATCATGAACCCCAGCCTGTGGTCCAGGGTCTGTTGCTTTCCCCCTGGTGCCTTCCAGCACTGAGAAAAGGACTTGGCATATAGTAAGTACTCAATAAACATCTCGGTGAATGAATTAAGGAGTGAAGAACTTTACCTCCTGTGGTCGCAGTTTCTTCATCTGGGGGTGTGGGAGAAGGTGCAAGGACTATGTTAGATGAATAATCTCCAAGATTCCTTCCTGCTCTATCACAATATACTTTTTCCTTTGGGTGTGCCCACAGCATACAGAGGTTCCCAGTTCAGGAATTGAACCCTGCACCAGAGCAGTGACCCAAGCCACAGCAGTGACAATGCCAGATCCTTAACCAGCTGCGCCACAAGGGAACATGACACTGTACACTTTTTAATGAACATCTCCAATCAGATGAGCCTCTACTGGAAAACCTTTCCTGTTTCTTGCTTCTCTGCCAAGCTCCCATCCCTCCAACAGCTCCAACTATTTTTCTGATTGTTTACAACAGGCACAGTGGGAATTCCTGTAGTGGCACAGTGGAAATGAATCCCACTAGCAACCATGGGGTTGCAGGTTCGATTCCTGACCTCGCTCAGTGGGTTAAGGATCGGGTGTTGCCGTGAACTGCGATGAAGGTCACAGACGCGGCTCGGATCCTGCGTTGCTGTGGCTGTGGTGTAGGCCAACAGCCGTAGCTCCGACTGGACCCCTAGCCTGGGAACCTCCATATGCCGTAAGTGTAGCCCTAAAAAACAAAAATAATAATAATAATAATAATGATAATAAAATAAAACAGGTACAATGGTTTCTGTACAGCAAACTCAGTGGAGGCCAAGGTGGCTTAGTTACACAGCTGAATTAAATGATCTTTTCTCTAAATCTAAATGTTTCTCAGAAGGAGAAATAGCATATCTTTTCTACCCGACCACCCCCTTACATACAGTCTCCATAATTCCCAGGACAGCAGAGGCCCACACTGAGCCCTCAAGAAACGGTGGTTCTCAATTGGAAGTACTTCTATCCCCATGAGGGTTACTGGAAACATATGCGGAGAGGTCTGAGGTTGTCACAAAGACCAGGCAATGAGGAAGGGGACACAAATAGCACTTACAGACAAAGACCACAGATGCTAAACATCGAGAAATGCATGGGACAATCCCAACAATGAATTACCATCCTGTCCAAAATGCCACTTGTGCCCTGTTGAAGAAATACTGCCTTAGACATCCTGCCACCTGGGTTTCTAAGCAACTTAGTGGCTGTCTCGCCTTGAACCAAAGGAGACACTCTGCTCTGAAGGGCACAATCAAAACTACCAACCATGCCAGGTGAGCCCAGGGTCCAAAGGAGAAGTCTAAATCTGAGAGCACAGAAGAGAACAGATATCCACCAACCTTGGGGAAGGAGGTCTGGCTCAGGGCCAACACCAGCCCAAGAAGAAACCATGAGTTCTTGGGGAGCCCTCCTGGGCAGGCTCACCTGTAAGAGGGTATCTGTGGGACAGTGACCATGGGGACAGTAGAAGGTGTGTCTCGGCCCACTTCCTCTGGCTCCTTCTTGATCCTTTGCTTTGAAGTCATCTTGTTCTTCTTGGACACACCCTTGAGGGAGCCGCCTACCCCACCTTGGCCTTCATCTTCCTCTTCCTCTTCCACCTCTTCCTTCTCTTCCTCCTCCCCACAGCCCTCCTTCAGTCCTTCCTCCTCCCCACCCTCACTGAGGCTTCCAGGGGAGTCACCCTTCCTCCTAGCAGTGGCAGCACCTGGCGGCGAGTGGGCCTCACAGTAGGCGGTCTTGCGCACTGTGAAGATGGTGCCATTGAGGCTGGTCTCACGCATAGGCTCAATCTTCATGAAGAGCCCAGCCCGCTGTGCACATGTCACATGGAAGGCCGTGTAGCAGTTCACTTTATGGCACTGGATGGCTGCGCCCAGCCCCTTCTGCTTGCAGATATAGCAGGTTAGTTTCCAGCGGGCAGGGGGGATGTTGTCAATGCCCTCAATGGGCTCCAGGAACACGGTGTTAGCAAAGCAGACTTCAGGGATCCAGATGGCACACACAACGTGGGCCCAGTGCCCATCGCTGGTCTGTTTGAAGGCGCCACCCTTATTGGGACAGAGGACGCAATCCACAGGCCGGGAAGGAGACTGCAAGCAGCAGCGGCACAACCACTGGCCCTCAGGGATGTAGGGGACACCATAGCACTCCTGGTGTACAGCCAGGTTGCAGATGTCACAGAAGAGAATGACGTTGCTGTTGTGGCATTCGTCATCCAGGCACACGCAGCAGAAAGCATCTTCGTCAATGAGCGACTGCTGGGCTCCATTGCTACGACTCTCCAAGTACGACTCCTTCTCAAGCCGGTCCACCAGCAGCTCAAAGGTGTCTGCTGACACCAAACCGTGCCCATCTACCCGCCGCTTCTCGTTCACCATGTCCAGCCAGGCCAGGTCCTCCTCATCCATGTCGTACTCAACCTCTGCATCCAGGTCTTCAGGCGGCTTCTCGATGTAGCGATAGTAAGCAGCAGGCAGGGGGGGAGCCTCTGGCTGACTGCCTGAGTCCACCACACGGAAGCTGGGTTGCGGGAGGTGAAAAGAAGTGCCAGATGCATACTTGGAACAGGACTCCTTCTTCTTGCCCTTGGATGAGGGTTTTTTGGACTTACCAGGGAACTGAGGCTGCTCACTGTTTTCCTTGTTACTGTTGCATTCAGTGATATCCTGGGCGGTCAACTCATCCTCTGTGATGATCTTGAGTGGGTCATAGATGCTAATACGGTGCAGACGTCCATCGATGTCCACCTCGACAATCCGCTGGGCCTGGGCATATGTCAGGGTCTCCCGAGTGGGTGAGCACTTCAGACTATAGGGGGATGGGGAGCGCCGGCCCTCGGCATTCTGCCGCGATTTCCGGCGAAGCTTCCTCATGGCACCTGAGAACCAACGAGACAGGCCTAAGGAGAGAAGGCCAGGAGACCGTGAGCTGGATGAGCAGGCATACGTGCACTCATTCACCCTTCCATCTGATCAAGCGGCCACTGAGCAAACTCACTGTTCCCTCTGTCTGAACATCCTGCTCCTCAGGCACCCACATGGTTTGCTCCTTCACCTCCTTCAAGTCTTTCCATAAACACTGCTTCTCACGGAGACCTTCTCTGACCATTCTATCCAAAACTGCAAAATCCTTTCTCCCACCACCAACCTTTCATCCTGTTTTATTTTTCACTATAACACTCCTTTTTTTTTTTTTTACTGTGCTATATAATTTACCTATTTTTTGTGTATATTTGCTTCCTTCCACTAGAATGAAAGGTCTGTGAGGAAAGGGATTTTTGCCTGTCTTGTTCACTACTCTTATCTCCAGCACCTAGAATGGTGCCTGACTGCTAAGTAAGCACTCACTAAGTGTCAGTTGAATGAAAATCAAATATGCACGGTTCCTGCCCTCAAGCAGTTATGACTGAAGGGAAAGAAAGGTAAACAGTGTAACATGTGGGGAGAGGCCTAATGTTCTGATGATGTACATAAGGTTGCGACACAGTTAACTATGGAAATAGGGTGGGGTAGTTAAGGCTTCAGAAATAAAGAAGAATAGCATCCACTTGCAAGTTCTATACATAAACAGTGGCCCCATCAGGGATCAAAACTCCACAGGTCTAGAGCCCTATCCCAACCCATCTTATTCTGATCAGAAACCCTATCCCCTGACCATGCCCAGCGGTAAAGGTGTGAAGGGACCTAAAATGCCTATTACATGTGGCCCAAGAACTATAAACTAACACATGCAGGGTTTTCTCTGCAAAAGGCAGCATACAGTGGCTAGTACACCTCTAAGCAGAAACCCTGGAAACTCTGGGAGTGGCCTATCTGGAATTCTCACTGGATCTAAGGGCCAAGGTAACCGGGGAAATACCTGGGGTAAGCTCTCAGTGCATTCTATTATCTCAAAAGTCCCTCTCTCGCAAAATACCGTCTACCCTTGTGCAATGAAAAGAAAGCCCTAAATGTTTCCCACATCATTCTCTGGGATGGAGGGAGCTGTGGTAGGCAGTTATTGAGGCCATCAGTACAAGGAAAGACCTTTGGGGATATGGTGCCTTGAGGTATGGGCAGAGACTTGTAAGGATATAAACAGAAGTTATTTCAAGTAGAAAAACAGAACTTGTCACCCTGGTTGCAGGATCTACCATCTTTACCCATAAAGTGGAGATGGTGATGATAATTTAGCACACTTTTATAAACTACGAAGCCCTTTTACTTGTAATATTTCTCAGCTACCTTGGAAGGTAGAATATCCTCATCTCCATTTTACAGATGAAGAAACAAAGGCTCACAAAAGTGTCACTCCACCCAAAGCTGGTTAAGTCGTAAAGCTACAGCTCAAGCCCAAATCTTGTGATCTGCTCAGCTCATCTCACCAAGATGTAAAAACACCACAGAGATGCCATGGTCTGGTACAAAAAGAAGCCTGGGGGCAATCTAGGTTCTAATCTTGGCCCTGGGTAACTGGAGAAAGTCACTCGATCTCCGGTGCCCCCATACTCTAATCAGTAAAATGAAATTAATGAAATCTGTCTTTAAGCGTTCCTATTTGTTAATGAGCTATTATTAACATCCTTACTTAAAAGGCCTTCCAATCCCAAAGTGAGACTACCAACAACCAATTTGGCTGAGGCACAGTGGCAGGCGGGCACAATCCTATTCATAACCAAAGGAAAGAGAATCATCACGGCAATTCTGAACAGGTTCCAGGGACCCTTGGCCACTACGCGCCTCATAAATGCAAACTCCATAGGGGCAGTCCGGGCCAAGAGACCTGCCCCCACCCCTTCAAGGGCACGGAGACCCTTGCAGAGCTGTGAAAAGCTACCTCAGTAGTTGAGGGAGGCGACGTGCCCCCTCCTTTGTTAAAGCCACTGTGTGTTCTCCCTCCCTCCCGGCTGCCTCCCAGGCAGTTCAGCCATCTCTCAGGCAAGCATCAAGTACCTACAGAGACCTCTGCTGTCCCATTCAAGTCTCTGAGGGACAAACTCTAGAGGGGGAAGGGCTGCTGCTGAGGAAAATGAGATGAGTTTCGCCCGCAAAGAGCTTACAATCTAGTTTTTTGGCGGGAGTTTCTAATCCCACGCAGCCCTTCCCACATACACAACTCCAAAAATTTCCCACACCACCGGAGGTCTTCTCCGCATCCCCTGAGCCCCCCACTCGCCCACCCCACCCAGGTCCGGAAAGAATTATTATCGTCCCCCACTGCACCCTACACGAGATATTCAGGAGACAAGTGAGGACCCCTCCCAAGGCTCCTGCCCTTTTAAAGAAGCACCTCTTCCAGAAAAATCTCGACCCTTCTGAGGAGAAAGGAGGGAAATAACATCGAGGAGGGGGCGAGCGCGCCAGCGACAGACTGACGCGGAGTCCGACCCTCACACAGAGAAAGCGAGCCCCTGAGAACGAGCGGGGCACAGAAGCGAGCACCCATTGGCCGCCTCACCTGCCCGTCAGGAGAAACCGGGGCGCCAAGGGACGCTCAGAGGGTGGAACTCCCCTCTGGCTCGACCAATTGGAGAGCGTGGTGGGGGCGGGGCTCGGTGGCTCAGCTTCCAGGGCCGGGGGGAAAACAAGATGGCGGCTGCGGGAGGGGGTCCTTGCTTTTCAGCTCCCCCCCTCGCTCGCCTTCTCCTTCCCCGCCGCCGCCTTGGCTCTAGGAAACAGCTTTCGCACCGCCCCCGCCCAGCTCGGGAAGCCCCTCGCTTCCCTCCCCCACCCTGCGCAGTCCCCGGTCCCCGTAGGCCCCTCTGCCCTCGGCCCCCGCTCCGTCTGGTCCCGCTGCCGCCCCCATTACCTCAGCCGCTGGCCCGGCCCCACCGTTCGGGGGCCCCTGGGCGCGGGCGGGCCGGCAGTCGAGCAGTCGGTTCGGCCGGGGGAGCGAAGCGCGGCCTCCTCCCGCGCTAGCCTCGGCGGCCACTGACGTGCCCCCTCCCGGCCCGCGCTGGGGCCCCAGCCCAGCCGCCGCCGCCGCTCCCGGGGGAGGAGGGGGAATGAAGCCGCCGTCGCCGCCGCTGCCGCCACGGAGCCCGGCCGAGGGGAGGGAGGGATCAGCCCCCAGGCAGGATCCGCCCCTCCGGCCTCCCCCACCCCCCCGCCACCTCCACCCCTTCCCTCGCTCCCTCCCTGGCTCCGCGGGCTCTCCCGCTGAACAGGAGCGAGAGCGCGAAAGAGGGGGGGAAACGGGGGGAAAAAATCCCCCCGCCCGTGCCCGGCGCGGCGGCAGCCGGGGCTGCGCGGAGAGGAGCGCGGAGCCGCTGCCGCCACAGGGCACTGTCCCCTGCTCGGCCTCACGGTGGCGGTGCGGACGCGGTAGGGGCGCGGAGCAAAGAAGGATCTGCCCCGGCTTACCCCGGCCCAGCTCGCCGCGGGGCAAGCCGGGCTAGAGAGCTGGAGGACGTTCAGGTCCTATTGGGAAAGACCGGGGTCCCTAACTCTTTAGAGTGATCAGCCGTCCCCTCCCCCAGCCCTGCGGGAGAGGCAGCCAAGGTTTAGGGCAACAAACCCCTCCCTGGGCTTGAGGGTCCCTCCAAAGGTTAAGCCAGGGCAGACATTGATGTCAAAACCGGTCTGCGTCTCGGGGTGCAGGTGCCTGTACTACTCCCAGAAAGTCGCGCCCCTCCCCCAACCCCCTTGCTGCAGTCGGGAGGACAAAGGTCTATCGATGTCCGTACCCTCCCCCAGGGAAGACAGCCGGGGAAGACCTGCCACTGTTGGGTACAGGTGAGCGCCTGCTTCCCCCAGAGACATCCTTCTTAAGAAACAGACCTGATGTTTCTCAGTGTCCCATCGTCTCCCTCCTGTGTTTAAAAAGAAAAAAACGTAAAAGTTTGACGGTCTGCTTAAGGACGTCTGGCACCTCGTTTGTAGACAAGGGAAACAGTCTCTCCTTAAGACTGATTTGGCTAGGAATCGGTTAACGCAAAAGCGGCTTTCTAATTGATATTTGACAAATGGCAGCTTCAGACTTTCAGATACAATCAGCTTGGCTTTTACTTTGGTAAATTTTAGAAAAGCGCTCCTTTGCCACCACCACCCACTTTGCCTATGAATTGGAACGTTTACCTCACATGACTGAAGTCTTAAGCACCAATATTTAACGATGTTCAGAAAGTATGTATGGACAGACTGCCTTAAAAGTGAAGATGAATGACATATTGAAAGCGTTTCCGCTGTCCGCGCTCCTAGTACAGCTTGGTAAGACTTTCACAATTTTTCTCTTGGTTCTGACAATCAAGAACATAGATTGTAGAGTCAGAGCAAGAAGGATAAAAGCTTAGGATTCAAGTCTTCCAAATGTTTAAACTGAACGAACTTTTGAGGTATAGATGTTTATGATCCTAAGGAATTTAAACATACTGTGTTTGGGGTTTGAAAGTTTGATAAAAGTAAGGAAGCTAATTTGTATTACAAAGATGTTTTCCTGATTATACCGTAGCACCTTTTGGCAAATTGATAGCAAAAATACTTCATTAACCAATTTTGTTTTAAAAAGGGAGTGAAAAAAAAAGAAAAGAAAAAGGTAGTGGCTTGTGGATCTAAGTAAGGGCAGGGCGGTGTTTGAAAACTGTGAAGATGAAATAGTATGAACTAACCGTCAAGTGTTTTAGGGCTAGGAGGAATAATCATTTGGAGGGAAGGTGTGGAAGAAAAGATGATTAATTGTGGAAGGGAAAGCCCCAGGGGCAATAGACTATTACAGTTGCTCTTAGTTAAGGGAAAAGGAAAAAGAAGACTAATGGAAAGAAGAACACTGAATTTCATTTCTTCTTTTAAAATGTGAAATAGAACCATTTCTACATATGACTAGTAACTTTTATTTCTTGATGGATGGTCTCAAAATTTATTTAGTACAATTCCCATTTGTGTGATTGGGAGCTATCTTTTTCCACTAAAATTGATGAATAAATACTTTGAAAAAATGTATTGGTTTCCACTTGTAACAGTAAGTAAAATAATGATTTAAAGGTGAATGAAAATGCATTGTTAACCTGATACATATGATTTCCAAGTTTTTCTATTCAGAACTTTAATAGAAGACCTTATTCAGCCTAAGTATTTTCTATTTTCAACTTCTACTTTCTTAGTGGCAACATTACAGTTGTCCTCACTTTTATTTTTGGCATTTGGAATTGGTTTCTGTTAGTGTAACTGCATGCATAACCAATTTACTATGATGTAATCTTAAATGTAAGGTGGGACAATTATATCATTAAAAACAAATTTCGAACATAGCTATCAAGAGTCCCAGAGGCACTAAATTTAATTCCCTTTAATCTTTTAGCTATTTTAGAGTTTAAATTACCAGCCCTTGGCCTTATCATTAAATTAAGTTCAACAAACAGAGGCATAGACTTTTGATTCCAAAAAGTAGTTTTTAAAAATCCTCTATTTCTAAGTGGAGACTGACTTAATTTGGAGTAGGAGACTGTTTTACCATTTAGACCCAGAAGAGGAAGCATGTATACAACTTTCCCTCTCGATTTTTTTTCCCAGCATCTCAGAATAACTTTGTCAGTGACTTACTATTATCATTGGTTTAGCAAAGGCAAGAAACCTCTGAAAGATCAGATGTAGTACCCACTGGATTAATAACATAAGTGTGATGAAAAGAAAATAGGCTTTGATTGATTGTTAAATTATTTTTAATAGACTATTCCTACCTTAGACCTTGGCTAAAAGAATTCTAAAACCATAAGTACAAAGAATATTGGAGTTTAGAATCACTGTGATATTTTCTTGCTAAAATGGAAATGCTTTTAAGAATATAGTTTTCATAGAAAAAGGAAAAAAATAGCTATGCTAACAGACTTTAAATTGAATACCACACCCTCTAAATTTAACTCATTCCTATAGCAGACACTTATTGAACAGCTACTGTGTCCAACCCTGTACAAGTTGCTTCGAAAATAATGACAAAATCTTAACCTAGAAAAGCACATTGAACATATTAAACATAGAATATGTTTTCCCTTGCCTTGAATAGCATATATTCAAGAAGCAAGCAAAAAGAACTAGAAAACATACATAGGAGAAATTAGGTAAGGCAGTGAATAGTATAGAGCCACCCAAATGGAGGATAGGAGGTTTCTTTTAGCCTGGTTCTAAATAGTGATGGACGTGAATTGGTAAAAAGAGTGTAGAATGACATTATTAGGTTGATGACCTAGCAGCCCAGGCAAAGGGACAATATATAGGAAACAATAAGGAAATTATCATAGCTGGTCTGTATGGGAAGTCTGAATTGATATGAGATATGGCAAGGATACTCTTAGATAATAAAAATATCTGACACTTATGTGCAAGGTACTGTGCTTAGTGCTTTATTAAAATTTTTTGTCGCAAGCTCAAACTGGTTTAACTAATAAAGTAAAACCTACTGATTCTCGTAACCAGAAAGTCCAGGGCTGCATCTGGTTTTAGGTAAGATCAAGTCAAGAGATTCTAATTATGTCATCAGGACGTAGTCTCTTCAGCCAACCTGAACTAATAGATGTGGTGAGAAAGACATGATACTCTGATGAGGTCTGGTCATTTTTCACTACGAGAACCAAAGGACAAGGCAGGAGGTGATTCTCAAAAGATACAGTGGACAATATGCATGCTGTATCTCATTTATCAATTTATAACCCCCCATAAAATTATCATTATGGTCCCCGTTACACATAGGATAAAGTAGACAGGAACAGTATTACGTAAACCAGGAAGAATTTACTGTAGATAATTAGGCATTGTGAAAATAAAATGGCATTAACAGGAATGGTAGAAGAGATGGTGGGGAAAGAGGAGGAAAAGAGAGATCAGAAATCAGAAGACATCAACAGTTCAATGACTGATTGGCTGTAGGAACAAAGAAGATTGAGGGTGAATCTAAGCTCACATTTAGGAGGTTTTGACAATGCTGATAAATCACTGCAGATTAAGAGGTGGCAAAGAGTTACTCAGGGGCCCGTTGGGTCTGAGGCCCAGAGAATGGAGGAAATGATAAGTCAGCTCAAGTTCTCCAGAGTCTCTTTTAGTCATGGTAAAATACATATTCATTCAATAATTATTTGTAAGTTACAGAAGGTTCTATTTTATGCCTGTGAAGACCACAAAGGTGAAAAGTCTATGCTCTCACACTTGAAGTCACTTAAAATCTAATCGCAGAAGGAGTTCCTGTCATGGCTCAGCGGTTAACTAACCCAACTAGTATCCTTGAGGATGCAAGTTCAGTCCCTGGCCTTACTAAGGAGGATCCAGATTGCCGTGAGCTGTGGTGTAGATCACAGACGTGACTCAGATCCCGAGTTGCTGTGGCTGTGGTGTAGGCCAGCAACTACAGCTCTGATTCTGTCCCTAGCCTGGGAACCTCCATATGCCATACGTGCAGTCCTAAAAAGCCAAAAAAAAAAAAAGAACTCATCACAGTAGTAAAGCAAGTATGTTAGTAACTGGAACATACAGTAGCATATAAGCACCTCAAAAGAGATGCAAGGAAAGTGGTATGAGAATTTAGAGATGAGTGAGGAGAAGGCTTTATGAGGAAAATGTCATTTGAGGAGTTCCCATCATGGCTCAGCGGTAACGAACCTGACTAGTATCTGTAAGGACTCGGGTTCAATACCCGCCCTTGCTCAGTAGGTTAAGGATCCAGTGTTGCCATGAGCTGTGGTATAGGTCACAGATGGGGCTTAGATCCTGCGTTGCTGTGGCATAGGCTGGCAGATGCAGCTCCAATTGGACCCCCAGCCTGGGAACTTTCATGTGCCCTAAAAAAAAAAAAAAAAAAAAAAATTGCCATTTGAGCTCCACCTTAAAGCTTGGGTTGGGTGTCAGTTAGGAGGCTGGTAGAGGGAGTGTGGTACAGGCTAAGCAACAGCATGAGCAGAGAAAGGTGCGGCATCATAATGTTGATTCAGGGAACAGTGGTTTACTCTGTTTGATCAAAAATGAGAGATGTGATGGAGTTCCCTTCATGGCTCAGCAGTTAACAAACTCGAATAGGATCCATGAGGATGTGGGTTCGATCCCTGGCCTCACTCACTGGGTAAATAATCTGGTGTTGCTGTGAGCTGTGGTGTGGGTTGCAGACGTGGCTCAGATCCCATGTTGCTGTGGCTGTGGTGTCAACTTGCTGCTGTAGCTCTGATTGGACCCCTAGCCGGGAACTTCCATGTGCTGTGGGTGCAGCCCTAAAAAAGCAAAAAAAAAGAAAAAAAAAAAAAAAAGAGAGAAAAGACTGGGAACAAAGAGCATGAAGTCTGTTGGGTAGGGAATTAGATGTGAAGTTCCTTTTTTTTTTCTTTTTTTGCTTTTTAGGGCAGCACTCTTGGCACATGGAGGTTCCCAGGCTAGGGAACCTCCTACACCACAGGTCACGGCAACACCAGATCCCAGACCCACTGATGGAGGCCAGGAATCCAACCCGCATCCTCGTGGATACTAGTCGGGTTGTTTCCACTGCCCCACCAAGGGAACTCCCCTGCCTCATGATTTTTAGCACAAGGAAATGGCTTTTATATAGTTCATGCTTTAAAAACCAGCCAGGCAAGAGAGTATGGTACAATATGGTTTAAATTATCTACCTAGTATGGCTCACATTATCCTCTGTGGACTTGAATTCTGGCTAGAACTTTCTACCATATACTCAGTGGAATGCTAAACCACAAACCTGAAAGTTAATAGAATATGGCAAGTGTAAATTGTTCAACCTGATTTAATATCCTTTCATTTCAACCTTTAATTAGCATTTCTGTTAAATCCTAAACTTTCAATCATGAGTGAAATCCGGACCCCATAAAACATGTTATTTCTATATTTCAGCAAAAGAACTGACAAGATAGCTCAGTAAACCAACTTGGTATAATTTTGCTGAAGAGAGAAAATGCACAAAAATATTAGCACCTACCAAACCTGAACCTGCATTTTAACAAAATCCCCCTGGGTATGATGGCTAATTTGTTTCTCAGCTTAACTGGGGTAAGGGATATCCAGGTAACTGGCAAAACATTGTTACTGGTTGCGTCTGCAAAGGTGTTTCCTGGAAGAGATTAGCATTTTAATCAGTGGGCTGAGTAAAGAAGATCACCCACACTAACGTGACTGGGCATCGTCCAAACTGTTGAGGACCTGAATAGGACAAAAACATAGAGAAAGGCTGAATGTGCTCTCTACTTTAGCCCAGACGTTATCTTCTGTCCTTGGACATTGGTGATCCTGGCTCCCAGGCCTTTGGACTTGGCTGAATTATACCAACAGCTTTCCTGGTTCTCCACCTTGCAGATGACACACCATGGGACTTCTTGGCCTCCTTAATTGCTTGAACCAATTCCTGTAATATATATTGGTTCTGTTTCTCTGGAGAGCAATGACTAATACAATGTGCATATTAAGAAGCAGTGGATTAGAGGATATTAGATAATTCTAGGATTAAAGGGTTTTAAGGTCCTTGCATTGTCTGGGAAAAGGGAAAACTCCAAGATTGAGCCTGTGATTGTCAAGAATACTTGTAATGTGTGATTCCATATATATGAAATTCTTGAAGATGTAAACTAATTTATAGTGACAGAAAGCAGATTGGTAGCTCCCTGGAGGCAGAGCAGGC
The DNA here is from genome assembly GCF_054392235.1 of Sus scrofa. Classification (NCBI taxonomy): domain Eukaryota; kingdom Metazoa; phylum Chordata; class Mammalia; order Artiodactyla; family Suidae; genus Sus; species Sus scrofa. The sequence goes on along the minus strand of NC_139389.1, from coordinate 40,488,420 downwards.
AACTGATTCTAAAGGGGCACATGGGAATTTGAGGGAGTGATGGAAGCATTCTATATGTTGATTATGGTGGTAGAGAAAAATTTGTCAAAAGGCATCAAACTACTGGATAGCTGTGATTGATTTTACATAAATTTTGTCACAATTTGATTGAAAAAGAATACCTGTGGAATTCCTGTTGTGGCTCAGCACACAACGTTGTCTCTCTGAGTATTCAGGTTTGATCCCTGGCCTGGTTCAGGGGGTTAAGAATTCAGCGTTGTTGAAGATGTGTTGCAGCGTAGGTTGAAGATGTGGCTCAGATCTGGTGTTGCTGTGGCTGTGGTACTGCAGTTGTAGCCCCACCTTGACCTTTGCCCAGGAACTTCCATGTGCTGCGGGTGCAGCTGTAAAAAGGGGGAAAAAAAGAATACCTGTTGTAATTTTAAACTAATCATTAAAAGAATGAGAAAAAGAGGATATAACTCAAAATGGTAGAGAGGAAAAAAAGGAGTAATATTCAGCCAATCAAAAAGAAGACAAAGAATGAAAAAGGAAAACAGCAAAGGTAGAACAAATAAGCAGTAAGATGATGGCAGATTTAAACTCAATCCAGGAGTTCCCATCATGGTGCAGCGGAGACAAATCCAGCCAGGAACCTTGAGGTTTCAGGTTTGATCTCTGGCCTCGCTCAGTGAGTTAAGAATCCAGAGTTGCCCTGAAGGGTGGTGTAGGTCGCAGATGTGGCTCGGATCTGGCGTTGCTGTGGTGTAGGCCGGCGGCTGTAGCTCCAATTAGACCCCTAGCCTGTGAACCTCCATATGCCGTGAGTGCGGCCCTAAAAAGACAAAAGACAAAAAATAAAATAAAAAACTCAATCTACATTCTACACCATAGAATGAATAATCTATAGTGAGAGGAATATTTTGGGGAAAGTTTAATGATAAATGTTTAAAATGCGTGGATTGATCACATGCATTAATCCCCCAAACTTCACTTAATATGTTAGTAAAAGATTAAAAAAATAAAATAAAATCCACAAGAACAAAGAGAATGGAGGAAAGAAACAGCAGATGAGAAGAGTCAATAAAATTTTGGAGAATGGAAGTGGACAAATGAACAAATCAGAGAAAGCTAAAACATAAGTCTGCAAAAAGAGCTGGTAAAAATCAGCTGATTCACATTAGACCACTAGAAAGGCTTAAAATTAGAGACTGCAGGTACTTCTGAAGAAATGTGTGTGCTTGGGCGGTGGGTATTGTGAGGGGTTGGCAGTGGCTAAGAAAGTAGGCCAGAAAGAAGGATTGGCTGAAAAACCTGTTAAAAGATGCCACCAGATCTCCCTGCTACCCCTTGGAGATTTGCCGTCTCAAGAAATTGAACCAAAGAGATCAGGACTTGGGGATTCCAGGCACCACTGAGGACGGGGACAAAGTGCTCTTCTGAAAATGGCAATTAAAATACTGAATGATAAGACACCCCCCCACCACCTCATTTCCCTTCTCAGGGCATAAAGAGGAAAGGGGAAGCTTGTCCAAATTGCTGGAATCTGGTGGTCCAGAAGGAGGCTGAAGGAAAAAAAAAAAAAAATCCCGTGAAAATATTTTTAACCAGTTTATCCTTTCGGTGGGGAATCGAAAAAAAAAAGTTTTCATGAGATCAAAATCCTCAATGGTCTAGCCTCTTCCCCCACCTCACACTTCAGAACACCAGGAGCCATGTTCATTTTAGAATCTTGCTGATTGTTGTCCAAGAAACAGTAGTATTGGCACACTCCCACCAGGTGGTTGGAAATGCAGACTCTCAGGCCCCACTGCCAAACCAAAACCTGCCTCGTAATAAGATTCCCCCAGGTGATTCATATGCATATTAAAGTTTGAGAAGCAGTGGATTAGAGGATATTAGAGAATTCCAGGATTCCTCTCAGAAAGTAAAGACCTATTTATGAATATTAATGGAGGAAGACCTCCAATAAAAAAAAAAAATCCAACTTGTCACCTTTTGCCTTATACTGAAGCCCACCAGATGCCAAAGTACTCCCTCACCTTCCCCTGACACATACAATTTTAAGCAGCTTTTTATTATCTCACTCAAAATTGAGTAGTCAGAAATCAGCAGATATGTGAGCCCCCATGTTATATATATTAAACCAACGTCATAGCCCACAACAAAGCAACAGAGGGAAATGGTTAATGAAGAGAACCAAATAAGTCTTAAAAAACAAAAATCTCTGCCTCAAAGAGTAGCATCCATGAAAAGGGAGGGAGGGAAGGTGGGAGAAGGAAAAGATGCAGTCAGAAAACAAAAACAGAAGTTCCTGTCATGGCTCAGTGGTTAACGAACTAGACTAGTATCCATGAGGACATAAGTTCTATCCTGGCTCTGCTCAGTGGGTTAAAGACCTGGTGTTGCCATGAGCTGTGGTGTAAGTCACAGACACAGATCCCGAGTTGCTGTGGCTGTGGTGCAGGTTGGCAGCTACAGCTCCAATTCAACCCCTACCCTGGGAACTTCCATATGCTGCGGGTGTGGCCCTAAGAAGACAAAAGACAAGAAAAGAAAGAAAACAAAGTCTTGAAAATTTAAAATATGAAAGATTTCTAAAGATACAGTGGAATATTTGGAAGGTGAAGTTGAAGTCTCCAAGAGAGTAGGGGGGAAATAGGAAAAGAGAATTTGGGAATGAATTCAGGACACCAGACATCCTATTTCTAGCAATTCTAGAAAGAGAAATTTTCACAGAAATGAAGGTCTTGAATTTCCCCCAGTGCCCTGGTACAATGAATGCAAAAAGATATCTAAACCAAGAAGACTTGTGATAGGTGTTTCCATTGTGGCACAGAGGAAACAAATCCGACTAGTAACCATGAAGTTGCAGGTTAAGGATCCCGAGTTGCTATGGCTGTGGTGTAGGCCGGCAGCTGCAGCTCCAATTGGACCCTTAGCCTGGGAACCTCCATATGCCGTGGGTGCGGCTCTAAAAAAAAAAGAAAACAAAAGAAAAAAAAACCTTCCAGAGGGAAAAAGCAAGTTCACACAGAAAAGATCAGGAATCAGAATACCAAGTTAGAAGACATCAGACTAGTTCCTTCAAATGCTAAGAGAACAGTTTCCCATGTATAAGTCTATGCCTAGCCAAAATATTAAATATGGGAATAGTATAAAGATATTTTCAGCCATGCAAGGCTACATTTATTCTTTCTCAAGAAGCAACTGGATAACATCTTCCACAAAAACTATGGAGGAAAAATGAAATTTAAAAAGTCGTGGTGGAGATCCTGCTGTGGCCCAACGGGATCTGTGGCATCTTGGGAGCCCTGGGATGTGGGTTCAATACCCTTCAGCACAGTGGATTAAAGATCCAGCATTGCCACAGTTGTGGCCTGGGAGGCAACTGCTGCCCGGATCTGATCCCTGGCTGGGGAACTCCATATGCCATGGGGCAGCCCAAAAAGAAAATCCGTTTCATGGATTCATGGGATCCATGAAATGGGACCCTATACAAGAAAGATGCATAATGCTTCCTCAATTATGGTGAAGGAAAATCTCAGGAGTTGTTGTATGGCAGGCCTAGGGTGCAACCATTGATGTTGAAAGACTCCAAGAAGAATTGGCATGCCTAATTTGCTAGGTACATTTCACTGTATGAAAGGAGGTTTTCAGTACTGATGGAGAGTTTAAAGATGGATTTAATAATATGTACATAGACAATGAAAGTTTTAAAACAGGCAATTATTAATGCCAGGAAAGACAACTCATGAGAAGAAAGAAATATAATTTCTGTTGAGCTTATGTGACTCATCTGCAAACATCTGTATAATCATAGTAATGAAAAACAGAATAGAGATTTAACTAAAAATAATGATAAAACAATTTCGGGAATACGAGATGAGTGGTAGGAGATACAAGAATTAAATCCTCATTGTCTATAGTTGAAAGTTAATAATGTACAAAATTGAAAAGAATCTAGAACTAACAGTAAATGTGTGTTATTTAGAAAAGAAAGATAAAAACTAGAAGAAACTACTAAAGAGTTTGAAACAGTTGTTTGTGGATTGGGAGTACAGGAATTAGGGTGAAACAGGGATCTCTAGTTTTATTTTTAAACCTCATAGTTTTATTTGACTTTTTAAAACTATGTAGTTTCATAAAAGTTAATATGAAATTGGAGTTCCTGTCGTGGCTCAGTGGTTAACGAATCTGACTAGGAACCATGAGGTTACAGGTTCGATCCCTGCCGTTGCTCAGTGGGTTAAGGATCTGGCGTTGCTGTGAGCTGTGGTGTAGGTCGCAGATGCGGCTTGGATCCTGAGTTGCTGTGGCTCTGGTGTAGGCAGGTGGCTACAGCTCTGATTAGACCCCTAGCCTGGGAACCTCCATATGCTGCGGGAGCGGCCCTAGAAAAGGCAAAAGGACACGTACATGCACACACACAAAGTTAATATGAAATGTATTTAAAGTTAAATGAGATTATTTCAGAATTGAATGTATTGAAAAGTAGCTATAATAAATTAGCATTCCAATTCAGTATGGCAGAAAGAATGTGCACTATGCAGGAAACAGTTAACATAGCAGGCCTGACTGCTGTCGTTTGAAATGCCTGCTTCCAAGGCTGGCATCTGGGAACTTCCTGGATTTCAGGAAGGTTCTCACCACCCTCACTGATAAGAGGGGTTTGCTGTGCCTAAACTATTTGTGCAAACGGTATGGCTTATGCTAGACATCTGCTTTCCTTCTGGAAGTCTGGAATTTGAGTACATGCCACCAGGCTCAGGGTGCCTTTGTATCCAGTCCCCAGTAAAAACTCTGGACAGTCTCTAATGAACTTCCTGGTAAACAACATTTGACTTAGTTGTTACAACTCATTGTTGAGGGAATTAAGTGCATCCCCTGTGAGAGAGGTCATGAAGCTTGGTCCTGGTTTCCTCAAGACTACACCCCATGTGCCTTTTCTCTTTGCTGATTTTACTGGGTTTGCTGTATCCTTGCTCTGTATCTTTTCTCTCTGGTAAATCATAACCATACATACAGTGGCATCCTGATTCCTCCTATGGAATTATTGAATTTGGGGGTGGTCCTGAGGACCCCGACACACATTTTACTCCCAAATACCCACTAAAATAATAGTGTAATTACAGGATATGTGCTTGCAAGCACTAAAACCCAATTCTAGATGTCTCAGGAAAAAACAGAATTTATTAGAAGGGCTGAAGGGGGCTCACAGAATTGAAAGGAGACTGGAGGAGCAAGCTAGAAATCAAATATAATCAAGCCAGGTCATTTCCTGGCTATATTGCCTATATTGTAAATATTATCTTAATTTTTTTCCCATTAGTTACGGGTATTGGAAATAATAGTTTATTGTTGCCTATTCATCTTATGTTTAGCCATCCTGCTAAACTTTTTTATTGTTTCTAATGATTTGGTTGGTTCTTAAGGGTTTTCTCTATAGATAATTATATTACCTGTAGCTAATAGTTTTGATCTTCCTTTTTCAAACATTACACAGGACCTGCCTTCCTCCCTCCTCCTTCACTCCCTCCTTCCTTCCTTATCTCTCTTAATGACCTTCAGCACAGTGTTAGATTGAGGCAGTAGACATCCTTGTCTCATTACTCAGTTTTAAGGAAATGCTTCTGACATTTCCCTTCTAAGAATGATGTTTGCTTTAGGTGTTATGTTAGATACACTTTAACAGATTCAGAAATATCATTTCTATTCTCACTTTGCTAAAAGTTGTTTTATCATGATTAGTGTTGAATTTTATCAAATGCTTTTTCTGCACCTATTAAGATGGTAATTGGATTTCTCCTTTGCTGTTAATGTGAGGAATTGGTTCTCTAATATTAAACCATTCTTGTATCTCTGGAATTAGCCTGACTTTGTCATGATTTATTACCTCTTTTATACATCACTGATTTCGTTTGCTAATATTTTGATGTATTTGCATCTAGGTTCACAATTGAGATTGGCTGTAATTTGAGTGCTTTGGGAATTCAGTTGTATTAATCTCATAGAATGCATTGGAAATATTTCCTCTTTTTCAGTTTTCTGGAAGAGATTTATATGATTGAAATGAGCTGTTTCTTGGGAAGCTGGAATATTTTTCTAGGATTTTGTTCATTTAAGTTTTGTAAATTCAAAAGTGTTTTCTTTTGAATTTCTGCTTCATCAATAGTTATGTCCCCCTTTGCATTACGAACATCTTCTCTTCTTTCCTCTACCCCTACCCCTCTCCATTTTATTTACACCCCCCTTCCCCATAGCTAGCTTTTGGCCTTGGTAATTATTTCTAGTCTATTTTTTGATTATTTCTCTAATCATTTTAATCTGCTTCCTTCCACTTTATTGTGTTACGTGTCTAACTTAGGTTGGGTGCCTAGTTTTTTAATTTTTCAGACTTTCTTCACTTCTAATATAAGCATTCAAGACTGTAAGTTCACCTCGAATTACCACTATTGTTTATTTGTTATTCAAGTCTTGGTTCATAGTATTTTTTTTTTTTTTAAATGGCTGTACCCATGGCCCATGGAAGTTCCTGGACTGGGGGTTGAATCAGCTGTGGCAATGCTGATCCTTTAACCCATTGTGCCAGGCCAGGGGTGAAACCAGTGCCTCAGCAGCCATTTAAGCCACTGCAATCAAGTTCTTAACTCACTGTGCCATGAGGAAACTCCCATTGTATCTTTATTATTGCTCAATTCTAAATATTTTTACACTTCTATTAGGATTTCATCTTGCATCCCAGTGTTGTTTTTGAAGTATGTGTGTGTTAAATTTTTAATTTTGAGATAATTATAGATTCATAAGCAGTTATAAGAAATAATACAGAGATTCCATGTATAATAATTTACCCAGTTTCCTCCAGCAGTAACATCTTGCAAAACTGTAGAAAATATCACAACCAGGATATTGACATAGATGAGAATTCAGCTGTTAATCTTTGTGAGGATCCCTTATATGTGATGAGTCATAGCTCTCTTGCTACTTTCAAGATTTTTCTCTTTGTCTTTTGACAGTTTGATTGTGATGTGTCTAGATATGAATCTGTTTGATTTTATCTTATTTAGAGTGTGTGGAACTTCTTAAATGTGTAGATTCATGATTTTCAGTCAATTTGGGACTTTTAGGGCCAGACTTTTTTTTTTGGTTCTTTCCTTTCTTTTTCTGGGACCTCAGTGATGCACATGTTGGTACATTTCATGGTGTTTCACAAGTGTCTGAGGTTCTGTTCATTTTTTATCATTCTTTTTTCTCTATATTCCTCAGACTAGAAAATCTTGAACTGTCTTCAGGTTTTCTGATTATTCTTTCTGCCAGCTTGAATCTGTAGTTGTGCCCCTCTAGTAAAAATTTCATTTCAGTTATTGCACTAAAGCTCTTTTTCTTTCTTTTTTTTTAAACTTTCTTTTTGTCCACCCTCATGGTCAGGGATTGAACCTGTGCCACAGCAATAACCAGAGCCACAGCAGTTACATGCCAGATCCTTAACCCACTGAACCACTGGGGGATTCCCATATTTTCCCATTTCTTTGCGTGTCTCATAAGTTTTTTGAAAATTAGACTTTTTTTTTTTTTTTTTTTTTTTTTTGCCTTTTAGGGCTGCACCCACAGCATGTGGAGGTTCCCAGGCTAGGGGATCTAATCGGAGCTGCAGCTGCTGGCCTGTACCACAGCCATGGCAACGCTGGATCTGAGCCACATCTGCGACCTACACCACAGCTCACAGCAACACTGGATCCTTAACCCACAGAGCAAGGCCAGCGATCAAACCTGCAACCTCATGGTTCCTAGTCAGATTCGTTTCTGTGGAGCCAGGAGGAGGATTCCAGTAAAATAGACATTTTAAACAATGTAATGTAGCAACTCTAGAAATCACCTTCCCCTTACTTCCCAGGGTTTATTGTTGTTGCTGTTTGCTGTTGCTACTGCTGTGTTGCAGTTTGTTTAGTGACTTTACTGAACTAATTCTGTAAATCTGTATTCATCACGATGCATGGTCACTATAGTCTCAGCTTGGTTGGTTCAGCAATCCCAGGTTCTGAATGGACAAACTGTTTCCTTACATGCCTTGAGTTAATGTCTCCTGGCTTTTACCAAGGATGGTGTGCATCTGTGTGTGTGTGTCTGTGTGTAGTGTATCTTCCAGACTCTAGCACACTGGACAACTTTGCTTTAGTCTTTACTTCCTGCTTGTACAGTGTCTCAAGGTCTCCCAGCAGTGAGAGAGTTAGGGACTTCTCACACTTGTCCTGGGCATGCACATAGCCCTGCACATACATGTGGCCTTCCAGATATCCAAAAATGTGTTAGAACATTTCAGAGACCCCTATAGATGTCTTATGGGCAGAGGATCTGAGTAAACATTTTTCCAAAGATACAAATAGCCAACAGGTACATGAAAAGATGCTCAGGATCACTATCATCAGAGAAATCAAAACAATGAGGTATCATTTCATATCTGTCAAGAATGGTTATTATTAAAAAGACAAGAAATAGCAAATGTTGGTGGGAATGTGGAGAAAAGGGAGCCCTCCTGAGCTGTTGGTGGGAGTGTAAATTGGTGTGCCCACTGTGGAAAACAGTATGGAGATTCCTCAAAAAATTAAAAATAGAACTACCAAATGATCCAACAATTCCACCTCTGGGTATTTATCCAAAGAAAACAAAAACATTAACTTGAAAAGATATATGCACCTCTATGTTCATTGCAGCATTATTTGCAATAGCCGAGACATGGAAACAACCTGAGCGTCCATTGATGAATGAATGGAGAAAGAAGATGTGCTATATAAATCAACTATATATATGTGAATATTATTTGGCCATAAAAAAGAAGGAAATCCTGCCATTTGTGACAATGTGGATGAACCACAAGGGCCTTATACACAAAGCAAAATAAGTCAGACAGAGCAAATACTATATGGTATCAATTTTATGTGGACTTTCAAAACAACTCATAGATACACAGAGTAGAATGAAGGTTGCCAGAGGTGGGGGTTGGGGTGGGCAAGATGAGTTAAAGAAGTTACAAGGTACAAACTTCCAGTTTCAAAATAAGTTCTGGGAATGTAACGTGCAGCATGACTACTATGGCTAACAATACCAAATGTATATATGAAAGTGCTAAGAGTGAGGGGTCCTCAAAGTTCTCACCAGAAGAAAAAGAATGTTGGTAACCATGTATGGACTTTTTTTTTTTTTTTTTTTTTTTGTCTTTTTGCCTTTTCTAGGGCCGCTCCCGCAGCATATGGAGGTTCCCAGGCTAGGGGTCTAATCAGAGCTGTAGCCGCCGGCCTACACCACAGCCACAGCAACGCCAGATCCGAGCCGCATCTGCAACCTACACCACAGCTCACGGCAATGCCAGATCGTTAACCCACTGAGCAAGGCCAGGGATCGAACCCACAACCTCGTGGTTCCTAGTTGAATTTGTTAACCACTGAGCCACAAGGGGAACTCCTGTATGGACTTGTTTGATGATCATTTTACAATATATACAGATAGAAAATCATGGTTTTGCATACCTGAAACTAAAATAATGCTATATGTAGATTATATCTTGATTAAGAATTTTTTTTCCTTGTGCTATAGGACTAAACTGATGGCACAAAGTTATCCATGAAATCAGATAGAAGGCACAAGAGTTCCTGTTGTGGCTCAGCAGATTAAGAACCTGACATAGTGTCTGTGAAGATGCAGGTTCGATCCCTGGCCTTACTCAGTGGGTTAAGGATCTAGCGTTGCCGCAACCTGCAGCATAAGTCACAAATGTGACTTGGATCTGGTTGACCACTAGCCCAGGAACTTCCAAATGCTGCAGGTGCATCTCTAAAAAGAGAAAAAGAAGGCATAGGCAAGTAAGTACATGCACAGGTAAGTCCTCCTAAACCATACAAGAAACTTGGAACTCTTCTACTCCAACTACCTGACCATCTGGTTACATACTATAATTTTCTAGTATTTTGGACCTATTCTTTTGAATTTAATTTTTATGGCTAAGTAATAGATTCATCTGATTTAAAAGCCAGAAGTAAATGTTATAGAGCAATAAGTCTCCATCTTGCATTTGTCCCCTGTCTATTCAATTCTCTCCCGTAGGGAATCACTGGTCTTAGTTTATGTATCCTTCCAGAATTTTTTTATGCACAAGCAACAATTAACATAGATTTTTTGTTTATTTAGTTCTTCACCTCTCCTTTTTAATAAAAACGGGAACATGCTGCTTTAACTGCTCAGCATCTTATTCTTTTCACTTACAGAATCTTGGAGATCTTTCCATATTAGTGCATTGAAGTTATTTTTTTTTTTTAAATAGCTATCCAGGAGTTTCCACTGTGGCTCAGCGGTAATGAACCTGACTAGTATCCATGAGAACATGAGTTCAATCCCTGGCCTCGCTCAGTGGGTTAGGGATCCAGTGTTGCTGTGAGCTGTGGTGTAGGTCAAAGACGTGGCTCAGATCCTGCGCTGCTGTGGCTGTGGCATAGGTCGGTGTAGGTTGGCAACTACAGCTCTGATTGGACCCCTACCTAGCCTGGGAACCTCCATATGCTGTAAGTGCGGCCCTAAAAAGACAAAAAAAAAAAAAAAAGCTACCCATATTTCATCATATGGATTCCTATAATTTAGTTACCAGTCCCATACAGGTGAAATTTGTGTTGTTTCAAGCCCTATCCTTGAAAGAAACTCTGTGAAGGATAACCTTATACATAATATAGTTTCGTCCACTTGGAAATATATCTATAGGATAAATCACCCAAACTGGGCTGTATACATTTGGAACTGTGATAGTTCTTCATAAGAATTGTACCAGTTTATACTCATGTAAGTCAGGTATGAGAGTGCCTGTTTTCCCGCAGTTTCATCCACAGAATGTGTTAGCAAACTTTTAGATTTTTGCCAATCCGATAGGTGAAAAAAATATTTTGATGTAGTTTTAACTTGAATTTCTATTATTATCACTTTGAGTATTCTTTCATATGTTTAAAGCCATTTTCCTAGGAATTGACAAGAATATGAACAGATTAAATTGTATATGTATTTGCCCAAATTGATGGAACTGTGCACTTTAAATCTGCCCATTTCACTGTATGTAAATTACACTTCTAGCGTCATTTCTTAAATTTTTATTTCTCTATTTAATGACTTTGTAAAAAATAATTTGACTGTATATGTGTGGGTCTACTTCTTGACTCTATTCTTATAACATTGACCTATTTGTTCTTTTGCCCATGTCAAACTGTCTCGATTTTCTTAGCTTCATGATAAGCTTTGAAGGCATGGAGAATAATTCCTCCAAATTTACTTCCTTTTGCAAGGTTTTTTTGAGTATTCTTTGTCCTTTGCAGTTCCACATAAATTTTAGAATCAGCTTGTCAATTTCTTTTATTAAGGTTGCTTGAGAATTTGGGATTACATTGTCTCTATATCAACTTGGGGGGAATGGCTTAACCATACAAGTCTTACAACCCATTAATAGAGTATTTTTTCCATGTATGTTTGTCTTTAATTTCAGCAAGGTATGTTTTAGATTTCAGTGCAGGGGTTTGCACATTTTTATTAAATTACCATAAAGAGTTTTCTTTTACACAATCTTATAGACGATCTGTTGCTGGCTATTCTTGTTTGTTTTTCCATACCATTTGGGGATAGGAAGTTGGTTTTTTGTTTTTGTTTTTTTGTCTTTTCTAGGGTCGCACTGGTGACATATGCGGGTTCCCAGGCTACGGGTCTAATCGGAGCTGTAGCTGCCGCCGGCCTACACCACAGCCACGGCAACACAGGATCCGAGCTGAGTCTGCAACCTGCACCACAGCTCACGACAACGCCAGATCCTTAACCCACTGAGCAAGGCCAAGGGATCGAACCCACAACCTCATGGTTCCTAGTCGGGTTCGTTAACCACTGAGCCACGACGGGAACTCCCTGAAATTGGTTTAAAAAAGAAAAAAAAAGAGAGACTTTTTAAAAAGAAGTAATTTGATATTTTTAAAGGGAAAATGCAATCCTCTTTGATAGTAAGTCTTACTGTTCAAGAATAGGTCTTCTGGGAGTTCCTGTTGTGGCGCAGTGGTTAACGAATCCGACTAGGAACCATGAGGTTGCGGGTTTTTCAATGCCTTGAAATAGTTTTTTTTTTTTTCCCCTTGAAATAGTTTTAAAAGCATTTGAGAAAGAAGAATTGGACAAACCCATCTGTTTCTTAAAGGCTGGTAGAACTTCCTTGTGAAAACTGGGACTGATTTTTCTGATAAGGGTGTTTAAAAACTATCATGTTTTGATTTTCTTCTTATTTGGGAGTTTGTTTTGATAAATTATATAATTCCTCAAAAGTAGTGTATTTTATGTTGGTTTTCAGAATTGCTTGAATAGGGTTAAAATGGTTTTTATTTTTATTTTTTTGGCCATGCCTGCAGCATGTGGAAATTCCCAGGCTAGGCATTGAACCCATACCACAGTAGCAACCCAAGCTGCTGCAGTGACAACATCGAATCCTAACACACTGCCACGAGGGAACTCCCAAAACAAAGTAATTTTTATTATTTTTTGTCTTTTCTAGGGCTGCACCCGAGGCATATGGAGGTTCCCAGCCTAGGGGTCCAATCAGAACTGTAGCTGCCGGCCTACACCACAGCCACAGCAATGCCAGATCCAAGCCGCGTCTGCGACCTACACCACAGCTTACTGCAATGCCAGATCCCCAACCCACTGAGCGAGGCCAGGGATCAAACCCGAAACCTAATGGTTCCTAGTCAGATTCATAAACCACTGAGCCACGACAGGAACTCCACAAAGTAATTTTTAAATGATTCTCTAAACACTTGTTTTGGAGTTCCTGTTGTGGCTTAGTGGTTACCAAATCAAACTGGTATTCATGAGGACCCGGGTTTGATCCCTGGCCTTGCTCAGTGGGTTAAGGATCTGGCATTGCTGTGGCTGTGGTGTAGGCTGGCAGCTGTAGCTCTGATTCAACCCTAGCCTGGGACCCTCCATATGCCATGAGTGCGGCCCTAAAAAGACAAAAAATAAAGATAAAATAATAATAATAAATAAACTTTCTGTTTTTATGGTTATTTTTTATTTTGTGATTTTGTCCTTTCTTCCATCTTTTCTTCATTGGGTTAAGCTAGAGTGGTTTGATTTCTTGACACATACACACACCTTTTCCATTTATTTATTGGTTTTTTTCATTTTGTCTGCTACCTTATTAATATCTGCCTTTACTTTTATTTTTCTCATGTTTATTCCTTGATTTATTATCTTGTTGTTTGTTTTCTCTTTGAGTGGGTTGCATAAATGTATTTATTTTCATTCTCTTTCAATGACAGAAGTTTTTTTGTTTTGTATTTTTGCTTTTTAGGGCTGCACTGCAGCATATGGAAGTTCCCAAGCTCTAGGGGTTGAATCAGAGCTACACTGTGGGGCCTATGCCACAGCCACAGCAATGCGGGATCTGAGCCATGTCTGCAACAAATACCACAGGTCAGGGCAACACCAGATCTGTAACCCACTGAGCAAGGCCAGGGATTGAACCTGTGTCCTCGTGGATACTAGTTCAGTTCGTAACCTGCTGAGCCACAATTGGAACTTTCCTGACAGAAGTTTTTAAGGCTGTGCATTTTCCTTCCAGTGTAGCTTTAGGTATATCCCACAGGTTCTAATATATAGTTTTATATTTTTGTTTTTCAAAAAATTCTTTTTTTTTTTTTGTCTTTTTTAGGGTCACACCCGTAGCATATGGAGGTTCCCAGACTAGGGGTCTAATCAGAGCTATAGCTGCCGGCCTACACCACAGCTCAGAGCTACAAGATGGATCCTTAATCCACTGAATGAGGCCAGGGACCAAACTTGCAACCTCATGGCTCCTACTTGGATTTGTTTCCACTTCGCCACGACAGGAACTCCAAGAAATTCTGTAATATCAGTTTTGAGATCCTCTTTAACTGAAAGTTTGTCTAAGAGAGTGTAAGTTTCCAAGAAGGAGCTTTTTTGTTTTCTGTTTTGTTAATTCCTACATTTGAATTCAGAGAATGCAGTTCGTATTATCTTTTACTCTTGAGAATTTAGTGAAGTTTCATGTGTGTATATGTATGTGTGTGTGTTTGATAGGTATCCATGGTCCTTTGAAAAGAAAGTATAGTCTCAATATCAGAGTATAAAATAATGTGTGTGCATGCACTAGGTCATATGTAGCCATTTAATTAATTTAATTTAATTTAATTTAAATTAAATTAGTTCCTGCTGTGGTACAGTGGGTTAATGATCTGGCTTGTCTCTGTGGAGGTGCTGATTTCATCCCCAGCCCAATGCAATGGGTAAAGGATCTGATGTTGCTGCAGCTGTGACATAGGTTCATATTCAGTCCCTGGCTCAGGAACTTCCATGTCACAGATGTGGCTGAAAAAGAAAAAATAAATTAAATTAAATGAGTAATTCAGTTCCTCACCCACAGTAGCCACATTTCATGTGATCAACAACATGGCTTTTAGCTCCACATGGCTAGAGGCTGCTATACTAAATAACACATATATAGATCATTTCTGTTATCATAGGAGATTCTACTGGGCAGGGCCATTCGTTCAAACTTTTCTTTATTTCCATTTCATTTTGTTTGCTTTTGTCATTCTGTCCTCTGTGTCCCCCATTGTGTTTTGCTTCATGTCTGTTCCCCCTTGGGCTCTTACTAATTAGATCCTGAATTCAGGGGTGGTTTATTTTTCCTCTTCTACTTCTTTCTTAAGTTTGGCCAACTCATAGTCCATCTCCTATTTTCTTGCTATCTCTTCATTGATTTCTTGCATTTCTGCTATGAAGCCTTTCTTCATCGAGGTAGATGCTTGTTTTGTTTATAGCTAGTTTTTGGTTAACTTTTGCTGTTCCTTCCTGCCTTTTTTTCTTATAATATCTTTGTAATGATGATGTGCCAGTTCCTTTTTTTTCTCAATGAATTTTATTACATGTATAGTCGTACAATGATCATTACAACCAAATTTTATAGCACTTCCATCCCAAACCCTCGGTGTATCCCCTCACCCCCCAGCCTGTCTCATTTGGAAACCATAAGCTTTTCAAAGTCTGTGAGTCAGTATCTGTTCTGCAAAGAAGTTCATCATGTCCTTTTTTTAGATTCCACATGTAAGTGATAGGATTTGATGTTGGTGTCTCATTGTCTGACTGAATTAACTCAGCATAATAATTTCTAGGTCCAATGTTGCTGCAAATGCCATTATTTCTTTCCTTTTAATGGCTGAGTAATATTCCATTGTGTATATGTACCACATCTTCTTTATCCACTCTTCTGTTGATGGGCACTTAGGTTGTTTCCATGTCTTAGCTACTGTATACAGTGCTGCAATGAACATTGGAGTACATGTGTCTTTGCGAGTCATGGTTTTCTCTGGGTAGATGCCTAGGAGTGGGATTGCGGGATCAAATGGTAATTCTATTTTTAGTTTTCTAAGGAATCTCCATACTGTTTTCCACAGTAGTTGCATCAATTTACATTCCCACCAGCAGTGTAATAGGGTTCCCTTTTCTCCACACCCTCTCCAGCACTTATTGTTTGTAGAGTTTTTGATGATGGCCATTCTGGCCGGTGTAAGGTGGTACCTCACAGTGGTTTTGATTTGCATTTCTCTAATAATTAGCAACGTTGAACATCTTTTCATGTGTTTTTTGGCCATCCGTATGTCTTCTGCCAGTTCTTTTTTTATCACTCTTTATTCAATGAGTTGGATTTTTCTGGCGCAGCCATTTGTAAAAGATTCCTTCAGTGACTGTATTCTATGGGCATTTTTTTGAGATCAGCCACCTCTGGGTCATTTCTCTATTTTCCTTTTAACTTTCTTGTACTTCCACCCACACAACTTCTGACCAGTTGCTTTCTGCTTGGTGATTTCCAGCTCTCTCAACTCTTGTGGTATGTAAAGGATGTAGGTTGCTTACTTCGGGCTGAGCCCTTTACCCACAGGAAATGTAGTTTTACTAATATTTTCTGAGATCTGTCACCTCTGGCCTCTTTCTGTTCTCTTAATCCCTGTGGTATCTACTTGATCCCCACGCAGCTTCTCTGATGATTCTGGCAGCACCTGTGCATTTTTGAATATACAGATGATATCTATCACTCAGTTTTCCTGAAAATGGAATTTACTGGCTTTTATCTCCCCTCTCCATGTATCTTACAGTTTTTGTAAGACATCTTTAAGAAAAGAGAAATTGGGTGTTCCCTGGTGGCCTCGTGGTTAAGGACTTGGCAGTGTCACTGTTTTGACTTGGGTTCAGTCCCTCACCCAGGAACTTCCGCATCCCACAGGTGTGGCCAGCAAAAACAAAAACAAAAACAAAAGAACAAGAGAGAAATTGCTCTCAGCAACCCTTGGCCTTTTTTAAATTTTTTTTTTTTAAGGCTACACCCATGGCATATGGAGTTTCCCAGGCTAATCAGAGCGACAGCTGCCAGCCACAGCCACAGCAATGTGGGATCCAAGCCATATCTGTGACCTACACCACAGCTCACGGCAATGCTGGATCCTTAACCCGCTGAGCAAGGTCAGGGATTGAACCTGAAACTTCATGGTTCCTAGTTGGATTTGCTTCCACTGAGCTATGATGGGATCTCCACCCTTGGCCTTTTATTAACTTTGCACATCAGGAGTTCCGTCATGGCTCAGTGGAAGTGAATCTGACTAATATCCATGAAGATGAAAGTTTGATCTCTGGCCTCGATCAGTGGGTTAAGGATCTGGTGTTGCCATAAGAGTTGTGGTGTAGGTTGCAGACGTGGTTTGGATCTGGCGTTGCTGTGGCTGTGGTGTAGGCCGGCGGCTACAGCTCTGATTAGACCCCTAGCCTGGGAACCTCCATATGCTGTGGGTGCAGCCCTAAAAAGACAAAAAAGAAAGCACTGCATATTTCAAATATGAAATATTTGTTCAGATTTGCACACATTTTTACACTTTTATTTTTTCAGCCTGCCATTCTTTCTTGCATCTCAGACCTTCTTACTAGGATCATTTTCGCTTTACATGAATTACACTCTTTAGAAATTCCTTCAGGAGGTCCCATCATGGCTCAGCGGAAATGAATCTGACCAGCATCCATGAGGACACAGGTTGGAACCCTGGCCTCACTCAGTGGGTTAAGGATCTGGCGTTGCTGTGAGCTGTGGTGTAGGTCACAGATGCGGCTTGGATCCTGTGTTACTGTGGCTGTGGCGTAGGCCAGTTGCGACAGCTCCAATTCAGCCTCGAGCCTGGGAACCTCCATATGCCACGGGTGCAACCCTAAAAAGCCAAAAAAAAAAAAAAAAAAAAAGAAAAGAAAATGAAAAAGAAATTCCTTCAGAGAAGGCTAGTTGTGTTTTGTTAATGTGAAAATATTTTTAGTTCATAATTTTTTTCTAAAAGATTATTTTCTAGTTACAAGTTTAGGTTGATAACTATTTTCTCTTAACACTTTGGGCCCTATTCCAATACTCTAGAATTTACTGTTGCTGTTGAGACGTCTGCTATTAGTCAGTTTGTTTTTCCTTTGTAGGTGATCTACCTATTCTCTTTTTCTGCTTTGGAAGCCTACTCTTTGTCTTTGATGTTCTGAGTTTTACTATTATTGTGCTTAGATGTGGCTCTTTTTTATTTACCTGGCTTGGTATACATTCTGCCTTCTGTTATCAGAGGATTCAAGTCTGAAAAGTTCTCACTAATTGCTTTTCTAGGCACTTTTTCTCTCATCTCTTTCTTTTCTTCTGCTGTGACTGATTTGATTACACTAGGCTTCATTTATCCCCCATATTCCTTAAACTCTTTCAGAGCTTTTCAACTTCTTATCTCTTTATGTTCCACTTTGGGTCTTGTTTTTCACTTCCAGTATGATGGTGCTTTTTTTTTGAGGTGTGCCCCCTGGCATGTGGAAGTTCCCAGTCCAGGGTTTGAACCTGTATCAGAGTAGTGACCCAAGCTGCAGGATTGACATCAGATCCTTAACCAGGGAACTCCCTAATGGCACTTTTATTTCTTTAAGGCTTGCATCCATTTAAAAATATTCTATGCCAAGTGAAAGATGCCAGATACAAAGGGATATATCATGGACAAGTCCATATAAATCACATTCTGTAAAAGGCAAGGCATAGGGTCAAAATTCATATCAATGGTTGCCAAGGACTAGGAGTTGAGGGAACAAATTGACTCCAAATTGAGGGAATTTGGGAGGTAAAGGAAGTATTTTTATCTTTATTTTTATGTTTTTGCTTTTTAGGGCTACACCCTTGGCATATGGAAATTCCCAGGCCAGGGGTTGAATCAGAACTGTAGCTGCTGGCAACAGTGCAGGATTTGAGCCCTACCCTGGGAACTTCCATATGCCCATATGCCACAGGTGTGGCTCTAAAATAAATAAATAAATAAATAAATAAATAATAAAAATAAGAAAATAGAAAAAATTTTACCAAACTCAGCCAGTATCCATATATGCGAAAGCTCAAAAGAGTATATTGAGGAAGCTCAATGACACAAACATTTGATTAAAAATAAAACATGGTATTTAATAAATATTAAAAAATAAAATAAATAAGTAAATAAAAATTTAATACTGGACATTGTAGGTGATTCTGTTATCTTCCTCTAGAGACTATTTATGTTTATCAAGCAATTAACTTGAGATGAGCGGCAGCTGCTATTTCTACTCAGTTCTTTTGGTTTCCAGTTATCTTTTTCTGGTTGTTTTCTGCTGGGCTCCTTGGTAGTCTCTGCACATGCACAGGTCAGGAGTCAGCCAAGGATTTGATCAGATTTTATATGCATTTTTAAGAAGCCTCTGTGGTTTCTTCTAAACTTGATTATCTAGAGTTTCCTAGTGGTTCAGAGGGTTAGGGATCTGGCGTTGTCACTGCTGTGGCTCTGGTTACTGCTATGGCACAGATTCAGATCCCTGCTCTGGGAACTTCTGTATGCCGTGGATGCAGCCAAAACAAAATAAAATAAAATAAACTTGATTCTCTGACTTGTCAAACCAGTAAGACTAGCAACTTTATGCTTGAATTCTGGCCATCCTGTGCTAGGTGTTCCGGATAGTACCTTCAGACAAAATCCTTATGATCACAAATCTTATCCACGGCACCTCCCTTCTGACCATGGTTGACTCCCCTCCAGTTTCCTCTTGCTGGTATTCTCTTCAGTTCCTTCAAATAATTGTATTCTTTTATTTTGTCCAGAGTCCATAATTGTTATAATACAATATAGGCTACTCCACCACTCCTGGAAGCAGAACCTCCAACTTTTGTTTCAAAACACTCCAGTGAGGATGTTGACTTGTCTGAAATTTAAAGAAAAGATCCAAGGTAGATGTATGTATTTGGTATTCACTGACCTACAGATGGTATTTACAGCCATGATAATAGATGAGACCATTAAGAGATGAGCATAAATAGAAAGGGGAAACAAGAATAGAAGAATAAAGGAATTCCCGAAGTGGCGTGGTGGGCTAAGGATCCAGCATTTCCACAGCTGTGGCAGAGGTCACTACTGGGGTTCAAAACATCCTGCAGCTGCAGCCAAAAAAAAAAAAAAAAGGAATAGAAAAAGTTTTTAAAAATTGATTTAATCCTCATGAAATTAACAGTAATAACAGATGCTATTTACTGAACCCTTTGTGGAAGACTTTCCATGCATCTTATTGAATATATCCGACAGCATCTGCAGCAGACAAGACATTGAGACTCAGAAGGAAGTGGTTTGCCCGTGGTCACATAGAAGGTGGATGAGAAGAGGAAGAAGGAGACTACTGAGAGGGAGCAGACTGTACAGTAGGAGGAAAATCTTGGTTGAAGTTTTTAGACTCTCAGAGTCCCAGCTTCCACATCTGTAAAATGGGAATAACAGTGACCTTGTTTTTCGTGTGAGAATTAGAAATAATATATGTAAAATCCCCCAAATAGTGCACCTAGGAAACATGTAACTAGAGGATAGTGATAACACCTATGAATGTTATTTGTTGTGTTTAGCTTTATTATTTTATGCAAATAGAATGAAGGTCCCCCTGATTCCTTACCAGGAGTAGGTGGGCATAGGGATGGAAAAGACTGAGAGGATTAACAAGGAAGAAGACAGACAAGAGAGGGAAGGGCCTTCAGGATGTTTGTCTAAAGCAGACTTTGGATTGACCAGCATCTAAATAGGAGACATGGGAGTTCCCGTCGTGGCTGAGTGGTTAACGAGTCTGACTAGGAACCATGAGGTTGCGGGTTTGATCCCTGCCCTTGCTCAGTGGGTTAACGATCCGGCATTGCCGTGAGCTATGGTGTAGGTTGCAGACGCGGCTCGGATCCCGCGTTGCTGTGGCTCTGGTGTAGGCTGGTGGCTACAGCTCCGATTGGACCCCTAGCCTGGGAATCTCCATATGCCGTGGGAGCGGCCCAAGACCAAGAAATAGCAAAAAAAATAAAAATAAAAATAAATAAATAAATAAATAAATAGGAGACATGAAAGCTGTTTCCCACTGAATCTAGGACCCTATGTGTTTGCAAGACTGATGAATGGACTCTCTTGGCTGTGGGCAGCACCTCCAGGTCCCTTCAGGGATATGGGCTCAAGCCACACAAGAGGAAGAAAACCTACAGATTAAGTCAAAAGGTAAAGATTTTATTATTTATTATTATTGTTTTATTATGTTATTTGTCAAATTATAACCCAAAGTATAAAGTAAATATTCATGAGTCTACTCTAATATAAATTGTTAAATATATCTCCAATGCAGGAGAACTAAAGATGCTTTTTGTAGATACTCCCTTCCTTAAGTGTGGGCTGTGCTTAGTGACTTGCTTCCAAAAGCATAGGATGAAAAGGGGAAGGAAGTAACTTAATAGGAGAAATCTGGCAAATACAACCTTACTTAGGTAATTGAGGTTAACGCTGACAGTGATAAATCCTTTTGACATGCTGTACTCTTTTTTTTTTTTTTTCCAGGGCCTCAGCTGGGGCATATGGTAGTTCCCAGGCTAGGGGTCAGATCAGAACTCTAGCTGTCTGCCACAGCCACAGCCACAGCCATGCCATTTCTTCTTCAACCTACACCCCAGCTCATACCAACACTGATTGATCCTTAACCCACTGAGTGGGGCCAGGGATCGAACCTCTGTCCTCATGGATGCTAGTCAGGTTCGTGACCCCTGAGCCACAATGGGATCTCCCTATTCTTTTTTTTTAATGTTCTTGTTCTTTCTTTTTTTGGCCATGCCTGTGCCCTGTGGAAGTTCCCAATCCAGGGTTTGAACCCGTGCCTTATTAGTGACTCCAGCCAAAGCAG
Source organism: Sus scrofa (assembly GCF_054392235.1). NCBI lineage: Eukaryota > Metazoa > Chordata > Mammalia > Artiodactyla > Suidae > Sus > Sus scrofa. The sequence goes on along the minus strand of NC_139389.1, from coordinate 40,467,144 downwards.
TGACAGCACTGGATCCTTAACCCACTGCACCACTAGAGAACCCCTATATACTCTTGATATAATGTGATGAGAATGGCATTTTACCCCAGTGGTCTTGGTCCTCCAATCCCATTATCCCAGTCTAATCCTGAGAAAACATCAGACAAATCCCAACTGAGAGACATTTTACAAAATGCCTGACCAATATTCTTCAAAGTTGTTCAAGTTACTGAAAACAAAGTCTGAGAAACTGTCACAGCCAAGAGGAGCCTAAGAAGACATATGGCATCTGGGATGGGGTCCTGGAGTAGCAAAGAATTGGTAAAAACTGAGAAAATCTGAAAATATGTATTTTAGTTAATAATAATTTATCAATATTATTAGTTGTGACAAATGTGCCATACTAACATAAGATACTAATAATAGGGAAACTGGGTGTGGAGTACATGGAAACTCCCTGTATTCTCTTTGCAGCTTTTCTATAAATCTAAAACTATCCTAAAAAGTTTATTTTAGGGAGTTCCTGTTGTGGCTCAGTGGATTAAGAACCCCACTAGTATCCATGGGGATGCGGGTTCGATCCCTGGCCCCTCACTCAGTGGTTAAGGATCCACCATTGCCCTGAGCTTTGGCTGCCTAGGTCACAGACGAGGCTTGGATCTGGTGTTGCTGCAGCTTGGTGTATGCCGGCAGCTGCAGCTCCGATTCAACCCCAAGTTTATTTTATATACTTAAATAAACAAATTTTAAGGTACAGCTTGACACTGGACACAGAGAAGATTTGGGGGGAGTCATTTTATTCCTGATTCTGAAGGAGGGAGGTGAAGTCGTGGTTTCACTGTTAAAAAAAAAAAAAAAAAAAAAAAAAAAAGAATGGGAAATAGAAGGGAGAGGTGTGGACAAAAGCAAGCAGACTCCTGGACAATCTGAGCGGGGTGCCAATTAGTCGGAACAATGAAAGGTCTCAGAGAGACCATGTCTCATCTCACCTATTTTCAAAAACTCATGCCCAGGCTGAACGTATTAAAAGAAGCAATGGAACAGTGGCTAAAACTGCCTTGAAGAAAGGAAGGGAGGGAGGGGGGAAGGAGGAGAAGAGGGAGGGAGGATGGGAGAAGCAGAGAATTTCCATTTCAAAAAATTCCTCTTACTTAAAACAACTTTCTGGAATGTTAGCAGTATTTCACAATGCAGTCATCTCATTTTGGCAGCTTGATTGATTTCCTGATTTCCAGGAAAACTGAGCTGTCATCTGGTTCCTCCTTGGCTGTTTACCGACATGAATATGCAATTCTCCCAAAATGTGAAATGGCTGCTGAAGAAGTGAAATCTAATTCTTTCTGACGTATTGCTTCCAGCCCTCCACTGTCTCAAAGATGAAGAAACCCAGTGGAGAAACTTTTTCTCTCTCCCTAAAAAAGAGGGGGATGGTTCATTTCTTGGGGACTCTTCACGTGAACGAAAGGCTCTGAGCCCTGCCATTGGGCGTGTGTGATGCACGGTGCCTCAGCCAGCAGCCTGAGAGCAGTGGCCATGGCCATGTTTGCCAAGAGGATTGTCATCGTCCACATGTGGCTCTGAGCCCTGCCATTGGGCGTGTGTGATGCACGGTGCCTCAGCCAGCAGCCTGAGAGCAGTGGCCATGGCCATGTTTGCCAAGAGGATTGTCATCGTCCACATGTGGTTTTGAGCACCTCCTGGTACAATAACTAACCTTACTGTGCACTCTGTGTGCACGTACCCCTCACCAGTCCTGAGAGGCAGGCCTTCTATTATTCCATTTTAGAGAAAGAAAAATGAAGGCCAGAGGACTAAACCCCCTGCCCCCAAACACATGGTGTGATGGTTAATCGTATGTGTCAACTTGGCTAGGCTTTGTGTCCGAGTTATATTATTAAACACTAGTCTAGATGATGCTGGAAAGAAATTTCGTAGATGTGATTAATACTTAGAATCGGTTGACTTAAAGTCGATTGCCCTCCATAGTGTAGGTGGACCTTATTCAATCAGTCGAAGGGCTTACCAGCACACACTGAGGTTTCTTTTTTCTCTCTTTCTTTTTCTTTTCTTTTCTTTTTTTTTTTTTTTTTTTGCTTCTTAGGGATGCACCTACAGCATATGGAAATTCCCAGGCTAGGGGTTGAATCAGATGCAGCTGCCGGCCTACATCACAGCCACAGCAACTTGGGATCTGAGCTGTGTCTGGGACCTATACCACCACAGCTCATGACAACGCTGGATCCTTAACCAACTGAGCAGGGCCTGGGATCAAACTCCATCCTCATGACTAGTCAGGTTAGTTAACCACTGAGCCATGGAGGGAACTCACGAGGTTTCTTAGAGAAGAAAGAATCTGCCTCAAGACTCTAATATGGGGAGTTCCCTCATAGCTCAGTAGGTCAAGGATCTGGTGTTGTCATTGCTATATCTCTGGTTACAGCTATGGTGTGGGTTTTTGTTTGTTTTTGTCTTTTTAGGGCTGTACCTGTAGCATATGGAAGTTCCCAGGCTAGGGGTTGAATTGGAGCTGTATCTGCTGGTCTACACCACAGCCACAGCAACTCCAGATCCAAGCCACCTCTGTAACCCACACCACAGCTCACAGCAATGCCAGATCCTTATTAACCCACTGAACGAGGCCAGGGATTGAACCCATGTCCTCATGGAACCAGTCAGGTTACCACTGAGCCACAACAAGAACTCCTATAGTGCAAGTTTGATCCCTGACCTGGGAACTTCTCCAAGCTACAGGTGCAGCCCCCCAAAAAAGGCTATAATATATATAGAAATTCTGGAGTTCCCATTGTGTCACAACTAGGCAAGACGAATCCGACTAGTAGCCATGAGGATGCAGGTTTGACCCCTGGCCTCACACAGTGAGTTAAGGATCCCACGTTGCTGTGAGCTGTGGTGTAGGTCACAGGTGAGCATCAGATCCCTCATTGTTGTGGCTGTGGTGTAGGCCGGCAGCTGTGGCTCCGATTTGACCCTAAGCCTGGGAGCTTCCATCTGCTGCGGTTGTGGCCCTAAAATGAAAGAAAAAAAAAAAAAAGGGTTCTGCCCAAATTTCCAGCTTGCTAGCCTGCCCTACAGATCTTAGACTTGCTAACCATGCCCCACCCAGTCACATGAGCCAATTCCTTAAACCCATCCCCCTTCTCTCTCAACCCCAGGTCTTTTCAGATGCAAAGCCCAGTTCTCAACTCCACTCTCTGCTGCCTCCCAGACCCTGCACGAGAAGCTGCAGACACCAGAGTGGCAAGTGTACCGTGTCAGCTGTGGTGTGAGTGACTGCGATTAGATCTCTTGAGGACTTCTGAGGGGAGATTTAACATGAAGGAGACCAGGTGAGTGGCAAAAACTGCTGTTGAGAGGAGGAGGTCAAGATGTCAGGAAGATGGGGTGATCAAGGAGGGAAGAGGATGTGGCAGAGAAAATAATTAAAAAGAATAGTTAGGGAGTTCCCGTTGTGGCTCAGCAGGTCACACGCCCAGCAAGTATCCTTGAGGATGCCTGTTCAATCCCTGGCCTTGCTCAGTGGGTTAAGGATCACGAGCTGTGGTGTAGGTCACAGATGTGGCTCAGATCTGGTGTTGCTGTGGCTGTGGTGTAGGCCGGCATCTGCAGCTCCAATTCGACTCTTAGCCTGGAAACTTTCATATGCTGCAGGTGCAGGCCTAAAAAGAAAAAAAAAAAAAAGGGGAAGGAAGAAAGAAAAGGCTCGGCTGCTTTTGTGCCTGTGGTGGTTGCGGGAAGAGGGATAGTAATGCAGGAGAGAAAAGCCCACAGTGATCGCAATAGGCGGGGACATTGCTATTGCCACACTGTGTGGTGGTAAATAGGGGCCCAGACATCTTCATCAGTAAAACTGTTTAGAGGGAACCCTGTCCGGTGGGGATGGGAGGGGTCCACCTAGTGGAAAACTAGATATAGAGGCCTCGGCAAATCCCCCAGCAAAGTGCCCCAGTCAGACCCATTCCTACCTGGACATCGAGGTTGGGAGGCATGGAAATGGTAGGTAACATGCGCTGTAGGCGTCCAGGTGCAGGTCTAGGCTTTCCAACCTGGCTCTGTGCTCTTACGGGGGTGGGGCAGGTGCCGAAGCTGGCGGAGTGGGGGTTGGCTAAGAAGCAGCTGAGGATCCCTAAAGTCACATTCTAGTATCTGGGACAAGGGTTTTTAACTGAGGTTCACACACCATAGACTCTGCACTGGAATTCAAAGGTCCATGAACTTGAATTGGAAAATATTACAACTTTTCCTTTCGCTCACCTTCATTTCCTCAGTTATGAATAAAGGCAGCAAACTACAGTTGCATCAGCAGGGTCAGGAGAAAGCAGGGCTTTTCATTTCCCTTTATACTTGCTACAGAGAGCTTGAAACCTTACTTGTACTCATTTCTACTTCAAGATTACAGTAGTTTATTAGGCTCGCCCCTCGATCTTGTTATTTAATGTGTTAATAAACCCGTGTGTTACAATATCACACACTTAAATATTTTCACAACTGTGTTTCAACACAACTAGCTTCCTTTGCGACCCTGTGTATTTTACTTTATGAGTATGAAAATATTTTGGGAAGGGATTCACAGCACAAAGAAGGTCAGGGGCCCCCAGACAGACTGGAGGGTCTGTTGATACTCTGGCCCAGAGTGAGGGCAGCCACCCAGCTGAGCACAGGCTCTTGCAGGGGGAACCAGGTCAGATCCCACCAGGTGTGGCCCCTGCCCCCAGAAATCTTGGGATGGGGGGTGGGGGAGGCATGAATGACAGTGACAACTCACTAAGATCTTTAGCTTAATGGAGTGGCCTTGGGCCTCTGCTGCCCATTTCAGAAAAGGAGAAAAGTCACCAGCCTCTTGCCCTAAGTCACAGGGGGTTTAGGGAGAATGACGGCAGAGCCCTAAGTTCACTATGGAATAAAGGGAAGGGAGCACTCAGCTCTGGTTCTTGTTTATTTATTTTTAAGGCTGCAGCATATGTTCCCAGGCTAGGGGTTAAATTGAGTTGCAGCTGCTGGCCTACATCACAGCCACAGCAACGTCAGACCCAAGCCTTGTCTCCCACCTATACCGCAGCTCATGGCAACACCAGATCCTTAACCCACTGATTGAGGCCAGGGATTGAACCTGCATCCTCATGGATACTAGCTGGGTTCTTAACTTGCTGAGCCACAGTGGGATCTCCCTCAGCTCTGGTTCTCAGGGAGTCGTTTTAGCGCAGTTTAAGGACACAACATCCAAGTGTGGTCAGAAGAGGCAGGAAGAGGTTCCTCTCTCCCCGGCTGTGGTTGGAGCTCAGCTCAGGGACTGGAGGAGAGAGTGACCCACACCCTCCTGGAGAACAAAAGCCATTTCCATGTGCCAGGGCAAAGTTGAGCCAAGCCCTCTTCAAACAAGCCTCCAGCCTTGCAGGCACCACGCATCCACACACACCACTCTCCCTTGGCGGGGGCAGGTCCCCCGTCTCTGCCTTCACATGTGCTCCCCTCCATGGGAGCAGTGCCACCCCCATTTCATGCCAGGCTAGCCCTGCCCCAGGTGACACAAATGGCCAGACCCCAGTGACAGGCCCCAGCTGCTTCAGGAGAGGAGCTGTGCCTTCGTGCACACACACCCTCCATTTCACAAAGGAGGGAATCCAGTAACAAATGCTGCTACTGACCTCTCTCCAGTCCCCTGAGTGGCTTCTTTGTCTCTGTCAGGTTTTTTGTTTTTTTGTTTTTTTGTTTTTGTCTTTTTAGGACCACACCTGCAGCACATGGAAGTTCTCAGGCTAGCGGTTGAATCAGAGCTGCAGCTGCCAACCTGCAGCACAGCCACAGCAATGTCAGATGCTTAACCCACTGAGCAAGGCCAGGGATCAAACCTGCATCCTCGTGGACACTAGTCGGGTTTGTTAGCGCTGAGCCACAACGGGAACTCCTGTCAAGACCTTTTGAGTTGCCCCACTGGCCACAGGGCAAAGCAGAGAACCCCCTTATCCACTAAGGGCTGGGGCAAAAGACCTGCCTGAGGTTCTGTAGACCAGCTGTGAGAGTAACTGCGCCTGGATCCCCAAGCTCAGCCTCTCCGCCCCCACCAGCCTCCTCCCCACCAGGTGCGCACAGGGTAAGGTCAGACCCACCAAACCCCTTCACACAGCTCAGCACCTTCACCTCCCTCTGGTGAGATAATTGTAGGGAAGGAGCTGAGGTGGCACATAGTTGTTTAATTCTGGGGGAGGGAAGGGCTGGAGGATGCTGAGGGACCTGGGAGTGTGAGAGCCTGAGATTTTCAGGGGAACAGCTCTAAGGCTCTGCTTCCTGCTGGGTTCTCTGCTGCCCTGGATACCAAGCTGGTCTGATCCAGGCAGAGAAATGACCTCAGGACCCCAGGACATCTTTCATTTGTAGATGTTTGTTTCAAGTAGGCACTAGAGGTGGGCAGGGGGGAGGGGAGGCAGAACCATACACACTGTCCCCTGGGGCAGAGAAGTGTGACAGGGGAGTGACTTCCTGGAGAGAAGCCTGAGGCAAAGTCCTGAGGGATAGGGGGATTTTCTCTAGGGAGGAGAAAGGAGAAAGGGTGGGCCTTTTCCGCCAAGGCTCTGAAAGAAGCACATGGAAGTTCCCAGGCCAGGGATCAAACCTGCATCCTCATGGATACTAGTCAGGTTCTTAACTCACTGAGCCACAACAGGAATTCCCTCTTCTTTTTTTAAACAGACATTATTTTTTAGAGCAGGTTTAGATTTACAGAAAAGTGCTGCTCAAAGTACGGAGGGCTCCATACACTCTCTCCCTCCCACCTCCATCCAAGGGTTCCCCTAATATTAAATATTAACATCTCACATTAATGTGGTACATTTGTTACAATTGATGAACCAATATCAGTACATTATTAAAAAAAAGTCCAGGAGTTCCCATCGTGGCTCAGCAGTTAACAAACCTGGCTAGCATCCATGAGGACTCCAGTTCGATCCCTGGCCTCCCTCAGTGGGTTAAGGATCCGGCGTTGCAGTGAGCTGCAGTGCAGGTCGCAGATGCGGCTCAGATTCTGCATTGCTGTGGCTGTGGCGTAGGCTGGTGGCCACAGCTCTGATTGGACCCCTAGCCTGGGAACCTCCATATGCTGTGGGTATGGCTCTAAGGCAGAAAGAAAGAAGGAAGGAAGGAAGGGAGGGAGGAAGGAAGGGAGAAAGAAAAGTCCACAGCTTACTTGAGGGTTCATTCTTTGTGTTATACAGCTCCATTGGTTGTGACAAATGCATGATGTCATGTATCCACCATTACGTCATTCAGAATAGTGTCACTGCTCTAAAAATGCCCTGATGGAGCCTCGCTTTTAACTTCTCTAGAATGAGAGTGTGAAACTCATCTAAAGCCCCTCAGTCTCCCATCAAAGTTTCTAATTTAGGCCTTTTGACAAATTAAGTGGTAGTGAAATCAAATGTTTCTCTAAATGTTGTTTGACAGTCATCAGAATCACCAGGCTTGGGTTTGTGTGAGGGGGTGTCCTCATTCAAATGCTCTAGGGTCTCAACCCCAGATTTGTTAAATTAGAATCCCACGGGTAGAGCCTAGGAATCCCACCCACAGCCTATGGAAGTTCCTGGGCCAGGGATCAAATCCCAGCCAGAGCTGCAACTTATGCCACAGCTGCAGCAACACCTTAACCCACTGCACTGGGCCTGGGATTGGACCAGCACCTTCACAGAGATAAGCTGGATCATTAATCCCCTGCGCCACAGTGGGAACTCCCCAGGAATCTGCATTTAAACCAGGCTCTGGTGCATAGGGATGTTTGAGACCCACCCTGCCCAGGGCAGCAGGATCCACTGGACTAATCTCCTGCCTGACTCCTTGCTCTTGGGAATTTGTTCCACCAAAGTTTCGAAACCTAAACAGAAAAATCCGATCTGTCATCAGGTTAAAGCTCAGGAGAGATGTTCAATTCCCCAAAAGGGAAAGGAGCAAGACCGTTTTTTCTGGAAAAAGCCCATTTTGCTTTCTGCAGCTCCCAGTCACCAAGCCTGCTGTCGTTTCCTATCCTGATTGCTGATCACTCACCCAAAATAACCTGCACGCAGCGTCTCACCAGCTGCAGTGCTCTGTAACTCCCCTAATTTAGCAGCCAGACATGTTTGGCTCCACAATAAAGGGGCTCTGGGAGGGTGCCCCTCCCTCATGGCCAACTGTACTGTGTTGAATAGTGTACCCCCCCAAGTTCACGGCCATCCAGAACCTCAGAACATGACTTTATTTGAAAATGAGTTCCCTTCATGTCTCAGTGGTTAACGAACTCGACTAGGATTCATGAGGATTCGGCTTTGATCCCTGGTTTCGCTCAGTGGGCTAAGGATCTGGCATTGCTGTGAGCTGTGGCGTAGGTCACAGATGCAGCTTGGATCCTGTACTGCTATGCTCTGGTGTAGGCTGGTGGCTGTAGCTCTGATTCCACCCCTAGCCTGGAAATTTCCATATGCCATGGGTGTGGCCCTAAAAAAAAAAGATATTTGCAGATGTAATTAGTAAGGATTAAGACCAGACTGGATTAGAGTGGGTCCTAAATTCAGTGATGTTCTTGTAAGACCTTCCCAAGACTGATACACACGGGGGAGAAGGCCGTGCAAAGACAGAGGCAGAGGCAGAGGCGGGGGAAGCAGCTGTAGCCTAAGAGCACCAGAGACTCCAAGAGCCACCAGAATCTAAAAACAGGCCAGGAGGGATTCTAACCTAGAACATTCAGAGGGAACATGGCCCTGCCAACACCTTGACTTCAGACACCTTTTTTTTTTAAGGCCGCATCTGCAGCATCTGTAGATTCCCAGGCCAGGGGTCAAATTGGAGCTGCAGCTGCCGGGCTGCACCACAGCCACAGCAACCCCAGATCCAAGCCACCTCTGCAACCTACACCATAGCTCACAGCAATGCCAGATCCTTAACCCACTAAGCAAGGCCAGGGATCGAACCTACATCCTCATGGATATCAGTCGGGTTCATAACCTACTGAACCACAACAGGAACTCCTTGATTTCAGATGTCTAACCTCCAGAACTGTGAGAATAAACCTCTATTATTTTAAGCCACCCAGTTCGTGGTAATTTATGATGCAACCCTAGCACACTCATACATCAGCATTGCCCTAGCCCCCTGCCCTGGTTCGGCCCACCCCTCAGCCCCAAGAAGGGCAGGACCCCTCACATAGGCAGTTCTCCAGAAGGGTGCTTTAATGAGGCCAGTTATGATCAGAGCCGTTTTCTCCCAACCAACCACTCTCTGTATCTATGAGGCCTGTTTCCTACACCAGGACAACAGCCCTCTCTCCTCCACTTGGAAGGCTGCAGTCCACGTGGAAACACTAGTAGTGACAAATAAATAGGGGTCCCAGGGGCAGCGGCTGGCAGGTGGTGCCATGTGGTGGTTCCTGGGCTCAGCTGAGGGTGGGGCTCGACAGGTCACTGCAACTTCATGCCGCTCCGGCGCCTCGAGTCCTTCCGGGCAATGGGGCTGAAGTTCGCAATCTCCTTGTAGATGTGCTCTGAGAAAGGCAGGGCAGTTCAAGGTGGGTAGGGCATGCTGGGGGCAAGAGAGAAACAACCTCCCCAGCAGACACAGCGTGGAGCAGGAAGTCAGCCCAGCTCAGGGAGAAAGAAGTGCATGCAGGAGGCGATGCCTGCTCAGAGGAGGGGAGTCTCCAGGAGGGTGTTGGAGCCAAGGAGGCAGAGGGGGGAAGGGGCCTGAGGCCCCCGCTCTTACGCTTCCATTCATCCACTGTGAGTTTCTCATGCTCTAAGGAATCATCAAGTGGCTGCTGGGCCTCTGTCTCCTCCTCGGGGTCCCGGAAGGGTTCAAAGAAGGGGTGGGTGAGCGCCTGCGAGGCTGTCAGGCGCTTGTCCACGTCCAGTTCTAGCATCTTCTCCAGCAGGTCTGTAGCTGCAGCAATGGAGTGTGAGCCTTGCAGCCCAGGCCGGGGAGAGCCCGCCTGCTGAGATGGCCCTTGGGCCCCAAGACTCACCCTGGGGGCTGGCACGCGGGAAGAGCTGAGAGAAATCCTTCTTAGGGCTCTGTGGCAGGGACTGGATGTAGGATTTGGCCTGGAAGACAGAAAAGCCCTGAGTAATCCCCAGCTGGCAGCTCCTCAGGGCTCAGGCCATGGAGTATGGAGCAGGGACCCCCAGAAAAGCCCCCGCACAGGGCTGAAGGCTCAGGTCAGAATCCAAGGGGAGGTAAAGGCCAGAGCCCTTGCCAGGGCAGAGGGGAGGCCCAGGTGAGCCTACTTCCACAAAGGCCTGCGGCTCACCTGATCCTAGTCAGCCCCGCGCACAGCCCCGGCCCGCCTGGGCCCCTCTGCCACTCACTGCTTTGTCTTTCAGCTTCTGCACAAACTCGGTGCCTGGCACCCCGGTCACCTTCAGGATCTGGGTCAGTTGGTCCAGGTCTTGGCAGCAGGTTAAGGCTCAGCCTCATGCCCTGGGGGCGGGTCTGAAGCCACCCTCCCCACCACGCCTCTATCAAGCCCACCCCAAAGCGTGGACCATCCAAGCTCCAGGAGCTCGCCTCCCCCTGCTTCAGGAGGGGAGGTTCTACTTCTGGGCTCAGGTCTCTGGAAGGCTGCTCGCTCGCCATGCTGGGTTAAAGGTCCCTCCCCACAAATGCTCCTGCATGGGTCACCTTCCCAGCCTCACCCCACCCATTCCTTTGTCATCGTCTCCCCTCCCACTCTGAGTTTCGCAGCACAGACCCCACATCTTCTCCTAGTCCCTGCACAGCACACACAGGAGCTTATTTTGTGTGTGCATGGTGCCAAAATGCCAAGTGTTTCCTGCATGTGGTGGAATGACAGGTGACTAGTTTTCATCATTTTGCTTCTCTGCATTTTCTTTTTTTTTTAAATAGCCATACCTGAGGCATGTGGAAATTCCCAGGCTACGAGTTGAATCGGAGCTGTAACTGCCGGTCTACACCACAGCCACAGCAACACAGGATCTGAGCCCTGTCTGAGACCTACACTGCAGCTCACAGCAACACCAGATCCTTAACCCACTGAGCCACAAAGGGAACTCTGCTTCTCTGCATTTTGAAATTGTTCCACAAAGGAGAGGTTTAAATAATAAAGTGTCTGCTAAATGGAGTTTGGCTTTTCCAGCAAAGGATACAGTCTTTCCCCTTGAATAGAGTTTTCCCAGTTAGCATCTCTGCCATGATACAGCCCACAGACCAGATGTCCACTGCAGAGGGCGGGAGAGGAAGTGTCACCTGGACTGGCTGACCAGGACCCAGCAGTGAGTCACCCCACAGTTACCTGGATGACTTGGGGCAGCTGCCAGCGAAGATACCACACACACACCCCCCTGCCGCCCCCTGCTCCTCGCCCTGGGCATCTGACCACTGACCAGTCTGGTTGTAGTGCATCCAGCTGAGGATCACCTCAGGGGCCCGGTACCAGCGGGTCACCACGTAGCCAGTCATCTCTGCATCTGCAGGCCGAGCCAGCCCAAAATCCAAGATCTAACTCGGGCACATGGGAAAAAGGAGCTTGCTGAGGTGAAGAGCCTCTCGGGGCAGCTTCTGGGGGCTCCCGGGAGTGAGGGGCCCACCCAAACCCCAGGCTGACCCTGCCTGGGTCCACTCACCTTCAGCTCGCAGTCCTCATTCACAGCGAGGTTGCCTGGCTTCAGGTCCTAGATGGGGAGAGAGCAAGCACTGGGCAGAGGCAGAGATGGAAGCTGTCCCCACTTGGCTGCCACCCAGCATGCGCCCTCGGCCAGGCCCCTTCCCCTCTCTGGGTGCTGATTCCCTGTGCAGAATGAGGATTGGACTAGGTGTCCTCCGGGGCCATTCAGCTCAAAAACGTGCCTGACTATTGGAGCCTAAAACACTCAGCTCAGTACTTGCAACATTTTCCTAGAAAGTTCTCCAGAACACAGCAATTCCCAGGCCAAGGCTGGGTCTGAAAAATCCACATTCCCTGCTCCTTCCACCTCCCCTCATCCCCCCAACAGGAGAACCGCCCCCCCCCAGTGGGTGGGGCCTCTGAGACAGCAGGGAAAGCACTCACCCTGTGGACCACCCCAGCGGAGTGGATGTACTGTGTCGGGGAGACAGAGAGAGAAGGGTGAGTCCAGTGCCCAGCTTTCCCACCAGGTGTTTCAGGCTGGCTCAGAGCTCTCATCTGCCCTGTCACAGCGGCTCTCCCAGCCTCCCCAAACCCCAGGTCTCAACAGCAAGCCCCCCTCCTCTGCCATCTTACAGGCTCCCACCCACCTTTAGACCCTTGAGCATCTGATACACCAGGTACTGGATCTTGTCCTCACTGAACTCCATCCCCATGATCTTCTGCAGGTCTGTCTGCATGAAGGGCATCACCAGGTAGCTGAAAGGCATGAGGGCTTCTTGAACAGTCCCCAGGCCCACCCAGCCCAGGCATGAGCTCAGAGGAGGGGCGAGGAGCTGGGGCAGAACAGGGGCCTTAGAAATGACCTCTGTGTGAACCAGCCCCACCACAGCCCACCAGACCCCTGTGCAGGGGGCCTCCTGGATCCCAGCCTGGGCCAGGGGGCCACCCAGCTGGCAGACCTCAGGGTAAGTACTTCATCGGGAGCTGCTCAGAGAAACCCCAAAGGTACCCCTCCACACCCCACAGAAAGCCTGGCTGTGAGTTAGAAACATCTGCCAGTATTTCCTTCTGCTTCTGTACAAATATTTTCTCCCCCAGAGGTTCATGCCCTGCTAAGATGGCTCCTCAAACATCCAAAAAGTTCTCCATCCAAGAAGGAAACAATAAAACAGTTTCCAGGAGAGTGAAGAAGGAAGGAGGTAGCCCAGCCAAGGCACCTTCTTAGTGGGATTGCAAAACAGGTCCAGGTCAGCAAAATGCAATTATTATGCAACAAAGTAACAGCGAAGTCCAGAACAAAAAGGGATGAAGATCATAAAAGGAATTTAAAAAGAGAAAAGAAAAGGATGCAGAGGCCATCTCCAGGAGCCTATGACTTTTGGAGCCTTCTTCCACCTTGATCACACCCGCTCCAGGACCAGACCGCTCCAGGCACAGGCCCCTCCCACCTTGAGTGTCACCTCTACGTGATTCTCAGCTGATGAACTTGCTCAAATCTCCCTGTGCTACAACCACCTTCCCCTGACCTTGTTTCTACAAGTAACCATCCCTTCTCTCTCTCCCTCCCCCATCAAACTTCTAGAGAGAGTAGTCCTCACCTCTTGACCCCACTGCCTTCACTTCCGGTTCCCTGAGGACCTGGCATCTGCTTCTGCCCCACAGCCAGCACTGCTGGAACCAAGGTCACCAGTGACAGTCCAGCACACACAGCCATGGCTCCCTTTCTTTCTATTGAAACCCCAGCAAAGTCTGACACTCTTTCAAGATTCTCTGCCGCTCCTACCACTGAGCAGGCTCTCTCAGCTCTCCACCTGCTTGGCCTCCTGTGCCTTTAATGCTGACATCTTCATCAGCAGTATCTCTCTCTCTCTCTTTTTTTTTTTTTTTTTTTTTTGTCTTTTTACCTTTTCTAGGGCTGCTCTTGCGGCATATGGAAGTTTCCAGGCTAGGGGTCTAATCGGAGCTGTAGCCACCGGCCTACACCAGAGCCACAGCAACATGGGATCCAAGCCACGTCTGCAACCTGCACTGCAGCTCACAGCAATGCTGGATCCTTAACCCACTGAGAAAGGTCAGGGATCTCACCCGCAACCTCATGGTTCCTAGTCGGATTCATTAATCACTGAGCCACGACAGGAACTCCAGCAGTATCTCTTCAGGTTCTGCACTAGCCAGTCCCTGGGCTTTGGCTGCCATCCACAGGCGGTTATTCCGGCCTAAATCCACATCCCTGGCCCAGACCTTCCTAAGGTCCAGATTTATTTGCAGCTGCTGATTAAACACTTGAATGTTCATGGGCCTTTCAAAAATGAGGTGTCCAAAATGGAGTTCCCATTGTGATTTATCAGTAACAAACCCAACTAGTATCCACGGGATACGGGTTCGACCCCTGGCCTTGTTCACTGGGTTAAGGATCGGGCTTTGCTGTGAGCTGTGGTGTAGGACACAGACAGCTAGGATCTGGTGTTGCTGTGGCTGTGGCATAGGCAGGCAGCTACAGCTCTGATTCGACCTCTAGCCTGGGAACTTCCACATGCCATGGGTGCGGCCCTAAAGAAAAAGAAAAAAAAATGGAGCTCCTTATCTCTCTCCCAAGATCTATTCCTCAACCTTGTATTTCACACAGGACCCGGCATCCCCTGACCCCTGCCACTTTGCCCAGCCACTGCATCCCAAGGGACACAGCATCCTGACAGTTGTGCCTCCCAGTGGGTCTCACGTCTGCTCTCGGATCCGTCACTTCTATTTAGATCAAGGGCTGGGCCTTGACCTTTTCAGCCTCCCAGAGCTGCTCCCAGCTCTTTTCTAGCTGCCACCAGAGCCCCTCCCCCAACCCTGGTCTGACCACATCACTTCCCTGCTCCAAACTCCCTCGGACCTGAGGCTGCCTGTGGGATCAAGTCAGGACTTGGCCTAAACAAACCAGCCGCTGGCCTCCACTAGCCACACTGAACTCAATATTGCCCAAAGGGTCCAGTGTCTGTCATGCATCGGGGACCTTTGCTGGTGCAGTTCCTTCAGCCTGGGTTGCCTCAACCCCTGCTGCCTCAGGGCAAATGTATGCTCACCCATCTGGACTGAGTTCAAGTTGACTCCTCTGTAGAGCCTGCTGAGGCAACTTGCAGTTGCCAGCGCTCTTCCCAGACCTGGGCACTGACCACCACAGCCAATATTCACCACCGCCACCCCCAAGGGGCCGGTCCATTTTCAATTCCCAATGCAAAGCCCAGCAGCTAGGAAAAACTTCCATTCAAAATCACTTCATTAAATTGAAAATAAAAGCATCCTCACAAAGAAACCTGCAGCTGCAATTGAAATAGGATTGACCAAAAAATTCACCTTCCTAAAGTTCCTAAATTTTAGACCAGGCACACATTGGCAAAGCTGTGCACTGAACAACAAAATTCCCTTCCTTCCTCCCTTCTGTCTTTTTAGGGCCACACTCGCAGCATATGGAGATTCCCAGGCTAGGGGTCAAATAAGAGCTGTACCTGCCAGCCTACCCCACAACCACAGCAGCACTGGATCCAAGGCTCATTTGCGACCTATACCAGAGCTCACGGCAATGCTGGATCCTTAACCCGCTGAGCAAAGCCAGGGATTGAACCTGCAGCGTCATGGATCCTAGTCAGGTTCTTAACCCACTAAGCCACCAGGGGAACTCTGAGCAACTAAATTTTCTCATTCTTTGTCCATCAGCCAGAGGTGGCCAAGGCTTCCTGATCCTCACTTCATGCTAGGAAAAGCCCCAAGGTCCAGACCCACATCTGTGTCCCCAGGAAATGGCAAGGTAGGTTGATTTGAATCCTGTGGACACTGCCCTGGTGTCTCTGTGGTGTTAAACTGGGTAGAGCAAAGCCATCTGATTAGCAGATGGCTCTGTGTCAGGCAAGCAGCCTACAAAGCCCCTCCCTCCCACTTCTCCCTACCTGCCTTTCTCTCCACCCTTGGCTGAAAGAACCTCTCTATAGCCCAAAGGCCCAGGGACTCCTGGGACAGGAAGCCCCTCCCTACCCAGAAGAGAGAGTCTGGTCCCTCCCCTTCTGGGCTTGCAAATGTACGGGAACCCGGCAAGGCCCTACTCACAAGTCGTGGAAGTTACGCAGGGAAGAGGCTGGGGTGAAGACATCCAGGAGCCCGATGACCTGGGAAGAAGGTTACCAGTGAGGGCTAGGCAGCCCCTGCAGCCCTCTGCTACCTCCTGGGGCTCTAGCCCTGTCCGGGACCATCTGCCCTTTCCTAAAACACCATCTCCAGCAGGAGGCAGGTTCCCCACCTTCTTGGAGGCAGTCAAAGGGGCGACGGGAGAGTCTGTAGGGCACAGTGATGGAGTCAAGCCGGGGAGAAGGGGAGGTGGACCTTCTTGCCTCACTGACCCCAAGTCTGCTGTTCGGGACAAGCAGCACAAACCCACTCTCAGTGTAAGCAGGGACCCATGAATGGTAAAAGGACTCAAGGGGAGAAGAGAGAGGGGGCCTTGCAGCCAGCAGGCTCCCTGCCCCTGACCTTGGGTCTCTCACCACATCCAGCCATGCCTGCTGAAGGGTGGTTTGGGTCTGGGGGCAAGCTTACCCTGGCTGGAGGCCATGGGGGAGGGTTTGCTGAAGAGGCCTGGGGCTTTAAATGTGCACAGTATTTTGAAATCATTATTTTAAATGTTTGCCTTCCATTCTAGGTATCCTGCAGCAGGCCCAGCACTGAGTCACTACTTTTCCTGGCTCTTTCAATCGGACAGGACAGCCTACAGATTAGGGCCTGGAGCCAGGCTGCCTGGGTCAAATCCCAGCTCTGCCATTGATTAACCATATAATCCTTGAGTCTGTGCCTCAGTTTCCCCATCTGTACTTGGGAGTAATGGTATTTATGTGATAGTGTGAGGATTAAACAAGTTAGTTGCATGTAGAGTTCCTAGAACTGCGCTGGGCACATAGTAAGTCCCCGATGAGTATCCCTTATTGTTGTTATTATTATTATCAGGGTCACATGTGGAAACAACATTAAGGAGGATTCTGGGCACCAGCTCTTCGATCTAGAACAACTACAAGGAGCACCTCACAAGGTTCGTTCTGCTCCACTGCCAGAAATTCTCCTTGCACCCTTTCTGGGAAGTAGGCAGGGTGGGTCCTGGCACCCGGTTTTAATTATTAGGTGAGAATCAAGGGTCAGAGGAGCCAGGAAATTCTTCCTTTGCTCCCCGCACCCTCCAGGGCCTTCTCCCCACACGTGGAGGGGCCTAGCCAGGTCTCTGGGACCCCCTCCCCTCTGTCTTCCCCAGGCAGCCCCCCAGCCCAGCCTACGTTCTCATGCTGCATGTGTTTCAGCAGCATCAGCTCCCGGTAGGCGCGCTTGGCAAAGATCTCAGACTGGAAGGGCCGGCTCAGCTTCTTGATGGCCACCTTCTCCCCCGACCGCTTGTCAATGGCTGAGCTGTGGAGGCACAGGCAGGTCAGCAGGCAGCGGCTTCCTCGGACTCACCCCAGCCTCTCCCAGTCAGCAGTCTAGGCTGGGGTGGTGGTGAAGCCCCACCTCCTGGACTGTGAGGGGGCAGCTGAGAGCACAGTGGGGTGGGAGGTGGAAGATGGAGAGGGAGCGGGCAGAATCTGAGAGGTGTGCAGCAAGGGTTCAGACACAGGTGAATGCCAACAGGACCCAGAGCAACTTGGCAAGTCCCTTCTTGTTTGGGCCTCAGTGTACCCGTTTGTAACAATGGGGATTCGCCCGCATGAACTCTGGGGTCCCGGGTAAGGTTCAAGTCCTGAAGAAACAGATCCAGTCCTAGTTCAACCCACAGAGACCCCTGCCAAGCCGGTGATTAAAGTGAGATGGCGCCTGAGGCTTCCCGCTCCTTCCCGGCTTCGCAGCCCAGCCGGCCGCCTTCTCCTGGGGTTCAGCCTAGAAAAGCACCCGCCAAGGACTTCCAAGCCCGCAGGGCTTTGGGCCTTGGGGTCCTCTATCAAGCTGGTAGGCGCCCAGCCTCGAGAGCTCAGCAGGACAGGGGACAGCGGAGGCGGGTCCGGGAAGAGGGCACTGGCTGGGCCCCGGCTCATCCGGAGATTCCACCGGCGTCCGGGTGCCCGGGCGCCCGCCGGCGTTTCGTCCCGAGGCCCCAGACGCCTCCCGCGCCCCTCCGCGGGCGCGCAGGCCCGGGGGTCTCACCACACTGCACCGTAGGCCCCGCTGCCTACGTTCGTCAGGGACACGTAGGTCTTGGGCAGCTCCCAGGCGGTCTTGTTGACGTCCTGCTTGTAGAAACCCCTTTTCCGGGTGAGGCTCATCCCGGGCACTCAATCTTCGCGGCCTCCAGCGCGGTGGCTGCGATCGCCGCCCGCCAGGCTCTCAGCACCGGTCCCCCCCACCCCGCCCGCGGTCCCCGCCGTGCCCTCCCCGCGCCGCCTGCTCCTCCCCCGCGAGGGCGGGGGCCCGGGCCGCGCGGCCCACCTGCCGGCTCGCCCAGGTGCGCCGCTGCCCCGCCCAGGCCTGCCCGACGGCTCGCGCGCGGAGCCCCAGATTTCCGCCAGCCCGGGAGTGGTGGGCGGGGCCCCGGCACAGAGCAGCCAGGAGCGGCAGGTGCGCTGCCCTGCAGGAAGGGGTGCTTTCCTCCTCCATGAGCTGGGCCGGGGGCCGGGGGCCCGAGCGACCCAGGGGCTCCCTGGGCAAGAGGGCGGGAGGACAGGGCTTCCTGGCTCCCTCAAGCGCGGGACTCTGTAGGAAGATCTCCCAGAGATTTTGGAAACCATTTTGGAAAATAAAACCAAACTCCACAACTTTGACTATGGAAGTATGGAAAGTTTCAAACATATACAGAGGTAGATAATAGCTCAGTGCTTCTCACATTTGAATGTGCACATGGATCCCCTGACGTGTTATTAAGTACAGATTCTGATTCAGAAGGTCGGGAAAGAAGCCAAGATTCTGCATTTCTAACCACCTCCTAGGCTCAGGGGATCCCGGGACTGCACTGTGATAGAGAGGTTTTAACGACCCTGCCTGACCTCAGTCCCAGCTTCAACAATGTCAACTCTTGGTCAGTTTTGTTTCCTCTACATACACCCACCCACTCCATCATTCTGAAGCAAAACCAGGCAGTATATCATTTCACCCACAAATATTTTCGTGTCTCTAAAGATAAGGATTATTTTAAAAGCACAACCACAATATCCTTTTTTACACCTAAAGTTAATTAACTAATTCTGTAATACCAACTATCTAGTCTAGGTTCAAATTTCCTGTTTTGAATGGGGTTTTTGCTGGCCTTCTAATTCCATGAGAGGGCAATGACAAGTCAGGGTCTTCTGCCACCTGTGTCTGATGGCTTGTGCAGCCCGAGGAAGATTCTGTGCTCAAATTAAATCACAGAGGTCTCTGAGGAACAGGGTCGGGGCAGAAAATGGCCACAAGAAATCCAGTTGCCTGGCCTGGCTTGTCTGACCCCCTGCTGGCCTGGGGTTGCGGAAAGGGTGGGGACCACTTGCTTCACTTTGTCAACAGGAGAGAAGAAGGAAAGGAACTAGCTTGTGGCCTACAGAAAGCTGGGGGCCCTCCCTAGGAAGTCTTCAGAACCCAAACCCTGTGCCAAGCCCTTCCTGTGCAGTCCTGGAAGACCACTGGGGGTGTGGGGGAGGGGTGCTTGAACCCCACGGAAATGCCCATCGGGCATTGCAGGCAGGGACACTGTCTTATTCATATCCAGCACCTAGTAGGATATCAAAAACTATGTGGCGAATGAATGGAAGAGTCAGCCCATTAGAAATGAAAGAAATACTTACTTAATGAACACTTGGGCTTGCCATGTACCAGTCATTATTCTAAGTGTTTTACATACACAGCTCCCTTAATCCTGGTAAGAGGTCTATGAGTCAGTACTATTATCCTCATTTTAGAGATGAGGAACCTGAGGTATAGAATGGTTAAGTCACTTGCCCTAGGTCACACAGCTGGTAAGGGCCAGAGCTGGGTTGAAGATGCTAGGACCACCGAATTCAAGGTTCCGAGGTTATGCAGCATTTCTGGGTTGAGAGGCATTGCTCCTTAAAGGAGATTGGCGTGTTTCAAATCATTTGCCTCATCCATCATAAGGACATGTCTACTGATCAAACCACATCTCCCTCGTTCATCCCACCCTGGGGATCTGACACATTCTCTAACCTCTCCCCCTTCCACTCCCTCCTCCAGCCCTGAGACCCTGGGAGAGAAAAGGGTAGGGACTATGAGCCTGGAAGGGCTGCAGGAGGTTCAGACCCTTGATCGCTTCTTGGCCTTTTGGCTAAGATATCGAGTGTGGAGTTTTGGACCTTTGGGGTTGGTACTGTAACCGAGCAGGACCCTGGGAGGCCTCCCCAGAGTTGACCTCCACTCATGTCCTCCACCTGTCTTTTTATTTACAGAAAAACTTTACTCAAAGAACAAATTTAATCAGAAAAGTAAGAAAATACAGAGAAAAAGGAAAACAGTAATAATAACTTAGCCTCAACAAAGTCAAGGACCTTCAGTTCTTCAAAGACTATAGATAATATTCTGAGCCGTGTGCTTGGCGCTGTTTGGCAGGTGCTGAAGCCCCACCAGGTGGAGGAAATCAACTGGATGCTGCCCACATGCATGCAGACCCCAGACCAGTTGGAACCAGAAGGTTCATGACGCCGATTCCCAGTGACCTCCTCACCCACCCATCAGGGAAATGTCCCCAAGCTGATCACACCCTGCTCCTCAAACACTGTAAGACTCCTCACTATCCCCTCCAACGGGGGTCCCAAGTCCTTGAGGCACTAGCCTGCTGTGTTCCCCTCTTTGTCTGGCCATGAAAGCTACTTTTTCTGTTTCTTCCAACTCTGTCTCTGTGTTTCTCTTTGTCATCAGGAACAGAGGTGGCCAAGATTTCGGCAACAGTAGTGCCGGTGGAAGCCTCTCTGACTCTGAAGTTTGGGCAGGATCCCGAAAGCCAGAGTCGAGGGCTGGGCACAGGCAAGAGAGAGTTGTCCAGGAGACTCAAGTTTCCTTCTGGTTTGAGGATCCTGTTCTCCAGGGCAGGGACCGGCCATGAGCCTCTGCGTTGTGTGTCTGCCTAAGCATGAAGAGGTGAGCTCAGAGAGGTGAGGAATACCAGGGAAGCGCTCATTGCCCAAGTGGGTGCAATCCTGCAAGGGCATGAGCTGGCCACTCAGGCTATGGCTCCAGATGCCTCTTAAGCAATGGTCAGGAAGTGACTCAGGCCTCAGACTCTATGACAGTGACCCCCATCTCTGGCCTCCTCAGCCATACCTGTGTTTACTCTGCAGTAAGACAGCCTTGGAGAGATGTACCTTGGACGGTCCTGGCTGGGAAGTCATGAATGGAAGTGGAAGAGGTTGGGGTCACCGGGAACATCCCTGGGGCTCTCTCCTCTTTGAGCTCCAAGGCCCCCCTGCTCTTCTGCTCCCAGACACTGGCACAATGTCATTGCCTTGGTTTCTGCCCTCTTACCATCCAGGTGGGGGGTTAGGAAACCAAGCTGGGAAGGAGACCCTAATTCCCGTCCTGCCTCTGAACTACTGGCCGTGTGATCCTGGGCAAAATACCTTCCCCTCTCTGAGTTCAGTGTCCTCCCAATAAGAGGGACATGATATTAAAGCATGACAAGTGTATACATATATATTGTCTTTTTAGGGCTACACCCTTGGCATATGGAAGTTCCCAGGCTAGGGGTCGAATTGGAGCTGGAGCTGCAGCTGCCAGCCTACATCACAGCCACAGCAACGCCAGATCCTTAACCCACCGAGTGGGGCCTGGGATGGAACCCGCGTCCTCATGGATACTAGTCGGTTCATTAACGCTGAGCTACGACGGGAACTCCAGCATGACAAGTATATTTGAAGAGTCCTGGGGCTGCGTTATCCCCGGTGCAGACTACCAACAGCCCAGTGAGGCAGGGACTGTTGGTGCCTCCAGCCAAAGAGCCCCAGACACAGCTGTGGGTGAGCAAGCTGGGTTTGTCACTCTTGGCACCGAGGGAGAACAGGCATGTGGGGAGACATCTCAGGAAGAGGGTATTGAAAGGACCTAGTGTAAGGTTTGCAAGGTTCGGTGATTTGGTGGAAGGTATAAGGAAGCTGGACTTTGTTGTGCATTTAGTGGAGATGATTCTGTGATTAGGTATCTTAGTAAATCTTGCCCGGAAGGAGGGCCAGCGAGAATGGGGAGAGGGCAGCTGTCTTCACGCAGAGTAGCTTTCAGATGGGGGTGTTTGGTCATGCTTGTGGTTAGGACGATATTTGTGTTTTATCTGTGCTCAGATGTGATTACAGAGTGTCTTGTTTTTGTCTTGATCCATTGTGGTCACAGATGGCCTTGTCTGCGTTCAACAGAGCACATCCAGATAAACTGTGCCAGGCCAGCTTGAAGTGACGCCAAGGCCTGGCTGATGGGAGGTCCCAGATGTCAGGATAGCCTTATTCCATGAGTACAGCTGGAGAAACTGAGGCCCAGAGGCATTAAATAATTTGCCCAAGGTCGCATGACCGAGAAGGTGGTGGATGTGGTCTTGGATCCTGGTGTCCTGCTCCAGAATCTGCTCGTTTACCACCACCCAGACTGCCTGGTGCCCAGCAAGTACCCGAGAAGTGCCTGTTCTTGTAGAGCTGTCTTCCTAGCAAGCCTGAGCCTCTGCGGGGCAGGGGCATAGGGTTTAGGAGCTTACTGACTGGCTTCTTAGAAACTGAGACAAAGCCCCATGTGATTAGGAGGCTGGCTGCCCATGTCGCCATCCTGGCCACCCAGGCGGCATCTTGCCTCAGAGATATGGCAGCTCCTTGAACACTGAAGTCCTCTCTGTCCCAAATGGCAGAGCCAGCATTTCAAATTCTTGCCATGATTGGCTGTGAGATCTCTCCAAAAAGAGAGATCCTGACCTGCCTGGGGTCCCACAGGCATGAAACGGCAAGGGGGCCCCAAGCTCTGGCCCCAATTCTGAGAGGTTCTCGTGCTGCTTAGGGGCTTTCAAAACTCCACAGAAAATTTGAGCCGCAAGGAGGTGGGACGGTGCCAAGGGAAGCCCTGCTGCACGTGGGGGCTGCTCTGTAGCTTAAGTTAGTTAACCACAGACAAGTTAGCCTCTCTAAGTCTTAGTTTTCTCATCTGTAAAATGGGAGTAACAATACCTACCCACCTCCTGGGGCCGTCATGAGGACTAAAAGAGATGACAGGAGAAGTGTCTAATCAGGTGTCTGGCACATAGTTCGTGCTTACCACTTGCTCCTTTCTCAGTGCTGCTTCACCCTCAGCCCAGCCCCTTTGCTGTGCAGACCCTGTCACAGAAGCAGCTCCCTAGTCGGCTCCAACTCACATCTCCTTTATCAAGTTTTCTGCCAAATACCAAGCCCGAGGATTCATTCACCCATTCATTCACCATTTACTGTGTGCCAGGGACAGACATAGGTGCTGGGGATGTAGCAGAAACACAACAGTGAAAAATCCCTGCCATGTGGAGCTGACGTTCTAGTGGGGGAGGCAGATGAGAAACCAATGAACAAATCGATGGTACTGGGTTGAACCACATGAAATGGCTGATATTTGACAATTTTATATGGTTCAACCAAATGTAAGGGCAGTTAGTGTTAAGTGCCAGGAAGAAGTGAGTGCCAAGTGAGGACATAAAGAAGGATGGAGGGTCAGGGTGGCAGGGATGCGACCTTGGGCAGCAGCCCAACGGGCAATGGAGTGAGCCATGCGGATCTCTGGGGGAGGAGCCGGTGTCTGCCTTCCAGACTTTTCCACTCCGGTTCTCACATCTGACCTGCGTTCAGCCTCATTCCCCCTGTGCCACCCCTATCCTAACAATCTCTGCTAGGACCTCCAGCTCAGAACACCTGGGACAGCTTACTGGCCTCCAGCTTACTGGGCCATCTTTCCCCAGTACCACTTCCCCGTTCAGGGGACTTAGGGCCTGAACAGAACATCCATCCCAAGAGCAGATTATCAGACACCTCTTTCTCACAGGCGCCCCTTAACTGTACCAGCTGTTCCCTCAGGTTCCCCGCCTCCACTGTGCTGCCCCGGCCTCACTCCCGCCCTCAGTGTTAGCTCCCCCTGGTGGATGACAGGGGTAGAGACCACTCTGCTGGAGAGGCTGCTCCCCGCCACAAAGTGGGCTTCCCCTCCTCACACCCTAAAGCGCCGGCACCCTCAAGGCCCCCTCTATTCCCCTCTATTCTCCCCCTCTATTCCCCCCCAAGACCCACCGCCCTTCACCCTACCTACAGGATGGGCCCTCCTGTGCTTGACTCTTTGAATACGTGACCTGAGGTCTGTCTGGTGATATTCCAGGGACGTTGAGGTCTCTGCTTTGAGCTCTGCATTGTCCTTTGTAGCCTTCATCACACTTTTTTTTTCCCCCCACACCAGCAGTTTGTGGAAGTTTGTGACCCAGGGATTGAGCCCATACTACAGATGTAGCCAGAGCTGTTTGTGGAAGTTTGTGACCCAGGGATTGAGCCCATACTACAGATGTAGCCAGAGCTGCAGCAATGACAATGCTGGATCTTTAACCTGCTGAGCCACCAGGGAACTCCCATCACACTCTTAATTAATCTGCATTGTCCTCTGTGAGGTGTCCGTCTCCACCACTTGTCTATGAGGGCAATGACAGTGTCTTGGTCACTGCTGAGCCCTTGTGACCATGCTGGCCCCCCTAGGTACTCAGTAAATAATGAATGAATGAATGAATGAACCAAAGATTTTTGGGTTTCTTGTGTGTACAAGAGGCAGTGAAAGGATATGGTTTGAGACCTGGGTGGTGGAGCTGAGGGGGCATCAGTAGAGGGGCGTCCTTGGAATCCATGCACTGTGGGGCGTCTGGGTGTGTAGTCGCTGTCAGCTGGGCCCCATCTGTCCTCGAAGTCTAGCTTTCACTGTTCTCTCCTTGTCCCCTGAGGCAAATGTGTTATGCTGTGTGTGCAGTGGTAAAAAGACTCTTAAAACCCGGGTGTGCAAACTGAATTTGGGGACTTCCTCTGTCCCCAAGAATTTGCATCAAACTTTATTCCAAAGCAGCACCTTCCCTGTTTCTAGTCCTCACTGCTCCCATTGAGCTTCTAGGTAAGCCAGACCCTCCACCCTCTGGAATTGCCCTTCCCTCCTGGTCTTTAAAGTTAGACTGTGAACTCATCTCTTCACTCCTGAGTGAACTGCATACCCACCCACCCCAAGACCCCACTCACCCTGTACACACCCTCCCGAACCCATGACCCTGGCTGCCCCTTGCCACGTACCCCAGGCTTCATGACACCCACATTCTTGGGTGAACTTGTACTCTTCTGAGCCAGTGGAGAGTAGCTGGGGACTGGGAGGCATAGCTGGATTTGAATCTCATGCCAACACAAAGATCTGTGTGACCTTGAGCAGGTGAATGCTTGTCTCTGAGCCTCCTCCTCAGTACAATGGGAGAGCAACACCCACCTGACAGAGGAATTTTTTTTTTTTTTCAGGTTTGCAGGCATGGCATATGGACGTTTCCAGGCTAGGGGTTGAATCAGAGCTGCAGCTGCCGGCCCAAGCCACAGCCACAGCCACACCAGATCCAAGCCAAGTCTGCAACCTACACCACAGCTCACAACAATGCCAGATCCTTAACCCACTGAGCGAGGCCAGGGATCAAACCCACGTCCTCATGGATGCTAGTTGAGCTCGTTACTGCTGAGCCACGAGAGGAACTTCCCTCCTTTCCCACTTTCCTTCAAGCCCTTATACATCCCTTATGTATATCATGTCTATGAAGGGAGGCGTTTTGTTTGTTTTGTTTGTTGCTGAATCTCAAGTTCCTGGCATACACTGGCTAAATGGCAGGTACACAGTAGGGGCTTTAGAAATGGGAGCTACTGTGATTACCAAACTTTTTTTTTTTGGTCTTTTTGTCTTTTTAGGGCCGTACCCGCGGCATATGGAGGTTCCCAGGCTAGGAGTCCAGTCGGAGCTGCGTCTGCCGGCCTACACGACAGCTCACGGAAATGCTGGATCCTTTACCCACTGAGCAAGGCTAGGGTTCGAACCTGTGTCCTCATGCATGCTAGTCAGGTTTGTTAACTGCTGAACCATGATGGGAACTCTGACATTTGTTTTTTGTTTTGTCTTTAAGGGCTGCTCCCATGGCATATGGAGGTTTCCAAATTAGGGGTCAAATCGGAGCTGCCAACCTACACCACAACCACAGCAATGCAGGATCTGAGCCACCAATACCACAGCTCAAGGCAACGTCAGATCCTTAACCCACTCAGGGATCAAACCTGAGTCTTCATGGATATTAGTCAGGTTCATTACTGCTGAGCCATGATGGGAACTCCTATCTTATTTGTTTGCACGTTCATGCCTGGGGCAGCCCTGGCTCCAATGACCTGCCAAACTGCGGTAACAGGGCCACTGTGATTCCTGGGCTGCTGTGTGATCTGCTCCAGGCAGAGGAGGCCGAGCACCTGAGGACACCTCAGAAGCCTGCCTTCTAGGCCAGAGGTCACTCCATAGGCCTGTTCCACCACTGCTGTATAAACAGCCAGGACAAGTGGATCATCCCCAAGCTCCTCGTCAGCTAAAAAGAAAAAAAAAAAAAAAAAATTCCAGAACAGACTAGGAGGGCTACTGCCTTGGCAGAGGCTTGGGCTCCGATTCCAACTCTGTCTCTAACTTGCCGTGTGACCTTAAGTAAGTCACACAGCCTCTCTGGGCACTTGGTTTCCTATTTCATGTATTTAACACATTCTGAGAGACCACTAATTTCTTGCCGAAAATTGTACTGAGAGTTTATGTACCTGTAACTCATTTAATTCTCTCAAGAACCCTATGGGATGCGTTAATAACCTCCTCCATTTTGTGTACGACATAAGGCACAGAGAGATGAAGTGTCTTGCCCAAGGTCGCATAGCTAATGAAGAAATAGCAGAGCCAGGATTCAAGCCCAGAAGTTTCACTGCAGAGTCCATGCTGGTACCCGCTCTGCTCAGCTGCACTGATGGTGCCTGTAAAGGGCCAGCCTTTGCCTGTTAGGAATCTGAATTCACTTTTTATGGTGCCTCTATTATGTGACACACATTCATTTTCCTAAAGGCTCCATTTGCCGTCCTTAAACAAGAATCTCCCTTCCTGCTCTTCTCCAAATCGAATAACTGCATCCCCCTTATTTTCAGAAGGAAACCGCCTGTGGTGGGTGGGGTAGGGGCCCCGAGGCTTAGTGTTTGTTGATCTTCGTGGTGTATATACCTCAACACAGCCAAGTTCACGTTACCAACCTGATGTCACTGAAAGAGTTGAGAGGAGGTGCACATTTCAACTCCCAAGAGCCACCGTGAGCAGCGCCAGGGCACCGCTGTCAGCCCAAGCCAACGTGTGGCAACCGGGGTAAGGGACCTCTCACCTGCTTCCCAGGCTCTGCCTGGCCTCCACTCCCTCACACTTCCTAACCCAGAGGGCACTGGGGCTCCAACTCAGCGAGAAGGTGCACCAGCTGAGCAGGTGTGACTGGCGGACCAGCTGGGATTAACCATCCTGGCTAGAGCAGCCTTGCCTCCCTGTCACTCCCCACCCCTGGGACTCCCTGATGCCTTTGGGATTGAGTTTAAACATGTTTTTGTTTGTTTGTTGTTCTTGGGTTTTTGATTTTCTTTTTTTTGCTTTTTGGGGCCATACCCGTGCCATATGGAGGTTCCCAGGCTAGAGGTCCAATCGGAGCTGTAGCTGCCAGCCTACACCACAACCACAGCAATGTGGAATCTGAGGCTCATCTGTGTCCTACCCCACAGCTAATGGCAATGCTGGATCCTTAACCCACTGAGTGAGGCCAGGGATTGAACCCACAACCTCATGGTTTCTAGTTGGATTCCTTTCTGCTATACCATGACAGGAATTCCTTGTTTCGTTTTTGTTTTTGTTTTTCTTTTTAGGGCCACACCTGCAGGATATGGAAGTTCCCAGGCTAGGGGTCAAATCGGAGCTGCAGCCACCAGCCTACACCACGGCCACATCAATGCTGGATCCGGACCAGGTCTGTGACTTAGACCACAGATCACAGCAACTCCAGATCCTTAACCCACTGAGCGAGGCTGGGAATCAAACCAGCATCCTCATGGAAACTAGTCAGGTTCTTAACCTGTTGAGCCATAACAGGAACTCCAAAACCTCCAAGCCTGTTGGACAAGGCTTGGCCCCATCTGAATCCTGCCCTTCCTGTTAACTGGATCCTCCAAAGCGTCTATGCAGAAACGACCCCCCCCCTTCTGATCCTGTCATGAGCATCTCCTTACTTGGCCCCATCACCACACCTTTGCTTGAGCTGTTGCCTGTCTGGAATGCCATTCCTCTGCTTTGCCAAGGAGGAGAGGACCTTCCTGCCTGGAGGCCTGGCTCAGCAGCACTTCCTGGGGCTGGCTTTGTAGCCGCTCCACCCCATGGGCCCCTCAAGCCTTTGATTCCTGCAGGCTCCAGACTCAGTGGCCTCAGATCTGAGGTGACAGTTACCTTTCAGACACAACTAAACTGTACATATCTTGAGGGCTTAAGTGTCTTACTTCTCTCTGTCCTCGGTACCTGCTCAGCAGTGCGTTGTAAAGCCCTAATCCATCTGACCAGATTTTGCTGAACATTTGTCAGGACACTGAGGGTACATGGACCGATGTCACATACCCCGTCCTCGGGAAGCTCATTCCCTCGTGAGGGAGGCAAACAAGGAAGTGACAATATGCTGTCACCTGCAGGTGGGGGCATAAACTGGCTACCAACTTATAGGAGAATTATTTGGCAATTTGTTAGCAAAATGGTAAAAATACACATTTCTTTTTTCTTTTTCTTTTTTGCAACTGCACCTGCAGCATATGGAAGTTCCTGGGCCAGGGATTGAATCCAAGCTGCAGCTGTGACCTACACCACAGCTCAGTAATGCCGAGCTCACTTTAACTCACTGTGCTGGGCGGGGGACTGAACCCATGCCTCTGCAGTGATTTGAGCTGCTGCAGCCAGTTTCTTAACCCAAGGGAGCACACACTATGACTGTATTGTTTATCTTCTATATCACTAAAGAGGTGTTTCCAGCATCCTGAGAAGAGTACAGAGAAAAAAAAAAAGCCTGGATGGCTTGTTCCAGATTTGGAAAGTTGGTGCTTATTATTCCCATATGTGCTTCTTACTTGTGCTATAGGTCCATGTATCTATAAATACATCAAACTAGATAATTCTGCAATTTCCTTTTTCTTTTTCTTTTTTTGCTATTTCTTTGGGCCGCTCCCACGGCATATGGAGGTTCCCAGACTAGGGGTCGAATCGGAGCTGTAGCCACTGGCCTACGCCAGAGCCACAGCAACGCAGGATCCGAGCTGCATCTGCAACCTACACCACAGCTCACGGCAATGCCGGATTGTTAACCCACTGAGCAATGGCAGGGACCGAACCCGCAACCTCATGGTGGGATTCGTTAACCACTGCGCCACGACAGGAACTCCGCAATTTCCTTTTTCATTCAAGATGGTTGGTGAGATCCGCCCATGTTGATTTAGTCTAGCTCAGAATTCTCAACCTTGGCACCAGTGACTTACATTTGGGGCCTGATAATGCTCAGTTGTCATGGGGGTGAGGGGCGGTCCTGTGCATCATAGAAGCATCGCTGGTCTCTGCCCACTAGATGCCAAGAGCTCACCGTTCACTCTCCAGTGTCTCCAGACATTGCCAACTGTCCCTGGGCCACAGACAAAATCTGGTGGGTGGAGGGGGGCAAAGTCATGCTAGTTCATTTGTTCTCACTGCTGTGTGTCCTATTTCATCACAGGAATGCCTACAATTTATTTTCCTATTCTCCCACTGATGGATTTTGAGGTTTGTTGCAGTTTTTGTTTTTCGATTTTTTTTCCTCTGTTGAGTGAAAAGTTCCCACACCCATTTCCTTGAGCCCTAGGAGTTCCCAGGTGGTCTAAGTTAGGATTCAGTGCTTTCACTGCTGTGGCCCAGGTTCAATCCCTGGTCTGGGAACTGAGATCCCACATCAAGCTGCTGCACAACATGGCCACAAAAAAAAAAAAAAAAAAAAAAAAAGATCCTCACTTCCTTGAGCCCATATGGGAAAGTTTCTCTGGAATAATTAACAAGAAGAAGCAGGGTCACAGGAATGTGTAGCATCCACTCTTACAAAATCCAGCCAAGGTGCTTCCAGTGTATAAAGTTTTGCAGTTTTTGTGTCATCAGAGTCATTAGCCTTTCCCTGATGATATCTGGGCATTGTGATATGCTCCCAACACCTTCTCCATTTAAGTCTCTGATTTGCCTGGAAGTGAATGTGGCTAAAGGGAGGAAAGGTGTCCAGTTGTTTCAACACCATTTCTTGACACAGATGACTGAATACTATGCCTTTGTTTTATAAAAGTTACATATTTTTACAGATTCAGGACATTTTCTAAACCAACCTGCCAATTTTCTTTTACACCCACCTGCCATTTCTACGTAGTGGGATAGCTAGTTAACATTAAAAAATTTTCAAAAATAAACATATTTTATCTGTGTCATGAAAGATTAATAACTATATATAAAATAATGAACAAGGACCTACTGTGTAGCACTGGGAACTCTACTCAATATTCTGTAGTAATCTATATGGGAAAATAATGAAAAAGAATGGCGATATATATATCTGACTCACTTTGCTATACATCCGAAAATAATACAAAAAAAAATAATAATATGTAGTTAGAAATATGTAGTAAAAATAATATGTAGTTAGAAAAAGTAACATGATTAGTGCTTTGACACCAGTAAGCCTAGTGCAAATTGCAAAAACCCATGGAGGGGGCCCCTGACTGCAGCTGAGGCTGGGTGGGGCTCATGGGGGTGTGGGGAGGACAGCCTCCAGACGGGGACACTCTCTACCACAGCACTTTGTCAGCAGCAAAAAATCACCTCCTCTGGGCAGGGCCCAGACCATCAGCTGGCCACGCCTGCGCGAGGGCCAGGCGGAAATGGGCCTTCACGTAATGGCAGTGGACGGTGACTTCACACCTCCCACCAGGAAGCAGATGGCTCAGTCGGCAGCCCTGCAGGTGGAGCCGGCTGATCAGGTCAAGGTAACACCCTGGAAGACACAGGCTTTGGAGTCCCACCAAGAAATCTCAGCCCCTGTCCCTGAGTGTGAGGGAGGTGAGTCAAAGATCCGCCTGGCTCAGAAATGGCCACAAGCAACACGCTCAGAGACTCTGCTTTGTGGTACCGGCGGCGGGTGTTGTGTGGGGGGGGAGTGGTACAGTCATCGTCTACAGCGTCTTCCCCCATTAGAAAGTCAACGCTGACTTATTTTTTCCCGTGTTCACAGTGCCTGAAGGTTCCCCAGTAGCTGTTTGTGGGATGGCTGAATGAGGGTGCCTGTTACCTCAAGGACTTCCAATTCCATTGATATTTTCACTTTATTATTATTATTTTTTTAGGGCCACACCTGCAGCATATGGAAGTTTCCAGGCTAGAGGTCAAATCAGAGTTGCACCTGCCAGCCTATACCACAGCCACAGCAACGAGGGATCTGAGTCACATCTGCATCCTAAGCCACAGCTCATGGCAATGCTGGATCCTTAGTTAACCCACTGAGTGAGGCCAGGGATTAAACCCAAATCCTCATGGATCCTAATCTGGTTCAAAATCCACTGTGCCATAATGGGAACTCTGGATATTTTCACTTTAAAGTGGCAGATGGTTGGGGAAACAGAAATTATCGGGATCACGGCCCTCAGCCATCTTCAGTAATCTTTTGATCTTGTTCCAACTCATTAAATTGCTGTGCATCCAGCTTGAATTACACAGCAAGATGGAGCCAAGAGAAGCAGAAACTAATTTTAACACTTATCTCTTTTTAAACTGGGAACTGCCACACAGAACTATTTCTTAGCTCGGGCAGATAATCTGTACGTATTTGGTTTCTTTCTTTAGATGGTCTCTGCTTTTAAAGATTGTCAATTGTGAAAACAGGAAGCAGAGAACAAGATGCTTTGCAAGTGATTAAAAGATGATGGATCCAATCTCAGTCAAAGATTGGATGCCTACTGTGTACAAGGTAGCTTGCTAGGTGATAGGGATACCGAGGTGCACAAGCCTGTGCCCTTGAGGATATACACCCCTCAGCTAACATTTATCAATCACTTACTGTATGCCAAGCATTTTACATACTCATTTAATCCTGACAATGACCTGCGAAGTAAGTTCAAAGAGATAAATAAATTACCCAAGATTGTACCACTAGGAGACAGACAGGCTGGTATTTGAACTTAGGCAGCCTGGCTCCAGACGGTGTCCTTCACCTTCATGTGTTTTTTCTCTTGAGCAAACACCAGACAGTGACAGAGCAATGTTATCAGTGCCACCACTGATCAATGTAGATAAGTACAAAAAAAGTGCATAAAAGCCACACCAAACCCAAGCTTGGGGAGGCTCCAGGAAGGTTTACAGAAGTTAGCCCAGAGGAGTGGGAAGGAGAGGGTGGGGTCCTAGGCAGAGGGAACAGGGTGCACAAAGATCTGGATAGAGAGAAAGTGTCGTGCATTTAGAACAGTGCCACCGTGGAGGAGAGGAGGTGACAGAGAAGCTGGGGAGTGAAGCACTGAAGGGAGGGAAGAAGGACACAGCAGCCCCTCATCGCCTGCTTCTCTTCAGATGGGTGGAGGGGCATTTCTATCCCAGATGATAAGGAAGTGGGGCGGAGGCCGGGATGTGGGTGAATGAGATAAGGTACCACGTGCCCTGCAGCCAGCTGCCTCGGACGTTGGTGTCCTTTTGACTCCTCTCTTTCTCTGCCAGCAGCAGCCAGCAAGCCCTTGGGGAAATGATGCAGAAAGAATATATTTTCCTTCAAAAACAAAGACAGGCATGTCTAGTGTCAACGCTATAAAACTCTGGAACTAGGGGTCCTGCAATGTTGGTACCAAGACAATGATTCCAGCCTCCGTTGTAGCTGATGCTCGGTGAGACTTTTGAGATGTTACTTGTACAGCATATACAAGGATATAAGTCACCTAACATATAGTTGGGGCTCAATAAAATAACTCCTTTTTGACAAGGAAGGAGAGGAAGTCAAATGTGTCCTCCAAGGTGGAAGTGTCATATCTGAGGGCTCCATAGGCCTTGAGTCATTTTGTCCACGTCAGCCATTCTCAAAGGCTGTACGTGGCAAACCTGTGGGTCATTTCCAGTTGTCACATTGACCGGGGCTTTACTGACACTTAGCGTGAAGGAGCCATCGTGCAGAGTGGGACTCTCAACAAAAACTGCTTCATTTCACAAACACACATCCCCCTGGACATTCATGTAGGTGGGAAAACCCATTTTCTTTTCCTTTTTTCTTTTTATGGCTGCACTTGCAGCATATGGAAATTCCCGGGCCAGGGGTCCATTGGAGCTGCAGCTGCTGGCCTACGCCATAGCTTATGACAACGCCAGATCCTTAACCCACTGAGCAAGGTCAGGGATCAAACCTGCATCCTCATGGATACTAGTCAGGTTCTTAACCTGCTGAGCCACAATGGGAACTCCTATGCCTGAGTCTTTAAAAATACCTTTCATATTTGTACTTCCCCTTGAGATACCAAGGCACTTCTTTTGTAGGCATTAAACGTTAATTATTTCCTCAAGAAATGAGGCTTTGGTATTCTGCAAGATGGATGTCTCAAGATGGATGACCAGTGGTTGTGAGCTGAGGATAAGCCCCCCACCCCGTTGCCTCCTAAAGAATGTCAATGTCTGGAGATATTTGTGTCTGTCATAACTGGGAGAAGGGGTATGTGTGCTACTGCCGTCTTGTGAGTAGCAGTCAGGGATGCTGGTGAACATCCTACAATGTACAGGACACAGCAAAGAATTATCTGATTCAAGATGTCAACAGTGCCAAAGTGGAAAAATCCTGCTTCTGATCCTTAAAATACACTACTACTGGGGTCAGGGGTGGGGGGGACTACCAAGCCATCCCAGCAGCAGGGGGTTGGGAGAGAGAATCCTGCTACAAAATAGTGTGATGCTGGGCTTGCCAGAGACCAACAGCTGGATGCAGCCCATTTCCAGCAAGTGTTCTGTCTTGAAAAGTTGGGCTCTGGCAAAACAAACTGGGGAATGGTCCCTCAGGTCACACAGACTTTAAAAAGCTTTCTCGGAGTTCCCGTTGTGGCGCAGTGGTTAATGAATCCGACTAGGAACCATGAGGTTCGGGTTTGGTCCCTGCCCTTGCTCAATGGGTTAACGGTCTGGCGTTGCCGTGAGCTGTGGTGTAGGTTGCAGACGCGGCTCAGATCCCGCGTTGCTGTGGCTCTGGCGTAGGCCGGTGGCTACAGCTCTGATTCGACCCCTAGCCTGGGAACCTCCATATGCCGCGGGAGCGGTCTAAGAAATAGCAACAACAACAACAAAAGACAAAAAGACAAAAAAAAAATTAAAAAAAAATAAAAAAAAATAAAAAGCTTTCTCATCAGTTTTATTTAATTAATTAATTTATTTATTTTTTTGTCTTCTAAGGGCTGCACCCCTGGCATACAGAGGTTCCCAGGCTAGGGGTTGAATTGCATCTGCAACCTATACTGCAGCTTGCGGCAATGCTGGATTCTTAACCCACCAAGCAAGGCCAGGGATCGAACCCCCGTTCTCATGGATATTAGTCAGGTTCTTAACCTGCTGAGCCACAATGGGAACTCCCAAAACTTTTTTTTGAAAATGTCCTGATCACAAAAGAAATAGTGCAGCGTTTGAAAAAAGAAAGAAAAAAAGGAAACCTACCAGAAATTGCACAAAAACTTCAGGCCTCTTGTAACCTCACTACCATGTACTATTACTTTTTTTTTTTTTTTTTTAAAAGGACCACACTTGTGGCATATAGAAGTTCCCAGGCTAGTTATACATTCTATTCTATACAGTTTAATCATAAGATTTTAAACTCTTTCCTTTCTCCCTCCCTCCCTCCCTCTTTCCTTAGGGGTCAAACTGGAGCTGCAGCTAAGGTCTTGCCACAGCCACAGTAATGTGGGATCCGAACCACATCTGCAAGCTACACCACAGCTCCAGATCCTTAACCCACTGAGTGAGGCCAGGGATCGAACCTGCACCCTCACAGATACTGTCAGGTTCTTAACTTGTTGAGCCACAGAGGGAAATCCTGTACCACTTTTCTATCAGTACAAGAAGGGTAGATAGATTGCCACTTACTTTTTCTCCTTTGCACACGTGTCCACGCCTAGCTGTTGGTATTCCCCTGTACAGGCAGCCACCTTATTCAATAAAGTCCTTGTTGACGAAGTTATGAGCTACTTCCAATGTTTCGTCATTACCAAGAACATGATACCAAATAATCTTTTGCTTTTTCATCTGTGCACTTGTGAGGCCTCTAAGTTCTGAGAAGTATAAATGCTAAGTTCAAAGGGTATGCATATTAAAACATATCTTAATTATAAGTAAGTCTTCACTACTTTCATATTCATTAGCCAAGTCCTGTAGCTACCAGATTGTATTGAGAAGTCGTCACATGAAATCCTTCATTAATAAACAGACTACTTATAAAATCAGCCCTCCTTGTTTAGTAAGTATCTGAACCCAGAGTGTCTATCCTACCCCTTTTCAGCCTCAAATTGATTCTCTGTAAGCATAGGACAAATGACACAAATATATAGCAGATTAACTGCAATAACTGCAAATCTTGCAAATGATAGTGGATTTAATGACCTTGACAAATAATGCTAGAGAACCTCAAATCTCAAGCAAAGCCACTGAGAAATGTGGATCTGGCAGACACTGACAACAAAGGGAGAGGTGGTAAGATGATCAGATCGCTTACAAGAAAGAACAATGTGAAAATCAAGAAATTGAGGTCCATAGGAAGATGTCAAATTTTTTTTGCAAAAATTCCCTTTATGATTACTCTGCAAAAATCAAATGGGAAGGATACTGTAGGATACTAAACATGGTTTCACTTGAAAAATAAACACTTGTTTCTTTGTTCATTATAAGACTACATTTGAAATTACTAGCTTTTATAATTTTTAGTTTCCACATTGAAAGTGTTTCCCCTCCACTGCCATTAGACTTCCTCTCTCCCCTAATCCCAATGAAATTTTAGTCCCCACTTTTTTTTCCCTTGGCCACCCTGCAGCATATGGAGTTCCCAGGCCAGGGATCAGATCTAAGCTACAGTTTTGACCTATGCAGCAGCGATGCCCGATCCTTAACTCACTGTGCTAGGATGGAACCTGGGTCCTGGTGCTGCAGAGATGCTGCTGATCCTGTTGTGCCATAGCAACAACTCCTTGGTCCCCACTTTAAGTGGGTTCACTTAAGGTGACCTTTTTTCTGGTGTCCACTTGCTCCTTGAGCTAAGCAGGCCCACTGCTCTTAGAAGCCTAGGAGGAAGTCTGCGTCCCACTGCTGATTCTGGAACGGAAGGCAAAGTATTTCCTACTACTGCCTGATCCTTACAAGGCTGATGCATCACATGGGACGATTGGGTCCCTTTTCTCTTACCCCCTTAAGAAGTCACTGAGGAGGGATCAAAGAAGGCTGTGCTTGGTTTGCCTTCCACCCCTGCCATCATTCCCAGCTGCCAGCCAGGGACCAGACCCCAGCCGCACATTCCCGATACCTTGGTCAGCGGGGCCTCACAACCCACCCTGGGATACCTGTCAGCATTCCTGGACCAGTGGGAAAGGATGCACACCAACAAGGGCCCTGAAAACAGCTGGGAGACCTGTGGCTCGTCAATCTTGTGATGCAATGTGGTCATTCTGAAACATACTGTCAAGGGCCGTATAGCAAGAGTCATCAAATATATCTGCTCCAAAGTCTATAAACAATATACAAATCCAACCTTCTCCCTACAATTTTAAAATAAAGTATACAACTTTCTACAGATAGACTGTCAAAGCTGAAAAGAACCCAAACATGTTTAAACAAATTTCATTTTTCAGATGAGGAAATTGAAATCCTAGGCCGGGGGTCAGCAAACTTTTTTCTGTACAAGCTCAGAGAGTATAGTTTAAGCTTGGAGGCCATAGGGTCTCTGTTGTAACCATTCAAGTCTGTTGTAGCACAAAAGCAGCCACAGACAACACATAAACAAATGTGTGGTTGTGTTCTGATAAAACTTTATTTATGGACACTGAAATCTGAATTGTACATTACTCTTCACATGCTACAAAAACACTGTGCTTGATTTCAGCCACTTAAAAATGTGGAAACCACTTTTAGTGGGCTACACAAACAGGTGGCTGGATGGATTTGGTTCCTGGGCCACAGAGTATGCTGACCCCTGTCTTAGGCCACTCTGATACCCAAGTGTAGAAACACCAGAGCCTATACTGTCATACCTTTTTTATTTGCTCCTTGCTCTTCTGCCTGTCCACATCAAAGACTCTGATCTGCTTCACCACAAAGTGTACTATTAAGGAGCTCTATAAATGTTTTGCACATTTTAGGAGCAATAGTAAGATCTATCAGAAACGTATACCAGGCCACAGCTGAAAGACATATAATTTTATACAATATTATGATATATAATGCTATGTTGTGCATTACATAAAAACAACCAAGAGAAAACAGAATAAACTTGAGAAACTCACTAAATTTGAAAAATAGGCTTTATTTTAACCAGTGGTATTGTATGACATCCTATATGGCATAACTGATTACAGCCAAGATCATGAATACAAATAAAATAGCATATTCCCTCATTCTCTCTTTTGCTTTCTGTTCAGAGAAATCAGGAGATGGAGCATTATGCTCGGAAACCAAGGAGCTCTGGCGCAGGCTCCAGCTGAGTCCGGACTCCTGGAGCATTCAGCCTCTTAGCATGGATACGGTCCCCTGTGCAAAGACCTTTATGAAAAAATATTCAGAGTGGTATTTCTGTAGGAAATCACACTAGCATTTACAGCAGAACATGGCTGATAAAATTCATCTTGCTGTGTGGACTGTGAAGATCTGAAGTGCATACAGAGGAGATGAGGCCTTTGCATTCACTTTCCTTTAACGAGGGGGCAAATGCCAGGTGAGGCGCGATGGCCACTGGCTGCCTCCTTCCTTC
Organism: Sus scrofa; assembly: GCF_054392235.1. NCBI lineage: Eukaryota > Metazoa > Chordata > Mammalia > Artiodactyla > Suidae > Sus > Sus scrofa. The sequence continues at coordinate 40,429,540 of NC_139389.1, read as the reverse complement.
TCGCTCCAGTTGACTTGGGGGTTCTACCCTGTCCTTCTGGAGTTCATGTATCACTGCACTGTGACAGAAATGGAGACACCTTGGCCCAAACACAAGATTCTGTCACCTGGTCAACACTGGAAATGGCTCTGCACTTTCTTCTTTCACAAAAGGTTTAAATACATGGGCCCTTATGTAGCACAAGATGCCTGAAATTCAGAAAATTATGAAAACAACTCTTCTCCACCCCTGAGGATATTTCATCTTTATAAAGTTGAAAATACAAAATATTAAAATAATTTGCCCTCTCTCCCCATCAAAAGGAATCACATTCTCAAAGGATTCCTGCAATATACAAAATTCTGAAACAAAATTTATTTCTCCTCAAACCAAGACCAAGAAGTCAATGTTAAGCTGCCAAGAAGACCCTTTTTCCAAAGGAGGGTGGAAAAGACACCTCATTACTTTTTTAAAAAATAACCATATTTAGACAAAGACAGGAAAAGGAGTTTCTGGCCTCATGAGCTTTTATTTTTCACGTTGATTTTCAGAATTTCTTAGCATTGGTTAATGGGAGTGAAGAGAACAACCTGTTTTCCAAAGTCCGAGATATTCCTGGGACAAGCCCTGATCTTTCCTGGTTGACAGCTCCCTCAAAGTCATTTGTTGAAAACCAGATGGCAAGAATGAAAATGCTATACATCCACCTGTTCTGTTTCTTCATAGTTTTCACATCAAAAGCACCTGGAGTATCAATTGTGTTCAACACAAAATAGCACTGGGGGCTGAAGAGAGGATGACATCACCTGCCCACAGCATCAGCTGAGGTGACACGTGTTCTGAACTACCCACAAAGTCTTCACTGGCAAATTGCCTGGCACCAAGGCCTCCCAAAGAGAACAGGACAAGCAGCAGTGCATGCTCAATAGCAAGACGTGCAAAACACATCACTCTGCTAGGAATAAAGAGCACACGGGAAGTACACGGACAGCAAGAACCAGCTTCTGACTACCCAGAACGGTACTTAAGAAACCTCTGCACTGAAGGTGGGGAAAGCAGAGCATGGCAATGACACCTGGTGGGGAGGTGGGGAAGGAGAGGGAAGCACACACACGCATGCTCACACATGCACACACTGTGCCTCTGAAGGCTCCCTTGTTACTTCGGGTTCACAACTGGCCGTCTGACAATCTGACTACTTGCCTGGCTCAGAACTTCATCCATGGCACTCTTAACTACACGTTCTTCTCTCCTTTTAAGGCACAAACACATTTATAGTTTTAGGTACACCTGTTGAGTTCTGAGAATCATGCTAAGCAAGTTAGTCATAGATGAGCGCAGAGAAGCCAGCTAGTCCTTTTGGCTGACGTTTTGAAGGGACGGCTTCAGATGTGAAGCGAACAGACGGTGCGAGCCTTCTTCTGTGCCTCTGCGGGGTGTGGTCAAGCCAAACCCCTACCAACAAGGGTGGCCGCAGGAGAGGCCAAAATGGCAAAAGCATGACTGGGGGCTGGGATGTTTAACATTTTTTACTTTGCTTTTAAGGAGCCCTAACAAGATGGCAGCTCCTGCTGCCCAGCTGACTTTCACAAAGAACAAGCAGAGACTGCCACGGAGCAGGGGTCACTCCACGTAAAGTCACTGTGATCATAGTTTGCTCATAATCTCTTACCCTCCCACAAAGTCAGACAGACAGACAGACACACACACATGGGCACGCACACACCCCCCCTTCCACCACGGAGGAAATCTTTGCAACAAGAGGCACTTGAATGATATTCGGAGAGTTCCCATGAAAAGGCCTTCCCCTCACAGTGAAGTGGGATCAGCAGAACAGAAACCGGATTCTCAAGACTCCATCTCTTCTTGGTCGAGGGGTGGCGGCACAAAGCTGATGACTTCATCGTAGGTCAGGCCTAGAAATCAGGAAGGAAAAGGAGGACGTGAAAGTTCGGACTATTCATTTTGTTGGCAAGCACCCTAACTTCTAAGCTCAAGATCCTTCCTCCCTGTCCAGACTAGTGGTTCCATGGGCCACTTCAAATAACTGCCTCACCGTTTGTGTGTGATATCCTGATGGAACATGTGATTCCACAGAAGTTCAAGGATACATACAAGAGAAGCATCCTTTATTGCTTCTTTAATCATCCAGTGCCTCCTCTTTAAAACTCTCTGAAGATGCTTGAGAATAACGTAGTAATCCCATTTGCTGTAGCAACAGATAGTCCTGGCTTTTGAAATTTCACTGGAGTTTTCTGAATGTGTGTTTTATGGAGAGACTATGAAACTGAGCACAGCAGACCTGGGTTCTATTTCTGGCTGTGTCCCTAATTAGGTCTAAGGTAACAGTTAAGATGTTAACTTTCTTCACCCAAGTTCTATCAATTATAAAACTGTAAATGCACCCTATCCCCTACTTAGCTGGGAAAGATGGTATAAATGCAAAAATTCTGAGAACCTCAAAGTTCTATGCAGACGTGAGGGGCTGTGCACAAAATCAGACCAGACAGAAGCATCTCAAAGGTCCAGAGTGTCATCATCTACAACAGACAGTTTCCATCAGAGGAACATACTCATTCTGCATTAGAGACCTAACGACAAGGTTTAACAAGTTGGATTTAACCAGGAGTCCGCACCTCCACCCCCCACCCCCCTGCCCTCCCCCACTGACAGCTTTTGGTTTGTGGTTCACCTGGCAAAGATTTTTAAAGCTACGTGTTCATCATGCTCAGACTTACTTTTCCATTCATCTATAAGGAGGTCCCTGCTTTCAAAAGACTGATCGTAAGGATCAGCCACTGGTTCATCATCAGGATCATGGTACTGAGCAAAGTAGGCATGCGCAAGGGCTTGGGCTGCTGTAATTCTCTTATCTGAGTCCAAAACAAGCATCTTCTCCAGCAAGTCAACAGCTATCAGTGATGCAGATTGGAAGGAAAAAAGAGTTTTTAACACACTGCCAAAAATGTATGCTTTATTAAGCAAAACACAGTTTTGACCTTTTACACCAAAACAAAGAATTCTCCTTCAATTCTGGGATGTTACTCCTTTCCTCTTTTATTTTATTTTTTTTTTTTGGTCTTTTTAGGGACACACCTGCAACACATGGAAGTTCCCAGTCTAGGAGTTGAATGGGAACTGTAGCTGCCAGCCTAGGCCACAGCCACAGCAACGAGGGATCTGAGCTGGGTCTACAACCTACACCACAGCTCATGGCAACACTGGATCCTTAACCCACTGAGCAAGGCCAGGGATGGAACCTTGAACCTCGTGGATACTAGTTGGGTCCATTATCACTGAGCCACAACGAGAACTCCCCTTTCCTCTTTTATGTTTGTTTGTTTTTGTCTTTTTTGTCTTTTCTAGGGCTGCACCCACAGCACATAGAGATTCCCAGGCTAGGGGTTGAATCGGAGCTGTAGCCACTGGCCTACGCCAGAGCCATGGCAACTCGGGATCTGAGCCGCATCTGTGACTTATACCACAGCTCATCGCAATGCCCGATCCTTAACACACTGAGCAAGGTCAGGGATTGAACCCGTAACCTCATGGTTCCTAGTTGGATTCGTTAACCACGGAGCCATGACAAGAACTCCCCCTTTCCTCTTTTAAATATATGTGTGCACGTGCATGGATGGATGTTGTATTTTTTCTTTCTTTTCTTTTTTGGCTGCCCAGCAGCATGAGGAGTTCCTGGGCCAGGGATTGAATCTGAGCCAGAGTTGTGATCTATGCCACAGCTGCAGCAATGCTGGATCCCTAACCCACTGAGCGAGCCCAGGGATCACACCCATGTCCCCAGTCTGGCAGAGACACCATCAATCCCACTGCATCACAGTGGGAACTCCGGATTTTATATTTTTTAAGAATACATTACTAGGAGTTCCTGTTGTAGTACATTGGAAATGAATCCAACTAGGAGCCATGAGGTTGCGGGTTCGATCCCTGGCCTTGCTCAGTGGGTTAAGGATCCGGCGTTTCTGTGAGCTGTGTGTAGGTCGCAGATGTGGCTCAGATCCTGCGTTGCTGTGGCTATGGTGTAGGCCGGTGGCTACAGCTCCAATTGGACCCCTAGCATGGGTACCTCCATATGCTGAGTGTGTGCCCCTAAACAAAACAAAACAAAAAGAATACATTACTAAAGAAGAATTTAAAAAAACAACAGATTATGTATGAGCAAATGTTTGTGGAATGTCAGTGTTGAACTGCTCCCACTGCAGTCAAACTATCAGAATGACAGTCTGTAACTGAAGTAATCCACAAGAGGTGAGTGGGGCTAGTATCACACTTTTTTGTCCCCTTTCACTGTTTATTTACTAACCTAAGGCAAATGAATATACATCAAATGGACTGCCAAATAATGAACAAACTGAGGATTTTATGTGGGTGTGTGGGTGAGACGTGGTATTTGGATAAAAGAAAATTTTGTTTTTAAAATTTTCACTATGAAAAATTTCAGTATACAAAATAATAGGACAGCCAATACTCATATGCTCACACCCATATCCAACAATTATCCTTCTATATTTATCTATGTACACACATATTTTTTGCTGAACCATTTTAAAATAAAATTACAGACATGACATTCTACTTCTAAATATTTCAGCATACAGTTTCCTGTATAATAATAAAACTGTTATTATATCTGACAAATATATAATTCTCAAGTATCATCTAAAATCCAGTTCATGTTAAAGTTTCTCCAATTATCCCAAAGTTGTTTTTTATACCTAGTCTGTTCAAACGAGGGTCCAATTAAGGGCCACGGATCACATCTGACTGAGTTTCCTTAGTCCCTCTTAATTCTGGAACAATCCCTATTTTTCCCAGTTTTGACCTAAAAGACCCCACCCCATCTCACCTGTTTTCTTGTGCTATCATGTACTTACACCTTGTTTTTCTCTATCCCTTCTATTTCCTAAAAACCATGTTAGATCTAAAAATTTGCTAAGAATTGCTTACACGCTTTTGGCAAGAGTACTTCATAGGTGATGCTGTCTACTTGATGGCACATTAAGGTCATCCATCCCATTAAAAATTAAATTTGATCACTAAGTTAAGAGATTTCTTTTTTGCCCCAAGCAAATAAATTGTGTGTAGGCAGCACCATGTGAATATTTTTTTCTTTCACTCACGGCTTTTAGCATCCACTGATTTTCCTTCCTAGCAACTATTTCATAAGGGGTTATACAATGGTGAATTTTTTCTAATTCTGTTTTACAAATGAGGATGTTTTGAGTTTCAGAAAGGTGGCACTTGGGAGGATAAATACTGACATAACCACAGTTGTCACTTTGGTGGAACAAAGGCATATGAGGAAAGGGGCAGGGACGGGCTATAAAGGGGATGGACCATTTCCTGAAGAGGTCTACACTGTGTACACTGGAGGCTGTAAAAGACCCCTGTCCTGCAGCCTGAATTCCAGGGTAGTCTAAAGGAGAAGTGTAGGTTTCAGAGGAAAACAGAAGCAAAGTGAATATTTATGTGTCACGTTCATAGGTTTACACGTTTGAGCACTGGGAAAACTGCCTAGATATATATTCTTCTCACAAAAAAATAACTTTTATCAGGTGTTGTTTGGATCTTATGATGAGTCTTTGCCACCCAGGATGAAAAGTAACACATCATTATAACCAATACCTTGATAAGAAATAAGATCAAGGTTAAGAAAGATTCCTCTAAGATCTCGACAGATACAAAGGGCAATTTAAGTTCTGTTTCATGTTTTGAGAATAATGGTGAAACATGAAGTCAGTACAGACAGAAGAGAGTGGTCAGTGTTTACACTGTTGGTGCATTCCTGCTCGGTTAACACGCTGGGCACAATTAAGTTCCTGGTCAGTAACATGCTCTGCCTGCAAGAAGAGACTATGACATCACTATTTGGCAGTGAGCTGACAGGTCTGTTCAAATTTGAGAACTGCAGTGCTGAGCAAGGGGTGGCCCACAGCCTCCCTCAATTTGCTCACACCTGTACTGCTGAGTGGTATCCAGTTCTCTTGAATGCTTCAGTGTCACAATTCCAGAAGAGGGGACACACCTATAAGACTGGATGTGACCTAAACAAGCTTCGGGGACACACACATATCCCCTCTTCCCCAGAAAAATGAATTAAAAAATCTGAGTTGGCCATCAGGAAGTCAAGTGGTGAGCACTGCCATGTCTAACACATGAGCTGATGTGACGAAAAAAATTCGTAACAGAATGAAGCTACCAGGACACAGCATAATTTCCAACATCCTACCATATTTATGACTTAAAGGATCTCACAGATCCATGAACTAGATAACACAGTACAAATAAATCATACAAAGCCAGTATACAGAGCACACCAGGGCAGAGGCAAACCCAACCAACCCTGGTAGAATTCTGTACACCCCTAATGAGTCTGCGGATTTCTTCTTCTTTTTTGGCTGTGCCTGTGGCATATGGAAATTCCTGGGCCAGGGAGCGAACCTGAGCTGCTGCAGTGACAACACTGGATCCTTAACCTGCTGAGCCACCAGGCGCTCCCTGTGGATTTATTTATTCCTAGACACGAGAGTGCCCCAGCTGAGACCTGGCAGATTTGCCATCTCCAAGGTCAACATGGACACATCTCTAACTGCTGAACACTTCAAAGAGCACAAGCATCTCCGCCACTGTAGGAATTATCACAGTAACACTAAGCCACTCTCAAGCAATCACCATGGATGAAGTACTTAAAAAAGTAAAACCACTCAGCCTTCACTCCAACTTCTGAAGAGGCTGTCATGGCTGTCAGCTCTCAGAAGGATAAAACTAAGCCTGAGGCACAGCTGCTGGGACCTTTAAGCAGAGGGATGACCCAAACTAAGATTTATAAATAGTGCTAAGATACAATATTCAGAAAAGGATGAGGGTTGACTGTACTATTATCACAGCATTGCCCCACTCCCATCAGAGGGAGATCTTGGTCTGATTTTTGTGTGTCTGCCATTAAACAGCACTGTCTACTGGCTTCCGCTAGAGTCAGGAATTACGGCCTCAGCAATGTCACTCTGTGGGACCAAAAGAAGTACACATCAGCCCCCAGTTTTAAGGAATAAAGCAACTCCTCTTATCAGCCAAGGCAGTACACGTCCTGCAGCTGCCACTGTCCTGCCCCTTTGCCAAAGATCCTGGAAGTGATGGTGGCAGGAATGCTATGGAGACATTCCTTACAGTCTTGGGTGGCAAACTACCTCCACAAGGAAGAGAGACTGGTTAAGTCTCTGAAGGGCAAAAGGAGAAGAGGACAAGGGAAGCAGGACCTAAAGCACTGGGAAGCTGTGGGCAGAGCAGGGACTGCAGGGAGCTCCTGGGCGGGTCTGCCAAACACCCTTGTGTTTCTGTTGTTTATATCCTCAGTGTGGACACCATAAAATGATGACAGCAGTGAAGGAGCTGCAGGCTTTCCTCCATACCCTTTTCTGTCTGTGTCCCTCAACCTTTTCTCCTGACATTTTCATGACTTTCTCTTTTGTCACTGAACCAGCCTATTTCCCCATCAAATTCTGTGATCATATAAATACATAAGCATGGCGTGAGATTAAAAACAAAACAAAACCTGACAATACAAACATGGATAACAGATGGCATTATTTACCACCTACCAGGTTTAATTAATGGTACTATATGTGGTCAAAAGGAAACCCTCTTCTTCAAATCCCTAGTTTATGTCATAACCAATATCCATGAGATGAGGATGTAGTCAACTTACCCAAGGGATTGGCACCAATAAATACATTTGCAAAGTTCATCTTCGGCATCTGGGTCAAAGACTGAATGTAGTTTCTTGCCTGCAAAACAGAGGGTTTTCAAAATGGCTTTGTTCAGTATTGCTACCACTCTCAGAGTCCTGGTCCTGTCAAGTGTTAACTGACAAAGGCCACTGGCTTCGGTGTTGAGGAATGTGTCTGCTAATCATTAAAGACTTTCGGAGTTCCCCATTGTGGCTCAGTGGAAGCAAACCTGACTAATATCCAGGAAGATACAGGTTCGATCCCTAGCCTCACTCACTGGGTCAAGGATCTGGTGTTGCCATGAGCTGGGTGTAGGTTGTAGACTCGGCTTGGATCCTGCATTGCTGTGGCTCTGGCGTAGGCTGGCGGCTACAGCTCTGATTCGACCCCTAGCCTGGGAACCTCCATATGCCACGAGGGCGGCCCTAGAAAAGGCAAAAACAAACAAACAAACAAACAAACAAAACTTCTCTGAATCTATCTCTCTAAAAATTCCTGTTTTTTATTTTTTCTCTTCCAGCCACACTCATGGCCTATGGAAGTTCCCAGGCCAGGGATCAAATCTGAACTGTATTTGTGACCTACGCCACAGCTGCAGAAATGCTGGATCCTTAACCAACTGTGCCAGGCTGGGGATTGAACTGGCAACACCACAGAGACAAGCCAGATCATTGACCACTGCGCCACAATGGAACTCCTAAAATTCCTTTTTTAACACAGCTCAACAGTAAGGGTATGTATGTATATATATTTATGTACATACGTATACACACACACACACACAAGGTTAGAAAAAGCTCTAGCTGCTAAAATAACTTCACCTTCTTTTAAAAATTTATATATAATTTAAATTGACACAGCTGATTTATAATATTAGTTTCAGGTATAACAGTGATTCATTATTTGTACAGATTATATTCCATTTAGAGTTATTTTTAAAATATTGGCTACATTTCCTGTGCTGTATAAACTATCCTTGTAGTTTATACATGGTAGCTTGTAGCTCTTATTAGCTTCACCTCCTTAGTCACTGCATGCAGAGGGAGCAGGGGAAGCCCACTTTGAAAATCAGCTGAGAATCTTTCTGATTTGAAAAGAAAGCTTTAGGAGTTGAGTATCGACATGCCTGTAATCCCTTCCTACTTGAGGGTGCAGACAAGAGACGTAAGTGGTAAGAGAGACCCGTCTCATTCACAGAACAGCCTTCCCTCTAACAAGATAAATAAAGACTACTTGCATATAGCTGAAGTAGAAACAAAGCTGCTAAGAAGGGCCTCTGCGTTGCCAACATGATCCCCCGTATGATTAAGGGCACTGTAGAAAGAAGTGCTCAATCATCTCTGATGATAAAACTAGAGTAAAGATTAAGTAGCTAAGCACTGTTTTTTCTTTTTTTTCTTTTTTGTTGTTTGTCTTTTTGCCATTTCTAGGGCTGCTCCTGAGGCATATGGAGGTTCCCAGGCAAGGGGTCTACACCAGAGGCCACAGCAATACGGGATCTGAGGTTCCCAGGCTAGGGGTCCAATCGGAGCTGCAGCCACCAGCCTATGCCAGAGCCACAGCAACGCAGGATCTGAGCCGCGTCTGCAACCTACACCACAGCTCACGGCAACGCCAGATCTTTAACCCACTGAGCAAGGTCAGGGATTGAACCTGCAACCTCATGGTTCCTAGCTGGATTCATTAACCACTGAGCCACAAAGGGAATTCCAGCACCGTTTGTTTTTTTTTGTTTGTTTTTTTAAAAGCACTTAACCCTAACTGTTCATATTTATTTTATATTATTTGTAATATAATATAGTACTTTTAAATATAGTACTTATTAGCATTAGATATTTTGTTTATCTATTTACTTTTGGCTGTGCCATTGACATGCATAAGTTACTGGGTCAGGGATTGAACCTGCACCACAGGAGCAACCCGAGCTGCTGCAGTGACCTCGCTGGATCCTTAACACAGTGTACCACAAGGGAACTCCAAGATTTTTTGTTTCCTGTTTTTGTTTTTAATAATGAACTCTTCTTTTGGTCATTAAAAAAACGAATGAACAGGAAAGCATACTAATGACCTTCAGTTAATACACCTCCAGCTGAAAACCTTAGATGGCAGCGTACCCTAACTGCAGGCACAGAACCTTAGGAAAACACAAACCTCCTGAGCACTAAATTCACAAAACCCCAATATAAAAGTAACATCATTTTCCATGTACCAGCCTACAAATTATATTCTCAATCCATAAGGACTGGATGACATTTTATCCCAAATGTCAATATCGGGCAATAGAATACAGGCAGTTACTGCCTTAGTAGCCCTCAAGGCACATGCAAGCATTCGGTGACATTAAAACTGTGCTGGTTATCCAGTGGCAATAAAGTGAGAAAGTGGCCTTCTCAATGAGATATCCTCGGATAGTCTATTTGCTCTCACCTCATGGCTTGGCATCCTGTTAATGAGATAAGCTGGGGGAGTTCCCGTCAGACGCATAATCTGCTGAAGCTGGTTAATATCTTAGATGCCGAGTCAAGGGCATTGTTAAACATCCAGTGTGAAAAATAATTTTCAACTCAAGTTTTTAAAAAGGCCAAAAAGCCGCCCCCCAAAGATAAAACCTACTCCCACCCATTCCACCCACCCCAGGCCAGCGCCTGAGGCTGCGTGTTAAAGCATGCTTCCATGAATGGCATGAGGGTTAGTGGGCATAGAGCCAGTGATGGGCCATGTGGAAAAGAGAAACTTCCTTTGGTTTTAGCGTCATCTTTGACATTCAGTATTTAGGCTCCCTGGAAAGAGACTGCCCCTCGATCCAGGATGCCAGCCAGAGAACTGTTTTTAAGTACCAATGGCCAAAACCTGTTTGCTTGTAGGTTAAATGGAGATGACTTTTAGATAGATGGAGAATATTCTGACTTGACTTTGGACAAAATAAAATGTCCGAGATATACATTTAAGGTAGAGGTTAAATTTTTGTGTCACAGGTTCTGGTGATTCTCCAAAACACCACCCCTTCTAATCTAAGAACAGGGTGGCTGTGTGGGGTGATAAGCAACACCAAGTTTCAAAGACATTAGTAGTGATACATGTAAAATACATGCCACAAACACACAATGGTCAGTGAAGGGGAGATGGGAATAAAGTTAGAAGCTAAGGCAAAGTTACAAGCTGCTGACAGTATTACAGCACGCCATGTGATTTCCCCACAAGTCTCTTTAACAGGTGAACAGACTGACTTCACTCACGAACAGTGGGAAGGAAGCTGGTCAACACTATGCAAACATCTGACATAGGTAGAACTATGAGGTTTTCCAAAAGTACAAGCCCATAGGTAAGCTGTAATCTAAACTTCCCTCTTTCAGCTGTCCCATCGATTTCTTTTTTTTTGCTTTTTTTAGGGCCACACCCTCAGCATATGGAGGCTCCCAGGCTAGGGGTCGAATCGGAGCTACAGCTGCCAGACACCAGAGCCCCAGAAAAGCCAGATCCAAGCCGAGTCTGTGACCTACACCACAGCTCATGGCAACACCGAATCCTTAACCCAGGGATCAAAACCAGGGATCAAACTTGCATCCTCATGGATCCTAGTTGGGTCTGTTAACTGCTGAGCCACCTAGGGAACTCCAAGCTGTCTCATCAATCTTAACATTACAAGAATGCTTAGTTTACCACATGTTCCTAAAGCAGGGTGATGGGATTTTTAAAATCCTCAACACAATTCAATAAAAACCTTTTCATATTCCCTAACATCCCTTCTTTGTGGCTTCCCTCAATAATCTTTCCACTTTAGCTCATCCTCTGAACTAAATTCCCTAGTGGTTAGATTGCTACAAACACATGTTTAAAGCTGGCTATTAGCGAGGAGCTGGGGCTGTGTGTTCCACCCTGCATTTAATGCTCCCTGGCCTGAAGAAGGGGCCGGCATTCTCACAACCAAGTTTAAATTTACCTCTAAATAAATTACATAACAAACAGTATCTCAGGTGCCAAAAGAAAGAACAAAAGGAGGTCCCTGAGTAGTAGTAGAATACCAGCTGGGTTTAAAATGTTAAAATCCTACCACTTCTCTCCTTTCCCATAAACAATAACTTGGCCTGTACATTTTCTGGTTTTGTCTCCTTGAGTTAAATAGGTTTTATATTCCTCCCTTTTTGTTGGGAGGTTAGGAAGACTATATTTCCAAAGAAAAATGTGAGAGTGAGCCAGTGAAAGGGCTTTTGCTTTTTTCATATGACTTTTTTTGTCCTTTCACTGATGACTATAGGTACCAGGTCACCGACCAGAACAACCCTCTCTCCTTAGCCATCCACCATGACCCATTTATCCCCCTTCTCAAGACACATGCTAACTTGTTCTCAGTCAGCCATCTATCACTGCACTCTCTTACTCAGGATGTCCTATCATTTAGGGACTGAATTTCTATCAACCAATAAGTAATGGCATCACTTCTTCATTACTTTTCAGGAATAGCAAAAATAGCTATTGCTTTTCTCTGTTTATTACATTCCTTCACTAATATATAGATATATATTATATATATATATATTTTTGCTCTTTTCTAGGGCCACACCTGCGGCATATGGAGATTCCCAGGCTAGGGGTCTAATCGGAGCTGTAGCCACCAGCCTACGCCAGAGCCACAGCAACGTGGGATCTGAGCCATGTCTGCAACTTATACCACAGCTCACAGCAACACCCGATCCTTAACCCACTGAGCAAGGCCAGGGATCGAACCCGCAACCTCATGGTTCCTAGCTAGATTTGATAACCACTGAGTGACGGGAATTCCTAATACTTTTTTTTTTAAATTATGAAAATCTATAAACAATTTTACTCACCGGGCTTTGTTATTTATACATCGTGTGTTCCACACATCATGTGCTTCTATTTTTTTCTTTTTTTTTTTTGGCCTTTTCTGGGGCCGCTCCCGCGGTACATGGAGGTTCCCAGGTCTAATCGGAGCTGTAGCTGCTGGCCTTCACCACAGCCACAGCAATGTGGGATTCGAGCTGAGTCTGCGACCTACACCACAGCTCACAGCAACACCGGATCCTTAACCCACTGAGCAAGGTCAGGGATTGAACCCACAACCTCACGGTTCCTAGTCAGATCTGTTAACCACTGAGCCACGACGGGAACTCCACATCATGTGCTTCTAAGATAAACTGCTACCTCGGCAATATCACTAATATCAAATTAATCTTGTCTACCCTTTGCAATGCTTAAGTTACTTTTATGCACTTGCCATAACTATGTAGGAGAAAATTTTTTTTCTTATTCCTATACTCAATATGATAATTATTTAAGTTCCCTATTCTGATACTCAATTTTATTACGCCCAATTCTATACTAAAGTTGTTGAAAAGTAGGATGTGTGGTATTTCACACAAAATAAAGACATTACATTATTAGGCCAGGCACTTAGTGTTGTTTTCCTTTAAAAAAAAAAAGGATTAATGATGGCTATAAGCTATCATTTTACCCACACTTTTTCTTTTAGATATTCCTGTGACTAACAGCACATACCTACAGGGCATATTGTTGAGGGTGGGTGACAAGACTGAGCAAGAGCTGCTAGTAGCTATCCCCAGACAGGGAATTAATTTGCTCTCTCAGTCTCATTAGCACTAGTCATTAAAAAACTGAGCTCCTTCTCGACCCCCACTCCCTTGCCCCCAAGTCCTCTCTATTGGCCAATCTTTCTAAGCAAATGCATTTTAAACAAAAAGCACCCCCCTCTCCAAGCATCCTTCCATATCTTCTTTGATTCACTCCAGGATGGTTTCTGCATTTGATAAAGCAAAAGAAAACACTCCTTCAGTGCGTTTTCTTCAGACACTGTGGCTGATAACTCTGACAATGACTTTTATTTTTTTAATTTTTATTGTTTTGTCTTTTTAGGATCGTACCCGAAGCATATGGAGATTCCCAGGCTAGGGGTCGAATTGGAGCCGTAGCCGCCGGCCCATGCCACAGCCACAGCATCGCCAGATACGAGCCACGTCTGTGACCTACACCACGGTTCATGGCAACACTGGCTCCTTAATCCACTGAACAAGGCCAGGGATCAAACCTGCATCCTCATGGATACTAGTCAGATTTGTTTCCAATGAGCTGTGATGGGAACTCCTGACAATGACTTTTAAAACAGCGTGCAACCACATGAGATTAAAGTTTACATCATGTTATCAGAACATCTATGCTCAATTCTGTCAAGTGACTCAGTGCGTGACTTCAGCAAGGCTCAGCCTTTCTGTGCTTTTGCTTCCTTCTCTTAAATAAATGAATGAAACAAATTAAAAGCCTGCCTCTGGTACTCAGCAGTCTTTCCAAATGGGCAAAAGGACCCCTTCGGTCAGAAATGCTGGGAGGAGAATCCAGGAAGGCACAGCTGGATCTTGGCTCCAAGGCTCTTTTCTCCTTTTATCCAGCTGCCTGGCAGCAGACAGAAGGGAAAAGGGAGAGAGACTGAGCTTACATGATTTCTCTCATGTCTATGGCCCAAGAAAATGACCACCAGTAGGAAGTCAGAACCAAAGTAAGCCAGAGTCACATTCCCATGGCTTCTCCTTGCTTAGAAGGAAAGCATTAGTGCCAAAGCTTTTTCTCAGGTTAGTCAAACTTGTAATTACAAAGGCAGGTGGTGGGAGGAAAGATTTACAACCTATTCCTGTGAATCTGAGGTTTTAGGAGCAGGGCTGTTACCTCTGACAGTCTGGAGACAGGGGAGAGAGGGACCCCTGTTGGGAATAGACCTCCTTACACAGGAGGTGTGAGCTCTCTATTCTAAAACAACAGAAAGCAAGTAACTTCCGTAAAAGGGCAAGTCAGTGCAGACGATGCACATTTCATTCTTTTGGTGATAAAACTAGACTAATACATGGCAAAGCTCATGCTCTAAGAATAAACACTAACCAAAAGATGAAAAGAGCCCTTGAGTATATATAAAACTTTGAGGAAGAGAAAGTCATGACTGGAGAATAGAAATAACACATTTTTCATTAATCTCTTGGAATGAATTCGAATCTCAAATCTCATTTACTAGGTGGGATACAACCGCCCAATACAAGCTCCCACGATCTAGAATTATATACCCAGATAGAGAGAAAATGAAACACACTCATGCATGTGCACAGCCAGGTACATGTATGTACACACACACACACACACACACCGCAGAAATCAGCACACAAAGGGCACATGTGCTTACAAACACACCCGGGTCAAAGTACAGACTGATGGAAGGCAAGTGGCAGAGGCTCCCCACAGGGCAGATAATCACAATCAAAGCATCAACTCACAGACTCTGAGGAGATTTTCTTCAAAAGCTCAGCCCCTGGGGTTCCAACGAGTCTTAAAATGAGCTTCAACTGATCAATATCTAATGGTGGACTATAAAGGAAAATGTTGGGACAAAATAAAAATGAAAACAAACAAACAAACAACAAATAAAACAAACAAAATACCCCAATAACAAAAATTTAAACCCCAAACCAAGCCACAACGGTGAATTCATTTAGGTCAAGGCTTCTGCAGGACGGTCACTTCAAGTAGAACATGCTCCTCCTGTACAAAGACTCAAAACACTACCACACCCGTATCCAACTTATATTCCTTTTGTGCATCTGTCAACATCCCCTATCAGGAAAGTGAGGCGACTTTAGCTGGGTACTTAGCTGCCAAAGGTAGCAAGTGAAAACACAAAAGCTGCACTTAGTCCACATGCTCAGACCACACCTGTCTCCTTACCTTCCACCAAAGCATCAATGGCCAGTCAAGCATAGAGTGGTGGTCAGCAAAGCCACAGAGGAGAAGTAGAGAGCAGAGGAGCGAGGGATGCACGAGCCTACCCGGGAATGTTCCCCTAAGGCTTGACCTATGGAGCTTGTAATATGACAGGGGCCTGACCACTGGAGCACGTCCTCCAGAAAACCTCTCTGCGCACACTGGCTGTGGAGGCAGAGAACTGAGTGACAAGTGGCCAGCAGAGGGCTCCACATTAATGCAGTACGCAGAGGCTTCAACCTTCTCAATGCATCAATAAACCTCACACCCCACAAAAGCTCTAAATGAGAGGCCACAATGCCCAAACCTTTATTGTGGCAGCCAACTCTTCTACGTATACTCACTACGTGTGTGCACGTATTAACCAGAAGATAAAACCCTTCCATGTGTTCTTATTGCTTTTAGCCTTGCCTAAAAAGCTAAAAGGAGAGAAAAAAAAATCTTATAAAAATAGCTTTCAATATTCCCTATGAAACTAACACAACACATAAATCAACTCTAATGAAAAAAAATAATATTCCCTATGAAAATGTGAGCAGTTTATGCACAGTCTATACTGGCATGAGGGGAAAAGAGGGAAGGATGACTGTCCTCTTCCGTCAGGCTTTTCTGCATGATTAGCGCATTCTTAACTTCAGGCCTCGGCTTAAACTTCCTCTCCTCAGAGAGGCTTCCCCCAACACTCTATACAAAGAAGCTCTGCCCACCCCCTTCCCTGTTGCCCCCCAGCACAACCTTGAGAACAGCACTGTGCTCAGCACAATCTATTACTGTGTTTGCTTCCTGTGTCTGTCACCTCTAGGATCTGCAGCTCTGTGAGGAGAGGGGCTGCCCTACCTGTTCACCTGCTGCATGGTGGGTCCTCAAAATAGATGAGAAGGTACAGCAGGATGGAGAGGAGAGAGAATGGAAGAAAATATTCCTGTTTATGACTATGCATACTAAAACAGTATAGTGTGACTTAAAACCAATGACCTCTGCGAGCCACAGATGCCTGAGTTACAGGAATTAGTTATGCAACAATATCTTGCCCTGTTCTCCGCCCCCCCCCGCCCCCCCGCCCAGATATGAAACTGGCCTAAATGCAAGAAAATTCTAGACAGGAGTTAGCAAAGCCTAACCTGTTGCCTGCTTTGAAAATAAAGCTGTGTTGGAATACAGCTGAGCCACGGGTTCACATACTGTCTATGGCTTCTTTCACCATACACAGCAGAACAGACTGGTTACAACAGAAACTGTATCGTTCCTGAAGCATAAAATATTTACCATCTGGTCCTTCAAGAAAGGTTTGTAGAACCCCATCTGAGACCCAAACAACTTACATTCTATAGGAAACAAGGATAATTAAAAGCAAGTCCACTCACAGAAGTTATTTCTGAATTAAGAATGGTAGAGAACTTTGTTATCTGCGAACGGCAAAAATCAATGTGTTCTTAATGTTAAAATTTCAATATTTCTTCAAGGTGTTGTCAAGAAAACAATCTTTTTTTTTCTTTTTTTTCTTTTTGGCTTTTTAGGGCCGTACCCCCGGCATACGGAGGAGGTTCCCTGGCTAGGCGATGAATCAGAGCTGCAGCCACCAGCCTACGCCAGAGCCACAGCAATGCAGGCAACAGCAATCCGAGCCGCATCTGCAACCTATACCACAGCTCATGGCAACATCGGATCCTTAACTCACTGAGCGAGGCCAGGGATCAAACCCACAACCTCACAGTTCCTAGTCAGATTTGTTTCCACTGTGCCACAATGAGAACTCCCAGAAAACAATCTTAAAGCGTACATTAACAGAGACTGAGCAGGGAACAGGGACAGATACCATCAAATTAACTGTACTACAATAATCTTAGTACAGGATCATCTTTGCTTATTTAAAATGATTCAGTTTATGAAAATTTAGTTCCCTCACATTCTTAAGGAACAAATTTAACTTGGTAGCTATCCCACAAAATAAAGTATATCACATAACGTGAAAAAAAAATGGACTACTTAAATTCTCAAATAGGTAGTTTTACAATATACGCATCAAAATTAATCTCTAGAAATAACGCTGTGGAGACTGACACTCTTGTTTTAGACTTCTGACTGCTGAAAATGAGTCAGGTTTCACACTCCCTCTGAGGAAGACAGAAGACTCTGGGCTGTGTTTCTCAACATACTTGAGACATATGCCACTCCCAGTGGTCACAGGGGACACTGCAGCAATGACTTGAGGGACCCCATGTGTTTCTCTCACCTCAGCCAGTACAAAACAATCTCAGGCCTGAAAAATAACGCCCTAGTTCCTAAGCCTCACATTCATGGCCTTCCCTAATTTGGCATCCATACTCTTTTCTGACTCTCTCTCAAATATTATTCCTAATGCACTCAATGTTTCAACTCATACCACATATTCCAGGCACGTTAAAGCTTCTAACTTCTTATTTATCCACGTCATAAACATTCTCGCCTCCTACCCTACCTTTTCTCTCCCTATTTACTCTTCAAAAGTCCAAGAGTCCAAGAGCTCTGCCATAAAGTCTTTCTGGCTATCCTGAGTTTGAGTTAATCTCTGCTTTTTCTCAATAACTTATTCATACTTCTATTAAAGCATTTTTATCACTCTGTCTTGATTAGAGAGCAGACACTTGTTCAAGTGACTCCTGTCATTCACTTCCCGCTGACTATGATCATTCTGGCTTGGAGGACAGTGCCGTCTGCCATCTTATCTCCAGCACTTTCTGCTGAATAGCTCAATAAATACTAACTTGAAAAGATTTCCTGTAATGTGCTTTTCAACTCAGCTTCACCCCTCTGCCTTGCCCTCAAGAATCAAGAATGACCATACTCTAACGGACAGTCTATGTACAAAAAAGAAGTCAAGAAAAGTTGCTTCAGTTCATATGCAAACACTCCTCCTGAAGTATTTACACCATAAAGAGTACACAAACAGAGTGCGTGAGAGTCTAAGGGTGATGGAAAGGAGGGCTGGTACAGCATGACTGCCAATACTTAGGAGATTAGTAAACACACAATGCAAAGTTAAAATCTACTTAGGAGCTAAAAGCACTTGCACAAAGGAAGTCAAAGCACGCAAACCTCAGAAGAAGCCACCATAGGTGCTCCAAGAGCTGGCAAAACCACTGAAATACAAGTCAGTCTTCCAATAATACCAGCTCCTGTATGATCACTACAATTTGTCCAGGCAATTAAGACCAAGGAGCTTCAAGTAGCTATATAAGCAGAGCAAAGCAAAATTTACCATATTATGACAATTAGTTATTTCCATGGCAAGCCATCCTTACTGATTAACAGGTTTGACACTCTTCCCCCAGATAGCAGATATTCTTACTGTTAGTGAAAAATGTGCTTTAATAGTAATGATCACAATGGCTAAATTTAAATCATAAGTCTTCCTAAATCAACAACTTAGGTCTAAGATTACACTTTAGGAGTTCCTGTTGTGGCTCAGTGGTTAACGAACCTGACTAGCATCTATGAGGACGCAGGTTCAATCCCTGGCCTCGCTCAGTGCGTTAAGGATCTGGCGTAGGAGTTCCCATTGTGGCTCAGTGGTTAACAAATCCGACTAGGAACAATGAGGTTGCGGGTTCGATACCTGGCCTTGCTCAGTGGGTTAAGGAGGAGGTGTTGCTTTTAGCTATGGTGTAGGTCACAAACACGGTTCGGATTCCACGGTGCTGTGGCTCTGCCACAGGCCGGTGGCTACAGCTCCAATTAGACCCCTAGCCTGGAAATCTCCATGTGCCACAGGTACAGCCACAGGAAAGACAAAAAGACAAAAAAAAAAAAAAAGAAAAAAGGATCTGGCATTGCCATGAGCTGTGGTGTAGGTTGCAGACACGGCTCAGATCCAGAGTTGCTCTGGCTGTGGTGTAGGCCAGCAACTAGAGCTCCGAATGGACCCCTAGCTTGGGAACCTCCATGTGCTACAGGTGTGCCCCCCCCCCCAAAAAAAAAGATTACTCTTTAAACTAGGTCCTTTGTAACAAAAGTAAAAGTCATCGAGAATGAATAGGTGTGGGGAAAAAAATAAAGGTAACAGGGTATTTAGAGGGAAAGTAAAAGAGGGATATTCTTTTCACTTCTAAGTGTTCTAGGCAACTCCTCAGAAACCTCTGCAGGCTGGAGAGTTGAAAATGAATAAAAGGACTATTTGTAGAACCTACCTGTGACTAAAAAAAATTCAAATGGGGCAAAGCTGGAACGCTGACCAGTGGAGGGTAGGAACTCCTCCTAACCACAGGCAGGATGGACTAGAGTGGGACTTAGCCTGCTTCCTTCTCTGTGTGGGCATCAGAACAATCATTTACACTGTCACACAAAGACAATTTCTTAAGGTATTTAAGGTTGGTGGACAAACCTGAGAATTCTAGTCTTTTCTGGGGAAATAAAGTCTTAAGTTACAGAAGAAAAGGCAAATAACCTAATAAAATACTTTTCTTCTTCAACATTTATTAGGACCCTTGCTTTTAGTGTCTGAAGTACAACTTCTTTTAAAATGAGAGGAGTTCCCTAGTGGCTCAGCAGGTTAAAGGATCTGATGTTGTCACTGCTGTGGCTTGGGTTACAGATGTGGGGTGGGTTCAAATCTTGACCTGGGGAATTTCCACATGCCATGGGCACAGCCAAGAAAAAAAAAAAAAAAGAAAGCTAGAATATCTGAAACCAATGTTTGGAAGCGAGAGGTAGATGTGACAGCAAGAGGTATACCAGAAGTTTTAACTCTACTGGCAACCTTTTATCTCATAATCTGGGTCATATGAACACAGGTGTTCATTTACTATTCCTTATCCTTTTGTATGTCTGCAGTAGTTCATAAAATGTTTAAAGTAATCAAAAGAAAAAATAAATAAATTAGAATTAAGGAGCAAATATAATATACTAAGAAAATTCAGATGGAGTAGGGCAGCAAGCTGATGACAAGAGCCAGTTAATGGCTTAAGAGTAACATTTCTATTAAAATGAAAACAGGGAAAAAGTTTTACAGGTGAAGGGAGTTCATTTGATTACCTAGAAAGGGAAAACAACAGTAAGCCAAGGCTGTGACCTCTGGAAGAGAAAAGAGTGTTTAACATGTAACAGGGCTACAAAACTCATTTTCTCTCTTCCTTAGGTTGCAGACTGTTTAGCAATAGTAATAATGTTTTCTGACTGACTCACTCTTTTCAGAACCAATGGTTTTTGAAGTAACTTAGCCCTACACAGACCTGAAAAGACAGTGTGTATACTCACTTGCCTCTAATATAAAGTTGCCTCAGATGGGTCCACCTGATATTTATACCCAATCAAGTAGACTTAGGAGGAAGGGGTCCATTCTTAAAAACAAAACAAAACAAAAATCCATTTTTGAGCTAGGTAGAAGAGTTTCTGCAAAGTCGCAAACAAGAATAATTTCTAACCTAAAGATATAATTAGCTTTAACATAAAAATTAGTGTATCTTCTATCTTTAGGGGAACTCTAGGGATTAACAACTAGGAACAAAAGATTCTCTCAAGAAGATTAAATCACACAAAAAAATGAGACACAGAATAGGAGGATGCCTCAAAGAGATCTAAACCTGCACAGTCCAATACCAGTAATCACATGTGACTAAATTTATTTTTAATTTTTTTTTTGTCTTTTTTTTGGGGGGGCTGCACCCGTGGCATATGGAGGTTTCCAGGCTAGGGGTCAAATTGGAGCTGCAGCTGCCAACCTACACCACAGACACAGCAACACTGGATCCTTCACCCACTGAGCAAGGCCAGGGATCGAATCTGTGTCCTCATGGATACCAGTCAGATCTATTTCCGCTGAGCCATGATGGAAACTCCCACATATGATTAAATTTAAATGCAATCTAATAAAATTTAAAATTCAGATAAACACACTTATAAAACTATGAACAGAAGAGAACTCCTTGACATGATAAAGAATATTTACAAAAAAGCAGAGCTAAAATTATACTCAATGGTGAAAGACAAAACTGCCTGCTTTCACCACTGCTTTTCAACGCTGTACTGGAAGTTCTAGCCAGAGCAATCAGATAAGAGAAAAAAAAAAAAAAGAAAAGCATCTAACTGGAAAGGAAAACGTAAAATAATCTCTATTTGCAGATGGCATGACCCTATAGAAACAAAGAATCCCACAAGAAAGCTACTAGAGCCAATAAACAAACTGAGCAAAGTTGCAGGATCAACAAACAAAAAATCAACATATCAACAATGAACAAACTGAAAAGGAAATTAAGAAAGCATTTAAAACAGCATCTTAAGGGGAGTAGGGGAAGGATGGATTGGGAGCTTGGGATTAGCCAAAAAGAAGCTAGGAAAATTCCTAGAAATACATCCAAGGAAGGAGGTGAAAAACTCATCTCCTAAAAGAAATTAAAGGAGACCCAAATAAAGGGAGAGATAGCTCATATTCAAGGGTACGGAGACGTCAACACTACCCAAAATATCTAAAAATTCAACAGAATCTTGATCAAAATTTGAATAGATTTCTTTGCAGAAATGGAAAACCCCATCCCCAAATTCACATGGAATTATACAAGGGAGCCCAAAGGGCCAAAAAAAGCAAAGCAAAGCAAAGCAAACCAAAACTTGAAAATGAGAACAAAACTGAAGGACTTACATTTCATTATTTCAAACTTACTATAAAGCTACAGTATGGTACTGTTATAAAGATATATATATATAGACCAAGGGAACAGAACTGATTTTTGACAAGAGTGCCAAGCTCATTCAATGTGAAAAAACGATAGTCTTGCGCTCTCTCTCTCTTTTTTTTAGCACAAATAATATATTTTTATTTAAAATAACTATAACCTCAAAAGAAATTACGAGAAGAGCGGTATTGTTTTACATTTTTGGTAAAATTTTAAAATGTGTGGCTGAAAAAAAAACAAAACCAAACCAAAAACACACCTAAGGAGTTTTAAAAGACTAGTATGAAAATTTTGAATCTTTTTTTTTTTTTTTTTGCTTTTTAGGGTCGGATCCATGGCATACGGAGATTCCCAGGCTAGGGGTCAAATTGGAGTTGTAGCTGCCGGCCTACACCACAGCCACAGCAATCCAGGATCCGAGCCATGTCTGAGACCTACACCACAGCTCATGGCAACGCCAGATCCTTAACCCACTGAGCAAGGTCAGGGATCAAACCTGCGTCCTCATGGATGTTAGTCAGATTTGTTAACCACTGAGTCAAGATGGGAGCTCCTGAAAAATTTTAGGAGAGAATGAAGGTGACACAAGCAGATGGAAAGATATACCATATTCATGGATTGGAACAATCAATATTGTTAAATGAGAACACTACTCAAGAAAATCTAGACTCATTGCAATCCCTATCAAAATACCAAGGGCATTTCTCACAGAACAAAAAGTTTAAAATAAAATAAATGTATGGCTCAAAAATCTATTTTGTGGCATAAGCCAACAGCTGTAGTTCCAATTCGACCCTTAGCCTGGTGCAGCCCTAAAGAAAAGCAAAAAAAGAAAATGAAAAAAGAAAAAAGAGAATAGGACTCTGAGATATGTACCTGAGGAAAAGGAAAATCACAAACTTTCCCTAATTCTCTTTGTTTGGACTACAGGGCATAGACCACATTGCTAAGAAACAGGTATAAGGATAAAGGAGAAACACTAGGTTTCTGTTCCATTAGAGTCTGGGAACAAGGAGCAATATGGTGAGCTATAGAAAGAGATTATACCCGATATCAATCTAGTAATATTGAGGGAAATAAACAGCTTTACCTGAGGGAAGAGTTTTTTTTCAGTTCTCTAGGAAAGCACATTTTCTCTAGCAGAAGACACAATACATGGAGAGGTAACATGAACATCACAGTCGCCACATAAGTCGTGTCCCAACTGTATGCCATTCTGGTTTAAAAACTCAGTGCATGTGCTTAGACAAAGGGCTGAAACAGCTTTTAGGGCTCCAACCATCACAGAACACAGCCCAACCAAACCTAGTGAGGGCTACTCAAATTTTACAAAAATCCTCAAACCTAATTCTACACAGGTATTTCAAAATTCGTTCTTGCTTAAACATATTGCCCAAGTGGAACTGACAGCAGTTACAACAACTCACAGGTGAAATGGGCATGCAGCAGATAGGAAAGGGGAAAAAAGGCACAAGGCAGGGTGACCTTATCACTTCTTGCTTTTATTATTTGTTGCTAAACAACAAAACAAGTCAGCAGGCGTATCATTACAAGGAGCAAATACAGCCTTTTTAATAAGTAAACCAAACATAAAAGCAAGATACCCCTGACTTATAAATGGGTATCTTGTACTAACTGAGTGTTGGTGCAAGTAGACTAAACTAGCCACTGAGTCTAGAACTTCTCACCAATACCCTCAGGTTGCAGGATGGCTGTGAGAAGATTAATATCATAAGGGACTTGCTGCAAAAGAGATGACATATGGAAGATTTAAAGCATTTTCCAGATTATGAGGAATTTTTCCAACTCACAAAAGTAAACTGAAGCTTCTTTCTTGGCAAGGCAAGAATGTCAGCAAGAGGGCAGATCTCACAAAGGACTATAAAAGCAAGTATGTGGAAGTCTTTCTTAGAGATAGGTAAAAACAATACACTTCTGTGATCACTAAAATACAGACAAGAAACAAGAACCCAAAACTTTTGAAAGGATACGGTCTGTACCAGGAAACAATGTTCTTCCAGTCAACAGCTCGGCCATTATGCATCCCACTGACCAAATATCAACTGGCAAAATTAAAGAGAAATAAAAGTGTGTACAATGTCACTATCATATACTTGGCTACAAATGGAACTATAACCAAGGGTGACATACTATAATTAATATTTAAGACATCTGAGGTTCAACAATCATACTGATTTTTATATAAATACATAAGCCTATTTACTTATTAATTAATGACTTTCACAGCATTAAAAGGCTTCATAGGTGGACTATGTCAAAACATAATTATGGCAAGAAAAATAAGCTGTTCATAAAGGGGCAAAGGTTTCCTACTGGTATAAATGGTGAATTCTCAAAAGTAATAATACTTGGCAGTAATATTCTCCCAGGTAAAGGGGTTAAAATTATGAACCCGGTGTCTTCAGGTAGAATTACTCAGAGAATATGAGAGAAGATGTTGCAAATATAAATAAGCAAAAAGTTAACTGTTAAATCACAAAGTTTGAGAGCTGTACATAAAAACCCCCACTTTATCTGAGCAAGTGAAATATAGTTCTATCCATGGACTTTAAAGGATCGCTGAGGGAAGAATAAAAGTATCTCCTTCCACTCCCCTTGTTGCTTTTAAAAACCCCAAATACAACCAGCCTTGTTAGGCCCTAAATAACCAATGCAAATTATACCTGTCTGGTTGTAATGCATCCAGTTCAGCATGATCTCAGGAGCCCTGTACCACCTAGTGGCCACATAGCCTGTCATTTCATCATCTGTATGCCGGGCCAGTCCGAAATCCAAAATCTAAGGGAGAGAAGAGAAGTCAGGCACTGCAACAGTCGAACTCATAAGACTGGTAAAGCAGGACAAAAAAAAAACCTGTAGTGCCTTATAAATAGTGAGAACAATATAGCACTTTCATAAACACATTTCCTGACCCATGTTTAGCATGCATGGGGAACACAGCAAGAACTTAAAAAAATGAAATTACTAAAAGCAAAACAAAAATGCCAGTAGGCATTTACCGAAGATCAATGAAAATATATGTTCCACACAAAGGTTTGCACATGAATATTCACAGTAGCTTCACATATCCCTGAATTGTAATTGAAGCACATGTCTACCAACAGGTGGATGGATAAACAAACTGTGGTATAGTCACAAAATGGGTCTACTCAGCAACCAAAAGGAATGAACTCTTGATACACATGATACAGATGGATCTCAGTAACAGTAAGCAAAAGTCACACACACACAAATACTGCATGAGTCCACTTATATGGAACTCCAGGAAAGAAAAATCTACTCTATAGTGTCAGAAAGCAGATCAGTGGTTGTCTGAAGCCAGAGTCAGGGGTAGAGGGGTGGGGACTGGCTAGGAAAGGGCACAAGGGAACTGTCGGGAGCGATGGAAATGTTCTTTACCATCATGTGGTGGTTACACAGATATATAAATTTGTCAAATATACACTTAAAATGATGCATTTTATTGTATGTAAGTTATGCTGCCAAAAAATTTAGTTAAAAAAAGAAACAAAAAATTCCAGAGTTTCTTGCTCTTTATTGACAATTTATCTCATTTGAATTATTTTGAAATAGCTGGGTTTCTGCCATTTTTTTCCTCTCAGAAATCGATTTAATCTAATAATTATCTCTTTCAGAGAATTGCTTACTTTGATAGTCATACTATAATTTTCCTTTATTATAATGAATGTATTATTAAATTTCTAATTTAATTATTTTAGAATGAAAACAAGACACCTGATGCCACCTCCAATGTCACTTAAACTAAAGCTTATCAAATCTATGGTTTAAATTTCAAAGTCTGATGATGACATACCTAAGGACAACATGAATTTTCAGATAAAGTCATGGATTTATAAACCCATTCCCTATATAAATTTGCTTGGTTGGTCACACATATAATTACAAGGTGAAACAAACAATTACCACTGTCACTTCATCCTACCTTCAGCTCACAGTCTTCATTCACAGCTAGATTACTAGGTTTTAGGTCCTAGGAAGCAAGTTCAGAGAGGACAGGATCAACTCTATGACACAGAGTAAATTCTTTGCCTAAAGATAATGATGAAGATCTAAACATGAAAGTAAGACTTGATCCCACTCTCAAGACACAATCTCCATTCTATAGTCACTATCCAGTCATGATTAGCTTCAAGTAAGGAAAAATTATACATCTTTAATTTGTTTAAACCTAGGGCAAAGTTGCAATCAAAGTAAGCTTAGAGCAGGATCTTGCCAGTCTCCCCATGGCACTTCCCCCAAATAATTTAATCAAAACAATACATACCCTGTGAATTATGTCGGCTGAATGTATATACTGTGAAAAAGCAAAAGAAAAAAAAATGAGTTAAAGAAAGAGTTATCTCCAACCTTCTACTGTTTGAAGTACATTTTCATGAGTCAGTAAGAAATGCTAGTATTAACAGCAGAATTAGAAATCAGAACAGGTAATTGCTGTAGTCTGTACATTTTTTTTTTTTTTTTTTGTCTTTTGTCTTTTTAGGGCCACACCTGTGGCATGTGGAGGTTGCCAGGCTAGGGGTCAAATCGGAGCTACAAGCTGCCGGCCTACACCACAGCCACAGCAACGCCGGATCCTTAACCCACTGAGCAAGGCCAGGGATCAAACCTGCAACCTCATGGTTCCTAGTCAGATTTGTTTCCGCTGCGCCACGATGGGAACTCCAGTAGTCTGTACATTTATCAAAGCTATGATTTCCATACCATCAGCTCTATTCACAGAGCTGGAGCATGAGTGAAACAGAGCTCTCAACCTCCTCTCTGGTTGAGACAAGGACTCAAAGCTGCTAAATGTTAAAGGTGGCTTAACCTAAAAACACTGTTTATTCGCCCTAGCCACAAATAAATTAGCTCCTTTGAGGATGTTTTTAAAGTTTTACCGTGACACTGACCAGATACTGGATTATACCAAGAACTTATCACTACTGTTTAGATGTGATAATGAAGAATCCTTAACTCTCAGACATGCCTACAGAAGTATCGATGGGTGGAATGATAGGATGTCTAGACTTTCCTTAAAATAATCTAGAGTTTAGGGGAATAAGATTAGCCATATACTGGTAATTGTGGTCACTTAGTAAACACAGGGGTTCATTATACCATGATTGCACTTGTGATTTTATGAGTATTTGAAATTTTCTGTAAGAAAGGTTTTGTCTTCCCTTTAGCCAAAAACAGAAAGGAGAAGGGGAAAGGGAGAATTCATTCTTCAAAATTATTACTAATTACTAGTTGTACCTTGAGACCTCGGAGAATCTGGTAGATAAGGAACTGAACGTGGTCATCCGTAAGCTTCTGACATTTCACAATGTTGTTCAGATCTGCCCCCATGAGATGGGTCACCAGGTACCTAGAAATTAATGGAGAGTTACACAATAATCCAGAACCCCTAAGAAAGCTCTGACCTTCATAAAGATTAGAAGTCAACTCAAAGTACCACACTGGCAGCTAAAAGCTTAACACCTACTTGGGGGTGGGGAGGGGGTCCTTTTCAACATCGCTATTCTTTCTTTTTCTTGGCTGCCCTTGTAGCATGTGAAATTTCCCAGGCCAAGGATCGAACCCATGCTACAGCAGTGACAATACTGGATCCTTAACCCTCTGAACCACCAAGGGAACTTCCTCAACATCACTATTCTAATTTTACCACCTATAGTGCATTTCTCTAAAAATTTTTATACTTGTTCCCACTTGACATCTTTTCCTAGGTTCTCTAAAGGGAAAAAGAGCAAAGACAGAGATTAGAATGATAGATGTATTAGTATCAGTTTTCTTACTTTTGTTATTACTGTATGAGAAATACACAGTATAACTAAATGTATGGGCATATTTTTAAATCCACCACTAATATTTTCACCTTTCCCTCTAAGCTGTAGATTCTAAACTAGGAGTATCTTCAAATGAACTTATTTACAAAACAGAAACATACTCACAAACATATAAAACAAACTTATGGTTATCAAAGGAGAAGGGGAGGAGGGATAAATTAGGAGTCTGGGATTAGCAGATGCAAGCTACTATATGTAGAATAGACAAACAACAAGAACAGGGAGTTCTATTCAATATTCTATAATAAACCATAATTGAAAAGAATACATATGTGTATTTATGTATATATGTATATACATGTGTATATATGTATGTATATATATAAAACCGAATCACTTTGAAGTACACCAGAAACTTACACAACATTGTAAATCAACTTAAAATAGGAGTATCTTTAAATTTCCAAATTATAGCTCTCCTTCTTTTTCACAAATGACTGTTAAAAGGATATTGTTCACTGCAACATTCCTGCATTTACTTTAAAGCCCGGAGGAACACATTTTATCTGCAAGATGGGGCATTCTAGAACTCCTCCTCACAGATGTGCTGCTGGGTGTTTATACTGTCCTCACATTGCAAGATCAGGGAACGATTACATTCAAGTCCAAAAGGTTCACCACAAATATTCTAGACGCAATGACTTACCCACTCATTACTGTATTACATGGCTATGGGAACATAAAAATCACAATCAAAGAGGCTGAAGTTTAAAAATTAGGTTAGGTTTTTATCTACTGTGAGAATCATTATCCATTCCTAAAGCTGAATAATACTGTATATCAGTTGAGCTATAAAAAATGCTGCTTTTACTTCACTTCTATTTTTATTTTTTTATAAATCTGGAAGAAACCAGGCCGGTAAATTTAAATATACTATTAGTGTCTTATTTGACTATATATGTATATGACCTCTTTTTACACAGATACAGACACACACACACAATTGTATTTATTACTTTTCTCAAAGAAGAATTAAGTTTTTTCTGTTTCTTAATTTCTCTGGCTGCTATGGTCAGTTCTCAGTTTCATGAAAAGCAACAGGACTTAGCATAGATGTAAACTTAAGTAAGACTTTAGCACTTCATATTTTTAAAACTTGCATGTTTATATTGCCTTGAGGAAAGGGTGGACTCTAAATGTCATTTAAAGAGTATATTGGAGTTTTTGAAATGTTCTCATAAAGGTTCTGATTTAAGGGATGTTCCAAGCTCTGCATAATATAACCAAAGGCACTAGTGCTTATTCCATGCCAAGCACCATTTATTATGCCATGTCTCATATACTCTTCCCAACAACTCTATAAAGTAAGTTCCACCAGTATTCCCATTTCGCTGAGGAGGAAACAGACAGAGCAAATATACATAACCTGCTCAAGGTTAAGAGTGGAAATGTCAGGGGCTGAATCCAAAACTTTTTGATCTCAGAGACCATTATTGTAAATCACAGCCCATACTGCCTCCAAATTCTTCCAGTTGACAGAGAATTTAAGTCAAGAGAATGACTGATTTTAAGTGTTATAAATGTTAAAATATTCCATCCCAATCACAGTCACTGTATTTTCTAACCCCAAATTGATACATAATCTCATAAATATGAGGATGTTATGAATAACAGGTTAATATCATGAAATCAGGGCTTCCCCACAGAAAATCTGGGATAATGGTTACCATATCCGTAATACCAATTAAGACAATTTGCGAGGCTCAGGTTAAGGAAGAGGGAATCCAATTTTGTTTTCTAAGACTACTTCACAAATATATTTTATGACAATGAATAGTAAAAGGATTATCCTCTAAACTCTCAAAATTATTTTATTTATTTATTTATTTATTTATTTATTTATTTATTTTTAGGGCTGCATCGGCGGCACATGGAAGTTCCCAGACTAGGGAATAAATTGGAGCTGTAGCCCCTGGCCTGTGCCACAGCCACAGCAATGCAGGATCCAAGACGAGTCTGCCACCTACACTACAGTTCACGGCAATGCCAAATCCTTAACCCACTAAGACAGGCCAGGGATTGAACCTGCATCCTCATGGATGCTACTCAGATTCATCATGAGCCATGACAGGAATTCCTCAAAATGATTTTTAAGGGGAAAAGGTAAACAAAGGAAACATTGCTCTGGATGATTCCTACCTAAATATCTATCTTAATCCATCTTGAAATAAAACAAAAAAATCTTAACTCTCTAATGTCTGTGCTCATTCACAAAGGTTTTAAGCAGTATCACCAAAGCAAACACAGTACTTTCAAGTCTAAGTTTTATACCCAGTAACTTAAGAAATCTTATACGGCCAGAAGACCACTGATTGCACAGCCTGAGAGAGAGCATGCTTACAGTTAGAACAGTCCACCACTGTGTGATTCCCTTCAAATCCCCTCTAAATCAGAGACCACAACTATTCTATCAGTAAGACTTCCAGACGTACAGAGAGACTGTCAAGACATTATGTAAGCATGTAAGATTAATCAGTCTATACAGTAATAACTATCAAGCATTGCTGCTAGCCTCCAATTAAATCAACTGAACCACATTGTTCACGGCAGATCTGTCTTGCAGGAACTAACCTAATCACTATATGTTGTATCCACAAAGCCCAAAGACCAATCTATGGCAGTCAATTGTCAAATTCCAACTCATCACATATGAAAAGGAAACGTTTTTCAAAATAAATCTTGCAACAGTGGACAAAAGCAAGTGTCATGCAAAGTTACTGAATGCTTATGAAAGACATAGCAACTTTTAAAAGTAGTGAACAGGGGGTGGGAGGAAAATGTAAATGTGTACGTATTTTAAATAAGCCAGTCCCCAAAGGAAACATTAATAGATAGCCCCATATTAGTCTCTAGAAAGTAATTCCATTTTAGTAAAGACATGCCTATTTGTCAGGGTTCATAACATCTCAAATAATCAAATCTGATCAACAGTTGGGAAGCTACCTAGTTCCCCCATCGTTAAAAGGAATTAAGTAGGTAGGACTTTATTAGGCTGAAGGCTGAAAAGATGATTTCATAGCCTGACAATGCAAATCTTTTCGTTTTTCTTTTTTTGGTCACACCCAGAGCACATGGAAGTTCTCGGGCCAGGGACTGAATCGGAGCTACAGCTGTGGCAGCATGAGATCCTTAACCCACTGCATCAGGCTGGGGATGGAACCTGCACCACTAGAGACAAGGTGAGATCCTTAACCCACTGCGCCACAGTGGGAACTCCTGATGATATAAATCTTGTTTTTCACTTTTCTTGTGAATACGGTCTCCCTTAAAATTAAATAAACTGGAGTTCCCATCGTGGCACAGCAGAAACGAATCCGACTAGGAACCATGAGGTTTCGGATTGGATTCCCTGGCCTTGCTCAGTGGATTAAGGATCCGGTGTTGCTATGAGCTGTGGTGTAGGTCTCAGACACGGCTTGGATCCTGGATTGCTGTGGCTCAGGTGTAGGCCGGCAGCTGTGGCTCCAATTAGACCCCTAGCCTGGGAACCTCCACATGCTGCAGGTGCGGCCCTAAAAAAAAAGGACAAAAGACAAAAAAAAAAATTAAATTAAATTAAACATACTATAAAGAGCATAAATCATTTCTCAAAGTAAAATGTACTGTACCAGAAAAAAGGCAGTACTACAAGGGTTTTCAGTACTCTAGACAGCACCCTATTTAGAGCTTCATTTATTAAGTGCTTCTTGGGTAACAATTGTCAAAACTCCTACCTTACTGCCTTTTTTCCCCCTAAAAAGCATAACACAATCAGAAAGAACCTATGTAGAAAAAATCTCTATCTACAGCTTGTTGTCTCTATACCATCATCCATATTTTAAAAATCAATCATCAAAAGGGCAAAAAAATTTTCCATATTTAAACAAAGTACTTTAAAACAATCACAGGGATGGACAATTTGTAACCACACACTTCTGAAATACATCCAATGATCCTTGGGACTCACTACAGCCTATTCTGAAAACACCAGTGATTCTGTAAAAATGAAAAACGGATCATGTTATTCCTTGTCAAAAGCCTTCTCATTTCACTTAAGACAAAAATCCCTCCAGGGCAGATAAAGCCCTACGTAATCCAATACCCTGTCTCCAATCAGCTCTCTCACTTCTACTTCTCTCTTTGCTCTCACTTGGCTCTACACTAGCTTCCTTACTCCAGCCAGAGAGCCCCGCCTTGCTGCAATTCCAACATAGCATGCAGTCTTCTGCCTCAGGACCTTTGCATTAGCTGTTCCTTCTGCCTGGAATGCTTTTCCCCCAGATAAGCACAAGTCCAATTCTTCTACTTCTTCAAATTTTTGCTCAAAATTCACCTTCTCAATAAGAGCTATCCTTACCACCCCATTTAAAATTGTATGTCTCAAAAAAAAAAAAAAAAAAAAAAAAAAAGGAGTTCCCGTCGTGGCTCAGTGGTTAACGAATTCGACTAGGAACCATGAGGTTGTGGCTTCAATCCCTGCCCTCACTCAGTGGGTTGAGGATCCGGCATTGCCGTGAGCTGTGGTGCAGGTGGCAGACACGGCTATAGCTCCGATTGGACCCCTAGCCTGGGAACCTCCATATGCCGTGGATACAGTCCTAAAAAGACACACGCAAAAAAGATAAATAAAATAAAATTGTATCTCTCACACTCCCCATTCCCCTTCCCTGCTCTATCTTTTCCTCTTGTCCATAGCATTATTGCCTGCTAACATACTATCAGATTTCCTTTTTATATGCTCATTGTTTAATTGCTATCCATCTGTACAATGTTTAAGGAGGACGAGATTCCTTTTTGTTCTCTGTAGTATTTAAAGTACCTAAAACACTGTTGAGGAAATACTAGGCACACAATTACCAGTGAATTGAATTGAATGACCCAGGACAACTCATATAGCATTACTAGTTAAGACCAGGCAATGGCATATCTTATGAAAATACTCATGCCAAAGATCTTATCTGGTAAGCAGATCACACTATTCTAATGTAAGTGGCAAAAGCATCATTCAGCAGCCAGGTAGGCAGTTTAGCCAGCTTATTTCACCACAAACTATTCACCTCATTTGAAATAAAGACTACTGAAAGGTGCCCTCTACATTACTAGCATCAAACAAACCAGATTCAGTATTCTACCGTATGATCTACATTACAGAATAAAAACAAAAAAACTAGTCAAAAGAGAATGCACTGGGCAAGCTATCAGACAACTAGATTGCTAACCAGTCATAAACAAGATAGCGCAAGGTTATTCATTCATTCAATCATTCCATCAACAAATATTTATTGTTGAGCACTGGGAGTACAATAATGGAAAAAAAGAGACATGGATTTTTTTTTTTGCCTCACCTATGGCATATGGATGTTCCCTGGGTAAGGATCAAATCTGAGCTGCAGTTGCAACCTATGCCACAGCTGCAGCAACATCAGATGCTTAATCGACTGCACTGGGCCAGGGATTGAATCCGCACCTCAGTAACCTGAGCTGCTGCAGAGACAATGCCAGATCCTTAACCTGATATGTCATAGCGGGAACTCCAATAAAGAATTTAGATGAGAGGAAGGCATATATAAACATATAACCATAACAGAGCATGATTAGAGCTATAACAGGGAATGTCAAGGTGCTGGAGAACACACAGGAGAGGCTCCAACCCAGACTTAGGAAGGATTTAATCAGGGAAAGATTTCTTGAGGGACTCAAACTCAAAGCTAGATCTTGAAGCTTCTTTACCTTTTTTTTACAATAGCTAATCTGAGAAAAAAGAGGGCATCTTATTGATGATGTCAGACAAAAAGGAATGTTATTTTCTTAAAGGATGTGTAATTTTCTTAGCTTTTGTATATGAGTCAGTGACGACATCTGTATGCTTTACCAACTCTCTATCCTCATTTCAGGAGACCTCTCTGATAAGGAAATAAACTGCATTTATTAGTACAGTTAACTCATTCGTCTTTCTCTGAGACTGACTGCTTCTCTTCCTTATTACCTATCTTGAGCACTTGACTTATTTTTAAAGAATAAGTCTAAACAATGAGACTGGGAATTTCTTTCAGTGATGGAGAAAAGCATTATTTCCAAATAGATAATGCCTTTTAGCTATATCAGGAAAACAACTGTCCTCCGACACCCAAAAATAAATAAATAAATAAATAAATAAAATTAGAATTTACTAACAAGTTTTATCTAGGTACAAAAGAAAAATCAAGTTATTCTCCATTCCACACAGATCTCTTTTTCTGTATACCTTACAAATTTCCTTCATTTCTTTGACTATCTGGAATAGGTTTCAACCTCTACACTTCATCCTTATTTATCTGTTTCTTCAGAAACAGTCAATACCTTCTTTAGAGGCTTTTCTCCACTAAGCTTCTCTCATATTTTTAATAACTTAATACCCTGCAGATTTGAGTTGGACCTTTAAGCTGTTTTAGGTAAGCATTTATACTTCATTTCATTAGTGAGACCGTGTGCAACTGAAGGCTCTTACAGTTCCGACATCTTATATAGAACCTATCACAGTATTTACCCTATAAGAAGGGTGAGCAAACTGAAATAACAGTCACAGCTCTGTATCAATAAAAATGTGATTAGGAAGAAACTTAGAGCCCAAAAGACCTAAGATGTGTGCAATTTTATCTGTGGTATCATACAATTCAGTTCATCTCTCTCAAATTCTGAAAATCTCTAACTACTAAAGATTCAACAAGGAAGAAAAACTCCCTGCTGTAATAGGGCTTACAAGCTAGAGAGGACAGACAACAACAAATACACTTGCTGAATGAAGAAATAAATGCAACTTTAGTTCAGTGGGTATGTAATCAATGGGCCTTCAAATGGAAAAGGAGCCAAAGGCACTACAATAGGATAAAACCTAACCTCTGAAAGACACTTGCACATAGGAAAAACAGGTTCATAATCCAGTTCCATATGCCTGATTAAAACAAAATACAGGAGTTCCCGTCGTGGCACAGTGGTTAATGAATCCGACTAGGAACCATGAGGTTGCGGGTTCGATCCCTGGCCTTGCTCAGTGGGTTAACGATCTGGTGTTGCCATGAGCTATGGTGTAGGTTGCAGATGTGGCTCGGATCCTGCGTTGCTGTGGCTCTGGCGTAGGCTGGCAGCTACAGCTCCGATTACACCCCTAGCCTGGGAACCTCCATATGCCGCGGGAGCGGCCCAAGAAATGGCAAAAAGACAAAAAAAACCCAAAAACCAAAAAACAAAACAAAATACAGTCCGTGCCCAGGTCAGCAAATCATCAATCCCTTTCTTCAGTCAATCCGCATCACACCTGAAATCCCAAAGCTTAATCCTGATTCAAATATTTTCCAAGTAATTCACAAACATTACTTCAGTATTTTCCCTACATTTAAACAAAATATCAAAACCCATCATTCTTAGCGCAGTGAAAGCACACTGTACAATATTATAATGATATGTCATTATGCATTTGTGTAAATCCATAGAATGTACAACACTAAGAGTGATTCCTAAAGTAAACTATGGACTTTGGGTGATTATGGTATGTCAATATAGGTTCATTCTTGGTTAAAAAAAAATATATAGCACTCTTGGTGACTGATGTTGATAATGAGGGAAGTTATGTGTGTGTAGGAGGTGGGGGCAGAGGGGCAAGAAGGAAACCTCTGTACTTCCCTCTCAATTTTGTTGTAAACCTAAGATGCTCAAAAAACAAAAAAACGAAAAAAAAAAAAAAAAACCCTCAAAAAAGTAAACAATAAATGAACTAAATTTAAGGGAAAAAGCCATCACTCTGCAGTACTCTCTTTCTAAGCACAGCCTACAGCAGGGCTCAACAACTTGCAAAAAACATAGCCCTGCCTGGGTGGCATCCAGGCAGTAATCTCTGGAAGCCTCCACGTCCTAATGCCAAGCAGGGCTCAAGAACCACAGCTGTTCTTAGTTATTGCTTTTTTTTCCTTTGCTTGATTCTTAAACTTTCATTAGCAGGAACAAGGTTAATGGGGGTGGGAGTTCTTACACTTAGATCCTTCCTCTCCCATCTTCTACTCTGTCATATTATGTTCCAACTAAGTGCAGGGGGTGGGAAAATTTTTTCTACTTATCCTCCTTCCTTTTCCATTTGATATTTTTTTCTCCCATTTTTTTTCTTTTCCCCTTTCACTAGGCAGAGCACAGAAGCTCAAACATATCCCCCTGCTGTTCTCTGGGAAGTGAGCAAATGGTGCTTGTGCTCAGTCAAGGATAAGGATAGGAGACACTGAACCCATGACAAGGTTGGGGAGAAACTGGTTAAGTTCAGCATTGGGGACAAAGGAGCATAGAGGTTAAAGAAGAGCAGCCACGATCTGCAATTTTGTTTGGACTTTCACAAGAGTAATCCTTCCACAACAGTCATCCTTTCCAGTTGGGAACGCCAAAATTTCAACAGGACAAAATGTAGAACTCTGAATTGATGGTGGTCTTTCTCCTTCATGGTATAGAATCTGTGAATTGGGGATGGAAGGCAGCTATGCTAATTCAGATACTGGGAAATTACATATGTGCAAGCTGGGCATACGAGGGCATTAACGCCCATAGGGCAACCTTGCCAATGGAGTCAGGATAAATGCCAGTGGATAAAATGCTCCCCATCTGAGGTGCATCTGAATAGCCTCCTAGAAGATCCTGGCAGTTTTCAGCCCAGATGCCCAAATGGTGACCAACTCAATAATGTATCATCATCGCAACTTTCTCTCCCTTACTGTTTCATTTTCCCTAGCCCCCAACTGCTGGTTCCTAAGAATCTCAGGCCCTACCTTCTGGGGGGGTGGGGGTGTCACAGGCTAAAACACTAGAGATGGCCACAAAACTGGAAGAATTAGTACCATTCATCAACTTTCTAAACATGTGAGGCCTGCCCCTTGCCCCAGTACAGAAATCCAGTGTTTAAAGGATCAGCACGCACTTCTAGCACTACTTCGTACACACAAGTGGGATGAAAGAAATGGAAGAACCTATGTGCAACCAGGGCTCCATTTCCTTTCTTGATGTAAACATGTCGCTTTAAAAGCTGGGGCAGACAATTTGATCTTTTTGCATTTTTTTTTCTTTTTTGGCTTTTTGCCATTTTTTGGGCTGCTCCTGTGGCATATGGAGGTTCCCAGGCTAGGGGTATAATCAGAGCTGTAGCTGCCAGCCTATGCCAGAGCCACGCAGGATCCGAGCCATGTCTGCGACCTACACCACAGCTCAGGGCAACGCCGGTTCATTAACCCACTTAGCGAGGCCAGGGATCGAACCCGAAACCTCATGGTTCCTAGTCGGATTCATTAACCACTGCGCCACGACGGGAACTCCTGGGCAGACAATTTGAGAATAAAAAATCATGGTCAAAACTCCCTACGTTCTGAAGGGAAACACAAAAGATTTACTCACACATCACTGAATTCCTCCAGAGACCTTGCAGGTGTGAAAACATCCAACAGACCAATCACCTATAAGAGAACATAAACGTCCAACAGTAAGTAAGTACTGAACTAACCCATCAGGCCTTAGTCATTTTAATTTATTTATTTTTTGTCTTTTTTTTTGCCTTTTCTTGGGCCGTTCCCGCGGCATATGGGAGGTTCCTAGGCTAGGGGTCTAATCGGAGCTGTAGCTGCCAGCCTACACCAGAGCCACAGCAATGCGGGATCCGAGCCACATCTGTGACCTACACCACAGCTCATGGCAACGCCGGATCCTTAACCCACTGAGCAAGGGCAGGGATCGAACCCGCAACCTCATGGTTCCTAGTCGGATTCATTAACCACTGCGCCACGACGGGAACTCCCGCCTTAGTCATTTTAATAGGAACTAATTCCAAACCCTGCTATCTCAGTTCAATAACATTACATCATCGTACACTTAACAACTCCAACTTATTTCCTATCCAAATTATGCTTTTGTTTTTTTTAACTTGATAAATATCACTTTTCATAATAACCTATTTTACTAGTAAAGTCTTCATGTCTTTAGAATTTGGTCACATATAGCCATTAGTTTATCAGGAAGCAAAAAGATTTAGGACTCTTGACTTAAAGAGGCACCAACAGTCAAAGGATTACAAAGAGAAAAAAGTCATACTTCTATTGCTGTTGTTAGAATACGACTTTTCTTTTTAAAACGTATTATTACTCAATAAAAATTACTATGCAGTCTTCAAAACTGACATTTTAAAAGCCCTAGTATAGTCTCTCAGTAGGCTCTTATATACTATTCTTAATATTAAGATAATTTTCTTAATTATCAGATATTTAAATCAGACTATAAAAATGTGGGGAAAAGCTATCTTTATACAAGGATAAAGCAAAGAGCTAGTTAATACTCAGTAATCCATGGTCTTTAAGCAATTTTTCTGGCCATGGATTTACACTGATTAATCCACATTTACCACCCCTCTCTTCCCCAGTTCCTCCTAAAACCCAGACCACATCATTTCTACAAAGCTAGGCACTAAGAAGGCAAACAAGATATACAATTCCTGTGTAATATGCACAGTGAGATTTAAGGATATCTTGAAATGCAACAAATGAAAGCAAATGACCTTCATGAAAACTGACCCACAACTGAGGCTTCATTAGCATGTTGCTCTAATAAATAAACAGCTCTACAAGTAAAATAAAACAACACTCAAAATATTATCATGAAAAAGAGCACTTCTAATTAGAATGTTACTCCACTCATCCAAATATCAACTTTTAAAAGTGGATTTCCATTAGACAGCCTGAATCCAAAAGGGAAACAAACTAAAAAATGGCCTTGGAATTCAAGGAGAATGGCTTTTAATAGCCTTTGCATCTTACTCCAAAGGAAAGGTACAGTCATCTACCACTTCTTTACCCAGACAACTGTATACAAGAAAACCAAAATTACCTAAAATTTTACGTTATAATTATCGTTAACATTTTGAGATACTTCTCTTGATTTTTCTGATGTAAATAAATTAAATTGGAGTTATACAATGCCTTGTCCTTTATGATTATTTTCATGTCCTTAAATGTTTTTCAATAGTACGTTCTATCATCTGTATATACCATATTGTAACCAATTTCCATTTAAGGAACACTGCAAGCATATGTGCATATGCAAAATATGTGTGAGTGTGTGTTTTTCCCCACATCTTATTTTCTTCCAGAGAATAAACTTCAAGAAACAGAATTTATAAGTTCAAAGGACATCAGTTTATTTAAAGATCATAGTACTTGTCTGTCAAACTGTTCTCCATAAAGGTGAGGCCAACTTACATCCCATCAGTAGTGTATCTGTGACCTTATAATGGCTCTGAACAGTGCTTTAAATTAAGTCAAAGCATTTTCTTTTTCCTTTCCCATCTAAATCACAATTGTTTTCCTTTAGTTTGATACAGTCCTGGCAACCCAGGACAGTAATCCAGGAATTAAATATTTAGAAAAGATATTTATCATACAAATAATTACCAAATATCTCTGATGACTGTTCCACAATGATCTAAAAGCTGACCGAAGTAATACATCTTTATTTAATTGGTACACACTCAAAAAAAAACAAAAAAAAAAAACCCAACACTTTAACTCAGTAACTAGAAGCAATATTTAGTGTATTTAACACAAGCACACCAAAATTACCACTTGTTTTATCATGGTAAGATTAAATCTAACGCTCCCCAATAAAATTTATGAAAGGATTCTCTTAATCATTTTTTTCCTTTAATAATTTTTTTTCTTTTGTTTTTAGGGCCGCGCCTAAGGCATATGGAAATTCCTGCGCTAGGGGTCGAATAAGAGCTGCATCTGCCAGCCTGTATCATAGGCACAGCAACATGGGATCCAAGCCACATCTGCGTCCTAGGCCACAGCTTGTGGCAACGCCAGATCCTTAACCCACTGAGCAAGGTGAGGGATCGAACCCACATCCTCATGGATACTGGTTGGGTTCTTAAGCCACCAAGCCACAATGGGAACTCCTCCCTTAATCATTTTTAAATTCTAAAATGGAGAGATCTCCAGACCCCTAACTGGGCAATCTTTATAGTACTGATCCAGACAGCAAAAGGATGCAGCTGGCAAGCTGTTTCCCTTTAATCTCTTCTTAAGCCAGGTGTTAATGAGACCAAGCTCAAAAAGTTCAGTCAGGAATGGGCCAACTAACTTTGTTCAGAGAATAACTCATACAGAATATTTCCCAGCTCCTGTAACCCATATGAAAATTATATTCAGCCATTCACTAATAAAAGATGTAAGATGAACTATGAATTGCGAGCCAGAGGTATTTTTCTGTAAAAGATCACACGTACATTCTGGTATCTAAAAATTCTATGTGTTACTTAAGAGGTTTAAAGTGCTGCTGCTGTCTTTGGAGGCCTGGCAGCTGGCTAAAAATTAGACAGTGGCCCAAAACAGTCATTTTAAAAAAAGAAAGGAAGGAAAAGGAAGATAAAGAAGAGAAATTCCTCTTAAAATCCCTGATTAAACTTATTTGGACGTCTTAATTGTTCACTTGGTAAAAATACTTTTACACTGTACATACCTAACAAGTGTTTGTAGAATAGACCGAAATTCCGGAATTTTTCCACATTAAGTCAAAGTCTTTTGGCCCCTTTCCATTCCCTCTTCAAACATGTGCCAACAGAATAGAGAACCATGAAACATTCAGCCATGTGCCTTCTTTTGTTCAAACGAATCACCAATATCTAAGTATAGGTGACCCTCTACATTGATAAAAACCCAAACATCTTAATATAAAAAAGAAGGTCTGCTATTAAGGAAGCAGCTTATAAAACAAATTATATAAATTAAAATCTGATTTTTCTAATACTGTCAACCCTCTTTTTTTTTTTTCTTTTTTTTTCTTTTAGGTCTTATAGCCTTTTCTAAGTTTTTTTGTTTGTTTGTTTGTTTTTTAGGGCCACTCCTGTGGCATATGGAGGTTCCTAGGCTAGGGGTTGAATCAGAGCTGCAGCTGCCGGGCTTCGCCACAGCCACAGCAATGCAGGATCTGATACACCATAGCTCATGGCAATGCTGGATCCTTAACCCATTGAGCAAGGCCAGGGATCAAACCTGCGTTCTCATGGATGCTAGTCAGATTTGTTAACCAGTGAGCCACAACGGGAACTCCACAGCCTTTCCTAAATTAAAACAATTGTACCCCATCATTCTGGGACTGTATAGCCTCTTCATTTCTACAAATACAGAATGGCCCAAATGTAACCAGCCCAATATCATATAAGACATATTTCAAAATATCACACTTCAGAAAATGAAAACTTAAAATACTAAATAAGGTTATTTCTTATGAGCACTAGAAAAGCTAAGGCATGGATTTAGATAACCCCAAATAATTTGTGCCCTAAATGTTGGCTTATACTTATGAAATAAAGCAGAACAATAAATTATAATGCTGGTAATTTTCTAAACTAGATGTTCTTAAATTAGCACAGACAACATCAGTGGGATCCTGGGGCCTCCTAGAGGTGCTTTGTGGTTCCATAAATGTTTGGCTTGCATCCCATTTTCAAAGTATTCTTTACATCTAAAAACCAGTAACAGGAGTTCCCATCATGGTGCAGTGGAAACGAATCCGACTAGGAACCATGAGGTTTCGGGTTCGATCCCTGGCGTTGCTCAATGGGTTAAGGATCCAGCGTTGCCATGAGCTGTGGTGTAGGTTGCAGACTTGGCTCGGATCTGCCTTTGCTGTGGCTCTAGCGTAGGCCGGCAGCTGTGGCCCCGATGAGACCCCTAGCCTGGGAACCTCCATATACCGCGAGTGCAGCCCTAAAAAGACAAAAAAAAAATTAAAAAATAAATAAAAAGCTGTGACAATGTCTCTGTCATATGTATTAATGCATAATGAAAAATAGCATACACACTCAACTGTGTTAAAAACCAAATGTAAACTCATCAGTTAGCCTGCCAGGCCGCCTTGATTTTATGCAGACTTTGGAATAAAGCTTCTCCTGCCAGCTTTCTCCACATATCTCAACTTCTTATAAACATGTCACTGATTAGGAAGGTTACAGCTCTGCTCTAAACTTTTAACTCAGATTTGCACATGTAAATAAAATTACACCTAGAAAACGGGACTTGCTCAATAGTGTGCAATTAAAACAGGAAAAGAAGAAGCTCTAGCTGTGATCGCAACAGCATCTATAATCCAATTCCAAATTTAAGCCCAAAGGATCTCAATTTAGAAGAAATTTGTACTTGTGAAACAAATTATAATAATACATTATTTTCTTACTATGAAGAAAAAATCAATTATTAAAACAGGAAATAGTCTGAACAGTAAGGTAATAAATTTACAGATTTTGCATTTAACCATCAACAGGGTAAAATGACTAAACTCTCCATGGCCTTGTTTGTAGAATGCTACGAATTTTACAGTTCCTTTCATACATACAAAATCACATACATCCTTTTTAACTTGATCTTGAAATCAGGAAAAGAAGTGTCCTCAATCAATTGTTTTTCCACTCTCAGTTAACATTCCAACTACATCCATGTATTTATGCTTTTAGGATTTTTTAGCACTCCTTTGCAGAACAAGATTATTTTCAAATTTCCAAATTGATAGAAAAAAAAGCCATTATATTTAACTTAAACTATATCTTTGTCATATTTATTAGACTATCTGAATCTGGAAAAGCTGTCTTTTGAAGATTAAGAAGAAAAATTATAACATTAA
Source organism: Sus scrofa (assembly GCF_054392235.1). Taxonomy (NCBI): domain Eukaryota; kingdom Metazoa; phylum Chordata; class Mammalia; order Artiodactyla; family Suidae; genus Sus; species Sus scrofa. The sequence goes on along the minus strand of NC_139389.1, from coordinate 40,386,874 downwards.
ATTACACATAAAATAATAGCTGTCTTTATTAAGACATTCAGCGAACCTAAGGCACTCTTCCTCAAACTTCTCCACTGAAATAACCCATAACACAAAATGCCATGGATTCCCACATTCTGAGAGTATAGCCTTAAGTAAACCAGGTACAAAACACAAAATTTCTTCATAATATTTTCAGCTAAAAATCCTTGTGAATTTTGTGTTTTATCTCCTAATATTTATTTTTATTTAAAAAAAATTTTATATGCTTTCTGTCTAAAAATGTAAAAATCAAACTCCAGGAAGATGCACCAATTTCATCCCAAGTCTTTAAGTAGCTATCTGACAAAACACAGAGGCCACTAACACCGCAGGATAAGAAGGATGGTCCAAAGTTGGATGTACTCTAATGCATTTCCATTTGCAGTGACTGAAACGCAATTCTTTCCAGTCCATTAAAGAGCAGAATTTATTCTTCCTTAAATTAATAACTTACATTTTCATGTTTCATATGTTTAAGTAACCGCAGTTCTCTGTAGGTCCTTTTGGCATGAATAATGGATTGAAATGGTCTGGATAGCTTCTTCACTGCAACACGTAACCCAGTTTTTGTGTCAAAAGCAGAACTAAGAAAAAAAAAACACAAATAACTCATCATTAAATGTGCTCTAAATATATCAAAATTAGTACTTACAAGGCTATTTCTTTTCCAAATTAAATGGGTCTATAACAAAATACAAAAAAGTATAAAGATAACAAATAAAATGACCTATAATCCCATTCCCAAAGTAATCTGTTAATTATTTTTGGTGTTTTCCTTCTTATCTTTTTTTCTATGCATCTAAAACAAGGATCAGCAAACTTTTTCCCAGAAGGACTGGATAATATGCTTTTTAGATATTTTGGGGCTTAGAGTGTCTGTCTCAACTACTCAACTCTGTAGTTGGAACTGGAAAGCAGTGATATTACATTTTATTTTTATTTCTTATTTGGCTGCACCTGCGGCATATGGAAGTTCCCAGGTCAGGGATCAAATCCGTGCCACAGCAGTGACAACGCCAGATCTTTAACTCACTGAGCCACCAGGGAACTCTGATAATAAATTTTTAAATGGATGTGGCTATGACCCCATAACACAAAAACAGGAGCCACCTAATCCAGATGAGCGAATAGACTGGGACACAAAGAGCTGGATTCCGTCTGTCTTCTGAGACTAAGCCTCACTGCACCTCACCACCAAATGCTGCCTGATCAGAGCAGAGGCCTTAGACACCACCATGTTTTCAGGACAATGAGCTGGAGCAAAAATGTCTTGAGCATCTACAAAGTATCTGTCACTTTCCAGAAGCTGAGATACAGTAGGAAATAAGTCAACATCCCCTGCCCTCAGGGGATGGGGGCAGAGGGGAAGAGCAGAATAATAAATAAATCTCAAATAGTGATTTTGATGAATGCTAGGACTAAATACAACAGAATAATGGGACAGAAAGCTGGTGGAGTAAAGCTACCTTAGTCAGGATGTCCAAGGAAGTGAGTGTATTTGAGCTGAGACAGCTGAAAGATAAAGTAGCGACCATCTAAAGATACTGGGGAAAAGAGCCTCAAGCAGAAGAAAAAATAGTATTAGCATTTATTAATTCTTTACTGTATACCAGGAACTGTTCTAAGCCCTTTATATTATTTTTTTAATTAACTTTTTCTCTCCAACACTCCTATGAAGTAATAAGTAATAATTACCATCCTCCTCTTTAACAGATAAGGAAACGGAAACACAGTAACTTGCCCCTGGTCACAAAGCCAGAAAGTGACACAGCAGGAAGTCTGGATCCAGAGCTCATACTATCAACCACTTTGCTATGCTGTCTCTCAGAAGAGCAAGGGCAAACAAAGGAAGAAAGAAACAGATGTAGAAAAAACATTGCACGCTAGAGAAACAGAAGAAACACGGCCGGTGGAGGCAGAGCATGGAGAGCAAGGGGAGAGGAGAAAAGAATGAAGTTAGAGATACAGGCAGAGGCTGGATCATACAGGACATCTACAGCAAGAAACTTGATGTGAGAATTCCCCATTGGCACAGTGGTCAAGGATCTGGCATTGTCACTGCTGTGGCATGGGTTCAATCCCTGGCCCAGGAACTTCTGCATGCCATGGGCATGGCCCCCCCAAAAAGGACACTTGATGTGCATTTAAATTATATTTAGAGACTGTTTGGGCTAATTCCATCCTACCTCATCCTATTTAGCCCTGTCTCTAGTAGGCACATCCAAGATTTTCTGGGCTATCTATTATAACCAAACTTTCTTTGCCATGTGACTCTGTACTTGCCCCAGATGTTCCCCTCAAATCCTTACACTACGTCTCTGCTTTCCAACTCCCAATTTGTAATAAACTGCTGGAAATCTTCAACTTCTGAACCTTTCATCCATCTCCTTGCTTTAACTGAAACTAGGTTGTACCTTGAAGACACTACTTCTCTTACAGTCCTGCCACTGGAGGGATTCTCTCTCACATCCCAGGTAGCTCACACTAGCAGCTGGAATAAATGTCCTCCATGGCAACTATTCCCACTTCCAGACCACAGCTTTCCCTTTGATTTACAAAAGCTCCTTGGAGTTCCCGTCGTGGCGCAGTGGTTAACGAATCCGACTAGGAACCATGAGGTTGCGGGTTCGGTCCCTGCCCTTGCTCAGTGGGTTAACGATCCGGCATTGCCATGAGCTGTGGTCTAGGTCGCAGATGCGGCTTGGATCGGCTTGGATCCCGAGTTGCTGTGGCTCTGGCATAGGCCGGTGGCTACGGCTCCAATTGGACCCCTAGCCTGGGAATCTCCACATGCCGCAGGAGTGGCCCAAGAAATAGCAAAAAGACACACACACACACAAAAAAATAGTAATAATAATACAAAAGCTCCTGCTCACAACCATCTCTCGCTCTCTGTTGCTATTTATTATCCACCAACTTGGAATAATAGTCCATCGTTCACCAAAAAGTTAGTTTATACCTCAAAGTTCTCTCTCCCCTTCCAACTTCTGTCATCATTCTTGGCAACTTCACCATCCAGGTGGAGAGCACATTCAACTCCCTGGCCTCTCAGTTTCCTGACCTTTCCAGGAAACTCCACCTTATCCAACCATCTCCACGGTCTCACCCTGGGCCTCTATCACCACCAAAGCTGCCTGCCTGCCTGCCTATAAAATTGTGAATGCCATCATAGACCTCCCATGCCTAAAACTAGTTTACCCCTAATTACTTGTACCCTGACCACAACAATTCATCGACTGTTTCTATTCCTTTAGCCCCCACCCCCTCCCATCTTCATTTTCTTCTTGCCTGGCTTTGACTACATGCTCCCTTGTAATCCCACCCCCACCCCCCTCTGATGTTCTCACCCAGATAAGGTCTAACTTCAGATGATTTCAACTATTTATTCTCCTGGCCTAAATCCAAGAATTAACTGTGGTTGAAGGAAAAAGAATGCACAATCATACCGACTGGTTTCATTCTCAATCTCTGAACTTAACCTCAAATAAGGCTTTCAATACTGCCACTTTTTTTTCTAGTCAATTCATTTTCCTACTCAAAGTCATCGTTTGACATCATCTCTCTTCAACCTCCACTCACACTCCTCCCTTAGGAGCTGTCCTCGCCTTCACTGAGAAAACAGAAACCATCAAAAGGGAGCTCCATCTGCCCACCACTCTGTCTACAAACCCATCTGGCACTCGGACCCATCTTTTCTGCTTTCGATTTTTTTATAACTAAAGACACACGCCCCGCCGCCCTTTTTTGCTTTATAGGGCCGAACCCATGGCATATGGAGGTTCCCAGCTAGGGGTCTAATCTGAGCCACAGCTGCCGGCCTACACCACAGCCACAGCAACACCAGATCCAAGCCGCATCTGAGACCTACACCACAGCTCACAGCAATGCCGGATCCTTAACCCACTGAGCGAGGCCAAGGATCGAACCCACAACCTCCCGGTTCCTAGTTGGATTCATGTCTGCTGCGCCACAGCGGGAACTCCCACAGGCCCTTTCTTATAAAAATCTAAGACACAATACATGCCTCAGTGCCGTCCTTCCTCATCTTTTCAAGAACTTCACTCCTTCCTTTCTTTTCTCTCTTGTTTTCAGCTTCTCCCTATCTCCTGGATCACTCTGATCAGTGTAAGTATTCTCTAAATATTTCCCATTCTCTCTCTCTCTCTTTTTTTTTTTTTTTTGTTTTGTCTTTTTGCCTTTTTCTAGGGCCACTCCTGAGGCATATGGAGGTTCCCAGGCTAGGGGTCCAATTGAAGCTGTAGCTGCCGGCCTGCACCAGAGCCACAGCAACGTGGGATCAGAGCCAGGTCTGAGACCCACACCACAGCTCATGGCAACACCAGATCCCTAACCCCTGAGCAAGGCCAGGGATCAAACCTGCAACCTCATGGTTCCTAGTCAGATTCGTTAACCACCCAGCCACGACAGGAACTCCTCCCATTCTCAATAAACAAAATATTTCCCTTGAAAGCTCCCCATCACAGTTAAAATTCTCCAGTGGTTCGCACAGTGTGGTTCCTAGATCAGCAGCATCAATGTCACCAGGGAACTTATAAGAAATGCAAATTCTAAAGTGCCATCCTGGAGGTTTGAGAACAGAAACTCTTAACTCTGTATTTTATCAAGCCCACTACATAATTCCAACACACAGTGAAGTTTGAGGACCACTAATCTACATCTCCGCTACTCCATGGACCAGCAGCCTTGGCATTATCTGGGGGCTGTTTCGAAACAGACAATTTCAGGCTCTAAAGTAGAATCTACATTTTGACAAGATCTCCAGGCAACTCACACACACCTTAAGGTTTGAGAAACACAGATCTACAAGATCTATACAACTGACTCACTTGTTCTGCTCCCATTCTTTCTTCAATTCAATCCATTGAAACTACTCATCTCAGGTTGTCACTGACCTCTATTACCAAATCTAGTGGGTACTTTTCTGGATTAGCAAGTGACAAGGTTAACACTTCTCCTTTACTCTAAACACTCTCCAACCTGGTGTCCGTATGCGCACATTCTATGAGTTTGCTATGACTTCCATGGCGGCTCCTTCTCTGTGGGTCCTGTACTCAAACTCTGTATGCTGGAGTTCTTCAGGACATGGTACTGGGCCCTCTTCTCTTCTCTCTCTTACATTCTTCTAGATGTTCTCATCTATACCCATGACTATTTACTTCTGTCTTTTTCAGCTGCAAATGGCATACATAAGTTTCCAGGCAAGGGATCAAATATGAGCCACAGCTGTAACCGACAACACAACTGCAGCAACACCAGATTCTTAACCCACTGTGCCACTCCAGGAACTTCCACACGACTTTAAATTAAACACCATCTAGGAGTTCCCGCTCTGGCGCAGTGGGTTAAGAATTTGACTGCAATGGCTTGGACTGCAGCAGAAGCATTGGTTCGATCTCTGGTCTGGCACAGTGGGTTAAAAGGATCTTGTGTTGCTAGAGCTGTGGCTTGGCTGGTTTTACTCCCTGGCCTGGGACCTTCTATATGCCGTGGGTGTGGCCATAAAATTTAAAAAAAATTATGCACCATCTATATGTTGAAAACTCCCAAATCTATGTCTCTCACTGAAATCTCTCCTCAAAACCTGACTGCCTACCTGACATCTCCACATCAAAAACATATAAGCAGCTTAAACTTAGCACCCAGAACTAATCTTCTCCCTGTCTTCTTTATCTCAATAAGTGGACTTTCCATTGAGTTGCTCAAGCTAGAGACAATTGTCATCCTTTATTTCTCCTTTTCCTTCAACCTCCTGGTCCCCATCCAAATCTTCAGAAAGTCTTGTGGTTTCCACCTCCAAAATACATTCCAAATTCAACTTCTCTTCACTTGACTGCTACCATACTAGTCCAGGCCACCCTCTTCACTAGCCTGTCTTCTAACACTTGTCTCCCTGCCTCTTGTTTTGTTCCCTTCTCATATACTCCCCACCCTCAACCAATACAATCTTTTAAAAATATAAAGTAGATGACACTACTCCCCTGCTTCAAATCCTTCAAGAAATTTCCTTGGCATATAAAAATACACAGAATGTACATCTTCTATCACAGCCTACAAAGCTCAGGTGATCTGACCACAATGACCCCTCCATCTTGCTCCTATGATACACTTTCCTTCCATTCAGCCACTATGTTCTGGACATGCTGGCTTCTTTCAGTTCCTTAAACTCTTCCAACAGGCTATCCCTGGTTCCTGAGATGCTCTTCTCCCAGACTTTCATCTCTACTCCACCTCACAGCTGAATCCTTATTCTTCAAGTCTTATCTTACATGTATCCAAGAGATGGAGCTAAGAGTTATCTTAACTGCCTCTGGCAGTCATCCTCTGTCACAACACCCTGTTTGTCTCCTTCCTCATTCTACATAAGGGGGGTGGGTAATCTTCTCTCCCGCACCCCTTGTTCCTACAAACCCATGAAAGAATAACTTCTCCCTTCTTGCAAATACCAAGTAAGCTTATACTCCTCTCTGAACCCCTCACTTGGCTCTAGAGAGGTTGGGACAGTGGTCATTGCTCCTGTGTGACTCATCCTCTTCAGCATTCCACCTCAGTCTGCCTGCCTACCAGCGGGCCGAGCACTTTCTCCTCTCCTCCACTGGCAAGCCTGCAGGAGCCTCCAGGAGCAAGGAATGCCATTGGGTTTCTAGCTGACCTGCCTGTGACTGAGTGTGCAGGCTCAAATCAGTGGGAAAGAAAGAAGTCCATTTGAGCCACCTGTCCAAGTTATTCTCCACACCAGCTTTACAGTAATAAAGTACATATTTCTCATCTCCATTTGACTGCTGTATTTATTCAGCAAAAGGCAGGCTAGAATTAATCAGTATCCTACAAACCCCAATAAACACAATTACCACCTGAAAGAGTGGTTAAATAAGGACTAGGGCTTTGATATTAGACTATCTGGATTTTACTTCCAGTTCTGCCTTTTTGTAGCTGTATAATCTTGAGGAAGTTAATTAAATTCTCTCAGCCTCACATATAAAATGAGGACAATATTTATATCTAATCTGTAGGATGTTTGTTAGGACTAAATGTGATAACTTTTGTAGTAGGTTTAGCAAAGGGTCTGGCCCATGGTAAATATTAGATATAATAATGTCTGGTTTTCCACTGATCATAAGCACCTTGAGGCAGGAAGTGTCTTCTGGGTTTTTTGTTTGGTTCCCAGGCCAGGGGATGAACTGGAGCTGCAGCTGCTGGCCTAGGCCACAGTCACCGCAACGCCAGATCTGAGCCGCATCTGTGACCTACACCACAGCTCAAGGCAACACCGGATCCTTAACCCACTGAGTAGGGCCGGGAATCAAACCCACATCCTCATGAATACTAGTTGCGTTGGTTCCTGCTAAGCCACAATGGGAACTGCCCCCTTAGTGTTTCATTTTTGTGTGTTTTGTTTTTGGGTGCACCTGTGACATACAGAAGTTCCTGGGGCCAGCCCCTCTGCCTAATTTAAATGCTCACTCTTTTTCCAGGATGCCAAACTGCCTGGGATAAGGACAAGGCTGAGGTCAGCTATTGGCTTTGCCTTTATTATTATACTTATTAGTATTACTAGTTGGCAAGATTCCTTTTAATCACATTTTAAAAACTATAACTACAAGTAAAATTGTATTTTCATGAACAACATCATAAAATACAATTATCTTTACGATGATCTTTATGATTCTCCAAATTAAAATTCAGGTCACATGGCTTAATAAGTTTTTCCCCCAATTTTAAATTCACAAAGTTATGAAATTAATTTGTGCTTTATAAAAACATTCCTATGATTTAAATTTTTTATTTATTTTTATTTTTAGGGCTGCACCTTTTGCGTATGGAAGTTCCCAGTCTAGGGGTTGATTTAAAAAATTAAAGGGAGGAGTTCCCATCATGGCTCAGTGGTTAACGAATCTCACTAGGAGCCATGAGGTTGTGGGTTCGATCCCTGGCCTTACTCAGTGGGTTAAGTAAGGATCCAACGTTGCCGTGAGCTATGGTGTAGGTCACAGATGCAGCTCGGATCTGGCATTGCTGTGGTTCTGGCGTAAGCAGGTGGCTACAGCTCCGATTAGACCCCTAGCCTGGGAACCTCCGCATGCCAGGGGTGCAGCCCTAGAAAAAGAAAAACCAAAAAAAAAAAAAAAAAAAAAAAAAAAAAAAAAAAAATTAAAGGGAGAAATACAAAATTCATTAAAAGCCGATAGCACAATATCACACTGTCAGTGTCACTCATTTACAGCCAACTGTGAATCCAGGGTTTAGGATACAACAATATTCATTAAATAAAATTAAATGTTTTGTTACACATTCAATATTGCCTCTCCTCTCCCAGGGTGGGGGCTTTCTAGATTCTTAAATTTGAATTTTTCTAACTGTGTCTAATTTCTAAATTTACTTACATTTACCCTGCTTTATTTCACAATTGATTTTTTTTTTTTTTTTTTTGTCTTTTCTAGGGCCGCACCCACGGCATATGGAGGTTTCCAGGCTAGGGGTCGAATTGGAGCTGCAGCCGCTGGCCTATGCCACAGCCACAGCAATGCAAGATCAGAGCTCTGTCTGCAAACTACAGCATAGCTCACAGCAACACCAGATCCTTAACCCACTGAGCGAGGCCAGGGATTGAACTCGCGTCCTCATGGATGCTAGTCAGGTTCGTTAACCACTGAGCCACAACGGGAACTCCTATTTCACAATGGATTTAAAGCAGCCGTGTGTTTGTGCATGTGTGTGTGTGTGTGTGTGTGTGTGTGTGTGTAAAAGTAGGTGATTAGGGAAAAATAAACAAGATAAATAAGAAATTATGTATGAGTGAGGTTAGTACAAATGCACACCATGAGGTCCTTTCTAAATGCCCATTAGTGGTGGGCCTCAAATTTGGCTGTGAGCCCACTAAAGTCATCACAAAGAAAATATAATCAGTTAAGACATGAGTCACAGGAACCATATAATAAAAGCAAACCAGGCAGTCATAGAACTGAAGAGAGGCATAATTATTCCTGTAATAAAACCAGAGAGGAGTCCCTCCCGTGTATGTTTATGAAGGAGACACTAAATAATGTAGTAAAAAATGTCCTAATCAACATCCTTACACAATGATAATAGTGGGTTTCAGATGGTTCTTTTCTTAGAGCATCCATCAGTGGAGACTGCTTTCATAAGGCCAAAATACAGTTGATTATTAGCAAAGGTAAGGAGGAGGAGACAAAAGAGCATGGCCTGCTGCTCTCTGACAGACTTAATCCAAGAGGAAATCTTAAGCATTTATTAGAAAAATTGGTAATAAGTGCCATACTCCTCAGACAATCCTCCAAAGATGATGTCCATCAACTGAGCTTTTGATAGGTAGAGACGTAGGAACTGTGTTTATACTTCATGACTGGCACCTGGTTTGGAGAGTGTCTATATTGCAAGGTAAAAGCAGATCAATAGGCTGAGTCAGCTCAGTAGAGGAAGAGTGACAACCTCTTAAGAAAGGTAAGGTGCTGCCTAACCAGGACTACAGCCCACATCCACAAAGCATGAGTACAAATGACTGTACCAGGATTTTCCTCAAAAACCAATTTGGGTTTTCCCCCAAGAGAAGGAAGAATAAGCAATCATCTGGCAAGTATCTGAGGAATTTGTGGGGATCATAAGGATTTTACAATTTTTTTTAATGGTCACAGGTGACATCTCTAACCCCGAATGATGTTAAGGAAAAATGAACCTTAAATGAATGGTTAAGAAGACAACTCAATTTTCTTTATTTTTGGAAATTAATGGAAATATTCAAATATATTCAAATCTAGTTATGCTGAGTTGAATTCTCACTAATACATCAAATTCATTACAGTACCTACATGGAGAGAAATAACTTGCAGAAAGATGACATCTCCATATAATTTGAGAATTTTTTCCAATTGAATTCAGGTTAGTCGATAAGTTTTCAAAATGTGCTATTTCAATAAGTAATTCAGATGACTAACTTGGAACTTTCTCTTCACCTGTAACATTTGATACAAATTTCAATAAATGCCATATTGGAAATATTTTTTGGCATCTCTCTATCCACCCCCCAACTAAGAAACCTACTCTTTCTGCCTTCTAAATTCAGGCAAATGTGTAAGTATCACTGTAGTTTTCTTTTTCTTTCTTTCTTTCTTTCTTTTTTTTTTTTTTTTTTTTGTCTTTTTAGGGCTGCCCCTGTGGCAAATGGAAGTTCCCAGGCTAGGGGGTGAATCAGAGCTGTAGCTGCAGGCCTATGCCACAGCCACAGCAATACCAGAACCGAGCCATGTCTGCAACCTACATCACAGCTCACAGCAACACAGGATCCTTAACCCACTGGGCAAAGCCAGGGATTGAACATGCATCCTCATGGATACTAGTTAGATTTGTTTCCACTAAGCCATGACGAGAACCCTGCTTTTTTTGTTGTTGTTTTCGACTGCACCCATGGCATGCGGAAGTTCCCAGGCCAGGGACTGATCCCAAGCCACAGCAGTAACAACTTAGAATCCTTAACCTGCTGAACTCCTGAGTATGACTGTAGGTTTTGTTTGTTTTGCTTTTTTTTTAGGGCCACGTGGCGGCATATGGAAGTTCCCAGGCTAGGGGTCTAACTGGAGCTACAGCTGTCAGCCTACACCACAGCCACATCAACACCAGATATGAGCCATGTCTGTGACCTACACCACAGCTCATGGCAACACAGGATCCTTAACCCACTGAGAGAGGCCAGGGATCGAACCTGCAGCCTCATGGTTCCTAGTCAGATTCGTTTCTGCTGCACCACAACAGGAACTCCTCACTGTAATGTTAATGCTTATGTTCTACCCCTCTGTTTTGAAAGTAATGTCATGAAAATAAATGCAACTTTATGCAAAAACTTGAACTCAAGTTTTGATTTGGGAATTTCAAAAAATATTCTTCAGAGTAGCAGGGGACTTAAAACTGACTTTAAAAAGCTTTTGACATTTGAAACATTGTTAGCTTTTCCCTTTTTGTTAGCTTTTCATCTTGTCTCTCTCTCTCCCTCTCTCTCTATATATATTTTATATATCTCCTCACTAACTCTCCAATATCTTAATGCCTAACAGTTTGATTTTAAAGTAAATCATAAAATTATCTATTTGCACTACATATATAGTTTTTAAATGTAATTCTGTTTCTTACAACATTTTCATATTGATGAGAAGAATGTCAGATGTTCTTAATACAACTACTACAAATATGTGCAATATGACCAATCTCCAGTTTTTCAGTTTCTAAAAATTCCTCTGAAAGAGGCTGAAACATACATGACACATGAAAAACCTTATCAACAGAAAAGTAGCCCAGGATGGAAAAAAACAGTCATTTAATCGATCACTCTTATCTTGCCTTGCAGAACTTAACAGTTCAAGAACTTTTAGGCAAATTCACTATTTTCATGCAAATCTCATTCATAGAGAAAAATATATTTGTGATAGGATTTAGCAGGGACATTAGTCTTAGGGCTGGGACTAAAGGAATGGCAACATATATGCTAATACTTGCCATTCCTAATCTGGTCCAATTCCTGCTGCAAAAGCTTCTAAACTATTGGAACAAAAATGTTTTTCACAACTGCTTCAATTTCAATATTACTACGCTGATAAAAACTAACATTCAAATAATGTATAGATTCACTTAGGCATGCAATCTAAAAATCCAAAACCATTTGTGATTAAATTGAATTTAACCTTCATTTGCTGAAAGCTCTGTCTGAAAAAAAATGATTTTGCAAGATTATTACAGCTTTAAAAGCTAGAGGTGTCAGTTAACATATACCTTTGATTGCAAATGTGTTGAATGTGTCATATATATCTGAATCAAGAGCTAATAGTTATCCCATACTGAATGCAAAAATATTGCAGATTATTTTATTTCTTTTATCTTTATTTATTTATTTTATTTTTGTCTTTTTGCCTTTTCTAGGGCCGCTCCTGTGGCAATACGGAGGTTCCCAGGCTAGGGTCCAATCAGAGCTGTAGCCACCGGTCTACGCCAGAGCCACAACAACATGGGATCCAAGCCTCATCTGCAACCTACACCACAGCTCACGGCAATGCTGGATCCTTAACCCACTGAGCAAGGCCAGGAATCGAACCCGCAACCTCATGGTTCCTAGTCGGATTCGTTAACCACTGAGCCACAACGGGAACTCCTATTTTATTTCTTTTAAAGGGGATTATTTTCCAAAGCCTCATTAGAATCTTCCACCATGGGTGTATCTTCTCTACTTTTGGAAGTTATCATTAGATAATTTCTATTTCCTTTCAGGCAAATCTGAATTATTAGACTAATCAGATACTACATTGTAATTACTTAGTATTACCATCAATCAACTTTGCCTTGCTGCTACAATTAATAGCCTTGTACAACATGATGAAAAATAATGAGAAAAAGTATATATATGTATGATTGCGTCACTTTGTTGTACAGTAGAAATTGGCACAACACTATAAATCAACTATACTTGAATAAAAAATAAAAGTCTTATACAGTAATAATGTTCACAGGCTTCAAAGCCGCAAAAGCACCCTAGAAATATATGCTATGAATATTCCTACAGATGTACATAACAGGCATTAACATATTTTCACATTTGGGTTTTGCTCTGTTTGTGACTCCCCATTACAAAGACATACATAATTTATAGTAACACTTAAGAGTATTAGTTATCTATCACTAGATAATAAATTGCCCCCAAATTTGGTGGCTTAAATAAGATTTAGCATCTCAGTTGGTGTGAATCAGGAATTCGGGTGCAATTTAGCTGGGTGGTCCTGGCTCATGGCCTCTCGCAAAGTGGCAGTTAAGATGTTGGCTGCAGGGAGTTCCCGTCATGGCGCAGTGGAAACAAATCCGACTAGGAACCATGAGGTTGCGGGTTTGATCCCTGGCCTTGCTCAGTAGGTTAAGGATCTGGCGTTGCTGTGAGCTGTGGTGTAGGTCGCAGACATGGCTTGGGTCCTGCATTGCTGTGGCTGTGGCATAGGCTGGCAGCTGTAGCTCCGATTAGACCCCTAGCCTGGGAACCTTCGTATGCCACAAGTGCAGCCCTAAAGAGACAAAAGACAAAAAAAAAAAAAAAAAAAAAAGATGTTGGCTGCAGCTAGAGTTATCTGAAGGCTTGACTGAGGCTGGAGAATCCACTTCCAAGATGATTTACTCACTTGGTGTTGGCAGGTCTCAGTTCTTTGCAATGTGGACCTCTCCACTGGACTGTGTCAGTGTCTTCTCAACGTAACAGCCGGCTTCCCCTAAAGCAGTGGTTCTCAACAGAGGGCAATTTTACCCCCCAGGGGACATCTGACAATGTCTAAGACATTTCTGGCTGTCACAATGGAAAGTGTGTCTTGGGGAAGGGGCATGTACTACTGGAATTTAGTGGGTAGAGGCCAGGGATACTGCTAAATATCCTCCACAACAAATAATTATCTGGCCTAAAATGTCAAAATGAGGTTGAGAAACTGCCCTAGAGCAGAGAAAGACCAAGAGAGGAGCCACAATGTCTTTTATGACCTACCCTCAGAAGTCAACTCTATCACTCCTGCCACATTCCATACTTGAGAGAAGTGAGTCACTAAGCACAGTCTTTACTCAAGAGGAGGTGAATTAAGCACCACCTCTTCAAGGGAGGAGTATCAGATAACTGTTTCATCATTCACTCAGCAACTAGATTTTTTTAATCAAGATAACAGAATTTTCAAAATATCTTGCTTGCTTTTGGTAATACTAAGTTTAAAACCTATTTATTGCTGGGGGGTGGGGGGAATCACTGAAATGCCATCCAACAAAGCTGCTTTTGGATCCTAGAGAATGGTCTCTGTTTGAAATATTTCAATGATCTGATCTCAAAAAATCCTGTTAAGCATAATCATAGGCAGTTTGATACAGAGAAGAGTTAACTAGTAGACAAAAGATTTCAGTTCTAGTTTGGGTCCCTGAAACTTCCTAGCAAGCAATCTTGGCCAAAGCTTTCTATGATCCTGTTTCCAAATCTATAAAATGGGGGTGTCACTAGCCCTGCTTATCTCACAATGCTGTTTGATGCTCACTTTAAGATAATTACACGTAGGAGTTCCCGTTGTGGCACAGTGGTTAATGAATCTGACTGGGAACCATGAGGTTGCGGGTTCGGTCCCTGACCTTGCTCGGTGGGTTAACAATCTGGTGTTGCCATGAGCTGTGGTGTAGGTCGCAGACACGGCTTGCATCTGGTGTTGCTGTGGCTCTGGCATAGGCCGGTGGCTACAGCTCCGATTAGACCCCTAGCCTGGGAACCTCCATGTGCCGTGAGAGCGGCCCAAGAAAACGGCAAAAAGGCAAAAAAAAAAAAAAAAAAAAAAAAAGATAATTACATGTAAGTGCTCGATGAACTATAAAAGACAGGCAGTAAGTGCTCCAAGTGGAAATGAACGTGCTATTATATAATAATTTCGTGATAAGCTTCCAGCATGGGGTTTATCACACAGAACTCTCAATATGTATTTTTAGATCTCTTACTCTCAAATTTGAGGTTAAGCATATCTCTGAAATAACAGTAAATTTGAGGGCAAATTATTAAAATATAACTGAGAGCCCAAATCCTTGACTGTTTTTTGTCATGCCACGGAAAACTAAAATATAGTTTCTGCAAGTTAAAATGCACATTTATTCAGCAATTATCGAATAGGATCTAAGAACTACCTATGTAGCCAATAATTAGATGCTAAACTGAAAAAAAAAAAAGGTATTCCTTCATATATATTTTTCCCAATTTAGACTTTGACAGAGAGAAGATGCTATAGTTTATTTATCTATCTATCTTCAAAATCTAGCCCTGGAACATAATGCAAGATTACTAAATACATACCAAAGCAAATAGTTCCTGACCACAAAGAACTGAGAATCTAGCTGGAGAGTCAGATGAACACATATGCACATAAATTACTAAAGACTTTTATAAAGCAACACATTTGCTTCCTCCAATCCACCCTGTAACACTCCAGACAGAATAACTTTAAAATACTTTTCCTCCCTACTTTACAATTCAAGAAACTATAAGTAGCTCTCTATTGCCTAGAAAAATGCAGTTGCCTTAACCCTACTCCAGAACTAATTCTAAATTTCTGGGGGTAGGATACAGACACTTGCATATTGACAGTGTTTCTGAAGCACAACCAGAATGAAAACTACAATTGAGTTCACCCTATCTGAGCTATTCCTCCTGTCAGGCCAGTTCATTTCATATCTTAATTATTTTTGTCATGTTTTCTCCTGTTACTTACAATGTTCTCTTTCTAAAAATGGTTCAAATACTACCCATCCTTCAAAATGATCTTCAAATCCTTCTTCCTCCATGAAACAATCCAACTATTCTAGCCCACAGGACACCCACATCTCTCTATATATATCAATACTTTTTATGTATTCACTAATATTTTATGTTTATTTCTCTTTGGGGGGGCTGCACCTGCAGCATATGTAAGTTCCCAGGCCAGGGATCAAAACTGAGCTACAACTGTGAACTACACCATAGCCATGGCAACGCTGGATCCTTAACCCACTATGCCACACCAGGGATGGAACCCATGCCTCAGCTGCAATCTGACTGGCTGCAGAGGCAATATCAGATCCTTAACCGGCTGTGCCACAGCAGGAATTCCTATGTCTGTTTCTTTTATACACTGTCTGACGGATGACCAACAGATGTTTTTCCCTTGATTCTTTCAACAAATCTAAAACATAAATATAAAAATATACACACATCTCAAACTTCCAAAATTATGTTGCCTTAATACCAAGAGTTATGGAAATCTTCACGCAGTTGGCTCATTCCCTGATTGTCATTTTCATGATGACTGCCATTCATCAGTGCCAATGATAAGCTTCCTTCAAGTATCACCTCCATATAGCTAAGGCTGAACCACACAAGCTTATGACATGAATCCATTCCTAGGGTAGTTAGTGCGACATCTCTGAGATCGTTCTCAAGAAGTGCCCAGAAAAATGATTAAGGGAAAGTATGAAACATTACATTTCGACAGACTTGAAATCCAGAGTTAGACATTCTTGAGATTAAATTTGTAAGTATAAATCCAGATGTACAGTTTAAGAACAAGGCCACTACTGCAACTGTATCAGATAATGAATTCAAAGGAAATATCCATAGAAAGAATAGTGTACCTTTTTACAGGTTCAAGTTATCCTATCTAGTTTTTACTCAGGACCAATCAATTCAATTTTACAGTTACCTAAGCAGTTCTCAACCAAAGGTGACTTTTCTACCATGGTACATGTAGCAACGTCTAGAGACATTTTTGGGTGTCACAACTGAGGGCTGTGACTGGCATCTAGTGGGCAGGGTTTAGGGATGCTGCTAAATATCCTACAATGCACAAGACAGTCCCTACAATAAAACGTCCATAGGATGAGTACCCCAGTGTTTTATGACACTTGTACATCTAAACACAACTTGGTAGATGCTCACAATACTTACTGAATGTTCTCTTAATTTGCTATTTTTCCTTTTGTTTCCTTTAGCATCAATATCATTTAATTTATTGAGATTGCTAATTTCAAAGCAGATCATTCAAAGCATAAGGTATTTAGGACATTAACCTAAGAATCAGAAAATGAAGCAAGTCAAATGGGAAAATTTTTAAAAGTGTATCAGTATAAGACACCAACATCAATATTTCACTTCAATATAATACTAAAATCAATAAGGAGTTATAGTTTATTATAACCAGTGAGAAAGATAACTAAGATTTTCACCAGCATTTGGTAGCCTGGAGAAGAAAACACAAATAGAAACTATTATTCAAAAGTCAAAGTTTAAGAAAGTTCTAGCCAGATAAAACCCTATATGCAGGATTTGATAGAAGGGAGAACAAAGACATAGCTACTACAGTTCCCATTGTGGCTCGGTGGGTTAAGAATCTGACTAATATCCATGAGGATGTGGGTTTGATCCCTGGCCTCACTCAGTGGGTTAAGGATCCAGTGTTGCCACAAGCTGCAGTATAGGTCGCAAAATCGGCTTGGATCTGATGTTACTATGTTTGTGGTGTAGGCCGGTGGATGTGGCTCCAATTCAACCCCTAGCCTGGGAAATTCCATATGCTGAGGGTTTGTCCCTAAAAAGAAAAAAAGAAAGAAAGAAAGAAAGAGCTACTAGGAACATTAAGGATAAAGCAATTATTTCCGAGAATAAATTTATATCTACTACAGGAATAAGGAAATACAAGAATGAAGAGTTCAGGGGTTCCTTTGTGGTGTAGCAGGTTAAGACTCCAGTGTTGTCACTGCAGCAGCTCAGGTTTGCTTCTGTGGCATGGGTTTGATCCCTGACCCAGGAACTTCCACATGCCATGGGCACAGCCAAAAAAAAAAAAAAAAAAAAAAAAAAGTGAAGAGTTCAGGATACATTTGTATAAACCAGATACCTCAAGCTGAGTGTCACAGGACAAAGGGATGATTATTTGGGACACATAATTTGTAGGTGAGCAGATGGTCACAGCCGAGACACTACCCTCCCCACCCCACACATAGTAGAAGTATAGGGCTTGGTTAAGAATCTAAAGGATCCTTACCCTCACTGTCCCTTTCTTCCCCCTAAAACAGAGCTTCCCTGAGCCCTTGGCAGATCAAAAGAAGAAGTTCAGACCTATTGTGGGCACATGCTGATGTCACCACTTTCCAGATCTGAATCAGATGGAAAGGTCTCTCTGACACAGATTTCAAGTACATATCCTTGCATCAAGTTGCCCTTGATGTAAAAAGTAACCAGTATGCCACTAGATTCAAAAGAGACACCGAAGAATCTAAAAGATTTCAAATAAGGCATTTGAAATATAAAGGTAGATTTGAGATGGCAACTTAAGCTGAAAGAATGCAGAAAAGAAAAGCTGCAGAGGATTTCCAAAGCAGTCTCTGAGAAAGCAACATAAATACGTCCCTTCCAGACTGATATTTTCAAAAGCAGGAATTCTTCTGATCTTTTATTTCTTTCAATCTTTATAAACATAACACCTACTACAGTGCCTAGCATTGGCCAATACTGGATTAACGAATTTAAGAAAACAAAGGAGAAATTGGTTTGGGTTTTTTGTGATTTTTTTTTCCATAGTGATGTGTGATGCTTACAATCTGGACTGAAAGCTTGGGAAAGCAACCAATGCATACTTGTGGGTAGAATGACAGTAAGATACTCACACTTACATACTTCCTTCGTGTCACAGACATTGTGACAATACCACTAAGGCCTAAAAGGAGAAGGTTTTGAGGAAAACAAGGAAATCTGTAACACCATTCAAAGTAACAGGAGCCAACATGTTCAGGGTCTAAAGTTACTTAGACAGCAGGCCTAGACAAAATAAACATTTGTTCTATTACCTTTTTGTTATGTTGTCATGGGAATCTGTGTTTAGGAACACTTATTTTCTGCAACTAGATGATAGAGCAGTAAAAGAGGGAGTGCTTTCATAAAAGAAAGAAACTTGTGTCTGTAAGGCAGGAAAGAAAATAAATCCTATGGGTTTTTTTTTTTTTTTTTTTTTTTAATCTTTTTGTCTTTTTAGAGCCCCATCCGTGGTATATGGAAGTTCCCAGGCTAGGGGTCAAATAGGAGCTACAGCAACCAGCCTACACATCCACTCAGGATCCGAGCTCCTTTGAGAACTACACCACAGCTCACCACAATGCCGGATCCTTAACCCACTAAGCAAGGCCAGGGATCAAACCCATGTCCTCATGGATACCAGTCAGGTTCATTAACCTCTGAGCCATGACAGGAACTCCAATCCTACAGGTTTTTAGAGAGTCACATGCGTAGAATCTTTAAATCTATAAGATTTATTCAAGTTAATAGAGAAGTCACTGGGAGCACAGCCAAAACATTATTAACAGGTAGCTATAATCCAACCTCTACTAAAATTATTTTAATGGGGAAAAGGCAGAGGAATGTAAAGCAGATACAGGGCCAAATAAAACAGAAAATAAATTAGATTTTAAATGCTGAAAGAAGGGAAAAAATGACTTTAAAAAAATGACCTAAGAAAAAAACCTAGAAGCCCAAAGAAGTTAGAAAACACTAAACCTGCCAGCAGGCTAATCTTCTTTTGTCAGCAGAAGTCTAGAGCTAATCTCTTTGCTCCCTTCCTTTTGGCAACAGAAACCTGAAAAGTGAAGTAAGCTTCACATATTATTTAAAGACCTGGACTGGAATACCCTAAATTTCTAGGGCCCATAAAAAGTACTGGCTCTGGTACTCTGGGCCTTCTGGAGCGAGAGTCGGGAACAGGGCTATGCACCAATTTGTCTGACTCCTCTATTCTACCCTGAACTATAATTAGTGCCTCTAATGGGTAAGGAACAGAAATGAAAAAAAGAGGGATCCCAGAAGTTCCTGCTGTGGTCCAATGGGATCAGTAGCATCTTGGAAGCACTGGGATATAGGTTCAAACCTTGGCCGGGCACAGTAGGTTAAGGATCTGGCATTGCCATAGTGGTGGCTTAGGTTGCAACTATGGATAGGATATGACCCCTGGCCCAGGAACTCCTATGTCACAGGGTGGCCAAAAAGGAAAAAGAAAAGAAAAGAAAGAAAAAGAAAAAAGAAGGATCCCAAAGCAGAGTGTTAAAATATAAGTAGGTCATGTCTCTTCTCCAATCACAACCCTCCATGCCTCCATGGCCTCTCCTCTCACTCAGAGTAAAAGGCACAATTCTTACAAAGGCAAATAAGACCCTTCATGATCCCAGCCCCTCCACCCTCTTCTCCTTCTATGATCTGGCTCCTGGTTTCTTCAGCTCAAGCCATACTGGGTCTTCTAGCTATGCTAGAGAATGAGGCCTTTGCATGTTCCTCAACATGGAATGTTATTCCCTCTCCCCTCAGATCCAACATGTTGTATATCATTTCCTTCAGGTCTTTGCTCAATTGTCACCTTATCACTGAGGTCTACCCTGTCTATCCTGCTCAAAAGTGCAACATAGCCATTTAGTACGCACCTTTCCTTCATTTATTTTCCCCACAGCACTTATCACCTGACACACTATAAATTTTAATTTGTTTATGGTCTACTTCTATTCCCTCGCCCTTAGAATATGGTTTCTTACTTTCTCTCTCTTTTTTTTTTAAGGGCCACAGCTGTGGCATATGGAAGTTCCTGGGCTAGGGGTTGAATAGGAGCTGCAGCTCACAGCCTACACCACAGCCATAGCAACACCAGATCATTTAACTCACTGAGCAAGGCCAGGGATCAAACCCACATCCTCAGGGATACCAGTCAGGTTCTTAATCTGCTGAACCACAACAGGAAATCCCAGAATATAGTATTTTATGAGCAAAAAAGTTTTGTCTGTTCTGCTCATATTCCATCTCCAGCACCTAAGGAGTGACCCACACAGAACAGGCACTCAAAGGTATTAGTACAATACAAAGAGTACTGTCCTCAAGGAGATTATCATGAAACCCTCCTCCTCTCCCTTTGCCTCCACAATCGTGTACTCTGTCAGACCCCAAAGTTCAAATCCACCCATTTGTCGAAGGTGAAAATTTAGGGGTTATTCTGGACTCCTTTCTCTTCTCTACTTCTTTCTCCCCCAATTCAGCCTAGGAGCCAAGCATGTCAAAACCCAAGATCTCTTTGTCAAAAGTGCAGAACTGACAGACCACCACCTACTTCTTCCCTATAATAAATTATTAAAAGGCTAAAATGCTGGGAAATCAGTGAATTTTATAAATTCTTTACATGTATACTTAATTTATGGAAGTACTATATAAAATCAAACTACTTCTAATAGTAAAAGTTTCATTTATTAGAAAAAAAATTTAAGTATAAAGAGGTTTTGATTTTATCTGTACTGAAGAAATATGCGTATCACTTCCAAGTACATGGCAACCAGGAAACAAGATTTCTAGGTTACAAAATCAGGGGAACTCACTTTATCATGGTTTTTTTGAGCACTACAGTAATTATACCTCTTGGATAGGAACAAATCAATACCAAATTTCACAGCAAAGAGCAAAAATCCAATGTATTTTCAAAGGCCTTAGCAAGGCAGTTATTTCTATTTATATCCTATAACAAAAACATGTACAGATAGTCCCAACTTCACAAAATGTGCACTGAAGACTTTCAAACCAACAGGATTCGTAAATTCAGGAATTAACTATTTGCACTGCCTGATAATTCCTTGGGAAAAAACTTAATCTGGGCAATGAGTCCATTTGGGGTCTACTGATTCTGAGGAAGAGATGTGACTTTATTAAGTAATTACCTCTTGGATTAGCTAGGATGACACTAGCGAGTTTCATACAGTCATAGCTCTATTATTAAGTGACCCAGCAACCTCTCTCCTCACAAACGGAGGGAGGAGAAAGGCAAACAGCACAAAAAAAGTGCCGCATGTACAGGAAAGGAGAATTGTAGAGTGTTGAAACTCCAGGACCAAATTCAAAGTAGCATTAACAAGTAAGCCATTCCTTTCATGAGTCCAGCTCATCACCTATATAACTAGGTTAATAATACAGCCTTCATAGAGCAAGGGAAAATGGAATGATAATGCTTTGACTGCAGATATATCATAAAGTATAAAATCCCACAAAATGTCATTAATACTAAAGTCAGAGGGATGTAGCATAGTGAATTCTTCCACCTTGGAATCCTAAGCCCCAGGGGCTCAACATCATCTGCCCGGGAAAGGCGAAGTCAACACAGATCATCTCTGAGGCTGCTTTAGAGGGAAATCAAAAGCAGAGCAGTCTTCAGTTATCAAGAAATCAAACTGGCAGAACTGAAAAGCCAGAGGTTCAGGATACCCTTATTTTAAACTGGGAGCCAGTGGAAAAGTGTCATTGGAAAATGGGATCATTTAAGGATGACATTATAACCAACTTGACTGAATTCTTTCCTAAAAGTCTTTATATATCAATAACACAAATATTTGTCATTGTATTTAAATATTTATTGGTTGGTACTGGTAATGTGCAGCCAATCACCTTGCTTTTGGTTACAAAGAAAAGCAAATGGGAAGAAAGATCAGCATGGGTCTATTATCACCACTAGAAAAATAAAGGGCACACCTCTCTTGCTGAGTCAGGTAGTCAACCCTGCATGCTCAATAATGACGAACTTTTATTTATTCATGCCCTGATTCATGCTAAAGAAAAAAAAAAAGATTTAAAATGGCAAATGGCCACTAATACTAAAAAAATTTAGCTTCACTTATATTTACTGTATTTCTTTACATACAATCTTGTTCCACAAAGCATTTAGGAAGCTGGATTTTATTTCTTGGTAAATTATGCCATCCTCTTACTAAAAGTCTTGTTATATACTTTATATACTGATGAAAAATATAAACTGCACAGCACAATGCCTGGAACATAGGAGGCAATGCATAAAATCCAGTTATTATTTGCATCAGGCTATAAACCCAGGGAAATGAGTGTCTTATTCTGCCTTGTTTAATACCCAATCTCAAGAAATAGTTCGTATTCAATAAATATTATTTATAAATGATTGAATATGATTTAATAATAATTCTCAACTGTTACCTATTTTATGGTTATCAGGGTCCTACCTCCTGTAATCAAAGGCAAGGGTCTGGAAAACCCATACCCCAGAGGAAAGGCATTTAAGTTCCTGTTTCTGTTTCCTTAAACTCACCACAAAGATTCCTCCCCCCTTCTGTCCCAAAACCACAAAATCAATGCTTTGCAACAACGTGTTCTTAAACAATTTTGCTTCATTTCCCCTCACAGACAACACACAAAGTTCCTTAAATTGCAAGACTTACTTTAGTTCCCTTTACCCTTAAAAATGAAAGGCATATTTGTAAAACCCTATCAATTCCCAAATTTCAAGTCTGATTTTTTTCCCCCTTTGGTCTTTTTAGGGCTGCACCTACGGTATACGGAAGTTCCCAAGCTATGGGTCGAATGGGAGCTGTAGCTGCTGGCCTACACCACAGCTCAAGGCAATGTCAGATCCTTAATGCACTGAGCTCCAGGGATCGAATGGAGGCTTCATGGATACTAGCCACAATGGGAACTCCTCAAGTCTGATTTCTTAATCTTTGATTCACAGTTGGTTATACAGGCTACTTACTGCATATTTGCTTTTTAACTATATACTTAGTACAAATTAAAACACTGAAATTTGATTTAATATTTTAAAAAAATTTTTAGGTTACACATCAGAATGTATGACACAGCAATCAAATTAGGAAAATGACACATTAATTATTTCAGTGATGTTGCATTCCTTGAAATACTCTCAGAGATTCCTTTTGGGAACAGACTTCAGATCCAGTTCTACAAGTCACACAAGAAATTCTGTGTTATTACTTTATGGTTACAACTCCTATTTGATCTTGAACAGTATCACCAACCTGACTGCCTAATCTTTTTCACCAGATCTGAGTCAAATTCTCTAAATTATTTGGATTCAATTTGATTTTGTTATTTTCTAAAATCAAATCTGCTCTCAAAAAAATGAAGATAGTGAAAAATAACACAGATGACAAAGTGGATTTCAAGAGAAGCTAAAAAAATTTTTCTGCCATACCTGAAAGTTGCTAATTGAAAGAACCATTTCAGATAACTAATATGAGACAACACTTGTAAATATAAACTTTGACATTTTTAATCCAAAGTGAGTTACATTTGGAGTTCCTGTTGTGGCTCAGTGGTTAGCGAATTCGACTAGGAACCATGAGGTTGCGCGTTCGATCCCTGGCCTTGCTCAGTGGGTTAAGGATCCAGCGTTGCCGTGAGCTGTGGTATAGGTTGCAGATGCAGCTTGGATCCTGCGTTGCTGTGGCTGTGGTGTAGGTTTGTGGCTACAGCTCCGATTAGACCCCTAGCCTGGGAACCTCCATATGCCGCAGGAGCAGCCCTAGAAATGGCAAAAAGACCAAAAAAAAAAAAAAAAAAAAAAAAAAAGTGAGTTACATTTGTTTATGGTCAATTGTCACATAATATTGGTTGTTTCTTTTCTTCCACCAATATGCTACATGTTATACCTTAAATACCCTTAGCAGAACTATTGCTAAAAACAAACTCGGCCTCCATGGAAAGACACACAAGGAACTTAAGAGTAATTGTCTCTGAGGAAAGGAATAGCATGATGGTAGAACAAGAAAGTAAAGGATACTTTCCACTATCCTTTTATAACTTTTGAATTTTATACAATGTGAATGTATCACCTACTTCTAAAAAACTGGGAGTTCCCTTCATGGCTCAGGAGTTAAAACCCTGACTAGGAGCCATGAGGATGCAAGTTGGATCCCTGGCCTTGCTCAGTGGGTTAAGGATCTGGCATTGCCGTGAGCTGCGGTGTAGGTGGCAGACTCAGCTTGGATCCCATGTTGCCATAGCTGTGGTATAGGCCTGCAGCCGTATCTCAGATTCGACCCCTAACCTGTTAGCCTGGGAACTTCCATATGCCGTGGGTGGGGCCCTAAAAAGCAAAAACAAACAAACAAACAAAAAACCTGTTTAACAAAATTACTTCCAAGTGTCACTTACTTATTGATGGCTTCTATAAACCAGAAAAGTATAGCACTGAAAAAATGTGAACTTCATTTTAACGGCACTTTGCTGTAAATCTGAATCTCCAGTGTCAAGACATAGCTAGTCACACCAAAGGCAGAGAAACCTTGCAAGCAGTTCTTAAACTCTTCATAACTGAGCTATTCTGCTGTATCACATCATTAAAGTTTAAACATTATTTGACAGAAAAACACAGTACTACAAAAATTAATGTGCCAAGTCAAGAATGAAAAATGGAGGTAAACTAATGAGCTACTAAAGGAGCAACGATCCAAAATCGTCTTCGAAAATTAGCAAATAAACAGCACACATATATGCATATGGTTAAATGCTGCAAATTCCCTTAAAATATAAACTGCCCTACTATAAAAATGGAAAAAAGATGTCAGGCATAGTGCCATCAGCAACATAACTCAAGCAGCCTGAACTAGAAAACGCAATATGATCTGTTGCTGGACACAATTGCACAATCTCAATTACCCAGAAGATTCTACCAAACAGGAAATTCATGCTGGGACTTTAAGAAACACAGGAATTATATTTAAAGATTAACGAGTCTAAAAGCCTGGAATTTGTGCCAAAACAAAAAATAATAAAAATAATCTTGTAGACCTCTTTTCAAATGATACATGCACAGGAATCACATGAATTAGCTTATGGTCAGGAGTTCTTACATTGCAGTAAATCTAAAATATAGTGTATAAGACCTGGGAAGTTAGAAAAGTTAGCGAAATAGTTCAGGTCCGGAAATGTTATGGTACCATTTAGTTTAAAACACATTCACAGCATGAATTAAGGCTGAAAAGTGTCTCTTCCTTCTTTTGCGATACATTCCATATCCTTATGAAAACCGTGGTGTACCTCAGGCTGTAAGTGTAGATAAGTTCCCTGCAAACTCTCTAAGGGACTTAAAAAGCCCAGTATTTCACAAGAATTATCACAATTTAAAAATATTTAAAATACCTCCCAATATTGTTAGTAACTTTTTGATCTTAAGGGCGTCCAACGGATCTGAATCTCACTTGCTCCAAAGGCGAAAATTGTTTTGTCCAACAATACTTAAATGAGCAGTGGTATGTGACTAATCAGTGAAGCCGCCAGCTTCTCAAGCTGCAGGGTGTTTGCAGGCACTACCACCCACCCCCAACTCTGCGAAAAGGAAATACGCTTTCAACTGAATCGGAAACACACCACTCAAGTTGGCACCATGCTCACCGCGATAAAGTCGGTATTTTAAGCTCTGTGGATAGCTGCTAATTCAAGTGCGAATTCAAAAAGAACGCTTCTCCAAATGGGATTTCGACAAAGGTTTGCAAAAAAAGCCGGGACGGAACGTCCTTCGTTCTCAGTTTTGTTCAGATGACCGCAGTCTCCCTGGCGAGCTTTGCCCTTCTGTTCCTCCCGGCAGCTCCCGGGCTTGTCTGATCCAAGGGCAAGCTACGGCGCCCACAGTGGGCGCCCCTCGGGAGAGCCCCTCTGTTCGATGACAGCAGGGAGACCGCCAAAGAGGGCCCCCCTGTTCCTGCCCCCAGAGCAGCAACCACCCCACCCCACCCCCGACAAGTGAACGCGCAGGGTGCGAGCCAGCGCCGGGCTCCCAACACCACCGGGTACTCACTGCGGACCTCGTCCTACACACAGCTGACTACCTACGCGGGTGTGCTGAGTGAGGGGTCCCAAGGGTACAGGGAGTCCAGGACAGGGATCAAAGGGGCAGGGATGGCTTCCCCCCAGGGAAAATTCCTGCCGCTTGGTGCATTGCTGAGCCGTGGGGGCAGGCCTGGCTCTGGGGCATGAAGGGCTACCCAGCCCACCAAGGCCCCAGGCCCAGTGACACTTACCACACGGAGCCATAGGCGCCGGAGCCCACCGGGGACAGGTTCTGGTAACGCTCGGGTACCTCCCAGATTGTCTTGTTCAGCTCCTGCCGGTAGAACGTGGGCCTCTCCTGAGACATCTTCCAGCGGCGGCCGCGGGGCGAGGAGGTGGCCCTGCGGGGCCCCGCCTGCGCCCGCACCCGCTCCTCGGACCTCGGCGTCCGCCGGACCCTGCGGGGACCTAGAGCTGGCCACCCGCGCAGGTGCGGCTGCCGCGACCCTGACAACTCCCGCGCGCGCGGCCCCTGTCAGCCGCAGCAGCTGGACGCGCCTCGGCGACTGGGGCGAGCCCTGCTATGGGCAGGGGCGCGCTCCAGGGCTCAAAGCTGCGCCCACCACACTCTCCCTGCACCCGCTTCAGTCCAGGCCGACTCCGGTTTGCGCCGCGGGACTACCGCTCCAGCTGCAGCGCCCGCAGAGGTTCCAGTGGTCGCCGTTCCAGAGCCAGCGAACAGAAGCCTCCTGCCTTACTCTCGCGAGAACAGCTCCCGGGACTCTCCGCGAGCCGAGATTTTACCCAATATGGAACCTGCCTGTGGGCGGGGGTTGCTGAGGGGAGAAGGACGGGAGGAGCAATTCTCGCGAGAAGAGAGCAACAGCTGGTCACCAGAGGCAGGAACTCCCGGGAACTGCTCTTCTTGAGGGCGCGAAGGCGGACCCAGGCAAGAGGTGGTCAAGCGGCGAACATTTGCCGCGTGCGCCCCACCGTGGTCGGCGGGGCAAATGCCTAGTTCCCCGGTGGAAAGCGACAGTGACTAATAGGGTGTCGGGAAAGAGCCAAAGGATCTTTGAACTACCACAGCAGCCGAGCACCCGCTTAGCGGAACCTCCAATTTCCAAGAAATATTGCATAAAAAAGAGGTTCTGGCCAGAAAGCCGTTGCAGTCTCATCTGCTCAAGGACATATGGCTTACTCTTCGGAATTCTGACGAAATCTGCCCCAAAGGTAAATATTAGCCCTGCATTAAGTTTGAGGTTTTCCACCCAAACTCTACTAGTAGTTCTCAACTTTCTATGTGCGGAGGAATCACCTTGGGAGTTTAAAAATGAAGAGTCTATGGATCCACAACGAGTTTAATTGGATAGGTCCGCGATGGGCACCAGGAATGTGCCTTTTTACAATATGCCCCAAGTAATTCAGATAAGTCCCTGGTATCTCCGTTTGAAAAGAATTTTTAACACCATTACTCTGAAGGTTTGAAACTGACTCTTACCTTGAAGAGTTTTCCAGGGAAGAGGATTGTAAACATTTAAATCGTGCCTCTCAGAGTAAGAACAGTGCAGAGTGGTCTTCTGGCAGTGTCCGGTTAGGCAAGTCAATTGACCTTTCCTAGACTTTGGTTCCAGTTTATGCAAAAGAGAATTCCTGCCCTACATTCCCTACTTAAAGCTAAACACAATAATAAATGTGAATGGGCAGAGGATTATAATCCCATAACTTCCCCTACTGTTGGCCTATTCCTATGCTAAACCTTGTTACAATAAGCAGGAGAATTGGACCCTATCTATTCTTAGTCATTTCTTTTTAGAAATAACTGGGTTCAAGCCACTAACCATGATTATTCTCTTTTGTGTTATATGCATCCTTGGAGTGCTCAGACTTTGTCTGTCTTGCCCCAACATTTAGCACAGTGCCTAGAACGTAAAAGTTCCCCCATAAATATTTGTTGAACAAATTATGAATAATGACATGGTCTCAATTTAAGAAGCAGAGCAGGATCCTCAGTTCTCCTCAAGGAAAAATAAAACTAAGCCCAAAACCAGGGTCATGAGTGATTTGTAGAAAGCTTTCTTTGGATTCAACATGGTTTGGCTCAGGTTCTCTTGCCTGTGAAGACATGTTGCTTAAAAATGTTCCAAGCTTTCTAAGAAGTAATGCGAGTTGAAGGAGGAAATGAGAGCAAAAATGCAACTGTAAAGAAATGAAGGGTGGGAGTGGGGAACCAAGGTGATGCGTGCATGGGTACAAGGGAGGAAACGTGGGGGAAGTTGGCCTTTTAAGAAACTCATGTTTATATATTATACTGTCTCTGTTTGACATTTTTATTGTTGTATTTCTAGAGTCAAGCATTTACAAGAACTTTCATATATACCCTCCTGACAACTTCCATCTACCTTATTTTTGTTTTAATCAGGTCTCAAACTTTTTTTTTTTTTTCTTTTTGGCTGCCCTGGAACATATGGAGTTCCCTGACCAGATCCAGCTGCAGTTGTGACTTACACCGCAGCTGCAGCAAAACGAGATCCTTTAACCCACTGTGCCACTGGGGATGGAACCTGCGTCCTGGTTCTCCAGAGACACCACCCATCCTGTTGTGCCACAGCGGGAAATCTGAGAAACTCGTATATTTATTCAACAAATTGGAATGATGAGAGTGACCAAGAGAGTAAAGTTAAGAAATTCAGTCATTCAGCAAATACATTTTGAGTGCCTACTGGGTACCAGGCACTTCCGTTGGAAAGGTATTTATTTATTGAAGCCTTTTTTTTTTTTTTTTTTTAGGGCCGCACCCATGGCATATGAATGTTCCCAGGCTAGGGGGTGGAATCGAGCTACAGCTGTCATCCTACACAACAGCTCATGGCACCGCCAGATCCCCAACCCACTGAGTGAGGCCAGGGTTGGAACCCACATCCTCATGGATACTAGATTTGTTTCTGCTGAGCCACAGCTGGAACTCCTGGAAAGGTACTTAAAAAGCAGACAGTTGCCTACATGGAGCTTACAGTTAACAGCAGGGCAACCAGTCAATTATTCAACACAAATTTATTGAGCACTTTATCTACCTCATTGCTTTGTGCACTAATAATACAATAGTCAATGAAAGAGAGAAAAATCCTTGCCGTTATGGGGATGAGACAAATTACAAAAACGAGAAGTAAGGCAAATAATAAATATATTAGACATTAATCCATTAATACTGTAATCCAATTAATACGGTAAACTTGCACCTGGGCCAAGCAGGACTACAAGACAGAGTGAGAGACAGTGACAGGGACTGAGCTTCAGAAGGAGATTGAAGGTCCGGGGATGTGGGGCAGAGCAGGAAACCTGGGCTTTGAGTGGCCTTCAATAGGAGGAGCCAGGCTGGTGGGGCTGAAAGGTGGCGTTGGAGACCTCGGTGACCCTCTAGCCTCCCGTCTTCCCCCGAGTCTTCTGTCCCCACAGGGTCGTCGGGAGACTTTAGTGGATGACTTGGACGTGAAGTGCGGGCCGCGAGGCCTGGCCTCCAGCAGGCCTTCAGTCAAAAGTACTCAAGAGGTGCGGCTGGGTGACCCAGAGAAGGGGCCGGCGCGGCCCAGAGCCCCCGCTCCCCGCCCCCGGCTCAGCCGCCGGGGCCCCTTCCTCGGCCCCACTCCGGTCCCCCGCCCGCCCGAACGCCCGCGGGCTCCGCCGCAACGGCTCGGGAACCGCCGGCGTCCGCGTCCACAGCGTCGCCAGCCCGGCCGGAGCTGCGTCCGAGACCAGCGCCCGGCCCGGCGGGAGCCAGGTGAGCCGAGGAGCCGGCAGCCGCGCCCGGAGCCGCCCGGGGCGGGGGCTGCAGGTGGGGAGCGGCTCGGGCGGCGGCTGCGAGGCACCAGCCCCTGGTTACACTTGGAAGCCCCGGGGTGGAGCTGCAGCACGTCCCTCAGTCAGTGTTGGAGGAATGAATGAAGGACGGCGTTTCCGGGAGCCTCCCTCAGCTGTGCTCGCTCTACTTTTGAAAGGCAATGACCAGAGCTGGTTTGGCAGGCTGAATCTTTCCATGCTCCTGGGCCTGAGTTGTCAGAAGCCCCAGAGCTGGTCTGCTGCCCTAGCCTTCCCTGGCCACCCCAGCCATCTCTTACTGAGACCTGACTGCCCATCCTTCAGACCCCACTGCTTTTGTTCATTTTGTACCTTCAGACCAAGCCCCCACTCCCACTCCTCTTAGCCCCTTTCTTTTTCCTATCGAGTTCTGTTTACATATTAGTGTCCCCCTGCTAAGCCTGCTCCGACCTCCCCACCCCAATAATGAGTTTCTCTCCAACACAACCCAATGGCAATACTCTCACCAGGTCACATGAAAGGTGGTTGCGTGGGTGCCAGGCAGTCACCTCATTGCCTGCTGTCATCTGATTATTCATCCCCAGCCACTAGACCAAGTGTCTGAAAGATACTGAAAGTAATGCTCTTTGCTTGTGCCTTTTCTTTTTCCACACATATTCCCGCATAAAAGCATAGGTAGTAACTGGCAAATGGTTGTTGTTTCTGATGGAATACAAAGATTTATTCTGAAGCTTTTGGAATCTCATGATTCTAGAGAACATATGAAAGATGACCATGTGAGAGGAAAGATAGTTTTGAAACTGAACTAAGGTTCAGGGATTTCACATTTATTGGGTTAATAGTCAGAATATTAGGTTGTATTGAAATTTTTTATTCTTGGCTTTTAAAATGCCTTCAACACATTATGTAAATGAATCGGTGGATGGATGGGTAGATTGGGGTGGTATGGGGGATGAAGCAGCTAAAGTCAAAGTGCCCATACTAATGGTGCCCCCAAATTTAGCACTGAGAGACTGATTAAAGATGATTAGCTACAGTTGCAGTGGCCCTCACACTTCGTTGTATATCAGAATCACCTGGAGGGCTTCTTTTTTTCTTCTTTTTTGGCTGCACCCCCCTGCCTCGGCATAGGGAAGTCCTGGGCCAGGGATCAAATCCCAGCCGCCAGACCTCCAGCAATGCCAGATCCTTAACCCACTGCGCAGGCAGGGGATTGAACCTCCACCCCTACAGCAACCGAGTAACTGCAGTCAGATCCTTAACCCACTGCCCCAAAGCAGGAACTCCTGGAGGGCTTCTTAAAATATAGCTGGCCCATCTTCAGAGTTTCTGATAATTATGTCTTCCTAGGTGGAGCCTGATTATTTTCATTTCTGACAAGTTCCCAGATGATGCTGATGTTGTTTGTGGGGATCAAGTGTGGACCACAGAGATTCATTTCTATTAGTTAGTAGTGAATCCTGATACTCAACTTATGTCACATTTGTAGAATAAGAAAATGAAACCTTAAGTTGTTCAGACCATGACCCACTCACCTAAATATTTTGTCTGATGATAGGAAGCATCAGCGAATTGCAGGAGTAACAGAGATTCCCTTTTGTATCTCTGCTGAAAGGTCATTAACCCATCAGTGTAATTTGGATTACTTTTTTCTGAAGTGCATCAGCCTCTCCACATTAAAGTACATCTGCCACTTGTCAGTTGCGGCTTATGATCAGCATACCTTATAGGGGAGGGTCCTGCTAGTGCATGAAAACAAGCTAGTAAGGTATTCTTTGAAGTCAAGGAAGACATAATGGAACTGGAGAAATTCCAGAGACAACTACTAAAAACAAAACAAAACAGTAAGGAAATTATGTGTTGTTGCCTTTTAGCCAGTCATATGATGAGCCCTTTAGAAGCAACTTTCCACCTGCCCCTCCTAGCCATCCTCACTGTGGTCCCACAAGTTATGACTTGCTTGCCTCTCCCCTAGGTGACCATAATATAATGGGTTCCATCAGGTCTTTTTGCTTCAGCCTCTCCTATCTCCAACACTTTCCAATAGAACTTTCTGTGATAATGGAAATGTTTCATACCTGCCATGTCCGGTACAATAACCCCTGCCAACATGTGGGTGTTGAGCACGTAAAATATAGCTAGTGTGACTAAGGAACTGAGTTTTTCATTTCATTTTATTTTATTTTTGGGGTTATTTTATCTTTTGGCCACACCTGTGGCATATGGAAGATCCCTAGCCAGGGATCAAATCTGAGCTGCAGCTGAAATCTATGCCACAGCTGCAGCAATGCAGGATCCTTAATCCACTGCACCAGGCCAGGGATAGAACACACACTGCTGCGGAGACAATGCCAAATCCTTAGCCTGCTTGGCCACAGCAGGAACTCCTTTCATTGTATTTTAATTAAGTTAAACAGCCACAGGTAGCCAGTGGCTACTGTACCGGGCAGCACAGCTCTAGACCATACCACTGATGTGATTCATCTTCCCAGGGCACATCTCTCTGCATATTACTACTCCTTCTCGAACATTTTATTTTTTTTAATTAAAAAAAATTTTTTTTGTCTTTTTAGGGCCGCACCTGCGGCATATGGAGGTTCACAGGCTAGGAATCAAATCAAACCAGAGCTACACCACAGACACAACAACGCAGGGTCTGAGCCGCATCTTCGACCTACACCACAGCTCATGGCAACACTGGATCCTTAACCCACTGATCGAGGCCGGGGATCGAACCCACAACCTCATGGTTCCTCATTAGATTCATTTCCGTTGTGCCACGACGGGAATTCCTCAAACATTTAAAATAGCTAAAAATATCTTTTTTTTTGTCTTTTCTAGGGCCGCTCCTGCGGCATATGGAGGTTCCCAGGCTAGGGGTCCAATCAGAGCTGTAGCCACCAGCCTACGCCAGAGCCACAGCAACACGGGATCAGAGCCATGTCTGCAACCTACACCACAGCTCACAGCAACACCGGATCCTTAACCCACTGAGCAAGGCCAGGGATCGAACCTGCAACCTCATGGTTCCTAGTCGGATTCGGTAACCACTGTGCCACGACGGGAACTCCTAAAATAGCTAAAAATATCTACATTCAACTGATTCAAGACCCTCCAGAAATAGGCCTCAACTTACTTTTTCAGACTTGACACTAACTTTACACAGACTTATTGAATTACTTGCCTTGTATTATCTCTGTAATTTTATCCTGTTTTCTTCTTGAAATACCTTATTCTCCTCCCTGGCCCCAGTTTAGCCAGAGCAGAGTCTAAATCATATATCCTCCAAGAGGTGTTCCTCGTCCCTCTAGGTTGGGATTTTCTTTTTTTCTTTCATTCTTTAAAAAATTTATTATGGAGTTCCTGTCGTGGTGCAGTGGTTAACGAATCCGACTAGGAACCATGAGGTTGCGGGTTCGGTCCCTGCCCTTGCTCAGTGGGTTAACGACCTGGCGTTGCCATGAGCTGTGGTTTAGGTTGCAGACGCGGCTCTGATCCCGCGTTGCTGTGGCTCTGGCCTAGGCTGGTGGCTACGGCTCCAATTGGACCCCTAGCCTGGGAACCTCCATATGCCGCGGGAGCAGCCCAAGAAATAGCAAAAAGACAAAAAAAAAAAAAGACAAAAAAATTAAAAAAAATTTATTATTATTATTATTATTTTGCTTTTTAGGGCCGCAACTGAAGCACATGGAAATTCCCAGGCTAGGGGTAGAATTGGAATTACAGCTGCTGACCTCCACCACAGCCACAGTAATGCGGGATCCGAGCCAATTCTGCAACCCACACCACAGCTCACGGCAACACTGGATCCCCCACCCACTGAGTGAGGCCAGGGATCGAACCCGAATTGTCATGAATATCAGTTGGATTCATTTCTGCTGTGCCACAACCGGAACTAAATTGAGATTATTAATCCCACTCTGTAGGAGATCACATGGCATTAGGATGAGGCATCTATTTTAGAATCAGAAAGATAGGGTTCAGGAGTTCCCTGGGGGCTCAGTGTGTTAGGGATCTGGTGTTGTCACTGCTGTGACTCGGGTCATTGCTCTGGTACAGGTTCAACTCCTGGCCCCAGAAATTCTGAATGCCACAAATGTGGCCAAAAAGAAAAAAGAAAGAAAGAAAAGAAAAGAAAGACCAGATTCAGATTCTGGCTCTGCTATTTAATAGTTGTATAACTCAGAGGAACTCACTAAATTTATCAGTAAAATGAGTATAATCATTAGAAAAGTAATACGGGAGTTCCCGTCGTGGCACAGTGGTTAACGAATTCGACTAGGAACCATGAGGTTGCGGGTTCGGTCCCTGCCCTTGCTCGGTGGGTTAACGATCCGGCGTTGCCGTGAGCTGTGGTGTAGGTTGCAGACGCGGCTCGGATCCCGCGTTGCTGTGGCTCTGACGTAGGCTGGTGGCTACAGCTCCGATTAGACCCCTAGCCTGGGAACCTCCATATGCCGTGGGAGTGGCCCAAGAAATAGCAAAAAGACAAAAAAAAAAAAAGAAAAAGAAAAAGAAAAGTAATACGTATCTCTTGAGATAATGTACGTGAAGAAGCTGGCATATGGCAGGCCAACAATAACTGTTAATTCCTGTCTTTCCCACCTCTAAACTAGTACAGTACCATATTTTGTTATTTTTTTCTATTAAATTGTAGAGTCTATTCTTTTGTATCCTCAGAGCATCTAGCATTCAGCAAATATTTGTGGAACACTAAATTAAGTGACCAAAGGTAAAATAGCATTCTTCAATCAGAAATAAATGAAGGCCAAGAGTACATATGGTAGAAATTTATAATATTGTGAAAATAAAATAGGCAAACTTATCAAATCCTAGTCTAGTAGATGGTGGCCGCCTTGACATAGAAATGATGTAGACTGAAGACAATGCAATGAAATGCTTATTTTCCATAAGTGAACTGATGAGATATAATACCTCCAAAGGATACGACAACAGAAAATATACTCCAGCTTTGAACAAGAGAAATTCTTGGGGTATAAACTATGATATTTGATGGGAGGAGATGAGGTTATTTTGCATCTTCAACCACAAGGCTCTTGGGACAGAGGTATTACTTGTGGTTCACAGACTGGATCTGGCCTGCAGAAGCATTTTGTTAGATGTGGACTGTGTAAAAACAAAAAATTTAAAAAAATGTATGTAAAGTAGGAGTTTCCTCTCGTGGCTCAGTGGTTAACGAATCTGACTAGGAACCATGAGGTTGCGGGTTCGATCCCTGGCCTTGCTCAGTGGGTTAAGGATCTGGCGTTGCCAAGAGCTGTGGTGTAGGTTGCAGACGGGGTTTGGATCCTGTGTTGCTGTGGCTGTGGCGTAGGCCAGCGGCTACAACTGCAATTCGACCCCTAGCCTGGGAACCTCCATATGCCGTGGGAGCGGCCCTAGAAAAGGCAAAAAGACAAAAAAAAAAAAAAAAAAAAAGTAAAAAATTGACAACATTTAAAAAGTCAGAAGGTGTCACATAAAAATCTGGATTTATGACCTCTCTTGAACAAGATCAGATCTGGCTGTGCTGGGCACCCCACAACCTGTGGCACCAATTGCTGGAGCCGAGTCGCTGCAGCTGCCTTTCCAGGTGCACTGTTTCCATCACACCCTGATATTAATATGTTACTGCTTCCTGCCAACCCTGCCTTCCTGCCACTTTCAGAAATGAAATGCTAGATTCTATACCCTGGATTTAACCCAGGATGACAGCTTTTATCATCTCGATATAATAAGCAGGTTAATTAGGCTCTTTGAGTTGCCAGGAACAGGGATAATTCTAGTAATGGAAATTTATTGTAAGATTACAGGGAAAAAGTAAGGAAGTCTGGATCAGTATTCCTATGGGAGGGGGAAAGAAAGTGAAAAATAGTACTTTGTTCAGCGGACAGTTCTGTTTTCTTTTTTTTCTTTTTTTTCTTTTTTTTTTTTTTGTCTTTTGCCATTTTTTGGGCCACTCCTGCAGCACATGGAGGTTCCCAGGCTAGGGGTCCAGTCGGAGCTATAGCCACCAGCCTACGCCAGAGCCACAGCAACGCTGGATCCGAGCCGCATCTGCAACCTACACCACAGCTCTTGGCAACGCCAGATCCTTAACCCACTGAGCAAGGCCAGGGATCGAACCCGCAACCTCATGGTTCCTAGTCAGATTCATTAACCACTAAGCCACGACGGAAACTCCTCTTTTTCTTTTTCTTTTTTTTTTTTTTGGCCACCCCCACAGCATGTGGAAATTCCTGGGTCAGGGATGGAACTAACACTAGAGCAGTGACCCAAGCCACCAGCAGTGACAATGCTGGATCTTTAACCTGCTGAGCCACCAAGGAGCTTTACCTCTTTTTTTCTCTGTAAAACACATGAAGTACTAATTATCTCAAGTAAAACATTGTAAAATACCTCTTCCATCTTCTACTTTCCCCAACCACATTCTAACTTCTCTGCTGAATTTGTGGTCATTAGTTCATAAGTGTCACACAGTATACTCCTGCCCAATACTTCGAGGATAAAATACATTATATAACTATGGCCCAGTTCCCTAACTTTTCTAAAACCTCAGTTTTATCACCTATAAAAAGAGGATAATAGTAGAAGGAGGATTGTTGTGGGAATTAAATAACTTTTGAAAAAAATCTAGTGCAGTGCTTGGTGTATAGTAAGTGCTCTATGAATGTTCGTGATGATAATACTGTTCCTGCTGCTGATACATGATAATTCTGAAGGAAAACAATATTGCTGATGCAGTAAACTTGTTTGCAGCCTCACCTATGCAAGAAGTATTTGTGGGGAGTTTCTGCTGTGGCTCAGCAGTAACAAACCCAGCTAGTATCCATGAGGATGTGGGTTCGATCCCTGCCCTTGCTCAGTAGGTTAAGGATCCAGCGTTGCTGTGAGCTATGGTGTAGGTTGAAGATGTGACTCGGATCCCGAGTTGCTGTGACTGGCGTAGGCTGGCAGGTGCAGCTCTGATTCAACCCCTAGCTTGGGAACTTTACATGTGTCACAAGTACAGCCCTAAAAAGCAAAAAACAAAACAATTTGTGTAATCTACATAATTTGAGTGTTTACCTGTTTCATAGCTATGCTATATATATATATATACATATATATACACATATACATATATATACTTTTTCATATTTTTGTGACAGAATATTAGGGTTCATGCCTTTTTATTATTCAGAAACACAGATGATCAAGAAAGGCTATTACTTTCTGGCAGAGATGGATTTATATCCATCCTCATTAACTCCTTCTCATTCACTTTATTCATGGCGGGATCCGAGCCGTGTCTGCTACATACACCACAGCTCATGGCAACCCAATCCTTAACCCAGTGAGTAACCCAGTGAGTCAAGCCTGCGTCCCCATGGGTACTAGTCACGTTTTCTCTGAGCCACGACGGGAACTCCCAGCTCCTTCTCGTTCACTTTAAAAGAGCAGTGTGATACCACAGATTTTAAAATCTTAATGTGACCCTTAGAGATAATACGGCCAAACCGTGTCATTTTTATGAACAAGGAAACAGAAACTTAGTTTCTAAGAAACTTACTCCAGTCATACAACTAGTTAGAAAAACAAGTGGGACTAGAACTCCAGAATCCTGATAGCCTGTGCAGTGTTTTTTTCTGCTACATCATGATGCCACTAACTGGATACTTGCCCATCATTCAATATTTGTTGAGGGCCTCCTAAGTGTTAGGCATTATTTTGAGCCTGGGGATACAGCCATGAGCAAAGTCCTGCTTCTTGGACGTACATTTTAGTGTAGGAAGCAGACAGTGAACAAATAGACAAATATTGCGTCAGGTGCTGGCAAGTGCCATGAAGAAAGGAAAAGGGGAAAGGGACAATGACGGATGCTATTTTAGAGAAGGAGTTAGAAGACACCATGTTGACTTAACCCTTAGCATTTTCAGTGCAAGTTGGTGGTTATACTTTTACCTCTTAATCCTTTCCCTGCAACGTAACAACATAATTGAATGTAAAGAAAATTAGGCTTCCTGGCCAGACACTAGAGTTCTAGTCCTGACTCTAATTATTCAAACGCCAAGGCTGTTTGCATTTCTGGACTTTGGATTCTCCATTTGGAAAATGAGAATAATACACACATTGCAGGATTTCCCTTTGTGGCTCAGCAGTTAATGAACCCTACTAGGATCCGTGAGGATGCAGGTTCAATCCCTGGCCTCACTCAGTGGGTTAAGGATCCAGTGTTGCCATAAGCTGTGGTATAGGTCGCAGACACAGCTTGGATCCTGAGTTGCTGTGGCTGTGGCCGCAGCTGTAGCTCCAATTTGACCCCTAGCCTGGAAACTTCCACATGCCACAGATGCAGCCCTAAAAAGCAAACAAAACAAAACCCTTGCTTTCTTTATAGGGTTGTTTTGAGTATAAAATTGTGCAATAAATGAGAATGTTTTATAAAACTGCAATGTGTTATACAAATGTAAGGTACCATTATATGGAAATTGTATTTCCATGAAAATGTGCCAGAGTTCCTGCTGTGGCACAATGGGATCAATAGCATCTCAGCAGCGCCAGGGCACAGGTTCGATCCCAGGCCTAGTGCAGTGGGTTAAAGGATCCAGTGCTGCCACAGATGCAGCATAGGTCGCAGCTATGGCTGGGATCTGATACCTGGCCCCGGGAACTCCATACGCCCTGGGGCAGCCAAAAAAAGATAAAGAAAAAGAGGGAAAAAATGTGCCAAGGATCTAGATTTTTAAAAAATTGTTTCTATTTGATTTCTTTCTCTCATCTAGGGATGGTGCACCCAGAGAGGAGCTACCAGGGCTTTGGCTCTAGATATAGACAGAATTCCTTCACGTATGATGTGAAGCGGGACGTGTACAATGAGGAGACTTTTCATCAGGAACACAGAAGGAAGTCGGCTTCCTCTGGGAACGTGGACATCAACATCACCACCTTCAGTCACCATGTCCACTGCCGGTGCGTGTGTGCAGTCACACGCCTAAAACTCTACTTGATGCCTCTAGTGCTGGCTTCTGTCTTCCTCCTCTGAACTCCTGTCATCAGGGCCCTTAGCTTATTGTGTAATTTCTCTTCGGGTTGCTGTTCTTGTTGTTGTGTGTGTGTCTGTGGTTTGTCTTGCAGCACCTTCTTGATGGTAAACTCCTTGGGCTTAGAGACCTTGACTGTCCCCTGCAGCATCTGGGGATGATATTTAATAAATACGTTGTCTGATTAACCACCATGGCCAGTCTCCTAACAACAGCAAAAAGAGCAAGCGTGGTGGACAAATTAATGACAGTAGCATGACTATGTAGGGCCTATCCTTCAGGAGCTCTTAACCTGTTTCTGTGCTGTGAACCTTTTAGAAGTCTCTCAGAGCTTATGAACCTCTTTTCAGGATAAGTTTTGTAACTTTTGTATTGTGGTAAAAGATGTATATGTATATGTATATTTTATATATATACACAAATGTATATATACATGTGTATAAATATATATATTTGGTCATCTTAACCCCTTTAAAATATGCAGATCAGCAGCATCAATGGCATTCATGATGTTGTGCAACCCTTACCACTGTCTATTTCCAAACAAAACTGTATTTCAAACAGAAACTCTGTACCCATTAAGCAATAGCTCCCCATTGCCCCTTCCTTCTCCCCCCCAGTAATCTCGCTTATACTTTGTCTCTACAAATTGCCTAGTCTAGATATCTTATTTAAGCAGAATCATTTATTTATATTTATTTTATTTTATTTCATTTTATTTCATTTTATTTCATTTCATTTCATTTCATTTC
Organism: Sus scrofa; assembly: GCF_054392235.1. NCBI lineage: Eukaryota > Metazoa > Chordata > Mammalia > Artiodactyla > Suidae > Sus > Sus scrofa. The sequence continues at coordinate 40,347,116 of NC_139389.1, read as the reverse complement.
ATTTCATTTCATTTTGCTTTTTAGGGCTGCGTCTGTGGCATATGGAGGTTCCCAGACCAGAGATCCAATCAGAGCTGCAGCTGCCAGCCTCCGCCACAGCCACGGCAACACGGGATCCGAGCCACATCTGTAACCTAGACCACAGCTCACAGGAATGCTAGATCCCTGACCCACTGAGCGAGGCCAGGGATCAAACCTGCAACCTCATGGATACCAGTCGGATTCGTTTCCACTGCACCACAACTCTGGAATCATTTAATGTTTGTCTTTCATGTCTGGTTTATTTCACTTAACACAACGTGGCAAGGATCAGTACTTTGCTTCATTTTATGGCTGATGATATTCCTTTCTATGGATATGCCATATTTTATTTTGTTTATTTGTTCATCTGTTAATGGACATTTGGGTTGTTTCCACTTTTTGGCTATTGTGGAGAATCCTGCCGTAAATATTGGTTTAGGGGTATTTGTTTGAGTCCCTGCTTGCATTTCTTTTAGGTATATACCTAAGAGTGGAATTGTTGGCTCATATGGTAATTCAGTGTTTAACCTTTTTGAAGAACTGGCAGCTGCACAGTTGTGCATTCATATCAGCAAGTATTCCAGTTTCTCCATATCCTCGCCAACATTTGTTTTTTTTTCATTTTTTATTATAGCCACACTAGTAGATGTAAGTGATGAGCATCTTTTCATATGCTTGTTGGTCACTTGTACATCTTTTTTGGAGAAATGTCTATTTATTTCCTTTGCCTTTAAAAAATTAGGTTGTTTGTCTTTTTGTTGTTCAATTATAGGAGTTCTTTATGCATTCTGGATATTAAACCTTTATCAGATATACGATCTGCAGATATTTTCTTTCACTCAGTAGGTTGTTGTTGATAGTGTTCTTTGGTGTATAGCAGTTTTTAATTTTAAAGGAAATCCAATTTATCTGTTGTTTCTTATTTCTGATTTTTGTGTCATATTTAAGAGACTATTGTGAAATATAAGATTAGGAAGATTTCTCCCTATGCTTTCTTCTATGAGATTTAATAGTTTTATCCCTTAAATTTAGATCCTTGATCCATTCTGAGTTAATTTTGTATATGGTGTGAAGCAGGAGTCCAACTTCATATTTTTCCATGTGGTTATCCCATTTTTCCCAGCACTATTTGTTGAAGAGTTTGTTCTTTCCCCATTGAATGTTCTTGGCCAGAATATTTTATTTATTTATTTATTTAGTCTCTTAGGGCTGCACCTGCAGCATATGGAGGTTCCCAGGCTAGGGGTCCACTCAGAGCTATAGCCACTGGCTTATGCCACAGCCACAGCAAGTGGGATCTGAGCCGCATCTGTGACCTACACCACAGCTCACGGCAATGCCAGATCCTTAACCCGCTGAGCAAGGCCAGGGATCGAACCTGAATCCTCATGGATGCTAGTCGGGTTCATTAACCGCTGAGCCACAACGGGAACTCTCAGAATATTTTAGAAGGCATGAAATACATAGTATTATAAAGGAAACCAGTTATATTGAAATATATTTATCAAAATATGAAAAATCCCCAATTTCTGATATTTAATAATTGTGGGTATAATAACTGCCATCGTTTCTAAGTATTGATGAATATACATGTATTTTAAGATATCTGCCACAGTTTTAATGTAATGTGAAAATATTTGTGATTTCTATTGGTGACAAAGTCAAGTTCTGCTGATACTGCTGTGGTTTGTCGTCAACATTCATAACTGAAGGAAATGCTAACTTTCAGTTAGGAGATTAGTGGAAATAAAGATATAATTTTTCCCATAGAATTCCCATGAACTCTATCTAGAGACCCCTTGGTCATCCATAGACCTCAGGTTAAAAACCCTTTGTGACTTACTTTATGATGTTACCCCTAATTACTCAAACTGTCCTCACTCACACTCTGGGTTTATGGGTCCCTCTTATCCCTTGATTTATCACCTACAGTTGGCATGTGTTGAGTGACAAGTGAGGAAGGCCTCCACCCAGCCCTCCTGCAGACCTTCCTCTCAAGAGCCTTTTCCTTTGTCCATATCCTGCCTTTTGCAAGTTATGGTGTTGGATGTCCCTCCCCCAACCTTTATCGCAACTCTCATTTTTTTCTGCTTTAGGTTGAGTTAGAGATCACGTGTCAAAGAGGGCATTTGGGGGCTGCACTGGCTTTGTCTCAACCAAAGGATCATCTTTTCCTGATTTACACCTCATTATAAACAGGTGCTACCAAGAAATTCCAGCCTCACTCCCCTCCAACTGCCGTATCCTTAGACACTTAAATCTGACCAGTGCTGCCTCCCATGGGCTTATAGAGCAGTTCTGATTCCCTACTTCCAGAACATATCAGTTACATCCACTTCTGAATTTTAACCTGAAGGGCAGCACTGGTAGTTAAGAGCAAGACCCAGAAGCCAGATTGCCTGATTTTTTTTTTTTTTTTTTTTTGTCTTTTTGCCTTTTCTAGGGCCGCTCCCGCGGCATATGGAGTTTCCCAGGCTAGGGGTCTAATTGGAGCTGTAGCCACCAGCCTACACCACAGCCACAGCATTGCGGGATCCAAGCCACATCTGCAACCTATATCACAGCTCACAGCAACACTGCATCCTTAACCCACTGAGCAAGGCCAGGGATCAAACCCGAAACCTCATAGTTCCTAGTCAGATTCGTTAACCATTGAGCCACAATGGGAACTCCCAGACTGCCTGATTTTGAATACCGTTTCTGCTCCTTCCCAACTGTATGACCTCAGGTAAGCTATCCAGCTCTACTGAGGCTCAGTTTCCTAATCTATAAAATGGGGATGATAAATGCATGTACTTTAGTAGGAGTTCCCGTCGTGGCTCAACGGTTAACAAATCTGACTCGCGCCCATGAGGACGCAGGTTCAACCCCTGACCTTGCTCAGTGGGTTAAGGATCTGGCATTGCTATGGCTGTGGTGTAGCCAGCAGCTGCAGTTCTCCGATGTGACCCCTAGCCTGGGAACCTCTATATGCCACGGGTGCGGGCCTAAAAAGCAAAAACAAACAAACAAACAAAAAAGCATCTATTTTATAAAGTGACTGTGAGGATTTAGAGAGTATTTGTAAAGCACCTAGAAACAGTTAAAAATGAAAAATCATAATCTTTTACCTTCACCTCTTCCTTTCTATGGAAACCCTCATTTCTTTCTTCATTTTCTCCCTTTTAGTTAGCAACTGCAAATACTCTTTCTTTTCAAAAATCTCCCCTATGCTTCCACAGCAGCTCTTACATTCCTCACTTTCAAGATGCCTTAATGAAAGTCCAGATTCATGTCAAAGTGCTCATACTCTTCCTCTACCAGCTTCAATTTCTGTTCTTCTAACTCCTTCTTTAATTCCCTGCAGTCTCAGATCCTCATTATTCCATGTCCATTTTATTTATTTATTTATTTATTGCCCTCCTGTTGAGTACTGATGACTCTCCCTAGGGTGGCTGGTCTTCCACCAAGTGGCACATGGAGAGGAAGGGACACTGGACCACATTCGGGGACAAATTGTCCCGGTGCCATGCTCTGCTGTCCCCATGGAGGGCCACAACTGCAGACAGCACAAACCCTACGCCTGTCTACCACCCAGGGGCTCTCCTAAAAAATAGCAATTCAGTGTTCTTTCCAAGCCCATGGTCTTGCTACTGGCTTCTGAGCCGAAGTTGACAGCTGTTAATAGGAATTATGGCGGTAATAGGGTGGATGGAACACTGAACCAAAAATCAGGAGAACTGGTTTCTAGTCCCAGTCTGCCCACACTTATTACTGTGACCTTGGCAAAGACATTTGCAGTTATCTGGTCTTAATTACTTTAGGGATAGTAATGCTCATCATTGTGAGTGTCAAACTGAAATTACCTTTTTTTTTTTACTTTATTTTTTTATTACTCAGATGAATTTATCACATCCATAATTGTATAATGATCATAACAATCCAATTTCACAGGATTTCCATCCCCTAACCCAAGCACATCCCCGCACCCCACAAACTCTCCTCCGGAGACCATAAGTTTTTCAGTGTCCGTGAGTCAGCATCTGTTCTGCAAAGTTTAGTCTGTCCTTTTTTCAGATTCCACATGTCAGTGAAAGCATTTGATGTTGGTGTCTCATTGTATGGCTGACTTCACTTAGCATGATAATTTCTAGGTCCATCCATGTTGCTAAAAATGCTGATATTTCATTCATTTTAATGGCTGAGTAATACCTTTTTTTTTTTTTAAGGCCGCACCTACAGCATATGGAAGTTCCAAACTAGGGGTCGAATTGGGGCTGCAGCCACAGGCCTACACCACAGCTGTGGCAACACTAGATCCTTAACCCACAGAGCAGGGCCAGGGATCAAATCTGCATCCTCATGATGACTACGTTGTATTCTTAATTTGCTGAGCCACAACAGGAATTCCTGAAATTACTTCTTTTCTGAGCACACATTTTAGCTTTACAAACACTGAAGTTATATTTGTTGCTCTAGTCAAATCCCTATCATTCAACTACAGTTCATCCATGAAATATCTCCACACTCTTTGTTTGCAGCCCATCCTGGGATGTGAATAGCAAAAAACAATTTAAAACCAAATTAGTTTCACTGATGATGGATTGATTTACTGATTGATTGATTGGTTTACAAAGATTCTGAGGTTTTGGATGATCTAAAGATTTTTTTTTTTTTTTTTTTTTTTACTTTTTGCCATTTCTTGGGCCGCTCCCGTGGCATATGGAGGTTCCCAGGCTAGGGGTCTAATCGGAGCTATAGCCACCAGCCTAGGCCAGAGCCACAGCAACGCGGGATCCGAGCCGCGTCTGCAACCTAAACCACAGCTCATGGTAACGCTGGATCGTTAACCCACTGAGCAAGGGCAGGGACCGAACCTGCAACCTCGTGGTTCCTAGTCGTATTCGTTAACCACTGTGCCACGACGGGAACTCCTGGATGATCTAAAGATTTAAAATAGGTTTTCTCAATCTCAGTGCTGTTGGCATTGTGGACCATAAAATCATTTCTTGTGGAGAGCTGTCCTGTGCATTGTAGGATGTCTAGTGACATCTCTGGCTTCTACCCACCAGATGCCAGTCATGACAATCAAAAATTTCTCCAGACATTGCCACATGTCCTTTGGGGAACAAAATTGCTTCTGGTTGTTATCCACTGAGTTAAAGGACAATAAAGCCTTATTTTATTGCCTTTTCTTTACGTGGATAACTCCTTAAGCATGGAATTCCATATTCTATATTTTCTATAAATTTCTACGCATAACAGGTCAAAGCCATATAGAGTTAATGCTTGGTAAAAATGTTAGTATACAGGAATGATATGTGTTAACTTCCTGCCCTCCACCAATATCACATCTCAAAAACCTGTCCTTACCAAGAGGATGTAGTAACTGTCCATTTTGCTACTGGAAAATTTTGGTGGGTTGAATTCTTTTCAAACATTCTGTAAAAAACACAGACCTGATTTGTATGCTGGACTTACAGGTCTGAGTTTTTGTCATGTTTATGGTACTGGTTCTCAGCCAGAGGTGGTAGTCTCCCCCAGAGAACATTTGGGAATGTCTGGGGACATTTTTGGTTGTCACAGCTGGTGGCGGGGGGGCTGCTACTGGCACCTAGCAGGTAGAAACCAGAGATGCTGATAAAATATCTGCAATGCATAGGACAGCCCCACAATAGACTTTCCAGTCTAACATGTCTAAATGTCAATAGTGCTGACAAGAAACTCCGTGGCATGGGAAAAAATATGCACTGTGCCTTTTCCTGGCTATGTGGGCTTTTTCTTTGGAGAACCAAATCAAGTCTCTGTCCTTTCTTACAGCTGCTCATGGCACAAGTTCCGAAGATGCATGCTTACAGTATTTCCCTTCCTAGAGTGGATGTGTTTGTATCGATTCAAGGATTGGCTTCTTGGAGACTTACTTGCTGGTATAAATGTTGGCCTTGTGCAAATTCCCCAAGGTAAGTTAGATATGAAGGCTTTTCACCCTCAGACAAGACACCAGACCTAGTCCACTTGCCCAGAGTAAACAAACTACTTATGCTTAGATGAAAGGGGAAAAAAATGTGAATTCCATTCACATCGTTACCGTTTGTTTCCTTCTCTGCCAAATTTCTAACTCTTCTAGGGTGGTTCCAAAAGTCTCAGTTTAGACCCCTGAATATATTCGAGAGTTTTGTAATGCCCACTCATGGTTATTTTTCTTTTGCTTAACTAGTCACTTACGTAATCACATGACTGCAATAGACCCCACTTGGCATGAGTTTTACTTAGAAAGGTGAAGCTTGGAGTTCTCATTGTGGCTCAGTGGGTTAAGAACCTAGCTAGTATCCATGAGGATGTGGGGTGGATCCCTGGCCCTGCTCGGTGGGTTAAAGATCTGGTGTTGCCACAAGCTGCGGCATAGGTCACCAATGCAGCTTGCATCCTGCATTGCTGTGGCTGTGGTATAAGCTGTGGCTCCGATTTGACCCCTAGCCTGGGAATTTCCATATACCACAAGTGTGGCTCTAAAAAGACAAAAAGAAGGAAGGGAAGAAGGAAGGGAGGAAGGGAAGAAGGAAGGAAAGAAGGAAGGGAAAGAAAAAGTTGAAGCTTTGGAAACACAGCACGCTAGTATCCCTCCAGCAAGTCACACACACAGCAGTTCAGAGGCTACTGTCTGTTCTTCCAAGTGGCAGTTCAAGTGTAAGACAGCAAGATAGCACAGACAGGTGGGAGCTCTCTGGGCTTTAGAAGCCTCATTTCCCAAATAGGAGCCAGCATCTCTTGTAATTCCTATAACTGTTGGGTCCAGGGGTCCCACAGCCCCGTTACAAGAGTCATTGTGCTCTGAGAAGCTCCAAGCTAGGGCTTCCCCCAGGATATTTATCTTTCATTCACAGTCCCTTTGGTGCAGATAGAGGATACTAATGGAGGCTCATTTTACCATAATTCCTTTTGGCTGGTAACCCAGCTGACATTCCACCATTCTCAGGTTTCCAAAGAAATAGAGCTAGAAAGTTAACCTGAGATCAAATTTATCAGAAGATAAAAGATTTTGTATTCATCCTTTACTCAGAGTAGTTCACAATTCCCTGCATAGTCTTTAAACACCTCTAATTCACTATTCTTCTAGGGCCAACCAAGGAGAGTTGCAACTTGTGGCTGAACAGGTTGTATAAAGCACAAATGAAGCCAACCAAAGGAGCAAATGGCAGCTGAAATTCGTGTCTGGCTTAGGGATGTTAGTTGGAAAAAAGGGATCCCCTTTAAGAAATTAATTATCATACAGTAAAATGGACTTCTTTCATATAGTTCTATGCATTTAAACACATGTGTGTAGATTTGTATAACCACCACCGCGATCAAGCTGTGTAATGGTTTCATCAGCCCCAGAACTCTTGTGCCATCACTATTTAGTCACATCCTCTGCTCACCTCTAACCGCTGGCAACCACTGATCTGTTCTCAGTCACCATGGTTCTGTCTTTTGGCGAATGTCATATAAATGGTGTCATATAGTATGTAACTTCTGAAGGGTGGCTTCTTGAATTCAGCATTATGTCTTTGAAATGAATGTGAACATATACGCATCGATGTTTACTCCTTGGAGTTCCCCTGTAGTGCAGCGGGTTAAGGATCCGGCATTGTCACTGCTGAGGCGCAGGTTCAGTCCCTTGACCCAGGAACTGCCACATGCTGCTGGCACAGCCCCCCAAAATTTTTTAAAATAGTTTATTCCTTTTTATCGCATTATTCCATTGTATGGCTATAACACAGTTTGCTTATCCATTCACTTATTGATAGGCATTTTGTTTCCAGTTTTGTGCCTTCACAAATAAGGTTGCTGTTATCATTCAAGTATAGGTTCTTGTGTGGACATAGTTTTCATTTCTCTAAGGTAAATAACCAGAAGTTGGTATCATCGGTCCTATGAGAAGTATATGTTTACCCTATATAAGAAACTCCCAAGCTGTTTTTGCAGAGTGGCTGTACCCTCCCATTTTACATTCCCACTAACAATGTATGAGAATTCAAGTTCCTCTCCACTCTTGTCAGCACTTGATATTGTCAGTATTTTTAAATTAAACCTTCTGTTTTGAGATAATTATAGAATCATGTGAATTTGTAAGAAACCACAGGGAGATCCCTTGTATCCTTTACCAACTTTCCTCAGTGGTAACATCTTACAAAACTACAGCCCAGCCTCACATCCAGGACGTTAACATTGATGCAGTTGAGATACAGACCATTTCTACCACCACGAGCCTCCCTCATCTCGCCCTTTATGGTCACGGCCCCCTGCTCCCTGCCTCATCCCCCTCTTCATACCCCACAGTCACTAATCTGTTCTTCATTTCTATAATGTTGTCATTTCAAGAAAGTTACAGAAATACCCTTTGGTATTGGCTTTTTTCACTCACTGTAATTCTCTGGAGATTTATCTAGGTTGTTGTGTATACCAATAGTTTATTCCTTTTTATTTCTGAGTAGTAGTACGTGGTATGGCTATACCACAGTTTGTTTAAACGTTCGCCCTTGAAAGACATCTGGATCATCTGTAGCTTTTGGCTATTACAAATACAGCTATCATGAAACATCTGTGGCGTTCTCTTGTGGCACAGCAGGTTAAGGATCCAGCCTTGTCACTGCTGTTGTGTGGGTTTGATTCGTGGCCTGGGAACTTTCATATGCTGTGGGTGTGGCAAAAAAAAAAAAAGAAAGAAAGAAAAGAAAAAGAGTTTGTAGGTAATGAACATAGCTCTTCATTTCTCTGGAATAAATGTCCAAGAGTGCAGCTGTTGGATTATATAGTAGTGGCACGTTTAGTTTTTTTAGAAACTGCCAAGCTATTTTCTGAGCTGCAGCTGTGACTTACACCACAACTTTGGCCACAGTGGCTCCTTTAACTCACTGCACCAAGCCAGGGGTTGAACCCATGGCTCTGCAACAATCCGAGCTGCTGCACTTGGATTCTTTTTTTTAAGTTTTTTAAAATTTTAAGTGACTTTTATTTTTTCCATTATAGCTGGTTTACAGCGTCCTGTCAATTTTCTACTGTACAGCACACATAGATATATACATTCTTTTTCTCACATTATCCTCTATCATGCTCCATCATAAGTGGAACTAGATATAGTTTCCAGTGCTATACAGCAGGATCTCATTGCTTATCCGTTCCAAAGGCAATAGTTTGTGCATCTATTAACCTGAAATTCCCAGTCCATCCCACTCCCACCCCCTCCCCCTTAGCAACCACAAGTCTGTTCTCTAAGTCCATGATTTTCTTTTCTGTGGAAAGGTTCATTTGTGTCATATATTAGATTCCAGGTTTAAGTGATATCATATGGTATTTGTCATTCTCTTTCTGACTTATTTCACTTAGTTTTAGAGTCTCTAGTTCCATCCATGTTGCTACAAATGGCACGATTTTGTTCTTTTTTATGGCTGAGTAGTATTCCATTGTGTATATGTAGCACATCTTCTTAATCCATTCAGCTGTCAATGGACATTTAGGTTGTTTCCGTGTCTACGGGTACATGTGTCTTGCAGTCAGAGTCTTTTTCTTTTTTTTTTTTTTTTGCTTTTTGCTTTTTGCTTTTTAGGGCCGTACTTGTGGCATATGGAGGTTCCCAAGCTAGGAGTGGAATCAGAGCTGCAGCTGCCAGCCTACACCACAGCCCACAGCAACACCAGATCCTTAACCCACTGAGCAAGGCCAGGGATTGAACCTGTGTCCTCATGGATGTTAGATTCAGTAACTGCTGAGCCATGATGGGAACTCAGATTCTTAACATACTGAGTCATAGCGGGAACTCCTCCATCTATACTTTTTTTTTTTACTTTTTTTTAAATAATGATTTTTATTTTTTCCATTAATATATTTTAATGAAATAATTCTTATCTTTTGCTCATATCCTATTGGGTTGTTTACATTTTTACTTTTGAGTTTTGAGAGTTATTTATATTTCTGGATAGTGGTCCTTTGTCTTTTGTGTTTGGCAAATATGTTCTCATGGTCTGTAGCCTGCCTTTTATCCTCTTCACAGAATATTTCCAGAGCAAAATTTTTAACTTTGAGGAGGTGTAGTTTTTAGTGTCTTTTATTTTAGCCATTCTAAGAGATATGGAGTTGTATCTCATTGTGTTTTTAATTTGCATTTCCCTCAAGGCTAATGGAGTTGAACATCTTTTCATGTTCTTATTTGCTATCCTCAGATCCCCTTTGGCAAAGTTCCTGTTCAAGTTTTTTGCCCATTTTTTAATTGGATTTTTTTTTCTCTTGTTGTTATTAATTTTTCTGGGGGGTGGGGGGCACGCCTGAAGCATGTGAAAGTTCCTAGGACCAGGGATCAAACCTGAGCCACAGCAGTGACCCAAGCCACAGCAGTGGTAATGTCAGGTCCTTAACCATTAGGCTACAAGGGAACTCCTCTTATTGTTAATTTTTAAGAATTCTTTATATATCTGGGTACAAGTCCTTTATCAGATATGTGATTTGCAAATATTTTTTCTCAGTCAGTAGCTCATCTTTTCATTCTCTTGACAGTGTCTTTGGCAGAGTAAAAGGTTTTAATTTTGATGAAGTCCAGTTTATCAACTTTTTTCCTTTTATGGATTGTGATTTTCCTGTACCATATAAGAACTCTTCATTTAACCCTCAGGTCACAAAGATTTTCTCCTGTGTGTTCTTCTACGGGTCTTATAGTTTTATGTTTTACATTTAGAATTAATCCATTTTGAGTTAATCTTTATAAAATGGGTGAAGTTTAGGTCACAGTTTATTTTTTGTTGCTTTTTTTTTTTTCTTTGTCTTTTTAGGGCTGCAGCATATGGAAGTTCCCAGACCCGGGGCTGAATAGGAGCTGTAGCTGCCAGCCTACGTCACAGCTACAGCAACAACAGATCTGAGCCACGTCTGCAACCTACACCACAGTTCATGGCAATGCTGGATCCTTAACCCACTGAGTGGGGCCAGGCATCAAACCCACATCCTCACAGATACCAGTTGGGTTCACAACCCACTGAGCCGCATTGGGAACTCCTATATGGATCATATATATTTATTTTAAATATTCTTTACAGTTTTTACCTAAGGTGACTTTTAAAAGCCAGGCTACCTTTGCTCATTTAAATCATCTTGCTTTTCAGGCCTGACGTTTAGTTTGCTGGCAAGGCAACTGGTTCCTCCTCTCAATGTTTCTTATTCAGCTTTCTGTTCTTCAGTAATTTATGTAATTTTTGGATCCTGCCATCAAATGTCCATTGGTGAGTTCAGTGCTGGAATCACAGGAAATGGTTCTCAATTGTTTACTTATTGCTAAGGAGTCCAAATTCAAGCTCCAAGATAGAAAGAAAGGAGGCAGAAGATGGATATTCTATCCATAGGTTTAGTGTTCAGATTTTAGAAAATGAACAATTTGTCTATGCCATTATTAATGTCACCACCAAACAGGCCAGCAAGCTGTTTCCCAAAGGAATGAAAAGGCAAGAGGTACTTTCCTTGGTGAAATTACTGCACCCTGGAATCTGACTATTCTCAATCTGCAAGGCCCAGAAATGATTTTGCCAAAACTCCTAGAATGGATCCACCTTTCAGCTATACCCATAATAACCAAACTCCAAGGGCCTGCTTTATAATAATCATGTCAGATTATTCATTTCCATTGAGAAAATGCTGTCTTAGTAACCAAAGCACTCACATTCACAGCATAAGCACTTTTCTTCCCTGAGTCAAAAGTCCATCTACTAATTTATAATTAAAAAAGAAAAGACTTACAGGGACCAGACCGGCTGAAAGTCATATAAACAGCTCAGTCCTCTCCCTGAGGTGAAACCGTGTAGAAGCCACAACACAGAATGCCCTGGGGTCCCATTCTCTCAGTTCAGTGCCTTCCTGAGCTTCTGCACGGCACCGCTGACCAAGCAACCAGCGCTGTTGTTCTGACTGGCGTAGTATTTCTCCAGATAAGTCTGTATATTCCGTGTGTCCAGTTGCCATCCCATTCTGTGGAGCGCTCCTGTGCCTTTTTTTTTAAAAGACAATATTGCCTATCTTTACTAAAATCTGTCATGCGTTGATTTATATTTGAACACTAAGAGAGCTATTTATTCTATTTCCAAGTTCCCAGAGCACATTACAATCATTTCCAAATCCTGATTATAGAGGTCTATTAGGGTTTTGTTTCTGTAAGGTAATTTAAAGGTAGGATTGGCTTTGCCTCCCACGTGTGAGTATGTCAGTATGAAAAATAAGTGAAATTATGTTTGACACAGGTTTAGCTCAGTGTCATTTTGCACCTGTTAAGTTCTTCATATGTGTTAGGTATTATTTTTCTTCATATTTTATTTATTTATTTGCTTTTTTAAGGGCCACATCCACGGCATATACAGGTTCCCAGGCGAGGGGTCAGATTGGAGCTACAGCTGCCGGCTCATGCCACAGCCACAGCAACTCGGAATCAGAGTCACATCTGCAACCTACAGCTCATGGCAACACTGGCTCCTTGACTCACTGAGCAAGGCCAGAGATCAAACCCACATCCTCATGGATACTAGTCAGATTCATTTCTGCTGTGCCACAACAGGAACTCCTTTCTTCTTATTTTTGATTAGCTTTGTTTTCTGATCCTCTCACCACCATCTCATTTTTCACCATTTCTTTTTTTATTTTATTTTTTATTTTTCACCCTTTCTAAGAGCAGGTACAGTGGCTGAGACTGATATACATTTCCAGCCAATTTCTCTTTAATCCCCTTCCATGTGCCCATGACGCAAAGAGATTAATGCCTAGACCACCAAAATCTAAATTTTGTAAGGTGGTTACAGTTTGTGGAGCCCTGCTCTTTCTTACTTCTCAATGGCCACTTTCAAAGAAGACAAGTTTGTCAGATCAGGGGTAAAACATCAGACCATACCTTGCTTTGGTCAGTATCTGTCAGTTTCCCTGGACTTAAAACCTCACCCTTTGCCTAAACGTTTTCTTTCCTAGGTTCCTTCTTCCTTGTGAGTGCTCTGGCCATCAATGTCCTGAGGATGTACCCATTCAACAGTGGCCGCCTCATACTGGGAACTTTCATCAAAGATGACTTTTCTGACATCTCCTTCTTTGAGAAATATAACAGGTCCCTGAGTGTGGTGGCATCCACAACTTTTCTGACTGGGATTATTCAGGTAGGACCCGAGTCTCTGAACCCCTGAAGAGGAAAATAAGTAAAGGGGCTACAAATGGACCCCTTCCTTTAATTGTTCCTGTTACCCATTGTGATATATCTGGAACTTTGGGGATTTGTTTTTCAAAAACTTTTGGGATGTGTGGATAGGCCATCTCCTGGGTGACAAAGCTTCTCCTCCTCGGAAATCCACTATCAGTGGTTTAGGACGAGATACTGAACATTCTCATTAATCCCTTCTACTCTGAGGCTAAAGAAGGATCCCACAGACTATAACCTAGAGTTCTACTCATGATTTCATGTTTAAAAAAATTTTTTTAATATTGTTTCAACAAGAATAGCACTCATGGGCTTGCATGTTGCATTTCTGGCTAGTGAGGATTAGAGTCAGACCTGGAATCCTTTTTCTGCAAGGACAGGCCCACTGCTAAAGGACAGTGATATCATTGACTTATAAAATATAAAAACTGTATAAAATATGAAAAATTACTTTGGGAGTTCCCGTTGTGGCTCAGCCAGTTAAGAACCTGACTAGTATCCATGAGGATGCAGGTTCGATCCTTGGTCTCACTCAGTAGATTAAGTATCCAGCATTGCTGTAATCTGCGGCATAGGTCACAGAAGCGGCTCCAATCTGGTGTTGCTGTGGCTGTGGTGTAGGCCAGCAGCTGCAGCTCCAATTTGACCCCTAGCCCAGGAAGTCTGATATGCCATAGGCTGTATCAGTGTTAAAATCCTGGTTGTGGCATTGTACTATAGTTGTGTGAGATGTTACCATAGGGGGAAACTGGCCACACCAGATCTCTGTGTATCATGTTTTACAGCAGCATGTCAGCCCGCAGTTATTTAAAATAAAAAGTTTAAATTAAAAAAAGAAGTCTGGGGAGTTCCTGTCGTGGCTCAGTGGTTAAAAAACCCGGCTAGTGTCCGTGAGGATGCGGGTTCGATCCCTGGCCTTGCTCAGTGGGTTAAGGATCCAGTGTTGCTGTGAGCTGGGGCATGTGGAAGTTCCTGGGCTAGGGGTCAAATTGGAGATGCAGCTTCCAGCCTACACCACAGCCGTGGCAACACTCCATCCGAGCCCCATCTATGATCTACACTGCAGCTCAGGGCAACCCTGGGAGCAAGGCCAGGGATCGAACTCACATCCTCACAGACCCTATGTCAGGTTCTTAACCCTGCTGGGCCACAACAGGAACTCCTGTTAACACAGATTCTGATTGCACATCACAGCTGGGCAAGAAAGAGTTCGAAGGTCAGATATAGATATTTGCCGTTTACAAGGTGGAAGGAAGGAATGGCATGAGGAATGAATGATATATATTTGCATCTGTCGCTATTTTCAGACTTGGCTAAGTGGGTTTTTTTACATATATTATGTAATATAATCCATACAAAACACAGCATGTTGAGTATTATTCTTTTTTTTTTTTTTTTTTTTTTTTTTTTTTTTTTTTTTGCCATTTCTTGGGCCGCTCCTGCGGCATATGGAGGTTCCCAGGCTAGGGGTCTAATCGGAGCTGTAGCCACTGGCTTACACCAGAGCCACAGCAACGCAGGATCCAAGCTGTGTCTGCGACCTACACCACAGCTCACGGCAACACCAGATCCTTAACCCACTGAGCAAGGCCAGGGATCGAACCCGCAACCTCATGGTTCCTCGTCGGATTCGTTAACCACTGCACCACGACGGTAACTCCCAAGTACTATTCATTTTAAAGATGAGGAAGCCGAGGTTCAGAGAGTTTAGTAAACTTGCCCAAAGTCACACAGCCAGTGAACAGCAGAGCCAGCCTTGAAGCCAAGTTCTCCGTCCCTAGGGATCATGCTCTCTTCACCTGGAGGAGGGAAGTTTTATTGGGCTCCTAAGAGAGATGATAAACATGGATTACTGGAGATGGCCAAAAAAGAAGGAGGTCTGTGCAAAGCACAGAAGTAGAAATCAGCCAATCACACAAAAGCCAGGAAGCGGGTTGGCCTGAGTGAAAGAGCACACTGGGCAGTAATGACAGGAGAATAAGGGAGATGGAGAGCCCAGCTAACCGAAAGCTTGGAAACAAAAAGCTTTTAAAGCTAATAGGTTTATTCTTCCCAGTTTGTTCTTCTGATAACTCCTAGTATGGTGGAAGATGAAGCAGTGACAATAGAAGGCTTCAAGGCTCTTGTTTTTCTTTCCCCGTCTTCTTCATTTGGGCTGTGTCATTTTTCTTAACCCACCCTCGGAAGATTGGGACTCACCCTCTATCCATAATTTTCTAATTGTTTTCTATTATAAAAGAGGAATGTATATATGGGGAAAATCTCAAATAATAAAAAAGCAGATAAATTATAAAATCTTGCCCCAAACCTTTAATCCCATTCCCCAAAGGTAATTTCTGTTAGTTGTTTGGTGGCTATCCTTTTAGATCCTTTGCTTGTTTATTACATAACATTAAAAAATATATTTACAGGAGTTCCCATTGTGGCTCAGCAGGTTAAGAACCTGACATAGTGTCTGTGAGGAAGGGGGTTCAGTCCCTGACCTTGCTTAGTGGGTTAAGGATCTAGCATTGCTGCAAGCTGCCGCATAGGTTGCAGATGAAACTCAGATCTGGTGTTGCTGTGGCTGTGGCATAGACCAGCAGCTGCAGCTTCAATTTGACCCCTAACCTGGAAACTTCCATATGCCATATGTACAGCCATAAAAGACAAAATGTATGTATATATATATATATATATATACATATATATATATATTTACATAGTATTTACACATATGTACATGTAAAGATATAGTCTTGAAGACATAAATTCAGTTTAATCATTCTTCGTAAAAAAACGTGTCAAAGGCCAAAAAGTTTAAGCTGGAATCCAGGTTGCTTTCATGTTTTTCCTTTGCGAAAAGCTGCATTCCTTGCAGGGACATTAACATTGCACAAAGAGAGCTATCAGAGGAGTTCCCATCGTGGCTCAGTAGTTAATGAATCAGACTAGGAACCATGAGGTTGCAGGTTTGATCCCTGGCCTTGCTCGGTGAGTTAAGGATCCGGCGTTGCCACGAGCTGTGGTGTAGGTTGCAGACTCGGCTCGGATCCCGCATTGCTGTGGCTCTGGCGTAGGCCGGCGTCTACAGCTGGGAACCTCCGTATGCCTCGGGTGAGGTCCTAAAAAGACCAAAGACAAAAAAAAAAAAAAAAAAAAAAAAGAGAGAGAGAGAGAGAGAGCTATCAGAGCTTCTGTGAAAGGACCTTTGAAAAGACTAAGTCTTGTTCTGATCACTTTGTCACCATAAGGCCACATCCACAAAGTTGGTAGATTCTAGGTCAGCGCATGTACTTGTGAAGAAAGAAAGAAGTATGGTCTCATGTCTGTAGGGAGCCTCTAAATCAACACCAAAGACCTACCTTATCAATTTCGTTGATCAGGGAAAGAGAAACAAGAGTTTCCCAACTGGCCTAACTAAACTTTTTTCTTGGAATCCCTCTGGAGAGTGCCTAATTGGTGCCATTGCTGGTTTGATGACATTCATCTTCACTCTGGTCTTCTTTTCCACCTGAACCCCCCTACAGCTATCAATGGGCCTGTTCGGTTTCGGCTTCATTGTCACTTACCTTCCGGAGGCTGCAATCAGTGCTTACCTGGCTGCCACGGCGCTGCACATCATGCTGTCCCAGTTGACATGCATCTTTGGGATTATGATTAGCTTCCACTCTGGTCCCATCTCCTTCTTCTATGTGAGTAGTTTCTGTCCTCACCCAGAGTTACAAATGCCCCTCCCCTTGCCTCCAAAATGAAGTGGACCCGAGTGCAGAGACTCCTGCATCGGCAGCTGGGTCAAAAGGGTCTGAGAAATCATTTCATATCTTCTAGATTTACAGTCTTGATTAATTGCAGGTGCAAGCTGGACCATGTTCTCAGTTGCATTAGCCATCTCACCCCCAGCCTTTTACACTAACGTGATTAGGGGGTTCTCACTGCGGCTTGTCAGTAATGAACCTGACTAGTATTCATGAGGACGTAGGTTCCATCCCTGGCCTCGCCCAGTGGGTTAAGGATCCAGCGTTGCCGTGAGTTGTAGTGTAGGTCTCAGACAAGGCTCGGACCTGGAGTTGCTGTGGCTGTGTTGTAGGCTGGGGGCTACACCTCCAATTTGACCCCTAGCCTGGGAACTTCCATGCCTCCAGTGCGGCCCTAAAAAATAAGTAAATAAATACATAAACCAAAACTAAAAAATAAACTAACATGATTGATGTTAAAATTTGGTCTTTAAGATACCGTATCATGACTCTTCCCATTGCTTGCCTTGTAAAAGTCATGCATTGTAGAACATCTAAAGAATATGAAATGCACAGTGGTCCCTGAATGCAAGAACATAGGAGCCAAGCTAAACTTATATGGTCTGGGAAAATTGATAAAGAATAGGCCAATAAACAGAATTCCTGGGTCCTGAATTCTGAACACTGAAACATATAAAGTATAGTCTCTTCTTACTGGACATTACGGTCTTTTAATATATTCTTTTCAACCTAAAAAAAAATATATATCCACCTATTTTCTCTCACTGTTCTAATAATGCTCATAAAGATCTCTGTGCCCAGCACTACTGCCTAGGGATTTCTTTTTGAACTAATTTAGAAAGAGTGTCATTTTTCTAGATTTAGGCAATTGTTACATCCCTTTCTAAGCTTTTGTGATTTTGTTTTCTTTCAGAACATAATTAACTACTGTCTAGATCTCCCAAAAGCTAATTCCACCAGCATCCTACTATTTCTAACTTCTGTTGTTGCCATGAGAATCAACAAGTGTATAAGAATTTCCTTCAATCAGTACCCCATCGAATTTCCCATGGAAATTTTTCTGGTAGGTGTTTTGATACTTCAGACTCATAGTTCAAATAATCTAAAGTACTGACTTTAAAAAAAAATTAAATAGCAAGTAAACTAGGAAGGGAAAGGTTCATTGGAGAATTGTAAAAATAATAATATTTTTAAAACATATGTTGAATTGTGACAAAGCTGAATACATATTTTAATTTTAAATGCTAGCTTATATTTGTAAAACATGCTTATTTTTCAAAAGACTTTTGTCTATTGCTTCTTTTGCCTCTCTCTCTCTCTCTCTTTTTTTTTTTTTTTTTTTTTTTTGGTCTTTTGTCTTTTGTCTTTTTAGGGCCGTACCCGCGGCATATGGAGGTTCCCAGGCTAGGGGTCTAATTGGAGCTGTAGCTGCCGGCCTACACCACAGTCACAGCAACGCCAGATCCGAGCCCATCTATGACTTACACCACAGCTCATGGCAACGTCAGATCCTTAACCCACTGAGCAAAGCCAGGGATCGAACCCACAACCTCATGGTTCCTAGTTGGATTCGTTAACCACTGAGCCACAACGGGAACTCCTACTGCCTCTTTTTCATACTAGAAAAATAGTTTTTTTTTTTCCCTTATGAAAGTAATACAAGCTCATTCCAGCAATTTTGAAAAACTCTGAGAAAAAAAAGGTAAAGAAATTCCTTTAACAGCACTATCCTAAGTCAATTACAATTGAAACTTTTGTACTTTACACTTTTTTTCTTTCAGATATATAACAGGCCTATGCTCAGTGTTGGTGAAATTCTGTATTCCTTCATGTATAGGTTTCATTTTTATTTTATTTTATTTATTTTTTGGCCTCACCTGTAGCATGTGGAAGTTACCAGGCCAGGGATCGAACCTGTGCCACAGTAGCAACCCAAGCTGGTGCAATGACAATGCCTAATCCTTAACCCACTGTGCCACAGAACTCCTATTTTTATTTTTTATTTATTTTATATATTTATATATTTTTTTGGCCTCACCCATGGCATGTAGAAGTTCCTGGGCCAGGGATCAAACCATAGCCAAAAAAATAAATAATTTCCATAAATAAAGCTCAGGTTTTTAAAAGTCAGCATTTCTTTTTACCAGGATCACTGAATCTTTGGGTGTCCATGAGAATTGTTTTCCCTTTAAAAAGTGTTCTGTGGGAGTTCCCATCGTGGCTCAGCAGGTTAAGAACCCAACATGGTATCCACAAAGAGGTGGGTTCAATCCCTGGGTCTGCTCAGTGGGTCAAGGATCCAACATTGCTGCAAGTTGCAGTGAAGGTCACAGATGCAGCTCAGATCTGGTGTTGGTGTGGCTGTGGCAAAGGCCAGCAGCTGCAGCTCAGATCTGGTGTTGGTGTGGCTGTGGCAAAGGCCAGCAGCTGCAGCTCCAATTCGACCCCTGCCCTGGGAACTAACATATGCCAAAGGTGCAGCCCTAAAAAGAAATATAAGTAAGTAACGCTCTCATGGTTTGTATGTTGCCACAGGATAACCTATTCTATGCTGACTAATCTAGGTCCATACTCTTCAGGATTGAAGGTGTGTTGTAGTTGCTCTGAATGAAACTGAGACCAAGCTCTGTCTCATAACTCTTGTCTGCTTCTGGTGGAGCAGACATGTCCTTTCTTCCTTGGAGTTGTTAAAAAGCTATCAATTCATCAAGGCCAGAAGCTGAAAGGCTGCTTCTACAAAAGACCTTCCAAAATACTGTACACAAATAGAGGGGCCCTAGGACCCAGGGGACAAGGTGCATGTGGAGTTTGGGGGATGGAGTCAGGGGCCCAAGTCCAGCTCTGGCATCTTAGGAAGCTGAGGCTTTGGAGTCACCAGCAGATGGCACCAGTGACACAGCCATCAGCCATCAGTGCACTCTGCCTTTTTTTAAATTTCAGCTTTATTCAGATATGAAATTGTAAGAATTTTTTTTTTTTTTTGTCTTTTTGCCTTTTCTAGGGCCACACCAGCGGCATATGGAGGTTCCCAGGCGAGGGGTCTAATCGGAGCTGTAGCCTCCTGCCTACGCCAGAGCCACAGCCACGTGGGATCAGAGCCGCGTCTGCAACCTACACCACAGCTCATGGCAACGCCAGATCCCTAACCCACTGAGCAAGGCCAAGGATTGAACCCGAAACCTCATGGTTCTTAGTCGGATTTGTTAACCACTGAGCCACAACGGGAACTCCAAAATTGTAAGATGTTTAAAATGTACATCATGTTGATTTGATGTATATATATATTGTGAAAGGATTTCTCCCATCTAGTTAATTAGCACATCCACCATCTCATGTATTTATCTTTTTTTTCGATGAGAACATGTAAGTTCTACTCTCTCTTAGCAAATTTTAAGGATATAATACAATGTTATCAATTATAGTCACCGTGTTTTACGTTAGCCCCCTCAGATCTTATTCATCTGATAGCTGAAAGCTTGCACTGTTTTACTAACTTTTTTCAACTCTCCACCCTTCAGTCCTTGGTAACTGATCACTTTTCTACTCTGTTTCTGTTAGTGCGACTGTTTTGTTTTTTGGGTTTAAGCTGTATAACCGACACCAAAAAGCAAGAATAGTAGTTGTCTTCAGGTGATTTATTTCTGCTTTTTAACATTTCATATTTTCTCTATTTTCATTTATGAGCAAGTGTAACCTTTATACTGGAAATCATAGTTTCTTGGCCACTTGCCACACTTCTCGTCCCTTACCTTCGTAAAGATCCATATACCTCTTCAGTCCCCCAAAGGGTTTATTTAGATTGGGAGAATGTACCTACATTTTAAAACTGAGGCCTTGGTACTGCTGTTATAAGAAATCATGTTTATATTTGGTCCAGATGTTTAAAGTTGGTGAGGAAAGAGAAGTCTGGGGCATCTATTTCGTTCCCATTGCTGTGTCAGAGACCAAGCCTGAAGTTGCTTTTCATTCTGGTTACAGTGCTAAAAAGACCCTAGGGAACCAAAAAGAGTCTGGGAGGGCTTCCATCTTTCTTGCTCTACTGAACTGGCCCTACCTCTTTATCCAACCTTCTGCCACATATTGCACTCCCTGTCCTGCCAGAGGCTGTGGGCACCTCTGCTCTTGGGAGAAATACATAATATTTAGATGATCACATGCCTTTTCTTTTTAAACCCCTACAGATTCTTGGCTTCACTGCAATTGCAAACAAGATAAACATGGCCACAGAAAACAGCAAGATGCTCATTGATATGATGCCTTATAGGTTGGTAATTCCATGTTTCAAGACTACTTTTCCTTTGTTCTGTTACCTTCTCTTAGCCTCTTACCACGTAGCCTGATTGATATTGTTGACCAAAACAGATAGAGGGCCAGTTATTTCTCCAGCAAAGATGAGTTTATTTGGGATCAGCAGAGAATTGCAATTTGGGGTCTGCAACCATGGTGAGCCACATGCAAGAGAAGAAATTTCTATAGTGGGAAAAAGGAAACTGGGGAGAGGAGTAGCTGTAGTAGACAAAGAGTCCCTGGCTTTTCATTGGCTGAGCCCTTTGCCAGGAAAGAGGAGCCTTCCTCCTCTTGGGCTCTGCAATGGTCACAGGCGTGAGAGCTCCCCCTTCTAGTCTCCTGACTCTACTTAATTAAAATAAATTAATAATTTTATTATTCATTCATTCATTTTTACAATATTCTCTACTAACAGTCTCTGGCCACAGTCAAATTTGGGTCATGGGCTCAAATTCATTTCAGAAAACAGGTTCTTTTTTTTTTTTTTTTTTTTCGCTTTATAGGGCCACTCCTGTGGCATATGGAGGTTCCCAGGCTAGGAGTCGAATCGGAGCTTCAGCTGCCGGCCTACACCACAGCCACAGCAACATGGGATCCAAGTCCTGTCTGTGACCTACTCCACAGCTCACAACAATGCCGGATCCTTAACCCACTGAGTGAGGCCAGGGATTGAACCCACAAGCTCATCGTTCCTAGTCGGATTTGTTTCTGCTGTGCCATGACAGGAACTCCCATTTCAGAACACTGAGGTTCTAAAGGACAAGGCCTAAGACAACCTCTTGTTTCTTCTCTGGTCAGCCTCTGACTCTCTTCCCCCGGTTGAGCCAGTCCCTTTACCCAAGGGGACAGCTGGATGCACTGAATACCTGCAGTTTCCTAACAGTACATTATGAGCCTTCTCATCCTCCATACCTGTCTGATCAGCTCTCAGGGATGGGACAAGAGAAAGACAATCTACCACAGTTTCCTGGCTCTCGTGAGCAGGGTTTGGAAGAGCATTGTTCATTTCCACATGCTCTTCAATAGGGAATATTGCAAAGAGTCAGTGACACTGGCTAACCCCTGGCATAACAAAACAGAGGCTACGTTGATGCAACCACATCACACCAGTTCTCAGCAAAATCTAATGATAATTAAATACATTTGAGATTCTGTTCAATGTTTTTTGGTCTTTTTTTTGGAGGGGGGTCACACCCATGGCATATGGAAGTTCCCAAGCCAGGGCTCAGATCGGAGCTGTAGCTACCAGTCTACACCACAGCCGCAGCAGCTCCAGATCCAAGCCACATTTGCAACCTACACCACAGCTCATGGAAATGCCAGATCCTTAACCCACTGAGCGAGGCCAGGGATGGAACCCACGTGTTCATGGATACTAGTTGGGTTCGCTACCACTGAGCCACAATGGGAACTCCCCAATTTTTTTTGTTGTTGTTGTTTTTTTGTTATTTCTTGGGCTGCTCCCACGGCATATGGAGGTTCCCAGGCTGGGGGTCTAATTGGAGCTGTAGCCACCTGCCTACACCAGAGCCACAGCAACGCAGGATCCAAGCCGCGTCTGCAACCTACACGGCAGCTCACGGCAACGCCGGATCGTTAACCCACCGAACAAGGGCAGGGACCGAACCCACAACCTCATGGTTTCTAGTCAGATTCGTTAACCACTGCGCCACGACGGGAACTCCCCCAATTTTTTTTTTTAATATGCACAGACAAACTAGGTACCAGGACATGCAGTGGTAAACAAGACTTGGTCTTTGCCCTCAAAAAAAAAAAAAATGACAAGGGCAACAGTGGGATTAATACTTTGCATAATTACTTTATTTCATTTGTTCCTCACAGTAATACTATAAGGTGGATATTATCTTCCTTTCATGATGGAGGAAACTAAGGCTTACCAAGCTTAAATTGTTTATCCAAGATCACACAGCTGGTCAGTGTCAGAGCTATTAGAATCCATTTCTATTTAATTCCAAAATCTTTTATAACCTCCCTGTTATATTTACTCAATATGCTCCTGTTATTAATAACTTAAAAACCATACGGTCAACTTACTAGGGACTAAAAAAACTGAACAATTTAGGTTTGTTCTGTCCATGTTGCCCCACAGCAAGCCAGGGATCAAACCTGTGCCACAGCAGTGACTCGAGCTGCTGCAGTGACAATGCTGGATCTTTAACCCACTGCACAAGAGAACTCCTCCATGCCCCCTTTTAACTAAACTGTTAACAAATAACTGAATGTTACAGAGAAGCGCAGGAAGGAAAAAAACAGTCATTTGTGTTATTATCATATTAAATATTTAAGGTTTACTCATATTGATTTTGGCAATAAATTTGATCAACTCTATACCTCTTTGGGACACCACATTCTTACCTAACGTCTTAAAAGGACAAAAAGAGGGAATTTAACAAAACATTAAATATCTGCCTTTGAGCCTCTAGTTATATTTCTATTCTAGCTCATTACCTGGTGCTTGTAAATGAGAAGTATATTACACATAAGGAATTAGATATAGTTGATGGTGAAGGAAAAGATACTCAAAAATAAATAATGATAAGAAATGGGAAGATAGGAGGAGACAGCACTTTGAGGTTCTGAAAATGATGCTTCCTACTTTAAGGAATATGAAATTTGAAATGCATGAACTAATAAATTTTGATAAAGATTAAAAATACATCACAAATTTTAAAAAATTATTTTCCCAAATGTAGTTACTATATTATTCATTTTACTGAATCTGCATTTTACACAAAATTTCAGAGGTAAATCAGTGATGGAGTATATCCACGCCTTTTTTTTTTCCTTAGGGCCTCACCCATGGCATATGGAGGTTCCCAGGCTAGGGGTTGAATCGGAGCTGTAGCCACCAGCCTACACCAGATTTGATTTGCATTTCCCTAAGAATTGATACTAAGTATCATTTCATGTGCTTACTGGTCGTTTGTGTATCTTTTTTTGGAGAAAATGTCTATTCAAGTCTTTTGACTATTTTTATCTGGGTTATTTCTCTTTTTTGTTGTTGAATTGTAGTTCTTTATATATTCTGGACACCAGACCCTTACCAGATATATGATTTGCAAGTATTTTCTCACATTATGTCAGTTGTCTTTTCACTTTCTTGGTAAATCCTTTGAAGCACAAAGATTTTTAATTTTGTTGAAATCCAACTTATTTTTTTCTTTTGTCATTTGTCCTTTGGGTGTTATATCTAAGAAACTATTTCCTAACTCAAGGTCATGAAGATTTATCCCTATGTTTTCTCCTAAGAGTTTTATAGTTTTTGGTCTTACATTTAGATCTTTGATCCATTTTGACTTCATTGTTGGATATGTTGTAAGATAGGGGTCAGACTTCATTCTTTTGTATGTGAATATCCAGGTGTCCCAGCATCATTTGGTGAAGAGACTATTCTGGCTGCCGTGGTCTTTCTGGGCTGCAGTTAAAGATCAATCAACCATAAATGTTTGGGTTGATTTCTGAGCTCACAATCCTCTTCCATTGATCTGTATGTCTATCCTTATGCCAGTCTTAATTACTATAAATTTATAGTTAAGTTTTAAAATGGAGACGTTTATTCTTCTTTGGGGGGTTGGGGGGGCGCTATTCAGGGTCCCATGAAATTCCCTATGAATTTTAGAATCAGCTTTTCCATTTCTACAAAAAGCTCCAAAGGAATTTTCATAAAGGTTGCTCTGAACCTATATATCGCTTTGAGGCTCTTACAGGCCAAAGATAAAATATGCTTAAGTCCATGGATATATAAAAATTTTGAAAGAATAAACTCATGTTCTCACCCTTGGAAAACGCTACAGAACCAACGTGTTATTTTGAAAATTGTTAACTAAGAGGAACAAATCAAGGATCTACCATGCCTTTCTTATAAGAACTTCTCTTTGGGGTATCCAAATAGCCCATAACAATACATTTCACTTTATAAAAACATTACAGCCAATAAAAGGAGAAGGAATTATAGAATTAGAATATCACCATTAAGGGAGTCCCATGGTGGCCTAGTGGTTAAGGATCTGGCATTGTCACTGCTGTGGCTCAGGTTCAATCCTGGCCCAGAACTTCTGCATGCTGTGGGCACAGCCAAAAAAAAAAAAACTTTTTTTTAAAGGCATTCCCACTGTGGCACAGCGGGTTCAGGATCCAGTGTTGTCTCTGTGGCAGCATGAGTTCAACCCCCCGCCTAGCGCAGTGGGTTCAGGATACAGCATTGCCACAGCTGTGGCGTAGGTCACACCTGTGACTTGGATTTGATCCCTGGCCTGGGAACTTCTATATGCTTCGGTATGGCAAAAAAAAAAAAAGAGAGAGAGAGAGAGAATATCCCCAATTAAGGGATATTAACATATCATCTGTTAATATCATCTGTTAATTAAGGGATATTAACATATCATCTGTTAATATCCTAAAAAGCAACAATAAATAATAAATAAACCATCAGAAATAGAAATTAAAAAGTTTCCATTGTGGCTCAGTGGGTTAAGAACCTGACTAGTGGAGTTTTCATTGTGGCTCAGCGGAAACAATTCTGACTAGCATCCATGAGGACGCAGGTTTGATCCCTGGCCTTGCTCAGTGGGTTAAGGATCTGGCTCTGGTGTAGGTGTGGCTCGGATCCATCGTTGCTGTGGCCATGGTGTAGGATGGCAGCTGTAGCTCTGATTCAACCCCTAGCCTGGGAACCCCCCATATGCTGCAGGTGAGTCCCCTAAAAAAAAAAAAAATCTGACTAGTATCCATGAGGATGTAGGTTCTATCCTCAGCCTCGCTCAGTGGGTTAAGGATCCAGCATTGCTGCAAGCTGCGTAGGTCACAGATGTGGTTCAGATCCTGTGTTGCTGTAGCTATGGTGTAGGCTGGCAGCTACAGCTCTGATTTGACCCTTAGCCTGGAAAATTCCATATGCCACAGGCTCTAAAAAGAAAAAAAATAATGATGATAACTTTAAAAGGTCAGGCCTTTTGATACGGGTGATAAGGTATAAGGATGGAGTCAGGGAGGTGTTGATAAATGATTCCTGCTATCTACAAATAATCCCACCATTTTATTCCAGCTTCTTGTTTCCTGAAACGCCAGATTTTAGCATTCTTACTGAAGTTCTTTTAGAAGCATTCTCCTTAGCTTTAGTGAGCGCCTCTCTGCTCGTATTTCTGGGCAAGAAAATTGCCAGTTTCCATAACTACGAAGTCAATTCCAACCAGGTGAGAGGACAGGCCTTTCTATTACTTTCTCTGACCCTTTAATCTTTGTTCTCTAATCTGAGCCTCCTGCTAACATGAAGACCAGACCCTTCTGTAACCAGAGAGTCACTTGGACCGTAATTTGAACTATGACTACCACAGGATATTTGAGAAGTGAAGTGTGGCACACTTAACTCTGAAGCCACTTGTATTGACGTGAATGTTGTTACCCCTGGCACAGACAGGGTGAAGGCAGGCAAGGAGATCACATATGGCATCATATTGTTAAGCTAGCAGGGCTCCTCTCCTCTCCTTTTATCTTCCTTTCCACCAACATCTTAGAAGTCAGTCACACACTGAGCTGCAAGAAGAAATGCAATGGAATATCAAAACTAGACTAATAATTAAGCTGGTTTCCCAGAAATAGTCTTTGTCATTAAACAAAACAAAACAAAAAAACTCCCACCATTCTGAGTTTGGTGCTTTCTCTAGAAATCAAATAGGAAATGTGGAAGCAAGAAGCATCCCATTTTGACTTTAGGAGAGTATAGAAGGAAGTGAGAAAAACTACTGCTTTCCCCTTCGTCATCCTAAGTCCTGGAGATCAAGTGAAAGAGAATAATAAGGCAAAAGTCTCCTTGTCTCACTTCGAGGCCCTGCTTTCTTTATGGTCTCTAGCTAAAATGAAGAAATCAAATTTGCCATCCTTCAGTTCTTTCTAGTCATATTTCAGCGTTACTTAAAGCCATGTAAACAACCCTATCTTCATACGCAAGAAGTTACAATCTACCTTTAGTTCACATCTAAATCTCACATCAGCTGTCTTCAACAAAGAGTGGGCCTAACGTATTTGCCATTTCTTTACAGGATTTAATAGCCATTGGCCTTTGCAATGTCGCCAGTTCATTTTTCAGATCTTACGTCTTTACTGGTGCTATTATCAGGACTATTATCCAGGATAAATGTGGAGGAAGACAACAGGTGTGTGAAATAGCATTTGATCTCCAATATATAAAGACACTTAGGTCTGTTCATATGTATATTCAGAGAAGGTGATTATATTCGCTTAGCCATGTTGCTATTATAATATTATGCTTGTTGGGAAAAATTTGAATTTCATGCTTGCCATAACTTTTGCTTAGATTTTGTCTTAAAAGCTATATGGGAATGTGGAAATTGAAAGTCATTTCCTAAAGAAATACTATTCTGTTAGAGGCTTCTATAAGCCCACAAAAAGCTGCTTTCCATGTAACATACCTAAAAGATGATATTTCAGGTAAACTAGCCATGACCTATTAACATTTTTTTTAACGGGGAGATATATTCTGAGCCCTAGTCTGGGAAAACAATAACATAACTCTCTCTTTCCTGGCACCAGAACTAGAGACTTTCCTGTCTTCCTTAAAGGGCATGACAAGAGAAAAAAGTAAAGTCTTTTCTAGGTGAACTTAGGGAATTTATGGCCATTCTGCCTTTGTGTAAGAGAAATTATCTAGGTCAGACACTCTTCAGGTATCTTGAATTAGTAAACTAAATATATAAGTGTATGTAAAGGAAGACGGAAAGGGAGAATGATGACACAGGAGGCTCTAAAGGCAAGCTCTCAGGAGTTCCTGTTGTGGCGCAGTGGAAATGAGTCTGACTAGGAACCATGAGGTTGCAGGTTCGATTCCTGGCCTCGCTCAGTGGGTTAAGGATCTGGCGTTGCCATGATCTGTGGTGGAGGTTGCAGATGCAGCTCAAATCTGGTGTTGCTTCGGCTCTGGCTGTGGTGTAGGCTGGAAGCGTAGCTCCAATTAGACCCCTAGCCTTGGAACCTCCATACACCGTGGGTGTGGCCCTAAAAAATCAATAAAATAAAATAAAAATAAAAAATAAAGGCAGGCTCTCTAACTGCAGGCATGAGATTTTGTTTTGTTTTGGTTTTTTTGATGCTCTGTGTGCATGTATGTTTATGGCCACACCAGTTTATGGCCATATGATGCAGCTGGTGGCAATGCTGGATCCCTAACCCACTGAGAGAGGCCAGGGATTGAACCTGTGTCCTCCCGGACACTATATCGGGTTCTTAACCTGCTGAGCCACAATGAGAACTCCATGAGATTTTTAAGTCCAATGATCATGAGTTTTAAACTGACCAGATAAAAGCTGCAATTTTACAACATGAGACATGTCCCATCTCAGTTATGTGGCAAGAATAAGTGTCAAAAAACTGTCAGAGGAGTTCCTGTCATGGTGCAGTGGTTAACGAATCCAACTAGGAACCATGAGGTTGCGGGTTCGATCCCTGCCCTTGCTCAGTGGGTTAATGATCCGGCGTTGCCATGAGCTGTGGTGTAGGTCGCAGACTCGGCTTGGATCCCGTGTTGCTGTGGCTCTGGTGTAGGCCAGCAGCTACAGCTCCGATTGGACCCCTAGCCTGGGAACCTCCATGTGCTGCAGGAATGGCCCAAGAAATGGCAAAAAGACAAGAAAACAAAAACAAAAACAAAAACTAGCAGAATTGACTCTGTTTGGGAAAAGCATCTTAACTTGTTTGGAAACCAGTGATTTCAGAACAGTTCACGAGCCATTCTACCTATCCTGGACTTGAGCTGCAACAGCCCCCAGCTAACCGGACTCGGACTGGCCCACATCATCTTGAATCAGTTCTTTCCAATCCTGTTACTGTTGGTCCTGAAGTCTTTTTTTTGTAAACGGACAAGACTGCTTGGTGTGTCTTGTCCGAGGTCAGCAACCAAGGACCTGAGTACTGAGCTTTTACCCTACAGGGCTTGTCCCCATACTTCTGTACAGATGTACAGTTACACTACCCCTTAAATTTTGTTAGTATGTTATGCTGTTTCACTTTACACCCTTAAACCTCTTAGAATTTAGCATTGTCAGTGAATTTAATAAAAATAGTGTTAATAATAATAAAAAAAAACTATTAGAATTGAAACTGGGGTAAGCCCATGGAACAAGTCAGGTTCAGAAGGCAGAGAAACAGTGAGAGACATCAAAGATAAGCGAAGGCCACAGAAGCACCACAGGAAGGTATCACCACTGTCAAAAAGTAAAGTGTCGGGAGTTCCCGTCATGGCTCAGTGATAATGAACCCAACTAGTACCCATGAGGACTTGTGTTCAATCCCTGGCCTTGCTCAGTGGGCTAAGGATCCGGCATTGCCCTTAGCTGTGGTGTAGCTTGCAGATGCAGCTTGGATCTGGTATTGCTGTGGCTGTGGTGTAGGCCGGCATCTGTAGCTCTGAATCGACCCCTAGCCTGGGAACTTCCATATGCTCCAGGTTCAGCCCTAAAAAGCAAAATTAAAAAAAAAAAATCAAAAACAGAAAGTAAGAGTTCCCGTTATGGTGCAGCGGAAACGAATCTAACTAGGAACCATGAGGTTTTGGGTTCAATATCTGGCCTTGCTCAGTGGGCTAAGGATCTGGCATTGCCCTGAGCTGTGGTGTAGGTCGCAGACGTGGCTCAGATCTGGCAATGCTGTGGTCGTGGCTGTGGCTGGCAGCAACAGCTCCAGTTAGACCCCTAGCCTAGAAACCTCTATATGCCTCAGGTGCGGCCCTAAAAGGACAAAAGACAAAACGAACAAACAAAAAACATGGAAAGTAAAGTGTCATGGAATTCCCTGGGGGCCTAGAGGTTAAGGATCCAGCATTGCCACTGCTGTGGCTCTAGCTTGATCCCTGGCCAATGGGTGCAGCAAAACAAACAAACAAACAAAAAAACAGTAAAGTGTCAGAAGAATGGACACTAAACTTGAATGGAGAAGGGAGGGAGGAGGGACTGGGAGGGACTGGGAGTTTGGGGTTAGTAGATGCAAACTATTACATTTAGAATGAATAAGCAGTGAGGTCCTGCTATATAGCACAGGGAACTATATCCAATCTCCTGGGATAGACCATGATGAAAAAGAAAATTTTAGAAAATGTGTAAAAAAACTTGAGGCGTTCCCATCTTGGCTCAGCAGTAATGACTGCTCAGTAGGTTAAGGATCCGGTGTTGCCGTGAGCTGCAGTGTAGATAGGATCTGGAGTTGCTGTGGCTGTGGTGTAGGCCAGCAGCTACAGCTCTGATGTCGCCCCCTGGCCTGGGAACTTCATATACTTCTAGGATGGCCCTTAAAAAACAAACAAACAAAAACTTGAATACGGAAAGATAAGGTGTTAAAACTCCTGGGTAAATATAAGTGAAATACATTAGGCGAGAGCTAATAGAGGTCAGAATATTAGGCAGGGTGAGAGCATGGGTCTAGAGTAAGACCATGGGTCTAGAGTAAGACCATATCGTATCATTTTATGTGAACTGAGTTTTGTTGTCATAGAGCTTCTGCCAGACACTCTTTGACTTTTAAGATGTAGCTCTTTTGTACTATGTGGCAAAAAGAAGGAAGATGAGCTATATTAAAAGAAAGATGTTCTATGCAAGTGTGAAGAAACTCTGAAATCAAAATGTGATTTTTGTGGTAAGAAGAAATGTGATAAGAACTATTCCAGACACTAGTTCCCACTAACTTTTGACAACATACTTTATTTAGTATATAAGCTTGACAAATCTGGGGAGAAAAGATACACAAGGTTGGGAGTTCCCCTGGCTTCATTCAGTGGGTTAAGGATATGGCATTGCCACAAGCTGTGGCATAGGTCACAGATATGACTCAGATCTGGTGTTGCTGTGACTGTGGTGTAGCTCTGGAGCTGCAATTCTTGTTTGACCCCTAGCCTGGGAACTTCCATATGCCATGGGTGCAGCCATCAAAACAAAACAAAACAAAACGAGTTATTATTATTGTAATTTTTTTTTTTTTGGTCTTTTTGCTATTTCTTTTGCTATTTCCCACGACGGGAACTCCCAAAACAAGTTATTATTAAAAAAAAAAAAAAAAAAAAAAGACAGAGAGAGAGGAGTTCCCATTGTCACTCAGTGGTTAACTAACCTGACTAGCATCCATGAGGATGCGGGTTCAATCCCTGGCCTCACTCAGTGGGTTAACAATCCAGCGGTGTCATGAGCTGTAGTGAAGGTCAAAGACTCGGCTTGAATCCTGCATTACTGTGACTGAGGTGTAGGCTGGTGGCTACAGCTGTGATTGGACCCCTAGCTGCAGGCATGGCCCTAAAAAGACATAAATAAATAAATAGGAAAGAAAAGAGAATAAATAAATTATAAAAGAAAGAGGAGTTCCCTGGTAGCTCAGCAGGTTAAAGATCTGGTGTTGTCACTGCCATGCCTCAGATCACTGCTGTGGCGCAGTTCGATTTCCGCCCTGGGAATGTTCGATTTCCGGCCTGGCATGGCCCAAAAAATAAAAACTAAAAGAAAGAAATGAGTTGTGTTCTTTTTAAAGGAAGTAGATAGGGCAGTAGAGAGAGCCTGGATTTTGGAGTCAACCAGTCAAGTGGATTTAAACCTGACTCAGTGGTTCCTAGATGTGACCTTGAGCAGGTTACTTTCACTTTCTGAGGCTCTAGTACTCATCTGTAAAATGGGTATAAGGATAACCTCTTTTTTTTGGCCACACCTGTGGCATATGGAAGTTCCCAGGCTAGGGATTGAATCTGAGCTGCAGCTGTGACCTATGCCACAGCAATGGCAGATCTTTAACCCACTTCGCCAGGCTGGTGATTGAGTCTGTGCCTCAGCAGCAACCCAAGCTGCTGCAGAGACAACACCTAATCCTTAAAACCTGCTGTGCCACAGGATAACCTTTCAGTTGTGAGAATTAAACTGGATGATAATAGGGCCCATCATAGTGCCTGTCACTTAAGATGTTCAAAAATCAGAGCTTCTACCCAGGTTCCTAGTGCCCCTGCTGGTGCTTGGTTATCTACTCTCCACTACTTGTGGAGCAGTTGGTGTCTGAGAGTCTGCATGTTGACAGTGCCTGTGGTTTACAGGAACTCATATTGCCCTGAACCCCCAGAAAGAAGGTAGAGTCATAGCGGTTAACCAACCCGACTAGGATCCATGAGGATGCAGGTTCGATCCCTGGCCTCACTCAGTGGGTAAGGATTTGGCATTGCTGTGAGCTGTGGTGTAGGTCGCAGACATGGCTTGGATCCTGCGTTGTCGTGGCTGTGGTGTAAGCTGGCAGCTACAGCTCCGATTTGACCTCTAGCCTGGGAACTTCCATATGCTGCAGGTGCTGCCCTAAAAAACAAAAAAACAAAAAACCAAAAAAAAAAAAAAAGAGAGAGAGAGAGAGAGAGAGAGAGAGAGAAGGTACAGTCAGTCTTTGTTCAAGAAAGCTTGGAAAAGTGATGGAAAATCAGAGCAGAAAAGCAAAACATGCATGAGATATAGAGTTGTACTTGCCTGCTGTTTCTAGACCCTTTTCAGGCCCTGAGTCTGGATTTCTGAAAGCCATCGAGCAAACTCCTAAGGTACAGTGCCACTAAGGATGGCCCTCTGACCCCAAAGCCCATTCCCATTCCCTTGCATGTGTAGCCATGGGAGACACACAATTATTGGCAGGCCTCCCAGAGCAGCAAGTTCATGGGATTCAGTGTCTCGTTTGTACTTATTTTAAACTCAGTTTTATACAGCTTATTTTGGCTTCTGTATGTCTTTGTTTCCTTAAAAATAATCAGAAGAATTTTGGAGGAAAGGAGTGCCAATCAAAGCACTTTCCTCCTATGGGGCAAGACTGGCTGAAGGTAGACCCTAAAATTCAATGCAGGGAGTTCCACTGTCGCTCAGCGGGTTAAGGACCCAGTGTAGTCTCTGTGAGGATGTGGGTTTGATCCCTGGCCTCGCTCAGTGGGTTAAAGAGCCAGCACTGCCACAGGCTGCAGCATAGGTTGCAGATCCAGTTTGGATCCAATATTGCCATGGCTGTGGCTTAGCCCTCAGCTGCAGCTCCTATTTGACTCCTAGCCTGATAACTTTCATATGCTGTGAGTACAGCCATAAAAAGAAAAAAAAATTGATGCAGTAACAGGCTGATACATACATTGGCTGGAGGACCTTGTGGCCTCAGTTACCTGTTTCAGTTCCACAAGGTATAAAATGTTTGCCATGAGAATTTCCTGAGTTTGAGTTGTAGTCATTCATTTTCCTGAATCCTTCTTCCTACACTCTTCTCACAGGGTTCAACTTTTCCATGCTGGGTTGGTCCCATTAGCTGGGCATCAGCTGGGATGAGGCAAGAAGGAAGCAGGATGTTGATTTCATTGCTCTTATTTTCAGTGATGCATTTATATGGCAAATAGCAGCAAGTAATGTGAGGGGACCTTGCAGGAAGTTACTTTTCTTCACACTTAATAAGTAAAGAAAAAATTAGAATTAATTCTGAGTGGTCAGTTAATGGCTTAGATTGGAGGTTGCTTGTTCTTGCTTGTATATGCCATCGTTTTCATTCATGGTTACAGTTTGAGCCCCCCACCCCCACCGCCCATCACAGTGGGAAATTACTCTGCTTTATATTATTTTGTTCTTAGTAGGGGCTTAACAATGGCAGTTTATCAGTAGAGGATATAATGAGTTCAGGATTATGTCCAGAGAGCCTTGGAATTGTAAAGGGAACTGCGCCTCTTAGCTTTCTACC
Source organism: Sus scrofa (assembly GCF_054392235.1). Classification (NCBI taxonomy): domain Eukaryota; kingdom Metazoa; phylum Chordata; class Mammalia; order Artiodactyla; family Suidae; genus Sus; species Sus scrofa. The sequence goes on along the minus strand of NC_139389.1, from coordinate 40,313,159 downwards.
ACATAGTCCTGAGTCCAGAGTAGTCAACCCAGCTGGGATGGGATCCAGAGCTGCTATATACAGCCTGAGTCGTGTTCCCAACTGTTTTTGACAGCAGTGAGGCAGAGGGAAACCAAAGTATGAAAATCAGAAGTGAATATCATGTTATTTTTAAGATGAAGCACCACTGAGGCCTTTGGATGGGAAGCTTTCCGAGCTCCAGAGGAGCAAGTTGGGGTGGTTGGGATTTTAGGGCTGACACTGATGAGTCTACCTTTTTCTTTCCTTTTTTTTTTTTAGGGCTGTACCTGTGCATATGGCAGTTCCCAGGCTAGGGGTTGAATCAGAACTACAGCTGCCAGCCTACACCACAGCCACAGCAACAAGGGATCCGAGCGGTATCTGAGACCTACACCACAGCTCGAGGCAGTGCCAGATCCTTAACCCACTGAGTGAGGCCAGGGACTGAACCCACATCTTCATGGATACTAGTTGGGTTCTTAACCTGCTGAGCCACAACGGGAACTCCCACCAGGGCTTTTCTAAACTGTTCAGAGGGGTTAACATTGGGAGGAAATGCAGGCCAGATTTCAAGAGACTTCAGATCCATAGCACAAAGCTCTAACAAGATTCAAATATCCATGACAGTTTGGGACTTTTCAGAAAGCCTTCATGCATTGAATCAGCAGGCATTTATTGAGTACCAGGTATGTGTTTAGCACGTGACAAGACCTGAAAATGTTGGTTCACCAAAAATGCACTTATGCTGGATGATTATATTCAACCCTTTTTAAGAAAAAAATGACATGCTTCTTACCAAGCAGAAGGCGTCAGTTGCAGACAGGGACCAACACCTTCCTGATGGTCTTTCTCCACCTGGCTCTGTCTCCTCAGTTTGCATCTCTGGTAAGCGCAGGTGTGATGCTGCTCCTGATGTTGAAGGTGGGACGCTTTTTCTACCAACTGCCAAATGTAAGTAGAACTGGTCAGATAACTAAGTCAAGAAGGATGTGACCTCCAGATGATACCTTGGTGGGGCATCTCTGAGGAGAACTCCCTGCAGCTGGTCCCCAGTGGGGGCCCCCACATATTTCTAGCTCCTTTCCTTGAAAATAACAGCATCTACTGCACAGGATTAGGATTTAAATAAGATAATATGTAAAATACAGAGAGAAGAGCTTTTTGAGCTAATAATAAACGCTCAGGAAACATTCTCATTCTTGGTAATCTTTCTTTCTTTCTTTTTTTTTTTTTTTTGCTGTAGCTATAAAGTAAGCTTTAGAAATAAAGATTCAGTTAAACATGACCAAAATAGACTTCAGATGCCAGAACACCCATTACCAGCACAGGCTTGGAAACTCATTGTGCATTCATGCCATCTGTTTCCCCCGAAACAGTTTCCAGAAGGCCCTGTTCTGCATGCCTGTGAACTCAATCCCCCTACCGCTGCTACACTGCCTCATGGTTAGCTCACAACACTTAAAGGCAGGGTTGAAAAGTTGAGCTTTAGCTCTGTGCTCAGCTAGGATGCCTCTCTCTATTTACTTAGGTGTCATCTCTTCCCTTTGTGTGAGCCTGATGACCTTACACTTAGAGATGCCGGGTGCATTAATGAGTGGCTATGGTCAGTTTGTTCTATGTTACAATATAGATCAGTGCCCAGTGGCCACAATTTCCCTTTAAATTTCCTTAGTGTTCCCTTTAGCCTTTTTTAGATAGTATTAAGGCGGGGGAAGGTTTTATTCTTAGTGCAGCACCTTCGTTACACACTGGGGTTGTACATATTATCCCCATTCTTTTGAACATATCTGTTCTACCTGGAGAATGTTAGGTTTCAGTAGCACAGGACCATCTCCAGGCTGAGGCTGCCTCTGCTCTCATGATTCAGGGACCGTGGAAACCAGCCACAGAATATACGCATCATGGTGGGTGGGATTAAGCTTGTGTTTGTCACACAAGCTGTCCTCTGATTCCCAGCAGAAGCCATCTCCAGAATTTAGTCCATGTAGCACCTTTGGTGCTATAACTCTGGGGAGTTTTCAGAGGGCTAATTTACTTTGAACAATGAGTGATGTTTTTCCTTTATAGCTAGAAGAATCAGAATTTCTTAATATCTCAAATAAAAATCTGTCAGAATTTGGTGAAGGGTAGTGATAGAAATAGGTAAGCACTCCCTTACTATAAATATGTCGGGGACAGAACAGCCCTTGCTTTGGCCTGACCATGTTATGGTGCATTATTTATGCAGCATCTAGTTAGGATGTTTCTGGATAAGAAAAGGTGAACACAATCTGGTCAGTGGAATATCTGAATTGTTGCAACAATGGGGCTCTATGAGTGTTAAACTATGTGAATAATTCCTTCCTTCTTTGAACAACTATGGCTAGCTTGTTACAAAATCCTTAGGAGGATTGATGGAGCACCCTGGCTAAGATCTCAACTACTCAGCAAGGGAATTTCTCAACATAATTTTTTTTTTTTGGTCTTATGTCTTTTTAGGGTTGTACCCATGGCATATTGAGGTTCCCAGGCTAGGGGTCTAATTGGAGCTACACCTGCTGGCCTACACAACAGCCACGGCAACGTGAGATCCAAGCCGCATCTGCAACCTACACCACAGCTCACAGCAACGCCAGATCCTTAACCCACTGGGCGAGGCCAGGGATGGAACCTGCATCCTCATGGATGCTAGTCAGCTTTGTTAACCACTGAGCCACGATGGGAACTCTCAACATAAATTTTTTAAAAACATAATTCAAAGTGTCTATTCAATACTGTTGCGATTTTGTGTGAAAAAAAAATAACAGGGTATACCAAAATGTTAACAATGGTTATCTCTTATGATGGAAATTACATATAACTTCAATTCTTCTTTACCCATGAGCATATCTTATCTTCATATTCAGAAAGGTAAAATTTTATTGTATAGTGTTTCATGAAAAGATTTGTTTCTTCTTCATACTCCACACCTCAAGCCAAAAATCTTGTAAAAGCCATAGGAAGTTGAATATCTTAGCTTTTCTACCACATCTCCCTGCAAACTGCAGATATTTTTGGAGATCCTTGACGGGAGAGAAGATTAAGATGGGAAAGAAGTAATTTCTGCTGACTTCATCTTTGTCCTTTCCTCCTCTACCAACCGTTGAGTCCAACTGGTCTCTGAGGAACCCCAGAAAATCAGAGTCAGCCTGGACCCAAGCCATGCCTGACGGTAGAGTCAGTGCTAGTTCCCAGGCAGAGTGATATAGCAGAGAAGATGGCTAGGACAGGATGAGAAGTGTTTCTTAAATTAGGTTAGATTCTACTTTGAGGCCTGTTGAGTTTACATCCCTATGGGCATCAATCTTCATTTTCTCACATTTAAGAAACTTTCTTTCCATTAGAAAAGGAAACATGCTTACTTTTAAAACTTTGGAATATTCATAGTAGATATAAATCTTTTTTTTTAGATGGATTGATTACACACTGAGGTGGAAGTCCCTGAAGTCACACTCACAAACTGCTATTAACATTTTGGCATATATCTAACCAATGCTATTTTCTAGGACGAGATGGTACTTTGCATAATTGTGGTCTAACTGTACACACAATCTTTAATTTAATATATAGCATGATACTCCATGCTATAGCTTAATCGTTTTCCTATTATTGGATAATTATGCTGTCTGAATTTTTGTTATTATAGATAATGGTGAGCAACTTTGTACATCTACCCTATTCTATCTTTAAGGATAGATTTATAAGAGTAAAACAAAAGTGTGATATGAAAGCATATCAGGTTTTTTGTTGTTGTTGTTGTTTTGCTTTTTAGGGCCACACCCATGGCGTATGGAGGTTTGGAGACTGGGGGTCGAATCAGAGCTACAGCTGCTGGCCTATGCAACAGCCGTGGCAACACCGGATCTTTAACCCACTGAGCGAGGCCAAGGATTGAACCCGAGTCCTCATGGGTGCTAGTCAGATTCATTTCCGCTGCACCACAATGGGAACTCCCAGCATTTTTCCATATGTTGCCGAATTTTTTCCAAAAGAGCAATACTCAATGCTCATTGTTATGGGGTGTCTTCAATGTTTAAAATTTGCTAATTTGATGGACAAAAAACAGTATCCCATTGCTGAAATAATTATACTGCATAATCATTTGACTTGAAAAAAGCCCAACTGAAACTACTTAGAGTTTCTGTGAGTTTCCTTTAATTTGCCATCCCATCTGAGAATGGTTTGTAAGCAACACCGGTAACATAGACTATGTCAAGCAAACCAGGCAAAGCAAGGCCAGGTAGGCAGAAATAAGACAAAGGGCAAGAGGTGCCAGTCTCCCTGTGGGTCTTGCCTCCTACCCCAAAAGTGATGACACTGAAACAGAAGGGGCTGGATGAATCAGAGCCTGTTTACTCTTCTTCTCACTGTCTGAGTGAGTAACCAATGATCTGAATTGACAAGGGGCTTGTGGTAGCTGTACGGGTCCCATCAGTGCTTTGCCTTGTCTTGTGTGTTTGACTAATTATGGATATGAGCAGAGAAAAATTCGGAGAACACTTATTTGATTACGCAATGAGTTGAAGCATGGGCATGGTATGAATGATCAATGCATAATATCTCTCGAGTGGCAAGGCTGACTAACTCTGTGGTTCCTTTGTGGAAATTTGAGAGTTTTAGCCTGGAAAGGAGAATGAAGCAAGGTTTATCTTCTCCCCACAGGCTGTGCTGGCTGGTATTATTCTGAGCAACGTCCTACCCTACCTTGAAACCATGTACAACCTACCCACTCTATGGAAGCAGAACCAGTGTGACTGTGTGAGTGTAGATGCACTGGCTGAGGTAGGGAAGGACAGAGGGGGAGGCTGCAGGAGGGGAAGAGGACGAACGAAAGAGATCGATATGAAGGACACTAGTGACCCTTTGATGCCTAGAACTCTACTTTAAAAAGGGCAGAGGGGAGTTCCCTTCGTGGCTCAGCAGAAACACATCTGACTAGTATCCAGATGTGGTTGGATCTGGCATTGCTGTGGCTGTGGTGTAGGCCGGCAGCTACAGCTCTGATTTGATCCCTAGCCTGGGAACCTCCATATGCCGCGGGTGCAGCCCTAAAAAGACCGAAAAGGGGGGGGGGGGTCCAAGGTTATTGGTGCATGGAAATAGAGACCCCATTCCAACTATGCTGCAATTATATAAAGATCTAGTAAAAAGGGTTTATCATACATGGCATATGTAAGTGATTTTTAATGCAATTAATAGAAATACACTCCAGGAGAGGAGACACAAATCCCAATAAGAGAAGAAGATGTCTAGCCAGGAAGAGTAACTGATGGAGCGCTCTCTTTGCGCACAAAACTGGGGGACATAAAGGTGAAACAGCAAAGCGTAAATGATGGGGGATGTAATACAATGAGGAGAAGGACCCAGTAGAGGCAAAGCAGTAGGAAAGGGGATTGTTTGGGGATCCCAGTCCTTTCAAAGTTAAGAGGGCACATGGTCCAATACACAAGCAGAGCTTTTGGTCTAAGGAGGAGGGCTGGCCTCCCAACAGAACTGGAGAGAATGAGGGCAGGCTGAGTGCAGACACTGACTGATAAGTGGCAGTTGGAAGGGGAGGCAAATATTTAATGGAGTTTCAGCCTAGCTTCTTTGTGAGAATGACCTGCTGGGGGCAATGGAGAAGGTGGTGGGACAGGAGCTTGAGAAGGATGTTTAAGATTCCTGATAACTATGATGGGTCTTAAAATAGCAACCACTAATTTGGCGAGCTTTCTGGGTTGCCTTACAAATAGTATTTCTAGTCTCAAAAAATCCTATAAAGTAGATACTAATGTCCCTATTTTTTCACAGAGGGGAACTGAGGTTTTAAGAGAGAACTGGAAACGCAACCAAGGATGCATGAAAGAATCGCTAGGCAGCCTTGGGACTCAATCTTTTGTGAGGGCATCCATCCACAGGGCTGTGGAATTTGTCCTCTAAATCCCAGGTGTTGGGAGAGACAGGGTAAAGGTGCGGTGAGAAAAAAAGACCTGTGATTTTCTCTGTGCTGTTTGTTACCGTGGTTTCCTTTTCCCTTCTCTCTTGCCCATAAGATCATTTGGGTGGTGACATTCACATCTGCAATTGCCCTGGGCCTGGACGTCGGACTACTTGTTGCAGTAGCTTTTACCTTCTTTATCATCACTGTTCAGTCACACAGGTACTCTGTCTCAGGTAACAGGAGGTGGGTTGTGGCAAGATAAGGCAACCATGACCTAAAGGCAAGTAAATGCATTTTGCTTTTCAGAACTAAGATTCTCCTCCTGGGTCAGATCCCTAATACCAATATTTATAGAAGCATCCACGACTACCGGGAGGTGAGGATCCGAACCAGTCCCAAGGATAGGGTGGGCCGGGCATGCTGCTTAGTTTTTCCACAAAACCCCTTTGCTCTCGGGTCTGCTGCACTACAGATATGAATTTACAGAGGCGGGGAGAGTGACGAAGCCGGTTGAGGATAATTTTAAAATGTTCTTTAGCGGGAGGAAGGCCAAGTAAAAGAGAGGAGTAGGGAAATGGAGGGGGAAAGCAGAAACAGGAAAAGCAGTAGGTGAAGATGGGAGGAAGGAACTTGCTAGTTCTTACCTCTTATAACGAATACAAAAGAAAGAGGAAGGAAGGAGGGCAGGAAGGGAGGGAGGAAGGGAGGAGTTCCCATTTTGGCTCGGCGGGTTAAAAACCCAATTAGTATCCACAAGGATGAGGGTTTGATCCCTGGCCTCACTCAGTGGGTTAAGGATCTGGCGTTGCTGCAAGCTTTGGTGTAAGTCACAGACGCTGCTTAGATCTGGAATTGCTGCAGCTGTGGTGTAGGCCAGCAGCTGCAGCTCCGATTTGACCCCTAGCCTGGGAGCTTCTATATTGCCCTAAAAAGATGACGACAACAAAAAAATACAGATTCTCAGAGTTCCCTTTGTAGTGCATCGGGTTAAGGATCTGGCACTGGCACGGCTTTGGCTCAGGTAGCATTTGTGGCTCAGGTTTGATCCCTGGCCCCTAGAACTGCTGCTCGCTGAGAGTGCAACCCATAAAAACAAAAACAAACAAAAATAATAGAAATTCTCCAAGAATTTCTAAAGACTTCTTTTTTTTCTTACTCCACCAAAAAGCCGAGAAATGTCCCTCAAGTTTATATTTGTCCTGCAGGTTACAAACATTCCAGGAGTGAAGATCTTCCAGTGCTGCAACGCCATAACATTTGTCAATGTTTACTACCTAAAGCGCAAGCTGTTAGAGGAGGTGAGGGCTTTCCTCCTCTGCTTTCCTTTCCCTACCTGCTTCCCTCCCCCTCCCCAAGTCCTCTCCTCCCACCCCCCTCACCTACACAACCCTTTCGCGTTATCTTTCAGGTTGAAATGGTAATGGTGCCCCTTTCAGAAGAAGAAATGTACCGCCTGTTTAATAACGAAGAGGGCTCACAGCGTGGAAAGATGTGTCAGTGTTTCTGCAACTGTGATGAAGTGGAGCCACCGCCCAGGGTGAGAAACACCTCTTTTTCTCTGCATTTTTCCCCACATTGTATAAAGAAGTGCCCTAGAAGAAGAAGAAGGAAAAGAAAATCTAAACCCACTCAGGAATTTTTAACTCTTAGATGGACCATTGGAAATCAAAGATTTCTACTCAGAAATGGAGACCCAGGTTCCCCTCTAAGGTTCAGATCCTGCCCTGAAAGTAGGTGGGAGACCTGACTCCTGTCTCCCTTCTCCCTGAACCGGCAGCAACTTAACTGAGCCCAGAGCACAGTTTGCCTGCTGGGATTGTACCTGTTTCCCTGACTTTTATTTCAGCTGCCTGGCTATAGATGTCTGAAAGTGAGTGACTTAAAGACTGTTTTCTTTTTTTTTTTTTTTTTGTCTTTTGTCTTTTGTCTTTTTTTTTTTGTCTGTTGTTGTTGTTGTTGCTGTTGTTGCTGTTGTTGCTGTTTCTTGGGCCGCTCCCGCGGCATATGGAGGTTCCCAGGCTAGGGGTTGAATCGGAGCTGTAGCCACCTGCCTACGCCAGAGCCACAGCAACGCGGGATCCGAGCCGCGTCTGCGACCTACACCACAGGTCACGGCAACGCCGGATCGTTAACCCACTGAGCAAGGGCAGGGATCGAACCCGCAACCTCATGGTTCCTAGTCGGATTCGTTAACCACTGCGCCACGACGGGAACTCCTAAAGACTGTTTTCTAATTGGAGTCAGGACAAGGTCAAGACGGCTGGGGTCCCCAAGGATCTGTCGGAGTCCCCTGATGTCTGCCTGTGACCAGGGAAACGATGATGGGAGGAGTGGAGGGCGGAGAAGCACAGATGGGGATTTGACAGCATCGGAAGATTATCCTAGCTGATGAGTTACAGTGCTCATTAATTTCAGACTCAGATTTGGTCTAAATATTCCCTTCCCTCCAAGCAGGGCTGTTCATTTCTAGCTTCAAGGCCTTTCACTCAGTCTTTGCCTACACCCTGGAGGAGCAGCTCTATCTACACACACACGTTCCCCACCAACAAACACCTCCCTTCCCCCTCCTCGCACGGTCCCTACAAACACCAGGCCCCCCTCTCTCATTCCTATACATCCTACTGGAGCATAGCTTCTACTAAACTCCCAGAAAATAGTAAATTCCCTGCCAGGAGGACAGAATTAACACTATCTCTAATATTTATTTTGTATCCACACTGCGCTGAGTATTGTAGACGGTATTTGCAGAGCATCATAAAATAATTTTGAGGTGTTCTCATTGTGGCTCAGTGGGTTAAGGACCCAGTGTTGCCACAAGGCTGGGATCTGGTGTTGCCATGGCCACGGGGTAGGCCACAGCTACAGCTCTGATTTTACCCCTGGACCAGGAACTTCCGTGTGCCACAAGTATGACCTTAAAAAGAAAAAGAGTACATTTCTGAGTAGAATATCATCTTCTAGTATTTATTGAGCTCATACTATGTATGAGCTATGAAAAAGGAAAAAGAATTTGTAGGGACCTCTGTCTCCAGGTAGTTCTTTTTTCTTTTTAACTGTGATATAAAGCACATAACATAAAAGCTGCCATCTTAACCCTTTTTAAGTGTACGGTAGTGTTAAATATATTCTCATTGCTGTGCAATCCTTACTACAATCTATCTCCAGCACTTCTTCATCTTGCAAAACTGGAACTCAGACCCAGCCCCTGGTAACCACTGTTTTCCTTTCTGTTTCCATGATTTTTTTTTTTTTTTTTTTTTTTTTTTGTCTTTTGTCTCTTTAGGGCCGTACCCATGGCATATGGAGGTTCCCAGGCTAGGTGTCTCATCTGAGCTGTAGCTGCCGGCCTGCGGCAGAGCCACAGCAACGCCAGATCTGAGCCGCATCTGTGACCAACACCACAGCTCACGGCAATGCCGTATCCTTAACCCACTGAGCAAGGCCAGGGATCGAACCTGCAACTTCGTGGTTCCTAGTTGGATTTGTTTCCACTGTGCCACATCGGGAACTCCTGTTTCTATGAATTTGACTACTCCAGATACCGCATCTAAATGGAATCATACAGTATTTGTCTTTTTGCAACTGTCTTATTTTACTTTGCATGATGTCCTCCACAGTCATCCAAATTGCTCTGTTTAAAAAAAAAAAAAAAAAGTTTTTTCATGGAAAACTTGAACATATAATAAAGTAGAAACAAGTATAATGAGCCATTATATACCCACCATATATTTTAAGATTTATCACCTCATAGCCCATCTGATTTCATCTATACCCCTATCCACCAGCAGCCCCTCAGAATTACAGGATTATTTTGAAGCAGTTCATGGAGTTTTATTTTTTATTTTTTTTATTTTTTATTTTTTTTTATAAAATATGGATATATTATGGAAATCAGTATGGTTTTCCAGCAAGTTCATGGAACAGAGACTTTTTGGATGAATGGATATTTTGAAGAGCTAGTGGGAAAAGGTTCTGAGGTGATTTTTTTTTTTCATCAATAAGTTGCATTGCAGGTCTACATGAGATGTAGTCAATTACTGAGAACTTCAACTTTAATATGGATTAAGTGAACTTTTACTCCCACCCATCCCATCAGATGGTCATATTCATTGCTCTGCAGGCATATGTTTTTTTTTTTATTTTCCCACTGTACAGCAAGGGGGTCAGGTCATCCTTAGATGTATACATTGCAGTTACAGTTTTTTCCCCCACCCTTTCTTCTGTTGCGACAGTTCATGGAGTTTTAAATCAATCTAGGAAAACAACTCTGTATTAATGTGACATTTAAGGCTATCATTGTATTTTATCAATCCAAAAATATACATTTTTCCACATCTCTGAAATTTAGGTGTATTGTACAATTGACAGCAATATTATAGTTTGTTTGTTTCTTGATAGTACAAAAAGTAGTGGTGCATCTTAAAACTGATGAAATAGGATAGTACCATACTGTTATGTTCTAAAGTGTGTGTTTAGGAGCTCCTGCTGTCACAAACGGGATGGGCAGTGACTTGGGAGTGCTGGGACACAGGTTTTTTTCCCTGGCCTAGCACCATGGGTTAGGGATCCGGTGTTGCTGAAGCCTCGGCTTGGTTCAAAGCTCAGCTCAGATCTGATTCCTGGCCCAGGAATTCCATATGCCTCAGAGCAGCCAAATTTTTTTTTTTTTCTTTTTAGGGCCATATCTATGGCATATGGAGGTTCCCAGGCTAGGGGTCTAATCGGAGCTACAGCTACTGGCCTACACCACAGTCACAGCATCATGGGATCCACGCTGTATCTGCGACCTCCACCACAGCTCATGGCAACGCCAGATCCTTAACCCACTGAGTAAGGCCAGGGATCAAACCCAAAACCTCATGGTTCCTAGTCGAATTCATTTTCACTGGGCCACAATGGGAACTCCCCCCATTTTTTTTAAGTGTATGTTTATACTCTAACAACCTCAAGACTTCGGATAAAGAGAGATCTGGCATGAACTCAAAAAGATAGTAATGGCCCTAAGCTGGGCAGGAGAGAAAAATTTGGATTCACATAAGGTAGGAAAAGGGAAGACTCCTGGTCCATGAACCAGCTTGGACAGACACTCAGGCCAAAATAAGCACAGGGTCCTCAGAGGAAGAGGTGTGGTCTGGGCAGCAAGTTCAGGCAGACCCAGCATGAGTGGACTGTGAAAGCCCTTGAAAGACAAGCGTATAGAGTAGATGGAAAGAAGGGAGAGACTTTCGGAGGTTTTCCTCTGCCCGGAGGACCCTGTACCTCTCAGGCCTGGCCTCAGTGACCTCTCGCCTTTGAAATGTGATATTATTTGTCCACACCGTTTTTTTTTTTTTTTTTTTTTGCAGTGCAAATACCTACTACCTTGTATAGTTTTTATCCTTACTTTTCCCCCTATTTTTATTACTTATTATTTTTAAATTTTATTTATTTTTTTTTACTTCTTTAGGGCCGCACCCATGGCAAATGGAAGTTCCCAGGCAAGGGGTTGAATCAGAGCTGTAGCCTCCAGTCTACACCACAGCCACAGCAATGCCAGGTCCAAGCCATGTCTCTGATTGATACCACAGCTCATGGCAATGCCGGATCCTTAGCGCACTGAGCAGGGCTAGGGATCAAACCTGTGTCCTCATGGATACTAGTCTGGTTTGTTACTGCTAAGCTACAATGGGAACCCCACCCCCCCACTCCCATTTTTAAAGTTTATTTTACAAGCAACATTATTAGAACAACAGATTTTTCTTAAAGAAACATCACCCCAAATTATACCACTCTAGCAAACAAACTTCATTTTTCCATGTGCCCTACAGTTCTTGTCCATAGAGGTTGTTATTCACACTTTATGGACATAGGCCCACTCCCCTGGTAGAATCTAATCCCTGTGACTGTAGAGGCAGCTCTCACATCCTTCACACTATTGTACTCCCTGTGCTTGGTACTGTCTGCAAGTGATGGCAGGTACTTCAGGCCTATCAGGAGGACGGAAAGAGTGAAAGGCAAAGATAGCCATGCTCAACTTTTGGCTTCTTAAGGAAGTCTGACAGAAGACAGCCATACACTGATAAAAGATGTTGAGAAAAGAGACTGACAGAAGAAATTCTTCAAAGTAGTAGTAGGTGCTGGAGACTGATTAGAACCCATGGACAAGGGAAAGGAATAAATCAAAGATGATGTTAGAGGGAGTTCCTGTCGTGAACTGTGTTGTGAACAGCAGAAATGAATCTGACTACATCCATGAGGACGCAGGTTCAATCCCTGCGTCCCCTCCCTCAGTGGGTTAAGGATCCAGTGTTGCCCTGAGCTGGGGTGGAGGTGGCAGACAAGGCTCGGATCTGGCGTTGCTGTGGCTGTGGTGTAGGCCAGTGGCTACAGCTCCCTAGCCTGGGAACCTCCATATGCCTCAGGTGTGGCTCTAAAAAAAAAAAAAAAAAGAAAAAAGATGATATTGGAGTTCCCATTGTGGCTTAGTGGGTTAAGAAACTGACTAGTATCCTTGAGGAAGTGGGTTTGATTCCTGGTCTCGCTCAGCGGGTTAGGATCTGGCATTGCCATGGGCTGTGGTGTAGGTCACAGACACGGCTCGGATCTGGCATGGCTGTGCCTGTGGTGTAGGTCAGCAGCTGCAGTTCTGATTGGACCCCTAGCCTGGAATTTCCATATGCCTCAGGTGCAGCCCTAAGAAAAAGAAAAAAGACGGCTCTTAAATCTTGCTCACTAGAACAATGGTTAAGCCCTTGATGCATGTGGGGACGTTGGGAGGGGTGTACTGTGAGTGGTGCGGATAAGGAAAGATGAAGTCACACGCTAGAAGTGACAGTGAGAGTGTCGTGCGTAGTCTGTGGAGAAGTTTCCTAAGAGAGAAGGGAGTGCGTTAGCAGACAGAAACAGCACAGTTGCAGGCACTTCCAGCCCTTGGCCGAGTCTTACCAGCGTCCCCCCCTAACTCTGTGTCCCAGTTTATTTACACAGAACGATATGAAAGTAAATGGGACCGGAACTCATCCTCCATTAACCTGATCCGCTGCTCACGCTTAGAGAGCGTGGACACAAGCCAAAGTACATCCGATGACCAAGCACCGTATGTGATGTCTTCCACATCCCAGAGAAATAACAACTACGAGGAGGTGGAGAAAGCCTGGCCCTCTGGTGACCCCTCTAGAAGCATCTCGACACTCCCTGAGGTTTCTGAAAGTCAGCTGAGGGAAAGAACACTCCTGCCTTACTCGAGTATGTCCCTTCTACCTCCTCCACCTCTTCCACCCCAAATCCACACCATCATCCTGGACTTCTCCATGGTGCATCTTGTGGATGCACATGCGTCGGTCGTATTAAGACAGGTAGGTACTGAGGAGGCTTTTGCAAGAGCTCTGATCCCCTCCTACGCCCCCTCCCCGCCAGCCCCTAGCCCAAATCCAGCACTGATCCCCTGCTGTGTGACCCCTAGGCCACTAGAAACCTGAATCCTGAAGACAGTTTAAGGTCAACCAGAATAAAAAGAAAATGAAGCAATTCTGATTTATTAAACTGGGGTTGGTTGCCTAGGCATGGCATATTACCTCTCAAGGACTGAGAAACAGAAAGCTCTTAACACCATTGAAACATCGATCTGTGCCACACCCAGCAACTCCCAGCATATCCTGAAAGTTAGCTACAAACATTTTCAGGAAATAGTTCACATGCTACAGAAAAAAGCTCACCAAGAGTCCTCCACGACTCAGCTGCTCTAAGGCACTGAGATTTAGAGTTCCCTGGTGGTTCAGTGGGTTAAGGATCCAGCTTTGTCATGGCTGTAGCACAGGTCACTGCTGTGCAGCAGGTTGATGCCCAGCCCAAGAACTTCCGTATGCTTGCAGGCATGACCAAAAAGGAAGGCAAAGATGAAGAAGGAGAAGGGGAGGAAGGAAAGGCATTCATATTTGAAGAAGTTGTGATGAAATGACGCCCCAAGCCTGGGGCTGCCTGGTCCAGTACCTAGATGATCTTCCCCAGTTGCCTCTTCATTGACTGCATCTTTGGGTGAAAAGGGCAGCAAAGAGTTTTCTTTCCAAAGCTGTGTTCCCTGAGTTCTAGCTTCTCTCCCACTTTTTGCTTTCTCAGAATGTTTTCACTTCTCTTCTTGTACAATATGGACAGTTTAGGTATACAACTAACCATATTGGTTTTATTGCTTAATGTCTGATAAGTACACTATCTTTTCTTCCAGCCGGCTTATCTCAGTGTTCAGTGCTCCATACACCCCTGTTCCCACTGGCCATGGCTTAGGTTCACACACCCCGAACCTGCTCACTTCCTGGCTCTGACTTCGCCCACTTATTTCTGAGATACGCTCCTTTGGCTGACTTTCTTCCTTTTATCCTCAGATCCTATTTTATCAAAATATTTATAAATATTTTATTCTATTTCTTATTCCTAAGGGAATACGATTCTGTCTTAAGTGAGTCCAGCTCCTTTTTGATCTAAGACAGTAGGAAGCTCCTCATAGTAGAAAGAACTCCGGGTGGCAGTCCGTGGCTCTGTGCTCTGTCCTGGCTTTACTACTGCTCGCTGTCTGTCGGACCCGAGGTAACTTAATTGCACTGAGCCTTGGTTTCCTCCTCTAGAAAATGAGAGGCTTGGAGGAGATTAATGTTAAGGGCTTTCCCATCCATGAGATCTTCTCCCCAGCAACCCTTCCACCCCATCTTCAGACTCAAATATACTTGATAATGTCTTGTCTTTGGGACTTTTCCAGCTTAGGTTGTACTGCTGGGCTGTGTTCTCTGAGTCTCACACTGTCGTTGCAACTTTAGATTTCGTTGACTCTGCATTGAATGCCTACTATGTGCTAGACTGACCTGGGCACATGATGCGTGCTATCTCATTTCATTCTCACAACAGCCTTGAGAGACAAGCCTATTTCCCCCAAGAGTCCTGGGCTCACAGCTAGTGAGGGGTCTGTCCTGTACCAGAACTGAAAGCATCTGACTCATATCACTGGTCCGCCTGCTCTGTAGCACATCTGTGCCACTCTCGCCACCTCTCCCTCCTCTCATCCTCCATTTCTGCAGAGGCACCGTGTGTTCTGGTCCTTGGCATGACCCTTCCACCCCCAGCCTACGCTGATGACTCTCCACTCCAGCCCCGTCACTGAGGCAACGTCCAGCACCTTAACTTCATAGCCTTCAGGGAGTCACGGTGCACTCTCGCACTTTAAAAATGCAGGCTCCTCCGCAGGTGTCTGCCCCCGTGTGTGTTCCGGGTCCGAGGTCAGGGCATTTGAGAAGAGTGATTCTTCTGATGCTGGCATCACTGAGGCCCAGCTCGTCCTCACCCTCCACAGCGCTGTGCTCTTTGCTTTGTTTTGTACCACCGGGTGAGAGGAAATCATTCCATTTTGTTTACTTTACAACTGAGAACTTAAACCCATGAAGAAAAATCCCAATAGTCATTCTTATTAGAGACAACCACTCAACTTAAGCTTCTTAATTCATAAGATTTTAAGCTCCCACTGCTTGTCATTTAGAGTGTGTCTACAGTGGCTCCTCACCACATGACTTTCTGATTTACCATATGATCAAGAACAACTTTCTTTTCTTTTTTTTTAATAATGATTTTTATTTTTTCCATTATAGCTGATTTACAGTGTTCCGTCAATTTTCTGCTGCACAGCAAGGTGACCCAGTCACACTTACCTGTATACATTCTTTTTTCTCACATTATCATGCTCTATCACAAGTGACCAGACATAGTTCCCAGCACTATACAGTGGAAGAATGACTTTCTCATCTTGCCTTGGGAGTGAAAGAAATAGAGCCTGTCTGTTTCATTTGTTTCTTTTGACACTTTTAACTTAGTGTGGGTGGTTGGAATTTGTTCAGTCTCAAAGTATCAAAATTAATGGTGACTTGCTTTGAATGGAACATTAAGATTTAAAAAAAGATTTATAACCGCAAAGCATACACATATATTGACTGAGGTAAAGCCTTGAGGTCAGTATCTGAGGTTTATTAACCTGATATTACATATCTGATGTTTTACTCAAGTCAAATACAACTTTGCAGAGAAGCTCTGAATGTGACCCTCAGTGCTCCTGAATCTATGCCCAACTATATCACTTGACCACCTCTGGGTCACAGTTTTGCCACCTCTGCTCAGTGAGCTCCAGAGATGGGGGGGGGGTCATAGGCAAACACAAAACAATAATCCCAAAATGTGGTTGTTCATGGGGACCATCCAGTGTGTTCCCACCAGCTTCTATCCGAGCACCGTCCTCACATGAACGTTACCTTTTCCTGTGAATTCTGTCCCCACTTGAGACCATGGGCAACCCCCTCTCACTCTGCACCCCACACGAGCCCGTCTGATTCTCTTTGGTTGTCCTGGCACCTTAGACATTTTCTGCCACATAGCCATTCACTCATCCAACATTTCCAGGGCTGAACGGAATGCAGAGGTAATATAGCCCAGGAAAGTGAACGACTGAAGAGGTTTTAAAATTCAGCTAATGGGAGTTCCTGTTGTGGCACAGTGGTTGACGAATCCATCTAGGAACCATGAGGTTGTGGGTTCGATCCCTGGCCTCGCTCAGTGGGTTAAAGATCCAGCGTTGCCGTGAGCTGTGGTGTAGGTTGCAGACGCGGCTCGGATCCCACGTTACTGTGGCTCTGGTGTAGGCGGGTGGCTACAGCTCCGATGAGACCCCTAGCATGGGAACCTCCATATGCCGCAGGAGCGACCCAAGAAATGGCAAAAAGACCAAAAAAAAAAAAAAAAAAAAAAAAAGCCCCAAGAAAAGCCTACTCTCTCCTACCAAAGAGCTAAGAAGAGGCAGCCTCACATGACATAAACCTTTTCAAGAAGAAATGCCCTATTCCAACAAAACACCAAATGAAAAAAAAATTAAAAATAAATAAATAAAATTCAGCTAATGAGGGAGTTCCCATTGTGGTGCAGTGGTAATGAACCCAACTAGTATTCATGAGGATGCGGGTTTGATTCCTGGTCTCGCTCAGCGGGTTAAGGATCCGGCGTTGCCGTGAGCTGTGGTGTAGGTCGCAGACACAGCTTGGATCTAGCATTGCTGTGGCTGTGGCTGTGGCCGGCAGCTGCAGCTCCAATTTGACCCCTAGTCCGGAAACTTCCATATGCCATGGGTGCAGCCCTAAAAAGGAAAATAATAAATAAATAAATAAATAAATAAATAAATAAATAAATAAAATGCACCTGATGAAAAGTCTCTTTCCTACTGAGTGTGAATATCTCTCACACTGATCCACTCTCTCCCCACAGATGTGCAATGCTTTCCAAAACATCAACCTTTTGGTGCTCATTGCGGGGTGTCACTGTGAGTAACCTTCGTCCTAAGAAGAGGGCTGTGTTTTCTGCATCCTGGATGCTCTGTTCCCCAGGTTTCTGACCCTATATGTGTTCCCCATTTGGTTTGTAGCGTCTGTGGTCAGGACATTTGAGAAGAATGATTTCTTTGACTCTGGCATCAGCAAGGCCCAGCTGTTCCTCACCCTCCATGACGCTGTGCTGTTTGCTTTGTCAAGGAAGTTGCCGGACTCCTCCGAGTTAAGTGTGGACGAATCTGAGACAGTGATCCAGGAAACCTACTCAGAAACAGAAAAGGTTGGATGATGTGAAGCATCGGGGCAGGGAGGGAGGCGAGGGTGAGGAGGAGGGAGACACTGAATCCGACAGAGATGAGCAATGTCCAGGGACAGTTTCTCGTGTGTCTGTCCCAGGATTTGAGATGCTGAAAGGCTCCCCTACTGCCTGGTAAATAGCAGTAAACCTGAGTCCCAAGTTCCCACACTGTCATGGCATATGGGTGCCATTCAGGATCCTTTCCCAACCGAAGACAGGGTTACCCACCCTAGTGGAGGCCTCAAGGATCCTTTAACATCAAGCGTGGTTAGTGCCAGTGCCATACCAATTGATACTTTTTTTTTTTTTTTTTTTTGCTTTTTTTAGGGTCTCACCCGAAGCATATGGAGGTTCCCAGGCTAGGGGTCAAATTGGAGTTGCAGTACTGGTCTACATCCCACCACCACAGCGTGGGATCTGAGCCACATCTGCGACCTACACAGCTCACAGCAACACCAGATCCTTATAACCCACTGAACAAGGCCAGGGATCAAACCTGCATCCTCATGGATGCTGGTCAGGTTCGCTACCACTGAGCCACGAAGGGAACTCCAATAAATATGTTTAAATATCTCCCTTAGCTATCCCTTTAGAATACCCCCTCCAACCTACCCTTGGGATGAATAATAAAACTGATAACTAGCAGAGATAAAGCTCTACCAGTCTAACTGCAGGGCTAGAGCAAAAGCTGAGGACCATAGATGGAGATAAAACCAAAGAAGACAGCAGGAAGCCAGGTCACGAAGGGCCTTATCTGCCAAGGATCACATTAGGGAGTTGAAAAACAAATAAAATCAAGAATAGAAGATGTTCTGGAAAGCTGCCAAGACCATTGCTATTCAAATGGTTTAAATGAAATCCAGCCTGGGTAGAAAAACTAAAGACATCAGAAGTTACGGAGTGATTGAGCCTAAAGAGCAAGTAAGTAACTGAGGAACCAGAGGGTGCAAAGAAGATGAAAATCAAATTAAGTCCAGAAATATTTTCTACTTTGCTAGGAACCCATGATTTCTGGTACCTGAAGTCCTTCTGTATCCTGAAATTCCTTGGCTGTTCAAAAATTAAATGTGATTGCGAAGTTTTTTTTTTTTTGTCTTTTGTTGTTGTTGTTGTTGCTATCTCTTGGGCCGCTTCCGCGGCATATGGAGGTTCCCAGGCTAGGGGTCGAATCGGAGCTGTAGCCACTGGCCTACGCCAGAGCCACAGCAACGCGGGATCCGAGCCGCGTCTGCGACCTACACCACAGGTCACGGCAACGCCAGATCGTTAACCCACTGAGCAAGGGCAGGGACCGAACCCGCAACCTCATGGTTCCTAGTCGGATTCGTTAACCACTGCGCCACGACGGGAACTCCTGATTGCGAAGTTTTAACCCGTCAACTATGTGTTATTTCAGAATGGAGAATCAAGACACAAAATGAAGAGCAGTCTCACAGGAATCCCTAGAAATAAAACTTCAGGCTTTGCTGCACAGCAGGACCCAGTCACAGAGGAATCAGAGCTGGACATGGATCTGTATCCCACGCTGGAGTCACAACAAGAGACTGGGCTAGATCTGGACCTAGGTCTGGATCACCAGATGGAGCCTGAGTCAGAACTGGAGCCAGAAACTGAACCCGAGCCCGAGACCGAGACGGAGACAGAGCCTGAGTCCAGGCCCAGGGCTCAGGCATATCCTCGGCAGCAGTACTGGCCTCTGTATCAGCCTCCATCCTCCAGATCTCCACCTCAGACATAGTCAGGAGAGAGGAGATATCAACATAGGAATTCTCATACACCCAAGGGCAACACCACTGGGATCCCTTGTCGATTAACTGGGAATAAGCAGATGGGTTCCCGCAGCAAATCCTCCCCACCCCAGGGGGCCACTTGGTCTGGAGGCCTGACTAGTGACAGACCAGCTGTACCTGCTTTGGGATTCTTCCACTTGCTGGCCTTTCTTGCTCAGTGAGTATTGGGATCTCACGCCCAGATCCCAATACTCAATACCAAGAATTATCTCTGAATTCCGTACTCAGGCTCACTTCATTTCACCTTCAACAGATATTCCACTGAAGGAGTTCCTCCTTCACAACCCTCATCTCTGCATCCCCTACCCCCACCCTGGGCCTCTCCAACTTACTCATCTCTGTTCCCCTTTCTCCAAGGAGATGAAGCTCAAATAAAAATATGTAACTCTAGTTACATTTGGATCCTTCCTGCATCTTCTCCCTTCTCTGTAATCTGTGTGCCGAAGGGAGTGTCGGGTAGAACAAGTGCCAGAAGTAGGTGGACATGGTGGGGGAAGAGATGAGCAAGGAAAAGAACAACTGGGTAGCATTTGTACGTTATATGCAGGTAATCTTCACTGAGCTGATGCAGTGGGAAATAGGTGGAAACAGGCAGGTTAAGTCAGGCCAGCCTGTGAAGGCTTATAGTACAAAGAACTGTTAGGCTGAAAGCACTTATGCCATCACTCCAAGGTCAGGATCTTATCCTGACAGTTTCAGAAGGCCAGTAAGCTGGACCAATTGATGATAATGTCAGCTCTAAAGAACTCCCCCGTCTTCAGATTCACATTCACCACTGCTTCTTTCTTAAAAGTTTTTTTTTTTTTTTTTTTTTTTTTTTGGTCTTTTTGTCTTTTTTAGGGTCGAACCTGCAGCATATGGAGGTTCCCAGGCTAGGGGTCTAATCAGAGCCACAGCTGCCGGCCTACACCACAGCCACAACAACGCCAGATCCGAGCTGCATCTGCAGCCTGCACAACAGCTCATGGCAATGCAGGATCCTTAACCCACTGAGTGAGGCCAGGGACCAAACCCACAACCTCATGGTTCCTAGTCAGATTCGTTTCTGCTGCTCTGTGACGGGAATTCCTCTTACAAGTTTTTAAGGATATGGGCAATCTAGAATCTGTAGTCTTGGTGGACCAAACTTAGTTAAAATCTGTGACAGACACAAGTCCCTTAGGAGCTGGAAAAGTCAATCATCACTAGTTTGGTCCAACTCCATAACTCCATTTAAAAAAATTTCCCCTCCTCCACTAAAAAAAATAAAAAGGAAAAAAATCTAGTATAAAGGTACAACCAAAAGAGAATATAAACCCCTGGGCAAAGGCATATGGAATCCTGAATTTTATTTCTCACTCAGTAAACAAGATTCCTCTTGCTTAGGTAATCAACTTTTCTCATCTGTTAGATGAAAGCAATCCTTGTTAAAATATGTCTCTTGGAGTTCCCGTTGTAGCTCAGTGGTAATACAGAAGCTGGGCACCAGGGACACAGCTAGATGGAGCCTACAGGTTATTCCCATGGCATCAAGGGCTCTACAAGAAACCGAGTCAAGGGAGTTCCTGTCGTGGCGCAGTGGTTAACGAATCCGACTAGGAACCATGAGGTGGCGGGTTCGATCCCTGCCCTTGCTCTGTGGGTTAAGGATCAGGCATTGCCGTGAGCTGAGGTGTACGTCACAGACGCGGCTTCGATCCCGAGTTGCTGTGGCTCCAGCGTAGGCCAGCGGCTACAGCTCCGATTCGACCCCTAGCCTGGGAACCTCCATGTGCCTCGGGAGCGGCCCAAAGAAATAGCAAAAAGACAAAAAAAAAAAAAAAGAAACTGAGCCAAACCAGGAATGAATTGTCAGTGTGGCAGGAACAGGCCCAGAAATGTTTCAAAACAAGAAAATTTTCATATTTAAAACAGGAGACTAGGAAATGCAGGCAGAGCCCAGTTTCTGTGGGCTGCCGTCCTCTTGCTCCAGCTCCCTTCCATTCCCACCAGAGCAAGGTCTTTAGGAATTCCTGTTATGGCTCAGCGGTAACGAACCCGGCTAGTGTCCATAGGGATTCGGGTTCCATCTCTGGCCTTGA
The DNA here is from genome assembly GCF_054392235.1 of Sus scrofa. Classification (NCBI taxonomy): domain Eukaryota; kingdom Metazoa; phylum Chordata; class Mammalia; order Artiodactyla; family Suidae; genus Sus; species Sus scrofa. Next base: position 40,291,746 of record NC_139389.1, on the reverse strand, counting down.
TCGGTGGGTTAAGGATCCGGTGTTGCCATGAGCTGTGGTGTAGGTTGCAGACTTGGCTCAGATCCCGCATTGCTGTGGCTGTGGTGTAGGGTAGCAGCTGCAGCTCTGATTGGACCCCTAGCCTGGGAACTTCCATATGACACAGGTGTGGCCCTAAATTTAAAAAAAAAAAAAAAAAAAAAAGAGGAAGGTCTTCAAAGAGAACCAATGGCTCTGACACGAGTCGAGTTTAGACTTTGGTCCTTTCTGTTACCCCGCAGCAGAGCTAAATCTTGGCTTTCAGGCATGACTTCAAAAAGACCAACCTGATGCTTGGACTACAGTCTATCCTTAAAGAATACTCTCTGTAAACGCATAACATCCATCCCCTCTGGAAATAATAAGATGAAGAAAAATGGTTAACTGATTATAAATAGGACAGCATTAAAGAAAGGGTAAAGTGAGTAATAATTCAAAGGCTGAGTCTTCTTCAAAATGCAGATCACCCGAAATTCTAAGACATTTCAAACTTTACAAAATGCTATGTTTTGGGTTGGCTAGCTCACTTTTTATTGCATGGTCATCCTGGCAGATTTTACCACTAATGAGTAACAGGAGAAAAATTCTAAACACTAAAAAACTAGTACAGATCAGATCTGAAAAAGTAATTATCTTAGCACAAATTTTTCTCCATTACTGAAAAAAAAAAAACCCTCAAAGTAGCTTATGTTCTATAGTAAATGGGTTGTGGGCTATGATTTTTACATGTGGGAACTAAATAGGATAGATACAACTGCAGAAGATTAGTTTTGGAAAAGAGATTGATCAAAACAGGTGACCCTAGGTCTCTGTCTCTGAATACATTAAATATCACAAGGCCCAATGGATTGTAACTTGGTCATACCCTTATCTGATTTAGATGATTTTTTTTTGGCCACACCCACTGCATGCAGAAGTTCCTGGGCCAGGGATTGAAACTGAGCCATAGCAGTGACCCAAGCCACAGCAATGATAACACTGGATCCTTATCTGCTATGCCACCAGCGAACTCTGATTTAGATGACATGTAGATGAAACTTTGGACTTAGACCTTTGAGTTGATGATATGTAAGAAGGACATGAAGTTTGGAGAGCCACAGCATTGCACATGCTATGATCTAAAGGTTTCTGTTGCCTCAGATACATATGTTGAAATCCTAATCCCCAAGATAATGGTATTAGGAGCTGGTGCCTTTGGGAGGTAATCAGGTCACCCTTATAATTATTAATGGGATTAGTGCCCTTATAAAAGAGGCTTCAGAGAGATCCCTCCTCCATTCCACTCTATGAGGACAGAGCAAGGAGACAGCCATCTATGAAGCAGGAAGTGGATTCTCACCAGACACCAAATCTGCCAGCATTTTGACCTTGTACTTCTCAGCTTCCAGAACTGTAAGAAATTTCTGTTGTTGATGAGCCACCAAGTCTATGGTATTTTGCTATAGCAGCCCAAATGGACTAAGATGACCAGGGACTTAACTATATCACATCGAGATTCAACTCTCATTTATCAGAAGAAATATAGGATATAAGGGCATAATCCAAGGTTATTAATGATCTTAGGATCTCAGAATTTCAATGCTAAAAAAGACCACAAGGGTCATCAGACTATTACCCATTCAATCTCTTATGGTTAAATTTAATTCAATAAACGCTTATTGGAAGACATACCACATCCCAGATATTTTGGTGTTTCCATAATTTATTGCTGCATAACAATCCACCCAAAACTTAGTGGCTTAAAACAATGTAATGTATGTGCTTATGATTCTGCAAAATCTGGGCTGAGTTTAGCTGGGCCCATTCATGAGGTTGCAGCCACCTAGAGATGCACCGGGGCTAGACACTGAAGATGACTTTACTCACAAGTCTCGACACCTCAGCTGGGATGGTTGGAAGAGCTGGAGGCTGGCCAGGCAGCCATGATCTCTCTCTGCACGTGGTCTCCCTGGGAGGGAACCTGGGCTTCACACAGAGGCTCAAGCCCCGGTATCACCCACCACATTCTGTTGATCAAAGTAAGTGACAATACCAGCCTTGATACAGTGTGAAGGGAAATACACTCTACTGGGTTTTTTTTCTGGCCACACCCTAGCCATGTGGGAGTTCCTGGGTCAGGGATGGAACCCAGGTCACAGCATCAACCTGAGCTGCTGTAGTGACAATGCTGGGTCCTGATGAGCCATATGGGAACTGATGAGCCACATGGGAACTGCTTCTACACTGTACTTTTAGAAGGGCAAATACAATCCAGTTCTTGAAGGGAAAATAATTTATGGCCATGTCTCTCTCGCTCGCTCTCTCTCTCTCTCTCTCTTTTTTTTTGGCCGCACTTGCAGCATGCAGAAGCTTCCGGGCCAGGGTTAAATCTAAGCCACAGCTTCAACCTACACCACAGCTCTGGCAATGCCAGTTCCTTAACCCACTTTACTGGGCCAGGAATTGAATCCATGCTGCCACAGAGACAATATAGGATCTTAACCTGATGCACCACAGCAGGAGCTCCCAGTTTTTATTTTTATTTTGTTTTTAGGGCTGCACCTCAGCATATGGAAGTTCCCAAGCTAGTTGAATTGGAGCTGCAACCACAGGGCTATGCCACAGCCACATCTGCAACCTACACTGCAGCGTGCAGCAATGCCAGATCCTTAACCCACTGAGCAAGGCCAGGAATCAAACCTACATCCTTGCGGACACTATGTCTGGTTCTTAATCCACCGAGCCACAAAGGGAACTCCCACTATAGATGTTATCTTTTTTTTTTTTTCCTTTTCGGGCTACCCTGTGGCATATGGAATTCCCAGGCCAGGGATCAGATCTGAGCCATAGTTGTGACCTAAACCACAGCTGCAGCAACTCTGGGTCCTTAACTCACCGTGCTAGACTGAGAATTGAACCTGTGCCCAGTGCTCCTAAGATGCCGTCAATCCTGTTGTGCCACAGCAGGAACTCCTATAGCTCTATCTTAAGGTGCTCCAATTTTTTTTTTTTTATCTGCTATGTGTGATCAACTGTTAATCCCATCCAGTGAATTTTTTCATCTCTGACCTTGTAATTTCTTTCCTAGAAGTTCAGTTTTGGCCTTATATCATACATACCTCTACTGAACATGTTCAAGATTTCCTCTAGTTTCTTAAACATGTGCAATACAGTTATAGTTGTTTTTAATGTTCTTTTCTGCAAATTCTTTTTTTCTTTTTCTTTTGTCTTTTTGCCATTTCTTGGGCCGCTCTCACAGCATATAGAGGTTCCCAGGCTAGGGGTCTAATTGGAGCTACAGCTGCCGGCCTACGCCAGAGCCACAGCAACGTGGGATCCGAGCCGTGTCTGTGACCTACACCACAGCTCACGGCAACGCCGGATCCTTAACCCACTGAGCAAGGCCAGGGATCGAACCCGCAACCTCATGGTTCCTAGTCGGATTCGTTAACCACTGTGCCACGACAGGAACTCCTTTTCTGCAAATACTAACATCAACGCCCATCCTTGGTCAGATTCAATTCGTTGATTTTTCTTCTCACTAGAGGTCATATTTTTCTGCTTCTTCACATACTTGTTCACTTGTCTTGGACACTGGACCAATCTTGCTAGATGCTGTAAATTTTATCTTGTGTATGGGGTATATTTGTCTTCCTATAAATATTTCTGAGCTTTGTTCTGGGAAGTGGTTAAATTACTTGGAAACAGGTTGATCATTTCAAGTATTACTTTTATGCTTTGTTAGGTGAGACTAGAGTATCATTTAGTATAGGGCTAATTATTCCCCCAAACGGAGACAAAGACTTTCTTTCTTTCCTTCTTCCTTCCTTCCTCCCTCCCTTCCTGCCTTCCTTTTGTCTTTTTAAGGTGGCACCCACAGCATATGAAGGTTCCCAGGCTAGGGGTCCAATTGGAGCTGTAGCTGCTGGCCTATACCACAGCCACAGCAACTTGGGATCTGAGCCCTGTCTGCAACCTACACCACAGCTCACAGCAATGCTAGATCCGTAACCCACTGAGCAAGGCCAGGGACCGAACCCATGTCATCATAGATACCAGTTGGGTTCGTTACCCTGAGCCACGACAGGAACTCCCGACGAAGTCTTTCTAAAAACTTTCTTTATCCAGTGCTCTAAATATTGGACTTGACATAATCAAAGTAGCCTCATATTTTAATTCATTTTGTGTTATTTTATAAATCTGCTGATGGAGACTTTTTAAAGCTTGTGATATAGATTTGTTAAAATACAGCTTTTCATTACAAGAAAAATAGTCTCTAATGAAAATCTATAAAAGCAGGGGGAAAAAAGAATCTTTTGTACTTCCCATTCCTTAAAGATTAATCCTGTTAACATTTTGAAGTGTTACTTTTGCTTTACTAAAAGCATAGTAAAGAAGGGATCTTCCCTTCCAAAGTTACAGAACTTGGTGTTCCTGTTGTGGCTCAGCGGGTTAAGAACCCAACATAGTGTCTGTGAGGATGTGGGTTCAATCATTGGCTTTACTCAGGGGGTTAAGTATCTGGTGTTGCCACAAGCTGCAGTGTAGGTTACAGATGCAGCTTGGATCTGGCATTGCTGTGGTTGTGGTGTAGGCGAGCAGCTGTAGCTGATTCGACCCTAGCCCAGGAACTTCCATATGCTACAGGTGTAGCTGTAAAAAGAAAAAGCAAAGTTACAGAACTTTTTAAATCTTCATCAAATTAAGGGATTCTCTGATTAAATCTAAAATGGCCCATCCTAACATGAATTTCTTGCTCTCAAGGACTAACATAAACAACCCTGCAGGATGTTCACATCTGACTCCAGTCCTTTTAGGCAGCTCCAGGTCTGCAAGTTTGGTTCCAGCACACTTTCTTCAGATTTAATAAATTCAAGGAAATGCCAGGGAGTGGACAGAAACTATGGCCATTCCCTCATGCTGTCTAATTTTTTAGGAAGCCATGGTTTGCAGCTGCCCCTCTAGTCTCAGGGCAGGCTGTCCTTGACCAAGCTGTGAAGGCAGCAGTTTACCTCGAGATTTTTTTCACTGAAGGGACACAGGTGGTAGCTATGAGCTGAGCCTTATGTTTGTCTGGGGTTTTAAAATGTCTTCCTGCTCTGCAAAAGATCCCAGGCTGGAGGGGAGACTGCATATTGCTCAGGGACTGCAGTGCTGAGTACCTCCACTCATCCCTGTTTTAAGATTCAGCAGGGCTGTGAGGGCAAGGAGGGAGGCAGGATTCTACATCGCCCTCTGCTGGGGGCCACAGGAGAGGTTTTTGGTTTTGTTTCTTTTGGGGTTATCTTTTTTGGGGGGGTGTTTTTTGCCTTTTCTAGGGCCACTCCTGCAGCACATGGAGGTTCCCAGGCTAGGGGTCTAATCGGAGCTGTAGCTTCTGGCCTATACTACAGCCAAAGTAACGAGGGATCCGAGCCACGTCCTCGACCTACCCCACTGCTCACAGCAACGCCAGATCCTTAACCCACTGAGCAAGGCCAGGGATCAAACCCGAAAACTCATGGTTCCTAGTTGGATTTGTTTCCACTGCGCCACGACGGGATCTCCGGGGTTATCTTTTTTTTTTTTGGTTTTTCTTTTTATGGCTGTACCTTCTGTATATGGAAGTTCCCAAGCTAGGGGTGGAATTGGAGCTGCAGCTGAGGCCTACACCTAACAACAACACCAGATCCAAGCCATATCTGTGAACTATGCTCCAGCTTGTGGCAACACCACATCCTTAATCCATTGAGAGAGACCATGGATCAAACCCACAACCTCATGGAGACTACATCGGGTTCTTAACCTGATGAGCCACAATGGGAACATCTGGTTTTGTTTGTTTTTATTTTTACAAGGAGAACATTAAACATACTTTATTAGCACCAAAAAAATCATCCATAACATGGCAGAGCAAGCAGAAACACACTTAGCAGTCAAAGGGTTAGTGTTGCATACAATTTGGCTTTTTTGTAGCCTTGGCAATAGCTATCAGGCTGTAAAACACTATGCTGTAGCAGCAGGTTAGGAGGCTAGGAGCACTCACTAGTGGTACGGAGCACACTAACAAAACGACACAAGAATGGGAGTTCCCGGCATGGCTCAGTGGTTAACGAACCCAACTAGCATCCATGAGGATGAGGGTTAGATCCCTGGCCTTGCTCAGGGGGTTAAGGGTCTGACACTTCAGTGAGCTGTGGTGCAGGTTGCAGACACGACTAGGATCTGGTGTTGCTGTGGCTGTTGCATGGGCCAGCAGCTACAGCTCTGATTGGACCCCTAGCCTGGGAACCTCTATATGCCACAGGTGCAGCCCTAAAAAAAAAAGACACAAGAATGGATTTGATTACTTTAGTGCAGAATGTCTAGGACAAACTGTAAATTCAGTTCAACACTAGAAGCAAACACTAGAATTTGAGATTACTTCCAAAATACTGCCTACTATTCTAAGTGACAGAGAGGTGCTCATTAAAGTTATTTACAGAGAAAACAGTTATACAGCACCTTTAAATATGCAATTTAGGTTTCATATTTTCCATTAAAGTGCAACTGCACCAAGATTCTGTAAATCGTATTTAAGCAATTCAGCTATGAGTTCACAACAAAGAGATACACACTGCTATGCAAATTATGAATTATAGCTTACCAATAATCTCAGCATCAGCAACCACTATAGTTACTGCTATCTGCCTTGCTTGGATATCTTTTATTTTCATTTTCTTTATTTTTCTTTTTCTTTTTTTTTTTTGGTCTTTTTTGGGGCTGCACCCACAGCATATGGAAGGTTCCCAGGCTAGGGGTTGAATCAGAGCTGTAGCTGCTAGCAGAGCTACAGCTGCCAGCCTACACCACAGCCACAGCAACGCCAGATCCGAGCCTCGTCCGGGACCTACGCCACGGCTCATGGCAACGCCGGATCCTTAACCCACTGAGCAAGACCAGGGATGGAACCCACAACCTCCTGGTTCCTAGTCGGATTTATTAACCACTGAGCCACAACGGGAACTCCTATTTTCATTTACTTCGTGGTTCACAAACTCACTACATACACAGTAAAAGATCCAACTTTAAGGAATCAGTGCACATGTCAACTTTAAAAATCACACACAGGGCTATATTGCAGCAGCTATTCCAAATGTCTGTTCATTTTTTGTTTGAATTGTGCCATCCTTTTTTCTTTTTCTTTTTCTTTTTTATTTTTTAGGGCCATATCTGCAGCATATGCAATTTCCCAGGCTAGGGGTCCAATTGGAGCTGCAGCTGCCAGCCTATACCACAGCCACAGCAACGTGGGATCAGAGCCATGTCTGCAACCTACATCACAGCTCACAGCAATACCAGATCCTTAACCCACTGAGTGAGGCTAGGGATCAAACCTGCATCCTCATGTATACTAGTCGGATTCGTTTCTGCTGCACCACAATGGGAACTCCCCCAAAAATCTGTTTTAAGTTATAGCATTTGTTAAAAAAATTAATCCCTGAGGCCTATAAATAAAACTCCACTCTCAACTTTATAAATCTGAAATTTTAATACATTTAGAAAATCCAACTTATTTAGCAGTACCTTTTGTGAAAGAGACAAGGAGACTGAGTCTAAACTATAGCAACACTTAAGTGTAATGCACTATCCTTGCACTAGAAAATTGCATTTTTTTTCCTAAAAGGAAAACAGTTTTTATTTTGAGGGTTTCCAAAGCTTGATTTATAATAACAGCAAATATTTTACTTTTGAAAGTTTATAGAAAAATTATTAGAAAAAATGGTAATTTCAAACATTGATCACACTGTTGAAATACTCATCCTAATACTTTGTGCTTCAGGAGTTCCCATCATGGTGCAGTGGTTGACGAATCCGACTAGGAACCTTGAGGTTGAGGGTTCGGTCCCTGCCCTTGCTCAGTGGGTTGACGATCCGGCGTTGCCGTGAGCTGTGGTGTAGGTTGCAGACGCGGCTCGGATCCCACGTTGCTGTGGCTCTGGCGTAGGCTGGAGGATACAGCTCCTGTTTGACCCCTAGCCTGGGAACCTCCATATGCCGCAGGAGCGGCCCAAGAAATAGCAAAAAAAAAAAAAAGACAAAAAAATAATAATTTGTTCTTCAATAAGAAATAGAATTTTTTAAAAAAGTTATGGCCTCTTACTGCGGTTGGATTTTTAACCCACTGTGCCACAGTGGGAACTCCAGAAATAGAATTCTTCATAGCAAATGCCCCAGTGTGGCCTCACTCAATTACTACAGCCATTAAAAACCAACTGTTAACTAAGTTGGCTAAATGTTTTTGTAGCTTTACTGCACACATGAAGCTCTATTCTCTGTCATCTCAATAGGCACCACATCTATTGAAGAAACAGATCACATGTGACAGATACTCACACTAAGCTTACCGCACTGAAGAACCTAACTCTATATGTGAGCTTGCTCTAGGTGTACGGGATGATGAACATAAAGCAGATCTAGGTAATGCCCTTTGAGGATGGGAGGGTTTACTTTGTCTTGACTGGTTCTCATTCTAATCAGTGAACTCATTGTTTTTAATGACACTCCTTTAAAAAAAAAAATCACTGATGGTAAAGGGAGCCCACCAATTCCGTCAGAGGCGCTGCATCTGCAGATGACTGCGTGGCAGATAAACTGCAGGCTAAAAGGGCAGGTTTTTTTAGTGATAGAATAAGCAGTTTTTTAAAAACATGCAAGAACTGGGATCTTTACAATGTTCCAAAAGTGCTAAGGCAGTGGAGGAGGGAATTGCATAAGGGTCGTGAGCATCTAAATCTAAACTCGTGATTCCACAGTTGTTTCAGGCAGGCAGGGATCTGCTGTTGTGACAGAAGCTTGCAGAGAAGAGGACTCTTGCACAGAGTCCTTAGGCAGAAATGTGCCTTCAGGTTTTCTCTTCAAGAATAGCTTCTACTTAGTAACAGTCCTTCACTCACCAGTGACAGGGATTACCTGTAATCTGAAGCCAATCAGGCATGAGGCAGTGTATGTAAGCAACCTGCTTATGGACTTTCTAAGCTCCTTGTCTGCTAACATGGGCAAGGATCTCTCCAGATTCCTGATGTTGCTTCTGCCCAGATAACTGCAAACACAAGGTGGTTGTGTCCTCTTCTGAGTCACAATTAGCTTGTGAAATTGCAGAATTGTCCCAGTTTATTTCAATCACTCCAGGAGCTAACTTTGGTTCTAGTTTATGCAACAAATATGTAACAAACCTGGGCGGTGTCTTCAAATGTCAATACTTGCACATTGGGAAGGGGATCAACCTCGTTTGCAATACTAAGCTGTCTTCTCTAAACTTATATTCCTCATCCTCTCTAGAAGCCAAGGATAGATCAACTCTATCAAAAAATGTTGAATGTGGAATTCCCATCGTGGCGCAGCGGAAACGAATACAACTAGGAACCATGAAGTTGCAGGTTTGATCCCTGGCCTTGCTCAGTGGGTTAAGGATCTGGTGTTGCTGCAAGCTGCAGTGTAGGTCACAGATGTGGTTCGGATCTGGCGTTGCTGTGGCTGTGGTGTAGGCCAGCAGCTACAGCTCTGATTGGACCCCTAGCCTGGGAACCTCCATATGCCGTGGGTGCAGCCATAAAAAGACAAAAGACAACAACAACAACAAAAAAATGTTGAGTGTGGGCTCAGTGACACATTTGAGGGGCTAAATCTGAGCCAGCCGGGAAAGGACATTTCTCAAGCATTTAATTCAGAAAGCTGTATTTTTCTTTTATTGGAAAAGAGGAGCTTTGATGGCTCCTTTTTAAGTTTTCATGGGAAGGCACAAGCCCACAGCATCCTGCACCCTCTGTCTCAGAGAGCAACTTCCTGCATTGCTGCCAGAAGGATGTTCACATCATGTGCAGAGCTGAAGCCAAATCGCCTCTCTCTCTTTTGAAGTCCACTTGAGGTCCATTAAACTTTTTATCAGTATCTGAGGACTCCGCGTCTTTGTAGACCAGGAATGTTTTTCCTTTACACCTCATGGAGCAGGCCAATAATAGGAATCTCCTTGCAAGTCTCCTTCTGGGATGACTCACGAATTATGATCCATTTCAATGCATGTTTCAACCATCTGAGGAGTTTCAGTAGCACAATTTTGGTTTCTCCTTGAAGAATTCATTGATGCGCTTAATCCCAGTTGTAAGGCAACTTTTCCACTTATGGGACTGCTCTGCTGCTGGGGAGCTCTCTCAGATACTGTTTTTTTTTTTTTTTTTTTTTTTTGTCTTTTTGCTATTTCTTGGGCCGCTCCTGCGGCATATGGAGGTTCCCAGTCTAGGGGTCCAGTTGGAGCTGTAGCCACCAGTCTATGCCAGAGCCACAGCAACGGGGGATCCGAGCCTTGTCTGCAACCTACACCACAGCTCACGGCAACGCCAGATCCTTAACCCACTGAGCAAGGGCAGGGACCGAACCCGCAACCTCATGGTTCCTAGTCAGATTCGTTAACCACTGCGCCACGACGGGAACTCCTGTTTTTTTTGTTTTTTCTATTTTATTTTATTTCATTTTTCTTTTTAGGGCCGCACCTGTGGCATATGGAATTTCCCAACCTACACTGCAGCTCACAGCAACGCCAGATCCTTAACCCACTGAGTGCAGCCAGGGATCGAATCCAAGTCCTCAAGGATTCTAGTTGAGTTTGTAACCTGCTGAGTCACAATGGGAACTCCTGATTTCTTTTTCTCTTTGACAGATAAACAAACACCTGTTGGCATTCATGCCCCTATTTTCACTAGGCCTTCCTCCTTTGTGGCTGAAGAGATTTCTGACACCTTTGAAGATATTCTGTATTTCCCCCACTGATTGTAAGATGGTGACCAACAGCAGGCAGGGCTTTGGAGAGGCGGTAGCCGTGAAGGAAATATGTTGTTCTTCTGACCACAGATACACAGGTGCCCTTAACCTGCTACACCCACTGATGTTCATTCCTCCAGAGAACCTGTCTGTCTCTGTGACATCCTAATGCATCTTATAAACGGGGTGTGGGAGTCAGAGCAACTTATAGGAGCCCCACTTTTCCATTCCGCTATTACCGGGGTGGGGGTGGGGTCCCTTCCAGGTGGCACTCATTTATTAACCCTTTACTGTGTGTCAGGCTCTGTTCTAAGCACTTCATGGAAGTTCACATATGGTTCTGCACAACCACCCTATGAGGTAGGGCTGTTATTACTCCAGATTCCCAGATGAGGAAACAGAGGTCCCGGAGGTCCCACTGCCCTGGATTCCACCGAGGCCCCTAATGCCACCCTTCTGATGACGGCTCAGTATGGCAAAGGTTCAGAGTAAGTCCAAGAGTGCAAATTCCTGACCTAGTAGAGGGAAAGGTGGTGCCGCCAAAAGGAAAAGAAGCAGGGTTTAAATGGAGGACAATTCATACTTAACTGAGTACATGCGATGGTGCAGGTACTTTATGGGTATTATCAGGTATAACTATTACTTCCTCCAATGCCTCTCCTTGAGAGGGGGACACTTTTTTTATACAGGGTATGACTCTAAGACCAAGGGTTTGCCTAAAGTCACAGCTATTCAACGTCAGTGTCAAAATTCAAACCCAGGTTCGATGCCAAAGATTAGGCCTTTTTTTTACTTGGTGCTGCTTCAATTTGGGGAAAGGTGGCTTTTTGGTGCCTCTGAACTGGAAAACTCAAATCAGTGCACTGGGGGCCTCTGTGTCTCTGCCTCCTCTCCCTGCTCCCTTCTACACACACCCAGACACCCCTGGTTCTTACATTCTTTTGCAACATCCCACAGATGTACAGAGTATCTACTATACATCTGCCACTTCTCTTTTAGGGCCTGGAGGTAGAGCAGTGAACAAAAGTCGCAATCATTCCAAGGAGTGGTAGGACAATCAAAACAAACAAGCAAAAACAAAGGCCTTTCCTCCCGGAAATATCATTCTCATGTGCACCGCCAGAGTGTGTATAAACTCTCAGGGTTTCAAACAAAGGAACGTACTGAAATACTGGGGTGTGGATTGATAATAAATAACTTTAATGACTGGGCAACACATCTTTTCACAAGTCGGATGGTTTCCAATTATTTGCTTTCAGCAAAATTGAATGAGGACCTCCTGGAAGTGTCATCAAAATAAGTTTTGATTATTACTACATGAGGTTTGGCACATTTGGAAAGAGTTTTAAAAAAAAAACAATGATATTGCTATGCCAAAACCTTTCCCTTCCCATGTATTTTCTTTTAGCCGCACCCACGGCTTGCAGAAGTTCCTGCGCCAGGGATCAAACTTGTGCGACAGCAGTGACCAGACCACATCAGTGATGATGCCGGATCCTTAACTACTAGGCTACAAGGGAACTCCCCCACATATTTATGTTATGTGACCAAGTTTTCATAGTCAAAAACATGAATAGAATGACTCAGGACTCATTAAGAAAAATCATCTACCTCTGCAATGAGATACATTTGCAATAAGGTTACAAAGTGATCCTAATCTTTAATTGTGTAATAAAAAACACTCGTGATAATAGGTAAGAAAGTTTTTAGAGGATTATGATCTCAGGAAATGTTTTTATTTTTATTATTTACTCATTTTTGTCTTCTTAGGCGCACCTGCAGCATATGGAGGTTCCCAGGCTAGGGGCCGGATCGGAGCTGTAGCTGCTGGCCTACACCACAGCCATAGCAACGTGCGATCTGAGCCGTGTCTGCAACCTATACCACAGCTCATGGCAATTCGGGATCCTTAACCCACTGAGCAAGGCCAGGGATCAAACCCACGTCCTCATGGATACTAGTCAGATTCGTTTTCACTGAGCCATGATGAGAACTACAGGAAATGCTTTTACAAATTAAAATATAATGCACATTTCTGTGGTGGAGAAGTATGATGGAAGGATCAATACAAAACTTTTAAGCCTAAAATTTTATTAGCTGAGGATAAACTTCTGTGAGAGTAAAATGAAATAGAAATACAAGCTCAAAGAGAAAAGGGGGTAATGCAAAATTTCTTATAATTAACAAAGTGATTTTGTCGTTTTACATATAAAAATGGATGCCAGTGGGTAGCAAATTGCTACTGTATTTAAATCCCATGGGATGACATTCAAAACTGTGATTTAACACTTTTATTTATTTATTTATTTATTTATTTTTGTCTTTTGTCTTTTTGTTGTTGTTGTTGTTGCTATTTCTTGGGCCGCTCCCGCCGCATATGGAGGTTCCCAGGCTAGGGGTCGAATCAGAGCTGTAGCCACTGGCCAACGCCAGAGCCACAGCAACGCGGGATCCGAGCCGCGTCTGCAACCTACACCACAGCTCATGGCAACGCCGGATCGTTAACCCACTGAGCAAGGGCAGGGACCGAACCCGCAACCTCATGGTTCCTAGTCGGATCGTTAACCACTGCGCCACAACGGGAACTCCTTTATTTTATTTATTTTATTTTATTTTTGTCTTTTGTCTTTTTGTTGTTGTTGTTGTTGTTGATTTAACACTTTTAAAGTGTCAATTTCCTTCCCAATTTGTATGCCTTTTATTTAATTTTCTTGCCTAGTGACCCTGGCTAGAACCTCCCATACAGACTGAACATAAGCGGTGAAAGTGGACATCCTTGTCTTGTCCCTGATCTGAGAAAGAAAGCTTCCAGTCTTTCATCATCAAATATGATACAGCTGTGGGTTTTTCCTCAGCCTTTACCAGGGTAAGGAAATTCTCTTCTATTTCTAGAATAGTTCACTGAGTGTTTTGCACAGGGGTAGTCTCAAAAAGGTATTGTAGTGGGTAAGGGAGCAAAATGTTTGAAAGCTCAAATTCAAGTTCCTTAGAGGCTGTGTCCCTGCTATATCCCCAGCATCAAGCATAGTTCGTGAAGCTGGTAGGGGCCCAATAAGCACTTATGGAGCAAACTATCTCCCACCTTCCTCCTTGCATTTTGTTTGTCTGTTTGTTTAGGGCCACACCCTCAGCATATGGAGTTCCCAGGCTAGGAGCTGAATCAGAGCTGTAGCTGCCAGCCTACACCACAGCTCACAGCAATGCTGGATCCTTAACCCACTGAGCGAGGCCAGGGATCAAACCTGCATCCTCATGGATGCTAGTCAGATTCGTTTTGGCAGAGCCACGACAGGAACTCCCCCCCCTTGCATTTTAAACTCCAGTGATACGACACCCTTTATGCTCCCCCCGCCCCCAGACCATGCTGTATTCTCTGGCTGGAGTTTTCGCCTTCCCTTCTGTTCCCAGCTGACCCCTATTCAATGCTCTCCACAGCTGCCCAGGCGTCATCTCACTCAGGAGATGCCTCTCTCCACCCTCCTTCTCAAATCCTGAGCTGAGGGGGGCCTCTTTTTGTGCACCTCCTGACTAAACTAGACAGGTGATATAGTGGGTGGTTAAGAGTATGAATTTGAGGACCCAGCTGCTCAGATTCAGATTTTGTTTTTGTCATTAAAAAAAATTTTTTTAGGCCCACACGTGTGGCATATGGAAGTTCCCGGGCTAGGGGTCCAATTGGAGTGCAGCTGCCAGCCTACACCATAGCCACGACACCAGATTCTATCCACTGATGGAGGCCAGGGATCAAACCCGCGTCTTCATGGATACTATTCAGGTTTGTTACCACTGAGCCGCAACGGGAACTCCTATCTTTCTCTTTTTTAAAAAAAATTAAAATACAATTGATTTACAGTGCTGTGCCAGTTTCTGCTGTGCAGCAAAGTGACTCAGCCATACATACATACACTTTTTTTTTCTTGCTTTTTAGAGCTATACCTGCCACATGGAATTTCCCAGGCTAAAGGTCTAATTGGAGTGGTAGCTGCAGACCTACCCCACAGCCACAACAATGCCAGATCCGAGCCGTGTCTGCGAACTACACCACGACTCACAGCTATGCCAGATCCTTAACCCACTGCGTGGGGCCAGGGATCAAACCCACATCCTCATGGATACCAGCTGGGTTTGTTTCTGCTGAGCCACAACAGGAACCCCCCCGCCCTTTCTTTTTTTTTTTTTTTTTTTGTCTTTTTAGGGCTGCACCCATGGCATGTGGGTCCCAGGCTAGGGGTCTAATCAGAGCTGTTGCCGCCAGCCTACGCCACAGCCACAGCAATTCGGGACCCTTAACCCACTGAGAGAGGCCAAGGATTGAACCTGCAACCTCACGGTTCCTAGTCGGATCCATTTCCGCTGCGCCATGATGGGAACTCATGGCTTTTATTCTTTCACCTCCTCCACCTACTCCCTTCAACCCTTCATTCTGGCACCATTTCCGTGTTAAGTTTATTTTTATAGAAGAAAGTCAGAAAGGAGGTTATCTCCGAGCAGCTTCTGTTCTTGAGCCTTTTCAGGAATCAGGGAGCCCAAAAGGCTGACTTAACTTGCTTGGAAAGTGCTAGCTGCTTTGGGTGTATCCTACAGACTGCCCAAACAGGCTGTGCTGGATACTTTCCATTTGCCCCTCCAGATTCCCCCTCCACCCTTCTCCACCCTGCTCTGTGCCCTAGGAAGCTGGCTGGCATGGACTGCATCACATGGCACCCTTGCCCTCTAATTTCCAGTTGGGTTTTGTCAATGGGGGGAGGCATTTGCCTAAGAGGATGATTGGAGAAAGAAGTTGGGTATATATTTCCCTTCTGGGCCATGGTCACATCCCTTTATCAAAGGGCACAGCTGTAATCAGGCAGCCCTTTTTTATTTTTTTTGTCTTTTTAGGGCCACACCTGCGGCATCCCAGGCTAGGGGTTGAATCGGAGCTGTAGCTGCCGGGCTAGGCCACAGCCACAGCAACGTGGGATCCGAGCCATGTCTGCGACCTACATCACAGCTCATGACAATGCCGGATCCTTAACCCACTGAGTAAGGCCAGGGATCGAAACCCATGTCCTCTTGGATACTAGTCGAGTTTGCTAACTGCTGAGCCACAAAAGGAATGCCACGCAGCCCTCTCTTACCCATACAGCTCTGTTATGGGTTGAAGTCTATCTCCCCTCCTCAAAAGGTCTACTGGAGTCCTAACCCCCAGGACCTCAGAAGGTGACCTTTTGGAGATAGGGTCTTTACAGAGCTAATCAATTTCGATGAGATCCTGAGGATGGGCCCTAATCCAATATGACTGATGTCCTCATGAAAAGGGGAAACTTGGACATAGACATGCAGGGACAGGGAGAAGAAAGTTGTCTATAGGCCAAGGAAAGAGGACAGATCCGTCCCTCACAATCCTCGGAAGGAACCAGCCCTGCTGACACCTTGATTTCGGACTACTAGGCTCCAGAGCTGTGAGGCAATACATTTCTGTTGTTTAAGCCACCCAGTTGGTGGTACTTTGTTATGGCAGCCCTAGCAGACTAACACAAGCTCTCACTGGGTTCTGGCAACACCTCCACCCCCTTGTCCCTTCAGGCCTGGGAGGTGGTAAAAACTCCCACTGTTCTGGTCCCTGGATGCCTCACCATCCCTCGTTGGATTCCCTTCACCCCATTGACATCTCAATCCCCTTATTCAATTCTCTTCGGTTATTCTGTTGAGTGTGCCATGGTTCCTGCTACTTGAGTCTAAAATATTATTACATTTTCCCCAAATACTTCACAAACCTATCGCCAAGGCACAATAAAGTTCCGTGGGGGGTTTCCAGTCCTGCAGACATTTTCGGGGAATCTTAGTCAAGATAAAGCATCGGATATATGTTCTTCTGTTGTCCATTACATCTTACAGGACACAGGGGAAGCCTCAAGAGGAAGTGATACTTTGGATTTAATTCAGATCAAAACTCTGGACACAGTGTGCGAGTTTGTCGTAATCAAGGCAGGGAATATTGGGTGTGATGAAACATATATCCTACACTTTAGGTGCTCATATTTCAAAAATTCCAAAGAAGCATTAGGGAAGATCCCAGGGTAGTCTTAAAAAGTAAGTTAGCTCAAAAGGAATGGGATCTTTGCAGAAATTAAATTCTGACACTACCCATGGGCAGCAAAAACACAATGACTCATGTTCTCCGAATAATTCTACTTTTAAAAGGACTTGCAGAAAAACAGTTGTGGGAGAGGGATATGCATGTAGTTGAGAATGATACCAAAAAATAGTCACCACTTTTAAAACTAACTTCTGGAAGGGTAAAATCCAAAATAAGACAAGCCCTGTGAAATTAGGGGGGAAAGTGATTTTGTAAAGTTATAAAGCAAAATGCACATAAAAAAGTATAGGCTTTAGAACAGTAGAAAAAAACTAGGTTATATGAACAATTACAGAAATGACAGAAAAAGGTGTGAAGAACTGAAGCATGCTGGGAGAATGGGGGGAAACAGATGAAAGAAAAGGGAGAAATGGTCAATTCTGGGAACTCAGTTCAGTGAACTTGACCCTGACTCTGGAAAAGTTCTCCAACAAGTTGTTAAACAGATGTCTGCTAGGCTCCTACAGGGAGAAGCAACAGTCACTCAGAGTCAGAATAGATGTGACTGATTCGTACCAAGCTAAACATATGTCCTTTTTGATGGATCTGCACTAACCCTCCAGGATTTTACCACAGCTCTCCTGTTGTCCCTCTTAGTGTTTTCTCTCTCCTCCAGACCTTTCTCATAAACCGCATATCATTTACTCTTTGATGAGACACATATTTGAGAATCTACTAAGTGCCAGACACTGTGCTAGGCGCTGAAGACACAGTGAGGAAAACCCAAACACGGTCCCTATCCTCAAAGAGTTCACTTTCTGGTAGGGAGTAATTTTCCCATTCTGGGACTTTTCCTTAACCACCAGCTCTCTCCTGACTTTTCTAAACCACATGTGGTTTTCCTGAGCTGGCAGAATCCTCAGACTCCAAGCCTTCACTGGCTGCCCCAACTCTCGTTTTGTTTTTAAGGACCGTCAGGAGGGATCTATCTGGGTTGCAGTTTTCCTTGGCCAACAGGTCCTCTTTTGCAATATGCCCAGAAATGCTATCATTCAGGTTCCATGCACCAGATATTAATTATCTAAATTTCAAATTTGGCAAACCTACATTTCCAGCCTCACACTCCACTTCGTTCCTTCAGCCACTACCAGCCCCAGCCCCCGCCTATAAGTTTCTAAACCTGTGCCTTTTTGCTCAATTGATTTTCTCATTCAGGAATGCCTGACAACTTCTCCACCTTTGGAAATCCTACGCATTTCCCAAGATCCAACTCTAAAGATGCCTCCTCCCTGGTGGGTGTAATGATCTGCTTAGGGCAATAAAATCCCACCCAAGACCCCATGCTTGACTTACGAGACACTATTGTACTTTCATCTTCCTTTCTCAATTAATTACTTGTTTGTCTTCCCCACTAGAGTCTTTAAGGGCAAAGGTCTGCTGAGCTTTACAAAGGGGTTGGCAAACTAAGGCCTGAGCCAAGGATGGTTGAAATAGAGGAAAAAAGATCAACAGAAGAGGAGTTCCCGTCGTGGCGCAGTGGTTAACGAATCCGACTAGGAACCATGAGGTTGCGGGTTCGGTCCCTGCCCTTGCTCAGTGGATTAACGATCCGGCGTTGCCATGAGCTGTGGTGTAGGTTGCAGACGCGGCTCGGATCCCGCGTTGCTGTGGCTCTGGCGTAGGCTGGTGGCTACAGCTCTGATTCAACCCCTAGCCTGGGAACCTCCATATGCCGCGGGAGCGGCCCAAGAAATGGAAAAAAAAAAAAAAAAAAAAAAAGATCAACAGAAGAATAGTTGATGATTCATGAAAATTACATGAAATTCAAATTT
This sequence comes from Sus scrofa, assembly GCF_054392235.1. Lineage (NCBI taxonomy): Eukaryota > Metazoa > Chordata > Mammalia > Artiodactyla > Suidae > Sus > Sus scrofa. The sequence continues at coordinate 40,273,083 of NC_139389.1, read as the reverse complement.
CAAGGATAATAAATAAGGTATTCGGAGAACACTGACAGCTTCTGAGTTCCACTTGCAGAGCTGAATTGCTAAGAAACTTTACGACCCACAAGCTTTAATATTTACTATATGGCCCCTTACAGAAAAACTTTGTTAATACTACTTTACAACAAGGATTTGATAATTCAATCAATGCTTCAGGACACCAAAATTCTGAGTACATATCGCCTCCAAGTTTTTGTTTCTACAGTGGAAGTAATAACTATCTTGCCTTTAAGCTGTCATGAACATCAAATGTATTATCAAAGATAATGCACTTAGAAAAGTATAAAAATATTCTTTAAAAAAAGACAAGTGCATTTATCTGTGGAAAGATGATGAAGTGCTAAATTAAGAAAACACTATAAGTTTTTATTCTCCCGCTTCCTTTAATACCTTCATTTAAACCTGAAATTTTAAAAGAAAACTCACTTTTCGACTTTTTTTTTTTTGAGACGATAACATCACAGGTTCCTTCCAGTCTTTTTTTGTGTGTTGCTCCCACTTCCTTTTCTTTCTCCCATTTTTTTTCCCGTCTTTTCTAGGGCCACACCCACGGCATATGGAGGTTCCCAGGCTAGGGATAGGAACTGTAGCCGCCAGCCTACGCCACAGCCACAGCAACGCCAGATCCCAGCCGCATCTGCGACCTACACCACAGTTCAGGGCAACGCCGGATCCTTAACCCACTGAGCAAGGTCATGGATCTAACCGAAAGCTCATGGTTCCTAGGCGGATTCCTTAACCACTGAGCCACCTCGGGAACTCCAAAAAAATTTTTTTTAATAAATTTTATTGGTGTATAGGCGACTTACAATGCTGTGTTAGTTTCAGGTGTACAGCAAAGTGAATCAGCCATACATGTACATATACACCCATTTTCTTAATATAGTATCTCATTTGGCCCTCAGAAGAACTCTCTGGACTAACTAGGACACACCTGGGACTATTCCATTTTACAGACCAGGAAACGGAGGCAGTTTACAGTTGGCTGCGGAGCTCTGACTCAGCACGCAGGGAACCCTCAATGGCCACGCTCTTCGCCATTCCTCAGAAGCAACCGCTCGAAAATAGAACAAAGCTGATCTTCCCAAGCTTCCAAGTTTGGTTCTCAAACACCCCGGGAACATTCACCCTAGGCGTTCTTTCCTCCCCTTCCTCCCCTATTCTCTACGCCCCCCCCCCCCCCGTCTCGGGAGCAGGTGGTAGGCTCCGCGCTCAACGCGCAGGCGCGCGCCGTCGTGGGCGGGGGCGGGGCGGGAACTGGGGGGCGGGGTGTGCGCGGGCTTGGTTTGGGGCCGCGGCGGGAGCGGGAGTCACCGCCACTCCAGTGCGCAGGCGCCTGGCGGTTACCGGTCTCGCCATGGAGCGGAAAGGTGAGCGGTGGAGCGGCCTCCGCCACGAGGGGCAGCGGCCGCCGGGGCGAGGCCCGGGTCAACGCCGGGAATTTGGCCTAACCGCCGCCGTCCGGTCCCCGGGTGTGCGGCGGTCCTCCGCCGAGGTGGCGCCGCCCCGCAACCCCCGCCTTTGGGCTGCGGGTCCGCGCCCCTCAGCCCGGGTGTCCTTCCGCGCCGGCAGGCATCGCCCCTTGTTCCTTGCCCCGCCGGCCCACGCCTCGCGGCCACTCCAGGGCCCAGCCCTCGGCGACCGAGGCCGACCCCCGCCAGCCAGCCCCTTGACACGGCCCGAGCCCCCTCGGGCGCGCCTCGCCTGGACGCTTCTCTGCGCGGGGTGGGCCCCCAGCCCCCTGAGCGGCCGCCCGGCCGACTTCGCGGCACTCGCCCCGGAGCTGATCCTCAGGCAGGCCCCGCATCCGGGCCTCGAGCCCCAGCTGGGTCTCCACCCTTACCTTGGCCGCCTCCTTTCCTCCCCACTCGCCCTTCATCCATCCCTCTCTCCTGCAGTGCTTGCGCTCCAGGCCCGAAAGAAAAGGACCAAGGCCAAGAAGGACAAAGCCCAAAGGAAGTGAGTCTCGAACCCCAACGTCCCATTCTTTGGGTCCCCCCCCCTCCGGCACCTCTTCTCCTCCGGTTTCACGCCTTGAACATGCAGCGGGTGTGGGGACCCTGCGGCCCCAGCCACATGGCCTCGAGGCGGCTGAAGGAGGGTCGCCCCCCCCCCCCCCAACCATGTGGAACGGAGCTTCTGTTGCTGAAGGCCAGGTCTGGGTCTGAGCAGCCCCACGCCTGCAGGAAAGGGCTTTTGGGGGAGGACCAGAGCCCGACCTGTCCATTTACCTTCCCAACGCCAGAGAGGAGGCCCAAGATCCCCGAATTTGGGCCTCCCCACGGAGGTGGTAGATCATTATCAGCTTGTGAACTCTGCTCCCTTTTCCACACCTGCTTCCCAGCGTCTTCACTTGCCTGCTACATCTGAGGTTAGGCAGTCAGGGAATTCGTGAATGAATGTTCCGTAATTTGGTCTGCTTTTTATAGGAGAGGGCATGGAGCTTCCCCTCGGGTCAGGCAACTTGCTGAGCCTGCCAGGCGCATCGCTTTCCTTGCCGAGTGCAGGCAGACCACTGGGTCTCTTCTTCCTGAACCTCAAGTCCTCGCCCTGAATGCACATACCTTCTGTAGTGGGCATCACAGAGGTGCCAGGGAGGTTCTTTAGTCAGCGCTGTTGGTGATTACGGTTTGGTGTATGTCCATTTTTATCAGCAGGATGCATAATCGTGGTTTAGTGCTATTGTGGGAAACACAAAAGTTGGCCAGAGCTTCTTAGAAACGCCCAGTAGAGGGCTTCTGCAATTCTTCTTAGTCTGAAGAACTTTTATGTTGTACTCACGTTTAATTGCAGAGGGTTTTGGAAATTGTCTTCTAGAAAAATATGCATTTTTTTCCTGATAGCTTTTCATTCCATTTATTTGGATTTACATGGAGTACACCATCTAAGTCTTTCTGAGCAATAAAATTTATTTCACAGGCTTTCCTGGATTTCCTTTCTGAATGGCAATGCCAAATGGGTGTGTGTGTGTGTGTTTGTGTGTGTGTGTGTGTGTTGTTTTTGGTGGCTACCTAATGTTTCCAGAGAGCAAAAATGACATAAATAGAGCTAAACTGGTAGGTGACCTCACCTCTTGCTTCATTTCTATGCAGTGTCTTATTAAACTTACTTTGTAAAGTGCTTGGTAACTTTAATGCATTTAAATGTGAGTTTATCTATATATGTTTGTGTACTTATTTGCTTCTTGATTACCAGGTATGGATGATTCAAAAACCAGTTTTTACTCTCAGATTGGTTTAATGGAAACAGCGAGGAGCTAACCTCATTCTTCTATGCATTGGAATTTAAATGTTACTCTGTGCATGTGTGTGCACCCCACTGGCAGGGCATGTGGTTACCTTCTTCCCTGTGGAGTTGATATGAATGTGTTATAAAACAATAGGTTTACTGCTGATGTAAGGAGCTGGTGATTTTTATTGTTCACTGTATCATTTAGAATTCATCTGTCTGATCTCTCTCCAGAGGAAATAAATATGTATGGGTGATCATATACTTTATTTTTAACACCAGATATTTATTACTTTGGATTATCTATTTAGACCATATACTTTATTTCTAAAGCTGAATATATGTCCTTTGGATTATCTGTTATTCCTCCATTTCACTACTGCGGATAACTAAGAGTTACTTGTGTTCTTAATTATTTATGTACTTGCGCAAAAGCGAGTGAATAGTATAGTTAATTAGCAGTTATTTTACTGAATATTTCATTTTGTACAACTTTGACTCCTTGAGTCATCCCCATTTACTTGTAGTTTCAGAAGTGCTTTTTTTCTTCAATTAATAGTGTTTCTTGATCATTTTACCTTTTGTTTGTTTCTCCAGCTTCCTATTAAGCAGCTGAAATGTCTAATTAATTAACTTGGTTAGAGAGTACTATGTCAGAAGTTCAAGCCCTGCCTGGCTCAGGTAACTTGATTCTATTCCATGACTCCTGACTGCACTCCTGACTTCCAGTCCCTTTGCAAAGACAAGCTGCTAGTTACCAGATTAGTTAGGGTAGAAAGTGAGGAAGAAGCATGCCATAGATTGGTCTTTGGAGTGAGTCAGATCTGGTTGAAATTCTGACTTTGCTACTTTTTAGCAATTGTCTTAGTTAAGAAAATAGTTTTTTATGTTATGACTCAGTCATAAGGAAAACTGGATCAGGACTTGAAATTTTAAAAAACAATCATTTAAATGAAAAACCTCAGAAACTTGTGGAGGTACAACTAGCATCCTGATAGTTTAGTCATGGTGTGGTATAGGTGTAAAGGATTTTCATTCCCCTGACTTTGTAGTCCTTGAAACTAGAATCTCCATACTTTAAATAATGTGCCCATGGAGTCTGAGCTGCTTGCATTAGGGTCAAAACTGAAATCCAGGGCTCCTTTTTCCAGTGCAATTTAGGATTTGCTGTCTTTGGGTTCTTTTACTATGCTGAAAGATCTGACTTTGGGGATTTTTAGTTGTCGTATTTCTAGACTTTCTTTCTCAATTTTACTTTTTCAGGCATTGTGCTTTAACTAGTTGGTGATAATCTGTGTTTTACTTTACAGATAAGAAAATTGGGATTTGCCAAATTACTACCCTAGAAAATTAAATTACTACCCTAGTATTCTAACCCAGATCTAACAGCCCCAAAGCCCTGGGTTCACTGCTGTTTCCAAGAGACAATTACTTTGGTGTATCTGAAGGCAAATAAGGTAGGGGTTGAGTGAACAGAGGCTTCTGAGTAAGGGACGTCAGGATGCCTCGGTATTTAGGTACACTTTCATAGCCCATTGTGTGCTTCTCTTAAAGGTACAATGTTCTGTCTCCCTTTGAACATTCAGTTTTCAACATGTACATCAAGAACTGTGCCTTTATCTGTTTGTCATAAGCTTTTATAATTTAACACAATTTATGTCTGCTTTTGAAATTGTTTCTATGGAAGATAATTCCAGAATTGATTTCGTATCTAATAATTCTATTACTTAGCTTGGGAAATTTGTTAGTAATTTTCACTTTATTTGTAGATAAAGAACTTTTTGGGCTAGTATGAATTTGGTAGTAAAATTATTTGAGCTAGAAAAGTGCTTTTGTTCATTACAGCACTCACTAACCTATGGAGTCAGAGGGGAGATGGTTTTATTTCTTTAATTTTCCAAAAATGTAGTTGTTAAGTTGAAAACTTAGGAGCGGAGTTCCCGTCATGGCTCAGCGGTTAACGAACCCATTTGTCCATGAGGATGTGGGTTCCATCCTGGGCCTCGCTCAGTGGGTTAAGGATCTGACGTTGCTGTGAGCTGTGGTGAAGGTTGCAGATGCAGCTTGGAGCGTTGCTACGGCTGTGATGTAGGCTGGCAACTACAGCTCCGATTCAGCCCCTAGCCTGGGAAGCTGCATATGCTCCTGGTTCGGCTCTAAAAAGACAAAAAAAGAAAAAAAAGACTTGGAAGAATACTTAAAAATTTCCAACATTTGTATCCAGTGAAGAGTAGAGTACACAGAGTTTCCTGGTGGTCTGGTGACTAGTACTCAGTGCTTTCAGTGCTGCAGCCTGAGTTTAGTCCCTGGTCTGGGAACTGATCCCACATCAAGCCACTGTGTGCCAGGGTCAAAAAAAAAAGTGCATGAACTTGAAACAGTTTTTAAAAAATTAAATGATATTGCATGTTTTTTACACTTAACAGTGTACCTTGGAAATTGGTTCTATATTAGTTCCATATAGTGTGGCCTTACTGATTTTTCACTAGTAATGGTTCCATATCAAGGCAGAGAGTAAGCTTCGTCTAGCATTCCATTAAATAGATGAACTGAAATTTATTTCAGTTCCTATTAAAAAACATGTATATACTTTTAAGACAAAAATAGAATCATTGGTCTTCTTTTCCCTAGTTAATATTACCAGGAACATTTTTCATAGCATTAAATATTTCACATTATTTTAAGTGTTCCACTGTAGGCTGTTTACAGTTTTTCATGTTTCACAGCTAAGATAAATAATCTTTTGGATAACCATTGTTCACATCAGTGATTATTTCTTTAGGATAAGTTCTTAGAAGTGATATTACTAGCAATGTACATTTTCAAGATTATTAATTCATATGGTCAGTTTTCTCCAGAAAGAGCTAACCAATTTAACTCCTCATTAAACACCTACAAGCAGTTATTTATTTTAATGCTGGGAGATGGAATAAACAATAGACATCATAAATAAGTTACATAGTATGTTAGGTGATAAGAAGGAAAAATAGAGGAAGATAAACTGAATTGAGAAGTGGGGATGGGAGTGTAATTTTACCTTTGAAATTTTTGGTGTCAGCTGTCCTGTGGTTAAAAATGCAACTGTTTTTTGTTATTGTAAAGTATGTACTTGCAAAATTGCACATATAGAATTGTCAGAAATATATTTTTGTCCTTTTCTTCTTCAGTAAGTTTATATATGTTAGTAAATTTTATTTGCATTAATGTTTCTATTACAGTGAGGCCCAGAATCTTGTCACATTTACTGTGTTCCTTTAGGTTACTTGAAACAAGCAACTCGTTGATGTGCTAAAGTGGTGGGTCCATAGGAACTCCTTTATTAAAAATGAAAAGACAGGCTGGTCAACTAGAATTCTTACTTACTATGTTTTTTTGACCTGGTAGAATAACTGCAGCAAGATTTTTTTGTTTTTTATTGTTTGTTTGTTTTTCCACGTTAGATGAATTTTTGCCCAGCGTGCTCCAGATCCAGGCAACCACTAATGCTGGTTTGGAGACCAAGTACATTTTTACATAGGCTGAAGTTTGGTTTGTTTGGTTTTGTTTTTCAGCCGCCTTGTGGCACTCGGGAGTTCCCAGGCCGGGGATTAAACCTATGCCACAGCAGCAACACAAGCCACTGTAGTGACAGGGCCAGATACTTAACCTGCTGAGCCACATGGGAATTTGATAGGCTAAATTTGGGTTTTGGATTTGTTTTTTGTTTTTTTTTTTTCCGCCTTTTCTTTTTTTGCCGCACCGGCAGCATATCGAAGTTTCCAGGCCACGGGTCCAATCGGAGTTGCAGCTAGCTTACACCACAGCCCACTGAGTAAGGCCAGGGATCAAACATGCATCTTCATGGATATTAGTCAGGTTCATTACCACTGAGCCACAATGGGAACTCCTTTATACTTTTTTTCTTTGAATTTAAGATGCTGTCAGTTTTTAAATTCACCATTTTATGTACCACTAAGAAAAAAAATACTACCACTTAACCTAATAACACCGTTCACTGTAAGATGTGTCTTGATTTCAGAGATGTGAAATTGTGGGAGACATGTTCATGTTTGAATTTGTGAAATGCATTAATTCTGAGGATGTGCAGAGTGGAAGCATGATTGTCTTTTTAAAAGCTTTGTTGTGGAGGAGTTCCCATCGTGGCTCAGCAGTTAATGAACCCGACTAGTGTCCTTGAGGACGTGGGTTCGATCCCTAGCCGCACTCAGTGGGTTAAGGATCCGGCATTGCTGTGAGCTGTGGTGTAGGTCACAGACAGGGCTCAGATCCCGCATTGCTGTGGCTCTGGCGTAGGCCGGCAGCTACAGCTCCGGATTAGACCCCTAGCCTGGGAACCTCCATATGCTGTGGGAGTGGCCCAAGAAATGGCAAAAAGACCAAAAACAAAAAACAAAAAAACTTTGTTGTGGAAATTTTCAAATATATGTGAAATGAGAGAAAATGGCAAAATAAACTTTCATATACCCCTCTCAACTTCAGCAGTTATCAACTAGGGCTAATGTTGTTTCATCTTTATCTTCTGCTTCCCTCTATTTTATTTTAAAGTAAACCCCAGACATTGTATCATTTTGTAAGATATAGGCTCTTAATTTTTAACAACATAACTGCAGTACTGTTATCACACCTAAAATTTCTTAAAACAAGTTCTTAATATCAGAGATCCATTAGTATTCAAATTTTCCTGCCAATTTTGAGTCCTTACATTGTCCTTGCTTTAGAAATCTCTCTAGGGGAGTTCCCGTCGTGGCGCAGTGGTTAACGAATCCGACTAGGAGCCATGAGGTTGTGGGTTCGGTCCCTGTCCTTGCTCAGTGGGTTAACGATCTGGTGTTGCCGTGAGCTGTGGTGTAAGTTGCAGACGCGGCTCGGATCCCGCGTTGCTATGGCTCTGGCGTAGGCCGGTGGCTACAGCTCCGATTCAACCCCTAGCCTGGGAACCTCCATATGCCACGGGAGCGGCCCAAGAAATAGCAAAAAGCCAAAAAAAAATAATTAAAAAAAATAAAAAGAGTGTTAAAAAAAAAAAAAGAAATTTCTTTAGGGAGTTCCTGTCGTGGCTCAGCAAAAGTGAATCTGACTAGCATCCATGAGGACACAGGTTCGATCCCTGGCCTTGCTCAGTGTGTTAAGGATCCAGCATTGGTGTGAGCTGTGGTGTAGGTCACAGACAAGGCTTGGATCTTAACTCTGCTGTGGCTGAGGTGTAGGCCGGCAGCTATAGCGCTGATTCCACCCTTAGCCTGGGAACTTCCATATGCCATGGGTGCAGCCCTAAAAAAAAGAAAGACACAAAGAAATCTCTGGTCTTTTACCTGTAGGCTCTCTACGTTTTGAATTTTCTTTGCAAATTTGTTTTTGGTAGATTGCTTCATGCTGATGTTGTGTACATCTATCAGATGGCACTTACTGTCTGGTTGACTCTTTTTAGTATGTTAGTAGCCTTTGATCACTGCCTAGATCCAACAATTTATTTAGGGTTGCAACATGGTAATATTCTACTATAATTTATTAATTGTAATACTTACATAAAGAGAAACCTTACTTCATCTCTTTGGTTACCCAGACAGGCACCTCATATATATGACAAACTGGATAAATACTTGATACTTCCCAGTTTTCAAACTAATAATGAGTTGGATTTCTAGCATCCTCCAGAATGATCAATAAAGATTTATTTGATTATGAGTTCACAGACATTTGTGGTTCAATCCATTGTAGTTTTGTATTGCTTTATGGAAGTATAGTTTATATACCGTAAAATTCACCTGTTTGAAGTATACAGTTTATTGGTTTTCAGCATGTTCAAAGTCATGCAAGCAATCACCACAATCTAGTGAGTTTGAAATGTTTCCATCACCCCAAAAAGAAACCATGTGTCCATTAGCCATTACTCCTTATTACCCTTCATGCTACCTGACCGCCAGCCGTAGGCAGCCACTAATCTACTTTCTGTCTCCATGGATTTGCCTAAATAAATATTGTATTGAAATGATACAATATGTGGTCTTTTGTGAAAGGCCTCTTAGCTTTTTTTTCTTCATTTAAAAAAAAAATTACTGAAGTATAGTTGATTTACAAGGTTGTGGTAATTTCTGCTGTGCAACAAAGAGATTCAGTTATACATGTACACACATCCATTCTCTTTCACATTCTTTTCCCACATAGATTATCACAGAATATTTTTTTTTACAGAATGAAATACATATATTTAAACACAATTACATTCAGACAGATTATTATATCATGGATCTTAAGAAACAGATTAAGTGTCTCCCTCTGGAGAAGTGGAATGGAAAATATGCTGAGACAAATAGGAAATTTATTCTATGCTTTATCCCATTTTGTATGGCTTTCATCCTTACTATTTAGTATTATCTATTACATTTCAATTTTTCTTTAAAAATTGGCATTATATTAAAATGGTGTATGTTATGCAACTAAAATTTATAAAGAAGAAAGCCTTGTATACCATTAAATATTTTATATAGTGTAGTAAAAAGAATAACTTCACTGGTAAGAATAACAAATAATACACCCTCTGAAAATAAGTAAAATATAAAATGCATAAATTGGTTAAAAAACAGTGTAACTATATAAATATGTTTTCACAATTTGTTACATCTTATTGATTCTTCAGTATAGACATTATACCATTCTAGGTGATGTGATAAACAAGACATTATAGACTTTACATTGTACCATGGGGAGAAATGGTTATTAATGATACAATTGTCGAACTTACTATTTAATTGTACAGTTGCATTATTTAATTATAATTACCATAAATCTTTGATGGAGAGGAAATCAGAATCAGATGTAAGAAGACTTCAGCATTCCAAGAATGATGTCAAATGACCCCCTTCATGGTAGATTATGCACTTATTTACTATGAGATATATTTCTTCTCCAGAGATTCCTTGTTAGTGCATCAATTGTAGATTTTTGGTTTGCAGTTATTCTGAAGTTTTGATATAAGAGTCTATATGTATATGAGATTGTTTTAAGTTGTTATTCTCTTAATTGCAAGTTCATCTCCAGTGTCCTGCATTTGTACCCACCTCTTCTCATGATTTCTGATTTTGGTGGTATAATTGTGCATGGATGATTTCGTATTTTTACTGTATATATACCTTTACTGGTGAGCCTTGTCATTTGTGGAATTTTTTTTTTCCTGTTGCTGTCTTGCCTTTTCTTCCTAGAGAAGTTCCTTTAGTATTTGTTGTAAGGCTAGTTTAGTATTGCTGAATTCTCTCAACTTTTACTTATCTGTGAAGGTTTCAATTTCTCCTTCAAATCTGAATGAGAGCCTTGCTGGGTAGAGTAATCTTGGTTGGAGGTTTTTTCCTTTCATCACGTTAAATATATCATGCCACTCCCTTCTGGCCTGCAGAGTTTCTGCTGAAAAATCTGCCCATAACTTTATTGGGGTTCCCTTGTATGTTACGTATTAATTAAACTGATCAAAATTAAAGACAAAGAGAAAATCTTGAAAGCAGCTAGGGAAAAGAAACAAGTGTCTCGGTGTATTCCTCCTTGGGTTTATTTTATATGGTACTCGTTGTGCTTCCTGGATTTGAGTGAGTGGTTCCTTTCCCATGTTTGGGAAGTTTTTGGCTCTTATCTCTTGGAATATTTGTTCTGTCCCCTTCTCTCTCTCTTCTCCTTCTGGCACCTCTGTAATACGGATGTTGGTGTGTTTAACATTGTCCCAGAGTTCTCTGAGACTCTCTTCATTTGTTTTCAATCTTTTTTTTCTTTTCTGTTCTGCATCCGTAATTTCAACTAATCTGTCCACCTCGCTTATTCGTTCTTCTGCCTCCTGTATTCTGCTGTTAGCTGCTTCTAGTGAATTTTTTATTTCAGTTATTGTATTTTGCATCTCTTCTTGTTTAAGTTTTATATCTTGTATCTCTTTGGTCAGTGTTTCCTGTAAGTTATCCATCTTTGCCTCCAGTTTATTTCCAATGTCTTGCATCATCTTCAGCATCAACAATCTAAAGTCTTTTTCCTGGAGTTCCCGTCGTGGCGCAGTGGTTAACGAATCCGACTAGGAACCATGAGGTTGCGGGTTCGGTCCCTGCCCTTGCTCAGTGGGTTAACGATCCGGCGTTGCCGTGAGCTGTGGTGTAGGTTGCAGACGCGGCTCGGATCTCGCGTTGCTGTGGCTCTGGCGTAGGCCGGTGGCTACAGCTCCGATTAGACCCCTAGCCTGGGAACCTCCATATGCTGCGGGAGCGGCCCAAGAAATAGCAACAATAACAACAACAACAAAAAAGACAAAAAAAAAAAAAAAAAAAAAAAAAAAAAAAAGTCTTTTTCCTGGAGGCTAAGAATCTCCTCATTGCTTAGCTGATTTTCTGGGGTTTTTCCTTTATCCCTCATCTGAGTTATAGTTCTCTGTCTTTTCATTTTTATAGGTTTTTTGGTGTGGTGACTTTTTACAGATACTAGAGTTGTAGCCTCTCTTACTTCTGGTGTCTGCCCCCCTTGTGGCTGAAGTCTGTTTGGGGGCTTGCTGTAGGCTTCCTGATGGGAAGGGCTGATGCCTGCCCACTGGTAGGTGGAGCTGATTCTAATCCCTCTGGTGGGTGGGGCTTAGTCTCTGGATGGGATTAGAGGCATCTGTGTGCCTGAAGGGTCTTTAGGTAGCCTGTTTACTGAGGGGTGGGGCTGTGATCCCACCTGGATTGTTGTTTGCCCTGGAGCTTCTCAGCACTGACCGTTGGGTGGGGCCAGATCTCCCCAAAATGGCCACCTCCAGAGAAAGGCAGCTGCTGAATATTCCCAAGAGCTTTGCCTTCAATGTCCCTCCCTCACAACAAGCCACGTTCACCCCTATTTTCCCAGGATGACCTCCAAGAACTGCAGTCAGGTTTGACCCAGATTCCTATGGAGACCTCGCTCTGCCCTGGGATCCAGTGCACGTGAAAGTCCGTGTGCACCTTTAAAAATGGGGTCTCTGTTTCCCCCAGTCCTGTGGAGCTTCTGCGCACAAGCCCCACTGGCCATCAATGCCAGATGCTCCAGGGGCTCTTTCTCCTAGTGCCAGATCCCCACATGTGAGGGTTTGATGTGGGGCTCAGAACTCTCACTCCTGTAAGTGAGTCTCTGTGAACCAGTTAGTTTTCAGTCTGTGGAGCTTCCCACCCAGCAGGTATGGGGTTGTTTATATAGTGAAATCGCCCCTTCTACCTCTTGATGTGTCCTCCTCTTTTTCTTCTGGAGTAGGGTATCTTTTTTAAGGTTTCCGATCCATTTGGGTGGAGTTTGTAAATTTTGTTGTTTTTAGGAGAGAAATTGATCTCCAGTCCTTCTATTCTGCCCTCTTAATCCTCTCCTCTTCTTAGCTTATTTTTAATGTTCATGCATTTTGTAGCATGTTGTGTGTGTGTGTGTGTCTGCATCTGCAGCATGCATAAGTTCTTGGGCCAGGGATCGAATCTGAGCCACAGCTGTAACCAGAGCCACAGAAGTGACAAGGCCTGATCCTTAACTCACTGAGCGATGAGGGGACTCCTGTAGCATGTATTTTTTTTGGTTGTCCTTTCTTTGGCCAATTGGAATCCTTTCATGGCCCCTGAGTCCTTTTGACTCAACATGGGGAATCTTTTTTTTTTTTTAATTTTTTTATTACTCAATGAATTTATTACATTTATAGTTGTACAAGGATCATCGCAATCCAGTTTTATAGGATTTCCATCCCACAACTCAACATGGGGCATCTTTGATAGCTTTTTGCTATATTATGGTTTGACAGTTTGTCCACACTTGCACATTTTCAGCCCCAGAGCAGGAAATAGCTTTTTCTCTAAGAAGCTTTTTAGTGTGGGAAATGGCATTTGGAGATCACAATCTGGGCATTTAAGGTGCTTATTTCTACTGAGTTAGTCATTGTTTCTAGGCCTTTTCTGTGATTAGAGTTAGGAAATAAGTTATGTTGTTTTTTTCTCTCAAAAAAAATTGTGAGTTCATGTTATACTTAAAAATCAAGTTAGGAGTTCCTGCTGTGTTGCAGTGGGATTGGTGGCATCTCTGCAGCTCCATGACACAGGTTCAGTCCCTGGCCCAGCACAGTGGGTTAAGGATCTGATGTTGCCACAGGTGCAGCTCGAATCTGGTCTTTGGCTCAGGAACTCCATATGCTGCAGGGGTGGACAGAATAAGTGAATGTGTAAATACATAAATAAAAGTTAAATGACCAAGGGACTTTCCTAATCTTTGATTTTACATCTCTGTCTCCCTTCTCACATGTTGAAAACCCCAGTTCTCAACAGTGCCAACATGATTATTCATTTTCTTTTCCCACGGCGTAGATGCAAAATAGTCTCAGAATGAAAATCTCCACTACTGTTAACAATATGATAACTGAAGAAAGCTAATGATTTCTTCGCATTGTTATTAGGGGATTGTTCAGTAGGGATATAGAGTCAACTTACTGAGTTTTAAAGTTATGTGGCCTAGTTCTTTGCTGTGTGATTGATTATATTACCACCTGGTACACAGATGGATTTGTTTCATTTTTGGTTTCATTTTATATCATCTTTGGCTTTTTTTAATCTTGCAGAATGTGGGTCATCTGTGTTCTTAGTTTAAAATGAATATTACATGTGCAGTAAATTATTACTGTATTGATTTACTTTTAGAATATGGCTTCTGAAGCCTACTATCCATAAGCCAAAAGGGAATGGGGATTATTAGAACGTATGGAGAAGGCTTCCTCCTTTGTCCTGTGAGATGAGTTGTGTTACTAGGTCTTCAGATTTTTCGAGAGACCCTAGAAATCTGTTTCCATGTGTTTCTCTCACCTATTTTGATTTTTTTAAAAACATTATAAACAAAAGTTTAGGGGCAGGATTTTATAGCCTGCAGTTTGCAATCTCTATTGTAGAGTGTTTAGGCTAAGGGTTAGTCATTAATTGGCCTAGTTAATAGGCCTAATACTATCTCTAGCACTATCTCCTAAAGTTACTGTAAGCACAGTTGTGGAAGAGCCCTGTGGTTCTGTGTGCCATTTACTCGAGGATTAACTTGGAGAATTTGAAAAAGATCCATGAGATCAGCTGTGAAGACCAGAATATTTAGTTTTTCAATTACTTTAGCAAAAAAATGGCTTCAGAAACCACAAAATAAGTTAAACATAGGTTTAATATAAGTTAAATAAACAAAGGTTTGTTTTTAGAGAAGTATAGTAGTAGCACTGGACAATTAGTTGTCAAGAGCTAACTAAATAAAAATCATGTTCATTTGTACCATAATGAGCCTTTGGTTATATAGATGAAGGTTAAGACCAGGTATAATTCATTGTTACTGGGTAGTAAATTTATTGGTGGCTTAAATGCCTTGTATAATATTCGTAAGTATTTTTTGGATTGCTTAGCAAAAAGTTTGAGAACATTTGATATATATTTTAGCCACCATATGAAAATTGTCACAGTAGTGGTGAATAGTCATCAGTGGCATGAGGTTTGGTATTGGTATCATGGATTGCGTTGATGACTTTTATTAAGTAATTAATTAATTTAGGCCACACCAGTGGCATGGGGAAATTCCTGAGCCAGGGACCAAATCTGAGCCATAGCTGTAATCAGAGCCACAGCAGTGATGGCGCTGGATCCTTAACTCTCTGTGCCACCTGGAAATGCTGGCGACCTTTTTTTTTTTTTTTCCTGTCTTTTTAGGGCCATACTCACAGCATATGGAAGTTCCCAGGCTATAGGATCCGATCAGAGCTGTAGCTGCTGGCCTGCACCACAGCCATAGCTACGTGGGATCCGGGATCCAAGCTGCCTCTGCAACCACAGCTCACAGCAGTGCCAGATCCTTAACCCTTTTGTCTCCTGACATACTAAGCTAGTCTTATTTTCTAATAATTATAAATGTAATTTATAAGCAACTGTATCATTGATTTTGCTCTTGATTGTGGTGCTGCCCTTCAATCTCAAATGTCCTTTCAAACAATCAGTTTGATCTAAGATGTCAGATTCTGTCTACATATGAGCTTGATGGCATTCTCCCTTGACTTTTTTTTCTCTTCTATGACTGTCTGTGCCTTTGAGAATAGATTTTGCAGGAATTGTATTTTGCATATTTCTTTGCTAATATTGATAATATAATGGGATAGATTAGGAAACTTACACTCATGTTCCAGGTGGAAGGATAATATAGATATGTACTCATATACTACAGAAAGCTTGTCTTTTTATGTTTTGAACTAATTTACCTATTGGGTATGTGTGTTTATGTATCAGGTCTAGTTTGGAATAGAGTTGCCTAAAGATTAGAGATAGTTTATATTTAATTATGTGTATTTATCATCTGATAAATTTAGGCACTCAAATTTTGTTTCAGTGTTGCCAAACTCTAGCTCCATTTTAGGATTACTAAACTGTGATTGGTACTTGAGTATGTCTTAGAAATTAAATTCAGTTTGTCAGTTTGCAAAAGAAAGAAATTATCTGTCAGGAAAAATACATGTGGAAAAGGTTATAGGAGAGATTTGGCATTTATTGAGCTTTACTGCATGTAGATGCTATAACTTAAAACAGCATCTAATTAAATTTAAATTCATATTACATACTCCAGATGGGATACAAAGATGACTTAGAGTGAGCCCGGAGTTTTCTTATGCTGCAGCAGGTTAAGGGTCAGGCATTGTCACTGCAGTGGCTTAAGTTGCTGCTGTGGTGTGGGTTTGATCCCTGGCCAGGAACTTCTGCATGCCATGGGTGCAGCCAAAAAAAAAACCCCCAAAACAACAGAGTGAGCCCTTCCCCTCAGGACCTTTTAAGGGAGATAAGTACACAAATATAATTATCTTCCAGTCTCTATTAGTTTGCTAGGGTTACCAAACAAAGTACCACAGTCTGGATGACTTAAACAATAGAAATTTATTGTCGGTCAGTTCTGGAACCTAGAAGTCTGAAATGAAAGTGTCTGCAGCGTTGGTTTCATTCTGAGGACTGAGGGAAAGATCTCCTTGAGGCCTCTCCCCTGGCTTGAAGGTGGCTGTCTTAATGTGTCTCTGCATCGTTTTTCTTCTGTGTGTTTCTCAATCTGTGTCCACATTTCCTCTTTTATAAAGACACTAGGGAGTTCCCGTTGTGGCGCAATGGTTAACGAATCCAACTAGGAACCATGAGGTTGCGGGTTCGGTCCCTGCCCTTGCTCAGTGGGTTAACGATCCGGCGTTGCCGTGGGCTGTGGTGTAGGTTGCAGATGCGGCTCGGATCCAGTGTTGCTGTGGCTCTGGCTTAGGCCGGTGGCTACAGCTCCGATTCAACCCCTAGCCTGGGAACCTCCATATGCCGCGGGAGCGGCCCAAGAAATAGCAACAACAACAACAAAAGACAAAAAGACAAAAGACAAAAAAAAAAAAAAAAGACACTAGTCATATTGGGTTAGGGCTCATCCTAATGACCTCATCGTAGCTTGATTACCTCTATGAAGATCCTATCTCCAAATAGTCACATTCTGAAATACTGGAGGTTAGGACTCCAATGTATGTTTTGTGGGGGACACAACCCGTAACACAGTCTCTAGAAGATAGTTCTGTGATTAGAACAGTTCTTCATTTCCCAAGGCAGAAAGAAGTAGAAGACTGAAGTTTACATGTTAAGTAAACTATAGTTTCTAAGATGTTTTTTCCAGCCAGATTTTAGTTGGTCTTTTGAAGCCAGAGTTAAAAATTTATTTCTAAGACCCAAACATATCACTTTCAAATAAGTTCTTCCTCATGACTTTCAGTTTTATTTTTGATTCATTCCAGATAAAATTCTAGCACTCTCACCTCTTTAACTCATGTGTCACAACCCTGTTTAAAATTGTGTTAACATACTCTGTCCTCTTACCCTACTTAATTTTTCTTTATAGCCTTTCTCATAGCCTGACGTTACAGAACATGTGGCTCCCTGAGAGACATTGAGATAGGACTTTGATGGGACTTTGCTGTCCCAACTTAGCTATTCACCAGCAGAAACTCAAGGACCACGTAGATTCAGGTAAATTAGGGCTATTTTTTGTCACCTTGTGCTAGCATGTCATCATCTTACCCTCACTAATAGTGACTTTTTTCTCAAAATTTCTTCCTTTTTTTTTTTTTTTTTTTTTTGGTTTTTGGTTTTTGTCTTTTTCTGACAGACATTTTTCATTTGTCTGATGTTCATTGATGGACATAATGTGTAAAAGCGTGGCATTAGTAAAATGGGCAGTTAGAGAAAGCCAAGACGATGCAACAATCAAAAGGAAACTTAAAACTATAAATGGTGTCCTTAAAAGAAGGTAGTACATCATCGAAATAATGCAGAGGTCTAAGAAAGGAACGTTCAAAGCCAAAAAAAAAAAAAGGTATGGGAAATAACAGTAGAAACTTAAAAGACAACGCAAGTTAGGAAGATAAATCTAGAGAGTAGGCCAGTGGACCTAGTATGGGGGGAGGGGTCAGTTCTAGAGTAGACAATATGAAGAGGATTGAATTTTCAGTGACGTGTAGGAAATTTTCTCAACTGAATAAATCTCTAGTTTGCATGTACATAGAAAGTATTTAGCAAGGTAGAGTTTTGGGGGGTTTTTTTTGTTTGTGTGTTTTTTGTCTTTTTACCTTTTCTAGGGCTGCTCCCGAGGCATTTGGAGGTTCCCAGGCAAGGAGTCTAATCAGAACTATAGCCACTGGCCTACACCACAGCCACAGCAACACTGGATCCGAGCCACATCTGCAACCTACACCACAGCTCACAGCAACGCCGGATCCTTAATCCACTGAGCAAGGCCAGGGATCAAAGCCACAACCTCATGGTTCCTAGTCGGATTCGGTAACCACTACACCATGACGGGAATTCCTAGCAAGGTAGAGTCTTAAAAAAAATTCTGAAAATTCCAGAATGTGGGAATTCAAGAGAAGTTCCTTTAAAACAAAAAAACACCTTCTAGGGAGAAAAACAAGCCTTATTTCAAGGCACAGAAGACATTGAGGGACTGAGCCATTTACCCAGACTGGCAGTCAAGGATGGGATAAAATAAAGATATAGGGGATCTTAATAAATGTACCTACCATGCACTGATGCTCCAGAAGTTACTGATAAATATGCACTATGAAAATGGAGTAAATCAATAGAAGAGAACTATGAGATTGAGGAAAGAGGACATCCAACAAGAAGATGACAGAACACTGAAGACATTATGAATATACTTAAAATTAATACTTAAATATAAATTAAGTACGTTTTAAAATGAAGTTTAAAAGTTAAAGTTTTTTCCACTTAGTTGATCTATTTCTCTATTGAGTTAGAATAAGATGAGCTTTCCTTCTGTACCAGCCATGGTCAGAATAGACACTTATAATTTACATTGTGACTTGGAATTTATAATTCAGTTTTGAATCCTTGACCTGGGAATGATACTTAATAATATTAAGTTTTATAACTAAAAACAAATCTTCAAAAATTATGTTCTTCCAAAAATGTTTTGAATCTCTAAAAATTTAATTTTTAACTTTTCTTCTCCCATAGTGCTTATGGAATTGTAATAATCCAACATTTTCATGTCTGGTTTTTGCTCCTTTTATCTTTCTGCTTTTCAAAATTTTCACAATTGCAGTTCTTATCGAATTTTAATTGTAAAAGGCAACACGTTTGAAATCAGAGAATTTGTTTTAGAAACCTGTCTTAATCATAAATTTGGAAATGTTCATTTGGACTCATTATTCCCACTTAGGAAATTAGACCAAGCAGTCCTATACTAAATACATTTTCCAAAGACTTGTTTTCACTAGTAATGAACACATTGAATTATGCAGTTTTGTAGCCGCTTTTGTATCCTCTGGGGAACAAAAAAGTACTGAGAATTGAGGCAGGTTAAAATGGCAACCGGAGGAGTTCCCGTCGCGGCGCAGTGGTTAACGAATCCGACTAGGAACCATGAGGTTGCGGGTTCGGTCCCTGCCCTTGCTCAGTGGGTTAACGATCCGGCGTTGCTGTGAGCTGTGGTGTAGGTTGCGGCTCGGATCCCGTGTTGCTGTGGCTCTGGCTTAGGCCAGCGGCTACAGCTCCGATTCGACCCCTAGCTTGGGAACCTCCATGTGCCTCGGAAGCGGCCCAAAGAAATAGCAAAAAGACCAAAAAAAGGGGGGGGGGGACCAGAAATCTAAATTTGAATCATAAGTCATGCTTAACAAGGTATATCTTATGTCTCAATAGCCCATGTAACTGGTTTTGCTGTAACATTTTTTGTTAAGTTGAATCTTTGAAAAACAAACAAACCTGGGGAGTTCCTATTGTGACTCAGCGGGTTTTAGGAACCCAACATAGTGTCTCTGAGGACACAGGTTTGATCCGTGGCCTTGTTCAAGGGGTGAGGGATCCAGTGTTGCTGCAAGCTGTGGCATAGGGCACAGATGGTGGCTTGAATCTGGCATTGCTGTGGCTGTGTCATAGGCCAGTAGCAGCAGCTCCATTTCGACCCCTAGCCCAGGAACCTCAAATGCTGCAGGTGCAATCTTTAAAAAAAAAAAAAAAAAAAAAAAAAATCCAAAAAAAAATCTGAAACAAGTTGATGAAAATGCAAATAAAATACTGAAAAATAGGAATTAAAATTCCTTTTCCTACAACTACTGAGTTCTGTGTAACCCTGCTTTTTTTGTTTAAAGCTTTATGAAGGAGGCAGCTTCAAGTGTCTGAACCTGAGTGCAAAGGCAAGTTTCTGTCTACTGAATTTCTCAGTGCTCAGAATTTTTTTTTTAACTAAGTGATGGCCTGTAGAGAAAGGAACTAATTTAAAAGTTTTTAATGCATTATAAAGTGAGATAACATTTTTTCCTGTCAAATTAGCTAAGTTTTGTGAATTTAGTAATATTTAATACTGGAAGACCACACGTGGCCGGAGATTGTAATTCATTCCAACTGTTTCAGAAAAGCCATATGTGTAATCCCACCTTCATGAGCACAGACCAGAGAGGAAATAGTCTAGAGTGTTAATATGTTCAGAGTAGAGGTATTTTATTTATTTATTTTTTAGGGCCGCACTTGTGGCATATGGAAGTTCCCAGGTTAGGGGTTGAATTGGAGCCCTAGCTGCCAGCCTGCATCACAGCCACAGCAATGCCAGATCCGAGCCTCGTCTGCAACCTACATCACAGGTCATGGCAATGCCAGATCCATAATCCACTGAATAAGGCCAGGGATTGAACCCTCTTGGAAACTGAATCCTCTTGTTTTTTTGTTTTTTATTGACTACTGCTTTTGGAAACTGAATCCTCTTGGAAACTAGCCAGATTCTTAACCTGCTGAACCACAAAGGGAACTCCAGAGTAGAGGTATTTTAAAACAAAAAAATTATTTTCAAAATTTCCTACACTTAACTTTTTTTTTTTTTTTTCTTTTAGGGCCACACCTGCAGCATATGGAGTTTCCCAGGACAGGGGTCAGATCGGAGCTGAAGCCACAGCTGAAGCTGTGAAGCCACAGCTCACAGTAATGCTGCATCCTTAACCCACTGAGCAAGGCCAGGGATTGAACCTGCTTCCTTATGGGAACCAGTCAGATGCATTTCTGCTGCACCACGATGGAAACTTCTAACATGTTATTTTTATAAGTAGGGGAAAATGTTTGTAAATACAGAATAAAGAATATCCAGAGTTCCTGTCGTGGTGCAGCAGAAACGAATCCGACTAGGAACCATGAGGTTTCGGGGTAGATCCCTGGCCTCGCTCAGTGGGTTAAGGATCTGGCGGTGCCGTGAGCTGTGGTATAGGTCGAAGACGAGGCTCAGATCTCACATTGCTGTGGCTGTGGTGTAGGCCGGCAGCTGTAGCTCTGATTAGACCCCTAGCCTGGGAATCTCCATATGCTGCGGGAGGGGCCCTGAAAAGACAAAAGACAAAAAAATAAATAGCAAGAAATAAAGAATATCCAAAAATACTCCACAAGAGTTCTTATCGTGGGTCAGCAGTAACGAACCTGACTAGTATCTGTGAGGACACAGGTTCGATCCTTGGTCTTAATCAGTGGTTTAAGGATCCAGTGCTGCTGTGAGCTGTGGTGTAGGCCAGCAGTTGCAGCTCCAGTTCTACCCCCTAGCCTGGGAACTTCCATATGATGCACTTACGGCCCCCCCCCCAAAAAAAGAAAAAAAAACTAGTAAAATAACTAATGTTTCCCTAGGCTACCACCTAGGTAACACTCTATATTATCTATTAATTGGTGTTACTTTCTTCTGTTCATATAGGATAAACATATTTGTATTATTTCTTAGATCTGAAACTCAGCACCGAGGCTCTGCTCCCCACTCTGAAAGTGATCTACCAGAGCAGGAAGAGGAGATTCTGGGATCTGATGATGATGAGCAGGAAGATCCCAATGATTACTGTAAAGGTAAGGTTTTCTGTGAGGAGATACTAAGACGTGATCCATTTACTGCAGTTTTTCATTTGACTTTAGTGTTAGCATAAACAGTGTGTCTGGTTCCCCCAACCCCACCTCCCTACACCTGTCCCCATGGCATTTGGAAGTTCCTGGACTAGGGGTCAAATTGGAGCTGCAGCTACCAGCCTCTACCACAGCCACAGCAACACCAGATCCGAGCCACATCTGCAGCCTACCCATGGCAACACCAGATCCATAACCCACTGGGTAAGGCCAAGCATCAAACCCACATCCTCATGGACACTGTGTTGGGTTCTTAACCCCCTGAGCCACAACAGGAACTCAGGCATAAACAGGGGGTTTTTTTTTTTTTGTTTGGTTGATTGGGGTTTTTTTTGTTTTTCTGTTATTGTTTTTGCATTTTTAGGGCTGCACCCATAGCGTATGGAGGTTCCTAGGCTAGGTGTCAAATCAGAGGTACAGCTGCTGGCCTGCACAACAGCCACAGCAACACAGGATCTGGACCTTGTCTGCAACCTACACCACAGCTTATGGCAACACTGGATCCTTAACCCACTGAGCGAGGCCAGGGATGGAACCTGCAACCTCATGGTTCCTAGTTGGATTCGTTTCCACTGTGCCACAGCAGGAATTCCCAGCATAAACAGTTTTAATGCTTTTCTCTAAGTACAGGAATTAGTATTCCCTTTTAGTAATTAAAACTTTGTTTTATATTAAATCTGTTTCTATTCCTTTTCTCCTTAAATATGGTAGTGCATATTTACCTTAGAAATTTCAAAAATGTATTCAACAAAAAGAAAATAAAGGCTATCTGTAGTGCTGTCATCCAGAAGTAACCAGCGATAAGATTGGATATACAGACTTGGAAAACACTTGCTTTTTCATTATTTTTTTCTTAAAGTGTTGATTGCTAACATATGTTAACTGGAATTAACAGATACTTAAACTGTTTTAGAAGATTACCTGATATGTTTCCTTATGAAACTTTCCAGTATTCTTGGGTAGCTCTTAAAACAGAGTGTATATTACCATCGAGGAGAACCTGGTTGTTCTTAGCAGCAGAGATGTTAAAATCCCTTGATTCCTGCCACTGTTGGCAGCCTCTTTAGGCCTTCCTGGTTTTTTTCTGTTGTATTATTGTGTTTTAGAAAAGCAGTTCCTTTTTTTATTTTAAGTTAAGTAAATAGAACTCATTAATTTCTCTCCTAAAAAATATCCCGAGGGAGTTCCCTGGTGGTCTTGTGGTTAGGGCTCTGTTTTCACCTCTGTGGCCTGGGTTCAATCCCTGGTCTGGGAACTGAGATCCCACATCAAGTTGCAGCATGCTGCAGCCAAAAAAGTTTTTTTTTAATTCTGAGACTACAACCGTAAATGGATTTTATAGTTTAGATAAATCTGTTGAATTATTGAGGGGCAAGAATGGTGTGATACATAACCTTACTCTTGTTTGGGGCTGACTTTATTTTTTTAGGTAACTAAAGCATCACTTGCTCACTCTTATTAATCATTACTCTTATTCTCTAAGATACTTTTTTGTAGCATGAGCTCAACACTAGTGTGTGGCTGACTTAAAATTGTCCTTTGTTGAATTGACTGTATTAGAAGAAACCAATTTGGGAGTTCCTATTGTGGCTCAGAATCTGACATAGTGTCAGTGAGGATGCAGGTTCCATCCTTGCCCTCTATCAGTGGGTTAAGGATCTGGTGTGGCTATGGCTGTGGCATAGGCACAATTTCGTAGGCCTTAGCTGCAGCTCCTATTCAGCCCCTAGCCTAGAAACTTCCATATGCCCAGGTGTGGCCCCCCCAAAAAAATGTATTTGATAAAAGGTGTATTGATGTTGAAAAATGGGTTGTAAGATATCCTTTCTTACGTAAAGTGACTGTTTCCTTCCTGTTGTTCTTCCAGGAGGCTACCATCTTGTGAAAATCGGAGATCTATTCAATGGGAGATATCATGTGATCCGAAAATTGGGCTGGGGACACTTTTCAACAGTATGGTTATCATGGGATATTCAGTAAGTTTTAATGGTCCTGCAAGTGAATTAGGTCGTTTTTAAATGTTTTGCCTGGTTTTCCACCTTCAGGCTAACTCTAGACTAATTTCTTAATCAGAATCTTAACTGTTGATAATCTTTATGTTCTTGGCCAAATGACTTCACTCTGAAGCACCTTAGAGAAACAAGATTGATTAAATTAGTATCAGTAAGGTGCTTGAAGCTCCCAAATTCGAAGTATGGGATGTAACCTTTCAGTTTTTCTCACAGGAAGGAGTAGAGTAAAATTTTTTTATTGTGTCCTTTAGTTTCACCTATGTGAAATTATTTTTGTGTGTGTGGTTTCTTTTGCTGACAGATTTGCTCAGCCATACAATCTAAAACCTCTCTATGTAAAAACCGCAGGCAGTTAACATTGGGTGTTTACCTAAAAGTATCTTTGATGAGACAGCAATTGCTGTCTGTGCACTTAGGTTATAAACAGTTTTTCACCCATGTATTCTGGCTTCTTAGAGGAAAGTGTTAATAGCATTTAACCTTTTCTTTTTTTGTTTTGTTTGTTCTCTTTTTTAATCATTTATATATATATATATTTTTCTACTGTACAGCATGGTGACCCAGTTACATATACATGTATGCATTCTTTTTTCTTACATTAAGTGTTCCATCATAACCTTTTCCCTTTACCCTGGATACTTTTAGTTTGATGGAGTTTTCCCTTTTATCTCTATTTCATGGTTTTACTTTGATTCACAGAGACATTCGGAGGGGTAGATTTTAACTTAGAGAAAATGTTTGGTGTCTGACATTATCCTAGAACAGATTTTTTTTCTTTTTGTAAGTTAAATTTGGCCAGTTAGTGCCGCTAACAGATATAGACAGCCCCATTGAAGTAGAAGTTTGTATCTGAGCACAGGACAAAATGAAATCAACATTTGTAGTTTTGTCACCATTTCCCAGTTACAGTTAAATCTTAGCTTCCTAAGTAGGGGTAGGACATTTAGTCTTAATTGCCTGTGTTTGTTTCTTAGGGGGAAGAAATTTGTGGCAATGAAAGTCGTTAAAAGTGCTGAACATTATACTGAAACAGCACTCGATGAAATCCGGTTGCTAAAATCCGTAAGTATTTGATTATGAGCTGCAAAGTTTTATTAAAAAAGCATTGTCTTTTCAGTTGAGACACACCAAGTGTATACTCTTGCATGGCTGGTATTTACTGTAAAGCTCCAATATCCTTAAAAGAAGACAGTATTTGTTTTAAAATGTAGTAAAAATATGTAAGATAAAAATAAGCACTGTATTCTCTTTAGTATCTGGAGACTTTGGTAAAATGTATCAAAAACTTATTTTCGATTTTGTTATAAATTAGGAAATGTCAGTGTAGCGAAAGGAGCTTAAACTCAAAGTTAGAAAACATGAGTTTTAGGACCATCACTCTCCCAGTATGTCCTCATCATTACTCATTTCTTCTGAGCCTTGGATTTTTCATTTATTAAGTGAGGCTGTTGAACCAGGAGAGGTCCTGGGAAGTACTTTTCAGAGTGCTAGTCTGTGACAAAATAAGGAGCTCAGGCCCAAAAGTAAATCAGTGAACTGCTTCCTTCCCTGAGAAAGTTTTTCTGTGAAAAAAATGAAGGCTGAATAAACAATGTGGTTAGTTGCTTTAGTTGACTTGCATCCTACAAAAGGAATTATTTCTTTTTTTTTTTTTTTTTTTTTTTTTCTTTTTGTCTTTTGTTGTTGTTGTTGTTGCTATTTCTTGGGCCGTTCCCGCGGCATTTGGAGGTTCCCAGGCTATTGGTTGAATCGGAGCTGTAGCCACCGGCCTACGCCAGAGCCACAGCAACTCGGGATCCGAGCCGCGTCTGCAGCCTACACCACAGCTCATGGCAACGCCGGATCGTTAACCCACTGAGCAAGGGCAGGGACCGAACCCGCAACCTCATGGCTCCTAGTCGGATTCGTTAACCTCTGCGCCACGTCGGGAACTCCAAAAGGAATTATTTCTCCTGGCCCGGTAACTAGCAGTTAATTTGGGAGCTGGACTTTGAATAGCAAAATGGTGGAATTGGAATAGTCATTGTTGGTTGTATTTTCTTTTGTGAACTGCTGTAATAGTAAGTTCTTTCTCTACTTGAGCTATTAAAATTTTGTATGTTTTTCTCATAGATTGGTATGAGCTCTTTCTTGGAGTGACCCTTTGTTGTTTTTTGGTTTCTTTTTATGCTTTCCTTTTGCTAAATATCACCTCTTCTCTGTTTGTAGGTTCGCAATTCAGATCCTAATGATCCAAATAGAGAAATGGTTGTTCAACTACTAGATGATTTTAAAATATCAGGAGTTAATGGAACACGTATCCTTTTTAGAATATATTTGAAAACAAATCATGAAATAACTTTATCCCAAAGAAAGGAACAAGATTTGTGCAGATAGCATTGATTTCTGCTTTCAAAACAAATTATAATCCGATTATTTTATTGTAAACTTTTAAACTCATGTAAATCATGCCTATCTTTGTATGTTGTGATTTTTTTTCAGGCTAATATTGCTTTATACTTCTCCTTTTTAGGCAAATTAAAGCCAAAGTCAAAAGAAGTGTTTTTAGAAAATAGCCTTGTATTAAGTAAAGTTTCTACAGTTCTTAGCAATTAGCACAGAAACATTAATGGGATTAATTTTTCATGATAAATACTGGGTATATAAGAATTTAATGCATTTACTATCTCAACATTGAAGAGGCCATGAGTATAGGTTATGCTTAGAATCTAAACAAGTACGATTGTTCATATTCTGTTGTAATGCAAACAGTTATTGTATGTTTTTACCTGGAATTTTTATGGCGTTTTGTTTGTTTTGCTTTTTAGGGCCATACCCATGGCATAAGGAAATTCCCAGGCTAGGGTTCGAATCAGAGCTACAGCTGCCAGCTGACACCATAGCCACAGCAACGCCAGATCCCCAACCCACTGAGTGAGGCTGGGGATCGAACCCGCATCCTCATGGATACTAGTTGGATTCGTTTCCACTGTGCCACATCAGGAACTCCTGATGTGGAATTTTTAGAATTTTAAAGTTGGAAGGAATGTTAGCTTTTTTTTTTTTTTTTTTTTTCCTTTCCCCACAAGTTAATATTAGAATGACATGCAGTGAGCTAATTGAAAGGTAGTTGCAACAGGCATGCTTATAAAGACCTATCAGAGAGTTCCTGTTGTGGCGCAGTGGTTAACAAATCCGACTAGGAACCATGAGGTTGCGGTTCGATCCCTGGCCTTGCTCAGTGGTTTAAGGATCTGGCATTGCCGTGAGCTGTGGTATAGGTTGCAGACGCGGCTCGGATCCCACGTTGCTGTGGCTCTGGTGTAGGCCAGTGGCTATAGCTCTGATTAGACCCCTAGCCTGGGAACCTCCATATGCCACAGGAGTGGCCCAAGAAATGGCAAAAAGACAAAAAAAAAAAAAAAAACCTATCAGATTTTTCAGAATAAAAGATGAAGAAGAATCTCACTTGGATTGGAGTTTATAAACTGTTTTAAAATGTATAAGGAAAGGCATTTCATATGTCATTCTACTTTCTCTGCATGTTTAGTTTTCTCTTAACATACATTCCTAATTGCTGGTGATGATCATTGAGGGGGTGGGGGAGGTGGTTGTTTGTTTGTTTGGTTTGGCTACTCCCTGGCATGCGGAAGTTCCTGGGCCAGGGATCAAACCTGCACCACAGCAGTGACAGTGCCAATGCCAAATCCTTAACCTGCTGAGCCACCAGGGGACTACATTGGTCATCTTTTTTTTTAAGGAGGTGGGCTATATGTAAGACTGTAATTTCATGTGGACTGTGGTTAGAGATTTGAACAGAGAATCAAGGAGAGAGAATGAATCAGTGATAACATGTAGATTATATCTATTATTATGAAGTTAGCTGTTGGTTTTTTCTTTAGTGAAGTACAAATCATATCTCCCCAATCTCTAAGGAAAACTGCTACGAGAATCATCCCATATGAATCATCATTTTCTGTATATGGTGGTCATTTCATAGATGACATACTCTGTGTGTATGTGGTATGTCCGTTTTCAAAGGATTAAGTAGGCTAATGAAGAAATGAAAACATTCAGGATGCCTTGATGACCATTAGGTTCTGTAATGTTGGTCATTTCTGTAATGTTGGTCATTGTGCCAAATTTCTCTCTAAATTTAGGAAGGTTATAATAAAACTAGGAATATTCTAGTCTCCTCAATAATGCTCAGTACCTGTATTTGACCCTAAGCAAGAAGGCTTTTTAAAAAAAAGCATCAAAATATCCTAGTTGATGTGAATGTAACGTTCTAAGAGGTTTTTCTTTCCTTTTTAAAATTTTATTTTATTTATTTGTTTATTTTTAAGGACCACATTCATGGCATGTGAAAGTTCCCAGGCTAAGGGTCAAATTGGAGCTGCAGTTGCCGGCTGACACCACAGCCACAGCAACACCAGATCTGAGCCACATTTGTGACCTATACTGCTGCTTGCAGCAACATCAGATCCTTAACCCACTGAGTGAGGTCCGGGGTCAAGCCCACATCCACATGGACACTAGTTGGGTTCCTAACCCACACTGAGTTACAGTAGGAACTCACCAAGACATTTTTTTAAAACATTACCAGGTGGTTTCTCTGTAGTTTCTATCCACTGAGTTCCTTTTTTACTCATTTCTTCCTTTATCCTTAGCCATTTCTCTTTGCCCTTCCTCCTACTTATTTCCCAGCTGTTTGGGTTACCGCATTACTTGCTGCTTGTAGAGATTGAAGAGGCTAAAGCTTAGAGCACTGATTTAAGGTTTAATGGATTATGTTATTCTTCTGCCCCCCATCTCTTTTTACACAGGCATACCTGTGTGGGGTGTTTATCTGTATTTTTCTTTGTACCTGGGCAAACCATTTCTTCTCTTGGAGCACTGTTCTTTCTCAATATTGAAGTATCACAAGGATCCTGAACTAGAAAGTTAGTTCTGTAGACTTCAGCATAGATTGGTTCATTCTGCTATTTAAGAAGGGACAGCTGGAGTTCTAAAAAATTAGAGACCAGTTTCTTAGTCCCTATATCTAGTCAGTGTTTTAGTCGCTCCAAATAAATGTTTTATACCTTTTTTTTCTTTCAGTTTTTTTTTTTTTTTTTTTTTTGTCTTTTTGCTATTTCTTTGGGCCGCTCCCGCGGCATATGGAGGTTCCCAGGCTAGGGGTCGAATCGGAGCTGTTGCCACCGGCCTACGCCAGAGCCACAGCAACGCGGGATCCGAGCCATGTCTGCAACCTACACCACAGCTCACGGCAACGCCGGATCGTTAACCCACTGAGCAGGGGCAGGGACCGAACCCGCAACCTCACGGTTCCTAGTCGGATTCGTTAACCACTGCGCCACGACGGGAACTCCTCTTTCAGTTTTTTTAAATTCTTATTTCCATTAGGAACAGCATAGGATCTTCAACAGATCCTTAATTGACACATCAAGATGTTCCAGGCTCAACTTACACGTTTCCTGTCCCAAACCTGGGGTCAGCCATTTCTCTAAGAAGCCCTAGTTCCTTTTAGTAGGAAATGGCAAACAGAATCTAAGCACTAGATGTACACTTTGCTACCGAGTTGATTATCGCCATCACTTTTATGATTTGTTATTCCATTTCAGGGAGCAGATACCTTCGTTCCCTTCTTCTTCTCTCTTCTGCAGCTTAGTTTTGTGGGTGGGTGGGTTTATTTGTTTGGATTATTTTCTTTATTTCATTTTGGATATTTTCTCTGTGAATATATCTCACTAATCTTGTTCTGCACAGTGCCTATTCTGCCATTTATTCCATCAAGGGTATTTTTCATCTCATATTCTGCTTTTCATCTCAGAAGTTCAATTTGGGTCTGTTCTTTTTTTTTTTTCTCCCAGTTTTGTTGAGATATGATTGATATACAACACAGTATAAGGTTTTGGGGGGTTTTTTTTTTGGTGTTTATTTGTTTTTAATGGCCACACTTGCAGCATATGGGAGTTCCTGGACCGGAAATTGAATTCTAGCCGTAGCTGCATCCTATGCCAGCAACACTAGATCCTTAACCTCTGTGCCAGGCCGGGGATTGAACCTCCATCCCAATACTCCCAAGACACCACTGATCCCATTGTGCCACAGGGGGAACTCTTATCTTTTTTATAATAGCTGTTCTAACAAATGTGAAGTGGTATGTCATTGTGATTTTGATTTGCAATTCCTTGACGATTAGTGATGTTGAACCTTTTCATGTACCTGTTGGCCATACGTATGTCTTTGGAAAAAAATATTTGATTATTTTCTCATGATGAAGTTCGTTAATCATTTTTGTCAAGTTATGCTACATAGGTGATGTTTTATTTTTCTCAGTATATTACATCAGCAGGCACATGATGTGAATTTGTGTTTATCATGGGTAGTGATATGTTCAATCACTTGGTTAAGGCAATGTCTTTTAGATTTCCCTGTTTAAAAGTGCCTTTTTTCTTTTATAATTAAAAGCAGTCTGTAATGTAGTGTGATGCCATGATAATTCTTTTTCCCAGTAATTTTATTTTATTTTATTTTTTGTCTTTTTAGGGCCACACCTACAGCATATGGAGGTTCCCAAGATAGGGGTTGAATTGGAGCTGTAGTCCCTGGCCTGTGCCCAGCCACAGCCATAGCAACGTCAGAGCCACATCTGCGACCTATACCACAGTTCATGGCAACACCAGATCCTTAACCCACTGACCAAAGCCAGGGATTGAACCTGCACATGGGTGCTAGTCTGATTCATTTCTGCTGAGCCACGATGGGAACTCTTTTTCCCAGTAATTTTCATTCAGTAGTTTTAGTATTCATTGACTCTTAACTGAATCAGTTATTTATTACTATAATGTTGTAAAGTAGTGATTTTTTATTTTTGTCATACTTCGTATATTTATTTGTTGACATTTTCTCCAAAGAAGACATTTTCCTACCCAGACACACACTTGTTTTAGTATCCATTTGGACTCATTCTATTTTTAATTTATAAGATAATTCATAACTCTTTAAATGTTCTTACTTGGGCTGGTGGCATTTTTAAGCAGGTCCATATTGCAGTTCCCGTCGTGGCACAGTGGTTAACGAATCCAACTAGGAACCATGAGGTTATGGGTTTGATCCCTGGCCTCGCTCAGTGGGTTAAGGATCCGGCGTTGCTGTGTGCTGTGGTGTAGGTCGCAGACGTGGCTCTGATCCTGCATTGCTGTGTCTCTGGCGCTGTGGCTCTGATGTAGGCCAGCGGCTACAGCTCCGATTAGACCCCTAGCCTGGGAACCTCCATATCCTGCAGGAGCGGCCCAAGAAATGACAAAAAGACCAAAAAAAAAAGGCTGGTACGTATTTCCAAAGTATTCTAGTTTTGCCCTGAATTGGCCATTTCTTCAAGGAGTTTAGGTTATCCTTTACTGGAAAATCTTATTTAAAATGAGGGTCTGAGTATGAGATCGTTACGACATACATGTGACTTTCCAATTTATGTAGAAACTTTTAGAGATCCAAAATACTGCTGTCTTCCCACTAAACCCCTGCAGTACAGTACTTATTTAGCACACTACTAGGATTCCTGTTAGGTGTGACTAAGGTGTTCATACATCAAGAGAACACATGGTGGCAGTAGAATCAAGATGATTTTGTAAACTATGGACAGTAAAACAAGTCAGTTTCCTTTTTTTTTTTTAATGTCGGCATTTGCCTCTTTAGGTTACATTTTGATACTATCTTCTACACTTAAAGCAGAATTTGTTTTTCCTTGTTTTGATACTTTTGAGAGAGAGAGTTGTTACCCTGGGCATTAGGGGTTTGGGTATTTTTTTAATTTTTTTATTTTATTGACATATAGTTGATTTATAGTGTTGTGTTTATTTCTCCTGTATTCTGGAGTGACTCAGTTATTTATACATATGTATTCTTATCCATTATGATTTATCATAGGACATTGAATATAGTTCCCTGTGGTACACAGTAGAACCTTGTTGTTTGTCCATCCTATATATTACAGTTCTCCTTTTCTAATCCCTAACTCTCAGTCCTTCCCAACCCTACCCTCCCTCCTCCTTGGCAACCACAGGCCTGTTCTCCTTATCTCTGAGTCTGTTTTTGTTCTGTAGATATGTTGGTTTGTGTCCGTATTTTAGATTCCATATATATAAGTGATACATGTCTTTTTCTTTCTGTCTGACTTCACCTGGTATAATTTCTGGGTCCATCCATGTTGCTACAAGTGGCATTATTTCATTCTTTTTAAATATGGCTGAGTGATATTCCACTGTGTATACATACTGCATCTTTGAACCTTAGTTTTGATATCAGGGAGAGACTAATAAAAAACTTAAAGCTTTGTGCTTTCAGTAATTGCATGTGTATGTTTCACTTTTGTTTTTGTCACGGAGTGTTTTAATGTGCATAGTTGCACTAATTAATCTTTGAAATTTCAGAATATTGACAGCTAAATTCAAGCTATGTAACTTTATACTGAAAGGATACGTAGTAATTTCCTTGGAGTGGAACACAGCTTGCCTTGCCCCCCCTTTCTTGTGTTTCCCTTTTCCTCCTTGACAAACTCCTAGATATCTGCATGGTGTTTGAAGTTTTGGGCCATCATCTGCTCAAGTGGATCATCAAGTCCAATTATCAAGGGCTTCCTCTGCCTTGTGTCAAAAAAATTATTCAGCAAGTATGTATCTTAGTATTTTCTATGTGGTAATTTTTTTAAGGTTATACTCCATTTATAGTCATTATAAAATATTGGTGATATTCCCTGTGTTGTACAGCATATCCTTGTAGCTTATTTTTTTTTTTTATACATGATAGTTTGTATGTGGTAGTTTTTTTAGATTCTTAAAGTGTCAGGAGTTTCCTATTGTGAATAGAATTTTTATTTTTAAAACTCATTTTTTTTAATTGCCGAAATTGTTTATTCACCTACTAGGGTTTATTGTGTTTATTCTGTCTTTAAATGTTTTAGCATAATCTTTTTTCCTAGATTCATCTTCTGTAATGATTATTTAGATAGGAAGCTGTGTGGAATGCTTGATTTTGGAAATTTGGAGCCCTCATCCAAAAGTTCTGGATAGCAAAAATTGACTGTATATTAATAGAGAGTTGTGCTGTCAAATTATTTCTTCGTCTTTATATAGTATTCATGGGGATTTTTTCTAGTCTAAACCACTTTCAATATAACGGTAAAAAAAGTTTACCATCAGAAAAATAGTAAAACTTCAAGGGCAAATAATTTGTTTAGGTAATGTGTTTTGTTGGACTGAAGACCAAGCTAGGAAGCAGAAAACCTTAGTTCTTCATCAACAAGGAAATTTGAATTTAAAGACCCAAATCTGGAGTTCCCATCATGGCGAAGCGGAAATGAATCTGACTAGGAACTGTGAGGTTGTGGGTTCGATCCAGGGCCTCACTTAGTGGGTTAAGGATTCGGCGTTGCCGTGAGCTGTGGTGTAGGTTGCAGATGCGGCTCGGGTCCTGCGTTGCTGTGGCTGTGGTGTAGGCCAGCGGCTACAGCTCCAATTAGATCCCTAGCCTGGGAACCTCCATATGCTGCGGGAGCAGCCCAAGAAATGGCAAAAAGACCAAAAAAAAAAAAAAAAAAGACAAAAAGATCAAAAAATAAAATAAAATAGCTAAAATATATAGTGCATAAATGTAAAATAAATAAAGACCCAAATCTCTTTCAACACCTACATTTGAGTAATTAAAGGACATGTCAGCTGTTTATTCTCAAGATCTATAATGTACGTGGTTAAAGAATATCTCCAAATAGGATTAGCTTTGTAGAATTTTCTTAGTTTATTATAAATCAACTTTTGCCTTTGTTTATGGTTTACAGTTAATCTTTCTGGGGAAGTTTCTTGTCTTTAAAAAAGAAATGCCTTCTCTGTAGAAAACTACCATATCATTTTTATATTTTTATTTTTTTAAATATTGTATTATGATTTCTTCCTTCTCCAGAAAAACTTGTATTCTGTTTTTGCAAGTCTACTGCTCTATTCCTATTCAGGTGTTACAGGGTCTGGATTATTTACACACCAAGTGCCGTATCATCCACACTGACATTAAACCAGAAAACATCTTATTGTCAGTGAATGAGCAGTACATCCGGAGGCTGGCCGCAGAAGCAACAGAATGGCAGCGATCTGGAGCACCTCCACCTTCTGGATCTGCAGGTATATTTGGGGGCGGGGCGGGGGGCTTTGCTTTCATTAGAAGTTAGAAAAAGTTCCTGTTTTTATTACCTGACAGTTAAGTAAAACACCACTAATTTATTTAACAATAAAATACAGTTAAGTATGTATGTGTAAGAAGTAGCCCCAGCCTTCAAAAGGCTTTTTATTTTAATTAAGTTTTTTTTTTTTTTTAATGGAATATAGTTGCCTTACAAAGTTGTGGTAGTTTCAGGTATCCAGCAAAGTGAATCAATTATACATATATATTATATGTATTCCCAGAACGCTTTTTTTTTTTTTTTTCTTTTTAGGGCCACACCCACAGCATATGGAGCTAGGGGTCTAATCGGAGCTACAGCTGCTGGCCTACACTACAGCCACAGCAACGCCATATCCAAGCTGCATTTGTGACCTACACCACAGCTTACGGCAATACCGAATCCTTACTTAACCCTTTGAGCAAAGCCAGGGATCAAACCCGCAACCTCATGGTTCCTAATCAGATTCGTTTCCACTGTGCCACAACAGGAACTCCGCAGAAGGCTTTTTTATACTCAGTATTGTTCCCAAAGGGGAAGAAGACTGTCTTTAAGTACAGATATGTTGTGTATTATAAAAGCTGATTCATGTTGTTAAAATCTTTTGTTTTTTTTTTTTTTTTTTCTCTCTTCGTGCTCTTTTTTGATGTATTTACCTCTTACTATGATCACACATGTGCATCTGTGTGAATCAGTGATCCTTGTGCTGGGGCAAGATAACATTGCTATTAAAAGCTTAGGTTTAAGGAGTTCCTGGTGTGGCGCAGCTGAAACAAACCCGACTAGTATCCATGAGGATACAGGTTCAATCCTTGGCCTTGCTTAGTGGATCAGTGATCCTGCATTGCTCTGAGCTGTGGTGTGGGTTATAGACAAGGCTCGGATCCTGCAGTGTTGTGGCTGTGGCGTAGGCTGGAAGCTGTAGCTCCGATTCAACCCCTATTCTGGGAACTTTCATATGTCGTGGGTGCGGCCCTAAAAGTAGGGGGAGAAAAAAGAAGGCTCAGGTTTAGATACTGTAGTGGACATACTTATTTTGGGTTTTGTTTTTGTTTTTTTTGTTTTTTTTTTTTTTTTTTGGTTTTCTTTTTATGGCCACACCCACAGCAAAAGGAAGTTCCTGGGCTAGGGGTCAAGTCACAGACAACACCAGATCTAAGCCACATCTGCAACCTATGCCACAGGTTGCAGCAGTACCGGATCCTTAACCCCCTGAGCAAGACCAGGGATTGAGCCCAAATCCTTATACTCTGTTGGGTTCTTAACCTGCTGAGCCACAAAACAAACTCCAGATATAACTTATTTTGATTCCTCACTTCACTGGTTGGGCTAGTGACTTCACTTCATTTTTCCTCATGCAGGAGTTATTGGGATTAAAATTCATGTGAAAGCAGTTAGTAATGCTACACAGCATGATGTGCTAAGTAAATGGTGGCTACTATTATTATGATGACCTTTTTCCATTTGCAGTTCACACTTTAATTTTAGTAGTTTAATTGTATTGAGGAACTCTTGAACCTCAAGCTTGAAGTATCAATTATCCATAGACTTCCTTTAAAAAGGAAGACTATGGGATTAGCAATGAGATCCTGCTGTGTAGCACTGTAGATTATGTCTGGTCACTTATGATGGAGCATGATAATGTGAGAAAAAAGAATGTATACATATATGTGTAACTGGGTCACCATGCTCTACAGTAGAAAATTGAAAGAACACTGTAAAAAATATAATGGAGAAAAAATAAAAATCGTAGAAATAGAAAAAAAAAGGAAGACTATGCCTGAGCGGGATAAAGAGGCAGTTGTTCAATGGACATAGAGTTTCTTTTTTGCAAAATGAAAGAGTTCTGGAAATGTTACACAACTGTGAAATTAACACTGCTAAACTATATGCTTAAGAATGATCAAGAAGGAAATTTTGATTTTTTTACCACAGTTTAAAAAAATTTTTGTTAAGGAAGACCTGAAGATTCTCTCACCTAAGCTAAACTAATATCCATAACATACTGTGTAACAACTCACTGTAGCTATTGATGCCACTCTCTTTTTTTAAAACTGCCAAGTGCCAGGGGAAGAATTAGTCCTGGGTGGGGATTGCCTATCATTTTCTATTTTAATCAATACGTGGGAATGGGATTTTAGCGGCATTAACAGTGGAAATCAGAAATGTGGCTTGGTTCTTTGCATATATTGATGATATCTGGAAAAGAGTTTAAACTTTGTTGACTTTTTTTGTGCGTTGTTTATTCTTTCTTTTTAAGAAGAATAATGTTCCTTGTACCCAAATTGCTTAAAAATAGTAGCTCTTTCTACAATATAAACTGTATATAAGAAAGACATTCTGGTAGGGTGTCTTAATTTATATTGTCTGCCAAATGCCAAGATTCTTACTTGCTTTTCTTTTCTTTTCAGTGAGTACTGCGCCCCAGCCTAAACCAGTAAGTATGTGGTGTTTCTGTATTTAATTCTAATTTATGGGCAATGGGAAGGTGTTTGTCTGTTACAGTTCAGTTTGTTTAGAGTTTGGAAACCAAAGAAAAAATATTCCTGCGCTTCTGTAATTTTCCCCAATAAATTTCCATGCATCTTCGACAAGTTTGTATTGGTGAGGCTCCTATAAATTTGAGCATGTTTGAGAGCAGACCAGCCCCACAGACTGCTCAGAGAACCAAGATTTGTTGTTGATTTTGTTTTTATTTGGTTTCATAAGAGTATCTGCATTTTTTAAAGTTAATGAAACTCAAGTGCTGTGTTAGGGAAAGAGTGGAATTTAATTAGGAAGTAATTAAATGACAGTTATCTCCAACTAGAGGTAATGGACTAGCCACCTGAAGGCTTTATCTGTTTGTAATCTCCGCCCAGGCTGACAAAATGTCAAAGAATAAGAAGAAGAAATTGAAGAAGAAGCAGAAGCGCCAGGCAGAATTACTAGAGAAGCGAATGCAGGAAATTGAGGAAATGGAGAAAGAGTCGGGCCCTGGGCAAAAAAGACCAAACAAGCAAGAAGAATCAGAGAGTCCTGTTGAAAGACCCTTGAAAGAGAACCCACCTAATAAAATGACCCAAGAAAAACTTGGTATAAATAGAGCATCACAAAAATTACTTTATAGCAAATTTTAACATTAATTTATCATTGTTATATAATATAGTGATTTCATGCATACAAAACATCTCTGGGGGTGTCCTTATGCAGTAAGAATACAGAACCTGTCATAATTAGGTAGGTAATATTCAAATGTAATTTCTGACTTTCTCAGGAAATGCGACACAGACTTCATTTAATATTTGGGCAAAGGATAAGATCTCTGTCCTTCCATAAATAGGTTTTAGATGTGCAGTGACATTTTTATGTCACCCTGTGTAAGTTCAAGAAAATGTTTTAATCTTGTGGAGAAATGTTTTTGTTCTTTCATTTTTTATGCATACACATACATCCTTTTTGTCTGTTTGTTCCTTAGAAGAGTCAAGTACCATTCACCAGGATCAGACACTTACGGAACGTGGTGTAGAGGGTGGTGCAGCAGAAATTAATTGCAATGGAGTAATTGAAATTGTTAATTATACTGAGAACAGTAATAAAGAGACATTGAGACTTAAAGAGGATCTACGTAATGCTAATGACTGTGATGTCCAAAATTTGAAGCAGGAACCTAGTTTACTAAATTCCCAAAATGGAGATAGCAGCACATCTCAAGAAACAGACTCTTGTACACCTGTAACCTCTGAGGTGTCAGATACCATGATATGCCAGTCTTCATCAAATGTAGACCAGTCGTTCAGTGAACAGGACATCAGCCAACTTCAAGAAAGCATTCGGGCCGAGATACCCTGTGAAGATGAGCAAGAGCAAGAACATAATGGACCACTAGACAGCAAAGGTACCTATGCAGATGCACCTCCCCAATATGCCTTCCCTCATAACCTTTTAATAAGTCAGACAGAGAAAGACAAATGACATATGTTATCACTTACATGTAGAATCTCAGAAATAAACAAATGAATATAGCAGAACAGAACCAGGCTCCCAGGTATAGCGGGCAGATGGGTGGTTACCATTGGCAGGGGGAGAGGAGGAGAAGAGAGGGATAGGGGAGTCAGAGGTACAGACTATCCTATGTATACTACAGGGATGTATTATATACAACACAGGGAAATATAGCCATTATTTTGTAGTGATTTTAATGGACTGTAATCTATAAAATGTTGAGTTGCTGTATTGTATACCTGAAACTAATGCTATGTTGTAAATTATATATATATATATATTTTTTTTTTTTTTTTTTTTTTTTTTTTTTTTGTCTTTTTGTCTTTTTAGGGCCGCACCCATGGCATACAAAGGTTACCAGGATAGGGGTCTAATTGGAACTGTTTGCCGCCAGCCTCCACCACAGCAATACCAGATCTGAGCCACATCTGTGACCTACACCACAGCTCATGGCAACGTCAGATCCTTAACCCACTGAGCGAGGCCAGAGATCAAACCCGAAACTTCATGGTTCCTAGTCAGATTCATTTCTGCTGCGCCATGACAGGAACTCCAATAAACTACAATTTTTTAAAAATCACCACAGGAGGTCCCTAGCAGCCTAGTGGTAAAGGATTTGGTATTGTCACTGCAGTTTCTGGGGTCATTGCTGTGGTGTGGGCACTTATGCCATGGCCACCGCCAAATAAAAAATAAATCACCGCATAAATTTATAAAAATAAAAAATCACCACTTAGAAGAAAACTTTTTTATGAATTTTTAGACTAAAAATACCATTGTTTGTCCAAGTTACCTTCAGTGTGTAACTAGCTCTCTGATTTTTATTGGTGTTATAGTGAGTGCACAGCATTTCATGTATTGCTGTGAAGCAGAGGTTTTAATTCTGGAAAACCAAAGTGTAGATTGACTCATCTTTATCCTAGAAATTTTATTGTAGGTTGCCATTTGGGGCCTGGGTGTATTACCTCCCAGAATTTTATTTTATTTTATTTATTTATTTTTGTCTTTTGAGGGTCACACCCATAGCATATGGAGGTTCCCAGGCTAGGGGTCTAATCGGAGCTGTTGCTGTCAGCCTACACCACAGCCACAGCAATGCCAAATCTGAGCCATGTCTGCGACCTACACCACAGCTTTTATTCCAGATCCTTAAGCCACTGAGCGAGGCCAGAGATCAAACCCACAACCTTATGGTTCCTAGTAGGATTCGCTTCTCTGAGTCATGATGGGAACTTTGCTCCCAGAATTTTATTAACCTTTAAGTATTTCTGTGTTCATTGGACTGTGTTACTGATGATAACCTGTTGTCTATAGGAAAATCCACTGCTGGAAATTTTCTTATTAATCCCCTTGAGCCAAAAAACGCAGAAAAGCTCCAAGTGAAGATTGCTGATCTTGGAAATGCCTGTTGGGTGGTAAGTTAAATTTGTCTCAGTGCTATGTTTTGAAGTAACTGAGAATGATAGAGAACTTGGATTTAATTATTCTAAAAGGAGCAAACATCTGCAGTTCTGTAATCAGATTACCAACTAATATTTTATTTACTTTTAACCATATGCATAAGTAGAACTATATTCAGTATCCTGTGATAAACCATAATGGGAAAGAATATGAAAAAGAATATACGTATAACTGAATCACTTCGCTATACAGCAGAAATTAACATTGTTAATCAGCTATACTTCAATTTTTTTTAAAGTTGGGGTTTTTTTAAGGGAGGGTATTGACATATAATGTCATGTTAATACTGTTTACCTAGTTAAGAATGCTTTTTGTGCAGTTTTTAATGTCTTTTAAAAATCTGCAGTAGAATGGAGCTCCCACTGTGGCTCAAGAGGATTGGCGGCCCTGGGACATGGGTTCAATCCCTGGCCTGGCACAGTGGGCATTGTCGCCATTGCAGCTTAGGTCACAAGTTTGGCTCAGATCTGGTCCCTGGGCGGGCGTATCCACAGTAGAATGATTTGCACATAAATGACACTCCTCGAAGAGCCATGTGCTTTGTAAAAAGATGTAGGAGACTTTTGAGGCAAAATTCACTTCAATAGGTCTTATGTTTACTTTTATATTTCACATTCCCTATTCCACATGAAATCCTATACTTAATGGGTTCATAACTTAAACGGTTCTCACTTTCATATTGATTCTAGACTATTGTGATCACTGGTTTTGTTGTTGTAGGTTTTTTTTGTTTTTTGTTTTTTTGTCTTTTTGTAGGGCCGCACCCATGGCATATGATGATTCCCAGGCTAGAGGTCTAATTGGAGTTGTAGCCGCCGGCCTACTCCACAGCCACAGCAACACAAGATCCAAGCCACATCTGCGACCTACACCACAGCTCACAGCAACGCTGGATCCTTAACCCACTGAGCAAGGCCAGGGATGGAACCTGTAACCTCATGGTTCCTAGTCGGATTCATTAACCACTGAGCCATGACGGGAACTCCTATTGTGATCACTTTATAGAAAAGAATGAAGCGAGAGCTTATAGGAACGTGGAAAAACTTTTCAAGTAATTGGAACTATTCTGTCGTGCCACCAGATGGTCTGGGTAAAAACACACTGTCCACACACAATGGCCTGGATACTAGTCAGGTTCTTAACGTGCTGAGCCACAAACGGAACTCCGACACCTTTGTGTGGTGTCTCTTGCCTCCTTGCTTAGGATCACTAAACTAAAGTCTGTCTGACCATATGAATGGAGTACCAGAAAGCTGTTTGGAAACTCTGTGCTTGGGTGGGTCTTATTGACTGTTATTCACTATAACATGATCGTCTAAGCTGGTTCATTTCATCCTCTGATGTCTGTCTTTGGATCTTTCCTCTTGGATTGGTCTTTTTTCCCACAGAAGACTGAACAGTCTTTCTCAGATCTTTTACCCAGAGAGCAAATGCCTTGCTACTAGTGTTCTGGGAGCTGAATTAAGCAAGAAAACTGGGGATTCAACATACAGTTGCATATAGTCACTTAATTTCCCTGTTTTCAGGATAGTACTCCCCCCTTAACCGTGTAGGAACATCCTCTGGAAACTATTTCATCTACTCCATAGAAAACCTCTAAGTGTCTGTCAGGCCAGGGAACGGCTGTTGGACTGTATCTTGCCCTGTATTCTGGAACTCTCTTTCTCTAAAAGAGGTTTTAAAACAGTTTTCACTTCGTTGGACCCCACCCTCCCGCCTACTTCCAGAGATACCTGACACCACCCAGTCCTGAGCCTTGGGAGAAGGAAACCTATGGTGTGCATCACACTGCTTCTCAGCTTTCACCAGCAGCTTATTAGTCAGCTTTCTTAGAGCCATTCTCTCTCTGCTTTCCAACTTCTAAATTTTATTATTCTGACTTTGCCATTCTCTTTGACAGGTTATGCTTTAAAAATTAATACTGGGGGAGTTCCCATCAAGGCTCAGTGAAAATGAATCTGACTAGCATCCATGAGGATGCAGGTTCAATCCTCGGCCTAGCTCAGTGGATTAAGGATTTGGTGTTGCCGTGAGCTGTGGTGTAGGTCGAAGACATGGCTCAGATCTGGCATTGTTGTGACTGTGGTGTAGGCTGGTGGCTACAGCTCCAATTTGACCCCTAGCCTAGGAACCTCCATGTGCCGTTGGTGCAGCCCTAAAAAGCGAAAAAAAAAAAATTAATGCTGGGTTTTCTACTGAAATGAAGTTTCAGGAGTAAGTGGATGTGTACGTATCCAACACACCATCTTTACTTTTGCTGATTCTTGACCTCGTTTATCATTTACATGTCTGTAAGGCAGTAGTGGCACAATGACTAAAGACAACTCCCTTGAACAGCACGTCCATTTTTCTAAATATTCTCACCTGTAGTACATTTCCACTTCAAGCTCATTATCTGAACCCATTGTTTTCCTTCTCTTAAGT
The DNA here is from genome assembly GCF_054392235.1 of Sus scrofa. Lineage (NCBI taxonomy): Eukaryota > Metazoa > Chordata > Mammalia > Artiodactyla > Suidae > Sus > Sus scrofa. The sequence goes on along the minus strand of NC_139389.1, from coordinate 40,231,342 downwards.
CTTTCCATCCCTGTCAGTAGCCTCTATCACACAGTTCCTTTTGACTTGTCCTACTGTCTCCCACTCATAGCCATTGAATTTTTAAATTGTGCTTATTCTTTCTGTGAATATCCTTGGTTTTAACTTTTCGCTCTCCTATTTCCACAGCCATTGTTCATGTGCTCATTACTAAGCCTAAATCTGGCCAGACACCGGAAGATGTTCTCAGATGTCCTGTTGTCTCCTACATGCTCTCCTGTTCACGAACATGCAGTGTTGCTCTCTTGTCTGTCTCATAAATCTAAACTCTTCCACCTAGCAGTTGGCTTTAGCAGATGTCGTTCTGTACCTTTATATATGATGTTCCCTCTACCTGGAATCCTTTTTGCTCTTTTGGTCAAACTTAGTCCAGTTCCCTTTGAAGCTCTGGTCAATGCTGTTTCCTACCTGAAGCTTTCTCTGCCTAATTTCCCCTCTTCACAAATGCTGTTCCTTGTTTTTGAATTTTCATGGGATTAGAAAACTGTCTTTCATGCTTGTACGTGTTATATTGAGTTTTGTTTCCTGTGTTTGATTCATTTGAAGCTTCCTTTTTCTGTATAATTTTTTATTGTAGAAAATTTCAAACCTATACAAAAGTAGAGAGAATAGAATGATCATCCATACCATTATACTACTGTCACCCAGCAATTATCAACCCATTTCCTGTCTATTTTCACATATATCCGCCCTGCCACCCACTGCAGATTATTTTGAAGTATATCCCAGGCATCTTATTTTCATTTGTAAACATGGCTTTCTAAAAAAATGATCCTTTTAGGTAACCATTGTTATACCTAAAAAGGTTAACAGTTCGCTAATATCAAATACTCAGTCACCTTTGCCAATTGTCTCATAAACATTCTTCTAATTTTATTTTAGACAAAATCTAAATAAAATCCATGAATGCAAAATTGGGTACTGTCTCTCTTAAATTGCTTTTATATAGAGGTTTTCCCTTTTTCCCCCATACAGTTTAGGTGTTTTAAAGAAAAAACAAAACTGGTTGCTTAGGAGTTCCCCTGTGGCTCAGTGGGTTAAGGATCTGGCATTGTCACTGCAGCAGCTTGGGTCACTCCTGTAGTGCAGGTTCAGTCCCTGCCTCTGGAATTTCCACATGCTGCAGGCACAGCCAAAAAACCAACTCTAGTTGTTTTGTGGATTGTACTCCCTTGCTGCCTAACGTGGCTCTGTTTCCCCAAGGTTCACATTTGATATTTTTGGAGGGATGAGGGAAGCAGAGGAGAAGGAGGGCAAGAAGTCTCTATCGGTGTTTATAAAACTTAAAACCTACATCTTTTATTTTCTCGTAATGAGCACACAGCAAGGAAAAGTTTGAATTGACCCTAAATTGATATCATTTATTTGTTGAAATCCAGGTTATTAATTTTAGGCAAATGAAAAATTTAGTTTTTGTTTGGGATGATAGTTTTCCATTTCTTAAAAAACAATTTGGGGAGTTCCCATCATGGCTCAGTGGGTTAAGGATCCAGTGTTGTCATGAGCTGTGGTATAGGTTGCAGATGTGGCTCGGCTTTGGTGTTGCTGTGGCTCTGGCGTAGACCAGTGGCTACAGTTCTGATTGGATCCCTAGCCTGGGAACCTCCATGTGCTGCAGGTGCAGCCCTAAAAGACAAAACAAAAAACAAAAACGAAAAAGCAAATTTGGAATTCTCCTGTGGTGCAGCAGGTTAAGGTTCCAATGTTGACAATGAAGCAGCTTTGGTCTTTGTGTGGCATAGGTTCGATCCCTCCTGGTCTGGAAACTTTCACATGCCTTGGGAGCAGCCAAAAAAAGGGCAATTGTTGTTCCCTAATCTGTGTTTCCGTATTAACTTAAAACTTATATGTTGGCAGAAATAATTTGGAATAAATGGTGTATAAAGAAAAGTACTCTTTGGAGCTAATAGAATCAAAATGATACTTAAGAAATTAGTTAAATGAAAACTTTGGTTTGGAGAAAACTTGGATGAATTTATTTTAATCTCCATTATTAAGTAGTCATGACCTATTACTTTTTAGAATAAATGAATCTTAAAATACTGTTACTTTCTTCATTTACTCAGCACAAACATTTCACTGAAGATATTCAAACAAGGCAGTATCGCTCCTTGGAAGTACTGATAGGATCTGGTTATAATACCCCTGCTGACATTTGGAGCACAGCATGCATGGTAATGTTTTTCCTGTTGACTTTAATTATTATGTGGTAGTTACTTACCTTGCCCCGTTTGCTAATTTCAGTAGACCAGCAAATTAAGAGAAAAGGAATATTTTTGTGACTAATCACTGCTACTCTGAATCCTGTGTCTGGACAGGTCTGAATTCAAAAGCTTAGTTATAAACATCTGGTATTCCATTTGGTTCCTGCCAAATTCCTGTTAGGTGAAGGAACCAAATGTTTCTTAACTACAGATGGGGGTGGTGGTTGTAAAAAAACAACTGCTCAAAGGTGATGTTGCTTTTAATTAGGAGGTTGCAGGTGCCCTTGCCCTTTTAGATCTGAATTATTTTCAGATTAGGGAGAACCCTGGAAACTGCTTCATTCTATACAGTTCAGCAGTTCCCCAGACATCTTTGCTCCTCACAAGATGTGAAGCTCAGTCATCCATGGATTCCTAAGTTGCTGTTTTGTCCTTGGCAAGCAAGTACTCAAGTGGTCAGGCTTAGCTGATATTAAATGACTTCCCACAAATACCCTCATGTTGGAACATATTATTGTTTTCTGAATGAGTGCTTAAAATGCACTTCTGATGCTAGATAACTACACAGAATTATCATAGACTTCACAGATTAAAGGCATAGTTTCCCACAATACTACCCTTTCTTCAGGCACCAGCTGCAACTCTGGGGTCCATAGGCCACCTGCACTTCTGATCAACTGAGTTGGGGATTTCCACTATTGTTTCAGAGTCAGTAGTTTATTAGAATGACTCACAGCACTCAGGAAAGTGCTGAAATATTACAGTTTTGTTACAAAGGATACAAATCAGGACCAGCCAAACCGAGACATGCATGCAGCAAGGCCTGAGAGGGACCAGGGGTGAAGCTTCTGTGTCCTCAGGATCACATCATTTTCCTGGCACATCATTATTTATCACCAACCAGGGGAGTTCACCTAAGCTTTAAGTGCCCAGAGTTTTTAATTGAGATTTCATTACTTAGGCATGATTTATGAATCATCAGTCATGTGGCTGAGCTCAGTCTCCAGCCTCCTTCCCTTCCCAGGAGTTTGGGAGGTCAGGCTGACAACACTGAGCTCAAAGCCTCAACCCTCTAATTGTATGGTTTGTCTTTTCCAACTTGGGGACATGTCCCACCCCACCCCCCCTCTTAAAATTATCTGGGGGCCTAGCATGAATAACAAAAGGCGCTTTTATCACTTAGGAATTCCAAGAGTTTAGAGGGTCCCCCCTCACCCAGGAAACAGAAACAAGATCAAACAAATTCTTTAGTATTCAATAGTACTTAGTAAATATTTGTGGACCGTCAAATGAGTGAACTAAACCAGAAACATATTAAACTATCATCTCAATTAACATTTAGTATTTACAGTCAACTTTGGAGAAAAACTTGAAGGAGAAAGGACAGACTAGAATCCCCAACCTGTTGGGGATCATAGATTTCTTGACACTCACATTCCTGGAAAAACTTTGTCTTCCAAAGGTAATAAACTTAAAACCATGTAGTTAATATGGCATGACCTTATAAATCATTTTGTTACAGCACATCATTCATTGGTCTTTTAAGGTGGAGAGCTATCCTAAATGAATATGGTTTGATACCATATGCATAAGATGAAAGAAAATTGGGATAAAATCATACTTCTTTCTTGCCATACTTTAAAGCTTTGTGATGAGGAATTGATTTGGTAGAGAAAATAACTGATAGAGATTCCACCAACTATAAAATACAGCTAGTTTGTAGGTGGCATCTGATTTCTTAGGATGTGGTTCTCAGTAGTGGGTTAATTGAGGGCAGTAGGTGTTATTTAACATAGTGTTTACAATGTTATGCTTAAGAAGTAAGGCCAAAAGATGAAAGTTGGGGGAATTAACCTAGCCCCTTGTTTGGACCAGCTCATGTGCAGGAATTTTCTTGACCAAGAGAGGGAAAACACTTACCTGACTTGAAACAGTACCACAAAAACTTGAACCCCATTTTCCCCCCAAATTTCTCTCATTTTGCTAATAGACAGAAATATTGCTTAAAATGTTGCCATACTCAGAGTAAAAGTAAATTTTGGAGTATCAAAAGTTTCTAAAGAGATGGATTATCCTTCATCCAGTGCAATTAATTGATGGAAAGATTGAAACCCTTTCTGAAAAGTAAAAAGGCAAGTCATGGAGTTCCCTTCATGGCGCAGCAGAAATGAATCTGACTAGGAACCATGAGGTTGCGGGTTCGATCTCTGGTCTCACTCAGTAGCTTAAGGAACTGGCATTGCTGTGAGCTGTGGTATAGGTTGCAGACGTGGCTTAGGTCTGGCATTGCTAAGGCTCTGGTGTTGGCTGGCAGCCACAGCTCTGATTGGACCCCTAGCCTGGGAACCTCCATATGCCACAGGTGCGGCCCTAAAAAAGAAGAAAAAACAACAAAAAAAAGGCAAGTTGTGAGATGGCCTACCACATTATTGATTGAAACTACGAAGTTAGAAAGGCGGTATAAGAAGGGAATGTTCTGAGAAGAATATTAAGAATTAATAGAGTATATGTTTTCCAATTCTTCAAATGTTCTGTGGATTTTGACAAATGTGTAAGACATGTAGCTGCCATTGTACTGTCATATAGCATGGTTTCACTGTAGTCCTCTGTGCTCTGCCTCTTCATCCATCCCCCCAACCCCTGGCCACCACTGATCTTTTTATTGTCTCCATAGTTTTGACTTTTCCAGAACGTCATATAGTTGGAATCGTACTGTATGATTCAGGTTAGCTTTTTTCACTTTGTAATACTCATTTAAGGATCTTTCATGTCTTTTCATGACTTCATAGCTCATTCCTTTTTAGCACTGAATAACATTCCATTATCCGAGGTACCAGCACAGTGGATCTAATAACTAACAGATTTGGTCTGTGTCTGTTAGCGTGACCCTGGCTAACATCAGTGAGACAAGCAGGGGAGTGGGCATCAGGAGCCCTGGATTCTAGGGTGGGTTTTGCCTTTCCTTTAGGTCAGTTTTTCTCATCCTAGGCATTTTGTAACCTAGAGTTGCTGCTACTAGTTTTCAGTTCTGATGTTGTGATCATTTGGTTTGGTTTGGGTTTTTGGTTTTTGTTTTTTTTTGTTGTTGTTGTTGTTTCTGTTACCTTATTTATAAAATTTTAGAAAATTTTGTATATCTTTTTAAACTTTAATATCTTCACTGAATCTCCACTATGATACTGAAAAATTAAAGTACTGGTTTCAGATTTGATGAATAAGATCACAGATTATTTCTGTTCTGCTTTGGGACCTTAAACCTCAGGACAATTAGAGGGTAAAATAGGTATCTGCTCTATCGGTGTGGTTCAGTTTCATGATGAACTGCTGGCCTGTAAAACAGGCAATCCTGAAATTTCACTTCTCTGGCCTTGCTCTGGATGGTAGTATAGCCCACGTGATACATTTTTGAGAAAGATTGTTCTGTTGTAACATTGACAAGCCACCAAGACCTAGACCTGGGTCTAAATTGAGAATGTACCCCAACTCAGTCCAACCCAGAGTTACTCAGATTGTCTGGGCTACTTGGTACCATTGCATTAACCAAAATTGACCCATGGCTAGTATATCAATGAGGTCTTTTTAAAACGGCTGTTAAATTACTTCCTCTATTTTTAATCAGTGAAAAATTAATGTAGCCCCACCAATCAAATGCTGTGCTATACTGATTGACATTTATTGGTAAGGAAATCCCTTTTTCATACTCTCTGAAACACTATTTACAAGAGGTTTTCTTGTTTTAGGAGATTCAGGCCTTTCTTTTCCTGGTTGCTGAATACAAACCTGCTGTCAATATGAGTAGTTCCTCTCTCCATGTACAGTTAACCTTTTTCTGATTTTCTGTAGACCTAGAAATTGGAGACTCTCTATCTAGAACAGTGTAGCAAAAATTTTTTAATGTACAAATGACAAACACTGAAGAGTCATAGGTAGAAAAATGTCAATTTTTTTGGTTTTTATTATGAGTACAAAATCTAACTGTGTGAAATTATAAGAATATAAGACCTGCTTATTTTATGGATAATTTAGAATCACCTGAGATCTGTCCCTCTCTGAGCAGAAAGAGAAACTCAAGCAGAATCACTCATCGAGAGATTAGGGTGTAGGGAGCTTTGAATAATCCGCATATTGATATTAACTGAGTTTTTGAAATTTTCCTAATTCCATTTTATTGCGGTACTGGTATGGAAGGAAAGCTCTTTAGGAGTAATCTTAGGTGATTTTTTATATGATTTTTTGTGGGTTTTTCCAAGAGGAAAAAATTAGTTAATATTGAACCAAATAGCTTTAAACTTCCCAAAGGCCTTTTTTTAACACTATCATAAACTTTCTTCTTTTTCTTAGGCCTTTGAACTGGCCACAGGCGACTATTTATTTGAACCTCATTCAGGGGAAGAGTACACTCGAGATGAAGGTAAGTCCCCTTAACCAAATAGGTCTGTGCATGGTGTTTTATATTAAGTATTAGGCAGACTAGATATTTTATAGTAGATATTAAAGAATTCTATATGAAGATTAGAGAAAAGACCACAGTTGATCAAACTTGAACTTGTATTTGCTAGATTTCTTCTAAAATATCTAGTTAGCGTCCTTCCTCTGTAAATCAGTGATAGATTTTTTTTGCTTAGTTTGGACCCACCTGTTGATTAGCTTGTTGCTCAGTTATACTTCCAACTTTATTTGGAAGTCAGTAATTTTAACATGCACACACACTACTTGAATGCAGAGACTATATATATCCTATTTGTCTACATAAATTCTACAGTATTTAGCATTCTTTTTTTCTCCTTTTGAAAATTAAAGCCATGTTTTTTTTCTTTTTAAATAGTACTAACACTTAGAATTCCATTTTATTTATTTTTTTGTCTTTTTTTGCTATTTCCAGGGCCACTCCTGCGGCATATAGAGGTTCCCAGGCTAGGGGTCCAATCGGAGGGGTCCAATCGGAGCTGTAGCCGCTGGCCTACACCACAGCCACAGCAACGTAGGAGCCAAGCCACATCTGCAAACTACACCACAACTCATGGCAGCGCCAGATCCTTAACCCACTGAGCAAGGCCAGGGATCGAACCCGAAACCTCATGGTTCCCAGTCGGATTCGTTAACCACTGCACCACGATGGGAACTCCCTTAGAATTCCATTTTAAAACAAAAAATTTTTTTTTCTTTTTTCGCCACCCAATGGCATATGGAGATCCTGGGCCAGGAATCAGATCCAAGCCACAGTTGTGACCTATGCTGTAGCTGTAGCAACGCTGGATCCTTAACCCACTGTGCCAGGCCGGGGGTTGAATCTGCATCCCAGGGCTCCACTAATTCCATTGCGCTACAGCGGGAACTCCATAAAACAAAATATTACTCATTTACATTTTGCAATAGCCAGTGGGAAAAACCCAGTCTGTCAGTTACTGTATCTGAGAGATTGTGAAAGCAGACAATTAAATGTGTAATGAGGGAATTCCCTTGTGGTACAGCAGGTTAAGGATCTGGCGTTGTCACTGCAGTGGCTCAGGTCACTGCTGTGATGTGAGTTCAATCCCTGGCCTGCAAACTACCAGCACAGCCCAAAAAAAGTGTGCGCATCTGTGAGATGATGAGCTTTGGGGGGTTTTTTGTTGTTGTTTTTTGTTTTTAATCATGGTGGCATCCAAGTAACTTAGAAGAGATAATAATGTGAATGAAAAAAAATTATTAAAGAAACATTTTGCCTTCTTTTTTATGCAGTTTCAGTGCTATTTTCAGGATTAATGGGAATTACTTTAAGAGCACTAGCAATGGAGTTCTCGTCGTGGCTCAGTGGTTAACAAATCCGACTAGGAACCATGAGGTTACGGGTTTGATCCCTGGCCTTGCTCAGTGGGTTGAGGATCTGGCACTGCCATGAGCTGTGGTGTAGGTTGCAGATGTGGCTGGCATCCCGTGTTGCTGTGGCTGTGGTGTAAGCCGGCGACTACAGCTCCCATTCTACCCCTAGCCTGGGAACCTCCATATGCCTCAGGAGCAGCCCTAGAAAAGGCAAAAAGACAAAAAAAAAAAAAAAAAGCACTAACAATGTACTCTCCCAATGTGGAAAAAATGTCTTTTCCTCTCTGTACTTTACTTGATTCTTTGGGATATCAGGTTTTGTGCTCCATAGAACCAACAATGCTGTTTCTCAAACTGGTCCCCCAGGATGTTAATAGGCAATGTTAGTAAGGCCTGCTGATATTCCTGATAATAGTAGTGTTTGGAAAATGTTCTGATAACTAAGTCCTGTAGCAAAATGCCTGTTTTAGTAGGTATGGTTTGGATGTTTTTCTGTACTTAAGCCTCTTTCAAGAACATACTATAATTGAATTACCACCTGTCACCCACTTGATTTTCCCTGCTATATGCTTGGCTTTTTCCTGTATTACAAGTTTGGGCCTATAGACTTAAATATTGTTTTAGAAAATGCCCTACTATATCTGTTTGCAAGGGTGATTAATTTTTTTCTCTTCTTTTCCCAAGACTCTATGAATAGTGTGTTGTACAGGACTCAGTGGCTAGAATTATATTATGTAGGATCTTATGCTACCAAACCTGAAAATTGCAGTGTATATGAAAAGTCCCAAGTAAGGGACAAGGGAGAACCATCTACCCTAGATATTTAGATCCTAATGTATTCCCTCCTATGCCAGTCAGTACTAGTACTCTTTAGATAAAACCTCAGACTACTATTATTTCACCCATAAGTGCAGGAAAAAACAAACCCTTATCCCCTGGCTTGTGTATGCATAGTGTGTTACAAGTCATGGTAGGACTGGGGCCTAAGTGGCAGGTCCTCTGTTATTACTGACATTCCACAGCCCTGAAGCTTGGAATAATACTTGATAATTTTACTTGGCAGGTGTATTAATCCTGTTACTAATTGATAAGTCATAGATAGTTTGTTGGAATTAAATGTAATATAATCATTTCAAGGGGAAAATAATTCCTTGGTAGAGGAAAAATATTAAAAAGAACCAGTACCTCACTTGGAAGTTTACAGTAAGGCAAATTATGGTTTCATTTATAATTAATTTATCGAAGATATTTATTTGCAAGTTCTGTCTAGAATTGGCATAAATATCTTGGCAACCAGACTTGTTATCAAACCATAAATTCAATCAAAACTCCCAAAGGTTATACTGAATTCATGAATATAAATCCCCCTTAAAATGATACCACTGGGGGAGAGTTCCCATCGTGGCGCAGTGGTTAACGAATCCAACTGGGAACCATGAGGTTGCGGGTTCGATCCCTGGCCTTGCTCAGTGGGTTGAGGATCTGGCACTGCCATGAGCTGTGGTGTAGGTCACAGACGCGGCTTGGATCTGGCATGGCTGTAACTCTGGTGTAGGCTGGTGGCTACAGCTCTGATTAGACCCCTAGCCTGGGACCCTCTATATACCATGGGTGCAGCCCTAAAATGACAAAAGAAAAAAGAAATATTTGGGCTGATTTTTAGTTTAAATTAAAAATAAACACTCTGGGAGTTGTAGCCTGGAAACCTCCATATACTGCAGGTATGGCCCTAAAAAGACGAAATAAACACTCTGGACTAGATATAATAAGACAGAGGTTTTCAGAGTTCCTTGGTGGCTCAACAGGTGAAGGATCCAGTGTGGTCGTTGCTGTGGCTCTGGTTACCTCTGTGGCACAGGTTCATTCCCTAGCCAGGGAACCTTCTGCATGTCTCTGATGCAACCAAAAATATATAAATGGATATATATGGATTTTATATATATATATGTATATATAAACAAATGGATTATATATATGGATTTTCATTTGAGTTCTAGTTCTTATTAGCTCTGTAGTTTCAAGTAGCCCATTCTCTCTAAGGTTCCATTTTCTCACCTTTAAAATAGGGTATAGGGAGTTCCTGTTGCGGCACAGCGGAAACGAATCCAACTAGGAACCATGAGGTTTCGGATTCGATTGATCCCTGGCCTCACTTAGTGGGTTAAAGATCCAACATTGCCGTGAGCTATGGTGTAGGCCTGCAGCTGTAGCTCCCATTAAACCCCTGGGAACCTCCATAGGCCATGGGGCAGCCCTCAAAAGACAAAAGACAAAAAATAAATAAGAAGTAAAATGGAGTATAAATCTTTGGCCTGTTTTATAGGATGATTGTGAAAACTTGATGGTATGTGAATGTTTTAATTGTTGTCAACATTCTTTTTTTTTTTCTTTTTTTTTTTTTTTTTAAAGGACCGTACACTCAGCATATGAAAGTTCCCAGACTAGGGGTCAAATCAGAGCTGTAGCTGCCGGCCTACGCCCCAGCCACAGCAACACCAGATCCAAGCTGCATCTGCAACCTATGCTGCAGCTCACAGCAATGCCTGATCCTTAACGCACTGAGCAAGGCCGGGGATTGAACCCAAGTCCTCGTGGATACTAGTCAGATTTGTTACCCCTGAGCTACAATGGGAACTCCTGTCATGAACATTCTTAAATAAAGTGATGTTATTACTGCCTGAGGCCCAGAGCAGTATTATAAATAAATAACTGTCCTAGAATGTCTAAAACATATTGGTAGTTTTTCACCTTACCTGAAAAACTCACCTGAACCTAGATATGTAGACAAATAGAAGTAAAATGTAGGTGAGCCTCTGAACTCCAGAATGGGACTTGCCAACTATTATCATGCAACCAACCATCTGAAATAATTCTTGGCCTTCTCAGTCATGCCCTGAGTATCCCTGGTTTTATTTGTAGTTACTTCTAAATAGCTAGTCCTTGAAAAAGCTTTTCAAAGAAAAGCCTCTCTTACAGCTTGTCCTTGATCCTGTTCTTCTTCCCCTTCTATTTTAGACCACATTGCGCATATTATAGAGCTGATAGGCAGAATTCCAAGACGCTTTGCCCTCAGTGGGAAATATTCACAGGACTTCTTCAATCGCAGAGGTAGTATTGTTAACATGAGTTTTCATCTAGACCCCAGGGACGCAACTTCAGGAAGCAGAGCATTCACACCAAGATTGTTTTCAGTTATCACTCAAGTCCCACTGGAGTGGGCACCTGATTTTTAATTGTTTTCAGGATTCTCCATTAAATGGATAGAGTCCTCTTCTTCCCATTTAGGACAGAAAGCAAGCTGAAATGTTTTACAAAGAGGTGTGCATGCTACTCTTTCTGCCAATGTCTAGAACCGCATTTGCTACTCCTGTTATGTATGTCTTCTTTTTCCCCCCTCTTGAAATGTTTGAAACATACAGATCACATTGCATTGATCATAGAACTTCTGGGGAAGGTGCCTCGCAAGCTCATTGTGGCAGGAAAATATTCCAAGGAATTTTTCACCAAAAAAGGTAAAATTAATGTGTTTGTTCCCAGTCATTAAGGGGACAAAAGTGTTTCACAATGAAGAGGTAAGTACAGCTGAGTACATGTTTCCAGCACCTACAGAGGGTTGGTCTTACCTTGAATGCTAAGCAGTCATTTAGCAGAGAAGTGAAATCATGTGATTAAGAGCAGAGACTGGAGCCAGACTAAGTTCAAATCCCAACTTCTCTACTACTTTTGTGGCCTTTGACACAACCTGTTTCTAAATGAGGATTACTTCTTTTTTTTGTCTTTTTTTTTTTTTTTTTTTTTTTTGCCATTTCTTGGGCCGCTCCTGCGGCATATGGAGTTTCCCAGGCTAGGGGTCGAATTGGAGCTGTAGCCGCCAGCCTACGCCACAGCCACAGCAACGTGGGATCCGAGCCGTGTCTGTGACCTACACCACAGCTCACAGCAACGCTGGATCCTTAACCCACTGAGCAAGGCCAGGGACCGAACCAGCAACCTCATGGTTCCCAGTCGGATTTGTTAACCACTGTGCCACGACGGGAACTCCGGATTACTTCATTTTAAATAAGTTACTGTGTGTATAGTAGCTGGTACATAGTTGGTTGATTACTCCTACTGAAGCACTTCTGAAAAACAGACAGATTTTACTGAGGCAGTTCTGTCAAAGGGCATCTGGTCTTTTTTCCTTTTTCGTCACAACCTCTACACTAGTGCTGAGAAAAGTCATTTTAGACAACACTTGACAGCAAGCAGAAACATTTCTTAATGTTTCTTTTTGAGGCAGGAAGATGGTGAAGTGCTTGATAAGAGTTCTTCCTTGTGTACAAAGTCAAATTAATAGCAGGCACACACAAAGTAGATAATTAAACAGGCACTCACTGCCCATAGAAGAGACTTCAAATAAGTGTCATGTAAGAAGAAATTTTAAAGCGGCATTTACTTTACCACTGATAATTGACTATCTTTTTTTTTCAAAACTGTCACTTCAAGGAGGCAAAAATTAGGTTGATGTTCCAGAATAGTACAATGTATGATGCAGCTGTATCTGAAAATTTGTTTTTTTATTTTCTTGCTTTTATACATGTGTGTTACGGTTTTAGCCCGTTATTTTTAAATCACTACCTTATTTTGAAGTAACATTTACTAGACTATTGAGCCAAAAAAAGAGGACAATCAAATTATTCTTGGTGAGACCATGCTGAGTATATAGGCATTTAATACTCATTTTAATGAATACCTAGTTCATTAAAAGCCCTTCCCAGTTTGATTGGGACAGAAAATTCTGGATGGTGGAGTAAAAAATTACTTAAATTTTTAGGTCCTCATAAATAATGCAGACACTTCTTTCTAAGGAGTACATTAGAGAAGAGAGGTACTTTTTGAATGGAGAAGCATTAGATTCTGATGGTAAAATTTGATTCTTTATAGACTGATTTCCTGGTTTAGTTCCCGGATTTCCACAAAAGGATCTTGTCATTTGTCAGTGTTGGTCAGTTTCTTTTGTACTGTCTTTACCGTAGGTGACCTGAAACATATCACGAAGCTGAAACCTTGGGGCCTTTTTGAGGTTCTAGTGGAGAAGTATGAGTGGTCTCAGGAAGAGGCAGCTGGTTTCACAGATTTCTTATTGCCCATGTTGGAGCTGATCCCCGAGAAGAGAGCCACTGCCGCCGACTGTCTCCGGCACCCTTGGCTCAACTCGTAAGCCCCAGCCCAGCACTGCAGCAGAGACCACATGCTGGCCCTCCGCCCCCTCCCTTTCAAGCATTTCCCTCTTCTATTTCAGGATGAAGCTCTTCTTTCAAGGGTTTCTAGGGTTTGTTTTGTTTTTTTGTTTTTTAATCCAACATGTTCATTTGGGTTTGCTTACTTGACCCTGTGGAGATCCCACCACGGCTATTGGGCATCCAAGGTGAATTTGGCCTTGATTGGGCTCTGCCAAAGACTTAACGGACTAAAACGTGAAACAGCCTCTTGCCCTGTACCTTTTTCTTTCCATTAGGACATCGTTTAAATTATAAGCATCCTTTTCAAAAGAGCTTTGAAGATGTATGAGCTCATCCTTTTATTCACTGACTCTAAGAGTCAAATTTTCTAGTGCATATCCTATTGCCAGCATAAGGATGAGAAGGGGAAAGGATGTTCCTTCTGTGTACAGCAGAGACATTAAACTTGCTGTATCCAGGCTGCATCATCTTCCTGGATTGTTTCTGTTGTTCTCTTCACATTTTTTTTCCTGTGTTTTTTAAGCTACTGTCTTTTTAAATGAGCTGTATAAACACCAAATTTGGGTACTATTTTATCACTGTTTAAAGCGCTGTCAAATTCCTTTCATCCTTTAATAACTCTGGAGTCCTCAAATCTTCAGTCTGATTTTTGATGGAAACAAAAATAGAACCATTGGGTAGTAATTTCTTACCACATATATTCTGCAAACTGTCCTTTCCTACGTATCTTCTGTACCCTAACAGCAGAGTTACGTTGATTGGCTGTTTGGTTATTTGTTTTTTTAATCTTTGGCTGGCACTTTACTCATTGCACTTGAGTTTATTGCCTCATAACTAAAGAATTTGGGATGACTCTAGAAGGGAGATCTGGGTTGCAGAAATTTCCCATCTGAAAAGAAACTGTCCTAGAGTTTTTGATTCTTTTATATTATAAACAGTCTCCAACTTTTATTTATAGCTTTTAGTAGTTTTCCCCTGTGGCTTTGCCTTTCTTATTTTCTCAGAGGCTTCAGGTCTTAAATGAAATCCCAGGATACAAGAACCAAGGGGAGGGGGTGGGATGGCACTTTTTTCATTGTTTATTTTGAGGGTTGGTGGGTGTTTGTCTTTGATTGGTTTAAGATTAGCCATTCTCTGCTGCTATTTCCTTGTATAATGTAAGTTTTTAACTGCAATTTTGAGATGATTGAAATGTACTTGAGGCTTTTTTTTTTTTTTTTTCTTTTTTTTAAATGAGAAAAGGTTTTGTGAATTTTACTTTAGGATGACCCTAGACATTACATATTCCTCGGGTCATATTGAAAAGCAAAAGAGGGGCAGGATTGGGGTCACAGCTACCTGTTCAGCATGGACCAAGTGGGCCTTGGGGATCACAGCATTCTCCAGGAGCGGCTACAGGACTCTGATTTACAGAAAGCCAAGGAGGTGCAACTCGAGGCTCTACTAGCAAAGCACCGATGAGACTTGGGCAGCCAGCTTTCTGTATAGGAGATTGGGATCTAGGTTCTGTCATTTGTCAACCAACAAGGACGATTATGCAACTCATAAACACATTACCCTGAATAACTGGCCAGCCGTTCATCGAATCCTTGATGGGTAGTCCTGAAATCAGACACGTTCCTGTAGAAAGAATTTTAAGTGAGGCTGTCTATCTATCTATGCATCTCTCAAGAATAAAGAGAATAGATTATATCAAACAACGGCAGGGAAAATCAAAATCCTTCAGCAATTCTCAGCCACTTTGGGTTTTCAGCAGTAAGATACATCTAAAGCAATATCAGACTAGAACTGAATTCTTTTCTATGCTGTAAAATCAAAATTGTGGAATTACAGGAATTCTGGTGATGATATTAAGGTGAAATAACCAAAACACACAAAAATAGAAGGCCCTATTTTAACAGCTGATATGAAAAGAAATTGTAATAAGAGAGATCCTGTAACTTCACTTTGGAAATGTTTTCCCACTAAATAAGGGCTTTTCCCTCCTATTACTTAAGGAGCCAGATGAATTAAAAGCCGTAGAAAGAGGCAGCTGTAGAATTTGATCTTCTAAGTACCCCACGTACCTTTACTGAACTTAATCATAATGTTGTCAGATTGCCACGATCTCACTGAAGAATTTCTATTTGCTGTCAGTAAAAAATAAAACCCTGGATACATTTTTATTCTTTCTACTGAGTGCATTGTCTTGTTTTCTTTGTAAATGCAGTACAATAAACAAATTATTTAATAACCTACATGTTTCCAGAAGGCTTCTGTTCATTTTTTGCCAAAGTTGATCTAATCTAGCTTCAGAATGGAGGTAAGTATGGGTTAAGTTGCTTTTTGAACTTAAATATGCCATGAAACTGTGTAACACATGCTGTTTTGTGGGGTTGGTAGCTTTACTTCTGACTTTAAGTTGGGGGCAGGGTGGGATTAAAGTACATTTTGCAAAGTCTAAAATTGTTATTCCCTACATCCAGTACCATTTTCCCTGAATATTTGCGGGAGTTTTTCTCCCCACAGATTACAAAGTGCAAAACATCAAAGATTTGTGAACTCTTAAGTCCTTAGCATGATGAAATGGGCCTATTGTAGTGTCATTCATTTTATTCCTAATAGCCAGTTTTATTGCCAAAAAGAGTATCTTGTTTTAATTTGCATATTGGATAAGTAGTAAAGTCAGAAGCTTGTTTCATGGGTTTTTCTGGCTATGTGTATGTTTTGACTATTTGTCTACATTACTCAGCTTTTTTTTTGGCATGCTTCCCTTTGTGATGATTCAGTCAGGTTGTGTTATGTATTTAAAGTGTTTTTGTCATTTTTCCATCACATAGTTTTCCAGTTTTTAATTTACCTTTTATTTTTTATTTGTGGTATTTTTAATGTTACTCATAGAAAGTCCTTCCCTACCCCATAATTACATAAACTGTTTTAGTTATTTCAATTGAGCCATGCTTAAAGTGGAGGTAGTGAGTTCCTGCTGTGGTGCAGGGGGTTAAGGATCTGGCATTGCTATAGCTGTGTAGGTCACAGCTAAAGCTCAGATTCTCCCCTTGGCGTGGGAACCTTCCTATGCTTCCAAGTGCAGCCAAAAACAAAACAAAACAAAAAAACATAGGTAATGTGTTCATATTGTAGTGTAGACCAGAATGTAACCTGTTTGAAAAACAGCCCAAAAAAGTTGAATTGGAGGGATTTCCCCTTGTGGCTCATCAGAAAGGAATCCAGCTAGTATCTGTGAGGACGCAGGTTCAACCCCTGGCCTTGCTCAGTGGGTTAACGATCCGGCATTGCTGTGAGCTGTATAGGTCTCAGGCGCAACTCAGATCTGGCGTTGCTGTGGCTGTGGTGTAGGCGCTAAAAAACAAAAAAGAAAAAACAGTCATCAAACGAGTGTGTTCACCAGATTGATGAGTCTAGGCAGAAGCCTTGTGTTAAAGTATAGACCTAGAACTCAGAGTTTTGGAACACTTAGGATCTAAGGGAGCTTGTAGCTATCTCAACCATCAAACAGGTGGAATTATATACAGCCCTTAGTGTCCACAGGGAAAACCACTGCATTGTTCCAGAGGAGGCCCATACTATAAATTCATTATTGCTCATTCTTTTGAAGCCTGTATTCAATTTGGCCTTATAAGGAAAGCAATTTGCTCTTAGACTCAAAAAATTAATTTATTGATAACAGAATCTGAACTTCTGTTTATTCCAAAAATAAACATGCATGCTGTTGGTGTAGCCAAAAAAAAATGATGCCTTTGGAGTTAGCAAGGCATTGATAACTTAAAGTTAGAATTTAGTAACTAGCTGGATGATATCCATTTGTATTTTTTTTGCTTTTATTATTAAGATTTTAATTTTTTTCCATTGTAAGTTATTGTACAAATACTAATCCATACCAAGTCCTTGTAATATCAGAAGTATCTCATTTTAAAAAATGAGAAATTTGAGATCATGTCGTGTTTAGAAGTCTTAACTAAGTAAGTTTACATTAGTGCCTAATTCGTTACTAACTGCACCATTCCTTGTTAAAGTGATGAGGGTTTTTAATACAGATGATCGATTTGATTTTGTATCCTCCCAAGCTTCCATTTTGTATCATCATCTCTTTTGTTCTTAATTCAGATCTACTTTTTGCCCATTTTAAGACTTGCCCTCCAACTGGCAGAACTGGACGATGTTACAGAAGTACATCAGCGGCCTGCAGTTTCAGCTGTGTTCTTAGCAATTGTGCCCTTAAAACACTGCATTGGTTGCTTTGGATTGACTAAATATAGAGGTAAGTATGGTCAGTGTTGGAGATGAGTGGACCCTACTACAAATCGTTGAGGTTAGAAGACAAAAGTGGGAAGTTCCCATCGTGGCTCAGTGGTTAACGAATCCGACTAGGAACCATGAGGTTGCAGGTTCCATCCCTGGCCTTGCTCAGTGGGTTGAGGATCTGGCGTTTCTGTGGGCTGTGGTTAGGTTGCAGACACGGCTTGGATCCCGAGTTGCAGTGGCTGTGGTGTAGGCCAGCGGCTGCAGCTCAAATTAGACCCCTAGTTTGGGAACCTCCACATGCCACTGGAGCAGCCCTAGAAATGACAAGACAAAAAAAAAAAAAAAAAAAAAAGTGGGATAGGGCCCTTCCTCTTCAGTTTAATTTGTTAAAAATAAATGTACCCATCAGTATATAAGGTTATTAGATTCTTACCTTTGTTCCAAGAAAGTGTTCTGGTAAATACCTATCTCCGCAGGAAATTAATTAGGAAATAACTATGAAAAACCATTTTAAAGGACCCCAGTGATTCCCCCTTCCTGATGTTTTTCACACACTTGTGCAATTCCCTCACCTTGAATGTGGGCTGGACATGGTGATGGTTCTAACAGATGAAGGCAAAAGTGATAAGATGTCACCTAGTTTTGGTTACAGGGCAGCCAGGGCTTCTATCTGTGCACCTTCTCTTGCTCTGTCTTAGAGCCTTGCTTTGAGTAGGCAAGCTGCCATGTAAATAGCCCTTTGGAGAGGCCCTCAGCCAGCAAGGAACTTGGGCCTTCAACAGCCTGTGAGAATTTTGAGTCCTACTGACTTCACTGAGCTTGAAGCAGATCCAACACTTTTATTGCAGCCTTGTGAGAAACCTTGAGGTGGACACACTTGGTTGAGTGTTGGTGATTCCTAACCTATAGAAACTAAAATGTTTTAAGCCACTGAGTCCTGGGGTAACTTGTTATGCAGCAGCAGGGATGTAAGATAGTGAAAGCATTTAGGAAGGACGTCTTTCTGGCTCACATTTCAAGTATAAATGACAAGGCCTTCCTCTTGACCTGCTCAGGGCTAGTCTTTGGTAAACCTTGGGCATCACAACCATCCCTATGCCCCAGTCCAAGGCAGAGGAAGGGTTACATCAGCTTGGTTAGAGTACTGATTTGATTTTCAGTATACTTTCAAGGATGAAATTTGAGGTGCCTGTAAGAATTTAAAAGCCACTTGAAAAGAGCTGATGAGCAGTTACTAAGTATTAACCAAAATCATTACTGGAGAGGTTGAATTCTGAGTTTCCTTGAAGATAAAGCAAAAGGTGAAATGCTGAATCGTATGACTCAGATTTGCAGATCTTCCCCAGTACTGGTCATTAGTAAACATCCACTCCTGCCTCAGACAACTGTTGGTGAGAGCAAGTTGTAAGCTATTGGCAGATGCACCTTGAGCCCCACCAGCCCCCGAAGCTTCCACAGACCACCAGGATTGCCATATTTTGAAGGTAGGGAGACTTTTAGAAGTTTTTATTTTGCCTTTTATAAAAAGTAAGATTATAAGAAATAACAAATCTAGCTAGAAAAGTTACTAAGCTACAGAATTAGCCAAATTCTGTCATACGCTAAGCTTGCATAAAGTAGGTGCCTGACTCTGAAATAATCTTATTAGCACAAGAAAATATGAATGTGATCATTCTTAAATCCCATTCTAATAGTTCCCATCACCAACAACTGGGACGATGCTGGATACTCATTCATAGCTCATCTGAACTGAAGAAGAAATACCACTGACAGGTTGTCAGTGCATTGAGTAAAAAGCAAACCCTGCAGCCCAGAATAAAAGGTTACTTGTCCAGGTCACTGCTCTTTGGTCAAGCAATGACAAGATCCATGACAGTTTTTTTTTCAGCATTTACCCCCTTTCCACCTGTGAGAACAGCATGCACATTTTCCCTTTGCTGGGAAAACAGATAAAGACTGGAAAAAAAACATTGTTATTCCAGGATCAGTCACTCCATATAATCATCAAAACCCTGTTTCTATGTACCATCCTTCAGTCAGGGAACCCTAAAGCATCAGTCTTTGTCTTGGCATCTGTAGCAGTGAGGTTATTACCTGATCTGAGTTCCCCTTTGGAGGCTGGTGAAAGATTCACCATTTAATGTACCAGATCCAAAGGTGTTGTTTACTGTTACTATAACAAATTACTTGGCCACAGGTAACATTTCTGAAGCTGTTAGCATTTTGATTGGGTCAGTGTGGGCACTACAAAGAAATGTGATTGTTAGTTCCAAAGGAGAAAAAGTCAATTTAGTCTCATAACTTTTTAGGTCCTAAAGTCACCCAATCTTCTAAGACTTTCTGATGAATTCAGGTTCCAGTGGCCTCTCCATTCTTTATGCACCTCTGAGCATCAATAAGAAAAAAAAAGAAAGAAGCAGCAAAGTGAGTTGCCATTTTGGCTCAGCAGGTTAAGAACCCGACATAGTGTCCCTGATGCAGGTTTGCTCAGTGGGTTAAAGGTCCAGCATTCTCGGCGTTCCCATCGTGGTGCAGTGGTTAACGAATCCGACTAGGAACCATGAGGTTGCGGGTTCGATCCCTGGCCTTGCTCAGTGGGTTAGGGACCCAGTGTTGCCGTGAACTGTGGTGTAGGTTGCGATGCGGCTCAGATCCCATGTTGCTGTGGCTCTGGCATAGGTCTGTGGCTACAGCTCTGATTAGACCCCTGGCCTGGGAACCTCCATATACCGAGGGAGCAGCCCTAGAAAAGGCAAAAAGACCGGGAAAAACAAAAAACAAACAAAAAAAAAGATCCACCATTCTCACAAGCTGTAGCTTAGGTCACAGATGCGGCTCAGATCCAGTGTTGCTGTGGCTGTGGTGTAGGCTGGCAGCTGCAGCTCCAAATCAACCCCAGCCTAAGAACTTCCGTATGCTGCAGATGCAGCCTAAAAAGAGAACCAAAAAAATGTTTAAAAAAAAAAATGCAGCAAAAGATCTCTTGAACCTGAACCTGAAATGATCAGTGTGTGTATGGCCACCTCTTCTTGGGGCTGGATAGCAGTTTCTGGTGCCTTCAAATGAGTATCCTAAGTGAATTAGGCACAGGGTCCTCACCTGGGAGGCCCCACGACTCAACTCATTGTCCCATTTTATCGAGAGGGTAAAGCAGTTGGCTGGTGTGAAGGGACAGGGAGAGAATTACACACATGTCTCTGAAGGTCTTGGATGTAGTCATTGCAGTTCTGCTTGACTGGGTTTTCTGGATAGGATGAGAGAGGTCTTGTCTCAAGAGATGGTCAGGTTCTATCCTGTGATGAAAGTCTTCAGGACCTCAGGCTTAGAGCAGCAGACACAAGGCAACTTGGAACAAGTTTTTATTTCTGAAGGATTTGATTCCCATTTTCCTTTGTCAGGGAAGTAGATGAACTGTGGTATTAAGGGGGGAAAAAAAGGTGGCAAGATTATAGAATTGGACATTTTTTTAAGCCAATAAAAACACAAAACTTGCCCACATGCATGCTCACATTTTAATTCATTTCTACCTCAGACATGCAAACTTCCTCATTAGTGTACGAGATAGTTTCAGTGTCTCTCAAAAACTCATAAATGTCTTTTAAGATATAAATAAAATGTAGTGCAAGAAAAAGTAAAAAGCAGACAGCTGTAGTTACCTTTGGTTCAGTAATTCCACTCCAGAATTTATCAACAGAAGCAAAGTTATCTATGAGAGGAGTCCTAAATGGCTAACTACAGTCTGATTCAGCAATGAAATGGTACAACAGTGCTGTGGAGTTTGGCTTTGAAAGACTTTAATAATGAACCTTGCAGAAACATAAGAACATGTCTTTGCTAGTTTGCTACTCGAAGTGTAACCCCTATCCAGCAGGCCATCACTAGGGAGCTGGTTAAAAATGGCAGTGTTTGGTCCCACTTCAAATGAATCAGTCTGAATTTTAACCCCCCAGCTGACTTACCCATATTAATGTTTGAGAACCATCTAATAAATGTGGGGGAGGCAGTGCTAACTTATAATTATTCAAAAAGTATGTCGAAGTTCCCTTCTGGCTCAGCAGGTTAAGGATCCAGCATTGCCACTGCTCTAACTCTGATTATAGCTGTGGCATGGGTTCCATCCCTAAGTCTACATGGTCAAGTGTTGAAAGATTCTTAGCAAAAATTAAAATAGTTTAAATGGAGTGTAAATTGAGATAATCACTTCTACTCACACAAAGTGCCTGACCTGATATAAATCCTCAATAAATGGCAGCTGTTAGGGAGGTGATACTATTGTGAGCTAGTCCTTCTCATGCTCTTCTTTCCTCCTTTCCTCCTTCCCTTCCTCCCTTGTTCTTTATTTATTTGGCCGTGCCTTCAGTGTGCAGAAGTTCCTGGGCCAGGGATCAAACCTGTGCCACAACAGCAACAACGCTTAACCCACTGAGCCACCAAGGAACCCCTCTTATATTTTATGGCTGTCATCCTCATGGACACCATGTCGGGTTCTTATCCCTCTGAGCCACAACAGGAACTCCCCTCTTTCTTTGTAAATGCTTTCCTTCGTGTTCTTGTTAAATCATATTTTGGGAACTTAAAAGACAATAAAGAAATTAATATGTTGTGTTTCCTTTTTAACCAGACATTAAAACTGACTAAATCATGTTTTGCTTTTTTGCTTTGGCTGTCAGGAAGCAAGGAGCTAAATTTAATGCTCAATACACTAATTCTATTAGCCTAGCTTTCTGGAATATTTGTTTTCCTCTCTATGACTTTTATTTTCTATCATATTAGGTTTTCTAGTATGTTTCTTACAAATCACTTAAAATTCATTCTGAAAATAAGGTTCCAAATTACAATAATGACTTCTACAGTCTCTTCTTGTTTGCCAAGCTCCACAAAAAAGATGAGTTTATGAAACTACCTGCCTATTTTAAATTATTTCTTCTCTCCCTTTGCTTTTTGCACTTCTCCAGACACAAGTAAAACTAAAAGGCTCCTGTTTGCCCCTCAGTGAAGGTCTCAGATGCCAGCTAGCTGCTGCCCCCATCCCCATACCCCCAACCCTTCTCTCCCCAGGTCCTACAGCCCAGCCCCCTGAGTCATTCCACCTGCCACCTGATGATTCAAAAAGGAAACAGAGGCCACAGCCCTTCCAAAGAATTACTCACCAACACTCCAGCTGCTTCAGACTTCCTCTGCAATGATAAAGAACAGTATTTGTTTAACAACCAAGCCTTCTTTTCAGGTTTAATTCCCTAACACTATTCCCTCTCCAAACTAGTTCAATCCATTCCTCTTACTCACTCACAAGAAAGCTTTCACTTCTTGTTCACAATGTTTATCCCAGCTTGTGATTCCATATTGCATGAGCACCTCCCTTTTCAGCCTTAAGGTCCAAATGCAGGCTTTCCTTCTTCACTGAACGCCCTGGGCCTAAAAGTATCGGTAGGCAACTGGAGCACAAGAGCTACTATTGGCTGAGCAGATGGATGATACAAAGAGTGTAGGTACTGGAAAGACAAGGTGGAGAGAATGAACAGGTATTCATCACCTACAATATGCAGGCATTGTTAGTGCTTTATGTACACTAGCTGATCCTCAGCACAATATTTTTTTATTGAGGTGTAATTCATTAACATAAAATTTACTTATTTAAAAATGTTCAACTCAGTGGTTTCTAGTATGTTCACTAAGTTGTGCAACCATCACCTGCTACCTAATTCTAGAACTTGTTCATCACCCCAAAACAAACCCTATGATCTTTAGTGATCACTCCCAATCCGCCCTCTTCCCAGCCCCAGGGAACTACTAAAATCTACTCTGCGTCTCTATGGATTTGCCTATTCTGAACACTTTATATAAAAGGGATCTTTTATATGGTCTTTTGTGTAATAAGGAGGAACAATAATGAATGCTGATGCTACTTTGTCCACATGCTCATCAGCACTCATTATGGTTCATCTTTTTTATTACAGCCATCCTTGTATCTCATTGCGATTTTAATTTGCATTTTCCTAATGACCAATAATATTGAGTACCTTTTTATGTGGCCATTTGTATATCTTCTTTGAAGAAAAGTCTATTCAAATCCTTTGCCCGTTTAAAAGATTGGGTTATTTTAATTATTGTTGTTTAATTGTAGGAGTCTTTTTTTTTTTTTTTTTTTTTTTTTTAGCCCACGGCATGTGGAAGTTCCCAGACTAGGGATTGAAACAGAGCTGCAGCTGTTGGCCTACACCACAGCCACAGCAACACGGGTGTGAGCCACATCTGTGACCTACACCACAGCTCACAGCAATGCCAGATGCTTAACCCACTGAGCAGGGCCAGGGACCGAACCTGTGTCCTCATGGGTAGGAGTCAGGTTCTTAATCCACTGAGCCACAGCGGGAAGTCCTGGTTTTCACTTTTAACCACCTAACTTAAGTGTATAAATCTCTCGTCTCACCTCTAGAGACAGGCGACATGTTTCCAATTGCTTCCCTGCACAGAAGTGGGCCCCAGGCTGAGCCAGCAAAGACCTGAGCCTCTCTGCTACCACCTTTCTGGACACCTGTGGGTGGGTCTCCCTTCTGGGCTGCAGGTTCCTCTTCCGGGAAGGGTCCACGGTCATAGGTGAAAAGGGACTTTGGCTGTTCCAGTTCTGGTCCGGGGATGATATGAAGGCAATTGTGGGGAAGGAGCCAGGAGAGGTCTCTTGGGTGCAAGAGGCCACTCATAATGGCCACCTGCTGGGAGCAGGCATCTGGGGAGTCCCAAGGATGTGAGACAGGGTTTGACCTCAGACTATGCACTGAAAAACCTATTAAGACTGGGAAGAGCTGAAAAAGCAGAAGGAGAAAGGGAGGTCAAGGGGATTCAGGTAGAGGAGGCTTCCTGAAGGGCCTCCCTGGGCCTGGGGGGTCAGCCACAAGTGACCTTTATGACTCAGGGGCAGGATGGATATACAGAGAATCCCAAGGCTACCCTAACCCAAGGGAGCTCAGGTTCCCACCATCCGTCCTCCAGGAGCTGTCACATCTGTCCCCTCACCTGCCTTTCTCCTCCTTCCCCAACAAGCCTTCCCTTCGCCTCCCCTGCTATCCCCCCTCCACCAAGCAAATGCCCAAGACCCCACCTCAGCAGTTCCTGCTGTGGCACAGTGAGGTAAGAACACAACATAGTATCCATGAGGATGTGATTCAATCCCTGGCCTCACTCAGTGGGTTAAGGATCCATCATGCCAGGTTCACAAGGATGGTTCAACATATGGAAATCCATCAACATTTGACACCACATGATCATCTCAATAGATACAGAAAAAGCATTTGACAAAGTCCAACATCCATTCATGATAAAAACTCTTACCAAAGTGGATGTAGAGGGAACATACCTTAACATAATAAAAGCCATTTACGACAAACCCACAGCCCATATAATACTCAATGGAGAAAATCTGAAAGCCTTCCCACTAAAATCTGGAACAAGACAAGGTTGCCCACTCTCACTGCTGTTATTCAACATAGTATTGGAAGTCCTAGCCACAGCAATCAGACAAACAAAAGAAAGAAAAAGTATCCAGAGGAGTTCCCGTCGTGACGCAGTGGTTAACTAATCCAACTAGGAACCATGAGGTTGCAGGTTCGGTCCCTGCCCTTGCTCAGTGGGTTGACGATCTGGCGTTGCTGTGAGCTGTGGTGTAGGTTGCAGACGCGGCTCGGATCCCGCGCTGCTGTGGCTCTGGCGTAGGCTGGTGGCTACAGCTCTACAGCTCCGATTCGACCCCTAGCCTGGGAACCTCCATATGCCTAGGGAGCGGCCCAAAGAAATAGCAAAAAGACAAAAAAAAGAAAAAAGAAAAAAAGAAAAAGTATCCAGAGGTAAAAATGTCACTGAGTGCAGATGGCATGATACTATATATAGGAAACCCTAAGGACTCAACCCAAAAACTACTTGAACTGATCAACAAATTCAGCAAAGTAGCAGGATATAAGATTAACATTCAGAAATCAGTTGCATTTCTGTATACTAACAATGAAATATTAGAAAAGGAATACAAAAGTACAATAGCTTTTAAAATTGCACCCCCAAAAAATCAAATACCTGGGAATAGACCTGACCACGGAGGTGAAAGACTTAGATGCTGAGAACTATAAAATATTAATCAAGAAAATTAAAGAGGATTCAAAGAAATGGAAAGATATTCCATGCTCCTTGGTTGGAAAAATTAATATTGTAAAAATGGCCATACCACCCAAAGTAATCTACAGATTCAATGTAATCCCTATCAAATTATCCATGATATTTTTCACAAAACTAGAACAAACAATCCAAAATTTTATATGGAACCATAAAAGACCCAGATTTGCCAAAGCAATCCTGAGGAACAAAAACCAAGCAGGAGGCATAATTCTCCTAGACTTCAGGCAATATTACAAAGCTATAGTAATCAAGACAGTGTTGTACTGGTACAATAAACAGACATACAGACCAATGGAACAGAATAGAGAGCCCAGAAATAAACCCAGACACCTACGGTCAATTAATCATCAACAATGGAGGCACGAATATAAAATGGGAAAAAAAGAGTCTTTTCAGCAAGTAGTGCTGGGAAAACTGGACAGTCTCATGTAAATCAGTGACACTGGAACACACCTTCATACCATGCATAAAAATAAACTCAAAATGGCTTAAAAGCTTAAATGTAAGGAATTCCTGTCATGGTGCAGTGGAAATGAATCCAACTAGGAACCAAGAGGTTGTGGGTTTGATCCCTGGCCCCGCTCAGTGAGTTAAGGATCCGGCATTGCCATGAGCTGTGGTACAGGCCACAGATGCGGCTCGAATCTGGCATTGCTGTGGCTGTGGCATTGGCCGGCAGCAACAGCTCCAATTAGACCCCTAGCCTGGGAACCTCCATATGCCGTTGGTGTGGCCCTAAAGGACAAAAAAACAAACAAACAAAAAAAGATTTAAATGTCAGACAAGACACCATCAAACTCCTGGAAGAGAACATAGGCAAAACATTCTCTGATGTCAACCTTACAAATGTTTTCTCAGGTCAGTCTCCCAAAGCAACTGAAATAAAAGCAAAAATAAACCAATGGGACCTAATCAAACTGACAAGCTTTTGCACAGAAAAGGAAACCATAAAAAAAAAAAAAAAAAAAAAAAAAAGACAACTTACAGAATGGGAGAAAATAGTTTCAGATGATGCAACTGACAAGGGCTTAATCTCTAAAATATACAAACAACTTACGCAACTCAACAGCAAAAAAGCCAACAACTCAACTGAAAAAATGGGCAAAAGACCTGAACAGAAATTTCTCCAAAGAAGATATACAAGTGACCAACAAGCACATGAAAAAATGCTCAACATCATTGATTATTAGAGAAATGCAAATCAAAACTACTATGAGATACTACCTCACACCAGTCAGAATGGCCATCATTAATAAGTCCACAAGTAACAAATGCTGGAGGGGGTGTGGAGAAAAGGGAACCCTCCTGCACTGTTGGGAATGTAAACTGGTACAACTACTATGGAAAACAATATGGAGGTCCCTCAGAAAACTAAATATACAACTTACCCTATGACCCAGCAATCCCACTCTTGGGCATATATCTGGACAGAACTTTCCTTGAAAAAGACATGCACGTGTTCACTGCAGCACTACTCACAATAACCAAGACATGGAAACAGCCTAAATGTCCACTGACAGATGATTGGATTAAGATGTGGCATATATACAGAATGGAATACTATTTAGCCATAAAAAAGAATGAAACAATGCCATTTGCAGCAACATGGATGAAACTAGAGACTCTCATACTAAGTGAAATAAGTCAGAAAGAGAAAGACAAATACCATATGATATCACTTATATCTGGAATCTAATATATGGCACAACTGAACCTTTCCACAGAAAAGAAAAGAAAATGGGAGTTCCCGTCGTGGCGCAGTGGTTAACGAATCCGACTAGGAACCATGAGGTTGCGGGTTCGGTCCCTGCCCTTGCTCAGTGAGTTAACGATCTGGCGTTGCCGTGAGCTGTGGTGTAGGTTGCAGACGCGGCTCGGATCCTGCGTTGCTGTGCCTCTGGCGTAGGCCGGTGGCTACAGCTCCGATTCGACCCCTAGCCTGGGAACCTCCATATGCCGCGGGAGCGGCCCAAGAAATAGCAACAACAAGAACAACAACAACTAAAGACAAAAAGACAAAAAAAAAAAAAAAAAAAAAAAAGAAAGAAAAGAAAATGGACATAGAGAATAGACTTGTGGTTGCCGAGGGGGAGGGGGAGGGAGTGGGATGGATTGGAAATTTGGGGTTAATAGATGCAAATTATTGCCTTTGGAATGGATAGGCAATGAGACCCTGCTGTATAGCACTGGGAACTATATCTAGTCACTTATGATGGAGCATGATAATGTGAGAAAAAGAATGTACATATGTACATGTGACTGGGTCACTTTGCTCTACATTAGAAAGCTGACAGAACACTGTAAACCAGCTATAATGGAAAAAATAAAAGATCATTATAAAATGCAGGAAAAAATTAATTTTAAAAAAAAAGGATCCAGCGTTGCCTTAAGCTGTGGTGTAGGTCATAGACTCGGCTTGGCTCCAGCCTTGCCGTGGCTGTGGTGTAGGCCAGTGGTTACAGCTCTGATTTCACCCCTAGTCTGAGAACTTCCATGTACTGTGGGTACGGCCTTAAAAAAGATAAAAAATAGGAGTTCCCGTCGTGGTGCAGTGGTTAACGAATCCGACTAGGAACCATGAGGTTGCGGGTTCGGTCCCTGCCCTTGCTCAGTGGGTTAACGATCCGGTGTTGCCGTGAGCTGTGGTGTAGGTTGCAGACGCGGCTCGGATCCCTCGCTGCTGTGGCTCTGGCGTAGGCCAGTGGCTACAGCTCCGATTCGACCCCTGGCCTGGGAACCTCCATATGCCACAGGAGCGGCCCAAGAAATGGCAAAAAGACAAAAAAAAAAAAGATAAAAAATAAAAAGGGACCCCTACATCAGTGCTGCCCCCTTTGGGAGGGCATGTCTAGCTCCCCAGGCCGAACCAGGACTCCCAGAGACAGAGGACACCCTTCTATCATGGACATCCTCCACCACATAGGTGTCATCACCTGATCAAATGCCAGCCTGCAACTGTCCTTAGGCTTCTGGGACAAGGGCTGTGTCTGATTGGAATCCGTGTCCCCACACCCCCAAACCTCAGGCAACCTCCCTGGGAGAAAGAGAGGTACCTTTTCCGTCGGCTTTGTAGTCGTCAGGCAGCAGCTTGTCCTGCCGGTAGCCCAGCACAAAGGCCAGGAAGGAGAGGATGAGGGCGTCTCCAATGCTGAGGATGGCCAGCATGAAGGCCCAGCGGATGGTGCAGTGGCCCAGGGTGTATTTGCCCGTCTGCTCCCCACACATGCGTCGCACCTCACTTGAGTCCCAGCCGTCTGGGTAGACCAGGCAGCCGATCATCAGGCCTGTGGCTGAGGGGGCAGGAGCAGGGCAGACGCGTCAGGCTGGGGGTGCTCAGCCTGCTATCTCCCACCTGGCTCTGCTGTCACCTCGACATCTCCCTTCTTCCTGCGTTAACAGCCTTGAGAGACACGGGGGGCAGTGCCTGAGCCTTTTTGGAACAAAAGGGAGAAAGCTGAGACCCCAAGAGCTAAAGCGACTTGCCCCTGGGAGCCAGTGGTCAGGGGCAGAGGCTGGGTTTTGCCATAGCATGAGGTGCTTCTACCAAGCCCTCAGCCAGGCCCTTTGGACTGGACATGGCACTGCCTACCCTGGCTTCAGAGTCCTCGGAGAACTCATCATTCCTGAGATGTACATTTGTTCCTACTCCAACATCTCTGAAATAAGTGTAGTAACGAAGCTTTAGGCCATAATTTAATTAGAGGTATTTTTTTTTTCTTTTCACAGCACATAGAATAAGGGCGTGTCCAGAGTTCCCATGGTGGCTCAGCTGGTTAAGAACCTGACACAATGTCCATGAGGATGTGGGTTACAGGTCTGACATTGCCACAAACTGTGGTAAGGGCACAGATGCAGCCCAGATCCTGCATTGCTGTGTCTGTGGTGTAGGCCGGCAGCTGCGGTTCTGATTCAACCCCCAGCCCAGGAACTTCTATATGCCACAGGCATGGCCCTAAAAAGGAAAAAAGAACGGTGTGTCCTACAAATCAGGTATCTTAGATTCAATGAATACCGGAAGTTTTCCAGCCCCATCTCTGGCTGATTCCTTCGTGAACCTTCCATTCAAGCAAACAGGCCTCCACAGCCTTACCCACTGTGGCACAGTGCAGTTGTCCACACTTCCCTGAATGTGTTTAAAATGCTGATTCCCGAGTCAGGGTCGGGCTCAGGAAACCCTGCCTTTATTTATTTTTTATTTTTTATTTTATTTTTTTGTCTTTTCTAGGGCCGTACCTGCGGCCTATGGAGGTTCCCAGGCTAGGGGTCTAATCAGAGCTGTAGCCTCCGGCCTACACCACAGCCATAGCCATGCAGCATCTGAGCCGCGTCTGCAACCTATACCACAGCTCACAGCAACACCGGATCCTTAACCCACTGAGTGAGGCCGGGGATTGAACTGGAAATCTCATGGTTCCTAGTCAGATTTGTTAACCACTGCGCCACAACAGGAACTCCAGGAAAGCCTGTCTTTAAAAGCACTCTTTTAGGAGTCCCCTTCGTGGCTCAGTTAACAAACCTGACTGGGAACCATAAGGATGCAGGTTCGATCCCTGGCCTCGCTCCATGGGTTAAGGAACCGGTGTTGCCATGAGCTGTGGTATAGGTCAGACATGGGTTGGATTCTGAGTGCTGTGGCTATGGCGTCGGCTGGTGGCTTTAGCTTCCATCTGACCCCTGGCCCGGGAACTTCCACATGCCTCAGATATGGCCCTAAAGAAAAAAAAAAAAAAAAAACTCTTTCGGGTAATTTTCTCTACAGGAAAAACTGGTAAACACTAGAGCAGGCTGCCTAGATCTCAAGCCTGGCTCTTTGCTAACTAACTGTGTGCTTTGGAGCAAACTACTTAAGCTTTTTTTTTTTTTTTTTACCTTAGTTTCCTCATCTGTAAAATGGGGAAATAATTATGTTTGGATTGCAATGAGGTTCAAATGAGTTAGTATTTGTTTTTGTTTTTGTTTTGTTTTTTTAGGGCCACACCTGCACCATGTAGAAGTTCCCGGGCTAGGGGTCAAGTCAGAGCTGCAGCTGCCAGCTTGCACCACAGCTCATGGTAACACCAGATCAGAGCCACATCTGTGACCTGCACCACAGTTTACAGCAATGCCAGATCTTTAACCAAACTGAGCGAGGCCAGGAATCGAACCCGAATCCTCACAGACATTGTGTCAGGTCCTAACCTGCTGAGCCACAATAGGAACCTCCAAATGAGTTACTATTGGAAAAGTGCCTGACGTATTTGGCATTTCCTGAGTGCTGGCTGTCATCCCACACTGTGCTTTTACTGATTTAGTATTTACAGCCCAAAACGTCATCTTCCCCACCTTCCATTCTCTGCTCCCATACCCTCCCACCAAACTTCCACCCCACCTTAGCTGCCTGGACAGGTACCTACTCCTGGGGTGTGACTGGGGCAA
This sequence comes from Sus scrofa, assembly GCF_054392235.1. Lineage (NCBI taxonomy): Eukaryota > Metazoa > Chordata > Mammalia > Artiodactyla > Suidae > Sus > Sus scrofa. The sequence goes on along the minus strand of NC_139389.1, from coordinate 40,200,273 downwards.
CCCCAAGGACAACCGCCAGGCAGGCAGGGGGCGCCTTCCCTTTATTTGTGCCGCTTTCCCATCCCTCGTTCTCCTTTCACAGGCATGGAGGCTCTTCAGCTCCCAGGCTGTGCCCTATGCAGGAGCCCCATGGAGAAGCACCTCGCTGGATCCAAAGTCACTGACTGGGGCTCAGCTCATTCTTGCAAGAAAGGTCAGCAGATCAAACAAAAGCACAGCAAAGTGTAAATGTCGGGGTCCCACCTCCCCACCTAAGTGTTATCAATCCTCTTTTGTTTTTTTCTAGGAGGAGCACATTTACATACTTCCCTTCCAGACCACATTTTCTCTCAATCTTGACAACAGTTCTGTTAAGGAGACTGTGTATTAAAATCCCATTCTACAGAATAGGAAACCAAGGACTCAGAGAACCCAAGTGAACTGCCCAGTCATTTAGCTGTGGCAGGGCCAAGACCTGCACTCACAGCTCCTGACTTTCCCGACTTCAACGTTATTTCCCCCAAGATCGCAGACTGACGTCTCTCCAAGGAGCTGAAGGTATTTAGTGGTGACATGTCAGACGTAAGGACAAGTGGGAAGATGCTTGTGGGGGGAGGGGCCTTCCCCACGTGCTGTGTGGCAAGTCCTCTGCTGCCTGGCCTGGTTCCCTTCTTCTATGGCACCTCCCTGCGGGGCTTCAAGAAAGAGCCCCCCGGCCTCTGACGTGCAAACAGGTTGTTACTGTGGGTGCCACAGCCCTCTGTGAGCACCCTACCCACCCACCTGTGCACAGTGGGGGTCCACCCCATTGTGGTGTCTAAGCAAAGGCCACATGGTATTCTCAGGCAAGTTCACCTAACCGTTTCTGACTTCCATTCTCTCATCTGGAAAATAAGGATAATAATACCTGACTCATCACACTGTCATGAGGATTAAGTGTGATCACATATAGAAAATGCTTACTGCAGTGTCTGGTACATTGTAAGCGGCCAATTAATATTAGCTGTTGCTATTATTATTGGCACTGAAGATAGATGGATGTGGGTGTCATTAGAGCCGTTCACCAATACTCCAGGTACATAACAGGATTATACTTCCTTGCCCCCTCCCTTGAAGTTAGGCAAGGTCATAAAAATTCCTTCAGCCAATAAAATGTGAGCGGAAATGCCGTGTGCTTTTCCAGATCAGAGCATTTAACCGCTGATGGAGACTTTCCAGAGCTCTCTTTCCCTCTGCAATGACAGCCAGATGACAGCTGATGCTCCATCAGTCTGGGGTCCAGAAAATAGTGAGAGGAGAGACCTGCGCTGATCTCCAGTGAGCCATGATCAAGAAATAAACTTTTGGGAGTTTCCGTCATGGCACAGTGGTTAACAAATCCGACTAGGAACCATGAGGTTGCAGGTTCCATCCCTGGCCTCGCTCAGTGGGTTAAGGATCTGCTGCTGTGAACTGTGGTGTAGGTCACAGACACGGCTCGGGTCTGGCGTTGCTGTGGCTCTGGTTCAGGCCGGCAGCTACAGCTCTGATTAGACCCCTAGCCTGGGAACCTCCTTGTGCCATGGGTGCAGCCCTAGAAAAGACAGGAAAAAAAAAAGAAAAAAAAAAAAAAGAAAAGAAAAAAACTTTTGTTTTAAGCCACTAAGATTCGGGACTTGTTACTGTGGCATCATCCCATCCATCCTGGCTGATAAAGTTGTTTGGTGTTTTTCACACTGACTGAGCACCTACCATGTGTCAGGCACTGTGTGATCCATCCTCCCAAGAATCCTGTGACACGGGTACTGTTGCTACCTTCCACGGATGATATTACCAAGACTATGTGAGACAAACAACCTGCCCTACTTGGGTTTCTAGGAGCTGGGACCTCATTCAGCCCCCACCTGGCATCCAGAAGCTCATTTTTTTTTTTTTTTTTTTTTTTTTTTTTGTCTTTTTGCTATTTCTTTGGGCCGCTCCAGCGGCATATGGAGGTTCCCAGGCTAGGGGTCTAATCGGAGCTGTAGCCCCTGGCCTACGCCAGAGCCACAGCAATGCAGGATCCGAGCCGCGTCTGCAACCTACACCACAGCTCACGGCAACGCCACATCATTAACCCACTGAGCAAGGGCAGGGACCGAACCTGCAACCTCATGGTTCCTAGTCGGATTCGTTAACCACTGTGCCACAACGGGAACTCCCCAGAAGCTCAATTAACATTGTTAACTAAAACCCCACGCTGCCCCAGCCATCAGTCCTCTTTCTCTTCTCCTGCACCCTTCCCTGGTCCCAGGCTTCTTGGCAAGGTTAAGCTAACTGGTTTAAGACCCTTTGAGTGGATTTATCTCCCAAGTGCTGTTGGAGGGGCACACTTCCTCCTTCTGCCCCTTCCTTTGGCTCATCTTTCTGTCCCCAGTACCCAAGGATGGAACATGACACCACCTTTGCTCACTCCCAACATAAATGTTTCATAGGATGGCACCTGGCCACCTCTTCTGTCCATGTGTTTAGCTCCATGACCCAGACAGCATCTGACTCAAATGGCCTGGTGACCCCTCCCCCACCCAGGCCCTCCCAGTACCGCCTGTTCAGCAAATGGCACATGTTGCAGGAGGTCGGAGGAGTGGAAGGGTGTAGAGAATGAGGGAGGAAGGGTTATGTTTCCAGTATCCCATAACTCTGATATGTAGGGCCAGTAACAGGCCTGCCAGGGTCCATTCTACTCCTTTTTATAACAAAACTGCTAAATCTTCATTCCCCCTTCTTTTTTTCCCCACTGCCACCAAGACTTGCCTCACTGCCCCCAGACTCTCCCTCATCCTATGAAGAGACCACAGGCTTCCCTGGTGGCTCATTGGGTTAAAAATCCTGCATTGTCACTGCTGTGGTTTGGGTTCGATCCCTGGCCTGGGAACTTCCGCATGCCCTGGGGGCAGCCCAATAAATAAATAAGTAAATGAAAGAGACTACAGAAAGAGGGAGATGGCTGGGGGTGGGAGTGGGGAGGCAACTCTGGAGCCAGGTGAGTAGCCTGAGTATAAGATTTGGAGTCAAAGGTTCTGTCTCTCCCTACCTGTGTGCTAAAAGACAAGTTACGCACTAGGAGCCTTATCTATAAAATGGGAGGAAAACATACCTTCCTGGGTCATGGTGATGAGGCCTCTCTAGATGCATGTGAAAGAATTTTACAAATCTTTATATTTCTGGGAATGTCCGCCTTAATTAAATTGTCTCTGGAATACATCTAGTTCTTGGGACCCACTATCTTAATTCTCCTGCTTACTAGGTTGCCAGTTGACCTGCTACAGCCTTGGCCAGGTCTTATCTTCTCCCTCAGCCCTAGATTCCTCATCTAGAGTTGGAGGGGGGCAGCACTACAGCTCTCTGGGGTCCCTTTCAACTTTGACTGTCCTCTTTTTTGGCCGAGCCCACAACCCGCAGAAGTTCCCAAGCCAGGGATCAAACCTGAGCCACAGCAAGGACCAGACCCGCAAAAGTGACAATGCCAGATCCTTAACCACTAGGCCACCGAGGACCTCCTCAACTCTGACAGTCTTGAGTATGGGATTCTGATCCCTGTTCCCTTCTCTCTATTAAGGATAATACTGCTTCGCTCTCGCTCTCGCTCTCTCTCTCTCTTTTTTTTTTTTTTTTTTTTTTGGTCTTTTTGTCTTTTTGCTATTTCTTGGGCCGCTCTCTCGGCATATGGAGGTTCCCAGGCTAGGGGTCTTATAGGAGCTGTAGCCACCGGCCTACGCCAGAGCCACAGCAACACGGGATCCGAGCCGCGTCTGCGACCTACACCACAGCTCACAGCAACGCTGGATCGTTAACCCACTGAGCAAGGGCAGGGACCGAACCCGCAACCTCATGGTTCCTAGTTGGATTTGTTAACCACTGCGCCACGACGGGAACTCCTTTTTTTTTTTTTTTTTTAATCTTTTTGGGGCTGTGCCTGTGCCATATGGAGGTTCCCAGGCTAAAGGTCAAATTGGAGCTGTAGTTGCCAGCCTACACCACAGCCACAGCAACACCAGATCTGAACCACAACCTACACCACAGCTCATGGCAATGCTGGATCCTTAACCCACTGAGTGAGGCCAGAGAATCAAACCTGCCTCCTCATGGATGCTAGTCAGATTCGTTTCTGCTGAGCCATGAAGGGAACTCCAGTACTGCTTCTCATTGTAACCAATGATATCAAGATGATTTTACTCTAGTTTTCAGTCCCCAACAAGGCTCCTGGACATCTCCATAGTAAGGACAGTCTGTGTGTGGTCCTCCGGATGGGAAGGGACCAAGGGCTGCAGGACAGGTTCTTAGGCATCCCTTCCTGGGCTCTAGAGGAGAGCAGGACCGGCTGGCCCAAGGACCCAGAGGCCTGCCTGAAGCCAGAAGCAGGAAAAAGGGGCCGGGAAGGCCTTGCCTCTGAGCACCACAAGTAGCCACCTACCCTACATAGTTTTAAAATACCCCAGTCTCCTCCCCTCATCACAAAATGTCACTTCCACAAAATTTCTCTGCCTTGTGTGCTCATGCTTGCTACATCAAGTATGGAACCCTATAATTAGGGAATGGAGACCTTCACTTTACCAAAAGTGAGTTGCTCCTGGACAAGTCACTTCAACTCTTTGGACCTCAGTTCCTCATTTACAAGATGAGAGGGTGGAACGATTTTTTTTTTTTTTTTTTTTTTTGGTCTTGTTAGGTCTGCACCCGTAGCATATGGAGGTTTCCAGGCTAGGGGGTCAAACTGGAGCTACAACTGCTAGCCAATGCCACAGCCACAGCAACACTGGATCTACGTGTCTGCGACCTACACCACAGCTCATGACAACGCTGGATCCTTAATCCACTGAGCAAGGCCAGGAATCAAACCCATGTCCTCATGGATGCTAGTTGGGTTCATTAACTGCTGAGCCATGACAGGAACTCCGAGAGGGTGGAACAATTTGATCTCTGAGGTCTTTTTGGTCTCAGCCATCTCGAGATTCTCAATTCCTCAGAAGAATCTGCAGAGCATTGTGTACAGCTGAGCCAAAGGGGAACACCTGAGTAGAAGACAGAGCCTCCACAGAGGGTGGGATTGTACAGCTGCCCTTGTGGTCTGGGGTGGGCCCCCGCCCTCCCACTACCCCTGCTCACCAGCAGCCAGCTGCATCCATGCACAGATCTTGTAGACAGTGGCGGTGTTGCAGACAAAGAACAGGCTAAAGCAGATGATGGAGCCAATGATGAGGAACATGGCTAAGGCCACAAAGAACATGGCGGTCTTGAAGGCTCTAGAGGGGATGGAGGAGAAGTCCAGTGGCCCACCCTTGCAGATGAGCTCCGATGACAGCACGTTGCCTACGCAGTAGGAGAAAAGGCCGAAGTAGCCTGCCTGGGGTGTGTTGACGCTGTCACCGATCCAGTAGGGCTGGATGAAGAGTGCCATGACCAGCACGGAGAAGCAGATGGTGAGCGTGCCCCACATCACGCCCACGGCCCTCGCGTTCCTCACGTAGTTGGTGTGGTAGATCTTGGCTGCCTCCTGTGCGGGCAGCAACTTCACCATGGTGAAGGCACTGGGTCCTGGGCTGGGAATTTGTGGACTAGAAGTGGCTTTACAGACTGATGGAGGAGGCCCAGAAATGGGTCACCTCTCAGCCAGGTTTGGGGAGGAGTCTGAGGTCAGGGCACAGGTGAGGCTTCCCCCCCCCCCCCCCGCCCAAGGCAGAGGAAAGAGAATTAATAGGACAGGGAAAGATGACCTTGCCTTCTTCAGGGGAAGCTTGTCCAGGTGCCTGTGTCCGCTCTGCTCTAGCCACGCTGTCTCCCTTCTGCCTCTGCTCAAACCTTCCAGGGTCTCGGCCTGCTGGCGCCGCCCGGCCCCTCCCCCACTTGCAGCTCAGAGCATCAGAGAGCTCCGCCCCCTTCTCTGGGCCCGGCTCCTCCTCCCTCCCTCCGAGAGCACTGCTTTCAGCACCGTGGCCAGCGCCCCGGGATGCCCGGACACAGGCGTGTGCAGAGCGGCCGACCCGCCCGCTGCACATCCGCGCCACGGGGAATCAGAACACCCTTCACCCTCCCGAGCGGGAATGACAAAAATTGGAAGGGTGGAGCTGCAGCTGTCACCTTCCTCTCGCTCCACTTCCTGCCGCAAAACCGCTTCTTGAGAGCAGTCCCTGTCCCACCCCACCCTTCTCTGGCTCCCTACTTATCCTGCCAACCTCCAATTCCCCAGAGGCCCGCAAAGCCTTCTGGATCACTGGTTCCTTGCCCCTATTACTGAATCGACAATTACTAAGAGCCTTCTAGATACTTAGTCCTATGTTGGAGGCTATCTTCCCTAAGCAAGGACCACAGAGTAAAACCGACAGGGCTCCTGCCCTCAAGAACAGAGATATTTACATATACGTAAATATACATTTGCAATGCAAATGATAGTATGGTAATAGAAGCAACTACAAAGTACAGTAAAGAATGTTCCTTATAAGCCTTCTCAGACCTTAGTATATGCTTTTTATTCAATTCAAATGTCTTTCTCCTCTTGTTTATATTTTGTTGAATATTTGTCCCCTCATCTCCAAAGTATCTATACGTTTCTTGAATTTATAGGTAAATACATGATTAGTGTACATATATAGAAAAATTCAAGATTTTTACATAAACAGTTCCCGGTGGCTCAGCAGATTAAGGATCTGGTGTTGTCACTGCTGTGGCTTGGGTCCCTGCTGTGGTGCGTGTTTGACCCCTGGCCTGGGAACTTCTGCATGCAAGGGGTGTGAGCAAAAAAAAAAAAAAAAAAAAAGATAAAATTAAATTTTTTAAAAAGAAAATTACATAAAATAATGGGAGTTCCCATCGTGACTCAGCGGTAAATAACCTGACTTGTTTCCATGAGGACTCGGGTTTGATCCCCGGCCTCGCTCAGTGGGTTATAGGTCTGGCTTGCCATGAGCTGTGGTGTAGGTTGCAGAGTGGCTTGGATCCTCCACTGGTGTGGCTGTGGGGTGGGCTGGCAGCTGTAGCTCCAATTCGACCCCTGGCCTGTGAACTTCCATATGCCACAGGTGCAGACTTAAAAAGGGAAAAAAAAAGAAAGAGCTCCTCCAGTTCCAGTTCCCTCCACGCCTCATAGTCTTCAGTGGTGAGAAGGGAACCATAATTGCCCTCCGTGTACTGGGGCTCTGCTCACAGGAGTCCTGGGGCCAGGGGTGGGGGGGGAGGAGTAGCTAGGGCAAGGATGAACTCACAGGGCAAAGTGGGGTTTTTTCTTTCCTTTTTTTTTTTTTTTTTTTTTTTTTTTTTGCCATGCCCATGGCATGCAGAAGTTCCTAGGCCAGGGATCAGACCTGAGCCAAAGCAGTGACACCTTAGCTGCTAGGCCACCAGGGAACTCCAAAAAGTGGTTTCAAAAAGTGAGGACAGTGTTCCTTTAATCAATGGCATTTCCATGTCTCTGGAATTGGGTGGGTTCCTCTCATTTCAAGGGTCACCTAGCTGCTTCCTCCAGCTGTTCCCATATACACCACCCTCCAGTGGTACAAGAGGGTGGTTACTCGGGCTGAGGTCATGTGCAAGGCACATCCATGGGATTGCCATGCATTGTCTTATTCAATCCTGACCTTCGTCCTCCTTGGATAGATGAGGAAGAAGGCTCAGGAAGCTCGCCAGTTTAAATAACCTGTCCAGTGTTGTGGAGCTAATTATGACGAGTTCAGAAGACAGGTTCAATGTCTGGATGAAGCCAGAAGTCTGGGGCCTTCACAGTGGGGGCCTCTTTCACCTCCTGGGATTGGGGGCGGGGGTGCTTGGTTGCAGCAATCAGTCCCTTAGGGAAAGCTGCTCTGGCCCGCACCTGAGCACACTCCGGCAGCTGTGCCCTTCCCAGCCGTCAGCCCTGTGCCATCAGCGGTTCAGGAGACCTGCTATTCTCAGCCAGGACTGATAACTGTTCCTGCTCACACATGACCTTGGGTAGGGGACTGAGGGAGTGGAAGCCTTAACTAAAGCAGTGAGTGTTTAATGCTGGACTTGCAGATATTAAGTGAAGTGGAAAGAAAATGGGAGAGGATGGCTGGAGAAGCACCTCCTAAGGGCCCCTAAATCACCCCAGCAGGTGTCCCCCTGTTGGGAGGCTTCGAGGATGGTATGTCGGGCAGGAGAACCACATTCCCTGGTCAGGGGCCCAGGGACCTGGGCCTGCCCTAAACTCCCCAAGAGGGCCTGGGAAGATTGAGGTGTCGGGAGGCTGGGATCACTCCTCACCTGCACCTGATACTGCCAGATACCTGGGTTTGGGTGAGGTCAAAAGAGGGCCCAGGAGTTCCTGTTATGGCTCAAGGGTTAAGAACCCAACATAGTCTCCATGAGGATACGGATTTGATCCCTGGCCTCACTCAGGGGGTTAAAGATCTGGCTTTGCTACAAACTGTGGCATAGGTCACAGACGCCGCTCAGATCTGGCATTACTACAGCTGAGCATAGGCCTGCAGCTCCCATTTGACCCCTAGCTTGGGAACTTCCATATGCTGCAGGTACAGCCTTGATAAGAAAAAAAAAAGAGGGCCCAGACTGGGGTGAAAAAAGAGCGGCACCTAGGAGGCAAAATTTAAGGAGGTGCTCATACCCTAGGTGTCTCCCTTGCCTCACCCTGGAAGCTCAGGGTGCTTATATGTACTGCAATACATATAACAGCAGCTCACATGTACTGCTCACGTGTGCCAAGCCCTGTTCTAGGCCACATATGTTATGTGTATAACATATGAATTCACTAAACCCTTGCAACTCTTTTATCAGTTGACAGATAAGGTGACAGACTCAGAACAGATAACTCGCCCAGCTAATAACTTGTACAGGTAAAAGAGTCCCTGAGTCCCCACTCAACCATGCTGTGTCACCCCACCCCCAACACACACATAAGACACCAGGTGCCAGGTGGCACCCAGCTACCTTATCAGGACCCCACCCCCAGCAGAGTGGCCACAGCTGGGCCTCTGCTCACGGCAGGCCCTGTGGGGAATGGGAAGGTGGGTGGGTCATATGTGGTCCCTTTTATAGCCCCACTACCCCCTCTGGGTCTGTCTTTTGCCACCTGACCTGACCTTCCAGCTGCTACTTACACCAGCTGTGCTCATTCATCATGGAGAAGGTCCTTGCCCTTCTGCTCGTGACCCTCACGGTAGCCTATGCGGTTCCAGACCCCCGCGGAATCATTATCAACCTGGTAAGAGGGTCTTCAGGGGAGAAGTCCTCTGAACCCCCAGGTGGGGACTTTTTTTTAAGCTTGGCGCTTGACCTCTGCGTGGCTCAAGTTGTCCCTAGCCCTAACCTGGGGCTGCCTGAGGGCTGGGAGGTGAGGCGCCCCTTCCCCAGAGACCCCAGAGAAGGCAGCACGGCGCATGCTCAGAGAAGTGCATCAACCTGGCTGAAGGAACTTGATAAAAATCCAGAGCCTTGGGCTCCCGCCCGGGAGACTCTAACTCAGGAGGTCCAATAGTTTAGAAAAAGCTTCCCAGTGGTTCTGGCTTCTGACCTAGAGTAGTTTCTTCTCTGTGTGCCAGACACAGTCCTAAATGCCTCAGGAAAACTTAAATATTCAGTCCTCATAAGAACCACATGAGATAGGTACTATTATTATCAGCCCTGTTTGCAACTGGAAAACTGAAATAGAGAAAGGTTAAGTCAGCTGCCTGAGGTCACACAGTGCGAAGTCTTGGGCAGGGGCAGGCGCCCTACCATCAGCTCCAGAGCCAAGCTCCCAGCACTGGCCCACACTGCCTCTCCACCAAGGGCAAAACAGGGAAGGCCCTTTGGGTTAACAACTCTGTTCAGAGGTTCTTAACTCAGGGCCACACATGGGCTCGGAGGGTCCAGGATCCTCTGAGACTATGTGTAAGAGTCTGGGGTGGGGAGGCGTTTTCCAGGGAGGTGGTCCCCAACTTTCTCAGGGTCCTCGAAGGATTGGGGGACCCAGAAAGGTTTGGAGACCTTGCTTGGGGGTTTTGGAGACCCTGAATGGGTGACCATTCCAGGTGAGAACAATTAGGCACAGGGTGGGGCAGTGACTTGCCAAGGGTCACCCCGGCAGTTGGTGGTGCAGCCAGGACTAGAACCCAGGTATCCTGTCCCCAACCCAGGCTGCCTCTCTGGCTCTGCACTGCCAGCTTCTCACATGGTGGGGGGTGAGGGGTGGGCAGAGAGGCCGCCTGCTCCAAGGTTAGATTCTTTCACAGCGCCCCTCCACCAGGGAAGGCCGGGCCAGCAAAAGTAGGTGGTGAGGTGGGGGTCTGGGTGGAGAAGGGACCAAGGGGAGGGCGGGGGTGTCTGGGTTAACTGGCTGCCCCCCTCGCAGGATGAGGGCGAGCTCTGCCTGAACAGTGCCCAGTGCAAGAGCAACTGCTGCCAGCATGACACAATCCTGAGCCTGTCCCGCTGCGCACTCAAGGCCAGAGAGAACAGCGAGTGTTCTGCCTTTGTGAGTGCCAGTGGCGGGGGCGGGGAGAGGGCTGTGAGAAGGAGAAAGAAGGTCAGCTCAGAGGGGATGGGCCCTCAAGGCTTGGGGGTGGGATCAAGGAGAGTTAGTCTGGATGTTGAATGTTTTTGTTTCTTTTTCTGGCCACGCCTGCAGCATGCAGAAGTTCCCTAGGCAGAGATCAAACCCACGCCATAGCAGCGACCCAAGCCACAGCAGTGACAATGCCAGGTCCTTAACATGCTGAGCCACCAGGGAACTCCTGGATGCTGAATGTTGAGTTGATGAAGAGAGGGAGGTCAACAGGCTTCAAAGCCCTTTCCCATCCAATCCCCTCTCTGACAGCTGACCAGTGAGCTGTGTGGGGCAGTGATGTGTCAGCTCTGTCTCATGGATGGGTAAATAGAGGCTCCCCAGAGAGATCAAGTTAATAAGAGCAAGGAGGCACAGAGTGGAGACCAGAACCCACCATGCCCCTGGGGAGACAGTCAGGAGACAAGCCATCTGAAAAGACAGAGCAGTCAGACAGGGGCAAGTGACACCCAAAGTAGCCCCTATAACCTGTGGCTCCACTGGCTCCATGTCTCTGCAGACGCTCTATGGGGTTTACTACAAGTGTCCCTGTGAACGGGGCCTGACCTGTGAGGGGGACAAGAGTCTCGTGGGCTCCATCACCAACACCAACTTTGGTATCTGCCATGATGTTGGACGCTCCAGTGACTGAGAACACACACCAGCTGGAGCACCGAGGGACGCCCCTCCTTCCACCACTACTCCCTGGCTGGCACCTCCGTCTTCTCATTGGGTTCTTGGCAATTAAAGCCCCTCTTGCAAACCTTCCCTAGGCTCCTGGATGTTCTTGCCCAGTCAGCCCCTTCCTTGATGTTTCAGCAAGTTTTGCCCCATCAGGGCAGGCGTCAATCAGGTCCGAAAAGGAGGAAAGGATCGGGGGCCAGGCAGGAAGAGGCGCTGGGCTGGAGACAAGGTTGTGACACGGACCCCGCCAGGCTGGGAACCTCTCTGGGATGCCCTTCTAGCCCCGCCACGTTCTCAGGCATACAGGCAAGCACTTATTTACACACACACACACACCCCTCTTGTCAGGAGTTGCCATGGCCCGTATTTTTTGCCCTGCATCAAAACGTAGTCCCCTGTCCTGAGCTCACCTCTCTTCCGGGCCAAACTCTCAGATGTGACACATCTGTGTGTTAAGGGGTCAGACCACTAACAGTCGGGGGCTTATTCTGTGCTAGCAAATCCTCACAATGACCTTGGGAAGGAGAATTCGTTGTCTCTATAGATAAAAGGAACTGAAGTTCAGAGAGGTTAAGTAATTCACCCAAGGTCATGTAATTAGAAAAAAATGGCCACTAAATCATCCAACTCCATCCCTTACCCTTTCTATGATTCACTGGTCTTTCCCAATCATTCATTCTCAGACAAATGGGTGGAATTATAAGGAATCTAGTTTGGGATTCATATTAAAATGTTATACCTTCTGGAACCAAAAAGCCTGGGTTTCCTTAGAGTCCTGAGCACCTGGTCACTGAGAAATGCAAGTGCAGGTTCACTGACCTCTTGGTGGACATGCAGGGAGGAGAGTCACATAAATGGGGAGGGGGGCAGTGAACTAAATGAAATTGAGATGCTCTCCCAGCCCCAGGATCCTGTATGTAGTTCTGGGATAATGAACCCTTCGAGAAGCCATTAGGTTTATGAGTTAAGACTGGATTCAGCTGTAAGTAATTGAAAAATCCAAGTAATTATGGCTTAAACAAAGGGGGCAGATATTTCTTGGGCATGAAGAAGCCTAGAGGTAGAAGTGCTGGCATTTGTTTGGGTGCTGGCAGGTCGCAGTTCTCTTCACATCCCCCAGGCTGGCTAATGCCTTCACAGCAGCTCCTAACATCACATCCTCTCACCATTTTCTTTTTTTCCATTTTTTTTTAAGGCCACACCTGTGGCATATGGAAGTTCCCAAGCTAGGGGTCAAAGTCTAAGTTAGGAAGCCTGGAGTAGAGGCTGGGTGGGGTACTGGGTGAGGGCAGAGTGCTTCTCCAGGTGCACCTTCTTTTTTTTTTTTTTTTAAATTGCATATATATTTATTTTTAATTATGGAGACAACGTGATTTATCAAACCTACCAGAAAAGTGGCTATAAATTCTTTCATTCTTTTTTTTTTTTTCTGTCTCTCTCTTTTTTTTTTTTTTTTTTTTAATTTTCCCACTGTACAGCAAGGGGGTCAGGTTATCCTTACATGTATACATTACAATTACAGTCAGGTGCACCTTCTTAATCTTGCCCTCACACCTCAAGGCTGAGCGCGCCATGTCACCATGGCTACCGCAGGGTCACCTGACCACCTTCAGCTGCAAGGGAGGCTGGGAAAGCAAGTATTGGGCAAAGGGAATGGATCACCAAGACTGGCTTAGACTAGTTATGACCCCTCTCCAGGGCTGGGCACATGACCGCCCAAACAATACTGGGATTCTATTAGCAAGGAAGGGGGCCACGGCTACCAGCAGAGAAAGCTCTTATTTCAATGATGATGTATCATCCTTCCCTTCTTGGCCCTCCCCTCTTGGGGGGCTCTGGGGCCAGGGGCAGGAACACACAACTCTGGTAGTCATGGGAGTGAGCAGAGAACTGGGTGGGGAGGCAAGGAAGAGAGAGCATTAAAAGACAGTTTTCTTAGTTGCCCTCCTTTTTTCAATTTTCTTACAATGGCTGTAGACGATTTTAAACAATTTCTAATTCTTCCGAAAAACACAAGTCAGGTCCAGCTGGCAGGGACACTTGTTATAGAGGCTGAGGAACATCTGGGAAGGGTGAGACTTTGGCCTCGACCTTGGGGACGGCTCTGCCCTCTGCCCTGAGGGGCACCCCCCACTTTCACCACACCCCCAGCTCTGGGGCCGATCTCCACACACAGCAGAAGAGCCTGCGCACAAAGACCTTCTCACCCAGCTACTCCGAGTCTGTCTCTGGTCACCTCCTCCAGGCTGGCCCCTACGGTTGCTCAGTGCCCTCCTAACTCCATCCCTGGCATCACTTTTCCCCTGTTAAACCATCTGCCAAATCTCTTTTGTTTTGGCAGAGACCCGGGGTATGTGGAAGTTCCCGGGCCAGGTATCAAACCCTCGCCACAGCAGTAACCAGAGCCACAGCAGTGACAATGCCAGGTCCTTAACCCACAGAGCCACTGGGGAACTGCCCCACCTGCCAATTGAAAGTGGATGAACATTGACCGGGGGCCACCATCTCCTCAAATCCTTTCATGGGTAAATCAATCCCCTCTCCTGAACAGTCAGATCAGCAGTTGCTTCATCCCAAACCTCCCCCCAGGAGCATGTGGGGCCACAGCAGACCTTCTGGAGCTTGGGATGAGGGTGGTCTGAGGCAGAGGTGGAGGCAGGTTAGGGCCAGACCCATTTACAGTGCTACTTGTGGGGTTTGCTGAGGTGACCCCTGAAGAACAGAACCCATATTAGAAAGAGAAGCATCGCCACACCCCATGCCTGCCCTCCAGCCAGGATTCCAAGCCCCTGGGATGAAGACTTGCCTCGGGTCTGTCCACCCACTAACCCAGCAGAGAATTCCAGGGTCATTGCTGCCCACCTACCCTTCCTTCCTTCCCTTGGGCTCTGTGTCCGCCCTGGTTCCACCTTCCATGAGCCGCCCCCCCCCATCGCCCACGCACCCCCCGCCCCCTGCACCAACACCCACATGCGTGTGGCACGCTCTGCCCTCCGACTCCTTTAGGGTGCAGTGGGACTCGCAGCTCTCCACCGACCCGTGCAGCGGCCTCTCTTGCACGTCCTGCTTCGCATGCAAATCTCCCCAGCGTTCTGCGGGGAGCCGGCCCGGCCGGGCCTGGCTGGTTCCACTGCGGCCTGTTGCCTTCCCCTCCCCCAGGGTGCCCTCACTAGCGCCCCCTCCCGCCAGGCTGGGAACACGGCGCCTGCAGGACCAGCTTTGTGCCCAGAGGAGAACGAACAGTTTTTGACGGCTTGCCCTTAGGGTCCTCAAAATAGGTTACTTTCTGGGACACACGAGGGTGAGCGAGACCTTTCCATCTGCCACTGCACAATCTCCTGCCAACTCCTACTCACCTTCAGCTGAGCTCGATTGTCACCTACGCGCCCCACCCCCAAACACATACACACACATCAATCAAGGATTCCCCAGTGCTGGGGGCACATCATCTACCACCTACCGTCCTTCTGTCAATTTCGGCAATCTTTTTTTTTTTTTGCTTTTTTTAGGGCCGACCCTCCCAGGCTAGGGGTCGGATTCGGGGCTACAGCTGCCAGCTTATGCCACACCCAGGGCAAGGCAAGATTCAAGCCGTGACTGCAACCTACACCCCAGCTCACGGCAACGCCTGATCTTTAACCGGCTTAGCGAGGCCGAGGCCGGGGATTGAACCTGCATCCTTAAGGATCTTAGTAGGGTTCGTTACTGCTGAGCCATGCAGGGAACTCCCTCAGTAGTCTTCCAACAAGCAAATACTGAATACCTACTGTGTTCAAGCCCTGGGAAAACAGATGGGAATAGAACCAGCAGAAATGCCTGCCCTTCTGGAGCTGACATTCCAGACAGCCCTCTAATAGAACTTTCTACAGTGATGAAAATGGGCCTCTTCTGTAAGGTCCTGTTCAATAATCACTAGCCACCTGTGGCCATTGAGCACCTGAAATGTGGTTGGCTTGACCTGGGAGCTGAATTTTAAATGTTGTTTAATTTTAATTTCAATAACCGCACATGAAAAGTGATCACATGACTGGACAAGCACAGCTTGAGGGAAGACATAATAAACTCATAAGCAAAATATAGAGGTGTCTAGGACAAAATGTTGAGCAAAAGAAGGCAGATATAGATGATTCCATTATATGACATTCAAAAACAAGCCTTCTAGGGTGCTGGAAATGCTCTGTATTTTTCCTTTTTTTTTTTTTTTTTTTTTTTGGCCATGCCTGTGGCAAGGACAAGTTCTGGGGTCAGGGGTTGAACCTGTGGTGATGACATCAGATCCTTTAGCTGCTAAGCCACAGGGAATTCCCAGTGCTCTGTATCCTGATTTGGGTGATGGTTTGAGGGTGTTTGCATAAAACTAAAACTAACTGATTTTAATGTATAAAATCAAGATCAGACATTTTATTCTATAATATATTTATGTTGGGTTTTATTAATAATTATGATTTAGATCTTATATGTATAATCCTATTTATTATGTATGATCAAGAGTAAAGCAGAGTTTCCATCGTGAAACTCAGCAGTTAGCGAACCTGACTAGCATCCATGAGGACGTGGGTTCGATCCCTGGTCTTGCTCAGTGGGTTAAGGATCTGGTGTTGCCGTGAGCTGTGGTGTAGGTTGCAGACTTGGCTCGGAGCCCGCTTTGCTGTGGCTGTGGTGTAGGCCAACAGCCGTAGCTCTGATTGGAGCCCTAGCCTGGGAAACTCCATATGCCGCAGGTGTGGCCCTAAAAGACAAAAAGAAAAAGAAAAAAAGAAAGCAGCAGAGGAGGACTAGATTGACAGGAGCCTCTTCCTGGTCTCCTTGATTCTTCTACTCTTGCCAGGAGCCATTCAGCCCACTCTACCCGCTGCAGTTCCACCTCCCCACCAGCTCCCATCTGTTCTCCCCAAAACAGCCAGAAGATATTTTTTTTGGCCACACCTGTGCCTGTGGACGTTCCCAGGCCAGTGATGGAAGCCTCACCACAGCAGTGACTGGAACCATTGCAGTGACCATTGTGAAAAACCACTGAACCTCCAGGGAACTCCTAGAGGACTTTTTTTTTAAGGTAAATCCCACATTATTATTGCCCTGCTTTAAATCCTCTCAGGACTTCCCAGGGCATCTAGATCTGGAGAGTCTATAGGACCTGCATGCCCTTTTCATTGCAGGACTGCCCGCCTGTCACTAGATCCCTTGCTGTCCCACCATCACTCCCATCACCACATGCCCTGCAGCCACCACTGGGGCCCCTCTGCCCAGCACACCCTGCTCCGGAAGCTCTGCCTGGCTGCCTCCTTCTCTGGCCTGCGGCTGCAGCCTTCCTACACATCCAGCCAGAACAGTCCCATCCCCTGGCTTTCCCATGTGCACAACACATGTGACTCTAAAATGTTTGTCTTTTTTTTTTTTAAGAGCCACAGCCACAGCCACAACATATGGAGGTTCCCAGGGTCAGGGTCGAATTGGAGCCTTAGCCTATGCCACCGTCTCGGCAATGCCAGATCCAAGGCGCATCCTCGACCTATGCCACAGCTTGTGGCAACACCGGATCCTTCAACTTTTAGGGGACTCCTAAAATTATCTCCTTTATTCAGCTTTTAAAATTTTCTATCCCCCCCTCAACTCCAGGAGGGCAGGGCTTTTCCTCTCTTGTTCACGGCTGCATTTCTTGGCCCATGGGTGTTGAATGCGGAATTACTGAACGATGGAGGCTGTTGTAATACTCGGTTCCTTTGATCTCTCTGACTTCATCTCCCTTCATTTCCATCCTCTCACACTGCTATGCCTTGAATATGCCGGGCAAGATCCCTCCTCTAGACTTTGCCCTGGCCGTTCCCTCCACATGAACTGCTCTTTCCGCTGCCTGCCTGACTGCCTTTAGGAAAGACCTCACTCCCTTCAGGGCTCTGCTTAAAATTTCACATGGTTAGTCAGGTCTTCACGGAGTATCTTCTCACACAGCCAGTCCCAAAGCCCCTTCCTTATTTTCTTTGTCCTCAGGTGCTGATCACCGGGAAGATATGAATATTTCACTTATCTGCCTCCTGTGATAGAATGTCAGCTCTACCAGGGCACGGATTTGTGTGTCTTGTTCATAACCCTGTCTCGAGCCCATAGAAAGATAATTTATGGATAGTAGGTGCTCAATAAAATGTGTGGCATTGCAGAATGACTGTCTGTCTCTCTTACCAGATGTGAGTCTGGGGCAGGAGTGTCATGTCCTTTTGCTTCTGCAGGGCCTGCACCTGGCAGCACCCGGGCACAGCTGCCATGACATGAATGAGCCTTCTTTGTCCCCCCAGACATCCTCCATCCAACGCTCCCCACTGCCCCCCACTTCCAGCTTTCACCCACACGAACCTCTGTACCCTCCCAGCTTCTCCAACAGCATCTTAGGATGGTAGCAGACAGTGTGCTCTAGGTTCCTTATCAAACTTTTCATATCTCCCTGGAAAAATGAGCCCCCAGTGAGGAGGAAGAAAAAAGAGAGAAGGAAGAGGAGGACCAGAAGCTGCAGCTGCGGCATCATGGACCAGAGGTGAGGGCAGTGCTTCTCAGGTCCAGCTAAATACCTGGTCTCTGCCATGTGACTGAAGCCTGGAGGGTAGGTAGTGAGCTGTGAATGCCCAGCCCTGGGGTTGATGGGGAGAGGCTGGCAGCGCCAGTTCCCAGACCAAAGGGACAGAGGAACAAGCAGAAGTTTCCGGGAATTCCCGTTGTGGCTCAGCGGGTTAAGAACCTAACTAGTATCCATGAGAACGTGGGTTCGATCTCTGGCCTCGCTCAGTGGGTCAGGGATCCTGAGTTGCTGTGGCTGTGGCTGTGGCTGTGGGCAGATGTAGCTTCGATTTGACACTTAGCCTGGGATCGTCCATATGCCTCGAGTGCGGCCCTAAAAAGACTAAAAAAAAAAAAAAAAAAGGAAGAAGTTTCCCAAGAACGACTGCTGCTTCCTGGACCCTTTGCTCTGCTCTTCTTGCTGCCAGCAGAAGAGCTAGTGAATTCTGGCACCAGTGAGATCTGGGTTCAGTCCCAGCTCTGCTGCCTACTAGCTGTGTGATTGTTGGGCAGACTTAACTGCTTTGAGCCTCAGTTTCTCCATCTGCAAAATGGAGCATAATAATAGTACCTCAAGGGATGAATCAATGCTTAAATTAAGTAGTGGGTATTTTGCTAGGCATATAGTGGGTACCCAGTAAATACAGTGGAAGGATTTCAAAAGTCTCTCTCATCCAATCCCAGGATACATTTATTGTTAAACAGCACCGTGAATATTTGTTTCTCAGATGAGGCAACTAAGGCCCAGAGAAGTTGCCAAAGCTCCCCCAGGTCACAAAGCTATCAAGGAATGGAAGATTAGACTCTGGTTTTCATTGTTTCACTCCCTTCCTCCAGACACTTTCAATTAGAATCTCAGGAACTCTCTCTCTTGAGAAAATGCAGTACATCTGAACATCTTTCTGTTGGCCTTCTTGGCAGGCACAAGAGTGACAAGGCCAAGGATGCCTGAGTGGGTTGTGGTGGTGGATAATCAGAACAAAGTGACTATGTCTTGACAGTGGGAACAGGTGATAATGCCGAGAGCAGAGCTGCAAGAGACGGCTTTACGTGCATTGATCACAGCGAGCCAGGAGCTGCTGTGGGAACACACTGTCCAGGAATTACAGAGGCTCAATACAACAAAAGTGGATTTCTTGCTCATACCAAGATGGCTGTGAATCAGGACACTCTCCTGGGCCATGTCCTCCACACGGTCACCTAGCAATCCAGGCATCTTCCCCCCAGCCATGGCAGGGGAAGAGAACTGGAGGATTGCAGGTTTTCTGGGTGCCTCACGGAAGGTGAAATCAACTCCCACCCAGTATTGGTCTGGATGTTGGAACCTGATGATGCCGCATACACCAAGACGACATGGAAAGGTTTATTACTTGAATAATTGGAATTTCTGGGGACAGCAGGGCAGGTGCAAGGAGGTATGAGCGGCAAGGATGAAGGGGCAGGTGGCTTTGACTTTACTGCAGCTACAAGGTGGGGGCCGGGATAAGGGTTCCCTTGAGCAGGCTGGGCTTGAGCAGGTGGTTTGCCCTTGCCACCAGCACCAAGGGAGGGATGGGGTGCTTTTCTCATTGGCTGACCTAGATGTGGGACAAAAGGGGACTGGAGCCTTGAAAGATGTCATTGGCCAATCATCAAAACTGGAGGGAGTTCCCTTGTGGCTCAACAGGTTAAGAATCCAGCATTGTCACTGCTGTGGTGTGGGTTCAATCCCTGGCAAGGGAACTCCGCATGCCCCAGGCCCAGACAAAAAGAAAAAAAAAAGAAAAAACCTGGAGTCTTCCTACCTGAAACCTTAAAATCCCTAGAAGAAAACACAGACAAATATTGCACTTGTTTTAGCAGTATTTTTCTGGATGCGACTCCCAAGACAAGGGAAACAAAAGCAAAAATAAACAAATGGGACCACATTGGCTAAAAAGCATCTGCCCAGCAAAGGAAACCATCGACAAAATGAAAAAACAACTTACCGAGTGGAAGAGGATATCTGCAAATGAAATATCCAATAAGGGGTTAATATCCAAAATGTGTAACGAATTCATACAAATCTGTGCGAGAGGATGGAAGGAGGTGGACATTCTCCCCCAGCAGAGCCTCCATCCAGCCTCCTTCGGCTATGGTGAGAGAGAAAGCAGCTACCTCGTTTAAGTCATCATTAGAGTAGGTTTTGCTTCTGCAGCTGTAAAGCTGTTTCCTAAAGAAGTGAGATGGTTTGGATTTGGAAATGAGGTAGGAGGTAGATGGGCCCCTGGGCTGAGAACAGCTGGGACTTACGAGGCTGAGTAAACTGGGCCTTGCGTTTCTTTGATATGTCAAGGAGAAAGTTAATTGCAGGAGCTCTGCTGGGGTAGAAAGATGACCACTTCGGTCACTCCTGGGGAGAAGGAGACCCCCCCAACTACACACCTGCAGAAAGATTTCTAGGGGTCAAAAAGGGAGGGGAGGCCAGGCCATAATAAGTCCTGATACTGTCCTACAACCCTCTGCTCTGGAATCCATCTTTGCCCAGAGATGCACATACGTACTGGGGCGGCTGTAAGAAATAAGTCAGGTGTAAGAAATAGGTCAGGTGAGGAGTTCCCATTGTGGTGCAGCGGAAAGAATCCGACTAGGAACCATGAGGTTGTGGGTTCGATCCCTGGCCTGGCTCAGTGGGTTAAGAATCCGGTGTTGTTGTGACCTGTGGTGTAGGTCACAGACGCAGCTCCCATCCCAAGTTGCTTTGGCTGTGGCTAGGCTGGCAGCTACAGCTGTGATTCGACCCCTAGCCTGGGAACCTCCATGTGCTGCAGGTGTGACCCTAAAAAGACAAGAGAACAAAAAAAAGAAAAAAAACTGGCCAAAGGAAAACAAAGACCCAGAAGAAATGTGCTCTATAAGTGATTTAACTCACCTCTCTGGGACGCTGGCACCTGCACTCCTCTTTGGGGTGTGTGTTACTTCTTTGCTTCTGACTTAAATAAATAAGCTACTGTGTGTGCTCTCCCACATGTTGTATGTGTCTCTTTGTACCTGTTTTTCCAGTCTTTGCCTCCTTGAAACATTCTTGCTTTCAACAGGGGGGCAAGAATCAGGGCTATTGTGCTTCTAGCCTATAGCTGGTCTAGTGGCTGGGATTCCTGGTTTTCATGCAGGCTGCCTAGATTCACTTCCTGAGCAGAGAATTAAGATCTCTGACTGCTGTCTCTCTGAGATCAGTCTTCTTTATTTTTTTTTTGGCCTCAGTGCCGTATTTGTAAAATAGGAGTAATTATAGTACCTACTATAACTTTGTTGTGACAATAAGCTGAGTTAATACAGATAAGAAAGTGTTTTTCACAGTGTCTGGAACATAATAAGTGCTCAATAAATCTTAGCTGTTATTATTAGGTGACACCTGGAACTCTTGCAGCTACTGGGAAGGAATCCAGCCTGAGGGCTGTGGAGCTCCTGGATTCAGCCAGACCTGAGGCTTGCCTGCTCCTGGACTTCTAGTTCTGACTGCCAATGAATTCCCTCAGCATCTAGACCAGTTTTGGTTGGATTTGGGGATACCTGCAGCAGAAAAAATCCTCAGTGATACCCAAGGTGTGATTTTGGGCA
Organism: Sus scrofa; assembly: GCF_054392235.1. Lineage (NCBI taxonomy): Eukaryota > Metazoa > Chordata > Mammalia > Artiodactyla > Suidae > Sus > Sus scrofa. The sequence goes on along the minus strand of NC_139389.1, from coordinate 40,178,975 downwards.
AATCGTGGTGCTCCCTGAGCCTGTTTCTTTATTTCTTTTCTTTCTTTTTTTGTCTTTTTGCCATTTTTGGGGCCGCTCCCGTAGCATATGGAGGTTCCCAGGCTAGGGGTCGAATCAGAGCTGTTGCTGCCAGCCTACATCTCAGTCACAGCAATGCGGGATGCTTAACCCACTGAGCGAGGCCAGGGATCGAACCCACAACCTCATGGTTCCTAGTCGGATACGTTAACCACTGAGCCATGACGGGAACTCCTTCTTTTCTTTCTTTTTTGCCCTCCCCGAGGCATGTGGAGTTCCTGGGTCAGGGATCAGATCCAAGCCACAGTTGAGACCTAAGCCACAGCTGCAGTAACGCCAGATCCTTAACCCACTGTGCTAGAACCTGGGTCCCAATGCCCCCAAGAGGCCGCCAATCCCATTACGCCACAGTGGGAACTCATTTTTTTTTTTTTTAGCTTCAGTTTCTTTATCCATAAAACACAGCTGATCAAATCTGAGAGAGTGGAGCTTTCCATGCAGCAGGTCCCTTTCCCACCACAAGCATGGAAGTTTTGCCTTTTATGCTTCACCCACGTTCTCATGGACACTGTCTCAAGGACCTCCACCCTTTTGCTCCCCTTGGAAAGCATTCAGAGGCCCCCTCTGAGTCCCTCCCACTGCACACCTGTCCAGGGCGCCCCCACCTCTCCAGGCACATTCTTCCACCCGCCCCTCCCCCACAGCCCTCCACTCCAAGACTTGGCCCAGCCTGGACCCAGCCTCCTCTCACCCCCATCTCACCTCCACTCCCTTCCTGCTGTTCTGCCCTGAGGCCCTGGGGGTCCAGACAGGGCCAAGCCCCGTGGGCAGCTCCGTCCTGCCTCCAGGCTCCCCTTTCAGCTGCCTCCAGACTGGAAGAAGCCCTGTCAAGTTCCCGCTCCCAGGAAATGCAGACGGAGGCCAGAGCCAGGAAGTGACTTTAATGCCCTTTGAGCAAGAGAGGGTCCCCCAAGGCCTCTGGCTCCGAGGGGCTGGGGTGGTGACCAGCCTGCAGCCTCCTCTAAATCAAACGGCACTGGCGGTTACAGTCTGGGTCCTTGTGGAAGCAAGTCAGGCCTCCTTGGCAGGGACAGACAATGTTGATGGAGCCCTTGGTCTGCGGGAAATGGGTAAGAGTTGAGAGTCACCAAGATGCAGGGAAGAAGGGGGTTTAAACTTCTTAGGGAGCAGGAGCAAGAGCACAACGATGAATGAGGCTCATTCCACAATGATGGGATGAGCCGGAGAGCTGTTCGGCTTGACAGCTAATGTGACCTTAGGCCAGCGTCTTTGTCTCAGTTTCCGTATATGTCAAATGTGGATAATAATAGTAACCCCGTCAGTTATGGCGAGGATTAAACAAAATCAAGTAGATCAAATGCTCATAATGAAAAGCCCCTCTGGCCACATCAGCCGCAGAGTTCGGCCACAGGAGGGGCCTGGCTGGTTCCCTGGGCCTTGGCAGCTCCCCAGACAGGGACACGGAGGCTGCCCATCCTCCCAGGAAGGCCTGGGCCCCGGGCCAGAGGTGAAAAGGCAAGAAAGAACAAGCAAGAACTCACGCGGACTGTGTGTTCTGCTCCCTATCTTTTCACCAGCTAATAACGACCATGCTCCCCTGCACGCATTCCTCCCAACAGCTCAGGCGGTGGGTACTTTAGCCCCATTCGACAGATGAGGAAGCTGAGGCTCAGAGAGCAGAAGTGGTCGAAGACAGGAGGTCGAAAAGCCAGAGTTTAAACTCGGGTCCAGTCCCCAAACTGTGGTCCTGCCACCGCAGCGCCATGCTCCTCTCAAGAAATTAGGTCCTCAAGAAATTAGGTCCTTGCGCCTGGGAGGCGAGGGGGTCTGGGAGGTCTTTTCCTGCCTGCTTTGCTGCAGTGACATGTTAAGACATATTCATTCAACAAACATTTGTTGAGCAACTACCATGGGCAGGGAGTAGGGGGTTCAAAGGTGAAGATGCCACAGTCCTGTCCTTGCAGAGCTCTGACCAGTGGTGGAGGCAGCCAAGGGGCAGGGCAAGTCAGGGGGACACAAGCTCTGCTGAGGGTATGAACCAAGGGTGTGGGATCGCTGAGGAGAGAAAGAAGGCTTCCCAGAGGAGGTGGCTAGACTTGTATTGCAGGACAAGTAGGAGTTTGTCTGGTGGAGAAGGGGACAAAGAGCAGGTGCAGTCATGTGGGGTTGTTTTGGTTTGGTTTTTTTTAGGGCTGCAGGTGTGGCATATGGAAGTTTCCAGGCTAGGGGGTCAAATTGGAGCTGCAGCTGCCGGCCTACACCACAGCCACAGCAACACAGGATCCGAGATCTAAGCCGCATTTGCGACCCACACCACAGCTCACGGCAACACCAGAACCTTAACCCACTGAGCGAGGCCAGGGATCGAACCCAGATCCTCACAGATACTAGTTAGGTTCTTAACCCGCCGAGCCACAGCGGGAACTCCTCGTGTGGGTTTTCATAACCGTCCCCACCCTACAAGCCAGAAGAGGCTGCCCCACCCAGAGTCTCACCTGGGGCAAGCACGTCATTGTCATTCTGGCCCTAGGGGCACAGAAGGCACCACCGAGGTCCAAGTTGATGAGACAGCAGTCACTGTAGCATTCAGAGTGGTGGGAGCACCTAGCCCCATTCGGCTGTGAGGACGAGCCCTAAGTCACCAGCCCTCTGGTGGTGGGGGGGGGGGTTGGGGGAGGGCCCCTGACATTGCCAAAGCCCCAGGGGTCCAGAAAGAGAAGCCCTGAGATGGTCACTGGCATTTTCCACCCCCAGCAGCACTCAGAGGAGCAAGGGAGAGGAAGGGTGGGGGTTTAGAACTTTTCCCTCTGCCTCTCCTTTCCTGGGGGCGCCCCTCACCTCTGCGGGTCCTAGAGGGTGACCCGTGTTGGGGAAGCAAACACTCCAGATTGCAAGTTAATAGGGGGGTGTGGAGAGAGGATGGGGGGGGGTGGAAAGAAAGACGGGGAAGGAAAGAGTCATTGTGCCCAAAAAGGCAGGGAGAGGGGGACACAAGGGCAGGTAGGTAAGGTGTGGCTCCCCCCACCCCACCCCACCCCAGGAGGAGGGCTCTGGGTGGGGGTAGGGAGGGGATAGTGATGGTTATAGGGCCAATTTCTTTCACCTCCAGAGCCACCAGGGAGGTGAAGCAGGCTTTCAAGTTCTTTGGGGAACACATCAAGCTTCCAGAAAAATAAGCCCCAATTTTGGGGGGATTTCCCCCACCCCACCCCAGCCCCTACTTCTCTCTCCAAACCCAACTGGCCCCTTCTGGCTAGACTATGATGCCATCACCCTCTGCTAGAGTGGAAGATTCAAAAAGCTCTCTTGGCTCACCTTTGTAAAGCCTTTTTTAAACTGTGGGAATGAACCCCAGCAGGGGAGCAGGACACCGATGAGAAGCGCAAGGGCTGTGGCCATGGGCTTGGGTGGCTGAGGTCCCAGGAAAGGCTCTGCAAGGCGGGGATAAACCCCTTCACTGCCATGTGACCTGCCGCCCCATTCCCCGCCCTCGGCTGGGGGTGGAGGGTGAGCAAGTTTATGGTCACAGGCTGCCCTGGGGTGGTGGCAGATCAAAAGCAGCAGAAACCCTGTGGAGCCCTCAAGAGGCTCCCAGGATGGAAGGAAAGGCACCCTTTGAGAGCCTGTCTCAAGCTTGCACAGGCCAGATGATGGATTTTAGGGGCCCTACAGGCTTCCATACGTATTATCGACTGAAAAAAAAAATGCACCACGTGAGAGTTGTGAGTTAAGTTTTACTGGGGACAAAATGAGGGCTATAGTGGCGGGGGGGGGGGGGCAGGGAGGTGCTGGGGACAACATTTCAGAGCTCTGAGGAACTGTTCCAAAGAGGCAGTGGGGAAATCAGCATATCTGTGATTTAGTTAAGGGGGAGGTGCATGCAATCACGCACACATTTTGCAGAAGGTTGCTGCTCAGTCACAAGGAGCAGACATCACCGTGAAGGATTTTAGTGCTTTTCTAGTTACGAGATGCAGCAAGGATTGGGCTCATAATCTTCTCCTGAAAATATCTACCTGAAGACCTGTTTGCCGATTTTCCCAGAGCACAACGTGCTCCTATTTTCTTTCTTTTTTTGGCTGCCCCGCTGCATATGGAGTTCTTTTATCCCACTGTGCTGGGTGGGGATTGCACCTGGGTCCTGGAGCTGCAGTGACACCCCTGATCCTGTTGTGCTACAGCAGGAACTCCGGAGGACTGAGTGAATCATTCTCCAGAGAGAATCATCCGAGTGAGAAAGGCAAAAGCGGCAGTGCCTTTTCTGACCTAACATCAGAAGGCATACAGTATCACTTCCATCACATTCTATTTGTTAGAAGGGATTCACTCTAGGAGAAGCCAACTGCTATGTCCGGAGGATGCTCAAGCATCTCTGTGGAGATGCCCACATGCAGGGAAACTCAGGCTTCTGGCCAACTGCCAGCACCAATGTGCCAGCCACATAAGTGAGCCGTCTTGGACATCATCCTCCAGCCCCGGTCAAGTCGTAGGCTGACTGCAACCTTGGCCAATGCAGCTTGACTGAAAGCATAGCTTGAATGAACCTAGGATAACAATGCTTATTGATGTTTTAAATTGCGAAGAGGAAGAGTTCCCATTGTGGTTCAGCAGCTTAAGAACCTGACATAGTCTCCTTGAGGATTCAGGTTCAATCTTGGTCTCGCTCAATGCGTTAAGTATCGGGCTCTGCCGCAGCTGCAGCTCCAATTCAACCCCTAGCCTGGGAACTTCCATATGCTGCAGGTGGGGCCGTAAAAAGAAAAAAAAAAGCTCAGAAGCATTAGGCCTGCTAGTGGCAGGCAGGATGAACAAATTGTGAAGGGCTTTTTAAATGCAAAGCTAATTCATGAGGTGCTATCATATAAAAAAGGGCTCCACAGTGGGTTAAGGATCCAGCGTTGCCATGAGCTGTGGTGTGGGTCGCAGACACGGCTCGGATCTGGCGTTGCTGTGGCTGTGGCATAGGCCGGCAGCTCCAGCTCCAGTTGAACCCTGGCCTGGGAACCTCCATACGTGGCAGGTGTAGCCCTAAAGAGACAAAAGACAATAAAAGGGGGGGCCTCCAGTGACCATATCTTCAAGGACAAAATTCAATCTGCTTTATTTTTTTGGCCATGTTCACAGCTGTGGTGCAGGCCTGCAGCTGCAGCTCCGATTAGACCCCTAGCCTGGGAACCTCCATATGGTGCAGGTACAGCTGTAAAAAGAAAACAAAACAAAATGACAGAAATGTTCTGTTTTATCTACAAAACAGAAAGAGACTCAGACATGGAAAACAGACTTGTGGTTGCCAAGGGGGAGGGAGAGGGATGGACTAGGAATGTGGGGTTAGTGGATGCAAACTATTGCATTTAGAATGGATAAGCAATGAGGTCCTACTGTACAGCACAGGGAACTATATCCAGTCTCTTGTGATAGAACATGATGGAGGATAATATCAGAAAAAGAATGCATATATATATATGTACGTATGACTGGGTCACTTTGCTGAACAGCAGAAATTGACACAATATGGTACATCAACTACATATATTTTTTTAAGTTTAAAAAGAGTCATAGGAGTTCCTGTTGTGGCTTAGTGGTTAATGAACCCAGCTAGTATCCATGAAGGCTCGAGAGTTCGATCCCTGGCCTTGCTCAGTGGGTTAAGCATCTGGCTTTACCTTGAGCTGTGGTATAGGTCACCGATGAGGCTCGGATCCTGAGTTGCTGCGGCTGTGGTGTGGGCCAGCGGCTACAGCTCCGATTCAGCCCCTAGCCTGGCAACCTCTATATGCTGCAGGTGCAACCCTAAGAGAACAAAAGCCAAAAAAAAAAAAGTCCTAGAGTGGGGGGTCAGTGTAGCAACGGAAATGGGAGAATTGGGCAGATGTGGGATGTTGGAAATGGCTGGTTGGTGGTGGTAGGGAGAAGTTAAGGTGATCCTCAGGACCTAGCAGGTGACATAGGAGCGTGGGGAGCTGGCTGAGGGGTGGGTAGGATGATGACGGCTTTTGACAAGTCCCACTGGGGTGACTGTGGCATATCCAAGTAGCAGGAAGGAATAGTCTGTCCCGAACTCAGACGAGAGCTGGTGACTCATACCTGCTCACTGTCCACACAGCAGGGACAAAACAAGCTTGGGGAAACAGTGGCACCAATGGCCCATCCTGATCATCAACCCTCCACCCACCACCCACCCACTCAGCTGATGAGGTCCTGGGTCAGGAATACAGTGGGGACAAAGAGTCCAAAACTGGCCCCTGAAATCCAAAAGCATTGAGGTCTTTCTCAACTGCCACAGCTTCTGGCTTAGAACCCATGGTCCACTCCCAGGGGGCTCCAGCCAAGGAATAAGACAAAGAGCCCCGTGAAATTAGGAAGTCCTAATCCTATTTCTGCCCCACACCAGTCATGTGACTGTGGGCAAGTCACTTTTCCTGCTCCTTCACCCCCCGCCCAGCTGACCTGCCAGGAGCATGTAGTGAAAAAAACATAACTTTGGTCATTTTTTTTTTCCTTTTCCCGGTTAGGTTACACCTGCATCATATGAAAGTTCCCAAGCCAGGGATTGAATCCATGCGGCCTCTGTGACCTACGCAGCTGCGGCATCTCCAGATCCTTAACCCACAGTGCCAGGCTGGGGACTGAACCCAAAACACCATGGAGACAAGCTGGATCATTAACCCACTGTGCCACAGCGGGAACTCCTACCATGGTCATTTTTAAGCCCCTAGGATTTGGAGGTGGTAGTTACTGTGGCGGAGCTCAGCGCAGCGCTGATTACTCATTGATCCTGAGCCATTGGTGCTTCTGTCTCCTGCTGAGCATCTCTGCCTCAGTCCCCAAACCTGCCTTCTGCCTGGAAGCACTGGCTCCATGCTCAGATTTGAAAAGCAGCAAGCGAAGAAGGGAGCCTGTCCCCTAAACAGGGAAATGAGGGTGTGTTTGGGGAGATATCTGGGGAGATATACTCCTGCTTCACCCTGCTCTGGGATGGATGAAATCTACACCCAGCCCTGAAAGGCCCCAGACAGCCTCTGCCCTTCAAGCTCCTCTCCCATAGTCAGCGACGGGCTCTCATGACTTTATTCCCCAGGATTAAAGCAGGAATGACTGGGCGGGCAGGAGGGCCGGACCCCCACATCCTGGGGGCACTGCAGGCTGACTATGACCTTGCAGGCCTGGATCTGCACGTCCTCCTCAGGGTGGATGACCAGGGCGAGCAGCCGGTCTGCCAGTCGTGAATCATCCCCAAAGAGAGCTTCATGCACAGACTGTTGGTTGTAATGCCACTTCACGGCGCGGTAGTGGGGTGAACTCCGGCCCTCACTCAGCCGCTCTGCAAACACCAACACCTCGAACAGCAGACTCCCAGGCTGGGTGGACTGGAACAGGTTCAGGAAGTTGGAGTGCACCTGTGACGGGGATGAAGAGAGGATGGGAACGAAACCCAAGGCAAGTCCTAAAGTTAGTCTTCCACCTTCCTATTGCCTCAGCTCGCCAACACGCCTAAGTTCCAGATTGAACCATACAGGGATTTTTTTTTCTTCTCATTTTCCTTTCATTATCATTCTCTAACATCACTTCATTGTGGTCCTAAACCCTGAGCGATAGATCATAATACTGACGCGGGAAATTGGTTGAGACATACTTTACAGTTGAGCCTGTGGTGAACTTTTAGATTCTGTGTCCTTGAGCAGAATGTGCATTTACTGGTTGTAGTGTGTTCTGGCTACGTCTAATGGCTCAAGTTTGTGTGATTCGAAGCAAGTATAACCTTAGGAGTTTTAGGTGTTTATCTATTAGTTGCTGAAAGAATAGTTAAACTCTCCCAGATCTTCCACCGTGGTGATAGATGTGTCCACTTTTCCTTATAATTATTCAGCTATGAAAAAGAAGGAAATCCTGCCAATTACAACAATATGGGTGGACCCTGAGGACATTACGCTAAGTGAGATAAACCAGACCAAGACAAATAGTGCGTCATTATCACTTATATGTGGTACTTCAAAAAAAAGTCAAACTCTTAGAGTAGAAAAGCAGTTGCCAGGGGCTGGTGGGGGGGGGGTGTCAGGGATATAGGGGGAGGTTAGGAAAAGGGGACATACTTTACCCTAAAAGATGAATGAGGTCTGAGGATCTAACGAAAAGCATGGTGACTATAGTTGATAGCACTGATTATATAATTGAAATTTGCTAACAGAGCAGAACTTAGCTGTTCTCACCAAAGATAAATAAACACGCGAGGTGATGTGTGTGTTAATGAACCAGTGATGGGAATCCTTTCACAGTGTTTACCAGCTCGCCATGACGTACGTTTTAAACACCTTACAGATTCATCTATCAATTATACCTCAATAAAACTGAAAAAAAAGAGACACGACTTCCTTATCATTCTATCGAGTTTTGCCATATATATTTTGAGATTATGTTATTATGTTCCTATAAGTTTAGGGTTGCTTTAGCCTTCCAAACTATTAATTTTTACGCAGTGACCCTGTCTATTCCTAATAATTGTTTTGGTTATAAATAATTTTTCTCTAATACTAAAATGCCTACATTAAGTTCTGTTTTGTCACCCATGCTCCTGACTCTGAGTTCAGAAAGCCCCTTGAAGGAGAATCTGATTCTGTTGGGAGGACAGAAGAGGCCATAGTTCGCAGTGTATCTAGTGCAAAGGCAGAAAGAGGAACAAAATAATCTTGTCAGGGCTGTTTGCTAAGTTTGTCTGAAGAATCCATGATGCTTCCTTTCCTGACATCTGAGCTAGCATCCGACTGCCTGTCTTCAGTTCCTTTCTCACCTGGCAGTTGAGAATATCATAGAGAAGGTCATTCTTCTGTGCTAGGTTGCTCAGCAATCGTACGGCTTGCACCTGAATAAAGGAAAGAGTCGAGCATGAGAAGGCAGGTGAGTCTGGGCCTGAGCGGGCAAGACACAAGTCTCGGCTCCTCTCTCCGCTGCTGTGCCAGGGCTGGTCAGGAGGGCAGGGCCTGGGCCCTGTCCTCAGGCACCTGTGCCAGGATATAGTCCGACTGCAGGATCTCCATCAAGGCGGGCATCACGCGTCGCAGCTGTGGATGCACGAAGTCAGGCAGTGGGAGGTTGTTGAGGAGTCTGAGGCCGGAGATGTGCAGCTCTGAGTCCCAGATGGTGGAGATCAGTTCCAGCACCTTGATGGAGTGTTCCTAGGGAGGGAGAGGGGGTTTCTACTTTTGCATGGCAATCCTCCACATTATCCCAGGAGTTCCCATTGTGGCTCAGTGGGTTAAGGTTGCCAGTTCGATCCCTGGCCTCGCTCAGTGGGTTAAGGATCTGGCGTTGCTGTGAGCTGTGGTGTAGGTCGCAGACGCGGCTCAGATCTGGGGTTGCTGTGGCTCTGGCGTAGGCAATGCCAGATTAGACCCCTAGCCTGGCAACCTCCATATGCCACGGATGCAGCCCTAAAAAGACAAAAGACAAAAGCAAAACAAACAAACAAAACTTTATCCCAGCCTCTCCCTTCCCTCTTCACTGCCCCCACCCATGACAACTCAGCCGAACCCTCTCACTTTAATTCAGTGTTACTTGACCTAGCTGACCACGCCCACCTCCTTGAAATTCACTTGGCTCCTCTGTCACAGACTTTCCTGGTTCTTCTGCCCAAACTCCTCTGTCTTCATCATTTCCATGCTGATACTGTGTTAAGGACTCACCCGCAGTGTTAAAGACTATCCATATGCTGATGCCTTCCAAGTTCCTATCTCTAGCCCAGAACTCTCCCTAAAGGGTTTGGCACCACTCAGGTGCCAATTCCACTTCTCTCCCGGAAAGCTTTCTAAACCTCCGAGTTAACACATCCCCACTCATCCTCACTCATTCCACCACTTTTCCTGTCTCAGCTGTTGGTTGCCGCCTTCCTGCCTTCCTTGACTCCCTTCTTGCTCGCACACCCTTTTCCAATCCTTCGGAAATCTACCAACAATCAAGCCACTTCTCACCCACCCCTTCCTACCACCCTGTTCCAGGCCCACCAGCTCTCCACTCCCCCACCCCGGATTTCTGCAATAACCTCCCCCTCCCCCCTTCCATCCTCACCCCCCTGCATCTATTTTCAGAACAGTAGACATGTTAGACCTGTCACACCTCTGCTCTGGAGCTCCTAGTTTGCTCAGGGTAAAAGCTAAAGCCCTTAGAGCGGCTTACAGGGTCTGATATGATCTGCTCCCCTCCCCCCTTATTTATTTGACCTCGTCTCTTCTGTCCTTTGCTCCCACGGTCTCCATCACCGTGGCCTCTTAGCTGGTCCCTTGAACATGCCGGGTACACACCTATCTTGAGGCCTTTGCACAAGGTGTTCCCTCTACTTAGGAGGCTCTCCCTCCAGGTCACTCTCTCACCTCCTTCAAGACTCGGTCTTGGTGTCACCTTCTCATCGAGGCCTTCCCCTAGCGCCCTCCCATCCCTGCCTTCCTTATCCCCAGCCTTTCTCTTCCCCCCAGCACTTGTCACATGTAACATGTTTCTTGTTTTCAAACCTTTCATTTTCAAATAATTATAAATGCATGGGAAGTTGCAATAACAGTACAGAGAGGTCCCATGTGCCCTCCACCCAGTGTCCTTCAATGGTTGCGTATTACATACCTATGATACAAGATCAAAACTAGGAAAAGGTATGAATACGATGTGCATGTAGCGTGCTGTGTCATTTTTCCATCAGCATCACCACAGAGCTTCCTTGTGAGACTCCCTTACTGGTCCCACTTACCCTGCCCACCAAAACCAGCCCGAAGCAGGGGCAACTGCTAATCTGTCTTCCATCTCTCTAATTTTGTCCCTTTTGAGAATGTTGTATAAATGGAATCCTACTTTGCAAACTTCTGAAATTGATTTTTTCCCTCGGTGTGATGCCCTTGGGTTCTATCCAGGTTGTTGTATCAATAGTTCCTTCCCTTTTATTGCTGAGTCATGTTTCATGGTGTGGATTACTGATAGGGAAACCATCAGCACAAGACAGGCTTGCTTCATTTAGTGGAGCCTTGAGAATTGCCTCAGGTCGTTGGGTGGGGGATGGGAGGAGGCCTGCATTCAGATTCAGACCAAGGGTGAGAGTTTGAGGACCGCCTTCTGCTGATTTGAATACACGCCTCACCGGATACCAAAGGAGGAGCTTCTACTTCCAGAAAGGAAGAGGCGGGCTTTTCCAACCCTCACGCCCCTTGGATGATAAAACTGTAGCCCATTGGATCCTCAGGGCGGAGCTTCCGTGCCAGCCCGCTAGCACCTCTCACTAGCGTCCTCTCCTAATGAATCTGTTTCTTCCCTATCACGTTGTCTCTCACTGAATTCCTTCTGCGCAGAGACACGAAGAACCTGAACCTCAGTGAGTCCAGTCACCGGGTGAGTTATTCTCATTTAAAGACTTGGGTTTAAGTCACAATCTGGATTTAGGCTGGGTTCAAGTCCTGGCACGTGGGTTCGAACCCTAATCTGGGTTTTGGCCAGATTTGAGTGCTGGCACGTGCGTTCAAGTCCCAGTCTGTGTTCTGGCTAGGTTCAGGCCGTTAGTACTGTCAGTTTCATTACCACGGTCTGTTTAATCATGTAGCTATCGAGAGACATTTTGGTGGCTTCCAGTTTTTGCTATGAAGCTGCTATGAACAATCATGTACAGGTTTTTGTACCGATGTAAGTTTTTATTTCTCCAGGATAAATGCTCATGAGTGCAGCTGCTGGTTTGTATGGTAAATGTAGAGTTATTTTAAAAGGGAAACTGCTGGAATTCCCATTGTGGCACAGTGGTTAATGAATCCGACTAGGAACCATGAGGTTGCGAGTTCGATCCCTGGCCTCGCTCAGTGGGTTAAGGATCTGGCGTTGCTGTAGCATGGCTACAGCTGCGATTAGACCCCTAGACTGGGAACCTTCATATGCCATGGGAGCGGTCCAAGAAATGGGAAAAAAAAAATTAAATAAATAAAAATAAAAAGGAAACTGCTAAGCTATTTTCTAGAGTGGCCACTGTGCCACTTTACATTCCTGCCAGCAACATACGACATCCAGTTTCTCTACATCTTCACCAGCATTTGGTATTGTCACTAATTTTAAGTCATCTAATAGGTGTATAGTAATAGCTCATTGTGGTCTTAAATTTGCATTTCTGTAAGTGGCTAGTGACGTTAAACATGTTTTCATGGGCTTATTTGTAGTTTGTATATTTGCAGGTCTTGGGCTCATTTCCTAATTTTTTTTTAACTTTTGAGTTTTGAGATCTCTTTAGATAATCTAGAGGAGTCCTTTGTCAGATATGTGGTTTGCAGTTCTTCCAAACTGCAGCTTGTCTTTTTATCCTCTTAACAGGGTCTTTCACAAAGCAAATATGTAAAATTTTTGATTAAGTCTAATTTATCAATTTTTTTCTTCTGTAGATTGTGCTTTTGGTGTCCTTTCTATGACTTTTTTTTTTTTTTTTTTTGGCCAAGCCCATGGCATGTGGAAGTTCCCAGGCCAGGGAGTGAATCTGAACCACTGCAGTGACAACACCAGTGAGCCACCAGGGAACTTCCTTGATGAACTCTTTATCAGGCCCTAGGTCCCAGAGATTTCCTCCTTTGAAACTGCAACTCTACCCCCGTGCCAGCCTTCTTTACACACTTTGTTTTTCTCCATAGCACTCGCCTGGTGAAACACACTGTACATTTCACTCATGTGTATTGCCTGCCTCGCCCTGATAGAAAATAAGTCTCACTGGAAAAGGGATCTTTCCCATTCTGTTCACTGCTCTATCTCCAGTGCTGAACACAAACTGTTCAAGATCCATTTGTTGAATAAAGGGACCTTGGCTTCTGAGATGTGAGACGCGTGGGCCTTATTGCCAGAGGCAGGTACCTTTACAAACTGTACTTTTGTGAGCCACGTATGAAGGAAACAAGAATCCCGGAGTGGGGGGCAGGGCATTCCCCTCAGTCCCCTGCTTCTCCCTGCCCCCACCCCTCGCTGTCTCCTGCGACAGGTAGGAGTCAGCAAATCTGGGGTGGGGTCTCAGGCAGAGAGAACAGCAGGTACAAGGGCCGGAGAGGGCAAGACCATGAAACATGGAGTGGAAATGGCTGGGGTTGGGGCAAGGAAGTGGAGCTGATCCTGCGATTTCTTTTTTGGCCATGGTGTGCACGCGGGGCTTGAGGTGGGATCCCAGTTCCCAGACCAGGGGTTGAACTCAGGCCACGGCTGTGAAAGCACCAAGTCCTAACCACGAGACCACCAGGGATCTCTATGATCAAGCACTCTCTGATGAGAGTCCTGACGAAGACCTAGCAGGGGACTGATGGGATCCTATCCCTCTCAAGAGGGTGGTCTGACACAGGGAGAGGGCGAGCTCCATTTTGGACATGCTGAGTTAGAGGGCCATCTAGGTGCAGCAGCTGGCCAAAGGTCTGGAGGTCAAGGGAGCCCCCAGGCTACGGATAGAGACACAGGAGAGCACATCTAGGTGGAAGCTGAGGCCAGGGAGTGGCTGCTTTCATCCAGAGCGAAGACAATGGGGTCTGGTCCTCATGACACAGACCCTGGGGAAAGGGAACAGTGGTGCCCAGGGCACCTGCAACAGCATCTTTGGTGGGGGTGGGCGGTGGGCTTGTGAAAAACCACAGCCTCCCTGTTGAACTGGACTCTCTGGGTGTAATGCTTTTATTTATTTATCTATTATTATTATTATTACTATTATTATTATTATTATTTGCTTTTTAGGGCTGCACCCACAGCATATGGAGGTTCCCAGGCTAGGGGTCTAATCAGCTACAACTGCTGGCCTACATACACCACAGCCACAGCAACACCAGATCCGAACAGCACCTGCGACCTACACCCCGGGCTCATGGCAACACTGGATTCTTTTTTTTTTTTTTTTGTCTTTTGTCTTTTGTTGTTGTTGTTGTTGCTATTTCTTGGGCTGCTCCCGTGGCATATGGAGGTTCCCAGGCTAGGGGTCAAATCGGAGCTGTAGCCACCAGCCTACGCCAGAGCCACAGCAACGCGGGATCCGAGCCACGTCTGCAACCTACACCACAGCTCACGGCAACGCCAGATCCTTAACCCACTGAGCAAGGGCAGGGACCGAACCCGCAACGTCATGGTTCCTAGTCGGATTCATTAACCACTGCGCCACGACGGGAACTCCCGGATTCTTAACCCAATGAGCAAGGCCAGGGATTGAACCTGCAACCTCATGTTTCCTAGTTGGATTTGTTTCTGCCGCACCACATCGGGAACTCCTTAATGCCTTTATTTTTAATCGGCTTTCCAGGCAATTCTGATCTGCTTGAGAATCACAGCCTGAGAGCAACTGACAGAGCTGAGGGCTGAAGTAGAGGCAGCTGGCAAGTGGAGATCTAGACACTTTTTTCCCCAAACAAGGGTTTATTTTTCTTTTGTTTGTTTGTTTTTAATGGCTGCGCCTGAGGCGTATGGAAGTTCCTGGGCTAGGGGTGGAATTGGCCTACTCCATAGCCTCAGGAACTCGGGATCTGAGCCACATGATGCTGGATCCTTAACCCAATGGGCGAGGCCAGGGACTGAACCTGCATCCTCATGGACACTATGTTGGGATCTTAACCTGCTGAGCCACAGTGTGAACTCGTGGTGCCAAAAATTTAAAGTGTGAAAATACCAATACCAAGTGTTGGGGAGGAAACGATACTCCAGAAACACTCATGCAGGATGGGTGGAGGGCGTAAACTGATACAGCCCTTCTTGAAAAGGTGGGTATGCCTTTCACCCAGCCATTCCCCTCCATACCCTAGAGAAAGCCCCTCGTGTCCATAAGAGACATGTGTATAAGAATGTTCACGGCATAGTGTGGAAACAACTAAATGCCTACCCATGGGCAATTGGATAGATACAACGGCAGGGTATTCATGAACTAGAATAGCATGAGGAGGTGGAAAAGAAGGAAACAACAGTCCACAGCAATAAGGATGAATGTTTCAATGTTGGAGGGAAAACGCAAACCATAAAATATAAACCTCTTACTTTCAGAACCATAAAGCCTAAACCTTCCAACTGCATTTTACCTATTCGCTTATTTTTTTTCAGCTGTACCCGTGGCATGCAAAAATTCCCAGGCCAGGGACCCAGCCCACACCACAGCAGTAACCAGAACCACAGCAGTGATAATATCAGATCCTTAACCCCCTGAGCCACCAGGGAACTCCAAGCCCCTTTCCATTACCCCTGAGTTTAAGCTAAAGAGGCAACTCTAGACCAACCCCCTGGATTCCTTCTGCATGAGGCCAGAAAGACCAGGCCGTGCTTAGAGGGTTGGAACTTTCAGCAGCACACCTGACCTCTGGGGAGAAGGGAGGGGCTAGAGATTGAGTTCAATCACCAATGGTCAATGATTAATCAATTAGGCCTACTTAAGGAAACTTCCATAAATACCCCTACATGACAGGGTTTGGAGAACACACTGAAGTGCCAGGAAGGTGGTGGGTCTGGAGAAGGCAGGGAGGCCCTTGGTCTATACTTTGCCCTATGCATCTCTTCCATTCGGCTTCTCCTCAGCCTTCTCTCTCGTGGTAACTGGTAAGTGTGAGTAAGGTTTTCTCCTGAGTCCTCTGCCTTGTCCTAGTGAATTATCAAGCCTTGTCCTTGCAGGGAGGAGGCCCACGAACCTCCAAATTTACGGCTGGTCATTCAGAAGTCCTAGGACTTGCAAGTGGCATCTGCAGTGGGAGACAGCCTTCTGGGACTGAGCCCCAACCTGTGGGATCTGTACTAGCTCCAAGTAGACAGCGTCATGATTGAACTGAATTATAGGCCATCCAACTGCTGTCAAGAGTGTTGGCTGGGGTCAGAAGGAACCCCAGGGCTTTCTGCTGTTTGGGGGCTCAGAGATAGCTGCTGGTGACTAGTTCAGCTTCACCCTGAGATTCAAAGTCTTTGATGACCCTGGGATCACCATTTTCCCACGTATTTCCAAGGCAAAACACAAGTATGGGTTGTAAACTCAGACCCAAACCAACTTCAGGAACATGCCCATTCACTCACTGCCCACGAAAGGACCCATGGATGATGGGCATCCCATGGGCTCTGCCCACCACTGATCACTGGGCTCACCTGGATTTTGAGCCTGAATTTTCTGATGCCAGAGAAAGCTTTAAGCGTGTTCAGAGCTTGGATTTTGACACTGTTGTCCTTGTCATCCAGCATGGAGCCCACCAATGCAATGTCCTCATTAGTACAGGCTGAGGCCTAGCGTGTGCCAGGAGAGAGGGGAGAGGCAGGAGAAGCGGGTGTCCTGGTCCCGTGCCCTCCCCCCACCCATGTCACCAAGACCCCTCAACACAACCCCTCCCACCATCAACCAGAGAGACAGTGCCAGGACCCAGTCTGGCTAGTCAAGGGGACAGGGGGACACCCGGGGCCAGGCCAGCTCAGAGAAACCTCCTGCTTCCTCTCCCTCACCTCGGACTCCAGCAAGTACACACAGCGCGTGATACTGTGCAGGATCATGCTCTTGGCGTACTCATCCTGTTTGCACTCCAAAGAGGTGAGGAGCCTCCGGAGCTCACCTGAGTCCCGCCCGTGCCGCTCTCGCTCGATTGCCAGGCCTAGACAGCCACCGGAGCCCAGTTCAGGCTGTGGACTCACAACTGATGAAAGAATGGGGTTGGGAAGCAGGGGAGAGGGCCCCGGGGAACAAGGCAGCCTTGCCTTTTCTGAAGAGAAGCCTTCTTGCCCAAGGCAGGACCACTGCGTACAGTTGAACAGGGTGTGTACTGCACAAGGGCACCACATCTAAGGCTGTACTGTTCATATCGTAAACAAAAAAAAATTTGTTTACTAGAACAACTTTCTGGCATATGGCAATAATATGTCATGGTCACCCATATATGGCAGTGTTACTCTAGCAGATGGCAATAAAAAGTCTTACAGAAGGAATTCATTTCTTTTTTTTTTTTTTTTTTGTCTTTTTGCCATTTCTTGGGCCGCTCCCACGGCATATGGAGGTTCCCAGGCTAGGGGTCGAATTGGAGCCATAGCTGCCAGCCTACGCCAGAGCCACAGCCACGCAGGATCCGCGCCGCTGCAACCTACACCACAGCTCAAGGCAACACCAGATCCTTAGCCCACTGAGCAAGGCCACAGATTGAACCTACAACCACACGGTTCCCAGTCGGATTCGTTAACCACTGAGCCACGACGGGAATTCCAGAAGGGATTCATTTCTCTACTTTGCCCCAAGTTGTCATATGGGCTAGTGGAAGCACTGGGCATGTAGGTCCCTCAATTTTCCTGTGTGAAGAGCCACAGGTGCCAAGTTTCCAAGCAGTAGCATCCTGGGTTCTAGGGGGAATGTAGAATTTAGAAACCTGCCAGGGAGTTCCTGCTGTGGCACAATGGGATGGGTGGCATCTTGGAAGTACTGGGACAAAGGTTCGATCCCCAGCCTGGCACAGTGCTACAGCTGTAGCTTAGGTCAGAGGCTGTGGCTTGGATCTGATCACTGACCTGGGAACTCCATATGCCCCAGGGCAGCCAAAAAAGAAAAGAAATCTGCCAGATGACTTGCTTGAGTGCCATCCTCTATCCAGGGCCCTGAGCCAGCATCCCTAGGGTGGGTCTGGGGAAGATGGAGAAGGGAAAGAGGAGAGAGAGAGGGACTTGGAGGAGCCACCTTTGGGCCCTCCTACACCGGAGGCTTGGGGAGTAGGTACCCCCTGAGCAGAGCCCTCTCCCCAGGGCGGGGACACTTACGGGCTATGCAGATAGGCGAGGCACTGCAGAGGGGTGGTTTACACCTTATGCCGGCCCGGATGGCCTTGTAGAGCAGGTAGATGGCCCCGGCGCCCGTGGCCAGGCTCACTACACCTTTGCGGATGTCCATTTGCCTCAGGCGCTGGAGGATGCTCATGCCCGGTGGGAGCGGGCCCGAGGCACCTGGCAAAGACCTTCCAGAACCGGAACTCCAGCGGGGCCAGGAACCAAGGGGTACCAGAATCAGAACCTGGGCAACAAAGGAAACTGGGGAGATGGTGGGATGGAGGGAGGTGGCCGGAAAACAGGGAAGCCAGGGAGCTTTGGAGGCTGTAAAAAACAAAGCTCAAGACTCCAGGGGAATGAAAGGTCTGGGGGGAGGGGAGCCAGGTTGGTGGGGCCCCTGGGCGGCTCCAGAGGCCCCTTTCCTCCATTAGATGGCAGCAGAGGCCCGATTTCTGGGTTGGGCCTCTGGAAGTTGTTGGGGGGGGCGGTGTGCCCACTGGCAGCCCTCTTCCCTGGCCCCTTCCTTTGATCTTTTCATCACAGACCCACTTCTGGGCCTTGGGGTATTTCTGCAGGGAGGGTCCCCCTTCCAACGGAGGATGAAAAGGATGCGAGTGCCTTCAAAGTTTTGCAGTCTTGAGATAAATCCGTCCTCTTCCAGCATCTGCCTGCTCCCCTCTAGTGACCGTCTACCTGTTGACCAAATGCGCTTCAGGGCAGTTGCCTTTGCATCTGCAACATCCGGCACAGAGTCCCGCACTTAGCAGATGCTCAAGTTATGACGTCTGTCATTCTTTGAGGACTTGAGGATAGAATGTCAGAGAATGTGGATACAGGGGCTCGGGACCCATTTAACCGTGAGACACTGGAAGAGGAGGGGACTGTCCTTGCCTGGGTCTCAGTTTCTGCATTTGTAACCTGAGGGGATCCAGATTTAGCTTTCTAAAACTCCAGGATTAAAATTGGGGTAGATCTGGAGTTCCTGTTGTGGTACAACGGGATTGGTGGTGTCTTGGGAGTGCTGGGATGCAGGTTCGATCACTGGCCCAGCATGGTGGGTTAAGGATCTGGCGTTGCCACAGTTGTGGCTTAGGTCATGACTGCGGCTCGGATCTGATCCCTGGCCTGGGAACTCCCTATGTCGTGGGGTGGCCTAAAAAGAAAACAAAATTGGGGTAATCAGTGCCATTAAACCATGAGGTCAAGATCTGGGATTACCATCCCCACCCCACTCCCAACAACATACACACAGGGGGGGTTGAGGTTTGAAAACGCTACTTCCCTGGAGGATAAGAATGAAACTTCGGAGGACTCAGTCTTCCCCACTAGGATGGAGGAGACGAGACCAGACCCTTCCTCTTGCCTCTTCCCCCAACTGCCTCCCATGTCCCCACACCCTCTGGCTTCACCTTCTGGTACAGAACAGAGAGAAGCCAGGCCAGGCTCAGGCACAGAGCCAGCAGTGAGTGTGGCTGCACCAGAATAGCGCTTCACCTGCCTGGCTTTGAGCTCCTGCTGGAAGGCTCTGGGCCCCGGGCTACTTGGGCTTGAAGGGAGTGGGGCAATAGGGAGCAGTATTCGCAAGGATGCTGCAGCCAGCCAGGTCTGGCCACTCAGAGCCTTTGTCCATCTCACCCCAGGCTGCAGGTAACACTCCCAGGGGGCCTTTCACTTTCTTCTATCCTCAGCACCCCCTCAAGTGTCATTCCTAGCACTCTATCCAGCCCCCAGGTGGATTACGCTCAGGCCATTGAAGATGGCTGCTCTCTTGCTCTTTGTACATGCCCTGACCAACCAACCAGTCCTTGTTTCACCTGCACCCTATTCACATGAATGTGTTTGCCTCCTGCCCCAGCTAGTGATTAATCTAATCCCTAGGCCAGGAGTTCCCTTGTGGTGCATCAGGTTAAGGACCCAGTAGTTACGACAGTGGCTCGTCGGGTCACTACTGTGGTTCAGGTTCAATTCCTGGTCGGGGAACTTCCACATGCTGCAGGGACAGCTCCCCCGCCTCCCCAAAAAAATCCCTAGGCCAGAACGGCTCTACCTGCAAGTTTATTAAAGGCAAACATCTGCCCTCGTGATGGTTGTTAATCTGAGGGGCTGTGAGGGACATGCCTCAGCTGCTGGTTTCCGTGGTAACTGATGAGCCAACCTGATGTCAGTTGCCCCTGTAAATGGTGGCCTCCTTACCACGGCCTGCCTGCCTGCCATAAATGGTGGGGTGTTGCTCCAGGGCCTTTTGCTTAAGTTCCCCTGTCCCATAAACCATGATGTCTCTGTTGCTGTCTCCAGACTCTTCCGTCTCAAGGCTGGGCAACCGCAAGGCTATTAGGAGTGCTGAGTGCAGCCCAACAATTGGCAAGCCAGCCAGGAGGCCAAAGAAACTCCAAAGAGGTCAGAAAGTAAGGATGGGGAACAGAAGGTTGCAGGGTTGACCCTGAGGTGGCCGTCCACTAGCATGTGGGCCCTGTGGCAGCTGACTACCATGAGAGATGTCTTTCTCTTCCATTACACTGATTCTCTTCCACTCTTATCCTCAGAGTCTCCTTCCAGTTTATAAGTAGCAGCCCTAGGAGTTCCTGTCGTGGCTCAGTGGTTAAAGAACCCGACTAAGCACCCATGAGGACTCAGGTTCGATCCCTGGCCTCGATCAGTGGGTTAAGGATCCAGCATTGCTGTGGGCTGTGGCATAGGCCAGTGGCTACAGCTCTGATTGGACCCCTAGCCTGAGAACCTCCATATGCTGTGGGTGCGGCCCTACAAAGCAAAAAACTAAAAAGTAAAAAAATAAAAGTAGCAGCCCTATTCTTGTGGCTCATCTAACTGCACAAGGATGGCCGGTGAATACAGACAAAAACACAAGGACCTAGATTATCTACAAAAGACAAGCACACCCCTAACTTCTCACCCCAAACAAGTATAGACACAGGTTTTAGGGGATATTAATGCAAGTACAGGTTTGCCAACTGGATGTGGCCAGTTAACTGGAAGGGTTTGAATGGGGCGTATGGCAACAACAAAATAAGAGCAATGCTGGGCTTCTGGTCCCAGCTATGGAAGGGGGCAGGGCAATGATATATAGCGTGATGAACAACAGCTATATGCAGTCCAAAATGTGTTACAATAGACGGAAGATATTACTACCCAAGTCACCTAACAATGCAACAAGAAAACAAACAAAAAAAAACACCCCACTATTTGAGGCCTAGAACAGCAGTGTGTGACATAAAGGAATCCAGTTGACCAGCCATGAAGTTCAAAAATGGGCCGATAAAAATGGCACACACACTGGCATTTCCACCCGCCTTATGACCCCACTGCTGCTGGGCTAATGGAAAGAATGAATGGGCTACTTAACAACTGAGATGGAAAGCTGCTCTCTCAACATGTGGACCAGTGGCAAACTCAAGCCCTACGAACTATAACAACATCCCAGGAGCAACTGTCCCAGTGCCTAGGCCATGTTAACCCAGAGGCAATTAGTCAACACAATCCAAGATCAACTGTTACCACCGAAGGACCATTGCCAACTCTTATAGATCCGGACAACAGTCTTCTTTTTTTCAGGGCCACACCCACAGCATATGCAAGTTACCAGGCTAGGGGTCGAATTAGAGCTGCAGCTGCCAGCCTATGCCACAGCCACAACAACGCAGGATCTGAGCCGCGTCTGTGACCTACACCACAGCTCACGGCAACGCTGGATCCTTAACCCACTGAGCAAGGCCAGGGATCGAACCCACAACCTCATGGTTCCTCATCGGATTCGTTTCTGCTGTGCCACGGCAGGAACTCCCAGGACAATAACTCCTGCCCTCACCACAGGATTTACGCCTAGGGGAACACATTATAAAACAGCCTTGGGACTGGCAGGTAAGTCCCAGGTGGTTCAAGGAACAGGATTGGAAAGGGATTTACAGACTTCACCTGTTTTATACCTGCCTCACCTGAGGACTACTAAAGTAATTAACCCAGCTCCCAACTGAAGAAAGGCATCATTACATTAACCCTGTGTCTGTTGTGCCACCATGAATGTCTCTGTTGCCGTCCCTGGGCTCTTTCTTCCATCTCAAGGTTGGGCAACTACAAGGCTTACAGGCCACGGACTCCCTGCAGCAAAGGATGCCAGAACCCCCCGAGGCCTCCCCACTGCCCCACAATCACCTATCCAGCTCTAGGAACTTCAGGTAGGAGATGGCTGCCTGATGGGACTATTTTAGATTCTGAGGCCACCACGGTAGATCTAAGGATGGGTCCTTCAGCCCAAAGTTCCTGTCCTTCTCTAAGCGGGGACCTGGCATGACTGGCCTCACCAGTCTGCCAGTCCGTGGAGTTGATCCTGCAACCCTCCCACTCTAAGCAAATGCAGTATTTACTGCTCTTTAAAGATCTCCCAAGAAGGAGAGTTCTTTTTTGGCTCTAACCTGACTCCTTCCTGCTACACCTAAGCCCATTTCTTTTGGTTCTGCCCTCAAATGATTCTGAAGGATCAGAAGCAGAGGAATCACCAGTATGACATTTTTGCTAGTCCACAGCACGATGATAAAAAAAAAAAAAAAAAAAAAATACTGTGTATTTGTTGGGGGGAAAATCAATGACTGTCCTTGCTTGGGATTAACGGCTTCTGATTCAGACGATGTCTGTTTTATTTTGAGGAGAATTAGCATGTGCTTGCTTTTGTGAAATGATGGTGGTAATAAATGATAATGGACATTCTTAGGGAGCCATAAATTAAGGCTGCAACTCTTTGTAAGAACTTGGTTTTTGTTTTTGTTTTGTCAAATCCAAACCTTCGAAATATTGGCTAGAGAGAAGTCTGAGATTCCATATACATACAGTGAACCCCAAGTTTTTACCTGTCCTCCCCAAGACAAAAGGACACAGGCTGCCCTACACACACCTCTCTGCCACGTGTACCAGGTTTCTAGCTTTTAGGCTGATGTTCCTATCATGTTAGGTGAAGGTTTATTTAGTGAATGAGAGTGTGGGTTCAACCCAGACTGCCAGGGTTCAAAACCAGCTCAGCCACTGACTTACCTCTGTGCCTCATTTTCCCTACCTGTAAAATAGGAATAATAACCACCTACTTCTTGGAGTTGAGAGGTTAAGTGCTTGGAACAGTGCCCAGCACACACAGCTCACCCAATGTGACTGTTATAACTACTATTTCAAGCAGGTTTCCCCTGGGCAAAAATGTTGGGTGTGGGAAGGCAGTGGGCACAGATGGTGGGGCTCTGTGAGCCCCTAAAGGTACATTATTCAGCCCCTTCCATTCAATCACTACCCCTGCCACCCTGGCTAATTAATCTCAACTCCTGTAGCCCATTTAATTGCTTCGAAAAAGTCTGGAACCCTCTTTGAAACCCCCCCTCCCCCCCCCCCCCCGGCACACACATCAAATACCTACACCAGGAGCCCATTCCCCTGAGCTGCTTTATTCCTCCTGTGAAAGCCTAAGACCATCTCCTCAATCTATCAGGACTCTGATAATGGGCGTTTCAGTCTAGTTAGAGTAGCTAACCGTGCAAGCAGGCTACCACGGAGTGTGACCCCGGAGGGGCCCCGCGCCTGCGGGCACTAGAAACTAAGGGAAAATTAGCCTACTCTCTACTCCAAGGAAAAAAGCCCGCTGGAGTACGATGGGCTTGGATTTGGGCGAACTCCATAATCTGAGTCTCAGCTTCCTCCTCCGGAAAACGGGTCTATTAATACCTGCCTACCACCCGGAAGTGCGCGGTCCGAACTTAGTGAGAGAATGTGCGCTGTGACTCTCGGTGACCAGGGGACGCTGCACACGTGCGAGCCGCCCCAGCAGAAAGCCAGAAAGCGGAGAGATGAAAGTCTGGCGGGGCAGCCGGTGCCTGACGTGGATCCCACACGCTCCGAGACAGTGTCTTCCTCAGCTCGTGCTTACCCCGGGCCAGGGCCAAATTCGGGAGCCTCTCGGTAGGTAGCTCGTTACTCCGGTGAAAGGGTGGGGACCGGGAGAAACGCTGCGTAAGCCCGGGGAGTGAAGGAGGCGACGCCCCCACAAGTGGAGGACCTAGTGCTGGGCGGAGGCCGCGGCTTTCCCCGCCCCGGGCCTCCCCCCATCTTGCCCTCCCTCCCCGGACTAACCACCCCCCCCCCCCCCCGCGCATCCGGCAGCGGGCACAGGATGTTCTTTCGCTCCGGTCCCCCCCCCCCCGCCCCCGCTCTCACTTTCCCTTCGCTCCCATCCCCCACTCCCGCCGCGTCGGGCGCCGGCACCTTGTTTAACTCCTTCTCCCCCGCGCTCCGCGGCGCGGGGCGCGCCCAGGGGTCCCACCCTTCCCGCCCACACCTCCGACGCGGAGCACGCCTGAGGGCTGCCGGGGAAGAAACGGGCCTGGGCTGGGCGCTGGGCCTCAGTTCTTGGGATCCACTGGCCCATCTTGGATGAAGGGGTGAAGAGGGATCCTGGGGACTGAGGTCGTCTTTCTTCGGACCCCCGCCATCTCACCGGTGCCGGGCGGACTGGAGGGGTTGGGTGCCGGCAATCGGGTAATCTGGGTGCCCAAGGCAGGCGGCCAGGGAGCGGAGTTAGCTCCAAGTCCGGCGTGGGGCAGCACCATCGAGGACTCCAACCTCAGCCTCATCCGAGTTTGGCCTCATCCGAGGTTGGGATAAGAAGGGGCCTGGGTCTCCGGGAGAGGATGGCAAGAGGTCACGCCCCTTGCATATACGTCACTTGTTTCCAAGACAACCAGGGGCGGGGAAGAGGGCTAGGGAAGGAGGCTGCTGGAGACACTGGGACCCGGGTGGGGGTGGGAAGGCGGCGTGGGCAGCTTTTTCATTCTTTGCTTCTTCACTCGCTGGTGCTCTGAGAAACTGAAGGAAGGGCAGGTTCTGTTCGTTTCTTCACTCGACAGACTTTCCCTGAATTTAACTACGCTTGGCGCCATGTGTAGGCACTGGGTTTCGGCGGCGTTGGATCTGAACCCTGCCCTCACCAGTTATTGTGAGTTAGGGTAGGGTGGCCTTGCGTCCCGGGTTACGTCTGTGAAACCAGTGTAATTGTTAACAGTGTCCCGTTACTGGCTTGGAAGCATCCCAGTACGGAGGGAAAGGTAGTCAAAGAAGCTTGTCCCCCAATTCAAGGACGGCTCCCACATGGCAGAGAAGACGAACTACTGTCTGCTCATTATGCAATGGACACTTCGTAGTCTCTGTAATCTTTGCCCCTCATTCTGCAAGGAAAGTAGCTCTAGCATCTTTTACAGATGAAGAAACTGGCTCAGAAAGGTTAAGACACTCACCCAAGGCCAAACAGCTAAGTATTGGAGCCAGGATCCAGACCCAAATCTCTGTGGCTTCCAAAATCCAAGTGCCCTATCTCAGGCTGCCCTCTCGAAATAAATAGATGATGTTAAATAAATAAATAAATAACACGGTCCCTGCCATGAAGAAGCTTCTAATCTTTGGAGTTGAAAAGACTACAGGATATTAAGAAGCAATAAAATATAGATAAGACTGAAGGCAGCTCATAAGGCGCAGAGGGAAGTTGATGACAAAATGATCAAAGTGGGGTGGAGATTATCAGAGCCTTTAAGCTGGGTTATGAGGTGGTGATGGGGCCAGGAGCACTGGGGTGTGTGTGTGTGTGATGCGGTGCCAAGAAAGAGCACAATCAGGGGGCATCAATGAGGGGCCCAGAGCTAGGCAGGCTGGAATCTCCGATGGCAAGGTCCCTCTGCAAACCCAAAGCCACTGGTTGTACGCCCTCTCTATTCTGCCTTCCACCCTCCTTGATGGATTGTCTGTTTCTTGCTGGCGCAAAGGCTCCCGGCAGGCAGCTACACTCATTCTCCTCTGCACTCAAGGTCTTTGCAGTTGGTATTTGGCACAACCCCGGAGGTTAATTTGGATGTCTGCTTCTCTCTTCACCACCCCTCTCGGAAGATTCTGGGAACTTAAAAAAAACTGTGGCTCCTCAAAACAACAGGGCCTGCGTGAACATCGAGAAGCCAATAAGCTTAATAGGAATGGGGAGCCCAAGCCAGGAGGATGAGAAAGGGGTGCACCCGAATGGTGTGCTCACGTGAGCAACGTTCGCTGCCCTCCTCCTACACACCAGGTCCCGTGCGGGACTCTGTAGTCTGCGTACCTCATGAATGAGTCTGGGTCCCTTCATAGGGAACATATGAGTTAGCAGTGGATGTACCCAGTGTGCTTGGCTGAAGAGTCTGCAGTTGATAACATACACAATAAACAGTGTTTGAGAAAGATTATTCCAGCAGGGTGTGTAGGAGGAAGGAAGAACCTGGGTCAGAAAGGACAGTGTGGCAGCAACTGTGGAAATTTGGGCCAAAGATGGCATCTGTGAGGTTGGTGAGGAAAGTAACAATGTATCTTGCAATAAAAGCAAGAAAAGGAAGAATCTGGTAATAGGTCAGACCTAGGATAGTGAAGGAGGGAAAAGAGTTATGAATGAATCCGCCTTCATGGGGAGTTTGGGGAGGGGGAGGGTCACGGTGGGAAAGGGGGGAGGAGCTGGTATGAGGGATTTGAAGGTGAGGTTAGTCACTTCCAGGCCATGTGAGGGCAGGTGTCCTGTAGGCGACTGGCCTTGGACAGAAGGAAGTCCTAAAGGGCAGTGGGCTGCCTTGTGAGAGTGACCCTCTTACTGTGGGTGTGCAAACAGCTTCAGAACCATCACTGCCCTGGGATAGATACGGTGGCCAGATGTTACACACCAGGTAGAAGGCTGGTGTCGGCGACAGTGAATGTACCTCCTCACTAAGGGATTTGGTGAACGTTGGCTGGGTGAGCACGTGTGTGGGAAGTATGCCTGTATATGTGGGAAGACGGTTGGCACCCACCTCCTCAACTTTGGCTCCAGAGGGTGCCAGAGATGCCCGGGAGGGGGGCTGAGGCCCAAGTGAGGCACTTCAGCAGCCTGGGATCCTTCCCCCAGCCCCACCTTGGAAGGCCCTGGAGCCCAGGGCTGTGTTGACTGCCAGGGCCTTTCCTGCCTGCCCTGGCACACTCCCAGCACAGCGTGTCCCCTGGGGCACCTTGCAGACACTCCAGGAGGCTGGGGCATGGGACAGGTCCCCACCCCCTAGGAAGAGTCCTGCTCTGGACTGACATCTGAGCTCCCCGTCCTGGGACTGTCATCCATCCACACCAGACCACAGGGGACAGCAGACCCAGAGGAGGAAGGAGAAGCTTTGTGGCTGGGTGGCAGAATTCGTAGGTCTTTGTTGTGGCTTTGGGTGGGAGGGTGGGTAAGGCAGAAAAGCAGGGTCTCAGGCTTCAAAGCACCTCCCCACCTGCCTCTCCTTCCCTCTGAGGAAATCTTCAGGGGCCTAGTGGTTTTGAGGGGAGGGGACAGGAAGAGACTTTGAACTCTGGGTCAGCTGGGAGCAGAGATGGGGAAGATCTTGCTCTAAATCCCATTTCTCCCAACATCTTCCTCTGCTCCCCACTGCCCTAAAACAAATTTCTGCCTCCACCCAAGAGTTACATCCCCCACACCCAGACCTGCAGGGACCTCCCAGAGTGGTGGGGGGGATGGGACAGCATGGACCCGGCAGCTGCATGGCAGGCCACACCTGCAGGTGGGTTGGGGAGCGTGACCCTCCCACGTGGGCAGAGCCTGCTCCACTCTGGCGGGGCGCTCCGAGCCACGTTCATGGAAGGGCGAGAAGGCAGAGGGATGCGCAAAGCGGCCACGTGGAGGTCCCGAGCGACACACTGGGCGGGAGCTGGGGAGCAGGGCCCGTGTGCTCGCCCCTCCCGCTCGAGGGAGCCTCAGAGAGTCGGGTCGTCGCTGACCGCAGGCTGCAAGAGCGGTTGATCTGGTGAGCGAGCACACCCACTTACCCAGCTGCTGAGTCAGGCTGTTCTCGCTCCCCGCTCGCCCGCCCGCTCGGGACATTGTGTTCCAGCGCGCTGGCACCGGGCCCAGGCGCTCACACCAGCCTCCTCGCCCTGTTTGTGCTCGCGGCTTGCGCTCGGCGCGCAGCCTCCCCGTCGCCGCCGCAGCCTCCGAACGCGTTCTTGGGTCTGGCCAGGCGCGGCCCAGGGACGGCCGGTGCTGGGGCCTGGTGCATAACCCCGGGGACGTGCAGCCCGGCCGGGCTGGCTCCCACAGCCCTGCCGGGTCACCGGCCTTAGCGCGCCCAGACCTGTCCATCCCCCACACGAGCCCTGGTTTGGAACCCCGGCGAGTCAGGGGCCCAGAGCAGCACAGTTGCGAAGGGGTAGGGGCAGGTGTGGGAGCTCCATGCAAGAGAAGGAGCCGTCCAGGCTGCAGCCAGCGCCCCACGAGCGCTGCATCTAGCAGTCTGGAGCCGAAGACCCGGGATGCAGTCACGTGATAACGGAAGCCCACTGGAGGGGGCCGATTCCAGCCATCTCCCAGAGGAGGCTCCCTGTTTCTCCAACCCCTTCCCTGATCAATCTTTTCTTCACACAAACCTGGAGACTCCAGGGATTCCCAGGCCCCGGCCAACCAAGCCCAGCCCTTTTGGACAGCTCTTTTGGATAGCGGGAACCCCCTGGCAGGAGGCCAGGAGGAGGAAGGGCCTGGACGCTGGAGGGTGGGAGTGGGCGGCAGGGTGGAGGAAGACAACCCCCAGCCGAAGCCTGATCACCTCCCTCTGTCCAACCCATCTGCACATTTATTCAGGGCCAGGTTTTGTTTGTTGTTTGTTTGTAGGGCTGCACCCACAGCATATGGAAGTTCCCAGGCTAGGGGTAGAATCGATCAGAGCTGTAGCGTCAGGCCTATGCCAAGACCTGGCAGGATCAGAGCTGTGTCTGAGACCTACACCACAGCTCAGGCCAATGCAGGATCCTTTAACCCACTGAGCGAGGTCAGGGATGGATCCCGTGTCTTCATGGATGCTAGTCGGTTTCCTTACCGCTGAGCCACAACTGGAACTCCAGGGCCACATTTTCTCACTTGCCCTTCTGCACAAAGACATCACTGAGCCCAGGTCTTGAAGATTCCACTGTCTCTAAACCAAGGAGGGGGACAAGGGACTTCCAAACTGAGCAACAGAAGCGTATGGAAGGCTCTGTTAGGGCCTGCAGAGCATGTCATTAAAAAAGTTTACAATACAATTCCTAAAGTCCTTCTATCTCCCTCCTTCCAACCGCCCAGGTTTAGCGTGCCATCTCCCATGCTGGTCCACGACTGCCCATCTTTCGAGCTCCAGCTCATAAAGCCTGCCTGGAATGATGCCAGCCAAATCTGATTCCTCCCCTGAAAGCCCAGCACGCTCAGTCTGTACCTTTCTCACGGCGCAGCGTGTGGCCCGTCTCATATTCTAGCGATCTGTTTACTAATCCTGTTCTTCTAACCAGATTAGAAAGTCCTTGAGGCAGAAACAAAGTTTGTTTCTTTGCGGCCTCCCCCCATGGCTTGAGCTCATCCCCCACAGGCCCAGCTTGGCACTGGGAGTGGATGTTCAATAAATGTTGGGTTTATTTCCTGCCCTTGGGCACTTTGCAGACCAGTTGAAGAGACAAACATGTGGCATGCGAGGTTAAATAGTAACCCAAGCCGGCAGGTGGTGAGTACCAAACGTGTAAGAGCTATAGGGACTGGGTGGGGAGGGGGTGGTGATATGGGAGAAAGATCCCAGGAGGTTCTAGGCCTGAGCTGTGTGTGTAAAGGAAAGAGAAGGCGTGGAGGTGACTCAGTCTAGTTGACATCACCGCAAACTGGCCTCCGTGCTAACTAGGCACGTCACAGGCACTATCTCTGATATTTAAGGAGGAGGGTAAGTTTGGGAGGAGTGGAGGGAACCGTACCCAAGTCAGACCTGCCCAGAGCTAACCAGAGCGTAGACGCAGCCTTGGATCTGGGCTCCCCACCCTCACTCCTGGGCACGGCCTGTTCCCTGGCCTGCCACTCCTGCGTACTACACCCAGGAGAGCTGCCCAGCGCTGCCCGGCTCTGGATGCACTCTGGTCCCACCCTGGTGAACAACTGGCTGTGTGACCTTGGGCAAGGCACTTCCTTCCCTGCACCTCCCGTTTCATCTCTGCCTCCACGGCAGCACTGATAGGCTGTGACTCTGTGAGTCCGTGTCCAAAGGATGCCTGCCACCTCCCCTGATGTCACCTGGGCCCCTGTGACGCTCCGCTCCCCCAGCCCCTCCCCCACTCATTGCTCCCTCCTGGGCTGGAGCTGCCTAGAGGAACACTGGGTACAGAGTGTGAGCGGGATAGTAGGTTTCCTGTGGTTGCAAAAGGAACAGCGGGACTTTCCCTGCTGTGGGAGAAGTGGGGGAGGAGCAGGCAGGGCCAACCTCGAAGGAGCCTCTGCCTGCTTCCCTCCCCTCAGTGCTCTCAGCTCTGAAAAAGACTGGTACAGTTTGTTACGCTGGGGCCGGAATGTACCGTGTGTTTCATATGGCCTCTGTCCAGTCCTACACTGGCTGCTTTATATTTATACTTCCTTCTTCAGCCGTGGCATCCTGCTGTCAGTCACCCCTGCTCTCTTGTGCCCCCCTCCCACCTGGGCCTCTCACCCACCACAGGTCAGTCCTTGGGTTCGAAACTCTTTGGGAGAGGTGAGGGTGGGGTGCAGAGAGAGCCCCAGAGGAGAGAAGTTGGACTCCGGAAGAGTGAAGGCTCCAGTCCCCCTTCTCTCTCCCATTCGCCAGCCAGAAACAGCCTCCAAGGCCATGGATGCTCCAAGTTGGGTCTGAAGGTTCTCTGGCCCTTTGACATGGGACCCCCTACTCCTCGCCACCCTTGTTTCCTGAGCACAGTATTCTTGAGCCCCGCTCGACGAGTAAGCTGAAGGCTCTGTTTCAATTGCCCCTCCACCCCCAAAGCTTGGCAAACCTGTTAATCCACGATCCGCCCCCACAGACACAGAGAACAAGGCAGCTGTGGGAGCTGGGGAGGGAGATCCCCCCCCCTCACATGTTCTAGTAGAAGGTGCAAAATGAAATTTGACCCTTAGTGACATCATGATTTTTGAGTTGTGACCAGTTTAATCCCAAAATTAATCCCAAAGTGGCTTTGATATTCAGAGATCAATACATTTCTGACCTGGCCTTCTTCCCCCAGGAGCACGTGATATTATTATGCTCAATAACAGCTAGTATCGATTGCCTCCTAGGACCAAGCCCTGGGCTCAGGGCTTCATGTGCATGAGCTCACTGACTCTTCCCGGCGACTCTAGGAGATGTTGTTAGCCCCCTTGCCAGTTAAGAAAACTGAGGCTCAGAGAAGTGACAGAGCCAGGCTTGGCATTTAGGTCTGTCTGACAGCAAAGCCAATACCTCTAAATGTGATTTAGATCATGCACCTAAATCACACACCCTCCATCTGTCAAGCCTCAGCGTCTCGTCCCTTCTTCCCTTCAAATGACTCTGGACCTCTGCCTCCTTAGAGCCCAGGCATGCCTTGAGGTCTAATATGACAGCTAGAAAACCATGTTCAGCCCATTTAACAGGCTGCAATGTGGAGGCCCCCGAGGCCACTTCTGCAGAGGGGAGGCCCAGTGGCTGTGAGCAGCCTCACCTGTCTCTTGGCCGGCAGGTATGCCTGTTGCTGCTCTCTCTCACCTGGGAATAAACTTTGCCATAGTGTACCCCTCTGGCACTGAACCTGGGCTCCAGGGCTCTGAACTCAGGTCTCTCTGTGGCACCTGGAAGCGGGGTGGCATGGCCTCTCTTAGGACCTATTCACAGTAGGGCTCTGGGAGAAATCACCACCACTATGTCAGTGCATGGACGGCCAGGGCGTATACATTTCACCTGTGTGAACTCACTTGGTGTGATTGTCATGTGCCTCTAAAGTAAGGAGAATAGCGCCCACTCTCCTGATGGGAAAACTGAGGCAAGAGCCACTAAGTGGCTCATCCAAGGGGAAGAAACTAGATTGGTGACTGTGATATGCAGGGTGCTTGGTTTCATCACACAGGGCCTCTCCTGAGCTAAGAGAGGAAAGAGTTTCCCAAGATGTCCCCAAAGCTGGTGACATGTGCCCTTTCATCCAGCCCTGTCACCCTGGGAAGGGCTGCAGCATGGCACTGCCCATACCACCCTTATCTACCCCCAGGCGCTGAAGCAAGGCACCAGACATCCTGTAGTTGGTCTGCCTGGCTGGCCTCTGGCTTCCTGTCCTCTGCGGCTCTCACGGGCACATTTTGTCCCCTCTGAGCCCAGTTCTTTCTTCCTCTTTTATCCTTGCTTCTCTCTTTTTCTCTCCTTGTTCACTGAGGGCCCTGCTTGTATACCTCCATCTATCCATGTTTGCTTTTTACCTTTGCTTTTTGTGTGTCCGTTCTCCTGGGAGGTTTCCTAAGGTCCCCTCTGCTTCTGCCCGCGGACACCGTCTTGTTTTCAGGGAATCATCTTCCATCCCTGCCCCCACCCCTACTCCCCACCTCACCCCCAACTTCTACTGGTGCCAGGTGGCTCCCGTTCACGTGTTCCGTGTGCACTTAATGGGTGCCTGCTGTGTGTCCCAGGAATTGTGTTAATACCTGGAAATCCAAAGTCCAAAAGCTGGGCTGAAGCATCGATTAAGTACCTACTGTGTGCATGAGCTGCTGTGCTTCTCAAAAAGTCGTCGTTCAAGAAAGCTTCCAAAGCTGGTCATTGTCCTCAAGAGACTGCTGGGCTACTTGGGAAGATGCACAAACACAGATCATGACAATGTCCTGGGAAGTTAGGGACTGGGTGTGGCTGGAGGGCTCAGGGGGGGCTCTTCCAAGGCCAGTCTTCGCATCTGAGAGGAGCTGGCCAGGCAGAGCAAGGCTGCAGAGCATGCCAGGCGGAAGGAACTGTGTATAAAGGCACAGAGGCGTGAAGCAGCCCTGGGTTCTCTGGTGGGCACTTTGAGTTATTTGGTCTGGCCTGGACTTGCAGTGCAGGTTGGGGAACCTCAGTAGATGTGGCCAGAGGCAGGCAGGCCCCGATGGCACAGAACCTCATGTTCCAGCAAAAGAGTTGACCTTTATCCTGGAGCAGCCAGAAATCCAAGCAGCCTGATGGCTCCCTACAGCCTAGGAGCCCTGGGGGCGGGGGCTGGGCCAGGCCCAAAACATTCTCTCGAGTCCCCATTAACCCACATTTATTGCCCTTTGGCTCAGCAAGGCCTGAGGGAGAGTCAGACACTTAAATATAATGCTGTTTCCAAAGCATAAGCATTCATTCATTCATAAATGCTTAGCAAGCTCTGATGTTCGCCAGGTGCTGCTCTGAGCACCAGGGATGGGTCATTGAACCTCACAGAGGTTCCAGCTCTCAAGAAACTACATCCTTGGCCATTGGGGAGAGAGGGTGGGCCAGGCCATAAACAAACAAACAAAACAAATAAAAAAGATAATTTCAGATTGTGCTAAGTGCAAAGAAAAATAAAACAGTGATGCAACTGCAAGAGATGGGATGGGCTGAGTAGTCAGTGAAGGCTGCCCTAAGGACATTTATGTTTGAGCTGAGACCTTGTTGACAAGAACAAACCCATGTGTGAACATCTGAGGACCTTGGCTTCTAGGCATAGGGAAAAACAGGTGTAAAGGCCCTGAGGCAGGACAAATCTTGGTGTTTTTCAGGTTTAGAAAAAATGCTGGAGAAGTCGCTGGCGGCCTAGTACGTTAAGGATCTGGTGGTGTCACTGCTGTGGCTTGGGTTGCTGCTATGGTGCTGGTTCAATCCCTGGCCCTGGAATTTCTGCATGCTACAGGTGTGGCCCCCAAAATGCTGGGTTCGAATTCATTATTCCCCAGCACTTCTATGCGAGGATTATTGTACCCATTTTGCAGAGGTGGAAACTGAGGCTCAGAATGGTTAAGTTCCTTGGCCCGTATCATAACTAGTAGTACAACTTTGGGCCCTAAGTCCGCTGCTCTTTTTCCTACCAAAGTATCCTATACAGCAAGCCTGTGTCCTAAATTATTTAGGAAGGTCCAGTTTTTCCAAAATTGTCTCATTGCTCTCTGGCCATTCAGCCTGGACCTGGACGTTCTCTGTGTCCCAGATCATGACTCCAAGCCCTGTCTCTGTCGTATTCACAGTGGCATCCCAGGATGAGTATTTCATCACCATAAGCCTCAGTTTCATCATCTGTAAACAGGGAGAATAATAATTCCAGTGTCATGGGCTTGCTGAGAGTATTCAATGAGGTAATCCGTGGAGGGTCAGTACAGTGCCTGGAACGGGGCACACATGCAGCAGCCCATGGTGGTTCTGCTGCAGCTGCAGAGTGGTCCTGCCACCAGGTGAGGCCTCTGAGGCTTGAGGCAGGCAGGGGAGCTGTGGGAGAAGAGAGCAGGAGTGTGAGGCCAGGAGGGCCCCTTCCCTTCACGCAGCCGCTGGCTTCTCGTGCTGGGATCCCACACTGACACGTCTTGTACTTCCCGTTTCCAGGGAAATTCCTTGCCACCGGACCGCACCCGCCCTTGAGGACCTCCCCGATGTCTTTGGGCAGAGAGGAAGCCAGACGGAGCTGGGGACTGTGAAGTGACAATCCTCAGCCCTGTGTGTGCCGGGAGCCCCCCGAGGGCTGCAGAGGAAGCCTGGTGTGGGCTTGCTGGGGACAGAGCTCTTCTCAGAGGAGGCGGGGACCCGTGGAGTACGTGACTCCTGCCCTTCCAGCCTGCACGCTCCAGTTAGCAGGACAGGGACCCCTCCCCACCCATCCCCAATCTTCACAGGCTTCCTGCTCTGCCGGGAGGCCCTGTCACCACGCTCACACGCGCGCGCACGCGCACACACACACACACACACACACACACACACACACTCACCCTTCCCTCCCAGGCACCCCTGAGAGGACCAGCTGCAGCTGGGGGTGGGGGTGGGGAGAGTGCTGCCAGGGTGCTCAGATCCAGCCTCTTTCTCCCACCGCTGCCTCCCCCCCAGCTGCTGAGCAGCTTCTAGGTTTAAAGCAAAACACCATGATTCCCGTCCTCTTCCTGCTGCTCCGCCGGCACAGTGCACAGGGGTTATTTTTAGCAGGGATGCAGGGAAGGCACATTGGTCCTGGACTTTCACTGGGGACATCTCGACCCCAGGCTAGACACGGCCTGGGGAGGCCGGCGCGGAAAACCCCCCTCCCAGAAAGGGGAAACGGGTGTGTTTTCTGTTCCTTCAAATCACCAGAACAGGAGTTGCAGAGTCAAGCTTGAGGTTACACTGATGGGAAGTTCTAGGCTCCAAAGTTCACAGGCTACCCTCTTCCCTGGTCTCTGTGTCCCCGTAAATCTGGGGAGCAGGAGGTGCCTGGAGTCGTGAGGCGCAGTGCGTGGGTATTGGGGTCCAAGGAGAGCTGATCGTTGACAGCCCTGTGGACCACACGCAGGCACCAGGCATTCTGGGTGGTATTTATGCCAGTACTTTATAATTCATTAAACTGACCGTGTCTGTTCTGTGTACTTCTGTGAATGTGTCTTTTATGCTGGCGGTGCTTTATTAAGGTATAATCTACGTACAGTAAAATGAATACATCTTAACTGTACAACGTGATGGATTTTGACAAATACACATACCCGTGTAGCCATCACCTAGATAAAAGCTTTGAATGTTTTTGGCACCCCTACATTCCCTCCTGCCCCCTCCCAGTCAGTCCACACTCCAGAAGTGACCAAGATCTGATTTCTTTTCCTGTCTTTTTTTTTTTTTTTTTTTTTTGCTTTTTAGGGCCATGCCCACGGCATACAGAAGTTCCCAAGCTAGCAGTTGAATCAGAGCTGCAGATGCCAGCCTACACCACAGCCACAGCAATGCCAGATCCAAGCTGCATCTGCAACCTGTGTCGCAGCTTGTGGCAAGGTCCGACCCTTAATCCGCTGAGCAAGCCCAGGGGTCAAATCCACATCGTCATGGATATTAGTTGGGTTCATAACCCGCTGAGCCACAATGGGAACTCCGCAAAATCTGATTTCTATCACCCATAGATTAGTTTTACACATGCATGCACATGTGTGTGTGTGTGTGTATTACAAAGTTAAAAAGAAATACAGCTGCTATCATAGAAGAAGGAAATGGGCAATAAAAAATTTAACGTGAAACAGAGCCTCAAAAAAAGAAGGATAATTGGAATTTGAAAAACCACCAGGGGGCTTGAGATCCTTCTCTGCAGGGAGCAGGGAGAGGCAGCGAGTGGGGAGGGGCCTCCCTGGGTGCCTCCTGAGTCCTGCTGACCCCACGTGCTGCTGGAGATCCAGGCCCTTCCTCCAGCCCCCTCACCTCAGCAGTTTCCAGCAAGGCCAAGGCTACAAGGAGGGGCACTCTGAAGAGCATCAGCCCAGAGACAGGGAGAAGCCAGGGCCTCTGTGCAGTTAGGTTATTCATCTCTCCTGCCTTCCCTTTCATGCTCTTTATGATTCTGGGCCTCCTTCACCCTAAGTCCTGCCTGGGGAGGGGAGAGACTGAGGCTGTCAGAGGAGGTGGAAGAAAAAGAGTTACAGAGTCCATCATTCCTTCTCTCCCTCATTTACAAATACTTATTTGGGGAGTTCCTGCTGTGGCTCAGCAGTAATGAACCCAACTAGAATCCATGAGGATGCAAGTTCAATCCCTGGCCTCACCGAGTGGGTTAAGGATCTGGCATTGCTGTGAGCTGTGGCGTAGGACACAGATGCAGCTTGGATCCTGCCTTGCTGTGGCTGTGGTATAGGCCGGCAGCTGCAGCTCTGATTCCACCCCTAGCCTGGGAACCTCCATATGTCGTGGGTGTAGCCCTAAAAAAATAGCAAACCCCATTTATTTGGGAGTTCCCTGGTGGCTCAGCCGGTTAATGATCCGGCATTGTCAATGCTCTGGCTCTGGTGGCTCTGGTTACTGCTATGGTCTGGGTTCAGTCCCTGGCCTGAGAACTTC
Source organism: Sus scrofa (assembly GCF_054392235.1). Taxonomy (NCBI): domain Eukaryota; kingdom Metazoa; phylum Chordata; class Mammalia; order Artiodactyla; family Suidae; genus Sus; species Sus scrofa. The sequence goes on along the minus strand of NC_139389.1, from coordinate 40,142,397 downwards.
TGCATGTCATGGCTGCAGCCAAAAAATAAAATAAGTAAAAGTTAACAACAACAACAACACTTATTTGGGAATTCCCTGGTGGCCTAATGGTTAAGGATCCAGTGTTGTCACTGCAGCAGCTCGGGTTGCTGCTGTGGTGCGAGTTCAGTCCCTAGCCTGGGAACTTCTATGTACCACAGGCACTGCCAAAATTAATTTGTTAATTAATAAAGAACACTTAATTGAACACCTACAGCGTGCTGTAGCTTCTGCTAGTGCTGGGGATAGGCGATGACGACTATAAATTTTAGCTCACTAGGGAGTCAAAGGTGAGGCAAGGCCTTATACCCCCTACATAATGGAGAGGCTCAGAGAGGTAAGGTGATTTGTTCAGTATCACACAGCTAGCTGCTGGCAGAGGGAGGCAGGGAGCGGGGACCCTTGCCTCAGCTTCCCTGGCTGGGGATGCGAAAGAAAGGAAGCCAAACCAGGCAGACTCGCCCACTGTCTCCTCGAAGGCTCTCTGGAGCAGCAGAAAGAGTGCTGACCTGGAAGTGGCTGGGTCCCAGAAGCACTTCCTTTTTCTGGGCCTCGGTTGAGAGGGAGGCAGCTGGAAGTTTCCTTTAGCTCTAACTCTCAGACCAACCGGGCCTTTTCCCGCCTCAGGTTTTCTCTTACTGGGGGCCCCCTTTCCCTCCTGCTTCCTTCCTCCGACAGCCTCCCTAATTCCAACGCTGCCCCTGAGGCCTCCATGGTCTCTGGGGGATCTGTTGAATGATGTCCCCTCGGTCTCCGCCACCAGAATAGAGGCTCCCTGACTTTGCACCCGTCCCATTCTAGGGCAGGGCCCCCCACGGGAGAGGTATCTGTTTTGTCAGCCACACTGGAGGAGTTGAAGTGAATTTTTGCTCCCATCCCACATTTGCCTCTGCCTCCTCTCAACCTGCAGAGTAAGAGCTCATCCTTCCTCAGGGCCGCCCAGAGATCAGGCCTTCCTGTTGGGCAGGCCAGCCAACCTGGGCATCAAAAGCTGGCCGCCTGGGGAGTTCCTGTTGTGGCTCAGCAGAAATGAATCTGACTAGTATCCATGAGGACACAGGTTCGATCCCTGGCCCCACCCAGTGGATAAAGGATCCGTCATTGCTGTGAACTGTGGTGTAGGCCAGTGGCTACAGCTCCAATTTGACCCCTAGTCTGGGAACCTCCATATGCCGTGGGTGTGGCCCTCAAAAGACCAAAAAAAAAAAAAAAGGTGGCTGCCCTGGGAGGTGAGCCCAGGAAGGATGAGAAGGACAGGCAGGCTCTCAGCCAGAATGCCGGCCGCCCCGCCTCACCTGTCCCAGCCTCATTCACAAACCCCTGGGCAGAAATCTTCTCGAACAGTAAACACAGGGCAGCTGCTCCCACAGCCACACCCAAACACGCCCACCCGCCTGCCCACAAACAGACCAGCAACTTTGTGAACACGCACCCCGCCTTCCTCCCCTGCCCCTCCCTCAGGCAGGCACTGCACACACAAACACGCTCGTTACAGGACTACACGTGGGCACACACAGGCAACACACACACATGGACACGAGTACATACACATGGGTGCCTCGTGGGCAGCAGTTGTGCCCTCATGCACCTGGGGGGCACACTTACACCCATGCATGCAGGCACGCCTGATTGCACACAAGGGTACACCTCAATACACACTCTTCACCGTCAGCTCTCAGGTCACACTTGGAATGAGGAGAGGGCTCTGTTGTTGGGGTCTCCCTGCCTCTGGATTTATATCAACCTGGAGTCTTGTCTTCTTGTTTGTTTGTTTTGGCCGTGCCTAAGGCATGCAGAAGTTCCTGGACCTGGGTTTGAAACCGCAGGACAGCAGCAACCTGAGCCACATCGGTGACAATGCTGGATCCTTAACCCACTGAGCTGCAAGAGAACTCCTGGCCTTTCATCTTAATTTTCCCTTCTGATGGCCCAATGGAAGGCAGAGAACGCCCCAGGAGCTTCGGGCTCCCTCCAAGGCTGCACCTGTTTGTATGTGTGTGTTGGGGGGGAACTGACAGGAATGGGGGCAGGGCAGAGGGTGGTGAGGGGACAAGGAGTCATTGTTTATGGGGCCAGTAAATGTGAGGGTGTTCTTTTGGCTTTCACTGTCACCTTCTTCATGCCAGTCCATCCTTTCTTGGGCCTCAGGCCCTGTAGGGGGGTAGCAAGGCTTTGAAGAGGGCTCAGTCCCAAGGTTGATATGGCTACTCTGGGGCTGACAGCCGGGTCCTAAGTAGGCTGGCCTCCTCAAATGGAGCAGGTGGGGGCTTCTCTTGGACTCATCCAGGGCAGCACAGCAGTGATGCAGAGAAAGGGAGGTTTTGTTTTGTTTTTGCTTTTTTAAGGGCCAAACCTGCAGCATATGGAGGTTCCCAGGCTGGGGGTCAAATCAGAGCTACAGCTGCCAGCCACAGCCACAGCCACGCCAGATCCGAGCTTCGTCTGCAACCTACACCACAGCTCACGGCAATGCCAGATCCCCCACCCTCTGAGTGAGGCCAGGGATCGAACCCGCCACCTCTTAGTTACTAGTTGGATTCATTTCCACTGTGCCAACGGGAACTCCCAGAGAAAAGGAGGTGGAATATGGTTGTGTTTGTGACATAGTTACTTGATCAAATGTTGGGCGGGGAGCGAGCTTGGATTCCATTAAACTCAATTTAGCTGCAGTCACTGAACACAGAGTATGTGCCTGGCGTGGTGTTGGGTGGGTGGGGAGGGTGAGGGGGCGGATACAGAAATGAGTAAGACACAGTAACTGTCTTCTAAGAGAGCGCGCGCGCACACAGCATGGTGAGTGGGGGCCCAGGAAATACCACACAGGCAGAACAACCCCTGGGAGTAGAACTTAAACACAATGTGTGCTCCACGCTGAAGCCATCACCTCTGCCCACCCATCCCCAGAGCATCGCAGACACCACCATTGCCCAATCCTCCTGCCATATTTCCTATTTTGATTCACTAAGGCCGCATAGTGGCCCAGGGCAGCACCTTGGCTCTGCCCTCTCCCACTGCATCCAATCAGCCCCTCATCCCCTGGGTTTTCTGTTCCCATCTCTCCCATCCACTCTCTCCGTTCAGGGCTCGCTGCCTAGGCATCGCTCACCACCTCCCTCCTGGACTTCTAGTGGGGGATGGGTCCCACCTCCAGGCCTACACCATCCTCCATACTGCCGCCCAAGCCATCTGCCTCCCACACACAGGTGCTCTGTGACTTCAAGCCCTTCGCTGGCCCGCCTCGCCACCAGAACAAAAGCCAAGATGCCTGACGTGGCATAGCTGTGCCCCTGTGCAAAGCACACGGCACCCCAGCACTTTGCAGCCTGCCCCCAACTGCACACTAGGTCCTGGCCTCTAGGTTCCCCCAGTGGGCTGTGCAACTGTACACCTCTGAGCCTCTGTATGTGCCGTTCCTGTTGCCTGGAATCCCCAGCCCCTCCTTGACCTAGCGAGCACTTTCTCACCTGTCCAGACTGAGGAGCTCCTTCTTAGTCTCTATGAGAAAGCATTCTAGGATTTCCCTGGAGGCTCATCAGGTTAAGGACCCAGCATTGTCACTGCTGTGCTTGGGTCACTGCTGCGGTGTGGGTTTGATCCTAGGAACTTCCATAAGCTATAGGCATGGCCAAAAAACAAAAAAAACCAAAAAACACGTTTTATAAGAGGGCTGGCAAAATGATTTAAAAGTCACTTGTCAGGAGTTCCCATTGTGTCTCAGCAGGTTATGAACCTGATTAGTATCCATGAGGATGCGGGTTTGATCTCTGTCCTCTTTCAGTGGATTAAGGAGCCAGTGTTGCCATGAGCTGTGGTGTAGGCTGGCAGCTGCAGCTCCGATTTGACCTCTTGTGTGGAAACTTCCATATGCCATGGGTGCGGCCCTAAAAGGAAAAAAAAAATTACGTATCTATATTTTACAGATATATGCAAAGGCTCATTTAACCCTCATAACAACCTTGATAGGTGCTGTCATTATCATCTCCAGTTTTATAGATGGGAAAATTGATACACAGATTTTTTTCTTTCTTTCTAGAGCCACAACTGCGACATACAGAAGTCCCAGGTCAAATTGGAGCTGCAGCTGCTGGCCTGCCCACAGCCACAGCCACGTGGGATCCAAGCTGCATCTGCAACCGACGCAGCAGCTTGTGGCAACACAGGATCCTTAGCCCACTGAGTGAAGTCAGGGATCGAAACCACATCCTCATGGATACTAGTCAGGTTCTTAATCTGCTGAGCCACAGCGGGAACTCTGAATTTAAGTGATTTATTTACCTAACATGACATGCCTAATAAGTGCTGGAGTGGAACTGACACACAGCCAGTGAGCTGCAGAGCCTACGCAGTTAAACCCTACACTTCACTGCCTCGCTCACATTTGTATTTGCCAACTTATGTAGCTTTTGAGTGATCGTAGTCAGTTAATGTCTGATGAATGAATGAATGAGTGACTCATTAACATTGAATGGAATGAAGACGCAGGGTAGGGCTTGTCTTCACTGATAAGATGAAGCTAAAGCTATTTTATTCTTGTAGAACAGAGACTACTTTAAAGAAAATAGGTTTTGGGAGTTCCTGTCGTGGCTCAGCAGAAATGAATCTGACTTGTATCCAGGAGGACTCAGGTTCGATCCCTGGCCCCACTCAGCAGGTTAAGGATCCGGCATTGCCACGAGCTGTGGTGGAGGTTGCAGAGTAAGATCTCATACATCAGGTTTTCACCTTATCTTCTTGCTTTTCATATAAAATTGACATGGGTCTCCAAGCCTAAATTTTTTTTGTTTTTCAGGTCAGTGAGAAGCAATGTCCTCAGGACCCTCTGATGACCTAATTACTGTGACCTGCTGGCCCCAGAGAGACAGACCCACCAAGAAGTGACGGAATGCAAAGGGAATTGTGGCTGATACTAAAAGAACATCCCTTCTCATCGCCCAGACGTGGGACAGAGTTTTCCCTACCAAGGATGTCAGTGGGGGCTTTCTAGAAAGGTGAGCTTTGGGCTGAGTCTTCAAAGATTGTGATAATTGGAGAGAAGGGGGAAGGGGAGGGAAGTCCAGGGGGTGTTTGGACCCCAGGTTTTGGTGGTAGGAAGGGCAGGGCCGGAAGACCGGAAAGAGAGGCAGAATGTGATGAAAGGTGAGACTAGGCCGGTGATAACCACACAGTGGAGCGGCAGGTGTGAAATTGCCTTCACTTCCACCCTGAGTGGCTGTACAGTTTTGGTCAAGGGGCAGATTTAAAATTTTTCTGCTATCCTATGTGCAAACCGAGCATTTAAGTCCTGGGGAAAAGCTCAAAGGAGCATCCCAAGGTCAAGAGAGAGAGATTGCTGCTGCTCCCATCTGACATACTTGGCCTGCTCCCCAACCAGCCAGCAGCTCCAGGCCCTCGCTGCTCACTTCTGAAAGGTGGTGTGGCGGAGTTCCCATTGTGGCTCAGTGGGTTAAGGGCCTGACTAGTATCCATGAGGATGTGGGTTGGATCCCTGGCCTCTCTCAGTGAGGTAAGTATCCAGTGTTGCCACAAGCTGTGATATAAGTCATAGATGTGGCTCAGATCTGGCATGGCTGTAGCTGTGGTATAGGCTCCAGCTGTAGCTCCGATTCAATAGAACTTCCATATACCTCGGTGGGGCCCTAAAAAAAAAGAAAGAAAGAAAAGAGGAATGAAAAGTGGTGTGGCCTGGAGGGTAAACCATGACTCTGCTGCTTGCTGGCTTGGAAGGTCATTTAACCTCTCTGGGCCACCATCTCCTTAGGTTGGTGTTGAAGCACTTAAATCAACTGGAATATTGGAAGCATCCAGCTCCCAACAAGCACCTGGTAGACCTCAGCTAATATGGTCCTTGTAGCCAGAGGTCTTCATAATGAAGCAGAATCTCACTGGGCTGTCCTTCTTCCAGGCCCCAGGATCAGGCCTTTGCTGCCATGTCTTTCCAGTCTCAGGGTCCTCGTCACCCACCAGATGCCCCGAGTCAGTCCCTCCCCCGTTTTTCCCCAGCCCACTTAAGCCCACTGTGCTGAGACACTGGCTTCTTGGAATAAGATTAATGTTGCTTTGTGCCCACAGGGCCTGGACAGGAAAGCAAAGCTGGGAAGAAACCTGAGAAAATACCTTCTGGGAGTGCACAGGGCACATGGCCAATTTCAGTTCCAGGGTCAGCCAGGTTCTAGACATCAGAGCTAAGTCCCCCGAGAGTAGGCACTGGTGCCTTGGCGTCTCCCAGGGTGATGGCCACCTCCCAGCCCTGCAGGTAGCCAGGCTTGGGAAATACCTGCTGCTTCTTGGCTGGGTGAGAGCGGCATCCAGCTGTGAGACGACAGCCCAAAGATCCTGAGAACCAGGCTGGGATGAGATACAAATCTGGCTCCTCAGTGCACAGGGGTAGGTGGAGAGGGGATTAGTTCACAGAACAGAGCCTGGGGCCCTTTTCCAGTGCCAGGTCCACAGAGGACTCCTTAGCAAACCCTGAGGGCCTGACAATTCTCTAAACTATCAGGGTCACCTTCCCCTTGTCCTGCTCTTCTTACCCACTTCTGGGCCTTCTTTCTCCTACTGCCCACCCCCCGTCCTGTAAATCTTTCTCTTAAATCCCTGAAAGCAGAGTTTCTCTTTTATTACCTTTTTTTTTTTTCCCCCAAAAACAGTTTGATAATGATGTGCCTTGGTGAAGTTTCACTTGGGTTGGGGTTCATTCATCACCTTTGGACAATTTTATTTATTTTTATTTATTTATTGCCTTTTGGGGAGGGTCTTTTTAGGGCCACACTCTCATCATACGGAAGTTCCCAGGCTAGGGGTGGAACACCACAGCTACAGCAATGCAGAATCCTTAACCCACTGAGCAAGGTCAGGGATCGAACCTGTGTCCTCATGGACACTAGTCAGGTTCATTACCATTGAAGCACGACAGGAACTCCGCTATTACTTATTCTAAAGGGTTTCAGTATCCTTCTATCCCAACAACTGTGTCTCAGAGATGACCTGCTGGGACCACCTGGGAGTCTGTGACCAGTGCCCCATGCGAAGAAGAATCTCCCGGAAGCCTGGGAGTCTGTGTTTTGAACAAGTTCCTGGCTCAGTCTTAGAACCACTGAAGGGAGACCACTCTGTGGGGACCATCATGCTCCAACTGCAGGTTCTGGGTGTCACTCCTGTCTGTGTCCCCAGTCCCTGCAAGGCCTGGTGGTTGAATGGAACACTCAGCTGCAAGGGTTTCTCTTCATTCACTGAGTCAGTGAGACTGGTGCCATCTCCCTTCCCAGGCTCCTGAAGCCTGGTGCTGAAAGGATGACACTTGGCCCCGTGAATTTCAAGCACCAGCCGGCAGAGGAAAGTGATTCTCTGGGGGCTGGAAGGACACCCAACCCCACCAAGGTGGCCCCCAAGGAAAGCACTCCTGCTGACTTAACCACATGGGACCGCTGTTCTCTGTGACATCGAGAAAAGCCTTTCTGTATGGAGGGTTGATGGAGTCAGCCTCACAAGTTAGAAATTCTGTGAGTTCCCCTTGTGGTGGAGCGGAAATGAACCCGACTAGTATCCATAAGGACGAGGGTTTGGACCCTGGCCTGGTTCAGTGGGTTAAGGATCCGGCGTTGCCATGAGCTGTGGTGTGGGTCGCAGACGCAGCTCAGGTCCCACGTTGCTGTGAGACTTCTATATGCCGTGGGTGTGGTCCTAAAAAGACCAAAAAAAAGTTAGGAAAAAAAAGTTCGAAAAAAGTTAGAAATTCTGGGTCACAGGCTTAATTCACTGTGGGGTTAGGAGTAGAGGGAAGAAACCAAGTGAGCAGGTTCGCAGCGATTATTTGCAAGCTGCCTCCTAGAAAATACACAGAGAAGCAGACAGAGGATGTAGCAGACTAGCAAATAGGCACACACGTCAAGAGTGTTTTCCATCAACCTCACCGAGGCATCATTTACATAACAATACAACACATCAAGTGTACGGTTTGACGAGTTTTGACAAATGTGTTTGCCTGTGGAATCTCTGTCACTACACAGATCATTTCCTTCACGCTAAAAGCTTCCTTGTTCCCTTGAGCAGTCAATCCCCATCTGGCCTCATCCGCCCCTAATCTGCTTTCTGTCACTTTGGATTAAATTGGTACTTCCTAGAATTTCAAATACATGGAATCACACAGCATGCACTCTTTTGCATCTGGCTTCTTGGGCTCAGCTTCATGATTTTGAGATTTGCCCAGGTTTTTGCCTCTACTGGTTGTTTGTCCCCTTTGATGGCTGTATTCTATTCCATCACAGGGCTGTAACTCTATGGGTTTATCCCCCTTCTCTTGCTGATAGAGATTATTGTTGGTGGGAGTTTGAGGCTATTATGAAAAATTTGCTATAAAGACTATCATATAACTCTTTCTGTGAACACGAGGTTTTGTTTCCCTTGGGAGCAGAATTGCTGAGTTATATGGTGAGTGTATGTTTAACTTCGAGAGAAGCTGCCAAACCGTATTCCAAAGTGGCTGTGAGTCCCCACCAGGAAATGATGAGCGTGCCAGTTGTTCCACAGCTTTGCAGCTCTTGGTATTATTGGTCTTTGTAATCTGAGCAGTTCTGGTTAGGTGTGCGGTGGTCTCTCATTGAAGCACACGCATGGCCAGCTCACCAACCTCTTCTGGAGCCACGCCCACTCCCCCCCCCCCCCCCCACGGCTCCCGAGCCGCTCTGACCATCTTTCTGTTTCTCCCCATGTTCTGGGCTTCTTTCCTGGAATTCTCATCCTCTCACAATTTCCATAACTGGTTCCTTCTCATGATTCTCATGATTCAGTTCTCAGCACAAGTGTCACCTCCTCGGAGGTCTTCTCTCACCACCCTATTAGTGTCCTCAATGCTTTGTATCATATTCTTCTGCAGCAGTGAGTCCCATCTGAAAGAATCTTGTTTTGTCTACTTGTTAACCCTCTGGCCCATAAGAACCTCAGCTCCAGGACTGAAGGCATTTTGTCTCTTTTGTTTACCTAAAACAGTGCCCAAGAGATCGTAGGTGTTCAATATACACAGTTGAATAGATTTGGAGTCCAAAGTGGATGTTCGGTACATTGGTCTTTGAGGTCCTGAGTGTGGTCCTGGTATGTACATCAACAAAGAAAAAAGATTTAAAGCATAAATTATTTTTATTGCCTGGAGCAATTTGATTTTGCATATGAATATGCTTAGAAACCTAAAAATATAGAAAAGTAGAAAGAGGAGGAAAATCAGGGTGTTCGCATCATGGCACAGTGGAAACAAATCCGACTAGTAGCCATGAGGATGTGGGTTTCATCCCTGGCCTCGCTCAGTGCATTAAGGATCTGGCATTGCCATGAGCCGTGGTATGGGTGGCACATGCGGTTTGAATCCGTGTTGCTGTGGCTGTGGTGTAGGCTGGCAGCTGCAGCTCATATTTGACCACTAGCCTGGGAACTTCCATATGCTGCAGGTGGAAACTCAAAAGCAAAACAAACAAAAACAAAAAACCCAGAGTTCTCCCAAATAATTGTGTTTTTAAAATGTACATCACTTAAAATTATTAACTAGGTTAAAATTTTTATTTTTAATTTTTATTTATTTATTTATTTATTTTTGTCCTTTTTTTTTTTTTTTTCCTTTTCTAGGGCTGCTCCTGCTGCATATGGAGGTTCCCAAGCTAGGGATCGAATCAGAGCTATAGCCAGGGGCCTATACCAGAGCCACAGCAACGCGGGATCCGAGCCAGGTCTATGACCTACACCACAGTTCACGGCAACCCCAGATCCTTAACCCTCTGAGCAAGGCCAGGGTCCGAACCTGCCACCTCATGGTTCCTAGTCAGATTAGTTAACCACTGCACCACGACAAGAACTCCTAAAATTTTGATTTTTTAAAGTTAATATTAACTTAAATAGTATTTCAACATGGAAAAAAAATTCAAACAGTATATTCTCCTGGAAAAGGCTACTCATATACAGACATGGCTATATCTACCTATCTGAATTTTTATCCAAAATAGTACCATACTATATACATTACTTTGCAATGTACTTTTTTTTCTTTTTTTTTGGCTGTGCCCATGGCCTTTGGAAATTCCCAGGTCAGGCCAGGCCAGGGATCGAACCCAGGCCACAGCAGCAACACAAACTGCTGCAGCGACAACACCAGATGGGTAACGTATTGAGCCACAAGGGAACTCCTCCTGGTCTTCTATGCCAACCCGAACATGGGCCTTCTACCTCATGATCCAATATGGCTGTCTGACCTCCAGACATTACATCTGCATCTAGCAGAAAAGGTTAAAAAAAAAAAACACAGAGAGAGAAAGATAGACTTCCTCCCATTAAGAACACTCCCTATGACCTATCCACTCTGCTCCCATTAGTCAGAACACAGGGACACACTTAACTTCAAAGGTGGCTGGGAAACATATTCTTTGTTCTAGGTAGCCATGTACCCAGTTCAAAAATCAGAGGAGATGAGGAGAATGAATATTGAGAGATGACTAACAATCTCTGCTATGGTATACATAGATTTGCCTCATTTTAAAAAATGAAGAATTTCTTCTTTTTTTTTACTTTTCTTTTTTTCTTATTTTTAGGGCCACACACACCCTTGGCGTTTGGAAGTTCTCAGGCTAGGGGTCTAATCGGAGCTACAGCTGCTGGCCTACACCACAGCCACATCAATGCCAGATCTGAATTTTGCCTGTGACCTACAACACAGCTCACCACAGCACCAGATCCTTAACTCAGTGAGCAAGGCCAGGGATCAAACCTGCATCCTCCTGTATGCTAGTCAGGTTCGTTACCACTGAGCCACAATGGGAACTCTCCCAAAATGAAAAAATTTTAAGCCAACTATCCTGTGAAAAGTGGGAGCCACCTGCCAGGCCTCCTGTTCTGCACTTCCAAATTGAAGTCTCCCTTGGGTATATGATTGTAAGAACGAGGTCATGTGTCTATGATCTAGCTGCAAGGGAGGCTGGGAATTTGAGTCCTGACTTCTAGGTTGAGAGGCAGAATTCATTATAGGGCGATCTCCCCAAAATACAGAAAAGCTATTTAGGATTTGAACCATTCCTTTTATCAAAGACAACTATATATATTAGACAAATTTTTTTTTTTGTCTTTTTGTCTTTTTAGGGTCGTACGCATGGCATATGGAGGATCCCAGGCTAGGGGTCTAACCGGAGCTGTAGCTGCCAGCCTGTGCCAGAGCCACAGCAATGCCAGATCCAAGCCGCGTCTGTGACCTACACCACAGCTCACAGCAACGCTGGATCCTTAACCCACTGAGAGAGGCCAGGGACTGAACCCACAACTTCATGGTTCCCAGTCAGATTCGTTTCTGCTGCGCCACGACGGCATCTCCTCGACAAATATTTTTGAATCTTAGAAGCATCAAAAACCTTACAAAGTAGTTAGGAATCACTGGACCAAGATTCCATGAAAAGATAAGAATTTAGGGAGTTCCTGCTGTGGCCAAGTGGGTTAATGATCCAGCTTATCTCTGTGGAGGCGCTGGTTTAATCCCTCCGGCCTGCTGCAGCTGTGGTGTCGGTCTCAGGGCCAGCTTGGATTTGATCACTGGCCTGAGAACTTCCCTATACCTGGGGTGTGGTGGGAGAAGAAAAAAAAAAAAAAATATAAGAATCTAGAGACAATAGAGTTACCAGATAAAATATAGGACTCCCAATTAAATCTGAATTTCAAATAAACAAATTATTTTTTAGCATTGTCCATGCAATATTTAGGTCATAGTGATACTAAAAAAAAAATTTGTCATGTATTTAAAATTCAAATTTAACTTGATGTCCTGTATTTTATTTGTTAATTTATGGCAACCCTAACAGGGAGGTGAGTCTAGAACTTTTGGGGCTGGTTTTCCCAAGGGCCTTTGCTCATCTGAGTCATTAGAGAGGCTGAGCTGCGCTATTGAAGGCTTCTTAGGGCTAGGGGTACCAATGTTGGGGACCCTGATGAACCACCCTGGTGGTAGGCCACTTCTTTGATGAGCCCCAGTGAGCCATGGCTGTGGGTATCCATGTCCTGTGTCTTGATTCTGGACTGGCCCTGTGATCCTTTTTGACCAATTGAATGTGGTGGAACTTATGTTGAGTGCCAGGCCTGGTTCAAGCCTGAACAAGGCAGCTTCCATATTTTGGCTTTGCGGGAAGCCACAGCAGGTTCATTGGGTTAAAATCCGGTGTTGTCACTGCTGTGATTTGGGTTTGATCCTTGGCCCAGGAACTTCCATAAGCCATGGGTATGGCCAAAAAAAGAAGTAGGACCTAACCAAGGAATTGGTGACCTGTGCCCAACTGGACTGCAGAGTTGCCACAGACCGTAGGCTGCTATGTGTCTGCCATTTTCTCCTTTTTGAATGGAAGGATCTATTGAGATTTCCCTTTCTCTGTCTCCCCATCATTTCCTGTGGGGAGCCGATAACTTATCTCTGTGATTCAAAAGTTGTCAGATTCAGAGGAGCAGAGGCTGAGAAAACTCATCCATACCTGGACATAGTTTAGATGATGAAATGATGGACTTAGAGCTCAATCCTGGTGCAGGAATGGGGTGAGATGGGAGGGGTTTCTTAAGGGGTGGTGAATGTACTTTGCATGTGGGAGGAGGTATATCACTTGGCGACAGATCATGATGGGTTATTACGTTGGAGGCCCCCCATGAACCACCTGTCTCAGTATTCACTGTATTATTCGTTCCCGCCCCTTGAGGCTGAACTGGCCTGTGACCTGCTTTAACCAGCAGAACATGGTGGAAATAACACCATCAGTTTAAGACCTGAACATTAAGAAGGCCTGGCAGCTTCTACATTTGCCCTTTGGAAGAAGCCAGCCACCATGGTTAGAAACCCAATTATGCAACCCTGTGGTTTTAATATATTCACAGATCTGTGCAATTATCACTGCAGTCAACTTTAGAACGTTTTCATCACCTCAAAAAGAAACCCTGTACCCTTTACCTATTGTCTTCTGATCTTTTCTTCCCCTGTGCTCCCAGTTGGGAGCAATCGCTCATCTGTTTCCTAGATGCTGTCTTTCCTGTTCTGAACATTTCATATGAATGGAATCATATAGTATGCAGTCTTTTGCGACTGGCTTCTTTCCTCAGCATCATGTTTTCAAGGTTCATCCATGTTGTAACATTTAACTGTACTTCATTCTTTTTTTATGGCCAAATAATGTTCCATTGTGTGGCTATACCACATTTTGTTTATCTGCCCATCAGTAAATGGACATTTGGGTTGTTTTCACCTTTTGGCTATTATGAATAATGCTGATGTACATCCTGGCGTACAAGTATCTGTTTCAGTTCTTGTTTTCAATTCTTTCTTTCTTTCTTTCTTTTTTTTTTTTTTGCTTTTTAGGGCTGTACCCACGACACATGGAAGTTCCCAAGTTAGGAGTCACATCAGAGCTGCAGCTTCCAGCCTACACCACAGCCACAGCAACTCGGGACCCAATCTGGGTCTGCAATCTACACCACAGCTCACGGCAATGCCGGATACTTAACCCACTGAGTGGGGCCAGGGGTCAAACCTGCATCCTCACGGATACCAGTTAGGTTCATAACCCACTGAGCCACAACAGGAACCACTCAGTTCTTCTGAGTATATACTTGGGAGTGGAATTGCTGGGTCATATGATAATTCTTTGCTTAACATTTTACGAAGTGCCAAACTACTTTCCACAGAGGTCATACTATTTTACATTCCCTCCAGCTGTGTGTGCACAATGGTTTAAATTTCTCCACATACTTACCAACACTAGAACCCTTGGAGTTCTCTTCATGGCTCAGCAGTTAACAAAACGGAATAGAATCCATGAGGATGTGGTTTCAATCCTTGGCCTCGCTCAGTGGGTTAGGGAACAGGCGTTGCTGTGAGCTGTGATGTAGGTTGCAGATTTGGGGTGCTATGGCTGTGGTATAGGCTGGTAGCTGCAGCTCTGATGCAACCCCAAGCCTGGGAACATCCTTAAGCCTAGGGTGCGGCCCTAAACAAACAAACAAACATGAGTACCCTTGTGGAAAATCAGTTGATTACAGATATATGGGTTTACTTCTGGACTCTCAATTCTATTTCATTGATCTAATATATTTCATTGTCAAGGATACATCTATCCTTGTGCCAGTACCAAGTGTTGACTCTTTTTTTTTTTTTTTTCTTTTTAGGGCCACATCTTTGGCATATGGAAATTCCCAGACTCGGTGTCAAATAGGAACTGCAGCTGCCGGTCTACACCACAACCACGGCGATGCTGATCCCAGCCATGTCTCGACCTACACCACAGCTCTCGGCAGCACAGAATCCTTAACCCACTGAGTGGGGCCAGGGATTGAACATGCATCCTCATGGATACTAGTTGGATTCATTTCCACTGAGCCATGACAGGAACTCCTACTACTATTGCTTTGTAGTAAGTTTTGAAATCAGGAAATGTGAGTCTTCCTACTTTGTTTTTCTTTTTAAATATTGTTTTGGCTATTCCGAGTCCCTTGCAATTCCATACGATTTTTTTTTTTTTCTTTTCATGGCCTCCTCCATATGAATTTTAGAACCAGCTTGCCAAATGTTTTTTTTCTTTTTGTCTTTTCTAGGGCTGCTCCTGCAGCATATGGAGGTTCCCAGGCTAGGGGTCTAATTGGAGCTTACGCCAGCCTACACCAGAGCCACAGCAACGCAGGATCTGAGCAGCATCTGCAACCTACACCACAGCCCATGGCAATGCCAGATCCTTAACCCATTGAGGGAGGCCAGGGATCGAACCCACAACCTCATGGTTAATAGTCGGATTTGTTAACCTCTGAGCCACGACGGGAACTCCTTGCTTGCCAATTTCTATAAAGAAGTCAGCTGGGACTCTGATGGGATTGAATTGAATTTATAGATCAATTTGGGGAGTATTGCCATCTTAATAACGTTAAGCCTGTGGATGCATAAGCTGTTTTTCCAGTTATCTAGGTCTTTAACTTCTTTCAACAACATTTTATAGTTTTCATAGTGTAAGTTTGGCACTGTTTTTGTTAAATTTATTCCTAGTATTTTATTTTTTTTGATGCTATTATAAATTGATTTTTTTACATTAATTTTGTTTTAGATTGTTCAGTTGCTATTTGTATTTCGGGTTCTTCGTTGTTGTTGTTGTTTGGTTGGTTTATTTTGGTCACACTCTAGCCAGGGGTCAAACCCACACAACACAGCAGTGACCTGAGCCACAGCAGTGACAGTGCTGAATCCTTAACTTCTAGGCCACCAGGGAACTCCTGCAGTTTATTGCTGATCATGTATCCTGCAAACTTGCTGAATTCGTTCATTAGTTCTAATAAATTTTTGCTAGATTCCTTAGCTTAGTTTATAAACAAGATCCCATCATCTGTGAACAGAGATAGTTTCACTTTTTCCTTTCCAATCTGGATGCCTTTGTGTGTGTGTGTGTGTGTGTGCACACGCACGCATGTGCATACATGGCATATGTCTTTTATTGAAGTATAATTGATTTCTAGAAATATATTAGTTTTAGGCATACAACACACTGATTCAATATTTTTATTGATTATACTCCCTTTAAAATTATTACGAAATGATATCTATATTTTCCTGTGCTGTGAAATATATCCTTGTTGCTTACCTATTTTATATAGTCATTTGTAACTCTTTTTTTTTTTTTTTTTTTGTCTTTTTGCCATTTTTTTGGGCCGCTCCCACGGCATATGGAGGTTCCCAGGCTAGGGGTCTAATCAGAGCTGTAGCCACCGGCCTACGCCAGAGCCACAGCAACGCAGGATCCGAGCCGCGTCTGCAACCTACACCATAGCTCACGGCAACGCCGGATCATTAACCCACTGAGCAAGGGCAGGGACCGAACCCGCAACCTCATGGTTCCTAGTCGGATTCGTTAACCACTGCGCCACGACGGGAACTCCCATTTGTAACTCTTAATCCTAGACCCCTGTCTTGCCCTTCTTCCTTCCCTCCCCTAAGGGTTAACCACTAGTTTGTTCTCTGTATCTGTGAATCTGTTTCTGTGTGTGTGTTGTTTTGTTTTGTTTTTGTTGGCCGTATCTGCAACATGTGGAATTTCCCCTGCCAGGGATCGAACCTGGGCCACAGCAGTGATAACACAGAACCTTAACCCAATGAGCCACAAGGGAACTTCTGTGAGTCTGTTTCTGTTTTGTTGCATACATTTGCTTGTTTTATTTTTAGATTCCGTGATTGTCTCTAGGTCCATCTATGGTGTTATAAATGGTAGAATTTCAGTCTTTTCATGGCTGGGTAATATCCCATTTTATATATATGGCACATTTTCTTTATTCATCTGGAGACTTGGGTTGATGGACATTTAGGTTGCTTCTGTATCTTGGCTGCTATGAACATTGGGAGGCATGCATCTTTTTGGATTCGTGTCTTCATATTCTTCAGATATATACCCAGGAGTGGAACTGCTGGATCATACAGTAGTTCTATTTTTAGTGTTTTGAGGAACCACCATACTGTTTTCCATAGTGGCTGCACCATGGATACTTTTTCATTTCTATATCTTAACTAACTGCCCTCGTTAGGACCTGCAGCACAATATTAAATAGAAGTGGCGAGAGTGGATATCCTTGTCTTGTTCTTTATCTTGTTTCCTGGGGAAAGTATTCGGTCTCTCATCATTAGGTATGATATTAGTTGTGGGTTTTTGGTAGATGCCCTTTATCAGGTTGCGGATGCCTGCCTATCTTTATAAGTAAAGTTTTATTGTTAATAGCCAGGCCATTTATTTATGCATGGTCTGTGGCTGTTTTGTACTATAATGACAGAGTTGAGTTGTTATGACAGAGACCATATGGCCTGCAAACTTAAAATATTTACCATCTGGACTTTTATGAAAAAGTCTGCTGACATCTGCTTCAAACAGCTAAATTTTGGGAGTTCCCATCGTGGCTCAGTGGAAACAAATCTGACTAGGAACTATGAGGGTTTGGGTTCGATCGCTGGCCTCACTCAGTGGGTTAAGGATCCGACGTTGCCATGAGCTGTGGTGTAAGTCACAGATGAGGCTCAGATCTGGTGTTGCTGTGGCTGTGGTGTAGGCCAGCAGCTGTAGCTCCAATTGATTAGACCCCTAGCCTGGGAACCTCCACATGCTGCAGGTATGGCCCTAAAAAGACAAAAGACAGGAAGAGTTCCCATCGTGGCTCAGTGGAAATGAATCCGACTAGGAACCGTGAGGTTTGATCCCCGGCCTTGCTCAGTGGGTTAAGGATATCATAGTCCTTTTTGAACAACTGATGTGATCCGGCATTGCCGTGAGCTGTGGTGTAGGTCACAGACTTGGCTCGGATCCCGAGTTGCTGTGGCTCTGGCGTAGGCTGGTGGCTACAGCTCTGATTCAACCTTAGCCTGGGAACCTCCATATGCCACGGGAGTGGCCCTAGAAGTGGCAAAAAGACAAAAAAATAAACAAACAAACAAAAAAAAATTGCTAAATTTTGGGACAGTTTTCTATGAAACAATATATAACCCCGGCCTGGCACAGTGGGTTAAAAAATCCCTGATTCCCCCCCCAACCCCCCTCCCCCATCTTCAACCAGGACCTCAAAGACCTACATTGAATAAGGGGGAACCATAAGTAAACACTCCCACAAACTCTAGTCTAGCTTCAAGTCATTAGAGAGGCTTGGAAAATCAGAAGCCCTGATGGGTTAAGGGGATCCTAGCTTGCTACTGTCCCAGGATGCCTCTGGAAACAAATACCTTCCTTTCTAGAGGAAGATATTATCGTTGCTTCAAATGATTTTTCAAATACAATGTCCAAAACATAACCAGGTATACGAGGAGATAAAACAGCATGAGGAAGAACAAGGAAAGAAAAATGAAGCTTGAAAATTATAGCAGGGCACTAAGAGATATAAGAAGTGACAGAGAAGATCTGAAAAAGAAGTAAATAGAAATTTACATGCAACTGAAAAAAAAAAGGCACCAAATTTAAGAACTCACTGGATGGGTTTAAGAGAATTTTTTAAAAAGCTGAAGAGAGAATTAGTGAAGTGAAAGAGTCAGAAGAAAATTTTAGAACAAAGTATGGAAGGACAAAGGATAGAAAATTCAGGAGTTCTTGCTGTGGCACAGTGAGTTAAGAATCCAACTGCAGCATCTCAGGGCACTGCAGAGGCACAGGTTTGATCCCTGGCCTGGCACAGCAGGTTAAGAATCCGGCATTGCTACAACTGTGGTATAGGTTGCAGCTGTGGCTTGGATTTGATCCCTGGCCCAGGGAACTTCTATATGCCATGGGTGCGGTTGAAAAAGAAAAAAAGATAGAAAATACAGAAGAAATGGATGTAGCAAGAAGGTCTAAAATGTATTTCAACTGGGGGCACAGAAGGAAAGAGGAAAAGGTACAGAAACAGTATTTAAACATACAACGGCTGAGAGTTTTTCAAAATGGATGAAAAACTATTTAAAAGGTGATAGCCTGCAACAGAACAAATGGTGGGGGGAAAAATGTAATTGTAATGTATACATGTAAGGATAACCTGACCCCCTTGCTGTACAGTGGGAAAATAAAAAAATTATAAAAAAATTAAAAAATAAAAGGTGATAGCCGTGAAACGACAGATATCCATTCCAGCAAGTGTCCTGACTCTTAAAATCCTTCATGCACAAATTTGCCTTTAAAAGGATTCTGAAACTAACTAAAGGTAGCTCTCTGGGGATAAAATAGGACTCAGGTGGGCTGATTCAAGTACAAACTCTGCACCTCCTAGCTGTGCCACCTGAAGATTGCCAACTTCAGTTTTCTCACCTGATAGATGGGACCTACTCCTACTTCCCAGTGCAGGAGTGTCCGTTGTGGCTCAGTCATAATGAACTTGACTAGTATCCATGAGGATTCTGGTTTAATCCCTGGCCTTATTTGGTGGGTTAAGGATCTGGTGTTGCTGTGTCTGTGGTGTAGGCTGGAGGCTGTAGCTCCGATTGGACCCCTAGGCTAGGAACTTCCATATGCCGCAGGTGTAGCCCTAAAAGACCAAAAAAAAAAAAAAAAAGGTGATACAATGCATGTGGCCAAACCAAGTGAATGCCAAGTGCTTTTAAATGAGATACAGTTTGAGCAGTAACACCAGCATTTTCCCAGGGTCATTAACAGTGACAGATAGGACTGGCAAGTAATTCCCAAGTCCCATGCCAAAATGAAAACGTGGGGCCCCTTGTTTAAAAAAAAAAAAAACAACTAAGAATTTGAAGACAGTGATAGCAGAGCATGAATCCAAGCACAGGTCACAAGCCCATGAGGCCAGCCTTGGTGACAGGCCTTGCAAAGAACTGTTTTGTATGTGAGGAGAGGGTGGCTCATCCCACACCCAGGTGTCTGCAGCCATAGCCCATGTTATCTTTGAATTCTGAAGGGCAGCAATGTTTAGGGAAATTGCAAGCACTTGTGTTTCCAAATGCTGAGGAGGGCAAGTGCAGTGACCGAAGTGGTTTTCTGAGAGAGTGGGTGGGGCCAGCCAGACTGCCACTGCAACTGTGGAACTGACTGTTCCCCACAGACGCCTAGAAAAAAAAAAAAAAAGCCTGCAGCTGTATCTACAGGGCCTGTTGTTGTTTGCTGCGGTGTGTTACAACACTGCCTGGCAGCCTCCCGGGTCTTTCTGTCTTCCTTCTGGAAGAGCCTGGTCCCAGAGCATGTGACATGGCCACACAGCCCTGATTTGCCCACACTGCTCCTTGCTGTTCCCTCAGTTACTAGGCTTTTCCAGCTTTGCATTTTTTTGCTCCTGAGATTCCTCCCCCAGCCCCACCTCACCCCTCCTCTGTCCTGGAAGTTCCTTTCCTTCCTCTTGCACATCCTCTGTCTGGCAAGCACCACTTTTAATACTCAGTTCTAGCCTCATCTCTTCAAGGAGGCTTCCCTGACTCTCCCAGGAAGAGCTGATTCCCCACTAATTGGAGTCCTCCACTGACCTATGCATAGCCATTCCCTCTGCAGACATCTGTCACTGTCTCTGTTACATGAGGAGCACTGACATGCAGTGTGGATGTCACTATCTCTTAAGCTGAAGTCCTTAAGGTCTGGGACAATATCCTCTCACCTTTGTGCTCCGTACATAGCGCAAGGATGAATACTGTCTGTTAAAGAGCATAATGGGTGCTTAATCAACGCTGTATGCAGAGTAGTTTTAATCACCTTTGTCTTGGCTAATTACTGCACAAATAAACTGTTTCATTGACTCTCCCTGGCATCTGGTAAAAAGAGAGTTCCTAGGCACGGAGACAGGGCCCTTGCCCTTGAGGAGGTTTCAGTGTTGGCTCTCCTGGTCATTTCTGCAGGCACCACCTCTGGAAGGCAGAAATGCTCATTTGTAGAAGCAGCTCTTCATAAATACCTAAATGACCGAGGTGATAGAGTATAGTGAGCAGATGTGGAACTAGAAGCTGTGGCTTTCAATCTGGCTAGATGTTAGGTTGCCATATGTAATTCTTAAGTTCCAGAGCTACGGGACTAGGTTTCTGTTTCCTCAAAAACGAGGGGTATTGAGCGCGATACTCCCTAAGGTCCAGGTGCAGCTAGTTCCGACCCTCACCTGAATCCCCAGATCGCTATCTCGCTGGAGGGCCCAGAGCCCCTGCTGAAGCCGAGTTTGCTCAGTAGGCCTACCCTTTGGCAGGGGGCAGAGACCACGAACATCTTCTAAGGCCCTCTGCTGTCTCAATCCACTGGGATCTCATATTGGAAAGGTAGAAAGCCGCGGGGAAAGCATAATCTTCGCAATGACTGCAAGTCCAGAGAAAAGTGCTATCTATGTGCGACGGTTCTCCGGGTGGGATTTTCCCACTTCTGAGAGACAACTTTGAGTTCCTGGTGGTGTTTCCTGGGGCTAACCTGGCTTGCTTACCTGACACAAACAGCCTGGCCTGCCCCTCTCCATCCACGGGGCAGGTTGGGTGGGCAGGAAGGGGGACAGAGTTTTCAGGGAGAGACCCCGTTGTTAAGTCAACAAGCTTATTTAGGCATTAATTTCCCTGGAGGCAAGGAACGGTGTGAGGGGGTGTGGGTCAGTTTCCTTCATCCCTTGCCTCCAGCCCCCACAAAGGGCAAGGGCCAGACACGTGGGCTGGCGTGGAGAGGCGGAGGTTACACCAAGGCGGAGGTGCAAATGGACGGGGGCGGGGCCTTATTTGCATGGACAGCGCGAGGCCGCCAATCCGAACAGGCAGAGCGACAGCCCGCGCGCCTTTTGGGGGCGGACTGACGGCCCCGGGGCCCTATGGAAGGCGGGTCCTACGGCCGGCGGGGGCGGGACGGCGCCGGGCGCTGCCCGGGGGATTCGGGCCGGTTCGCAGGCGCTGCCAGTCTCTGGAGGCGGCGGCGTCCGGCGCGCGGGCGGCCTGCTGGGCGGGCTGAGGGGACAGCTGCGTGCGGGTGAGGCGGGGAGAGACAGAGCAGTAGAGCAACCCCGGCGACAGGTACCGGCGCCATGGCCGCAAGGATGGGGCGGGTGGTCGTGGAGCTCCGGGAGCCGAATTCCTCCTTTGCGGTCCCGCCGCCTTCCCGCTCCGCCTCCCCGCCTCCTCATGCGGCTCCCCAGTCCGGGAACGGCGCGTCGGGGAGAGAGGGGCCGGGGAAGCCTCGAGGCGGACGCGCCGGAGGTCCCCAGCCCGCCGCGGGGCTCCTTTGCGTCCCGCCAGGCCGCGGGGCCGGGGTTCCCTCCTGGAGGCGCGGAGCCGGGCGGCCGCGAGAGCCGCTCCCCGCCCCCGCCGCGCTCCCCCTCGCGGAGGCGAGGCCGGTCGCGCCCGCTGGTCCTCACCCGGCTTTTGTTTCCCGCCCGGGGTGACAGGTCCCGGGCTCCGGCTCGTCCGAGGCCCGGCGCCGGTGACTGCGGCCGGCCGGAGCAGGCGGCGGGACTGGCGGGAGGGCCGGGCGGCGCGTGAGCAGTAGCCGCCGCGGGCGGGAGAGAAACTTCGCCTTCCGGGCCCGGGCGGCGGGAGAAGTGGAGCTGGGGTGAGCCGAGCGTCGGGACGCCGCGGGCGCGATGGAGCCTCGCTCACCTGGCGGGGCCCGCGCAGGGCGAGGATAACGGAGCGTCCGGCCGCAGCGGTCCTGGCTTTCGGTTTGCGCTCCCCGGGCGGTGGGTGTGGATGTGTGTTCGCCGCCTTCACCTGCAGACCCGGGACTGGTGACTGGAACAGCATTCCCGCTCTCGGCCGCGCTTAGAGGGTGCCAGGGCCGCTCAGTTTGAACAGGTGATTATTTTAGTGCCAGGTGAAGGCCATTGAGGAGTTTTAGGGCTCCGTATTCAATTCACTCCAGGGCGTTAGAACGCATCTACCCTTAATGACTTCTAAAAAGGGGTGCTGGTTGCAGTAGAGGAGTCAAAACTAGTTCAATTTTTTAAAAACTGGGCGGGGGCCGGGAGAGCGAAGGCGAAGTTTCTCTCCCGCCGGGAGAGAACCTGCTTCACACGGACGGGCGGGGAGGAACGTCGTAGTCTCAGTTTGAAAATGGGCTTCTGCAGCGGTGGCGAAAGCATGGTAAGGTACAAGTTGTAAATGGAGAATGCAGAACTCTAGATATCCCTCTGTGTGGTTCAGGACAGCGTGTACAGCCTTTGGCCGCCATTCAGTAAATTCTGCATGAAGCAGTTTGAGCTCGTGGTTTTGGATTTACTTTACAGGAGTGGAATAAGGCTGAGCATTGAATGGGAGCTTTCTTTGCTTTTCTGAGGGCACACAGGAGTGTTTATGTTCATTGTCTTCCCATTTTGTTAGATTGCGGACCAGGGCAAAGTTAAGGCATGTTTTGGTTGAGTGTTTTTAATTGTCTCTGGGAATTCTCCTTCCCCCACCGTTCCACCCCTGCCCCTCAGAAGAGGTCTCCAGAGAATTAGAGTAACTTTTCCTCTTGGGCGTTTGAGTCCAAATTCAAAGATGGATGTGAAAACTTATTCTTGTGGGACGTTTTTGTTTGTCATACTTAACATTTTCTGTTTCTGCCTCTCCCATCTGACCTCTGCTTAACACTCTACAGTTATGGCCCTGACCAATTTAGGGCACCTATAGGGAAAAAAAAGTTTTAAAATAATATGTAGTAATTATTTAAAAATATGTTATGAAGGTTACTAATGACGTATTGGATAAACAGTTGATTTAGATTTTCTTTGCTAATATGTCTTTTTGATGTCTGTGCTAGGTATGGTTTATACTTAGATGTAAGTTTAACTTAGTGATAAAGTTATACTTCTGATTTAGTATGCTACTTTATTAGTGTTTCGTTGAATAGTAATTTTAGTTATTTAGATAATTAGTGACACCTTTTAAAGGTGAACTCTAACCAATAAGCTAATTGTGACTATTGGGGATTAAAAAAAAAAGCAAAACAAAGTGGTCTTTATAAAATGTTTTATTTCTTTAGAACAACAGGCTTATATGCTGAGAGGTCCTTGTCTTTCAAACATTTAACAAAACAAGTATGTTTCTGAATCTTTAATTTTTTAGTGATGGGAATTTGGGGTGAATTTCTTTTTTAAAACAATTTTAACCAGTTCAATGTGAATATTTTAAAATATTAGATTAGACAACTAATGAAATCTTCAATTTTCTGTTTTTTCTTGGATTGAATAGGTTGTTTAGTTTCCTCAAGGCTTCTTAGCTTAGAACGAATCGGTCTAGGAAAGGAAGACCATCCTTGTATATTTTAGGTGTAGAAGTAATTTCTATTGAAAGCTGAGTTGCCTTTTTGATGCTTAGTGAAGGTTGAATGGTTGAACAGTGACTTGTCCAGAGTGGATTTGATTCTATATAAATAGACTTGAAGACTCTTATGAGACCCGGGCTCTCATGGTTCTGAGCGATTTATGTAATTAATTGTTCTTTAAAGTGTATGGGAATATTAGTTTAACTACCGTGTGTAATTGGTTATAAAATCTTTGTCCTGTGATGATGCTTAAATATACCACATATCATAAAGCTACATTTCATAGTTTCATTTACACAAAAGCATATTTTGGGAACTTTATAAAAGTGACTTTTAATTAAAAGATTGCTTTCAGATTCAGTTTTTACACACTTTAATTGCTGATTTTTGTCCCCTTTAACTTTGTTTAACTTGTGGTAGACCATATCATAAAATTATCAGCCACATTACAGTTTCAAATTTAAGCATAAGTTGAATTATCGCATCTACACAGTTTACATTGGGAATGTTTTTGTCATTAACCCTCAGGTGTGGCTCCCTTTGAGTTTGAGGCTGGGAAAATATTTTTTAACGAGTAAAGCCACAAAAAAACAGGAACACATTAAACCAACTAAACTTGAGGATAAATCTCACAATTCAGATATTAATACTGTTTTATTAAACAGTAATATGCTTGCTGTATCTCTCATTAATAGTCTCTGTAGGCCTTTAATGTAATTTTTCACAATTCCTAATAAAAGCCTATAGTTACGTAATTTGGCACACTAAATTTGTAATTATTTTATGCTGAACAGTTACATGTTCTATACATTTTATAATTCTGAAACTATTTGAACTTTTAACCTAGCTGATTAGAAATTAGATTTTTTTCATTTTACATTCTGAATTTTTTTTTACAGTGTTTTTTAACTACTGAAATTATGTCCCCAAAAGTGTAAGGGACATTAAATGTACATTCATCAGAGATTAGGCGGCCATTGGTAGGTACATCACATGATTATTGACTTAAAAGCAATAGCCACTGAAGTGCGATTTTTTTTTTTTTTTTTTTTTTTTTTTGCGACTAAGATGTTTGTTTATTGTGTAAAAGACAGGTCTGCCAAATGAGACAGGTTAAAATAATTTATAGTAGGGCCTTGTGTATATATGTAGCTAACAAGTTAGTAAGGATATTTCAGTAGTATTTGAGACACTAAAATTCAACTACTCGAAGTAATTTATATCTCATAATTTGTCATGATGAGACTTGACCTGATTCAGCTGAAACTCAAACATATGACTATAATTCTTAACCCTCCCACCCAAGAAAGACTTAACCTACTATAATCTCTAGGTGATAGAATTATAGGTAATTTTTATTCTTTATAGTCTTATTTTTTCAAAGTGCTTTATAATGATTATACTTTACTTTTACAGTTAGAAAAGATAAAAGTTGTAATTTAACCTAAGTAGAAACTATTTCCATCTACTTGGTAGAAACATCTTTTTTTCCGAATAAACTGCTGATCTGCTAATTAGCAATCAATTTTAGCTGTTCATTAAAGCTGGTTCCTTAAGGAGTTCCACCTGGCAATGCTTTAACTGCCTGGCTCAAATGGTTGCATGCTTTCATCTGTGAGAGCCTTAAGAATGTCCCTCAATTTTCCAAATTTGGGGTATGAAAAAAACACAGGGGAGAAAAAGTAAAAATCACCCATAATCAGTTGAGAAAAGTAAAACAACAACAGAAAACAAATAAGACTATTATTCTTAAATGGGGCATGTTCATTTTATGCTTGTTTTGTATTCTGATCTTTTGGAAAACATCTGGTTAATGAGAGTGTAGGACCACCAGAGGGAGTATGGGGTCTACCCATTTGGGATACCTCTTTTCCTAGGTAGAAAAACATTTTAAAAAATAAGAACAAAATTTTAGTTCTCTAAAACAATCAGACAAAAGATAGTGAAAGTGAGGGATTGTAGTTGTTTGGAGCTGCTGTCGTTTTTGTAACATTTAGTTAATCAGTTGTTTTTTTTTTTTCTTTTTAGAAAAGTACAATTATCAGAAAAATGAAAATTTTCAGAATGAAATAATGAGTTTATAAGTAAACGATTACATATCTGAGAGTTGGGAATATCCAAATGCTAAGAATGTTTTTTTAAGATTAAAAATGTTGTACATCCGAATTGTATGGTTTTGAAAATGCTCATTTGGGGGAAGGAGGAATAAAAGATGGAGAAAGATCGAAGACTAAAAGAGGGTATTTTTTCTTTTGTAGTTGCAAACCCTTCCTAAAGCAGGCGATGGTAGATTTCTGGAACCATTTGCAGTGTTCAGCCTCAGTCTTGGCAGTTTATAGGTGATGTTCAATGGGAGCCATTTCTAGCCCCCTGAAAATAATCATCTGATTATCAAAAATAGGGCTGGGAATTTCAAATTGATTTCATCAGAAATCAGATTTGTGTATATATTTCTCAATGTTCCTATCTCTGGAAATTAAAGATCCTCTTCTACTCTTTGCTGAAAATTACACATGGAATTTGAAGGTCATACTGCCTCTGTTACAGGCTTAACACTGCAGTAAGTTGCTTTTTTTTTTTTTTTTTTTTTTTTTTGCTTTTTAGGGCCGCACTTGCGGCACATGGAAGTTCCTAGGCTGGGGTCAAATCCTAGCTACAGCTGCTGGCCTAGGCCACAGCCACAGCAACGCCAGATCCTTAACCCACTGAGCAAGGCCAGGGATCAAAGCTGCAACCTCATGGTTCCTAGTTAGATTCGTTTCCGCTGTGCCACAAGGGAAACTCCAGTAAGTTATTTTTTGGAATGGAGAAAACATCCTCATCTTTTTCGAAATATGCAGTATTCTAAATGAGAATGAAATGATCTTCACCCATGTTAAATACTAACTAGTGGAACTACTTCCATGTTTAACTCTTTACAAAAATAAGACAATAAAACAAAATCTTGTAATCTTAACACATATTTTGGATTTTACCGGTAGCAGAAAAATTATTATATGGTGGATGGTAACGTTTAATGTTTTAAAATTCAAGTTTGTTATGAAAAGAAGGTACTTCATCGAAGCAGAACAGGGTAACTTACATGGAGAGGAATTTGTTTCTCTTTTGAATTGTTCTTAGTAATACTTAGAAAAATTGAAATGCTGTCTTAAATTATTTTCACTGAACTTTATAAGTTCTTTTAAAATTTCTTTGTTGGTTCTAGGTGGACTTCTCAGAATCTATTTGTGTACACCCCCCCCCCACATATTTGCACATACACATAAATATACACACAAATCTTGCTGCACCAAGAGGAATAAAATACGCATCCACAAAAAGATTGATAAAAATGTTCATAGGTGCTTTTTCACAATAGTAATGAACTAATGATTCATACCATGACGTAGATAAGTCTCAGAAATATTATTCAGAGCAAGGGAAGCCAATACACATTATGTATTACATCTTACATAATGTATCATAACATGCCACTTATTAAATATACAAGAATGGGCAAAACTTAAGATATGGTGATAGAAATCAGGACAGTGATTTCTGGGTAAGGGCTGTGGTTGACTGGAAAGGAGCAAAAGGGAACTTTTTCAGGATGATGGGAATATTCTATAGCTTGATTTGGGTGATGGAATTAAAGTGTACACTTTTGGGGTAACTCATAATTTTCGTATTATTTTTAACTTACAGAGCATCTGCAGTACTAGAACGAGGAACTTCAGGATTCACCGATTGTTGGTGTAAACGTTTGTTCAGATCCACTGAGCTGAATACTTAAGATCTGTGCATTTTATGGTATGTAACTTTTACTTTCATAAAGAAAAAAGCTATAAAAATTGGTTGAAGATGAGAATGATCTTGTTAGCTGCAAAAAGTGAAATACCTCCAATTGAAATTAAGCAGCGCTTTTATACTGGTATAGAAAAAGAGAATCACTGATAGTCTCTTGTCTCTACACTTACATGTATATGTATGCTGCTGCTCCCTGAAGTTTCATGACAACATATTTCTGTTAGAAGAAACAGAAGCCTTTGAAAGTGATTCAGAGCAGAACTGCCAGCAAGGAAACTGTGTTTTGTTGTCCTGTGTAAGTTAGCTAGGGCATAAGACTGGTGCCTAGTGATAGCTTCCTGGGAATTGAAGGTAATGGTAGTCCCTGTTAGGGGAGTTGCAAACCTGTAGTGTGCTAGGTTTTGCGCAGACGTGTACAGTCTTTCCTGTCTTGGAACTCACAAAGAAAGGCAAACAGATCTGGTTGTCATTTTTGGGTAGTATTTATAGTAGGGAGGACAGATTGGTGCTATAAACTATATAAATTAATCTTTTTTTTTTTTTTTTTTTTGTCTTTTTGTTGTTGTTGTTGTTGCTATTTCTTGGGCTGCTCCCACGGCAAATGGAGGTTCCCAGGCTAGGGGCTGAATCGGAGCTGTAGCCACCGGCCTACACCAGAGCCACAGCAAAGCGGGATCCGAGCCGCGTCTGCGACCTACACCACAACTCACGGCAACGCCGGATCGTTAACCCACTGAGCAAGGGGCAGGGACCGAACCTGCAACCTCATGGTTCCTAGTCGGATTCGTTAACCACTGCGCCACGACGGGAACTCCTATAAATTAATCTTGATCATAGGTTCATAGGTTAGTGGTAAATCTAAGTGATGAATTTGGTGTTCTCTGTTAGTTTTAGTTTTGCCATAGAGTGATTTGATTTAAATTAAACCTGTTTAAATCATAGCTTAAATTATGTCATCTGTTTAGGAGTTCCCGTCATGGCTCAGCAGATTAAGAACCTGACTAGTATACATAAGGATGCAGTTTCCATCCCTGGCCTTGCTCATTGGGTTAAGGATCTGGCATTGCCCTGAGCTGTGGCGTAGGTTGCAGGTATGGCTTGGAACCCACATTGCTGTGGCTGTGGCGTAGGCTGGCAGCTGCAGTTCCTATTCGACCCCTAGCCTGGGAACTTCCGTATGCCGCAGATGCGACCCTAAAAAGACAAAAAAACAAACATGTTATTTGTTTAAAACATTCAACTCTTTTTTTTATTAAACCTTATATAATCTGAAATAATTAATAGGTATTTTTAATCAGTTTTTTTTAATCTGCATAAGAAATTTGGTTATTTACTAGAGTGGAAGATGTTTTGAAGTAACAGGACTAACAGGTTCAACAAATTAATTGGTAATAACTGGGGATAAACATGATGCTTTTACTAACCAAAACTGTACATTTATATTGTTTATATACTTCTCTATAACAGAAATAAGTTATTTGAAGAGAAAAATGACAAGTGTCTAGCTCAGCCAACAAGGATAAAAGGACTAAATTTCTCCATTTAATGAACATATTCATGTTCTTCTGAAATGGCAGGGCCCTTTCTCCCTTTCATATACCCTAAATTTCATTGGTCTCTTGAGCATGAGTAAAACATTATTCGAAGCTTTTGTCTGCCAGAATTTTGAGTCGTCAAGCCTTAACTGCAAATAGAATTTTTAAAATACCTATATGTAGCCTTTAAAAACCTTTTATGATGAAAGTTTGAAACAGACATAGAACTGGAGAGAACAGTATAGTGAACCTCCATATAGCTATTCTCTAGGTTTTTTTTTTTTTCCTGCTCAGCTCATGGCAACACCGGATCCTTAACCCACTGAGCGAGGCCAGGGATCGAACCTCAAACCTCACAGTTCCTAGTCGGATGCATTTCTACTGAACCACAATGGGAATTCCCTCCATATTTTTTAATGTACACATTTTGGTTAATGTGTCTTTAAAACTGTTAAATTCTCACAGATATTGTAAATTAGTAGTATTAGTACAAAATGACTCTTTTTTTCTCAGTTTTTTTTCAAAAGTTTTGTTGTCAGTAGAGAAACCTGAAAAGCAGTGTGTTTTAGCTCAGAGACTTAACTTTAGATAGTTGGTACTTATGAAACTATTTTTATCCTTAGTTCTTTTCTGTCAATTTATAGGCTGGAAAAGAATGATTAATTTTTAGCTTTTCATTTCTAATAAATGTCCAAATATTCTAATCTATAGAATACTGTTCACCCTGAAAGTTAGTTTATCTTCAAGGTATAGTAGCTGAGGAATGCTGTTGTCTAAATGTTTTCCTGTTAGCTTCTCTTTCTCTAAAAACTCAATCACTGCTGTGCTTTTTCAGGCCCCACATCTCTTATCTTCTATCTAAACTTGAGGCCTTTCAGTAACTGATGCTCAAAATTTCAGCCTAGGTCTTGAAACTAAATATGTTTAAATACCATCTCTTTAGAAACTGCACCCCAATACCCCCTCTCTCCACCCCCAGTCAAAATGCTTCTCTTCCTGACTTTTCTCTTTACCTGTTTGTGACACCATTATTCTTGTTGGTCATTTCTCATTCTTCTTTTACTTCTTAAGCTCAGTGAGCCACTAAACCACTTTGTTTCTAAATTTATAATTCTTTTTATCTTTTTGTCCTTTTTGTTTCCACTCCAGTTGTCCTAATTTGGGTAACATGTTAAAGCGGAAAGTTATACCAGGGTTATAATGAACTTCATAAATAATCAAGGTATGTTCTAAAGTAAAGTAAGGCATTTTTCTTCCCTCTGGAAAAAATCTTATAAACAAACATAGTTTTTAAGGCCTAGGCAATCATTATATTTAAACCAAGGTTGATATAGATGATTTCCAAATCATTCAGCTCAAATAATTGGTGCATGGTGGCCCACAGGGCCCACAGTTTATTAGGGGGTATAAGCAGTAGACTTTCTTGGACCACAAAAATGGCCCAGGATGAGTTCCTTCCAGCCCAGAATATCTATAAGTGCTTTGCAGTGAGGGAAATACTGAGTGTATATAACACATTTTAAAGACTTCTTTTGTTTTTATGGTAAAAATAAAGATCTATGGGTTTACCTGAAATCTCTCCTGTTCCTTGTGGTGTATTTCCTGGCCAAGATAGTTCTCATCAAAAGGCCATTATGCCAAAAGGGACATGACACACTCTTTCATCACTTTCCCTTCTCTTTATAGGCTCCTAGAATTCATGTTTGTCAGAAAGGAGCCTCAAGGTAGTTGGGAGGATATAAAATGGACATGGGAAAATAAGTGACATCCGTTCTTCTTCCCACTAGGAGTTGCCCAGCATCCAGTGGTCTTGCACCTAAGTCCTTTCCAGATGGATTGTAGCTTATCAACTTGGGTTGCTTTTATTTAGCTTATGGAGATCTTTCTTCTCTCTGCTCTTCTGGGGAATGTTTGAATTTCCTCCTGGTAGAAACCAAGACCCAATTTAAGATTACTGACTATGGAGATAAGAGAATGAAATTCTGTATTTTATATGATCCAGGGTCTCTGATTATTTTGTGGGAAGTAGAAATAACATGGAGATTCTGAGATGCTTTTGTAGAAATTAATTTAATGGTTATTAAGAGTGGAAAGTGGAGGAGAGCAGAAAATAACACCATTTCTAGGAAGCCTGATATGGTAAGGAGTAGACATTGGCACGAGATTCAGGAACGTTGCTGCTAAAGCTACGTGATCTTGGGCAAGTTAAAGTCACTTAACCTTTCTGAGCTTTAATTATAAAATGAATGGGTTGGATCAGATAGTGTTTTAAAGTCTTTGGACAGCTCTGAAATTCTAAAATGAGTCGTCCCCCCCCAAGGGAAAAAAAATCTAATTTATATCCTGTTCTTCCTAGTTAATGATTTTTTTTTTTTCAGAGATTGTTTCACGTAGATACTTTTCTGTTTCCATTAGAAGTTAGGAAATACATAATTAAAGGACTTAGCATTCATAAAGTGACTTAGATTTTAGTATTTTCATTTATCTGCATCTCTCCACTGGACTTACTCTGGCCTCTTAGATTCACCTTCTGTTTGTATCCACTCTCCTACCTTTCTTGCTTTTTCTCATCTCCTTTACACTGTGACTTTCATGCCCCTCTTTTTACTGCTTCTCCTTGCTGCTGTTTTTTTCTAGCTGTCCATTCCCCATATTTCATTATGGACATTGAATCTCAGCTATCACTAAGTTACGTTTAGACGTACTAATAGTGCTAGAATTAACGGGATCCTTCTGTTCTATAATACAGAATCTGGAGAGATGAGTCCTAGAGTAGAGGGGAGCCTGAAGGGAAAAGGAATGGTGTGGTTTCCAAGGATTATTTTGATTTAGAATATAAGTGAAAAATCTGTCTTAAGTTTTATGGATGGCGGCTCTGCCAGTGATATCAAAGCTTGGTCTTAGTGTCTTGAGGGCAGCAGCTCTGCCTCTAATTCTGAATCCTTGGTGTCTACCAAGGGCCGCAGAGTAAGTGAAAGCGGAATTGAGTTGTTTTTAGGACTAAATCTTTCTTCAAGGTGTTCTGTGGTAAGATGGAGATAAGAGTCTACTGACCCTTAAGTAAGACTGTCACCACCACTTTGTGATGTGGGATAAGATAGGCCACTTCTCTCTGAGCTTCAGTTTTCTGCATCTAAAATACTTTATCTATAATACTGCAGGCAGTATTAATATCTACCTAAAGGTCATGAGGATTAAATGAGACAAGAAGGTGCTTAGCCAAGAGCCTGGTATATGCCTTCAATAAATAATGAATGCTATTATAGTGTTATTAATAAGCACTTTTGTGTTCCAGATGTTAAGTTCTGTTAGGTTCTCAGTAGTGTTACAGAATAAATAAGACAAGATCCTGCTCTTAGGATAGAATACGTACATGAAGATAAATAAGCAACTAGGTCCTGGGGTAAGTGACAGATGAATGGTTTATTTAAGGACTAAGAGCCAGGAATAATTCCTAAGCAGATGAGAACTTCGGGAAGGTGACAGAACTCAAGGTGAGCGTTGTAGGACTAGTTAGCAAGTTAAGAGGACAAAGTCTTTGAAACAGACTGCCTGTGTTGGAATCCTGGCTCTGCTACTGTGTAATTTTAAGCAAGTTACTTAACCTCCTTCCTAGGGTTGTTGAGAGAATTGGAGCTCATACAAGTCAAACCCTTTGAACGGTGCCTCAGACATGGTCAGAGCATGATAAATTGTTACTGTAAATTGAGGGAAGGGAGAATGCATTTCAGATTGAACATTGAGTGACAGTCGTAGGTTTGTTTGAAATGATGAAACCAAATTGACTAAAGGGAATAACCTATTGGAAAGTAGTGGGTGATTATGTTGGGACAGAATTATGAATGATTATGGGAGTATGGCATCTTTACCATACGTATCGGGGGAACTTGGGAGGATTTCTTGGGTTATTTGTGAAGCCCCTTCAAATAATATATAGGATTTTGTTTCTTGCATATAGACAGCATGTCTAAGTCAGCATCTCTGGCATTTCTCACTCTCTTTCCAGATTTCAATATACCTGAAACTACTATTCATACTAATTTTGACAACAAAGCTCTTGAGCCTCTATTTTGAACCATTATGCCTCTTTAATTTGTCCACTTCTTTTTGTAAACATGCATTTTGATCTTTTTCTTGTTCCTTGCATATTCTCATTGTTCACATAATCCTTACTGGTTTTCTCCAAAGTCGAATGGGTTTCTGCTACTGTTTTCCTCTCTGTCCTCAGATATCCTGATCTGGATCCTAACTCACCAAAATCATAAAGTAGAAAGGGCCAGGGAGAGGGAGAAAGGTAGGGAAGTATCCTCTCATCCAGGGATCTTTTACAGATGAGGATGTTGAGATCAGAGGAAGTGAAGTCCTGAGCTCAAGATCCACAGCTCATTAATTAGCAGGCCTGTACCTTTCAGGGCTAAACAAGAGCTATTTTTTATTGTCATCCTAGTGTGATTCTCAACTGTCTGGGTGGGAATTACAGTAGTATTACCAATAATCTTTCTACTAATAGCTGTTAAAACACCAAGGTAAGAAATAATTTTACTACCAGAAAAAATGTGATAATAGTTCACTCTATTCTTAATGAGAAGCCTATGATTACATTATTGGACAAGCATTCCTATTCTTAGTATTTAAAACCAAGGCTACAAAATCTGCTTTAAGAAGAAAAGGATTTTAGAATTCCCTTTGTGGTGCAGCAGAAGCGAATCCTACTAGTACCCATGAGGATGTGGGTTCGATCCCTGGCCTTGCTCAGTGCGTTAAAGGAGCTGGTGTAGCCAGGAGCTGTGGTGTAGGTCACAGACATGGCTCGGCTGCCACATTGCTGTGGTGTAGGCTGGCAGCTGTAGCTCTGATTTTACCCCTAACCTGGACACTGCCATGTGCCACAGGTGCGGCCCTAAAAAAGAAGAAAAGGATTTCAGAGTTCCTGGTGGCCCAGTGGGTTAAGGACCTGGTGTTGTTACTGCTGTGGTTTGGGTCATTGCTGTGGCACAGGTTCGACCTCTAGCCTGGGTACCTACACATGCTGCGGGTGTGGAAGAAAAAAAAAAGTTTCTTTAATTTTTAGAGCTGTTAATTGCAAATATAATAGTGCTGTAAAACATGCATTCTCAGAAAAAGTACACTTTTTGTTTGTATCATGGTGGAACACAGGTTCTTTTACAGACTGATTGATAGAAAAGTAAGATTAGCACAAAAACTTGGGAACTCTTGTACTACCTCAGCATAGCCCCCAACCCTGTACTTCTACTGTTACAGTAGTCTCTAAGTTGACATCTTTGGTCGCTCACATTTTACCATATGCAACACATAATGGTGAAAAACTTATTTAAGCGGTATTTTCCTACCTAGATGCAATGTGATAGAATATCTTTTTATGGGAAGTTCCTGTTGTGGTTCAGTGGTTAATGAATCCAACTGGGAACCATGAGGTTGTAGGTTCGATCCCTGGCCTCGCTCAGTGGGTTAAGGAACTGGCGTTGCTGTGAGCTGTGGTGTAGGTTGCAGATGCGGCTCGGATGCCTCATTGCTGTGGCTTGGTGTAGGCCAGCGGCTACAGCTCTGATTAGACCCCTAGCCTGGGAACTTCCATGTGCCGCACCTGTGGCCCTAGAAAAGACAAAAACAAAACAAAACAAAAAACTTTTATGAAGCTCTAAGCTTAGTGTCTGGATTCTCCTGTTGCTCAATAAATACTCCCTTCTCTCTTTGCAGAGCATGTAGTTTTTTCTCGTGTATAAAGAATATTAGGTCCTAATCTCTAAGTCACTGTCACACCACTTTTAACTTTAGCAAGATGCTCTCCGTGCATTTTGAAAATTTGTGTGATGTACAAATACTTTTTAGCCACTTTAAGCATAAATTTTACCATATAGTTATTTCGCAACTGGTAATCTTTTCATGTTCTATATTCTTTCCCATGATTAAAGAAAGAAAAAGTGGCACGGGTTACACAGAGATGCTCCAGACCTCTCTGCTCATCATGTCGAATCCCTTCAAAGAGAATAGGCTTCTCACTAGATTCATTTTTACTGGAATACTGATTTTTCTTTATCATTTTCAAACATTGTGAAGTTGAATTGTATAATATACAGATGTTTATACAAAAGAATTTTTCCATGTCCTCGGTGCTTTGTGTAAGATGACTGATTTGTATTTCCCATGGTTTGGTTTCTTTTTCCTGTCTTCATTTTTCTGAAGGGAGAAGGGGGGTTTTTCTCTTATGATCTCCGACTTGTCTTGTATTTGGATGATTAATCTTTATAACAAATTTTAACTTCTGTTTATGCTATTTGGAGGGAAGAGAAATACTTCAAAAATAGATTTTGGATTTTTTTTTTTGAGGGCTGAATGTGTGTGTGTGTAGGTTTCTCTTAACCCCTTTCTTTAAATAATACATAGAATTTTGTTTCTGTTTTTAAAATGTTTTCTTATGTTGAACTGTTTTATTATTTGAAAGAAATGTTAATATATATTTGAGTGGTTACTGGCCTTTCCTTCTAAATTTATATAGTAATAGTACTAGATAAATTATATATGATCATATACTATATATAATATATTTTACATAAATAACATTTAGTATATCTTAATACTGTATACTATAGTATCTAATAATGTATAAATTATAGTAATTTATTAGTAATACTTTTTCTGTTAACTTCATCATGTTAAGTTTTTTGTAATTCAACTTTGGGTATAAGCTTTGCAATTCTCATGTTGAGAAATAAAGGAATAATTGGTTTTCATAACTTTTACATAAATTATTTGGCTATATTGCTTCTTCCATTTATTATCTTGTTTTTTTTATTTGTGGCTTCTAAAAGTGGAGAGCCTTAATATTATGTCATGTGTTCTTATGGACTGCAGCGTTTGTTACCCAATGTGTTCATTTCTCTTTTCCAGTTTTTTTTTTTTTTTTTTTTTTTTTTTTTGTTTGTTTTTTGTCTTTTTGCTATTTCTTTGGGCTGCTCCAGCGGCATATGGAGGTTCCCAGGCTAGGGGTCGAATCGGAGCTGTAGCCACCAGCCTACGCCAGAGCCACAGCAACGCAGGATCCAATCCGCGTCTGCAACCTACACCACAGCTCACGGCAACGCCGGATCCTTAACCCACTGAACAAGGGCAGGGACTGAACTGGCAACCTCATGGTTCCTAGTCGGATTCGTTAACCACTGCGCCACGACGGGAACTCCTCTTTTCCAGTTTTAATATGACCGTTTAGTTCTTTTGGTATATTTTTGTTTAGCATTTGGCTAGATTTGTCAATTTGGTGTGTAATTTCTTTTCATCATCTTAATTGTTTTTGTTCATTTTGTTAATATCTTTTATCTACATTTAAAAAAAAACTTTTCGGTATTAGAGTATAATGAGTAGTTTTCTCTGTGTCTGTAGTTTCTAAACAAGTGTGACTTAGTTTCCCTCTTTTTAAAAGTTTCCTGGACTTTAAATATTTTTATAGTTATTGTCTATTTTGCATCCTAAATACTGATAATACTATGAGATTTTAGTTTACTTTATGTAAGTGTACTACATTAAAAAAATTTTTATGACAGCTATCTAGCTTTGGTGGGCCAATTTTGTTAGTAAATCAAAAATAGACAATTGCTAATCCTCCTAGTCTAGTGTCCCAAATTTAGTAATTCATTTTGATCTTCGTGTCATTTTATTATTCTTTTCATTTTAAAACCTGCCAGTGGCTTTTCTAAAAGTGAGTTATGAATTGTGTGAAATAGTTAACTTTAAAGGGGGAAATAAAGATACATTTTAGGACCTACATTTTATAATCAATTGGATTAACAGATTACTTGGTGCTGTGAAGAACTTTTAAATTTCTTTATAATCTATATTAATCTATTCATTGAAAAGATTGGAGTTTATAATTAGAAAAAGCAAGAACCATTAAAAACAAAGTCAGAAATCAAGCATAGGTCACTTGAGAAATAATGAGCAGGTTGAGAGGGTGGAAAGAAGTCTTTACACCAATAATCTGAGGCAAGATATTTTCTCTATTTGAACATTAAATTTAGCTCTGAGCTTCCTGGCAAGCAAAGGAAAAAAGGAAACAGGATGAATTTCATAGTTAATGTCTGATAAAGAAACCTTATCAGGTTTTCATGATGGAAACTTTTTCTAAGTTATGAAAGGAGATTGTTAGGTGAATTCTTATATAAGGAATGTAATTTATATTTCCATTTTGTAACTTGATTAATTCCTGCTATTGCTATGTTAGCTGCCGTATATCATTTATATGCACTGTAGTTATATTTGGTCATATTAAATTCACATGCACTGTTGTCAAAAGTGGAAATACCATGGCTAGGGTGTGTTTATGTATTGCCTCTAGAATTGTAGCCATTGACGAACAGGAAACCGAAAGCTAAAAGTTCAGGAAATGTATTGTATTTAGACTGTGGAAAAAATGTATATGATACTTAACTACTGAAATTCATGGCTGTTTGAAGACTGAAAAATTTATGTATGCGTTTAGTTAGAGAATAATATTATGGGTTCTTTTAACAATGCTGTCAGATGCTTAAATATGATAATAAATACAGTATGCACATTGTGTGCCAGGAAAATTGTGCAATGCTGGAAAAAAATGCAGCGGATTATTATATGTGTTCAGCTATACTCTCAAGAAATAGAACAGCTGGCACATCAGTTGAATTTTTCAAGGATGTCTTATTTTTAGAGAATTACAGAGTTTTGGTTTTAGTTTTAGTTCCAGGGAAGGAGAGGTCCCTGTTTTACAAGATAGTTCATTTCACCCTTAGGAAGTCTAATGGTTAAGTTTTATTTTCTTATATTGCATTGAACTTTGTTTCCCTGTAATTTATTAATGTACCTCCTGTAGTTTTTGTAGTTTTGAAAAGAACGTGGTTAACTGATCAAAATTATTTAAAAAGTTAACTATATCTCAGATGTTTGGGTTTTGCTTTTTTTTTTTTTTTTTTTTTTTTGTATGTTTTAGGTATCATGGCAGTTTAGGTGCCTCATGAAATGCTACCTCTAGGAGTCTTTCTTTTTGAAGTTATTTAAAAGAGGACATGCGATTAACATATATGCTGTGTGACCTTATTTTATTGCTGTTTCTGTACTTAGCTGTTCTAACAGGATGTAGTTTATGTGGATTCAACATTCCTATTCTTTGAGACAGCATGAAGTTATAATAGCTTCTGAAGTGGGAATTTTCTCATATTGTATTTTTGTTTCTGTTCTCCTTCAGCAAAAGAGGTCAGTTATGACTATTTCACTGCCAGTTTTGTGATTTGCAGTTAGAGTCACAAAATATTCAGGGGCCACCTTAAATGAGAATTCCATTTATTACAGAGTTCTTTTAGGAAATTAGCTGTATTTTATGTCAGCAATTATAATCATTTTAATAGTCTCATTGAAATTAGCCTCCTTTTAGGATTGACTGGGGCTTGGATCTGTTAGGGTCATGTGTACCTTTGAGTTGGGGGTGCCAGGGGGACAGGAAGCGCCCACCTGCAGAGACTGGGAACTGGGCTCACTGCAGCGGGTGAGGAGCCCTGGTTCCAGTGGAAAGCCCCAGCATGCTGTTTGCAGCCGAAGGAAGAATGGGCCCTGGGCTGACCATAAAGGGCCTCCTGTAAAGGGATCAGGCATTGGACTTCAGTCAGTGGCCTATCTAGTTGCAACAGAGGGTTCTTTTCAAGGATAACTTTTACTTCTTATTGTGTCGCACATTATTATAGAATTTAGTAAATATATATAAATCAATGAAGAAATTAAAATTTCCTGTATTTTTTCTTTTGAATTTTCTTAGCACTTTTCCTTTAAATTTCATTAAACATCTAAGTTACTTTTTAAATTTTATTTGAAATAGTGCTTGTTGAACTTTCCACACATTGTGTTTCTAATAACTTTAAAAATCCATTCTGAAGGAAATATGAATTAACATTTAAAAGCCTTTGTTTTTGTTTATTATAATTATTCTCTTAATTTGTATCTATTTTAAGGAAAACCATAGACCCAGTAGCCATAATGAGAATACAGACTTGGAAGTCAGAGTGGTTCTTACCCGGGAAACAGGAAAAATGGAGCAGGGACTAGGTCTTCCTTGTTCACCATTGTGTCGGTATCATCAGGCACAATTCCTGACACATAGTAAGTGTTCCATAAATAGTGTTGAATGAGTGGATGAGTTTCTCATTAAGCGCTTTAAGTAGCTCCTATTTCCTGCACCCTGCATAATCAGAATCAATTATATTCATCCAAAGATGAGCCTTTGGTGTGCTCAGCCTTTTTTTTTTTTTTAATGAAAAGTGAATAAACTGATTATTTTTTAAAAAATACATATGTATATGTACATGTACATCCCTTGTTTCTTTCCTGAATCCCATTCTCCAGAATTAGCTACTATTAATGGTTGGAATGTTTTTTTCTAGATATTTTCTTGCCTTTACACATGTGTATGCATTTTCTTTATACAAATAGAATAGTAACTTACACTGTTTTGTAATTTTCTCCCTCTTCATGACATTCTTAAACATCTTTCCGTATCACTTCATATACAACTTCATTCTTAGTTGCTGCATAATATTCCATTGTGGAGCCATGTAATAATAGTTGATTATGGAAGTTTGAATTGTGCCCCCCCCCCTTTTTTTTTTTTTTTGTCTTTTGTCTTTTTTGTTGTTGTTGCTATTTCTTGGGCCGCTCCCGCGGCATATGGAGGTTCCCAGGCTAGGGGTCCAATCGGAGCTGTAGCCACCAGCCTACGCCAGAGCCACAGCAATGCGGGATCCCAGCCGCGTCTGCGACCTACACCACAGCTCACGGCAACGCCGGATCGTTAACCCACTGAGCAAGGGCAGGGACCGAACCCGCAACCTCATGGTTCTTAGTCGGATTCGTTAACCACTGCGCCATGACGGGAACTCCCCCCCCCCTTTTTTTTTTACTGTTACAACAGTGTTGTGTTTAATATCCTTCCACATGTAATTTTGCTTGCTTCTATGAGAATATCTATAGGTAATTCCCTTGGAAGTGTTCTTGCTAGGCTAAATGATATTAGTGATATTAATGATATTATAATCTTTTTATAGAGACTAGAAAATTCATCCTTAAAAATAGTGTACTACTTTTCACTCTAAGGATATGAGGTATTATTTCCTGATACGTACTTTTATTTTGTGGATTAGAAGGGTTCAGCTTTTGAAAAATGAATCCTTCTTATGGATTCGAGCTGTTCAGAGATGATTAAAAGTCATAGACCCCATTGCCTGATGTAAGTGCTTGAAGTCAAGTGGAAGATGGTGGGCTGTGCTCTCTACAGGCCCATAGTGTGCATTGCACTGATCCAGATGTGGAAGATCAGGATACTAGTTTTGTAGGGTTTTGTCTCCTTTAGGATGTTTAGGATAAACATTTACAAGTGACAGTCTGAGGGAGTAGAAGGCTCTGAGTGCTGGTTTGAGAAGTCTGGTTTTATTGTGCTGGCAAACTATATAAGTCCTTGAACTGGGGCCTGTACTGTAAGAGAGATTTACTGGCGGTATGTCCAGAATGAATAGGAGTGAGTGGGGAGGCTGGAAGTGGACAGGTCAGCTGGAGAGCTGTGGTGGCTCAGGAAGAAAAGGAAGAAAACCCAGATAGTGAGTGAAGTACCTAGGGAATTAGGACATAAGATAGTAGGAAACAAGTGAATTGTTGTCAGGTCCTGTTGATTAAATGGAGAAAAAATGATAAAGTTGTAAACCTAGGAGGATAGCCAGATAATACAGGTAAGTAAAGAGAGAAGGGCCCTGTTTTGAAAAGTTTGATTTTCTTTAAAAAATGCAGGGATCTAAATGAGTCCTGAAGTATCTATAGTCAGACAGTTAGGGAGAGGGAAACATAACTACACCTAGAAGTTATTTCAATAGAGGTAATAATTAAAGAGTGGATGAGTTCTGGTATGAAAGAGGCAAAACTGTTGATTGAAAACTACATTTTGAGAAGAGGTACTTGCAATAACAGGAGATGGGGTGAAAGAGAGTAATCAAGGAAAGGAGTAAATAATCTGAGGAGTAGGAAAAGAACCAGGAGAAACATTCCAGGGATCTCACCTTCCTTCTTTTTCTCTGCATATGATGCTGTATTTACTGGATGTTTTCCAGGCAGCTACCATGTTCTTCCTTTGGTAGTAACACCTCAGAAAATTCTGGTGTGTGTTGTATTATATTTTGGCTGTCCCACAGCATATGGAGCTCCCGGGTCAGGGATCAGATCTGAGCTGTAGCCAAGAACTAAGCCACAGCTGCAGCAACGCCAGATCCTTAACCCACTGTGCTGGGCTGGGGATCGAACCTGCGTCCCAGGGTTCCCAAGACGCTGCCGCTGATCCCGTTGCACCACAGCGGGAGCTCTTCTGATGTGTATTTTAAAGATGGAGTTAGTTTTCTCCTTGAAGTTGACTATTATACTTGAAAAAAAGGTATTAGAAAAGTAGTTTTGGTGTCATATGCTGTTTTATAAAATCTTTTCATCTTGTTTTAGTATCTGTGGGTCTAAAATAAGAAAAAGTACAGCATATTGTTGAATAGGTAAAAGTCCAGATAGCTTGTCTGTTTTAATTGATCATTTAAAAAATGTTCCCTGGCTTTTGAAACTTGGCTAATAACAAAAGATAAGAATGTATATCTTTTTAGAACACTGTGTGAATTTAGAGCAAACTGTCTTAATGCTTGTCAGGATGGAGCCTATTCAGAGGAGATAATCTAGGTTCAAAGTCAGGGACCTGTGTCTTTGCTAGAGAGTCTGTGCAGCGGTTAGAGAGCAGGCTCAGGAGTCTTTCTGCCTAGTTCACTAGCGTTATTATTCCTCTTAACTTCACCACCTGGAAATGGGAATAACAGTTCCTATGGCAGGGCTATTGAGAGGATCCATCTGGGAACGTAACATTCTAGTAAATAGAGACAGGAAATTTACAAACCAATACATGTGCCAGGTGGTAAGTGTAGGGAAAAAGTAGGATTGATTGCTGTTCTTTCTTGCTCTTCATATTGGGTAATAGGGAAGGCCTCTGATAAGAAAGTGTTTGAACAGAAATCTGACGGAAGCAAGGGAACAAACTGTGGCTTTCTGGGGCAAGAGTTCCAGGCAGAGGGAACAGCAAGTGCAGAAGCCCTGAGCAGGGGCATGTTGAGAGTCCAGCAGGAAGGCCAGAGCCACAGAAGCAGAGTTAGTGAGGGGGAGCAGTGACCAGCCTATGGGGTTTTAAGCATAAGAAGGACTGGGCTTTATTCTGTGTGAGATGAGAAGCTGTTGGAGTATTGCCAGAGTAAAAAGAATTTAAGCCAATCTGATTGTCACTTCTTTTCTTAAAAATGCTTCAGTTCTCTATTTCCTTTGGCATAAAGTTCCAATGCTTTGTTCGGGCACATAAGGTCCTTCCCAGTCAGGCCTCTGCCTATTTATTTAGCATCATCTGCCTCCTTCCCACATGTACCCTTCACTTTAGCCAAATTGGATTATGTGCAGTTCCCAGCATGGATCATGATGATTTGTGTCTTCGTGTTTTTCTGCACACTGTTTGTCCTGGGAGAAACTCCTTTTCAGCTCACCAGGTCATTGGCTCTGTTTTAGAGGGTCCTCTTTGTGCTCCCAGAGCACCCTGTACCTTGCTCCCTCACCATTCCCTCCCTGAGCTACTTTGTGTTCAAGCCACACAGTCTTGGAATGGGCTGTGTTCTTGTACTGGCCTTGATTTTTCTCTTGCTACGCCCTTGCCAGTTATGCCCATCCTTCAAGAGCCAGCTCAAACACTGCCATCTTTGCTTTATAAACCTTTATAATCTGCTGTCTTTCTCCTACCCTCATACATATTTTATAGCTCTCTTATACTTAATCATAGTTATCTTGAATCAAAATGAATTGAATCAAAAAAATTCTTTGTTTGACCTCACACAAAGTCCTTGGCCTTACTCATTTTCAGTTTCCATTGTAGCCCCCAAAATAGGCTCTTGCACTGATTTCACATTCACTATTCATGGTACGCAGGATTTACATCAGAATTAGAAAACTATTGGGTCTCATGCTGCTAAGGACCAGAAGCAGCAGAAATGAACAATTAAAGTGATACCTGGAGTTCCCGTCGTGGCGCAGTGGTTAACGAATCCGACTAGGAACCATGAGGTTGCGGGTTCGGTCCCTGCCCTTGCTCAGTGGGTTGACGATCCGGCGTTGCCGTGAGCTGTGGTGTAGGTTGCAGACGTGGCTCGGATCCCGAGTTGCTGTGGCTCTGGCGTAGGCCGGTGGCTACAGCTCCGATTGGA
Organism: Sus scrofa; assembly: GCF_054392235.1. Lineage (NCBI taxonomy): Eukaryota > Metazoa > Chordata > Mammalia > Artiodactyla > Suidae > Sus > Sus scrofa. The sequence goes on along the minus strand of NC_139389.1, from coordinate 40,099,095 downwards.
CCCCTAGCCTGGGAACCTCCATATGCCGCGGGAGCGGCCCAAGAAATAGCAACAACAACAACAACAACAACAAAAAATAAATAAAGTGATACCTATTAAATTAATAAAAAAGTTTATTATAAAATAATGAAGATTGCATGATTATTCTGGTTTTCTCACATATTTACTACTAGTGCCAAAAATTAGTGCGCCCCTTTTGAAATGTAGTTTGGGAGTTCTTGTCATGGCACAGCAGAAACGAATCCGACTACGAACCATGGGGATGCAGGTTCGATCCCTGGCCTTGCTCAGTGGGTTAAGGATCTGGCGTTGCCATGAGCTGTGGTGTAGGTTGCAGACGTGGCTCAGATCCTGTGTTGCTGTGACTGTGGTGTAGTCTAGCAGTTATAGCTCCAATTGGACCCCCTAGCCTGAGAACTTCCATATGCTGTGGGTGTGGCCCTAAAAAGCAAAAAAAAAAAAAAAAAAAAAAGTAGTTTGGCAGACACATAAATATCCAGTTTTTGAGCTGTTATCATTTCTGTAAGTCATCCTAAGAAGATAATACAAATTCGAATGACAATTATAATAGTTCCCTCAGCTACTTATGTAGAAAGTTTATTATGTGACAGATACCATGCAAGCCCTTTACATGCATTACTTAATTATCAGAATCCCAAGAGGTACGAATACCATTAATGTCATATATGCAGAAGTTGAGACACATAAGAAGTTAACTGACTTGGCCAAGATCATACAACTGCTATCTTGTCAAGCCAGGATTTTTAGTAACAGAATTCATACCCCTAATTATATGATAATGATAAAAGTCTAGGCACAAAACTGTTCACAGCAGTGTTTATATAGAATAGATAAGTTGGAAGCAATGTATATCATGAATTATGGTCCCATCCAGTCAATAGAATAATCTTTGTAACTCTATTGAAATAAAATTCCCTTAGCATAATGTTCACCCTCTTTAAAGTGTATAAGTCAGTGGTTTCCAGTATATTCAGAGTTGTACAACTGTTACCATTATCCTGCTTCAGAACACGGTTGTCCTGCTTCAGAACACTTTATCACCCCCCAAAAAAACTCATACCCATTAGCATTCACTCCCTACTTCTATTACCCTAAAGAATCACCAGTGTATTTTCTGTCTCTATAGATTTTTTTTTTTTTAAACCACATCTGTGGCATGTGGAATTCCTGGGCCAGGGATTGAACCTGAGGCATGGCAGTGACAATGCTGGATCCTTAATCCACTGAGTCACACGGGAACTCCTATCTATAGATTTGCCTGTAATGGACATGTCACGTAAGTGTTGTCATATACCAAATATGGCTTTTGTGTCTGGCTTTCATTTAGCATAATGTTTCAGGGTTCCATGTTGTAGCATGTTATCAGTACCTCACTGCTTTTCAATACTGAATAATATTCCATTGTATGGGTATACTACATTTTGCTTATCTATCCAGTAATTAATGGACATCTGGGTTGTTTCTACTCTTTGGCTCTTATGAGTAATGCTGTTATGAACATTCATGTACAAGTTTTTTTTTTTTTTTCCTTTTTAGGACCCCCACCTGTGACATATGGAGCTTCCCAGGCTAGCGGTCCAATCGGAGCTACAGCTGCCAGCCTACACCACAGCCTCAGCAATGCCGGATCCTTAACCCAATGAGTGAGGCTGGGGATTGAACCTGCAACCTCATGGTTCCTAGTTGGATTCGTTTCTGCTGAGCCACGATGGGAACTCCTTCATGTACAGGCTTTTATGTGAACATGTTTTCCTTGTTGATCAAATGATAATTGTTCAACTTTTAGAGGAACTGCCAGACTGTTTTCCAAAGCAGGTACAACATTTTACATTTGCACTAGCAATGCTTGAAGGTTCCACTTGCTCAGCATCTTTGTCAATAGTTTTTATTACTTGTCTCTTTGCTAATAGCCATCCTGGTGAGTATGAAGTGGTATTTTACTGTGGCTTCAACTTGCCTTTCCCTAATGGCTAATGATGTTGAGCATCTTTTCGTGTGCTTATTGGCCATTCGTAAATCTTATTTGGACAAATATCTGTTTGAATCCATTGGCCTCCCCCTCCCTATTTTTTTTTGGCCACGCTTGCAGTATACAGAAGTTCCTGGGCCAGGGATCAAACCTGTGCCACAACAGTGACAGTGCCAGATCCTTAGACCACCAGGAAATATTTGCCCTTGCCCCTATTTAAACTGGGTTATTTTCTATTATTGAGTTAAAGGAGTTCTTAAAATATTCTAGATACAATCACATTATTAGATATATGATTTGTACAATTTCTCTCCCAGCCTATTGTGTTGTGTTTTCACTTTCTTGATGGTGTCCTTTGCAGCACAAAAGTTTTTAATTTTCATGAAATCTAAATCTAATTATCTTTTTTTTATTGCTTGTGCTTTCAGTTTCACATGAGAAAATATTGCCTAATTCAAGGTCAGTGAAGATTTATCTCTCTGTTTTCTTCTAAGAGTTTGATAGTTTTAGCTCTTACACTGAGGTTTTTGGCCCATTTTCAGTTACTTTTTTGTATATGGTGTGAGGTAGGGTGTCCAACTTTGTAATCTTTTGCATGTGGCAATCCAGTTGTCACACAACAGCATTTGTTGAAAGTGAATTGGCCACTGAATTGTCTTGGCACCTTTGTGGAGTATCAATTGACTATAAATGTAAGTTTATTTCTCAGCTCTCAGTTCTATTTCATTGATTTCATGTGTCTGTCCTTATCTGAGTACCACACAGTGTCCATTACTGTCACTTTGTAATAGGTTTTGGAACCAAGACCTGTGAGTCCTCCCAACTGTGTTCTTTTCTTGGCTATTTTACTCAGTTTTAATATAATAGCCCAAGGCTTTTTTTTTTTTTTTTTAAAGGACTCCTAAATTATAGTATTGGGATTATGTTGAATTTTTTTCTGTTTTCTTTATTTCTCAAACTTTGTGTAGTATATAACTATTTACAATTTTAAAAATTTAAGTTTTGGCTAATAGAGTAACTAAAGAGGCAACTCAAGCGTTCATTTCATGGTCCAGCAGTAATGAACCCAACTAGTATCCATGAAGACATGGGTTTGATCCCTGTCCTCAGTGGATTAAGGATCTGGTGTTGCCAGGAGCTGTGGTGTAGGTCACATATGTGGCTCCAATCTGGCGGTGTTGCTGTGGCGTAGGCCACCAGCTGCAGCTCCTATTTGACCCCTAGCCTGGGAGTGTCCACATGTCGTGACTGCGGCCCTAAAAAAAAGGCCAAAAAAAAAAAAAAAAAAAAGACAACTCAGCACTGTAGATATAAACCAGTTATCTCACTTTCCAGGAAGGATGTATGAAGGTGAAGAGCTGGGACATAAGGTTATGGTTAGAATGAGCCAGTCTCAGATTTAACACTCAGCTCCATGAATTCTGTCTTCAGTCAGTTTCTTTTGTTTCTTCTTTTTCTTTTCATTCTCCGTTAGAAGCCCCCCTCACACCCTATCTAATAAGACTTTCCTTAGAACCTGTAGGTGAAAATTTGGGCATCTGCCTAATTTGTATAATTGCCATTGATAAATGGTGATTGAGTAGCATGAGGGCAAGGAGCTAGATAATGTAGTCTGAGCTACAGAAGTCACTTTGATAGAGAGCTTCTGAGAGGGGGAAAAGCCATCCAAGCAGAGTCGGTCACTGCCTTCTCTGCCCTTGTGTTCTGTGAGTTTCTTTGCATCTGTATGTGGTGTTTTCTTATCAGATTGTATGCGGAGGGCAGAGATCTGCAGGTAGTGCTAGGGTTCATTAAAAGTTTAAACAGGGAGTTCCTGTCGTGGCGCAGTGGTTAACGAATCCGACTAGGAACCATGAGGTTGAGGGTTCGGTCCCTGCCCTTGGTCAGTGGGTTAACGATCCGGCGTTGCCGTGAGCTGTGGTGTAGGTTGCAGACTCGGCTTGGATCCTGCGTTGCTGTGGCTCTGGCGTAGGCTGGTGGCTACAGCTCCGATTCGACCCCTAGCCTGGGAACCTCCATATGCTGCAGGAGTGGCCCTAGAAAAGGCAAAAAGACCAAAAAATAAATAAATAAATAAAAGTTTAAACAGGCACAGAGACACAGCCATGTGACTCTTGACAGACTGCTGTTCCTACATTGTTTGTAAATGCCTCTGCAGAGCGTGCATGCTCTAAATAGTTTAGGCGCTTTCTTTCCAGTTGAAGCACTGTTAAAATCTCAGTATATTGAAATGCTTTATAGGTTTTGCATATGATAGGTATCCATTTTGAGGTTTATTCCAAAATCTGTGAAAGCAAGATTTATAGATCTGCTAAAGATGAGTAATTCCAGTGTCAACCACAAGCCAACTTTTTGTAGTATTAATGACTCTCAAGTATTAAGATGATTTCCACTGTAATTTTTAGTTGAATTAAAAGAAGGGGAAAATTTTTTTTAACTCAGATTTTTAAAAATTGTGGTATATTAATGGATTTAGAAATGTAAAATCATAATTTTTCCATTCTTGTAAGGTTTAAACTTATCGTTGTCTTACATAAAGAAAAAAAACAAGATACCACAGCCATTCAGATTTCCAAAATACACACAAAACCATAGTTTTGACTGCTGTTTTAAAATCAAGTATTTGCCATTTTAGGAGAGAGATGTGTTACCGTCATTTATAGGCTTTGACTTTTGTATTGTCGTGGACAAACTATATCCTTCAAATTTCAGACTGTCAAAATTAGTTCTAAATAATGTTTAGTTTATAAGATACTTCCTCACCACTTGAATCTCCATTCATACTACTTGTGTCCTTTTACTGCATGTCTCCCTTCTTCTGGCTTAAAAATATACTTGTGGGCTTGTGCTTCTGGCCAAGATGGAATAACCAAGATTGGATTTACTCTCTTGGCTGTAATCACATAACAAACAAACAAAAACCTCAAAAAAATATATGAAGTTTTAAACACTGAATAACTGGCAGCACAGGACAGTGATTCCCAAGAAAGCAGAAACAAACAGATGAGCCCTACAATCATCCTGGCTTCCTGCCTGGAGAGTATCCAGGCTGTAGCGTAGGGGCAGGGCCCAGGCAGAGCCCAGCAGTCTCCCTGAGCTGAGCAGACAGAGCTCGAGTCCAGGGAGGCTACGGTTTGGAGAATAGAGAGCTGCATGAGAAGGGGACTCCAGAGGCGTACAAGGAGTCCTCCTTAGGTTTTCAGATGAGTACTGACTAGCACATGTGTTGTGTGGAAACTGCCTGAAGCCAAAAACTGCCTAAAAGGATTAGAAGGAACATTCCCAGATTTTTGAAGAATGGTTTGTGAAGTTTTCTTGTGACGCAGCAGGTTAAGGATCGGGTGTTATCACTGCTGTGGCATGGGTTTGATCCCTGCCCTGGGGATTTTTGTATGCCACAGGCACAACAGAAAGAAAGAGTAGTTTATGTTCCCACCAACCAGAGAGGAAAAAACCTCATAACTCACAGGACATTGGGTAGAGTACTCAGAGGGGTATTGTCCCAGCAATGGTGCAATTGTATCCCCTAAACTATAGACCACACTGATTCCTTCTAACAAAGCTTAAAAATAGGGTTCAAAAGGATAAAACTGTTTCTAGGTAATTCAGCAGCATCCCAGAACAAAGCTAATAGGTATAGTTATACAAAAATATCTAGCACTCTGTCATCAAAAAGATGACAAATAATAAGTGCGGGTGAGGCTCTGAAGAAAAGGGAACCCATGGGCACTGTTGGTGGAAAGGGAAGTTGGTACAGTCACTATAGAAACAGTATGGAGAGTCTTCGAAAAATTAAAAATAGAACTGTTGTATGATCCAGCAGTTCCACTCCTGGGTGTTGATCCAAAGAAAACAAAAACACTAATTAAAAACAATATATGTACCAATATGTTTATTCCAGCATTATTTACAATAGCCAAGATATGGGAGCAACCTAGTTAACCATCAGTAGATGAATGGATAAGGAAAATGGTGGTATTTTTATACAATGGAATATTAGCCATAAAAAAAGATCGAAACCTTTCCATTTGTGACGATTTGCTTATTGTGCTAAGCGAAATAAGAGAAAGATAACTACTATATCATTTCACTTACATGTGGAATCTAAAACAAAACAAATGAACAGACATAACAAAACAGAAATAAAATTACAGATACAGAGAACAAACTGGTGGTTGCCAGGGGGGAGAAGAGGGGGGAGGAAAGAAATAGATGAGAGAGAGTGAGATACAAACCTCCAGTTGCAAAAAAGAATTGAGTCAATGGTGTGACGTACAGTGTGGGGAATATAGTCAGTAACTATGAAATATCTTTGTTTGGTGACCTGTCCTAACTAGACTTAGAGAAGTGTTGTATCCATATTTTGTTTAACAGGAACCAACATAAGAGTTGTAGGTCAACTATACTTCAGAAACAAACCTATAGACTCATAGAAAAAGAGACCAGATTTATGGTTATCAGAGGTGGAGGGCCAGGTGGGGGGAGTTGGATGAAGAGAGTCAAAAGGTATAAACTCCCAGGAGTTCCTGTTGTGGCTCAGCGGTTAGCAAACCCGACTAGCATCCATGAGGAACAGGTTCGATCCCTGGCCTCGCTGAGTAGGTTAAGGATCCCGTGTTGCTGTGAGCTGTGGTGTAAGTCTTAGACGTGGCTTGGAGGCTTGGATCAGTGTGGCTGCAGCATAGGCCGGCAGCTATAGCTCCGATTGGACCCTTAGCCCGGGGACCTCCATATGCCACAGGTGTGGCCCTAAAAAAACAAAAAGACAAAAAAAAAAAAAAAAAAAGATATAAACTCCCAGTTATAAATAAGTACTAGGGCTGTAATGTACAACATGATAAATATAATTAACACTGCTGTATGTTATATAGGAAAGTTATTGAGAGAGTAAATTCTAAGCGTTCTCATCACAAGGAAGATTTTTTTTTTTCCGATTCCTTTAATTTTGTGTCTGTACGAGATGGTGGGTGTTCACTAAACTTACCGTGATGATCATCTCATGAGATAACTCAGATCATTATGCTACACACCTTAAGCTTATACAGTGTTGTACATCAGTTACATCTCAATAAAACTGGAGGAAAAACAATATCTAGCACTCACAAAGGTCAAATTCATATTTGGCTTCTAGTCAGAAACATCGGACTTACAGTGACACAGTCCATGAGGAGGAAAATTAAAAAATAGTCCCAGAAATGACACAGATGATAGAATTGGTTAGACAAAAGTATTAAAACAGTTATGACTATATTCCGTATGTTCAAGGAAGTAGAGGAAAGATTAAGAATGTTAAATGCAGTTATAAAATATATTTAAAAGACCCAAATTGAACGTATAGAGGTGAAACCTACGTGTGAGTACGTGGGATTTACTGCAAATTAGACAGTTCAGGAGAAAAGATTAGTAAACTTGAAGCCATAGCAGTACAAACACCCCAAAATAAAACTCAGGAAATAAAGATTAGAAAAAAATGAATAGAGCATCAGTGAGCTGTGAGACAACTCTAGGTGGTCTAACATACATATAATTGTAGTTGGGGGGGGGTTCAGAAAAAATTTTTTGAAGAAATAATGGTCAGAATTTACCAAATTTGACAAACTATAGACGTAAGGGTTTTCTCCTCCCAAAAGGGAACACAAAACAGGACAAAGAGAGGTGGCAAATAGAAAACAAATAGCAAGATGTAAGATTTACATCATACTATATAAATTGTTACATTGATATAAATCATCTAAATGATCTAGTTAAAAGAGGGAGCTTAATAGATTTGGTAAAAAAGCAGGACTCAACTGCATGTTGCCTATAAGAAACGTCTGATACATAGTAAGATACAAATAGGTTAAAAGTAAAAGATTGGAAAGGGAGATTCCATGCTAATGCTAATCCGGAAAGTTGAGATAACTATATTAATTTCAGACAAACTAGATTTTAGAAATAAAGAGGGCTGGAGTTCCGTCGTGGCGCAGTGGTTAGCAAATCCGACTAGGAACCATGAGGTTGCAGGTTTGATCCCTGCCCTTGCCGTGGCTCTGGTGTAGGCCGGCAGCTACAACTCCGATTCGACCCCTAGCCTGGGAACCTCCATATGCCATGAGAGCAGCCCAAGAAATGGCAAAAAGACTAAAAAAAAAAAAGAGGGTAATTTCATACAGTAGAGTGGTCAGTTTATCAAGCTGAATTTAATAATTCTAAAAACACACCTAATTACAGAACCTCAAAATACATGAATCAGAAATTGATAGAACTGAAATGAAAAATCCATAATTATAGCTGGAGATTTCACTCCCTTACCACTCAATATCTGATAGAACAAGTAGACAAAAAATTAGTGATGATTTAAACAACATTATCGACCAGTTGACCTAATTGACATTTATATGACATTCTACCTGGTACAGCAGAACATACATTTTGTTCAGTTGCACACAGGGCATTTACTAATGTAGATCACATTTTGTTCCATAAAGCAATATCAATAAATTTTAAATTAAGTCATAAAAAGTACAAAAAAGACAAAAATAAAAAAATTAAGACGGGAGTTCTCATCGTGGCTCAGTGGTTCATGAACCTGACTAGCATCCATGATGATGTGGATTCGGTCCCTGGCCTCGCTCAGGGGGTTAAGGATCCGGCGTTGTTGGGAGCTGTGGTATAGGTCACAGACATGGCTCAGAGCCCACATGGCTGTGGCGTAGGCCAGAGGCTACAGCTCCAGTTGGACCCCTAGCCTGGGAACCTCCATAAGCCGTGGGTGCAGCCCTAAAAAGACAAAAAAGACGAAAAAAAAAATTCACAAAAAGTATGTCATCTAGGAGTTCCCATCATGGCTCAGTGGTTAACGAATCCGACTAGGAACCATAAGGTTGTGGGTTGGATCCCTGGCCTTGCTCAGTGGGTTAAGGATCTGGCGTTGCCGTGAGCTGTGGTGTAGGTCGCAGACGTGGCTCAGATCTGGTGTTGCTGGAGCTGTGGAGTAGGCTGACAGCTGTAGCTCAGATTAGACCCTTAGCCTGGGAACCTCCATTTTCCATGGGTGCTGCCCTAGAAAAGGCAGGAAAAAAAAAAAAGCTTGTCCCCTAACCAAAAAGGAATTAAATTTAAAATCATAACAAAGATATCTGGAAAACCCCTAAATATTAGGAACATATTTTTAAGAAACTTATGGGTCAAAGGAAGACAAAGATAAATTTAGAAAATATTTTGTACTGAATCAAAACACAACATAGTTTGTGGGATGGAGATAATGTAATGTTTAGGGGAAATTCAGTAAATGCCTATATTAGGGAAAAAGTAAGGTTGCAAATCACTGTCCTCAGCTTCTACCTTAAGAAACTAGAAAAAAAGAAGAGAAAATTAAGTAAACAGAAGAAATGAGTTAAAAGCCAAAAACAGTGAAACAGAAAGACAGTAGAGAAAGTCAGTGAAATCAAAAGCTGACTCTTTGAGAAGAGCGATAAAACTCATAAACCTCCACCCTGTTGGATCAGAAAAAAGAGACAAGTTATCAATATCTGGAATGAAAGGGTCAGCAAAACTATACTGCAGATAGTATAGTTTTTTTTTTTTTTTTTTTTTTTGTCTTTTTGCTATTTCTTTCGGCTGCTCCCACGGCATATGGAGGTTCCCAGGCTAGGGGTCGAATCAGAGCTGTAGCCACTGGCCTCCACCACAGCCACAGCAACACGGGATCCGAGCTGCGTCTGAAACTTACACCACAGCTCACGGCAATGCCAGATCCTTAACCCACTGAGCAAGGGCAGGGATCGAACCCGCAACCTCATGGTTGCTAGTTGGATTCATTAACCACTGCGCCACGACGGGAACTCCTAGTTTTTAAAAGGATAAGTAAAAGAACAATATGATTTACTTCATATCAGTACATTAGACACTTAGATGAAATGGGCAAATTCCTTGAAAGATGCAAAATACCAAAGTCCACTCAAGAAATGAATAGCATGAATAATCTTATATCTATTAAATTCAGTTCTCACAAAGACTTTGAGCCCAGATGACTTCTGCCCTCCAGAACTTTAAGATAATAAGTGTATATAGTTTAAGCCATCAAGTTGGTGATATTGTTTTGGCAGCTGTAGAAAACTAATACAGTACCTAAGGGGATAAACCTCAGAATTAATGCTGGTTACTGTTGTGACATGGGTTTGACCCCTGGCCCAGGAACTTCCACATGCTACGAGTTCAGCCAAAAAAATGAAAAAGAATAGGACACATTCTGTGCCTATGTAGGGTCTACAGACCTTTTGCCATATGTTAACCTCTGCCTGTTCTTAGAAATCATCAGCAGGCTTGGAATCAAACTGGTCCTAAAGAACCATCTCAGGTTAATAATCTATCACTGTAGCATAGGTATAAATTTTTCTATCAAAATGTGAGTAGAGGCTCACTCCTACTGTATTTACCCTTACCAGAGTGTAAGTTCTATGGAGTTAGAAATTATTTATCTGTACTACAAGACCTAGTAATCAGAAGGGAGGCGGGAATGTTAAAAGTTTGAGAACCACCATTTTACTTTCTTAGTAGTAACTGTAGCTATACTTCTATCTTAATTACCTTGTAGAATCTGATAACTCAGTGGTATAGACTGTCACCCAGACTTCTCTCCAGAGGGCAGGCCTCGTCTTTGACGCCTTCTGGATATCTCACAAGCACCCCTGGTTAACCAGGTTTGCTTCCTTTATGGAGAGGCACTCCAGAATGTTTGAATTAAATTGGACAGAAAGAATAAAAAGTCCTGTTGAGTGCAACCATGAAGTCTTTTCATCTTTTTCTCCTGAACTAAAAAAAAAATCATGGAAGTAATATATGCTTAGTGTTAAAGTATTTAAGTGATACAGAATTTTAAAAGTGAAAATTCCTTCTTATCCTCCCAAATCTTATTCTCCAGAGGTCACAGTGTTTTAATAAATAAATTTGCCTATTCCAAGTACCTCATATAAGAAGAATTGTATAATAGTTGTCCTTTGGTATCTTGCTTAGCTCACCTGGCATAACGTTTTCAAGGTCATCCATATATGAGAATTTCCTATTATAGATGAATAATAGTCTATATTATATAATACATATATGCACACAATATATGCTGAAGAATATTATGTAGTAATACATACCATACCATACCATATTTTGTTTATGGACACTTGGATTTCTTGCCACTCTTTGGCTTTGTGAGGACTACTGCATTTGAGTCTCTGTGTTTACTTCTTTTAGGTACATCCCTGGGAGTGGAATAGCTGAATCATACGGTAATTCTATGTTGAGTATTTTAAAGGACCATCAGACTTTTCCATAGAGGACCACCAGCAATGCATGAGGGGTCCAGTTTCTCTACATCTTCACCAACACTTGTAATTTTTCCTTTTTTGGTGATAGCCATTCTCATGGGTATGAAGTGGTACGTCATTGTGACTGATTTGCATTCACCTTAGGAATGATCATGTTGAACACCTTTTCATGTGCTTATTGGCTATTTGCGTATCTTCTTGTAGGTCTCTCTTAAAAGAGGAAGGTAGATGAGCATATATATGAGTACTGTTGGTCATCTTCCCACTCCCCCCACCTCCCCAGTGTGGAGGAAGCAGATTAACTGGGAGAAAGTAGGTGAATAAATATAGCATGCAATTTCATATAGACATGTAGTCTGTATATGTGATCTTGTTTCTTCTGCATGCATCTTTATCTCTCTTTTGTACATATGTTGTCTGCAGTTAGATAACTCCTCCTGAAACTCCTGTGTTATTGGACTTGAATGTTTGAGAGGGGCCTGGGGCTGAAAGTAAACGAGGACTTTCCAGTTCATCCTTACATGAATATTTTCACAATTAAGATACGCTTATACTGCATTCATTTACAACCCTGATGTAGACCTACTTCCTTGTGTTCTCTGTCTGTCTTTTGTGTTTTAGTTTTAGGAGGCTGAAAGCCTTTATGGCGCAGACATCTATAGTACTTAGAGAGGCTGCTGCTGCTGTAATTTTCTGTACTTCTAACAAAGGAGCCAGTTCCTATATTCTTTTTTGTCGTCTTTCTGAAAACTCTTCTGTTTAAATCTGTGATACAAGATCTCTGTTTTAACAAAGAGAACAGTGAGTAATATACATAGTTAATTAGGGAATAAAGCTTTACAATAATTTTTCATTTGGGGGAATATGACAATTTAGTTATGTCGACTGAAGTTTTCAGTACCCTGTTGGTGACATTTGAAGCCTAATCTCATTTTTCTCTCGTGTCTCAGGTGTTTGCCGGCTAGCACTTTGGAGAGTGCACGCTTGTCTGGCATGTCCATAACAGAACGAACTGTGTGTTCCCTCTCAGAGGCACTAGGCAGCAGTTTCCCCCTTTGGACAGTTCAGAACAGTGAGCTTTATCATAGATTAATATCCATAGCTACATAGTGATTTTAAATTCAAAATAAACCTGGGGTAGGGGAAAGAAGAAAATACTCTCTTATGAAAAAGTGAAAACTTTCTCAGTGTGTCTTAATACGTCTTTAGGAATTATCTGTTCTTATGGCCTTTTTTCATGTAACACTAGATCAGGGACGAAGTTTTTTCTTAATTTATTTGTATTATTTGCTTATAAAAATTATACCCCCAAATGGCATAACTGGAATTAAGAGGAAATAGTTGGAAGGCTCAGTTTTTTTTCTTCATTCTTCCTGATTTATCTGCCTTTAAAAATTCAACAGAGTTTTAGTGTTGTTTTTATCTTTGTGTTTTGATTTTTCTTGCTACTCGTTTTCACATGGACTCGATACTACACAGAGTCATTCTGCGATTGCAGAGATTATGTGTATCTTTACAACTGTTAGAACCAAAAGTGAGGAACAGATTCCTTCATTAAGTGAGATTTATTAAGCTTGCAAATTATTAAGCTTGTTACAGGTTCCCTATTTATTTGAATTTTAGGGCAAGGGTTAGAACCAAAAGAAATTTTTTTTTTTTTTTTTTTTTTTTTGTCTTTTTGCTATTTCTTGGGCCGCTCCAGTGGCATATGGAGGTTCCCAGGCCAGGGGTCGAATCGGAGCTGTAGCCACTGGCCTACGCCAGAGCCACAGCAACTCGGGATCCGAGCCGCGTCTGCAACCTACACCACAGCTCACGGCAACGCCGGATCGTTAACCCACTGAGCAGGGGCAAGGACCGAACCCGCAACCCCATGGCTCCCAGTCGGATTCGTTAACCACTGCGCCACGACGGGAACTCCAGAAAATGTTTTTTGATTGGTAATATTTTCATTTAAAAGTTTAGCTGACCCCCAAATGATGAACATTCTAAAGAAAGGCATTGTCTTTGTATCTGTTCTAGTCATGCTTTCTGAATGCCTTATTTTTAGCTTTTTGTGATATTTGTGCTCATGCATGCCATCTCTCAGATGATCTGAAAGTGGCACACGTCACTGCACCTCACCCCTAAGCACTTGAGTGTGTGTCTCCTCTAAGAAGGAGGGTATTATCCTATACAAAACCGCAATAGTCGGTCATACTCCAGAAAGCTAACATTATGATAGTAAGGTAATGTGTGATCTGTTTTTCTAAATTTTTTGAATTCTCCCCAAAATGTTCTTTTTCTTGTCACCATAATCCAGGATCCAGCCAAGGATCACACACTGCATTTGGGTGTTGTGTCCTTTTAGTCTTTTTAAAATGAGAACAGGCCCCTATACTTTTTAAAAAATTTTTTTGTGTTTCATAACAATATTGTGAGTTTAGGCCAGTTGTCTTTTGTCCATGAGTAGTTTCAGGTTAAACATTTTTGGTAGAAATACATGTATGCTTCTCATTACATTCTGTGAAGAGGCACAATGGCATTAACAGTCTGTGTTAAGATAGAGGATACAGAGTTTGGTCATAATGCAGATGACTGTGCTGGGGGAGGTTTGTCAGATCCCTCCATTGGAAAGCCCCTTATCCTTTTTAAATAACTAATCTGTAGGTTTCATGCTTTGAGACCGTGTGGCTATCCTGTTCCCTAATAACCTTTCACTTGATGTTTTTATTGATTGATTTAATCCAGTTACCGCAGAGGTTTACTGATGGATATCGATGTATGTGCAGAGCCCCAGGAAATTTTGTTTTGTATATATATTTTTCCAGGGATATAGTCCATGGTCTCCAAAATATTTAAAAGATCTCCCCCCCCCCCAGTTTTTTTAGGTGCCGTTTTCAAGTTTCCATGCATCAGGGAAGTCTCTTGTAAGTGCTAGGTTGCTAGAATCTGGGAACCAACCCTGCCCATCTAGTTTTCCTAATTATCTTGCCCAGCATCACATACAACAACTAGGTACTTAATTTTTGTTGTTATTTGTTTGAGAACACTTTGTTCTGGCCTTTCCCTTATCCTGAGCCAAGCATTTGGATCTTTTGTGTTTGGCATAAACTGTTCTAAAAAATAAAGCCAAGGGGCTTAGCCCTTGGTTTTTGTGTTCTCATTGAAGATTTTTTTGGGCACAGCAAAATTTGATTTGTATCTTTGTTGACAGTGAAGTGAATTTAGGTCAGTTGGAAATGAGTTAAAACAGTATCAACTATATTTAGTTTTCTAAGTATCAGTTGTATCAGTATAAGATTTTTTCACAAATGTGAAATAGCTCTTTTTAACTGAGTAGGCAAGAAGGTCCCATAGGTGACTTAGGGAGCCTTAGTCCATTATTAGCATAATATTATTTTCCCTGCTCAACCAGGAGAGCAGCATGGAATTCATCATGGCAGCAGCCAATGACCTGTGTTTTGTTTTGTTTGTGCATCAGCCTGTTGTTACTTGTGTGAAAGTGTCTGTCATTTAGGTGACTGACAGTAATTATAAGAGCTGACATTGAAATAGTATACTTGGGAGTTCCTGTAGTGGCTCAGCGGAAACGAATCTGACTAGTATCCATGAGGACTCAGGTTCGATCCCTGGCCTCACTCAGTGGGTTCAGGATCCGGTGTTGCTGTGAGCTGTGGTGTAGGTCACAGATGCAGCTCCGATTAGACCCCTAGCCTGGGAATCTCAATATGCTACAGGTGCGGCCCTAAAAAAAAAAGACCAAAAAAGGAAAGAAATAGTATACTTTACCGCACATGTTATACCGTTTCATCCAGAAGATCACTCTATGAAAGCAGATATGACAAAAAAAAAAAAAAAAAAAAAGGAGTTCCCGTCATAGCTCAGTGGTTAATGAATCCGACTAGGAACCATGAGGTTGTGGGTTCGATCCCTGGCCTTGCTCAGTGGGTTAAGGAACTGGTGTTGCCGTGAGGTGTGGTGTAGGTTGCAGGTGTGGCTTGGATCCTGCGTTGTTGTGGCTGTGGCGCAGGCTGGCAGCTATGGCTCCAATTCAACCCCTAGCCTGGGAACCTCCATATGCTGCGGGAGCAGCCCAAGAAATGGCAAAAAGACAAAAAAAAAAAAAAAAAAAAGAGAAGGTATTATTTTTATTAGGGAAAAAAACCTAGAGAAGTTAAACAACATCCATTGCTGTGGCTATAGCTCCAATTTAACCCGTAGCCTGGGAACCTCCATATGCTGCAGGTACAGCCCTAAAAAAATACCCCCTCCCCCAAAAAAGTAAGCAACATCAAACAGCTTACAAAGATCTCCACATTCCATGAGCTTCCTGTCTTAAGAATATGCAAGGTAGAGGTGGATTCCCTGGTGGTCTAGAGGTTGAGGATTTGGTGTTGTTACTGCTATGGTATAGGTTTGACCTCTGGGCCAGGAACTTCTGCATGACATGGGCGTGGCTAAACGAAAAAAAGGGTAGAGGTGTTCTAAGAAATCTAAATATGGACAAAGCATGGCTCTGCTCTCAAGGATCCTTTAAATCCAACAAGTGTGTCTTATGAATGTATTATAGACAACAGATGCAGGGGTATGCTAAGGAAGTGCAGAAAAGGACAGGTGACTGCAGAAGATTGAGGTTGGTATCAGGGAGGGAGCGTTTGAGTGGGAAGAAAAGGGAAGAAGAAGAGTGAACAAAAGCTTGGAAATAGATGCTAGTTGGGTTTGTTACTGCTGAGCCACGAAGGAACTCCCCAAAAGCATGGAAATGGGAAAGCATGGGGGTTGTTACGGGAGAATTGGTCTGGTTTGGCTAGAGTATGAGCTGCATGAAGAAAGTAGTTCATCCCCCCCCCCCCCCCGCTTTTTTTGGTCTCTTTGCCTTTTCTAGGGCCGCTCCTGCGGCATGTGGAGGTTCCCAGGCTGGGGGTCTAATCGGAGCTGTGACCGCTGGCCTACACCGCAGCCACAGCAACATGGGTGTGAGCCACATCTGTGACCTACACCACAGCTCATGGCAACACCAGATCCTTAACCCACTGAGAAGGCCAGGGATTGAATCTGCCACCTCATGGTTCCTAGTCGGATTCATTGACCACTGAGCCACGACGGGAAATCCTTTTTTGGCTTTTTGAGGCCACACCTGAGGCATATGGAGGTTCCCAGGCTAGGAGGCAATTCAGAGCTGCAGCTCTGGCTTACACCACAGCCACAGCAGCAGCAATGCCAGATCCGAGCCACGTCTGTGACCTACACCACAGCTAATGGTAGTGCTGAGTTCTTTACTCACTGTGCGGAGCCAGGGATTGAACCTGCTTCTTTGTGAATACTAGTCAGATTTGTTTCTGCTGAGCCATAACAGGAACTCCTAGAAAGTAGTGCAAGATGGATATGAAAAGTTGGTTGGGATCTTGTTGTGGAGGGTCTTGAAAGCCATGGTAAGGAACAACCTCATTCTATAGGAAATTTGAGCAGGAAGTGAAAAATGTAGCTTCATAAAAGACCCAATAGTAATGATTGTAAATGTTTATATTTTAGTTATATCTCCATGCTAGTCTCTTAACATTTATCTCATTAATGCCTCACAGTAACTTTATGAACAAAATATGTCTCTTGCACGGATGTGAAACTGAGGCTCAGTGGGATTAACTGTGCAAATGTCGAACAGATATCACTGGAGCTAGGACTTAGTCTGGGCTCTGTCATTTTCTATGGCCTGTGCTATTTACCACTGCGATGTACTGTCACTTCTTTTATCAGATCACCTGTTAAGTTCTTAATTCTCTGGTAAGAATATGACTTTTCAGAGCTCTGCAAGGACTGGTTCTCAACGTGTAGTCACGCTAAGGAATATAATCACCACCAAACCTGACTTGTGCTGCTCTCTAATCATCCCAAAGCTGGATGGGAAATTGAAGAGTTGGATGGTGTTTGATTTACATGCTTCATGACATCAATACATGCTCATAGCAGATGTTTTTATTTTCATTTTCATTGTTTAACCTTACCAGCCCCAAAATCTCGGGTCAGGTAATGCTCAGTTCCTAGGGGCATTTTAAGATGCATGAAGAAGTGACATTTTTCCTAGCTGAAATATGTTTCTTCTCAGCAGGTTTTCTACTTGGAAGAGACCATGACTACTGATGAAGGTGCCAAGAACAATGGAGAAAGCCCAGCAGCAGCTGTTGCTGAACAGGGAGAGGATATTACCTCCAAAAAAGATAGAGGAGTTTTAAAGGTGAGGCCTCAAGGATGAATGACATGTAGGGAAATTTGCTATCTGGAAAGATTGTTAATAAAAATCTTTTTTTGCTTTTGCATTTTTGACTGGAGGTGGATGATGTTTATTGAGGCTTACTAAGTGCCAACCACTACAGCTAAATTCTCATTTCATCTTCATAACTTGAGGTTTATTTTAAATCCTGGATTATAGATGGTAAAACTGAAGGCCAGCTAGGTAAATTAACTTGCCCCAAATCACATATCTTAGGAAATGCCCATATGTGGTTCAGGCCCAAGTTAGAGCTGACTCCAAAAGGCTGTCTCTCTCCCTTTTCTCAGTGTGTAAATGAGTTATTATTTTAATATAATACTTAAGTATGTGAAAGCTAGCTGATAACAGCTTGACTTCTTTTTTTTTTCTTTTTGGCCACCCCGAGCGATATGAAGTTCCCAGGCCAGGGATCAGATCTGAGCCACAGTTGCGACCTGTGCTGCAACTGCAGCAGTGCTGGATCCTTTAACTTACTCTGCCTGGCTAGGGATTGAACCTGCATCCTTGTGCTGCAGAGACTTTGCTGATATCATTGTGCCACACAAGAACTCTGACAACTTGCTTTTTTTTTTTTTTATTGTTTTTTAAAATTAATTTAAAAAATTTTTATTAAAGTATGGTTGATTCAAAAGACTTTTTTTTTTTTTTTTTTTTTTTTTTTTGATTGTGCTCATGACATGTGGAGGTTCCCAGGCTAGGGATGGAATCCATGCCACAGCAGTGACAACACTGGAGCCTTAAAGCTCTGCTGTACCACAGGAGAACTCTTCTCGAAAGGCTTTATTTATTTATTTATTTAATTACTCAAATGATTTATCACATCTGTAGTTGTATAAAATCCAATTTTATAGCATTTCCATCCCACAACCCAAGCACATCCCTCCACCCCTCAAACTATCTCCTCTGGAGACCATAAATTTCTCAATGTTTGTGAGTCAGCATCTGTTCTGCAAAGTTCAGTCTGTCCTTTTTTTAGATTCCACATGTCAGTGAAAGCATTTGATGTTGGTGTCTCATTGTATGGCTGACTTCACTTAGCATGATAATTTCTAGGTCCATCCATGTTGCTAAAAATGCTGGTATTTCATTCCTTTTAATGGCTGAGTAATATTCCATAGTGTATATGTACCACATCTTGATCCACTCCTCTGTTGATGGACATTTAGGTTGTTTCCATGTCTTGGCTATTGCAAATAGTGCTGCAATGAACATCGGAGTACATGTGTTTTTTTGAGTCATGGTTTTCTCTGGATAGATGCCCAGGAGTGGGATTGCTAGATCAAATGGTAGTTCTTTTTAGTTTTCTGAGGAATCTGCATACTGTTTTCCACAGTGGTTACACCAGTTTTCAAAAGGCTTTTTTAAAATAAAAACAAAAGCTAACTTTCAGAGTTCAAAGGATTTTGTTTTTTATGTACAGTGTTCCTGGGTGCAGCAAAGATTTTTTTTGAGGTTTCATCAGAGAATATATTTCATTTTTGAATTAGCTTTCCTTGTTAAAAACACTTTTTTCACTCTGTAATTATTTTCACACACGAGTTTTTTGTATCGCACAGTGGTCTATTGAGATGATCAGAGAACTTTTTTTTTTTTTTTTTTTTTTTTTTTAGGGCCACACCTGCAGCAAATGGAAGTTCCCAGGCTAGCAGTTGAATCACAGCTGCAGCTGCTGGCCTATACCACAGCCACAGCAATGCAGGATCCCAGCCATGTCTTCAACCTACACCACAGCTCAAGGCAACACCAGATCCTTGTCCTGCTGAGTAAGGCCAGGGATCGAAACTGCATCCTCATGGATACTAGTAGGATTTGTTACCCCTGAGCTACAACAGGAACTCCCACAGGGCACTTTTTGATTCTTCCTTTTATATATAGAAGATATATATGTGTGTTTTATTCCATATAAGCAAGAGAGGTTAAGGGGCTTCAGTCATATTAAGTTGTCTTTCTCATACACTGTTGTTGTATATACATTCAAGTTTTGTATCATTAATTTTTTCTCTTTTGCTGAAAAGATTCTCTTACACATTCTAAATATTACCACTCAGCTGAGTTTTAATATCTCCTTGTGTTATCAGTAGCAAATGAGAATTTTTAGTTTGTTTTGGCTAATCTTGCTTGTGTGAAAGCTTTTTTTCTGTGCCCGAATATACATGTTTTACTCTTAGGTTGCATTATGGCAGGCCAAATTTTGAAGACTTGCACCTGTAGAATAAGGACTTTATGCTATAGATGTATACATCGTGGTATCTTCATTCAGAGGGCTTCTCAGCCTTGTAGCTATAGGACTTTTCATCTCAGACTCCAGGATGCCTCTTGGGACAGTGGAAATTCTAGGGGCTGTTCTCAGCACCTCCTTGCTTCTCTTCTCTTATCTTTTCAGAGCACTGGTACAGAGAACACAGGCCCCCAACTTGCCTCAGGCCCTGCTTTGTTCCAGGGAGTAAATCTAATAAAATTTTTAGGCTTGTAAGAAACATTTTGAGACCATAAGCTCTTTAAATCTTATTATTTATCGCTGTCTAGAGCCTCAGGTTTCACCATTGGGCTTTTAGTTAAGATTAAATAGGTCTATTAACTGTGTGACCTAGGGCAATTTAGTAACCCAACTGTGATGAAGTGTCCTCATTTGTAAAATTAGAGTAATGATACTGGCTACCTCGTAGTTACTGAGATTACATGAAGTATTTAGCATGTGCCATGCCTATAGTATTCTCTTATTAACTGTTTTTTTAGGACACACTTAAATTATTATTCAATGCAGTATAAAACAATATGCATAGATCTGGTACATAGTTTTTTAGTTTTTAACCTTAGGGAAAAAGATAATGAGGAAAAGATTTATAAATCTTGGAGTTCCTGTTGTGGCGCAGTGGAAATGAATCCGACTAAGAACAGTAAGGATGTGGATGCAATTCCTGGCCCCCCTCAGTGGGTTAAGGATCCAGCGTTGCCATGAGCTGTGGTGTAGGTTGCAGATGCAGCTTGGACCTGGCGTTGCTGTGGCTGCAGTGTAGGCCGGCAGCTGTAGCTCTGATTAGATCCCTAGCCCGGGAACCTCCATATGCTGCAGGTGTGGCCCTAAAAAGCAAAAAAAACAAAAACAAAAAAAAAACCAAGGATTTACAAACCTCATTTATTTTTTTGGCCTTGCCCATGGCATATGAAGTTCCCAGGCCAGGGGTCAAACCCGAGTCATAGCAGTGACAACATGAGATCCTTACCCGTTGAGCTACCAGGGAACTCCTCTATCCCTGTTATCGAAGTTGCAGCTGACATCAGTAATCCCTTCTGTGAACAGCCATCAATTCTGACCGCAACTTGAATTATACCTAGAACTTGGAATTTACCAAGATGAGGTCTGGATGCTCTTTTAAAAATGCACAATTTTGGAGTTCCTGTCATAGCCTGGTGCTTAACAAATCCAACTAGGAACCATGAGGTTGTGGGTTCGATCCCTGGCCTTGCTCAGTGGGTTAAGGATCTGGCGTTGCCGTGAGCTGTGGTGTA
This sequence comes from Sus scrofa, assembly GCF_054392235.1. Taxonomy (NCBI): domain Eukaryota; kingdom Metazoa; phylum Chordata; class Mammalia; order Artiodactyla; family Suidae; genus Sus; species Sus scrofa. Next base: position 40,078,046 of record NC_139389.1, on the reverse strand, counting down.
GGTTGCAGACGCGGCTCGGATCCCACGTTGCTGTGGCTGTGGCATAGGCCAGAGGCTACAGCTCTGATTAGACCCCTAGCCTGGGAACCTCCATATGCCGAGGGAGCAGCTCTAGAAAAGGCAAAAAGACACACACACACAAAAAAAAAAATGCACAATTTTACCATAAACCACTATGGCTTCTACGAAATTGGAGACACTTTTATTTATTTATTTTTGCTTTTAGGGCTGCACCTGTGGCACATGGAGGTTCCCAGGCTAGGGTTCAAATCAGAGCTGTAGCTGCTGGCCTACCCCACAGCCACAGCAATACAGGATCCAAGCCTTGTCTGCGACCTAACCTACGCTATAGCTCACAGCAACGCCAGATTCCCGACCCACTGAGTGAGGCCAGGGATTGAACCCGCATCCTTATGGATACTAGTTGGATTCATTTCCACTATGCCACAGCAAACTCCCAGGAGACACTTTTAAATGAGAAACTCCTGCTTCCATAAGATAAGGAAACAATACTCTTTCCATAGTCATCAAGTATAAAAAAACCCTTCACAGTCTGATTTACCTTTGACAAAGGTAAAATGATTCACTGCTACATTCCATGGATTATTTTGGTGCTCAGTAGTTCTTAACACAAAATAAATTCTGAACTCTTAACTGGGTTTTGCAAAGCAAGACCCCAGGACAAAAATGTGTTGAACTGGCACAAGTCCATAATCTAAAGAAAAGGAATTGAATGTAAGATGTTTACCAACTTTATTCTTTCTGATTTTACGGTAGCCTCAGGTATTGAGCCCTCATTGGTTTCTTGTGTCTGTCCTTTATGAACATAACTCAGTCTCTATTTTAATACTCTTCAGGGTCATTTTTTGCTGAGTATTTCATTGAGCAACATATAAGATCGTCTTATTCAACTACAGCCATTTGTTCTTCCCAAGATTTCATTTCATTATGATAATGAATTTTATCACCTAAAGTTGAATATGTACTTGCAAGTTGAATATGTACTTGCAAGTTGAATATGTACTTGCTTCTGAGAACTAGAGAGATTTTTCCAGTTTTCGCTTACAGTTTTCAGCTTTACCTGTGATGTACCTTAGCTTCTTGAAAGCATTCACCTGTAAAAATGTTAGAAACTGAGCAGGGTCTTTTTGGTTTTCCAAACATTGTTCACTCTCTCTCTCTTTTTTTTTTTTTTAATTAATGTTTCCTTTTTTTAAATGCTTCTGCATGATTTCTTTTTCCAAAGATACCATTTGACTTGGAGTGAGTTGTGCTCAGATTCTGTTTATCTCTTTGTATGCCTGCCAGTCTGCCCTATAAGCATGTTCATTTCACATATCTTTTTCTCTGAATCAAGCAGTTCCTTCCATAGCTCAGCAATTTAAAAAATTGAATGTATGAAGTCACAGGCGTCTTTGGATAACCATTCAAGTTGGATGAAAACCATCTTAGTACACACACAAAACTGAAGGGAGAGTGCAGTTAACTTCCATAACCGGCACAGAGGTCCACTCCTGACTTTTCCAGGGTACTCAGCACACCCCACACACCCCAGAGAAGAGCTATTGCACCCCCAAACAAAGCACTGACCATGGGCCCATCTTGTACAGTGCCCTGGCACATTAGAGCAACCCCCACAAGGACGACTTGAACCTGCGAGCAACCCTCATGGGTTTGCTATCATGTCTGCCACTTGAAAGGCCCTATTTTTTTTTTGTATTAACTATGAGATATATATGTGTATATGTATATTTTAAAAGACCAAGACAGATATGGGAAGTCAGAAACCAGCCCAGGAAGGTAAAATTTTGTCGAGTTTACATTTTTAAAATGAATTGAGATGAGATTGTATCCTTAAGACAATGCCAGATTTATGCACTAAATTCATCTTGTTGGGGAAATCTGATGTGATACCACAGCATCACTTGCAGATGTGAACAGCTCTCTGACTCCTTGGTGGTCATTTATTCCATATGCCCAGCTGCTGGCTTATAGTCCTAGAAATGCAGATTCCCTCTTTGTGGGGCTCAGGCTCCCAAAGATTGCACGCAGTTCACGAACATGAGCACTTTTAGAATAACATGCGATTTCTTTTACATTTATTTTTCTCAAACTTCTTTTTCCCCCTTTGAGTTCTAAAAGGGCAGCTATGAGTTTGTTTGTTTAAATAGCTTGGTTTAACTTTTTAAACTGTATTTTTCCCAGCTTCATCGAGATATAATTAAGTTTAAGGTATGCAATGTGATGATATATTTTTAAATAATTACCATCGTAGGGTTGGCTGTTAACCCCTTCATCACTTCAGATAATTATTATTTATTTTTCATGGTGAGAACAGTTAAGATCTGTCCTCTTAGCAACTCTCAAGTATATAATGTAGTGTCATTAATTACAGTCACCATGCTGTGCATATTAGATCCTGAGAATTTATTCATCCTAAAACCTGAAGTTTGTACCTTTGACCAACATCTCCCCATTTTCCCCCATCCTCTAAGCCTCTGGCAGCCATCCTTCTCTCTGTTTCTGTGAGTTGAGCTTTTTTTAGATTCCACATCTAAAAAAGTTCACACAGTTTGTTTTTCTTTGACTGATTTATTTCATTTAGCCCTCAATGCCCTCAAAGTACATCCAGGTTGTCACAAATGCTATGATTTCCTTCTTTCTCGTGGCTGAATATTTTTCCATTTTATATGTACACCACATCTTTATCCATTCATCCATCATTGGACACTTAGGTTGCTCCCATGGTTTGGCTGTTGGGAATAGTGCTGCAATGAACACAGGAATGCATATATCTTCTTGAGAGGGTGATTTCATTTCCTTTAGATTTATACCCAGAAGTGGGATTGCTGGATCAGATGGTAGTTTTAAGTTTTTTGAGGAAATTTCACACTGTTTTCCGTGATGGCTGTTTAATACTGGGACAAGGGCTTCTTTTTCTCCACATGCTCACCAACAGTTATTTCTTGACTTTTTTTTTTTTTTTTTTTTTTTTTTTTTTTTAGGAATGCCATTTTTATCTATCTATTTATTTATTTTAGGGCTCCACCCATGCAGGAAGTTCCTAGGCTAGGGGTCGAATTGGAGTTACAGCTGTTGGCCTACACCACAGCCATGGCAGTGTCGATCCAGGCTGGGTCTTTGACCTACACCACAGCTCATGGCAACACCAGATCCTTAACCCACTGAGCGAAACCAGGGCTTGAACCTGAATCCTCATGGATACTAGTTGGGTTCTTTACACTAAGCCATAGCAGAAACTCCTTTCTTGACTTTCTGATATTAGCCATCCTGACCCATGTGCGATGATATCTCATTGTGATTTGGGTTTGCATTTCCAGTATGATTAGTCATGTGGAGTGTCTTTTCATATACCTGTTTGGCCAATTGTATGTCTCTTTTGGAAAAATATCTATTCATTTTTTGTGCCCCCCCCCTTCTGTCTTTTGTCTTTTTCAGGCTGTACCCGTGGCATATGGAGGTTCCCAGGCTAGGGGTCTAATCTGAGCTGTAGCTGCCGGCCTTCACCACAGCCAGAGCAACAATAGATCCAAGCCTCGTCTGTGACCTACACCACAGCTCATGGCCACATCGGATCCTTAACCCCCAAGTGAGGTCAGGGATCAAACCCACAACCTCATGGTTCCTAGTCAGATTCGTTTCCACTGCACCATGACGGGAACTCCTTCTATGCCCATTTTCAATTGGTTTTTTTAAAATATAGAATTGTATGAGTTCCTTGTATATTTTGGCTGTCAGATACATGGTTTGCAGATATTTTCTCCTATTCCATAGGTTGACTTTTCATTTTGGTGATTGTCTCTTTTGCTGTGCAGAAGCTTTTTTAGTTTGATGTCCCACTTACTCATTTTTGCTTTTGTTGCTTATACTTTTGGTATCATATCCCAAAAATTGTTGCCAAGATCAATGTCAAAGAGCTTTTCCCCCTTGTTTTCTTCTAGATGGTTCATAGTTTCAGATCTTATATTTTAAGTCTGTAATCTATTTTGAGTTAATTTTTGTGGTGGTGTAAGATGGGGTCCAATTTTGTTGTTCTGCATAGGATTACCCAATTTTCCCTGCACTGTTTATTGAAGAGTTTATCTATTCCTCATTAAGTATTCTGGTTGGCTCCCTTGTCAAATATTAGTTGACTGTCTATGCTAGGGTTTATTTCTCGGTTCTCAAATTCTATTCCATTGGTCTGTGTGCCTGTTTTTATAGCAGGACCATTTATAGTTTTGATTACTTTAGCTTTGTAATATAGTTCGAAATAAGGAAATGGGATGCCTCCAGCTTTGTTCTTTCTTAGCATTGCTTTGGCTATTTGGGGTCTTTGATAGGTTCACATGAATTTTAGCATTTTTTCCTATTTCTATGGAAAATACCATGAGAAATTTTGATATGGCTTGCATTGAACCTATAGATCTCTTTCAGTAGTTTAGATGTTTTAACATTTTTAATTCTTTTGATCCATGAACATAGGATATCTTTCCATGTGTATTTGTGTCTTCTGCAGTTTCTTTCATCAGAATTTTATAGTTTGCAGGTGTACAGATCTTCACCTTCTTGGTTAAATTAGTTCCCAACTTATTTTCTAGTTTTTGATGCTATTATAAATTGGACTTTCTTAAATTGAGATGTAATTGATAATATTATATTAGTTTCAGATGTACAGCATAATGATTTGACATTTGTATATATTGTGAAGTGATGACTACAATTAGAATCTATATATAATCTATGTCACCATATATAGTTTAACATTTTTTGTGTGATGAGAACTTTTTAGATCTCTTAGCAACTTTGAAATATGCAATACAGTATTAACTGTTGCACCATCTGTACATTATATCCATGAATTAGTTATTTTATAACTGGAGGTTTGCACTTTTTGACTCTCTTTACTGGTTTCTTCCCCCCTCCCCTCAGATTCCTACTTCTGGCAACTACTGGTCTGTTTCTGTTTTCTGTTTCTATGAATTTAGTTGTTTTTTCTTTTCTTTCTTTTTCTTAGATTCCATGTATGAGTTTATATAGTATTTGACCTATTTTGCTTAACATAATGCTCTCAGGGTCCATCCATGTTGTGACAAATGGCAAGATTTTGTTCTTTTTTCAGGCTGAATTATATTCCATTGTGTACACACACACACGCACACATAAAATATGTACAGATATACATATATTTTCTTTATCCATTCATGTGTTGATAAACAGAGGTGGTTTCCATCTTGGCTGTTGTAAATAATGCTGCAGTGAACATGGGGGTACATATATCTTTTTGAGTTAGTGTTTTCATTTCTTTTGGATAAATACCCAGAGGTGGAATTACTGGATCGTATGTTACTTCTACTGTTAATTTCTTTTCTTTTTTTTTTTTCTTGTCTTTTTAGGGCCGCACCTGAGGCATATGGAGGTTCCCAGGCTAGGGGTCAAATCAGAGGTATAGCTGCTGGCCTACACCACAGCAGTGCCAGATCCCAGCCGAGTCTGCGACCTACACCGCAGCTCACGGCAACACTAGTTCCTTAACGCAGTGATCAAGGCCAAGGATCGAATCTGCGTCCTCATGGTTACTAGTCAGATTCATTTCCGTTGAACCACAGCAGGAACTCCCTTCTACCGTTAATCTTTTGAAGAACCCTCCATACTGTTTTCCATAGTGGCTGTGCCAGTTCACATTCCCACCAACAGTGTGCAAGGGTTCCCTTTTCTCTGCATCCTCACCAGCACTGGTTACTTCTTGACTCTTTTTTTTTTTTTTTTTTAGGTCTGTACCCACAGCATGTGGAAGTTCCCAAGCTAGGCATCGAATCAAGAGCCTCAGCCGCCGGCCTACACCACAGCCACAGCCACATGGAATTGAGCAGTGTCTTCAATGTATACCACAGCTTACGGCAACACCGGATCCTTAGCCCACTGAGTGAGGTCAGGGATTGAACCCACATCCTCATGGATGCTATTCAGGTTCTTAACCTGCTGAGCCACAGTGGGAACTCCACTTGACTTTTTGATAATAGCCATCTCCACACATGTGAGGTGGTACCTCATTGTGGTCTTGGTTTGCATTTCCAGGACTGTGTTTTTATTTTTCGTATATTTGGTTGTCAGTGTAGAAATGCAACAGGTTTCTTTATGTTGATTTTGTAATCCTGCAAGTTTACTGAATTCATTGATCAGTTCAAAAAACTTTTTTGACAGTTGCAGTAATATATATTTTTTTCTTTAGAATTTCTGGGCTTTTGAACTAAGAAAATTGTAGAATCCAAGTTCACGGTGTTTATATGCTGATATGAGGGTGGGGCAAGGAAGACGCATCTGAAAAAAATTTAGAAGCAAAGAATTGAATTCTTTAGTTAAAAAATCAGACTTCCTCAAAAAAGATGTTTATTGGACATTAGCTACCACACTCTGTTATCTAACAAAAATGATTAATTTGGCATAAGTGATTGACAGAGTAAATTACACCACACATGCCTGGATTTGATTTTCTTTTCCCAGAACTAACCCACTGCATTAGTGACTTGCTCTGCCAAGAACAAAATAAATATACTGGATTTTATGATAGTTAAATATTTTTCAACTTGGCACGTTTTCATTTCCTTTACTAGAAAACCAGTTATTTAGTATCATATCGGTACTCTGCAGTGATACTATTTTTTTTACACATTGAATATTCTTCAAATAGTAGGAAGTAAAACCTGTTATATCAGGAAATTGGGCTTTTTGAAATTAAACCAAACTAGTGGAATCTAGTCAAAAGCTAATGTTTTTAGCAAAGGAGAGAAATAAAAATCTCAGCTTTGAAATTTTGCTTCAGACTTTTTTTTTTTTTTTTTTTTTTTTTTTAAGCTTTTTAGAACTGCGGGGACAGTACATGGAAGTTCCCAAGCTAGGGGTGGAATCAGAGCTATGGCTGCCATTCTACACCACAGCCAAAGCAATGCCAGATCTGAGCTGAGTCTGGGACCTGCACCACAGCTCACAGCAACATGAGCCTTAAATGGCCTTAACCTACTGAGTGAGGCCAGGGATGGAACTCACATCCTCATGAGTACTTGTTGGGTTCTTTACTGCTAAGCCACAATGGGAACTCCTAGACTTCTTTCGTGAATGTTTTTGGAAGTCCATTAATGTCTTTCGTCTAATTCATTTTGTACATGGGCTTGCTCTGTGTTTTGAGAGATTTTTGTGTCAAAGCATGAGGCATTATACCAACGAAACAGGAGCTATTGGTTAATTATTTTGAGAGAATAGGGCGATTAGCAGGAAAATCAAATATAGCATTAAAGATTTCGAGTGGATGGAGTTCCCGTTGTGGCCCAGTGGTTAACGAATCCGACTAGGAACCATGAGGTTGCGGGTTTGATCCCTGGCCTTGCTCAGTGGGTTAAGGATACGGTGTTGCTGTGAGCTGTGGTGTCGGTTGCAGATACGGCTTGGGTCCTGTGTTGCTGTGGCTCTGGCCTAGGCCAGTGGCTACAGCGCCGATTCAACCCCTAGCCTGGGAACCTCCATATGCTGTGGGAAGTGGCCATAGAAAAGACAAAAAGACCAAAAAAAAAAAAAAAAAAAAAGATGTAGAGTGGCATAGGACACTTTTCTAACAGTGAGGATTAGTGAGAGACCAGGGAGGGAAGCCTTTATTTAGAAAGGACGGATAATTGTTTGCAAAGCTGCCTGAGTGATGTGGGATGGACTGTGTGACCTTTTTATTCTCCGATAAGAAGTAAAATGTTTCACCTCCGTTTTCTTGACATTTGTTTTTTCTAGATTGTCAAACGAGTGGGGAATAGTGAGGAAACACCAATGATTGGAGACAAAGTTTATGTCCATTATAAAGGAAAATTGTCAAATGGAAAGAAGTTTGATTCCAGTCATGACAGGAATGAACCGTTTGTCTTTAGTCTTGGCAAAGGTAAGAGGGTATTTTTTTTGAGTTATATTTTGCTTAGATTTATTGCTGTTTATATAGGAGCTAGTGGAGCCTATCCTTGGCAAAAGTAAAGATATTTTAGGGCACTAGTTCTCAAAATGTTGTCCATGGATCCCTGAGGGTCCCTGATATCCTACTAGGGGATCCATAATGTTAAAATTATTTTCATAATAATAGTAAGTTTTTTTTTTTTTTTTTTAAACTGTGTTGACACTTGGACTGATAGTACCAACCTATAGTGGTGAAAAATTGCTGGTGCCTTAGCACAAATCTAGGCAATGGCACCAAACTATACCAGTAGTGGTATATTCTTTATTGCCCTCACTCACTGTTTAAATAAATTAAAAAAAAAAAAAAAAAAGGCAAGTTTCACTTAAGAATGTCCTTGTTTTAAAAAATTTTTAATTAGGAGTTCCCATCGTGGCGCAGTGGCTAACGAATCCAACTAGGAACCATGAGGTTGCGGGTTTGGTCCCTGCCCTTGCTCAGTGGGTTAACGATCCAGCATTTCCGTGAGCTGTGGTGTAGGTTGCAGACGCAGCTCGGATCCTGCGTTGCTGTGGCTCTGGCGTTGGCCAGAGACTACAGCTCGGATTCGACCCCTAGCCTGGGAACCTCCATATGCCGCGGGAGCGGTCCAAGAAATAGCAAAAAGACAAAAAAAAAAATTTTTTTTTAATTAAAAATTTTATTAAATTTTAGTCTTTGAGTTTCACATTGTTTTGATATTTTGCGACATAAGGGAAGGCACATGTAAGACACTTCTGCCTACCCCAGTACAGTGGTCATTACAAGGAAAAGCACTTGTGCACTTGCTATAGTTGAAAGCTGGACTAGCTGCAGTTTTTTCTTGAAGCACCATTCATTTTAAGGGCAAGCTATGATTATTCACTTGATTATTCCATATATGGCAGAAATTTTCTTGCACATGAAGTGAGCCTATCCCTTCAAGGGAAACAACTGACAATATTTGTTACCACTAAGTTTTCAAGTGAAAATTACAATTGTGCAAAATTTGTATCTGCTACTCAGAGCATGACAGCTTTCCAAAATTTAAAAGACTTAATATCAGTGAGTATTAATGAATGTGGTTTTTAAATATTACAAGATGAAATGTGTTAACATTTGGAAGACTGTGCGACTCGGTGAACAATATTTTCCCAGTGACCAATGCTCAATGTTACAAAATTATGCATGAGTAAAAGACTCATTTTTACACTTGCAAATTATGAAACAGTGCCACTCTTCTCATTGATTTTTTTTGGCTTTGGGAAATATAGTTATTTTCCATAAAATACATTAATATATGAGGTTATTGTTATTTTTAAATGAATTGGTAAATATTTAAAAATTTTAAACATGGTAAATACTAATACGTATAAAAACAAAAGCTCCTTAGAGTCTTCAACTTTTCAGATGTTAAGGGGGCCTAAGGGAACAAAAGTTGAGCATCGCTGTTTTCAGTTCTTAAATGTGATTTTTTTTTTTTTTTTTTTTTGGCTATTTCTTTGGGGCTGCTCCCACCGCATATGGAGGTTCCCAGGCTAGGGGTCTAATCGGAGCTGTAGCCACCGGCCTACGCCAGAGCCACAGCAACGCGTGATCCGAGCCGCATCTGCAACCTACACCACAGTTCACGGCAACGCCGGATTGTTAACCCACTGAGCAAGGGCAGGGATTGATCCCTCAACCTCATTGTTCCTAGTCGGATTCGTTAACCACTGCGCCACGACGGAACTCCTTAAATGTGATTTTTTAAAACACGTATGCTTCTAAATGTCTTGAGTTAATTTATTATTCTTATTTTTTTTTTAATCTTGGAAGAAAAATAATAGCCCACACATCAGGTTGAACTTTGGTGGACCTTATGGCTTGTTGGAAGTTAGTGGCTGAATTATAATGTCTTTTTATTTGTATCTGTCACAGACATAACAAACTTCTAGTTTGTTCCCAGATCAAGTGTAGGAGAAAAGGGGCAATGCCCCCATTCACCACTGTAGCTCAGTGTTGACCATAGTTCCTTTCTTTTTCTGACTCTACCCCTTCGTTGAGTTGCTAACTAAGCATGAATCTGGGAAAGGAAGCAGCAAGTCCCTAAGTCACTGCCCCTGTGCCTCCCTGGTACTTAGAGGCAGGCATATGTCAGGGTGAATTCCACTTTCCGTGCAGCCGTATCCTCTCTCCAAGCTCTGGTGCTGGCTCTGCCACTGCTCCCTTCTCCTTTGGGTCCACAATGAGCTCATGGCTCACTTGAGAGAGATTAATCTTGTATTCAATAAAATAGCAATCAAAATCAAGGACAGATTTTTTTCTTTTCACATAGCAGATACTGATGATGGTTAAATTAAAATTTTCTGTTCATTTCTCTCAATGTAGGGGATGAGAGCTTCCAGGGCCACCAGCATGGCTGTGGCATCATTATTTAACTTAGATGACCTCAGAGTAAATGGCCTCATCTGACCTCTTTGTTCCCACTGCTGCCCCCCCTCCCCCCTCTTGTGCTCTACCCTTTGGATTTCTGTCTTGGAAGAGTTGGTAGGTTTAAGATAAGAGGTCTTCTCCCAACAGTTATCTTTACAAGGAGACCTAAGAATTGCTGAGAACTTAATAGCCACCTTCTTTACCCAAATTTTCTTAGGAAAACACACTATGGTGAAAGGGTGAAAGAGTCTTTCATGTTTCCTAGACTTTTGAGCAGAGAGAAGAGGCAGCTTTCAGTTGATGGGGACCTATGTATGGCACCTGTCTAGAGATAGCCTGGTCTCATGGCAGAGTGTCCAGTGTGGTGCGGGGGAGCCAGGCCATCTCCTGTGTTCTTTCCTGTGGTATGTTATCACGAGAGAGCTACCTGGATCCCTGCCCTTATTAAAGAGAAGTGTCTGTAGAAGAACTTTAAGATTGATCCTAAGACTCCATTCTTGTATATTCTGTAAAGAGAACAGGAACAAAAACTGTAAAAAACTAAATAACAGAACCTTTAGAAGCCCTCTTAAGATAATAATTAGAAATACGAGACTAGAAAGGAGTTCCCTGATGATCTGGTGGTTGGGACTCCATGCTCTCACGTCGGCGGCTCGGGCTTGGTCCCTGGTCTGGGGACTAGGATCACACATTAGCCCACTGCATGCTACTCCCCCCCTACCCCCAAAAAAGAGACTAAAGCAGTATACCTCTGGTAAAACTACTGTAAATATAGTGTGTTCAGTTGCCTATAAAACAAACATTGGTTAGGCAGTTTATAGTTTTATTCTTATATGTTATGGCAGTAGCTACTTCATCATAATGAAGAAAAATTATATAAATAGATGTAGCATGAATATTGTATGTAAACTCTCTTGGTACTATACCTCTCCCAAGGGAACAAATAGAAATACTTCAATGGAAGGTCACACTAATTTTGGAATTCTCTTGTCTTCTATTGTGACTTAAGTATTTAAAATAGAATTGAAAGTTCCTTGGTGGCTCAGTAGGTTAAGGATCTGACATTGTCACTGCTGTGACTCTGGTTACAGCTGTGGCACGAGTTTGATCCCTGGTCTGGGAACTTTCTCATACCGTGGCACAGCCAAAAAAAAATCTAAGAGCTTATCTGTAAAAATTGCATTAAAAATTACACATACCATATTATAAATTTGAGGTGTATCTACACATTGTATGTGTGTCTGTGGCTCTTTTTGTATCATCTTCTAAACTCTGTACTTCATTTCCCTCAAATATGAAGCAATAATAATAGTAGCATATACTGTTGTATGTTGAGGATTAATTAAGATATTATACGACATTGCTTAACACTCAGCCTAATAACATAAGAAGCCCTCAAATGCTTTATAACTGTTGTTGTTACACAATCGGGATTATTGGCTGGCTTTGCAGTGGAGTGGCAAGGAGCAGTTTCAGTCCTGACTCCTTCTGTTTACCTTGCCTGCATATAGACCTTTTGAAACAATGCTTAACCATATTTTTTAGCCCTAGGAAGTCTGGAAAAACAAACTGAATCAATCTAAGGTGACTGGTTATTACCACTACAGAGGATGTTACAAAAATTAGCATGAAGAGATGATGGTTTCCCTCATTGGATTTTCTTAAACTAAATCTTTACTGCATGTTCTGAATTCCTATAACTGTGTCCATAATTCATCTTAAAAGAAGCTGAAATATGAATGACTCACGGAGTTCCCATCGTGACTCAGTGGTTAACGAATCCGACTACGAACCATGGGGATGCAGGTTCGATCCCTGGCCTTGCTCAGTGGGTTAAGGATCCGGCGTTGCCACGAGCTGTGGTATAGGTCGCAGACATGGCTCGGATCCTGTGTTGCTGTGGCGTAGGCCGGCAGCTGCAGCTACAGCTCCGATTAGACTCCTGACCTGGGAATCTCCATGTGCCGCATGGTTGCGGCCCTAGAAAAGACCAAAAAAAAAAGAATGATTCAGTATTTCCAAGTATATGTCCATAATAAGGGTTCTCTTCTCTTCCTCCAGCATCCCTGAAATTGGAAAGGAATAGATGTGAGGGCTGAAAGAATTATATCTACCTTTGTTCTTAGTGGTAAATCCAAGAACGCTAAAGCTTCACCCCTTCCCCACCTACCTCTGTAAAGGTCTGGCAATTTCTGATTAAAGGCTACTGCAGTGCAATTGTTTTCGATGTTCTTGGTATGTGACTAATGTGGTTGGAAATTATGAAGATAAAAATCCTCTCTCTTACATTCTTCCCCCAGATTTGAGAAGTAAGAAACTAACCCAATCATTTTGGATTTTTCGCATACCTATACTTTTCTCTTACCATTGAGATTAAACCATAATGAAGTCACAGTCAGCAGTCTGCCTTTAACATTAATCTAACCTTGTTAGGTGCATGATGACGCATGATTATTAATAAAAACACCTTTTAACTTAGACATTAACATATCAGTAAAAGGGAAAACGTGTATTTTGAGTGGTAATAGCTATTACTTTTTAAGTACTTGCAGTGCCAGGGTAAGGGCCTTATACACATTATCTCATTTAATTCTCACACCAATCCTATTTTTATTTTTTAGATTCTTTGTGTAATTTATTTAGTATAGTTTAGGTGGCAATATTAACATTTGTTTCTAAAACTCTTTGAGTCTTTTTTTGAGGGTTCAGCTTTTAAGGGTACAGTTCGGTGGTAATAGTTGTGTAACCACCACCCTGAGACCTTTTCTTATGTCCTTTTGTCACTTCCTGGACTTTGGGCCATGCAGTCGCTAATACGGTTTCTGTTACTGTAGTTCGGCCTTTTCCAGAACTTCATGTAAATGCAGCTGTATGTCATCTTTTGTATTTGACTTCTGTTACTTAGCATAATGATTTTGAGATTCATGCAGGTTGAATTGCCAAGTAGCATTTTACAGTATGAAAACACCACAGTTTCTTCATCCATTCGAACAATTGGACATTAGGGTTGTTTACAATTTGGGGCTATTATGAATAATGTAATAAACAGTCATTTACATACCTATCTTTGTGTGGGTTGGTTAGATAGATTTATTTGGGGATAAAGACCTGGGAGTAGACTTGTTGGCTATGGTGGACATAGTTTAACTTGGTCAGGTACTGCCATATGCCATACTGTTTTTTTTCAAAGTGGCTGTACCATTTTGCATTCTCACCAGCAGAGCTTGACAGTTTGTTTTTCACATCCTTGTCAACCATTAGTATTATCAGTCTTTTTTTGTTTTGTTCTTTTTTTGTTTGTTTTTGCTTATTTTTTTTTTTTTAGGGCCGCACCCACAGCATATGGAGGTTCCCAGGCTGGGGCTCCAATCGGAGCTATAGCTTCCAGCCTACTCCATACTCACAGCAACGCCAGATCCGAGCTGCGTCTGTGACCTACACCACGGCTCTTTAAGCAATGCCAGATCCTTAACCCACTGAGCGAGGACAGGAATTGAACCCGCAACCTCATGGTTCCTAGTCAGATTTGTTTCTGTTGTACCATGACGGGAACTTCTGTATGTTTTCTTTTACGAAATATCTATTTAAATCTTTTGTCTGTTTTAAAAAATCACTTTATCTTTTTATTGAGCATATATTCAACAAGACAGGCACTTAATCAGATATGTCTTTTTTTTTTTTTTTTTTTTTTTTTTTGTCTTTTTGTCTTGTTGTTGTTGTTGTTGTTGTTGTTGCTGCTATTTCTTGGGCCGCTCCTGCGGCATATGGAGGTTCCCAGGCTAGGGGTCGAATCGGAGCTGTAGCCACCGGCCTACGCCAGAGCCACAGCAACGCGGGATCCGAGCTGCGTCTGCAACCTACACCACAGCTCATGGCAACGCCGGATCCTTAACCCACTGAGCAAGGCCAGGGACCGAACCCGCAACCTCATGGTTCCTAGTCGGATTCGTTAACCACTGCGCCACGACGGGAACTCCAGATATGTCTTTTTTAAGTATGTTCTTCCAGTCTATAGCTTGCCTTTTCATTTTCTTAGTCTTTCAAAGAACAAATTTTTTTTTTTTTTTTTTTTTTTTGTCTTTTAAGGGCTGCCCCTATGGCACATGGAGGTTCCCAGGCTAGGGGTCTAATTGGAGCTACAGCTGCCGGCCTACGCCAGAGCCACATCAAATCCAAGCTGCCTCTGCGACCTACGCCACAGCTCACGGCAACACCAGATCTCGTAACCTTCTGAGCGAGGTCAGGGATCGAACCCACAGCCTCATGGTTCCTAGTCAGATTCGTTCCTACTGCGCCACCATGGGAACTCCAAAAGAACAAAAATGTTTAATTTTGATAAAGTCTACTTTATCAATTTTCTAAATGTTTTAGGTTCCTACTGTAACCATCTTGGTTTGGTTTTTTGTTGAGGAAGCTAAGGTATAGAAATAAGTGGCAGAGTCAGGATTCAAAGCCAGGCAGTCTCTTTCAGATTATATTAAGTCTTAAGGCTTAAACTAGCTCAGAAAGTAGGTACAGAAACAAAGTAGGTTCAGCAGAATTTACTGAGTGCCTGTTGTACACCAGACATTTCTCTTACAGAAATAATATAGTTAGGTTTATCAAAAACAAAGTTGTTGCTGTTATATGCTTGGTATTGAGATCCTGATTCCTATTTTTAAAGATTTATTTTTATTTGAAGTATATTTTTTTCATGTACTTTAAGCTGTGACATTTTACAACTAGTGAAATACTCTTACTAGTAGTGGTTAACCATGCAGCCAACTTCCTGTGGGTTGTCTGTGGTTTAGCCATGTGCTCCCTTTAAATTTCTGTTGGTACTCCTGCTCCCACATAAATATATTTTTAACATCTAATTAGCCTTTTTTAAAAATATGCAGTTTAAGAGCATTCAGGATTTGGAAGGAAGGCTTTTATGCCGAAATATTTAAATTTTCTAGCCCTCCCCAAAAGTGTGAGCCAGAACAACAGCAAACTTTTAAGAAAGTACTTTCTTTGGCTTTACCTGGTCCTTCCAGCAGAGGAAGAATGCTTCCAATTTCATTGCATTGCTGAGTGATTATTAAAAAGAGAAGCTGATTTAGGCAGGGGTAAGAGTAGACTGGAAGAAGCAAAGAAATTTCTGATTCCATTTAAATTAGATATTATAGCATGGATCATGTTCTTTTACTGAGAATAATATTGCAGTGTTAAGTTCTTTAGGAAATTTAAAAAAAAAAAAAATCAAAACATGACCCCTGCCTTCGGGTATCCAGCAGTTGAGCCTGGCAGAACTGGTCATTAAGGCTGTCCCAGGACAGGTTATTTTTTCTCCCTGTTTTTGAAATTATAAGCCATGAGGATGGGGAGAGATCAGCTTGTGATCCATTTTCTTGGTAATTAAATAGAGAAATGGGCAAAAATAGACTGTAACTTAAGACATATGAACACTTTAAAAGAATCTCATAATAATTTGTTGAATTCATAATCAGATAGGGAGTAGGGATGATTATCAGAGCCCTTTTGGTCTTTTGTCTTTTTGTTGTTGTTGTTGCTATTTCTTGGGCCGCTCCCGAGGCATATGGAGGTTCCCAGGCTAGGGGTCTAGTCGGAGCTGTAGTCTCCGGCCTACGCCAGGGCCACAGCAACGCGGGATCCGAGCCACGTCTGCAACCTACACCACAGCTCACGGCAACGCCGGATTGTTAACCCACTGAGCAAGGGCAGGGACCGAACCCGCAACCTCATGGTTCCTAGTCGGATTCGTTAACCACTGCGCCACGACGGGAACTCCTCAGAGCCCTTTTATAAGACATTTAAAAGTAAGACCAGGAGTTCCCATTGTGGCTCAGCGGTTAAATGAACCCAACTAGTACCCATGAGGACAGGAGTTTGATCCCTGGCCTTGCTCAGTGGGTTAAGGATCCGGCATTGCTATGGCTGTGGTGTAGGCCTGCAGCTGTGGCTCTGATTGGACCCCTAGCCTGGGAACCTACATATGCAGCAGGTGCAGCCCTAAAAAGACAAAAAAAAAAAAAAAAAATCCACAAAAAATAAAAATAAGACCAATTAGGAGTTCCCTGGTGGCATAGCAAGTTAAGGATCCAGCATTGTCACTCTGCTATGGCTTGGGTCACTGCTGAGACATGAGTTCGACCCCTGGCCCCTGAAGTTCCACATGTTGCAGGTGTTTCCAAGACAAATATACCAAATAAAATTTATAAGAGGAAAATATATACAGGAAAAACTTTGCTTTCTCTAGTATAAAAAGAAAGACAATGTCAGTATTCTCAGTGATTTCAAATGCAAACATACATCTAAAAGTTGTATAGTAAATTTTTATCAAGGATGCCAGGACCATTCATTAGGGAAAGGACAGTCTTTTCAACCACTGATGCTGGGAATACTGGATATTCAAGTGCAAAATAATGAAGTTAGACCTTTACTTTACATCATATACAAAAATTAGCTCAAAATGGATCAAAGACCTAAATATTAGAAGACCTAAAACTGTTTTCTTAGAAGGAAACTTAGAAAGCTTCATAACATTAGATTTGACAGTGATTTCTTGGATAAGACACCAAAAGCACAGGCAACAAAAGCAAAAAAATGCCTATTACCTAAATTGGACTATATCAAAATTAAAAACTTATGCATCAAAGGATATCATAACAGAGTGAAAAGGCATCCTATAGACTGGGAGGGAAATATTTACAAATCATATATCTGACAGGGTTAATATCCAGAATATATATAATGAAGCCTATAATCCAACAACAAAAAACCCCTCAAAAACCTGATGATAATTGGACAACCAAATAAATAATACACTGAATATATATAAAGAACTCCTATAATCCAACAACAAAATACTCAACCTGATTATAATTGGACAATAAATAAAAATAGACATTTCCCCAAAGAAAATGTATAAATGGCCCACGAGCATATAAAAAGATACTCTACATCACTAAATCACTAGGGAAATACAATCAAAACCACGATGAGATAGCACTCTGTACCCATCAGATACTATTAAAAAAACAAACAGAAAACTACAAGTTTTAGCAAGGTGGTGGAGAAATTAAAACCAACTGCAGACTGAAGCTCTTCATTCTGCTTTAGATACACTGAATGATACCACTGGTGTCCAGTTCTTTGGTCCTTATCACTGCCCTCCAGCCACAGACCACTAAGAACACAAGTGGACAGGTTGGGTTTACTACTCATAGGGAGGATGAGTGCACACCATGGGAAACTGGGGGTGTCTCAGGGTGGGTGTTCAAAGGACTTTATGAGTTTGGGCTTGTGTTATGTGATTGGGGGAAGAAGGATTTGCTCTGGATTGGATATTGCTGGGATGCAGGTGGTTCTTTGGGTATCTCAGTAAATCTTATCCAAGAGGAGGACTGACTCTATACCTGCAGAGAAGCAGCAGTCACTCATGTCACCAGGAGAGGGGGATGTTTGGTACTTTGTAGGTTGCAAAGGGACCTTTTTTTTGTTCATGCTCAGACATTTTTTTTTATTATTCTGCTAGTTTATTTATTTATTTTTGTCCTTTTAGGGCCGCACCCATGTGGAGGTTCTCAGGCTAGGGGTCCAGTTGGAGCTGTAGCTACCAGCCTACGCCAGAGCCACAGCAACGCGCAGGATCCGAGCCACGTCAGACGACATTTTGAAGTGTTCTTGTTTTGTCTC
Source organism: Sus scrofa (assembly GCF_054392235.1). NCBI lineage: Eukaryota > Metazoa > Chordata > Mammalia > Artiodactyla > Suidae > Sus > Sus scrofa. The sequence continues at coordinate 40,060,006 of NC_139389.1, read as the reverse complement.
ACTTTTTCATGGTCTCAGAGTGACCTTGTCTGGTAGTGATGTTTTGTGAGATGGTTATATCTGACAGGGGAATATTCAGGTCTAGCTGTGTGCCCTGGACCAGCTTCAGAATCACCAAGGCCCAGCTGTAAGTGTCAGGCAGTTTCCAGACATTAGGGCCTGCTTTTTTCTTCCTCAGACTCTTACTAAGAATCAGTCTAAACTTGTTGATATCCATTGTTCCTTTTGTAAATTTTTTTTTTTTTGGTCTTTTTTTGCTATTTCTTGGGCCGCTCCCGCGGCATATGGAGGTTCCCAGGCTAGGGGTCGAATCAGAGCTGTAGCCACTGGCCAACGCCAGAGCCACAGCAACGCGGGATCCGAGCCGCGTCTGCAACCTACACCACAGCTCACGGCAACGCCAGATCGTTAACCCACTGAACAAGGGCAGGGACCGAACCCACAACCTCATGGTTCCTAGTCGGATTCATTAACCACTGCGCCACGACAGGAACTCCCCTTTTGTAATTATTTAATTTCATTAGGTAGTACATAAAACACTGAAATTAGTATGATAAGAAAGGGGAATTATTTCTGTGAAAATTAGGTTGAACATCTTTGGAAAGACATTATTAAGGTGAATTTTTAAAAGCATTTTTAAATGGCTATTGAATTAGGGGTAGGTAAAAGAAAGATGAAATAAAAATACATTTTCCCAGAAGGATCCTTCATACCGATTGCTTTATAAATGTCTCTTCTGGTTCTTACTCTGCTTAAGAAATCCGCATTGTAAATGGCAAATGATGTACATAAGTGTGATTTATATAGTAAAGATGATACAGAACTCTTATTACTTGTCACACACAGAGACACAGCCTTGACCTTCTAATACAAGGTTAGTGAATTAACATAATTTGATATGTTCTAAGTAAAAAATTTGAGGTCATGTATATGGTTTTTTTGGTTTTTTTGAAATGATTCCTCACTTAAAGCAACATTTGAAATTAACTTGCAACTATAGTCCTGAATGTATCAGGTTTTTACTATGCAAAAAATTTTACATAAAGATTTAGGTGTAGAGTTACTCATTGCAACTTTATAATAGTAAAAAAAAAATACAATCTAAATGTTTATTAATGGGAGTAATAAAATTATGGTATATTCAAAGGATGAAATAGCATATAGCTGTTAGTCATGTTTTCAGATATTATCTTTTAAGAAGAAAAATGCTTATATAATGTGAAATGTGAAGAGTAGGGCTACAAAACCAAATGGCTGACCAGAATTTAAAATGTATCTATACATTTTAAGAATGTATAGATAATTTTTTTTTCTTTTAGAGCCGTACTCGCGGCATATGGAGGTTCCCAAGCTAGGAGCCTGATCAGAGCTACAGCTGCCAGCCTACACCACAGCCATAGCAACAACACAGGATCCAAGCCATGTCTGTGACCTTACACCACAGCTCAGGGCTGTGGATCCTTAACCCACTGAGCAAAGTCAGGGATCAAACCAGAGTCCTCTTGGATACCAGTTGGGTTAATTACCACTGAGCCACGACGGGAACTCTAGAAAATTTAATATATGTAAACAGTGTACATACACAATTGGAAGGAAATGAACCAGGAAAATGGCAGTTTACCCCAGATGCTGAAATTTCAAAAATTTTAAAACTGTATCCTCTATGCTTTTATATACTTCCCAAGTGTTCTATAATGAGTATGTATTATTTTTTTTAAATCAAGGGAGAATGCTTTTTAAGAAAAGAGCTCCAAGATTGGCAATTTTAGAAACATACTTGTGTTCATATCAGCCTGGCTCTTTACTCAGTGTGTTTCATCAGTATCTGAAGCTTAGTATAAGAGAAGCTTTAATGTTCCTGAATGAGAAGAAAACAAAGCCATGAGCATAATTATTTAGCTTGGGGCTCCTGTGGATTTAATAGGCTGATACCTCCAGCTTCTAAGGCCTAGCGTAGATGATATCTCTAAATTAAGCTTTTGCTGATTGTTCCATCCCCCACCGGAAGGCAAAAGCTCCTATTTCTACTCTATTTTAGTATTCACTACACTTTAAAAAAACAGTGCAAGTACCTTTCTGCTCCACTAGCAGTACTGCATTGCATGTTTCTTGGAAGGAAAAAGGGAACAGCAACCTTTGTATTTTTGGTTCCTAGGCAGACCTTTGCTCCTCAGTAATTGGCCAAATGTCTTGAACAGATGTACAGTAGTTCCTCCATGGTATAAAGATTTCCTGGAAGAATACATATGGTAATTGTCTTAAAATGTCGGAGTTGAGAGTTAAAAAAAAAAAAAAAAGTTCTCGATGACTCAAACTAAAGCCGTAGCCGTCTTTCAAGAGCATCCTTGACAATAAAGCATCCTATCAACAGCAGACTTTAAATTTCTTCTGATGATTCTAGACTGTTTTCACGTTGAACCATGTGTGGGCATATAAATTGACATCGTCCTTTTGGAAGGGCAGTTGGCCAATATCAAATTGAAAGTACTCATCATGGTTGCACTTCCAGGAAATTACCCTCCAAATATTCGGGCACAAAATAGGCAGAAATCCTTCTTAGAGTACTGTTGCTGATATGACTCTCAGTAGTAGAGTGACTGGAATAGTATGAAGCCACTGAGAATGAGGTAGGTGTGTATTTATGATGATGACTGTTCTTTATTAAATACATATTACATGCCAGGCACTTGACATATTTTATCTAACAATTATAACAACTGTGTGGCAGGTACTATTATTATCTACATTTTGCAGACAAGGAGAATTTGTACAAGGTCATACAAATAATACGGAACAGACCTGGTATACTTTTATTTATTTTTTTTTTCCAGACCTGGTATTCTAACTTAGGCAGTCTGAAGTTAAAGCAGGCTGCACTTCTAACCCCAAAAATATATAGCCTCCTTTCTGCTGATAAAGATGTATTTATATCTCTATCTTTATTTATAAATAAATTATAAACATTATATTTTTTCAGTTTAGAATTCCATTCTTTTTTTTTTTTTTTTTTTTGGTCTTTTTAGGGCCTCACCCAGCCATATGGAAGTTCCCAGGCTAGGGGTCAGATTGGAGCTGCAGTTGCCAGCCTACACCACAGCCACAGCAACACAGGATCCAAGCCATGTCTGCGACCTACACCACAGCTCACAGCAACACCAGATCCTTAACCCACTTGAATGAGGCCAGGGATTGAACCTGCGTCCTCATGAATACTAGTCGGGTTCTTTACCACTGAGCCACAACAGGAATTCCCCCAGTTCTTTTTTTAAGTTTCACTGAAGTGTAGTTGACCTACAGTGCTATAATTTCTGCTGTTCAGCACAGTGATTCAGCTACAAACATACATTTGTTTATGTATTTATAATATATATAGTGGAAATATGTATGTTATATATAATGAAAAAACAGTTCAGAACTGAATGTATAGTATGCTGTCATTTGTGTTACAAATTTTTTTTAAAAGCACACAGTGGAAGGCTAGAAAAGAAGCATAACAGTGGCTCCTTGTAAGAAGGGAATGGATGACCTTTTATATTTCAATTATATCTTTCTCTTTTCTGTGTGTTTTAATAATAAGCATGTATACCTTATATATACTTTTAACTAAAATAAATGTATCTGATATTTTGAAAAGTTGTGATGCTTAAAACTAGGCTAAAGTCATGAGTCACAAATGCTTTGTCCACCCCTACTTATGGTCCTTATAAGGATCCCCTTATTGTAATCCCTTCCTCTAATCCTACCATCAGCTCTCAATTCAAGATAACAGCTTTCTTCAAAATTCACTCCCTTTGCAGTTTATTGCTTACCTGATCTCACTTTGAATACTTCAGTTTTTTATTGACATAGCACTTCAAATTTGTATATTATTCCTTAAAATTATGTACATCTTCTGTTGTTTCCCAAAGGATTTGAGACTGCTTATTGTTAAGATACAATTATAGAGGTTACCATAGTTCTGAATTGAGCAGTAAAGTTAACTTTTAAGAGTTTCTCAGCAGATTATAAACCTGACTAGTATCCAGGAGGATTCGGGTTCGATTCCTGGCCTTGCTCAGTGGGTTAAGGATCCAGTGTTGGCTGTGAATTGTGGTGTAGTCGGCAGATGTGGCTTGGATCTGGCATGGCTGTGGCATAGGCCTGCAGCTACAGCTCTGGCTCCAGTTTGACCCCTAGCCTGTGAACTTCCATATGCCACAGGTGCGGCCCTGAAAAGAAAAAGAAAAAAATTGTTAATTTTAGTTTTCTGGAAGTAGGCAAAAAAAAAAGAAAGAAATTCTTCTGTAGTTCTTGTGATCTGACAAAAGAGGACACATGTTTTGGAGGTTTTTTTTGTTTGTAGAAATACAAAACTCACTTTTTTTTTTACTCTAAATTTTGAGAAGAAATCTGTTTCATGGGCCTTTTTATGATACAGTTTATACTTTTCTGGTTGTTTCTTGTTTGTTATTTTTTGTCTACCCAACAAAATTATAAGCTTCCTTAGGACAAATTCCATTTTCCATACTATTTTTGTCCCATTTCTGCCTAGAAAACACGCTTATTATTATGGTTGAAATTATAAATTAAGCAACAACTGCAGCCCAGCCACATTTTAAAGATTATGTTACTGCCACTTTTCAAAGACTTAATCTTGAACAGTTTAGAAATTAATACCAAAAAGAATGGATGTGTGTATATGTATAGCTAAATTGCTTTGTCATACAGCAGAAATTATCACATTGTAAATCACCTATACGTCAATAAAACTTTAAAAACTTGTTTTGGAAACAAGTCTCTTTAAAAAAAAAAATTCAAAAGAGAAAGTAACACTACTTTTGTCCTTTTCAGCAGAGAATCTTCTCCAGTAGCCCTGAGGAAAAAAAATCACAATTTATTTCTTAGTGTGTAGCTCTTGCTGAGTTCTTTTGTAGCCCCTGCTTCCTAGCTGAGTAGTATGTAACGTATGGAATTGTTGCAACTTGTGTTCCATGACAGTTACTTTTTTAAAAAATATGACTTAGAGGGTTTCAACCCCTTTTCTTTTGTCTTAGGCCAGGTTATCAAGGCATGGGATATCGGGGTGGCTACCATGAAGAAAGGAGAGATCTGCCATTTACTGTGCAAACCAGAATATGCATACGGCTCGGCTGGCAGTCTCCCCAAAATTCCCTCGAATGCAACTCTCTTTTTTGAGGCAAGTATGTGTGTGATGTTGCCTTGTTAGCATCTGCTCTGCTATAGTGCTGGCTCCAAAGCAGCAGGCAGTGGAACGAGGAGCTAAGTTTGCTGTTGAGGATCAGATCCAACTTATTTATTTTGGAGCTTGGCTTCTTGAATTGTTTCCCACAAACCCAAGGGGTGTGTGCCAGTGCTTTCTTAGAAACGTGTCTCTGGCACAAAATGGTCATATCCAAATAAACAAAAGACACCAGGCTCAGAAATAAAGGTTGTGGTCCATAGTGTGACAGAAGACGGGATGGAAATGTGGGAAATAAACATTACAATACACCTAAACCAAGTGGGAAGGCTGTTTTCACGTTACAGTGGTTATAAATGTCACAGATCTCACTTCCTCACTAGGAAGCAGTAAGTCGAGATAAGATGTTACTCATCCTGTGTCGAATAACTCATATTTGGCCAAACTTAGTTTAAAAATCAAGAGGGAAATGCCTGAAAATTCTAACTAGGTAAAATACACCTTTGGTTGGTTGTAGTCCTGATTCATAAGATTTATTCTTACATTTTAAGAAGGGAATTCCATGAATCTGGGGTGGAAAAGTGGTGGCCTCTAGAGTCAGACACAATAGTTCTGGGCCAGCACTGTGTCACTCTGGCTTTCTGCCACAAGGCAGTTTTCCTAGTACTTCCTGTCTGTCTTTGCACTGCAGCCCCACAGGATGTAGTCCTAGACATTATCATTACATGAAGGTTCTTTCCAGGTATTGAAAACTGCAGTGTTCTTTTTTCCTACTTTTCCAATAACTAAGATGCACAGATAAATATAAAAACAGTTTTATTTTATAAAATGAAAAGAGAATTAGTCACCCTTGCCTTTAAGTGTGTTAAATTAGCTTTGTCCCATCAGTTCTCAGCCAGGTCCCTTTTTCCTTTCTAGATTGAGCTCCTTGATTTCAAAGGAGAGGATTTATTTGAAGATGGAGGCATTATCCGAAGAATCAAACGGAAAGGAGAAGGGTACTCAAATCCCAACGAAGGAGCGACCGTAGAAAGTAAGTCTTACTGCGAGAGGGAACTAATTGGTCCTTAAAAGTTGGGTTACATTTATGTGGGTGAAATGGAGGTTTCTTTTATAAAAATCTGTTTATAGAAATAAATATATTGAATATGTATCTCAAAAAGAATTTTAGAATCCAACATTTATTTAATAGTGACTCATTTAATATTCATTCAACCTGTATGTGCCAAGTACTGTACCAGCCTCTACAAACTCAAAAAAAATGAGTAAAAAGTAATCTCATCCATCAAGGAGTTCTTAGTCTATGGACTCTTTGATGTGTCAACTACTGTATTAGTTGCCTTACACATCAGTTCTGTTTAAGGTATGAGTAATTATCCCCAGGTGAGAAAAGTGAGTTCATAGAAGTTATGTAAATTGCCCGAGGTTGCAGAGTTATTAACTAGAGCCTAGATTTTAAGGCCTTTCCGGACTCTCAGACCCATTTCACTGGCTGTCATCAAGAGAAAAAACAGTATTGTAGTTTGATCGTAATTGTGTAAGAGTGTTTATTCTCTTTTGTGTCAGGAGATGTGGGTTTATTGAGTGACCTGTAGCTGTTCCATCTTTCTCACTTACTAAGTTGGGGGTCAGGATGCTGTTACGGACTGGGATAGCTGATCACCGTTTCCCCTGCCATGGTGCCCACTTTGTACCACTGTGTGCACTACTTGTCACTGGTCCTGTAATCAGCACATACCCATCCCCAGTGTGCAGTGAGTGCTGTCATCAGCAGCGCCCATTCCCCAGTGTGCAGTGAGTACTGGGGGACTGGAATCTTCCCCTTCTTGTTTCCAGCATCACTGGCAGTGCCTTACACACATTCGACGTTCAGTAGATGCTTTCTGCATGGATGAATGAATGTTTGAAAAATGCCATTTATTGCGCTGAAGTTCTTCAAAAAAGAGACTGAAAAAACATGTAGAAATACTTCGATTTAAGAAAAAAAATCAAGTCACTAAACAAGGATGGTGACATGAACTATTATTAAAGACCTAACAAAGAGTTCTTTTTTTTTTTTTAATTTTTTTAATTTTTTATTTTATGGCTGCACCTGCGGCATATGGAAGCTCCAGGGCCAGAGAGTGAACAGGCTGCAGCTGTGACCTACATTGTAGCTGCAGCAATGTCCAATCCTTTAACCCACTGTGCAGGGGAGAAAATCTGTACTTCTGCAGCCACCTGAGCCACTGCAGTGGGATTCTTAACCCACTGCACCACAACAGGAACTCCCTAAGAGTTCATTTTTAAAACATAAACTAGGTAGTTTGATTTTATCTTTAATGTTGTGTATTGAACCACAACAGTATTTTACATTCTACTTTGAACCCATATTTCATTTCCACAAGTCTGGCAGATTAGTTCAAATTTAATTTTTGTAATTGAAAACAAGTTATAGTATTACTTTTCTTTTGCAGTTACAGTGTTTAGATAGTTGTCATTCATGATAAGTTTTAGAATAAATGAAGGGATTTCCACCATGACTCAGCAGAAACAAATCTGACTAGTATCCATGAGAATGCAGGTTCGATCCCTGGCTTCACTCAGTGGGTTAAAGATCCGGCGTTGCTGTGAGCTGTGGTGTAGGTTGCAGAAGCGGCTCAGATCTGGTGTTGCTGTGGCTATAGCTCCGATTCAAACCCTAGCCTGAGAACCTCCACATGCCTCGGGTGCAGCCCTAAAAAAAGACAAAAAAATAAATAAAATAGAATAAATGAAGAGCTCAGATGTATAATGTTGGAGAAATACCTAGACCAGGAGTTGGCAGATAAGTTCCAGCTTTGGCTGACTTTTAGCTAGACCTTTCCTCTCTGTCTTTAGCTTCTTTCCTGTGCAGTGACACAGGGGTAGAGTTCTTGATTTCTAAGGTCCTACTAGCCCTAAAAATTCCATGAGAGCATTCTAAATGTTTATGAACATAATAGGAATGATAGAAAATTCTCCTCAGTATATTAGCAAGCACTTAAAAATCTTATCTATAACATCTATTTTTAAATTTCTATTATGAAAATTTTCAAACATATGCAAAAGTAGGGTTTTTTCCCCTATGCTACAGAAACTTCCAAGATTCGATAATTTATGTATATTTATATATTTTTATATGTATTTATTCTTTTTGTCTTTTTGCTTTTTCTAGGGCCGCTCCTGAGGTATATGGAGGTTCCCAGGCCAGGGGTCCAATCAGAGTTGTAGCCTCCAGCCTATGCTAGAGCCACAGCAACATAGGATCTAAGCCACGTCTGCGACCTACACCACAGCTCATGGCAATGCCAGATCCCCAACCCACTGAGCGAGGGCAGGGATTGAACTCGCAACCTCATGGTTCCTAGTCGGATTCATTAACCACTGAGCCACAACGGAACTCCATGTGTATATATTTTAAAATTGGAAGTTTTTGTCAATTAAAAGGAAAAACTTTTCCCAGTTATAAGGCAATACCATAAAACTACCGCTGTAGACTGTAGAGTTAACTTTGGAGCAGATTAGGAGTGTCCGCTGTGGTGCATTGGAAACAAATCCGACTAGGAACCATGAGGTTGTAGGTTCAATCCCTGGCCTCACTCAGTGGCTTAAGGATCCGGCGTTGCCGTGAGCTGTGGTGTAGTTCGCAGAAGTGACTCGGATCCGGTGTTGCTATGGCTATGGTGTAGGCCGGCAGCAACAGCTCTGATTAGACCCCAGCCTGGGAACCTCCATATGCCATGGGTGCGGCGCTAAAAAAAAGACAAAAAACAAACACACGAAAAAAACTTTGGAGCAGGTTAAATTAAATTAACTCAAGTCTTGCTTTTGGTAGTATTTTCAGCAGGAGTCATTTTTTTTTTAACTTTTCATTTCGATTTTTTTTGTTTGTTTGTTTGGTTTTTAGAGCCGCTCTTGTGGCTTATGGAATTTCCCAGGCTAGGGGTCCAATCGGAGCTACAGCTGCCTGCATATAGGCACAGCAATGCCAAATCCGAGCTGAGTCTGCAACCTACACCCCAGCTAACGGCAACACTGGATCCTCGGCCAGGGATCAAACCCACATCCTCCTGGATACTAGTTGGATTCGTTTCCACTGCACCAGAACAGTAACTCCTTGAGATAATTTTTGACTTACAGAACAGTTGCGAAACTAGTACAGAGAATTTCCTTATGTGCTTCACGGAGCTTCCCCTAATGCTGGCAGCTTGCATAACCACAGTACTTTTATCAAAATCAGGAAATTCGCGTTGATTCAATGCTATTTATTAACCATTCCACAGATCTTATTTGAATTTCATCAGCTGCCTCGTTGAGGCTCCTTTTCTGGTGCCCCATCAAATCCGGGTCCAACATTGTTTAAGTTGTCACGTCCCCTTAGTCTCCTCCAATCTGTGACAGTTTATCAGTCTCTCTCAGTGTTTTTCATGACTTTAGTGCTTATGAAGGTAACTGGCCAATTATTGTAGAATACCCCTCCATTTGGGCTTGTCTAATGTTTTCCCTGATTAGATTTGAGGCTATGCGTATTTGGAAAAATACCACCTAAGTCATGTTGTGCCCTTCGCAGTTCGTCATTATCAGGGGCTACATGATGTTGATGTCTCATTACCGGTGCTGTTCACTGGGGCCACTTGGTTAAGGTGAAGTCTGCCGTGTTTCTCCGTTGTAATTACCAAGTGTCTCATTGGAAGGGCGTGCTAGGAGACCATGCACATACCTTCTTTTACATCACACCTTTACACACTAATTTTAGCATCCATGAATGATTTTTGTATGCAATGATTATTACTGTGCAGTTGCTTAATGGTGGTTTTTCTGTTTCCACTGTTCCTTCCACTTTTTTTTTTTTTTTTTTGTCTTTTTGCCTTTTCTAGGTCCGCTCCCACAGCATATGGAGGTTCCCAGGCTAGGGGTCTAATCGGAGCTGTAGCCGCTGGCCTATGCCAGAGCCACAGCAACGCAGGATCCGAGCCACGTCTGCGACCTACACCACATCTCGTGGCAACGCTGGATCCTTAACCCACTGAGCAAGACCAGGGATTGAACCTTTGCCCTCATGGATACTAGTCGGATTTGTAACCCACTGTGTTACTTCCCTGTGTATTTATTCAGTTGTTTATTCATATCAGTATTGAGCCATAGAAATTATTCTGTAGCTTATTATTCATTACTGTTCTTATTTATTTTGTTGCTCAGATTGTCCTAGATTCGGACTTTGGAAGCTCCTTCAGCTAGTTGCATCCTTTCAACATTGTTTCTTGAGCATTTTATTTTTTTATTTTTGGCCATGCCCATGGCATGTGTAAATTCCTGGGCCAGGGATTGAACCTGTGCCACAGCAGTGACTTGAACTACAGTAGTGACAATGCTGGATCCTTAACCTGCTGCTCCACAAGGCAACTCCAGCACTTTCTTAGTTTTGGCACCACAAGGTGTTCTAGGCTCATTTTGTAATTTCCCTACCTCGGGTCTGCAATCAACCATTTCTCCAAGGAGCTCTGATTCCTTTTCCTGGAGGATGGCTTTTAGAACCAAGATCAGGTTTCTAGGCACCCTCATGCTATGGAATGTTACTGCTTCTAGGACCTCTTAACAGAGCTAGGAAATACACGTATCTCAACATGCACATATAAACCTATATTCTGTATCAGTCTGTGTATATATATTAAAAACTATGAAAACATAGCGACACTTTCAGTCCATCACAGATTTGTTTTAGCCTTCTCTCTTTGCTTCTTCTGCCAGTGAGAAACTTGGCTCTCATTATCCATAATATATTGTTTTCTTTGCTCAATCATTGAAATTGCTTTCTTCTGCCAGTGAGAAACTTGGCTCTCATTATCCATAATATTTGTTTTCTTTGCTCAATCATAGTATGTACAGAAAGTAGTTTCAGAATTGCTAACCCATACCCCTGTAAAAAGCAAATTTTCTAAGTAGGGAATATTTGGGTATGTTCTTTTCGTTATTAGGCTGTAGCATACACGGAAAATGCTGTTTTCCAACTTAGATTAGTTCTTTTATCCTCATTCCTATCAGTGTGATTTTATTACTCATTTGTGATGCAGTTGCTTCATTTGTTATGTTTACCCTCCATTTGGGGTCCCATCCCACACTTTGGTTGATTTTAATTTTTTGTTTTGGGGGTACATGAAACATTACCATGATCATAAACTAGGCAAAAAGAGTCAGAAATGTTTCCCCCTCATCCCTACTAACTTGTTCCCATTTCCTCATTATTTCTACGCTGTTCCTTCCTACCACCTTTAGGTAATTAGTCTCTTATTGGTTCCTGGTTTATTCTTGTATTTTTTTGTAGAAAGGAACAGATACATGTGTTTTTTTCTTATATTCTCCTTTTTTCATGAAGGATAACATACTATGAAGTGGAATTTTAATGTATTTGAATAATCCTTGATAGAATTTTTTCTTTTTTTGTCTTTTTGCCATTTTCTAGGGCTGCTCCCGCAGCATGTGGAGGTTCCCAGGCTAGGGGTCTAATCAGAGCCAAATCTGCCGGCCTACACCAGAGCCACAGCAACGCAGGATCCAAGCCACATCTGCGACCTACACCACAGCTCATGGCAATGCCGGATCCTCAGCCCACTGAGCAAGGCCAGGGATCGAACCCACAACCTCATGGTTCCTAGTCGGATTCGTTAACCACTGCTCCACGACGGGAACTCCAATCCTTCATAGAATTTTATTTTTTTCTGTTCCTAATATATTAAGAAAGGGCAGTGACTAATTTTTTGTCTCTCATCTTGTTAGATTGTACTTTCCTGGAAAATTTTAGAGTAAATGGGTTTTTACTTTTTCTCCCAAAAGCCCTTTTAGGTTTTCTGGAACACGTCAGTTTTATAAAAATGTATCGTATTGTTACATATCAAGGTTAAGGTGTCCTGCTTTCCCTCTTTGAAACCAGTTCGCTGTGTATGGGAGGAGGACGAAACGTTGACTTAAAAGTGGTCCCTGTCAGAAGCTAAGATCACCTTGTTCTTTTTGAAATTTTCTGTCTTTACCGGTTTGCCGTTTTTGTGGCATCATCTGTACGCTTTGATTCAAAATAGGTAGAAATCTTAGAACTAAAGCCACTTCTACAGCGCAGGAGAACTATAGACAGTGATCTTCCACTGTACTGTGTCATTATGGATACACAGGAGCGACCAAGTTTCTGTCACTTCTGCCATTTCTGTCAAAAGTGAGTAGGCGGGGAGGGGCACACAGGCTTTGGAAGTAACAGACGTGGGTTTCGAATATTGGAATCACTACTTGATATTTTTATGACCTTAGACAAATCACTTAATAACCTTGGGCATCTGGTTTTTTCATCTGTAAAACAGCAATAATAATCTTTTACCCCACAGAATATTGTGATAGTTAAGTGCAGAAAGGTGCCTCGTCCATGGTAGACACTTCATTTCTTTTTTCTACCTTCTATGTTATGTTTATATTGTTTGTTTTGCTTCCTATAAGTAGGTTTAAGGAGATAAATCCTTGAGTTCTTTTTCTCTTATATTCTACATCCCGTCTATCAGCAAATCCTTTCAGTTCTACCAGGGTTGACCCAGAACCCATGACCAGTTTGTCTTTAATAATAACAGTCTTCAAAATAATTTTATATCTTCTTAATAGCTGTTTTACCTAAACCGTATTTCTCCAGGATTTTTTTAAATTTATTTTTTATTGTTATTTCCCCCAACACACTTTTTTTTTCCCACTGTACAGCATGGGGACCCAGTTACATATACATGTATACATAATTTTTTCTCCCATTGTCGTGCTGCATTGTAAGTATCTAGACATAGTTCTCAGTGCTACACAGCAGGATCTCATTGTTATCCATTCCAAGAGCAATAGTTTGCCTCCATTAACCTCAAGCTCCCAATCCCTCCCACTCTCTCCCCCTTCCCCCAAGCAACCACAAGTCTATTCTCCAAGTCCATGACTTTCTTTTCTGTGGAAAGGTTCATTTGTGCTGTATATTAGATACCAGATACAAGTGATATCATATGGTATTTGTCTTTCTCTTTCTGACTTATTTCACTAAGGATGAGAGTCTCTAGTTCCATCCATGTTGCTGCAAATGGCATTATTTTCTTTTTTATGGCTGAGTAGTATTCCATTGTGTATATATACCACATCTTAATCTAATCATCTGTTAATGGACATTTGGGTTTTTTCCATGTCTTGGCTGTTGTGAATAGAGCTGCAATGAACATGTGGGTGCATGTGTCTTTTTCAAGGAAAGTTTTGTCCAAATATATGCCCAGGAGTGGGATTGCTGGATCATATGGTAGTTCTATGTATAGATTTCTAAGGTACCTCCATACTGTTCTCCATAGTGGCTGTACCAGCTTACATTCTCACCAACAGTGCAGGAGGGTTCCCTTTTCTCCACCCCCCTCCAGCACTTGTTATTTGTGGACTTATTAATGATGGCCATTTTGACTGGTATGAGGTGGTATCATGGTAGTTTTGATTTGCATTTCTCTAATAATCAGGGATGTTGAGCATTTTTTCATGTGCTTGTTGGTCAAATATATATCTTCCTTGGAGAAATGTGTATTCAGGTCTTTTGCCCATTTTTCTATTGGTTTGTTGGCTTTTTTGCTGTTGAGTTGTGTAAGTTGCTTGTATATTCTAGAGATTAAGCCCTTGTCAGTTGCATCATTTGAAACTATTTTCTCCCATTCTGTAAGTTGTCTTTTTGGTTTCTTTTGCTGTGCAAAAGCTTGTCAGTTTGATTAGGTCCCATTGGTTTATTTTTGCTTTTATTTCTATTGCTTTGGGAGACTGACCTGAGAAAATATTCATAAGGTTGATGTCAGAGGATGTTTTGCCTATGTTCTCTTCCAGGAGTTTGATGGTGTCTTATCTTACATTTAAGTCTTTAAGCCATTTTGAGTTTATTTTTGTGCATGGTGTGAGGGTGTGTTCTAGTTTCACTGATTTGCATGCAGCTGTCCAGGTTTCCCAGCAATTCTTGCTGAATAGACTTTTTCCCATTTTATGTTCTGGGCTCCTTTGTCAAAGATTAATTGACCATAGGTGTCAGGTCTCCAGGATTTTTGTTGATTTGTTTTTGAAGAACAAAGTTATGGACAGAATCAAAAGGCTTTTATTGAATTGTGATCTTTTGCTTCCTTTTAATAATTTGTTTCTGTGTGGAAGAAAGAATTTACATTAGTTTGACAGAATTTATTCTTTCTCAAAGTTATTGTGATTTTTACTCCGTCAGGCTCCTGATGCTTGCAAATCAATTTTTAGATTCTGTTCCACTGTGCTTTTCGATGTCAATTAAGATGACTGTCTTGTAATTTATGTTCAGTGTTGTTCTTTTTCCATTAAAAAAAAGTCACTGTGTTCTAAGGGACTCTTTTTTTTTTTTTTTTTTTTTTTTTGGTCTTTTTGCCATTTTTTGGGCCGCTCCCGCAGCATATGGAGGTTCCCAGGCTAGGGGTCTAATCGGACCTGTAGCTGCCTGCCTACGCCAGAGCCACAGCAACGCAGGATCCGAGCCGCATCTGCGACCTACACCACAGCTCACGGCAACGCTGGATCCTTAACCCACTGAGCAAGGGCAGGGATCGAACCCGCAACCTCATGGTTCCTAGTCAGATTCGTTAACCACTGTGCCACGACAGGAACTCCCTAAGGGACTCTTAATTGACATTATCATGATGACTGGTACTTTAGTCACCATACTTTAGTTCAATTGCCAGCAGTAGCCACTATGTTGTTACTTTTAAGCTTTGCTTTCTTAGGAAATCCAATCTGACTGACAAAGGCTCTGAATAGCCACCAGCTCCTCTTCTCCCAGCTCCACATCTCTGTCTCTGATTTGTTATCTTACGAACTTAGAGCAGGCACATCAAAATGCTAGCTCTGTGCCACTCCCCTGCCTCTTGCCTCGTGGTGCTTTTCCACCACATTTGAAAGCAAACAATCAGCAGTATTTTCTTTTCTTTTTTCTTTTTCTTTTTTTTTTTTTTGGTCTTTTTCCCTTTTCTAGGGCCACTCCCTCTGCATATTCCCAGGCTAGGGGTCTGATTGGAGCTATTGCTGCTGGCCTACTCCACAGCCACAGCAACGCGGGATCCTTAACCCACTGAGCAAGGCCAGGGATCGAACCTGCTACCTCATGGTTCCTAGTCGGATTCGTTAACCACTGAGCTGCGATGGGAACTCCTCAGCAGTATTTTCAAATGTGAAAATTTCAACAGTGATCTGCGGGGATTTGAGTTGGAGTACCTTCCCTCTCACCTCCTTTTCCTCTCCAAACCCCAATGAAATGAGAGCTGAGAGGAGGGGTGGAAAATGATTTGAAAAAAGTGGAAGAAATCCCTATTAGTGGTGGAAAATAGGAAGAATACAAGAAGTGGGTCAGAGACCATGAAGAATTTCTGGAGTATGTAAAGTAGAGAAAATTGGACTGATGGAAACTAGACTCAGGAGTCCCAGCCCGTGACAGGTGTGGAGAAGACCTCTGCGGAGATACACACTGTTCTTCCCCACACGCTCTCGGGCAGAACTCCAAGCTCTGTCAGCTGGTGCAGAGCAGGCTATGGGGCAATCATCAGGGTTGTTATAAAACAGTATGGAACAGCTGGGCCAGTAAACCTCTAGTGTCCTTGTTCTCAACTTTGGCTGAATATATAATTACCTGGGGAGCTTTTAAAATCCTGATGCCCAGGTCTCAGCCCGGACCAGTGAAGTTCGAATCTCAGAGGATGGAACTCCAGGCACAAGTATGTTTTTTAAACCTCCCCAGGTGACTGTAGTTTGCAGCCAAGGATTGAGAATTACTACTCGAAGGCGTGACTGTGGCTTTTGCTCCCAGGCTAAAGCCAGTAAGGCCAAGATTTCTAAAATAAAATAGGGATCTGCCTCAGAAGCCTCCACGTGTTAGGACTTGGACTACAGAATGAGAACATAATGTATCTTTGAACTTTGAAAACAGATTAAAAGGGGGAAAAGTGAAAGCAGCTCACACAACAGTAGATATGCTGAAATGTTTTGCTCCTGGAGTGAAACTTTTTCCTACATCACCAGTGGAAAAAGGTGTCCCCAGCCTTCCTGTGCACACATGCTCAGCTCTCGATAACTTCTCAATATATGTTTTTGTGGAATCTTTACCCCGAGATCTCCACAGTCATCCCATCCTTTTGGGAAAAGCCAACCATGGAAAAACTGCTTAGAAAAACTGTCAGGTAACTCAAATCATCTGATCTTTCTGAGTCTGTCATTTACAGTATGATCAAAACAATATAGAATCATCAGCAAATACCATGAAACAGAAGCACTGAGGTGGTCTAAGAAAAAATAGAGGAGAACTTTGAAACTAATTGCTGTCTTCAGATATTTACTAGGATGTTAAACTCATAAATCAAAAAACCAGGAGTTCTCTGGTGGCTCAGCGGGTTAAGGGTCCAGCATTGTCACTGCTGTGGTGCGGGTTTGATCCCTGGCCCGGGAATTTCTACATGCTATGGGCACCGCCAAAAAACAAACAAACCAGCTTCTCTGAAAAAGGAAAGAGAAGAGGTTAAGAAAGTCTCTAGAAATCAAGAATATGATTATCAAAATTGGGACTCAGAAGAAGGGCTGAAAGGCATAATGGACAGTGACAATCCCAGAATCCTGAATTAGTGATGTGAAAGATAGTCAAGAATATCTCATAACATAGAGCAACAAAAATCAGAGAGATGAAAAGTGAAAGAAAAATTAAAGGAATTTCCCCTCGTGGCGCAGTGGTTAGCAAACCTGACTAGTATCCATGAGGACGCAGGTTCGATCCCTGGCCTCGCTTCAGTGGGTTAAGGATCCAGTGTTGCTATGAGCTGTGGTGTAGGTAGCAAACACAGCTCGGATCCTGAGTTGCTGTGGTGTAGGCCAGCAGCTGTACCTCCGATTAGACCCCTAGCCTGGGAACCTCCTTATGCCGTGGATACAGCCCTGAAAAGACAAAAAAGAAAGAAAAATTAGAAAACTGGGATTATAAATCAAGGATAGCAGTATGTATCTAACCAAATGTGTAATAGAAGAAAATTTGCTGAAATAGTAGAAGAATCTTAACATTGAAAGGGCCAGGAGTTCCCGTTGTGGTGCAGTGGTTAACGAATCCGACTAGGAGCCATGAGGTTGTGGGTTCGATCCCTGCCCTTGCTCAGTGGGTTAAGGATCCAGCATTGCCGTGAGCTGTGGTGTAGGTTGCAGACGCGGCTTGCATCCCACATTGCTGTGGCTGTGGTATAGGCTGGCGGCTACATCTCCGATTAGACCCCTAGCCTGGGAACTTCCATGTGCCATGGGAGTGGCCCTGGAAAAGGCAAAAAAAAAACAAAAACAAAAAAAGATTGAAAGGGCCAGTTGATAGTGGCATACAGGAGTAAGGAGTGCTTTTTCACTTAGATACATCCTGGTGAAATTTCCCTTCCTTCCCTCCTTCTTTCCCTCCTTCCTTCCTTCCTTCCCTCCTTCTTTCCCTCCTTCCTTCCTCCCTCCCTCCTTCCCTTCCTTCCAATTGAAATATAATTGACTTAAAATGTTATAGTAGTTTCAGGTATACAACCTGGTAATTCAGTCTTTTTATACGTTATGAAGTAAGTATTGTTACCATCTGGCAGCATACAAAGTTGTTACAGCATTACTGACTATATTCCTCATGCTGTATGTTACATCCCTTGACTTATTTTCTTTTTTTTAATTCAGTGATTTTTTTTTTTTATGTTTATAGTTGTACAAGCATCATCACAGCCTAATTTTGGAACATTTCCATCCCAAACCCCTAGTTTACCCTTCCCTCCGCCCAACCTGTCCCCTTTGGTAACCATAGTTTTTCAAAGTCTGTAAGTCCGTTTCTGTTCTGCAGATAAGTTCTGTTGTATCCTTTTTTCAGATTCCACATATTATATGATATTTGTCCTTCACTGGCTAACTTCACTTAGTGTAATTTCTAGGTCCATCATGTTGCTGCAAATGCCATTATTTAATTCTTTTTTTGTGGCTGAGTAATATTCCATTGTGTGTATATATATGTATCACATGACTTAATTATTTTCTAGCAAACTTGGTACCTTTTATCTCCCTAATCTATTTCACTCATTCCCCCTGTCCCTGTCCCCTCTGGCAATCCTCTGTTTATTTCTGTATCTGTAACTTTCCTTCTGTTTTGTTATATCTGTTCATTTGTTTTGTTTTTTAGATTTCACATGTAAGTGAAATCATACAATATTTGTCTTTCTCTGTCTGACTTATTTCACTTAGCTTAATACCCTCTAAGTCAATCCATGTTGTCACAAATAGCAAGATTTCAATCTTATTATGATTGAGTAATATTCCATTGTATTTCTGGTGAAATTTCTTAATTCCATAACTTAAAATTTTGAACTCTTCCAAGAAGAAGCAAACTATACACAAAGAAATGAGAATCAGAATGACCTCAGACTTATTTGTGACAGTAAACACTAAAGACATGCACTGAGTATTGTCTATGAGTGTTTTTTTTTGTTTTCTTTTTCTGTTTTTTTTTTTTTTTTTTTTTTTGTCTTTTTGCCATTTCTTGGGCTGCTCCTGCGGCAAAAGGAGGTTCCCAGGCTAGGGGTCTAATCGGACCTGTAGCTGCCAGCCTATGCCAGAGCCACAGCAACACAGGATCCGAGCCACGTCTGCGACCTACACCACAGCTCACAGCAACGCCGGATCCTTAACCCACTGAGCAAGGGCAGGGATCGAACCCGCAACCTCATGGTTCCTAGTCAGATTCGCTAACCACTGTGCCACGACGGGAACTCCAGTCTATGAGTGTTTTGAACCTGGAATTCTGTACTCAGCCAAATTATCATTTAAGTATCAGAAAAAAAAAGTAACTGTTTAGAATATGCAGACTTGTGCCCTTTTTGAAAAAAAAAAAAAGCAGAACTATAGGATGTACTAAAACATCCCGAAAGATAAAGCCAAGAAGTGAAGACTTGAGGCATAAGAAACATTACTGGGCGTAAAATTAATTTCCAGGAGTTCCCGTCGTGGCACATTGGAAATGAATCTGATTAGGAACATGAGGTTGCGGGTTCGACCCCTGGTGTCGCTCAGTGGATTAAGGATCTGGCATTGCCATGAGCTGTGGTGTAGGTCACAGGTGCTGCTCGGATCTGGCATTGCTGTGGCTCTGGCGTAGGCTGGCAGCTACCGCTCCAATTCAACCCATATCCCAGGAACCTCCACATTTTGGGGGTGCAGCCCTTAAATGATGAAAGACAAAAAAATAAAGTAAAATTAATTTCCATAATGTGACAGTGAAGTTGGACCCCTGAAATGGTAGAACTATAGTGTTAAAAATACTAGTTTGAAGGAAAAAAAGAATACTAGTTTAACTAGTATGGAACTAGATCCCAGGTCATTTTAACAAAATGTGGTGGAGACGGAATATGAGGAGGGGAAGCAAATTTTCTGAAAGGATTTTCTTTTTTTTTTTTTTTTTTTTTGTCTTTTGTTGTTGTTGTTGTTGCTATTTCTTGGGCCGCTCCCGCGGCATATGGAGGTTCCCAGGCTAGGGGTTGAATCGGAGCTGTAGCCACTGGCCTACGCCAGAGCCACAGCAACGCGGGATCCGAGCCGCGTCTGCAACCTACACCACAGCTCACGGCAACGTGAAAGGATTTTCTTATTCAAGGGGGGATAATGCTGCTTAGTTAACATTGATAAATATGAATATGTATAAATATATATATTTATCATTTGTTACTAAAAATTCAGCCAGTGGACCATTTATTTTAGAATAGTATTAAAAAACAAGAGTTCCGTATCAGTGAAGAATTTAAATAGCTCTTGGAATTTATTAAAAAGAGGAGTACTGATATATTCAAAAAGGAAAATTCCTATAAATGAATGAAAATTACTACCATTTTCCTTAATGCCCTATTTTCAGATTAATCATTAAATAAATATTTACTTTCTGGCCCTGAACCATGTGTTGGGCACTGTGAGGTACAAAAGAAACAGAAGATGTTGCTTCTGCTCGCTTTGAGTTTTATTCATACTTTGACGGCTCTCTCTGTGGAGCCATGAAGTGGTTTCTCATACCAAGTTCTAAAACATGCTTAATGTGGTATAATTTACCACTAATTGCAGGAAAATAATTGTAGCTAACATTCACTGAGTTCATCTCTGTAGCCACACGTAACACAGTGCTTTCACATAGTAGCCACCCTGACACAGAAATGAATGCCTGCCAGGTGCTAGGCTAAAAGCTTTAATTAATTCAGTACCTAATTCAATCCTCTCAATAGTTATGAGTTAGGCTAAAGTTAGTTACTCCCCCTATTCTGTATATGAAGAAACTGAGCTTCAGATAATTTAAAAGACCTTGCCCAAAGCCACAATTGTTTAGTGACAGAAGGGACTGGAATCCAGGTCTGACTGCAGTGCTATCCTGCTGCAGAGTGTGAGGGTTTGTGTTGGTGTAGTCTATTGTCCTGTGTATGCTTCCTGTCTAGACTAAGATACACAATCGTTTGCATCAGGGCTACTCTGCTCAAGTAGCCAAGTTCACGCCTGCTCTCAGTCGGCAACCATCATCCCTCGGCACCGTAAGCAGCCCTGCCGTGGCATCTGTTCATCAGAGTACAAAATGCAGAGGCGGACAGTCGTGGGGAGGGAGTGGGGGGGCGGGAATTGACCTCTGTGGCTGAGGGGAACAGTTTCTCTTCTAATCAGTGATTAATATGCCTCTTCTGACTTTAGAAATCCACCTCTGCCTCTTCATTTGCCTTTTCTAGGGGTCGGTAGGATCCCACTCACTGTCTCTTGGATGCTCCGCTCTGTTAGATAGCAGATGCAGGCAGAGAGACTCTCCCTTGGCATATGAATCAGGCAGCAGAGAAAACCGTTGCCGAGTAGGAGTAACCTGTCACAACCTGGTTTTCTCTGTTAAATGGCCAGTCTTGTCCAGTAGTAATGCCATTACAACATTCCCATTCAGATCCCCATGACCCAGTAATTGTTTTGGAAATGAGTGCAAAGCTATCAGACTACTATAATTAGAAAAGAGAAAAACAGACACTTACCAGAGTAACGTCTTTAGGCTGGAGCATTTACAGCAATTTTTTTTCTCAGTTTTGCTTCCTAAAATACACATTATACAGTTTTTTGGTTCCTGCATTCCAGTTTTGTTTTGTTTTTTTTTTTTCCCTTACTGCAGTGCACTCCCCCCCCCCCCATCTTAATCGGAGTACAAATTGCTGTCAGCACATCGAGTTCATGTGCCAGCCACATTCAGAACAGGGTGTTCTGTGCTCTTCAAAACAAAATTGCTCTAGGGCAGTAAGAGAACAATAAGTCAGAGCTCCAGTTTAAGTGATGTTTTGCAGCAGCCTGGGTTCACTTGATGTGGTTACTCTCGGATTGCGCAGCAAAACTGGGGTAATTTGGTTTGGTTTGACTCGGTGGGGTTTGGAGGACCTCCTCCCTTTAAGTTATGTAGACTTTAAGTCAAGAGAAAATGTCCCTTTTTAACTTGTATGTTTCTTTCTGTCCCCAAAAAGCCTTAAGTAGAAGCATCCTGTATGTACTTTTATTCTCTTCGGGCACGTCATAGATCAGTTACTTCCTGTAAATCATGCTGGTTGGAATTAGCAACAGACCTCCTGAGCCCTAGAGGCCGAGCTCCCAGTGAGTCATGATGGTTATTGTTAAATATTTATTAAGTGAGTATTTGCACTAAGAGATACAAGGTCAAAAGCAACCACAGGTCTTCCACAGCCAGAGCTGCCACAGTTTTCTTTTGTGGCAACTGTTGAGACAGTTTTTTTTAAAAAGCTAGGTCTACAGGAGCTGGGCGTGTCTGCATCTGTCACCATGATGGGGGCCTGCTGTCGCAGTGGCAGTAGCAGGCATTTCTGTAGCCCCAAGGTGGGGTGTGAGTTCTTGTCAGCAGTCTTGTAGAACTTGTCACACCAGTGTTCCAAGTTTAGAAATTGGAGCCACAGCCGCTGCTGCTTGTAGGGAGATGTAAAGAATCGATGGACTGTCCACACCCTGAGCTGTGGTACCTCCTCTTGCTCGGATAATGTCAGTATTGACAGGGGGCGGTTTACATGTATAGACGGCTGTGCACCTATGTGCACATACATCTCATTACATCAATTTAAGATTTTATGGTACTGTAGGTGGTGCTTGTCCAGGTCCAGCTTAAAAGAGTTAGATTTAGTAGAAAAAAATTAAAAGATTTGTTCCTATGTAAGGTAGTAAGTATAGCCTTATTGCATGTATTTACCTTCTAGGTGGCCACAAACATTGGTTCTGTCATTTATTGTCTCTTAGACCAGCTACAGTGAACCTTTTTGCTTTGTTAATTATGACTCCATTATAATTTGGGAACTTTTTTTTTTTTTTTTTTTTTTTTTGCTCATGTGCTTGCCTCACTTATCTTTCCCAACATGTTTATTAGTAGCCAACCTGTTCTTTCTCTAATATGAAGGGTTATCACATGTAAAGAGAACTTGTGAAATTATTTATGTAATCTTAATATCAAGTACATGCATCGAGCTGAAAGCCAGCCTAGGAAACTGACACACAAGCAGGAATCCTTTGCAGAGTCTCTGGATTTCCTGTTTTGAAAACACACTCAAACTTGATCAACCAAAAACCACAACGAATGTACTGATAGTTTCCTCCCCCACTAAATGTACTCTCCTTCAGGGAGGAAAATGCTTCTAACAATAAACCTCACATAAAAAGATCTGTCATCTAAGTTGTGAGCTACTAGGATAATAAATCTCAATACTTGCAATATTTTACAATGTGTGGGCTGAAATTCACTTTGCTCAGCAAATCTTTTTTCATGAAAAGTGTCATCATGTTAATCTAAATTAAATTCCCTGGGCAGATTTTAAAATATATGAGAACACAAACTTTTCATAACTCACAAAATTCTTCAGAAACATGAGCATTTACTCTAGTAAAAATATCTTAAGCCTTGGATTCCCTCAGAACCTCTCTAGCATGTATTTGAAAATAATAAAGTTGAATTTTTTTTTTTTTTTTTGTCTTTTTAGGGCTGTACCCGCGCCATATGGAGGTTCCCAGGCCAGGGGTCTAATCGGAGCTGTAGCCGTCAGCCTATGCCACAGCCACAGCAATGCCAGATCTGAGCCGCATCTGCAAGCTACACCACAGCTCACGGCAACGCCAGATCCTTAACCCACTGAGCGAGGCCAGGGTTTGAACCCTCAACCTCATGGTTCCTAGTCGGATTCATTTCCACTGTGCCACGATGGGAACTCCAGAAAATAATAAAGTTAAATTTATTTTGAAACTAATTTCCAATCAAAGGAACTCTCATTGTGCTATGAGCTCCGTTGTGTTTTATCTAGAACATTCCCAAAGTGAATGAAATAGGGTCATCTGCATTCGTGAGCATGGTCCCTGAACAAAATTCCTGTGTGTTGGCTCCACCCTGACAGTCAGCCTAGCCCTTGGCCTGCTCAGAGCGTTTGACTCGAGAGTCAGGCCTGCTCTAGTTTGGCCCAAGCATCTTAGACTCCATCCTGGGTCTGCAGTGGGAACAATGGGATGCTATCAATTGTGATTTAGAAAAGGGTAGAGAGCTTCAAAGCATAAACGACCATGGGACATTTTGGCCCCTGGTGTCTGTGCCACTGCTGTTTACTCTTCAGGGTTTCTCTCCTTTCCCAGGCTTGGGCTAGAGGTAACGCGATCAAATGATTAACTGCAGGAATCAGCTTTGAAGCTGGTTTCTGGCCTATGTCAAGAGTTGTATCACTGGGTCATAGAGAATCATCGAATCTTAGACCTTCAAAGGACGTTTGAGATCAAGTATTTCAAAAGTAGAGTAAGTTGGAATTGAATTTGTATTTAGAAAATAATTGTCTCATGGAACAAGTGTTACAGAACAAGTAGGTTTGTTTTTGGTTTTTTTTTTTTTGCCTCTAAAACAAGTTATTAATCTAAAGTAGACCAACCAGTCCTAGAAAAGAAGCATTTTAGGAATTTGTTACATTTGAATCAAAGCCATTATATTAGAGAAGTGGGAATAAAGAATTTTCCTATGAAAGATAAATTATTATATTGCTTGTTGACTGTTCTGTTGTCATACAAGCCACCCATGTTTCTACCTGAGTCAAAGGCCTAAATGGAAAGGAATGAATATCCTTAACATTAAAGGTAGTTTGAAAGTTTCAGAGAGTGGTTTATGCCACAAGAAAAGGGCATAATATGTGTCTTTCCTATTTGGTCTTAACGTAAAAGCCCCTCATGTAATACGAAACCAGCCTGGGAATGAGCCGAGTGGGTGTGAGTGGAGTGGGAAGTAGGCCCTGAGAAACTGACTTCTTTGCTTAACGTCTCAAGAGTTGATGGGTGAGTTACAGCAGACTCTTGACTCCTTCACATTTTACATGTATTACCCCACTGAGTGATCACAGTGTGTTAGTTATTGATGATGTTGCCTTTGGGTTTTCTGTTTTTATTCAAACATATTTGTGAATGAAATTAAAAAAAAAAAAAGCTTCTGTATTCAGTTAACCCTTGAATATCACTGGGGATATAGCCATTTGGTTTTTTTCTTTCCTTTTTTTTTTTGGCGGGGGGTGCTGCCTTGCAGCATATGGCATTCCTAGGCCAGGGATCAGATCTGAGCCAAAGTTATGACCTATGCCACAGCTGTGGCAATGCCAGATCTTTAACCCACTGTGCTGGGCCAGGGATCAATCCAGCATCTTGGTGCTGCAGCGATGCTGCTGACCTCGTTGTGCCACAGCAGGAACTCCATTGTTCAGGTGTTTTTCAACCAAAGCATCTGAGTCCAAGATGCCATTATAAATGTTTAATACGGGAGTTCCCGTCGTGGCGCAGTGGTTAACGAATCCGACTAGGAACCATGAGGTTGCGGGTTCGGTCCCTGCCCTTGCTCAGTGGGTTAACGATCCGGCGTTGCTGTGAGCTGTGGTGTAGGTTGCAGACGCGGCTCGGATCCTGCGTTGCTGTGGCTCTGGCATAGGCCGGTGGCTACAGCTCCGATTCAACCCCTAGCCTGGGAACCTCCATATGCCGCGGGAGCGGCCCAAGAAATAGCAACAACAACAAAAGACAAAAAAAAAAAAAAAAAAATGTTTAATACATGATACTACCTGTTGCATCATCTAGCATTTCTTTTCTTTATTTTTACAGCTGCACCTGAGGCATATGGATGTTCCCAGGCTAGAAGTCAAATCGGACCCACAGCTGCAGGCCTGTGCCTCAGCTTGTGGCAATGCTGCATCTTTAACCCCCTGAGCGAGGCCAGGGATCAAACCCACATCCTCACGTGTCAGATTCCTAACCTGCTATGTTAGATTCCTAACCCGCTGAGCCGCATCAGGAACTCCCCATAATCTAGTATTTCTTGTTTTTGAGTTATAGTGGAGGAAACCTCTGTGCTATAGTAGATTTAAGTTAAACCTGTGTTTCCACTTTCTTGTCCTCTAAACTATCTTGATTGATAGTTATCAGTAATTATAAATTTAAACTTAAAACAGAAAAAGATATGATTGCTCCTAAATTTCCAGTCTAGGTGGACTAAGCTTTGACAGGACATTCCACGCACATCTCTAGATAAAATTAGGCAGGAGAAATAGTCACTCACCGCCTCCCTGAATTAGCCAGCCCCGAGGAGCTGCTCTGTTGACTGTCCCATCTCCTCTCTCTTAGTCCACCTGGAAGGCCGCTGTGGTGGAAGGGTGTTTGATTGCAGAGACGTGGGGTTCATCGTTGGAGAAGGAGAAGACCATGACATTCCAATTGGAATTGATAAAGCCCTGGAGAAGATGCAGCGTGAGGAACAGTGTATTTTATACCTTGGACCACGGTAAGCAGCATACCGTTTCCGTGTGTGGTGAAGTCATCCGAAGAACTGGGATACACTTGCTTTCTCAGTTGGCATTCTGCTGTTTTCAGCGAAGTTAATGCCAGCAGTGGAAATAATTAATTAAATCAGGCTACAGTTAGTCATGGAGTGAATTAATGGACCTGATAATATTGCAGACGTTTGTAAGCCCGTTCACTTGATTGATGTGTTCATGACAGGACTGACAGGTTGTGCTTTTGTTTTGCTGGTCATAGCGCCAGGACAGGATGCTATTGGCCCTTCTCGTGTGACTCCCTTGCCCCTCTCCCCTTTTCCCTAAGTTAGGCAGGAGGCAGTGAAACGTGGGGGCTGCAAGCAGAGGACGCATTTGGATGATTTATTGCCAGTTGAATCTGTGCCACCTGTTCTTATACAGAGTCCCTGAAAAAAGAGTGTTCTTCCTGGATCTAAAGGCAGCGGAGATGACTCATTTTTGCCTAAATTTTTCCCATCATAAGGATATCCATTAGCACTTCCAAGCTTAGAACTATCAGACACTAACAGTCTCTCTTGTGAAAACATGTTTGGTATTATTTTTAGATCTAAAATTATACCATGAATCCAACCCTTCTATCTTGAGAAATGGACCCTTGAGAGAAACCAGGGTGTTTTGATTCTGTTTTCGTGAAAGTGCATCTGCTTATCTTGTGCCTCCTCCCCCTCTGGTTCCTCGGGTTTCAGTCAGTAGGATTTTGAGTTACTGAGAATCTCGATGGCTTGCACTTACCAATAGATGAGGTTGTGCCTTTTGTACAATCTCTTGCCTTTGTGTCACCCCGGGAGTAACCCAGTAGCATTATTTACCTTTGCCCTAACGCCCTAGCCATAGTCCTCTTTCTCAAGTGATGTTTTACTGTTTTTTTGGTTGCAGTGTGCAGTGGCTTGATGTGGGGCCTCAGTTCCCAGACCAGGGATCAAACCCAGGCCTAAGTGGTGAAAGTGCTGAGTTCTAATCTGTAGACCGCCAGGGAACTCCCTCAAGTGATGTTTAAGTCATGCCACAGCCTGTGTGAAAATCTTCAGAAAATGCTCTGCACCTCGAACCCGATAGAGCCTCACTGAGCCACTTTTTATTTAATACCTTCTTTTTCTCGGTCCTGCTCCTTTTCCACTAATGTATTCCCGCCTCGGTGTCTTTTATTTACATCTGCTCTGCATTTGTAGTTCACTCTTAGGTGAATCAGTTTCTTTATTCCTGTAGGGAACTTTTTAAACCAGGTATTGCATAGAGAAGACCATCTCCTCCATAGCTAAGTAATACCCAGTTATTTTTAATCCATCCTTCCAAAACTACAGTAGCTCTAACCTCATAGAAAGAGAGTGGTATTTATGTCTATGTGTTTTCAGGTTTTTGTTTTTGTTTTTTTGTGTGTGTGGTCTTTTTGCCTTTTCTAGGGCTGCTCCCGCAGCACATGGAGGTTCCCAGGCTAAGGGTCTAATTGGAGCTGTAGCCACCGGCCTGTGCCACAGCCACAGCAACACAGGATCCGAGCCATGTCTGCGACCTACACCACGCCTCACGGCAATGCCGGATCCTCAACCCACTGAGCAAGGCCAGGGATCGAACCCACAACCTCATGGTTCCTAGTCAGATTCTTTAACCACTGAGCCACACGGGAACTGCTGTTTTCAGGTTTAAGTTCCTTGAGGATAAGCTCTGTGTACATTGTGAGCATATGAGAATGTGAGTATGAGAATCCATTCATTACATTGTAGCCTAGCTGACAAGCCAGTTGTGAGAACAGATGTCTCAAGTTTAATGGCAAAGAGAAACAGGAATTTCCCTACATTTACTAATGCAAATAGTTCCTTGCAGATTTATTTAAGTTGTTTGTTGTATGATTAGTGGTTTAACCACCCCCCATGCAACTTAACTGGCTGTGTGCACTTGACTCTCCTAAGCCTCAGTTTCCCTTTCTGTAAAATGGGGATAATGGTACCTGCCTCACAAAGTTATGGAGGACTACGAGGTGATGTGTGCAAAGAACATAGCAAATGCCTGACCCAACCAAACCCTCAGTGTACTAGCTATTATCGGTGTGTCCTTCTCTTCCATTTTAGCCTCACACCCCAAGAAAAAGGAAACCCTGTTTTAACGTATGGTAGATTTTTCAGATCTATTGAGACATAAAAGTAGTCGATAAGTTTTCGTAAATTTCTAGGTGTAAAAGTTTTTTCATGTTTTATGGAAATAATACAGCATTGTTAGAAAGGAACATGTTATTTTGTCTTCAGGATGTGCCTTAGTGTGTTGAGGAGTTACAGGATAGGTGCAGAGTCTGCACAGGAGACCGTCCAGCCCTGCACCGTGGGAAAGGACCCGTGTGTCTAGCCAATCCCCACGTACCAGGCATGTTGTAAGTGTGTGCAGTGCATTTGCTTGTCCACCAGATCCCCACTTAGAGACACATTGCATCTGAGTGTTGATGTAAATACAGCTATTGCAGATGTATATTCTGTGATACTCTTAGTATCATCTGTATTTCATTCCCCAAAAGATTCCCAGGACATAGAACTTCTGTGCAGTTCTGATAGACTCCTTGGCAGGATGTTTTCATAATAAGAAATTCGTAAAACACTACCCAAGAACCCATTTTTTTCTCTTCTCATGAGGACAGTGTCTTTTATATTGTTTTAAATACTGTGACTGATTGATCCTTTTCATTTTAGGTAAAGTAAGGCTAGTTTTAACTTTTTTCCTTTTTCTTCCTTTCCTTATCTTCTGTCCTGCACCAACCCCACACATAAACACAGGCTGCTGAGAGCCTCGGGATCTAATTATGA
This sequence comes from Sus scrofa, assembly GCF_054392235.1. Lineage (NCBI taxonomy): Eukaryota > Metazoa > Chordata > Mammalia > Artiodactyla > Suidae > Sus > Sus scrofa. The sequence continues at coordinate 40,031,135 of NC_139389.1, read as the reverse complement.
GCCAGTGTGAGTCAAAAATGGAAGAGTTTTCTGGGGACACACAGAGCCTGAATTTAAATCCGGGCTCTACCACTGCCTCTGTGTGTGACTCTCAGGAAGCACTTCTCTCCGCCTCAGTTTTTTCATTTGTAAAAAGGGAACAGTTGATAAGAACTTAGGATACCAGTGCTTCTTATATGCTCATAAGGGCTTAATGCTCATTAATAGTCATTATTTGTATCTCTGCCCTCTGCAGGCAGCGGTTAATTTAAGAACATCAGTACTGGATTCCTTCTGTTACTGTAGTCCAGCTTGTCCAGTTTGGTCCTGGACAGTACTGCTGTTCCAGCTTTCCATCAGATGAATTTGTGTGCCCAGGGCCCTTCCTTGCCCCGCCTCACCTAGCGTAAGGCAGACAACGTTCTGTGTAATGGGAAGGCAGGGGAGATGCTCCCAGAGTAGTTCAGTGTGAGCTCACACTCCCCGGGATTACGTGTTGCACATACATCTTCACAGAATCCCTTCATTTGAACCCAGGAGAGATTGTAGAAACGGTATCTTTCTTTAGTCATCTTTAATCCCATTAACTTTAACTAGCGCAGTTTGGTGCCTCCCTCAATCCACACCACCGCACTGAGCCCCCAGCCATGGGACCCCTATTTATAAATAGCTCTAAGGCAGCTTTTCTCATCCTCAGCCCTGTGGACATTTGGGGCCGGGTATTTCTTGGTTGTGGGACCTGCCCTGTGCATTGGAGGTTGTTTGGTAGTGTCCCTGGTTTCTACTGACTAGGTGTCAAAGCCTCCTAGTTGTGACAAACCCCAAATCTCTAGACATTGCCAGATGTCCCTGATAGGGATAGGGGTTCAAATCATCCTGCTGAGAGTGTCAGGTCATCTGCTGGGTTTGTACCTGTGTAGCACAAGCCTCCAAATATAACATGCTGTCAGTAAACACATGCTCAGGAAGGACTCACCTGCCTACCTGATTCCCGGCAGTTAGGGAATGTTCTTCATTTATCAGCTGGCAGAAACAAAGTAGGACATATATTGGTCTAAGAGCTCAAAGTAGGACACTAGTCACCGCTTCCCACAATTGCCCACTGATAATTTCGTCCTCTTTTATTTCTTTGCTGAAATACCCTTTGCCCTGCTGTTAAACCAACCACACCCCATTCCTACCAGCTCTCACAGGGTCTCTGTGCCTCTCTGGCTCCAGCTTCCCTCTTCCTGTAGAACAGTGGAGGTATGCGAATAAGCACTTTCTTCCTGAAAAATTCAGGCAGGGAGTAAAGAAGTGGTACAAGTAGCAAGGGGTGGGTGTTTCCACTCCATTCCTTTTGCCCCAGAGAAAAACTGAAGGTGTTGACACATCAGCCTGGTCTTGGCATCTTTGAGTCCATAGCCTGAGAATTTGGCTTTACTGAGTTTTCTGCAGTCCCATTCCATATACTAAAGAGTAGTTTGCTTGAACATAAGCAGAATATGTTCCAGTGAACGTTTCCCTGGTGTGCTGGGCATCCTCTGTGCGGGGAAAGCACCAAACCAGATGGACAGGGCTCCACCAGCGTTTCCCTCGAGCAGCTCCCTCCAACGCCTTGGATTTGTTATTAAAGATCTTAAATGGTCCAAAAAACAAATGTCTACATTCCCCAGTAATTTTCTTCAGTAAGTTTGGGCTAAGAGGTGTAGTGTTTTACAGTGTCAGAGCCAGCAAGCTATGGAACAGAGTACAGGTTGCTTCTCTTGATGAAGCTGTTCTTCTTTATGTATTTGTTTTCTCCAGTGTGCTTTCTAAAATGCCTTGAAGAGATACTGTGAGAATGTGTATTCTTCCTGAGGTGTGAGCCTTTACCCCTCCCCCCTTTATCTGACGGGACGAGGACAGCACCTGAAAGTTAGAAGCTTATTAAAACACACCTCTACCAGGAGTTCCCATTGTGGCTCAATGGTAATAAATTTGACTAGTATCCATGAGGACACAGGTTTGATCCCTGGCCTTGCTCAGTGGGTTAAGGATCTGGTGTGGCTGTGAGCTATGGTATAGGTCACAGATGCGGCTCAGATCCCGTGTTGCTGTGGCTGTAGTGTAGGCCAGCTCCTACAGCTCCGATTCAACCCCTAGCCTGGGAACTTCCATATGCCATGGGTGTGGCCCTAAAAAGACAAAAACAAAACAAACAAACAAAAAAAACCCTCTACCAAACAGCACTGAACAATTATAGTACCCGTCTTCTCTGGTCTCCAGATAAAGCTTCAGGAAACGTCCTTATAGTCAGATAATGGGTGTTTTATAAAAGAATTAGGTAAAAAATCAAGCAGAGAAAAAGGCAGTGACTTGAAATCGCATTAGGTGAGCTGTCCCAGGGAGCACAGGTGCTGCACTGCGCATGAATGTGAAGAAGAAAACTAAATGTAGCCTGGTTTCTTAAAAAAGCTGCAGCAGGGATACTTGGCACTGTGTCTTCTGATCAACATCTGGTTTGTCTTCATGGTCGCTGATGTGTGTAGTGTGCAGATGATAGCTCTATGCTAATGTGATGCCTCAGAATACCGAAGGAAGTGCCTGGAAATACACCAATTCTTTAAAGTTTTATTTTTTTACTCTCCATTTCAGATATGGTTTTGGAGAGGCAGGGAAGCCTAAATTTGGCATTGAACCTAATGCTGAGCTTATATATGAAGTTACACTTAAGAGCTTCGAAAAGGTGAGAAAATAACAACTTCTCTGAAATCATGGCAGATTTCTTCTCCATCCACTTCCAATAAAATAGTATTTTTTGTTACCAGGTGGTGTAGATTGATGGTATTTGTTTGTACATTGCTTTTCATGACCAAGTTCGTCTCCTGTCTCTGCGGTGGCTGCTAGAGCACAGGACAGCTGATACAGCACAGCTGATACACAACCAAGGAGCTCAGTGTTCTTACTTTGTTCCTATGTGTCAGCTTTTTTTTTTTTTTTTATTAACTTTTTTGGGTAGAATCCAAGACTTGTTCCCTTATTTGTTCCTAGACGTGTTCTTTTTGTACTTTTTTTCCTGGGTTGAAGACAAAAAGGTTCACATTCTGCCAAGCAGCTCCTTGGGGGAGTGGGGTGCAGTTTTCCAGGGCTGGACGGTTCGTACCCTTCACTGTGGCTCCAAGTCATTGTCCAAAATGCAAGGTTTCGTGGGCCACCAGGTTCCGACAAGGGACACAAGGAACAAACCTGCTAACCTTAGACCTTTTCTTTTCATACCTGTCCAAGTAGAGAAAAGAGAGCGCTTGCCTCGGGTTCCAGAAACGGCACGCCTCCTTGAGCATATTTCCATCTCCGACCTGCCTCTGGAGGCTTCGCAGCAGCTTCACTGGCCAGACACACAGCATGTGCCTGAGTAGGTGTGCTGTCACGCCCAGCCACGTCCCCTGCACCACCACGCCCCCCTTCCATGAGAGCCACAGGAACTGCATCTCATAGGCCTTTTTCATCCCCACGGTGCTACCTCCAGGTTCTATACTCTCGGCTTTGGACTGGAAATGTGACCGTTTATATGTCCTAGACTCAGGAGGGAAATCGCTGCCCTGTAGGCCTCTGACTGAGGGCTGAGAAAGTCAGGGGGGAACTGCTTTGGGACCTTCCCTGACGGTGAGGTCCCTAATCAACATGTGCTCTTGTCACAACCATTGCTTACTGTCAGGCAGCATCTTCTGAAACCCTGCTGGCTCAGCACTGATCCTCCAGAGCCGCCTTCATAGCACAAAGTCATGTTTACTTTTAAAGAGAGAGAAAATAATCTTCAGCATATGGTTATATAGACCTTTGGCTTTATTTCCACTTTAATAGTGTAACTCCCCCCCACCCTCCGCCCTCCTGTCACTGTGTTCTCCACAGTGGCCTGCGCTGGGTCACGGCCCCGGGCCTGTCCACGCAGCACTGCTCAGTGTGTTTGAAACCACCTAAAAGTGTGCGATGTTGGAGGCAACGTGATTTAATTTGCTGCCTTGTAATGTTAAGAATAGATTTATACGCAGTTCCCTAGTGGCTCAATGGGTTAAGGATCCCGCATTGTCACTGCTGTGGCTCAGGTTGCTGCTGTGGCGTGGGTTCAGTCCCTGGCCCAGGAACTTACACATACAGTAAGCATGGCCAGAAAGAAAGAAAAAAAGAATGGGTTTACACTCCATCACTCCATGAAGACTGAGCCCAATAAAAAAATGCAAAGGGCCCTTATTACTGGGTTTTTAAATAATAGAGCTAAATTGTCAGAAATCAACATAGGGTTGCCAGAAATACCAGTAACTTTCTTTATTCACTTTAAAGGGGTGTGGGGTTGGTGACACCAGGAATGTATCACTGTCTTGTGAATAGAGGATTTTATAGTTACCCACTCGAGGGAGCATCACGATTCCTAGGCAGTAAATAGCACCGACTGAGCCATTGTCATTTTCCCTGAAGGACCCCTCATTGTTCTCTTGACTCTTTATGATCCAGCTGGCCATAATGAAAGTGCAGTTGTTCCTGGATTCATGTCTCTAAGGGTGGAGAGTAATGAAACACACAGTACAAATTAGCAGATGATCATGAACTCATTTGTTTCCATCTTTGCATCCGCTTTGCCCTCCAATTATGTTTGGCCTGAAATTCCCCACGTATACACGTCTGCAAGTTGCTAGAGTTGGAGGCTTTAGTACTTTGGTTGTTTTCAAGCGGAGAGACAACTACATGACCTGGAATTTTTTTAATTGTGTATGAATCTGCAACTGTGACTTGACTACAGTAGTGTTCCCATTTTAGAGTTGAAAAACTGAGGCTTGAGAGAAACAACATGCCTAAATTATGATAGCAGTTTAGTGGCAAAGTTTGCAGGAGGGAAATAAGTGACCCCAGCTTTCACATGTGGCCTCACCTTGAAATTCTAGACATTCTTCGAGAGTTCACATTCCTCACGGTGTGACTACCTGTGCCTCCCTCTTGAGCAACGCGGGTTGAGCTACAGCTTTGTCATCATGGAAGATGACCCCTAGCCTGGCATCACATTGTCAAGGGCACACAGTTTTAAAAGTCAGTGTGTTTCGAGGTGTGGGTATCCTCTAAGAATGGCTCCTCTGTTGTTTGTTCTTATGGACATCAGCTGATAGCTTTTTCCTCTGTGCATCTAACCATTGTCACAAATTTATACAACAGGCCAAAGAATCCTGGGAGATGGACACCAAAGAAAAATTGGAGCAGGCTGCCATTGTCAAAGAGAAGGGGACTGTGTACTTCAAGGTGTGTGAGTCTCAGCACGGTCCTTTCCCTCTACGAATTTGCTCAAGTACCAGTGAATTGTGCTGATGTTCCCTATTCTGCATCCTGCCAACACCCTCCTGGATAAGAATAAGCCTGAACGTTTATAAGTCTGTCATTTTTAGTATAAGAAATGGTGAGACAGAATGAATTAATATGACAAAAAGAATACAGATGCCTCTTACACATTCTGCTCTCGATTGTAACCCTCCGTAAGGGCAGACCAGGTCTGGCTGGCCACCCCCGCCCCCACCACTGTGTCACTCAGGGCCTAGGGCATCTGGCTTGGTACATAGTGGGAACGAAACAAAGACTGAATAGAATAATTGTTAGCAAGTAAAAGAATTCAAAGGGGTAAATTTCATATCATTTTCCTTTCTACTGTGTTGGAGAAGTCACTTAGGCACAGGATGAAAGAAAAGAGATTGTGCGCAGGTTTCAGAGAGACCTGACAAGAGGAGAGTATTAATTGCTTCTAACAGCCAAGGGGATCCCTGCCACACTCGCTTTTGTGAGGAATCTTCAGAAATTCCTGAATGATATTTGTCATGTATTGATTCTTGAAAAACTTTTCTTCTAATCCAGGAATGTGTTATTTCCTCACTTAGATTTTAAACCCTGAGATTTTTTTGAAAGAAAAGAAAAATAGCACCTTGTTCTTCTCTAATCAGAGTGCTCTACCCATTGTTCCTTCCCCAAATACATACCTTCTCCTCCTCGAGCACCAAGGGCTTGGTGCAGGAGAGAGAGAGAGATTGGGAGTTTTGTCCAGGGTTCTTTTTTTTTTTTTTTGTCTTGCCACTACAATCCATGAACCAAAAAAATTTAGATGATGTTTTCGATGGTCCAAAGCATTATTGTACTTCAGCAAGTGTTTATGGAGAAGCTGCTATAAGACATATCCTTGCGTTGACAGCCTCGTCTGGAGGGAGGGGAGGCAGCGTTACCCAACATGAAACAACCAGAGAATTATATAAGCCTGTATCATCGATACCATTGTTTTCTCAACTGTGAGAGGAGCCCCATTGTTGGGTCATGAAGTCAACTTAGTGGAAGTGTATTACATTATGTAGTTAGGACAAATTTTGTTTCATAAAACTTTTGTTCAGTTGTGTGTTGAGTGGATATTAGATCATAATTTAAAACATTTCTTACTGTGGGTATAAATAATATATAATTATTTATGTAGAACTATTGTATGTACTAAGATAATGTTTGCATCACCAGAAAGCATTGAGATAGGGTGGGATGAGCTCTGAATTGGGAAAACTGGACTCTATGGCCACAAATGACTTAAAGTCAGTAGAGATCCAAAGAGGTTATTTTTTTTCATGTAAAAAGTGAGGAAATTAAATTATATGATTCCCAGGTTTCTTTCCAGCTCTAAAATTCTGTGCATTTCTAAATTCTAGAGAGCAAGCTTGGAAGGCAGCCATGCTCACCATTATACCACCAGTGTGCATTTGAGAACACGTTTGATTTTCTTTAAATTCTACTTAACTTGGTTGCTATAACTGCTCAGGATTCCAAATGAGCTGTTTGTAGACCCAAATATATAATACACTAGAATAAAATTTTCTGTAAAATCCCTTAAGACAATATGAACTATATGTAGTCTTTAAATATTTTTTTTACATTTCCCAAAATTGCTAAATAGAATATTAACACTTGGAGGTGGGGGATTGAGGCTTTTGGAATTTGACTAGAATTAAATCAACTTGGTCTAATGAAACAATTTAGCTGTTTAGAAGCTCTGATTGGTTGCTGATAACTCTGAACTTTGGGGAACACTAATGATAATGAAATAATGTTGCAAAGCCATGACCTAAAGCTATCCTGAATAGATACAGAGAGATGGCCGGAATTGGTGATTAGCAGCAAAAAGAAGGGCTCAAGTTGCTATACAATTACTTAACTTTGTTGCTTCTTAGCATCACAGCTGCAGTAGTGATTTGTGTATTTCATAATATGAACCCTCTTACAATGACTGATCTTTGGATAAAATCTGGATCAGCAGTCACACATATGGAACATATTATTTTTAACATGCAATTTGATAGACAACATCTTCCAAAACATTAGTCTATTGGGGGAAAATTAATGAAAGGTTCAAAACCACTGACCTAAGATTTTTCTCCCAGAATGTCTCTGAACATTTTGTACTACTCAAAACTTCCCTGGAGGCACCTTCATAATGATAGGTAAAAGATCCCATCTTCAGAAATGGTTGGTAGATAGGTTCCCATACCCATTCCCTTTTCAGAAGGTTTCTATCTGCTACACTGCCTTCCCGGGCCTGGGCTCTGCAGGGTGTTGCACAGGGCGCAGTGTGCACACGCAGAGTCCGGCTCTCTGTGAGCACAGAACTGGGGCACATCTCACGGCCGTCGCACGCTGGAGCTCCACCTTCATTACCTGTCAGTTTGGTTTACACCTAAGTGGGTAAATCTCTCCCCTTAGTGGGGTAGAACTGTAATAAGCTTTTAAATGGGAATGATTTTGGTGTTTAGAAACTCCCATCAACCTCTGAACACTAAAGAGAAGAAAGGTAGGCAAGGACTCTCTTCCTTTCACTCTGAAAATAACTATCAAGCACATTTAATAGCAATGACGTCCTGCCGGGACTGTGCAGGTCAGGCAGGCAGTGTTCTTCCAGGCCGAGAGCATTAATTCTCACACCTGGGCAGTGTTTCTCTTTTCCGACTTGGAGGCAGTGGTCAGAAGGCTGAGGACACCTTGGTGCTATGGGGCTCTTACGCCCCCTTGTGCTCCTTGGGGAGAAGCATTTCTAAAGCAAGCAAGTTCCGTATCTTGCAACCCACAGAACCCTTTGTAGACAAACCAGGCTTTGCTATGTTTTGAACAATCACTGCCAAACCCAGAAACCAGTGCTATGATGTAGAGACAAGTCATCCATGATGTGAGGATTTTAGGTTAAAGAAAAACCCTCAATCTCCCCCCTTTCCTCTTTCCTTCATTCTTTTAGGGCAGGATTTCTCGGCCTGAGCACAACTAACATTTGGGGCTGTATACTTCTGTTTGCTGGGAGGCTGTCCTGTGTGGTGTAGGATACCTAGCAGATTCCTGGCCCTGACCACTGGATGCCAGAAACCCACACACCCTCTCCACTTGTGACAGCTAAAAACATCTCTGAGCACTGCCTAATGTCCCTGGGGGGCAAAGTCACCCTGGTTGAGAACTCCTGTCTTTAGTATGTCAGAAGCAGAAATACCACAAAAACTTTTGCTTTAGACATTGAGATATAAATAAAATTATGTATGCCATACATGAAAGAGCATTAAAATGCTCTAGAGGGAGTTCCTGTCGTGACAGCATTAACAAACCTGACTAGTATCCGTGAGGATACGGGTTCAATCCCTGGCCTTGCTCAGTGGGTTGCTCTCAGTGTTGCGGTGAGCTGTGATGTAGGTTGCAGACAAGGCCAGGTCCTGATTGCTGTGGCTGTGGCATAGACTGGCAGCTGCAGCTGCAGTTTGACCCCTAGCCTGGGAACATCCATATGCCACAGGTGTGGCTCTTTTAAAAAATGCTTTATAAATGTAAAGGAACATTTGTGTATTATGAAGTCTTCTTACTTTGGGAGTTTTTGTAAGAAACCATAGCATTCTACCATTCTGATATCAGAACCTACTGAAGTTTTAACACCTGGGGCCTTATCCTCCCTGGCACTTCTTTTCTTTCCCTGTGACAATATATTAGATAATCAGAAAGGAAATTGGTACGTGGAAGATGGAGGAGAGGGAAAGAGGAAGCAAGACATAACAGGGAAGTGCCTGACCTGAGTGGAATGACCCCTTTCTCATTTCCACCCGCACCTCCATTTTGCTCCCAGTGACTGAAAAACTTTTGACTCACTCCATAGTTATAGTCCTTTGACCTTAATGTTTACTCAGCAGACCTTCCTTAAGAGCCACCTTGTGTTAAACCCTGGGTATTCCAAAAGGGGTCGGACATGGTTTCTGTCCTCAAAGAGCTCACAGTCCAGCAAGAGAAAAGAGAGTGACAGAAAATGCCTCACCCTGACCCGGGGGAGCTGTGTTCTTGAGCAGTGGCCTCAGGCTGTGACGGACCGTAAGTGCAGACGGACTGAAAAGTGGTTCGAGAGGAGTTCCCGTAGTTCCCATCGTGGCACAGGGGTTAACAAATCCAACTAGGAACCGTGAGGTTTTGGGTTCAATCCCTGGCGTTGCCGTGACCTGTAGTGTAGGTCGCAGATGCGGCTCAGATCCCGCTTTGCTGTGGCTCTGGCGTCGGCTAGGGGCTACAGCTCCGATTGGACCCCTAGCCTGGGAACCTCCATATGCCACGGGTGCATAGAAAAGGCAAAAAAAAAAAAAAGGTGTGAGAGCAGCACCCCCTCAGTAGAACCCACACCTGGAATTTGGGGGTTTGCCTTCTCCTGGCCAGTGATGTGTGTGCTACCCTCTCATGACGCTGGTCAGCAGTGAGCGCAGCCCCCAGTCGGTCCTAAGACCAGGAGGGCAGACGTTCTCAGCACAGGATTCCTTACGTGGGGGAGTCAACACTTCTGGTAAAGTAGTCTTTGTGGTAAACGATGAGGATCTGCCCAGGCTTAAGGTGGGCCCGGCTAAGCTGTGCTGTGCAGTCTGTTCAGCGAGTAAATGCATTGTCAGTGCACCGTGGTGGTGCTGGGGGTGACCCCACTGTCAGCTGGGTCTGTACGGTCAGACCCAGGCCCTGCCCCAAAAGGGACATCGAGGCTTCCTTCTCCAGCTAGAGTCCTTCATAACAACATTCTCGTAGACCTGCTCCGCTTTTTCTCTTCTCAGTCATTGGGTGAGTTCTGTGTGTGCTGGGAGCATGTGCTCTGCCTTGACTGGTAACCCTGGTGAAGGGATCGTAACATGCTCGTCGGGCAGACACTGGATTTGGGTCTGGATGCAGTTCTGCCAGCTTATAGCCGCCTCCTACCGAGGAGACCCCTCACCTGTACCCCCGTCTTATTTGTGTGTTTAAGTGGCTCTCACTCCTTACATCCATCCTAAAATGGCAGTAAACACATTGTCATTTCTTGTATAGCACGTATATATAATTCACATGGATTAACTACACAGTTGTTAGTCACAATCATTAGAATTCTAATTAGGCGAGAGCTAAAATGTGACTCAGATTTTTCTCATGGAGTTGGCTGACTGACACCTATGTGGTTTATGTCTGCTGTATGTGGGACTGCTGCTCTTCATCTGTGCGTTTTCCCGTCGTCTGTAGATGAGCGGTTAGCAGACCACAGCCTGTTTTCGGGAGTGAGGCTCTACTGGGACGCAGCCACACCCACTTATTTATCAGCTGTCTATTGCTGCTTTTGTGCTACCAAGGACAGAGTTGCAACAGAGATTGTTTAGCCTGCGAGGCGTAAAATATTATCTGCTCCTTTACAGGAAGAGGTTGCCAACCTTGGGTTTCAGTAACTGCGATTTGCTGGGTTTGGGACTAGCATTTGCTCTAGGACATGATGTCTGCTGTGCAGCGCCGACCATCAGGAGAAAGGGGAAAAGTAACTTCCCTTTCCAGTAAGCTAGTGACACAGCCTAGACTCACCAGCCTCTTGGAAATCCGATGAATATTAGCACCAAAGAATGTGACCCCAAAGCCTGCTGACAGAACGGCCCCTCTGAGAGGGTGAGGCGGGCAGTTGGGGAGGAGAGCACTGCAGGGCCGGGCCTGAGCCCCGCCCGAATCACCGGCCTTCAGAAACAAGGGGAGGGGCCCGGAGGACCGAGAACCCACGGGTCCTCAGGTGGGACCAGGTGGTCATTTCTCAGGGAGGGCTGGGCTTACCCTTCCTTTGAGCCCGCACAGCACATAATTCCTAGCTTTTGTTTATCTCGTAGGGAGGCAAGTACATGCAGGCCGTCATTCAGTATGGGAAGATAGTGTCCTGGCTAGAGATGGAGTACGGCTTGTCAGAAAAGGAGTCTAAAGCTTCAGAATCCTTTCTCCTCGCCGCCTTCCTGAACCTGGCCATGTGCTACCTGAAGCTGCGAGAATACACCAAAGCCGTGGAGTGCTGTGACAAGGTAAAGTGTCTGCGTGGGGAGAGATGCCAGGTGGTCTTGCCTCATGCATGGTCGGCTTCTGCTTGCTCTTCCTCGTCTCCCAGGTTTGGGATTTTTGTTTTGCTTTGTTTTGTTGGGGACTATTTGTTTCTCAGTAAGAATTGGGAAATTCCGAGTTCCCATCATGGCTGGGTGGTTAACGAATCTGACTAGCATCCATGAGGATGCAGGTTCGATTCCTGGCCTGCAGGGGGTGGATTAAGGATCTGGCGTTGTCCTGAGCTGTGGTGTAGGTCGCAGTCGCGGCTGGGATCTGGCATTACTGTGGCTGTGGTGTAGGCTGGCAGCTCCAGCTCCAATTCGACCCCTAGCCTGGGAGCCTCCATATGCCATGGTTGTGGCCCTAAAAAGCAAAAAAAAAAAAAAAAAAAAAAAAGAATTAGGAAACTCAGAAATTCATCATACCTTACTGATGCCTAGATTACTTATAATAATAATACACTATGAACAAAAGTTTTGATAAAATTAAACAATTTTATCTATGACCTTAAGTCTCCAGCATTTGGTACCAGATCGGATATATAACTCCACAGGTTCAATTTAATAAGGACAGATTAAACTTAAGCCTTTTAGGACTTTGACTGCTCGTGCAGGAATATGTACAAGTCCCTTTTTATTGTAATCATATTTATTCACTGACTAAGAGCACACATACCTACCTTGAAAGACCCACAAAGCGTCCGCCTCCCTTATTACTCTTATGTTGTTAACACTGTTAAGGGCACCTCAGTTCTGAAAGACCAGAACTTTACTGTCACCTGTACCTTTCTGTTGTTTTTATGTAGAGCTGGTGCTACTGTGGTAGAATGAACAGTGTATGTTATACTATGAGTAAAATCTAATAACTGGATAATTATTTTTGAGTTTGAAGATTTTGAGTTTTGGAGTTCCCGCTGTGGCACAGTGGGATCAGCGCCAGAACACAGTTTAGATCCCTGGCTGGGCAGAGTGGGTTAAAGAATCCAGTGCATAGGTCACAACTGAGGCTCGGATCTGATCCCTGGCCTGGGAACTCCATATGCTGAGGGGTGGCCAAAAAATATTTTTAGTTTTGTGGATTAACATGTTCCCTGCAATGTTACACTAAATTTCTGCCTGAGGAAAAAAAAACACTATATTTTTAAAAACTTTGTGCCTTATTATGGAAGCATAGTAAAAAGTCATTCAAAATTCAGACATTGGAGTTCCCGTCGTGGCGCAGTGGTTAACGAATCCGACTAGGAACCATGAGGTCGCGGGTTCGGTCCCTGCCCTTGCTCAGTGGGTTAATGATCCGGCATTGTCGTGAGCTGTGGTGTAGGTTGCAGACGCGGCTCAGATCGCGCATTGCTGTGGCTCTGGTGTAGGCCGGCAGCTACAGCTCCGATTCTACCCCTAGCCTGGGAACCTCCATATGCCGCGGGAGTGGCCCAAGAAATAACTAAAAAGACAAAAAACAAAAACAAAAAACATTCAGACATTATAGGAGTTCCCATCATGGTGCAGTGGTTAACAAATCTGACTAGGAACCATGAGGATGCGGGTTCGATCCCTGGCCTTGCTCAGTGGGTTAAGGATCTGGCATTGCCGTGAGCTGTAGTGTAGGTTGCAGACTCGGCTCGGATCCCGTGTTGCTGTGGCTCTGGTGTAGGCCAGTGCCTACAGCTCTGATTAGACCCCTTGCCTGGGAACCTCCATATGCCGTGGGAAGCGGCCCTAGAAAAGGCAAAAAAAAACAAAAAAAAAAAAAACGAAATTCAGACATTATAGAAACCTAAGAAACAGACATTATTTATACAATTCCCCTTGAGCCTCTCTCCCAAAACCAGTCTTTCATTTCAAACACATTCCTTTTTTCTCCATAGAGTGACATATATGTGTTTTTTTAATGACAATGTATAGATTTATAGCTTTATAAAATGATGTCTTTCTGTATCAGTTCATCATACAATACTTCATTCTTTTTGAGGTCTATATAGTAGCCTATGTATGAATCTATCATTGTTTATTTAACCAATCCCTTTTGGTAGATTTCCAGGTTTGTGATATTACAAATTACATAGCATCTCTTTGCATATGTGTGGGATAATTTCTCTGGGACAAAATTCCTAGAAAAATGGATATACTGAGTCAAAAGACATTATTATTTTGGAGTTCCCATTGTGGCTCAGCAGGTTACAAACCCGACTAGTATCCATAAGGATGCAGGTTTGATCCCTGACCCTGCTCACTGGGGTAAGGATCCAGCATTGTAATGAACCGTGGTGTAGGTCAGAGAGACAGCCCAGATCCAGTGTTGGTGTGGCTGTGATGTAGGCCTGCAGCTGCAGCTCTGATTTGACCACTAGCCTGGAACGTCCATGTGCTGCAGGTGCAGCCCTAAAAAGACAAACATAAATAATTTTTAGTACTTTATTTATTATTGAATATTATCAGTGGTTTATTTTCTCAGTATTGGCAACAAATTCATCTCATTTTTGTTCTTTATTACTGCTGAAGTTGCACATCTTTTCATTATTTTCATTATTTTAGCCATTTGTATTTCTTTTGAGAATTGCCTCTTCACATCCTTCTAGCAGATAGATGATTTGTCTGCTTTCTATCGACTGAGGTAGTCTGCACGGTATCACTGTTAACCTCTTGGCTGAGAGCAGGGACCCTGTTTGTCTTTGGTGATGGTATCTTTTTCTGAAAAGAAAATTTTGATATTTATGCAAGTCTGTCACTTTCCTCCTGGATTGAAACGATTTCCCCACTCTAAGATGATAAAAACAGCCCTGTTCAGTACTTAACAAAACCTGCTCCAACTAGGTATGCTTTGTCAGCACCATGCTCTAACCAACTTGAGCTAACCAGCTACCCAGTCAACTAGGTTTTCTTTTTTAAAAATAATGGTAAATAACCCTATTACATTTTTCTGGGGGGTTTTTTTGCATGTAAAAATAGTCGGTCTAGAATTTGTTTTTGTGTTTATGAGGTAAGAACTGAACTCTTTATTTTCTACATCAATAGTCACTGGACCCTGTTTATCCTGGAGTTAATCCTTTCTCTACCTGATTTACATTCCCATCTTTGTGATTATTAAATCTTTTTATATATGTACACGAGTCTGTTTCTGAATGCTGTGTTGTGTTCCACTGACCTGTTTGTGCATGGAGTTCTAACCACTTTTTTTTAATGGCCACACCTATGGCATGTGGAAGTTCCCAAGCCAGGGATTGAATCCAAGCTGTGGCTGTGACAACACCAGATCCTTTAACCCACTGTGCCAGGCCAGGGAGCAAACTCACACCTCCGCGGCAACCTGAACCTCTGCAGTCAGTTTCTTAACCCACTGCACTGCACCACAGCGGGAACTCCTATCCACTGTTTTCATTTCAGTAGTTTAATAGTGTACCTTTTTCTCTGGTAGGTCTAGCCCTCTCATTGTTTTTGTTTTTCCAAAATTTTCTCAGCCATACTTAGGCATTTAGTTCTTCCAGTGAACTTCAAAATGAACTTCTCAAAAGCCCCCTTCCCAAGTCCCCTTAGGCTCTTTATAGAAATTGCATTAAATACAGAAATTAATTTGGATATTTGATCAGTAGTATATAATTACCTTGAGCCAGATCTTTGCAGTATGCCTTTTCTAGCTCCCTTGGCCAGAGACCTTTCTCTAAATTCCCACAAGGTATGTGCATCCTTTCTAAAACTTAGACCATCTGTCCCTAGGCCCTTGGACTGGACAGTGCCAATGAGAAGGGCTTGTACAGGAGGGGTGAAGCCCAGCTGCTCATGAACGAGTTTGAGTCAGCCAGGGGTGACTTTGAGAAGGTGTTGGAAGTAAATCCACAGAATAAGGCCGCGAGGCTGCAGATCTCCATGTGCCAGAAAAAGGCTAAGGAGCACAACGAGCGGGATCGCAGGATATATGCCAACATGTTCAAGAAGTTTGCAGAGCAGGATGCAAAGGTATGTGCAGAACCCACTTGCCTTCAGATAGATCAAGAACTGGTCTTGCCCCTTTGGCTTGTGTTCTAAGAAGGGTAACGCCTAGGACCCAGACACAGGAAGATGTCCTGACAGGCACAAGAATAGGGAAAATGCTTTCAGATCTTCCTGAGGCTGGTTTGGATCCAGAAGTAGAGTAGGGCTGTTCCACTGTATTCTTCTCACCAAAGGTACGTGGTTTTGAGGCCCAGGTAACTCTCTTGTCCATCTAAGAGATGAGGGAAATCATCCATTCCCTGAAAATGGACTAAAGCTTTATTTTTTAAAGATCAAACACATCAGGGTTGGGGGTTTTGTGTTTTTGTTTGTTTACAGATAACACTTGGCTTGTTGAGACTTCTGACTTTCCCAGGAAAGGGGCACTGGTGGGGAAGCTCCCCCGCTTTACTTTTGAGGTTCAGGAGTCAACCTCGCAGATGTAATAGGAGCTCCACAGCAAAGGTGTTTTCTGGTCCTGTGCTCACCAACCACTCAGACCCTTTGTCACATGCACTTGACTGTTAACCAGCTGTCCCTGTGGCAAGCTAGTCATTTTAACCAAATAAAAGTAAAAGCTCCCCTCTGACAACTGGCAGCGGAGTGGTGACTGACCCAGGCAGGCAACCTGAAGTCCCAGTGACACCCTCCTGTTCTAGACCCGACAGGGTGGAGGAGCCAGGAAGTAATGGGATCTTCCATTGCTTTGTTTCTCTAACCCTCTTGATTTCTAATTTCTCCCTCAGGAAGAGGCCAGTAAAGCAATGAGCAAGAAGTCTTTAGAAGGGGTCACCAATGAAAAAGAAACAGAGAGTCAGTCCATGGAAGAGGAGAAAGCTGAAGGCCATGTATGACGCCGCGCCCGGGGGAAGAGTCCTAAGTGAACTCAGCCCCTCCTCCACGGGCTTGCACCCAACTCAGGACTGAACAGTGTTTAATGTAAGTTTGTTATAGTCTATGTGATTCTGGAAGCAAATGGCACAACCAGTAGCTTCCCCCCAAACCACCACCCTGCTGCTGCCCAGAGCTCTCACGGAGGGGGTGGCGTGGGACCACTCCAGGCGGGACAGAGCAGCCCTGTTGCTGTGGAGAGACTGAGCCAACAGTTTAAGTCCAGCTCATTTCAGTTGATGTCAACTCGCAACATCCAGTTCAGGGGCCCTTGGGATAATCCTGACAACTCGGGGCTGTCGGTTAGATTTTACATTTGATTGAACCGTAATAGCACTGCAGACACCTAGAAATAATTGCTTACGGAGTTTCTTCTTGCCCTCAGTTGGGCAGTAGAGGGGTGGGACGAGGTTTTGTTTTTCAGATGACCGAAGTGCTATGAATGCAAGCTGCTGCATTTTTAAACAACAGAACGCACTGCGGAGGGGCCAGGAGCCCCCTCAGGTCCACAGCAGCATCACTTGAAAGCCAGAACCTCAGAGGCCACCCACTCCCTGACTTAGCCACCTCCCGAACCCCCTCCTTAGTAAAGCAGCCTCCTGCGAGAGCGGGTTTCTGCCACGCCCAGCCTGTCCCCAGAGGAAGATTCTGTCATTCCTCAAACACTCTTCACTGATAATTAGGAGAGGGAGTTTCTGGATTAGCTTTCCCTGTTTTGGATGAAGAGAGGCTGAAATGAGAACAATCAGAATTGTGCTTTTTCTTCCCCCCTCTATTCCTTTTAGGAAATAATGTTGAATCCAGTGCTGCCTGATTGCATTGCTACCATTCAGTTTCTTGTTTCCGTTCTAACCCTTGCTATCAAGAATTTAAGACTTGTTCTTATATTACCTTTGACCTGGAGTGAATTTATTTACATATTTTTCAGGATCCTTGCAGCTTTTTTTGTTGTCTTTTTTAAATTGCTGTCTCATAAACACATGTATACCGATTTATGGAAGTTTATTTACACTCCTCTATCATGCAAAAGTATTTTTTGACTTTTTACTACTAAGTAGCTTAATTTTTAAAAACGAAATCTATAGGGTTGAAAAAATGCCGTTGCTCTCTGCATTAAGAGTTTCTCTTGTGAGTCTGATGTGCAGCAGCTTTCTTCTGTGCTGATGATGGCTGCTTTGTTCTGGTGTGAGCTGTGAAGAGTTGAAAACAGCTTCCCATGCAGGTACATCTAGCCTAAAACCTCCAGTACGTGGGCACTGAATTGGGGCAAGTCTTAAATATGTGCATGTAGTTGAGTTTTAGTCCTTACGGGTAGGCACGATTAGGCCTAGCTTTCTAGTCCCACAGCCTAAGAAATAAGAAACACTCATGGGAATGCATTTAGCAATCCAAGAAAACATTTGCTTCAACCTGGAACATCTCACTTTTTTAAATCCTAAAGAACACTGGCAATTATATTTTAGGTTAGTTTTTATTTTTCAGGTGGTTTTAACAAAATGCTTTCATTGATGGGTTAGGACCCACATTAAAACCTAAAAATAAAAAAAACCAGTTTTTGTCTCCATGGAACAAATGGAATTAAATTTAATGATAACTAAAGTCCTTTTTTAATTTCTCATTTAAATTTCTTATTTACATGTTTGTTTTTTCATGAGGTATTTCTTTTAAAAGCCCCAATCTTGCCTAGGAAATATAAAAGCAAAAGTTGATTTTGCTTATTTGCTTAAGTGTTTAGTGTTTGTAGCTCTTTTAATTAGAGCATGACTCCAGTGAGGCTAAGATTGAAATTAGATCCTTGGAGTTCCCTTTGTGGCTCAGTGGTCAATGAACCCAACTAGCATCCATGAGGACATGGATTCTATCCCTGGCCTGGCTCAGGGGGTTAAGGATCCAGTGTTGCCGTGAGCTGTGGTGTAGGTCACAGACACAGCTTGGATCCTGTGCTGCTGTGGCTGTGGTGTAGGCCAGTGGCTGCAGCTCCGATTAGACCCCTAACCTGGCAACTTCCATATGCTGTGGGTACAGCTCTAAAAAGCAAAAAAAAAAGGGGGAGAAAGAAAGAAATTAGATCTTAAAAGGCCAGTTAGAGTTTGCAGGTTACAAGCAAAAAAAAACTATTCCAAAAATTAGATTATCTTAGCCCACTGTCTCCCAAGGGTAGGTCATGGGTCACAGGAACCGGCAAGAAAGAGTGGGAAGGAGAGAGGGGAAGGGTGGGCAAGTGCTTCTGAGCAAATAATTACGAGGTGCCCATCACCACTCGCGAAAAAGAAATTCACTTATATCAAATTCGGTAATCCTAAACAATTTGTCTAGAAATCAACAGATATCATTGAACCATCTCTTAGACTGCATTTGGAATGGTGAGGCAGAATATGATGAATTCAAAACAAATTTTTTTTAAAGAAAATTATTCAGATGCACTTTTTTGGTGTTCCTTAAATAAATTCAGAAAAATGTGTTTCCCATTGTTTTCTGTTTTGCTTAAATAGTCTTCAAGAAAGGTTGTTTTGGTTGGAAAACTATGGTGGGGACCAAGTTGAACAGAAAGGATAAAGGCTGAGGAGAACACAGGAGTTCAGATCATGGCTCAGTGGAAATGAATCTCACTAGCATCCATGAGGACGTGGGTCAGATCCCTGGCCTCGATCAGTGGGTTAAGGATCTGGCGTTGCTGTGAGCTGTGGTGTAGGCCAACGGCTACAGCTCTAATTCAATCCCTAGAGGGGGAACCTCCATGTGGGTGGGTGTAGCCCTGAAAAGACAAAAAAAAAAAAAGTGAACAGAGCCTAAGGGACCAGTGGGACACCATCAAGTAGACCAACATACGTATCATCAGAGTCCAGAAGAAAGGCAGAGAGAATATTAGAAGACATAATGGCTGGAAAGTTCCTAAGTTTGGTGAAACATACAAATGTAAACATGCATAAAGCTCCACAAATTCCAAGTAAGATTAATTCAAAGAGACCCACACCATGACACATCATAATCATACTTTCAAAAAAACAAAGTCAAAAAGCAAATATTGAAAGCAGCAAGAGAAAGCAAATCCTCACAAATCAATAAGATTATCTGCAGTTTTGTGAGATAATTTGGAGTCCCACCAGCACACAGGCTCCAGTCCCAGGTCCTGCAGCAAGCCAGTCCAGGACCTGGCCCCACTTACCAGCCCACCCACAGTAGTCAGCCTCAACACAACAGAAGGGTCAGTGGAGCTCATATAAAGGACACCCTTAGACCGCATAGGTTTGACATCCAGAGGGCAGGGTACTATTGTGTCCCAATGAGGACATCTACCTAAGGCCACTTCTCTAAGACTGGTAACTATAACCAACCTATCTAATACCAAAAAAAAAAAAAAAAACCACAGAGAATTAGGCAAAATGAGGCAACAAAGGAATGTGCTTCAAATGCAGAAACAAGAAAAAATCCAGAAGTACAACTAAGAAGTTCCCATTGTGGCTCTCAGCAGGTTAAGAACCTGACATATTGTCCATGAGGATGTAGGTTCAGTCCCTGGCCTCACTCAGTGGGTTAGGGATCCAGCATTGCTGCAAGCTGTGGCACAGGTCACAGAAGAAAGAGGAGGAAAAGAAACGAGTAGCAACAGTGGTTCCCCGTTGTGGCGCAGTGGTTAACAAATCCGACTAGGAACCATGAGGTTGTGGGTTCTATCCCTGGCCTTGCTCAGTGGGTTAAGGAATTGGCATTGCTGAGAGCTGTGGTGTAGGCTGCAGACGTGGCTCAGATCCCTCGTTGCTGTGGCTGTGGTATAGGCCGGCATCTACAGCTCTGATTAAACCCCTAGCCTGGGAACCTCCATATGCCGTGGGAAGCAGCCATAGAAAAGGCAAAAAGACAAAAAAAAAAAGTAGCAACAGTAAGGAAAAACAAATAATTACATACAAAGGAACTCCTCATAAGACTGTTAGCTGAGTTTTCAACAGAAACTGCAGGCCAGAGGAGAATGGCATGATATATTCAAAGTGAGGAAAGAAAAATTCTACAACCAAGAATACACAGGAGCGCCTGCTGTGGGGCAGTGGGTTAGGAATCTGACTATGAAGGAGAAATTGAAGGGAAGACAATAATAGTAGAAGACATCAACACCCCACTCATATCAATTGACGGATCCTCTAGACAGAAAATAAGGCAACAGAGATCCTAAGTGACACAATCAAAAAGTTAGACTTAATCGACATTTTCAGGATATTACATCCAAAAAATCAGAATATACACTCTTTTCAAGTGCATATGGAGCATTCTCAAGAATTGACCACATACTGGGGCACAAAAACTAACCTCAATAAATTTGAGTATAGAATTTATTTCAAGTATTTTCTCTGACCACAATGGCATAAAACTAGAAATCAACCACAGGAAAGGAAATGAGAAAACACTGACTACATGGAGACTAAACAACATGCTACTAAAATAACCAGTAGGTCAACAAGGAAATCAAAAAAGGAAATTAAAAAGTATCTTGAGACAATGAAAACACAACCATTCAAAATCTATGGGATGCCTCAAAAGCAGTTTTAGAGGGAAGTTCATAGTGATACAGGCCTTCCTAAAAAAGAAAAATCTTGGAGTTCCCATCATGGCCCAGCGGAAGCGAATCCAACTAGGCACCATGAGGTTGTGGGTTCAATCCCTGGTCTCACACAGTGGGTTAAGGATCCGGCATTGCCGTGAGCTGTGGTGTAGGTTGCAGATGTGGCTTGGATCAGGCATTGCTGTGGCTCTGGTGTAGGCTGGTGGCAACAGCTCCAATTAGACCCCTAGCCTGGGAACCTCCACATGCCGAGGGTGAGGCCCTAAAAACACACACAAAAAAAAAAAAAAGGAAAAAGAAAAATCTCAAATCAACAATTTAACCTACCACCTAAAAGAATTAGAAAAAGAAAAAAAAAACAACAAAAAAAAACAAAACAAAACCTAAAATCACCAGAAGGAAGGAAAACAAAAATCAGAGAGGAAATCAATAAAAAAGAGATTCAAAAAACAATAGAAAAAAAATCAGTAAAACTTAAGAGCTGGTTCTTTGAAAGGATAAGCAAAATTGACAAACCTCTGGCCAGACTCACCAAGAAGAGGACAGAAAGAACTCAAATAAATGAAAAAAGAGAATGCCCAATAAATAACTGCAGAAATAAAAAAACTATAGAATACTATGAATAATTATATGCCAACAAATTTGACAAACTAGAAGAAATGGACAACTTTCTAGAGACGTACAGCCCACCAAAACTGAATCAAGAAGAAATAGATCAATTGAACAGACTGATTACTAGAAATGAATATGTAATAAAAACCCTCCCTATAAATAAAAGTCCAGGAGCAGATAGCTTCACAGTCGAATTCTACCAAACATACAAAGAACTTATACCCATCCTTCTTAAATTTTTCCAGAAGATTGAAGAACACTCTCAAAGACAGTTTATGAAGCCATCATCACCCTAATACCAAAACCAGACCAAAGATACTACCAAGAAAGAAAATTACAGGCCAATATTTTTGATGAATATAGATGCAAAAATTCTCAAAATTCTAGCCAACCACATCCAACAACATATAAAAAAGATCATACAACACGAGCTAGTGGGATTCATCCCAGGTTCACAAGGATGGTTCAACATAACGCAAATCAATCAACATCATACACCACATTAACAAAAGAAAAGTCAAAAACCACATGGTCATCTCAATAGATGCAAAAAAAGCATTTGACAAAATCCAACATTCATTCATGATGAAAACTCTTTCCAAAGTGGGTATAGAGGAAACATACCTTACCATAATAAGCCATTTATGACAAACCCACAGCAAATATAACTCAACAGAGAAAAGCTGAAAGCCTTCCCAATAAAATCTGGAACAAGACAAGGATGCACTCTCACCACTTTTATGCAACATAATATTGGAAGTCCTAGCCACAGCAATCAGACAAAAGAAATAAAAAGTATCCAAATTGGAAGAGAAGAGGTAAAAATTGTTCACTCTATGCAGATGACATACTATATAGAGAAAACCCTAAGGACTCCACACAAAAACTACTTAACCAATGAATTCAGCAAAGTAGCAGCATATAAGATTAGCATTCAGAAATCAGTTGCATTTCTGTATACTAACAATGAAATATTAGAAAATGAATGTAAAAATACATTACCTTTTAAAGTCGTACCCCAAAATATTAAATACCTAGGAATAAATGCAATTGAGGAGGTGAAAGAAATACACTGAGAACTATAAAACATTAATCAAGGAAGAAAAATGTGAGAAAAAGGAGTTCCCGTCGTGGTGCAGTGGTTAACGAATCTGACTAGGAACCATGAGGTTGCAGGTTTGGTCCCTGCGCTTGCTCAGTGGGTTAACAATCCAGCATCCGGCGTTGCCGTGAGCTGTGGTGTAGGTTGCAGACGCGGCTCAGATCCCACGTTGCTGTGGCTCTGGCGTAGGCCGGTGGCTACAGCTCCAATTCAACCCCTAGCCTGGGAACCTCCATATGCCGCAGGAGCGG
This sequence comes from Sus scrofa, assembly GCF_054392235.1. Lineage (NCBI taxonomy): Eukaryota > Metazoa > Chordata > Mammalia > Artiodactyla > Suidae > Sus > Sus scrofa. The sequence goes on along the minus strand of NC_139389.1, from coordinate 40,008,437 downwards.
CCCAAGAAATAGCAACAACAACAACAACAAAAAGACAAAAAGACAAAAAAAAAAAAAGAAAAGAAAAGAAAAATGTGAGAAAAAGAATGTATATATGTATGTGTGACTGGGTCACATTCCCATAAAGTAGAAAATTGACAGAACACTGTAAACCAGCTATAATGGAAAAAAATTTTTTTCAATTAATGAAGGAAATTAAAGAGGATTCAAAGAAATGGAATGATATTCCATGCTCTTGGATTGGAAGAATATCATTAAAATGGCCATACTACACAAAACAGTCTACAGATTCAATGCAATCCCTATCAATTATCCATGACATTTTTCACAGAACTAGAACAAAGAATCCAAAAATTTATATGGAACCATAAAGACCCAGAATCACCAAAGCAATCCTGAGCAAAAACACCAAGCAGGAGGCATCTCTCCCAGGCTTCAGACAATATTACAAAGCTACAGTAATCAAGACAGTGTGGTACTGGTGCAAAAACAGACACACAAACCAATGGAATAGAATACCAAACCCAGAAGTAATTGATTTCTCTGATTGTTGATGTCAGAGAATGCTGACATCAAATGTTTCCTTAGGTCAGTCTCCCAAGGCAACAGAAATAAAAATAAACCAAGAGACCCAATCAAACTGACAAGCTTTTGCACAGCAAAGGAAACCATTAAAAAAAAAAAAAAAAAAAAAAAGACAACCTATGGAATGGGAGAAAATAGTTTCAAATGAGGCAACTGACAAGGGCTTAATCTCTAAAATATACAAACAACTTATACAACAGCAAAAAAACCAACAACAAATAGACATTTTTCCAAAGAAGATATACAGATGGCCAGTAGGCACACGAAAAAACGCTCAACATCACTGATTATTAGAGAAATGAAAATCAGAACTACTATGAGGTACCACCTCACACCTGTCAGAATGGCCGTCAATAAGTCCACAAGTAACAAATGCTGGAGGGGGTGTGGAGGAAAGGGAACCCTCCTACACTGTTGGTGGGAATGTGCATTGGTACCAACCACTATGGAAAACAGTATGGAGGTGCCTCAGAAAACTAAATATAGAACCACTATATGATCCAGCAATCACACTCCTGGGCATCTATCCAGATGTCGCTTTCCTTGAAAAAGATCTGTGCACTCGTATGTTCACTGTGTCACTGTTCACAATAGCCAAGACGTGGAAACAACCTAAATGTCCACTGACAGGTGAATGGATGAAGACGACGTGGTACATTTACACAGTGAAATTCTACTCGGCCATAAAAAAGAACAAAGTAATGCCTTTTGCAGCAACAGGGATGGAACTAGAGACTCCCATACTAAGTGAAGTAAGTCAGAAAGAGAAAGACAAATACCATGTGATATCACTTATATCTGGAATCTAATATACGGCACAAGTGAACATATCTACAGGAAAGAAATAACCTCATGGGCATGGAGAACAGACTTGTGGTTGCCAAGGGGGAGGGGGAGGGAGTGGGATGGACTGGAGTTGGGTTAATAGATGCAAACTATTGCATTTGGAGTGGATAAGCAATGAGCTCCTGCTGCGTAGCACACAGGGAACTGTATCAAATCACTTGTGATGGAACATGATGGAGAACAATGTGAGAAAAAGAATATATATACATGCATGACTGGGTCTCTTTGCTGTATAGCAGAAACTGGCAGAACATTGAAAATCAAGTATAATTTTTAAAAAATTTTTAAAATCTGACTGTGGCAGCTTGGGTCACTGTGGGGGTGCAAGTGATTCCCCAGCCCAGTGTGGTGAATTAAAGAATCTGGAGTTGCTGCACCTGTGGTGTAGGTTACAGCTGTAGCTCAATCCCTGGCCTGGGAAATTCCATATGTCACAGGTATGGCCAGAAAGAAGGAAAGAAAGATACTCTACACAGCAAAGCTAACATTCAGATTTGAAGGAGTTTTACAGACAAATGAAAACTAAAAGAGTCAAACACCACAAATCCAGCTTTGCAAGATTTTTTTTTTTTTTTTTTTTTGGTCTTTTTGCCATTTCTTGGGCCGCTCCCTCAGCATATGGAGGTTCCCAGGCTAGGGGTTGAATTGGAGCCATAGCTGCCAGCCTACGCCAGAGCCACAGCAATGTGGGATCCGAACCACATCTGCAACCTACACCATAGCTCACAGCAACGCCAGATCCTTAACCCACAGAGCAAGGCCAGGGATCAAACCCGCAACCTCATGGTTCCTAGTCAGATTCATTAACCACTGAGCCACGATGGGAACTCCAACTTTACAAGAAATATTAAAGATACTTCTCTCTTTCTCTCTTTTTTAAATAGGCTGCACCTGTGGCATGCAGAACTTCCTGGGCCAGGGATCAAACCTGCGCCACAGCAGTGACAACACCAGATCCTTAACCACTTCATCACCAGGGAACTCCCTAAAGGGACTTCTCTAAATGGAAAGAACTAGAGAGAAAATGAAATGAGAATATGAAAACATGAGAGAAAAAAACTCACTGGTAAAGGCAAATATATAATAAAGGTAGTAGATCATCTACTTATAAAACTAGTAGGAAGGTTGAAAAACAAAGTAGAAATCTATATCCACAATAAACACTTAAGGGATACACAAAACAAAAATGTAAAATATGATGTCAAAAACATTAAATGGGTGGGCAATAAAAATGCAGAGTTGTTAGAATGTGTTTGATCAATAGTAGATACATACATACACACAAAAAGAGTGTATACTACTAAGCACAGTAGTAAAGATAGTCATCAAATCACAAGGGAATAGAGCAAAAGAAGAGAGAAACAAAAAACTACAAAAACAATCCAAAACAAAATGGCAATAAGTACATGCCTACCAATAATTATTTATGTAGGAGATCCCGTCGTGGCTCAGCAAAAGTGAATCTGACTAGCATCCATGAGGATGCAGGTTCAATCCCTGGCCTGTCTCAGTGGGTTAAGGATCCAGTGTTGCTATGAGCTGTAGTGTAGGTTGTAGGTGCAGCTTGGATCTGCTGTTGCTGTGGCTGTGGTATAGGCCAGCGGCTAAAGCTCCAACTTGACCCCAGCCTGGGAATCTCCATATGCCACGGGTGCAACCCTAAAAAGACAAAAAAAATTATTGATGTAAATGGATTAAACATTCCAATCAAAAGATATAGAATGGCTCAATGGATTAAAAAAAAAAAAAAAAAGACCTGTACAAGAGACTCGTTCCAGGTCTAAAGATACACACAGACTAAAGGGGGGAGGATGGAAAAAAGTATAACATGCAAATAGAAATGAAAAAGCAGCTGGAGTAATAATAGTTATAATAGACAAGACAGGCTGTAAAACGAAGACTGCATCAAGAGGCAAAGAAGGACAGCACATGATGATAAAAAGATCAACACAATAAGATCTAACAATTGTAAATATACATGCACCCAGCACAGGCACACCTACATACAGAAATAATAACAACAAACACAAAGAAACTGACAGTAATAGTAGGCACTCTAACACTCCACTTACCTCAAAAGACAGATCAGATACACACACACACACACACACACACACACACACACACAAACATTCCATCTAAAAGCAGGAGAATGGGAGTTTCTGTTGTGGTGCAGTGGAAACAAATCTTACTAGGAACCATGAGGCTGAGGGTTCAACCCCTGGCCTCGCTCAGTGGGTTAGGGATCCAGCATTGCTGTGAGCTGTGGTGTAGGTTGCAGACACAGCTCGGATCCCGTTGCTGAGGCTCTGGCGTAGGCTGGCAGCAATAGCTCCAATTGGACCCTTAGCCTGGGAACCTCCATATGCTGCAGGTGCAGCCCTTATAAAGACAAAAGACAAAAAATAAAAATAAAAGCAGCAGAATGCACATTCAAGTGCACACTGAACATTGTCCAGGATTGATCGTATGTGAGGCCACAAAACAAGTCTCAATAAATTTTTTTGCTTTTCTTTTTTAAGGGCCACACCTGTGGCATATAGAAGTTCCCAGGCTAGGGGTCAAATCGGAGGTGCAGCTGCCAGCCTACACCACAGCCACAGCAATGCAGGATCTGAGACACATCTACAACCTACACCACACACAGCTCACAGCAATGCTTGATCCTTAACCCACTGAGCGAGGCCAGGGATAGAACCTGCATGCTCATGGATACTAGTCAATTTAGTAACCCACTGAGCCACAATGGAAATTCCAATGTCAATAAATTTAAAAGGACTAGAATCATATCAAACACCTTTTCCAACCACAATGCTAAGAAACTAAAAGTCAACTACAAGAAAAAAACTGAAAAAAACAAAAACTCATGGAGGTTAAACAATATGCTACTAAACAACCAATTGGTCACTGAAGTAACCAAAGAAGACATCAAAATGCACCTGAAAACAAATAGAAAGTGGAAACACAATAAATAATCTAAAAATCTATGGGATGCAGCAGAAGCACTTCTAAGAGGAAACTTTACAACAATAAAAGCCCACCTTAAGAAATAAGAAAAATCTCATACAACCTAACCTTACATCTAATGGAACTAGAAAAAAAAATTACAAAATTAGTAAAAGTAATAAAGATCAGAGCAGAAATGAATGAAATAGATATTAAAAAAAGAAAAAAGACCAATAAAAAAAGCTGGTTGTTTGAAAAGATAAAATTGATAAACCAGATTCATGAAGAAAAAAAGAGAGCACGGAGTTCCCATCATGGCACAGTGGAAATGAATCCGACTAGGAACCATGAGGTTGCGGGTTGATCCCTGGCCTTGCTCAGTGGGTTAAGGATCTGGTATTGCCGTGACCTGCACTGTAGGTCACAGATGTGGCTCGGATATGGCATTGCTATGGCTGTGCTGTAGGCCGGCAGCAGTAGCTCCAATTGGACCCCAAGCCTAGAAACCTCCATATGCCGAGGGTGTATCCCTAAATAAAGCAAAAATAAATAAAATAAAATGAAAAAAAAATACCAAGGAAAAACTCTAAGGAGGTAAAATCTGTACATGGAAAACTATAAAACACTGATGAAATCAATTGAAGACAACAAAAACAAATGGGAAGACATAAAGTGCTCACGGATTGCAAGACTAATACTGTTAAACTGACCATACTCCTAAAGGCAATCTACAAATTCAAGGTAATCCCTATCAAAATATCAATGGCAGTTTTCACAGAACTAGAATAAATAATTCTGAAATTTGTATGGCAACACAAAAGACCCTGAATGCCAAAAACAATCTTGAGAAAGAATAACAGAGCTGGACATATCACACTCTCTGATTTTAAACGATACTACAAAGCTATGGTAATCAAAACAGTATAATATCAGCACAAAAACAGACACATAAATCAATGCAAGAGAATACAGAGCTCAGGTGAACCCACACTTATAGGGCAACTAATCTATGACAAAGGAGGCAAGAATATACAATGGGGGAAAGACAGCTTTTTCAATAAATGCTACTCAGAAACTGGGTAGCTATATGCAAAATAATCAGAATCAAACTGGAGGATGTAGAAAGAAAAGAACCCCTGTTGTACACTGTTGATGGGAATGTAGACTAGTGCAGCCACTAGTGAAAACTGTATGGAGGTTCCTCAAAAAATTAAAAATAGAAGAATACAATCTAGCAATTCCACTGTTGGCTATTTTTCCAAAAACAAACAAACAAATAATAATTCAAAAAGATATATGCCGGAGTTCCCATCATGGCTCAGTGATTATGAATCCGACTAAGAACCATGAGGTTGCAGGTTCAATCCCTGGCCTTGCTCAGTGGGTTAAGGATCTGGCTTTGCTGAGCTGTCGTGTAGGTCACAGACTCAGCTCGGATCTGGAGTTGCTGTGGCTGTGGCGTAGGCCAGCGGCTACAGCTCCAATTCGACCCCTACCCTGGGAACCTCCATATGCCACTAGTGCAGACAAAAAAAGAAAAGACAAAAAAAAAAGATATATGCACTCCTATTTTCACTGCAGCATTATTTACAAGTGCCAAGATATGGAAGCAACCTTTGTGTCCATCAATGGATGAATATATAAAGAAAACATGAAATATATACACAATGGAATACTACTCAGTCATTATAAATAAAACCTTGCCATTTACAACAGTATGGTTGGTGTTATTTCACTATGCTAAGTGAAATAAGTCAGACAGACAAAGACAAATACTGTATGATTTCATTTACACGAAATCTAGGAAACAAAACGTACAAGTATAATGAAACAAATAGAATCACTGATATAGAAATGAAAAGGTGCTTGCAAGAGGGGTGTGATGGAGAATGAGGAAAACAGGTAAGAGAGATTAAGAGGTAGAAACTTCCACTTTCAAAATAAATAAGTCATGGGGATGAAATGTACAGTGTGGGGAATACAGTTAATGATGTGAACATCTTCATATGTGACAGACTTATAGTGATCATTTTGCAATGCAGATAAATATCACTGTTGCAGTGGTTTTGGTCAATTACACTTCAAAAAAACAAACTCATAGAAAAAAACTGGAGTCAAGAAGTCAGTGGGCTAGTATATTCAAGGTGCTCACATTGAAAATAGTCAACTCAGAGTTCCTGTTGTGGGCTCAGTGGTTAACGAATCCAACTAGGAACTGTAAGCCTGTGGGTTCAATCCCTGGCCTTGTTCAGTGGGTTAAGGGACTGGCATTACTGTGAGTTATAGTGTAGGTTGCAGATGCGGCTTGGATCTGGTGTTGCTGTGACTCTGGCATAGGCCAGTGGCTACAGCTGCAATTAGACCCCTAGCCTGGGAACCTCCAAATGCGACGGGCGCGGCCCTAAAAAGACCAAAAAAAAAAAAAAAAAAAAAAAAGTCAAAGTCCTCTATCCAGCAAAACTGCCTTTCTTTTTTTTAAGTCCTCTTTAGTCTGTTTTTCAGTCTTTCCCTCTTACAGTGTGGTCTCTTCTCTCTGCAGGAAAACCCCTTGTTTCTTGGCAGATCAGCTTTCTCTGCTCCCCACTGTTCACAGGATATTTATTTATTTTGTCTTTTTGCTATTTCTTTGGGCCACTCCCGCGGCATATGGAGGTTCCCAGGCTAGGGGTCCAATCAGAGCTGTAGCCACCGGCCTACACCAGAGCCACAGCAACGTGGGATCCAAGCCGCGTCTGCAACCTACACCACAGCTCACGGTAATGCCGGATCGTTAACCCACTGAGCAAGGGCAGGGACCGAACCCGCAACCTCATGGTTCCTAGTCGGATTCGTTAACCACTGCACCACGACGAGAACTCCTCATTTTTCTTTTCTTCTTTTTTTTCTTTTTAGTGCTGCACCCACGTCATGTGGAAACTTTCCAGGCTAGGGGTTGAATCAGAGCTATAGCTGCTGACCTACACCACAGCCACAGCAACATGGGATCTGAGCCGCATCTGTGACCTATACCACAGCTCACAGCAACACCAAATCCTTAACCCACTGAGCAAGGCAAGGAATTGAACCTGTGTCCTCAGGGATATTAGTCAGGTTCTTTAACCACTGGGCCATGACGGGAACTCCAAAACTGCCTTTCAAAAGTGGGGGAGAAATTAAGATATTCCCAGATAGATAAAAGCTGAAGGAGTGTGTGGAGTTCCTGTCGTGGCTCAGTGGTTAACGAATCCAACTAGTAACCATGAGGTTGGGGATTCGATCCCTGGCCTTGCTCAGTGGGTTAAGGATCTGGCATTGCAATGAGCTGTGGTGTAGTTTGCAGACATGGCTCGGATCCCGCGTGGCTGTGGCTCTGGTGTAGGCAGGCAGCAACAGCCCCAATTCGACCCCTAGCCTGGGAACCTCCATATGCCTCTGATGTGGCCCTAGAAAAGGCAGAAAGACAAAAAAAAAAAAAAAAAAGGCTGAAGGAGTTTTTTACCACAAAGACTTATTCTGGAAGAAATGCTCAAGGGAGACCTCCAAGGTGAAATGAAAGGACTCTTGAAAGTACTCAAAGCCATTTGGAGGAATAAAGATATCAATAAAGGTAAATACATGGGTAATAATAAAAGCTAGTATTATAAAAATGATTTATAACTGTACTTTTTGTTTTCTACATGATTTAAGAAAACTAATTACATCTAAAGAAAAAACAATTATTAGTGTAAGTGCTTGGTCTGCGGTAACGAACCCAACTAGGCTCCCTGAGGACGCAGATTTGATCTCTGGCCTCACTCAGTGGGTTAAGGATCCAGTCTTGCTGTGGTATAGGCTGGCACCTGCAGTGCAGTTCCAATTCGACCCCTAGCCTGGGAATTTCCACATGCTGTAAGTGCACCCCTAAAAAGACAAAAACCAACCAAATAAATAAATAAATGGTTGTTAACAAAAAAGTGTCTGTATTACTGAAACTTTGGTTTGTAACTTCAAATCTTGTTTTGTTCTCTGCATAATTTAGGAGAGTAATTTAAAAGAATGATTACTTATGTACTGGCCACACAAGGTATAAAGATGTAATTTTATGACACTGACAACCGAAATGGTTGGAGATGGAGCTGTAAAGGAGCAGTTTTTATATCTTCTGAACCTACTATAAATACAAATTAGATTATTATAATTTTATGTTAAATGTAATCTCTACAGTAGCTGAAAAAATTGCTATAGATTTTTGCACAGCAAAGGAAATCCTAAACAAAATGAAAAGACAACCCACAGAATGGGAGAAAATCTTTGCAAATGAATTGACTGACAAGGGATTAATCTCCAAAATTTATAAACACCTCCTACTGCTCAATACCAAAAAAAAAAAAACAACTCCATCAAAAAATGGGCAGAAGATCTAAACAGACAATTCTCCAAAGAAGACATATGGATGGCCAAGAAACATATGAAAAGATGTTCAGTGTCACTCATTATTAGAGAAATGCAAATCAAAACCACGATGAGGTACCACCTTACACCAGCCAGAATGGCCATCATCCAAAAGTCTACAAACAATAAGTGCTAGAGAGGGTGTGGAGAAAAAGAAACCCTAGTACACTGTTGGTAGGATTGTAAATTGGTGCAACCACTGTGCAAAGCAGTATGGAGATTCCTCAGAAAACTAAAAAATAGCCATTTGATCCAGCAATCCCACTCCTGGGCATGTATTCAGAGAAATTCATGACTCAAAAAGACACATGTACTCCGATGTTCATTGCAGCACTCTTTGCAATAGCCAAGACATGGAAACAACCTAAATGTCCATCGACAGAGGAGTGGATCCAGAAGATGTGGTACGTATACACAATGGAATATTACTTAGCCTTTAAAAGGAACAAACCACTGCATTTTTAGCAACATGGATGGACCTAGAAATTATCATGCTAAGTGAAGTCAGCCATACAATGAGACACCAATATCAAATGCTTTCACTGACATGTGGAATCTGAAAGAAGGACAGAATGAACTTCTTTACAGAATAGATACTAACTCACGGACTTTGAAAAACTTATGATTTCCAAAGGAGACAGTTTGGGGGGTGGGGGGATGCACTGGGGCTGTGAGATGGAAATCGTACAAAATTGGACTGTGATCATTGTACAACTATAAATGTAATAAATTCATTGAGTAATAAAAAAATTGCTATAGAATATACAAAGAAGGAAATAGAAAGGAATTTAAACATTTCACTAAAAAAATCAACTAAACACAAATGAAGGCAGGAAAGCAGCAAATGAGGGACAAAAAAAGCTAGAGTATATAGAAAACAAGCATCATAACGATAGAAGTCTCTCCACATCAGTAAATACTTTGAATGTAAATGGATTACACTCTCCATTCAAAAGACAGAAATTGGCAGAATGGATGAAAACACATGATCCAAGTACATGCTGCCTACAAGAAACTACTTGAGATTTGAAACACAAACAGGAATTCCCGTCATGGCACAGTGGTTAACGAAACCTATGTTTCCACTAGGAAACATGAGGTTGCGGGTTCGATCCCTGGCCTCGCTCAGTGGGTTAAGGATCCTGCCGTGAGCTGTGCTGTAGGTTGCAGACGAGGCTCAGATCCCGTGTTCCTGTGGCTCTGGCGTAGGCTAGCGGCTACAGCTTCGATTAGACCCCTAGCCTGGGAGCCTCCATATGACGAAGGAGCGGTCCAAGAAAAGGCAAAAAGACAAAAAAAAGAAAAGAAAAGAAGAAATACACTAGGTTGAAAGTGAAAAGGTAAAAAAATATATATTCCACACAAACTGCAAATTGTAAGCAAAAAAGGCCAAGAGGGGCTGTAGTAATATGAAACAAAACAGACTTTTTAAAATTGTATTTTATGATTTTTATTTTTTCTATTACAGTTGATGTAGTGTTCTGTCAATTTCTACTGTACAGCAAAATGACCCAGCTATGTATGTGTGTGCATATATATATATATATATATATAAAGAATATGTATACTGTTTTTCTCACATTATCCTCCATCATGTTCCATCACAAGTGATTTGATACAGTTCCCTATGTGCTGCGCAGCAGGAGCTCATTGCTTATCCACTCCAAATGCAATAGTTTGCATCTATTAACCCAACTCCAGTCCATCCCACTCCCTCCCCCTCCCCCTTGGCAACCACAAGTCTGTTCTCCATGCCCATGAGGTTATTTCTTTCCTGTAGATATGTTCACTTGTGCCGTATATTAGATTCCAGATATAAGTGATATCACATGGTATTTGTCTTTCTCTTTCTGACTTACTTCACTTAGTATGGGAGTCTCTAGTTCCATCCCTGTTGCTGCAAAAGGCATTACTTTGTTCTTTTTTATGGCCGAGTAGAATTTCACTGTGTAAATGTACCACGTCGTCTTCATCCATTCACCTGTCAGTGGACATTTAGGTTGTTTCCACGTCTTGGCTATTGTGAACAGTGACACAGTGAACATACGAGTGCACAGATCTTTTTCAAGGAAAGCGACATCTGGATAGATGCCCAGGAGTGTGATTGCTGGATCATATAGTGGTTCTATATTTAGTTTTCTGAGGCACCTCCATACTGTTTTCCATAGTGGTTGGTACCAATGCACATTCCCACCAACAGTGTAGGAGGGTTCCCTTTCCTCCACACCCCCTCCAGCATTTGTTACTTGTGGACTTATTGACGGCCATTCTGACAGGTGTGAGGTGGTACCTCATAGTAGTTCTGATTTTCATTTCTCTAATAATCAGTGATGTTGAGCGTTTTTTCGTGTGCCTTCTGACCATCTGTATATCTTCTTTGGAAAAATGTCTATTTGTTGTTGGTTATTTTGCTGTTGTATAAGTTGTTTGTATATTTTAGAGATTAAGCCCTTGTCAGTTGCCTCATTTGAAACTATTTTCTCCCATTCCATAGGTTGTCTTTTTTTTTTTTTTTTTTTTAATGGTTTCCTTTGCTGTGCAAAAGCTTGTCGGTTTGATTAGGATCCTTGGTTTATTTTTGTTTTTATTTCTGTTGCCCTGGGAGACTGACCTAAGGAAACATTTGTATGGTTGATGTCAGAGAATGTTTTGCCTATTAAATCAAAAAAGGTTACAAAATACAGACAGACATTATATAGTAATAAAAGTTTCAATACAGCAAGAAGATTTAATAATTACAACATGTAAGCACCTAACAACTGACCATTAAATTTCTGAAGCAGAAATGGACAGAAGTGAAGGCAGAAATCAGTATTTCTACAACAACTGTTGGCAACATCAATACCCCACTTGCAAGAACTGAATAGAACAACTAGGCAGAAGATAATTCCGGAAATAGAATACTTAAAGCAATAAAGCAGATCTAAGGGACGAAACAGAACACCACCCAACAACAGGATGTACATTCTTCTCAAGTGCACATAGGATATTTTCCAAGGTAGACCATGTGTTAGGTCACAAATTATGTCTCAATAGATTTTAAGAGATAAATGTTGGAGTTTCTGCTGTGGCATAACATGAATGGCAGTGTCTCTGCAGTGCCAGGATGCAGGTTCCATCCCCAGCCGGGATCAGTGGGTTAAAGGATCCAGTGTTGCCACAGCTGTGGTGCAGGTCGCCACTGTAGCTAGGATCTGATCCCTGGCTGAGGAACTCCATATGCCACAGGGTGGCCAAGAAAGATAAAAAAGAGAGAGAGATACAGGTCTTATAAATTATCTTCTCTGATCACAATAAGTTGGTTAGAAATTAATAAGAAAACCAGAAAGTTCACAAAATTGTGGAAATTAATACACTTCGCAAAACAAAACAAAACAAAAAAACTGGGATGAGGAGTTCCCTGGGGGCCTAGCAGTTAAGGGTCCAGCAATTGTCATTGCTATGGCTTGGATCACTGTTGAGATGCAGGTTTGATCCCTGGCCCAGGAACATCCACATGCCATGGGTGTAGCCAAAAAAAAAAAAAAAAAAAAACCCAAGGATTGAAAAAGAAATCACAAGACACGTTAGAAATATTTAGAGATAAATAAAAATGAAAACACAACATACCAAATCTTATGAGACACAGAAAAAGTAGTACTAAGGGGGCATTTTTAGCTATAAAAATTAACACTAAAAGGAGTTCCTGTTGTGGCACAGTGGAAACGAATCCAACTAGGAACCATGAGGTTGCAGGTTTGATCCCTGGCCTTGCTCAGTGGGTTAAGGATCCAGCATTGACGTGAGCTGTGGTGTAGGTCGCAGATGCTGCTCGGGTCTGGTGTTGCTGCAGCTGTAGTGTAGGCTGGCAGCTGTAGCTCTGATTGGACCCCCAGCCTGGGAACCTCCATATGCTATTGGTGCGGCCCTAAAAAGACAAAAAATAAAATAAACGCACACTTAAAAACAAGAAAGATCACAAATCAAAAACCGAAATTTACAATTTTTTTTCTTTTTCACAGGTGCACCTGCAGCATATGGAGGTTCCTAGAGTTGGGGAGCTGCAGCTGCATATCCATGCCACAGCCATGGCAACACCAGAATGGAGTCACATCTTCAACCTACACTGCAGCTTGTGGCAATGCCAGATCCTTAACCCACTGAGTGAGGCCAGGAATAGAACCCACAGCCTCATGGACAAGTTCTTAACCTGCTGAGCCACAATGAGAATGCCCCTAAATTTATGAATTTAAACTAAAAAAAGAACTAAACCCAAAACCAGCAGAAGAAAGAAAATGATAAAGAGCAGATACAAATAAAATGGAGACTAGAAAAATACAGAAAATCAATGACATCAAATGTTAGTTTTTAAAAAAAAATATTAAGAAATTAACAAAACTTTAGCTAGGTGGACTGAAAAAGGGAGAGAAGACTCCAGTTATTAAAATCAGAAATTAAAGTGGAACATTACTACCAATTCTATAGAAATAGGAGACCACTATGAATGATCACATGCCAACAAGTTGGGCAACCGAGAAGAAATGGATACATTTCTAGAAACACACAATCTACCAAGACTGAATCAGAAGAATTAGAAAATCTGAGCAGATCCATTACTAGTAAGGAGATTGAATCCGGAATCAAAAACCTTTCCATGAAGAGAAGCCCAGGAGCCAATGCTTCACTGGTAAATTCTATCAAATCTTTAAAGACGAGTTAACACCAATCCTTCTCAAACACTTCCAGAAAAATCTAAGAGGTGGGAATACTCCCGAACTCATTGTCAAAGAAGACAAGCATACCTGCCCTCACCACTCTTATTCAACATAGTACTGCAAGTCCCATCCAGAGCAATTAGCCAAGAAAAATAAGTAAAAGGCATCAGAATCAAAAATGAAGAGAAAACATTGGCTTTATTTGTAGATAACATTTTATATACAGAAAATGCTGAAGACACTACCAAAAAACGGTTAGAACTAAGAAACAATGTCAATAAAATTACAAGATATAAGATTAACATTAAGCAATCAGCTTTTTTTTTTTTTTTTTTTTTTTTTGTCTTTTTAGGGCCTCACCCGTGGCACATGGAGATTCCCAGGTTAGGGGTCTAATCAGAGCTGTAAGCTGCCGGCCTACACCACAGCCACAGTAACATTAAGAAATCAGTAGTGGTCGGGAGGTTCCCATCATGACTCAAGGGAAACCAATCTTACTAGTATCCATGAGGATGCAGGTTCAATCCCCAGCCTCGCTTAATTGTCGTGTAGGTCACAGACGTGGCTCAGATCCCACATTGCTGTGGCTGTGGTATAGGCCGGCAGCTGTAGCTCCGATTTAATCCCTTGCCTGGAAATTTCCATATGCCGCAGGTGTGGCCAAAAAAAAAAAAAAGAAAAAGAAATCAGTAGTGTTTCTACACACTAACAATGAATTATCTGAAAAAGAAATTAATAATCCCATTTATAATAGCATCAAAAACAATAAATACTTAGGAATAAATTTAACCAAGTAAATGAAAAATCTCTACACTAAAAACTATAAGCCACTGATAAAAGAAATCGAAGAAGGAAGTTCCCATTGTAGCACAGCAGAAATGAATCTAACTAGTATCCATGAGGGTAAGAGTTCGATCCCTGGCCTCGCACAGTGGGTCAGGGATCCAGCGTTGCTGTGGCTGTGGTGCAGGCCAGCATCTGTAGCTCTGATTCAACCCCTAGCCTTGGAACCTCCATATGCTAAATATGTGCGGCCCTAAAAAGACCAAAAAAGAGAGAAGGAATGAAGGAAAGAAGGAAAGAAAGAAGGAAGGAAGGAAGGAAGAAAGAAAGAGAAAGAAAAGAAAGAAAAAGAAAGAAAAAGAAAAAAAGAAAAAAGAAAGAAAAAAAGATTGAAGAAGGTACAAATAAATGGAAAGGCAGGGCTCGAGATGAGTGGTGGAGTAGAAGGACTTGAGCTCACCTGCTCCCACAAAAACACCAAAATCACAACTAACGCTGAACAACTATGGACAAAAGAAAAATACCTGAAACCTACCAAAAAAGATATTCTACATCCAAAGACAAAGTCACAACGAGATGATAGGAGGGGCTCATTGACAACACAAGTAAATCCCATACCCTCCAGGTGGGTGACCCACAAACTGGAAAATAGAGGCTCTCCCACAAGAGTGAGAGTTCCCTTTTTTTTTTTTTTTTTTTTTTTGGTCTTCTTAGGGCCACTCCCACGGCATATGGAGGTTCCCAGGCTAGGGGACCAATCGGAGCTGTAGACACTGGCCTATGCCACAGCCACAGCAATATCAGATCCAAGCAGCATCTGCAACCTACATCACAGTCATGGCAACAATGGATCCTTAACCCATTGAGCAAGGCCAGGGATCGAACCCTGGTCTTCATGGATGCTAGTCGGGTTCGTTAACCACTGAGCCACAACAGGAACTCCAAGAGTGAGAGTTCTGAGCCCCATATCAGGCTCCCCAATCTGGGCATCTGGAATCAGCAAAAAGAGCCCCCAGAACATTTGGCTTTCAAGGACAGCAGGTTGATCACAGGAAATGCACAGGACTAGGGGCAAAAGAAACTCCATTCATGGAAGGCACACACAAGGTCCTGTGTCCACTGACAAACAAATGGATAAAGATGTAGTATATTAATACAATAGAATACTAGTCAGCCATAAAAAAGGATGGAATAATGCCATTTGCAGCAACATGGATGGAATTAGAGATTATACTAAGTGAGGTAAGTCAGAAAGATAAATAGTATATAGTATTTATATGCTGAATCTACGAGGAATCAACGAGGTCACAGGGAATTATGTTCAGTATCCTGTGATAAACCATACTGGGAAAGAATTTTTTTTTTTGTCTTTTTAGAACATTTAGAACTTTCATATGCTTTTTTTCACAGCATGTGAAAGTTCCCAGTCTAGGGGTAGACTCAGAGCTACAGCCACCAGCCTACACCACTGCCACAGCAACTCGGGATCCGAGCCACATCTGCAACCTACACCACAGCTCATGGCCATGCCAGATCCTTAACCCTGAGCAAGGCCAGGGATGGTCCCTGTGTCCTCATGGATGCTAGTCAGATTTGTTTCTGCAGAGCCATGATGGGAACACCCAGAAAAGAGTATTTTTTAAAAGCATAGGAGTTTTCACTGTTGCACAGCAAGTTAAGGATCCGACATTGTCTCTGCAGCAATGCAGTTTCAATCCCCAGCCTGGCACAGTATTTAAGGATCTGGCATTAACCCAGCTGCAGTGCAGGTTGCAGCTGCAACTTGGATTCAATCTGGCCCAGGAACTTCCATATGTCATTGGCATGTGGAAAAAGAAAAAGAAATGTATCTGTATGTATAACTGAATCACTTTGCTGTTGGGAAGAAATTAATGCAACATTGTAAATGTTTGTACACTTTATACACAATGTTGTATACTTCAACTTGAAAAACCACAATGAGGAGTTCCCATAGTGGCTTAGCAGTTAAAGAACCAAACTAGTATCCATGAGGATACAGGTTCAGTCCCTGGCCTCACACAGTGGGTTGGGGATCTGGCCTTGAGCCATGGTGTACGTTGCAGATGCAGCCTGGATCCCGTGTTGCTGTAGCTGTTGGTGGCATGACCAATTGGTATGGCCCTATGGAAAAACATATGGCGATCAGCCAAAGAATTAAAAATAGAAATACCATAAGGTTCAGCAATAGTACTTCTGGGAATATATCCAAATGAAATGAAAATGCTGCATCAAAGGAGATCTGCACCCCTATGTTCAGTACAGCATCATTTGTAAGGGCCGAGACACGTATACAACCTAAGTGTTCGCCAGCAGCTGAAGAGGTAAAGAAGTAGTGGTATTTACACAACGGAATATTATTCAGCCATAAAAAGGAAGAAAATCTTGCCATTTGCAACAACATGGATAGAACTTGAGGGCATTATGCTAAGTGAAATAAGTCAGTCTGAGCAAGACAAATACTGAAATAGAGTATAATCTCGCCTATATGTGGAAAATTAAAAAAAAAAAAAAAAAAAAAAAACAGAGTTTCCGTCGTGGCGCAGTGGAAACAAATCTGACTAGGAACCATGTGGTTGCAGGTTCGATCCCTGGCCTTGCTCAGTGGGTTAAGGATCCAGCCTTGCCATGAGCTGTGGCATAGGTCGCAGATAAGGCTCCAATCTGGTGTTGCTATGGCTGTGGCGTAGGCTGGCGGCAACAGCTCCAATTAGACTCCTAGCCTGGCAACCTCCATGTGCCGCAGGTGCGGCCCTAAAAAACAAAAAGACAAAAAGAAAAAAAAAAAGAAAAAGAAAAAGAAAAACTCATAGGGAAAAAAGGTCAGATTTCTGGAGGTTGGGGGTTGGGAAATAAGATAAAAGTGGTGCAACGGTACAAACTTCCAGTTATAAGATAAATCAGCACTGGGGATGGGATGTACAACTTTTTTTTGGTCTCATTAGGGCCGCACCCACAGCATATGAAGTTCCCAGGCTAGAGGTCGAATCAGAGCTACAGCTGCAGGCTTACAACCACGGCCACAGCAAAGCTGGGCTCTGAGCCGCATCTGGAATCTACACCACAGCTCAAGGCAACACCAGGTCCTTAATCCACTAAACAAGGCGAGGGATCAAACTCACATCCTCATGGATACTAGTCAGGTTTATTACTGCTGAGCCACGATGGGAACTCCGTAATGTATAACCTGATGGCTGTAGTTAACACTGTTGAATGACATGTGTGATATGTGTGCTTTTCCTCTTTTTTAACATCTATATGGGATGATAGATGTTAACTAAACTTATTGTAGGAAGTCATTTCGCAAGATGCGACAGTCAGGTCGTTACCCCATACACTTGAAACTTAGGCAGTGCTGTACGTTTATTACATTTCAGTAAAACAGAGAAAAAAGGAAAAAGTGAGAAAAAGAAAAAAAGACACTATACACAGAGTAAACAGGCATACATAGAATGGGAGAAGATATTTGTCAATCGTATGTCTGATAAGGGATTAATATCCAGAATAGAGAGAGAACTAAAACATAGCAAGGAAACCATCAATTCAAAACTGGGCAAAGAACTTGGAATAAACATTTCTACATAAATGAGAGACAGCCAAGAAACACAAAAAAAATGCTAAACATCACTAATAAGAGTTAAATGCAAACCAAAACCTGTTATTTTGGGGGTTTTTTGATGATGGCCATTCTGCCAGGTGTGAGGTGAAAGCTCACTGTGGTCTTGATTAGCGTTTCCCTGGTGATGAGTGATGCTGAGCATCTTTTCATGTGCTTGTTGACCTTTTGTGTCTCATCACTGGAGAAATGTCCAGTCAAGTTCTTTCCTATTTTTTGTTCTAGCTATTTGGGGGTTTGTTGTTAAGTAATAACAGCTTGTATTTATTTTACTCATATTATACCGTAGAAACTATGCTCAGGACCAAACTAAGACAGGCGTTCCCTAGCAGGCCAACAATTTGATGTCATTTTATTTTTCGTCTTTTTAGAGCTGCACCCATGGCATATGGAGGTTCCCAGGATAGGGGTCAAATCTGAGCTGCAGCTGCCGGCCTATACCACAGCCTGGGCAACACCAGATCCAAGCCACATCTGCAACCTACACCACAGCTTGCAGCAAGACTGGATCCTTAATCCACTGAGTGAGGCCAGGGATCAACCCATATCCTCACAGACACTATGTCAGGTTCTTAACCTGCTGAACCACACTGCGAACTCCTAATTTCCCTGTTTTTAAAACATTATTATTGGGAGTTCCTTGTGTGGCTCAGCGAGTTACAAACCCAACTAGTATCCATGAGGATGCAGGTTCAATACCTGGCCACATTCAGTGGGTTAAAGATCTGGCATTGCCAGGAGCTGCGGTGTAGGTCGCAGATGCAGCTCGGATCCCGTGTTGCTGTGTCTGTGATGTAGGCTGGCAACTGCAACTCTGATTTAACCTCTAGCCCAGGAATTTCCATGTGCCATGGGTGCAGCCCTAAAAATGCAAAAAGTAAATAAATAATTTAAAATAAAATAAAATAAAAATAAAACATTATTCACAATAGTCAAGACATGGAAACACCCTGTGTCCACTGATGAATGAACAAGATGCAGCAAATATATATTTGGTATATATATGGAATATCATTCAGCCACAAGAAAGAAAGATATTCTGCCATTTGAGACAATATAGATGGAACTTAAAGGCATTATCCCAAATGAAATAAATCAGACAGAGGAAAACAAATATTGTATAATATTACTCACACATGGAATCTAAAAAAGCCAGGATTTCCCATCGTGGCACAGCGGAAACAAATCCGACTAGGAACCATGAGGTTGCAGGTTTGATCCCTGGCCTTGCTCAATGGGCTAAGGATCTGGCGTTGCCATGAGCTGTGGTGTAGGCCAGTGGCTACAGCTCCAATTAGACCCCTAGCCTGGGAACCTCCATATGCCGAGGGTGAGGCCCTAAAAAGACAAAAAAAAAAAAAAGGCAAATCCGTAGAAATGCAGTGGTGGTTACCAGGAGGTGGGGGTGGGGCAAAAAAGAGAGATGCTATTGAAGGATACAGACTTACAACTAGAAGAGAAGTAAGTTCTGGAAATCTAACACACAGCATAATGATTATAGTCGACAATACTGTATTATAACTTCAAAGTTGCTAAGAGCCTCGATCTTAAATGTCCTCACCACAAAAAAGAATAATTACATGACAAGAAAGGTATCAGCAAAAAAAAAAAAAAAAAAAAAAAAAAAAAAAAAAAAAAAAAGAAAGAAAGAAAGAAAGAAAGGTATCAGCCAACTCTGACATTGACAGTGGCAATTATATTTACACTATATAAATGTATCAAATCAACATGTTATATACCTTAAACTTACACAGTATTGTAAGTCAACTATATCTCAATTTTTTTTTTTTTTTTTGTCTTTTTGCTTTTTCTAGGGCCGCTCCCATGGCATATGGAGGTTCCCAACCTAGGGGTCTAATCGGAGTTCTGGCTGCCGGCCTACGTCAGAGCCACAGCAACGCAGGATCTGAGCAATGCTGGATCCTTAACCCACTGAGCAAGGCCAGGGATTGAACCCGCAACCTCATGGTTCCTAGTCGGATTCGTTAACCATTGCTCCATGACGGAACTCCCTATATCTCAATTTAAAAATATATATATGTAGAAACAGATTCACTAATTCACTTCAACTGGCCCATTTCAGCAAAAAGATCTGGGTTTGCTTCTTTTTCTTTGTTTTTAGAAAATCTTCCCAACTTTTCTGAGACCCTTGTTCTCTCTTCAGCTTTTGTCTCTGATCTTCCAAACCAGATAACTTCTTGGGAGGGACATTCGAGGGCTTGAGTTTGACAATGAAATGAATCACTCCTTCCTGGTAAACAGCATTGAGCCAAGCATTACTCAGCCTCGCAGTTTCAGCCAAGTGTCCTGCCAACTTTCAGTTGACAGAGACTCCATCCACACAAGTGTTGGAAAACACTCACAAGATAGGTGGATGCAGGCAAGCAAAGCTTTCCATCTCCCCCTGGGGGTGTAGGTCAGTTTGCATTTCAACAATTATATAAGGAGATATCTGCAGAGACCTGAGTTGCCTGACACACACTTTTGATTTACCAAAGTGATTTTTAATTAGGAAATATTCGTAAGATACAGAGAAGTATTGAAAACAATGACGCCCATGCAGCTGCCACCAAGCGTAAATAGATGGTGGCATTTTTCATTTTTTAAAAATAAAACGTTGAGGAGTTCCCGTCGTGGCGCAGTGGTTAACGAATCTGACTAGGAACCATGAGGTCGCGGGTTCGGTCCCTGCCCTTGCTCAGTGGGTTAATGATCTGGCGTTGTCGTGAGCTGTGGTGTAGGTTGCAGACGCGGCTCGGATCCCGCGTTGCTGTGGCTCTGGTGTAGGCCGGTGGCTACAGCTCCGATTCAACCCCTAGCCTGGGAATCTCCATATGCCGCGGGAGCGGCCCAAGAAATAGCAACAACAACAACAACAACAACAACAAAAAAGACAAAAGACAAAAAATAAAAATAAAAATAAAAAAAAAATAAAACGTTGAGATACAACTGAAGTTCCATATCTTTTCTCAGACCCTCCCACCCCAGAGGTACTTATTTTCCTGCAGTTAGTGCATGTCATTCCTATGATGGATTTTGGTTTTACTGTTCGCTTATCTGCACTCAATCTAGGCTATTGCTTTGGGTGTTTTTGCTGTTGTTGCTGTTGTTTTTCTTTTAGGACCACACATGTGGCATATGGAAGTTCCCAGGCTAGGGGTCGAATCGGAGCTGCAGCTGCCAGGCTTAGCCATAGCCACGCCAGATCCTTAATCCACTGAGTGGGGTCAGGGATCAAATACACATCCTCATGGACACTAGTCAGATTCTTCCCAGTGAGCCACAACAGGAACTCCTGTTTTGAGTGTTTGTAAGTTTTCACATAAAATGACAGCTATGTGGCCATTTGTCAGTCTTTGCCTGCTTAGTGGCCGAGGCCTCTTCTCAGGAGGAGGACGAGTCCTTCTGCCGTGAGAGCCAAAAGGCCAGTGGGCTGCCCTGCCAGCCAGGAGCAGGCCTGTGACTGAGCGAGGCTCTGTAGCCAGCCCTGGCAGTGATGGCAGTGCTGACCAAAGGGCCTGGGGCTCCATTAGAGAGATACCCACAGTTTGGTCCTGGACCTTGGTTCTTTGGCTCTCCTGGTGATTCTAGGAACTACCGTTACTCTCCCAATGAATCATTTTCTGCTTAAGTTAGAAGCATTTTCTTTACTTACAATTCAGAACCTGGCTGTGAACCCAAAAGTTAGGACTCCTACCTCCAAATACTGGGTATGACTGCCAACCGCTGCTTCTGATCACCAAGACGCAGACGCAGAGGTGGGCAGCCTTTGTTGTTTCATCCCCGCCCCCCTATTGTGGCAAGCCCCTCCATCTCTGGCTCAGGTGATTTTCAGGGGGATTTAAAGGGCCAGTGCATGTCCCACCCCACTTTGCTGTTATTACTCATTCTCCTATCAAGAAGACGGATATTAAAGACTAAGACATTCAAAACCAAGTGCATCTAGGGGAAAATTATAAAGTGATCATACACGCCCAGGGAAAGGCTCATAAAAGACCTGAGAGGACAGTAAGTTTACACCTCGGATGGACCCTCAACACAGAGACAGCCTATAGCATTTAAAACATTAAATAGGGGAGTTCCCTGGTGGCCCAGCAATTAAGGATCTGGCATTGTCACTGCTGTGGCTCAGGTCACTGCTGTGACGTGGGGTTGATCCCTGGCACAGGAATGTCCACGTGCTGCAGGGGCAGCCAATGAGAAAGAAATGGAAAACAACCTAACCAAATAAATATATAAATAACAAAAAATGGCAAAACTAGGAGAAGGGAGAAAATATGATTTGTCTTAATATAGTTAATACCATATTCTTAGATTGAAATGGCCAGAGTTCAACAAAAAAAAATCACAAGGCATACAAAGAAACAGGTACGCATGGCCCATTCAAAGGAAAAAATAATTCAACAGAATTTTTCCCTGAGAAGACTTCATGGCAGATATACTACCAAAAATTTAAAACAATTGTCTTAAATACGCTCAAAGAACTAAAGAAAGATATGAAGAAAGTCAGGAAAAGGACGTGAGAACAAAATGCAACTATCAAGAGAGGGTTTTTTTTTGGGGGGGAGGGGGTTGGTTGTCTTTCTAGGGCTGCATCCTCAGCCTATGGAAGTTCCCAAGCTAGGGGTCAAATTAGAGCTATAGCTGCCGGCCTATACCACAGACATAGCAATGCAGGATTGGAGCTGAGCCTGCAACCTACGCCACAGCTCACTGCAATACCAGATTCTTAACCCACTGAGTGAGGCCAAGGATCGGACCCTCATCCTCATGGATACTAGTCAGGTTCGTTACCACTGAGCCACAATGGGAACTCCAAGATTTTATTTTAATCTAAAGAGAAACCAAAAAGAAATTCTGGGAGTTCCCATCATGGCTCAGTGGTTAATGAATCCAACTAGGAACCATGAGGATGCGGGTTGGATCCCTGGCCTTGCTCAGTGGGTTAAGGATCCGGCGTTGCCATGAGCTGTGGTGTAGGTCGCAGACTTGGCTTGGATCCTGCATTGCTGTGGCTCTGGCGTAGGCCAGCGGCTACAGCTCCGATTCTACCCCTAGCCTGGGAACCTCCATATACCACGGGTGCGGCCCTGGAAAAAACCAAAAAAAAAAAAAAATCTGGATCTTAAAAGCACAATAACTGAAATGAAAAAATCCACTAGACAGGAGTTCCTGCTGTTGCTCAGTGGGTTATGATCTGGACTAGTATCCATGAGGATGTGGGTTTGATCCCTGGCCCCATTAGTGGGTTAAGGATCTGATGTTACCATGAGCTGTGGCATAGGTCTCAGATGTGGCTCAGATGTGGTGTTGCTGTGGCTGTGGTGTAGCCCAGCAGCTACAGCTTTAATTTGACCTCTAGTCCAGGAACTTACACCTGACACAGGTACATCCTTAAAAAGATTAAAAAAAAAAAAAAAATCCACCAGACAGATTCAAAGGCAGATTTGAGCAGGCAGAAGAAAGAATCAGGGAACCTTAACATAGAACAGTGAAAATTATTGAGATTGAAGAACAGAAAGAAAAAAAAAGATTGAAAAAAAGTAAACAGAGCCTAGAGGACCTGGGGGACATCATCAGGTGCACCAACACACACATCAGGAGGGACCGAAAGAGAGAAAGGGGCAGAGAGATTATTTGAATATTGGCGAAAAGCTTCCCAAGTTTGATGTAAGACATGAATATGAACATTCAAAAAACTCAGTGAACTCCAAGTTAGACTGACTCAGAGATCCACACCAAGACGGTTTCTAAATTACATTTTCAAAAGCCTAAGACAGTTCCCTTGTGGCAGAGCAGGATAAGGATCCAGCCTGAGCAGTGGCTCAGGTCACTGCTGTGGTGCAGATGCAATCCCTGGCCCAGGAACTTTCATATGCTGCAGGTGCAGGGGGAAAAATAAATAAATAAATAAGGCCTAAGAGAGCAAATCTTGAAAGTAGCAAGAAAAAAGTCAGCAATCACATACAAGGGCTTCTCAGCAGGATGAAGAGCAGATTTCTCAACAGAACGTTAGAGGCCAGAAGACAGTAGGTTGGCCTATTTAGTGCTAAATGGAAAAAAACTCAACCAAGATTCCTATTTCCAGCCAAATTATCCTTCAAAATCAAGGAAAAAACAAGACATTCCCAGGTAAACAAAAGTTGATTGACTTTGTAACCCGTAGACCTGCCCGGCAAGAAATGACCAGAGTTCTCCAAGGTAAAAACCAAAGGACTAGAAAGTGCCCTGAAGCAACACAGAGGTACAAAGATCTCAGTAAGAGTAAATGCATGGGCAATTGTAAAGACTAGTATTCATACGACAATGATTTTTAGTAAGTTTACAAATAACAAGTGCTAGAGAGGGTGTGGAGAAAAAGGTACCCTCCTACACTATTGGTGGGAATGTAAATTGGTACAACCACTGTGGAAAACAGTATAGAGGTACCTCAGGAAACTAAATATAGAACTACCATATGATCCAGCAATCCCACTCTGGGATATATATATGGACAAAACTTTCATTGAAAAGGATACATGTACCCCTATGTTCATTGCCGCACTATTCTCAATAGCCAAGACATGGAAACAACCTAAGTGTCCATTGACAGATGAATGGATTCAGAAGATGTGCTGCATTTACACAGTGAAATTCTACTCAGCCATAAAAAGAACAAGATAATGCCATTTGCAGTAACATGGACGCAACTAGAGATTCTCATACTAAGTAAAGTAAGATTCTCATACTAAGTAAAGTTAAGATTCTCATACTAAGTAAAGTAAGGGGAAGACAAATACCATGTGATATCACTTATATCTGGAATCGAATATATGACACAAATGAACCTATCTACAGAAAATAAACAAACTCATGGACATAGAGAACAGACTTGTGGTTGCCAAGGGGGGGAGAGAGAGTGGGATGGACCGGGAATTTGTGGTTAGTGGATGCAACTCTAGCATTTGGAGTGGATAAGCAGTGAGGTCCTGCACAGGGAACGATATCTAATTTCTTGTGATGGAACATGATGGAGGATAATGTGAGAAAAAGAATGTACAGATATGTATACCTGGGTCACTTTGCTGTACAGCAGAAATTGACAGAACATTATAAATCAACTACAATTTTAAAAATTTTAAACTAGAACAATGAGTTTTAACTATACTTGGTTTTCTACATTCTACAAGACAGTAATACATTTTAAAAAATCATTACTGTAGAACAGGATAGAAAGCCGAGAATTAAACCCACGCCACCTACAGCCAACTAATCTATGACAAAGGAGGCAAGAATATACAATGGAGAAAGGACAGCTTGTTCAATTAGTGGTGCTGGGAAAACTGGACAGCCACATGGAAAAGAATGAAATTAGAACACTCCCTAACACCATACACAAAATAAACTCCAAATGGATTAAAGACCTAGATATAAGACCAGACACTATCAAACTCTTAGAGGAAAACATAAGCCAAACACTCTCTGACATAAACAACAGCAACGTCTTCTCAGATCCACCTCTTAAGAGTATTGACAATAAAAACACAAATAAACAAATGGGACCTAATCAAACTTAAAAGTTTCTGCACAGCAAAGGAAACCCTAAACAAAATGAAAAGACAACCCACAGAATGGGAGAAAATCTTTGCAAATGAATCGACTGACAAGGGATTCATCTCCAAAATTTATAAACAACTTCTGCAGCTCCATACCAAAAAAACAAACAACCCCATCCAAAAATGGGTAGAGGATCTAAACAGACAATTCTCCAAAGAAGACATACAGATGGCCGAGAAACACATGAAAAGATGTTCAGCGTCACTCATTATTAGAGAAATGCAAATCAAAACCACGATGAGGTGCCACCTTACACCAGCCAGAATGGCCATCATCCGAAAGTCTACAAACAATAAATGCTAGAGAGGGTGTGGAGAAAAAGGAACCCTAGTACACTGTTGGTGGGATTGTAAATTGGTGCAACCACTGTGGAAAGCAGTATGGAGATTAACATAGAACTACCATTTGATCCAGCAATCCCACTCCTGGGCATCTATCCAGAGAAAACCACGACTCGCAAAGACACAGGTACTCCAATGTTCATTGCAGCACTATTTGCAATAGCCAAGACATGGAAACAACCTAAATGTCCATTGACAGAGGAGTGGATCCAGAAGATGTGGTACATATACACTATGGAATATTACTCAGCCATCAAAAAGAATGAAATACCAGCATTTTTAGCAACATGGATGGACCTAGAAACTACCATGCTAAGTGAAGTCAGCCATACAATGAGACACCAACATCAAATGCTTTTACTGACATGTGGAATCTGGAAAAAGGACAGACAGAACTTTGTAGAACAAATGCTGACTCACAGACATTGAAAAACTTATGGTCTCTGGAGGAGACAGTTTGGGGGTGGGGGAATGTGCTTGGGCTGTGGGATGGAAATCCTGTGAAATCAGATTGTTATGATCATTATACAACTACAGATGTGATAAATTCATTTGAGTAGTAAAAAAAAAAAAAGAAAAATCATTAGTGTAAAAGTATTGTCATAACTTTGGCTTGTATCTCTAAATCTTATCTCCTACACATTTTAAGAAACTAATGGGAGTTCCTATCGTGGCGCAGTGGAAACAAATCCAACTTGTATCCATGAGGATATGGGTTCAATCCCTGGCCTGGCTCAATGGATCGGGGATCCAGTGTTGCTGTGAGCTGTGGTGTAGGTTGTAGACGCGGCTCAGATCCCCAGTTGTTGTGGTTGTGGTTGTGGCGCAGGCCAGCTTCTGTAGTTCTGATTCAACACCTAGCCTGGGAACTTCCATATGCCCCAGGTGTGGCCCTAAGAAGGGAAAAAAAAGGAAGAAGAAAGAAACTAATGTATTTAAAAGAATGACTAGTTTGGAGTTCCCATCGTGGCACAGCGATTAATGAATCCGACTAGGAACCATGAGGTTGCGAGTTCGATCCCTGGCCTTGCTCAGTGGGTTGAGGATCCGGTGTTGCTGTGAGCTGTAGTGTAGGTTGCAGATGGGGCTTGGATCCCGCATTGCTGTGCCTGTGGCATAGGCTGGTAGCTACAGCTCCAATTAGACCCCTAGCCTGGGAACCTCCATATGCTGTGGGAGCGGTCCTAGAAAAGACAAAAAAAAAAATTTAAAAGAATGACTAGTTTATGATTTTTGTTTACATGATATAAAAAGATGTAATTTTGTGACATCATCAATCAAGAACAGTGGGGACAGAGTTGTAAAGGAACAGAGTTTTGTATGTTATTGAAATTAAGCTGCTATAAATTCACATAGAATATTATAACTTTAGGAGTTTCCCTCATGGCTCAGTGAAAATGAATCTGACCAGTATTCATGAGGATGCAAGTTCTATCCCTGGCCTCGCTCAGTAGGTTAAGGATCCAGAGTTGCCATGAGCTGTGGTGTAGGTCACAGACGGGGCTCAGATCCCGCATTGCTTGGCTGTGGTGCAGACCAGCAGCTATGGCTCCTATTCAACCCCTAGCCTGAGAACTTCCATATGCCAAAGATGTGGCTCTAAAAAGATCAAAAAACAGAAAGAAAAAAAAAACCATTAACACTGAAAAACACTTTTTAGAAAACTGTTATCACAAAGTAGGTGAAAAATCCGATGAGATAGTTTATCTTCAATTTTAAAAGAATGACTCTTCCATGAAACCAGAAAGATATATGAGAACTGAACACAAAGGAAGCAAAATGTGAGCTGGCAAAACCCAGGAAACAAGTGAAAGAAAGAAAATTAAAGCAGCACAGAAGAGAAGATGAAATTGAAAGTATTATGGAGAAAACAGAGGCTGAGAAACACAGAAGGGAGTTTGCAAGACCGGACTTTGAAGAATGAGTGAAGAGAAATGGAAATATTTAAACAGGCTTAAAGGAAATGACACACATGGCAAATTGGCAAGAGAGCCAATATATACGTGACTGGCGTCCCTAAGGAAGCAAACTCACAGACAGACTTAAAACCAGAATCCTGACGCTGCTCCTGGCAATGCGGAAACACACAGACGTCTGGAAAGGCCGGGTCCCAGTAAAAGGGGATACAGATGGTCAATGCTTCCAATGCTGGGAAAGTGACCGCGCTTCAAAGATAATCCTTTGACTCAACAGGCAAACAGATCACATCATCTATCGGAAGAACGTGGCTGGGGAGTTCCCGTTGGGGCAGAGCGGAAACGAATCTGACTAGCAACCATGAGGTGGCGGGTTCAATCCCTGGCCTCACTCAGTGGGTTAAGGATCCAGCGTTGCTGTGAGCTGTGGTGTAGGCAGGCAGCTGGAGCTCTGATTCAACCCCTACCCTGGGAAGCTCCATATGCCATGGGTACGGCTCTAAAAAGCAAAAAAAAAAAAAAGAACGTGGCTGGGTTCACGTGTCCCCACGCCTGTGGCCAGCAAGGCTTCAAAATACAGGAAGAAGCAAACTTTACCCAAGACGTTTATACTCGGCCCAGTTTGGGACAAGCAGAGTTCCAGGAACAGTGTTCCCAGAAGCCAGCCCTTCCTGAGGAAAAGGCTTGAAGGTGAAGTTCAGCCATCCGAGAGGAAGAGTCAGGACGGAAGGTCCGGGGGACCAGATCTCCCAGGCGACCCTGCCGAGGACTCCTGCCTCAGTGTCCACTGGTCCATTTAACACCCCGAGTAGATCATTTTAACATTCCCTCCCTATTAACAAAATTACTTTCAATTAATAATGATGTTCTAGTCAGTAATAATCATTTGAAAACCAAAGAATCAACCATTAAAGAGAATAACTTCAAATTTTTAAAATATTCAGTCAAGGAAAATATTTTATGTATGAAAATATGCACTGACCAAAATATACACACACACACACACCTTATGGTTTACACTCAATTTTGCTTTTTTGTTTTCTTTTTACAGCTGCACCTGCGGCATGTGGAAGTTCCCAGGCTAGGGGTCAAATCGAAGGTACAGCTGCCGGCCTGCACCACAGCCACAGCCACGCCAGATCTGAGCCTCGTCTACTACCTACGCCACAACTTTCAGCAATGCTGGATCCTTAACCCACTTAGCGAAGCCAGGGGGCGAACCTGCATCCTCACAGACCCTATGTCAGGTTCTTAACCTGTGGTGCCACAATGGGAACTCATCAGTGTTGCCATTTCAAATTTTAAATACAAAATAAAAACTTCAACTGATTATATAGACTGACAGAATCGAAATGTGCAGTTCTGTTTCACAATTTTTACAACCACTGTGCCATCATTTTTTATTTCATATTCATTAATTGAATGCAGGAATATGCAGTGCAGCTGGGCTAGAGACACTAAATACACCTGAAATGAGCTTCAAGGATTTCAAACCTCTAGGGACTGACTTTCCTAATGAATCGACATTTATGTGTGTGTATTGGGTCAGGGGAGGTTTCCAAATGAGCTTCCATGTAGACAACGAAGGGTAAATAGTAAAATATTTTAATTTGAAATACCCAGTTTTTATTGAAATTCAACAATGACTAAAGTCACTGTAACAGAAGATGTGGGGGGAGGGTGTCATTTTACCACTGATATCATTTAGGATTGTCAGTGCAAGGTTTTGCAATGAAAAGCAGGCTAGTATTCCGTTTTATCACCATTTTAATAATTCTCAGAGTTCTCATTGGGGCCTAACAGGTTAGGAACTCAACATAGTGTCTGTGAGGATGTGGGTTTGATACCTGGCCTCACTTAGTGGGTTAAGGATCTGGTATTGCCACAAGCTGCGTCACAAGTCACAGATGCAACTCGGATCTGGCATTGCTGTGGCTGGGGCATAGGCTGGCAGCTACAGCTCTGATTCGACTCCTAGCCTGGAACTTCCATATGCTGTGGGTGCGGCCTTAAAAAAATGAAATTCTCTACATCTGTCATCTCCTCGATTTCACATTTTGCAACCTTGCTATGATCAAAGAAAGAAGTTACAGGTAGAGGAGTAAACGTGGGTAGTCATTACACAGGGAAAACAGTCCCTTTTATAGATTCGAGCTAGACCACCTCAATCGCACAAGGTCAGATTACAATGATGAAGGTCCACAGACTGTGCACTCCCCCACCTCCCGTCCAGCACTGAAATCCCCCCAATCCCCCTCCAGCCTCCTGCTCTTGGTACTCACTGCTCTGGATCCGCAGCCAGGAGGCAGACAGGGAAGGTGGGAGGGTACCCACGCTTGAAGGTACCCCCCTCTGGGTTGGGTACAGACAGACACACCTGAGATGGAGAAAGGCATCCCGCTGGCTGTTCCTAAGGTCCCAGAAGCAACAGAGCCCAGAAGACCCAGCAGAAGTGACAAGGTGCTGCCAGTAAAGGCAGGAGACCTCAAGTGGACCAGCCAGAAGGGACTCCACGTGTTAGAAGAGGCCAGCAGTTCTCCTCCGAGCTGAAGGACATCAGCGCTTCAGAATTTGGCCAAGAAACAAGACAGAAGAGCTCCCCGCCCTGACCGGCCAAAGAGAGTGCAGCTGTGTGTGATCTAGAACCCCTGTTTCCGTGCAGCACCTGGGGAGCCTTACCAGGAACTGGGGCACTTGCCGTTTTCTTCCAGGGAACTTTCCTTTCCATCAGGAGTAGAAGAGATCTAGTGACTGAAAAACCAGCTCTGCAGAAAGCATTTTCAGATGATTTATTAGTAGTAGTAGTATTTTTTTAGGGCCACACCCACGGCATATGGAGGTTCCCAGGCTAGGGGTCCAATCGGAGTTGTAGCCCCCTGTCTACGCCAAAGCCACAGCAACGCCGAATCCGAGCCGCACCTGCAACTTATACCACAGCTCACGGCAACACCGGATCCTTAGCCCACTGAGCGAGGCCAGGGATCAAACCTAAAACCTCATGGTTCCTAGTCGGATCCGTTTCTGCTGCGCCACGATGGGAACTCCAGAAATCATTTTTTTGAAATCATAAAATAGGTTAATTCAAAATGTCTGTTTATGACCCGAAGAGCAAAGCAGCTAATGATGTTTTGTAGAAAGGCGAACTCACCTGAGGAGGTGGCTGGGCTTTACAATGCACTCTTGTAGAAGGCTTGAGGATCTGGACCAAATGCAGGGGGGAATCTGCCTGTTTGGGGGCAGGACTGGGCTTGAGGGGAAGGTGGAGGAGAGAAGGGAGGACAGAATGTAAAGGCGACATGGGAAGCTTGTAACAAGGAATTTGGTAAAACTTAAAAAGGAAGAGAAAAGCCCTTAAAGAAACAAAACCAATTAGAGAGAAGATGACGACTGAATGCCATCAAATTCTAGAGAAGAAAAAATACAGGATTTAAGAAGAGCCTGGAGCCGTTACTACAGGAAGCAGTAAGATGTGCGAGCAGAATCCCAAGCCGCCTAGGACTCCAGAATACCTCGTTCAAGAGCTCCCCCAACTGGCCATAGAGTGCATCACAAGGGAGTTTTAAAACTCCGGACTCTGGACCCCACTTCCAGAGATCCTCACTTAACAGGTCTCAGGTGTGGCTCCGCAGGTGATTCTAGTGGGCAGCTGGGATTGACAACCAGAAGCTCCGACTTCAAAAAGAGAAAGAAATTCAAGTTTTGGATAACTGTATTACACAGCTGACAATGATAGGATGACAATACCATCAACTTGGAAAAGGCAAAATTCTGGTTAAAAAATACTGGCAGTAGAGTTCCCGTTGTGGCTCAGCAGTTTAAGGAATAGGACTAGTATCCATGAGGATGGGGGTTCAATCCCTGGCCCCACTCAGTAGGTTAATAAGGATTGGTGCAGCTTGAATCAGGTGTTGCTGTGACTGTGGCATAGACCTTAGGAACTTCCATATGCTGCAGGTGTGGCCATAAAAAAAAAAAAAAAATACTGTACTCGAGCTGGAAAAACTCAAATGTTCATCAGCAGGAGAATGGATAACGAAAGTGTGATCTATCCACACACTAGGGTACCACTCAGTGATTTAAAAAAAAAAAGGAACGGGAGTTCCCATCGTGGCACAGTGGTTAACGAATCTGACTAGGAACCATGAGGTTGCAGGTTCGGTCCCTGCGCTTGTTCAGTGGGTTGACGATCCAGCGTTGCCGTGAGCTGTGGTGGAGGTTGCAGACACGGCTGGGATCCCGCGTTGCTGTGGCTCTGGCATAGGCCAGCGGCTACAGCTCCGATTGGACCTCTAGCCTGGGAACCTCCATATGCCGCAGGAGCGGCCCAAGAAATAGCCAAAAGACAAAAAATAAAAAAATAAAAAAAAAGGAACGATCCTCTACAGGCACCAAGGATCATCTCAAAACCTGTTCTGAGTGAGAAAAAAATTAGACACAAAAGGGCACATTCTTTTTTCTTTTTCTTTTTACCTGCAGCATATGGAAGTTCCTGGGCCAGGGGTCAAATTGGAGCTGCAGCTGAGGCCTATACCACAGCCAGAGCAACACCAGATCCCAGCCACATCTGCAACCTATAGCAGCTTGCAGCAAAGCTGGATCCTTAACCCACTGAGGGAGGCCAGGGATGGAACCCTGGTGCTCACTGAGACATTGTGTCCTTAATCGTCGTGTCCACAACAGGAATTCCATGAGAACACATTCCCTTTGGTTCTGATTATGTGAAGTCCAAGAACAGGCAAATTTAGTCTGTGATGAGAGAAATTAGAACAGCCTCTGGGGAGCAGAGGTGGGAGTTGACCAGAAAAAGCCACAAGATGGCATGCTAACTTATTTTGAGGAGAGGCTACAGGTACACCCAACTATCCAAGTTCATCCAACTTGTCTCTTAATATCACAGTATTTTTATGTGTAAATTATATTCATTTTTTGGCATAGGTTTTTAACAACCTATGTATGGCATGTTCCTGGGCCAAGGATCAAACCTGTGCCACAGCAGTGACCTGAGCTGCTGCAGTGACAACACTGGCTCCTTAACCCACTGAGCCACTCAGGGAACTCCCAAGAGACCATTTCTAATCAAACTGAGGGATGAGGTGTAAGCTGGACAAGAACTGCATTCTGTCGCAGAGATGATGGAAGAGAAATGCAGAATCTTGCAGCAGAGAACAGAGACCCCTAAGTACTGCATCATCAGAGAAGGGAGCCTGGAAGGAGAAGCTGGCTTGAGAAAGAATGAATGGGAGAAAGGCACAAGCTCTTAGCTGCAGAGGAAGTAAAAACACTTCTATGCAGATAATTCAAGAGCAGGAAGGCAAATTACAGGAAGGAGAGAGATCAGTCTGATAAAACATAGATTGCTCGTCATGATCAGAAAGTTCATGAGTTCCCATTGTGGCTCAGAGGGTTAAGAAGCCAACTAGTATCCATGAAGAAGCAGGTTCAATCCCTGGCCTCAATCGGTGGGTTAAGGATCTGGCATTTCTGTGGGCTGTGGTGTAGGTTGCAGACATGGCTCAGATCTGGAGTTGCTGGGCTGGGGTGTAGGCTGGCAGCTACATTGTAGCTGATTCGACCCCTAGCCTGGGAACTTCCATATGCTGCATGTGTGGCCCTAAAAAGAAAAGATGGAAACAACCCAAATGTCCATCAACAGATGATTGGATTAAGAAGATGTGGTATATATACACAATGGAATGCTACTCAGCCATAAAAAAGAACAAAATAATGTCATTTGCAGCAACATGGATGAAACTAGAGACTCTCATACTTAGTGAAGTTAAGTCAGAAAGAGAAAGACAAATACCATGTGATATCACTTATATCTGGAATCTAATATACAGCCAAATGATCCTCAGAAAAGAAAATCATAGACTTGTGGTTGAAGAGGAGGAGAGGGAGGGAGAGGGAGTGGGGTGGATTGGGAGTTTGGGGTTAATAGATGCAGACTATTGCCTTTGGAATGGATTAGCAATGAGATCCTGCTGTGCAGCACTGGGAACTATGTCTAGTCATTTATGATGGAGCATGATAGTGGGAGAAAAAAGAATGTATACATGTATATGTAACTGGGTCACCATGCTGTACAATAAAAAAAAATACTGTATTGGGGAAATAAAAAGAAAGAAAGAAAAGACCAGAAAAAACAATTCCATTCTTAAAAAGGATAAATTACTTAGAAGTAAATTTAACAAAAGAAGTGGAAGACTTGTTGCTGAAAACTACAAAGCATCACTGAAAGACATTAAAGACCAGGAGTTCCCATCATGGCGCAGTGGTTAACAAATCCGACTAGGACCCATGAGGTTGTGGGTTCGATCCCTGCCCTTGTTCAGTGGGTTAACAATCCGGCGTTGCCATGAGCTGTGGTGTAGATTGCAGATGCAGCTCAGATCCCGCGTTGCTGTGGCTCTGGCGTAGGCCGGAGGCTACATCTCCGATTCGACCCCTAGCCTGGGAACCTCCATATGCCGCGGGAGGGGCCCAAAGAAATAGCAAAAAGACAAAAAAAAAAAAAAAAAGAAAGACATTAAAGACCTAAATACATGGAGGACCACCCTGTGTTCATGGATTGGAAGACTTGTTAAGATGTCAGTACTCCCCAATTTCATCTACAGTTCAATGAAATTCCTATCAACATGTTAACTGCCTTTTTTTTGTGTGTGTGGAAATGGACAAATCAATCCTAAAATTCATATGGAATTGCAAGGGACTCTGAATAGCCAAAACAATTACAAAAAAGAACAAAGTTGGAGGACCCATCATTCTGCTTTCAAAACTTATTACAAAGCTGTAGTAATCAAGACTGTATGTTACTAACACAAGGATAGGTATAAAGTAAAACTGAGAGCCCAGAGTTAAACCCATGCATTTACCATCACTTGATCTTTGACAAGGGTGCCAAGAGCATTCACTGAGGAAAAAATAGTATTTTCAACAGAAGGTGCTGGTTCAACCGGATATTCACATGCAAAAGAATGAAGTTGGACTTTTACCTCACATCATACATAAAAATCAACTCAAAATGGATCAGAGACCTAACCATGAGAGCTAAAACTATAAAACTAGTGGGGAAAAACTCAGGGTTAAGTCTCTATGACCTTGGATTAAGCAAGTATCACATTTATATCTATAGAATCTCAATACCTCTGGAAGATAACAAGAACCCACCGATGACAGTGACTGCATCCAAGGAAGGAAGCTGGAGAGCCGGGGAGTGGAAAGAGGGAGAGTTGCTTTCAAAAGTACATACTTTTATTTATCTTTTTAGGGCTGAATCCACGGCACATGAAATTCCCAAGCTAGAGGTCAAATTGGAGCTATAGCTGCCAGCCTACACCACAGCCACAGCCACATCAGATCCAAGCGACATCTGCGACCTACACTGCAGCTCATGGCAATGCTGGATTGTTAACCCACTGAGCAGGGCCAGGGAGGAACCCACACCCTCATGGCTATTAATCAGGTCCTTTAGCACTGAGCCACAGTGGGAACTCCTACCCATGGGTTTATTTTTGTCTTTATTGTCATTATTCTAGGAGGTGGATCAAATAAGATGTTGCTGTGATCTATGTCAAAGAGCATTCTGCCTATGTTTTCCTCTAGGAGTTTTATAGTATCTAGCCTTATGTTTAGGTCTTTAATCCATTTTGAGTTTATTTTTGTGTGTAGTGTTAGGGAGTGTTCTAATTTCATTATGTTACATGCAGCGTCCAGTTTTCCCAGCACCACTAATTGAAGAGACTATCTTTCCTCCACTGTATGTTCTTGCCACCTTTGTCATAGATTAGTTGACCATAGGTGCTTGGATATATTTCTGGGCTTTTATCCTGATATATAATTGTGTTTGTGTGCCAGTACCATGCTATTGTTGCTATTGCTGTTGTCTTTTTATGGCTGTGCCTGTGCCATATGGAAGTACCCAGACTAAGGGTTGAATTGGAGCTACAGCTGCTGGCCTACACCACAGGCACGGCAACACGGGATCTGAGCCATGTCTATGACCTACAGTGCAGCTCACAGCAATGCCGGATCCTTAACCCACTGAGGGCAGGGATTGAACCCATGTCCTCATGGATACTAGTCAGATTTGTTACTGCTGAACCACAATGGGAACTCCAGTACCATACTGTTTTGATGACTATAGCTTTGTATTATAGCCTGAAATTGTGGAGCCTGATTCCTCCAGTTCTGTTTTTTCTTTTCAATATTGCTTTGCTATTTGAGGTCTTTTGTGTTTCCATACAAATTTTTAAGTATTTTGTTCTAGTTGTGTAAAGAATGTCTTTGGTAATTTGATAGGGATTGCATTGAATCTGTAGATTGCCTTAGGTAGTATAGTCATTTTGACTATATTGATTCTTTCAATCCAAGAGCATGGTATAGCTTTCCATCTATCTGTGTCATCTTTGATTTCTACCATATAAGCCAGCAATCCCACTCCTGGGCACATATCCAGACAAAACTTTCATTGAAAAAGACACATGCAGAGTTCCACTGTGGCACAGCAGAAACAAATCTGACTGCTACCCATGAGGATACAGATTCCATCGATCCCTGGCCTCGTCAGTGGGTCAGGGATCCAGCATTGCTATGAGCTGTGGTGTAGGTCACAGATACAGGTTGGATCCTGCACTGCTGTGGCTGTGGCTGTGACCAGCAGCTGTAGCTCCAGTTCAGCCCCTAGCCTGGGAATGTTCACATGCTGCAGATGCAGCCCTAAAGAGCACAAAAAAAAAAAAAAAAAAAGAGAGAGAGAGAGAGACACACACACATACACAAATGATCTATCTACAAAACAGAAGCGGATCATGGACATGGGAGAGCAGACTTGTGTTTGCCAGCAGGAGTGGGGAGAGGGAGGCTGATGTGGAGTTTGGGGTTGGTAGATACAGATACAGATGTTATATTTAGAATGGATGGGTGATGAGGTCCTGCTGTACAGCACAAGGAACTGTGTCCAGTCTCTTGGATTAGAACATGATGGAAAATGAAAAAAGGAAAAAAAAAAAAGAAGAATGTGTGTATGGGTAGCTGGGTTACTTTGCTGTAGAGCAGAAATTGAAGGAACAATCTATATTCTAACATACAGAATCAACTATGCTTTAATTTAAATTTTAAAATAAAATTAAATTTAAAAAAAAGTTCCCAGAGTTCCCACCGTGGCGCAGTGGTTAACGAATCCGACTAGGAACCATGAGGTTGCGGGTTCGATCCTTGGCCTTGCTCACTGGCGTTGCCGTGAGCTGTGGTGTAGGTCACAGATGTGGCTCAGATCCCACGCTGCTGTGGCTGTGGTGTAGGCCGGCAACTACAGCTCCAATTAGATCCCTAGCCTGGGAACCTCCATATGCCATGGGAGCAGCCCTAGAAAAGGCAAAAAGACAAAAAAAAAAAAAGTTCCCTCTGTGGTGCAACAAGACCAGCAGCATCTCTGCAGCGCCAAGATGCAGTTTCAATCCCAGGTCCCACAGAGATGGTTAAAGGATCCAGCATTGGTGCAGCTGCAGCATAGATCACTGGCGCCTGTGGCTCAGATGGAATCCTGGCCTGGGGAATTCCATATGCCTCAGGGCAGCCAAAAAAGAAAGAAAGAAAGCCATCGGCGAAACACAAGGTATGCCCCAGGCCATTAAGTGAAAGAATGAGGCCTGCATCCAGCTTGAGTCCAGCAAGATAATGATCCTTAGAACTAAAGACAGGAATGTATGGGAAGGGTGACATTCCAAAGTAAAGACCCTCGTACTAAAACCTAAGATGATTTAACATATTTTAGCATATGTTACCACCCTTCTGCTGACCAGAATAAGGGCCACAGAGTCCTAGTTTGAACTTCTAAGGGTCAAACCACTCTCCTTCCTGCTGCATGTGGAGGAGGAGCTGGTGATGAAAGTCTACGCAAAGACTAAGGAAGAAGGTGGTCTTCTCCCCTCCCCACTTTCCTTTGACCGTAAGAATGTAGCCCACCTAATCCTCAGGGCAGAGCCCCCTCCCTCGCCTGCCCGCTTGGATCCTTCGCAAGCATCCTATATTAATAAATCCACTTCTTGCCCGTCACTTTGTCTCTTGCTGAATTCCTTCTGGGCTGAATCACAAAGAATCTGAGCACCAGTAAGTCCTGGGAGCAGGTGAGTGATCCTAATTAAAGGACCATGGGTTCAGGAGTTCCTGTCATGGCTCAGTGGTAATGAACCTGACTAGTTTCCATGAGGATGCAGGTTCAATCCCTGGTCTCGCTCAGTGGGTTAAGGATCCGCATTGCTGTGAGCTGTGGTGTAGGTCACAGACATGGCTCGGATCCTGTGTGGCTTAGACCAGCAGCTTTAGCTCCCATTGAACCCCTAGTCTGGGAACCTCCTATATGCTTCGGGTGCAGCCTGAAAAAAGCAAAAGACTGTGGGTTCAAATCCCAATCTGAAGTGTACAGTTTCACAAGGACAAAAGACCAAATATTATGACAAAAGATACTCCCATTGTTCTTGTGTTAAAGAAATTACCAGGGTCTTAGGAGCTCTGTGGCAGAAATAAGAGGGAGCCCAAATACATATTCTTACAAGTTACACTCCTCTAGCCCTGCCCTGAAATCGGCAGTGCGCTCTAGGCCAAATAAGTGAATCTGTTGCAGAAACAGAGACCCCTTCCAGGACCTGAGAGTGGGCTCCTGTCTAACACTCAGACGTGAGCTGTCCGAGGAGACATATGTGCTGATGAAGCAAGAGGCTTTATGGTCAAGGGGCACCCGGGCAGAGGTGAGGGAGCCCAGGAGCACTCTTCTGCCACATGGCTCATAGTCTCCGCTTTTATGGGAATGGGTTGGTTTCCGGGTTGTCTCTGGCCAATCATCTTGCTCAGTCTGTACTTGATCTACCCAGGGACCTTCTTGGTGGTGCGCACGCCTCTCAGCCAAGATGGATTCCAGCGCCAAGGATCCTGGGAGGTTGGTTGCTCCCAAATCCTCCTGGTCAGGCTTCAGGGCAGCGTCAGGCTCCTTATCAGGGCCTCCTGCTATGAGACAACTCATGCCAGCAGCTATTGCCTTGTTTGGCCAAGGTGGGCAGTTTTGGTCAATGATCTCCTAACAAATCTAGCGCCCTAGAATGTTGTAATGAGGACAGCTGCTACAACAAACAGACCCCAAAATATGCGAGGCTCATACACAATGGAAAAGTCACCACTGTGTTGTGTGTCATGTAACAGGACTGAGCAGCCAAATAGCCTTCTATGCAGTCTGTCAGGTACCCAAGCTACTGGAAGAAATTGAGGCCCCGTGGTTATGCATAGTATAACTGCAGAACCAGCTCAAACGGGCCCTACTCTTTCTCTAACAAGATACTGAGCTGCTTTTCAGAGACAAGAGAACAAAACTGCAAGTCATGCTTCAAGTGAAGCACAGGCAGAGGAGAAAAGTTTGACCTCAATTAACCTGGAACCAGTTTCTCCCTCTCACAGAACCAAAGTGACTGGAACCTGAACTCTGGAACCTTTTAGAAGCCACGGGCCATTGTCTAGGAAGATCTGGTGCTGAAACCACTTTTCCACACCTCCCTGCAAATGGCCAAGTTCCACAGCCCTCCAAAAAACCTACCCCGTCACACCTCCCCGGACCAACCCTCCTCCTCTAAGTCATCAAAGTTTGACCAAGCCCCAGCTTGGAGAGGCAGACCGGAGCTTTGCCCCTGTCTGCTAGCTTGGCCGCCCGGCCATAAAGCCTTTTCTCTCTGCAGACGACCATCGCCTCTGTGTTTGGTCTTTCTTCTGCAGAAGACAAAAAGCCTACTTGCTTGCTGACAGTAGCAGAGCAGGGGGCCAGAATATAAGCAGCCTGCTGTTTGGCCTAGAACCCAGTTTCTGAGCCACACTGAGCCCAAACACCAAGCTGCTTAGGTCCGTTTTAGTTTTATAGTTGGGTTTTTTTTTTTGTTTTGGTTTGGTTTGGTTTGGTTTTTTCGGTCTTTTGTCTTTTTAGAGCCACGCCCACTGCATATGGAAGTTCAGGCTAGAGATCCATTCTGAGCTAAAGCTGCCAGCCTATACCACGGCCACAGCCACACAGGATCCGAGCCACGTCTGTGACCTACACCACAGCTCATGGCAACGCCAGATCCTCAACCCACTAAGTGAGGCCAGGGATCGAACCCACATCCTCATGGATCCTAGTAGGGTTCGTTAACCACTGAGCCACAACAGGAACTCCTCATAGGTTTCTTATATCTTGACCCAGCATCATAAGGAACATTTTTATCAAATCAAGTACAGTGCTGGGAAAAAAATAAAGAACAGTGCTGAGGCTAGTTTAGTGTTGCTGAATTCTTTCAGCTTTTGCTTATCTGTGAAGGTTTTGATTTCTCCTTCAAATCTGAATGAGAGCCTTGCTGGGTAGAGTAATTTTTGCTGGAGGTTTTTTCCTTTTATCACATGAAGTATATCATGCCACTCCCTTCTGGCCTGCAGAGTTTCTGCTGAAAAATCTGCCAATAACCTTATTGGGGTTCCCTTGTATGTTACTTGTTTCTTTTCCCTAGCTGCTTTCAAGATGTTCTCTTTGTCTTTAATTTTGGTCAGTTTGATTAGTATGTGTCTCGGGGTGTTCCTCCTTGGGTTTATTTTATATGGTACTCGTTGTGCTTCCTGGATTTGAGTGAGTGGTTCCTTTCCCATTGTAGGGAAGTTTTCGGCTATTATCTCTTGGAATATTTTTTCTGTCCCCTTCTCTCTCTCTTCTCCTTCTGGCACCCTTGTAATATGGATGTTGCTGCGTTTAACATTGTCCCAGAGTTCTCTGAGACTCTCTTCATTTGTTTTCAATCTTTTGTCTCTTTTCTGTTCTGAATCCGTAATTTCCACTAATCTGTCCTCCACCTCACTTATTCCTTCTTCTGCCTCCTGTGTTCTGCTGTTGGTTGATTCTAGTGAATTTTTTATTTCAGTTATTGTATTTTGCATCTCTTCTTGTTTAAGTTTTATATCTTGTATCTCTTTGGTCAGGGTTTCCTGTAAGTTATCCCTCTTTGCCTCCAGTTTATTCCCAATGTCTTGCATCATCTTCAGCATCAACAGCCTAAGATCTTTTTCCTGGAGACTAAGAATCTCCTCATCGCTTAGCTGTTTTTCTGGGTTTTTTCCTTTCTCCCTCATCTGAGTTATAGTTCTCTGTCTTTTCATTTTGATAGGTTTTTGGGGTGGTTTCCTTTTTACAGATACAAGAGTTGTAGCCTCTCTTACCTCTGGTGTCTGCCCCCCTTGTGGCTGAGAGAATTCAGCAACACTAAACTAGCCTTACAACAAATACTAAAGGAACTTCTCTAGGCAGAAAAGAAAAGACAGCAACAGGAAAAAAAAAATTCCACAAATGACAAGGCTCACCAGTAAGGTATATATACAGTAAAGATATGAAATCATCCATGTACGATTATACCACCAAAATCAGAAATCATGAGAAGAGGTGGGTACAAATGCAGGACACTGGAGATGAACTTGCAATTAAGAGAACAACTTAAAACAATCTCATATACATATAGACTCATATCAAAACTTCAGAATAACTGCAAACCAAAAATCTACAATTAATACACAAACAAGGAATCTCTGGAGAAGAAATATATCTCATAGTAAATAAGTGCATAATCTACCATGAAGGGGGTCATTTGACATCATTCTTGGAATGCTGAAGTCTTCTTACATCTGATTCTGATTTCCTCTCCATCAAAGAATTTATGATAATTATAATGAAATAATACAAGTGTACAATTAAATAATATAGGTCTACAATTGTACTATTAATAACCATTTCTCTCCATGGTACAATGTAAAGTCTATAATGTCTTGTTTATCACATTACCTAGAATGGTGTAATGCCTTTATTGAAGAATCAATGAGATGTAACAAATTGTGAGGACATATTTATATAGTTACACTGTTTTTTAACCAGCTTATGCATTTTATATTTTACTTATTTTCAGAGGGTGTATTATTTTTGTTATGCTTACCAGTTAAGTTATTGTTTTTATTATGCTATATAAAATATTTAATGGTATATATGGCTTTCTTCTTTATAAATTTTAGTTGTATAATACACTCAATTTTAATATAATGCTAATTGTTAAAGAAAAATTGAAATGTAATAGATAATACTAAATAGTAAAGATGAAAGCCATACAAAATGGGATAAAGTATAGAATAAATTTCCTATTTGTCTCAGCATATTTTCCATTCCACTTCTCCAGAGGGAGACACTTAATCTGTTTCTTAAGATCTATGATATAATAATATGTTTGAATGTAATTGCGTTTAAATATATGTATTTTATTTTGTAAAAAAAAATTAAAGAATAGGCATTCTTCCTAAACCATGCAAACCAATCACTAAAAAAAAAAAAAAAAAAAAGAACAGTGCTGAGGAGTTCCTGTGGCTCTAGCAGGTTAAGGATCCAGCATTGTCACTGCAGCAGCTCAGGTTGCTGCTGTGGCATGGGTTTGATCCCTGCCTGGCAACTTTCACATGTCATGGGCAAGGCTAAAACAAAACAAAACAAAAAAACAGTGCTGAGTATGTTAACTTGGTATATAGAATATTTTAAATGAGGGTAAAATTGAATGAATGGTTGAATGAAAAATGACTGCTATAATGTGACTTCAGTTCTTTCCCTCTCATTTTACATTTACTTAGAGCTCTCTTTTACTATAAGCCACCTCAAATCTTTTCAGGTAGTAGATAGGTTTTTATACGCAATAAATCAGAGCATTGAAAATAAGGGCCCTGGAGTTCCCTGGTGGCCTAGTAGTTAAGGACTTGGCATTGTCACCACTATGACTCAGGTTACTGCTCAGTCTCGGGTTTGATCCCTAGCCCAGGAATTTTTGCATGCCATGGGTGAGGCAAAAGAAAAGAAAAGCAAAGAAAAGGGGGGAGGGGAGGAGAAGGGGGAGGGAAGGAAAGAAGGAAGGAAGGGAAAATAATGGACCCAAAATAGAAAGGACACTGACCTGTCTAGTTAAGCCACAGGGAGGCGACACCAGAACTACTTTTCTTAGGAAAGTCACCTCCCACGTCAGTTTAATCCAATCCAAGATTCATGCATTCGTTTCCTGTGGCTGCTGTAACAAATTATCACAAATTTACCAGCTTAAAACAACAGAAGCGTACTCCCTTACGGTTCTGGAGGCCCTGGAGGAGAATCTGTTCCATGTGGCTTTCAGCTGCATCACTCCAATCTTACCGGCCAGCACTTAAAATCTCCCTTTGATCCATCTTCACATCACCTTTGTCTTTATCAAATCTTCTTTGCATCCCTCTTATAAGAATATTATGGGAGTTCCGTCGTGGCTCAGTGGTTAACAAATCTGACTAGGAACCATGAGGTTGCGGGTTTGATCCCTGGCCTCACTCAGTGGGTTGGGGATCCGGCTGTTGCTGTGAGCTGTGGTGTAGGTCATAGATGCGGCTTGGATCCCAAGTTGCTGTGGCTCTGGCGTGGGCCGGTGGCTATAGCTCCGATCAGACCCCTCGCCTGGGAACCTCCATATGCTGTGGGTGTGGCCCTAGAAAAGACGGAAAAAAAAAAAAAGAATATTACGTGCGAGCACTCAGAGACCATCTGGATAATCCACGTTAATCACTCCACCTCGGAGTTACCCTCGTGGTGCAGTGGTTAATGAATCCGACTAGGAACCATGGGGTTTCGGGTTTGGTCCCTGCCCTTGCTCAGTGGGTTAACGATCCGGCATTTCCGTGAGCTGTGGTGTAGGTTGCAGACGCGGCTCGGATCCCGCGTTGCTGTGGCTCTGGCGTAGGCCAGTGGCTACAGCTCCGATTGGACCTCTAGCCTGGGAACCTCCATATGCCGCGGGAGCAGCCCAAAGAAATAGCAAAGGCAAAAAAAAAAAAAAAAAAGTGGGCAGAGGCGCTGAAAAGGCAGTTTTCCAAAGAGGACATAACGACGGCCAACAGGTACATGAAAAGATGCTTGACATCACTCATCAGGGACAAGCACATCAAAACCACAATAAGCTATCACCTCCCACCTGTCAGAATGGCCATCATCAAAAAGATCCAACCTAACAAGTGGAGGACGTGGAGAAAAGGGAATTCCTCTGCACTGCTGGTGGGAATGTAAAGTGGTGCGGCCACAATGGAGGTTCCTCAAAAAATTAAAAATAGAACTACGATATGAGACAGCAATTCCATGCCTGCGTATTTTTCCAAAGAAAACAAAACCACCTGTTCAAAAAGGTACATGCAGGAGTTCCTGTCATGGCTCAGCAGGTTAAGAATCTAACTAGTATCTATGAGGATGCAGGTCCAATCCCTGGCCTCGCTCAGTGGGTTAAGGATCCGGCCTTGCCACA
This sequence comes from Sus scrofa, assembly GCF_054392235.1. Lineage (NCBI taxonomy): Eukaryota > Metazoa > Chordata > Mammalia > Artiodactyla > Suidae > Sus > Sus scrofa. The sequence continues at coordinate 39,964,346 of NC_139389.1, read as the reverse complement.
GACTGCAGCATAGCTCACAGATGTGGCTCAGATCTGGCAATGCTGTGGCCATGGTGTAGGCCAGTAGCTATAGCTCCAATTTGACTTCTAGCCTGGGAACTTCCATATGCCAAGGGTGTGGTCATAAAAAAAAGAAAAAAAAAAAAGACACATGCAACATGCGTCCTATGTTTGTTACAGTACTATTTACAGTAGCCAAGATATGGGAGAAACCTAAGTGCCCATCAATATCAATAGATGAATGGATAAAGATGTGGTATATATGTATGTGTGTGTATGTATACATACATATATATATGCATAATGGAATATTACTCAGCCATAAAAAAGAACGAAACCTTGCCATTTGCAACAACATGGATGGACCTAGAGGGCATCATGCTAAGTGAAATAAGTCTAAAAAACAAAACAAACAAACATAACAGAAACAGAGTCATAGATTCAGAGAACAAATAGGTGGTAGCCAAAGGCGGTGTGGTAGGGAATGAGTGAAATAGGTAAAGGGAATTAAGAGGTACAAACTTCCAGCTCCAAAGTAAAGGAGTCACGGGGCTGAAATGTACAGTGTGGGGAATACAGTCGATAATTATGTAACACCTTTGTATGGCGACAGGTGGGGAGCATTCTGTAATGCATAGACATACTGAATCACTATGTTGTACACCAGGAACTCATAGAGTGTCACTCAATTATACTTCAAAAAAAATTATGACGGGGCGTTCCTTTGTGGCACAGCAGGTTAAGTATCCGACATTGTCACCGCAGCAGCTTGGGTTCAATCCCGGCCTCAGAAACTTCTACCTGCCTCAGGTGTGCCCAAAACAAACAAATAATATATATATATATATATGATTGGAGTGGAAGGGCAGTGAATTAGGTGCTAAACCCTAAACACTTCAAGGATTCAGGAGTAACCAGGGGTGGGTGGATATCTGCAGCAACAGTTCCACTACACAGCAGGAGATTTAGAGCTGGGGTGGGGGAAGAGGGAAGAGTCTGGAAGCACAGCAAGGAGATCACCGACCCCACCCCCTGCCCAGGGGCAGGAGGAGGGAGCGACAGAAGACAGTCACCATTTGAGCTAGGGGTAGGGAAAGCAGTGTCCCCAGGGAGATCCAGTTTTCCAGAAGAGCTAGAAGGTGAAGGAACTGTCCACAGAAGACAAATCCTAGGGCCCTGCCCAGGCCTGTGTTTGGAGGGGCTCGGTGGAGGGTTTTAGCATCAGGGGGTGGGAGACAGGATGGGAGAAGCAGAAGTGGGGCCAGATGGGGATTAGATGCAGGGAGACGGCTGACCAGGGACCATAAACAGGGATAAAGGGTGTAATGAGATTAGTCCTGGCCTCTGCAGCAGAACCTGGTGGGGCTAAGGGGCTGGTGAGGCTGTCAGGGAGAAGAGCAGAGTGCAGAGAAATGTATTAAACATACAATGCAGAAACAATCCTGCATTGGGGGGAGGTATCTTGCCAGCTGCTTATAGTAAACATTTCAAATCTGACCAAAGACGTGGGGGAGATGGACTTTTCCAGAACTCTGACTCCTACCAAGAATGGTCAAGAAAATGAACAATTCGGTGAAAAAGAAGAGAGCACAACAACAGATCCCAATACAGATTTGATTTCACATATAACAATAGTGGAGGAGTTCCCTGGTGGCTCAGTGGGTTAAGTATCTGGCATTGTCACTTCTGTGGCTCAGGTTCAATCCCTGGCCGAGGAACTTCCACAGGCCACAGTTACAGGAAAAAACAAGCAAACAATGGTAAAATTTCAATTCAGTGAGGAAAGAATGGTACTTTATGTAATAAATGATGCTGGATCAACTGGAATCCCACCAGGAAGAAAATGAGATAGAACCCCTACCTCTCGCCATAATCAAATAAAAAATAAATTTCCAATGGTTTAAATGCATATATGAAAACAATATTCAGATTAAATAAAATATATATTCCCAAAAATATTTTAAACCAGACCAGAAAGCCAGAAACTACAGGAAAAAAAGGGAGACACACTTAATTACAAAGAAAAAAAAAAACTGTGACTCGTTCAAGGCAAAAGATACCTCAGCCAAGATCAAAGGGAATTAATAGAATAAGAAATCGTTTGAAATTCATGTGCGAGATAAGTTAACATCTATATTGTACAAAGAGCCCCTACTACAAACTGACAAGAAAAAGACAATCCACTAGAAAAAAAGGAAAAAGAGAAAGCTCATGGAAGAGCATGCCAAGCATCTAATAAGCATATGACAAGATGCTGAGTCTCACTGGTTGTCAGGAAAATGTAAATTAAGGTAATAGGGTGCTAACACTTGCTACACTTAGATCAACCAAAAAAGAAAAACACAAACGATACCTGATGTCCGTGGGAATATGGGAGAAAGGCGTCTACTCTCATTCATTCCTGATGAAAATGTGTTGTATTACAGCCTTTTATGGAAAATAATCTGGAAATATCGATTGAAACTGAAACATACACACCCTTTAACCTAGCAATTCACACCTGGGTGTCAACCCACTTAAAAATAAAAGCAATAAAAGCAAGAGCATACAAGGCCGGATATGTGCCATAAAGAACATTTATGGTCGAACTAACGGTGAAAACAAAACAAGACAAAGCTGAAAAACAGAGGGAAAGCAGTAAGTGAATGAATGGTGGGGCATCCACGCTATGGGATATTACAGCCGTTGAAAAGGATGAATTAGGAGTTTCTGTTGTGATGCAGTGGGAACAAATCTGACTAGGAACCATGAGGATGCAGGTTCGATCCCTGGCCTTGCTCAGTGGGTTAAGGATCCAGCGTTGCCGTGAACTGTGGTGTAGGTCCCAGATGAGGCTCGGATCTGGCGTTGCTGTGGCTCTGGCGAAGGCTGTCAGCTGTAGCTCTGATTCTACCTCTAGTCTGGGAACCTCCATATGCTGCAGATGTGGCCCTAAAAAGAAAAAATAAGGATGAATTAATCACTTTAAATGGAATATAACCCATAAAAATTCTGAATCACTGTTTTACAACTAAAACTAATCTAATGCTATAAATCAACTATATCTCAATTTTAAGAAAGGATGAATTAGAACTATGCTAATTGGTGTGAAGAATTAAGTTAAATAAGCAAGTAAAAGAGATGTGGGAATTCCCATTGCGGCTCAGCAGGTTAAGAACTTGACTAGTATCCACAAGGAGGCAGGTTCGATCCCTGGCCTCACTCAGTGGGTTAAGAGTCTGGTGTTGCCATGAGCTGTGGTGTAGGTCGCAGACACAGCTCAGATCTGGCATTGCTGTGGTCTAAGCCAGCAGCTGTAGCTCCGATTCAACCCCTAGCCTGGAAACTTCCACCTACCACAGGTGTGGCCCTAAAAAGACCAAAAAAAAAAAAAAAAAAAAAAAAAAGTGTATATAACATGGTCATATTTTTATATTTGAATAGTGACAAGATAATCCTATTTTCAGCTCCAGTTTCAGTGATTTTGGGGGGTTTTTTGGGTTTTTTTGTCTTTTGTCCTTTTCAGGACCACATCTGTGGTATATGGAGGTTCCCAGGCTAAGGGTCTAATCAGAGCTGTAGCTGCCGGCCTACACCAGAGCCACAGCAACACGGGATCTGAGCCATGTCTTCGGCCTACACCATAGCTCATGGTAATGCCAGATCCTTAACCCACTGAGCAAGGCCTGGGATCGAACCTGCAACCTCATGGTTCCTAGTCAGATTCATTTCCATTGCACCACGACGGGAACTCCCAGTTTCGGTGTTTTTACATGTGAATCTATCAATAAGTAGCGAGTCTGGAAGGACATGTACCAGAGTGTAAACACTGGTTTTCTGGGGAAAGAAAATGAAAAGAAGCAAGCAAGTTAAAAATGTGTAAGCAGGAGTTCCCATCGTGGCTCAGTGGTTAGCAAATCCAACTAGCAACCATGAAGTTGCGGGTTCGATCCCTGGCCTCACTCAGTGGGTTAAGGATCCTGCCGTGAGCTGTAATGTAGGTCGCAGACTCGGCTCAGATCCCGCATTGCTGTGGCTCTGGCGTAGGTCAGCGGCTACAGGTCCGATTAGACCCCTAGCCGTGGGTGTGGCCCTAGAAAAGGCAAAAAGACAAAAAAGAAAAAGAAAAAAGTGTGAGCAGTGGAGTTCCCTTCGTGGCTCAGTGGAAATGAATCTATGAGAACGCAGGTTCAAGTCCTGACCTTGCTCAGTGGGTTAAGGAGCCAGAGTTGCTGTGAACTGTGGTGTAGGTCAAAGACACGGCTCAGATCTGGCGTTGCTGTGGCTGTGGTGTAGGCTGGAAGCTGTAGCTCTGATTTGACCCTTGGTCTGGAAACCTCCATATGCCACCAGTGCAGCCCTCAAAAGACAAAAAAAAAAAAAAAAAAAAGTGTAAGCAGTGATGTGATGGGCACCCAGCAAGAAAGCAGATAAAGGGAGGGAGTGCCAAGATCTTCAAATGCCACAGAGAAGGCAGGTAAGACAAAGACTGAAACTGTCACCAAAATTTAGTGACAGGGATGTCTACATGCTTTGAGTAGAGCAGTTTTAGTAACACACAGGCATCTGAAGCTACCTGGCAGAGTGCAGGGGAGCATAAATGGGCTAAGAGAAGAGCCCGTCTGGTAGATGCACGGGTGGGTAAGGATGGTTTGAATACGATGTCAACATGAAACCATGTGAAGGGCTACATGGTTTTTCAAATTTACGTATGCATAGGCAAGCATAAAAAGTTGAAATCAGGAGTTCCCGTTGTGGCTCAGCAGTTAGCGAACCTGACTAATATCGATGAGGATGCAGTTTCAATCCCTGGCCTTGCTCAGTGGGTTAAGGATCCGGCGTTGCCATGAGCTGTGGTGTAGGTCAGAGACGCAGCTCAGATCTGGCGTTGCTGTGGCTGTGGTATAGGCGGGAGCTACAGCTCCAATCTGACCCCTAGCCTGGGAACCTCCGTATGCCCCAGGTATGGCCCTAAAAGGACAAAAAAAAAATTTTTTTTTTTTTAAATCAACGAGTTCCCACTGTGCCCAGCAGGTTAAGAACCTGACATAGTGTCCATGAGGATTCGGGTTCGATCCCTGGCCTTGTTCAGTGTGTTAAGGATCTGGCGTTGCCACAAGCTGCAGTGTAGGTTGCAGATGTGGCTCAGATCTGGCATGGCTGTGGCTGTGGTATAGGCCGGCAGCTGCAGCTCTGATTTGACCCCAAGCCTGGGAACTTACATATGATGCAGGCCATTTAAAAAAAAAAAAAAAAAAAAAAAAAAAAAAAAAAGACCTTGAGTAGAGCAGTCTTAGTAGCACACAGACATCAGAAGCCACCTGGCAAATGGTAGGTAGGGGAGCATAAACAGCCAAGAGAATAGCCTGCCTGATAGACCAGAAGGGCACAAGGGTAGGTAAGAATGGTTGGAATTAGATGTCAGCTTAAAACCATATGAGGAGCTACATGGTTTTTCAAATTTATGTATGCAGAGACAAGCATAGAAAGTCGAAATCATAGGTGTGGTGTAGACAACCCTTCTGAACATGTGGTTGTGAATGGGATTAAAACATGATGGCAGGACCTTGAGGGGATTACAGCATTTTACTCCAGAGGGAGAGACTTGAACATGTTCATAGGCTTCTGGGACTGAGCCAGTTGGGAAAGGGAGGAAGCTGAGGAGGTTTGAAAAGGGATCATGAGGGGAGCCCCAGAGAGGCCCGTGGTTCTGAGCCTGGCTGCACATCAGAACCACTGGGCCCCCCCAGAACTACTTATCCAGACTCTCCAGAGGTTGAGCCAAAGAATCTGGATTTTAAGCCCCTTGAATAGCATTTTAACAGGACAGCAATTAGAGTTCCCTGGTAGCCCAGTAAGTTAAGGATCCAGCCTTGTCACTGCTGTGGCTCTGGTTACAGCTGTGGTGTGGTTTTGATCCCTGCACCAGGGGAACTTCTGCATGCTGTGTGCACAGCAAAATAATAAAATAGGAAATGAAATGGCCAAGAATAGCTTCCCTAAAAAGGACTCTTGCTCAATTGCATATCAGAACATGATAAAAGTACAATGAAAAGGAGAGGGTGGTTTTGTGCAAGGACAGACTGAAGACTAGAAACCGATGCTGAGACGGACACTTGAGTTGGGACTTGTAGGCACTAAAGAGCACAGGGAAGAGAGAGTCTTTTCAATAAAGAGATTTGAGTGTTCATATGGGAGAAAAAAAATGAGACTTGACCCTTACCTCACACCATAAACAAATCTCACGTGGGTGGTCATCATATGGAGGGCAGACAACATAGATTATAAAATAGAAGGTGAAAGAAAAGTTTGAGGATGCGATCCTCAGGGTGGTGACAGATGACTTTTCATGACACCAAAGTTCAACAAATTTGGTTTCATTAAGAATAATAAGGAGTTCCGAGAGTTCCCGTCATGGCGCAGTGGTTAATGAATCCGACTAGGAACCACGAGGTTGCAGGTTCGACCCCTGGCCTTGCTCAATGGGTTAAGGATCCGGCGTTGCCGTGAGCTGTGCTGTAGGTTGCAGACTCATCTCGGACCCCACGTTGCTGTGACTCTGGCGTAGGCTGGTGGCTACAGCTCCAATTAGACCCCTAGCCTGGGAACCTCCATATGCCACAGGTAGCAGCCCTAGAAAAGGCAAAAGAAAGAAAGAGGAGTTCCCGTCGTGGCACAGTGGTTAAGGAATCCGACTAGCAACAATGAGGTTGCAGGTTCGGTCCCTGGCCTTGCTCAGTGGGTTAACAATCTGGCGTTGCTGTGAGCTGTGCTGTAGGTTGCAGACACGGCTCAGATCCCGAGTTGCTGTGGCTCTGGCGTAGGCCAGTGGCTACAGCTCCGATTCGACCCCTAGCCTGGGAACCTCCACATGCCGAGGGAGCAGCCCAAAGAAATAGCAAAAAGACCAAAAAAAAAAAAAAGAAAGAAAGAAAGAAAGAAAGAATAATAAGGAGTTCCTGTTGTAGCTCAGTGGTAACAAACTCAACTAATATTCAGGAGGACTCAGGTTCGATCCCTGGCCTTGCTCAGTGGGTTAAGGATCCGGCATTGCTGTGAGCTGTGATGTAGGTCGCAGACATGGCTCGGATTCTGCTTTGCTGTGGCTTCGGTGTAGGCTGGTGGCTACAGCTCCACTGGACCCCTAGCCTGGGAACCTCCATATGCTATGGGTGCAGCCCTAAAAAAGACAAAAGACCAAAAAAAGAAAAAAAAAAAGGAATAATAAAGAGTTCCCTTGTGGCTTAGTGGGTTAAAGACCTGGGTTGTTGCTGCTGTGGCATGGGTTCCATCACTGGCCTGAGAAGTTCAGCATGACACAGGCTCAGCCAAAAAGGAAAAAAAAATGACTGATAAATAATTGCATTTGTACAACACTCTAAAACAGGCAAGATGATACCACCGTGTTTAGGAAAGCCTACTCAGGCTGAAAATGATCCAGGGAAGCCATGACTTGACTGCACAGAAGTCAGGGCAGTGGTTCCATGAAGGGGAAGAGGGGATGGGGCTTTGAGACGCTAACAGTGTTCTATTTCCTGATCTTATAAGGTTACATGGGAGCTGACTTTGTAATAATACAATAACTTGTACATTTATGTTGTATGCTTTTTTCCTCTATCTGTGTTCACATAAAGATTTTTTTTTTTTTTTTGAAGTTCCAGTCGTGGCTCAGCAGAAACGAATCTGACTAGCATCCATGAGGACGCAGGTTCAATTTCTGGCCTTGCTCAGTGGGTTAAGGATCTGGTGTTGCCATGAGCTGTGGTGTAGGTCGCAGATGCGGCTCACATCTGGCGTTGCTGTGGATGTGGCGTAGGCCAGCAGCTACAGCTCCAATTTGATCCCTAGCCTGAGAACCTCCATATGCCCTGGTTGTGGTCCTAAAAAGATTTTTTAAAGGGGGGTGGGGGTGGGGCTTTTTAGGGCCACACCCAAGGCATATGGAGGTTCCCAGGCTAGGGGTCAAATCGGAGCTACAGCTGCCGGCCACAGCCATAGCAATGCCAGATCTGAGCCACATCTGTGACCTATACCACCACTTATAGCAATGCCGTATCCTTAACTCACTGAGCGAGGCCAGGGTTCGAACCTGAGTCCTCATGGATGCAAGTCAGATTCGTTTCCGCTGAGCTACAATGGAAACTCCTCACATAAAGATTTTAAGGAGTTCCCTAGTGGCCTAGCAGTTAAGGATCCAGCACTGTCACTGCCGTGGCTTGGGTTGGATCTCTGGCCCAGGAACTTCTTTCTGCCTGATATGGACGTGGCCAAAAAGAAAAAAGATTTTAGGGAAAATAACATCCTGTGTATTCTGATAAGCAACCACATAAGACTCCCCTCATTTAGAGCCTCAGAGAAGCAGAAGTGTCATAGCCGTGTCTGTTTCGGGTAACAGAATCCAACCTTGACTCACGGATCTCATATCCACTCACAGTTTCAGGAATGGCTGGCTCCAGACACTCCAACAAGATTATTAGGAACCTCCCCCCTTTGTTCAGCTTTTCACTATTCTGCAGGCTCTCGACCCCAGGACAGCCCCTGACAAGTCCAGGCTATGTCCCGCCAGGTGAGCCGCATGAGCAGAAAGAAAAGGTCCCCTTTTTCAGAGTCTCAGCCACAGTGCTGCACTGACTCTCCTTGGACTGGCCAGGGTCACATCCTGCCCTGACCAGTTGCTGTAGCCAAGGGTCTGAAATATGATCGCCCAGAGGTGAGCCTCACCTGAATCATATTCTCCATATGGGGGGAAATTAATTTTCATCCAAGGAAAAGGTAGGTGTCATTACCAACAGAAAAGGGAAGAGATGCTTAAGCGGAACAGTGGGCATCAAGGGGCCAGAAGCCCCAGGGAGGTCCGAGGAGAGATGTGGTGCAACAAAACGGGCACGGGGTCAGGGGAGGGGACTGTCACTAGAAAGTGGGATGTCTGAACTGTCATTGCAGAGGTGGGGCAGTTTCTGGTGATGACAGGGTCTGAGGTGTGGCCTTGGCGGTGGGTGGCAGGGCTGTCAAGGAGCCAAGACACCAGGGTGCTGGAGGCACCAGAGCCCATGCCCAAGTCCCCATTAGCAAGGGTGGAACCCTAATAAAATGTGGTCACACGTGATCACTCTCAGAAGGGTATCTAATGCAAGACACAACCCAACAGCAAAGTAATTAACAAGCAATTTCATTCTTTAGTCACAGCTCTCAAGGGACTGAGAGGAAATCATATACATAGTTCACAGCCACACTAATTAAAATCCCCTTTCCTGGAACCCTCCTACACTGCTGGTGGGGATTAAACTGGTACAACCACTATGGAAAAACAGTACAGAGATTCCTCAGAAAACTAAAAATAGAACTACCAGCAATCTCCCTCCTGGGCATCTATCCAGACAAAACTGTAATTCAAAAAGATACATGCAGGAGTTCCCATCGTGGCGCAGTGGTTAACGAATCCGACTAGGAACCATGAGGTTGCAGGGTCGATCCCTGGCCTTGCTCAGTGGGTTAAGGATCCGGCGTTGCCGTGAGCTGTGGTGTAGGTTGCAGACGCGGCTCGGATCCTTCGTTGCTGTGGCTCTGGTGTAGGCCGGTGGCCGATTAGACCCCTAGCCTGGGAACCTCCATATGCCGCAGGAAGCGGCCCTAGAAAAGGCAGAAAGACCAAAAAAAAAAAAAAAAAAAAAAAAAAGATACATGCAGGGAGCTCCCATTGTGGCCCAACAGAAACGAATCTGACTAGTATCCATGAGGATGTGAGTTCAATCTCTGACCTTTCTCAGTGGGTTAAGGATCCAGTGTTGCCCTGAGCTGTGGTATAGGCTGGCAGCTGTAGCTCCAATTCAACCCCTAGCCTGGGAACTTCTATGTGCTGCAGGTGCGGCCCTAAAAAGCAAAAAAAAGCATGCAGGAGTTCCCGCTGTGGCGCAATGAGATTGGCAGTGTCTTAGGAGTGCTGGAACTCAGGTTCAAACCTTGGCCTGGCCCAGTGGGTTAATGATCTGGTGTTACCACAGCTTCAGCTTAGGTCTCAACTGTGGCCCAGATCTGATCCCTGGACCAGTAACTCCATATGCTACCGGGCAGCCCACAAAAAAAAAAAAAAAGGTACATGCACCCATGTGTTCCTAGCAGCACTGTTCACAACAGCCAAGACAAGGAAACAACCTAAATGTCCATCAACAGATGAATGGATTAAGAAGATGTGGGGCGTTCCCGTCGTGGCGCAGTGGTTAACGAATCTGACTAGGAACCATGAGGTTGCAGGGTCGATCCCTGGCCTTGCTCAGTGGGTTAAGGATCCGGCGTTGCCGTGAGCTGTGGTGTAGGTTGCAGACGCGGCTCGGATCCCGCGTTGCTGTGGCTCTGGCGTAGGCCGGTGGCTACAGCTCCGATTGGACCCCTAGCCTGGGAACCTCCATATGCCGCGGGAGCGGCCCAAGAAATAGCAACAACAACAACAAAAAAAACAAAAGACAAAAAAAAAAAAAAAAAAAAAGAAGATGTGGTACTTTTGTTAACCTCACAAGTTCCCAAGCCCCTTTCCCTGAGAGATTGGTATTCAGTGCCTGACCTGAGGCCCAGGAATTTGGAATGTTCAAAAGAGCCCCAGGTGAGTTTTGGAGTTCCCATCAGGGCTCAGCAAAAACTAATCTGACTAGGAACCATGAGGTTGCGGGTTCAATCCCTGGCCTTGCTCAGTGGGTTAAGGATCCTGCATTGCCATGAGCTGTGGTGTAGGTTGCAGACGCAGCTCAGATCCTGCGTTGCTGTGGTGTAGGCTGGCAGCTGTAGCTCCAATTTGACCCCTGGTCTGGGAACTTCCATATGCTGCAGGTATGGCCCTAAAATGAAAAAAAAAAAAAAAAGAGAGAGAGCGAGAGAGAGAGCCTCAGGTGATTTTTATCCCCAAACCGATTTAGGAATCTCAGGGCCTGAGGATGTCCAAAGGACCTTGCAGCTGAGACCTATGAGGCTAATCTGAGACTCTGAAATTCCTAGTTGCCAGTTACCAAAACCACCTTACTTTCCTAAAGGAGGGTAATGGTAACCATCACAGAGCTGTTTCATTAAGTAAACGGAAGTGAAAGAAAATAAGGCTTTAGCATTTACCTAATAACATCTTTGTGTTATTCCCAGTCATCCTCTGCTTCAGCTTGGCTGGTCCTCTGGAAGAGCGTGTGTTCCTACCGCCACCTGGTGGTGAGATTAAGTCAGTGCATGCACATAGCCATTTCCCTTTTCTGAGCCCTACCCTGCCCCAACTCCCGCCCAAACCTTTCCATCCCAGGCTCAACCTATTCAGAAGCCTCAAGTCCCTCCGTGAGAGTGGAAGATCAAGGTGGGATGGCCTGGGTTCTGAGGGTCTCAGCAGCCCCAAGAATCCATTCCACAGCCTCAATCCAGGATGGTGAGTCACTGGCATCCATCTGCCACCCTGGCTGGTCCTGCCCAGGCCTGACCCTGCATGAGGCCTGGTCTGCCCTGGCCTCTCCTTAGCAGTAAGGATGGAGCTGAATGCCAGCTCTGTGCCAGGGGCCCTACAGACATCATCTCCTTCGGCTCTCACACAAAGTATAAGGTCTTACACCTTTTCCATAGATGAGAAAATTGAGGCTCAGAGAAGTTAAGTGACTGGCACAAAATCACACAGCTTGCAATGGCAGAGCCAGGTCTCAACTGCACGTGGATCTTAAACCACAGCTATTTCCACTAAGATACAAAGTGTCTAAGCTAATGATTTCCCCACCTTGGCTGGACACCAAATTCACCTGGGGAGCCTTAACTACAAATGCCTGGGCTCCAGGGCAGAGATTCTGGTTAACTGGTGTAAAATGCAGCTTGAGCACTGCGGTTTTGTGAAGCTCCCCTAAGTATTCTCGTGGGCAGCCAGTAGGAACCACTCCTCTGAACCCACACATTCTGTTTTCTGTTTCTTAAGGCTCTGCTCTCTGCTCTGAGAGTAACATCAGACTTCTCATAAGTGAACTGAGCCCAGATATTCTGCTCCCCCGGGACTCGAGGTGCAATAGAGGGCCAGAGTGCCATGGGACAGTCTCCAGCCTGGAGCAGGAGACCTGGAGAGTGGAGGGTGCGCTCCCTGGCCCATTCTGGAGCGAGGCCTGTGGATGTGAAACCCCCAGTTCTGCTGCGTCCTGGCTGTGTGGCCTTGGGCAAATGACTTCACTTTTCTGTGAAGTTGCCTCCTATGGAAAACGTATGAAAGTAGCATCAACCGCGTAAAATGGCTGTGAGCCTTAAATGAGCTAATACAGAAAAAACACTTGGAACAATGCCCGGAAGCCAGCAAGCTCCCAGTAAATGTTACAACCACTGGTGCTGCTATTACTGTTATTATTCCTGACTCTGACAATAGCTTGCCATGTAGACTACTCACCATTCTTTCCGGAGTAGCAGAAACCTTCTTTTCCTTTTTAGACCTGCTAGTCTATAGCAGCAAATACAGAGAGCTCCGCCCACAGGCAGGCACATGACTCGAGGTGGCCAATCAGAGTACCGCATCCTCTTGGCCGGAAGCCCTTCAGTCCAGGGGAAAGCAAGGGACCCAGGTGGAGCCAGGCAGGCCCCCACTTGAGGGACTTGATGAGGTCAGGGAATCATCAAAGGTTATCTTTCCCTCTAACGCAGAGGAAAGCAGAGAGGGTGAGAGACAAGAATGCCTTTCAGGCTCCTGGGTACCACCATGCCTGAGGTGGCAATGTGTCTAGCTGGCCAGTTCAGGAAGTAATCTGTTCCTTTTTGAACTTAGGATAGTTTTCATTTTACTGCTGTCACCTGTCATCAGCAGAGTCCTACTTGGCTTTAGATTGAGTTCATAGTCCCGGCTCACCCCCAGGGATTCAGCCGAGATGATGTCCAGGAAGTGGCTTCTTAAGTGGAGGTTGGATCCTGGAGGCAACTCTCAAATCACATTAATTGCCCATAAATGAAAATCACACACAGAAAAATTGCCCTTGACAATCCCTCAGAGATTGAGAGGACTAGAGAAATATAACAAACAGTGCAGAGTGTTTTTCTGGACCTATAAGTGTCATTACACATTTTTTTTTTCTGCTTTTTAGGGCCACACCTTTGGCATATGGAAGTTCCCAGGCTAGGGGTTGAATAGGAGCTACAGAGGCTGGCCTATGCCACACAGAGCAGCGCCAGATCCAAGTCGCATCTGTGACCAACACCACAGCTCAAGGCAATGCCAGATCCCCAACCTACTGAGCAAGGCCAGGGATCGAACTCACATCCTCATCGATACTAGTCGGCTTGGTTTCCATGGTGTGGCAATGGGAACTCCCCATTACACAATTTTCAAAGGCTTCTTAGCACCCACCCATGCATATGAGCATTAAACGTCATCTTCAGTAGGACCCAAACATAACTTCCCGGTTGTAAAAATTAGCATTAGTTTTAATTACAAGTAAAAGAAAATCTCCATGTTGCAGTGACCTCAGCAAGACGGGTTTGTTTTCTTTTTTTTTTTTCCCCTCCGTCTCACTCTCAAATCAAGGCTTCTAGCTACTTACTCCACAGTCACAGCTCATATTCCTGAGGTTACCTCATGGTCCAAGATGGCTGCTAGAGCTCCAGCCATTAGGTCCTCTTGCCAGTCAGTGGGAAGAAAAAAGTAACCAAGAAGCGTGCACCTCTTCTGTAAAAGGACCCTTCCCGATAGCCAGAATTTGGCTATGTGGCTGCAAGGAAAGCTGGGAAATGTCTTTTTGTGTGTGTCCATATGCTCAGCTACAAATCAGGGACTTTATTATTAAGAAATAAGACATATTAGAAGACAAGCAGGTGCTTTCAGAGCATTATCTCTCCCCCTAAGAAGGACCTCAGTTTTGAATCTTATATCATCAGACTATACTATTCTTTGGAGTTCCCATTGTAGTTCAGCAAGCTAAGAACCTGACATAGTGTTTGTGAGGATGTGGGTTCAATCCCTGGCCTCGCTCAGTGGGTTAAGGATCTGGCATTGCTGTGGCTTTGGCATAAGCCTGCGGCTGCAGCTCTGATTCAACCCCTGGCCTGGGGAATTCCACATGCCTTGGGTTCGGCCCTCAAAAGACAAAAAAGAAAAAAAGTAACTAATTCAACTTTTTAATTAAAATTATTTTTTGGAGTTCCCACTGTGACACAGTGGGTTGAGACTCTGACTACAGCAGTTCAGGTTGTTGTGGAGGCATGGGTTCTGTCCCTGGCCAGGGAACTTCCATGTGCTGCAGGTGCAGCCATAAAAAATAAAATAAAATGAAATAAATTTTTTAAATAAATAAAATTATTTCTCATGTAGTTTTGAAGAGTGACTTTTCTTCTAACATATTCAAAATTATGTGTTAAAATTTAAGGAGTTCCTGCTGTGGCACAGTGGAATCAGTGGCCTCTCTGGAGCTGGGACACAATTTCCATCCTGGCCAGCACAGTGGGTTAAGGATCTGGTGTTGCCACAGCTGCATAGGTCACAACTGTGGCTTGGATCTGATCCCTAGCCTGGGAACGCCATATGCCTCGGGAAGGCCAAAAAAAGAAAGAAAAAAAAATGTAAAGGCAAATATAGTTAACACTTATTAAATATCCAAATTTTAAACAAATGGCTTGAGAAATTTTCTTTTTTTTTTTTTTTATTTTATTTTCCCACTGTACAACAAGGGGGTCAGGTTATCCTTACATGTATACATTACAATTACAGTTTTTCCCCCACCATTTCTTCTGTTGCAACATGAGTATCTAGACATAGTTCTCAATTGAGAAATTTTCTGTTTTAATTTTTTGTCTTTTTAGAGCTGCACCCAAGGCATATGGAAGTTCCCAGGCTAGGGGTGGAATTAGAGCTGCCATTGCCACAGCCACAGCAACACCAGATCCGAGCCACATCTTCTACCTACACCGCGGCTTGTGGCAACACTGGATGCTTAACCCACTAAGCAAGGCCAGGAATGGAACACTCATCCTCATGGATACTAGTTGGGTTCTTAACCCGATGAGCCACCAGGGAACCCCTGGGGCTTCTTTTATCCATCTTATACTATTTTTAGAAAAACTAAACTGTTCTCAAAATAGCATCCAATATCCCACGAGTTGCCCACAAGTTTTGCTTCACGAGTTATGTCCACACCTACTTATGCACAAGTTTAAGTCATGTCAATTCTTCAATATTGTAAAGCTGCCATGTTCAACTGTTATGAAGACAGTACTGATTCATGAGAACCTTCAGAATATGAAAAAAAAGCAAGTAAAGAGAGTTCCCACTGTGGTGCAGTGGGTTAAGAATCCAGCATTGCTGCAGCTGTGACATAAACAGCAGCTTTGGCTCAGACTTGATCCCTGGCCCAGGAACTTCCATATGTAGCTGACAAAGGGGGAAAAAAGCAAGTAAACGGACATTTTGTGGAGTTCCCTGGTGACCTGTAGGTTAGAGGCCTGTCATTGTCTCTGCTCAGGTTCAATCCTTGATCTGGGAACTTCACGTGCCGCAGGCACGGCCAAAAAAAAAAGCTTCTGGAGTTCCCGTTGTGGCACAGAGGAAACGAATCCGACTAGGAACAATAAGGTTTCGGGTTCGATCGCTGGCCTCGCTCAGTGGGTTAAGGATCTGGTGTTGTCGTGAGCTGTGCTGTAAGTCGCAGATGAGGCTTGGATCTGGCGTTGCTGTGGCTGTGGTGTAGGCTGGCGGCAACAGCGCTGATTAGACCCCTAGCCTGGGAACCTCCATATGCCTTGGGTGTGGCCCTAAAAAGACATGCTTCTGCTGCTTAAATCTGCACCCCAGTCCGAAGCAGCATTCATCTCTGATGTTGGCCGAAGCCCCACCCACACCTCTCCCAAATTCCAGTGCAGAGACTTTTGATTTTCAGAACAGTGGGCAAGAGATGTGGAGACATGTCCCTGGGGCCTGAGCAGGGTTAGAACTCAGATGCTGCGTTTACAGCCTGCTGAGACCCAGGCGCCCTGCGGTTCTTGGCGAGGATTTTTTTGGGGTTGATGATTCTCGGGAACCCTCTGAAGGGCACTTCTTAGGCCACATTTGTCCTGGCTGATGAGGGCTGTACTGCCCCATGGTGCCCAGTTCTTTGGCTGTAACTTTTATCTGGAACATTCTCTTTCCTGGGCTTGTAAATCCCTTCAGACGTCGGTTAAAATGGCTCTTTCAGACAGATCTGTCCGTCCTCTCCATCCGGACTGGCCCTCCTCTATTCTCATGGAAGCCGGTTCTTTTCCTTCTTGGCATTTATTACAGTTAATAATAATGAGATCATCCTAACTAATTTGTATTGATGGCTTTCCCATCTGTCTTCCTCGCACGACCGGAAGCTCCATGAGGGCAGGGATCACGTCTTACACCATATAACCGGTTCCGTTTGACGCAAAGTCAGTGCCCAGGAAATACTTCTTGACTGACTCTCAGCCGTGAGTTTCCTCACCTTTAATATCAGGGTGTTAAGGTCTGCCTCATAAATATTATTGTAAAGGTGGAGTGAGAATGGGAACAAGAGTCTGACACACAGTAGGTGGTCAATAAATGCTGTTATGGTTATTACACATTCAGAGGCAGATGAGGGTAAGGAATCCTGGAGGTGGGGACTTGAGGGCTATTTAGAGTTGGGTGGGTTTTTGGTTTTGTTTTGCTTTTTATATGGCGGCATATAGAAGTTCCCAGGCTAGGGGTCGAATTGGAGCTGCAGCTGCTAGCCTACACCACAGCCACAGCAACGCCAGATCTGAGCCAGGTCTGTGACCTACACCACAACTCACAGCAATGCCCTATCCTAACCCACTACGTGAGGCCAGGGATCAAACCCACGTCCTCATGGATGCTAGTCGGGTTCATTACCTCTGAGCTGCAAGGGGAAGTTCCTAGAGTTGGGTGGGTTTCATGGAGTAGGGAGGGCATTCTGGGAGGGAAGAGCTTGAGCGAAGTCCTAGAGGAGAGAAAATATCAAGGCAGCAAGGAAACCTATGTGGCTGGATGGAGGGCAGGGTTTGGGACAGCCCCGTAGTTAGAAAGTCAGATTGGTAAATAAATAAATAAATTTAATTAATTAAAAAAAAAAGAAGTTCCTTTGAGGTTCGATGGTTTAAGGATCTGACGTCACTGCTGTGGCACGTGTTTGATCCCTGGCCTGGGAACTTCCACATGCTTCAGGTACAGCCAACAAATAAAAAAAAAAGATTAATTAAAAAAGAAAGGCAGATTGGAGCCAGACCAGGAAGCATCTTGAATGTCATCCCAGCATACTTAAACTTGATCCTGAGGCAGTTGGGACCCAGGGACAATTTTTGAGCAAAGGTGTCAACTGGAAAAATGAGTTTTATTTTTTGTTTGTTTGTTCGCTGCAGCTGCAGCAATGCCAGATCCTTTAACCCACCATGCCGGCCAGGACTCAAACCTGTGTCCTGGCACTGCAAAGACGCCAATCCTTATCCCGCTATGCCACATTGGGAACTCACAGGCATATTTCTTTATAAAGTATTCATACATGTGAATTTCCTTTACATGGTGCAGCAGGTTAAGAATCTGGTGTTGTCACTGCAGTGGCTTGGATCATTTCTGTGGTGAGTGAGGGTTAGATCCTGGCCCAGCAACTTCCATGGGCTGCCTGTGCAACCAAAAAAATGAAAAGAGTTGTTAAAAATAAAAAAAAGAGATAAATACAGGATCTGACCTCATATTTTCTTCCCACGCCCTATTTACCACCAACAAAATACAAACCAGCATCTTTCACCCAAAGCTCAGGGTGTCGGGGACTGGGCACAGCCATGCCACCCTTGGGCTGCTGGGGATCTGAGAACCAGAGAGTTCAGCCTCTTCCCTCCCAGGGGGTTGGTTCTGGGCAGAAGCACCTCCCGCAGTGCTGCCACCATCTTGAGCCAGCCGGAGGTGGGGGGGTGGATGAGCCTGGATTATCTGTGGAAGTGGGGGGCAGGGAGGCTTCTAGGGCTGCAGGGTGGCCAGAGAGAGTTCGGGGAGGTGAAGGCGCCATGCCACTGCAGGATGACACCCTCCGAGAGGTGTGGGCTTCTGACAGGTCTGGAAGCCCCCACATCATCCTACCTGAACCCTGGGGGATCCAGATGGAGGGTTTGGGGAGGGGAAGGAAACAAGGGGGCGGCAGACAGACTGATTCCTTTGTGACCCTCAGTGGGCCCGAGGAGGAAGGCCGGAGCCCGGAGGTCCAGCAGCACACCAAGCCGGTATGTCACCCCCTCTTGGGAAGCAGGTGGAGGGAGCCCCCAACTGTAAACCCAGGCAGGACAGGGGGTCTGGGAGTGGGGCGGTTCCGTCAGCACCCACTGAGGGTTGCGGCTTCCCTGGAGGTTTTTGTTTTGCTTTGTTTTGTTTTTGCAGGGAAGGGGGGGGCATAGGGTGTCGGGGGAGGAACTGGGGCTCTGGGACACTGGAGGTGGCCATGATGCATGGGAGGGGGTCATTGTTCCTCACAATTGTTCCAGGCAAGAAGGGGCCTGGCTCCCCTCGGGATAAGCCGAGGTTATTTCTGGCGGCTCAAGAGATTAGAGGGGGCTGGGCAGCCCTCGGAGCCCCCCTTTCTGTCCTCTCCCTCCTCTTGACGCCAACCCCGCAGAGACAGAAGTTGAGGAAGAAGAAGACCGAGGCCCCAGAGTCCCCCGGGCCCACAGGATCCAAGCCCCGGAGATCTGGAGGCGGGCGAGGGGCCGAGCCGCGGGGCCCCCAGGGTGAGGGTCGGGAGAGGAAAGGACCCAAGAGCGGGTGACGGTGTCCCTGAGTCCGGGAACCTTCCCTTGGGGTCAGGAGTGGGGTGGGGGGCTGGAGAAACTGGATGGGGGGCGGGGTTGAGCTGGGGGCTACAGGGACTGGAGGGAGGAATGAAAGCCGGGGGAGGGGTGTCCAAGGTGGAAACAGAGCCCAGGAGAGCCCCCAGGAGGAGGAGCCGAGAGCGAGTGGGGCGCCGTCGGAAGAGGAGGCGGCCTCCCTCCTGATCGGGCGGCGCATCTCGGCTCAGCCGGACGGAGGGGGCGGCCGCGGCCTCCCGCCGAGCCCCGGGCGCCGCGGACGGACTACACCAAGTTCCTCAGGGACCCCGAGGCCAAGAAGCGCGACCCCCGCGACACCTTCCTGGTAGCCCGCTTCCCAGACGCCGAGGAAGGTGAGAGAGGCCGGAGCGACTAAAGGGACGGCTGGCGGGGCCGGGGGAGGGGCCGGGCAGGAGCAGCAGGCGAAGAGGCGGAAAACTCTGGCCCTGAGTCTGAGCTAGAAAAACCCTTATGCTCCTGCTCTTGCTCCCATTTTCCGGATGAGGAAACCGAGGCACAGAGTAAGAGTTTTTTGCTTTAAGCTACAGAGAGGGGCCAGAGGTAGGTCAGACGGGGTCTGGCTGAAGGTCAGAAACAGTCAGACAAGGACAGGGCAGCAGGGAGTGGGAGACACAGCGCAGGTGTCTCATTCCGGGGGGATAGTGAAGGATGCCAGGAGAGGCGGGGAGGAGCTGAGGGTCCCTGAGAGAGAGGGAGGACCCGCAGAGAAGGGCGTTTTCCCGGAACAGGATTGCCAGGCCCCCAGCTTTCTCTTTCTTCCCCCCCCCCCGCCAACTCCAGCTCCCTCTCCTGACTTGTAGATTTTGGAAAACTTTGGGGTCACCGCCTTTTTTGGGGAAGGTGCTGAAACGCCATTCTTCCTCTTGTTTCTGTTCCAGAAGGGGAGCCTCCTACCCATGGCCTCCTTCACCACCTCCCAGCAAGCTGGAGAGACGGGTCTCCCCAGATCACAGGGGCCACCCCAGCCCCCATTATGAGGAGTTTCTACCTACAGGGGATGAGGAGGAAGAGGAGGACCTTGAAGAGGAAGAGGAAGAGGAAAAGAAAGAGAAACTCCATCTGCCTTCCAAGAAGCCCCCCAAAGAGAAGGCTTCCACGGACATTAAGGAGAAGAAGGCCAAGGCCCAGGGTTCAAAGGGTAGGTGTTGAGGGCACAGAGGGGACAAAGAGACACATACAACTAGCCTTGCCCCTGAGAGGCCTGGGGTCTCATGGATACACAGGAGTTGAGACATCAAAAAGCTAACCTGGGAGTTTCCATCGTGGCTCAGCGGAAATGAATCTGACTAGCATCCCTGAGGATACAGGTTTCTTTCCTGGCTTTATACTCAGTGGCTTAAGGATCTGATGTTGCCATGAGCTGTGGTATAGATTACAGACATGGCTTGGATCTGGCATTGCTGTGGCTGTGGTGTAGGCCAGCAGCTGCAGCTCCAATTCGACTCCTAGCCTGGGAACTTCCATACGCCACAGGTGTGGCCTTAAAAAGACAAAAAAAACAAAACAAAACAAAACAAAACAAAAACAAAACTTGTCTGGACCCAAGAGTTTTTCCCTGTGGTGGTTTCTTCCCTCCAACAGTCTTTGTTTGTTTCGTTTTGTTTTGTCTTTTTAGGGCCGTGCCCGCGGCATGTGGAGGTTCCCAGGCTAGGGGTCCAATCGGAGCTGTAGCCAGCGGCCTACACCACAGCCACAGTAGCACTAGATCTGACCTATGTCTGCAACTTACACCACAGCTCACGGCAACACCAGATCCTTAACCCACTGAGCAAGGCCAGGGATTGAACCCGCAACCTCATGGTTCTTAGTCGGGTTCGTTAACCACTGAGCCATGATGGGAACTCCTGATTTTTTTTTTTTTTTCCTAGTTTGTTTTTAACTCAATAGGAATTGCTGTTATAATTTTTACAAACATATCAAAGTGATTCAGGTAAAAATCAATCAATGAGTAAAAGCTGTGATGTCTCCCTGGCTGGGGTACCTTGCCCTCTGGGGACACATAGCTAAATGTGGACATGTAGCTAGGACCTTGGGGCCTCTCAGGAGGGAGAGAGCATGGTCTGTAGCACTGAGCAGAGGAGGTTTTCTGGGGGAGATGGGGTGGGAGCTGGAATTCAGAGGCTCAGTTACAAGACCTAGCATACATGAATTCATTCATTCATAAATAACTACTTATTAAGTTGCTGGTGTTCCTCCAGCCCTTATTGGACTCAGGGTTAAAAACAAGATGAGCACAAACCATTACATTTAGAATGGATAAGCAGTGAGGTCCTGCTGTATAGCCCAGGGAACTCTATACAATCCCTTGTGATAGAACATGATGGAAGATAATATGAGAAAAAGAGTGGATAGGAGTTCCCGTCGTGGCTCAGCGGTTAACGAACCCGACTAGCATCCGTGAGGGTGCAGGTTTGATCCCTGGCCTCCCTCAGTGGGTTAAGGATCCGGTGTTGCCGTGAGCTGTGGTGTAGGTGGCAGACGTGGCTCAGATCTTGCGTTGCTGTGGCTCTGGCATAGGCCAGTGGCTACAGCTCTGATTGGACCCCTAGCCTGGGAACCTCCATGTGCCGTGGGTGTGGCCCTAAAAAAAAAAAAAAGAAAGAAAGAAAAAGAGTGTGTATGTTTATCTATGACGGGTCACTTTGCTGTACAGCAGAAGTTGACAGAACATTGTAAATCAACTATAATACAATGATTTAAAGACAAAACCAAACCAAGATGAGCAAAAGGTGCTCTGGGCCTCCCTGGGGACTGAAAGGACAATGAGTGGATTGGAAGGTGGCTCTTCTCTGTCTAACCCTGACCTCCATTTCCAGGGGACCTGGAAAGCCCTGTCCCCCCACTGAAACCTCTGCGCATTAAGAAGAAGGACGTGCCAGCGGGGGAAGGGACCAAGATGAGAAAGACGAGGAAGAAAGGTAAGCTCGGACTGTGGAGGAACAAGGGCCTCTGAGTGTGGTGGGGGTTTGTGACCCCTTCATATCCACACACACAGGGGCCGGGGAGGCTGACAAGGACCACGCAGTGAGCCCGACCAGAGCAACGAGGAAGACGCCAGCAGCCATGTTTCTGGTTGGGGGCGCTGGCCCAGCGGAGAAACCTCGCAAGAAGAAAGGTGGGTGGCAGGGGCCTCAGGTGCCGTGACATCCAGAGGCAGTTGTGGGTGTGGGGAGCAGGGGTGCAGCATGAGATAAGGAGCACGGGTTCTGAAGTCAGAAGACTTGGGGGCACCTTGACCTCCACTTTAATATCCGTGTGGCCTTGGGCAGCTAAAAGCACTTTTTTTATTTTTAAAATTTTTTTGTCTTTTGGGGGCCACACCCGCAGCATATGGAAGTTGCCAGGCTAGGGGCCAAATCAGAGCCATAGCTGCCAGCCTATGCCACAGCAACAGCAATGCCAGGTTCTTAACCCACTGAGCAGGGCCAGGGATCAAACTCCTGTCCTCATGGATACTAGTTGGGTTCGTTACAACTGAGCTACAATGAGAACTCCTAAGGGCACTTTCTGAAGCTACTACTTTCTTTAAAAAAAAAAATTATTTAAATTTTATTAGAGTACAGTTTACTTATAATGTATTAGTTTCAGGTGTACAGCAAAGTAAGTCGGTTATATATAATATATAAATGATTTACTTATATCGGATATATATCTATATCTATCTATATCTATATCTCCATTCATTTTTCCCATACGGGTTATTACAGAATACTGAGTAGATTTCCCTGTGCGGTTCAGCAGGTCCTTGTCAGTTATCTGTTCTATACGTAGTAGTGTGTATATGCCAATCCCAGTCCCCCCAGCTTATCCCTCTCCCTGTCATGGTTTCCCCTTTTGTAACCATAAATTTGATTTCAAAATGTGTGTTTGTTTCATGAGTAAGTGCTTTTGTCTCATTTTTTTTATCGTTATTACTTTCTGATCACAGTAACAGGGGGTTGCTCTCTTGTGGTTGTGAGAAGATTCCGAGTGAGGCTTCGTGCACTCCGCCAGGGTAAGGGGTTAACAGGCTTGCTCCTCCTCCAGGCCCAGGCCTTGCCAAAGGCTCAGAGGAGGAGAGGAAGGAGGAAGAGGATGAAGAGGAAGAGGCGGCGGCTGTGATGACCAAGAACAGCAATCAGAAGGGCAAAGCAAAAGGAAAAGGCAAAAAGGTTGGAGCCTAGAGGGGAGAGGGCGAGGCCCCTTCAGGCAGGGCCTGGGTCTGGGGGCCTGGAGTGCGAAACTTCTTGGGCTGGGGCTGTGGGGCCACTTGGGGCTAGAATCTTGGCTCCTTCTCTGGTGACAGGATGTGAGGAAAAGAGGACCGTCCTTGTGGGAACAGAAGAGGCACTTATGGGGTCACCAGGTGGGGACTGGCCACCTGGGGGGTCTTCTGTCATCTGCTCTGAGCCCTCTCCCCACAGCCTAACCATCAGACACAGCCCGAGGTGCTCTTGTGGTCCCCACTCAAAGAGACACATTTTCTTTCTTTCTTTCTTTTGGCACACCCATAATGTGCAGAAGTTCTCAGCCAGGAATCGAATCCGCACCACAGCAGTGACCCCACAGCAGTGACAATGCCAGATCCTTAACTCTGTGAGCCACCAGGGAACTCCAAGACACACATTTTCTACCAGGGAAGTAGAACACAGGCAGACAGACACCTGTGCACACACCCTCGAGTACACTGACAGCCAGATAAAGGAGTTTTTAAAATATTTCCACCCTGCTGCTCTGAGATTCTCCTCAGAGTGCTTTCTGCTCTCCCACCCAGGACCTCCCAACCTTCAAGCAATTAAACTCTCCAGCAACCACAGAGTCAACACTGGCCATGAAGGCCCTCTAGGGCCCTCCTCAAGACCTACTGGTGTCCATTCTGTCTGGGCATTCTCCATGGGCAGAACGTGTCGTTAAACATTTTGAATATTTTCCCTACTCACAAACAGGTCGCAAGTACCAACATGTGCAGGCTGGAGAAATCAGGAGAGAGAGGTCCAACTGGAGAGAGAAAGTGATGAAAATCTTTGAGAAACATGTTTCCGCAAGTGGAAAGATCATCCTAAGGGCAGGGCCGGGGTCTTAGCTTTGTGGGTTTATCCCTTTGTACAGGAGCAGTCAGGGCTTGGGGGACTGATTCACAGTAGCCATGGTCACCAGATACTGATGTATAAACTGAAAGGCCAGTGTATTAACTCCTAGGAGGACTGTAAGGGCAGTACAGCCTTCAATACAGTAAGTAGGCCCTTGACATTCACCACCATAGAAATGTTTCTGTGAGTTCTGGCTTTCTCCATACCACATTCCAAACATAGTCCTGAGTTTCCCAAGCTTCTTCTGAGCAGCCTAAGGTGAAGAGATGCCCACTTACCCAGAGGCAAAAGGCTCTCTTCCCAATACCAGCCTCACCTAACACACAAAACTGCCCTCAGCAAAAATGGGCAACCACAGCACATCAGGGTTTCTTAGTGGTTCCCAGATAGTGTTTAATCCTCAAGGTGGCAGTTCCTTCTCTCTCCTGCTGGGAAAGTTGGGGTTAGAGTCTTGGTTCCCCCTCTTGTGAGGGACAGAACATGAGGGCAAAGGGCACTAGGTTTGTGAGAACAGAAAGTGCAACGGTAGGGTCACCAGGCCACCCTAGGGCCTAATGCAACCAAATAGTTATTAAGAGTTTTTCAGTGAGCAAAACGGGCTTATTTATTCATTCATTGTATTGACTGTGTATTGCACTATAACAAACCAGCCCAAAACTTCGTGTCTGAAGACAACAATTTATTTTCTTAATTTCTTTTCAGAAATCTAAGAGTGGCTTAGCGAGGATAGTTCTGGTTCAGGGTCTCCCATGAGTTTTCAGTCAGGATGTCAGCTGGGGCTGTGGTCATTCTGAAAGCTTAACTGGATATGGAAGATCCATTTCTAAAATGGTTCACTGCCATGATTGTTGGCTAGAGGCCTCTCCACAGGGCTGCTTGAGTGTCCTTATGACATGGCAACCAACTTGCCCCAGAACCCAAGAGTGGCTAAGAGATATAGAGCATGGCAGAAGCCATAATATCTCTATGACTTAGCCTTCGAAGTAACCGCCTATCCGCTTATCCCTTCTGCCATATCCTATTGGTCACAAAACCCAACCCTGACGTGATGGGGGGAACTACACAATGGCATAAGTTCCAGGAAGTAGGGGTCTTTGGGGACCACCTTGGAGGTTGGTTACTACATTCTTTGAGTATTTACCATCAGCTATGATAATAGTAGTAGCTAACACTTCTGTAACACCAGATGCATCCTATACCTTCAGCCTTACCTCGGTTCACCCCCTGAGAGCTTCCATGATGGAAGGTCTTTCTAAAAGCTTGGGGTCAAAAAGGAAATTGGGCAGCCTTAGGAGCTGCGTGAACCTGGGCAAGTTATGTAACCTCTCTGAGCCTCAGTTTCTTTTTTTTCTTTTTCTTTTTCTTTTTCAGGCCGCACTTGCGGCACATGAAAGTTCCCAGGCTAGGGAACACAGCCCCAGCCACAGCCACGCCAGATCCGAGCTGAGTCTGCAACCTACACCACAGCTAATGGCAATGCAGGATCCCCAATCCACTGAGCGAGGCCAGGGATCGAACCTGCATCCTCATGGATGCTAGTTGGATTCGTTTCTGCAGCACCACAATGGGAACTCCCATGAGCCTCAGTTTCTTCACCTGTAAAGTAAGACACCTACCTCAATAGTTATAGATAAGAGGATTGAGTTAATATTTGGAAAGTGCTTAGAACATTGGCACACTGGGAGACTTCACATGAGCATCTGTTAAATATATAAATTAAGCAAGGTCTGTCCCAAGTATCCACCCCCACCCACATACTTCTCAGATGAAAAAATGCTGAGTTTTCAGCTATTAAGGATCCGGTTGTCACTGCTGTAGTGTGAGTTTGATCCCTGGCCCAGGAACTTCTGAATGTCACGGGCACAATCTTTTTTTGAGTCACAGTATGCTTAAAACTTAACAAACGTGGAGTTCCCGCTGTGGTGCAACAGGATCGGTGGCCTCTTGAGAGCACTGCGAGGCTGATCCCCCGCCAGACACAGTGGGGTAAGGATCCAGCACTGCCACAGCTGAGGCTTTAGTCTTAGGTCAAGACTAAGGCTGGGATCTGGTTCCTGGACCGGGAACCACATAGCCGCTGGACGGCCAAAAACAAAAAACAAACAAAAAAACTTAACAGGAGTTCCCGTCGTGGCGCAGTGGTTAACGAATCCGACTAGGAACCATGAGGTTGCGGGTTTGATCCCTGCCCTTGCTCAGTGGGTTAACGATCTGGTGTTGCCGTGAGCTGTGGTGTAGGTCGCAGATGCGGCTCGGATCCCGCGTTGCTGTGGCTCTGGCGTAGGCTGGTATCACAGCTCCGATTAGACCCCTAGCTGGGAACCTCCATATGCCTCAGGAGCAGCCCAACAAATGGCAAAAGACAAAAAAAAACAAAAAAACTTATCAAACATGACAGGCAGTTAGTTAGTGGTGGAACCAGGATTTGAACCCAGGTTGTCTGGCTCCAGAACCTGGGCTCTTAACCACAAGCTAAACAAAATAGTAAAAAAGCACGGAGCTCGCCAGGGTCTTCTAACGTGGCCTTGGGGGCTGCTGGCTGGGGGCAGGCCGGCTGCACCCTAGCTGGCCACTGTTCTCTCCCCAACAGAAAGCGGTGAGTGGGCCTGCCGGCCTGGGGACCTGCTGGCCTGGGGACCTGCTGAGGGCGGGGGGACCTAGTACCCTGGGGCTGATACACCCCCTGCGCCGACCCAGAAGGAGGAGAGGGCCCCATCCCCACCCGTGGAAGTGGACGACCCCCAGGAGTTCGTGCTTCGGCCAGCCCCCCAGGGCCGCACGGTGCGCTGCAGGCTGACCCGGGACAAGAAGGGCATGGATCGGGGCCTGTATCCTTCCTACTTCCTGCACCTGGACACGGAGAAGAAGGTGGGTGAGAGAGAGGTACGGGGCGGGGGTGGGCGGGGGGACGACCCAGGCTGAGGGAGGGTCTGGAGCGAAAATGGGGGCGGGGCCCGCGGGGCAAACGGCCCTCCCCCCCCCCCCCCCCAAACCCGCGCCCTCGCCCTCACCGCAGCTGCCGGTTCCTCCCCGCTCTTCTTCTCCCCAGGTGTTCCTTTTGGCCGGCAGGAAACGGAAACGGAGCAAGACAGCCAATTACCTCATCTCCAGTGACCCTACCAATCTGTCCCGAGCCGGGGAGACTTTCATCGGGAAGCTGAGGTGGGGCTGGGAAGCTCAGGGCAGCGACAGGGCTGTGGCCAGTCCCCTCTGTCCTCCTCTACCTGGCAGAGCGCCCACCACATCAGACATTCTGGAACTGTCCCCTGGCCCAGGGCCTCTCACACTTAGACATGCATAGATCACGTGTTACAGTGCTTCAGTGGGTCTGGGCTGGGATCGAGACTCTATTTCTTTCTTCTTTTTATGGCCACACCTGCGGCATATGGAAGTTCCCGGGCTAGGGGTCAAATCAGAGCTGCAGCCCCTGGCCTAAGCCTCAGCTGTAGCCACACCAGATCCAAGCCACATCTGGGAACTGCACCACAGCTTGTGGCAATGCCAGATCCTTAACCCACTGAGCGAGGCCAGGGATCAAACCCTTATCCTCACAGACACTGTGTTGTGTTTGTAACCTGCTGAGCCACAATGGGAACTAAGAGATTCTGCATTCCTAGGAAGCACCCAGGGGAGTTCCTTGGTGGCTCAGTGATTAAGGATCCAGTGTTGTCACTTGTTGTGGCTCAGGTCACTGCTGTGCACTGGTTTGATCCCTGGCCCCAGAACTTCTGCATGCCAAGGGCATGGCCAAAAAAAAGAAGAAGCACCTGAGTGATGTCCACACTGCTGGTCCACGGACCTCACTTGGAGGAGGGCATTAAGTCCATGGACAGGGATTATGCCTGTCTCATTCACGGTAGAATTCCTAGCACCTAGCACATCATAGCTCCTCAATAAATATTTACTAAGCAAATGAATGAACAAATATTTAGCACCTACCCTGTGCTATGTCTCCTTATATAGCTCATGTAATTCTCACCACAAATTTGAGAAGTGAGGGGAAAATAAATCCCTGAGTCAGGGCTTATTTCTTTAATCTACATATTTAAAAAACACAAAAAGCCTACCTATGTGTCAGGCATAGTTCTAAAGAAACTTAGAATTCCCTGGTGCCCTAGTGGTTAAGTATCTGGCTTTGTCATTGCTGTAGTGTGAATTTGATCCCTGGCCCAGGAACTTCGGCAAGGCCAAAAAAACAAGTAACTTCTGGGAGTTCCCATCATGGCTCAGCAGAAACAAATCTGACTAGCATCCACGAGGACACAGGTTTGATCCCTGGCCTCACTCAGTGGGTTAAGGGTCTGGCTCGCTGTGAGCTGTGGTATAGGTTGCAGACATGGCTTGGATCTGGCATTGCTGTGGCTGTGGTGTAGGCTGGCAGCTACAGCTCTGATTCAGCCCCTAGCCTGGGAACCTCCGAGTGTGGCCCTAAAAAGCAAAAACAAACAAACAGACCAAGTAACATCTAAATACGAATCCATTCAATCCTCTTATCAACCAAAAGAGGTAAATGCTGTTATTGTGCCTATTTTACAGATGGGGAAGTTGAAGCTAAGGGTTTCAGTAACTTGCCTGGGGTCACACAGCTAGTAAGAGATGAAGCTGAGATTTAAAGCTGCCCAGTCTCCTAGATCCAGCTTTTAAAAAGACCCCATGGGGGGTGTTCCCTCCTGACTCAGAAAGGTCAGGGTCTTGGGCTTGTCACTGCTGCTGCTCAGGGGGCTGCTGTGGAGCAGGTTCAATCCTGGGAACTTCCACATTAAAACAAAACAAAACAAAACAAAACAAAACAAAAGCCTCATGGGGGAAGTCAGGACAGAAAGACATAAATTGCTCTGGGTCCTAAGACACAACAGGAAGCTTTCAGAGCTGCTTGGCTGTGAGGGTCTGGGTGCAGGGGTGTGCAGTCCCCTCAGCCCCTCCCTGCTTGCAGGTCCAACCTCCTGGGGAACCGCTTTACCGTCTTTGACAACGGGAAGAACCCCCACCGTGGCGGCAGCGTCGATGTGGGGAGCCTGCGGCAGGAGCTGGCAGCTGTGATCTACGTGAGAACCCCACTGTCCCCCGGGGCAGGCCCCTCCTCTGGCAGGGGCTGGCCTGACCAGCCTCTCCCATCCAGGAAACCAACGTGCTGGGCTTCCGAGGTCCCCGGCGTATGACGGTCATCATTCCTGGCATGAACTCGGACAACGAGAGGGTCCCTATCCGGCCCCGCAATGTGAGCCCCCCACCTCCCTGATGGCCCTGCTTCCTGCGTGACCAGCTTATGAACCACCCCCTGGGAAGCTGGGGTGCGGGGGTTCGTTCAACCTGCCCGGTACCCAACCCACTGAGCGCATCACCCCACCACCAATTCATCCTGGCAAACTTGTGGGATGAATTCTGGGTTTTTGTCACTGAATTCATGGAAACAAGCACAATAAGGGTTTTTTTTTTTTTTTTTTTTCAGTTTACATCAAATCATTCATTCATATATTCATTCAACATACACATACTGATTGTAGTGTGTTGTAGTATCAGTCTCAGCATCTGGAGACATTAGTGGACAAAACAAAGATCTGCCCTCATGAAGCCGGCTTTCCAGTGGAGGGAGACAGACAGGAGACAATAATTGTGATAAATAAGTAAATTGTGTAGTTTTTTTTATTTGTATATTTTTTAATGGCCGCACCCATGGCATAAGAAGTTCCATTGAATCCGAGCTGTACACCAGATCCTTTAACACATTGCAGGGGCTGTGGAATCGAACCCTCACTTCCACAGTGACCCAAACCACTGCAGTCTGGTTCTTTTTTTGTTTGTTTGTCTTTTAGGGCCATACCCTTGGCATATGGAGGTTCCCAGGCTAGGGGTCGAATCCAAGCCATATCTGTGACCTACACCACAGCTGGCGACAAGCCAGACCCTCAACCCACTGAGCGACGCCAGGGATCAAACCTACGTCCTCATGGATACTAGTCAGGTTTGTTTCCGCTGAGCCTTGACAGGAACTTCTGCAGTCTGTTTCTTAACCCTCTGCACCACAGTGGAAACTCATTGTGTAGCATGTTAGAAGGTGATAAGTGCTGTGGGAAAAAAAGAATAAGTTCAAAGAGGGAAGGGAGATGAGGGGTGTGTGTGTGTAGGTTTCAATATAAAATACAGTGATCAGGGAGTTCCCATCATGGCTCAGCGGAAACAAATCTGACTGGCATCCATGAGGACACAGTATTGATTCCTGGCCTTACTCAGTGGGCTAAGGGTCTGGCTCGCTGTGAGCTGTGGTGTAGGTTGCAGACACGGCTTGGATCTGGTGTTGCTGTGGCTGTGGTGTAGGCCAGCAGCTACAGCTCCCATTCAATCCCTAGCCCGGGAACTTCCATATGCCTCGGGTTCAGCCCTAAAAAGACAAAAAAACAAAAAACAAACCACAAACTGGAGTTCCCGTCATGGCTCAGTGGTTAACGAATCTGACTAAGAACCATGAGGTTGCAGGTTCGATCCCTGGCCTCGATCAGTGGGTTAAGGACCCAGCGTTGCCATGAGCTGTGGTGTAGGTCGCAGACACGGTTCGGATCTGGCATTGCTGTGGCTCTGGTGTAGGCTGGTGGCTACAGCTCTGATTAGACCCCTAGGCTGGGTACAGCTGGCTACAGCTCTGATTAGACCTCCGTATGCCTCGGGTGCAGCCCTAGAAAAAACAGAAAGACAAAAACAAAACAAAACAAAAAAACAGTGGTCAGAGTGTGGGCCTCACTGAGAAGATGAAATTTGAAGGTGAGGAGCAAGCCTGCAAATATCTAGGAAAAGATCAGGAGGAAGAGCCAGTGCAAAGGCCCTGAGGCAGGAGAGTGCCTGGTGGGTTTGAGGAACAGCAGGGTGGCCAGTATGGCTGGAGGGAGATGAGGTCAGGGAGGTGAGAGTGAAGGGCAGATGAACCTGTATAACTGGTTTTTACTCAGAGAAACAGGAAGCCTTAGCAGGGTTTTGAGCAGAGAAGTGACACGATTTGACTTCTATTTTGAAAAGCAAAGGTTGTTTGGTGTGTGTGTGTGTGTGAGGGGGATGAGATGGAGGGTAAGGTGGAGGGGTGACCTGGAGAGAGGTGGCTTCCTCAGCGTGTCAGCCCCCTCTGCTCCTTAGCACTCCGAGTAGGATGAGCCCGGGATTTCGCAGACAGATGACTTGCATGTCCCACACTCACAGTGATGTCACTTTACTCATTTACAATGAAAAGGAATACTCCCGTCAGCTGATCACACATCTTTCCTGGCTGGAAAGTCACACTGTAATCAGAGGGCCTGGCCAACCCATGGGGCATGAGCCCTGGAAGACTCCAGGCTTTAGGAGCCTGTGTTGCTCCCTCCATCCTGAAATACACAAATCCTCCAGAAGCAGTGCCTTCCACATGTGTTTGGGATTGGTGAGAACCTCCCGGTACGCCTTTGGGTATCTCTTCATCATTCCTACAGCTCACTCATTCTACAATCACTTATTAAAGGCAGGCACTTGAAGCTCCAAAATCAACACCACAGTTACCATCAAGACAATATCTGCTATGAATTGGGCATTTACTCTGTGCCAGGAACTGATCGAAATAACACTTTATATTTATTTGATTTTTATTAATTACTTGATCCTCAGCACCCTGCTGTGAAGGATACCAAGGCACAGTCATTAATGAAATACTTGTGCCTGCTGTTAGGGTATTTGAGTCTGTCTGTAACAGTGCAGTGGGACAACTGATGAGAGCGAGGTGTTATGGAAGCTCAGACGTCTACATCAGACATGGGGGCAGAGAGGCTTCTTGGAGGACATGATCTTGAGTGGACTCACTCCAAGCCTTGAACATGAACAGGTGACAAAGAAACTCAGGAAAGAAATTTCTCAAGAGCACCATCATACAGACACTGCTCCTTCCTTCCAGAAACTTTTCCAGGACATGCTTTTTTTTTTTTTTCGGGGGAGGGGGACATCTTTTTAGGGCTACGCCCACGGCATATGAAGGTTCCCAGGCTTATGGAGGTTCCCAGCCTATGCCACAGCCACACTAGATCCAAGCCATGTCTGCGACCTACACCACAGCTCACGGCAAAGCCAGATCCTTAACCCACTGAGCGAGGCCAGGGATCAAACCCGCGTCCTCATGGATACTAGTCGGGTTTGTTACTGCTGAGCCACGATCGGAACTCCTGGTCATTCTTTTAATAGGAGCCATCATGTGGCTGTTCCTAAGACCCTTGGGTAGAACTGACTGTGGGCCAGATGCTACTTTCCACTTTCCAGCCCTTCACTTTGGTATCCCACAGCAAAGGCCATTCTCTCAGATGTACACCTGCCCCCAGGACACCACAGAGACCACACATGCACTCAAGGATACCCTGCACAGTTGTCGATATCCAGACTGCACACACACAAGGGCATGCACAGGTCCCCAGGCCCCCACCTTATTGTCCCAATACCTAAGCCACCCCCTAACTGTCCTCTCCCTAACACCGCCCCATCCTGGCACCCCAGGCCAGTGATGGGCTGCTGGTGCGCTGGCAGAACAAGACACTGGAGAGCCTCATCGAGCTACACAACAAGCCTCCCATCTGGAATGAAGACACTGGCTCCTACACCCTCAACTTCCAAGGTCGAGTCACCCAGGCCTCGGTCAAGAATTTCCAGATTGTCCACGCAGATGACCGTGAGTATCTGAGGCCCCAAGTCAGACTGTTCCCCATCACCTCCAGGACCCCAACCCTCACTCAAGCCTTCCCACCCTCACCTCCCTCTCTCTCTCACACATACCTACATACACACTGGAGGAGCTGTCCTCTATCCCTGCAGCCAGAATATCCGGGAGGGTCATGCTTTCTGTGGGGACATTGACACTATGCTCCCAGGAGGATCATAGTCCAGCAAGTGTTTAGGACTCAGCTTTCCAGGCCCTCATTCTAGCATTGACCAGAGCCTGGAGTACATACTGAGGCAAGGCTGTGTGAAGGGCCAGTTGCACTGCTGGAGTTTAAAGACCAGACAGCCCAGTCCTTATGTGGTCGAAGAAGATGCCGAGGCTCAGAGAGGGCAGGCCTTTACCCAAAGTCTTTCAGCAACTCCGCGCAGTTACGCTCGCCCTCAAAATTTATTTGCTAAGCCTTTAAACAGTGCTTTCATTGGGCCATGCACTGTTCTCAGGACTTCACAGATACTGAATCATTAAATCTTTTCAACAATCCTGTAAGGAAGGTATTATTATTATTGCCTTTATTTGGCAGATGGGAAAACTGAGGCAGAGAGGTTGTACATACAGCTTGTAAGAGGTAGAGCTGGGATGAGGACCCAGGCAGCCCCCACTCCTAACCCCATCAAGACGGTTGCCTTCTAGGAGTAGGAAACATGCATCAGGCATTTCTGAGTGCCTTCTCTACGGTCCTCTCTCCAGTGAGGTCAAATGCCTGCCCTCATCGGAAGAGTTAGGGAGACAAGATGTACGGAGAACACAACTGAATAAAAATGTCCCCTGTTACAAGCCTGGGGTGAAGGTCCTTGCTAGGATGAAGATGTTTGGATATGAAAAGCTATATCCAGGAACTCTCTAGATTCCCAGGATTGGCTAACACTGAGCTAGTCTCCCCTGCCCCCACTCCATCCTAGGGATGTGCCCCCAGTGTCATCTGTCCAGGGGCCTTGGAAAACTGCTCTCCAGATCACATTTCTGGTGGAGCCTGGTCTGCCCAGAGGTTGGGGTATTTTTAGCAACATCCTGTCCCTATGGATGCTGGGGGAGGTGTTGGAATTGAGGCTGGGAACCTGGGCCTCATCCTGGCCATGAAGGATGAGGCTGGTGGTCTAAGACAGGACTTGGGGTAGGGGTAGGAAGAGGAAGGAACAGGGAGAAGACAAGAGAGGTTGGAAAGGAAGGATTCTGGGCTTGAGGAAGTTTGACCGGTTCTTATAAGTGGTTCCCACAAGTGTGAGCAGGTCATATGCATAGCCCTGGGCAGCAGAAGGTAAGGCAGGGTCCACGCCCTCAGGGGCTTACAGTGGTAAAGCTGCAGGCAGGCGGGGCTTGTTGGGCGAGATAAAGTGGGGAATGGCGGGTGAATAACAGAAGGTGGCTAAAGACTGAGGCCCCAATGCAAGGGAGGGGGACTTCCCTCTAAGCGAGGACTACTGTCTGCCTGGACGGAGATCCCAGAAGGTCTCGGGCCACCCCCACCCCTGTCTGTGTCTACAGCCGACTACATCGTGCTACAGTTTGGTCGCGTGGCCGAGGACGCCTTCACCCTAGACTACCGGTACCCGCTGTGCGCCCTGCAGGCCTTCGCCATTGCCCTCTCCAGTTTCGACGGGAAGCTGGCCTGCGAGTGACCCTAGCGCCCGCCAGCGTTGGGGAAGGGATTCAGTGGAGGCTTGCTGGGTCCTTTCACCAGAGCCTCCGCTGAAGACTCCTCCCTTGTCCGGGGCTGACCCCTCACTGTCTCCGGGTGACCTCCATCCACTGCCCAGCCTGGCAGAGGCCGAGGCAGGGGAGGAGCTCAGACGGCAGGTCGGACGGAGATGAAGAACATCTGGAGTTGGAGCCGCACATCTGGTCGCGGAGCTAGCCTGCGCCGTTTCACCAACACCACCCCCGCCCCGCGCCCCAGTCACTTCCTGTCCAGGAGCAGTAGTCAGTGTTGTCTTAACCCCCTCTGGGACCGTACTAGGGCTCCCAGGAGCTGGGGCGGGCTCGGAGGAGGAGGGGGCGGTGATGGGGGACGAAGACCGGGTACCTACATCCCCAATAAAGCCGCGTCCTAGGCCAAGAGGCGCAGTGCTTCTTCAGCGCGTGCGGAGAACGAGGCGGCGGGAGGGGTCCGTCGCTGGAGAGGTCCGGAGGGCTGGCTGGAGGCCTCCCTTCCCCACCTCCCCAGCCCCGCTCGGGCCCAGGCCCCCGGCGCTGCCGCGTCCCCTCCCACACGCCCGTCGCGGGTCCTACCGAAACTCGGCGGGCTCGCGGTGTCGAGACGCCCCCCCGAGAGGGCCCCGGGGAGCCAGGCCGAGAGGGAGGGCCCCGGAGGCCCGGGAAGAGGGGGAAAGGGAGAAATTCGAGAAACAAGCCTCTCGGGGAGAACCAGACAAACCGGGTTCGGGCAGGGCAGGCGCAGCCTCCAGGGCGGGGCCCCGTCTGGGGCCCCGGGAGTTGGGGGGCGGGCCCACGGGCGGGAGAGGGCACTCTGCCTCGACTGCTCGGGACTCGGATGGGGGTAGGGAACCCCGAGGCCCGTGCGCCCCGGCTCTGCCGGGCTGCTAGTGACGCGGCACCCGAGCCCCGGCACCGACGGGAGTCCTGCCCCCGAGGCGGGAGCTCCGCCCTCGGCCCCGCCCAGGCCGGAGCCCCAAAGTCCAGAGGGGGACTGCGGAGTGGAGTAGGGCCCAGCGTGCAAGGCACATTGGAAGCTCTGCTCCAGCGGGTGAGGAGAGGGGTGCCCAGGCGCGGGGAGGCCGGGAGCCGCCCAGGGTCCCGAAACCTCGGGGTGGGCAGCAACTAGCGCCGGTTGGGGGCGGCCGCACGAGGCCCCGCCCCCCCAGGCCGGTGCCCGCCCCCCTTGTGGGCCCCGCCTCCTCCTTCCCCGCAGCCCCCACCCCCCGCCCCGGCTCCTCAACACAAACTTTCCGTCCCGCTCGCTCCCTCCTCCGCGCCCGGCGCCTCCCGCTCCAGCCCGGCTCATTCCGCACATTCCGGCCAGCCCCCTCCCCACGACCCCCCTTCCCCGGCCCCCCTCTCCGCTCCCTCGGGCCCGGCGGAGCCGCCCGGCCGGAGCGCCCCCGCGAGATCGGACCAGGTAAGCCGGGCGGACGCCGGGAGGAGGCCGTGCTGGGAGAGGTGGTTTGGTTGGTTGGTTCTGGACTGGGGTGGGGGCACTCTAGGGGGGCTGGTTCCCAAGCTATTGTCCAGCCTGAGCTGGAGCCCCGGATCTGGGTGCCGGGAAGTTTAGAGGGAAGGAGGGGGGGAGCTCTCCGGGAAGCCCCGCCCACTCCTCCCACCCCCCCGCGACCCGGACGAGTTGATCCGGGGAGGTCGGGGAGCCGGGATCTTGGCCCCAGTGCCATCGCCTATCCCACCGTCTGCTTTTGGGGTGTTAAGTTCGTGGTCTTGGGGCCCCTACGATTTGGGGAGCCTGTCACCGGGGAGCTCACACCCGCAGCGCCCAGTCCCCGGCCCCGCCGCCCTTTGGACTCCGGCTCGCGCTCTCTCGGAGCCCGCCCGGCTCCAGCTCCACACAGGCCTCGGGCCCAGCCTCCCGGCGCTCAGGCCGGCCCCTGCGCGGGGTGCCCGCAGCCGCGCGGGATTGTGGAGGGTGCCCCGCAGCAAAACTGCTCTCCTGGGCGTGCGCCCCCTGAGAGGCCTGGGTTTAAGATCCCTCCAGTTCTGCTGCCTGTATCGGGGTGGAGGTTCGGAGTTCCAGCCCTGAGGTCTGTGAGCCTGGCTCCAAAGGGGGCTGGATTTCGGGCCTTCTCTTCACCACACTTCCTGAGAGCCCTTGCTTAGGCTTTAGAGGGTTTGAAGGCGGCCTGTCCCCTCTAACCCTGCCCCCCACCCCCACCATTGTCTGTCATGCCCTTTACTCCTGCCGGAGGAGGGAAGGCCACAAGTGCCTGACTGCATCTGGTTTCCAGCCCAGCCAGGCCCTGGGGCAGTGTCATTGAGACCCCACTGTGCCACTTTTCCAGGAGAGGGGGCCCTGATCCAGGGCTGAGAGATTCATTCTGGACCAGGGAGAATGAGGCCTTGGGGAAGGGCTTCTCAGGAGGCGCCCCCCTCCTCTGTGCCTTCCCCCTCTCCAGGTGGAGGCAGAGCCAGGTCAGGCCTGGACTTGTAGCCCAGGAGAGCAGGGGGGTAGGAGCTGGACACAACCCCGAGGGGCTGATGCCCACAAGGCTCTGGCCTCCGGCAGCCTGATTATGTGTACACATATTCCACCCCAGTGCAGGGGGCCAGGATGCCTCCTTGGCCAGAAGGTGGCTGGGGGCAGCCTGGGGCAAGGAAGGAAATCTAATGTCACCACAAGTTGGAGATTTGGGGGAATTAGGTCTTCCTGCCTTCCAGATTCTTGTATTTCCTTTTCCAAGACCTTACCCCCAGGAGTGCGGCCACAGGAAGGTTCTGTGGTCCTTCTGGATCCCTGCTCACCCTGTGGGCAGGCAATGGACAGATGTATTATTTTCTAGGACTAGGCTGTAGAGCAACGGTGACTTCAGGGACTCTGGATGCCCCTTCCTCAGAGAGACGCCTTGATCCAATGGGAGTCTCAACCTCTTGGGCCTCCCCCCACCCCACCCCCCAACAGTAATTAATGCTAATTATCGTATTTGGACTGGGGAATGGCTGTGTAGGATAATCAGTGATTGGCAGGACAGAGATGTGTATGTGTGGGTCCTGGGCCCTACTCCCACCCTCACCCTCGGGTTTGCAGATTCTGGTACATTCTGCCAACTGGGGAAATATTAAAATGAGAAGGAGACGTCTTAACAGAAGAGGTCAAGAAATTAAGAGATCTGGCTCCAGCTGGGCCTTTTTGGGGGTGGGGGGGCACAGTAAGCAGTGGCCAGCTTACTGTGACTGAACCCAGCCTCAGCGGTGAAAGCGCCAGAGCCCTAACCACCCTCCTCCAGCTGGGCCTTTAACAAGTCGTGTGTCGTCCTGATAGGCCTCAGTTTCCCTGCTTGGAATCAATGACTTCTCAGGTCCCCTTTCTCTGAGATTCTCCTGGAGTTTCTGACTCTAGCCAGTTAGCCTTCCCTCTCCCTCCCATTATGGAGCCTGGGCCTGGCAGGGTCTGGAGAGGGAAATGGTTGACTGACCCAGTGGTCTAAGGAAGAAGGTCAGGGCTCATCAGGGGGTGACTGAGGGGTAGCTAAGCCAGGTGGCAGTGGCTGGAAGGGGTGCAGGCAGCATGCGGCCGGGGACAGGGAAGCCAGCACGCACTTCGGAAGTGGCGGTGGGGTCTTGTTCAGAGGCCACCCGGATGGCCATCACCCGCCTTCCAGACCCTGCTAGGGGCTTAGGTAGAAGCTCTCAGTCCTGCCCCCCAGGGTGGGCTCACCAGGAGTACAGTGAGGGAGGGAGCTGGTGGTGCCAGGCCCCATGGAGCCAAGAGGACTCTAAATGCTGCAGCCTTCTGCGGAGGTAGCCAGAGGGGGCTGTAGAAGTGGTGGGGTCCGAAGGGTGGCCTTGAGGACCCGGGTCTCCACAGACCTCTGGGGCAGCCCTGGGGCCATGGTCAGAGCTGGGGTAGAGGCCAGCAGCTCTCACTCAGCCCAGTCCCCATGGCCTCTCCCTCCCCTCCCTCCTGGTGTTGGGCCAGCCCAGGGTTGTGTGCAGGAGAGGTACCGGCCCCCCACCCACCACCCCCGCTTCCCCTGGAGGACCCTGGAGGGGAGAGGGCTCTGCCTGCCCGCCCAGGGTCCCACAGGAGGGGGGGCAGAGAATCCCATCCCTCTGCGGGTCCCAAAGCCTCAGCCCCTGAGGTTTCCTAGAGTGCTGATTGCTTCCTGTGTTCCCTGCCAGGCCCGAAAGGACAGGAAGTGATAGAGGGAAATGAGAGTGCAACTGTGCGTGACGCTGGATGTGTGTGAGAGGGAAGCCGAGTGGGACAGTGTGCAGGTGACACCAAGCGTGGGGTGGATGCGCGCAAGTGAGGGAACTGAGTGAAGGCAGTTCGTGTGTGTGGCTGCACGGGAGAGAAACTGTATGCGACATTGTGACTTTGTGACGTTCGTGTGAGAGAAGCTATGACTTTCTCAGTGGGTAACTGACACTGCAGGTACCGCAGAGTAACTGACTGATGTGCTTAGTGTGTGTGTGAGAGGCTGTACCGGTGACCCCTGTGTGTGTGTGTGTGTGTGTGTGTGTGTGTGTGTGTGTGTGCGCGCGTGCGTGTTCCTGAAAGAAGACCTGCCTGACTAGTGGCGAGAGCACACACCCGTGTCTGACACTGGGTGGGATTCTGACACTCCACGTGTGTGAGAGACGCTGCGATTGTGTGGTGCTGCGTGTGTCAAAAGCAGAAATGAGTGACGTGCTGTGTGACATGTTTCTGTGGTGTGCCTATCTACAATGCTGTGTGTGTGTGTGTGTGTGTGTGTGTGTGTGTGTGTGAACAGCAAATGAGATGACTTTGGAGAGACTCTGATGGTCTGTGTGTGTGACTATATCTATGACAGACACCATGTATAAGAACAGTTGTGACAATGTGGTGTGCGTGTAAGGGGGAGGCCACTGTGACACGGTGGATACCCGGTGCTACATGTGTGTTGAGAAGCCGCAGTGACAGCTGAGTGTGAAATCAGGCGTGGGGGTGAGACCGAGCTCTAGAAAGAAACTCCGTGGGGTGTGACTGAGACTGACTCTGTGGGAGGTCACGTCTGAGGTTGTTTGGGACAGTGGGACAGTGTGGGTGACATCCTTCAGGGCTACGGCAAACATGGTGTGGGATACCACATGTGAGAGTTTAGGGGCCTGTGACCCCCAGCGCACGTGGCGTCTACGTGGAGAACCAGGAAAAGGAAACCATTAAAGACAAAAGGGAATGTACTTCATGCTGCTGAGTTGTGCTCTTAAAAATGGTTGAAGTGGGAGTTCCCGTCGTGGTGCAGTGGTTAACGAATCTGACTAGGAACCATGAGGTTGCGGGTGCGGTCCCTGCCCTTGCTCAGTGGGTTAACGATCCGGCGTTGCCGTGAGCTGTGGTGTAGGTTGCAGACGCGGCTCAGATCCCGCATTGCTGTGGCTCTGGCATAGGCCGGTGGCCACAGCTCCGATTCGACCCCTAGCCTGGGAACCTCCATATGCCGCGGGAGCGGCCCAAGAAATAACAACAACAAAAAGACAAAAGACAAAAAAAAAAAAAAAAAAAAATGGTTGAAGTGGTATATTTTTTATTAGGTATATTTTATCACAATAAAAAGCTTTTTTGTTTGGGTTTTTTTGTTTGTTTGTTTGTTTGTTTGTTTTTGAGTTCCCATTGTGGTTCAGCAGGAACGAACCTGACTAGTATCCATGAGGATGCGGGTTCGATTCCTGCTCTCGCTCAGTGGGTTAAGGATCTGGCGTTGCCGTGAGCTGTGGTGTGGGTCACAGATGTGGTTCGGATCCCACGTTCCTGTGGCTGTGGTGTAGGCCGGCAGCTGTAGCTCCAATTCAACCCCAAAACTTGGAACTTCTTTTGTCGCAACTGCAACCCTAAAAAAGAAAAAAAAAAGAAAAAAAAAAACCCAAACAAAAAAACACACCATTTTTTAAAAAAGTAACGAGAGATGCAGGTAACCCTGAATGTGCAGGACGGTGGCTATGAAGAGAATTGTGTGTGGGAGAGATCGAGCTGAGGGGCCAGAGGAGAGCCTGTGTGTTTACAGACCACATTGACATTGGGAGACTTTTGAGGGGGGAACTGACTGAGTGACCAGTGGCAGCTCAGTGGGTGACCCAGAGTCCAAGGGGCCAGAGTGCAGGCAGGTTGAGGCAGGGCCCTCCGACGGCGCATTCACTGAGACCTGTGAAACCCAGTTTCCCAAGTTACCCGTTGGCTGCATCTCCGTCCCTTCCAGCCTGGAGTGGGACAAGGTGAGCTGACAGGATAGAGTCGGGGTGCAGGGAGGTCTGGGAACTGGGCCCTTTCTCTCTGCAGGAGGTTCCCTGGCTCTGAGTCTCTTCCCTCCCTCGGACCCTGATGGGGGGTGGAGGCGGTGACAATGAAGAAGAGCTTAGGGGAAGGGGGCCTGGGGGCTACGCCAGCCCCCTCTGCTCCACCAGAAGCCTGTGCCCCAGTCGTGGATGTGGAGAGACGTGGTCCGCAAATTGGAAGCACATTAATAAGCTGAGGAGGGGGAGCCCCCCTCCACCCCCTCCTAGGGGGCCCTGCAAATTGCTTCCTCCTGTAAAAATCTTGACCCTGCTCCAGGGAGGAGGGTACTCCCTCCCCAGCCTGGCAGGGTGTGGCCGCTTGGCAGGGTCCCCCAGGGGTCCTCGGGCTGGGCTGGCGGGGAGGGGGAGGCAGACACCATCTTCAGCCCACCCGCCTCACTCTCCAGTCCCAAGCAGAGCGACCAAAGCACAAGCACTGCTACTTCTAGGGTGGGAGCCTCTGGCAGCTGGAGAACAGCTGGCCTGCTGGGGGTGGGGGGAGGGAAAGAGGGGGCGGGGAGGCTCCCTTGGCCCTCCTCTGCTGCCTGCCCCATCCTCAACCCCCTGGCTGGTCAGCTTGGCCCAGGTTTGGGGTCAGGGCACTGGGGATAAAACTGCTGGGAGTTCCCGTTGTGGCTCAGCGGAAATTAATCTGACTGGTAACCAGAGGACTCAGGTTCGATCCCTGGTGTTGCTCAGTGGGCTAAGGATCCGGCTTTGAGCTGAGATCTAGGTCACAGATGTGGCTCAGATCTGGCATTGCTGTGGCTGTGGTGTAGGCCGGCTACAGCTTGGATTTGACCCCTAGCCTGGGAACTTCCATATGCCGCGGGTGCGGCCCTAAAAAGACCAAAAAAAAAAAAGAAAGAAAGAAAGAAAAAAAAAAGGCTGCTTTTACTCTAATCTTCCCATATTTTGAGTGGTCAACTGCTGGCTGCTGGGCCCGGCATGGTTCCTGGGCTCAGTTTGTCCTCTCGGTGGGGCTGGGGAGGCAGGTCACCGACCTGCCTGGACTTGCCTTGTCTGCACCCCCACCAGGCAGATGTGTTGGGGGAGCCCAAATGTCAAGTCTGTGCCTCCACCCACTTGAAAGGAGAGAGGGCTGGGTGGTCTGGGGGCTGCGGCCCTCGGGGGAGGGGGCTGAGGGCCTCCGCAGAGCCCCAGCCCCGGCCTCCCCAGAGCAGTCCAGCCAGTTATTCCAGCAGCTTTGGCCCCAGGGTGGGGAGTGGGCAGCAAGATGCCCTTATCTCCCTCAGGGCCCCCAAGCCTGCTCACCCAGCCTCCTAGCTCCCACCCTGCCACCACCCACAGGCACCTTCTGACCTCGGAAGGGCCAGGAGAAGGGAAGCTGGTGTGGCTGGTCAGATTGAGGCTAAAGGCAGAGGGAGACCACGGGAGGCCTGCAGGGTGTGGGAGGTCCTCAGAGAGGAGGGGGTAGCTGATGGGACAGGAGTGGGGATGAGCTGGACACAGCCCTGCCCTGGCTTGGCCCAGCCTGGCACTGGCTCCCCTAGTGGCTCCCTCCCTCTAGGTCTGCCCTGGCCTCTGGGTCTTTTTTGTCCTTGGTGCATGCATTCTCTCTCTCTCTCTCTCTGTCACTCTATCTCTCTGTCTCTGTCTTTGTCTCTCTCTGCCCCATCCCCACCTCTCAGGGTTTCCCGCCCTCGCTGCCTGACTGTGTCTGAGTTTATTGGTCTTTCCCCTTCCTGCCCCTTTGCCCCCTTCGGCTCTGTGTCTCTGTCTCCATCTTGGTCTCTGCTGGTCATGGTCCCTCTCTCCCCCCTCCCCCCAGTGTCTGTGGATCCCACTCTCTGCAGCACTCTACCTGTCTGTCTGTCTCTCTGGATTTCTGTCTGTCTCTCCCTCTAGGTCTTCCTCCAAGATTCCCTCTTTAGTTAGGTCTCTTTTTGGTCTTGCTGTTTCCTTGTCCATCTTGGTCTCTTTAACCACCTCCAGACTCCCCCACACGGTGTCCCTGGTCCCCTCCCATCTGTTTCAAGCTCCACCCTCTTTGCCCCTTGGTCTTCCTCCTGCGAGGTGGCCCAGCCCAGCAAGGCAGAGGTCCTAGACACCTGCACCAGCTGCAGGGCTGCCACCTGTCCCAGCCCCTCTCTGGAAAAGAGCAGACAAGACCTACTCTGGTCTGGGGACTGGGCTGCCCTCTCAGCCCAGGAAGCCCCTCCACCAGCCAGAGTCCCGCAGTTGCCTCCGTCCAGCCCCGCAGCTGCCTCCGTCCAGCCCCGCAGCTGTCTTGAGGAGCGAGTAGCCTCCCTCCTCCCCCCAGGCTGGGTCCCAGTGTTTAGGGTCTTAGGAGAGGAGGAGGCACTCTGCCCCTGTCCTGGTCCCGTAGCAGTAACTGTGGGCAGGCCAGAGCAGCCAGTCCAGACTCCTGGCACTGAGCCCCGCCTGAGTGATGCGGTGGGACCGAGACCCCAGCTCAGCCCCCGGCCTGGCACAGCTGCCCGCCTGCCCAGGGGCGTGCCTCAGCCTGGGGGTGCAATGTTCTCTTTGGGATGTCAGCCTGGACACCCACACAGATTACCTGCACACGTGTGCTCCCGTGCATGGCTGTGTGGGGTGGGGGTCACCTGCAGGCCCCTGTGCTGGTGCCTCTGCCCCCAGGGGCATTCCTAGAAAGTGAGTCCTGCATGTGTCTGTGGGCCAGCGGAAGGGCCGGTGGTCCTGCCTCTCTCCTTGACTCGTCCTTGCGGCCGCCCCCTGGGCTCCCCTCCCCCTCACCAGCTGCCAGCAGTCCCGGCCAGGGGCCGCCGCCCCGCCCCCCCAGTCTGTCCCAGCTCCCGGGCCCTGCTGTGTTCGCCATATTTGGCCACAGTGCTCCTGCGGGGGGCGGGGCGGGGCTGACATCACCCTGAGAAGGGGGGGCCCACTGCCTGGACGAGGGGAGGCGGGCAGAGACAAGGGGGAGGCAGGAAAGTTGCTTTGCAAAGCCTGGGGCTGCCAGGGCCCCCCATGTGCTGGGCCCCTGCTGCTCCGAGGGAGGCCTCAGGAAAGGGTCTGGGGGGGCATGGGTTGAGGACTCTTGGGAGGTGTCTTAGCTCATCATAATCCCCCTTCTGCCTCCGCTCTGACTTGAGGGGAGGCCCTGCCTCCCAACTACCTAAGTGTGGGAGCCGCTGGGTCCCCCGCTTTTATTGCAAGGACTTGGCCTCAGGGCGGGGAGGGGACAGAGATGGAGACACAGCGTCCTGGGGTGAAGAGAGGAGGGCGGCCCTCTAACTGCGCTGGGGCAGAGCTCCCTCTCTCCCTGGCTGTCCTCTGGTGTGGCGGTCTTGGAGCTCTCGCAGAAAGGGCTGCAGCAGTGTGGAGGTCCTGGAAGTTGCTCCAGCTGCCTGGGCTGGGGGGGACCCCCGGGTCTGAACCCTCCTAGGCAGAGTAGGGTGGTTGCCATGACACAGCTGGGCCTCCTTTCCCTCTGCAGGTGGTGGGCTTATCACCTTGTTTAAGAGATTGAAGCTAGGAGTTCCCTCGTGTCTCAGTGGGTTAAGGATCTGGCATTGTCACGGCTGTGGCTCTGGTTTACAGCTTTGGCGTGGGTTCAATCCCTGGCCTAGGAACTTCCACATGCTACTGGTGCAGCCCCCCAAAAAATTTCTCTTCGGAGACTGAAGCTAGATTGTCCAGGTTCACAAGCCGGCTCTAGCACTTATTAGCTGCATGTCCTTGGGCAAGTTGCCTAACCTCTCTGTTTCTTGCTTTCCTCATTTGTAAAAGTGGGAATAATAATAGGATCTACCTCATAGGTTATTGTGAGGATTAAATGAGTCAATGTGTGTAAAGTCCCAGAATGGTGCCTGCCAGGTGGCAGGTGCTGTCATTCCTAATAATGTTAGGTCTAAACTCTACATCCTTCTGACATTCGGGCCCTCCCCGTCCCAGGCCACTTAGCAATCCCCTTCAAGCCCTCCAAATCAAATAGGTGGCCCCCAGAGGGAGAATCCCCACCCCATTTGGCATGACCTGGAATTTATATCTGAAGGGAAAGAATTCCCTTCGCCTGCTTACCAGGGGGTCCCCCACTCTCCACTCTGCCCCCCCCTTTTCCCTGCAGTCCAGAGCCAAGTCCCAGGATCTAGCCATCTGGGGCTCTACAGCTCTTAGGACCCTGATACACACTGAGCATGCAGTTCTGAAGTCAAAGGGGGTTGGTGGGGGGTGAGCCTCAGGGCTGTGTATGTTGGGGGGACAGACTGGGTGTGGCCTCAACTAATAACCCTTTCTGGCGTGCACAGGGAGCTCAGAGTTTACAGAGCCATGGCCCATCTACGATGTGGGCCAGGGCAGGGGCGGGC
This sequence comes from Sus scrofa, assembly GCF_054392235.1. Classification (NCBI taxonomy): domain Eukaryota; kingdom Metazoa; phylum Chordata; class Mammalia; order Artiodactyla; family Suidae; genus Sus; species Sus scrofa. Next base: position 39,919,566 of record NC_139389.1, on the reverse strand, counting down.
GTGTGGGTGGTTTATGGGCTGCTGTGGGGCCAGGATGTGCGGGAACAGGAAGTGGGATGGAGGAGCGGGTGGAGTTGAGCAAGGCTGTTGGCCAGGCACCATCCCTGCTGCTCCTTTACCAGCCAGCCTCTCTTCTCCACTTTTAGGTTCCTTGGCAGAGGTCTTGTGAGTTACCTTTCGGGGAAGACAAAACTGTACCCTTCCTGCGTCTGGTACTCTGCTCATCCCACAGTGGGTACTTGGCCACGGTTGCATTGACGCTGGGGGCACCATGAAGGGTGGGGTCCCTGGTTAGGGATCCTGATGACAAGGAGGAGGAGCTAGCTGGCACAGCGAGAGCCAAGGAGCCCCTCTGAGAGCTATAGAAACGCTGCGCCCTGCCCCTCATGGTCCTCCTCTTTGCTCATCATGGTACCTTTGGCAGCTGCATAGCCTATGAGCCTCGGTTTTCTGCATCTGAGTAATGGGCATCACTCCTTGTCCTCCCTGCCTTAGTTTGAGGGTTGAATGAATATGAAGGTTCAAAGGCACTGTTAGCGTTGTTTTTGATCCACACCAGTCCTTTGTCTTGAGTGCTCTGGGCCAGGCATTATGGTCGGTGTTTTGTCATGGTCACATTTAATTTTAACCCTCATAACCTCAAGGGAGACCCTTTGCTTTCCAGAGGCTCAGGAAGGTTTAGTACCTCATCCAAGGTCACACAGCCCTGACTAAACATATCCTCCCGCTGCCTCCACCCCAGCCTGGAGCGCCTGCCCCTGGGCTGGGAGATTGCTGTGGTCTGGGAGGACCCTGGCCCTAATCCCTCTGCATCTGCCCCCCAGGCTCAGGCTGCCCAGTGGGCTCAGGCCCGGAGCCCAGAGCAACCAGCACAATAGCGTCCAACAGCTGGAATGCCAGCAGCAGCCCCGGGGAGGCCCGGGAGGATGGGCCCGAGGGCCTGGACAAGGGGCTGGACAACGACGCGGAGGGCGTGTGGAGCCCGGACATCGAGCAGAGCTTCCAGGAGGCCCTGGCCATCTACCCACCCTGCGGCCGCCGCAAGATCATCCTGTCGGACGAGGGCAAGATGTACGGTGCGTGCGGGGAGGCCCGGGGACCCTGGGCTGGCCGCGGGGAGGCCGCCTGGCCCGCCCCGGCCCCTCCTCCTGCTCTCTGCCCCCTCGCCGGACCGGTTTGGCGAAGTCCCGAGAGGCCGCCCTCCCTCCAGCCGTCCGCGGGCGGGCGAGTCTGGGCGTGTGAGCCTGCGTGTCTGGATCCTCCTCATAAACAGGCCAGGCCTGCCCCCTCCGCCAGAGTGCAGCCCACACGCGACACCCCCGTCTGCTCCTCCTCTCCTCGCCCCTGCCGGCCGGGAGGTTTCAGGGTGACTCAGTGGGCCCGCGAAACTGGGTCAGTCCAGTGTGTCCCGGGCTGGGCCCTGGGAGAGGGCCCCTCTCAGGAGGACGCGGGGGAGCCCCAGGGGTGGGAGTCCCCGCGCGGAGCAGGGTGTCCCACTGGCGAGTCCCCTGCAGCGTGTGGGCGGGGGGGAGGGGCTGCAGGATGGCGGGAGGCCTGCACCCACCCTGGGAAGATGGCGAGGGACACTCCCTCGCTCCTCTCACCCTCTCCCACATCTCCTGCTCTGCTGGCCCCTTGCTTTGCCACCTTGCTCACCTCCTGCCTCCAGAAGGGAGTGGCCCCCTCTGGTCCTGCCCAGAGAGGGCTCTCCCAGGGCTGCATTTTTGGGATAACTCAACCCTTCTGGGCCTGGCTTCTTGCCAGCTCCCTGCAACCCTCCCTGACGGCCTATGGCTGAGTGGGGCCGGCCCTCAGCCGGTCCCCTCCCAGCACCGTGGCGGGTGCAGGAAGGAGAACAGCTGGGCTGCCCCATGTCCCTTGCGCCATCCACTGTGCCACGGCCACCCCTAGCACCGGAGCCCCACTCCTGTCCCAGGGTGCCTTCCAGAGGGTGGGGGCCGCCTGCTACTTCCCAGATGGCTGGGGCAGCCCCACTGGAGTATTTTTAGACAGGGCGAAGGGGTGGGGTGGAGGGGGGCGGGCAGGAAGGGAGGGGCAGTGGGGCTGGTTCTGTCATGGAAGAGGAATTTGGAGAATGTGGTCATTCTGGGGAGGCTGTGGGGTTGGGGGGGCAGGGGGCCCAAATTTGGGGGTGAGAGGTGTACACCGTGAGGATGCCGACATGTGCTGCACCACCTGTCCCAAGCACCCACCTTTGTGGGCCAAGGTCCCCAGACGCTGGCCAGCCTCTGAACCTCAGAGGGTCCGTGCTGCTGAGCAGAGCCCCCCACCCCAAGGCTGACAGGCTGGGCTATCCCTCACAGGGCAGGAGAGACACTGGTAACCAGTGACATGGGGGTGACAGGCTCAAAGACACAGTGGCCCACTCACTGACACATCTTGACCCAGCCCGTCAGTGTAGGAGGCATGTTGGAGATCATCTGGTCCTTCCTGCCCGTTTCACCAGAGAAGGGAAGGGACTTGTCCAGGGGGCAGGGACAGCTAGGACAGGAACCCAGGCCAGAGCTCTTGTAGACACAAGATGTGAGCCGAGACGCCCCCCTCCCAGGCAGGCCTCGATCACACATGCAGACTCTTACACTCAGAGGTTTGGAGCTGGTGACAGCAAAGGAGGAACTGCTGGGGGCTGGGAGCGAGGGGCCCAGCTGTCCTGCTGCCTTTAGGCCACACCTGCCCCTGTCCGTCTGGCGGAGAAACCTGTCAGGCCGCCTGACATTGTTGCACCCTCCCTCCTCCTGCCTGGCTGCCCCTCCCCCAGTGGGCAGCCCCCCCAGGTCCTGGGTGGTGGGGGGAACCCTGGGACTTCCCTTCACCCGCCCTGCTTGTGCCCCTTGGGGGCCTGGAGTGAAGAGAGTGGGGAGGGGACAGAAGAGCCGTGTGTGAAGGGGGAAGAGCCTGGTATGGTTTCTAGCTGGTGGGGGGTCTCTGGCCACCAGCTCCCCCCTTTGCCCACTCCCCATCTTTTCTCTCACCCCAATCTAGGTCGCAATGAGTTGATCGCACGCTATATTAAATTGAGGACAGGAAAGACCAGGACGAGAAAACAGGTAAGAGATGATTCATGCTGTGTCCCCCCTGCCCTCACAGGCTCTCCTCTGCCTCCTTCGGGCCCTTGCTGGCCCAGGTGACCCATGGCCCTGCCCACCTCCTCCAAGCAGCCCCCTTGCCCGGCCCGCTCCCCTCTTCTCCCAGGTGACTTCACACTCCCCCAAGCTGCCCAGTCACTCTCCCCACCACTTAGAGAAAGGGTCCCTGTCCTCCCTGACGGCGCCCCACACACCCAAGCCTTTGGTTCAGGGGCCACAGATAAGCCCCACGGGGCAGCTGTGGCAGCTGCATGGTCACTGCCCTGAGTGGCTCACTGACTGGTCAGGGAGACAGATGGACAGATGGGTGAGTGCAGGGCAGGGCAGCAAGGCTGAGATGGGGGTGTGTGCTATCAGACCAGCATCCAACCCAGACCAGGCAGGGAAAGGAAGGAGGGAGGGCTGGGAGGGCTTCCTGGAGGAGATGACACTCAAGATGCATTTTTAAAAAGGAATAGGGGGGGGACTAGAATCCATGAGGATGTGGGTTCGATCCCTGGCCTCGTTCAGTGGGTTAAGGGTCCAACGTTGCCGTGAGCTGTGGTGTAGGTTGCAAACGAGGCTCGGATCCTGCCTTGCTGTGGCTGTGGCATAGGTTGGCAGCTGTAGCTCTGATTTGATCCCTAGCCTGGGAATCTCCATATGCCCCTGGTGTGGCCTTAAAAATACAAAAAAGGGAAAAAAAAAAAAAAGAAGAAAAGAAGGAATAGGGGGAGGCACAGCAGGTTGAGACACTGTAGCTTGGAACACTGCTGTGGCTCAGGTTCAATCCCTGGCCCAGGAACCTCTGCATGCCATGGGCTCAGAAAAACAAAAGGAAGAAGAGAATTTCCCACTGTGGCTCAGTGGGTTAAGAACCTGACATGGTGTCCATGAGGATGAATGTTCGATCCCTGACCTCGGTCAGTGGGTTAAGGATCAGGCATACATGGCTGCAAGCTCGTGGATCTGGAGTGGCTGTGGCTGTGGCATAGGCCGGAGGCTGTGGCTCTGATTTGACTCCTAGCCTGGGAACCTCCATATGCCACAGGTGCTGCCCTTAAAAAAAAAAAAAAAAGAAGGAGAAGGAGGAGGAGTAGGATTGGAGTTCCCTGGTGACCTTGTGGTTAAGGATCTTGCATTGTCACTGATGTGGCTCCAGTTTGATCCCTGGCCCAGGAAACAGATGTAGCCAGGCAGGAAAAAGGAGAGGATTTACTTTATTAATTTCTTTAATCCTCATAGCAGGAGTTCCTGTCATGGCTTAGTGGTAACAGACCCGATTAGGATCCATGAGGAAGCGGGTTCGATCCCCGGCCTTGCTCAGTGGGTTAAGGATCCGTCATTGCTGTGGATGTGGTGTAGACCGGCAGCTGTAGCTTGGATTCGGCCCTTAGCCTGGGAACTTCTATCCGCCGCTGGTACAGGCCTAAAAAGACCAAAAAAAAACCACTTCCTCATAGCAACCTTACAAAATAGGCACAGTAATTATCTCCATTTTACAGATGAGGAAACCGAGGCACAGGGAAGTTAAAATCTTCCTAAGGTCACTCTGCTGGGTGGGGGATGCAGGATTCAGCCCACTGGGCAGGAACGAGCCTTCAGTTAGCCATGTGGAGTGTGGAGGGAGGGTGGGGAAAGCTGAGGCCGCTGAGAGATTTGGCCGGAGGCCTGAGGGACAGGTTTCCCCGGGGGCGGCTGGGGGCCAGGGAAGGGAATAGACCAGGGAGTGGCTGTCAAGGAATGTTGGCCCTGCAGCACCCCAGGCAAAGGATTAGAGTGAGCTAGGCTGAGGCAGGGACAGATCAGTGGTGGTGGCCTGGGCAGGGCAGTGGTGAGGGTAGCTGTGGTGAGGACGGGAGAGACTGGTGCTTTGAGAGATGATTGGGTGGCTTCCAGTCCAGGGGGAGAAGCTGAAGGGAGCCCGGGGGTTGCCTAGGAGAGAGACGGGCTGGACACCGGTACCTGGAGGATGCAGAGGGCCGCTCTGGCCCTCAGTCCCCTAAACCTCCCTGTCTGAGTGAGATTTGGGCCCTGCAACCTCCCCCTGCCCCCCGAAGCCCCCACTGTGCTTATGACAAGCCTGACCCATCCCACTCCACTGTCTCAAAGGGCAGTTCTGGGTCCACCCACCCTGGTGTGGGAGCAGAAACACTCCCTCATTGATCAGCTTACTTTTTTTGCTTTTTAGGGCCGAACCCTCGGCATATGGAAGTTCCCAGGTTAGGGGTCAAATCAGAGCTGTAGTCACCAGCCTACGCCCCAGCCACAGCAGCACTTGATCCAACCTGTGTCTTCGACCTATACCATGGCTCTCGGCAACACCGGATCCTTAACCCACTGAGTGAGGCCAGGGATTGAACCCGCAACCTCATGGTTCCTAGTTGGATTCGTTTCCCCTGCACCACCTTAGGAACTCCTGTTCAGGCCTTTCTTAACCACTCTCCCTGCGCCCTCTCATGTTCTATAGTGTGTATCCATTTAGCAAATGATTGACATACCACTGTGTTCTAGGCACAGGGGATTCAGCAGGGAACCAGACAGGCTGGGGCCGCAGAAGGAATACTGACCCGTTAGCCCTGTTCCTTGGCTGTTCAGTTAGATAATATGTACAGCAGAGCAAGCACTGTGCAAGAATTTGCCTTCGCTCTTGCTATTATTACTACTGTCATTGTAAACGGAAGACCCCCCTAGGCACAGGGGAAGGATGCTCTCTCCATGCGTCCTGCTTCACCCAGAAGATGTGTTCACAGGATCCTGTTTGTCAGAGGGGGAGGGGACCAAGGAATCTTTAAGTGAGGCCCAGAGAGGGAAGCAGAGCCTCATAATTCTGGGTCAGCATCATACCTGCTCCTGGTCAGCTATCCCCAGAATGCTGGTAGTACGATGATATTTTACAAACCAGCTGTCAGCAAACTCAGGTTTTTAAAAACCTTTGGCCTTGGAGTCCTGTTATGGTTCAGCGGGTTAAGAACCCGACTAGTATCCACGAGGATGGGGGTTCAATCCCCAGCCTCACTCAGTGGGTTAAGGATCTGGCGTTGCCATGAGCTGTGGTGTAGGTTGCAGATGCGGCTTGGATCTGGCGTGGCTGTGTCCATGGTGTAGGCCTGAAGCTGCAGCTCCAATTTGACACCTAGCCTGGGAGCTTCCGTATGCCATGTGTGCGGCCCTAAACAAACAAACAAACAAAACCCTCTGGCCCTTTGTCATTTTGCAAGGACAGTACTCCTCTAACTTAGATTTTTGTCAGTGGCATGTGGAAGTTACTGGGCCAAGGATCGAACCCACACCATAGCAGGGGCCTGATCTTTAACCTGTTGTGCCACAAGAGAACTCCATTTAACTTTATTCTTTATTAGAACTCTGACGTCTGGAGTTCCCTGGTGGCCTAGTGGTTAATGATTCAGCATTGTCACTGCTGTGGCTCAGTAGGTGCTGTGGTTCCATCCCTGGCCCAGGAAAGCCTGCTTGCCGTGGGCATGGCCAGAGGGAACTGTGATGTCTAATATCTCCTTAAAGGGGGACCCTGCTCTGGTTGTGAGGATGAGGCATGTCTTTACATGTCATGCAAAAAGCAGCCAGCTGACTTGCAATGTTTTTTTGGCAGTTTGAATTTTACCCCCTTTTTTTTCCCCATTTTTAAAAGTTTTATTGAAGTGTAGTTGATTTACAATGTTGTGATAATTTCTGCTGTACAACAACTTTTGGTTTTAAAAAAATGCAGTTTGGGGTTTTTTAAACGGCCACATGCAGCAATGCATAGCAAATACAATGCCTCCATATTGAAAACACAGCTAAATATTACATTAGGATTAAGTCCCATGTGACTTTCAGCTGTCACAGATTTGACTGTTTGGAAAAAGTCCTCTGGGTTAAGGGGCTATTAGCAGTGGCCAAGTGGGCTCTGGAGTCAGGCCACCTGGGTTTAGCTCTATGACCTTGGATAAGTTGCTTAACCTCTCTGTACATCATCTGTAATTTTTTCTTTTTTCTTTCTTTTTTTTTTTTGGTTGCACCCATGGCATGTGGGAATTCCAGGGCCAGGAACTGAATCTGAGCCACAGCTGTGACAAGGCCGGATTCTTAACTCACTAAGCGAGGCCAGGGATTGCATCCTAAGGGAAACTATGTTGGGTTCTTAACCCGATGAGCCACATGGAAACTCTGTTTTTTGTTTGTTTTTGGGGTTTTTTTTTTTATCTTTTTAGGGCTGCATCCTTGACATATGGAGGTTCCCAGGCTAGGGGTCCAATCAGAGCTGTAGCCACCGGCCTACACCACAGCCACGGCCACTTGGGATCCGAGCCACGTCTGTGACCTACACCACAGCTCATGGCAATGCCGGATCCTTAACCCACTGAGTGAGGCCAGGGATCAAACTTGCATCCTCATGGATGCTAGTTGGGTTCGTTAACTGCTGAGCCACTTAGGGAACTCCCTGGGTTTTTTTTTTTTTTTAAACAAATTTTTTAAAGAAAATTTAACCATTAATTTTTAAAAATTTATTGGGTATTACTTTTCAATTAGAATATGAAAGGACACAACTTAGAATAGATTTACAAGGAGATCCTGCTGAATAGCATTGAGAACTTTGTCTAGAGACTCATGTTGCAACAGAAGAAAGGGTGGGGGAAAAAATATAATTGTAATGTATACATGTAAGGATAACCTGACCCCCTTGCTGTACAGTGGGAAAATAAAAAAAATAAAAAAAAAAAAAGAACATGAAAGGATTCAAGGGTGCTGGACAAAGGTCACAGTCAGGAACGCAGAGTGCAGCCTCCACACAGGGCCCTCTTCAGTGGCACTGGCATGGCTCCTCATATTTGAACTCCTTATAGGAACAGTAGTTGAAAAGCACATAAGCTGCCAGCACCACAGAAAGCCCGGCGACACGCCCTTTCTTTACGTCAGTAGTAATGTCTTGAAATGCTCCAACAATGCCTTTAGGGGTGAGAGGGGTGAGATGCCACATCAGTATCCAGCTTGGCAACTCCCCCGTTTTGACATCCAGGAGCTTATCCTTCGGTGCTACAACCAATGCCATCTTGGATTCCCGGGTCTCTCTTCCTCCAGTGTAGGTGGACCCCTGCACCAGGGCACATAGCTTGGCCAGCAGAGCTTGGGCTAAATTTTAGCCCTCACTGAGCCAGGTACTCTTATGCGGTGAACATCTTGTGCAACCGTACATTGTGGTCCACTGTAGGCTCTTGATCAAGACAAGGCCAAGGAGTTCCTGTTGTGGCTCACCGGGTTAAGAACCGGACATATTATCCTTGAGAATTCGGATTCAATCCCTGACCTCACTCAGTGGGTTAAGGATCTGGCGTTGCCACAAGCTGCAGTTCAAGGATGCTGTGTTGCTGTGTAGCTCCGGTGTGGCCGTGGCTGTGGCGTAGGCCGGCAGCTGCCGCTCCAATTCAAGCCCCAGTCCGGGAATTTCCATATTCCTCAGCTATGGCCCTAAAAAACAAAACAAAAAAAGGCCTTGGCCAAGAAGAGAGCAGAGTTGCAGTGCTAAGGGGTGTCTGCCCACAGGGGCCCCACAGTACCCCCACTCTCATTCGGTCCCAGCGATGAGGGCTAGGATGCTCCTTGCCCGTGGCCACTCCAGGCTGTGCCTCCTCACTGTCTGTGTTTTCCTCTCTGGCCGGGCGCGGGGCGGCCCCAGGTGTCCAGCCACATACAGGTTCTAGCTCGGAAGAAGGTGCGCGAGTACCAGGTTGGCATCAAGGTACGTAGGGCGCCTGACGGGGCCACCAGCCCTTCCTCGGCTCCTCACTCCCGGCGCCTCCACTGCTGGCTGCACGGCGCAGGCTCTGCCTCGGCTGGCTCTCCAGCCCTCTGTGCCTCTTCTCTGGCTGAAGCTCTGTTCTTGCCTCTTCTGCTCTTTCTGCTCCTTTTCTTTCTTTCTCTCTCTCTCTCTACAGGTCTCTAGCCACTTACAGGTTCTAGCCAGGCGGAAATCTCGGGAGATTCAATCCAAGCTGAAGGTATGGGGTCCCCTGCCACTTGGCCTGGCCCTGCCCAGGCCTGAGGCTGCTCTCTGACCCCAGCCTGGGGCAGGAAAGGGGCTGAGGAGCTATGGCTATGGGGGGTGGCGGTTGTAGGGTGAGGGGGTTTGTCTCAGAAATACAAGCAGCAGAAACAGCCCAGAGGTTTCTTCAGGCTACTCAGGGTCACAGCCCCTGGAGACTAAGCAGGAGCCCAAGGGGACAGCCAGCCTGCCAGTGAGGGAGAGGAAGCCCACCTGGGGGCCACTAAGGCCCACCTCTCCTCCGTTTTCTTTTTCTCCTTCCTCCTAATTGCTGCTTGCTCATTGCATGGGGTCTTCAGGTGGACAGGGAGGGAGGAGCTGCTGGTGGCGGGGGCGGGTACTGGCCGGAGGGGCTGTTATGGCAAGTCGCAATCCTGGCTGCTCTGCGGCTGAGGATCTCAGAGCCTGGGGTACCTGGCCCCACACCAGGTTGGGGTCCCTGTAGGCTGCATTTTCGTCTCCCAGCCACAGCTGCCCAGCAGACTGGGCTCCCACCCCGGCCCCCATGCCTGTAGCACAGCTCCGGCGGACATGGACAGACCCAAAGGGCCCCGGCCCCTCCACCCTCATCCTACCCTTTCTAGAACACTGCCAGCTGGCACACCCTCCCTCTGGGTGCCAGTGGGTCTGGGGGAGGGTCCGAAGCTGCCTCTGAACTTACCTGGGCTCCCCAGGAACTGAGGGAAGTGGAAAGGTCATGCCCCCCACCCTCATGGCCCTCCTTTGTGTCTCTTCTAATCCATCCTCTTTCTCTTCCACAGGCCATGAACTTGGTAAGTAGCACTGCCCCTCCTGAGGGGGGCAGGGGGTGGGGGGCAGTGGAGGGGCACCTAATACAGGATTTTCAAATTATAAACTGTGAAATCAATGTAATAGGCTTGCAAACAGCTTCTTCTTTTTTAAATGGCCACACCTGCTGCATATGGCAGTTTCAGGCTCAGGAGCAAATTGGAGCTGTGGCTGAGACCTTACACCACAGCCACAGCAACTTGAGATCCAAGCTGCATCCGTGACTCACACCATAACTTGCTGCAATGCCAGATCCTTTTTTTTTTTTTTTTTTGTCTTTTGTCTTTTTAGGGCTGCACCTGTGGCATATGGAGGGTCCCAGGCTAGGGATCTAATCGGAGCTGGCCTACACCACAGCCACAGCAACTCAGGATCCAAGCTGCATCTTTGCCCTACACCGCATCTCCTGGCAACGCCGGATAGCTGACCCACTGCGTAAGGCCAGGGGATTGAACCTGAAACCTCATGGCTCCTAGTAGGATTTGTTTTCTGTTGTGCCACAGTGGGAATCCATAATGCCAGATCCTTAACCCACTTTCAGGGGCCAGGGATTGAACCCCCATCCTTATGGATACTAGTCGTGTTCTTAACCCACTGAGCCACAATGGGAATTCCCCAAACAGCGTTTTTTAAGAAATGGCTTATAGTGGTTCTCAGCCTTTAGCATGCGTCAGAGTCATCTGGAGAGCTTATGAAGCCAGATTTCCTGGCCTTGTCCTCAGAATTTCAGATTCAGTAGGTCTAGGCTGGGGCCTGAGAATTTGATTTCCAACAAGCTTCCAGGTGCTGTTGGTCCAGACCATGCTTTGAAAACCACCGATGAAATAGAAAATATGAGAATGTGTGACACACAAAATAAGGGGGAATATTTTGGTATATACTGGGTTATGGAATAAAATTTTATTTTACTTTTTATTTATTTATTTATCTTTGTCTTTTTGCCTTTTCTTGAGCCGCTCCCGCGGCATGTGGAAGTTCCCAGGCTAGGGGTCTAATCGGAGCTGTAGCCACCGGCCTATGTCAGAGCCACACCAACGTGGGATCTGAGCCGCGTCTGCGACCTACACCACAGCTCACGGCAGCCGGATCCTTAACCCACTGAGCAAGGGCAGGGACCGAACCTGCAACCTCATGGTTCCTTGTCGGATTCCTTAACCACTGCGCCACGACGGGAACTCCTGGAATAAAATTTTAAAATACGATTTCTTACTATGGATTGTGGTCAGAGGAGTGATGTCCCCCTAGGAGCAGGGCCTGGGAGGACGCCCCCCAGGCCAGGCTTCGTCCTGTCTCTGGCCCGGCCTGGCCTGGGCCTCATATGGCTCCTCCCCTCCCCAGGACCAGGTCTCCAAGGACAAAGCCCTCCAGAGCATGGCGTCCATGTCCTCGGCCCAGATTGTCTCCGCCAGCGTCCTACAGAACAAGTTCAGCCCACCCTCCCCTCTGCCCCAGGCCGTCTTCTCCACTTCCTCACGGGTACGGGGGTCCTGGGAAGTGGGGCTGTGGTGAGGGAGTGCCTTCAGCGCCAGCCAGGCTGGGGGTGGGAGTCCTGCATACTGAAGGGCCCTGAGCTTTGTCGCATCTCTGCAGTTCTGGAGCAGCCCCCCTCTCCTGGGACAGCAGCCTGGACCCTCTCAGGAGTGAGTATGGTGGCATGTCCTTCCCACACCCCCTTCTTCCCCTCTCCGGGGCAGCCATGCCGGACTTTCCCTCCCACTTGGGTTTCAGCAACAGCTAAGCAAGGTCCTAGTTCAAAACTAGAGGGTTGGAGTTAAGAGAGCTGAGGTGCCAGGAGTGCCCTGGTGGTCTAGGGGTTAGGAATTGGTGCTCTCACCCCTGCACCCTGGGTTCAATTCCTGGTCTAGGAACTGAGATCCCACATCAGGCCACTTTATGCCACAGCCAGAAAGAGAGAGGGGGAGAGAGAGAGGGAGGGAGAGGTGGGGGAGAGAGGGAGCTAATGCATCTGTCTGTTCATTCATGCGTTTGTTCATTCATGAACCACTTGTCATCTTTCCTTCAGTTAATTTTCACTCAGTTAATCTCTGAGTCAGTCTCTCAGTCAACAAGTCAGGGAAAGTACGCTTGGCTCCTTCAACTCTAAGATGACTTTATTCCTAAGACTCTTGCCCTCAGTTTAATAAACTGCTCAGTTTAATAAACTGTGGGGTTTGAAACGCTGCATTAAATGTGCACATCAGTTGTAAGATGCAGCAGGACTTCGTAAAAGTTAAAATGTGAAGAAAACAAAAATCTTGAGCCTCTGCAGAAAGACCTGATGGCTCCCTGTTGGGGTCCCAGATGAGACACATGTGACTGGGCTGTGGGCAAGTGGGTGACTCTGACTAGCCTGTGCTCCTGTCTGCAGCATCAAGCCCTTTGCACAGCCAGCCTACCCTGTCCAGCCACCCCTGCCGCCAACACTCAGCAGTAAGTTCCCCACACGAGGCAGCCATCACCCCCTCCCTACCTTGGCACCTGCACCTCTGCTCAGAAGACCTGGGGCCCAACTGTGTGTGTGTGTGTGTGTGTGCTGGGAAGAAGTGTGTGGTACCCTTAGGGAAGTGGGACAAGCCAGGAATAATCCCTCCTTACCTTTTACTATGTTAGTTCTAGAACTCTGCTACAAGTACACACCACCAAAGGTGTTACATTGATATATGTGCGTGTGCATGTGTTTATAATATATCACAAATATAATATATACATAAAGTGCATTCTAAGGAAATGCACCAAAATCTTCAGTTTTACTTTCTCTAGGTGTTGGGATTCTGGGTAATTTTTTTTAATTTTTGTCTTTTTGTCTTTCTTAGGGCCGCACTGGTGGCATATGGAGGTTCCCAGGCTATGGGTCCAATCGGAGATGTAGCCCCCAGTCTATGCCACAGTCACAGCAATGTGGGATCTGGGCCGAGTCTGCGACCTACACCACAGCTCATGGCAACGCCGGATCCTTAACCCACTGAGCGAGGCCAGGGATCGAACCCGCGTCCTCATGGATGCTAGTCGGGTTTGTTAACCACTGAGCCACGACAGGAACTCCGAGATTCTGGGTAATTTTTATTTTTCCTTTTTTGTCTGTATTTTCTGTTTGGACACACTAATAGTGACATAAGGAAAAATCCACTGATGTCCACTCCCAGGGCCACCACACACAGGGGTGCAGGTTGTGCACTGCACAGACACCTGGCAGGAGGGTCAAAATCCAGCCCGCATTCCTGTCCTCAAGGGGCGCCGTTTTTCCAACTCGCCCAGAAGCTCTGCAGGCCCGGGGAGGGGGCGCAGCTCTGTGTGTAAGCGCGCACCCGCCTCGTCCTCCCAGGTTACGAGCCCCTGGCCCCGCTCCCCTCAGCTGCTGCCTCCGCGCCCGTGTGGCAGGACCGCACCATCGCCTCCTCCAGGCTGCGGCTCCTCGAGTATTCCGCCTTCATGGAGGTGCAGCGAGACCCCGACACGGTAACGTGCGGATTGGGGGCAGGGGGTGCCGTGCGCGCGGCGGAAGTCCCCCTGCAGTGCCCGGACCCGCCCCTCGCGCGCGCGCTCGCCTGACCCTGTCCTGGGCCCTCCCCACAGTACAGCAAACACCTGTTTGTGCACATCGGCCAGACGAACCCCGCCTTCTCGGACCCGCCCCTGGAGGCGGTGGATGTGCGTCAGATCTACGACAAATTCCCCGAGAAGAAGGGTGGCCTGAAGGAGCTCTACGAGAAGGGGCCCCCTAATGCCTTCTTCCTCGTCAAGTTCTGGGTGAGCTGACTCCCCCCACCCCCAAGTGTGCAGCCCGGCCCGCCCCACGGACCCCTCCCCGCGGCCGGCCCCTCACGCCCCGCTCCTCCTCCAGGCGGACCTCAACAGCACCATCCAGGAGGGCCCTGGAGCCTTCTACGGGGTCAGCTCCCAGTACAGCTCGGCCGAGAGCATGACCATCAGCGTCTCCACCAAGGTGTGCTCCTTCGGCAAGCAGGTGGTGGAGAAGGTGGAGGTGAGTGGGGGCCCTCGAGCGGCTGGGGGGAGCCCGGAGTGCCTGGGGGGGGGGTCGGGGGGCCGGGAGCGGCCCGGCCGAGTGACGCCCTCCCCTCGGCTCCCCGCAGACCGAGTACGCCAGGCTGGAGAACGGGCGCTTCGTGTACCGCATCCACCGCTCGCCCATGTGCGAGTACATGATCAACTTCATCCACAAGCTGAAGCACCTGCCCGAGAAGTACATGATGAACAGCGTCCTGGAGAACTTCACCATCCTGCAGGTGTGGGGACAGCGGGCCTATGGGGGTCACGGGGGTTGCGGGAGGTCCCCAGGCAGGGGGCCCTCCAAGTGGGGGTGGCCAGACCCATTCCTCGGATGAGGAGACTGAGCCCCAGAAAGGAAAAGGGTCCGTTCAGCCCCCACGCCCTGCGGCCCCTGGCCTGACCTCACAGCCTCTACCCGACCCGCAGGTGGTCACCAGCCGGGACTCCCAGGAGACCCTGCTAGTCATTGCTTTCGTCTTCGAAGTCTCCACCAGCGAGCATGGAGCCCAGCACCACGTCTACAAGCTCGTCAAAGACTAGGGCGCCCTCTGCGCCCCCCACAAATCCGGGACGAGCATCTTTTCCACACGCCTGCCTGGCCCCCCACCCAGGGGTCCAGGATCGAGGACTCGTCGGCCTGCCAGGCCTCAGGCCCAGGACCCAGGAGGCCTCCCCACCCACCCTGCACACACTCCCTGCCACTGTTCTGCGCTTTCACTGAGGGAGAAGAGGAGGGCCCAGCCGTGGGGCAGCCTGGCCAAGACGTCGTCACTGGCTCTGCCCAGCCTCCAAAGAACAGGGGGACACCTTTGGGCTCAGGCCATGGGCCCCTCAGGGGGCTCTGAGGGCAGAATGGAGATGAGGGAGCCGCCGTGCAGAGGCCCCTCAAGGAGAGGGTCAAGCTGAGGTCAGGTTGAGAAGAGAGAGGGGCCCACACTCTCTGCGCCCGCCGTGTGCCAGGCCCGGTGCAGGCCCCACGTGCCGATTGCCACCCTCAGACCCCGCGGGGCCAGCGTGGGGCTCCGTCCGAGTCTCAGCGGAGGGGCCTGGGGGGGCAGGGGGGCAGAGTTGGAGTCCCCGCCCGGGCCCACCTGTCTCCGGAGCCCAGGTTCACACTACCCTCCAGGAGAGGGGGTGGGAGGGAGGGTCTGCACTGAGGGGCTGGGGGCCTGAACAGACCACCACCTCCCAGAGCCCCTGCAGCTGGCAGTCCAGCCAGGGGCTTCAGGAGTCCCGTGTGGGGACCTCCAAGCGGCCGACCCCATCCCCAGTCCCCAGCCACAGGCAGCCTCCTGCCGGGGTCGGGCTCCCAGGGATAGACCCAGGCTCAGAAACAGGCTGGAGGGTCAGATGGGAAGATAGAGCCCCAGCCCCTGGGCAGAGCAGCGGCACGGGGACAAGGGGTGGCAGAAGCTTTGACATTTTCTCTTGCTAAGACTTGTGTCTGGCGGACACCGGCCCCTTCTGTTTCCCCACCTCAGTCTCTGGCCTGGAGCCCAGCCCCCCGCCCGGTTCTGGGACTAAAGATTCATCTTTGCCCTGCTGCCCCCCCACCAGGCCCCTCCAGCCTTGTCCTCCAGCCGCCCCAGGGTATTTATGAATTTCCCATGAAGTACTGTGCCCCTTCCCTTCCTCGCCCTTCCGCCCTTGAGCTTCCTGAAGGTCCTCACGGTTTGCATATCGCTCAGGCCACCTCCAGACCCAAACTAGGTTTTATAATGTATATTATATATTTTTTGTGTATTTTTTAAATCCAGCTGTGATGGGTTATATCATAAATGTGGCGCAAGGTTGGGGCAGGGGCTCTTGAGGCCCAGCTCCTGCTCAAAAAAAAAAAAAAAAGAAAAAAAATTAAAGTTATTTGTTTGTGGGTTAGTTCTGTGAGCAGTTGTGTAACAGACCTCTGGGTTGGGACAGCTTTGGGGCCCCCCTCCTGGATCAGGGCCTGGTGTGTCACACACACACACACACACACACACCCCTGTCCCCTGAGCACTACCCACACTCAAAACAGATATGATTCAAGGGTCCTGTGAAAACTTTGCCAACTCCAACCTTTCTCCCACCCCTCCTGTCAGGTGGCAGCGCTGGCCTGAGTGCCTTAATGCTGCGTTGTCTCTTTAAGGGACATGACTTGCCCCAGGTGACTTCAGTACGGAAGTGAGTCCCCTGTTAAGTCTCCATAGCCCACAGTGGCTGTTACTGGTCCTCACTGCCTTCTCCTCACTCTACATATGAAGAAAGAGCCTCAAAGAGGTAAGTGCTGGAGTTCCTGCTGTGGCACAGTGGGTTAAGAAGCAGACTGCAGCGGCTCGGTCTCTGTGGAGGCACTGGCTTGATCCCCAACTGGGTGCAGGGCATTAAGGATCAGGCATTGCTGCAACCATGGCTCAGATTCCATCCTGGAAACTCGCGTGAGCCGAGGGTGCGGCCATTAAAAATAAATAGTTCCCTTTGTGGCTCGGTGGTAACAAACCCGGCTGGTATCCATGAGGACATGGGTTTGATCCCTGGCCTCGTTCAGGATCTGGTGTTGCCATGAGTTGTGGTGTAGGTTGCAGATGTGACTTGGATCTGGCGTTGCTGTGACTGGTGTAGGCTGACTGATTCGACTCCTAGCCTGGGAACCTCCATATGCCACTAGTGTGGTCTTAAAAAAAAAATTGTGGAGTTTCCGTCATGGCTCAGTGGTTAACAAACCCGACTAGTATCCATGAGGATGTGGGTTTGATCCCTGGCCTTGTTCAGGGGGTTAAGGATCCAGCCGGCGTTGCCGTGAGCTGTGGTGTGGGTCGCAGATGCAGTTTGGATCCCGCGTGGCTGTGGCTGTGATGTAGGCCTGCAGCTACAGCTCCAATTCGACCCCTCGCCTGGAAACCTCCATATGCTGTGGGGGCAGCCCTAAAACAAACAAAACAACTGTGAGTGCTGTCCTAAGTGGGTGGCTACTAGCGGGGAAAGCTAGACTCCAACCTGCTTCTGTCTGCCTGGGCAAACCTCTCCCCTCTGAGCCAGCCTGTGCTCACAGAGGGATCGCAGAGTTGGGGGTGGGTTGTGAGAGTGGTATCTTCTGTGAACTTTTGTTGTTTACCAGAAATTCAAATTTAACTGGGCATCCTGTATTTTCATTTGCTAAATTTGACAACCCTATTCTAGAATCTAGAGACTTCTAGATCATTCTGGCCCACCCCAATCTACAATTTTGCAGATGGGGAACCAGCCTGAGGTTAAATGCTCTTCTCACTCAGCTGTCAGTGGCAAACACCAGGCTTTGGACCTGATTTTCCTGATTTCAAGTGCAGGCACCTGTCATTCTATTAAGTAATCAGGTGCCCTTTGGTCTCGGTCCGCAGTATTGGAGGGACCCCAGACTGTCATTTGCAGGATGGGGAAGGCAACTGGAGCCCCAGCCAGAGGAGAAAGAATCCTGGTTTATGAAGGACCCATCACGTGCTAGGCCTAGGGCTGGATGTAAAATCCAATCTCTGCAAATAGGTGATTCCGCCTACTCGGCGCTTGAATCATCATCACGTGGGTTGTTGCCTTCATCATCCTGGAGTCAACAGCCCTCAGGTAATTTCTCTTAGGATAACGAGGTCTTTCACCCAGAAAACAAGTGAAACATGGCTGTCCTTGTTGTTCGCCTCCCCCTCCACCCCGACACACAGCAGATACAGAGGCGGGCGATAACTATACAGTTTGAGGTCCCAAAGTAGGGAAGGAACTAGGATAAACAGAGGGGTCTTGTGAGCGCAAAGCCTAGAGCTTTCTCCTGGAAGTTGCCCTCCCTGCTCAGGATTCGGTAGCTCTCTTTCCTCTGCCTGTCTGTTTCTCCCCTCTGATGTCCCCAGGGAAGAGTGCCGTCATTCTGCCAGTTCTGAGGCCTGAGCACTGTCCTGGGGTTTTCATGGGGCCACTTTATTTCCTTGGGGTTCCCCAGGTATCTGAGCCCTCCATTCTAACTCAGGTGCACACTAAGCTTTAGGCTACTCATCCTAGAGGCTGGGGTTTGATTAAAATAGCTCAATCCTGGAGTTCTCTTGTGGTGCAGAGGGTTAAGGATCCCGTCTTGTCACCGCTGTGGTGAGGGTTCTATCCTGGGCCCTAGAACTTCCATTTGACACAGGCAAGGCCAAAAACAAAACAAAAAAAAATCGAAAATAAAATAGCTCAACCCTCATATAATCCAATCAGTCTGCTATCACCATGTTCTCTTTTTCCCGGTTCTGCCTCCTTCCACTCCTCCCTCTTCTAGTGCTGTGGCCTCTAGAGGGCAGGCCAGCAGGAGGCGCCGAGCCTGTGTTGGTTTAATAGAGTTGGTTTTTTGGTTTTTAAGGACTCTTACCCCAGTATGCAAGGCTTAATAGATTTATAAAGTGGCATGGGTTTGATTTCAATTCAGGCAATGCAAACCAAAAATCCAGAAATCCCAAGTATTTCTGAAACATACCCATAGCATTTTTGAAACTTTTTTTTCAATGACCACACCCATTGCGTATGGAAGTTCCCAGACCAGGGATTGACTGTGATCTTCAGCTGCCACCTATGCCACAGCTGTGGCAACGCAGCATCCTTTAACCCACTGTGCCAGGTAGGGGATGGAACCCATGTTGCTGCTGCAGTCAGGTCCTTATCCCACAGCACCACAGAGGGAACTCCCTCAGAATTTTTTTTTTGGGGGGGAGGCCACACCGCTGCATATGGAGGTTCTCAGGCTAGGGGTTGAATGCCAGATCCAAGCTGTGTCTGTGACCTGTACCACAGCTTTTTTTTTTTTTTTTTTTTTTTTTTTGCTTTTTAGAGCCACACCCGCAGCATGTGGAGGCTCCCAGGCTAGGGGTCTAATCCGAGCTGTAGCCGCTGGCCTACGCCACAGCTACAGCAACACAGGATCCAAGCCGGGTCTGCGACCTACACCATAGCTCACAGCCATGCCGGATCCTTAACCCACTGAGCAAGGCCAGGGATTGGATCCTTAACCCACTGAGCAAGGCCAGGGATTGGATCCTTAACCCACTGAGCAAGGCCAGGGATTGAACCTGCAACCTCATGCTTCCTAATCAGATTCATTAACCACAGAGCCACGATGGGAACTCCTCCCTCGGATATTTTTAAGAATTTCAATCCTTGGCTCTTTTCAAACAGGTGACTGATTCTTTAGGCAACTTGTCCTCCCCATTCAGCACCACTGATCGCATGGCTCCATTCAATCCATCCAATCTGTCTGAAAGTACCTGTGTACCAGACCTGGCACACCCATGTATGTGCTGATACCTATAACCCTCGTATTGAGTGCCTAGCACTGTGCGAAGCACATCATGCTTTTAGGTAGTACTTCTGAGTTTTCTGAAGTTATAGACTGGCTCACCAGGCTCTCATGGGTCCTAAACAGCGAAGCTAGGGTTCAAACTCAGGGAATGGGGGTCCTCAGCCCACAGGCGATCACATGGCTGGTCTTCCTACACAGTATGTACCTGGTCACGAGAAACCTACTCTGTGAAAACTTTGCTCCACTACGTTGTTCAGGAAATAGCACCAGTGCGGTGCAAACAACTGCCTCTGGCTCTTGGAACCCCTTGCTTCTATCTCATGGGCTTGTGTTCCTTGCAGCTCTCAGGATTGGCTGCAGAGGTGCTGCTAGGACCCACCTCAGCATGCACCGGAGACCTGTTTGGTCTTTGCCTGATGGATCTCACGTCTTTTCTCTGGCAGTACTCAGCTTTCTTAAGAATGTCAAAAATGTTCAGACTTGTGAACTGTCTTTTTTGGTATTATATCCCTCTAGTCATCAAATCAGTTTTCTTAAGTGGTACCTGTGGCATGTGGAATTTCCCGGGCCAAGTATCGAACCCACACCTCAGCAGTGACAATGCTAGATCCTTAACCCACTGGGTCACGGGGAACCCCAGCCTTTTTTCTTTATAAAGATCTCAGATCACTTAATTCCCGGTTGAACATGGTTGATATTTCCCATTCTTCGTGGGAATACAATTTTCTTTCAATAAAATTGGGTCCTAACTAGTTTTTGTGTCTCAATTTTTCTTTACTTTTTAGGGCCACACCCTTGGCACAGGAGGTTCTTGGGCTAGGGGTCAAATTGGAGCCACAGCCACACCTGATCCTTAACCCACTGAACAAGGACCAGGATCAAACCTGCATCTTCACGGACACTAGCTGGGTTGTTAACCAGAGCCACAATGGGAACACCACGTGTCTAATTTTATAGTCAGCTTGTCCCCTCCTTACCAGTTGAGAACATAGTTCAACAAGCCCAGGTTATTTTTGTCTTTTAGGGCTGCACCCATGGCACACGGAGGCTCCCAGGATAGGGATTCATTTGCAACATACCACACCTCAGGGCAAAGCCAGATCCTTTAACACAAGAGTAAGGCCAGAATGGAACCCAAATCCTCAGATATTAGTTGGTTTCTGCAGTTACTAACCTGAAGGCTAAAATAAAGTTCCTGGGCCGGGATCAAACCTATACTACAGCTACTGCAGTGATACCAGATCCTTAACCCTTTCTACCAGAAGAGAATTCCAAGATGACATTCTTTTGGTGAATACCTTGTACTCTTGACCGTTCAAGTACAGATAAAGCTCCTTTTGGGAAGGTTCAGCAACTTCACGCTAGGGATTAGCCTTTCAGCTCCGATTATTTTGTCTTTTTACCTTAACTAGGGCCACTCCCATGGCATATGAACGTTCCAAGCCATGTCTGTGACCTAAACCACAGCTCACAGCAACACCAGATCTTTAACCCAATGAACAAGGCCAGGGATTGAACCTGCAACCTCATGGTTCCTAGTTGGATTTGTTAACCACTGAACCATGACAGTAACTCCTGGTTCTTATTTTTACCAAAGTTAACTGAAGCAGATTTAAGTCGAAGGTTAAAATCACAGGTATTTCCCACCATATCAACACTGCACTGGAGCTGCAACCTAAGTTCTCAGGCCATAGAAGAAGGAGCCTGGAAGTTTCTATAGCTGGGGTTCCACCCATTTGCTCTACTCCCTAGAATGCATCTACAGGGCCCAGAGATCACAGTATCATCAGACCTTCACATCATAACTCATAAATCACTACTCCTAACTTCCAAAAGGGTAGTCAATTTGGGGTCAAGGAAGTTCCCACTGTGGGTCAGTGCTAACAAGCCTGACTAGTATCCAAGAAGATGTGGGTTCAATCAATGGGTTAAGGATCCAGGGTTGGCACAAGCTGTGGTGTAGGTTGCAGACAGAGCTCAGGTCCTGCGTTGCTGTGGCCCAGGCCAGCACCTGTAGCTCTAGGGATAGATTCTACCCCTATCCAGGCGACTTCCATGTGCCACCGGTGCAGCTCTAAAAAGAAAAAAAGGGGGGGTGGGGGTGTCAGGCAAGCAAATACTAAACCAACCTCTCAGGGTAGTGGACCACTCCAATCAGAAGATTTTAGGAAGCTAACTCCAAGGCCAGTAAAACACAACAGCATTTCTAACACTCCTTGGGCTCTTTACAGACCAAGACACAAAATAAATTACAGGGATCAAAAAAAACAAACCCCTCCAAACAAAGACTCCAAGAAAGGCTGGCATACAGGGAAGCAGATTAACCATGCTGCCAAGGGCCAGAGTCAAGGTCCTCAAAGTTTCCATCTCCCTTTCTACTAGAAGAAACTGGCAGCAAGAGTACAAGCTGGTGTCCCGGCCCTGGTCTGCTCCTCTCCAAGTTACTGGAAAAGCTTCATCCTGATTAACCATCCTCTAAGTGTCCAAAAGATCCCTGCCTTGTATGCAGTAACCACCCCATCACTGGGTCAGCTCACAAAGCACACCCCTCTCTGCAGCCACAGGAGACACTGATAATACTAGCATATAGTTTATTGAGTTGATCCTTAGTATAGGCGCTGGGGCTTGCCCATGGTGCTCTTAATGTACAAAGCCCGGACGTTCTGCCAATTTTTCTTGAGCAATGACACCAGGAAGTTGACAGCTAAGTGGATGTTGTACACAAGCTCATCATCTGTCATCTTCACGTGGCCAACAGCCACTGCCAGACACAGCACCTGTGAGGAGGTCAAATCAGGTTGGTGACTTGACTGAGTCTAGTATGGACAGCAAGCCCACCTACAAGCCAGATGTCCTGCCCCCCGCCCCCCAACTCCAGTGAAAACCAGAGCATCTGAAAAGCTGCAATCCTGTTAAGTGACTCACAAGCCCCAAGTATCCACAGAAGCTCAAACCAGGGCTCCCACTTAGACAAGAGGGTAAACTTCAAGGCCTTGCCAACATCACCACTGCTTATGCAACCAACCAGACCCCCTCACCTTCTTCATCTGGAACTTGATCGTGGACTTCACTTCATCAACTTTGGCCACCATGTTCTCATTGTGGGTCAGCAAGGAAGGGAATTTGCCAGCCTTATTCAGGCCAGGGCCCAGGATTCGTGGAATCTGCTTGATTAGAGATTCTGAAGCCAAAAAGGCATCATACTTCTTGGCTGGTAAAGACAAGAATCCATGGGATGCTTATTAGGACCTGGCCCCTGAAGACCCACCTCCAACAGGGCTGTGAACCAACCACAGAAGCAGCCTCTATCCAGTACTCTACCTCTTCTATTAAGTGTATCTCTACCTTCAGGACTTTTTACTGGCTCCAATCACATGAAACCCAATAGCAGAAGCCCAGGGTGACACAATCCAGGGTGCAATGGTAAATGGTCACTCCAGTTAAGACTGCCTGGCTTCAAATCCTGCCTTCCTAACTTTCTAGCTACAAACAAGAAGGGAGTGTCTCAATCTGTAAAACGCTCAAATCACAGAACAAAGATTAACCTGTCACCTTGCTTAAGAACCACTCCCTGGCCTGCTTCCCTTAAAAATAAAAATTAAGCAGAGCTTCCTTGCCTGCCCGCTTGCATCTTACAAGTGTCCTATCTTAATAAATCCATTTCTTGCGTTAAAAAAAAAAAAATTAAAAAGGGGGGGGGGAGTTCCCGTTGTGGTGCAGTGGTTAATGAATCCGACTAGGAACCATGAGGTTTCGGGTTCGGTCCCTGCCCTCGCTCAGTGGGTCAAGGATCCAGCATTGCTGTGAGCTGTGGTGTAGGCTGCAGAGGCAGCTCGGATCCCGCATTGCTGTGGCTGTGGTGTAGGCCGGCGGCTACAGCTCTGATTAGACCCCTAGCCTGGGAACCTCTATGTGCTGTGGGAAGCAGCCCTACTAAAGGCAAAAAGACAAAAAAAAAAAAAAAATTCAGGGCTGTGGCAGGGGGTCAAGAAGCAAAATGCAGCGGCTCAAATTAAATCCCCGGCCCAGAAACTTCCATATACCATCGGTGTGACCATCAAAATGAACAGTAAACTGCCAAAAACAAGATAAGAAAAAATCACATTAGCCAACCACAGCACATCCTTTCTGTCACTGTATCTTTATGACTTTACTCCAGCACTTTGAAATCTAAGTGGCAGAAAGACCACTCATAACAAACCGCTCCCACGAGAACTGCCCCCACCCCAACACTTATACAAAAAATCACACGAGGAACCGCTCACCCAGCTTCTTGACCAGTTTCTTATTCTTGTTGAGTTTCTTCAGTGCCTCGATGTCCATGTGCGGGATATCCACAGCCTTGGCCTCATCACAATGCTGCTGGTCTCCCAGGACACACACGGAGAACTTGGGGCGGGGAGTAGACTTAAGCCTGCGTTAGGGGGACAGAACAGGTCATGCGCAGCCCGGGGTCCCACGTGCAGGTGAAGGGGTCTGGGACCGCCACAGCACTGAGCCTTACCCAGAGCGTCCACATTCACCAGCAGCTAGTCTGGCTTCTCAAACTAGCCGGCGGGTTCGGCCAAAGCCTCCCCACGCCTCCCCTCTTCTTTTAAGACCCAGGGTGGGGGTCCGTCCAGCCACGCCTGCCCGGAGCAGGGGGTCTGAACTACCCACGCACTTCAGGGCCGCACGTGCCCCGCCGCCTCGGGCTCAACAGGAGCCTGAAGGGAGGAGCCGGGCACGGGGACACTGAGGGCTGGGTGGGGTCAGAACGGTGCCAACCTGACGGTGCCCGAGAAGCGTTTGTCCTTCTGTGGGTCATAGTTCTTCAGGCTGATCTGAAGCTCCACCGTCTCCAAAAACCTTAGAGAGCGAACAAAGTTAGCCGGGGGCCGCGGCTCCCCGGCCCAGCCCGGCCCGCCCTGCCCGCGGAGGCCCGCGCTTACTTCCGGCGCTTGCGCTGGTTCCCGTGCAGGACCTCCCGCACCGCCTCGTACAGGGTGTCGCGAGAGACTTTGCTGCTGCAAGAGATAAACAAGACGAGCGCTCAGGAGCCGAGAGCCATGACCACTGCCTCCGGGGGTCAGAAGCCTCATGTTTAGAGACGCGAGGAAGGTCCACGACCGACTCCTGGGGACTCCGGCCACCAAAGGGGGGCGATGTGGACCCAAGAAGCAGATGCAAACCTCGCTGAAGTGGCACCCGACTTAGGCGACCAAGCTTGGCGCGCTAAGTCGAACGCCAGGCCTGAAGGCCGAAACCTGGCAACAAACGCCCTTCAGCGAAGCAAGGAGCAAGGACCTCCGATTTCGCTGTCTCCCTTCCCACAGGGTCACCCGGCAGAGCGGATGAGTGCGGATAGCATGCAGTAACTCTCACCTCATGGTGCCTGGCGCAGCGATAACCGGAAAAGAAAGTGACTAGCTCGCGCATGCGCTCAAATAGGACCTTGTTCTCGCGAGAGATGCTTTGTTCCCGCGGCTTCCCACCAGAGCCCTCCCTCAATCTCCCGGAGCGCCGCTGTCTGCGGCCGCACGAGGGCGCCGCTGCTGCGTGTTGCAAGGCTAGGTCTGCGAGAGGACAATCATGAGCCGCGGTGGTCCAGGGCGCACCTGAGAATGCTCCCTTTCACAGCAGCTGCTGCCAGGCCCTTAGGAAAGAGGCTAGGTCCGGGGCTGGAAGTACAGCAGTCACACTGCCGGGCACCGCACCCTGATGGCCGCTAAGAAGATGCAGCTCCTCCTGCATGTTTATCACACAAACGTGCGCCTGGTTCCACCTGCCCTCCGCATCTGCTTCTCTTCTCAAAAACAGGCTTTACTCCTGACCTCTCTCCTTCATCATCTTGCTCTAACGGGGCTCACGGTTCTGAGGAAGTTGTGAGAAAGAGTTCTGTTCCTGGACCCTCTGAGCCTGCCATGGAAAGAGCGGGAAAGGTTTTGTAATGAAATTTTTTACCTGATAGTTGATTCAATGATATCTATAGGTTAAGCGTTTACTATGAACAGCTAAGTGCTGTGGGAAAATATAGCTTAGCTTAGTACAGACATGCCCACAGTACTGTACACCCTTTCTGCCTCTTCTCTGTCCAACAGGCCCCCCATCCTCTCCGTTCACAGTAACCTCAAGAGCCCTTCAGATGCCTCCTCACATGCCATCTGCCCCGAAGACTTCCCAACTCCAGGCTGAGTGACTCGCACCCTCAAGCCCCCCTTTCCCAGGGCGGGATGCACAGCCCCACCTACTCAACCAACAGCTCTGACAGGGCTGGGATGGGTGGTACCACACATGATCCGGCCCACAGAAGGTGAATGAACTTCAAACTCAACCGCCTTCCCTTCATAGAGCATTTCACCAGGGGAAAAAGGTGCCCCCTGTCACTGGGCGTGGGGGCTCGGGGGGGGGGGTGTATGTTGATTGTCAACAAATGTCCAGAGATGATAGGAAAGCAGGCACTGCTTCGAATAACACATAATTGAACTTCCTGCTTTTTATTAAATACCACTGATAAATTACTTTTCAAGTCAGAAACAAGAACACAGAGGATCATAACATACACTTGGGCACAAGAGATTTGTGCTGAGCACATAGGTCCCCCAGGGCTCCTGGAGCATCATCCATCCACTTTGGGTCTGCTTTGACCCTACTGAGACCTAAGGCCTTTGCCCCCCCCCCCTTCTTTTTTGGCCATGCCTGCAGCATGCAGAAGTTCCTGAGTCAGGGACTGAACCTGCGCCACAGTTACAGCCTGTGCTACAGCTGCAGCAGCACTGGATCCTTAACCCCATGCGCCACAAGGGAACTTCCCTATTGAGGCCTGTCTTAAAAGTTTCTGTCCCACAGCCTGAGGTAGAAGTGATGGGGAGGGAGCCCAGGGTCGGCAGCCCTTGGTAATACAGCTCAGCCAGCCCTAGCCCCATCCTGTTGGCTGGGAGACCCAGGCAGCCGCTCTGCAGCCGGGAACAGGGAGGCAGCTGATCCCTGGGCTGGCCAGGCAAGGGGTCAGGATGAGGTGCTGAGGGCAGAAGTGTCCTTCAGGAGCCCCAGGAGGGTGGTCTCTGGTGGACCGTCAGGGAGCCAGATGCCTCAGGGCGGCCAGCAGGGACTTCCTCAGGAAAGTGGTGTTGAGCTCTAGGGCTGTGGCCAGGCCTAGCCTCTGGGGCTCAGTGATCTGGAGAGAAGGAAGAATCGCATCAGGACTCCAGCAGCCGATCCCTTCCCTCCCCTCTGCCCCTGGGCTCTTTTTCTAGAAGAGAGGAATCCAGGACGCGGGGCAACAGGAGATGACCCCTGAGCAATCTAACCTCCTTATCCCACCATGGTTAAGCAAGGTCTTTGGATTCAGGGAGACCTGGGCTCAGATTCTAACTGCACAGCGTGCTGTGTCAGCCACACTAACAACTGACAATTATTAGGTGCCTACCATGTGGCAGCACTTTATATGCACGACTTCATATAATCTTCACACACCCCCCATTTTACAGATGAGGAAACTGAGGTTCGGAGACACTCCCCTGCCACATTTCTTCTGGACCATTCTTTTGCTTCCCTGACCTGTTGCTACAACCTCCTGACCTGTCTCTGCCCTGTATCTTCACTCTCCAATTCCCCCTCCTTCAAAGGCCAGAGGTTCCTTATAGAAAGCAAATCTGATCAAGTCACTCCAGCTGAAGGCCCTGGGATAACTTCTGATGCCTCCCACTGAAGGAGGTCCTTCTTCCAGGATCTACACAGGGTCTCCAGAGGATCCAGAAGCCTGCTGAAATTGTGCATAACATGTGCATACTTTCATTTTTCTGGGAGGATATATATATATATGTATAGCTTTCACCAAATCATCAAATAGACCTGTGACTCCTGAGAAAAGGGGAAAGAGCCAAGTGAATACCTGACTTTCAAGATAAAGTCCAAGCCCCTCACCATAACCTACAGGGCCCTCCAGTAGATGCTACTGCTACTGGCAATGTGACCTAGAGCAAGTTGGGTTTTTTTTTTTTTTTTTTTTTTTTTGTCTTTTTAGGGCTGTACTCATGGCATATGGAAGTTCCCAGGCTAGAGGTTAATCAGAGCCACAGCAACACCAGATCCGAGCCAAGTCTGCGACCTACACCATAGCTCATGGCAACGCTGGGTCCTTAACCCACTGAGCGAGGCCAGGGATCGAACCCACATCCTCATAGATACTAGTCAGGTTCATTACCACTGAGCCACAGTGGGAACTCTTGATCTGGGGCAAGTTACTTTAACCTGCATCTCAATTTCCTCATCTATAAAACGGAGCTAATAGTAGTATCTTCTCATAGGGCTAACACGTGGCCTAAACTAGTGAGTTAAAGGGCCCAGAACAACACCTGGAACAGAGCAGGGGCTGTGCCAGTATCAGCTCTCTAACCTCGTCCCCGACACCATCCACTCTAGGGTGTTTAGGCCGCAGCTACAATGAACTACTGCAGATCCCCTCGGATGTTCAGTGCTCACACGCTTTCTTCTGCCTGGAGTGCCCGCTCCTCCAACTCAGCCCAACCACCACTCACCCACTCAGTCAGGAAGCCTGTCCCTGCGCCCAACCACAAACAAGGTTCAGTTGGAGCCTCTTGCTCTGTCCTCAAAGGCCCTGTGCCTTTCACCTGCCTCCTACAAGATGCTACAATCATCTGTTTATCAGCTCTCTTCCCTCTCACTAGCCCGGTGCTGGGGAGGGCCAGGTCAAGCACAGGAACTAGGTTAGGGTCACTGCGGATTCCCAAATGCCCGACAGCATCTGGCCCACAGAAGTGTTGGCCGGATGAACGAACTCCTGAGCAGTCTCACTCCCCAGTCCTGGGCTTGAACGTGCGGTTTCCCTGGCTAACACTCAGGGTTTTCTCTCTGGCAATCATCTGTACACCCTCGAGGCAGGCTCAGGGCAGCAGGACCCACCCCTGCAGCCCTATTGGGACTCACGTGGGCCTGGTACTTGGTCAACACCGTCAGCGTGAGCTTGGCATAGGCGATGGACGTGGTGGCCGCTGGCCCCTCTTTACAAAGCTTCTCCATCAACACTCTAAACTTCTCAGAGGGTATCTCCACCTGCACACATCAGGAGATGGGACAGCAACACGAGAAGGGCCCTGGATTCAATTCCCAACTCCACCACTTCCCAACCGGGTGACCCTGGGCAGGGCACGAAACTGAATTGAGCCTCAGTTTCCACATCTATAAAATGGGGTGAGTAATATCTAACTCTGAAGACTGTGAAAATGAGACAATGCACAAAAGCCTGTCACGCAGGTTTCAGAAAATGGTGCTATTGGGGCACAGGTTCAGATGAGGACCAAGGGGCGGCCAGGGACTTCTAGCCTGGCTTAGAGGTTGAAGATATAAAGGAGTGAGAGGTCCCAAGAGGTACCGCCAGCATCCTAACAGTCACTCTTCATTGTAATAATTTAACAAACACTGATTATGCATCAGGTAACATTCTGAGCACTTTACATCAATCACACCAGTTCAACCTCACCCCAGTTTTATGGGGTAGGTACCATCATCACTCCTTTTACAGATGAGGAAACTGAGGCATAATGAGGTTAAGTCAATTACCTAAGTTATAACAAATGAGGCAGTTTTAGTTACTGATATATGGAAAAACTGCCAAAATACACTATTAGATGAAAAAAGTACAGAGTACTGCGCTTGGTGTGCTACCATGTATGTGAAAAATTAGAGAAAAGTAAATTTAAATATGTGTCCTTGTATATATAAAGAATTTCTGGGTGGGTTCCCCTGCAACCAGTAACAGTGATTAGCCCTGGGGAGGGGAATGTGGGTGGCTGGGGGGGAATTTTTTCACTCTATCCTTTTAAGCTTTCAAAATTGTGACCATATGGGTCTATTACCTATTCAAAAATAAATGTATACAAACACACACATATTAACAAGTCCCTCCCCAAGGCCACACAGCTAGGAGGAGGCAACTGCACAGTCAGCTCTCTGCTAGCAGCCTTTCTTTCAGTCCTCAGGGCCCTTCTGCCGTCCCGCTTGCTCTCTATCACTGAAGGGTCAGGAACCCGGGAGCCCCCGTCCACAGCCCTGCAGTGCTTCTTGTCCACTCTCCCCCAAGGCAGCCTGCCCACCTGCCGCTCCAAGAGTGACTGCAGCACCAGGAAAGTCTCCTCCTTCCAGGGCAGCTCCAGGAGCCGTCTGCAAAGCACAGGCCCCAGTGAGAAAGGCTCAGCCTCCCACCCAATACAGGGCACGGCCAGGATCCTCAGCCAACAGAGGAAGAGGTTGGAGCCCCCTGAGGTTGGCAGCCACCTAGTGGCCCCTGCTGCAGTTAGAGTTCGTACTCAGTGCTGGGAAGGCCACAGTCCACGACCACCAAGAGCCGACAGTGACGGCTGTGGCAGTGAACTGGACAAAGTTCCCCCCCAAAATAATCAGGAGTTGAGAATGCATCCTGAGTATGGAAGGTGAGGGTAACCCCGGGAAGATGCTGATGAAGATGGGTGAGATGACACACGCGGCTTCCCAGAAGAGCCCAGCCCACAGTGTGGTCCATGCCAACTGCACTTCCTGCCCTCAGCTTGTTTGGAAAGGCAGCACATCACATGGAAACAGTGTGGCTTCTTGGGTGCACAGACTTGGGTTTGATTCCAGGCTTTTTCACTTGCTGGCTGTGTGACCTTTGGCCACTTCCTCAACCTCTCTGAGCTTCAGTTTTTCCACCTCTCTCTCTCTCTTTTTTTTTTGTCTTTTTAGGGCCATACCCCCCGCATATGGAGGTACCCAGGCTAGGGGTCTAATTGGAGCTGCAGCTGCCAGCCTATGCCACAGCCACAGCAATGTGGGATCCGAGCCACGTCTGCAACCTACACCACAGCTCACGGCAATGCCGGATCATTAACCCACTGAGCAAGAGCAGGGACCGAACCCGCAACCTCATGGTTTCTAGTCGGATTCGTTAACCACTGTGCCACGACGGGAACTCTGACACCTCATTTTTAATACCCAAATTAACGCCAATTTAATAACAAGTTTTTTTTGGACCTACCCGTGGCACAGAATGAAAGTTCCCAGGCCAGGGATCAAATCTGAGCCACAGCTGCAACCTACACCACAGCTATGGCAACAGAGGATCCTTAACCCACTGTATTGTGCCAGGGATTTTTTTTGTTTGTTTTTTGGCCCTTTTGTCTTTCAGGGCCACACCCGCGGCATATGGAGGTTCCCAGGCTAGGGGTGCCATCAGAACTGTAGCTACCAGCCTTCGCCACAGCCACAGCAACATGGGATCCGAGCTGCACCTGCGACCTACACCACAGCTCACAACAATGCCAGATTCTTAACTCACTGAGAGAGGCCAGCCAGGGATCCAACCTGCATCCTCTTGGATGCTAGTTGGTTCGCTAACTGCTGAGCCACGACGGGAACTCCTGTACCAGGGATTGAACCTGCACCTCCACAGCAACCCAAGCCGATGAAGTCAGATCATTAACCCACTGCATCACAGTGGGAAAACTCTTAATAACAATTTTTGAGCACTTTGGGTGCCACATACTGTGCTGAGGCTTTTTATATGCGTTATCATATTTATTTATTTATTTTGGTCTTTGTCTTTTCTAGGGCTGTACCCACAGCATATGGAGGTTCCCAGACTAGGGGTCAAACTGGAGCTACAGCTGCCGGCCTACACCACAGCCACAGCAATGCGGGATCCATAACCCACTGAGCGAGGCCAGGGATCGAACCCACAACCTCATGGTTCCTAGTCAGATTTGCTAACCCCTGAGCCACGACAGGAACTCCCGCGTTATCATATCTAATATCTAGAAAAATCCTACAGAGAACTACAGAGTTCAAATGCAGAGACAGAGGCTCAGAGAGGAGTTCCTGTCGTGGCTTAGTGGTTAACAAACCCAACTAGGATCCATGAGTACATGGGTTCAATCCCTGGCCTTGCTCAGTGGGTTAAGGATCCAGTGTTGCCGTGAGCTGTGGTGTAGGTGGCAGACGCGGCTTGGATCCCGAATTGCTGTGGCTGTGGTGTAGGCCAGTAGCTGTAGCTCCGATTCGACCTCTGGCCTGGGAACCTCCATGTGCCACAGGTGCAGCCCTAAAAAAGACAAAAAAAAAAAAAAAAAAGAACAGGAATTCCCATCGTGGCTCAGTGGTTAACCACTTGACTGGCATCCATGAGGACGAAGGTTCGATCCCTGGCCTTGCTCAATGGGTTAAGGATCTGGCGTTGCCGTGAGCTGTGGTGTAGGTCACAGACTCGGCTTGGATCCCGCGTTACTCTGGCTGTGATGTAGGCCAGCAGCTACAGCTCTGATTGGACCCCTAACCTGGAAACCTCCACATGCTGCGGGTATGGCCCTAAAATGAGTGAAAGACAAAAAAAAGAAAAAGACCAGAGGCTCAGAGAGATGAAATAACCTGTTTAAACTCACACGTTTAAATCAAAAGCAAGGTTAAGATTTGCAACCAGGTCTGTCTAACCGCAGAGCCAGTCCTTTGAGCCACTGTGCCACATTCCGACTATGCCGAGAACTCAGGAGCATGCACACCAGCCTCTCTTCTGCATTCCAGGGGCACCTGGCACGGACAGCTGGAACCCTGGGCTTGGGAAGGTACACAGGATGGCAGTGTCCAGGGGCCGAGGTGGGGAGGCTCAGGACAGTGAGGGGGGCCTCAGCTGTGCCACTGCCTGTATTTTGGGCACCAGGCCTGGTGCCAGCCAGCTCCAGCTCCAGAGTGCCAAGAGCAGGCTTGGCTGGGGGCAGAGGTGCGGGTGGGGGCAGTCCGGGGCCTGTACACTCACCCCAGCATTAGAACCTGCATGTCTGGTTCCAGGGCCTTGTCCTTCATAAGGCAACACAGTAACTCTCTTTGAGCTGGACCTGGGGAGGGGACAGCAGAGGGGAGAAGTCTGGGGGGAATGGCAGGAAATGATGGGGCTAGCAGGGAACAAAAGATGCCTGGCTCATACGGGACATCATCAGGGAAGCAACGTATCGTGTTGAACACCCAACTGCTGCCAGGGCCACCCTGGGGTGAAGGGTGCTGGGAACAGAGAGGGCACAGCCACCAGACCTGGAGGCCCGTTCCAGAGTTACCTGTTTTGGGGGCTTGAAGCACAGGTCCAAGGAGGGCTGTGCAGACGGCATAACTATACTTGGCACAGAAGGAGGTCAGGGCAGTTATGAGCAGGCGGGAGGCCGAGGAAGTCAGGGAGAGAATCTGCAGCCGGTGGAGAGGAAAATATTAATTTCTTCTTCCCTCCAATAAGTGGTGATCAGCCACAGATTTCAGATGTTCACACATTACAGAGGAAACAAAAAAAAGTCCTCTTATCTAGACTCACATGCATCTACCCACTGGAAAGGTCACATCCCTCCCCCAGCTTCCAAATCCCTGATCCCTTTGGCTTCGGAAGGATCTGGGGCCCAGGGGGAGGAGTGCCACATGGGCAGTGGCCTAAGGGGTCCATGCCCTGCCCTTGTCCCAGGCTCTGGAGACAGTTGCCTGCAAGGCTGGGAACCCCCTCTCCCAGCCTTCCGAGGCCTCAGATGTGCTTGGTCATGGTCCCTGGCCCTCCTAGTGCACCCAGGGCACCTACGCGTCCGAGGAAGAGGCTCCGGGTCAGCACAGTAGCACTGCCGAGGCTGAGATCTGGGGACAGGGCCAGCAGCCAGGTGCAGAGCTGCAGGAGACCTGTGTCTGAGAGCTGCGGGAGCTGCAGCCGGGCGCACAGCAGGTCCACCTGCCAGAAAGGAGGGAGGCACTGGGACACCCCGTCTCTGCTGGGCTTTCTCAAGCCAACTGGGAGGCAGAAGCAGT
This sequence comes from Sus scrofa, assembly GCF_054392235.1. Taxonomy (NCBI): domain Eukaryota; kingdom Metazoa; phylum Chordata; class Mammalia; order Artiodactyla; family Suidae; genus Sus; species Sus scrofa. The sequence continues at coordinate 39,886,574 of NC_139389.1, read as the reverse complement.
GGGTCAGGGACACTCTGGGGAAAGGACACTCTGGGGCAGGGACACTCTGGGACAAGGACACTCCAGGGAAAGGACAATCTGGGAAAAGGACACTCCGGGGCAGGTAAGGCTGGAGAGCTGCCCTAGGGGGAGGATCCAGGGGTGAAAGAAACTGCTCAGGGTGACCCCTGTGCCTGAGAGACCCCAAATCCAATCCCCCCAATTCCCACATGAGGCAGGGAAACACTAGCTTCAGTGGGAAAAGCATGGTGAGAGGGGCTGTGTCCTGAGGGCCAGGCAGGGTGGGGCCTCACCTGGCCGGGACTGCATTCATGGAGAAGCTGCAGCTCAACGGGTGGAACGCCTTCCAACCCCTCCAACCCCTGGAAGGCAAACCCCATGTCAGGCCTTGCTGAGCCCTCAGTGACGAGTCACAGAGGCCACCCCTCCACTTGGCAGAGTGGGTGGCTGAGGGCGCCCGAAGGTGCTACCGGAGGAGAGGAACTTACTGGAGTTAGCAACGTACTTGGGCCAAGAAAAGCCTTTGCAGTGACAGTCGCCAGACCCTCACCCCCCAACCCAAACAGCCTGCACCTCACTGCACCGGGGTTCCCCTGGGCATGGCTGAGGACCAGGCAGAAGTGGGTAGAAGGGCTGTGGGGAGCAGGGCAGGGCCAGTCACCTTCCCAAGGGTCTTGAGCAGCTGCTGCAGCCTGGGAACCTGGTCCTGTGGAGGAGAGCCCCGTCACTGCCAAGTCCCCACTGTGCGGCGTGGCCCATGCCCAGCCCCGTTCAATCTCTGACAAGGCCCCAGGTCAGTGGCAGTGGGTGAGCAAAGATGATTCAAGAGAGCCAGAACAGGAAGCCTAAACCTTGAAAAGAACTTAAGAACTCAAACCAGTATCTGTATACATGAGTCACTTTGCTGTACACCTGAAACTAATACAACATTGTAAATCAATTATACTCTGACAAAATTTTTAAAAAAGAGTTCCCACTGTGGCTCCTCAGGTTAAGAACCTGACTAGTATCCATGAGGATGTGGGTTTGATCCCTGGCCTCACTCAGTGAGTTAAGGATCTGGCACTGCTGTGAGCTGCAGTGTAGGTCACAGACACAGCTCAGATCTGGTGTTGTTGCGGCTGTGGTGTAGGCCAGCAGCTGCAGCTCCTATTCAACCCCTAGCCTGGGAACCTCCATGTGCCATGGGTGCGGCCCTAAAAAGAAAAACCTCAAACCAGACAAGACCCATGTAAATCCAACTGTACAGACTTATCTTCTCTGCATCATCCTAATGGGGGCAGACCCAGGCTTTGGGCTAGGAGGACAGGCTGGGTGCTGGCGCAATTCACCCCAAAGAATGGGGTGGCAGGGGTAGCTCCAGAGCCTTTCCTCTGCCCTGATACCCTTTAAACCTCACATACTTTATGTATTTATTTTGGCTGCACCCATGGCATACTGAAGTTCCCAGGCCAGGGATCAAACCTGTGCCCCAGCAGCGACCTGAGCTGCTACAGAGACAACGCCAGACCCTTAACCCGCTGAGCCACTCTTAAAAGAACTCCCCAAACCTGACATTATCCATCGGTTCACAGGTTCTCACCAGTAACAAACCCCGCCCCTACCAGGTCTGTGGTGCAAAAGTTCTACCTCTGCTCCAGGGACTCCGGTCAGCCCAGGTGAGCAAGTGTCCCCATCGGCTTTCGCCCTGCATAGACCCCCCCCACTCCTGAGGAATCACTCGAAACCAGCCTCCGCGCCCTAGTACCTGGACAGCTCTGGGCAACTCCAGACTCCCAGGCAAGCCTTCAGCTCCCTCTGGACTCTGAGCAGCTTCAGGGGGCTCAGCCCCCACCACAGGCTGGTGCTTCATGGGCAGCGCACCTCCTCCATCGGCCAGGGAGTCCAAAGATCCCTGCTCAGGTCTCTTTTCCTCATGACCTTCTTCCTCCTCCGAACACCGGAACCTTTTGGGGGCCCTCTCCCCCTCAGGATGGGCAGGCTCCTCCTCCGGCTCCTTTCTGCGTTTTCCAGGCCGCTGGGAGTCCTTGGCCTCCTCCTTCTCTTCCTCTTTGGGATCTGAAGCTCGGAGCAACTTCACCTTCCTGCCCCCTTGGCCCAGCTGCCTACACAGACCTCGGAGTTGCTTCTGGCACCTTTTAGACAGTGGGGACGCTCCCTCCAAGGAGGCTCCAACGCCCAGGTCCCTTCGTAGAAATTCCCCGAGGACCTGGAGCCAGGGATCAGGGTCAGGGCTCGGATCCTGCCCTGCAGTCTGCAGCACAGAGAGGAGACTGTGTTTGGGCAGCGAAGGCCAAACTGCCATCAGCAAGGACATGAGGTTCCTCCGGCATAAGGGGGGCAATCGCAGCAGCAGTGGTTTCCTGGGGAGCAGAGGGAGAACAAGCAGCAAAGAGAATCTTGCTGAAAGGAACATGGGGCAGACTGGGTGGAGCTGGAGGCTAGACGGCACTGGACAGGGGGTGGCTGGGTGGCGGGGTGGCTGGAAGGCAGCACCTGCGAGTCAGTGGATGGAGGGGACAGCATGGAAATCCATCAACCAGTGTTCACTGAGCATCTATTACATGACACGAGGCCCTGCTCTTTGACAGCCATTTCAGCGAAAAATTCACACTGGGGAGTTCCCGCTGTGGCACAATGGGATTGATGATGTCCCTGGAGCGCTAGGACGCAGGTTTGATCCCCGGCCTGGTGCAGTAGGTTAAGGATCCAGTGTTGTTGGAGCTGCAGTGTAGGTTGCAACTGTGGCTTGGATCTGATCCCTGGCCCAGGAACTCCATATGCAGTAGAATGGCCAACAAAGGGGAAAAAAAAATTCCTTGGCATTCGCATTGTGGCTCAGTGGGTTAAGGATCTGGCATTGCTATGAGCTGTGATGTAGGTTGAAGACGTGGCTCAGACCCGGCGTTGCTGTGGCTGTGGTGTAGGCTGGCAGGTGCAGCTCCGACTTGATCCCTAGACTGGGAGCTTCCATATGCCATGGGTGCAGCCTCCCCCCCCCCCAAAAAAAAAGAGAAAAAAAAAACAAAACCATGTTGGAAGTTACACTATAACAGATCCATATTTTTGCATGTAAGAAAGAAAAACAAAAAGTCCTTTCCCAAACTTTATGTAAAAAGAATACTCCGGACTGCTGAGCAGGGCTTAGTTTGCAGCCCTGTCTTCTCCTGGGCAATCCCCTGGAACTCACAAGGTCACATCTGTTCAGTTCTGATGTTCCTTTCACTAAACTGAGTTCCTGAGCGGCAGAGACAGTGTCTTTCCTCTTCTGTGCCCCAGTTCCAGCACCCAGAGTAGCACCAGCCCAAACCAGGCATCTGGTGCACATTTATTAAATGAATTAAAGCTCTGAGAATAAATGTTCAGAGATTAGCAAGACTGCTGTGGACAGAGCAATGCAGCCATCTATAATGTTGCAAAGGCACAAATCCAGATGCTATGTGACCTGAGGCTTGTTGGAATGGCAAACAGGTCATGCGTGCATCTAGGCCACCACCCATCACCTCTCTATATATTTTACAGGGCTGTTTGTCATCACACACAGAGGCACTTGGGATATGTGAGAAAGGAAAGAAATCTTTTTTTCAGCCTCTTTTCTCAGGGCTCCCATACCTGGGGCCAGGGAGCCATGCTGCCCTGCACTCTGCTATCAGGTCTCAGCTCTGGGGTCTGGGGAAAGGGAGGCAGATGACAGTGCCAAGCCACAGCAGTGACAATGCCAGATCTGCCACCCCACCAAGGAACTCCTGCTCCCCTTTTATAGATGAGGAAACTGAGGCATAAAGAGGTTAGGTCAACCTATAAACAAATGAGGCAGAATTTTAGGTACAAAATATACTATTAGATGAAAACAAAGTACAGAGCACTGAGCTTTGTGTTACCATCTATGTAAAAATTCAGCAGGGGAAAGTAAATTTAAACATATGTCCTGGAGTTCCCTTGTGGTGTGGTGAGTTAAGGATCCAGTGTTGTCACTGCAGCGGCTTGGGTTGCTGCTGTGGCGTGGGTTCCATCCCTGGCCCAGGAACTTCCACATGACTCAGGCCAAAAAAAATGTTCTAAGTTCTCCTGACCATTCTCTTGAAAGAAATTCAAAATGATGGAATGTGGGAAGAAAATATTAAAACTTTTATTTCTATTTATCTAAAAAATAATAAATTAAGTATTACAAATATTTAATACATGGATTGGTCCTGCATATTCCAGTGTCCAGCTCAATTCTTAGGGAGGGTATGGGAAAGCGGCCTGATCTTCAGCCCCCTAGAGGCTGAAGGTGGCACCTGACCCCCCCTTACTTTCTGTGAATCTATGGATGCTATGTTGGTTTTTTTTTCCTTTTTTGCCCCTCCACCCTTAGCATATGGAGTCCATAACTAGGGGTCAGATCCCTGCTGCAGCTGCTGCAACCTACCCTACAGGCCAGATTCCTTAACTCACTGTGTGGGCCAGAGATTGAACCTGCCTGGCATTGCAGAAAACCATCCCGTTGTGCCACATCGGGAACTCCTGCTTTTTTTTTTTTTTTTGTCTTTTTAGGGCTGCACTTGTGGCATATGGAGGTTCCCAGGCTATGGGTCGAATTGGAGCTGGAGCCACAGCCAGAGCAAGGCCAGATCCAAGCCTTGTCTGAAACCTGCACTGCAGCTTGAGGCAACACCAGATCTTTAACCCAGAGGGAGGCCAGAGATCGAATCTATGTCCTCGTGGATGCTAGTCAGATTTGTTTTCCACTGAGCCAGGACGGGAACTCCCATATTGTTTTTTAACAAAACAAATCTTCACCAATTGGACACATGGCTTATAAGAATGCCTGAAAAAGAAACTGACTACCAATAATGGAAGTACAACCTAATAAAAAAATGGCAGAGTGACACTTCTGCTCCTAGTGGGAATTCTTAGCTACTTAAGGGAGGAATGTTCAAAGTCACCCAAAACACTAGAGATGATCAAGATCATCCTTAAGGTAAGTGATCTTGCCCTACAATGTATATTATGCCTTAAAAATTGATAATATAAAACCACCACGATTAGATGTTTATTCTGTCATTTAACACGTTTTAAATTTCTATTTTGGCTCAGCACTAGAACCACACTAGTATCCATGAGGTCATGGGTTCCAATCCCTGGCCCCTTTCAGTGGACCCAGCGTTGCTGTGAGCTGTGGTCTAAGTCCCATACTCAGCTCAGATCCAGTATTGCTGTGGCTGTGGTTTAGGCTGGCAGCTACAGCTCCAATTCAACCTCCAGCCTGGGAACTTCCATATGCTCCCGTACCCTAAAAAGACAGAAAATAAAGCTCTATTTCGGTACACTTGACAATGTACATATTTTAACACCCGTGTACACGTTATACATAACGAGTATACCTATACTGTGGGTACAGGATCATGGAAGTGTGCGATCAAAATCAACTGGAGTTCACAGACATCATTATTCATCTACACTCAACCGAGGGCATGTGTCTTCCGTCTAGGTATGTGGCACTGCACCCAGCAGGTGCTCAGTAAAGGTCTGACGGATGCCCCTCCTCACAGGGGGCGCGCCGTGGGGAAGTAATTAATCTCCCAGCGCCTCAGTCTTCTCTTCTAGAGAAGAGGGGTGGCGTCAGCCCCTGCCTCTCACGACGGTAGAGAACGAAGGCGGCGCCCCGCGCTGCGCCAGCTGCCGCCGCGACCAGTAAGGCAGGAGGAAGGTGGGCGGACGACTTACAGCTCCAGGCGACAGTCCGGGCCCTCCACGACGGGCTCCTCCCGGCAGAGCGCCTCGAGCACGCCGCCCCAGCAGAAGGGGTCCCTGCCGCGGCCGCCCAGCGTCCGCAGCACCCGCAGACCGCGCCGCGCCCCGTCGGGCCCCGCCTGCAGCGCCTGCAATAGGAGGCGGGAGGGGGCCTCCAGCTGCGCCCAGGGCGCCGGCTCCGCGCCCTCTGCCTGAGCAGGCGCCGCCTCGGGGGCCGCCATACCCCGGGCCAGGGAGCCGTGCCGCTCTGCGCCCTGGTTTCGGGCCTCAGCTCCGTGGTCTGGGGAAAGGGAGGCAGACGCAGGGACAGCCCGCGAAATTAGCACCGTCTGAACAGGAAAGGAGAGGAAAGGGCAGCTGGGGCGGGGCACGAGGGCCGGCCAGGAAGGGGCGGGGCCAGGAACGCTCCTGGCCGGGAGGAGGGACTGAGTAGAGGGGCGGGGCGAAGTGCGTGGCGGCTCACGGGGCGGGGGCTAGAATGGGGCGTGGTCACAAATAGGCCTGCGGCCGGAGTTAAGCCAGGGAAAGTGGGGTGGGCGGGGCTTGATGGAGGGGCGGGTCCTGGGCTGCAACCTTAAACCGCCTCCTCCACTGCTCTCTGAAGTTAAGTGCTTGAGGGAGGGAGGGGTGTGAGTGTGCAGAATAGGTATCAGGGATCCTGTTGAACTTGAGGATCCAAGCATTTGATTTTAGCTGATGTCCACGATGCTTGTAGATCATGAGCTCTGCAGTAGGATTTGATCATAATTTACCACCCCACCATATAGTCACCTCTTCCATAGCTCATCATCTGCCATCATTCGCGTTTCAGTCCTCTCCAAAAATCGTTGATGTATAAATATACCTGAGAATGGAGTCTCAGTGAAACCTAACATAGGTGTATGGCCATAGATCTTACTGTGAACTTCCTCCCCAAGACTAAGAAGAGGCCTTGCTCTGGTTGTTTGTAAGAAACCAAGAGTACCTCCACTTCCCGGGGTTTCAGTTTAAGGAAATCTGGAGGAGGCAGGCTCCCAGCAAAGGGAAGGATCATAGTAGAGGACAGGAATAAAGGGAGAGGGGAGAGAAGTCCCACATCACCACATAAACCCTACTTTGGGTGCCAGCTTGTACTTATCCTCCCAGCTTCTGCTGCCACTTACACCTCCACTCTTTCAATAAATCTTTACTGAGCACCTAGGACTGGGGCTACAAGGAACAAAATAAAGACCCTCGCCAGAATTCCCTGGTGGCTCAGGGGGTAAAGATCCAGCATTGTCACTGCTGTGGTACAGGTTCAATCCCTGGCCCCAGAACTTCCATATGCTGCAGGAACGTCCCCCCAAAAAAAGACAGTTGCCCTCATTACCTCATTGTTGCTGATACTCAAGAGAGGAGAGACAGACAATAAAATAAGTAAACAATAGAATGTTTGTGGGACGTGCTTTCAAGAAACATACCGCAGAGAAGGGAGACAGAATGAGGTAGTTTTAAATAGGTTGTCGGAGTTCCCGTCATGGCTCGGTGGTTAACGAATCTGACTAGGAACCATGAGGTTGTGGTTTCCATCCCTGGCCCCACTCAGTGGGTTAAGCTTCTGGTGTTGCCATGAGCTGTGGTATGGCTTGCAGACACGCCTTGGATCCCGCGTTGTTGTGGCTGTGGCTCAGGCCAGCTGCTGCAGCTCCAATTGGACCCATAGCCTAGGAACCTCCATATGCCATGGGTGCATCCCTAGAAAAGACAAAAAGACCAAATAAATAAATAAATAAATAGGTTGTCAGGCAAGAGGAACCTGAAGCAGATAAGGGAGCGGGCCAGGGAGAGGTCTATGAGGAGAGCATCTCAGGCAGAGGGAACAGCAAATGCGAAGACTCTGGGGCAGAAGCACGCCTGGAGCAGAATGGACTTGCTGGGCAGTCATAGAAGACGAGATCAGAGAGTTAACCAGGTCAGATCCTGTGAGGCCTTGAGGTCACAGAGAGGAATTTGCCTTTCACCCTGAATAGAATAGAATAATAAGCCATAGGCATATTTCGAGCTGGATCTGATATCCATTAGAGCCAAAATTGTTATTTTTTCCAAAATGACTTCAAGGGAGCTATTGGAAAAGACTAAGGAGTCTTTCTTAGATAGTACCTGCTTTGCAAAGGCCAAAATAGCAGGAAGAAGTTTCTTCCAGGCACCACTATCTCAAGTTACCAGTTCTAAGTTCATAGGAGATGTTTTTGTTTTTGTTTTGTTTTTTCTAGGGCCGCACCCGCAGCATATGGAGGTTCCCAGGCTAGGGATCTAATCGGAGCTGTAGACACCGGCCTATGCCACAGCAACACGGGATCTGAGCCACGTCTGCAACCTACACCACAGCTCATGGCAATGCCGGATCCTTAACCCACTGAGCAAGGCCAGGGATCGAACCCGCAACCTCATGGTTCCTAGTCGGATTCATTAACCACTGAGCCATGATGGGAACTCCTGTTTTTGGTTTTCAGATGATCAAATGCTGGTCTTCAAATGATGTTGGGGGTGGGGGGAGGGGTAGGGAGGAGAAGCCCTGACAAGTAGTGGGCAAGGCCACTAAACAGTCTTCAATGTCCTGCCCATCCTCAACTACCAGCTTTACCCTGTGGTGGCTCTGGTTCCTACCCACCAAGGTCTGCATTCTAGCCAACAGGAAAGAGAATAGGGAGCAAAGTTCTAAGAACTTCAAGAACCCTGGGAGAATCCTGGAGACCCTCTCCTAGGATCCCTGATATTAGTACTTTTAGAATACCTACGATGTTATTTCCCCTTTCCTTTCTCTTTCTCTTATGAGCATAAAGTGAAGTTTTCCAAAGTCTCGGTGATGGGTGATATTGCATCAGATTAAGTACAGAAGTAACCCTTGGTTGCAGTGGGGGCGCAGGTGTGCCTGGGCTATAAGTAGACACTCTTCAGACACCAGCAGTGATGGCGTAGGTTGCATTTTATTGGCTTTCTTTCCGAATCCTTCTACAAAAGAGCCAAGTTTAAAACCAAGTCCCTGGCCAAGGGGGTGAGAACCTTTCCTCTTTCTCCAGAGTCCAATGACTCCCCATCTTCCCCAACTGTGTCACTGCTTCGGTTCATGGGGGTGGAGGGCTTGCTACTTTCATCCCCCACCACGCCCCCAAAGGGAAAAGACCTACCACCAAGCAACCCCTGCCCCTCACCCCAACCCCCCCAACTTGATCCTGGTTACGAGAGGCAGTGGTAAGAACTGTGGGGATCCGGTAGGAGGTCTGAACCCCAGAAGGCCACAGTCAGGGCACAGTTCATGAAGAACACTTCCTCCTCTGGCTTGGTGCCCCCTAGGAATGCTGTTGTGACCACCATCTGGGGGTAGAAGAGAAATCAGTGAAAGCCCATCAGCTTCAACCCCAGTTGTTCCCAGGGGTTGAAGGAAATCATAAGGTTGGGCAGGTTGTACATAGTACAAAAGCACCACATCTAAGCAGGTACCATTCATGTCATAGACATCACACGTGGCTTTTACATTTATCACAGACATTGATCATAAGCCACGACCAGCATCCTCCCCCGCCCCATATGCCAGCTGTTAGCACCTTACTCACAGAGGCCAGCTGCATACTCAGGCCAGGGAGGATCTGAGGTGGGGGCCCTGTCTGGGAGCTGGTGCAGGTAAATGCAGTCAGACCTGAAGGGGCAGCAGCCATTCCCCCGCCTGAAGAACGGCATCGGATCTGGCTATGAAGGTTCACAAAGAGAGAAGACCATCACTTCAAGCCCAGTTGCCCCAGGAATAAGGGGCACTCAAGACTGACATGTAAGATTGGGTGGATTGTACACCGCACAAAGGCACCACATCCTCTGCTCCACTGGCATCATAGACAAGTGTAGATGTTATGTTTGTTACAACTATTTCCCAGCAGATGGCAGTAAAGTTAAGGGGTACCTTTCTCTTAATTTCTGAGACATTTCTTTTTGGGCCAGCAATGACTCTGGGAATCTCCTTTCCTTTCTTTCTTTCTTTCTTTTTTTTTTTTTTAAAGGTCTGCAGGTGTGACATATGGAAACTCCCAGGCTAGGGGTTGAATCAGAACTACAGCCGCCAGCCTACTGAGCAGGGCCAGGGATCGGACCTTCAACCTCATGGATACTAGTCAGGTTTGCTTCCACTGAGCCACAACGGGAACTCCCTCTTTTTTTTTTTTTTTTTTTTTGAGCTAAGTTTCCATACTGCTATCTAGCAGATAACCCTTCAATGCGTCTCTGTAACCAAGTCAGACCAATGCCCTGTTCTGAGGGGTGGTCTTATAATTTGGTAATTGCTAGTTAATGAAATTAAGAAGTTTCCCACTTCAGGAGTTCCTGTTGTGGTTCAGTGGAAACAAATCCCAATAGGAAACGAGGCTGTGGGTTCAATCCCTGGCCTTGCTCAGTGGGTTAAGGATCTGGCATTGCCTCGAGCTGTGGTGTAGGTTGTAGATGTGGCTCGGATCTGGTGTTGCTGTGGCTGTGGCCGGCAGCTGCAGCTCTGATTAGACCCCTAGCCTGGGAACCTCCATATGCCATGGGTGTGGCCTTAAAAAGACAAAAAAAAAAAAGTTTCCCACTTCTGAGATTTCAAATTTCACTCTGCGAAAGGGCAGATACAGGAAGGGTTTGTGGGCAACCTATGATCCGCTTAAACAGGAACAGCTTTTTGTTGCCCAGAAAGACAGATGAGAGGGAGAAAAAGATAATGCGCATATTTATAGCCTTTTCACTGCATCATCCACTCTCTGCTTGACTCCAATACAGTTCAGTCTCTCCCACTTCCTGCAGTTGCAGCGTGAATGCAGGATCCCACTGACCGCCAAACTGGAAGCCTGGGAATCCCTCTAAATGGCTGTGATCTGGAGACAGGCACTTGCCATCTGCCTCTGCACAGACTGAATCATGAGCCACTGCAGCTGCTGACCCTCAACACCCCCGGAAAGGAGCTTAGGCTGGAGATCAGGGGTGCGGCTCTCTGTGCTCTGGGAAAATGGGCAGAACAGTCTTCAGAGAGATATTTTCAGGAGATTTTATGAGACTAGTTCTTGCATCTCCTCATAGCTAGAAAAGCACTAAAATCCTTCATGGTGGCGTCTGCTCCTTGGGACTAGCAGTAACCTTCACGAGACCGGCAGCAACCTTCTGTAAAACATGTGTTGGTGGCATGTACCTCCCCTGTCATCAAAATCACAGATATAGTGACCTTCCCGAGACCGGCAGCAACCTTCTGTAAAACGTGTGTTGGTGGCATGTATCTCCCCTGTCATCAAAATCACAGATATAGTGACCTTCCCCCTCTACTTCTCTGGAGCAGTTCCTCAGAGCCATTTGAAATGCTGCCTCCTGGGCTATAGTCCTCATTTTGTCCCCAATAAAACTTAACTCTCAACTATTAGATTGTACATATGTATTTAGGTTAGCATGGCTGTCCCTTCCTCTTCCTCCTTCTACCACTTGATCATCAGGAACCCTTCCATCCAGCCTACAAAACCTTGCACTCAACCTGTCCAAATTCTCCATCAATCTCCCTGACCCAGCTCTCACGTGACAGGACCAGTTCTGTGGCCACCTATGCTGGAAACATTAATCATCTCTTTTTTTTTTTTTTTTTGCTTTTTAGGGCCGCACCTGAAGCATATGGAGGTTCCCAGGCTAGGGGTCCAATCGGAGCTACAGCTGCTGGCCTACACACAGCCATGGCAATGCAGGATCCAAGCTGCATCTGCAACCTACACCACAGCTCACGGCAATGCCAGATCCTTAACCCACTGAGCGAGGCCAGGGATCGAACCCGCAACCTTATGGTTCCTAGTCGGATTCGTTTCCACTGCATCACAATGGGAACTCCCAACATTAATCATCTTAAATTTGTCTTTCAGGAGTTGCCCTCCTGGCTCAGCGGAAGCAAATCTGACTAGTATCCATGAGGAGGTGGGTTTGATAACTGGCCTCGGTCAGTGGGTTAACGATCTGGCATTGCTGTGAGCTCGGTGTAGGTCACAGATGCAACTCGGATCCTGAGTGACTGTGGCTGTGGCGTAGGCCAGTGGTTTCAGTTCCAACTGGACTCTTAGCCTTGGAACCTCCATATGCTGTGCGTGCGGCCCTAAAAAGACAAAAAAAAAAAAAAAATTTGCCTTTCAACCTTACGGCCAACTGCCTACCCAGGTCTGGCACTTCTTCCTCTCAGGTCATTCTATTACACACTAGGTATCAGACTGCCTGGGTTCAAACTCCACTTCATCGCTTATTCCCCATCTACCATGCGTCAGTTTCTCCTTCTGCAGTGTAAGAATAGTAAGGGTCCCTACTTTACGGAATTTGTGACCTACAGAGTCTGTCATACATAATAAACCTTTCATGACGTTGTCTCCCATCATACTGGCACTTGGGTGCTCCCCTCCCCTTGATGACTTCTAAAGACTCCCAAGACATGCAGCTGCAGGATCTCCCCACTTTGACCTCTCTGCCCGGAGTGCTTCCTTTTTTCTCCTTTGAGGAGCCCTTATTCCTCCTCCAACACCCAGCTCAAACACTTCCCCCTCTGTGAGACTCACCCAAGTTTTTTGTTTGTTTATTTTTTGTTTTTTTCCAGCTGCACCTGCAGCATACGGAAGTTCCCCAGCCAGGGATCGAATCTGAGCTGCAGCCGTAGCAATGCCAGATCCTTAATCCACTGCACTGGGTCGGGGATTGAAACCGCACCACCGCAGAGACAATGCCAGATCTTTAACCTGCTGCACCACAGTGGGAACTCCTTGAGTTTTGTTTTCAGTAACTTTGTTGAGGCAACTATTAACAATTCACAGGGAAAATCCAGATGTCCTCCCAACAATGGGGAATGTCTCCCAGATAGAGATGAGACCTTTTTATCCTACCTTTATCCAACCATACTGTGCATATGTCAAGTGTAATAAACCTTTGCAGGAGTTCTCCGGTGTTGTCACTGCTGCGGTGTGGGTTTGATCCTTGGCCTGGGAACTTCCACATGCTCCATCTGTGGCTAAAATTTTTTTTAAGTAAAAAAAATAAAATAAACCCTTTGGAAAGGCAGAATATAAGCACTTGGAATTGTAGATAATTCCAAATTTGGAGTAAAAGCTTACCTTCTCCAAGCAATTAAAACCTACTCAACTTTCCTGCTTCTCCAAATGGCTGCCTATCAGTCTCCTCAGAGACTGAATGTTTACAAAGATCAGTTAAGGGAGTTCCCATTGTGGATCAGTGGTTAAGAACCCTACTAGTATCCATGAGGACAAGGGTTACATCCCAGGCCTCGCCCAGTGGGTTAAGGATCTGGCTTTGCTGGGGCTGTGGTGTAGGCCGGCAGCTGCAGCTCTGATTCAACCCCTAGCCTGGGAACCTCCATACGCCGCAGGTGTGGCCCTAAAAAAAAAAAAAAAGATCATTTAAGCAAACAACAGGTATTCATACTTATTCGCTTTCCTGCCTAAAAAAGAAATCAGAAATAAAAGCCAAGAAGGGCTTCCCATCGTGCCGAAAGCTTCCCTGCATGTGTCCTGAGCCAGGCTAGGAGAGAAACTTAGCCTTGACTTTCTCAGTCACTCAATATTATTTGCTGGGCTTTGTGAAACCAAGGGAACAGCTCATACCCTCACCTGCCATCTCTATCACTCTGCACTTCCAGGATGGGGGGATCCCAGGCTGGGAACCACAGCTGACCAGGAATGCATCACAGGCTATCTTTCCTAACCCGAGTCCTGTTCCCCCTGCCAGGCTCACCTGGTCTGAGCCTTGAAGTTCCTGATGAGTTGCTCCTTCTCAGGCCCCTCGCTCACCCAGAACTTGCAGGGGATGAGGTAGCTGGAATGAACATGGCACTGGGGACAGGTCCTGCGGGGTAGGGGTGGGGTGGGAGGTGGGAGAAGAGGAGTCACAAGCCCATTGGCCTGCCTCCAAGCCCACACCTCTCTGGGGCCTTTTCCTCCCTCCCTGCGGGCAGGGACACTGACTTGATGACCTCCACAGGGAGTCCCTTCGGTTCTTCTGCCAGGTCCGCAGGCAGCCCAGGCAGCGGGCGTGACTGCAGTTGGGCAGGATGCGGAAGATCCGCTCAGCCTCGGGCTTGTCCCATACCTTGTCCATGCAGATGCCACACATGGTGTCATGACTGTCCTGCTCCCTCTGCAGGCATGGGCTGGGTCAGAGACACTCACCCCCAACACACACACACTGCCACCCGACAGCCCTCCTCCCGCAGCTCTGGGCATCCCAGAGGTCCAGCATGGCATCCTCCACGCCTTCCCCTCCACTCCCTGCTCCATCTCAAGGTCCAGGCTCTGAAGTGGGGTGGGGAGCTCCCGGAGAGGGACTGACTGAAGCTGAGACTTCTGGAAGTAGCTATGATCACTGTCGGCAGCTGCTGGGGAATACTGGGTCCGTTCATTCATTTAATCATTCACAGGATATCCACTGAGTGTCTGCTGCATGCAAGGCCCTGTGGGCGCATAAAGTTCTGCCCCCCCGTAGCTCAGACTCTAGTCAGAATTATGTCTCTAACACAACTATTTAGACCATTGCCATTCAACACGACACAGCCACCTGCCATGTGAGCACCTGAAATGCAGCGAGTCTGAAGGAAGATGTGTTACGTGTAAAATGAGATTTTGAAGCTTAGTACCAAAAAGACTCTAAAATGTTTCACTGATTTTTTATATTGATTACATATTGAAATGATAGTATTAGATATGTAATTTTCAATATATTGAGTTCAATAAGATAAATCTTTGTTAAGTTTTTTACTTTTTTTTTTCATGTGGCTACTAGAGAAATTTTTTTGGCCACACGCATGGCATGTGGAAGTTTCTGGGCCGGGGACGGAACCCCGGTCACAGCAGCGAGCCAAGTCACCATGGTGACAATGCCAGATCCTTAACCCACTGCACCACAAGATAACGCCTCTGTGAATTTTTTTTTCTTTTTCTTTTTTTTTTCAAGGCTACGGGTCAAATCAGAGCTGCAGCCCACAGCCTACAGCAATGCAGGATCCAAGCCACATCTGCAACCTATGCCACAGCTTGTGGCAATGCTGGATCTTTAACCCACTAAGTGAGGCCAGGGATTGAACCCATATCCTCATGGATACTAGTTGGGTTCTTGACCTGCTGAGCCACAATGGGAACTCCCCTCCAAGAAGTTTTAATTGCATAAATGAATTGTAAAATGGCGTGACCACTTTGGAAAACAGTTTGGTGGTTCCTCAAAATATTAAGCGTAAGGTTAATATAGGATCCAGCAATTCCACTCCTAGGAATATACCCAAGAGAAATGAAAATCTAGATCTGCACAAAAACTTGTACATAAATGCTCATAACAACATTATTCATAATAGCTAAAAATCAAAAACAACCCAAGTCCATCAACTGGTAAACGAATAAAACAAAATGTGGTAAACATCCATACAATGAGATACTTTCTGTCCATAAAAGGGAATGAAGTACTTACAGATTCTATAACATGGATGAACCTAGAAAATATTATACTAAGAAGCCAGACACAAAAAGGCCATATATCGTTGACTCCATTTACATGAAACGTCCAGAATAGGCAAATCCATAGAAGCAGAAAATAGATTGATGGTTGCCTGTGGTCGCGAGGGGTTATGGGTGGAGAGGCTCTTCTAAAATTAAATAGCACTAGAGTTGCCTGGTGTCTTAGTGGGTTAAGGATCCAGCATTTTCACTGCTATGGCTTGAGTTTAATACCTGGCCTGAGAACTTCTGCATGCCACAAGAGCAGCCAAAAAAAAAAAAGTTGAAATAAAATTTAAAAATAAATAAAAATAAGAGTTCTCTTGTGATGCAGCAGGTTAAAGATCTGATGCTGTCACTGCTATGGCTTGGGCTGCTGCTGTGGTGCAGGTTCAATCCCTGGCCTGGGTGATTCTATAGGAGTGGCCATAAATAAATTAAAAAATAAGTTTAAAAATTAAATAGTGCTGGAGTAGCACAGTGGGTTAAGTAAGCATTGTTACCAGAGTGGCTTGGGTTGCTGCTGTGCCGCAGGTTTGGTCCATGGCCTGAGAACTTCCACATGCTGTGGATACCACCAAAAACAAACAAAAAAACAAAATCCCAGAAAACAAATAAATGGTGCTAATCATGTTTGTACAACTCTAAATACACTGTATTACATTGAATTGTACACTTTTATTTTTATTTTTTTTTATTTTTTATTTTTATTTTTTTTTGGCTATTTCTTGGGCCGCTCCCTCGGCATATGGAGGTTCCCAGGCTAGGGGTCGAATTGGAGATGCAGCCACAGGCCTACGCCAGAGCCACAGCAACCTGGGATCCGAGCCGCGTCTGCAATCTACACCACAGCTCACAGCAACGCCGGATCGTTAACCCACTGAGCAAGGGCAGGGATCGAACCCGCAACCTCATGGTTCCTAGTCAGATTCATTAACCACTGCACCACGACGGGAACTCCTGAATTGTACACTTTTAAATTGGAGAATGTTGTGGTGTGGGAATTACATCTTCTCAACTGGTTACAATAAAGCTGTTACCAAAAGTACATGTGACATATTTCTGTTGGACAGCATTGAATTTGAGCAATAATTTAAAAAATAACTGCTAAGGTTTAGTGTTTACTCTGTGCCAAGTACTGGGCTAAGCACATCAAAGGTATGAACGCATCACACCCTCACAGGACTCTGTGAGGCGGATATTGTTGCCAGTGCCCTGTTGCAGATGAGGCAATTGAGGTCCAGGGAGGTTAAGTGACTTGGTTCAAGGTCAAACAGTTCCTAAGTGGCCAAGGCAGCATTTGAAAGTAGGTGATTTGACTCCACAGGCACCCTGGTGTCCTACTTCTAGAACACACAGAGTTAGAGCTGGAGGAAAACTCCCCTCTGGCTGGGAGTCTTCAGGATCCAGAGGCGTGGAAAGAAATACAGACAGAGTGGAAACCCTGGTCCCAGATCCCACTTGCGCCCACCTGCAGTGCCCTTGATGACTCACATGACGGCGCTGGGGACTTCCAGGAACGGCCACCAACTTCCTCAGCCTTGGTGAACAACTCCTCCAGGCCAGGCTCCTTGCCCAGGTAGGCCCCGGCCCAGCCCCATCCCACAGCCACCGTGGGCAGGTAGGTGGGCTCGGAGCCCCTGTGGGTCAGCCCCAGCCGGGGGCCTGGCGGGGTGACATGTGGCTGCGAATGGTGGCTGCCCCACTCGAGGTGGCGGGGGTGCGGCAGGTGCTGATAGCTGGAAGGTTAAAGAGGCAGGAAGGTTCCCCCCAGGGCCGGAAGCCAGCTCAGTCTAGAACTTGGAGCCCAGGGGGGAGAGGACGGGAAGAAGCACGCTGGCTCGGGGAAGCCAGCGGAGGCTCCAGGAAGACGCATGCGCAGTACAGGTGACCCTCCTGGGCCCCCACCCCTCCCCATGCGAGAAGAAGAGGTGCTTACCTGCGCAGAGCTCCGTGGGAGCCGAAGCCCCATTGAAAGTATCTGCACACTTGGGACACCTTCCAGTCTTGAGCCAAGCCGCAGCTTGGGACCCGGTGACAGCCCCCTCCGTCAAAGCTCCTAAGAGATGGTCTGAATCAGACCCAGCCCCATTTCAGTTCCAGGCTGTGCGACATGAGGACACAGGCTCCAGACTTGGTCCTGTGCTCAACTCCTGGCCCCCCCTGGGTAGCCCTGGGTGGGGAACTCCGCTTCCCTAAAGCTTGGTTTCCTCACCCACAAAAGTGAGGAAAAGAATGCCTCCTGTTACCTGAGGGCCGTTGTGAGGGTTTTGTAAGAGTTGGTACAATGCACACTGTGGGGGCTCAGTAAGTCACACCTAACACGTTTCTACTATTCCTTTCTCCAACCACGGGGTCTCATGGGTTCTGGAATCAGAAATTCTGGGTTCAGGAGTTCTCTGGAGGCCCAGTAGGTTAAGGACTCATGTCACTGCTGTGATGTGGGTTTGATCCCTGGCACTGCCCAAAAAATAATTCTGGATTCAGATTCTGGCAGCGGGGCCAGCTCTACTGAGAAGCTAATTGAGAAGCTCCTGCTGGAAGTCTGAGGGCAAGTTCTTGGGGACAGAGAGCTTTGAACACATCCCTCAAAATCTTGCCTGAAGTGCCAGCCTTGGAGGAGAAAGATTCCGAAATGGTGAAAAGCATTTGATTTAGTGATGTGATTTATCCAAAAACATCTTTTTAAAAAAAAAATACCTCCTGAGAGGGAGTTCCCTTCATGGCGCAGTGGTTAACGAATCCGACTAGGAACCATGAGGTTGCGGGTTTGGTCCCTGCCCTTGCTCAGTGGGTTAATGATCTGGCATTGCCGTGAGCTGTGGTGTAGGTGACAGACGCGGCTCGGATCCCAAGTTGCTGTGGCTCTGGCGTAGGCCTGTGGCTACAGCTCTGATTCAACCCCTATCCTGGGAACCTCCATATGTTGCGGGAGCGGCCCAAAGAAATAGCAAAAAGACAAAAAAAAAAAAAAAAATCTCCTGAGAGAGGTCCCTGGTTATCAGGTTAAAGATCGGGTTTTGTCACTGCTAAAGCTTGGTTGCTGCTGTGATACAGATTCGATCCCTGGCTTGGGAACTTCCACATGCCTTAGGTGTGGCCCCTCTGAAAAAAATCTTTCTCACCTTTTTTTTTTTCATCTTTTTCAGGGCTGCACCTGTAACATATGGAGGTTCCCAGGCTAGGGGTCTAATTGGAGCTGTAGCTGCTGGCCTACACCAGAGCCACAGCAACGTGGGATTCAAGCCACATCTGCGACCTACACCACAGCTCACAGCAATGCTGGATCCCTAACCCACTGAGCGAGGCCAGGGATCAAACTTGCAACCTTGTGGTTCCTAGTCGGGTTTGTTAACCACTGAGCCACAAAGGGAACTCCAAAAAATCTCTTTTGGAATTAAGAGTAATGTAAAGTACTTTATTTTAAAATGAGACGATGTAGAGTACTTTGGAAATTTAACCTTTGCAACCATTGATTTTATGATGAAAACCATTAGATAACTTGAAGTGTGGAGGGGATACATGTTTACTTTGCATTTCTTTTAAGTTTATAGGGGATGCCTGGCCTGGTTTGTTTCTGTGCCCAATTATAACGTGGGGAGTTGAGAGGAAGAAGCCGGGGTGGGGTAGGGATCAGATTGGTGGCAACAGCCAAAGTTAAGGAGGATGGAGGGTAGGGTGAGGGGTGGAGGGGGAAGGTGGAAATGAGAGGAAGGGGTGGGTAAGCTGAGAGGAGGAACCTCTTATCTCCTAGGGGAAAAGCCAGTAACCCTCAGAGGAAGGGATTGTAGGCCTCCTGTCCCCAGTCCCCAGAGCTCTGCTTTCCCTAAAGACCACCAGTGAGACCAGCCTCAAGGTTTGCCTGGAGAGCCCACCACACTAGCTTTGAAAAAGCTGAGGGGTCCAGCAACAGAGCCCTCCCAAGCACAGCCAGAGGGGCTCTTAGTCCATCAGAAGAGCCATGACAAAAGGGCTAGAAGCTTCGTAATCAAATTGATTTGAGAAACTCTTCCTTCTATATTTTTGTAGAGTCACGTTGTATGTTGCTAATTGTACCTGAACACATTAAAGGCCCTGATAAGTCCTGCCAAGGAAACTATTTGATTTAACAGGGCATTGCTTCAACTTGTTTTTGTTATTGGCTTTTGTTTTGTTATATGGCTCCACCCATACTGCCTCAACATAGCAATAAAACACATTTTGTTCCAGGAACTGTCAAATTAATCATTTAATCTTCAAAACAAGCCTTAAAAGCCAGGAGTCTTTTTTTTTTTTTTTTTTTTTTTTTTTTTTTTGCTGTTGTTTTCAAAATCCGAGGCTCAGAGAGATTAAGTAACTGGCCTGGGACTCGGGACAAGAGCTAGGACCATAACCCAGGAGTCCTCACTCAGCCCAGTACTTCTCTAGTTAACTAAGGTTGACTTGGCAGGGGTGAGGGCTGCTGGTTTTGGGGAATTTCTTTCTTTCTTTCTTTTTTTTTTTTTTTGTTTTTTTTTTTGTTTTGTTTTTTAGGGCCACACCCTAGGGGTCGAATCAGAGCTACAGCTGCTGGCCTCTACCACAGCCACAGCCACACCGGATCCCCGACCCTCCCACTGAGCAAGGCCAGGGGTCGAACCAGCGTCCTCGTAGATCTCAGTGAGGTTCATTACTGCCAAGCCACGACAGGAACTCCTGAATTTGGGGAATTTCTTAAGCCAGCATTGGAGGCCAAGGGATGTGGACAGGACAGCCCAAGGTCATCTAGGCCTGGGGACAGAGCAAAAGCAGCTTGGTGGCTGGGGGACCGGAGCAGTGGACCTCTGAGCAGTGAGCCTGGGGAATCAGGACTGAACTGCTGGGTGAGATCCGGGGTGGGGGTGCAGGGGAGCAGGATGACTGAGGAGGGTGGGGTGGGCATGGCAAGTGGGGGGCTGCCAAATGAGCTCCCTGACCAGGATTTTTAAAACCTGTGGGCCCAAGCTGAGTCTTCCTGAGCTTTGGGTGAGAACAGGAACAACCAAAAGCCCCCTTAAAATATGTCTTTTCTTTTTTTTTTTGACTTCCTCTTACAGTGGGGCTTCCTTTCTTCCCAGCCTGGGAATATCACTTTGCACTGAGACCCTAAAATCTACAATTATCCCTCCTTTACCCAAACCTCAGTTCTCTCTGGAGAACTGATCTCTTCTAGCCGTTGGCAAAGTGAACCTGTGCTAAGGCATGAGCATCTGCTGGAAGGCCTCGTGAGCCAGCACACCCAGAAGAATGAGTCTCTAAGGCTGTAACATTCACCCTGAAGTGTTTCCACACAAGCACTGAGGAGCACCTGGCACCAGGGTACGAAGGTAACCGGGAGGCCAGATCTCACGGCAGGGAGCCATTTGGTGTTTCAGTGGAAGAGAATAAAAGGCAAGGGAACCTTGCCTTAATGGGTCAGACCCTGAGCTAACCCTGACTCAGGCCGTGCAGATCTGGTATGTCTCAGTGTCTGCTTTTTTTTGGTTTGTCTTTTGCTTTTTAGGGATGCACCTGAGGCATATGGAAGTTCTGAGGCTAAGGGGTGAATCAGAACTACAGCTGCTGGCCTACACCACAGCCACAGCAACATGGGATCTGAGCCATATCTGAGACCTACATACACCATAGCTCATGGCAATGCTGGATCCTTAACCCCCGAGGCGAGGCCAGGGATTGAACCTGCACCCTCGTGGATACTAGTTGGATGTGTTTCCGCTGCGGAAACGGGAACTCCTTAGTCTCTGCCTTTGGACTATGAGTGGGTGAGAGCTAATCTCTAGACCCTCCCAGCGTTGGGGTGGGAGCTAGGAAGTCCCTTCTCCCACCTGATACACCCCCACATTCTTAGAGACCATGTTTTCAATGGCCCCGTTGAACCCCCCCAAAATTTTCCCCCACTTCCCCTGTGTTCTCCCAAAACCCAGACCCGTACCTGCATGGCTGCTGGGAGCCGGGGCTGCTCTCCCCACTGTGGCCGCTGTCATCCGTCCCAGCAGGGTCCATCCCAGCTGTGGCCCCTAATGAGCATCAGGCAGGGCTTCCCTGGTGCTCCTTTATCCCTCCCTCTCTGCGCAGGGCCAGAGGGAGGAGGGGCTGCGCAGCCAGGTCCACCCTTCCTGTGGCCCCAGGCGGGAAGGATGGAGGCAGGACGGCTGGAAGACTCTCGTAGGTGGGAGGCTGGAGCTGCCCAGTCCAGGCTGCAGGACCTGGGTGGGGTTGGGTACCAAGGCCTTCAGGGATCCCTGGATGAATCCTGGAGGAAACTGGGGCATGGCTTAAGGACTCGAAGGGCCTTAGCAAGGGCCACCCTAAGGGGTGGCCAGGAGGGGGCTTGCCTGAGGCTCTGTCTGATGGGGAACTCCACTGGAGGGTAGCACAATCAGAGCCTCTCTTGGGCGGTACAAATGGCTGGTGGGTTCATAGCCTGCATGGCGGAGACCAGTGGGCTGGGCTCGTTGATGACGGGGAGTTAAGGGAAGAGGACCACCAGCTCGAAGAGCCCTTTCAGCTCTGACCATTCCTAAAACCCCCTCACTTCCTCTCTTACTCCTCCACAGCGCTGGACCGCAATACCCCACTTAAATGAAAGGAGAGGAGTTCTTTTGTGGTGCGGTGGGTTAAGGATCCAGCATTCTTACTGCAGTGGTCCTGGTTGCTGCTGTGGTGCAGGTTTGATTCCTGGCCTAGGAACTTCCACATACTGTGGGTGTGGCCAAAGAAAAAAAAAGTTAAGGGAGAGACTTTTATTTAATGTATTTAAAATGTATATTATATTATTTTTTTAGCCACCCCTGTGGCATGTGGAAGTTCTCAGGCCAGGAATCGAATCCTCGCCACAGCAGTAACCAGAGCTACAGCAGTGACAATGCTGGATTCTCAACCCACTGAGCCATAGGAAACTCCAAAGAGAGATTTTTAAATTGAATTTAAACAACTTTCTATCAGGAAATTGAGATGCTAGTTTGGGAAACCAATAGTCTTGGGCATCTCTGTTATTTCTTTAACTTTTGCTGGATCAAAATTATCTAAAAACAGTTTTTATAGGTGCTGCTAATCTGCCCTCTGTGAAGGCTATGCCTGATTTTACTCCCACCAACAGTACGGCAGTGACTGTTTGTGGACACCTTTGCCGACCTAGTATAGTCACACTTGTTGGTGTTTGATTTGTTATGTAGAACAACAGTATCTCGTAGTTTTGATTTATATTTCTGTATGAGATTAAACGTCTTTCCATGTGTTTTAGCAGCATTTCTTTTCCTGGTCATATCCTTTGCCCATTTTTCCTTTCATGTTATTGACCTTTACTCATTGATTCGTAGGTGCTGTTTATATATTAAGGGGATTAGCCTTTGTGTTATTGTCACATATATTTATTGTTTTTTTTGTCTTTTGTCTTTTTAGGGCCGCACCCGTGGCATATGGAGGTTCCCAGACTAGGGGTCTAATCGGAGCTGTAGCCGCCAGCCCACGCCAGAGCCACAGCAATGCCAGATCCGAGGCGCATCTGTGAACCACACCACAGCTCACAGCAATGCTGGCTCCTTAACCCACTGAGCAAGGCCAGGGATCGAACCCACAACCTCATTGTTCCTAGTCAGATTCATTTCTGCGGTGCAACAATGGGAACACCTGTCATGCACATTTAAACATGGTTGATCAAAATTTTTTTCTCCATATTCCACCAACCCCCCTGCCATGGAAGAAATTTTTTAAATGTGTATATAGTAAGAGCTATTATCTTTTTATTGTATAGACTAAGTTTTGTGTATACTGCAGGAAACTTAGAAACTTTTGTGTGTTTGATAGACTTTTGAAAGGTCTCTCCATTTCAAGATTATATACAATTATCCCCATATTTCCTCTAGGTTTTTTTTTTTTTTTTAGGGCTGCACCCACGGCATATGGAAGTTCCTAGGCCAGAGGTCGATTGGAGCTGCAGCTGCTGGCCAACACCACAGCTCATGGCAACAGTGCATCCTTAACCCACTGAGTGAGGCCAGGGATTGAACCCGCGTCCTCACGGATATTAGTTTTGTTACTGCTGAGCCGGGACGGGAACTTCTGGTCTAAATTTCTTATTCATTTGTCCTGGGCTTCTGTGAAGATGGCACCATGGGGAGTAAATCAGGAAACTCAGGTGTCAGCGACGGAGAGGAAGGCCCTGATGTCCTGTTGGGGTAACCCTGACAGCGAGTGACAGGCTTCAGCTCTGCAAGTCCTACGTGCATCTCAGGGCCCAGGGGGAGCTGCCTCCTCCAGACCCTCTGAGACCTTCCCAGACCACCTCATGCCAAGCCTGGTCTGTGCCACGGTACCACACAGCCCTCCAGAGGGTGGGTATCCTTCCCCCCTCCCACCCTAACGCTCCCCGCAGGGCGGGACAGCATCTGCTTGGTCCTCCACAGCTCCTACCGAGGGGGGTGCAGAGCAGGCAGAGGCGGCGGGGAGATGCGCAGCCCCCATGAGCCAGAACCGACCCTCCTGGCCAGCACCCCATGGTCTGACGAGCCTCACCAAGTCTCCCCTCTGAGCACTGGCTGCGGAAGGCGGGGGGCGTCCCATCAGCCCCCGAGGACAAACACTGTGAAGAACTGAGTTAGCCTAAATCAACTCTTAAATATTTAATTCCCATTTATTTAAAGTTCTGTCAGTCTGTGTACACTATTTATATTAAAAACAGGAAGCTGCTCCTAGCAAAAATATACATTTCAGTTTTGGAGATTGTTCAGACACTGAGAAGAGCTGTAGCCTCAGTACCAGACCGGGGGGGGGGGGGGCAAGGATGGGAAGTGGTGTGTGGCCGGGAGGGGACAATCCTGCCAGCACAGAGTACCCCCAGGGAAGGAAGACCAGACAGGACCCAGGAACCTGGGCGCTAACCCCAGGTCTTCCGCCACCTTCTCAGAGACCCTAGCCAGCCCCTGGGCGCTCCAGGTCAGCTTCCTCCCTGGAAAAGTGCCCTGTCCTCCCGCTCAGACGGGGCCCCAGCTGTGCTTCAGCCCCTGCTGAGGTGAGTGCTGTCACTGGGGAGGGGGCCGGGGTGGGGCCAGGAGTGCGACTGGGCCTGGCAGGGTCCCTGGTCACCAGAAGCGGTGCAGGGAGAGCTCCAGGTGCCTGGCTGGGCCAATCACAAGGAAAGGGGAGGGCAGCAGAGCTGCTGGAACAAATGGGTGTCACAAGTGAGCGGGATCAGTTCATCCTGGGTACCTCCCCTGCGAGCAGTGCTGGGCTGGGGCAGCAGGGCTCCCCGCCCGCCCGGGGAGTCAGGGGCACAGCTCTGTGGTCCACCTGCCTCAGGAGGGAGGCCGAGGTTGTGGAACCTGCAGGTAAAGTGATTTCAGTGCTCGTGCTGCGTGTGCTGGAGGCGCTCCAGGGAGTGTGCGCTTCAGCTGGGCTGGAGCCAGTGTCGCCCGGCTGGAGAAAGAAGGGCGTGGCTGAGGCCAAGCCGGGGTGCTGCGGAGGTGGGAGGTGCGATGCTGACACAGCGTGGGCAGGGCTCAGTGGCTGCTGCAGAGGCTGGAGAGAGTGGGGTGCTGAGGGAGGACCCACCCAAGGCCTGGGGTCAGAATCAAGTCTGCTGCCCACTGCCTTCCCTACCAACTGCTCCCTTGAGGCATGCTCCTCTTCAATGGGGGTGTGGGCGCCCCCACCTGGAGGGAATCCCACCTCCATCCAGGCTGGGGGCATCCGCCAGCAGCCAGCACAGTGGCACTGGCCTGGAAGACTGGTGCAAAGAAAAACAAAAGAGGGGTGGGCGTCTGTGGGGCTGAGGCATGCTGCAGGAGCGGGGTCCGCTCAGCCATGGGGTGCCAGCCTCAGCCTCGGGTGGGCGGCCTCCCCCAGGGACCCTGTGGCTAGGGCTGCTCGGCACTCAGCCCAGGCCCTGCGTGGCTTCCCCAGTAAGCCAGGCCCGGAGAGCTTAGTGTTTCTTTGGATGGCCTGCGTGTCCTTTGAAGACTGGAGAAGGCGATGGTTGGTGCAGAGGGCAGGCCCTGCCCCCTCCTGCTCCGGGGCCGGGGAGCAGGGGACAAAGCAGCGGTCTTGTTTTGGTGCTGGTGAAATAACACAAACTGTCTCACAGGAAGAGAAAGATGGACAGACAGGATGGGGAGAGAGAAAGCGAGGCTGAGAGAGGAAGGAAAAGAAAGAGCAAAGAGATGAGAGAGAGGGGAGCTGAGGAGGGAGAGGAGGCAGGGCTATAAGGAGTGGGAGGCCGTGCGTCTGGCTGAGCCTGTGACCTGCTGCTCGGCTGAGGGCTCGGGCTGGTCAACGGAAACGTCCCGCAGGCAGTGTCTGTCCCCGCGCCGTCCACCTGCTCCGGGAGGCCTGTTGGGAGGCCCAAGGCGCACCCCTCAGTACATGTCCTTGTAGATCTCCTGGAGCAGGGGGTGCAGCGAGGTCTCGGTCTCGGTCTTCTTGATCCGCTGCATCATCTGGGCGTGCTCGGTGACCAGCTGCCGCAGGTCTGCCATCTTCTGCAGCAGCTTGGGGAAGAGGTACTGGGCGTCGGGGTGGTTGGCCTGCAGGTGGAACTCGAGGGCACGCAGGATGGTGTCCTGGATGGCCTCCACCTGTGACACGTTCATGAGGCCTGGCCGGTCTGTGGGGACACAGGGCAGAGGTGTGGGAGCAGCAGGCATACCCGGGCTCTCAGGAGGACAGGGGACCTTGGCCACGTGGGTGACTTGGCCCACCGGGACAGATGTAAGCCCGGTGCTGTCAGCCCCACTGAGTGTCCTAGTCCCTGCCTCCCCCACCCCCCGGCCCAGACCCTGAGTAGGCAGTATAGCAGCGTGTTAAGAGACTCACTGCCTGGACTCAAATCCCTTCTCTACCATGACTAGCTATGAGGATAGAGCATGTCACTCAGCCTCTCTGGACCTGTTTCCTCATCTGCAAAATGGGGATAAGAGAAGCACCTGTCACACAGAGTTACTGTGAGGATGAGAGATACACTCTAGGAAAAGGAGCCAGAACAGAGCCTGGCGTGGAGGAAGCTCTATGCCACTGTCGACATGCTGACGTCCCCATGTTGTCAGAGCTTGGGCTCGGCACCCTGCAGGGAGGGCCCAACCGCCAGGAGGGCTGAGTGTGCGGGGCCACCCTACGGCCCCACCCTCTCTTACCTCCACACAGAATGATGGCTGCGATGAAGAGAGCCAGGTCACTATCATCGAGTTCCAGGGCATTGAACTTGACAGCGAACTCAAACTTGGGCTCAATGATGTCACTGAAGGGCTTTCGGATGCTGCGCAGGAACTCGCGGGTGACAAAACCAGTGCCGTTGGCCACCAGCAGCCCATCCTTATTGACGATGGAGGCCAGCATGGCGAAGATGGCCTCGTGCACGCCGTACTTGAGAAGGGTCACCTGGTCGTTGAGGAAGAGGTGGTCGAAGCTGGGGATGCTCTTGGCGAACTCGGTCAGCTCGCGCACCGTCTCCACCGTGGTGCACTGGCAGCGGTAGAAGACGTGCACGCTGATCTCCTTGTAGGGCGGCAGGCCATTCACCAGCTGCTTCCACACCAGGCCCTTCTCGGCCTGCCACAACGTCTCGATGTCGTGGATCACAAAGGGCTGAAAACCAGGCCCCGTTAGAGGCCAGGCCTCGGGGACCCCTGCCCGTGTGTCCCCCCTCCCCCCGCCTGTACCACAAAGTGAGGGGAGGGAGGAGGAGGGCAGGCAGCAGCGGGAACAGCCGGGCTGCGCAGGGACACTCACCGCTGTGTGGCTGGCCTTGCCGGTGAGGATGGCGCGGGCCTTCTTTTTGGTCATGTTGAAGTTTTTCAGGTAGGCGCTGTAGAGGTGCTTGGAGAAGGCCTTCAGGTCAGCCACCTGCGGGTTGTGCTGACTCCCCTCGTTTGCCGTCAGCCCAGCCACCAGCTTCCTTTTCTCTGCCTCGGGCATCCGGCCAAAGCGAATGGCTGCACAGGGAAGGGGGACAGTCATGGAGGAGCCCGGGCAGTGGCAGCACCTCTAAGGTACACGAGCAAAGACAGAGATGTGTTTTTTTCTTGGTCCTTTTTAGGCCCACACCTGCGGCACATTGCGGTTCCCAGGCTAGGGGTCGAATTGGAGCTCTAGCCGTTGGTCTATACCACAGCCACAGCAATGCCAGATTCTTAATCCACTGAGCAAGGGCAGGGATTGAACCTGCATCCCCATGGATGCTAGTCAGGTTCATAACCTGCTGAGCCATATAGGAACTCCCCAGAGATGCATTTTTTTTTTTTTTTTTTTGTCTTTTTGAGGCCATACTCATGGCATATGGAGATTCCCAGGCTAGGGGTCTAATCAGAGCTATAGCCACTGGCCTACGCCAGAGCCACAGCAATGCGGGATCCGAGCTGTGTCTGCGACCTACACCGCAGCTCAGGGCAATGCTGGATCCTTAACTGAGTGAGGCCAAGGACTGAACCCAAGTTCTCATGGATGCTAGTAGGGTTCGTTAACCCCTGAGCCATGATGGGAACTCCCAGAGATGCATATTTTGAGCATGGGGCCCTCAGAAGCTCTAGAACTAGCAAGGGGGATGCTGGGGAACCCTCTAGAACATAGGTTCCAGGAGGCTGGGCTCACAGTGCTGGGCACACGGGACCCTAACTCATGGTGTGACTGAGTCCCTCTGGTTGGGAGGGGGGCAGCGAGGCAGGAAGACCGTCTCTGGTGTCAAAGGCCTGCGCCTGAGCTCCAGCATGGCAGCTTGCTGGCTGTGCGACTTCAGGCAGGCTACCTCACTTTTTTCATGAGAGAGATGAAATCTTACTAGGCTGTCGGAATTAAACACAACTACTCCCCTGGGGAGCATTCAGAAATCCTAGTAACCAGCAGGGTCTGCAGCTGGCTTCTCTCAGAGGAGAAGTGAGAAGAGTTCAGTCAACCCTGAGGTCTGGGGAGGGGCTAACCCAGTGGCGCTGCAAATCAGGAAAAGCTTGGGAAGGCCAGTGGCCGACCTGCGTGCCCACGGTGTCGGGCACTGCTCTGAGGGCACTCCCTTCTGTCTCTGGGCTCCCGGAACCTGGCCCCGTGATGCCCGTGCCAGCTGCCCATGCGCCACCCGGCCGGCTCACCGTTGTGAGACATGCCCAGCGCCAGGCATTTCTGGAAGCGGCAGTACTGGCACTTGTTGCGGTTCTTCTTCTGGATCTTGCAGATCCGCTCACACTTCTCGTACTCCAGCTTCATGCGGATTGTCCGGCGGAAGAAGCCCTGTGGGACAGCGGATGAGGGAGGGTGAGAAAAGCCACGAAGAAGGGAGAAAGATGGTTCCTGCGCTGCCCGTGGGGCCGTGCTGGGGGCTCGACTGTGCATCAGGATGGAGCAATTCCTCAACTTGGAAGTGATGGGGGGAAGTACTTTGGGAAGGGAGAGGGAGAAGGAAAGTGAACAACTCTAAACCTTCTGAAATAATTAAAATATGATGCCATATTGATTTCAAGTGCGTTTTCGTTGGTTTGGTAACATAAAATTATATTGTGGCTAAGCTGGTTTATTCATAAATGTGGTTCTGCATCTTTCCTGGAGAGTCATTTAATAAAATAAGACGTGAAATTTTGATGGGGGTGCAGTAAGGAGGAAGAACCTACAAGCACCACTGGAAAAAGAAATACAACGTTTCCTTTTTTATCGGAGTGCCCCCTGGGGCCTTAAGGCACAGGAAACCCTGACCACAGGGCTCAAGCCCAAGACCCTCATCCTGTCCTGCCTGTCTTCTCGTGTCCAGTCCCCAGGGGGCGCCAGCAGCCCAGAGAGCCCACGTGAGAGGCTGGGTCAGCACCACGAATGGCGGGCAGGACCCAGAGCTAAGCCTGGAAGGCGCGCAAGGGCCTGGCTGCCTCCCAAGTAGGAATTCCGCCGTGGGTACAGTCAGGGCCTCGCCCCGCAGCAGGGAAAGCCTTTCTGGCAGGTCTATTCAGCACGTGACCACAGCCCCGCCAGGCAGCCACCCCTCCACTGCCCGTACCTTGCACCCCTCGCAAGCGTGGACTCCGTAGTGGAAGCCTGATGCCTTGTCCCCGCACACCCGGCACTCCATGCTGAGGCCACCGCACGAGGCCCCGTCGCAGCCCATCTGCAGCTGGTCCAGCAGCGCGGGTGGAGAGCAGCTCTGGGAGAGATCTGCAGACACAGCAGGGGCAGCGGGTCACAGTCGGCCAGGCCGGGGGGGAGGGGGGAGGTGGCTGGAGCCCCCAGGGCCACACAGACCTCAGGAAGAGCCGGCCTTGCCAAATCACAGCCTTGGCTCAGTCACCTAAGATCTACGTGGCCTTTCCGAGAATCAGCCTCTTTATCTAGAACACGGGCTTAATGACAGGAGGTGAGCAGTGGCCACAGCTTTGCCCCAGCCCTGACGCCCAGCAGGTGTTCCTGAAATGCCTCACTAGATAGTGTATCTGTGTAGTCAGAGCCTCCCCGCCTGCACCCACCCTCAGCGGGAGGGTGGGGGGTGGCTGTGTTTGGGGAGGGGGAGCAGAGGGAAGAAGCCTGAAGATTCTCTTTGGATCGTCCTCAGGAGGCGGCTCTCCTGGCTGAAGAGGCTCCACTGTGTGGGCTACAGGGGACCATGCATGGTGTGTTTTGTGGAGGCCACAGAGTGCAGGCCTTGGCAGGGCCCACCCCTCCTTCCCCAGAAACTGGATTCCCAGGAGTGACAGCAGGAAAGCCTCCAGCAGGACCCCTCCAGGCCGTGGGGAGGGGAGCACAGCAGCTGCTCCCCTCTTGGGCAGGGGAGGGCGACAAGAGTCCCTGGCCTGTCCCAGAGCCTTAGCCCCCAAACTTGGGTCATTCCAATGGTGTGACGGTGCCCCCCTTTCTGCTCCTTCCACCTCCTGGGCACGTGCTGTGGGGAGCCAGAAGCCTGGGAGCACAAAGCCTTCGTACTGGCTCAGTGTTGGGTGCCCCCCACCAAAAGGTAAGGGCCACAGGGCGGAACCCTGTCCACCAGGGCGCTGCTGCTGGGTACAGAGCAGCCACCCAGCGACTCCTCAAGCTGCCTGGGTGATGGGACCTCAGCACCAAGTGGTGGAGGGCCCGCCGCTCCTGGAAGCGGTGTCACAGGAGCGACAGAGCTCCCGCTACCAGACGCTGGGAGAGCGACCTAACACATCGAAACCTCTGCAGAGAGCTGAGCAGGTGCTAGGTAGGGGGTAGGGAGGGTTTCCGGCACCTCCTCCCTGATGTGTGCAGTCTGTGTGCATGTTCGCCTTCTGGCACTTCTTGAAAGCAGTGTTGTTTTTGTGGTTTGCACGTCTGCCTCCTCTGCTAGACTCTATGCACATTTCCTCTGGATCTCAATCCTCCATCGAGCCATGTCCATAGTGACCAGTCACTTCCTGGTGGCCCTTCCTTGTCACCCTCGGGGCCCTGAGGCCTGGCATATGTCTGGTCACCAGGTTGCTGTTGGCCCTGCCCCCCTCTTTCATTCAGTGGACACCTGACGGGCACCTGCTGCATGCAGGGCAGCAGTCAGACCCTGCCCTCAACTGGCCCAAGAAGGAAAGAGGTGGGGGGAAAGCAGAACACAAGGCGGCGAGGGGCAGGGCTGGCCGGGGGCAGGCGGTGCAGGGCGGGATTGCGAGGGAGCCATCACTGGGTGTGAGGCTGTCAGGCAAGGTGACTGCTCCCCTCCCTGGCTCAAAGGTCAGGGCTTTAGGTGACTCCCAGGCTGGCTTCCAGGTCCTCAGAAGCAGCAGGAAGAGGGGTGAGAATGTGACACGGGAGCTGTGGTTCTGCAGTTCCCAAGCTGTGTGTCCCACAAAGGCAGCGATCATGCCTCTTCTTCTGGCTGTTTGTTCCCCTTCCCGCAGCTTCACAGAAACCCAAGCCTGGGGTGGGGTCCTTTGCTCATGAGGCCTGGAGAGCCCCAAACAAGACCTGGGCTGCACTGGCCCCTGCTCAGGGGTGTCAGGACCACCGGGAAGCCTGGGAGAAGCCAAGGTACCCAAGCCCCATGGACTACCGAGGTGGTCAGAGCTCTGGATTGTAAGGAGAGACCCAGAGGGGTGCCCCAGAGGGGCCCTGGTCAGGGGGCTGCAAAGTGGACTGGGGGAAACAGGCCCAGGGCTGTTAGGAGCACTGGGGGAGGGGGGTGATTGGAAAACAGGCACAGGCTGGCAAACCTGACAGCAGTCAGGAAGGTCTGGCAGCTCAGAGTAATGGGACAAGGACACACCCTTTTTTGTTTTTTTAGGGCCACATCTGTGGCATGTGGAAGTTCCCAGTCTAGGGGTCCAATCGGAGCTACAGCTGCCGGCCTACACCACAGCCACAGCAATGAGGGATCAGAGCTGCATGTGTGACTGCAGCTCATGGTAACATCGGATCCTTAACCCATGGATCAAGGCTAGGGATCAAACCTGCAACCTCATGGTTCCTAGTTGGGTTCGTTAACTGCTAAGCCATAATGGGAACTCCTGCCTATCTGAGGGGAACAGGAGAAGAACACAAGTAACTGACACTTGAGGCAGGAAGAGGCAGGGAGATGAGGGGATGGGTGGGCAGTGTGCGTGCAGCCTCCGGGGTGGGGGTGGTGTGGGGATTTGTGTTTACTGTGGTACCCCCATCACTTGGGGGTGAATTTTCCAAAAATAAAGGTTCTGTTTCTTCCTGGTTGACCCCCTGGCTTAAGGGCTTATTTTCCAATCACAATCATATCCTACCTGAAGTAATGATGACAGAATGTTCTTCTTTTTTTTTTTTTTTCCTTTTGTCTTTTTTTTAGGGCTACACCTGGGGCATACGGAGATTCCCAGGCTAGGGGTCTAATCAGAGCTATAGCCTCCAGCCTACACCAGAGCCACAGCAGCAAGGGATCCGAGCCGTGTCTGAAACTCACACCACAGCTCACGGCAATGCCAGATCCTTAACCCACTGAGCGAGGCCAGGGATCGAACCCACAACCTCATGGTTCCTAGTCGGATCCGTCTCCACTCCACCATGATGGGAACTCCCCAGAAAGTTCTTCTGAAGGTCGACCTCCCAGAGGGAGTCCAGGCTTCCAAGAGGCCCCTCCCTGCCACACTGGGAATCTCTGCCTTGGTGACCCTCAGGCATGCTGGTGGAAGAGAGCTGGGCTTGCCTTTGAGGGCTGTCAGCCTGCGCAGCTCCTCTCACCCAGCCCAAACCGCCTCTGCTCTCTGGAGATGCCCCGCTCACTTAATGGACGTCATCTGGGCCCGATCCCGCCCCTGAACTTAGACCCTGGCCACACGCAGCCTGGCTGACCTCCCGAACACCACCTGAGGGCTTGCACTGCCGGTACTGGGAGGGCAGGGGAATGAGCCAGCGTTTATCAGGCCTCTATTCTTCTGGCCACGCCCATGGCATGTGGAAGTTCCGGGTTCAGGGATCGAACCCACGCCATAGCAGCGATCTGAGCCACAACAATGACAATTCATATCCTTAACCACTAGGCCACCAGGGAACTCCCATCTTAGTATCTTTATGCTTGTTAATATCATTGCAAATAGCCTTGGAAGCCAGTAACTGCCACCTTTTTTTTGTTTTGTTTTGTTTTGGCCATGCCCACGGCACATGGAAATTTCTGGGCCAGGAATCGAACCCAGACCACAACAGTGACCCAAGGCACTGCAGTGACAATGCCAGATCCCTAACCTGCTGCACCACAAGGGAACTCCATAACTGCCCACCATTTCAAGATGAGGAACTGAGGCTGGGGTTTAACACATGGTGGGACCTGGATTTGAGCCTAAATCCAATTTCCCTGCAAAGGCTATGTGTTTGAACCAATATCACTTCTTCCTTAGTGCACGGCCAGGCCCTCCACTGCGTGCTTTCCACTGTTAGCCTCACATGGCCCACAAACAATCCTTCAATCCTTCTCACGCCTGTTTTACAGGTGAGGAAACAGGCTCGGAAGGTTAGTAACATGCTGACGGTGGCTCCCGTGGCACCTACGGTGCCCAGTCTTTGGTCATACAGCCGTCTACACGCTACCCTGAAGGCATTTTTCAGCTGTGATGAACACTGAAGTCATTACTCTCCACAATGTGAGGAAGCCCCAGCCAATCAGCTGAGGACCTTGAGGGAGGAAGACCAAGGCCTCCGCAAGGAAGCCAAAGCTCTGCTCCAGACGAACTCAGCTACTCCCCCAAGGGTCCCGTCTCCAGCCCACTGGCCTGCCCGCAGGCTTCTGAGTTGCCAGCCCTCACAGAGACATAAGGCGGTTCCTTAAAATAAATGTCTCTCTACACACACACACACACACACACACACACAAACACACACCCCATCTGTTCTGTTTCCCTAGAGAACCCTGACTAACACAGGGGCAGATGAGAATTATAACCCAGAACCACCCAGCCCTTGGGGCTGAGCTCTTAACCGCTTCCCGAGTGTTCATTACCACTGATCAATAGTTTGTGATTACGATAAAGGACGAGACACACGTCACTGCCGAGGATAACATCAGGCCGTTAATTTGCATGTTTGGACTCAGCATAAACACGAGCCCTGTCGCCCCAGGAGTGAAGTCTCAGCTGCATCACCTTCGATCACAAGTTCAGCAAACAGACACTATTGACCTTCTTCACGTAAGTCCCCGTGTGGTCGAGAGTCCCCGCCCATCTGTCTCTATCTCCGGAGGCATGCTGCTGTCATAGCTGCGAGGGTGGCAGGGGAAGGGCCCCATCTATTGACTTTGCTGGTAGAGCCCCACAGGCCAGCAGCTTCCGAAGTCAGGGCCAATTCCCTGGGCTGTGGGCCGGGTCACCAAGCAGCCTCCTTATCTCTCTTGTCCTGCTGGCCTGGACTGCGAGCTCCTTGGAGCAGGTGCTCAGCCTTGCCCCGCACTGAGTGGCCAGTCCCTGCCCGGACACCCACCAAGCATGTGCTGAGTGAGAGGTGCCACCAGGGCCAGGAGGAAGACCCTTTAATCTACCTCAGCCCTGTGCTAAGACCCTGACCTCTTTCCTGGGTGGGACTGGGATGTCTGTCTGAAGCAGGGGTGGGCTGTGAGCACTGGCTCTAGCAGGGGACCCCGGCGTGGGAGTTTCCGGGTGGCTGAACATGTCCAGGGAGGCCTGTCCCTGGCAGGGGGGGGGGGCGGGAGTGGGGGTGCTTGGCAGGTGCTGAGCTTGCTACAGAGACACACGGAGTCCATACAGAACCTCTGGAGGGTCAGAAGGGCAGCAGACCATGTAGCCATCCTGCTGTTTTGGGGTTTGAGACTGGGCCCCATCCTCCTGCATCACTGAGGGGACTCTAGGGGCTGAAGTCACAGACTCCAGGGAAAGGGCAGGGAACCAGCAGGTGCCAAACACCTATGGTATGTGAAACGTCCTCACCTGGCTGGCCCTAGAGGTGGGCATATCTCGGGTTCTTGCCCTTGGGCGTGATCCCCAACACAAGAAGCTCTGTCTCCAGGGCCCCT
Source organism: Sus scrofa (assembly GCF_054392235.1). Taxonomy (NCBI): domain Eukaryota; kingdom Metazoa; phylum Chordata; class Mammalia; order Artiodactyla; family Suidae; genus Sus; species Sus scrofa. The sequence goes on along the minus strand of NC_139389.1, from coordinate 39,851,963 downwards.
GCAACTTTTTTTTTTTTTTTTTTAAAGAAAATAACAGTAACTAATTTACCTCAAGCAATGCATCTTCTTTTAAAATTATGTGAAGAGTGCAGGCTTGTTGAGAAAAGCGCATGAGGGCCGCACACAGCGCCTGACTGGTGCTGCCCCCGTGATCCTGTCCCTCTGAGCAGCCCCAGTCCTGCGCAGGTAGGTACTCCCCACGATAGCTACAGATTTTTAAAAAGCTGTCAGGAACTTATTTCTCTGTGCGTACATGCACACTTACCTTGTCCTTTTTTTTTGTCTTTCTAGGGCCACATTCGGGGCATATGGAGGTTCCAAGGCTAGGGATCAAATAGGAGCTACAGCTGCCTGCCTACACCACAGCCACAGCCACTTGGGATCCACGGTGCATCTGTGACCTACACCACGGCTCACGGCAACGCCGGATCCTTAACCCACTGAGTGAGGCCAGGGATTGAACCCGTGTCCCCATGGATACTAGTCGGACTCGTCTCCACTGTACCACAACAGGAACTCCTCTACCTTGTCCTTTTTAATGACCACTCTGCCACAGTTCACAGGACCAAATCCCCACAGATGGGTACTTTCCAATTCTCTGCTATCGTGAGCAGTGCTGCCGTAAATGAGTGTGGAAACTGCTGTGCACGCTGAGTGAGTATTTACACTGGATGCCTTCCTAAATGAGGAACTGCACACTCAAGTCGTGGCCGCCCTGGCCAAGCTGCCCTTCCCCTTCGGGGGGGTGGAGGGCCATAGCCTCTCCCTCCGGCCAACACGGTCCTCTCCGCCAATCCGATAGGCTGGCGACACCTCATCTAAAGCTTCCCTCCTTGACTGTTGAGCAGATGGAAAAATGTTTCATGTTTTCTGGACATTTTTATGTGTCCTACCGTGAACTGCCTGCTTCTATTTTTCTGCTGGGTGGCTTGGCTTGCAGGATTTATGGGACCTGTTCTATAGTACGACTTTCACAGGGAGTGTGGTAAACAGCCCTCTCTCTGTTTCCAGTCTCTCTGCTGTCAATTCATGGATCTGCTGCTAAGCGGAACCTGGTCAACACCGCATCATGCACAGCACTGCGAGGCCTCAGCCATCTCCTGCCCCCCCCCGCTAAACCCACCAATAACGCGCCCCAGGAGCCTGGACCATACCTGCCTCACTCTACCCGTGCACCAGGCACCATGGTCTGGTCTGCATGTGAACAGCACAGCACGTGGGATCCGGTCCCCAAAGCGGGTGTGCGGGGGGCTGCAGGACAGGACGTCACACTGCAGGTAACTTCTGCGTGTCCAGGCCCAGATGTGGGGACAGTGGGGGCCAGGGCAGGTACTGAGGCCATAACACCGCGGCCCTCTCTCCCTTTCCCTGTCCCATGGGTCCTTGGTGACACTTCTTCCCATTCTCAGCCGCCAGTGTCTTCCCTCTGCGTCCTAAGCCTCCTCGCCCGCCTCCAGTTCAGGACAGCATGTGCTGTTAACACTGGGCGATGGCTGCCGGTCAGCCACTCCTCCCTCCCAAGAAAGGCGGGGTCAGAAAGGCCATCCCAGCCACCAGTCAAGTGACAGGGAGGTCGTTACTCTAGAGGGTGGGGGACACTTGCTCTTGGGCCCTGAAATTACACCAAGCCTACCCCACCAGGGGCCCCGAAGAGGAAGAACCTCTGCAAAATCCCAGGACTTGGCTTTGCAGGTTCAAAGCGGCGCGGTTCAAGGATTCGGGCTGTCCGTCTCCTTCCCCCACACAGACGGGGCCTGCTCCTCTGCCCTGGATGACCGCCTGTGGTCAGCATCTCCTTCAGCTGACCAGAAGCACGATCAGGATGCCCCTCCTGGCAGTACAGCCTCTAGTGGCCCTGGTGCCCTCCAAGGAAGGGGCAGGGATCAGCTGAAGGGCACTCGGGTGGAGGGAGCAGGGAGAAGCTGGGGAGGGGAGGCAGGCAGCAGGGGAAGTCAGGGGCTGAGACGTGGCATCTGGGTGCCCTTGAAGGTGGATGTAACATGATGACAAAGATGAAGACGACGACAGAACAGGACAAGGTGCCAAAGAAGTACGTGCTGCTGCTGTCAGCAGATAAAGGGGAGCCAACAAGTAAGAGAAGAGAAGCTGGAAACTGTCTACCCCAAAGTGTAATTAATCAGTCCTTCCCACTAACCGATTCGCATTCATGCCTAATCACAGTGCAGCCTGATGATGTGTGAGAGGAGGACCCATCGCCTGAGTTGTGTGTGAGTTGTGTGATCCGATTGACCACAATGATCACAGGGACAGCCGATCTTTCTGGCAGGTCGCTGATGCAGATTTGTCCTGGATCCCTTGTGGCAGCGGCAGTAGAACAATAATGACGACGACGACGTGCATCTCACACAGGTGCACTGCATATCCCCGATCCCCCGGCTGTTTTACAGGAAGGAGGGGGGCACCTTGCTCAAGACCCTGCAGCTGATGAGCGATAGAGTGACCCCGGGCTGTCTGGCCCAGTCCTTCACCACCTTGCCACTCTGACCCACAATGATGCTGCGAGCCGGGCCAGGCTCCCGCCTCCGCCCCCCACCCCTGCCCGTGGTGCCCCTCGCACCTGTACAGCTGCTGGAGGGAAGCGAGTGCTCTGGTCCCCCATTGAGCTCTGGGCCTCCTTCGGCCTCTGCCACTTCCTTTTTCTTCTCCTCTTCCCGGACCTCAGGGGCTTCCTCCGGCGGCTGCTCCATGGCTGACTTCCCCTCGGCGCCACGCCTGCAGGCCCGGTCATAGCTCTGGCATCATCTGGGTCTGAGTGCAGATGGACCTCTACAGGGCAGTTCCTGTCAACCTGGACAAGGGGGAGACAGGCGGTGTAGAGGATGAGAGGGTGACGGGAGGGGACACGGTCCAGGGCTACCATCTGGGGGACAGCGTGGCAGGAGGCCTTTTCTGTGCCTGCAGTGCCGTCCCACAGTCTCCATGCCTTGCATCCGTCCCCGCCCCTCTGCCCTTTGCCCACTTGGCACTTGGTTTGGGGGGTATGGAGCCGTCTCTGTTCGCAAGGCGGGGGGTCAGAGCTCGGTGTCACCTTGCCCTGCATCCTGTTCTCTGAGCCTCCAAGAGCCACAGGAGGAGCCACAGGAGAATGATTTGAAGGGCTTTGCCCAGCTCTCTGGGACCTTCCCGCTGGAGACGCTGATATGCATCACACCTCCCAAGGCCTGTGCTATAACCACCAGCACTCAGGCCAAGAGCCACTGCTCTCCTAAGCCCCTGGCCACGGAGAGAGAGGGTCCCCCCTTCCTGTGTCTGTGTGTGGAGGAAGCGCACAAGTGCTGCTAGGCCAGGCTCACAGCAGCCAGCAGATCTGCAGCTGGACCCTCAACGGCAGAGCATCAGGCAAGGGGGCGGCACTCTGTCCTGGAATCTTCCCTGGGGGTCAGTGGGTGGCGAACCCAAGTCTACATCATCCAGGAGGAGGCAGTTCCAACCTGGAGCCATAGCTGCGACCTACGCCTCAGCCACAGCAACAGCAACTTGGGATCTGTGACCTATGTCTCAGCTTGTGGCAGCATGTTGGATCCTGAACTCACTGAGCAGGGCCAGGGATCAAACCTGAATCCTCATGGATACTAGTTGAGTTCTTAACCCACTGAACCACAACAAGAACTCCAGGAGTTTTAAAAAATATAGAAAAAATAAAAAATATAGATGTCTGGCTCATCCCCAGAGTCTCATTTGATTGACTGGGGAGCATCTTGGCCATCAGGATATTTATTGATTTATTTTTATGGCCACATCCACAGCATATGGAAGTTCCCAGGTCAGGGATTGAATCTGAGCCACAGCTGCAGCAATGCTGGATGCCCTGGGCTGGGGATTGAACCTGTACCTCTGCAATGATGGAAGACGCTGCAGTGGGATTCTTTTTTTTTTTGTCTTTTTTGTTGTTGTTGTTGCTATTTCTTGGGCCGCTCCCGCGGCATATGGAGGTTCCCAGGCCAGGGGGCGAATCGGAGCTGTAGCCATCGGCCTAAGCCAGAGCCACAGCAACGCGGGATCCGAGCCACGTCTGCAACCTACACCACAGCTCACGGCAACGCCGGATTGTTAACCCACTGAGCAAGGGCAGGGACCAAACCCGCAACCTCATGGTTCCTAGTCGGATTCGTTAACCACTGCGCCACGACGGGAACTCCTGCAGTGGGATTCTTAACCTACTGTGCCACAGCAGGAACTCCGGGATTTTAATTTTTATTTAATTTAATTAATTTATTTATTTGTCTTTTTGCCATTTCTAGGGCCGCTCCTGTGGCATATGGAAGTTCCCAGGAGAGGGGTCTAATCAGAGCTGTAGCCACCGGCCTATGCCAGAGCCACAGCAACGAGGGATCCGAGCCGCGTCTGCAACCTACACCACAGCTCACGGCAATGCCGGATCCTTAACCCACTGAGCGAGGCCAGGGATCGAACCCGCAACCTCATGGTTCCTAGTTGGATTCGTTAACCACTGAACCACAACGGGAACTCCGGGGATTTTTATTTTTAATGCCCCTGGTGACTATAATACATAGCCAAGCCTGAGAACCAGTGTGCCAAGCGAAGCAACTTCCAGCTGACAGTACATCTTTTAAAAAATTCATTCCCATTTCGTTCCTTTCCATCAGACCTTCCTCTTCTCTTGTTTGGACTGACACAATGACAATTCCTAAAGGCAGTTTGGAAAGTGCCTAGATTCTAAGTTGTGGGGGACATCTGTGTGACAGAAGAGGAAGAACAACTCTGCCTTTTATATATGAGGTACCTGACAAAATATTTCCTCACCCTTTCCTGCAGGCCCTCTAGTCCTGAGTGACTCTGGGAGACGCGACAGAGGGAGGGGTAGGAGCTGACTGGTCTCCCGCATGGCAGGCTCTGCCAGTCCTCCTGAGCCCCCTGGGCAGGTAAGGAGAGGGACACATAGCTCAGGCCCGCCAGGCCCACCGGGCGTCCCAGAGAACACGCAAGAGGCTTCGGGGGCGGGAGACCACAGGGTTCTGACATGACGGGGTCTGTGTGCGCTGGGCCACCTGATACACCTGACACTCCTGTGCCGCAGCTCCCCTCCCACATGCCTGCTGGTGGAATGTTCTTTCACCATGACCAAAGGAACTGTTCTCAGATTCTGGGCTGCCTCTTGAAATCAGATGTGATTCTGGGCATTGGCTAGAGTTTGGGATTTGGACTGCTCTGATTCCGGCACGCACACACGTGTGGTATGTATGCCCACACACACAGGCCTGCCATGCACGCGGCCGTGTTCCGATACCCCCTCTTGCCGCTTCCAGGCGCTAGAGTCGGGGGCAGGGCACGACGCCAACCATTTCCCATCGGGCAGTGGACTGCATGGCGGGAGGTGGTCAGGAGCTCAACCCAGGGACCCTGAGCTCTAGAGACACCTGGTCTGGGGCCTGAAGCCTTCCCATGAAGGTGCTTTGTGAGCTTTAAAGCACTGGAGGGGTCAGTAGATGAAAACCCTTGCATTTGAAGCAGATGGGCAATGGGATCCTGCTGTATAGCACAGGAAACTATATCTAATCACTTGTGATGGAACAGGATGGAGGACAATATGAGAAAAAGAAGGTACACGTATGTACGAGTGAGTCGCTTTGCTGTACAACAGAAATTGACAGAACACTGTAAATCAATCATAAAAAAAAAAAAAAGAGTTCCCGTCGTGGCACAGTGGTTAACGAATCCGACTGGGAACCATGAGGTTGCGGGTTCGATCCCTGCCCTTGCTCAGTGGGTTAACGATCCGGCGTTGCCGTGAGCTGTGGTGTGGGTCGCAGACGTGGCTCGGATCCCGCGTTGCTGTGGCTCTGGCGTAGGCTGGCAGCTATGGCTCCGATTGGACCCCTAGCCTGGGAACCTCCATATGCCGCGGGAGTGGCCCAAGAAATGGCAAAAAGACAAAAAAAAAAAAAAAAAAAAAAAAAAAAAGAGTGCTGGAAGATGTTCAAGCCTCAAAAGAAAAGGATACGTGTAGCGGGCTTCCCCGAGCGCAGCTGCAGACTGTACGCTCTGAGTGGGGCCATCAGCCAAGGTGTGTTCTGTTAGGCCTCTCCCTGCACCAGGGTCCAAGCTGTGTTACAGCTCCAAGCCTTGGGCTCACCGCCTCCATCACAATGGTGCCAGCTTCCAAGCCTCCAAGGGCTTACTGTTCACCAAGCTGCATATATACTGACACATCTCATCCTCACAACAGCCCTAAAGTCAGGTACTACTATTATCTCCATTTAACTGATGGGGAAACTGTGGCGCAGAGAGGGAAAATAACTGACTCAAGGTCACACAGTAACTGGCTCAAGGTCACATAGTAACACAGGGGTAGGATTTGAGTCCAGGTTGGCTCAAGTCTCAATTGCTGTGCTGTGTGCCTTGAGTTCGGTGCTGGGTAAGACCGAATCAGAAGCTGGTGTGTCCCTTCCCTGCTAGATCAGGAAGCTGCTCTTAGCCTCTGTCTGGAGCCATCACTCCTGAATCCTTTGTCCAGCTGCCAAGAACTGCTTCTGTCGGCAACACCCCGGTTAAAGCCCTTCTGGATACAACCTGCCAAATGCCAAAGGCAGCCACAGGCCCTGGTCCCTGGCTCCCTCTACCAGCCTCATCCTACTTGCTCCATTATACAGCATCAATGCCTTGAGCTGGCCTCAGCCTGGAATGCCTGCCACTAGCTAAGGCCTACTGTCCTTGGAGACCTGCCTATACCTCCTCCCTCAGGAAGCTCTCCTTGGCGAGCCCCCGTCTGCTCCTTCCTACTACAGCCCTGATCCAGGCCCTCCAGAGCTGTGATTACCGCGCAAAACTGCAACGTCTGTCAGCTGCTCTGTTCTCACCACGTTACCAGTTTCCCAGCAATGTCCTCTATCCATCTTGCTGAGGCAGGTCCCTGGCATCTGGCACAGTGCCTGGCATTTAATGGGTGCTCAATATATGCTTGCAGACTGAATAAATGAACTAAAAGCATTCACCTCAGTCACAGTATCCAGTTGTAACATTTGCCACTGTGTCGGTTATTGCTGCCCTTGAAACAAGTGCCCCACCGAAGTTTATGCCACAGGCTTCTGTGTCAGGCCTGGGTTCAAACCCTGGCTTTGCAACCCCCTCTCTGTGACCCAAGGGAGACGTAAGCTCTAAAGCCGGGATGCTACCACCCAACCTGAGCGGCTGGCATGAGGATGAATCCACCACGCGGAGAATACTCAATAGCGCTGGCTTGTCTCCGGGGATGACACGGCAAGTGACAGGCCAGGTCTGAATGTGTGCTGGCCTACTGGAATTCCAGGTACCCAATAAACCCAGAATTTCCCAATTCCCTGCCTCACAATCAACTGTGAGAGGAGATCCGACGGCGCCCCACCCTGGGCACATGCTCCTTTGGGAGAGAGGGGCCCGAACCCTTCTCCACTCCGGCCCTCCCACCCCCACCCTTTGGCGACCCAGCTGCTGCATCTCCCCCCTCCCCCATGCGTCAGGCTGTCCCGCACTCTGCCCCTCAGCCCTGATCCCAGCAAAGACCGCTCCCTCCTCCTCACTCTGACCCCTGGGCGTCCTCGGCAGCCCTAAGGGTGGCTTCTTCTTGTATTTTTGCTTCGCTCCACTCCACCAGGCTGAGGGGCTGACTCTGGGTGGAATTGGAAGAACTCCAGAACTGGCGGGGGGGCTCACTTTCTCTGGTGCCTGCACTCTCTGAACAGAACCAGCTCCCAGGCCACTCCTCAGGCTTGGCCTCAGGTGACCTGCTGAGGCGAAACCCATTCCAAGGCTGCACAGGCCTCTCATGTACCCTGAGGGGAGTGAGTGGAGTGACTGGGACTGGCGAATGAGGAGCAGAGCACCGTGGAGCTGCTGGTCTGGAAGGCCAGGGCACTGGTCAGAGCCGGGTTAATGACTGATGGGGAGGCTGGGTTACAGCGCTGTCTCTGATAGAGGCGATGCCCACATCTGAAGCCTTCGCAGACAGCAGGACGTCAAAACGGTGCACGGCACACAGACACCAGCCCGAGAGACAGGGCCCAAATCATTGGTGGTGCGCTCTTCTGAGGGGCGGAGTTGGAGCTGATTCTTACTTCCTTTTTTTTTTCTTTTTAGGACCGCACCTGAGCATATGCAAGTTCCCAGGCTAGGGGTCAAACTGGAGCTACAGCTGTGGGCCTACACCACAGCCACAGCAATGCCGGATCCTTAACCCACTGAGCGAGGCCAGAGATCAAACCTGTATCCATGAGGATGCGGGTTCAATCCCTGGCCTCGCTCAGTGGGTTAAGGATCCAGCATTGGCGTGAGCTGTGGTGTAGGTCGCAGGCGTGGCTTGGATCTGGCATTGCTGTGGCTGTGGTGTGGGCCGGCAGCAACAGCTCCGATTAGACCCCTAGCCTGGGAACCTCCATATGCCGAGGGTTCAGCCCTAAAAGGACAAAAGACAAAAACAAAAAACAAAACAAAACTCTACGATGAGTATGGGACACTTTCATGATGGGGTAAGAGAGGGAGATATGTTAGAAAGTGGTTTTTGTGTATGTGTTTTTTGTTTTTGTTGTTTGGGCCACACCCTCGGCATGTGGAGGTTCCCAGGCTAGGGGTCAAATCAAGCTGTAGCCACTGGCCTATGCCAGAGCTACAGCAACGCGGGATCCAAGCCGAGTCTGTGACCTACACCACAGCTCATGGCAACGCTGGATCCTTAACCCACTGAGCGAGGCCAGGGACTGAACTGGCAACCTCTTGGTTCCTAGTCAGATTTGTTTCCGCTGCGACACAACAGCAACTCCTGTTAGAAAAAGTCTTGAACAAAAAAACCTGAATGATATGCTGAAAGATACACTGCGGTAAGACGGGCCCACCCAGAAGAAACCCAGACCCTGCCCACTGGGCGCCGGGAGAGGCTTCTGAGCTAAGGACGGCTGTGCCGGGGGCAGAGGGCCCCAGTGGGGGACCTTTCCAGAACCTTCTCACCCCAGGACCTCAGGTGCCTGCCTGCTGATGCTGCTGGCTGCCTTTACCCGCTTGGTTAACCACCACTTGCTGAGTACCCACATGTATGTGCCCAACACAACCCTGCCATGAGTGATGCCCAGGCCCTGAGGGACAAACACCGCGCACGGTGGCCCCATGTGGGTGGTCAGGAGGGGTTCCGGAGGCTGGCCTTTGACGGAGAGGCAGACTGGGGAGGTGACAGTGTGATTGGGGAACAGAGATGTGAAAAGGCCCCAGGGAGGCGGCAGGACGCACAGACCCTCTGAGGAGTGGCAGGAAGGCCGAGTGGCTGGAGAGCTCCTGGGGCCCTGAAGGGCAGGTTGAGGATGGGGGTGGGTATCTGAGGGCAGCAGAGCTGAGGGGGGTCAACAAGAGCACGGGCAGGGTCAGAGCAGCATTTAGAGCCCCTATGACCACTGTGGAGGACGAACTGGAAGTGACATCAGCTGAGCCCAGGTCACTTGGGACAGGAAGATCCAGGCTGGGCCGAGGGATGAGGCCCTTCCACAGAGGCGAGGGCTCTCCCGCCGCCCCCGTGCCCTCATTGAGCGAGACGTCAGGCTGGGATCAGGCCTCTCCAAGGCCCCTTTCTGCTCTGACCTGCCTTGGCTCCACCTCCCAGAGCTGTTCTGGTCTGGTGATCCCCGGCTGTGACACACATACATGTCTGGGGAGCAGATGCGGCACTTGGCACTGCTTGGCGGGAGGCCAACTCACGTAACAGCCATCACGTTCCTGGGCCTGACAATTGCATCCAGGCCCCCGAACTTCTGACCCCCGGCTCTCCCCACCAGCACACCAGCCTGCGCGTCAGTGGCGCTGCTTCGGTGTCTGTGGTCACAGGCTGTGGACTGGACCCCACCGCCCACACACTTTCCTTTTTAAACAACCAAGACGCGGACATCGGCCAGCCCTTTAAAGTTCCCAAAGTGCCTTCATATACATGCACTCCTGTCAGCACGCTCCTGTCAGCGCGGAGCTGGGGATCTTTAGGGCGTTCACATTCCAGTCCGGAGGAAGGTGAGACTTGTACCTGCGACCACCACACAAAGAGAGGAAGGGAGGAGCGGGCTGAGTCCTCAAGAGGAGGAAGTGGCCTCTTGCTGGAGGCCTCAGGGAAGGGTCCAGGCCGAGGAGAGCTGGGTCATCCAGAAATGATCTTAAAAGTAAACTATGCTCATCAGAGAAAACACTTAAGGGTCCAGAGAAGAAAATAAAATCCAGGCGTTGGCAGATGAGTTTTGTTTACCCAGACTGAGGGGTAGGTGTTCTAGGGAGGGGAAAAGCAGGACCCCAGGCCCGGGAGAGTAGAGCAGGGTGGTAGGGACCAGAAAAGGCTGGGAGCCTTCACTCACCCCACAGTCCTGCTTCTCGCTTCCCTTCCTGAAGCCCTGCAATGCGAAATAGTCTCCCTTTGCTGGGGAGCGGACCCTCTGCCCGCCCGACTAACTGCAACTCCTGGTCCTGTCTGACCTCCGGTCTCCAAGTGTCAGCCGGCACCTTCCTCCTCCCCAAAGCCATCTCCTCCAGGTACTCTTATCACAGCTCTGTCACTGGACGGCTTTCCCGGCCCTCCTCCTCCTCCTCCGTTTATCACGCCCTCCCCCTCTGTGTAGGTCCAGAAACCCCTAGGAAGGGCTAAGTGCTGGAAGGGTGACACTTGACACTTTTGATCTCAGGAGCACATCTGCCTTCTCACTATTCTCCTAAGTCAATGAGGGTCAAAGGGTCACGGCCTCTAGTAACCTCTGCGTGAGGCAATTCAACAAACCAGAGCAGCTGTCCAGGCCCTTCGGAAATCCAGAGCCTGGCCCGAAGTGGGATACAGGAGAGAGAGCGCTAGGGCTCTGTCTTCATTGTGTATGTTCCTCTGGGCAACCTGCTCACCTCTGTGTGGCTCAGTGTCCCCATCTGTAAGATGGAACTAATATCTGCATGCTTGCCCTAACAGAAGCAGCCAGGCTCAGATGAGACTTTTTTTTTGGCTGTGCCTGTGGCGTGTGAAAGCTCCTGGGGCAGGGATCAAACCCACACCACAGCAGTGCCCCCAATCCACTGCAGGATCCTTAACCTGCTGTGCCTTAACCTGCTGAGTTCTCCAGATGAGACATGATGTATGAAAAACATTTGTATTATAAAACTTACATGCTAAAATGTTAATGATGACTATCCCTTAGGGGTAATTTTTATTTCTTCTCTTAGTGCTCATATAATTTTTCTAAGTTTTCTATAATGAATATGTGTTGTGTTTAATACCCAAAATAAAACAAAACAGGTTTAAAAAGTATGACACAAACATGAGACACTATTTCAGAGAGTAGCAAGGTAAAGCAGGAAACGCTGAAGAAGCCCATCTCACGGTGCAGCATTCCGGCCAGTGCCTATCATGGAATTCCCTGCCAATCCTGCAGGCGGCACAGGTGGTGCCGCGGCAGCACGGGGAGGGACACACGGCTGGGAGGAAACAGCGAGTGGTCCAACTGCACTTCTGCCTCACACCCGTTTTATCTGATTGCAGCCCAGAGCTGACACACACCTGCCCAACAGCCCAGATAACTGTGAGGGGAAACCAGTCAGGGATGGGAAGGAGGGGAGGAGGGGGGCGAGGAGGGGAGGAGGGGAGGGGGCAAGAGGGAAGGGGAAGGGTGAAAGGAGGGGGAGGAAGGAGGAGGAGGGGGATGATGGGGAGAGGAAAAGCTTTTACTAGGTCGTAGTTGTAATTGTTTTGAAAATAAGCATGAATGTCTCTGGTGACGAAGCTGAGAAGAGCCAGGAGACCCCTTCAAAAACATCTTGTCTGCCCAACACAAGCCCTGGGTCTCACTTGAGTGAAACCAGCTCAGGAACTAGGGGCCAGGACTGAGAGCAGGGAGCTGCAGCTGCTGGCCACAGCCACAGCAACATGGGATCCGAGCCGTGTCTGCGACCTACACCACAGCTCACAGCAACGTTGGATCCTTAACCCACTGAGTGAGGCCAGGGACCGAACCTGTCTTCATGGGTACTAGTTAGGTTCGTTACCGCTGAGCCATGACGGGAACTCCCTCCCTTTTCAAGTGTGCACTTGTTTGGCTGCTTTCTAAGGTCTCAGATAAGGGCCTCGCTAACAAATATTTGGAAAACATTAAGTCTGCCAAAGAGGAAAGGGAGAACCAGAGGTGAGGGAGTGACAGGACAAAAAAACAAGAGTATTCAAACTTCAGGGGGCCGAGAAGGGACTTTTTAAACATCAAAGCACCTTGAAAATCAGATGGGCCCATGCCCTCACCTTCCAATTCTCATATTGTTCTGACAGCAGCTTCTGGCGTTTACACCTGCATGACAGCCTGCAAGGGCTCTCAGTGAGAAATCGGGTCAAAATCCTGGAACCCCTCCCTAAGGACTCAGGAGCCAGAAGGAGGGGTGTGTGGGCGAGACGGAGAAACACTGGGATTGGGTGACTTAGTAATGACACTGGGGAATTTGTTCAGAGAACGAAGGCTCCACTTGTCATATCATGTCAGGCTCGCAGGGAGGAGCACAGCCTCCTCCAGCAGGACAGAGGGGCCCCTCAAAAGCATCAGGTAAAGCACTGCTGCAGTTCCCCAGAGCTACTAGCACAGGACGTGGGGGTCCTCCCTCCAGGGCCCCCTCTGCCCTGAGGGGAGGCCTGGAACCCAGGGAAGAACTTCCCAGAATTCCCCTCAGGTCCTACCCGGCTCTTTGCCAGGCCGCTTTGGCCCTGGTCCTGAATCCAGGCTCTTCCCTGGAGGCCCGTGGGGATGAACAATGCAGGGAGAAGCAGCTGGAACTCGGGAAGCCTGCTCTCCTGGACTCTCAGCTCTGCGGCAACAGGAAAACATGGCCTTGACAAACCGTATCCGGATTGAGCTGGAGCCACTGTTTTCCTCAAAACAACTGCTCTGGGGAGGACACCGTGCAAGTAGGAGGACAGACACTACTCACCGGGGCTCAGTGCCATTTGTGTGGGGCACAGCCGCCAACTAGGAAGATGACAGGCTGGGGTCGAGTGGTCCTGGGGATCCTGGAGCCGCCACCAGGCCCTCCTCTCTGACTGCCTCCTCCAGAACCTCCACCCAAATCCTGGGGCGACCAGAATAAGTGTCTCCCCACCCACTGCGACCTGCCTGGCAAGGCTCTGCACACCTTTCCCCCACAGTACTTCCTGTCCCCCTCCCCCAGGAGCCCAGGCAGGCTGGGGCAACGTCTTCCTCCATCCATCTGGACCACCCTTGGGATTCCCAGGCCCACTGGGTGATCCTGGGCACTGACCCTAACATGGGCCAAGGCCAAGGCCACGAAGCTTGCATTTCTCTGTCTGGGCAGGGTGGAAGGGGCTGGATGGGCACCAGCAGCTCCCCTCTGTGACACCCACAGGAAAGCCATTTATTCCAAGAGTGGCCAAGGAGCACCCAGCAGCCAGCTCACTGGCTTGCCTGAAGTGCCTGCCTCCCTAGGGAACAATCTGCACCCCAGATCCTACAAGCACTGGCGTTCTCTTGCTTCCGAGCACTAGCGCCTGGTGCCACCCTAACAGTGACCAGTCACCTCAGAGGAGGCCGGCTGGCGTGAGGGCAAGGGCAGGGCTTTGGCCCCACCAGAACTGGGTTTGAATCTTAGCTCTGCCACTCACTAGCAGCGTGGCCTTGGGCAAATTGCTTCATCTCCCTGAGCGACTATTTCCTTATTTGTATAATCACTCAGCCCAGAGAGATAACCCGTCTGTAGTCAGGGGGAGGGATGGCTGCAGAGCTAGGTCCCAAATCCTGGCTCCCTGGCTCCCAGGGCTTTTTTGACTACACCAAGATATTTCTCAAGAGCAGGTACAACTGAAAGAGGGAGAATCTCTTTTCCGAAATGGCTGCCAGTTACTTCAAAAGACAGTGAAAAGTTCCAGGCAAAGTTCTCTGCCTTAAAACACAGTAGGAGTTCCCATAGTGGTACAGAGGAAACAGATCCGACTAGGAACCATGAGGTTGTGGGTTTGATCCCTGGCCTTGTTCAGTGGGTTAAGGATCTGGCATTGCTGTGGCTGTGGTGTAGGCCAGAGGCTACAGCTCTGATTAGACCCCTATCCTGGGAACCTCCACATGCCATGGATGCCCTAAAAAGACAAAATTGTTAGAGCTCATCAATGAATTCGGCAAAGTCACAGGATACAAAATTAATACACAGAAATCGATGGCATTTCTATATACTAACAATGAAAGATCAGAAAGAGAAATTAGGGAAGCAATCCTGTTTACCATCACATCCAAAAGAATAAAATACCTAGGTAGAATAAACCTACCTAAAGAGACAAAAGACCTGTACTCTGAAAACTGTAAGACACTGATGAAAGAAATCAAAGATGACACAAATAGGTGGAAAGACATACCATGCTCTTGGACTGGAAGAGTCAATATTATCAAAATGACTATACCACCCAAGGCAATCTACAGATTCAATGCAATCCCTATCAAATTACCAAGGACATTTTTCACAGAACTTGGACAAAATATTTTAAAGTTGGTTTGGAAGCACAGAAGACCCAGAATAGCCAAAGACATCCTGAAAAAGAAAAAGGGAGCTGGAGGAATCAGGCTCCCTGACATCTGACTATACTACAAAGCAACAGTCATCAAAACTGTATGGTACTGGCACAAAGACAGAACTATAGATCAGTGGAACAGGATAGAAAGCCCAGAATTAAACCCACACACCTACAGCCAACTAATCTATGACAAAGGAGGCAAGAATATACAATGGAGAAAAGACAGCTTGTTCAGTAAGTGGTGCTGGGAAAACTGGACAGCCACATGGAAAAGAATGAAATTAGAACACTTCCTAACACCATACACAAAAATCAACTCAAAATGGATTAAAGACCTAGATAGAAGACCAGACACTATCAAACTCTTAGAGGAAAACATAGGCCAAACACTCTCTGACATAAACCACAGCAACATCTTCTCAGATCCACCTCTTACAGTCATGACAGTAAAAACAAAAAGAAACAACATGGGAGTTAATTAAACTTAAAAGTTTCTGCACAGCAAAGGAAACCCTAAACAAAATGAAAAGACAACCCACAGAATGGGAGAAAATCTTTGCAAATGAATTGACTGACAAGGGATTAATCTCCAAAATTTATAAACACCTCCTACTGCTCATACCAAAAAAACAAACAACCCCATCCAAAAATGGGCAGAAGATCTAAACAGACAATTTTCCAAAGATGACATACAGATGGCCAAAAAACACATGAAAAAATGTTCAACATCACTCATTATTACAGAAGTGCCAGTCAAAACCACGATGAGGTACCACCTTACACCAGCCAGAATGGCCATCATCAAAACGTCTACAAATAATAAGTGCTAGAGAGGGTGTGGAGAAAAAGGAACCCTATCACACTGCTGGGGGGATTGTAAATTGGTGCAACCACTGTGGAAAACAGTATGGAGATTCCTCAGAAAACTAAAAATAGAACTAGCATTTGACCCAGTAATCCCACTCCTGGGCATCTATCCAGAGAAAACCATGACTCAAAAGGATATGTGTACTCCAGTGTTCATTGCAGC
This sequence comes from Sus scrofa, assembly GCF_054392235.1. Classification (NCBI taxonomy): domain Eukaryota; kingdom Metazoa; phylum Chordata; class Mammalia; order Artiodactyla; family Suidae; genus Sus; species Sus scrofa. The sequence continues at coordinate 39,836,421 of NC_139389.1, read as the reverse complement.
ACTCCATACAATAGCCAAGACATGGAAACAACCTAAATGTCCATTGACAGAGGAATGGATCAAGGAGATGTGGTACATACACACAATGGAATATTACTCAGCCATTAAAAGGAATGAAATACTGGCATTTTTAGCAACATGGATGGACCTAGAAATTGTCATGCTAAGTGAAGTCAGTCAATGAGACACCAACATCAAATGCTATCAATGACATGTGCAATCTGAAAAAAGAACACAATGAACTTCTTTGCAGAACAGATACTCACAGACTTTGGAAAACTTATGGTTTCCAAAGGAGCCAGTTTGGGGGTGGGGGGATGTGCTGGGGGTGTGGGATGGAAATCCTATAATATTGGATTGTGATGATCATCGTACAACTAAAATATAAGTGTAATAAATTCATTGAGTAATTTAAAAAAAGAGAAAATTTCAGTTAGGAAAAAAAATTTCATTTTAAGAATAATTTTAAGTATTCAATATTTGTGGTACTAGCCTTAAATAACAAAATAATTTTTATTTGGTGTTAATTTTGTGTTAATCTTTTCTTCCTTTGACATTTTCTATTATCAAATATATCAGAGATCATTTTTACATGTTAATAAAAATACATAATCTTGTCACGATATATTATTCCTACTAATAATAAACCATGCATTTCCTAGTATATATTTTTATTTTCTTTTACACTAAAATCTCTGAAATGTTTATCTCAGAAAAATAATTCAGTTGATTATGGTCCATCACTCTTATTTAAAAACTCATAAATAAAGTCTTATGCAAGATAGTAATTTAGGATTTGGTGACTGCCCAAGAAATTCTATTCCTTGTTCCTGAATCCTGAAAGGTAGCAACTTCTGGGAACTGGGAAGCAGTAGTCTTGACCCCTTCCCAGGCAGCCTCTGCTATTACGCCCGTGGAGCCCTCCCACCCGCCTCCAGCCAGGGCCCCAGTCAAGTGAAAAATTGTTTATGGGACAGATTTAGAGACTAAGCACAATAGTCCTCCAGGGGAAATGCCCCAAGGAGCGAGGCTGAGGCTGCCCTTGAAGAGGGCGAGGGTACCAACAGCTGCATGATGGAGGCCATGCAAGGCGGGGAGACTTTGGAGGAAGAGATCTTTCCAACCAGGAGGAGCAGGATGGACTGTGAAGCAGGTGTCATGGCCCTGGTTCAGCTGAACCAGAAGGCTGGGAAGGGCACTTGAGGGAGGGCCAGGGTGAGCCGGGCAGGGTGGCTGAATGCAGAGCACATCTGGGCTTGGCAAGCTGTCCCTTTCGTGGGGGCGTCCAGTCCCCTGAGGGACAGAAAGTGCCTGGACACGGTCAGCCCTAGTTACTGAGGTCAGCCTTACGTCAGGGGCATGGGGAGGGCAGAATCAGAGCTGAGAGAGACAGAGGCTCACTGGGGGGCTTCTAAAACAACACAGTGAGAGGTCCCCACTGAGATCTCTCTCTTATCCCCTCCAAACTCTACACTTGTGCATCCCAACCTCTCTAGCACACCATGCTCGCCCTGCCTCTGGGCTTGGGCACAGGCTGTTCCTTCCTCCTGGGTCATCTCACCCCCTTAACACCTCCTTGTTCTTCAAGCCTCAGCTTCTATCACTTCCTCAGCTAAGCCTCCTGCATGGTGCTCCTAGTCTCTGGATTTCTCCAAGCAGAGCCTTTTTCATACTTTTCCTGCTACTGCGTTTTGCTTATTTATTTAATCTGGGATGCACATGTATTTATTTTCTGGCTTGCTTTCTAAGAGGGGGAGAACATGCCCCAAGTCTGCAGCTCCATGAAGCCTGACACATCCTCCACAAGACCATCGCCGGCTCACGAGAGCGAACATCTCCAACACCCAGAGGCCCTGCGTGCCCCTTCCCAGTTAATAATGCCCCCAAGTAAGAAGTAACCATTATTCCTTTTTTTTTTTTTTTAAAGCTGCACCTACAGTACGTGGAAGTTCCTGGGCCATGGATTGCACCCTAGTTGCAGGTGCGACCTGTGCCATAGCTGTGGCAACACTGGCTCCTTGACCCATTGTGCTGCACAGGAACATGCAGTAACCACTATTCTCACCTATGTCACCATCAGTTAGTCATGCCCATTGTGCGCCCAGCATCTCCTGGCTAGAGTGTGAGAGCCCATGAAAGGCAGGGACCTGCTGCCCTCTGGACCCCAAAGTGGTGGGCACAGAGCAGGCGTTTAACTGTCTGCTGACTGTCTGATTGATCAGACCAGGCTGGTGGTGGAAGAAAGAGTGTCCAGGGGCTCTGAACCTCTGCCATGTTTGTGTCTCTGGGCCTCTGCCTCTGCTGCTGTCCTGCCGGAAATGCCCTCCTTTTTTCAGTGGTCTCCTCCTACACCCCCTCTCTTGAAAAGACTTGGTTCACGTTTGATCCTCTCTCAGGAAGCTGTCCCCAGGGCCTCTGCCGCCCACCACAGTCACCCCAGAGATGCTGCTTCATATGCCCTTTCTAGGGAGACTGAGATGCGTGTACCTCGCAATCCTATTCCCCACGCAACCCTGTTCTACTCGTTTTTTTCTAAAATTTCATTTTACTCTTTTTTTTTTGCTGCACCCACGGCATGTGGAAATTCCCAGGCCAGGGACTGAACCAGAGCCACAGCAGTAACCCCAGCTGCTGCAGTGACAATGCCAGATCCTAAACCTGCTGAGCCACAAACGAACTCCAGACCCTGTTTCACTCTTCATTAAGCGAGCGCCAACCCCTCTCACCTCCTCACTGTTCAGAGTATCCTAACCTGCAAAGAAATCCTTCTGGGCTATCTTCCCCACAGAGCTAGGAGAAAGGCACCAGAAAACAGCTGTAAAGATGTTTTATGAGCCAGAGTTCACTTGACAAATCTAAGGTATTTTAATGTCTAGTTACATGAATGTTTACTGGAAAATTATTGGTCAAACTATACATACATCATCTGAACAACAACAACAGAAAAAGCTTTAAAAAAAAGAATGCAGTGGATCTCATGTGATGATAGGAAAAGAAAGATCCCAAGATATACTTAAGTAAAAAAAAAAAAGAAAAAGAAAAAAAGCAAAAGCTGGGTGTCAAAACAATTCAGGGTGCTCCCGTGTGCCAGAGGAGACAGCAGGGGAGAGGACCAATGCCCGTACATCGAGAATGCGCCTAAGAAACACTGATCATCCTGCCTTCACCCCAGCGCAGCGGCTGGAGGTGCTACATCCAGTCAGTCTCTTTCAGTCACAGAACTTTCTCATCTGTTATTTTTATGTTAATAAACCTTTTAAAATAAAAATAAGCTACAATGAATTAAGCTCATCCTTAAGGGTAAAAAGAGGGTAGCCTGATGACCCCCAGAAGCCAGGCAGACACCACATGAGGCCTGGAGGCAGAATTTCAGGCCAAGTGAAATCTGGAGATGAAAACAGCCAATGAGCTCACCCAGAGCCACCCCTGGGGCCCTGCAATGAGCAGCAACTGATGAAATTTCACCTTCTGTTTGGCAGCCAAAAGCTGGGAGCATAGGGCCAAAGGGGAGCAGAGGTCCAGGCCACAGGCGGACTTCTCCCGCCTCCTGACATATACGCAAACCCAAGTTTGGGAGGAGGCGGGACTAGGGTCTCCAGGCGGCTGCTAGTCTTCCCGTTAGGAGCTCCACACAGCACAAGGCAGGGTTTCCTGGGGGCAGAAACAAGCATGTGCTGCACATGGGGGAGGAAGACTGCAGCAGCCTGAATCTCTCATTTCCAGGGCAGCCCATTCTGAAGTCTCACCCTTGACCCTGAGGAGTCACGGGACCTTCAGTGTCACTCAACAAACTCCAGCAGTCATGTTGAGAACGAGGCGGATTCCACTATCGCCCTTCTGCTTAATGCTGGGGTGGTCACTGGGTTGGGGTCTCAATCTTTTTTTTTTTTGCTTTTTAGGGCCATACCCATAGCATCTGCAAGTTCCCAGGCTAGGGGTCAAATGCAAGCTGCAGTTGCCAGCCTACGCCACAGCCACAGCAACGATAGATCCAAGCTGCCATGTCTGTGACCTACACCACAGCTCACAGCAATGCCGGATCCTTAACCCACTAATCTAGGCCAGGGATCGAACCTGAGACCTCATGGATACTAGTCAGGTTCGTTTCTGCTGAGCCACAGTGGGAATTCCTGGGGTCTCAGTCTTGAAGCTGGACTCCTTTTTTCCCCTTTCTCTTTTGGCTGCTTTGTGGTGAATGGAGTTCCTGGGCCAGGGATCAGATCTGAGGCACAGTTGTGACCTGTGCCACAGTGGCCGCAATGCAGGATCCTTTTTTTTTTTTTTGTCTTTTTGCCATTTCTTGGGCTGCTCCCTCGGCATATGGAGGTTCCCAGGCTAGGGGTCGAATCGGAGCTGTAGCCACCGGCCTACCCCAGAGCCACAGCAACACGGGATCCTAGCCGTGTCTGCGACCTACACCACAGCTCACGGCAACGCTGGATGGTTAACCCACTGAGCAAGGGCAGGGATCGAACCCACCACAACCTCATGGTTCCTAGTCGGATTCGTTAACCACTGCGCCATGAAGGGAACTCCCAGGATCCTTTAACCCACTGTGCCGGGCTGGGGATTGAACCTGCGTCCCAGCGCTCCAGGGACACCACTGATCCTGTTGTGTCACAGCAGGAACTCTGAAGCTAGATTCCTTGCAGCTATGCCCTCATCCCCCACTGTCCCCCCAAGATCCAAATAATCCAAGTAGCAAATGGACCAACTACCATCATCCCAGTGGCAAACACCTCCCTGACGCCCTCTCATTTCTCAGCTAAACTACTCCAACAGTCTCTAAGGGGCCCCTGCTGCCACTCTGTTCCCCTCCCCAGTCTGTACCCAGACTCATCTTTCTAGATCACAAATATGGTCACAAGTACTTCCCTGTTTATGAAACCTCAAAAGCTCCTTGCTACCCTACAACAGGCCCAAACTTCTGGTCACGGCCCTTCTTGCCCCAGGCTCTGCCTTGCTCCCCCGCCTTCTTCCTCACCTTTCCCCTGGGTCAAAGGCACCTGCTCCCACACACAGCCCCAGGCCTTGGCTATGTCTTTCCGGCCCGTCCCCTTGCTCACCTGCCCAGGCCCATGGTATCTTTGAGGAAGCCCCTCCTCTAGGAAGCCAGCCCTCCCTGGGCTTAGCTTCAGCGTCTCAGCCACGAAATGAGGCCATAGCCCCTGCCTGACGGGCTGGTGAGAGGACATGACAATGAACGTGCCTGGCAAGCTGTCAGGTATGATACAGACACAAAGTACTAGACGGCGGCCAGTGAGAAGCTGCCTTCGACTCTCAGCGGCTTCCCACCTTCTTGTGCCCACCCATCTCTAAGAGGCCCTTTGCCACTCTGGTCCTGCCTCTGTCACACACAGTGCGGGGGCACTGCCCCCACCTTGGGGAAGCCCCCTCCTCCAGGGCTCCACACTCTGCTGCTCCCTCTTACTTCCCCCGCCCTGAAGCCTCTCCTGTACACTCCTCCCAGCGTCTGCCTGTGGCCGGCTTCCCTGTTCACCGCCCAAACCACCCACGGGTGCTTTCACATTCTCACTGCATCTTCCATCTCTGGCCTGGACTTCTCTCCTACTGACTGTCTCAGCACCCCACAGAGGCCTTCCCCCAGGGCTCATGATACATCCAAGACGCAATCGGTGATCTTTGTGCCAGGCCTCAGGCATCCCTGACCCTTGTGGCCGGCAGAGTGCCTGGCAGGTGGCACGTGCTCAGTTCGTGTTTGCAGAGCTGATCACCGTGTGCCTCTTTCCGCTCCTGTCACCTTCCACCTGCAACTCCTCCAAGGCTCCTTGCCAGTGGGACACCACCCTGAGTCGCACAGGCTGAAAAGCCAGCACCACCGGTCTTTCCTCACGACCGGCTTTTCACCATCCACTGTGCACTTCCCCTGTGGCCGCCGCTGTCCTGGCTCAGGCCCTGCCGGCCCCTCACTAGACCTGCCTCCGGATACTCCCTTGCTCCAGGCCAGCCTCCCTACTCCTGCTGGTGACATTCTAAGCCCAGACATGATCTCTCACAGCCCTGCCTGCAAATCTCTGCAGCTCTCTGTGCCGAAAGCATAAAATTCCGTTCCTTGGATGTGGCAGCCAAGGCCTCCCGCCTTCTGGCCCCAACCGCCGTGGTAAAGCAGCCTGAATAACTGACATGTACCACGTGCCTCCTAATCCCCCTGATGATCAGGACTACAATTTGATAGAGGAGGAAACCAAGGACAGGAGGGTTAGGTAACTTATTCACGGTCATAGTCCAAGCTCTAGGGAGTGTACTGCGTCAGAACCAACAACCCTGTAATCCTCCAGTCTGCCCTCAAAGAGTAAATATTTAAGGAAGGGTTATGCCTTAAAAAAAAATCTTGGGGGAGTTCCTCAAGATTTTTGTGGCTCAGTGGTTAATGAACCCAACTAGCATCCACGAGGATGCAGCTTCGGTCGATCCCTGGCCTTGCTCAGTGGGTTAAGGATCCGGCACTGCCGTGAGCTGTGGTGTAGGTCGCAGACACGGCCCGGATCCCGTGTTGCTGTGGCGTGAGCCAGCAGCTACTGCTCCGATTCCATCCCTAGCCTGGGAACCTCCACAGGCCATGGATATGGGCCTAAAAAGACAAAAGGAAAAAAAAAAAATTTGGCAGCAAACTTCCCTCAGGGAACTGAGTGAGAGGTGAAGAGGAAAGAGGGTAAGAGGTGTTCCTGAAATCGAAAGCAGACACTGTGGGCCCTATAAGTTATCCCTAAAATTCCCTTTTAGTTCCAAGAACTAAACGGTAATTAAACATTTAAGGAAATTTTATAGTAAATAGGAGCTATATTTTCTTTCTTTCTTTCTTTCTTCCTTCCTTCCTTCCTTCCTTCCCTCCCTCCCTCCCTTCTTTCTTTCTTTGCCACAGGCTTGGCAGGCAGAAGTTCCTGGGTCAGGGATCGAACCTGTGCCATATGGCAGCGACCTGAGCTATAGCAGTGACCATACTGGATTCTTAACCTGCTGCCCCACTAGAGAACTCCTGTATTTTCTTTTTTTTTGTTTTTGTTTTTTTTTTTTTGTCTTTTGTCTTTTTGTTGTTGTTGTTGTTGCTATTTCTTGGGCCGCTCCCGCGGCATATGGAGGTTCCCAGGCTAGGGGTCGAATCGGAGCTGTAGCCACCGGCCTACACCAGAGCCACAGCAACGCTGGATCCGAGCCGCGTCTGCAACCTACACCACAGCTCACGGCAACGCCGGATCGTTAACCCACTGAGCAAGGGCAGGGACCGAACCCGCAACCTCATGGTTCCTAGTCGGATTCGTTAACCACTGCACCACGACGGGAACTCCTGTATTTTCTTTATATACAATTAGCTATGGCATCCTGAGATTCCTGATTAATCACTGTCCATAAGTCACTCAAACCTGTTTTACAGGACCTATTTTAAGGGAGAAGGATTTACTGCTCTAAGTTTCATTTTATGACAAGCTGCCAGGGACAGCACAGTGTAGCTGATGCCAGGGGCCGCCCAATGACGACCCCATCCCTGGAGTAGCACCTGCTGGCAGCGCCAAGGCACGTCCAGGAACAGGATGCACTCCTGCCATTGGCCTCCAGCTGCCTGCCGGTCTGGAACCTGGCTCTTCAAACAGGTGGCTCCCAGCCCAGAGGCTCCCACGGAGCGGCCAACTGCTGCCACTTCTTCAGGCTCTGGGGGCTGCGCTGGGGTCAGAACAAAGGAACACAAAGTGCCCCAAGGACAAGGATGATGATGATGATGATGACGTCAAAAGGGCGAGAGCAGAGGGGAGGGCACAGAAGACCTGAACAACAGAGAAGAGCCTGGTACGAAAAGCCCCAGGGGCAGCCCTGGTGCCCACGGGCTGTGGGTGAGGTGTGCTTCCTCCATTTTACCCCTCTTATCCTCACTCTGCACGGTACTTGTTCACTTAACTAAGTCTCCCCTCTGGAATGAGGACTCCTTGGCTGGTCCTAATAACTAGCAGACAGTAGGTGCTAAATTAATGCTCAGTGAGTAGTGGCAGATCTTGCCAACTGTTTATGCAATATCTACTTTCCTCTTTCCCCTTAGTTACAGAATCCCAATTTTATTTCAGGTGGCAGTGTGTCAGCTAAAAGGCATTTCGGCTTCCCTCGCAGCTGATGGAGGCCAGGGAGGGGAAGCAGGAGCCAGTAGGTGGGACTCCCAGCAAAGCCCCTTGAGAGGGAGACAGACAGCTAGCTCATGTCTTTTTTACTCTCCCTCAACTTCTTCCTGGAAACCTGACACGATGGCTGGAGTTCCAGCAGTCATCTTGGACCATGACGCAACCCTGGGGCTGGAAGCCATGCACTCAGAATGGAAAGCAGAGGGACTATACCTAGACTGTCTCCCCCAGATTTCTTTTAAAGACCTAACAGGGAATAAACTTCTAGTGGTTTAAGCCACTGCTATTTCTGGTCTGCTTACTAGCTGCCAAATGTACTTCCTAATGAATTCATGAATAAACCAGTTAAACTTGGTTTTCTTTTTTTCTTTGCTTTTTAGGGCTGTACCTGCAGCATATGGAGGTTCCCAGGTTACGGGTCCATTCGGAGCTACAGCTACTAGCCTATACCACAGCCACAGCAATGCCAGATCCGAGCTGAGTCTGCAACCCACACCACATCTCACGGCAATGCCGGATCCTTAACCCACTGAGCGGTGCCAGGGACTGAACCTGCAACCTAATGGTTCCTAGTTGGATTTGTTTTCGCTGTGCCACAATGGGAACTCCTAAACTTGGTTTTCTTAAATGACTCATTGCTGACTTGCAGTTCAAAGGCCAGTCACCACCTCTAACCTCTGGTCCTTGTCATATAATGATAACTTTCCATTAATTATGGACATCAGGAAGATAGAAGCAACACAAGGAAGAGGTAGGACAAGGTGGAAAAGCAAGAGGATGAAGGTGATGAGGGATGGCAGCAGGAGGGGAAGCAGGAAAATGCGGGGCAGAGAAGAGGGGATGTTGGGAGAAGGCAGGGTAGGAAGAGAGGACAAAGGGTGCCTGAGCAAAGGCGGGGCGGTGAGGGGCAGGTGGAGGCCATGTAGAGATGGGTGGGGAAAGAAGGGAAAGGGGATGGAGTCGAGGTGTCCTCTGGCAGCAGCCACCATCTAGAGAGCACTCGCTGTGGACCAGACCCAGTGCCCAGCACTCTGTGCCATTCTCTCTAAGCCTCATCCTCCTGAGCTAAGTATGACCGTGCCCACTTTACAAATGAAGTATCTGTGGTTCTCACATAGTAAATAACTTTCCCTGAGTCACTGAAAATGGTAGAGGCAGAAGACTTTCTTGAAGTAGCCTTAAAAGAGAGGGAAGGGGGGACAGCATCCTTTCCTCTCTCTTTCTCTGTCCTGCTGCCTGAGATGGGGGTGTGATAGCTGAATCCATGGCAGCCATTTTGGACAATGGGAATCAGAGACCCTAATGATAAAGCAGGGAATGGAAGGAGCGTGTGGCCTTTATGACCTATTAGAGCTTCCACAACTACCTAAGAGTACAGATCACCTCGGCCACTTGGAGTCCCCATCCAGAAACCCATCCATAACTGCCTAAGATCTCAATTTGCTCTACTTTCCTTGAGTTTTCAGTAGCAGAGCCAAGACCCACTCCTGGAGAGCCTGACTCGGCAATCACTTTGAGATGCACTCTCCTAGAAAAATGGAGTCAGACTAGAAAAGGCAAAGAAATGACCCGAGAGTCCACAAGAAAAATCCGGATACCAAAACCCAGCAAGTGAACTGCCCCTGGGAAAGTCTGGAGATCAGCAAGTGATACTGTAGAGTTAACTTGTCATTATTCAAAGAAACAGAAGAAAGGAGTCCTTCAAGACGCATCCGGGGCCATTCTCAGAAACAGAAAAGGTGTCCGAGGAATCTCAGACCAGTCTATAATGGTGCCAGCAAATCATCCAAGAAAAAATAAACTGATGCTCAAACCTCAGAAAGAGAAGAGCTCCTTTTGAGCAATGGCATCAGGCTGTCGAAGGGGCAGCTGTGCACACAGCAGCATCACACGAAACGACCGTCTTACACAGCTGGCTATAGCTTCCTGAGAGCAGGCCCTCCTCACTGAGGAGGGGACAGTGTCATTATTATTCTGGTACCTTTGGCGGCGGCAGCCAAAGTAGTGAACACCCAGAGTCGCCAAGAAAGAACTACAGGGAATCCTGCGTGTTGGCCCAAGCTCTCTGCCAAACCCTGGCCCCGCGCCTACCTCTTAGTTGAAGTGAATCCTGAAATCCTCGCCAAGGGGCCAGGGAGTCAGGGCTGTCATTGTGGATGCCCCCATTAGACTCCTGCCTGGCAGACACCCTCTGGGGATCTTCTAGGATCACCTTCCCTTCTCTTCTGAGATGATTCCCGTGAGAATCCCAAGAGTCCAGAGAGTTCAGGCAAAGCTGAGGAGGGGTGGTACAGGCCCTGTTTAGCTCTGCACAGGCCTGTCCAATCCATCCTTTTTTGCTGCTGAAATCCCAGTAGAGCAGAAACCTTGACGGGCTGGTTGGCTGGGCAGTCGCGGGCGTGGGTGACACTTAACTCTACATGCTGGCTACTGAACTCTCACACCCTCGTCTCCTTTAAGGCCCCTGATACACGGAACCAGCCACTTCTAAAGCAACTGTCCCTTCAGAAGTGCAGCCTTTTTCTGGAGTTCCCGTCGTGGCGCAGTGGTTAACGAATCCGACTAGGAACCATGAGGTTGCGGGTTCAGTCCCTGCCCTTGCTCAGTGGGTTAAGGATCTGGCGTTGCCGTGAGATGTGGTGTAGGTTGCAGACGCGACTCGGATCCCGTGTTGCTGTGGCTCTGGTGTAGGCCGATGTCTACAGCTCCGACTGGACCCCTAGCCTGGGAATCTCCATATGCCGCGGGAGCGGCCCAAGAAATAGCAAAAAGACAAAAAACAAAAAACAACAAAAAAAAAGAAGTGCAGCCTTTTTCTAAAATTACAGGTTCTCAGGGTTCACCAGGGATTATCACCAGTTCCTATTCCTCTGCCTGGCACTCAGAGAAGCCGAGTTTGGGGATGCAAGGTGGGGCATGCATTCTTAAGGCTGGCAACCACTTTAATTTGCACGATTTTGTGGCTTTTTCTGGCCGCTGGCTTGCATTATGTCTCTGGCACCCTCAGCTAGACTGGGAATTGCTACCTTGTGTCCCAGCCACACTGCCATCAACTTAGCACAAAACATGCCAAAACACCAAACTTTCCTGCTCTTTCTCCCTATATCTATGTCTTGTACCACCCCCACCCCCCTGCCTCTACGCAGGCAGAGAAATTCAATGCAGCTCAACTCAACAGGCCACACTCAACAGCCGCTGGGTGACAGGGAGAATGCCAGGAGCTTCAAGCACCAAGAAAAATAAGGCCCTATTCTTAAGGAACTCGGCATCTGGGAAGGACAGGTGACACGCAGACCAGCAGTGACCTGCAGAGTGATAACTGCCAGAGCAAGAGACCTGAGCATGCAAAGGGCAAAAGCCACTCTGCTGAGAGGCTCAAGGAAGGCAGGTAGTCAAGGGGCAACAGGCACCTCCTGGGAGGGACAAGCATGGTCCTGGGAGTGTGGCCGACTGGAGGCAGCAGCCACAGAGGGAGCTCGCAGGGATGAGGTTTACTATGCATCACATGCTGCCATTTCACAGGTAAGAAAACAGGCACAGAGGGAATAAGCATCTTGTCCAAAAGCACAAGTTATGAAAGCATAAAGATAGGTTCCAAATCAAACAGCTGGACACTAAAATCCCGAGTTTTTAAACATTATAGGACATGGTGTGCAAACAAACAGTTCAATCGGCTGGAGCGTAAAGTTTATAAGCTAAGTTTACTTACTCAGGGGAGGAAGCCAGGGGCTGTATCACAAAGGGCTTCATACACTCTGCTAGGGATTTGGACTTGAACTTTCTGCAACAGAGTGGAGCAAATTCATGTAAAAGAGCTTCCCCTTCCCACCAAAGTCAAAGTCAAAGAAATACGAGATAAAACAAATGATCCTCAGACATACAGCCAGACGTGAAAGAAAAATACCCCAAGTGCCAGAAATGACAAGAAAATCTGAAACACGAACAGTGGATGGAACCGACACCAGAATGACCTGTGTACTTTCAAACCTACATATGAAGTGGTTTCAACGTCTGGCTATGGCTTTGAGGCCGGATATCAAGATGAGAGCCTCGAAGGGCTACCCAGTCCGGGAAAGCAATGAGGAGCCGGCCATTTCTCCAAGGCTCTGTGGAAGGGGAGAGGTCACCCACAATAAACTAAACTACTAGGGAGCCCCACCCATGGATCTGAATCTGATTTTATGCTAAGAGACTGGCGAAGGAGGCCCCAAACCTGAGCCAGGACCCTTAGCCCTCTGGCCCCACCAGAAGCAAACTGCTCTTAGGGATATGTTCACAGCCCAGGAAACAAAAGTTGCCCATAAGTCTCTTCCTGAAGATTAGCTCCCAACTCAAAGTTACAAACCACACAGGGAAATAAATCACCAAGAGGGACAATCATCAGACAGAGAGCTGCTGCGGTGACAACGCTGGATCATAAACCTGCTGCACCACAGGAGAACGCGCCCCCCAATTTTTTTTAATGTGAGTGTTTGGATAGAAGTAGCACATCAAATCTGGAAATCAAGAAAATGAAAAACAAATCCATGCTTACACAATGGTTCTAAACGAAAGTAAAAGAGATAGAGAAATGCATTAACTAAATATAAGTAAAAAGAACACAGATGTTCACTCTATTTTCATGTTTTTTCCTAGTAAAAAAGGAGGGGAAAGAAAAGAGAATGTAGGAGTAAGAACAGAAATTAGATGTATAATTTTCAAATCAGTAAAGAGATTAAAGAAAATCTAATTGATCAATCTAATGGAAGGTGGGAAAGTAGAAAAAAAGGCAAAAAAGGAATGTGGAAAGTGCTAAAAAATATGGTATTTATGGCAAATCTCAAAAATGTAAATAAACTAAATCATTTAGGAGAGATTTTCAGATTTGATTTAATATTTTAAATCCAGTCACATTCCATTTATAAAAGAAACTCCTAAAACATGATGATACAGCAAGGTTAAAAATAAGAGACAAATAACAATTACAAGCTGGGGTAGTACTAGTGCCATCAGACTTTAAGACAAAAAGCATGAGAGAGATGAAGGAGGAAGAACTGATAAGAATAAGATCTGGTAATCCCTGGAGTTCCCGTCGTGGCGCAGTGGTTAACGAATCCAACTAGGAACCATGAGGTTGCGGGTTCTATTGCTGGCCTTGCTCAGTGGGTTGGGGATCTGACGTTGCCGTGGGCTGTGGTGAGGGTTGCAGACGCAGCTCAGATCTGGCACTGCTGTGGCTCTGGCGCAGGCCGGCGGCTACAGCTCTGATTCGACCCCTAGCCTGGGAACCTCCATATGCCATGGGAGCAGCCCTAGAAAAGGCAAAAAGACAAAAAAAAAAAAAAAAAAAAAAAAGAATAAGATCTGGTGACTGATCTTAAGTGCCTGAGAAGAAGAGGGACGTGGAGGGCAACTGTCAGGTAGCTGGGGGTTGGGGACGCGCCCATTAAGGTGGGGACTGTAGGAAGAACAGGCCTGGTGACAACTACAAGGGGTCAGTTTGGAGCATGTTGAGATTCAGGAGCTCTGGAGACCCCAGATGGAGGTGTCCGAAAAGTAGTTACAGATACAGTCACAAGGTCAATGGGTTATTTGGTTGTTTTTTTTTGGGGGGGGGGTTGTTTGTTGCTTTTTAGGGCCACACCTGCAGCATGTGGAAGTTACCAGGCTGGGGGGTTGAATCAGAGCTGTAGCTGCTAACCCACACCATAGCCATAGCACCTCAAAATCTGAGCCACATCTGCAACCTAAACCACAGCTCACGGCAATGCCAGATCCTTAACTAGGAATTGAACTGTGAGGCCAGAGACTGAACATGCATCCTCATAGATCCTGGCCGGATTCGTTACCACTGAGCCACAACAGAACTCCTCAATGGGTTATTTTAGAGTTTTACAGAAAAGAATTGCTTTTTTTTTTTTCACCAGGCCCAAGGTATTTGTAAGTTCCTGGGCCAGGGATTAAACCCAAGCCACAACAGTGACCTGAGCCATAGCAGTGACAGCAGACCCCTAATCGCTAGGCCACCAGGGAACTCCTCCAGAGAATTTTCTTCCCCCCAGAGGAGAATCTTAACAACACTCAGTACTAAAGAATGTATATAATTCTGAGAATTCTCTTGTGGCTCAGTGGGTTAAGGATCCAGCGATGTCACTGCAGTGGCATGGGTTTGATCCCTGGTCCGGGAAACTTGCATGCTGCTGGTGCAGAACCTCCCCCACCCTCCACCTCCCCAAAAGAATGTACACAATTCCTGTTTCTTTCTAAACAACAACAAAAAAAAAAATCTAAAAAGCAACCAAATCCCAAGCCCCAGCCTCAGGACTTATCATGATCTTGGCAGTAAATCCATGTTTCCCATCCGTGCCTGGCCTGTCCAAGCTCTGCTCCTGCTGGGTGGTGAGAGAGGCAGTGACTCCAAGAGCTGTCGGGCCTCAGCTTCTGGGGCCTGGTCGTCCTGTATACAGGGCGGAAGGTTTCTTAGAAGAAAGAACCCTGTATCTGTGCAGCCACAGGAGAAACAGACTCAACAGAAGCAGGGGTCAGAGACCAGAGGGTTTGCTACCAGTGTGTTGACAACTCCCACCAGTAGCATCCCAAGGTGTAATTCAAATAATCAGTAGTTACCCAGTGCCCAGTCCTGCTCTCAGGAAGTGCATGATGGAGTAAACGGTAATCACGATACAGAAAAACTGTGAGGAGGTCCCTGGTGGCTCAGTGGGTTAAGGATCTGGCATTGTCACTGTGGCAAGGATTCCATCCCTGGCCCGGGAACTTCCACATGCCACAGGTGCAGACCAAAAGAAAAGAATTAAATAAAAGTAGGTTCTAATGAAAAAAAAGAAAAGAAAAAGTGACAAGCCCCACAGGGAAATATCAAGAGCTCTGGGGCTGGAAGAACAGGAAGTTTCAGGGGAGACTTGTGAGTTCATAGATGAGGCAATACTGGAAATGTTCTTTCTCCATGTCCCCTTGTTACCTAATTCCACAGCAACTCAGGGCTTCAGTGTGCTCTCCACAGTGGAAGCTGGTCATTTCTAACAGTATTTACTAAGTGCTTACAAAGAGCCAGGCACCTGCTGAGTATTTTTTTTTTTTTCTTTTGTTGTTGTTGTTGTTGTTGTTGCTATTTCTTGGGCCGCTCCCGCGTCCCGCGGCATATGGAGGTTCCCAGGCTAGGGGTCGAATCGGAGCTGTAGCCACCGGCCTACGCCAGAGCCACAGCAACGCAGGATCCGAGCCGCATCTGCAACCTACACCACAGCTCACGGCAACGCCGGATCGTTAACCCACTGAGCAAGGGCAGGGACCGAACCCGCAACCTCATGGTTCCTAGTCGGATTCATTAACCACTGCGCCACAACGGGAACTCCCTGCTGAGTATTTTATGAGCCTTACTTAATTCTCCCAATGACCCTGCTAGATATGCACCATTGGTATTCCCATTCTATGGACGGGGAAACTGAGGCTCAGAAAGGCAAAGAAAACTCCTCCAAGGTCACTGAGGTATGGCCACCGTGCCTGAATTTGAACCCAGATTGACTCCAGAGTCCACACCTCTAACTGCCCTGCCACACCCCTTCTTTTATGGACGTGTTCTATTTACCCGCCTAGACCACTGACTCTGTGATCATTGTCACAGCCACACCACAGCCAGCACTGAGAACAGCAGAGAGATGAGGGAGCTGTGGCAGGAGAGAGAGAGGGGGGCTGGAATTGAGGCAGAGCTCCTAGGCTCGTCCAAGCGTGGGAGGCTGCACAAAGCTGAGTGAATCGCCTAATTACAAAGCAAACAGTGCCAGGCACAGTGCTGCATGCAGCGTAATCTAATCCTCAAAATGACCAGGATGTTCGCGACCCTTTTGGGCAGCCACTGTCCAACCCACTAAAAACACTGAAATCAGAACACTGGGGACAAACGCCAAGAGAATGGGAGGGGCCCCTGTGGATGGCAGAGGAGAGAGGGGCTGAAGCTGTCCCAGGGCTCTGCAAACAGGAAATGACGTGTCACGAACAGAAACGGAGACCCTGGAAGAGGGGAGAAGGTGAGTTCTGCCTTCAAAGCAGAGTGCCCCAGCGGCAGTTGGACGCGTGCACCTGGCGTTGGCAGAAAAGGATCCAGGGCCAGAAGTTCAGCATCTATATCCTCAAATGGGAAAGGTCACAACCACAGGAAGAGCCAAGTTCCTACGTCAGGGGACAGGGTGAGAGAAGCAGAGAAAGAGCAGAAGCCCTGACACACTCAGCCTCAGGCAGGGGAAAGAGGAAGAGGAACCAGGGCAGCAAAGGCGCAGTGGGCGGGGGAAGTCAGCTCTCAGGGGCAGGGCCCGTCTCCTGCTGCTGCATCTTCCCCAGAGTCCCAAGGCAGGCACTTGGTAACCCCGTTAGTAAAAATAAAACACTGAACAAACACGTGAGAGCCCAAACAGGAGAGATTTCTGAGATGCAGGGAGAGAGGGCAAGGCACATGCAGCGCTGTCATCTCGAGTTACAGGAGGCACGTCTCCTGGGGGTGGGGGGGGGGGGGTGAGCGGAGAAGGCCTGGAGCAAATTCCAAGGGCACGCGATGCGAAACCCACGAGAGATAAATAAAAAGATAACCAGTCAGCAGCTGCTGGAGACTGTGAACTTCTAGCGCCTTAATCGATTCCACACAGGGACACGGCTCTCTGCTACGCACAGGGTGGCAAGCACTGCCTTGGCCACCCAGCTGTCCCTTCAGATGCCAGGTGTATACTCCGCACACGGATCCAAAAAAACAAGCAGACACCGCAGCTCGTCTTAGGAGAAAATAACTGCTGTGAGACCGCAAGCCACAGGCTGCCGCCGTGAACTAGGGGGACCTGCCCCGCGTCCCTGGCTGTTCTTGGGGTGGCTCTTTATCGTGGGCAGGCTCTCCTGGGCAGGAACCGTGTGCACAGAATCGGGGACTGTGGCCAGGGGTAACTTAGGCAGCGCTTACCAGCCGGGTGGGTGTCTACCGCCTCCAGAGGGGCGGGCCCAGCCGACTGCGTCAGGCCTCCTGGAGGCATTTCCTCACTTCTGCCTTTGAAGACACGCAACTTCCACAGTGACATCTCTCCTGATGACTTCAGAAGGCACATCAATCACCATCTGGAACCCACGTCTTCTTACACACACCTGACTAACCCCACCTGACTCACTCCCCAACACCTCTGCACACCACAGGCGAAGTGGGCAGAGGACACCACGTGGGCTCACAAAGGGCTTCAGGAAATGATGCCACACCACGGAGCCACAGTGAGGACCGAGGAGGTCAGAGCTCCCAGAAGCCACCGGCTCACCCCAAAGGCAGGACTCTGGTGACCCAAGGAAAGGGGCACATGAGCCTCGGCTCCAAGCTCACTGGCTCACAGATGGGAGACTGCTGTGTTTCAAAAGATCACAGCAGAGTTCTCATGTGGCTCAGTGGGTTGAGAATATGGCATTGTCACTGCTGTCATCTGGGTTGCTGCTGTGCCATGGGTTCAACCCTTACATGCCATGGGCATGGCCAAAAAAAAAAAAAAAAGGGAAAAAAAAAATCACAGAGTTTCTTTTATAAATGAACTCCGATTCAAGGGGACAGGGAATCAGGCACTCTCATATCCAGCAGAGGGATGGTAAATTAGTGTGGTTGTCTGGAGTTTGGCAAAATCTATCAATATCTTTACTCTTTGATTCATTCAAAATTATACACATACACACTCTTTTCAAATCGAACACCTACCAAGTGCCAGGAACCATGCCGGGTGGTGGGATAGTTCTTGTCAAGGCAGACGAGGTGACTGCCCTCAAAGAGCTTCTGTTCCAGTCAGGGATTCAGACAATGAACCAATCAATTAACAGACAAGATGCTTTTGGAGCGCAGGAAGCAAGAGATATAACAGCAAAAGATGAGAACTAACCTAAATGTCCCATCAGCAGGAAGGACAGCTGAATAAGCTCTGATACATTCATAAGATGGAGGGAACACTGTTCTGCTTAGAAGTCCATCCTGAAAACTATATTCAAATTGCTGGTGATCGGAGTGTTTCAAAACAGCATCACAATTGTGTTCAGTAAAAGAAGCCAATCACGAAAGACCACATATTGTATGGCCCCATTTATATGAAATGTCCTGACAGGCAAATCTGTGGAAACTGAAAGTAGATGAGGGGTAGCCGAGGGCGCAGGGGACGGGGGTGGGACTAGTGAATACTAAGGAGATGATGAAAAGGAATCTAAAACTAGACTATGGTAAAGGTTACATAACTCTGAGAATATACTAAAAACCATCAAATTGTACATTTTATTTATTTTATCTATTTGCTTTTTAAGGCTGCACCTGCAGCATGTGGAAGTTCCAGGCTAGGGGTTGAATGGGAGCCACAGCTGCTGGCCTGCACCACAGCCACAGCAATGCCAGATCCAAGCCGCATCTGCAACCTACACCACAGCTCACAGCAATGCTGGATCCTTAACCCACTGAGTGAGGCCAGGGATCGAACCTGCATCCTCATGGATAACTATTCAGGTTCGTTTCTGCTACGCCACAATGGGAACTCCAAATTGTACATTTTAAACAGGTGAACTTTATGGTATCTGAATTATACTCCAACAGAGCTGCTAAACAACAGTATCACAACATGACTTAAATTTGGTTTTCAAAAAGAGGGTGTGTGGGGAGTTCCCTGGTAGCACAGTGGGTTAGGGACCCAGCATGGTCACTGCAGTGGCTTGGGTCGCTGCTGTGGTACGGGTTCAAGCCCTGACCCAGGAACCTCTTCCAGAAAGAAAAAAAAAAAAAAAAAAAGAGGGTGTGAGAAGGGGTGTATTATGAGACAGAGAGAGAGACATGAAAGAATAGCCATAAAAAAATTTAACTGTGGTGATTCTCTGGGGAAGGTTCTAGGTAATTTTTATTTTCTTCTATATTTCCCTACATTTTCCAAATATTTTAAAACATAGACATTAGTTTATTTAACTGACAAAAGAAATCAGCCTGGGTTTTCAAACCAAACTTTAAAGCAGGTCCAAGGCACAGAACCGGAAAGGTCCAACTGTGGTGCTAACTTGGATGTATCTAGGGTTGTCATAATCTTTGCAACAAAGAGAAGCAGGGAGTTAAGCAAAGGATTGTATATTCCAGATAAATGAGACCAAGTAGGCCCTGGTTAAGAAGGGTCTGTTGAGGAGTTCCCGTGATGGCTCAGTGGTTAACGAATCCAACTAGGAACCATGAGGTTGCGTGTTCGATCCCTGGCCTTACTCAATGGGTTAAGGATCCAGCGTTGCCGTGAGCTGTGATGTAGGTCGAAGACGTGGCTCGGATCCCTCGTTGCTGTGGCTCTGGCATAGGCCGGCGGCTACAGCTCTGATGAGGCCACTAGCCCGGGAACCTCCATATGCCACGGGAGCAGCCCTAGAAAAGGCAAAAAGACCAAAAAAAATAAATAGATAAATAAATAAGAAGGGTCTGTTGACTACTGGCAGAGCTGGCTCCCTTCGGCAAACACTTTAAAAGAAAACCAGCAGTCACCACAAAGCTCAGAAACTATTCAAAGAAAGCAAAAGAGCATCATTTGAGCAGATACAGTCAGAAACCTGGAGGCTGTCAGAAGTCACTTCCTGGTTGTGAAGTGTGAGGCCCTCACAACAATCGTCCTCAGGTCCCGTGGGAACTCTGATCAGTGACTTCAAAAGCACCTTTCTGAGAAGTCGTGGTTCCCCAACCAGGCTGGCCCTTTAAGTCATTGGGGAGCTTTAAAATGCAGAGTCCTGCACTTTATTCCTGTAAATTCTAATTCCAGAGGCCTGAGACAAGGCCCAGGAAACGACAGTTTTTCCAAAACTCCCTGGTGAATCTGCCAGCTGAGCCCTGCCTGGAAATCACTAGACTAGACACCATCTGGGACAACTGGCAACGGCACCAGCCTGCACATCTGGCTGCAACAGTGCTGAGATCCAAGAAGGCCAGCGCTGTGGACCAAAAGGCTACTAAGTGCAGAAAGGGAAACTCCATGGGAAAATTCCAGTTCAAAATCAGTGCTGAAAAGCCTGGTGGACAGCCAGCAGGGCCCAAGGACAAAGCCAAGGGACCCTGGGAAGGTTCTCTCAGGTACATTGATCTTTGGATGCTAACCTGTGAAAAAGGTGACGACTCCAAGTTTGACTCTGGGAAGCCAAAATAAAATGTAGTTCCCTCCAACAACACAAGTGAGCCAGCAAGCTGTGCAGGCCCCTAGGATTCAGAAGCAGAAGGAATGCAGTGTGGAGAGGCAGAAAGAGCCCCGGGGCTGAGTCACTCCAGTCTGGGTTCAAATCCCTGCCTTCCATCACTGGCTGTCAGTGGGCTAAAGATGGTTACGCCCGATACTCTTCCTTCCTTGAACCTGGGCTGCCGCAGGGGCTATTTTGACCAGCAGAATGTGGCAGAGGCCCCAGTCAGACTGCTGCGGGAACACGTAAACCCCATGCTCAAACAAACAACCTCCTCACAGAAGCCTCTGACCAAGAAGCTCCCACTCTGGAGCCCCTTTTTGGCCAAGGGCACATCTTCATATACAAAGTCTGGGAACGGTTTATGATGCCCTATAATTGGGAGGGACCCTGCCCACAGGTACCCAGTGTTCCAGGATGAATCACCTGCCCCCACCACACGTGTCCCCTCCGGCCTCTCTTCGCCCTATTACAGAGTCATCTTTGTCCTGGCCACCGAGGTTCAAAAATCACCCTCTCAGACTCCTCCGTCTCCTTTCAGTATCCAGGGGAAGACCAAGACCTCCACAGTCATCCATCCTGCCTTTCCACTCCCCCCACAGCCATCCAAAGGCACAGTCCTCAAGGCCAGTGCCGCTCTTCTACTTGCTGTGAGCCGCATTCGAGTTTCTTAACCCCTCTGAAGTTTCCTCAGCTGCAAACAACATATAGCAATAATACCTTCTTGTGGTCGTTTCGAAGATACAAGAAAATACGGCCAAAGCACACAGTACAGAGAAGGTGCTCAACATGTAGGAACTGGACTGCAGGCCTTTTCACCTGGGTGACTAAAGCTCTCTCCTAACCTAAGTCTCTGCCTGTGAACCCTTTGGTAAAATCCTAGCACATTAACTCTGCTAGATAACAGCTATCACGTTATTCTCCTGCTCAAAGGCCTTCTGGAGCTCCCATGTTCTCTCATCAACCCAACTTCCCAGCCAGGCATGTAAGATTAGCTACCATAAGGGCCCCACCCTGCCCACGGCCTGCTCCAAGCCAATCCCAGCTGCACCACAACTTGCTATGGGAGGCGGCCTTCTAAAATGACTCACAAAGGAGTTGCCGTCCTGGCTCAGTGGAAACAAATCCAACTAGTATCCATGAGGACGCAGGTTTGATCCCTGGCCTTGCTCAGTGGGTTAAGGATTTAGTGTTGCCATGAGCTGTGGTGTAGGTCGCAGACATGGTTCAGATCTGGCGTTGCTGTGGCTGTGGTATAGGCCAGCAGCTGCAGCTCTGATTTGACCCTTAGCCTGGGAACCTCCATATGCCCCAGGTGCAGCCCTAAAAAGCAAAAAAATAAAATAAAATGACTCACAAAAATACCTGCCTCCTGGTACCCAGGCCCTTGTGTCACTGCCTCCTGACCCACAAACACTGCAAGGTCATACATGTCATTTTAAGGCACTAAGTTTTGGGGTCACCTGTCATGAAGCAATAGATCACTAATTTTTTTTTTTTTCAAGCAGAGGAGTCAATTTATTTTTCTCATTCAATGAGGCATCTGCGGCGGGGAGGTAGTGAAGACTCAGTAGCTCTAGGCTGCCATCAGGCCCAGCCTCCTCCTCTATCTCCCCTCCACATCCCCTGAGGATGTGTGGATGCCCTTGAGGTCACAAAGTGGCTGCTCCACCCTGGCCTGGGGCCCCCTTTCGGGCCAGGGAGCAGGCAGTCCAATGGGCTCCCAGAAGCCTCAGTCTCTCAGGAAATTTCCCAGTATGCCCCATAGCAATCTCTGCCCCACCTCATTGGTGGGAACTGTGTCAGTGACTCCTGCAGGGGGCGGGGACTGTATGTTTTCCCATCTCATTGGCCAGAGCTGAGATCACTAGTACCTTGATTTCCCCAATCACATCTGAGCGGCTGCTCTCTCATTCACACTTGCCCTTCCTACAATATCTCTGCCTGTTCCAAGTCCGTCCAGCCTGCAGGGCCCAGCCCACATGACAAATGCTCACCCAGAACCCTTCATAAGACTCCTTCACCAGCCTCCTCTGGAAGCCTTCCCTTCCTCCCCCATGTTCTCCACACATATCACTGCATCTGTCGCACTGTATCATCATCAATTGGCTTGTTTATCTGTGTGCAAAATGATCCATGTCAAGGTTATTCATTGCAGCGAAATACTGGAAGCCACCTGCACACGTGATCATTAAATAAGGGGGTGGCACACCCAAACAGGAGAGGACGGGGCAGTGAAAAAGAATAAGGGACCTCCTCATGTGCTGGTACACAAAGATGGACAAGACACACCAGTGACGCAAGGGGCAGACCAGTGGGTATAGCAGATGGCCATCTGCCTGGCAAGTAGGAAGGTAATAATGGAAAATATACAGGTGCATCTCCTAAATGAGATGGCTGAGAGGGCTGCCTCCAGGGGGGCTGGGCCACTGAGAGATGGAGAAGAAAGGGGAACACTTCAATTGTGTAGCACATCAAGAACTAGCAATTTGGAGTTTCCATTGTGGCTCAGCGGGTTACAAACCTGACTAGTATCTATGAGGATGAGGGCTGGGTCCCTGGCCTCGCTCAGTGGGTTAAGGATCCAGCAATGACATCAGCTGTGGTGTAGGTCGCAGATGCAGCTTGGATCCTGTGTAGCTGTGGCTGTGGCATAGAGGGGCAGCTGCAGCTCCAATTTGACTCCTAGCCTGGGAACTTCCATATGCCACAGGTGTGGCCCTAAAAAGAAAAAAAAAAAAAAAAGAATTAGCAATTAAAAAATAAGAAACTCTGAAAGATGAAAGCTCTCCTCCTAAGATCGGGAACAAGGCAAGGATGTCCACTTTCACCACTTCTATTCAATTCTGCACTGGAGAGTCTACCCAGAGCAATTAGGTGAGAAAAAGAAAAGTGATCCAGATTGGAAAGGAAGAAAACTGTCTCTACTGGCAGATGCCATCATCTTATATATAGAAAATCCTGAGAAATCTACTTAAAAAAAAAAAAAGCATACAAGATCAATATATAAAAATTAATTTCCACAACTAGCAATGAAGCAGTAAGTCTGAAAGTCTAAAGTCTATCTAGTAAGAGTCCTAGAAGTAGAAGACAGAGACACTGAAGGAAAATAAATTGCAGAAAATTTCCTGGAGATTCCAAAAGACTTGTCTTTGACTAATGACGGCTCTGCAGAAATCAAGAAGACAAATATATAGATACACCCTGCTGATATGTCTGAACTCCAAGAACAAAGAAAATTCTTACATCGTTCAGAGAGGGGAAAAAAACAGATTACTTATAAAGGATTTCAAACCCAACTAACTTAATTATTCATATTGAAACATGGAGCAGTCTTCAAAATTCTGATTCTATACTCAACCAAGCTATCGATCAAGAGGGAGGCATGGAGACACTGTATGCTGCTGGCAGGAATGTAAAATGGTGTGCCACAATGGTAAACAGTGTGGTAGTTCCTTAAAAAACTAAAAATAGAGGAGTTCCTGTCATGGCTCAGTGGTTAACGAATCCAACTGGGAACCATGAGGTTTTGGGTTCGATCCCTGACCTCGCTCAGTGGGTTAAGGATCTGGCGTTGCTGTGAGCTATGGTGTAGGTCGCAGACTCGGCTTGGATCCCATGTTGCTGTGGCTCTGGTGTAGGCTGGGGGATACAGCTGCAATTAGACCCCTAGCCCAGGAACCTCCATATGCCATGGGTGCAGCCCCAGAAAAGGCAAAAAGACAAACAAACAAAAAAAGAAGCCAGACACCAAAGGTACATAATATATGATTCCATTTATATGAAATGTCAAAAATAGGGAAATTCATAGAGAAGGATAGTAGATCAATGATTACCAGAAGTGGGTGGTATCAGGATGATGGAGGGTGGTATTGGGACCCACAACTAACAGGTATAGGGTTATTTTGAGGGTTGATGGAAATGTTATAGAATTAGATAGTGGAAACATAGTAAATATACCAAAAACCACTTAAGTGTATATGAATTTTACGTGAAGTGCATCTCAATTTTAAAAAGCTGGAGTTCCCACTGTGGCCCAACGGGATCAGGAGCATCTTGGGAGCACTGGGACACAGGTTCAATCCCCAGCCCAGCACAGTAGGTTAAGGATCTGGCATTGCTGCAGCTGTGGCTTAGGTCAAAACTGCAGCTTGGATCTGATGCCTGGCCCAGGAACTCCATGTGCCACAATGCGGCCAAAAAAAGAAAAAGAAAAAGAGAGGGAGAGAGAAAAACTGGTCATCCTGCCTCGTGGCTCAGTGATTCAGAATCTTGTCTGTCCGCGCCCCGTGCCCTGCAAGGCTGCCTGTCCCTCCCCTGCACATCCATGAGCACTGGCGCTCTGGCTGCTCACCCCCCCCCCCACCGCCCCGCTTCCCAACTTCTGCCTCACTGCACCCACGCCTTTCCTGGCGGCTCTCCACCACCCACTCAGACCTACTCTAGACTGTCCAGAGGTCAAGACACCAGCCCCCAGAGTCACCCCAGAGGAGCTGCCCAATGACCAGGACTGCGGTTACTAGCGTGTGTCAGCTGAGGGATAGGGTTTCACACAGGAGCTTAATCACAGCTCTGCAGTGGAGGAAGGGAGAGGAGCAGTTCAGGCTCTGAGGGCACGGGCAGGAAGCTACCCTGCCCTGCAGCCCAGCGGGTGTCTGCCAGGTCTCACCAGGGCTGGGACCCACAGGAAAACAAGTATGATCCAGTCAGGTCCACAGGAACGCGCAGCTCAAGGAAATCATCCTGTTTAGCGTGAATTCCCAGCTCCACCCTATGTGCAGACCAGAGAGGCCCAGAAAAAAGGCTGAGGGGCCAAGTCCCCCTCGCCCTCAGGGCTCAGAGAGGCTTCTCCTCACCTGCTGTCAGAGGCCCCATTTACGGGGTAAGAAGTAATGGGGAGGCGAGCCCATTCCTCCGGGAACAGCCCGGCTGCCTTTCCCCCCAGCTCGCAGCTGCTGTTCCAGCACGGAATCTGAGCAGGCCATTCTGAGGATGCTGGGCACACCCTCCCCAGGCCTGACTTCATGCCAGATCCCCCCCCGCCCCGCCTGCTGCCCAGGTAGGTGCTGCAGAGCAGCCGCTGGCATAATGTGTCACAGGGCACGGTGGCCGGGTGTGCCAGGCCTGCCAAACCACCTGGCCTGGGCACTGCCGTGGGGAGAGCAAAGGTTCATGCAAAGAGCAGAGCCTGGGTGGAGGAGGGTGTCTCATCAAGACATAGTTCCTTCTCCCCCATTTCTGGCCCATGTCCGGGCCCCTTATATCATCTCCAGGCCTGCTCCTGGCCATCTCGCTTGCTGTCTCGGCAAGAAGTCCCCACAGCCACCTGCTACTTGCCCCCAACATCCAGTTTCTTCTCACTGCTTCAAGACCCAGCCCCCCTCCCTGTCACTCTTCCCAAGACCCCACCCCCAGCCCAAGCACGACCCTTCCCATCCCTATTCTCTTATGTTTTCTGAGTTCCTGAGAAGTTCTCCCTAAAAGCTATGGGGAAAAAACCCTTTAGACTGGAGGCAGTATCATTTTCCAGGTTTGTAGGGAAGGAAAAAAAAGACAGAGGGTGGGTGGGGATAAACGTGGATGGGGAGAGGCAGAGCTCACCTCATGCACCACTCTGGCCTTACCCTTTAAGCAACTACACCAATGAACACCTAAATGGCTCTTCCCAAATGCCTCCCTTTGGGCAAATGCCTTTCTCTGCTCACTCACAAAGGGCAAGGAAGGTCAGGGAGCCAAAAGAGAGACACAACGAATCTACTGGCAAAATGGAAAGGGGAAGTCACAACGCTGAATGTTAAACAATACACCATTTTTTTAAAAAAAAAAAGAATAGGTATATACAGTCATAGTAAAATATCAAAGAACACTGACCCTGGCTGGTGAGAGATCGGTGCCCAGTTTTGTCACCAAAAAATAATTGATAGATGAATGAAACACAGACCAAAATTTATATCAATCACTTGTGAATGGTGTGATTATGCATGACTTTTATTATTTATTTATTTATTTATTTATGGAAGTGTAGCTGATTTGCAATATTACACTAGTATCAGGTATAGGGCATAGTGACTCTTTTTTTTGCAGCTTATATGCCATTATAATTTATTATAAGATAATGGCCAGAACTTCCTGTGCTTATCTGTTTTACACATAGTAGTTTGTATCTCTTAATCCCATACCCCTAATTCATCACTGCCCCTTTCCTGCTCCACTTTGGCAACCACAAATCTGTTTTCTAATCTGTGAGTCTGCTTCTGTTTTGCACACACATTCATTTGTATTATCTTTTAGATTCCACATATAAATGATGTCACACAGTGTTTGTCTTTGTCTGACTTATTCCACAAAGCATGATATGCTCTAGGTCCATCCACACTGCTGCAAATGGCAAAATTTCATTCTTTTTATGGTTAAGTAATATCCCAGTGTGTGTGTGTGTGTGTGCGTGCACGTGTGCGTGCACACACACACACTATTCTTCTTAATCTATTTGTCACTGATGGGCACCTGGGTTGCTTCCATGTCCTGGCTGTTGTAAATAGTGCTGCCATGAACACTGAGGTGCATGTATCTTTTTGAATTAGTGTTTTCATTTTTTCTGGATATAAGCCCAGGAGTGGAACTGCTAGATCATACAGTAGTCTATTTTTACTTCTGTGGTGGTTTTCTGTGTTTAGTTTTGTTTTTGGGGGGCTCCACAGCGTATGGATCAGGGATCAGATCCAAGCCACAGTTGCAACCTATGCTGCAATTGAGGCAACACCAGATACTTAACCCACTGTGCCAGGCCACGGATTGAACCTGCATCCCAGCGCTGCAGAGTTTCCGCTGATCCCATTGCGCCACAGCGGGAACCCCTATTTTTAGTTTTTTGAAGAACCTACACACTGTTTTCCACAGTGGATGCAACAATTTACACTCCCACCAGCAATGTACTAGGGTTCCTTTTTCTCCACAGCCTCGCCAACACTTGTTATTTGTGGACTTTTTGACGACAGCCATTCTGATGGTTGTGAGGTGATACCTTGATTTGTATTTCTCTAATAATTAGCGATACTGAGCATCTTTTCACGGATGTCTTCCTTCGAAAAATGTCTACTCAGGTCTTCTGCCCATTTTTTTTGGCCATGCCTGAGGCATGTGGAAGTTCCTGGGCAGGGATTGAACCCGTGTCAAGGCAGAGACCTGAGCCACAGCAGTTACAATGCTGGATCCTTAACCTGCTGAGCCACAAGGGAACACCTTTCCGTTTTTTGTTCAGGGTTTTTTTTTGGTTTTTGTTTTGATATTGAGTTATATGAACTGTTTGAATATTAACATTTATCAGTCATACCATTTGCAAATATTTTCATCCTGTCAATGGTTTCTTTTGCTGTGCAATAGTTATAGGTTTAATTAGGACCTATTTATTTTTGTTTTTATTTCTTCTGCCTTAGGAGACTAATTAAAAAAAAAATATTGCTACGATTGTTGTTAAGAGTATCCTGCCTACAGTCTCTCTTTTTTTCTTGTGTTTTTTTAGGGCCGCGGGTGTTTCCCAGGCTGGGGTGTAATCAGAGCTACAGCTGCCAGCCTATGCCAGAGCCACCGCAACACCAGATCCGAGCCGAGTCTGCAACCCACACCACAGCTCACGGCAACACCAGATCCTTAACCCACTGAGCGAGGTCAGGGACTGAATCCACAACCTCATGGTTCCTAGTCGGATTCATTTCTGCTGCGCCACGACGGGAACTCCCTACATTCTCTTCTAGGAGTTTTGTGTTTTCAGTTCTTACATTTAGGTCTTTAAACCATTTTGAGTTTATTTTCGTATATGGTATGAGTGATGACTGTCTATCACTGTCTTACATGTGTTGTCCAGTTTTCCCAGCACCACTTGCTGAAGAGACTGTCTCTTAGCCATTGAATGTTTTTGCCTCCTTGTCACAGATTAATTGACCAAAGGTGCGTGGTGTATGACTTTTCTTCTCAATTCCTATCTATATTTTCTAATGGTCTATAATGAATAACCATTATTTACATAATTAAAAAATTAAAAAATAAATTCTGGAGTTCCCGTCGCGGTGCAGTGGTTAACGAATCCGACTAGGAACCATGAGGTTGCGGGTTCGGTCCCTGCCCTTGCTCAGTGGGTTGACAATCCGGCATTACTGTGAGCTGTGGTGTGGGTCACAGATGCGGCTCAGATCCCGCGTTGCTGTGGCTCTGGCGTAGGCCAGTGGCTACAGCTCCGATTGGACCCCTAGCCTGAGAACCTCCATGTACCACGGGAGCGGCCCAAGAAATAGGAAATAGACAAAAAAATAAATAAATAAAATAAAAAATAAAAAAATAAAAATAAATTCTGGCCATTGGTAGCATCTGATTAATTCCAAAGCCCCCAAATACAAATTAGGGTTAGGGTTAGAAAAGACAAAGGTATCTTTTCTGAACAGCTTGCCACCAGCAAGCCCTCCACTAACACTCCAGGCCCAATCAGCCAGAACCACCTGCGGTGTCTGCATCTGTGGGACCCAGGCCCCAGCCCCTCCCTCCAGAGCTCACACCCAAAAGCCAGAGCCTCAGAAAGGTACAAAAGCAAGAACAGGGCTGGGGGCTACTGACACCTTCAGGCTGGACAATTCCTCACCTCACCTGGCTGCCTCTTCCAGGGCCCAGGCAGGGGCTGGTGGGTGAACTGCAGGCAGCTGCCACACATTTATCCTGCGAGGTCCCGCAGGCAACCACAGGCTGCAGTCAACACCTGCTCCAGCCAGTGCTCAGAGGCCAAGAGGAGGACAAACAGTCCAAGTTCTGTTGAGTCCAACCAACGTTTACTGACATCCAGCTAGGGTGCCGGGTGCTGAGGGGCCAGAGGTATGCTAACAAGAAACCATCGACACTCAACAAGCGTCTCTTCTGTGCCTTTATGTGTAATTTTATGAGCAGTTTTAATCCTCACGTCTCCCTGAGGGGTAGGGTCTATAAGGAAGCCTTCAAAGGACAGTGACTCGCCCAAGGCCACCAGTGGAGCCAGAACTTAGTCTCGCACAGCCTGGCTCTTAACCAGGTACCCCATTGTCTCTCAGAAACAGCCAGTGAGCTGTGCCACAGGTGACTTCCTGTTCTGCTCCAGGGGAAAGCACCCTCCCTTCTGAGAAGCCAAAGCAATGAGTGTGGCGGCCCCTCTGCCCAGGACCCCTGTGCCTACAGCTGGGCGGAGGAGAGGCCATCAGGGCAGGCCAGGGGCACAGCCCCCAGGGCCCAGCTGAGGCCACCACCGAGACCCACCTATGCCCGCCTCTTCGGATTCCCAATACCTTCCCTGCACCCCAACCCCAGCCTCCAGCCAGGCAGTGGGAACAGAAATAAATACAGCTCTCTAAAAATAAACCAGGGATGGCAAGGCACAAGAAAGGAGAAAAATGTAATGCCACTGCTGGATTGAGCCCAGTAAGTCCGGCTGGTCTAGGAAGGGCCCATGGCGCTGAGCAGGACAGGCGCCAAGCGCCCCAAATCCCCTTCCGCTTCTGCACACAGCCTACACGTGTGTACTTGTGCCCATCTGCACACTCCTGCAAAGCCCAGGTTAAGGTGACATGAGCAGAGAGAGCAGAGTCACCAGGTTCTTCTCAGTTGCCCCACTGGGGGTCTAGTAAGGCTTCCTTCCTGCACCTCTGGCTTGGCTCCAAAGGGCTCAAACCTCAGCTCCATCATTTGTCAGCTGTGTGGCTCGAGCGAGTTGATCAACTGCTCTGATCCTACACTTTCTCACCTGTTAGATGGGAATACAGATACCTACAGCTTGCAGGCTGCTGGGAGGGCGAGCCGGCTCATCCACGGTGCAATGCCTGGCCCAAGGGAGAATCTGAACAAAGGCAATCCCTTCCTCCCTTTGCTCCGTATGGGCACGTGGGAGCATCTTCCGGCTCTCCTCTCCTCTCCCCTGGTGAACACCACAAGTGGGCTGATTAATCACATGGCGCGGTGGCTGTTTTTGGCTCCTGCAAGTCCCTCTCACCCTACGTGCCCGGCCCACTAGCTGGCTCATTATTTCAGACGGTTCCAGGGGGCTTGCTCACTGCCTTGGAGCGGATCCAGAGAGGCGCTAAGCACAGCCATTCTCAGGGCTTCCTCTGCCCACTGACCTGGAAGGAGACTCTGCAGGGGACCCCAAAGCCTGCCAATGCTTTGCTTCTGTTCAGTGACCAACGAGAGACTCCGCTGTGCTCGAAAGCAGGGAGTGTTCTCTGAAGCTGATAACAGTCTGGCCAGTCCAGCAGGTCCTTTCCAAACTGGGAGCATTAGATCTGGCCAGTCACCCTTCGATGGGGAGGCCCTGCTGTGTGGTGATCAAAGACACCAGCTTCAAGCACCTGGGTTCAAGTCTCAGCTCTGCCAAGTGGTATATTAACTGTGCAGCTCTAGGCGACTTTCCTAGTCAGTCTGAGCCTCTGCATTCTCATCTGCAGAAGGGGTACAGTGATTTCTTACCTCTCAGAGTTGTGTGGATTAAACAAGGTGATGCATATAAAGAAGTAGCACAGTGGATTCAACACGAGAGACAGATTTTACTCAGCTACCGGGTACCTACTGACTTCTGCAGGAGTTGGAAAGGGGATTTAGACGCAGGTTAGCCCGGCTCTTGAAGAAGTCACAGTCCAATATCAGAGGCTAGCACATGGGCAGTAACTCTACCATAACATACCGCGGCAGGTGCCAAGGCAGTAAGGTGAGTAAGAGCCTTACTAGACCCCCAGGGGAAGAAGTGGGGAGAAGGAGGCAACTAAGAAAAACTGCCAAATCCCCAAATCTCAGTTGTCTCCCCTGAGCCCCACCCAAAGGGTGGGGCAACAACTAGGAAGTGGATCCTGGAGGAAGCTGTCAGCTTCAGCATCCTTCTGTGATGGTCTGACTGTTCCCCATGAAATGACTTCCTGGGCAGGGCTCTGGTGCAGGCCAGTGCCAAGGCCACTCTGTGGGGCCATGCAGGCTGGCCATCCAGTCACCCTTCCATCCAACAAGTGCCTGGTGAGCATCTCTGCCCATCAAGGAGTTGGTTTCTGGGGAGATCTTTTTTTTTAATTTATTTTTTATTGAAGTATAGTTGATTTATAATGTGTTAATTTCTGCTGGACAGCAAAGTGACTCAGTTATACACATATATAATTCTATTTTATATTCTCTTCCATTGTGGCTTACCCCAGGATTCTGAATATAGTTCCCTGTGCTCTACAGCAGGACACTATTGTTTATCCATTCTAAATATAATGGTTTGCATCTACTAACCCCAAACTCCCAATCTTTCCCTCTCTCACTCCCTCCCCCTTGGCAACCCCAAGTCTGTTCTCTATGTCTGTGAATCTGTTTCAGTTTTGTAGATAGGTTCATTTGTGCCATATTTCAGATTTGGAGAGAAGGTCTTTGATGGTGGCTAATGAACACCCATCAGGACGGGACGTGACCGTGCAAGGCAGGCTGCTCCCCTGTGACTCAACAAGCTCTGTGACTCACAGAGAACAGAGGATGGATGGACTGGTTCTGTCTCATGATGGAAGCAGAAAGGATGGCAGCATTCAGGCTGCAGTCCAGAGAGGAAGCAGCGTGTGGGCAGAAGCCCTGTGGGTGCTGGCACTAGCTCATGAGAGGCACTCTCCAGTTACCCACAGGGTGCCCAGGGTGGGGGTAAAAAAGTGAACTGAAAACACATGGCCCTGGTAGTGCAGGAGATGATGAGGCTACTCTAGGCTTGCCGGAGACAGAGGCAAGCCTCAGCCTGAGTGCAGATAAGCCTACTGGGTCAGGCAATGGGCTAGAAAACAGACAAAATGTATTTCTTTTGCTCTTTCTTCTTTTTTTTTGCTGCAACTGCAGCATGTGGAAGTTCCCAGGCCAGGGATCCAACCTGCACCACAACAGTGACAATGCTGGATCCTTAATCTGCTGTACCACAAGAGAACGCCAATAAAATATATTTCAAAAAAGTGATATACTGCAAGGATTATGAAATGCAAGTTGGAAGTAGGTACTATAAACACAGCGGGGTATTAAGATGCCAAAAGGAAAAGTCATAGGTGTCGCACACTGTAGTAGAATATAAACAGGGCTGGATTAATATAATTTTGATTAGATGCAGTCTGCAGTTTGGGAACTTACTTATCTAATGATTTTCACCTGGGCGACAAAAATTATGATCGGTCAATTTGTTTACTACAGAAGATTTTTCATGTTTCGATGACAGTCAATTTGGTGCCATTATTTAAAGCAAGTTCTGGTCAGAGTCACCTAGGATTAACCATGAAATTGGGAACACAGGCACGGCAGATTTAATCCACAGAGACCGTCTGTGCCGGCCCCTGGATGACATCGAAGCTGACAAAATGTCCCTCTGGAAAGTTGCCAGAGCACCAGAACTGCTATGGGGTCACTATCCATCGAGCTTCCTTGAACCTTTGAAACCTGATGCTTAGAAATCCAAGCAATATCGCAAAGCCTCGAGGAGGCAGCATCCTGAGGTGTGGAGCGGCCACTCCGGCGAGTGGGAGGACCCGTGTGGCTCAGCGACGTGGGGCAGCTCACGTGCTCCGTCCTCTTGCTCCTGCAGCCCCAGCCACCTGGCGGAGCAATGGGGGAGGCAGGCCGTGGTGCAGCTCCTGGCAGCGAGGGGCAGGGAGACCAGGACGCTGCCAAGAAAGCATTTTAGGTGGGCAGCTGTGGAGGCCTCGTGGGGCAGAGGAGGAGGGTGAGGGAAGAAGTGAGGACCCCCAGACACCACACCAGAACTACCTGCTGAGAAGAGCCAACCTGCCTTGCTAGGCGCAAAGCTCCAGGCCCACAGTGACAGTGGAACTGCTTTTGCTATTCAGAAAAAGGCTGCTTTTCCCCCTCCTCTAACACTTTAAGCTGACTGTGTTTACCCACTGCTATTCCACAGGAATGATGTGACAAATACCCTACAGAGGAGAACTGAGGAACAGAGACACCAAGACAGAGAGGCGGCGAGAGGACGGAGGGCGGGCGGGCCACGGGAGGAGATTGTATAGTACTTCAGGGTCAGGGGCCATCTGACCCCTAATCTCGTCTCTGAGCTCATCTTCTACTCCCTTCCTCCCTCACTCCCCCAGCCACCTGACCCCTGACTCTTCCTCTAACACATCAGCCACGTGCCGGACCCAGGGCCTTTGCACTTGCTTTCTATCTGCCTGACAGATTCTTCCCACACATGGCTCACCTTCCTCTTTCAGCTCAAATATTACCTTCTCAGCGAGGCCTACCTTAAGCCCTCTTTGAAACTGCCATGACATCTTCCTACTTATTATTTTTCTTTTTTTGGCTTTTTTAGGGCCGCACCCACAGCATATGGAAGTTCCCAGGCCAGGGGTCAAATCGGAGCTACAGCTGCTGGCCTACATCACAACCACAGCAACAGCGGTATCCAGGCCACATCTGTGACCCACACCACAGCTTATGGCAACACTGGATCCCTGACCCACTGAGCGAGGCCAGGGATCGAACTCACATCCTCACGGATTCTAGTCGGATTTGTTTCCACTCCTACTTCATTTTTCAATATAGCATTTCTCACCATGGGACATGCTATTTACTTAATTCTGGCTCCTTCCCCTTTCCCCACAATTATTAAGAGAGCAGGAAATGTGTTTATCTGTTTTGCTCACTCCTTCATCCCCAGTGCCTAGAAGAGAACCTGGCACATAGGCGGCACCCAGAAAACACCACTGCCTGACTGGAAGGAGGGGAGTGGTGGGAAGATGGACCTGGAGCATCAAGTACTCCTGATCTGAGAGAAGGTGTGGGAGGAGTTCCAAAAGCGAGGATCGGATGGCGTCTGAGGCCTTCTCTTCTGCTCCCAAGAACCCCTAAGAGGTTCCCGCAGGGAACGCACTGTCTCCAATATTAGTCTGGAAAAAGGAAGGACAGGCTTAGACTTTCAACTGCCATGAAAGGGATGCTCTAAGGCTGCCTTAAAATAAAAACGAGGATCAGCTACGCCACCACCTGTGCTTGGAGGCGGATGAACCCTGTAGTCGTTTCCTGTTGCTGCTGTAACAAACTACCACAAACTCCCTGGCTTAAAACAAAAGATTTATTCTCTTAGAATTCTGAAGGTCAAAGATCCAAAATTAGTTTCACTGGATGAAAATCAAGGTGCTGGCTGGGCCGCACGTCCTCCTATGGGCCCGGGGGAGCGCGTTTCCTCGCCTTTTCCAGCTTACAGAGCAGCTTGCCTTCCGCGGCCTCTCCCTCCATCTGCAGAGCCAGCAGGGTAGCAGCCTGCTGCAGGGACCACACTGCCCTCTCTCCTGCCTCATCTCCCATTGCCTCCTCGTCAAGGGATACTGTGATCACACCGAGCGCCTACTAGGATAATCCAGGAGAATCCCCACCTCAAGATCCTTAACTTCATCACATCGGCAAAGTCCATTTTGCCATATAAGGCAGGAGCCGGAGAGCCCAGGGGCTCTGGCCTGGATATCTTTGGGGGCCATCACCCACCCACCAGCACAGAAGACGGGGCTACAAGAGTTTGGAGGAAACACAGTTCAGACCTGGTCGACATGAGAGAAGAGCCGGACTGGGAGTCCTGGCAAGGCCCTGGTTCCTTCTTCTGTGGCTGCATGCCATTAGCTAGGGAGCAGGGGATTATTTTCATGCCACTGAGCCTTCTGGCCCTTGGAGGGCCTCCTTAGAAGAGAAGGGTAGTTTTGTCTTCTCCAACCTCAAGTTCCCAATGGACTGCTCAGAATGCACTCAGAGTTCCCTTGTGACACAGCGGGTTAAGGTTCCAGCACTGTCACTGCAGCAGCTCAGGAGGCTGCTGTGACATGGGTTTGATCTCTGGCCCAGGAGTTCCCACATGCTGCAGGTGCAGCCAAAAATAAAAAGAAGAGGAATACATTTGGGACGCACATGCTGAGGATCGACGGGGGAAGCCAGCGGGATCTCAGGACTGTCCTAAAGGCGTTTTCAGGAGGGGAAGAGATGGTCTGGGCTAGAGGAACGAGCTCAGCATCCAGAACAGCAGGTGAGCTTTCCCCCATGAGACTTGCCTGGGGAGGAGGGTTCTGAGAGACCACTGGGGTCTGGGGAGAAGGGCTGCAGCGACCCCAGTGTCAGATCAGCTGCTGACGTCTGACACCAGGACGGCCAGGTGACAGTCCACGTGCTGCAGGATACCAACGCTGCCCTCCATGGCACCTCTGGGAGCTACAGCCAGGTGGCTTCTGCCCAGGCACCAAAAGACTTGGAGAAGCAAAGCAGGAGAGACACAAGCACTCTCAGAGACGGCTTTACTCTTAGGCCACGGGCCCTCTGCTGTGCACACATCATGCGGCTTCTCAGAACAATGTGAACGATTTCACTCCTCCCCAAAGCCCTCCAGGGCCCAGTGTGGTGACTGAGGAAGATAAATTCCCACTGTGAGAACTGCATGCTCATCTTACTGGTTTTACTGACACACTGGTTCACCAGTGGACCCAAATGGCTAGAAATATCTATTGGAAAATGACAGAGCTGTGGTTCTTAACCAGGGGTGGTTCTGCCCCAGAGAGGACGTGTGGCAATGTCTGGAGACATCCTAGGTTTTCTCACTGGGGGCGGGGGGGGGATGCTATTGGCATCTGGCGGGTAGAAGCCGGGCACAGTGCTCAGTGCCCTATCACACACACAGAGCCCACACATGTTACCGAGCCCAAGATGCCTGCAGCACGGGGCTGAGCCCTGTGCGAGAGGAAATGCAACAGGAGGGGACGAAAGTAATGTGAGGCTCACAAACAAGGGCTGAGGGAGGCAATGGAGAGAAACGGAGGAAAAGCGCACCCGGCTTGCTCATTTCACAGGTCCTGGCAAGTTCAAGGACAGCCTGTTTGTGAGCAGAGTGGGTCTGCAGACTGGTGTGTCCGCAGGGTGGCCTACCTGGCTCCTGCCACCCAGGCCGGGAGCGCCAAGTTGGCCTGTGCCTCCACTGGAGCAGGAGCCAATCTTGCCTCTGAGGTCATGATTCTGGATGAGGGACGTGCCAAAAGCAGGGATAAGGATCGAAGTTATAGCAGATTACCAATGAAAGCAACGAAAATCTTTAGGTGTTTAGGTACTGTTAGTATAATAACACAGAAATGCACGTAAACGTGAGGTCGCTGTCCCATAACACCTGGGAGCCTCTCCCTTCAGTATCCACCTCCGGAGAGCCCTCCTTCAAAGCTGTGACACCATCAGCTGTGGATCACTTGGTACCCATCTCAGGAGAGTCACTGAGATGACGACAAGGCCAGGGAGAGGCGAGGCTTGGGAGATGGGACTTGAAAAGGGCACAGCACCACGCAGAACACGGGGACCCGCCTGACACCAGGTAAGACTCCCCTCCCAAATCCCGGCACCACCGCCCGTGAGTCAGGGCAGAAACCAGCTCAGGAAGGATGTTCCCGGACTCGTCACCCCAGAACCCGGCCCAGACAGACCAGCACCAACCAGCTCGTTAATCAAGTCATGACCCCACTGGCTGGGAGCTCGGAGTCATGCCCCGTCTGCCCAGGCCCAACACCACACGCTCCCCTGGCATCTTCACAGACAGATCGACGGAGGCAAAGCAGGGGCCCGGAGGGCTAAGCCTGGGGAGCCAGGGCCCCAGGGACCAAGGAAGGCGCCAGCTCCCTGCCCGCTCTGGAACCCACATGGCCTCTGCTCGCAGACGGAGCAGCAGCTCCTCTGGCTCATCCTTCTCATCCTCCTCCAAACTCTCTGCCGTTTCCCCCCCTGCAACCCCATTCTTCCCCTCTTTATCCCTCTACGAAGCATTCTCTACCTTGTCCCCCTTTCTTCTCACTCTTCTCGCACTTCTTCACCATCTGTGATACTGAAACTGAAATGTATCTGAAACACCGTCAGTGGTGTTACACGGTATTTTTGTTTGTCTGTTTCTGGCCATGCCCGTGGCATGTGGAAGTTCCTGGATCAGGGACTGAACCCGCCCCACAGCAATGATCCCAGTCAGATCTTTAATGGCTGTGCCACAAGGGAACTCCTCAGTGGTGTAACATGAAGCTTTATCTTTCCTGCTTTTTATCTGATAAATTATGATTAAGTTTTTTGTTCATTTTTTTTTGTGTGTCTTTTTAGGGCCATACCTGTGGCATATAGAGGTTCCCAGGCTAGAGGGTGAATAAGAGCTGCAGCTGCTGGCCTATGCCACAGCCACAGCAACACAGGATCCGAGCCACATCTGTGACCTACACCACAGTTTGTGGCAACAGTGGATCCCTAAACCACTGAGCTAGGCTAGGGATCAAACCCATATCCTCACAGATACTAGTTGGGTTATTAACCCACTGAGCCACATTGGGAACATGATTAACTTTTTAATGTCTTGACAATAAAACCTAAATTAGGAGTTCCTGTCGTGGCTCAGTGGTTAATGAACCCAACTAGCATCCATGAGGATGCAGGTTCAATCCCTAGCCTCGCTCGGTAGGTTAAGGATCTGGCGTTGCCATGAGCTGTGGTGTAGGTCGCAGACACGGCCTGAATCCCTCATTGCTGTGGCTGTGGTGTAGGCCAGCGGCTACAGCTCTGATCTGACCCCTAGCCTGGGAACCTCCATAACCTTCCGGTGCAGCCCTAAAAAGACAAAAAAAGAAAAAGAAAAAACTAAATAAAGCTGCCTTCTAACATCTGTAAGCCCTTGTAATGTCTGGTGTATCAGCATCCCTAAGTGGGGGTGTGTGTGTGTGTGTGTGTGTGTGTGTGTGTGTGTGTGTGACTCCACCCATGCTCTGGGTACTTAATCTGTGTGGCTGAGAGTTCGAAATCAATCATTTTAGGAGTTCCCATTGTGGCGCAGCAGAAACAAATCCAACTAGGAACCATGAGGTTGTGGGTTTGATCCCTGGCCTCGCTCAGTGGGCTAAGGATCTGGCGTTAAACAGATCTGGCGTTTAAAAAAAAAGGGGGGGGGAGTCATTTTAACAACAACCAGAGGAACTCAGTTTCTATATGAGGAAGAATTTCCTTACACTTAGTCCACTGCAGTAATCTCTGACCTAACCTCTTCACCTCCATTCTCTCCCCATTCATCCACCTTTTTGCAGCATTAGCATAATCACTCCTTGCTCTAAAACTGTCAATCGCTACCTACTGCCCAAAGAACAGAGGTTCACCTGCCATTTCAATGGCCTCTATCAATTAGGAATTTCCAGAGTTCCCTTTGTGGTGCAGCGGAAACAAATCCGACTAGGAACCATGAGGTTGCAGGTTCGATCCTTGGCCTCGCTCAATGGGTTAGGGATCTGGCATTGCTGTGGCTGTAGCGTAGGCTGGCAGCTGTGGCTCTGACTGGACCCCTGGACTGGGAACCACCATGTGCTGCAGGGGCGGCCCTAAAAAAAAAAGCAAAAAAAAAAACCTAGGAATTTCCTAACAGTGGTTTCCAGGAATGGAAATAGTCAGAAAATGCACCTTTGTCCTGGAAGTATCCACATAAAGGACAGGCTACCTCACATAAGAGATGCTAAAAAGAAGTATTCGCTGGTCTCCAAGGAGGCCTCTCTCCCTCCCAATGAACCATCTGACCCGGTGTTCACACCCTCTGAAGTCCTCCCCCTGGATCTGGACTGGTCCTGTGACCTAGAAAACACAGAGGAAGTGACACCGTGTGACTTCCCCAGCTAGATCATCAGAAACTTTGCTGTTTACGCCTGGATCTCTCACACACTCGCTCTGGGGGGTATGTCTGCTCAGAACAGCTGCCATGCCGTGAGAGGCACAAGGCACAGGGACAGGCCACACGCAGGCACACCAGTCAACAGCCATCACGGAGCGCAGCCGCATGAGTGGGCCAGTGTGGACGCCCAGCCCAGCCCTCGGATGACTCCTGCCTGGCCTCCACCTGCCTGCAGCAAACTGAGACCCCAGGAAAGAGCAGCCCCACTGCGCCCAGTCATCCTGCAGAACCGTGACAGACAATCAAATACCAATTTCACTTAAGACTGTCCTAGATAAGCCAATTAAAAACTAACTGTATTTGGAGTTCCCGTCATGGCGTGTCGGAGGTGAATCCAACTAGGAACCATGAGGTTTCGGGTTCAATCCCTGGCCTCGCTCAGTGGGTAGGCCGGCAGCAACAGCTCCAATTAGACCCCTAGCCTGGGAACCTCCATGTGCTGCGGGTGTGGCCTGAGAAAGACAAAATGATGAAAAAAAAAAAAACTGTATTAAATCACGACCCTTGATAACTTTTTGTCTTTTAAATCCTTTTAAATATTCTACATAACAAAATAGAAGCTACATGACTGCTTCAAGAAAAAGCAATTGTGCCAGTGTTTCAGTTGTAAGCTAAACAGCCACTTTTCTCATGAAACATCATTTTTACTTGAAAGGAAAGAATAACAGACAAATTATAATTATTTAGACTTGGGTTTTCGACAGACTTTTTCTTGAAAATGAATGAAGAAAGAGTGCCGTTATGAAGAAGAAAACCTGACAGCATGTTACCAAAGATAAAAAGCAAGCTTTTGAAAGAAAATTCAAATTATGGAAAACGTGTACCCACTCTGGTGAGCTTCCCAGCTTCCCAATGCTTGAGGGCTTTTTCGATGAGATCAGAGGTCTTAATATGATTTACTAATATTGAAAATGAAATGTGTTAAGATCTGTATAACTAAGTGAACCAGCATTTCCCAAAGCAAAAGATCCAGCCAAAGTGCAAGATGGGCCAATGGATTTTAATGTCACCAAGAATGAAGAGTTTGTTGATAAGGTGTCAGAGTCCACATCCGACCGACCTTTAAGAACCTTCCACTTATTCAGTCTGGGTAGAGTATCAAAGAAGAATATCCACAATTACCTGTAAAAGCTATTAAAATACCCCCCTCTTTCTCAATTATGCATCTGAGTGAGGCCACATTTCCTTCATGTCCTTTAAGTAAAACAACATACTTTGAGAGACTGAACAGAGACAGTCATGAGAATCCAGCTCTCTTCTACTAAACCAAACGTTAGCAAAAACGTAAAGCGATGTCACTCCTCTCAACTTTTTGATTTTGGAAAATAGCTATTTTTCATCAAAAATGTCGTTTATGACAAATGTAACAGATTTAGTATTATTATAGTGAATGAATATATAAATTAGTAATTTTTAAAAACTGCCTCAGTTTTAACTTCTAACATGGTAAACCAAGGTGGTTCTTGGGGTCCTTGACAATTTTTAAGAGTGTAAAGGGGTCTTGAGGTCAAAAAATTTGAGAATCGGAGTTCCCATCGTGACTCAGTGGTTAACGAATCCAACTAGGAACCATGAGGTGGCGGGTTCGATCCCTGGCCTTGCTCAGTGGGTTAAGGATCGGGCATTGCCGTGAGCTGTGGTTAGGTCACAGATGTGGCCTGGATCTGGTGTTGCTGTGGCTCTGGCGTAGGCTGGCAGCTACAGCTCCGATTGGACCCCTAGCCTGGGAACCTCCATATGCCACGGGAGCGGCCCAAGAAACGGCAAAAAGACAAAAAAAAAAAAAAGTTTGAGAATCACTTTACCGTATTCTAAAGTTGACTTCAAAATAAACCAGTTTTCTTTCAAGGCCCAATCAGACACTCAGCTTCTTCGGGGACAAAGCCAATCCTCAGTGATGACCTGCTCCTCCGAATGAATATCCTTGGTCAGCACCATGTTTTTAGGACCCACTGACTCACTAATATTTAAGAAAGCTTTTTTTTGTGTGTGTCTTCTCTCACCAACTAGGTTCCATTCACTTGGGCCACAGGGACAGGCAAGGACCACATGTGGAACCATCTGTCACAGTACCTGGCCCAATGAAGTGCCTCAGATGGGAAAGACTAAGGTGACAACACCAGTTTTTGAGATTAAAAAAAAAAAAAAAAAAAAAAAAAGCTGACGAAGTTATAGGCTCACCTTTGCCAGTGGAAACTACCAAAGAAAACTTCTAGCTGGGACTGGGAGCTCGAAACCAAGGGGTGCCCTAGACGGCTGACCCCTGACACGGACAACAGCTGCCACCGTTCATGGCTAGCTGCAGTGAAACAAGCGACAAAGCACGTCAGGTCAACCCAGCAGCTCTCCCTGCTTAGGGGAACTGTGCATCTCCTCTCCTCTCGGGGAACCTCCAGCCTCCCAAACCTGCTTCTTCCCCTCACATGGCCTTCAGAGGAAGGACTTGGGATGGCCTGGGGAACAGGAGGGGCCTCTGCCCGAGGTCTTCCTGCAAGACCCACAAACAGCCCGACCCCCACAGGCAGACAGACACAGGGGCTCAGCACCCTGTTTGGCAACAGGAAAACCCTCAGGGTGTTTAAGGCGGAGAAAGGGAAGTGAAGCTCGTAAACAGCTACTGGAACCACTGAACTTGAGAGATTAAAACAAACCAGACAGGAGCCCCCTGTTTCCCCCACCCTGGCCCACAGCCTGGCTTCCCAGACAGTTGGGACAATGAACGTCCAATTCCCCTGAGCTCCCGTCCTGAGAGTCTATAAAACCTGCCAGGTGTCTGAGAACAAACCGGGAAACAGCAATGGAACCGCGAGCACTGTTGTGACTCTGGTGAGGACCCGCTACCTCAGCGGAGACGGAGGAACAGCGCCATGTTCATGCCCAGCTCTCGTTCATATGTGTCAGCAAACCACCGACCCACGAGATGGGCAGAATCTGATTTTTTACTATCATCCTTTTCTAAGTGCTTAGGAATGTACCTGGCCTACAGCAGGCGCTCAGAAATCTTTGTTGCATAAATGAGATGATGGACACCATCTTTGTGGCCTGGCACTCACACAGGCGGAGAAGGAAGTCTGTACATGTATTTACTCAACAAGTATTTATTGAGCATCTCCTCTGTGCCAGGTACTGCCCTATACACAACGGGAAACAACACGACAGGAAACAAAATAAGTCCCCACCCTTGAGGAGTTTGTTTCAGTAAAAACCAGTAAAGGTGAAAATCTCAGCGCCACTCCCCCAAATCACGTAGGCCACAGACACTCAATAATTATTTAAGAAGTGCCCACTCTGTGCGAGTGTTGAGTACAAGTGCTAAGATAGGCCCCTGGGATCTGGGACTCAGCCCTAGTGAAATTATTTTATCTTCTAGGCAAGAATCCTAAACCTGGGATGGGTCTGCCAGTTGTCAGAGGCCCTGGGCAGGATTACCTCTTTGGTGCATCTGTCCTCATCTGTCGGTGAACAGCAGCCACTGTGTGAGTACCATGTGCATACCCAAAACACCACACGACGCTGCAGGATAGAAAGAAACCCAACAGCTTTAGCTGAGAGGTGCTAGGGGTCAGAAAAGCAGCTCTGATATGCTGTCATTAAACATGAGGGTTCCAAGAGGGCTCCTAAGGCAGCTGGCTCCTCCTCTGTCCCTCACCCCCCGCCCCCCAAGATGCTGTGATTCTGAGCCTGAGTCAGCAGATTTTTCTCAATCCTGGAAGTAGTCTGCTCACTTCCAAGTAAGCAGACACTGCCTTTGCTGATCCTACTGGGGTGGGGCGGAAGGAGCTGGCGAGGTGAGGAAGAAGCTGGGGCCCAACAAGCCCCAGGCGTGGCAGCTCATAAATGGAGACGCCCTGATTCATGCTTGATTCCTTGACCAAAGCCCGGTGGAGACAGAACTGAAGTCACACCCCAGTCACCAGCCTCTGAGCTCAGAAGGCCAAGAATCACATGCCAGGAAGAAGATCCACATATCCGAAACCTGATGCCAGAGGCCGCTTCCTCCCTGCCAGGCCCAAGCAAGTGCAGCTCTCCTGACAGGGCAGCATGCCACTGCTCCAGGGGCTCCTTTCTCGGGACCCAAAGGCACAGAAAGAGGGCCCCAGAGTTTAGCTTCCCAGCCCGCAGGTCACAGCTAGGAGGTGAGTCTTGGTGACAGAACGGAGTTGAAGCCTTTCCAAGCAACAGGTCCAGCCCCTCCTGAGAGGCCGCCCCACCCCAGGACGTGCCAGGAGTCGCAGGCCCTGAGGACAGCTTGCACAACAGCCAGGACAGCTGCATTCTATCCAAAGAGGCTTACTAGCTTCCCAGGCC
The DNA here is from genome assembly GCF_054392235.1 of Sus scrofa. NCBI lineage: Eukaryota > Metazoa > Chordata > Mammalia > Artiodactyla > Suidae > Sus > Sus scrofa. Next base: position 39,793,092 of record NC_139389.1, on the reverse strand, counting down.
AGCATCCAACAGGGGCCGTCCTCGCCCCAGGCCCTGGGGGACGGGGTCTGAGGAACCACAGGTAGGGCTGGCAGGCTGAGTGAGGGCAATTCTTCCCCCATGGGGTGATCTATCTCACAGCAAAGGAGGAGGAAAGCAGTGGTGGAGAGGCAAGGAGAAAGGCAGCCAAACAAAAGAGCAGTTCATTAAACTAAGGAGGTGACGGGCTACACCACCTACAAGGTTAGGTCGGGGGTCTGTCTGTTCACACCTTTGAAAAAGAGAGGCAGGCTGACCCCAGCCAGCTCTGCACAGGTCACCGAATGGTAATCGATAATGACGACGACCCACACAGGTGACGACCAGGTGGACAAACTGCAAGAAGCTATCCAGCCAGGGCTGCTGGTGCCCAAGCTGCTCCCCAAGGACCAGGCCTGACTGCCTCTCAAGCCCTTCTCACCTGCCACCTCGGGGGAGGGCTCTACCCAGGGGTCCCAGACAGAGCAGCAAACTGCCCAAAAGAGTCAGGTAAGTAAAGTCCCGAGGAGCCAAAGGCTGGACAACATTACCACCAAACACACAAGCCCGACTTCATCAGAATGACTCATTAAAGCCCCAGAGGGATGTTTTCCATTGGAACGGGGGAACCCTTTTGGTCCATTCTGCCCAAATCCCCCCCCCCCAAGTGCTGCTGAGCAGAGGACCCCAAGGGTCAGTGCAGAGGGGGCTGGCTCAGCCATCCACGAGCCCCTTCCTTTCACAGAAAAGGGTCTGCACACAAGAGGATTCCAAAACTTTCAAGTCTGGCCTGGCCAGTTCAGTTGGCTCTCGACCACAGCTCCTGAAGGCTGCCAATTCTGAGTCCAGTTCTGGCTCAAAGACACAGAGCATGATCCTCAAAAGAGGAGACCTAGAAACCCAGAGCCGGGGAAACAACCGGCCTTCACTTGCAAACGTGAGAGTGGGTCATGCTTTCCGAATCCTCCAAGATCAGGACTGGGCAGAAACAGAGCACACGTTATTTCCTGAAGATCTCTCCAGGGGACCAACATCAAATAAAGGAGTTCAAGCTTTCGGCCCCCCAAGAAGGTTAAACATCCAGATGCACCACGAAGGTGGTGGGTTTTTCTAGCCCCAGAGAGGACCATCTCTGTGACTGGAGGCAACTCAAATTCCTGACATGTCCAACTAATGCAGCCCCACAACCTGCCCAGACAGATATTGACCTGACACCCTATGCTACGCCTGGGCAAAGGGAACACAACTTTAGTGGCAGTCTCCTGCTTGGAGTGACAGGCTATCAAGCTCCCAAGGAAAAACGGAGGGAGGAGAACCTTCAAGAGCACCTGCTCAGGGACTGACATTAGAAGCCCCGACACATTCAGTGGGTAAGAGATGGGCAAGAAGGAAAAGTCAGCAGGTAGTCTGAACCACCAACAATAAAAGGGACAAATAGCTGCCAGCCCCAGGGCCATCAGGCTGGCAATCTATTTCAAAACTCAAACAGGAAAAAAAAAAAAAAAAAATGTTCTGGAGCCAGTACAGAGGAAAAAGGTTGAAGACCACAGGCATTCTCTGGGGCATAGCTTCTGGAGACTTCTTTTAGCTCTTGGGATGGGGTACAGGGTGGAGGGTGGGAGTGAGGGCAGAGACAGGCTGGGGTATCATGACTTAAATGTATACAGTACATCCAGAGTGTAAAGCCACAAAGCCCTGCTTCCTGGAAGGGGAAAAGGGTTGGATAAGGCCTCCAGCTACCCCTGGCACAGGTCCAATTCAGCGGCCAGTCTCTCCTCAAGGGTTCCTGGAAGTCAACAGACCCATAAAGGGGAAGTACTAGAGCTGAGATTAGAAGAATGGTCTACAAATTGGACATGATCCTTGATGCAACGCCCCAGTAAATTCTCCCACACAGACATACCTGCTATTTACCGCTGACATTCAGTCTCTTACTTCAATCGCGGGCTGAACACCCCCGCCCCCAAACCATGACTCTCAACTGCAGGTCAAAGGAAAGCAAAGTTGTATTTGGAACTAATGCTTCTCCCAGAAGCAGAGGCAAAGAACTGGGAGGGAAGGGAGACGGGTGTCAGGAATGCAGGGGACAGGGCTAACTGGAAGGAAATCAGAGAATGAAGCAAAAACAGGGCCTCTGGGGGCAACCTGGGTAGGAGGGGCGTAGGTTGACTGGGATTGCAGACACCGGCTGAAAAAGCCTAATACCGCGAAGAAGACGACGGGGAGCTTAACACCAGGTAAGGAAAGGATAAGGATGGGAAAAGAGAGCAGACTGAGAGAGCAAGGATGGGACGACAAAGGCAGGATAACGAGGGGTCAGAGATGATCTCCGAGGACACCCTGGGTAGAGAGGGCGACTGATTTGGGTACCAGGTAAGGGATGAAGGAAGAGCCTGGAGGCAAGGGTGGGGAGTGGGAGAGGACCTCCAACCTGAGACCCAGCTCTCAGAACACAGAAGTGGGAGGAGACGGAGTAAGAGGCCCAAAGAGGGGACACAGAGTGCGGGGTGCGGGGGGGAGGACTGGGGGGAGGCCCGCGGTTCAGGCTTAAACAGGGATGGGCGTCCAAAGCCTGGGGGCACCGGGTCAGCAGAGCGGGGCGCCTGCAGAGCAACTAACGACCGTGGACCGGCGGGGGGCCGGAGGCAACAGGAAGCAGCTGTAGCTGGGTCCAAGGACCCCTGCGGCTCCCCTACCCCACAGCCCGCCGGGCCTTGCGCTCCAGCCCCGTTGCCCGCCTCAGCTCAGGCCTGCTGCTTCCCTCCGCTGCTTGCCTATCCACTTCCCCGGATCCAGACTGACCTGACTTGGCTGCCCCCCGCGCCACCGCCACCGTCCGGCAGGCTCCGCAGGGTCCTCCGGCCCCTGCCAAAACTTTTCCCATTAATCCCAGCTCCGCGGCGGCCGTGGCGTCACACGCTGCGCGGTCCAGCCCCGCCCCCGCCAGTCGACGTCATCGCGCAGCTCGTCCCCTCCCCTTTCCCCACGCCCCCTTCCGTCCGGACCGCGGCCAATTACCGAGCTTCTGGAGACTCCCCTGAATCACCACTCCGCCCACCGCACGCTGCCCTGGGTCCGCTTAGAGCGCCCTCTGGTGCGAGCCAGTGGCGCGGCTGCTGGGGGAGGAGCCGGGGAGGAAGCGCCAAGGCTAGTAAAACAGGTGTGGCAAATATCACAAAAGGGAATTTAAAGCTGGAAGGGAATTTAGAGATTATCTCGTACCATCTCCTCATCCTTCCAGTGAAGAAACAATCCCAGAGAAGCTACGTGACTTGCAGTGAGAAGCAATGCTGAGGCTAGAACCTGGATATCCAAATTGGGTATCCAGATTCTCCTGGAGGAAACTGTGCTGCCTATAATTTTCACAAAAGGGCTTCGCTCCCTCATGAGGCTTCTGCAACTAGAAATGTATGGTTCTGGACTTCTTACCTGTCTTCCTATTTATTTAATATGCTTGCTCGCCTAAATGGGGAACATCCTCCATACTGTTGTAGAAAATTATGTCCTCGATTTGGCGGGGTGGGGTGGCAGGTACAGCATGCGAAGTTCCCAGGCTGTGGATCAAATCGGAGATGCCGGGATCAAACTCACATCCTCCTGGATACTAGTCGTGTTCGTTTCCACTTAGCCACAAGGGAGACTCGCTATTCTTGCTTCTTAACGATGGTCTTTTGTTTTGGTTTGGTTTTGGGGAAGGGTTTTTTTGGTTGCACCTGCAGCATGCAACCCGGCCAGGGATGGAACCCAATCCACAGCAAGTGACCCAGGCTGCTGCAGTGACAACACCGGATCCCTAACCCACCGCTCCGCAAAGGAATGCCTGCTTCTTTTTTTTCTTCTCTACTTTTTGAAATGAATGTACACTACTTTTGTCATTCAGATGTTAACCTCCTTGCCTTTGATATTGAAGTAATGGTTTGTAGAAGCCAAAGCCTTCCCTAAGATTTCTGCAAATTTCTGGCAGCTTTCAATTCTAAATCTCTCTGTCTCCGGGGCTCCAGCTTCTGCCAGGCTGTTGCAGTCACACGGTTCAGAAATGTCCAAATGAAACTTAGCCCTTCCCGAGAACTGCCCACACCTCTTCCCACACAAAACATTCATGGGTAGAGAGTTTAGGATGCCCCCAGCCCTGGGGCATAGTCATATGATGCACTGCAAAGTTTATTTTTATTTGTTTGTTTTTTGTTTTTTAGGGCCACACCTGCGGCATATGGAAGTTCTTAGGTGAGGGGTCAAATCAGAGCTACAGCTGCTGGCCTGCGCCACAGCAATGCCGGATCCTTAACCCACTGAACAAGGCCAGGGATTGAACCTGCATCCTCTTGGATCCTAGTCGGGCTTGTTAACCGCTGAGCCATGAAGGGAACTCCTGCAAACAGTTTAAACTCACACTCCTGACATTCTTTTAAAGTTCTTTCTGTACCCTCCTTTGAGGTTTTATGACTGGCTCTTTACCCCTTAGGGCCTGGCCTTTTCCCAAATTATTACCTCTTCTCCCTGCCCCATCCTTCTCTCCTCTATCCCATCCTCTCTGGAGAAAAAAAACCCAAATTCTTCCAGCTTCCCATTCAGGAAGAGGCATTCTAACCATTTATCTTTTTTTTTTTTTTTTTTTCCTCTTTGGCTGCCCTGAGGCATATGGAGTTCCCAGGTCAGGGATTAGATCCAAGCCACAGCTGCAACCTACATGCAGCTATGACAACACTGGATTTTTTTTTTTTTTTTTTTTTTTTTTTTGCTTTTTAGGGCTGTACCCATGGCTAATGGAAATTCCCAGGCAAGGAGTCGAATCGGAGCTGGCAACACCAGATCCTTAACCCACTGAGCAAGGCCAGGGATCAAACCTGTGTCCTTGTGGATAGTAGTCAGGTTACTGCTGAGCCATGATGGGAACTCCAACACTGGATCCTTTTAACCCACTGTGCTGGGCTGGATATTGAACCTGCATCCTGGCACTGCAGAGATGCCACCAATCCTTTTGTACCACAGAGAGAACTCCCTAACCATATATGTTCATCTATCTTCATCGCTAGGGTTCCTGTCAACACTCATGCCCTGAAGATCTCACTTTCTTCCTCTAAAGTCTTATTTCCCCTAATAAAGACAGTTACTTCCCTTCAAGAAATTCTAGGAGCACCATTAAATGCATTAATGCATTTTTTTTTTTTTTTGGTCTTTTTGCTATTTCTTGGGCCGCTCCCGAGGCATATGGAGGTTCCCAGGCTAGGGGTCCAATCGGAGCCGTGGCCACCGGCCTACACCAGAGCCACAGCAACGCAGGATCCGAGCCGCGTCTGCAACCTACACCACAGCTCACCGCAACGCCGGATCGTTAACCCACTGAGCAAGGGCAGGGACCGAACCCGAAACCACATGGTTCCTAGTTGGATTCGTTAACCACTGCGCCACGACGGGAACTCCCATTAATGCATTTTTTAACCTCATTTCATTTTCATGTTAAAAAGAGCTATCTATCTGGAGTTCCCGTCGTGATGCGGTGGTTAATGAATCCGACTAGGAACCATGAGGTTGCAAGTTTGATCCCTGGCCTTGCTCAGTGGGTTAAGGATCCGGCATTGCCATGAGCTGTGGTGTAGGTCGAAGACATGGCTCGGATCCTGCATTGCTGTGTCTCTGGCGTAGGCCAGTGGCTACAGCTCTGATTAGACCCCTAGCCTGGGAACCTCCACATGCCGTGGGAGCGGCCCTCAAAAGACCCCCCCAAAAAAAAAAGAAGAGCTATCTATCTATCCTTCTTTTTTACTTAAATCGGCTTCTGTTATTTGAGTCAAAAACAGGCTGCTACAGCTTTCCCAAATCTTCATTTTGACTAGCTTTGCCCACAGGCACAGCTCATAAGGGCAAAATTTTGTCCCTGCCAAGCCCCTGCACCCCTTCTAGACCAGCCAGAGAACTCAGCTACCAAAACCTGCTCGATGCCCAATTACAATGTAACTGAAAGATAACTTACAGCATGGAACAGATCTGCTCTGCATTAAGTTCCATCTCATCCACAGCCATTGCGAGAGCCAGCCAGCAGGTGGAAGCCTCTGTAACCTCTTGAAATTGGCTTCCGACTTCCCTTCCTCCCTCATCTCACCCATGGCAAAGGCCAGAGAGGCAAATTTCAGCTGGCACCTCTTTGGCCTTGGCAGGCATTGGGCTTTAGGAAGAGGCTGGTATATCCTGGCAACTGTTTGCAACAGGCCTCTTACATTCCGGCCAGTTGCCCCACCTCCCAAACCCATAGGGGGGTCACCTGGGGCCAGTGGCTGCACTTTCTGCTGGCCCCCAGAGTTTATGGGTGTCTCTGAGGGCAGCAGAGATTGGCCATCCTTTCCTTAGTCCAGGATGCTGGTAAGGACAAAGGAGTCCTTTTCTAACCCTGGATTTAAATGATTACATAATATCTTCTCCTGCCCTCTATTAATGTCCCTTAGGACTGATAGCTTCTCATGCCAGTCCCAATGTGGGTTTGGATTCACTATCTCACACCTCCTGTGTCCCACTGTAGACTGTTCAAAATCCTGGGATGGACCCCATTTACAGATGGGGAAACTGAGGCTTAGGGATTGGCCTAAACACCACCTGCCTTCTAACAATGTCTCTAATCAGGCTTCATTCTGCCTTTCTAGCCAGGGGTCCTTCACAGTTAGTACAATCTTCAAAAATTTTGCCCCTCTAGCCCTAAAAGAATATGTACATTTTTAAGGTGATATCTAATATTCCTCTTCATTAGTTTAAAACGTAATAGTTGAAGAGGATGGATATAATTTCTATTTTATAAACATTTACATCTTAATATTAAACTACTATATTACCCTTTTAAATATATTGAATAAGACTCATATCCCATAGTGATTTGATGCTTACCATCAGCGGTCTTAAAAAATACATAAACAGGAGTTCCCGTCGTGGTGCAGTGGTTAAAGAATCCGACTAGGAACCATGAGGTCGTGGGTTCGGTTCCTGGCCTCGCTCAGTGGGTTAAGGATCTGGCGTTGCCCTGAGCTGTGGTGTAGGTCACAAATGTGGCTCGGATCCCGCGTTGCTGTGGCTTTGGCGTAGGCTGGTGGTTACAGCTCTGATTAGACCCCTAGCCTGGAAACCTCCATATGCTGCGGAAGCAGCCCCAGAAAAGGCAAAAAGTCAAAAAAAAAAAAAAAAAACCATAAACAAATAGATAAACAGCAAGACTTGCTGTGTAGCACAGGAAACTATATTTAATATGTTATAATAACCTATAGTGGAAAAGAATCTGGAAAGGGATATATATATATAACTAAATCACTTTGCTGTACACCTGAAACTAACACAACATTGTATATTAACTATTAACCATTCTTCAATTTAAAAAATGATGTTTGGGAGTTCCCACTGTGGTGCAGAGGAAATAAATCCGACTAGGAACCATGAGGTTGTAGGTTCGATCCCTGGCCTCGCTCAGTGGGTTAAGGATCCGGCATTGCCATGAGCTGTGGTATAGGTCACAGATGTGGCTCCAATTAGACCCCTAGCCTGGGAATGTCTATATGTTTCAGGTGTGGCCCTAAAAAGGAAAAAAAAAAAAACGTTAATCTCACCTGAGAACACCCTACAACAAAAGCCAGAAAATACATGAGAAAAAAAAGATTAAAAAAATTTTTTTTTCTTTTCGGTTTTTTGTCTTTTGTTTTTTAGGGCTGCACCTGCGGCATATGGAGGTTTCCAGGCTAGGGGTCTAATTGGAGCTGTTGCTGCCAGCCTACACCAGAACCACAGCAACGCCAGATCCAAGCCACGTTTGCAACCTACACCATTGCCATGGCAAAGGCCTTTGTATCCTCCACCTGTATGCTCACTTTTGACTCCTTTGCTATCTTGCCCCACATCTAATCAATCTCCACATTGGATTTCCTTGATCACTCTCAAATCCACCCCTTGGGGCCTTATCACATGAGCACCGCCTTACGCTGGCTCTAGTCATCTCCTAGCTGGACTAGAGCAGTAACCATGTCTCTTTGGTAACCCTTCTCCCCACAGCTGCCTGAATAGGTTTCTGTGGGGGGCTTTTTAGGGCTGTCCTGTAGCACATGGAAGTTCCCATTCTAGGGGTCAAATTGGAGCTGCAGCTGCTGGCCTACACTACAGCCACAGCAACGTGGGATCCTTAACCCACTGAGCAAGGCCAGGGATCAAACCTGCAACCTCCTGGTTCCTAGTCAGATTCATTTCCACTGTGCCACAAGGGGAACTCCAAAAAAAAAAAAAAAAAAAAAAAAGATGTTAAGGCATTCCAGTCATGGTTTATCGGTAATGAACCTGAGTGAGCAGTGCTCATGTGACAAGGCCCCAAGGGGTGGATTTGAGAGTGATCAAGGAAATCCAATTTGGAGATTGATTAGATGTGGGGCGAGATGGAAAAGGAGTCAAAGGTGAGCATACAGGTGGAGGATACAAAGGCTGTCACCATGGCAATAGCCATGGGGACAGAGATGGAGGGATAGATGAGGGTGCGGAAGGAATGAAAATCTACTGGATCTAATGATGGGTTTTGCATGAAGGGGATGAGAGGGAGTGAGCAAGTCATCCTAGATTCCCAGATCTCTGTTTAGATAACAAGGCGAGTCAGACAACATAGGAATAGAAGCAAGTGTGAAAGGCTTTGGGCAATTACCGGACTTCTCTGAGTCTCAATTTCCCCACATGTAAAATAAGAAGAATGATATCCACCTCTTGGCGATGCCACAAGAATTAAATAACCTGGGAAAGTGCAGGGCATAGAACAAACTCTCAATAAACACTTTGGGGTGATAGCAATAACTGTGCTTGCTTACCGGCCAAGCACTTACCCTTCATAACAACACTATCAGGTGGGTACCATTATTATCCCTATTTTACCAACATGGGCACTGAAGCACAGAGAGATGAAGAAGCTTGACCAAAGTCACCCAGTCGGGTACCTGGCAGAGTGTACTTTCCTAGCCACTGCTTTACACCTTACTCCCTCTGGGACCTACAACTGGACTTGAGGGAGGAAGAGAGAAAAAGGTAGGAGAGACGGAGAGTAGACCTGATCAATCATTTATTCCAAGACTAATTTTTATTTGGAAATGCGCCTCCAAAACTTGGTGGCAGTATGGGGACAGATGGCCCCTGGCTTGCTTGTTTACTCTCTTTCCCAGCCCAGGGTATAGGATCCTTGGGGTTAAGGCACAGGTTCAAGTTCTCGAGGGTCAACACCTCCGACAGACTCAGTGGTCTGGGGCCTGGGGCTGGTGCAAAAAAAATGAACCAAGTTCTACTCTGGACTGTTTCTCGGTCAGAGGCCCTGGGCCCTTGGTACCAGGACTGCGGCTCCTTCTGCAGCGGCTGGTGTCACCCACAGGCCAGCTGTGGCCAGGTCCTGGTAGGCACGAAGATGGGGGCCAAAGAGGCTAGCAGAGGTTAGTTTTCTGGTGCTGGGTCCCGTTTATCTTCCTGAGGGGTGGAAGCTGCGATGGGAGCCTCTTCTCCGCCATTGAGGGACTTCTGCTGCTCACTGCTGCTGGGTGAGGGGGTCCTGTTGTCACGGGACCCCCAGCGAGTCAGGCGCTTTAAGGAGGAGTCTCGGCGGGCAAGTAGAGGGTGCTGGAAGCCTGTGAAGGAGCTGCTGGTGGTGGGACGCTTGTCTGGCAGAGAAAAGGCAGGTCTCAGTAAGGAGCAAGGTGCATGCAAAGGGGAGAAGTTGAGGGACCCTGCCTCAGCCCTTGTAGGGGAGGAGAACCCCCTGGCTTCGGTTCTGTGCTGACTCTGTGGGCCTGAAGTATTCCTTCCTCCCTCCCCTCCCCCTCCCCGCTCCAGGGAAACTGCCGGGGCCTAACCCTTCTCACCTCCAGGTTCAATTGGATGCATGAGCCGGTTCATCTGGACATTCCAGTGTTTCACATTGGTACTGGCCTGGCGCAACTTGCGCTGGGCAGCCTATGAGGGCAGAACCAGTGGGGAGTGGGTCAGAGCCACTATCCAAGACAAGGCATCTTAACCTTCTCAGGTTCACTAGTCCCTTAGAGGCTGACAAATAATTTCTGGGGAAATTATTTCCCCAGAAAAACTCATGTATGTTCATAAAGAGTTATGTATATGAACAGAGTTGGTATCCAATTTCAGGGGACTAGGGGTTCCCATCGTGGCTCAGTGGTTAATGAACCCGACTAGTATCTATGAGGATTAGGGTTCGATCCCTGGACCCAGTCAGTGGGTTAAGAATCTGGCGTTGCCATGAGCTGTGGTGTAGGTCACAGACATGGCTCAGATCTGGCATTGCTGTGGCTGTGGTATAGGCCAGGAGCCTCAGTTCCGATTCAACCCCTAGCCTGGGATCCTACATATGCCATGGGTGAGGCCCTAAAAAGACAGAAATGACAAGAAAAAATTTCATGGGATTCATAGACCTTCAAAGGGTCAAAAATAATCATAATTTCCACTTAGGTTTTTCTTTCTTCCTTTTTTTTGGCTGTGACTGCAACATGCAGAAGATCCCCGGCCAGGAATCAAGCCCGGGCCACTGCAGCAACCTGAGCCATAGCAGTGATAATGCCAGGTCCTTAACCCACTGCACCACCAGGGAACTTCATAGTTTCCACTTATTAAGCAGCTAGGATGTGCTAATATCTATTTACCTATTTATTTATTTTTGCTTTTTAGGGCTGCTTCTGCAGCATATGGAAGTTCCCAGGCTAAGGGTCCAATCAGAGCTGCAGCTGCTGGCCACAGCCACAGCCATAGCCATATCTGAGTCAAGTCTAACAGACAGATTCAAAAGAAGTTAAGTGACTTGCTCAGGGACACACATGGAGCTCTAAAACACTGCATCACACCACCTCTCCAGGACCTAATGCAAAAACCTCTGCTCCGGTGCAGCCATTAGGTCGGGGGTGGGGGGGAATCACAGAGGAACTTTCCCTTTTATGATACTTATGTCTGTGTTTGAATTTTCTACAATGACCATGTATGCCAACGAAGCAAAATAAAATAATCAATATTAGTAAAAACACAACATGAAAAGTTAAAAAAAAGTCTGCTATGGAGATGTGAACTCCGAAGAGTAGAGCCAAAGTACAGGGATAGTAAAGCAGGGGCTGGGAGAGCAGGAGATTTTTCCCAGATTAAGAACAATGATTAAAAACAGCAGCTAATGTTTCTTCAGTGCTTACTACCTACAAATACCACGTCTTGTCACATTTATTCTTCATAATAAGGCTATTACCAATCCCCTTTCCTGGATGATGGCCTTGGTACTAGAGAAGTTAGGTAATTTGTCAGAGGTCACACAGCCAGGCAATGAGAGAGCCGTGGTTTGAGGGAAGGTTCCAGAGCCTGTGTGCTAAGGTGCTCACCTGTGTCCCTGCCTCTCACTCCACCCCAGGGCCTCACCTCCACGTCCTCGTCGGCCCTCTGCCGGTTCTGCCGCACCTCCTCCAGCTGTTGCTGCGCCTGCTGCAGGGAGCGGCTCTGCAGCTCCATCTCCTGCTGCAGCTCCTGCTTCTCCTGCTGCGCCTGCTCGATGTAGCGCTCCTGTTCCTCCTTCAGCTGCAGCAGCTGCTTCAGCTTCTCCTCCTCCTCCTCCAGCAGTCTGCCGGGCATGCACTGCGTCACCTCCACAGCCAAGGCGCCTCTCAGGTGCTCAGCAGGAGGGCGGGTGAGGGAGTCGGGAGGGGAGCCAGAAGGGGTCCCTCAGGCCTACCTGGTCTGGGCTAGGCGCACGGCCTCCTCGTCCCGCCGGGCCTTCACCTCCAGGTGCAGGGCCTCCTGCAGCCTCTGCTGCATCTCCTCCAGCTCCTGGATGCGCTGCTGCTGCCGGGCAGCCTCCTCCTTCTTCAGCTCCATCTCAGCCTGCATGGAGGCCCGGGCCTGTTGGAGGATGTGGAGCCAGGTCAATGGGGGTGTTGGGGAGGAAGGTGGCAGGTATGCTGCCCTTTCCCCAGGGCTTTGCTGGACCAGCCCAACTAGATATCTCCGGGTGAGGCCCGGGGTTGTGGGGGGGGGGGTTCCTTCACATCAGGGTTTCCTGATCTGATCCCCTTCAGCAAGCCTGACTAGGTCAGATAATGATCAGTGAACAGATGGAACAGATGCTACATGGGGGAAAGGGGCTCTAGTCATCTCCTTTTAGCACCAGCGTGAATAGTTATTATCACACATTACAGTATGTTTTATAATTATAATTAGGCTAGTGCTAGGAAGGGAGTAACTGTAATTATAATTGTTATGACAATTATAACTCATAGTGTTTCCTTAGTTGGTCCCCCCCATACCTCTGTAAGCCAGGTTCTATTGTCATCCACACGTCCCAGGTAACTGAAGCACAGAAACGCTAACTTGCCTGAGATCACAGGGTTCCTAAGAGGCAGGGCTCAACTGAATGCGTGTCTCTGACTCCAGATTTAGATCTCTTAAATCCTAAATCTGCCTCTATACTCCTGGTTTGTCTTGGCATTCATCACCCCTTCCTCTCATCCTGCGTTCCCCAAACTGGTTTCATTAAAAACTCAGATCAGGAATTCCCATTGTGGCTCAGTGGTTAACGAATCCGACTAAGAACCATGAGGTTGCGGGTTTGATCCTTGCTCAGTGGGTTAAGGCTCCGGCGTTGCCGTGAGCTGTGATGTAGATTGCAGATGTGGCTCGGATCCCGTGTTGCTGTGGCTCTGGTGAAGGCCGGCAGCCACAACTCTGATTAGACCCCTAACCTGGGAATCTCCATATGCCGCGGGTGCAGCCCTAAAAAGAAAAAAAAAAAGAAAACAAAGAGAGAGGAAAAAAAAGTTCAGATCAAGTCTAGTCCAGTTTAGGTCCAAACTTATACCCAGTCGCCTGATCCTGTCCAGGCAGCGCCTCTATTGAAGCCCCACCCCCAGCCACGGTCTTCGAACCCCGCCCGGCTCTGCACCCAGCACTCAGCTCCAGCCCTCGGGAGTCTCAGGCCCCAGCCCCGCCCCAAACCATCTCTCCTCGCAAGCCCTTCCTCGGCCAGGTTCCTTATCCTGTCCCACCCCTGGCACAGTCCCTGTCCCATACCCATCTTTCAAGCTCACTGACTCTGTCCCCCATCTTTCAATCCCCGCTGATTCTGTCCCTCATTCTGTATCCTGCCTCCACAAGCATCCCTCGTCGTGGCTCCGCCCCCAGGCGGGGTCTCACCAGGTCCATCAGCCCACCGCCTCCGCCCCGGGTGCGGCCGCACCTGCTCCGCCTCGCGCAATTGGCCCTCGAGCGCCTGCTGCAGCTCGCGGTGCTGGCTGCGGCGCCGCTCCTCCTCCTCCTGCAGCAGGCGCTCTGCCTGCCGCTGCGCCTCCTGCAGCAGCTCCAGCTCCTGCAGCTTCCGCTCCTTCTCCTCCTGTAGCTGCTGCAGCCGCAGCATCTCCTCCTCCTTGGCTGCCCGGCGCCGCTCCCGCTGCTCCCGCTGCTCGCGCCGCTTCTGCTTCAGGTCCTTGTGCAGCGACGTCTTCCCCTCTGCCTGCAGCCGAATCGCCATCTGGATGGCTGCAGAGGAAGCGGGAGGGGACCAGCTAGGGGCAGAGAGGCCTCGAGGTGGCCCCCTGCCAGGAGAGGGCTTTGGAGTCCCGCCTCGCGCTGGGCAAAGTGCTATCATCCCCCCACACCCCTTTTCACAGATGAGACGACCGAGGCCCGGTCAGATTCAGGCCAACCGGCGAGCACCCACCAGCCGTCCACTCCTGGCGTTGGCGAGTGTCTGAAGCACTCATCTCGTACGTGCGGGAGGCCGTCTTCACGCAGAACATGCAGCGCTTCCCCTCTCGGTCGGGCAGCACCTGGGAGAGGGCAGGAGGCTCCAGACAGGCTGGCGTCACTGGGTTCAGGCCACAGCCGCCCCAGGGGGGCTCCAGCTCCAGCCCCTGCCCCTCCTGGCTGAGCCCCAGGGGAACCCCTCCCCCTCCGCCAGGAGCCTGCGTGGCCTGCTTGGGAGGTCGGGTATAGGGATGCTTGTGTCCCCACAACTTGGCTCTTTGAAGGTAGGACCGGTTTCCTCCTGCATGGAGCCTAGCACCTAGTGGCCTCCCAGTGTTCATGCAGATCACTGTCAAACATCTCCAGTGACAGTCACTACTGAGACCATCCATTTTCGCATGGCCCTGCCTGGCAAGAAAGTTCTCCATTCATTCATTCCACAGATAATTTTATCAAATCTCCTGAATGCCACTCATTGCTCTGGGCATTTGGGATACTGAGATGTGCCCAACAAACCAAATCCCTGCCTTCCCTAAGCTCACATTCTAGTGGAAAACAACAGCTACCCCATATTGAGCTTCATGGGTACTAGGGTCTGTACCAGGCAGTTTATGAAAGTGCCAATTTCTCACCAATACTTATTATTTTACATTTAAAACATTTGTTAGGTCCACTTTACAGAGAAAGAAACTGAGGCTCTAAGAGTCCAAGAACTTGCCCAATGCACACCGCCTGTTAGTGGTGGAACTGGATTTCTGCCTAAATCTGAGCTCTTTCCACAGTGACAGCTGTTTCCTTATGTGATAAAAATGGACAGGGCCTAGAAAGGCTATAATAATGTTTCAAATGTAAAACAATAAGTGTTGGTGAGAAATTGGAACTTTCATACAATGTTGGTGAGAATGTAAGATGGTATAGGCACTATGGAAAACTGTTTGGCTGTTCCTCCAAAAGGTAAACACAGAATTACCATGTGAGAGAGTTCCCCTTGTGGCTCAGTGGGTTATGAACCCAACTAGTATCCATGAGGATACGGGTTCAATCCCCAGCCTCGATCAGTGGGTTAAGGATCTGGTATTGCTGTGGCGTAGGCCAGCAGCTGCAGCTCCTGTTCAACCCTTAGCCTGGGAACTTCCATATAACACAGGTGTGGCCCTAAAATAAAAGGAAAAGAAAAAAAAATTACTATGTGATCCAGCAAGTCTACCCCTAGGTATGTACCTAGAGAAAAGAAAATACATATCCACCCAGAAACTCGCACCTGATGTCCATAATGGCATTATTCGCAATAGCAAAAAGATCGAAACTACCAAATATCCATGAATGGATGAGTAGAAAAACAAGATGTAGTATATCCTTACAGTGGAATATTATTCAGCCATAAAAAGGAATGAAGTCCTGGAGTTCCCGTTGTGGCACAGCAGAAATGAATATGAGTGGTAACCATGAGGTTGCAAGTTCAAACCCCGACCTTGCTCAGTGGGTTAAGGATCTGGCATTGCCATGAGCTGTAGTGTAGGGCTCAGATCCCATGTCGCTGTGGCTGTGGCCGGCCGGCAGCTGTGGTTCCGATTCAACCCCTAGCCTGGGAACTTCCATATGCCACAGTTGTGGCTCTAAAAAGCAAAAAAAAAAAAAAAAAAAAAAAAAAAGGAATGAAGTCCTGATTCATGCCACAACATGCTTGAAAATGTTATGCCAAGTGAAAGAAGCCAGGCACAAAAGGACAAATATTATATTATATTATTCCACTTATATGAGGCACCTGGAATAGGCAAGTTCATGGAGGCAGAAAAGCAGAATAGAGGTTATAGAGGCACTGAAAGGGAGGAAGGATGAGTTATCACTTAATAGGTGCAGAGTTTCTGTTTGACATGATAAAAAAAAAAAGCTTTGGAAATAGATAACTGTGATGGTTACATGTGAATGTACTTAATACTACTGAATTGTAAAATGGTTAAAAAGGCAAATTACATTGTGAAGTATATGTTTATGTATTTTACTACTTTTTTTTTTTTTTTTTTTTTTTTTGCTTTTTAGGCTGCACCTGCGGCATATGGGGGTTCCCAGGCTAGGGGGCGAGTAGGAACTATACCCACCAGCCTATGCCACAGCCATGGCAAGGCAGGATCTGAGCTGCGTCTTCCACCTACACCACAGCTGACAGCAACGCCAGATCCTTAACTCACTGAGCGAGGCCAGGAATTGAACCTGCATCCTCATGGATGCTAGTCAGATTTGTTAACTGCTGAGCCACGACGGGAACTCCTAATTGTTGTTTCACACCTCTAAGATAATGGGCAGGGCCCAGGGAGGAAAAGGTGTGGGAAGGAAGGAAGAATAGGGAGGTATAGAGTTGCCAAAGGGAATGGAATTTGGGTGAAGGAGAAAGACGTTTCGAGAGGATTTTTAGAAAAGTTTTGCTGGGTAATATGAGCCCTAAGCCATCTATCTCCTCTGAAATCTGGAGCAAAATCCACATTATTCACCCATGATTTTAGTATTTGATCTGTAGTTTTGGGTTTTTTTTTTTAAAGTACTGACATATGGAATCTAAAAACGAAAAACAAAACAAATGAACAGGAGTTCCTGTTGTGGCTCAGCGGTAAGGAACCCAATTAGTATCCATGAGGATGTGGGTTGATTCCTGGTCTTGCTCAGTGGGTTAAGGATCCAGCATTGCCGTGAGCTGTGGTGTAGGTTGCAGATGTGGCTCGGATCTGGTGTTCCTGTGGCTGTGGTGTAGGCCAGCAGCTGTAGGTCTGATTTGACCCCTAGCCTGGGAAACTCCATATGCCGTGGGTGTAAGCCCTAAACAGAAAAATAAATAAATAAAATTTTAAAAAATGAACAAAGCTAACAAAACATAAACAGAATTATAGATTCAGAGAATAAATAGGTGTTTGCCAGAGAGTAGGGTGGCAGGAGTGGAAAGGAAAATTGACAGAGATTCAGAGGTATGAACTTTCAGTTGCAAAAGGAGTGAGTCATGGGTATAAAATGTATAGCGTGAGGAATATAGTTAGTAATTATGATGACACAATTATCTTTGCATGGTGACATCTCATAACTAGACCTATCATGGTGATCAGGTTGAAATATATAGAAGTATTGAATCTCTATGTTGTGTAACAGGAACTAATGTAGTTATAGGTCAATTATACTTCAAAAACAAAACAAATCCGTAGAAAAACAGATCAGATTTGCAGTTGCCAAGGTGAGGGGGTGGGAGAAGGGGAACTGGATGAAGGCAGTCAAAAGGCACAGGCTTCCAGACATAAGCTAAGCAGGTACTAGGGTGCGATGTACATGATAAACATAGCACTGCTCTATGTTATATGTGAAAGTTCCTGAGAGAGTAAATCTTAAGATTACTCATCACAGGGAAAAAAATGTTCTATTTAATTTTGTACCTATATGAGAAAATGGATGTTCACTAAACTTGTACTAATCACTTTATGATGTAAGTCAAATCACTGTGCTGTACACCTTCAGCTTATAAGGGCTCTATATCAACTATATCTCAATAACGCTGGAGGAAAAAAAATAAAGTGTGTTACTTTTCCAAAAGAAAAAAAAAAAAAGAGTGCTGACATGGCTAAGAATGGCTCTGAGGACTCAGATAGGCAATTGACCTTTGAACAATGCAGGGGCTAGGGGTGCCTCTGGCCAGGCAAAAATCCACATATCACTTTTGTTTTTTCTGCTTTTTAGGGCAGCAGCCGGGGCATATGAAAGTTCCCAGGCTAGGGGTCTAATCAAAGCCACAGCAACTCGGGATCCGAGCCTCATCTGTGACTTACACCACAGCTCATGAAAATGCTGGATCCCCGACCCACTGAGAGAGGCCAGGGATCCAACCCACGTCCTCATGGATGCTAGCTGAATTCGTTTCCACTGCGCCACAACGGGAACGCCCATGTATCACTTTAGTTAGCCCTCAATACCCCAGTTCTAGATGCAGATTCAACCAACTGCACACGGTGCAGTGCTCTTGTATGTGTTTATTGCAAAAAATCCATGTGTAAGTGGACTCATGAAGTTCCAGCCCCTGTTGTTTAAGGGTCAACTGGATTGAGGTTATACTCATCTAAGCAGAAATTTGTCACTGTGGGAATTTCCGTCGTAGCTCAGTGGAAACAAATCTGACTAGTATCCATGAGGACGCAGGTTTGATCCCTGGCCTCACTCAATGGGTTAAGGATCTGGCGTTGCTGTGGCTGTGGCTGTAGCCAGCAGCTGTAGCTCCAATTCAACTCCTATCCCGGGAAACTCCATATGCCACAGGCGCTGCCCTAAAAGACCAAAAAAAAAAAAAAAAAAGAAAGAAAAGAAAAGAAAAGAAATTTGTCACTGTGGCTCTTCCCACCTGCCCTCCCCCTCACCCCCGTGCCTTCACACTACACAGGAAACCCTCTGGGCCTTGAGATGTGCTCCGCCAGTTCACCTGTCCCCCTCACCTCCACGCAGCATTGCGCATCCAGTGGGATGGTACCCCTTTTCTCCTTGCAATCTTCACTCCCAAAATAGCAGAGGCAGCTGGGCTGCAGCTGGAACCAGCGTTCTGCCCAGTTCCTCCGCAGGTGTCCTCGCTTCCACAGGTAGCCCTGCCAGCCAGAGCAAAGTCAGAGGCATGCCTGGCCCCCCTTCGCCCCTCCCTGGGGTCCTCCCCTTGTTCCCAGCTTGGCCTGACCTGCTTCAGGACGTCTTGGATGAGCTCCTGGTAGACCTCGTGGATGGCCATGCTGAGGGTGTCCCGCCCCACGCCTCGCAGACAGCGGCCCGAGTTGAAAAGCTCCAGGAACTGCCAGACGCTGAGCCCGCCGGAGCTCTGGGCTGCCTGGGCCTCCTGGGCCAGCAGCTCCTCCAGCTCCCCCAAGCCCACCTCCAAGCTCATGCTGCTGAGCACCTTCTTCAGCAGGTATTCCACCTGGAGGGTGAGGGAAGGCCTGGTGGCTGCCGCAGGCAGTGTTGCCGGTGCCAACACCAGGGGGCGCTCCAACACCAACATCAGGCTCCCAGGGCCTGGGCAGAGGTGACCAGGGACCAGGTTGAGGGAGGGGGTCAGAGGACAAAACACTGGTGGACACCTGGGTAGAGATTTGGGAGGGGGTCCTGGAACCCCACATTCAATTCAGGCATCCCCTCTCCTCCCTCAGCCCCACTCCTTCCTGCCTTGAATGAAGGGCAGGGTGAGGTGGGAGCTGAGGGCTGGGGGGCCAGGCAGAGGCAGCAAAGCATAGAAAATGTCAGAGGGGTTACAAGGGCCCCCTCATCCAACACCCTCACTTTGTAGATGGCAAAACTGAGGCTCAAAGGAGGAAGTGACTCGTTCTGAATCACACAGCAAGTTGGTAGCAGCCAGAACTCAATTCAAATCCACATCCCATTTGAGTCCTGATTCCAAGCCCCAAGCCCCAACCCTGGGGATCCTTCCCCTCCAGGAGGGCAAGGGGATTGGGGCTGGGAGTAAGCAGGGCAGGGACAGGAAACCTGTTACAGAGGAACAGGAAGTGGTGGTTGGGGTACATCCTGCTGCAGTATGTTCACACTGCATGTTGATCACAGCAGCAAGCAGCTCTCCGGCCTCCGAGAGGCCACCTCGCCCTGCCTGCTGTGGGTCTGACAAAGGTGTCCACCAGGTGTCTCAACAGATAGATACACGTCCCTCTACTGCCCCAGCAGCTTCAAGGAAACTCTCTCCAGGATTTTCACTCTGGGGGCTGCCACGTCTTGGCTGGGAGTTGGGGGGGGGGGCACCCTTTGTTCTATCCACAGACAGAAGCGAGGACATGAATCTGAGTGCAGTTAGGCCAGGACTTTGTGTGAACACAGCAGCCCCCTGGCCAGTGTACCCTGCTCTAAAGACCTAAATTTGCCCTGGTATCTTCACAGCTCCCAAGAGGGCTTAAGGGTCAGGAGAAGGCTTTTCAGGATGGGGGCAGGGGGGCGGGGGGTGAACAGAGGGAGGATGCAGGTCTACTGGAAAAACAGCACCTGCCCTGGCTTCACCCATGAGGTGAGGAGGTAGAAGCTGGATTTGAGGCCTCTACTCCCAGGGTGCCCTCTCTGGGGCCCTGCGGCGAGTCTGTTGGGGCGCACTCCCCCCCCCAGATAGGGGAAGATAGGAAGAGACGAGCTGAACCAGGGCCAGACCTGGTTGCTCCCTTGGAAAAACTGGAGCGATGTCCCCGGAAGGTCTCCATTCCCCTAACAGAGCACCCTCTCAGGCTGCCACAGTGCCTGAGGTCCTAAGTGTTTTCGTTTTGAAACGGCCAGTAATGCATCAGGCACTGACACCTCGGTGTAGACAGAATTTGCAGCCCGCTTTCCTACTGTGAGGGAAGCTGGTTTTGGACCTCCTGGGAGAAGGTGGAATTGCTCGGCTGTGGGGCAGTGCTGAGCGTCTGGGGACAGCTGGGTGTGGACAGGTGCGAGCGCAGGGAGATGACAAAGAAAGGGGATGTGGGAAAGTGCCAAGGCAATTTGGCCTCCTTCATGGTTTTGCTGAGGCCTGGCCCCCAGTGATAAAGTGCCTGAGGTTGCCATCGCCCTCACCTCATCAGGAACCATGATCAGAGGGTACTTGTCCTCAGACAGGAAGTTGAAGAGACACCAGAGGCGGAAGGCATCCTGGTTGGAGAGCATGCTGTTCCCGTTGCTGTCCACCTGGTAGTTCTTCTTGGCCGTCAGGGTCCAGCACAGCTCATCAAAGTGCTCCTTAACGAAAGCCCCCTCCTCCACCTGCCACCAGACCCACATGTCAGCTGAGAAGGCTGCCCGGTCCCTGCTCTGCCACTAACCTGGCTCCAGCTGGCTTCTTAGGGTCGTCTAATCCCTGCTCCCAACCCTGACGAGTCGGGGCTCGAAATTGAGGAATCCCTGAGCTGATTATCAGGTAACTAGCTGGTTCCAATCACGCTACTGCCTCCCCCCATCCACATCCATCCAAGTCCCCGGCCAACAGAGAAACTGGCCCCTCAGCCCAGGGGAGAGAGAACAGGAAGCCCAGAGGGGGGTGGATAGTCAAGAAGAGCCTGAGATGACAGTGACAGCTGAGAGGAGTTGGGGGATGGACAGCTGGGAGGGCTGTGTCAGGTACAGGCAGAAGCCCAGCAGGGAGGGGGTGAAGGTCATGGGAAAGGTGGTGGCTAAGACAGAGATGAGACTGAGAGCCAGTTAGGAGGGGCAAGTGGCTGGCACGTGAAGGAAGGGGGTGGGACCGCAGGGATGGGCAGAGGGGACAAAAATGGGGGTTTGCAGGGGGAGGAGTTGGGGTGGCGGTGTATTGGTGTGCTGGCCAGGTTGGGAAGCAGGGAGAGCAGAGAGCTTCGAGGGCCCCACCTTGTCCAGGATATACTTGTTGAGGTAGGGCATGTATCCTTGGCTGGACACAGGGCCATCGTCATCATCTCGGAAGTGCTCCTCCAGGGCCACGGGGTCATGAGGGATGTGCAGGACTGTGTACAGGTTGTGGGACAGCACCTGAGACAGAGTGGCAGTTTGTCTTCCTGGACCCCAACCAAAACTGGGCCCAAGGGCTGTTCCCACCTTCCCGCTTGTCCCCTTCCATCCTGGCTAAGGCTTCTGCACATGGTATTCAGTTCAATCATAACTAAAATTCATCTGTAAAAATTATATGTGTGTGTTTATATACACCCAGGAGAATGTTATTCAGCCATAAAAAAAAAATAAATGAAATCTTGTCATTTGCAACAACATGGGCATACCTTGAGGGCGTTACGCTAAGTGAAGTAAGTCCAACAGAGAAAGAAATACTGTACAATCTTGCTTATATGTGGATTTTTTTTTCCTGCTTTTTTAGGGCTGCACCTGAGGCATATAGAGGTTCCCAGACTAGGGGTTGAATTGGAGCTGTAGCCACCGGCCTAAGCCACAGCCACAGCAATGTGGGATCTGAGCTGCGTCTGTGGCCTATACCACAGCTCATGGCAACGCCGGATCCTTAACCACTGACCAAGGCCAGGGATTGAACCCGCATTCTCACAGATACTAATTAGATTCTTAACCAGCTGAGCCACAACTGGAAATCCTACGTGGATTTTTTAAAAACGGGGGAAAAGAGGAGTTCACAGATACAGAGAACAGATGAGTGGTTTGAGGGGTATGGGGTGGGGAGTGAATGGGTGAAGGTGGTCAAAAAGTACAAACTCTGGGAGTTCTCTGATGGCCTAGTGGGTTGAGGCTCCTGCGTTCTCACCGCTGTGGCTCTGGTTGCTGCTATGCGGCGTAGGTTCAATCCCTGGCCCCGGAATTCCCATATAGTGCCTGTGTGGCTAAAAAAGAAAAAAAACCCCAAAAAACAAAAAAAGCCCCAAAAAACAAGAGTGAACCTGAAATAAATAAGTCATGGGGGAGTTCTTGTGTGGTGCAGTGGGTTAAGGATCCAGCATTTTCACTGGAGCAGCTCAGGTCACTGCTGTGGCTCGGGTTCAATCCCTGGCCTGCAAACTGTTGCATGTTGTGGGTGAGCCCCCCCACACACCAAAAAAAAAGAAGAATAAAAATTAAAAAAAGGAATTATGGTCCCGTCTGCTCTGCCCACAATTCCCACGGGCAACCAGCAGCCCAAAGGCACATTTGTTCCAGCGCAGCCTCCCAATCCGCTCCCGCAGTGTGGGGACCCCGGGCATCCACATGCACCCTCACGGACATTGCTTCCAATCTTTGCAGGGACAAGGTGAAGGCCAGTGAAACGGGACAATACCTGCCCTGCAGAGGGGCTGCGAGAGAAGGGTGAGATGAGTGTGCCAGAGTTAGGTCTGCACAGAGCAAATGTAAATTCTCTTCTTGTGTACAAAGTGCAATGTTTACCCAATTAACAAGATGCAAAAGACGGACACTACCAAGGACTGAGGAGGCTGTGGAGAAACGGAGGCTCAACATGCTATAGCTGAAGTGTGAAATGGGTCTTTCTGGAGGGCAAGTCTCTATCAAACATAAAATTGAGTTTGACTCCCATTTTTTTTGTTTGTTTATTTATTTCTTTTTAGGGCTGCACCCTCGGCATATGAAGATTCCCAGGCTAGGGGTCTAATTGGAGCTGCAGCTGCCGGCCTACACCACAGCCACAGCAACGCCAGATCTGAGCCTCGTCTGCGATCTACACCACAGCTCAAGGCAACGCCAGATCCCTAACCCACTGAGCAAGGCCAGGGATCGAACCTGCACCCTCAAGGTTCCTAGTCGGGTTCACTAACCACTGAGCCACAAAGGGAACTCTCACCTCCACCATTTTTAATCATTCAACCTGCAGTCACTCAAGGAAACAGGATTACCTGGACAAGAAAGCTCACTGAGACGTTGTTTAGAACAAAAGGAGCTGGATGGAGGTAGCCTGAGGCTCCTTCAACTGGGGACAGTTACACTGTGTCATCGACCCGTGGGTGGTTGAAAAATTTTACTTCTGCCTCATGTGTGCTCATGGGTAAGTGGTTTAACTTCCCTGAGACCTTAGTCTGTGAGGAAAATAAAGGGCCTGCTCCACAGGGAGTTGTGGAATGAAGAGCTTACGCACGTGGCCCATAGTGCAATCATATAAACTGCTTAATAACACTTGTAAGCTATTTATTTTTTTTGGCCACACCTGTGGCATGAGGAAGTTCCTGGGCCAGGGATGGAACCTGCACCATAGCAGTGATCTGAGCCACAGCAGTGACAACACTGGGTCCTTAACTGCTAGGCCACCAGGGAACTCCAGTTGTGAGCTATTTTTATTACTATATTTGTATGAACAGACATGGAAAGATATACATACTATACTGGCAGATTTTAAAAAAGCATGCTGTAGAATGAAATATTTGTAAGATATTATGTGTGCAGAGATTATATTGAATGGTATTAAACTGCTATTTTAGTAGGTCAAAACAATCAAATGTCAGCAATTTCATACAGTTCAAGCTAATATGCTTATTTGTACATAGACAAAATCTAGAAGACTCAGCAAACTGTTAAGCTATTATCCTACCACCCACCCACCCCTGGGGGGGGGAAAGGAACTTTCACCTTTTTTTTTTTTGCCTTTTTAGGGCTATACCCGCATATGGAAGTTCACATGCTAGGGGTCAAATTGGAGCAGTAGCTGCAGCAAAGTGGGATCTGAGCTGTGTCTGTGACCTACACCAAAGCCACTACACCACAGCAACAGCCACAGCAACACAGGATCCTTAACCCACTGAGCAAGACCAGGGATCAGACCCACATCCTCATGGATACTAACTAGTTCCACAGCAGGAACTCGAACTTTCACCTTCTTTAACACTATTTTTGTCTTTGAACTTTTTATATCAGTGAAACATGTTTTATAATAAATTTCAACTTCTTTAAAATTATATTCTTCTGCACCAGAAGCATACAATATTTTCATGGCAAGAATTTTCAGCTACAGAGATGAAAAACAAAGGGTGCCATTAAGCACTGTTATTAGTGTACCATGCTATTACACTGTTCTGTAATAACATTCTTTTGCTGTTCCCTGTTTGTGTGAGCATTTCTGGGTGTTCCCTAATCCTTGAGGGCAACGAGGACTCTAACCTCCACCCTACCACAGAGCTGGGTCCAATGTGCCCCACATGCTAAGCGTTTTTGACTAACTCAAGTCTAACTTAAATGCTTCCAGGGTTTCCTGACATTCTCAGTGTAAAATCTTAAGTCCTTCCAGAGACTTTGCTCTGCACCTTCTTGACCTCATCCCTCTTGCTCACTTCTCTCCAGCCATTCTGGCCCCCTTCACATTCCTCAAAAGGGCAGGGCACACTTGCTAAGGCCTCAGGGCCTTTGCATTTGCTATTCCTTCAGTCTCCTCCCTTTGATCTTTATTTAGATGTCACCTTCTCAGGAAGGGCTTCTCTGACGACCTTATTTAAATCTTTAAATCCCATCCCCTCTACCCTCCCCACTCTCTACCCTCACTTCTGCTTTATTTTCCTCCCTGTCCTGTATCTTCTTCCATCACATCATGCATGTTTTCTTATTTTGCTTATATTTTTTTTCCTGCTTTTTAGGGCTGCAACCACGGCATATGGAGGTTCCCATGCTAGAGCTCCAATTGGAGCTGTATCTGCTGGCCTACCCCTCAGCCACAGCAAAGATCAGAGCCGAGTCTGCAACCTACACCACAGCTCATGGCAACGCTGGATCCTTAACCCACTGATCGAGGCCAGGGGTCGAACCTGCAGCCTCATGGTTCCTAGTCGGATTCGATTCTGCTGCGCCATGATGGGAACTCCTATTTTGCTTATTATCATCTGTGTTCCCTGACTAGAATGTCAGCATCATAAAGGTGAGGATTTTTATGCTTTATTTACTGCTGTATCACTGTGTCGGGCATTTAATGGATACTCAATAAATATCTGTGGAATGAACTTAACTCTTCAAGGGAGAAGTAGGAGAAAATACGAAAGTCAGAAGGACATGGGCTGAACCTTTTTGAGCACATTAAGCTCATTGGGCCCCAGTTTTCATCTCTCTAAAAATGGAGTTCGAGGACCTAATGTACAAGTCCCCTCCGGCCCAGCAGCACCAGTTACTCGAACCGTTCCTCTCCTGGGTTTGTTGGCCATGCTCTCTTTGAAGACCTTCCTCACCTGTGCCTTTTGTCCGTGGAACCTGAGGAGCCCAGGGCAGAGGCTCTGACCCCTGTGGGCCATCGGGCGGCAGGACAAAGGGGAATTAAAGGCGCCGGACACTTGGGGCGCAGAACCTCTCCAGAGAGCTCCGCGGACCTGACTGCCAGGCTTCCTGTGCCCCGGGCAGCGAGGGCGTGGCCAGAGGGTCTGCGGGGGTGGAAGCCAGCCTGCGCAGGAGCTCACCTGCTGATTTCTATCAACCCTTAGCCCTGGAGGCTGGGACTCTCATCACCATCCTTTTACAGATGAGGAAACCAAGGCTCAGGAGAGGGCAGGGGTCTCCTTCCTTATGGTCTGCCTCCACCGCCTGCTCCAGAGGCTGTGCTGCACTGGCTCAGGTTAAGCATCAGAATCACCTGGGAAGCGGGTTGAAACTGAAATGTGCTGAGGCCCACCCAGAACTACTGACTCAGAGTTTCCAGGGGTGGGGCCCAGGTGTCTGCGTTTTCACAAGCTTCCACTGGGTTCCCCCAGAGAGGACTCTCAGTCTCCCCCACCCACCCAGGCAGCCTCTGACCTCTGGCTGGGCAGCCACAGAGAGGCTTCATTTGTTCACCCTTTTCTCTGGAGGCAGGTGGTAAAGTAGTTCTCCTTGGGGGCTTGGGAGTTCCCTAAAAACTCAGTAGTGGAGACGGGTGCCTGTGATAGGGACGGAGCAGGAGAGCTACACAGGTAGTTGTAGAAGTCCCAGTAGGGGACCACAGACAGAGGGGGAAACATAGGGAACTTTGGGAGCCCATTGTAAGTTAATCCTCACCCAGGAAAGCCATCAGAACATTAGGGAATTGAGCAGGCTTGTTTAACTATAAAACCATAAATAAAAGCATGAAATAGGCCTCAGGGCATTAAGTGAAAGATAAAATGAGGCCTGCATTCAAGTTCAGCAAGATAATGATCCTTGAGGCCAAGGATAAGAATTTAAGGGAAAAATAGCATTACAAAGTAGGAGACCCTCATTATTTGGAAACCTGAGATGATTCAACGTATTTTAGCAGATGGTACCACCCTTCTGCTGATTTGAATAAGCGCCATGACAGTCCTAGTTTGACCTCATGGGGTCAAATACTCTCTTACTCTATACAAAGGAGGAGCTAGTGATAGAAGCCTGCCTGAAGAACAAGGATGAAGGCAGTTTTCCCCCCTCCCCACCTTCCTTGGATGATAAAACTGTAGCCCACCTAATCCTCGGGGCAGAGCCTCCTTGCCTGCCCGCTTGCATCTCTCACAAGCATCCTATCTTAATAAATCTACTTCTTGCGCATCACTTTGTCTTTAGCTGAATTCCTTCTGGGCTGAGACACAAAGAACCTGAGCCTCAGTGAGTTCAGACACTAGGTGAGTGATTCCAATTAAAACAATGTGGGTTCAAGTCCTAATCTGGGTTTTGGCTGGGTTTGAGTGCCAGCACGTGGGTTCAACTTCCAATCTGGGCTCTGGCTGGGTTCTAGTCAGAGGTGTTTTTGGTTTCACCAGGACCGTGGTTCTGCAGTTCTCAGACTTCAGGAGTAGATGCAGATACAGAGTTTGGGAATCCCTAAAAGTGGGAAGCACTGGCTGCAGAGAGGGTGGCTAAGCTCTCCCTCCTAGATGGCCCGACATCTCTAAATGCAGCTAGGTGCTAAGTGACTCTTTTATTTTTATTGTCTTTTTTTGTCTTTTTAGGGCCGCACCTGTGGCATATGGAGGTTCCCAGGCTAGGGGTTGAATCAGAGCTGTAGCCACCGGCCTACACCTCAGCCACAGCAACGACAGATCTGAGCCGCGTCTGCGACCTACACCACAGCTCACGGCAATGCTGGATCCTTAACCCACTGAGCAAAGTCAGGGATTGAACGTGCAACCTCATGGTTCCTAGTCGGATTCATTTCCACTGCGCCATGACGGAAACTCCTTTTTTTTTTTTTTTTAAGTGACGACTCTTTTAAATTATATAGATCTTTTTTTTTTTTTTTTTGCAAAGTATGACATTTATTTATTTATTTATTTGTCTTTTTGCTATTTCTTTGGGCCGCTCCCGCGGCATATGGAGGTTCCCAGGATAGGGGTCGAATGGGGAGCTGTAGCCACTGGCCTACGCCAGAGCCACAGCAACGCGGGATCCGAGCCGCGTCTGCAACCTACACCACAGCTCACGGCAACGCCGGATCGTTAACCCACTGAGCAAGGGCAGGGACCGAACCCGCAACCTCATGGTTCCTAGTCGGATTCGTTAACCCCTGCGCCACGACGGGAACTCCATATAGATCCTTTTTAAGAGTCACTGAATGTATTTTCCTCAACCAGTCGGTGTCAAAGCAAAACAACTATCGCCAGGAATTTTAAAAGGTGGGAATCTCTGGATTGGCTGTGTGCCTGCTGAGAGCACGAAGGTGCTGGGGGGGTTGGGTGTCAGCATCAAAGGAAAGAGAGACACTCAGAAAAGGGAGAGGAGAAGATGTACCAAGGATCAATTTCACCTCTGATGTACTTTGATAAAACTTATTTTCTTTTTTCTTTTTTTTTTTTTTTTTTGGTCTCTTTGCTATTTCTTGGGCCGCTCCCGCGGCATATGGAGGTTCCCAGGCTAGGGTTCGAATCGGAGCTGTAGCCACCAGCCCACGCCAGAGCCACAGCAACGCGGGATCTGAGCCGCGTCTGCAACCTACACCACAGCTCACGGCAACGCCGGATCGTTAACCCACTGAGCAAGGGCAGGGACTGAACCCGCAACCTCATGGTTCCTAGTCGGATTCGTTAACCACTGCACCACGACGGGAACTCCGATAAAACTTATTTTCATTGGCTAACTGGATAGCTTGGTAATCCCCAGTTCAGCCCTCGGGCTTTACAGATGAGAAACCAGAGGTTCAGAGTTGGGCAGTGACTTGCATAAGGTCACCCTGTGGAGAAGAAACAGCGGTCTAAGCCTATCCAGCTCTGAGTCAAATGCTCTGCACAGCACTGGATCATCCTTCTCCACATTCTACTTTTTGTTTGTTGTTTTTTCGGCCGTACCCTTAGCATGTGAAAATTTCTAGGCCAGGGACTAAAGTGAACCACAGCAGTGACAATGCCAGGTCTCTAAGCTGCCAAGCCACCAGGGAACTCCATCCTCTACATTCGAGACTAAGGAGGCCAGCAGCAGGTAGGAGTCAGAGTAAAGCTGAGGAGCCTAGTTATCAGAGTCCTGGGCTGGAGCTGCTATTAACCTCTCCTCCACCAAGGAGAAGGTTGCTGTTCTTCTCCAGAAGGGGCAGTGCCCAAAGCTCAGAGACCCTCAGTGGGTGGGCAAGAGAAACTAGGAGCCCCAGTTAGAGGTTTAGGAACTTGGGAGACCTTAAACAGGCCAGAAGGGAAGGCCCGGGTTGCCCTCTCTGCCTTCTTGGCTCCTGCCAGTCAGGGGCAATGTGGGCCTCCTAAGGCCCTCATTAATACATGCAGCTCCAACCACATGCCCAATCTCAGCCCCCCAGGCCTGGTGGTTGGGGAGTGAGGAAGCCCCGCTCTCAGCTGATCACCCAGGAGGCCTAAAACCAAAGCTGCTCCCAGAGGGAAGAAGGTGTGGCCCTTAGGAAACCCATCATCCCCCAGGCTCCCCTCCTGGCAGCCCTCTGTGGGGATAGGTACGTACTCCTAGAGGCAGTTCTAGGGACCCTGCAAAAATGCACAGTCCTGGAGATCCCCTGTGGTGCAGTGGGTTAAGGACCTGACGTTGTCACTGCAGTGGCTCTGGTTTGATTCCCTGGCCAGGAAATCCTGGGAAGATGTTCTGCTGGAGATGTGGCCAAAAGAAAACCAACTCACAGTCCTCGACTTCTGAGAAATTCTGTGTTCAACCTACACCCATTGTGGGCAGAAGCGCCATCCTCCACTCCTACTCATCTACTTGTGTTTTTCTCAACCCACCTGGTCAAAGGCTAGTGGACTTTCTACAAGAATTCAGAGGAGTTCCCGTTGTGGCTCAGTGGTTAATGAACCCGACTAGCAACCATGAGGTTGCAGGTTCGATCCCTGGCCTCACTCAGTGCGTTAAGGATCCTGCCGTGAGCTGTAGTGTAGGTCGCAGACTCGGCTCAGATCCTGCATTGCTGTGGCTCTGGCGTAGGTCAGCGGCTACAGCTCCAATTAGACCCCTAGCCTGGGAACCTCCATATGCCATGGGAGCGGCCCAAGAAATGGCAAAAAGACAAAAAAAAAAAAAAAGGATTCAGAGAAGAAAAACTCATCTGATCTCTCCCCCAAGCCTTCTCTTGTTCAGAGAAAACAATCCTGACCCCTTGGGTGCCTCTCAGAGGACTTGCTGTTCTTCCTCCTCCTCCGGCCTCATTACATTACAGTTCTGCCAGGACAGCAGCCCTTCTACCAGCCCCACAGGGGAGAAGAGGGACCAGCTTGCACTACGCTGGTGCAGGTCTCCTGTCTCTTTCCAGCTGAGGATGCCGCGGCCAGGGACAGTTTTAGTGAGGACAGGCTGGCCCCTACCCCCAAGATCTTCTCCCTTTCCACCAAGTCTTTTAGGGGAGGGAGGGTGCTGCTGGCTCTCATCTGCTTCTCCCTCTGCCTTCTGACCACTTCTCTATTGCTCTTGCTTTTCCGGCAACCCCACCCCCAACACTATCACTACTTCCTCCCATTCCAGTCTCTACCACTAGAGGTTTGAGGGAAAATTGCCTTCCTTATTCTTCTCTCCTATGACATGGGCCCTGCCATTTCTGCCCCCGCCTCGTCCAAGACTCCCACTGCTAGCTCAGATTCCCAGAGCAAACAAGTATTCTGATGAGTGGGTTGAAATCTACACTGATCCTGTGTGACCACAGAGCCTACTGGCAGTGGGCTCAGTTTGAGCTGTGATGTGGTACAAAGACAGCGGATGGTTCAAGTGTGCAAGCTTCTCGTGTAACCGTCCTTGCAAATACTCAACCTGTGGGGGTGGGGAACAGGCATCTGCCCAGTTAGAGGCCAAGACAGGCACTCAAACTAGGAAGCCTTTCTGCCTGATGGGACCAGGAAAGGGGAACCACCTGAGTGCTGTATGTTCCGTATATGAGGGGCCGCAGGTAAAGGAGCTGCAGAAAATGAACCTTGGAGGCAACAATCCGTGGAGGTTGGGATTGTTCCTGAAGGATATTCAAGGGGCAGAGTGGAAGGTGGATGTAGGGCATGGCGTTTCTGCAAGGATGGATTTAGGATGATCTGTTTTTCTTCTATTTGTACTGAAGACCTCACTAGATTACATCACGTGCAATAAAAGGATTTAAGTAGAACGTAGGGAAGAACCTGCTTGTTGGGAGATCCTCCCAGACGATCTAAGGTGGTAGTGGACCCTCCACTTGGGGGAGCCAAGGTCATTTATTGGATGCTCACACGTCTGGCTAAGGGGACTGTGGGATAGGATCAGTCCGGGACAGCCAAGTTCATCATGTCTGAGTTCCGAAAAGCAGGGGGTTGGAATGGGGCTGGGGTACAACGTCTGTCCTGTTCCATTCATCTCTCAGGTTTCCAGGGGCCTCCCAGTGGTGAGTTAGAATGGAGGTTTCCGGAGTTCCCATCGTGGCGCAGTGGTTAACGAATCCGACTAGGAACCATGAGGTTGCGGGTTCGGTCCCTGCCCTTGCTCAGTGGGTTAACGATCCGGCGTTGCCGTGAGCTGTGGTGTAGGTTGCAGACGCGGCTCGGATCCCGCGTTGCTGTGGCTCTGGTGTAGGCCGGTGGCTACAGCTCTGATTAGACCCCTAGCCTGGGAACCTCCATATGCCACGGGAGCAGCCCAAGAAATAGCAAAAAGTCAAAAAATAAAATAAAATAAAATAAAAAGTTGAAAAAAAAAAAAAAACCCAAAACCAGAATGGAGGTTTCCTTGAAACTGCACTCCTCCTGGGGGAGGGGGGAGGGTGGTACAGGGAAGACACCAGGCATCTGTGGCCCAGCCACACTCAATAAATACTTGTAGTGAATGAATGAACCCCTGAGGCAGGTCCCAGAGAGCTGAGGCCTGCCCTGCTTCTGTCTCCACGTCCCGGGCTCCCAGGGCCGAGGACCTTGTTTCTTCCCCACTAACTAGGGTGAAGATAGAACTAACCCAGGACTGGAACAAGGATGGAGAGAAACTTTTCAGCCTCCCAGGAATTATCTAAGACCAGGTAATGAACTTCAAGGGCAACCAAGGATGAGGTTCTTCCTGGGCTCAGAGTGTACCCTTTCCTTCCCTACGTGAGGTCTCAAGACCTAAGGGAAGAGGGTGTGCGGGGGTGAGGGTGATGGGGAGCTGAGCGGCAGTACCACGGGTCTTCAGTCCTGTCCCTGCCCAGCGCTATCCCGCCTGGGAGGCAGGGTCCAGAGGAGCTGCTCTCCAGCCATGGGCGGTGAGACTCAACCCTCTCTCTCAGCTGGAGAGGAAGTGACTGACAAGTACTAGCTACTGTCTCTCTTCGATGCCAGGAGGAAGAAGCAGGAAGGAGCAGGGTGCGTGCCTGAGCTTGACTCTGGGGAGACGTGTGCTCATCACACGGAGTCTGGGATGCAGTTTGGCCTGTGGCCCTCAGGATCCCATAATGCCACCTCTACACCCCCGCTCCCGACAGCTGGGGGCCAGGGCCCTGGGTGATGGCTCTGCACACACCTCTCTGGGGCCTCAGGACGGTGGGCAGCAGCACCCACCAGGCCATGAGGCCCCACTTACCCAGTTCGGGCCGCCACCCCTCCTGGGCCTCTGGGTAGCTGGGCACCCCTGGGAGGAGCTGAGGCCACGCCTAGCCCCCCGGCGGCGGGGGCTGGGATGAGACCGTCTGCCCGCCTCCCCTGCGCCCCGCGCTCCCCTCACCTTGAGCTGAGACTTGGAGACCTTGCCGCTCTTCTCCACGTCCAGCGCGGTGAAAGCGTACCAGATGGACTTGAGCAGCTCCTTGCGCAGGGCCATGGCTGAGGCGCCTGCCCGGCCCAGGGGCGGCTCTGACACTGAGATCCGGTTTCAGGAAATGCAAACGGCTGCAAAGACCGCAGAAGGGCCGAGGCGCGGAGCGAGAGCTCCACCTGCCTGCTCCTTCAGGCTCCCCACGCTGGCGGGACTGGCCTGTTGCTCTGGCGGCTCAAAGCAGCCCCACTCCGGGATCCGGAACCGGGGAAAGCCCTGGAGAGCTAGAGGCCCGGTTCTACTCAGCCTGGTGCCCTGGGTGAGGCCCTTTAGGAGTCTCTCAGCCCCAGAGCCTTCTGCATCCTGCTGGGCTCCCAGAGGCAGCTTGCGGAGGGAAAAGTGGGCCTATTGTGGCTATGGGGTCAAACATCCTGCAGCACGTCCATGCTCACAGGTGGGACACTTTGGATAAGTACCTCCACCTCCCTGAGCAGTTTCTCTGGCAAAGCAGAAGTGCTCACCTGGGAGAGCTGTAAAGAGGTGCGGAGTGGATGTAAAGCAGAGAAGGCGCTGGAGACAGCACTTCTTTTAGGGGCACTAACGTTACTGTGGTGTTGGGGCCTCTTGGGTGGCATCAAACAGGCAACAACACAAACCTGAGGCGGGAACCAGGCTGGGGCACCTCCAGGTCAGGACATGGCCTGGATTCACCACCTCCCCACCCTCTGGGCTTTGGTGCTAATTGGCACCAGAGCAATGTCCACGCTGGGGCCCCTGGCCCAGATCTGGAGATTCTGAACTCACAGGGGTGAGCCCAGCCTCAGGAGGGCTGGGAGTCAGAGTGCTCCACACCGGGGCTCCCATTTCCTGAGGTCCAGCACCTGGAAGGGCTGGGGCCTCCTCCTGCCCGGATGCTGAGAGAACCTGCTCAGGGACCTGGGATACCACTCCCTGGGGACATAGCTTAGGCCCTCTGCTCCCAAGAAGCTGGTGGCAAAAGTAAAAGGGAGATTGCTGGGCACCCTAGGAGAGGAGGCCTGCACTGGGGGAGGGGGCCGATCTCCTGGGTGGCAGTATGAATACGGGCACATCCCCCACAGGGAAGGGAGGAGATGAGGCATCTCCAACTCCTGCAATGTTCTCAGGCAGGAGGGGGTCCAGCTGTCAGGTACCTTTCCCTGCCTCCTCTCCTTCCCACCAGGGGCCACTCTGGTCCTACCACATACTCTTCAGGGCACTCTGACCGTGGCTTGGGAATTCCATAGCATGGCCCCAGACACCTCGGTGCCTGGGCACCCCAGACCTGGGTACCAAAGCCAGAACTTCAGCACCAGGGCAGCAGAGGCCTCAGAGACCCTGGGTACTGTGGCACAGGTACCCTCACCCCAACCTCGTGGAGCTGCTTTGCCTGGAGCAGTGGCTTGTGTGCTGCATATGGAGGGGTGGCTGGGTCTGGAGGGGCTCTGACAATATAACACAAGCTAAGGAGGAAAAGAGAGTTCCTCCAGGCCAAACATCCTGAGGCCTAAGATGCAACCAGGATGCAGAAGCAGTGTCACACTGGTCCTGTTTGGCCCTCTGAAGCCCACTTGCTCAGCTGGAGGCAGGAAACCTCTGGCAGCAACTCAGGGCTTAGGTTACAGCAGGGCTTCCTGCCCCCAGTGCTCCTGGTGGGAGAATCCCACTGTCTGGCACTGAGACTGAGTGAGGTCTGTGCCTGGGATACAGGGCCAAGAGCCTGATTTGACCAGCCCTCCAAAAGGGCCCAAAGCTAAAAGGAGGGAGGAGGGAGGGACCCAGATGGAAACTTGGAACTTTTATTAAATACTCATTCACCCATTTGCCACCACCATCCAGAGCAGGAAAAAAAAAATTATCAAAATGGAATAAAAAAAAAAAAAAAAAAACAAATCATACCCAATCCCCAGTATGTACAAGGTCACTCCCTGCCTCTCCCACAGAGGTTGGCGAGTAGCTGGGGGTAGGGGGCTGCGCACCTTTTTTCCAGCCACAGGCCCCTGAGCATTTCTGACTGCAGTGGCAGGAAGTCCCTGCTGCCAAGTGGCCAGGCTCTTGGCTGGCCTCCAGAGAGGAGGTTATTGCTGGGAGAGGCAGGGCTGGGCCTGCTCTGCCCCTACTGGGCTGAAGAGCTGTTGTACCCTCTCCCCTGGTGGCCAGTGACCAGTCAGAGTGGAGGACTAGTCCCAAGAGCAGCCCCAATCGCCACCCGAGAAGGAGTGGACTGAAGGCAGGAAGTGTGTTTTCTAGAGAGAGGAGAGGGTGCCCAGCTGATTTGGGGGGGCGCCCAGTGCAGCCTGGTGATCAAGCTTGTCCTCCTTACTCCTGAGGATGACGTATGCCCCCGATTCCAGCTGCCTGGCCCTCCTCTTGGGCAGGGCGCCTGTACCCTTCAGGCTGTTTTCCTGCTGCCTTCTTGCCCTAGAGACCGACGTGGCACCTTCCACGCATCAGCCACAGCCTGGGCCTTGGAGGCAAGGATGCCTGTGTGGCACGGTACCACTAGCATGGTGTGGGACGCAGCCTTCTTGGGCTCAGCAGCCGCTCTCTGACTCTGTGGGCTCCAGGGTCACAGCCCCCTGCTGCATGGCAGCGGTGGCCACGCTGATGGCCTCCTCTAAGGTCTGCTGCTCCTCCAGCTGTGGAAAAGAGGGTGGAGAAAGAGGCAAGAGTGAGACCCTCCCCCTAGACTCCAGTGGTAGGAGATGTGGCTACTTTTCGAATCTCCTCCACCCACCCTGTGCCACCCACCTAAGTCCTGAGTAGAGTCCAAGGCACAGGGGTTCCCTGATGGAACCCTGTAAGGCTAGGTGTGGCGAGGGGGGCCGCGCAAGAGTCCCAGGTCAGAAAGGGAAGCTTGCTCACTGAAGGGGAAGGACTAGATGGAAAGGACCTTAGTAATCACCTACTTCAGCCTTTTTATTTTCCAGATGAATAAACAGGGACATGAAGAAATTAAGAGCTTAGACCACCAGGTACTCGATCATCTGAGTTATCCTGAAGGTCAGAAGGGGCTTCATCTCCCTGCCCTAGTCAAGAAAGGGCCCGAGACAGGCGCATGGATGTAGGCAGAAAGGGATTTGTCATCTGAAATTGGCTCTTTTTGGGCCAAATGCTGTCCTCTTCAAGCGCTCTACCTAGTTCCCCTTTCCTTCTTGTTCCTCTCTCTCTCTTTTTTTTTTTTTTTTTTTTGCTTTTTAGGGCCACAGCCATGGCACATGGAAGTTCCCAGGCTAGGGGTCGAATTGGAGCTACAGCTGTTGGCCTGTGCCTCAGCCACAGCGACGCAGGACCTGAACTGCATCTGTGACCTACACCACAACTCACAGCAAAGCCAGATCCTTAACACATTCAGCAAGGTCAGGGATCGAACCGTGTCCTCATGGATACTAGTCGGGTTCCTTACAGCTGAGCCACATTGGGAACTCCTCTTGTTCCTTTCTCTGGCCACAGTGTCCTACCTGCACTGCAATGTGAGTTCCGTTGGCTGTGGCCAACAGCGCCACCTGTTGATGATGAAGGGATGCTACACTTGAGTCCTCAGCAACCACAGTCCCAGAGGTAATGATTGTGACCTGAAATAAAGAATGAGGTTGTCCAACCCACCTACATTACTCTCCCAAACCTGGAACCCCTCCAAGAACGGTGGCTAGGAGAAACCCAGAAGGAAATGGATAAAACCATTATGGCTCAGATTAATTAGCTCGGGGCTCAGAGCTAAATGGGGTTGTATTTTTCTTTAACTTACAGCCAACTTACTTTAGGAACTTCAAACCAAAGGACAGAGCTGCAAAAGACCCCAGAGATAATTTAATCCCCTCGTTTGAAAATGGACTAAAGTCTGTGAAAAAGTAACTTGCCTGTGGCAGCAAAGCAAATAAGGGGTAGATCGAGATTTAGAAACTGTCTCTTGATTCCCAGTGCAATGCTTTCAACAGGAGAGCTGCTGATGACCCAAAGGAGCTGTAGGAAGACCCTTTATGTGTGGGGATCTTGGTCCTCATAAGCAGCCTGGCCTAATTTAGCCTGCACCTTATGGCCCGTCCCACAGAAAGGAAGGACAAGAGAACAAGAAACCCAAGCAAACCGCCTGGTCATACGGGCTGCGTCTGGGTGCCATCGGCGCTGACCATGGTGACTGTATGTGTGCCAGATGT
Organism: Sus scrofa; assembly: GCF_054392235.1. Classification (NCBI taxonomy): domain Eukaryota; kingdom Metazoa; phylum Chordata; class Mammalia; order Artiodactyla; family Suidae; genus Sus; species Sus scrofa. The sequence goes on along the minus strand of NC_139389.1, from coordinate 39,756,733 downwards.
GGTAAGGTCATCATCATGACTGGGGATGGTGAGGGTGGTGCTGCCGTGCTGGGTCACCATACTGATGGCACTCCCCAGGGCCTGCAGGTCTTCTGGGGACAGGCTGACCTGCCAACAGGAAGGAAGAAGATGAGCGGGTTGTCTGAAAGCCCCTAGGCAGGTGTCTCTGCTCTCCCAGACCAGGCTGGCTAGTTGGTAAGCTAGAAGATTAGCTTCCTGTCACAGGGTGAAGAGGGTCAGGACAAGCAAGACAGGCCCTGGGTGGCAACGAGAGGCACCCTGAAAGAGTTCTGCTGACCACTCCCATTCACCGCCACTTTGCCTTGGGGGCTCTGTTCCATGCAATTCCGGCTCTCCACTTAATTTCACCCTTGTTTCACCCTGGACAGTGAGGGTGCTGACAAGGGTCAGGTTATACTGCTGGCTGGAAACCCCAGGCTTCCGGACCCCACACCATGTTCTGGCCCCTACGCCAACGTGCCTCTCTTAAGGACATCCAAGTGTCTCAATCAGATGAACAAGGCCTGTCGGCCTTCAGTTCGAGAGAGAAATGCCTAACTGTGCTCCAGAAGTCCCAGAGACTGAGCTGGAAGCAGGAGGAGGAAGAGGGGCTGTGGAAGATTTGGTACCCTGGGCCTCAGCTCTCTGAGATCCATGAGAAACTGGGTGGAGGTAGGGCTGCCCAGAGAGGATGGAGAGGATACCAGCCACAGTGGCCTGCCTGCCCCATCCCAGGGCCTGTACCTGCTGGGCGCCATCCTGAGTGATCAGAGCCACGCGGGGGGCCCCGTCCTCCTCAGTCACCATAGCCACTTGGGCTGGGGTGTCATCATCCTCTTCTTTCACCTCTGACAGGTAAGCAATTCGGGGTCGCGTGGGTGGCGGGCTCTCCTCGGCTGCAGAGGCGGCTGGCAGAAGAGAGCCCAGGCTGATACCTGCCACCCGGTGGTCTTGGGGAGGCCCGGCTCACCCCCATCTCACCTCCTGCCCATGCCCCTCACCCTCGAGCTGCTGTTGCTCATAAAGGGCCTGCTCGCTCTCCTCCGTGGCCTCCAGCTCGCCGTGGGCGCTGCGCTTGTGCATGGCCAGGGTGGAGGTCTGCCTGTAGGTCTTGCCACAGGTGCTGCAGGTGTAGGGCTTGCAGTGTGTGTGCACCACGTGGTGCTTATATAGGCTTGAGTACTCGGTGAAGCGCTTTCCGCAGCCTGGCACCGTGCAAACGTATGGCTTCTCCCCTGGGGACACTGGGCTGTGAGGGGGGTAGGAACTGGGGCTGGCAAGGGGGAAACTAAGGGGACAGGAGTGGGGGCAGGGTTGGTGAAGGGAGATCCGGGACGCTGAATGGACAGAGTAGGGGAAGGTGGCTGGTAGAAGACAGGGGATGTGAGTGTGGAACCACTGGGCCCAGAGACAAGGTGGAGAGAAAAGGGGCGATGGGGCAAGGCTGAGGCTAGTGCAGGGGCTGTGGGGGGGGGGGGGCTTGTAAGGTTGAGGGTTGTGAACAGAAGAGGTGGGAGATAGAGAGGGATGACTGATGTATCAGGTACATGGAGAGTGAGGGGACACAGGCATCTGAGGGATGACGCAGAAGGCTGGGCAGGGACGTGACACTGGGGAGGGTGAGGGTACACAGGAATCACATAGACAGTGGATGAGGTGAGGAGCTGAAGATGACATTTCACTCTGCCTTGTTCCCCTCGTGTCTGACCCTGGCCTCTTTCCAGGAGCTCAGCTGCGGAGGCAGAACTTAGATGGGGGTAGAGAGGTGGCAGGGAGCTGAGGGCTGGCAATGCCTGTCAGACTGCACCTAACTGGAACCCGAGGAGCCACTCACTGCAAGTGGAAGGACGGTTCTGGGAATGTGGCCGGAACCGCAGAGCCCTGTGCCCCGCCCGCAGACCAGCCTGAGGGACCAGGAGAGAAGGGCTCTGGGCTGGGCGTCCTGAACACATCTCGGGTCAGAAGCCTGTGGGAGAGGGAGCTGGGGCCTCAGAGGGGGCGGTCCTCGCATGCCAGCTGGCCCACCTGTATGGATGCGCACGTGATTCTTGTAGTTGGTGGCGCTGGTGAAGCCTCGGCCGCAGTGGGGCTCGGGGCAGGTGTAGGGCCGCTCGCCCGTGTGGGTGCGCACATGTACCTTGCGGATGTTAGACGTGGTGAAGGAGCGGCCACAGCCCTCGAAGGGGCACCGGAACGGGCGTTCGCCTGCGGAGACGGCCCAAGTGAGGGCAGCTCAGGGAGAGGGCCCGCCGGGGTGCGGCGGGGCGGGGAGGCCTGGCCTACCGGTGTGGGTCCGGACATGCTTCTGCAGGTCCCCTGAGGTCTTGAAGGCCTTGCTGCACAACTCCTCCGGGCACTTGTATGGCTTCTCACCAGTGTGGGTGCGAACGTGGCTCTTCAACCCGTACCCTGTCCGAGTGGGGGGAAGGGTGAGAAGAGCACTGCAGGGCCTTATCTACCACCGCCTCATTTTCCTAATTCAGGGGCTCTCCATCAACCCACCCCCACCCCCACCCCCCCGCATGTGCAAGTTCCCGGGCCAGGGATCAAATGTGCGCCACAGCAGTAACGACGCCAGATCCCTCACCTGCTGAGCCCCACAGGAACTCCAGAGGCTCTCCAGGTGGGCTCTGCGAGGCTCTGGACCTCCTCTGGCACAAGAAGACTGTGTCCGCCCCTCCCCTTCCCGTCCCTGGGCAGCTAAGAGGGGCTGGAGAGGCCCACTCTGTTCTTTCCTCGCCAGGGGCAGCTGCTACTATTCCAGAACCAGTGTAAGAGGGAACCTATGGCTAAAGGTCCTTGATTCAGAGGGAAAATGCAGCCCAGAGAGAGACAAAGGCCCACCCAGCACCCCCAGCTGGTCTCTGCCATCCCCCAGGCTCCGGCGCCTCCTACTTTCCCGGCAGGGAATGTGCCTGCAGTCAGAGCGCTGGGTCAGCAGTTTCTCTGGGAAGGTAGCCTGAGGCTCTGTTCCCTGGAGGGAGAAAAGCTAATCTAGACCCCTCTGCCCTCAACTGGAAGCAGTCCACTCTGGTCTCCATCCAGGTAGGTTACCTGTGGCAAAGGCCTTTCCGCAGCTGGGGAAATCACACCTGTACGGACGGTCCCCCGTATGTGCTCTCTCATGCACCTGTGCGCACAAGCAAGCACGTAACTGAGAGGCACAAGGGTATGAATGGGCCCAGGGTGTCAGCATGGGCCCCCTCCTTTATTTTGCTTCCTCTTCAGCTGAGGTGCCACCTCCAGAGAGCCTTCCCTGATTCTCCTCCCTCCTGCACTCTCCAGGTGAGTCCTAGCCCCCTGCACAGACATTTCTCCTTTCTTGCAGGAGGCAGTGAGCACCATGAGGTCAGGGACCAGTTCCAGTCAAAGCAGGAAGGCAGCTCTGCAGGCTGCTGGGGAAGCTGGCAATCTGAAAGCTCTCTGTGGCAACCTTACCTTTAAGTGATGAGCGGTGGTATAGAGACGACCGCAGCCCTTGTAGCCACAGCGGAATGCTCTGTCCCCGACTTGCTGTCCTTTGCCGTTATGGGGAGCCTGGCTGTCATGCAGAACCTGAGGAAAGAAACCTTGGGGTCCCTATATATATTCTTAATGAAGGAAAGGAAGAGGTGGGGCACAGGGCCCAGATGGCAGCATAAGACCCAGTAAACAGGGTTAAACCTGCCAGGGGAGAAGTGCACCCTGGGTGACAGATTCAGGGTGACAGGAACAGACACTGGGGCATACTGCAGAAGAAACGGGGCTGGTGTGTGGAGTTACCACCCATCTCTAGTAGAAGGAGAGATGACTAAATGTCACAGGGCCCATGACAGCGCTGGGACAAAGGGTATCTCCTACATGGTGAGGTGAGGGGGCCACACTCATGCTGGGCTGAAAGCAGCAACCCCCAGCCGAAGAGGCTGCAACTCTGGACACGTTCCCCCTCTGATGGGAGGAGACCTGTTCTTCCCTGCAGGGAAACCTGTGTTTGGAAGGTGCGGGGACAAGGGGCTTGCTGTGGGGATGAGCTCACCTGGCTTCACCAGAAGGTGGGTGACCACAACCGACAAACTGTAGACGTACCCATGGCAGGGGCCCAGGAGTCCCACCCAAAGCCTCAGCTCTAAGCACGGCACTGAGATGACAGACAAGTCCTTCCTGCCCACCTTTCCTGGGCACACTGCTGGGACCACCCATTTCACACCAGCCCCTGGCCGCATGGCACCCTTACTGTCCTTACGCTTTTCTGGGCACAGTCCTGCTGGGACGGTCCCTTAGTCTTTGTTTCTGGGACTTTGTGGCCTTCCCGGGAGCTCCTGAAACAGAACTCTGGAAGTCGTTGTGAGTAGGAGACAAAGAAGGGAGGCCAAACCCATGGCAATGTCTGTCCAGTCAGCTCCAGGTCAAGGGTCAAGCAGCTGACAAAGTTTCATGGCCACTTAAGCAGCTGGTGGATGGCAGGAGAGATCACAAGTGGCCACGTCTGCTCGGGCTAACCCACTCAGGTGTTCAGATTTCACCCCCATGTCTCAGTGGCTCTTGAAGTAACCAAGGGAAATCAAGGAACAGCAGGGCTGGAAGCAACCTCCGAGCTCATCTGGTCCCAACTCATCTCTCATCTCATTGTATGAGACAGGAACCAGTTGAGGCCCAGGTGGGAGTGACTAACCTGAGTTCTAAGAAGAGGAAGAGCCAGCACAGATCTCGGGGCTCATGATTTAAGCTCAGCTGTCTTTCCAGCAGCAGAAAGCCTCAAATTAGGCTTCTAAAATACGCCTGAGGAAAATGGGGGTGGGGGTGGGGGAGATACGGGCATAACCCAGAGCGGCCGACTACAAAGTTTTGTGCTTCAATTTGCAAAGACACGAGGATTTCCTCTTCTCCTCTCTGATACAGACCCAGCAGTTTTATTAGAAAGACAACTCCCCCCAACCTCTGGGTAAAGCGAGAGCTCCAGGAAGCCCCGCCACATCCACCAAAGCTCTGCAGTTCACTCTGGGGAGGGAGCTCACAGACCTCTGCTCCGGTTCCCCCACGGGCAGGAGCACAGCTCCAGCAGAGCACGCTCAGACTGCCTGATGTGTGGAAAGCCAAGATCCTTTTCCTTTGCAGCTGAGCTACTGTGCAGGCCTTGTGTTCCAAGAATCCCAGCTGCTCTATTACATCTGCTCTTGTCACTGCCCACTGAGGTTATTTTCCCAAATGGCTTAATGAGTCGTAGAGAAGAAATAAATACAAGATCATCTGACCTCAGCGGACTGGAAAAATAATAAAAGTCACTGGCAAGGGCCTTCTCAGACAGTACAGCCAAAGTGAAACTGGGTCTAAATTCCCACCGTATGACCATCACTGTTTCTCACAGCTGCCTTCCCTCTGCAGCGACGGCATTAACAAGGGTGAGTGCAGACAGCTGTCAGCAGCCCTGCCAGGCTGCGATGCTTCCCCTACACAGTGACGTGTAAGAGGAGTCGGGGGAGCCAGGGAGGGGCAAAGGGAGCAGCCCAGGCCAGGTCCAAGCACAGCCCAGGCCTGTCCTCTAGAGAGGTGGCAGGTCCGGCAGGGCCAACAGAACTGACAGGCAGCATGAGGCTCTGTGGCTCACCTTGCTGGCATACTGCTCCAGGGCCACCACTGTGTCCGCACTGAAGCCCTCGTCATCCTCTGCGGCCAGGTCCTCTAAGCCCACCTCTGTCTGCACGGCCAGGATGGTGCTGTCTGTCGGCATAGCCACGGGGTGGTGGATGTAGGCAGTGGAGCCATCTTCCAGCTGGACAGCCTCCAGGGCACTTGGGTCACAGCCCTCTGCAGGGAACACGCAGTCAGTCCAGGCGCTGTGCAAGGGCAAGAGACGCGGCTGGGACCTGGGCTTTACGCTAAGGAGAGGCACGTCTACCAGGGAGGGTTTCAGCATCGGGTTCCTTCTGGTCCCTCACCTTGGTGGGTCACTCTGGCTGGCCCTCTTGCTGGGGCTGCCTTTCCTAAGGATGAGGTCTCTACGGAGTTCTGACTGCGAACTCACAAGCTTCTCGTGGGGACCATCTTCATCATCTTGGCCTAGGTGACCACAACAACCTCCTAACTGGTGGCCCCTCATGCCTCTAGCTCCCTCCAGGCAGCAGGGCAGCCAAAGGGATCTTTGCAGGATGTAAATGTGATCATGTGACCTGATGCCCTCAACAGCTCAACCACGTCCCATTGGTCTCAGGATAAATCCAAAACCCCTACCCTGAAGCCCCAGTGATCTGGCCCCACCTCCCTCTATTTGGCTTCATCTCACCCACGGTGCCCACAAGCCGTTCTCAAGCTCCATTCTCTCTCCTCTCCACGTCCACTCATCTCTGGGCCATGCTTACTATTCCTTCTGATGGAGTACTGAGCCCTCCCTGCCATCCTCTTCCCTGAGCTAAGCCCACTCCACCCTTCAGCTCAGCTCAAGCGTCATTTCCTCGGAGAAGCCCTCCCTGAGCCTGAGCCCACCTTCCAGGATCAGTTCATCCTGACAATTCACTCCCAGCCTATATCCCCCACGCGCTCTGAGAGCATGGCGGGGGCAGGGGCAGAGGTCTGTCCTCTCTGCTCTCACTCTGTTCCACACCTAGTCTGATGCCTGGCTCTCAGTGACGGCTCAAGAAACTACTTGGAGAAGGAATAAATCTTCCATTATTTTTCAGTACCTTAAAAGCCTCACCCTTAAAAAAAGTTCAATTTTTAGTCCTGGTCTTGATGTCATCAGGTCCTATTTAAAGCCCTAGGACTCTGTGGCTGTGCCAGAGCCAAAGCTGCCTTCGAGGCCCACATGACTACCCCAAGGCCCCACCTCCTGTGGTTCACACCAGGGAAGGCAGACAAGACTGTGGATCTGGGTGGGCGTGGGGATCAGAGCTCCCATGCTCTGCCCCAACCCTCAGGTGCACACACGACTCCAAGCCCAGCCTCTGCCAGCTCTGCCTCCCTTCCTCCCCACCTGTGATCATCACTGGGACCCCACCTCTGGGTGTGCGGTGTATGTAGGCCATGCTACCATCTTCCAGCTGCACGGCTTGTCCATCCTCGAAGGAAAGAGGTTCTGTAATGAGAACAAGGCCTGCCTTTCTCTGGAGCTCGGTGTCAGGCAAGGGTCCTTCCGTGGGGACTGCCGGCCTCCCTCCTGAGGCAGGTGTGTCCTGAGAGGCCCTCACCTTTCTGCACTGTCACTTGGTGAATGTATGCGGTGGTCCCATCCTCGAGCTGGATCACTTGCCCTTCAAGAAGCTTCTCTCCTGTGGAGGTAGAAATGGAGAGAAGCAGGCCAAGCCCAGAAGATAGACACCTGCCCGTCTTAGCAGAGGCCTGTCTGAGGCACAGTCTGCATGGCTAAGCACAGGGGACACTCTCCACATTCCCTTGTCCCCTGCCTCCCAGACTTGGGTCTCAGAGGGGCTGGGAGTAGAGACAGCCTGCTGTGATGGGGGGAGGGGGGCTGTGACCCCCAGCTCCAGTAGACCCCCTTCCTGTCACTTACAGGAGGAGCAACTTCATCTATGCTTCTACCCAGGCATGGCTAAGCAGGGACTTCGAAACCAGCACTAAGTTGCTGAGACTGAGCTAAATGGGGAACAAAGGATGCCCGGGAGTCTGGAAAGGCTCCAATGGATCAAAATTCAGATATGACTCAAACGAACTAAATCAAAATACATTCCCTTGCCTCCCTCTGTGGCACTATGCCAAGACCCAGACCCTCTGACAAGGTGGTATGTCTTAGAGGTTAAAAGCAATTGGCTCTGGGAGTTCCCTGGTGGCTCAGCTGGTTAAGGAGCCTGCATTGCCACTGCTGTGGCTCTAGTTACTGTTGTGGCGTGGATTTCAACCTAGAATTTCCTCCAAGAAGCAGACAACAATGGGGAGAGGCAGGTGAGGAGAATGGCTGACCGACAGGGCCCTCGCGCCCTGCTACAGAGGTGACCGTATATTCTGGTCTGCCTGGAACAGTCCCAGGGCCTTTACACAGAGCACGCTCTTCCACTCTCAAAAGTGTCGGCTTTGAACAACACATTTTATGCTCACCCTAATTACAGATAAGCCTCATAAAATTTTAGGGCTTCCAGCTGGCTAAGCTGGGCCCATCAGAGCTGCCTGCCGACAAAGATGAAAGTGCCCTGATCAAGAGCTTTGGAGAAGCTCACCGGCAAGTGAGCTGCCTTTCAGCACAACGCTCGTCTGGTTCCTGAAGGCCAGCTCTACTCTCAGAAGTGTGAAGTCTGTTGTGTGTAAGTACACACTACAGCACCATGGAGGAGACAGAGAAGAGAGGCAAGAAGAATGACAAGAGGAGATATAATCAGGGAGAAGGGGGGAGGCAGAGATACAGACATAAGAAGGAAAGATGTAAGAAAGCATGTGGCCTTCTCAAGCCAAGTGTGGACACTTTTTTTTTGGGGGGGGTCTTTTTAGGGCTGCACCCATGGCATATGGAGGTTCCCAGGTTAGGGGTCAAACTGGAGCTGTAGCTGCCAGCCTATGCCACAGCCATAGCCATGTGGGATCCAAACTGTACTGGTGACCTACACCACAGCTCATGGCAATGCCAGATCCTTAACCCACTGAGCAAGGCCAGGGATTGAACCTGCGTCCTCATGGATGCTAGTTGGGTTCATTAACCACTGAGCCACTATGGGACTCCAGGACACATTTTTTTGACCATGGCTGCAGCATACAGAAGTTCCCAGACCAGGGACTGAACCTGCACCATAGCTGCCACTGGAGCCACAGCAGTGACAATGTTGGATCTTTAGGCTGCTGAGCCACCCAGGGAACTTCACCACTTGTTTTTTATTCATTCATTCATTCAACCATTAATTCATAACATGGGAAATAACTGGGTTCCCAGAGTAAGCACAGCCTTATCTATTTCTTACGTTCTTCCATCCCACTGAGATGCAGCAAAGTGGCAAGAACTATGATGGGAAGTCTGCAAACAGAGGGCTTCAGGCTTCAAAAGTGTTCTAGAGAAGCTCCATTCTCAAGAAAATAAAGCCAGCCAGACCCACACATCATTATATGGAAAGAGCTTATTGATGCGATGATGGGGTCTCTTTGTCGTCATCAGGAAGCAGACAATTAAAATGATATCAACAAACAATTTATCTGTAAGTGTGGGACCTGAAAAATATTTTGACACTGTGTTGAAATGAAGGAGGGTAATGTTGCAATGACAGTGCTGTCATATGGAGGCGGCACTCACAGAGTCCAGAAAGGCAAAATAAGGAGTAGGAATGAGGCAGTGTTTGGCCGGTGCTGTCCAAGAAAGATGCACATGCCATCTGGCACGGCTGGGAGCGCCGGTGAGAAAGGAGGAGCTGCGTCCTGGCCAGAAGCTTCAATAAGCTCTGTGCTCACTCCATGCCCTCCTTGACTTTAAGCTCCTTGAGAAGCTGAATTTCAGATAAACAATGAATTTTTTTCTTTGTACTTTTTTTTTTTTTTACTGTTTTTAATATTTAATCCCACGTTTATACATGTCTTTTTCATGCAGTATTAGGGAAATATTATACTACAAAATTATTTGTTGCTTACCTGTACTTAAAATTTAACTGTATGCCCTAAATTTTTACTTTTGGTAACCCCAGCGGGGCCTAAGGCATGAGATCTATGCTTGGGTGCCCCCTCTGAACCTTGAAGAGAGTGGTAGGAGCTCAGAAGGTAGTCTGGATGCTTAAACTTGCTTGAGTTAAAGCGAACTGCTTCTAGAAAGCACTGAGGAACCGGATAGGGAGCATGTGAAAAGCAGGAAGTCACAACCAGCACTATGTACATCCATTCCAGAAATTTTTATGAACTACTCGCCACATGCAGGAAATCAGCCTTTCAGAGGTTTTGGCCCCCAGCGCCAGGTGAATCTGATTGTCTAGCTTGCCTAAGTGGCACTTTAAAGAGTTCCCTTTTCATCAATCACCTCGAGAGATGCTCATGCAGAGCAAATTGTGGCAGGAGGGCAGGGTGGTGGTGAGACCTTTGGAAGGGGACAGGGTGGGGTGCTGAGGTCCCTGAGCAATACCTTTGACAGCTTGCTGGACGTAGGCCATCGTCCCGTCACTGAGGGTCACCGTCTGCAGCCCCAAGCTCTCCATGGCAAACGCCTACTCGTGCGCTGAGACATGAAGCTGGCTTCCTCCCAGCGCCAAGAGCCGCAGCCGAGGTCAGAGTCCCTTTTGTGTCACAAACCTGAGAAAATGAATGGTGTTATATTACGAGCTGCACAGCTTCCTCCTGTCAAAAGGACACACAGGGAAAGAGTGAAGGAGGCCAGCCAAGAAGAAAAAGAGGTGAGTTCTGCAAAGCAGAGAGTTCAAAATATACATACTTAAGAATTCTAAAGGTTAGTGTACAAGCATGCCAGCCAAACTGGTTGCAAAGTAAGATTTTATTAATCAAAATCCACTTTTAAATTCACTTCCCTTAGAAGGGAGCCCTGTTGGAGGCAGGGGCCCCAGTGAACCCTACTGTGGCTGGCTCTCCGTGACCACGCTGACATCTCTCCTGCGCTCAGAACCATCCATTCACCAGCCTTGTAACCACCTCACAGGCATCACAAATAGAACAAGTCCCTGACGGAACTCACAATGTTCCCTCCCCAAGAACTATCCCACTCCCAGCATCTCCACGCCGGGGGTGGCATCTTCAGCCACCCAGAATCAGTGGGTCATCCTTGCTGCTTCTTTTTCCATCACAAGTCTAGGTACACCCCCATCTTACACCATGCACAAAAATCACCTCAAAATGGATTAAAGACCTGAATGTAAGACCTGAAACCATAAAACTCCTAGAAGAAAACATAGGAGGTAGCTCTCTGACATCAGTCTTGGTGATGATTTTTTGGATTTGCCACTAAAAGCAAAGGAAACAAAAGCAAAATTAAATAAGCAGGACTACATCAAGCTAAAAAGCTTCTGTGTAGCAAAAGAAACCATTGACAAATGAAAAGCAACCTACTAAATAGGAGAAAATATTTGCAAATTATATGACTTTGAGGGGCTAATTTCCAAAATATACAAAGACCTCATAGGATTCAACAGCAAAAAAGCAAATAATCCAATTAAAAGATGGGCAGAAGATCTGAACAGACATTTTTCCAAAGAAGAGATACAGATGGCCAAGAGGTATATGAAAAGGTGCTCAACATCCCTAATCATCAGCAAAATGTAAATCAAAATCACAATGAGGTATCACCTCACACCTGTCAGAATGGCTATTACCAAAAAGACAAGAAAAACAAAGTGACAGCAAGGATGTGGAAAAAAGGGAACCTCTGCGTGCTATTGGGAGGAGTGTGAAGTGATGTAGTCACTATGGAAAATAGCATGAGGTTCCTCAAAAAATTAACAACAGAACTACCATATCATCCAGCAATTCCACTACTGGGTATTTATCCAAAGAAAACAAAAACATTAATTTGAAAAGATATATGCACCTCCATGTTCACTGCAGCATTATTTACAATACCCAGGACATGGAAGCAATCTAAGTGTCCACTGATAGGTGAGTGGATAAAGAAGTTCTGAGACAGAAAGACAGACATACACACATACACACAACTCGTATTCAGCCATAAAAAAAGAATGAAATCTTGCCATTTCAACACCATGGATGTGCCTTGAGGACATTATGCCAAGTGAAAAATCAAGAAAAAACAAATACACATGATCTCACTTATATGTGGAATCTAAGGAAAAAAAAATTCTCATAGATTTATAGATACAAAGAACAGACTGGTGATTGCCAGAGACAGGGGTTGTGGGTAGGTGAGATGAGTAAAGGGAGTGAAAAGGTATGAACTCCCAGTTATAAACGAAGTCCTGGGGATGTAACATACAGCATGGCAGCTGCAGTTAATAACACTGTACAGCACATTTGAAAGTTGCTAAAAGTGTGTTAAAAGCTTTTATCACAAGAAAAAAAATTGCAACTGCTTAAAGGGCTAGATGTTAACTAGACTTACTGTGAAGATCATTTTATAATATATATAAATATTGAATCATTATGTTATACACCTGAAACGAGTATAATGTTGGACGTCACTTATACCTCAATTTAAAAAATTAAAGGAGTTCTGGAGTTCCTGCTGTGGCATAGTGGGTTAAGAACCCAACTGCAGGAGTTCCCATTGTGGCTCAGCAGGTTAAGAATTCTACTGCAGTGGCTTGGGCCACTGCAGAGGCTGGGGTTTGATCCCTGGTCCTGGAACTTCTGCATGCCATGGACAAAAAAATTAAAAAATAAAAAAAAGTCTAGGTACCTGATTTCATGTACCACCTTTCACCTCGAGTACTCTAAGCATCTCCTAACATATGTCTTCAAATAAGTTTCTGCCCATTTCCTATTCATTTTGCAATGTTGTGTCAGAGTGTCTTAAAAAAAAAATGTACATACCTAAATCTACCACTTCCTTGATCGAAACACTTCAGTGGCTTCCTATCATCCTAATGCAAGGCTGGGCCCCTTCTAAATCCCTGCAGCTCTGTACTACCTCTTCCCGACACTCGTGATCCTAGAGTCACCTACTTCAGTACTTGCCACTACCTCTGTTACACGCTGCCTACACAAGACTCGGGGCTCCAGCCTGGTTTCTGCCTCACAGTGGTTCTCTCTACCACCCCTTGGGCAGTGACATACCACATCCTGGTGCAGGAGGGTGGCACTTGCTCTGCACCTGCCAGGGGAGGAGGCAGACTGGATCTTGAGAGGCGCCCTTGTGAAGCCTCTGCTCAAGCTTCAGGGGTTAAGATTCCCTTTGCCACCTATCCTTGGAGGCTCCTGGACTTGGAGTCTGGACTGCCTACCTGATTCTCTCCACCTGCCAGCTGCTCTTCTCAATCAGCAGTGCCCAAACGGTTTTCACATTAGGGAGCCCAGAGAGAAGAATATTTGTATGGCACACTTTTTAGCTGTGCCTGTGGCATGCGGAGGTTCCCAGGCCAGGGATCAAACCAGCACCACAGCAGTGACCTGAGCTCTATAGTGACAACTCCAGATCCTTAACCCACTGAACCACCAGGGAACTCCTGTATATCACACTTTGGAAGCTGCTGCTTGAAGCCAAGAGCAACCAGCTGGGGTTTTGGCAGCAGGAAGGGCTGAGTGGATCAGTACCTTGATGTAACTACAGCCCATCTGTGACAGGCTGGTTGGGATGCTCTAGCCCAGACTTGGCATCGCCACTAGAATTCTTCATTCATTCTGTCCATAAACATTTACTGAATGGGCTAAGCTCTGGGGAATGCCAGTTCTACTTCCAGTAACAGTGAACACTGCTGGGGAGATAACCAGATACTAAGCCTTTACATATGGTAACTGGTTTAATCCTCACAACAGTCCTATAATGAAATACTATTGTTGTCCTCATTTTACAGCTGAGGGGATTGAAGTCTGAGACATTAATTTGCTCAAGACCATACGCTGAGTGGTAGAAGAGGATGTGATTCGAGGCCACCCGGCTCCTGAGTGTGCTCTTAAGAAGTCTACTCTGCTTCCTAAAGCAGAGGTTTTGTGTTTTTTTTTTTTTTTTTTTTAAAGGCAGAGGATTTTAGTTGGCAGTTTATGAACCCTGAAGCCACCCGATAATGCTTTTCTGGTGTGTAAGCTTGTATATTTCTGAAGAGGGGAGAGTTCATGATGTCAGCTGCGCCTTACAGGGATTAAAGGAGGTAAAGAACCACTGGTCTAGGCGGCAATTCCAACATCTGACTCACTTCCCAGGTCTACTAGGATCCTGGCGGTGACCCCACTGCTGCCCAGAGTCCTGATAACCCCCACGTGGTCCCTGTCTCAAGAAGGCTTCAGTCCTGACCTCTCCTGGTCTGCTCCAGCATCTTGGACTTTCATTCTCATAATCAGGGAGAGAAGTTCTTTTTGTAACCAGTTTTCATATTAGCAGTGTTGTGTCAGAAATAAGAATGTGCCTGAGAGACCTAGGTCTGAAAACAAAGCAGACTGTAGGCTGAAAAGGGATTACAAAATGGCCTCAGATCTTCACAGCTGGGCCCTGTGGCTGATGAAGCAATGGCTGGTTTAATTTAGCGCATCTGTTATTCTAGTGATTTTCTGAGGAAAATCCTGTCATGGTTAAGGACATAGGCTCTTGTGTTGACAGCCTGGGTTCTAATCCAAACTACCTCTTTGGACAAGCAACTGAACCTCTCTGAACCTAAAAAAAAAAAAAAAAAAAAAGAAGATAATAGCATTCTTCTTAACAGGTTGCTTTAGGATTAAATTAGGTCACATACGTAAGCATTCAGCACAGTGATGGCACATACAAAGTACTCTAGAAATATTGGCGCTAAGAAGGGGATGGAAGAGGAACCTAAAGATACGCTGTGGAAGCAATGCATATTTCCAAAACATAGCCAAGAGTACTGGCAACAGCCCGGGACCAGAAGTCTGCAGAAAAGCTTCGAACCCTGATTCACTTTTTTTTTCCTCCTTTTTATGGCCACACCTGTTGCGTCATGGGTCTAATCGGAACTGCAGCTGCCGGCCTACACCACAGCCACAGCAATGCCAGATCCGAGCTGCACCTGCAACCTACATTGCAGCTTGTGGCAATGTCGGATCCTTAACCCATTGAGCGAGGCCAGGGATCGAACCCAAATCCTCATGGATACTATGTCGGTTTCTTAACCCGCTGAGCCACAACAGGAACTCCTAACCCCGACTCTACCTCCTGTGACTGCCACTTAATCTGCAAAATAAAATCTTGGCCCAAATAACCCTAAAGCCCTTTCTATTGCTCATGCTAACTACATTTATCAAATATATAGCCCTTAATATGTTGCAGCTGCTGTTCAAAGCACTTTACATATATCAACTTTTGATCTTAAAAGAAACCCCATGAGAAGTAGGTACACTAGCCCCATTTTACAGATGAGGTGACTGAGGCTTAGAGGGGGGCGTAACCTGCTAGAGTTCCCACAGCGTGTTAGTGCTGAGGTCAGGATCAAATCCAGGCTGGCTGGCCCAAGAGTCCACACCTCTCAATGTCTGGTGCGTTTCTTCCTTTTGCTAATCCACCGTGACACAACCTTAGCTGTCAAAACAGCTGGTTGTTTAACTTTCATCTTACCCACTGTAACTTAAACCCTGTTCTTCGTGACCTGACCACATGGAAATAGGGAATAGCTGGTAGCCACATTTCCCAAAATAACGCCTTTTAGACTCAAAGAAAACAAATCTCCACTCTTTTACATGCTCTCATGTCCAGGCTAAATATCCAGTTTTCCTCCTTAAGCCTCATAATATAAACCTTAAAAACAGTCCCCTCTCGCTCTCTAACCTTTTCTGATCTCTGAAGCCGCCTTCCAGCAGAGCCTGGTACCAGGCACATATAAGTGTCTGACTGCCTTTTTTCTCCCTTTCTTTTGTTAAATGATGGTTACTCTGAATCCTCCTGTGCCAGTACTAAACTAACAACAGTGACAATGGCAGAGCCAAAGAGAGGCCTGTCACTGTCAGGATGGCTGGGTCTGAGCAGATCCCACCTGTACTTGACAGTTCAGATTCTTAACTCCTGGGGCCGTCTGACGAAGGGCAAGGTGGAGCAGGGGCATAAGGTTTAAAGCCCCCTAAGGGCCTGAGCTGGGTATACAGGAGAGACAGTATGGGGGAAAGGGTGGGGGAAGAAGAGCCACGACAAGGGGCAGGGGTGAAAAGGGAGCATTCCTGGCACTCCTGGAATTAGCCCTGAGCCCACTTCCTGTCTGCAGCATTTTAAAATGAACTTTGGAGTTCCCATCATGGCTCAGCGGTAACAAACCCAACTAGTATCCACGAAGACCCAGGTTCAATCCCTGGTCTCTCTCAGTGGGTTAATGGATCCGGCGTTGCCATAGCTACAGTGTAGGTCGCAGATGCAGCTTGGATCCCGGGTGGCTGTGGTTGTGGCTGGTAGCTGTAGCTCTGATTGGACCCCTAGCCTGGGAACTTCCATATGCTGTGGGTGTGGTCCTAAAAAAAAAAAAAAAAGAAAAGAAAAACAAATAAAATAAATGAACTTCATCTACTGTTGGCTCTGATGCAGGAAATACTCTATGGCTTCATAATATAAAACCATGTTTCCTACGTAAACATAAATTATAACTATCAGCGAGATACCACCTAGAAAAACTGATACATCAGATCTTTAGGTCTCTCCAGTTCAGCTGATCTACAACCAAGCTAGGCTTTGCTTTGACTACAGGCACCTGTTCGCTATTCTATCATTTCTGCTAACCCGAAACCAACTCCCTGGACATTTGGAACAAGGCTTTCTGTACAGTACCTCAGCCAGTTCAGAGGGCAACTGTATTGAGAAGCCAACCAAAAAAAAAAGAAAAAAAAAAAGAAAAAGAAAAAACAAAACAGAAGAATGTTCAACTTTGGGGAAAAAAACTGTGACTTAACTTTCAATTATTTCCTCATTTGGAAATATAAAAAACTTCTCAGAGGGGACAAAGCTACATTAAGTTGGGAAGGATGAAGGCTGAGGGAGTCAAGTGGCAAACAAATTAGAACCAGATTTAGAAAAGCTGTAGTAAAATATTCAGTATTTGTTATTATAGAAAAAGACCTCAATGCATACAAAAACCCCTGGTGAAACTGGCTTGGTTCTGTGGGTTTCCAAACACTAAAGAGAAAACAGGAAATTAGTAACAGAAACACATTTAAAACATCAGCTAAACATCTCTTTCCAAAAGGCACACTGATGTTAAAAGCCCAAAGTACTTTTTAGTATCGTTCTTATTTGGCTACTACAATTTTACAAGTTTGAATTAGTTACAGAAAAGGGAGTAATTAGGCAAAGTGGATTATTTTTGCTTCCAAAACGGCAGTGAAAATGTAGACTCCTTTATACAAAACAGCATTCATTTAAACTAAAACAGATAACTTAAAAAACTAATTTTCAGCCAAATGTTTAAGTGAATTTTAACACCTTAGTTTATAAGCACCCAACATAGCAATCCATGGATGGATTTCAAACCCACCTTTAGTCCATGGAAAGAAAAGTCCAGAATAAAGGTAATTTGGAAGGTTACCCTAAGGATATCACTTTATGTCAATAAGCAAATTAACACAGAAATGATGGGATTACCTCTCAATTGTTTCTGGAATTCAGCTGGGGTCAATGCTGGGCTTTTAGAAGGACTATTTGAAAAAGAAACATTCCACCAGCATCAGGAGAGACTGGATCATCAGTTATTTAGAAACACATTATTTAAAACAATGCCCTGAGTCAAAAAGGTCAAATTTATATTAGCAGTTTAGCAAAATGGAATGATATCCAGATCTCAACCAGAAAGAGAAGGTAGTTTTGGACTTTTGAAACATCAAGTCAAAAGAAAAGTTGCCTTAAAAAAACTCTCAACATTAGGGAAAAATATTAAAGAAATAAAACCCAAGACATAATATTAAAAACACATGTAACTCAACCATACACTTAAAAATGGTTAGGATGGTAAATTTTATGATGTGTATTTCACCACAATGAAAAAAACTGGGTGGCAAAAAAAACACCCCCAAACCAAAAAAACACATGCAGACACTTACAAACCTCCGTGAACAATATCAAATTCCCACTGGACAAATAAGGGTATAATATGAGTTCACATAAGCAAAAACCACTAATATTAAATGAACAACACACAAAAAGTTCACTCTTATTAGTAATTAGGAACAAGAAAGAGTCATGGTGATATTATACTTAGAGAATTAACAAAAATCAAAACAAAAGTATTTACATCCAGCAGACAATGAGATATCACTACACTCTAATTACGACAGCCAAAATCCAAAACAGTGGCAACAAAATGCTGGTGGGAATGTAAAATGGCATAGCAAAGTGGCACTCTGGAAGACAGCTTCATAGTTTCTTACCACAAGATCCAGCAACCACACCCCCAGGTATTCACCCAAATGGGCTGAAAGCTTGTGTCCACAGAAAAACCTGCATGTGGATGTTTACAGCAGCTTAATTCATAACTGCCCCAGACTGGAAGCAACCAAGAGGTCTTTCAATAAACAAACTGTGGTACATTCATACTATGAAATATTATTCAATGATAAAAAGAACTATTAAGTCACAGAAAGACATGGAGGAACTTTGAATGTATCTTGCTAAGTGAAAGAAGCCAACCTGAAAAGGCTAAATACAGTATGGTTCCGACAATATAACATTCTGAAAAAGAAAACGTAAAACAATAGAGACTGGAAAGATCAGTGGTTGCCAAGGGTGCAGGGAAGGGAGGAGGGGTGAACAGGTGGAGCACAGGCCATTAAAAAAATATTTTTTTTGGCTGCACTTGCAGCACGTGGAGTTCCTGGGCCAGCAACTGAAGCCCCACCACAGCAGTGACAGCACAGGATCCTTGACCTGCTGAGCCACCAGGGAATTCCCATATGGCATTTTTCGGGCAGTGAAACTATTCTGCATAAGTCTATAATGATGGATACCTGACATTATACATTTGTCAAAACCCACAGAATGTACAACACAAAGAGTGAACCGGAATGTAAACTACAGACTTTAGTTAATAATAACACCTCAACACTGGTTCATCAATTGTAGTAAATACACCACACCAATGTAAGATGTTAACGGGGAAACTGGGAACTAGGGGGTGGTGGGTGGAGAAGAAGGGAGTATATGGGAACTCTCTGTAATTTCTGTTCAGTTTTTCTGTAAACCTCAAGAAATAAAGTCTACTATATCAAAAAAAAAAAAAAATCCAACCATTCATGTTGGCAAGGCCAGGAAAGGCATGTATTGCTGATGGCATGATGGGGGGCCCTCAGCTTCTCCAGAGAACAATCCATCACCGCTTAAACCCACCAGGTTAACCTTTCCACCAGCAAAGGTTCAGGATCTGAGATCTAGTAATCCCACCTTCATAATTCATCCTGTGAAAAGAATGGACATAAAACAAGAGCTTCTTGCACAGGATGCTTATTTAAATGTTTTAGACAAGAACCATAAGACCCCCTGGATTAGCAGAGGTTTGACAAATCAACACTAACTGAAAAAAGACTCATACAGTTCCAACTCCTAAGCACCAAAGGATAAGAGGGTAGAAGAGGCCAAAACGAAATAGTTGTGCTAAAAGTAGGGGGTATAACCTTAAAAAACTAGAGTCACTGAAATGAAAAGACAGCAGCACTAATCTGAGAGGTAGTTCTACTGTGACCACTAAAACCATCTGCTTGGGTGCCAGCTCCCTGCTTTGGGGGGTTTTCCTTTACTTCCCCCACAGCTTCCCTATAACCTGCTCCTCACTCCTGGGTCCTGCAAGGCAGATTATCTATTCTTCCTCTAATTCATGCCAGTCTAAGTATTGAGGTAGGCAGCTTCTTTCTCTAGGACTTTTCTTCCCCTCTTTTCCTAT
Source organism: Sus scrofa (assembly GCF_054392235.1). Taxonomy (NCBI): domain Eukaryota; kingdom Metazoa; phylum Chordata; class Mammalia; order Artiodactyla; family Suidae; genus Sus; species Sus scrofa. The sequence goes on along the minus strand of NC_139389.1, from coordinate 39,737,366 downwards.
AATCCCCCATAACTACCAGTGGTCTAGTTACCTCTTTTTCAGGTGTGTGTGTGTATTTTTCTTTTTAGGGCCACACCCGCAGCATACGGAAGTTCCCAGGCTAGGGGCTGAATCAGAGTTGCAGCTGCTGGCCTACACCACAATCACAGCAACACAGGGATCAGAGCCGTGTCTGCAACCTACACCACAGTTCAGGGCAAAACCAGATCCCCTACCCACTGAGCCAGGCTCAGGGTAGAATCTGCATCCTCATGAATACTAGTCAGATTCATTGCTGCTGCAGCACTACAGGAACTCCAGGCACATATTTATTTTTAATTGTGGTATTCTTCAAACTGAGCTATGTTGTGCTTTGTGTGTCTTGTGGAATAGTGTGTCATGGTGGGGCCCCGGATTCATGATCCTATGCTGAACTTAGGTGGTCTGTATATTCTTAACTCAAAGAATGCCCATGAGGCTGTGGAGAAACAGGCACAGTCTTGTATCATTGGTGGGAGTATACACTGGTACAAGCTCTATGTAGGGCAATTTGGCAGTTATCAATCAAAATTACAAATGTACATACCATCTGACCCAGCAACCTCAAGTCTAGTCTACAGGTACATGTGAGAAAAGTGGCACACGCTCAAGGTTATTCTTGGCATCTCTACATGTAGTGATAGCAAAAAATTCTAAACAGCATAAATGTCTATCCATATAGAACTTTCGTACTATGCAGATATAAATAAATGAAAATGTCCCTTATATACTGACATGAAAAGATTTCCAGAATATATTGAATTCAAATTTTGAGGTATAAAACAGTGCCTTTTATATGCTGCCACTGTCATAAAAAAATCTGTGGGCAGAGAGTGAAGGTTGCCTGCGGAAGGATCATGGAGTGACTGGGAACAGTGACAGAAGGGTGACTTCGCACAGTGACGGAAGGGTGACTTCTCACTGTATATCTTTTACACTTACAAAAAAAAATTTAAGCCTTATCAATGTGTACCTATGTAAAATAAATAAAAATACATGAATAAAAGAAGTCTTTTTTTTTTTTTTTTGGCTTTTTAGGGCCGCATCCAAGGCATATGAAAATTCCCAGCCCAGGGGTAGAATCAGAACTGTAGCCACCAGCCTACACCACAGCTACAGCCACGCTAGATCTGAGCCGCATCTGCGACCTACACCACTGCTCATGACAATACTGGATCCCCGACCCACTGAGTGAGGCCAGGGATCCAACCCTTCTCCTCAAGGATACTAGTCAGATTCGTTTCTGATGCACCACAACAGGAACTCCAGAAGAAAGTCTAAAAGCAAGCTGTGTACTCCTTTTGTTGGCTGGAGGGATATCTACGATTCTCCACCAAAAGGGTATTGCTAGTCCAGGGCTGACAGAATAGATTCCCTATTATGAGGCTGCACTAACATAACATCTAAAAACTTAGCTTTCCATGGAGTTCTTGTGTGGCTCAACGGGTTAAGGATCTGGCTTTGTCACTGCTGATCCCTAGTCCAAAAACTTCTGCATGCCATGGGCATTCTGTTAAGTGAAAGATGCTGATGATATATCTACTCTATAAATTAATTTTGTGAGTGAACTGTTCATTGAGATGGGCTATTGCTTAGCTGCTCAGAGTCTCTTTACAATACAAACATCAACATCTAAATGACACAAGGATGAGATGGCTGTGCTTCAGATGCAGTGAAGGGATTACTCTGCCAGGTGTTTTCGTCCGACTCTTTGGGGTGAAAATAACAAACTCCTACTTTCTCTTAAATTGCTTATAGTTTAAGCTCCTGGAGAGCATGCATTTCATCTTAATTAGCACTTCACAAAAAATGTGCCCACAGATACTAAATGAATAATCCTGCTAGGTCACATAGCTGACTGAGCTCTTTAGCTCAAACGTGAATCCTAAATCAGCTCCACTTATTGTGAATTAGATCTAATCGAAACTGCTGAGGCCAGACTGGAAACCCTTCATCTGCTACACAAGCATAAGCTTCCTAAGAGGCATTCCCAGCAGCAGAGTAAATGCTGAAAGAGAGAACGCAGGAGGAAGGAACCGAGTCCACCACCCCAACCCTTCCGCCAGCCCAGCGAGGATGACCGCTTTCCTCACCTGGGTTACCATCTAGCCTCATTTCTGACATCCACATGCACTTTCCTCCCCGGCCAACACCACACCAGACTGGCAGACTCCAGCCCACTCCCGTGCTCTGGGCAGTGAAGCCACAGCAGGCAGCTGGCTGCTGGTGTTCTGTGAAGGCACAGATGTGTCTCTCCATACACGGCAGGCACCCATGGCTTCAGCAAAGGAAGGAAGGACTTACCACCAACAGCATTGTGCTGTGAGGCACAGCCATCTCCCACATACGCAACAGGTACAGATATGTTATCTCACTTGCTCTAAGCACAACTTTCCCCACTCTCACAATGGGAGGGGCTGAGAAGACTGCTCCTTTCTGGTCTAAAGCAGTCATTCTGCAGATAAAGATACAGAGGCCACAGCTACCAGAGGAGTCCCCAAGGGTCACATGGCTACCTGGTGGCAGAGGTGGGTGTCACAGCTGAGCTGCCAGTGTCCCTCCCACCCTACTCCTTGTCTCTTGCCCAGTAACACTGCTCTCTCAGTTCCCAGGAAAGCAGACATTTACTAATAAGTCTAACAGACTTGTACACCCAACCACTAACTCAACATCACAAGTGAATTCCTGATCTCCCCTTCTTACAACCTGTCCTTCTTCCAGGCTCCCCCATTTCAGTAAATGGGAACTCCACGCTTTAACTTCTCAGGCCAAAAATGGGGGAGCCATCCTCACCTTCTTTCATGTGCCACACCCAATCCACCAGCAAATCCTGTTGGCTCATCTTTCAGAACATATCCAGAAATCAAACACTTCAAGCTCACTGCTTTACTTTGGTTGGGTCCAAGCCATCAATTTCTCTTGCTTCGACTATTGCAGTAGTTTCCTAATCAGTTTCCTTCCACTCTTGGCCCCTACAACTTATTCTCAACACAGCAGCCAGAATAATCCTTCATGTCAGTTATGTGCCTAGAACCCTCCAATGGCTCCCATTTCATCACAGTTCATAGAAAATCCAGGGGCCTGAAAGTCAGCCTAATACTATCTATCACCAATCCACTGCCACCCCCACATCTCTTGCTACGTTTCCCCCTCAGGCTGCTTCTGCCACGCCGGCTGGTGTCCTCATGTTTGCTGAATATATGAGGCATACTCCTGCCTCAGGCCCTTTGCACTTGCTGCTCCCTCTGACTGGAATACACTTCCCTCAGATAAATGCTTGGCTCACCCCTTAACTTCCTTCAGGTCTTTACTCAAACGTCTTTTCGGTGAGACCTTCCTTGACCACTCTACTTAAAATTTAATACGCTGATTCCTGGTACTCTTTTTTTTTTTTTTTTTCTTTTTTTTTTTAGGGCTGAACCTGAGGCATATGGAAGTTTCCAGTCTTGGGGTCGAATTGGAACTACAGCTGCCGGCCTACACCACAGCTATAGCAATGCTGGACCCACTGGAGCAAGGCCAGGGATGGAACCTGCATCCTCATGGATACTAGCTGGGTTGGTAATCTGCTGAGCTACAACAGGAACTCCTTCCAGGCACTCTTTATCTTGTCTGCTTAATTTTCTCAATATATATTTTACCTGTTTCTACCTTAGCCACTCCCCAACAGGTAGGAACTTTATTTACTGGAACTTTATTTACTACTCTATCCTCAGGTACTAAAAAAGCACCCGGCCTTTAGCAGATATTCACCAAACATTTGTGGAATGCATGAATGAACATCCATACCTTTAGACTCCCAGTACCCTGAAGGGTTTATTTAGGCCAGAAGGAAAAGACCCTAGTTGGAACTCTAATCTCTCCCTTATTCCCTCACTGCCTCTCCTTTTTCTCAGGCCCAATTTAGCCCTTTACCACAAGAAACCACACATGGGCTGGGAAGCAGGGCAGGCCCAGGGCAACAGGTGCTTGTTTCCAGGATGGTTCAATTCTGCAGGGTATTAATTTTTGTATTTAGTATCCTGATATTTCACAAACAGAAGAGGTCAAAAATAGGTTAGGACTAAACATACTACTTAACCTAGACAACAGTACTCGGTACCAGCAGCTCATTTGCTTTGAGATGTTTTCCAAGAACAGTGCTTAATTCGTACTTGTTCACCTAGCTGTCTTTTTTTTTTTTTTTTTTTTGGCTGCACCTGTGGCATGTGGAAGTTCCCAGGCCAAGGGTCGAATGTGCACCACAGCAGTGACAACACTGGATCCTTAACCCACTGAGCCACCAGGGAAGTCCCACTCCTCAAATGTTTTATTATGGATTTCAAACATACACAAAAGTAGAAAGACTAGTATGATGAACTCCGCAAACTCATTAGCCAACTTCAACAATTACCAATATTTTGCCAATTTGGTTTCTTCTATTTTTTTGTCTCTGCAACCCCTACTAAGTATTTCATTTAGCTCTTTTCTTGAGAACTGGGCTACATGGCAGGTTCTGGCCTTGTAATCACTGTATTCCAGTAACTATGTCAACCAATCTCTCTAGTCTTAACAGAAATACAGTAAAAAGCAGCACTCACACCCATTCCCCCACCCGGGAAATTGACTAAAAAAGGAAGTGTTCAAATTCCAGACTGTTTAAATCAAGGGACTTGCCCACTGTCATATCTGGAGGGATCTGGGGAGAAGAGTTGTGGCTACAAAACAGACATAGACACAAGCTGTTTTTCCTTGTTAACTGATGTAGAATTTCTTTTTTTTTTTTTTTTAGGGCCACACCTGTGGCATATGGAAGTTCCTAGGCTACAGGTCCAATTGGAGCTGCAGCTGCCGGCCTACACCACAGCTCATCGCAACACTGGATCCCTGACTCACTGAGTGAGGCCAGGGATTGAACCTGCATCCTCATGGATACTAGTCAGGTTCATTTCCGCTGCACCACAACGGGAACTCCCTGATGCAGAATTTCTGAATGAGTTCATTCAATCCAGTATTTATTGACTACCTGCTAAAGGTCTAAGATGACAGAAGAAAATCCAGCCTCTGTTCTTAAGGAAATCACAGTGGGGGTGGAGGGTGGCTGCTGGATGAGAGAGTATACAAATAACGAAGATCTAAGGCAGAGTACATTCTGCAGAGTAAGAAAGATTAAAAAAACCTAAGGCAAAAAGCTCCTTTAAAAAAATCAACCCACGCAAAAAGACCAAAAAAAAAAAAGGAGTGCCCGTTGTGGCTCAGTGGTTAATGAATCCAACTAGGAACCATGAGGTTGCAGGTTCGATCCCTGGCCTTGCTCAGTGGGTTAAGGATTCAGCGTTGCCGTGAGCTGTGGTGTAGGTCACAGATGTGGCTCGAATCCTGAGTTGCTGTGGCTCTGGCGTAGGTCAGTGGCTGCAGCTCCAACTGGACCCCTAGCCTGGGAACCTCCGCATGCTTCGGGAGTGGCCCTAGAAAAGGCAAAAAGAGCAAAAAAAAAAAAAAAAAAAAATCAACCCACGGAGTTCCCGTCATAGCTCAGTGGTTAATGAATCTGACTAGAAACCATGAGGATGAGGGTTCGATCCCTGGCCTCACTCAGTGGGTTAAGGATCTGGCATTGCCGTGAGCTGTGGTGTAGGTCACAGATGTGGCTTGGATCTGGCGTTGCTGTGGCTCTGGCATAGGCCAGCAGCTATAGTTCTGATTAGATCTGTAGCCCGGGAAGCTCCACATGCCGCGGGTGTGGCCCTAGAAAAGGGAGAAAGACCCAAAAAAAAAAAAAAAACCCACCAAATTAAAAATAAATAAATCAACCCACAGCATTTGTAGACCCCAAGATTTATCCCTTTAATTTTGCTCTCTGCTGAATTTATTGCTATACAGCCAAGAAGCATATTACAGGAGATGTGACTATTTGGTGACCCACAGAATAACTTTTGGAAGAGGATCTTTAATGTCACATTTTGCTACTCACCATCCAGTCTTCTGGTGGGAGAGGATTGGAAAGTCCTCCCAGGGCTTGGAAAACAAGGAGACTAGTTCCATCTGACACTCAAAGCATTCTACCCTGATAGCATATGCAGCAAGCAGCTTCATAAACAGGACAGAATAGTGGAATGTGTCAAGGAGACAGGGTTAGAATGATGCAGAATGACTTCCAAGGTCTCTCTTTACTCCTTAAAGGACTGTGATCTTGGTGATCTATTATCAGAGGTTCCCAGAGAAGGCTGTAGTTCTCTAGACACATCAATGAAGTTTGGCTGGCCACTGCTGAATGTGAAGGAAGGAGACCTAAGAGTGTCAGGGTCATTCATGTGGCCCTGGAGTTAGATGCACAGCAGAGTGGACAAAGGGGTAGAGTTGGGATGAGAGTAAGGTTTATGTCATAATTGATGTTACCAAGATTGGTGAGGTGAGGATGCATGGGAGAAAAATAAGAGTAAGGCAGGAAATAGGCACTGTGAGGAGGGACCCTTAGGGACACAGGAAGAAGGATAAGGTGAAAGATGATTCTGGTTTGAAAAGATCACAGATGAAAATGAGAAAGATGCCATCAGATTCAGGAATCTAAAAGGCAGGATTTCACAAGACTTTTTTTTTTTTTTTTTTTTTTTTTGCTTTTTAGGGCCACACCCACAGCATATGGAAGTTTCCAGGCTAGAGGTCAAATCAGAGGCGCAGCTGCCAACCTACACCACAACTCAGGACAACACCAGATCCTTAACCCACTGAGTGGAGGCCAGGGATTGAATCCACATCCTCATGGATACTAGTCAGGTCGGTATTCTGCTAAGCCAAAACAGGAAATCCCAGGATCTCACAAGATACTGAACAGGGTGTGAAGAGGAGGGATCTCAGAATGGGAGGGTGCAAAGGTTATGAAAGATGGGTCCATGTCGGGATGGAAGGGATCATTTCACTGAAGCTGGGTGAAGAGGTCACTAGATGAAGGGCTAACTTAGATGAAGGTTTTGGGTAACAGGATGAGGCAGAGGGTGGTGGAGGGAAGGCAGCTGGAACACTAAGAGGTTGAAAAGAGAAAGAGATCATCTACTGGAGAGAGGATTTTTGAATATATGAGTTCCTGGAGGTAAGGAATGAGATTTGGGATAGAGTGCTAGTGAGGTAGCAGACACCTTAGGGTCAGTGAGAGTTCTGAGGACTCATAGGGCGAGAGGATGTTTGGACAAACCATAAAGAGAGGTATTAGGTTGTAGGGGTCTCAGAGCACAAGGGCTCAAAAGCCATGAAGAGTGGGTTGAGGAAGTCACCAAGCCATAGGACAAAGATTAACAGAAACGTTGGAGGTCATGGAATGTGTTGATGTTGGGCTTAGGAATTATCAGAAAATAAGGAACAAGGGGCTGAGGGTGGTCTGGAAAACTAAGCAGGTTTAGGGGCAAGATAAGCAATAGATTAAATAGGTTTTGAAAACTGTAGGTTCCAAGCCCAGCTCTGCTACTCATCTGTGGGAGTTTTAGGTTCTTCAACTGTTTAAAACCAAACCAAAACATACAAAGAATGGGAAATGGTGGTAGATCTAATAAGAATCACCTCTTGGGGTGGTTGAAGGGCAAACTTAATTTACACATACAAAGCCTGGCACACAGTAGGTGCTCACCAATAAGTGCCAATCATTTTTAAGGCGATGTTGGGGTAAAGAACCACAGAAGTGAGGAGTCCACAGCACAGATAAGAGGGTGGGGATTCCAAGAGCTCAGGGGAATACAGATAATGCAAGGTGTGGCCCTTTGCTCATTATCTGTTGATAGCACCCAGGACAGAATAAGACCAATAGGAGCTTCTCAGCTTCCAATAAAGGGCTCTGGTGGGCTATGCATGGTGCCAAGTGCTTTGAGTGCATTGCCTCAGGCACTAGTATCCTCCACTAATAAAGGTGAAGACTGAGGCTAAATGGTGTGCCTAAGGTGTCACAGCTGAAGGGCCAGAGTCACACCAGAACCCAGGTCTCTTACCACATCATTGTCCCAGGCTGATGCGGCTTTGCAAACACATTAACTGATGAGGCCCAAACAAGGGAAACAGGTATGGACTCTTAAGGGGGTCATGAGAGTGAAGGACAAAGGTTTAAGAAACAAACAAGTGGACCCTGGGGTGAGGTCCGAACAACAAACTTCTAGGGAGGAGTACAAAAATGATTGCAAACAAGTATTATCTTGACTGAGAATTCCAGAATTCCACAGCTGGAAGCAAACTGAGATCATTTAACCCAAACTTATAATACAGATTAGAAACTGAGGTCCGGACCAAGGAAAGGATTCTCCCAGCTTCCCAAAGCAAAATTGTGGCTGAACTAGGACTTGAATTTGGACCCACACCCTCAATACAGATTCTCTGATGCCTCCAACTATGTCTACTTCATATTCATCGTGTCTTCCTGGGCACCGGTGGGTGCCAGGGCACTTGTAAGTCATGTACTGATTGACATCGGGGGGCTGGAGGTGCAGAGAGGGATGTGAGCGGAGGTGATTTGAGGATGAAGGGGGAACATGGAATGAGGATCACGAGTTAATAGGAAAAGAAAAGAAGGGATTATCAGATATCGAGGGTTATGTGGAAGTGACTGGGTGGGAAACTATTTTAGTAAGTAGGGCTTAAGAGCTACCAGGAAAGGTTTGAGGGGAGTCACCAAGTTTGTGAGGGAACACAGGGTAGACTGGAGGGATTGCCATACCAGTGAGGGCACTGAGAAGGTTTGGGGGTCACCACGGAGGGATGTGGGGATCTCGTGAGTCACTGGGTTGGGTCCCTGGGCAGTACTGGGGAAATTCCGGGGTTGGAAGTGAAGACTACCTGGTGAGGTCTTAGGGTCAGTGGGTGGGGTGTGCGGTCACAGAGGTGGAGGCGGGAGCTGCCGCGGGGTGGGCTTGGGAGTCAAGGGGGAGGAGTCGCAGGGCGGACGGAATGGAGGGGCACGGAGGGGGGCCGGGGGCCGGGACCCGGGGTGGGGGAGGGGTCAGGCCGCCATCAGCCGCCGGGCCACGGGCCAGGGCCGGAGGAGGGTGGGCACGGCGGGCTCGGGACATTCCCGGGGCCCTGCGCCCGCCCGGCCTCCCACCTGGGCACAGTGGACCCACTCTTCCCGCAGCCACCAACCTGACAGCCCCCGAGGGTGACTCCGCCGACAGACCGCCATGCACCGGGCCCCGCCACCAGCGCCGGCCCCGCAACCCGCCTGCGCCATAGCCCGCCCGCCCGCGCGCAGCTTGCCTCCTGCGATATCCAGGTTCCAGGGCCGCCGCACTTTCCTCTCCTCTCGGCGCGCCTCTACTGGGCCCCGGAACCCGTATAGAAAATACAGGGCACGCTCCACCCCGAACCCCCAGTCGCCGCGGCCGCCGTCCTACTTATCCCGGTTCCCGGGCCGCGGGTGCCCGGGCGGCTGGGCTCTGAACGGTGCCCCTCAGAGCCCCGCCCCGCCCCCCAGCCGGGGTGACGCACCGCCCGCAAGGCCGAGCGCCCGGGGAGGGCGTGATGACGTCACGACGCCCCGGTCAGGGCCTGGGCGCGGCTCGCGAGCCGGGTCGTCTCTATAGCGATGAGGAGCTGCCACCTGTCCTCCGGAGGCACTCGGTCCACCTGAAGCCTGAGACAGGAGCGGGGAGGAGCCCGAGGCCGCGGGGCCAGAAGGTGCGCTTCTGGAGCCAGGGAGGGCCGGAGGGGCAGATGGTGAGGGAAGCCGTTCCCGCGGGTCCCGCTGCCGGCCCCGGGGCTCCGAGCCCCCCGGCTTCCTCCTGCGCCTTAGGGTCCTGGCGCTTTGCTGCGCGCCCTCCGCAGGCACAGCCTACGACCTTCGAGCCACCCTCCGAAGAAAGCCACCGCAGGTGTTACTAGCTCCTGGTTGAAAAGGACGACGTCGAGGAGCCGTCAGGTACTGGCCTCTTAAGGGAGGGCGCCCTGACGGTCCTCTTTGGTTCTCTCACCCTCATTCCCCGTCAGCCCCACCCCCAGCCTCAAAACCTGCTACTCCCCCTTGTCGGCTCGTCTCGGGGTGAACCGGACCAACCCCTTTGTGATGGGGGAATTTTCAGACACCCAAGGGAAAAGTGAAAAGGAGTAATTAAAATGTTGGTTAAAAATTAGAAGTAAATAAAAAGCGGAGCTAGATGAGGAACTGGTAGTTTGCTTCTTAGGAGAGGAACTGGGTGCCTGGAGGAATGAGGTGAGAAACCTTCCTTTTAGACTTGACGTCCTTTCTTTTGTCGCTGCTCTCCCCCCCCCGCCAATTTTTTTTAACTTAAAAATTTTTTTTAGGAGTTCTTGTCGTGGCGCAGCGGAAAAGAATCCGACTAGGAACCATGAGGTTGCAGGTTCGATCCCTGGCCTTGCTCAGTGGGTTAAGGATCTGGCTTTGTATTGAGCGGTGGTGTAGGTCACAGACGCGGCTGGGGTCTGGTGTTGCTGTGGTGTTGGCCGGCAACTGTAGCTCTGATTTGATCCCTAGCCTGGGAGCCTCCACATGCTGCGGGTGCGGCCCTCAAAAGAAAAAAAAAGAAAAAAATTTTTAAAGCATTCCGATGTTACTTACTGTGCAGCACAGGGAACTGTGTACAGTCTCTTGGGTTAGAACCTGATGAAAGATAGTATGAAAAAATGTGTGTATATATATGTATGACTGGGTCGTTTAGGTGTACAGTGGAAATTGAAGGAACATAGTAAATCAACTATGCTTTAATAAAAAAATTTAAAAAGGGAAATGTGGGATTTAAACCCAGATCTATGAGAATAATAATAATAATAATAATAATAATAAAAGACAGTAGTTTGATAAACTAGAAACATTTACAAAGCAGTGTGTTTGGCATCTGTGGTAGCTAAAGATGCCATTGGAGGCATTGGGGGTTCGTCTTTTCCCCCATCTTACCTTAGCTACAAGAGCCTTCCCGTCTTATTTGTCTTGGCACAACAATTCCAGAGGTGGACCTGGAGCTACAGTGCTTATCAGGTTCTCAGTTTAGAGGGGCAGTGAGTGACAATTGATGGCCACTTCTTATGGTTAATAAATAATCCTTTCTGTACCTTTTGGTATAGAAATAACATGATCTTTAAGGTGTCTTTTTTCTGTTCTTTTTTGGTGGAAATTTGACAAGTTATTTTACGTAGATAAGAGAGAGAAAACCTAGTAGCTTGTCGTGCAACATAAACTTCTGGTTAGACAACAAGCAGGGAATAGAACTCAGGTTGTACTAGGTAGTCCCCCCACTCCCATCTTTTTCCATAATTAAAAAAAATGCCTCTTTCCTTTCTCACATTCCTTGCAGTTCCTAATCTGACTGGCTAATCACCTCTCCCATTGCACATCAAAAACTCTGGAAAGGGAGTTCCTGCTTTGGCACAGCAGGTTAAGGATCCAGCGTTGCCTCTGCAGGGGCTCAGGTCGCTGCTGAGGCACTGTTGGATCCCCCCCCCCCGCCCCGTGCAGTGGGTTAAGGATCTGGCATTGCTGCAGCTGTGGTGTCAGTCTCAGCTGCAGCTTGGATTTGATTCCTGGCTGGGGAACAAAATAAGAACAAAACCAAAACAAAACTCTGGGAAACCAGTGTCTGAGTTTGAAGTATTAAGACTCCAATGGTGGGTAATTTCAGGTGCTCAGGAGAACTGGGGAGGAAGACATTTTGGCTTTTTTTGTCTTTTGTTGTTGTTGTTGTTGCTATTTCTTGGGCCGCTCCCGCGGCATATGGAGGTTCCCAGGCTAGGGGTTGAATCAGAGCTGTAGCCACCGGCCTACGCCAGAACCACAGCAACGCGGGATCCGAGCCGCGTCTGCGACCTACACCACAGCTCACGGCAACGCTGGATCGTTAACCCACTGAGCAAGGGCAGGGACCGAACCCGCAAGCTCATGGTTCCTAGTCGGATTCGTTAGCCACTGCACCACAACGGGAACTCCCCAGGAAGACATTTTGGAGTGGAGGATTGAAGATCATTTCTAGCTGATTCTGTTCTGCCTTTGAGCCCCATCCTGACAATATACCATATAGGCTAGTGGCCTTTAGACATTTTAAAAAATTGACTCCATAAAAGAATTTTAAAGTATGTATCTCCTTGTTCATTTCTAAGTTGATATCTAAATTTTCCATCATAAATTTAAATACTTGTAGAGGATATAATTTCTGACTTACTGTAAATTATGACATTTAAACTAAAACCATTATATTGTTCTTAAATGTACCTAGTAGACTCCAAATACCCTAAATATTTGATATCTACCAACATCCACTTAAAAATATATAAACCAGCTCTTTTTTTTTTTTTTGGCAGTGGCATGCAGTGCCTTGATGTGGGATCTCATTCCCAGACTAGGATTGAACCCAGGCCACAGGAGTGAAAGTGCCAAATCCTAATCACTAGACTTCCAAGAACTCCCCCAACTCTTCTTTAACAGAAATCTTATGTGGTTCCCTTTGTTCCTTTTTTGTTTTTTTTGTCTTTTCTAGTGTTCCTTTTTTGTTTTTTTTGTCTTTTCTAGGGCCACACTTGCGGCATATGGAGGTTCCCAGGCTAGGGGTTCATTTGGAGCTGTAGCCACCCACCTATGCCAGAGCCACAGTAACCCTCGGGATCTGAGCTGCGTCTGTGACCTACAGCACAGCACACGGCAGGATCCTTAACCCACTGAGCGAGGCCAGGGATCGAACCCGAAACCTCATGGTTCCTAGTTGGATTCGTTAACCACTGAGCCATGACGGGAACTCCCATGTTCTTGAAGTCCTCATTCCATTCACTTCCCCTTGAGAACTTTGTCCTAACTAGTATATTTATATGCTTTGAAGTCTTTTATTGATTATGATCACCTTCTTTGCAACAAAATTGAGTATTTAAATTTATTGCTTGTGACCATAGTCTTTGTTAAAAAGTTTTTTCTGGATCAAATTGTCATTGCAGTTATTACTAATAACAATTTATTAAGCAATTTAAATATATTACACTTTTTTTTTTTTTTTTTTTTTTTTTGCTATTTCTTGGGCCGCTCCCGCAGCATATGGAGGTTCCCAGGCTAGGGGTCAAATCGGAGCTGCAGCCACCGGCCTACGCCAGAGCCACAGCAACGCGGGATCCAAGCCGCATCTGCAACCTACACCACAGCTCACGCCGGATCATTAACCACTGAGCAAGGGCAGGGACCGAACCCGAAACCTCATGGTTCCTAGTCGGATTTGTTAACCACTGCGCCACGGCCACGACGGGAACTCCTATATTACACATTTTTATAACTTGTGAAACCTAAAAAGTACAATTGAAGATGCATCTCTTAATGAGAAACATGGTTTCTCCTCAATTAGTTTAGGTATTTGTGGACTAATGCTAAGTGGTAGAAGGAGATAAGGTGCAACATCAATTCTCTGCCTGTTTTTTATTTTTATAGATATGAGTGTTGAGAAACCTTGCATTGGGAAAGGAAGAAATTTGTTGAAATGATATCTCTCAAATCTTTGAACTACTTCTAAATTATATGCCAACAATCAGAAAGTGTCCTATCACCAAATACTGGTAGCAAGTACTAGCAAATACAGTCCTCCATTAATTTTGTTAAATGCAAAGAATTGGAAATCACTGATCTTGCAAAGGGATTTGTTAGTCACTTGAGTATCAGTTTCAGTCTTATAAAAATGATTATTATCTGTTGCCTTTTCATTCAGAGGCATCTAGTTAAGCACATACTAATTTTCACACTCCTTTGCCAGCACATTTTTTTTGGATAAAATTTTTCTGTCATTACAAGTTTTCAGTATCTTTTTTGTTAAAATATTGAAGTGTAGGAGTTCCCGTCGTGGCGCAGTGGTTAACAAATCCGACTAGGAACCATGAGCTTGCGGGTTCGGTCCCTGCCCTTGCTCAGTGGGTTAACGATCCAGTGTTGCCGTGAGCTGTGGTGTAGGTTGCAGACACGGTTCGGATCCCGCGTTGCTGTGGCTCTGGCGTAGGCCGGTGGCTGCAGCTCCGATTCGACCCCTAGCCTGGGAACCTCCATATGCCGAGGGAGCGGCCCAAGAAATGGCAAAAAGACAAAAAAAAAAAAAAAAAAAAAAATTGAAGTGTAGATTCACTTTCTTATGGAAAACACTTGTCATTTGTGGAATTAGCAAAGCCAGTCTTCATTTCAAATCAGACTTACTTTCTGTCAGGCAAAGTCTGATTTTATTCTTCAATTCAAATAAATATATTAATATTCATTTTAAAGAGTATTACAAAAACCACTGGGAAATAAATTACTGTGGCTTATTAAATATATTATTAAAAATCTGTCATGATTAAAATTATGTAGATCTAATATTAATATTATAAAAATTGTAAGAATAAGATGGGACCATTTCTCATTGTATGATTTGGAATAATGTCATGTAATGTATAGCTAAATTCATTAGTTAATTTATTAAGTGAAAAGTAGGATAGAAGGTATGTTATTCCCTAGGCAAGTACAGGTATTTGTTTGTATTGAACTTTCCTGTTTGGCCTTTAGGAACAATTAAATAAGAATTGTGCAGGAGTTCCTTTGTGGTGCAGGTTAAGCATCGGCATTGTCATTGTAGCAGCTTGGGTTGCTGCTGTGGCACGGGTTCGACCCCTGGCCCAGGAATTTCCACATGCCACGGTGTGGTCCAAAAAAAAAAAAAAAAAAAATGGTTTGAGCAGTGAATAATTTCATTTTTTGCTAGCAGGGGGTAGGAAATAGGAAACATAAGCTGGAATAAGAGGACTGATTATAGTGGGAATATTTTGTCATGAAGGGAAAAAACAACCCCTTTCTCCTACTCCGCAGATTTTTACACTCTGGGCCATGCATCAAAATTCAGTGTAGGTGAGAGATATGGGTTTTTATCCTCTTTTGACTACCCCACTTCATATGGCATTCCTGGGCCAAGGATCAGATCCACCATATGTGTAGAAACACTTGATCCTTTTTCCCTCCTTGCCAGCCTGGGGATTGAGCCTATGTCCTGGTGTTAGAAATCCTTTTGTGCCACAGCAGGAACTCCTGCTTTTCTTTTGTAAAGTAGGAAAAGGACTATGGTGAAAGAGGAGTGGAGTGGAGAGGACATGAATATCCTGGCTGGCTCGCAAACAGATTAGTTTTAGGGAAGATTTCTTATGGAAGTTGAGGATCTGGAAATTTAGTCCCTTAAAACTCTCCTCAGATTGATCTCATTGCCCAGGTACCACTTGGAAAGTCTTCACATACCTTTGGGAAGAATTCCTTGGAAAAAATTCCTCACATAACCCAATTTAAAGACTGCTTGATGAAGACAGATCCATAATCCACTGGCCCTGACTATATGTTATTCTGGGACATAATTGCAAGTGTCCTAGAAAGGAGGAGGAAGAATTGGTGTTTTTGGAATAGAAAAGGGTTAAGCAAGAAGTCAGAAGATGGCCCCAAGTTGGTATATGGTTCTCAGCTTTGCAGTTCTAGAAATAATGATTCTTGTCAGTCCACACGAAGGGATTCATGTTTTGTCACACTGAGTCAAACTCACGGGAAATTAATGTATGAAACAGAGTGCCAGTGAATTAATTTATACTCACGATCACCAAGTAGACAAGGTTCTCTCTCTTGCTGGAAAATCTGTGTGGAAAGGTCAGTTGTAATCAGTCTTTTTTTGTTTTTGTTTTTGTTTGTTTTTAGGGCTGAACACGTAGCATATGGAAGTTCTCAAGCTAGGAATCGAATTGAAGCTACAGCTGCTGGCCTACACCACAGCTCACAGGGATTGAGGCCAGGGATTGAACCCACATTCTCATGGATACTAGTTGGGTTTAGTACCACTGAGCCACAACGGGAACTCCCTGCAATCAGTCTTAAAGGAGGAGTGTGGTTCTTGTGCATGGTTGTTACCAAGCTATGATAGCCTGATGCATGTTGCCTGGCACAAAACAGGAGCTCGGCAATTGTGGAATAGAATGCACTCATCTTCTTTAAAGATACCAAAGGGTAAGTTCAGGATTCTGATAGGCCGACCCAAAATGTTTTTTAATAGGTAGATTTTTCCTTGTTCCTCTTAAATGGCTATATGATGTAGCTATTAAATCTAATACATTTTCGGAGTTCCTGTCGTGGCTCAGTGGTTAACGAATCAGATTAGGAACCATGAGGTTGCGGGTTCGATCCCTGGCCTTGCTCAGTGGGTTAAAGATCCGGCGTTGCTCTGAGCTGTGGTGTAGGTTGCAGACACGGCTCGGATCTGGTGTTGCTGTGGCTGTGGTATAGGCTGGTGGCTACAGCTCCAATTAGACCCCTAGCCTGGGAACCTCCATATGCCACAGGAGCAGCCCTAGAAATGGCAAAAAAAAAGACAAAAAAAAAAAAAAATCTAATACATTTTCATGTCAGGGAAGTATATAATTGCAACAATTTTTATCCTCTCTGAGTCTAGAAAGTGAGACTGTTCCTCTATGAGAGATTAGAGATTGCTTTCCTGAAACCTGTATAGTATGGTAGCAGTGGCTGAATTATCTGTATTTCAGAATTGTCTTTGGTGGCCAGGCATATACTGCATAAAAAGAACAACTGTGGTGACTCTCAGTGCTGGTACTTTGCTAGAGATGGGACATCTTAGCTAGGGAGGTATCTGAACCATCTGTGGCCTGGCTAAATTTTGGGGGTTGTACTTTGATGAGGAACAGTATCCCTAATTTCCTCCACTCCCTAGACCCCCTTTAGGGGATAATTCTTGATACTGCTTTAAAAAAATAGACAAGACTTTTCAAATTCTAAAGTCATTATGAAGCCAGAAAACTAAATACAGATATGATCCAGCAAGCTTAGTTTCGGGCATAAAAACAAAACTTTCATTCAAAAAGATACATGCACCCCTATGTTCACAGCAGCACTATTCCCAATAGCCAAGCCATGGAAACAACCTAGATGTCCATCAACAGATGAATGGATTAAGATGTGGTACATATACACAATGGAATACAATGGAATACTACTCAGCCATAAAAAGAAAAGAATAATGCCATTTGCAGTAACGTGGATGGAACTAAAGATTCTCATACTAAGTGAAGTTAAAAGAGAAAGACAAATACCATATGATATCACTTATATGTGGAATCCAAAATATGGCACAAATGAACCTATCTACAGAACAGAAATAAACTCATGGATATGGAGAGCAAACTTGTGGTTGCCAAGGAGGAGGGGGAGGGAGTGGGATGGACTGGGAGTTTGGGGTTAGTTGATGCAAACTAATACGTTTAGAATGGATAAGCAATGAGGTCCTGCTGTATAGCACAGGGAACTATATTCAATCACTTGTGATAGAACACGATGGGAGATAATATGAGAAAAAGAATGTATACATATGTGTGACTGGGTCACTTTGCTGTATAGCAGAAATTGACAACATTGTAAATCATAAATGCAAGGTTGCAGACTTGGCTTGGATATTTTTTCTATAATAAAAAATTTAAAAAAGTAGACAAGCCTTTTCAAATTCTAGTCATTAGGAAGCCAGGAGACACTGTTTCCTCAAAGCTTTTTTCCAGCTCTAGGATAAGCTATTGAGACAGAAGGAAAGATGCCAGGCTGAGGAATTTGATTTAGTATTTTAATAATAATAATAAAAAAAGACAATACAAAATCCAAACATTTCTTTTTACAAGCTCAGATACATCTTTTTCCCCCAAGTGCAAAATACTCTATGAACTGCATCATTTACTGTTTATTGTCATGTAGGAGATGCTTACTATATCAGCATCAGTGGAAGGTAGATATAAATACAATATTTTGAGATTTCTTCTGCATTAAAAAAAAAGCCTCCCACATGGTAATGATTATTCTCTGAAACTTAAATTCAACTCTCACAGAAGAATTTTCAGTTTATCCAAACTGTTATAATCTGTGTTGTCTAGATAAGCTGATGATAGAACTGGGGGTTCTAATCCTTCTAATCATATAGTTTTGTAAAGGGCTCCTAGTCCAAATAATGGCCCAAGGACAGGTGTGCTGCCTTTGAGACAAGTCAAATTTAAAGATATCTTTGTGTTATTTGCTTTCACTTTACAGTGCTTAAGAAAGAAGCCAAGCAGGTTAGCATTATTTTCTGCTTACGATGGTCAGTTTTACTTTGTTTCCCTTCCCCTAGTTTGAGCCTGTTATATTGAGGTTAAGCAGCAAGTACAGAAGTTCTGTAACGTCTTTTGACATTGTGAGATATGGCTTCCTAATCTACTCCAGAGTCACCTCAAACATGCATATGGAGAATACTTCTTGGGTATGAAAACTTTCATTAGGGCTAAAGACCAGCACTGTTACTGAACTTTCAGCAATCAATCTGAACTCCCACCACCTCAAACTAATACAGTCCTGGGGAGGTCAGGGCAGCCATAGCTCAATGTCAGCCTCTGGGAATTTGTAGGTCTAGAGCAGGGCAGTTCAAATCTAGGCTCTGGTCAGTTTTCTCCTGACTCTGTTCCCTAAGGTTTAGGGAACAGGCTGGGTATAGTAATGCAGAAAGATGGAAGCAGAGCCGTGAGAAGAGATTGCTGTGTTGCTGAAGATATAAGTCCCTCTCTGATACGTATCACTTGGTGCTTGGAGCCCTTTCCGAGACTCAGATGAGGGTAGGTTTTGTACTAAGATGAATGAGGCCTCACAGTACAGTGATCCTATAAATACCTGATCCTGCAGAGAGGCCTTGGATAGTCATGAAGGATTCTCATTTACACCATCTCTCCACTTCCCTACACTAGTAAAAACCTCTTTTTTGGTCTGACCTGTTAAGGCCTAGAGAGCCCCTGCATGTCCACTAACACCTGATTTGATGCCCCAGGGCTGGCTTCCTCTGAAGGTTCGGGAACAACTTCGACTTAGTTCTTAACTCCCAACTTGGTCATCAGGGTGTCTTCACCTGCTCTCCAAAGATGTCTTGACATTGGTTAAGAAGCTTGGTGGTCTGAACTTTCCATTCTGTGGAAATCATTTGCAAGTCCCAGGAACCATGGAATAAATGATTAGAGAAAGTGTTTATGTGTATGTATAGGGTGACAGGAAAGGAAGAGAGCAGGAAGCCAGGTACAAATTGGGAAGCACTCTGACTGGCTTTCTAAGAGAGATGCAAAATAGTAGGAGAGAGGAATCAGAAAGTTATTGTACCTTCTGGTGGAGAATGAGGATGGTCAGAGTTGATTAAGGCAGTTTTCATGGCTTTTCCTGGGAGGTGTGGATATTTTTGTTAAATGACCATTTCCCTGCTTGGAAGCAGCCTTCTTGGATCTCTACAGCAGAGCCATCCTTGACCCAGAGAGACAAAGGCAGCCAGACACTCTACCCTCAAGGGCCATGGTGTTGCCTGACAGATATCAGGGGGTCTAGCTGTGTAGTTGGTTACCTACTGCCTAAGGCTGTTTTGGTTGATAAATGCTACTAATTGGGGGGTGTCAGGCTCCTTTATTTGGTGCTGAGCCTCCTTGGGGAGCAATAGCCTGAGACAGTCATTAGAATTGAGCCCTAGGAGTCAACTGTTAGCATTTGATTGAAAAAGACTACAGGTTTAGGGGAACTAGAAGGAGCAAATGGGAAATAGTTTTATATGCAGCAGTGGATTGAAGGTGGAATATGTGCAGGATCTGGACTTGGGCATGGACTTGGTTCCTCTTCCTTTGGAAAAGCAGTAGTTGAGGAAGCTAGGCTTGAAGTCAGCTCCGAGAGGAAATGGCAAACAGTAGGGGGTAGGCAGAGTGGCCAAGTTCAGGCAGACAGCTTCATGCCTGGGTAACTGTCCTATTCTTGGCTCCCAAAGCCTTGTCTCTGGCCGCAGGGCCCTGAGTCAGCCTATCCCCCAGGGGTTTGTCCTGGTCCTCTTCCATGTGCACATCAGGGGAAAACAGGATGAAAGCAGGGAAAAGATGGAGGTTTTTCCTACTTGGGGTGGAGAATCACTAACCAATTTCATTGGCCTCTACAGTCTTGAGGTCCTTGCCGAATCCATAGAGGCATAGGGATGGTGGGATTGGTTTAACAAACACAAGTCCTCCCCTTCCTGCTCCATCATGTCCCCAGAATTACTGTCCTACACATCAGGTGCCTCTGGTAGGGGAGTAGAGACAGATCAGATGCTCCAGCACTTAAGGCTCATGAGATTCAAAACCTTTTTTCTTCCACTCCAAACATACAGTCTTCTCTCTTGGGCAGCTATAAATAGGGTTGTTAATAATAGAGGAAAAAGAAACAAAAACAAAAAACAAAACCAGAAAACAAAAACCCCTCCCTCTAGTCAACATAGAAAGACTCAAAATGATTGCACTTATAGATGTGGACAGGGTGGGCAGAAGGCTTGCCAAGTGCACACACTCCTCTTGCTGCCCACGGCCTGGGGCCAGAGGTAGGTGGCTCTAGGCTGGCTACAGGGTGGGGTCCTCTTTGGTGGAGCCCACAAGCCATCTGGGCTACAAGGGAAGGACAGGTCTGGTGGCAAGGCCCAGGCTGGCTTTTGGTCAGCAGCCATGTTTCCTTAAGGACAAAACTTAGCTTGGGGAGTAGGCTCCCCAGGGAAGCACTCCAGAGGGAGTGAGGGAATGGCTGGGCCAGGGAAGACAAGTAAGAAAAAGGATTAGTATCTGAGGGTGGCTTCCAATTGTTCTGTAGTCTAGTCCTTTAGAGGACACATTTTCCTTTTTTTTTTTTTTTTTTTTTGGCGATGCTTTGAAACCTGGTTTCTGTCCTGCAGAGATAAAGTCTTTCTCTTGGGGAGCAACAGTAGCATATTCAACATGGTAATTCCTGATGCTCTTCTTCATTCAGCCAGTGTCCGCTAGCCCAGTGGTATGGGCCTTTTGTAATCCCTCATGAATTGGACCCCAGGAAGACATAGGTGAAGAAGGAGAGGAGCTGTATAGATAGGACGGCTGGCTGTGTGGGCAGTCCAGGACTCAACCCATGTGCCCCAGAGGACCAGTGCTGGCATTAAGCCTGTAAGTCAAAGGCTTCTTTGGCAGAACCCTGGGCTGTTAGATTATCCCTGGGAGGCACAGCCAGGGGACATTTTGGCTCCTGACTGGCAAGGTACAACCCTGTAACAGCAGAAGCCCCTCCGCCCCCTCCCCATTCCCCACTAGACCCACTTTCTTTATGGGCCTTTAGCACCCTTCCAAGCTGATAAGGCCAGGGATGTGAGCTGGTACAATGGACAGTGTGGCTGGGGAGGGGAGCGGATACTGTTCCTTCACCCCTTGGGGGAATAGAGCCAGCACTGAATGGCTTTTCCAGGGAGCATGTAGGAAAAGGGAAAGTAAAGAGAGAGAAAGAGCAAGGCAGAAAAAGAAAGGCAGGGAAGCTAGAGGAACAGAAAGGGAGAGTGCTTTGTCTATATAGTGATTTTTTTTTCTCCAAAAAGAGATCGGAGAGAGTCCCTCCTCTGAGGGGCTGCTGGCTCTGGGCTAAAGAGTTGGGGAGCTTCAAAACCTGGGTCTTGGGCCTACAGGCACTATTTGTAGGGCCTCAGGAAGCTGGAAACTTTGGAGCGGAGCAGCTTAATGAAGGATTTTGGCAGCATCTCCTTGTGCTTCTCTGTGTACTTGAAGTAGTTCTGGGGGTGGGCCAGCACCTCGAAGAAGGCCTTAATGAGCTTCTTGTCCTGCAGAGGATGGCAGGGGGCAGGGGCAGGGTCAGCGTTGGTGGTGGGAAAGAGGACCGCCAGCCTGCACTCAGCAGCATCCCCTCTTGATGTCTAAGAGGCATACCCAGCAGTGAACTCTGGATCCCCATCCCACCACCTGTTGCTCCTTTAGAATTCTGCAGCTCAGTGGCAGCTCCATCTTTCCACTGCTCGGTCCCAGACCCTGGAGGCATCCTTGACTCCTCTCTCTTGTTCACAAACACAGCAAATCCTAGTGATTCTACCTTTCAAATAAATCCAGGGTCCCACCACTTCTCAACATCTCCACAGCTACCACCATGTCCAAGCCACCAGCATCTCTCACTTGGCCATGGCCTCCTAATGGTCTCCGTGCTTTTCCCTACCTTCATCCTTCTACAGACTGTTCTCCCTCACAGCAGCCAGAATGACTTTTTTGGTTTTTAATTAAATCATGTCCTTTTTGTATTCAGAATACTTCTCTGGTTTCTTTTATGCCTCAGGAAAGCTGAATCCCTTGCAGGGCCCATAGGCTAAATGTGCCCTCTCTCCTCTATGCCCTCTTGACTCTTCCTTACTCTGCTGAGCCACACTGGCCTCGAGGGTCTTGAACATGCTGCACTGCTTCCATGCTCTTAAGCTTGGAGTGCTCCTCTCCTGTTCATCCAAGGAGTGGCCCTTTACCTCATTCAGGTCCCTTCTCCTCAGAGGCCTTTCCTGATCACCCTGTCTGAAACAGCAACATGATGTGTAGAGAGCCTACTGGGCACCAAGCACTGTGCATTAGGACTCAGATCATCTGGCTTCTAGGCTAGTGTTCTTTCCATTGCAGCAGCGGATGTTTAAAACAAGAGGTGGAGCTTCCAGCCTCTCATCCCCACTTTAATCAAAATAGTGCCTCTACTGTATATACTGGAGTTGCACAGCACACTTGAAATAAGGATTCAGATGCTCCGAAAATTTCTGAAAAGCATTGATGAAATTACATTTTTGTAGTCTGCAAGTTCGAGGAGATTTTTGTCATTGTGTCTCATGTTGATAATAATACAAAAATTATTTTATCATAAAGATTACTTTTTTCTTTTGCATTGATAATTCATGAAGAATACCACTGTGACTAGGACTATAGTTTCTTCAGTAAGATTTTCTCAAACTGGGATCCACAGACCTGGATATCTAGACCATTCTTCAATGTTGGAAACATTTCTTTTCCTTTATTTTTTACTTATTTATTTTTTTTGGCCACATCTGCGATATATGGAAGTTCCTGGGCCAGGGATGGAATCTGAGCCACAACTGCAACCTACACCACAGCCGCAGCAATGGTGAATCCTTGCTGCGCCACAGTTGGAACTCCATCTTTTCCTTTAAAAGAGGTCTATACTGAATTAACTCTAGCTCTGCTTGATCTGCTGTTTTTCTGTGGGAATGGGAAAGGGAGTAAGGGAAGGCAGCCACTTAATGCAGAAGCATCTTCCTAAACCTCATTTTCCGTATATTTCTTGGTGGAAGAGGTAGAGGACATTTTCTCTCTTCATCTTCTCTGAGGGTGTAACATAGTCTAGTTATACCATAGTCAGATGGGCTTGGGCTCAGATCCCAGCTTTACCACTGGGCAAACTCTCTAATTCTCTGCGCCTCAAGTTTTCTCACCCATAAAGTGGGAATGATGAAAATACCTACTTCGTAGAGCCATTGGGTTCATCAGATACGAGTATTCACTTAAGTATATTATTGCCTGCACATTGTTACATGCTCATTAAATGTTGGCTGTCATGGGAGTTCCTGCTGTGGCTCGGTGGTAATGAACCCAACTAGTATCCATGAGGTTGCAGGTTCGATCCCTGGCCTCACTCAGTGGGTTAAGGATCTGGTGTTGCCGTGAACTGTGATGTAGGTCGCAGACATGGCTCTGATCTGGCTTTGCTGTAGCTGTGGTGTAGGCTGGTGGCTACAGCTCCAATTTGACCCCTAGCCTAGGAACTTCCATATGCTGCGGGTGTGGCCCTAAAAAGACCAGAAAAAAAAAATCATTGTTGTTAAGTGTTCACTCGCCTTTAAAATCTCCTGGTGGTTTTCAGATGCATAGAGCCGGCCGTCTCGTACAATGTCTTCTACCAGCTGCTCATAGTCCTCTGCAGAGTCAACCAAGGGGAGGGGTTTAGGGGTGGAAACTTCCTGTTCCCTCCCAAGATTCATGGCCCTCTCCTTTCTCACCCACCTCCCTGGTTCTCCTGCCCTTGCTCACCATCATAGGTAACATAGGGGATCTGGAAGCCACGGGCACTGTTGGCCTCACTTGTCTTGAAGTTGATCCAGAGCTTCCTTGAGCGTGCTGTGAAGGCAATGGGGCGCTCGTAGGTCTGGCAGGTTTCATAGGTGGTGATGGAGGATGGGGAGGCTGGGAAGGCAAGCAGCAGGTCAGGAGGGGAGCAGGGCAAGCTTCCCAAGTCCTCCTAGAATGAGGAATCGGGCTGACAGAGGCCCTACCTCATGTTTGAAGCTCCTCTAACCTCCCACTGCCTCCAACACACAAATATTCTCCCTCACTGCCCTGGGCTTGTTCTGCAATTCCTCGTTGACATCCAGGCACTCACACAGTGTAAGAAATTTTAAATTTAAATGAATGGAACAGTACGAATACTAGAATAGGAAATTGACACATGTACCACGACTGGAATTCTCCCAGTGCTGGCTTTCTTAACTGCTCTCCATGGAAGACAGAGCAGTCATTGCTGTTTTCCTTTGCTAGTTTTTGTCCTCTCAAGGCCCCCCTCATCAATGCCCTAATTCCAGTTTTCTCTCCCTCTCTCCCAACCAGATTTGGACTGCCCTTCCCTGGCCCAGCTCTGCAGCTACCCACAGTTCTTTCTCATGACGAGGACATCCCCACACTCGTCCTCAGACGGCAGGAAGATCTCGGGTACCACGATAAGAATCTTGCGCTTGGGTGGGGGGTTGATGTTCCAGACACATTCCACGCCGGCTGGGTAGTTGCCTGGGTAGTTTGGGGACTCGATATAGCCAGTGAACTCACCCAGCTCCCCACCACACTGGCGATCTGCAGCCAAGTCCCAGTGGACAGAGCAAAAAAGAGAAGAGAAGTCAGTGGGGAAACAGGCTGGGGAATTGAAGAGCTCTGAAGTGGAAATCAGACACATGTAGGCAGCCTCCTTCCTAGTGCATCACCTGTTCTCCAAGTTCTGGGTCTACCTTCCTTCCTGCCCACTAGGCACCTTCTTATCTCGCTTCACTTGTCTCTGCCTCCCCATAACCTGTCTTCAAGGAGAGGCCCAGCCCCGCAACTGGTCTTGAGATCAAGTGGGCTGGGGAGAGATGAAGGGGGAACTGTGCTGCCCATCCACTCCCCAGCCCCACCCCCTGTTGGTTTACTACCCCACCCATGCCCAGGCCCCAGGTCTCTCTGCCCCTTGCCCACAGCTTGGCCTGCCACCTACTCTTGCACTGGGCTACACTGGTGGAGCCATCAAAGTCAGTGCTTGTGTTTCCTGGACAGCGGGTGCAGAAGTTCTGACGGAAGTCAGGCTGATAGGAGCCCACAGCACAGCGGATACAGCGGTGGATGCTGGTGTTGTAGTAGTGCCCAGGCGAGCACTGGACTGCAGGCAGGGGGAAAGGTCGGAGTTAAGATGGCAGGCGCCTGGGAGTTGTGGGGCAGGACCCATTCATCAGGGAGAAAGAGCGTGGAAGATATCAAAGTTCCTTCCAGAGTCCCAGTCCTCCCTAGTCATGCCAGCATTTAAGCCCAGGGGAAAACGGACTTGACAGAGTGGTTGGCTACAGTGCCAAGCCTTTTCTTTCAGGCACTGAGCATAGTCCCAAACCTGTACAGACACTCATTTGTAGTATTGAGGGGAATGTGACACCAGTCCCTCAGAGCAGAGGGCTAAGTGGAACTGTTACTTATTCCCTAGTTCCCAGGCTTGGGACTGGTGGAGGATCAGGATGGGTCCTGTGAGCAGGGTGGTGTGCTTGGTCATGCAGCTGGGCCTTTCCCACTTGGGGGAAGAATGTGGGACAAGGTCCTTGGTCTACTCTGCAGATTTGAGAGGTTTTTTTGGAAGTAGTTGGGGTTAAGGGTGAAAAGCTCACTCACCTTTGGTGTCACAGTCTTGGAAGGAGACGGCCCCCTCATGCTTGGTGGTGAGGCCCCCGCCACATGGGAAGCACAGGGTCCGTCCTGCTTCAGGTTGGTAGGTGCCACGTGGGCATGGCTGGCAGGGCTTGAACCCATCTACAGAGTGTTGGCCAGGTGAGCACTGACCTGCAATGAACCAAGGGCCCAACTCTGATGGGGATGGTCCTGGTCATCCCCTTGGGGTCACCCAGTCTCAGGGGACAGAGGGACACACAAATAAGATGTTGACTAGGAGACTGGCCTGGAGCCTGGGCCTGCCCTTGGGAAATCCCATGCCCATGGGCGTCCCAGTGCCCACCCTACCCCACTCTGTATTGTTTGTTCCCCTGGCACCTGCACACGTGGTGATGTTGGTGGCTCCAAGAGGCCCGTGGGCATCACTCCCAGGGCAAAGGTCGCAGGAGAGCTGCCCTTCTCTCTCCTGGAAGGTGCCCGCTGGGCATGGCACACACTGCTCCGTCTGGCCGTGGTAATACGTTCCCTGCGGGCAGCTGACTGAGGGAGAGTCGGCCGCGCTAGCCACCCACCCCCCACCTGTTTCCCACCACCCAGGTCTGGGATTTCCCTTCCCTCTCCCCCAGGTTCAAGGAATAGACAGAATCCTGCTTGGGAGGATCAGGGCCAAAGCCATGTTCAGGAAGGCTGATAGACCCACATGATGTCCCTCCAGATTTCAGCCTAGGACAAGGGAGGGGGGAGTGGATGATGGGCAGGAGGGTCTTGGCTGCCTCACAATTTGAGAGATGCAACTGAGGCATCAAATGGGCCAAACCCAAGCTGGGCCTTCCCTCCTCTCCCGCTCCCCCTTTCCCAGCAAGCTCCCTTACCACACTTGGCCCCAGAGCGGTGCTGCCCGGGCCTGCAGGCCTCCACTGGTTCGGCTCGTTCTCCAGCTACCGGGCCTGGCTTGTGGGCCAGCTCATAATCAAGGCCAGCTAGGCGCAGTAGGAAGCGGTCCTGGTTAATCGATTTCCTGAGCATCTTCAGGGACCCTTTCAGCCGCCGTTCCATCCGCTGTCGGAGGCAGGGCAGCCCACAACCAGCTGGTGGTGGACGGTGGTATGAGTCAGAGAAGGAAGGAAAAGAAAGTGTGGCTGTGAGCAGGAGGGCAAGGGAGCAAAGCTAGGAGCTAGGAGGGGTGTGGCAAGAGGGACCGGCTCCTGGTCTTGGCATCAGGGTCTGCCCCTTCCCTCCCTTTGCTGCTGAGACCTACTGTTTCCCCATCTCTGCCCACCCCTCTCCACCCTCTTCCCAATAGGAAGCCCAGTCCCACCTGTGCTCTCTTCAGCTCTGACTTCTGCCTCCAGTTCCAGGGTGAGCCGAGTGACTTCCTTTCCTGGAGGGGTCCGGGCCCGCCGGCCCTTGCCCTTCCGAGAGGAGTCACACTTGAGGTGGATGAAGGTGACCTGGCAGTCAGAGCAGGGGGCACCACCTGGGGGAGAGGCCTTGTCAACCTCAGGCGGCCCCTGGAGACAGGGATTGTTCTCACTCCCTGCTCACACTTTCCTACCTCAGCTCAGATGGATCTCACCAGATCCCTGACTATAACCATCTCAGTCCTCTTCTAGTCTAGGATACAAATTAGTTGTTAGGGGCACATCCTAGAACTTCCTTGGACCCTGCACCTATAACTGCTTCTTCCCCTGCTCTGTCCAGAATTCAGGATGCCAGTGGGTTTTTGGAGCTCTTACCAAGCAGAGGAGCTAAGGGGTGGGAAGGGTTTGGTGGCCAGATAGCCCATTGCAATAGGGTCCCCAGTCCAGACCTGGCACCAGGATCCTGCTGGCCTCCTCCGTTTTGCCCTTGTTTCGCAGGTGCAAACGGCACTTGGCGTCTTTGATCTTGAAGGAAGCCCGCTGTTTAACTGTCAGCACTGCAGCCTCTAGAGGGATGGTAGGAGCTCAGCACAGCCGGGGGGCCTTTGGGGGTGGGAGCTGCTATAGAGGATGCTGGAAGGCTGGGTAGTAAGCCAGGGGCTTGGCTGGAGGAGGGGGATTACAAAAGCCAAGGGCATGAGCTGTTAAAGGCAGAGGGAGCAAGGCTGCAGGGCTAGAGAATTACAGGGCACAGAAGGGGATCCAGGAAAAAGTATGGCCAGGAGGATTAATAAAGAGGAGAAATAGGGATTAATAAGCAAGAGAGTAGCATGGAACAAGGCCTCTGGGCCGGTGCTCACCAAGGCAGTGGTTGGAGTTTGTGCTGTTCCCGGCGTGGCCAGCTCGGGCTGGTGCAGCCCTGGGGCTGGGGATGCCACAGCTCACGGTGAAGCCATTCTCAGACTCTGAGAGAACGGGGCTGTCACAGCTCTGACCTGCCCCCTGCCCCCCACTGGTTGGAGGAATCCAAGGGGAGTAGAGGAGCTGCCTAAACAGCCAGACTTCCTCCCTGCCAGCCCTCCAGCAACCTCCTCTATGTACCTGGCAAAAACCGGGCCCGGGAAGGGCAGGTCAGGGCACAGGTGTCCTTCTTCCCAGACCGGTTGCAGCTGAGCGTGGCTCTGGAGGCAACAGGACTACTCTGACATTTCACTGGCTCTAGGAAGGGGAGAGAAGCCTGAGAAGGAGAGGGTCTTCCTCTCCCACCCTCTCCATCAGCTGAGTAGTTTGGAGGAAGAGAATTAGCTACATGTAGAACTGTAGTTGTAAACAGAGACTGGGGAAGGAATTATTTACCAGGAATTTCATGTCTCAGATGGCTACTTTCTCCATCCCCTACTGCCTCACACTTTCCTCAGCCAGAACTCCACGCTTTCCAGGACCCCAATTACCCTCCTACCCTGAAACTGCAGATCCAGCTTCAGCCAGCAGAGGGTGCTGCCCACCTGCGCAATCCTTCCCATTCCAGTGCAGCCGGCCCTGGCCTGGGCAGGTACACTGGTAGCTGCCAGGAGTGTTGATGCAGCCAAAGCGGCAGCCTCCCCGGTTGATGCTGCACTCATCCACATCTGGGGGAAGGAGCAGGGAGACAGACAGTGGTGGGGGAGGAGTAGGAGCCAGGGAGTGGGCAGTGAGTGAGGATTTTGGGTTAGAGTTCCAGGCACCCTAAGATAATCCCTGCCTGAGAAGAGCTCAAACCTAAGACTTCCTTCTCTCATCTGTGTACCCAGTAAAAAGAACGACCGAGAACAGCCAAACTGACAAGCTTTTTCAAGCCTTCCACTCCTACCTACCAGTGGGGCTGTAATTTGGGAGCTCAGGATGGGAGTCAAGGGGCAGTGACGGGGACAGGAGGTAGAAATTTTGGAAACAGGATGCTATTCCCTGATACCCAGTCCCTTAGTTGTCTTAATTTCTTCAGTTTCATCATGCTGGATGTAGATATGGCCCTTGCACCTGGGGACTGCCTACAGCCACGAGCCAACTCAGGGATTGTTCAGTTGAAATGTGAGGCGGTGAGAGGGGCTGGGTGGCAAGGATCCAAATGTGCTGGCTTACCTCCACAGTGGGTGACACCATAGAGTAGGTAGCCATGATGGCAGAGGCACTGGAAGCTTCCCGGCGTGTTGACACATATGTGGTCACAGGTTCGATCAAACGAACACTCGTCTATATCTGGAAGAGCAAGGTTTTGAGCCACTGAATCTGACTTGGGGCACTTGATCCTCTGACTCCTTGCTCAGGTGAAGGGCCCAAGTGAGGGACTTTGGTGCTATCCCTTAAATTGAAAGAGTTCCTACCTCTGGCCCAGCCCAAAAATCAGCAATTCAGTAGTGCCTTCCCACCTCCTAACCCCCCCTCCCCTTGGAGTCTTTGGAGTCAGATCTGGTGCCTATGGATCAAGGCCACCTGTGTGCTTAGGCTGGTCAGATCCTGCCAAGGATATGAACTGGGGTAAAGTCCACCCCACATTCCTTGTCAGGCCATGTGCCCCAGGGCAGAGCTGGTTCACCAGGAGGAAGGAGCACATTGGCTAATTCACTACACAACACCGCCTATGGAGACTCTCCACAGTGTCTCTTGAGTTTCTCAGATCCTGGCCCTCTGGCCTCCTTGAAGCTCTCCTACCTCAAGAAACTCTCCAAAGGCCTTGCCCTTGGCCCAAGTCTGCTCACCCTGGCAGTTCCTCTCATTGATGAGAAGCTTATAGCCCTTCTTGCAGCTGCATTCAAAGCTGCCCACCGTGTTGCGGCAAATGTGGTCACAGCCACCGTTGTTCAGGCGGCACTCGTCTATGTCTGGGGACACAGGACAAAGGGGAGAGAATCAAAGGTCATGTTGGAGGCTGGGGATGATAAGGAGACAAGATCCCTCCCCTCCTGCCAGAGACATGGAAGATCAAGGACAGCCCTGGGCCTGCCTCTTCCAACTCCTTCTCTCTCCCAGCTCTCTTTTCTCCTTTGCTCATGTTATCTGTGCCCATTAGTGACACCTCTCCCAGGACTGACTCCTCGTGGAAGGGGAAAGATGGGAACCAGTGTCAGGCTCTCAGGGAATTGCTGAGAAGTCTGGGCATTTGACCTGCAGGACTAGTCTATGGCCCTCACTCTGCCATTGATGGCCCTTCGCAGAAAGGCTGGTGGTCAGGATCTATCCTTTTACTGTCCCCTACCCCTGCCTGCCAAAATAGCCCTGGGGGTGGGGAGTGGCCAAGGTGGAGATTCAGAGGGGCAGCAGGGCTTCGGGCTTCTGAGAGGAGGGGCTGGAAGAGAGGCCAGGCAGGGAGGACCTTCAGGAGAGCCAGTGAGGCTGGGCAGCCAATGGGGGAGGGGTGGGGCCAGGCAGGGGGCTGGACCGGGAGAGGTCTGGAGAGTCTCAGGCCTGAGGCAGCTTTCAGCACTAGGAAGGGAAGAGGGGGGTGGGTGAGCAGCTTCCTTCCCGAGGTCAAGTTCCCCAAGCTGGTGGCAGACAGGACCCAGGCTACTCACCCCTACTTGGGGGAGGGGGCAGGGAGGGCAGCCTTTCACTTCACTCTTAGCAGACCTGTCAGCAGTCCTTCCTAGGAGCAAACCTCTCAACTCTGGCTGTCTGACCTGCTGCCCCCAAACCCATCCCCAGCCTCTCTGCCAGCTATTGGGCCAGAAGTCACAAAGAGCAAGCCCAGGCCTTCCTACAGTCCCCATTCCTCGTTACCAGGGGACACAGACCTGATGAATTGTTATTTTCTGTATGGCTACTCTTCCTTTTTTCTCTCTCTGATCCACCTTTCCCCTAGATCTGGCTAATTAAAAGGAGGGGAAAATAGAATGGACAGTGTGGGAAATTATACTATAAAAAAAGCTGAGACAAAGTGTTTACCATTTGCCAGGCACTGTTCTAAGTACTTTACATACGGTTTATATATAACTCATTTAATCCTTACAACACTCCTATGAGGCAAGCACCTCTACTATGGTGAAACTGAGGCACAGAGACACTAAGTAACTAGCCAGGATCACAGAGCTAGTAAGAGGCAGAGCTGGAATCTGAACCCAGGGAGCCGGGCTCCAGCATCAGTGTTCCCAACTGCTACCCTATTCTCCCATTGACCAGGACAGCTTTTCCACTGGGGAGGTCTGGGAGTGTGGGGAAAGAAGGTTGTGGAGCACACCTGTGACCTTGTGCATCCAGAGGGCTCAAATATCCTTTAGATGCAGGGACAAATGTGAATGGCATGGTCATTAACCAAGAGGGTTAGGGACCCATAGGGGGATAGGAATGAGAGTAAGGAAAACAAAGTGGGCTAAGGGCATGGGCACTAAGGGACTGGCTGGACTTTTGCGCCCTTTGAACTGAGATGGGAAAAGTGGGCAGGAGACCAGCCTTAGTCACAGCCTTAGTTCTTCATAATCATGACAGCTTCAGGGTGAGGAGGTCCCATAATAGATACTCTATCTTAGGTCCCAATCTCAGCCCCTTACCTTTAGCTCCTGTTCTCTGAAAACACTTACCTTTGCAGGTTTTCCTGTCTGGCTGCAGCATGAAGCCCACGGGGCAGCTGCAGTGGACACCCGTCGCTGCATCGTGGCACTTACTGTCACAGCCCCCATTGTTGACAGCGCAGGTCTCTGTTTAGGAGGGAGGTGGGGGATAGTAACCTGGTTATGGGCCTGGAGGAGTCCTAAACTTGAGGGTGGAGGAGAGTACAGAGGCCCAAGGGGAGGCCTCAGCTGCCTCCCTGTTCTTTAGAAAGAGCATTAAGCGGAGGCTCCCAGCCCCCTCCTCCCATCACTCCCAGCCCCCATCCCCTCACAAGTGCAGCCAAGCAGTCCACTTCCCTGCCCCCTACTTGATTGAAACAAGGTGGACAGCAGTGAGGCAGGTACAAGCCAGAGCTGTCAGGCAGGAATGTGCTGAGGGGTGGAGGAGGTGGAGAGGGGAGGGCCCAGGGAGGGATGGAAGCTAAGTAAGGGTGGTTCTCGCCGGCAGGGAACAAGAGGGACAACAGAGTGTCCTCCTCTTCCCAGTGACTATCTCTTTGGGGGATGGGGGCTCATGGTGGGAAAATCTTAGGAAGAGTAGGCCTGGCGATTCCTAAGAAAGCTGAGAGATGGCCATCAATTCATCTCCCCTTCCTTGCTGCTCAGCTGTCTTAAGAAAGATCCCAGTTCCAGGACTGACTGCTCATCCTCAGAGGAGCGGCTTATACTCCTCTGTCACTTCCCAGCCCCTTCCCTGCTACCTCCAGCTCCTCCAGAGCCCTTCTAGATCGGAGGGAGATAAGCTGGCTGTTCTGCTGTTTTCGTCTCCTAGTGGGGAGATGCTGTCTAGGGGAGGGGAGGGGGCAAAGGGAGAAGAATCCTGAGGGGCAGGAAGAGCATAAAAAGGAAAG
The DNA here is from genome assembly GCF_054392235.1 of Sus scrofa. Taxonomy (NCBI): domain Eukaryota; kingdom Metazoa; phylum Chordata; class Mammalia; order Artiodactyla; family Suidae; genus Sus; species Sus scrofa. The sequence continues at coordinate 39,704,867 of NC_139389.1, read as the reverse complement.
TCAGAGAGTTAGAGAACCTCGGAGCTGAGTCTCTTCTATTGCCCCCTCTTGACTGGTAAGTTTTCCCTTTGCTGGAAGTCAGAGTTGGGGGAGTATGGATGGTCACCCTGTTTTCTGAACTCCGAGTGGGAGAAACAGAGGTTTAAATGCAGGTCAGGAGAGTCAGATGAGCCCAGGGAAAAAACTGGAACAGTGCTGGGCCCTGACACGGGGACTGTGAGGGGGCCTGGAACTCTCCCACTAGAGACAAAATCCTGAGGCCTCTGCTAGGGAAGAGACGAGAGTGGTTGTCAGAATTGGGGGAACTTGGTGGGAAAGGCACTGGGAAGAGAGTGCTACCGTCTTCTTGAGTCTCTGACTCCTAACACTCAGACCCAACCCTGGTCACCGAGGAGACAGCAAAGCAAAGGCTCCAGAAGAAGCCCATCTTTGCCTTAGGGTCCCTGCTCATGCCTTGGCCGCTCAAATGCCAAGGTCCCGGAGCAGCCACAGGAGCATTTCCTATGAGCCACTCCCACCTTAGTCTCTCCTGAGGTTCCTGAGGCCAGGTGAGGAAGCTTCAGGTTCCAGGCCCCACCATCCCCTCAAGAGTGCCCTTAGCATAAGAAGAGGTCCCCTAAGCCCTGGGGTGAGGGGAGGGGAAAGGAGATCCTGCACCAGGTCTAGTTGACTTGGAGGGATCCAGGACGGGGAGCAGTGGAGCTGGCACGGTGACCATGCCAGCTTGGATCAGAAAGCCGAGCATGGCTGCCTGCCCCTTCAGGGCAGTGCTCTCCAGTGTGGCCTCTCTGGCTGCCTTTGCTCTTCAGGTCGTACATTAAAATCACAGTTTAATCTGTGCTTATTCTGTGTCAGGCACTTAGTAGGTGCTCTACTGTACTTTCTCCATCACTGGAGCAATACTAAGGGAAGGCTCTTGTTCTCCCTATTTTACGGAAGAGTAAACTGAGGATCAGAGAGGAAAGTAGACTGCTTAAAGTGCCACAGTTAGTGGGTGGCAGAGCCAGGATTCAAACTCAGGTCTGTCTGAACTCAAAGTCACCTTCTTAACTGTTACAGTGGGATAGAATGGTAAGTGATGCTGAGACTGAAGAACCCAAGAAAGATACCCCAAGGAGGGGATGGCATCCAACCCTACCCCACCCCGTCTCAGGTGGCACAGTGGGCACAGAGGGTAGATGGAGCTGGCCGGGTCTTTAGCTGTGCAGAAGGCAGAGAAAGGGAGGGGGCAGATGGTTGGAAAGGGGTGAGGTGTTAGAAGGTAGGTGAGGAAGAAGGTGGTACGAAGGAGCAGGAGAAGGAAGAGAGAAGGAGAGTGACAGGGTCAGAGAAAGAGAAAATCAACATGAAGGCTCCTGGGCCAGTTCATGGGGACTCAGGCTTCCTGTCACTCAGTGGGCCCAGCCAGCACCCAGGCTGCCAGGGGAGCCCCATTAGGCTGGGCCCAATGGGCATGCAGTTAGTGGAGCCCCAGCAGGTTAGCCCTTCCCCTAGCAAGCCAGTGAGAGCGAGCGGAGGGAGCAGATATATTTACCATTAGAAACGGCCTGAGGGGGGATGTGCTGCTCTAGCCGCCTTTCCCCTGTTTGACATCGTAAAAAAGCTGTTTAGATGCTAGACAGGAGCTACTGTGGCCCTCAGTGCCCCAGGCCCCTCCCACCCTCCTCCACCCTCCAGGCCCAAACCTTGGCCCCAAGTGATGAGCCCAGAGACTCCTACGCTTCATTCCCTAGCCTTGTCCTGCCCGGGACCCTCAAGCCAGGCTCCCACCAATTGACTGAAGGGAAACTGCATCTCAGAGAGGGGCAGTCATGGGCCCAGGACTACACAGCGTTCCCACGGCAGAGCCGGGATCCAAGCACAAGTCTTACTAGCTGCCAAATCCCAAGTCCCTTTGTGCTAACTGTACTGCCCTCTCAGTCTCCCCACTAGATGGAAATGTCCTGATGGCCCAAACAATGTTTCCTCCTACCAGGGCTGGGGAGAAAAATGAGATACAGATCAAGGTAAAATAAGTTCTCTTGGAGAAGAGGGAGAGGAACTTGGAAAGAACATAGCTGTGCACCTTAGAACAGCTTCGTTTGCTCTCCTCTGCCTCACTTGGCCGTGGCCCAGAAGGTGGAATGGGTCTTGCATTAGAGAAGAGCTCAAGCTTAATAGGAATATTTTCAAAAGCAGCCGTGTCCAGGACTATCTAAACAGAAGGACACCTGAGAGGGACCCAGCCTCACATCCTTGGGCTCCAGCTCTGTCCTGATACATGCAGCTTTTTGCTGGGGACAGCATGCAGGTTCTTCCAGGAGTCTCTAAGGATGTGTGAGTATTACAGGGGATGGTGGGAGTTTTGGAAAGCAGAAGAATTAGATTTATGAGGAAAAAAATGAACTGGAACAAACCAGCCTGGAGAAGGCAACACGAAGACCTGAAAATGGTCCAAGGTTATGGAGAGTTAGTTCAGAGGGAAACATGTAGCAGGAGAGATTTTAATTAAGGAACTTTAGAACTGTGTGTACAAGTCTCTGGAGCAGGCACTGAGAGAGACTTCTAAGAACATCATCTGCTCCCCAGTTCTTGCGTCTGGGGGAGGGGCAGTGCTCTCGACAGAGACGGGGTGGGATTCTGGAGTGAGATGGGATAGAGCCTGGTTCTTAAGCTGAATGTCTTGTCTCTGATAAACACACAATGTGACTGTGTTCACACCTTCCCATCCCCAGCATGCTGCAGCCCATGAGATGAAGGGCCATTCATAAATACCCGTGCCCACGGGACAAGCTTGCCCCTGCTGGCTTGGGACACAGCTCTTCCCCTGCCCAAACTCCACCCTTTCATTTCCCACTTTCCCCAGGGGACACTCTGTCCCCATCATCTTTCTCAGCACTCCGAGCACATGGTAATTGGCCTTCACCAACCAAACCTAAAGACAGAGAGTTGGGAATTAAGGAGTTGAACTCATCTACGGTACCTGAAGAGAGGTGAGGTAAGGTGTAGGAATTCAGGCAAAGGGGGCCAGATGTTAGGAAGGCCCCAGACCAGGGTGAGAGGGATGGGAGGGTGGAGTGGGGAGGAAGTGAGAGGGCTCCACTGGAATGTTGAGGAAAGCGAAGGAAGTGGGGGGCTCGGGTCAGAGGGCTGGAAAGGGGATATACAGGAGGAGAGTAAGGAGAGAGAGAAGGACACCTGTAGTCAGGAAACCCCACTTGTCAGTGCAAGGCTGGTTGTGGCAGGAACGAGCACCCTGTCCCACCCTCGGTTCCACAGTGGGGATAGTGGGCTGTGACAGCTCCCATCTTACCACACCCGACACCCAGGACCTCTGGTCAGGATTAATCCGCAGCATTACCCCAGCCTTCTCCCCCTCCTCAGCTACACTCTGCTAATTATTCCCAATTGGCACCTTTATCCTGGACAAAGAGGATGGTGAGGCTCCCAGGGGTGGGGCAGTGGAACCATCAGGGAGGGGAGGGCAGGGAAGGAGGAAGGTCAGGTGAGCCCTTCGGTCCCTCAGAGCTGTCCCTTACTAGACCTGGCTTTGTCTGGAACTTCACCTCACCGTCACTCCGCGCTTAGCACGTGGGCCCCATGTGTCCCCACCTTCCCTGGGTCCCAAGGGCCCCACCCCCACTCCCACCCCCATCACAGGTGGACTGAGTTCTCCACTGGCCTCACCCACCGATGCACGTCTTCCCGTCGGTATGGAGCACAAACTTGACATGGCAGCCGCACCGGGGACCCTGCTCTGTGTCATCGCATGTGTGCTGGCAGCCACCATTACCATAGTTGCACGTCACTGTGCAGAGAGGGCAGGAGGCTGTCAGCTGACTTCTCCCTGGGTACCACTGTTCTCCGTAAAGCGGAAACGTCCTCTAACCTGGCTGCCTCTCCCGTGTCCCTCTTCTTCCCACCTTTTGCTGCTGAGGCCCCTCCCCCTCCCCTCTGCCTCCCCTCCTCTCCCGCTGCCAACCCCAATCCACTCACATTTACAGTCCCGCTGGTTCTTGGTGAGCTCGAAGCCGGGGCGGCATTCACAGGCAATACCCCCTTTGGGTGTCTCCCGGCAGATGTGAGCGCAGCCGTGGTTCTTGTTCATGCAGTTCATTCCTTCTAAAAGGGAAGAGGAGGAAGGGCGCATGAATGTCTTGTGCTCCTGGACGCGTAGATGAAGAGAAACTAGAAATAGTTGAGGCCTAGGAACTGGGAGAAGTTCCCTGAGGTTACAACACGGAGGAGGCTGACTCCCCCTCACAGGCCCCCTGTCCTGTGCACACTGCTCGGTGCTAGTGAGCAGGGGTCAGCACTAGTCTGAATGATGGATAGGTGTTGCTACCCAGCCCCCCAAACCCTGTGCAATTACCCTCTCCTTCAGCCAACAAATAGTGCCATATAGTTACCCAGCACTGTGCTGACACTGGGTGGATTTAGGAAAGATCCAGAAAAATAAGACATGATCTCTTTCCTCAAAGAGCTGATAGTCAAACTGGGAAGAAGACAAATAACATTAATAATGTGAGTGAGGAGTAATTGGTAAAGATAATTACTACATGATTTATTCATAAATATTTACTAAGCTCCTATTACAAGCAGAGCAGTATATGAGTTTCTGGGGATACAAATTTGAATCAGATGTAATGCTTGCCCTCAGGGATGTCACAGTCGGTGGAGGTGGGAGGGTGACAGTGGAGTCACAGACAGACAACACATACCGCACTATTCCTGCCTGATCCTCCCAACCCAGTTCAAGGAATAAGGCACATCAGGCCCTCAGATGGTGGCAGCTTAGAGCTCGTCCCTCTGGGTCTGGACCCAGAGGATGTCCCCATGGTAGCCTCCCCACTGACCCCCAACCCCAAATGAATTCTCTGCCATAGAGGATTTGTCCATGGAACACTTCAGATGTGAATGGGTTGAGGGACAAGAGAAGGGAGAGCTAGCAGAGGATGAGACCTGGGGTACTGAGGGAAAGCTGAGGAGATGGATGGAGGAGCTGGGAGTGCAGGGCTGGGCCCTCCCTGGTCATAGGCTGACCTTCCGGCCGCTGGATACAGGTGTGCTGGTTGTCGCTGAGGAAGAAGCCTTCCCGGCAGTGGCACTCATAGCTGCCCATCATGTTGACACAGCTCTGCTGACAGCCGCCGTTGCCCTCAGCACACTCGTCCACATCTGTGCAGGATAGGTGGTTGGCGAGCCAGGGGTGCAGGCCAGGGTCCGAGTATACCCTTGAACTTCTGCACCAAGGGCTGAAAGCAGCGCACACACACATACCCGTCCCTCCCACCCCTGAATCCAATACCCAGCTAAAAGCCAGGCAGTTCTCACCCATTCATCAGCTAATATTCCACTGATGGCAAAGAGGCCCCCCTCAGAGGGCAGAGGTGGTGAGCTATGCAGGTGGGGAGGGGACATTTGGACATGGCTCGCTTAGGTGGAGACATGGCTCCCTTTCCTGCACCTGTTGAAACTGGGTCTGAAGGTAGAGGAGATCAGGAAAGGAGTCGGACCAAGAGGAACAGAGGTGAAGACAAGGATGGGGATTGGCAGGGAGAGGACTGTGGGCAGCTGGTTGTGACAAGCAGCCAGGGAGTCAGGGCTCTGTGCAGGGAAAGCTTTGGCCACGGTGCTGAGGTTGGAGGGGCAGGGTGGGGAAAGGTGGTGAAACTCAACTCACTGCGGGGCAGGGACCATGTCTGTGGACAGGCCATGGCCCCATTCTTCCTCCCCTCCCCTCCCCCTGTGCCTGGGCTCGCTGCCATATTCCATAGACTTTCTCCTATTTTGGTTTAACAAAACAAAGTCTAGAAGCTTGGCAGGGAGGGATGGGGTGAGAGCTGCCAGGCTACACCCTAATTACCACCCCAAATCACCACCCCTGGGTCCCAGAGCCAAGCTCATCTGGGGCTCCCACTTTGAAGCCTTGACTCTGACACCATCGGAGACCATCTCTGTGCTACCCTCTCAAGAAAGGCATCAGGGAGATTGGTCCCCAAGTGGACCAGTCTGGCTCGAAAGGAACCTGACTCCTAATGGCTCCATCTGTCTTCTGCCCCTCCTGTCTGCTAAGCCCTGAAACCGCCCTGACCCTTCTGGTCCAGACCTAGCAGGCTCCTGCTGGAGAGGCATCTACTGGAAAAGCCAAGGAGATATACTTACTTTTGCCTTGTTATGTCCCACCTACACCTGACTTCTTGTCCCTGGCTTCCTGCTCTTACCCCACCCTATATCCCACCTTCTATTTGTTCCCTTCTGTTCCAACCTTGAGATTTTGCTACTGTAGCCAAATTCTTTCTTCCAGTTCTCAATGGGGAAACTGAGGCCTAGGGCATGGATGACTTACTCAGTTTCCCTAAAAGCCAAGGGTTAAGACTTTGAATTCTGACCCTAGGGTTAGGGTTAAGGTTAGATAGATATTTGCTCTCCCCAACCCCTTCCATACCTACTCATTCTCTTATCCCTTGGTTGGTTCTTTCCAAAATTACTTAACGGAGACACTAGACTTAGTGAGAAATGGGGGCCTGGAAAGTTCAAAGGCAACCACAGAACTTAGGAGCTGATGTATGTAGTCCCTTAAGGCAACTCACTGTCCTGGTCCAAGTGTCACAGCTTTTCTTTCCAAAGGAGTTCCCAAAGAGGGCTTTGCAGATGACTGGGCAGGCAAAAAGTGAGGTTTTTCCCTGATAGCTCCAGTAGTAGGAAGTTGGCCAGGGCCAGGGGAAGGGCCCAGCAGGTATCAGGGTTTGGAGGCCTGAGCTGGGAGCAGAAACCTATGAGCCTGGTCCAGGGATGGAATGTGATTGGGCTCAGAGGCAGCGTTAGAGTAAGAAGGTGCTCCTACCTGGAGGTCCTAGGCCAGTGGGACCTCCAATAATTCATCTGTCTGGTCAGGTGCGGGGTGGGGGAGCAGCCTAGCTCGCTTTTCTGGGCATCCTCTTTCTTCCCTTCCTTTCCTGGTATTCTGTCTTTCCAGTCTCCTATTTCTGTTTTGGCATCAAAGAGAAAGAATTTGGGATTCTTTCCCCGGGTTCCCATCTCAAATCCTTCTCTGCTGTGGGCTTCAGTTTTTCCACTTGGGGAAGAATCTGACATGGTCCTGGTAATGTTCCAAAAGGACAGAGACCACAGCTGAGGTTAGTTCCCCAGAGAGTCTCCTATCTCTGGTACAGCTCCTGGGACAAAGATCAGGTCAGATGAGGCCTCCGAAGTGAGGAGAGGGTGAGCCTGGAAGACTGCAGGAAAAGCTGGGAAAAAGCCGCCTTTCAGGGCCAGAGGCTTCTCTGCATCATCACCATCACTATCAACGACATTTCTCCCGTTCGATGAGCACTTTCTATGAACTAAGGATGGTACAGGGCTCTTTATACATGTTCTTGCATGATAGGTCTCACATTAGAGGATCCAGCAGCCCTCTAATGGGATACTGCCATCCCACTAGCTAGTATGCAGCAGAGCCGGGGTCTGTCTGGAGTCCAATCACCTTTCCACCACGCTCCCCACCCCCATGACTAAGCCCACTATTGTCATCTCCTGGCCCTGTCCTGAGAACACTTTCTAGTGGCATCTCCTCAATGTTTTTCATCTGGCAGAAGGATTACTTCATTCTCAGCATCTGGTCTCAAACAGGAGGCTGACTTTGTGTTCTGTTTTGTGGGAATCAGCTCTTCTATTTTTTTGTCTTTTGTCCTTTTATGGCCACACCTGCAGCATGTGGAGGTTCCCAGGCTAGGGATCTAATTGGAGCTACAGCTGTCTGCCTACACCACAGCCATAGCAACGCCAGATCCGAGCCACGTCTATGACCTACACCACAGCTCACAGCAACGCTGGGTCCTTAACCCACTGACGGAGGCCAGGGATCAAACCTAGTCGGATGTGTTTCTGCTGTGCCACAGTGGGAACTCTGGAATCAGCTTTTTGATCACTTTCTACTCCTTGCCCGGGAATGGAAAATGCTGAAAACACCGCTTTCCCCACAAGCCATGCCCAGCCCACATCCCTTCACCCTGCTCACCCAGACAGTTGTGGCCATCATGCGCCAGGTGGAATCCATCATAGCAGGTGCATCGGTAATTGCCAGGGATGTTGACACAGTCATGCACACAGCCTGCATTATCCTCCCGTTCACACTCATCCACATCTGTGGGCAAACAGGAGTGAGGCAGCTGGACCCACCTGTATGCCTTCCACTGTCCACCCCGGGCTCAGGTTATGGTGTTTTTTTAAAAAATACATAACCTCTGTGTGTGTGTCTGTTTTCATGGTTACTTTCATAACCTGCAAACTATTTTGCATTTTGCTATTTTCATCTAAACTTAAGCATAAAAGTTTTTCCATGTTTCCATCCAGTCTTTCCAGTGATCATGTACATGGTTGCCGAATATCCCATAATGTTGTATATTATAACTTATTAATCCCTTTTATCTCTTGTTAGAGTCCTTCCATTTATTTTTCTATCATAAGTGATTCATCAAATAACGTCTTTTCCTGTATATTGTTTCTTTGAATTTCCTTTGAACAAGTCCCTTAACATAAAATCCCTAGGTTAAAGGGTATAAGTAACTTCAAGATTCTTGCTAGGTATGACAAAAATCACTGAAAAAAAATCACTTCAGTTTCTAATGTCACCAGGAATGACTGACTGTACCTTGTCCATTGAAGTCTTCACCAACACCGAAGCTCATAAATTTAAAATAATGTCTCAAGACTAATTTGCATTACTTTAATTATGAGGAGATATGTTGTTTACAGTATGAATTCCCCCTAGGGTAAACGGTCTGGTCTCATTCTTTTGGGGCATGGTGTAAGGGGTCTAAAGACCCTTTCAGTATCACAGAACCTCAGGTCTTAGTCCCGTGATTCTGATCCCCTGACCAGTCAGGCTGTATGGCTGTGAGCTCTTCCTACCAGGGCCGTAGTGGCATATATGGTGTCTCTGTGCACATGAGAAAAGGGCACCCTCTCTGGGAAGAAACAGCTTTACCCCAGCCCCCTCCCCATGCCAGCAGCGAGTTCAAGCCTTAGTGTGACGCTCAGTGTGAGGTAAGAGCAGCGGCGCTGGTTTCCTCTCTCTGGCAGGTCCCTCTTTGGCACCGGCCCTCCCAGCCTCACCTTTGCAGTGTTTACCATCCCCTGTGTAGCCAGACTTGCAGATGCACTTATATGACCGTGGGGTGTTCTGACAGATGGCGTCGATGTGGCAGTTGTCAGTCCCCTCCACACACTCGTCCACATCTGGCAGGGGCAGAAGGGGCATATGAGACCCTGTCTTGGTACCTCCCAAGGGGGTGTCTTGAAGGTGGTTCCCCAGGGCGAAACCCCCTCTCTTCTAAAACAGACAGTGACCCCTCCAAGCAGGTGCCCTCCCACACCCCTCTGATTTTAGAGTGGGCTGACCCTGTAATTTCAGGAATTCAGAAAGAAGCCCCCCCCACTCCCCTCAAAAATACTTAATCCACAGTGACAGCTAAAATTCCATCATTTGAAACATTCCTCTTTGATTTAAAAACAAACAAAAACCCCTTAGACTGGGTAGCACACTTAACTTGATTAGAAACATTCAACCTGGGGTGAGTTAGTTTACCTTTCTAAGGAGCAGGCTTAGAGGGAAGGGGAAGAGAAAGGCATGGGGACAGTGGCCTCTGGGAAAGTGGCAGCATCCAGCAAGTATTGGTAATTAAAGGAGGAAGAAAGGGAGACGGGGCTTCTGAGGAATCTTCACCTGCCTCACGACTCTGCTTGAGACCAGGCCTGCTCCCACTTGCCCACCATGGCGCCAAGAATCTTGAAAGGAAAGAAGTTCCATCCTGGAAGATCTGCCCAGGCCACTGTGCTGTCAACAGCCGAGGGACTAGGAGCCAGCAGGGGCTAGCACCAGCAGCCTGGAGCCTGATAAGCACTGCCCTTCCAGCTCTCCAGCTGGCTGGCCCAGGCCATCCATCTTGCCACCCTACGTGCCTTCATCCAACCCTGGCTGCTCTACTCTCTCTTGGGCCAGGTTCTGACATGAGAGGCTACTCACAGGGCCATGCTGAAGAAGAGGCCACCCAAGATCTAGCAGAAAGGAGAATGTTCAGGAAGGACATAGTTAAGAGAATCGCTTATTGTCTTGGGCAAAAGACTCCAGCTTTGAGGGCAATGCTGTGGTGCCCATAAAGCTGAACTGAAACAGGTAAATGTTTCAGTCGAAAATGCTTTAGAAGGTATTATTTGTGAAAGGTACTATACTGAGGGCTGCAGAGGCTCAGAGGTGACTCAGCCAAAAGGAGAGAAAAAAGTAACATGAAGCAAGATGTGTCTGAGGGCCACAATGACATTAGAGACAAGGAAAGGGGGTCCTCAACCCCAGCTGCACATCAGTCAACTCCCCTAGGAGATGCCCAAGCACCACTCGCAGAAATTCTGGTCAACTGGTTGCGGCTGAAGCCTGATCATCGATATTTTGCTAAAGCTACCCCGGTGAGTCTAATATGCAGCCAGGCTTGAAAATCTCCATTAAAGGGAGGATCAGAGGAGGAAGAGACTACTTCTGGCCATGAACTGGGAAACCCAGAATAATGTAGCAAACTGCAAGGAAAAGGAATGAGATTTGAAGTCAAGGTTGTAACTTCCAAGTGTGACCAGTGGACTGCAGAAGTGCTTGGCTTTTGTTAAAATGCAGATTCTCAGGCCTAATTGCCAACCCATTGAATCCAAATCCTTCAGGTGCTTGATACATTTTTTTAATGAATGAATAAATATACCTGTAATTGCTCCAGTTTACAGCTTATGAGTTCTAGCTTGAAAAAGTTATCTGTTTTCTTTTTCAAGTACTTTGGGGGCAGGATTGAGGCCTCCAGGGGCTGAGAACCGAAATTTGCAAGCATGCCTCCAAACACCTACCTCAAATCTTCTGGCCTTCTATTTGGCTCTGCACCCTACCCTCCTACTCTCTTTGACCCCTCTGCAGCAGTCCACCATGCCATCTAACTGCTGTCTCCAGTGCTACAGTTAACTACGTCTAACTGCTGTAATGCACACTGACTCCCCACCTCGCTCAGGCCCTGCAGTCACGGGGTCTGCCTGCTGGCCCACCCTGGGAAGTCACCCAAGTGAATGGACGGAGAAGAGGGGGAACAGAAAACCAATTCATGAGACGGAGCAAGAGGGACGTCTGTAGATAGTAAGAGGCTGCATGGAGACCCAGTTTTTCTAAATGTTGAAGAGAAAGCAGTACTAAGAAACGTTCTGTCATAGAAAGAGCCTGAGCTCTGGAATCAGTCAGTCCCAGATTCAAATCCAGTCCCACTGTTCTCTAGGGAGGCTTTTCTGACTCTCATTTCTTCATCTTTAAAATTGTGCTATACTGCTCTATAGCACAGGGAACTGTATCTAGTCACTTGTGATGGAACATGATGGAGAATATTGTGAGAAAAAGAATGTATATATATGTATGATTGGATCACTTTGCTGTACAGTAGAAAATTGACAGAACACTGTAAACCAACTATAATGGAAAAAGTAAAAATCATTAAAAAATAAATAAGATGTGGATGATAAAACTTTCTCATGAAAGTCTGTGAACAGTTAAATTGTATAAAGTACCTCATAAAGTATCTAGTAAATAGGAGGTTCCTAATGTATGGAAAGTTGAGATAGTAAGGATTCAATCACTGGGGTCAGACAACAGATGTTCTAAGACTGCTGTTTCTGTAGCCAAGGAGTTCCCTTGTGGCATGGCAGGTTAGGGATCTGGCATTGTCACTGCAATGGCTCTGGCTACTGCTGTGGTTCAGGTTCAGTCGCTGGCCTGGGAACTTCCACATGCCATTGGCACAGCCAAAAAAAAAAAAAAAAGAAAAAAGGAAACACCAAATATGGTAGCCATTAGGTTCTGTGGCTATTTAAATTTAAGATTATTTTAGGAGTTCCTGTCGTGGCTCAGTGGTTAACGAGTCCGACTGGGAACCATGAGGTTGCAGGTTTGATCCCTGGCCTTGCTCAGCGGGTTAAGGATCTGGCGTTGCCATGAGCTGTGGAGTAGGTTGCAGACATGGCTTGGATCCCGCATTGCTGTGGCTGTGGTATAGGCTGGCGGCTACAGCTCCGATTAGACCCCTAGCCTAGGAACCTCCATATGCCGTGGGTACAGCCCTAGAAAAGGCAAAAAGGCATAAATAAATAAATAAAATAAAATTATTTTAAAATGCAGTTCCTCAGTAGCCATATGTGGCTAATGGCTACCCTAGTGGGCAGCACAGATATGGAACATTTCCAACATCACAGGAAGTTCTGTTAGACAGCTCTGCTCTACGACTTCTGAATAAGGGGTGCCCTGGGCCTGGGTGGACCCCAAAAAATGCCTGGGTGGGATTCATGTTTGAGTTTTGGAGGCCCGATAAGTGTTAAGACCATTAGCAGGGGAAAGAGGAAATTTCACATGTGTTTAAATGCGTGAAGAGAGACACAGCACTCCAAGGTCCAAGTGCTTATTCTCTGTACCCATGTTACACATGCCCCCCCACCCCATGAGAGAAATATCTTTTTTTTTGTCTTTTTGCCATTTCTTGGGCCGCTCCCGCGGCATATGGAGGTTTCCAGGCTAGGGGTCCAATCGGAGCTGTAGCTGCAAGCCTACGCCAGAGCCACAGCAGCATGGGATCCGAGCCACGTCTGCAACCTACACCACAGCTCACGACAATGCCAGATTGTTAACCCACTGAGCAAGGCCAGGGATTGAACCCTCAACCTCATGGTTCCTAGTCAGATTCGTTAACCACTGTGCCACAAGGGGAACTCCCGAGAAATATCTTTTAACAACGAATTCCAATTGTTGAATGGAACCCAAAGTTTTACATGTTCTTGTTTTATACACTTTTGTTGGGTTCTCTGGAGGAGCAGGGACTGGATGATCAGCCCCTTCCCTGTGGTGACCCTTGTGAGTCTCAGCAGCAGGGACAGAGCACCAGGCAATCCCAGTGACAAGTCATCATCCTGTTGCTCCTGCTCTGGGCCCTCTCCCCTCCTGTCTCTCCACCCTTCCCCAGCCCCAGCAGGGCAGTTGGAAGCTCGTTGGGAAGCTCCTTCTCTAGGGCCATCACAGAGGTTCTTGCCTGTCTCTGCATCAGCTACCTGAGCTCCCAGTCTTCCCTGTGCCTCCAGTTCAGTGCTCACCAGTACTGGAATGGATCCTGCCACCGACTGCAGCAAACCCAGGCTTCCCAGCAGTGCCCTCACACTTCAGGCAGTTGGGCTCCTCCAGCCCTCCTACCCCCTCCCTACCTCCCTGCACACAGTGTGTATTTCTTTCCAACACCCAACCATTCCACCCCTCTCCACGCAACCACATCTCATTCTGCACATTCGAGACGAGGTCTTTTCTTTTTTCTTGTAGCTACACTGTTCCTGGCTTCTCAAATCTGGCTCAAAAGTTGTCCTCCTGAAAGCTCCTCCTGGCAGCCCTATTCCTGCTGAGTCCGGGATCCCAGGGGACTCAGATTGCCTTAGCTCACTTGCAGCCATGGCTGAGTTGCTCCGCTGATGCTTTAAGCCATTTTGGGTGGCATGTTCTGCTTTCCTCACTTGGCTGGTCACTCACTGAGCAAGGGACCCTTCAGCTATTTGGATGGAATCTTTTGAAGCAGAACAAGCCTAAAACAGAGCTCTGAAATTGGACCCCAAACTATATCCGGTGTCTCCTCTTGCCAGTTTGTTCTCTCAGAGCTCCCTCCCACCACACCTGCCCACCCACAATTTGTCCAAGCAGGATTCCCTTCAACACCCAAGGGCACAGTCTCATCTTATTTTGTTCTCTAAGGGTGCAGGTGTTTACTAGCTGGCTGGCAAAACAGTGGATGCTGCTGGGCATATGCATTGGTTTAGAGCAGTGGCTGCACACGGATTCCTCAGGGACTTTTTTTTTTTTTTTTTTTTGTCTTTTTGTCTTTTGTCTTTTGTTGTTGTTGTTGTTGTTGTTGCTATTTCTTGGGCCACTCCCTCGGCATATGGAGGTTCCCAGGCCAAGGGTCAAATCGGAGCTGTAGCCACCGGCCTACGCCAGAGCCACAGCAACGCGGGATCCGAGCCGCGTCTGCAACCTACACCACAGCTCACGGCAACTCCGGATCGTTAACCCACTGAGCAAGGGCAGGGACCGAACCCGCAACCTCATGGTTCCTAGTCGGATTTGTTAACCACTGCGCCATGACAGGAACTCCTTTTTTTTTTTTTTTTGTCTTTTTGTCTTTTCTAGGGCCGCTTCCCATGGCATATGGAGGTTCCCAGGCTAGGGGTCTAATTGGAGCTGTAGACGCTGGCTTATGCCAGAGCCACAGCAACACAGGATCTGAGCTGCGTCTGCAGCCTACACCACAGCTCACTGCAACGCCGAATCCCTAACCCACTGAGCAAGGCCAGGGATCAAACCCACAACCTCATGGTTCCCAGTCAGATTCATTAACCACTGTGCCATGACAGGAACTTCTCCTCAGGGACCTTTAAAAAATGTGAATGTCAAGAGTTCTCTTGTGGTTCATCGGGTTAAGGATCTCGCATTGTCACTGCAGCAGCTCAGGTCACTGCTGTGGTGCAGGTTCGCTTCCTGACCTGGGAAAATAGGCACGGCCAAAAAAAGTGAATGTCTAGGCTCTCTCTCAGACCAGCTGCATGCGGATCTTCAGGTCTGTCTGCCTTTCCCAACTCAGGTAACATGCTAGACCATCTGCTGAATCAGGGAAGAGACCAAGGGCAACAGCATGACAGAGTGTTTGAGAAAGGGGCTCTGGAGTGATACCAGCTAAGTTCAGATGGCAGCTGCACTCATGTCTGTGTGGTCCTAGGCCAGCCTCTGAGCTTACAGCTCCTTCCTCTGTCCGTGGGGCAATGATAACTGCACCTCCTCGTGGGGCTGCCACGAGCATCACTTATCAAATACTGAGCACTGCAGTGCAGGCATAGAGTTAAGGGCTCATTAAAGGTTCACCACTTCATTCCTCCTTTCTAGCTTTCTCCCCAGGATCCTTTCTGAACCCCTCTCCCCTTGCCTCTTCTTCTCAAGGCCTGGTGTGAGGAAGTGCTGCGTCAGGGGAGCAGGTGATGACAGTACAGGGAATTTGGGGGAGCCATATCCTCACAGGTGCCTGTGCCACTGCCCGCTCTGCCCATGCTGGGAACAGCCCTAGGAGGAGGGTGAAGTGGATCAGGGGCCATTGGGAAAGCTGCACTGCCCTCCACGATCCTTTATGAGGGCTGTCCTCTTGTGCCCTTACCCCTACCCCAGGCACTGGGTGGAATCAAAAGCTGAATTCGGGGAGAGTGGTGGCAGCAGAGATACCACTGATGAGCCAAGACCTCCCTGCCTCTCTCTCCTGGCATGAATGCACAGGTCTGTAACGGCAGCAGCTTTTCCCAGCACCATCTGACATTTCTTCTGGATTTGCTTCAGCACCTAGCCGAGCACTCCATAAATTCTGCTAAGGGTGGGGAGGGGGAGGGAGGGATGGGGCAGGGGATAGGAGGGTTAGAGCACAGACTAGAAAAGGTGGATTATTACAACACAGACAGTCCTAAGATTCTCTCCTGAGGAGGGGAAAGTAAGTACACCCCAAAAGGGAAGCTGGGGGACTCCCAAGGAAACACTTCATATACTTCAGCATCTCACACAGGTCTGGCACTGGAATAACACGTGGAAATGAGCAAGAACGCAGGCTGCAGATAAGCAAACGCCCATAGGTCAAGTCTACCCCACCTTTATATGAACATGGTAGTTACCTTTCTCCTCAGAGGGGGTGGGTGTAGGTGTGGGCAGATCTGCTGGGCCCAGTGAGAAGGCTGAAAGGAGCTTGCCTGGTGTCCTAGTGCAGCCACATGGTTTGGCATCTTCTTGTCCTATTGCAGTTAGCACAGGATGTTTGCTGTATGTACCTCATTCCTCTATTTTCCGCCCCTGAAATGCCTTCAAACCTAACCCATCACTGGGGACCCAGGTGAGGTGCCATTGCTGGGAAGCTCCCTTTGCTGCACCTTCTCTTTCTCTTAACTCCGAAGGCTTTTACTGTCAGGCCCTCACATCCCCTGACCAACCACTATCTTGTGATGCCTCACGTGCTACCTTATACCATTATTTAACTTTTGGTTTCTGTGTACTATATTCCTTACTGAAGCTGGGAGCTCCCTGAGATCATGGCTTCTGAATCTTTGAAGCAAGTACAGGAGCTAGAATAGAGTTGAGCATATTCATACAACCATTCAGCAAACCGTTATTGAGCATTTGCAACAGGCCAAGCACTGTGCTAGGTGCTGGGCTTTCAACAGTGAACAAGATAAACTAATACACTGCAGGCATTTAGTGAATGTTTGCTAATCAGGTGTGTGGCTGGCTAGATGGATGGGTTGGTGGATGAGTGGATGAGGTCCCTATTGTATCATCTCTCTGTTCTGTTACTGCAGAGAAAAAGTGTTTTGTTTTTTTTTTTTTTTTCTTTCTTTTTTGGCCATGCTGTGTAGTGGCTTGATGTGGGATCTCAGTTCCCAGACCAGGGATTGAACCTGAGCTGCTCCAGTAAAAGTGCCGAGTACTAACCACTAGACCACCAGGGACCTCCAAAAAGCTCGCTTCTTTACTCTCCTGTAATCCCACAACTGATCTGGAGGGAAGGCAGTCCCAAGAAATTTAGTCTTTTGGGTTTTTTTTTTTCCCCTGGCCCTGCCCACAGCACATGGAAGTTCCTGGGCCAGGAATTGGACGCACACAACAGCAATGACAACGCTGAATCCTTAACCCGCTGGCCACCTGGGAACTCCAAAATATTTAGTCTTTTTTTTTTCTTTTTTTTTTTTTTTTTTTTAGGGCCACACCTGCAGCCTATGGAAGTTCCCAGGGTAGGGGTTTAATCGGAGCTGTAGCTTCCGGCCTACACCACAGCCACAGCAATGCCAGATCTGAGCCTCATCTGTGACCTCCACCATAGCTCACAGCTCAAGAGAAGGAAATATACTCACTGAAGGCATCTACTTGGTCATGCTGGGGCCAGAAGAGACTGGGGCCAACAAATCTAGGACCAGATTCCCAGGGATTCTTACGGAATCCACAGGGTCCCAGGGTTTTCAGGTGTTCTCTGGGACTGCTCGGGCATCTCTTCAGAGCATCCCCATCAGACACATGTCCCCATCAGACACATGTCCCCAGCCTCAGTGCTAACTAACACCTGATGACAGGGTGCCAGGGGCCACCTGAGACCAGCATTCTATGGCTGCTCCTGGTTGGTTCCTTTACCCCTTCTTCCTCATTGCCTCCCACATCCAGGTAACCTCCAGAGAAGAACCGGCCCAGGTTTTGGCCATGACACCCCAACCTGCAGCACGTGCCCCTGCATGTACCTGCACATCTGCTCTACCTCTAGATCAACTAGGGAAACTGGTGGAGCCTGGCATCCCAGTCAGTCTCAGGCTGACTTCCCAGTTTGGAACTGGGCTTTGACCTCAGCTGGAACCTGGGCCCATCCTCACCCTGGACAAAGCCTAGGTGGGGGTGAGGAGGCTTGTAGAGAGTCCAGGAAACCACACAGATGACCCTAAGGAGAAGAGACAGAGCACTTTCTTGTTAAAAAAGTATGCTTCCCTCTTATGCCAGCTTAGCCTGCTCAACAGAAGAGCCAGGACGAGCAGTTGGTGCTTAGTGGCTGCAGAAATGCAGGGCTGAACCTGACAGCCTCCTTATTTATCCCCTAATCCAGCTTCTTGCTCATTTGAATGTACCCCTAAGTGGACAAGGATTTTCTCCCTTTCAGTGTGGACTGACCCAACAACCCTGAGTCAGAGGTCTCTGGAGAACAGGCAGGGCGGAGGATGGTGGAAGTAGGGGGGAAAGAACAGAACACTGGAGAGGGAGAGGCAGCAGTGGGCAGGGGCACAGGTCTGATTATAGTCTTATCTCTCCACACTGATGGAAAAATAACAAGATAAACAGTGATGATGTCAGATGACAGATAATTCCACTAAGTATGCACAGTTATTTCACGTAGGTCATTTCATGTGGTCCTCGAACTGGAGAGGTGAGGAGCAAGCCCAGAGCCTGTATCTGGGAAAAGAAAACGGCTAGTGTGGAGCCTGGACCGAGGTTTTCTGCCTCAAGGTCTGATGAGCTCTCACCATACACTGTCCCTCTAACCTGTGAGGGAGGAGTCTGTGCCTTAGCTGTCACTGTGCCTCCCCCACCCCCACTCAGCACCTAGCCCAGCATGAAGCAAACATCTAACACATAACCATGGAATGGCCTAGAACTGACATTCGGATGGTCCTGGTAGCGGGTCAGCAGGAGGCACACGGATGCTCTGAGGCCTTGGGCAGGGGCCCTGCAGTGGCCAGGAGGGCAGGGCTGCGCATGGGCCGGGAGGAGGGCGGCTGCACTGTGCTGGGAGCAGACAGAGCAGCAGTGAGGAAGGGGCGGGAGTGAGCAGTGGGCAGGTGTCTCCTGCCCTTGGATTCACTACGCTGGGCCAAGCAGCTGGTTAGAAACAAAAACAAACACCAGGGATACAGGTTCCTGCTGTTAACAGCTTCAAACCGCCAGAGGAAAACTCCAAATAAATATAATTAGAAACTTGTAAAAACGTCCTCTCTGTAAACCTGCTCCCCAGGGTCTACCCTTTAAGCGCCCCCCCCTTCTCCCGCTCCCCCCCCCCCCCATGCTCGCATATCCTGACACTCCACCCTCACCCAGGATTCCTCACTCTGGGTCTTCTCTCCAGCTCAGCAGCTCCCACCCAGCTCTGTCTTCAGCTTGTTACCATCAGGGACCTGATGCAGACAGGCCCTGGCCTGGGGCTCTGAAATGCAAACCCAGCGGCTCTCTGGGGCTGTGGTTACAGCCACAGGAGCACCGTGGGGCACAGCACCCTACTTAAGAGTCATCATTCCACCTGAAGGGCCAAATTGCAAAGTCCAATGGCAGCTGTGGAACAGTGCTTTGCTCTGACAAGGGGAGCTGTCTAGGTTGGAGCAGAATAGAGAGAGCTAGACTTGGAAGTGAGAATATATGGTGTGGGACCTGAACTGGGGCCCTGGGGCCTTGCCCAGAACCCAAACATTTCAGCTCTTCTTCCTAGTGTTGTTGGATACATACACATTCACACACTTGTTCGGCAGGGGCTGTTTCCAGGGGGAGCGCCCCCACTTAAGGACACAGTAAGAACTACAGATATGTGCCCACATCACTGGGTGGGGAAAGGAAGAGTAGCCACATGATGTAGCCCTGGGCAGGGGACAGTGAAGCAGACCCAGGGAGGAAAGGGCCTAAGATTCCGGCCAGAGCTTGGGGAGGAGTGGGGCTTGCTATTCCACCTTCAGCAGGAAGGATTTCTAAGAGATGCTTAATCTCAGAGCTGAAAGGGATCCTATGGTTATGTGTCCATTTTATGAGTGAGAAAGAGAATTTCACTTATTTCCTCGGAGGCCCCAATCCTCAGGCTCTGCATTTACCTAAACCCACTGGTACCTGTCACACTCCCCACCCCAAGCCATCTGGGGCTGGCAGTTTGTAGCATGTAAAGAACACAGGGGCCAGTCTGGCAACAGAGGGGCCAAAAGGGGCAAGAGGAGGGTCTGTGTTCCCCATCAGGCCAGGCGACTAGCTCTTCTACCGCTCGAACATCCCTGGGTGGGCAGCGGTGTCACTTTCCCTGCAAGGACCAGCAGCCCCTCTGTTTCCATACTCCTGTCTAACAGCTGAGCCTGAAGAAGCTGTCCCCAGGTCTGGGCCTCTTGCGGGCACTGCCAGCCTCAGAGTAGCTCCGCAGTTTCCAGCCCTGACAGGGACTCTTTCTTGTTGGCGGTCATGTGCTAAGGGTACAGGACGTCAAAAGAGGCCCACACCCTGACACACGGGGACCAGAGCTGGGGGCAGGGACTGGGTTAATTCAGGCAGCAAGCTCCTTTACTTCCACCTCCTCAAGAGGGTCTGAAGCCATCCACCCCCTCCCCTCCAATTCAGCTGACTTCTTTACTTCTCCAATGAAAACAAAATGCACATGGCCGGCTTCCTTCTTCCTCTCACCGGAGCACTGCATTCACGCACGCGTGCGCGCGCGCACACACACACACACACACCCTGAGTCATGCACATGCACGCTCACACGCCCCAGTGAGTGCACACCACGCATTCCCAGACTCACACCCAGGGCCAGCTCCTTTTACAACAGGTCCCAGTCACTCACATCTCAAACCGGTTCTCAAGTTCTCGGATTCCTCAAGGTTTCAGGAAACAATCTCATTTCGGGGTTGCTGAAACCTTTTTTTTCTCTCTGCCTGCAGTTATTCTGGCCTCAGTGTCTTCTCATCTCCTCTCTCTCGCTCCTGCCTGCAGAGACTCAGGAGATGAGGGGGAAGAAGAGGAGACCTCCCCTGGCCCAGGCTTTTGCCAGCCCCCCAGGGGACAGGTCACTGAGAGAAGAGAGGTCAAAGGGATTCCTGAGGAATTTCTAAGCTGTCCACCCCCCTTCTCCACCCTCTAGGAAAAATGAAGGGGGGGGGTCAGGCTTAAAGGGAACTGACTGAAGATCATGCTGGCAAGAATGGGGACTGGCCCTGCCCCTCTCTCCCCAGAGTGACCTGGATGCGGCACGGGCAGTAGCCGCCTGCCCACGGGGCCACCCTCACCCGCTGACTCGGTTATGGTTTTCATTTCATATTTTGGAGGGAGGGGCTAGGAGGAACAGTCCCCTCACTGTAAGGGCTGGCCACAGGAGCCCAGGGAAGCGGGGAGGAGAGGAAACAGCCACATTAAAGAGGAAGAGAGCGGTGGGGGGAGAAAGAGACACACATACACCCAGACAGAGACCCGGAGAGACGCACAGAGACAGAGAGACACTGTTTGCCACCAGATGAAGGCTCTCAGTCCCAGGGATGGCGTTACTAGGAAACTCTAAATACACGACTTTATCAAAATTCTGTCCCTAATGAGGAGAGAAAACAACCAGGTAAACTAAACGGCTAGGCTGGCTCTCTCTGCCCGCCCTGGGGACAAGTTTTCCCCAGGAGGCCAGGAGACCTTTTCATTCAGCTGTAACCTGAGCCCTATGCAAGGATTAGGTCTTTTTAACCACTGCTGCACACCCCCCCCCCCAAAAGCAAAGCAAATTAATGCTTTTAAGTTAACAATTATCCTGGTTATCCAGTCTGTCTACTTTAAAATACACAGACAGGCACTTGAAAAACACTCAAAACCATGTACCCTATTCTCACTGTTTCCCAGGCACACAAGCTCACCCACCCACGTATCCACACACAGTTCTCAAAGACACCTAAACATCCCTATACATGCTTAACGACTCAGTCACAACAGACAGACACCCAGCTATGTCACCTGTGGGTGAGCGTGGTAAACCACACACACGCACGCACGCACGCACACACACAAACACACACGCACACACACACACATTCACCTGCATACTCAGGGCTCCTCTCCTTGTCCCTGCCCTCTCCATTCCATACCACTTTGGTTTTCCCTGGTAAATCTCTGGAGAAAAGACACAGAGACACAGATATATCCCCAGAGGTGCAGGAAATCTTGGCAACATACTTGCCAAGGGTATTTGTATCTTAAAGACCTGCTAGAGCATCGTTTAAAAGCATGTGGCATTCAGAGCACACCTTCAGGCACTGGTGATAAGTTTGGGAGCAAGGGCCATCCACAGCACTGTCTATGGGTAAGGCTGCTCTGCCTGCTCAGAAGTTGTCCTTCCTGCAACATTGGCCTGCGGATTTGGGACCAGAGACATTCTTCTAACCCAGTAGGCTTATTATTAGGCAATCTCTGGCAGACCAGTTTGATAAATTTCCCGGCTAGTAGGGTTAAAAGTAGCTGAAGTGACAGGCTTGGAATCTATGCACACCTAGACTCAGGGATCAAGAAGGAAGGAAGATGCACAGCTAACTGCAGCCCAGTCAGAGCAAGTGTGGCTTGAATGTGAGATAAGCAGTGGGCAAAACTATAGCCTCTAAGTTCCCTGAGGGCAGGGCCTCCACTCTGGCTGCATTTCCCACAGCGCCAGCAGGATAAAGTGAAAGAGGGAGCCTGAAGTACCTTGGAGAGATTCTGAGTCCTTCTGTCCCTGAAGGACAAGTTAATCTCCCAGGCTTGAAAGCCTGGGCTTGATAGCCTGGGCTTGATGGCACCTGTCCCTTCTAGAAGTCTCCATCTGCCCCACGACCCCCCCAATACTGCTTGCTCCCCCTTTTGCCCCCAGTCTCACTAGGCCACTACAGACACTGGCTCCAACTTGAAAGAGGTCCTTATCTTGTCTCTAGATTACTGCATGAAATCTGTTCCTTCCTTCAGACTAAACTCCCTAGCTAATTCCATGTTATGAGTAAGTCAGCATGCACTACAAAAGCCAGCTTTGTTTATGAAAACACAAGCAAATCCAGCGGGGAGAGGGGCTGCTCACAGACTGGGGGTGGCAGTGGTAGTGGGCTGTCTGGAACCAAGACTAGAGAAGAGGTACTTTGGAGTTGGCAGGGGTGGGAGTGGGGTCCGGTATTTGACAGCCAAGGGTCTCTAGTGTTTGGGTCTGTTAAAGCACAGGCTGGAGGAGAAAGAGAGTAGTTGAAGAAGGAGTGCTGGGGGAGAAGAGGATGGCACTGATATGGCACCTTCCATCCGGGACACAGAGCAACTTAAGAGTCAAGTGCTCAGGCTCCAGGACACAGCGACCTGACTGCTAGAGACTCTGGCTTCCCCAACTCTCAAGTTCAACATTCCCTTCTGGCCCAGCCACCTCCACACCCCAACCTGGCTTCAAGGAGCCCCTACGACAATAGGCAGAATCATATTCTCCAGGGCAAAGCTTTACCAGGAGGAATTTTCTTTTTGTCCATATAAATCTCTTCCTGGGTGAGGACTCAATGAGGGAAGGGTGCAGCAGGAGGTCAAGGGGGAGGGGAGGCTGACCCCAGGAGAATTGTAGCCCACCAGCCTGGTGTCTGCCAGCACAGCCTTGGGACTGGCCAGGCAATGAGCCTGGGGTCAGGGAAGGGGGCGGGAGGGCCTCCCTGTCTCTCTCTAATTCCTGGAGGGATCTGTCAGGCTCCCCAGCCTGGAATTTTACTTTGTTATTTCAATGCAATTCTGACCTGGATTTAAATGGAATTGGAAACCAGAGGCCTTTAATAAATAAATATTATGATAAGAAATGAAAGCCATGAAAGAGGAAAGAGATTTCCCCCCAAAGAGGCAGAAATGCGACATTCTTGCCCAGGGCCAGAGTCGCAGTTTTCTTCTCTCCTTCAGCCCCTACCATCCAGGGAGAGACAAGTTGGTTTTTTGGTTTTCCATAAAAGATCCTATTTTTAACATTTTTTCTACCGATAAGACAACAACTTCGAAATTTCTGTCTAACTTTGAGGAGGACTGGGGACGAGGGGAAGAAATAATATGGCATGGCTGGAAAAGTTTTCATTCTTTCAGTCTCTCCAGGCCAGACCTGAAGTTTCTGGCAGTGTTTGAAAGCAGAGAAGATCCTACTTCTGGAGGACGAGAAGTCTTTCGAAGATGCTGCTGTGGCAGTGCAGTCGGGCAGAATTCTGAGGTGCGTGGTCACTTTTGACCCCCAACTTCTCACTCATCCGTGCCGCCCCGGCTCCTCCAGCCTTTCGCCTGGGGGCCCGGGGCGCAGCGCCCCGAAGTCAGGTCCCAGCCAAGGAGTGCGGGTGCCCGGTGCCCGGTCCTGACAGCCGCACGCTTCCCGGCACCTGCCCTGTCCCTCGGGAAAGGCGCCCCCGCCCTCGGGCCCCGCAGCCCCGGCAGCCCCGCGCCCGCGCGCCCCTCCTTCCTTACCTTGCACGGCTTTGCTGTGCTGGGCGGCGCGGGCGTGGACCAGCAGGACGAGCAGGCAGAGCCCGGGCACGCGCCCCGAGCCCATGGCTGGAGCTACGGGCGGCCGGGCGGCCGGGGCTGGTCTCGCAGACCCGGGAGGGCGGAAGCGGGCCGGGCCCCCGCGCGCCGGAGGGGGGAGGGGTGGGGGCGCCCCGCCGGGGCCGGGCCGGGGGCTGCGGGCGCTGGTCCCGGACCGCGGCGCCCTCGGTGGGAGGCTCGCGATGCTGCCGGCTTCTCCCGGCCCGACGCCGGGGAGAGCGAGGCGGCGACCGCGACGAGGCTGGGGACGCTCCGCGCCGCTGTCGGAGGGCGGCCCCCGCCCTCTCCAAGCCCGGCTCGGCGAGCGGCGGCGGCGGGGCTGCTCCGTACAATCCCCCCGAGGTCCCAGCTTCGCCGGGAGAGAGCTGCAGCCGGAGAGCGCGCCGAGCCCGAGCGAGGGACCTGAGAAAGGGGAGGGGAAACGCAGCGCCAGAAACACGCCCTTTCTGCTGCTCTTTCTTCCTCTCTCGCTCTTTCTCCGTCTCTCAGGCTCCGTCTCTTTTTCTTCGCCTTTCTCCTCCTCCTCCTCTTTCTCCTCCTCTCCTCGCTCCTTTTCGTTTTCTTCCTCCTCCCCCTCCTCCTGCTCCACCACCTCCTTTTTCGTGCCCTTTTTTCTTTCAAATGGGGCCTCGGCGCGGCGGCCGCTCCCCCTGCGCGCCCGGGCGCGGCAGCCCCCTCCCCAGGCTGCCGGGCCGCTGCCTGCAGGAATTTACAATCCGGCGCTGGGGGAGCGGGCCCGGTCTCCATGGAAACGGCTTCCCCGGGAGCAGGGAGGTCAGGCGCAGACCTCGCACAATCAATGGATCAATGCAAGCCCCGCTCCGCTCCAGACCAAACAGCACCGGGCTCTGGCTGGTCCGCTCTCCCAGCGTAGAGAGCGGGGAGCTTGGGTGCACCCCCACGCTCGCACGCGAGGAGAGCTGTGCGACGCAGGTTTGCACGCACACCTTCAAGAGAAGACAAAGAGGGTGAAGGGTGTCGGGGAGGTTAGGGCGGACCGGATTGCATGGGCACTCAGGCGTGCCCCCTGTCCCAGCCGGACACGCAGGACACCGCCAAACAGGACTTCGAAAAACAGAGTGGTACCGACAGCGACAGCGGGTCGAGTCACGCCCCCCCCCCAACTCTTCCCACACCCGCAAGACTCAATCCCCATCCTAGTGCTGAGTCCACTTTAATTGAGGACCAGGAAGAAAGTAGTCTTCCCCCAGCTGAAAGTGCCAGGTCCAGGGCAGACTCCTTTGCAGTTAAGGCCTCGGAGGTGGCGCCTCAGTATACCCTACCCCGTAGAGACCAGGGCTCCGGTGTAAAACACTCTCCTTTGCTGGGCACAGGGGCAAAAGCTAACCCGCAGAAATCTGTCTATGTGTGTAGGTAAACACAAGGACTCAAAGACAGGCACGACATTCTCCTCCAAACCTGCCCTCCCACCTTCAAGATGTGGTCCCGACCAGAACATTCTTAAACTTTCATCCTTCCAACTCGAAGAAGCGGAAAAGGAAAGATAAACGGTATTTTTAAAAATAGGGGAAAGTGTGCCAGAGGAGCAGTGTCCCTGAACCATGCACAGCATGGCCGACACCTCCTGATGCTTTCATCAACTCTGCATCTTCTCTCCTTCCATCTGAGGGGAAAGAGGAAGGACCTCCTGAAAGGTGGTGAGAGCCATCTTGGAGTATGAGGCTTTGCTCAGCCTCAGACTGTCCTGCCCCAGGCAGGTACTTACAATTCAGAGCTAGTTTTCTGTAGGGAGAAGACCTTTGGGGTCCAGACTAACCTCACAGAGCCCTCAGGGTACCCAGGAGGAAGGGACAATGACCAGCATCCCCCTGAAAATAACTCAGTTCTTAGGCCCATCGATGCTGGCAGCCCACATTAGCTGGGGTGACAGGTGGGCTTTGTCAGAGGATTCCTTAACCCCCAGGAGAAACCCTGAGACTTTCCTTCCCTGGAGACTGACTGGAAAAGGAGGAGGCTGCAAACAGACTCAGGCATTTGAGGTGCTTGTCCTGCCTCTGTCCTGGGATGAAGATTACCTTTGGGCAAATCACAGCTCAGTGGGCCTCAGTGACCTCATCTAGAAAACAAGAGGGTGGATTAGCTCAGTGGTAGGAAGAAGAGTGCCCTTGGGAAGGCTGGGGGAGGAGGCCTGGAGAACCCCTGCTTGGCATGAGAACTGATGGTTGGAATGGGAGCACATAGGTCCTGGGAATGGTGTGTAGGCCACGAAAGGTTGGATTTGATGATCTCTGAGGTCCCTTCCAGCCCTGTCACTCTAGGACTCCCTCCTTCCTTCATTCCATTGGCAAACCCCTCCCCTTGAAGCAGCTTTGCCTGCTGCCACCAATTACGTGTAGGGCTGGAGAACAAGTGCAAACTTGCCATCTTCTTTGCCCCAAACAGGAGTGTGGTTTAAAAAAAAAAAAGAAGAAGAAGAAAGAAAAGGAATTGGAGGATGCCAGATGGTGCCTGATCTACATGGGGGCACAGAGAGCTGATTAGCCCCCCCAAGGCAGGGAAGGGCGATGGCATGGCGCCTTGCTCTGCCTCTGCCTTGCTTTGGACACTGGTGGGCGCTCCAGTGGGCCCCTAGGGAGGCGGGGCTCCAGCCTGCCTTTACACCACAGATGAGGTGGGCATAGAGGATTCTGTATGGCAGATTAGTAGGTCATCTCAGATCTCCTCTCCAGCTCAGCATGATTTCCTGGGCCTGGGAGTATGGATATTACCCTGGCCTGCGGGGAGGGAGAGGAGGTGGCCCCACTTTAGCCTCCATATCTCTTGCGTCTTGGTGTCTTTTATTCAAGTTTCCTTCAGAGCAGAAACAGGTCTTATATCCGTAGGGTACTGTGAATTGGGGTGCTCTGCCCTGTCTACTTCTGCAGGGACTCACAACTGGATAGCTACTTAGGAAGATAACAAGGCAGGAATAGAGAGATGGCTTTTGCAAGTGCTACTACCAAAGCAGCAGTGCAGGCTGGACCCTCCCTGGCAGGGGCAGAATGTCCCCGGCGTCCCCGGCTTCTCTGGGCCTCCCACACTCACTCTCAGGCTGCACTTTGCTTTGGGGCTTTACTTTTTTTTCAGGAATACCTCTGTCATGCGTTTCACTCTAATTTCTCCTGCAAATGTCTAGGGAGAGGATGGGGCTGGCGGGCCCAGAGCCAATACCTCTCGATTCTGATCCTGCTTCCAAGGACACCTCTGCCAGGGCTCTGCCACATTCAGGGACTCCTCCTCCCCTGCCAAGTCTCCTCCCATGAGCTTTTGGTTTTCTTTCTGCCCCTCAGCTTCCCCATCTGTAAATGAGTCCAGGGCCTCTATCTTGACAGGCAACATAGTCTAACAGAGAACAAGTGCACATGGAAACTAGGCTACCCCAAGGTCAATGTCCCGCCAAATATCTATTTTGACTGAGTTATTTCATTTCTCTGAGCCTCAGCTTCCTCATCTAGAAAGTGGGTATGTCCACACAACCTCCCAAGTGAGGCATCATCTCTCTTTAACTACACTGGCTCTAGAGGAAATAAACCTGCAGTTCAGATCTCAGCTGTGACTCAGGTAGGTTACTCAATCTCGGTGAGCTTCAGTTTTTTCTTCTGACAAAAGGAGTAAAAACACCCATCTCATAGGGTTATGGTGTTAATTAAATGAGATCATGAATGGAAAACCCCTGGCATATAGGCGTTCCATAGGTGGTGGCTCTTTGTTGGTATTTCCACTACTTCTCAAAAGGAACAAAGGCCTCAAGTGTCTTTAGGAAAGGTGTCTTAGTGCCTGGGGACAACCAGTCTTGTCCCAGGCCAGACTTTGACACAGCGAAGTGTGATGCAGCCAGCTGGGGGTGAGCCTCACCACCCTCCCATAGGTGAGAAAGTTCCCAAAATGCCAAGCATTCCAGCACACTGCCCTCATCAGCACACTGCCCTCATCAGCAGCACATTGGAATTGGAAAGTTGGAAGGACACTTACCTGCCAGGTAGAGTAGCTCCAGAATCCCCCTTTCCCTACCGCTTTGTACCTCTTTCCTGCCTCAAAAAGGCACAGACACTCTAGGGCACAAATCAGAGCTCACTGCTACCACTCACTCAGTGCTTTTCTATGTGCCAGGCCTATCCGGCAAGAATTGTTATCTTCATTTTGTTGATGGAAAAGTGAGGCTAAAGTCACTTTTCCCAGATGACTGAATAAGAAGGGACAGAGCGGAGTTCCCCTTGTGGCTCAGCGGTAATGAGCCCGCCTAGTATCCATGAGGATGGGGATCCCTGGCCTCGCTCAGTGGGATGAGGATCTGACATTGCCATGAGCTGTGGTGTAGGTTGCAGATGAAGCTCGGATCTGGTGTTGCTGTGGCTATGGCATAGGCCAGCAGCTGCAGCTCTGTTTCAGTTCCATATGCTGCAGCTGAGGCCCAGAAAGAAAGAAAGAGAGAGAGAGAGGAAGAAAGGAAGGAAGGAAGGAGAAAGAAAAGCAGAAAGTAAAAAAAAGAAAGAAAAAAAAGAAGGAACAGAGCCAGGGCTTGGGGCCTAGGCTTAGCTCTGAAATACATACCCTTCTCTGTTCTCTCTTCAGTCTCTGAAAACAGAGAGACCTAACACATTCTTGTTACTGTGACAGTTTAATCACTTGGGGCAGACCAGGCCCAGTGGTGTGAGCGTCATAGACCAGCCCCTTCACATTCAAGACGTTGGAGGGCAGTGCGCTTGCTCTGGAGGGTCACAGAGGAGTAGAATTTCAGGGGACTTAACCATCACATTTGTCTGATGACGAGAGGTCACAGGGCTGCCCTGAGTCACACATGGTATTTCAGAGGCAAAGCTAGAAGCAGAACTGGGGCTCCCCTGACTTCTGACTCCCAGATCAGTGCGCCCTGGCCTGTACCCTCTGAGCTGCCAGTCCCCCACTTCCAGTTTTCGCTTTTCCTTTTCCTGATGATGTGATCCATCAAGGAATCCTGTCAAGTGGTGTATGGTACGTCTATCCTCCACTCAATGCCCGCGGTCCTCTGCCCTCTAGAGTGTGCAAAGGAAATAGAAAATGTGGTGCCTGATCAAAGATGTGTTTCAGCACCAGGGCAGGATACAAGACCCCTTCGCATCACAAGGCCAATCCCCCTAAGGCCCTGGGTCTTACCAGGAAGGCAAGATTTGTATGTGCAAAGTAATATCTGAATGCAATGTCAAGCAATCAGACAGAGCACCAGGGCAAGTCAGAGGACACCAGAGTCAATTAGCCAGGAAGGCTGGAAGACATTAGGGGGAATTTGAGGAGACTCTTGGTGACGCTTAAACAGAAAGAGATGGATAAGATAGAAGGATAAACAAAAATCAGTACTTAGCAAATATATAGAGAAAAGGGAACAGTCACAACAAAAACAATTAAAAAAAAATAGAAGAAGGGGGGGGTTGTATTAGGTCAGTGGACAGGTTGACCCTGGTCAGTCCTTGTTTCTCACCTGCCCAGGATGGCAGGCGCCATTTGGCCATGGAAACAGAAGATTGGAAGAAACGTTCTCTCAAAGTCTGTTCCAGCCTTGGGATTCTAGGAGTAACTTGTTCCAAGGCATTTGGTCTTGTCTTTATGGTCCACTAGCAGGCCTGCCAGGACCTGGTGGGGGAGGGGGTGGCCTGGTCCGAGCCGCCCGCCCCTGTTCCAGCCCCTCCACTTGCTCAGCCTCCTTGGCCCCTCATCCCAGTGTCCTCCAAGCCCTTCCTCCCTGCCCACCCCCACACCTGAGTCAATTTGCCACCTGCTTCCTCTCCACCTGCTCCCTGGCTGCTTCCATGAAGGAAACAAAGGTCTCCACCCTGCCAGTTGGCATCAACATTGATGTGTGGTTCCAGACTTCTCCACATCACACGGCCAGTCTCCAGACTTTCCTGAGCCTTTGTCCTGTCTCCTTCTGCACAGCTGCCTTTCCCAGCTCTGGATTCCCCTCTGCCATCCTCAGCCCCCTTGCTTCTCCATTCAGCTCTCGACTTCTGTTTCACTGAAAAGCCAACAGTGATCTGGCATGAACTTCCTGTCTCCTGCGCCCGCTCCCTCCACTCCTGGGAGAGGTCCCTCCTTTGGACCAAGGCCAATCCCACATCCATGTGCCCTACAGGGAACTGGTGCTGTCAGTTATCCTCTCCTTCTCCTCCTGTAGACACAGTAGAAGCCTCAGCATCCCACAGCAGTAGCAGACTCCCCTGGACCCTGCTGCCTCCTGTCCTTTCAGTCTCCTGGACTTCTTGGCGGATTACTTCCGCTCTCTGTCTCCACTGCTTCTGTCACCACTCACCCTTGTGCTGTCTGGCCCAGCCCCCTCTAACACCCCTCTTCCGGGTCTCTACTGACTTCCACATCTGGGACTGCTGGCCAACTCTATCTGGCCTGACCTCTCTGCATCATCAGAAGCTCTAAACGTTTTCCTTTCCCATCTTGGAGTCCTGCCTTTTCCCCAAAACCCTGCCAGCCACTCTCCCTTCCACTGGCCTCTTAAATGCTTAGAGCTTGGCTCTTTTCACTTTTCACATTATGTGGCCTCCCCTGGGACTCTAACCCGGGACAGCAAGGGTGGAGGAAAGAATATCGGCTCTGTGGTCACATGATTCTAACTTGAAACACCAGCTCCAACAATGGGTGAGTTTGAGCACATTTCTTCACCTCTCTGAGCTTCAACTTCCTCATCTAGGATAAAATTCTGACCTTGCAGGTTGTTGGAGAGCTACTGATAAGTCATGTGGAAGGTCCAGTACAAAGGAGGGGGCAGTTCATCCCACCTTGTGGGGCATTATGGTTCCAGTTGCCACCAGTGTGCCGATGACTCCCGAATCTCTCTTTCTAGCCCCATTTTCCTTTGAAGTCTAATTCTATGGGTCCGATTTTTCACATCTATGTCTCTGGCTCCCTCCTCTCTCTTCTAACTTGTCCTAAATTTTTACGTACTTGTAGATATTTCCACTGGTATTTTTCAAGATCTTAAGATGAATCGAACCCCAGCTAAACTCACTGTTCCTCTCAACCCTCTCCCCTTTCCTGTCCTTCTGGTCTCTATCCTAGGGTTAACGGCCCCATAACCCACTCAGCAGCCCCAGCTGGATGTCTCAGAGTCTGAAAAGACTCTCTCCTCCTCCGCCATCCAACATGTCACTAGATCCTGAGGGTGAAACTTGTGAAACCTCCCTCAGTTCCAAGCTTCCCCTTGACCCCCGTTGCTGCGGCCTTGGTTCAGGCGTTCAGTGTGTCTCCCATGGACAGAGTTAAGTTTCAACCCCTCCCATGACATATGTTGTCTTCTCTACCAGTCCCAAACCCTCCTCTCCAGTGACATTTCATATTTCTCTTCTGATCTCACCCAGGCCACCAGGCCTGGCACATGCCATGTTCCTGCCAGCTGGCAAGCCACTACCACCTTCAAGATCCAGCTTAAATGTACCTTGTCTATGAAGTCTTCCTACTGCACCAGCAGGCTTGGAGCTCAGTGGTCCTTGAAACCTACCCCTGCGATGGCCTGGCCATCTGTACTGTACTGGTCTCTTTCGCTTGTCAGACATTTGAGGGTAAGACCCCAATTTGGTCACCACTGCATCCCCGGTCCTAAGCATATGCATGATGCATAGTTGTGCTCAATCAGTGTTTGCTGAATGAATGAAAGAGTGAAGGAATGGTGAGTTCATGGGAATCCCAAGGAGAGGCAGAGCATCCCTGACCTTCCTCCCTGCCTCCCATCAGCCTGAGAATGCTTGGGGTTGCCTGAAAGACTGGTGGCAGCAGAGGGGTTAGATGACTGGAGGGGCAATGTGGAAACCAGCGGCAGTGTGGAGATGCCAAGCTGAAGACAGACCCCACAGATGCAGGGGACCTAGGACAGGATTCTTTTGGCCAGGGACTCAGATTCTGGAAGACAAAGAATCAGAACTGGAACCTTCCAAGCCAGAGCCCAAGATCTCCCCCAGGGTTTGGAGAGCGGGATGATGGCAATCTGGATAAAGCAGCAGTAAGCAAGAGATGGGAGAGAAGCAGTCATCCGAGGCCGGGGACCAAGGTGGCTGAGGTGAGGTCCACAGGCAGATTCTCCATCTGAACTTTGGGGAGGCAGAACCCTCATCATCACTACCCCTTCATCAGAGATCTTTCATACTGGTGCTTCCCATCATTAAAGGATAACTCCTTTGAGCTAAACTTGTGTTCCTTGGGTCCCAAATTCAAATATCTCTGTGAGAGAAGGTGGCAGGATTAATCTTTTGTCATTTAAAACTTTAGTTATGAGTTAGGACATTCCCTTCATGGCTCAGCAGTTAACAAACCCAACTAGGATCCATGAGGTTTCAGGTTCAATCCCTGGCCTTGCTCAGTGGGTTAAGGATCCAGCATTGCCATGGGCTGTGGTGTAGGTCACAGACGTGGCTCGGATCCCGTGTTGCTGTGGCTGTGGCATAGGCCAGCAGCTACAGCTCCCATTCATCCCTTAGCCTGGGAATTTCCATGTGCTGCAGGTGCGGCCCTAAAAAGCAAAAAAAAAAAA
Organism: Sus scrofa; assembly: GCF_054392235.1. Classification (NCBI taxonomy): domain Eukaryota; kingdom Metazoa; phylum Chordata; class Mammalia; order Artiodactyla; family Suidae; genus Sus; species Sus scrofa. The sequence continues at coordinate 39,672,483 of NC_139389.1, read as the reverse complement.
AAAAAAAAAAAGAAAAAGAAAAAGAAAACCCAAAACTTTGATTATTAGCTGAAGCCTTAACAACGATGTGGCAAAGGAGGGGCTCTAGGGACACTCAGTCAGCTTTCTAACTCTGCTGAGAGCTGGTTCAGCTTTGCTCCTCCTGTCCTGCTTCCTTATGGCTCTCCTTCCCCAGGTCCCCATTGGGGTCCCTCCCCAGAAGAAAAGATGGAAAGATAGAAGACCTCTCCATCCCAAACTGTAATTCCTCTGGCATCTGGGTTAAAGAAAGGATGGGTGAAGGTTTGGGGAGCAAGTTCAAGGTACTCATGAACCGATTCATAAAGCGAATTGCTGTAAAATAAAACTCAGTTCCCTCCATAGCTTCTGTTGTATTTTTCAAGAAGGGCCTGTATGGGACGGAGAATCCTTTTAGAAGAAGCTGAAAACCTGTAGCTAGGAAAAGGTGGGAAAGTTTGCCAGCTATGTGCTTAGGCTGAGTGTTGATACCCTTGCAAAAGCTGGCCTCTTTTATTTGGCTCTGCCTCCTTCATTCCACCACTTCTCCGTCTTAGGTGGAGCACTGTCTAGGCATCATGCTGAACTGACTTGGCGAAGCTATGGGGCATCACAGGCCTGCCTGGTGTCTCGTTCTGCAGGAGCTGCAGTGCACTGGAGGAGAACAAGCCCTGACCCCGACTCAGGCCTAAGGGACAGCCAGGAACTCAATCTGGTCCTCTCTTGCCCTCACTGGCCCCTCTACACCCCAGTCCAGTCCTGCTGGGATTGATTGAGGACTTAGGTTGCCCCTGCTTGGGGGACTCAAGCTGTAATGCTACCCTTTACCAGTAGGTGCCGCCATCTAACGTACCATTCTCCAGTTCCACAAGGAATCCAGTGCTTCAAGCAAATTTGCAAATGAAATTATTGTAAATGAGATATTCCTATATCGATGAAATTAAGATGTGGAATTAATTGTATGTATGTTTCTGTATAACCATATATTCTATTTTTAATGAGTTTGACATTCATCATGCACTTACTACGTGCCAGGATCTTAAAGGGTATGGGAATTCAAAGATGCCGGGGTTTCTCTCTCTCTCTCTCTCTCTTTTTTTTTTTTGTCTTTTTGCCTTTTCTAGGGCCACTCACGTGGCATATGGAGGTTCCCAAGCTAGGGGTCTAATCGGAGCTGTAGCTGCCGGACTGCACCACAGCCACAGCAACACCAGATCCAAGCTGCATCTGTGACCTACACCACAGCTCAGGGCAACACTGGATCCTTAACCCACTGAGCAAGGCTAGGGATCAAACCTGCAACCTCTTGGTTCCTAGTCGGATTCATTAACCACTGCGCCATGATGGGGACTCCGCCAGGGTTTCTCTTTTTAAGTTTATAATTAGGTAAGAGAAAAATTTGCATCTAAATAATTATAATATAAGGCAGAATATGGTAAATGCCAAAATTTAATGGGGGCGCTGGAGTAAAATTCTCACAAAGATGTAAAAAAGACATTAATTCCAGCTGGAAGCTTGGAGACTCAGAGGAGGAAAGGGTTTAAAGACGACCTCAAAGAATATATAGAATTCACAAACATGGAGTTGGGTGAAGAAGGTGAGGGCTTTCCAGGCAGTGGAAATGAGGTGAGCAAGGGCTTGGAGCGGGGAGTGTCCACTGGGAATGAATAATGTAGGTCCGCCAGAGACAAGGATTGAAGGGGGCGGGGAGGGAGATCTGTAAGGTGGGATGGGCCAGACGATGAAGAGCCTATTCCCACCTTATGCCAAGGGGTTGACCTTGTTGCAGAGGCACTGGGAACCTACAGGACTTTGAAGCAAGGCAGCGGCAAAGCTGGCTCATGTCATGAATTGGCTTTCCATACTCTGGACTTGATGGACTTTGCCAGATTTCTTCAATGTTTATCGAATTGATTTCATTGTGGATGCAGGAAGAGAACCAAGAGATGAAAGGGAGAAGAGACATAAAAAGAAGTGAAAGGGAGGAAGTTCCCGTTGTGGCTCAGTGGTAACAAGGCCAACTAGTATCCATGAAGATGTGGGTTTGATCCCTGACCTCACTCAGTGGGTTAAGGATCCGGCATTGCCATGAGCTGTGGCATAGGTTGCAGACGCAGCTCAGATCATGCCTTGCTGTGGCTGTGGTGTAGGCCAGCAGCTGTAGCTCTGATTTGACCCCTAGCTTGGGAACTTCCATATGCCGCACCTGTGGCCCTAAAAAAAAGAAAAAGAAAAAAAGGTGAAAGGGAGGGAAATAATGAACAGAAGGAAGAGAAAGATGGAGGAGAGGGAGCGAGAGGAGGCAGCAGAGGAGGAGGCAAGGCAGACCTGGTACTTGGGGGAGGCTCTGCTCTGTGGCTGTGCTCAGGGAGTTGTTGGGGCTTTTCTAGGCCAGTGGCCTCTGGCTCCAGGCCCTGGCCGACCACAGAGGACAATGTGAGGCAGGCTTGTTTGGTGATGTGTTTTCTGCTGGCCCTGTTTGTTTGTTTTCTGTTTTTCTGGCAGTGGACACGTCTGGGGTAGAGAAAAAGGAGGAGGTCAGGGGTGTGGCTGACATTGACAGTGGTCCCCAGGTCAGGGAGAGGCGGGTGGGATCCTTTAGTGGGGGCTTGTGGGCATTGGAGGTGGACTTTTGGTGTCCCTGCAAGGGGCCTCTAGGTGGGCGCCCAGAGCCAGGTGACCTGCTCAAGCCGAGATGGTTGGCCCCGAGCTCTTTGCCTGTCTTTCCCTGCCCCGATAGGGCAGGAAAGAATTAGTCCTTGAGGCCTGGGCTCCTTGCCTGTGTAGCCAGGATGTCGTGCTGGGCTGGGGAGCCTGTGTGGGTAGCAAGAACTTGGCACAGGGGTGGGGCCGAGATGGGGGGTGGTCCACTTGAGCTAGCCTGCTCCCAAGCCCTGACGATGAGCCTGGCTTGCTCCCTCCTGTCCCACAGTGCTCGGAAGCCAACCTAATGAGCACTATTAAAGTTAATGAAACGCAGCAATTCCTCCCTTTGCTCAGTTACAACTCTTTATGAGATTGCTCCCTTTTGCGGAGGAGAGTCATTTGAGCTGCCAGGGCTTGGCCTTTGTCCCGCTAATTTTTATTGGCCCATTAACGGGATCAGAGGCCGTGGGCTGACCAGGAATATCTGGTATGGGGTCCCAACAAGCCCAATTGGGTCCAGTCTCAGGTGGCCTTTTGATTCCAAATTAGCCTAAAAGCCCCTGTTTCCCTTCCACTGTCTGTTTCTTCCCCTACCTCCAAACCCAGTTTTCTCTGCAGGTACAGCCAGGAGATGGGACGATTTCTAAAGTTAGGAGATGCCTTTCCATCCCCCTTAGAGTGTGTCCAAACCCACTGACAGAGTAGGTCCCTTAGTAAGAACTCCAGTTGGCTTAAGGGCTTTACTCCTCATTAAGATGGAAACATACTGAACCTAGTTAGTCATTCACATGTTGGTGTGAATTAGTCCATAGGGTCATAGACAGGCTTCCAGAGGATCTGGGAATCTCCTGTATGATACACAAGCCTTTATCCCCAGTGTTCATTTTTTTGGAGAGAGGTTTTCTATGGCTTTCTTCAAAGTTTTCATGACACTCTTGCCCCCCCTCACACAAGGTAAAAAAAAAACCTCTGTAGAGATGGAAGGAGGATGGTTTGTAACCTGGGCGCAGAAGACAAACTCTTCTACCCATACCATCCGCCTGGCCAGCCCCACTCCTGAGGACGAACTAGTCCCCTCCTCCTTTGGAGAGATTTTCACAGCCCACCCATTGTCACCAGGGCTCAAGCATGCCTTTCCTAAATCTTAAACTAACCTCAAGTTGAGGGGTAGGGGCAAGAAGAGAGCCCTTTAACTCTGTGTTGGTTTACCTGGCAGGGCTGCAAATGATAGGTTCTCATGCTGCTGTAAATACTCATAAACTCACTGTAAGTGCTGGGCATCACATGACCCGGGTGCCCAGATCCTCTGCCGCCCCGTCCTAGCCTGGCACTCAGGAGGTCAGGGAGGAGGAGGATGCTGAGCTGGCAGCAGCTGTCATGACAAGGTCATAGCTATGGCTATGGGGGAAGAGGGCATGTTTGGAGCTGGTCTCTTTCATCCCTGTGTGGCTGTGGCTGTGGCGTAGGCCAGCAGCTGCATCTCTGATTCAACCCCTAGCCTGGAAACTTCCATATGCTGCAGATGCGGCCCTGAAAAAGCAAAAAAAAAAAAAAAAAAAAAAAAGTATAAATCAAATCATGTCTCTCTCTGGTTAAAATCCTGCAATGCCTTCCCATTTCTCTGAGGATGCAATCCAGCTGCTTGGCATGGCCTTCAAGGCCCTGCATGGGCTGCCTTGCCTCCTGCTCCAGCCCATCCTGCCCTTTAGCCAAGTAAAACATTATTTCATTTACTCAAGACTTTTTATTGGAGTTCCCTTGTGGCACAGCAGATTAAGGATCTGGCATTGTCACTGCTATAGCCCAGGTCACTGCTGTGGTGTGAGTTCAGTCCCTGGCCCAGGAACTTTTATGTGCCACAGGCACAGCCAAATAAAGAAACATATATACATATATATACGTGTGTATTTATACATATATATAGTGGAGTGAAAGAAAAGCCAAAATTTCTCCTTTTATTCTTAATTTATAAATTAATCTGCAAAAGGAAGCCCCAATAAAAATTGCATAACCCAGTCTTAAGAATCAGGCAATATTTACCCAGATACTTCCATTTTATATACTTTTTGTTTCTATTAAAATACTATCCTTACATAAAAATTAGACTTGACTTTTGTTTTTTTCTTTGACCCATGAAACTTTTTCATGCACCTAGCTAAACCAAGCTATTTCTTGGACAGAACAGAAGATTGAGCAGATCAGCAAATTGGGGATATGTTTCAGAAGCCTTTTCATACACACTTACGACAGCTCATAAATATCTGACTTACCCAATACTTTTCTTTTGCTTTTCCTCTCTCCCCATCTAGAATGTCAACTCCACAAGAGCAGGGACATTGTCTGGCTCGTTCACTGTTGTTTCCTCGTTATTCCCCTGGTGGCTGCCACCCGGCTGGTCCTGAATAATGATCTGTGGAATGAATAAATGAGGGTGGCAGGAGTTCCGAGAGGGAGAGGGACTCTTCTGGAAAGTCAGGGGAAGGTTTCTTGGGCACAATGAGGCTTGAAGCTTGTTGTGTGGGAAGAGTGGTGGGTAGGAGGGAAAAATGTATCCTGGGACAGGGCTTAGGGGATGGAAGAAGCAAAAGCCCAAAGAAGGGCCAGTGGCCAGCGTGTATTGCAACTGACCCCAGGGATGTGTAGGCAGCAGAAACTTCTCAATGGCAAAAGGACAAATGTGGTGTGAATATGGTTTTTGGTTCACGTGGATCCAGGGCTGAAGTGCTTGAGTCCCTTGATGAGGAAGAGGGGAGAGAAGTCATCCAAGTTGGAGCCTAGGGAGACTGGGGACAAATCAAGGGGGATTATTTTTTTCCTTTTAGGGCCACACCTGTGGCACACGGAAGTTCCCAGGCTAGGGGCTGAGTGGCCTACACCACAGCCACAGCAACACCAGATCCAAGCTGCGTCTGTGACCTATGCTGCAGCTTCCAGGAACACCGGATCCTTAACCCACTGAGCAAAGTCAGGGATCAAACCTGCATCCTCAGGGAGACTAGTTGGGCTCTTAACCCGCTGAGCCACAACAGAAACTCCACCAGGGGGGATTTCAACTGCTAAGCCTGGACGTGGCTCAGTCTGTGAAAAGTAATGATTATTCCTTTCGTGGTAGCTAATGTTAATGACTCTCACTGCCCTGACCCCTCTGACCCTTGGAATCAGATCTGGCTCAAGGGAAGTCAAGGGATGGAGTAGACCAGTGAGTCTAGACCAGTGCAGAGAACCCTGAGGCTCAAATGGGAGAGGCCCGGGGCCTGGTTCCTTCTTCCCTCCCTCTCTTGATGTGTGGCCTTGCTCAAGGCATTGGACTGCAATGGACCTCCGTGTCCTTTTGGAAAACAGAGTTAACAATACCTGCCACGTTCAGAGGAAAAATGAGGTCATGTTTATGCAGCGCCGTGAGCTCACTGGAGACAATGGGTGTATTCTTCTTAACAGCAACAATAATAATCATTACTGTAAATCTAACCAGTAAATATATCTCCTCAAAGCTGGAGTTGGGCCCCTCAGTAGGATAGCAATTAAAGTTAAAAAAAAAAAAATCTCCAGATGGGGGAATTTTCTGGCCCCATTTTGATCTTTGGGGTTTGCAGAATTGATATCGTTGTGGGAGGGAGAGAGGCCTATAACAATCATTCATCTCAACTCCGTTCCATTGTCCTTATTGTATCTCTCTTGTCCTTGAGTTATCCCCAGTGGGTGTTGAAACTTCCTTTTTTTTTTTTTTTTTTTTTTTTTGGCCTCCCCACGGCATATGGAGTTCCCAGGCTAGGGATCAGATTCAAGCTGTAGTTGAGACCTAAGTCGCAGCTACAGCAACGCTGGATCCTTAACCTGCTGTGCCAGGCTAGGGCTTGAAGCTCCATCCCAGCACTCCCAAGACTCTGACCACCCCCTTATCCCACAGCAGGAACTCCTAAGTGTTGTGACTTCTCACCCCTCTTCAGTCCCTTATGCCCCCATCTCCACAGACACCCAGTGTTTCTAGTCACTCACAGATGTAGTCATTTGGCTATTAGAGATCCGGAGCATTTGGGCATTGGCCACAAACTAGCCTGCAAGGTGGGTGGCCTGTCTCAAGCCTCATTTCCACCCATCCCACTAAATAGGCTGATGATTCCCAAACTGAGCTGTGTATTCAAAGCCTTGAGGGTGCAGCCCATGGATGCTCAGGTGATTCTCATGCAGCCAGCCAGCACCTGTCTGAATTTTGGAAGCACTGGCTTAATGATGTATTAGTTGAAATGGGTCTACAAGGAGCAAAGTGATGCTTGTTCAAAAAGGCCTGGGCCAAGCTGCAAAGACCCTTTCCCCTGCCCCAATCCGCGAAAATGACAGAAAACTATGGGAAAACAAAAGGGAAAAACAAAAGGGAACTCCTAGCATATCAGAAACACCGGATACCAGAAAGATTAAGAACAAATAGCATCAAAGCTATAAAGAAATAAAACTGGAGGAAATTGGAGTTCCCATTGTGGCTCAGTGGGTTAAGAACCCGACTAGTATCCATGAGGATGCAGGTTTGATTCCCGGCCTGACTCATTAGGTTAAGGATCCAGCGTTGCCACAATCTGTAGTGTAGGTTGGAGACAAGGCTTGGTTCTGGCATTTCTGTGGCTGTGGTGTCGGCTTGCGTCTGCAGCTCCAAATCAATTCCTAGCCTGGGAACCTCCATGTGCCATGGGCGCGGCCCTAAAAAGCAAAAACAAAACAAAACAAAACAAAACTGGAGTAAATCATAGCTAATATACATGAAAGAGAAGACCACTGTGGAGGGAAGAATGGTTTGGGGTTTGAGGGGCTCTAAACCTGAGACAACAGATTCAAAATAACCAACGGAAGTCCCGGAAGTGTTCCTTGCTGCTTCCTGACGTGTGTTCAGTAGTTGGCAGCAGAGGATTTATCCCAAGGTGCCAGGTCTAAGGAGGTCCAGCAATACCCCAAGTAGCTACAGACAGTCTAAAGGGAAATGGGGAGTCCTCACCCTGAAGAAAAGCTGCTAGCAGGCCATTGCTCTCTCTCCCATCCTCAACAGCCAGAGTCACGGCTATAGTGAACACAAAACTGATATGTAGTTATTCTCAAACACAAACATAAGCAGAACATCAAAAAATCACAGCAGATTAAGGACAAATAAAACTGTGGTACAGAGCAACTCTAAGCTAATGCTGCCCAACAGAACTTTCTGTGATGGTAGAAGTGTTCTGTATTTGAGCTGTCCAATACGTAGCCACACACTACATGCGGCTAGAGACTATGTGAAATGCGGCTGCTGCAACTGAGAACTGAAATTTTAATTAAATTAAATTTAAATTTAAATAGCAAGCAGCTACTGTACTGGGTAGCATAGCTCTGAAGTTAACGTATAGAACAGTTAATACCCAAAGAAGTAGAAATAATAGGAGTTCCCACTGTAGCTCAGTGAGTTAAGAACACAATATTGCCTCCTTGAGGATGTGGGTTCGAGCCCTGGCCTGGCTCAGTGGGTTAAGGATATGGTGTTGCTGTAAGCTGTGGCATAGGTCACAGATGCAGCTCAGCTCCTGTGTTGCCATGGTTATGGCATAGGCTCCAGCTATGGCTCTGATTTTACCCCTGGCCTGGGAACTTCCATATGCCGTGGGTGCAATGTAAAAAGAAAAAAAAAAAAAAAGATAAGAAAAGAAAAAGAAATAGAGATAATAGAACAAAAAACCCCAACAAAACTACTTTAGTTGAAGAATAATTATTATCTTCAAGAGATGAAAATTAATAATAAATGTATTTTAAAAATCAACTAGATTTTGGTCTTTTTTTTTTTTTTTTTTGCCTTTTCTAGGGCCGCTTCCGCGGCATATGGAGGTTCCCAGGCTAGGGGTCTAATTGGAGCTGTAGCCACCGGCCTACACCACAGCCACAGCAACGCGGGATCCGAGCCGCATCTGCAATCTACACTGCAGCTCACGGCAATGCCGGATCCTTTAACCCACTGATCAAGGCCAGGGACCGAACCTGCAACCTCATGAAATCAACTAGATTTTTAAAAATGATAGTTAGAATTTAAAAACAAAAAAACTAGAAATTTAAAAACAATAGTTAGAATTTGAAATTTGGTAAATGATCTGAGATGAATTTAATGATCTGGTTTTAGGAAGACTGAGCTGAAGAAGTCTCCTTAAACACAGTGAAAAGGATAGAATGATGAAATTCTGAGAGAAAAAGGTAAGAGACGTCTGTCTATAAAATGTCAGAATAGAAGAGAGAAAATAATTAAAGAACTAATAAGAGAAAATTTTCCAGTTGTTGAAAGAAATTAATCATTAGATTGAATCTTTTCAGGAAAAAAAGACCCACAACAAGACACATTGTGGGTCTTTTCTTCCTGTAAAAAAGGATCTAGAAGCTTCCAGAGAGAAAAAGCAGGTCACCAACAAAATAACATTAAATTAGCATTACACTGAATGTTAAAAGACAATAGGACACTATCTCCAAAGTTCTAAAGGGAAATGAAGAATTCAAGTGGGAGGGATAACGTAAGACATTTTTTTGTTTTACAGAGAGAAAGTTTGCCACCCTCATATTCTTTGAAGAATTCCTAGGGGAGGTGCTTCCTTTAAAGAAATGGTGAACTCAAGGAAGAGGAAGACGTGGGATTCTGAAACGGTGGTGAACAAAGACACTAGCAAAACTTGTAGTGAAGTCTGAATTATTGAGGCCTAATGTAAACATTTCAAATACAACAATTTGAAACCGTCATCTGCCCAGATGATCTCAGTCTGGGAATTGGCGCCCCAGGGAGGAAGAGGCATGTTAAAGTGTGTTAATGAGGAAAAAATTTCCTGATTAGCTCTAGACATTGACAGAGAATCATGACGTAAAGAATATAGGATTCAAATTCAGAGAATAAGCAAAGAAGATGGAGAATTGGAAAATCAACTTCCAAATCACTAGAATGAACTAAAATTAGGGGTGGGGGGAGGGGGAGCAAAAATTTAATCTAACAAAAAGCAGGAAAAAAGATTTTTAAAAGAAAGCAAGGTAAAGAGGAAACATAAAATAAGTCTAAAAATTATTCATGATACATGAAAAAAGAGACAATTTTACTTATTTAGACTTAAATCTAAAAATATCATTCATAATACATGAAAAAAGAGACAATTCTATTAAAGGGCAAAATCTGGCTATATGCTGTTTACACAGATGTATTTGAAACCAAGTAGCAAAACATTTTGAATATGAACAGATGGGAGAAATATACCAAGCAAATGATAACAAAAATAAAGCAGGTATATTAGCGTTAGACAGTATATTATTCAAAGCAGAAAGCACTAAAAACAAAACAAACAAAAAAAAACCGGAGTTCCCGTCGTAGCGCAGTGGTTAACGAATCCGACTAGGAACCATGAGGTTGCGGGTTCGGTCCCTGCCCTTGCTCAGTGGGTTAACGATCCGGCGTTGCCGTGAGCTGTGGTGTAGGTTGCAGACGTGGCTCGGATCCCGCGTTGCTGTGGCTCTGGCGTAGGCCGGTGGCTACAGCTCCGATTCAACCCCTAGCCTGGGAACCTCCATATGCCGCGGGAGCGGCCCAAGAAATAGCAACAACAACAAAAAAGACAAAAAAAAAAAAAAAAAAAATCCAAAAAAAAAAAAAAAACCACACACACACACACACATACATGCAAAACCCCAAGGAGATATACTGGAAAAAGTTATAGCCTTACAAAAAATATATACTTTTTATGATTCCTTTTTTTTTTTTTTGTCTTTTTGTTTTTTTCATGGCCCCACCCAGGGCATATGCAGGTTCCCAGGCTAGGGGTGGAATCCGAGCTGTGGCCGCCAGCCTACACCACAGCCAGAACAACTTGGGATCCGAGCCTCGTCTTCAACTTACACCACAGCTCACCAAAACGCTGGATCCCCAACCCACTGAGTGAGGCCAGGAATCGAACCCACGTCCTCTTGGATATGAGTTGGGTTCGTTAACTGTTGAGCCACGATGGAAACTCCATACTTTCTCTGATTCTTAACGTCAACTTTTAAAATATATGAAGCAAACACTAGTAGAAATCAAGGAGAAAGGAACAAATCTATGGTCATGGATGAAAGCTCAAAAAGTCAAGCAGAAAAAAGTCATAATGACGTTCCCGTTGTGGCTCAGTGGTTAACAAACCCGACTAGTATCCATGAGGACGAGGGTTCAATCCTGGGCCCCACTCAGTGGGTTAAGGATCCAGTGCTGCTGTGAGCTGTGGTGTAGGTCACAGACGTGGCTCGGATCCCGTGTCTCTGTGGCTGTGGTGTAGGCTGGCAGCTACAGCTCCAATTCAACTCCTAGCCTGAGAAACTCCATGTGCCGCCAGTGCGGCCCTAGAAAGACAAAAAAAAGAAAAAGAAAAAGAAAGAAGTCGTAATGAGAATAATAGAGGATTTGAGTGACACAGTTAACAAGCTTTAACTAATATATGTTATACTTACAAACCGAGAACACTTTTTTGGGGTTTGTTTTTGGCTGCACCTATGGCATACAAAAGTTCCTGGGCCAGGATTCAAACCTGTGCCACAGAGCCATGGCAGTGACAATGATGGACCCTTAACCCCCTGAGCCAGAGGGAACTCCAGAATACTCTTTTTTTTTTTGCTTTTCAGGGCCGCACTCATGTCAGCTGGACGTTCCCAGGCTAGGGGTTGAATTGGAGGATCTGAGCCATGTCTGGACATACATCTGACAATGCCAGATCCCCAACCCACTGAGGCCAGGAATCAAACCCACATCCTCACAGATACTAGTTGGAGTCATTTCTGCTGAGCCACAATGGGAACTCCCATAACACTTAAAAAAAAAAAAATACATTTTTAGTAACCACATGCCACCTGCGCTGAAACTCCAGGCCCCTCCACTTTGTACCAGCCACTTTCTCTGTGCACAATACAGAAAAAAGGCAATTAACATTAAAATGATCGGGTGGGATGAGGTGGGACCTCAGAGCTACTTGGAAATGTAAATTCATTCACTGGGAATTCCTTGGAACGCAAAGCCTGGCTTATTTCTGTTGCAGCCCATCCAGATGTGAGCCTATCCAGATGTGGAAGTCCACATCTTTGTGATCCTACATCCCAGAGAGGGATCTCTGGTCCTGAGAGTAGCATCTAAATAACCTCAGCCTGGTATTCAAAGTCCTCCAGGATGAACCCTGTTTTCCTCTCTCACCTCCTCTTCTCCATCATGCAAGAGCCACAAACTCGGAAGGCTCACCCCTCAATGAATGCGCCTTGGTCCTGGTTCCTGGGCTCATGTCCCATCACTTAATTGTCCTACCTGTGTACATCTCACCCCTTCAGCCTGACTGTATTCTCCAGCCAACTGTGGCTCAAGCCAAAGATGTGGTAAATAAAGGTTATCTTGTTTTTTTCATTTTTCTGGGATCAGCAGGTAATTTGGACTCACTCTACCCCAGTGAAAGAGCAGTGGAAATTTATGTTATTATATTTGTCTTTAAGGAAACAGCAACAAAGGAAGGTTAAGGTGTTTGTCCATGGTAGTACACTGGCAAAGTTGGAATGAGTAGGTGCCGTCTCATGATCCGGTTCCTAATTGTTGCTGTTTTTTCTTTCTCTTTGACATCTTCTTTATTTAACAGAAGTTTGTAATGTGCTTTCCATGAGTCAGGCATTCTTTCTTTTAAAGAAGTAGGGAGTTTCTGTGTGGCTTAGCAGTAATGAACCTGACTTGTGTCTATGAGGATGTGGATTCAATCCCTGGCCTTGCTCAGTGGGTTAAGGATCCCACGTTCCTGTGGCTGTGGTGTAGGCCGGCAGCTGCAGCCTCAATTTGACCTCTAGCCTGAGAACTTTCATGTGCTGCTGGTGCGACCCTTAAAAAAAAAAAAAGATACAGTTGATTTACAATATATTTCAGCCGCGTAGCAAAGTGACTCAGTTATACATATTCTTTTTCCCGTTATGGCTTATCACAGGATTTTTTTTTTTTTTTTTTTTTTTGCCACAGCATGCAGTGGCTTGACATGGAATCTCAGTTCTCAGACCAGGGATCAAACCCAGGCCACAGCAGTGAAAGCACTGAGTCCTAACAGCTAGGCCACTAGGGAACTCCCTCTCACAGGCTATTGAATATAGTTCCCTGTGCTATATAGTCGGACCTTGTTGTTTATTCCTTCCACATTTAATAGTTTGCATCACTCACCCCAAACTCCCAGTCTCCTCAAGTCTGTCCTCTATGTCTGGGAGCCATTTCTGTTTCGTAGCCACTGGCATTCTTTAATAAATTTTCACTCAGTTGATTCTCAGCACAGTCCTAGGAGTTAGGTACTGCTGTTTTCATCCACATTGTGTAAGTGAGGCACAGAGCGATGAAGTAACTTGTGTGAGGACACAGTCTTAGTATGTATGCTATTCCTAACCACTGTCCTATACTGCCTCTCATCCTCAGATGTGACTGGCCTTTTTCCTCCATGTCAAAAACACATCAGGAGTTCCCATCGTGGCGCAGTGGCTAACGAATCCGACTAGGAACCATGAGGTTGTGGGTTCAATCCCTGGCCTTACTCAGTGGGTTAAGGATCCAGCGTTGCCGTGAGCTGTGGTGTAGGTCACAGATGCGGCTCGGATCCCACGCTGCTGTGGCTCTGGTGTAGGCCGGCAGCTGCAGCTCCGATTAGACCCCTAGCCTGGGAACCTCCACACACTACGAGTGCAGCCCTAGAAAAGGCAAAAAGACCAAAAAAAAAAAAAAAAAAAATCAGATAATGCCTAATCTCCCCACACTGTGATCCATAGAGGTCCTACTCTATTAAACACTGAACCAGTCCCCAAAGAGGGTACAGATAAAGAATGTGGAGTTCACGCTGTGGCTCAGTGGTAATGAACCTGACTGGTATCCATGAGGATGACCAGTGCAGGAAACTGCAAGGATGCTCTTTGCGCCCCAAGAGGGCCCTGATGAGGGAGGTGGAGGCAGTGCTAGCAGTTGGCTGTCACCCTTGCATTAGTGGTTAGAAGGGCTTTGGAGTCTGGGTTGACTGGGGTTTGATTCCCAGCTCTGCCCCTCACTTAGCTGTGTGATTTCAGGCAGGTTCCATGCTCTCTTTCAATCTCAGTTGGTTTCTCTATAAAACCTGCCAATATGATCTGCATCTAAGGTAGTTCAAGGCTCAGCAAGATAATGCACAGAAACCATCTAGGATCTAGGAGCCCTAGTAAATGGTCATTCTTTTTCTTATTGTGGGTACTGAATCTTTTCTGGGTTGGTCTCCAATTATTATTGGCCCATTTTTCCTTCCTCCCTCCCTTCCTTTCTTCCTTCCTTCCTTTCCACACCTGCAGCATATGTAAGTTCCTGGCTAGGGGTCAAATCAGAGCTGTAGCAGCCAGCCTACACCACAGCAACCCTGGATCTGAGCTGCATCTTTGACCTACGCCACATGTTGTGGCAATGACACATCCTGAACCCACTGAGCAAGGCCAGGGAATGAACCCTCGTCCTCATGGACACTATGTCAGGTTCTTAACCCACTGAGCCACAAGGGGAATTCCTACCGGCCAGTTTCAAATGAGCCATTGCGCTCAGGTAGGCCTTCGTGGAGGCGACCACCACTGCCCCCACCCCTCTTCCCGCCCGTACCTTCTGTAGCTCCCAGGTTCCACACTGGCTCTCATCCTGTCCCACCCCCACCCCCACAGCCCCCCCTGCACATACGCTCTCCCTTACTTTGTTTTTTTTTTTTCTTTTTAATTTATTTCTTCTTTAAATTCTTTTTTAAACTTCTGGGCGCTCTCACTTTGTTTTTCAAGTCAGTATTTTTCTCTGGGAGTTCCTGTTGTGGCTCAGTGGTAATGAACCTGACTAGGATCCATGAGGATGCAAGTTCCATCCCTGGCCCCGCTCAGTGGGTTGAGGATCCAGCAATGCCATGAGCTGTGGTGAAGGTCGCAGACACTGCTTGGATCTGGCATTGCTGTGGTTGTGGCTGGCAGCTGTAGCTCCGATTTGACCCTAGCCTGGGAACTTCCGTATGCCCCGAGTGCAGCCCTAAGAAGACAACAACAACAACAGTATTGTTCTCTGGCTGTTCCTTGTGATCCCAGACACATGCCCGAACAGATCTGCCTCCACGGGGGTCAGTGAGCCTTTGAGGGCCAGTCACTTGATTTGACAGCAGTGGGCAGGGGCAGCTCTGGGCTGGGTGGACGCTCATTCCAGGGTAGCATCTTCATTCCTGGCCACACTAGATGGGTTTCCATGCCTGGTGTCCCAGGGCCTGAAATTCCTGCCACCAGAGAGGCATTCCTTTGTGATTATTCTTACTCTCAGGACATTCCTCTGTGAAAATGCAGGTAATTCCTGGGAGGAGATCACCTGTGTCCAGGTTCTTATCTGGAGTCACAGCCTCTGAAGTCTTAACCTACCAATGGTCAACAAATTCCTGGGCTGTGACAGTCCCAAATGAGATCCTGACAATGATTTCAACAATGTGAAAAGAAACACATAAGCAAGGGATTATTCTTAGTCCATGTGAAAAGGTGTTAGCAGTTATCCTCTCCATCTTATTGCAAATGGCTTTTGCAATGAGTGCCAAAGGAGTGAATCGTTAAGGGTGGAATTACGAACTACAAAATAAGTTTTAAGATATTTAAGGTGCCAGGGGCAGGTGTTTTCCCTCTCAAAGCCCACTGCCCAGGTGATCATTAACTCAGCCAAGTGGCCAGCTCTAGCCCCTGGAGTCTTGGAGGGAAGAAGCAGCTGTTGGTGCGACTGAATCATTGGTTCTAAAGCTTAGAACCAGGAAGAGTCTTGGGAGATGCAGATTGCAGATGAGGAAATAGAGGCCTAGGGAGAGAAATTTGCTCATGCATCTAAACTGGGGCAGCCTAGGACTCCCTATTGTGGCTCAGTGGATTAAGAACCTGACTAGTTTCTATGAGGATGCAGGTTCAATCCCTGGCCTCACTCAGTGGGTTAAGGATCTGACATTGCCACGAGTAAGGCGTAGGTCGAAGACGCAGCTCAAATCCTGTGTTGCTAGGGCTTGTGGTGTAGACCGGCAGCTGTACCTTTGATCTGATCCCTAGTCTGGAAACTTCCATATGCCCTTAAAAAAATAAAAATAAACTGGGGCAGCCTGAGTAGAAAAGTAAGCAGGGGCTAAAATATCTCCAGGGGTGGGAGTGGGGGCCTGGAGGGGTCAGAAGGCATAGGGAACCAAAGCCAGGTGAAGGACACTGCCCTCTAGACAGTGCTGGACCCTCTCAGGGCTTTCCCTGTGCCCATGCAGCACAGACAGATAGACAGCCCACTCAGCCCCTCACCCCACCGCTCTTCCCATGTGGAGCACAACCTTCCTTGCCTGGGGCCCCTCTGCCAAGGGGAGGCCTCCCATCCCGGCCCTTGGCCCAGGAGAGAAAGTCCGAGACAATGCCACTAAACTGAAAACATTTTTGTCTTTCTCCACAGAACAATGGCCATTAATAGCCATGGAACTGGAGCAGAAATGGAACATGAACCCCAGGGGCCTGGGAAGCCTGGAGAGTTTAGGGGGATGGGATAGCCTCTTCCCACCACTTCCTCCCATCAGCCACCTGCATCGCTTTGAGGCACTTTCAGTGGCAGGTGACTTTTCCGTTTGGGACACTGCTTGACCCCCACCCCTCAGGCTCTCATGGGGCTTTGGGGGGCCGCCCAGGCCACCCTCCCTCCCAGCCCAACAGTGTCCTGGACACACCGCACACCAGGAAGATGGGGACCTGCCACCAGGGGACAGCCTAAAGCAGCCCCCAGCACCCTGCATTGGGTAACCCCGGTTCCCTGTGAAACCCTGAAGCCCCCTGCTGGGAGTGGGCAAGGCTGGGTGGGGGGTGACCTGGAGGCCGCTGACCGTCCCCAGCTCCCTCACTGCGGAACCCCCAGCCTGGGCTCTTTTGAGGCAATGGTCCCCGCGGAGAGCGGGATGACGCATTTTTCTGCTCCCACAAGCCGCTGTTGGTGGGGCCGCCCCATCGGGGAGCAACTGAAACCTCATCCCACCCAGCACGGCTTTTGTCTGCACCACATATTTGTCTTATTTGGAAGATTTTTGTGGGTTTTCCCGTCTTTCTCCAGCGCTCACTGCCCCGAGGGGGTCGGAGGCCGTGGTGGGACTGAGGGAAGACGATCTTGGGCCACCGGGCCTGGTGGTCTTCGGCACCCTGGGAGGTGGGGGGAAGGGTCGTGCCCCCCTGCACCCTCTGCACCCTGAGTGGGTGTCCTGGACCCGCCACGCACCCTTCCCTGTGGGACATGCCCCTCCCCTGGTCCTTCCCAGGCCAGTTTCCTCTCCGCCTCCTCGGTTCCCACTCCAGGATCCCTTTTCACTTCTTCAGGGTCCCTTCCTCCAGCCACTTGGCACCTTGTCATTTCCTACCTCCTGGCCACGGCCATACCTTTCCTCCCCCTTGGGGCTCCCCCTCCGCCTGGAGAATTCTGGAGTATCTCTCAGGGCCCGTGGCCACCTCACTTCCTCCTTGGTGCCCCCCTGGACTGCTCTGCCCCTTGGCAGGCTCTCCCGCCTCTGACCCCAAAAGCGTGTTTTGTAACTGTTGGGTGACTTCAGCGCCCCCTGCTACTAGACCTTCTGACCAGCAGCGTGGAAGACAGAGGCCCCGGCTTCCTTTCTTTGGTTCCTCCCCCAAGACGCTCATAGAAAACGATTGCTCGGTTAATATCTGTTTGTGGCTTTTCAAGGGCTGGCCCTGGACATAATTAGAGAATCTCAGTGACAGAAGAGATCAAATCTGATGACCCACTCAGCTTGAATTCCTGCTTGAAGGTATCTGGCTTCAACTCACAAGCCTCTGGTGACAGAGGTCTCACTTCTTCCTCGTGCCACTCATTCCCTCTCCTGAGAGCTCTGCCCATAAGAAAGTTCTTTCTCGGGAGTTCCCATCATGGCTCAGCGGTAATGAACCCAACTAGTATCCATGAGGACCCAGGATCAATCCCTGGCCTTGCTCGGTGGGTCTGGGATCTGTTGTTGCCATGAGCTGTGGTGTAGCTTGCAGACCCAGCTCCGATCTGGCGTGGCTGTGGCTGTGGCTGGCAGCTACAGCTCTGATTCGATCCCTGGCCTGGGAACCTCCATATGCTGTGAGTTCGGCACTAAAAAGCAAAAAAAGAAAAGAAAAAAGAAAGTTATTTCTCTTATTGAGCTAATAGCTGCCACTTCCTGGCTTGCCCTGTCCCCCTCCCAGCTGGACCATGTAAAACTACCCCTTCCTCACTGTTTGAAGGCAACAATCTCCTGCCTCGGCAGCCTTTTCTTTTGCGGGGGAAACACCTTTTGTCTTGACCTCTGGTTCCCCTATGCTCTGATGACCATGGACTTCACCCCAAACCCTTGCTGAATTCTCCTGACAAGATTTCCCCTCTTCCTGGATCAAAACAGATGTCATAAGCTTTCAGATGGGGCTTGCCTCCGTGTGGTAGTTTGAAAAGTCCTAAAGGAAAGAGCCTCCTTCCTCACTAGATTTAAACAGAAAGGGAATCAGAGGGAGTTCCCACTGTGGCTCAGTGAATTAAGAATACAGCGTTGTCTTTGCAGCAGCATGGGTTCAATCCCCAGCCCGAGAACTTCCATATGCTGCAAGTGCAGCCAGAAAAAAAAAAAAAAGGCCGGAGGAGGGGAGAAGGAATCAGAGGACACCGAGCATCTAGCAGCTGCATTTTTTTTTTTTTTTTTTTTATGGCCACACCTGCAGCATATGGAGGTTCCCAAGCTAGGGGTCAAATCAGAACTACACCACAGACACAGCAACACAGGATGCAAGCTGCGTCTGCCAACTACACCACAACTCATGGCAACGCTGGATCCTTAACCCATTGAGCAAGGCCAGGGATCGAACCCACGTCTTCGTGGATACTAGTCAGGTTCGTAATGCTGAGCCACAATGGGAACTCCACGAGCAGCTTCTTTGTCTATGTCCCTGTTTCTCGGAGCAGCTCTACCCGCTCCTGATGTGGTAGCCAGCAAATCTGACTGCAGATTCTACATTAGTGAAGGACTGGCTTTCCACAGCGTCTCTTAGGTCATGTACGTGTGTTTTAATACAGGTATTTTGGAGGGAATACCAACTATTTTTAACCAAAGGTGACTCATCGTGGCATTTCAGGCTGGTGAGACATCTTGGGACCAGCGACTCAGGTGGTGCCCGGCCGGCCTCTCCCCTGAGCCTCTGTGGTGATGGAGAGCCTTCAGGCCCAAGTAGATTTGCAGGAGGACCAGGCACTTCCCAGGGGTTTCCCCCTCCAGCTCCCAGTCCGCATAACCTGCACCAGCTATGGTCCTTATGCTTTGCTGCCCTATATAGTTCACTGTCTTTCGTAAGTATCTGTGTCTTGTTGCAAATAAGGACTCCTTGAGGAAAATGACAGGGATCTTGAAGTATTCTTATCAATGTTCAGTACCTTGATCATGGTGACGTTTACAAAATTATATGCATTTATTGAAACTCATCAAACCGTATACTTAAAACGGTGGCATTTTGTTGTTTGTGAATTACCCCTGAATGAAGGTGGCTTTTAAACATTGTTTTCAAGTCCCCTAAGAGTCTAGAGTGGCGGTCAGCTCACACCTGAATCCATGTGCATTTGTGGATGGATTTATTTACTCAGTTAAGCTGTACCTAGAGCTATAGCCAAGGGCCACCTTAGCTTATATATCCAACCCCTGGCTTGGTATGGCTCCTCAAGCGACGTGGATGAAGTGACCCTCTGCCTTCTCTGATCTTGCCTCCAACTCGGTCCTTCTATCCAGTGGCTCAGGCCCAAATCGAGGAGACGAACTTAATTCCAGTCACCTTGCAGGACTGCTTTAATATGACCATTGCCATCAGTAGCATTGCTAGATGGCCGTCCCTTGTACCCCCAGGTTCCTCGTACTCCAGGTCCCTCACCAGTCTTGCCAGTTGCTCACATTGAGAGGGTAAGACTCCTCCCTGAACCCTTGAATGGGGGGCACTATTACCCAAGGCTAATTCACGGGACCATGGCTGTTGCTCTGAGCTTCTCAGCCACCCTCTTCCAGAAGCCACGTGGAAGTGTCCTGCCTCATGGGCCGAGGTTCTAGTCATCTCACCCGAGTTGTGGCTTAAGGTGTCTTGCCCTTGGATGCGGGGCCCTGTTCTGCCCAAGTGCCTGAATTCTTTGTCTTGTCCTGAGCTCCTGAGTGTGTCCTGAGATGGTGGCTGACTGTGGGTCACAGTTTGGGGTGATTTCTCTTTGCCTCTTTATGGTTTCTAGTTTCTCTCATGATTCCTGCAGGAGTGAGTCTGTCTTGCCTACCAGACCACAAGCTCGCTGAGGGCAGGGTCTGCATCCTACCTCCTCACTGGCCTCAACCCCTCACTGTGTGCCTGGCACATACGTGGTGTTCAATAAATATTTATGGCCTTGGAGTTCCCATTGCGACTCAGTTTAAGAACCGGACATTGTCTCTGTAAGGATGTAGATTCAATCCATGGCCTCGCTCAGTGGGTTAAGAATCTGGCGTTGCTGTGAGCTGCAGCGTAGGTTGCAGATGTGGCTCGGATCGAGGGTTGCTGTGGCTGTAGCTGTGGCTGTGGTTTTGGTGTAGCCCAGCGGCTGCAGTGCCAATTGACCCCCTAGCATGGGAACGTCCATATGTTGCAGGTGCAGCCATAAAAAGAAAAAAAAAAGAAGAAAAAATCATGGACTGATTAATGAGTTCAATTTAATAAAAACTGTAGGGACGATGTTGTGCACCCATCGAACAGCAGCAGGTGCTGCTGAGGAGGCGAGGATGGGGAGGCCTCTGTGGGGCGTGACTCGATCCAGCCAATCTGGAGAGCTCTTTCACAACATCTCTTCAAGTGGAAACCACCCTCCGATGTCTTTATTCTTAGAAACGGTTTCTTGGAGTTCCCGTCGTGGCGCAGTGGTTAACGAATCCGACTAGGAACCATGAGGTTGCGGGTTCGGTCCCTGCCCTTGCTCAGTGGGTTAACGATCCAGCGTTGCCGTGAGCTGTGGTGTAGGTCACAGACGTGGCTCGGATCCCGCGTTGCTGTGGCTCTGGCGTAGGCCGGTGGCTACAGCTCTGATTCAACCCCTAGCCTGGGAACCTCCATATGCCGCGGGAGCGGCCCAAGAAATAGCACAAGACAAAAAGACAAAAAAAAAAAAAAAAAAAGAAACGGTTTCTTGCAAGTGATTAAGAGTGTTCATGGCAGTGCCATAAATAATCACAAAAAACTAGAGGTGACCTTTATGTCCATCCACAGTGGACGGGGTGGGAGTCACACAGTGGACTTGGCCCAGAATCAGTCACAGCTTCACTCATCGATGTGGATGACTCAAACACGAAGTAGATCAAAAAAGAAAACTGCAAATGGGCATGGTCAGTATCTATCTGTC
The DNA here is from genome assembly GCF_054392235.1 of Sus scrofa. Classification (NCBI taxonomy): domain Eukaryota; kingdom Metazoa; phylum Chordata; class Mammalia; order Artiodactyla; family Suidae; genus Sus; species Sus scrofa. The sequence goes on along the minus strand of NC_139389.1, from coordinate 39,651,437 downwards.
TATGTATTTATTTATGGCTTTTTTTATTTGACCCATAGCGTCTGGAGGTTCCCAGGCTAGGGGTCAAATTGGAGCTGCAGCCATTGTACACCACAGCCACAGCAACGCCACAACTGAGCCACATCTGCAACCTACAGCACAGCTCACTGCAATGCAGGATCCTTAACCCACTGAGCGAGACCAGGGATCAAACCTGCATCTTCATGGATCCTAGTCAGATTTGTTTCCACTGTGCCATGATGGGAACTCCCAGGATCCGTACATTTAAGTGGACACCATTTATATGGCCTTTAAATAAATGTAAAACCATACTATATATTGCTAGTTATATACACTAGGCCTCAGGACAGGCTGAGGAGAGACTCAGGGCCCAGTTCCTCGGCAAAGGGTTTATGTAATCTGTGCAGTAAGAGAGAGAATGACAAACATCAGATTCAGGAGAGTGGGCACCTTGGTGTGGGAGGGTAGAGAGCTGTACTTGAGTCAGGTACGCAAGGGCTTTTGCCAGCACTGGCAAGTGATATTTTCCAGGTTGGGTGGTGGTGGGTACCTGGTGCTTGTGATGTGATGCTTTATTCTGTGGTTGTCATCACTGTTGTTCACCAGACATTTGTGGCCCCTTCCCTTCTAAGCACATACTAAGATTGCACTTATTGTGGTTGGGAAGGACCCCGTGACCAGTTCTGGCCAATGACTTGTGAGCTAGACCATTAAACAGCCCTTTTGAGACCCTCCAGATTTCTCTGTTGTGTCTGACAACGTTGGCAATGTTGGCTGTTCCTTCACCATGGACTCCTGAGTGACTTCAGTCAGTAGAGCCCTCTGCTCATCCTTGAAGCAGAAAGCAGAAGCGAGAGGTAGCAAGTAGCAGAAGCAGAAATGCATTGACCCCTGAGACTCTGGGGTCGTTTGTTACTACAACATCCTCTAGACTCTTCTGACTGATGCATACCTTTTAATGTGCTCAAATATTTCAACTAAAAAATAAAAAGGCATGGAGGGAAAACATCCATGCCTTTTGGGCAAGTGCCAAAAAAATGTGTTTTGAATACATAACTCTCTTTTTCCTCCCTTTTTTGGCCACACCTGTGGCATACATAAATTCCTGGGCCAAGGATTGAATCCGAGCCACATCTGCAACATACACCACACAAGAATGGATCTTTAACCCACTGCCCTGGGCCGGGGATCTAACCTGCAATGCCACAGACACAAGCTGGATCATTAACCCACTGTACCACAGTGGCAACTAGAAAGTGCCAAAATTTGGCAAGAGAAGAGCATGGAGAGAAGAAGGCCTGCAAGTCTACATTTCCATGGCTGCTTCTAAAAGGGAGGAAGGAGGAAAAAGAAAAAAAAAACCTTTCCTAACACCCTTTTGCCTCTTGAGGGGTGGCAGTGGACAAGCTCCGCCATGAGTCAGGGAGGCTTCAGGCTGGAGCACTCCTGGCAGTTTACACCTTCCTTAGAAACCCATTTAGCACCACTGGGCTTTCCCTTGGCTGGGCCTCAGCTTCAGGAAACCAGTCCAGCCGTGGGCATTAGACGCCTGCAGGGCAGACTTGGCCTGGCACGTTCTCCAGGCTTCCGAGTCCCCCCCTCCCCTAAGCTGCGGGAACATCAGCCAGAGCAGATAGATGAGATCAGAACAGACAGGATATGAGGGACTTCTTGCTGTAGGTGCCTGGCAAGACCGGAAGCCTGGGTTCCCAGGAGCTTGGGGCTGGCCGGCAACTCCGTCATCCAGTCTGGAAACCACTGACACTCAAACCTGAGCCTCCTGCCTCCTCTCCTCCGGAGGAAGTGCTCCTGGATTACCTTGACTGGAGGGGAGGGGAGAGGGAGCTGCAGGTAATACCTGGATTTCGATGGTGCTTTTCTTCCTAAAGCTTCAAAAGATTCCCCTTCTCTGATCTCCTGTGGCCTCCTCCCAAAACAGGGCAAGGAGACGAGGAGTCTCTCATTTCTCAGTCCAGGTGGGGACATGGGGGCCCAGAGAGGGTAAGTGAATGGTCTGCGGTCACAGAGCAGGACAAGGATATGATTCTGGTGGGTGAGGGTGTCTGTCTCCAGTCCCCGTATTTCCCGCTCTGGCCCTAGGCCCATCCTACTGGGCTGGCTGGTCTCTCTCTGTGGGCAGCTGCCTCCGTGCTCTCACGCTGCCCTTGCAGAGGGGGGAGCTGGTCCTGAGGGCCCCACAGGCCTGTCCTGTGGCCTGAGTACTGAGGAGGAGGAGGATCGGGGAGATGCCAACGTCAGCCCCCCTCCCACAGCGCAGTGACGCCAGATTGGCCCTGAGCCCTGCGGTCCCACCCCTGGGAGGTCAGGCCAGGGAGACTGCCAGAACCCAAGGGCTAAAGCAGGTCCAGATAACGCAACTGGGGCAGCCTCTGTGGGTGGAAATGACATTTCTTGGCTTTAAATAGCTCCATCTCCAGAGCCCCGGAGCCTCAGCAGGGCTATTAATTCCTGGACTCCCGGGGCTGCTCTGCCCTGTCATTCTGTTTGCACAAGTTGTGTAAGATCTCAGGCATTTTTCCTGCCACCCGTCTCCCCGACCTCCCTTCAGTTTCCCTGCACGATTTCAACAAGGGGTTAGTTTATTTCTGGTAGCGGGCCTGGGTTTCCAGCTGACCGCATACATAGTTTGTCCTTCTTACAAGTGACATGGCTCAAGTCAACAGCAAACGCTTGAGGGTTTTCTTTGTAACCTGGTGTCTCCATAATGAAAGGTAATGTGTACACGCGTGAAAGGCGAAAATAGAGGCCATATCTACACATGTCCACATGGGTATATCAAGTGATTTCAACAGTCGTTTGATTGTTCAACCAATATGTTTATCCCCCAGATATTTGTTTGAGTGCTTACTGTGTGTCAGGCACTGTGCTAGTTCTGGGTGCACAGGGTAAACAAGAGTCCTAACTGATAAAACCGCTGTTATCAGCTCCAGGCCCGCCACTAGCGGTGTCTCCTGCCTGGCTGGGCATCCCAGCCACTAGCTCCATGTGTCTCTAAATCTGGCTCATTGTTAGCAAACTTCCAGCTGCGAATGATGATGAGGAAAAGACAGGCAGGTACAGAAGGTACTCAGCATAGAAAACTGACAGGTCGGGAGTTCCCCTTGTGGCTCAGCATTAACGAATCCAATTAGGATCCATAAGGAAGCCAGTTTGATCCCTGGCCTCTCTCAGTGGGTTAAGGATCTGGCATTGCCACAAGCTGTGGTGTAGGCTGCAGACAAGGTTCGGATCCTGCGCTGCTATGGCTGTGGTATAGGCTGGCAGCTGTAGCTCTGATTTGCCCCTAGCCTAGGAACTTCCATATGCCACAGGTATGGCCCTAAAAAGCAAAAGGAAAGAAAACAAACAAAAACTTCAGAAAATTGACAGGTCAGAGTGACTGACTGGTTGGAGATATAGGGATCGATGGAAATTCCGAGGTATTCTGTAATTTTTTTTTTTTTTTTTTTTTTGGCTGGGCCCCTGGCATTTGGAAGTTCCTGGGCCAGGGATTGAACCCACGCCACAGTAGTGACCTGAGCCACTGAAGTGACAACACTGGATCTTTACCCACTGAACCACTAGGGAACTCCCAGTATTGAGTAAATTTTTAGGACGGGGAGAACTGGAGCATGGCAAAGACAGCTGCATGGACTTGGGAAGGGCCATTTGCCTCAGTTAGGAATTGCGTTTGATCACAGATACAAGACCATTCACAGTGGCTTAAGCCTGGGGGTTTCTTCTCTCACATAAAAGTCCACAGTCCTCAGGCTGGTACAGCAGGTCCAGTTGCTAGGATCCTTCTATCTTTCTGCTCTGACATTCTCATATCCTTCTCATGGCCCAAAATAGCTACTGGAGTTCCACTCATTCCATCTGAATTCCAGAAAGAGAGAAAGAAGAAGAACAGAAAGAACAAAAGGTTATATGCCCTCCACACTTTTAGGGAACCTACCTAGAAATCTCATCACCCTCTTCTTGCCTCTCATAAACTGAAACTTAGTCACATGGCTACACCAAGCTTCAGGGGAGATGTGGAAATGTAATTTTTTAGCAGGGCATGTGGCCCAGGGCTCTGTTATTCGTGAAGAAGGGAGGGGCTGACTCTGGGGGCACTTAGCAGTTTTCGCTATGGCATTCAATAAATGCGTGTTGACTTGAACTGAGTTGGGAGGAAAGATGAGGAATTGTGTTGGGGGCATGAAGAGTCTGCAGTGAAGATGAAACAGATGTGAAGGGAGGGTTGACCAGTTCTCTAGTCAGTAGCAGCCAGAGAAGAAAACTGTGGCTCTGCTGAAAGCCCATAGCTGAGTTTAGGTCAAGAATATAGCGTGCAGAGTTCCCACTGTGGCACAATGGGATTGGCAGTGTCTTGGGTCACAGGTTTGACCCCTGGCCTAGCACAGTGGGTTAAGGGTCCAGCGTTGCTGCAGCTTTGCCTTAGGTTGCAACTGCTGCAGCTTAGGTTCCATCTGATCCCTGGCCCCGGAACTCCATATGCTGTGGGACAGCCAAAAAAAAGAATACAGCAAGGGGTGGGGTGAGGGGGAAAGAAGAAAGAGCAGCTTGCAAAAAAACAAAAAAATAAAAAAAACACAAAAAAACACAGCCCATCATTCATCCGTTACCACTCTGTGATTTCATCCAGGCTCACCTGGCCTCCCGGTCAGTCTGCAGGATCTTTAAGGGCACAGGCTGCAGCTCCTACCTGGGGGCAGCTTCAGAGGGCACCTGTTCAACCCAGTAACATTCTGTTAACCTGAGCTTATAGTCTCCTCTTCTGAAAGCTCATAGTTGGTATGACAAATGAGGGAACTCTCTAGTAACTAGGCCATTCCATCAACCCTAGCACCTCCTTCTCCAGCTGCTCCAGGCAAATGAGAATTTCTGTGTGCCCAGGTTGAGCATTTCAAGGACACCCACGGGGAGGACCCCTCCATCTGCTTCTCCTCACCCAGATGCACCCTGCTCAGGGCTGGCTGACATTCAGACCCCATGTGGGGAATTCTGGAGCTGAAGAGTAAGGGGCTGCCCTGTGGAGAGGGAGCAGGGGCGTGGGAGGGGCTTCTCCTCTGCTATGTAAACCCTCAAGAGATTTTTCCCAAGGATGATTTAGATCCCTGGTTCTCAACCCTGGGCAATTTTGCCCCACAGGGGACATTTGGCCAGGTCTGAGAACATTTTTGATTGTTATTACTAGGGTAGTAGGATGTCCTATTGACATTTAGTGGGTAAAGGCCGCAGATACGGCTAAACATCCTACAAAGCACAAGACAGCTGCCACAACAAAGAGGTATTCTCTCCAAAATGTGAATAGTGACGAGATTGCAAAACCCTGGTTTATGTGAATCTGATTACTGGGCCCACAGGAAACTTAAATAATCCCCATTTCACCCAGACCCATGCAATGTGGATCAACATTCAAGCTAACCCTAGGCCTCTGAAAGGTCTACTTAACCACCAGAGGAGAGACTAAATCCATGCTTATCGTGATTGAAGACCCTTTGTTGACCACCTGCTATGCCCCAGGTTCTTTACATAAATAACTGCCAAGCCTTTCAACAATTATAAAAAGTTGGTAGAGCATCATTGTTATCCCTGTTTCACAGTTTAGATAACTGAAGCTCAGGGGGGGTTAATTGACTTAATACCACAAAGCTGGTAAGTGACCCCCAAAGCCCAATCACTTGGCATTCCCCACATGCCTCTCATATTTGGTACAGTCTTTTTACTACCTATATAGCTTATAGTCTCCTCTTCTGAAAGCTCATAGTTGGTATGACAAATGAGGGAACTCTCTAGTAACTAGGCCATTCCATCAACCCTAGCACCTCCTTCTCCAGCCATTCTGGGCAAATGGGAATTTCTATGCTTAAAGCATATAAAGTTGTACCAGGAAGAGGCAGTTCTTGGAAAAGCAAAGCCAAGGGGCTGCCAAGCATTTGAAAATATGCTCATGTTCACCAACGAGTCAGACAAGTAAAGGAGAGGTACCTTGGGATGGTCCCGGGCAACTGGTCACCAAACACTGTGCCACATGCTACTGCTGGGTGTGGGAGAAAGAGCCTCCTCATTTATTGTTGGTGAGGATGGGGAGGTGGCAGACCTTTTGCAAAAGGAGTTTGCAATATCTTCTAAAATTAAAGCCAGGGATGCTTCCACCCAGCAATCTCACTTCTGGGCACGTGTAGATTTGTAACAAGAGTTTTTATCCTGCTGTCACTCACAGCAGCAAAAAGCTGGAAACACAGTGGATGACTGTCAGAGGAGGTCATCTGCCAAATTAATAAAGATGAATTTTCTTGTGTGTAAATAATATATATATTTTTCTTTTTTAGGGCCACACCTAAAGTTCTGGGCTGGGGGTCAAATCAGAGCTGCAGCTGCTGGCCTATATCACACACACAGCAATGCCAGATCCGAGCTGCATTTAACCTAGGCTGCAGCTGGCTGCAGCACTGCATCCTTAACCCACTGATTGAGGCCAGGGATCGAACCCACAGCTTCATGGATGCTAGTAGGGTCTCAACCCATGAGCCACAACAGGAACTCCAATAATAATAATCTTTAAAAGACTGCTCATGGAGTTCCCTGGGGGCCTAGTGGGTTAAGGATCCTGCTATTATTTATCACTGCTGTGGCTGAGGTCACTGCCATGGGGCCGCTCCCATCTCTGGCCTGGGAACGTCCACATGCCATGGGCATGGCCAAAAAGACAAAACAAACAAAAAACTGTTGTACAACCAAAACAGTTCCTATGATCCAGAAAAATGTCTAACAAGATCTCATTTACATGCGTTTGTGTATATGTAAATATATAGAGAGATATTTGCATGTGCTTATATGAACACGGAGAAAAATGTAGGGGGAGGTTCATTCCAGGTTCTTAACATGGGTTTCCTGGGGGTGGGGATGCTGCTAGGGTGGGGACCAACGAAGAGTCAAGAAAAAAAGGAAAAGAAAAAATGATTCCGAGATTACGTGTGAGATGACCAAATGTATACGCTCCTGCAACGTTTATAAAAGTATAGGTGCGTATTTGTTTAAATTAAATGTAAGAAATTTTCATTCTTAAACGGACCGAGCTGGGGAGGAGGCAGCTGGCATGGGCTGCGGAGCTCGCCGCGGTCCCCAGGGCAGGCGGCCTGGCGGAGGCTGCGCTCGGGCGGGCGGGGAGTCGCGGCGCCGGCGGGCGCGGGGCAGCTGCACCTCGTCAGGGGCGCGGAATCCCTCACCTGGGGGCGGGCAGACGCCGCCGCCGCGAGACCGCGCGGGGATTTTCCATGGGGGCGGAGGCTCCTGAAAGGCGCCTTGTCGGCGGGGCGGCGAGGCGCGGGGACCGCGGGCACGGCGAGGCCTGGGGGTGGGGGGACCCTGGTTGGTGCCCGCGGGCCGCAGGGCGCCCATTCTCCTGAAGCCCAGCGCGAGGCCGGAAGCGTGGAGGTGAGTGTGACCTGCAAGGGGGCTGGGAGCTCAGGCCCAGCTCGCCGCAATAGTTGTGCTTCATTTTATGTATTTAATTTTCTTTTAGCCGTGCCCCAGACGTGCGGAAGTACCCGGGCCAGAGATCGAACCTGCGCCACAGCAGTGACAACACCCTATCCTGAATCCTAGGCCACCAGAGAACCTCAGTGCTTCATTTTAGAGACCAGGAGGGGCTTGGACCCGCCAGGTGTCTCTCCTCCCCATCTCCGGGCCTCACACCTTGCCTGGCACATTACAAACACCTTTTGCATGGGGAATGACAGGGCCTTCAGCGGGCCCTGTTAGGGAAGCCACTGCCCCTGACTCCCGGCTGCACAGCTCTATGCTACCTCCAGGACGGGGCAGCATTCCAGTGCCATCAGCATCCCACGGGATGGGCTTGGTCATTTTGCTTCTCTCAGCAGGCATCCTGCTCCTCCCTGCCCCCACCCACCCCAGGGCTGCCCTGAGGACAAGTCTGACCAACACACAGTAGGTGTCTTTCACCAAAATTTACCGTGGCTGGGCAGAGAAAGAAGACATTTGATTAGATTTAGTGAAAATCTAATTAAGTTGTAGCTATTCTGTTGTCTTTACCAAGAGTGGAACTTAGAAATGTAGCCTGAGGAGTGCCCATTGTGGCACAGTGGTTAATGAATCCGACTAGGAACCGTGAGGTTGCGGGTTCGATTCCTGGCCTTGCTCAGTGGGTTAAGGATCCAGCATTGCCCTGAGTTGTGGTGTAGGTCGCAGACGTGGCTCAGATCCCACACTGCTGTGACTCTGGCATAGGCCGGGGCCTACAGCTCCGATTAGACCCCTAGCCTGGGAACCTCCATATGCCTCAGGAAGCAACCCTAGGAAAGGAAAAAAAAAAAAAAAAAAAAGAAAGAAAGAAATGTAGCCTGAGCTCTGAGCCTGGTAGCAGGAGGGCTGAGGTGTGACAAAACATGTAGCTTTAAAGAAAAGGAAACTAGAGCATAAAGTTTAAGGGTTGAGTCAAGGGGCCAAGAAGCCTCTCCTGTTTCCTTGCCCTGGGCTGTTTGCCAAGAGAAAGGAAAATGCTTCAGAAAGCCCAAGTCGGTGTTTTGTGGGTCCAAGGGAAAGATTTTCTACCTGAAACTAAAGCAAGAAGTAAGTAGGCTGCAAACCAAAATCTTCTAACTTCCTCTGTGACCAAAGAATTGCAAGAGAGAAGTGGGGGTGGGGGTGGGGAGGAATGGAAAGAACAACAGATGCAGCATCAAGGCCTGGGTTTAAGCCATGGTCTCAGCCGCTTAGATTAGCCGCTTGGCCTTGGGAAAGTTCCTTGACTTCTCTTAACCTCAGTTTCTTCATCTCTAGCCTAATAGTAATAATAATACTCCATTTCATTCATATGACAATCCACTAATGGATGGTTGAGTACCTATCTCAATTCCCTATATACAGCAGGTCCTCAGCTGAAGGCAGTGGGTCAAGAAGATATCTGCATGGCCAAGTTCATTGCAGAATTATTCATATCAGCCTAAGGTGGAAACAACCCAAATGTCCATCAGTAGAGGAATAGATAAACAAAATGTGATATATCCATACAATGGAATGTTATTCAGCCACGAAAAGGAGTGAAGTTCTGATCTGTGTTACAACACAGAGGAACCCTGAAAACATTATGCACAAATAGAAAGGAACCAGGCACCAAAGGACAAATATTGTATAATTCCACTTATATGAGGTACTTAGACTAGGCAAATTCCTAGAGAAAGAGTAGAACAGAAGTTACCAGGGGCTGAGGGGAGGGGAATTGGGGAGTTATTGCTTAATGGGTACAGATTTTATGTTTGGGATGATGAAAACATTTTGGAAATAGTGGTGATGGTTGCACAATAGTGTGACAGTAATTAATGCCAGTGAATTATGCACTTAAAAATAGTTAAAATGGGAGTTCCTGTCTTGGCGCAGCAGAAACGAATCCGACTAGGAACCATGAGGTTGCCGGTTTGATCCCTCGCCTCACTCAGTGGGTTAAGGATCCAGCATTGCTGTGAGCTGTGGTGTAGGTTGCAAATGAGGCTCAGATCTGGTGTTGCTGTGGTTCTGGCATAGGCTGGCAGCAACAGCTCCAATTAGACCCCTAACGTGGGAACCTCCATATGCCGCAGGTGCGGTCCTAAAAGACAAAAGACAAAAAGAAAGTTAAAATGGCAAATGTCATATATATTTTACCATGACAGTCTATTTTTAAAAAGGGGGTGGGGGAGTTCCCTTCGTGGCTCAGTGGTTAACAAACCTGACTAGGATCCATGAGGAGGTAGGTTCGATCCCTGGCCTTGCCCAGTGGGTTAAGGATCCCGCGTTGCCATGAGTGTGATGTAGGTTGCAGAAGCAGCTCTGATCCCGTGTTGCTGTGGCTATGGCTGTGGCCAGCACCTGTAGCTCCGATTCGACCCCTAGCCTGAGAACTTCCATATGCCAAGGGTATGGCTCTAAAAAGCAAAAAAAAAAAAAAAAAAAAAAAAGGGGGTGGTGGTGGTGGGATGGGGCGGGGTGGGGAGGAAACCTGATTGTGAAAAGCACTGTTGTGATAGCTGCCAGTTGGACACAGCCCGAATGCCCATCTACAGTAAAATGGGTAAAGTGTTGTCTGTTCAAGTAGCAGAATGCTTGGCAGTTTTGAGAATAAGCAGCCGATATAGGTGGATCTGGCAGATGTGATGTTGAGTGACAGAAGCCACACCCCAAAGAGAAGGTCCTGTGTGATTCCATTTATGCAAAGTTCAAGAACAGGCAAAATCAATCTAGGAGTCTAGAGGTCAGGTTAGGGTACCCTTGGGGAGTAAGTGTTGGAAGGGAACACAAGGGAGCTTCTGGGAGCGGGCAGTGTTCTTGTTAACTGATCTAGGCACTGTCACCTGGATGTGCTTCCTTCAGGAAAATTCTCCAAGCTGTTTTACACTTATCATGTATGTCCTTTTCTGTATATATGTTTACTTCAACAAGGCATTAAAAGTTCTTATTTGTGTCTTGAATGGGAACGGCGAACTAGAAAGTCGAGCTACAGAAGCCTAATTTATACACTTAATCTGTGCCAAGCCAGACTACAAAATCAATTTATAATTCTCTATGCTGCTTGCAATTTGTCCTGCTCCCACCACCCCCACCCCCAGGCTGCCATGAGCTGTAACTAATTAGTTTTGAAATCTAAATAGCCAACTTCCCATGGCTCACACTGCCAGGACCCTGGAGGGGAATGGAGTACACCCCAGCACTAAAAGAGGCCCTGATCCCCAAGCTCACAGCCTCTGGAGCAGAATCCACCATCACCTTGGGCTCACAGGAGGATAGTAGGCATTCATAAAATGCTTGTGGATGGACGGTGTCCTAAAAATTCTGCAAGCGTGTCCCCGAGATCCCACTGCCCCCAACATCAGAGAAGGGCTGTCTGTAGCCCCTTGGGGAGCTGCCTGCAAGGACTGAGGGCCTGGGGATCTAGAGAAGAGGTTTCCTCTTCCTCCGACATCAGGAGTCCGCCTCCCTACTGGACGCAGTAGGGAGAGCTGATGCAAAATGCTTGACTTGGCCTTGGCCGACCCCAGGTGACTCCTGACACCAAGCAGCCTGGCAACAGGGGCCTGGGGGAGGGGATAATTTATATTTTTGCTTGGTGACAAATGGCTAAATAATAGATCTGGCTGGGGTTTCGGTTTCTCCCCCAGCAGCTTGACCGATGTGTTGGCCTGTTGACTCAATCGGCGTTATTTTGGCCCTGTGGGGACCCAGAACTCGGTTTGTGCTCGGGGAGGCCTTCCCCTCTCTCTTGGGTGTTTGGGCTTCCCCCAGTGTCGTGTTTGTTTGCCTTCCTGTCTGGGGCCCTGAGGGTTGAAGAAGGCGGAGGCGTGGGCCTTTGCCAGACTCCAAGTTTTTACGTGGCCTGGGGCACAGACTCCTGTTTGCATGGCTGGTGAAGCAGCAGCATCGTCCTCTTTGGCCCGGCAAATGTGGTCCTTCCTCTCCCTCCAGCCCTATCTGCCTTTCTCCCTGCAGCCACTCTTAGTATTAATGACAGTGGTAGAGCAATGTAATTCCTTACGTGCAAATAGTGCTTTATGGTTTGTGAAGCCCTTTCAGGGCATCATGTCATTTGACCCTCCCACAGCCCTCTGTTTGGGGCTGAGGCTCAGGGAGGTTTGGGGACTTACCCAAGGTTATGGACTCATGAAAGTCAGAGCAGGTCTTTGGATTTTTGGTCCTGTCTTCTGTCCTCTGACCCAAGATGCCCTCTTGCCTTTGGAGACTGGGGAAGAGGCTGCCACCCTACATCTATTCCCCTTTCTTCCTTAGCAATAGAACCTCAGTTTTACTCAAGGTAGCATTGTTCCCAGGCAAAAGAAAGATTCCTAGCCTAACTTGCAGCTGTGGTTTGTAACCAGGCGCTTCAGGAAAACTTAAAGAGGGGGCATGGACCCTTTTTACCTTATCTCACTATCTGGAATTCAGAGATAATGGCTGGAACTCAGCAGCCATTCTGGACAATGAGGTAACCTTGAGGATAAAAGCCATGTACTAAGATAGTAAGTCAGAAATACAGAAGGGTCCTGAGTCTCAGATGACCAGAGAACTACTATGCCAGCCAAGACTTCCTAAACCAAGACCTCTTTTACACGAGAGAGAAATAAACTTCTATTTTGTTTAAGTCATTGCTATATGGTTCTCTGTTTGCAGCCAAGTTGAATTGCTCCTGATTCAGGAGCCTCATTTCCAGTAAGACACCACCTCTCCTGCACCCCTTCCTGCTGACTGAGCATGTGGAAGGCTCTCTTCTAGTGGTTCTCAGCTCTCCTTGTTGTATATTCTGGGCCTGGGTCATGAGAACTAGCCCCTGTACATTTCTGGGTCCCTTGAACCTGAGGAGAGTTCTAGAGAATGACCACATATATTTCCTTCTGTTAGTTCTCATAGCCCAGTGACACTACTGATGGGGGGAGAACACATGAAAACTCCAAGCCCTCAGCCATTTGCATAGGCTGGATTCTTCTGAGGGTTAGTTTACAAACACTTCCAACTACTCTTCATCCTCCGTATTGCAGAGGGTGGGCCAGAGGGTTTATCATTTGGGCCCTGCTCCTCATCTGCCCCACCCCCAAAGCAGAGAAAGTAGAGTCCCGGTGTTCATGATCCCTGCCTCCTGAATCCCTACCAGTAAAACGTTTGAAGCACATGCACCCCTGACAGTTGCATGTCTTTTGGCTAAAGAATTACAGACCTCCTCCTGTTGGTCTGGCCATGTGGAACTGTGAGGAACTGATGTACCTTGACTGATCGGGGGCTGGGCTCAGCCTTGTGCATCAGGTCACAGATGTCTTTAAGGGCTGGGCTCTCTCTAGCTTTCAGAAGTGCCTCTATCGGTTATTGTGTTGGCTTTTGTTCTCAAGTCCATCCCTTCAAGGGTATGTGTTAAAATCGTATCTGCCTTCTCAGTAAGAAAATGGGCAGGGGCAGTGCCAGCCTGCCATGCTCTGGCACTGTCGCTTTCTGAGAAGCAAAATGTCTTTTCCAGAAACCTCTGGTGAACGTGTCTTTCTGCCTTATTAGCCAGCCCTGGGTCACATGGCTTCACTGGTCACAGGAGTCTGGGAAGTTATCAGGTAACAAGGGGAAACAGAGGTGAGAATGGAATGGCTGTTGGGTGGCACCTCATAGGGTCTGCAATGCACGTTTACCACTGGGCCAGTGTGTTGGTTACATGATAAAAGCTGCATTAAAAATAGGATTTTTTTTTTTTTTTTTTTGGTGCACCCGCACATGGAAGTTCCCAGGCTAGGGATTGAATCCGAGCCACAGCTGCAACCTGTGCCATAGCTGTGACAACACTGGATCCTTTAACCCACTGTGCTGGGCCGGGGACCAAACCCTTGGCTCCACAGTGACCTGAGCTGCTACAGTCAGGTTCTTAACCCACTGTGAGAAATCCCTCAGTACCTTTTAAGAAACAGTAAATATTGGAGTTCCCATCATGGCGCAGTGGTTAACGAATCCGACTAGGAACCATGAGGTTGCGGGTTCAGTCCCTGCCCTTGCTCAGTGGGTTAATGATCCGGCGTTGCCGTGAGCTGTGGTGTAGGTTGCAGACGCGGCTCGGATCCTGCGTTGCTGTAGCTCTGGCGTAGGCCGGTGGCTACAGCTCCGATTCGACCCCTAGCCTGGGAACCTCCATATGCTGCAGGTGTGGCCCTAGAAAAAGGCAAAAAGACAAAAAAGAAAAAAAAAAAAGAAACAGTAAATATTAGATAAGACATTTCCCTTCAATAACAGCTCCCCACGTCTGAGCAAGAGATGGGGTGGGGAGAGTTAAAGTATTGAAAGTATGGAAAGCAATGGCAGTTCCCCAAAGAACATTTTAATAATGCCCATTATTCAAGTGTCCAGGTGTTTTTCATTTCTGTAGCAACCAAAGCCACATGCTGAGGATTCCTGCTGGGGCTAGAGCACAGGACCGGAGGCCGACCAACATTTGCCTGCTGTGGTCTCCGCCTACTGTAAGCCCCTGATCCTGCGATTCTGCTCTCTTGGCCTTAGTTTCCTCAGCTGGAACCTGGAAGGTTGGGCTAGAAGGTGTTAAGCCTGTCCCTTCCTCTTCTGTTTAGGGCATCCCTGTTGTCAGAGTCACGTGATGCCTCTTTGCCTAGTCTCACCGTCCCGCTCCCCTCCCCAAGCCCCTTGGACTATGGCCCGCCTTCCCTTTCTCCGACCTGCTTACTCACCGGTTCCCCTGCCCTCTGGTAACTCTGCCCTTTGGAAAGTGCTCCCATCCCAGCATCCTATGGGAGGCAGCATGAAGGTCTGGTCTCTGCTGGAGATTCGGCCTGGGATTTCAGATGCTCCCCCACTCCCCAAACAGATTCAGAGCCCTTTCAGTATGCAAGGACATGTCCTAGGGCTTCATATGTTTTATCGCACATAACACTAGGAGCTTGCTACTCTTATTATCATCATTACCATCACCATTACCACTTTTAAAATGAAGAGAATGGGGCACAGAGAGGTTAAGTACCTTGCCCAAGGTCACACAGCTGATAGGGGGCACAGCTGCATGTTTGCCCAGGCATTCTGGCTCTAGAGCCTTGCTCTTAACCACTATGGTAGACGGTATTAATTTCTCTGTCTCTGTGACTTTGGGTGCGTTCTTTTGTTATTTCTGTAAATGCAGAACCATTGGAGAGCACATTGCAGACATCATGCCACTTCACCTTAAATACTTCAGCGTCTCTACCAGGTGTTTCTCTATAACCTCAGCACCCAGGATATTTGACACTGACACAAACTATCATCTAATACCATGTTTATTTTCAAATATCCCTCTCTCAAAAATATCCTTCGTAGCTTTTTTTTCAATATAGAGTCCAATCAATGACCACACATTTAGTTATAATATTTTAAAAACTTTTGGGAGTTCCTGCCGTGGCTCAGCGGAAACAAATCTGACTAGGATCCAAAGAGGATGCATGTTCAATCCCTGGCCTCACTCAGTGGGTTAAAGATCCGGCATTGCCATGAGCTGTGGTGTAGGTTGTGCCACTGTGGCTGTGGTGTAGGCTGGTGACTACAGCTCCAATTTGACCCCTAGCCTGGGAACTTCCATATGCCTTGGGTGCGGCCCTAAAAAGTAAAAAAAAAAAAGAGGGTTTTTAGTACATTCATAAAGTTGTGCAACTATTACTACTTTCTAATTCTAGAAAATTTTCATCGTCCCCAAAGAGACCCTGTACCCATTAGAAGTCACTCCCCACTTGCCTGTAGCAACCACTAATCTGTTTTCCATTGCTGTGGGTTTATATATTCTAGATGTTTCATATAAATGGAATCATATAGTCTGTGGCCTTTTGTGTCTTGCTTCTTTCACTTAGCATCAAAGTTTCAAGATTCACCCATGTCAAAGCATGGATTCATTCATTTTTAAAGGCTGAATAATATTCCATTGCACAGACATACCACATTTTGTTTATCCATTCATCTGTTGATGGACCCTTGGGTTGCTTCCACTTGTTGTCTACTATGAACAGTGTTGGGGTCCAGGCTGCTATTTTGCAGAATGTCCCTCCGTTCAGATTGTCTGATTGTTTTCCTCGTAGTTTCAGGTTCACTGCATCTATTTTCATAGCCTAAGAAATGGCTTTCTCTTTCTGCTGAGCCCAGCGATGGCCAGCGTCTCTGCCCAGCTACGTCGCCGGCAGGTGGAACAGCCTATTGGAGGCAGAGCTCCCTGCCTCCCCAACAAAGCAGTGCTGTGCTTATTGCCACTGCCCACAGTCCCTGCTGCTGCCTTCCCTGCCCTGTGGGCACAGAACCTCAGAGCTATTTCAAGCCCTTTCGTGGTAGACCTGGCCTGGGAAAGTCTGAGGTCCTGGCTGCTGGACACAAGTGCCTTCCTTAGAGGCATGAAGGTCATTCCCTGGGCTTGGCTTCTTTGGTCTGGTGGCCCAGCCCCTTGCTTCTGGTTCCCACCGACCCCCAGCAGTCACCCCCCGGCAACTGGCATGAGGGAACAGAATACACCTCACTGGGATGGGCTTCCTGTTGACAAACGCCGGCTTGTGGCATCGGGTGTGGTTAAGGCTCAAAAGAGCATCTCTCTAAAAATGGGCCCTTTCTGCTCAATGGATTTGGAGCACGTGTGTCTTTGAGTCATTGCTGTTTCCTTCATCCTGGCAAAAATGACCTTTCTTTCCCTGCTGGTTTCCTCTGCGCAGCCCCCGGAGTCCCACAGCTATGAGAACCTGGCGTTCTTCCTTCCTGGACCTCTTCCCCCCGTAACAGCTCAACCTCCCTGGCAAAATCCACAGAGATGCTGGGCCGCTGCTCCATAGCTGTTTGTTTTCTTGTTTAGAGCAGAATGAGGCAGGGCTTTTGAGTCACTTTCTGACTCGCTGTGTGGCTTTGAACAAGCCACTGGACCACTCTGTGCTCCTGTTTTCCCAGTGGGAAATGAGAGAACGGATGATGTCATTCTTTGCAGCATTTCTCCACAGACTGGGGTTTGTTTAGGGGTGAGACAATGGAGCAAGTGACAGAGATGGGGTGAACCTCCTTCCTTGGAGGTGCAGACATTGAACAATAGGTCAGATCCCCATTTGGCCATCCTGGCAGATAAAGAGGTGGCTGTGGAAAGAGCATGAGCTTGAGGGCCAGACTCTCTCACGGCCAAGATGTATCTCTCTGTTTTTTACTAGCTGTGTGGCCTCAGGCAAGTTAATCTCTCAGACCCTCCCTATAATATAGCTCCTATAATATAAAGGTAGCTTTTCCAGGGGTTGATGAAGAGATTAAAGGGGGGTGATTCTGTAAAGTGCTAAGGACAGTTTCTAGAAGGTTGTAGAAGTCCAATAAACCATTGATTTTGAGAAAGTACAGTCACCTAAGATAGCAGTGGGCTAGTTTCTTGGGCTCTATCCAAATCCTTTCTCCTCTCTTTGGGCCAGTTTCTCATGCTGAGGTTTAAGCCAGGTAATTTAGTGTCTTTGGATGGATGCTGTACTGTGGGGTTGGCCCTGGAGATGAAGGTCCCTTATCTCTCACCCTCCTTTTTGCTCAGCCCAGTTTTCACCTCCTTGGAAAACAACCCATCAGAAACGGGTTGCAAAAGGTCCCAAGTTATCTCAAGGAACACTTCTGGAGGGGGAATTGCTGCAGGGCGGGCTGTGAACCCCACCTGTGGGGCCGAGACTCCCTGGGAGGTTTGTGGGTTCCAGCCTCCCTGGTGGCCTGGCTCGGGTGGGCCACCCAGGGGGTGAGATTTCAGGACTGCCCAGCCACAGCTCCTCCCCATCTTGTGGGCTAATTCTTGATAGTCCTCGAAGCCCATTGATTTAAAGCTTTGATCCCTGCTGGAGAGAGATCCACCTGGGAAAAGATAGCACTTAATCCTTCTCAATCATGTAGCCCTCAGTGTGTGTGACTAGAGCAGAAATTGCTGGTTGTCTGCCTGTATCTCGTTGCTCAGTCAGAGCAGTTTTTCAGCCTCTATTAAACGCTTGGGGCTGGAGTTCCCACTGTGGCACAATGGGATCCGTGGTGTTTTGGGAGCGCTGGAATACAGGTTCAATCCCTGGCCTGGCACAGTGGGTTAAGGATCTGGCATTGCTGCAGCTGTGGCTCTGGTTGCAAGTGTGTCTTGGATCTGACACCTGGCCCAGAAACTCCATATGCCGTGGGGTGGCCAAAAAAAAAAAAACAAAAAAACCAAAAACCGAAAAAACAAGCAACACTTGGGGCTGGATGATTCTTTCTTGCGGGGGGGCTGTTCTGTTCCTTGTAAGATGTTTAGCAGCATCCCTGGCCTCCAGACCAGGGATGTCAAGTGTTGCCAAGTGTTCCTGGGGGTGGGGGCAAAATTTCCCCCATTGAGAGCTCCTGAGTTAGAGACTACATTTCCCAGCCTCCCTTGCAGCTAGGTGTGGCCACGTAATGAACTGCTAGCCAATGGCACGTGACTTAGACGGCAGAAGCGTTCCATGACAGCTGCCAGTTTTCCTTAAGGGAGACAGTGGGCCCTCTGCGTTCTTTCTCCCCTTCCTGCTGGCTGGAATGGGAACATAGCATCCGGAGCTGTGAGATGGAAGCTGTTGGTCCAGGTGGCAGAGCAGCTACACAGAGGGAGCCTGGGTGTCCAGCCTGAGAGCTGCCATGTCCACCCTGCAGCTTATGCTTAAGCTACTGTGTGAGAGAGAAGCTACCTTCTGTCTCGTCAGAGCTGCTGTCATTTTGGCCTTTGTCACGGCAGCTGAACTGTATCCTAATGAATATAATGCAACAAACCATCACCTCCTTTCCTGACTGCAGGGTGTGCAGGGGAAGTGAGGAGAACGTGAGGGCGTGAATAAGGAATGGATGACTAAACTGCCTCTGTGGAACCCCTTCCAAGTTCTAGGCACTGTGCCAGGGGTTTTCATGAACACTGCTTTATACTTAGGTAGTTCTCTGGCTAACTCTGCAGGAAAGGCACTAATATCCCTGTGTTTCTAGAAGAGGAGGCCGAGGCTCAGAGAAGTTGAGTGACTTGTCCAGATCACACAGTCAGCCTGGTGTCCAGGATTCAGCTCTGGGCATGAACTACTGCCCCCGCACCCACACCATGCTGCTCCTTTGATTGAGAAACTGTGCAAACTCAAGGCTCCGGTAAGGATACCACTGTCTTCAGGTTAACCTGTCACACAGAACCCTGCTCCTGTCTCCACCCCAACCCTGTATCTACTCCCCACACACTCCATGTTCGGCTTTGCTCGTCTCCAAGTGATCTCCAGACTTGCCTGCTCTTTCCTGCCTCTGTACCTTTGCTCAGGCAGCCCCTGTGGGCTGGGATGCCTTTAAGATCCTTCCAAATCCCCACCTCCTAAGTCTGCTGGCTCAGAGCCCTTCAGCAGGACTCCACTCAGACATTGCCTCCTCCAGGAAGCCTTCCCTGGCTATACCCTTCTTAGTCAGATGGGTCCCTCTCCTGTGTGCTCCCCCTAACCTGTTCCACCTCTGTTGGCACCTCCTGGTTGTTCAAGGTGTAGTGTCTACGCAAAGGGCTCCTCGGGGCAGGACTCCCCTTTGTCTCTGCACAGAGCAGATGCTGAAACGTGGTGCTTATTCAGGGATGGGGGCGCAAGAGAGGAAGCTGCAGCAGGAGAGACACCATGCCTTTGTGTGTCCACAGTGGAAATTAGCTGCCAGTTACTGTGAGGAGTCTCACAGGGGAAATGAACTGGATTTGCTCCTCAAACAGCTGAGACCCTGAGGGGAAGCTGAGAAGTTAAATAGGAAAACTACAAAACGACGAACCTGGGACACTGCGATTGTGGGTTGTCTACGGGGGGTTCTGCCAAGGCCCCCTGCAGACTCTGAGCTCTCTCTACCCCCTGGCTCATAGAAACACCAGCTCATTCTAACAGGATCTGAGCTGGACATGAGGAGGAAAGACTGGCTTCCTGAGAGCTGTGCTGAGATTCCAAGGCTGCAAAGATACTGGATCTCCCTGCCTCCCTGCCCGCCTCACCCGGGTGGCAGGAACCACCCTTATGTTCTGTTCTGGGGGACCAGTAGCATTTGGGGCCGGGGGAGCCCTTCTCCAGGCTTCGGCTCCTGAGAACCTCCCCAGAGACCAGAGCGGGGTGGGGGTGGGGGGCATGTAGGGCAGGATCCCCTCCTCAGATGCTGTGAGAGCTCGGGGACACCCAGACCCCTCAGAACATGTAGTCAGGACCCCCCTTGTGGGGGCCACTCATCAGCCCAGAGTTCCCAAGGGGTGCCCCACAGCCTCCAGTCAATGTGTTTGGAAGTCTGGGCAAGAAACCCAGCTGCAAGTCCACCTTTTGCCAGAATAGCTTTCCTCCCTGACCCCCAACCTCCCTGGTGAGGGAAGAGGGGGGAGCTGGCCTCATAGGCTGAATCACCCCTGAGGGTGGGTGGGAATGACAGGTGTCCTGGTGATGGTGGGGGTGATGGCGCTGATGACAACAGCCAGCTCTACTGAGTACCTGCGGGCGCTGTTTTAATCACTTGTCTGATCCTCACAACCACCTCATGAGATCGGGGGTCTCGGGGTGTTGTCCTATTCATTATCCAAGTGATCTGCAAGCCATTTCCCAGGGCAGTTTGCTCCTGGGGGACACCCGCCCTGTGTGGCCTCAGGCGGGTCACTTCACCCGTTAGCAAGACACCAGCCCCAACAAGACCAGCGCTGTGAGACCGACAGTGGGATGTGCTTTGAAGAGGTTGCGGGTGTTAACCAGGCTTAGCTGTTTCTCCTCTTATCCTCAGCCGGCCGCCTGCGTGCCCCAGACATGGGGCCTGGCTCCTGCATGTCTCTCTGGTCCTCTAGGCTTCTCTCTTTTTCCTCACTGACCACCCACTGTTTTGCACGGCCTGGCCAATGTGGATAAGGGTCCCAGTGCTGGTTCTGCTCTCCTCAGCTGTGTGGCCTCAGGCAAGTCCCTTCTCCTTGCTGAGCCTCAGTTTCTTCATCTGTCCAACAAGGAAGGCAGACTGAACTACTCGCTGACCTCCTCACATCCTGTGATCAAAGGCCAGTGGGAGGGCGGGAGGCCCCAGGCAGGGAAGCTCAGGCCCAGCTCAGCTTCGCAATTTAATGGCTTTGCCTAAAGGAGGCCCCGGTTGTGGAGGCTGCTTTATCAAAATGTGTTCCAGCTCACTTCGATTACACTTCACTCCACTGAACTTCAAAAGGGGCATAAGGGCACCTCTGCAGACAAAGCCGGTGGGACGTCAACAGGGCCAGTCAGGCTGGAAGAGGTCACGTCATTGGGCAGTGGGGCAGGATTTTATGGACCCTTGATGGCAGAAAGAAAAAGGAGGCAGGCTGGGGGCTCACGTGGTTGTGCCTTCGTGGTTTTCACATGGTTCTCGTCTTCCTCTGGTCTCTAAATGTCAGGTCCCAAAAGAGAGTCCTGAGGGGCCAGAAGGACAGGCAGCCTCTAATAGAATGAAATGTAATCTGAGAAGGTGCAAGCCCCAGGCTTGGAGGGAGGAAACAAAGCACATTTGTGAGAGTGACAGCTTCTGGGTGAAACGTGTTAGCAGCTTTGAGTGTGAAAAAGAGACCTGGGTATTAGTCGTGATAAAAGTTAGGTGTGTGATGTGACTTCCAGGGAAACTAAAGCCTTGGTGCTGCATTTGGAGAAGTACAGTGTGAGGTCGAAGAAAAGCAAGAATGTTGTTACCATTTCTAAGTGCTTCCTGCGCTAGGAAGCTATGTGGATTATCTATATGGATTATCTCATTCGATCCTCACATACCATCATGCGCTCCCTATATTTCCAGTGAGCAAACTGAAGTTCAGAGAGGTTAAGTGATTTGCCCAAGGTCACACAGCAGATAAAAGGCAGATGTGGCCTTCAGCCTTGGGTCTCTGCACCTACTTTGCTACCAAAACAACATCACATGAGGAACAATCCAAAGAGCAGTGGCTGTTGAGTCTTCAATTAGTTTAAGGATGTGTGGGAGGAGGGTTGAGACTTGCCCTGCATTGGGTCCTTGGGAGGAACTAAGACTGAAGTTCACCGTGAAGTGTGAGCAGAGACCATCTGCCACTCAGTGCAAGGAAGACATTTCTAGAAGCCAGCTCTCTGAAGACAGCAGGCAACCCCAGGGGTAGTCATGTCTTTGACATTGTGGGTGTTTATGCACAGGGCAGGCAGCAAGCAAGGGGATTTAGCAGGCCATTGAGTGGCAGCCCCTACTCCTAACCCTGAGATTTGGGCAGAGTTGAGGGCTGAGGGACTGGGTCAAGCAGGCACATTTTTTTTTCTTTTTAAGGTTGAATCTTTGGTGTATGGAAGTTCCCAGGCTAAGGGTCAAATCGGAGCTACAGTTGCCGGCCTACACCACGGACACAGCAACGTGGGATCTGAGCTGTGTCTGCAGCCTATGCCACAGCTTGCAGCAACACCAGATCCTTAACCCACTGAGTGAGGCCAGGGATTGAACCCACATCCTCATGGGTCCTAGTCGGGTTCTTAACATGCTGAGCCACAACAGGAACTCCATACAGACATATCCTGGTCTCTGGTGTCACCCTTACTGGAGGTACCTGGAGGCCCTTGGCTGAGAATGAACCTGAGTTGGAGGAACACTGGTCCTTTGACCTCACCTTTTGGCTCTGTGCCCTTGGGCAAGTCACTTGACTTCTCTGGACCTTGATTTCTTCACTAGGAAAAACAAGCTTGGTTTGGATCGGCTCTGTGGTCCCAATCAGGTGTTACAGTGGACTCGGTAGGACACACCCTGCCTGTGTCTCTGATGTCAGGGTGGGAGGGCAGCAGGCTGTGGCGGCCCCAGGGCAGCCTTCTGAGGAGGGGGTCCTCTCTGGGGCGTGGGCTGAAGTGGTCCTGGCTTGAGGGTCAGGACTTGGGAGTGAGGCTGGAGGCTCCAACCTAAAGCTGGGTCCTGCGTTTTTATTGCAGAGGAGGCAGGAGAAACGCACTTGGCAGACAAAACAAACACACCAAGGTGGGTTGTGGGTGAAGATGTGTTTTGTCTGCTGAGCTCGTCCCATCATCAGACAGGCTGGGGGAGGCCCCTGGGTGAGAGAGAGGAGGGGCGCCCTTTGGGGAGCTGTCTGTGCTTTGCAGGAAACGCCCCGTCGGCCTTTGTTATTGTGGATGGGGTGGAACTCCCCCAGGGTCTGCTTTTTGAATGGAGAAAAACCTGGGTTCAAATCCCAGTGCTGCCGCTCGCTAGCCAGATGATTTGGGGGCAGTTCACTTAACCCGGGATGTCTGCATAGGATTTATTATTCAAACGGGGGCAATTCTGAGAATGGAGGGGAAAGCTAGGATTAATTATGCTGGTTCAACAGCGTAAACCAAGACAATCCGGAGAAAAAAAGGGACAGAGGTCACCCTGCCTAGCTTCTCCAAGCCCGTTTCCACACAGAGAGAAAGGACGCTGTGATAGAACGTGGCGTGGCCGTGCCGAAGCTGCAGTGAATGGACACAGCATTGAGGGCAGGCTCAGGAAGAGAAGGCGCCACTCTGCCCTTTCCTTCCCACCTTCCCCATGTCCAAAAAGGGCTCTGAAACGGGGCTAACTGGGGTCCCAGAGAAGCCGTGCCAGGGCCTCCTTCGAATCTGTGTGTACTTTCCTGGAGGGCCTGTGCCCAAAGCCAGCTAGGACCTGGGCCTCCCTTTGGGATCTGTTTGCCTTTTCATAAACACAGACACAGGGTTTTTCTTGGCTAGGCCCCTCTGCTCACAGCTCAGGGATTGTACCTTGAAGCATTCGCTCCCAAGTGACTCGAATCAGGGTCTACCAGGAAGTTTGTTTTCCAAGGCTTTAGTCAACATGTGGGTGTGGAAACACCAACCAACTTCTCTGTAGAGTCAACTCCTTTTTAAATAGGGACTTTCACATTAGTCAGACTTTTCAAAACAACATAATGTTTAAACAAAATTCCATTTCCACCTTTCCATCACCAGGAGCAGTTGCTGAAGCTATTTCTGTTCCAACCAGAGGCTTCCCCAACCCACGTCTTAGCTGGTTCCCTTACGATGTCAGAGCCTGGGCTATGATGTCACTTGCTGGGGCATGGGTCATTCTCTTTTCTTTTTTTAAAATTTTATCATTATCTTTTAATAGTTATTTCCCCAATACAATTTTTTTTCTCCTGTATAGCATGGTGACCCAGTTACACATACGTGTACACATTCTGTTTTCGCACATTATCATACTCCATCATAAGTGACTAGACATAGTTCCCAGTGCTACACAGCAGGATCTCATTGCTAATCCATTCTAAAGGCAATAGTTTGTGTCAACCCCAAGCTCCCCAGCCACCCCACTCCCTCCCCCTCCCCCTTGGCAACCACAAGTCTATTCTGCCAGTCCATGATTTTCTTTTCCGTGGAAAGGTTCATTTGTGCCTTATATTATATTCCAGATATAAGTGATATCATATGTTATTTGTCTTTCTCTTTCTGACTTACTTCACTCAGTACGAGAGTCTCTAGTTCCATCCATGTTGCTGCAAATGGCATTATTTCATTCTTTTTTATGGCTGAGTAGTATTCCATTGTATATATATACACAACATCTTCCTAATCCAATCATCTGTTGATGGACACTTGGGTTGTTTCAATGTCTTGGCTATTGTGAATAGAGCTGCAATGAACATGCGGGTGCATGTGTCTTTTTTAAGGAAAGTTTTGTCTGGATATATGCCCAAGAGTGGGATTGCTGGGTCATATGGTAGTTCTATGTATAGATTTCTAAGGTACCTCCATACTGATCTCCATGGTGGTTGTACCAGCTTACATTCTCACCAACAGTGCAGGATGGTTCCCTTTTCTCCACACCCGCTCCAGCATTTGTTATTTGTGGACTTATTAATGATGGCCATTCTGACTGGTGTGAGGTGGTATCTCGTGGTAGTTTTGATTTGCATTTCTCTAATATTCAGTGATGTTGAGCATTTTTTCATGTGCTTGTTGGCCATCGGCACATCTTCCTTGGATAAATGTCTATTCAGGTCTTTTGCCCATTTTTTAATTGGGTTATTGGCTTTTTTGCTGTTGAGTTGTATAAGTTGCTTATATATTCTAGAGATTAAGCCCTTGTCCGTTGCATCATTTGAAACTATTTTCTCCCATTCTGTAACTTGTCTTTTTGTTTTCTTTTTGGTTTCCTTTGCTGTGCAAATCTTGTCAGTTTGATTAGGTCCTCCCATTGTTTATTTTTGTTTTTATATCTATTGCTTTGGGAGACTGACCTGTGAGCATATTTGCAAGGTTGATGTCAGAGGATATTTTGCCTATGTTCTCTTCCAGGAGTTAGATGGTGTCTGGTCTTATATTTAAGTTTTTAAGCCATTTTGAGTTTATTTTTGTGCATGGTGTGAGGGTGTGTTCTAGTTTCACTGATTTGCATGCAGCTGTCCAGGTTTCCCAGCAATGCTTGCTGAAAAGACTGTTTTTTTTCAGCACGGGTCATTCTCACATGGCCCTCGCTGTCCTCTTCTGGCCCCTCACATACATTCAAAGGACTGCTTGGGCCCAAGTCTTATTTTGCTTCTTCTTCTTCTTCTTCTTCTTTTTTTTTTTTTTTTTTTAGGGCCACACTTGCGGCATATGGAAGTTCCCAAGTTAGGGGTCAGATTAGAGCTACAGCCTCAGCAACACCAGATCTGAGCCATATCTGCAACCTATGCTACAGCTTGTGTCAATGCTGGATCCCTAACCCACTGAGCGAGGCCAGGGATTAAACCCACATCCTCATGGATACTGGTCCAGTTCTTAAGCTGCTGAGCCACAATAGGAACTCCCTGATTTGGCTTCATTCTGATTCTTTGGTTTGTTGATTGCCTGGAAAAGCAGCAATGCAACCTATACCTTCCAAGATACCCCTCCCCCTTTAAGCTTGGGTGCAATCCCAGGAGTTCCCATATTTCGGCATTCGAAGCTCAGAGCTCAGACTGCCTCTGAGGTCCCAGGATTTGACATGAAATGCTTTTTGACAGAGTCTCATGGGCCCCACATGTGGTCACCCCGAGCAGGCTCAGCTTTACACCCTCCTGAAACCTGCGGGTTGGCTAGGTGCTCACACACCTGGCATCTTCCCCTGGCTCCGGGCCCCCACGGGTGTCTGCTCTGATTCCTTCCTTCCTGACTCCTACCTTCCCAGGGCCTGTCCTGTGTCACGTCCCCACGGCACTCTCTTCGCTTGTTTGGCAAGATAGACAAAGACAGAGAGCTCCTTGGCCTGCGTACTTCTGATGTGCTCAATTGCCCAACACTGCCCAGTGGGCAACACGGTATTTCACTTCCTGAGCAATGGCCGGTCCAGCTGGTGCCAGAACGTGGGCCTTGCACACTCTATCAAGTAACCCCCCTGTGCCTCCGTGTTGTCACTTGTAGAATGAGGATGACAGCAGTGGCTCCTCCCAGCTTTGACTGGTGTGAGCGTTCAGGGAGTTCATGAGAAGAAAGTGCCCAGAGCCCATCTGACATTTAACAAGTGCTTAGTTGCTGTTGGCCGTTTTTACCATAAATCCTCGCCACAACCCTGTGACATGGGGACTCTTGACTATGCCCAGTGGCAGACAAGGAACTGAGATTTGCAAAGATTAAGTAACTTGCCCAAGCCGGGTACTAGAATGACAGGCAGTAAGCATGCTTTGAGAAGGTGGAGGCCCTGCTCTCTGTGACATGAGACTCTGGGTAAAATCCCAACTCAGTTGCTTTTGCATATATTTATAGACACCCCCTGCACCAGGCCCCGTGCCAGGAGCCAGGGGGCCAGCGGGGAGCTCCACCCAGTTTTCAGCCCGGCCCTGCGAGCCAGCTCTGGGCTGGGCACGGTTAATCTCCAGCCAGCCCCTCTGGCTTCACCTGGCTCGTTAAAACCAGACACGTTCCGCGTTCACTTAGCATCTGCAGACAGCGTCTTTCATCTTCAAAGGCTTCCCAAAGCACCAACCAATTAATCCTTACAACACCCTCATCTCGTCGACAAATATTTATCCTCACTTCATACCCAGGAAAACTAAGGCGCAGAGAGGAGAACAGGCTGGGAGGGAGGAGGAAGAGCGAGTGGCTGAGCTCGGCAGAGAATTCCGAGCCCCAGACCCTGCTGGCGGCCTCGTCTGGAGGCTGCAGGAAAATTCTTCCCGTAATAACTTTTTTTTTTTTTTAATGGAAGCAAACCCTTTTGCAAGTTCAGAAGTAGATTTCTTTAATAGTAACCTGCAGGAAATACATTAAAAACACATTCTATCAGTTACAAATCTTAATGTCACCAGCCAAGGATGAGGGAATTAATGCCGGGCCCAAAAATACATATAGTCAGCAACGCCGGGGCAAGGGCCGAGACGATTTATAGAGTGCGAGGTCTGGACGTCTGGAGCAGGCCGGCTGAGCTCAGCGGTGAAATTGAAACAGGGCTGTTTTCGGATGGGGTGGAGTGGGGGGGGAGGCTGCCGAGGGCAGCTTTGATTCAATCACTGTTCCCCATTTCTTCTCAATGTAAAGAAGAAAAAAAAGCTATTTTAAATGCTATAAAGGCCAGGTCCTGATCTGTCATGAGAAAACTGCTTTCATTAACATAAGCTCCTGTTAAGGGCACTTTAAAAGAATCAACACCCCCCTCCAGTAAGTACCCCCCCTCCTCAGAACAGTCCCTACTCTGATCATTTCTCTTGTCTACCTGGGTCAAACAAAGGGGAAATCCACGCAATGGTTCAGCTGGAGAATCTGTGTGACAAAGACAAAAATGTGTGTATAATTAATATGGTTTCCCTTCCATTAGCAGCAGATATATTTTTTAAATCTTTATATTGTAAAATAAAATACAGTTATCGAAAACCACACCAAAGAAAGGAGTAGCTTAGTAAACTGCAGTAGGGGAAGCAGTGCAGGTCTTTATTAAAATTGTTTCAATTTTTGGACTCAGAGCTCCATTTTGCCAAACTTGAACCTAACATAGTCTTGGAAAAGTTTTGAATCCCAGGGGTATAATGTGCTCATTTTAGCCCTTTTTTCTTTCTTTTTTGGCCGCCCTGAGGCATATGGAGTTCCCAGGCCAGGGATCAGATTGAGCTGCAATTGCGACCTATACCACGATTGTGGCAGCTCAGGATCCTTAATCCACGCAGGGCTGGGATTCAAACCTGTGTTGCAGCACTGCAGAGACAACACAGATCCCATTGCAGCACGGCGGGAGCTCCAGATGCGCTAATTTTAGAAAGGAAAGTGACCTAAAGAACTAACTCAACTGTTAGTTGAGGGCTGCCAGGTCCACAGCCATGAGCTCACTGCTCAGAGAGAGACGGTATTAAAATGGGTGCGGGGTGGGGGGCTCCCCACTGTGGGTGCAGCAGAATCGGCTGCTTCTCTGCAGCAACAGGAGGTAGGTTCAATCCCTGGCTCTGCACAGTAGGTTAAACGATCTTGCGTTGCTGCAGCTGTGGCTCGGATCTGATCCCTGGCTGGGAAACTCCATATGCCGCAGGGTAGCCAAAAATGAAGAAAGAAATAAAGTAGGCATGAGGAGCAAAATCCACAGCAGAGATGGTTCCAGCGTATCCCCACCCCTTGTCTCTCTTGTTGGAAACCACACAGCATCCTCTGTGCAGCTGGGCTGGTGGCTGGGTGAGTCTCTGTGCCCTTGTCTCCTGGAGGAAAAGATGAGACGGCCTTGCATCTCACCTCCTCCCTTTGCAGGGGAGGAGACTGAGGCCCCGGGCCTCATCTGAGCAGAGCCAGGAACGAGAGCCAGTTGGTACGGCTCCCTGTCCAGTGCTCCTCTGCCACACTGCTGTGCCTCTCTTTCCATGACATGCCAGGTTGGCTCAACAGCTTCTCGTCAGGAACTGGTAACCAGCACTCTCTAACCAGCCCAAGTACCCAGTAGGATGATTGACCATCCCAGTTTGCTGGAGGTTGGGGGTGTGGTTCCTGAGACATAAGGCTTTCAGTGCTAAACCTGGGACAGCCCCAAGCACAATGGGATGAGCTGGTCACCCATGGCCTGTGTCCATGTAACTGACACCCAATCATCCTGATTGGTTAGTGGGCACTCAACACAGGGGTGCAGATGAAAGCTTAGCGAGGAGGGTGGGCTTTCTTATGCCAACTGAGTTGACTTGGAGCACAATTACCCAAATTTTGAAGATTTTTTAATGCCACCAAAGGACACGTAGGGTTTTGTCCTAAATTGTAACAACTAACTCTTTGAGCATGCTTTGTAACTTTAATGCACTGTCACATCCCACATCTTAATTATTTGGGTCCTTAAGGCAAGGGTGTCTGATGAAAATCATTTTTATGAAGTAGGGGACTGAGGCCCAAAGCTGGCCCAGTGACCCAGGCCTGTGCACCTTGCTGTGCACGGGGAGCTCCAGAAGGCCCCCGTCCTTAACCCTTGGCCGGTGCTCTTCACCATTCCTTTCCGGTCAGGAACCCCGGCAGGAGGCAGATCTTGGGTTCTCTCTTAATCCCTGGGAAGCCTGAAGCCAAAAACTGGGGGTTTCTAAATTCAATTCCAAGGACCTTGGATTAACACCAAAATAATTCCCTTCCTGGAGCCTTGCTGTTAGAAAAGAAGCTTCAAGGGGCCAAAGAATGATCTTGGTTGGCTCCAGCAAGGCTATTTGTTTACCTTTACTGTCCACAATCTAAAAGCCGAGTCTCTTCTGAGACAGCAGTAAGGCTCTCTGTCCTCTGATGCCACTCAGACAGCCCCCAGGCCCGGACCCTGCTTTCCACCTGTGCTGGGACTCTGCACTTCTGAAGCGAGAGTTGGAGGGGAACCTCTTAGCTTAGCTGAGCCTTGCTTTCCAAGGCTTTCTTCTCTCTGGGGTTTTAACTGCTTTCTCTGGCCTCAGGGGCTCCCTTGGAAGTTAATAAAACTTAGGACATCAAAGGGCTCTTCAACAACGACCATATTAAAACCCCCCACCACTTGGGCAGCAGGTAAGCCCTATTAACCCCATTTTGCAGATGGGGAAACTGAGGTTGATGGGTTTGCCTCTGGCTACTGAGGAAATGAATGTCCCAGCTGGCGGCAGGACTGGGCAGTTTGTTCCGATCACCCAGGGGTGGTTGTTTCGGGGGAAATTCCGCTCTTCGAAGCACCTTGATTCTTAAAGAATTCTTTTTCCTTCCAGAAATGGATTCCTGGCTAGCTGCATAGAGGATGAGGAATTGCTGCAAAGCTGGCTTGTCAGAGAGCAGCGGCTCCTGCCTTCAGCCAGGAGGGAGCCATAAAAATAGATGAAAGCTAGGAGTTCAGTTCAGTCATTTAGGAGACAATTTGGGCCTTTCAGAAATTAATGTTATTTAAAGATGCAGATTCATCCACCCCAGGGGCCTCCAGGGAGTGCTTCCCGAACCTTCTGGTTCAATCAGCTCATTTTCTTTCGCCTAATCCTCCTGGCTCTGTGTGTGTATGTGCAGCGAAGGTTCCTGGGGAACTCGCAGCATAAATAAAGAGCAAAGACCTTTCTCTTTCACCAGCCACCTCTCCTCTTTTCCAAACAGCATTAAATTCCTAATCCTGTTTATTCTTAGTGGGGGCAGAAAACTCATGTTCCAGCAGACAATGAGGAGATCTGTGGAGGCCTCCGCCCAGGGTTCCTGTCCTCCCTGTCTGGGTCCCTCCGAGATGGTTGGGGTATCTTTACCCGGGTCTCTGAGGGGATCCGCAGAACCTGGCGGTGTTTGGGAGTAAATTCGCCCAGGCCTGCCGAAAGAAGAATTACCCCACGCCCCAAAGTGGGGTGGGTGTGTGTGTGTGTGTGTCTGGTTAAAGCTCTCCATGAACCACAGGGAAGATTTCAAAGGCTCAGGTAAGTGTTTTCAAAAGCAGGGTTTCCGCGAAGTCCCAACTGTGTAAGTCCCCACAAGATGCTGTTCAAGTCCAATTATAATCCACAAAGGCAGGATGCTGTGTTTACATAAATAATTACCAGATTTCGGATAGCCAGACGTGTTGCAGCACACAGAAGGCAAGCCCATAAATTACATTTGGGGAATTAAGGGTCAGATTGATCTTATCTCTCCAAATCCGGCCAGATTCCGGCAAGCTAAAGACACATCCGGTTGACTGAGCCTTGGGAGGCCTGGGCCCCAGAAACCAGTGATCCTGAGGTGGCGCTACCCGCCCCCGCCCCCCACTCCTCCCTTTCTGCTTCTCTCTGCTCCAGTTTGCTGGCTGGATCTGAGAGCTAGGGGGTGGCAGGAAGAACTGTCCCGACTTGCTCTTTGCCCAACCTGCAAGGAAGGCAGGCAGGAGAGGGGTGTGGGTAAGGCGAGTCTATCCCTTTCCTTCTGGACCACACAGGATCTCGGTCCTGAAACAATAGCTGCGATGTAGGAGTAGGGATGGGAGACATCAAAGTGAAGAGAGGAAGAGAACAGGGCTTCCGCTGGAGATTTCCCTCCCGCACAGGCCAGACCCCTGTGTTTTCGTGCAGTCTGCAGAAATGCACTCAGCACCTACTGCATCCCCAGCTCGCTGCTGTTGAGGGTCCTGGCTCTGGAGCCTCAGTGCAGAACCTGAATCCTGGCTCTGCTGGCCACCCTAGGCAAGTGAACTAAACCTCCTGGCCTCATCGTCCTTCTTTGGAAAGCAGGATAATGATGGCACCACTCCTTAAGAGTGAGGTGAGGATTAAGTCATTCATAAAGAGCTCTTAGAACAATGCTTGGTGCATAGTATGTAGGTTACTGCTATTATTATTATTATGACTGTGTATGGGCCTCTGTTCTGAGGGTGGTTACAAGCCGGTTGAGACAGAATTCCCACATAAACACGAAGGGTATGACAAGGCAGTTGGGTTGATTTGATACCAAGTGAATGGAAAAGACAAGTTCTAGGGAGCAGTCGGAAGGGCGAGGTGGCTGTGACAGGAGAAGTCTTCACAGAGGAAGGAAGGCTTGAGCTGGGCTTGAAGGGTGTGCAAGTTTTGGCTGGGCCACAGAAGGGCGAAACAGATGTGGGGAGAGCTCAAGGCGGGGGGCTAGAGCCCCAGGAAGCCACAGGAATTAAGCTGGAAGTCAGAGTGTTATGAAAGTCTGATGCTTCCAAGAGTCCAAGCCAAACCTCTTCAGTTAAGATTTCCAAATCCAAATGTCAGCCCTTCTTATAGAGAAAGAAATATTGGTTTGGGTTAACTTCATCTGACAAAACCATGTTACAAAGTGGGGCAACAGAGTACATTGTGAAGCAGTCAGAACCGGTATGGATAAATAGGCCTCAGTTTATAAAAGGAGGGGATCGGCGTATTGATAGAGACTTTTCTTTTCTTTTCTTTTCGGCTGTGCCCATGGCATGTAGAAGTTCCTGGACCAGGGATTGAACCTGTACCACAGCAGCAAACCAAGCCACTGGAGTGACAATGCTGGATCCTTAACCCACTGCACCACAAGGGAACTCTGAAAGAGATGTTATGGAAATAAAATAGTAGGATGTATTCTACCTCAAAAGTGTTCTGTTCATTCAGTCATTCTTTAGATACCGAGTGTTCACTATGTGTCAGGCATTCAGGGAGAGTCAGGTAGTGACCATAAATATGCTTTCTGCTACAGATGAATTGATCTCATATTTGTGATTTTCTCTGAGTTAGAAAACAATTTAAAATAAATGAATAAAAGCAGGTACACGTGAAGCCAGCATTTCAAAAAACATTTCTATATAGTGTGTTTCTAAAAAATGTTTAATCTGCCTCTGTCCAATTTCATAAGTGAATTTGGTCTTCATTTGAGTAAGGATTATACTAATTTATTATTGAACATTTAAAAAACTAATCCAATCACTGACCATTGAATTTATGAAAACCTTTTGCTTGGATATGCTACTTATAAAGATGAATGAATTCTAGAAGCATTCAGTGAATGAACCAACCACGTGCCCAACACTTTTCTACCTACAACATAGGAGAAGAAAGAATTTGAAGGGAAAGAAGGACTTTCACCTCCAGCCAAAGAGCAACAGGGACTGGATATACTCTCTATGAAACAACCAAAGAGACAAACAAACAGATAAAATGTATGGAACAGTGGTTTTCAAACCATTTCAGGCAGTGAAGGACAGTTACTGGGAGATGAAGTACGATTGCCCAAACTTTCTGCCTTATGAGGGTTGCCAGGCTGCTGCAATGGGGAGAGGAAACCCAGGGAGGGCTCAGCCAGTTTAGCTCTTAGGACTGAGCTAAAAGTCTGAGGAGACCAAGGTGGCCAGAATTTGCAGGACAGAGTCCCGAGGGTGAGAGAATGGCACAGATATGTATAGATCTGCAGAAGTTCTCCCTCCAGGATGCAGTGTGATTGACCCATGAGTGTGAGGAAACTATCCACAGCTGGGGAAAGAAGCATCTGAAAAGAGTAGAGAAAATGCTAGGTGTTCACACAGAGCTGGAGAAACAGTGTCCATTACCACCAGCCAGACTAGAAAACTTCATAAGTCATGGGGTACTGGGAAGAATACTCAAAGGGGTATTGCCTCAGTAATGGGGGATAATTAGCCCTACATTAAACATGGCTCTGGTTCTACTTAACAATTCTTAAAAGACCAAAAGAATCAAACTATGTCCACATAATCTAACCAGCTCTTATAACAAAGCTCAAGAGTATTTATAGAAATACAAAAATATACAGTGGGAAAATAAAAAAAAAAAAAAAGAAATACAAAAATATCCAGCACCCACAAGTTAAAATGCACAAGGTCTGGCATGTAAACAAAGATTATCAGACGTGTAGAATGTGACCCGTAATGAGGAGAAAAAACTCAAAATTGACCCAGAACTAACATAGATGTTATAATTCCAGCCAAGGAGGTTAAACCAGCTATTATAACTGTATACCACTTGTTCAAAAACATATATGTTATAAAAAAGATGTACCCCAACTTTTAGAGATGAAAATTAAATGCACAAGATAAAAATCACACTAAGATTAGTATCAGATCAAACATCACAGAAGAAAATTTTAGTGAATAGGAAGACATAACAAAAGAAACTATTCAAAATTAAACATATAGAAAAAGTTTAAAAACTGAAAAGAGCATCTGTGCACTATGGGACAATTCAAGCAGCTTAATATACATAATTGGGGTTCCTGAGAAAGGCTGGAGGACAGAAAATTTACTTGAAGAAATAGTGACCAAAAATTTAAAAATTTAATGAAAACTGTAGACACACAGATCCAAGAACTCAATGAGCCCCAAGTACAAGAAACCTAAAGAGAACAACACCAATGCACAGGATCCAAATGCTCAAAGCCTCTGATAAAAAGGACATCTTAAAAGCAGCCAGAGAAAAATAACCACATTATTTACAGAAAAACAAATACAAGGATAGGTACAGATTTCTCATAGGAAACTGAAAGTAAGAAGACAGTGGAGCAAAATATTTCAAATCCTGAAAGAAAAAAACAAAAACAAAAACAAACCCTCTCAATCTAAATGCTATACCCAGTAAAGAATCTTCTAAAATGAAAGTACAGTACAGATCTTTTCAGACATTCAAAAGCTGAACGAATTCATCACCAGCAGAAAGAAGTATACTATAAAGGGAGTTCCCACCATGGCTCAGTGGTTAACGAACCCGACTAGTATCCATGAGGACTCAGGTTTGATCCCTGGCCTCGATCAGTGGGTTAAGGATCCAGCATTGCCATGAGCTGTGGTGTAGGTCACAGAGGCTGCTCGGATCCCTCGTTGATGTGGCTGTGGCTGTGGCCGGCAGCTACAGCTCCGATTGGACCCCTAGCCTGGGAACCTCCATATGCTGAGGGTGCAGCTCTAAAAAGACAAAAAAAAAGAAGAAGAAGTATATTACAAGAAATTTTTTTTTTTTTTGTCTTTTGTCTTTTTGTTGTTGTTGCTATTTCTTGGGCCGCTCCCACGGCATATGGAGGTTCCCAGGCTAGGGGTTGAATCGGAGCTGTAGCCACCGTCCTATGCCAGAGCCACAGCAACGCGGGATCCGAGCCGCGTCTGCAATCTACACCACAGCTCACGGCAACGCCGGATCGTTAACCCACTGAGCAAGGGCAGGGACCGAACCCGCAACCTCATGGTTCCTAGTCGAATTCGTTAACCACTGCGCCACGACGGGAACTCCACAAGAAATATTAAAGGCACTCCTTCAGGCAAAAAGATGATACCAGATAGAAACATGGATCTACCCAAAGGAATGAAGAGCACGGAAAAGGTTAACTACCAAGGTAAATACGTAGGTTGTTTTTTTTTTTTTAAACCATATGTATCTCTTTCAAAGATAACTTTAAACAAAAAAAAAATTGTGTATTGTGTGGTTTATTATACATGTGTAAGTAAAAAGTCTGACAATGCTTAAAGGCCAGAAGGAGCGAAATGGGCATATTCTATATAGTAAGGTTCTTCTGCGGTATGTAAAGGGGTATGATATCAATTAAACGTAGACTGTGTTAAGATATATGCCATAAACCTTAAAGCAACCACTAAAATAACAAAGAATTATAACCCCTAAGCCAACAAAGGAAGTAAAATGGAATCATAAAAGACACTCAATCCAGAAGAACACAGAGGAGTTCCCTGGTGACTCAGTGGGTTAAGGATTCATCATTTGCACTGTTCTGTGGCTCTGGTTACTGCTGTGGAGTGGGTTCCACCCCTGGCCCCAGAACTTCCACATGCCATGGGTGTGGTCAAACAAAAGCAAAAAAACAAAAAACCACGAAAGAACACAGAAAAAGAGAAAAAAAAAAAAAAGAAACAAAAGAGAAATGGAACAAATGTAAAACAAATAGCAAAATGATAGACTTAGACTTAACCATATCAATAATCACATTAAGACTAAATGGTCCATACCGTATGGTTTCACTTACATGAGGTAAATAGAGCAGCCAAATTCATAGAAACAGAAAGTAAAATGATAGTTGCCCAGGAGGGGAAAATTAGAAGTTATTGTTTATGGGTATAGAGTTTCAGTTTTGCAAGATGAAAAAGTCCTGGGGATTGTTTGCAAAACAATATGAATAGACTTAACACTACTAAACCATATGCTTCAAATGGTTAAGATAGCAATTTTTATGTAATGTATATTTTATCACAATTAAAGGCAAACCACGCCAAACCAAAGAAAGAAAATTCACGTATTTCTTTGAGGCAAGAAAAAAGTAGATGGTCTACCTGCTGTAATTAAAAGGCAGAGATTGTTAGACTGGATAAAAAAAGCAAGACCAAATTAGATGGTGCTTATAAGAAATACCTTTTAAATATAAAGACACAAATCTGTGAGCAAGCAAAAGAATGGTAAAGATATACCATGCTAACACTAGTCATGAGAAAGGTGGACCTGGCTGTGAGGTACCTCATGATGACCGTACCTGACAACACCGCATTGTATATTTGAAAGTTGCTAAGAGGGTAGATCTTAAAAGTTAGCATCACCAAGAAAGAAAATTTGCAACTATGTATGGTGATGGATGTTAACTAGACTTATTGTGGTGATCATTTTGCAATATATACAAATATCAAATCAATATGGTGTATACACGAAGCGAATGTTTTATGTCAACTATATCTCAAAAAAGATGTCTAAAACTTAGAAAGATGTCCATGATATATTATTCGTTTAAAAACCATTGTCAAACAAACAGAAGACACGTGTAGTGGCTATATTAACATCAGACAAAGTAAATTTCAGAGCAACGAATGTTGCCAGGTAGAAAGAAAATCATTTGATAATCATAAAGTGAGTGATTCATCAGGATGACTTAATTCTAAAAATGTACGCACCTAATAACAGGGTTTCAAACTATGTGATGCAAAAGTTGATAGAATTGCAAGGAGGAATAGACCAGTTATAAGAGATTTTGATGCTCTCTCTTAATAATTAATATACAAGTATGTAGAAAATAAGGGTATAAAAGACAAACACCATCAATCAACTTGATCCAATTGACATTTACAGAACACTCCATCCAACAACAGAAGAATGTACATTCTTTTTAACCGCACATGGAATGTTTACCAAAATAGGCCAGATTCTGGACTATAAAATGTCTCAATAAATTTTAAAAGATTCAAGTCATAAAAAATATGTCCTTTCATCACAATGGAATTAAATTAGAAGTCAGTAACAAAAAGAGTCTTGGAAAACATCCAAGTGTTTGGAAACTAGATAACACACTTCTAAATAATTCATGGGTCAAATAAAAAATACAAAAGGGAAACTGGAATGTATTTTTAATGGAATGAAAATGAAAACTCAGTGTATCAAAATTTGTGGGCTGCTGGAGTTCCCCCTGTGGCACAAGAGGATTGGCAGCATACTCTGCAGGACCAGGATGCAGGTTCGCTCCCTGGCCCTGGCACAGTGGGTTAAAAGATCCTGAGTTTCTGCAGCTTTGGCATAGGTCTCAACTGTGACTAGGATCTGATCCCTGGCCCGGGAACTCCATATGCAGCCAAAAAAGAAAAAAAACAAAAAAACAAAATCAAACCATGGGCTACTACTAAATTAACACTTAAAAGGTCTCCAATCAATAATTTTCAGTGTCCATCTTAAGGAACTAGAAAACAAAGAGCAAACAGGCATCCATACTGGCCAGGGAGAAGTAAAACTCCCTTTATTCAAGACAATATGACAGCAAAAGCATGATCCATAAAGAAATACTGATGGGAGTTCCCTTGCAATGCAGCAGGTTAAGGATCTGATATTGTCACTACTATGGCTCTGGTCAGTGCTGTGGTGTGGGTTTGATCCCCGGCTCAGGAGCTTCCACATGCCATGGGTGCAGCAGAAAAAAAAAAAAAAAAAAAAAAAGGGAAAGAAAATCTGATAAACAAGACTTAAGGAAAATGAAAAATTTCTGCTCTATGAAAGACATTATTAGGAGAATGAAAAGTGACAGCCTGGGAGTTCCCGTCGTGGCTCAGTGGTTAATGAATCTGACTGGGAACCATGAGGTTGTGGGTTTGATCCCTGGCCTGGTTCAGTGGGTTAAAGATCTGGCATTGCCATGAGCTGTGGTGTATGTTGCAGATGTGGCTCAGATCCTGGGTTGGCGTGGCTATGGTGTAGGCCGGTAGCTACGGCTCTGATTCAACCCCTAGCCTGGGAACCTCCATATGCTGCTGGTTCGGCCTTAAAAAGACAAAAAAACCAAAAAAAAAAAAAAGACTGGGAGAAAAATATTTGCAAAGCATATAACCAATTAAAGAGTTATATGCTTTAATTGGTTATTAAAGCATAATAACCTGGTGGTCTAGGCACTTTAGGACTTGGTGCTTTCACTGCTGAGCTGAGGCCCCCAGGATCCCACATTAAGCCAATACACAGCATAGCCAAAAAAAAAAAGGTTGTACTTGGAATATGTAAAGAACTCTTACAACTCAACAATAAGAGCAGTAACATGGTTGGACCTACAGATTATCATACTAAGTAAGTCAGATAGAGAAAGATAAATATCATATATGTGGAATCTAATAAAAATGATACAAAAGAACTTATTTATAGGAGTTCTCATCGTGGCTCAGGGGAAACAAATCTGAATAGTACTTGTGAGGATGCGAGTTTGATCCCTCGCCTTGCTCAGTGCGTTAAGGATCCGGCATTGCTGTAAGCTGTGGTATAGGTTGCAGACACGGCTGGGATCCTGGCAGTGACAGCTCTATTCAACCCCAAGCCTGGCAACTTCAATATGCCACACATTCGGCCCTAAAAATACAAAAAAAACCCACAAAAAAAACCTTATTTATGGAATAGAAACAAACTTACAGATTTCAAAATCAAACTTATGGTTGCCAAAGGGAAAACGTGGCAGGCGGGGGCGGGGGGATAAATTAGGGGGATGGGACTGGAATATACATTCTACTATGTATAGAACAGATAACAGGCAAAGACCTGCTGTATAGCACAGGGAAATCTACTCAATATTCTGTAATACCCTCATGGGAAAAAAGAATACATATATATAGAGAGAGACACAGAGAGAGAGAGAGATTAGATAGACAGATAAACAGACAAAATTGATGAACTTAGCTGTACACCTGAAATTAATACATCATTGTAAGTCAACTACATGCCAATAAAATTTTTTAAAAATAGGAAAATAATTCAAGACAAGATATTTGAACAGACTCTTTACCAAAGGAAGCATCTGGATGATAAATAAGCACAAGAAAAGATGCTCACCATTATTAGCCATCAAGGAGATACAAATTAAGAACACAGTGAGAAACCACTACACCATTACCAGAATCTCTTAAATAAAAAGAAGAAAAAGATTGACAATACCAAATGTTGCTAAGTATGCGGAAAAATTTAAACTTTTGTACACTGCTGGTGGAAATATAAAATGAGACAGTTACTTTGGAGAAATGATTGGCAATTTCTTATAAAATTAAACATATTTACCATATAATCCATCAATTCCACACCTAGGTATTTACCCAAGAGAAATAAAAACATCCACAAAAAGACATACTAGAATATTTATAGAAGCTTTGTTCATAAAGTCAAAAGCTAGAAATAACGCAAATATTCATCAATAGATAAATGGATAAACAAACTGGTATATTCATAGAACAGACCAATACTCTGCAATAAAAAGGAAAAAAAAAACTACTGATAAATGCCCCAAAAATGGATTAATCATACTAGCCTTATGCTTACCCAAAGAAGTCAGACAGAAAAGACTACTGTTATGGACTGTTGTGTCCCCAGATTCATATGTTGAAGCCCTAACCAATGTGATTTTATTTGGAGGCAGGACCCTTAAAGAGGTAATTAAGGTTATATGGTCATAGGGGTGGTGGGGCCCTAATCCAATAGGGCTGGTGTCCTTATTTAAAAAAAAGAGAGAGAGAGAGAGACACCAGGGATATGCCCACACAGAGAAAGGCCCTGTGGGGGATACAGAGAGAAGCAGGTCAGGAGTTCCCACTGTGGCTCAACTGTAACGAACCTGACTAGTATCTATGAGGAGACGAGGGTTCTATCTCTGGCCTCACTCAATGGGTTAAGGATCCTGTGTTGCTGTGAGGTCGTTGTGTGTAGGTTGCAGACACAGCTCGGATCCCACATTGCTGTGGCTGTGGTATAGGCCGGCAGCTGCAGCTCCAGTTCAACCCCTAGCCTGGCAACTTCCATATACTGTGGGTGCAGCCCTAAAAAGACAAAAAAAAAAAAAAAAAGTTATCTGCATGTCAAAGCAAGAGGGCTTAGGAGAAACCAAACCAGACACCTTGATCTTGGTCTTGCCGCCTCTAGAACTGTGAGAAAATAATTTCTATTGTGGAGTTCCCTGGTTGCCTAGTGATTAAGGACTTGGAATTGTCACTGCTGTGGCTCAGGTTACAGCTGTGACTGGGGATCATCCCTGGCCCTGGAACTTCCACATGCCTCAGGCACCCCCTGCCCCCCCCCAAAAAAAAGAAGAAAAGAAAAAAATTCCTGTTGTTTAAGTCTCCTAGTCTGTGGTATTTTATGGCAGCCCTAGATGACTAATACAACTATATATTGTATAACTCCATTTATACGAAGTTTGAAAAGAGGCAAACTAATCTATAGTGACAAAAAGCAGAACTTGGTGGCGGGGCTTAGGACAAGGAAATAGGTATTAACTGCAGATGGCACAAGGAAATTTTGGGTGTGAGAGATGTATTCTGTTTGTGGTGGTGGTTACCTGGTATATATATTTGTCAAAACGCATCAAAATATATGCTTAAAACTGGTGACTTTTATTCATGGAAATTAAATATCAATAAAGTTGATTTTAAAAGAAACAAAATAACAAAATATGTAAAAAGCATAGACAAGAATTCTTGAATTCGATGTAAGGGAGTTATGAAATCTACCAATGCTTTATGGCTTTCATTTTGCAATTTTGTCCTCAGCAAAGGAACCTGGGTAGTTTCAGCCCTATA
Organism: Sus scrofa; assembly: GCF_054392235.1. Lineage (NCBI taxonomy): Eukaryota > Metazoa > Chordata > Mammalia > Artiodactyla > Suidae > Sus > Sus scrofa. The sequence continues at coordinate 39,611,090 of NC_139389.1, read as the reverse complement.
TCCACACACGGGTGCAGATGGAGCGCTTCATGTGAAAGGCCCATAGAGCTATAAACATATAGTTCCTTTCATCTGTTCAGGAGAAACAGCCAATATTAAAACATTAACCAACTATTACATTCAAAGGTTTTTTTTGGGGGGGCCGTACCCCAGGCCTATGGAAGTTCCTAGGCTAGGAGTTGAATTGGAGCTGCTGCTGCCGGGCCTACACCACAGCCACAGCAACACCAGATCCGAGCCCCCTCTGCAACCTACACCCTAGCTCACCACAGTGCTAGATCCCTAACTCACTGAGTGGGGCCAGGGATGGAACCCACATCCTCATGGATCTTTTTTTTCGTTTTTCTAGGGCCACACCTGCGGCATAAGGAGGTTCCCAGGCTAGGGGTTGCAGCCGCCAGCCTACACCAGAGCCACAGCAATGCAGAATCCGAGCAGCGTCTGCGACCTACATCACAGCTTAAGGCAACGCTGGACCCTTAACCCACTGAGCAAGGCCAGGGATCCTCATCCTCATGGATGCTAGTTGGGTTCGTTAACCACTGAGCCAAGACGTGAGCTCCGTGCGTCCTCATGGATACTAATTGGGTTGTTACTGCTGAGCCACAAGGGGAACTCCTCAAAGATATTTTGCACTTAAATTTTTTTTTTTTCTTTTTTGGACCCCCTGCCCCCTTGGCATTTGGACTTCCCCGGCCAGGGATCAGATCTCAGCAGGCAGTTTTGACCTACACTGTAGCTGGACAGCTATAATGGTGGATCCTTAATCCACTCTGCGGGGGCAGGATCAAACCTGTGTCCCAGGGCTCCAGATATGTCACTGATCCCCTTTGCACCACAATGGGAAGCCCTGTACTTAAATTCTTAATATAAACATTATTATTAACTGAGTCCTCATTTCTGTCATCAAAGGATGATGACGTTTTAGTAGCCTGGAGGCTCGCCCTTCCTGGTGTCTAGTTCTCCAACTTGACCTTGGCTTTGGGCGTGGCATCAAAGCCCCTCTGGGATGCTTGCCTTACAGAGACTGAAGATCCTTGCTGTGGGCACTAGAGGGTGTCGGCCCTAATGAGAGGGATAACAACCTTTTCAATAAAGCAACTCTGGCTTCTCTCACTATAGAGTAAAAACGGGAGAAGACTTGGATTTGATATTTCAAAGGTGTTTGCCAGCTATACTAGCCCTGAGTCTATGATATTAAGGTTCATGCTCTCTCACTCTCTCATTCAACTATATCATGAGTTCTCTTACCGTGCTTAATTCTATAGTAAGGGCTTGGGACACAGCAGTGAAAGAGACACATAGTTTGTGCGTTCATGCTGCCTGAATTCCAGTGGGAGCTGGGAGCTGCAAGCATCTCAAGTCAAAAGGGCTTAACTGATAAAGAATGTATTGGCTGGATGCTTGGGAATCTTAGGCAAGGGTTTCAGGGATTCCCCAAGACTCTCTCCACAGTGAGGCTGGTGGTCTTCAGGGACAGTTCCTGGCCTCCTACCTAGGAAGATAAAGTCAAAATCCAGGAGTGAGACTCTCCCTCCTCGAGGGGAGTATGATGAAATAGACTGATGGAGAACATGGCCTGATGCCTCTAGCACACCTCTCCTGGTGCCTCATTTGCCTGACTTGCGTCACGTGCTCTCTTTGAACCAATCACCATAATGGAGGTGGGGTTTCCCCTTAGACCAATCAGGCTTCTCCATGGAACTGGGTCCGGTAGGAAGGAGCTGGGAGTGCCTTCTCAAGGACCAGAAATTAGAGGTATCCTGTTATTCTAGTTGGGTGGTACTAATTCGAATATTCACTTAGTAAATTTCAACATTGGTTCAAGGCATCTGATAACTCTTTAGCAGCTTCTGGAAGCACTGACTTCCAATACCGGTTTCAACTATAAGCGAATTCAAGGGAATTCTACAAAACATAACAGAAATGTTCAGAGATTTCACTGCATGATTGTGGAGGGGCAGTCAGGTAAGATTGCTTGGAGGAGGAGGAGGCAACTTTAGAGCTGTCGCTGAAAGCACACAGCTTGGCTTTGAGTTCCTTTGAGTTCACAGCTTCTTTGAGTAAGCTCTGAGAGTTACTCGCTGGGTACGAACCTTAACTCTTGTAGCCTCAGTTTCCTTTCCTGTAAAATCGGCACTGTTACACCTTTGTAGGATTTGTGAGGGGACTAAATGAGAATATATGTGATGTATCTATGCTTAGTAGGGTGCCTGGCATGTGGTGAATACTCAAGATAATTGCTTACATGTGCATAGCCAGTTTAATTAATTGACAGTGCTACTAGGTACACCTGGGTAGTCCTCAGTTTGTTTCTGACCCACATCTTCATCTTCCCAGAATCTGCTTTTAGGTCACAGCTGATCAAGAATAGGAGTACCATTTCCAGGTACTTTCAAGGTTCTGTCCTCCTTCAGCACTGCTTTTCTTGATCTGGCAAAAAAAAGACTGGTCCAGGAGTTCCTGTCTTGGCTCAGTGGTTAATGAATCCAACTAGGAACCATGAGGTTTTGGGTTTGATCCCTGGTCTCGCTCAATGGGTTAAGGATCCAGCGTTGCCGTGAGTTGGGGTGTAGGTCTCAGACGCAGCTCGGATCCCACGTTGCTGTGGCTCTGGCGTAGGTCGGTGGCTACAGCTCTGATTAGACCCCTTGCCTGGGAACCTCCATTTGCCACAGGTGCGGCCCTAGAAAAAGACTGGTCCAGGGCTCTGAGGTCTGATTCCCCAAGTTCAAGTCCCTGTCTTACTACTTATTCACAGTGTGACCCTGGGCAGGATACTTAAGGTCTCCTCCTCTGTAAAGTGGGTGTGAAAACAACATCTTTGCTCTAGGGTTGTTGTGGGAATGATAGCTACATATCTATGTGTAGGGCTCCCCGAGGGCCTGCCACATGGTAAGCACTTGATATGTGTTATCTGGTTATTATTATTATTTCCCCATCTATCAACCATAACTCCTAACACCATTTTTTTTTATTCTTGTTTTTAATTTATTTTTAATTTTTTCTTTTTGGTTGCCCTGTGGCATATGGAGTTCCTGGGCCAGGGATCAGATCTAAGCCACAGTTGCTACCTGTGCTGCAGCTACTGCAATGCCACATCCTTTAATGCACTGTGCTGGGCCAAGGATCAAAACTGTGTCCTGGTGCTGCAGAGACACCACTGATCCCTTTGTGCCACAGCAGAAACTCCTCCTGACACCATTCTTGTTATCAGTAAGTCTCAGTCTCTCTCCTCACTCTGGCTGCTTATTTCCACCTGTCTTTGAATATTTTTTCACAAAGATCCAACCAAAACTTCATTCGCAACCTGTCCTAAAATACACCCATCCACTCTCCCCTTCCCCCCAAAGTCCTCCTCCACCTCTCTGAAGCCATTATTTCCATTAATATCAGCACCCATGGGAAACAAAAACTTTATTTCCTGTTTCAAGCATTCCAGAAATCAGAATGCCTTGCTTCTCTTGCACTTCCCACTAATTCTCATAGTTGTGGGCAACGGGCGCTTCCACTCAGCTTAGAGAAATGAGGCGGGAGCTGTGAAGTGACTTTACCCAGGGCCACCAGCACATGGGCAGAAGAAGGAACTCAGGCTTGCTGCTTTTGAGGGGATTCCCTTTCCACTGGACCGCAGTTCCCTGTTCTCTGTGCCGTGGGATCACTTCACCCCATTGACTTCAGGAGCCCCGGCAGGCCCACAGTCCCAGGCTTGGGGAGGTGAGGCTGGGGGTCCCTATATAGTTCTTGCAGTAATTAAAAATCAGATTTCAGGAGTTCCCGTCGTGGCGCAGTGGTTAACGAATCCGACTAGGAACCATGAGGTTGTGGGTTCGGTCCCTGCCCTTGCTCAGTGGGTTAATGATCCGGCGTTGCCGTGAGCTGTGGTGTAGGTTGCAGACGCGGCTCGGATCCAGCGTTGCTGTGGCTCTGGCGTAGGCCGGTGGCTACAGCTCCGATTCGACCCCTAGCCTGGGAACCTCCATATGCCGTGGGAACGGCCTAAGACATAGGAAAAAAAAAAAAGACCAAAAAAAAAAAATCAGATTTCAGAAACAAAGTCTCCTGTTATTGTGAGTTATGCCCTGGGGAAGGGGGATGGGCAGAGGAGACTAGGTCCTTTGAGACTTTCCAAGCATCGCGAGCAAAGTAAAACCCAAACTGAAGCATCTGAGTCATTCTCAGTGAGACTCTGTGGGCCACAGATGGGTACAAGAGACGTCAACTATGCAGGGGTTGTGGGTGGTTTAGCCAGTGTTTTTCAGCGTCTGAAATGCTATAGCAGGGAATTTGAGGGTGTCCGAGGGAGCCCTCTGGGTCCCTTCTCAAATTCCCATCTCTCTCAGCCCCGACAGCTCTCTGATACCAACTGTGTCACTGCAGGGCCCTGAACATGGGCCACAGACAGGCTCACGCAGGCTTCAGACACCCAAACAGCCATCTAGTTCATCATGTTCTACTTCCTCAGATTCTGAAGTCAGAAAATTCTTGCCATTCCTGAGCTTGTCACAGAGACTCAGACCCAGTGACCTCCTTTTGTTCCCTCGGGGGGCTGCAGCCCCTCTGCAAGTTTAAACCATTCCAATGAGCTTGGGCTTCATCGCAGAGATGCTGTCAATGGAGGAATGGGGAGGGGGCGGCCACGCTGGGAAGAGCCCACAGGGTGGAAGGAGGATGGCGCGACGTCCCCATTCCCCTGTGGCGCCATGGGAAGGGAAAAGCCCCAAAATAAAACTGGACTGCAAAGCTGTTCTTTGCAGGGAACTATATCCAATCACTTGTGATAGAACATGATAGAAGATAATATGAGAAAAAGTGTATATATATATATGTATAATGGGTCACTTTGCCATACAGCAGACATTGACAGAACATTGTAAATCAACTATAATAATTTGTTTTTAATTAACCTCAAAAGGACCTCAAGTGCAAGAAAAAAAAAAAAAAGAATGTGTATATATATATGTATGACTGGGTCACTTTGCTATACAGCAGACATTGACAGAACATTGTAAATCAACAACCCTTTAATTTTAAAAAATTAGAAGAAAAAAAGCTGTTCTCTGTCTAGAGAGACAAAGTAGAATAGAGGTTACCATGAGCTGAGGGAGGGGGTGTTGAAGGAGAGAAGAGCGAGTTACTGTTTCAAGGGTACGGAGGTTTTGCTGGGGATGATGAAAGTTTTGGGGTATAGATGATGGTGAAGGTTACTCAACATTGTGGATTTAATTTATTTGATGCCACCCAATTGTACACTCAACAGATGGTTAAAATGATAAATATTATGCTATGCATTCTACCACAATAAAAACGACAATAACTTTTCCAAAAAACCCTGTTCTCTGCCTTTCTTTTGAAACTGACTTCAAATAGACTGGTCCTCGCATCTGCAGCTGGATTCTTTGTCAGGAGAGCATTATACTTTAGTTTAAGCTGGTGGTTCTAGAGAATTGTGGATGACAGGAATGATCGAAACTGACTTATTTCTCAAGTGTTTGAGATTCCTTCATCCCTGTCCAATAACGTCTCTTCAGGAAAGGCTTGTCTTTGTCCAAGTCAGAAAAATAAAAGGCCCATCTAAAGTGGGCCCCTGGTTTAAGAAAATCTCTTATGTAAAATCTCAGATTTGGAGAACAACTTGGTAGCTGATGATTTGCCTTTACAAAAGGCTGATTCGCTTAACAAAAGAGTCTTACTCAAAGGTTCCTTTAAGAAGAGGGCCCCGTGGTACATTTAATGATATTATTAGATTAAAAAAAAATCACCCCGATCATTCAAGGACACTGCGCTGTAAATATGTGAATGCATTGTATTGTGTTGTAAGACTGGGAATAAAGAAGTCAGGACTCTTTGACAAATGGACCGTTTTGGCCCAAAGTAACACAAGTGGGAAGCAGGATGAGGGTTCTTGGCCTAAGGTCCTGGCGGCTCTAGGGGGAGACTTTGGGAGTTTGTGATTTACTTAAGACCAGCTAAGCCCAAGGCCTGCCATGTGTCCCTTTTGAGAACTTAGGGTCAAAGCTCTATGTCTGCTCCCATCGACCCCCGTCACCTGCCCTGATCATAAAGCACCCTCAGACGTGAGCTCAACTGTGTCCTGCGATGGCAGAAAAATATATCTGCTGCCAGAAAGTGGATTCTCTCGGCTGATGAAGACCGATCCTTATTTATGTCTGCATAGGTACATTCTGGGGCCCATAAAGGTTTAATTGTCCCTCTACCTAGTTTTTAAAAAAAAACCCACAAAGAGGCTGCCAGCTTTCCCCAGAGTTTAAAACCAACTGAATGCGGTTCTGTGGAAACTGCTTTAAGTGTGTAACTCGCGCCGTGTCCTAGGGCACAAGGCGCGATTGTTTGGGGGGGAGTCGAAAGATGCAGCTCTTAGGAGGACTTTTAAAGTCAGTTTTTGTGGCTTTGGGCTGCTGCTGACCCTGGCTCTTGCTAGAGAAAGAGAGAGAGGGAGAGGGCCCCTCCCTCACCAGACTGCTGCCTCTGCAAGTTACTCCCAGGGTGCCACTGCCCCCTGCTGCCACTGCCCCCTGCTGCCACCTCCCGGTTCAGGGGGACCCCTGTTGTCACAGGACCCTAAACATCCTCTCCTTTCTCTCAGATGGTGTCTTTACTGGTTTAAGAGACTCACAGGAAATCAAAGACAGAGGAGAGACAGAAAAAGAGGAAACAGGTCTGCAAGAAAAAAGCAGAAAGACAGTGGTAACCCAAACTGGGCCCAGAGACACACTGCCTGTCCCCCAACACTGCCTGCCCTCCCTGCAACACTGCTGCCTCCCCCGTTTGGGCCCGCTTGTTCATTCGACATTTGCCTACAGGCCGTCTACAATGTAAATGAAGTGCATATTTTTTCTCTCCGGAAGCTTCCAGCCTCCTGGTGGAGCTAGACATTCAGTCGAGGCTGATCACGCCTACAGACGTGTAATGCAAACGGTGCTGAGTCCACGAAGAAAACGTGCCCAGTGTGAGGGACAACTAGCGACAGGCCAGGGGAGGTTCTCAGAGGAGGTTAGGCCTTGTAAGCTAGACCTGAAGAGGGAGAAGAAGTCCGAGAGGCCATCAGAGGTCTGAGAAGCGCCCTGGAGGGAAGGGCCCACATGTGCAAAGGCCTGCACATAGGCAGCGGCCGCGAGGCCACGTAGGTGGTCCAGGCTGCAGCGGCATCGTCTTTGCCTTCTCTCGCAGCACCTTTCCCCAAAAAGATCTGTGATGGTTTCCGAGTCCATCACACCTCCCTCTGAGCTTCCAGGGCCGTCCAGCCTGGCCCCAGGTTACCCCAAGCCTTCTCACTCTCCTCTTGGGTTCTGTGAAGAAAACACATTTGTCGAAAGAGTAAAGCAAATAGTTTTGACATGTGGTTCTGTACCATAACGGAGGCTATAATGAAGTCGGTCCCAGTTTACACGAGTCCAAATGTTTCCATTTAAATGTCCCAACCTGTATTTACGGTCCCTGCCGCTGCAGCTGACTGTTTATCTACTCTCCTTGCGGCCTTGGCCTCGATTTAACTTCATCTCTTACTTTTTCCATTCCGGGGCCTGTCATTTACATTTTTCTTTAGGAAATGTAAATATTTATTTACAGTATTAGCTTTTACTCTTGCTCAGCTCTATGTCTTATGGAGTAAACAGACTGCGATATGGGTTCTAATCCTGAATGTTCTGTTAATGGGTGGTGACCTTGGCTGAGTCATTTAACCTCACTGAGCCTAAGATGCTTCTTTGTAAAATGAGGTGTTCATTTGTGCCATTTTATCTTTGTTAGCAGATCCATAGTCAAGACTCCTCTTTTTGGGGGACCTCATCCACCGCAGGCAGAAATTCCTAGCCAGGGTTCACACCTGTGCCACAGCTGTAACCAGAGCCACAGCAGTAGCAATGCCAGATCCTTAACATACTGAGCCACCAGGGAACTCCCCAGGATTCCTCTTAAATTCTGTGGCTCTCTACCTCTTACAGCCAGCCACCTGGGAGTTTCTCCTACCTCCTTCTCTATTTCCACCCCTCTTTCAGAATGTCTCTGTGCTGGGATCGACCTGAGTATAATTTGCTTTTGGGGGGTAGCATACCCAGGATGGTATTTAACAATGAGAATAGATCATACTGTTGGGTCTGGGTTAAAATGCCCATGTGGGGAAGTGGCTGAGAAGTAGGGAAATCCTAGCTGCAGGCCTGAAATTCCCTTAGACTGCTTCTCAGCCTGGGGTGTGCACACTCTTGGGGTACAGAGATGTGCCAACAAGGACACCAAGTCCTTCCTCCTGGAGCAAGAATTCTACTCAAAGATATGATGAGAGCAAAGAGACGTCAGTTTTAAAACAAACATATGACATCTTAGTTTAAAAGGAGCACTGGGGTGGACAACTTTGGGCAAACTGCGATGTGAAAGGAAACAGGGTTTGAGGTCTGTCCTTGAGTTGCTGGAGAAATACTTGCCTTGTGGGTCTTTTGAAATATGTGCACTTTAATAGGGCAAAGGTGTTAAGTTACTCAGGAGGGGTACCCCCCCCCCGAGAATGAACTTATGTGGAAAATCCAGTTTCACCCATTAGGAGAGTTGAAAGAGGGGTCCTGAGGTTGAGGGGGAGCCACACCAAACAAGAGACCCATTTCTAAAGACCAAATCAGTTACACAGTCTTGCTTAGCAGTCTGGCTCACAGCTGGGTTTGAACGGATCCAAACATCTGGGAGCTCTCTCCCCCTTTCTCTGACCTCCAGTAGCAATTCTTCTGTGTACTCCATTCTGGGACTTACTGTACCATTAAATGTTGGTTGTATTTTCTTGTTTATACAGCTTCTCAGCCGGAGGTGGTGTGAATTAAAGAGGTGCTATGAATTAAAGAAATACATATGAGGAAGAGTCAAGACCTTGCTTGCTCTGTGACTTTTGGAAATTCCCTGAAATCTCTCTGACCCCCATTTTGCTCATCTATTAAATGGTCCAGTCTAACACCTGCCTTGCCTACTGAAAGGCAGGGTTGTGTGCCGAGCATATGGATTTGCAGTGTAAAAGCATTTTGTAGATCATTAAACAAAAACCAGTTATTATTAACTAAGGCCCCAAAGGGACGGAGAGTTTATCTCTCACAGCATCTTTCTATTCCCCTCAACGTTTAATTTTTGCCTAGTTGGTTGTGATAACTACTAAAGATAAGATCATGAAATGCTGTCCCCACACTGACCCTGAGAAAACTCTTTCCCTCCTTCCCTCATCCTCTCCCCCTCTTCTGGCCTCAGTCCCCTCCATGTGCCCCCACACTGTGATTTTTTCCCCACTGTCCCTTTCAGAACATTGGGGTAAGAAGAGGCTGCTTAAAGCAGCTGTATACTGTATACGAAGGAACTGGTGGAGTAATTTCAGGTGTCACCAGGGAGTTTTATGGCAATGCCATTTTTGTGGGGACACAAACTGGTGTTGTTCTGGAAACTTTCCCCAGAAACAATAGTGTTCAAACAGAATTCTGGATTTTTTTTAAAAGAGAAATCAACAACCCAGCCTAAATATCTCCCTAGGTGATAACAAAGAATCATATTTTCATAGAACTCTTTGCTGAAGTTATATTCCTCCCCGCCCGACTCCTTCTGGCTTTGGGGTATAGGCCAACCTGCTTCACAGTTGACACCCCTGAGGAAAATACCAGGAAAAGGTGATGAGGAAGAAGCGTACAGGTTTAGTATGTATTGGTTTGAGATAGTCCCTGGCTAAACAGTAACTTTGTGAGGCCGTTCCCCTCATATCTGCCTGAACCTCAGAGTGGAGTGGATTTTCTTAAGCAGAAATGTTCTTGGACTTGTTCACAATTTTCCCCTTCAAAATACAGGAGTTGTGCAAGAAAAATCCACATTCCACACTAACAAGGCAAGGATTATAATGAGAACGTGGTTTCTCACAGGCAATCTTTCATCTTTTGTTTTATTTATTTATTTTCTAAGTAAGCTTTTGTGGTGAGAAATCAGAGTAATAAAGAAGGATGAGAGAATGCGGAGTGGAAACTTCTTTTCATTTTTTCCCTCCAAAGTGCAGGGATTGGGGAGGAGAGAGGGTCACTCCAGGTCCTCACATAAGTCCAGGGGCAAAAGCATAGACCAGGAACCAAGAAGGGCCTGTAACCCAGGGCCTGGAGCTCAGGGATCTGGAGTCACGGAGGAGCCTCAGGCCAGGAATTCAATGGGACGAGGCCCCACTGCCTCCCCACACCTGCTCTGATCAGCACCTGGCCTGTGTTCTCAGTCGCCACACCTGCAGAATGGGAGCAGAGTCCTCCTCTCACAACCCGCCTGGGCGTGGTTTTGTGTTTCTCTGGTTTAGGAACAGGCAGAAGAGAAACAAAACCTAACGCTCCTTCCTTTCCTAAGTAATTCTAAGGCGATCTCTTTTGTAGGGAGCGGGAGATGCCAAGCAGGGACGGCCCCAAGACCGGGTAACCAGTTCCCTGGGCGGGCAGGGGGCTTCGAGCGCTGGAGGACTGGGTGGTCAGCAAGGGCCGGCACGTGCCCGGCCCCGTTGCCCGGAGACCCGGCGCAGGTTTGTCTTCAAATCCCGGACTCTCCCACCCAGCGGCCCCGGCGCAGCGGCGGGGGTGCGCGCGGGGTCGGCGCCCTGGCCACCGCGCCTCCGCCCCGCCCCGCCCGGCCGCCGCCCCCCCGCCGCCCCGCCGCGGTGGTACGGCCCGAGCCCCTGGGTGCGTAGCTGCCGGCGGGCTCCAGAGAGTCTGCGGGTCGCCGGGTAGGAGGTGAGAGGCCGGGAGCCGCATCGCCGTGGGCTCCCCCTGCTGCCGGAGCTGGGCGGCCCTAGGACGGGCATTTCGGGCGAGGAGGCTTCCCCTCCGGCCTCAGTCTCCTGGTTGCTGGGCCAGCGCTCGACCTGTGGTTGCCCATCCTCCCTCCTCCACGCGTCCCTTGAGAAACTCTGAAGCTGCCCACCCTCCTCTTGGTTGGTCCAGGTCGGGCCCCAGAACCCAGCTCGGGAGTTGGAGAGCCCCCTTCCCCACCATCCACAGTGTCCCATTTCTCCCCGACCCAGATTCCACCAGCAAGATGCCGGACGTGGAGGAAAAGGTGCCCCTGAAGGACCCTGGCAATGCAGAGAGTGGGCCCTGTAAGCCAGAAACCTCAGGACGGACCCCGGACGACAGGAGTAGCCCCAAGGACCACCCTTCCCGTAGGTGCAGCCCTGCCACCGTAGTGGGCGTCAGATGGGAAGGAGCCCGCGGCCCCTCACTGCTCTCTCCACCTCTCTTGGTTTACCCTTCTCCTTATCTCCCCCCCCCGCCCCCCACAACTATCTCCAATTTCAGACTTCCTACTGACCAGAAGAAAGAAGTGGCCCAAAAGTGATTGCTTAAACCTGACAAGACTTGAGGCTGAGTCAGCTCAGAGACACTTTTGTTTTTGTTTGTTTGTTGTTTTTTAGGGCCACAGCATATGGAAGTTCCCAGGCCAGGGGTCAAATCAGAGCTGCCAGCCACAGCCAGGCCAGATCCCAGCCGCATCTGCAACCTACTCCAGCAGCTCACCGCAGCGCGGGATCCTTAACCCACATCCTCATGGGTACTAGTTGGATTCGACCCTCGGCAAATGGAGGTTCCCAGGCTAGGGGTCAAATCGGAGTTACAGCTGCCGGCCTAGGCCACAGCAGCAGGGGATCCGAGCTGCGTCTGTGACATACACCACAGACCACAGCTCACCGCAACGCGGGATCCTTAACCCACTAAGTGAGGCCAGGGATCCAAGGGCAACCTCATGGTTCCTAGTCGGATTCGTTTCCGCTGCGCCAGGACGGGAACTTCACCTTTGTATTCTTTTACTTTGAATTTGTGGGTGGAACATGGCAGATACTTGGGGTAGATTTTAAAGCCCGGAAATGATCCCAAACAAGCACTGTGTTCTCTCCATAGGTGGTTGACTGTGTTAGTGATACTGCTCTGGCCTTCTATTCTCGCTCTGTACTATGGTTGATGTTCTTTTATGTTCATGTTGGAGCACAGTCTCACTGGATTCATCCTGCCTTTCTCCTGTAAAAATCTCTAGATAGTTTAAACAGTCAGCAGTCGGAAGGTCTGCCACCACGCAACAGCCTGAGTTAAATTCCTGAAGATTGAAATGGGAAAAATTAGCTGGAGACCCTGCTCGTATTACGTTCAATCGCATTTCTTTCTCTTGTAGCCACAAGGGGTCGCTGCTGGTTAACGAAAAGCAGCAAATTGGGTGCTTTGGAATCCTGATTTGAAATAGGTACCTATTCAGTAGTTATGAACCTGATGTGGTGGGGTGAACGTGATTTTTTTTGGGGGGGGGGAACAACTTAGGTTCTTGAGGTTATTTAAGTGAATCCACAGGTAAGACAACTCTTAACCTGAATAAGCAAAATTCTCTTAAAATTTTTTTGAAATTTTATATATTTCAAATTGGTTAAGTTACCAAATTACCTTGAAAATTTCTTTGTCCTTGGGGTCTGGGTTTTAAAAATCTAGTTTATTTTACTTCTGTTTTCTCTTTGAGCCCTCCCAATTCCCGAATGTTCCGGCTGTGGGAGGTTCAGAGTGCTGTGGTGCTTTCAAGCAACTCAGCAGTCTTGTCAGAGCAGGCTGTGAGCTTTGATTTGTTGTAGTTGGAAAGTGTTTCTGTGTATAGTATTTCCCTCAGTCCTTCAATAAGCTGCTAGAAGCAGCTGAAGCTCCCTTTGAAGATCTTCTCTTAGTTCTGATTTTGTGTTAGTGAATTAGCGGTAAGTCTGTTTACATATTTGAACTCTGCCATTTTGGTTGAAACTGAAGACTTCAGAGAGTCTATGAAAATAAAGGGAACTTCCTGTGCACCTGAGGTTCTGCTCACCTGTATGTTTACCAAGCAGAGACTCGGTCGGTGGCTTTTTAGTAAACTTTACAATCACCTTTTACCCTTATAACTTCAAACCTGTTGAAAAGTAAGAAAATAATACAATGAATGCCCACATGGTTACCTTTCTGCCATATTTTTTCCTCTCATGTTATATATATGTGTTTTTTCTTTCTTGAAGTTACAGAGTCATGACTTTAAATGTTTCATGTATCTTCTAAGAACAAAGACATTCTCTTATGAAAACATTTTTTGCGATAATTTCACTCAGCTTCAGCAATGATCAACCCGTGGCCAATCTTAGTTCATTTATTTCCCCCCCCCACATCTTGGAGCCAGATGCTTTTCTGTGAAAAAATTATGAGGCTTCATTGAAAGAGGGTGAGAGAATGTGGTTTATTGTGTGCATTAATATATACCAGGTAATCATTATAACTACCATGGATGCCTATTACGTGAGGCTGCTGTCAGCTAGGTCTGCACTAAGAACTTAGAACAGTGGTTCCCAAAGGCTAATGCTAGTTGGTGACCAAATTCTTAGCCATATTTAGTGAAATGAAATAAAGATATTGTATTGAGTTTTTCCTAAAGCCAAATTGGCTCAATTTTAAGGACTGTATTCCCTTTCTGCTTTTTTTTTTTTTTTTTTTTTTTTTTTTTTTTTTTTTGAGGTTAAGCTATCCTTTTTCTTTTATGAAATGATGGTTTTGGTAATGTTTTGTCTTTTAATTTGCTTATTTCATACTGTCCATACTTAACACGACAAAAGTCGGCAAGTTGTCAGCTGCTCAAAATCTTTGGGGACATTTACTAGTTTGTGAAATCCTAAATTCTGGAAACTGCTGCTTTCAAAGACCAAGTGGTGTTGATGCCATTCAGTACCCTGTGTAGAGAATTTAACTTCTGTCAGAGGCAGGAAGAAGAAAGTGGAATCAGACTACCCTGAGAGAAACATTTATTTTTGCAAATCACAAATAATAAGAGTAAGAAGTAAAAATAATAAAGCAGCAATGAAATAACTTGTGGTTTGCAAAAATAAAGGCAAATATAGGCAAATAAATGCAAACAAAGCCTTTTGTTTTTTATAACTTCTTTCCTCCCTTATCCCCACCTGGGCTGCTCTGAGAGGCTCTGTCACAGATGGAGCCTGGAGTTCAGAAAACATGAACTCCTGGAGGGGTTGAATGAGTTTGTGTAAGATCAGTTTGATGAATCTAAGTTTGGAGCCGACTCAGTAGAGCGGATCGCTGAATAAAATAGAAATGCAGACTTGTGTGAGTTCGCTGAGGTCCACCATACGTTCTTTATTTTTCAGTTGAGGTATAGCTGACCTGGAACGTTGTATTAGTTTCAGGTGTACACCATCCGCTCTTTCTGTCACAGGTCTGATAGATAAAGTTAATGATGTTTCCCAGCTGAGCGAGAAGATTGGGATGAACCGTGATTTCCACACAGAAGAGAAGGTTTTACCTCCAAGCAGGTACAGGCTCTTCTCATTTTCCCATTCGATGTATCCTGGTGTAGGTATTAAGCACTAATGGCTCCCAATCAGACTTGAAGTTTTTTTTTTTTTTTTTTAAATGGCTGCATCTGCGATATATGGAAGTTCCCAGGCTAAGGGCTGAATTGGAGCTGCAGCTGCCACAGCAATGCAGGATCTGAGCCACATCTGCAACCTACGCCTCAGTTGGTGGCAACGCCAGATCCTTAACCTGCTGAGCAAGGCCAGGGATTGAACCCACATCCTCAGAGACAACGTCAAGGTCCTTAACCCACCAAGCCACAACGGGAACTCCCATTTTTATTTGATAATACAATCAGTATTTGAATATAAGCCCTAAGAGATCTTAACAACTTACACAGAAGAGTAAAAAGTTATTAGTATCAAAGGAGGGTCAAGAAGCAAATGTTATTGATCCAGTGAATAAACCCAAGCAATTGTCGTGATGTTGCTTTGGGACCCTAGTTAGTAATAAGTTAGGGTGGATTTCAGATCTTCTCTGATAGACATGGAGGAATTAGCCTGTAGTAGCTATCTATTGCTGCATAACAAATTACCTCAAAATTCACCGGTTAGGAGTTCCCGTTGTGGCTCAGTGGTTAATGAATCCAACTAGGAACCATGAGGTTGCGAGTTCGATCCCTGGCCTTGCTCAGTGGGTTAGGGATCCAGCGTTGCTGTGAGCTGTGGTGTAGGTTGCAGACACGGCTCAGCTCTGGCATTGCTGTGACTGTGGTGTAGGCCGGTGGCTACAGCTCCGATTCGATCCCTAGCCTGGGAACGTCCATGTGTTGAGGGAGCGGCCCAAGAAATGCCAAAAAGACAAAACCAAACTCACCCATTAAAACAGTGTTCATCATCCACAGTTTCTGTGGGTCAGGGATATGGGTGTGGTGACTGGGTGCCTCTGGCTCAGGGTCTCTCATGAGTCAACTTGTTGACTATTGACCTGAGCCTTCCCCCCACCCCATCCCGTGTCTGTGCTGCCTGGGCCTCTCCATAGGGCAGCTCACAGAGAAAGTAAGTGTGGGACAGCAAACAAGACACAAACCAGTCTTTTTGTTACCTAATCTCAGGAGTGACATCCCTGGCCTCTGCTGTATTTTGTTTGCTAGAAAGGAATCCACAAACCCAGGCCCCACTGGGTATAGGATTGCACCAAGGTGTGAATACCAGGGAGAGTAGATCTTTGGACTCAGTTTATCCACTGCCTGCCGCATTGCTCCTATCTTACCAGTTACTCTTTTTTGTGATTACAGATTAAAGAGTCACAGATATAGATTAATTTTCTCATAGTGGTATTTTCACACACACACCCCTTGCCCATAAACCTGCTTAATTTATGAATCAGGATTAGAACCCGGTTGATAAATAATGCTTCCCTGCCCTAATCAAGCCTTATTTTTTATTCTTTGTTATTTTGACATTGCAATAAATAAGAACCATTCACTAGGTATGACTTGCTGGTTTACTTTAATTCAGTGGATAAATTCAGTGTCATATTATTTGATTTTAAAGCAGTTCTAATTTGCCACCAGTGAACAGCTCTGTGGTGGCAGCTTGTGATTAGTCAATTTCCTTGAATGCTTTTGTCATATGTCGGTTTTGGAGGGTCTGTTGCTCGCTCAGCTGTCCTGAGTTGCTGTCCCGGGTTTCGTGCTCTGCTCTTGCTGACCCATGTCCAGGCCAAGCACAGCTTCTCTGGGAACAGATTTTCACCAAGACCCAGGTCTTCTAGCAACTCTCTCACTGCTGAGATATGCTTTTTGTGGCAGGAGAGGAGAAAAACATATGGGAGAAATGAAGCAGGAGAAAGCGTAATATTCAGAGCTGGGTTTTCAAGTAAGGTAATACAACATTTACACAAGGAAAAAGGTTGGAATAGAATTCGAGGTCACTTCTTATTGGCAGTTGGCTTTACTTGGGGCTCATGGGATGACATTAATTACTACTGTAGATCCCTAAGGGAAATTCCATGTTTAGCCATTTATTCATCAGGCATTTATTAGGTCCTAATTCTGTGGCAGGCAGAATGCTGAGTTCTAGCTGCAGTTATAAATATGTAAGGCACTGCCTTTGTTGTCAGGAAGCTTTGGGAGGAGGGACAGTTGGATAACAAAGTGACCGCTAAGTTGACTCAGCTGGTGTATAGAGTTTAATGAAAGTTCTCAGCTGCCTAAGGACCAGAGAAGGTGTGCCTGGGATGACCTGAGTCTTAACAGGTGGTCCCGCTGGGAAAGAGCCAGTGGAGGAAACGCTGGAGGACAGAGTGGTGGTTGAACGTGGGGTGCCATCTGCTGGGTGTGGTTGTGCAGAAGGTGTTAGGAGGTGGGAGGTGATAAGTGGGCAGGGAAGGGGGCTGCTCTTGGGAAGGGTCACTTAGGCCATTCATGCTGCTGCTGACAGGAAGCCCCTAAAAGACTGCAGGTGAGCATGACCTGATCAGAACTTTGTCTTGGAAAAACCATTGCTTTTAGCATGAAGGTGTGACAAACCAATTAAAAAAGGGACAAGACTGAAGGCAGAGGGAGCAGTTAATGGCCTATTAGAATAGTCCAGGAGTTCCCATCCAACTAGGAACCATGAGGTTGCGGGTTCGATCCCTGCCCTTGCTCAGTGAGTTAAGGATCCGGTGTTGCCGTGAGCTGTGGTGTAGGTTGCAGACGCGGCTCGGATCCCATGTTGCTGTGGCTGTGGTGAAAGCTGGCAGCTGTAGCTCCGATTGGACCCCTAGCCTGGGAACCACCATGTGCCTCAGATGCGGCCCTAGAAAAGACAAAAAAAAAAAAAAAAAAAAAGTCCAGGTAGGAGATGCTGGTAGGAGGGGATGGGTTCCAGAGACATTTAAAAAACTACATTTATGGAACTTGGAAGATGGATGGGATAAATAGGATGAGGAGAGAAGCTTTAAGAACAATTCCAGGAGTTCCCGTCGTGGCGCAGCAGTTAACGAATCCGACTAGGAACCGTGAAGTTGCAGGTTCGGTCCCTGCCCTTGCTCAGTGGGTTAAGGATCCAGCATTACCGTGAGCTGTGGTGTAGGTCACAGACATGGCTCGGATCCCGCATTGCTGTGGCTCTGGTGTAGGCCGGTGGCTACAGCTCCGATTCGACCCCTAGCCTGGGAACCTCCATATGCTGCGGGAGCGGCCCAAGAAATAGCAAAAAAAGATTTAAAAAAAAAAAAAAAAGAACAATTCCAGTGCTCAATAAACCATTAGCTTATAGTTACCTCTGATGATTGAGACTGGTGTGTTAGAGGAATTTTGATTTTTCTTTGATTCATCTTTATGTTGCTTGTTTTTTGTTCTGCACGAATCATGTGCTACTCCTGTATTTTTGGGGGAGGGGATGTTTAATTCAAGAAAACCAATGACTATTTGGCAATGACTAGGTACAGCCTCAGAATTTTCAAGTGGCTTTTTTTTTTTTTCTTTTGATGGTTGCACTTGTAGCATATGGAAGATCCTGGGCTGGGGGTTAAATCAGAGCTGCAGCTGCCAGCCTACACCACAGCAACACCAGATCTGAGCCAAGTCTCCAAACTTCACCACAGCTCGCAGCAATGCTGGATCCTTAACCCACTGCACGAGGCCAGGGAGCGAACCTGCATCCTCATGGACACTAGTCAGGTTTTTAACCAGCAGTGCCACAATGAGAACTCTTCAGATGGTTCTTTTTCTTCTTACTAGTCTAACTGTATAGGTCAGAGAAAAATAATTTGAATAACATTCAGAAGAAAGTTAATTCCTTTAAAAATTAATAGACAACTTTAACACAGTTCACTTTTACAGAAAAGTGATGGAAAATCGAGTTCTCACATTCCCCCTCTTTCCCGGCATGCAGTTTCCTGTGTTATTTATGTCCTGTATCAGTGTGGGATATTTGTTACAATTGACAGTCCAGTATTAGTACATTATTATTAACTCAGGTTTACACTGGGGTTCACTTTTTGTGTTGCCTTATCTGTGGGTTTGGAAAAATGTATAATGACATGAATTCACCATTTCCGTATCACACGGAGTAATTTCACTGCCCTGAAAATGCCCTGTGTTCTTCCTATTCATCCTTCCCTCGCCCTCCCACATCCCCGAACCTTTGGCACCACGCATCTTTTGACTGTCTCCATAGGTTTTTAGAATTTCTCATAGTTGGAATCATTGACTATGTAGCCTTTTCAGACTGGCTTCTTGCGTTTAGCAAAATATGCCTTTACGTTTCCTCTGTGTCTTTTGGGGGCTTGATAGTGCATTTCTTTTCTTTTCTTTTTTTTTTTTCATTTATAATGATTTTTATTTTTTCCATTGTAGCTGGTTTACAGTGCGTTTCTTTTTAGTGTTGAATAATATTCCATTGTCTGGATATACCACAGTTTATTTATCCATCACTTACAGAACGACATCTGGGTTGCTTCCAAGCTTTGGCAATTATGCATAAAGCTGTTATAAATGCCTATGGGCCAGTTTCTATGTAGATGGAAGGTTTCTACTCATTTGAGTAAATATCAAGGAGCAAGATTATTGGATTATATGGAAAGAATACATTTAGTTTTGTGAGAAACTGTCTTCCTGGGTAGTTGTACCATTTTGCATTCCTACCAGCAATGAGTGAACATTCCTGTTGCTCCTCATCCTTGTCAGCATTCGGGATTGTCGGTATTTTGGATTTTGACCATTTCAATAGGTGTGTAGTAGTATCTCATTGTTGTTATTTTTTTTTTTACAAGTGGCTGCACCTGTGGCATGTGGAAATTCCCAGGCTAGGGGTCGAGCCACAGCCACTGTAGAAGCAATGCCGAGTAGTTATGTTGTGAGCCACATGGGGAGTCCTCTCATTGTTATTTTAATTTACAAATCTCTAATGAGAAGTGAGGTTGAGCATCTTTTCATATGTTTATTTGTCATCTGTGTATCTACTTTGGTGAGATGTCTATTCAGACCTTTTTCTGTTTCATTGTTGTTGGTTTTTTTTGCTTTTTAGGGCCACACCCAGAGCATATGGAGGTTCCCAGACTAGGGGTACAATTGGACCTACAGCTGTCGGCCTACTCCACAGCCCCAGCAATGCAGGATCCGAGCCATGTCTGTGGCCTACACAAAAGCTCACTGGATCCTTAACCCAATGAACGAGGCCAGGGATTGAACCCACATCCTCATGAATATTAGTCAGGCTTATTACTGCTGAACCACAAAAAGAACTTCCAGGCCTTTTTCTGTTTTAAAATCGGATTTTTTTTTTTTACTGTTGACTTGTAAGAGTTCATTGTCTATATTGGGTACTAGTTCTTTATCAGGTAAGTGTTTTGCAAAGATCATAGCTTGTTTATTCTCTTAACAGTGTCTCTGACAGCAGTTTTTAATTTTAATGAAGTCCAATTTATCAGTTTTTTTCTCTCATAGATCTTGTTTTTGGTGGTGAATCTAAAAGGTCATTGCTAAACCCAGGGTCACCTAGATTTCTCCTGTTATCTTCTAGAAGTTGTAGAGTTCTATGTTTTACATTTGGGTCTATGATCTACTTGTGGAAGGTATAAGGTCTGAATCCAGATTCTTTTTTTTGCCTATGGATGTCCAGGTGTTTCAGTACCATTTGCTGAAAAGACTGTCCTTTCTAGTTGAGTTGCCTTTGCTTTTGCTGTTTTTTTAAGGGGAGAAAAAGACCTATTTTCTGATTTCCAAGACCTATTTTCTGATTTCCATGACTCTGTGACATGATAATGCCACAGAGATTGGAAATATAGGAGGAACAGGTTTGGAGGGGGAAGATAGTGAATTGAATGTTATTTAAAAACTTTTTTACATTTTTCATTTTTAAAATTTTCGTTGATTTACAATGTTATGTCAATTTCTGCTGTACAGCAAAGTGACCCAGTTACACATATAAATATATTCCCTTTTTTTTTTTTTTTTCTTTTTAGGGCCACACCCATGGCATATGGAGGTTCCCAGGCTAGGGGCCTAATTGGAGCTATAGCTGTCAGCCTATGCCACAGTTCATGGCAACGCCAGATCCTTTACCCACTGAGCTTGGCCAGGGATCGAACCTGCAACCTCACGGTTGCTAGTCGGATTTGTTTCCACTGCGCCACAACAGGAACTCCTATTCCCTTTCTTATATTATCTTCCATCATGGTCTATCCCAAGAGACTGGATATAGTTCCCTGTGCTATATAGCAGGATCTCATTGCTTAGCCATTCCAAAGGCAATAGTTTGCATCTACTAACCCCAAACTCCGAGTCCATCCTCCTCCTCCTTCTCTCCCCCTTGGCAACCACATGTCTGTTCTCCATGTCTGAGTCTGTTTTTGTTTTGTAGATAGGTTCATTTGTGCCATATTTTAGATCCTACGTGTAAGTGGTGTCATGCGGTATCATATTGTCTTTCTCTTTCTGACTGACTTCACTTAGTATGAGAATTTCTAATTGCATCCATGTCGTTGCAAATGGCATTAATTTTTTTTTTTTGTCTTTTTGCCTTTTCTAGGGCCGCTCCCGTGGCACATGGAAGTTCCCAGGCTAGAGGTCCAATTGGAGCTGCAGTCGCCGGCCACAGCCACAGCCACAGCAATGACAGATCCGAGCAGATCCTTAACCCACTGAGGAAGGCCAGGGATCGAACCTGCAACCTCATGGTTCCTAGTTGGATTCGTTAACCACTGAGCCACAATGGGAACTCCTAATTTGTTCTTTTTATGGCTGAGTAGTATTCCATTCCACAGCTTCTTAATCCATTCATCTGTCAATAGATTTTTTTTTTTTTTTGTCTTTTTTTGCTATTTCTTGGGCCGCTCCTGCGGCATATGGAGGTTCCCAGGCTAGGGGTTGAATTGGAGCTGTAGCCTCCAGCCTATGCCAGAGCCACAGCAACACGGGATCCGAGCCGTGTCTGCAACCTACACCACAGCTCACGGCAGCACCGGACTGTTAACCCACTGAGCAAGGGCAGGGACCAAACCCGCAACCTCATGGTTCCTAGTCGGATTCATTAACCACTGCGCCATGATGGGAACTCCCATCAATAGATTTTTTAGGTTGTTCCCATGTCTTGGCTATTGTGAATAGTGCTGGTATGAAGATATGGGTGCATGTATCTTTTTGAATGAAAGTTTTGTCTGGATAGATGCCCAGGAGTGGGATTGCTGGGTCATATGGTAGTTCTATATTTAGCTTTCTGAGGAACTTCCATACCATTTTCCATGGTGGCTGTACCAATTTATATTCCCATCAACAGTGTAGGAGGGTTCCCTTTTCTCCACACCCTCTCTAGCATTTGTTATTTGTAGACTTATAAATGGTGGCCATTCTGACTGGTGTGAGGTGGTTCCTCATTATAGTTTTGATTTGTATTTCTCTAATAATTAGTGACGTTGAGTATATTTTCATGTATCTGTTGGCCATCCATATGTATTCTGTGGAAAAATGTCTGTTTAGGTCTTCTGCCCATTTTTCTATTGGGTTGTTTTTTGTTGAGTTTGATGAGTTGTTTGTATATTTTGGAGATTAACCCCTTGTCGGTTGCATCATTTGCAACTATTTTCTCCCATTCTGTAGGTTGTCTTTTCATCCTTTTTATGGTTTCCTTTGCTGTGCAAAACCTTATAAGTTTGATTAGGTCCTGTTGGTTTATTTTTGTTTTTATTTCTATTGCCTTGGGAGACTAACCTAAGAAAACATTTGTACGGTTATCAGAAAATGTTTGCCTGTGTTCTCGTCTAGGAGTTTAGTTGTGTATTGTCTTATGTTTTAAGTCTCTGAGCCATTTTGAGTTTATTTTTGGGCATGGCATGAGGGTGTGTTCCAGTTTAATTGATTTACATGCAGCTGTCCAGTTTTCCCAGCACCACTTGCTGAAGAGACTGTCTTTTTCCCATTTTATATTCTTGCCTCCTTTGTTGAAGATTAATTGACTGTGTGCATCTGGGTTTATTTCTGGGCTCTTTGTTGTGTTCCGTTGGTCTGTATGTCTGTTTTTGCGCCAGTACCTCACTGTCTTGATTACTATAGCTTTGTTATATTGTCTGAAGTCTAGAAGAGTTATGCCTCCTGCTTTGTTTTAATTTTTCCTCATGATTACTTTGGCAATTTTGGATCTTTTATGGTTTCATATAAATTTTTAGATTATTCTAGTTCTGTGAAAAAGATCAATGGTAATTTGATAGGGATCATATGAAATCTGTAGATTGTTTTGGGTAGTATGGCCATTTTAACTATATTAATTCTTCCAATCCAGGAGCATTGGATGTCTTTCCATTTCTTTGACTTCTCTTTAATTTTCTTGATTTTTTTTTTTTTTTTTACAGTTTTTAGCATATAAGTCTTTCATCTCCTTGGTCAGGCTATTTCTAGGTCTTGATTTTTTTTGAGTGCAATTTTATTATTTTTTTGTCTTTTTTTTTTTTTTTTTTTTTTGCTATTTCTTGGGCTGCTTCCATGGCATATGGAGGTTCCCAGGCTAGGGGTTGAATCGGAGCTGTAGCCACCGGCCTACACCAGAGCCACAGCAACGCGGGATCCAAGCCGCATCTGCAACCTACACCACAGCTCACGGCAACGCCGGATCGTTAACCCACTGAGCAAGGGCAGGGACCGAACCTGCAACCTCATGGTTCCTAGTCGGATTCGTTAACCACTGCACCACGAAGGGAACTCCTTGAGTGCAATTTTAAAAGGTATTGTTAAAAATATGGAATGCTTCATGAATTTGTGTGTCGTCCTTGTGCAGAGGCCATGCTAATCTTCTCTGTATCATTCCAGTTTTAGTACATGTGCTACTGAAGTGAGCACTGAATTCAATTTTAGACCTGCAGATTTGGAAGTATCTGTAGATATACAGGTGTTATCAGAGAAGGAAAATCCTTTTCTAGATTTTAGGTTTATAAGAAAATGATAAGATGGAGTTCCTGCTGTGGTGCAGTGGGTTAATGATCCAGCTTGTCTCCGTGACGTTGCTGGTTTGTCCCTGGCCTGGTGCAATGGGTTAGAGATCTGGTGTTGCCACAGCCATGGCTCAGATTTGATCCCTGGCCCAGGAACTTCCACATGCTATAAATGCAACTGAAAAAGGAAAAAAAGAAAAAAGAAAAAAGAAAATGAAAGACCATTTAGTTCATTGCTAGATGCATATATAAAGAGACACTGAGTCACATCTTTTCTAGGCTAAATGCAGAATCAGTGCTGAAGCTCAGCGTGGCCTCTATTTGGGGAAGGAGGACTCCTGAGAGGAGGGTGCAAAGAGCCCACCTGAAAGGTTGTGCTGGTGCCCTTGACAGCCAAATCGAGTTCAGCTTATTCAGCTCGCCAGAGTTCCCGGCCTTTCCCTGTCAGTGTAATGGTCTTTTGTCATATCAGACATTGTTTGGGGCTTAGGAGACAATGACCTTATAGCAATTTTTGAGTAGAAAAAGTAATTTGTTCATTTAACTCTCTTACAGTCTGGAAGGCAAGGTCAAGGAGACAATGCACAATGCCTTTTGGGATCATCTTAAAGAGCAACTCTTAGCTACTCCCCCAGACTTCAGCTGTGCTCTTGAACTTCTAAAAGAAATTAAGGAGGTGAGTGACCTCCCCTTTGGAGGTGTAAAGTTTCCAGATATATCCCTTGCTCATTGCAATGTCAGTGACTAGCAAATCCTAACTGAACATGGCCCATAAATGAGAATCTAATCAGTAGACAGAAATCACACAGTAATTTTTTTTTTTTGTCTTTTTGTGTTTTTAGGGCTGCACCTGTGGCATATGGAGGTTCCCAGGCTAGGGGTCTAATCGGAGCTGTAGCTGCTGGCCTACACCAAAGCCACAGCAGTGTAGGATCCGAGCCGTGTTTGTGACCTACACCATAGCTCACAGCAACACTGGATCCTTAACCCAGTGAGCGAGGCCAGGGATCCAACCCGTGTCCTCATGGATACTAAAGGTTCATGACTGAGCCATGACAAGAACTCCTCCAACCTGGCCCTGAAAAAGCAAACAGCATGGAGAGGGCCACATGGTAAGGAAATGCAGGTGGCCCCTAGGACCTGAGGGCAGCATCCAATCAACAGCCAATAAGAAGCTGGGGCCTTCAGGTACACAGCTGTAAGAGAGTGAACTCTGTCAGCAGTTTGCATGAGCTTAGAAACAGATTCTTCCCCAGTCAAGTTTCCAAATAGAATGTAGCCTAGCCAGCACCCTGACTGCAACCTGAAAGGAAGATCTGATTAAACTTTGTGGACTCCTGACCCACAGAAACTGTGAGATAGCAAGTGTATATGCTGTTTTAAGTCTGTAATGTTTATGGTAACTTGTTATGCAGCATAGAAAACTAATATGCCATCTAACATATCCCGCAATGTTCATGGTAGCTCTGTTCACAATAACCAGGACGTGGAAGCACCCTAAACGTCCTTTGACAGATGAATGGATAAAGAAGATATGGTACATATACAGAGTGGAATATTACTCAGTCATAAAAAAGAGTGAAATAATGCCACTTGCAGTAACATGGATGTAACTGGAGATTATCATACTAAATGAATTAAGTTTGAAAGAGACAAATACCATATGATACCACTTATATGTGGAATCTAAAAAATATGGTCCACATGAACTTATTTACAAAACAGACTCACAGACATAAGAAGCAAATTTATAGTTACCAAAGGGGAAAGTTATGGGGATGGATAAATTAGGAGTTTGGAATTAGCAGATACAAACTACTATATATAACATAACAAGGTCAGATACAAACTACTATATATAACATAACAAGGTCTCACTGTATAGCACAGGGAACTATATTCAATGTCCTGCAATAAACCATAATGTAAAAGAATATGAAATAATATATATCTGTGTGTTTGTATGTGCATAAATAACTGCGTCACTTTGCTGTACAGCAGAAACTACCATACCATTATAAATAAACTATACCTCAAGTTAAAAAGTGCCATCTACAGATGAAGTTTAAAATTGTGCCATCAGGAAATTGCTCTCGTGGCTCAGCGGCTAATGAACCCAACTAGAATCCATGAGGTTGTGGGTTCGATCCCTGCCCTCACTCGGTGGGTTCAGGAGCCAGCGTTGCTGTGAGCTGTGGTGTAGGTCACAGACTCAGCTCGGACCTGGTCTTGCTGTGGCCATGGTGTAGGCTGGCGGCTACAGCTCCGATTTGACCCCTAGCCTCGGGAACCTCCATATGCCTCAGGTGAAAGTCTTAAAAGGACCAAAAAAAAAAAAAAAAAAAAAAAAAGTGCCATCTGGTAAAGGCAAATTATTGAAAGGACTTACTTCACTTTCTCAGAAGAGAGAAGGATGGATTTGGAGAGGATTTGAGAGGCGGTAAGTTGATAAATGTCACATTCTGTTCCTTTGGCTCCTCAGCTTCCTTCCATGTGGACCTTTCTACACACATTCGAATTCCAGAAAAGAGATCTGTTTTGACCTGAGAAGACATAGCTATCTGTCTTAGAAGTTTTCATCCTCACTCTGAGTTGGGGAACTCCCAGCAGTTGTGCACTCCTTGCCGTCTGCTGTGTTCCTACAGTTCAGTCCTCGTCCCACCGGATGTCCTGCTAGCGACGGGCTAAAGTGTACAGTCAGCTTCCAACAATCCAGCTACAAAGTAATGTTGGGATGGAGAGAGACGAGGATGGTTAGCTTATGCTAACAAACCTGTGCTTATAATAAGCAAAGAGAACATGTGTGGTCTTTGGTCATGAGGCTAGAGGTGATATCCTGTCTTCCTGTTCCTTCCATATTTCCCTTGTCCTCAGCCACTGGGGCTGCGTATCTGACGGAGCGACCCAAACTCTCGCTGCCTGAGTCTGAGTCCTCATGCGTTTTGCTTTTGTTGTTGGTGTGCTGTGGTTTTCCACTGACCTTTAATATTGGGTGTAGAAGTAGCAAGAGGCCCAGAATCTTCTGGGTTCCAGACACAGCCTTCTTCCCTGCTGTGGAGCAGCACCCATTTCTTCTTGGTGCTCAGGGGCAACCACTCTAGTCAGTAGAGGAGCTCTTTTTATTTTGGCCTTGCCCACAGCATGTGGAAGGTCCCAGACTGGGGATTGAACCCATGCCACAGCAGAGGCAATGCTGGATCCTTAACCCACTAGGCCACCTGGGAACTCTGAGGAACTCCTTTTTGACCTTGTTGGTTCAGTGGTATAAGGAGCCCAGAATGGCCAGGGGCAGTGTCGTCTTCTGATCTGTTGGAACCAATGTAAGCATTCTTCCCAAATCAGCAGGGCCCGGAGTTGGCAGGATGGGAACCAAAAATTCTGCATGTAGGTTCCTAGGTATAATAGTGAGAGGAACCAGTTCTGCTTCTGCCCCTTGATTCCTGGGACCATGCATTCTGGCTTTAGGGTACAGCACTGTACAATGGTTGAATCAAAGCATATGCTTCCTCTGTGGGTGCTCTGAGTGCCGTAGCAGCGTCTTCAGTAAGCCAGTCCACTTTTCGGTTCTGACCAGTTGACTCTCCACAAGGGGGATGTGGGCATGGACCCACCACTGCACTTTCTTGCCTGTAAGATGAGTTCCTTGATCAGATGCAGGGCCAGGGGGCGTGCTAGGGCATTCTGTGAAATTCTGCGAGAACATGGATGTTGGTGCCGACAGAAGCAGTGCAGACAGGGAAGACCCTGCCTCCCCCAAATGGAAGAGGTCCAAAGAAGTCATCTGCCCAGGGGGTGGCTGATGCCCCCGGGGGGAAGGGTGCCTCATGATGGACCTAGTTGTTTGTGTTCTTTAGGGTTTTTTTTGTTTTGTTTTGTTTTTACTATAGTAAACAACATTTTTACCATTTTAATAATTTTAAGTGCTAAATTAGTGGCATTGAGTACTTTGACACTGCTGTGCAGCCATCACCCTGGCCATTTCCAGGATGTTTTCATCTCCCCAAACAGAAACTCTACTCATTAAACAATAACTCCTCATATCACTCTCCCCCCAGTGCCCGCTAACCTCAGCTTCTTTACCTTCTGTCTCTGAACTTGACTATTCTGGGTGCGTCACAGACGTGGACTCCCACAGCATCTGTCCTCTTCCATATGACACATTTCCCTTAGCATAAGTTTTCAAGGCGCATCTGCGCTGCAGTGGGGAGCGGAGCTCCATTCCTTTTCTGCTGAATCATCGTCCCTTGGATGGATAGACCACTTTTGTTTATCTCTTCATTTGTTGGTGGACATTTGGTTTGTTTTCACATTTTTGCTTTTTTGGGTTGTGCTGCTCTTCATTCTTCATGTGCAAGTCTTTGAACTTCTCTTTCCCTGTCTTTTGAATACATACCCAGGAGTGGAACTTGTGATTCATACGATAATTCTATGTTTAATTTATTGAGAAACCACTAAACGGTTTTCCTCAGTGGTTTACCATTTTACAGTCCTCCAGAAATGTATGACAGTCCCGATTTCTGCATATTTTCACTTATTTTTCAACATTTTCCCTTTTTAAAAAAAGTTATAGGAGTTCCTGTTGTGGCTCAGTGGTAATGAACCCAACCATCATCCATGAGGACGTGAGTTTGATCCCTGGCCTTGCTCAGTGGGTTAAGGATCTGGCATTGCTGTGGCTGTGGGATAGGCCAGCATCTATAGCTCCGATTTGACCCCTCGCCTGGGAACTTCCCTGTGCTGCGGGTGCGGCTCTAAAAATCAGGAAAAAAAAAAGTTATAGACGTCATCCCTTGGTGCAGCCATGAATGGAGTGGTGTCTTGCTGTGGTTTTGTTTTGCCTTCCCTGGCAGCTGATGGTGTTGAGTATCTTCACGTGCTCAATGCCCTCTCAGTGTCGTCTTTGGAGGGAGATTTACTCAAGTCCTTTGCCCATTTTTTTTTCTTTTTTTGTCTTTTTAGGGTCATACCTGTGGCATTTGGAGGTTTCCAGGCTAGGGGTCCAGTCGAAGCTGTAGCTGCTGGCCTACGCCACAGCTCATGGCAACGCCGAATCCTTAACGCACTGAACGAGGCCGGGGACCAAACCCATGTCCTCATGGGTACGAGTTGGATTCATTACCACTGAGCTGCTTCAGAAAGTCCCTTAAAATTATGCTGTCTTTTGTGTTGAGTGGTAAAAGTTCCTTAAACATTCTGGGCACCTGACCTGTGTCAGATAAATGATTTGCAGATATTTTCTCCCATTCTGTGGGTGGTCTTTTCACTTTTTTTGATACTTGCCCTTGAAGCACAAAAGTCTTTGTTTTTTGTTTTGGCCACACCTGTGGTATGCAGAAGTTCCCAGGCCAGGGATTGAACCCACGCCACAGCAGTGACAATGCTGGATCCTTAACCACTAGGCCACCAGGGAACTCCCAAAAGTTTTATTTATTTTTTGCTTTTCAGGGTCGCACCCAAGTGGTTCCCAGGCTAGGGGTGGAATCAGAGCTACAGCTGCCAGCCTACACCACAGCCACAGCAGCAGCAACGTTGGATCCAAGCCGCATCTGCAGCCTACCCACAGCTCATGACAACCCACTGAGCGAGGCCAGGGATTTGAACGCACATCCTCATGGGTACTAGTCAGATTTGTTTCCACTCAGTCATGATGGGAACTCATAAAAGTTTGATTTGAATGAGGCCCAATTTATCTAGCCTGTGGTGGTTTCTGCTCTTGGTGTCCTGTCTTGCCAAATGCAAGATTATGAAGATAAGCCCCCTATTTTCTTCTAATAATTTTAAGAAGTTTCACTCTTATGTTTAAGTCTTTGACCCAGTTTGAGTTAGTTTTTCATTTGGTGTAATGTTCATTGTTTTGCATGTGGCTATCCCGTTTTCCCAGTACCTTTTGTTGAAAAGACTGTCCTTTTCCCATTGAATGCTCTTGGCATTGTTTTGAAAAAAATCATTTGACCATATATTCAGATTTTATTTCTGGGTGGGTTTTTTTGTTTTGTTTTTTGTTTGTTTGTTTTTTGGTCTTTTTGTCTTTTCTAGGGCCACACCCGTGGCATATGGAGGTTCCTAGGCTAGGGGTCAAATCAGAGCTACAGCTGCCAGCCTACACCAGAGCCACAGCAGATCCGAGCTGCATCTATGACCTACATGGAAGCTTGCAGTAATGCCAGATCTTTAACCCACTGAGTGAAGCCAGGGATCAAATCCACATCCTCATGGATACTAGGTTCTGAACCTGCTGAGCCGCAGCAGGAAGTCCCTCTGTGGACACTTGAGGTACATGGAATCTGGTGGGCAGAAGGCCTAAATGGGAGGGTGGCTCGTATAGCAGCCTGAGGTGCTGCAGACCCCAGCCTTACTTGGGTCCACTTGAAGTTGGCAGCCTTGTAATTGACTCTGAATGAGTGTCCCAGTGCTGCTTGTTGCCTTGAAAACCCTGAGGCCTGTGTGCATTGTGCCTTTTCTTGCGATGGGTGGTCTGAAGTCCAGCAACTTTCACCTCGGAGGGGAGAGCTTGACAGGCTCAGGCCACTAAGACGCCAGCAGCTTCACAGAGGTGATGGGCTGCTCAGTTTTTGGAGGGATTATCTGCTGTCCTCGAGTTTGCATGTTTGTCTAAGGCATCCAAGTACTTGCTACTTCCCGCTCATCAGATCCAATGGGCATGTGGCCATGTGAACTCAAACCTCCCTTGTGGTACAAATTTTGCATCCATCAAGGTCCAGTCAGGCAGAAGAAACCACACAGTGATTTGAACAGAGAGAAGCCGCAGTGAGGCATGAGCTTGCTGAGGAAGCACACCAGAGCCAGCAAGGAAGACCTCTTCCCCTTGCAGCGACTCTGTAGCGTCCCCTACAGACAGAACTTGGTATTGCGTGGGCCAGCAAAGGGCACATATTGAAAGGGCGCATCTCCACTTTCATGAGTAGGCACTGGTGGGTGGATTTGGAACTGAGAAGCTCCTAGTTGATCCCTGGCAGAGTTTGTCATCAAAATGGATGGTATGGAGCAACATTTACTTAAGATGAAGCTAAATTGTTGGGATCTTGCTGTGGAGAACGTGGTACTCATTCCATTCAGTGAAACCTCCCCGTCCCCCCCCACTACCGTGTTCTCTGCGCTACAGAAGCACAGAGATGAGCCAGAGAGGCTCTGTCCACAGGGAACCTGTATTTTGGATTCATAGGAGCTCTTAACAGTTTCTCTGTCTCCTTCATTCTTGCCCTTTTTTTTTTTTTTTTTTTTTTTTGGTCTTTTTTTCCATTTCTTGGGTCGCTCCCGCGACATATGGAGGTTCCCAGGTCAGGGGTCCAATCAGAGCCTACACCAGAGCCACAGCAACGTGGGGATCCGAGCCACGTCTGCGACCTACACCACAGCTCCTGGCAATGCCGGATCCTTAACCCACTGAGCAAGGCCAGGGATCAAACCCGCAACCTCATGGTTCCTAGTCGGATTCATTAACCACTGCGCCACGATGGGAACTCCCATCCTTGCCTTTTGAAGTACAGTCATCTCAACAGGGCCTGCTTTGGTCAAAGGCGAGTACCCATGATGGTATTACGACCATGCGATGGTAGGCAGTATACGTTTGTTATAGCTGGCAGTTCTTCTTACTGTGCTCCTGGAGTTTATTCATCTCTTTATCTCATTCTGCGTAGGAAATGATACAGTCTTGCTGTCATCGATCCCCTAAAGCCTTGAACTGTCATTGGCGCCTGAACAAAGATAAATAATATCCTGTAGGAAACCTAGGTACCTGACTACTTGGTCCTCAGAAGACACAGGCTGGGATGTCTTTGGCAGAAGGGCTTGTCCATTAGGGAGAGTCTGTGGCTCTGAACCCGATACAGCTCCTTCCCTGACTTTCTTTCCTGGGCAGATCCTGCTGTCACTGCTCTTACCGCGCCAGAACCGCCTAAGGAGTGAGATCGAAGAAGCCCTGGACGTGAACCTCCTCGGGCGGGCAGCAGAGCAGGGCACCCTGAACGTCCCTCATGTCTCTAAGTACATCCTCAACACGATGACTCTGCTGTGTGCACCCGTTCGAGATGAAGCCGTCCAGAAACTGGAGACCATCTCAGACCCTGTCCGGTTACTGAGGTTTGAACCTGACTACTGTTTCTTTTTTTTTTAAAAAATTTATTCTTTGGTGCTTTTTTTTTTTTTTTTTCTTTTTTTTCCCTTTTTGGCTGCACCCACGGCATATGGAAGTTCCTGGGCCAGGGACTGAATCTGAGCCCCAGATACGGCAACGCCGGATCCTTAACCCATGGTACCAGAGTGGGAATTCCTGGTGCTTATCTTTTTTTTTGTAAATGTATTATTGAAGTCTTGTTGATTCCCAATGCTGTGACTGCTGTCCTTGAAACCTGCCCCAGGCCCTGGGCCGGGCACGGCTGGGATGGCACTGGATCCCAGCCTCCGTCTTAGCCGGCTCTTCCCTACTGAAGGCCTGACTGGCTCCCCTTTTCTCTGGCGTGTTAGCTTTTCTTTTCCAAAGGTGGCCTTAGATTGACTGGGCCCCTGGACACCCTTCTACCATAAATCACTGGAGCGTGGAATCCTTTCTTCCAAGGAATTCAAGCATTCCTTTCCCAGGCTTTCTCATCACAGTTCACACAAGACGAGGGGACCATATGATGCAAGGTTATCTTTTTTTTTTTTTTTTTCCAGAGCTATAGAGACCAAGACCCAGAAAGTTAAAAAAAGCAATGTCAAAAATGGCATCAGAAGTGACATCCCCTCTAAACACACTTCCCAGAGATTTGTTGGTGGGCTGATGTGTTTCCTTCCACCAACAACCTTTTTTTTTTTTTTTTTTTTTTTTTTTTTTTGTCTTTTTGCTATTCTTTGGGCTGCTTCCGCAGCATATGGAGGTTCCCAGGCTAGGGGTCTAATCGGAGCTGTAGCCGCCAGCCTACGCCACAGCCACAGCAACGTGGGATCTGAGCCGCATCTGCAACCTACACCACAGCTCACGGCAACGCCGGATCCTTAACCCACTGAGCAAGGGCAAGGACCGAACCCACAACCTCATAGTTCGTAGTCGGATTCGTTAACCACTGCGCCACGACGGGAACTCCACCGACAACCTTTTTTAAGTGATGCAGAATGGCTGTCGTGGCAAGGGATGAAGGCTTTCATACCCAGAGCCCTCTCTGTTCTGGTGCTGCCACTCCCTCACTCTGGGCCTTGGGTCCTGGGCCACAGTGCCATCTTTTGCAAATTGAGGAGGCAGGACCAAGTTTGTTTTAAAGCCCCTCCTAACTCCCAATACTGTGGCTGAGTGGCACCTGTGTAGGTCCCCCTCTCGCAGAGGGCACATCCTACCTCCTCCCGGGTCAGGGGGATCTTCCAGGTTCTGGGCCTGATGAAGATGGACATGGTCAACTACACGATCCAGAGCCTCCAGCCGCAGCTGCAGGAACACAACATCCAGTGTGAACGAGCTAGATTTCAGGAGCTCCTCAACAAGCAGCCGAGTATGTATTGAACTTGAGGGCAGGCGTGGGAAATAGGACTTGGGGGTCTGACTTTTCGGATGCAAGGGAGTCCTCTGCCTCTTCTAAGGAACAGGGGCTTCTCCCGCAGGTAGGACGGCAGAAGGGACCGTGATCTAAGCCCCCTAAGCACTTTTCTATCCAGGAGGAGGATGCCTTGACCCTTAGTCTCAGAGCCTCAGGGTTGTAGATGCTGAAGAAGCGTCCACACCCCCTTCCTGTCCCAGGCCTACTGGACCACACCACCCGATGGCTGACCCAAGCGGCCACAGACCTCGCCACGCCGCCTCCCCCCTGCCCGGACACTCCCGACTCCTCAAGCGCGACCTGCCTGCCTGCAGGTGAGGCAGCCATCAGCCCAGAGCCCCTCAGCCCCAAGATGGTCCTGTCGCAGGGCTTCCTGAACCTCCTGCTCTGGGACGGTGAGGATGAAGCATTCCCTGAGGTAGGACTGGCCGGGGGGCGGAGGGGCACTGCCTCGCCGTTGGCTTGCAGGACCCGCCTGGAGCCCCTCCTCTCCTGACGGCCCGCCCGCCTCCCCAGACCCTGCGGACGGACAGAGCCCGGCTGCAGGAGCTGGAGGCCCAGCTGCACCGGCTGACCGTCCTGGCCTCCGTCTTGCTGGTGGCCAACAGTTTCTCCGGCAGCGTCCTGTTTGGCTCGCCGCAGTTTGTGGACAAGCTGAAACGAACGACCAAAGTCCTGTTGGAGGAGTTTGGCTCCAGGTGAGCTGCACTGGCCTTTCACATGTTAGGGGGTGACAGGTGGCAGGAGGAGACGGCAGGAAATGAGCGCCTTGGGGCTTTTAACAAAGAAAACACAGCTTTCTTCCGAGAGGGCAGCGTGGAGGATAGTTGACCTAAAATGATCCATTATCTTTGCTGCGGACGAGAGGCCATCTAGTCGATGGGCTGGGCTGACACACCGGGAGTCGGCCAGTCAGTCAGCAGCACAGACTGAGTATCACTGAGGGCAGGGGTCACCCCGGAGGAGAAACAGGCGTCAGAAGGCCAAGTTTTTCATTGTAATTGGTGAGAAGAGGGCACATGATCATGGAAAATGTCCAAGAACGTCCCCAAACCCCTGTATTTATGTCCGTGAATTCCATGGCGCGAGAGAGTGCTGAGTGGGAAGACGCCCTTGTTCAGAGTCGATCCCGGGTCCATTTCGTGTTCTGAGAAGAAACATGGTGTCACGCGGAGAGAGTGGTCTGGACGTGGAGGGTGACCATGAGGACAGCGAGCCCACCCCTCGGGCTCTGCTCCCAGGGCCTGGGCTCCCGTCCTGGGCCCTGCTTACTCTCCTCCACCGTCTAGGCCTGAAGAGGAGGCCATGCTGACGGTGAGTGAACAGGTGACTCAGGAAATCCACCAGAGCCTCAAGAACATGGGCCTTGCCCCTCTGAGCAGCGACAACACAGCATCTCTGATAGGACAGCTCCAGAACATCGCCAAGAAGGAGAACTGTGTCCGCAGCGTCATTGGTGAGCGGCCGTGGGGTGGGGAGGAGGAGGGGCGAGGCCAAGCCTGACCCTGGACGTCAGTCCCTGAACCATTTAGCAGTAAAAGGCATAGTGATTGGGCAAGTCATCGTGTAGGCTTTGGTTTTTGCAAAATGTCGGGTTGAAAACATACCCCTTTTATTTTATTTTATTTTATTTTATTTTTGTCTTTCTAGGGCTGCACCCATGGCATATGGAGGTTCCCAGGCTAGGGGTCCAATCAGAGCTGTAGCAACTGGCCTACGCCACAGCCGCAGCAACACCAGATCCAAGCTACGTCTGTGACCTATACCACAGCTCATGGCAACGGCAGATCCTTAACCCACTGATCAAGGCCAGGGATTGAACCTGTGTCCTCATGGGTGCTAGTCAGATTTGTTCCTGCTGAGCCACAATGGGAATTCCCCCCAACTCCTTTTAGTTTAAAGACAGACTCTGGTTCTAAGGAAGATTTGTGCCCAGGAATTCTTAAGTCATCCCTGGCCTTCTAGGTTGTTGTCAGCTGCGGTTCAGGACTTATGACACACACCCCCACCAACAAGAAACTCTAGAATTAGGCTGGAGCACAGGTTCCCAAAGCAGGGACTTCCCTTGTCCCATGTTGGAAGGGAGGCCATGAACTTGACCTTGCTCTTAACCTCAGCCATCTGAAGGGTCAGTCTAAGATCCTCCTATTATATCAAATACAAGGATCTGAGTCTTGGACACTTAGGTAATCTTTTGAATAGGCATGGACTAGCCCAAAAGTTTTTGGTCTTTGCTTTGTCCTTGCGAACTAGGTAGCAGCCCCCTCCCCGCACAAAACAAACTTCCTTACCTCTAGGTGAGTGGGTGGGTCAGCGAATAGCTGTGTTAACTTGGAGCTTGGGTGAGGAGAGCCTTCTGGCTTTTCACTGTCTTTTCCTGCTCACAGATCAGCGGATCCACCTGTTCCTCAAATGCTGTTTGATTCTTGGTGTGCAGCGGTCTCTGCTAGACCTCCCTGGAGGCCTCACCCTCATTGAAGCAGAACTGGCAGAACTGGGCCAGAAGTTTGCCAACCTAACACAACACAATCAGCAGGTGTTTGGCCCCTACTACACGGAGATCCTAAAAACCCTCATCCCCCCAGCCCAGGTGCTGGAGACGGAAATGGAATCTCTCTAATGGCACCGGCTCCAAGCCCTGGCCCCTGGGACCCAGGAGAGAAGCCCATTGTTCTCCTGGGGTGACAGCATCAGTGGCTAGTAGAGCAGCAAGCCCTCTCCCCTTCTGTAGCCAGCACACCACACTGTAGTGACCA
Organism: Sus scrofa; assembly: GCF_054392235.1. Taxonomy (NCBI): domain Eukaryota; kingdom Metazoa; phylum Chordata; class Mammalia; order Artiodactyla; family Suidae; genus Sus; species Sus scrofa. The sequence goes on along the minus strand of NC_139389.1, from coordinate 39,575,588 downwards.
CGCGTGTAAATACCAGCTGGCCCAGACGCGTTCACTAATAAACAATTGAACTGCAATCAAACCTCCGCTCTTGCTGCACGGCAGCCGCAGCCAGGCCCTGTGTCCTCAGCCCCCAGCTAGCTGGCAGCCAGCAGGCCCCAGTGTTTCCTCCACTGGCTAGGTGTTCCCTTCAACGCGCAGAGCTGAGGAGCCAAGATACGCAGGTACTCACGCCGTTTTCTCTAAGGGGAAAGCATTTCTCCCAGGGTTCTGTGGAATTATCCAAAACGTGAGTAGAAGGGTGTCTCTGGAAGTTAGAACTTTGTTCTTACTCAGCTCAGGATTGGGTGTGATTGAAAAAGTTATTAGAAACCTCATTTCCAGGACCCCATTCCCCAGAGGTTTCAAACGATGCAACAAGAGGTGGTGGTAAGGCCCTCAACTCGCTCTCCTGCTCAAGGGTTCTGAGGCAGGTGCCAGCTGGGGCCAGGTGAAGCTGCCCGTTGGCTGCTGGCTGGCACCTGCAGGCTGGCATTGGTGGGATGTCCCTCTCTCCCTCAGGGATCCAGCGGACAGGTGGGGCAGTGCCGGGCTTGGCGCCTGCTCACCCTTGGTCCTGTTTTCCCGCTGAGTGAGCCTCCTGTCCTCTCGTCGCCTGGCTTCTCCTCCCCACCGCCCCCACCCCGTTCTTGCTGACAGAGGTGACTGGGCATTCCCTCCCCCTCCCCAGTTTCCCTGGGGCAGGGGGGCTGGCGGTTGCGGTCGTGAAGCTCAGGAATGAGAGCTGACACAGGAGGCTGGGCTTGGCTCCCGGGAGTGGAGAGGCCCAGCCCCTCGGCCTCAGGCTGACGGCAGTGGCCTGACCTGGTCGAAACGCTGGAGATGAGGAGGTGTCCCAATCAGATTTGGTCTTCTTGGTAAGGGATCAGAGAGCAAGGGGAAATTCACTTGTGTGCCCTCACTGTCCCCCTCAAGGTCGGGTGAAGAGAAACGATGTCCCCACCACTCGAGGAGATGGTGGGCGCGGAGTCAGGGACCTTCGCCCAGGAAGAGCAGGGGGGCTCGAGGTCCCCTAGCCCAGGGCTTTCTCCCCATTGACCTCCTTTTAGAGGGACGAGCCCAGACCGGTGACAGGGCCAGGCCAGCAGTGTGACCTTCACCGTGACCGGGAAAGCTGGAGGCCTGGATTGTTCGGTCTCTGATCTTGTAGCCGGACAGCCTCAGAAAGGGTTTAATCAACAGTGAGGCTTGCCTAGATGGAGTCTCTGGTTTGCAACTATTTTTCCCAAAGTCCACATTTTGGAAGCTTTATTATCTTAAGGGAAAGTGCTGTGAAGGGCTTCCCACGAAGAGGACCGCCTGGCGGGGGCAGAGTTGGGGCTGATGGGGAACTTCGCTTTGTAATTAAAATCTGGAATGACCAATGTCTTAGCAGGTTTTTTTTGTTGTTGTTGTTTTTTTTTTTTTTGTCATTTTAGGACTGCACTTGCGGCTTATGGAGTTTCCCAGGCTAGGAGTCTAACCGGAGCTGTAGCCCCTGGCCTACACCACAGTTGCAGCCACATGGGATCTGAGCTGTGTCTGCAACCTACACCACAGCTCACAGCAACGCTGGATCCCTGACCCACTGATTAAGGCCAGGGGTCGAACCCGCGTCCTCATGGATGTTAGATTCGTTTCTGCTGAGCCACAACAGGAACTCCCCAGTTTCTTAGCGGTTTTGAGTTGATTTTCCTGTGCTTCCACATGGAAGGCAGGTATCTGGAGCCAAACGAGGAAAGAGCTCCGTCCAGTCCTGCCCGCTGCCCGCCGTATGAGGCTGTGCTCATTCGCTTGTGGTAAAATACACACAATGTAGGAATGACCACTGGTGGCACTTTGTGTGTCCACAGTGCGGTCCAACCATCTCCACGGGAGGAAACCCGAGCCTGCCGAGTAGTCACTGCCCATTCTCTGCTCACCAGCCCCTGGCAGCCACTCATCTGCTTTGTGTCAGAGGGTTTTCTGACTCTAGGTAAGTGGAAGCGTGTAACATCAGGCCTTTTGTGACAGGCTTCTTTCACTTGTGCGGTTTTTAAGATTCATCATGTCGTGACCTGTGCCAGAATGTCATTCCTCTTTATGACTGAGTCACATCCCGTTGAGCTGAGGGACCACCTGTTGTCTCTCCCGCCAGCGGTTCATAGACACTTGGGTTTTCCCCACCTTTGGGCTTTTGTGAACAGTGCTGTTATGGATGTTTAGGTACGAGTTTTTGTTTGAACTCTTGCTTCCACTGTTTTTGTGTATATGCCCATCTATCCAGGAGTGGAATTGGTGGGTCACCTGGTAATTCTATTTAGAAACTACTAACTGGTTTTCTGTAGTGGCTGCACCATTTCATATTCCTGCCAGCCATACGTGAGCCTTCTGAGTTCTCCATATTTTCACCAATACTTGTTGTCTTTTTCTCCTCCCCGCCCCCTGTTCTTTTTCTTTTTCTTTTTTTAAATTATAGGCATCTTAGTGGTGTGAAGTGGGATTGCATTCTGGTTTTGACTTGCATTTCCCTAATGGCTCGTGATGTTGAACATCTTTTCTTACAGTTAATGGGCATTTATATATCTTCTTTGGAGAAATGTCCATTTTAGTCCTTTGGCCATTTTTGAATTGGGTTGTTTTATTGTTGAGTTATAAGAATTTATGTATTTACGTATTTTGGATACTAGACTCTTGTCAGAGACATAATTTGCAAATATTTTCTTCCATTTCTTCCAAAAAATAGCACTGTGGGTAGTCTTTCACTTTCTTGTGTCCTTTGCACAAAAGTTTTAACTTTGATGAAGTACAGTTTATCAGGTATTCTTTTTGTGAATGATGCTTTGGATGTCAAGTCTAAGAACTCTTTAAGATTTTTCTCCTTTTTTTTTTGCTAAAGGTTTTATAGTTTTATGTTTTAAGTCTGTGATCCATTTCAAGTTAATTTTTGTGTAAGATATGAGACTTAGGTTAAAAAGTCCGCCTTTCCTCCATTGAATGGTTTTGTACCTTTGTTAAAAAATCCATGCATGGGAGTTCCTCTTGTGGCTCAGAGGTTAACGAATCCAACTAGGAACCATGAGGTTGTGTGTTCCATCCCTGGCCTTGCTCAGTGGGTTAAGGATCCGGCGTTGCTGTTAGCTGTGGTGTAGGTTGCAGATTCGTGTTGGATCCCGAGTTGCTGTTGCTGTGGCGCAGGCTAGCAGCTGCAGCTCCGATTGGATCCATAGCCTGGGAACCTCCATATGCTGTGGGTACAGCCCTAGAAAAGACAAAAAAAAAAAAAAAAATTTCATGCATGGGTCTCTCTCTCTGGACTCTTTGTTCTGTTCCATTGATCTGTGTTTTTCTCTCTGCCATACCACAGTGTTGATTGCTATGGCTACATAATGTCTCAAAAATTGAGTAGCCTGATTCCTTCCAGTTTCTTCTTCTTTTTTCAAAGTTATTTTAGCTGTTCTAGTTCCTTTGCCGTCTATACACTAATCTTGTCTATATCTACAAAAAATCATGCTGGGATTTTGATAGGTATTATGTTACACCTATGTATCAATTTGGGGAGAATTGACATCTTTATTCTGTTGAATATTTTAATCCATGAATATTCTCTCTCTCCAGTTATTTAAATCTTGAGTTCTTTTATCAGCATTGTGTCATTTTCATCATATAAATCCTGAACATGTGTTATTAGATTACACCTAAGAATTTCATTTTTTTGACTAATTGAAAAGTGATGTTTTATTTTTATTATTTTAAAATTTTATCTATTTTTGGACAAAGTAGAAAAGCATAACTTTATTGCTTTGCAGGTAAAGGGGGCCACAGCTGGCTAATGCCCTCAAAACTGTGTGTCTTTGGTGTTTTATTAATTTTTTTATGGCCACACTTGCGGCATTTAGAAGTTCCTGGGCCGGGGATTGAATCTAAGCCACGGCGGCAACACCAGATCCTTTAAACCACTGTGCTGGGCTGGGGATTGAACCCATACTTCTTCAGTGATCTGAGCCACTTCAGTTGGATTCTTAACCCACTATGCCACAGCAGGAGCTCAAGTGTTTTATTTATTTTACTTATTTTTTAAATCATTATTTCCCCAATACAGTTTTTTTCCACTGTACAGCATGGTGTACACATACATGTACACAGTCTATTCTCGCACATCATCCTGCTCCATCCTAAGTGACTAGACATAGTTCCCAGTGCTACAGTGTTTTATTATTTTTAATTGTGGTATTGACATGTGCATTTCTAGTATATGGAAATACAGTTGATTTTTTTATGTTTACTTCGTATTGTGTTATCTTGCTTAATCAATTATTTTAATAACTTTTTTTTAGGTTCCTTGGAATTTTCTACATAGCCAATCATGTGAATTGGAAATAGGGACAGTTTTATTTCGTCCTTTCTGCTATGAATGCTTTTTATTTCCTTTCTTGCCTTATTGCACTGGCAAGAATTCCAAACATTTTTTTGCTTCTGTTTTTCGTCTTTTTTTTTTTTTTTTTTTTTAGGGCTACACCCATGGCATATGGAAGTTTCTAGGCTAGGGGTTGAATCGGAGCTGCAGTCTATGACCCATGCCACAGATGCAGCAATGCTGGATCCGAGCCTCATCTGCGACCTACACCATAGCTCATGGCAACACCGGATCCTTAACCCACTAAGCAAGGGCAGGGATCAAACCCGTGTCCTCATGGATACTAGTTGGGTTCGTTACCACTGAGCCATGACAGGAACTCCTCCAAGCATCTTCAGGCTGACGATATTGGAATCCTTTCCTGTTCTCAGTCTTAGGGGGCAAACATTGTCTTTCATCATTAAATACAATGCATAGATTTTTATAGATGCTCTTTATCAAGTTGAAGAAGTTCCCCTCTGTATTAGTTTCCTCTGGCTACTATAACAAAATATGACAAATTTAGTGCCCTGAGACAATGCACAGTTATTATCTTATAATTCTGAATGTGAGAAGTCTACAGTGTGTGTTAAGGGGTAAAATTAAGGTGTAGAGACAGCTGCATGAGGCTTGAGGTGTGTATTAGTTTCCTATGGCTGCTGAAACAGGTTACCACAAACTGAGTGGCTTAACAAAAGTGGAAGTATGCTCTCTGACAGTTCAGGGCTGGAAATCAGAGATCAGTTCATGGGGCTGAAGTCTGAGTGTCGGCAGAGCGATATTCCCTCTGGAGCTTCTAGGGGCTGCTGGTATTCCTTTTCCTGTGGCTGCATCACTCTAGTCTCTCCTGCGTGGTCACCTGAAGGTCTCATGGTCATCTTCTGGGTGTGTCCGATCTCCCTCTGTCTCCCTAAGGGCCCGCTCACATAATCCAGGATCATCTTCCCCACTTTAAGATCGTTAACTTAATCACATAGGAAAAAGCCCTTTTTTCTTAAAAGGTAATTGTTGTGGGCTGAATGGTGTCTCTCTCACTCCCCCCAAATTCACATGTCCTAACCCCTTAAGCTGTGACCTCTCCAGGGTCATAGATGTATTTGGTTAAGGTGAGGCTATCTTGGAGTTGTGGGGGCCCCCAATGCAGTCTGCCTGGTGTCCTTATGAAAAGGCATGTGTCATGTGGAAGGGGCATGTAGAAGTACAGCCCTGTGCTTGAGGCCACCAGCAGCTGGAAGCGAGGCAGGGGACAGATTCTCCCTCACAGTCCTCAGAAGCTGATACCTTGAGTTCAGACTCCTCAACTTCAGAGAGATGTGTTATTTGTTCAAGCCCCCTGATTTGTGGTGCTTTGTGACGGCAGCCCTGGAAACTAATACAGTAACATCTACCGGTTCAAGTAATTAGTACCTAATATCTTTGGGTGGCCATTATTCAGTCTACTGCAAAGGAAGAGTCTGTTTCCTTGACTTCTCCAGCTTCCAGAGACTACACATTCCTTGGCACGTGGTCCCTTCCTCTCTCCATCTACTAAGCACGTCACTAAGCCTTTCCTTCCACCGTATCTCCTCTCTCAGACCCTCCATCCTCCCTTTTTAAAAGTAACCCTTGTGATTCCATTGGGCGCTTCTAGATAGTCCCAGGATCATCTCCCCATCTTGATTTTAATTCATTTGTAAAGTATCTTTTGCCATGTAAGGTAACAAATTCACAGGTTCTAGTGATAAATTAGGATGTGGACATCTTTTTTTTTTTTTGTTTTTTTGCCTTTTCTAGGGCCGCTCCCGTGGCGTATGGAGGTTCCCAGGCTAGGGGTCCCAGCCCTGTGGTCTAGTCGGAGCTGTAGCCGCAGGCCTACTCCACAGCCACAGCAACTCGGGATGAACCCGCACAACCTCATGGTTCCTAGTCGGATTCATTAACCACTGTGCCACGACGGGAACTCCAGGATGTGGACATCTTTAGGGATCTATTATTTGTCCTCTGTTTCCATTTTTCTGGGAGTTTAAAACTTTTAAAAAGTCACAAATGGGGGATCCCACTGTGGCGCAACAGGACCGATGGTGTCTTTGCAGCGGCAGGGACAACGGGTTTGATCTCTGGCCCGGTGCAGTGGGTTAAGGATCCAGTGTTGCCGCAGCTGTGGCATAGGTTGCAGTTCTGGCTTGGATTCGACCCCTGGCCCAGGAATGCCATGTGCCCCAGGGCAGCCAAAAAACAAAAAGGACGAAAGAAAAAAAAAGTGTTATTTTGTCAAATATTTTTGTCAAATGTTTTTCTGCATCAGTTGATAAGATAATGTGATTTTTCTTCTTTAGTTGGATTACATTGATCTTCAGGCCAGCCTTGGACCCCTGGGATGAACTTCCCTTGGTTATGATATATAATAACTCTCTTTATATCTACTGGAATTTTATTGGCTGATATTTTGCTGTGGATTCTTTTTTCTTTTTTTTTTTTGTCTTTTTAGGGCCGCACCTGTGGCATATGGAAGTTCCCAGGCTAGGAGTCAAATCAGAGCTACAGCTGCCGGCCTACACCACAGCCACAGCAACGCTGGATCTGAGCCATGTCCTCGACCTACACCACAGCTCACGGCTACAACGGATCCTTAACCCACTGAGCAAGGCCAGGGATCAAACCTGCAACCTCATGGTTCCTAGTCGGATTCGTTTCCGCTGCGCCACGACGGGAACTCCTGCTGTGGATTTTTTATGCTTACATTCATGAGGGATATTGGTCTATAGTTTTCTCATTTGGGATTTCCTTGATCTTGGCATCAGGGTGATATTAGCTCATAGAATGAATGAATGAGGAAGGATTCCTGCTCTTCTGTTTTCCGAGTCAGATTGTGTAGAATTGGTGTTAATTCTTCTTTAAACATTTGGTAGAATTCTTCAGTGAAGCCATCTTGGCTTAGATTTTTTTTTTTTTTAATTATGGATTCAGTTTTTGTAGTGCTCCTCAAATGATTTCATGTTGAGGGAGCTGTCTTAGTGTTTATAGTGGTTGAGGAACTGATCTATGTAGTTTGAGCTGTTAAATTTATGTGTTTAGAGTTGCGCATAGTATTCTGTTTTCATGTTTTTGATGTCTGCAGAGTCTATGGCAATAGCCAGTTTCATCCCTGAAACATCTGGTAATCTTTTTTTTTTTTTTTTTTTTTTTCTTTGTTGGTTTAGCTACAGGTTTGTCATTTCATAAAACAAGCTCTTTGTTTCATTGATGTTTCCTATTTTTAATTTTCATTTACATTTATTTCTGCTTTTGTCTTTATTATTTCCTTTCTTCTTTTTGCTTTGGGTTTATTTTGCTCTTTCTTTGAGGCCTTTGAGGGTAGAAGCATAGATGATTGATTTAAGAGTTTTCCTCTTTTTCAGGGTGTGCATTTACTGCTACGAATTTCCTTCTCAGCGCTACATCACCTTGTCTCACTAATTTTAACGTGTCGTATTTCCATTTTCATGCAGTTTAACGTTCGTTTGGATTTCCCTTGAGATTTATTTCTCTTTAACTCATGAATTATTTAGAAGTGTGTGATTTCCAGGTGTTTCAGAGAATTTTCTATTATCTCTGTTACTGATTCTATTTGATGGAAGAACACACGGCGTTAATTCTTCTGAATTAGTTGAGGTTTATTTATGGCCCAGGATATACGATCTATCTTGGTATATGTTCCATGGGCGCTTGAAAAAAACGTTCACGGCGCTGTTGCCGGCGGAGTGTTATTTCCCTGTGGTGGGATCCTGTTGGGTGACGCTCTTGAGCTCTGTGTCCTTGCTGAGTTTCTCTCCAGTTTTCTCCTGCTTGTAGATGGAGTCTCTGACTGAGTTGAAGTCTCCCCTCTGCTGGTTGTTTGAGGCTGCTCGGGCTGCCGTAACGATAGACCAGAGACGTTTATGTCCCGCAGTTCTGGAAGCTCAGCCAGGGTCCAGCAGGGTCATTTTCTGGTGAGGACCCTCTTCCTGACCTGCTGGGTTTTCACGTGGCCTTTCCTAGGCGCCCATGTCTGGTGAGCTCTCTCTACGCCTCCTCTTGTAAGGCCAGCAATACCCACCTTTATGACCCAGTTTAACTTTAATCATCTCCTAAGCTCCCTGTCTCCAAATGCAGTCTAATTGGGAGTTAGGACTTCCACCTACGAATTTTGGAGGGAACACGATCCAGTCCATGGCATTTGCGGATTTGTCTACTTCCCTTTTCAGGTCAGCTTCTGCTTCACATATTTTGCAGCTCTGTTGTTTGGCGCGTACACATTTAGGATTATGTCGTTGTTGTCGTCTTTTTTTTTTTTTTTTTTTTTTTTTTTTTTGCCTTTTCAGGCTGCACCTGTGGCATATGGAGGTTCCCAGGCTAGGGGTCAAATCAGAGCTACCGTTGTATCCACACAACAAGTACAGCAACATGGGATCCGAGCCGCATCTTCGACCTATACCACAGCTCACGGCAATGCTGGATCCTTAACCCACTGAGCAAGGCCAGGGATCGAACCCGCAACCTCATGGAGAGTAGCTGGGTTTGTTACCACTGAGCCACAATGGGAATTCCTGAGATGTCTTGGTGCATTGATCTTTTATCACTATGTAGTACATAGTACCCTCTTCTCTCTTATAATTTTCTTTGTTCTGAAGTCTATTTTATAGGATATTAATATAGCCATTCCCTTTCTTTTAATGTTTGCATTATATATCTTTTTCCAACTTGTTATTTTCGACTTGCTTATATTATTGTTATTTGAGGTGGGTTTCTTATAGACAGGATATAGTTAGTTTGCATTTGTTAATCTACTCCTCTAATCTGTCTTTTAATTGATGTTTTTAGACCATTTAAATTTAATATAATTAAGATATATTAGGGGAGTTGTGGCTCAGTGGAAATGAACCTGACTAGTATCCATGAGGAGGCAGGTTCAATCCCTGGCCTTGCTCAGTGGGTTAAAGATCTGGCGTTGTCATGAGCTGTGGTGTAGATCACAGACGCGGCTTGGATCCTGCATTGCTGTGGCTGTGGTGTAGGCCAGCAGCTGCAGCTCTGTTTTGACACTTAGCCTGGGAATGGCCATATGCTGTGAGTGCAGCCCCAAAAAAGCAAAAAAAAAAAAAAAAAAAAGTATATTAGGACTTAAGGCCTCCATTTTATTTTTGTTTTCTAGTTGATTATCATTTTTCTATTCTTTTGCCTATTCCTGGTGAATTACTTGAAAACATTTAAAAGTTCTACTTTTATTTATCTTACAGTGTTTTTATATCCTTGAATAATTGTTTGCTCTAGGTATTGCATATACATGTAAAGTTGTCACAGTCTATTGCTGTCATCGTTTGCTGTTCAAGTTAAGTATAGAAACCTATCTTGTTTAACATCCCCTAACCCTCCTTGTTTCAAAGGTCATTATTTTAGGAGTTCCCTGGTAGCTCAGTGGGTTAGAGGTCTGGCATTTTCATTCTGTGACTTAGGTTCAATCCCTGACCCTAGAACTTCTACATTGTCTTGGGCTTGGTCAAAAAAAAAAAAATATATATATATATGTATATATAAATACACACACACACACAGATTTTTTAAACTATTTCCTCTAGGGAGTTCCCATCGTGGCTCAGTGGTTAATGAATCCGACTAGGAACCATGAGGTTGCGGGTTTGATCCCTGGCCTCACTCAGTGGGTCGAGGATCCGGCGTTGCCATGAGCTGTGGTGTAGGTTGCAGACGAGGCTTGGATCTGACATTGCTGTGGCTGTGGCGTAGGCCGGCGGCTGCAGCTCTGATTCAACCCCTAGCCTAGGAGCTTCCATGTGCCGTACCTTCGGCCCTAGAAAGGAAAATAAGAAGGAAGGAAGATAATCCTCTACATGCATTTAGAACATTAAACTGTTAGAATTTTGCTTCAACCATCAAACAGTATTTAGGAAACTCAGTGGGTGAAGGAAAGTCCATGGTATTTATTTAAACTTTTGCTTAATGCTTGTTCATAGTTCCTAATGTTCCAAGGTTCATTTTTCCTTTCTAGATGCAAACTGTCACCATTGCTTTGGGGTAGGTCTGCTGGTGACCAAGTCCCTTGGCTCTCCTTCATCTGAGAATGTCTTGATTGTTCATCGTTCATCTTCCCTGAAGAAGGGCTTTGCAGGGTGCGCAGGTCTTCTCTTTCAGCGCCGGGGAATAATCACTGCGTCCTTTCTGGTCTCTACAGTTCTGGAAATCCGATGTCATGCAAATCACTTTTCCCCTCTAGGTAAGATGCCATTTCTCTCACTGCTTTTGGGGATTCTTCCTTTGTCTTTCACTTTCAGAAACTTAATTATGACGGTATCTTGGCATGGATTTCTTTCAGTTTATCTGGTGTGGAGTGTGCTTAGCTTCTTGATTCCATAGCTTTATCTCTTGCCAAATTTGAGAAGGTTTCAGCCATGGAGCACTTTTGCAGCCCCATCCTCCTGGGACTCTGCTGACATTCATGTTTGATCTTTCGTTACAGCCCCAGAGGTCCCCGAGTTGCTTTTCATTGTTTTTCCAATCCATTTTCTTTGCTCTGTTGTTTCCAATTGGGTCATTTCTGTTGTTCTCTCCTCTGGTTTATGGATGCTTCTCTTTCTTGTTCACTCTGCTCTCGAGCCCATCCACTGAGATTGTTGCTTTGGTTATTGTATTTGTCACGAGTAGCCACGCTGCTGCTGCTGGGCGATGGCCAATTTCCCACTAGGCCTCCTCTGACGCCACGGCAGTGGGTGTTGGGGCACCTGGCCGCCTGGGGAGGCGGACGTCTGGGCGCCCCCTCTGGCCTCTGCTGGCCCGTGAAGGGCGGGGCCGGGGTGTTTCTCTGTGAATTTCGGCTGGAGCAGAGCAGTTTGCGTCTCAGAGCTTCCCGTCTCGCTGGCTGCCTGTTCCTGCTCTGGTCCTCTGGCTGGAGAGGGCAGGCTTTTGTTTGCGATCTGTCTGTGCCACTGGTGTTCCTGCCTGGGGTTTTAATTGTACTTGCCAGAAGAATAGGGTAAATTCAGTCTACTTCATCTTCTTGGCAGTTCGTTTCCTTTTGATAGCCATTGTCATGTTGTCTTTTGTTACATGTGGTATAAACATTATTTTCAATTGTGTTTTTTAATGGTGCATTTTGCTTTGCAGAAATGTTTGATTTTGAAATAGTTGAATATATTAACCCTTAAAAAAGTGGACCCAGAGTTATGTAACATTGTTTGGAAAGCCCTTTCTTGTACAAAGATGATGAGGGGAAAAAAAAGTTTCTCATTTTCTTCTCGCTTTGTTGGGGTTTCTTTTTGTTTCTTTTTTCTAAACATTTAAATATGTGAACCATCTGGAATTTATTTTGGCATTAATAGGAATAGAAATCTCCCTGTGCTGTTCCCAACACCCCATGGCTACCAGCTTGTCCCAGCTTCATTTACTGGATAGTAACTATTTTACGGTGTGAGGGAAATTCTTTAATTTGGTACACGCCTGTTGATAACAGTGTTTCTAAGAGCTGAGTCCTGAGAAAAGAAAAGCAGCCAGAGTTCTAGAGGCTGCTCTGAGCCTCAGGTGGAGCGGTCAGGCCTCTGTCCGTGTGGTGCAGGCTGGTGTGGATTTGTGGTCCCAGCCCGTCCCGTCCAGGCCTGGGGGGCCCGAGGCACTCTGGGTGTCAGAAGCCAGGGATGCCGAGGCTGATGAGAGGGGGCCGGAATGAGAGAGAATGAATGAGAGATGAGAGAGAGTTAGTTGGGCCACCCTGGAAGCGCTGAGCGGGGTGCTCTGCCCCCAGGGGCTGTGTCCCAGCCTGCAGTCCAACGTCTGTGAAGGGGGCACTGTGAGGCCGTCCAGGAGCATGACAGAACTGGGCCCTGCTGTGGGGGGGAGCAGGGTGACAAGAGACCCCTTCTGGGCCTCGTCATCTCCTCCAGAGAAGCTGCGGCTTCTGCCTCCAAGCCGAGCCCGGTGTGTGCACACCCAGCGGAGGGCGGGCGGTGCGGTTCTGTTGAGTGAGTCCCATCCGGCCCTGCTGTGAGGTCCTGTCCCCTTCTGTCCAACTCTGGCTGTCAGGGCAGCACTGCCGGGGCTCTGTGTCCCCCTACGGCAGCCCCAGGGCAGTCCTGGCGTCGGCGGGGTGACTCTAATTACGACCAAGCCCTTTCACTGTAAGGTTTCTTCTGCTCAGAAGTCAGTGCCAGAGCCAGGGAGCAGAGGGGTGTGTGGTGACGACCCCTGGTCTAGAGCCGGGCGGGGGCCTCTGCGTCCCCGTGGTGGTACCGTCTGGCCTCAGGAGCCCTCACAGCAGAAGCTTGGGTTTTGCTTCTCTTTCTGCTGTTATCTGCCTAAGAAAACCTTGTCCCTGTTCTGGGCCTTGTTTTCTCCATAAAAGCAGTCAGGTATTGGGGGAGATCAGTGCTTTCCTGTAAAGCCCTTTGGCAAATGGAATATTTCATGGAAATTCACGAGTAAGGGTGTTTGGTGCTTGGCTGCTCAGGCTGAAGCAGGCAAGGGCCAGGCCGGGGAGGACATCGTGACCCCCCCCCCCCCCCCGCCCCCAGCAGGATGGTTTCTAAGGTCCCCTCCAGCTGGCCCCTGGGTGGGGCTTTGACCTTCGCTATGGACAATGCCAGAAAGGGGTGAGGCTGCGGGGATGGTGGCCGGTAAAGCCACCAGCAGGGTTCGGCACCCAGGCCCTCACCAGTGAAGGGGTTAGGAGTGTTGCTGGTACCTTTCCGACCCGCCTCCTGGACGGCAACCAGGCACCACCCCTTCCTTCCTTCGTGCCCCGCTGCAGCATGGCTTTGGGCCCGGAGCTGGTTGTGCTAAAACAGCCTCCACAATCAAACCGAGTTCCTGAAGGGAGACTGTGCTTCTGCAGCTCCGATCCCCACATGCCTTGGGCGGCGACGTTCTCTGCGCGAGACCAGGCCAGGCCGCGGCCCTGCTGCTGCTCAGACCCGTTGTTGCTAAGGAGCGGAGGGAGCTGCGGGCCTGGCACCGAGCAGGACTGGCGCTGCCTGGCCTTCCCGCGCAAGCCTGCCCACCTGAGCGGCTCTCCCACGCCTCCCGGTCCTGGGGCCAGCGCTGACCCACCTGCGCTCCCCCTGGAAAGACATCCAGAAACCTTCCAATTCAGATTCCACAAAGTGAGGCTGGTTTCATGTCGCTTCTCATTTATTAATTCAGTATGTTCTAAGTTGTACAGTTACGAAAATAACAAAACCAAAGCTGAAAGCCCAGGAATATTTACACTCTCGTGTAGTGAGGTCAGTCTATCTTGTTGCACAGGTCGGTCATGTTTGGTACCACAAGAGGTTTGTAATTCAGACAAAGACAGATGAACAGTTCTATGTACAGCAAAATAAAAGGGGAGTCATTCAAGTATCAAAATACAGAGACAAAGATTAAATAACATTTTATTACAACCCAGTCCCAGTGCCACACCGTTAGCAACGACACTTTGTGAACTGCGTCTGACACTCCCTCCGCAGGCCCGGCCCTGTCACCCAGGCCGAGGGCAGAGCAGCAAGCTCCCCGTCTGCTCAGCCCCAGGCAGGCTGCTCAGGGCGGCTGCGGGCAGAAGCCGGGCTTCTTCGCTGGAAGCCTGTCCTTGACGTTATAATATTTCTCTCTAGGGAAGGGCGAGTACCTGTCCTGGAGGGTTCAAAAGAAAGAGCCATCAAGTCCTCTCCTTTCTTGACTGTTGAGAAATAAACCAATCTCAAAGCAAACCCAGAGCCAGAGCAGATTAGCCACGGCTTTGGCTTTGGCTTTCCGATACGAAAACACCCTGAATAAATAAAGAAGCTACAGCAGCCTCGGGGTAGGAGACAGCTGCCTACGACCTAAGAATGAGAAGACAGGTGAGGAACTCATCGTAGTGTCTAGTTTTCCTTGCAGACCCACCGCCCACCCAGCGAGAGAGGCTGACCTGGGGGGGAGCAGCCTTCCCTGGGGGGCGGGGGTGCAGCACTGCAGCGGCAGCCCCTGCCCACCCTGCCAGGTTCCTCGTACAGCCTGGAGGGAAGAGGGCTGAACCCTGCACAGTGAGGCCGCCGCGCCCTGGAAGCAGCCAGACATGACATCAGACTTCCAGGTGGGAAGGCCCTTGTTTAGTACCGAGAGGGGCAGGGTGCCTCCCGGGGCCTGCGGGGTGGACGGCTCGGCAGAGAGGAAGCCACGGGGCCAGCCTCGGGCCAGCAAGGCACTCCCTGCAGGTCACATGCCCGCGCTGGGGGAGAGAAGTGCTGCAGGTCCCGGGCCCAGACCGAGTTGTGCGGCAGAGCAGGGTCTGCTCGGGGCCCGAGGGGGGACGGCTCCTCTCCGGAAGGAGCTGGAGGAGCAGGTGCCCTGGCTCCAGTGCATGGGAGCAAGGAGCCCCCAGTCCACCACCTCCAGGAGGAACCCCACCACCAAAGCCACTAGGCGGAGCGGCCAGCAGAGCGCACGTGGCAGTGTGCCCAGCACTCAACAGCGTGCCCTGAGGGCCGCATGGGGTGAACCAAACCTCTGCACGTGGAGCCAGGGAGGAGCCCAGCGGCTGAAAGGACAACAGTCAAAGCAACAACTCGGAGAATCAAAGCTGAGTCCTAATCACGAGCCCTGATGGCAGGTGGCAGTCTCAGCTGCCCTACCTGTTAATGCCCCAGACAAAGCTGCTGCTTCTCCTGTCTGCCTCCACTCCATCTCAGGCCACCAAAGAGCCTGGGGGCCAAGCAGCCCCAGGCAGAGCTCTGAGCACCCCTGGTCTGGTGCCTCTTGGCTGTGTTCTCACTGCAGAGCCGTGTGCAGTCTGGCCGGGGATGAGAGGCCGTGCAGGTCATGAGGCGCAGCCTCTAACTTGGTTGGGTCTGAAAAGCTGATTCTAACCCCCTCAGTTGTTCCCCCGCCTTCCCTTCAGAGCTGCCGGCCCAGGCCGAGGCCCCAGCCTGAGGACAGAGGGCTGGCCAGGCTGGCCTCAGGTCTGCTATCCTTTGGCCATTGTCTAAAGATGGGCAGTTTAACCTAGAGGTTTGAGCCAAGTGTTAAAAGTTTACATTATAAAAAGGATTCTGTTAAAAAATGTTTTCTGGACAAGTCACTTCTTGGCCCTCAAGAGTCCCAGTCTCATCTGCTAGAGGCCTGGAGCACTTCTCCACAACCAGGGCAGGGCTCCCTCTGCGAGGCCTGGCGGTGGCAGGTTCTGGCCACGCGGCCGAGAGGAGGTCCTGCAGGCAGAGGCGGGCCTGGGTCTTCAAAGCTGCAGGTGAGACGGTGGCGGTGGCAGGGGAGCCTGTGCTCCCCGAGTCTGTGTCTGCAGGACAGTTGGTTCCTCAGTGGCTCAGCTTGGCAGAAGCAAACACAACGGGGGGAGGAAAGGGTTAACCAAAGGGACCGCACGAGGCCGAGGAAACGGAAAGGAAACACAGAAGCAGAACAGAAGGTCCCTCATGGCCTCCCCCAAGCCCCCTGTGTGGCTCAGCGCATCTGCTGGGGAAGCACAGGGACAGGCGGAAGGCCCCACCCTGGCTTGTCAACTTGGGCTTCACCGCTCAGGGACTGCTATGACGTGCTGGCTGTCCTGTGCACCACAACGCAGGGCCTGAGCTGGCCGCCCCCGCCAGGGACGGTGGCGCCTCCTCCACGCTCAGCTCCACGCCCCCCCCCCACCAATGAACTGCTCTGAGGTGATCGACAAGCCTCCCTTGGCAGAGGATGGAGGCTGAGGGAGGCGGATCGGGAAGGGACCGGAGGCCAGCTGACTGTCTCTGATCCCCGCCCTGTGGACAAGGGTCGGGAGTCCCCTGGAGGACAAGGGACGTTGCTGGCCCAGGTGCCCGTTCTGTGAGGGCAGAAGGGGCACCCTGTGCGCAGGCACCAGCCTCCCCCTTGCTGGGCCCGAAGGAAGGCCTTCCTCTTCCGTGAGCCAGACTCCAGAGGCTGCCTGCGACTCACCAGCGGAGACACGAGGAGCCATGCCAGTCGTGACAGAGGGATACCTGTCAGGCCCAAGCACCTGCTGAGGGGAGCAGCCTGGGGTGTTCAGGTGCTCAAAGCCCCAGGCTGTGAGGTCGGGCGTGTGCCCCGGGCCTGGCGCAGACTGTGGACCCTCCCAGAAAGCAGTCTGACCCTGGTCAAGCCACATGGCTGAGCGCAGGGCTCCGGGGGAGGCCAGCACCTTAGAGCAGGAGGGGCAGGGCTGCAGCAGCTGCGAGCCGAGTGCAGGGGGGGCTCTGGGCCCAGGTGGTCACAGTGGTTGGTTGTGTCGGGAAGGTGCAGGCAGGTAGCTCTCGGCAATGACCCCGCCGGGGCTCGGCCCAGAAGACGGGAAAGGAGGGCCCGATCCGAGGGAGCGGCTGCTGCTCGACACTGCCCGCCCCCCCGCCAGGGTCCACAGAGCCCGCCCTCTGAGCCCTCCTGACGCCCACCTCAAAGGCACCTCCCCCCCCCCCCCCCGCAAGCTTTCCTGGCCCAGGGGGGAATCACAGTGTCCATGGTGTTAGGTGTGAGCTGAGTGTGCAGTGTCTACAGCTGCTGCCGGGAGGAGAGGTCCCCGCGGGGACGCCTGGCGCCAGCAGCGGGAAGGAGAGTTGAGAACAGCAGAGAGACTGGACGGCAAGGCACGTGGGACTAGTGGAGACGGGGCGGGTGCTTAGAAGATAGTGGTCTCATACTTGGTGCTGAGGCTCCGCTTAGGGTCTGGCTTGGGGTCCACCACCCAGGAGACGCTGGCGTGGGACTGGGCATCCGCGTCCATGTCGGGTGGGTCCAGCTGCCGAGGAAGAGGGGGGAGCGTCAGGGAGGGAGCGCTGCCCTGGGCCTGGCGCCCCCTCCCCGGGCTGTGCTGGCATCCGTTTCCTGTGAGGGGCAGCCCGGCTCTTCTCGGCCAAAGGGCCAACTCCCCAGGTGGGGTGGCCCCAGGGCCACCCTCCCTGGAGCATCATGGGAAGGCCACCTCTGGCCTCTCCGGGGCAACTTCTTCTTGGCGCTGCTCAGTTCAGGGAGCCTGCCCTGCCTGAGCATCGTGCTCTGAGCCCCAGAGCTGCGCACCGAGGCAGAAAGGGGGTAAAGGGTCTGAAGTCTCTAAACCCCGGTCCCTCCTGTGGGACCGCAGAGCCCGCCCTGGGCAAGGCCCCAGCGTCACCCCGATTGCTGGCGAGAGGAGGACACACAGGTGGGAAACACAGGGCAAAAGCACAGACAGGGATGGCGGAGGGCAGCTCCAGAAGGACGGTCACACAGGTCGGGGGCACCAGAGAGAGCTCTCAGTCACGCCGGGGAGACCGACACACAGACAGCAGGGGTGCAAAGACCTTGACTCCAGGACTAACAGACGGCAGCGGTAGGTAGGGACGGTGGGTGGTGCAGGTGTGACAGTGACAACAGCGACTGTCGGGGGGCGGCGGCACCTGGGGTGCAGAGCAAAGCAGACACAGACACAAGGCACGTCACGGGCTCGCCTGGGGGCCGCGATCTGCAGCCCTGCAGGGCGAGGGCACGAAGCCAGGGCGGCGGCTGCCCGCCGTCTGCAGGGGAGGAGGCCCCCCACCCGCCGGCCCCACGTACTGCTGACTTCCTGGTGCCGACCCGGGGCTTGGGCACCGGTTTGGAAGATTTTGTCTCGATCATCTCAGTGCCAGAAGCCCCCACTGGCCTGGACTTCTGGGCCTGCAGGGCCAGCTGATAGGCCACCTCGAACGCCTGCCCCAGCGTCAGGATGATCTCATAGGTCAGGTTCTGGGAGGAAAGAGAGCTTGACGTGAGGGACGGGCCGGCAGGGCTGCTCTGGCCTCACGCCCTGGGCACAGGTGACGGGAGAGCCGTCCATCCGCTGGACACTTGCTTTGAGAGTGGAAGCTGGTCCCGAGGCAACTGATACGTTAGGGAAAAGTCTGAACAAAACCCGTGTCTTGTGTTTCCTCAGCATGATCTCCCTGGAAACACCAGCCAAATGTGACCACCACCCAGCGACCGCGGTCACCTGGGAACAGGTGAGAAAACGTGCCACCCGCCCTGGTAGCTCCACCTGCCACGGGCCCACCGCCCGATGGTAATGATGAGGCGGCAGCCCTTCTGAGGGCCACTGGCTCTGGCCCCTCTGCTCATGCGGCCCCTCCCTCTCCCACCTCGTGCACGGGGGCTCCCTGGGCCGGAGTGGCCCATGCACTGTGCTGGTTACGTATTCCTTAACCATGTGACAGGAATCAAATGTGCCCGTGCTTTTACTAGGTTTCCAAGGGTCGTGCCCTGGCCTCAGCATCCCAGGAGTGCTGGCAGCTCCCATGTGGTTTCACAGAGTGTGGTGACCTCAAGGACAACGTGCAACCTGCGTTTTGGGAGAACTGACTGATGTGGGAAGGGTGAGTTCTGGCTGCATTTGCTTACTTCATCTTCCACACAACTGCGTGAAGCCGGTTACGTCCTGTCTCCCTTGTGTGGGTGAGGGGCTGGGAGGTGAAGTTTCTAAGCTGACACAGCTTCTGAGGGGACAGGGCCAGGAGGCTGGGGCCAGGCCCAGATGGGCACTGAGGTCCCAGAGCCGGGGGACAGGGAAGCAGCCACTCTCCCAGGGGCAGCACGTGTGATGGGTCTCCTCGGCCCCAAGGTGCCAGAGCCCAGTGGGGAGGAAAATGCCCCAACCCCAAGAGGGAGGTAGAGGGCTTTTCAGGGAGATGCCCAGCTGGAGGGCTGCCAGCCGGCCCAGGGAGATGAAGGCCTTGGCTGTGTTGGGACACACAGCCAGCCAGAAGCAGGAAAACCGCTCTCTCTAGAACCCTGGACAAGCCACTGTCCTGGCTGAGCTTTAGTCTCAGTATCATACAAAGCAGGTGGGGCTGGATTTCATTCTTTTTGTTTTTTTTTTTTAGGGCCACACCTGCGGCATATGGCAGTTCCCAGGCTAGAGGGTCGAACTGGAGTTGCATCTGTGACCTATACCACAGCTTACAGCAACACCAGATCCTTAACCCACTGAGGAAGGCCAGGGACCGAACCTGTGTCCTCATAGATGCTAGTCAGATTCGCTTCCACTGAGCCACAACGGGGACTCCTGGATGTTCATTCTTGAACCAAACATCTGCTAAGTGCCAGCCAGGCATGAGGACAGCACTGCACTGCGGCTGTCCTGGCTCAAGAACCCTCCAGCTGTGCCCCGCCATGAGGTCCACCTACCACATCCACGGTGCTGAAGACATGGCAATAGTGGTGGCTGGTCTGCAGGTCCTTGGTGATGTAGGCAAAGGTACAGAGGTCCTCCGGGTCCTGGGCCGCACAGGAAATGTTCCGGATCTCGTGCTCTGCGATGACATTCTGGGGGAAAGCAGGCTCTGGAATTCTCCGACTCCCCGAAGGCACGCCCAGCCCCTTCACTGTCACCACCTTTTTGTCCCAGCTGAGGGCCTTAGCCAAATGAGCCACTTCCTCATCTCATCTCTTTTGGGTGGGGGTGGGGGTATCTAACCTTGTCTGATTTAGGTTTGGGGTCACCACCCTTGACCGGACAACTGAGCAAAATGTTCACATCCAACCACCGCTCTCCAGCCCCTTCTGCCCTCGGCAGCGGTGGGGCGGGGGGGGGGGGGGGCAAGCTCAGAGCCTGGGAGCCTCCTTTGCTTACTAAGCGCATCACAGAGCCTTAAAAGCCAGTGGAGCCCACGCTGAGGAAGATAAGCCGTCACTCGGGCAGGGTCCCAAAAG
The DNA here is from genome assembly GCF_054392235.1 of Sus scrofa. Taxonomy (NCBI): domain Eukaryota; kingdom Metazoa; phylum Chordata; class Mammalia; order Artiodactyla; family Suidae; genus Sus; species Sus scrofa. The sequence goes on along the minus strand of NC_139389.1, from coordinate 39,555,565 downwards.
CAAGATTTATGAGTGCGTGAGAGACAAGCAGCTGGGCTGGGGACACTAGGGAGGACACCCAGCTGGTGGGGTGAGGGATGGGGACGGGACGGCCCTCGCAGCAGTGCCTATGGGAAGCACACCTTGTTGGAGGCATCGATGAACTTGACCCCTTTGTACGTGATGGACAGGATGATGGTGGGGACCTTCTTCATGTGCTCCGTGGATTTCTGCAGGAAACGAGGGGAGGCCCATGGGTGCCCCTGCCGGGGGCTAAGCCCCAGCCTCCCAGCCTTCCATACTGGGGCAGGGCCCTCACATGCTGCCTTGCGCCCTGGCCGGGCCCCACTAAACCACCCCACGCCATAACCTACCCGCATCTTGGCACAGGCGTCTTGCGTGGATTCCGTCCCTCGCAGATCTTTGATCAACATGGACCCCAGGTACTGAGGGAGCGAGCAGTGGCTGAGAAGTCCTGTGTGATTACACAGGGGCCACCCAGCCAACCTGGGCCCGCGGTCAGGTGGTTCCCTCCCTCCATCCTGGCCAGGAGGCCCCCTTCCCCCAGCTGCCGGGAGCGGCTGAGGAGATGGGAACAGCAGCTGCGGGCACTGGGCCTGGGCAGCGGGGCACACACAGCAGACTGGCCAGGCTGGGAGGGCAGAGCTACTCACGTTGGCTTCATAACCGCAGGACTCAAAGATGAGTTTCTCCGGCTGGTGTTGCCAACTCTGCACAGGGGCGTACGGGGCGGCCAGGCTGGGGGGCCGCAGGGTCAGCTTGGCCTCTCGATGCTCTTCCTGCAGAACACGAGGGGTCATGGGTCAGCTCTCAGGAGCCCGAGGGCTGGTGACACGCAGGACGTTCAGAAGCTCTGGGGCAGAGGCCCATCTATGCCAGAGAAAAGCTGGCTCGGTGGGGAGGGCTCTGTGGTGTCTGAATCTGGATCTGATCCTGGTGGGGGGGCGTCGGGGAGTAGCCACGGCCAGGTTGCACTTGAGGGGGTCCTCATATGGCAGAAGCTGGGGTGTGTGGGGGGGCGAGGCCACTGCGGGCCAGGTGTGAGATGATGGGTCCGGAACTAGGGCGCTGGTGGAAGGAATGGGGAGGAGGGAAAAATCAGGAGATGCTTCTGACCGTTCCTTACAATATGCAAGACCTCTCGATATAGAGCAGCTACAAGTGCTGGACAACGTGTCAAATTCACAGTCATACTTGCAAAAAGAGAGGGGAATTTCCAGAGGCCAGAACGGAGAGAGAGAGTCCTGAGAGGAAAGGGAGCCAGGCTATGCCTCACCCAAGGGGGTGAGGGGCACCCCCAGTCTGTATCTAATGGACCAGGATGGGGACGAGAGAGACAAAGCCTGCATGAGGCCAGGAGGGAGGATGGGAAGTGCTGAAAAGAGGTGGGAGCCCGAAGGCAGTGCCCCGAGCAGCAGGGGCTGTGGCTGCAGAGAAGACAGGCAGGAGATATGGGGGCTGTGGGGCAGCAGGAGGGAGCTGAGGAGGGGGAGAAGGTCCAGCTGGGGACCAGGCTGGGAAGGGGCCAGAGGGGGAGAGGCTGGTGGCCTGCGGGGCTGGGCGAAGCGGCTGTGGTCAAAGAGGAGAGGGTGTGGGGCTGCACTTCTGAGGTGGGGACCCAGGGGAGGCCTCAGCAGCAACAGCTGCAGGGGGTCATGGAGCCGCTGCCGGGACACAGGCCGTGGGGGGCGGGGAGGAGGCCGGGTCCCCCGCCCTGACGCCAGCGCAGCAGTGTGGGGCCCAGGGCCAGCGGGGGTGTCCGGGAGCCCCTTCCCGCTGAGACGAAGCCGGGGACCTTTGCCCACCTGGATCCGGAAGCGTTCCGCCCGAGCGGGCACTGCAGGCTCGTGGAGGCTGTCATGCCGCCTCCTGCCTGTGTCCCCAGGGGGCAGCAGCAGGTCAGCCGACCTCACGGTGCAGGAGTCGTTCTGGCTCAGGGGCGAGGATGTCTGCGAGAGCAGGTCTTGGCACTGCGGGGAGAGAGCCGGGGAGAGGCAGTCAGTGCGGGGGCCGCACAGGGGAGCCTGGGGGAGATGCGGCGGCCTCTGCAGCCCGAAGCCCTGACACCGGGTCCTGAAGGGTGAGCACACCCCGTGGGGCCTGGGCCTCAGCCAAGAGGGCCGACTGGAGACCTGGGAAGCGCTCTCCAGCTACCAAAGTGACTCAGAGTATGAAGCAGGTTCTTTGGCTTCCACGTCTGTGTCTCAGAACCAGCGGGGCCAGTAACGTCTGCTCTGAGGCTGCTCTAAGGGCCTGGAGGCCAGGCACATCCCCGCCCACTGGCAGCACCATGGGCTCCCCGTCTAACCCCTTTCAGTCAGAGGTGACCTGGCTTGAGCAACAAAGCATCTGTGAGGTTTTGAAAATCACAAGGATTTCTCTTCAGAAGACTTGGGGTGGGGTCGAGGGGGGGGGTGTCCTGTGTTCCAGGCTTTGTCTCTGGCCCAAGGGGGTCTCCTCCCAGCTCCGCCTGCCCCCTGTCCCGGGCACAGCTGAATGTGACACTCAGACGTGGCTCTAGCCGTCTGGGATTCAGGTATTTGTTTTCCTGCTTTTCCCAACATTTGACTTGCTAATATTTACACTTTGTTACAGGCCATCTCGAGCTTCTCCAGGCTGATGGGAAGCATGTGATCAATAACCACCTCTGCCCACCGCCCCTGCGCCCCGGTTCCTCTCTCGACCTGGGCCGAAGGACAGACTTGGCCCCAACACAGTGAGGCGGGATGGCTGTCTCTGAAGAAGCCCTGGGAGAAGCTCCTAGGCTCCTAATACCACAAAGCACACACACCCCTTTCCACCTGCCCGACTCACCCTCAGCTGGGAGAACCGTGGGGGCTTCTGGGGCGGCTCCTCATAGGGCCTGTCTGCCAGGGAGGCGATGATCCGCTTGCGATGGCCAAGCAGGTGGACCTTGAGGACCTGGGCAAGGGGAGGGGAGGGGTTAGGGCCACTGGGCCCCCAGCCCCGTGGGCTGGGCCGGGGTGAGCGGTACTCACGTTGACAAGCTCGAGCTCCCAGAGGTTCTTCACAGTGTCGATGGAGCTGTAGCCACTGGCCAGGAAGGAGTGGACATAGTCCTGCAGCCCCAGGGAGTCCAGCCAGGAGGGCACTGAGGGGGGGCTGCTCCCATCATAGCCCAGAGCCTTCACCTGTGGGGTGAGGAGAAGAGGCAGGACTGACGACTCTCCCTGAGGGGATAAGCACCCTGGGGACCAGGGAGACGCACCCTGCAGGGGCCAGAGCAGAGGCTGAGGCGGGGGTAGGTGTGGGGCCTGAACACCCTGAGCCCTTCCCCTCACACAGTCCTCTCTCCCTCCCTCTCTTGGCTCTGGTCTCGCCTCCACCTCCACCCCACGCTGGGAAGGCGCCCCATCAGGTAGGCCAGGCGGGGGGAGGGTGTGAAGGAGGCCTCACTGAGCTCTGACAAGAGGAAGGCACGGGGCACTCGGGGCAGCAGAGCTGAGCAGAGGCACAGGGCCACCAACCACAGCTCCCCCAGGAACCACGGCCTCCTCTGCTGCCCCGGGGGCCCCTGGCCTCCTAGGGAGGGCCTGGCTGGGGCTCGGTGCAGGTGACAGGCCAAGCCTGTGGGCACCAGGCTCTGTGCTGGGCAGAGGCCTGAAGCTGGTTCCTGAGGCAGATGAGGTCCTTACTGTCCCCAGTACTCTGTTGGCTCTCTGTGACCTCAGGACTTGGCAGAGAAGTGAATAGGACCCTGTGCTCCCCACTGGGGCCCCCAGGGTGAGGGGGAGACACCCCACGGTGATCTGCACGCCCAGAGCCATGCCCCTTCTCTGCTCTGGGCCCAGGGGGCCTTGGGGAGGTGGCCCTAGCAAAGGCTGTGGGTGCAGAACTATGGGTGGTTACCTTGGGCAGGGACCGTGCAGCCTGCAGCAGCTTCCGCCGGTGCTGGGGGTCAGTGATGCCAATTTCCCGCAGGTCTTGCTCTTCCATCACGTTAGACCCCTGGGAGCAGAAAGGAGAATGTGAGGGCCTCCTGCCTGAGGACCCGGGCAAGCAGGACATTCATCCGCCCAGGCCGCCACCCCTCCTCCAGAGGTTCCCCGGTGGGCTGGGTGTGTCTTCCTGGGGAGCAGGTTCCATGACCACCCACAGTGGAGGACAGGAGGCCGAGTCCCCAGACTCCTCGCAGACGTGGTTGTGTGATTAAGGCTGTAAGAGCCTCCTTAGGCGGGCACCCAGGAACCTGCCTCGCTCCAAGGTGGAGTCTCAGAGTAGGAACCTGCCCAGGAGTGGAGGGCGAGCCAGGGCTGAGCCCGCGTGGGCAGCAAGCATGGCGGTGATGGTGAGGATGGCTGGTGTCTGCCGCCTACTCGCTGCGTGACAGTCTCGAGACCTTTCCTGGGCACTGTCCCACTTGCTGCCCACATCCATGTGTGTTGGGTTCATCGGAATTACACATCAGGAGACTGAGGCACAGGGGGTCAGACACTGACACAGATCTGACTCCGAAGCCCTAGCGCGATGTCTTTCATTACTCACAGTGGTCTCATGAGATGGGTTTTCTGGATTGTGATGCACAAAGTCAGGGGTTCTGCCCTGTCCCTCAGCCACAGTGCCCCCCACCAAGGGCACCTGTTACCACTTCCCTGGATGTCCTGGCCAGAACCTGGCTGGGCACCTACACACATGTGCACACTTCATTTTCACACAAACATGATTCTAGTACACACTTCAACACCTTCATTTTACTTAGTCTGTATAGCAGAAGGTTGCGCATCAGTGTGTGACCTCTCTCCTTTTAAAGCTGCATAACCATCTGAGTTATGGACGTGCTGTAAATGATTAAGCCAGGTCCCTGTTCAAGGATGACTGTTTCCAGTGTCTGCTTTTACAAAGAATGCTGCACGAATCCCCCTGTATATGTATTCTTCTAGGGCGGCTATCAAGACAGACTGCTGCCAAACCAATTCTCCAGAAAGAACAGAGCTGGCAATATCACACTCCCTGACTTCAGATGATTCTACAAAAGCTACAGTAGTCGGAACAGTATGGGGAGCTCCCTAGTGGCTCAGGGGGTTAAGGATCAGTACTGTCACTGCAGCGGCTTCGGTTGCTAATGTGGGGCGGGTTTGGTCCCTGGCCCGGGAACTGCCACATGCCACCAGTAGGGCCAAAAAAGAAAAGAAAAAAAAAAGAAAAAGAAAAAAAAGATAAGACTAAGTGTTGGCAGGGATGTGGAGAAAAAGGAATTCTCACTCACTGTTGGTGGGAATGTAAACTGATGCACTGACGAATAAATGATATGATGTGTGTGTGTGTGTGTGTGGAATATCAGCCCTAAAAACAAATGAAATCTTGACATGTGTGACAAAGTAGATGGGGGTCTAGAGGGCATTATGCTAAGTGAAATAGCCAAAGACAAATACCACATAATCTCACTTATACGTGGAATCTAAAAAACAAAATGAATAAGCAAAGCGAAATGAAGACAGACTCATAATACAGAGAACAAACAGGTGGTTGCCAGTTGGTTGAGGAGAGAAATAGGTGAAGGGGATTAAGAGGAACAGGCCTCCAGTTACAAAATAAATAAGCCATGGGGGTGTAATACTCAGTAGAAGGAATAGGTCAATAAAATTGTAGTAATTTTGTATGGGGACAGGCAGCTACTTATCTTGGTGATCATTTCAAAACGTATGCAGGAGTCCCAGTTGTGGCTCAGGGGTAATGAAGCCAACTAGTATCTATGAAGATGCGGGTCTGATCCCTGGTCTCGCTCGGTGGGTTAAGGATCTGGTGTTGCCGTGAGCTGTGGTCCATGTTGCAGACACAGCTCAGATCCCTGTGTTGCTGTGGCTGTGCTGTAGGCCGGCAGCTACAGCTCCAATTCGACCCCTAGCCTGGGAACTTCCACATGCGGTGGTGCAGCCCTAAAAAGAAAAAAAAAAAACCCATAATGTATGCAAACATCAAATCACTACGTAGTATACCAGAAACTAATGTAATATTGCATGTCAACTATATTTCAACTTAAAAATAATATTTTTCAAAAAAGGATAAAAAAAGAGTTTGGAGAAAGTGTGTGTGTGTTAGAAGTCTGACAGGTGTTTGCACTCCTGTGGCGCAGCACAGTGCAGGAATGGCTTCTCATGGCACATTTCTCATCGCAAGAGCATCCCAATCAGAGGTGAGCTGGAGCAGCTTGTCACGAGCACTGCTGCCCTCTTCCCTGTTCTGCATGCGCTGCACTTGCTGAACCATGTCATCACGGGGGAAGCTCAGGAAGCAGAGGCCCAGAGAGCATCTGTAACTTGTGGAGGCAGGTTCAGCCTGGCGCTCAGGTCCACGTCAGCTCCAGGCCAGGTGAGGGGAGCCGCCACAGCTCCTTTGCCAGGAATTGCCTACTTTTTACCCTTTGTGTGTTTAATTATGGAGCTGTGGGTCTCTTCTGTACGTGATGTCTAGGAATTCTTCATAGGGTAAGGAAATTAACCCTTTATCTGCAAAGAGTCAGGCATTCATCTTTCCTGTCAGTCTCTTGATTGTGCTGTTGATTGTGCTGTGTTGTTGTGCTGGCCCTATTCATATAAAACCCACATACCTGTACCTGGTCCTGATCCCCAGACCACCAGGGAACTCCTACCTGCCTGTACCTGGTCCTGACCACCAGGCCACCAGGGAACTCCCCACTTGCCTGGTACCTGAATGCACAGTTCTCTCAGGCTTAGAAAGCTCTCCCCTCCCCATGATTTTAAAAACAATTCTTCCAATTTTCTTCCCGTAACTTTATAGTTTCATTTTTTTTACCATAAAATTTTGATCTGGAATTTATTTTGATATTAGATTTAAGGGTCAGGATCCGCTTAATATTTTTCCTAGGCAGCAGGTTTTTCTGGCACCTGCAGCACAAGGAAGTTCCCAGGTCAGGGTTTAAATCTGAGTCACAGCTGTGACCTATGCCACAGCTTCGGCAACACTCCATCCTTACCCCACTGTGCTGGTCTGGGGATCAAACCCTCGCCACCACCACAGACAATGCTGGATCCTTAACCTGCTGTGCCACAGTGGGAACTCCTCTATTTCCTTTTTCTTTTTTTTTTTCAGGACCCCACCTGCAGCATATGGAAGTTCTCAGGCTAGGGGTTGACTAGGAGCTGCAGCTGCTGGCCTACGCCACTGCTGGCAGCAATGCTGAATCCTTAACCCACTGAGTGAGGTCAGGGATCAAACCCACATCCTCATGGATACTAGTTGGTTTTGTAACCTGCTGAGCCACAATGGGAACCCCCCGCTCTTCTATTTCTTGAATGAGCTATCTTTTCCCCATCAATTTGAAATGACCTTCAATGTATCCTCAATTTCTATGTTCCCGGGGCTTTTTCTGGACTTTTTATTCTACTGAGGTGGTTTTACTTATGCCCACTTTACAGATGGATAAGTTAAGAAACAAGGCTGGCTCATGCAGACCATGACCTGGTGACCTCACCTCTGTACCCAAGCTGTAGTGACTGCTGGTACAGAAGCACCCCCAGAGCCTGTGCATTGTGACAAAAACTTTGCCCCACGGAAGACAAGCCACAAACTCAAGACAGTTCAGGTGAAGACAGCTCTGAAGCCAGTTGGACACTCTGTCCATGCTGCAGAGCGCGCCCCTCTGCTGGCACATTAGGGAGGCCTGGGTGCCACTCCAGAGACGACCAGTTTCCAAGTCACCCCTGAGTCTGGGAGTCACCAAGTTCCTGCAGTGGCTCTGGGCAAATCTAGGGTGTGCCGACGGGGAAAAGCAGCAGAGGGGGTTGCCTGCTCGTACTTCCTATTTCATGATGACACCTCAGCAGGACTGACCTGGACCAAACCGTGACCCTCCAAGAGGGTGGCCTTGCAGTGAGGGCCTCAACTCCTACTGCAACCCCGAAATCTACCCAGATGCCTTCACAAGGCTCCAGGGTGACCACGGGAAAACCAGATCCACTGCAGACAAGCCTTTACGATAGACCCTCAGGCAAGAGAACTGGGGCTGCACACAGCTCTGAGAAGAGGCACACGGAAACGAAACCAAAACAAAGGACAGAAAGTCAGAGCCAAGAGCTGGCAGAGCACATCCTGGACGCAGCAGGGCCCTCCTGAGTTCTTGAACTTGCCACGTCTACATTCTGCGGGATTGGCCTGCGGGGTGACGAGAAGGTGCTTCAAATCCCCAAAGACAAGAACCGTTCTGGAAGTTACTGCACCCTCCTGACCGAGGGAGAAAGGGACCACTGCTCCCCGCGGAGGTGTGGGGGAAAGGGACTTGCCAGCTCATTTACCTTCTACCTGCCAGGCCCTGCTCGGAGGCCTCAGTGAGTTCACAGGGAGATAATGAAGCAGAACAGCCCACTGGCCTGAGCATTTCAGAGAACAGAGATTTTCTGGATTTTAATGGAAGTTCCTAAGTCTCAGCTAAATCTGAAACAGAACGAACTGACACTTGGCATAGTTGCGTTTTGTCCCTGAGGGAGAGGCAAGAGAGCGGGGGCTTCTGGCCGCAGAGGTGGACCCTGTGCTGTCCAGCCTTGGCTCCTCATGACCACCTAGCGGGAGTCTGTGATGACCAGGTCACAGCTGGGGGGGGCGGGTCGGGGGCAGGACGTCTGCCTTTGGGGCCACAGCCTGCTTTCTAGATGCCAGGGGGTGAGCACAGCAAGCAGTGGCCCTCAGGTCCCCAGCTCTGGGAGAAAAAAGTGCTCCCAGAACAGCCCTGCTGGGCTTCAGGGGGGAGGTGACCCAAAGGTGCCTGTGGGGCCTGTGCTGGGGCTTCATGTTTGTCACCTGGAGAAGTTCCGCCAGCAAACCTTTGAGAATGGCCCAAAGACACCGAGGCTCAGAGAGCTAAGATGACCCAAGATCACAGAGCCGTGATTGACAAAGAGACTGTGAAGCCTCCAATTCACCAGCTCCAAACTCATGCTCCAGACTCTCTACTAGGGTAGGTGGGGTGTGCTGAGGACAAAGCAGGCGGCAGGCTGAGAATCAGTGCAGGGAGGCGGCTGCGGGGCTGGAAGCGCAGCCCCTGCCGAGTGGGGCTGCCCTGCCTCCTGCAGAAGCAACCAGGCACTCACCTTTTCACCTTCGGGGAAGTGGGCAGCGCCGAGACCCCTAGAGATAGTGGGTGGGGGTGGGGGGCTCTCAAAGGCCTCAGTGAGGGAGAAGCAGGTCAAGACTGGGGCTGGGCCCTGTGCCAAGGGTACCGCATCTGGGGGCTGGGAGCATGCTGACCGGGGAGCGGCCCGCTGGCCAGGGTGAATCTGCACCGTCACGACCGGTGTATGTGTCCTCAATAAGGCACAAATGAGAAGCAGTGCCAATCGCGGCAGCCGTCCTTGGCCTTACTTTCCATCAACCAATTCACCAGAATGCTCTCTCCTCCCTGCCAGCATCTGCGCAGAAGGTGGTGCCCTGAATGGTGGCTCAGGGGCACCCAGTGGCATCTGAGGCCCCAGATCCCTGGCCAAGGCTCCATGGGTGTAGGGACATAGGGACAGAGGGATGTAGGGACAGAGGGAAGAGAGGGGCCTGCAGCCAGGGCCTGGCCTGGGGTGGGGGAGGGCACTGGAGAGCAGGGAGCCTGTGGCTGGAGGGACAGGGTAGGCTCTGATTCTAGAGGTGGACCCGGGGCTCTGATTATCCTCCGTCTTCTAGACCACAGGGTGTCAAGAGAGGAAAAGGTCCTTTTCCATCTTAAAAGGCATCTTATTCGTTAACTGGCTGGGCAGGTCTTCTGTCAACAAACAGTGGAAAAGGCCTCAGAAGGAGAACATGTGGGGGTCCTGGCCCATGGGTGGAGACCCCGTTCAACCAAAGGCAAGGCAGGTTGGGGTGCCAAGGCTGTTAAAGGCCAGAACCTGTGTCTGTCTCATTCACAACTCTGCCTCCCGTACTCACGCCTGGCGTGTTGGGTGTGATTAATAAAAATCTGTTTACTCACCAAGAAAACTTCCCATTGGAGGGAACACCACTGACATAGAGAAAAAGCAGAAACCTTTTAAGTGACTTCACTTCGCATGCTCCTGACGTCACGATTTTGGACTTCAGGTCCTCTGTGAAGGCCAGGGTCTGGGAGAGGATGGGTAGGGGCGGGGAGCCCCATCTCTCACTGCACAGGGCCACACACGGCCAAGGAAGGGTGCCGGCTCCCAGTTGGCCCCGGGGGAGGTGAGGGCTCCTGTCCAAACCCATCGCTGAGACCTGAGGCCAAGGGACATTTCGGCCCCTCCTCGGGGAAGACTAGGCCTCGGCCTGGAGATGCTGGGCGGTCCCCGGCACCAGGTCTGGGTGTTCTTTTGCAGGGGACCTGATTCTTTGGCAGACTGTTGAGGGCAGCTAGGCTCCTCCAGGGCTGGCCAAACCCGCCCTCCTCCCACCAGCTGGGCATCTGGGCTCTTCAGGCAGTAGTGTGATAAGTCCTGGACTGGGCCCTGCAGGAGCCCTTGCAGGAACAATCCAGAGCAGAAGGGGAGGCAGGAGGCAAGGCCCACGGGTGGCCTGGAGGAGCTCAGGCTGTCTGCAGACAGCAGTGAGCACCCACTGGAGAGCGTGCAGTTGTGTATTCATGACAGACACGAGGAGGTGTGTGCACGCGGTGTGTCAGCAGGCCCCAGGGGATGCGGGGCCTCTCAGGGACCCAGCAGCTCATCTGTTAAGGAGGTTTTGCATTTAGCAGCTCAGCCAGGCCCCCCAAATCAACATAGTAATGGGTGTGGCAACCATCAGCTTGCTCATCCCCCATCTCCCAGCCCTACCTCTGATTTGAGAAAGCTACTCTTAAGATCTTAATCTGCATTTTCTAGACTGAGAACCCCACTCCCACCCCAAGGCCCAGAAAAGGACAGGGAGGTGGCAAGAAGAGGGAGGGGCCACAGGGAGAAGTCCCAGGGCCAGGCCTTTCCCTGAAGGCTAAGTCAGCCCAGGACAATAGCTGTCTCATTCTTTCAGCCTTAGTGTTTTTTTAATGATTACTGGCAGGAGAAATGACCAAGTGACTTCTGAGAGGAGAGACCATGATGAGTGTGGAGATAAGGCTGGAGGGAGCGGCCTGTGGAGGTTGGAGACCCCCTCCTGAGGAGCATCCAGTCTCGTGCTGCTCTGCCCAGGGGTCACCTTCCCATCAGAACACAGGCCGTTGTGGAGGTCAGATTCTGCAGGGGCTTCACTGGCTATAGTGGGGCCAGGGGGACGGCCCAGATGTCTTCCTCTGGCCTGCTTGTTCACAGGCTGACACACTGCGTGCACACACCTCTCCGTGACACTTAACCTCTGTCATGAGCACACAATGACTGCACGCTCTCCAGGGCATGGCCATCCCATGATTTCACCCACCACTGGACGTCTGGCTCTTTCATGGCAGGCAGTTTTTTTGGCTGGCCCCAGAACATGGTACTGGCCACAGCGACTGAGCTGTCTTGGGCACGGTCATCTGGGGTGCGGGTCTCTGAACACCGAACAGGACCCAGGCTGGGTGGTCGTGACGACAGGTGCATGCTGGCCAGCAGGCTGGGAGAGGGGTGAGCTCAGGGTCTTCCTCTCCTGGCCTGCAGCTGCAGCCTCCAGGGAGCTGGGGGAGCGAGGGGCTGGCCCACGAGAGCAGGAAGGACCCTTAGGAGAGGGAGCAGGACTCGAGGAGGGGCAGGGCTCTGCTGTTCACTGCTGTGGCCTAAAAATCTTGATAAAGATAGAAAATGGAGGTCCTGCTCCCTGAAGCATCACACATGTGCTCAGCCGGCTGGGCGCTGTGCGTGTGTCAGCGACTACGTGAGGCCGCTGTGCTACAAAGGGGCAGGAACTGGGGTCAAAGCCCTTATGAAGCCAGAACCTTGTAAAGAGGAACAAAGCCACCTGCCTGTCTGGGTTAATCATGAATCCACGTGCAGAGTGCTGGCTACTCCTCGATGGCTCCTCCTGTGTCATCTGCTCACTGCTGCCAGGTCCAGCTGATCCCTGCCTCCACAAGACTCAGTCACAGAAGTTCCCAAACTGACCCCTTCCCTGTAAAAAGCTCACCATAGAGTTCCCTTTTGGCATACTAGGTTAAGGACCTGGCACTGTCACTGCAGTGGCTCAGGTTCGATCCCTAGTCTGTTAACTTCCACTAGCTGCAGGGGCAGCTAAAAAAATAAACAATCTTTTAAAAGAGTTCAGCCGCCTCAGCCACAGGAACTGCTCAGCCCTGACCCACAGCCCCTGCTCCACTAACGACCCCCACCCCCACCTCAGCTCGCCTTGTCCTCAGCCCGAGACAGACCACGATGGTGACAGAGAGCGGCTAGGGCCAAGATGATGGGGACAAAGCACAAATGCTCCCAGCCCCTAGTCCCTGAAGCCGGACGCCCTGTCCCCCGTCAGTCTCTCAGGAAGGGCTGTCGAGGGCGGCTCTCCTCCCAGGTTCAACCTCGCAATCGCAATCGGAGGACAAAGCCCATCTCCGCTGCTTGCGTCCACTGCAGACAACGCCACCTTCCCCCTACACATTCTCACACACGCCCGTGGCCGGTCTCAATAATCGCTGTTGTGTGTCACCGCAGTTAACACTGTGCCCCCTTCGGAGCTGTGTCAGGAAGCGAGCAGTTACACGGGGTCCCATGGGCAGGGGTGGGTGGGGAGGCCCTGGAGGAAACCCGGGTCTCCTGACTCCCAGCCTCTGTGCAGGTACGCAGAACCCTGTGTTTTCTCCTGAGCTTTTCTCCACCCAGTTGCCTTGACCGTGCCCTCAGCCAGTGCCCTTGGCCCTGGAGCTTCCCTGAGGGCAGAGGGCGGGAACGCCTGCCGCTGCCCTGCTGTGGTGGCAGCTGCAGGTCCAGAAGGGCCTTGGGCCCCCAAACCAGTGCCGAGAGGTTACCAGGGTCTGAGCCCTGCCGGCTCCTTTTCTGGCCATTTGTACAACACATGGTGCCCCACACACGGCAGGCGGATGGGACAGTCTGCCTAATGGGATGGGCACCCGGATGCCGCGCTGGCCTAGCTCACTGGCTCCGACCGACCGCAGGGGACACACTGAGCATGCGGCCCAGACACAGCACCTTTCTGGGAAAGGGAGGTGTGGGACTAGAGTGGGGGGCGAGGGTACCCCTCAGGGCCCAGGAGGCCCTGCTCCAGTCACAGCTCAGATGTCTACTTGAGGAGCAGGCTTGAGCAAATGACTTAATCCGAGCGTCAGTGTGGTGTCCCAGGGGACCACAGATGGGCAGGGGTGCCCGTGGACACAAGTTCTCACTGACGTACGGTGAGGCGGGGGTCTGTACTGTGACAGGGACACTTGGGGCCACTGCTCTGCCCGCGCTTTCTGCACACGGACATGGAAGCGACCAACCAAACATACACGGACATGCTGAGATGCCAGACAAGCCCTGCCGCTGCCCACACAGGTATCAGCAACCAGAGGCTCCAGAATGGGATGTGTTCACCATGCGATGCCATCCTCAGGGGCAGTTAGTGAAATCAGCGGGTATGAAAACAGTCCTCAAACTCCCTTCCCCTGTGACAGGACCGGAGAAGCCAGAGCAGAGGGGGACACACAGAGCTGGATCCTGAACAATCTCAGTCCTGTCACTTGGAAGAACTCTGGGGAGGCAGGAGAGTGGAAAGGGGCGCAAGGAGGGCCTGGCTCTCATCCGGAGGTACAAGGGCCCAGCAGAGATGAGGTGACACCATCCAGCACTGGGACAAGAGAGAAGCTTAAGTTCTTTAGTGACCAGAGAATCTTGTCAGTCCAGGAGGCAGGACCCGCCCCTGTCTAAGGCATGCCTTTCAAAGCCTTAGCTCCCCACCCTCTGGGCCCTGCTGCACAGGACACCCCGGGAGCACGGACAGCTCCAGGAGCACTCTGAGGAGGGAGCTGAGGGCAGGGGGGCGACCTGACTATAGCACTGGTGGTGAGCCCTTGAGGACGGGAGGGAAGGAGGCAAAGGCAGGGTGAGGGGGCGGCAAGCTGAGGGCACAGCCCCGCTGCTTCTGGGCTGAGGAGTGAGATGAGCCCGGAGGACGGGAGCAGAGGCGGAAGCTCCGGGGTCTGGGGACCTGGCTGCAAAGCTGCCCGGAAGCCAATGAAGAAGGACCGCCTCATCATTGTCATTGTCGAGCTTATGCCTTCAGCTCTCATGGGGCTCGTTCCTTGTCACCTGCCAGCTCATCCCATGTGTGGGACCTGCCATCTCTCTCCAGCACGTGGGACAAGCTGGCACATTCTCAGAAAAGCGCCAGGGAAACAGGAGCCTGCCTGAGCTTGTGGAGGGGTACATTGTGGGAGGAGCACATCCCCCAAGAGGTGACGGGCTAGTCTCCACTTCCAGCCTCTCCTGAGCCTGCTGCCAGACCCGGCTCCACTGTCTGTTCGTCCATCCACCCAGGCACTCTCAACCCCACCCAGCTCTCCAAGCACCTTGATGCCAAGGACTCTCGGCCTGGTGAGGGCACAACCACAGGACCCCCCCAGCCCCACCACCACCCAGGGCTCAGAGATCTTGGGGCTCCTCCAGAGCTGGGCTTTCGAGGCCCCTCAGAGTCAGGCCAGCCTCCCTGCCCATCAGGGATGGTGTTGGCCTCTCCCTGGAGTCTCTCCAACTCCCACAGCCTCTACAAAACCCCAGGACAGCAAGTGGAACCAAGGGTTCAGAGCTGGACAGATCTGGGCGAGCATCCCGGCTCTGCCACTTACTGGCAGCGCCTCCACCCTCTGGGCCCGGGCGGCCCCATCTGTGACTTGACTGACAACACCCGCAGGCTGGCCGCCAGCTTAGGGCCCGGCAGGCAGAAACCTCAGTGTGCAGGGCCTCCTCCCTGCAGTGCTTACAAGCCTCGCACAGCACTTATCGCTTGGCTGGTCTGCTGTTACCACTGCTTTACGTGCTCCATTCCCCCAGCTGGGCCATCAGGTTCCTCAGGACACCTCGGTTATTTGCTTTACTGATTTCAGATCTATTCATTGCAGGCAATGCAGAAAATCTATCTCACCCCCAAAAGAAAATAAAGCCACCCATAATCCCCCTGAGATAACCACGAAAACCTTTGGACTTACTTCCTTGCACCTTTAGATGTTTTCTTTCTTTCTTTCCTTTTTTAAAAAAGAAAACCCTTTGTCTATGATCCAGGATGCAGTTTTTTCCCCCTATTGCATTTATCTTTTTATTTTGTCTTTTGTCTTTTCAGGGCCACACCCATGGCATATTGGAGGTTCCCAGGCTAGGAGTCTAAGCAGAGCTGTAGCCGCCCGGCCTACGCTGGAGTCACAGCAATACCAGATCCAAGCCGAGACTGCCAGCTACACCACAGCTCACGGCAATGCCGGATCCTTAACCACTGAGGGAGGCCAGGGATCGAACCCACAACTTCATGGTTCCTAGTTGGATTAATTTCTGCTGTGCCACGATGGGAACTCCTAGATGTTTTCTTTTTTGAAAATTAAGACCAGGTTGGAGTTCCCGTCGTGGCGCAGTGGTTAATGAATCTGACTAGGAACCATGAGGTTGCAGGTTTGATCCCTGGCCTTGCTCAGTGTGTTAAGGATCTGGCGTTGCCATGAGCTGTGGTGTAGGTTGCAGACGCAGCTCGGACCCCACGATGCTGTGGCTCTAGCGTAGGCTGGCAGCCACAGCTCCCATTAGACCCCCTAGCCTGGGAATCTCCATGTGCCGTGGGAGTGGCCCAGGAAATGGCAAAAAGACAAAAAAAAAAAAAAAAAAAAAAAATTTAAGACCATGTAGCATTTGCATTTTTTGTGTCTCAATTTCACTCAAGACTCCAAGACGAGCGTTTCTGCACAGTCTTCTGACGTGCACATCACGACACCTCTGCACAGGGAGGTCAGACTAAGTCCCCAGAGGCGAAGACCTGCACTGGCCTGAGCTGCAAACCTGCCAACCACCAATTACCTTCCTTCCACGCTGATTAAATGCATTTCCTCCCTTCGCCTAAGAAAGCCCATTTCCTGTGGATGAGATTTGTGGTGGAAAAAATGCAACTGGCTATGATGCCTGGGCCAGTGTGGCGGGACGGCCGGCAGGCGTGTGAGCGTGTGAGCCGGCTTCCCCACCCCTGGCTCCCAGGGTCTGGGGTCAACCCCATTAGCCTTGGGGGCACCTGGCCGCCCCCACTGCCCTGCCCCTGACCCCTGCAAATCAAAGCCCTTTCTGCCTGCAGGCAAGAGGGTGTGAATAAAGGTCAAGTTGCAATGCTTGCTGGTCCAGCTCAGTCTTCATAGCAGAGGAGGAAGAGCCAAGAGCGTGATGAGCTTAGATAGACAGGACCCAGGGGGGTATGGCAGAAGTCCTCAATTTTCTAAAGGACTTAGGTGTGTTCTGTGTGGGCCCCAAAGGTAAACCTGAAGCAAGGGGCAGAAGCCGCCAGGAAAACAGATTTTGGTTTAGTATAAAAGCATGCTCTAAATCAGCGCAGGCAACACAGAGAGCGAATGGGCTCTGCCTTTGTAAGGTGGCGAAGGCCCTGGCACAGGGAAAGCATAATGGAGTAGATCATCTGGAAGGGACTCGGGCACAGAGGGGATGACGACGGCACGGTGCTAAAGCCCCCCATCCCCACAATGTCCTCTACTCCTCGCACAATAACCTGTGGGACCTGGTCACAGGGAGAGTCCATAGCAGCCCTCAGCTTCCAATGTTCCGACTCTATCTGGAGCCTGGCTGGCTTCCTGGGAACCACTTGGGCATCTTGCAGAAGAATCTCTGGGGTATTTCAGAACGAAGAGAAATGTTTATAGCCTATTGAAAAGCAAGCCACACAGAGCTAATACCACAGCTAATGTGATGTAAGCTATGCCATATGCAATGAGGGAATGTTTCTAAACAAAAATGCTCCCTTCTTGTGTGTCTTCTTCCTCTTTTTTCTGGTTGCTAAAACTTAATTAGCCTTGCAGCCCATCTGGCAACATGCAATTCCCCAGAATACTGTGCTTGGCTACTCAGACCACTAGAGGCACCAGAAGTGACACGCTGAGCTGAGCTGCAGTCTAGCACCCCTTCCTGTACTGACTTCACCTGCCAGCTGCCCCTCCAGACCTGAGAGAAGAACGGCTTGCTCCCAGGACAGCAGGAGGGGGCCTGGGAGCACTGAGCTGCTGGCTTCCCTAGATGAGCGCCCTTCCCAAATAGGAACGATCTAGCAGAGGCCCTGCATCTTGCATGGATGCTCAGCCCAGGGTCAGGATCCCCAGACGCCCACCCAGCTACTTTCTAGCTGGAGCACAGGGAGCAGCAGCAAAGTGGTTTTGAAGGAGTTCAGGAACTGGGTACCTTACGCCTCCCCAGACGAGAAGGAGGAGGGGTGGGATGTTACGAACTCGGCCTCTGAGATACCTAAGTACAGGGAGGGGACAATCTGTGACAGCCACAGCCACCCTCCCTTGCCCGCCTGGCCAGTCAGAGCAAGGGCTGTGCTCGGAGAGCGAAGGGCCTTAACACCCAGCGCCAAGGGCCAGCTGTCCCCACTCCCTGGCTGGACCCCTACCTCTGTTTTGGGTTGTTAGCCTTCCCCAAGGAATGGGGTGTGTCAGGGACTATGTTATAAGAACCATAACTATATTCAGTTCAACTTTTATTTTTTTGTCTTTTTTGTCTTTTCTAGGGCTGCACCCGAGGCATATGGAGGTTCCCAGGCTAGGAGTCTAATTGGAGCTGCAGCCGCCGACCTACACCACAGCCACAGCAACGCAGGATCCAAGCTGCGTCTGCGACCTACACCACAGCTCACGCCAATGCCAGATCCTTAACCCACTGAGCAAGAGGGATCGAACCCACAACCTCATGGTTCCTAGTCAGATTTGTTAACCACTGAGCCACAACGGGAACTCCAGTTCAACTTTTAAAAAAAAGCTGAGAACTAACTGGCCCTAAGCTGATGGGGATAGGGGTGGGGCGAGGTAAGCCATCCCAATCAGGGTCCCTCCCAGGCAGTCTGCTCTCAGGAGGCACATAGTGCCACCCAGCGAGGGCAGGGGGAGCTCCGGGCTGACAGACCACCACCCCAGTGGAGGGAGCTGGGCGGTTAGCGATGAGCTTCAGAGTCAAGGCAACCAATGGAGCTGTGAGGGGCAAAGAGGAGCCTCAAAGGGACAAGACGTGCAGGGGGGTGACTTCAAGTATGTAACTGGTTCTACCCCCACGCCCCTCAGCCACAAGCGGGAAAGAGGCTGTGCATCACGGTGGTCAGAGCGTAATCCCTGGACCCAGAGGGCTGGGCCAAGTTGCTGCTCTGCCAATTACCAACGAGCGAGCGTGAGCAGGACCCTTAACCGCTCTGTGTCTGGAAAACAGAGGTGATGTCATACATGTCTCAGGGCTGCTGGGAAGAGGCCATGAGCTAGTAACACACGCAAACCACTTACACGGCTTCTTGCACACAGAGCACTAACAAGAAGTGTCAGCTCTCCTCGTCACTCCAGTGCTAAACTCCTGCCCTGGGGCTGCCCGGGCTGCCTCCGAGGGGAGCTGGGGTCTGGCCCATGAGGACGTCGCAGGAAGGGGTCCAGGACAGGGATGGGCACGGGCACCCTGCCCTGAGCTACTTTCTGAACCGACAGAGGGAGCCCTGGATCTGGAGAAAACATACCACGAGTTTTCTTTACTTTTTTTTCTGTTTTGCAAGAAGAGTAAAAACTACACCTGAGAAAAGCAACCAATCCTGCACACCACCAGCTCAGCTTCTCCTCTGGGCACCTCTGAGCTGTAGGCACGTGAGGCAGCGCTGCCACAGCCCCAACCCAGACCCCGCCCGGGCAGAGGCCTGTCTGCCCCAGACAAGCTTATGCTTCAGTGACAACAGGCTCAATGACAGCAAAGTTCTGGGGAACCGAGGGAACTTCTGGTATCCAGCGTCGATGGGCTGGAGAGTCACCATAGGGACCTGGCTGTCCTGTCTACCTAAACTCCTGGTGTCTGACCCAGAGTAAGACACCTGAGGTCTGAGAGGGAGACGGGACGGGGCAAAGGTCAGCGGTAGGGATACTCTTTCCAAAAAGTGCTCCCTCCAGGCTTCCTTCTTGAGCAGAGTTCGAGGGATGGAGAAGAGCAAGTAGGCCCAGGACCTCAGCCCCCTCTGCCCCTGGAGGCAGGTCTCCATCCTGTTTCCAACTCTGCCAGGGGCTCTGGGAGCCCCAGGGAGCCCGCCGGCACTTACCAGGAAGCGGACATCGTCAAAGCCATTCAGGAGCAGCTTGCTCTCATACTGCTGCAGCCCCACCGCCTCCAGCCACTCCCCGACGCTCTGCTCCAGCGGCCGCGAACCTGACGAGAGAGGAATCGGCAGACGCTTGAAAAGGGAAAAACCATTAAGGCGGTAGCAGCGGCACTCAGACGACGACAGATGGCACTGCCACATCATAGTCATTACCATAAAGCAGCCAAACTATGTACAGATGCCCGAGGGCGGAGGCCCCTCGGCCCCTCCTCTGAGGCCAGGCCAAGGGCACACGGGGACCCCAGCGGCCGCCGCCCACACGCTCCCCCCCTGGTCCGGGTCCAAGCCGCTCCTGCGGCACATGCACGATTTCTGCCCCCAGGTCGGGAGGGGCGGGAGCCGACCCCCAATGATCTCTGGTCTCCGGCCTGCGCTTCGTCAGCCTTCTCGGAGGTATTTCAGCAAGTAGGTTCCCACGGCACCAGGAGGGGCCGGGGAGCTCCTGTCCTCCACAGCAGCCTGTCCGGGACAGTGGGCGAGGGACAGGTCCTGCGACCTTGCAGCACAGCCTGGTCAGGAGCGAGCGCGTCTTCATGCAGCTGAGGGACACGGGCAGGCAGTGAGGCTTCGGGAGGGAAGCAGCGGCGGCTGTTCACGGGGACCCAGCACATGCAACACAAGCAGCATGGAACCCGGCGGGGGCAGAAAAGAGACTTTTACTTGTTTTCCCCCAGCAGTCCCGGAATAAGCAAACCATGGCCACCAGCCCTTTGTGCTCAGAGGCTCAAGGCGTCGAGGGCTGGCTGGGAGCATGGGCCGAGGCCGAGAGCCGGCCCACAGCTAGACTCTGGCCGCCGGGGAGCAGGGCGTCTCCGAGGTCAGGCTGCCTTCCTGGGCCGGGCTGCTCCGCAGGGGCTGGGCGTTCATCTTCCTCTTGCAATCTGGCTGTTGCGGTGACTCGCCTGCCTGCTCAGGTGGAAAGCAGGCGGGCAGATCCAGTTCTTGGCTAAAGAAGACACAACCCAGCCAGGCAGAAGAGAGAGAAAGGAAGCGGTCCTGGGTCCGCTGAGCTGTGGTGGCTGAAGTCTATTCACATCCTGCACTGTTCTCTCCGTGGCTGAGTGATGAAGGCAGCGACTGTCTTCCACGGTCTCCAGATCTGGACGTGCTCCCGGAGGATGAGCAGGGGAGGGAGGACACTGATCTGTGATGCTCCTCAGGTAGGACAGGGGAGTGTGCGCTGGGGGGGGGGGAGGCAGGGAGAAGTTCAGCCCTTCCGGGCAGACCTTGGACGTTCTGAGCTGAACGTCTCAACCCCGCCTCCTTTCTCAGGTTCTCGTGAGCAAGTACAGGTAAAAGAAGGAAAAAGGAGGAAAAGAGATGCGAGGAAGGAAAAAGAAGAATCAACTACAAAAACATCACCTCCAGAGAACTCCTGACACGGTGAAAGTCATTCTGCTGTTCCTGGCACTTTCTGCCCTCCGGACAGACCAAGGCCAAGTGGCTTCATTGTCTAGGAGACCCAGTGACCCACTGTCCCAGGCTTCCCCCTCTTCTGTCCTTTGCAGAGCGGACAGTGGCCACGGCCCCGGGCGGCCTCCCAACGCAGGCTGCAGCAGCACTCCAAGATGCCGAGGCTGGGGGATACTTGAGCTCCGCTGCCCTTGAGCGGGGCATCTGCTCCAGGAACCTAAGCAGCAGGCTCTTGTGCGCCCCTAAAGTCAAGTGTCCCCCGGCTGCTGATTCATTCCTGCTCGTAATCCCCCAGCTGGGCAGCTGTGGTCCCGCCTGCTGCCGGTGGATGTGCGCGCGTCCAGAACCGCAGCAGAATGCTTTGTCTCAAGGCTCCTGGGCTCCACGCTGCCTGCTGCCGGCTCCACAGTCCTTGCTCACTCCCATAACGTCTGGCCCTCCCCCTCCCCCGCCACCTCCTCCCTTCCACGCTCAGGAAAATACATCAGTGATCGGACATCGCAGCAGAAGCTGCTGCTGCTGCTGCCACCAAGGGAGGAGACGGCAGAAGCAGCATCGGAGCACAATGACAGATTTTCCAATATCTGATCTGGCCAATACACATGCGTACAAAAGGTAGAGACAGCAAAACTTTACCTCCAGCTCAAGGGGTGGGAACCAGCTTATCAGGGAGAAGAGGGAAGGAATGGTCCTAGAGTTTTAGCTGATAGGTTTTTTTTTTTTTTTTTTGGCCACACCCGTGGCATGTGGAAGTTCCCAGGCCAGGGATTGAACCCATGCCACAGCAGTGAACCAAGCCTCGGCAGTGACAACACCATATCCTTAGCTTCCTGCACCACAAGAGAATTCCACTGGCTGACAACTTCTAGGACAGCCAGAGAGGGGCCAGAGGAGTGACCCTATCCTGAGGGTACAGCCTCACAGGTTAAGAGCCCTCCTCCACCAGAACCACTTCAGGAATGACTGTGCCTCTCTGCCAGGAAGATAAGCCACTGGGTATCACAAAAACAGGCGACAAAATAAGGACATTACAGCGATAGTCCTCAAGCGAGCATACCCAACAACTTGGGAAGTAACTTCTCTCCAGGCCTGTCAGAGCCCAGGGGAGAGGTGCTAGGCCCACAGCAGGCCAGTCACAATCTGGGGGATGGGATGAGGAGGGGAGGCACCAAGGACACAGGGACACCAGGACCAAACCCACGGTATAGCTGTGGAGACAAAAAAGGCGACAGGCACAGAGACACACACCCAGGGACCGCACGTCATCCTCTAAACAACCTGCATCCCAACGGGCTGCTGCAGGGAAGGCCCTGGCAAAGGAGGGGCTCCATGTGCAGGGCCTGCCCTCAACAGCTGGTCAACAGCAACCAGCTGGCCTTAGCAAGAGCCAGGCATGCTCTTCAGCTGGTGGCACAGAACGGACCTTTGGTGAGGGCAGCTGAGAGGCCCGGCCCGGGGAGGCTCGTCCTCCCTGGATCCCTGACAGTGGACGGCTGTAAAACGTGCCTGTCAGCGGCTCGGGCAGCTGGCTCCAGCGCCAGCTGCTCGGGACCCATGGCCCAAAATAGGAGTGAGAGTCAAGTGCCATCCTGGTGTCGGGACACGATTCTCTGCAAAACCAGTCACACCAGGCAATCCCAGGCTTAGCTAAGGGCTGCCCACTGGCAGGCCTGCTTCTTTGCCCAGGATGGCAACCTGAGCCCAGGTCTCTTCTCCTAGATCCAGAAACCCAAGGACAACTTGAACTCTGATCCTGCTCATTCAAAATAAGCCAGAAATCTGCTCTGGCCTGAGCTGAAGGCCGGTGCTCCCCGAGGTCCTGGGGCGAGCCCCCTCCCCACCCATCAGCCAGAAGCCAGAGTTCACAGGCAGGCCTGAGCCCGCGCTCTCCATGTTTCTCCGCCTGGCAGCCATGCAGACACAGCGGGCTGGGACCCTGCACGGGTGGACTCGCCCTCCACTCAGGGAGCACCCTTGTGTGCATGCCTTCAACTCTCCAAAGCTGTGGTCTGGAGGATGATTCAACCTGATCAAATGAACCGGTGTGTTGGGATCCAGAAACCCAAGGGGTAGCCGGACCAACTCTCTTGCTGTTCACATTAGCTTGTGGGGGGCAAGAACTGGAGGGTGCGGCCCAGAGGGCGAGGAAAGGGCTCGGTGTCACCAACTCCAAGGGGAAGAGTGTTTTCCAGAAATGCTGCCCCATCCCCTGATGTAGCAAAGCCGAGAGGGAACGGCCCACTTCTGCCTCAGTCTCCCTAGCACATGCAAGTGATGCAGGCCCCTCGGTGCACAGGGTACAGAGAAGCAGGAAGCAGCCTCATGGGAACTGACTGCATCAGCCCCAGTCCTGCTGCCCTTAAAGCACAGCTATGATTATAGCAACAGTGTTGGTCTTGGTCCTGAACATGTGTCCTCAACCAACACTTGCTCTCAGTAAAGCCTGCAAACCATGGCAGAGGGTCAGCTCACTGGACAGCATTCAGGCAAGTGCTGGAGACAGAGCCACAAATTCTTAGCAGAAGAGCCATCTCTGCAGACTCCCAGGCATGATCCAAGACTACAGACTAGCAAAAATGGGCCAGGCCCACCCAGGCCCTGTGCTAGAATCCAGGGAAACAGGGAGCAGGAGAGAGGGTGCTCCAAGAACCCAGTGGGAAAGGGTGGTGGGAGACAGGTGAGCGGGGGTAGAGGCCCCTCCTCCACAGGTTCTTGAGGTGAGGAGGTTATCATTTCACAGGCAAAAACAAGCAAAGCCACAATTTACTGAGTACCTCTTTAGCTCCAGCTTTTATATATACTACTTATTCCCAACAAACATACAGAGAATTACTATTATCCAAATGTGGTAGACAGGAAACTGGGGGCTGGTGGTGACGGGGGCATGCTAAGTGACTCACCCTGGACACAAATGTATCTAGAATCAGGATTTGAACCCGGGGCTGAGGCTCCACAGCCCAGGCTCTCCCCAGCAACTTTCTCCCCGATGTGAACACCTGCTGGCCATCAGACTTCCTGCCAGGGCCAGAGGCCGTGGAGGAATGAGAGGTGTCCCTCAGGACTAACAGGCCAATGCCAGAGGGAGCTGCCCACCTGAGTGGACAAGGAACCCACCCGTTCAGCACAGAGAGGAAGGCGAGGGGTTGGGCTCCTGAGCCGCTTCCAGCCCAGGTGCCCAGGTGGCAGTTCTGTCTCCAGATGCTTGGGGAAGGGGTGTGACAGGTGCTCTGGGAGGCACCTTCAAGAATGTCACCTCACCTGAGCAAGTAACACAACCATAATTCTACTACCAAAGAGAAGAGCTCAGGTAAGCCTCCCTAGTTCCGTTTCCAGCGAAGGAAACAGAGGCGGCCACCATCACCTTCAGGATTTAAAATGCAAAGAGTGCCCCAAGTAACAGTGGCCTGGAGTGTCAACGATGAGTGCCTTGGCGAATGGAAAAGTGGAAAAGCAGACACAGGGAGGCAAGAGCAGAGCCAACCCTTCAGGGCGGGGCAGGCCAACAGTCTGAGGCCACAGGTCCCACTTAGCGCTCTGCCACCAACACGGCTTATGCAAATGAGCCACATTCTCGGGACGAGGTGGTGCCAGAGCTGCCTGGAAGCTGGGGAGACCACAAGGGGCAGCACTCCGAATTTAGCCGAGGAAGCCCACTCATGAAAACAATTATGAGTAAGTGACAGCTGTTACTTTAAAAAAACACCAAACTTCTTAATAGCCTAAAATTCAATTTGTACACTTTGCTCTCCACTATATAAAAGGAATCATGGCTCCTACAATAACAGCCCGATCGGCTCTCTGGATATAAGAGTCTGAACTGTAAGAAATAAGAGTCTGACCTCTTTCACCCCCAAACGTCTTCCGTGTCAGAGAAAAGCCTGGGCTGTGAGGAAGGGGGCGCAAGGGCTGCGTCCCTCTTGGTACAATACCTGAGATCTTCCGCTGTTCCTGAGAAAAGTCGATCCCTTCTCCGATAGAGCTCATGATTTTCTCGATCTGCAGTGGAAGAAAGGAACAAAAAGGAGAGGCTGTCAGGCTGGAGACAGACACTGCCAGCTCACCGCCAGAGCTCGGGGTCAGGCCTCCGGGTCTCTTCCAAACAATTCCAAGGTCCGGAACCAACCTGCAAGGTTTCAGAGCCAGTTGCTGCTCAGATCAAGAAAGGCTCTTCTCTGGCCATGGCCCAGCTCGGTCTAAATACACGCTCGGGAGGGAACGAGCAGGTAACAATCGGGGCTCAGCTGCTGGAAATGCCTAAAAGCTTCCCTTCCAAGGCCATTTATACATCCCTCCCCCCACCCTCCAGCTCTGCCAGACCCAGCAGAGACTGGGCAGAGGGTGCAAGACGGGCTAGGGCTGGCACACTCCACTGCTCATGCTAGAATCTAAATTCCATGAGGGCAGCAGCTCTGCTCTATGCACCACCCCAAGTACCCAGGACAGTGCCTGGCAACTCGTAAGCATTCAACAGATACCTGCTACTGGTGTGACCGCCAGCTCTGAGGTTTGGGGACAATTTCTAGAGCTGAAACCAGCAGAGCACCTGAACAGACACAGAAGTGCACAGAGCATCTTCTGCTCCCTGGAGGCCAGCAGTCCGGGATGCAGCTCTGCCTTCAGGAGAGAAGTGGTGTGGACGCTTTTCTTCCCTCTGGACCACAGCAGAGAGCTGGTTTCAGCATCCAAACGTCTCCAGCACTGCCCCCTGCATGGACCACCTGTCCCAGCCATCTGGCTCTGGTTACCCCGAGCCAGATCCAAGCCCCCCACTCCAGGAAATCTGGCCAGGGGCAAGACCAGGCACTGAGGAGGAGACTACCCACCCCTTTTGGGTTGCTTATTCATGGCTCTTTTGCCAAAGAAAGGGAAAGGGCACCTTTTGTACCAGGACTTGGAGGCTTTTTCCTCTAAGTGCAAGTAAAGAGCCTGGGTCTAATGATCAGAAAACAGCAACTCCAGCCAGCCTCGAGCTGGCAGACAAAGGCGGCACATTTGACACCCAGCAGAACAACACAGGGCGAGCCCCTCCCTCCTTGGCAGCCAGGAGCACAGGGCCAAGTCTCCCTCCAGCCACAGTGATACTGCCGGCTCAGGCGTCACCTGATTGCTTGCGGGTGCACACTGCCAAGCCCGTCCCTGAGCTCAGTGAAAGCAAAGGAAACAACACGTCTGACTGTGGGGTGAATGGGGGGTGTGCCTCTACTTGCTGGCCTGGCAGTGCAGGGGCCGGCATCAGTGAAAGCAAAGGAAACAACACGTCTGACTGTGGGGTGAATGGGGGGTGTGCCTCTACTTGCTGGCCTGGCAGTGCAGGGGCCGGCATCAGAAGTAGGGAGCACCCCAACAGGTCTGCAGAATCCCCTGGAGAAAATGCCTCCTACCCAGAGCATCCCTTTCTTCCACCCTGCCCGTGTCCAGAGCCACCCATGCAGCCTGGTGCGCCAAGGGGACAACCCACCAACAAGTGAGTACGTCCCCTCCCAGTGCCCAGTGCATAAAGATGGGGCTGGAGCTGGCTTCCTGTGAAGGGCTGTGCAGGTTTAAAGTATAGCATATAGGGAGTTCCCTCGTGGCCTAGTGGTTAAGGACTTGGTGTTGTCACTACTGTGGTACTGGTTTGATCCCTGGCCCAGGAATGGCTGCCTACCCCTAATGAGAATCTCCCCCTGACAAAAAAAAGTATGACACACATAAGTATCTGGCCAAAGACCTGGATCACAGTAGATGCTCAATAAAAGGTCAGTTTGCTTCCAACTTCCCTGTCCTCCACAGTGCTCTGACCAGCCTAATGCACCTTGTTTTTAAAGTTTTAAAACGTATTTCTACCTTTTTTTTTTTTTTTTTTCTTTTTGCCATTTCTTGGGCCGCTCCTGCGGCATATGGAGGTTCCCAGGCTAGGGGTTGAATCGGAGCTATAGCCGCTGGCCTACACCACAGCCACAGCAATACAAGATCCAAGCTGCATCTGCGACCTATACCACAGCTCACGGCAACGCCGGATCCTTAACCCACTGAGCGAGGCCAGGGATCGAACCCGCAACCTCATGGTTCCTAGTCGGATTTGTTAACCACTGAGCCACGATGGGAACTCCCTAAAACATATTTCTACTTAAATTTATTTTTTGACAAGGAATACATCCACATGATTCAAAATTCAAAAGATACAAAATGTTATCCAGAGAGAAATCTCCTTCCTACCTGTCTCCCAGCTGCCTCTGGAGGCAACAGGATAACCAGTTTTGCAAGTATCCTTCTGGACCTATTCTATTTACAAGTAAGCAAATATATGAACATATTCTGCCCCCTCAGACTGAGAGGCATTCCAGGTACGCTGTTCTGCATCTTTGTTTTTCCATTTAATGATATATCTTGGAGTTCTTTTCACAGTTCATAAAGAACATTTTTTTTTAAAGGATGAGGTATAATCATCCATTGTAAAGCTATAAGATAATTTATCTAACCAGTCCTTGGTTACCTGTGGAGTTTCCAGTATTTTCTCATTATTTTTTGGCTGTGCCCATAGCATGTCTAAATTCCTGGGCCAGGGACTGAACCTATAGCACAGCAGCGACAGTGCTGGTTCCTTA
Organism: Sus scrofa; assembly: GCF_054392235.1. Lineage (NCBI taxonomy): Eukaryota > Metazoa > Chordata > Mammalia > Artiodactyla > Suidae > Sus > Sus scrofa. The sequence goes on along the minus strand of NC_139389.1, from coordinate 39,528,380 downwards.
AGCACTAGGCCACCAGGGAACTCCCCTATTTTTTTTTTTTTTGCTTTTTAGTGCTGCGCCGGTGGCATATGGAAGTTCCCAGGCTAAGGGTTGAATTGGAGCTGCAGCCCCCAGCCCATGCCACAGCGATGCCAGATCTGAGCCATATCTGCAACCTATGCTGCATCTTGTGGCAATGCCAGATTCTTAAGCCACTGAGCAAGACCGGGGATTGAACCTTCATCCTCATGGATATTAGCTGGGTTCTTAACCCACTGAGCCATGACGGGAACTCTCTAGTTATTTCTTGAGAGTTCTTCCAGACACAGAATCCTGAGTTAGCAGCAGAGTCATATAATACCCAACTCATGTCCAATTTTGCTAAAGACCTTCCCGAGATGGGCACTTGCTATAACTCTCCCAGTCAGTTCTCTCAACTGCAGAAAGCACAGTTTTAACATTTGTCTTTTTACAGATTTAAACTTTTTTTCTAACTTCATCTCCTCTTCCACAGGGAAGGCTTAGGGATGTGTGAAGACAGCTCTTACCTTCCAAACTACTCCCCACCCCCCAGGCCGCGAGGCCCAGCCTGGCATTAAATGACACACCAGTCACTACATTCGGATTACAGAAGCCTGAGGCTGGGCGAGGAGCAGGGACTCAACAGATACCTGCTAATGTGCCTTCTTTTTCCTTTTCTACATTTATTGGAGAAAAGTAGAGGTGAGGAAACTTTTTCTTAGCTGGGGGGTTGGGCCCTTATCCCTGGAATGGATCTACCAGCCCTGGGACCCCTCCTCCAAGCCAAAGAGGGTCAGGGTGGGAGAAGCACCAGTGACTCCAGGAGGGATGGACTCGGCAGGTTTTACCTGCCATTCTCCCCTGGGCCTGGCTCATGGAAGCAGCAACTGATGACTGACAGACAGAGCAGTTTTCATTACTTAGAGCCAGCAAGGAGAAAACCACGCAGTGTCAGGACAGGAAGAGCTGAAATGAGGTTGACTCCAAGGTGTCCTTTTTTTTTTTTTGGTCTTTTTGCCATTTCTTGGGCCGCTCCCGCGGCATATGGAGGTTCCCAGGCTAGGGGTCTAATCAGAGCAGTAGCCGCCTGCCTACACCACAGCCACAGCAACTCGGGATCCGAGCCGTGTCTGCAACCTACACCACAGCTCATGGCAACGCCAGATCCTTAACCCACTAAGCAAGGCCAGGGATTGAACCCGCAACCTCATGGTTCCTAGTCAGATTCTTTAACCATTGAGCCACCAAGGGAACTCCTCCAAGGTGTCTTTTGAAATAAATGTCAAGTCACCTACATTGTGTATTTCATTATCATCGGAATCAGCTAACACTCAAAGCCCTGGCTGGCCTGTCCAATCACGATCTCCTGGCTGCCCAATTCAGGAAATTTCCCCAAAGGGCCCTTTGAAGTTACTGTGAGCAGAGGTGGACACACTGCTGGTTCTCTGGGGGGTTTGTTCCTGCTTGCCCCTAGGGTCACCCTCAGGCCAACTACAAAGGTCCAGGAAAAATCCAGCTTCCCCAGCCCCCTGGGGGGGGGGGGGCTCCCACAGGCCAGCTGGGAAATGCTCAGAACTACGTCATCCAAACTCGAAAGTTACAGTCTGTTTCTCTATGAACTGCGGCACTTAAGTCCAGCTGAGAAGGTTCTAGTTTATAGAGGAACTGAGAGCTCTTGAACAGCTTGCAACCCAGGACCCCTTCGGGCCTTGGTGCAAGCGCCGGGCTAGCAGGGACGTGGAGGTGAAGAGGGCAGAGACTGGCAGGGCCTGGGCTGTGGACACTGGAGGGGGAGTGGGGGGTGGGGGAGTGGAGCCATCTTCTCTCCCTGCCACCCTGCCCCAGGCCCAGAACCAGCAAAGGGGAAATATGGTCGTTTCAGTCTAGACAAAGGAGGGGTCACAGAGCAGACACCATTCTGATCTGTGCACTTGGCCTGAGTTAAAAAACCACCGGATCAGGCTGCGTTCCCAGAAACACTGTGCATCTCAGGGGACGTCAGGGGACGAGGCAGGGGGGAAGGGAACAGTTCCACACTCTCTTCTTTGTCTATTGTTTAGGATCCGTGACAGTTTTGGAGAGAGATGGGGGATGGCCATGCTTTAATACTGCACTGCACAGGAACTCTGAAGAGAGCTTGTATCTGTGTTTGGTAAAATAAGGTCTGAAAGTTATCACCATTATTCAAAAAATGCTTGGAAATATTCCATTTGCAGTGAATATTCAGAATTATTCCATTCAGATTTTTTTCCCTCCGGGGTTGTATAAAATGTGTCCCTCATGGTTGAAACAAAACCCAAAAGCAAACATTAGAGATACTGCTCTGAGGCCCCCTCACACCTGCTTTTTCAGAACATGGGGTCCTGGCTGTGGCAACCGGAAGTGACGCTCCACTCCTGTCCCCATCCCCGGCCGCCAGGAGCAGCTCAGATTACACTAGTCTTCTCAATGGACACTGGGAGGAAGGGCAGGAGGGAGAAGACAGCTTCTGGGGGAAGAAAACACTTCCCTGGGTTTTGCTGGGTCTCCAGTGCACCTTGGGCCTGTACCACCAAGGCTGGAGTCACCGTGTCCCTGCTCCCTCTCCGTCCCCAACACTCAATACTAATTGGCCCAGAAACACACTGTCACTTCCCGATTAGCTGTCTCAGGAGCACTACAGAACCAATAAAGGTAAGGACCCTGTTTTATACTGTTTTACTCCTTCTTTCATTCATTATTTATCTTTCTGTGCACCCCTGGCATATGAAGTTCCCAGGCCAGGCACTGAATCTGAATTGCAGCTGCCACTTATACCACAGCTGTGGCAATGCCAGCTCCTTAACTCACTGGGCTGGGCCAGGGATCGAACCCGTGCTGCTGCACAGACAACATGGGATCCTTCGCCTGCACAGCAGGAACTCTTCCTACTATTTCTTTTAGATGTCACATGGTGCCTTGCACAGAGTTGGCATGTGGAAGGGCCCGGTGACAAACAAGTTGCCATTTGTTAAGTGCCCAAGGCCAGGCTAGTCACCTCACTGATACAGTAAGAGGGGAGAAGCAGCCCACACTTCCACACTCCAGTTTGGGTTCTCTCTCCCTCGTTTTTATCTTTCCACTCTCTGGGCTCCTGGCATAGCAACCCCACACCCACAACTACCAGCTGGCCCTTTCTCTCCACAACCCTGTAGAGCCTCAACTCACTGCCAAGCACATGTATTATCCCATTTTTCAAATGAGGACCCTGAAGCTCTATTGCTGATGGCACAGCGGTCACCTGGGTGCTGAGCCCACTCTCTGGAGAACTGGAGCTTCCTGCTACGAGGGGCCAGGAGCCCAGGCTTGGACAGTGCTCCCCATTCCTAGGGGCACAGGGCTGAGCCTCCAAGCCTATGTCATCAGGCGACCAATGACACTGGAGTCGGCTCCTGCTGACAGCCGTGCTCCAGGGCCCAGAAACCACATAGGAATTCCTCAGCACCTCTGTCTTCTGCCCTAGCAGCAGGCAGCCTCTCCTCCGCCTAGAGTGAGCTCTGATTCTCCACATTTGAAGAGGGGTCACTGACTGGGGCTGAGTGATTCCCCCCTCTCGCCCAGGCTGAACTGCACAAGGCCTCGGGAAAGACAAAGATGGATCGGAGTAAATTATTTGTCCTGATTTTCTAACCTTGTCAACTGCTTTTAGGAGAGGGAGGCAGGACAGGGTGGGGAGGGGAGAAGACAGCAGGGAATAAATAAACAAATGCCAGTGGGCTCAGGGCTGTCTCTCCCGAGGCAGTCGTGGCAGCGCCACTAAAAATGAGTAACTTCTTGGAGGTCCCTTCAAGGCTCAGTGGTTAATAAACCCGACTAGGATCCATGAGGATGCAGGTTCGATCCCTGGCCTCGCTCAGTGGGTTAAGGATCCGGCATTGCCATAAGCTGTGGTGTACGTCACAGAAGCGGCTTGATTCCTGTGTTGCTGTGGCTGTGGTGTAGGCCAGGGGCTACAGCTCCTATTAGACCCCTAGCCTGGAAACCTCCATATGCCCTGGATACGGCCCCAAAAAGCAAAAAATAAATAAAATAAATAAAATAACCATCCTTATAAAAAATTGAGTAGCTTCTTTTCCAGAGAGCAGACCGTCAGTCTCCGCTCAATCTGTGTCATGGCTGCAGGGTGACCCAGATTGTTACCATATTTATTGTACCCCCGTCAAATCCCCATTAAGTCACCAACGCCTTCCTTCTCATTCCCTCTTCTCCTACGAGACTGAGAGACCACAGAGCTGTTTTTTTGAAAGTCACTTTCTGTCTGACACAGTCGCAAATAAAAGCCTGCGGTGTGCTTGGCCCAGGCTGGACAGGCGGACCCCGCCCGACACCTGCTTCCCCAGCCCAGTCAGTCTAAGTCTCTAGCTCCCCTCTCCTCCCCACTGGTATCGTCCCCACACCTTTCAGGTGGCGGACACCAGCCTCACTCCCCAAAGAAGTGCACACCCCATGACGACCTTTCCCGGACCTGCTGCTCAGGCCCCAGACCTGCCACTTGGCAGAAAGGGGAGTCCTACAAGCACACAGGTCTTGCCAAGTGGCCTCCTGGTACTAGAACAGCGATACCATGCGAACACTCCTTAACTAAAAGCCCCAAGAAACTGCTGAAAGAGGAAACGAAGTTGGGAGACCCAGATTCCCATTAACTTTATTATTGCTGCCACACAACTCTGCGTTATGCTCCGGGTACTGGCTTTAATAAGTGGGACAGGAGTTCCCGTCGTGGAGCAGTGGTTAACGAATCCGACTAGGAACCATGAGGTTGCGGGTTCGGTCCCTGCCCTTGCTCAGTGGGTTAACGATCTGGCATTGCCGTGAGCTGTGGTGTAGGTTGCAGACGCGGCTCGGATCCCATGTTGCTGTGGCTCTGGTGTAGGCCGGTGGCTACAGCTCCGATTCGACCCCTAGCCTGGGAACCTCCATATGCCGTGGGAGCGGCCCAAGAAATAGCTAAAAAAAAAAAAAAGATGGGACAAAAATCTAAAAGATTAATGAGGATGATGTATTTGGGTTCCAGTCCCATCTACGCAGTCTACTCTCCATCCAGGAGCAGGCTGATCTGGGGGAGGAGCGAGGAACGAGGAGGACGCACACTCAGAAAGGCTGCAGTTACAGCACTGGCTAACCTGGCTCTGGCCCTTCTGGTTTTCCTTTCACTACCAACAGCTTCCTAACCTTCCTTTTTGGTCCTCTTCTTCCATAATCTGAATTTCATCACAGTGCCCTGCACTGTTAGTCTGGCTGTGAATTAAAGTAGCCCAAAGAGGAGTTCCCGTCATGGCTCAGTGGTTAATGAATCTGAACAGGAACCATGAGGTTGCAGGTTCAATCCCTGGCCTTGCTCAGTGGGTTAAGGATCTGGCGTTGTCGTGAGCTGTGGTGTAGGTCACAGACGTGGCTCGGATCCCGCGTTGCTGTGGCTCTGGCATAGGCCAGTGGCTACAGCTCCGATTCGACCCCTAGCCTGGGAACCTCCATATGCTGCGGGAGCAGCCTTAGGAAAAAAAAAAAAAAAAAAAAAAAGTAGCCCAAAGAGGAGTTCCCTGGTTGCTTAGTGGGTTAAGGACCTGGCATCATCACTGCTGTGGTACAGGTTCAATCCCTAGCCCAGGAACTTCCACATGCTGAGAATATGGCAAGGAAGGAAAGGAGGGAGGGAGGAGCATAAAGAAAACACCCTAAGCGCCCACTCAGAACTGATTTCCTCTGCCGGGCAGTCAATGAAAGAAAAGAGTCCTCTATCCCTCAGCTCCTCAGATTCTCCAGGGGAACACCTGACTTATAGCAGCCGGGGAGTCAACTGTAGGATCTGGAGCACCAAATTATATATACTGAACACAAATACACCACCAGGGCCCCTCATATGACCAGACTCTTGCAGTCTGCCACTCCTAACTTCCTCTGAATTTGTGAAGTAGGAAGAAGTTGGAAAGAAGCAGCTGACAGAGTCCTCAAAATTCATCTTAGGAGTTCCCATTGTGGCGCAGCAGAAATGAACCTGACTAGTATCCATGAGGATGCAGGTTGGATCCCTGGCCCCTCTCAGCAGGTTAAGGATCCGGCGTTGCCCTAAGCTGTGGTGTAGGTCACAGACAAGGCTCAGATCCCTGTGTTGCTGCGGCTGTGGTGTAGGCCGGCAGCTGTAGCTCAGACTCAACCCCTAGCCTGGGAACGTCCATATGCCACACCTGTGGCCCTAAAAAGTGGGGGGGAGGGAATTTAAAGCACTAGTTAAAATCTTTCAGGTGAGCCTTACACGAAGGATAAGGCTCTTACTGCACCGATTCCATTTATATAAAGTTCGAGAACAGGAGGAACCAATCCACAGTATTGGGAAAATGTCCGAAGTGTGGCTGCTGAATGGGGAGAGGCGGCTGACTGGGAAGAGACATGGGGGAGCTTGCTGAGGTCGTCAATGGGAATGGCTGTATCTTGGGAGAAACTTGGGTCACATAAATGTATGTATTTATTAAAACTCAGGGAATGGTAGACTCAAGATTAATGTTTCATTTGTATAAATTTCATACCCTCCCACGCCCAAAATAACTCTACATGAATACTGAACTCCTATTAACGACGCAGATGGTAACATGTTTAGGGATGAAATGCACTGATGTCTGTAAATTGTTCTGAAACGCATCAAAATGGAACGTGCATTGAAGGGGACTGAGAGATGGGTGGGTATGAGGTAAAGCAGGTACAGCAAAATCTACGTGGAGAATCCAGGCTCGGGTGGTGGGTGCACAGGCATCCACTCACTACTCAAGTCTCTTTCAGGTTTTTTGTATGTTAGACATTTTTCAGAATAAAATACTGGGACAAAAGTCTCTTTCAGGATCTTTCAGAGAATAATAAATTGTAAGATCAACACAGGTTTGAGTTTCCTCATTGGTACTGATCTCTGCTCAAGATGCTAATAAGCAGAGACAGGCCCAATGGGCAAGCAAAACAAAGCCAGAAATGTGGGGACGTGGACTCATTATTCCCGTCACGGCTTTCAGGGTTAAAGGTGCTCAGCGCCTCCTCTCTGTGTGGTGGCTTTTCTCTTTTCTGGAACCCAGGCTAACCCCAGTCTCCACAGTCAATCATCTGTGTTTCCAGGGATAACAGGCCCTGGGAAACGGGCTCCTACTAATCAGATGCAAAAGACACTGCTCCTCCATCTGTGAGTTACGTTAGCGTCGTAAGCAGCACGTCAGAATTCTTGGCTAGGAGGACACCTTTGTGTCCTCTGTAGCCGGAAATCAGTTAAAATGAGATCAAATCCACCCTCAGAGTTCTGCTGCCCTTCTTGTACTTTGGATCAACACTGCTAACACTCAAGCCTTCCAGGGGGGCTAGGTGCTAGGGCCAGGTCCTCTCAGTGGGGTTACTCTGCACTGAGCACCAGCTGACTGCCCTCCCAGAGACTCAGTTTATCCTCACAACCAGCTGGGGGTCTTCCCACTTTATTTATTTATTTGTTGGCTGCACCTGCAGTATGCAGAAGTTCCCAGGCCAGGGATCGAACCCGAGCCACAGCACTGACAGTGCCAGATCCTTAACCTAATGAGCCACCAGAACTCCTTTTTTTTTTTTTTTTTCCTTTTTCCCACTTTAAAGAAGAGGAAACCAGGGAGTTCCCATTGTGGTGCAGCAGAAACGAATCTGACTGAATCCATGAGGATTCAGGTTCAATCCCTGGCCTGGCTCAGTGGGTTGGGGATCTGGTGTTGCCATGAGCTGTGGTATAGGTTGTAGATGTGGCTCGGATGCTGCACTGCTGTGGTTGTGATGCAGGCTGGCAGCTCCGATTTGACCCCTAGCCTGGAACTTCCATATGCCACAGGTGTGGCCCTAAAAAGCAAAAATAAAAATAAAAAAAACAAAATAAACAAGAGGAAACCAAACCTCAGATAAAATTTAACTTAATATGCTCACAAGACTAGAAATATGTGACCACTGCCTGATTATCCTTCATGGGATCCAGCTTATTTAGGGCCCAACTTCTACTCAGTAAAGCTCACAGTATAATTTCAAATATGTGGGACTGAGAACAGTGGGAAGGCAGGTACAGTGACGGAAAGAACAAGGACTTTGGGATAAGAAACTTGAGTCCAAAATTCACTTCATTAGCTGTGGAACTTGGACAAGTCATTTTCTTCCTTCCTTTTCTTTCTTTCTTTCTTCCTTCCTTTCTTTCTCCTTCCTTCCTTTCTTTCTTCCTTATACAGCCATATCTGCAGCATATGGAAGTTTCCAGGCTAGGGGTCAAATAGGAGCTGCTGCTGCTGCCTACACCACAGGCACAGCAACGCCAGATCGGAGCCACATCTGTGACCTACACCACAGCTCAAGGCAACGCCGGATCCTTAACCTGAACCAGGCCAGGGATTGAACCCCAGCCCTCATGGACATTATGCTAGGTTTTTAACATAATGAGCCACAATGGGAACTTCACCTTGGACAAATCATTTAATATCTCTTTCAATTTCCCTTTCTAGAAAGTGTGAAAAACCTCCTCAGTCAGGTGATCACTGTCACAGGTAAATGATTGGACTTCTCTTCTCTCAGCCTTATTTCTTCAAAGGCAAAGTGGCAGCATCAAGCCGGGGCTGCTGGGAAGACCCAAGGCAGGCAGGGCCGAGAGCGTCTGGGCGCAATGTCTGGTCGCAGACAGAGCTCTGATGAGGAGATGATTTATGAGGACAGGAGTGAGAGCAAGCGCTGCACTGCCCGAACCACACAGGCTTCCCTAGATGACATCACCCTGGCAGTGGATGAGGCTCTTGCTGCTGTAAGCACAGACGTGAGATGTGCCCCTGTCCCAGGGAGATCTTGGTCCCTGCCATGTCCCAGGGCCAGAAGTACTCAGGTGCCTTCTTTCTTTTTTTTCGGCTGTGGAAGTTCTGAGGCAGGGATCGAACCTACACCACTGCAGTAACAACACTGGATCCTTAACCTGTTGAGCCACCAGGGAACTCAAGCGCCTTCTTAAATTAAATCCTTGGACAAAAACAGGGTTGAGCCTAAAAGTCATTTAGTTTTCACTCTGTAACCTGCTTGACCCGATGTACGCCTTCCTGACACTGAGAAACATCTGCAGTCTTTGTAAAACCAGAGATGCCAGCCAAGAGTCCACAGTCTTACTCATGATTCACATTCCTCTGGTTCCAAAGTAAACAGAAGTCTACCTAAAAAACAAGTTAATCAAAACCCAGGTTCCTTTTTGTGTTTTTTTTTTTTTGTTTTTTGGTTTTTTTTTTTAAAGGACAGAGGAGAGGGAGAGGGCTTCCTTCCGGCAGAGAATGTTTGGAACATGCTGTGTGAACAATAGCTGGCTTCCTGGACACTCGGCTGGAGGCTGCTCCTCCATTCAGGACAAAACGTTTCATGTGAGGGAGGTGACGCTGCTATGAGGCAGCTTCGGGGCAAGAAGGTGGAGGCTGATGCCAAAGGGAGGACAGGGGAGAGGTGAGGTCTAGAGGCCGAGGTGCAACGCCACCCCCCACGCCACAGAGAAGGCGGGGAGGCAGGTAGAGCAAGTGGAGGTCGGCGGGATAAGCGCCTACACTGCACGGCTGTTAAGGGCTTCTACATAACCGACTGACTGCTTAGGTAACCGCGAGTCATCTCTACCCTCTGCAAGCTAAACCAACACACGCCCGTGCCCACAGCAAAGGACTCGCTCATGCACACCTGTGGGTCTCCTGCTTCCACCCACTCAAGGGTCTGCTTACCAAGAGTCAGGTGGCATCCCTTCCAAAGCTGTTTAAGATGGTTGTATTTGTTTTTTTTTGTTTGGTTGGTTTTTTTTTGCCTTTTCTAGGGCTGCTCCTGTGGCATATGGACGTTCCCAGGCTAGGGGTCTAATCAGAGCTGTAGCCTCGGGCCTACGCCACAGCCAGATCTGAGCCACGTCTGAGACCTACACCACAGCTCCCGGCAACGCAAGATCCTTAACCCACTGAGCAAGGCCAGGGATCGAACCCTCGACCTCACGGTTCCTCGTTGGATTTGTTAACCACTGAGCCACGACAGGAACTCCCTAAGACGGTTATATTTGTTGATAAAAATAAGAAATTAAACACTACACAAATGAAACAAATGCTAAAAGCTGTTGCTATGACAACCAAGCAGCTGCTTCAAAGAAACTCAACAATGGGATCGTTTTTTAAAATGGGCTCTAGAATTAGTGCTGTGGGAGAAATAAACTTGCAAAAAACCCCAAAAGTCTTCTGTACTCAGACTGCTTCACAAGTGACTGAATTCTTGCTTTACATTTAAGAAACTAAAGCTACGCGTTTACGTCAACCATGTATTACCGGGAGTTACCCTGGGAGTCAATGGGTTAGGATTTGGTGCTTTCCACCACTGTGGCCTCGGCTCAATCTCCTGGCCTGGGAACTGAGATCCCACATCAAGCCACTGCACACTGAGGCCAAAAACACCGCCCCCCAACAAACCAAATCAACGATGTATTACAGATGTGATTCAGAGGACAGAGAACTCCAAATTAGTAGGTTGACTCGGAAAGAAAATGCCTCAGCTCCACAAAGACTAGCTTGCACATCTATGCACTTGGGGTTCAATTTAAATGTTCGTATTCTTTTTAAAAAATGACTTCCTCCTTTAACAGAGTTTTGTGATTAACCAAATAACCCCCATCACAACTGGCTGAGAAGAAAGCCTTCTGGGGGGCCGGCAGCAGTGTCCGAAGAGCTCTAGCCTCTGGTATCTGCAGCGGCCGTGCACGTAAGAATCCTCCAACCGCTGTCCTTATCAAGTAAGTCTAAACTCCCCCAGCACAGAACCCCCTCTGGCCACTTTCTCTGAAAAAGCCTCTCCACTGCAGGCTGGGGAACAATCCCAGGTGACCCCCCAGCCCTTCCTTCTTCCTCACTGCAGTTCCTGTCTGAACAAAGCATTATGCCTGCACTGATCACCACTGCTACAGTCCAGGGCCAGCCGGCCTGGGCTGTGTGATCTCCCAGGTTACAGAGCAAAGTCAAGGGCACTCATTCTACTAACTCAGAGGCTACCTCACACAAGTCCAACTTCCAGCTGCCCCTCACCGCATACAGCAGGCGGTGAACGGGAACGGCCCTCCGCCCACGCAGCTCTCCGGCTGGGAGCAGAGACAGAAGGTCACTTTCACTAAGACCCTTCCGCTCCACCTGGTCCCCTTTACCTTTCCTGGCAGACCAGGCGGCAGGGAGGCAAAGCAACTAGAGTGCGCCACATCAACGTGTTCTGAAGCTCAAGGGCATCCAAGGGCATCCTAAACAAAAAGCCTGCTGGTAGGAACTAGTCTTTGCCCTGCCCCAACCCCGATCCCAACAGGCAGTGCAAAAAATTACAGCAATGGCATCCTTTCAGTCCCAAATCTAACCTGGGAGATAAGACACGGAAGTGCTCCACTGAAGGGGGTATGGGCAGGATAATTACTTTCTGGGTGGAAAGCAGAGCTCAGGGTGCGGACAATGGCAAACTTGAGATGCCTGACCCCCGGCTGGAGGCCTGACGTGGGGCCTATTGCCCAGCCCACTGCTCCCACCAACCCACCCTCCTGCTGTTCCCCAGACCCCACGCCTGAGCCTGGCAGGGCAGGTCTCTGCCTCCTCAGCAGCCTCCGCATCTTCATCCTCCAACCCCTTCCAGGTCCAGCTCAAGTCACCCATGCTCTTCCACACCCTGTGGGGTCTAATCTAAAAAGTATCCAGAGTCAGCACAAGGACAAGGCTTTATCTTTGGTTTGTAACTTGGGAAAACACACCAACCTACCTGCACCTTGTCTGCAAACAGGGCTGACGGTGCCTGCTTTGCATCAGGCATAGTGTGGGGATTAAATGAGGTTGCAGAGGGAGGCAGTGGGCACCCAGCACATGTTCAATCAGCTCTGGAGCACAGCCAGCGCCCTGTGTGGATTGACTGCATCTGAGGGTTCTGGTTTTTGTTTTTTGGTCTTTCTGCCATTTCTTGGGCCGCTCCTGCGGCCTATGGAGGTTCCCAGGCTAGGGGTCGAATCGGAGCTGTATCCGCCGGCCTAAGCCAGAGCCAGAGCAACGCAGGATCCGAGCTGCGTCTGCAACCTACACCACAGCTCAAGGCAACCCCTTAACCCACTGAGCAAGGCCCGGGATCGAACCTGCAACCTCATGGTTCCTAGTCGGATTCGCTAACCACTGAGCCATGATGGGAACTCCTGAGGGTTCTCTTTTAGGATCCCTATGGCAGAGGCAGCCTGGCTGTTCTGTATAAGGCAAACGTGTTCACGGAAATGTGCTCTGAGGCTGGTTCCAAGCCCTTTGACACAAGCCTGCCATACCTCTTCCGCTTCTGTATTTCCCACTGGTGCTCCCAGCAGGTACTGAGCTTAGTCAATACCGGGGTGGGGGGGAGAGCTTTTAAAGTGGTTACACCTGAAGCAATTCTTAGGGAGGCACAGGTTCAGGACCAGCATCTTTCTTCAATCAGAAATTTTTCCCGAGGAGGAAATGAGAGGGGGAAAGTGTGGCATCTCTCCTATAATCCCGCCAACTGCATCCTCACTCGTCACTGCTAAGCTCCTGAAAACATCCTCTTCTCGTATATAGCCTGGTGCTGGCCTCAACCACAAGGAAGTGTGTTTTTTCCCTCTTTAAAAAAAAAAGAAAGAAAAAAAATAAACGAAATGTTTCTTAAATTCCAAAGAGTATACATTATAATAGTGTAATTTCAACAGCAATAACAAGTGACCCATTTGCATGCTCACCACCAGGTTCAGGAAACAGAACACAGCCTTTCCTGCATCTCTGCCCCGCCTCCCTGCTGGACCAAACGATGTCACCCTCTTGCTTTTCTGCAGTTGACCCTTCATGTCAGTCCTCCTGAGCCACATAGGTTCCTGTCTCTCTTTCTTGGCCTGACAGGAGCACGACTTGCTGTCCAATGTTCTGGGACCAAAGCTTAGGGGCAGGGGCTCCCTTTGGCTGGTGAGGAAGTGGGAGGCCACAGAAAGGCCCTGGTAAAGGGAGAGCAACAAGCCCTTGCTTCTCATGAGGCTGGCAGGGCGAGGTCACGTGCCTCTGGGGACTCCTGAGAAAACTCGCTCCCTATATGGGCAGCAGCAGGAGACGGCTGTGGGCTAGCAGCGCGTTAATGTACACAAGCACACTGCAGAGCCAGAACGATCCCAGGCTTTTCAAAACAGTCTCAGCGAGGACTGCCCTCCCTGGGAAAGCCCTGGGGACCCGCACTCTTGGGCCTGTTGGCAGGGCGTCTGGCAAGCTGCAGTTACAGAGCACATGAACTTTCTCAGGAGGCACACCAAGAAAAGCTGCACACAGGGAGAGGCAAGGCGGAAAAGTGGGCAGACCTTGGCACCAGGAGATCCCTGGGCCACCCCCCCTGCAAGGACCATCTCAGCCTTGGCCTGCACCCATATTCCAGAGTGACCACGGCCCACCATTCCAACTGTTTGGCACGCATTTACCACTGCCAAGAACTCTTCTCCAGGGCCCATGGGTGTGTGCCTCGGAGGGAGGGCCCTTTGGAAAATAAGTGGGAGCTACAGCCTCAAAACAATTTTAAGAGGGAAAGGTCAATTAGAGAAGCAAAGGAAGGAGTTCCCTGGTGGTCTAGTGGTTAGGACTCAGAGCTTTCACCGCTGTGGCCCAGGTTTGATCCCTGGTCTGGGAACTGGGATCCCATGTCAAGCTGCTGCTGCACACCATGGTCATCCCCCCCCCAAAAAAATTACAGAGTCTATTTTTTTAAAAAAAGAAAGAAGCCAGGAGTTCCTATTGTGTCTCAGCAGGTTAAGAACCCAATTAGCATCCATGAGGATGCAAGTTCAATCCTTGGCTTCACTAAGTAGGTTAAGGATCCAGTGTTGCCACAAGCTGTTGCAGATGTGGCTTGGATCTGGCATTGTTGTGGCTGTGGTGCAGGCCAGCAGCTGCAGCTTTGATTTGAATCAACCCCTAGCCTGGGAGCCTCCACATGCTGCACCTGTGCCCTCCCCCCAAAAAAAGCCAAGAAAAGAGTGAGTTTATTCTTTTTTTTTTTTTTTTAATTTTAGGGCTACAGGTGTGGCATATGGAAGTTCCCAGGCCAGGGGTCGAATCAGAGCTGCAGCTGCTGGCCTACATCTCAGCCACAGCTATGCCGGATACTTAACCCACTGATTGAGGCCAGGGATCCAACCTGCAACCTCATGGATATTAGTCAGGTTCATGTCTGCTGAGCCACAGTGAAAACTCCGAGCTTATTCCTGTTTGAGTAAGACCCAGGACAATTATTTTTAATATTTCTTCTAACTTCATAACAAACTCTATTGTTGGCTATTTCTGCCAGCTTCTGTTTCCCAGTTTTGTTTGATATGCAATAACAATTTAAAAGGGGGCTGTGTGCTTATTTCAGATACAGCAAAACTGAGACAGTTTCAACTGTGTCCCCTCCTCACACAGTTCTGGGTTAGAGGACGGGGGTGGGGGTACAGTGGGAGGAAGGCAGCCTGAACAGGAGTTCCAGTCCCTGAGGGAGAGGTTCCTCAGGGTGATGGGGAGGCTTGCTGATGCTCTCAAGAGCCCACAAAGGGTCAAGGGTCCAGGATGGGCTCCTCCGCCCCACTGTTAACCTCATCTTTGTTTTTTTGGACACAGCTGTGGCATGTGCAAGCTCCCGAGACAGGGATTGAACCCAGGCCATAGCAATGACAATCCCGGATCCAGAGAACCTCGTCTTTTAAGATTCCACCTGTTACAGAATCAAATGCTTGAAAAACAAATGGACTGAGAGAGAGAGAAGACAAGTTCAGACGAGGGAGCACAGTACTCAACGGCAACCATGATCGACAAGAGATTTGTTTTTCTCAAGTATCTCTGAGCTCAGGCTGTGCGTGTGTGCGTGTGTGTACATGTGTGTGTGTGTGTCTGCCTGCTTGTATACACATGCATCAGAATCTCAAATATGCTCCTACATGGTTGAAAATAAACAGGACGGCTCCAGTCAAAACTGTGAAAGACGAAACCTCTAACCTCCCCTTTTTCTCTTTATACTTTGCTCCCGGCTGGTTCCGGGATCGGCAGACTGGGTCCTCGGGCTCTCACCACTGCATGGATGGAAACGGAGGACGGGAAGGCGAGGGCTGCCCGAGGCAGGAAGCCACAGCCTCAGGCAGCAGGGCCCTGAGAGAGTATCCAGACGAAGCCGTTTTGCAGTTAAGGAAACAGGCACCGAGGCGTGGAGTAACGTAAGCAAGGCAATGACAGACGCAACACAGGGGCTGCCCCTTGCTCCCTGCCCCCTGCAGTTGGGGAAATGGCAGAATACGACGGAGCAGCCCTCGGGGAAGACACTCAAGCCTCCAGAGGGCTGAACCCTGACGGAAAAAGATCTGAGGCAAAAATGTGCCTTGTCACCCCTGGTTCTCTACCTCCTGGGGCACTTGCCTCTTTTCGGAAAACGGTTTCTGTGCAGAACACTGCGCTGTCCCACTTCAACAGGGGTCGCAGGGTGGTAGGCTCTAAACCAGCAGATGTATAGGTTCCCCCTCACTGGGATAATGGGAATGTCACAGGACGCCTTTTCATCATGACAAACAAGGACTTTAAAAAATCAGTGTGATGGGGAATACCCTGATGGCTCAGGGGGTTAAGGATCGGGCATGGTCACTGCCGCGGCAACGGGTTCAATCCCTAGCCAGGAACTTCCGCATACTGCGGGTGCGGCCAAAAACAAAAACAAAAAAAACTCAAAAAAAAAAACACGATGCAAGTATGAGGGAGATCTTTGTGATGAGAGAACAATTCTGCATCTGGATTGTGGTGATGGTTGCAGGAACCTACATACGATAAAACCACACAGAATCACCCCCCCACACACTCACAACTGGTGGACTGAGAACAGGGTCTGTGGATCATACCAACAGCCACTTCTTGGTTCCGATACCATGCGGGAGTTACGTAACGCGTTACACCACTGGCAGAAACTCAGTGACCAAATAAAGGACCTCTCTACTACTTCTGCAAACTCCCTATGAGTCTGTAATTATTTCAAAATAAAAAAAATGAATAAAGACAAAAAATTTGCCATGACAACTCTGCTCTTTGTTTTATAAAAGGACAACTAACTGAAATACAAAGGGAGGGTGGACATGATTAAAGGCGGTTGGCAACCAAACACCATCGGCACCACTGAGACACTCTTCAGTCAAAACTGGGTTGAGACTATCTGAGTAAGAACACAAAATGCTGGTTCCCTCCATCCTTATGGGCCTGGCTAGAAAACTCAGTGTGTCACCAGAGCCACCCGGAAGGAGGCCTGGAGAGACTGGAGCACAAAGGTGGGGCAGGACAGGGTGCTATTTGGGGCTGGGGTAAGGGCAGGTAGGTGAGGGATCGAACCTGCAACCTCGTGGTTCCTTGTCGGATTCGTTTCCACTGTGCCACAATGGGATGTCCACTACAGCCATTTCTATGAACTGCTTTTCATTTGCCTAATTACTACCAGCGCAATAATAATCGCAGATAGGGAGTTCCTGTCGTGGCGCAGTGGTTAACGAATCCGACTAGGAACCATGAGGTTGCAGGTTCGGTCCCTGCCCTTGCTCAGTGGGTTAATGATCCGGCGTTGCTGTGACCTGTGGTGTAGGTTGCAGACGCGGCTCGGATCCTGCGTTGCTGTGGCTCTGGCGTAGGCCAGTGGCTACAGCTCCGATTAGACCCCTAGCCTGGGAACCTCCATATGCCGCGGGAGCGGCCCAAAGAAATAGCAAAAAGACAAAAAAAAAAAATAATAATAATCGCAGATATATTAAATGTGTCATAAAACTTGCATTAATTTGGTTACTAGTGTTACGCATCCCCACACTTAGTTCTCGTGTGCTTATAACCACGTGCCCCATTGCATAGTTCACTTGCAACTGGAGAAAACACACCTGAGCCTACTCTTAAAAGGAGAAGCTGTCAGGGAGTTCCCTTCATGGCTCAGTGGTTAATGGACCCGACTAGTATCCATGAGGACGTAGGTTCGATCCCTGGCCTCACTCAGTGGGTTAAGGATCCAGTGTTGCCATGACCTGTGGTGTAGGTCACAGATGTGGCTCAGATCCCGTGTTGCTGTGGCTGTGGTGTAGATCGGCAGCTATAACTCCAATTAGACCCCTAGCCTGGGAACTGCCATATGCTGCAGTTGCAGCCCTTAAAAAAAAAAAAAAGCAGAGGCTGTCAAATTTTGGCAACCCAGTGGAATCAATCACCTGGGGAGCAGGCTACAGCCTTGGTTGCCGGGTTCCCGGAAGAGGGTGTCAGAGGAGAGGAGAATTCACATTCTAGCAAGTTCCCAGGCGAAGCGGATGCTCCTCTGCAATCACACTTTGAGACCGCTGCTTTAAAGGGCCATAATGAGGGAAAGAACCAACTACAAGGTCGAACTTTCTAGTTGGCATTTGCAACCGGAAAGGCTGACAGTCTGTCAGGAAAACAGGCGGCATTTTCTAGCACTCTAGATCAGTCGCTGAACCAAAATCAGATTTAGTATGCTGACAGTTTAAGCCAAAAAACGTAAAATTAACTCTGTTAATCAAATGAGTCTCAGGAGATTGAGGTTTGCTCCTTTGTTCAACCAGGAGCCAAAGACATCGCTAGGCAACAGAGGTTTGGGCACTGCCAAAAGTCTCGTGAGACTCTGTAGGTCGCATCCCCCACGGGCCTCGGTTTACTAACCTGTAAAGGAGACAATGCATATTTAGGGAAACTTCTAGCGCTGACATTTTACAATGAATCAAAGCAGTTATTGTGGCTCGAAGCAAAAATATTCTTCCTGGCTGTGGCAGTGTAATGAGAAATGTGGATAAGATCCTGGCTGTTCCAACAGGCTGACTGTGACAAGACAGGTGAAGCCCTGGCAGCAGTCCTGGCCCTGGTCAGTCCAATTTGAGTCAACGAATTGCCCCAATTAGAGGTGCTGCCAAGGTAGGTCAGTTCTATGCCCAAGAGCAACCCCAAAATGTAAAAGCACCCAGCACGAGATCCATGCTCATAACTGGTTCTCCCCTGATACATTATGACGTTTAATCACTCCAACTGCTGAAGGGAAAACTGGAGCTGCTCGCTAGAATTAAGGATGCTATGATAACCTCCTCAGCTGGGGTTTTAAATGAGCCTCGTGCTAACAGCTTGCCTGCTCTGAATGCAAAGCAGGATGCAAGTGGAAAAGGCGGGGCAGCCACCTGTGAAGGGCGGCTGCTGATGGCATGGCTCTATGTTTCTGAGAGGTCTGGCTTCTCAACCAACCTCCTGACGTGTCCCAGGCAACACACTGACCTTCCAGATTCCACGGGGAACCTGCGGGAAACGCTGTTTTACTCTCTCTTACAGATAGCGAGATGGACACCCAGAGATGACCACAGTTTGCTCAAAATCACCAGTAAGTCAGCTGGGGAACGGAGGACACCAGTTAGGCTGATTCCTGGCCAACCCAGGTTGGCAACAGCCAATCAGCATGTGGTGAGGCATGAGGGGGAACAAACTCAGTTAAAACATCTACCCTCAGACCCACGTGACAATGTGGCATTAAGGTGAAACAGGTGGAAAGAGTCCGGTGATGCTAGGGCCAAGGAGGGGCAGCATGGAGCTGGGGCACATTTACCCTCTGCCAAGCCAGGCCAAGGAAAAAGGCAATTCTTTTATATATAAACAATAACATTTTCGTCTCACGTGAGATACTAATGAAAACATTTTTGATGAACGCACACATAAAACTTAAGTAAAAACACTGAAGCACATTTTAAAGACAAGCCCCAGCCCCTCCTTCCAATCAGACCGTTGCCTGGACCCCTCCCTATCTAGGATTCAGGAGCCGAGGGTGTCCTGCACAGAAGCCACCCCACCCCTCAAGAGAAGGAACTATGTCCTCTACTTCCATCCCCTGCCCTCAGGTCCCAGCACAGGGCCTGACACAGAGCTGGCACCTAATAAATACCTGCTGATAAAGCGGGTGGTCTCCGCCAGCCCGGATAGCCACCTGCACTGCGCCTGAGACCAGGGCTCCAGGGAGGCCAGCCAGCGCCTTTCCACCTGGTACTCGTGGCGAAACGGTTCCTAAGTCAACCTACTCCACCTCCTCACAGGGTAATGGGTCCCCTAGGCTTACTACCGCCCGTGTACAGTGAGCTGCTTCCTCGATTGCTTCTACTACACCACCTCTGAGTGTCTGCAGCAGGGTTTATCTCATTAGGCTCTAGCATTCAGGAGCAAGGCTGTGCTTAGCCTACTTAGTCCTGCTGTGATTTCACAGCTGTCAATCATACTTCCCTTCGCCCATGGAGCCCTCACCTTTTAGGATGAGATTGCCTCTAACCACGCTCGCCTCAGATTTATGAAGTGGCATTTCCTTTGGTAGCTCAAAACTGAGAAGACATAGACACAATTACTAGAAGACTGGGCACCTAATGCAATGACACTGGCCCAAGTCATGCTAAGAATACAAAGACTTGGAAATGTGTTTAATACAAGTAGGAAGTGTTGTCTAAATGAAATCGAGTGAAGGGCACAGCCACCAACTTTGGTATACAATGCTTCCCAAAGGCAGCATTTCCCACAGGCCGGGTTGAGACCCAGTAAATGTCTGCTTTGCGGAATGACTGGCCAAAGGAACTGCGGGTGTTACCACCACTGGTGACTTCAAATAGAACACTTAGTGGAGCTCCGTCCCAGGAACGGGGCCTGGACAGGCTGTGACATCCAGCCTGCTCAGGTCCGTCAGTGAAGGCAAAACCCCTTCCAGGGCACTGAGAGCCACATCTTTGCATGGGCCCGGCATACTCAAAGGTCTGGGAGATTTCTACATCAAAATCTTTGTCAGCAGTGAAACAAACTCATCCATCACTAAGCTCTGGCCATAGACACTGGCAATTCTCAAATGGTTGCCCAGGATGGGAAAAAAAAAAAAAAAAGCCGAATTTAATTGAACCTTCAGGAGGAATTTAGCACAGAGGAACAGCTTTATCTGAACTGGAGCACAGCCAGACCTCTGGGTTAATACCCCAACAGGGAGATTCATCAAGGACCTTAACTGTGGATCAGCAGCAATATTTCTGATTTTTTAAAAAATGGACTTTGGAAATTTTCCTTTTTATTCAAATCAATTCTGCCAGCACCATATATGTCAGAGATGCTAATTTTTCAGCTCTATCAGGTAAGTGCCTATAAAGCCTGTAAATGGTTTTAAGCACATGGATCCAGCTGAGGATTCATTTCATTACACATTCACTCTGCTGCTGCAAGTCCCGCAGACCTCCAGGGGCAGACGGCGCTACCTGGGTGGGAGCGGATGTGTTAACCGAAATACAGGGGATCAGTTTGGTTCTTTTTCTCCTCGCAGTCTAATCTGAAAAACTGGGGGCCAAGAACTGGCCAAACCCATTTCTGTTTTTGACTTAAATACATGATACTTGAAAGTGGAAAGAGCTATAATACCCACTGTGACATTTGTGCAAGGGGGCTTTTATTTCTGACTTTCCTTATAAATGTTAACTATTTTACTCATGAGGGGAAGTGGCAGGCAGTAAGCAGAGTTGGCTTAAAACTTATTTGGCATTTAAATGTAAAACTCAACACCCCCATCTCCAAATTAGAATGTTTTAGTAAAACATTTTCGACTTAAAAAAAATGAAGGGGGGGCTCATCTATCAAATTAAGTGAGAAATCCATAAAACACTGGTCATAAACCGCTCCTGAAATCCATAAATTTCTATGCTCCCATCTGGAAGCAAATTATTCTGCATATTCTCTAGAATCCCTTAGTTGTGGTATAAAAGGGCAATTCTTATTACTAGAGAATGAAAAAGAAACTAAAATTCAAGATTTATGGGTGAACTGGAGACAGACGTAATTATTCCATCTCCCTCAGGAAGAAAAAGAAAGATAACCAAGCTCGGTCCTCAGCCACCCAAACCTTGAGCCCTCTGTGTGACCGCGCCAGCGCCACTCGAAGGCCTCGACATTCCGGCATCCTTCCGAGGTCCTGAATCACTGACACATTTCTGAGCGTCCCTTTTGGGCTGGGACGCCTGTGGGGGTCGTAAAAATGCACTGTGATGACTATCCTTGAAACATCTTTAATCTGGTTAGGGAGGCAGGCGGTGCAGCAAAACCCAGTACCAACAGTGCCCTGAAGTGCAAATCCGTGCCTGGGGAGAGACGGCCTCTGCGCCTGTGCTGTCTCAGGCCGCTGCCCTCCTGGCCCTGAACTGGCCCCGCTCCTCACCGCCGCCGGCGGGTGCCTCCCTACCTCTCAAGCCACTTTATTCTTTTTCTTCAAGTGTACTTATCTGGTTTGTGACAATGTTTTTTCTTTCCTCTTTTTCTTTTTTGGCTACCCTACAGCATATGGAGTTCCCAGGGCCAGGGATCAGATTTGAGACACAGCTGGGACCTATGCAGCAGTGACACCGAATCCCTAACCCACTGTGTCGGGCCGAGGTGCAAACCTGCATCCCAGTGCTCTGGAGACGCTGCCTATCTCATTGCGCCACAGCTGGAACTCCTTCGGTACCTTTTTTTTCTTTTCAGGCTGCACCTGCGGCACATGGAATCAGAGCTGTAGCTGCCGGCCTACGCCACAGCAAATTGGGATCTGAGCCACATCTGCGACCCATACCACAGCTCACAGCAATGCTAAATCTTTAACCCACTGAGCAAGGCCAGGGATCAAACCAGCGTCCTCATGAATACCAATCAGGTTCTTAACCTGAAGAGCTGCAGCAGGTGCTCCCTCCTTCAGTACCTTTTAAATATCAGCCACATGCATGTATTATAACTCAAAGAAAAAAAAAATTCCCAGGATATAAGAATTTCGTTTCCAGAGTTGGCTTTGTAGACTCCTACCCACAGTTGGCTATGGAGGTTGAGACAAATATCCCCTCCAAAGGCACAGAGACAGCTCAAGGCCTCGGGTTTGCCCCCAACCCCCACCCCCTCTACCACAACACTCCGAGTTCCCTGGCATTCTCTCCTGTCCACAAGCCAGCACAGAGGGCTTGGCCTTCCCCTGATGATAAACCTCCCAGGCTCGTCCACCTTCTGCATGTCAGTGAGGGAAGCTATGTGCCCAACGGCAAAATGCAGGACAGCATACGCCCCGCTGCATCCCAGGAACAAGGCACTCACAGGGGGATGGGGAGGTTCAGCTGAAAATCACTAGCTCCAGAACATTTACACAAACCACGCCATTTCAACTGAGTTTACAACAGCTTCCTGACTGTTTAAATCAGGGCAGGCAAGAACAGACTGCCAGACAAATTGTCATTTGGAGGCCCCTAGTGAGCTTAGGCAGTTTTCCACCTGTCCACATAGATAAACAGGCCGCTGTGAGTAATGGACAGGTGGGCCCTGTGGCGCCGGAGCCTGGGCCATTAGCCCTGCGAGCAAGACAGAGCAGGACGTCTGGAAGAGAGAGCTCAGTGCTGCGGCAGGGGTCTTGAGGCCACAGGCTTTCCTCTTACCCACTGGCTACTCAGCTGGGAGCATCAGAAAGAAGCATCTCTGCAAAGAAAGCAGGACAAGGGAAAGTAAAGGAACCCCAGGCAATGAGGGAAGTGTCCGTGAAAACACAGAGCTGAGAGATAGGAGATGACACTTTTTTTTTTTTTTTTCCTGGCTGCACCCATGGCACACAGAAATTCCTGGGCCAGGGACTGAAATCGTATCACAGCAGTGACAAGGCTGGATCCTTAACAGCTAGGCCACCCGGGGACACTGGATCCTTAACAGCTAGGCCACCACTCACATCTTTGAGGGTTCTAGCACAACACTGGCATCCAAAAAAGAGCTCTGCGTGGTTGAGGGTCGCAGACTCCAAAGGAAGCCCAAGCAAAGTCCAAGTCAATTGCTTTCCAAGGGTCTCACATACGAAAAAGCCTGTCCCTCGCTAGCTGGCCAGGTAATTACTCAGCTGCCACTCTGGCCACACAGCACATCTCTGAACAAAATAAACTTCTCTGGGGCTTATTCATTTCAAGGAGGAAAAAACACAGAAACATAGTTGCCTTGTGAGAACGTAATGAAGCCAGCCTGCTTTGCTGCACCCCATGGGAGTCCATGGGAGCCAGAGGTGGTGAGGGCTAAAGCAGCGGCAGCAGGTCAGCTGGGCAGCTTTACCAGGAAGGAGAAGATCAGAGGCATCAAAACACTTGGCATCTCAACCTGAACCAGACTGAGGCCTGCATGCATTACCCACATACTAGCCAGGCAACCACACCCCTGGGCACGGTGAACCCCTAGGCAGACACGCCAGATGTAAGTAACATACCTGCCACCCAAAGTCCATAATGTCTGAGGCCAGCAGCATTTCACACACTAACTGAATGTCATTAACTGGAGGGGACCTGTGGTCTTGGCTCCCAAGAAGTAGCACTGAAGGTTGATTAGGCCACCCACCCTAAGATGCCTTTCAGGGCATCAGCAAGCTCCCCTCTGAGTTCCAAACCCACGCTCAAGTGTCCTGACTCCTTGAACACCCTGCAGCTGTCCTCCTCTCACAAGATCTGTTTTCAGCTTGCAGGCCATTTTCTGGTCTAAATAATTTTGAATTCCCTTCCTTTTGCCTTATAATCCTGGTTTTTAGATTTTATTTTTGCTTTGAGCCTGTGAGGCACCCACGGAAATGTATTTCTTAAGACAATGGCCTAGAACCCAACCCCCCTGCAGAACCCACCAGGATTATGATAAGGACAATGATCAACTTTGAGAAATTCTTAGAAATTCAGATTTCATTCTAGTTCAATAGCTAAAAAAAATGTGTGTATGTATAGAGGCATGTGTATACATGTACACAAGTATGTAGGTGTGTACATACCTAGGCAGGTACGTATAAAAAGTCATCTGACACAGCTTAACAGAAAAAATCAAGGGGAAAAATGAGATGAGAAAAGCAGGTGGCAATAGTGGCGAAAGAGAAAGGAAGTTTAAAGTCAGGTAAGAAGGTATATTTGTAAGATAAAGCAAGTGTAGAATGGAATTTTTTTATTGGCGCAATGTCGTGTTGGTGTCATGTGAACAACAAAGCGATTCAGTCATACACACATCTGTCTACATGAATACCCATCTCTCTGTCTACAGGCAGAGACGGGAATTTTAAATTTCTCTCACAGGAGAAGTAACTGCGTACAAACAGAGGACGCTCAGGCGCTCTCTCAAGCTCTGCCAGTACCTGCCTGGCTCCCTTTCTCTCCTCTGAGGGGTCTCCCCAGGCTGTCCCCACAACTGTGGTCCCAGGCCTCACCCTGCCCTATCCCTCTTCTCAGCTTTATTTTTCTCATTAACCCTCTTACCAGCAACTAGCACACTACCCATCTGACTTACTGTATTCTTTTGGGTCTCTTTCCTCGCTAGCCTTCTAGAAAGTTCCAGGAGGCAGGGGATTTTGTCTGTTTTGTTCACTGCTCAACCCCAGTGCTTAGAACAGTGCCTGGAACATAGCAGGTACGCAACAAATTAGTTGACTGAATGAATACTGAAAATAAAAATATACCTCAGTTTTATATTATTCCCAATTATGTGACAATACCTCTACTTGCTTCTCAAATATAAGTACTTAAACTAACATAAAATTAACAACTATTTCCTAAATTATATAAAATCACTTAGTCTGTATCCTACTGATGCCCTTACTAGGGAAAAAAAAAAAAAAGAGATACAAAACCTGAACCAAAGTATATAAAGGATGTCCCAGAAAGTGTTTCCTTCTTTGATTCTCAGCATTTATATGCACTGGAATAAAAAAGCAAAGTGTAATAAAACAAAAAAGAGGAAAAAAGAAATTCTCATCTTGCTAGGCATTTTACACAGAGCACAAAGGCCCTACATGGTGCCTGATGGCACAGCTAGAAAGGACCAGGTAGTCTGTGAAAGGACCAGGGACAGATACTATGGGTGGTGGCATGTGGTGGGGGGCTAACACCACGAGCAGTAAAATGTTCTGTAGAATATACCAGTGGGTACACCCCAGCAAAAACAGTAAAAAGAACAGAAAAATCCTGGTGGAGAAGGCTAAGAATGAAAGGCCTCTCCTGGAGTTCCCATTGTGGCACAGCGGAAATGAATCTGACTAGGAACCATGAGGTTGCAGGTTCAATCCCTGGCCTTGCTCAGTGGGTTAAGGATCCAGCATTGCCGTGAGCTGTGGTGTAGATCGCAGACGCGGCTTGGATCCCGTGTTGCTGTGGCTCTGGCGTAGGCCGGCAGCTACAGCTCTGATTAGACACATAGCCTGGGAACCTCTGCATGTCACAAGTACAGCCCTAAAAAGCAAACAAACAAACAAACAAACAAACAAACAAAACAAAAAAAAAACCAAAAACCACAAAAAACAAACAAAAAACCAAAAAAACCCACAAACAAACAAACAAACAAAAAAGCTTCTCCTAGTGCCTCAGTGGGTTAAGGAACTGGCATCGTCACTGTGGTGGTGCAAGTTCTATCCAGGGCTCAGAAGCTTCCACACGCCAAGGGCTCGGCCAGAAAAAGAGAAAGAAAAGTCTTGATGCCACCAGTAAAAATAGGAATGAAGAGGAAATAGACATGAGAAAAGGAGGACGAAGGTAAAAAGAAAGAGCGTGGATGAAACGGGGAGAAAGAGCAGAGAGGACATAAAAGAGATGAAAATAAAAAAGCATGATAAGTAAAAAGACAGGAAAAGCAGCAATGAGAAGCACAGAAAAGGAGTTCCCGTGGTGGCGCAGTGGTTAACGAATCCGACTAGGAACCATGAGGTTGCGGGTTCGATCCCTGCCCTTGCTCAGTGGGTTAACGATCCGGCGTTGCCATGAGCTGTGGTGTAGGTTGCAGACGCGGCTCGGATCATGGCGCAGTGGAAATGAATTGACTAGGAACTGTGAGGTTGTGGGTTTGATCCCTGGCCTCACTCATTGGGTTGGGGATCCGGCGTTGCTGTGAACTGTGGTGTAGGTCACAGATGTGGCTCTGATCTGGCGTGGCTGTGGCTGTGGCGTAGACCGGTGGCTACAGTTCCAATTAGACCCCTAGCCTGGGAACCTCCATATGCCTCAGGTGCGTCCCTAAAAAGCAAAACAACAACAACAAAACAACAACAACAAAAGAGACCAGGAGAGAGGGCAGGGGGTCAGGGTGGGACTGAACACACAATCTTCCTCACTAGCCAACTGCAGGGCCAGCTTACTCACCACACTGTGCTGTTCCTTCCCTTAGCACCCAGGCCATGGAAATGCCTGTAGATATGTATATTTTTTAATTGAGGCTAAAAAAATCACTTGGGGGAGTTCCCGTAGTGGCGCGGTGGTTAACGAATCCGATTAGGAACCATGAGGTTGCGGGTTCGGTCCCTGGCCTTGCTCAGTGGGTTAACGATCTGGCGTTGCCGTGAGCTGTGGTGTAGGTCGCAGACGTGGCTTGGATCTGGCATTGCTGTGGCTCTGGCATAGGCCGGTGGCTACAGCTCCGATTCAACCCCTAGCCTGGGAACCTCCATATGCCGCGGGAGCGGCCCAAGAAATAGCAAAAAAACCAAAAAAAAAAAAAAAAAAAAAAAAAAAAATCACTTGGATTTACCAGCTACAAAGGCCAAAATTGTTCATGCAGGACTGTCTATAAAAGAAACATGAAAAGCAAAGCAGGAGTTCCCGTCGTGGCACAGTGGTTAACGAATCCGACTAGGAATCATGAGGTTGCGGGTTCGGTTCCTGGCCTTGCTCAGTGGGTTGACAATCCGGTGTTGCTGTGGCTCTGACGTAGGGCTCCAATTCGACCCCTAGCCTGGGAACCTCCATATGCTGTGGGAGCGGCCCAAGAAATGGCAGAAAGATAAAAAAACAAAAAACAAAAAAAAAGCAAAGCCAAGCCAAAACATCCTCAGTATTAACTAGACTCTCACTTAAATTTAGAGGTTCTAGGAGAAATCCTGTATATACCCAGAAGCAATGTCAACAGACACTCCAGGCTCCAATCTGCTCCAGAGTGTCACATTCTTTGGGGAGGGGGGGTGTTGCTCAGCAAAAATGACTACACAGCCTGCCTGTTTACATGGCAAAGAACAAGGCGTAAGGCAGAGCTGATGTAGAAAGTTTAGCCATCTTCCATAGAAACTCAAGCCCAAATCTCTCTGTTTTACATTTAAGACATTCTTCTTGCACACTCAACCCTCAAGGGTTAAAAGCAAC
The DNA here is from genome assembly GCF_054392235.1 of Sus scrofa. Lineage (NCBI taxonomy): Eukaryota > Metazoa > Chordata > Mammalia > Artiodactyla > Suidae > Sus > Sus scrofa. The sequence continues at coordinate 39,501,205 of NC_139389.1, read as the reverse complement.
TAAAACCTCTGTGGAATTGAACCAATCAGTGTTTCTCTTGATGACATCATGCCTCCAACTGGACAGCTTGCTGGAAAGGGCGAGGTGTCTGGGACCTGGCCTGGAAGGGGGCCCTCCTGGCTGCGGCCACTTCACGGCTCAAGGAGGGAGGGATTCAAGGGCCAAGGGTCCTCTCAGCTACTATCTCAGACGAAACCAGGACATTCCCCAAATCCCTGACCAGAAATGATTTGTGCTTTGTACAAAATGCAGACAAGCCATGTCCCTGCTCTTCATCCATTTCTCACTAGTTTAATATTTATGAAAGTTGATTATGAAACACAAATTTATCGCTTAAGCCTTCAGCCAAATTCTAAAGGACTCAAATGTTCATGCTAAGCAGACAAGCAGCCTTCTGCGGTTTTCTCTTTCCTAAGCTTCAATCTCATTCAAAGGCAGGTGCATGAGAGAGCTATCTGACTTTTTATATGTTCACACCACAATCTGACCTGGAGCTTATTTTTGTTCTTCTTGTGTGTTTACTTCAGACGTGAGCTGTCGCTGTACGTGTCCCTGGGGGTGCACTGCGCAGGGACAGAGACGGGCAATATGGGTAGGAGGTTACTACCCTAGAGTTGGAAGTGGGAGAAGCTTCAAGGTAACTGATGAATTTTCCTGCTTCCCAGCACCCTGCATATCCATGCCTTCTGGTTCATCTGCAAATGAAGATTAATTCACAATTCCATGCGAGAGCCATGTGCACTGCTCCAGCACACAGCCATCTATGCTTGCTTAGAGTGGAGAGAAACCGTGCTGGGCATGTCTGGATCACTCAGGGTCCCTGCAGGAGAAGAATGGCATATTCGAACTGGGGAACTGAAGGAGCTTCATAAACAGATTATTTATACAGGTTTGGGTAGGGGACAGAGAGAGTAACCGGGATAGGATCTGGTCAGAGCCAGAGCCCCAGGCCCAGAATACAGAGAGAACAGCTATTGGAAAGGGTCTCTCACAGGCCAGGTGGTCTTCAGTGGAGGGACACAGCCAAGTCAAGATTTCCTTGGCCTGGTGATGCAGTCCACACAGGTCAGCCTCCTGGGACACAGAGGTAGGGAGAGAGGGTAGGGCACATGGAAAACTGGAAAACGCCCTACACAGGGTATAACAATGCCCCCCACGCCCCCGTTTTTTTTTAGGGCTATACCTGAGGCATATGGAAGTTCTCAGGCTACGGGTTGAACTGGAGCTGCAGCTGCCGGCCTACACCACAGCCACAGCAACATGGGATCCTTAAACCACTGAGCACGGCCAGGGGTCAAACCTGCATTCTCATGGATACTAGTCGGGTTTGTAACCTGCTGAGTCACAATAGGAACTCCCTAACAGTTGAGGAATCGTTTAAAGAACCACAAACAAACTTTATGATACAATCAGGGAACAGAATACTAGGCTTCTTAGGCAAATCCTGCAGGACATCATTTATATGTGGAATATAAAATACGATACAAATCAAGTTATCCGTAAAACAAAAACAGACTCAGAGACATAGAGAACAAATTTGTGTTTGCCAAGGGGGTGAGGAGGAGGGGAGGACTGGGAGTTTGGGGTTAGCAGGTGCAAACTAGTATATGGTGAATGGATAAACAACATGGTCCTACCGGACAGCACAGGGAGCGCTCCTCAATACCCTGGGGTAAACCATGATGGAAAGGAATATGAAAAAGAATATACACATAGGTATAACCAAGGCACTTTGCTGAACAGCAGAAATTAACATATTGTAAATCAACTTCAATAAAATTTTAATTAAAAAAAACTATACCTTTTAGAATGAGGATCTGACTCTAGATCTTACTGACAATGCTGCAGTGAGATGTCCATAATATGCAGCAATTAGGTAAGAAAAGCAAATTATAAATCAGTCAATGTACTAGTCAAATTTAGACCCCAAATTGGAGTTGTAGCTGCCGGCCTACACCACAGCCACAGCAATGCGGGATCCAAGCCGCATCTGCAACCTACACCGTAGCTCACGGCAACAGCGAATCCTTAACCCACTGAGCAAGGCCAGGGATCGAACCCGCAACCTCATGGTTCCTAGTCGCATTCGTTAACCACTGAGCCACGATGGGAAATCCTGGAACACTTTTAATTTAAAAGCAAACTCCATTCCTTCCTTGTTGCCACAAGTATAGCAGAAAATAGGGAGACCGGAGTGTCACTAGCAGATATTGTCTTAGAGGGTCTCCCTAACCAGGCCACCTTGTCCAGGTTACTCAACAAGGGCCACAGGAACCCGCCGTGAGGAGCAGGCTGAGTTTGGAGAAAGGGAGTTGTGCCCCATCAGCTGTGCGCAGTCCCCAGCTATATCCAGAGTCAGCCCAACACCCACGCCATCAAGTCCGTAGCCAGTGCCGGCGGTGACGGAGAGGAGTTCGTCGGAACGATAAACAGTATCGAGGGCTGCGGAGTGCCCTCTAACCTCTATTCTCTCAGGGAGCTGGCCAGAAAGGCTCATTAATTTCTCAAAGAACAATGGGGGGTGCCTGCCCTACTTTCCGGGCTCTGGGGGCTTTTCCATCCCGGGTGGGGCAGAGGGCTTGGGCTCTACTGCTTCCCGCTGCCCTGCCATGGACCGTCCCCTCAGTGCTGCCCTTTTAAGTTCTGAAGACACTCTGGGGCCCAACTTTCTCTCCAAAGCTCTAGGCACGATAATAATATTAATACCGACATATTAGGTATTACACAGGTTAGGAACCACGCTGGGCACTTGAACATGTATCTAATTGGTACAAACACAGCTTTGTCTGCCAGTTTCACAAACAAGTAGGACAACGCCGAGGCTCCCCGGGCCATCTGCGGATGACGGTGGACCCAGTGGACTCTGTGCTCCTTCCCTGAGCAGCCTGGCCCACTCACACACAGCTCCACCTGTGCTGGGGTCACAGCCGCCCAGGTCCCTGGAGCCTTCCTCTTCCTTCCAGGCCCCAAGGTCAAGAGCTGAGCTAGGCCCAAGCTCCTTCACTATAGGCCCGTCTACATCCTGGGGATCTTTGGAGGACAAAGGGAAAAAATGGTCAAGCACAAGACAGAGGCAAAGCAGCCTTCAGGCACAGGGCAGGGGCGGGGGTGGGGGCGGGGAGCGGCTACTAAGACCCTGCTTTAGGGAAATCTGCTCAACCTTGTGTTTAGGGCCCACCAGTGGGGGAAACTCTTCAGCGAGAGATATCCACAAAACCTAGTACATATGACTCAGAAACAATGCTGAAGGATTACACCTAAAGGGCTCCGTTAATGTTTACTATGCAAGCAAAGATTGATCCTCTGAATTCTTTCCAGTAAGACCTCAATTGCCTTTAGCTTTTTCAAATTTAAACTAAAACAGTGCTTCTGGCAGTCAGCCACAGGACAGCCTGGCCCAGGACACCTAGACCTCCAACAGTCCTGGGTTCACTGTAGCCACCGGCAATCTCTACCCGCAAAGGAAGTCTCGGCCTGTGAACCTCCTCTCACTAAGATGCCAAGAGACCACTGACGAACCAGCCCAACTTCGACCAAGCAGGGCTGTGCCTTGGTGATTTCATGTTTCCTTTGCAGGAGGACATGGTGGAGCCCACACCGTAGCGTGGCAATGCAGCATGACGCCCTACCGACCTCCTGGGGTACAGGATGGGCTCAGGACAGAGCCATTCATTAGACTGGGAAGGCTATCCTCTATCCAGCCCATTTGAAGGATTCTGACACACTGTGTTGACCGCAAATCAAAGACTCACTTCTCAGCCTCAGTTCAAGATCCTCTCACTGTCTGGTCCAATCTCACTTTCTGCCTGGATTTCTTATTCTCTTAAACACCACACTCTATAGAAACCAATGATCTAAACTCTCCCTGCTCCATGCCTTTGCTCATGCTGTTCTCTTCACCTCAATGCCCTTTCTGCACCCCAGCAGCTTCAATCCGGTTCTCTAATTCAATGTCTCTGTGACCTTTCCCGAAACCCCGCTCCACCCTCTCAGACCCCAGGTCTCTGCCCACCCAACCCCGCTGAGAGTCTTCTCTATTGACCCCCTCTGCCATGTGAGAGAGGACTGTGTTTATCTTACACTTAAGCTGCCTTATCCTACGCTTGGCTATAAGTTAGTACAACTCTGTATTGAAAAACAGGTGGAGCTCACCTTCCTACAAACACCCACCATGCTCTCCCAGGGCCCAGGAGCTCTGAGTGCAAAGCAACCTTCCTTAAGCAGCCTACCATCTGGCAGAGGCTTGCCAACCTAAACAGTGAAAACCTTCTATTGTACAGGATTTTCCTGTCCCTGTCCCTGGCCAAACAGAGTCCTGAGCCTCATCTTATCTGGAGATGAGTGCTTTAGGAATTGCCCCCATCCTATTCCCACTGGGAATGGGATTAGCTTTGGTTTATGTAACTTTGCAGCTGCGACCTGAATGAGCAGGGCAGGGCACTTAGCCTGGGATTGTTCAAATGGATATGTCAGCTGCGGTGGTCCCCTCCTCTCTGAGAGCTAAATTCATCTCTTGCAAACGTTCTAGGGATACAGTCCAATTCAAAGTCAGCCTTCTCCTGGCCAGAAGCCTGCAAGGGTAGTCCTGTAACATTCCTCGGGTGTTTACCAATCTGTGAGAGACACATTCTTCTGCTCGTGTCACAGGTCACTGAAAAAACATTCGGACACATATATCTAACTATTCTCTAACAATGGTTATGAAAGGAACCTGGACCTCAGACTCCAAACGTTTTCTCCTCACTCATCTCTCTGTCCTGACTGCCCAGCCCCTGCCCTGCCAAGCTGGATGTGGGATGGGCAGGACGCTTCTGCCAGGAGAACATGCAATCTTCCGGGGAAACACAGCAAGAGGAATCATGGAGCAGCGGGAAACAACACTCTCCCTCTGATCCCCTTTCAGCAGCTTCTCCCAAGGCCCTCCCCTAGCCTGCCCAGCTCTCCTCTTCCTCCTGCAGGCCCTCAGGAGGTGTTCCAGCTTTCCCGAAGCATCTTCAGCATGAGCCCGGCTCCCACAGTGGGCTGACGGGATCCAAATATTTCCAAGCAGCATGTCATTCCTAGGAAGTGCCCCTCCCTGGGCCCTGCTCTGCTGGGGCCCCCACCCTACAGATTAACCAAGAGTGGACCTGTCTTCCGCCAGCCAGGCAGGAAGAGCCCCTGCCATGGATCCCTGGGGCCTGCCCCCCTCACGGCCGTCAGAAACACTCTGGTCTCCATGAGGAGGAGCCAGGGAGACCCTGGCCCACGTCTTGGTCCCAGGAGTGGGCGCACAGCAGAGCCCGGGGGGCTTGGCCTGTCCCGTGGTCTTACCTCATCCCACTCCGAGGCAAAGGAAGGCGACTTCTCCAGCCTCTTCTTGCCGATGCTGCAGTTGGATAAGGACTCGCTCCGGCTCCCCATCGTCACGTCCTCTGTGGGTGAGCAGGTCAGCAGATCAGAGTCAGACTTGGACAAGCTGCGGCTGAGTTTGAGCTCCGCTTTGGGTCTGCTGGTGGGAGGGGCTCGGCTTCTGGCCCCGCTCCGGTCTCCTTCTTCCTCGGCACCGCCAGGGCGCGTTGATGCCGTGCGAGGCAGAGTTTCGGGATGTGTCTGGCGGTGGGTGGTGGGCAGACTCGTGGGGTAGCCCGCTCTCTTGCTCTGGTCCAGCACACGGGCCGGGGAGGCCCCGGCAGCAGGCACGCCCGTCTCCTCCAGCTGCATGCTGGCCCCGGGGCAGGCGCCCTGTGCGGGGGACCCTTCTGAATGGCTCTGGCCAGGGGCTGAGAGCAGCTGGAAAGGGTCCTGCCCCACCTCGCACACGGGGGAGGAGCCGTGGAGGAGACCTGAGAACTGCTCAGGGACCTGCCCGTCCTGGCCCTCCGCAGAGTCCTGGCTCCGGCTGCCGCTGCTCCGCCTGCGGTCTTGGAGTGGACGGAGAGACAGAGAAACACAAAATTAAACGTGGCAAAAATCAACAAAGTTCCAACGCAGCGAGCGTACAGCTGGCCGAGCAGAGGAATTCAGAGGCAGAGGGAAAGAGAGAGGCTGGACAGGCTGGGGAGAGGCAGGGGGAGAGAAGAGGACAGAGGAAGGAAGAAAACAGTTTCATATTGTTCTTAATGTCCAATTTGTGCCCAAAGTCAGAGACTTATGAAATTCCAAACACTGGCCTGATAAACGCTAACTGGCAGCGCTCTCGCTGTTAGATTTCTGTTAACGTTAAGGACTAGACCTTGCTATAAAAGGCGAGAAGAGGTGCTAACTGCATCCTCCACAAGTGAGGGGAGAGAGAGTGAGTTCAAAGCGAGAGAGAGAAAGTGAGAGAGGGAGGGGGCGGGAGGGCGCCAGCCAGCAAGCACGAGGCGCGAGACTCACTCCTGGAACATCTGATACATTTCCATGAAGGCCAAGTGGTATTTAGAGCCGCCCGCCCGCCCTCCCTTCCTCTGGCAAGCGGCACCAGAGAGAAAAAAAATGGAAGTCATGGTCCACAACCTGCGACTTCTGGAATTCCTTAACCCAATGTGCAAAACAAAACAGAGAGAAACAACTGCTTCCTTCCTCAGACGGGGGCGATTCCAAGTTCCACGCCTCATCCTTCCTTCCTCAGGGAGCACAGGCTTCTCTCTCTTTTTTTTTTTTTGGAGAATGTGCACATCTCACTCCTTTCAAAGCCTCCCAGCTGCTCCTATTTGTTTAAGTTTAACTTTAGTTGATCCACTGAAATCAAAATGGTCTGATCTGTCAGTGCCAAGAGACACGTGCAGTTCTCTCAGGCCATCCTCATCTCCCAGCTACCACTGTCCCCTCATCCAAGGTATCAAACGCCTCTGCCCTGAACAAGCATAAATAACTGACCAAATCAGAGTCCAACATCAGTATCACCCCGGGACACCCAAGGGCTCGCTGTGCATTGACTCCCAGACCCACTAGAGATTTAAACCCACGTCAGCAGGCTAGGTAACAACCCTGCATCCAGCACGAGCACACACTCCAACAAGACTAATAATCAACTGTACTTTCTCTGAAAGTGGAATCTCTGGGATATGCACCAGATGATTCCTCAATCTGCCTAAAGTGCCCCAAACTGTTCATGAGATCAGAGAATCTTGGAACCCAAAGGGTCAAGTTCAACTATTTTTGCAAATGAGAAATCTCAGGCCCTCAGTGGTCTGTCTGAGGTGGGGCAGTGGGGGTGGAGAAGGCATTAACCCAGGCGTCTGGACACCTGGCTCTGGTCCTGGCTGTGCTGCTCTTGCTGTGTGGCCTTGGCAGTGATCTCAAACTTTGCTGGGCTTCACTATCTAAAATAAGGAGGTTGGCTGCGTGGTCCTTAAAAACTCCTTTTATGATCTGCTAGCGATGAGAATCCAAGTCTCCACCACCCCGGGCTGGCTCCCTTCCCTTTGGCGGTGCTAGAGAGCCCTGCCTGGGGGCCTCTCCCAGACTCCCTCTCACCAGGTGGCTGCAGCCCCCAGGACCTTTCTTGGAGTTCAATTCTGCCACTGAACAGGCAACCAGGCGGAGTGGGGCGGGGGCGGCATCCAAGCACAATGCTGGTGTCCCAAGACCATGTCGAAAGGACCCCAAGCACAAGCTTTCCACTGAGCTTGTCACCTGAGGTCTCAGCAGGGATGTGGCTCCATGCTGCCCACCCTCTTGGAAGGACCGGTTCAGTCTCCACAGCTCAGCTCTTGGCAAGTGTGCAGAGGCTGCAGAGGGGGTAGCCAGCTAGCTCCGCTTCACGGCTCCGATGGCTTATCCACAGGAGCCTAGGAGGATGAACTTTGGCATCTCCTTCCGCTACACTTGACTGCTTGAGGACTTTCACACCCCAAACTCGAAAACCCTGCACCCCAAAGGCCCAGTTCAGAGCAGTGAACAAGCACTGAACAGCCTGAATCACATCTCTAGGGAAGAAGTGATGCGTGCAAGAGAGTTCCACACAGCTTAACTCAGGCCCCAGGAAGCCCCAACCTCAGGGCTCTGAAGACCACAGAAGACAGCTGACAGCCTGAGCAGAGCTGCCTTGTGCTGCTGCTCAGTGGGTCCACGTGACTGTCTAGGGGTGGGTCAGGCCAACAGGGCTTGCTAGGAGAAGCTGATGGGGAGTGTCAGCTGACGTGCAAAATTTGCCACCTCTAGGACTATATCCTTTTTTTTCTTGGCTGCACCCGCAGCATGTGAAAGTTCCCTGGCCAGGGATTGAACCCTCGCCACAGCAGTGACCTGAGCTACTGCAGTGACAACACTGGATCCTTAACCCACTGAGCCACATGGCAACTTCCCTCTAGGGCTATGTTCTAATGGCCAACTTCCTACAGATTCTGGCCCACAGGGCCTTGTCCTCTGACTGCATTTGAACACAAAAGAGGACTTTGGTAACAAGAATACAGGCTTCTATTCCTTGGCATCAGCTTCTTAACAATTTTTTTTGAGGAGATGGGAGTCCAACAACAGAAACGAATCTGACTAGCATCCTTGAGGACCCAGTTTGATCCCTGGCCTTGCTCAGTGGGTTAAGCATCCAGCACTGCTGTGAGCTGTGGTATAGGTTGCAGAGGCAGCTCAGATCCCGAGTTGCTATGGCTGTGGCACAGGCTGGCAGCTGTAGTTCAGATTCGACCCCTAGCATGAGAACCTTCATATGCTGCTGGTTCGGCCCTAAAAAGACAAAAGAAAAAAAGAAAAACACCACAGTCCAGAACCGCGAGCCCGCCGGGCTCACACTGCCTGGGTGGACCTCAGAACCCAGGCCACAGGGAATGTTCTGACTGTTGCTGTGGGAGCCAACAAAGAAGGCCCTGTCTACCAGCCACGCACTCAATGAAGAAAGAGAGACAGATGCCAGGAGCTCAATACCAGACAGATGCTGGAGGAAGGAAGTGGGCAGAAAGAAGGAGTGGAAACTTGCGGAAGGAGGAAATATGTGAAGGGCAAGAATTTCTGAGGGTCATAATCCCATTAGAGAAACCACGAGTGGGAAAAGATCTACTCAATGGTCCTTTTCTTCTGTAAAGTTGGGATAACACTAGGTCTCTAAGGGATAAGGTGTTAACAATACAACACACTGATCAAAAGCTGGATCTTGAGCAAATTACTTAACCTCCCTGGGCCTGGTATTCTCTTCCATAATTTCAGGATTTTGTTTTGTTTGTTTTTTTAGGACAGCACCAGCAGCATATGGAGGTTCCCAGGCTAGGGGTCGAATCGGAGCTGCAGCTGCTGGCCTATGCCAGAGTCACAGCAACGCAGGATCCGAGCTGTGTCTGCGACCTACACCACAGCTCACAGCCACGCCGGATCCTTAACCCACTGAGCGATGCCAGGGATTGAACCTGTATCCTCACTGGATGCTAGTCAGATTCGTTTCTGCTGAGTCACAACAGGAACTCCAAATTTCAGGATCTTGATAATACTTATTTCACCACGGATTGTTATGAGGATTAAATGATCTGTGTAGAGCACTTAGAACCATGCCTGGCACATGCCAGCTCTCAATAGATGTTAACACTTGTAATTATCCTCCACACAGGATCCATCACAACTTTTTCTTCCCTTTTCTGGCCACATCCACAGCATGCAGAAATTCTGGGATCAGGAAGCAAACTCAAGCCACAGCAGTGCCAATGCTGGATCCTTCACCGCTGAGCCGCCAGGGAACTCCTACAACTTATTTTGCTCACAGATGAGACCAATTACTCCTCTGCTCCTCACAGGTTTGTCACAGGATCATCAATGATAATGTACAAGACAAGTGCCAACATCCATTGCCTTCATCATCCTTACAACTCTCAGTAGCAGGAGGGGACAGAAGGGGATCCAGTGAGGCAGGCCCCAGAACTGTCACTGTGACCACCCATCCCATCAATAAGCATGTCCAAAGTGCCTGTCTTCAGGAGGCACCAGAGACAGAGAGACAAAGACACTGGACCTGCTCCAAGAGCTTGCCAACATCTAGAGAAATTACTAGACTCCAAGGCAAAGATAGATACGTGCTTTAAGAAAAGTATAAGCCACAAGCACAGTGAGCAGAAAGGGGAGTATGATGGAACCAGGAGGTTTCTCAGAAGAGGTGGATTTTGAGCTAGGCATGGATAGGACGAAAGACCTTGACAGGCTTAAAGCGAAGTGGAAACACACTAGCAAAATCAGAGACATGAACCCTGTGCCCAGGGACTGGTGGGCTGGCAGGCTCGCAGAAGAGAACCCTCGGGCCCGCGGCCTTCCTTCAACTGAGTCCATGTGCCCCCACCTTGGAGGAGGGAGCCATGGGCTGCCTAGCCCCCTCCCACACTTCCCTTAGCCGCCTCACAACCTGCCCTTCGGAGGGGAACAGAGGGACAGGACGCAGGAGGCTGTCCCAACTCTCCGCGAGGCCAGGCACCCCCTGGGCGGCAGCAGCACACGGCGGCATGCTCACCTCCAGTCCCTTCCTGTTTGGTTCATTCTGGGTGGTGATCTTCCTTTCACCCTGTGAGCGCTGCAGCAAGGGGTCTTCTGTGCTGCATTTTAATCGCTCTGATGATTCAAGGTATCTCAGGTATCTCAGGGGCTTTGAGTAATAACATTTGAACATCTGCACATTTTCAGTCACCTCTGCCCATTTAAATTAGGGCTGAAAACTGTGGCTTGAGTGAGGACGTGCCAAGTGAGACCAACGGTCAGACCCAGAGGAGAAGGCTGGGGTACTGTTTCCCAGACTGTCCTGCTTTCTTTGTTCCCTTAGGACTGGAACCTTCCAGCTGTTTAGTCACTGTGGTGAGCATCACAAACCAGGTGTCCAGGAAACTTGTAAGCCCACGGCTGCTCTGGAGTCACCACGCTTTCCGTGGAAAAGACGTGATAGGTGAGCTGTGCAGGCGCTGGTTGGGAACAGTGATCTGACACGACTGACAGGCCGAGGGTCCCTGCTGGCCGGCAGCAACCAGAGAATCAGAACAAGAGCTGGACCAGGATTCAAGAGGCCCAGCCCTGTGACCTTTCCTCTCTGGGGCTCCTCGAAAAACTGAGCGGCTGGGACGCACTCTCTAGGGCTTTGAGACTTAGTACGGTTTGAACCTGTGATTAGACCCTCGGTTCCTTTCCAGCTCTGTGACGTTCAAGCATGAGCAGCAGCAGGGCTGCGGGGGAAATGGTTTAACCTCGTGGTTAAACAGCCTTTGGATTCAGCCACGCTGTGGCTTAAGGGCCAGCTCTAATGCCTAACTTTTTCTTCCCTGTCTATTAAACAGGGATAAAAATAGCCTCTACTCGGAAGATCTGTCTTGAAATACTCAATGACCTAAGCAGTGTAAATGAACTCAGCACGTGGCTGGCCCATAAGAAGCACTCAGTTAATGGAAGCTGCCATCATTACCATCATATTTCACTTACGACCAATTTCAAACTGCTCTTCAAGCTAACACTGCACACACAGTCTGGTTTCCTTTCTCCTGACTCTACAAGGGAGACTGGTTTTTCTAAGTAGCCCTGTAAACCAGGGAGACTAAAACACAACTGTCAGAGGAGGCCCAGTCATCTTGCAAGTAGGCTCTGGGTGATGCGTAACAGCACCATGGAGAAGCCTGAGGTCAGGACCCTCCTCCAGCCACAGCAGCACCCAGGGGTACAGCCAGCTTGGGGACTCAGGACTGCTCTACCTTGACTTGGTCCTGATTATCTCACATCTCCTGTCTTTCCTTAAACTCCCCCTGAAGAGTCTGGTGTGGACCTCTGGCCACCCAGACCCCTGATGCAGTGGTACCAGCTCTGCATGGATCAGTTTCCAACCGGCCATGATACATAACCGGGCCTGATTTAACAGCACACTTGCCATCTCTGTTTGCCTTGATCTTCTGCCAGTTCCTACACTGGGTATTCAAAACCATTTGCTTTCTCTTCTCCAGTTGCTGGAATGTTGAGCCCTGTTGAACACCCAAGAAACAACTGACTCCTCTACCAATTTATTGAACTCAGCTGTCTTCCAATAGCTGCAAAGTATTCGGTACTTTTACTCTGCGCCAGACACTGTGCTGAGCATATTCTTTAACATGCACAGTAATGGTGGGGGAAGGATCTGCATTTCTACTTTACCTGTAGGAACTTAAAGAGGTTCAATGACTTCCTCAAAGCCACCAGCCAAAAGTGGTAGAGTAGGAATTCAAACGCGAGCCTGACTACTGGGCTCAGCCACTCTTTGATGTACCGCTTGCTTTTATTTACCTCTTGAAAACTACAATATCACCGTAAGAGCAACTCCTCATCTCTTCCACGCTTTTCACATTGTCATCTTGCTCATGTGCTTACACTCTTAAAGAGGTTCCCATGCTAGGGGTCCAATTGGAGCCACGGCTGCTGGCCACAGCCACAGCCATGCCAGATCCGAGCCACGTCTGCAACCTACACCACAGCTCACAGCAATGCTGGATCCTCAACCCACTGAGCGAGCCCAGGGATCGAACCCACAACCTCATGGTCACTAGTTGGATTTGTTTCTGTTGCGACACGACGGGAACTCCATATGCTTATACTCTTGAAGGAAAATTTTTTTGAGAAGATTTAGCTCGAACTTCTTTAATATTCTCAACATTATGTCAAAACTGGGGGATAATCTCCCCTCTTCCCACTTGTCTCAGAGAAATACCTCCCCATCCAGGAGCACCAAGGGCCTTCTAACTCTCCAGTTCTCTTTAGCCTTTGACACTGTTTACCAATTATCCCCCGTGCACCCTCTCCCTCCTCCCTGGTCACAGGATTTTTTTTTTTTTTTTCCTTTTCTAGGGTGGCACCCACACATATGGAGGTTCCCATGCTAGGGGTCTAATCAGAGCTGTAGCCGCTGGTCCACGCCAGAGCCACAGCAACCCACTGAACAAGGCCAGGGATTGAACCTGCAACCTCATGGTTCCTAGTCGGATTCATTAACCACTGAGCCATGACGGAACTCCAACCCCGAGATTTTTAAAATTTAAAAACAAAATTGTGGCCACACCCACAGTATAGAGAAATTCCCTGGCCAGGGATCAAACCTGCATGTGCCAGGCTGTAACCAGAGCCATCTGATGACAACGCTGGATCCTTAATTCCATGTAAATTCTAATCTTGACTTCTTCAATCTCTCTAGTCCTTCCCTCAGCAACCGATTCTCTCTTATGTAAACCATCACCTCAATGGGGATGCTTTATGAACCTGTATTTCTAGGCATTACATCTCTCTTGAACGTCAGACGCACATTTCGAAGTGTTTGTGGAATATCTCTATCTGGATATGCTGGTACCTGAAGCACCTCAAACTTAACATACTCAAAACCAAACTTAACACAGTTCCTCAAATGCGTCCCTCCCTTGATCTCGTTTCTGTTCGCTGCATAGTATTTCCCCAATAACCAGACTCAAGACCTTTTACTCCTCAGTACCCTCTCCTCCTCAGTCACCCATATTTGGCTGTAAGATCCTATTGATGCTCCCTCTTCAATCCCTCTTGCTGTCCAGATCCTTTCTATCTCGTCCCCTAGTTCGGGCCCTATTGCCTTCAAGAGATTCTTTGAAGTTTCTTGACTTCAGGGTATTCCTGACTCGAGTCTCCCAACTGCAATCCCTGACTGAAAATATTCAGAAAAAAAATTCCAGAAAGTTCCAAAAAGCAAAACTTGAATTTGCCATGTGTCAGCAACTACTTACGTAGCATTTGCAGTGTATTAGGTATTATAAGTAATCTAGAGATGATTTAAAGTATCTGGGAGGACATGGGCAGGTTATATACAAAATCTATGCTGCTTTATATAAGGGGCTTGAGCATCTATGGACTTTGGTATCTGTGGGGGAGGGTATCCTAGAACCAATCCCCCGAGAATCCCGAGGGATGACTGTACTTAAAGTGGGGCTTCTAATCTGCCACCTCATTCAAAAACTTTCAACAATACTTTACTGTCTTGGGAATAAAGACTGACATCTGAGATCCAATATTCTGAGACCAGTTCTTTGTTCCAGCCAAACTGGATTATTTACCGTTCTCCACACATGCTCTCTATCGTCTCCCATCATCTGTTATTTATGCCCCTCCCTCTGCCTGGAATGCCCTCTTCTTCCTCCTTATTTCTGCTCATCAAGTAGAATTCTCTATTTTGGGGTTCAGCTCAAATGCACTTCCTCCATAAAGCCATCTCTGATCTCTCACACTGACGTAATTTAACCCTCTTTTGAACTCCAAAATTACTTTCATATCACTTTATATGCATTTAACACATTCTGTCTTTTTATGATTATTTTACATGTCTTATGTATACACTTGTACATAAGTGGCTGTTGATACATCTGGTGGAAGAAAATATAGATGCATAGTTCACAGAGCTTGGATTTGATCCATAATGGAAATAAAAATGAACTATTCCAACTCAGAAATATAAATTGACAAGAGCAAGCCAGTTACTTGGCTTCCGGCAGGAGCTCCTCTGTCGCAAGGGGTGAGAGAAGAGCAAGATGCTGAAGATGGAGCTTAACTGTTCCACTCTCTCATTTACATGTTTTGCTTTGGGAAAAGCACTCAAATTGACTCCTAGGCATCTGCATGGAAAGCTAGCAGGGACTTCCAGGGAAAGATGGTGGGCTGTATACAGGCACTTACTGAAACTTTCTTCCTGAAGTCTTACTAAACTAACATAACAGTGAGACTTCTACTAAAAGGTGTGCAGATGAAAGCACACCTGAGAAAACTCAATCCCAAGCTGGCAAAGGGCAAGGCCAAAACTCACACTGCGGAATCCCCCAAAGGCCCCGAGATTGGCAGCACTTGGGCGGTGGGAGTAGAGGGAGAAGCCAAAGTACCATTTCCCCCCATCCCTGAAGAATAAGGTCTTCATACTCAAACTTCACACAGACCTAAATGCATGGCTCTCGGGAACACTGACTTGACGGCATCTTAAACCTCAGAAGTACAGCTGTGAGTCCACACAGGTCCCTGTCTTCCCATCACTGTCCTAAGCTGAGTAGCCACTTCACCAGGACCTAAGCACCAGAGTGGATGCTGCAGGAAAGCACCTTAGAAAACAGTGACTCCTAGAGCCCCTGGCTACTTTCCTAATTGTTACCAATCCTGGGAAGTTGCCCTCTGTTTCTCTGAGCAGTAGCATGTTCTACTCTTGCAGGACTCTTCGCCCAACGTCCAGCGGGCAAAGAGTTAAACACTAAAGAGAAACGTGATCGTGCTCCATGAACCACTGCTTTGTTATGCTAGTCCTGCACAAAGATTTCAGAAGATTTTTTTCTACATTTGAAACAAGGGAAATACCAGAGGAATACCTAGTTGGATAAAACGACCATAAAACCATCTGGGCCTGGTGCTTTTGGGAGGATGGGCTTTCTAGTTGTTAGTTTTTGTCATTTCTACAGACACAACTGGCATTTATGGGTGGGAAAACCCTTCACTGTGAGGGTTTGTCCTTCCTGGTGCAAGACGCTTGGCATTCCTGGGCACCAGGCACTAAATACCAGTGCTAACCCCTCTTCAACTAGTCACTGTGATGGACCAATGACTCACCAGACAGTTCATCCCCAGAGGACAGTAGTAACTCCAACCAAATAAAGTTTATTCCTATATCTTCTTTCTATTAATTTTAAAAAAATCTCTAAATTGTGGTTTCATATATATATATTTCTTATATTATTCCTACATGTTATGTTTCCCTTTTCTTTCTTTCTTTTTTTTTTTTTTTTTTTTTTTTTTGCTTTTTAGGCCCACATCCACAGCATATGGAAGTTCCCAGGCTAGGGATAGAATCGGAGCTGCAGCTGCTGGCCCACACCACAGCTCACAGCAACACCGGATCCTTAACTCACTGAGCAAGGCCAGGATCGAACCCACATCCTCACGGATCCTAGTTGTGTTCATTAACTGCTAAGCCATGAAGGGAACTTCCTACCATTAATTTCTAAGTAGGAAAATAGAAAGAAAAAAAGATAGGCAATTCATAGTCTAAATATAAAATACTATTCAGTAAGATGCTCAGTTTCACTAGATGAGACAAATGTCCATTTCAAAAGTCACTTTTTTTGCTTACCATGGTGAAAAACATTAAAAGATGAGAGCATTCTGTGTTGACGAAGGTGTGGGATGAGAGCATGCTCACGCACCACTACGAAGGGCCCTGTGGCTCTACCAATTTAAATCTAGACATGTACCTACACTTTGACCTGCTAATTCTACTTTCTGTCAATGTCTTTTAATTTTTCTGTTGGTTTGTTTATTTATTTGGCTGCACCCACAGCATACAGAAGTTCCCAGGCCAGGGATCGAACCAGTGCCACTGCATCGACCAGAGTCATTGCAGTGACAATGCTGGAACCTTAACCTGTTGAGTCACAAGGGAATTCCTGTCAATGTCTTTTCTGGAAATACTCTTTTTTTTTTTTTTTTTTTTTAGCTTTTTAGGGCTGCACCCGTGGCACATGGAGGTTCCCAGGCTAGGGGTCAAATCAGAGCTGCAGCCACTGGCCTATGCCACAGCCACAGCAATGCAAGATCTGAGCCACGTCTGCAACCTACACCACAGCTCACGGCAAAGCCAGATCCTTAAGCCACTGAGCAAGGTCAGGGATCAAACCCGCATCCTCATGGATCCTAGTGGGGTTCGTTAACCACTGAGTCACAAGCGGAACTCCGAGAAAGACTCATATGCATGTAAGAATGTGTTTCTGGAAGGACCACAGTAGCATTAATTTATAACAGAAAAATAATATTGAAGGCTAGAATAGAAAAATGAGTCATGGGAGGAGCTCCCAGAGTGGCTCAGCAGAAACAAATCTGACTAGCATCCATGAGGATGCAGGTTCAATCCCTGCCCCTGCTAGGTGAGTTAAGAATCTGGCACTGCTGTGAGCTGTGGTGTAAATCACAGATGCAGCCCGGATCTGGTGTTTCTGTGGTATAGGCTGGCAGCTACAGCTCCGATTCGACCACAAATGAAAAAGAATGCAGAATATATTTAGAACAGTGGCAAAATTGTATTTATGATCTATAAACAAGGTAGACTGAAAAAAAAAAGTTTGCAAAAAAGTTTATAAAATGTGATCCTATTTTAGGCTAAAAACAAAACAATTTAACATGGTCGCCTTTATATAAAGACAGCCAATGGCCTGAAGCATAAATATGATTCTATTTTAGACTAAAAACAAACAACAATCTCACATGGTCATTTTTTTAGCTGCATCCACAGCATGTGGAAGTTCCCAGGTCAGGGATCGAACCCTTGCTACAGTGTCACTGAGCCGCTGCAGTGACAAGGATGGCTCCTTAACCTGCTGAACCACAAGGGAACTCCTCACATGGTCATTTTTATATACAGACAGCCAACAGCCTGACTCATACAACACACTTTCAAACCATGGCCACTTCTGACAGCTGTGAGTAGCAGAGAGGTGAGAAGAAGCTGTGCATTTTATTTGTATTCGCTTTTGCATTGTTTGAAAATTTTCTTTCCCGTGAGCTAAAGTAAATGTAATTTTAGAATGTAATTTAAAAAAAAACTCCTTTCCCACCCTTCACATTGTAGTTTCTTGAATTATAAAGGAGGAGCTGAAAGCTCTGGAAGTCTCCTTAACATGGCCTTTTTGAAAACTGATGAATTCATTCATAAAAGCTGCCTAAGATAATGACACCAGTGAAAAGCAGGTGAAAGTTAATACGTACTAATGCACAACATCATCCGCTGACTTGCCTCACTCTGAGCCATCCTAGCAGCCACTTCTTCCAGGCTACTGGGAAACTGGCAAAGCCCATTTTCATATTTAATGTCTCAACTCTTTTGTCTGAAAGCTCTCTGAGTGATCCAAGCAGCTAGCCTGGAGGCAGGCACGCCTCACATGCTGAGGTTCAATTAAATCGGCTTCCTGTACCACCCACTCTCAACAGTGAGTCCAAATGGAGAGCTGAAAGAAACCAAGGCAAAGAAGGACTAGATGTGAGGTCAAAAGTCCTCCTTTGGGGTTCTCTCCTTAACCTGGAGATTTCTTTTTCTTTTTCGTTTTTAATTTTTTTGGCTGTACCCATGGCAAGCAGAAGTTTCTGGGCCAGGGACTGAATCCAAGTTGCAGTCATAACCAAAGCCACAGCAGTGACAACACTGAATCCTTAGCCTGCTGAGCCACCAGGGAACTCCTCAACCTGGAGATTCCTTAACCTGAGGATAGAAAATTCCTATCAAGGGCACATGGTCCCATTTATGAAGTTCATCTGACTTCTCCCTTTCCTTTCAAAGGCTGAACCAGGTGTGGTTCCAGATCAAGCCTCTGAAGAGAAAGAATGAGAGTTCCCCCTCCATGAGGCTAAAGAACCACTAAGAACCTCACTAAGAACCACTTTCGAACAGAGCATTAAATTAACTGAGAACTTGTTCTTTAAGGTCTAATTTCAGTATGATTTATTATTAAACAACCAGAGAAGCCATCGGTGCTCTACTGCACTCTTTCTAAAGGTTTTAATTTAAAAACCTGCCAAATGTTACTGGAAGACTCAATACAGTTAAGATATCAATTCTTCCCAAACCGATTCAACACAATTCCATGAAAAATCACAGCAGGACTTTTTTTAGAGCCACATCCATGACACATGGAAGTTCCCAAGCTAGAGGTCGAATCACAGCCACAGCCACAGCTATGTGGGATCCAAGCCTTGTCTCTTCTGTGACCTACACCACAGCTCACAGCAACGCCAGCTCCCCGTGCTGATTAAGGCCAGGGATTGAACCAGCATCCTCATGGATACTAGGCAGATTAGTTTCTACTGTGCCATAATGGGAACCTCCCAACAGGACTTTTTTGTAGAAATCAACAAGCTGATTCTAAAATTTTGCATGGAAAGATAAAAAGAACTAGGATATCTAAAACAATTCTCAAAAAGAATAACAAAGTGGCAAAGACAATTCCATGGAGAAAGGACAGTCTTTTCAACATGCAGTACTGAAACAGCTGGACATTCTCTGCAGAAAAATGGATCTTTACCCATGCTACACACCATAAACAAAAATTAACTCAAAATGAATCACAGACATAAATGTATACCTAAAGCTATAAAATTTCTAGAAGAAAATATAGGAAAAAAAATTGTGACTTTATCCATTAAAAAGGTGGGGGGGGGTAAACTGAACTTTATCAAAATTAAGAAACTCTGCTCTTCAAAAGACACTGTTAAGGGAATAAAAAGACAAATCACAGGCTAGGAAAAAATTATATATCTGATGAATATCTTACATCCAAAATACGTAAAGAACCCTTACATCTCAATAGTAAGAAAGAACAATTTTTTTTAATGAGTAAAAGATGTAAAGGGACATTTTATTAGATATAAGATGGCAAAGAATCACATTAATAGATGCCCAACATCATCAGTCATTGGAAAATGCAAATTAAATCCAGAATGAAACATTACTACACATCTACTAGAATGGCTAAAATTTTTAAAAACTGATAATATTGAGAGCTGGAGAACATATATAGATAGCAATTTTAACTGATGGAAAAGCAAAATGGTAGCACCATTCTGAAGAATGGTTTGGTAGTTTCTTATGAAGTATATATTTACATAGGATCCAGCACGCTTGTTTCTAGTGTAACCCAAGAGAAATGAAACCTATGTTCACAAAAAACCTGCATGCAAATGTTTACAGTAGCTTTATTTGTAATTGCCAAAAACTGTAAATGGCCCAAATGGCCCTCAACTAGTGAATGGATAAACTGTGGTACATCCATACAATGGAACACTACTCAGAAGCAAAAAGGAACAAATTACTGATACGTCCAACAACACAGATGAGTCTTTTTTTTTTTTTTTTTTTTTTTTTTGTCTTTTTGCCTTTTCTAGGGCCTCTCCCGCGCCATATGTAGGTTCCCAGGCTAGGGGTCGAATCAGAGCTGTAGCTGCCAGTCTACGCCAGAGCCACAGCAACACAGGATCTGAGCCGCGTCTGTGACCTACACCACAGCTCTCGGCAATGCCGGATCCTTAACCCACTGAGCGAGGCCAGGGATCAAACCCGCAACCTCGTGGTTCCTAGTCAGATTCGTTAACCACAGCGCCACAATGGGAACTCCTACATAGATAAGTCTTGAATTATGCTAAGTGAAAGGAGTCAGACTCAAAATGGTATTGGAATATTGTGATTTATAGGAAATATATATATTTTGCCATTAGAATGACCAAAATATATTTTCAGATGTATTTGGTCTTCATTCACAGTTCCTGGCTCAAAGCTCCCAAAACCCGTGGAACTTTCTGATTGATAAGATGTTAACGAGGGTGACTTTAGGATCCTACCTCGTGGTGGGGGCTGGGTAGAACCAGTCATGTGATTAGGGTGCTGGAAATTTTGGTCCCATTACCCTGATTTCCCACGGGAAGGGAAAGGGGGTCTGAGGTTGAATCAAGGCCACTGGCAGATAATTTAGTCAGTCATGACCGTGCAATGAAGCCTCCATAAAAACCAAAGAAGACAGCTTATTGGTCCTTTTATTTCTAAGAACTTCCACACTGGGGAAACCAGAACACTACTGCAGGCCACCGTGTCAGGCCCCATATCTCTTCATGTGGCTGTTGATTTGTACGCTTTACTATCCTTTTATAATGAACTGGTCATCTAGTGAGTAATTGTGTCCTCCTGAGCCCTGTGAGGCATTCAGGCAACTTAATGAACCTGAGGCGGGAATTGTGTGAACCTCGGATTCACAGCTGGTCAGTCACATGTACGAGCAACAATCTGGAGGTGCCACTGGCATCCTGAGTTGGAGGGGGTCACTGCACCTCCAATGTGTAGCTGGTCTGAAACACAGGTGTTAACCTGGGTGTGCGCCTGGCATCTAAAGTGGAGGGTGCCCTTGTGGGCTGGAGCCCTTTGCCTGCTCTATCTGATTCTCTCTCCAGGTAGATTGGGTCAGAATTAAGGGTCAGAATCCTCAGACACCCCAAAGAGGTCAGAGAATTGCTTGTAGGTGTGAATCCTACACACACACACACACACACACACACACAGAGGCGCTGGGTCTAGGAACCTTTTTCTGGTACGTACTGTACGATTCCATTTATACGACATTCTGGAAAAGGCAAAATTACTGGGACAGACATTAGCGCAGTGGCTGCCTGGGTAAGGGAGGGGACTGACAGCAAAGGGACGGAGGAGGCCTTTGGTGGGATGAAGCTGTTGTGTGTCTTGCTTGGGGTGGCAGTCATATGACTGTATTTGCCAAAACTCACACAACTGTGCACAAAAAGGGTGAATTTTACTGTTTCTAAATCATAACTTTTTTTAAAAAAAGCTCTATATGAAAACCGTTAAAACAAACCAAAACAAACAACTGCTATGAAAATCACCATAGAGTTTCTGCATTTAAGGAGGAGAGACCTTCCACGCAGGACCCTTAAAATAAGGTCTGCAAGGTCACACACCGCACACGGTCTCTCAGCCCCGACCCTGACAGGTGACAGGCCGTGCAAAGGGCGCTTTCAAAGGCACCAACGTGTCCCGCTTTCTTACCTGATCCACGGGTGGTGGGGGGACAGGAGGAGGCACTAGGGACACTACCTTGCAAGCTACAGCAAGCTGGGACGGGCTGGGTGGTCCTTCAAGTTGCACAGGGCATTTTCTCCGCCCCTCTTGCTCCCTTAGGAGACTAGAGATTCAAGATTCGAGGTCTGGGTGCTGGGCTGAGATGGCAGCTGTGCTTCCCCATGACCCTGGATTAGTGCTTCCCCATGACCCTGGATTAGTTATCCCAAACGCTCCAGCGGGGCACACTTACCTCTGCCGCGACTGCGTTTATGTCGCCTGGCTGAATCTCATCCTGCAGCCCTCAGCCCTCACGGAGGAAATGGAATCTCGCAGAGGCCATGAAAGTAGGCCAAGGCGACAGCACTCCAGTTACCGGCTGGCAGCCAATCACAGCCCTCCCTCGGAGCGGCTCCCTCTGAGGTCAGGACTCAAAGCGGAGTCTGTGCCATCAGCCTCAACCCAGGGGGACTGACTTGTTGGGCTTGTTTTTCCACTGTATTAACTTGAGGGTTTGTGATCTGACACCTCAACTCAATCTCTGCCACCCTCTGGAGCCCTCCCCTCCCTTGGTTCTCACCTAGTTTGACCCCACCTTTCCTTGCTTCACATGCAGGAAGGTGACAAGCCTACTCCAGCCCAAGGTACGGAAAATGAAAGGCCACAGCACACCCATGGCCCAGACCATGCTGAGATCCAACCTCCCCATCCCAGGACATACCATCTCCTTCCTTCCACCCAGGACTGCACTCATCAAGGGTCCCTCCAGCGTTGTTTCTGCCAGAGCAGGTGTGGGGCTATACCTTTCGTTTTTCCGTCCATGGACACCGGTTTCTTTGTTTCCGCCGTCAGCAGCAGCTCGTAAGGATGCTCCTCGTCCCCAGCTGCGCTCCCCGGAGTCCAGGGTCTCCTGGCCAACACCTACGAGAGAAGAACAGCACAGACGTCCTCATGCAGGTGGCTAACGCCAGGACAGGGAGGTCAAAACAACCTGATCGCCCGATGGTGAGAGGAAGAGAGGAGGCGTAGGGAAGGGAACTAACCCAGGGCTGCGGGGAAGTGCAACCGTCTTCCTAGCTCTGCACCCGGACCTCACATCTCAATGGCCTCTGATTAGAACACTCCCCCCCCCCCCCGCCCCCGTCTGCCCTCATTTCATCCTTCAAAACACTGTAAATAAACTCCAAGATCCTTCCCTTCTTTCCCCTCCCACCTCCAGTGTTCCACACAATCCCTTTTCTGTGGACAACATTTCCCAAGTGGCTTTTGGCCACAGTGCATCATAAAGGCCTTTCCCCATGTTTCTTTCCTAATATGTGCATATAGCACCTCAAGGCTGGAATCCTTCCCAACTTCTCAAGATGGAGTCGAGATGGCTTCTTACTGACCCTAGAACAAAGAGCTCTGAACAAAGAGCTCTGAAGTCCTGCTCTATGTTTAAGAGCCTTGCTCCATGGGCCCTGGGCTTTAAGACAAGGATTTACCTCAAGGCAGCTTCCTGCCTCCCCTAGGAGAATACAATTTTCGGTGAATTCCACCTATCTGTTCTCAAGAGTCACGTGGAACTTGCGGCACGAATGTCAGCGGAGTGAGAGCAGCTCTGGGCCTGAGAACTCCCTAATCTGGGCAGTCAAGTATCTCCGATGAAACAACTGACCAGGAGTTCCCATCATGGCTTAGCGGTTAATGAACCCAACTAGCATCCAAGAGGACGTGGGTTTGATCCCTGACCTCGCTCAGTGGGTTAAGGATCCAGTGTTGCCCTAAGCTATGGTGTAGGTCGCAGATGCGGCTTGGATCCTGAGTTGCTGTGGCTCTGGTGTAGGCTGGCGGCTACAGTTCCGACTGGACCCCTAGCCTGGGAACCTCCATATGCCTCAGGTGCAGCCCTAAAAAAAGACAAAATAAAGAAACAGAAACAACTGACCAGAGGTGGCCCTACACCTGCTGTGTCAGAGGGGGCGCAGTAGCCATAGCCACTTACAATACCGAGGAGCCAAGCGTCTTGAACCAGGGCAGGAACCACGAGTCCAGGCCAGGAACCTCAGTTAGTGCCACCATCACACTGAGAGCAACAGTGGAGATATTTGCTCTAGGCATTTCTGGCTCCTCTGCCTTAAGGATCCAATGTGTTTCACAGACAAATTAAGAATTATCACATGTTGGCTCTTAGAACAAACCAAAGCACACAATCTCTTCCTGAGCATTTTGGCTGGAACAAGTAATATATTGTGAACGAGGGGTGAGAGGGAATTCACAAGCCCTGCTAACCAACCGTGGTACCCTGCCCGTGACTCTTTAGCACACAGAAACTTCCTCCTTCACTGACCCGTCCACCAGCTCACTGGAAACCAGTCAGGTTTGTGATGCATCAGGGTCCTGCTCCTGCGAGGCACAGCTCAGTGTTCCAGCCCAATGAGACCCCGTGGACGCTAGCTCGCTAGCTGCCTCAGACTGAATGAGAGACTGCAGCTCTGGGGTGTCAGGAAGGCTGCCACTCCAAGGACAGTCTCTAGGAAATTCTGCTCAGCACAGCAGGAACCTCCACTTACCGAAAGCCACCTGGAAGCTAAAAGCTATTTCATTACAACAGTCTTTTGCCTGTATTACTTATTCCTTTGTCTCTTCATAGGAGCACAATTAAGAGAACAAAGAGGGGCCATTAACAGTTCTTATGGTGTTAACTTTATGCCATAGGCTTTACAGACAGGAATTTGTCTTCTACAAGTTTACACACCCAGAGCTATCACTAAGGCAGAGCCCTGGAAATCCCATTCTGTGGGGCTCTGCACACAGCCGGAGCCGCCGCACAGCCCCAGGCGTGCTTCTCCGAGAAGGATGTGACAGCCTGGATCCGGGCCTACAACATCTTCTCTTCTCAGGCGGGACAGGGCTGATGACTTCCAGTTGGAAAATCAGACCCACTGGACTTGCAGTCACTTGAGACCCACTGGACCCACATTCACTCGGGTCTCGGGAACGCCTGGCTCCTGTGCCTGACAACTGGAAGCAGAGAACTGGCAAATGCCAGAGCTGGAAGGGACCCATTACAGCACAGCTAGAGAGCACCTGGTTCCAGCCCTTTCATTCTGCAGATGGCAAAACCTGGTCCCCAGGCTCTAGAGACTTGCCCTGGGTTACACTGAGGGCTCCTGGCAGGGCCTGGGCCATCACACACCCATTCCCCCGACCCTGGACCAAGTGGGCCTCATTTTTTTCAGGCAAGTGTGGTTTATCCATCCAGTCTGGAACCCTTTCCTCCTGCAGCTGTCTGATGTCTAATGTGAGCTGTATGAGCCCCCTGTTCATACCTGGACAGCATGTAGGGGGATCTTTTCCTCTTGGTCCTGGCCTCTGCCAGCTGTGGTTTTAAAATCTTACAATAAAGCAATAAACTGCTTTCCTTCTAGTCTTCTGAGCTCCTGCTCAAGAAGCCCTATGTCACAGTGACTACGACAATAACTGATTTTCAACAGAAAGGATTCCGCTCTTTACTCAATTACTCCTTAACCTTTTTTTCTCCCTTCTTCAGGGCTTGCAATAAATCAAAACCAAAAAACCCATATTCTATGCTATATGGAAAGTGAAACTTTTGCTTCAGAGAAAAGCTACTACCAGTCACAACCTAACTGTGACCAACAGAATGGCTAGTCAGAGTGTGGGCAGGTTTCCGGGGAGAGACAGCCCAGCAGCTGCCACTTCCCTCAAACACTCAGCACATCTGAGCACAGAGAAGATCCCGAGGGTCTGGTGTAACTGGCAGCCCATCTGGTGGGGCAAAGAGCTCGTGTGTGTGCACGTGTGCACGTGTGTGTGTGTGTGTGTAGGTTTAATTTTTCTAAGCCACTTCATGAGTGGGTCACTACTCTGAGCGGCCCTCCTGCAGCCAGGCATATGCAGCGTCCCTCAAAAGCTTCCATGGGTCAGGAGTTCCCATTGTGGCTCAGTGGTAATGAACCCAACTAGTGTCCATGAGACGTGGGTTCGACCCCTGGCCTTGTCCAGTGGGTCAAGGATCTGGTGTTGCCGTGAGCTGTGGTGTAGGTCACAGATGCAGCTTGAATCTGGCGTTGCTGTGGCTGTGTTGTAGGCCTGGCATCTTCCATAGGCCAAAGATGTGGCCCTAAAAAGACAAAAAAAAAAAAAAAAGCTTCCATGGGTCATCTGACAAGCCTCAGGAACAGGAAACAAACACTGGGGCAGATCATGCACCAAATACAAAAGCCTAAACCTGGATGAAGCCAGTGCCTCCTAGGACATGAGGTTTAGGGTAGTAAAGATTTGAGAGCAGAAGAAATGAATATGGTGAAGACTACAGCCCCTTCCCCCCACAAGTCCACTTTTGGAGAAGACCTATCCATTCAGACCACAGCAAACAATCCGTCTCAATCATTAAAAGGATGGTAACCCAGACGTATCAGCTCTATATTCATGTACTGAGAACCATCCTCGAGAAGCAAAGCCAAGGTTCTCTGGGCCTTCCAAATACTGACTCACCCGATCAGAATTCTAGGCTATTTGGAATCAAGTCCTAAAGACACATCTCCCAAGTTACAGAGTCTCCCATGAAGGAGAATAATATGAAGACTTCTCCACGACTGCTCTACCACCACCACCACCTCTACTACTACTACCACCATCTCTACCTCTACTACTATTACCACCACCACCTCTACTACTACTACCACCACTACCACCACCACCTCTGCCACCACCACGACCTCTATTACTACTACCACCACCACCTCTACTTCTACTACTACCACTACCACTTCTTTTTTGGGGGCGGGGGGTGGTGGCTGCGCCCATAGCATATGAAAGTTCCTGGGCTAGGGATCGAACCCCATGCCACAGTAGCAACCTGAGCCACTGCAGTGACAATGCCACATCCTTAACCCGCTAAACCACCAGGGAACTCCATCCCTCTACTTCTTAACACGGTATTAGGGCCAAATCGTATGCTCTAGAAAGTTCTAGGAGAATAGAAAGTCCTGGCTAGCTACTATTTCTTGAAGAGCCTTGCTCGTATCCTTGGGCATCAAAAATTTTAACCCAAGTTCTTGTTAAAGAGGTGGCATAACGCATTTAAAGAGATCCAGCCCCAACTGAATAAGCTCCGTAATACTAGGTTTTTCCTTGTAAAAAGGGAGAAATAGAGCAAACCTCTATATAAAAACATATAGGGGAGTTCCCGTCGTGGCGCAGAGGTTAACGAACCCGACTAGGAACCATGAGGTTGTGGGTTCGATCCCGGGCCTTGCTCAGTGGGTTAAGGGGTTGCCTTGAGCTGTGGTGTAGGTTGTAGATGTGGCTCAGATCCCGCGTTGCTGTGGCTCTGACGTAGGCCGGTTGCTACAGCTCCCATTCGACCCCTAGCCTGGGAACCTCCATATGCCGTGGGAGTGGCTCAAGAAAAAGCAAAAAGACAAAAACAAACAAACAAACAAAACATGTAGGGATTTACTGCATGCACTTGTATCCGACAGCAATGTATTAGTATCCCGGAGCCTGAAATTCTAGAGACCTCTTGGTTGAGACATGATAGCTGTATTTTGTAATTAAGGAATAGAAAGAAATAAGGACAGAATTTGTACCTGGCATAGAAATCATCCTCTCTCTCCAACATTGACTTTGACATTTTTAAAAGGGCTTCCTTGTATCTGCACATTTTGTTAAACTATGTCATTCTTCTGGTTGCATGTATTTACATTAAAGAATCTGTTGCAATGTATACATGTAAGGATAACCTGACCCCCTTGCTGTACAGTGGGGGAAAAAAAAAAAAAATTAAAAAAAAAAAAAAAAGAATCTGTCTCACTGGATGGCCCATGGCCTGCTGTGAAAAGCTTAACTCTGACGTTTACAGATAAAGTGATGAGACTTAATTTACTAGTCTATGTTAGCTGATTTTTAAAAATTTAAGTATAGTTAATTTACAACGTTGTGTTTCAAGTATACAACTAAGTGATCCAGTTTTATACACAAACACATACACACAGGTATGTTCTTTTTTCTTTTCTTTTTCTTTTTATAGCCACACGTGTGGCACATGTAACTTCCTGGGCTTGGGGCCAAATTGGAGCTGCAGCTGCAGGCCTACACCACAGCCACAGCAATGCCAGATTGCAGCCACATCTGATATCTGTACCAGAGCTTGTGCCCACCCCAGATCCTTAACCCACTGAGGGAGGCCAGGGATCAAACTGGCGTCTTCATCAAACCTGCTGAGCCACAATGGGAACTCCCTCTATAAACATGTTCTCTGAATGCTAGGAAGTATTAATGCTGTATTTGAAGAGTAAAATTAAGGAAAATATAGTTTTCTTCATATACCTAAAGTGAGAAGGTTGAACTACTTGCCCCGTGATAACATTTTTTTTTCTAAAAGGTGCACTATTCTTTTCAAACAGCCTCCTCTGAGTCTTCTGCCCAAATGACCCCTATCTCTCCTCTCGCTGCATCTTCATGACACTGTCCTGGTTTGTCCTGGTGCAGATTCTTTATGTGAAAGGAAGAGAGAAAATATAAAAGCGGGAAAAAGACGTTTGGGGCAGATGCCTCAAAGCTTGCTCATCTGACCCAGTCTGCAGAACAGCAACTAGGGGATATGTGGTACTTTGTGTCGGAAGACAGCACAGGTACAGAAGCCACAAGTAGACTGTTTCTCATGAAGCCATGAGAAAAATGTCATGTTTTACTTTCCATGTGGCAAAGGAGATCAGTAACTGGCCTGCCTGCTAGAGAGCCCTAGGAAAATTCCTTGCTTAGTACTTCTTTTTTTTTTTTTTTTTTTTTTTTTTTTTCCTGGCCGCACCCTCGGCATGCAGAACTTCCTGGGTCAGGGATCAAACCTACACCACAGCAGTGGCAACACCAGATCCTTAACCTACTGAGCCACCAGGGAACTCCCCCTGCTTACTACTTTTGAGTGAGGGTGAAAGGTTTTGTATAGATTACCGATATCCCTGTTACAAATTTACTGATCCAAAGAGGTGATACGAAGATGGGAAAGCAAAGTCTTCTTTAAGCACATGCTTGATGTACTTTCCAAAAAATCATATTTCAGTGATGGGAATAAACCCTCAACCCTCTACCTCAGAAGCTGTCAAGGGAAAATACTTCTTATCTATGCGGTCTTCCTCCTCTTCATCGGGTGGCGGTTTTGCTGGAGGCGGTGGACGTTCCCTCTGGAGAAGAGCAAAAACAAGCATTTGACTACCTCTTTTTTTTGAGAATCTAACTTTTTGGTTTACTCTTATCTTAAATTTTGGAAATAAAAATGAATGAGGTAAAGAATTCCCCTGAGAGATGAAACTCAAGGTTTCGAATCCCCCAACAGGCTGAGCACTCTGCACACACACAATTCAATTAGCTCTTTGTTTTTTGATGGTTCTAGTGGAGATTATAAACACCTGTCCTATCCTTGACCACACTGAGAAACAGCACTGAAAACACACAACTGCCCCAGCAGAAAATGTCCTTAATACCGCTACATACACTGTAGTGTAGGAAAACCAGGGGTTCAACTTCCAGTTCGGTCTAAAAGATGAAACAGTCAGTGTAAAGAATCGACTTGTCACAGAGCTCTAACAAACCCAAGGTTTTAAGGAAGCGATGAGGAGAGCAATCAAGGACAAAAACACCAACTCCTGCTCAAGCTTTAATGCTATTCCTATTTACTAGCAAGTGGAGGATGACACTTAGCCCTGGTCACCTCCTTTACCGACTACCATTCACCTATGGAAACCAGATTTCCTCTCAGCCCCTCTGAAAAGGGAATTATTTGCCAGTTGTCTGCCTTAGCAGGAGCTAGCAAGCTTTTTCCTAAAGGGCTATACAGTAAATATTTTAAGCTTTGTCGTCAATTTTGCCACTGGAGCACAAAAGCAGCCACAGAAAAAATGTAAATGAGTGGGTGTGGCTGTGTCCCAAATACCAACTTTATTCACAAAAACAGGCCTGAGTTCACCCGCCCCCGCCCCAGAACAAGAAACTCCCTGAAGAAGGGATTATCTAGATCCTGGGGAGAGAGCTGCAGGAACTGGGGAAAGGAAGCTGCCAAGAGTTTTGCCCTTGGCCCTGCAGTAGTTTAGCATCATTTATACCGCAAGGTCTTATTCCAGCCTGACAGTCCCTGCGGGGAAGGGAGTGTGCGCCCAAAACAGGAGTTGGCCTGCGGGCTCACTCCCAGGCTCGCAGGGTAGTTCACGCAGCTGCTACAACAAGAGTATTTTTAAAGGCAGGGAAAGGAAGCTGAATTATGGGAGAGCCTCAGAGAGAGCTGCAGGGGAGGACGCGGCTCGTGTCTTAGAGGCTGCCAGGGTTCGTTAGCGTTTAGTGTCCCTAATCTCAGCTAAAACGCGCTTCACTGCTTGGTATCATATCGTGATAAATGGTCATTCCCAAAGGCCCTGCAGCCAGATGGAGGCCCAATGGCAACAACTCCCAGCTTGTACGGTCAGGCCACACAAAGCTCTGTAGGTCAGATTTCCCACCAAGTCCACTTTCTGCCTCCTCTTTGCTCCAGAAGTATAGGAACAAGCCGTGGCCCCAGTGCCACCTTGTAAAGAAGGGAACGGCAAAGGGCACAGGCCCATGCATAACCTCACCAGTTATCCAACCATGGGACAAAAGTAGCCGCGGAAAAACAAAATGAAACAGAACAACAACAAAAATGACACATCCTTAAAGCCTTCCCAAGGCTAAAGGAGCTTAGAAAGAACAATATGGGAGCCTTCTGTGGAAGAGGTTGTCCCCAGGGGCACTGGAAGGAAAGAGAGGCAAGGGTCTTTTTTTTCTACCGTGAAAACTTTGGCCCAGGGGCCTGGAGCTACAAAGCTGATTTATACATACCATCCACTGTGTTTATAAGACACAGAACGGTCCCTGGGCCACCGTAAATTACCAAGGGCCAGGAAGGTAGCAAGGTCACAAGACACAGGTAAAAACTGCAAAGCATGCACCCCAAGATGCATCCATTTCTACTTAGCAGGACTGGACGAGGCTAGATTCCTAGAGTGGGATGAACAAAGAGACGGTAAATCAGTGGCTAAGCCCCACAGGGACTTGGTCATTCAAAGCTCACTGCAGTAACCTTGTGTTCCTCTTGCAAAGCCTCCAGCTCCCTCTAATGGGCATCACCTGTAAGTGCCACTGAAAGCAAAGCTTTCGTTCAAAGATTGGAGTTGCCTAGTTCACTAGTACCTAACAGTGGAAGAAGCAGAAAAACAACAAACTAGAAGCACTATGGGATTGGAGGCCAGCACATGCATTCACTTTCACCACTGACCAGGAATTTCATCACAGTCCTTGCTAACACCTACTCTGGGGGAATGCTACGAGACTGGCAGGCCTTTCCAAAATCCATACTGAAATGCTGGGATTATTTCAGGGCAGGGCAAGGAGCCTAACAAAAAAGAACACCAAATGCATCAGGCCATTCCCAGGGCACGAATGAAAAGCCCAAGGACCACCTAGCAGCCAAAGGGTCATCAAAATGGTCATAAGCCAGATTCACACCAAAAGGGAATGGCCAGCCTTTCCAACAGGAAGAAGTAATATACGCCTGAAAATGTGCCTCCAGGTGGGCTGGCACTGCACTGCGATCCTGTTAGAGCAATGACCTGTTTATTTAAAGTGCAATGCTCCAAACCTCAAGTCACTGAGTCTGGCACTGCAGGAAGGGCCATGGGACCAATGACTAGGCTTAGGCTCACAGTAAAACCAGGGTATAAAGTAGGGGTGAGGAGTCTGAAAAATCATGCACAGGGCTAGAAGCAAGTACCAGCAAAAGCAGCCCTCAGATGGGAAGGCTGACCTTTAGAAGAAAGATTCAGGCTTTTCCTCATCTTACCATTTCAATGGCTGGAAGGGTTAACTGGGAAAAATAAGAACGTCACATACCAATACGTATGGTATCTGATTAAGCCTTGCTGCAACCCTGCATGTGGACACAGAATCTGTCCACATCTAAATGGATCCTCCTTTGAGGACAAATGCAAGGTGAACATGTACTCAGGGCAGAAGGAACTTGGTGAGCTCTTTCACTGAGGGAACCGCTCTCCAGAAAGGGGCAAACAATACACAGCAAAGACCTCAAAGACAGAAGCAGCCCTGAGGCTAAAGAGTAATAAATGCTCTCATTTGCTCTAAGGCCAAAAAAGTAACAAAGATGCAAACAGTTAACACTGACATTGGAAAAATGAAAATTCTTGGAGTTCTCTGGTGGCCTAGCAGTTAAGGATTCAGTGTTGTCACTGCTGTGGCATGAGTTTAATCCCTGGCCTAGGAACTTTCACATGTGGGGGCAGTCAAAAAAAAAAAAAAAGACATTGGAAAAATTAAAATCCCACCTCCCCGTGATCTGCATAGTTCAACCACACAAAGCGAGACGGATCAGGGTAGAGCCCCCAGGACAACACTGGGGGAGCAGGACACAGGCCTGGGAAAAGCAGCTGCCACTGGAGCTCACACATCCTCTCCCAGCTCCCCACAAGGGCGCAGGCTGACAATACAACCCTGGAGTGGGGGCCCGGCTACGTACAGGCCTCACTCCAGCAGCTTTCACTCCGGCTGCCTCAGCCTCCCTGTTCACTGAGTCCCGGTCAGACGAGCGCCCGCTGGCCATGCTGTCCAACGAATGGCAGGAGGCAGCGTTATACAGCGCCTCGTAGGGACCCTCCTCTTCCGTGTTCATGTCAAAGTCGATGATCAGTTCAGTCACTGCCTTCTCCACGTCACCTGCAGAGGGTCAGAGGCCAGAGGGTCAGTGAGAGGAGGGCAGGGTCTCCGATTTCCTGCCACAGCAATAACCCAAAGCCCCTTCGGCAACCTGAACTAGGCTGACATTAACACAGAGCAGGAAACTAAACAATGGCTTTCTCCACGGACAGGGATAAATACAGACTTGCATCCGCCCTTCATATCCTGAGAACTGAACAGATTTTTCTCTAATTCAATATGGAAAACCTATGACATCCATGAAGAACATCTCCCAAGACCGTTATAAAGTCTCAAACACTTTAATACCATGACAGCATGAACTTAAACCATGAAATGTAGCAAAGTAAAGCTAAAATTTCAGTAATCCCCTAAGTTCTTAATAACAGCCTCCACGTGCTCCAGCAAAATAGAGGATGGTGAAGCCTTTCTGAGGTGGAGGTGCTGTGCAGCTGTCCGACTCACTCGCTAGGTAACTAGGAACCTCAGGGCGCCCAGGATCCAAATTTGTGACTTTGCAAAGTAACCAACTATTATAGACCAGGGACCTCTGGGTCACTTGCAAATAGTCAAAACTCTAACTGTAGGAGTTCCCTGGTGGCACGGTAGGTTAAGGATCTGGTCTTGTAACTGATGTGCTACAGGTTTGATCCCCAACCTGGGAACTTCCACATGCTGCGGGCAAGGCTAAACACAAAAGCAAAAACAAAAACTCTTAACTACAAAATCCTTGAAAGCTAAGAGCTTAGTGAATTACTAATCCCATTACTAGATTATCAGGTCAAGAAAAAAAGTGTGACCAGGGGAGGGTGAAAGGACCCCATAGTAGCTGGGAACCCCTTAACCCTTATATCTCCCTAGTCCTCTAAGGAATCCCTGCCCTTTTGTAGTATCTGGATTTGCTCTGTTTCTCTGGCCTTCCTCAATGTGACCTGGGTCTGGGGGAGGTGTCAGTGTTCCTTCTCATCCATCATACCTAGGACCTAAAAGGCCACTCCACCAATCTGAAAGGGGGATTCTGGCTAATGATGAAGAGGCTGGACTGCCCAAGCTAGCACACAGACCACATCTGCTGGATAAATGATATATTACTGAAATCTGCCACATATACTACGAACCAGATGACACTCATTAAATATTTACTCTGGGTCAACTATACTCAAGGCACTAAAGTGTGTATTAGGAAAGAAAAAAAAAAAAGGGAGTTCCTGTTGTGGCTCAGCGGTAATGAACCCAACCAGTATTCATGAGGACTCGGGTTTGATCCCGGGCCCCACTCAGTGGATTAAGGATCCGGCATTGCCGTGAGCTGTGGTGTAGGTCGCAGCCATGGTGTTGCTGTGGCTGTGGTGTAGGCCAACGGCTGTAGCTCCAATTAGACCCCTAGCCTGGGAACCTCTATATGCAGTGGGTGCGGCCCTAAAAAGACAAAAGACAAAGGGAGGGGGGCGTTCCCAGGTGGTCTAGTGGTTAGGATTCGGCACTTTCCCTCTAAGCCCTGGCCAAAAAAATAAAATAAAATAAAAGTAGAGAATAAAATAAAGTAAGAAAGAAAAGATCCACAGTCAAGGATGCCAAATAAAACTTCATATAGTAGTTGGAAAAAAATGAATTTGGCTATGAATTAAGTACTCCCAGTCCCCGGAGGACTTTATGCTCAGGGTAAAAGGGACTTTATTCCCCCACTTAATCTTTAAATTAAGATTTTCCATTCTAGGAGTTCCTGTCGTGGCGCAGTGGTTAACGAATCTGACTAGGAACCATGAGGTTGTGGGTTTGATCCCTGGCCCTGCTCAGTGGGTTAAGGATCCAGCATTGCCGTGAGCTGTGGTGTAGATCACAGATGCAGCTCAGATCCTGCATTGCTGTGGCTCTGGCATAGGCTGGTGGCTACAGCTCCGATTCGACCCCTAGCCTGGGAACCTCCATATGCCACGGGAGCAGCCCTAGAAAAGGCAAAAAGACCAAAAAAAAAAATTTCCATTCTATGGAGAAATGTTCAACTCTTTTTGGGCTGAGCCCCTGTGCTGGCAAAGAGCTGACTTACCCTGAGACTTCTGGGATGTGGAGTCCACACTGGAGACAGGAGGTGGCTGCAGTGTGGGGGTTTTATCTACCTCTTTCACGCTTCTTTTTCCAGTCATGTGATCTGCATGGAAAGACAAAATGAGCTGCACCAAATGCAAATGCCATGGTTCGGCCAGCATGTCCCCTGGTCGCCCAGGCAGGGAGATGGGCTGATACCTTCAATAAGCGCTGCTATCTGCTGGCTCTTCTGAGAAGGCAGCTCCCTGACAGTGTCCAGGGCAGTCAGGCCGCGGTTGTCTTTTATGTTGACGTCAATTCCTAGAAAGGCACACAGATGGACCACAGGGTGATCACTTTCGAGCGGGCCTCAAACGGGGTCACAAACTCCAGGACACCTAATGCTCCCAGCAGCACAACCAACATTTCCATCCAAAGCCGTCTTATCCAGCTATTCAAGAACAACCCATACATTTGCAATCAACCAGTGGAGACAGACACATAGTGGGTTCAAACACAGCCAGCAAAAATCCCCCTCTGGGGATCCTAGGGGGAAACAATCCCAACCCTGGCATGCTGTGTAGACAAGAGCGCTGCCGACCTCTCACCTGCAGCCAGCAGGATTTGCACCACATCGGTCTTGCCAAACAAAGCAGCCTCATGCAAAGCACTGCCTTTCTCCGTCTGGAAAGCAAACGAGAGCGCACAGCGGGATGTCATCAGAAGAGCGACCCAGGTTTGGCGTGGCTTCACACGACAAACGGGACATAGACAAGAAGGGACAGGAAACTAAAATACACCACACAAAATCCTCTGTCATTATCTTTTCCACTTTTCTTGTCTGGATTCCAGAACCACAAGCATGGCCTGTGCTTGGTCAGGGGTGTTTGATATGCCACTGCATGGTTACTCTTGGTGGCCACCCATGGGTGATACTCCTCCAATCGCCACCCTCCTGGGTGGAAGGAATGTGATGAGAAGAAAAGTACAAGGGGGTGAAAACACCTTAACTTCAAATGTTCCTGGTGGCTGCAAAGCCCAGGGAATGGCAACTCCTCTGAGTGGGTAAAGCCACCAACAGGGGGAGTGCTCAGTCCCCTGCTGGCAACATCAGCTTGGCGGGACATCGGAGGTGATGTGGTGGCAGTGGAAACACACGGAGAGGAAGATAATGAGTTTCCTAACATCAAGAGAGAGCCCATGAGCGTGTCTTTCGGGGTGAAGGACCACGTATCACCCCTGAAAAAAAACCAAAAATAACAGACTCACTTGAGAAGTTTCTTTGTAAGCTTCACGTTACAATGAGTGAGCAAATGGCAGCATCTGGCATGATGCTAAGGAGGAACACAGCCTGGCAGCCTGCACATGTGCCTTTTCCAAAATGACTAGCCCCCTGCGCCTGGTGGTATGCCCGGCCCTACCTGATAGTTGCTGTCCATGCCAGCGTCCAGGAGGACCTGGACCACAGCCCGGTGGCCATTCCTCGCCGCCAAGTGCAGCGGGGTGTGCTTCTTGGTGTTGCAGCTCAGGAGGTTGGGGTGCGCATTGAGGAGCATCTTCACCACGTCCAGCCTCCCGTAGAGCGCCGCCAGGTCCAGCGGGGTCTCGAACTTGTTGTTGCGCATGGTAGGGTCGGTGAGCTCCTCGAGGAGGACCTTCACCACCTCCGTGTGGCCATACTGCGCCGCGCAATGTAGGGCTGTCTCGTTGTCATTGTTCTA
Organism: Sus scrofa; assembly: GCF_054392235.1. Classification (NCBI taxonomy): domain Eukaryota; kingdom Metazoa; phylum Chordata; class Mammalia; order Artiodactyla; family Suidae; genus Sus; species Sus scrofa. Next base: position 39,465,247 of record NC_139389.1, on the reverse strand, counting down.
AAGGGCCAACAGGCGGATGGCATCAGAAAGGTGACTGGCAGACTGGCACAGGATGAGGACAATCAAGTGTAAAACCACTGAAATGTAAATGTGAAAAATGGCAGCGACACGAGGGACTGACAGAACGAAGTCAGAATTCAGACGTGCTCTCCCGCAGACAAGGCTGACGGCTCAATCACCTTGTCTCGCCCTGGTACTGCAAGCGGTGGGGGGGGGGGGGCGGCCCACATCGTCAGCACCTGCAGACCCCTCGGTGCCTTGAAGCAGCAAGGAGCTTGGGCCAGGGAGCGCAGCAGGCCTCGGGCCAAAGCCTGGGCATGGGTGGGGGCCCAGAGCATCACTGCCATGGATCCACGTTCAGCTTCAACTGGTTTTACAATTTCTATTCAGCCAACCCTGTGGTTCTGATTTGGGATCTGTCGACAGACAATCCTTGGCTTCACACACAAGCTTTTTTGAAAGAGTTGGTCCCCTGCATAGCTTTTTGCATGCAAATCAATCAGCCAACAATGAAAGTAACAGAGCAGAGCACCAAAAAGTCACCCTCGACACATAAGCCAACAGCCATTTCCAGAGGACAGAGGCATGTGAGCTCAGTCACAGGGGAACACAGGCCCCTGACACCGCCCTGAGCCAATACAGGAGCCTGAGCCCAGCACTCGTGCATGATCTACGGCTATGCAGGGAGGTGCTGCTTAGGGAAGAAAGATCCGATCTGACACCAAATGTTTCGTGTGAGAGGTGCAGAATATTGAAAATTGTAACACTGCCCTTAATTTAAATGCTCAAACCCATGGTCGTCTAATGCCAATTTTGTTTTAAACCAAAGGTAGAACCTGAGATGAAACAGAAGTTTGTGCTTTATCAACCATCAGAAAAAAATGTTAATCATTCCAGTTACGCTCTTTCCCTTCCTGCTGACAATGTACGACTAGAGCAGGAATAAAGGAATTCCCATGGCCTCTCCTTTCACAGAGGCACTAATGAAAAGAATCATTCTCCCACGAGATTTTGAGATTCCTGAATTTATCAAGGAGGGTCCTGCCACTTTGGAGAAACCAGCTTCTGAGGGCGTGTGTCCTTCAAATCAATATTGTGCACCTTTCAGTGGTCAAAAGGTAAAAAGTAAATGTTCCTACAATTGCTTTAATTCTGTTACTGATATTGAAAGTAACAGACTAGGTTACCCGGACATGCATGCAATTCCATCTGCTTTTGATCTGGCATTTGACTGCATCATTTTCTCCAGCTACACCAAGTGTATCAGAAAGGTCCAGAGCTACTGGGAGCAAGGCCCCAAAAGGCCAGACTGAGAGCAAAGAATATTTTTTAAATGAAACAAGGACAGAAAGGGTGGTAGTAGGAGCCACAGGCCAGGACAGATGCACACAGAGAAACAGAGGAAGCAGCAGCCCTGAGCTCAAACAGCTCCACAAGAGCAGCTGCCTGGAAGGTGCAGACAGACTTCCGGGCCACAGAACACAGCCAGGTGCCCACGGCCGCCTGCGATGCAACTGGGTCCAGGGGACCAATCCCATGTCATTCTGAAAGTCTGGAGGGAAGGAGGAACGCCTGGCAAGAAGTAGACCCTCAGGGCTCCCCTTTGCCAAACAAACCCTTCAGGCCACCCATGTGCTCATTTCTTCTTAAGCTATGGCATAAGAAAAACTTAGAGCTGTCACTTCACTTCCTCATGAAAAGACAAGACAGCTACAGCCATGAAAACTCCTAGGAGCTTCCTGTAGAGGGACCCTGGGGCAGAGCTGCCACCCAAAGAAGTTTAAGAGGATTTTCAGGGTTTTAACATCTCAAGATTAGCATGACAGCAAGGGCCATGAGAGTCAGCTTATTCTCATTAAAACCCCGGCCCAGAGGAACTCCCTGACTCTGAAGCACATACTGCTGCCTCCTCTATATCCAAGCTGTCTCCCCACAACCAGAATAATCTGTTGAAAATATGTCATTAGGGCCTGAAGAGCTGTAAAACTCTAAACTATCCAGCAGGGGAAAAAGCATCTTCTCTGGGTTTTTGTCAGAACTAAAGCAGCCACCACAGAGCTGCCTTGCTAAAGGCGTGGCGGTGACCACCACCCGGCAAACCGCCTCTCTGTGTGAAAAATGGCCTAACCACATCTCAGCCATTTCTATTCACGGGGTAGGAAGTCGCTTTTTTATGTTTCAGTCTTGCCAGACATGTCTGGTAACTATAATCTTCCTGAGTTCACGTCTGCGGCGACTACACCTCCCGACTACGGAGCGTGGGCCTTCGCAACACGCTCCTACTACTGTCCAAAGTCTTTGCACAAATTCTCCATTCCTGCCCATCTTGAGATTCCCTTTCAGTTCTTCCTTGCTAGGTCAATACTTCTAAGGAAGAAAGGATCACTGCAACCTTCACATCTGGAGACCCACTCAATGTATAAACCCATTACTTATGCATTTTACACACACACACACAGCAGAAACCCATCTAGACGCATTTCCATGGCCTTTCTCCTCTGGGAACTATTCAAAACCATTACCTCCCAGTGCCTGGATTAGAGCCTAACTGCACTCTTGTCTACTGTTGGCAGACATCTAAGTTAGGGACAGCGGGGCTGCAGCTCTCTGCAGCAACCGTGTATAGGCTCTAGAAATACATCCAAATTGGAACAGACAAAGTGGATCTACTGAGATTTAGAAGATACAGGAAAAGCATAAGACCCAAGTCCATCATGTGGACGAAGAGTCAGACTTACTCTGTAAAGCTCTGAAGGCAGAACTCTGGCCAATAGATGCAAGGTTTGGGAAAACAGATGTCAACCAAGAATAAAACCAAAAATCAGTGGAATCCAGAAAGGCTGCCAAGCAGTAATTCTGTTTGTTACTAGGAGAAACAGACAGACAAAGGAAATACGGGGTAGGTGGCTCGCTTTTTTAGGTGAGAAAAGAGGACTCCTGCTCTAGTGCAAAGTTAGCTTAGTGGTTCTTTCTTTTTTCTCCCCCCGCACCCCTCCCCCGGCCCTGGCTCTGAGGCCAGCAGAAATTCTTGGGCCAGGGGACACTTAACAACAAGGGAATTCCAGGAAAACTATTATTAAAAAGGTTACCAATCTAGCAGACACCAACTTAACCAAGCAATCATTCATCATCATTATCATCAAGAATGAAACAAACTGGAGTTCCTGTTGTGGCTCAGCAGGTCAAGAATCCGACCAATATCATGAGGACAAGGGTTCAATCCCTGGCTTCACTCAGTGAGTTAAGGATTGCCGTGAGCTGTGGTGTAGGTCGAGGATGAGGCTTGGATCTGGCGTTGCTGTGGCTGTGGTGTAGGCCGGCAGCTGCAGCTCCAATTTGACCCCTAGCCTGGGAAGCTCCATATGCCGCAGGTGCAGCCCTAAAAAAGCAAAAGAGAATGAAAGGAGCCGACATCACGAGCCCTGTGATGTGATGCACTAAAAAGGAGGGACAGAACATCGCTCTTGGAACTCTCTGGTGGCCTGGCAGTTAGGTGATGAAGGATTCTGTGTTGTCATATACATATACACATGAGAGAACATGTGCTCACGGAAAGGAGTGGTGTGAGTACACGCAGTGTGACAGGACGTTAGCAGTTGGTGAATCAAGAAGTGTTCACTGTATTATCCTTGCAACTTTTTGTAAGCTGGAAATTTTTTCATGATAAAAAGTGTTATAAAAGTTTGCTGGGTGATGCTGACACAACAAGTTGATCAGCATGTGGAGACAGCTGGTCTAGATAACTTCTAGGTCTCCTCCAGCTCTACAACTGCGGATTATTTTTAAGTGTATGGAAAACAGTCCTATGAAACTAAACTGACCAGTGCTCATTCTATGATAATCAAACCAAGTTAAAACTGTTTTAAAAGAAGGTAAGCGAACAATGTTAATAGTTCCACCTTACATTTGGACTAGTTTATGCCGACTTGCTGAAACAGGAGAGGCTTCATATGTTAAAGAGGAAGATAAAGGCTCATGAAAACTCTCTCTGCTCCCAGGAAAAGCACCTGCAACTTCTTAATTTCTCCAGGTGCCTGATGGGACTTAACACCAAAATGTACTTTAGCAAAAACAATTCTTAGATACACCAGGTCAATAAAGACCCACTGAGTAAAGATGAAGCCTAGGGAGGTTAGCATCAAATCAGCTCAAGAAGAATTTGCACTCGTAGCACAACCCCAACAGCTTTATTCCTTAATGGAGTTTACATCATTTGGCCTTTGAGGCGGTGGTGGGTGGGGTGGAGGCAAAGGGTGGTACAGTTGGCCTGCAAACCCACAAGTTCTGCATCCACAGAGTCAACCAATCATGGACCAAAAACATTCAGGGGGAAAAAATCTAGGAAGTTTCAAAAAGCAAAACTTGAATTTGTAAATAGTGGCAACTGTTTACATAGCATTTGCATTGTGTTAGGAATTATTATAAATAACCTAGAGATGATTTGAGGTATAAGGGAGGATGTAAGTAGGTTTACGCAAACACTGTGCCGTTTTATACAAGAGATTTGGGCCTGGTATCCAAGGGGATCCTAGAACCAATACCGTTGTAAATACTGAGGGAAGGCTGTATTTCTAAAAAGAGAAGTACATTCTTATTCCTTTAGACTCAATTTCTTTTATGTGTGCAAAATCAAGGGATAGGAAAATGTGCTTTTAAGAACCAAAGTCTTACCCTTTAATCAGAGCTTTAGAAGCTAACCAAACCAACCACCAAATGGGAAAACAATCGCTTCAAGGAGTCTCCCCCCAAAACAAAACCCCAAAGAGGCTGATGGAGAAATGTTATATTAAGCTTCACCACTAGTAACAAATAACAAACTCCCAAGTGCCCTTTCAGAAATACCACATGGTATATACCTTTAAAAATCAGGACCTCAAGTATTACTAGTAATCAGGTCTTTTTAGTTCATATCCATGATCTCATTTGAACTCCAAAACCATCCGGCAGAGTAGCTGGTATACCCCACTTTACCACAGAGGAAAGACATTCAGGGAAACTGAGGAACTTGTTCAAGTCAACGCCAGTAAGTGGCGGCAGAGAATTCAAACTTGGGTCTGATGTGAAAGACCTTGACCTATGAGGGTTTTCCATTCTGCCACACTACTTCCAAGAAAAACAGCTGGAGTAACTTCCCATTTTGAAGATTAGAAAACAGAACTGAAAGACTGGGCCAAAACAAAAGCTAACACGCTCCATCACCACAGGTCAAACTGCTTCTCCACCATCAGGGCCCAAGAGCTGAAGGATCCCCCGCCCCCGCAGAGCCTGCCGAGGTCCAGCTCATGGGAAGCACATGTGATAAATCAGTATTTCTCAAAGGAAAACATGAAATATCTGCTTTGCACTTGGAAACTGACAGAAGGCCCTTAAATTTCCCTTCCCAGCGGCTGCTATATGCAGAGCAAGTGAAAGGTAGCTGACGTGAATAATGCTGTGACTCAAACAAACTCTAGGTTGGTGCCAAAAAGCAAAGCTTATCCGAATGACAACTCGAGTCAAAAACAGCAGGTGGGAGAGCAGAGGAGAGAGGTTGACGTCATGGCCCCACCTGCAAGCTCTGCCTCGGGTCCAGGCCCAAGGCCAGCAGGCTGGGTGTTTGTCATCAGGCCCACCAGTCTGCTACCTGGCCCAGCCTCACTGGGAGGGAGAGTCAAAGCCAGACCCCCTGCTGGGTCCTATTTCTGAGCCCTTCCAAAGGCCAAGAGCGACCACACATAGAGAGAAGCTAAAGGCTGCAAAGAAGGGGCTCAGGCTTGAAAGCCCAAGGAAATGAGAGGGGAGCTGCACCAGCAGCTTTTAAGAGGAAAATGGGGCTTTCCCTGGTGGCCTAGTGGTTAAGGATTCTGTTGTCACTGCTGTGGCTCAAGTCACTGCTGTAGCTCGGGTTCAATCCGGGCCCAGGAACTTCTGCATGCCAAGAGCGTGGCCCAAAAAACAAAATAAAGTAAAATGGAGTTACAGATGCCCCTCTTCCCACACTTCCACCACAAGCTACTGAAAATCAGATTCCACTTCAAAGAAGTATGGAAAGCAAATTTTAAAAAATGTTTTAATCTAGGAAGTAGAATTTAATCATTTCTTGCTTATTAAAAAGTAAGCTAATCGTTGTGATATCTTTTACCTGCATTTTTTCGTTTTTTCCTTTTTCCTCTTTTTTTTTTTTTGCTTTTTAGGGCCGCACCACAGCATATGGAGGTTGCCAAGCTAGGGGTCCAATCAGAGCTGTAGCTACCGGCCTACACCACAGCCACAGCAACTCGGGATCCGAGCGGCATCTAGGACCCACATCTGCGACCTACACCACAGCTCACAGCAATGCCAGATCCTTAACCACTGAGCGAGGCCAGGGATCGAATCCACAACCTCATGGTTCCTAGTCAGATTTGTTTCCTCTGCGCCACGCCGGGAACTCCCAAATTTTTCTTTTTTGAATTTAAATGATTTTAAAAATCATGATAGCAAATTATGCCTTGAATATGGTCCCTATTTCCCCATTTCTGCCACTTCTAAGCTTTTCAGGCATTAAAGGAAATGTGCCCAACCTTTCCAGAACTGGTGTGGGTTTTAAAAACAAAAACAAAACCACTGAAGCTGCATTTTCCCATTCCCAGGCAAGCCAAAAGCAGATGGGCTGAAGCAGAAAACAGTCAGGATGACAAAGAGGAGCCTGAGTGGCTGAGAGTAGAAGCCAGAGAGGACCAAAGAGCAAGTGCGGCTTGGAGAAATGATGCAGAGAAATCCTGGCAGCAAAGTACACACCTTGGCATTGAGATAAGTGTCAAAGGGGCCGTACTTTTTGAGTTCTTTGATCTCAAGAGCATTCTATAAAAAGGAGAGGAAAAGAAAATGTGATGATAAAATGGATGGAATATATCAAAGCAATGCACAGCCCCGAGGGGCCCAACACTAGAACGCTCGGATCTGCCCTCTGGGGTGCCTCAAAAGAAGTTAAAGAGGAAGACAACCTCCAGGGCACAGCGCCATCACCCCCTCCTAATTCCAGCATCCACGTGGGACAACATGAATGGCTTCTAGTCAATCAACGTGGTACTTGTAACTACTGCCTCCATAGGTTCCTCAAGCTCTGCAGCCCTTGTGTTCAGCCCCTGCCCGCCGCCCCCCGCCCCTGCCAGCCAGACACTCAAAGCACTGGGCTGGGGTCCCCCCTACCACAGGTACCCCAGGCGAGAGGTGGCTGTGAGCAGAACAAGCTGGCATACTCAAGTGGCTCAAAACGCCAAGCAGCTGTGCTCCAAGGCAAAAGTGAGCAAAGACAGGCTTAGAAATGGTGGCTGAAAATTTCATAAATGAGAAGGATTTTAATGGATGTCTAGATTTTTCAACACTGCAGAATATTAGTTAAAAGCAAACTTCCTTATACATTTCCTCCAGATAAGAGAAATTACCATCACTTAGCCAGGAGGAGTCAAATTGCATTTAGATTTTAAAGAGACAATTTTTATGCCTAATGTTATAAAACAAACATCCTCGCTGATGATCTTAAATGTCGGTTGCTCGCCTATCCGGGAAATACAGCCTGAAAGGGGAAGGGAAGCTGATTAACAGCTACACACACACAACCTCCCAATTAGAGGTTTGGGGAGAGCGCTGCTGTGGTTTCCTCCCAACTCACAGCCAAGCTGCCCTTTTCTTGAATCAAAATCACGTTCTTAACAGCTCTCTGAGAATGTGCCCGGTCTTGTCAGATGGACCGGCAAGAACAGTTCCCTATTTTTGGAGGAATAACCCTGATCTAATCCTACAGGCAATTTAACAATCTCCTCTGAGTGAAGTCAACAGGAAAACAGTCCCAAGCTTGTCGAGAAAGGGAAGCATCCCTCCCTTCAAGCAGCTAAGAAACGTTATCTGCTTCAGCTCAGAGCAGGGATGGCTTATCACACAGGGAGAGCCCAGCTCCTTTCAAATGGACCTCATCTCAGATGCAAACTACAGGGACTTGTGTTATAAAACACAAGGGAGGCTTGTCTTAGAACTTACATAATTCAAATAGAACTTTTCCCAAGGAAAAAAACATAAAGGAGAGGAGGTACAGTCTCATTGTACCTGAATCTATGGCCACCGGACAGCGTTTTTGCTCAAAAGCAGCCTTTTATTTTTTAAGAATTCTCTCTGCTTTGTCAGAGCAAGGTCAGCCTAAAATGGACACAAGAGGACGCCACGGAAATGATCTTCACTCAGTGGAATCACCCTTGACCTCCACTCCTGTGTCTTTGTGGGGTCACTTTTCAGCACTAGCACGAGGACTTCACTTCTGCGATTCCTGATGTACATAAACAAGAAGAGCACAGTTCAGAGAGGGCTGGCTGACCCACACTGGTACCTCTGCTCTCCAGCTAAGGCTGTACTGCCACGCCGATGCCATCAGCCAGACAGCTGGAAACAAATTCTGGGCAATTTTGCAGGACTTGCATTATTTCAAAGTCTGCACATGAGGTGAGTGTTGGGAATGTTATTACAGTACTCTGCCAGATGTGCATGACACAAACACACATAAAAGGTGCCTTCTGTGGTGTGAGGGTTCCCTGACGCTAGAAGGTGGGGTGCTGGGGAGAGGGAAGGCCTGCTCAAGCAGCTGCTTCCCTGAGATCTGGGCTGCAGTCTGGCTGCAGCTACATGGAAGAAAGCTTCCCTTCCTTCCAACCTGTTCATTGACTTTGGTGTGTGACGGCCCTTGATGGATGAGCAGCCGCACTATCTGGGCATCTCCTTTCCAGGCTGCCAAGTGCAGAGGGTAACAGCCTTTACAGTCAGCCACGTTGGTCAGCGCGTCATTCCGCAGAAGAACCTCGACCACATCCCTAGGAAAGCAAAAATGAATCATGAGTTTGCAGAATTCAAAAGTCTTTCCTACAAAGAGCTCTTTACACCTATAGAGCAGGAGGCCCTCCACCTGAGCTCATCACCCAGTCTTTCTCTTTTATTCCATGAGCTGTTGAGAGAAGAATGAGCCACCTTGAGCCACATCACACTGACTCATCACCTCCCAGGCTCCATCACCTCTAGGCTTTCTAGATAGTTCATCTATTTTCCATTACTTTGAAAACATCTGCCTCCCTTGTCTAAACCTTTCAAGGTTTCCTTGTTTGTTATGTTGAAACAGCATTTAGGGATCGAATTTACATAAAAGAAGTCATGCAAAACAAATATCATCCAGAGCACTTAGTGATGTGGGAGCTGGAAGTGATGTGCTCTGACGGGCAGAGCAGGATGCAAGTTGTTGCAAACATGAGCCAGACACATATGGTATCATTTGATGCATCCAGAAAGAAGGGCTTTCTTCTTGGTGACACCACTAATTAAGCAGACACAAATGTATAATTATCCCCACACACATGAGGTCAAAGAAAATCCCCACCGTAAATAAAAACAGCAGCTGAAGGTGAACCTGGCTAACAAGCTACAGTCACTCAAGTCTGAGATTCACTTTAATTCAGGTTACCCTACTATTTAAGGGGAACTCTTTACAGATTTTCTGTTAGCTTTGTCTACAGAAAAACTCGTTCGATGTATCTCAACAGAGTTTAACGCAGAAGGAAACAGCCTTCTTTCCTGCGCACCAGAGTCATCGGGTTGGGCCAAATTTCACACCAGGGGTACAGAGTACCACCAGGTGGCAGGGCCCTGCTCCCAGCTCAGAAAAATCTAAATGGTCCCAATAATCTTTCCTCACATCAGCTAAGCTTCTACTGCTTATCTCCTTTAGTGCTATGCTTCAAACTCTCCTGAAAACCCTCTCTTCTGCTACACTCTGGCTTCCAGTCTTCCTGGCAAATCTACCCATTATGCTCCACCACTGCGCCTGCTCCTGCTCTAAGCCATGGCATATTCTTCCTCACTTGCAGGGTAGTGCCCTCTGTGGGCTGCCTGATCATTTGAAATTGTGCCTTCTCTCAAACCCCGGCCCAAGTGCACCTTCTCCAGAAAACTTTCCACACAAATCCCACCCAATTGCTAAACTCTCTATACTTAAGAGAACTAAATAGGCCATGTTATTTATGTATTTTTCCCCTTAAAAACGGTGCTTTTGTCTACAAGACTACTTTTTCTTTTCTTTTTCAGCCATACCCACAGCATACGGAAATTCTTGGGCCAGGGACTGAATCCAAGCCACAGCTTCAACCTATACTGCAGCTCTGGGACACCAGACCCTCTAATCCACTGTGCTGGGCCAGGGATCAAACCTGCACCTCCACAGCGATCCAAGCATTTGCAGTCGGATTCTTAACCCACTGCACCACAGCAGGAACTCCTGCAAGGCTAGTTTTATGAGGAAAAAGTGACAAGTAGAAAGACAAAGCAAGTAAATAACTACTTAACGGAAGGAAAGTTTCTTATGACCCCTCCATTTATTTTCAGTTTATAAAGGGGCTGGTTACCTAATAAACTATCCAGCCCCTTTATAAGCTGGCTACCCTAAACCTGAGATTCATATTCAGATCACTGTATCGTACTGCCCCATTTCAGAGGGGAAAAGAATAAGCAGAAGAAAAGGCAAAGCATGATTTCTGGTTCAAGGTTTTTTAGGGGAGGGGGTGGGAAAGGACACTTGTTTGTTTATAGCTATGCCCATGCTACTCAGAAGCTCCTGGGCCAGGGATCGAACCTGTACCACAGCTGTAACTGGAGCCGCAGCAGTGACAACACCAGATCCTTAACCACTAGGTCACCAGGGCACTTCAGGAAAGATGTTTAAATGATACACTAAAGAGAGATTCACGAATTCCAGGTGGACTAAATTTAGGTCGTCTCTGTTCTTTAGCACCCCTGCTTAGGACACCTTTACAGGAAGCACAGGAGACAAGCCAAGGCCTGGATTCTGGAGCGGGCAGGGCAGGAACATGGCATGTTCATACTTACTTATGGCCATTCAGAGCAGCATGATGCAGAGGTGTATACCCAGTGCTGTCCACACAGTTCACATTGGGCCCTCGCCAGATGCTATGGGGGGAAAAAAAAGACTGAAGTCACAAACCAAACCTGGAGACAGCTAGCTGCTTGGAAAAGAAGTCTGTGCAGTGTTTACCCCAGCTGGTTCCTTCCATATGACTTCTGATGAAGGACAGCAATTATTTACTACAGAAATGCACGGCACGGAGGGTACACAATGCTTCGCTGAACAAGGAGTCAAGGGTCAAGACAACAGTGCCGTCCTTTCAGAGCTTGTTTTCCTGAACCCTTCTCCTCACTGGTGACTTCACTATTCACTCGGTCTGGAGCTCACACCTCTGAATACTCCCAGGATTAGAAGAACAGCTCTTGGAAAGGTCGTCAAAAACATCACTGAACCAAACCACTCAGCCAGTTAGAGGTAACTGGTGACAGAAGGCTTGAGAGGAACCTAAGTATAGCCTGGGTATATAATTAGGATGATTCAGCCACAGGGACCAAGAGAAAGAACCCACATTCATAAAAGCACCAGGATACATGTGTTAAGATGCAAGAGACAATTTTGTCTTTCCTTTGTGAATATGACTTACTGGTAATAAAAAGAATAACAAAGGAATCTACAATTTGGGTGCCTTATTTGTATCAGAAATACCATACTAAGAAGGTTGGAATATCATCTCATTTAATCCTCAGAGCCTTAATTCTGACCTTACTACATTGGCCAGAACTTCTAAAATACCACTAAGTGGCAGAGAGCAGCCCTGTTTTGGTCCTTGTTTCTGCTGAGAAAGCCTCCAATGCTGGCAGTTGGTTTGAGGTAGACACTCTCGACCATGTAAAGGAATTATCTCATTTTTTTCCCCTTTTAAAATGTATTAGAAATACTGTTTAAGTACATTTTTACATCTATGGATAAAACCATAGTTTTTTCCACACTGAACCTACTAAAATTTTATCAATGCCTTTCTTAATATTGAGCCATCCTTTCACATCTGAAATAAATCTCATTTGGCCATTATCTGTTAAGGCCAGTCAGTGAATTCTACTTGAGAGTATTTTACTTAGGATTTTCACATCTGCATTCATAAGTGAAGCTGAGTGCAAGTTTTTGCTTTCTGTGCTATTGTTATTGGGTGATATCAGTGTTATGTTTAAGACAGATCACCTGGGCAGCTACCTACCTATTTGTATATTCAGGAATCACTGTCACAGCACTGAAATTATAAAGAACCACCAGCAAAACCATCTGGGACCAGAGCCTTTATACTTAGATGTTGGAAGCAGTGTTTTTAATAACAATAAAATTCTGAAAATAGCCCAAAAGTTCACCAATAGAGAATTTATAATGATAACTAAGGTATAAACACATAGAATATTATATACTATTTATATTTCTATGTAATAAGACAGAGTAGAGATTATAATATAATGCTAAAGAGAAAAAAAATTAAAAATATTATAAAGAAAAAAATTTATGAGAGACATTTTTCAGGATAGCAGATTGAGTGCACATGTTTACTCATCTCCTGTCTAAAGTTCTATGAAGTAAAACAATTCCTGCCTTTTTTACACCACAGACAGTTGACAGAAAATAGATTCAGCCCAAGAAACTATGAAAAAATGTCATCAAGTTACTGGCAACTTTGAGCAATTCCTCGAAGGCAGAAATCAGACAAGGGCAGATCTACAGAAACACAACCTAGAAGGATGCAAACTAAAATAATCATATACTGCTTTTCACCTATCAGAGTGACAAAAATGAAAATAAGGACATTAAAAAGCGCTGGTAAAGATCAAGGAAGCAAGCGCTCTTAAATACCACTGGTATGAGTTTAGATTGGTGAAATCCTCTGGGAGGACAATTTGGCAGCATCCACCAAAACAAGAAACAGGCCTTCACTTTGAGCCAGCATTTCCACTTCCGGGCAACTGCCCAACAGAAGCACTCGTACATGTGCACAAAGACATGTGCTTGTACAGGACTGCTTCACTATAAGAGTAAAAACTAAAAACTTAATGTATACCAATAGGTGGGCAGTTAAATATCAGGAATACCCAGGTTATTTGTTCACTGTCCATTAAGGAAGATGGTGACAAGGTCAGGAATTCGAGGCCCTTCCTGGTATCCCCATCCTCCACCAAGCCTGGGTTCCTATAGCACCTTCCAAACAAAGAGCTAAAAGCAGTTCGGTCTCTTTGTCACACCTGTACTTCATTTCCTAAACCAAAAAGCAGAGACCTGTGTGTGACAATGAACAGAATGACGGAAAGTGAAACAGATGTGGGAGTTCCCTTGTGGCACACTGGGTGAGGGATCCAGCATGGTCACTGCTATGGCTTGGGTCACTGCTGTGGCACAGGTTCAATCCCTGGCCCGGGGACATCCACATGCTGCAGGTGAAGCCAAAAAAAAAAAAAAAAGAAAGAAAAAAAAAAAAAGAAAGAAAAAAGTGAAACAGATCTGGAAAGGTATGAAAACCAGACCTCCTGGATTTTTTTTGTAGGGGGGAGCCACACCCACAGCATGCGAAATTCCAGGACCAGGGATCAAACCCAAGCCACAGCAGTGACAATGCCAGATCCTTAACCCACTTGGCCAACAAGGAACTCCTAGATTTATTTTCAATTGCTCCACAAGGCCAAAAAACCATCATTCTATTATAAAATAGGTAACGTTAAAATCCAAAAACAAATTATTTGCCCCAAATTACAAGCCAATTCTGTGGCAGATCCCAAACTCCCATTTATGATGCTCTTGGCATTTGGCCAAACACAGACTTTGTGATCTAACCGGATGACAGGATGATGTGAATATGCAGTCACACAAGGCTATACACGACCACAAGACGACTGGACTAAACCAATAGGAGTTGGGAAAGAAAAAATACCCAAACAGGTAAAAGCAGTGGAGTTGGGAGCACAGGTATGTCAGTTCGGGTGCTCCAGCAGCACTACCTCAATCCAGGTCCCCAGGGAATCTTAACACTAAGGTGTAGGAATTCTTCTGTGGTGGCAGGAACTTCCACATGCTGTGGCAGCAGCCAAAACACAAAACAAAACAAAACTAAGGTTTAAGCTGCCCTTGCTTTTAACAAAAAGGCAGGCAAGCCTCCATCATTTTCTAACTTGTACCTCCACATCTCCGGTTTAGAGGTTTTGACATTTGGATATCTCATACCAGCCCTAAAACTACCCCAAAACCATTGGAAAAGACAAGGTAGAAAGATAAAGACTTTGCTGCATAAAGCTGCAACATTTCCAGCTGGAGAGGCCCTTCCCCCTCCTCTTCTTCTAACTGGCATTTCTTCTCAATGCCCTTCTAGAAGTTTAGGGATGGGCAGTATATTAAATAAAATCTAAATGAAAATGGAGAACTGCAATCCTTCTGCATGGACTTTTAGCTTCAGAAAGGATGGTAGTGACCTTCCCTCCACTCAAGTTTCTTCCTTTCTGGCAGCCCAAGGAAAGTACTATTTACCATCCTGGTCTTCCTCACTATCACAGCTGCCCTATTAGCTTCATCTACAGCACCACGTAACAAAGGGCTGCTCACCGATGGAAAAAAGAAGAACACAGCACACAGGAGAACCAGGGGAAAAAAAATCAAAAGAAAACAAAAGCTGGTCCAGGAGATTCCTAAACAAAGTCTAACCTACAGAGATTGTGCAGAAATGCAAGAGTTGCCTTGACCCGCAGAACAACCCTCAGAACAACCCTCAGACTAATCTTTTTTTTTTTTTTTTTGTCTTTTTGCCATTTCTTGGGCTGCTCCCGCGGCATATGGAGGTTCCCAGGCTAGGGATCTAATTGGAGCTGTAGCCACCTGCCTACACCAGAGCCACAGCAACGGGGGATCTGAGCCATGTCTGCAACCCACACCACAGCTCATGGCAACGCTGGAACGTTAACCCACTGAGCAAGGCCAGGGATCAAACCCGCAATCTCATGGTTCCTAGTCGGATTCATTAACCACTGAGCCACAACGGGAACTCCCCTCAGACTAATCTTAATGGTCCCTAAATTCAAAACTTGCCTCTGCCACTTGCCAGTTATGTGACCTTGGTCAAGTCACTTAATCCTTCAAATATTTCTGCCTTTGGACATTCCGCTGTGATGGGCTCCCCAGGACTCAAATGGCTCAGGGAAACTGGAACTAAACTGGCTTGAGCTGGTTTAATTGCACTAGGATTAAGAGGCTGAAGACATGGCACAGCAACCCAGCTGCAGGGACATGGTCTTGGAGCACAGCAAACCTTGCCTCCCATGCCTCCGAAGCACCTATGAGACAGCGCCAGGCAGTGACAAGTGCCATAAAGGAGCAAAGCAAGCAGATAAAGCAAAGAAGGGATAAAACATGACAGGGGTAACATTTCAAATAAGGTCCACAAGACCTCTTCTAAGAAAGTGCCCTTTGAGAAGCAACTTGAATAAAGTGAAGAAATAACCAGTGTGGGTGTGAGAGAGCATCAGTGCAAAAGCCCTGGGAGGGAAGATGCTGGCCCAACAGCTGGGGCACCGCCTGCAGGGCTGGGGCTTACAAAGGACGTGGAGGCGAGCTCAGTCCACCAGCGGCCACAGGGCGCCTACTGTGCTCTGGGCTGGATGTCAGTGGTACAAAACAGAGGAAGATGCAAAGTCCATCCATACTGAAGGAAAGGCGGAGCACTTTTGAATCAAGAGGAAGAGGCACAGACTCTAAAGTCCAAACCAGGGTGATCAACAGTCAGTCCCTAAAAGGGCATCAGGGCTCTTCCTGCAATTTTTTTTTTTTTTTTTTTTTTGTCTTTTTTAGGGCCACACCCAGGGCATATGGAGGTTCCCAGGCTAGGGCTCAAATCAGAGCTACAGCTACTGGCCTATACCACAGCCTCAGCAACACGGGATCCGAGCCACATCTACAACCTATACCGAAGCTCACGGCAACACTGGATCCTTAACCCACTGAGCAAGGCCAGGGATCAAACCTGCGTCCTCATGGATGCTAGTCAGATTTGTTTCAGCTGAACCACGACAGGAACTTCCTGCAAGTACTTTTTTGAAAATTTTTCACAGTCTCTTCATTTCTCTTTAATACTTAATGGTATGCTTTATTCAGCTGTAACATGATTTCAAGAGTAGAAGTAAGAAATATTACTGATCGACTTCAGGGTGTAAAAAACATCACTATTAAAGATGGCTAGGTGAGGCTTTTTTAAATGCAAATAATCTTTTTAAGTTTTTAAGTTTCTAGTTCATCAAACTGTGCTTAATGACAGGAACACCAAGTACTCTGGAGTGTCTGGAGCCTGACCGTCAATGTGTGGATGGAGAGGCAGGCAGAGCCCCATCATGAAGGGTCCTGGGAAAGTTCTGAGCAGGGAATGATCAGATGTATGTTTGGAAAAATCCTTCTGTTGACAGCTGGGAGGTGGAAATCTAGGCAGTGAATTTATTATTCACTATACTGTTATGACGGCCTGAAATATTTCAGAATTTGAAAAAAAAATCATTATGCTGAGCTTTGTGTAGATGATCGACTGGAAAAAATGAGCAACTAGATCCAGGGAGACCAGTTCGAAGCCAGCAAGTCAAGCATGAAGTGAGGACCTGAATGAGGCCCGTGGTAAGGAGGACCAAAACAGGATCGATTCAACAGGATCTGGTGCTAAATGGGGAGAAGGGTAGGTGAGAATAATTCAGTGGACAGAGAGAGTAAACTGAGGAGGAAAAACAGTGCTGCTGTGTTTGTGACTGTGGTAGTGAGGAGCGGGGAAGGAGCGGGGGAGGCAGGTGGTGTTTTGGTTTGGATTAGCCGAGCTGGGCTGAATGTGGACACCCACCTGTGTCCAGTCAGCAGGTACATATGAGGGTCTGGAACCCCATGGTTACCCGGTCAGTTTAAAATGACAATGCTCACAGAGAACTATATTCAATGTCCTATGATAAGCGATAATGGAAAAGAATATTTTAAAAAGAATGTGTACACACACACACACAACTGAATCACTCGCTGTACAGCAGAAATTAACACATTGTAAATCAACTATACTTCAATAAAAATAAAATAATAAAATGACAATGCTCAAATGTTTACATGCACATATGTGACCCTTGTCTGACCCTTGCAAACACATTATGCAGTAGGAAAGCACATGTTGTTATCTCCACCTCACAGGTAAGAAAACTGAAGTTCCAATGACTTACTGATTGTCATACAGTTAATTAATGTAGAACTGAAACAAAAATGCATGTCTGACTTCTAATGCATGTTCCTTCTAGTTTCTTCAGGCTCTTGACCTGGGCTGTTGAGAAAAAACAGCTTGGAGCTCTGTGGGTCTCCTCCTCCATTAGTTCTCAGACGTCAAAGACCCTCAGAGCACCAAGTCACTGACTCTGTGAAGAGGGAGCAATGGCAATGAACTTGAGGGGGAAGAGATGTTCTGGGCAGCTCTCCATTAATTCTTCATTAAATCATTCAGGTCTAAACAGGAGTTTGTCTCATCAGCCTTCTTCCGCCAAAGGTCTTCAGTGTTTTCCCCTTTTGGTTGGTTATCCCTGCAGAGGCGGATCTGTCGCTGAACCTCAGGAAGGCCTGGCCATTTTCCAACACAATGAAACACTGTCCAAAGCCAGCCTAATTTTAAAAAGACTTCATCTTACTCAAATGGATTTGACACATCCTTACTAAAATGCTTTCTACATACTTAACCGTTGAGGGTAAAAGGAGAAAGAACATGGAGCCAAGGAGACCTTTCCCATTGTCAGATCTTTGCAGAAAGACAAAACTTACGGACGTGAAACAACCATATAGGAAAGCCCCAAGACCATGCCAAAGGAATTCTGGCTAACTGGGAAAACTGAACATACATTTTTAAATTTCTGCTCACTCCTGAAACCCATTAAAGTGAGAGTGAAAACAAACAAAAAAGGATAGGAGACAGATAACTGTGACCACAAAATGCCAACATTTTTTGGAAGACGAGAAGTAGGTAAGTTAGTAATGCTGGAAAAGTGAATCCTTGCAGCTGGAGAAGGGGACGCCAACTCACACAGGCACCCTGGGAAGGCTCCAGGACTAGAGGTACCTGATGGCACAGGAGACAGGGATGAGGAGGGGCAGAAACCAAGGACTTGGTACAAACTCTGTATGAGGCGGTGACAGACCACATCCAGGGCAGCCAGCAGACGCTTGCCCTGAGCCCAGGCCGGGGAAGGTGGAAAGAACTGAACCTGGTGGGCTCTAAACCCGCGGACATCAGGAAGGGCAGAAGCCAGGAAGAGGCTCTGTGCTGAAAACAAAGGCTCTAAGAGGAAGTCAACATCCTGAAGGATGAGATCCCAGACCTGCTCACCCAGTTGGCTCCCAAAATGCTGAGAGCCCTGCCCTCCATCCTCAAACAGAAGGTTGGAAGGTTCTTCCCCGTAGAAACCGACTAACTCCACAGGTAGGTTCAACAGATGCTGACTTCGGGGGATTCCTCACAAAGCAGGTAGGGTCCCCCCCAAGCCCCCCAGGGTGTACCATCCTTGACAGGTTCCTCTCACCTCTGTACAGACCATCCCATCGGCTTTTTAGTGTCTCTTTCTTTAGTAAAAATGACAACCAAGGATCAGCATACATTTGAGGGAAGCATTCAACATGGAGAGAGAAAGCACAAAACAAACAGAATAAAGGGAGAAAAAGCAAAAGAAATAACCAAATAAACCTCAACCAAGAACAAAAAAAACCTATTATCACACAAATACAGGATTAGAAAAAATTGGATCAGTGCACAGATTACAGAAATTTTTAAAAATTTATAGAATAAATAAAAATATAAAGAGCTAGATGATAAAGCTGAGTAAATCTGTCAGAAAGTGGAACCAAAAAAGAAATGGGAAATTTGAAAGAAAGGATAAGAAAATGAGAGGACCAAGAGTTCCAGAGAAAAGGAGAAAATTATCAAAGAAATAACTTAAGAAATGTTCTTAGAACTGAAAATATGCACTGCCAGTTCAAAGAGTCCATCCTGTACTTAACACAAAAAATACTTTTTAACAAGACCCAACCTCAGGGCACACTGAAATTTCAGAATACCTACAATAAAAAAACAATTTCCAGAAAGAAAAAACAGTCTGCATACAAGGGACTGAGAGGCATCAGAATTTTCAATAATTTCAAGATTTTCAAAAAGTCTTAACGGCTTTTGTCTTTGGAAGCCCTAAGACAAAGGAACATTGCTTTCAAAATCTGAAGGTGAAATGATTTCCAATCTAAAATTCTGTAGCAGATAAATGATCAGTCAAGTATAAAAAGAGAATAATGATATTTTTAGACATGCAGAGTCTTAAATTCTACCTCCCACACGCCCTTTCATCAGGAAGTGACTGGAGGATGTTCTCTACCAAATAAATGAGCAACTCAAGAAAGAGGAAGACAGGCATCCAGGAAACAGGACAAAAAAAGGCAAAGAGAATCAGCATGCAGCAAGCCTCAAGAACACCCACCCATCGCTGGGAGACACAGGGCTTTGACATCTGTGGGAGAAAATGAAATGGACAAGATCAACTAATGCCTCGGCATGGCACATGGAAAAGAATATTTAGAGATTTAAAAATTATGGTTGTAATTGGGGAATTAAAAGTGAGCTGGGAGTTCCCTTGTGGCTCAATGGGTTAAGGATCTGGCATTGTCACTGTTGTGGCGAGGATTCAATCCCTGGTCCAGGAACTTCCACATGCCGCGGATGCAGCCAAAAGGGAAAAAAAAAAAAAAAAAGAGTGAGCTGGACATAAGAAACTCAGAAAACCAGCAAGAGAGGCAGTACAAGAAAAAAAAAAAGACTGTCATATGCTAATTAGTTCAGCAGGTGAATACTAACATAATAATAATAAAAACAAAAACATCAGATACTGAAGTAACTAAAAATTGTGACATATCTGAAGGGTGAAGGGGGGAAGCAGTGAACTAAAAGAGTACAAGAAAGCTACACCCTCCTCTTTCATGACAAAGACTGAAAAAGGATGTCTAACATTTTAAATAGCAATACTCAGAAACACTGAGGAAACACCTGAGGAGAGCGAAGAGCTGGAAGTGGCTGTTATCCCAGAGAAGAACTCAGGGCTGCAGAAACTGCCCCCTGGTAAGGACCATGCAGAAACGATTTGACACCACACGTCAGGCTGGACAAGCCCTTGTCCACTAGGACATGTATGGTTCTTGTCACCTTGGCTTTGGTGGCCCTGTGTTTTTTTGTGTTTCAAATATGTGTGAAAGACCGTGACTTTGAAAGGTTCACTCCCTCATGAGAGAGGAACACAGAAGATGGCAATGCCCCATTTTACTTTCACGGGTGACACAACTCACACAATGAACCTGGAAGGATGGCCTCCTTGTGCCACAATGCCAGCAAGGAGCTCTCCCCTCTCCTGCCAAGGACAGCTGTCTTCTGCTTCTAGTCGGGAAGCTGCACTAATGCGTGTACGCACACCTACACATACCCACACCCGCCCACTCGCAAAACCTTGTACCTTCACTCTAATACCTGCTATTTTCAAGCACCACTACCCTGGGCAAAGCTAGCGCTGCCTCCCCAGCGATGCTGTCACAGGAGTGGGCATGAGGACGGTGGCAGGAGGGCCAGGGACACGGCAACCTGCAAAGTACACAGCCGTGAAGCGAGCACGGCTTTGGGAGTGCTCTGCTGTTACTGCGATGTGTTCACGCCGACTAACGACTAACGACTAACGTCTAAACCGGCCTCTTCCGAGCTGTATTTCCTTCCTGGTTTATGCGGATACTCTGCGGGCCTCATCTTCTACTTGAACCAGTTTACTTCAGCCTGGCTTCTCAACACTGAAGCACACCCTGCTTCTGTCCCACACCTCCGAAAAAGGCGCCCCAGTGTTGAACTGTGTGAAAATGGTCTCTGGAGTTAAAATTCTGATTCCTGTCACACTGCAGGCTCCATGACAGCAGGGACCGTGCCCGTCTTGTGCCATCTTCCCTAAGAGCAGGCCCCCCATGCGGGGCACAGTAAGCGCTCAGATATTTTCGGGGGGGGGGGATGGGACGGGAAAGGCCCTGTGCCATCCTAATACCTGACGAGAAGAGCGAGCAAGCCCTAGAGAACCCCAGGGGCTCAGAAACAAAACATGATGTGCAGTGCCCCGTGACAGAGCTGGGGACGAGCCGAGGGAACACAGGGGAAAGCGCGCATGAACGGCACCCCACGGGCAAGAGAAAGGCACGAAAGGGCTTGGCAAACAGGGACGAGTGTGTGATCACCTTGGCCATCACCCTGCAGCCAAGGTCGTCTATTTTTTTTTTTTTTTTTTTTGCTTTTTAGGGCCATGCCCATGGCACATTGAAGTTCCCAGACTAGGGGTCCAATCAGAGCTGTAGCCACCGGCCACAGCCACAGCCACAGCCACGCCAGATCCTTAACCCAGTGAGTGAGGAGGGATCGAACTTACCTCCTCATGGATACTAGTCGGATTTGTTACCGCTGAGCCACACAGGGAACTCCAAGGTGGTCTTCTAAAAACACACACTGCCTAGTTTTCCGCATGCCTTCTACAGAGTTCTCTTTCCTAGAGACCACGCTCCCTCTGGCCTCCTCCCCGGCACCCCATTCAGTCCGGCCTCTCACCTCCTCTTTAGTGGTAAGCAAAGCTCTCCTCCTCAGGGAACCCTTTCCTTTTCTTCCCAGGCCAGGCAGGAGTCTCTATGAGCTACTTGGAGAGCTCCTTGTACATGGCCTTGGTTACATGATCTCAGTTCAGAGCCCTACATTGGTTATTATTTGATTGTCTTTCTCACTAGACCACAAGCAACTTCCAGGCAGATCCAAATATGTGATGTTTACCACCGTGCCCTCACTGTCAACAAAGTACTGCACGTGGCACGTGCTGAGAGCTCTGCAAGAGAAAGAAACGGACACCTAAAGGCATGAGGAGCCTTTACCATAGATTACTTTTTTAGGTTATAGAAACTGTAAGAACTCAAATATCCTCTGTCCAGTTACTTCCTGAGTAAAAAATAGTGCACAAATTCTTCTAAATATATGTACTGATTCATACTACTTTAAGGTAACATGTTACTTAGAAAGAAAAAGCAATGTTTCTTGCATTGTTTAGTGAGCATGTGTGTGCCTGCCTGCACATACAGGCTTTTTTCTTTTCTTTTCTCTTTTGGCCACCCTGAGGCATATGGAGTTCCCCCATCAGGGATGAGATTTGAGCCGCAGCCATGGCAAGGCCAGACCCTTTAATACACTGCACCAGTCTGAGGACTGTACCTGTGTCCTGGTGCTGTAGAGACGCTGCCAATCCTACTGCACCACAGCAGAAACTCCCAGAAAAGCTTTTAAGAATAATTAGCTCCCTGGCTAGTCAAAGTCCAGAGCCTAAACTGAGCTGAGTAGGAAGGTGACATGCCTTAATCAGTCACACGTGGGGGCAAAGCAACTCCACCTTAGGAAAACCATAAACCCTGGCTTAAATCTGCTGTCCCAGCACAATTATTCACAGTATTCTGGCACGGACAATAAATTGTACGGTCACTTACTTCATCCAGACCGAGACTCCTTTCTTGGAATTCTGAGTCTAAAAGGCTTGGAAATATTAAACATTAAAGCCAATAGTCAATGTTTACTATGAGCCAAGTATACTTCAAGTGCATTTAATAACTATTTACTTCTCACCAGAGCCCCATAAAGGAACCTAGGAAATTGACAAGAATGGAGGTGCATAATTGCCCAGAGTCACGGAGCTGGAATGAGTGACAACTGGGTTTAACTCTCAAATCTTAACACTGTGCCATATGTATATACAACTTCTTGAAACCACTCTCTCCTGGCTAGTTTTTCTCATTCCTAAATAAGATGAATTCCCCACAGCTCACATACATTAATTTCTGCCCTGCTTCACATTCCTCGCTCCTCATTCATCCTGTCTTGCTCTTTTTCTTTCTCTCCAGGTCATAGGAAACCCAGAGGGTGCAAAGAGAAAAGCACTATATTCTAGGTAGGAAGCGGGTCCCGGAGGGAAATGAACAGAGGTAGTTAACTGAAGACTCCCATTAGCATTTCCAGAAATCCAATGAGCTGACAAACTTGGTTACTTAAGGTTAAACTAGGGAAAGCATCAGCTTTATAATGAAAGCTACAAGCTGACTGAATTCATTTAATCGCAAGGTATTTAAGATGATTATTTTGTTGTTTTGAGCAAACTGAAATGATAAATTTCTACTATAGAAAGTAATAACGCAAAAGTGATGTACCTCGCAAATGGACTTTATTATCAGATTCTACATATGCCATGTAGGTCCTACATAACACCACATATTATTTCCTAAATGTCCCAAGCACCACACACACACACACAAACAGTATTCTGAGTGTGGCTAATTTGTAAGCTAAATGTCAAAGATCTCAATTTTTTTTGGTTACACATGCAACTTACCCGTGTGAGTGAATCATGGACTTGACTCACGGTATTAGCTACGAAATCTCCAGGACATCATCTAAACTTTATATAAAATGGAGATCTCGGAGTTCCCGTCGTGGTGCAGTGGTTAACGAATCTGACTAGGAACCATGAGATTGCGGGTTCGATCCCTGGCCTTGCTCAGTGGGTTGGGGATCCGGCGTTGCCGTGAGCTGTGGTGTAGGTCGCAGATGAGGCTCGGATCCCGCGTTGCTGTGGCTCTGGCGTAGGCCGGTGGCTACAGCTCTGATTGGACCCCTAGCCTGGGAACCTCCATATGCCGCAAGAGCAGCCCAAGAAATGGCAAAAAGACAAAAAAAAAAAAAAAAAATGGAGATCTCATTGGCCATAACCCTACCCTGAGAGGGTTGTTTCAGGGGAAGAAAAGGGATAACATGTGACAAAAATTGTAAACTAGAATCTAAAATATGAGGGCTTGGCATCAATATCAAAAGTGAGGCAAGACATTCTAAAGAATGAGACCAGTATATAGGTGCTGACATGGAAAAACATGTAAGATGTATGAAGCGGGAAACATACCTGCATGACAGTATGTAGAGTGTGATCTCATTTCTCTAAGAACAGTGTATTTTTCTAAGCCTGTATTAACAAATGGAAGGCTATATACCAAACCACTAAGACTGACTGGTTCTAGGGGCGTGCGCAAGCGCACACACACACACAAAGACAGTACTTGAGCAACTTGAGTCAGGCTCCTCTGAACATTCCTTTCAACTAGGCTTTGACTTTGGTCCCATCCAATCTTTGACCTGCTCAGACCAGTTTAGGCAAGAATCCTGTTAAGTAAGTTCACCAAGAGTTCTCCCACACTCAACATCTGATCAAGTTCCTCATCCCCACCTTGGACGTTTAAGTCCTTGACTTGCCTTTCGCAAGAATCCCCCTACCCTTGAAGTCTCCTCTTGGGTCATTTTCCACCCCTCTCTGCTCCTTGGCCACACCCCACCCTCATCCTTGCTGTGGCTGAAGATGAGCCCGATCTCTCTCCCCTACTACAATACTCCGACTGCAGTGGTCTTAAAGCTTCCTTACTGTTTGTTTTTCCGGTCGTGCCCAAGGCACATGGAAGGGCCTGGGCCAGGGGTTGAACCCATACCATAGCTGTGACCCGAGCCACTGCAGTGACAATGCTGGATCCTTAACCTGCTACCAGGGAACTCCTTCCCTTACTGTTTTAAACAACTGTCAAAACAATTTTTTTTTAACAACACAGTCACTTTTTTTTCTTTTTTAAGTAAAAACAAATCTATTCCAAAGAGATGGGCTTCCAGTTACAAGAGAATTCTTTTAAGAAGGGGTTATGGAGAAAATTTATTTCTAGGTTTGGCCTCTTTAAAAATAAATAAATAAATAAATAATTTCCATGGTCTTTTATTTTTCCAGCCTCTGGAGGATGAAAATCAATTATTCTCATTTGCTTGTGAATGGAGCTCTCAATTACAGAGGCTACGGACAAGCTTGCCCAAATGACTGCAGTACCAGTCCCCAGGAGAGGAGACCAAATAGGTCAGTGATTTCAAAGGCTCGTGTATTTTAGAAGACATTACAGGAATTGTACACAATGATTGTGTACTGCTACTTTAAGTGATGGTGAGATTAGAGGAGGTGAATGAGTCACCTGGAGGTTACCAAATCCAGTCAATTTGTCCCTTCTGCTTCATTCCCAAAGTCACTGCCTTATGCCTGAAATAACCTCCAAAATGATCTTGACTGCCTTAAGTCTCTTCCTCCATGGACAAAATCAGTGTTTCTACTATTAACTTTCTTAAATGTGTATCCAATCATGTTTTTCTCCAAACAAGCTTTTGCTGCTCTCTCACACCTACAGGAAAAATGTCTCAGCTTGCCATGTAATACGGATCTTCCCAAGCTGTTACTTTTGGCCTCACCAAATCCCACACCCCAATGCACCCTCTGGGTGCCAAGTATACACAGCCTCACTGTTTCTGCTTTTCTCTGTTTCACCTCATCTTAATCTCTGCAAAATCTCAAATACCCTTCTAATCCCCCCACTTTCTAGGCTGCATAGACTTTATCCGCAGTTCTTCTTTACAGACTTCTATTTAAAATATTTGCAGGAGTCTGTTCCTGCTTTGGTGCAATGGGATCGGCAGTGCCTTGGGAGTGCTGAGACACAGGTTTGATCCCCAGCCCAACACAGTGGGTTAAGGATCCGGCACTGCCGCAGCTGTGGCTTAGTTTACAACTACGGCTTGGATCTGATCCCTGAACTGAGAACTCCATATGCTTCAGGTGGCCAAAAAAGAATAAATAAAGAAATAAAACATTTATAGGAGTTTCCGTATGGTGCAGTGGGTTAAGATCCAGCATTGTCACTTGCAGTGACTTGAGTCTCTGTTGTGGCATGGGTTCAATCCCTAGCCCAGGAACTTGTGCATGCCTCAGGCACAGTCAAAAAAAAAAAAAAAAAAGTTTTTTTTCCCCCCTCTCTCTCATTCTCAAAAAGAAAAAAAGAAACAAACAAACAAACAAAAGAGCCTTGAACATACAGCCCAGAAGACAGGTAAATACTGATTGTTAAGGCTTGGAATCATTTGCTCAGGGGTAAGTCTGTAAACGCTGGTGTGAGGGACAGTCTGGTACTTCGAGGTCAGGTGAAAGGAGGAGTGAGGTTTGGTCTATGAGTCTGCAAAGGAAGGGGACTGAAGCGCAGCAGGTAACGCCCCGCCCGGGGATAAGCCCTGGCCTGCCAGCATCGAGTCCACGGCGGAGACCGCTCATTCAAGTGCCACCATTTACTCAGAACCACGAAAGCTAGGAGATAAATAACCACCCCCTTCCCAGAAGCATTTTATTAGTAACCTCCTCTCTGCTTTAGTTCTGTGTAGCCAAGGTGACTTCTCCAAGCAGATTACTTCCTTCCAAACAATCACATACTCTTCTTAAAAGAAGCATGGCAATTATTTCTAAACATATATACTTAACAAGTTACATTGATTTTTGCTCCCTTAAGCTTTTCTGCTTAAGCTCATTTTTAAAAGTTATTTCTCCACAATTTAGTAAGCACTGCAGCCACTCAGTTGCAACTTCCGTTAGTGCGAATAGCTGAATAAGGCATATTACTTGGAAAAAAAAAAGGGTTTTTTTTAGGTCTTCTTAGGGCTACACCCACGGCATCTGGAGGTTCCCAGGCTAGGGGTTAAATCAGAGCTGCAGCTGCTGGCCTACACCACAGCCACAGCAATGCCAGATCTGAGCAGCATTTGCAACCTACACCACAGCTCAGGGCAACGCTGGATCCTTAACCCACTGAGCGGGGCCAGGGATTGAACCTGCGTCCTCATGGATGCTGGTCAGATTCATTTCCACTGAGCCACGACCAGAACTCCTACTTTGGAAAAATTTTTAAAAAAACAACAAACAAAACCAACCACAAACAACAGAAAGCTGGCTTTAACTAAGTCCAGGTTTTCTCACTTTCTTTGTCTCTATCTGTAGTGTGTTTAAATTTCGTTTAATCCCAGAGCCTGTCTCAGTGATTCTATTGAGATCTGTATTTAATCAGCCTCCCAAATCCACTCTATCTGCCAAATTCCTTTTCTAGCTTTCCCAAAAGGCACCCAGTATCCTTTCCCTGGAGTCAATCCGAATATAAGCACACACTTTGGATGACTAAGAACCTTGGCAAACACCTGGCCAAAATGTAAGGCCATGCTTTGTTGCTTAGCATGCTCAGCATCTATCAACTAAGGAAGAAGAGCCTTGATTAGGGAGTTTTATAAGGATAACGGTTTCCCAAACTGGAGCACGTTCCCACAAACAGCTTTTTGCTTCTCAAATTTTAAATGCAAAAGCCAAGAGGCAGCCATTTACAACAAACAAACCTCCATATGGGAAGAAATACAGCTTCATACATCAAAGCACAAAAGGAAAGCCCATCACCTCCTGATGGCCTAGAGTATGAAGAAGTCCAGAAAGTCTTAATGAGTCTAATAGATGTGTCTTTTAGTACAAGAGCTACAACAGAGTCTCCTATGAACTAAGTATCATACTGGATACCTAATATGTATTACCTCTGTTTTTCATACTAAATAATTAAATGAGAACTTGCATTTTATAAACTTTAACATGCTCAGAGAGATGAAACTAGAGAGGTAACACCACTTCCCAAGGACACAGGCAACATGAGGAGCCACATGCTCCTCACTTTCTGTCAGACCCTTAAATCTACATTACTCTAGTTACCAACTACTAGTCTGATAGATTTAAATAACTATTGGTTCATTTAACCATTCTATTTATCATGAAAGCCTTAAAAGTTTATGGACTCTGGAGTTCCCGTCGTAGCGCAGTGGTTAACGAATCCAACTAGGAACCATGAGGTTTCGGGTTCAATCCCTGGCCTTGCTCAGTGGGTTAAGGATCCAGCGTTGCCGTGAGCTGTGGTGTAGGTCACAGACGTGGCTCGAATCCCACATTGCTGTGGCTGTGGTGAAGGCTGGCAACTACAGCTCCGATTAGACCTGGGAACCTCCATGTGCTGCGGGAGCGGTCCCAGAAAAGGCAAAAAAAAAAAAAATAGAAGCACATGATGTGTGGAACACACAATGTATAAATAACAAAGCCCGGTGAGTAAAATTGTTTATAGATTTTCATACTTTAAAAAAGAAGTATTAGGAGTTCCTGTCACTCAGTGGTTAACGAATCCAACTAGGAACCATGAGGTTGCGGGTTCAATCCCTGGCCTTCCTCAGTGGGTTAAGGATCGGGCATTGCCGTGAGCTGTGGTGTAGGTTGCAGATGCAGCTTGGATCCCACGTTGCTGTGGCTCTGGCGTAGGCCAGAGGCTACAGCTCCAATTTGACCCCTAGCCTGGGAACCTCCATATGCCATGGGAGCGGCCCAAGAAATAGCAAAAAGACAAAAAAAAAAAAAAAAAAAAGTTTATGGACTCTAAAAAGTTCTAACAACATCTCTCTGTTGAATCCTAAGATGTAGGCCTTTGTGCACACATACTGCTTAATTACTTAACAAAAATTTATAGACTGGCACGAAGCCAAGCTCTAAAGTGTAATATGAACTAAAAATACTACAGTCCAAGCTGGTTCTTTGGAAAGATAAATACAACTGACAAATGTCTAGTTGAGCCAACCAAGAAAGAAAAAGAGAAGACACAAAAATGAAAGAGAGGCCATCACTACTAATCTCATGGGCTTTAAAAGGATAGTATTATAAAAACACTATGACCACAGATTTGGTAAACTACATGAAATGAACTAATTCCTACCAAAATTCACACAAACAGAAATAGAATATCTGAATGATCCCATATCTATTAAAGAAAGTGAATCAATAATTAATATCCTTACAAAACATAAAGCACCTTGCCCAAAAGGTCATATGGTGAATTCTATCAATTATTGAAAAAATAATACCAGATTCTCCACAATCTAGTCCAGAATACAGTGGGGACACATCTTAACTCATCCTATGAGGCTAGAATTACCCCAACACCAAAGCCACACAGACGTTAAAAGAAAGGAAAATGACAAACCAATATCTCTTATCCAACATTTGAAAATCAATTAATGTAATCCATCATGTCAACAGGATAAAGAAGAAAAAATCATAGGATCGTAGCAACATATGCAGAAAAAGCATTTGACAAAATCCAACACCCATTCATGATAAAGATTCTCAGAAAAGTAGGAATGGAAAGGAACTTCCTCAACTTGATAAAGAACATCTATAAACTTACAGCTAACATCACACTTAATGGTGAAAAACTAGATAGTCCCCCTGACCCCGCATCCAAGATGAGAAACCAGACAAAGATGTCCCTTCTCAATTCCTATATAACATGACAGTGGTAAGTCCTAGCTAAAGCCATAAAAAAAGAGAATTAAAGGTATTCAGATTGGGAACAAAGAAATAAAACTGCTCACAAATAATATGGTTTTCTATATAGAAAATCCCAAAGAATCAACAACAACCAAAAAAGCCCTCCTGGGCCTAAACAATTATAGCAGGATTACAGGATACAAAGTTACTATATACTGTTTTCCCATAAACTAGCAATGAACAGTCAGAATTTGAAATTTAAAACATACCATTTACATTAATTAGCACCAAAAAATGAAATACTTCAGTATAAATCTAACAAAACATGAAAAAGACCTATGTGAGAAAAATTACACAACACTGATAAAAGAAAACAAAGATTTAAATAAAAGAAGAGGGATTCCATGTTCGTAAATAGAAGACTCCATATTATTAAGATATCAGTTCTTACCACTTTGATTTACAGATTCCACACAATCCCAATCCACATCCCAGCAAGTTATTTTGCGGATAACAACAAAATGATTCTAACGTTTACATGGGAAAGCAAATGACCCAGAGTAGCCAAGACAGCTTTGAAGAAGAACCAAGTTGGAGGACTGACACCACTGGACCTCAAGATTAACTAAAAGTCCAATGGAAGAGAATAGAAGCCCAGAAATAAACCAACATAAATACACTCAACCGATCTTTGACAAAAGAGCAAAGGTAATTTAATGGGGAAAGGACAGGCTTTTCAAAAAATGGGGCTACAACTGGACATCACATGCAAAAAAATGAATCTGGACATAAACTTTATACCTTTCGCAAAAATTAATTTAAAATGGATCATACAGCTAAACGTTAAATGCAACTGAAGAAGACAAATAAATGCAGAGATATCCCATGCTCACTGATTGGAAGAATTGATATTGTTAAAATGTCCATAGTGGAGTTCCCGTCATGGCTCAGCGGTTAACACAACTAGCATCCATTAGGATGTGGGTTCAATCCCTGACCTCACTCAGTGGGTTAAGGATTTGGCATTGCTGTGAGCTGTGGTGTATGTCACAGACAAGACTTGGATCCTACATTGCTGTGGCTCTAGTGTAGGTTGGTGGCTACAGCTCCAATTGAATCCCTAGCCTGGGAACCTCCATATGCTGCAGGTGCATCCCTAAAAAGACAAAAAGACCAAAAGAAAATGTCCATAGTACCCAAAGCAATCTACACATTCAATGTAATCTGTATTAAAATTCCAATGGCATTTTTCAAAAGAATAGAACAAACAATCTTAAAATTTGTATGTAACAACAGAAGTCCCAGAATAGCCAAAGCAGTCTTAAGAAAGAAGAACAAAGCTGGAGGCAACACAGTTCCTGATTTCAAGCTATATTTCAAAGCTATAGTAATCAAAACAGTAAGGTATTGGCATAAAAATGACTCACAGATCAATGGAACAGGAAAGAGAGCCAAAAATAAAGCCACAAATATGGTCAATTAATTTACAACACAGGAATCAAGAATATACAATGGGGAAAGGCCAATCTCTTCAATAAATGGTGTTGAGAAAACTAGGCAGACACATACAAAAGAATGAAATGAGACTACTATCTTATAAACTATATACAAAAATTAACTCAAAATGCATTAAATACTTGAATTATAAGACTTGAAACCATAAACTTCCTAGAAGAAAACACAGGGGTTAGCTCCTTGACATTGGTCTTGATGACGATTTTTTGGATCTGACACCAAAAGCAAAGACAACAAAAGCAAAAACAAGTGGGACTACAGCAAATTAAAAAGCTTCTGGGGAGTTCCCAGTGTGGTGCAGTGGAAACAAATCCGACTAGTATCCAAGAGGATGCAGGTTCGATCCCTGGCCTTGCTCAGTGGGTTAGGGATCCTGCATTGCACCGCAGATGCAGCTCAGATCCTGCATTGCTGTGGCTGTGGCATAGGCTGGCCCCTGCAGCTCCGATTCAGCCTCTAGCTTGGGAACTTTCATATGCCATGGATGCAGTCCTAAAAAGCAAAACAACAACAACAACAAAAAACTTCTGCACAGCAAAGGAAACCATCAATAAAACAAACAGGCAACCTACTGAATGGGAGAAAATATCTGCAGAGCATATATCTGATAAGGGGCTAATATCCAAAATACAAGAGAACGCATACAACTCAATTGCAAAAAAAAAAAAAAAAAAAAAAAAAAAAAAAAAAAAAAAACCCACAAACAAACAAACAAATAAAAAAACCCCACAATCCAATTTTTAAAATGAACAGAAGAAATGAATAGTCATTTTTCCAAAGAAGACATACAGATGGCCAACAGACACATGGGAAGATGTTCAACATCACTAATCATCAGGGAAATGCAAATCAAAACCACAATAAGATATCGCCTCACATCTGTCAGAACAGTTATTAACAAAAAGAAATATCGGAGTTCCCGTCATGGCGCAGTGGTTAACGAATCCGACTAGGAACCATGAGGTTGCGGGTTCGATCCCTAGCCTTGCTCAGTGGGTTAATGATCCAGCGTTGCCGTGAGCTGTGGTGGAGGTTGCAGATGCGGCTCGGATCCCTCGTTGCTGTGGCTCTGGCGTAGGCCGGTGGCTACAGCTCCGATTCAACCCCTAGCCTGGGAACCTCCATATGCCGCGGGTGCGGCCCAAGAAATAGCAACAACAACAAAAAGACAAAAAAGACAAAAAAAAAAAAAAGAAAAAGAAAAAAAAAGAAATATCAAGTGTTGGTGAAGATGTGGAGAAAAGGGAACACTTGTGCACTGTTGGTGGGACTGTAAATTGGTGCAGGCACCATGGAAAACAGTGCAGAGGTTCCTCAAAACTTACTGTGGCAATCATTACACCATGTGTGTGAGCACTGAATTATTATTTGTACACATAAAACTAATATAATGTTATGTGTCAAGTATACCTCAATTCAAAAACAAAGAAAACAACTCAATTTTAAAACAGGCAAAAGATCCAAACAGACACCTTACCAAAGAAGATATACAGATAGCAAAGCAGCATAGGAAAAGTTGTTCATCATATATCATGAGGAAAATACAAATTAAAACAACAATGAAATATAAATATGAACCTATTAGAATGGCTAAAATCCAAAACACACCACTAGAAGTTCCCGTCGTGGCTCAGCAGTAACAAACCTGACTAGTACCCATGAGGACTTGGGTTCAATCCCTGGCCTCGCTCAGTGGGTTTAGGATCTGGCGTTGCTGTGGCTGTGGCGTAGATTGGCCACTGTAGCTCCAATTCAACCCCTAATCTGGGAACTTTCATATGCTGAGGGTGCAGCACTAAAAACAAACAAAAAAACAAAAAACATACCGCCAAATGCCAGCAAGCATGTGGAGGAACAAGACTCACTGCTGGTGGGAGTGCAAAATGAAAGCAGCCACTTTGGAATCTTGCAGTAGGCCATGTGATCCAGTAATTGTGCTCCTATGCATTTACTCATACGGGCTGAAAATTTATGTCCTCACAAAAGCCTGCACAAAGATGTCTACAGTAGCTTTATTCATAATTGCCAAAACTTGGAAACAACCAAGACGATCTTCAATAAGTGAATGGATAAACTGTGGTATATCCAGACAACGGAATATCATTCAGTCATAAAAGGAAATGAGCTAACAAGGCAAAGAAGTTATGGAGGAACCTTCAATGAATATTCGTAAGTAAAAGAAGCAATCTGAGAAAGCTACGTACTGTACAGTTCCAACTACACGATATTTTATTAAAGGCAAAACCAAAGAGACAGTAAAAAGATCAGTGGTTGTCAGGAGTTCAAGGGCTGTGGAGGAAGGATGACTAGATGAAACACCGGGCATCTTCCGGTCAGTGAAACTGAGTGTTACTGTAATGGTGGATACATAACATTACATATTTGTCAAAACCCACAGAATGGGGTACAATGTACAATACAGAGTGAGCCCTCACAGACTCTAGTTAACAGTAACATATTATCACTGGTTCATCAATTACAACAGATGTACAGCACAGTCAAGATGTTAGAATAACACATACAAAACGTTAATCACAGGGAAACTCGGGGGAGGGAGTGAGAGAGAAAAGGAACATACAGGAACTCTCTGCACTTTCCAAGACATTTTTCTATCAACCTAAAATTTATCTAAAAAAATGAAGTCTATTAAAATATCCCATACTCCCTAGGACTCAACACTAATGCCAGAAATAACAATGTACAATGTATAATCCAAAACATGGGAAGAAAAAGTCAATACCAGAATGGAAAGAGGCATGACAAGGGTGGCACAATTTAAATACAAATCAGGATCCTAGCTTCCCATCCTCTGCCCACAGGCTTCGAACCTCAACTCAATCAGTCTAAGGAGAGTGGATGCAATTGCACAAAATCAAAATACTATGGAACATAAACTGTAGAGATCACCCACGCACTCGCTCTTCAGATTGGGAGCGTGAAATCTAAAGGCATAAACGCCTGTCTTAGCTCCTGGAGGCCAATAATCTCATCCCTGTAAAGCTACTCGCCTCCAATCTAGACCATAACCACGAGAGAGTATTTGAGCTATGGCCACTTTCAACGTCTGTTCATAGCCAATCTCCAATTATTCTGTAATGTGCTGCTAAGCCAAAAGTTGTCCTAGAGAGAGCTGATGAAGTAGAGAAAAATTTCTCTTGGAATCTAGTTCCTCAAAAAAACAAGAGATGGCCAAGGTGTGGCCTAGTGCTCAGAAGACATAAAAATATTTTAACTGGAGGATGGCATGAGAAATTGCACCTGACTGCCAAGCTACTCCCAAAGGACTATGAAAGGAAATAAAATATGATGAACTCCAAAAACTTAAAGGCAACCACAGCGCATAAAACCCCTTTGTATGTAGAATCCTCAAGGTCACAACCAGGACAACGTTACTCAGAAACTAATACTTGATTAATCTCTTATTTCTAACAATCACACCTACACTGAGGACAGCTCATGGAGGTGCCGGATCTCAAGGCAATTCCCTGAGACTCTGAGCCACTCCCAGCACAGGCTGACCACATCCCTCTCAGGTTTCCTGGCCCAGGTCACACACTCCGCTGCTTCGTGACATCTCTGAACTGTCTTTAAAGAATGAGCAGCTAAGTTGCTCCCTGGTGGTCTAGTGGCTAGGATTCAGTGCTCTCCCTGCTGCAGCCTGGGTTTAATCCCTGGTCTAGGAACTGAGATCCCCACAGTATGCAGCAGCCAAACTAAAAAAAAAAAAAAAAAAAAAAAAAAACCAAGAATGAGCAGCTGTCCATTTCAAAGAATGACTAAAGTTACACCAGGAATGTCAGGAGTATTGAATAGCAGGGAATCTGATGTAGCCATTAACAGATTAAAGAAGAAAGCCAAATGTCTCTTTCATTAAATATAAAATATCTGATGATTCAATGCTCATTCACAATAAAAAAAACTCTTTCAAATTAACTAATGTCAATAATATAATAAATGGGAAAAAAACAAGTTGCAGATTATATACCACCATTTAAACAAAAATGGAATTTGTATAAGTATGGTAAAAAAAAATCTGAAAAAAATATAAATAAAACTGCTAGAGGGATTGAAGGGAGGAAGAGACACCATGGATTTTTATAATATTTGACTTTTTCCATTGTACAATTTATTAGTCTAACCATTTTTAAATGATATTTTTGTTTTAGAAAAGTTAGTCTCAACAGCACTCCTAATCATGGCCCATTTAATTTATATCAAACATACAGAAAAGACCAATTACTAAGAATCATCAGAGAAAATTATTTCTCCATTTACATAGGCTGGTGCAAATTAAATCACCTCTCATTTCCATTTTTCCTCCAAATTCTCATCCTCATCTTGTGTGTCACATGCAGATCCCCATGTGTGCCTCAATGATAAAGGTCATACCAAGTACACTGCCCTGAACACTGCACATTAATTAAATTCATTCTTCAAAAGAAACGATGTGAAACAGCACATTCCAGGCTTCTTGGATCCCTCTTCAGGTCAGTGAACTACACCGGTCAACTCCGAGGGCTCAGCAAGGTTCAGAATGTGTAATTAATCTTTTCACTATCTTTCAAATTTATGGGTGGTTGTTTTCCAGAACAGAGAGTGCAAAACACTCTGTTCTTAAAACCACGTAGCTGCTTATCTTATGACCATTCTTAGCTCAAAAGACAAGTGAAAAGTGCCTGAGAAGTGGAGTCTGCGTTTGAGAGCATCAGTGGCCGCCTAACCAGGACCCACATGACTGACAGGCATCACACTGCACCACTGCACTTCCTGACACGCCTGCTCAAGTGGCCTCAGCCACTGCCCACAAGGGCTCGGAGCTGCAGTCCTATTTCTTAGATGAGCAAGATGTGAAAAGGCCCCAGAAACAGAAAAT
Organism: Sus scrofa; assembly: GCF_054392235.1. NCBI lineage: Eukaryota > Metazoa > Chordata > Mammalia > Artiodactyla > Suidae > Sus > Sus scrofa. The sequence goes on along the minus strand of NC_139389.1, from coordinate 39,429,681 downwards.
GCTCCTGACGCTTCAAGCCCTCGGTGCCTCATTTTTGCACTATCATCTACTCTTCTAAGTAAACTGGGGAAACCACTAACAAATACCATGTGAATAAATGAAAAGCATTCAGCATATTCCTAAATACTTTTTACTTCTGATTACTTGAAAGCACATAGTAGAAGGCAACTAAATACTTCATAGTGCATATCATATCGCTAAGACAAACTGAATAATTCTCCCCTCTACTTTGGCTGTACCCTTGGCATGAGGAAGTTCCAGGGCCCGGGATCGAACCCGCACCACAGAAGTGAACCCAGGCACAGTATTGACAATGCCAGATCCTTAACCCACTGAACCACAGGGGAACTTCAAATTAGACTAATTCTTTTTTTTTTTTTTTTTTTTTTTTTTGGTCTTTTTGCCCTTTCTAGGGCCGCTTCCCATGGCATACGGAGGTTCCCAGGCTAGGGGTCTAATTGGAGCTACAGCCACTGGCCTACACCAGAGCCACAGCAACACGGGATCCAAGCCACATCTGCGACCTACACCACAACTCACAGCAATGCTGGATCCTTAACCCACTGAGCAAGGCCAGGGATCGAACCCACAACCTCATGGTTCCTAGTTGGATTCGTTAACCACTGCACCACGACAGGAACTCCAAATTAGACTAATTCTTGATAAAAATACTTGTCAAAAGCATAGTGCAACCTACATATCTGCTGAATCAATAAGACTTGACAAAAAAAAAAGTGGCTCAGTGGCAGCTGTAGCTCCGATTTGACCCCTAGCCTGGGAACTTCCATATGCTGTGGGTACAGCCTTAAAAAGCAAAAAAAGTGGTATTTCTATCTCCATCTGACTGTGTGAATTTCACTATGTTTCCAATTGTTTCAGAAACAACTAAGGAGAGGTATTCTTTTTTTCTTTTTTCTTTTTAGGGCCATACCCGAGGCACATGGAAGTTCCCAGGATTGAATCGGAGCTGCCTCCAGCTTACACCATAGCCACAGCCACTTGGGATTTGAGCTGTGTCTACAGCCTACACTGCAGCTCACAGAAATGCCAGATCCTTAACCCACTGAGTGAGGCTAGGGATCAAACCCGAATCCTCATGGATGTTAGTCGGGTTTGTTACCACTGAACCACGATAGAAACTCCAAGGAGAGGTATTCTTTAATTGGCTCATAAAAGCTGCCTCTGAAAGAACCTAAAATCAGTGCTCTAAACACTAATATAATCTACAATGAAATGTTTTTAGAACAAAAATTCCTAATTCTTGGGAGTTCCCTTGTGGTGCACTGAGGGAGGGATCCGGCGTTGTCACTGCAACAGCTTGGGTCACTGCTGTAGCATGGGTTCAGTCTCTAGCCCAAAAACTTTCACATGCTGCAGGCGGGCTCCCCTCTCCTCAAATTCATAATTCTTAACAGAACCATTTTATAATACTGTAACTACTTATGAGGTGAGTTTCAAAAACACACTCGCTTGTCAGGCTCTTTAAAACTAGGAGAGAAAAACCAAAATACAACAGCAATGTAGGAGCAACTAGAGAACCCCAAAAGTCAGAAAACAAAACTATGTAAAAACTACTATTCAAATGTGACAAATATCTGAGCACTGAGGGGCAGAGGTCTGTGCATGAGACAGAGGGACACTGACTCGGACCTTCACAGAAGGGAGAGGACGGCTCTGGGGGAAGACAACGGACACCCACCGCTGCCCCTAACTCTGAAGAAGCCTAGTAAGATTTTTTGTTTTTAAGGCTCAGTTGAATAGGCCTAAAAGGATTGTCCCCAATCTGCTTGATGCTTGAAATTCTTCTAAGAAAAAGAAAAGCCTTTTAAATTGCAATTAGAAATAAATGGCTTAAAATGTGCTTTAAAATGGCTGAGAAGTAATGCATTTGCTACAACTACATTTTATCTAATTATGAGTAAATGACAGCAGAGCCTTCCTAGCTGAGACGGAGGGAAGAAGGGAACACAAGGTCAATAGGTGCCTTAAGTGGGAGAGAGGCCACTGCAGAGGGAGGCGTAGGTTGGGGTGGGAAAGAAGGATGTAGAACCATTATTCAAAATGATGATGTACTAGAAAATTCAATGCCAAAGGAAAGTGCCTATGATGCATACTGGACCAAGTCATAGAAGAGTAAAAGCTTGCAGCCAACTTAGTTGAGGCCCTAGGACTTTGTCCTATTAAGTTTCCCCACCATGGACACCATAAAAACCGTTGTCAGATTAATTTTCCTGAAGCTGGAGTCTGATCATTACTCGTCCACTCCAAAACTTTCAGGAGCATCCCTCATCCTCCAAAACGAGGTCAAAATGATTCAGTGAAAGACTGATGACGTGTATTCCAGACGCAACTTATTTTTCCCAATCTTATTTACTTCTTTATACCCCTTGCTTCAGCATAATTTAACTTTTCTCCAAAAAATGCAGTTTCTTCCACTTCAATGCTTTCCTCATGGCCCCTCACCCCAGACTGCACGCCTCAGTTCTCCTCCTTCAAAGACGACAGCCTCCGCCACAGCTTCTGTGGTCCTCCACCCACAGAATAAGGCCTATCCATGCGTCAGGCACCCTGCTGAGGCTGTACCTAAAATTATGTTTCAATCTTTACAACTACCCCGTGAAATAGGTACTCATTGTCCCTAAATAGCAGAAGAAGAAACCGAATCTTAGAGAAATAAAATATTCAGGTGCACCCTTAGTGATGGCAGATACATTCCGAGCCTCCAGTGGGTGCCTGAAACGGCGGATAGTAATGACCTCAATATTCTATGTTTTTTCCTATACACACATACCTGTGATAGAGATTAATTTATAAATTAGGCACAATAATAGCCCAACTGCCAGCATCACTACTCTTGCACTTTGGGGCCATTATTAAACAAAACAGGGGTGACTTAAACCCAAGCAGTGTGATACAGCAATAGTCGATCTGACAACCCAGACAGCTTCTGAGTGACCACCAAGCAGGCAGTGTACAAGGCGTGAACAGGCTGGATGCAGGCAGGATGGAGCAAGATGGGGCAAGATTTTATCACATTTCTCAGAACAGTGTACAATTTAAAACTTAAGAATTCTTTACTTCTAGAATTTTCCACTCAATATTTTTGGACAGCAGTTGACTATAAGTAACTGAAATCACAGAAAGCTTAACCACAGATAAGGGGCAGGGGGGGGTTATGTAACTTGCCCAAGCACCTACAATAATAAGCGCTAAATCAGGATGTGAATTCAGGCAATCTGACTTCAGAGCCCAAAGCTACATTCATTGTGCCTTTCAGTACCACGTACGTACCAGAAGGACCCTCTTCTCTCCTCCCAGCTTTCATTGTACTTTGTTTACATTAGTTAATAATAGACTAAAAAGTGGTATGTATGTATCCAGAGGGATGTACACACGTCTGTCTGCAGTATGTGAGTATATGTGTCTCTCTAGACTCTAAGGTTCTTGGGATCAAGGCCCTCGCATCCATTTTTGGATACCAAACGCCTGGTAGGTATTGGATACCACACACAGGTAGGTACTAGATAAAATGTTTGATGAATAAATGAAGCTATGTTATCAGTCCTATGCTTTGTTTTTCAAATGAGTAGTTTCTTACCAAAGTTTGGCTCCCAAGGGATTCACTTACCTCAGTGTCAGAGGGATATTTTCACATTAACTGACAGCCGTGAGGCCATCAGTCCTACACAAGCTGGGGACGGAGTGAATGAATAGTAAAGGAACTAAACATCCTTTGGAGCTCCTGCCTCTGGTAAAATGTATCAGAGACTTGCCATAGGGATAGGAAGGCCCAGGTTGGTGTGAAATTATGGTAGCGCTGTGACCATCAGGGGAGGCAACGCAGTCTGGGCACTGGGACAGGTCATCTGGCAATGGGAGCAAAGGAACGATTGAAGGGGGATGTGAATTGTTTTCCACCTTGCTCTGGAAAGAATATAGAGAACCGGATGTCAGGCTAATGACCTCAATATTATATTCTGAGGCATCAACAGCTGGAGGCCCTTCACCAGCCTCCCAAGGAAAGCCACAGACCTGGGTGGTGCCATCTGCTGCAGAGGCAACAGGGGCTCTTCAGAAGAAAGGCATCAGACACTCCAGAAGCTCCACCCTGGCCTGAATTCCCCCATGGAGAGAAGGGTTCCCGATGTGATGTGTATCCCTCAATGCACACTACAGAGAAGGGGTGCAGAGCACTCTAAAGTAAGCCTCTGAGGCCCCCTGACCAGTTGCTAGGCCCATGCTAATCCCATCACCACTTCATCAGGGGAAGGTATTTTGGTTTATTTATTTATTTATTTGCTTTTTATTCTTAGGGCTGCACCCAAGGCATATGGAAGTGCCCAGGCTGGGGGCGAATCAGAGCTACAGCTGCTGGCCTACACCATAGCCACAGCTACACAGGATCTTATCCACGTCTGCAACCTACACCACAGCTCACGGCAATGCCAGATCCCCAACCCATTGAGCAAGGCCAGGGGTCAAACCTGCAGCCTCATGGATACTAGTCAGATTCATTTCTGCTGTACCACAACAGAAACTCCAGAGGAGGATATTTTAAATAAATAACTTGCAGAGATATTTAGGAAGTATCAAGGAGCTTTTAATATTGAAATTTAACCCTGTGGTGCTTTTAACAATATATATTAATTTAAAATGTTTACAGGAGAGGGGATTGGGAAGGGATGGGTTGGGAGGTTGGAGTTGGCGATATAAGCTATACTAATACTGGAGGGGATTAAACACCAAGGTCCTACTGTACAGCACAGGGAACTATACCCATATGTCCTATGATAAACCATAATGGAAAAGAATATTTTTTAAAAGAGTGCATATATATATATATATATATATATATATAGTTTTATACATATGTATATATAACTGAATCACTATTGTACAGCAGAAATTAACACATAAATCAACTATACTTCAATTTTTAAAAAAGATTTAAAAATAAAATGTTTACACCTGTGAATTTGCTTCAGGATTTGCTTTAAGGATAGGAGACAACTAAAGCTACAGGAAAAAGGAGCCCCAAATTAAGCAGTTCCCCTTCTCATATTCGAGTACAAATGACAAAGTCCAACAATGTCAGCGAGTCCTGGCTCTACCTCTATTCCCAGTAGTCTCACTTCTGATTCAGAAGACAGGGCATTAAAATATATAAACCAGCCCAGCTCTGCACAGAGAAGCATGAAAACAGAGTTATGTCCAAAGGACAGAAACCAAAGATTTTCTATTAGAGTGAATGCAAATGGCTCACATGGCTGGTCTTCTAAGAAGGGAAATAACAGATAAAAGAAGAAACCTGAGAGGCCTGATGTTTGAAATACCTAGAAACTGTGATTCACAGCAGTCCTATAAAATCCAGTGGGAAGGAAGAAGAGGGGAGAAGGCTGAAGAAGCGGGGTGTGGAGAGGGGAGGAATAAGATTGTTTTAGCCAAGATGAGGGCGGTTTTTTTCATTAAGAGCCTTGGCCAAAAGAAACAGGTTTCACATGTGTAGGAGCAAGAGAAGTTTGGTTCAGAGCCAAGCTGTCATGAAGCCCAGTTTCCAGCACTTACTAAGAGGCCAAGTTGCAAGGATGTTTGTTCTGGCATGGGGTCCGGGGGAGGGGATGTGGGGAAGCCCTTAAGACATATGCAAATGCAAATGAGAAAATGGACAATAACTAGACAAGGCTCTTGAGTCAGGCCAAAATAATTTACAGCTAACCAAGCTCTAGGCAAGCTCCTAGACTTCAGTGAATAAAAAAACCAATTCCACCCAGTGTTATAGGTATCCTGGGAGCTAAAATGAGGGCTTCCTCTCCTCATCAGCTCTCTGGAGAAACGCTTCAATTTGTATGGAGAGTAAAAGAAGAATCTAAGCTTTCAACTCTCCAACATACATGGTTAGATAGACAGGTAGGTTCTTCAATTCTTTTCTCTTTCTACAGTCGGCCCCCTGAAAACCATGGTATACTAGTCTACGGCTACAATTTTTAAAATAATAGTCAAAAAATATCAGCTACTGACTGCCTTAAACACACACACACACAATATGCTCAAATGAAAATAATATTTAATTACATTAATTTCCATCTAATTCATTAGTATTTCTGAAAGGCATCACCCCTGAAAACTCTTTTGGAAGACGTCAGTCAAATGCTGGTATGATATCAAAGGAAGGGTCTGAAGGAGGGGCAGCTGCTTCAGAACACTGATGCTGTTTTCCCGTGTATAAATCCACAACAGTCTTCTTCCCATCACTCTGTGCATGACCCCTCTGCCACCTTGCATTTAAAATCTTTTTAAGCTTCCATTTTTAATAGCTGACTTCAAAAAAATCCGCTTAACCAATGACCTTCAGACTATAAAAGCAGTGATGGAATGATCAGTGACATAAATTAAAATTCCAGACTGCCAAACAAACTTTCAGAGAGGAGCCACTCTTTTAACTCAAAAATAAAAAAGACAAATAGCCCAATTCAAATATGGCCAAAGGATTTAGAAAGATATCTCTCCAAAAAAGATAAAAAATGGCTAATAAGTAGCATGAAAAGTTACTCAATAACATTAGCCATGAGAACAAAGCAAATGAAAAATCACTTTATACCCAGTAGGATGGCTAAGATAAAACAGACAGATAACAAGTGTAAGCAAGAATGTGGACAAACTGGTGTCCTTGTTCTCTAATGGTGGGACTGCAAAATGGTTCAGCCATGGAAAACAATTTGGCAGGTCCTCAAAAAATTAAATATAGAGTCATCATATAACTCAGCAGTTCACTCCAAGAGAAATGAAGGCATATGTCCATACAAAAACTTGTACATAAGTGCTCAAAGTAGCATTGTTCATAATAATCAAAACAATCTAAATTTTCATCTACTGAGGAAGGAATGAATAAAATGAGGCATACCATACAATGGAATATTACTTGGCAGTAAAAAAAAGAATGAAGTACTGATAGTTGCTACAATACAGATGAACCTTGAAAACATTAGGCTAAATAAAAGAATCCAGTCACAAAAGGCCATATATTATATGATTCTATTTATGTGGAATGTCCATAACAGGAAAAGCCATACAGACAGAAATGAGCTACCTGGGGGCGATTGAAGAGAAATGAGAAATTCTAATGTGTATGGGGTTTTTTTGGTGGGGGTGGGGGCGGTGAAGAAAATGATTCTCTGGTATAGTGTAAACTACTAAACTGTACACTCTAAATAGGTGAATTTTACAGCTTGTGAAATACATATCAAAAAAAAAAAAAAAAAGAACCTACTATTTGGTAGTTATGACCAGGTTAAGAACAAGAATAACACACACTATGGTACAGAAATGCCTGCCTATCTTGTCTGTTATATAAGCAATGCTAGGAATCAGAAGCTTTGGAGCTCAAAGGGATCTGAGAAAGCATGCAGACAAATTGCCTCAAATTCCCTTATTACATGTGGAACGAGCTATAGTCAGAGTGGGGAGATGACTCTGTCTAAGGCAGATTTGAGGCTAGAACTGAAGTCAAGGCCCTACCCCATGCCAGACCCTACAGTCTCTCTCTGTACTTCAGAATTTCCCAGAACTACCCCCAAGGTCTTCCAACTGGAGTCCTCAGCTTCTAAGAGCCCCCCTCCAAAGGCTATCAGTTGTTCTAAGGTAACTCTCTCTTGTCTTTGTAATATATGTCCATCAAATTCTGAATACGGAAAAAGCCAGTCACACATATTAATCTTTTATTATTTGTGCTTCTCATTCAATCCTGGCCATTAGCTCTTTGGAAGTGTCCATAACAGAAAGAGGTGTTATTTACTGAGCCACCTGAGTGTGGATTATGCATGATTAAAGCGGACACATCTGGATGAAGAAAAGAGGGTTTGGCAAAGTGGCTTCACTCCTTGCCTCGGACTGACTGGAAGAAAAGGTACAACAGTTCTCTCCTCTAACCATCGTGAGTCACTCAGGGGTTTTTTGTTTGTTTTGGCAGTGCCCGCAGCACGAGAAAGTTCCTGGGCCAGGGATCAAATATGCGCCATAGCAACAACCAGAGCCACAGCAGTGGCAATGCCAGATCCTTAACCTATTAAGTTTAGGATCCTGGGAAACCATCATATCAGATGTGGAAAACAACGTCCTGTGCTAGAAACTACACACTGATAGGTGTGAAAAGAAGACCAAAACCTTTCATTCAGTTAAAATTCATCTTCTGGGAGTTCCCGTCGTGGCGCAGTGGTTAATGAATCCGACTAGGAACCATGAGGTTGCGGGTTCGATCCCTGCCCTTGCTCAGTGGGTTAAGGATTCAGCGTTGCCGTGAGCTGTGGTGTAGGTTGCAGATGCGGCTCGGATCCCGAGTTGCTGTGGCTCTGGCGTAGGCCGGTGGCTACAGCTCCGATTCGACCCCTAGCCTGGGAACCTCCATATGCCGTGGGAGCGGCCCAAGAAATAGCAAAAAAAAAAAAAAAAAAAAAATTCATCTTCTGGAATCCATCATGATGGAGGAGAGAGGGAGAGAACTATCAATGAGAGGTAACTAAAAAGAAAAATACCATTCATGAATTTTAAGAAGTCATATAGCAGGAATGCGGAGATCAAGCGAGAACTGCAGGAGAAATATAGGATAAGTGAGACCAAGCAGTTTTAGGGGTTTGGGTATTACAACTAAAAGCAATGGTTAACTATGATCTTAAAAACAAAAAGAGAAAAATATTTCAAAAAGGTGAAGAAACAAGCAAAGCAGCAAATGGCTAAGTACGCCAATGACAATGATGAAAATCAAAACTGCCCTACCAGGACAGGTCCCCACACGCTAAGGCCAGCCAAGTCACTTGTCCGCGTGTACATACACTTAATTATGCTCAAGAAAAATAGGACCCTTCCCCAGACAGACAGCAGCTACACAAGAAAATCAAGCGTGGGCGAGATATATTTACTCATCTATTTATTATAATATTTATTATAACATTATCAAGTACCTACCATAAAAGGTTTTTTTTGCTTATTGAATCAAAAGTACACGAAATCTAACTGAAGAGGCCTAAATGAGCCTACTACCATACCAAAAAATAGTACTGGTTAAAAACGAGTGTTAAGGACTTCCCTGGTGACTCAGTGGGTTAAGGATCTGGCGTTGTCACTGCTGCAGCTCTGGTTACTGCTGTGGCAGGGGTTCAGTCCCTGGCCCAGGAACTTCCAAATGCCGAGAGTGAGGCCAAAAACAAACAAACAAACAAACAAACAAAAACACCAGGAAACAAAAACCCAGGTATTGATAAATGTACTGAAATTCTACTAGTACTAATAGTATTGAGTGTTTACTATATTCCAGATATTATTTTAAGAGCTTTACTGCAAAGCCTGTATGGAGGTAGGAATTATTATCATCATTTTACAGAAGGGGGTTTAATAACTAGCCCCAAACCCCAAAGCTACTAAATTCTAGGCACTTTACACAATCACTTCATGACCACTCTTATATTCATTACACACATTTAGAAACTGAGGCTCGAGAGGTTAAGTAACTTGCCCAAGGTTACACAGCAAATAAGTAGGTACAGCCAGTGTTCAGATCAGGTCTATAGGACTCAAAAAAAACCTGTTTCCTCTTATGTTACCATGTGACATTCCTAAAACAGATTCTTGAGTAGAACTAAAAAGAACAGAAAACGCCACCTTCAAACTGGTGGCTCCAACAAATAGGAGAGAGGCTGCGAAACAACATGATTAAGGGCCCCAGAGTCAGCCTGCCGAGACTCAAATCGCAGCCACAGTACTAGATGTGCGACTCTGGGCAAGTTGCTGAGCCGCACTGTGCCTCAGTTTCCCCACCTGGGAAATAGGATCACAACTGTACCCCTTCATAGGGGGTAGGGGTGGGGGCTAGTAGGGAGAAAGAAAGAAAGAAAAAAGACCACTCAAAAAAAAAAAAAAAAAAGAGAAAATCTGAAACAAAGCAAACACGGATAAGGGCCTAGGCACAATCCACTCTGCTGTGATGAAGCTTTGGGGCTAAAACCGTGGCAGAGGAGAAGCCAGGGCTCCTCCTTATCGCAGCACTGCAGCTGCCCTGTGACAGCGCGCTGCTGACAGGGTGATTCCAAGCATGAAAATCTGAGGCCTTTCAGAGGACTCAGAGACGCTGGGGGCTCTAAAAAGCTACTCTTTTCAAGCACTGGGTTTCTCCCTCTGCAATCTCAGAAGCAGTTGCGTCACCAGCAGTGCCTGAACAAGGGGGCTGAAGCTTTACAGGGATTTGAAACGGCAGAAGCAGGTGCTCAGTGAGGGAAGGGAAGACGGGCCCTCAGCCTCCTTCAAAGTTCAGAGGTTCCCTATGGAAACAGTGTGGACCCCAAACACCACCTAATACTGAGAAGTCCGTGGCTCAAGAGGGTCTGGAAGAAGTGGGGTGAAGCCTAGCAGGAGCCTCTCAGGAGGGCCAAGTCTGGGCCCCAAATAGGGGGATTCCGGGGACTGGATGCTCAGTGAGTGACTGGGGAACATGCCAGCTTGGCCTCCTACTCCAGAGTTCAAACTGCAGCCCAAAGGAAGCCACCCAGTTTGGGGGACCTGGCTGCTCTCGGGGCTCCTCTTGGATGTAAGGGGTAACTACTTTCTTGCTTGTCACGAAACCTTCCCCTTCTCTCCATGCTCCTCTCTCTGAAGACTTTTTCGCACAGACACTCATTCAGGACTGAAGGCTCAGGTCACCCTGCACTTGCCGCCCATGTCTCCATCAGTCATCAAGCCCTATGTCACAGCACTACTGCCACACCACCCATGCCTGCCCCTACTCCTGTCCCCATGGCCATCACTCAGGCCCGACCAACTCGGTGAACTGTCAGAGCAGCTCCCTGGTGGGCCTTCCAACCCCTGGCGCTCTCCTCTCTCCAACCCACGCTGCAAGTCGCCAGTTGACTCATCTGCTGGAATTTTAGGGTTTTTTTTTCTCTTTTTACAACTGCACCTGCAGCATATGAAAGTTCCCGCGACAGGGGTCAAATCAGAGCTTCAGCTTATGCCAACGGAAGCTTAACCCACTGAGCAAGGCCAGGGATCAAACCTGCATCCCCACAGGGACAACGTTGGGTCCTTAACCCACTGAGCCACAACAGGAACTCCTGGAGTTTTAGTTCTTATGTCACTCCACAGCTGTGTCATTTCCTAATGACCTAAACAGCTCCTGGTGCCCTCTCCAAAAGCAACCTTTAGATCCATGTGAGAACTCGTGAATCTCTCCTACCTCCCACACCCAAATCACGTACCTGTTCTAATTTCCCACAACCCCAAGCAGTTTCCTTACAGATTCGAGAACACATCAAGTCCCCTACTGTTTCTACATCATTATGCACACTTCCCTTTGCCTGACTCAAGGCCGCCAAGGAAGCCCCTCTGACCCCACCTCCCTGGCTGGCTCTCTCGAGTGCCCATACCCCACACCTCGTCATTTGGAGTATCCCCACCACCTCTGCCGACTGCTGACTGTGCCAGGCACCATTCCCAGGGTTCTACCCTCATTTAATCCTGCCAACAACCTGACAGAATTGTTCTCATTTCACAAATGGACAAAGCAAGGCACGGAGAGGGGACATGGTCCAGGGCTCATGTTGGCACATACTCACTAGCGGGAGCCATGCCTACGTCCCCACAGCCCATGCTCCAAGCTGCCCACCTGCTCATACCCCATAACTGATGGGAGGAGACAAGGTCAAGCCCTCAGTTGGGGACTGGTTCTGGTTCCCAGCAGTACCTGAAAGGGGAGCGATCCTCCTCCCGGCAGGCTGGGGGTGTGTGGGCCGGAGTGCCCTCTAAGCTAGCCCCTGGCCAGCAGGAGCGGCCCAGTACACAGGCCACGGCAAGCTCCAAGATCTTGCCTGCACGCTCTGCACCTCGGGCTACATCTCTGGGCTCCGGAATTCTCCAGTGAGAAACACTGGTTTTAAGGAATTCACATTAAGTTACGTGATGCAAATTAAAAGGGGTCACAAAACAAAAGAAACTCTATGAATAGGCTCTGATCCTGTGTTGCTGTGGCTGTGGCACAGGCCAGCGGCTACAGCTCTGATTCGACCCCTAGCCTGGGAACCTCCATATGCCGCGGATGCGGCCCTTTAAAAAAAAAAAAAAAAAAAAAAAAAAAAGGAGTTCCCGTCATGGTGCAGTGGTTAACGAATCCGACTAGGAACCATGAGGTTGCGGGTTCGGTCCCTGCCCTTGCTCAGTAGGTTAACGATCCGGTGTTGCCATGAGCTGTGGTGTAGGTTGCAGACGTGGCTCGGATCCCGCATTGCTGTGGCTCTGGCGTAGGCTGGCAGCTACAGCTCCGATTAGACCCCTAGCCTGGGAACCTCCATATGCCGCGGGAGCGGCCCAAGAAATGGCAAAAAGACAAAAAAAAAAACAAAAACAAAAACAAAAAACTATGAATAACATGATGATGCCTCGTTAGAGAAAGGGTCTTTGGCTTCATCAGCACCCCCAACCCCCATTTAACAAGTCCATGGACAGAGATCATTTATCTCTAATGTCATTAACCCGAGGAATGGCTCTAAGATGTTGGGATCACTGTACTTCCAGAGGACTCTAGAAGGTTCTAAGACTGACTTTTTCCCTTAAACACATCCAGTCAAAGGCATGGATGGTCAAGGGAGGCCATGGGTGGTCCTCAAAGAAGCTTCCCAATTACCACAGTTAAGTTCCCCATGCTGCCACCACCCAGGGAACAAGGATTTGCCTTGGAAAGCCCAAGACCTGGGTCCTCTGCAGGGTAGCACACCGGTGACCAGGAATGTCCAAGCTTTCTTTACCATCAGAAGACACAAACCGTACCCTATAAACTACACAAATACAACCTGAGTCACAGTTCCTCATATTAGCCTGGGGCGCGTTAATTCAGTCATCCCTCAGCAGTCACAGGGGATTGGTTCTGAGACCCTCTCAGATGTCAAAATCCACAGATGCTCAAGTCCCTTATATAAAATGGTGTCATGATGCATACAACCTACCCACATCCTCCTGTAGACTTTAAATCATCTCTAGATTACTTATAATACCTAATACAATGTAAATGTCATGTAAATAGTTGTAAATACAATGTAAACAAGCTGCAGCAGTGACAACACCAGATCTTTAACCTGCTGCACCACAGGGGAACACCTTAGAATTTCTTTCTCCAAATATTTTCAATCTGCAGTTAGTTAAATCCGAAGATGCGGAACCTGCAGATAGAGTCTGTGCATATAATAAGAGCTGAGCCTTTTTACAGCCTCCTCTGGTTTTACTTCCCAATTCTAATCCACTCCTGATGAAAATCCCACAAGACTCTCTAAAGAAGGGCTTCTCACCTTTAGCATGACTGACATCTGGGGCCAAATAATTCTTGGTTGTGGGAGGCTGTCTGGTGCCTTGTATGATGTCTACAGCATCTCTGGTCTGATGCCTGTAGCACCACTCCTTGCCCCCACGCTGTGACAACAGCCATCGCCAAGTTCTGGGGGAGGGAGGATCACCCCTGGTTGATAATCACTGCTCTAAAGAACCTGAAGAAAGCTCCCTTTGATCTGAATCCCAGAGAGCACCCCCACCCACCCAGTTTCAAACTGAAATTACTCTTCCCCTGGTTTCCTAAACGCCCAACACTGCTCCCCAGGATTCTACTGACAAAATCATCCTGAATGAAGAGTCTCCAACTCTTGGCAAGAAAGTTCTTCCTCCATGTCTGTCACTTAAGCCTTCCTCATGGCTTCTCTAGAAAGGTTGTAAGGTCCTACTCAGTCACCCTTCTGTCACAGAGTGTGTGATGGCCTTTGCCCCCAGGCCCAATTACTTGTTCCTTATCTGGTCACAGACAGGGGCGACCCAGACTCTTTCTCAATACCCTTAATGTCACTTGTCATAGAGGAATTCCGGAAACCTATCCCATGTACAGAAACTAGAGGGAGAAAAATTGTACTGAAAGAAGGTTGGTGAAAGACCCAAACAAATGGTTCCATTAATAATCATTCACAGTTGACAGGAAAGAAATCAAGAGTCTGTTAAGACAGTCAAGGCTTCTGAGAAAAAGAAAAGGATAATGTGAAACTATAAAACTAATACAGACCAGAAAGGACCAAGATTTAAAGGCCCCGTGTAAATACATGTAAGAGAGAAATATGAGAACACCTAAAAGCCCAACTGAAATAAACACTGGAGTTCCCAATGTGGTGCAGTGGATTAAGGATCTGGCTAATCTCTGTGGAGGTACTGGTTCGATCCCTGGCCCGGTGCAGTGGATTAAGCATTTAGCATTGCTGTAGCTGTGCCACAGGTCGCAGCTCTGGCTCAGATTTGATCCTGGCCTGGGAACTTCCATATGCCGAAAGTGCAGCCAAAAAAGAAAAAAAAAGGAAACTTAATAGTAACTGCTGAGTTGCCAATTCAAAAAATTAGTTCTCAACAACAAAGAGGCATAATTAGGCAGGAAAAACAAAAATGATACTAGAGGCAATGAGACCTCTAAGATCAGGTAATATTAATAAATGTACTAACAGATTCGTACGCCTTTGTCTCTCTAATCATTTTGTCTCCTCCTCCACCTCCTCAATCATTTCAGACAGATTGGAAATGGCAGGGACCACCTATTTGTAAATCCAAAAGTCACTGTGCCAATAGCTGCCAAACCACATACGGAAATAACAGTGCTGAGAAATACGAGAAATACAAGACTCAACAAATTACTCCCAAAGAATGTCTCCTTTGAAAAGGGTTAAAGGCTGAGACAAACAGGAAACTGCCCTTGTAGAAGCTTTTCTGGAAGGCAACTATGCTCACCACTGTAGAAGCTTTCTTTCTGTAGGAGAAAATGTATACACATCTTCAACAATCTTATGAGGACTACAGTGAGTACTGAGGGCACAGGTCTCCACAACCTATAACTAATAACAAGAAATCTGAAGCGAGAGTAAAGTGTATCTAAAAGTCAAACCCTGACGGATTTTTATCAGACTTTATAGACCTGGCTGAATGGTTCATATTAACACCCATAAATACAAGAGAAAAGAAAAACACACATACCAAAACCCCCTCTATTCAATGCCAAGTGCAAACAGGTCCTGGGAGGCTGGGAGACTGAGCCAACATTCCCAGTGCATTCACTGTCCACAGAGCTGACTTTTTAAAAAACTTCGAGACGTCTGAAGCCCCTGACTCTGCAAAAAGGACTTGGATCATCCAAAACAAAAACAGAACTTGGCATCCTTCAAACAGGTGGCAGGAGGGGCCCAACACTGGGCATAACATAGGTGCTTAATAAGGATCAAAGAGCTGATCCATCTTCCTCTCCATCTGAATTCAGGAATCCTTTCTGGGGGGGTCTCAGAGGAAAAAGGCACCTCTTGGACTCCCTCTCTCCTGTAATCTGTCCTCTCCATCATACTCATGATGTAGCTTGGCAGACTCAGTTTCAAACTATACAACTTAGTAACATTCTGAATTTGGCAAGTGCTTTAAATCGTTTCCTCATCTGGAAAAGAGGTGTTTACTCCCTACCTCCCAGGGTTGCTGTGTGAATTACATAAGACACAATAGGAAATGTGCTTCCCCCAGTACCTGGCACACAGGAAGTATTCAATAGGTGCCATTAACATGATCCCAGCATCTTCAATTGCTCCCTTCCCACCAGGTTCCTCCATTGCCTTCAGACACCGTCAGAACACCGGAAAAAGGCTTCACTGGGTCCCTGTGCCCCTGAAAGCCATCCTAATCAATTCTTCCTGTCCTGGTCAAACTCTGCAGTCAGTGATGTGCACACAACAGCCTCCCTACCCATTGGCTGCAGGAAACCATCAGCTCAAGGAAACCATCAGCTTTTCACCACTTTAATGGAAAAGCAACTCACACAATCCCTGAATCCAATCTCTTTTCATTTTCCATGATCTCTGAAGCACTCAACAGCTGATCAAACTCTCCCTCAAATTTCCTCTCTCCTTGATCACTGAGTCATGGCCTTGCCAGCCTTCCCCAGCTCCTGCTGGTCCCTCCCCTTGGTCCAGGGGTGGACACGCTGGGACTCAGCACTCTGTACTCTCCTGTCCTGCACAGGCTTGCCCTCAGGGGATGCAGGCACCTCACAGTCACACCTCGCCATCTTCCATCAGGATGAACCCCAGGGTTACAGTGAGACCGTGAGGGAGCCTAGGAGGAGTTGTGACTGCATGTGAAGGAAATCCGCCAGGACAGATCTGATCTCTGCGAATCTGCTGTCAGCAAAGCCAGGAGTGCTGATCAAGGCGGGAAGGCGATGTTTGTGACCAAAATAATGTGTGAAAACAACAGCTTGAATTGGTAGGTTTACAGAATGTCTAAATTTCTCAGGACATCCCCAGCCCTGCCAAGGATAACATGGTGGTTACAAAGGTGGGTGCTGGAACCACACCGAATCCTGACTCATCCACTAACTAGCTCTCTGACCTTGGTCAGGTTACTTAGTTTTCTCATCTGTAAAATGGGGATAACGGTACCTATTCACATGGCTTTGTGAGGATTCGATGTAAAGCACCAGCACAGTGTTTAGAATCTAGTAAGTGCACGAGAATATTTAGCTAATGTTGCCACCTTACTTCATGTTCAGTCTTCGTCTAAAAAGATGCTGGGATCATGTCAATGAGGATGTCCCATCACAGCCAAGGGGGAAGAACCCACAGAAACAGAGTAAGGAACAATGCTTTGAATTATCTGCTTATAACAACCCAGAGGAGGGTATCAATTTATTCAGTCTCCCCCAAACCCTCTAATGTCCTTAACATTTGTTTCCCCAAAAGGCCCTGGCTCTTGAACCAGCCAGCAGCTGCTGACAACTCTGAGCTGCAGGCTGGGCTAGACAGCCTCTCCTCCAAAAAGGACTTCAAGATTCTGTGGCTCAGGTTGCTGTGAACTCCAAACCTCTGTTGCTTTAATAAATCATTACCTATACCACCTTCTGATCAGAAAGCTTCAAGTTACACTTTTTTTGGATATAATTCATCGCACATATGCTTACATTAGGAAAAAAAAATGTAACAGGAGTTTCCTGGTGGCTCAGCAGTTTAAGGATCTGGTGTTGTCACTGCTGTGGCTCAGGTTTGATCTCTGGCCAAGGAACTTCCACATGCTGTGGATGTGGCCAAAAAAAAAAAAAAAAATTTTTTTTTTTTTTTAATTTCTATAGGACTTAGAATCAGCAACAGAGTCTCTCTCCTATCTCCTGTTTCTTCACAGAGTTCTTACAGAATTTCAGAGCGGGAGGGAGCCTTTGATATTTTTGAAGCTGAGGCTTTCAAGCAGCTACATTTGGAAACTGAATCCTCAGCTTGGGTGAGGGGCTGCCAACAAACCAGAAGAGGAGGAGAACCCTGTGCTGCCATGAGAGTCCACCAGGCCTACTGCGCTGGAAACAGCTCAGCCGTGGGTGCCAATGAAGCACAGGGAGCGTGCTGCTCCTAGGCTGGGTTTTTGCTTTTGCTTTTGTTTTTGTTTTAGCCAAGGCCAGAGCATATGGACGTTCCAGGGCCAGGGATCCAACCCGAGCCACAGCAGAGACAACACTGGATCCTTAACCCACTGAGCCACCGGGGAACTCCTTGGCTGTTTTTTTTAACATGCAAATAGAAAATTAAAATGTAATAATATTACAAAAGGCTGGTACTCTAATGATTCTTATAGTAAAAAGCAGACATTGTATTATTCTGATGCTTCAGCTTATCTCCCTACTTGTAAGGCCAACTCTAGCACCAATAAACCTTAGTTTCCAAGCCCATTTGTGTTTTGTTGTTTAAAAGAACAATTTCAGGAGTTCCCGTCGTGGCGCAGCGGTTAACGAATCCGACTAGGAACCATGAGGTTGCGGGTTCGGTCCCTGGCCTTGCTCAGTGGGTTAACGATCCGGCGTTGCCGTGAGCTGTGGTGTAGGTTGCAGACGCGGCTCGGATCCCGCGTTGCTGTGGCTCTGGCGTAGGCCGGTGGCTACAGCTCCAATTCAACCCCTAGCCTGGGAACCTCCATATGCCGCGGGAGCGGCCAAGAAATAGCAACAACAACAACAACAAAGACAAAAAGACCAAAAAAAAAAAAAAAAAAAAAAAAAAGAACAATTTCAGGGAGTTCCCTGATGGCTCAGCAGATTAAGGATCCAGCACGGTCACTGCAGCAGCTCGGGTCACTGTTGTGGCATAGGTTCAATCCCTAGCCTGGGAACTTCCTCACGCCGTGGGCACTGCCAAAAAAAATAGAATAAAATAAAATAAAATAAACAACTATAATCTGAAGAGAAGAACCTACGCTCTGAGGAATGGTTTTAACAGAGAGGAAGCCTTTCACGGACTGTCCTTTGGATTCACTGCGGTTTTGTGCACCACCAGGTCCAGGTGGACTAAAGGGCAAGATTCGTTCTATTTTTAACTTCTGGACAAACCAAGAAACGAAGCTATAAAAAGATATTTCTCTGCTCTCTCCTCCCCAGTGTTCCCAAGCTTGTTGTTTTTATCCATAATCCTTATCTGCCTGCATGAGTCTCATTGTTTTGTGCTAGTAAAATATTACAGTTGCACAATATAAGATCGTATCCAACTCAGCATCTTCCCCATGGAAAGAACCAATCCCTTTAATGATCACTTCTGAAGTCTAATTATACAGCTCCCCAGAGAAGAGGCGTAAGGCTGCAGGCAGAGGACCAGCCAACAAGTCCCCGGCAAGGCAGGGAGCACAGGACAAAAATATTACGTGCCATGAAGCCAGACTGGCCCAGGTTTAGAGTCAGACCCTGACACCTGCTAAGCTGGATGACGCTGAGCATGTTACACAATTCTAGCCTGTGGGTCTATTCACCACCAACCTCGGAGCCGAGGGTGAACTCCATCAGAATGTATCTAAGGGCCTGCTGTAACACCTGCCACAAGGAGGCTGAGTGCCTTTTTTCATCCACAAATCATGATGATCTTTAAAAACTGTCCTAGTGAGGGCAAAGGAAAACACCTCTTGGCTCATGACAAAACAGGCAAGCAGAACTTTCATCAAAAAACCAACAGCAACTTACTAAGGACTCTTTAAAAAGGGGGGGTGGGGGAGAAGAAACACCTACCTTAACAGCCCAGAGTGGGCAGAGGAAGGAAACAATGTCTGCCAGGCAACAGGGACACAACTGTGGCCAGGAGAGAGAACTTAACTACCTTCAAGGGGCTTGCAGTCTAGGAGTGAGGAGAAATAGCAAATGGGAATTACTACACAGCATGATAAATGCAACCTCAGGACCCGCAGAACAGGCTCTGGGAGCACACAGAAAAGGCCCCCATACACAGAATCAGAAGCCAGCCTGCAGGAAGTTACAAAACACAAGGAGAATAAGAGCTAACTAGCACTTGCTGAGAAGCTACTCTGTGCTAGGAATATGCTAAGTGCACTTGTGGATCACATCCTGTAATGTTCAGAACACCACCGCAAAAGAGCCACTATTATTACTGCCATTGTTTTCAGCTGCGTCCACGGCATGAGGAAGTTCCCAGGCCAAGATTTGAACCCACTCCACAACAGTAACCAGAGCCACAGCAGTAACACCACCAGATCCTTAACCTGCTGAGTCACCAGGGAACTCCCTGCTGCCATTTTAGAGATGAAACAAAGAAGTTATTAAGAAACATCCCCAGGGATGTACCACTAACAAGCAGATGGGCTGGGATTTGAACCCACCTAGCCTGACCCCTGAGTCTGGGTACTCAACGTCCACACCTACTGCCTTTGCTAAGATGAGGCCAGAATCCATCCAAAGTTGGAGCGTAGGAAGTTCTGTAGCCACAGAGGCATGAGGTACAACTCCAGGTGCAAGTCGGCATAGGGCCCAGGTTCAAAGGAACTGCACATGGGCACTTCACATTTGTTAAGTGATGCTGAAGCCTCCAGTGCAAAGCTAACGCTGGTGAGCAATAAGGAAAGAGGAACAAGCCAGACTGCAAAGCCTCAAAAACACATTAAGAAGTTTGGACTCAAGTGAAACCACACAACTCAGATCAGGACTAGAACCCACAGGCTGGTACTCTATCCCAGCCAAGACTTAGACTTGACACCCGGAGTTCCTGTCATGGCTCAGCGGAAATGAATCCGACCAGGAAACATGAGGTTGCGGTTCGATCCCGGGCCTCACTCAGTGGGTTAAGGATCCGGCGTTGCCACAAGCTATGGTGTAGGTCGTGGACGCAGCTCCGATCTGGTGTTGCTATGGCTGTGGTGTAGGCCAGCAGCTACAGCTCTGATTCAACGCCTAGCCTGGGATCTTCCATGTGCAGCAGGTCTGGCCCTAAAAAGCAAAAAAAAAAAAAAAAAAAAAATTCACACACCTGGTCTCAGGACTTACTGAGGTTCAGTTTCTTTAATGACTCAGTGCAGAAAGCAATCAATGAGAGGCGAAGTGGTTGGTAAGAAGTAAGGTTTATTGAAAAAGAGTGTGGGCAATCTCAGAAGGTGAAACATGGAGCAGGGAGTTGCTACGGGCTGGGTAATTTCATAGGCTAATGAGTGGGTGGACTGTTCCAACTGTTTCAGGGAAGGGGGCGAGGATTTCAGGAACTGGGCCACCACCCACTTTTTGGCCTTTTATGGTTGGCCCAGACCGGTTATGGTGCCTGTGGGCATGTCCTTTAGCTGCTAAGGCGTTAACAGCGAGGAGCCTATAATGAGGTTCAAGGTCCACTGGAAGTCGGATCATCCGCCCTCTTGGTCCTGGTTGGCTGTCATTTCATAAAGGTTGTATCTTGCCCCCTTCCCTCCAGTTTCACAAGGACAAGCCAGGACCTTGAAAAGGTGCTCTGAGCCAATATTCAATTTCCTCTTAGAAATAACAGTCTCCTGGGGACACCTTCCCAAAGGACTAACTTCCAACTTTTTGCATAAAGAACTAGAAACATTACAGTTCACCAGTCATAACTTAGACTCATTCAGGATCAAGTACTATAAAAAGTTCAAAATGTAAACAGTAACTTGTCATATTCATATTCAACATGTTATAATTACATGGTGTTCTGTTAAAAAAATTTTTTTTTCATGCTTGCAGTCATTTCCTTCAACAAATCAGAAGGCCACAGAGTACCTTTAATTAAACTATAAAATTCAGGAAACAGATTTAGGAGCCATCTTTAAGGAGACCTTGAGACCATGTGCTAATAAATGTGACGGCTTTTTGCAGAACTGACCCTGATCCAAAAACACCTTCTGCTGCCCTCTTTTCCCCACTGAGATGGTCCACGGAGAAAGCACAGGGGCCGCAGCAGGATGAGTTTGCTGGTGGCCACTTTATTGGCCCCGAAGCTTCACCAGTCGCAAAGCTCTCAGTGAACAAGCACACACCCCATGCCCGGTGCTGTTCAAAACATGTTATCCTCACACAGACTCTCCGAGGTACAAAGGTATGATTGTTCTTCTCATTGTGGAAGTAAGAGAGCCGAGGCACAGGGAGTTTACGTAAAGTACTGCTAAGCAGAAAGCTGTCATGTGAACCCAGGCTAACTGGCTCCAAAACCTACAGGGCCTGCCCATGACCCTCCGACCTTCAAAGGGCATCACCAACCCCAATCCACATGTGCAAAGAACTCAACACCTTTGGATTCTCAACTGGAGGGTGTTCCACACCCACAAATTCTCAAGGCTTTGATTTCAGTGACGGCTAAACTCAAGTCTCTGGAAGGAACAAGTGGGGCTGGTTCTCAGGACAGAGAAGAGAGGGTGGAATGAGAAAGGACAAATATTTCTGGAGTGAGCCTGAGGCAGCAAAACTGAGGGGAAAATATGTGCTACCAGGTTCGGGGAGGGCAGTTGATAAGAAGAGATAGCTTCTTCCTCTCTTCAGAGAGTTCTGGAAGCTGCTTATCTGCTCCCATCCACAGCTCCACCCTCATCAACTGCTGTGACCCTGGCCAGAGCAGAAACACCTGGAATTTCCTAAGCAGGGCAGCCAGGGTGGGGGCTGGGGCCCAGCTGGGCCAGGGGCCTCTGGCCTCAGGCTGGGAGATGAAGGTGAGCAAGGAGGGAGGCCCAGCAGCCCGCAGCGGGTTCTCTAGGTCTGCTCCCCTCTACCCAGCCGGAGGAAAGCAGAGACCCTTCCTCAAAAAAGATCCTTTCCCACAAAACACCAACAGATTTGTGTGTGAATTAAAAAGACACAGAGTGAGACAGGGCAGACTGCCACCTCATTTGCACGTCAGTGTGAATTCTCTTACAAAAACTGACTTTCTTACATCAGCCTGCATCTAGCTACACAGTGGTTATAGGAAAGCTGAGCAGTAATGCGGAACATGTGGGGCGGGGCGGCGGGCAGGGGAGCCTGGCTGGACGTGAAAAGAAGAGGTCACAAATCTGAAAAGGGGAGTTCCCGTCGTGGTGCAGTGGTTAATGAATCTAACTAGGTTGCAGGTTCGATCCCTGGCCTTGCTCAGTGGGTTAAGGATCTGGCGTTGCCATGAGCTGTGGTGTAGGTCGCAGACACGGCTTGCATCCCACGTGGCTGTGGCTGTGGCATAGGCCGGCGGCTACAGCTCCAATTAGACCCCTAGCCTGGGAACCTCCATATGCCGCGGGAGTGGCCCTAGAAAAGGAAAAAAAAAAAAAAAAAAAATCTGAAACCCACTACTGACAGCTCAGTCATGGAGACGGAGTGAAACCTGCCTCTGGGCTCAGCCACTCCTTCATCAGCAGCTCTGTCCCTCGTGAGGGGTGGAGGGAGAGCTGGGGGCAGGTGGCTGGGGCTGGTCCCTGAACCCCCTTCTCTCTCTCCTCCTTGCTGCTCCTCTGCAGGGAGAGCTTTCATGGTGGACCAAACAAAGGAATTGCAGAAGTGCTTTATGCTGTCCTCTCCTTCCCTAAAAAGATAGATACCCATTAAAAGAACCTGCATCTCTACTTGGAAAAGGGAGAGCCCCCCTGGGTTGTTACCATCTGACCCTGTTACTTCACATAACGCAGGGCAGCTGGTGGGTGCACCCTGATGCACCAGCAGTGAAGTGGCTGCTGCCTTAGCAAACAAGGAGCAGTGTCTGTTCACAGCGTGTGCTCAATAAAAGGCAAGTCACGGGGGAAGAGGGAGGACACTAGATAACTTCAGAACATTTCCCCAAACACTATGGTCCAATAATGGGGAATTTTTGGCCTTTATTTTTATGTAATCCATTCCCAGCTGAACCACAGAGCCCTGAACAGATGAGATTTGGAACATGCTGAAACATTTTATTTTTAAGTTAGACGGGGGCAGAGCAGATTTCATAGTCAGAAGGAAGATTTACAAGAGACCAAATGAGGAAAAATTTCCTTAAAATAAAGCATCTGGCAAACCTGGAGATTCCGTTTTTATTTGTTGATGAAAATTTCTTGGACCTGGGTCCCTCTCTGAATCATTCTTCCTAAAAGAGAGGCTTTGATGGAAAGCATATTCTGTCTGACTTCTCTTCCCTAAGAGGCTCCATTGAGAACACAGAGGAAGCAGCAGTCTCAATGCAAAGCTATTGCAGTCTCACACTAATTAACACTCCCACTGCGACTCAGCAATATGTGCTGATAAGTGTACTGTAGCTGAGACGCTGGGCTCATCCTTTCCTAAATCTCCACCTCCAGATTTTCCTCTGTGCTCTTAACAAGTAAGATGCTCTAGTAGCCCAGGTCCTTCAAGGGCTCTACGCTGGCGACAAGGAAAACAGCTCTGACCTGGAACCAAGTACTTCCTCTGAGAAGCTGGGAATAGAGGGAACCAGCTCTGCCGCAGGCTAGGAGTGGACCCCAAATGAAACAGAGCGGCTCAGAGACCAGGGCTTCAAGAACATGCCAGCCTAGCACAGAACCAAGACACGGCCAGCCTTTCCTTTCACTTCATTATCACACTGCATCAGTCAAGCTGAAGGAAGAAGGAAACCCTCTGAAGGAAATACTGGAAATATAAAACCCCAAACTCCACTTAATTGATAGGAAACACCCCACCCAGTAGTTCCCATTCTGGCTCTCCAGGAGTTCCCATTCTGGCTCAGTGGAAACGAATCTGACTAGGAACCATGAGGTTTCGGGTTCGACCTCTGGCCTTGCTCAGTGGCTTAAGGATCCAGCATTACTGTGAGCTGTGGTGTAGGCTGGCAGCTACAGCTCTGATTTGACCCCTAACCTGGGAACCTCCATGTGCCGCGGGTGCGGCCCTAAAAAGACAGAAAAAAAACCCAAAAAAACCCCAAAACCTTACTCAAACCTAAAGCTCCATGACGCTGACAGATATGGATCTATGCTCATAGGAAGTGTGAGTGCCTCCAGTACTAAGGGGACTCCTCAAGTGTCTGAGAATCCACTAAGCTCAGAGCAGGGACACACATGAGCAAAACCACAGGCACGGCCTTTACCCTCAGGGAACTTACATTCCGGTGGGCGAGACAGACTTCACTGAGCCCAGGAAAAATGTCCTTAAAGAGGTGGCTAGTGTTTCCCACTATAAACAGATGATGAGACTCCCAAATTCCCTTTTAGAATAAAATATCACCCCACCTCATAGCTGGGAAAAAAATGAGATACATGACACAACGTGCCCAAGACCCCACAACTTTCAACCTCAGTATATATAGCGAGACCTCAGGTCCACACCCTTGAGCCATGCCGGGTCTCCGCGGCCCTCTTCCTGCAGCCTCCAGAGCCCTCAGGGAGGCCACCAGAGAATTAAGGCCATGGCAGGTCCTGCCTGGCACTCAGAGCCCTCAGACAGTCTGTGTTCAGTGAACACTGCTCGGAGAGCCATGGCGCAATATTTTGATACTTTCTCACTTCACTCAGCAGGGAAATTTTCCTTCTTAAGTTCTCCAGAAATGGAAAAGTCACTAACACGGGGAGCCCAAAGGCCTTTTCCACAGAAAACCTTAAAACGGCTACTGGGCCTTGGAGGATTTCTAGGTGCCAAGACAATGGGCCGGCACATGATTTGAACTCTCTGTGGCTCCTGTCCTGGCAACTCAACACTGGCTAAGAGGATTTTTAAAACCATCTCCTCCTCAACCTTAGAAAACTCTTACCCTCTCTCAAACCAATGTAAAAACACACCGAACAGCATCTTCCTTACAAATACTGTCAAAATCAAATGACGATGATTAAATCATTCTAGGCCCTTTAGGGTGATTTACTAAGTGATAAATAAGTTTGTTGAGCAAACTGAGCCCTTAACTGATACAGTGTAAATTCTGATGTTTTTAATTACCAAGTTGTCATAAAGAAGCACAGTCCCAGAATCACTTGAATGAATATTTTGAGTGTGTGTATAAACTTTTGGGGGACGATGCCATCCTTCCTGACTAGCTTTCGCTTCCCTAACTAGAGAGGAGTTGGAGGTCATGAGACCAAGCCTTCAGCTCAGCCGCTACTTCAATATATGTCCTTAAACACGTCTGTTCATCTCTCCCTGACTACTTATTTGTATTGTGGGCACATGAATCGTCTTTCTCCATTTTATAGGGGTGGTGAGGCCAAAGGAGATGACAGATGCAAATGCGAAACGTATGATTTAATGTCGGGACATTTGACCATCTCTCTGTACCTGGCTCCTGGCACAGGGCCTACAGCAGAGCAGAAACTCAGCCAATGTTTGAAGAAAGAACAAAGTTCACCTCTGCAGAAGCTGAGAACATTCATCGTGTACAGGAAAGGAAACTTAAGGTTAGGGAACCAAATGGTGGGTCAGCTTAACCACAATAAAAAAAGGCAGTACAGGAGTTCCCGTCGTGGTGCAGTGGTTAACGAATCTGACTAGGAACCATGAGATCGCGGGTTCGATCCCTGACCTTGCTCAGCGGGTTAACGATCCGGTGTTGCTGTGAGCTGTGGTATGGGTTGCAGACGCGGCTCGGATCCCGCATTGCTGTGGCTCTGGTGTAGGCCGGGGGCTGCAGCTCCAATTTGACCCCTAGCCTGGGAACTTCCATATGCCGCGGGAGCGGCCCAAAGAAATAGCAAAGAAAAAAAAGAAAAAAAAAAAGACAAAAAAAAAAAAAGAAAGAAAAAGGCAGTACACACTCAGCCAGTGGGACCACAATAAAAGGTTCTGCATCTTATCACCAAAACAGAACCACCCATCACCTTATGCCCCACAGAGACATAAGGGCAGGTCAGAAACGTCACTCAAAACCAGTTCTGGGAGTTCCCGTTGTGGCTCAGCAGGTTAAGAATCTGACTAGTATCCATGAAGATGTGGGTTCAATCCCTGGCCTCCCTCAGTGGGTTAAGGATCCCACGTTGCTGTGGCTGTGGCATGGGCTGGCAGCTGCAGGTCCAATTTGACCCCTAGCCTGGGAACTTCCATATGTAGCAGGTGCAGTCCTAAAGAAAAAAAAAAATTTTTGCGGTCATTTCAGTCTCTATTCTTAAACAAAATGTACTGCCAAGTTCCCTAGGTGGTGAAGGGGACTCTCTCTCCCAGCCTGGGGTGAACTCTGTGAAGACCCCAGACTCCCAGGATACCTGGGATTGGGGAGAAGCCACAGGAGCTACTCTGAGGTCAAGATCAGGTCAGGAGAGAAAACAGGGCTGAGGACCACCCTCTCCCTCCAAAGGGCTCTGTGCTTTATGTTTAAACACAGGGGAAGCAGAGCATGCCAGCGAGGAGGATCAGACCCATGAGGTATCAATGGAAAATGCTGACATTGATGCTAATTATAAATGCTGGAGAACTGACAAATTAATAAACAAAAAACTGTGAAAATTTGATTTGGCCATGTAAAAATTAATACTAATTATAGTCACTTATATGAACTGCTTACCTAATTACCATGCAGCACAATAATGATCATGCACATCAAGAAAGGTGTCAAATGAGCATATGAATGTTTGATTTCATCACAACACTCAACTGAGGTCACACTTGGTCGGTCCACTTTCATAAACTGTTGCACACCGAGCATACGCTTGTTTACCCACAACTTAAGTGCCAAATTGAACGTCCCTTGGTGACAAGAACTGGCATTGTGTAAAAAGCATCACCACTCTCTGGGCATAACCTGAAAACTGGAACAGCAGAAACTATGCGGTAGCTCAGAGCACCACATGGAGATTCCAGGGGCAAGAGATATATCTTGCATTTTATTATCTATGACTCTGTAGCCAAACTGCCCTTTCCCTGCCATTCATCTAATGAGGATTCTCTGTCCCACAGGCCACCATCCTTCACTCTAAACTGTTAAAGATTTATAGTAACAGGAAATTTGGAGTTGGGGCTGGCAGATGACTAGATTTTGGCTGACTGGGGAGAAAAGTTTCCTTTCAGCATAAAGGGTGTGGTCTGGGTTTCTTGATGACCATTCAGGGTTAGGACGCCAGATGCTGCCAGCCCAGGAAGCTATTTTTTGCCTTTTCTAGAAGTTTCTAGCCCTAGGTACATGGTTCTTAAGCTCCACAAGGACACATTCTCAGAGCAAAAGACCAGGACCATGAGTGAGGAAGTGCCAGGCGCCTAGATAACAGCCCTGAGGGTTAAGTACCTCCCTCACTGCTCTCCAGTGCTTGTCCAAGGAGGTTATTTCAGTATATCACAGGCCAAAGCAAAGACAGGGTTTGATTTCAACTTTACAAAAACCTTACAATCAAACCCATACACCAAGAAGTGCCGGTTTGGCTTTCCATACACATCACGGGAAACAACCATCCTGAAAGAAGAAAGAAGCCTTTCCATGTCACCAGGCCCCTGTAGCTTGAAGGCCCGCGGGTCTTCTCTGTGGGGATACCCACCTGGAGGTTTAGGTTTTGCCACAGCAAAGAAAGAAAGGTTAAAACAAACCAAAAGACTGATTTATCTGCCTGATTTAAAACAAAACAAAACAAAACAAAAAAACTGCCTATGCACACCAAATTAGTGGGGCTGTTCTAAAGCCAACACTCCCCTTCTGCTGAAGATGCAAAAAAGTATTTCCTTTCAGCTACAACTTAGAAAAATCCAGTCCTTCCAAAAATTCCACTCTCTCACTTTACATTGTCAAATCCTATTTAGTCATAAGACAGAGAACCTCTTGCTTATAAATCAGCCACCAAGTCCTATTCACTGCACCCCCTGAATGTCTTTCCCATCCGGCCTTCTTGCCACACCCACTGTACTAGCCCTAATCATTCTACACTGCAAGTCAGTTTCCAAAATGTAAAGTGACCAGGTCCTTCACGTGGACATGCTGGTCTGGCCCCACCTCCCTCCTTCACACTAGACAATCACCTGCAGTCTCTGTTTTTTTTTGAAGGGGGCCATATCCAAGGCATGAAGAAGTTCCCAGGCCAAGGATGAAACCTGTGCCAAGATCCTTAACCTGCTGAGCCACCAGGGAACCCCTCACCTGCAGTTTTCTGACTGGGCCCTGCTCCCCTCTTTGCACGCACTGCACACTCTCTCTTCAGCGCCCATGAGCCCTCACGTTGCCCTCCTTTGCCTGTATATATACAATTCATATTCTCTCAGGCTCAGACATCACTGCTTCAAGGAGAAACATTTCCCCCCACTGGAGTGCCCCCACATCACCTGTCCTTCCGTGACCCTCCAGCATCCCTGTGTTTCTCAGCACTCATCACACCCCTCACTAGTCTCTCTCATCAGAGCAGGAGGGGAGTTCCCATCGCAGCTCAGCGGTTAACAAATCTGACTAGCATTCACGAGGACGCAGGTTTGATCCCTGGCCTTGCTCAGTGGGTTAACGATCCGGCGTTGCTGTGAGCTATGGTGTAGGTCACAGACACGGTTTGGATCCTGCATTGCTGTGGCCGAAACGCAGGCCAGCAGCTGTAGTTCTGATTTGACCCCTAGCCTGGGAACCTCCACACGTTGCCCTAAAAAGCAAAAAAAAAAAAAAAAAAAAAAAAAAAAAAAAATCAGGGGGCTGGGATGGAGACTTCCTCTCTCCAGCTCTGCTCATTTACCCAAGGTCTGGTACTCATTCAATGAAGAAACAAACACCATCTTTGGTTCCAAAATAGCACAACTTCTTCTACAGGAGAGTTATACATGGAACTACTGGGGGTTGGGGGGGGAACTAAAGACCTAAGGAGACTTTTCATGAATGATGGTAATTATTATGGTAAATATCAGGTGAAGGCAAAGAGCATGGTCCAACTGGAAAAACACAGCAGTCAGCGAGCAATGGGATTGCATTTAGGTAAGTAAAATAAGCCTAGGTCTGTGGTTTTATGGGGAAATTTACTTAAGTCTGAGTATGTGTCGAGTGTAGTATTTGGCACTTTTAGACCCATCCCTGCTCCTACCCCACCGTACCACATGGGCCTGGGTGTATGTATGGTGGATAAAAATATTTCCAGGCAAAAATGTATAATGATAAAGGTCAAGGAGGGCTTTCTGGGGCTGGGAAGTGATGAGAGCCTTCTGGAGTGTTGGAAATGTTCTGTCTTGATCTTGGTGATGACTACACAAATGCATACATAGGTAAAAATACATTGCTCTGTCTGTACACTTAATATCCATGCATTCACTGTATGTAAATTATATTTCAATACTCTTTTAACAAAGAAAAGAAGTACACTGTCCCTATGATAGAAGACAACCCCAAAAATGAGGCCTGAAGTCAAAGCATGTTTGCACCCTGAAAGCTCTTGGTCCCAAATCCCAGTGATTCTTAACCCAGGGGCTACAGTGTTATTATAAAGGGTCAGCAAATTCATTTGTACACCAGGCATTGGCAGCAAGCAGGATAAATGTCACACACATGCATCATAATGTCTCAAAGGTACAGAGAAGCTACCATACTTAATAAAACACATTTATTTCAGAGTGTTACTAACTTCAGAGTCACTCTGTTATGCCATAGTTTCTCAATCAACAAGTCCTCAAAGTAAACCACAGCCCTGTTGGGACTAAAACCATCTTTTGAAGTGTTATCTCTCGGCTCTCTCTAGCTCTATCTTCTCTCAGGCCTAGAGATAAAATCTAAACTTGATCCAGCCGGCAGCCAGGCTGCCACCTGCCCACTCTATCAGCCTCCCCTTCATGACTCCAAACGTGGCCTCCATGCCCCTGGACAGCCTTATTCACCGCTCGGCAAACAGGGCTTTCCTACTGCAGCTCCTCTAGTTTTGTTTCCAGCTGGTTCCTTTCCTCCTCCACACCATCTCCTATCTGAACCTTTGGCATTCCTCAAGGGCAGAGCTCAAGCCCACCTCCTAGGGGTATGTGGGGTGGGGCAGGGGTCTCCAGACCACCATTTTCTCTCCTTCCCACCTCCGTCAGCCCAGACTGTTTACATCCATGGCTAAAAGGGGGATAGACTTTCTTTGTATAAATATTAATATCAGCAGCTGGCACTACTACACTCCAGCCACCATTCTAAGTACTTTACATGCATTATCTCATTGAACCTTGGCTCACTCTTGTCATATGGCAGCTACTTTTATTACAGATGAGGAAACTAAGGCAGAAAAATTAAGAAACTTGTGTACTACCTCTCAACTGGCAAGATCCAAACCCAGAGAACTTGACTCCAGACACTATCTGATTTGATGCTTGGCTGTTTAATTTTGAATAATTTTAGGCTTACAGAAGAGCTGCAAAGACAGTAAAGAGTTCCTGCGTACCTCTCACCCAGCTTCCCCTTACGTTATCATCTTACCTAACCGTGGCAACCGTGGCACGTTGATCAAAACTTAAGAAATTAACACTGGTGCAGTACTCTTACCTAAACCACAGACTATTCAGATTTTTACACTTGTGTCCTTTTCCTGGTCCACTTGATATTTAATAGGGGTAATTCCTTAGTCTCCAGTCTGAAACAGTTTCTCATTCTTGTCTTTCACAGCCCTGTGATGCTGAAAGAATACTAGTCAGATACTCTTGTTGAATATTCTTCATTCTGAGTCTGTTTTCACATGATTACACAGAGGTGATGGATTTAGGGGAAAGAACACAAGAGGTGAAGGCCCTTCTCATCATATCCCATCAGGCATAAGTGATATCACATGACTGATAATGTTGACCTTGACCTCTTGGATAAGGCAAGTACGTGGGTCAAGTTCTTCCACTGTAAAGTTACTGTTTCCCCTTTTCATTGTTTATTATTTGGAAGCCAGTCTCTAAGTCCAGCCCACACGCAAGAGGAGGAAAATAAAACTCCATTCCCTGGAGAGAAGAGTCTTGAAGAATATGCGGACATGCGTTGAAACCACCACAGGAATTAATAAACTTTTTCAGAAGACGCTTCAAGACACGCAAATACTCTTGTTTCCTCTTAAACTTTCACCCACTAATTTTACCCTTCATTGGTAGATCCTGCCTGCAGCAGTTCTTACTGTGGTGTGCTAACGGCGATTTTCTATTCCTCTCATTCCTTCTACATGTCTTAAATGCAGTTCTTCAGAAATGAAGAGCTCTCTCTTCTCTCCATTTATTTATTCAATCATTTATATCATTAACTCACAGATGTATCTTTCATTTTTTGGCATTTAATCCATTATCTTTTCCTCCCACTTCCTCATCTAATAATGGACTTTTTTAAAATTAAAATACAGTTGATTTAGAATAATGCGTTAAGATCTGCTCTACAGCAATGTGACACAGATATACACACACACGCATTCTTTTCCATATTTTTTTTTTTTTTTTTTTTGGGCTGTGCCCTCGGCATGAAGTTCCCAGGTCAGGGACTGAACCTGGGACACAGCGTGACTGGAGCCACAACAATGACAAGGCCAAGTCCTTTACCCACTGAGCCACCAAGGAATCCCAACACTGCTAGACAATGGCTGACGTGATCCCAGACCCAGAGGGAGGCCATGCCCCTCTGGAGAGGTGGAGAGCTCTCTGAAGGAGGCAGGCAGGCTCCTGGCGACAGTGTTTCCTAGGCACTGATTTTCTATCTAACCCATGTCCTCTTCCCTTCAGAGTCCAAGCACACAGAGAATGAATAAAGGATAAAACTGAGAATGCTACGTAGTTTCCACACAGACCTAGACCAACTCTGCAGACAAGAACTTAAAAGTCTAGTTTAAAGATTAAAAGGCTAGATTCAAAATCAGTGACGGAGGGAAAGGCAAGATTTAGATTTTGCTCCATTCAAACCCGAATGGCCACACAAACTCAAAGACCAATCCTAAACTATTAGTATAAAGACTAAGTGGGCAATGAGAAACAAATTAAACAACACTAAAACAAATGCGAATCACAATCAGAACAATATTGAAAAGCAGTAGACTGGAGTTCCCGTTGTGGCACAGTGGTTAACGAATCTGACTAGGAACCATGAGGTTGCAGGTTCCATCCCTGGCCTTGCTCAGTGGGTTAAGGGGTTGCCTTGAGCTGTGGTGTAGGTCGCAGACACGACTTGGATCCTGCGTTGTTGTGGCTGTGGTGTAGGCCAGCAGCTACAGCTCTGATTCGACCCCTAGCCTGGGAACCTCCATATGCTGCGGGAGTGGCCCTAGAAAAGGCAAAAAAGACCAAAAAAAAAAAAAAAAAAAAAAAAAAAAGCAGAGCTTAAATGTATATATATGTACATCCATAACTGGGGCACTTTGCTGTTCAGCAGAAATTGACAGAAAATTGTAAATCAACTACAATAAAAAAAAAACTGGAGTTCCCGTCGTGGCGCAGTGGTTAACGAATCCGACTAGGAACCATGAGGTTGTGGGTTTGATCCCTGCCCTTGCTCAGTGGGTTAACGATCCGGCGTTGCCGTGAGCTGTGGTGTAGGTTGCAGACACGGCTCGGATCCCGCGTTGCTGTGCCTCTGGCGTAGGCCGGTGGCTACAGCTCCGATTCAACCCCTAGCCTGGGAACCTCCATATGCCGCGGGAGCGGCCCAAGAAATAGCAACAATAACAACAACAACAACAAAAAGACAAAAGACAAAAAAAAAACAAAAAAAACTTTTCTTTCTTTCTTTTTTTTTTTTAAAGCAGTAGGTTAAGCCTATAGATGTCAAATTTTTACAAGTCCCAGTACCTGGTAATGAGGAAACCTGATGCCAGCCAGATTCATCACATGGTAACTCCAGTGACATCATCATTTCACCAAAAGTCAGATAGTACCTTGAGCAACAGGAAGCATTTTTAAAAAATACACACACACACACACACACACACACACACGGCGATAATAATGGTTATTATATCATATTTACATTTTTTTCAGATATATAGTTTTCTAAAGAGTAATAGAGAGGGAAACAAATGATGGTAACTAAAGATAATGAGTCTAAGATCATGATGGTTATAAAAAAAAGACAGGTCTATCAGTTTGGCTGAAAAAACTTAAGTAAAAGTACCGGATCCTGATTTAATATCCTCTTTAAGAAAGAAAAACTGTTTAAAGTGAGACATTAAGCCCTCAACCATTTTCTTAAACCCATGAAAGTCGGCTCTGGGTCTGCTGAAGATGGTGAAAAGGCTGCTACTAAGTGACGAGCAAGAAAACTGTTCTCCAGCGAGGTCTTAAACATATAATTATGGAGATTAGCAGAAGATTAAAATGTAACAAATCTGGAATCTCTGCCAACAACAGAGGTATTTTCATTTGTAGATAGAAAGTAATAGAGCTATTCTATTATTGCTAAGCATATAGGACCCATAGGTGTTTTCAGCTAAAATACTGTCTTTTCCTTCTACAACCTCGAGACTCAGACAACTTCTTTGCAGCCATGATCTACGGCCACATAAAACAGACCCCACAGGCCTTGCGAGTGAAAAACCTGTCTAGGGCAAGTCACTTAACCTTCTCTCTTCACTAAAATGGTCACTAATACCTGTATCACAGGATTGTGAGGATTAAAGCACCAAAGATTATGGAAGGAACATTTCCTATCCCATAATCCCAGCTTCGAGCTAGTATCAACAATCATTTGAACCAGCCAGATAACACTCTCTGAAAATCATTTTATGGACAATCTAATTATTGTTTGGGAATATGAGACCTGGTCATAAACCACCAATGAGGTAGGGGAAGGGGAGAGAACTGTAAAAAAAGAAAAAAGCAGAATGAGCAGAAGGGTTAGAAATAATTTCATGTATATATATATACAAGCCTCTGGTCTCTTGCCAATTGTTTAGATTTACTTCCCTTACACACACTCTGGCCTCAGTGGTATGTCTGGTAGTCAAGTGTCCAAAAGAAATCTTTATCACTTTAAAATCTTGGGGGGTGGGGAGAGAAGGCCTGAATTTTCTCAGGTGAAATTCATGACCATATTAACCTACTTAAGCAGAAGATGAGACTTTCTAGAAGTGTGAAAAAAGCAATATGGGAGGCTCCTTCCTCTTCATGAGCTGCAGGGCTGCCCTGATATCAATTAAACTAATTTATTATTTGGTGTAAGGTTGTTGCTGGGTTTTGTTTTGTTTTGATTTTTAGGGCCACACCTGCAGCACACAGAAGTTCCCAGGCTAGGGGTCGAACTGGAGCTGCAGCTGCCGGCCTATACCACAGCCACAGCAATGCAAGGATCCAAGCTGCATCAGCGACCTACACCATAGCTCATGGCAACGCTGGATACATAACACTCTGAGCCAGGCCAGGGATCCATCCCGCATCCTCATGGATACCAGTCAGGTTCATTACTGCTTCACCACAATGGGAACTCCCTATTTGGAGTAAGTTTAAAGACAATCCCCTCATCTAACTTTCCTATATTCCAAAGAAATTGCCAATGATGTAAAAAATAAGCCTCTAATTTTATGGAGTCCAAGTGTTCCAAAGGGATGTTATGTTACATTCTTAATACAAGGAAGAATCCCCCAGTTGCATAAAAGCGAAGGCTAAGGCCTCAGGAGCCAGTTTGCCTGGGCAGGGACCCAAGTCCTGGCACTTACCTGCTTACTACCTTGGGCAAGTTACGTAATGTTTCTGTGCCTGTTTCCTCATCAGTAAAATGGAAATACTACTAGTGCCTTCCCCAAAGTGTTGTTATGAGGACAAAATGAGTTAACATTTATAAAGTGCTTAAGAACTGAGTATGACACAAAGTGTTATAGAAGCAGCTACTGAAGTTCTCTTGTAGCTCAGCAGGTTAAAGATCCAGCACTGTCACTGAAGAGGCTTGAGTCACTGCTGTGGTATAGGTTTGAACCCTGGCCCACAAACTTCCACATGCCTCAGGCATGGCAAAAAAAAAAAGAAAAAAGAAAAAAAAATCAGCTATTAAGTTAAATAAGTAAATCCTTAATTAATCTTTTTGGTAAAATTTTACCTCAGCATAGAGTAAGTGATGGTTTGAATCTTATCCAAAGACACTGAGTTCTCCAAGGGATCACACGCAGGGCTTTACAAGCAACAGTTTTGGGGTCAGAGATTTCCTGGCTGTGCCTCCTCCACGCGGCCCTGAGCTGGTCACTTTAACCTCTCCCCAAACCTCTGCCCCGTCATCTGTAAAATGGGGATAATACCAAGTATCTAGAGGGTAGGCTGTGAAGATAGATTGAGGAAATACAGATATAAGGTAAAAGCTCTTGGCACAAAGTATTAAGTGCTCAAGAAGCAAAGCTACCCTGCCCCCCACAACGTGTCCACACCCACCTACCATCTATGGTGACAGCTCAGCACTGCTGTGAATTAAACTGAGTTAAATATATCAGATACTGCACTAAGGGCTGGGCTTTCATCGACATTTTGTCAGGGCTGTAGGGGAGCCTGGAGAAGCAAGAATCAGCGGCTGGACCCAACTAGGATCCCGAATCAGGATCCCGGCGAGTCAGGCTGGGTCTGACGAAGAGTAGGGAACATGACACCAGGAGTCACAAACAAGTCAGGAGCAGGTTCCTCTCCAGGCCCAGCAAAGAGCTACAGATCTAAAAACAAACACCAGAAAGTCTAAGAATCTTCCAGGTAAACAGGCCTGAAATGATCTGTTTTGAAAGCTTTCCCAACCACTTCTCAGAAACAAGTCTCAACCGTTATTCAAAAGGAAAAATAACTTGAGAAATTGATCATTTTGAAAGGAAGCTGAAAAGAAAATCACCACAAATGCTTATTCAGGTGAAAGGAAAACAAGTCAACACATTGGTTCAGTCAGACAAAGGGGGCCGGGGTACAGGCAGAAAACTCCTTTTCTAAAAAAAAAATAATAATATTCCTATATTTGAAAAGTTACAAATGAATATGGTTAAATTGATATCAGTAGTATTTTGTGGTATTTTAACATAAATGTATTTATTTATTTTTTCCCCAGAAACTCCCTTTAGGAAGAATCCTCCTGGAGTTCCCTGGTGGCCTAGCAGGTTAAGGATCTGGTATTGTCACTGCTGTGGTGAAGGTTCAATCCCTAGTCGCAGAACTTCTGCATGCTATGGGTGCAGCCAAAAAAAAAATAAAAAGAAGGGAGTTCCTGCCATGGCGCAGCAGAAACAAATCCGACTAGGAACCATGAGGCTGCAGGTTCGACCTCTGGCCTCACTCAGTGGGTTAAGGATCCAGCGTTGCTGTGAGCTGTGGTGTAGGCCAGTAGCTGTAGCTCCAATTTGACCCTTAGCCTGGGAACCTCCATATGCCACAAATGCGGCCCTAAAAAGCAAAAATAATAATAAGGATCCTCCTAAGATTAAAGTACCACCTCCAAATAAGCTAGTGTGTATTTTCTTTTTTGTTTCCTTTTCTTTTTTATGGCCACACCTACGGCATATGGAAGTTTCCATACCAGGGACTAAATCCAAGCCACAGCTGCAACCTTCGCCACAGCTGTGGCAATGCCAGAAGCTTTAACCCATTGCTCTGGGCTGGGGACTGAATTCTCGCCTCCACAGCAACCTGAGTCGCTAGCTTGTATTTTCTAAGTATCTGATGCCTCGAGTAACAGCACCACTGTTTCTACCTTTCCACAGGTAAGAAGAGAGAATTTCCAATTTTTTTTCTAATTGAGAAAATTAAAATCCCTGGGATTTTAAGCTTTTGCTATGACTGAAAAGAACTGTAATGAGATTTGACTGTACATACACAAAGCTGAAAGTCACCCAATGAATAAAAGGATGAACAGACAACAATAAAAAAATGCTACTTTCTTAATCCTAGTAAGGACAAGCACTTAATAATGCCCTCCAAATTAATGTTACCAATCCAATATTACTGAGTGCCCAATAAGTGCTGACTGCTGGTCCTAGGATTAGTGGACTATACATCTGGAGGTGCTTTTCCAGTCCCAGTAGAGGAAAAGACTGTTCTCCATACAGCACATCTAGTCATCGCGGGCCAGAATAAGTGACAAATGACAGACCCCGTCACATAGAGGCAGAGCCATGGTGTCAGTCTGGCAAGAATTAAGCACCATCTGACCCAAGAACATTAACTCCTTGGCATTACGAAAAGCTGAAGTGTTTTAAGACAACTTTTCCTTTCTCAGTAAATGAAATCCAAAGTACTTCTTCTCCTATTTTTATTTTTCATCTTAACTAGTGACAGTGCTCTTTAAAGAACCTGAGAGTCTAACATGAAAGTGCTGTGATGTCAGTATGATGGAACCAGATGCTGTTATTACCTAACAGAGGCCAATCTCTCTCTCAAGTAGAACCCTGACTGTCCCAACGAGTGTCCAAAAGAGAAACAAATAAGTGGTTTCATGTGCTGCTTCGATCACTTTTAAATGGATTCTACAGATATCGCAATTGTATGGCTGGTCAATGGGGGAATCTGAGCCAAAGAAGGACTCTGACCCAGACCTCCCACCCCAACTCCAAACACCCAAAAATGATGGATAAATATAGCAAAAGAAATGCTTTCATGTATAGATGAGCTCCAAACTAAGAGA
This sequence comes from Sus scrofa, assembly GCF_054392235.1. NCBI lineage: Eukaryota > Metazoa > Chordata > Mammalia > Artiodactyla > Suidae > Sus > Sus scrofa. Next base: position 39,391,993 of record NC_139389.1, on the reverse strand, counting down.
AGAAAATAGAGAGATGGCAGAACAGGAACTCAAAATCAGACCAGGGAGTGGGAGCTCTGAATGCAGTAACTCAGAAATCGATGATAAAGAGACAAAGACCTATGCTTAGCACACATAATCAAAAACAATTCAACTGACTCAGCAATACTTATATAAAATATGTGACACCACAGAGTTCCCATCATGGCGCAGAGGAAACGAATCCAACTAGGAACCATGAGGTTGCAGGTTCGATCCCTGACCTTGCTCAGTGGGTTAAGGATCCGGCGTTGCCGTGAGCTGTGGTGTAGGTCACAGATGCAGCTCGGATCTAACATTGCTGTGGCTCTGGCATAGGTTGGCATCGACAGCTCCGATTAGACCCCTAGCCTGGGAATCTCCATATGCCGAAAGTACAGCCATAAAAAAACAAAAAAAAGACAAAAAAAAAAAAAAAAAAAAAGTGACACCACATATATACAATGGAATACTACTCACCATAAAAAAGAACAAAATAATGTCATCTGCAGCAACATGGATGCAACTAGAGGTTCTCACACTAAGTGAAGTTAAGTCAGAACAATAAAGACAAATACCATATGATATCACTTGTAGAACAGGGCACAGAAGGGAGTTCCCGTTATGGCCCAGTGGAAAGGAATCTGACTAGTATCCAAGAGCATGGAGGTTCGATCCCTGGCCTCGCTCAGTGGGTCAGAGATCCAGCGTTGCTGTGAACTATGGTGTAGGTTGCAGATGAGGCTCCAGTTCCATGTTGCTGTGACTGTGGTGCAGGCCAGCAGCTGTAGTTCCAATTCAAACCCTAGCCTGGGGACCTCCATATGCCTTGGGTGTGGCCCTGAAAAGCGAAAATAAATAAATAAAATGAAATAAAATAGGGCAAATGTGTTCCCGTTGTGGCTCAGTGGTAACAAACCTGACTAGTATTCATGAGGTGGTGGGTTCAATACCTGGTTTCACTCAGTGGGTTAAGGAATCCAGTATTGCCACGAGCTATGGTGTAGGTTGCAGACACTGTTTGGATCCTGCATGGCTGTGGTATAGGCCAGGAGCTGCAGCTCTGACTCAACCCTTGGCCTGGGGACTTCCATGTGCTGCAGGTGCAGCCCTTAAAAAAAATTTTTTTAAAAAAGCCTAAATAAATAAATAAAATAGGGCACAGATGATCCCATCTATAAAACAGAAACAGATCATGGTCATGGAGAGCAGACTTGTGGTTGCCAGGGGAGGAAGTGGGATGGACAGGGAGTTTGGGGTTGGTAGATGCAAACTATTACATTTAGAATGGATAAGCAATGAGGTCCTGCTGTACAGCACAGGGAACTATACGCAATCTCCTGGAGCAGAATATAATGGAAGACAGTATGACAAAAATCACACACACACACACACACACACACACACACACGCGCGCGCGCGCGAATGACTGGGTCACTACGCTGTGCAGCAGAAATTGACACAACACTGTAAATCAACCACACTCTAATAAAAAAAAAGCGACACCACGAAACATATTCAGAGTAACATATGCGACTGAATAACAACTCAGCTTGACACATCTAGATTCTTATCTAGAGCAACCCCACAAAGCCGGTGGGAAAACACCATTTTATATGGGTCTTCCATAATCACAATCTAAAGAAATCTGGTTACTCAAGTCCCTAGAATATCTTATTTAAGGCTTTCTAACCTATAAAGCCTTGAATGGCCAGTAGAAAACTTAAATAAATACATAAATAAAAAAGGTTAGAAGCCAGCTGGGATAAACCATACTGTGCAAGATGAGAAGGCCTGATGTGCCAGGCATTGACAGATATGACCAGATGAACCAGCCCAAACTGGGGGACTCGGAGTAAAAACAGCACTCAATTAAACTACATGCAATACCACTTCATTACAAAACAATTCAACTGCTTTACCTAATAAAGTAAAACTCTCAAAGTCTAAATGCCTCACATTTTGAAAAGGTTATTACTGAAGCACGCCTATGTTTAAATGAATGAATTCATAATGATTATTCACAAGAAACTCAATGGACACCTCTGAGACTACTAAGAAACGAACTTGATCTGAAAACTGGTGAGTAAGGGGAAAGAATCATGCATTTGGTCATCTTTCCTGCACAAACTGTACCTCAGGGTAACCAAGTAGTTGATAGCATGAGGTTTCTCTATAAAGGTTCTCTCTAAAAAGTATTCCAGTTAATAAATGAAGGAGGAAAAAGAGAAATGAAAATATCACCATTTTGCAAACTCAGTAAATCATGGGTCTCGCCTATGATTGTATTCCGATGGCTGCTGACATCAATGACTGAATAGAGGGACATATACCACATCCCTGGGAAGAAATGCTGCCAGAAAATGTGAACTTGTATCAGCCCAAGTCTCCAGATCTGGCTTCCAGCTCACAGGAAATACAGGAGACAGATGAACAGGCCGAATGACACCTCGGAGATGCAAGTGGCAAAATCCAGACTGTGGGAAATGGGGCAAATGACCTTTTTTCTTCAACAAATAAACTGGAATGAAAAAAATGATAAAAGAGTTCTCTGGTGGCTCCATGAGTTAAAGATCAACGCTGGGGCTCAGGCTGCTCTGGCACGGGCTTGATCCCTGGCCCAGGAACTTCCATATGCTGCAGGCAATGCCAAAAAAGAAAAGAAAAAATGACAGAGGTGAAACCCACAGCTTTAAAAAGATTTATCAAGAGACATATCAAGCTAATGAAATGTATGGGCCTTGTTTGAAAACAGATTTGAACAAACCAACTGCAAAATATAACAAAATATTTTAGACCATGTGGAAAATTTGAACTTTTACTAAACAGTTGACGGTTTTAAGGAACTGCCATTTTTAGGTGTGACAATGGTATTTTGAATATTTTTTAAAGAGTCTTTATCTTTTAGAGATACATACTGAAATAATATGACATTTAGGTTTTCTTCAAAATAATTGAGTTGGGGGAGGGCTGATAAAAAAGAAACAAAATTGGCCATCAGCTGCTACATGTTTTATGGGCACTTGAGGTATGTGAGGATTCATTTTTAATCTCTCTACTTCAGTATGCTTGAAATTTCCCATAATAAAAAGCTAGAACAACAAAAGGCAAAAACAAAATGGTTTTTGTCTCATTTTGCCTGGAGCATACTGCTCCACACATTTGTATTATTAATGGCCCTCTTCTACACATTTTGCCTCTGAAGAGGGACCCAAGAGGCCCCAAAGTGACTATGAAAAATCCTGTGCCGGCACAAAGGCAACTTTCTAAATATAAGTAGCATTTAGCAGCCATAGATCAGTACATTACTTTCTAATCAGAAGGACCTAGGAGATATAAGGGACCCTAGAATTATTATGAGTCCTTGAATTCAATTGCGTGTATGTGATTTTTGCAATGGCTGAATACTCAAATTACATCTTCTGTCCTACTGAGTATATGAAATATTATAAGCATAAGCATGTACAAAAGCTTAGCTACAAGGATGTACATCACAGTGCTGTTTCAATAGAACAAAACTAAAAGCAAACACATGTCTAATGGCAGGGAAGGGATTAAATAAATTACACTTCATACACGCTATGGAATAACACCCATTTAAAATGAGGCTGAGGAAAACAGAAAATGACAGGGAAATGTTCACAATATAGCCAATGGAATTTGAGACAAAGTTTGTATAGAACAATGTTATCTCTGTTTGAAAAAAAATTTTTTTTGCATAAAAAAAGACCAAAGTATGAACACCAAATTACAACAGTTCATTTTTTTAGGTGGTGGAACTATGAATGATTTTCTTTTCTCCTTTGTGCTTTTATATATCTGGCAATTTTTCTTTTATAAAGGCAGAGGTCCAAAATCCCTTACCTACAATTCAGAAACTCCGAAAATTCTGAAAATACATTTTTGAATGTTAGCAGCAAACTCATTTAGTTACAAATCTGATGTGGAGCTGCTTCATATTTATCCTACTTAGTGTGACAATAGGTTTCACTACAAAAATATGTTTCAGAGTGCTGTCCCAGCTCCCAGTACAGGCTCAGTACCACCATCCAACAACCTCCAAATTCTGGATTCTAACCCCAAAATTTCAGACAAGAGGTTGTGAACCTGTATCAGTATGTAACTGTCATCACTACCATTTTTAGATTTTTAAAAATGGACTTCATATTTGAAAATGTTGGGAGCTTCTTCTATCAATTACTACACATTTTTATTTTTATCATAAATTTTTAGGAGTTCCTGTTGTGGCTCAGTGGTTAACGAATCTGACTAGAAAACATGAGGTTGTGTGTTCCATCCCTGGCCTTGCTCAGTGGGTTAAGAATCTGGTGTTGCCGTGAGCTGTGGTGTAGGTCCCAGATGAGGCTCGGATCCCATGTTGCTGTGGCTGTGGCGCAGGCCTGTGGCTACAGCTCAGATTTGACCTCTAGACTGGGAACCTCCATATGCCGCAGGAGCGGCCCAAGAAAATGGCAAAAAAAGACAAACATAAATAAATAAATTTTTAAATAGGAACATCAATTTGAAAAAATATACTTTGAGTTCCCATCGTGGTGCAGTGGTTAATGAATCCAACTAGGAACCGTGAGGTTTCGAGTTCGATCCCTGGCCTTGCTCAGTGGGTTAAGGATCCGGCGTTGCCATGAGCTGAGGTGTAGGTCTCAGACGTGGCTTGGATCCTAAGTTGCTGTGGCTGTGGTGTAGGCCAGCGGCTACAGCTCCAATTGAACCCCTAGACTGGGAACCTCCATATGCCACGGGAAGCGGCCCTAGAAAAAGAAAAAAGACAAAAAATAAAAATAAAAAAATGTCCTTAACAAACAGGGTTATCATGCCAGATTCATCAAAGGTGGCCAGCACTGGGCTCCCAACAGATGACTGTAGCAGCCCAGGTTTACCACGCTGCTGACCCGTGCTAAGCATTATGTACATATCTTAGCTCATGGGATGCTACTTCAGGAGGCAGGGACTGTCCCAGGCCACATATGAAGCAGCAGATGTTCAGAGAGGTTATGTAATTTGCCTAGGTCACAAAACAGAGTTAGGTCAGAGCCTAACCCCTAGCCACCATGTTAAACTCTCACCAGTTAAGTAAGTCAGAGGGCAGTTCAGCTTCCTGGATCACCTCCGCCACTTTTACAGGGTTTTTTCCTTTTTCTTTTTTTTGCTTTTTAGGACCAGCCTACACCACAGCCACAGCAACCAGGATCCAAGCCACACCTGCAACCTACACCACGGCTCACAGCAACACCAGATCCTTTAACCCACTGAGCGGGGCCAGGGAGTAAACCTGCATCCTCATGGATACTAGTCGGGTTCATTACCCATCGAGCCGCAATGGGAATTCCTCCATCATTTTTAATAGTGGTAATAACATCTCAAGTAAAGCAAAGACAACTGGCTTGTTTTAAAAACTCTTTTTTGATTTGTAAACTAAACAAACTTGATCTACAAATTACTGAGAAAGGATAAATATGAAGCCAGACCATATAATTTCTAGCATTACTACCATCCACTCTAACCACACCAAAGTTATTTGAAGATGTTCTATGAGTGTAACAATATAATTTTCTATACCACACACGCACACAAAAATCTCCCAGTAATTTCTTGGAAATCAGTGTGGGGAACATTTTGTGAGAGCTCTCCAGAAGAGACCCAGTTCCCACCCATAGGAGAGCCCGACATTTCTAAGAACAAACCCTCCACTGTCTACTTTTGGGGTTTTCTTGGTATCTCCGGGCTATAAAACCCAGTCATTTACTTTCCCTACTGAAGACTAGGGCAGAAATAGCCCTGACTTCCTTTTGTAAACCAAAATTCACAGCTGTTTGTTTGAAGTGAACAAACCAAGGCAAGTGGGGTCAGGATTGGGGCAGGGGGGAGAACCTTCTGGAGGGATTTTTCTGGCCAAGGATGCCACTTTCACTGGGACCATACCCTCTTAGGACAAGTGAACATGCTGAAGCTGACATGATACAAATCAAACTCTTCACAAGATTGTTTCATTGTTTCTTGTCTCAAATTTTGAAATGAAGACAGTAAAAACTTCAATGATATAATTCAGAAAAAGGGAGATCTGACTTACCAAACTTCTGTTATTTATCTTTTATTACAAGTAGATGCCTTAACACAGTTTAAGATTAGATGTTCAAACATAAAGTAACCTCACAGCAGTCATTTCCAGGCACGCTACCTTTTCTGTTTTGTAGTTTAACAGGGGCCACGTTCCGCTTTAGAGAAAGCAAAAATGTACAGCAATTTCAAAGTAAAGAGCTGGCATCCCAATGAAATCATGCCTAAAGAAGTACTTCAGTAAGTTATTTTAAAACCACTTTGAATAAATTAAGGAAGTTTAGCGGAAGATGCAGAAAACTGCTATCCTAGTAAATAGCTGGGTTTTGGCTTCCTTGTTTTGTTTTTGCATTCTCTTAGAAGAGTGGGAACCCAGCTCAGACAAATTCATGAATTCCTGCTTCGAAGCCCTCCCAGTCTATAATCCTTTCATGGCCAGTGTTGCCCTCTTCCTTAGGATGTTAAAATCCTCTTGCTCAAAATAAGCACATTCAAAAGAAATCTGGCACAGTAGGAGGGCAAAAGTAAAAGGGTGGGCATAAGAAAAAGCTGTCAGGTCAGTATAATTTCCAAGCAACAGATCCATTTGGGGGAGGGGTGAATAAAAGGGCCATTTCAATAGAATGGTTAATCACTCTTTTTTATTTTCTGACATTTAGGGGGAACCTGTTACTGTCCCCCAAATAGGATTCATTTTTCAAAACTTTCTTCATTCCTCATTTCAGAAGATTTTCATATCTTTAGGAAACTCATGACTGTTTTTGGAGAGTCACCTCCCAGCCCACCGTAAAGTAAAATCTGTAACAAATTTATTGTTACTGTCTATAAATTTTCAGGTTTCTCCAGCAAGCCTCCTGGGTTTCTTTTCTTCTTGACTCTTCTCACGCTTAAGAAATTAGGTATGGAGCTTTCCTAGACTATGACACAGTTTACTCAGTTGCAGCCTCTGGTCGGCTTTCTCTGTGCTCCCAAACCGTCAGGAGGGCGTTTCGCTTTACATCATTCACATACGCCCATCTTCACGAACATCAGCATCTGGCTCATAATCCACTTTATAGTTTTAGGCTAATATGTGATGTTTTCTCTTAAAATTTCCTTTCCTCAGAACTTTTTGCCCCTTCGCTGATAGAATTCACTTTTAATCAAAATCTTACTGCATTCTTTTTTTTTTTTTTCCTTTGTCTTTTTAGGGCCACACCTGCTGTATATGGAAGTTCCCAGGCTAGGAGTCGAATTGAAGCTGCAGCTGCCAGCCTGCACCACAGCCATTGCCACACCAGATCCCAGCCGGGTCTGCAATCTACACCATAGCTCAGGGCAACACTGGATCCTTAACTCACTGAGCGGGTCCAGTGATCTAACTTGCATCCTCATGGATACTGATTGGGTTCATTACCACTGAGCCACAATGGGAATTCCCAAATCTTACTGTATTCTTATAGAGAATTTGCTGTCCTGAAAATCAATAGTTTCACTATAACCATAAACATGTCAAACTCTCCATTACATGAGAATTTGAGTGCCTACTATGTGCCCAGGGCTGAAAAATACCATGAGATTAAAAAAAAAAAAAGTTTAATACAGTGCCTGTCTCAAGCTACTGACTAAAGGCCACATGTCTATTCAACAGTCAAAAAAAATGTGACAAAGATTATATAAAATAAAATCCATGCTATTCAGAAGTTCGCCTTGTGTTGAGCAGTTAACGAACCCGACTAGGATCCATGAGGACTCGGGTTCCGTTCCTGGCCTCGTTCAGTGGGTTAAGGATCCAGCGTTGCTTTGAGCTGTGGTGTAGGTTGCAGATGAGGCTCGGATCTGACATTGCTGTGGCTGTGGTGTAGGCTGGCAGCTACAGCTCTGATTCAACCCCTAGCCTGGGAACCTCTGTATGCCGAGGGTGCAGCCCTAAAACAGACAAAAAGACCAAAAAAAAAAAAAAGAAAGAAAGAAAGAAAGAAAAAAAAATCCATGCTATTCAGAACCTTTGGAAGGCTAGGCATTTTAGATTACTATGCTTTCTAGGTAATCTACTGCTTGTCCTTTGAAGTAACAAAAATTACGTTTGAGTCATTTTGGAAAGAATACTAAAATGTTTTTTCGACTTATATTAAAAAGCTATAATGGGAGTTCCCATTGTGGCGCAGTGGTTAACGAATCCGACTAGGAACCATGAGGTTGCGGGTTCAGTCCCTGCCCTTGCTCAGTGGGTTGATGATTTGGCGTTGCCATGAGCTGTGGTGTAGGTTGCAGATGCAGCTCGGATCCCGAGTTGCTGTGGCTCTGGCGTAGGCCGCCGGCTACAGCTCCAATTGGACCCCTAGCCTGGGAACCTCCATGTGCCACGGGAAGCGGCCCAAGAAATAGCAAAAGGACAAAAAAAAAAAAAGCTATAATGAACATAATTTAACCTTTACTCAATTGGCTAAGAGTCACAATAAACCGATATTACAGAGCTGAGCTACAGTACAATGATGCTTGGGGCCCAATCAGGTGTATAGAGCTATATACATCTGTGTTAACAGTCTCAAATTACTGGGCATGGGAAAAATTATGCTAGACTTCCATTGCTTTTTCTGTCTCTTATTTTGTCGATCTGTCTCTGTCACACAGACATATCATACTACTATAAACACTATAAGGGAACAGACCTTGTTTGGGAGAGGGAATAATTTTCATAGAGCAGCTACCATGTACCAGGTCTGAGAGAAACTCTGCAAATGCGTCTAACAATTGGCCTAGTACAAAGCAGATGATGGGTAAACATTTGGTGAATGAATGACATTAGTGTACCTGCCTCAGCAGGGCCTCTCCCTTACTTACCATTTCTAATCTGCCGTGGCTTGGAAAACAGATACCCAAGAGTGAAAGAACACCATTTAAAATGTGTTTGGGAGTTCCCGTCGTGGCTCAGCAGTAAAGAACTTGACTAGTATCCATGAGGACGTGGGTTTGATCCCTGGCCCCACTCAGTGGGTTAAGGATCCACCATTGCAGTAAGCTGTGGTGTAGGTCACAGATGTGGCTCGGATCTGGTGTTGCTGTGGCTGTGGCATAGGCTGTCAGCTACAGCTCCAATTCAACCCCTAGCCTAGGAACTTCCACATGCCGTAGGTGCAACCCTAAAAAAGGCCAAAAAAAAAAAAAATTGTCTGGCATGCTACCTTGCACATAAGCAGGCACAGCATGGTAAAACTGTTCATGCTCAGCTGAAATGAGGAAGCCTAACAGTGGGCACCTACAATGTGCCAGAAATTGTGGTAAGTTCCTTCCACACATTATATAAGACAATATCTGTAAGGCAGATGATATTACCCCCATTTCACAGATGCAAAAACTGAGGCACAAAGTGGCTGAGTAGTTTGTAGAAAGTCAAGTAGCTGGTCAGTGGTGGCAGCAGGATGTGAATCCAGGCAGCCTGACTATAGAAAAATGATTGTAAGCATAATACCACACTGCCTCTGAATAAATTACAGTAAATAAGTGGAGATCAGAAGGACAGAAGTTCATAATCTAAGTCTTCTTTGCTGACTTTCTTTCTGATTCTCAGCTATGTTCTCAATTGGTGATGGTTACTATATGCAAAGCAACACTTTGTGAAAGTCTGTGTCGATGAGCAACTGTACACTGCAGATAATGGGCTCCAGAGAAGTAGAAGCCTGCGGGATCCATGCGTATTAGGGTCATTAGGGAGGGCTTTAAGAAGTTAAGACCTAAGCCCAAGCAATATAAGAGAAAAGGGATGGGTGAGAGAGGAGGCATTGTGCAGTCTAAGAATAAGCGCGCGCACACACACACACACAAAAAGAATAAGCACAAAGTCTTTGTGGAATGGAGGAGGGAGGTTTTAAACAAATGAGTAGACAAACACACGTGGTCTGGAACACTTACATCCACTGCAGCTGTAAGCTCCTATTCCCATCTGCTTTACTTGGTCACTTAAAACAGCTGGACAAACGTAGGCTGCAATTGGCAATACTAGTTGGGTGGGATGTGGCAGCTAATGTAAAGGCCAAATCTGAAGCTATGATCCCACAGCTCTTATTAAACAACCCAGGGTCCTTGAGGTGGGGAGTGTGGGTACAAGAAACCTACCCTTTACTATTTCTAAACCTAAAAAGGGAGGACATGCTGACCTGGGGATTATCTAAATGTACGGTCTCATTTTCTCTGAAACCTTTGACTAGGTTGAACCAAAGTCACCTCTAATTAATGACACACCTAGTGTAACTAGGGCCTGCAGATCCTCCCTGCCCCTGGGAGTCACGGGAGTGAGGGGTCAGGGAAGCTCTAAGGCCATCTGCCATCTCTACAACAGATACCGGAGCAAGTCAGGAGTCAGCTCTCTCCCACAAGGGAGCGAAGATGCCAGCCATACTTATAACCGCGACTGGACATACTAGCGTGAGGCCCAAAGTGAAAACACAAAAAGCAAAGATTTTCTAGTCTTGATTAACTACAGGGCAGCTAAATCCTCAGCAGAAGTTCAACAATCTCTGAGCAGGAGCACTGACAGTAACTTGACCTGTACCTGAAGGCAGGAGCGATGGGAAAGTTTCTCACATCAGCAGGACGTACTGGGGGTTAACGTGGGCAAACTGCCAAATGCTACAGCATTCAACTCATTAGAGACAGGCACCACCTTCCTCTCTTCTCTCAGACATCAGAAGAGCAGAAATATCAAAGAAACCCAGGTAAGATTCAAAACCCAATTTATGCATTCAAAGTACATGTACTAAACATCGTGTCAGGCTCCGCTATAGGAACAGGGAATATAAACATAAAGACCAAGTCGTTCTGAAAGGTGCAAAGATCCTCATCCGTTATTATTTTCTTTTCTCACACTCAACCACTTACGGCTCCAGGCAGTGACCCACTAGCACCAAATAAGTCTCCTTTCCCACCTCAGTGCACCTGATCATGGTGTGCCCACCTGGAGTTCCCTCACAGTACTTCACCTATTCAAGTCCTCACATCCTTCAAAGTCAGCTGGTGCCCTCCCCCCCGCCCCTTTCCTAGAAGCCCTGATCTCCATTTCACCCCAAAGTGACTTCTCACTTCTCTGAACTAGTAACAGAGTCCCACCATCAGTTATGTAGAAATGTATCACTAATTTATTCATTCAACAAATCCTGAGTACTAACTATGTGACAGCATTGTTCTAGGGGCTGGGAAAACTGTAGCAAATGGTACTGGGTTTTGTCTCCCCAGAAGAACTCCCTGGGAGTGAGTTCCCATTGTGGCTCAGGGGCTTACAAACTTTACTAGTACCCATGAGGATGCAGGTTTGATTCCCTAGCCTCCCTCAGTGGGTTAAGGATCTGGCGTTGCTGTAAACTGTGGTATAGTTCACAGATGCAGCTCAGATCCCATGTTGCTGTGGCTGTGGTGTAGGCCGGCAGCTGCAGCTCTGGTTCCACCCCTAACCTAGGAATTTCCATATGACGCACCTGCGGCCCCAATAAAGCAAAAAAAAAGAAAGAAAGAAAGAAAAGAAAGAAAAAGAAAAGAAAAGAAGAAAGAAAATGAACTCCCTGGGAGAGTTCTCCTCTTAAACTGCTTTTTAAAATCTTCCTGGGAGTTCCCGTCGTGGCGCAGTGGTTAACGAATCCGACTAGGAACCATGAGGTTGCGGGTTCGGTCCCTGCCCTTGCTCAGTGGGTTAACGATCCGGCGTTGCCGTGAGCTGTGGTGTAGGTTGCAGACGCGGCTCGGATCCTGCGTTGCTGTGGCTCTGGCGTAGGCTGGCGGCCACAGCTCCGATTAGACCCCTAGCCTGGGAACCTCCATATGCCGCAGGAGCGGCCCAAGAAATAGCAACAACAACAACAACAACAAAAAGACAAAAAAAAAAAAAAAAAAAAAAAAATATTTCAAGGATCACTTAGCATGAATGTATGCCCTAGTCCTCACAGCAAGTGACTGATACAGCTAGGAAGGGTACTAGGGCTGGAATTGTCAAAAAAAAAAAAAAAAAAAAAAAAAAAAATCTTCCTGTGTAGACCTGGGTTTGCACTCAGTGCTTAATACCTAACAATTTATTTGAGCCTTGGGCTTCTTTGGTCCAAGCTCACTCAAATTGAAGTTACATAAACTAATGTGGAACAAAAGCAAACCAAGCCATTTCTAAATGAACTTCCACTTCTTAGAAACCTCAAAAGAACAAGGAAGGAAAAGAAAACAGGCTATGAAAGTGCTGCTGAAACAACACATTTTACTCACAGTGACAAGGCACCTCCAATCCCCCCTTCAAGATGCACAAAAGTGACCTTTTTTTTCTCTCAATCCTTACAGCTCCAGATTCAAGTGTTTAACAACAGTCCTTGGAAAAGTTTAAAGCACCCCTCAGTTTCCTAAACAAGTTTTCCTAAACCTTTATTTTTTGATGAATAGACCCCTTGATGAACACTACATATGCCACTTAACAGACTAATCCAATGAGGTTCGCTACATGGAACCAGACTTTAAACTCCAAGCACAAAGGGGGCTGAAAGAAGAACATTTTGAACCTGATAAACCCAAAGACAATTTTAATATAAACGACAAAAGCCACGTCCTGCAGAGCCTGGTGGAAGATTCCAAGTTCCCAAAAGAAGGGAATCAAGAGAATTTCCTCCAGGGGAACCGCGAGATTCTGCAAGGCGTGGGAGTTTCTGCAGGAGATGAGGGAGATTTAAAACACATTTTTTTTTTCCTCTAAAGTGGCTTGTGAGATACAACAGCTGGCACCCGCCAGCGGGCGAGGGTGCAGCCGGGCTGTGCCATGCGGCGGAGGCTGCCACCTGGGCACTCCCACCATTCTTCGCAGCTGGGTCAGGAGGCGAGATGAGAGGAACCCGAAGCCGCGCGGACCCGCACCGGTGCCCCCTGCCCCTTGGGCCGCCTGCCCTCGCCCTGGGGCAACCCGCAAACCCACCCCGCTAGGGTCTCTGGAGCCCCGATCTCTCTGGAGACCCAGGAGACGGGCGGGGGAAAGGGGATCTCCAGGCGGCTGCCGGGTATCGGAGCGTTACTCACCTGAGCAGACTGGACAGAGGATGGCTCGAGGAGCTTAGACCGCCGCCGCCGCTGCTGCCGCCCCCGGAGCCGCCGCCACCGCCGCCGCCACCCCCGAAGCCTGAGGAGAGCCGCTTCCCGGACAGCAGCTTCTCCACGGCCGGGAGGTGCCCGGTGCGGGCGGCCTCCAGCAGCTCCTGCTCTTTCCCCATCCCCAGGGCCGCCGCCCCCCGGACCTCCTCCCCGGGGCCGCCGCGGAGCCTGCTCTGGCTCCCAAACTTTCCGTCTCCGGGCAACGCACCCCCCAAACCGGCCGGGGACACCACCCCCCTCCCCCCGCCTTTTCCCCCAGGAGCGCGTCACTTCCGGGATCCGGCGTCACGCGTCACCGCGCCCCTGCGCCCCGCCCCTTTGCCCACCTAGCTGGGCGGGGCTCGGAGGGCGGACACAGGTGGCTGGGGTCTGCGCCAAGTGGCCTTGGTTGAGCCGAGATTGTCCTCTCTGGGCGAGAGGAGGGTGTCGTGTGGTCACCTGCTGTACAAGTGGGAAGCTACAGATTCGCTCCACCTGTGCGCGCCTCCCGACGTGTTCTTCTTCCTCAAAGGTTTTGGGAGCTCGCAGGATAGGAAATACGGTAATTCATCCAGGCAATGTAGAAACAAAGAGAGAAATATGGCAACGCGCATCTACATTTCCAAGTCCATTCATTCAGCACGCATAAATTAAATACGTAATAGATGTGGGAACCTAGTAATACAGAGGTGAATAAAATGCCCCCTTCCGTACTTCAATGAGGGAAGAGAGGGAACTTTTAAAACAAAAATATCCCCACTTAATGCTCCCAACTCTGAAACGGTTCGTTAAAGCTAAACATTCAAAGGGAAGGCTTCTCTCCCAGTAGGATGTTTCCTCTTTCGATGACATTAACCAAGCTGATATTAAAGTCAAATGTGTGAAACCGACCCCGACCTTGAGTACTGGGGAATTGGAAAAATCATTCAACTGGGTAGAGATTATGTCTTTTGTTTCTGGTACTAGCATTGTTCCTGGCTCGAAGTAGGCGCTCAATCGTTGTGGAGTGAATAAGGAATTGGATAAATTCGGTTCAAGCTATAGGACTTTTCTTTTTTTTTACGTTTTTGAGGAACAAAAGAGAAATGCTGGCAATTCAATGTAAACACAGGACCGCCGTCTCTGTCCAATTGTACTGCCTGAGTTTACCCGGTAGCCACAGGGAGTACAACGGAATTGAGTTTCCTCCCGTCCCCAAGATTTCTTCTGAGGAAAGAGAATGAAGGACAAGAGTTAACTGACATTGCGTTTTTAGAAAGACGGAAAGGAAAAAGACGCCCTTCAGTAAAAAGCGCAGCTGTCCTTTACAAATACTGGTTTCCCAGGGTGGAAAATACACAAACTGAGTTCAGTACCCTCAATTTTCCCTCTCCCCACCGCCACCAAATCAAAACGGAGCCCTGATGTCCTCTACACGCGCCTGTAAATGACCCCTCTAAGGAGCGGTGTGGGTGACGTCATCGAAACGCGACGACAGGAAGTGAGCTCCTGGGCTGCTGTGCTACGCGGGGTCCCGAGCTCCTAAGCCCTCGATGTCCTTTCCCCTCTCCTTCTGACCGCGATGGATAATGCTTGCGAGTCGCCCGCGGAAAAAAGTGGAGAAACAGGGGAGGCAGATGAGATGGCTGCTGCTCCCGGGGCTCCCGGGGTTACGGACACGGACGGAATCCCGGAGGAAACGGATGGAGACGGAGATGGGGACTTGAAAGAAACCGCGGCTGAAGAAGGCGAGGTAGGGAGAGATGTGTCCATGAGGCCGGAGTTGTGTCAGTGGCTTCTCGACAGGCTTCCTGGTTGGTCCCAAGCTAGGATAGTCGAACTCACCCTGACTCTTTAGCTGTGCAGTCGCGGGGTTGCGGGGAGAGAGAAGACAAAAATCTTAGTACCGCTTAGGTTCTAAGGACCGAATACTGGATCAGCGTTTTTAATCCCTGCCCTTAGACATTTAAGCTTTTTCCCCACCACCAAGTTCCTGACCCAGCGGCCGGAAGTTCCCGGGCCAGGGATCGAACTGTCCCAGTGACAATCGCGGGATCCTTAACCTGCTGAGCCACCAGGGAACTCCTAAAGGAATTTCAAATAGCCTCTTGGTCTTCCTGGTGATGAAAATGGGGTTCATGCCACACTGAGACTTAAGACGAGAGCTAGAGCCCAGGCTTCCTAGAACCCTTTTCACCACAATATAGTTTCTTTAAGGTATTGCTTAAGCATAGTTATCATTATAGGTTACAAAGTTGTTAAAGGGAACTTGGAGGTAGTTACTACTTTAGTCACGTTGTTACCCGCTTGGGACATTTAACTCCTACCAGTGACCTTGGTGCTAATCTCCAAGGGTCACTGTGGCATAAACACACCAAATCTATCAATTGGGCCACCCAAGAGTTCAGCAGTGTTGCTTCCTGAGCATCAAAGGACCAGAATCTCAGTGTTCTCCGGGTTTCATTTCTAAAGATAGAATCTTGAGGTCATAGAGCTAGAATTCCTGGATGAAGTTGTGTGAGATCATGGGTTAAATGAAAACAGCCTTTCAGGGCATGAAGTTGCATCAAAATATATAAAGTTGAGAACTTTTAGAAAAATATGGAGGAGTTCCCGTCGTGGCGCAGTGGTTAACGAATCCGACTGGGAACCATGAGGTTGCGGGTTCGGTCCCTGCCCTTACTCAGTGGGTTAATGATCCGGCGTTGCCGTGAGCTGTGGTGTAGGTTGCAGACTCGGCTCGGATCTTGAGTTGCTGTGGCTCTGGCGTAGGCCGGCAGCTACAGCTCCGATTCGACCCCTAGCCTGGGAACCTCCATATGCCGCAGGAGCGGCCCAAGAAATAGCAAAAAGACAAAAAAAAAAAAAAAAAAAAAAAAAAAGAAAGAAAGAAAAATATGGAGTTCCTTGGTGACACAGTGGTTAAGGATCTGGTGTTGTCACTGTAGCAGCTCCGGTCACAGCTGTGGCACATAATCAATCCCTGGCACAGGAACTTTCACATGCCATGGTTTGGCCAAAAGGGGGAAAATTTTAAATAAGTGGAAATGATATCAAAGACAGAATTTGAGTAATAATTAGCTTAGGACAGTAAAGAGCTCACTGAATACAGAAATTTACACCCAGCAGAAGATTAAAAAAAAAAAATTTTTCATGCTTCTGAAACACTTTTAAAAATTCATCATATACCATACCACAAAGAGAAGCATAATTATTTTTTTTTTTTTTTGTCTTTTATCTTTTTAGGGCCACACCCGCAGCATATGGAAGTTCCCAGGCTAGGGGTTGAATCAGAGCTGCAGCTGCCAGCCTACACCACAGCCATAGCAACACGGGACCCTTAACACACTGAGTGAGAACAGGGATTGAACACACATCCTCATGGATACTAGTCAGGTTCGTTAACCACTGAGCCATGGCAGGAACTCCAGAAGCATAAATTCTTAAAAGTAGAAATCATAACAGGCCATATCCTGTTAGTACAATGCAATAAACCTGAAATTAACAATGCAAACTTCTCCCACCCCCATCCTGCCAAAAAACTAACACCTGAACACTTTAAACTATTTCTTAAAAGCCAGTGGATTAAAGAAATTAACAAAGAGAATACCACATCAAATCCTATGGGATTTTACCAAAACTTTATTTAAAGTTTAGTCCATAGCCTTACATATTTTAACTAGCAAACAAGAGATATTGAAAATAAGCACCTAACTCAAGAAACCATAAAGAGAACAAGATAAATCAGAAGGATGTAGCAGCAGGCAGATATTAATGAATAGTTCTTAAAAAAACAAACACTAAAATTAAGACCTGATTATTTGAGGGAGTTCCCATGTAGCTCAGCAGTAATGAAGCCAACTAGGATCTGGGAGGATGAGGGTTTGACGCCTTACCTCACTGAATGGGTTAAGGATCCACCGTTGCTATGAGCAGTGGTCTAGGTTGCAGACTGCACCATCGGATTTAGCTTTGCTGTGGCTGTGGTGTCGGCTGGCAGCTATAGCTCCAATTAGATCGCTAGTTTGGGAACTTCCAGATGCCACAGGTGTGGCCCTAAAAAAGACAACAACGAAAAAGACCTGATTGTTGAAATATAAAAGTACAACATTATGAAATAAGAAAGGGCTGTATGGACTGATATGGAGATATTTAAGCTTTAAGAAAACTGAATGTTAAAGTTTAGACCAAGTAATTTTGAAAATTTAAGAAAAATAGCCCATTTTTAAGAATATTGGAGTTCCTGTTGTGGCTCAGTGGTAACAAATCCAACTAGTATCCATGAGATGTGGGTTCGATCCCTGGCCCTGTTCAGTTGGTTGAGGATCTGGCATTGCCGTGAGCTGTGGTGTGGGTTGCAGATTCGGCTCAGATCTAGTGTTGTTGTGGCTGTGGTGTATGGTCGGCAGCTGCAGTTCTGATTTGACCCCTAGCCTGAAAACTTCCACATGGTTCGAGTATGGCCCTAAAAAGCAAAAAAAAAAAAAAAAAAAGAATATAAACCACCAAAATTGATGCACAAAGAGGTTAGAACATTTGTATAAATCAGTAACTAGAGAAGAAATTGAAAAGGTTATTAAAGATTTACTACCTTCATTCACTCTCATCTACTTCTCGTATTCCTGTATGAGTTGAATTGTGAGTTCCTCTGTAAGGAAAATAGAAGTTAAATCCCATTAATGAGGTTTTTTTGTATCCTTAGATTCTCTATTAAGTTGGAGAGGATGAAGTATGGATTTTGATTTTGTTGTTTTATTAAACACATTAAACATCTAGTATGAGTAAAACAATGTTAAATGCTTATGTGGGTAAAGAATGGCCATCATTAAAAAGTGTACAAATAACAAATGCTGAAAAAGTGTGAAGAAAAGGGAACCCTTCTACACTGTTGGTGGGAATGTAAATTGATGCAGTCACTATGGAAAACAGTATGGAGATTGCTCAAAAAATGAATAATAGAGTTGCCATATAATCCAGCAGTCCCACTCTGGGGAATATATCCAGACAAAACCATAATTTGAAAAGATATATGCACTGGTATGTTCATAGCAGGACCATATACAATAGCCAAGACATGGGAAAAAACCTAAATGTCCATCAACAGATAAATGGATAAAGAAGATGTGGGATGTATATACAATGGAATATTACTCAACCATAAAAAAGAATGAAATCATGCCATTTGCAGCAACATGGATGGACCAAGAGATTATCATACTAAGTGAAGAAAGAGAAAGACAAATACCATATGATATCACTTACATGTGGAACATATTATCAAATAGAAACAGACTCAAAGATACAGAGAACAGGCTTATGGTTGCTAAGGGGAAGCGGGGTCAGGGAGGGAAGGATTAGTAGTCTGGGATTAGCAGATGCAAACTATTATATGTAGAATGGATAAACAACAGGGTCCCACTGTATAGCACGGGGAACTATTTGATATCCTGTGATAAGCCATAATGAGAAAAATATGGAAAAGCATATATTATATATATATATGTATAGCTGAGTCACTTTGCTGTACAGCAGAAATTAACACAACATTGTAAACAACTATGTTTCAGTAAAATTTTTTAGATGCAAACTATTGCATTTAGAATGAATAAGTAATGAGTTTTTAATTTTTTTTGGTCTCTTTAGGGC
Organism: Sus scrofa; assembly: GCF_054392235.1. Classification (NCBI taxonomy): domain Eukaryota; kingdom Metazoa; phylum Chordata; class Mammalia; order Artiodactyla; family Suidae; genus Sus; species Sus scrofa. The sequence goes on along the minus strand of NC_139389.1, from coordinate 39,373,228 downwards.
CGCACTCCTGGCATACGGAGTTTCCCAGGCTAGGGGTTGAATTGGACCTATAGCCACAGCAACACAGAATCTGAACCGCCTCTGTGACCTACACCTCAGCTCACAGCCACACTGGATCCTTAACCCACCAAGTGAGGCCAGGGATCAAACCTGCGTCCTCATGGATGCTAGTCAGATTCGTTTCCACTGAGCCACCATGGGAACTCCAAAATTGTTTTAATTTTTAATGTTTATATGAGGAGAGATAAATAGACAAAACTGTCTTCAAGGGAGTTCCTGTTGTGGCGCAGCAGAAACAAATCTGACTAGGAACCATGAGGTTGCAGGTTCAATCCCTGGCCTCACTCAGTGGGTTGGGGATCTGGCATTGCCTGAGCTGTGGTGTAGGTCACAGACTCGGCTCGGATCTGGCATGGCTGTGGCTATGGTGTAGGCCAGCAGGTACAGCTCCAATTGGACCCCTAGCCTGGGAACCTCCATATGCCATGGGTGTGGCCCTAAAAAGAAAAAAAAAAAAGAAAAAACCATCTTCAAAAGTTCTGTCGGAGTTCCCTTGTGGCACAGTGGGTTAAGGATCTGATGTTGTCATGGCAGAGGCCCAGGTCGCTACTGTGATGTGGGTTTGATCCCTGGCCTAGAGAACTTCCATATGCTGTGGGTGCAGCCAGGAAAAAAAAAGTTCTCACAGTCTAGTAAAGGGAACTTAGTATTTGCATGATACAGAAGAATTGAGAGATAGCAAAGAGCACTACATGTGGGAGAAGCGCACTTAAAAGTTCCTAATTCAAAGAAACACTGCTTTGATGAGAAGGTGCCTCCTTTTTAATATTCTTTCCACATGGAATCATCATCAGTAAAGAGATCTATAGATTTAGAGGAAGAAGAGCTGGCCAGATTTCAAGCACTTTTCTGATATGCCCTCTAAAGAATGAGGTTAGAAGAGTAGATTCAGGGGGAGAGTGATTTTTCATGATCCTTGGCATTTCATTGCCCTTGTAAACAGACACTAGAACTATGATCATAGCTAACCTGGAAAACTGGATTATTTGGGTTTTCTTTCCACAGCTGGTCTATAAACTCCTTTAGGAGTGATAGTGTATCTTATACTTAATGGTACAACCAATACCTGGAACCAAAAAACTACGGAAATAAATGCTTTCGTTGTGTTGTACTGAGAATGATGTCTTCTTACCTTACCTAAATCTGGAAAGTAGGCCAAATATATAAAGGGTTTCTTTTGTCTTCTTAGCTCAAGAGTCAGGATATCTCAGATTTAACAGCAGTTGAAAGAGAAGACTCATCGTTACTTGCTCCTGCAGCCAAAAAATTGAAAATAGATACCAAAGAAAAGAAAGAGAAGAAGCAGAAAGTGGATGAAGATGAAATTCAAAAGATGCAGTAAGTCACTTTCTGATCTTTCCCCTTTCCAGACTCTAACTTAACTACACAAAATTAATACATTTTCCTTGGCCCTAAATTTTTTTTATTTTTTAAACTCAAAAGAAAATAAATCAATTAATACATTACGTTATATTATAGAAAATATGTAAGTAAAAAGAAAAATATCACCTTACCACCAAAATAAACACTGTTAATATTTTGGCGTAAATTTTCCAAGATATTTTCTTATAAAGAAAAAAATATATAATTAAAAATTTCGAAGATGTTAAATACTGTTTGTAACCTGTATTGACATTATATGTGGTAGATGTTTTCCATGTCAATAGTTATACTTCTAGGTCATAATTTTTTTTTTGCTTTTTAGGGCCACACCCGAGGCACATGGAGATTCCCAGGCTAGGGGTCCAATCGGAGCTACAGCTGCCGGCCTACACCGCAGCCACAGCAACCCAGGATCTGAGCCACGTTTGAGACCTATGCCACAGCTCATGGCAACACCAGAGCAAGGCCAGGGATCGAACCCGAAATGTCATGGTTCCTAGTCGGATTCATTTCCACTGCGCCACAAGGGGAACTCCTAGGTCATAATTTTCTTAAAAATGGAAATAGCTGGAGTTCCCGTCGTGGCGCAGTGGTTAACAAATCCGACTAGGAACCATGAGGTTGCGGGTTTGGTCCCTGCCCTTGCTCAGTGGGTTAACGATCCGGCGTTGCCGTGAGCTGTGGTGTAGGTTGCAGACACGGCTCGGATCCAGCGTTGCTGTGGCTCTGGCGTAGGCCGGTGGCTACGGCTCCGATTAGACCCCTGGTCTTGGAACCTCCATATGCCGTGGGAGCGGCCCAAGAAATAGCAACAACAACAACAACAAAAAGACAAAAAAGACAAAAAAAAAAAAAAAAAAAAAAAAGTGGAAATAGCTTATTATGTTTTCTGCTTGTAAAAAAGTAGTATGGGTTCATTGCAAATAATTCAGGAAATAAAGAAAAATTGATTACCTATAATCCTACCAACTAGAGTTTACCCAGAGTATATATCTAGGTATCTACATTTTCGGATATATTTTTTCAGTATTTGATATATATAGCTAATTGTTTTCATGTCAGTAAATATGCCCATAAATCATCTTTTTTTTTCCATTTTTGGCCGCCCTGCACCATATGAATTCCCAGACCAGGGAGCAGATCCAAGTCACAGTCTTGACCTGAGCCACAGCTGTAGCAATGCTGAGTCTTTAACCCACTGTGCTTGGCTGGGGATCAAACCCTGTCCAGGCTCTCCCAAGAGCCTCCAATCCCATTGCACCACAGCAGGAATTCCCATAAATCGTCATTTTTAATGGCCACGTTGTATTCCTTTATGTGGATGAACTATAATTTAACAAAAACCCTTTAGTTGTTTTCTTTTGTTTGGCTTTCTTTTGCCAGCATGGTGATGAACTTCTTTGAGCACATCTTTGCATACTTGTCCATTTACTTCCTAAAATAAACTCCTAAAAGTATAATTGGTAGCTTAAATAGTATAAACACTTTCAAAGAATTTTCATTCCCATAGTTCTAGATTTTCTCCAAAAAGGTCATTCCATCTCACACTCTACCAGCATGTATGAGTTTGTGTCCTCGATTCTCAGTAATACCCTTTTTATTTATTTATTTATTTGTTTGTTTGTTTGTTTATTTTTTTGGGGGGTCTTTTTGCTATTTCTTGGGCCGCTCCCGCGGCATATGGAGGTTCCCAGGCTAGGGGTCCAATCGGAGCCGCAGCCACCGGCCTACGCCAGAACCACAGCAACGCGGGATCCGAGCCGAGTCTGCAACCTACACCACAGCTCACGGCAACGCCGGATCGTTAACCCACCGAGCAAGGGCAGGGACCGAACCTCATGGTTCCTAGTCGGATTTGTTAACCACTGCGCCACGACGGGAACTCCCTTTTTATTTATTTTTATTTAGTTAGTTAGTTAGTCTTTTCTAGGGCCACACCATTGCATATGGAGGTTCCCAGGCTAGGGCTCTAATTGGAGCTGTAGCCGCCGGCCTATGCCACAGCCACAGCAACTCGGAATCTGAGCTGCATCTCCAACCCTCACCACAGCTCATGGCAATGCCAGATCCTTAACCCACTAAATGAGGCCAGGGATTGAACCCACAACCTCGTGGTTCCCAGTCAGATTCATTAACCACTGAACCACAACAGGAACTCCATACCCTTCTTGTTAATACTTCTATCTAGTTTACAAAAAATGTTAGTCTTGTTTAGTTCATCATTTTAATTTCTTTACTCAGTACTGAAGGTTAATTTTTTCCTATTCAGCTGTATATTAAGAGCTAATTTTTTTTTACTGTATATTAAGAGCATTCACCCTTTTCCATATATCTTATAAATTTCTCTCAGTCTGTTAATGTTGCAAATTATTGGTTTGAATATAAATTTATATATTAAATTTTTACCATTAATGTGAAGCGTAATGAGGTGGCATGATGGGAAGAGCACGTAATGCTGAAAATATAATCTAAGTAGTGTAATTCAGTGACCCAACGTTGTTTTTGTTCTGGTGGAGTAAGAAAGGGACTTGTGTTTCACTTATTGTCAAATTCCTTAAGAGTAGAGCTAATGTCTCTACCTAATATTTTCATAAGCAGTAAGCCTGATACTATTGACCCCTTGAAAAATTCGTTTTCTAAATATCTGAAGAGGAGTTCCCCTTTTGGCTCAGCGGGTTAAGAACCTGAGTAGTATCTATGAGGATGTGGGTTTTATCCCTGGCCTCGCTCAGTTAGTTAAGGATCCAGCATTGCTGTGGCTGTGGTGTAGGCTGGCAGCTGCAGGTCCAATTTGACCCCTAGTGTAGGAACTTCCTTATGCCACTGGTGCAGCCCAAAAAAGAATATCTGAGACTAGCTTTTATTGACATAATAATATGTATCTTAAGCATTCATTCTTATAACCAAACTTAATTACCTGAATCTTTGTCTAGAATCCTGGTTTCTTCTTTTTCTGAGGAGCAGCTGAACCGTTATGAGATGTACCGCCGGTCAGCCTTCCCCAAGGCAGCCATTAAAAGGGTAAGGGTGGACTGCGTACTGCACTTCACTTCCATCAGCTGTGAGAACTGAACTAGACTCGAGAGCTATGCTCATTGGCATTTTAAAGGGAGGTGTTAAGCAAAATGGTGGAACATTTAGGCGGGAAAATAAAAATAACATGCCCCTCAATAACCTGGACAGTAGTGGTTTTGTGTTCTAGGGATAGTGTCTCAACAAATAGAACAGGCCATTATCCACCTGAATCCTTGTTTTTTTAATCTCCATTTCAGCATCCAGCCTTTAGTGAACTCTTTTTCAGTGCAGCGCTCTTATGGGCACTATGTTCCAAAGCCAGTCCCTGACTAACTTAACCGCTGATCTTTGTTCTTCTTTCAAGCTGATCCAGTCTATCACTGGCACCTCTGTGTCTCAGAATGTTGTTATTGCAATGTCTGGTATTTCCAAAGTTTTCGTCGGGGAGGTCGTAGAAGAAGGTGAGTGGTAGTAGTCTAAATACTGGATTGAACCTGTGGTCATCTCCTGTCCAAGACTGTCTATACGGGGCGGGGGGGGACGGACTTATTAAGGCACCAGTGGTAGTTTCCATTTATATTAGAAGTTTCCATTACATTAGGGGGAGCTTTGTGTTCAGGAGAGTGTGAACATGATCCCTTGAAAGTTTCAATCTTGGGAGGCCTGGAAACACCTAGGACATATCCCTTCCTGATTCCTGTCCTCAGCCTAGGGTGACAGAAGCAGACTTTGTATTTTTCTCAAATGGATTTTGCTCATTTCTAAAGCTGCCATAATTAGATTCAAAAAAAAAAAAAAGAATCACTAGGGAGTTCCTGCTTTGACATGGTGGGTTAAGAATCTGACTGAAGGAGTTCCCGTCGTGGCGCAGTGGTTAACGAATCCGACTAGGAACCATGAGGTTGCGGGTTCGGTCCCTGGCCTTGCTCAGTGGGTTAACGATCCGGCGTTGCCGTGAGCTGTGGTGTAGGTTGCAGACGCGGCTCGGATCCCGCGTTGCTGTGGCTCTGGCGTAGGCCGCCGGCTACAGCTCCAATTGGACCCCTAGCCTGGGAACCTCCATATGCCGCGGGAGCGGCGCAAGAAATAGCAACAACAATAACAACAACAACAAAAAGACAAAAAAAAAAAAAAAAGAATCTGACTGAAGCATCTTGGGTCACTGCAGATACGCAAATTTAATCCCTGGCCTGAGACAATGGTTTAAAGGACCCAGCATTGCCACAGTTGTGGCACAGGTCACAGCTGTAACTCATATTCAGTCCCTGGCCTGGAAACTTCCAAATGCTGCAGCTGCAGCCACTTAAAGCAAAAACAAAAAGCAGTCACTGGGGCTGACCAGTGTGGTATGGTGAGTAGTTGTCACTGATGCAATGACCCCTGGGAACTGCCCTCTTCCCTGGCTGCTGCCCATGCTCATCTCTTGCTGGTGAAAAGTTTATTTTTTTAAGAAGATATGTTTTAGACTGTTGCCTATAATAAAGCCTGATATGGGATATTATGCTAAAGCTAACATGATATATTTTAGAACATTCTCTTCAGAAGGGAAAATGGGGAGTTCCTGTCATGGCTCAGTGGGTTAAGAACCCGACTAGTATCCATGAGAATGTGGGTTCAATCCCTGGCCTCACTCAGTAGGTTAAAGACTCGGCATTGCCATAGGCCGTGGTGTAGGTCGCAGATTCGGCTCGGATCCAGATTTGTTTTGTTTTGTTTTGTTTTTTAACCTTTTCTAGGGCCGCTCTTGTGGCATATGGAGGTTCCCAGGCTAGGGGTCTAATCAGAGCTGTAGCCGCTGACCTACCCCACAACTCATGGCAACGCCATAGCCTTAACCCACTGAGCAAGGCCAGGGATCGAACCTGCCACCTCATGGTTCCTCGTCGGATTCTGCGCCACAATGGGAACTCCTCGTATCCAGCTTTGCTGTGGTTGTGGCATAGGCTGGCATCTGCAGCTCCAGCTCTGATTTGACCCCCTGGGAACTTCCATATGCCACAGATGTGGCCCTAAAAAGACAAACATAAATAAATAAATAAATAAATAAATAAATAAAAGAAGGGAAAATGTCTTGGTTTATTTCTTTAGCAAGCCTAAGAAGAGTTAATGAGGTCTCAGTGAGTTAAGATCTGGCCTTGTCACTGCAGCAGCTCTGGTTGCTGCAGTGGTACAGGTTCAGTCCCTGGCCCGGGAACTTTCACATGCTGCGGGTGTGGCCAAAAAAAAGAGTTAATGAGAATTAGACTCAAAAGAATTGTGATTAGGAAGCTCGTGTGTAATAATGACACTTTCTCCTTGACCTCTGTTTAGCACTGGATGTGTGTGAGAAGTGGGGAGAAATGCCACCACTACAACCGAAACATATGAGGGAGGCTGTTCGAAGGTTAAAGTCGAAGGGGCAGATTCCCAACTCAAAGCACAAAAAAATCATCTTCTTTTAGACTGAAATCTAGAAAGACCTATTACTGACGGAAGAAGTGCTGGTTCCAGGCTTCGTATTGCATGAGACTTTCTGCACTGGTGCTTTAGTATCTCAGTCCTCCAAGGATTCCATGATGTTTTAATGTCTTTCTCAAACTCTGATATTCATTACACCTAGAAGAAGGCATGCAGCCTGTTGCCTTGACTTGGGACCCCTGAGGGCCGTTGAAGGCATCCAGCTCTTACTGGCTAGTTTGAAGAAGGGTACATGGGCCTTAAGCATCTTCTGGATGAGGGTGCTGTTTTCAGAAAGAAAACCTTTCCAAAACGGTTGGATGGTTTCACATTGAAGCCTGAAGCTACAATGACTTAGGTTTTTCTTACATCTGGTTTTAAGTAAATGAAGCAACCGGAAACCCTGGACTTGTGATTCTACCATGAAGGATGTGGTGAGAGCACAAGTAATGGTTTGGTTTAAGATTCTTCTGTGAATTTTGGCGAGTGGTCATTAAACTGTTTTCCTCCTTGCTTGTGTGTATGTTCATTTTCTGTCTAGCTGGTTGGAATGGGGAGGAGTTCATTGTCCTTTTATGGAATCAAAACAAGGCTTGGCTTGGCTTTCTTTGTGTGTGAAAATTTGAGCCCTCCAGATTTCCTACTAGAACCATTAAAATGTTATCTCATAAAAGAATACTCAAAGTACTTAATGTAAAAGCCTATATGTTTTAATTCCTATAAAGAGATATACCAGAACCAATACTGTTTAATAAGTTTAATTTGCTTTTTTTCAGATGGTTCACAGAACCAGTACACTCAAGGTTTGATTAGATATTGCAACATTAAAATTTCCCAGTACTGACCAGTATTCTAGTTCATCAGATACATTCTTATTGTTTTCCTCAAATAGAGGGGAATGGAGTGACCTTTTATTGACAGTGATTAGCAGTAGTAAGGCTACTGTACTATAATTGGCAATCCCCAAGAATTTTTTCCTCTCTATCATTCAGTGTCATAGGGAGAGGGGTTTTGAGGCTGTTCTCTTTTGCAGCTTTCCTGAGCATGTCTTAGTAAAGATTCCAATTCTGTTTAGCACCCTGAATGGGGGAAACAGCTTGGACACATAGAGTTGAGCAAATCTGGGTTTTAGTATTTACATTAAAACTCATGGCTTTAAACATGTACTTAGCCAATGGAGAAGACACTTCAGTGGTGCATTCCACAAAGAAATAAGACTGTAAGACTCAGGCTAAATCACAACCAAAAGGTAAAAGGGGCGGCGGGGGGGTGGGGGGGACCAGCTATTCTCTCAGTTCTAATAGGAAACTTTTTAACTGGTTATAGGAACTATACCTATTGTAATTTGAGATACTGGATACTGAAATTTAGAAATAATTAGGAAGAAAGTTCACATCCCAAGTCTAGACACTGAGCAAAGCCTTATAGTTGAAGGCTCTAAGAGTGCTTCCCCTTGTACCTGTTGTAAGAGAAGGAGCTACTAGCCATACCTCCCCGGAGGTGAGTGGGAATAATCCTATTCTAGCGAAGGAGGGGAAAGCTACTGGGGAAGGCTGCTGTCCCTGGAAGGATGGTACATCCACACCAGAGTCTTGAAACATGATGACTATGGTAAACCACAAGGCAATGACCCAGCTTTTACAGTCCTCAAATACCCAGATGTCATCCTGCAAGTTTGTGCAGCAATGCTGCTTCTGTAGTTTTGTGATATTATAACTGACTCTAGAAGTTTATCCACGTATTAAATAAGGGAGAGAAAAACCAAACCCTTACTTTAAAGTTTTGGAATGGAAAGTTGCCGTATCACTATGTTCAAACTAGCTTCTTTCCACTACCCCTTGAACTAGCCTGAGGGGAAACTAATGTAAAAGGACCAAATGGAAGCATTTAAGTTATGGGGTGAGGGGTGGTTTACTGCTTGTACACTCCAGACGCAGAACCATTCCTTCCAGAACCATGACAAAGGTTGAGGCCCATGGCAAAATGAGGGTCAGGCTAAATATAAAGCAAAAAGCAGCCATCATGAGAACAGAACCCATTCATCTTAAGTCTAATAAATGAGGTTAATAACTCCAGTGGGTTGAAAACAGAATTTGAGATTGAAAACCACCCCTGCAGCTCAGCTAAGGGAGATTTCACCAGTCCATGTGCGCTGACACGCATCTTCGGTGCATCCATGTAAACAGGAAATCTGGACAATCAGATGATACGTACTTGTAAATGCTTCACAGCCGAAGTAGTGATGTGCGGTGCCCGAAGTTTTTGAGGGATAGTGGTGCTATCACACCAGACATTTTCTTGAGGTATTGTTATTTCTTGTTCACAGAGTCTTAGAGCTCCAAGGCAGGAATCGGAAGCAGTCCAAAGGAGATGACACTATTTTTTTCCCTCCATCTTTCTCCTTTATATTTATCCTAGGGACTACCAACCAGGTGACATTTCATTATGAAAAAGTCTTCCTTTCCCCAATGACCAGGAGTATGAAGTTATACAAGATGATTTTTACTAAAATTCCATGGGACAATGACTCCTACCACATTTCCTGACAAAGGACTTCAAGACACAATGGCCAAAGCTGTCACATAAGGGAACTCAAATTCTAGGGCTCTATTCATCCCATGGACAAGCGTTCCAGAGGACCCAGAAATCTGACAGAGCTCTGGTCAATGGTCACTAACGGGCTGGCCTGAGTGCCAGCCAGGTTTGTTTCTGCTGCCCCACACCAAGCACAGGCTTAAAGCGAAGGTATACCAAGGAACCCTTTGCACGGAGGGGTGTGATGGGTAGGAGAGGAGGGGAAGGGAGAGAACCAGAATGTGATTTTAGAGGTTCCCGTTGTGACTCAGCAGTAACGAACCCAACTAGTATCCGTGAGGATGTGGGTTTGTTCCCTGGCCTCACTCAATGGGTTAAGGGTCCAGTGTTGCTGTGAGCGGTTGTATAGGTCGCAGACGTGGCTCGGATCTGGCGTTACTGTGGCTGTGGTGCAGGCCCACAGCTGCAGCTCTGATTCGACCCTTAGCCTGGGAACTTCCTCATGTCTTGCATGTGGCCCTAAAGAGACAAAAAAAAAAAAAAAAAAAAAAAAAAAAAAAAAAAAAATTGGACCAATTCAGTTGAAACTAAGGCTGAATGAGTCTATCTTCTAGCTACCAGCTTCCCCGTGCACCCACCAAGAACATTAGAAACGCCATACCTGAGAAGACCGTGATCTTTTTGTTCACTATTCTGCCTTTGGAAGAAGCATGAAGGGGGAGTTTGTGGAGGGAAGCAGGCAGCTTCTCTGCCTGGGTATCACCAAACAGCCCTAGCTTTGGAAAGCCGTCATACAAGGATTCCTCTTAACCCTGTACCTATATAGACTCCATCAGCACCACTTCCTGCCAACGAGCTTCGAAGTTTCTGATTTGCTACAAGAAGTGCTTTCTTTTACCCAAGGCTACCAGGTAGTCCTAGAGCTCATATGCTGTCCCTGCTCTTGAGTGAATATTTTGACCTGACACTACCCTCAGCTTTCATCTTTCCAGAACAGGGGCCAACAGTTTAAAGATGTGTCCTCACGTGGAATTATCTCCACTCAATGATAACTTCCTGGACCTCTCCTCCCTTCACCATATACTTTGTAAAAAAGGTCATGAGAGGCCCACAGATCATTAAAGACATTATCATGGTCTTGCCTGAGGCACTGTTTTCCACCGCACTGGTCCCTGTGCTCTTCCTGATGAAGCAGCACACGGACCCTTCCTCACTCTCGGCAATGCTTAGGTTTCTTTCCTGAGTCCTCGCAGAGCTCACTGGTTGCCGATTCTCCCACAAGTGCATCACCTCACACTCACCCATACAGAACCTCACCTGTCACTTTCCTGAGTATTCACAGCGCAGTTTGTGAATCTCCTGTGATTTCACTTTTCTTTCTTTCTTTCTTTTTTAAATCTCTTCTGGTTTATTTTTCAATGCCTGGAAGTAGTGACATTTGATTTGCATAGTAATATCCTACTTTCAGGTTATTTATAAAGTTCTTAAATAAGGTTAAACCAAGTATCAACCTCTAGGAAATTACCCTGTTAATATCCTCTCTAGAAAGATGTTTATTCTTAAGTCTCTAAGTTGTTTCCTAAGCCTGACAGAATATTTCCCATAATCTCATAGTAATTAGTGTTTTTAAAAGTTGCCTCAGTGAAGAACGATGACAAAAATTCTTTAAGTCTGAGCAAATTAGATCTTGTTCCTTCTTGAATGCATGTTTCTTTTTATCCTCAAAAAACTAGAACATACAAGTCAGGTGTGATTTCCCATAAAGGAAAGAAACCATTTTATCTTTCCTCTAACAGGTCGTGTGTGATTAAGGCTTTAGTGACACTACTTTACCATCTTGCCAACACAAGGTGAGTCAGCTGATGAGCTTCTGTCCAATTAACACAGCTTGGAGCATATCGCAGAGCAGTAAGAATGAAGACAGAGTGCTGGGAAAGAATTAAGTAGGAAGGAAAAAGGGGGAAAATACCTCTTTTATCAGGCAGGGGCAAAAACGTAGCTGGGTTGAAGGGTTTGTTTTGTTTTGTTTGACCTGAGTCAAAATAACACGATTTTAAAGAGCCACAGTGATAGAGAGGGATGAGAGGCAACAGGCCGAGATGTTTATGTTACAGTTTAAAACATATTTTCAGCTCCCAAACCACCAAGTGCTAAGGACAATGCTGGTAGAAACTCACAGCGCTGGGGAAGCAGATGTGCCAGGGAGCCCAGGGAGATGGGAAATGAACTCTGGGGTGCAGCTGTGGAAGACAGAGAGGACTCGGCAGGAACGGGGGGCCCAGCACCAAGCTCCCTGTGGACCCCATCACATCATGCCTCCAGCCTAACTCAGAGTGAATATTTTCTCCTTGACCGAGATTACAAACAGGCTGTGTTACCGACGATGGGAAGGATGATACAAGTGAGCCGCTACTGCTGTTTACTTCCTACCGCAGCATCGCAAGGATGAAGGTATCACAGAAAGGAAGCTTGACCCTGGAAAATCTGATTGTAATTCAGCCAAGACTGTATGAGCTTGGTTTCCTTTCCAAAAAAGGCAGAATCCATGTCTCACTTACTCTCGTCCCTCCCCTGGCTCCCACCCTGCTGGCTATTTCCTGTTCCGTTCTACCACCATGGCCGCAGCTCAGGCCAAGGACTTCTCAGTCCACTACAGGAGGCTCTGGGACACAGCATCTTTGGTGGCTTGGTGGGTGACTGGGGAGATGGCTACTCTGCGCTGTTTGTACAGGTTGTGGAGGAAGCAAATGTCTCTGCCATGGAACCAGGCGGTGAAATGACCCTACAGTGTTGAGAAGATGCCACCCAGTGCACAGAGGGCCAAAAGGCTTTATACAGGCAAGACGTGATGCTTGAGCCACACACAAAGCTGCCCCCAACTTCCGGGAAGGTGGTCATGCTTCACCCTGCCTCCCACACAAGTCAGCACAGCTGTAGAGAGGACACCGCCAAAAGCGGTGAGCCTCCTCTGCCGACCTGACCTGTCCAACACTGGTCGGCGCCTGTCGCGGGTGGTGCGACTGCTGGTGATCTCCTCCTCTCTCCGCAGCACAGATGGCTGAGCCTCTGCTGTCAGAGCTCAAAGAGGGGGTTATATTTCCTAATCTCCTGAAGAAGTTTTTCTTTATCCTGGTTGGCCTGAGCCAATGCTTGTTTAGTTTCTATAAGTTCCTTTTGTAGGGTAGGCAGTTCTTTCACCTGAGAAACAGTAAGTAATTCACAGTTAATGAATAAGGTAACACACTCGCAAAAACACCTAATAAGGGAATGAGGGGGAAGAATTCAAGCAGGACAACCCAAATGTTTTGGCCAATGATCAAGAGAACCTGACCAGATCTTTTCTAGGAGCCTAATCCCCTCTTCAGGGCTCAGTGGTTACAGGGATGGCAACAGATGAAAGATGTGGTTAGCACGCATTTGCATCCAGCTCCTGATTTACTTCCTCAGTTCAGCACTTCTAGAAGCTGCTGCCAGGTGACCAGAGCCCACCACCCAGCTGTACATGGCACAGGCAACATTTTCAGCCCTCTGGGTGATTACAGCCCCTAAGGGGTCATGGGAAAGGTACGGCTCAGCTAGGTCCTCCCCTGCGGGCACCAGAAACACCTGTTCTTTGGGGGGCTGCCTCTTCTCGCTTTTCAGAACTTCAGCTGATGGTCTGTCCTGAGCAGCAGCTAGAAAAAAAGTAAAGGTTCTAAATCACAAACTGCTGGCAACATGCAGACAATTCCTAGTTGTCACCTCTTCCCTTACAGGGGAAAAAAGGCAGAGGAGCCAGGAGGCTGTCAAGCCCAACTCACCACCGATGTGGAACACACCATCATCACTGCGCTTCAGCACGACATGCTCCATGGCCAGAGTGATGGGGACAGGGCCTGGAGATGTCGGATAGATGGGGGGGATATCATCCTGCACAAAAGAGGGAGACCACGTGATGTCCTGAACCGGCTCAGAGCAACTGAGGTAACAAGCCAGCTTCCCCGTGGAGTTGAAGCACTTTTATGTCACTGTGTACCCATGCATCCTTGCAGGGTGTGCGAGGCACAACTGAGCCTCTCCCACTCTGGAGACGGTGAAACTGAGGCTCTGACAACCTAATGTGCTTGCACAATCATGCTGCATGCCACAGGTTAGGCTAGAGATAAGGCCACCTCACTGAACCCAGGAATTTTGCCAGTAACACATATTTGTGTACTGTACTAAAACCGACAAGGAAGGCTAACATGCATTGCCTCACTGGATCCTCATGTTTTACATTGACAAGAAAAGAAGTTAACAGCTGTCACTGCCAGAATCCCTTGCCTGACAAAGTCTAGGGTAAAACCCGAAGTTCCTCTCACCTTTAGAGTAATCCTGGAGTTCAGGAGCTCAATCTTCATGGGAACTACCACTGGGGTCTCCTCGTCCTCCAAGAAAGGCCCCAGGCCATTGAGCACCGAAGTGAGCAGCTCAAGGTCACAGCCACGGAGCAAGAAATGCAGGAAGCCATTCTGTGCAGCCAGCAGAGAATGAACAGCTGCACCAGGGCCCACCTCAAAGCGAAGGCCCACAGCTGGCCTGATGTGGTCAGTCTTCAAAGTTGAGGATTCTTGAAAGCTTGTGCCTTTGACAAGAAAGGCAGGAAGAAAACATTAATTAATTACCAGCCAGTGATTGTTGTAAGCACTTTATATATCCTTAATATGCATAACAATCCTATGCCAGAAGTATTATTATCATCCCCATCTTAATGATGAAAGAACTAAGGCACAGAGAATAATCTGACCAACTTGTAAGTAACAAGGATACCATGCAGGAGTTCCTGTTGTGGCGCAGCGGAAACAAATCTGACTAGGAACCATGAGGTTGCAGGTTTGACCCCTGGCCTTGCTCAGTGGGTTAAGGATCTGGTGTTGCAGTGAGCTGTGGTGTAGATCGCAGATGCAGCTTGGATCTGGTGTTGCTGTGGCTCTAGTGTAGGTCATCGGCTACAGCTCTGATTAGAACCCTAACCTGGGAACCTCCATTTGCCACAGGTGTGGCCCTAAAAAGACAAAAAAAGTGGGGGGGGATTTGCATATAGGCAGCCTGACTGCAGATTGTGGGCTTGGCTAATTTGCTATAATGCCTCTCATGGCAGAAGGGAAATTAAGGACCAATAAAAAGCAGGCCTTGCCATGAATCTGAGGCATTGGGCTAATGGCCAAGGGAAAGCTCTTAAAACAGAGGACCCTCGGAGTTCCCACTGTGGTGCAGTAGGTTAAGAACGCAACTGCAGGGAGTACCCATTGTGGCACAGGGGAAACAATTCGGCTAGGATCCATGAGGATGCAGGTTAGATCCCTGGCCTCACTCAGTGGGTCGGGGATCTGGAGTTGCCATGAGCTACAGTGTAGGTTGCAGATGTAGCTCAGATCCTGTGTTGCTGTGGCTGTTGTGTAAGTCAGCAGCTGCAGCTCCAATTCGACCCCTAGCCTGGGAACTTCCATATGCCATGGTTGCGGCAAAGGGAAAAAAAAAAACCCAACTGTATCGACTTGGGCCGATATGGAAGCATGGGTTCAATCCTCTGCCTGGTGTAGTGGATTAAAGGATCCAACATCACTGCAGCTGTGGCACAAGCCACCGTTGCGCTCAGATTCAATCCCTGGCCCTGGAACTTCCATATGCTACGGTGCAGCCATAAAATTCAATAACGAAAACATAGAGGACCCTCAACTCTTCTCCATTTGAATGTCCCTTCCCTCCTCCAAGTCTTTGTCTTCTCATGTCTGACAAAGCCAAGCAGGAACTATGATAATTTCCTGAAAGCTGTATAAAGAACAATCTCAGGTGTAGTAGCCAAGGATATGGAACAACTTAATATCTCTATATAACTGCAAATTGGTGCACTATTTTGGAAAACCAGTTGGCATTATCTAGTAGAGTTAAAGCCATACCTGCACTAATGACCTAGAAATTATATTCCCAGGAATATAAACCTGGAGAAACTCTGCAGCATACATATCAAAGACATGCACAAGGAAGGGCATGTCAAGACAACCCTATTTGAAATAGCTAAAAACAAGACAAAACTGGAAACAGCCCAATGTCTGTTCAGAACAGATTGAAGAAGTAAATAGAGTAATGGGTTCAAGGGATATTTGGGGAGTGATGGTGATGGTTGCAGAACTCTGTAAGCTTACTAATATTTATCAAACTGTATGCTTACAATGAGTGAATTTCATCGTATACAAATTATACCTCAAGCAGTTTTTTGTTTGTTTGTTTGTTTTTAGGGCTGCACCCGTGGCATATGGAGGTTCCCTGGCTAAGGTTCAGATCGGAGCTGTAGCCACTGGTCTACACTACAGCCACAGCAACGCAGGATCTGAACCGAATCTGTGACCTACACCACAGCTCACAGCAATGTCAAATCCTTAACCCACTGAGCAAGGCCAGGGGTCAAACCTGTGTCCTCAGGGATGCTAGTCAGATTTTTTCCCCTGAGCCACAGTGGGAAGTCCTCAAGCAATTTTTTAAAAAGCAAAAACTGGTATATTTCTACAAAAGACTATTATAAAGTAGTGAAATGAATGAATTATAACTAACTCAACAACCTAGAGGAATATCATAATACTTGAAAGAAGCTAACAGAAAAGAATACAAACTATAATTCCATTTAGAAAAACCTGAAGGAGTTCCCGTCATGGCTCAGTGGTTAACGAATCCGACTAGGAACCATGAGGTTGTGGGTTCGATCCCTGCCCTTGCTCAGTGGGTTAAGGATCCGGCGTTGCCATGAGCTGTGGTGTAGGCTGCAGACGCAGCTCGGATCTGGCGCTGTTGCTGTGGCTCTGGCGTAGGCCGGCAGCTGTAGCTCCGATTAGACCCCTAGCCTGGGAACCTCCATATGCCGCAGGTGTGGCCCTAGAAAAAGGCAGAAATTCCAAAAAAGAAAAGAAAAGAAAAGAAAAACCTGGAAACCTGCAAAGCTAACTAATACATTGATACAAACACCTGCAAAGAATTGTAAAGTAAAACAAGAGAATGATAAATACAAAATAGTGATTCCCTCTGAAAGATGAGAGGCAAGAGAGGGAGAGGGGATAAGGGGACTTCAAAGTTAGTCTTGCTGTTCTATTTATTAAACTAGGCAATGGGAACAATGAGTTCTTTGTATCGCTAATATTTTACACTATGTATATATAAATAATAAGTATTCTTTAGTATCTACTCACTTTTTTTTTTTTTTTTTTTTTTTTTTTTTTTGCTTTTTAGGTACGTTCCCACAGCATATGGAAGTTCCTGGGTTAGAGGTCGAATTGGGAGCTGTAGCTGCCAGCCTACACCACAGCCACAGCAACGCCAGATCCAAGCCAAGTCTTCGACCTACACCACAGCTCACGGCAACGCCAGATCCTCAACCCACTGAACAAGGCCAGGGATCGAACCCGCAACCTCATGGTTCCTAGTTGGATTCGTTAACCACTGAGCCACAACAGGAACTCCTCTACTCAATATTTTTTTAAAATATTGTTTAAAACAAAGCATAAGCCCAGATTTTCCCCTGTTATCTTTTAGAGTATAAATGATAATTCATATCAAAGGACCTAACCAGAAGTTCCCTGATCAGAAACAGCTTGTTGTTGGCAGCCTCACAAACAAACAAGTGAACACTGTCCTCATGCATAAGCTTCGTGAGCACCTGGGAAGTGAAGATGGAGAACAGCCTGCTGAATGCAAAGCCCCAGAAAGAGCTCCGGGAGGCCCCTTGCAAGAATCAGGCTTCATCAGAATTCTTCCTCCCCCAATGGCTGCTGGAAAGAAGGCCCAGGGTAGCTGCCCTTGGAGCACAGCGCCAGGAGCAAATTAAGCTATGGCTGCCTCAGAACAATCCCACCAGCTCTCTTGGAATGGGCACCATCCTCACCCGGGCACTGTCCATGCAGGAACTGCCAGAGTCCCACGGTGCCCAGCTGCTGGAGGGTCAGCTCCTCTGCCTGCAGGGCCACGGTCAGGTCCTCACCACGTAGTTCAATCCCCAAAGACACCGCATTCACCTTCAGGACCAGAACTGAGACCTGTAAAAGCAGACTCTCTCAGTGGAGTCCCAGGCTTCCAGCTTAGAGCCTACCCTCCACAGAGAAGAAAGCAGAACCCTGACCAGGTGAAGATTGAGGTCCTCCCCACTGGGTGAGACAGAACTGTTGGCCTCTGGTGACGCCTGGCCATAACTATCCACAACAGGGCTCCCTTGAACACCAGCACTGTCTATGACATTTGGCAGAGATCCTGATGGAAGAGATTCTGGACCAGACTCTGCATAAAAAGATAACAGAAGAAAGTTAAAAAGTTCTATTCAAGTCCAATCTCTAAAAACAGTGACAACTGTAAAGGCAAAACAAAACATTTATGAGACAACTGGAAATTGAATACTAACTAGATATTTAATGAATTAGGGAATTATTGTTAATTTTTAAAAGTATGATAATGGTATTTGGTCACATTTTTAAAAAAGTGTGTAAATGGAGGCAACTCAAGTGTCTATGGACAGGCGAATGGTTAAACAAAATGTGGTAGAAACATACAGTAAATATTAGCCTTACAAAGGAAGGAAATTCTAACACATACATGCAACATAAATGAACCTCAAGGACATGAAGTGAAATGAGTCAGTCCCAAAAGGACATACACTGTCTGATTCCATTTACACGAGGTACCCAGAGGGACAGGAAGTAGAATGGTGGTCGCCAGGGGCTGGGGGAAGAGGGAATGAGGAGTTACGGTTTAATGGGTAGAGGGTTTCAGTTTTGCAAGAGTTCTGGAAACAGATAGTGGTGATGGTTGCACAGTGATCTGAAGATATGTAATGCCACTAATGTTTAGCTTAAAAATAGTCAAGATAGTAAATTTTATGCTATGTATATTTGACCATAATTTTTAAAAATGTTTAATATTTAACAAATTCTGTATATTCTAGAGATGCATATTTATGGATAAAATGACATGGTTGGGATTTTCTTCACATTAATATGAGAGTCAGGAAAGTGAGCAGAAGAACACATGAAACAAGATTGCCATGAGTCCTTACCTATTAACCGAATCTAAGTAATGGGTATATGAAGGTTCATTATTTTATTCTGTCTTTTTTAAAATATTTGGATTTTTCCATAAAATATTAATAACACAACAAACATCCAGCTTAATAAATAGTGCTTTCTTTTTTTTATTTTATTTTCATGTAGGTTTTTTTTTTCACAGCCACACCTGCAACACATGGAAGTTCCCAGGCTAGGGGTAGAATCAGAACTGCAGCTGCCAACCTATAGCATAGCCACAGCAACACCAGATCCAAGCCGAGTCTGTGACTTACAACACAGATCACAACGCCGGATCCTTAACCCACTGAGCAAGGCCAGGGATTGAACCCACAACCTCATGGTTCCCAGTTGGATTCGTTTTTGCTGCAACATGATGGGAACTCCCATTTAGATATTCTTAAGGGATGATTTTAAAAGTCCTCATTTCAGTAAGCTGAAGGAACCAGTGTAACTCCTGGCAGTGATTAATCTAATTACCAAAAGTTACTTGTTTATCATAGACAAAAAGCTCCTAGTTAATTTTCCAACAATAAAATACATAGTTAGACAAAAAACAGACAACAAACTCAACAAGCCACTGACACCAGCTGCAGAGTTAGTCCTACTGCTAGGGCTACAAGCTGTAAGACTAGTGCTCTCTTCTTTGATCTGAGTCTTGTTCTGTGATAAAGGTCAAGTACTAATCAATAACCTAGAAGATGTGGGGATAAAGTCAGAGCTACAAATCCACTAAAATTTCTTTCTCATTTTGGTTTTGTTTAAGAAAATGTCTAGGGAGTTCCCGTTGTGGCTCAGGAGGTTAAGAACCTGACTAGTCTCCATGAGGATGAAGGTTTGATCCCTGGCCTTGCCCGGTGGCTTAAGGATCCAGCATTGCCACAAGCTGTTGCAAGGTCACAGATGCAGCTCAGATCTGGCATTGCTGTGGCTGTGGCGCAGGCTGGAAGCTGCAGTTCTGATTCAACCCCTGGCCTGGGAACGTAAGGCCCTAAAAAGGAAAAAAAAAGGTCTATCTCTGCTCCTTCTGACCCTGATGGTCTGAATACAGCAGCAGGAAGAACCCTCTCTGAGCTCTACAACTCTGCCGGCCTGCTTCCACCTACCAGACTCTAAGAGCATCACAAAGCTCTCACTGCCATCACTGTCCACAGAAATCCGGTCTTCAGGGCCACTGTTATCCAATGAAACACCATCAAATGACTGCTGAGATACTGTCCTCTTCATGGAGAAAAATCGGAGTCGGGCTGCACCTCCACTTACTGGGGCTGCCACCCCCTCATCTATCTTGGCCACGGGCTCCCTGTTTAAAAAACAGAAACAAAAACCACAAATGAGGCTTAGGAGTCATGCTGTTCCATTCCCTTGCAATACCATTCTTTTCAGCCCAGTTACTGTATCCATAAACTTTGATGTCAACTATTACCTGCTATAAGTCACACTATATTTCAACTGCTAGCGGTTCCAAATCCTCATATTCCAGTCTCTCAAATTGCACAAGCAGTTCTCCCATATCAACATTAAATGTGATGGTTATTCAGGGTCCTCCCATAAACAGAAGAGACCAACTATCTAGAGCCCTGGTACCCAAGGCCAGCCATGTTCATTTCTCAAGTATTTGCTGAATAATCTCTGCGAACAAGGCACCATACAAAGCATAGGGCAAGGTGGGGAGTGAATAAAGTGATGAATAAGACATTCCCTGTCTGCAAAGAATTTATATTCTATCAGGAAAGAGGAGACATACATAAATAACATTACATGGGAATAAGTCACACATACAAACCAAAGGCTGGGCGATACAAAGAAGGGAAAGGATGAAGAGAAGGGATCAAGAATGGCTCTGTGGAACGAGGCGATGTTTGAGGTGGTCCTTGGACTGTGAAAGAGGGAAGAGGACCTTCCATGGGGAAGACACAAATGAGCAAAGGCACAGAGCCGGAAAATAAAAAGTGCCTCTGGAGACCAGTGAGCAGCTCAACTCAGCTGGAGCATAAGTTTTGCTGGGGGAGAGCAACGGAAGGTAGAGAGGAAGTTTCTTTAAAAAAACCTTTAAAAGACCCTTTAGGAGCCTGTTGTGGCTCAGTGGTTTAAGAACCCAACTAGTATCCAAGAGGATGCAGGTTAGATCCCTGGTCTCACCCAGTGGGTTAAGGATCCAGCATTGCTGAGAGCAGTGGTGGAGGTCACAGATGTAGTTCTGATCTGGTGTTGCTGTGGCTGTGGTGTAGGCTGGCAGCTACAGCTCTGACTCGACCCCTAGCCTGGGAACTTCCATATGCTGCAGATATAGCCCTAAAAAGCAAAAAATAGGAGCTCCTGTCATGGCTCAGTAGCTAGTAGACCCGAATAGCATCCATGCGGGTTCGATCCCTGGCCCTGTTAAAGATCTGGCGTCACTGCTATGGCTTGAGTTTGATCCCTGGCTGGAACTTTTACATGCTGTGGGCACAGCCAAATAAATAAATAAAAATGATTTGTTGAATGAAGGATGGAATTCTTCCTTCTCTGTTACTCTGGCAGATACTGAAAAGGTGCACTAGAAAGGGCAAGTCCAAAGCCCCAGCTTGTCTATTTACAAGATACAGGATCCAAGGCTCATCCTCTCTGAAGCCTCAGTTTCCTCAGTTATAAATAGGATACGAACATCAGAAGCTACCTCACCAGGCTGCCATGGGAGTCAAATCAAACAAAATATTACATGAGAGCCCACTGAAAAGAATAAAATATCACACAGGTGCCAGGTATTATTATTCTGATAGAGCCTCTCTGTATCAATAACAGCGAATCAGTAAAAGAGAAAACAACTTGATGCCAAGAAGCAATAAATGTTGACTTGAAAACTGTCCAAGAGAAGGCCAAGCTATATGGTGATATGCGAAAACCCATGGGATTTTGTATTATTTTATCGCAATCTCTGGCTCTCCCCTTACCACCAAATCAGATGTAATCATGAAAATAAAGTCTCTCCAATTGGCATATTTTTATCCCCTAAGAGCCTGAAAGTCCCTCCGCTGCCCCACAGGCAACTCTGAAAACTAAAGGCTTTGCCACATTCACCAGGCTGCTCTATACCCGCCCCTGGACTATGTGGTGCTCCCCAGTCTCCAAGCGCACACGGCAGGAGACCTTGAGCCCCCGGGCCAGAGCGGGGAGGAAGAGGTGATGGGAAGGAGGCAGAGAACCACTCACTTGGCTGGAGGCAGAGACAGCATCCTGTGCACAGTGGAGGTCATTCGGTCGCGGCCCAGACTAAAGGCATCCTTTGTCAGGGACACGGCTTCCTTGGTGAGGTCCATGGTGGCATGCAGCGCCTCCTTGGTGGCATCCTTGGTTATGTGAATAGCACTGGACAGTTCCCCCTCGATGTTCTTCAAGGGGATGAGCTCACTCTGTCCATTCACAGCAGTGTCCCTGCCACCTGGGGGCTTCAGCGGAGCTGGGGAGCTAGGCATTTGGGTTCTGCTCAGTTTCTTGGCCTCTAAGGAATCGACGGCCTCATGGCCCTTCCCTGCCTCCTGCTGTGCAAGAGCACCTGAGTCTTGCATTTCTCCACTGCTATGGAGAGGCAGTGGCCTATCCTGGGATGCATCCGGATTATCCACGCCACTATCCTCCAGAACCTTCTCAGGGCTTGCTGGGCTCTGTTCGGAGGAGGCGTCAGACTTCGGCTCCCTATCCTCCGAAGGAGACAGCTCCGAATCTATGAGGCTGGTAGTGTCTGAACCCTCGGAGTCAGCTTCCACGGTCCCAGGGGCAGGATGCATGAGCAGAGCCACCTCGGCACTGGGGAAGAGGACCCCAATGCAAGCTGTCTGGTCCTGCAGGGGAGACCCAGTCATAGCCTCTGTATCCTTAGTCAGCTGCTCCTGCAGACCCTGTAGCACCTCTTTCAACCGGAGGAGAGCCAAGTACTGGTAGTGGTCAAGCCGCACACGCACGTGTGCCGGGGAGTGTACAAGCACATGCACGTCCGCTGTATCCTCCAGCTCTGGCAGAGGCCCTTTGTTGTCCACACCAGTGTCGCCTTCTTTCAGAATCTCCATGACTTCCGTAAGGCCTGAGAGGCTTTTCAAATCATGCTCGGTCTTTGACCTCTGATGGGACCCGGTGTCAGGGGCAAAGGCCTCAGAATGGACAGGACTGCCAAAGCTGGCTGATGGCTTCAGCCTCCCTTCTGTGGCCAGAAGGAGCTTCCGTGCCTGGGCTTGCTGCCAGCGGAGGGGTAGGCAGGCCCAAATGGACAAGGGGAAAGGGGCCACAAAATTCAAGGTATGGCCTTTGAAGTTCTCTGTTCCCTCAAAGTCCAAGGAGATCTGGGTGAAGTAGACGGACCAGAGATCCTGGGAGGCCTTGAGCCTCTGGGGAGGGAGGGTACTAGACTGAGGGAGGTGGGAATCCACTTGGAAAGCATGATGCAAAAAAAGCATGTGCAGAAGGCTAAAGCCGCCTGGAACCTTGGGAAACTGAACATAATTGGAATGAAAGAACTCAGCAGCAGCAAAACCCCGGAAAAGACTCTGGAGGTCTGGACAGCTACAGTGTGGGGCATGACGTGTATTGGTGGCAGTCATGCCTGAGGCAGAGAAGACAAGGGCCTGGGGACGATGCAACCCAGCCTGCTCTCTCTTCTCCAGCGGGAAGCTTACCTTCAGAGAGACAATGAAATGAAACTCAATTCAGAATGGCCATCTGAGCAACTCCACCACCCACCATTAACACACACCTGAAAGACCCTCTGGGCTGTAAAACTGTTTTCCTTCACTTCTATCAAACGGCCAGGACAGACCCCTGGATTATAGCCAATGCAGAAATGCAGCTGTGGCTGCCAACAGGGAACAAAAATCCCGCCCTCTCCCCACCTTCAACCAGAAGGCATCCAGTCGAATGTCCACGTGTTCATCCTTCTGGCTTGGATCTTCCAGTTTGTAGATAGCTTTGAACTGCTCCAAGCTGTGGTATAAATCCAGGCAGAAGAGGTTTCCCCAGAGCAAGCTGACAGGATCCACCGTAAATGTCAGACCGTTTAACTGAATGTAGAGGTTGGGACAGGGAACTGGAAAGCAGGGAAGAAAAGAACTGCCATGTATGAAGCAGCAGCTCTGCTCTTATTTACCAGCTAACGTTCAATTTATTATCAAAAGAGCAAAGGTACATTTTTACACAGGGCAGAGTTTTCAACAAAGATGTGCTAAACTACCTCAAACATCTAAAACTCCTAACATGAGAATATAAGCAGAGGCCCCATGGCTGACAAGTGTGAAGAGTATGCGCCTGACCATAAGAAATGCCCAGAGCAGATGCTCACCTGGAAGCTCCTGATTATCTGGGAAGTAGTACTCCGTGAACTCAATGTGGACGGCCGAGACCTGAGTGGGCAGGTTGTGAAGCTTCCGACTGCAGGAGAGAAGGGTAGATGGCTTCTTACTTGGCTGTCCAGCGGTAGAAACCTATGCAACCACAGATGGCTGTTAGCGTCTGTATAGCACCCAGAATACAATTTCCTCAATCTCCTCTGAGGTAGGAGGCCAAAGCCTCCACGTTCTTCCCAAGTCTGTCACGGGAGCACAGCGCTTTTCACTGTTATTCCAGGCACTCCCACCCCTGGCCCGCACTGCCTATGAGGTCGCCTGTTCAGTGAAAGCTTTGCAGTGGGGTAGCGGGAGGAAAGTGGGGGATCCCCAGTCCTGACCTCAGCAGCCACGCACAGCAAGAAACAGGCCCTGGTGTGAAATCCACCCGGAAGGGAAGGCAACAGCCCCTGAATTCCTTAACCTTGGTCCCACTGGCTGCCCTTCCAATGAGTGGCTCCACCCGGTTCCAACCCTGCCCCCCGTGCCCTGCGCTCCTCACCTGGTGGATGTCCAAGTCATCCACGCGGATAACCAAGCAGCTGGAACGCAAGCGATTCCATGCGGGGGGCCGAAAGACAGCCTGTCGGCCCTGAGAGGGGCTTCTCTCAAGGGGGATCTTTCGAGGACTGGAGAGAGAATCTATGTAAAAATAAGAAGGTGGGAGAAGGAATCAGATACATTCAACTCTCATTATTAAGAGAATTCGGAGAGTAAAACCCCTAAGTTCATTAACGCTTTATGTAGGAAAGAAAGCTTAACCCTGGCAAGGCCCTGGAGGGAACTAAAAAACCGTAGTCTCCTTAAGACCAAGACAACATGCCACTGAACAGAGGTGATTAACAACCTCTCTTCAACAGCGCAGCTATCCTTGGAGACAAAAGGACGCTGTAAACAACAAAGTCACGGATGTCTCTTCATGGGATAAAGTTGGAATACTGAGCTGGGCCTAAGTTGGGATAAGCAGCCAGTTCAGTGCTTTATCATCACTGGATATTCAAAGGTCAATGTCAAGAGGCTAAGCAATGGGAGTCCTTCAGCTCCTCATAACCCACCTGCTTTCCTCCGGAAAGGAGAGTCTACCCCCAGGTGCCAGGGTGGTTTCAGACCTGTCTCCTCATGCCACTTCTCCACTTTACTCTGAAATTCCATCACCAGCTTCTGGGCCCACTGGCCTCGGGTCTCCATGGCCTCACAGTGACGTACCCAATGTTTGCAGTTATCACCTGTGCCATAAAACAAAGCGATTCCCACTAAGGTCATGATCCAATGTCACAATTTTTCTTTTCCATTGGTATAATTTTCCATAGTTCAGAATCTGGGAGTCCCCGTCATGGCTTAATGGAAATGAATCTGACTAGTATCCATGAGGACACAGGTTCAATCCCTGGTCTCACTCAGTGCGTTAAAGATCTGGCATTGCCATGAGCTGTGGTGTAGGTCGCAGACATGGCTCAGATCTGGCATTGCTGTGGCAGTGGCGTAGGCCAGTGGCTACAGCTCCGATTCAACCCCTAGCCTAGGAACCTCCATATGCCACAAGTGTGGCCCTAAAAAGACAAAAAAAAAAACAAAAACAAAAAAAAAAACAAAACAGAATCTGATCCCTCCCCCCCAATCCAAAATTCTCTGGGATAAGTAAAAATTAGTGAGCGGGAGTTCCCGTCGTGGCGCAGTGGTTAACGAATCCGACTAGGAACCATGAGGTTGCAGGTTCGATCCCTGGCCTTGCTCAGTGGGTTAAAGGATCTGGCGTTGCCTTGAGCTGTGGCGTAGGTTGCAGATGCGGCTCGGATCCCGCGTTGCTGTGGCTCTGGCGTAGGCCGGTGGCTGCAGCTCCGATTCAACCCCTAGCCTGGGAACCTCCATATGCCGCGGGAGCGGCCCAAGAAATAGCAACAACAGCAACAACAAAAGACAAAAAGACAAAAAAAAAAAAAAAATTAGTGAGAGCACTCAAGTTCTTCTGGATTCTATATGCGCTTTTTCTCTAAGGCTCCCTGCAGGCCAGATACGGACTGCTGCCATCTTTGACTATGGACTATTGGAGAGGCCCTAAAACTAGTGGAAGTAAGAGGCAGAGCACAGGATCAAAAGCAACATCTCTCCGCACTGTCTCCCCTCATACATCTACTCATCAATGACAGACAGTCATCAGTAGTAGACTCTGCAAATTTCCAGAAGATGTCCTCTTGAAAAAGACAACACCTCTCTGAGCATGTGCTGCAATCCCTGGCACCCTCCTGCTGGACAGTCAGCATGAACCCAGGCATCTGCCCTCAACTCCGAGGCTAGGCTAAAACTGCTCCCATTCAGAATTCTCCTACCTGCCGAGTGGAAGGGGTAATAGTCAAATGCCATCTTGCGGAAAGTAAGCTGCATTGCACCACCCATGAGTCTGTTTGCAGAGACACCTATAAAAGAAAATTAAAGATGAAAAGCAGCAGAAAGCACGAAGGGGTCTAAATACCACTGGAAGCACTTAAAAGTCCTCCTAAGGGTCAGCTCCAAAGTCTGGCTGATACACAAGTACAGCTCAAAGGCCATGATATCAGGTGATCTGCAAGGCTGAGGCCCTGTTCTTTTGAATTGCAATGGACGTTCTCTAAAAGATTTAAAAGAAGAAGCATATTCCATTGTCTCTGTAAGTGGCTGCCAACTTTCAGAAAGACGAAAGGCAAAAAATGCAAAACTCATGGAGTTCCCATCGTGGCTCAGCAGAAACGAATCTGACTAGCATCCATGAGGGCAAAGGTTCGATCCCTGAACTCTCTCAGTGGGTTGAGTATCCAGCATTGCCGTGAGCTGTGGTGTAGGTTGCAGACGAGACTGGGATCCTGCATTGCTGTGTCTGCGGTGTAGGCTGGCAGCTACAGCTCTGATTGGACCCCTAGCCTGGGAACCTCCATATGCCGTGGGAGCGGCCTAAAAAATGGCAAAAAGACAAAAAAAAAAAAAAAAAAAAAGAATTGTAAGAACATGGCCTATTTCTTCTGCATAGATGTGCTGCCTGCCCACCCTGTTCTGTGCTTCCATCCTACTCCAGATGATGGGAAACACATCATCCTCAGCTGTAGGCTGGTACACCTACAACCAGGAGGGTCATTTCTATCCAATCCAGACATCACCACCCCAAGTTCTGGACTAATCAAAGACACACCTGCACCAATGTTCCTGATTCTCAACTCTTTTTTCATAATTACCACCTCTTAGGAATCTGTTCAGATTTTTTTTCCCAATTGGCTCCTTTCTATGAAATTTAATACCACAGATATACTATGTATCTCATGTACTATATGTCTGTTGTGCTTTGTACACAAAAAAGAATAAAAATAAAGCTTTTTCCTCTTATTAAATGCAAAGTTAAGAAATACTAAGTAGGAGAGTTCCTGTTGTGGCTCAGCAGGTTAAGAACGTGACTAGAATCCATGAGGATGTGGGTTTGATCCCTGGTCCTACTCAGTGGGTTAAGGATCCAGCGTTGTTGCAAGCTGTCACAGATGCAGCTCGGATTCCATCCCTGGCCTGGGAACTTCCATATGCCATGGGTGTGGCCAAAATAACAAAAATAAAAATAAGTAATTCTTTTAAAAGTTAAATTAAAAAATTTAAAGCTGGAATTCCCATTGTAGCTTAGCAGTAACGGACCCAACTAGTATCTATGAGGATTCGGGTTTGATCCCTGGCCTCTCTTAGTGGGTTAAGAATCTGGCATTGCCATGAGCTGTGGTGTATTGCAGATGTGGCTTGGATCTTGCTTTGCTATGGCTGTGGTATAGGCCAGCAGCTGCAGCTCCAATTTGACCCTTACTTTGGGAACCTCCATATGCCTCAGGTACAGCTCTAAAAAAGAAGAAAAAAAAAAAAAAGCTATTAATACTACTTAACTTTATAACTATATTTGCTGAGTAACTTTTTTTTTGGCCTTTTTTTTTTTAGGGCTGCACCTGCAGTATATGGAAGTTTCCAGGCTAGGGATCAAAACAGAGCTACAGCTGCCGGCCTACACTACAGCAACACAGGATCTCAGCCGTGTCTGTGACCTACACCGCAGCTCACCACTCATGGCAACTCCAGATCCTTAACCCACTGAATGAGGCCAGGGATCAAACCATCCTCAAGGATACTAGTCAGTCTTGTTACCGCTGAGCCACAATGCTAACTTCCTGAGTAACTTTTAATGTAATTTATTTCTTAGATAAATTATGATGTACAGATTCACATGCAATTTAGCAATTTATATAAATACATAATAGTGATGTAATCAAATTTTTAATTTAAAAAAATTTTTTTTGTCTTTTTAAGGCCACCCCTGCGGCATATGGAGGTTCCCAGGCTAGGGGTCAAATTTGAGCTGCAGCCACCAGCCTACATCATAGCCACAGCAACGTGGGATCCACGCTGCATCTGCAACCTATATACCACAGCTCACAGCAACACTGGGTCCTTAACTCACTGAGGGAGGTCACGGAACGAACCCACATCCTTATGGATACTAGTTGGGTTCATTACCACTGAGCCACAATGGAAACACCCGTGTATACCTGAGATTTTTTTCACCCCCACCCCTCACCGAAGAACCAGTTTTCACTGTTCAGAATAGGCAAGCATCAAGACAGAAAGATCAGTGGTTAGGTAGAGCTGTGAAGTGGGCAGTGACAGCTAAAAGATACAGAGTTTCTTTCAGGGATGCCAAAAATGTTCTAAACTTAAATCGTGGTGATGATCACACAGCCCTATGAATATACTTTAAAACACTGAACTGTATATTCTAAACGGATGAATTGTATGGTATGTGAATTATATCTCAATAAATATATATCTCTTTAAAAGAGCACCTGCTGTGCTCTTTACCTGCTGTGGGGTGATATGCATTACCTAGGCTACCAGAGGGAGAGGGATTCACAGCCATGCTCCCTCCATTGGATTTATTTGGAACTAAAAGAACAGTAAACCACACAGACTGAGCATAATAAAATAAGGTATAAAACTGAAATCAAAAGTAATTATCAATTACCAATATATTTAATTATAAACACATAACCATACATGACACATAAATGGTAAATGGTATACATAAATGACTAGTTAAAATTCTCCAGTGAGCAGGTGAGAAGAGAAGAGCTTAGCCTTAAGAGAGGTAAAGAAAGTTTTGCTCACAGCCCTTATCCAGAGGGGAAACAGTTAAAAAGAGGTAGATTGGGAGATTCTGTCATGGCTCAGTGGTTAACAAACACAGCTAGGATCCATGAGGTTTCAGGTTCAATCCCTGGCCTCGCTCAGTGGGTTAAGAATCCAGCATTACTGTTAGCTGTGGTGTAGGTCACAGACATGGCTCGGATCCCACATTGCTGTGGCTGTGGTGTAGGCCGGCAGCTGTAGCTCTGATTTGACCCACAGCCTAGGAAACTTCCATATGCGTGGGTGCAGCCCTAAAAAGCAAAAAGAAAAAGATGCAGGTGACACTCTTTACCCCATCAACCACCAACCTCCTCCTGGAAGCCTGAAGGGCAAGCTGCTCCAGTTTGATTTTAAGGGACACTGCTGCCCCATCTCAAGCCAAGCTGTCCCCAGTGACCTGCCATGTCTCTAATAACTTCACCTCCAGTACCAGGGGATAGATGGGTGTGTTAGGGGCCCCAACATCCAGGCTATGATGTCCCTAAGTGATAAAGCAGAGAGATGTAGCCTTCAAGGAATCTCTAGAACAGCACTGTCCAAAAGAACACCTTCTATGGTCCATAGACTATAATGAGTGCTTGAAGTGTGGCTGGCGCAAATGAGGAAATGAATCTTTAATTTTATTTAACTTTGATTTTAATTCAAATAGGCACATTGGCTACTGGCTTCCATATTAGAAGAGAGTTCTAGAGCAACACTAGCCAATAGAAATATAATGTGAGCCACATAAGAAATTTAAAATTTTCTTATAGTACTTAAAAAACATTTTTTTCAAAAAGTGAAAATAATTTTAATACTATGTATTATTTAAACCAATATGCCCCAAATATCACTTCAACATGTAATCAATATGCAAATAACCATCAAGGTATTCTACTCTTTTTTTGGACTAAATCTTAAAAATCCCATGTGAATGTTATACTTGTCCCCCAACTCCAAAGAATCTTAGCACCCTTCCATAAACGCCTGTTCTTCCTTCTTCTTTCTTCCCAAATCCAAGTCACAAGAACTCTGTGTTCCCTGCCCCTTCACAGAGTCCTATACCATCCCTGGGTATGTAGGCTGGGAGTTATCCCCCATCTAAAAGCATCTCTTCCAAAACTTCCCTAAACTCCACCAAGTAGATTAACTTAGCTTAATAAACAAATGGGGGCTTCAGGGGAGGCTAGTCCTTCACATCTTGGTGTAGATTATAGGACCCTGCCACACAAACAGAACAGTGATATGTAGCCCTCAACAAGCAAAAGGATGGGAGTTCCCTGGTGGCCCAGCTGGTTAAGGATCTGGCACTGTTATTACTATGGTGCAGGTTCAACCCCTGGCCCCAGAACTTCCACATGCCTCAGTCAGTGGGTTAAGGATCCAGTGTTACCATGAGCTGTGGTATAGGTCGCAGACATGACTTGGATCCTGTTGCTGTGGCTGTGGCATAGGCTGGCAGCTGCAGCTCCAATCAGACACCTAGCCTAGGAACTTCTGTATGCCACACCTCCATGTGTGGGGCATTAAAAAAAAAAAAAAATTAAAAAAAAAAGAATCTGATCATATTGGCTCGAGTGGCTGAGGAGGTGCGGGTTCAATCTCCAGTCTGGCACAGTGGACTAAAGGATCTGCACTACTGAGGCTGTGGTGTAAGTCACAGCTGCAGCTCATATTCAACTCCTGCCTTGGTAACTTTCATATGCCATGGGTATGGCTCTTAAAAAGAAAAAAAAAAATTCTGAAAGGATTAAAAACAAAACTAAACCCCCAAGGTCTTTATAGTAACACTTGGAAGGAACAACCAAACAAAATAATAATAATTTTAGCAAAGAATTTCCAAAACTAGTACGTGGCAAACCAGTGAGTAACTTATTTCCTGTGAAGGCAAAAGCAATCTTTCTGCTGTTACTGCTCCTTCCAGCTGTTCCATGTTGAGAGCAGAGAGGGGCTGAAGTTACTTCAAGACCAAAGTATAGCAAACCAAGAGAGACAGTCAGGTTTGGTGCCCCAGCAAGAAGAGGCAGTAGG
The DNA here is from genome assembly GCF_054392235.1 of Sus scrofa. NCBI lineage: Eukaryota > Metazoa > Chordata > Mammalia > Artiodactyla > Suidae > Sus > Sus scrofa. The sequence goes on along the minus strand of NC_139389.1, from coordinate 39,342,198 downwards.
TTTCCCCAAGGAAAAGGAATTGATGGCTACTCCTAGGTAACCATACGAGTTACCACGTGGCTCAGAGGGTTAAGGATCCAGTGTTGTCATTGCAGTGGCTCAGGTCACTGCTGTGGTGCAGGTTTGATCCCCAGCCTGGGACCTTCCGCTTGCCACAGGCGTGAGAAACAGAACCTTCGGAGAGGATAAGGGAACAAGAGCACAATCTACCACATGACAGCATCTAAAACCAAGAGCAGGTAGCAAAGGGGAGTAGAGGGGGGACAAAGTATTGAAGGAACCAGCATCAGAGAAATAATAACACCTAAGAAGTTGCCTATGACTAAGGTTCTCCAAATTCAGTCTATTATTTCATTTGAGCCTGATAACAACCTGTGAGGTAAATGAGTAAGATGTGATTTTTTTCGGTCTTTTTTTTTTTTTTTTTTTTTTAAGGGCCGCACCAGCAGCATATGGAGGTTCCCAGGCTAGGGGTTGAATCGAAGCTGTAACTGCCAACCTACGCCACAGCCACAGCACTGTGACATCCAAGCTGCATCTGTGACCTACACCACAGCTCATGGCAACGCCGGATCCTTAATCCACTGAGCGAGTCCAGGGATCGAACCCGAGTCCTCGTGGATACTAGTCAGGTTCATTAACCACTAAGCCACAACAGGAACTCCAAGTAAGATACGATTTAACTCAAGTTCACAAATGAAGAAACTCGGGGAGATGAAGTGATTTCCCTAAGGCTAATGAAGGAAAGAAATGAGTCACTTTTTCATTCTGAATAAATGTATATGTGTATGTAATACCTGTTGCTCCATGGATGAAAAAATATGACAAAAACACAGCATAGGGAGTTTCCACTGTGGTGCAGTGGGTTAAGAATCTGACTGCAGAGGCTCAGGTTGCTGGGGAGGTGGGGTTTTGATCCCTGGCCTGGAGCCATGGGTTAAAGGATCTGGTGCTGCTGCAGCTGTGGTAGAGGTCGCAGCTGTGGCTCAGACTCAATCCCTGCCCCAGGAGTTTCCAGATGCTATGGGTGTGGCCATTTAAAACAAACAAACAAACAAACAAACAGCATGACTTTCATGCTTGGGAAGAAAACATTTACACATGACTATTGATCAAAGATCTGAAAATTCCAAGGTTTCCTATAGTTGAATTTACTTTCCTGAAAGCTTAGTCCAGTGGTTATCATTGCCCAAAGGACTCAGGGGAGGGAAAAAAAATTATGCATTGCTTGGGCTCTAGCCCTCACAATTCCAATTTAGTGGGTCTGGGAAGAAGCCTGGCAGCTGTAGCTTACTAAGTATCACAGGTGGTTCTGCTGTAGCTTAAAAGAGCACTAGCTGACAGAACTGCCAGAGGAGCACTGAGGCCCAAGGAAGCCAAAGTAGTCCAAAGAGTCTTGAAAAGAGCCTTCCATCCCCAGGCTTTGCCCAGAGCTGAAGGCACTGGTGGACCACCCCGCCCAGGCTCAGGCCTCATGGATACCTGGCTCTCGGGACTGGCTGTCATCACAAATGTGCAGGTCCAGGCGGGAGACGAGCAGATGGTAGGAGGACTCTTTCACATCAAATTTCTCAAAGTACTGGCTGAGGCGGCTGCTACTGCTGCTGCTGCTGCTGCTCCCCTGGCTGCCAGCAAACGCCGGGGCCCAGGACTGCTGGGCACTGGGAGCGGGTGGGGTGATCTACATGCAACAGAGAGAAAAACAAGAAGTCCAGGCCCACAGAGCCTCCTTGCTGGCCTTCTTGAAGCTTTAGTTCAGCCTGAAGAAAACCACAAACTGACAAGATGCCCCTTCATAACTGTTGACCTGGTAGCTCACTTAGGTCTGTCCCACACCGCAAAAAACCCAGTTATAATCAGTCTAATAACTGTAGGAGCACTGTTCTGAGATTAGAATTGCCTTCTAAGCCCTCAGCCCCCAAGACTTAGCTGAGAGATGCTAAAACACCTCCTCCAGGAAGTCTTCCCTAAATGCCCTCATTCAGTCCAGGGAGTTGGATGCCTCTTTGTGCTCTCAGGGCACAGGGTTTACTTCTATTAGAGCACTTATCACATCATATTGTAATAACTTGTTTATGGTCCCCATTTTAGGACAGAGAGAATTCCGAGGACAGGAACAAGAGGCTTTCCAGTGGCTAGCACCGTATACCTAAAACACTAGAGGTACCCAATGAATAGAATAAGTAAGTCAGATGCACGGGCAAAGCCTATGCGCATCCAGAAGTGAATGACAAATTCCCCCAAATAAACCTAGTAAAGTCTAGACTCTACTGATGCAGGTATGAATTAGGTTCAGCCTCCCATTTCTCATCCCCACCAAGGGTAACTGTTTTGCCTCTAACCTGTGCAGGTTCAGGGGCCAGGCTCTTTCTCTGCTGGGCTGACTTCTCCATGGCCTCACTCAGTGACTCTGCATATTTCATCATAGCCTTGAGCTGTGAGTCAGTCAGCACCCAGAGCAGGTCATCCAACAGGAACATCAGCTTGGAGGCTATCACATTGCAATCTTTGGTCTGAAGGGGCCACAAAGAACACAGGGTTCCACGGCTGGTACCACTCCAACTCCTCACAGTGACTACTGCCCAACCAATTTCAAAGATGGCTCTTCAATCCCCAATTCATGAAAGTATCAAGCACTTTGGAGAGTCAATTTCTTATAAAACTGCTAAAGCTTTCTGTGAGAGACAGGAAGCAGCAATCATCAATTGTCGGCTGGCTATGTCTCTCTACATGTGGGTAAAAACGGTGGTTTCCAAAATCATAATGTCAGGGAGGTGGGAGTGTTCTCCCATCAGTGGATACAGTGCAACATTGAATTGCAGGCCCTCCCCTTTCAAATGTCATTCTAGGGGCCAAGAACATTCAGGAAGGAAGAAACACCCACTCCCAGGCTGTCCAGGAGAATCACAGATGGAAGTTTTCATGAGGTCAGGGAACACACTCACTCTTCTCTTAAGGGCTATTTGGATCCTGCCTTGGTTGGTAATAAGCCTCAGTGGAGTGGTGACTGGGTCCTGATCACCATTGTCTGTAGCATCTGCCTCAATTCGAAGTGTTTGCCAAGTGATCTCCTTAAATGTTAAAACCTAGGAGAGAGAGTAAAATCCCTTAATTCTGCGGATGAAATTAATTAAGAGGAAGGAAGTCCAAGAGAAAGAGAATAGCAAGGCAGAGACCCAGCATTCTCAGCTGGGACCGTCCCCGCAGAAGGCAGTGGATCAGAGATCCGTAACTGAGGAGAGGATGCAGCAGTAACCCTGGGGTTCCCAGGGATTCTCCGTGTGAGGAGATCCCCAAAGCAGAAACAATATCCTCTAAGAATCAGTCCTACTGTGAATCCCCCCTCCTCCCTGCCAGCAATGCAGGCTGTCACCTCTCCTCGACGGGGGTCAGTGATGCGGGTGAGGCGGAGGTCACTCTGCTGCCAGTTGGGGTTGACACTATAGCCCTGGAGCTGCCACAACTCAAAAGAAGCGTGGAAGGCCTTGGAGTGAATCTTGATGGTGATGGAATTGACGATGATGAACATCCCCTCCACCACCTTCTCGGCAAAGCCATACTCACTACAGCAAACGAGGGAGACCAATGTTCAGAGTCATACGAGACTTCATGCATACTCTTTATACTGGAAGACATCAGACAAGATTCTTTTTTTTTTAATTTTTTTTTCCTTTTTAAGGGCCGCAGCATATGGAAATTCCCAGGCTAGGGGTCGAATCAGAGATACAGCTGCTGGCCTATACTACAGCCATAGCAATGCAGAATCCAAGCCAAGTCTGCAACCTACACCACAGCTGAGTGAGGCCAGAGATCGAACCCACATCTTCATGGATACTAGTCAGATTTGTTTCCATTGAGCTGCAATGGGAACTCCAGACAAGACTCTTAACGATGCCTGTTTGTTTGTTTTTTTTTTCTGTCTTTTTGTCTTTTCTAGGGCCACACCCGAGGCATATGGAGGATCCCAGGCTAGGGGTCCAGTCAGAGCTACAGCTGCTGGCCTACGCCAGAGCCACAGCAACGCCAGATTCAAGCCTCATCTGTGACCTACACCACAGCTCATGGCAATACCGGATTCTTAACCCACTGAGCAAGGCCAGGGATCAAACCCGAAACCTCATGTTTCCTAGTTGGATTTGTTTCCTTTGAACCATGACGGGAACTCCCAATGATGCCTGTTTTTGGGTGCTAGAACTATGGGTGATCTTCAAAAATTTCTCTCCTCCCATTGTTGCTTTGTTAAATTTTTTACATATCAAAAAATTTTTATGGAGTTCCCATTGTGGCTCAGTGGCAATGAACCCAACTAGTATTCATGAGGATGTGGGTTCTACCCTGGCCTCACTCAGTGGGTTAAGGATCCAGTATAGCCTTGAGCTGTAGGTTGCAGATGTGGCTTGGATCCTGTGTTGCTGTGGCTGTGGTGTAGGCTGGCAGCTGTAGCTGTGATTTGACCCCTAGCCTGGGAACGTCCATATGCCACAAATGAGGCCCTGAAAAGCAAAAAGCAAAAGAAAAAAAAATGACAATACAGTACTCTTTTTTGGTCATGCCTGTGGCATGCAAAAGTTCCTGGCCAGGGATCGAGCCCATGCCGCAGCAGTGGCAACACCAAATCCTTAACCCTCTGAAACAGCAGGGAACTCCTGGGATTGTTTACATATATATATATATATATATATGTGTGTGTGTGTGTGTGTGTGTGTGTGTATTTATATATACATATATATTTCTGTGTATATATATATATTTGTATATATAAATAAAGAATGGATAAAAGAAAAGAGTTGACCTGGAAACAGTATCCCTCCTGTTAGAAAGAATAAATTGAAAAATCTTTTCACAATCCTGAAATAAATATTTGAATATTGTCTGTGAGGAGAGAGGTAACTACAGAAACACTAGGTTTCTGTAATACCTTCAAAGACAGAACGTACTCTGTAAAAGTAGTGAAAAGAGGAAAGAAGTCCGGCTAGGTGAGCATGAGGTTTAATACTGTGACATCTGATCAAAAACAGTCCCATAGAGATTCAAATACACCCCAAAGAGCAAAGCTGAACTTCCCGGTGAGAAGTCAGGAACCTCTCAGGCAGGGAGAGGAACAAAGGCCATCCATCCTTAAAGTCCTTCAGGACATGGAAAACACAGATGCTCTTGACATACAGGGGAAACGGTTCTCATTAAAAGAGATAACAAGAAGGTCTGAGAATTACAAACTGAAATATTTATACATATATATATATTTCCAATTTATATCATAAAGGGCTAATATCTCTGATGTATAAAGAGTTTTTAAAAATGAGAAGAAAAATACCAAAAGATCAATAAAAATGGGACAAAACAGGGACAACTCGCAGAAAAATAAAAGCAAATAGATTTTAAACATAAAATGATGTTCAACTCCCTTATATATCAAAACTACACTGAGAAATATCTGATTTATGACAAAGGTGATAGTGCAGTAGGGAAAAGACTGTTTTTTCAATAATGGTGCATGGTCAGCTTGAGGCTATCCATAGAGAGAAAAAAATAATATTGACTTTTATCTTACAACAAACAAACAAACAAAAAACCAGTTTCAAGACTGACTGTAAATCTAAATGAGAAAGGTTCAATAATAAAGCTAAGACAATAAAGTTAGAAGAAAACACAGGAGAATATCTTCATCCCTTAAAATAGGAAAAAAGGAGTTTCCATCTTGGTGCAGTGGAAACGAATCCAACTAGGAACCATGAGGTTGCAGGTTCGATCCCTGGCTTCACTCAGTGGATTAAGAATCCGGCAGCTGTGAGCTGTGGTGTAGGTCGCAGACAAGCTCTGATCTGGCGTCACTGTGGCTATGGTGCAGGCTGGCAGCTGTAGCTCCAATTAGACCCCTAGCCTGGGAACCTCCATATGCCACGGGTACAGCCCTAAAAAGCAAAATAAAATAAAATGGGGAAAGAACCCTTAAATAAGACACAAAAACTGGCTAACCATAAAGGGAAAATTAAATATATAGAACTATGTTAGAATTAATAATTTCTGGTCAACAAAAAAAAATAACATTAGCAGTGATAGTGAACCCACGTAGCAGGAGAAGATATTTGTAATACATGTATATAACCAAGGACTCGTTCCTGAATATATAAAGAACTTCTAGAAATTAATGAGAAAAAGACAAATAACCCAAAAGATAAATGGGCAAAATACTTCAATGTTTTTTGAGAGAGGGTATTTGAAATTCTAATAAACCAATCACCAAAAAATGCAAATTAAAGAGTTTCCTGGGGCACAGCAGGTTAAGGTTCCAGCATTGTCACTGCTGTAGCTTGAGGTACTGCTGTGGCATGAGTTCGATCCCTGGCCCAGGAACTTCTGCATGCTGCAGGTGCAGCCTAAAGAAAAGAAAAGTTACAAAATAAAAGTATAATGTAGAGTTCCTGCTGTGGTTCAACAGTAACAAACGCAAATAATATCCATGAAGATGCAGGTTTGATCCCTGGCCTTGTTCAATGGGTTAAGGAGTGGGATGGGTTGGGAATCTGGGGTTAATAGATGCAAACTATTGCATTTGGAATGCATAAGCAATAAGATCCTGCTGTATAGCACTGGAAACTACATCTGGTCACTTATGATGGAGCATGGGGGAAGATAATGTTAGAAAAAGAATATATATATATGTATGTGTGGCTGGGTCATTTTGCTGTACAGTAGAAAACTGACAGAACACTGTAAACCTACTATAATGGAAAAAATAAAAATCATTTGGAAAAAGAGAAATATAGGAGTTCCCGTCGTGGCGCAGTGGTTAACGAATCTGACTAGGAACCATGAGGCTGCAGGTTCTATGCCTGGCCTTGCTCAGTGGGTTAAGGATCCTGTGTTGCTGTGAGCTGTGGTGTAGGTCGCAGACATGGCTCGATCTGGCGTTATTGTGGCTCTGGTATAGGCCAGTGGCTACAGCTCCGATTAGATCCCTAGCCTGGGAACCTCCATATGCCAAGGGAAGTGGCCCTAGGAAAGGTAAAAAGACCAAAAAAAAAAAAAAGAGAGAGAGGGAGAGAAATATTTCTCTAAGGTGCTGGACATTGTTGAGGAGTCCATACTAAAGCTGTTTCTTGGAGTCCCCATCGTGGCTCAGCAGTTAATAAAGCCGACTAGGATCCATGAGGATGTGGGTTCAATTCCTGCCCTCACTCAGTGGGTTAAGGATCTGGTGATATATTAGTGTATATACTAAAAACCAGTGAATTGCATACCTCAAAAGGATGATTTCTAAGCATGCGTTTTTTAAAATACGCTGGAAAAATACTAAGTGACTTATGTACAAGGTAATGTATTGCTACACTATTTGCAAGAGCAATAAATCTGTAATCAATTTAAATATCTGTCAAGAGAGAACTGGACATAAACTATGATGCCTCCACAAAATATACTGAGTATTTTACAGGTCAAAAGGAATAAGAAACATCTCTCTATATACTTCTATTAAGTGATCTCCAAGATATACTTTTCAAAGACAAAAGCAATATGAAAAGTGTTTAGGGTACACTTTTCTTTCTTTTATGTAAGAAAGAAAGTGGGGACAAAATAAATATACATATAACATACCTTGTCTTATAGTTTTAACTCTGGAACTATGTAATTTAACATAGTTAAAAAATAAATTTACAACAATTTAAAAATTAAAACCACACTGATATAAAACTCCTACGAGTTCTCATTGTGGCTCAGTGACTTAAGAACCTGCCTAGTGGGGAGTTCATGTCATGGCTCAGGGGTTAATGAACCCGACCAGTATCCATGAGGACTTGGGTTTGATCCCTGGCCTCGCTCAGTGGGTTAAGAAGAATCTGGTGTTGCCATGAGCTGTGGTGTAGGTCGCAGACGTGGCTTGGATCCCGAGTTGCTGTGGCTGTGGTGTAGGCCAGCAGCTGCAGCTTGATTCGACCCCAGCCTGGGAATCTCCATATGCTGCGGGTTCTGCCCTTAAAAAAAAAAAGAATAAGGGTTCGATCCCTGGCCTCCTTCAGTGGGGTTATGGATCCAATGTTGCTGCAAGCTGTGGTATAAGTCACAGATGCAGCTCGGATCCAGCATTGCTGTGGTTGTCGTGTAGGCTGGCAGCTGTGGCTCCAATTTGACCCCTAGCCTGGAAACTTCAATATGCCACAGGTGCAGCCCTAACTAGACAAAAATCAAACAAAAACCAAAAAACTTCCTAGAAGATAGCGTAAGAGAAAACCTAGATAACCCTGGGTATAGAGATTACATTTAAGATATAACACCAAAAGCACAATTCATGAAAGAAATAATAGATACACCAGACTTCATTAAAATTAAAAATCTGTGAGAGTTCTCATTGTGGCATAGCAGAAACGAATCTGACTAGGAACCATGAGGATGCGGGTTTAATCCCTGGCCTTGCTCAGTGGGTTAAGGATCTGGTGTTGCCGTGAGCTGTGGTATAGGTTGAAGATGAAGCTCAGATCCCAAGTGGCTGTGGCTATGGCATAGGCCAGCAGCTGTAGCTCCGATTCGACCTTTAGCTTGAGAACTTCCATATCCGTGGGTGAGGCCATATAAAGCAATAAATAAATATATAAATAAATAAACAACTCAAAAAAAATTTTAAATGGACAAAAGACCTTAATAGATAATTTACCAAAGATGATATACAGATGGCAAATAAGTATATGTCTTACAAGCTCTACATCATCACATGTCATCAGGGAAATGCAAATTAGAAGTTATAGTACAATAAGATTGTACTATACCCCTATTAAAATGGCAAAAATCCACATCCCTGACAACATTTAATGCTGACAAGGATGTGGAGCAGCAGTAATTCTCATTCATTGCTGGTAGGAAAGTAAAATGGTACAGCCACTCTGGGAGACAGTTTAGTGGTTTCATCAAAAAGCAAACATGCTCCTACCATGTGATGCAGCACTCATGCTCCTTTGTAGTTTCCCAAAGGAACTGAAAACTATGTCCACAAGAAAACCTACACGTGGATACTTATAGCAGCTTTAACCATAACTACCAAAATTTGGAAGCAACCAAGCTGCCATAACAGGTGAATGGATAAATTGTGGTACATCCAGACAATGGAATATTATTCAGCACTAAAAAAGAAATGAGCTATAGAGTTATAAAAGAGATGGAAGAACCTTAAATGCATATTACTCAGTGAAAGAAAACAGTTTAAAAAGATGGAATTATACTGTATGATTCTAACTTGTATGACATTCTGGAAAAGGAAAAGCATATGTTCTTGTTCTTTTTATGGGAGAATGACATTTAGAAACCATTGGGTCGAAGTTCCTGTCGTGGCTCAGTGGTTAACAAATCTGATTAGCAACCATGAGGACGTGGGTTCAATTCCTGGCCTCACTCAGTGGGTTAAGGATCTGGCATTGCCATGAGCTGTGGTGCTAGGTCGCAGACGTGGCTTGGATCTGGCATTGCTATAGGCTCGCAGCTGCAGCTCCCATTAGACCTCTAGCCTGGGAACCTCCATATGCCACTAGTGGGGGCCTAAAAATAAAAAAAGGAAGGAAGGAAGAAAGAGAAAGAAAGAAAGAAAGAAAGAAAAGAACCCCAAAGGACCAGTGGTCGCCAGGGTTTGGAGTGGGGAAAAAGATAAATAAGCAGAGCAGAAGGGATTTTTAGGGCAGTGAAAATACACTGTATGAGGAAGTTCCCTTGTGGCGAGTGGGTTAAGTATCCAGAGCTACTGCAGCTATGGCTCAGGTCGCAACTATGGAACCAGTTTGATCCTGGCTGGGGAATTTCCACATGCCATGGGCACAGCCAAAATAAATAAATAAGTAAAACTCAGTGTATGATAAGATCCTGGTGAATATATGTCACTATACATTTGTCCAAACCTAAAGAATGTACCACGAAGAGTGAACCTTAATGTAAACTATGGACTCTGTGTGATTACGAGGTATCAGTGTAGGTTCATCTACTGTAACAAATGTCCCACGCTGGTGGGGGTGTCAGTAATGGGGGAGGCTGTGCATGTGTGAGGGCAGGGGGTATGTGGGAAATCTCTGTGCCTTCCTCTAACACAACTGTTTAAACTTAAAACTGCTCTTTAAAAATATGTTTTGGAGTTCCCATCGTGGCTCAGCGGTTAACGAATCCGACTAGGAACCATGAGGTTGCGGGTTCGATCCCTAGCCTTGCTCAGTGGGTTAAGGATCCGGCGTTGCTGTGAGCTGTGGTGTAGGTTGCAGACGCAGCTCAGATCCCGCATTGCTGTGGCAGTGGTGTAGGCCGGTAGCTACAACTCCAATTTGGGGGTCTAAAATTGACTGATTTATAATTTGCTTTTCTTACCTAATTGCTGCACATTGTGGACATCTCACTGCAGCATTGTCAGTAAGATCTAGAGTCAGATCCTCATTCTAAAAGGTATAGTTTTTTTAATTAAAAGTTTATATTGAAGTAAAGTTGATTTACAATATGTTAATTTCTGCTGTTCAGCAAAGTGTCTCGGTTATACCTATGTGTATATTCTTTTTCATATTCTTTTCCATCATGGTTTACCCCAGGGTATTGAGGAGTGCTCCCTGTGCTGTCCAGTAGGACCATGTTGTTTATCCATTCACCATATACTAGTTTGCACCTGCTAACCCCAAACTCCCAGTCCTCCCCTCCTCCTCACCCCCTTGGCAAACACAAATTTGTTCTCTATGTCTCTGAGTCTGTTTTTGTTTTACGGATAACTTGATTTGTATCGTATTTTATATTCCACATATAAATGATGTCCTGCAGGATTTGCCTAAGAAGCCTAGTATTCTGTTCCCTGTTTCCAGTGGGTTAAGGATCCGGCATTGCCGTGAGCTATGGTGTAGGTTGCAGACTTGGCTTGGATCCCGTGTTGCTGTGGCTCTGGCATAGGCTGGTGGCTATAGCTCCAATTAGACCCCTAGCCTGGGAACCTCCATATGCCGTGGGATCAGCCCAAGAAATGGCAAAAAGAACCCCCCCCCCAAAAAAAAAAAAAAAAATATATATATATATATATATATATATATATATATATATATGTTTTAAGGGGTTCCCATTATGGCAGTAACAAATCTAACTATTATCCATGAAGGATGCGGGTTTGATTCTCGACCCCGCTCAGTGGGTTAAGGATCTAGCATTGCTGGGAGCTGCAGTGTATGTCAAAGACCTGGCTTAGATTCAGCATTCTTGTGGCTGTGGCATAGGCCGGCAGCTGCAGCTCCAATTAAACCCCTAGCCCAGGAATTTCCATATGCCATAGGTGCAGCCCTAAAAAGAAAAAGAAGTTTTACTTTTTGGAGTTCCTGTCGTGGCTCAGTGGTAACAAACCCAGCTAGTATCCATGAGAATGCAGGTTCGATCCCTGGCCTACCTCAGTGGGCTAAGGATCTGGCGTTGCTGTAGTGTAGGCCAGCAGCTACAGCTCTGATTTGACCCCTAGCCTGGAAACTTCCATATGCTGTGAGTGTGGCTCTAAAAAGACCAAAAAAAAAAGTTTTTGTTTTTTAACTAAAAGGGGATCTGGACCAGTTAATATGACCCAAGGCAACTAACCTCTGTCCTGAAGCAAGGGCGATAGGAGACTGCCCATTGGGGTGCCGAGGTTCCTCACATGTCTTCATCTCCACTTCTACCTTGTCCAGACACTGAAACAAAAGCCATGGAGAGTTAATAAGCATCTGCACAAAAACCCACACAGCACAGACTGTATCCTATCCATCTCTGTGCTCCAATACCTAGGAAAGTGCTGTGCCCACAGTGGAAAGACAGTAACTGTTTTTGTGGGGTTTTTTTGTCTTTTCAGGGTTGCACTAGTGGCATATGGAGGTTCCCCAGGCTGGGGGCTGAATGGGAGCTGTAGCTGCTGGCCTACACCACAGCCACAGCAACTCGGGATCCAAGCCTTGTCTGTGACCTACACCACAGCTCACGGCAACGCCAGATCCTTAACCCACTCAGTGAGGCCAGGGATCAAACCTGAGTCCTCTTGGATACTAGTCGGGTTCATTACTGCTGATCCACACCGGGGAACTACAGATAATAACTGTTGAGTGAATGAATGAACGAACTGAATTGCAAAAGAGAGGCCTCATCTTCCCCCCTTCCATTTCCATTAGCAGCAGAACCCCTTGACATGCATGGGATTAGCTCATAGCAGAAAATGAAAACAAACCAAGTTACAGAGAGGTAACTATTCCTGGGGACTCCAGTGTTTGGGATAAAGACATGTATCAGGAGTTCCTTTCATGGCCTCGCTCAGTGGGTTAAGGATCTGGCGTTGCCGTGAGCTGTGCTTTAGGTTGCAGATGCGGCTCAGATCCTGAATTGCTGTGGCTGTAGTGTAGGCCGGCAGCTGCAGCTCCAATTCAACCCCTAGCTTGGGAACTTCCATATGCCACACGTTCTGCCCTCAAAAGCAAAAAAAAAAAAAAGGTCATGTATCATTTAGTTCCTAAAGGGCTTTCAGCAGATAATCACCCAACAGTCCACATGACCAAAACTGCTAATCTTTCCTCTGTCACGAATCCAAAACAAATGTAAAGGTAGAACCTGGGCAGCAAAACTTGTTACAAAAAGCAAAAATCAAAACAAAACAAAACCAACTCAGACATCATAGTCTTGTGTCTCAGTGCTAATTGCTACACTGCACAGTAGTTCCAGGAAAAAGCCCAGACAACAGTCACTCTGTCTCCGAGAGCAGCTCACCCGCCTGACAGAAGCACCCAAACTCCCAAAAGGGACGGCCTACAGGACTCCTCCCCGTCTTAGGTCTTTTAAAACCTCGCCCTGGCTATCCCCACTGGATTACTTGAAATCAAGAAAGGCCATTACCAAGCAAATTGGGTGTGTCTTCAACTTTGTCCATTGGATCTGCAAGAGGAAAGCAAAGACTCAGGGTTGTGGGAGCCACCCCTCAGGAAGGTGGGCCCACTGGCCAAGGAGAGCAACAGCAGCCTGACCCGCTTTCTCACCCGGATGGAGGCCCTGTTGCAGTAGACCCGAGTGATGGCTAACCAGGTGGGAAGCTCCAGCACATTCTGGAGAACCTCTTCATCCAGCTCCAGGTTGGTCAGCTGACCCTCCCCTTTCAGGGTGCTCAAGTTAATTTTGTCCGGGGAAAGATTCTTGGTGAACCTGAAAGAGTGATGATAAGAAGCTATTATTTCCATGGAAATCTGTAAGTGGGCATTATAACCAACAACACTTCTCGATTTGGAGAAAAGAGAAAATTGAGGAACAAATGTGCTCTAGTGACCACACAGCCTCTACGCCATGTAAAATGTCAGGTGAAACATATGCTGTCATGACTGTCATCTTTCTGCTAAAGAACCTACAATGGGGATTCTGGAAAGATGGTTATAGCAGTAGCAACACAGCCTTTAGTATTTCTGAATCCCCACATAAAAACAGCATCTACAGGAGTTCCCATTGTGGCTCAGTGGGTTAAGGATTCAGCATTGCTGCAAGATGAGGCTTGGATCCCTTGTTGCTGTAGCTGTGGTGTAGGCTGGCAGCCATAGTTTCTATTCAATCCCTAACCTGGGAACTTCCATATGCTGCAGGTGCAGCCCTATTAAGAAAAAGAAAAAAAAAAAAAAACCTAGCAACTAGAAAGCAACTTAAAAACCCATGGATAACATTTAAAACAAAACTAGGAGTTCTTGTTGTGGTACAGTGGGTTAAGGATCCAGCGTTTTCACAGCTGTGGCTTGGATTCGATCCCTGGCCGGGAACTTCGGTATGCCGAAGGTGCAGCCATAAAATTAAAAAACAAAAAACTAGATGATAGAGAGTCTTTATAAAATCCCTATATACAAGCAGGAAGGGGAAAAAAGTATCAACAGCCAAAAGACATGAGTGCCATAAGCAGCTGTGCAGATCAACACAGAGGAAAACAACAGAGCATCTGACCAGAGAACAGAAGAATCCTAAGATAACCAAGTACTCAATGAAAAGCAATGTTGGCCAACAGAGAATAGCAACCAAAACTGGAGGGGGTCTTATCCACTGCAAAGGGCCCAAAGGGGCTGACACAGTCTAACTCTATTAACTCACAGAACTAACCAAGGCTCCTTCCTAGGACAGGGTGCCCACACTGAGAAGAAATTGCTGGAAGAGGAATCCAAACTGAGCGAAACAGAAATGTAGAAGAGAGTTGGAGTTCCTGTTGTGGTGCAGCCGAAACAAATCCGACTAGTAACCATGAAGTTGAGGATTCGATCCCTGACCTCACTCAGTGGGCTAAGGATCTGGCATTGCCATGAGCTGTAGTGTACGTCGCCGATGCGGCTCGGATCTGGCATTGCTGTGGCTGGCAGCTGTAGCTCCAGCCCCTAGCCTGGGAAGTTCCATATGCCACATGTGCGGCACCAAAAAGAAAAAAAGAAAAAGAGAGTTCCCTGGTAGCTCAGTGGGTTAAGGATCTGGCTTTGTCACTGCTTTGGCATGAGTTGCTGCTGTGGCGGGGGTCTGATCCCTGGCTCAGGAACTTTCGCATACTACAGGTGCAGCCAAAAAAGAAAAAGGAGAAGAAGAAATGAAGAAAAGAGATGGTGCAAATAAAAGTGGGTCAAGGAATGGTAACAGACCAGGACATCTCAGAAAGTAGGCCACTGTATTTTTTTACTACTACTTGAAACAACAGTTGAGAGGGCTCTACAAGGTTAGAATATAAAACAGTAACAGGCTGATTACAGGCTTGTTACGTAGGGTAAAGTGAAGCCCCAGACCTTTACACATACCTTTACTGATGTGATAAAAGAACACACAACCCCCAATAACATTGCCAAAGGGACTGAACCTGAATCTCATTGTGCTACTGAGTCCAGTTGCTAATGTGCAGGAAACACAGAAAACAGAGGAAAACCGAACTGCACCTTATGTATGCAATCAGCAAAATCCAGATCATGGGAAACTGTACAGGTCAAGTGGCTTGGACATAAACAATTCACACAGGCTCCAGTCTTCTCACTATTACACACTCATTGTCTCCAGCTGGTTCCCATGCTCTTGCCACTCATGCCCTTTCCTGGAACATCCTCATAATGATTTGCCATTCAAGGCACAACTCACTCACTAAGGCTTTCTTTCCCTAACTGCTGCAGCTCACATTAAACTCTCACCTCCTACATCCCTGGAATCTGCACACACACCTAAGTCATAATCAGAGAGGGTCTTAGGATGTTCTCAATGTCTTAGGATGTTCCCCTGCGCACTAGATGTTAAGCTAACTTTGAGGTCAGGGGCTTGGTCGTAGCTATTCCTCCTGATCAAAATAATTACCTGACAGATGCTGGGCCTATGTACGTCTTAGGTAACTGCCCTGCTGACCGACTACTCCCAGCTCCCTTTCTGCATCTTTTCAGCTGGATCAAGGCTGGTTCCTCGTAGTATAACCCTCTCCCCTGTTTGACAAATTGTCTAGATGAATCTCATCCCTGTAATTTCTCCCTGTTGTTGCCTCTCATAATCTATTTTCTACCCCAGTAATGAATTCTATTTGTCCATTCAGCCATAACTATACTTAACCCTTACATATATTAGATGCTAATAGTTAACTTCAGGGGCACATGTTGCTGACCAACGTTTTTTCCCACATATATCCTTTCCTTTCACTAAGCAGGGCTTCTGATTTTCCCTGGGGCATAAGATCACGGTGCAAGGGTTTCATCTTTACTATTTTCTCCCACAGTGCCTAATATGATGCCTAATGTGCCTAATATGTGAAAGGTTCTGTACCTTTTTTCTTTTTTTTTTTTTTTTTTTTTTGCTTTTTAGTGCTACACCTGCAGCATATGGAAGTTCCCAGGATAGGGGTCAAATTGGAGCTACAGCTGCCAGCCTACACAACAGCCACAGCAACACAGGATCCGAGCCTGAATCTTGGACCTACACCACAGCTCACAGCCACACCAGATCCCCGACTCATTGAGCGAGGCCAGGGATTGAACCCACATCCTCATGGATACTAGTCGGATTCATTTCTGCTGTGCCACAATGGGAACTCCCTGTAACAATTTTTTAAATGATGGTAAAAAAATTTTTTTTAGAAATTTATGAAATACAGGAGTTCTCATCGTGGCACAGTGGTTAACAAATCCGACTAGGAACCATGAGGTTTCAGGTTCGATCCCTGGCCTTGCTCAGTGGGTTAAGGATTCGGCGTTGCTGTGAGCTGTGGCGTAGGTTGCAGATGAGGCTCGGATCCCATGTTGCTGTGGCTCTGGTGTAGGCCAGCGGCTATAGCTGTGATTCGACCCCTCACCTGGGAACCTCCATATGGCGTGGGATCGGCCCTAGAAAAGGCAAAAAGACAAAAAAAAAAAAAAAGTAATTTATAAAATACAAAACAGTACTATATGATATTGAGAGATAGGTAGGAAAACGCTGGCATGATAACAACAAATTCAGGACAGTGCATATCTGTGGAACGAGGGGTGTGGTCCATAGGAAGTTTCCCCGGTATGGACAATGCTTATTTCTCACATTGAGGGGTGACTGTATGGCTATTCATTATATTACTCGCTAAGCCCTTTTTGTTTTTTTTTTGTTTTTTTTTTTTTTTTTGTCTCTTTAGGGCCACACCCATGGCATATGGAAATTCCCAGGCTAGGGGTTGAATAGGAGCTGTAGCTGCCAGCCTATACCACAGCCACAGCAACGTGGGATCTGAGCCACATTTTCAACCTAACCACAGCTCACAGCAATGCCAGATCCTTAACTGACTGAGCGAGACCAGGGAGCAAACCTGTATCCTCATGGATACTAGTTGGGTTTGTTAACCACTGAGCCAAGACGGGAACTCCAATATAATAGTTTTGAGGACTATATGTCACCTCTCCTCCAAACAAATCTGATAAGACCCCACCTCCCTACCCCCATTGAGAGTCATGCTAGCAGTGAGCCACAGTCAGAGATGGGAATAAGGAGCCCCTCGATATGCAAGAGCAGGAAGAAAGGGTGAGAATCATTAGATAAGCTAGTTTTCCTTATGATAAAAACCTATTTTCAAGAAAAGAAAGTGATAGGGACTTTTTTCAAGTATGTTGCTCTCTGGAGAAAAAGGAACATATTTCAAATAAAATGAAACAGTCAAAAGTAAGTTATACCACTTAACTAACACTGACATTCTCAGAGTGACCATACTACATAGGTACCATATATATAATTCCTATATTGTGTTCCATGCAAAATCTAACTCTATTTACAGCTCCATATAAAATAAATGTCATTTTTCAAGCCTTGAAAAAATAAAAAAGTATAAGACTGTTACATTTCATCCTAACCGTGCCAGTATTTAGGAGGATGTGTCTCAAACTGGTCCTTGGATCACAAAGGAGGACTCACTTTGGTGTGTCTATTTTAACATGCGGATTACTGGGCCAGACCCCAGGTAATGCTGACTCACAGTGGGGAGGGGGAAGGAATCTACATGTTTAACATACTCCAGGTGATTCTTCTTTTCTCTAAAGTTGGAGAAAGGTTTAATTGGAGGTTTCGGTTAACAAGTTAAGATGATTCAAGGAATGGAAAATGAAAGTCTGTAGACGGAAAAGAAATGCATAAACTCATTCTTCAAGAACAAAGTTTTCAACTTCTAGTCTTATTATAGCTTGGTGGTTAAGAGCACAGGCTTCAGAGTTAGACATGAGCTCAAAACCTGGCTCTCTCCCTTACTAATGTTGTGACTACGCAAACTGTTCAACCAAGTTTACGGGGCCATCGGGATTAAAGAGCTAACATACATTAAATACTTGGCACATATTAAGTGCTCAATGATTAGTAATCATCATTATTTCTAGATTGCATTGCTCTCTCCCTTTAGAAAAGGCTTAAATCATTATCTTTAAATGGTGCTCCCTTGTGGGCTTTGAATCCAGTTTTGTCGCTGCGGCAGCTTAGGTCACTTCTGTAGCGCCAGTAGGATCCCTAGCCAAGGAACTTCCACATGCAGCAGGTGCAGCCGAAAAACAAAAACAAAAACTTGTTATCTTTAAAAAAAAAAAAGTTTAGGAGGCTTAGATTATTATTCTAGGACTCAGGTTGTCTTCAAGAGAGACCCCTCAGATCTACCTTTCTACCTCAATGCATCATCCTCTGTTCCTACTATGCCTTTTTTTCTGGCCAGGCCTCAGCATGTGGAAGTTCCTGGGCCAGTGATCAAACCTGTGCCACAGCAGATGACAATGCCAAATCCTTAACCACTAGGCCACAGGGAACTCCCCACTATGCCTATTTCTTTCTTTCCTTTCTTCCCTCCTTCCTCCCTTCCTTCCTTTCTTTCGGCTATGCCTGACGCATGTGGAAGCCCCTTGGCTAGGGATCGAATCCACACCACAGCAGTGACCCCAGCTGCTATACTGACAACACGGGATCCTTAACCTGCCATGCCACAAGGGAATTCCCCCCACTATGCCTATGTCTATTCTTTCCACCTGAGTATCTAGAAACTGAAAACTGAACAAAGTTAAAATGGGATTAATGTGGAGTCCCCATAATGGGACAGCAAGAATGAATCCAACTAGGAACCATGAGGTTGCCAGTTTGATCCCTGGCCTCGCTCAGTGGGTTAAGGATCTGGTGTTGCCGTGAGCTGTAGTGTAGGTCACAGATGTGGCTCAGATCTGATGTTGATGTGGCATAGACCAGCAGGTGCAGCTCCGATTCAACCCTTGCCTGGGAACCTCCATATGCTGTGGGTTTGGCCCTAAAAAACAAACTAACATAAAAAAAAACAAAAAACACTGAATTGGTGTTCCCCAGAAAGGCTTCCCATTATATCTCACTCTGGCTCCAGGAACAGATTTTCACCCCTTGTCCCTCTAATACTAATGGGTCACTAGAGAACAACCACAGACAGGGAACGAAATTATAAGTAAAGCTAGTCAAAGTCCAACTTGTAAAGGCAGGTCAACCAACTGAAAACAACAGGGCTATAGTTTGTTACTAGCAGAGTCTATGGCATTTGCAGCCATGTCATCTGGCAAATGACAACACTGACTTCTTCAGGACAGTTCTGTGGAGAGAATTCTGTGCCCCACTTTATCCTGACAGTAACCAGGTAGCCTTATGTTTCTGATGGTCATGGAAATGACTGCAAGGGTGTGAACACCAGCCAGCCAGGACTGGGACTAACCTCAGTAGGGACCGCTCAGCAGCCTGCTGGCACACTGCCCCTGTCAACTGCACTAACAGAGGAACAATCAGAAAAGCACAAAACCCAGAAGGACCTGTCTTCCTACCTCAAAGTTGATAAGGCCCCAGATGGTAAGTAATCATTCGTATTTTCAGGTAGTACACAGAAGAATAACAAGTGGGAAGGTAAACTTCATTTTATGATACAATTTTAACTTATAAGAGTAGAGAATCTCTATACAGAGATTACTTGCTTCAACCTCTATCTACTCATACAATCCCTCTTCCCTGTTGTCCCAGACATTGTTAATCTGCCTGGACATACAGGAATGATGATTTAACATCTTTTTCTAGGCCACCGCTGAAAATGGAGCTTCAAATAATTGTATGTCCTTTTACCCTATAGGCTAGGCTGTATCGATGTCCTTTGGTGAAATAAGAAAGTGTCATTTGAAAACATAATTAATTTGGTACACCACACATGGGGATAAACCTCATTCTCTGACTTAAGACTAGCAGAAAACCAAGCTACTAATGTTAATGATAACATTTTATTTTGTACCAGGAATTGAACCAAGGAAGTTAAACATATTATCTCAATTAGCCTTCATAATACCTCATATGAAGTATGCATCACTACCCCCCTTTTATTTCGTATTATTATTTTTTAAATAATGCTGAATTTGATCCCTGGCCTCACTCAGAGGGTTAAGGATCCTGCATTGCTGTGACCTGTGGTGTAGACTGCACATGCAGCTTGGATCTGGCATTGCTATGGCTGTAGTGTAGGCCGGGATCTGCAGCCCAGGAACTACCATATGCCTCCAGTGTGGCCGTAAAAAGAAAAAAAAAGTTGTGTTCCTCCCCAATACACCTGGAACAGAATGAATTTATAAGCAATTTCAGAAATGGTTGGATGAAAAATGTATCTATATGTATAACTGAGTCATTTTGCACAGCAGAAATTGGTACAACACTGTCAATCAAGTATACTTTTTTTTTTTGGCGGGGGGGGAGCTGCACCCTCGGCATACGGAGATTCCCAGGCTAGGGGTCAAATTGGAGCTACAGCTGCCAGCCTACACCACAGGCACAGCAACGCCAGATCTGAGCTGCATCTGTGACCTACACCACAGCTCATGGCAATGCTGCTTCCTTAACCCACTGAGCAAGGCCACGGATTGAACCTGCAACCTAATGGTTCCTAGTCAGGTTCATTTCCGCTGCACCACGATGGGAACACCTACTTTTTTATTTAAAATAAGGAATAAAATAAAAAGAAATGGTTGGAGGACATCCTTCCCCTTTTTACAACCTACTATAGACTGCTTAACCTGTATAAGAAGAATAAATCAAAATCTGGGGGTAGGAGTTCCTGTCATGGCTCAGTGGTTAACGAATCCAACTAGGAACCATGAGGTTGCGGGTTTGATCCCTGGACTCGCTCAGTGGGTTAAGGATCCGGCACTGCTGTGAGCTGTGGTGTAGGTTGCAGGTGCAGCTCTGATCCAGTGTTGCTGTGGCTGTGGCATAAGCTGGCGGCTACAGCTCCAATGGGATCCCTAGCCTGGGAAACTTCATATGCCATTGGTGCAGCCCTAAGAGGACAAAAAAAAAAAAAAAAAATCTGGGGGCAGATGGAGTTCTCTGGTGGCACAACGGGTTAAGGATCTGGTGTTGTCACTGTAGTGGCTTTAGTCCCTGCTATGGCATGGGTTTGCTCTCTGGTCTGGGAACTTCCACAAGCCGCAGGTACAACCAAAACGAGGAGGGGGTGGGGTAAGAGTTACAGTTTAACTCCATCAAAAACCTTTCTGGAGTTCCCGTCGTGGCGCAGTGGTTAACGAATCCAACTAGGAACCATGAGGTTGCGGGTTTGGTCCCTGCCCTTGCTCAGTGGGTTAAGGATCCGGCGTTGCCATGAGCTGTGGTGTAGGTTGCAGACTCGGCTTGGATCCCGCGTTGCTGTGGCTCTGGCATAGGCCCGTGGCTATAGCTCCGATTGGACCTCTAGCCTGGGAACCTCCATATGCTGCGGAAGTGGCCCAAGAAATAGCAAAAAGACAAAAAAAAAACAACAAAAAAAAACCCTTTCTGCATTTCACCAATCCAATCAGACTAATAAAATCTTTCTTAAGTATGCCCAGAGCTAATCTACCACCATTCCAGCACTAACGCCCAGTCTTTACCAAGAACCCTGACAAGAGATCACAGAGGTCACTGCCATCAGCTCTAAGATCAAATATGCAAGTAAGTAATTCACAAGAACTGAACAGCACTAAACGGCCAAGAGTGCTCTAATTATTCTCTAAGGGCTGCTGATGGTACAGGCAGATCTTCTGGGCCACCATGGACTGTTCTCCCACAGCAGTAATAATAATATAATGTACATTTGCTTTTTCATTTATCAATTTACTTTTAGGAGTCAACAAAAAAAATGGATAAGCTAGTTAGTTAGTTAGTTGTTTTTTAGGGCCATACCCGCAGCATATGGAAGTTCCCAGGCTAGGGGTCAAATCAGAGCTGCAGCCACAGGCCTATGCTATAGACACAGCAACGCAGGATCCGAGTTGCGTCTGTGACCTGCACCACAGCTCACAGCAATGCTGGATCCTTAACCCACTGAGAGGGGCTAGGAATTGAACCTGCATCCCCATGTATACTAGTTGGATTCATTAATGCTGAGTCACAACGGGAACTCCATGATATAACCTTTTTAGCTTCTCAGAAATGCAGTATGAATTCTAAGAATTCTTCAACGTGTTTTTGTCTGTATTTATCATAATAACAAAGACTAGGTTAAAACATGATCCCTGGGGCCAGTTGTTGTGGGGGAGGTTTATGGAGGTTTGCTTAACCAAGGAAACCACTGTGATCTGAGATCTAATCTGAAAGCACCCAACAATTCCTGGCACGAATTTCATTCGGTATTTGTGCTCCTAATTGAGGATGATATCACTGAATCCAAGGGTGGCTGAAAAGGCTAATGGCAACCTGCTATTTATTCCACTTCAAGAATGTGGGAAAACATTTTCTAGCCATCTGTTACTGTTACTGAGCATAGAAGCTAAGATGCAACCAAGTTGGAAAAACAGATTTTGATCGGGTTTCACTTCTACCAGAGGATTGCAATCTGCCAGAGACAACAGAGAAAGGCTCTCAGACATCTTTGTGAAAATGTAGCACAATGTTGGGGAGTGAGAATTCTAGATGTGCAGATTCATAGACTTTCAGAGCTAGAAGGGATCTTAAATAATCACTCAGTCCAAATCTGTAATTTGCAAATGGCCAAAGTTAAATGACTTGCACGAGAGTCAGAGTAAAGCTCGAACTAATTCAATGGCAGAAATGGGGCTTAACCCAGCTTTCATTATACTCGCTCACTACCCTGCACCCTGTAATTCAGTACCTTTATTGTGAATAACAGAATCAATAAATTGTAATAATCAGCCTGCTTCAAACCCCACAGAAACTGAACCCACATAGAAGAAGTAAATGTCTGCAAATACACTTTGCTCCCTTCACTGTTGTTGTTTTTTTTTTTTTTTTCCTGCTAAGGGGATCACAGCCCAGGCCTTGGCTTCTAAGCTTCCTACCCAAGTCTGCATCAGAGTATTTTCACTGACCAGCCACACCACAGACTTCTAGTAAATCCTTTAAGCAAAGATGTAACCCAATGCTGAAGTAACTGATTTAGACCCAAGACCCCAAAATTATCTCAACAAAACACCTCAAGCATTAAAGTAGCTAACATTATTCCATCCTGATAACCTTCTGGAATATGCCATTCAGTCTTAGAGGTTTGCTATTTGGTTTTGCTCTCAAAACTTCTGCATGATTTGAGATCCCACTGTGGCTCAGTGGTTAATGAACCCAACTAGTATCCATGAGGATGTGGGTTCGATCTTTGGGTTGAGGATCTGGCGTCGCCATGAGCTGCGGTGTAGTTTGCAGATGCAGCTCAGATCCCACATTGCTGTGGCTGTGGTGTAGGCCAGCCACTAGAGCCCCAATTCGACCCTTAGCCTGGGAACCTCCCTATGCAACAGTGCGGCCCTAAAAAGACAAAACCCAAAAAACTTTTGCATGATCAGATACCTGACTCTGTCTAGATGTTTGTTGTTCACAATATTGGGTTTAACTTTTTTTGTGTGAAGTGTAATTATATAGAGTGACTTATTTCTGAACTCTCTATTTTCTTCCACCGATTCATTTACCCTTATGCCAATACCCCACTCTATTACTAAAGCCTTGTTTTATTTTATTTTTTCTTTTTATGGCTGCACCCTTTGGCAAATGGAAGTTTCCAGGTCAGGGACTGAATCCAAGCTGCAGGTGCAACTCAATCCACAGCTGTGGCAATGTGCATCCTTTAACACACTGCACTGGGGATCGAATCCACACCTCCAAAGTGACCCCAGCCACCGCAGTCGGATTCTTTTATTTTTTTCCTCCTTTTTTTTGTATTTTTTTAAACGATAGTTCATTTACAGTGTTGTCCCAATTTCTGCTGTACACATATATTCATTCTTTTTCTATCATCCTCCATCATGTTCTATCTCAAGAGATTGACACAGTTCCCTGTGCTATAGAGAAGGACCCCATTGTTTATCCATTCTAAATGGAATAGTTTGCATCTACTAACCCTAAACTCCCAGTCCATCCCACTCCCTCCTCCCTCCCCCTTGGCAACCACAAGTCTGTTCTCCATGTCTGAGTCTGTTTCTGTTCTATAGATAGGTTCATTTGTGCCATATTTTAGATTTCATATATCAGTGATATCATATGATATTTGCCTCTTTTCAGACTTTCTTCATTTAGTATGAGAATAACTAGTTGCATCCATGTTGCTGCAAATGGCATTATTTCATTCACTTTTATGGCTGAGTAGTATTCCATTGTGTATACGCACCACATCTTAATCCATTCATCTGCCAATAGGCATTTAGATTGTTTCCACATCTTGGCTATCATGAATAGTGCTGACATCAACATATGAGTGTGTGTATCTTTCTGAATTACAGTTTTGTCCAAATATATGCCCAAGAACGGGATTGCTGGATCATGTGGTAGTTCTATAGTTTTTTGAGGTACCTCCATACTGTTTTCCATAGTGGTTGTACCAATTTACATTCCCACCAACGGTAGGAGGCTTCCCTTTTCTCCACACCCTCTCCAGCATTTTTCATTTGTAAACTTATTAATGATAGCCTCTCTGACCAGTGTAAGGAGGTCCCTTATTGTAGTTTTGGTTTGCATTTCTGTAATAATTAGTGATGTTGAACATTTTTCATGTGCCACTGGCCACCCGTATATCTTCTGCCCATTTTTTGAATGGGTTGTTTTTGTTGTCATTGTTGAGTTGTATGAGTTGTGTATTTTGGAGAAAAGCCCCTGTTGGTTGCAATGTTTGCGACTACTTTCTCCCATTCCGTAGACTGTCTTTTTGCTTTTTTTATGGTTTTCTTTGCTGTGCCGAAGCTTGTAAGCTTGACTAGGTCCCATTTATTTATTTTTGTTTTTATTTCTATTGCTTTGGGAGACTGACCTAAAAAAAACATTTGTACTGGGCCGGGGGCGGGAGGGAAAAATAGTAAACATTTATACAGTTCATGTCAAAGAATGTTTCACTTATGTTCTCTTCTAGGAGTTTTATGGTGTCTTGTCTCATGTTTAAGTTTTTAAGCCATTTTGAGTTTACTTTTGTGCCTGGTGTGAGGGTGTGCAGTCAGATTCTTAACCCACAGCACCATGGCAGGAACTCATTTTATTTATTTATTTATTTATTTATTTATTTATTTATTTATTTATTTATTGTTATATTTTTAGGGCCACACCTGTGGCGTATGGAAATTCCCAGGCTAGAGGTCAAATTGGAGCTGTAGCTGCCGGCCTACACCACAGCCACAGCAAGACTGGATCTGAGCCACATCTGCAACCTACACCACAGCTCACAGCAATGCCAGATCCTAACCCACTGAGCAAGGCCAGGGATCAAAACTGTGTCCTCATGGATACTAGTCAGATTCATTTCTGCTGAGCCATGACAGGAACTCCCATTTCCATATAAAAGTTTTAATTAACCTACCAATTTCTTTAGGAAAAAATAGTAAAGCACCTGCTGAAATTCTGAACGGGATTGCATTGATTCTATAGCTCAATTTAGGGAGACCTGAGATAACAGAAATGAGTCAGCTTATCCTTGAACATGGTACACATTCTAAGTATGGCGTATTTATTTAGGTCTTCTTTCACCTCTCCCAGCAATGTTTTATAATTTTCAGTGTATCTCTTTTCTTTATTTCTGTATACTTAATGTTTTGACACTATTGTAAAGGATATTTTTAAATCTTTTTCTAGTTATTTGTTGCTAGAATATAAGTGATATTTTTACATTGACTTTGTATCCTGCACCCTTACTAAACTCAGTTATTAGCTCTAGAAGTTGTTTTGTAGATTCCTTAGGATTTTCTTTTTCTTTTTCTTTTTTTTCTTTTTAGGGCCACACGTGTGGCATATGGAAGATCCCAGGCTAGGGGTCAAACTGAAATTACAGCTGCCAGCCTACACCACAGCCATAGCAATGCTGGATCTGAGCTGCATCTTGGACCTACAGCACAACTCATGGAAACGCCCAATCCTTAATCCACAGAGCAGGGCCAGGGATCGAACCCACATCCTCATGGATACTAGTCAGATTCATTTCTGCTTTGCCACAATGGGAACCCCAGGATTTTCTATGAAAATAATTATACCAACTGTGAATAGAGACAGTCTTACTTCTTCATTTCCAATCTTGTGACAACTGATATTTATATATTGATCTTGTATCCTGCAACCTGGCAGAACTCACTCTTTTTTTTTTTTTTTTTTTGCTTTTTAGGGCCACACCATTGGCATATGGAGGTTCCCAGCTAAGGGTCGAACCAGAGCTATAGCTGCTGGCCTATACTATAGCCACAGCAACACCAGATCCCTGACCCACTGAGAGAGGCCAGGGATCAAACCCACATCCTCATGGATACTAGTCAGATTTGTTTCCATTGCACCAAATGGGAATTCCCTAAACTCACTTATTAGTTCTAATAAAAAAATTTTTTTAAAGTCATAAGATTTTCTGCATGGACGTTCACATTATCTGCAATATCCTTGTCAGGTTTAGTGGGTTTTTTTTTTTTTTGTCTTTTTGTCTTTTCTATGGCCGCACCCGCGGCCTATAGAGGTTCCCAGGCTAGGGTGTCTAATCGGAGCTATAGCTGACAGCTTACACCACAGCCACAGCAACACCAGATCCAAGCCAAGTCTGTGACCTATACCACAGCTCACGGCAACACCAGATCCTTAACCCACTGAGCAAGGCCAGGGATTGAACCCGCAACCTCATGGTTCCTAGTTGGATTAATTTCCTCTGCACCACTACAGGAACTCCCTTTAATATCTTTTTAACATCAGTAAGATCTATCCATGTCCCCTGTTTTATCCATGATAGTATTTTTTTTTGGGGGGGGGTGCACTGCATGTGCAGCATTTGGAAGTTCCCAAGCTAGGGGTTGAATCCGAGTTACTGCTGCCAGCCACAGCCATAGCCACAGCCGCACCAGATCTGACTGGTGTCTGCAACCTATACCACAGCTCATGGCAATGCCAGATCCTTAACCCACTGAGCTGGGCCAGGGATTGAATCTACATCCTCATGGGTGCTAGTCGGGGTTGTTTCTGCTGAGCCACAATGGGAACACCCCATGATAGTATTTACGTTTTCTCTTTTTTTCTTGATCTTGCTAAAATTCATTTTTGATCTTTTTTAAAAAAAAAATTTGACTTTATTTATTTTCTGTATTGTTTGTCCTGTTTTCAATCTTACTGACTTCTACCCATATCTTTATTTTTCCCTTTTTCTATTTACTTATTTTCTCATTTTTTTCTAGTTTTTTAAGTTGGAGACTTTGATCACAATTTAAAAGTTTTTTCCAGTACAAACACAGTTACAAATTTCTCAATACCCATATTATTTGTTGTATCCCACAAGTTTTGATATAATTTTCATTGTCAACCAGCTAGAAATAACCTTGTAAATCACCTATACTTCAATGAAACTTAAAAAATACTAGCTGGAAATATTTTCTTTCTTGGTCTTTTCTTATGTCTCTTATGCTGTACCCACGGCATATGGAAGTTTCCAGGCTAAGGGTCAAATCGGAGCTGCAGCTGCCACTCTACACCACAGGTCATGGCAATGCCAGATCCTTAACCCACTGAGTGAGGCCAGGGATCAAACCCATATCCACATGGATACTAGTCAGGTTTGTTACTGCTTAGCCACAACCGTAACTCCTGGAAATATTTTCTAATTTCTTTATGATGTCTTCTTTGGCCATGAGTTTAGAAATTATTTTAAATATCCCAAATGGTGGGAGCTTTTCTTCTTTTTTTTTAAGGGTTTTTTGTTTAATACATCTGAAAAATATGCAAATACAAAGAATTCAGACATAAGAAAAGCACTGGTTCAATACTAATGAAATTTACAAGAATTAGGATTTGGGGAAGGTGGGGAAGGTTACCTAGCATTTTTACAAACTGGAAACTGCAACCAAAATAAACTGATAAAATCCCTATTAACACTTATGAAGAGTCTGCATATGATTCTCCCCAGGATTTTTATTAAGCTAGAGAGACTCGACTGGCTGCCCTAGGGTTCCTCACATGCAAAACAGAAATGGGGGGATTCCCCTGACTGGTCCCCATGTTGTTAAATGTTCTCCCCACCCCCATCCCACCCCCAGCTTCTTAATGAAGCAGGTCTCTCTCCATCCTCCTAACTTGGAAGAGGATGTGAATCATCCATAGACATCTGTCTTCTAGCACCACCCCTCGGATTTCCTCTACATACCAGGTCTTCAGCTGTGTTCTAGGAAGACCACATCACACAATATTCAGCTGCACATCTATGCTCAGCATATTAAGACAATGACTGACGGGGGGAAAAATGTTTTTTAATTACATACTCAATCCATTTGGTGTATTTCAAAAGGTGCAATACTTTGCTTCATTTATCAGTGAAAGAAGTTAGAAATTAACTTCAAAAAAATAGGGAATGGCAAATGAATTTCTTTGAAAGTCACAGGCACATATAATGCATCCTAGAAAAAAGGAGGGGTAAGACAGGTTCCACCCCACTTTCATGAGTATCATCAAATACCGGACCTACTTAAGGGTGGAGAGAAAAGGCAGCTTTCAAAAAGGAGTATATTACTAAATGAGGCATTTACTATATGCCTTCCTAAGAGCACCAGGTGGGTAACATGTTTTCTAAACTAGATCTAGGAAGTGGAATGTGGAGTCAACCTATCCTCTTCCCCTTAAGGAAGGGCTGTCCAATGGTTAATGAATTTAAAAAACATGGCTAAATAAGAACTCGCCCCCACACCACCCCATCTAAAAAACAGACCATAAATGCGCGTGGGGTGGGGGAGGACCCTAGATATCCCAGATTACTCTCCAGAGTGGAACCCAGGAAGAGCTTCAACCATCACAAGCATGCCTTGCTTTTAAACAAACAAACAGGAGTTCCCGTCGTGGCGCAGTGGTTAACGAATCCGACTAGGAACCATGAGGTTGCGGGTTCGGTCCCTGCCCTTGCTCAGTGGGTTAACGATCCGGCGTTGCCGTGAGCTGCGGTGTAGGTTGCAGACGCGGCTCGGATCCCGCGTTGCTGTGGCTCTGGTGTAGGCCGGTGGCTACAGCTCCGATTCAACCCCTAGCCTGGGAATCTCCATATGCCGCGGGAGCGGCCCAAGAAATAGCAACAACAACAACAACAACAAAGAGAGACAAAAGACAAAAAAAAAAAAAACAAACAAAAATAATTTCTTTGAAACGACAAAACAAAAACTAGTACTAATCACTTTTCTGACAATACACAACTACTCAAAATTAACTAGTACTGAGAGGGGAAGGAGGCCGTGCCTACAGGCCTTGTCTCACACGAGTGCATGTAGGTAGGTGCAGGGTATTTGTCATTATTGCAAAAACAAATTTTGATTTTTATTTATTTTATTTTTTTTTTTTTTGCTTTTTAGGGCCACACCTGCGGTACGTGGAAATTCCCAGGCTTGGGGTCGAATCGGAGCTACAGCTGCCAGCCTACAGCAATGTGGATCCGAGCTGCGTCTGCGACCTACACCACAGCTCACGGCAACACCGGATCCCTGACCCACTGAGCGAGGCCAGGGATTGAACTCGCATCTTCATGGTTCCTAGTTGGGTTCGTTAACCGCTGAGTCACAAAGGGAACTCCCAAATTTTAATTTTTAGTCTTTAGTTTGATTTAAACATTGTTTTCAGTATGATGCCAACACCAGTTGTGCAGAAAGGGCTCTGGAGAGACGTTCATAGCAGCACACACCTGCAGCTCTTCTTCAGTTCTAGAGGCTCCAGGGCAGCCAATTTGCTGTGTCGAATACATTCTTTAGGCCTTTCTGTGCAAGTGCAGAACACTCCACATACTTGACAGCCTTCAGGTTATGGGCCAGTTTTCAGCAGTCTCTGGAGTGGAAGGCCTCTGTTTATTCTGGGCAAGGAGAGGAGTCATCTCTGAGATCAATTTGGGTCCCAATAAGCAAGAAAGGAGTCTTTGGACAGTGGTGAGTTATCTCCGGCACCCACTTTTCTTTCACATTTTCAAACAAGGATAGAGAGACCACTGAAAAACAGACTAGAAATACATCTGTTTGTGGATAACTCAGCAGTCGTAATCTGTCATAATCCTCTTGCCCTACAGTATCAAAAAGTCCAAGAGTGTATGGCTCTTCACCAATCATAACTGTGACTGCAGAGTTGTCCAAAACAGTTGGTACAGATGGAAATCTGTTTGTTGTGTAGGATATCAGGAGACATGTTTTACCAACGGCACTATCGCCCACAACACACTTAATTGTCTACATTGCTGGAACAGTTCTGTATCCACTTTACATATTTCAAATTTGATGATGACCTCAGCTCCTCCGCTGGGTGTTGGCAGCACTTCGCAGGGTCTCCTCAGCTGCCCAGCTTTTCTAGTTACGTTACCGCCCAGATTTTCTAGTTATGTTATTGTTATTGACTTCTAATTTAGTTCCACTGTGGTCAGGGAATATACTACATAAGACTTCAACATTTTGAAATTTACTGAGACATATTTTACACATATGGTATATTTTGGTGAAGAATTTATGTACTTAAATGTGTATCCTGCAGTTGTTATGTGTAGTATTCTGTAAATGTCAATTAGGCATGGTGGTGCATGTTATTCATATCTTCTACATCTTTACTAATTATTTTTCAGGTTGTTCTATCAACTACTGAGGGAGGATTAGAAATATCCAACTATGATTTTGAATTTGCCCTTTTCTCATTTCATTTTTTTAATGATTTTAATTTTTTCCATTACACTCTTTATAGTGTTTTATCATTCCAAGGGCAATAGTTTGCATCTATTAACCCCAGATTCTCAGTCCACCCCACTCCCTTCCCCCCTCCCTTGGCAACCACAGTCTGTTCTCCAAGTCCATGATTTTTCTTTTCTGTGGAAAGGTTCATTTGTGCTGTAAATCAGATTCCAGATATAAGTGATATCATACGGTATTTGTCTTTTTCTGACTTACTTCACTTAGTGTGAGAGTCTATAGCTCCATCCGTGTTGCTGCAAATGGCATTATTGTGTTCTTTTTATGGCTGAGTAGTAGTCCATTATGTATATGTACCAAAACTTCTTAATCCATTCATCTGTTGATGGTAATTTAGGTTGTTTCCATGTCTTGGCTATTGTGAATAATGCTGCAGTGAACATATGGGTGCATGTGTCTTTTTCAAGGAAAGTTTTGTCTGGGTATATGCCCAGGAGTGGGATTGCTGGATCATATGGTAGTTCTATATTTAGTTTTCTGAGGTACCTCCATCCTGTTTTCCATAGTGGTTGTACCAGCTTACATTCCTGCCAACAGTGTAGGAGAGTTCCCGTTTCTCCACACCCTCTCCAGCATTTGTTTTGTTGACTTATTAATGATGTCCATTCTGACTGGTGTGAGGTGGTACCTCATAGTAGTTTTGATTTGCATTTCTCTAATAATCAGTGATGATGCGCATTTTTCAAATGCTTGTTGGCCATCTGTAATATCTTCTTTGGAGAAATGTCTATTCAGATCTTTTGCCCATTTTTTCATTTGCTGTTGAGTTGTATAAGTTGTTTGTATATTTTAGAGATTAAGCCCTCGTCAGTTGCACCATTCGAAACTATTTTCTGCCATTCTGTAAGCTGTGTTTTTGGTTTCCTTTGCTGTGCGAAAGTACCCTTTTCTCATTTTATTTTATTTATTTATTGCTTTTTAGGGCCACACCCACAGCATATGGAGGTTCCCAGGCTAGGGGTCTAATCAGAGCTACAACTGCTGGCCTACACCACAGCCATAGCAACGCCAGATCTGAGCCACATCCTCAACCTACACCACAGCTCACGGCAATGCTGGATCCTTAACCCACTGAGCAAGGCCAGGGATTGAAACTGCAACCTCATGGTTCCTAGTCATATTCACTTCTGCTTCGCCACAAAGGGAACTCCCCCTTTTCTCATTTTAATTGTCTGTTTTTATTTCATTTATATTGAAGCTCTCTCAGGTTGATGCACATTTATCATTATTTGTTTTTCTGATGAAGTTACTTTTACTATGAAATGTTTCTTTTTATCTCTAGTAGTAATCTTTGTCTTGAGGTCTATTTTGTCTGAAAATATAGCCATTCCAGCTTTCTTGTGCTTACTGTTCACATGATGTACCTTTTTATCATTTCTACTTTTTTTTTTCTTTTTATGGTTATACCTGTAGCATATGGAAGTTCCCAGGCCAGGGGTCAAATTGGAGCTGTAACTGTGGCCTACACTGCAGCCTGAAGCTATACCAGATCCTTAACCCACTGAGCAAAACCAGGGACCTGCTCCACAGCAGTGACCTGAGCAGTTGCAGTGAAAATGCCAATCCTGGAGTTTCCATTGAGGCTCAGTGGTAACAAGCCCGACTAGTATCCACAAGGATGTGGATTTGATCCTTGGCCTAGCTCAGTGGGTTAAGGATCCAGTGTTGACATGAGCTGTGATGGAGGTCACAGACATGGCTCAGATCTGGTGTTGCTATGGCTGTGGTATAGGTCAGCAGCTACAGCTCCAATTCGACCCCTATGCCAAAGGTATGGCCCTAAAAAGCAAAAAAAAAAAAAAAAAAAAAGCCAACATTTAACCTGCTGTGCCCCAAGGGAACTTCTCCTACTGCTTTTTTTTTTTTTTTTAATTTAGTTAGCCATTATTTCTTCTAATTTTTTTTTTTCTGTCTTGTCCTTTTAGGGCTGCACCAACAGCATATGGAGGTTCCCAGGCTAGGGGTCAAATGTGAACTACAGCTGCTGGTCTGCACCACAGCCACAGCAACACAGGATCCAAGCCGTGTCTGAAACCTACACCATAGCTGAAGGTAACGCCGGATCCTTAACCCACCAAGCAAGGCCAGGGATCGAACCTGCAACCTTATGGTTCCTAGTCAGATTTGTTTCCGCTGTGCCATGCCAGGAACTCCTCTTCTAATGTTTTTTAATGCCTTGTTTTAGTTATCAGTAGACAACAAATCACTCCAAACCTAGTACCATAAAGCAATAAGCATTTTACTAAGCCCACAGATTCTATGCATTAGAAATCCATTTGAGAGACAACTGCAGTTGCTTTTCTATGATTCATGATATCTGGGGCCTCACCTAGGAAAATATGAATGGCCAGGAGTTGGGATCACCTGGACGCCGCTTCATTCACATGGATGGGCCCTGAGCTGGAATGTCCCAAGGGTTGGGCTCAGTCAGGGCTGTTGACTGGACACCTACATGTGGTTGCTCCATGTAGCCTGGATGTCACTTTTACTCCCATTCTGTTGGTTACAAGTAAGCCACTAAGGCCAAGAGAAACACATGTAGGATGATACTGTTTCAGCCATCTTTAGAAAGTACAGTCTGCAAGATAAGACATCTCCTTTCCTTCTAGAACTCAAATTACACTTTTTTTTTTTTTTCCCTTTTGGCTATGGCCAGGGCATATGGAAATTCCTGACCCAGGAACTGAACCTCCACCAGAGCAGTGACCCAAGCCACAGCAATAACAATGCCAGATCCTTCACCCACTGAGCCACAGGAAACTCCAATTATACATATTTTAATATTGTCCCATAGTCACTGAGGCTCTGTTTTTGTTTCTCAACCTTTTCTGTTCTTCAGAATAGATTATCAGAATAGATAATTATTATTGTTCTGTTTTCAAGGTCATGGACACTTTCTTTAGACATGTCCGATCTGCTGCTGAGCAAATCCAATAAATTTCTCATTTCAGATATTGTACTTCTAAGTTATAGATTTTACATTTGGTTCTTTTTATACTCTCCATTTCTCTGCTAAGATTCTCCATTTGTTCATTTATTACTGCCAAGTTTGCTGTAAAATCCTTGTCTGATAATTCCAACATCTGAGTCATCTTGGGGTCATTTCTATTGACTGCTATTCTCTGGACAATGAGTCACATTTCCTTTATCACACATCTAGTCATTTATTATTGCATACTGGACATTATTGAGATTCTGGATTCTGTCAATCTTCCTCTGAAGAATTTTGTTCAGTTGGGCAATTAACTTGGCTAGTTTCATACTCCAAACTCTGTTTTCCCTGTAGGGGACAGAGCTGAATCTTAGCTCTTTTCTTTTAGCTTTCAACCACTGTCTTTTCCAGGCCCTGTGGAGACTTCTCCCATACACATGAGGGATTTGAGCACAGTTTAAAAGCAGATTTAGGGCACCCCTTCTGTCCTTCCTTCTGAGATTTATCTCCTCATTTTCCAGTCCCTCTTAGAGCCCTTAGCTCTATCCTGACTCCCCCAGCTTGGAAGACTGCAGACTTTTGCTTAAGTGTTAACCATCACCCACCATGCAAACTGGGGAGTATCCTCAGGCAAAATGCTATATAAATGAGAATTCAACCCAGCGCAGTTTTCATCTTTCAAGTTCCCTGTCAGTTAATGCCTTGATTTGGTCACTTTCCAAAGTCTTCAAGTAGTTGTTTTTTACATATTGCTCAGAACTCATAATTGTTATATGAGGGAGGGTAAGGCCAATATAAGATACTCCTATATTATTAGAACTAGAAACCCTTTCTACTATCACTATGCTTTCCCCAGGAGGCAATTATGATGTGAGTCATCAAAAATACCTATGACCAGATGTGAGCAAATGCACCCTCTCAGAGAGGGCAATAAAGGATAATGGGTAAGTCATGTTCTTTCCGTTGGTATAGCACTTACTATAAAATTTCAAAGCAATATAAAAAGGTATAAAAGAGGGAGTTCCCGTCGTGGCTCAGTGGTTAACGAATCCAACTAGGAACCAAAAGGTTGCAGGTTCGATCCCTGGCCTTGCTCAGAGGGTTAAGGATCCGGCGTTGCTGTGAGCTGTGGTGTAGGTCACAGATACGGCTCAGATCCCATGTTGCTGTGTCTCTGGTGTAGGCCGGCAGCTACAGCTCCGATTTGACCCTTAGCCTGGGAACCTCCGTATGCTGTGGGAGCGGCCCAAGAAATGGCAAAAAGACAAAAAAAAAAAAAGGTATAAAAGAGAAAATGACAGTTTTACTATATAGAAGTAATTATACATCAAGATAGACAGGTGTATAAAATAAAATATTCCATATATTCTAAAACTTGCTTTTTTCTTCAATGAATAATGTATCTTGGGAATTTTATACTGTCAAATTTTTAATGCTTTTTAGTAATTGGATAGTTATCTACAAACAATACCTTTGTATAAATGTACTATAATTTATTTAACAAAGTCTCCACTGATTTCTCTTTTACATCAATTTCATTAAATAGCCTTGTAGGTTTTTCTCACTTTTTGACTCCTTCTCTAGGATGAATTCATAGAAATGAAGCTGCATATTTTACACTTTGACAGATATTGCCAAATTTCCCTTCATAGACCTAATACTGATTCATGCTCTCAACAAGTATAACCAATTGTACAAATTTCTCCATACTCATGGTAGCTTTGTCATTTGAAATACTCCCATTTACCCTACTCCCCATCCCAATATGAGGCCACCCAATATTCTGGAAATTCTGGAGAGGTTTTCCTTCCTTAATTCTCAACAACAGTCCTGATGAACATTCTAATTCCCTCCTCTAAGCCTGGCACCTTGCTAAACCCTACACTGTTTAGCCGAAACCATAATGCCCTGTCTGGTTTGAGCCAGTCTTGTTCTAGAATTGAACACGTGTAATTTGGCCTACTAGCAAGGGTCCAAAGGGCTCAGTGGTTAACGAACCTGACTAGGATCCACAAGGATGCGAGTTCGATCCCTGGCCTCACTCAGTGGGTTAAGGATCCAGCATTGCCGTGAGCTGTGGTGTAGCTCACAGACTCAGTTTGGATCCTGAGTTGCTGTGGCTGTGGTGCAGTCTGGGAACTTCCGTATGCCATAGGTGCAACCTTAAAAAGCAAAAAAAAAAAAAAACCAACAAAAAAAGTTAGTAGGTTCAAGCCACATAAAGTAGTTGTGGAAGACACAAAGAAGAGTGCACAATAAAGCACGGGTCTCTAACCCTATGAACAGCACTATGAGCTAGGACTATGTCATTTAGATCTTTGTCTAACACAAAGTCCAGGATAAGCATGCTCAGTGAATGCTTATTGACAATAATAAGAAACAAATCAATGATAATTGCCAAATAAGGGGAACTAAGGGGTATATCCAACAATCCATCCACATTCTTTCTCCCACTGCAAAGCAACTATATAATGTGTCTGATTATCCAATCATGTTAAACCAAGTTTAAGAGTGTCATCTGAAAACACAGAAATAAATACATCCGTGCAGCTGAGGTAGAAGGCACACCACACCCTTCCCATTCACAACAATCAGAAAGTAGAGGTTTTTTAAAGGGAGAGAGAAAGAGAGATTAGGATATTCTAAAAGCTCTATCTAAAAAATTTTATAACAAAAAATAATATCAGGAAAAATAAAGAAGATATTTCTGAGAAAATTATTTTTTAAATAATGGCTAATATTTCATAATTGTTTACTCTATTCCAGGCACTGTCTTAAGTACTTTCTTATATATTTTTATTTAATTTATCTCAATGACCACATGATATAAAAGACAACTATTGCCTCCAAATTACGGATGAGGAAACCTAAGCATAGAAAGACAGGATAACTTGCCCAAGGTCACAGAGCTAGTGAACTAGGATTCAAGATTAGGCAGTCTGGCTCAAGAACTTGCAGTCTTTCCTATACTAAACCATCTCTCTGACTTTTAACAAAGGTAGAAAAGTTTGGAGAAGCTCCAGTTGCTTCAGACCCAGGTCAATGGCAACAGAGAACAAGCTAAGCCCTATCCAGATGCCTTGGCATAGTACTCAAGCCTCTGTGACCCAGCCCCTATCCTTCCAGTATCATTTCCAGCTGGGTTCCACCCTTCAACCCCACATTCCAGGATGCAGAACCAGAGGCACTCTCCTAAATACACTTGCTACTCCTCAACCCAGAACTACTGCTCATGCAGCAACTTCTGCCTGGCATCACCTTTCTGCCCTTGACTGTCTGTGCCCCCTGGCGCCACAGATACTTCTGAATACTTGACTGAGTTTATTATTTACAGGTCTGTTTGTCTCTATAGACAGTCAAGTCCTTGAACAGGAATCTTGTCTCATTTGTCTTTGAGTTCCTGGTGCTTGGCATACAATGCAGATGGTCAATAAAAGTTTCTGGAAAGAATTAATGAATAAATGGTCTCAGAAACAGAGTCCTCAAAGACAGCCTGGAGCTAGCTGAGGGGAAGGTGAGACCAAGAATGGCTGAGACACCACCTGTAAACCTTCCTCAAAGAGGACGAGGAACCTCTCCTATGGGCTCAGAGGTCTAAGAAGCCACAGTTCAACCCCACCTGAAAGGAAGGGAGGCAGCAAGAGCTCTGCTGAGGTTCAGCAAAAGGACATCCCACAATACACCGCCAGGCCTCTAACTTCATGTCAACCTTTGCTGAGACATTTCCTTAAACGAAATGAGTTCCCGGACACTGCAGCCCCTTCTTTCACACAGATTTAAAAAAAAAAAAGAAAGAGAGAGAGAGAGATGGGAAAGGGGCGGAAGGCAGAGAGAAAAGCGAGAAAGAAAATTTATGTTAGAAAAGGGAAACGCATATTTTCAGATCTGCCTGGAAACGTGTTACACCAGATGGCAGAAGGAAGTCAGCTTGAATGAACTTAGCCCATCCCTATCTGGATTTTCTACATATCAGAACACCCCAGCTCTCAAATGGCTCATACATACCACAAACTGCCACTCAGACCCCTGCCCCATCCTCAGTGCTGCTGCAACAGAAACTATTTTTGGAAAATAAAAAACAATTTCAGAGCTTCCAGAGTATCTGCAGATTCAGAAGCTACGCAAGAGTAGCTTAGGAGAGCTGACCCTACAGGACATATTACGAACCAGAGTTGGTCTAATTAGAGCAGCACTCCTGCCTCAGAATATGCTCTCTCTTCTTCCCCTTGACTTAGCTGAAATTATATATACCCTAAAGGATTGGGAATTTGGTAAGAAGGTAAGGAGAGCAGAGCACACAGGCCTGGAGGTAGGGAGGAATGGTAGCAGAGCACTGAGAAGCCGTGACAAGAGGGCCTTAAGAGGTGAGAGAGAGGCATAAAGGAGAGAAGAGAGTGTGCCAAGAGCAACCTTCAGCTGCTTCAGATTTGAGTCTAAGTCAGTGGTCCTCAACCCTAAGAGACTCAACCT
The DNA here is from genome assembly GCF_054392235.1 of Sus scrofa. NCBI lineage: Eukaryota > Metazoa > Chordata > Mammalia > Artiodactyla > Suidae > Sus > Sus scrofa. The sequence goes on along the minus strand of NC_139389.1, from coordinate 39,304,209 downwards.
GATGAGTGGCACTGCCAAGAGTGACAATATTTCCAAAACAATGTTCCAAACAGTCGCCCCTCCTCTGACCCCTCACCTTGTGGTAGCTGCAGTCCTGGAATAATCACTGTAGTTTTTTTGTTTTGTTTTGTTTCGTCTTTTCACCATCTCTAGGGCCACTCCCACAGTACATGGAGGTTCCCAGGCTAGGGGTCCAATCGGAGCTATAGCCACCGGCCTACGCCAGAGCCACAGCAATGCCAGATCCAAGCCACGTCTGTGACCTACACCACAGCTCACGGCAATGCCGGATCCTTAACCCACTGAGCAAGTCCAGGGATCGAACCTGCAACCTCATCGTTCCTAGTCGGATTCGTTAAGGACCGAGCCACGACGGGAACTCCATAATCACTGTAGTTTAAAGCTGTGCAGTAGTCTGTGTTTACATGTTAAGTAGACTTATATAATCTAAACAGGTAATTCACCTCTGTAAACATCTAACACACGTTCAGAAGTCAAAAAAGGACAAAGGACAATGATCAGAGCTGAGCCTGCAACCTACACCACAGCCCATGGCAACGCCAGATCCTTAACCCACTGAGCGAGGCCGGGGATGGAACCTGCATCCTCATGGATACTAGTTGGATTCACTTCCACTGCACCACAATAGGAACTCCAAAAGGATGTTTATATATGTATAACTGGGTCACATTGCTGTACATAAGAAATTGGCAGAACACTGTAAATCAATTATAATTAAAAAATTAAAAAAAAAATTTTAGAAGCTCCTGTCATGGCTCAGCAGAAACGAATCTGACTAGTATCCATGACGATGTAGGTTCAATCCCTGGCCTTGCTCAGTGGTTAAGGATCCAGTGTTGCTGTGAGCTGTGGTATAGGTTGCAGATGTGGCTCAGATCTGGCGTTGCTGTGGCTGTGGCGTAGGCCAGTGGCTACAGCTCCGATTCAACCCCTAGCCTGGGAACCTCCATATGCCATGGGTGTGACCCTAAAAAGCCTAATAATAATAATAATAATTTTTAAAAAGAATAAAGACCAGGAATAAAAAACAAAAACTATGAAATCTGAATTTTAGTTTCTTTAGTAAAGATTAAAAAGTTATGCCAATGGGGTACTAAGCTTACAGAATAGAATGAAATTATTTAATATCCAAGGTAGTCTGAAGATAAAATGTTTAACAAAAACCTGAATGCCTAAAGAACAGCTCCACTAGAGTTCCCTGGTGGCCCAGCAGTTAAAGGCTCTAACATTGTCATTGCTGTGGCACGGGTTCAACCCCAGGCCTGGGAACATCTACAGGCTGTGGATACAACCAAAAAAAAAAAGAACAGCCCCTCCTTTTTATTTAAGGTACATGATTGTTATTTTGACAGGGAGCAAAGCTTCACATCCATTCCAAGTGAGAAATGTTATGGGTTAATGGTTACAACTTACCCGAATCATTTTCATTGGACCCGCCCAATTTGAACATTTATTCAAAAAGATCTTATGTTTTCAAGGTTCTGACATTTCCATGTGAGTAAAATTTACCAATATATCTGAATTTGAAAATTAGACAGAGGCACAAATAAATTGGCCATCTGGTTTACCACAGATGAAGTAAAGAGATTGTCAAAATATATCCACCAGAAAAGCTAAAATGAAAAAGAGGAAAAATACCAGGTATTGGCAAAGATGTAGGGCAACCAGAACTTCTGGTAAAAGTGCAATTGGTACAGCCACTTTGGAAAACTGTTTGGCAATATCTATTAAAATTTAACATACAGGAGTTCTCCTATGGTGGGTTAAGGATCCAGCATTGTCACTGAAATGGCCTGCATTGCTGCTGTGGCACAGGTTCGACACCTGGCCTGGTAACTTTCACATGCTGTGGGCATGACCGAAAAAAATTTAACATAGACATATAGAAATCCCACTCAAGTATATCCCCAAGAAATACGTGTTCATTTTTTCACTGAAGGATATGTATTAGAATGTTCCTAGTGGCACTATTTATAAGCATAGCCCTAAACTAGGAACCTATCCAAAGGTCCATTAACGGTGAAATGTAGAAATAAATTTAGGTCTATTCACATAATACTATACAGCAATTAAAAAGGAAAATCTACAAATTGATACAAGAGAGATTAACTTCACAAAAATAATGTTGACGTCAGACAGGACAGTATACACTCTATGATCCCATTTGTATAAAGTACATAAAAAAGACAAAACTAATCTACACTGTTAGAAAACAGTGGCTACGCTTTGGTGGAGATAATAATGGAAGATGAAACAAGGGGGCTTCTTGGTGCTGTTTCTTCATGTGGGTGCTGGTGACAAGAGTATGTTCAGTTTGAAATACTCAATAGATTAGAAGTATTATAGCAGTAGGGTGATTAAAGAGTGCACCTCTAGAATGACAGTGACTGTGTTTGAATCTCAGTTCTATCACTTATTAGTTATGGTTTGGGGCAAGTTATTTAACCTCTCTGCGCCTTTTTTTCTCCCCTACCCATGGCATATGGAAGTTCCCAGGCCAGGGATTAGATCTGAGCTACAGCTGCAACCTATACCACAGCTATGGCAATGCTGGATCCTTAACCAACTGCACCACAGCAGGAACTCCTCCATTTCTTCATCTATAAAATGGGCCTAATATGTCTGAGATTAGTCTGAGAATTAAATCATCATAAGACTTGGAAACTACTTATTCACACAGTTGGCTATTATTAAATATCTGCTAAGTAAATAAAAGTACTTATCCTGAAACAACACTACAAGAAGAGGAGGGAAACAAAGACATCCATGATTTCACTATTACTAGAAAATGCACAGAATAATTATTTGGTGATAATAAGTAAAGTCTAGTATAAAGGTGGCTGACCTGGAAGCTGAGACTAGGCCTACAAACCTTCACCTAAAGAGACCCCTGGGCAAGCGGTCAGCCTCTCTGAGCCTGCAGCTCCCCGCTGTCCACCATCTGGCTGGCTCAGACAGTTCCTTCAGGCTGATGAGTAATAATGAGTAGAGGAGGCACTGATCAGAAACTAAGAGTGTTGAGTTCACAGTCAGCCTCTCTTATTCTCCAGAAGGACTCTGAAAACTTCTATACCTCTGAGTTTCACCTAATGCTTATATTTTTAAAAATATCTACCATGTCTATCAGCCATGTCTCTGTCACTCTGGGTCACATTTCCAGTAGCCACTAAGAGTAAATAATTAAGACTTCTGATGCGTTTCTACAAGAGCCATTTGGCTGAGGTGTTTTCATCCACACCATGGTAGTGTCCCTAGCTTCTCTGGCCATGTTATAATAGCTACTTTTTATTAAACCCTACTTCCATGCCAGACACTATAGTAATACTTTATCCCCAATTCTCAAAAAAGTCTGCCAGGTATGTATTATTCTTCCTTATTCTCATCTTTTATGGATAAGAAAACAGGTTCAGAAAGGCTGCTCTGTTCATCAGGGGGCAGCTGGAAGGTGAATCTAGCCTGTCCAGCTCCAGAAAAAATGCTCCTTCCCTGAGCCATAGTCCCTTGACTTACTTTACAATCAATCACATTTCTTCTTACTTGTACAACAAGAAGACATGAGCTAAGGCGATCTAAAACAAGAATAATCCAATTCTGTGAAAAATCCATTTTGGATATTTTTAAGTGATTACTTTTGTTTCTGAGTAAAGGTCTCCTCCTGGGTCTGTTTAAATGAACACTGTACATTGAAGCTATTTGTATTACACAGCTGCCATCCAAAGCATAGGATAAAGCCCTTCAAAGACATTTATACTTCTTCCCTGCTAAATCTCCAGTGCCCAGATCAGCACCTGGCCTGGAGTAGACATGTAACAAAAATGTCTTGAATACATCCTCCTTAAATCCTTTACCAAACACTCTACCAATAAGCAGGATGCATTCCAACAAGATACTTTACTATCTGAAACTTCATGACCAAAATTAAATGTAATATGCAAGTCACTGGGATATTCTTCCTGTGGTAGGATACTCCTCCAGGTCAAGTGGCACTGCCATCATCAGCAAGAAGTAATTATTAAACACCTACAAATATTACTTAACATAGTAACCCAGTATACGTTCTCTCTTTCCCCAGCAGGTTTGGCAAGCCACAGAAGCTACAGTTCCTCTCCAGGCAGGCCAGCCTCTGTAGGTGTAGTAGAGACCAAACAGTGACACAAATGTCACAAGCAGGATCAGGCAGCTTTTCCAAGTTAGACCACCAGAAAGGTCTCAGGAGTTTGATCATTCCCCCAATGAGACCCACGTCCTAGCACCTTTTCCTTAAGCCTTGAAACTGCAGCCCTGAATAACCTTCTTCTCCTCCTCCTCAGTCAACCACACAACCCTGAGGAAATAAGAAATTTCTGCCAATGTCCGATATACCTATTCTCACTTCATCTAAAAGAGATACTTTATTTACTAAGGATCACTGAATGTGTCAGCACATACTATTAAAATTTCTTTTTTAAAACTCCATCTTCATAGAGAATACACAAAATATGTGTGTCCTACAGAGGAAAGTATACCAGAATTAGGAAGTCAAGTTCTATTTCTCTACTTTAAGGTCCACTGCAACTTGGGCAAGTCACTTTTCCTCCTAGTGACTTGGGCAAGTCACTTTTCCTCAGTCATAAAATGAGGGGTTGAACTAGTCAGGGGTTATTCACCTAATTCCAGGATGCCTTATGGGGTTAAGGCATGTGCTTTAGGAGTTCTCAACTCTCCCCATCCAGGGAACTTATATGAAAAATTACCTGTTTGCATATGTGAATTTTTCTGGAGAAGTCTATGGCTTATATCAAATTGTCACACAAGTTGTGGCCCAAAAAATAACCATAGCTCATGTTTTATTGAGAACTTACTGTGTCCTAGACCCTTCTATATCAACGCATGTAAGTCTCACAATAACCCTTTGAGTTAGATACTATTATTATTCCCATTTTACAGTTGAAGAAAGTAAACCAGAAAGAGCCCTAGCTCTTAAACACAGCACTACTTTAGGTGAGATCATCTCTAAACCCTAAAATTCTCTGATTCTATGCTTTTTCAAAATAGTTCATTAGTGGTTTTCTTTTAGCTAAATTTTCTCTCTCATTTCACAATCATTAGCCCTACACTTAAGTCTTTACACAGACCAGCCAAACTCATGGAACACTCAAATGTCAGCTGAAAAAGAATATATTAGGGAATTAACCCAAGTAACGGGTCCAAAGGCACTTTCTAGTTCCAGCTTCCAATGTGCTTTTACTTTCAAAAGATGTATCTGAATCTAAATACTAATTAAATTCTAAAATCAAAGTAACAATAAATTAGCCAGATTGTCAGCCAGAAAAGGCAAAGGGGTGGTAGCAACAGTGTTTCACACCACTAACCAAGGCAATGAGAAGAGGAGGAAAGATACATTAGTGCAAGGCCTGGGGTCCCATATTGACTGACTTCTCCCCCAACTTCCACCTCCAGAAAACCACTGACCCCCTAAAGCCAAGGCTGGGATCAGTCTCCACTTGGGAGACAAAGACTGTCTAAAGGTATCAAGGCATCACCAAGCCCTGCCTGGAATAAGGAGTTGAAAAGGAAGTGAAAGGCTAGCTTCCAGTTCTTGTGGACACCAGTTCTTGACAACCCAGAATCCTAACACAGGGGGCAGTGGTCACCCAGATTCAAATGAACTCTTTGGCCCACCACCTGGTTCCAGACCAAATGACTTGAAGGACATAACATTGCTTAGTAAGTGACTACAAAGCAGAAGTGAACACCGTTAGTTCTTTCCACAGGCCATCAAAACACCTCCACATCTTAAAGGGAAGGTTGTTGAAACTTCATGCCGAGCTCTTATGACCTTTCTCCATTTAGTCTGTGATAAGGAGAAGAGAAGCAAAGGAGGGAGAAAGGAGATCAGAGGCTCGGCCCAGGGTGCAAGAACTAGACCTTTTTTTTGTCTTTTCTAGGGCTGCACCCATGGCATATGAAGGTTCCCAGGCTAGGGGTCAAATCGGAGCTATAGCTGCCAAGCCTATGCCAGAGCCACAGCAACGCAGGATCCGAGCTGCGTCTGCAACCTACACCACAGCTCACGGCAACGCCGGATCGTTAACCCACTGAGCAAGGCCAGGGATCGAACCCGCAACCTCGTGGTTCCTAGTCAGATTCGTTAACCACTGAGCCACGACGGGAACTCCAACTAGCCTTTTTTCAAGGGTGATGCAACAGGGTCAGCCAGACGATGAAGAGGAGGAGCTGGGAGCTTCTGGGAAGGAGAAACCAGTGCCCGGGTTGGAAATCTGGGCGGAAGAATGGGTCATGCAAGACTGGATGACAGGGTCATCTAGACGGGGCCGGAATGAAGGGTCTAATCCGCAGCAGAAGGAGGAAGAGGAAGGTGGGGAGGGGATAGTGGGCGGGTAAAGAGGCGGGCGGAGAGCCCGGAGGGAGGGACAGCGGGTCCTTAGCGCAGAGGAGACCACACGGGGTGGGCAGGGAAGGGTGGAAAGGTGGGGGCCACGGAGTGACGGGCAGAGGGCCCGGGGGACAGACATGCAAGGGGACGGGGTGACCTGGTGGGCAGTGTGGGACCTGAGGGCGCGAGCAGCCGGTCAGGGCACTCTGGGCGTCGGCAGGGACCGGGGTTGCTAAGACGAGGAGGAGAGCCTGGGCTCCCGTGCACAGGCAGGGGCGCCGGGTCCCCGAGGGCCCAGGGCGAGGGAACAGCAGAGCGGTGACAACGGTCGGAGCCACCGGAGTGGGGAGGAGACTGTCCGGCTCGAGTTGAGGCGGGGATGGCCGCGGAGTCCCGGCCCGGAGCACGGCGCAGGGGGGGAGGGTCCAAGGGGGCGAGGAAGGGCCCGGGACCACTGGGGGCCGGCGCTGGCGCTCTCACCGGGACAGGTGCTTCAGGATCTGCTTCTTAATGAGCCCGGCCATGCCGGAGCCGCGGCCCGCGTGGAAGGCAGGCGGGCAGCTGCGGCCTCCTCAGCGACGGAGAAGAGGCGGCCCCTCACCTCGCCGCGGTGCGGGGACCGGATGCCGCCGCCACAGCCGCCGCCATGGCGCTCTCCCGCCCCTGCCCGGGCGTCCGGAGCTCCGCCACGATCCCACCCACCCGCGCGGCGACGCGGAGCTCGCGCGCCGCCCGCCCGGCTCGCGATCGCGGCGGCCTGGGGCGCGCGCTCTGAGAAGGGATGGCGCGGCGGCGGGAGCGCGCGCGGCGAGGGGCGGGCTCCCCGCTCTCCCTCAGCCGGCATCGAGCGCCGCCCGCCTGACTCGCGGCGGGCCGGGGACGAGCCCTGATGGAGGGGCGCGCGCGGCGGCGGGTGCGCGCGCGGGGCGGGCGGGCACCCAACTCTCCCTCAGCCTGTGGTCGGCCTCTCAGTGGTGGGAGATCCGAGAGCTTCGCCTCTGAGCTTCGGGAGGTATACACCCCGGCAGTAGTCAGGAAGTCTCAGGGAAAGGCGGCGTGTAGTGTTTTCAGGAACTTGCTAGCTAATTGCATACCTCCTGGCCCCTTCTCATTCATTTCCCTCACACGTTCACTCATTTGCTGAGCACAAGCTCACCGCGCTCCGGGATGACGCTGGAGTGAAAAGTAGAATCGGGGCGCTCTGCTGCCTGTGTTAAGGGGTGAGAGCGGGCACCCCGTCATCCTCTCTGCACCCCTTAGCCTCTACCTGGTTAACCAGTGGGTACTCATTTTATTTGGCACGGGGGTGCACTGCAGAGACAGCACAAAGGGAGACTAGTTTTATTTTTTTTTAATTTTATGGCCGCACAGGCGGCATATGGAAGTTCCCGGGCCAGGGATTGAATCCCGGCTGGAGCTGCCATCTACCGGGCCGCTGCCAGAACAAGGAACACTTTTGGGGAGGGAGGGCTTTTTTAGGGCCGCACCTGCGGCACAAGGAAGTTCCCAGGCTAGGGATCGAATCAGAGGTCCAGCTGTGGACCTATACCACAGCCACAGCAACGCAGGATCCTTAACCCACTGAGCGGGGCCAGGGATCCAACCCGCACGGACACTATATCAGGTTCTTTTCCGCTGAGCCACGAAGGAACTCCAGAACAAGGAATCCTTTAACCCACCTCCCGGTGCTGGGGATTGAACCCACACCTCCGCGGTGATCCCAAACCGCTTCAGGTGGATTCCCAACCCACTGCATCACAGCTGGAACTGAGAGACAGAACAAAGGACTTTAGGGATCAACTTGGTTTTACAAATAAGGAAACTGAGGCTTAGGGAAATAGTTGAAAGAGCTTATTCAAGGTAACAGCTCAAGACTAGAACCCAAGTATTCTTACTCTCAGCCCCATGCTACTTCCACTCTATTTAGTCCATACACTTTAAAAAGTTAACCCAGGAATTTCCTGGTGGCCTAGCGGTTGGGGATCTGGCACTGTCACTGCTGTGGTGTGGGTTCAATTCCTTGCCAGGGAAATTCCTCATGTGGTGGGCCCAGCCAGAAAGAAAAAAAAAAAAAAAAAAAAAAGGCCTAACCCATATGCCAGGGACACCTGTAGATTCTGGCAAAGGTGGGAGGGTGGCAGTTTTCTAGACTTAAACCTTTAAGCAAAAACCTGAGCAAAATACTCTCCAAGAGAGGATTATAAGTAATTTGGCAGTCAGTTAATTTTAAATTTATTCACTTGTGAATAGGTAATACAAGAACCTAACTCAAAAATTAAGTCTCCTCCCTCCCCTGTCTTCAGCCATCAATTCCCCTCCCCTAACAGATACGATTCCAGAGATAGTCTAAACATGGTGACATGGTGAGCCATGTAAATGTTAGTTTTGTTTTGCTGTTTAGGGCCACACCTGCAACACATGGAGGTTCCCAGGCTAGGGGCTGAATCTGAGGTACAGCTGCCGGCCTATGCCACAGCAATGCAAGATCCAAGCTGCTTCTGCAACCTACACCACAGTTCATGGCAATGTCGGAATCCTCAACCCAGAGAGAAGCCAGCTCTCGGACCCACAACCTCATGGTTACCTCATGAATCCTCATGGAAACCTCGGATTCGTTTCTGTGGCACCACAACAAGAACTCCAATGTTAAATTTTTCTAAATAAATAATTAACAGACAATGCATTCATGTGCCTATCTCTTAGTCATGGCAAGTTCAACTTTCCCCTTAAGTCCCCAAATTACCTTTTAATTTACTTACTAATTTTTAGGGTCTCAGGTATGGCATATGGAAGTTTCCAGGCTTGAGTCGAATCAGAGCTGCAGCTGCCAACCTACACCACAACTCACAGCAACATCAGATTGTTAACACACTCAGTGAGACCTGGGATCGAACCTGCATCCTCATGGGTACTAGTCAGGTTCATTTCTGCTGAGGCAGGACAGGAACTCCCCCATTGGCGTTACTTGATTGTCACAGCTTCTTCAGCTCCAAGTCTGGTACACAGGAGGCAAAAAGAAAACCTGGAGAGCGTAATATGTCGTTCCGTTCCCCAGGTCCCAAGTTCCCCAGCAAGTCTGCCTTCTCTCCACCTTTCAGGGTTTCTTATGCTTTTTAGTCATATATAATGTCCAGGGTTTCAGATGTAAGAAAAGAGAAATGACATCAATTCCTTCCTTCTGGAAGCAGAACTCAGTACGTTTTTAAAAACCTTTTATTTCAAAGTAATTATAGACTCACAGGAAGTTAAGATAACACAGAGAAGCCCAAGTACCCTTCACCAGCTTTCCAGCAACGGTTACATCTTACGTAACTATGGTACATTGTAAAACCCAAGAAACCGATACTGGCATGTGTGTGCCCAAGAGCGTATGTTTGTGTCTCTTTAATCAGGAATGTAGACTTGAGTAACTACTACCACGACACAGAGACAGGACTATTCCACCACCACAAAGATCTCCTTCATGCTCCCCCTTTAGAGTCACTCCCTGCTCCCCCACCACCCCCAACACCCTTGCTAACCCTTGGCAACTACCAATTTGGTCATCTCAATAATGTCATTTATATAGGGAATCATGCAGTAGGTGACCTTTTCAGAATGGCTTTTTTCACTCAGCATACTGCCCTTGAGATCCATCCAAATTGCTGAATCAATAGTTCATTCTTTTTTTTTTTTTATTGCTGACACGGTCCACAATCCATATGTGCTTTAAACACCTAGGTGATCAATTTCAGACCCAGTATCTTCCCTCATCTGCTTGGTAGGATGGCCACATATCTAAATTCATGACTAAAGATACATTTGTACATACTCTGCTTTGTACAAATGAAAGAGGACATACATAATGCCCAAAGAAAGATTATGCAAACTAGGAAAGACAGTTCATAAAAAACTCAAAAGCACGAGGGTTGAGTAGCAAAGAGATAAAACTGCTGTCTATAGTTTTCTTGAGTAGTGTCTAGTTTGTGGTAGCTATGACTTCAAAACAACTTGACTTATAACAAAGTGCACATACTTAAGGTGTACAGGAATTCCCTCATGGCTCAGCAGGTTAAGGATCCAGTGTTGTCACTGCAGAGGATCAAGTCACTGCTGTGGCATGGGTTCGATCCCTGGCCTGGGAACTTCCATATGCCACAGGCACAGCCAAAAAATAAAGTGTACAGTTTTTAGTTTTGACATGTATACACATCTGTGAAGACATCACATCAAGATAATAAAATATCTGCCATGCTCAACAGCACTAGCTGTTTGGAGCAACACTGGCCTTGCTGCTCTAATAGAATAAGTAGACTCCCACTTCAAGGTCCCTGTACTTACTGGAAAGCTTGAGCCCTAGACATTTGCCTAACTTCCCCCAACAACTATTCACTGTCTTTCCCACAGAGTCATCTCTGATCTGGCACTCCCTATGCCACTTAACCTGCTTTATTTTTCTTTATGGCATGTACCACCTAACATTGGTATTTTTGTTTATTGTCTGTCATCCCCTTTAGAATGTAAGCTCCACAGGGAGTTCCCTGTGGCATAGTGGGTTAAGGACCTGGTGCTGTCACTGCAATGGCTTAGATCGCTGATGTGGTGTGGGTTCTATCCCCAGGAACTTCCATATGCTGAGGGCTTGGACAAAAGAAAAAAAAAAGAGAGAGAATGTAAGCTCCCTAGGAGAAGGAAGGACTTTGTTTTACAATCATGTTCCCATCACTCAGAACAGTGTCCAAATGCAGAGCAATGTTAGAGGGGCAGACCTGAGGCAGGCTAGCAGGACAAGTTCATCAATTATTACTCTCCTCCTAGAGCACCTTTTATCAGTTAGGTAGGTTCAGCTGCATATTACAGAAAACTCAAGATAACAGATGGCTTCCATAAAAAAGATGTTTACTTCTCCTTCACATACAAGTCTAAGGTAGGCAGTACATGGTACCTCTCCAGTCACTAGGGACCTATGTTCTTTCTATCTTGCCAACATCATCTTTAGTTGCCAATTCATGGTTCAAGAGGTTGCCTGCATTTCAAACAAACATCATATCCACATTCCTGACAACAGAAAAAAGGGCAGAAAAAAGGCATGTTCTCTCCTGCCACATGGCCTCACCTAGCTACAGCTATGGGAAATGTGCTATAAAAATTACACAGGCTATTATTAAGGATGGTAAAAGATACTGGGGTGGGCAATCAGTAATGTCTAATCACTACTCCAGGCTCTTCCTTTTGTCCTCTTTACAAGCTTCTACCTACCAGCAGAGGCCCAAGAGATAAAAGGCATGAAGAGGGGGAAAATATAGCAATTGAGTATAAAGGTAAAATTCTTTATCCTACCTTTTACTTCTTTAGTCTTTCAACAAGTACTAGGATGTGATGTTTAGGCAACAAAGAGCAGGGGTAGATGAGGAAACTTGTTTCTTGGGGTCACTGTGAAAGCTAACTACTTACAAACAGGAGTTCCTGGTGGCCTAGAGTTTAAGGATCCAACTTTGTCACTGCTGTAGCTCAGGTCACCACTATGGTGTGGGTTTGATTCCTAGCCTGGAACCTTCATATGCTGCAGGCTCGGCCAAAAAAAAATAGTAAGTACTTACAAAGGACTCTGAGACTTTGGCCTCTGTTGAGGTTAACGAATCTGACTAGGAACCATGAAGTGGTGGGTTTGACCTCCGGCCTCGCTTAGTGGGTTAAGGACCCAGCGTTGCCGTGAGCTGTGGTGTAGGTCACAGACACAGTTCGGATCCCGAGCTGACATGGCTCTGGCAGAGGCAGGCGGCTACAGCTCCGATTAGACCCCTAGCCTGGGAATTGCCATATGTCACGGGTGTGGCCCTAGAAAAGACGGGAAAAAAAAAAAAAAAAAAAAAGGTTTTCATGTAAAACAATATACCAGGCAAGCCTTCAGAACACACTGCCAGAGAAACCTAAGGTAGGCCAGGCTTTTTTTCTTCTGTTCACCAAATAAAAGATATCATCTGACTGAAGCTATATAATTGGGACAAACACTTAATCACTACTGGACTTGTTCCATACAAGATGACCAAATTATCCTGTGGCTCAATGCAAGGATCCCATTTCTCATGCAGCCTGGAATCAAGGGGACTGGCATTCTGACAAACCATTAAAGCCAGGCAGTAGACATGATGACAGCTTAGACTTTAACTACCCTCCCGATGGCCCTGGATCTGTTCACAGAAAAGGAAATACGTTATTCCACACTGACACTAACTTCTTCATTTCTTGATGTCTATTAGTATTCTGGTTTGCACCTATAAAAATTCTCACGTTACAGCAGACTATTTCATTTCAATTTGTCTTTTTAGGGCTATACCCCCAGCACATGGAGGTTCCCAGGCTAGAGGTCAAATCATGGCTGTACTATTGGCTTATGCCACAGCAACACCAGATCCGAGATGCATCTGTGACCTACACCACATCTCACAGCAACAGAGTCTCCAACCCACCGAGCGAGGCCAGGGATCAAACCTGTGGCCTCATGGATGCTAGTCAGATTCACTTCCGCTGAGCCACGACGGGAACTCCTTGACTCATATTTTAGAATTAAAACCAGGTGTCTAGGAGTTCCTGTCGTGGTGCAGGGGTTAACGAATCCGACTAAGAACCATGAGGTTGCGGGTTCGATCCCTGGACTTGCTCAGTGGGTTAACGATCCGGCGTTGCCGTGAGCTGTGGTGTAGGTTGCAGACGCGGCTCAGATCCCGCATTGCTGTGGCTCTGGCGTAGGCTGGCAGCTACAGCTCCAATTGGACCCCTAGCCTGGGAACCTCCATATGCCGCGGGAGCGGCCCAAGAAATGGCAAAAAGACAAAACAAACAAACAAACAAACAGATGTCTAAAGGCATAAATCAACAGCAGTAAATAGGTTCATCTTCTTCACAGCCTCTTACAAAGGAAGTGTCTTCTAATCTTTCACTGTAATAGTTTGCCCTAGAAGGAGTTAAGAAACAAAATAAAAAGAACTTATTTATTCCCACTTTTGATCACCTTAGCTAAATATGTTAAACTTTTAAGTTATCATGTGGTTTTTCTGAAACTATATAAAACAATTTCTTCAGCTAGAAATGTTTCTAGAGTGGATTTTTCAACCTTAAGAACATACTGTGGAAAAAGCTTCCCTTTAGGAAAATCTGGGTTATTGCCAAGTATCTGAGGCTATTTTAAAAACTTAGATAGGTATATCTGTGGGCTTTATGTACACACAGGCTCTTTGCCCCACGCCTGACAGAGTTGTCCAAACCAGAAACCTGCTGAGTCACATGTAAACTCAACTGGCAGTATCCCCTAACAAACACTTAAGTCTGAAGAAGATTTTAAAAACAAATCTGAGCTATAAAAGTCAGACATATAAACTACCAATTTCTGAGACTCAAGACCTTCTTTAAAAATGTGACAATAAACAACTAAGAAGCAACAAGCAATCCTGGCAAAAAGTTCAGACTAGGAAATTGACTCAGCTCTACAGAGGCTGAATATAAAGATCATCTCACTGTAAGGAACTCTTATTTCTAACCTGTTTACAAAAGGACAGCAGCAAAAAACACAGTGTTAGGTGAACAAACCAAGGTGCAGAATAATGTGCATCCCCATCAGTACAGAACTTCCTTCTTCTGGAATATGCCACTTTGTGGATCCATCATACTTGATAAATCAGCCCTCTGTCATGGACATGTATGTGACTTCCAGTCTTTTGCTGCAGTGCATAATCTTGTACACATGTCACTCTGTACATGTACCAGTCTATCTGGAGGATAAATTCCTAGATGTGGAAATGCTAAGTCAGGGGATATAGAAATCCTGTAATTCTGAAAGATAACTGCCACATCCTCCCCGGAGGTTCTAACAATTTTCACTCCCACTTGCAGTGTGAAATAGGAGTTTAGTTTTTATACTGAACTGAATATGAACAGTGTCAATAGCTTATTATAGATGGCTCCCTGAAAATACCTCTGTTTTATAGCGTGGTAATATAACAAATGACGTTCTAAAGATACTTTCTGCACCATGGAAATCTGTGTAATTTTTCTATTACTAACAGAAAATTTTCTATCTATTTAAAGTCCAAGAAAAAGAGGAGCTGAGAGAAAGGAGAAGTTGGGGTTAAAGCAATTCTTGCTATTCTTAGCTGACATGCACTTACTGTGAAGGCTTTTTCCCTACTTCAGCATAAAAGACTTCAAAATTTCCACTTACTACACAATGTATTTATTATTCATGTGAAAATTAACCATGTGCTATTTATTACTTTAATCAACAAAAGCTCTACAAGGAGTTCCCATCGTGGCTAAGTGGTTAACGAACCTAACTAGTATCCATTGAGAATGTGGGTTCAATCCCTGGCCTTGCTCAATGGGTTAAGGATCCAGCGTTGCCATGAGCTGTGGTGTAGGTCGCAGATGCAGCTCAGATCCCATGTTGCTGTGGTCATGTTGGAGGTCAGCAGCTATAGCTCCGATTAGACCCCCTAGCCTGGGAACCTCCATGGGCTGCTGGTACGGCCCTAAAAAGACAAGCCAAAAAAAAAAAAAAAAGCTCTACAAATGTTAGGTTTACCGAAGTCTTTGCACAAGAGAACTTTACTAAATAAAGAAAAGGTACCCAAAGGGACCCACCCTACAGCTAAGGGAAAAGAATGCCATGCAGAGGGCATGCTGAGGAGAGAATGAGTTAGAGAAACACAACTGGGATGCCTCATCTTCTTTATAATACAAAAAGAACACAGAAGGGAGAAAAAAGGAACACGTTTTTAACTAAAAGAGTTGACAATTTTATTTTCACATTTCACAATACAAATGAAAATTGCTTTTTGTCCCACTACTCCCCTCCAAAACTACTCTCTCTTTGATAGGAAGGGGGAGGAGTCTTCCTTGTCATGCTGTTGGAAAACACCCAGAGTCACAGCACCATGATCTCCTGGTGAAGCAGAACAAGTAACATAAAACTGATATAAAGAGGCTCCCCAATCTCCTTATCTGTCTGGCCGAGTCATTCCTGGCCGAGTGGGCACCATCATGGGGCGGGCGGGAGGTCTCATCATTGGGGGCCCAGGCATCATTGGCATGTGGCCTCCCATAGGCGGCCTCATTCCAGGAGCTGCAGGCAAAACAAAGAAAAGGAAAAAAAACAGTCAGAAAATACTACAAATGAGAGCTTGATGGGACTTCTATTAAAGACAAAAAAAAGTAGCCCCCCCTGCAAAATGCTGGAAAAAAGACATACTTGACAGAAGAAATGCAACGAATTCATCACATTTGTAAATTACTTAGACATTCTCAAACAAAAAAACAAAAAGGTCAACACAAGAACCGTATGGGAATCATGATCTAATGATAGTAAGGGGGAAACTATTAATAGACTGCTTTCCAGAAATCACCAGGGACTAGTTCCCTAAATTGACCTTTTTCTCACTCAGGGAAATTCACAACTATGTCACATGTTACTCAGTCAGCTCTTTTAATCAGTTCTATCCACCAGGAGCTATTTCATGAATGTACACAGGCACAGAGGACAATCTTACCACTAAGCGTTTGTTCGGAGTTGTAGGAAAGGTGAGCAGGAGGCCCATGCTGAGAACCTGTTAGTAACCATACTTAGCTCAAGTCAAGAAAAATAATAGGCAATAATGTGATTCATAACAATTAGCACACACACACACAAATCTGATTTTTCTAATGCATTTCAGAAACTATTAATAATTTTTTTTGAAAGTTCCATCAATATACCAGTCAAATAAATGAGCCAGGGAAGGGAGGGCAAGCAGACAGGTGGGGGCTGGGGAGGAATACAGGAAGCTTCGTGGGACAGGTGACATTCTACTTCCTCAGCTGGGTGGTGGGTTCACGGTATTAATTATATTATTATGCCTTATAATTTTCATGTTACGTATCTTCTTTGTAAATATCAAATTTTACCTAATTATTTTTCAACTAAGTAATTTTTATTAAAGGCCTGCACTAAATGGTTCAAGAGAAAACTGTTGAAAGTTGAATATAGCCTTATCACAAAAAGTAAACACAAGTATATGCAAAGACACAAAATCCAACAGGTACAGTTTTTTGTTTTTTTTTTTGGTCTTTTTGTCTTTTAGGGCCACACCTGTGGCATATGGAGGTTCCCAGGCCAGGGGTTGAATCGGAGCTGTAGCCACCGGCCTACGCCAGAGCCACAGCAACTCAGGATCTGAGCCATGTCTGTGACCTACACCACAGCTCAAGGCAACACCGGATCCTTAACCCACTGAGTGAGGCCAGGAATCGAATCCAAGTCCTCATGGATGCTAGTCAGGTTCGTTAAGCACTGAGCCATAATGGAGACTCCCAGAATTTTTCAAGATAAATTTCAACAGAAACAGAAAATACTAAACTTCTAAATAACTTATTTTAAAAAAATCCCTCCATAACATCACTTGTATTCAGCATTTCTTAGAAGAAACTGATCTAGACCAAAGATTGAAAACGAGGCACCTGAAAACTCGTTTGCTTTGTACTCCATTATGTATTAAATTTTAGTTGTCAACACTGGCTACTAATGTCTTATTACTGATAAGTAATTCTAGATTCTTTTTTTGTTTTATTTTAGAAATGTTCAAACACACACCAGCATAGGAAAAAGAATATAATGAACATCCATGTACCCATCATCCAGCTTCAACAAATACCCACCCATGGCCAACCTCATTTATCTTGTCCCCATTCACTCTTATCCCTGCCCACCCCCCAACTTCTCAATTGTTTTAATGCAAATACCATAATTTTATTATTTTATTCCAGCTAAAAACAACAACAAAATACTCAGGAGAACTGGCAATACCCAGTCTGCATTTTCAAACCTCAACCACAGGCTGATGCTGAGCTCTCGAAGCCTCCTTTAGATGGGTCATGCATTCCCAGCTCATATCCTTAATTCCTCTAGGAATTTGAATTTGTGACCCCAATTTAAGAATGTAAAAGACATCTAAATCACTCTGATTGTGCTTTCGGTTCACAAGCCAGTTAAGGCAGGAGGACGACCTCTCTACATCCCTGTAATACGATACCCACAGAGAACATCCTGAATCCTTCTGGCTAGGAAGCTACTCTAATACCTTTGTAGAAAAAGAACTGTTACTATGAAAACTAAGCTGATACTAAGACTCAGGCAAATCATTCCTCACAAGTTCTCACAAATTTGGTAGGTAAGACAATCATCAACAATTGCAACTAAATTTCCTCATACCCTTTAGTGAAACTAAAGTTGGTAAAGAAGCATCATGGGTATGGCTTATTGCTTAATACAAGAAACATATGCTGCTCTAATCAGTAGGCTCATTCTCAAAGCAAAGGCCCTGACCAGGTATCAGAAAAATCTGCAAATTAATGTACATTTATGTATATGTTAAAATTCTGAGGTAGAAGTTTTTTTTTTCCTCCTTGTTGAATAAAAAGACTAACTACCAAGCCTAAAGCCTTTTTCTTATATACTAATTTGGCCTAGTTAAACTGCAGGATTAAATAAACCATAAGGGGTAGCTCTGCTCCAAATCAAAACTGAGAAGATTAGCAGCATAAAGATCAATCTATTCTTCCCTTTATTCTGAGTGGAACAAGCTCTTCCACCCTTCTCTTATCATAAATGGCCAAAAGTCAAAAGTCAGGAGGGGCCAGCAAGCAGGAGGTGGGGGCAGAAGGAAAAAAGAGTCTTAGCTTGCTTTTAGTATCCAGGGTCTTTGGAAACCATCTAATTACACTAATAAACCTTCTTTTTATCATTATAGATTCACCAAATGTTGTTTGTTTCAATAACACATTTAGACAGCTAATTAAGAATTCCATTTAAATGGAGAACTAGGACACAATGGAGCATCCTAGAAGGAAAAGAGGTTCAAACTTACCAGGTCCCACGGGCATCATCCCAGGAGGAGGGGGGCCCATCATTGGCATCATGGGAGGGCCCCCCATGTGGGGTGCTGGCATCATACCAGGACGAGGAGGACCCGCTAAAAGAAAAAATGGGGCCTGAGATTGAGATATGCTTGCATAACAACATTTTCTCTTATTAATGAAACAGGGCCTCAAGGTCTGGCCCAAATTCTGTAACCGTTCTGTAACTGCTCATAGTTTCTTTTATAGCAGTAGATCCACAAAAATCGAATGCTACAAAACTTTATTTACATTATGACTAAAAAAAAACAAGAACAATCCTGCTTAGACAGAAGTGGAAGACAAAGACAAGTTCCCTTGGTTAAAAAATTCCAGCAGTTTTAGGAGTTCCCGTCATAGCACAGCAGAAAAGAATCCCACTAGGACCCATGAGGTTGCAGGTTCGATCCCTGGCCTCGCTCAGGGGGTTAAGGATTGGGCGTTGCCATTGGTGTGGGTCGCAGACGTGGCTCGGATCTGGCGTTGCTGTGGCTGTGGTGTAGGCCGGCAGCTGTAGCTCTGATTAGACCCCTAGCCTGGGAACCTGTGGGTGCAGCCCTAAAAAGACAAAAAAATTCCAGCAGTTTTGGAGTTCCCTGGTGACACAGCACATTAAGGATCCGATGTTGTCACTGTTGCGGTGCAGGTTTAATCCCTAACCCAGGAACTTCTGTATGCTGCAGGTGCAGTCAAAAAAAAAAAAGAAAGAAAGAAAGAAAACAAACAAAAACCTAGGTTTCCCCCCTCACAACTTTTTAGGGCCACACTCGCAGCATAAGGAAGTTACCAGGCTAGGGGTTGAATTGGAGTTGCAGCTGCCAGCCTATGCCACAGCCACAGGAACAGCAACGTAGGACCCAAGCCTCGTCTGCGACCTACTCCACAGCTCACAGCAACGCCAGATCCTTAACCCACTGAGCGAGGCCAGGATCAAACCTGCATCCTTACGGATCCTAGTCAGGTTCGTTACCGACGAGCCACAATGGGAACTCCCACAAAAAGCTAGGTTTCAGAGAGTTTTGGAAATATGAAAATGTACATGCAGAGACATTCCTTACAGTATCATTTACAATAGCAACAATCTGGAAAGACTTAAATATCCAACAATAAATATGGTAACATTAATCATAATACATTCATACCACCGACTATTCTACTTAAAATGGAGCTGACTGCCAGCCAATCAGGACAGAGTAGGAGAGAGCAATGACTAAAGCTGCTATTAGTTGAGGCCTGACCAGTTCCCAGGATGGCAGGATTCCATGAAGGGTTTGGTGGGTTACTAGCAGTCTACCTGCATCAGTGTTCGACTATATTATACACAGACTACTACTTTTTTTTCTGACCTTGCCCACGGCATGTGGAAGTTCCTGAGCCAGGGAATCAACCTCATACCACAGCAGTGACAATGCCAAATCCTTAACCTGGGAACCTTAACCTGCTTGCCACAGAGAATTCCAACAGGCTACTTCTCTATGTTTATAGCCACAATTATTTACAGGACTACATTTTAGGTCTGAGTTCAATTTCAATCTGAACCCTCCCAGGAGGGCCAAAGAACTTGGCCCGGTTACTCAATCTCTTCTTGTCTGTCATGCAGAAACAGCAAATATTCCCAGGGAGTTGAGGCCTTTGATCCATTCCTCTTTTAACTATCAATTTTTGTCTTTCACGAGGTATTTGTATTAGGGTTAGATGGGTTAGAAGATAAAGACTGAGGAATTTATCAGCTACTCAGTCCTCCAGTATTGTACTCAAAGCAGTAAATAATTTAGTGGACTCAGCAATACCTCTTTGTACATCGGCTCATCTAAACCCAGGTACATTCTGAGTTTTCCACTGAATCTCGGATTAACCTGAGATGCCACAAATATAATATCCTAGTAAAATGCAATCAGGAGGTAACTCTAAAGATGTTTCAGAAATTATACCACTAAAGCTGTTTCATATTCCGACGTATTCATTTAATGAGCACTTGAAAGCCAACAAAACAAAGCACCACCTGCCCAGTTACATGCCTCAAGATCAAAACTTCATAAACTTACGGAGACTGGGAGGAGGTGGGATCATTGCCCCCGCAGGAGGAGGAGCAGAGAATGGAGTAGGAGGTATCTTTCCTTGCTGAAATGCAGCGGCTTTGAAGAGATTGAGAAAAAAATAACACACAGTGAATAAGAATTCAACAACCGATTTATTTACTTATTTATTTATCCACTTATTGTCTTGGGGTGGAGGGGAACACACCGGAGGTATATGGAAGTTCCCAGGCTAGGGGTTGAGGGTTGAATCAGAACTGTAACCGCTGGCCTACGCCACAGCCACAGCCATACCAGATCCAAGCCACAATTGTGGCCTACACCACAGCTCACAGCAATGCCAGATCCTTAATGCACTGAGCAAGGCCAGGGATCGAACCTATATCCTTACGGATACTGGTCAGATTTGTTTCCACTGAGCCATGACGGGAACTCCCAACAACCCACTTGCTGATGAAAATAACCACTTTCTTTCAAACCTTTAATGGTCCCATTATTTTACTCTAAAAAGCATCAATCTAAGATTACTACAACATGGCCTCTAAAGTTTTCAAATCAACTTCAGGTATTCACCAGCTAAAAGTGTAATTAATTGCCCTACTGATTTGGGCTTAAAATACCTTTTTATTTAGTCAGCATTTCTATGGATGAATTAACCATGAGAGACTGGAGTGAAAATCTTCCACTTATAAATGTTTTACCCAAGACAAGCAGTCATCTTTAATCTGTAGATGTAATTATACTCTGTATAATAACAAACAATCTGTAATCATACTCAATTCAAGCTGCTCATAGTTTTGTTTGAAAATACATATGATACCTGCCCAGAGGCTGGGCTTTGTAAAATGTCAATCCTTCTTACATATGCTTTCCTGCGTCAAAACAATATACCACTTTGGTTTAACAGTTTTGAAGACAATGCACTGAGTGAAGAGATGTGAAAGAAATAAAGATTTCAAAGCAAGAGCCTGCCCTGAAGAAATCTATAATCTTAAAAAATGTCCAATAGGAGGAAGGGACAGTAGGTGCCATGTCCAGCCTCGAAGATGGCAAGAAGAAGCCCCTGAAGCAGCCCAAGAAACAGGCCAAGGAGGTGGATGAGGAAGATGAGGCATTCAAGCAGGAACAGAAGAAACTCAGAGTTAAAAGCAAAGGCCACAGGGAAAGGCCCCTTGGCCACAGGTGGAATTAAGAAATTTTGCAAAAAGTATAAACTATTTGTTCTGCCTGAGGCAATGATGTCCATTCCTGTTTAAACATCTGGATTCCCTGTTGTAACGTCTTTTGCCACCTATAGCTAGAATGAAGTGATGTCTTGGAACCTATTGTACATTTAAGAATAAACTTTTGTTAAAAAATTAATTAATTAAAATTGCCCAATAAAATTACCTTTTTTCTTTCAGATAGTATGAGGTACAAATGAAAACAAAAGAAACTGAAGATCATTTATATTCGGTTTGGGAAGGGAATCATCATAAATACACTAAAATACATATTCATGAACTTTATTCCTGAATCTGTTAGCCCTTCCCAATTCAGTGCAGCCTGTAGCCCAGGTACTTCCCAATTCTACCCCACCCCCACTAGTGATAATTCACCAGGGCCAGACCCCAAAACTGACCTAGGGTGGAGATTTATGTCTCCAAATAGAATCTGTGTTCTCTAAGGGATCATATCCCTTAGAGGGGATATGGGTTTTCCAATCAAAAGGCACCTTGAACACCCTGTGTAAGGCAGCCTGCAAAGACTGAAGCAGGAGTGGTGAAGCCCCTGGCTCAGGGGCAGACTCGTCCAACGGTGCTCCCCAGGAGGTTATGTTCCTAAGGGCTCGCTTCCTCTCCTCTGACTTCCATCAAAAATGTTTATTCATCCTAAATTATTCTGGGTACAAAAAATAGCAAACATAATGCTAAACTTTAATGCAAAAAGTTTCTACCATATTTTCAAATAAAGGGAAAAGTGATTACATTATATTCTTCCCAGACAAAATGGAACAATGTCTGAGATTTGCTCCCTAATAATCCAGGGGGGGAAAGGGAGTAGAGGAGGCTATTTGCTGGCTCCCAACAAGGGTGATTTTGTCCCCTTGGGGATGCCAAGCAATGCTTGGAGGTATTTTCAGTCACAGCTGGAAGTCACTATTAGCATCTGGTGGGTAATAGGTTGCTGCTGAACATCCTACATAGGACAGCCCCCCAGTAAAGAATTAGCCAGACATAAATATCAACAGTGCTAAGTCTGAGAACCTTGGTATAAATGAAACAAGACTATTACAGTTGAGTGATGGGGCAGAGCATATCATGAGGTGGTGGTGACCATGGGAGGTTTGGTTAAAGTTGTCTGTTGTGCTTAAGTGCTGGAGAGGGTGTGGAGAAAAAGGAACCCTAGTACACTGTTGGTGGGATTGTAAATTGGTGCAACCACTGTGGAAAACAGTATGGAGATTCCTCAGAAAGCTAAAAACAGAACTACCATTTGATCCAGCAATCCCACTCCTGGGCATCTATCCAGAGAAAACCATGACTCGCAAAGACACATGTACTCCGATGTTCACTGCAGCAATATTTACAATAGCCAAGACATGGAAACAACCTAAATGTCCATCGACAAAGGAGTGGATCAAGAAGAGGTGGTACATATACAAGATGGAATATTACTCAGCTATTAAAAGGAACAAAATATCGGCATTTTTAGCAACATGGATGGACCTAGAAATTATCATGCCAAGTGAAGTCAGTCAGACAATGAGACACCAACATCAAATGCTTTCACTGACATGTGGAATCTGAAAAAAGGACAGAATGAACTTCTTTGCAGAATAGATACTGACTCACGGACTGAAAAACTTATGGTTTCCAAAGGAGACAGTTTGGGGGGTGGGGGGATGTGCTGGGGTTGTGGTATGGAAATCCTATAAAATTGGATTGTGATGATCATTGTACAACTATAAATGTAATAAATTCATTGAGTAATAAAAAAAAAATTTTTTAATTAAAAAAACTAGCAGGATTTTCTATTAATCTAAGTCTGCACTGTACTAGTGTTACAGGTTTCAAGTCCCCTTGAAGGAGATTAAACCCCAAAGCCTCTGGCCATACCTCACTGTAATGCCCCTTCCCCCACCTTAACCAGCCTGGGCTGCTCACTCCCTGCTAGAGAAGGAATGTCGCCCATTCCTCACCCACCTCTACATAACCTGTTCCCCATGCAAATAAGGCATCCTGACCAAGACCAATCAGCAAAACAAATTGGGTCTCAACTCAGGTCCGCATCACGGGGTATAAAGACTACTGCAGAGTTGGGCCCTCGTTTTTAACCCAAGTGCACATGAGTCTTCTCTCTCCCTCCCTGAAAATGTACTTTTACTTTAATAAATTTCTAAAATGTTCGCCATTCCAATGCTTTGCTATGGCGAGACAGGGACCAAGGAAACTGTGACTGTATCACCAGGATTGGAGAGAAGCCTGCACCTAAATTTATCATTGCGAAATTAAACAAAATTATAAACTAAGAAAAAAATAAAATAAAGTTGTCTATTGTGCTTAAAATTTTCTGTGATTGCTCTGCCCCCCCCTCCCTGGCCAACTTTTTTGGCTGAGCCTGAGGCATGCGGAAGTTCACAGGCCAGGGATTGCACCTGCACCACATCAGCAACTTGGGCTGATGCAGTGACAACACCAGATACTTAACCTGCTGTACCAAAGGGGAATTCCCTGTTTTGCCTTTTTTTTTTTTTTTTTTTTTAAAAAAAAAAGCACTACCATCAAAACCATACTTGCCTGCCAGCTCTTAGTACGATGATTAGAAAAGACCATCTTTCAAATACACCAGGATAATCTAACATAGAAATGCAACATCTCCTTCTGGCAGTGCCTTGAACCCAATAATGTTCCTAACTAATGATTCTAATTAAACAAACAAAAGAAGTGGTATGTTCAGCAGGGGTCCAAAACATGCCCAGAATATTCAGTCATATCAGTTACTTCCTTTCTGATCAGTTATCTTTGATACCTGATTGCTCTAACCTCAATAATTAATATTAATGTGTTTCCATATCCCTGGGAAACCAATGACCTTCCACTTCTTGCATTCAACTCATCAGAATGCTCCTATTTATTATTCAGAATCCACTGCTTCTGTGAAAAACAACAGAGAGACAGAAAGAATGGGACCATTCTACCACATCAGAACAATAGACCGAAACATACTTGTTTTGTCAATCAGGCTCTGAGCCTGCTCTTCCATCCATTTCTGATAGTAGTCTTTCACATTCTCTTTGTGCTTCCTACCACTGCAGTGTGTCTTTCTCACAGATGGCTGTAAAACAAAAATATCAGTCAGAGAAACAAATATCCAAAACCAGGAATTTTTTTAAAGCCTTACCTTTACATAGCCTTTAGCCCCTTTAGCTGGTGGCTAAAGCATCACTTGAAAACATGATCCAGCAGTGTACTGTGGTCATTTATCTACTGTATTTATTATCTGAACATGGGCCAGCCACCTGATCTTGTAGAGAAAAAGTACTAGAACACAACCACGTTCATTTGTTTTTGTATACTCTACGTCTTCTCTGTACAACAGCAGAGTTGAGCAATTACAACAAAGACCGTATGATCCATAAACCTAAAATAATTAGTCTGGCATTTGAAAAAAAAGTCTGCAACCCGCTGATCTAGAACACAGTGCCATTTTAATGTCCTTTCACAGGTTATTCTACAGCAAAACAATATAACTTACATATATTTAAATAACTGTTCGTAGAAATATACTCTTTTAAAGGACCCTGGGTCTAGAATATAGACTGGCAGCAACCTGAGCCACAGCAGTGGCAATGCCAGATACTTAACCCACTGAACCACCAGGGAACTCCCATTTGGTCATTCTTTAACAGCTTTATTGAGATAAAAATGACATAGATGTTTGTATAACATTGTGAATGTACTTAATGGCACTGTACTGTACACTTAATGGCAAAATTTATGTTATTAATATTTTGCCACAAAAATTAATTTAAAAAAACCTTTCTTAACAATAACAAAAAAGACATATGATAGAAATTCCCACTGTGGCTCTATGGTAATGAACCCAAGCAGTATCCATGAGGACACGGGTTTGATCCCTGGCCTTGCTTAGTGGGTTAAGGATCTGGTGTTGCAGTGAGCTATGGTGTGGGTTGGCAGCTATAGCTCCGATTCTACCCCTAGCCTGGGAACTCCCATGTGCCTCGGGTAAGGCCCTAAAAAGAACAAAAAAAAAAAAAAAAAAAAATTGAAACCAACTATAATGCAAAAAATAAAAATCATTTAAAAAAAATGAAATAGGAGTTCCCGTTGTGGCTCAGTGGTTAACGAATCTGACTAGGAACCATGAGGTTGCGGGTTCGGTCCCTGCCCTTGCTCAGTGGGTTAACGATCCGGTGTTGCCATGAGCTGTGGTATAGGTTGCAGACGCGGCTCAGATCCCGAGTTGCTGTGGCTCTGTCACAGGCCAGCTGCTACAGCTCCGATTAGACCCCTAGCCTGGGAACCTCCATATGCCACAGAAGCGGCCCTAGAAATGGCAAAAATAAAAAATAAATACATTAATTAATTAATTAAAAATTAAAAAATGAAAGAAACTTAAAAAAATATGATAAACACTGCACACTTAATCTTTTGTGGGTTGTTTTGGGGGGGGGGGGGGGCCCTGAGGCCACAGCATGAGGAAGTTCGCTTGCCTAGGATCGAACCTGAGCCACAGTAGCAACTTGAGCCACTGCAGTGACACCATATCCCCAACCTGCTGCGCAAGAAAACGTTAACTTTCTTCTTTCTTTTTTTGCTTTTTAGAGCCACACGAGTGGCATATGGAAGTTCCCAGGCTAGGGGTCGAATCGGAGCTATAATTGCTAGTCTATGCCACAGCCACATCTGTGACCTACACCATAGCTCATAGAAATGCTGGATCCTCAACCCACTGAGCGAGGCCAGGGATCAAACCCAAATCCTCATGGATACTAGTCTGGGATCGTTACCTCTGAGCCACAATGGGAACGCTCTAACCTTTTTTTAAGTTAACATTTATTTAGCTCTTATTGCGTGCTAGACACCATGCTACGTAATTTACAATCAGTAAATTTAAGGTGCGTGGTACAGTGGAATACTAGTCAGAAAGAACAAATCACTGATACATGCTATACAGACAAAACTCAAAAACGTGCTGAGTAAAAGACACCAGACACACATACAGAGTATATAAGATTCCATTCATGTAAAGTTTAAAACCAGTAATAATGACCTCAAGTAATAAAAACCGTAT
Organism: Sus scrofa; assembly: GCF_054392235.1. NCBI lineage: Eukaryota > Metazoa > Chordata > Mammalia > Artiodactyla > Suidae > Sus > Sus scrofa. The sequence goes on along the minus strand of NC_139389.1, from coordinate 39,277,578 downwards.
CAGGAGTTCCCGTCGTGGCGCAGTGGTTAACAAATCCGACTAGGAACCATGAGGTTGCGGGTTCGGTCCCTGGCCTAGCTCAGTGGGTTAACGATCTGGTGTTGCCGTGAGCTGTGGTGTAGGTTGCAGACACGGCTTGGATCTTGCGTGGCTATGGCTCTGGTGTAGGCCGGTGGCTACAGCTCCGATTTGACCCCTAGCCTGGGAACCTCCATATGCCGCAGGAGTGGCCCAGGAAATAGCAAAAAGACCAAAAAACAAAAACAAAACAAAACAAAACAAAACAAAAACCCGATCAGTTGGAGCTGGGAGTGCAGGGGACTGACTGCAAAAAAGAGACAGGAACTTTCTAAAGTGATAGAAATGTTCTACATCTTGATGTATGCATCAAGTTGTAATTATCTGACAAATCATCAAACTATACTGTGTTCATCTAGTTGAGTATAAATTATAACCTAACAAAAGTACTGAAGAAAACCACAAGATTATTACCTTCTAATTATGCTTAAAGACTTGTCCAAAAACAGCAAACCAAGGCCTAGAATCCAGATCTCACTCAGATGCATCTCAGGTCTGCCTACCCATCTCCTACCTCTCTTCACATCATTGCTTCAGTGGTAGCAGATATGACCAGTCATGTGAGCAGAAATTGTCTTTTCATGGTCTACATTTCAAAATACTGTCCCCTGTCTCCCAAACCACTGCTTACACTATATAACAACGATGCCTTCAGTGAAATAACAGAATTATGCCTAAGAACAAGAAAAGTTCCAAAGTTAGAGCACTGAATGTTTTATACATTTCAAAGTCCACCACAGAGACCGCTTCAAACACCACGGAAACTTCCTAGTTTCACAAGATACCACACTAGAACATTATTACAAGATTTCCTGATGTTTCTCACAAAGCAGTATTTGTTTTAAAGAGATCCTTTTCCATACTCTGAATTCTAGTACTAGCAACAGTGAATGTATGATAACACAGCACTGGAAAAGGATAGAAAGGTATAGCCCCCACATTAACAATTTCAGAAAATTAGGGGCTAGAGGGGGTTAGGGACATAAAACCAAAACAAAACAAAAAGACAGGCAAGCTACTACTAATACCAACTTACTGGAGGCATCTCCTCCAGGACAATCTTTATTCTTTTTACATTTTTATTTATTTATTTATTTATTTATATCTTTTTGTCTTTTTTGCCTTTTCTAGGGCCGCTCCCACAACACATGGAGGTTCCCAGGCTAGGCTGAATCGGAGCTGTAGCCGCCGGCCTATACCAGAGCCACAGCCATGCAGGATCCGAGCCGTGTCTGCAACCTACACCACAGCTCACGGCAACACCAGATCGTTAACCCACTGAGCTAGGCCAGGGACCGAACCCGCAACCTCATGGTTCCTAGTCGGATTCGTTAACCACTGCGCCATGTGGGAATTCCAATCTTTAATAATATCTAGAACCATTACTTCTTTCAGAAAAACCACCTTACTTACATGTTCCACAAATCTATTAATGCTGAACTACATCTGACCATGTGTTACAAAGAATTCCCAACGATGGGAGTTCCCTTTGTGGCGCAGCTGTGACTAGGATGCAGACAAGGCTCAGATCCTATGTTGCTGAAGCACAGACCGGCAGCTATAGCTCTGATTCATGCCCTTTCGTTTATTTTTGCTGTACCCCAAGCATGTAAAAGTTCCCAGGCCAGGGATCAAACCTGCCCCACAGCAGTGACAATGTGGAATCCTTAAACAGCTGTGCCACAAGGGAACTCCTTGTTACCATTACTTTTAAATGAATTAGTGTATTTTAAGTTTTAATTTCAAATACATCAAATTTTGTAGCTATAACCCACTCCTTTACAAAATATACAATCCAGTAATTTTTAATAGCATAAAAGGGCTGTGAAACAGACTTGACAGCGCTGGCATGGAAGCTCTGGAGCTAGAATGTCTAGGCAAATCCAGTCAGTTATCGATACTGCCTCATTTTCCCCCTTGGTAAAATGGAAAATACTAACATTATAGGATTATCATGAGCATTAACCAAATTGATACATGTAAAATATCTGGAACACTGTCTGACACAATAAATATTCAATTTTAGTTGCTACTATTATTTGTTAAGCAGTTTTAATCCAATGAAAGTACTCACTTTCAAATTTAGGCATTTCTTTCCAATTTAATTGATTAAACATTTGAGAACCTTGACATAATCAAGTATTTGAAATTTAGGACATTTTCCTAGAATTTTTACTTGTCATATAAATTTTTTTCACCTTTAAATTTGCTAGGAGTTCCCGTCATGGCTCAGTGGTTAACAGACCCAACTAGTAACCATGAGGATGCCGGTTCCATCCCTGGTCTCACTCAGTGGATTAAAGATCCAGTGTTGGCGTGAGCTGTGGTGTAGGTCGCTCAGATCCCGAGTTGCTATGGCTGTGGCATAGGGCAGCGGCTACAGCTCCTACTTACCCCTAGCCTGGGAACCTCCGTATGCCACGGATGTGGCCCTAGATACACAAAAGACAAAATAAATAAATAAATAAAAACTTATTAAAGCTTTATTGTTCTGGGTCTTCACTGAAAACACTGACTCCTGGAAAATTAATAACTCTGAATTATAAAAGAGTTACAGGAAGAGTGGAAAAACAAACACCCCAAAGTATTTTCTCCAATCAAAATAAAAAGCACGAATTACAAAAATTTTTTTAAATCTAATTTATCGGAATCCCCTTTGTGGTGCAGTGGAAATGAACTCGACTAGTATCCATGAGGATGCAGGTTCAATCCCTGGCTTCACTCAATGGGTCAGGGATCTGGCACTGACATGAGCTGTGGTGTAGGTCGAAGATGAGGCTCCCAGGAGGCTTGTTTATTATTTATTTATTTAAGCCAACTCGAGGTATATAAAGTGCCCCAGCCAGGGACAGATCCAAGCCGCATTTTCGACCTAAGCTGCAGCTTCGGCAACGCCAGCTCCTTAACCCACTGGGCTGGGCAGTGGATCAAACCTACATCCCAGAGCTCCCAAGACGCCCTATTATTTTTTTAATTCCACATATAAGTGCTAACACAGTGTATTTGTCTTTCTCTGATTTATTTCAATAAGCATAATACTCTCTGGGTCCATCCACGCTGTTGCTAATGGCAAACATATCTGGTTCTCTGAAAGTTAACAAAAACGCTACTTACAGAGTCATGGGTGAGGTATGTATCGCAGTAGTCACAATAAAACCTGGAAAGAGGAGAAAGGTAGGAAAAAGAAAAGACGACAACCAGTTAATAAAGGCCTGTTCACTAAGGTTCTGTTCGTGTAGGTAAAATATAAAATAAAGTAAAAGACCTATTTAAAATTCGAAGACATCAAACAAAACGTCCTGACACAAACCAAGCTTTTTGGTTGCCTTAGGCAGCGCCGACCTCCGCTCTCAAAAAGGGCTATCTAGCGCTCCCGGTCTCATGCCCTCCTCCAGACCCCCTCGTTCCCCCAGGGGCCCCAGGAGCCAGAACCCGCTCTTCGCTTCCCGGGAGGGCCACGTTTAGCGACTGTGAACGCGAACACCCCCAGATTCAGGGGCCCACTCACTTGGGCATGATGCTCTTCAGGCCGTTGGCTATTCCGTTCCGCGCCGCCCGGAAGTGACGCACACAGTAGGCGCCCGCGCGAGAGAATCGATGAGTCAAAAGCGACTGCAAAAAATCCCTCCCGTCCTCCAATCCAAACGCCCGCGTGGGCGTCACCTGCGTCAGCGTGAAGCTAGGGGCGGGGTTTGTCCTACCTATCCTTAACTTTCCGGAAGGCGGGAGGGGGGGCGGTACTAAGTAGCTCCCTGAGGCTCAAGCCACGCCCATGTCCCCTAGAGTGTTGATACTCCCGGAAACATGTTTTTCATCCTTTCGAGTCATCTAATGATTGCCTGCTATACAATAAAGTCAGTATGAGGTGGGTTAGATGTAGCCAAATGCAATGGCGGGAGGGATGAAGCATGGAAGAGGGGCATTTGGCTTTAAATAAGACAGAAAACTTGCTGAGAAAGTGACAACTGAGAAATAACAGGTTTCTTAAAGCAAGAAAGCCTGGTACAAGTCGTTTTACATACGTGTCAGTAACCCTAGAGGTGATAGAATCCCAAGTTTGAGGTCCCTTCCCTGCTTTCGAGTGCATGAATTATTTAGTCTTTCTGAACCTCAATTTCCTCTTCTGAAAAATACGAATAATTCTCACCGGTGAGGCCCTGTTGGTGACCACTGAAACTGCTGAACTTTGCAGTAAACCAATTTGGTGCACGTGCAAAAAGCACAACCACTAAGAGATAGTTTTATTATTACCTGCACCTGACTTTTGCTCATTAACCTACATCACCTTCCCTAATAAAAGTCATGAGGGTGTTGCCATAGTGGCTGAGTGGTTAACTAATCCGACTAGAAACCATGAGGTTGCGTGTTGGATCCCTGGTCTCCTTCAGTGGGTTAAGAATCCGGCGCTGCAGTGAGCTGTGGTGTAGACCGCAGACGCAGCTCGGATCCCGCGTTGCTGTGGCTCTGGCGTAGGTGGGCGGCTACAGCTCTGATTAGACCCCTAGCCTAGGAGCCTCCATATGCCGCAAGTGCTGCTCTAGAAGACAAAAAAAAAAAAGAGGAAATAATGTTGGGAACTAGGGGGGAGGACTCTTCTTTTGCTCCATATTCAAATAATAATTATAAATAGTATAATGATATAATAATAATTAATAAAAATGAATAATAAATATTTGAATATTTACTATCTCTTGGGTGCTTTGTCAAATGGAAAAAAAAATGGAAAGGACATCCTAAAATTTAAGAGTTATGCTTTTCTTGGCGGACAAAACTGAGGACTTAAGCCTGGAAGACAGCCTCTCAGCTCTGAGGAACTGCTCTGAAGAGGTAAGGGAGGAGCCAGAAAATACAGATTTACAACGAAAACCAGATTGTCAGAACATCAAAAGATTATTGTTAGCTAGAGAAAGCCAGACATCTCAATGAGTTTATCACTTTTCTATTTAGGGGAAGAGGCAAGAGTCTGGGCTCAAGGAAATCATTACTACCTAAAGCCAGTATCATGCTTTTCTCCATCCTGAATCCCCTCAAGGTGCACAGTTGGAGATAGCTGTAGTAGCTGCTGGCTTGATGGCCTCAATTATTTTCCACATTTTTCATTCACACTTTAAATGCATTAATTAATTTAATCTATTTAACAATGCTTTTATTCATATTTCAGATGAGGAAACTGAGCTCCAACAAGGTTAAATGTACCACAAAAATTAACTTCACAATGAAGTTATCAGGCTTTCACCATCCTAATACAGTGGTAAATCTTACCGTTATTAATGTAGGACAATTATTTTTGTGTGTCTCCTGCTAGGAGGCTAACATTAAGTAGACATCATCAACTATGATGTATTCTTACCAAAAATGTTTGATTTGGATCTAATAAAATATATACAATAAGCAAGAGGATCAAGCTAAAGGAAAGCAAAAAGCAGCAAACAGATTCTTGTTCTGTTCTGTGGGACATTCTTCAGAACAACTGCCTTCTTTCCTTCAAATCAAAATGTCATTCTGGGAGTTCCCGTCGTGGCGCAGTGGTTAACGAATCCGACTAGGAACCATGAGGTTGCGGATTTGGTTCCTGCCCTTGCTCAGTGGGTTAAGGATCCGGCGTTGCCGTGAGCTGTGGTGTAGGTTGCAGACGCGGCTCGGCTCCCGCGTTGCTGTGGCTCTGGCGTAGGCCGGTGGCTACAGCTCCGATTCAACCCCTAGCCTGGGAACCTCCATATGCTGCGGGAGCGGCCCAAGAAATAGCAACAACAACAAAGACAAAAAAAAAGGAAAAAAAAAAGTCATTCTGTATTAAAATATTTTTAAGAGACATGACGTTCAGATGTAGTGTACGGTCCAGGGTTAGTTCTTAGTTTGGACAAACCAGCTATAAAGAACATTTGGGAAAATTGGGCCTTAATGTGCCAGTGCTAGAAACCCACATTTGTGCAAACAGCCTGAGTTGATTTCTTCTTAAGGGGAACGATTCATGAATTATGTTTTGATTTTTTTTCCTATTTTCTCTCTGTCCTGATCCTAGGCCTGTTTTGCCCTCACATCCATTCCTCGCCTTTCTCCTGCTCCTTTCAGCATGGCAGAGGAGGGGGACTCCATACAGGAAAGATGCATGTCCTTCACTCCTGTGCTGGGAGGCCTCCGTACTGAGTTGCTGGGCTCCATTAATGTGAGGCACTTCTAGAGATTGGAGGGATTGAAGAAACAGCCAAGGTATCCCCACTCCTGCCCCACCCCCAAACCAGAGTATCCATCCCCACCCCCACCCCACCTCCAACTTCTAGCAGCTGATCCAAGCCTTTGGTCTCTGGTAACACCATGTCCTTCTGCCTGTCCACTGTAAAGGTGGCAATAACTTCTTGCTATTGCTCTTCTCTCGGCTACTTCATTGTTCTGTTTTACTTTTTATCCCGGCCAATATCTACATAAACCAATTCTTTGAAGTAAATTCCCTGTATTAAATACTTCGAAAGATCTCTTTTCTAGGACTCAGAAGATGTTCAAACTGGTTCCTCCTAGTTCCTCCTAGTTCCAATGGGGATCTCCCCGCATCTTGCCTACAGCCCTCATATCATGTAAAGCAGTGCTTTTCACACTTTCCCTCTGAGTGTCACAGGCTATGAGAGCTCATTTGTTGCCTTCATTCCCCTATATCCACAGTGAAAATTCCAAGCTAGCTTGAAATGCCCTTGAACTCTTGTGTATTAACCTAAAAACGTATAATGTTTCCAATCTACTTTATTATACATCCATGTTTTTCAATTTTTTAAGGTATTTTACACTTAAAATGAATTTTATTTAATTTTGAATAGGTGATAATACATGATGTTCCCTAGGCACACCCCCTCACCAGTTTCTTGCATGTCTTTCTAAAGATAGACTATGCATATGCAAACATAAACATATGTTTCCTGGTTCTATTTTAAATGCATAGTATTACCGTAACTTCAGTCAGTGGGTTTAGGATCCAGCATTGCTTCAAGCTGCAGTGTAAGTCACAGGTGTGGCTTGGAACCAGCATTACTTTGGCTGTGGTATAGGCCGGCAGCCGAAGCTCAGATTTGACCCCTAGCTCTGCAACTTCCATATACTGCAGGTATGGCCCTAAAAATTAATAAATAAATAATTTCCTGTCTTTTGCTATTACAATGATGCTGCAGTATCTAGTTATATGGCCTATTTGCAAGTATATTTGTGGGATACATTTCTAGAACTGGAATCACTGGGTTAAAGAGCTTTGCATGTATAAGTCTGAAAGGTACTCTGAAGTTGCCCTCCATTGTAGTTGTATTTAGTTAACAATTATGAATTTAATCATAGTTTAATAAGTTGAAATCATTTGATTTATCTTAAACTAATTCTCATATTTGGTTCATTCAAGTCCTCTTTGAGTTCATTCATAAACCAAGCTTATTGCTCAGAGTGAAATTAGGATTAATGCTAGGGTAAGTATGATTTTAGGTTATTTGTTTGGGATACTCAGCATAGAGGTAGGAAGAGGACAATTTCTAGATTAAACAGGAGGAATGGGATGGCTACTAGGAAAAATTTTATGGAAAAAGGTAGGCAGGGTGATCCTATGGAATCAAATCTACATTCATAGGGGCTTGGTTTTTCTGTATAAATATGTAATTGAGGGGGTATTCAGTCTGATAAGTTAAGAAGTCATTGTTTTGTAACTTTAACTTCTCTTATGAATAAAGTTCAGCTTTTTTTTATGATTTTTATTTTTTCCTTTATAGATGATTTCTTTCTGTCAATTTTCTACTGTAGAGCATGGTGACCCAGTTACACATACATGTATACATTCTTTTTTTCTCACATTATCATGCTTCATCGTAAGTGACCAGACCTAGTTCCCAGTGCTACACAGTAGGATCTCATTGCTAATCTTCTTCTTTTTTTTTCAATGGCCACATCCTGTATATGGAAGTTCCCAGGCCGCAGATTAAATATCAGCTTTAGCAGCAACCTACACACCTTCTCAGCAGTGAAGGGAGCCAGGTTCTTTATATATATATACATAGTGAGAGAGAGAGAGAGATTTACAATGTTTTGTCAGTATCTGGTGTATAGCAGAGTGATCCAGTTATATATACATTCTTTTTCTCACATTATCCTCCATCATCTTCCATCACTAAGTGATCAGATATAGTTCCTCGTGCTATACAGCACGATCTCATTGCTTGTCCACTCCAAATGCAATAGCTTGCATCTACTAACTCCAAACTTTCAGTCCATCCCACTCCCTCCCCCCTCCTTGGCAACCACAAGTTTGTTCTCAATGTCTGTTTCTGTTCTGTGGATAGGTTCATTTGTGCCATATATGCCGCTAGATTCCAGATATGTGATATCATATGTCTTTCTCCTTCTGACTTAACTTCACTTAGTATGAGAGTCTCTAGTTCCATCCCTGTTGCTGCAATGGCATTGTTTTGTTCTCTTTTATGTCTGAGTAGTATTCCATTGTGTCTATACCAAATCTTTTTTTTTTTTTTTTTTTTGTCTGTTTGCCTTTTCTAGGGCCACTCCTGCGGCATATGGAGGTTCCCAGGCTAGGGGTCTAATTGGAGCTGTAGCTGCCAACCTATAGCAACTCGGGATCCAAGCCACATCTGCAAACTAGACCACAGCTCACGGCAACGCCAAATCCTTAACCCACTGAGCAAGGCCAGGGATCAAACCTGAAACCTCATGGTTCCTATTCGGATTCGTTAACCACTGCACCACCAAGGGAACTCCTATACCAAATCTTCTTAATCCATCCCTCTGTTGATGGACATTTAGATTGTTTCCATGTCTTGGCTATTGTGAATAGTGTTGCAGTGAACATAGGGGTGCATGTATCTCTTTCAATGAAAGCTTTGTCTGGATAGATGCCCAGGAGCGGGATTGCTGGGTCATATGTTAGTTCTATATTTAATTTTCCAAGGTACCTCCGTAGTAGTTGTACCAATTTACATTCCCAACAGTGTAGGCGGGTTCCCTTTTCTCCACACCCTCTCTAGCATTTATTATCTGTAGATTTACTAATCATGGTCATTCTGACAGGTGTGAGGTAGTACCTCAATGTAGTTTTTTTTGTTTTGTTTTTTAAGGTCTGCACTGGTGGCATATGGAGGTTCCCAGGCTAGGGGTCCAAACCGAGCTACAGCTGCTGGCCTACACCACAGCCACAGCAACACTGGATCACTGAGCGAGGCCAGGGATGGAACCTGCATCCTCATGGATCCTAGTTCGTTAACCACTGAGCCGCAATGAGAACTCCTCGATGTAGTTTTGATTTGCATTTCTCTAATAGTGAGTGATGTTGAGCATTTTTTCACATGCCTGTTGGCCATCCTTATGTCTTCTCTGGAGAAATGTCTATATACGTTTTCTGCCCATTTTTCAATTGGGTTGTTTGTTTTTTTTTTTGCTGTTGAGTTGTATGCATCGTTTGTACATTTTGGAGATTGAGCCCTTGTTGGTTGCATCGTTTGCAACTATTTTCTCCCATTTGTAGGTTGTTTTTTATTTGTCTTTTTATGGTTTCCAGGAGCCATGTTCTTAACCAACTGCACCACAGAAGGAACTGCCAAGTTGAGCAATTTTTTTTTTTTTTTAATGTTTAAGAGCCTTAAAGAGTCTATGGAGCCTTCTATTTAGACTACCTTTTCACGTCCTTTGCCTATTTGTTATATCATTAGTCTCGTCTTTGTCCTTGGATTTGTAGAGAACTCTTTATATATTAAGGAAATGAGCAAATATGTTTCCACATGTTGTTTGTCTTTGGCTTTATCTGGGGTGATTTTTATATGAAAATATTTAAATATATGTTTCAGTCAAATAGTAATCTGTTCTAGAGTTTCTGGATTTTATGTTAAGATTTTCCTCTAAGATTTATTTTTTTAATCCTCATATTTTTCTATTTTTTATTATTTAAATATAATTGATTTACAGTGTTGTGCTACTCTCAGCTGTATAGCACAGTGATTGGGTTTCTCGGGAGTTTTTTTTTTGTCTTTTTTTTTTAGGGCCTCACCCGCAGCATATGGAGGGTCCCAGGCTAGGGGTCTAATCCGAGCTGTAGCCGCCGGCCTATACCACAGCCACAGCGACACCAGATATGAGCCCCGTCTTCAACCTACACCACAGCTCATGGCAACACCAGATCTGTAACCCACTGAGTGAGGCCAGGGATCAAACCCGCAACCTCATTGTTCCTAGTCGGATTCATTTCCATTGCACCACGATGGGAACTCCTGATTGGGTTTTATATGTATGTAAGTATGTTATTTTTCAGATTATTTTTCCTTATAAGTTATTACAAAATACTGAGTGTAGTTCCCAGTGCTATATTCACAGGGATGCTCAGCATAAGGGTAAGAGGAGGACAATTTCTAGATCCTTGCTGTTTATTTTTTTTCTTTTCATTCTTTTCTTTTTTTTTTTTTTTGTTTTTTGGCTGCACCCATGGCATGCAGAAGGTCTCAGGCCAGAGATCAAATCTAAGCTACAGCTGCAACCTATGCCACAGCTGTGGTGATAATGGATCCTTAACCTTCTTAGCCACAGGGAACTCCTGTTTTATATACAGTAGTTTGTATATATCAATCCCATTATCCTAGTTTATCCATCCCCCACCCTGCCCTTTTGGTAGCCATAAGTTTGTTTTTATGTCCTTGGATCTATTTCTGTTTTTTAAATAAATTCATTTCAATCTTTTTTTTTTCTTTTTTTAGATTTCACGAATAAGTGATATCATATATTTGTCTTTGCCTGGCTTACGTCACTTAGTATGCTAATCTCTTCAATCCATCCATGTTGCTACAAATGACATTATTTCATTCTTTTGGAGTTCCTGTTGTAGTTCAGTGGATTAAGAACCTAACTACAATACATGAGGAGGCGGGTTCATTCCCTGGCCTTGCTCAGTAGGTTAAGGATCTGATGTTGTGACAAGCTGTGGCATAGGTCAGAGATGTGGCCCAGAACTGGTGTTACTGTGGCTGTGGCATCTGCTGCAGGTGCAGCCCTAAAAAAGAAAAAAATTTTTTCTCTTTTATGGCTGAGTAATATTCCATTGCTTATATCTACCACATCATCTTCATCCATCCCTCTGTTGATGGACATTTAGGTTGCTTCCATGTCTTGGCTATGGTAAATAGTGCTGCAGTGAACATTGGGGTGTATGTATCTTTTCAAATTTTAGTTTGCTCTGGATATATACCCAAGAGTATGACTGCTGGATCACGTGGTAACTCTATTATTAAACTCTGTTATTAGGTTTTTAAGGAAACTCCATACTCTTCTCCATAGTGGCTGTAACCAATTAACATTCCCACCAACAGTGTAGGAGGATTCCTTTTTCTCCATATCCTCTCCAGCATTTATTATTTGTAGACTTTTTCTTTTCTTTTTCAGCCACACCCACAGCATATACAAATCCCTGTGCCAGGGACTGAATATGAGCCAGGACTTCGACCTATGCCACAGCTGCCGCAACGCCAGATCATTAACCCAGTGCACTGGGCCACCTCCTCCACAGAGACAAGCCAGATTATTAACCCATTGTGCGACAGCGGGAACTTCTTATTTGTGGAATTTTTGATAATAGCCATTGTGACCAGAGTAAGGAAGTATTTCATTGTGCTTTTGATTTGCCTTTCTCTAATAATTAGTGATGTTGAGCGTTTTTTCATATGCCTTTCGGCCATCTGTATGTTTTCTTTGGAGAAATGATCTGCCTTTTTTTTTTTTTTTGTCTTTTGTCTTTTTAGGGCCACACCTGAGGCATATGGAAGTTCCCAGGCTAGGGGTCTAATTGGAGCTGTTGCTGCTGGCCTATGCCAGAGCCACAGCAATGCCAGATCCATGCTGCGTCTGCAACTTACACCACAGCTCACGGCAATGCCATATCCTTAACCCACTGAGTGAGGCCAGGGATCAAACCTGCAACCTTATGGTTCCTAGTCAGATTTGTTTCCACTGCGCCACAATGGGAACTACTGCCCGTTTTTGTTTTTTCTTTATTGAGGGTTTGTTTAATTTTTTCTTTTTTTCCTAAGGCTGCACCTGCTGCACATGGAAGTTCCTGGGCCAAGGATAGAATCCAAGCTGCAGCTGCAACATGCACCACATTTCCTGCCACAGCAGGAACTCCAACTCCCAGGAACAGGGGGGTTGTTGCTGTTACTGAGTTTGGCAAGTTGTCTGTATATTTTGAAAATCAATCCTTTGTCGGTTGCATCATTTGCAAATATTTTATTCCATTTTGCAGGTTGTCTTTTTGTTTATGATTTTCTTTGCTGTGCAAAAGTTTTTTCTAATTCTTTAATTACATCATTTTTGTCATGTTTATATCTTTTATCTATCCAGAATTTGTTTTAAAGTGTGGAGCATTCTTGTTGTGGCTCAGTGGGCTGGGAACACAGTGTTGTCTCTATGAGGCTGCAGCTTCATACCTGGCCTTGCTCAGTGGATTAAGGATCTGGGATTTCTGGAAACTGCAGCAAAGGTCTCAGATGCCGCTTGGATCTGACATTGCTGTGGCTATGGCATAGGCCAGCAGCTGCAGCTCTGATTCATCCTCTGGCCTGGGAACTTCCATATGCCACAGGTGTAGCTGTAAAAAATATAATAATAATAATAAATATGATAAATAAATAAATAAAATGTGGAATTGGGATCTAATCTAATTTTTCTTTTCATAAACAGTAATCCAGTTATCCCCTCAACACCAGTTATTGAGTAATCCATCATTTTTCCTTCTAATTTTTTTGTTTCCTTCTAATTTGAAATGCTACTATTTTTCTCTTTTTTCTTTTTGGCTAGGCCCACAGTATGTGGAAATTCCCAGGCCAGGAACTGAACCTGAGCCACAGCAGTGACAATGCAGGATCCTTAATGTGCTATATACCACAGGAAACTCTCTGAAGTGCTACTTGTATCATTTCCTCTATAAATTCTGTTTCATTTGTGTGCTATTGGTTTGTCTATTAATATGCCTCTACCAACTCTTTTATTTGTTGCAGCTCATATCTTATCTATGATTATTTTATTTTTTATTTTTAAATGATTTTTATTTTTTCCATCATAGTTAGTTTACAGTGTTCTGTTAATTTTCTACTGTACAGCAAAGTAACCCAATCACACATACATATATACATTCTTTTTCTCACATTATCATGCTCCATCATAAGTGACTAGATATAGTTCCCAGTGCTATACAGCAGGATCTCATGCTTATCCATTCCAAAGACAATAGTTTGCATCTATTAACCTGAGATTCCCAGTCCATCCCACTCCCTCTCCCACCCCCTTGGCAACCACAAGTCTGTTCTCCAAATCCATGATTTCTTTTCTGTGGAAAGGTGCATTTGTGCCATACATTAGATTCATATGGTATTTGTCTTTCTTTTTGTGACTTACTTCACTTAGTATGAGAGTCTATAGCTCCATCCATGTTGCTGCAGATGGCATTATTTTGTTCTTTTTTATGGCCAAGTAATATTCCATTGTGTCTATATACCACATCTAATCCATTCATTTGTTGATGGACATTTAGGTTGTTTCCATGACTTGGCTATTGTGAATAGTGCTGCAGTGAACATACGGGTGCATATGTCTTTTTCAAGGAAATTTTTGTTCAGATATATGCCCAAGAGTGGGATTGCTAGATAATTATTTTAATATAAAAATATTTTTTGGAGTTTCTGCTGTGGCTCAGTGGTAACGAGTCCTACTAGTATCCATGAGGATGTGGGTTCAATCCCTGGCCTCACTCAGTGGGTTAAGGATCCAGCATTGCCATGAGTTGTGGTATAGGTCACAGATGCAACTTGGATGTGGTGTGGCTGTGGCTGTGGTGTAGGCCAGGAGCTGCAGCTCCAATTTGACCCCTAGCCTGGGAACTTTCATATGCTGTGGATGTGGCCCTAAAAAAAATTTTTTTTTAATTATCCAGTTAAATAACCTACTTAACTTTATCCTTTCCTAAAAAAAATTCCAGCAGGAGTTCCCGTCGTGGCGCAGTGGTTAACGAATCCGACTAGGAACCATGAGGTTGCGGGTTCGACCCCTGGCCTTGCTCAGTGGGTTAACGATCCGGCATTGCCATGAGCTGTGGTGTAGGTTGCAGACTCGGCTCGGATCCCGAGTTGCTGTGGCTCTGGCGTAGGCCGGTGGCTACAGCTCCAATTCGACCCCTAGCCTTGGAACCTCCATATGCCGCGGGAGCGGCCCAAGAAATAGCAACAACAACAACAACAACAACAAAAAGACAAAAGACAAAAAAAAAAAAAAAAAAAATTCCAGCAGTGGCAAATGTGTTATATTTGTCATGTACTTTGGCATTATCTTCTGGTTCACTGTTGTATATCCACGTAGGGTAAAGTTGCCAGCTAAATATATGATGTCCAATCAAATTTTAATTTCAGATAAACAATATTTATTTATTTATTTATTTGTCTTTTTAGGGCTGTACTCACTGTGTATGGAAGACCCCAGGCTAGGGGTTAAATCGAAGCTGCAGCCGCTGGCCTACACCACAGCCACAACAACACCAGATCTGAGCTGCATCTGTGACCTACATCACAGCTCATGGCAACGTAGAATCCTTAACCCACAGAGCAAGGCCAGGGATGGAACCCACGTCCTCATGGATTCTAGTTGGGTTGGTTACAGCTGAGCCATGATGGGAACTCCAACAATTAAAATTTTTAGTAGTTTGTCTCAGGAGTTCCCTTGTAGAGGTTGGAACAGAGAAAGTCTTATTGCAGGGCCAACCAAAGAGACAGGTGGCTAACGCCCCCTAAAAGCCCAAACTCTCTGAACCAAAATTGTAAAGCATTTCTAAAAGCCAGGTGAGGGAGGAAGGTCACAGGTATGGGATCAGCTTGTGCGTAATTCTCTTATTGGCTGATGGCGAGATAATAAGGGTGGTGTCACAGGTTGACATTATCAATCCTTAGCCCCCAGGAGGCCCAGGGATACGTCCTCATGGACATCAGGTAGTTAACATCTTGCCATCTCCTTGAAGAGGCCTTGAAGCCCAACACAGAGGAGCAAGATCTTTTATTGAACCTCTTTATTAATTTAAGGCTATTGGGCCAATAGTTCGTGGTACCAAGAGGAAGCTGGGTCAGGCACCAGGCACCAGGCACCAAGGCAGAAAAACGGGTTTGGTGGAGTGGTTTTGAGTAGCTCCTTATTAAGAAATGTCATTACTCACTCTTGGAATGTTTTCTCTTCGACAAATAGGATATTTTCCCTGTGAGCCCATTTTAATAGCATGGGAAGCTTTCAGTCTGACTCTGGGGGTGCCAGGCTAGAAAGCCAGGAATAGAAACAAGTGATCCTTTGTGGCTTCATTCCAGCAGGACCTGGTTGAGAATCACACACACACACACGCACACACACATGCACACATGCACACACAGCATTCTGCTGCCCCAGGGCTTGTTGTTTTTACTAACTTGGCTTTCACTGGAGAAAGGGGAAGCTAATATTTACTAAGTGCCGAGTCTGTCATCACTAACAGTGTGCTTTCATTTTATTATCTGTGAGGATTTGATTTCGAGGGGTTTTTGGTAATAAGGTAACTGGTAACCCAAAGAGGTGATATTATCTGAACAAAACACCTACTTAGAACATGGCAGGGAGTTTCTGTTGTGATGCAGCAGAAACAAATCCAGCTAATATCCATGAGAATGTGGGTTCCATCCTTGGCCTTGCTCAGTGGGTTGGGGATCCGGTGTTGCTATGAGCTGTGGTATAGGTCGAAGATTTGGCTCAGATCCTGAGCTGCAGTAGCTGTGATGTAGGCCGGCAGTTGTAGCTCCAATTCGACCCCTAGCCTGGGAACTTCTATATGCCACGTGTGTCCCCCCCACCCCCAAAAAAGAGAGGATTTGAATCCAGATAGTCAGAGTCCAATACTTATGCTCTTTCCATTGAATATACTGCCTGAATTTTGAAGAGACCTTCAAAATCTCAGCCTAAGTGTAAACCCCTCCTGGTAACTCCCTTACTGCAATAGATGAACCTGATTTATTCAGGTAAGAACTTCAAACCACTGTTTCTTTAACTTGCAGCTGGGTGGCCTTCCACATGAAAGGGACAGCACTGCTAAAAGGCAGATCTTTTTGGGTATAATTTATATTTCAGTAAACCTGATACTGAAAAAGGTGTTAGGGGAGTCCCTGGTGGTGCTGCAAGTTAAAGAAACAGTGTTGTCACTGCTGTAACTCTGGTCTGGTCACCACTGTGGCAAGGGTTTAATCCCTGGCCCTGAAACTTCCTCATGCTGCAGGTGTGGCCAAAAAATTAATAAATAGGAGTTCCTGTTGTGGCACAGCAGAAACACATCTGACTAGGAACCATGAGGTTTCAGGTTCGATCCCTGGTCTCGCTCAGTGGGTTAAGGATCCGGCGTTGCCCTGAGCTGTGGTGTAGGTCGAAGACGTGGCTTGGATCTGGTGTTGCTGTGGCTGTGGTGTAGGCCAGCAGCTACAGCTCCACTTAGACCCTAGCTGGGAACCTAGGGTGCGGCCCTAATAAAGCAAAAATAAATAAGTAAAATAGAAAGATGTTGCATATGATATATTAAAAAATTCCTACAAAAACAATGGAGATATATGTATACACACACACACACACACACACACACACACACACACACACACACACATATATATATATTTACACCCTTTCACTCAGCATAGGAATTTATCCTAGAGTTATAGCTGCAAGTGTGCCAAATAAGGTAGATACAAGGTTTTTCACTGAAGCAATGTTTGAAAGAAAGAACAAAAATCTGAAAAGTCAAATGCCCATCAACAAAGTTTTGGTTAAATAAATTGTAGGATATCATAGTAGAATACTGTGCAGCTGTACAAAAGAATAGATATCTTTGTGTGATATGGAAAGAAGTGATAAAGAAAACTCTCTAAGACATATTATTGATTGAAAAAAGCAAGATGCAGAACAGTGTATATAGTAGACACCATTTATATAAAAAAGGAGGGAGGTACTATGTATTTGTATTTTCTTGTAAATGCATTAAAAGATCTCTTAAAGGAAGAATTCCCTCCTCACTCAGTGAGCTAGGGCTCTGGCGTTGTCACTGCTTTGGCTCTGGTTACAACTATGGCGAGGGTTCAGTCCTTGGTCCAGGAACTTCCACATGCCACAGGTGTACCCAAAGTTTTTTTTTTTAATTCTCTTAGGAGTTCCTTCTGTAGTGCAGTGGGTTAAGAATCTGACTGCAACAGCTTTGGTTGCTGCAGAGGTGAAAGTTCAATCCCCAACCCAGCACAATGGGTTGAGGATACAGAATTTCCTCGGTGTGGCTTAGGTCACAATTGTGGCTTGGATTCAATCCATGGCCCAGGAAATTCCATACGCTGTGGGTGTAGCAAAAACAAAACAAAACAAAAAAACTTAAGTGCTTTTTTTTTTTTTTTTTTTTTTTTTTTTTGTCTTTTTGCCTTTTCTAGGGCCACTTACACGGCATATGGAGGTTCCCAGGCTAGGGGTCTAATTGGAGCTGTAGCTTCCAGCCTATGCCACAGCCACAGCAACACCAGATCCAAGCTGCATCTGTGACCTACACCACAGCTCATGGCAATGCCGGATCCTTAACCCACTGAGCAAGGCCAGGGATGGCACCTGCAGCCTCATGGTTCTTAGTCAGATTCGTTAACCACTGCACCATAATGGGAACTCCCTTTTTATGCTTTTTATTAGGGCCACACCCATGGCATATGAAAGTTCCCAGGCTAGAGGTTGAATCTAAGTTGCAGCTGCCCCCCTACACCACAGCCACAGCAACACCAGATCCAAGCCTTGTCTGTGACCTACACCACAGCTCACAGCAACCCCAGATTCTTAACCTACTGAGTGAGGCCAGGTATCAAACCTGAGTCCTCATGAATACTAGCCAGGTTTGTTACCGCTGAGCCACAATGGGAACTCCTGCATTTTTAAAATTAAGTATGATTGTTTAAAAAAAAAAAAAAAAAGTAAAGAAAAGAAAAACCATGTGGTGGGAGAACCACACTACTTGTCCTGGCTGCACTGTGGGACCATCTCCCAGAACCACACCTCATAAACTGCCTTGTTCAGCAGGCAAAGTCTTCATTTGAAGTGACTCAAAAAACATGCAGCCTCCCGAACTGGCTCACCCATAGCCTCATTCCCTAAAATCCTTTCTGTTGTGGGAAGGGGTGGGGCTGCTTAGACTGCAGGTGATTCAGCCTGGTTGACTCAAACCTGGGCTCCACTGACTGCATGTAAGATTTGTTCCACTTGAAAAAAGAGCTTTTGGTTCTGAGATTTCAGTCCTAAGAACTCTTCCTTTTTCTTACCTTCTGGATGTCTTTTAAAATCCTTCATCTGCTCCCCAGAGACGTCTGTTTGGCAACTGGCTTTCTGAATTTAAAGCAGAAAAATGTATTCATTTGCTTCCAGCACTAATTGAAAGTTCTTGGGATTCACAACCTAGAGATAGGCAGATTTCTTTGGACACAGAAAACAATAGCCATTTATTTAAAAATTGGATAAATCAGGAGTCCTCTTGTGGCTCAGCAGGTTAAGGATCTGACATTGTCACTGCAGTGGCACAGGTTCGATCCCTGGCCTAGGAAATTCTGCATGCTGTAGATGTGGCCAAAAAAAGATTAAAAAGTTGGATAAATCAGACTTCATCAGAATTTAAAACGTCTGCTTCTGATAAGACATAGTAAGAAACGAATAAGAAAGCCATAGACTCACACTTATATTCATTACAGGATGATTCACAATAGCCTAGAGGTAAAAGGAAAATAAATGTCTATCAGTGGATGAGTTGATAAAATGCATATATACATGGAATATTATTCAGTGTTAATAAAGAAGAAAATACTGTCATATGCTCTAATATCGACGAACCTTGAGAACATTATGCTAAGTGAAATAAGCCAGTCACAAAAAGACAGAGAGTATATGATTCTACTTATATGGGGTATCTAAAGTAGTCAAACTCTTAGAAACAGAAAGCAGAATGGTGATTGCCTGGGGCTTGGGAGATGGGGTGGCCTGGGGTGGGGAAGGGTTCAACGAATATAGACTTTTTATTTTGAAAAATGAAAAAGTTCTAGAGACTGGTCGCATAATTGCATGTAGCTAATACTATTGTACTGTACACTTTAAAATCATTAAGATGGTTAAAAAAAGGAAAGCTGTAGACTAAGAGAATATGATCATAAAACATTTATTTCACCAATGACTTGTATCGAGAATATATTTAGGCACAACATTGTTAATCAAATTTTTAAAAAATCTTATAGAAACTGTATATGATGGGAGTTCCCATCGTGGTGCAGTGGTTAACAAATCTGACTAGGAACCAGGAGGTTTTGGGTTCAATCCCTGACCTTGATCAGTGGGTTGAGGATCCGGCGTTGCTGTGAGCTGTGGTGTAGGTTGCAGATGCGGCTCGGATCTTGAGTTGCTGTGGCTCTGGCGTAGGCCGGTGGCTTGGGCTCCAATTAGACCCCTTGCCTGGGAACCTCCACATGTCATGGGAGCGGCCTTAGAAAAGGCAAAAAGACCAAAGGAAAAAAAAAAAAGAAAGAAAGAAACTGTATGATGGACTAGAAAGGATAAAGATTTGGATTAGAACACACTACTCTATATAAAATAGATAAACAACAAGGATCTACTGTATAGCAGAGGGAAATATATTCAATATCTTCTTAGAACCTATAACGGAAAAGAATCTGAAAAGGAGTATATATGTATAATTGAATCACTTTGATGTATACCTGAAACACTGTAAACCAACTGTACTTCAATAAAAAAGAAAAGAGGAAAAAAAAGAATATGTATAAGAAGTTCCTATGTGGCACAGTGAGTTAAGGATCCAGTGTTGCCTCAGATGTGGCACAGTTTGCAGCTCCGGCAAGGGTTTGATCCCCACCGCCAGGGAAGTTCCACACGTTAAGGGTGAGGCAAAAAAAAAAAAAAAAAGGATCCGGTGTTGCCACAGCTGTGGCTTAGGTTGTAGATGTGCCTTAGATTCCATCCCTTGGCCAGAAACTCTCATGTGCCACAGGTGTGGCCAAAAATGAAAAAAGAGGGGGGGGGAGAATAATTATTAGGGATAACTGAGACAAGGATATAAGAAAAAATTTCATTTCGATTTTAAGTTCGGTAGGATAGATTCCTAACCATAGGCAGGAAAATAGGTTTGATAATAAAACTTATTTGCATTTAGATGATACTTTTCCAAATCATGTCATAGCTGTTATCTTATTTGATCCTTGCAATAATCTTATGGGATTGGAAGGGCAGATATTTTTATTCCCACTGGACAAATGAAAAACTGAGTCATTTAAGTGACTCACCTAAGATCCCACGAGGTTAGAGGCAGAGTTGAAGATTAGAAACTCTCTCCAGGAGTTCCCGTAGTGGCTCAGTGGAAATGAATCTGACTAGGAAACATGAGGTTGCAGGTTCAGTCCCTGGCCTTGCTCAGTGGGTTAAGGATCTGGCGTTGCTGTGAGCTGTGGTGGAGGTCGCTGACACAGCTCAGATCTGGTGTTGCTGTGACTGTGGCATAGGCCAGAGGCTAAAAAAAAGAACCTCTCTCCAGATCCTCCTGGGCTAGTTGTTAAAGAAATAGTTAAGACTAGCTGAAGTCAGACAGACCTGTACAAAAGTCCTGGCTACAATTCACCTAGCTGTTTTACTCAGCGTAGGTAGGTTATACAGTAGTGACAAATACCCCCTGAAATGTCACCGGCTTAGCACAACCAAGGTTTATTGGTTGTTCCCATTGCAGTGTAAGGTAGGCCGGTCAGTCCTATGACACCCTCTCCTCCAAGCAGTTACTCAGGGCTCTAGGCTCTATCCTTGAGAGGGGGCAGTAGGTGGAGAGGATTCTTGGCTTCTAGCTTGCAATTAAGAAAGAGAAAAAGGAAATTTGAGAAGACTGTTTTAAACCTGGAAGTGGGATGGATCACACCTACATTTTATTGACCAGCATTCAGTCACATGGTCCCATTTAAATGCATAGAGATCTGGGAAATGCAGTCTTTCCATGTGGTCAAGAGGAAAGTAAAATGAGTCAGTGAGGAGTTTCCTGGTGGCTCAGCATTTTAAGGATCCAGCATTGTCACTGCAAGAGCTTGGCTCACTCCTATGGTTTGATCCCTGGCCTGGGAACTTCCTCATTCCATGGGCACAACCAAAAAACAAAAAACAAAAAAAAACCAAGGAGTTCCTGTCGTGGCGCAGCAGAAATGAATCTGACTAGGAACCATGAGGTTGCAGGTTTGATTCCTGGCCTCGCTCAGTGGGTTAAGGATCCAGCGTTGTCGTGACCTGTGGTGTAGGTCACAGACACGGCTCAGATCTGGCATTACTGTGGCTTTGGCGTAGGCCAGCAGCTACAGGTCCAATAAGACCCCTAGCCTAGGAACCTCTATATGCCGCTGGTGTGGCCCTAAAAGGACAAAAGACAAAAAAAGAAAAAAGAAACAGATTCAGGGAGCACCCACCTTTATCTCTGCCACATTAACAATGTAAACTTGAGCAATTTATTTAAATTCCTTCCAGGTTTTCTCATTCATCAAATGGAGACAATAATACCACATAGGGTTATTGTATTAAATGAAGCACATGATGTACATGAGATGTGTAGCATAGTGCCTGGCACATAATAAACCATAAATGCTTATTATTAATATTCCATTAACTTCTCATAGTCCTAGTTCTCTTATAGTCCTAATTCTATCAGTTCCTTGACTAGTAGTAGGAATTATTCATGCCAAACCTTTCTGGGTTCTGCCCATTTGTCCCTTGCTCTCTGCTCACAGTGTAACATAGATTTGTTTTACCAAAAAAAAGATCAAGACCTTGGAGCAGGACCCAGAAGGCAGGATGTAACATGAAGAGCAATGGGTTACAAGAGTCATTTTGTGAAATATTCCTCAGTATAGAGGCCTGGGCAGTGCAGGAGCTCCTGAACCCCCAGCAGTTGCTGAAGCTGCCTCGCTCCCTTTTTTTTTTTCTTTCTTTTTTTTTCTTTTTAAGGCCACACCTACAGCATATGGAATTTCCCAGGTTGAATTGGAACTACAGCTGCCAGCCTATGCCACAACCACAGCAACACCAGATCCAAGCCACATCTACAACCTACACCACAGCTCACGGCAACACCAGATCCTTAACCCACTGAGCAAGGCCAGGGATCAAACCCGTGTCCTCATGGATACTAGTCAGATTTGTTTCTGCTGTGCCACAAGGGGAACTTCTCTCCTTTTTCTTAAGGACAGGTGTTGGCAGACTCCCAACAAAGCTGGCTAAGAAGTCTGTTCTCTACTCTGGAATCTAGAGGGCGAAGGAGGAGTGGTGTCCCGGGGAGGATGGATGCAACAGCTGTTCAGGGCCCACAGCTTGGCCCATGCTCAATGCCACAGTAGTTCAAGGTGGCCCAACTAAGGCCTGTCCAAAGAGGCCCGGCTAGGGACATTCTGGGCCTCCTGGTGACTTGAAAACAGAACACTGAGATCTATGAACAGGGTGGACTCCACAAAAGAGTCTTCTATGACCATTTCTCCTGCTCAATAGAAGCATTCCTTTCAGACTGGAAATGGGCACCTGGGGCCAGAATTTGGGGCCGCCCCTTGCCTTGGTCTTGTTCCATTTCCTGCAAACAACCAAAACATGATTTGTCCCACCAGCACAGAGGGTGGTTTAATCTTCCAGTGTGTGAGCAGAGTTGAGAAGTTTAGCAAATTTGGTAAACAATGTAATTCATGCTGGTAGAACAAAATTAATCTTCTTTTAGGAGTTCCCGTCGTGGCGCAGTGGTTAACGAATCCGACTAGGAACCATGAGGTTGCGGGTTCGGTCCCTGCCCTTGCTCAGTGGGTTAAGGATCCGGCGTTGCTGTGAGCTGTAGTGTAGGTCACAGACGCGGCTGGGATCCCGCGTTGCTGTGGCTCTGGTGTAGGCCGGTGGCTACAGCTCTGATTCGACCCCTAGCCTGGGAACCTCCATATGCTGCAGGAGCGGCCCAAAGAAATAGCAAAAAGACAAAAAAAAAAAATTAATCTTCTTTTAGATTAGTAGATGCCCAAGTTCTCTTGGGTTTTACAAACTAACAGATCTGGCACACAGTAAAGTAAAAACTCAAGATTCCAGATCAAAATTTGAATGCACTTGAAACAGATTGTAACTTTTACTAAAGTCTTTAATCAACACATGCAACTTTTCTTTTTAGGGCCACACCCAGGGTATATGGACGTTCCCAGGCCAGGGGTCAAATAAGAGCTACAGCAGCCGGCCTGCAGCACAGCCACAGCAACTGGGGTTCTGAGCCACGTCTGCAACCTACACCATAGCTCACAGCAACACCAGATCCTTAACCCACTGAGTGAAGCCAGGGATCAAACCTGTGTCCTCAGGGATACTAGTCAGATATGTTTCTGATGAGCCACAACAGGAACTCCAAACATGCAACTTCTGATCATTCTGATCATTCTTGTGAGAAGTCCTCCTGGCACTCCTGATGGCTACTTGTAAGCCTTGGTCTTCTTCGTGACTCAAGTCAACGTGAGTGGGTTCAGAGCTCTTCTTTTCCCCATGTAAGACCAAAGTCCAATCAGCCTCGCCTCCAGGATCAATGTTAGGCTCTGTTTAGCTGTGCTGTTTGCTGGCTATGTCCTGGACTCTGGACCTTACCCAACTCAATTCAGGGTCCTGCTCCATTTCCCCATCACAGTAGTTATCTCTGTGACTTGACTCTTTTTTTTAATTCCTCAATTAATTTATTGCATTTATAGTTGTGCTATGACTTGACTATTTTCTACTGGTATCGGCCAGATCCAGGGAGTCCTGTTTTCTTACCATTTACCACTGGTGCCTTTTCCTAGCACTCTTTCTACTTCAATTGTGTGACTATTTGGAGAGGTTTGATGGGTATGGAGGCCAAAGGTCTCCACAAGTCACCTCTTGGTGCTGCCACTACCACCCATGTCCAGACAGGAAAGTAGATGTGTGGCGAAATTTTGAAATCAAAGATTGTGGCAGTTTGCAGGTACCACTAGCAAGCACTTTCAGAAGGGTCAAGAAGTGACACAGCAGAAGGGAGACTAAAATGAAAACTTGAAAAGAATAAAAAAGAAAGAATTGGCCAGAAGCAAACCTACATGTAAGGGCTCTTAGTCCCTCTCTGCTGGTGAAGAGGAGGATGGTTCATGAAACCCTACTGGTTAAAAGGTTTTTCTGGCAGCAGAAAGCATCCTGGGGCCGTGAGTCGGGTGACCACCTGCACTTCTAAACTCCCGGTGACTGAACCCTGTGGAAATTGCTTTCCTTTTACAGTGAGTCTCCTGGTCTGTAGACTAGGATCTGTGACTCAGTCCACCTTACAGGTTGTTGTAAGGCTCAGATAAAATAATGACGTGAGAGGGAGTTCTCTCTGCAGCACAGTGGGTTAGTGATCTGGCTTGTCTCTGTGGAGGCACTGGTTTGATCCCCCGGCAGCTTAGTGGGGTAAGGATCTGGCATTGTTGCAGCTGTGGCATAGGGCACAGCTGTGGCTTGGATTCAATCCCTGGCCCCAGGAATTTCCACATGCCCTGGGTGCAGCCAAAAAAGAAAAAGATAATAATAAAATAATGATGTGAGAGTGTAGTGAGGGGTTTGGTTTGCTTCTGATTGTAATTTTCTGTTTACCTAAAAGTTTCCCGGCTTCTTGGAATTCCCTCCAGAAATTTTAGGGAAACTGACAGTCATTTCGAATGTAACTTGTTTTGTAAACTCCCCTTCTCCTTCCCAGATACATCTAGGCAAACCACCCTGAGGAAAAATATAGCAGACACATTTCCAGGTAACACCTTAATTTTTCATAAGTGCTTCAGCTCAGAGCAGGAATGACACGTGGGATAGTTTCTGAGAAGGAAGGGAGGACCACTTGGAGGTTCAGCAATCTGCAGCAGATGAGGTGGAGAGCAAACATATTTGCACCCCAATTTTGCAGAGGGAAAAACCAGGCAGAGCAGGACCATCTTTCAACAATTTTGTTATATGTGCCAATTCCTATCCAAAGGGTTAGAATCACTTGCTTTTCTCTCTGTGCTATGTGTATATATTTGTAAGTGTATGTGTATAAATTCTACTTAATCCAGCCCCTTAATTGAAAAAATACACATGCCTAGAAAGAGTTGGAATCTGAGTTGACTGGGGGATTTTAGTGCTATTTCAGCCCCT
Source organism: Sus scrofa (assembly GCF_054392235.1). NCBI lineage: Eukaryota > Metazoa > Chordata > Mammalia > Artiodactyla > Suidae > Sus > Sus scrofa. Next base: position 39,252,261 of record NC_139389.1, on the reverse strand, counting down.
TGTGCCCTCTGAGAAATAAAATATGAAGGGACAAGGAAAAGATTGAACATCCTCAGTAGAAAAGCTCATGATTGTCCTTCTCTATTGGGGAGGAAGCCTGGACATTTTGTATGGGTTGTTTTTGCAAGCTCTTAGTATTTACCATCCAAACACTAAACAAATGGCTTTTTCTAATGCTACTCTGACACCTTTTTTTTTTTTTTTGTCTTTATTGTCGTTTGTTGTTGTTGTTGTTGTTGCTATTTCTTGGGCCGCTCCCGCGGCATATGGAGGTTCCCAGGCTAGGGGTCGAATCGGAGCTGTAGCCACCGGCCTACGCCAGAGCCACAGCAACGTGGGATCCGAGCCGCGTCTGCAACCTACACCACAGCTCACGGCAACGCCGGATCCTTAACCCACTGAGCAAGGGCAGGGACCGAACCCGCAACCTCATGGTTCCTAGTCGGATTCGTTAACCACTGCGCCACAACGGGAACTCCCTACTCTGACACTTTTTAAGAAAACTCAAAAATTTTTAAAGTGTAACTATGTACAGCAAAGTGTGAAAATCTTAAGCCTGATGAATTTTTACCTGCATCCGCACCTGTGTAACTCCTGGTTGGTACCTGGGACATTTCCAGCCCCCGAGAAGGCTTTCTATGCATCCATGTATAGTTAAGAGTCATTGTCCCTTCCTCCCCATCTGCCCAGATAGTCAACATTCCAACCAACCTTTATCAGCAGAGATTAGTTTTGCCAATTTTTTTTTTTTTTTTTTTTTTTTTTGGCTTCATCTGTGTCACGCCAGGGATGGAACACTCACCACTGCAGTAACCAGAGCCACTGCAGTGACAACGTGGGATTCTTAACCTGCTGAGCCATGCAGGAATTCCAGCTTTGCCAGTCTTACAAATGAAATCAGACGGAATGTGCTCTCTTGCATGTAATCTTTCAACATTTTGTCTGTGTGGTTTATCCATGTTGTTGCATAAAGCAGGAGTTCATATTTGTATTTACTATTCCATTGCGTAGACAGTTCCATTCCATATTCCACTGCGTAGACAGTTCACTGGCATTGCATTGTTTTTGGTGATTATGATGAACACTGCTGTGGACATTCTATTTTTTTTTTTAACTGAAGTTTGTTGATTTACAGTGTTATGTTGATTTCTGCTGCACAGCAAAGTGATATTCTTTTTTTTTTTTTTTTTTTTTTGGTCTTTTTGCCTTTTCTAGGGCCACTCCCGCGGCATATAGAGGTTCCCAGGCTAGGGGTTGAATCGGAGCTGTAGCCACCGGCCTACACCACAGCCACAGCAACACAGGATCCGAGCCATGTCTGCAACCTACACCACAGCTCACAGCAACGCTGGATCCTTAACCCACTGAGCAAGGCCAGGGACTGAACCCGCAACCTCATGGTTCCTAGTTGGATTCGTTAACCACTGAGCCACGACGGGAACTCCAGTGATATTCTTTTTTAAACATTCTTTTCCATTATGGTTTGTCATAGGATATTGAATATAGTTTCCAGTAGGACTTCATTATTTATCCATTCTCCACACAATTGCTTACGTTTGCTAACTCCAAGGTCCCATTCCATCCCTCCTCCACCCCCTCCCCGAAACTTGGCAACCACAAGTGGGATGGTACTATACTTATTTTTTTAATTAGCCATTTTAAACTTACATTTTATGTAAACGTCAATTTCTCTTGATTGAGACTCCTTTGAGAAATCTACTATAATGTTAGAATTTTAGACTCAGGTCTGCTCCTAGCTCCATGGTTGTAGGAACGTCACTCCGAGCCTCTCCATCCTGGAATTCTGAATGTCTGAGGAGTCACCCATACCAGGGACTGTTGCCATGTGTCTTTTCCTTCACTGGTGTTTTGACTGACTCACTTGTAATCCAGATGACCTCCTAGGTCAGAGTAAACAGAAACCCTTGGGGAACTGAGTGGCAAAGTAATCACGTCCTTGAAGCAGAGTGAGTGCAGGGGGAGGATGTCACAGCTCTACTTAAAATCAGCTGCAGTTGTGTGACCCTATGGGACTTCCCTTGAGAGGAGCTAAGAAATGAAACTTCGTGGGGTTTTTTTTGTTTGTTTGTTTTTATCAGAAGAGAGGTGGTTTAGAGAGTTAAGGACTTTAAGGGGGAAAATCACTGCTATGTTTAACTCTCAAACACTGGGGAGAAACAACCACAAATTTAAAAAAGGCACCATGAAAGGGAAAACAAAAAGCATTGCAAAAATCTTTTACTAAGAGCAGCTCAGAAAAAATACTCTCAGATGTGTTCCACTCGTAAATATCTTCTTGAATTACTGGGTGACAGTTAAAGATCTGATTTAGAAAGTGAGGGTCAGAAATCTGAATTTTGGTTGGGTCTTATGTGTTTGCCACATCACCGTGGACCAATCATCTCTCTGAGGCTGTGCCTCCATCTTCAAAATGAGGAAATGATCGTATCTCATTCGCTTGTGGAGATGATTAGGAGAGATAAGTAGCTTGAAGCAAGCCAGTCTTAGCCCGTGGTAAGTGCTTCATTTTTCCCTTTTGCAGTGTAAAAAAATCAAGATAAAATTTACATTGCCGCTGTGGTGCAGTCTGCAGCTGCAGCTCGGATTCGATCCCTGGCCTGAGAACTTCCATACACCATGGGTGTGACCAAAAAAGAAAAAAAAATTCACATTGCCTAAATAGTTCATCATTTGAAAGTGTACAATTCTTGGAGTTCCCGTCGTGGCGCAGTGGTTAATGAATCCGACTAGGAACCATGAGGTTGCGGGTTCGGTCCCTGCCCTTGCTCAGTGGGTTAAGGATCCAGCGTTGCCGTGAGCTGTGGTGTAGGTTGCAGACGCGGCTCGGATCCTGTGTTGCTGTGGCTCTGGCGTAGGCCGGTGGCTACAGCTCCGATTCAGCCCCTAGCCTGGGAACCTCCATATGCCGCGGGAGCGGCCCAAGAAATAGCAACAACAACAACAACAACAACAAAAAGACAAAAGACGAAAGACAAAAAAAAAAAAATTGTTGAAAGTGTACAATTCAGGAGTTCCTGTTGTGGCTCAGCGGGTTGAGAATCCGACTGGTGTCCATGAGGATGCGGGTTTGATCCCTGGCCTTGCCCAGTGGATTAAAGGATCTGGCATTGCTTCGAACTGTGGGGTAGGTCACAGATGCCACTTGGATTCTGCCTTACTGTCACTGTGGTGTAGGCTGGCAGCTGCAGCTCCGATTCAACCCCTAGCCTAGGAACTTCCATGTGCTGGGGGTGTGGCCCTAAAAAGAAAAAGAAAATGTTTAGGTGACTTTTCTCCTAAAGCTTTCTGCTTGATTAAGTTCTCTTCACCATGAGACCTGCCACCACTAGTCCAAGATGTCAATTTCCTCAAACCTTTGAGCCGTTCTGTGCCTGGATGTGGAACTTGGAGACAGAGCTGGGGAGGATCTTTGGAGGAGGCTGACAGCCATCACTCACAGCTCCAGCCATCCACAATGGCCTCTGACCTTCCCCAAAGGTTAGTGGAGGCACTCAACAAATCTGGAGACAGATACCACATTTGATTTCTAGCTAGCCTTAAGATTGTTCTTGTGTAATATGGAGAGAAGCTTGGAGTCATTTTTTAAAAAAAGTTCATTGGAGTTTAGCTGACATAACGTGTGTTACTTTCAAGTGTACAGCAATGTGAATTGGTTATATACATACACATATACATTATTTTTCAGATTCTATTCCCATCTAGGTTATTATTGAGTATTGGGTAAATTCTCCTGTGCTGTAGAGCAGGTCCTTGTTAATCAGCTATTTTATATGCAATAGTGTGTATGTATTAATCCCAATCTCCTAGTTTATCCTTCCTCCCTTGGAGTCCTTTTTTTTGGGGGGCCACACTCTGGCCATGCAGAAGTTCCTGGGTCACAGATTGAACTTGTGCCACAGATGTAAAAAGAGCCACAGCAGCGACAATGTCAGATCCTTAACCCCCTGAGCCACAAGGGAACTCCTGGGGTCATTTTTAAAATTTCATTTATGTGGATTATGACTCATTCAGGAATTTGTCTGTTCAATCATCCTGATCAAATGCAGATAATAATTTAGCCATAATCAAAACTCTTGTGATTCTCAGCTCAGAGTCTAAGTGAAATGCCCTCTTCACTCACAGAATAGAACTAATTATTCTGCTTTGCATTGCCTTCTGGAGAATTTCTTGAAGACTTGAGGCCTCAAAGAGTCTTCTAAGAGTTTACTGTTTGATTTATCCTCCTCATCCCAGGTCAGAGCTAACTTGGTCTTTACTGTAGTGTTGGTACCATGTGGTGATGGTGGATGGTCTCGAAGTCTGGGCAGGGCTCGCTGGCTTTTGCCACATGGTCTGGTGGGAAATTAAGTATTTCCTCCCACTAAGAAAAGAAGGTTAGGAAAGATTGCTAACCTAGCTTTTTACTCACCTGTGTGATACTAGAGGATTTTACCTCCTTGCTTGGCCCTGCCTCCTTTTTATTAAAAAAAAAATTTTTTTTTGGCCACACCCATGGCTTGCAGAAGTTCCAGAGCCAGGGTCTGAACCCGAACCACAGCAGCGCCCCTAGCCATAGCAGTGATAATGCCAGATCCTTAACCTGCTGAGCCACCAGGGAATTCCAATTTTTTTTAAATTTTGAATTTTTTTTCCCTTTTTCTTTTTGGCCATACCTACAGCATATGAAAGTTCCTTGACAAGGATTGAATCTGAGCTGCAGCTGCAATCTAGCCACAGCTGTGGCAACACCAGATCCTTAACCCACTGCTCCACAGAAGGAACTCCAAAAATTTTGAGTTATTTCAGGAGGCAGTAAGGTAGGGTTGTTAAGCAATGAGACTCTCAAACCAGACTGCCTTCAAATTCCAGGATCATCACTTAGCAGATATGTGATATGGGGCAAGTTTCTAGTCTCTGTACCTTAGTTTTCTTATCTGTAAAATGAGACTAATCATAGTAATTAATTATAGAGTTGTTGAAATGATTAAATTAGTTAATGCAGGTAAAAAATCTGATGATACCTATGACATAGTAAGCACTACATAAATGTTTCCTGCTTATATTCATAGATACATATATGTATAAAGAATAACATAACAAACATCCAAGTCCTTACATATAAATCCTAACTACACCCCGTATTTGCTTTAGACATTTTTTTTTTTTTTGTCTTTTGTCTTTATAGGGCCACACCCGCAGCATATGAGGTTCCCAGGCTAGGGGTCTAATTGGAGCTGTAGCCATCTGGCCACAGCACAGCAACGCCAGATCTGAGCAGAGTCTGTGACCTACACCACAGCTCACGGCAACGCTGGATCCTTAACCCACTGAGCAAGGCCAGGGACCGAACCCTCAACCTCATGGTTCCTAGTTGGATTCGTTTCCACTGAGCCACAATGGGAACTCCATGCTTTAGACATTTTTAAAGAAATAAAATGTTACAGAAACAATTACACACACACATTCAGGTGTCCCTCCCTCATTATTTTCTCCTCTTTTTCTTTCTTGAGCTAACCATTATCCTGAATTTATTACTTACTGTTTTTTAAAGTTGATATACATGAATCCATAAAAATTATATGCTATTGTTTCAGATGTTTTAAAATCTTGTAAAAATGGTATCATACTGGAGTTCCTACCATGCTACAGAGGGTTAAAGAATCTCACTGCAGTGGCTCTGGTCGCTGTGGAGGTGTGGGTAAGATCCCCAGCATGATGCAGAGGGTTAAGGATCCAGCATTGCCGCAGCTGTGGCATAGTTCAAATTCAAACCCTGGCCCGGGAAACTTCCAGATGCTGTGAGTGCTGCCATTAAAATAAAAAGTATCGGGGAGTTCCTGTCGTGGCTCAGTGGTTTATGAATCAGACTAAGAACCATGAAGTTGCAGATTCCATCCCTGGCCTTGCTCAGTGGGTTAAGGATCCAGCATTGCCATGAGCTGTGGTGTAGGTTGCAGACGCGGCTCGGATCCCGAGTTGCTGTGGCTGTGGTGTAGGCTGGAGGCTATGGCTCCGATTCGACCCCTAGCCTAGGAACCTCCATATACTGTGAGAGCGGCCCAAGAAATGGCAAAAAGACAAAAATAAATGAATCAATTAATTAATTAAATAAGTAAAATAAAATTAAAAGTATTGGAGTTCCCATCATGGCTCAGCTGTAACGAACTTGACTATTATCCATGAGGACTCGGGTTTGATTCCTGGCTTCACTCAGTATGTTAGGGATCAGCATTGCTGTGAGCTGTGGTGTAGGTCACAGATTTAGCTGGGATCCTGCATTGCTGTGGCTGTGGTGTAGGCCATCAGCTACAGCTCCAATTCAGCCCCTGGCCTGGGAACTTCCATATGTGCAGGTGTGGCCCTAAAAAGACAAAACACACACACACACACACACACACACACACAAAATTAACATATTATATGAATCTTTCTGCCACTCCTTTTCCATTCAGCCTTGTGGATTTGAGATTTGCCCAGGGTGCTATGTATAGCTAGATCAGTTAATTCAATTGCTCAGAGGTTTGATTTCATGACTCTATCACAATTGATTTATCCATTTTCCCATTGATGGACATTGCGATTGCTTCTGATGTTTTACTCTCAAAAGCACTGTTGCAATGATGTGTCTCCTTGCCATACATGTGAGATTTTTCTAGGACACATACCTAGAAATGGACTGGCTGGAATATAGAGAAAACCACCTGATCACCCTTCCTTACACATAGCCAAGTTGTGCCTGTGCCAAGTGGTTGTCCTGATTTTCACTTTCCCAAAGAGAAGGATCAGGCTTCTGGCTCCATACACTCAGCAATACTCCTGAAGCTCCTCAGTTTCTTCATCTATCAAAAGGAAAACCCTATCATTCTATGCATACAACAGGCTTTCTACCAATAAAGGGACGTTCGTGTAAAATGTTAACCCACTATATGTTGGGTTAACACAAGTGATCACATGCTAAGTGCTTTATTTACCTTCTCTCTCTTAGGTCTCCTCCTGACTATAGGAGAGAGGTGCTAGAGGCTCAGATTTATTTATGTATTTATTTTCTTTTTGGCTGTGCCCATGGCAGGCAGAAGTTCCTGGGCCAGCGATTGAACCTGTGCCACAGCAATGATCATAGCAGTGCCAACACCAGATCCTTAACTGGCTGCACCACCAGGGAACTTCCTAGAGTACCAGATTTAAAAGGCACACTTAATTTGAATTTGGCTGCTTGCACATAGCTGGTAGGTGACAGGGCTGGGATTTGAACTCAAGTCCTCAGACATTGGGTCCCCTGTGATTGTCCCAATGCTGAGCCGCGAGCACATTCTTTAAGGAATAGCATTAAATCAACTTTTTTTTTTTTTTTTTTTTTGTCTTTTTGCTATTTCTTGGGCCGCTCCCGCAGCATATGGAGGTTCCCAGGCTAGGGGTCGAATTGGAGCTGTAGCCACCGGCCTACACCAGAGCCACAGCAACTCAAGATCCGAGCCGTGTCTGCAACCTACACCACAGCTCACGGCAATGCTGGATCGTCAACCCAGTGAGCAAGGGCAGGGACTGAACCCGCAACCTCAAGGTTCCTAGTCGGATTCGTTAACCACTGCGCCACAACGTGAATTCCCTAAATCAACTTTTGGTTGTGGTGTTGTTTTTGGCAGAAGGCCTTCTGATAATGAGCAATCTGAGAGCTAATATGGCTGGATTAAAAAAAAAAGAAAATTGGGGTGGTGTTCCTTAGTGGCTCAGCGAGTTAAGGATCCATCGATGTTACTCCTATGGCTCTGGTTATTGCTATGTCGAGGGTTAGATTGCTGACCCAGAAACTTCTGCATGCTGCAGGCAAGACCAAAAACAAATTTGTATTATGTGGTACATATGAATCACAGAAGACTTTCATGTAAATTTTTGTTTTCTTTCTTTCAGGCCACACCTGCAGCCAGAAATTCCCAGGCTAGGGGTCAAATCAGAACTGTAGCTGAGGCCTATTCCACAGCCACAGCCATGGCAGATCCAAGCCGTGTCTGCAGCCTACACCACAGCTCACAGCAATGCCCAATCTTTAACCCACTGAGTGGGGCCAGGGATCAAACCCACATTCTCATAGATACTATCGGCTTCGTAACCTGCTGAGCCATAACAACTCCTCATGTAAATTTTAATGTAAAGAATCATGTAAAATTTTCATGTAAACTGAGGGGAAAAATGTCACCCACATTCCCATGACTACACTTTATACAATATTGTATAAAAACTGTTGTGTTTTTTTTTTTTTTCTTTCTTTTTTTTCTTTTTCTTTTTTGGCTGTCCCATGGCATGCGGAGTTCCTGGGCCAGGGATCAGATCCAAGCCACAGCTGTGACCTACACTGCAGCTGTGGCAATGCCGGATCCTTTAACCCACTCTGCCAGACCAGGAATTAACCTGTGTCCTGGTGCTCCAGAGACACCACCAATTCCCATTGTGCCACAGTGGGAACTCGGTCACTGTTGTTTTTTTAAGGAGGGTTTGTAGCTACCTTAGAGCTTGAAGTCATGGCAACATAGTGGATGAGGATTTACCCAAACGAGCCATTTCTAAATGCCAGACATTCATGCTAAGTGTCAATTCCTGTCTCTTTTTTAAATTGAAATGTGAAGTTCCTGCTGTGACTCAGGGGTTTAAGAACCTGACTAGTATCCATGAAGATGTGGATTTGATCCCTGGCCTCAATTAGTGGGTTAAGGATCTGGCGTTTCCTAAAGCTTCAAGGTAGGTGGCAGATGTGGCTTGGATCCCAGCGTTGCTGTGGCTGTTACAGACTCCAGTTGGATCCCTAGCCTGGGAACTTCAATATGCTGCAGGTGCAGCCCTAAAAAGAATAAATAAGTAAATTGAAATGCAATTCCAATACCATAAAATTCACACTTTTCTTTAATTTTTTTTTTTTTTTATGGCTGCACCCACAGCACATGGAAGTTCCTGGGCCAGGGATTGAATCTGAGCCATAGCTGGGACCTCCAGCTATTGCAATTCCAGATCCTTTAACCCACTGCACTGGGCCAGGGATAGAACTTGCACATCTACAGCAACCCAAGCTACTGCAGTTGGATTCTTTTTTTTTTTTTTTTTGTCTTTTTGCCTTTTCTAGGGCCACTCCTGGGGCATATGGAGGTTCCCAGGCTAGGGGTCAAATTGGAGCCACAGTCGCCGCCCTACACCAGAGCCACAGCAACACGGGATCCGAGCCGCGTCTGCAACCCACACCACAGCTCACGGCCACGCCAGATCCTCAACCCTCTGAGCAAGGCCAGGGACCAAACCCGCAAACTCATGGTTCCCAGTCAGATTCGTTAACTACTACGCCACGACGGGAACTCCTGCAGTCGGATTCTTAACACACTAAGCCGCAGTGGGAACTCCACAATTCAATTTTTTTTTTTGAAAAAATTATTTATTTATTTACTTATTTATTTTTGTCTTTTAGGGCTGCACCTGTGGCATATGGAAGTTCCCAGGCTAGGGGTTAAATCGGAGCTGTAGCTGCCGTCCTACACCATAGCCACAGCAGGGTTGAGTGAGTCCAGGTGTCAGACCTGCATCCTCATGGGTACCAGTTGGGTTCGTTACCACTGAGCCACAATGAGAACTCCCAAAATTCAATCTTTTAAAGTGTACAGTTCTGGAGTTTCCACTGTGGCTCAACAGGATCAACAGAGTCTTGGGATCATTGGGACGCAGGTTCAATTCCTGACCAACATAGTGTGTTAAGGATGCGGCATTACCCCAGCTGCAGCTTAAGTTGAAACTGTGGCTGGGATCTGATGGTTGGCCAACGAACTCCATATGCATCAGGGGGTGGGGCAAAAAGAAAAAGGAAGAGGAGGTCCCGTTGTGGTGAGTGGAAAGGAATCTGACTAGGAACCATGAGGTTGCGGGTTGGATCCCTGGCCTTGCTCAGTGGGTTAAGGATCCTGTATTGCCATGAGCTGTGGTGTAGGTCACAGATGCGGCTTGGATCCTGTGTTGCTGTGGCTCTGGCGTAGGCCAGCAGCTACAGCTCCGATTAGACCCTTAGCCTGGGAACCTCCATATGCCACAGGTGTGGCCCTAGAAAAGACAAAAAAAAAAAAAAAAGGTTTTCATGTAAAACAATATACCTAAAAAGACAAAAAACAAGAGAAGAAAAAAAAAAGAAATTGACACAATATTATAAATCAACTATACTTTAATTAAAAATGTGTGTGTATATATATATATACATATATATAATAAAACACATAGACTTGAGAATTTCCTGAGTATGAACCTTATTACTTTTTGGTCATGAAAAGTCTAAAAAGTAATACTTTTTGGTCATGAAAAGTCTCTCTCTTTCTTACCACCCCCTACTCACATTTCTGTAGAAAAAAAACAGATATTTTGGTTTGGAAAGGCTTTTATTACAGGCTGCTGAATCAGTTAAAGACAAATATTTTGATTTATAGAGATTCTTCTCTAAGGCTTTCAGTTTTTATTTGTCCTGTTCTCTTTATCAAGCAGCCACCTCTGACTTTCCTAATCAGTTGAGCATCTGAAAGTTTTCTGAGGTGGCCTTTAAAGTGGTCTCAGAGGCTCTGTGGTGGGAAGAGGCAGACTGAAGGCAAACGAGGCAGTCAGATTCTATAGCACCCCGAAGCCCTGAAATTGTTCTCACCCAGAGTCACTCTCTGTATTTAAAATCCAAACTAGGTTTTCCAGCATTTGCCCTTTCCAGGAATTTCTTTCCTATGCTCAGCTTCAAGAAACAGCTCTTATTTTTCTCCTTGAGCTTCTATTTTTGTTTTCTCTTTTTCAGGACACATCTGTGGCATATGGAAGTTCCTAGGCTAGGGGTAGAATCAGAGCTACAGCTGCCAGCCTACACCACAGCCATGGCAATGCCAGATCCTTAAACCACTGGGCAAGGTCAGGGATGGAACCTGCATCCTCATGGATGCTAGTTGGGCTCGTTACAAGTGAGCCACGATGGGAACCTCCTTTCTTGTTTCTTTTTAGTGCTGCACCCACAGCCAATGGAAATTCCCAGGCCAGGAGTCGAATTGGAGCTGTAGCTGCCAGTCTAATGCACACCAGATCTGAGTGGCATCCTTGACCTATTCCACAGCTTGTGGATCATTTACCCCACCGAGTGAGGCCAGGGATTGAACCCACATCCTCATGGATACTAGTCACATTCTTAACTCTCGGAGCCACAACAGACACTCTTCAACATAATATTTTTAAGGTTCGGAGTTCCTGATGTGGCTCAGTGGAAACAAATCCGACTAGGAACCATGAGGTTTCGGGTTCAATCCCTGGCCTCACTCAGTGGGTTAAAGATCCAGTGTTGCCGTGAGCTGTGGTGTAGATTGAAGACAAGGCTCAGATCTCACAATGCTGTGGCTGTGGTGTAGGCTGGCAACTGTAACTCCAATTAGATCCCTAGCCTGGGAACCTCCATGTGCCGCGGGTGCGGCCCTAAAAAAAAAAAAAAATTTTCAAGGTTCATCCACATTGTTGTATGTATCAGGAGTTATTCCTTTTGGTTGCTGTATGGTATTCCATTGTATAGATATACCACAATTTGTTTATCCATTTTCCTGTTGGTGAATATCCATCTAGGTTGTTTACATTATTTGAATAAATAAAGCTGCCCTGAACATTCATGTACAAATATTTGTATAGACATATGCTTTCTCTCTTTTTCTCTTTCTTTCTCCCTTCCTCCTTCCCTCCCTCCACTCCACCCCTTCTTTCTTTCCTTCTCCCTTCCTTTCTTTCTTTCTTTCTTTTTCCTCTTGGCTATGGCAGAGGCCTGTGGAGGTTCCCTGGCCAGGAATCTAACCCACACCATAGCAGCAACCCAAGCCACTGTAGTGACAATGCCTGATCCTTAACCCTCTGAGCCTTGGGGGAACTTCTATTTTCATTTCTTTTGGATAAATACACAGGAATGAAATGGTTAAGTTTTATGGCAAGTACATGCATAACTTAAAAAAAAAATGGGGCAGGTGTTCCCATTGTGGCACTGTGGGTTAAGAATTTGGCATTGCTGCAGCTGAGGCATAGGTCACACTTGCAACTTGGATTGGATCCCTGGCCTGGGAGCTTCTATATGCCATGGGTGCAGCCTTAGGGAAAAAAAAATGGAGCAGTTAAAAAGAAAATCTCATTTTTAGTTGTCAGGTCCATGTCCCATGTCAGTAATTCCAGTTTTTGTTTCTGTGGTTTAATTGGAAAGAGCACTACTTTAAGAGTCACAAGTTTGGGGCTTGGATGGAGCAGTGTAGTTTCCAGACCTGGATTTGGAAAAAGGTAGTCAGTCATTCAGCTTCTGAGCTTCAGTTCTCCAATGTTTAAATTGGGGTTAATAATTTCCATAACAATAAAAAATTGGAAGTATTCTCAGAGTCCATCAACAGGAGATTGGTCAAGGAAAATACATTCCTAAGCTAGAATACTATGTAGCTATTAAAAATGATGTAAAATTATATTTATTGAGAGTGTCCTCATTGGCTCAGTAGGCTAAGGATCTCATGTTGTCACTGCAGTGGCTTGGGTCGCTGCTGTGGCATGGATTTGATTCCTAGCCTGGGGACTTCTGTATGCCATGGGAATGGCAAAAAAATAAATAAATAAACTTCTTGGAACTGAAAGAAATTTAGATTAAAGCTCAGGGTTTCTCTCTTAGCTTTGGGCTTAAATCCTGGCTTTCTTGGACACATTATTTAGTTTTACTTTCCAAAATAAAAAAAAAATAGTTTTACTTTCCAGTTCCTTACCTGCAAAATGATAATAATATTGATCTCCTTTTGTCATGAGGATTGAATGAGTCAAAGTACCAAAGTGAGTGACACGTGGCACATTGCAGGCGTTCATTATGTATTTGTTCTCCTTTCCGCCTTTTCTTTCTTACCTCTGCCCAGGTTGCAGACAACAACATGCTTTGACATTGTGACGCAGCTGGAGATAGAGTGAAAAGAATGATCATAATGAACAAGAGGAGTTGTGATTTTTTTTTTTTTTTACGTAAGGGAGCAGTAAGGAGTTGGTGTGCTCCTAGAAGATGTTTTGGCTCTGGTAAACTAAAGGGGCCAAGAAAAGAATTAAAAATGAAGAAAGAATGGACTACTTCTAGATGTATCTAGGTCAAGGGACTGAGGGATGTGAGATAAGAGAGGTTTTCTTTTGCATTGTCCCATTCATCATAGTAGGAAAAAAAGAGACCAAGGGCATCGGATGCTCTGTCCAGAAGGAAAAATTGTACAAAAGGTTCATGCCTTCTGTTTTTGTATCTCTTGAGTAATAGAATAATAGGGTGGAGGAACTGGAAAAACCCCAAATGTGGGGGATCTGGCCCTTTCCCATCATGCTCCGGGTGGGTGTTGAAAGTAGAGGTACCATTCACTGCAGAATGCTCCCCTTTTCTGTCCGACATCTTAGCAAGGAGGCACTTCTGGCAGCTGCTTTCCCAGCTTCACGATGCTGCCCAAGGATGACAAGAAGAAGAAAGATGCCAGAAAGTCGGCCAAGAAAGACAAAGACCCAGTAAACAAATCTGGGGGCAAGGCCAAAAAGAAGAAGTTGTCCAAAGGCAAAGTTCGGGACAAGCTCAATAACCTAGTCTTGTTTGACAAAGTGACATATGACAAACTCTGTAAAGAAGTTCCCAACTATAAGGTTATAACTCCAGCTATTGTCTCTGAGAGACTGGAGATTCATGGTTCTCTGGCCAGGGCAGCCCTTCAGGAGTTCCTGAGCAAAGGACTTATTAAACTGGTTTCAAAGCACAGAGCTCAAATAATTTACATCTGAAATAGCAAGGGTGGAGATGCCCCAGCTGCTGGAGAAGATGCTTAAACAGGCCCTACCAACTGTACACTGTATATTTTGAAAAATAAAACTTTAATTAAAAAAAAAAAGAGGAGTTCCCGTCGTGGTGCAGTGGTTAACGAATCTGACTAGGAACCATGAGGTTGCGGGTTCGGTCCCTGCCCTTGCTCAGAGGGTTAACGATCTGGCGTTGCCATGAGCTGTGATGTAGGTTGCAGACGCGGCTCGGATCCCGAGTTGCTGCGGCTCTGGCGTAGGCCGGTGGCTACAGCTCCGATTCAACCCCTAGCCTGGGAACCTCCATATGCCGCGGGAGCGGCCCAAGAAATAGCAACAACAACAACAACAAAAGACAAGAGACAAAAGACAAAAAAAAAAAAAAAAAAAAAAAAGAAAGGAAGAATGTTCCCTTGAGCATACTCACAGAAATGCAGACCAAAACTGCAATGAGATATCATCTCACACCCTTTGGATGACTACTATCAAAAAACAAAATAACCAGTATTAGCAAGGATGTGGAGAAACTGGAACACCTGTGCACTGTTGGTGGGCTTGAAGACAGGGCAAGTGTTATAGAAAACAGCATGGGACATTCTTTTTCTTTTCTTCTTTCTTTCTTTCCTTTTTTTTTTTTTTTTTTTTTTTGTCTTTTGTCTTTTTAGGGCTGCACCTGTGGCATATGGAGGTTCCCAGGCTAGGAGTCCAATCGGAGCTGTAGCCACCAGCCACAACCACAGCAACACCAGATCCAAGCTGCATCTGCAACCTACATCACAGCTCATGGCAACGCCGGATCCTTAACCCACTGAGCAAGGCCAAGGATCGAACCTGCAACTTCATGGTTCCTAGTTGGATTCATTAACCATTGAGCCACAATGGGAACTCCAAAAAGCACCTTTTTATTTACCCTCAACCTACTTCTATTTTAAGAGTTTGTGGAAGAACAGCTTAAGACCATTCAGTGGTTGTTCCTCCCCATTCAATGGCCTGAGCAGCAGAGCTGCAGACCAGTCTTCAGTGGCGGGCTGAGCACTCAGTCTCCAGTAGGTGTTGAGGGTGCACAGAGGGCACCTGCACCCCTGCAGACCAGTCTGCCACCTCAGGTTGAGTAGCAGTGAACTTAGGAGTTAGAGCAGTTCTTTCACCTGGAAATTTCTCCTTGGTCACACAGTCACACAGCCTTCTCTGCTGCTGCCTTCTCTTTCTTTCCTTTCTTCCTTCCTTCCTTCCTCCCTCCCTTCTTTCCTTCTCTCCTTCCTTCCTTTTTTCTTTTTTCTTTTCTTTTTAAGGCCACATCTGTGGCACATGGAAGTTCCCAGGCTAGGGGGCGAATTGGAGCTGCAGCCACCAGCCTCCACCACAGCCACAGCAATGCCAGATCTGAGCCTCATCTGCTACCTACACCATAGCTTGTGGCAACTCTGGATCCTTAACCCACTGAGCAAGGCCAGGGATCAAACCCAAATCCTCGTGGACTCTATATCAGGTTCTTACACCTCTGAGCCACAATGGGAACTCCTGCTCTTCCTTTTCAATCTCTTCAGGCGCTCTGTAGAAGTAGAGATCAGGCATGACTTCCCAAAGGTGTTCATGGGAGATGGTTGCACACATACACAGAACTTTCTGGGCGAGCATCCACCACATCAAGACCCACAAGTGAGCTCCCTTGTTGTTGCCCAGGATGGCAATATCCACATAACACAAAGGAGAGTCTGTTACACCGAGCAATGGCAGGTAGGTTAATGTTAAGAGGCCTCTGTGAGAGGCTGGTGGGATTGGCAAACACCAAAGCTGCAGGGCCATCAGGGCAAAACCATAGGTGGTGTTATCTAACCCCTCAGATGCAAGCGGAAATTCACATTGCTGCAAATTTCACATTTCTGGGAATACCTGCTTTCCTCTGTTTCCTATTCCACTCCCACAAAAGAATCATTCCATGGGGGGGTGGAGGGACCTGGTTCTTGCTTTATATCTAGGGTGCCTTGGTCAGTGTATACAATGATTAGGGATGGGACAGTTTATTATTGTGTATGACTGTCCCAAGAATTGTAGATGATTAACATCCCTGGTCCTCAGGGAATCAATGGCCAGGGTACCACCCTCAAGCTCATGAGAGCCAAAAATATCCCCACAGAGTTTCAGAATTCACTTGAGGAGTAGTTACACTTCTCTGAGATAACTCCTATTATGAACAGAGGTTCTGAGCTATTTGGGTCTCTCATCTGCAAGGATTTTTTTTTTTTTTTTTTGGCCGTGGCATGGGGAAGTTCCCAGGCCAGGGATCGAACCCGCACCACAGCAGTGACCTGAGACACAGCAGTCACAATACAATGCTGGGTTCTTAACTGCTAGGCCACCAGGGAACTCCTGCAAGAATCCTTTTGCATTATGTGCGTTGTTCATGTGTGAGCTAAGACCCTAGCACTGCATGGGGTTGGCCAAGAGTTTTTAGTTTCCTTGGAGTCAGCATTGTAATAGAGTAGTCAGGTTCCAATAACATTTTCTTCTTTTAGATCCTTGGTCAACATAGCTTTAATCCACGAATGCTGCAAGTTAAAACACTTCCTAGAAAGTGTATAGTCTAACATCAAATCAGCTCTTGGGTCTATATTTTGATTTACTTTGTATACAAGGCCAAATTGAACTCAAAGTATAAAAAGAATTGTAGCAGGATATAGCAGGTGGAGTCCTAGACTGGGAGTTTGGAGACCCCTTACTAGCTGTGTGATTTGGGGTTAATCAAGTCTGTCTCTTGGTTCCTTTATCTGTAAAATGGGGGTGGGATTAGATTAGACAGTCTCATGTCCTTTCAGCTCTAATACAGGGATTTTTATAATCTTTCTGTATTCTCATTACATCATCCATAAGATTGGGACCATATGTGCTCACCTCTGAGGGAGACTAAATTTTCTGTAGTATTAGTGAAATAGGCCAACATTATGGCCAACCAAAAATTAGGCTCTGGCAATGATATAGATATTAGAGGCCCAAGAACAGTTTCTTATAAAATGTTTATAACTACTGTTGAGTATGAGTTTTTAAGTATTATTACTGTACGCTGTTAAAGGTGTCTCCCATAAAATATTCCATTGGAGGAAAAAATAAATAGAGAAGGGATAGTTCCTTATTAAGAAAGAAGGCAGATATTTCTTTTCTTTTTCTTTTTTGCTTTTTAGGGCTACACCTGTGTCATACAGAGGTTCCCAGGCTAGGGGTCTAATTGGAGCTACAGCTGCTGGCCTACGCCACAGCAACGTGGGATCTGAGCCACATCCGCGACCTATACCATAGCTCACGGCAACACTGGATCCTTAACCCACTGAGTAGGGCCAGGGAACGAACCCACAACCTCATGGTTCCTACTTGGATTCATTTCCGCTGTGCCACAATGGGAACTCCATATTTCATATTTTAATAAAGGCCCAGTAAGGGAAGTAAGGTAGAAGAGGGACCAGGAGATGTAATCCCTGCCTGCTTGTATCAGTAACCCCACAGTCATCTCGTCAGGCTTATGGCCACAATACTAGTTACCATTTCTTGAATGGCTCTTACGGAGCAGGCAGAGTACTGAGCTTATATACTGTTACCTCATTTAATCCTCACAACAATCCTATCTGGGCAAGCACTGTGATTACCAATAACTAGCAGAAGGAGAATTTGATTCACAAATGGGTGTGACCCCAGAACCTAGGCTTTTAAAGCCATAGTTTTAGTTTCATGTGGTAGTGGGAAAGAAGGAGGTAGAATGTTTTCCTTTTCCCAAATCTCAAAGCACCCAGGATACTACTGGTCACTTATTCTAGTTGTCTGCTTGTTGAAATTATGTTAAACACATTATATTAGGACTGAGAAATGGGTTCTAGTTTTGCTGCTCTGCATTTTTGAACAAGATATAGAAACCTTCTGGATGTTCTTTTCCGTATCTGTAAGACAGAACTACTTGAAGGCAGGCGACCTTTTTTTTTTAAATTTATTTTATTATTTTCATTTTTTCGTTATAGTTGGTTTACAGTGTTTTGTCCATTTTCTACTGTACAGCAAGGAGACCATTTTAAAATTATCTCTTCCCTCTTTGGATGTAGCAGACTGCTGGTCAAATCAGGTGTTTAAAAGCTCATGCTGAAAGAGGAATGAAAGGGGGTAGACAAGATAGTCTGTGTTTCCTTTCTCATTTTTTGAGCTTAACAAGAGGCCCTGACCAGGCAGGTGTACTATATGTTCACTGACACTTTGCTCTCTACAACTGAACAAGGCATGTCAAATTCTTGTGACTTAATTTTTTTTTGCTTTTCAGGATCACACATGCAGCATAGGAAGTTCCCAGGCTAGGGGTGGAATTAGAGATGCAGCTGCTGGCCTGCACCACAGTTCATGCAACGCTAGATCCTTAATCCACTGAGCAGGGCCAGGGACGGACCGCTCATCCTCATGGGATACTAGTTGGATTCCTTACCGCTGGAACTCCTTGTGACTTAACTTTTAAGAGAGAGTTGGCCCTGATGGAGCCGGTAGAAGATTATGCACAATGTTCACCTGGACCTGTGATTGACGTTTGTATCCAGGCCTCCTTTTCTTTCTGGAGACTACCGTTGCATACATAACAGAAACAGCATGGGTAAACTAGCAATCATCCCCGGGGGTGGCCAGGAACCAAGGACTTATGGCATCTTCCTTCTGGGAAAGCCGCTCTAGAAACTTAGGCAAACAAGTCTTTCGGCTGGGAGGGGTGGGTTCTCTGTGCACTTCAGTACTTGACCTTGCCCTGGTCTCCGTTTCTCATTTCCTCACGCGCAAAATGCTGGAGTTGTAGACGAAGATGCCTGAGCTTTTTCCCCCAACCGCTGGGTTTAACTCCTCCCCTTGAGGGTTGAGGCGGGGCGAGAAAAATGTCAGGTCCTCAGTCACCTCCCCGCGTCGCCTGGCCAACCCTTTCCTCCTTCCCACCGCCCGCCCCCTCGCTCCACCGCGGTGAGGTCACGCGGGGGACGTCACGGGGTTGTGACGCCACTGAGGGGCAGGCCTTCTGGAAAGGAAGGGGCGGGGCCTAAGCCGGCGACGCTTGCGCAGTGGGCGCGACGCGGGAGGAGGCGGAGGTGGTGGAGAAGCGAGAGGCGGCGGCGGCGGAGGCGGCGGCGCTGGGGGGGGTGGGAGGGGGGGGAGCGCGCGAGCGAGTGAGTGGCTGAGTGAGTTTACCCCTATGAGGCGGTGAGAGGCCCGGGGCCTACCTCAGAGGAGCGGGGTCGCGGCGCCAGCTAGCAGCGGGCCCCCTCCTGGTCCCCGGGCCCGGCGGCGCGGCGGCGGTTCGCTTGTGAGGAGGCGGGGAAGTGAGTGTCCGGCCCCAGCCATGGAGGGCATGGACGTGGACCTGGACCCCGAGCTGATGCAGAAGTTCAGCTGCCTGGGCACCACCGACAAGGACGTGCTCATCTCCGAGTTCCAGCGGTTGCTCGGTTTCCAGCTCAACCCGGCCGGCTGCGCCTTCTTCCTGGACATGACCAACTGGTGAGCCGGCCCCGCCGCGCGAGTCCTAGCAGCGGCCTCGGGGCCCCGAGGGGAAGGGAAGGGACACCCGAGCTCGGCAGCAGGGCGGGCCGGGCGGGCACTGAGGGGCACCCTCTTCCGGGGGCGGGGAGGGCGTGTGGGGAGTCCTATGGGCCTGCGAGAAATTCGGGGACTGAGCAGGGCTAGAGGGGGACATACGAGGAGAGTTGGGGGCTATGGAGGGCAGGAGAGGCGGAAGGGAGACGGGAGAGTGTGTGTGTGGGGAGGGGTTTCCTGAGGTTCTTCGGAGCATTAGCAGCCGATGAACGTTGGAAGAGGGGCAGAGACTTGAGTATCGAGGCGTGGGGTAAATCTGGGAGGAAGAGGGCTGTGCTGTTGGCTAAGAGTAAAAAGCACACAAAACCTAAATATAGGGAGTGGAAAAAAGCTTGGGGTGTGGACTTAGGGGCTGAGGAGGACAGGGATGAGGGGAAACTCCGGGAGAGAATTAGGTGCTGTGGAAGAACCTGGGCACGGGTGAGACTTGGAGTTAGGATTTGAGAAGAATAGATCGTGTGTGTGTGTCCACTGGAGGACAGATAGGGAAAAGGGAAGAACTTCATGGGGGAGGACAGGTGAATACGGCTTAAAAAAAAAAAAAAAAAAGACTTTCCAAAGAGTTGTGCCAGGATAGAGTGGGATCTACTAGTGGGATCTACTAGTGGAGAAATGGAGCGCTAGACCCGGAGCAGGGTCTGGGAAAAAACTTAGGAAAAGTGAAGGAGAGTTTATCTTGGGGGAGGGAACTTTCTGAGGGGATTGGAGCCCTGGGCTCCAGAATGCGGGGAAAGGAGAGGGGCTTGTCCAGAGGGTCTTAAGGGGAAGACAGCTGGGTTTTTAAATGTTTGGGAAGATGGAGAACTTAGGCTGGAAACCAAGTATTTTTGGCTTGGAGACTTCTTGTAGAAGACTGAATTGGGACAGAAGACCATGATAACTTAGACTAAAGAAGTGTTTACTGGCTTTGGATGGTAGCACTTGCTATTTTTCAAGTAAGGCTTCCCTTTGTGTACGGAGGAGGAGTTGTTGAATTCATTCAGAGTGCGTGATAAAGTGGAGAATATTAACTTCCTTTGAAAGTATTTCAGGTGAAACAACTCATCTTTCTTTGGTCAGAAAGCCATGAGATAAGTGCCCTTTGCTCTCTGTGTTGGGCATTCTGTCCCCTGGCATGTGGAATCTTGTTTCTCTTGGCATCACTTATATAGCCAGTTTCACCTTTATTCCCTGTCCACTGCTTCAGGCAGTGTCAGAAAAGGAGGTCCCGTGAGCCTGGTCTTTATCCCATTCCTCGTCGTCGAGCCCTGTCCTAAATGATGCGCATCTTACTAATGGGAGCCTTGTGGCTGTGATGGCTCCAAAGGTGATGTGTGAATTTTTTTCTGTGCAGCATCATTGATAGGTCCTGTTCTGTCTTTAAAGTTGATTGTTATAGTAAGAGTAGGATTGAGTTTCTAGATGTTTAGAAAACTCTTTGAATGTAGGAGGTAGTCTTTATAATTAAAGAAGCATTTGTGATCCCCTCTTTTATCTTTTATGTCTGGAATGATCTCAGATAGGTACTACAGCCTACAGTAGTTTTCTGAACACGAGCCTGTGTTTAATAAAGAGTGACAGAGGTTATTGAAAACACTGGAAAGAGACATTACGCTGGTGAAATTTAGAAGTAAAGCAATGTGTTGAGGAGGCATGTACCCGTGCCTGCCTGTTTCCCACTCTTGGTTTTTTTTCTTCCTTGTTTACACTAGTTTAGCATAGGAAACTTGGCATATTGCTGCTGCCAGTTTAGTAGGGGAGGATCAGTATTTCTCCCCGCCTTTTTGAGTTGTACCATTTAAATCCTGCTTTAATAAGTTTTTAGTTTTTTAGAGTCAGTATTTATCAGTACAATTATTATGGCTACAGAACCAGTGTAATGAATTTTATATGCTTGAGGTGTGTGTGTTTAACATCTAAGATTGTTTTTAAGTGTTGTGAAAGGTGAGGCCCAGTGTGGATAAGAAAAAAAATTATGGTTGCCTTATAAAAATTTTATTTGAATTGTATATAAAAATTATTAAGCTTAGTGACATGGAGTAGCATGTGTTCTGATGAAATGTTATCTCTGTAGAAAACAAGGTGAAATATATTTCTGAGCAGAGCAGTGAACCATTGAAAAATGTATTCTGGTTTTAAAGCAGTTAGAAGTCAGTAATTTCTTAGGGATCCAGGCAATTAAGTGATAGCTGCTTTAAGCCAAATTACCTTATTTTTGGACTGTGGAAGTCATGTTTTTAGTTTTCTTTAATTATAAAATGAAAAATTTGTGAACTGAAGGAAGTAAGGCTTGATATTTTTTTCTTTCTAATGAAAACAGCTCTGTAATCCATGATTGTATTTTTTTTTTAAATTTTTTTTGTCTTTTTTGTCTTTTGTTGTTGTTGTTGTTGCTATTTCTTGGGCCGCTCCCGAGGCATATGGAGGTTCCCAGGCCAGGGGTTGAATCGGAGCTGTAGCCACCGGCCTACACCAGAGCCACAGCACCGCGGGATCCGAGCCGCGTCTGCAACCTACACCACAGCTCACGGCAACGCCGGATCGTTAACCCACTGAGCAAGGGCAGGGACCTAACCTGCAACCTCATGGTTCCTAGTCGGATTCGTTAACCACTGCGCCACGACGGGAACTCCCCATGATTGTATTTTGATTCCTATGTTGATCTGGCTAAATTTATCTTATTAGATTTTTGTTTTAAACAAATATTCATCATAATTAATGAAATTGAGTTAAAGTAAAATGCATGCACATTTGGTCAGAATATATGTGTGCTAAATAAATAGAGCCTAGAAATGTATTGTTTTTAAATGTCGTTTAATGTCTGGCTTTTTAAGCTGTTGAGATAGTCCCAATACAGACTGGCAAAATAATTCACAAATTGCTGTGGTTAACCTGTTGAATTTGAGATGATTAACCTTCCTGAGACTTCACAAAGAGTCCGCTTTTGGATTGTAATAAATAACCACCATTCTCTTATCTAGTGACTGTTAAAAAAATGTGGTAAAGTAAAAATGATTATTTTAAAATGAAGGCCATGAATCTTCTTCTTTTTTTTTTTTTTTTTTTTTGTCTTTTTGCCATTTCTTGGGCCACTCCTGTGGCATATGGAGGTTCCCAGGCTAGGGGTCCAATCGGAGCTGTAGCCACCGGCCTATGCCAGAGCCACAGCAACGTGGGATCCGAGCCGCGTCTGCAACCTACACCACAGCTCACAGCAACGCCGGATCCTTAACCCACTGAGCAAGGGCAGGGACCGAACCCGCAACCTCATGGTTCCTAGTCGGATTCGTTAACCACTGTGCCATGACGGGAACTCCCATGAATCTTCTAAAATGAAACCCAAGTCAGAAAGACTATGCCTTTGTTTTCAAAAGTAAGAATTTATTTTCTTTTGTTGGTAACAAACAACTTTTTAAGAAACTTTTGGAAATTGACTAAATTCAATGTTTCTGCCTTACCTACCTGCTAAACATAGATTTTTTTTTTTTTAAGTGGTAGGTTGGATGTGCACTGTGTAAATATTTCTATTTGTTTAATTTAGAACCCAATATTGTTTCAGTGTAAGCATTTTTTTGTACTGTTTATACCTGAGCTGGCAGCTCTGCTGCTGGAGATTGGTGGAATTGCCTGTTAATTAAAGGTAGTCAATTATCAGTTGCTGAGTACATAAAGTGAATAAATGGTGTGCTGAAAGAACCCGATATCTGAAGCCAAAGTGAAATGACTTGTAGATTGGTATAACTTACCTATTGGTGGAATGTCTTGCAGAAACACTATTGAGCTGTGAGTAGAGAACTTGGAATTCTAAAGCTGGAAGCTGATTTAAGATTATCGAGTTAATTTCAGTTTTTCCTGCAAAATTGCATATAACCCTTCCAAGATAGCTTATTCTTGCATCCCTGAGGGGAGATGTGCATGATACCTTCTCAGTAGTGTTTAGTTACCTTTTTAGTTAGAATTATGTCAAAACTAAATCTTTCTTATTGTAATTTAAGCTTTTTTCATTTGCTTGATAGAGAATATCTAGTAAACAGTTTCCTTAAAAAGTCAGAAAGCTTCTGTTAATACAAGTTATTAAAAATTTTCAACCATATATAAGTTAAACATATTACATTTAATGGTTTCTCATCCTTTAACGTGGTCTGATAGATTTATAATTTTTGCCGGGGAAACCAACAGAATTGAGAGGAAGGCTTAATTGTGGCGAAATACACATAACATAAAATTTCCCATTTTAAAATCAATTTCAAGTGTACAGTTCAGTGTTACATAAGATTTTATATA
The DNA here is from genome assembly GCF_054392235.1 of Sus scrofa. Lineage (NCBI taxonomy): Eukaryota > Metazoa > Chordata > Mammalia > Artiodactyla > Suidae > Sus > Sus scrofa. The sequence continues at coordinate 39,228,585 of NC_139389.1, read as the reverse complement.
CATTTGTGGCCCTCAAAGCCATTTGTATCTTATATTTTCAAAGTGAGTTATTCTTTAGCATTTATGACAAGAGGTAACTAACACTTCTAGATCTTTAGAGGACGTTAATGTAGGAGTTATTTCTCATTATAAGTATATCATCTTTGACCAGCGTTTAGACAGTCTTGGCTATTCCTCTTCCTCCTACTCATTAGGCTAGTGCTTTGCAGTTTTGGTGTTGCAACATCCTAGGTTGCCTCCAGGTATATTCAGGAAGCAGAGTGTATTTTTTGGAACACTACACGCACCCGTCATGGACGGAACAGATGTTTTCTAGAAAAATAACTCAGGAAAAGCATTTGTGTAAAATAATGTCCTGTTGATTTTCTCAGCATTGTCAGAGGTACCCTTCTGGATGAAATGAAGGTATAACCACTCTTCAGTGAAGTGAACTCAGAATCCATTGATCTGTTGTGAAAATCAGTTGTACCTCTTGTCTGATCTCACAGTGCCTCCCCTGCCTGATCTTAATCCATTTCTCATTCACCTGTGTGCTAAATGAGTTTCTGATCCACTCTGTTTATATGTATGATCTAGGAAAAGTCCCTTTGTGACAGATATTAATACTGGTTTCCTTTAAAAATGTGTGCCAAGCAGCAGTTTTAGAAAGAGAGTAGGAAGAGTTGCATAACAGTGATAGAGTGTTGTGCACGCTGTTGCGTTTAAGAAGGTTGGTAGTTCTTGCTTTGGACAGTCTTCTTTCCCACTTTTTTGGTGTTTTTGTTTGTTTTTATTTTTTGACTGACACACAGGTTTGGACTCTGGGTATAATATAAAATACTTTACAAATAGAGCATCCAGATTCACTTTAATTTTAAAAAGAACACAGTGAAAAGCACATTGTTGTCCTGTAGGAAATCTTTTTACTGTTTTATCACTGTGGTACTTGCATTTCTGATCCTATATCAAGTCAGAACTAATCTCCATTATAGCTAGGGTGGGTGGAGGTGTTTCTTTCCCACCTCTTGTCTTCTCTCCCTCCACTAAGTTTGCCTAGCTCCTAACAGCAAAAACTCAACCACACAGTATTTAAACAAGTGTATTTTGGGTAGACCTCTGGCAGATAGTGTAATGCAAGAGCAGAAGACAGCCTCTTATCATAGTTTGCCCTCTAATAGGAAAGGAACCCACCTGAAACTATGAGAGAAAAAATTTTTGGATAATAGGGAAGAAACATTAGTATGTTAATGCTGAATTAACTTAGTAAAATTTCAGAACAGGTAGAAAAGGACTTAAAGAGAAGCAGTGATTGACAAATATTGTGCGCTTGGTATGGCAGGTTGCTTTTTTAGAAGGCTTGAAATGATTGGGGGTTCTGAATTGATGGAAAAGTAGAGTAACGTAGATAGAGGATATTTCCTGAGTGAAATTAGGAAGGAGCTAGTGGGGCAGAGCTGACTGGAAGATTGATGTGGCAGGAATGTGGTTAATGGGATCAAAAGTGACAAGAGATGGAACTAATTTTTATTTTTGCTTTGAAATATTACTGATTTTTTAAAAATTGTGAAGCTGACATAACCTGCATTTAGTGTATTCACAATGTTTTACAACTACTACCTCTACCAAAACATTGTCATTGCTCCAGGAGGAAACCCTGCACCCATCAAGAAGTTGCTCTCCATACCCTTCTCTCCCCAGACCCTGGCAACCACCAGTGTGAACTCTTTCTCTATGGTTATACCTGTTCTGCGTATTTCATATAAATGGAATCAAAATATTTTTTCTTTTGTTACCGGCTTCTTTCAAGCTTCATCTGTGTTGTATAGCATGTATCAGTACGTCATTCCTTTTAATGACTGTGTGACATTCCAGTGTATATTATACAAGTTTGTCTGTTCGTTTGTAGGTGGACTTTTGAGCCATTTCCACCTTTCAGCTATTGAAAATAGTGCTGTTATGAACATGTATTTAGGGTACTTGTTTGAGTACCTGTTTTTCAGTTCATTTGTTTTTTATATACCTAGCATTTGACTTGCTGGTAATTCTATGTTTAACTTTTTGAGGAGCCATCAACCTGCTTCCACAGTGGCTAAATCATTTGTATTCCCTTAGCAATATATGACGGTTTGTTCCAGTTTTTCTACAAGCTTTCCAACACTTGAATTTTCCTTTTTTAACTTATAGTGGGTATGAAGTCATGCCTTACTGTGAGATTGATTTGTATTTTTCTAATTACTAATGAATGTCTTTTCATATGTTTCTTGGCCATTTGTGTATCTTTGGAGAAATGACTGTTCAGGTCCTTTGCTGGTTTTTTAACTGGATTGTTTGTCTTTTTGTTGTGCTGTGACCCAGTCCACTGCATTGACAATGCCAGATCCTTAACCCACTGAGCCATGCGGGAGCTCCCTCAGTTCTAATATTTAGGTCACTCATCCATTTTGGGATGATTTTTGCATAAGGTTGAGGTAGGAGTCTGTGTTTAATCTATAGAGCTTAATTTTGTTACTATTATATGATACAGTACATTGACTCTGCCTTAAATATATCCTTTACTGGTATTAATATATATACCTTACTTTCTTCAGCTGTTACTAAAAATTGGGCCAGAAAAATGTGCAAGGTTTTCTGATGGGAGAACAAACTTATGCATGTTCTCTGGCATCTGAAACTAAGTGTATGTTCAAAAGGTCAATCCCCACTCTCCTACTCCCAATCCTTCAGCTTTTCTTTCTGACTTTTCCATGTTCTGTCAATAGCTCCAGTGATCTTCCAGACATAAGACTCAAACTGAGCTATTTACAGTGCCCTCTCTTTCCTGGATACCCCAGGTCATTTGCCAGGCCCATCATTTCCATTCTGCAGTGCACCTCCCAACTGTATTTTTTCCATTCCCTGTGCCATCACCTTAGTTTATAGATTATGTTACCACTTTAACAGGGTAAGTAACATAGGAATAGTCTCCAAATTGGTTTTTTTCATCAGGCTGTTTTCCTTCTAGTTTGTTTTGTGGACATTCCACCACTAGGTCAAGCTTTCTGAATCACAGCTTTGATCAGGGCCCTTCTTTTCTCAGAAACCTTTGTGCCTTGTGGTCCAGATAAAGAGCAGAGAGCTTTAGCTTCAGCTTGACAATTCCTCCAAAGATTGATCCAGTATCTGCCCCATTCAAGCTGGCTGACTGCTCATTTCCCACACATGCTTTTGCTTTCCCAATTTTTAATTTTTTTCCTCTACTTAGAATGCTGTCCTTTCCTCTCTTTATACCTCATGAAATCCTATTTTTTTTTTAATTTGTTTTTTTTTTTTTAATTGGGACCCTAATTCTTTGTAGTACTGTCTTCTCTGAACTCCACTCTTAACTTTTTAATAACATTTATCATGTATGGTAACACACTCTGGAGAGGAAGGTGTCCTGTTGTAGTCTTTGTTTCTTCCTAAGCATCTGACACAATGCTTTGTACATAGTATGTGCCTAGTATTTGTTGAGGTAATGCATGAATGTAAATGGGACTAAAGATTTCATTTTTATGGAAGTCTTAAAAGTCTAAGTCTAGTGCTGTTAGAAGAAACAAGTTCTATAAACTAAGCTTCTTTTCAGGCTTTTTTTTTTCTTTTCTTTTTTTTTTTTTTTATGTCTTTTTAGGCCCCCACCTGTGGCATACGGAAGTTCCCAGGCTAGGGATGGAATCAGAGCTGTAGCTGCTGGCCTATGCCACAGCCACAGCAATGCGTCTGTGACATACACTACAACTCACGGCAACGCCCAGATCCTTAACCCACTGAGCTAAGCCAGGGATTGAACCTGCATCCTTGTAGATACTAGTTGGCTTCATTACCACTGCACCCCCATGGGAACTCCCATGTCTTTTTTGTTTGTAGGTTTAATTTGAGAATTGAGATTTAAATGTTGCACATAGTTCTATTCATGACATGAAAGCAAATTAAAATTTGTACCAATAAGAATATTATATCTAGGAATTCTTTTGTGGCCTAGTGATTAAGGATCTGGTGTTGTCACTGCTGTGGCTCGGGTTCGATAACTTCTGCATACTTCAGGTGAGGTCAGAAAAAAAAAAAAAAAGGAATATATCTGAAAGTAATTTGAGCCCTCTGCAGATTGGCCGCTTGTACTAAATATCAGTTTATGAGAGTATTTATTCACAAAAATTAAGTGATATTTATTTAATTATTTAGATGTGAATGGAGAAAAATATTTTATAAACTCTCTAAAGTTCTCCTGGATTTTTGTCAGTGTGTCTTGTTGAGGAAAACTTTAAAAAATAACATAAGCACACAGGAGTTCAGATAGTTTAGAAGGGTCTAAGCAGGCATTGAAACGGAAATGCCTAAAGATACCAGGTAGGGGACATGAACAATTGAAGTATGTGTCAGCTGGAAAGCACTTGCCTTTTAAAGAGGATGTCTGATAACTTGCCTTAAGTCAGATGTTGCCACGCTGGAATGGGGGCCCAATGTTCTTAGATTTTTTTTCCTTTTTTTTTTTTAAAGAGAAGCCAGAAATTCAGATTTATATGGGAAATTTCCTGATTTTCAAATGTCGGCAACTATTTCAGATATTTTAAAAATACTGCATGGGCCAAATAAAGCCCATCTGTAGGTGGGATGTGGTCCTTGGACTGCTAATTTGCAACCTTTGGCTGAAAGTGAAAAGCAAAAATCTCCTCTCCTTTCTAGATAGTATTTCTTCTGTACCTTTTAGAAAAATTTATTTTATTTTATTTATTTATTTTTTCGTCTTTTCCTAGGGCTGCACCTGCGGCATATGGAGGTTCCCAGGCTAGGGGTTGAATTGGAGCTGTAGCCGCCAGCCTACATCAGAGCCACAGCAACTCGGGATCCGAGCTGAGTCTGCGACTTACCCCACAGCTCATGGCAACGCCGGATCCTCAACCCACTGAGCAAGGCCAGGGATCGAACCCGAAACCTCATGGTTCCTAGTCGGATTCGTTAACTGCTGAGCCACGACAGGAACTCCTGGAACTCCTAGAAAATTTTTATGTCTACAGAGTTTTGTACATATGCACACATATATGTAGGTAATTGTTTATGTGTGTATATGTGTATATAGATATATAAAAATTAAGTGGATGTAAAAATTTTAGTAGTATTGCTATTTGAATAATTGTTTTTCCTATCCAGAGTCGTGGGTACCATAACTCATGTACCTCCTTTGCTTCAGTGGGAACTGGATTAGTTGTCAAGGTACTTGGATAGGCTAATCAAATAGATATGGTTGGGTTTTTTGTTTTGTTTTTTTTTTGTTTTTTGTTTTTCCTTTTTTGGCCACACCCACAGCATATGGAAGTTTCTGGGCCAAGGACTGAATCCGAGCGGGAAGCTGTGACCTATGCCACAGTTGCAGTAACCCTCAGTTCTTAACCCACTGTACTGGGCTGGAGATTGAACTAGCACCTCCACAGAGGCAAGCCAGATCATTATTAACCTACTGCACCACAGTGGGGATGCCAGTATGTTTGTAAGATTGACAGTGCAGCGGTGAAACTAATATAGTATAAATCAACTGTACTTCAATTAAAACTAAACACACGTAACAACCCCCCAAAAAACACCATGCAGTGGTGAATTTGATCTCCTCAAATACAGCAGCATTCTTTCACTGGTTTAAGTAACAAACTCTCATCCCGTAATTACATATAACTATTAAAACTAGTAGTGAGCTTATCTGAATTTACTTATGAGGTATTGTCAGAGAACATATTTTATAAGTTGAACTTTTTAGGAACCCAAAACATGAGACTGAAACTCACTGAAGAGGTTTAACCCTTATTAAATCACCTTGTACAGATGACACTAATACATTTTTCACTTGTTGGAAAGGTTTGATTTTGTAAGTGATTTTCTAATGATTTGCCAAAGTTAACATATGTCTTAGGGTGTGTAGCAGCTTATTTCAAATATGGAACTCTGCCTCACTGAATTTACTATGTATTGGGTTTTAAAAGACTCACTTTTAAAAATGAACAAGAGTTCCTGTCGTGGCGCGCAGTGGTTGACGAATCTGACTAGGAACCATGAGGTTGCGGGTTCAGTCCCTGCCCTTGCTCAGTGGGTTGGTGATCCGGCGTTGCCGTGAGCTGTGGTGTGGGTTGCAGATGTGGCTCGGATCCCGTGTTGCTGTGGCTCTGGTGTAGGCCGGTGGCTACAGCTCCGATTGGACCCCTAGCCTGGGAACCTCCATATGCTGCGGGAGCGGCCCAAGAAATAGCAAAAAGACAAAATAAATAAATAAATAAATAAAATAAAATAAAATAAAAATGAACAGTTTTGGGAGTTCCTGTCATGGCTCAGCGGAAATGAATCTGGCTGGGAACCATGAGGTTGCAGGTTTGATCCTTGGCCTCACTCAGTGGGTTAGGGATCTGTCATTGCTGTGAGCTGTGGTGTAGGTTGCAGACGCGGCTCAGATCTGGTGTTGCTGTGGCTGTGGTGTAGGCCAGTGGCTACAGCTCTGATTCGACCCCTTAGCCTGGGAACTTCCATGAGCTGAGGGCTTGGCTCTTAAAAAAAAAAAAAAGAAAAGTTCAGTTTTCTTAAAATGTTTGAGCCTCGGGCCTGTAAAGTGTTTCCAGGAGTTTGAACTTGAAGTATTGTGCTTGAAGTCAGTAATTCATAGCCTATTTGGAGCAACAACCTACTAATGATTGATTGAATGACAAACATGATGTGCTTCTAAAATGCCTTTTGGTCAGCATTTATTTTCTAAAGAAAATTTTGCTTTTTAATTAAAAAAGATAACTTTGATAACACACTTTGAGGAGTGGAAATCATTAGCTGAGGGGTAGGCTTTGCATACGGCTGTAACTGGGAACTACTACTGCTTTGAAAATATTTTAATAAAATAACAGTTATGACAAATAGTTTTATTATGACATAAATCTTATTGCACAAATAAAGTACTAAAAAGCAAAAAGGAAAAAATAAGACATACGAGACTCAGAAATAAACAATTTTAATCTTTTGATCTATATCCTAATACTGTGTCAGTATATGTGTGTGTATGTGTATACACTTGTATTTGCTTTACAAAAATGGAGTATTTACTGTATTCCAGGTATTGTTTTAAATGATTAAGTGTATTATTATTTTTTAAAATCTCTATTTGTTTATTTTGGCTGTGCCTGTAGCATATAGAAGTTCCTGGGTCAGGGACCAAACCCATGCCACAGCAGTGACCCAAGCTGCTGAAGTGACAATGCCATATCCTTAGCCTACTGTGCTAAGAGAACTCCTTAAGTGATCGAGTTTATAATTTATGTTCACAATAATTCTAGGAAATACATACTGTTATCCTCACTTTACAGAAAAGGAATAGAGGCTCAGTGAGGTTAAGTAACTTACCTAAAGTTATGTGGGTAATAAACGGTAGAAATAGAATTCAAATGTAAGCAGCCTGTGCTTCTTATTGCTATGTTTTACACACGATATGGTTTTCTAGGATTGCTGTAACAAATTACTACAAACTGGGTGGCTTAAAACAGATGTCTTCTCTTACAGTTCTGGAGGCTAGACGTCTGAATTCAGGGCATTGGCAGGGCCACATTCCCTCTGAAAGTTCTTAGAGAAGAATCCTTCTTTATTCTTCTCATGGCTCCCAGCTTCTCTCTGTCTCTCTTTCTTTCTTTCTCTCGTTCTCTCTTTCTTTTTTTTGCTTTTTAGGGCTGCACTTGGCAGCATACGGAGATTCCCAGGCTAGGAGTCTAATTGGAGCTATAGCTGCAGGCCTGCACCACAGCCACAGCAACATCAGATCCAAGCCTTGTCTGCAGCCTACGCCACAGTTCACGGCAATGCCTGATGGTTAACCCACTGAGCAAGGCCAGGGATGGAATCCGAAACCTCATGGTTCCTAGTCGGATTTGTTTCTGCTGCGCCACAATAGAAACTCCAGCTCCCAGAATTTCTTTGTGTTCCTTGGCATGGGGTTGCATCACTCAGGTTGCTGTCTCCGTAGTCACATGACTTCTGTGTGTGTGTTTTTGTCTGTCTCCATCTCCAGATCTCCCCCTACTTAGAATGATACCAGCCAGTTGGATTTAGGGCCTAACCTAATCTAGTATGACATCATTTTAACTAATTATGTTTGCAAAGACTCTCTTTCCAAATAAGATCATGGTTCTGAGGTTCTGGGTAGACATGAATTCAGGGGGATACTCTTCAAACAGTATACACACTATCTGTAATCTGTTTTAATTTAAAATTCTCTTATGACTATTTCTCTATTCTCTTTTCTCTTTTTGCCACTCCTCGGCATATGGAATCCCCAAGCCAGGGATCATGTCTGAGCCACAGTTGCAACCTAGGCCAGAGCTGTCACAGTGCTGGATCCTTCACCCATTTGTCCCAGTGGACCCAAGATACTGCCGATCTGTTGCGCCAGAGCAGGAACTCCTCTATTTCTCTATTCTTAGTAAATATGATTTTACACTTCTATTTTAAAGGCTTCACAGTATTCCTTTACATGGATGTAGAATAAATTAATTGCTTTTTGCTGAATATCAAGGTTTTCAATTTTTTGTCAGTACGAAGTGAGTATTGAATATCCTTGTCACTAAATCTTTGCTTGCATCCTTAATTATAATTTCCTTAGAATTTATTCATAGAATTAGGTTGCTGGGCTAAAGATGAATATGGTTTTAATGCTCTTAATACTTAATTGCCAAATTTTCTCCCTCATAAAAGCCAGACTAATTTCTATTTCTGCTACAACTGTATGAGTGAATATTTCTTTAATGCTTCATCAATGAACCTTATTATAATAAATTTTTTTTAACTTTGGTAGGTAAAAAAATGTGATCTTGTTTTAATTTGCATTTTATGATTTCTAGTGATTACTTTTCTTCTTCTTCTTCTTTTTTTTTTTTTGTCTTTTTGTCTTTTTGTCTTTTTAGGGCCGCACCTGTGGCATATGGAGGTTACCAGGCTAGGGGTCTAATCAGAGCTGTAGCCACTGGCCTACGCCAGAGCCACAGCAACGCCAGATCTGAGCCGGGTCTGTGACCCCTCACCACAGCTCACAGCAATGCCAAATCCTTAACCCACTGAGCGAGGTCGGATTCTTTTCTGCTGCGCCATGATGGGAACTCCTTTAATGATTACTTTTGTGTGCCAAATCTCTGATATATCTTTAATGAATTGACTGAATGTGACCTTTATCCATTTTTTTTTTTTCAATAGGAAAGTTTGCCTTTTTGGACAATAGAACTATTTTTTCCCACTGATTATAAACATAATAATATTGAATATAAAAAAAACAAGCAGGAGTTCCTGTAGTGGCTCAGCAGGTTGAAAACTCAACAAAGTGCAGGTTTGATCCCTGGCCTTGCCCAGTGGGTTAAGGATCCGGTGGTGCCGCAAACTGCAGTGTAGGTCACAGATATGGCTTGGGTCTGGTATCACCATGGCTGTGGGTAGGCTGGCAGCTTCAGCTCTGATTAGACCCCCTAGCCCTGGAACTTCCGTATGCTACAGGTATGGCCGTAAAAAGAAAACGAAAAAAAAAAACAAAAAAAAAACACCAACAATAGCAAATTCAGAAATGTCAAAGGAAGACAACACAGGCGCTTGTAATGCTACTCAAAGCTAATCACTGCTGTCAGTTTGTGTTTATACATGTGCATATATAGATCCTCATATGTATATTATATATTTTAAGTTAAAATGCAGTTATATAGTACTTAATGCTTTATAGCCTGCTTAATGCTTATCACTAAACATTAAGGATATTTTTCCATGTCTGTTTTTCATGGCTGTTAATATTCTATTTCTTGAGTGTTCTCTAACTTAAACAGCCTTTTATTATTTGTTTTTCACTATTATAAATATCTGTTAACTTGCCTAATTATTTCCTCCTTTCTTCCTTAATTTTCAAAAAGATTGTGGTGTATAACCCATATATTTACTTAGGACAAATTCTTAGAAGTGGGATTGCCACGTCGAAGATATGCCCTTTTGAAGGTTCTTGATAAGCATTGCCAGGTTGCCTCCATGAAGGGTGTACCAATTGATAATCTTACAGTTAGGCAATAGAAAGTCTGCTGAGAATTAGAATTTTTAATTTTTGTAGGGTATATTTATCTGATAGATAAAAGGCATTAATTGTGAAGTCTTAAGTTTTATGTGTGTTGGCTCCTTTTTTTCTAGACTTAACATTTTTATTTTGAAAAGTGTAATAAACCGTGTGTACCCATCATTTTAACAATTATTAATGTTTTGCCTCTTTTTCATCTACTAGAAAACAGGATTTTAAAGCAAATTCCAGCTATGTGGTGACTCTGTTGAGTTGTAATTAAATAAAATTCACCCATTTTAAGTGTGCAATTCAATGAGTTTTATAAATTTATAGCTTTGTATAGTCATCATCATGATACAATTTTAGGACATTTCTATCATTCAGGTAAGATTTATGCCAATTTGTAGTAAGTCCCCAATCTTACCCAGCCCCAGGCAACCACCATTCTGTTTTGCCCATGTTTTTCCAGTTTCCTATTCGTGTTTTAACTTCTTAAAATTTTATTTGGATATATAATCATAAAAATAATAAATGTTTCTTGTGATAAGTTTAGGTAGTACATAAATCCCTGTATTTCCCTCTCTTATCCCACTCTACAGAAGTGGCCATTATTCTGTTCTTTTAAAGATATATATTTTTTTAATGTTTTAATGGTTTTTATTTTTTCCATTATAGTTGGATTCAAAGATATTTTGACCTTTGTAGGCATGTATTTGATCAGGATGGTCACAGAGTATTTATGTATGCTGATGAGAAGTTATTGTTATACTTTCCTCCATTCTCCATGCATCCCATCTCCTGGAGTGCCTGTTGTGGCTCAGTGGATTAAGGATCCAGCTTTGCCATGAGCTGTGGTGTAGGTTGCAGACATGGCTCAGATCCTACATTGCTGTGGCTGCGGTGTAGGCCAGCAGCTGTAGCTCTGATACGATCCCTCGCCTGGGAACTTCCATATGCCTTGGGTGCAGCCCTAAAATAAATAAGTAAGTAAATAAAAGTCTCTCAATCCCTTCTCCTAACCATTTCTGTGAAAAAGAACTGTCTTCTGTATGGATAGCTAAGTCATGAATGTCTTCCTTGATAGGTATCTTTAGGTTTTCAGTGCTAGGCCTTGTTGTGAAATTTTCACCTCCACAGTGCTTTAAAACAAACTTTGGTATTTTTTTCTTTTTTTGTTTCTCTTTTTAGGGCTGAGCCTGTGGCACATGCAAGTTCCCCTGCTAGGGGTCAAGTTGGAGCTGCAGCTGCCAACCTACACCACAGCCACAGCAAGCCAAATCTGCAACCTACACAGCATCTAGTGGCAATGTGGAATCCTTAACCCACTGAGCAAGGCCCGGGATCAAACCCGCGTCATCATGGATACTAGTAGGGTTTGTAACCTGCTGAGCCACAAAAGAACTCCCTGATATGTTGTTCAGCATGGACTTTAGGCCAAGCCATTTCAGATCCATCATCCACCTTAGTTGTCAAGATTTTTTTTTTTAATTTTTATTTATTTATTTATTTTTTGTCTTTTTTGCCATTTCTTGGGCCGCTCCCATGGCATATGGAGGTTCCCAGGCTAGGGGTAGAATCGGAGCTGTAGCTACCTGCCTACGCCGGAGCCACAGCAACTCGGGATCCGAGCCACGTCTACAACCTACACCACAGCTCATGGCAACGCCAGATCCTTAACCCACTGAGCAAGGCCAGGGATCGAACCCGCGACCTCATGGTTCCTAGTCGGATTCGTTAACCACTGCGCCACGATGGGAACTCCAAGATTTTTTTTTTTAAATGGGAGAGCTTGGTATGTAGGTCTTATGTATAGAGTCTTATCCTCCTCCTTATACTTTAAAATACATGCACAAATGGAATCATACTATGCATACTGTTTGTAAATTAGCCTGTTTCACTTCACAATATGGACATCATGTTTCTTTTTTTTTTTTTTTTTTTAATGAATGCATGGTGTTCTGTTGTGGCTGACCATATTTTATTTAAACACTTCCTTGTTGATGGACAGTTTCTAGTTATTTGTTTTTAGAAAGCTGCTTTGGTGTAGATATCTTTATACAAAGTGTAGATACAGTCTTTGAAGTGGAATTGCTGGGGCCGGGTGTATGGGCAATTTAAATTTTAATAGGTAGTATCAAATTCACTTCAAAAGTTGTACCAATTTTCATTTTTACTATCAGTTACAAGATTGCCTATTCTACAACTCTCTTAGCAAGGGAAGAATGATCTTTGTCTTTATATTGTTGCTGATCTGATAGGTTAAATATATATTCATTTAAATTTGTATTGCTCTAATTATGAGTGAGGTAGAATATCTTTCCTTATCTTTTTTGGCCATGTGATTTGATTTGAAATGTCAGCAAATCCTTTCTTAATTTGTCATGTATCAAATGCTTATGTATGTTTTTGGGCTTGGTTTTTGTATTTCTTCCTTTTTTGTATTAGTATGTATCTCCAGTTTTCTAAGGTCGAATAAGAGGTTTAATGTTCACTTAAAAATTTTTTGTTTTTGTTTTTGTTTTTTTTGCTTTTTAGGGCTGCACCTGCAGCATATGGAAATTCCCAGGCTAGGGGGCAAGTTGGGGCTGCAACTGCTGGCCTACATCACAGCCACAGCAATGCTGGATCCTTAACCCACTGAATGAAGCTAGAGATTGAACCTCATCCTCATGGATACTAGTCTGGTTTGTAACCTGCTGAGCCACAATGGGAACTCCCGGAAAAGTATTTTTAAAAGGAAGTACAGGAGTTCCTGTCGTGGTGCAGTGGTTAACGAATCCGACTAGGAACCATGAGGTTGCGGGTTCGGTCCCTGCCCTTGCTCAGTGGGTTAACGATCCGGCGTTGCCGTGAGCTGTGGTGTAGGTTGCAGACGCGGCTGGGATCCCGCGGTGCTGTGGCTCTGGCGTAGGCCGGTGGCTACAGCTCCGATTCAACCCCTAGCCTGGGAACCTCCATATGCCGAGGGAGCGGCCCAAGAAATAGCAAAAAGACAAAAAAAAAAAAAAAAAAAAAAGGAAGTACATTTTATTATAATATAATTTTCATTTAATCCAAATATAAATGCACATGGTTTAAAGGGTAAGGTGGGGAGTTCCCGTTGTGGCACAGTGGTTAAGGAGTCTGACTGGGAGCCATGGGGTTTCGGGTTTGGTCCCTGGCCTGGCTCAGTGGGTTGGGGATCTGGCGTTGCCGTGAGCTGTGGTGTAGGTCACAGATGCAACTTGGATCCCGTGCTGCTATGGCTCTGATGTAGGCTGGCGGCCACAGCTCCAATTAGACCCCTAGCCTGGGAACCTTCATATGCTGCTGGTGCAGCCCTCAAAAGACAAAAAAATAATAATAATTAAAAAAAAAAAAAAGGGTAAGGTAGTTATACAGGCTTGTTAAAAGGAACCAGGGATTCTAGACTCCTTTTTTCTTATTTCATTCCCCAAAGGCAGTTTTTTTTTCTTTTAGGGATTTTTGGGCTTTTCCCTCTCTGTTGACTTTTTTTCTGTTTTGACCATTGTCTCTTGACTACCCACAGGGAGATGAGGATGTTACTCTGAGAGAGTCAATGCGGTGGTGAAGAGCAAAGTTCAAAGCCCCTGCTCTTTACTCTGTAACTTTTGGCAAGTTACTCTCTCGGTGCCTTGATTTCTTTATATATAAGGAAAATCCCAGCTTTTATTTGAGCATTGGATAAATAAATAGATGTAAAGATGTAGAACTGTGCCCAGCACATGGTAACTTTTAGTTACATTCACCCTATCTTTCATGCTCCCATTTTATTTGTAATTTGATTAAATTAGGTTTCAGTGTTTATGTTTAAACTATTAAAATCTTTGACACTTGAGCCATTAGTTTACTTGTATTCCTTTTCCTTTTCTGCACAGTCTTTTGCACCCCCACCAGAGAATAATTGTCTTAAGTTTTTTGGTTTGCTCAGTCTCATAGATGTTGTAAAAGCTTTATTACTTAAGTTTCAGGTATACAGCATTATAGTTCAACATCTGTGTACAACATCTGTATATAATATCTGTATATAGGATAGACAGAAAATTTTGTTTTGTTTTTTTCTGTATAAGGATCAGATTTTTAAAAAAATTATCCTCAAACTCCTTTGCCAACTATACATCTTTTCTCAGTAGGTTTAGACACTTTAGCTATTCTATCAGTTTTTTGTTGTTGTTGTTTTTTTGTCTTTTGTCTTTTGTTGTTGTTGTTGTTGCTATTTCTTGGGCCGCTCCCTCGGCATATGGAGATTCCCAGGCTAGGGGTTGAATCGGAGCTGTAGCCACCGGCCTACGCCAGAGCCACAGCACCGCGGGATCCGAGCCGAGTCTGCAACCTCCACCACAGCTCATGGCAACGCCGGATCGTTAACCCACTGAGCAAGGGCAGGGACCGAACCGGCAACCTCATGGTTCCTAGTCGGATTCGTTAACCACTGCACCACGACGGGAACTCCCTGTTCTATCTATCAGTTTTATATTTTCGAAGACGTCTCTTCCCGAGTGTTTGACCAACTATGATTAGACTGGTTGAACTCTAGGTCTGCTGCTCAGATGCCCTGGGGATTTCTTTCATGCTCCCCCTGCTTTGTTGGAACCCCTATTTCCTGGACCCCGTTTTTAAAAATTTCCTAAGAATACAGAGGAGATAAAGTTTGAGACCTTCATATCCCATAACTATATTTTACTCTCATGTTTAGTTGGTCACCCAGGTTTAGCTACCTAACTAAGATTGGAAATATTTTTTTTCAAAACTTCGAAGGCACTGTTCCTTTGTCTTCTTTTTTTCCAGTGGAAATGTTGAAATGTGATACTATTCTGATTCTTTGTTCTTTGAGTGAATTCTATTTTTTACCTTTCTGGAAGCTTTGGTAACTTTACTATGTGCCCAGTGTCCTGAAATTTGATGGTGATGCATTCCAGCATGTGTTTCCTTAGGTTGAGCTTAGCTTTGGGAACCCTTTTAGTTGGAAACTGTCTTCTTATTCTTGGAATATTTCCTATTTTTTTTTCTTCCAGTTTAAGATATAATTGACATACAGCACTATGTCAGTTATATCCCTAGTGCTTATTTATCTTATATCTGGGAGTTTGTACCTTCTGATGACCTTCATCCAATTCCCCCCCTGCCTCTGGTAACCACAAATCTGATGTCTCTTTCAGTGAGTTTGTTTTTGAAGTATAGTTGACCTAGAATATTATGTTTGTTCCTGTTACCAACATAGTGATTTGGCATTTCTGTACATACCAAAATGATCACCACAGTAAGTCTAAGTCTAGTTATGATTTGTCACCATACAAAGATATTACATAGTTAGTGATTGTATTCCTCACACTGCTCATTTCATGGCTGTGACTCATTTATTTTGCAGCTGAAAGTTTGTACTTCTTAATCTCCCTCACCTATTTCTTTCCTTCTCCTCCCCTCTCCCCTCTGTTTTGTTGTGTTGGCTCATTTGTTTTGTTTTTTATTTTTTATTTAAGTTTTTTTTTTTTTTTGGTGGGGGGCAGTGCTGTGCCTATGGCATGTGGAAGATCCCTGGCTAGGGATCTGACCCACACCACAGCAGTGACAGCATTGGATCCTTAACCCGCTAGGCCACAGGGCAACCCCTGTTTTGTTTTTTAGATCTTGGAAATTTTCTTGAATTAATTCTTTGACTTCCTCTTCTTCCTATTGTCTCTTCTCTTTTCTTAGATCTCCTATTTTTTAGAAATGGTCTGGTCCTCTATTTTGCCTTTTTTTCGTTTTTCACCTTTTGACAAAATTTTTGCTTGGTTTATGAGATTTCCTCCGTGTTGTTTTCTTTAAGTTGCCTTTTCTGTTTGCTTTAGTTTTTTTTCTTTCATATTAGATACTTTACCTTAAATACTTGTTGGTTCTTAGTTATCTACTCTTACTTTTAAGAGTAGGACACTAAAAGTGTATTGCAAGTTAAGGGCCTGACAGCTCCACCCATTTCCTCCAGGGTGGGGCAGTCATCAGGCTGTGCAGTGTTTAGACTATATTAGGGGGTCTGAGGTCTAACTCTTCGGTTTAGGCAAATGCATAGCTCCTCCTGTTTTTATCCATGTCTTCGCCTTCATTTGTGGGGGACCTGGTGCTCTTAATTTCTCTTAATTTCTGAACCTTTTGGGGGTTCCTTTTTTTTTTTTTTTTTTTTTTTTTTGTCTTTTTGCTATTTCTTGGGCCGCTCCTGCGGCATATGGAGGTTCCCAGGCTAGGGGTCTAATCGGAGCTGTAGCTCCCGGCCTACGCCAGAGCCACAGCAATGCGGGATCCGAGCCGCGTCTGCAACCTACACCACAGCTCACGGCAACGCTGGATCGTTAACCCACTGAGCAAGGGCAGGGATCGAACCCGCAACCTCATGGTTCCTAGTCGGATTCGTTAACCACTGCGCCACGACGGGAACTCCAGGGGGTTCCTCATTTTAAGTTGGGTTGCATCTCTACTTGTCCCCATTGCTGGCTGAGGAAGAGTCATCTTTCTTAGGGGTGGGCTGTCACTTACCACTTGTCTCTTTGCTTTCTGGCCACCCAGATGTTACCTCCTCATTTTGTCCTTGTGAATTTATAACTCCCCCCACTTGTCTTCTAGTTCATCAGGCAGCTATAGCAAGAATATCATTGTGTGACTTATAAACAATAGAGTTTTATTCCTTACAGATCTGGAGGCAGGGAAGTCCCAAGATCAAGATGTCAGCAGATTTGACGTCTGATGAGGGTCTGATTCCTGGTTTATAGATGAATGATTTTTAATAAGTTTACAGAACTGAGCAACCATCACTAATATTTTCATCATTCCAATAAGATTTCTTTTGCCTGTTTTTAAAACAATTGTTTAAATCTTTTATTTTTTTTATTAAAGTATAGTTGGTTTACAAGGTTATATTAGTTTCAGGTGTAAGCAAAATGATTCAGTTATAAATTATATATATCTGTTCTTTTTCAGATTCTTTTCCCATATAGGTTATTATGGAACATTGAGTAGAGTTCCCTGTACTATACAGTAAGTCCTTGTTGGTTATTATTTTATTTTATAAAAAAATTAAAAAAAAAAAAGACCAAAAAAGCAAATTTTTTTTAAGGAGTTCCCATCATGGCTCAGTGGTTAACGAATCCGACTAGGAACCATGAGGTTTTGGGTTCGATCCCTGCCCTTGCTCAGTGGGTTAACGATCCGGTGTTGCCATGAGCCGTGGTGTGGGTCGCAGACGCGGCTCAGATCCCTAGTTTCTGTGGCTGTGGTGAAGGCCGGGAGCTACAGCTCCGATTAGACCCCTAGCCTAGGAACCTCCATATGCTGTGGGTGTGGCCCTAGAAAAGACAAAAAGACCCCCCCCCCCAATTTTTTTTTTTTTGGTGTTTAAATTTTTTTGGCTGTGCCTGTGGCATGCAGAAGTTCCTGGGGCAGGGATTGAATCCACTTCACTGCAGCGACCCAAGCCACAGCATTAACAACGCAGGATCCTTAACCCACTGCACCACCAGGGAACTTCCTCTTCTGCCTGTTTATAGTTAATCCCCATTGCTATCCTTAGCCTTAGGCGGCCATTAATCTTTTATCTGTTTCTAAATAGTTGTCATTTCTTTGCTTTTTATTTCAATGGAATCATTATAAGTGATCTTTTCTATCTGGCTTCTTTTACTTAGCATAATGTTTATGAGGTTTATCCATGTTTTATCATCTGTTAGTATTTTGCTCATTTTTATTGCTGAGTAATTTTCCATTGTATGGATATATCACATTTTGCTTATCCATTCACCAGTGATGGACATTTGGATTTTTTCTGCTTTTTGGCTATTATGAATAAAACTGTTGTGAGCAGTTTTATTTCTTCTGGGTTGATACCTAGGAATTGATTGCTAATTTTATGTTGTAAAGTTACATTTAATTTTTTAAGAAGCTACCAAACTCTTTTCCAAAGTTACTACCATTTTACATTCCCACCACAGTTTATGAGCGTGCTCTCTATGAACTTTATACCCCTTTTTTTTTTTCCTGAACCATTTGAGATAAACTGCAGACATCATGACATTTCACCCTTTAGTCCTTCAGCAGATAACTCCTAAGAACAAGGACATCTTCTTACCTATCTGCAATATTATTGTCCCTTCCAAGGAATTTATCGTGGAAATCCAATATACAGTTCCTACCTAGATTTTCCTATTTGTTCTCTAAATGCTCTTTATAAGTTTTTTAAAAAATCCAGAATCTTCTCAAACATCTCGCATTACATTTGATTGTCATATCTTTAATCTAGAACAGTCCCTCACTTTTGTCATTTGCATGTTTTATGACCTTGACTTTTTTCTTTTTTCTTTTTTTTTTTGTCTTTTTGCTATTTTTTGGGCTGCTCCCACGGCATATGGAGGTTCCCAGGCTAGGGGTCCAATCGGAGCTGTAGCCACTGGCCTCCACCACAGCGATGGCAACGCTGGATCCTTAACCCACCAAGCAAGGCCAGGGATTGAACCCGCAACCTCATGGTTCCTAGTCGGATTCGTTAACCACTGCACCACGACGGGAACTCCGACCTTGACATTTTTAAGAGTCCAAACCAGTTTTCCTCTAGAGTGTCTCATACAGTTGACTAGTCTCTTTCCTTATAGTTAGTCAAATTAAATGTTGTTGTTAGAAATAATAATATAGATGATTCTGTGTCATCTACTGCTAGTTTGTCCCTTTATTATGGTAAATTTGAATATTTAGTGAAGATGGTATCTACCTATTATTCTCTTTTGTAATTAATAAGTAATCTATGAGAGACTGTGAGTATCCTTTTCCCCAGAACTCTTTCTCCTGTTGTATTTTCCATTGATGATCCTTGCTTGAATTGTTCATTGCCTGGTGGTTGCAAAAAAATAATTTTCTAATTCTGTATTTCTTTCTATATTTGTTAGTTGGCAGTGTCTTGTAAAGATATTGCTAATTTTTAAATGGAATTTATCAGAGTCTTGAAGGATTTATGGTGAATGAAACAGATTTTGTTTTTCTTAGTAGTGGGGTGCTAAATATATTTACATTACCCTCAGCCACAGAGGATCCAAAGAAAAGGTACAAGAGAGAGAGATCTCAACCTTTTTAAAGCTTGAAATGTATAAACTCTTGCACTGCGTTTGCATTATTTGGGGATGTTTGCTGCTTTTCTTTCTTTGAGAGACCACTCTTTTTTTTTAGGAAGAATCAGAAAAACCTGTAGAAACATTTCCCCCCAGCTTCTTAGTATTTTTTGTAAACCAAATTAGGTAATTTTTTCCCCATGTTTCTTTGGATGGTTTTGTAATTTTTTTTTTTTTTTTTTTTTTGGTAGTAATTTAACTGGTGGTACTTATGCAGTGTCATGTAAAGTGGCTATTTTAAAAATCCTTTTCTTCTGTAATGTATAAGAAATGCCCTGGTTGAATGAGCTGTCCAAACCTGACTGCCCAGCTGTGAAAACATGAACAGAATATTTGAGACTGACTGTAACTGTCGTAGGCCTTTTTTAGGCGATATTCTTTACATGTCGTCTTCCTTGTTTGTTCTCAGTGATTAGTTGCTACTAAAAATGGCACCAATTTCTAACATTTTTATGTTGTCATTTAGATTAGTTTGTAAAAGAAAAAAAAAGGCCTGATCCTCTCAAGTTTGTGAGCTGTGATAAAATCTACCTTTATCCTAGTCTTTCTCCATGTTCCAACCAGTTTAATTTAGCCTTTCAGTCTAAGTATGTAGTTTTTTAAGGTCCCTATCTCATATGTACTAGAGAACAGCCAAATATAGCCACAGAGTATTTGGAGATGGGTTGGCTGCAGGATGAGCAGAGTAGGCACTAATGCCATGTGACATTATTTAGTTGTGATGATAACATTGCATTGACTTTGTTCATCATATTACATAGAACTTGGCCAAGATTTATTTACCTTTTTGTTCTTAGAGACGAGAATAAAATTATGTAGGGTCTTAGGCATGTACCCTAGTTTCCAATTCCTAGGGCAGATATGCTGAGGTTTACTTTTTAAACATTTCTTTTGGCTGTGCCTATGGCATATAAAAGTTCCCAGGCCAGGGATTGAACTTGAGCCACAGCAGTGACAACTTAACAGTGATCCTTGGAATTCTTGCTGTGGTGCAGCAGGATCAGCTGTGTCTTAGGATTGCTGGGCCGCAGGTTGAATTCCTGGCCTGGCACTGTGGGTTAAAGATCCTGAGTTGCTGCAGCTGTGGCTTAGGTCACAACCGCAACTCAGATCTGATCCCTGGTCAGGGAACTCCGTATGCTACAGGGTAGCCAAAAAAGAAAAAACAAAACAAAACCCCAAACAAAACAGTGATCCTTAACTTCTAGGCCACAAGGGAACTCCTGAGGCTTACTTTTGTTTTATCTCCAAAGATGGTATGGTCATCATGGTTCCCTAAGGGAGATGAAACTGAAGATGCTTTGAAGCTGGCCCCTTGAGTGCACCGTCAGGAAGTCCTTAGGCAAGATGTATTAGATAGGTGTGGAGTATTTTTTTTCAAAGCTGTGTAAAAGATGTGAGATTTTTTTTCAAAGCCCCTGAGTTTTTTTTTTTTTTCCCTTCTCTGTGCACAGAAACAACAGATAGATTAGAGACTTGAATGTTGGTTTACAATTTAGCGTTTTGGCACTTTCTCCTTTTTTAAAAATGAAAAGAATAAAAGTTCCTAGCGTTTTTTAGAAAGTAGCCCTCTGACTAGGCTGTAGGATAAGACACATTTTGACCATTGCTGGCTTATTCTAAGTTCCTTGTGAGGTGAACACACTTTTGAAAAACATAATTATAGATTTACTTGATCATTTTGTAACTGTTACTTTAAATTATGTCCCAAAGAAAGGTTTATGAACAACAGTAAACCACAAATGTTTTGTTTATGAGGATAGTTTTGTCTGAATCACATTTTCTGTTTGTCATTCTGGGACTTTTGGGGTATCAAACATTTTCATGTCTACTCTGGGTATGTCTACTCTGTTCTAGTAGCTTCAGAAATTTTGGTTGGCACTGAGCCTAGCAATTGTTTATCTTTTCAGGAAGTATCCATGACAGTTAAATGGGTGGGGTGGGGATGGGGGGAGAAGGGGCAAGAAAAACAGGAATTACTTCTAAATATGCATCTTTAATGGATAATTGAATTCCTGAGAGCAAAGTTCTTTTGAAGGACAATGACTAAGCAGAAAATAGTACCTTTTTATTTGTAACGTTTCTTTAGTCTGCTTTTATAGTCATAGTTTTTTTTTCCTTGTATGATGAATATTTTCAAACATATAGCAAAGTAGAAAGAGTAATATAATAGCCATTGTATTTGTTTTTTGCTCTTGTTAATAAATTACAACAAACTTACTGGTTTTAAAAAACACCAATTTATGATTTTATAGTTATGGAGTTCAGAAGTCCAAAAAGAGTTTCAGAGGACTAAAATTAAGATGTAGTATCAGGGCTGTGTTCTTGCTGGAGAATTAGTTTCTTTGCCTTTTCCTACTTCCAGGGACCACATAGATTCTTAGGCTTATGGCCTCATTTCTCCATCTTCAAAGCCAGCAGGTCATGTGAGTCCTTCTCACACTGTTCTCTCTCTGGTTCCATCTTCCAGTTCCCTCTTCCACTCTTAAGAAAGTGATTACATTGCATTCAGCTGGATAATCTAGGCTAATGTTCTCTCTCCAGGTTACCTGATTAGCAACCATAAATCCCCTCTGCCATCAACATAACATATATGCACATCACGGAGGTATGGACATAATTGAGGTGATGAAAATGTTCTGAAAAATGGTAATGGTTTTACAGTTCATTCATAACTTTACTAAAAATCATTGATTTGTGCAGTTGAAATCGGTGGATTTTATGCTGCCTAAGTCATACTCGAATAAAGTTGTTTTTCTAGCCTTTAGATGTTCTCCTTTGCTTTTAGGAGTAAGTCCAAAGTTCTTCTTAAAAAATTTTTTTTAAAGTTTTATTGAAGTATAGTTAATGTTGTGATAATTTCTGCCGCACAACAAAGTGACCCAGGCATACATATACACACATCCATTCTCTCTGATTCTTTTCCTACATAGATTATCACAGAATACTGGGTAGAGTTCTCTGTGCTATACAGCAGGTCCCTGTTGGCCAGTCGTTCCATATGGCTCAGTGTGTATACGCTAATTTGTCTTTTCTAGGGCCGCACCCTCGGCATATGGAGGTTCCCAGGATAGGGGTCCAATCGGAGCTGTAGCCGTCGGCCTATGTCAGAGCCACAGCAACATGGGATCTGAGCCACATCTGTGACCTACACCACAGCTCATGGCAACGCCGGATCCTTAACCCAGTGAGCAAGGCCAGGGATAGAACCTGCCACCTCATGGTTCCTAGTCAAATTTGTTAACCACTGAGCCACAATGGGAACTCCCCAAGTTCTTAATGAAGTGTATTGGTCTCGTCCTAATTAAATTTTTAAAAATTGCGGCAAAATAGACATAACGTAGAATTTACCACCTTAACCATTTTTATATATACAATTCAGTAGTGTTAAACATATCGTGCAGTTGGTCTCCAGAAAGCTTTCATTTTGCAAAACTGAAACTCTTTACCATTAAACAAAAAAACATTCATTTCCCCTTTCCCTTAGCCTGTCAGTGTTATTCTCCTTTCTGTTTCTATGAATTTGACTACTCTAGATTCCCCGTATAAGTGAATAATATAGTATTTGACTTTCCATGACAGCTTATGTCTCTTAGCATAATGTCCTCAAAGTTCATCCGTGTGTCACATGTGGCAGTTTTTCGTTTTTAAGGCTCAGTAATTGTATGTATATACCACATTTTGTTTAATCCATTCATCCGTTGATGGACACTTGGGTTGCTTCCATCTTTTGGGTGTTGTAAATAATGCTAGTTTTATCCTGCAATTGCAGCCACTCAGTCATATCATCAGGCCCCATTTCTAGTTCTCTTGCTATACCCATCACATCTGCAGTTACGTCCTCTAGGGAAGAAGACCTGAACCCTCCAAGTCATCCGCGAGGATGAGGGTTGCAATCAGCTCCTTCCAAACCCCTGTAAATATTCATCTTTTGACCTCCTCCCACAAATCACCAATGTCCCTAACGGCATCCAGAACGGTGAGTCCTTTCCACAGGGTTTTCAAGGGACTGCCCATATCTACCAGAGAATCACTGTCTGTGGCAGCTATAGCCTCACAGATTGTATTTCTTGGAAGTCGAAGGCGTCCCCCCGGTGGCACAGTGGGTTAAGGATCCGGTGTTGCCACTGCAGTGGCTCGGGCCCCCACCGTGGCACAGGTTCGATCCCTGGCCCTGGAACTTCTGCATGCCATGAGTTTGGCCAAAAAAAAAAAAAAAAAAAAAAAGACTTGGAAGTTGAAATGACTCCTTGACCCATGGCTGCAGAATGGGTGTTGTGCTGGCAGGCTTGAAAACCACATGAATCTCAGTGTTTGTGTCCAGCAGAGCTCTTGGGTGACCAGGAACATCATCGGCAGTCTCAGCGGTGGGCTTGAAATATTCGCAGACCATGTGGCAAAAAACAGATGTACGGTCCTCCAGGCTTTGTTGTTCCATGTACAGAGCGCAGGCAGGGTAGAGATTTAGCAAAGCTCTTAAAGGCCCCGGGGTTTACAGAGTGGGAAATGAGTACTGGCTTCAACGTACAGCCACCAGTTACATTAGCCCTAACAAAAACTCTGTCCTCTGAAGCCAGACACAGAAAGTCCTAGACGACATCTTCTTGAGACCAATATAAAGCTCTTCCATCTACACTGAAAATCGATTGTTAGTACAGCCACCTTCGTGAATCTTCTTACCCACATCATCTGGAAAACTTGCTGCAGCTTCTGCTTCAGCACGTGCCGCTTCACCTGGCACTTTTATGTTATGGAGATGGCTTCTCTCCTTAAACTTCAAGAACCACCTCTGCTAGCTTTAACCTCTCTTTCTGCAGCTTCCTCACCTCTCAGCCTTGTTCACAGAGTTGAAGAAGAAGGCCTTGCTCTGGATTAGGCTCTGGCTTTAGGGAATGTTGTGGCTGTTTGATCTTCTGTCCAGACCACTCAAACCTTCTCCACACCAACAGTATGGCTGTTTTACTCTCTCATCATCTGTGTGTTCACTGGAGTAGCACTTTTCATTTCCTTTAAGAACTTTTCCTTTGCTTTCACAGCTTGGCATGTTGACATGCCTTCCTCAATAAGCTTAATCATTTCTAGCTCAAAAGCTAGAAAAAATGTGGGAGATGTGTGACTTTCCTTTCACTTGAACATTTAGAGGCCATTGCAGGGTTACCAACTGACCTAATTTCAATATTGTTGTGTCACAGGGAATAGGAAGGCCTAAGGAGAGGGAGAAAGATGGGGGAATGACTGGTTGGTAGAGTGGTCAGAAAACACACAGCACTTATCAATTAAGTTCATAGTTGTTTTGTTTTGTTTGCTTTTTAGGTCCACCCTTGCCGCATATGGAAGTTCCCAGGCTAGGGGTCAAATTGGAGCTGCAGCTCTCAGCCTGCGCCACAGCAGCACGGGGTCTGAACCATGTCTGTGACCTACACCACAGCTCACGGCAAAACCGGACCCTGACACACTGATTGAGGCCAGGGATCGAATCTGCATCCTCATGGATACTATAGGATTTGTTTCTGCTGAGCCACGACAGGGACTCCTAAGTTCATGGTCTTTATGGGTACAGTTCATGGCATTCCAAAACAGTTACAATAGAAACATCATATATCACTGATCATAGATCACTCTAACAAATATAATAATAACAAAACATTTGAAATGTGAGAATTAACAAAATTGTGACGCAGAGACACAGAATGAATGCTGATGGAAAAATGGTACTGATAGACTTGCTAAGCTGCAGGTTTGCTACAAATTTTCAGTTTTTTGTTGTTTTACCCGGGGCTCTACCCCCAATGGGCTTATGGAATTTCCCAGGTCAGGGATTGAATCTCAGCTGCAGCTGGGACTGTGCCACTGTTGGGGCAGTGGCACTTCCTTAACTCACTGCACTGGGCTTGAGATCGAGCCCACAGCTCACCAGCAACCCTAGCTGCTACAGAGAAAATGCCAGATCCTTAATCCCCTGTGCCACAGCGGGAAATCCCAAACTTTCATTTTGTTTAAAAAGAAAACAAAAAGCAGCTATCTGTAAAGTGCAATAAAGTGAAGCACAATAAAATGAGATATGTTTATAGTCCCATTATAAAATTGTGAGGGCTGGAGTTCCTGTCGTGGTTCGGTGGAAATTAATCCAACTGTTATTCATGAGGTTTCGGGTTCAATACCTGACCTCGATCAGTGGGTTAAGGATCCGGCGTTGCCATGAGCTGTGTTGTAGTTTGCAAATGCGGTTCAGATCCTGCATTGCTGTGGCTGTGGTGTAGGCCAGCAGCTGCAGCTCCCATTTGACCCCTAACCTGGAAACTTCCATATACCATGGGTGCGGCCCTAAAAAGACAAAGAAAAAAAAAAGTGTGAGGGATAAATGTGATAAAAAGAAAGGAAAAATACAGTTGCTCACGGGTTAGGGGTGCCAACCCTCCATGCTTTTGAAAATCCCTGTATAACTTATATTTGGTCCTATATCAGCAATTCCAAATCCATGGATTCATCCAGTCTTGGATCATGTAGTATTTACTGTTGAGTAAATCTCAATATAATGGACCTGCATAATTCTTTTTTTTTTTTTTTTCTTTTTCTTTTTGCTTTTTAGGGCCACACCCACGGCATATGGAAGTTCCCAGGCTGGGGGTCGACTCGGCTTGGAGCTACAGCTGCCAGCTTAACGCCACAGCCACAGCAGCACAGGATCCAATCCTCGACTGCGACCCACACCACAGCTCACCACAACGTCGATCCCCAACCAACTGAGTGAGACCAGGGATGGAACCTGCAACCTCATGGTTCCTAGTCAGATTCGTTTTCCTCTGCGCCGTGACGGGAACTCCTGACCTGCATAATTCAACTCATGTCCAAGGGTCATGTATTTTGCTCACTAATGTATTCCATTCAGCAGATATTTATTAAGTACTTGCTATATGCCAGGCACTGTTCTCAGCCTGAGGGATACAGGCATAAAGAATCAGAGAGAGAATATGTTATCTTCTGTAGTGCACATGCAAGTGCACAGCAAGCTTATGGTCATCTGTTAACTCACTTCACTGGCAGAGAACTGAAGGCTTGGGCCCGGCTTCCCCGAGAAAGATTCCTCGAGTCTGCTTTTCTCCATGACCATACTTGAGAGGAGACAGGATGTGGGACCAGCGTTGGAGATAGTTCATTTATGAGGGCTTTGCTGCTTTAGCTTTCCTCTTGCAATAAAATGCTACTTTTTGGAGCCAGGGCTTGACTAGGGGTAAAAAAATTATAGCCTCCTGATGATAGAACTCCTTTCAAACTTAAGTTCACTGCTTATCCATTTCATATTTGAACCTTACCTTTGATAAATTATCAATTCCAGTAGTATTAATTAGGTCTTAGTCTCCAAGATTGTTAAAGCAAATTGCTAACACTGGCCCTTAGCTCTGCTTATCATTCCAGGTTAAAGGTCTCTACTCAGGGCATGGATGGGTAATTCTGGATTGAGAGCTTTCTCAAATCTTCTGTGGAATGTCAGCCCCCAAATTTCCCCTCTTCTCAGCTACGTTGCTTTCAGATATGCTTTATAATGAGAAGCAGATAGCAGTTGCAGGGGGAGAGCCCTGGGGCTATCTACTTTGTATATGTCGGATTTCACAGTTTCTTAGTTACATAGAAAATTTATTTGCTGAAATTCAGCAATTTTTTTCTTTTTTTCTTTTTTGGCTGAGCCTGTGGCATGTAGAAGTTCCCAGGCCTGGAATCGAACCCACTGGAATCGAACCCACACCGCAGCAGCCACCCAACTGCTGCAGAGACAACACCAGATCCTTAACCTGCTGCACCACAAGAGAACTCCTCAGTAGTCTTTATTTGACTACTAGAGGTTTCAGATCTCAGGCTTTAGCCAGAAAGTTGTATTCTGTCTTTTTTCTGGAAGGCCAGATTGGATTGGGTTGTGTTTTAACAGATTGGATTGTCTTGCAGATTTTCACTGAAGTTTGCAGTCTTCTGGTTTTCTTTTATTGTCCAGGCTCCATCTAGCTTTGGAGTGCATATGGAGTGTAACCAATTACTTTGCTACATACAAGGCCTACTGCCTTGCTCAGCCAAGCTAGAGGGGAGCCCAGTTCTTTCTACTTCACCTTGACTTTGATATATATACATTGTGGGTTTAACTTTTGAAATACTTTCAGTCTTGTGTCATTTAGGACTTTATTGGAGGTGAACCAGAGCGCTGTCTTAAGTGAGCTTGAATAAAAATGAGAATGAATGAGGATACAGGAGTATCTTAGAACCTAAGCTAGTAGTTCATTTGGGTTTCAGAAGCAGCCAGAACCATGGACTTGAATGATGTCAGGCCTCTCTTTTTCTGGCTGATTGTGTTTGTGGTGTTCTCGCAACTCTCATACGTCTTGTGCCTTTTGCACATTCTCTCCCTCTATCTGAAATCTTCCTTCACCCCCTTTCTCTAGGTGGTTAACTAGTTCATTGGGTATAGTTTTGATGCTACCTAGTTGATGAAGCTTTTCCTGAATTCCTGAGTTTGAGTAAGGTATTTTCTGTAGTTTTTGTGGTCCTTGGTTGTGTTTCTTCTCTGACATTTACCACATTGAATTGTGATAACTTGTTTCCAAATCTTTCTTAATAGACTTTGGTGTTCCTTGGTAATAAAGACTTATCTTTACATTTGTAGTACCCAGAGCCATGAACAAGTGAAAAATAAATATAAAAGAAGTATATGTACTTATCAATTGGCAGATAGGGAAAAAGGTTTTGTGCTTATAATTAGGTCGACTGATTCTTACATAAATGTTGTTGGTTCCTTCAGTCCTAGAAACTGTGTTTGGTGGGAATGGAAATATCTTTTAGGGTGATCCAAGAAAAAGTGTACCATACTTGAGTTATGGTGAGGTGCAGTGCATGTCTCAGCTTGTTTTCCCATTCAGTTTCCCATGTCGGAGCTTTGCTATTTATTGTATTTTCCATGGAAGTGTCACCAAAGACTAGCTAGGACTGCATATAAATAGGGCAAAAATCCCACTCACACCCAAGAGTCTGTCCAGCTCTTTTTTTTCTCTTAAAAACGTTTGACTGGAGTTCTCTTGTGGCTCAGTGGGTTAAAGGTCCAGTGTTGTCACTGCAGCAGCTTGCGTTGGGGTGGTGTAGGTTCGAACTTTTGTATACTGTGGGCATGGCCAAAAAAAAAATTTTTTTTTTTTTTTTTTTTTTTTTTTTTTGTCTTTTGCCATTTGTTGGGCCGCTCCTGCGGCATATGGAGGTTCCCAGGCTAGGGGTCTAATCGGAGCTGTTGACACCAGCCTACGCCAGAGCCACAGCAACGCGGGATCCGAGCCGCATCTGCGACCTACACCACAGCTCACGGCAACGCTGGATCGTTAACCCACTGAGCAAGGGCAGGGATCGAACCCGCAACCTCATGGTTCCTAGTCGGCTTCGTTAACCACTGCGCCACTACGGGAACTCCCAAAAAATTTTTTTTCATCTTTTTTTAACATGTGGTGCTGTTACAGTTGGATAACCACAGGCAAAAGAATGAAGTTGGACCCCCTACCTCACTCGTGTACAAAAATTAACTGAAAATGGATCCGTGACCCAGATAAAAGCTAAAACAATAAAACTATTTGAAGAAACAGGGATATATCTTCATTACCTTAGATTTGGCTGTGATTCTTAGATTTGACATCAAAGTCACAAGCAGCAAAATAAAGACTAGATAAATTAAACTTCAACAAAATTAGAAACTTGTGTGCGTCGTCGAAAGCCATTATCAAGAAAGTAAAAGGACAGGCAACATAGTTGAAGAAAATATTTCTTGGGAGTTCTTTGGTGGTCTAGTGGTTAAGATTTGGCACTTTCACTGCTGCGGCCCAGGTTCACTCCCTGGTCTGGGGACTGAGATCCCACATCAACCCATTGCATCTATCAAATAAGGGCCTAGTATCCAGAATATGTAAAGAACTCTTACAACTGAACAACAGGAAAACAAGCAACCCTAGTAAAAAATAAATGAACAAGGGATATTAATAGACATATCTCCAAAGAGGATGTACAATAGCCAACAAGTATATGAAAACTTCCATATGCCAAGGGTTCAGGCCTAAAAAGCAAAAAGAAAAAAAAAAGAGCAAAGAACACACATGCCCATACAGACACTTGTATGTGAATGTTTATAGCAACATTACTCATAATAGTCAAAAGATGATAGAAACAACTGAAATGCCTATCAGCAGATGAATGGATAGACAAAATTTGGTAGGTACATATAATGGTATATTATTTAGCCATAAAAAGGAATGAAATACTGATCATCATGCTGCTATTTGGGATGCATCTCAAAAATATTATGCTAAGTGGAAGAAGGCAGAGATAGAAGTTTGCAGATTATATGATTCCTTTTATGTAAGTTACCCAAAACAGGCAAATTCATAGAGACAGAAAGCAGATTTGTGGTTGCCAGCAGCTGTGGGGGGAGGAGGAAGAACAAGGAGTGATTCTGTTTATAGGGTGTTCTCAACGGGTATGAGATGACTTAAGAGTTTTGAAAGTAGAGGTGGTGGTTGCACGATGTTGTGAATGCAGTAAATATCACTGAATTGTATATATTAAGTATGTAGTTAATTGTTGTGTGAATTTCACCTCAATTTTTTTTAGAAAGGAAAAATAGTTTGATCATGATCATTAGCCAAAGGGACTCAGAAATTAAACTCTGCAATGCTAGTGTCGAGTTGCTGTATCCTCAGCATCTGCCCCCCTCTGCCCCCTTTTAAACAATAGGCCAGTTGTGTTTTCTCAGATGTCAAGAATGCCCAATGTAAGATGGCTTTGAGATTCCCTAATTTAGTAGTTCAACTACATCATCAAGGACACAGCAGTTATTTCCCTCTTTCTGATCTATCATCCTCAGCATATCAGTTTCATCCTCATTAGGTCGTCTGAGTGTTCCCTAGGTGGCTGTTTTTTTTTTTTTTTTTTTTTAAATCTTGCAGTGGTGGGAAAAAAAGATACCTTTTCTTTCTGTTTTTTTTTTTTTTTTTTTTTTTCCTTTACCTTTGTTTTATAAACTTTTCTTTTTTTCCATACCCATAGCATGCAGAAGTTCCTGGGCCAGGGATTGAACCCCTGCATTGTTGGTGGGAATGTAAGTTGGTGTAGCCACTATGGAAAACAGTAAAGAAATTTCTTTAAAAAACTGAAAATAGGGCGTTCCTGTTGTGGTACAGCAGAAATGAATCCAACCAGTATCCATGAAGATGTGGTTTTGACCCTAGGCCTCGCTCAGTGGGTTGGGGATCCGGCATTGCTGTGAGCTGTGTTGTAGGTCAAAGATGCAGCTCAGATCCTATGTGGCTGTGGCTGTGGCTGTGGTGTAGGCCAGCCAATTCAACCCCTAGCCTGAGAACTTCAGTATGCCACCAGTGAGGCCCTAAAAAAACCCAAAAAACAAAAAAACAAAAAAAAAAAAAACCATTCGACCCAGCACTCCCACTCTTGGGCATATATCCAAAGAAAACTTTAATTCGAAAAGATACATGCACCCCAGTGTTCATGGCAGTGCTATTTACAATAGCCAGGACATGGAAGCAACCTAAATGTCTATTGACAGAGGAATGGATAAAGAAGATGTGGTACTATACACAATGGAATATTACTCAGCCATAAAAAGAATGAAGTAATGCTATTTGCAGCAACATGGATGGACCTAGAGAGTATCATACTAAGTGAAGTAAGACAGAGAAAGACAAATATCATATGATACCACTTTTATGTGGAATCTAAAATATACAAACAAACTTATTTACAAAACAGAAATAGACTCTCAGACATAGAAGACAAACTTAGAGTTACCAAAGAGGAAAAGGGGTCGGGGAGAGAGAGATTAGGAGTTTGGGATTAGCAGATCCAAACTACTGTATGTGAAATAGCTAGCAATAAGTTCCTACTGTATAGCACAGGGAACTGTATTCAGTATAAACCCAAATCACTTTGCTGTGCACTAGAAACTAGCATGATATGTAAATCAACTGTGCTTCACTTAAAAAATAAAAAATGAATAAAGTTTTACCATTTTAACTTACTACAATTCTGTAGTATAAAGGATATTCACAGTGTTATGTAACCATCACCATCATCCATCTTTGCTTGTGCCCTTTTTTCCCCTGTTACACTACCTCCCTTTGTTCTTCAGGACACTTAACCATTTGAAATCAGAGAAAAACTTTTCTTGAGCAAAAACACTGAAGGAACTGAGACGTTTAACCTTTCAGGCTGGGCCTCATGCTGAGTTAGTGCCTTCCCTTTCCCATCTCCTCAGCCAGCTCTGTTTCATGCAGTTTCTTATTGGCTAGTAATAATAGTTGCATATGTTGTTTTGAACAGAATACAGTGCTATCATGTCTGCTTGTTCTTACATTGAATTGGAGCTGTTTAGTCTATTCTTGCTGTTCCTTGGCCCAGTGAGTTAGTGATCTAGATGGTCCAGGTGCCAAGGAACTTATACCCACATTTTAAGTTGTGTACCTTCCTGATAGATTAGAGCACCACTGGGCTAATGTCCACTCTCCACCTTTTACTTGTAAAATGAATATGCTTTGTCATCCTTCACTCCTGCTTCCTGCCAGGAATCCAGTTCACTACTTTCAGTTTCACTTCGTGCTTTAACAAATATTTCCTAATCTGTGGCTAAATTTCCTATATAATAGAGGTACAAGTAAGCAGGTTTTTTGGCTTGACTGTGGGATGAAGGCTGATTTGAGGAGGGAGATGAATCTGCCTAAGTAGGGTAGCTGGACTTTTCCACTTGTTAGTATTTCTACTGCGCTCGTCTCTGAGTCCTGTCTGATATGAGGTGGAGCCAAGTGGCGAAATATGACACAGGCTGAGGATAAGAATTGGCAGTTGTCCTGAGCGCACAAATAGTTTCTTCCCTCTCAAGCATATTTTACAGCCAAGTGAACAGAAAACAATTCAGGCTGTTTGCCTGGGACCTTCGGCAGAAAAATTATCTTTATAAAATGTGGACACTTAGTTTTTATGAAAAGCTTTCAGAAGAACAAAGTGCAAACTAGGCTTATTTTTCTCTCCCTCATTTTATCTTTGATCTCTAAGTATAAGGCTGATTCCAGATGTACTCCTAAGCCTATTTGTGGGTGGTAGGGTCTGGGCCTCCCCAAGTTTGACCAGTCACATATTCTTCACTTTGGATCACAGTCAGCTAGATAAGGAAATTTCTAGAAGAGTCTAAAGTCCAAGTGTTCCTATTGAATGGTCAAGTAAACAGGCACAGTTTGGACCCTGGCCCAGCTCTGCGCTGTGTAAATTTTATCTAGCACACACGGGCCGGCAGCTGGTAGTGGTATAATTCCAGGCAGTACTGATTAATACTACAGGCCACCCTTGCATGAGCCTTGACCTGAGGTAGCTGCTCTAAATATAGCCTTCCTTTCTGGCAGCTGCAAACACCTGGAGGAGCAGACAGGCCCCCAGCAGAAAAGTATTTGCTGTTAATAGCATGTCTCTTCAACAGTTGTGTACTGTCAGAACTTATTTCATGCTATGTTTGTGCATAATTAAAAGCAACCCGCTGAATCCATTGGCTTATGGTTGGGTTATGTTTGGAAAAGGCTATTTTTGCGTGGTTAAACTGTGGGGTCTGGGAATGATGTCACTGGTTTGAGGAAGACCATAATAAGAGAAGCAGTTACCGTAATTTCTTTGATCTCTAATGAACATAGCTTACTTAAACCCTTTAGTGGCCTTTGGTTTCTGGCACTGATGAACCATGCTGTCAGTCATGTGATTCTGTTCAATTAGAAACTCTGATTTGTGTGCTTGGAGTTCCTTCGTAAGGGGGCTTATAAGCATGTAAGTAATTAAAAAGAAAATTTACAAAATGGTACTTCCGAAAAGAAACTACAAATGACTTGTAAACATATAAAATACATTTAACTTCTCATAAAAAGAGAAAACTTTCTCTCGAGAAAACCATTTTAAGACCTCACTGAGATCTTATTTTTTACCTATCAGATTGACAAAAATCCAAAACGTTGGAGAAAAACTGTTGATGAGCCAGTGGGGAAATAGAAACTGTAGTACATTCTTTTTTTTTTTTTTTTGTCTTTTTGTCTTTTTGTCTTTTTGCCTTTTCTAGGGCCGCTCCTGAGGCATATGGAGGGTCCCAGGCTAGGGGTCAAATCGGAGCTGTAGCTCCAAGCCTTCACCACAGCCACAGAAACACGGGATCTGAGCCAAGCCTGCGACCTACACCACAGCTCACGGCAACGCCAGATCCTTAACCCACTGAGCAAGGGCAGGGATCGAACCCGCAACCTCATGGTTCCTAGTCGGATTTGTTAACCACTGCGCCAGGACAGGAACTCCTGTAATACATTCTTGATGGGAGCATTCCTTAAGTATATAACTCTTTTATTTGAGGGAAGTTTAGATAAAGCCACAAATATATGCCTTTTGACTCAGCAGTACCACTTTTAGGAATTTATCCTATAGGGATGCACTTATATATAAAACTATGTGGCTTAAGCTTATGCTTGGAAGAATTAAAGATTAGAAACAAACTCAAAGTGGACTGGTTACATAAATAATGGTGTGTTTATAGTGGATACGGCTATAAAAAAGCAGTTAGGATACTCCTTTTGTACTGACTTAGAAATGTCCTCATGATACAGTATTAAAAGAATAAAGAAAAGGGTAGTGTATAATATGCTACCAATTGTGTAAGAATGGTGAAAATAAGAATGTAATTTGCTTGTATGTGCATAAGGAAGTTTTGGAAGGATATTTAAGAAATATGTGTGTGTGTGTGTGTGTGTAGGAAAGAAGAGAGAAGATGAGTATTTTCTATTGTAAGAAACTTTTTAAACCATGCACATGTATTGCTTTTTAAAAAAATTAAATAATTAGGGAGTTCCCTTCGTGGCGCAGTGGTTAACGAATCTGACTAGGAACCATGAGGTTGCAGGTTCGATCCCTGGCCTTGCTCAGTGGGTTAAAGGATCTGGCGTTGCCTTGAGCTGTGGTGTAGGCTGCAGACATGGCTTGGATCCTACGTTGCTGTGGCTCTGGTGTAGGCCGGTGGCTACAGCTTCCGATTCGACCTCTAGCCTGGGAACCTCCACGTGCCGTGGGAGCGGCCCTAGATAAAGCAAAAACAAAACAAAACAAAAAAAACAAAAAAACAAAAAACAAAACAAAACGAAAATTAAATAATTAGAATGTTTAATTGTTTTAATTAAAATCTTTTATTTTAAAAAATTCAAAAATTCTTAAAATTTTATTTTATTTTTAAAATTTTTATTTAATTAATTTTCTTATTTTTGCTGCAGCACGTGGAAGTTCCCAGGCCAGGGATCATACCCAAGCCACAGCAGTGGCAACATCGAATCCTTAACTGCTAGGCCACCAGGGAACTCCCTAGAATTTTTTTTTTTTTTTTTGGCTTTTTAGGGCCACGGGTGTGGCATATGGAAGTTCCCAGGCTAGGGGTCAAATTGAAGCTGCAGCTGACAGTTAAAGCTACAGAAACACAGGATCCGAGCTGTCTCTGCAAGCTATACCACAGCCCTTGGCAACACCAGATCCTTAACCCATTGAGTGAGGCCAGGGATCAAACCAGCATACTCATGGATACTAATTGGGTTCATTACTGCTGAGCTACCATGGGAACTCATGGTGGGTTTTTTTTGTTTGTTTGTTTTTTGTTTTTAATGGCGCTTGTTGGAGTTCCTGCTCTGGCACAATGGGTTAAAGATCTGATGTTGTCTCTGCAGCAGCTCGGGTTCCTCTGGAGGCAGAGATTCGATCCCTGGCCTGGGAGCTGTGGGTGCAGCTGAAAAAAAAAGGGGGAGTTTCTTTGAATTTTTGTCACAGTTACAGAGGGACTCTCTTTTACTTGAGTTCGTTGTCCACACTTGCTGTTCTTGTGCGTAAGAGGGAGATTTCCTCATGCTGCTGCTGATGGTAGTAGTAATGTCTGTTACTTTCCATGAGGGTACCTTGGGAAGAAAGTGGTACACCAGTTTGTTGGTCCTGGTGTTTTTCCTGTTATTCCTCAGCCAGAATCAGTGACTCTGAAGATTATGTAATGGGAGCCATGTCTGCACCTTCTGTGTATAGGTTCTATAACACACCTTAAGAAACACGTTTTTTCCCTTTGTTTGACAATTAGGATAAATATCCTCTGGAGAGGACTTAAGTTTTTGCCTTTTCTCTTTATTTATAGGAACCTGCAAGCAGCAATTGGCGCCTATTATGACTTTGAGAGCCCAAACATCAGTGTGCCCTCTATGTCCTTTGTTGAAGATGTCACCATAGGAGAAGGAGAGTCAATACCTCCTGACACTCAGTTTATAAAAACATGGCGGATCCAAAATTCTGGTAAATGTGTAATGAACAATCTTCCTTGTTCAATTTTCTTTTTCTTAGTAGTTAAAAGAAATAAGGAAATGTTTGAGCTTAAATTACGTGCTTGTGTAACTGAGTTTTTCCTTACACATGATGTAGCATTTTCTTGTACTGGTATAATGACCCAAGCATCATTGAAAAGATTTGCTAGATTAGGAAAAGTTTAGTCTTGATGACATTTAAACACAATATTCTTTTAATACCAGGAACTGGGCCTGTGTGGGGGCGATATTGTCTCCACCTGTGCAGTTTTACTCCATCATTTTACTTCTGCTCTAATTAATCCTCTAGTTATTTCCAGCAGGCTAGAGGAGTACATCCTTGAATGGAAAAAGGTAATTAGAGCTGTGAGCATCTGCTCTTTTGAAAGCTCATTTCTTTATAACCACAGAGATTATTCTATTTGAAATTTTCATTGAGCCATCTACCCGAGATCTTAACCCCACTTTGGAAAATAGGGTAAGAAGTGTAGGGATTTACCCAGAATGGAAAAGATGGAAAGATTAAGCAATTGCTTTTTTATTTTTATTTTCTAACTTTTTAAATTTTTTTAGCTTTTTAGGGCCACACCCACGGCATATGGAGGTTCCCAAACTCGGGGTCTACTCAGAGCTGTAGCTGCCAGCCTACACCATAGTCACAGCAACGTGGGATCCAAACCTCATCTGTGCCCAGTACCACAGCACATGGCAATGCCAGATCCCCAACCCACTGAGCAAGACCAGAGATCAAACCTGCAACCTCATGGATCGTAGTCGGGTTCATTAACTGCTGAGCCATGAAGGGAACTCCAGAAATTGCTTTTTTTAAAAAGCATTGATTTGGTGTACTTTAAGAAAAATATAACATAGTTTAATCATAGTTCTTTGAAAACAGTATATGAATATCTATCTGGTAATTGTTATTACTTTTTACTTGTTAAATTATTTTCTAATGACTTGTTAAATTTGAATGCGTTTAGTATTTCTTGTCCCATCCAATAACAGTTTATGCTGTCTAGGTGAAAATGCTTTAACTCTATTTTTAATGAGGACTTATAAAGAAATTCTAAGAGATGGAAAACTAGGCAAAAGCCTTATCTAGCTAAAAATTTGAGTGTGGGAGAACCTTGTCTAGCAAGGTAATTTGATGTGAGATGATATAAAACTCTGGGCAGAGTTCTCTTGTGGTTCAGCGGGTTAAGGATCAAGTGTCGTCACTGTGGGCGGTTCTGGTCACTGCTGTGGCGCAGTTTCGATCCCTAGCCTGGGAACTTCTAAATGCCTTGGATGTGGCCAAAAAAGAAGAAAAAGTTTTTAAAAACCCAAAAAACTCTGGAGACTCAAGCCTGTAAGAATGACCTTTTATTGGACCCTGTAGACTTTGCAGCTCTTTATATTTCAGTTCTTTTATGATGGGGAGAGGCTGGCTAAGCTAGTTAGCCATTTGTATAATAATTAATGTACCAAATTGTTATTCTCAGGTTTTCTGGCTTATTTAGTAGTAACTTTACCTTGGATGAAGGTTTGGTGTGGCCCTGAGCAAATGCATGTTATCCGGATTGCCTCCCAGTGTAGTAGATGACTGGGGACATCAAAAATTTTCATTAGCTTCTTTGACTTTTTGACTTTTTGGTTATAACAGTGTGGTGCATTGTTAGTTTAAGAGGCACATGGCAATATGGGAAAATAGACATGTTTTCTATTTTTCTTGAAATTATTGTTCAAAGTTTAATTATCTTTTCTCTGCCTAATTTCTTTCTCATCTTTCTTAATGTTGCTTGCTTTTAAAAATGTTAAAATAATATCTTTAGGTCACCTTTTATTCATCATGTTTCCTAATTGATTACTAAAGAGCTTTTGAAATGCAGACATGAATTTTTAAAATGAGTAACATTTGTTTAGGAAGTATAACTTATTAAAAGTTGTATCTATTTAAAGAAAATAATCCAAGACCTTGTTTACTTAATAGTGAAAACATTGGAAAATGATCTGGCTTTCCATGAGTTCTTTCTAGCATTTTTATTTATTTATTTATTTATTTATTTATTTATTGCTTTTTATGGCTGCACCTGCAGCATATAGAAATTCCCAGGCTAGGGGTCGAATCAGAGCTACAACTGCCAGCCTACCCCACAGCCACAGCAACACCAGATCCGAACCACATCTTCAGTCTATACCACAGCTCATGGAAACGCTGGATCCTTAATCCACTGAGCGAGGTCAGGGATCAAATCCAAATCCTCATGGATCTTGGTCAGTTTCATTTCTGCTGTGTGAGCCACAATGAGAACTCCTTTATATTGTTTTAAATATTGAAAGTTTGTTAGAGTACTATTGAAATGTTTTAAATACCATCTTGTTGCAGAATAACCATTTTATATTTTGGAAAGCCTCTTGATATATCTACTCACTCATTAGACACTTGGTTAATGAGAGATTGGATGGGATGGATATAAACTGGCTAGAATGTCAAATCAGAAGCCCAAAGAGGCTGCCTTTCACTTTGACTTGGAGAAAATCTGTTTTGGTGGGGCTGGCTCTTTTTCTTCATGCTTTTGCATAGTAACTCCAGTTTAAAAGTGTCTCTGAGTCTGCAGCCTTTCTTCCCATAAAAGGACATTTTTGTTTCTGTATATCTCTTGAAAAGTTGGGCAACAGTTGCTAGAGATCTACCTTTCAAGGTACTTTGAACTTTTTTATTCTCTGGAAATTGTTCCACCAGTTGTAAAATAGTTTTGCATCTGTAAACTTAATACTTTCTCTTTAATTAAGAAGAAACTGGCCTCTCATAACTAAGTGACAGGTATGTTGTTGGGGGGGCAGGGAGGGAAGGCACGCATGTGCACAGGTTCTTGGGCGTCATCCTAATCTGGCCTGCGTTCTTTCTGGAAGTAGAGTAGTAACACAGAAGTAGGTTGGGCCTTAGCTCTTTCTCCTCTGGCTTACTCTTATTCGGAACTTCCCTACGAGATGATAAGTGCTCACTGAAAGAGTTTCAGACATAATTTTCATGGTGCCTCTTTGCTGTTACGTTTTAAGCATACCAGGCATTCAGGTTTATAGCTGCTGAGATTGATAGGAACATATAACTGTCCCAGCACCTTCCCCAAAGAAGATAAATGTCACATAGTATTTAAAATCAAACACCTAATGTTGTCTAAGTTCTCAGATTCATTCACACAGTAGAAAAATAGAAGTGAAACATTTAATGACATTGATGCAGAATTCCAGAATCCAAACTTTTGGCACTGTAAGTTTTAGGAATTTGGCAAACTTGAGCAGGAAACCTTACAGTTGGAGTTTAAAATGAAAATTTGAAACTGTCCCTCTGAAGATGAAAAGTAGACAATTCTCTTCACCAGCATTTACAGCTTCTCAGTTATTACAGCCATGCTCTGCTGTCTAGCTGTGGTGAATGTGAAATTAAGCATATTATGACATCTGGTGTTTCTCTAATTTTAATGAAGTAGTTATGATTGTCATATGAGAGAGTGGCTTCAGAGTCATCTTTGTTTTCTGAACTACTTAGAAGTGAATAAATATAAAACAAGAGTTGGGGAGGGGGGAATCTTGAGAAAGAGCAACGATTCTCTTCATTTTTCATTTGACTCCTTAAAAGTTTCTACCTTTGTCTTTAGTATGACTGTAGAGAAGATATTCTGCTTCATTAATTCAACAGATTTTATTATGTTCCAGTCATTTTAACAGGTACAGGAGGAAAATGGCAGTAAGGTCAATGAAGGTCCCTGTTTTGCTTGTAACTTAATTTGAAATGCAGTCTCCAGACATAAAGGGGTTAAAAAGAGAAGGGATCTCCATTGAGGTTTGTCTTGCGTATTGCTCTTTGGATGTTCCTTACAGACTCCAAACTATATTTGTAATCGCTTATACCTAGAAAGCCCCAGGCTTTCTGGAACTGATGAACTTTTATTTTGTTTTTGCCCTGCTCTCTATCTTCTCAGAATTGCCATGTGATAGTTTTTTTTTTTTTTTTCTGTCTTGATTCGCTTTGCCTTTTTTTTTTTTTAATAAAATTATATTCTGTGATAACTGGAGAATCACAGCTTTAGTCATATGTGTGCTTGTGGTAGTTGACTTTGAAAATCATAAAACACAGATTAGTCTTTCTTTTCTTCTGGATTTATCTATCCCCCATTAAGCCAATTTGTCGCAGACTTAATTGGAAGCCCCGTTGTGTCATACTTCTAATCCATGTTTTCCCAGTTTGCTTGTCAGTATTTCCCTTCCTTCTATATCAAAAATCAGTATCAGGCAGAGCCTCCTTGCCTGCCCGCTTGTATCTCTCACAAGCACCGTATCTTTTTTTTTTTTTTTTTTGCTATTTCTTGGGCTGCTCCAGCGGCATATGGAGGTTCCCAGGCTAGGGGTTGAATCGGAGCTGTAGCCACCGGCCTACGCCAGAGCCACAGCAACGCGGGATCCGAGCCACGTCTGCAACCTATACCACACACAGCTCACGGCAACGCCGGGTCGTTAACCCACTGAGCAAGGGCAGGGACCAAACCCGCAACCTCATGGTTCATAGTCGGATTCGTTAACCACTGCGCCACGACGGGAACTCCAAGCACCGTATCTTAATAAATCTATTTCTTGCCTATCAAAAAAAAATATCAGTGACCTTTCAGAGTTACCTGACCTGACAATTGGGACTGTAAGAACTATTCATCATTGTGAACTGTTGGTAACTCTCAGAAGGAAGATGATTGGTTCCTCTTTTTATGTATTTATTTGTTTTATTGAAGTATACCTAATTTACAAGGCTGTGATAATATCTGCTGTACAACAGAGAGACCCAGTCATACCTATACACAGATTCATTCTCTCTCTCCGTAGATTATCACAGAATACTGGCTAGAGTTCTCTGTGTGCTATACAGCAGGTCCCCATTGGCCAATCATTCCACATACCTCAGTGTGCACATGCCAATCCCAAACCCCCAGTCCATCCCTCCCACCCCCCCACCTCTGGTTCCTCATTTTATAGCAGATTAGAACTTTAGAATTGATGGTGCATAACTCTACCAATTTTTCCTTCATGAGACTCTCCAGGTATCATGTCAGTAGGGTTTGATGTACTAAAAAGATCAGGAGTATAGTTGCGAAATTATTAATCATTTAATGTTTTACCAACTAACTCAGTCTCCTGGGAATATTAGCCTCTTTTGCATATTTGGGTGATCCAACTGTCTTAACTGCTTGTGGTTGTCTGCTCAGGACAGCCACGTATTTCCCACACCCAGACAGTCTCAATTTTCCTTGTTTTGTTAAAGGTTCAAAAACAGACACATCCTTGAGTTTTCATATAAGTAGACATTGTCTTGTTACAGATATGTGTGTGTGTATCTTTTAAAGAATAATTGTGAATTCAGCCATATAACAGTTCAGTTTTTCCTCTTGGATCTTGGTCTCATTAAAGAGACCGACATTTTCCAAGGTGCTTCATTCTCACGTCAGCTGCTACTATTCTTGATCTAGGACAAATATGCTTTTGCCAGACCATAGGCCCCAGAAATGAAAAGCAGAATTTGCATGTATTGCCAGTGTATCATCCACAACCTTTTTACTAGCAGCAGTTGCCCTTTATAGCGTTAACTTAAGAGGGTACTTTGCTGGCAGGTTTTTTTGTTTTTTGTGGGTTTTTTGAAGAGGGCCTGACAAAAATAGTGACCATAGTGATATTTGCTTCATCTGCTACCCCTGCAATCCAAGAGGCACGAAACTTCATCCTGGGCCTGAGATCTCAGCAGTAGAGTGTTAGTTTCTTTTCTCTCCGGTTCTCTTTTCAGTTGTAAGCCGTCAAGTACATCAGAACCAGAGTTCCTGTTGTGGCTTAGCAGGTTATGAACCCGACTAGTATCCATGAGGATGTGGGTTCAGTTCTTGGCCTTGCTCAGTGGGTTAAGGATCTGGTGATGCCGTGAGCTGTGGTATAGGTCGCAGATGGCTTAGATCCCGTGTTGCAGAGTAGCTGCAGCTCCAGTTCTACCCTTAACCTGGGAACTTCCATATGCTGCAGTTGCTGCCCTAAAAAGCAAAAAAGAAAAAAAGAGTATATCAAAACTGACTTGGCAATTTGAGAGCAAGGTACCGAGGCATCCTAGAGTACTCTTAGGAGATGAGTTTCAAGCATGCTGTCTGGCTTTCCATAGTGATTTATTTTTATAGTGAATGTATTTTTCTCAAAAAAAGACATGTAGAGGTTTCTGTCTACAGTAGAAGGGAGTATATTGGAGAGACTTCACAGGAAAGCTCATATCGGGTCACTGTGGGGCTACCTGTGATCAGAAGTCAATATATAGATTTCTCATTTGAGTTCATTTGTATGGAAAAGGTGCACAGGGGTGGGAACCAGGTAAAACCTTTGCTACTTGCAAAGGAGGGAAAGACATTCTGCCAAAGCAATTTCTCTGTCTTCTTTGATGATCCTATTCTTTGTGCAAGCACCTCTGGCTGTGTCATCACCCCTGAGACCATGGGTCATGTTGTTATCAGGGGAGTTCATACCCTTGTTCATGGTTTTCCCATTACTGTTTGAATCTGAAAATGAAACTTTCACTTGACTCCTCTTTTATATGCCTAGTCTCTTGAGCCTCCATCTTTTCATAGTTAGGGACTCCAAAAGAAAAGTAGGGGACAACAGAAGGTCAGGGACAAAGCAGTTTTAAAATGGAAGTAATACAGAAATTACTCCTCATGTGTTTCATCCTCTTGCCTCAATGGAAAAAACTGGGGATAGCTGGCCATATTTTTACTTTGCCAGCTTTTTAGTTCAAGTGCAAATGGGCATATGTATTAACTTCTTAGTGGAAGAAGCAGTCTTCCACATTTGGGCCTGTGCCTCATTTCTATGGCTTTTTTCAGATATCATTCTTAGGTTCTGCAGACTCAGTGTGACGTGTGATCGTCCCCAGGGTCACCCAGAATGCATCTGCAAGAAGAGCTGCCTTGTTTTTGCTGTGTGTGCCTTCTCTTAGGGATAGATTGTTGGTCAGACTTGTGGACTCTGAGTCTTTCTGATCAGTGAGAGATGATCTATAGCTCAAGGAGACGTAAATAGGTTTAGGTGTGAGAGACACAGAAAGAGGCCTCTTCTACAGTTTTGTGATGAACTGCACCCAGCATAGGACCAATGATTGCCTAACATTTTTTTCTTTTGCTTGAACTCAGGGGCAGAGGCCTGGCCTCCAGGGGTTTGTCTTAAATATGTCGGGGGAGACCAATTTGGACATGTGAACATGGTGATGGTGAGATCGCTAGAGCCCCAAGAGATTGCAGATGTCAGCGTCCAGATGTGCAGCCCCAGCAGAGCAGGAATGTATCAGGGACAGTGGCGGATGTGCACTGCTACAGGACTCTACTATGGAGGTGAGTATGTCCTTGTGCAGCCCAGGGTGAAGGAATTAAGGTAACATCTTACAGCCTCCCTGGCATTGCCCACAGAGCCTGTCAAATTACATAGCAGAGTGTGGTCTCTTTTAAACAGTGACCCCCTGCAGGTAAATGACATGAATTTAATGATTCTCTAATTGGTTCAGTCTAGCACTCTCCTTTGTACACTAGGAATTTAGTTAAAACTTAGCAAAGTATTTAAGATTCATCTTGAATTATAAACAATGATTTAGTAGTGCTGCTGTTTTTATTTTCATAATCTAGTAGATGCTGTAAGAATACTGAAGGCAGTCCTTGTTCTCATAGTCTCTATACCCAAATTGTATTAAAAAAAAGATAATGCACAAAATATGCACAGTTCTCTCTACTTGATGACCTGCCCAGGATAAACCTCTCACTCCTCTTTATTGAACAGAGTGCACTCATTGTCTCTTCTTCCCATTTATTTTTATTCTTCAACCCAATCAGTCCTTTACCCACTCAGTGAAGTGTTCATCAGCAATCACCCAGGTTCTAAATCCAAAAGCCATTTTCCAGTCTTCATAGTAACTGACCTTCAGTCATTTGGCAAAAAACTCTAAATGTTTTCAAAATGTATACCTTCTCAAACTCACATGAGTCCTCTCTTGTTTCTCCTCTTCCTCCTCTGAATGTTCTTTCTCTGTCTAGTCTCAGCTTTGCCCTGGGACTGTAGGCGTACCTTGGTTTATTGCTATTCACTTTATTATGCTTCACAGATAATTTGCTTTTTACACATTGAAGACTTGTCACAACCTTTTGTTGAGCAAGTTTGTCGGCTCCATTTTTCCAATAGTGTTTGCTAACTTTGTGTCTCGGTGTCACATTTTGTTAATTCTCAGAATATTTTGAGCTTTTCATTATTTTTATCCTCATGGTGACCTGTGATCAATAATGTCTGTATTGTAATTGTTTTGGGGGTGCCACAAATTGTAACCATATAAGGCTTCAAACTTAATCCATAAATACGGTGTGTGTTCTGACTACTCTACAACTAGCCATTCCCTTATCTCTCTCCCTCTCCTTGAGCCTCCCTATTCTCTGAGACACAACAATATTGAAATTAGGTAACCCTGCAATGGCCTCTAAGTGTTCAAGAGTGTTGAAGAGAAAGAAAGGAAAAGGCACACATCTCTCAAAAGCTAGAAGTAATTAAGCTTATTGAGGAAGGCATGTCAAGAG
Source organism: Sus scrofa (assembly GCF_054392235.1). Taxonomy (NCBI): domain Eukaryota; kingdom Metazoa; phylum Chordata; class Mammalia; order Artiodactyla; family Suidae; genus Sus; species Sus scrofa. The sequence goes on along the minus strand of NC_139389.1, from coordinate 39,184,445 downwards.
ACAAAACAGGCCAAAAACCTCTTGGACCAAACAGTTAGCCAAGTTGTGAAAGCAAAGGAAAAGTTCTTAAAGGAAATGAAAAGTGCTACTCCAGTGAACACACAGATGATGAGAGAGTAAAACAGCCATACTGTTGGTGTGGAGAAGGTTTGAGTGGTCTGGACAGAAGATCAAACAGCCACAACATTCCCTAAAGCCAGAGCCTAATCCAGAGCAAGGCCTTCTTCTTCAACTCTGTGAACAAGGCTGAGAGGTGAGGAAGCTGCAGAAAGAGAGGTTAAAGCTAGCAGAGGTGGTTCTTGAAGTTTAAGGAGAGAAGCCATCTCCATAACATAAAAGTGCCAGGTGAAGCGGCACGTGCTGAAGCAGAAGCTGCAGCAAGTTTTCCAGATGATGTGGGTAAGAAGATTCACGAAGGTGGCTGTACTAACAATCGATTTTCAGTGTAGATGGAAGAGCTTTATATTGGTCTCAAGAAGATGTCGTCTAGGACTTTCTGTGTCTGGCTTCAGAGGACAGAGTTTTTGTTAGGGCTAATGTAACTGGTGGCTGTACGTTGAAGCCAGTACTCATTTCCCACTCTGTAAACCCCGGGGCCTTTAAGAGCTTTGCTAAATCTCTACCCTGCCTGCGCTCTGTACATGGAACAACAAAGCCTGGAGGACCGTACATCTGTTTTTTGCCACATGGTCTGCGAATATTTCAAGCCCACCGCTGAGACTGCCGATGATGTTCCTGGTCACCCAAGAGCTCTGCTGGACACAAACACTGAGATTCATGTGGTTTTCAAGCCTGCCAGCACAACACCCATTCTGCAGCCATGGGTCAAGGAGTCATTTCAACTTCCAAGTCTTTTTTTTTTTTTTTTTTTTTTTGGCCAAACTCATGGCATGCAGAAGTTCCAGGGCCAGGGATCGAACCTGTGCCACGGTGGGGGCCCGAGCCACTGCAGTGGCAACACCGGATCCTTAACCCACTGTGCCACCAGGGGGACGCCTTCGACTTCCAAGAAATACAATCTGTGAGGCTATAGCTGCCACAGACAGTGATTCTCTGGTAGATATGGGCAGTCCCTTGAAAACCCTGTGGAAAGGACTCACCGTTCTGGATGCCATTAGGGACATTGGTGATTTGTGGGAGGAGGTCAAAAGATGAATATTTACAGGGGTTTGGAAGGAGCTGATTGCAACCCTCATCCTCGCGGATGACTTGGAGGGTTCAGGTCTTCTTCCCTAGAGGACGTAACTGCAGATGTGATGGGTATAGCAAGAGAACTAGAAATGGGGCCTGATGATATGACTGAGTGGCTGCAATTGCAGGATAAAACTCGAAGCTGAGGATTACTTCTTATGGATGAGCAAAGACAGTGGCCTCTTGAGATGGGAGCTACTCCTGGGGAAGATGCTGTGAAGATTGTTGCAGTGACAGCAAAGGACTCAGAATATGATATCAGCTGATAAAGCAGTGGCAGGGTTGAAGTGGACTGACTCCTCATTTTTAAAGAAGTTCTACTGTGGGCAGAACGCCATCAAACAGCCCTGCATGCCATAGGGAAATCATTGTGAGAGGAAGAGTCACTCAGTGCAGCCAACTTCACCGTTGTCTTCCTTTAATAAGAAAAGTACCCCAGCCTCCACCCCCAGCCTTTCAGCACCCACCAGGCTGATCAGTCAACAGCCATCAACATTGTGGCAAGACCCTCCACCAGTAAAGAGATTACAGCTTGCCAAAGGCTCAGATGATGGTTAGCATTTTTTAGGAGTAAAGTAGTTTTAAATTAATGTGTGTATATTGTTTAGTCAGACATGATGCTAGTGCACACTTAATAGACTACAGTATAACTTTTATATGCACTGGTAAACCAAAATACATGGAATGTGCTTTATGGCCATATTCACTGTGTTGCATGGTTCTGGAACCAAACCTGCAGTATCTTCAGTGTTGCCTGTACTAGATTCTGATCTGGGCCCTGATCATGCTAAGTGACCTCATCCACCCACATGGCTTCAGCTGTCACCAGTACAACATACATGGCAGTGTTCAAATTCACATTTGTAGGTACAGACTCTTTGGATTCTCAAACTGTCTATTAAGTGCTTCTGGACAGAACTTCTGGATATTCTGTAGATTTTAGTATTTTAACATCTCCTAGGCAAAACTTATATTCTTATTGGCACCCCATTGAGATGATCAGGCCAGGAACTTGAGTCATCTTTTGTTCTGTCTTATCATCCTTAATCATAGACCAATTCCTCTTGGTTTTTCTGGAGATCCAGAGAAAAATAAAAGTATTTCCTGTCCTCAGGGAGCTCTTCGCTGGACTCCTGACCAGTGGGACCTTTGAAGTTATCTCAGGGGGTCCTGGAATTAATTTTCTCATGTATGTTTGTGCAGTCAGTGGAAACTTAAAATATTTTGCTGCCTTAAAAGTTTTTAAAGCTCGAAAGCATATCTCATAATGTCATCCTGTGTAACATCATTCTTTACCTTAAAACCTTTGTGCCATCTGTAATAAAGACAATCTCCTTGACTTAGGACTTAATGCTCCGCAGTCTGGCCTGGCCTCATTTTCACTTTCATCCTCAGTCACTCATGTACTCCCCGAAGCCAGTCCCCAAAGACACCACATGATTTCCCTTCTTCATGCCCTTGCTCGTGTTGTTCCCATTGCCTGAAATACCTTTTTTCTTTACAACACTCCCCTGCTCACCCTTAGGATCCTGGTGAAGTCACCTTTCCTCCTTCCCTCCCCCACCCTTTTCTCTCCTCACTACCCCAAGGAAATGCCTCCTCCCTTTTCATTTATGTTGTGTGGCAGCTAGTTATTATACTTATCACATTGTTTTAGGTGTTTATTTACTTATCCTTTTCTCCTACTGGACAGTGAACTCTTTATTGAATAACAAATCAGCATCATGTAACAATGTATCAGAATGCAGAGAGATAATTTGTCCCTTCTTTTCTGGATGGACTCTGTTTTCAAGCCACCTCTCCTGCAAATCCTATTTGCACAGTTGGAAATAGTTTCTCCTGCTGCTGAGCTCCGTTGCATTATCTCTTTCCCTCTTACTCCTTTGCCTCTCTTTGGCACTTCCTTCTATTCAGTTAATTTGACACATACCTAATAATGACCTTTAAAACTTAAAATGATGTGGAAGTTCCTGTTGTGGGTCAGCTGTAACAAACCTAACTAGTGTCTGTGAGGATACAGGTTCGATCCCTGACCTCAGTGGGTTAAGGATCTGGCATTGCCTTGAGGCGTGGTCTAGGTAGCAGATGAGGCTCGGATCTGGCATTGCTATGGCTATGGTGTAGGCGGGCAGCTGCAACTCTGATTCGACCCCTAGCCCGGGAACCTCCATATGCCATGGGTGGGGCCCTAAAAAGAAAAAAACAAAAACAAAAAACTTACAATGATTCTTGTCTCATTTATCTTTATTAACTCTTGAGAAAGCTGAGCCCAGTGCTGAGTGGAAAGTGCCTATTCATTAAATTTTTTAAATGAACATCAGTGTTTTTAAGGGAGGAGGAACACCAACGTCCATGACTTTGAAAGAAATTTTTTCTTTGATTCAGATATATTGCTTCTTAGTATTCTCCCATGTTTGAGGGGTCTGTGTGTGTGTGTATGTTTTATTTTTACAGATACACTTAGAGCATATGGAAGTTCCCAGGCTAGTGGTTGAATCAGAGTTGCAGCTGAGGCCACAGCCACACCCGATCTGAGCTCTGTCTGTGAACTGTGCCATGGCTTATGGCAGTGCAGGATCCTTAAACCACTGAGCGAGGCCAGGGGTCAAACCTGAATCCTCACAGAGATTATGTCAGGTTCTTTACCCACTGAGCCGCAATGGGAACACCCTGTGTGTATTTTAATGTTAAATTAAAAATAAGTACTCTGTTTGGGACATTAAAATTTATGCTTGTAACATCCTTCTCAAGTTCTATAAGTAGGTAGAGTATAAGTATACTGGCTCTGAAGGCAAAAGCCTTTCTTTTTTCTTTTTTTTTTGGGGGGGGGGAGCCCACTGTGCCCCTGGCATGTGGAAGTTCCTGGGCCAGGGATCGAACCCATGCCACAGCAGTAACCAGAGCCACAGCACTGACATTGTCGGGTCCTTAATCCACAATGTGGATTAAGGATCATAGTCTGTGAAATATAATACCTTCAAGGGACCTAAATAATTCATCTCATTTCCGTGGTTTTCAAGCCTTTTTCCTAATCAGTGGAATCCTTTCCTTGATAAAAAAGTGTAGATGAATATTTCCTCCAAAAAAAAAGAGAAAAGGTAAAAATGAAACTGGCTTTATTGAATTCAGAGCCTCTATGACCTTTGTTTCCCTGCTTCCTGTCTGAGATGCCTTCCAAGGCTCTGTGGAGTATAGCTTGCAAATCCTTCATCCACTCTAATAAAAGATTTAATTCTGTTTACAAGCTACTGAATTTCATTGAATTCAGTTTACGGTGCATTATAAAACACTACATGGGAAGTTCCCATCGTGGCGCAGCAGAAATGAATCCAACTAGGAACCATGAGGTTGTGGGTTTGATCCCTGGCCTCGCTTGGTGGGTTAAGGATCCGGCTTTGCTGTGAACTGTGGTGTAGGTCACAGACGTGGCTCGGATCTGGCATTGCTGTGACTCTGGTGCAGGTCGTCAGCTGTAGCTCGGATTAGACCCCTATCCTGGGAACTTCCATATGCTGTGGGCACAGCCCTAAAAAAAAAAAAAAAAAAAAAAAAAAAAGGCGAAAAAGAAACCCAAACCACCTCATGATGCCAGAACTGTTAAATGACTGGCAGAAAGTGATTATGATATATGTAAAGCCACAACGGTATATGTGTGAAAAACAGTGAGCTGCCAGGTTAACCTTGGCGAGACTGGCTCTTTCAATTTTTCTGCTCACTCTTAGCTCGCTAGCTCATTGAGTGTAGTGTAGCGGTAAGAATTTGAAATGTAGGACTACATTACCTGGGCATGGACTAGGACAAATTAGAAAACTTCTCTATCCCTGTCTTTCTGTTTTAACAGCAAAGCTTGTTTTTGTTTTGTTTGGTTTTGGGTTGGGTGGTCTCTTCTTTAGTCTTTAGATGGGCTTTTCTGGAAAGAATCCATTCTCCTTAGTTTTACAGTAATACTAATGTTGTTTGAGCTCATTTCTCTTTCTCAAAAGGAATTTTTGCTATCTGCTCAAGAATTTACAAACTAGGTCTTCTTCCCTCATTTTAGATGGGTTACACTCTAGTTTCTTGACAGGAATGTGCTATTGATGTATTGTGTGGACGGTGCTTCATTATGTGGGGGATTTTTATAAGACCCTTGGCCCTATCTGACTTGTAGCTTCCTGTGTTCATCTTTACAGCCACTCCTTCTCTCCCACCACATGTATTTCTAACTCCCTTGGTTGAGTATATGATTCTTGGCAGATTTTTTTCAAGCCCAAACATTTTATCGTCTTTCAGCAGACTTTTGCTTTTTAGATAAAAGCAACCTGTTACCCAATACCTATTGTATGTCAGGCATTGTACAGGGCTTTGTCATACAAATAAGCTTATGAAGGAAGTGTTAACTACATTTTATGGATGGGGAAACTGGAAATCAGAGATAATTACTGATTTGTCTAAGTTTCAGTAAAAGTTATAAATTAGCTAAAAATTATGTTTCTAAATTAACAAAAGTAATTTTATGATCTTTGTCACTGGCCACTACTATATGGATTCACAGGGAAACTGGCTCCAGGGTGTTGGTAGTTGGCAGGGTTTAGGGAGACTGAGGTACATGGTTCCCAAGTCCTCTCCTTTTCCGCAGTGAAGGTGGGGTTGAGCTTGGCAAGTTGAGTAAATCAGTGTTCCCCAAGGAGTGCCTGCTTGCTAGGAGATACTCGGTTCCTGTAGGACACTTGACTCTTACAAGGAGTAAGCAGCATGAGGGATTGTCTGTCCTATTTTATCCCTGGTACAAACAGCAACATCCCTCCCATCTTCCTCTTTCAAAGTTCCATGGGAAAGATATACCCTGCACTGCAATGGTTCCTTCTAATGCAGGGGGTTGAGTTGTGAGGCGAGCTAAGGTCACATGGTACTCCGGTTATCACGTACTGCTGTGGGTTTCTTCCACTTGAAATAGCTATTCTTTTTTTTATTTTTGTCTTTTTGCTATTTCTCAGACGGCTCCCACGGCATATGGAGGTTCCCAGGCTAGGGGTCGAATCAGAGCTGTAGCCACCGGCCTACGCCGAGCCACATCTGCAACCTATACCACAGCTCACGGCAACACCGGATCATTAACCCACTGAACAAGGGCAGGGACCGAACCCGCAACCTCATGGTTCCTAGTCGGATTTGTTAACCACTGCGCCAGGATGGGAACTCCTGAAATAGCTATTCTTTTTCTTCTTTTTACTACCACACCTACAGCATATGGAAGTTCCGGGGGGGGGGGGGGTCAAAGAGGAGCTGCAGCTACAGGCCTACGCCACAGCCATGGCAACACCAAATCTGAGCTGCATCTGCGACCTACACTGTAGCTTGCAGCAATGCTGGATCCTTAACCTGCTGAGTGAGTCCAGGGATCGAACCCAAATCCTCACAGAGACTTGGGTCCTTTTTTTTTTTTTTTTTTTTTTTTTATCTTTTTGCCATTTCTTGGGCCGCTCCCTTGGCATATGGAGGTTCCCAGACTAAGGGTCCAATTGGAGCTGTAGCTGCCAGCCTATGCCAGAGCCACAGTAACACCAGATCTGAGCTGCTTCTGCAACCTACACCACCGCTCACAGTAATGCCGGATCCTTAACCCACTGAGCAAGGCCAGGGATCGAACCTGCAACCTCATGGTTCCTAGTCGGATTCGGTAACCACTGAGCTGCAATGGGAATTCTGAGACTTGGGTTCTTAACTCACTGAGCCACACTAGGAACTCTGAAATAGCTATTCTTACTAGGGGGAGGATGGGGATGGGTGCATCCATAGCATGTGGACATTCCTGTGTCAGAAATAGAACCTGTGACACAGCAGTGACCCAAGCCACTATAGTGACAGCACCAGATCCTTAACCCGCTGCACCACAAGGGAACTCCAAAATAGGTGCTCTTGTTAAATGCTTCACGTAGGTCCTTAGGGGCATTTCATTTGTAGATGAACTACTTACACATTATTCATTTAGTTTTCTCAGAGGTTAGCCTTATTAGGCTCCCAAAACATAATATATAATATAGTCCCACAGGTTATGGAACTTAATGTGTGCTTTATGTAAACCACACTGTTTATTTCTTAAAACTTTTGTAAAGTCTTTTTCCAGCTTCTCCGGTTTATAGAATGTCCTCCTTAAGCAGGTAATGTGGGTTGCTCTTCCTCCTTCTTTTCCAGTGTTTTAACTGATCATGTTATAAAAGAACTTCTGGTTTTATACAGCCTTACTCTAAGAGCCTCTACGCAGATGTTTTCTCTTTAGATGCTGTTCTCTTTGACATTTCTACCACTTCTCTTGCCCTTTTGCCCTTTGACCCCAGCTTTTATGTAGCACCTTTTACATAACACTCAAAAAGACTGTTTCATTTGCTTCCACAAGGTCCTCAATAAGATGCTCTTTCAGTTCTGTTCTCTGTAACCCTCTAGTATCAGAAATAGGAGTTTTTTTAAAAAAGCCATCCCTGCTGGCTCAGTGGATTAAGGATCCAGCACTTGTCACTGCTGTCGCTCAATTTGATTCCTGCCTGGGAACTTCCGCATGCTGGGGGTACAGCCAAGAGAATAAAAAGAAAAAAGAAAAGAAATATGAGCCCTTGAAAATAACAGATTTCTTTTTTGATAAAAGAAATGCTAGCCTAAACTGATTGTGATTTGTATGGGAAATGTTTTTAGAAGGGACATTCAGTATGTAAATGAGATCTGAAATCCTTAAGTATCTTTTTTTTTGCTATTTCTTGGGCCGCTCCCGCGGCATATGGAGGTTCCCAGGCTAGGGGTCCAATCGGAGCTGTAGCCACCAGCCTATGCCAGAGCCACAGCAGTGGGGGAGCTGAGCTGCGTCTGCAACCTACACCACAGCTCACAGCAATGCCAGATCGTTAACCCACTGAGCAAGGCCAGGGACCGAACCCGCAACCTCATGGTTCCTAGTTGGATTTGTTAACCACTGTGCCACGACGGGAACTCCTGAAATCCTTAAGTATCTTTACATTGTAAGTTCTGTATTAAGTTTAAAAGGTTTAAAAGCTTTTTCAGAGTCAGAGAAGGAAGCCTGCTATTGGTTGTACTGGCACCAAGTGGTCGTGATTGTTTGGTGGTCGTGTCCTGACTTCCACAGGAGTCAGAGGCAATGTGAAGTGACTCTGCTGTTCAGATTAATCTCTAAAATGCAAATATGTGGGTCCTGAACCTCTCTGGAGCATGGACATCAAGAGAGCAGATGAAACAGTGATCTGTCTTTAAAGTGTAGTAGGGAGTTTCCATTGTGGCTCAGCAGGTTAAGAATCCGACTAGTATCCATGAGGGTGCGGATTTGATCCCTGGCCTTCTCAGTGGGTTGAGGATCCAGCATTGCCACAAGCTGCAGCAAAGGTTGCAGATACGGCTCGGCTCTGGTGTTGCTGTCGCTGAGGTGTAGGTCAGCAGCCACAGCTCGGATTTGACCCCTAGCCTGGGAATTTCCATGTGCTGCAGTTGAGGCTCTAAAAAGCAAAAAAACAAAAAGTAGTAGATAAAATATTTGCATGTCCAGGTATGAAGCATCAGCTCTTTTAACTACTTAGAAATTCACCTGTGGGTAGTTTTAATGTGAACTGTTAGTGCTGACAGGTCCAGTAACTCCACGGGGGCGGGGGGGACGACGACTATATAACTACTGAAAAATACGTGGCTATTTTTTTATATATATAATAGAATGGTGGTTAGTGTCTGAAATAATTGTTATATAGGACTTCTAAGCTTTATCTGATATCCTGATTTGTATTTATTATTATTTTTTTTCCAGTTTTTTTGTCTTTTTAGGGCTGCACCCATGGTACATGGAAGTTCCCCAGAGAATGGTTGAATTGGAGCTATAGCTGCCAGCCTACGCCACAGCCACAGCAATGCAGGATCCTTGACACACTGAGCAAGGACAGGGATCAAACCTGCATCCTCATGGATACTAGTCGGGTTTGTTAACCGCTAAGCCACGATGGGAACTCCTTATTTATCATTATTTTTCAATTTTTTAAAAAAAAATTTAGAGTGTAGTCGATTTACAGTGTTGTGCTAGTTTCTGCTGTACATCAAAGAGACCCAGTCATATGTATACATACACATACACACATTCCCAGATATCCTAATTTTTATGATGCGCTTTATTATTGCTCCAAATGTAGCTGTTATTTTATTTTTGTAAACCTCCAATCAGCCTTGTAGTTAAAGATGGGAATCTTTGAAGAGTGTATCTCTTACTGAAAAGCAGACTGTATTCTGTTCCTCTAATGTTGCTTTGACACTAGCCACATGATGCTCTAATGAATTTTTCCTTGGAATGGCAAAGATATTTAACATTTAGAAATTAGTTCATTCTGTAATCTTTATCTTGAGGAAAAAATCCCTCGTTTAAAAAGCTCTCAGTATTTCTCCTTTTAGCCTTATTTATTTATTTATTTACTTATTTATTTATGTCTTTCAAGGCCGCACCTGCAGCATATGGAGGTTCCCAGGCTAGGGGTCCAATCAGAGCTGTGGCTGCTGGCCTGGACCACAGCCACAGCAACACGGTATCCAAGCCTCCTCTGCAGCCTACACCACAGCTCACGGCAACGCTGGATCCTTGACCCACTGAGCGAGGCCAGGGATCAAACCTGCGTCCTCATAGGTGCTACTTGGGTTTGTTAACCACTGAGCCATGACGGGAACTCCTCTCCTTTTAGCTTTAAAGAGCGAGTGTTTTCCTTTCTTTACAAAGAGTGTCAGTGTTGGACATTTGGCTCTAGGTAGGAATGCTCTAAGCCTGAAAACCTCTGGAGTTTCCTTTTAGTGATCAGTGTCCTTCCAGTTTCCTCTTATGATTTCTAAGAGTTTTGCTTGTACTTTGTTTTGAGATGGACTTGAAAGTAATTGAGTTCTAGAGTGGGTCAGGCTTTGGCAGAGTAGCCACTTCAAAGTCATTTTTTCCTTTTTAGTTTTACAGTTGTGTTTTATATTGATAAATCAGAAGTGATGAGGAAAGCAGATCTTATTTCTGACCCAAGTCATACTTGAAGACTTTAAAGAACATTTAAAAATACATGTTATTTAATTCAGTGTGGCCAAAATATTATCATTCCAACATGTGATTGTAACTACATTTCAAGTAGCTACATGTGGTTAGTGGCCTGCAGCTCTGTAAACTCTGGTATATTGTACCAATTTTTTTCTCTAACAAATTATATAGAATTGGTGGTGGTCTTCCTCTAAAGAATTTACCAGTGGTACCACCTCACATTAGTTGGAATGGCCATAATTAAAAAGTCTACAGGTAACAAATGCTGGAGAGGATGTGGAGAAAGGGAACCTTCCTACACTGTTGGTAGAATGTAAATTGGTACAATTGCTATGGAAAACACTATGGAGGTTCCTCAGAAAACTAAAAATAGAACTACTATATGATCCAGCAATCCTACTCCTAGGCATATGCCTTGACAAAGGTATAATTCAAAAAGATAACATATACCCCTGTGTTCATAGCAACATGATTCACAATAGCCAAGACATGAAAACAGCCTAAATGCCCATCAATAGATGAATGGATTAAGAAGATGTGGTACATATATACAACAGAATACTAAAAAGAATGAAATCCATTAAAAAGAATGAAATAATGCAGTTTGCAGCATCATGGATGCAACTAGAGATTCTCATACTAAGAGAAGTAAGTCAGAAAGAGGAAGACAAATACCATATAATATCACCTATATCTGGAATCTAATATATGGCACAAATGTACCTATCTGCAAGACAAAAATGGACATTGAGAACAGACTTGTGGTTGCCAAGGAGGGGGCAGGGAGTGGGATGGACTGAGAGTTTGGGGTTGGTAGATGCAAACTATTTCATTTAGAATGATAAGCAGTGAAGTCCTGCACAGCACAGGGAACTATATCCAATCACTTGTGATAGAACATGATAGAAGATAATACGGGAGAAAGAATGTATGTATATATGAACACGTATGACTGGGTCACTTTATGTACAGCAGAAATTGGCAACGTTATAAATCAACTATACTTTGATAAAAAAAATTTTTTTTAAAACATCATGGAAGGTAGTATGAGAAACAGAATGTATACATATGTATGACTGAGTTGCTATTCTGTACATCAGAAATTGACACAACACTGTAAATCAACTGTACTCTAATAAAAATTTAAAAAAAAATAGATGACATAGAAAATATAGAAAGTAGGAGTTCCCGTCGCGGCGCAGTGGTTAACGAATCCGACTAGGAACCATGAGGTTGTGGGTTCGGTCCCTGCCCTTGCTCAGTGGGTTAACGATCCGGCGTTGCCATGAGCTGTAGTGTAGGTTGCAGACTCAGCTCGGATCCCGCGTTGCTGTGGCTCTGGCGTAGGCCAGTGGCTACAGCTCCGATTGGACCCCTAGCCTGGGAACCTCCATATGCCGCGGGAGCGGCCCAAAGAAATAGCAAAAAGATCAAAAAAAAAAAAAAAAGAAAATATAGAAAGTATCAAAAAATATTCTGGAATACAGATATATACACTTAGTGTATTTATCCAAATATTAAAAGCAAAAAAAATTGTTTTTCAGATTTAGTATTCTGCTACATATAGTTATGTAATACTTTTTTCCTACTCACTAATACTTTAGAATCTTTCTCCCATCATTACTTTCAGAAACACACTTTTCAGTAGTGCTTACTATTCCACTGGGTTACTGTTAACCAAAATATTGTAGACCCATTCTTTCTTTTTCAAATTAAGATAAAATTCACATAAATTAACCATTTAAAGTGTACAGTTCATTGGCATTTAATACATTCACAGAATTGTACAACCATTATCTATTTAGTTTTAACACATTCTTAGCAGACCAGAAGGAAATTCCACACCATTAAGGAGTCATTCCCCCTTTGTAAAGCCCCCGGCAACAACTCATCTACTTTTTGTCTCTGTGGGTTGGTAATTCTTTTTATGTGTTGGGGCAAAGTATATAAATAGTGATAAAATAATAAAATGTATTAGACATTCATCTGAAAAACAGAATCTGGGCTGCTTACTAAGAATGAACAAATCGGAGTTCTTGCCGTGGCACAATGAGTTAAGAATCTAACTGCAGCAGCCCAGGTCACTGCAGAGATGGGGTTTGCTCCCTGGCGTAGTGGGTTAAGGGCACCAGGATCCACCGTTGTCACAGCTACAGCTCTGATTCAGTCCCTGGTGTGGGGAACTTCCATATGCCATGGGAACAAACCAACCAACCAAAATTTATTTGGTTCATATATAGTTAAATTCTTAAATATTCTTTTTTATTAAAGAAGGAAAGTAGCATTATGAACCTTGAAGTCGTATCTTCTGGATTTGACTTCTGGATCTTTAGTGCATCATAATTGTGGCCTTTAGGAAATTATTTTATCTTTCAGTGACTCAGTTTCTTCACCTATAAAATAAGGAAAACAAAACTTACCTCATAGGGTTTTGAAGGAATTTGAAGAGTAAATGTATGTAAAAGCTTTTAGAATAGCCCCTGGCATGGGAGGCAATGAATAGGTGTTAAATGCTTATTATTCTTAAAAGATCCGACTAGATGAAGTTTCACTAGTCATGGCTCAGTGGAAACGAATCTGACTAGCAACCATGAGGATGCAGGTTCGATCCCTGGCCTCGCTCAATGGGTTAAGTATCCAGTGTTGCCATGAGCTGTCGTGTAGGTCACAGACTTGGCTCGGATCGGGCGTTGCTGTGGCTGTGAGGTAGGCTGGCAGCTACAGCTCTGATCGACCCCTAGCTTGGGAACCTCCATATGTCACAGGTGCAGCCCTAATAAGACCAAAAAAAAAAAAAAAAGATCTGACTAGATTGTGAAGCCTTATGCAGTAATCCCTCCTCGTCTGTTAGTTTTCTTATAAGAACTCTCTTAGTAAGGTCCTTTAAGGTTTTTCCATCTCAGCTATCCCAATGATCTGTTTATTTAGAGTCTTGCTGGCTTTTTCAGGGTGGATTTGAAGATCCCAGGTCATTAAACGAGAAAGGTATTAAAAAAAAAAACTTTTGTGGAGGACCCAAGGCAGAAGAATGTGCAGCTTAATGTGCACTGAAAATTATACAGAGAATTAAAATTCACCAGAGCAGAACCACAAGCAGAAATCTCTGTGAGAACCAGCACTGGGGTATAAAAACCAGAAGTATAATTGATAAACTGCTGAAGGTTCAGTGTGGACATGCCTGAGAAATAAAGACTCTAGGAGTGTCCCCACAGTTTTTTGGTTAGTTTTACCTCAAGAATCTCTATCAGTTTTTCCCAGTGAATATTGCAGGGGAAAAAAATCCCCTAATGCTTCTGGTAGGAGGAGGGGGAAAGTAACTGTTTTGAAATTACCAGAATATTCTGTTTTTCTTAAGGCCTGCCCTCAGGAGAAATTGTTTTATCAGACCCTAACCTGCTATGGTTTATCAGAGCTTGAATGACCTAGGGGAAGGGAATGGCCAGCTCCAGGCCCCTTAGTTTCCTGTCCCCATGAATGGGGAAGAAAACTGAGAAGCGCTAATGAAGTTCATGGTCCAGGGACACAGGCTCACCAAAAGACTGAGACCTAATCATAGGACTGCAGAATGCTTTCCCCACCCCCACACATTAACTGAAAGGCTTTTTTCTGTAGTTCCTTTTACACAGTATATCATCTACAACTTTCACCGGAAAAGGAAAGGGCAAAAAACACAGTTTGAAGACACTGAACAGGCATCAAAACCAAAGTCAGGCATGACAAGAGTATTAGAATGATCAGGGAGTTCCCTTTGTGGCACAGTGGTTAACGAATCTGACTAGGAACCATGAGGTTGCAGGTTCAGGTTCGATCCCTGGCCTTGCTCAGTGGGTTAAGGATCCGGTGTTGCTGTGAGCTGCGGTGTAGGTTGCAGACGTGGCTCGGATCCCACGTTGTTGTGGCTCTCATTTAGGCCGGCGGCTACAGCTCCGATTCAACCCCTAGCCTGGGAACCTCCATATGGCGTGGGATCGGCCCTAGAAAAGGCAAAAAGACAAAAAAAAAAAAAAAAAAAGAATATTCAGACCATGAGTTTTTAAAATCTACAAATAACCTGCTAAGGGCTTTAATGGGAAAAGTATACAACATGCAAGAACAGATGGGTCATGCAAGCAGAAAGGTAGAAATTCTAAGAACACAAAAACATGCTGGAGATCAAAAATTGTAACAGAAATGAAGAATCCCTTTAATGGGCTCATTAGTAGACTGGCACAGATGGGGAAAAAAATTCTGAGCTTGAAGATACTTCAGGAGAAACTTTTAAAACTGAAAAACAAAGAAGATTGGAAAAAAAGTGAAACAGAATATCCGAGAACTGTGGGACAACTACAGAAGATGTAACACACACGTAATTGGAATACCAGAAAGAGAAGAACGAAACAGCAGAAATACTTGAAGCAATAATGATTGAGAATTTTCCTAATTTAACATCACACACCAAACCACAGATGTAGGAAGCTGAGTGAACGCAACACCAGGGAGGATAAAATACCCCTAAAACACATAAAACAAGGTCATATTCATAAGGCAGAAAATCAGAGATAAAGAAGAAATTCTTGAAATTAGAGGAGAAAAACAGTTTACATAGACGAACAAAGAGAAAATTTATATACGACTTCTCAGAAATGACACAGGCAGGAAGAAAGTGAAGTGAAATATTTAAAATGTTGGGGAAAAAAAAAATCCCTCCCAACCTAGGATTCTGTACTCTGCAGATTTATCCTTAAAAAGTTGAGGAGAAATAGACAAAATGAAGAGAATCTGTTACCAGTAGTCCTCCCATGCACTAAATATAAAGTTTTCCAGAGAGAAGGAAAACTGTAGGTCACATACTCTGATCTGTACAAAGAAAGAAAACACAGTGGAGAATGAATGAGTAAAGGTAGAATAAAAACTTTTATTTTTCTTACTCTTAACAATTTGTTCAAAATAACAATAGCAACAGTGTGATCAATTATGTATGCTTGTGTTCAATCATATGTGCTTGTGTGTGTAGATCTCTATGTGTATACCTGTATTTGTGCATATGAATAAATGAAATGATTGACAGCAATGATATAAGGACAGGAGGAAGAAATTAGGAATATTTTGCTTTTATACAATACTTGGACTACCCATGAAGTGGTAGAGTGGCATTTGTGATTTCACCCGAATCAGTTATAAATATGCATTGCAAACTGATAACCTCTTTTTAAAAAAAGTGTAATTGATACGCCATGAAAGGAGAGAAAATGGAATCATGTAAAATGCTCAACTAAAACCTAAAAGGCAGAAAAATAATAGAAGACAAAAATAGGAACAAAGAGCAAGGGCAGCAAATAGAAAACAGCAACAGATATGGTAGTTACCAATCCAACTATATCAATAACCACTTTCAAACTTCTCTGGTCTAAATAAACAAATTAAGAAATTGTCAGAATGGATCACAAAACAAGACCTAACTATATGTTATTTTCTGACTCAGCTCACCCATTGTGGCTCAGCAGGTTAAGAACCTGACATCTTCTCTGTGAGGATGTGGATTCAATCCCTGGCCTTGCTCAGTGGATTAAGGATCTAGCGTTGCTGCAAGCTGTGGCCTAGGTTGAAGATGCGGCTTGGATCCAGTATTGCCTTGGCTGTGGTATAGACCACAGCTGCAGCTCCAATTCCGAACCCTGGCCTGGGAACTTCCATATGCCGCTTGTGCAACCATAAAAATTAAAAAAAAAAAGAAGAAGAAACTTACTTCTAATATTAAAGATACATGATGTTAAGGGTAAAGGGGAAGAGAAAGATACACCATGCTAACTAACACTAATACAAAAAAAGCAGGAGTACCTATATTCAGTCAGAGCAGATTTCAGACCAGAGAAAATTGTCAGGGATAAGGATATTATGTAATGATAAGGGGTTAGCATGCCAAGAAGACATTACAGTCCTTAATGTGTATGCACCTAACAACACAGTACCAAACTATATGAGGCAAAATTAATAGAACCACAAGGAGAAATAGATGCATCCACTATTAAAATTGGAGACTTCAAGACTCTTTTATCAGAAATGGACAGATCCAGCAGAAAACCATTAAGGACACGGTTGAACCCAACAACATCATCAGTCTGCTGGATATAATTGACATCTGCAGACTACTCATCCAGCAGCAGCAGAGTACACATTCTTCTGAAGTTGTCATAACATTCACCAAGGTCAGCCACATTTTGGGCCATAAAACGCCTTAACAAATTTAAGAGAATAGCAATTATACAGTATATCCTCTCAGACCACAAATGAATTAAACTAGAAAGCAATGGCAGAGAGATTGTGGGAAAATCCCCACACTTCTAACTAAAGGATCAAAGAAGAAATCCCCAGAAATTTTAAAATACTTTGAACAGTTCCTGCTGTGGAACAGTGGGTTAAGAATCCAACTGCGGTGGCTCAGGTTGCTGCGGAGGTGCAAGTTTGATCCCCAACCCAGTGCAGTGAGTTAGAGGATCTGGTGTTGCCAAGCTGCAACTCAGATTCAGTCCCTGGTCCAGGAACTTGCATATGCTGTGGAGGCAGCTTTAAAAAAACAAAACTTTGAACTAAATGAAAATGAAAATAACACCTATCAGGACTGTGAAATGCAGCAAGAGCATTGCATACAGAGAAATTTATTGCATTGAATACATATATTATAAAATAAATAAGATTTAAAATTTATAAGCTTATACTTTAGGAAACTAGAAAAAGAGGAGCAAATGAAATTCAAAGCAGAAGAAAATAGAAATTAGAACATAAATCAATGAAATTGCAAACAAAATCAATAGAGAAAATCAAAAAAACCAAAAACTTTTTTTTTTTTTTTTTAAAGAGTGATTGAATCAATAAGCCTCTGGCCAGGCTAACAGGAAAAAAAGGAGAAAACGCAAATTACTAAAATCAGAAATGAAAGAGGAAAGATCACTACAGATCCCATGGACATTAAAGGATAATAAAACAATATTATGAGCGTCTCATGTTGGTAACAAACAGATGCAGTGCGCACAGAGTTGATAACCTAGGTGTATTGAACCAATTCCTTGAAAGGTGCAATCTGTCAAGGCTCACACAAGGAAGAAATAAAAAATTTGTATAGGCTTATATCAAATAAATTGAACCAACAATTAATAATCTTAAAAAGGATAAAACACCAGGCTCATCTGGGTTTACTGGTGAATTCTACCATTTAAGAAAGAAATTTACCAGTTCTCTAGTCTCTTCCAGAAGATTAAAGTAGAAAAATACTTCCTGATGCATACTGTGAGGTGTTACCCTAATGCCAAAATCAGAAAGACAGTGCAAGAAAATGAAATCATGAACGTAGATGCAGAAATCCTCAACAGAATATTAGCAAGTCAAATACAACAATGTATAGAGAGAAATACACATGCTATGACCATTGAGATTTATCCTAGATATGCAAGACTGGTTTAACATTCAAAAATCACAATATAATCCATCACATCAATAGGCTAAGAAGAAAATCCACATGTTCATATCAGTAGATACAGAAAAACCATTTGTCAAAACCCAACAGCTATTCATGATTAAAATTCCAGCAAACTACAATAGAGGAGGGGTGTCTTTCTCTGCTTGATAAGAATATTTACAAAAAGTCATCAGCTAATATCATACTTAACGGTGAGAATTTAGACCTTTTCTGCTAAAATCAGAAATGAAGCAAGGGGAGTTCCCATCATGGCTCAGTGGTTAACGAATCTGACTAGGAACCATGAGGTTGCAGGTTCAGGTTTGATCCCTGGCCTTGCTCAGTGGGCTAAGGATCCAGCGTTGCTGTGAGCTGTGGTGTCAGTCGCAGACATGGCTCGGATATGGTGTTGCTGTGGCTGTGGCCATGGCCGGTGACTACAGCTGCTATTAGACCCTTAGCTGGGAACCTCCATATGCCATGAGAGTGGCCCTGGAAGAGGCAAAAAAGACAAAAAAAAAGAAAAAAGAAATGAAGCAAGGGAAAGTACACTGCTTTTCATCATCATGGCGGAAGTCCTAGCTAGTGCAGTAAGACAATTAAAGGAAATAAAAAGTATTCAGATTGGGAAGGACGAAATAAAACTTTTTTGGGCAGCTGGCAATATTTGAAAGAATGAACAACAACAAAAAATCCTGTAACTAAACTCAGCTGTAACAAGGTTGCAGGATACAAGATTGATAGATTGTAGATTGCCGTGTCTGCAACCTACACCACAGCTCACGGCAACGCCAGATCATTAACCCACTGAGCAAGGGCAGGGACCGAACCCGCAACCTCATGGTTCCTAGTCGGATTCGTTAACCACTGCGCCACGACGGGAACTCCCTATTTTTTATTTTTATTTTTATTTTTTTTGTCTTTTTTTGCTATTTCTTGGGCCGCTGCCGAGGCATATGGAGGTTCCCAGGCTAGGGGTCGAATCAGAGCTGTAGCCACCAGCCTACGCTGCCGGAGCCAGCTCAGCAGGATGGGGCTGAAGAACGGGTGCTGTGGAACTTAAGGAAAAATAGTTAACATAAAGCAAGACACAGAGACATTTATCTTAAGTAGAGGTGGGAGCCGGGACTCAAGGTCTCAGGGACCGAGAGCCCTGCCTCAAGAATCCACACTGCTTTTATTGTGCTCTTTAGATGAGATCAAGTGAGGAGTGGCTATGGGTGGATGATACAGGGTTTATTTACTATTATATAAGTTCTTTTACTATTTAAAAAGCCACTTAGGTGGTAAAGGGTTAAGCTCTTACTCTGACCTCTAGGCACATAACAGTTCTTAAAGTTCTTAAGCTTAAGTCCTCATGCCTTTAGGTCTTTGTTCTTAAGCTTAAGTCATTTACCAGCACTGTGACTGTTTTTCCAAGAAGGAAGATGGGATAAAATAAGACAAGAAGATGGGATAAAGTAAAGAAGGACAAGATGGAGTTTTCAAGGAAACCTGTCTTGCGACACTACGCCAGAGCCACAGCAACACGGGATCTGAGCCTGAGTCTGCAACCTACACCACAGCTCACGGCAACGCCGGATCGTTAACCCACTGAGCAAGGCCAGGGACCGAACCCGCAACCTCATGGTTCCTAGTCGGATTCGTTAACCACTGAGCCACAACGGGAACTCCCAGGTGATGAATTCTTAAATGCAGCACCGAAGGGGTATGATCTATGAATAAAAGAATTGATAAGCTAGAGTTCATTAAAATTAAAAACTTCTGCTCTGTGAAAGACAGTGTCAAGAGAATGAGAAGACAAGCCAGAGACTGGGAGGAAATATTTATAAAAGACTTACCTGGGGCATTTCCATCTTGGTGCAGTGGAAACAAATCCTACAAGGAACCATGAAATTGCCGGTTCAATCCCTGGCCTCCAGCTCAGTGGGTTAAGGATCTGGTGTTGCTGTGAGCTGTGGTGTAGGTTGAAGATGTGGCTCGGATCCCGAGTTGCTGTGGTGTAGGCTGGCAGCTGTAGCTCCGATTGGACCCCTAGCCTAGGAACCTCCATATGCTGTGGGTACGGCCCTAAAAAGCAAAAAAGAAAAGAAAAGAAAAGAAGAAAAAGACTCATATGGGAGTTCCCGTCGTGGCTCAGTGATTAACGAATCCGACTAGGAACCATGAGGTTGCGGGTTCGGTCCCTGCCCTTGCTCAGTGAGTTAACGATCCGGCGTTGCTGTGAGCTGTGGTGTAGGTTGCAGACGCGGCTCGGATCCCACGTTGCTGTGGCTCTGGCGTAGGCCGGTGGCTACAGCTCTGATTCGACTCCTAGCCTGGGAACCTCCATATGCTGCGGGAGCGGCCCAAGAAATAGCAACAACAACAAAAAGACAAAAAAAAAAAAAAAAAAGACTCATATGATAAAGGACTATTATCCAAAATATGCAAAAATCTCTTAAAACCCAATAGTAAGAAAGCAACTCAATTAAAAAAACAGGCAAAAGAGTTGAACTGACATCTCGCCATAGAAAATAAGCATATAAAAAAAGTTCAACATCATATGTCATTTAAATCACCACCATTCACCTGTTAGAATGGCTAAAATCTGGAATACTGATAATGCCAAATACTAGCAATGGTATGAAACAACAGAAATTCTCATTTATTGCTGATGGGAATGCAAAATGGTACAACCACTTTATTGGATAATGTGGCAGTGTCTTACAGAGTTGGAGTTCCCGTCATGGCTCAGTGGTTAACAAATCCAAGTAGGAACCATGAGGTTTCGGGTTCGATCCCTGGCCTCGCTCAGTGGGTTCAGGATCCGGCATTGCCATGAGCTGTGGCATAGGCTGGCAGCTGTAACTCCAATTCGACCCCTAGCCTGGGAGCCTCCATGTGCCGCGTGAGCAGCCCTAGAAAAGGCAAAAAGACAAAAAAAAAAAAAAAAGAAAAGAAAAAAAAAGCTAAAATATTCTTACAATGTTTATAGCAGTTTTATTTATAATTGCCAAAACTTGAAAGTAAACAAAATGTCTTTCAGTAGGTGAATGGATAAACATTGCTACATCTAGACAGTGGAATACTATCCAGCACTAAAAAGAAACAAACTTTCAGTTCCCAAAAAGATGGAGGAACCTTAAGTGCATATTACTAAATAAAAGAAACCAATTCAAACTGCTAAGTACTGTATGATTCTGACTATAGAACATGCTGGAAAAGGCATAACTCTGGCAGCAGGGACTAGGGGAGGAAAGGATGAATAGGCAGAGCACAGGATTTTTAGGGCAGTGAAACTATTCTGTATGATGTTATAGTGGTGGAAAGATATCTATACATTTAGCAAAACCCATAGAATGTACAACACTAAGAGTGAACCCTAATGTAAACTGTAGCTCTTGAGTGACAGTGATCTGTGTAGGTCTATCAGTTGTAGCGAAAAACACCACTTTGCTGTGGGATGTTGATAGTTAAGGAGACTGCATATATGTGGAGGCAGAGGGTGTATGTAATCTTCTCAGTTTTGCTGTGAACCTACATCTACTTCTAAAAATAAAGTCTTAAGAAAATAATAAAAGTTCTTTTCAATAATAAATAATAAACGTTAGAAAGTAATAACTTCCTAGGTCAAATGGTATGTGAAAGAGCATTCCCAGATATGCAGTGTTTTAACTAAATAGATTCATATGGGTGACAGGGTATCACATTTCCAGATTGCAGTAATTAAGCATAAACTCTAGCTGAGCATGGCTGTGCGGTTGGCATGAGTTGAGGGTTCTGAGTGTAAAAGAGTGGGAGATGGACTGAGGGTGATGGTGCTCCGAGGAATGTTTACATCCACAGGAGAGATGAGTATCAGGCTGTCCTGGCCCAGACCAAAAGGTGCATTGCTCTGTACCTCAGTTGTGATAAGGGGTAAGGGTGATTCCCTCTTTCTAGGACTGAGACCTCCAAATGAGTGAGTCCTGGGATCCCCTGTGTGTGGACGTTGCTACTTCAGTCTTGGGGTGAACAGTCATTTATTTCCTCACAGCTCTGTGCCCATATTCAAGCTAGGAAAATATTTCAGCCTGTTAAGGGCCTGCAGTGGAAATGAAGAGGAAGAGGTGCTTAGGAAGATTGGGTAAGATCAAAGAGATGAAGAAGAAAGCGAAAGGAGAATGAAGAATCTTGTCTGACTCTGACTTGACAGTGAATGCGTTGTCTGTAATGTGGTTCTTTTTAGAGATAATGTTGGGGGTGGATGAGTATTACTGTTTTCTTTATTTTGCTAGTTCTCACTTTGGTCCCGCTAGGATGATGATGTTGACTAGAAGAAATTTCCCTGAAGCCAGAAACAAAGCCCATCCTCTTTTAGGAGGAGGGGGGAGAGCAGAGTTGATTCAGTGCATTAACAGAGCTCTCTAGGACAGAAGAGGATAACTAATTAGCATCGGTAATGCTGTTTTACCCTTTTTGGCCATAATTATGTTAAAGATGGGATTTGGGCTTCTAAAAAAAGTCAAATGGGGCTGATGTCTTGTTATTATGCTTTTTAGTATTCAGAGAAACATAGTAACTCTGTAGAAAGGTATCAGGGTCTTAAGTTAAACATCACCTATGGAGCTTGTATACCAAGAGGAACATACCTTTTCTTTTCCTCTTTTTTTTTTTTTTTTTTTTTGGTCTTTTTCTAGGGCCACACCCACAGCATGTAGAGGTTCCCAGGATAGGGGTCTAATCAGAACTGTAGCCACCCACCTACGTGAGAGCCACAGCAATGCCAGATCTGAGCCACATCTGCGACCTACATCACAGATCACGGCAACGCCGGATCCTTAACCCACTGAGCAAGGCCAGGGATCGAATCTGCAACTTCATGGTTCCTAGTTGGATTTGTTAACCACTGAGCCATGACGGGAACTCCTTAGTGGAACTATTTAAGATTGAATTAAGGAATTCAGTTGCTAGTCTAAAATTTGACTTTCTGGTTGTTGAACAAGTACTTATTTGGAAATACTTCTGTTTAAATATTCTATTTTAAATTACCCTTTCATAAAAAATACTGCAGATACAGAAGTTCCTGCTCTGGTGCAGTGGGCTAAAAAATCAGACTGCAATGGCTTGGGTTGCTGTGGAGCCACGGGTTTTCCATCCCTGGCCTGGAGCAGTGGGCTAAAGGATCTGGCATTTACAGTTGCATAGGTTGCAGCTGCAGCTTGGATTCAGTCCCTGGCCCAGGAACTTCCTTATGCCACAGCTGGGACCATTTAAAAAAAAAAAAAAAAAAAAAAAAAAGCAAAAGTTATGGGTATCGAGAAGCATCAAGGGTGTCCCAGTCAGATTGGTTGATATATTCAGCAGAAGTAGTGAAGGAATAAGAAAACCAGCCATTTCCCTACTTACTTGCATGTAAAATGGACGATATTTAAATGTTAAGGCTTTTTATCCAATGTTATATTTAAGTGCCTTTCAAAATTAATGGCAAAATGATTGTTAAAATGCTGTTACATATGTTTGGCTCTTAATGCGCTATAGATTTGATTCCCTGCATTATCTTTAAACATAATTATACTTTGAGGTTTAAATCAGTAATTTAAGTTGCTTAAATGTACTTTCATGCTGTATTAACTTTCTGCAATTTGTGCTATCACCCACTCAGTTATGCTTTATTAGTAGGATGTAAAAGTGTAAATTATTACAATGTTAGTATTTCCATCTTTTCTGCCAGGAATAGTTGTCTCCATAAGTATACCTCATTGTTATGAATAATGCTGCTATGAAAACAGGTATACAGATACCTCTTTGAGACCCTACTTTTAGTTCTTTTGGGTATATACCTACAAGTAGGATTGCTAGATCATATGGCCAATTCTATTTTTAATTTTTGGAGGACATGCCATACTGTTTTCCATAGTGGCTGTTAACATTTTACCCTCTCACCAACAGTGTACAGGGTTCCAGTTTCTCCACATCCTTGCCCACACTTCTTGTTTTCTGTTTTTTGACAGTAGCTATCCTAATGAGTGTGAGGTAGTGTCTCATTCTGGTTTTGATTTGTAGTTCTCTAACGAATGATGTTGAGCAACTTTACCTATGTTTTTAGGTCCTTCAGTTTGTTCAAGTCCTTTGCCCATTTCCCCCCTTAGCATGAATACTTTTGTAACTGAGGGGGGAAAAAACACTTGTTTTAAGATGAATCTATTGAGAAGATAATAGTAAATTTTAAAAGGAGATTTCTATAGTCAGTTGACTATTCCATTCACATTAAAACACTCAATTGAGGGAGTTCCCGTCGTGGCGCAGTGGTTAACGAATCCGACTAGGAACCATGAGGTTGCGGGTTCAGTCCCTGCCCTTGCTCAGTGGGTTAACGATCCGGCGTTGCCGTGAACTGTGGTGTAGGTTGCAGACGCAGCTCGGATCCAGCATTGCTGTGGCTCTGGCGTAGGCCGGTGGCTACAGCTCCAATTGGACCCCTAGCCTGGGAACCTCCATATGCCGTGGGAGCGGCCCTAGAAATAGCAACAACAACAAAAGAAAAAAAAAAAAATAAAAAAAACAAACAAACACTCAATTGAAAGGTTTTTTGTTTGTTTGTTTTTTAATTTACAAAGAGCTAACATTGTTTCTGCGCTAAGGTCGATGTCCTGATGACCCATTCAAGGAAGTTCACTTGGTCCAACTTAATGAAGCCTGTATCCTTTGTGTACTGCTGGGAACACAGGTGGTACATATTGAGGCTGTATTTCAGACCGTACAAGTTTGAGCAGACTCAGCAAGAGCAAGAACTCTGGCCTAATTTTCTTAGGTGGCTTCAGTAAATCTGCTGGTGGCTTGTCTTGCTTTCTTGGATGCAGTGAAGCAAAGGCCTTTTGCCCATTTTAAAATTAGGTTATTTTATTTTGTAGGAGTTCTTTATATATTCTGGGTATTTGCATTATCAGATCTATGATTTGCAAATATTTTCTCTCTTCCATGGCTTTGCCCTTATACCCTGTTGATTATGTCCTTTGATGGATTGAAGTTGTAATTTTGATGTAATCCAATTTATCTTTTTTCTTTGGTTCCTTGTGCTTTTGGTGTAATATCTAAGAAATCATTTCCAAATCCAGTGCCATGAAGCTTTCCTTCTGTTTTCTTCTAGGAGTTTTAGTTCTTATGTTTAGGTTTTTGATCCATTTTGAGTTGATTTTTGTATACAGTATAAAGTAAGCATCCAAAGTCATTATTTGCATGTGGATATCCAATTTTCCCAACACCATTTGTTGAAAACACTGTCCTTTCCCCATTGAATGGTCTTGGTATTATTGTTGAAAATCATTTGATGTTAAATGTGAGGGTTTATTTTTGAGTTCTCCATTCTATTCTGTGGTTTACATGTCTTATCTCTCTGCCATTACCACACAATTTTGATTACTGTAGCTTTGTAGTAAGTTTTGAAATCAGGAAGCGTGAGACCTCCAACTTTGTTCTTTTTCAAAGTTAGTCGGCTCTTAGTGATGCTGAAATCAATTGAAGGGTTCAGGTTGTGATAGCCGGATTCCTCCAAAGGTCCTCCCCTTCAGCCAACATTTTGCCTAATGGTTTTGTTCATTGATTGTTGCCTGAATCATTTCAATTAGGGATTATGAAGTGGCAGTTTTTTCCCCACACATATTAGCTGGAGTAGATCCAGGGGAGGAAACTTTTCTTCATCACAATGGCTTATTTTTCCTGAAATTCATTTTTACAGATAAGGCTAGATTAAGCGCCTTTACCTTTAATTGCCAATTTTTTAGAGAAAGGGTTTGGTGCTCATTAAAGATTATATGATCTTTTTGTAGGTATCATAAACTCTTAGGTTTTATATATGAAAACTGTTTTACTGTCATTGTTAAGAGTCTTCCAGCTACAGTTAGAAATAGCCAATGATCAGACATTACTCAGCATTGACTCTAACTTCCAACAGGGCATCACAACTTTTTTTTTAAATGTCATTTACAATGCTAAGTACTTCTGCATAAATAATTTTCTATTTGTTGAGCACCTACCTGTGCCAGTTGCCATCCTAGAAAATGTATTTTTATTTCCAATCCTTACTCTTACCCCCTTTTGACCTAATGTTTTTTGTTTCTCTTGAGTATGTAAAACATTTCTGTGATCCTAAGTCTAATTTTGGAATGATATATTTAGTTAAGTCTCCCTTCCATTCTGTCCCCTTCAGCTAGTCCCTTTGTCCTCGTATAGGTTTTCATTTTATTTATTCATTTATAGATTATCCACTCAGTGTTAAGTTTTGTTTTGCAAACACCAGCAAAGATATATAATTATGTCCCTTTTCTTTTCTTTCTTTTTTTTTTTTTTTTTTGTCTTTTTGCCTTTTCTAGGGCCATTCCTGCGGCATATGGAGATTCCCAGGCTAGGGGTTTAATCAGAGCTGTAGCTGCCGGCCTACGCCAGAGCCACAGCAACGTGGGATCCAAGCCGCTTCTGCAACCTACACCACAGCTCATGGCAACGCCAGATCTTTAACCCACTGGGCAAGGCCGGGGATCGAACCCGCAACCTCATGGTTTCTAGTCAGATTCGTTAATCACTGTGCCACGACGGGAACTCCAGTATTGTCCCTTTTCTTATAAAGAAGTGTCATAACTATAGTTATTGATCTGCGTCTTACTTTTTTTCACTTCATAATATGTTCTAGAAGTAAGTCACTGTAGAAATCCTCATTCCTTTTTATGGCGGTAGAGTATTCCCTCAGGTAGATATGTTATTTTTCTAGTCAGTCCGCTTTGATGGAAATTTGAGTTATTTAAAAACTTCATGCTGTTACATATAATTTAATATTATTAGTTTTCCTCCTCTGGCGTCTTCCCCATTTTTCTACTCTCTTTCATAGCAAAACTCCTTGGAAAATTTAGTGTCAGTAATGGCTGTTTTCACCTCCTGATTTCTTCGTCTCAGGAATTCTTTCCATTCAGGCTTCTGTCCCTATCATTCCACTAAAACTGCTTTTTTCAAAGTCACCAGTGACCTGTATGATGCTACATCCAGTGTTCTCCGTTCTCAACTTCCTTGATTTATTAGTTGTGCTGGCTCCAATTGATGACTCTGTTCTCCTGAAACACTTTTGTCACTAAGCTTCCAGCACACTCTGTACTCCTGGTTTTCCTTTATTTTGGGGGCTGCTCCTTCTCTTTCTTTTTTCTGACCTCCTTATCATTGAATGACTAGACCCCTCCTTCCTCATGTTATCAGCTGAAGGCTGGGCCCAGCTATCAGCTGATTACAAAAGGCGAAGCCTGGGAGGAAGGGGTGGAGTCTCTGCCTCTAGGAATGAGGCTGAGGGGAGAGAGAGTACGGCTTTTAGATTCAGAGGTCACCTGAAACAAGCCTGTAGTCTGACAAAACCAGATTTATGGCCCTACGTGGTAAGGAAAGGCCCCACAGGGGACCATCAAAGTGCCAGACAGGGAGAGGGAAGAAGGAGGCGGCATTGTGTTGGGTTCTGCCGAAGGATCCAGAGGAGGCTCTTGAGATATGGGATCTGTTTTGGACTGGGTGCTGTTTCCGAGACAGGATTAGAAGGGAAGATTAGTTAGGGCTTAGGCCCTGGGGAAGGGCAGTGTATCGTTGGATATCCACAGTAATAGATGGCTATAGTGAAGCTGGTCTGGGGGCCAAAGAGAGGATCAGTATATATTGTAAAGCTGCTGTATGACCTTAGGATAAATAATGTTTCCTCTTATCTTTGCACCTGCCTTTCTCTGTGTCTGTCCTCTCAGCCCAGTTAACGGCAATTTTGGTCCCTCCCTCCCCTCCCCCCAATCTGAGCCGATTTTCATCTTTTGTCTCAGACATAATTTCACTCTTTCAGTTTCATGACACTAATTTTACTGGGTTTGGGAAGTAGAGATCATTATTTCCCAAGAGTTGAAGTAAATAAATAAGTGATTAAATGATTGCTGTTACTCCCCCACACCCCAGGTTAAAGCCAAAACTCATGGTATTAAATAGGACCTGATTTGGAAAAATTTCGAAGTAAGAATAGTCTCTTTGTTGCTGCCATTGCAGCTTTTCTTTCTGAGCCCTCTTGCTGTTAGGGGCACTGGGGACCAACCCCTCACTGTCTCAACTCATCCAGGCTTCCAGGTTCTTTCCTAGGCTTCTCTTCTCCCCATATGAACCTCTGCCTATTGGTTCATCTGATAATGGGATTAAGATAGCTTAATATGTTCCTTTAGAGGCATTTGCCTTTCAAAAGGAAATTCCTGAGAGGAATATGAAATTAAGGAATAAGTTTTTATTTATTTGTTTAGTCTTTTTAGGGCTGCACTCACGGCATATGGAGGTTCCCAGGCTAAGGGTCCAGTTGGAGCTTTAGCCTCCAACTTACACCAGAGCCACAGCAACATGCAAACTGAGCCACGTCTGCGACCTACACCACAGCTCACAGCAACGCCAGATCCTTAACCCACTGAGCGAGGCCAGGGATCAAACCCTTGTCCTCATGGATGCTAGTTGGTTCGTTAACAGCTGAGCCACAATGGGAACTCCCTAAGGAATAAGTGTTTAATGCACACTGTGGCAAGATAGGGTGGGGAGTGAGAATGGGTAGGGGAGCAGAGGTGAGTAGAGGCAGTATTTCAGCAGTTACTCTGCTGAAGATAGGGCCTGGGCCTCAGATGTCAGGAGTTGTCCTCTGAGGAGCTGATGAACTGGAACCTGGTTCTACCATTTTCCCCCTTGGATGCTGAGGTAGGTCGTATGTTGATAGATAGTGAAAGTATCAGAGTGTCTGGCCTGTGTCTTGGGAGCAAGGCATGTGCTGAGTAAACACTGTGGAGATACAGACTGGAAGTTGGCACTTTGAAGAAACCTGCTCCTAGTGCTGACCTCTGCACCAGCTACTGGGGGGCGTGTTCAGTCCACTGGACTACCAGCACTCAGACTCTCCTTTCAAGCCTCTCCCCCTAAAGCTCGGCACATACCCAGCCTTCCTACTGCGGAGATGAAATGTGAGCCTGTAGCTTGTAGCTCCACAGCTGACTAGTGCCTGTTTAGCTCTACAGACCCAAGTTGTTTATCAATCCTTAGGGCAAATGTGAGGTTTCTGTTATGCTTTGAAGATGAGTTGAGTTTTAGGAAGGATTTAAATCCGCAGCCTCCAGATCTATAAGTGGCCTCCATGGAAATCTTCAGTGTACATGCAGACTGAAGCCAGCTTGTATCTCCTGGTACCATCTCACAGCTCTTGGGGAGTGAGCCCAAGGCAGTTGTTCTAGAGATCAGAGACCTGTAAGATTTCAGTCTCAGCCACAGTTTGAACTACTTTGAGGTGTCCTTGTAAACTGGATCTTTAAAAGTACAATTTTCTAATACTAATTTCTTCCAGGCTTTACTTTGGAACAATTTTAAGTTTTACAGTAAAGTTTCAGAGATGATACAGAATTCTCACATACGCTGTTTCCCCCATTGTTATCACCTTCCATAATCATGGCACCCTTGCTAGAATGAAGACATCGGCATAGGTAGATTCTATTATCTCAACCCCTAATTTTACTTAGATTTCTTCAGTTTTCTACTCATGATTTTTTCTCTTCCAGAAACCAGATTACACTTAGTTGTTGTGTGTCTCAATCTCTTCTGGTCTGTGACAGTTTCTCAGTCTTCCCATGTTTTTCACAACCCTGGATAGGTTTGAGGAATAGTGGCAAGTATCCTATATAAAGTATCCTTTATAATGTCCCCCCAGTGCCCTTTTCTCATGTTTTCCACATGATGAGACTGATGTTATGGGTTTGGGGAAGAATACTACGAAAGTGAAACGCCCTGCTGAGGGTTTTTTAATATTTGCATAACATCACTGATGGTGTTAACCTTGGTCTCTAGGTTAAGTTGTTTGCCACTTTCTCCAATATAAAGTTACTCCTTTTCTCTTTCCCCTCATCACTAAATTTAGCCCACCCTCAAGGTGGGTTGGAGGATGTCTACAGGTAAACTCCACCTTTCCAACTCTAAGAAGGGGGAGTATCTCTATATATCATTCGAAATTCTTCTGTAAGGAAGTTTGTCTCTTCTGCCCCATTTATTTGTGTAACTATGGGCCCATGTTTATTTATTTTATACTTGGAGTTACAGTCGAGGACTGCATTATTTATTTTGTTGCCTAGATTGCTCCAGCTCTAGAGGGAGCTCTTTTAGTGGCTCCTGTATCCCTCTTACACACCCTTATCTTCTGGTGTTTAAGTACTTACTCTCTGGTACTACAAGACAATCAGTGCTTTCCATATATTCTTCCATGCCCCAGCCCCGGAATCAGCTATTTCTCCAAGAAGCCCTTGTTCTTTTTATTGGAGAATGACATTTAGAAACCATTGGGTTGGAGTTCCCGTCATGGCTCAGTGGTTAACAAATCTGACTTTTTTTCTTGCTTTTTGGTAATACCCTTCTTGGATAATGAAAAACCTTGCAGCCAGCATTCATTTATTTGTTCAACCCAGTATAAGTGTACCTGCATTGTAAATACATTATAACCAATATCCCCATAAGAAATAAATTTGCCACTTCAAATATTGTCCTGATTTTTAACAATTCTGTTTTAGTGGACAAGCCATAGGTGTTTGTTTATGTTTATTATGGCGTGATTTGACTTGTGATGCTAGATGCTTGCAAATATTTTTAACATTCTTACCAAAATCTGGTATGTCTTTGTATGTCAGCGTGATTCATTAAGATTATAGACTTGAGAGCTGATTCTTGGGGCAGAGCCTCCTTGCCTCCCTGTTTGCATTTCTCACAAAAGTCCTATGTTGATAAATGTATTTCTTGCCTATTAAAAAAAAAAATTATAGACTTGGGCTCCAAGTAAAATACTTTCTTTTTACTTTACACTTTTGATAGTCTAAACTTAAAAAATGAAAGGTTATGTTCTCTCTTTAGTAATTTATTACACATTTTTACAAAAGGACGTTTGTGGGTTGTTTTTTTATTTGTTTGTTTTTTTGTTTTTTGTCTTTTTAGGGCCACGCCTGTGGCATATGGAGGTTCCCAGGCTAGGGTGGAATCCGAACTGTACCCCTGTCCTACACCACAACCACAGCCACAGCCATGCCAGATCCAAGCCGTGTCTGCAAGCTATACCACGGCTCATGGCAATACTGGATCCTTAACCCACTGAGTGAGGCCAGAAATTGAACCTGCACCCTCATGGATACTAGACAGATTCATTTCCGCTGAGTCACGACAGAAACTCTGGAAGTTTATACTTATTAAAGATTTTCTCATATGTAAAAGGGACAAGTTGAATGAAATAATATTTACAGTAGATTGTAGCTCCAAAGTTCTGGCTCAGGTGCTTTTTAAAAATCACCTTAAGCAAGACATCCTAAAATCATTTTCTCCATTTGCTTACTAATCTCTGACTATTTAGGCTTGACACTTGGTTTTACGTTCTGGGCTACTTTTCTAAGACATCCTTTTGGGCCATTCTTATTATCAGTGCCAAAGATCTAAGTCTGTAGGTAAAGATATTATGGCCTGGGAGATGGGACTGGCTTAACTGTAGCTATAGCTCCCTGGGCACTTGGCTTCCCAGGCTCCTGTTGGGAAGAAATAAGTGTGGATTTGAAGAGCTAGAGCTGGGAGTTCTTGGTCATCATCATGGTCAGCTTCTAACTTGAAGTTGATCTTGGGCCCATCACTTCACTTCTACCTCCAGCCCTCAGATCCTTCATCTAGAAAGTGAAGCAGTTCTATTAGATGACTCCTAAGACTCCTTTCAGCTGTGATTTTATTATCAGAGGTACTAGAATATCTAGTGGGCAGTTTTTTGGTTTGGGGGGTGTTTTGGCCATGTCCATGGCATGTGAAAATTCCTGGGCCAGGGATCAACTTTGCACCATAGCAGCAATCTGAACCACTGCAGTGGCAATGCCTGATCCTTAACCCACTGTGCTACAAGGGAGCTCCATAGCTTGCAGTTTTAATCTCAGTTATCAAGGTGTTCTGATGAGAATTGGAAATGGTCAACCTTTTTTGTTTGGTTTTTTTAAAAGGGGGAGGCAGAATTTCCATTGTAGCTCAGCAGGTTAAGAACCCAACCAATATCCATGAGGACGCAGATTTGATCCCTGGCCTTGCTCAGTGGATTAAAGGATCCAGCGTTGCCATGAGCTGTGGTATAAGTCACAGAGATGGCCCTCATCTCGCGTTGCTGTGGCTGTGGCATAGGCTGGCAACTGCAGCTCCAGTTCATACCCTAGCCTGGGAACTTCCATATGCCTTAGGTGCGACCCTAAAAAGCAAGCCAAAAAAAACCCCAAAAAATAAGAAACCAGGAGTTCCTATCATGGCACAGTGGTTAACGAATCCGACTAGGAACCATGAGGTTGTGGGTTTGATCCCTGGCCATGCTCAGTGGGTTAAGTATCCAGCGTTGTTGTGACCTGTGGTGTAGGTTGCAGACATGGCTCGGATCCCACATTGCTGTGGCTCTGGCGTAGACCAGTGGCTACAGCTCCAATTCGACCCCTAGCCTGGGAACCTCCATATGCCGCGGCAGCGGCCCTAGAAAAGGCAAAAAGAAAAAAAAAAAAAAAGAAGAAGAAGAAGAAACCAGGGACTTCCTGCTCTGGTACAGTAGGTTAAGGATCTGGCGTTGCTGCTTCTGCAGCACAGATTCAGTCCCTGGCCTGGGTGCAGCCATAAAAACAACAACAACAAAAAAGAACCCCACACATGCTATGTGTAGGATGTACACACTCTGAAATGTGAGGTCTATAGTTGTCTAGAGGGCTCAGATCATACCATGTAGAAGCATGTTGTGCTGTTCATAATAACCCATCATGGTAATAACTTTGGAGGATCAGAACTGGAGTGTTTATTTTTGGTGTTTATAAATCAGTGGCTTAAGTGACCTTCCTTTTACAGCTGCTATGTAGAATTTGTAAACAGTACAGAAAAATAGCCAAGGTGGAGAGAGTGCGGTGGCTTAAGTATGATAAGGCCCAGGGAGGAAGTGTCATTAGTTTCACACACTGATAAGTGTATCTGGAGTGAATGCCATCCCTCTGATTCCTGCTAGTGCTTCTAGTGGCTTTAGCCTCCTCTTCACAAGACTTGTAAAGAGTTGCTCCTTATACACGTGAACAGTAGATGTCACTGCATCTCCACGTACTAGGGTTTTGTCTCATAGCTTTTTGGGTACAACCAAATTCTTAATACATCTAACCACTAATCTTAAATCGAGTATTTATGGTTACCTGACACTTAAGGTCCCCTTCCTTAGATGCAGAACCCAAACTGAAAATCGAGAACAAACACAGCCCAAGAGGGTTTTACTCAGTTTTTCCTTCACTATCTTTTTAAGTGTATTTGTTCTAGGCTTATATATTGTCTATACATTAGTCCCCCACTTATCTGCAGGGGGTATATTCCAGGACCCCTGCTGCGTAGGCCTCAAACCGCAGACAGAACCGAACCCTATATATACCCTGTTTTTTCCTGTGCATACCTACCTATGATAAGCCTAATTTATAAGTTAGGTGCAGTAAGAGATTAGTGACAGTAACTAATAATACAGTTGAGCAGTTATAACAATATACTGTAATAAAAGTTATATGGATATGGTCTCTCTCTCAAAATATCTTATTGTCCAAATTTAACGCCGTTTCCTTCTTAACTAAGCTTTTACCACTCACTGTAGCTCTAGTGTTTACAGTTCGAAGTGTGACAGCAAAACTAGAACAAGTTTCTTTTTTCTTCTTCACAATTTTATGGATAGAAGATTTGTTACTGGAGGAGTTCTCATCGTGGCTCAGTGGTTAATGAAACTGACTTGTATCCCTGAGGATGTGGGTTCGATCCCTGGCCTTGCTCAGGGGGTTAAGGCCCCAGCATTGCCATGAGCTGTGGTGTGGGTTGAAGACTCGGTTTGGATCCCACGTTGCTGTGGCTGTGACATAGGCCGGCAGCCATAGCTCCAAGTCGACTCCTAGCCTGGGAACCTCCATATGCTGTGGGTGTGGCCCTAAAAAGCAAAAAAAGAAGATTTGTTACTGGAGTTCCCACTGTGGTGTAAGGGGATCGTTGATGTCTCTGAAAGCACCAGAATTCAGGTTCAATCCCCAGCCCTGCACAGTGAGTTAAAGGATCTGGTATTGCCGCAGCTTCAGCATAGGTGGCTCTGATCTGATCCCTGGCTCAGAAACTCCATATGCCTCAGGGTGGCCAAAAAGACAAAACCGAAAGAAGATTTGTTACTGTAGGTCTTAGCAACCTTAGCATATGATTTTTTTCTTTAGTTGAGAACTTTCACCTTTTCACTGAAGCACTTTGTGGCTTCTCTTTGGCATATCTGAAATGCCAGCATCACTACTCTTGTGCTTTGGGGCCATTATTAAGTGAAATGAGGGTGACTTAAATAAAAGCTCTGCCATACCAGATTGTCAGTCTGATAACCCAGATGGCTAGGAAGCGACTGACGGGCAGGTAGCATATACAGAGAGGATATGGTGGACAGAGGGATAAGTCATACCCCATTCGGGGCGAAGCAGGACAGCAAAACATGTCGTCACACTGCTCAGAACAGTGCACAGTGTAAAACTTCTGAATTGTTTACTTTTGGCACTTGCCATGTGCTAGTTTGGGCCACTGTTGACAGGGACAACTTAAGCCATGCAGAGTGAATTGCAGACGGTGGGGACCACTGCACAGCTAACCAGGGAGATTCTATCTTTTCCTGTTTTTTTAGGAACCTGGACAGTTTTTTGTATTTGTTTTCAGCACAGTTCACACTTAAAAGCTTCTTTGCCTTTCTGTAACTTGCTTTTTGAAACATTCCAACAGGAAAGTAGATGCCACTGTTCTCTGAGTTGAGTTGATGAACATCAAAGGAAACTGCCGCTTTCTCTCTTCATTTCTTTGTGAACCCTTTGCTTTGGCAGTTGAGGAAATAACTGAATTATGTCCAGAAGTGCTTTGGTGCCCTTGTATTTGGTGCACTTTTAAGGCAGATCTCTTAATGGTTTCGGAGTACATGGTGGAGTTTGTCTGACAGAAAGACAAAGTTGGTGTAAGTTGGATTATTTCAGAAAGTCTCAGGAATACTAAATTTTGGTGTCGTTTGAACATATATATGGTGAAAATAGCCAGGGTGATATCTGTTCTAATATATCTAGTGCTGGTTTACATCTGTGTCCTGGTGTAATTATTTGTTTGTTTTTTTTTTTGTTTTTTGTCTTTTGTCTTTTTTTGTCTTTTGTTGTTGTTGTTGCTATTTCTTGGGCCGCTCCCGCGGCATATGAAGGTTCCCAGGCTAGGGGTTGAATCGGAGCTGTAGCCACCGGCCTACGCCAGAGGCACAGCAGTGCGGGATCCGAGCCGCGTCTGCAACCTACACCATAGCTCACGGCAACGCCGGATCCTTAAGCCACTGAGCAAGGGCAGGGACCAAACCCGCAACCTCATGGTTCCTAGTCGGATTCGTTAACCACTGCGCCACGACAGGAACTCCGGTGTAATTATTAATAGCTCCCTCTCTTACTCTCAGTTGTCCTGGTTTTGACAACATATGGTCACTCTAAATTGCCCCAAATGGGGGAGGGAGTGGTTGATAATGGGCAGTTCTCATAATTATAAGCATTTTTTTGACTCAAGAATTATGCCTGCCATGAGTTTTCCGAGTTAAACACATGTAAAATAAAGTAAAAACCACAAAGTGCTTATAATTCTGGGGAAATAGCTTTTGGATTTCTGTATATTGATCATTGTTCTGTGGAGTAGTGATTTCCAGCTATGGTTATGCATCAGAATCTACTGTAACATGCTTAGAAATAGTTTCTTGGGCCTCACCACAGACTTCTACTCAATTTGTACCAGAGTTGGAACTTAATATTACCAAAAATGTGTACCCCTGCAGTACAAATGTACTGAATTACTTTGTCAGTAAGCTTCTGAACTAGCCTATTGAGGAACATGTCTTTCTGTGGTTCAGGTGGTGTTCAGGATTCTCTTTGGTGGCTGCTTTGAGCCTTGAGGGTGTACCTGGCATTGACTTGAGTTGTCTTTTTGTTTCAGATGTCATCTGGGTCATTCTCAGTGTGGAGGTGGGTGGACTTTTAGGAGTAACGCAGCAGCTGTCATCTTTTGAAACGGAGTTCAACACACAGCCACATCGCAAGGTAGAAGGAAACTTCAACCCGTTTGCCTCTCCCCAAAAGAACCGACAATCAGATGAAAACAACTTAAAAGACCCTGGGGGTTCCGGGTTCGACTCGATCAGCAAAAACACATGGGCTCCTGCTCCTGACCAAACCGAGCAAGATGAGAATAGACTCTCACAGAACTCTGTAAATCTGTCCCCCAGCAGTCACGCAAACAACTTATCAGTAGTGACTTACAGTAAGGTAGGTGCCCTCGGAGAAGAGGAGAAGGGGTAGGTGGTGGGCCTTGGGATTTGTGATACCCCTTCATGGCAAACCTAGAAGCCTCGAATGTTCTTTAAGACTGCTTAGCTCTGCCAATGCAACAGCACAAAAACCTACCCCTTCTCCCCTCCCCCCCTCCCTCTCTCCATGTTCTGTGGATATAACTTCATCCACGTTTATAATTTACTACTGTCTCTCTGCTCTGGTTTGGGTGTTGAAAGAACAAAGTTTTTTACCTTTAGCATTTAAAATAAAAAAAGGAAAAGAAAGTCAAAATATCACCAGCCATCCCTCACTTAGTAAATGTATACTGTGTAGAGCACAGCCCACCTTTGGAACTTGTTCCTTTGTTTTTTTGGTTTAGGATGGGGTATTTTTCCTGAGGAAAAAGATAAGCTCAATTATTCATCCTAAATGTTGTTGGGCTTCTCTTCATTTACCTTGTTTGCATGTCTTTCCAGTCTCTCATGGCCCATCTACCTTCTACCTCCTGACCCACAACCCAGAGTGGCCCGAGTCATATTTTGACTTTCCATTCATGAGGAATCAGTGAGAAAATTGTTTATTAGGTTAACCATGATTTTAAGTATTCTGATTGTTCAAGACAGTCTTCTAGAAGTTTGATTTCTTGGTTTATTTCTCTCTGCTGGCTGACTAAAGAGCACCTTCCATACTCTGCTGAGGTGATGCTGGCTCCAGGTCGTTGGTGTTGGTTGGTTGAATAAAGCCTTGGTGCCGAGCTAATGTCGTAGGTGATTTGTGTGGCAGGGCCTGTGAATGTTCTCTGGTTAACATGGTGGTGTATTAGGCCCAGTGTCCCACCTGTGTAATCATATAGCTGTTAGGTCTCTCCTTGCTTTGTGTTGGCATTCACCATCAAAATTTTAAAAATAGCATTGATGTTTATTTGAGAGACAACTTGCTCTATTATAAGAATGGCATTTTTCTGACCAGTGCTTTATATGTGGTCTAGATCAAGAGGCAAATTAAGAAAAGAAACCTGATGATCTTTATTCTCTTTCTCCACATGGTCTGGTAAGAGGGACCTCATTGACAAGGAGTGTAACAAAGAATTATTTATTGGTTTGATGGTCATTATAAAGGATAGTATGAGGTCATGTTAGTCATACAGGATATAAGGAGGTAAATTGGCAAGGCAATAAGTTGCTCGTATTTGAGGAAAGACTTCATGTCTTAATACTCTCATAAAAGGTTTCCCTTTAAGTTCCCATTGGTCCATATTTCTCTTCCTTAATTTTTACCCCCCAGGGTATGACTATTGAGATGGTACAGAGTCTAGGCTAAGCATGCCCTGTTAGAATGAGAACTTTGAGGCAATTGAGTGTGATGGGAAGGTGAGAGAGTTGGAGGAGGCAAAACCGGTTGCTCCACTGCTTTCTCACCGAAGCCCCTTCACTCAGCCGTGACCTCCCTGCTCCCTTTAGTCTCAGGAGAGGCCTGGTGCTTCCTGGCCAGAGCACTGCGTTCATCTTCCTGAGTTGTGAACCTGTTAGTTGTTTTCATCTTCTTTAGGGCTGTAGGGACTGTTGCCTTTTAACTCTGTCACTGCCCTGGCCTGGGGTGGGGGTAGGAGGTTGTCAGAGTGGATCACCTACCAGCATCCTACCATGCTGCTGTTTTGGAGGGCTTGGGCTATGGTGACGCTGTTGAGATATTTCTTGAAGTTGACAAACTCATAGTGTTACCTAATTTTTTCACAAGCACTGTAGGACCATTTAGAAGTAGCATTTGCAAGAACCACAGAGAAAAGGTACTCACTGGAGATGATATATAAGACAGTTGGCTGTAGTGCACCGAGAATGTGGCACTTGAACCCACAGAAACTGGAGCCTCCTTTTTATCTTAAGTTAAGCCAAATCTTACTCAGAAAGCAGTTACGTGAATACTAGCAAGTCCTCTGAAAGCATTTCTGTCTAAAGTTGAGTCAGCTGCACCTCTTAGGGCTCCTTAGAAATGGCGTAGGATATAGGCAGTTACCAGTGTTTGTTAACACTTCTGTGCACTGTTTAGAGCAGGGTCTACTGCTGAGTAAGGACACGTAAAGAATAAAAGTTTTCCCTACTAGCCAGCAGCTAACAGTACAGTATGGGGCTGAGACATGCATGCAGTTCAGTCAGTATGAAGCATGCATTTGGTGAGTAGAACACAGCACAGTCAGAATGTGTAATTTGTGTGCATGGCTGCAGGTTAGAGTTAAAGAAGCAGAGATAAAGTAGAGATGGAGTTCTGGTTGTGGCTCATTGGGTTAAGAACCCACCTAGTATCCATGAGGACATGGGTTTGATCCCTGGCCTCACTCAGTGGACTAAGGATCTGGCGTTGCCTCGAGCTGCAGTGTAGGTCACAGATACGGCTCGGATCTGGTGTTGCTGTGGCTGTGGTGTAGGCTGGCAGCTGCAGCTCTGATTTGACCCCTAGCCTGGGAACTTTCATATGCTGCAGGTGCGACCATAAAAAGGAGAAAAAAAAAAAATAGAGATGGAGTTGATGGAAAGGGCTTTTCAGAGAATGTACAGACTTGGAAAGACAGGAAGGATGATGGTAGGAGGACAGTTGAAGTGCTAAGGGATGTGTGGTCCAGAGATAATGGTTGATGGTCAATGGGAGATATGTTCCATTGGTTACAATGTATTCATTTGGATAAAATAATTAAAAATCACTTTAAAAAAAATTGGGCCTATAGTTAAATGGATATCATAAAGCAGAGATGATACATAGTTCTAAACATTTGTGTTTGGCTTGAGAATAGACATTTATTTTTAAAGATAGAGGAGTTCCTTTCACAGCTCAGCAGTTAACAGACCCAACTAGGATCCATGTGGGTTTGATCCCTGGCCTCACTCAGTGGGTTAAGGATCTGGCATTGCTGTGGCATAGTCTGGAAGCTGTTAGCTACCGTTCAACCCCTAGTCTGGGAACTTCCATATGCCGCAGGTACAGCACTAAAAAAAACAGACATTTGAAGGAGTATATTTGACAAAGTGACAAGATCAAGTATATACTAAAGTTATTTTTTAGTTATTCCTATGCGTGTGCAAGGTATGCCTCCAAGTACTTTACATGTATCATCTCAAATTTTGATAAGAAAACAAAAGCTGGAGTTCCTGTCGTGACTCAGTGGTGAACGAATCCAACTAGGAACCATGAGGTTGCGGGTTCGATCCCTGACCTTGCTCAGTGGGTTAAGAATCCGGCGTTGCCGTGAGCTGTGGTGTAGGCCAGCAGCTACAGCTCCAATTGGGCCCCTAGCCTGGGAACCTCCATATGCCAAGGGAACGGCCCTAGAAAAGACAAAAAAAAAAAGAAAAAGAAAAAAGAAAACAAAAGCTCCAACAGGCCCAAGTAACTTGCCCCAGTATCACACACCTAGCAAGAGACGGAGCTGTGATTCAAATCTAGGTGCCACATTACTAAAGGTTTTAGTAGATGAACCTGAACTCTCCTTAGATCTTCCCCTTAGGCTGGAGGCTGTGTTGAGCAAAAACATTAACTGAGTTGATAACCAATATCACCAAGGTGTGAAAGAAGCAGAGTTAAGATTAGTGGCTTTAATGTAAACTGAGGATTGCCTGAGGCATCTTCTTTTTAAAGAGATCCCCTGTTTGTTGAGTCTTTAAAGTAGTGATTTCTTGGAATTCTGCCATGGTGCAGCAGGATTAGCGGCGTCTTGGGAGCGCTAAGATGAAGGTTTGATCCCTGGCCTGGCACAGTGGGTTAAGGATCTGGCTTTGCAGCAGCTGTGGCTTAGATCACAACTGCAGCTTGGAACTGATCCCTGGCCCAGGAATTCCATATGCCGCAGGAGCAGCCAAAAAAGAAAAAACAAAAAAAGTAGTGACTTACTTTTTCTAGTTGATGAAAATAAAAACTATTTTTAAACTCTTGGGGTGCACCAACCATGTGGTGTTAATAATAAATAGCCCCCTTTTTATTTATAAGTGACTGGAAAAGATGTGAGACCCTTGGGACTCTAGAGTTGGGGCAGGTGTCTTCACTTCTCCCCAGGTGCCATCTTTATTGGATGGGTAGGAGTTGACAACAGACTTGATTTACTCTCAAGAAATTCCTTTATATGTGGAATCTGAAAAAAGGATACAGTGAATTTCTTTGCCAAACAGAAACTGACTCACAGACTTTGAAAAACTTAGGTTACCAAAGGAGACCGGTTGTGGTGCAGAGGGATAGACTGGGGGTTTGGGATGGAAATGTTGTAAAATTAGGATGTGATGATGGTTGTACAACTATAAATACAATAAAATTCACTGAGTTAAAAAAATAATAATAAAATGAAGAAATTCCCTGCCTGCCATTAAGCCTGGGAAAGAACACAGTGCTCCTGGAAGCCGATGACAACAGTTTTAGGAGGTAGGCACAGTTTCCTGCTGCCTCCATAATTACAGTTGAACTCACTAAGGTTGGTAGGATGAAATGAAAAGATTGCTTCATGCACCTGCTTTATGAGGGCTGTGTGGATGTCAACATAATGGAACTAGGAACTGGTCAGTGCCAGGAACTGAACACCCCTGCAGCCCTTCCCCAGCTAGCCTTGAATAACCATATGTTCTCTGGACTCTGCTCTGTGCAGAGAGGGGTTGGGGAGGGGGGAGGAATCGCTAGGTGGGAACACCTGTCCTAGCTCGATCCCACAGCCCAGAGACCCTGGTCCCTCCTGTGTGAGAGCTGTCAGAGGGAGTCAGAAAGGTGAATAGGTGTAAGATGACCTGCTGCAAAGATTCATAAATCTGACTCTCTGCTTTTGTTCAATATTGGCTGGCCTCATTGTGAGCTGAGTTGTGGCTGACCTGTCCCAGTTGGATAGTCAGATCAAGTATTGGTGAAGGTTAGGTGCTGTTCTCATGAATTCTTTTTAGGTGATTAGCTCAGGAGCCTCTGAGGAGGACAGTCAGAGTAGGCTAGGGGCTGATTCTGTTGACTCGGGGCTGTAACTCTGACTCCTCTCTGGAGGCCAGGATAGCTTCTCTTTGGACAGTGTTAGAGTCGCAAAAAAGAATCTATAGAGGTGAGGAAGGAGAAAATAAGACCTATTGAAATTAGATACTTCTATTTCTTAGTTGCCAGTAATTTTTAAAGTTTCTAAATGTTTTCTAAGAAAGCCTTACAGAGGAATAAGACACCAGCCAAATGGTCTGATTCAGGACAGCTGGGAATAAGAGTGTGGCTGGACAAAACCAAGGGCTGTTCTTTAGGAGAGCCCAGTTGCTTTGCTTCCCTTTTCTAAAGAGTAATGGTTTACACTGGGGCAGTGGGGAAAAATCCCAAATTCGTTTTATTTTGTTACTTGGACTATGCCTCTTATTTTATGTTTTTTTTTTTTTTTAATGTTTGGAGCTGGTGTTTGTCATCTACTCCTCCTTTAAACTGATTACCGTCTGAGCCACTGTTATTACTTCCGCCAAGTGCTGGTTCGGAAGAAGAAACGTGTTATTATCTTTGGGGGAGGTTCATCGTGCTCTTTCAGCGTCAGCCACTGCCGAGTGCCATCTGCCCTGCCTGCCCACATTTCCACCTGCTCTTCTTCCTCTCCCTCCCTCCACCTCTCTCTCTCTCTCATCATCACCCTTTAGTACATTTTGGATCC
Organism: Sus scrofa; assembly: GCF_054392235.1. Classification (NCBI taxonomy): domain Eukaryota; kingdom Metazoa; phylum Chordata; class Mammalia; order Artiodactyla; family Suidae; genus Sus; species Sus scrofa. Next base: position 39,142,800 of record NC_139389.1, on the reverse strand, counting down.
AGGGCTACAGAAGCCAGTCTGCTTTTATTATATCAGAAACCATTTCTCTTTTAACCAGCTGCTGTCTGTGCTGACAGGGCATGGAAGAGTTCATTTCTCTTTGGGTGAGGGTTTAGAAACATAGTAGAGGTTACCAGGGGAGTTTGGGGAAAGCCAGTCTTTTTACTACATGGGCCTCAGGATGTAATGGCTTGTGGACCTTATTATCTCCTTTGAAGTCGCCGATCAGATTAATATAATGAGAAGGGGTGAGTTCAGTGGAATGGGGCCCAGTTCAGAGGGCACTGAATTTAAATTTGACCCAAAGGCAGGTGGTTGGTGTCTTTAGCTGGGCTAATGGCAACAGAGGGCAATATAACCCTCCCACTGCCATGAAGCCTGAGTCTTAATTCTCAGGTGCAGACACTTTCTCTGAAAGATTTAGAGATGGCTCGGAGAGAAGCTGGAAGGAAAACTGTTACTTTATATTTTACCCAGCTTGTGTTCTCCTCTGGCAAAGGACAGGTAGCAAAGGCACACTCTTCCCAGGTTGGGGCCCGTGAGAGTGCAGTAATCAGAGCTGTAAAGCTGCCATTCATTGAGCACTTAATATGTGCCAGGCAGGCACTGTGCTGAGGACTTTTTAACTTAATTTTTATTGTTAAAATTATCAGTGGGAGTTCCGTTGCGACTTAGCGGTAATGAACCCAGCTAGTATTCATGAGGATGCATGTTGGATCCCTGGCCCTGCTCAGTGGGTTAAGGATCCAGCATTGCTGTGAGCTGTGGTGTAGGTCGAAGACAGCAGCTCGGATCCCACTTTGCTGTGGCTGTGAAGTAGGCTGGCAGCTACAGCCCCAATTCGACCCCTAGCCTGGGAGATTCCACATGGCACAGGTGTGGCTGTAAAAAGACAAAATAGATACATAGATATAGGTATTTATCAATGTACATATTTTAAGGAGCCCAGGAGTTCTACAAAGTCTATTACAAAAAACACCAGTCACCTCCTGGCCTCCCAGCCCCTAGTATTTGTTCCCCAGAGTCCGAGGCAGCAGTTTGACTTGCCTTACTTCATTTCGACCCCACAATTGTACCACCATACAGGTACTGTTGTTACCCCTATTTACAGTTGGTGAGACTTGAGGTTTACAGGTTCCATGACCTGCCCGTGCTGGGTCATGCTGCTAAAAAGTGATAAAACCGGGATATAAACAAAACCAGTTGTTTTTGACCCCTGAGACTGCTTTCCTAACAATCCAATACATTGCTTTTCAGTGACAAATAGTATTCAAGTGCACATTTTTATCAGTTGAGCTAACAGCTGTAGGCCTGATAGAGTATGCTTTCTATAGAATAGTGCAGCATTTCAAATGAGGATCCAGCCAATAATTGGCCAGCTATTATATGACTTCTCCACTGCTAAAACCCCTTTCTCCACGAGCTGCTATGGAAACTACAGAAATCAGCCTTTCTCTGTAGCCTCCATTGAAGGGAAAAGATTGCCTAGAACCTCAGTGGTCACTTGGGTTTAGATTTTTGTTGATACTGAAATTTCCATTAATTCACTTTTTGTGACAGCAAAGCCTATATACCTCTTGAAGTCACAAAACCCATCTATATTCCTTGATTGTGGCCAAAAGACAACAGTCTCTGGAGTTTCATTTTTTTGGAATGAATTTAAAACCTCCCTTTGGACATAGTTAGTGTTTAAAAACTAGAGCATACTTAGGGGCTCTCTTACTCCCTTTAAAGTCAGATTTCTTTTCTGCAAAGGTTCCTGAAGAGAGAGTATTGTATAGTCAATACCAGCACTGAGGTGGGAGTTCACCTGGCCTGTTCAAGGACCAGAGTGAGGCAGGGACAGGGGTGGAAACCAGACCATGGAAGGCCTTATGAGCCCTTGTAAGGCTTTGGGGCTTTTGCGCCGAGGGATAGAGGGAACCATTAAAGGATTTTGAGCTGAGGGGTGATGTGGTCTGACTTAATGCCGTAAAAGGATCAATCACTCTGGCTCTCACGTGGAGAGTACGAGGCAAGGATAGAAGCAGGGGACCCGTAGGGAAGTCAGTGAGTGCAGTCATCTAGGTGAAGAGATGAGTGTTGTGGACCGAGTGGTCTGAGGCTGGATCTGGTCTGTTAGCTAGAGCTACTGGTGTGCTCATGGGTTGGCAGAGGGGAATAAGCGGGAATAAGTGATGACACCAAGGTTTTTGGTCTGAGCACCTAAAAGGATAGGGTTGCCATCCATGGAGAGGGGAAAGGCTGTGGTGGAGGTGGAGAGAGATCAGGAGTTCCATTTGGATATGTTAGAGATTTCTGTAAACATCCAAATGGACTATTGTATATCCAAATTGCGTATAGAGTTTAGGAGAGAGCTGTGGATGGTGATGTAAATTTGGGAGTCATGCCATATGGATGAGATCTAATGCTATGAGACTGGCTGCAATTCACTACGTGATAGAGCAGGGTTTTCTCAGCCAACAGACTAAGACTGTTGACATTTTAGGCCAGATAAGCCTTTTTGCGGGGGGGGGGGTGCAGATCTTATATATTTTGAGGTGTTTAGCAACATCCCTAGCTTTTACCCCCTAGATGCCAAAAGTACCTTCCTAACCCCTTGTGTAGCAGCCAAAAACATCTTCAAACATGCCCATACGCCCCCTGGGGCAGGGGCAGAATTGCCCTCCTTGCAGACCCACTGGTGTAGATAGAGACAAGGTCCAGAGACTGAGCCTAACACAGTCCGTCTATAACACATAAACAAACCGCCTCATGTTATCCAAAGCACCTTTACTACATTTATTCTTATTTTTAATTCACAACTCTTGTGATTTTTTTGTAGTTATACTCTTCACTTGACAAACAATAAGGAGGTTGTAAGTGACTTGCTCACATTCACATAGTAAATTAGGGGTGGGCCATGGGCTGGAACCCAGGAAACCCAATTTGAGTCTTGTGTTCTAGACCACATTATGCCAAGGCTTCTGGCAGAAGCAAAGTTTGTTTGCTGTTCTCTGAAGGTAGTTTATACACTTAGTGTCAGGTTGTAGAGACCTTCTTGTTCATCTTCAGGAGCTACAGAAGAATTTGTGGCCAAGGAGGAAGCAGAGCCTGACAACTGAGGAACCTGCCCCCGTTCGCTGGCAGATTAGCACATTCTGTACCAGAAGGGGTTTGCCAAGAGACTCTGGTTTAATGATATTAAGATGATTCTCTTTTGAAAACCCAGAGGAACCAGTAACGTCCTCCCAGCCTAGCTGGTGTTTGCATTGGCATGGGTCATGTGTGCATTTAAAAATAAATTAAGCAAACACTGTGAGCCTTAGAAAATGTCTTTTGTTGTTTGTAACATTACTATCTGACTGAGAATAAAAAGAATTTCCAGGAACTCTCCCTTTTGTACCTCAGCAGCTTCAAAGCTGAACATTCAGCTTCGTTTTCTTTGTTTTGGAGCTCTAAGCATTGTTTTGGACTGATTTGATGCTGGGCAGTCTTATAGTTGAAACAGAGCTAGTGTTCCCAAGATAGCCAGCATATTTTTTTTTAGTCGTAAGGGCTATTCTTTTCCCTATTCTCTGAACATAGCATTTTTAATTTCTGATGAAAGTTCTCAAAGTGAGACAAGTGAAATTATAGGTTCAAACAAGTAAGTATAACTCAGAAGTGTGAGAATTTGCATCCTGGTGGAGATGCTCAGGTTTCAAATGACTCATTCTCCGCTGAGTCTGCCCCATAACTGTATTCTAGCAGGACCAGGTACAGGACGTAAGATTAAGAACTGCTATATGTCGGGGGAAACGGGCTTCCTTAAAGCTCTACTGAAAGTGAGGCCCTTTTCAAAGCTGGGACGTTCACCTGCAAAAGCTAAAGAGTCTTGGGCTTTTGGCTGTGATTCCACCACCCATAGGCAGGTTGAAAGTGTTTTAACAGAAAGAGCTTTGATCTATTTAGTCACTAAGGGAGCCCTCCTAGGTTGCTCACCCTTGCTAATCCTTATCTTCAAAGAATTTATTGTCTGATTTCGTAGATGTGACTAGTTCATAGGAGAGAATGAGAGGCATTGAGGATGGAGTATATTGAGTTGCAGTTGATTTTTAGGAGCTCCTGAGTTTGGAAGAAAGCAGTGAGGTTGGGAACAGCCAGGAAAGTGTTACTGTGGTGAATGATAGATTCAAACTGAATTGCAGGGAAGAGGAACCACATGCAGGAAGGCCCAGAGGCGTTGACAGGCAGGGTATATTCATGGGACACTGGCCAGCATGGCTGTGGTGAGTGAGGTGTACTTAAAGAGGGTGGGGTGAATTTTGGAGGAAGACCTTTGAAAACCAAGCAAAGGAGAGGTCATGTTTAATGTGAAAGGGAACAGAGTGCCAGCAACGCTTTTGAGCAGGGGCAGGGCAAGATGAAACCAAATATGGCTGAAAGAGAGAGAGTTGATTCTCCCTCAATCAACCAGCCATTGCGGGGGTTGGGCACAGGGATGTGGAGGGTGATGCTGTGAATTAATTATAAGAGAGATTGGGGTGGGGGACAGTAGCATGTAAGGAAAATGTACAAAGGCTCGAATGGGAATTCTCAGAGGAAGTGGGACCAGCAGCCTCCCTGGCTGCTCAGCAGGACCACCATAGTATAACACTGAGGGCCCCATGGCTAGGGACCTGGATACGCTTTCTCTCCTTTTAAGTGTTTTCCCCAGTGAGACTCTTACCACATCTTTCTTCCTTTCTAGGAATCTCCTCTACCCTAGATGGCCATGAGGGAGCTCTGTCCGCCAGCATCCCACCTGGATTCTAACACTTGCTTGCTCTTACATGAGACCTTAGGGGCTAGAATTTCAAATAGTGAATAGCTTTTTCTGAAGTCTTTACTGAAAGGCGAAGTCATTCTCAGCCAATATCCTTCATCTCCTTGTAAAACTTTAAATAATGTGTTTTAAATCACAATTATGTTTGAGTTTTATTCTTCATGGTGATTTTCTTGATTTGTCAGGGGGTAGGGGAAGGCTCTGGGAGTTGCCTTTGGCCATGGGGAGCGTTGTACATGAGAGGATGAATGGTGGGAGGATGGAGGATGTGTGGAGGGAGGACGGAAAGAAGGAAGCTGGAGGGAGGAAGAATGAGGGATGCGTGGCAAAGGGTTGGATGGGCGGGTGGGGGGGATGGACAGGTAGATGAGACGGTCCCCAGAAGGACTGTAGAAATTGGTTAAGAGCAACAGAAAAACTGTTATAAAGGTAAGTATAAAAAATGCTTTTACACTGTGATGATCATTGTACAACTATAAAAATATAAAATTCATTGAGTTTTTAAAAAAATGCTTTTACAGGGCTTAAAAAAAAAAAAACCTATTCATCATGCTTATAACTGAGCCATGCTTTTAATAAGCACAGCTTTGGCACAGGCAGAAGGCTATAAACTGAGTCTCCCCGATGAACAGCCTGCATGCATAAAAGTACATTTATTTTATTTTCTTTGGCTGGTTCTCATGCTTGTCTTTAGCCAGTGTATCAAATACATCTCTGAAATTCTGAGGACTGTCAAATGAAAGTGGCTTAAACACCATTGTTAAAGCATCTGCAGAAGTTCCTGTCATGCTGCTATGGCCCTGCCATTCCACCAGCAAACCTCCTTTAGGGTCTGCATCCATCAAGGGAAGTTTCCTGCTTTGAGTGCTCCTGAGAGAAGTCCTCATTGCCCTGCCTACTCCTTCCTCCAATACAGATTTTATTTATAATTAATGAGAAATTCATGGTTTGATCAGAGCTTGGTCAGCTTCTGGCCCTTGCCAGGCATGCCAGCCCTAAGAGCAGGGCCTTATCACACGTTTGCAGTACAGGATCAGGACAGAACCGAGTCCTCGACCCTGTATTCTTCTGTGTTTACATTCAGTGCACATGGACACAGGAGGAGCACTAGGCGGGCGAAGCACTGACCAAAAGGGCCCAGGAAATGGGAAGGAGGAGGAGGGCCCAGGGGGTGTTATCTGATGCTGCCATCAGCACTCACTGGGAGGGCCTGTTGTTTCACAGCCCTGCAGCAAATGCTCCTCCTTTTTATTAACCTTTTTATTTATTTAAGTCAAATCACAAGTGAAAGCAAAATAAAGACAGGTATGTAAAAGTGTCCATGTGGTGCTTTATCTAAACAACAACTTTCATATTAAAAAAGGTAACCCAAAAAGTCCTCATAAGATAGCCTTGTTTCAGGAGGAATTTTAGCTGCCTTTTTTTTTTTTTCCCCTGGAAGATTAAACAGAGATGGCTCACCAGTGTGCAGGTCATTCATTCATTTCACCGATATTTGAGTCTTTTTTTTTTTTAACTTGAGTCTTACCATGTGTACAAGGCACAAATAACTGGCAGAAACAGATTCCACTGTCATAGAAGGGCCACTTTCTCCTCTAATAGGGCTGTATTCCCTGCTGTCAAACATTGATGATTAAACTTTTAGAAATATTCTAAGGGAGACAGACCTAATTTCCTATTTTTTCTTTTTGGAAAACTTATTTTTATTTCTGTATAATTGTTGAGAAGAACTTCAAGATATTTTAGGTACCCACTCGTGTCAGATCGCTGGCTGGGAGTAACTTTGCTGTTCCACAGGGGCAACTGTAAACTATTGTGAAAAACAAATAGTAGTTATTTTTAGCTTTGCTTTCAGCACAGGACCACAAGTATTGCATTGTCCTTTCAGGAGATTGTGATGAATGAAACTGGGCTTGTCTTTTATGTTTGTAAGTGTTCTGTTTTTAAAATACTTTAGAAAATTAGCCAAATCATGGCTCACAGTAGTTGCTCCATCGCAGAAGTGCAGTTCAAGACCTGGACCAACCACTGTAATCATTTGTGCTGGCATGAGGCCGAGGTCTCTTCCCAGACACCTATGAGCGGGGAGGCCCCTCTGTCTTAGCTGCCAAAGATGGGGCTCCTGAGCTCTTAAGAGCCCTCGCCTGCCCGGTAGCCAAGACGAATTTAGTTCCCAGGGTTCACAGCCATGATGGAGTTCATTGAAAAGCTTAGGGAAGACTGAGGCAAACCAGCAACACCTCAACCCCTGTGGCCTAAAGGCTTTCCTTCAATAGGAACACTTCCTTGTCCTCCAGGAGACAAGAAATGTAGTCTACTCCCAAGAAATGTAGTCTTTGAAAACTCACTTTATGCAAGTTGAGTAGGCCCTGGGGAACTGGTCTTGAGACTCTCGGATTCTGGGTTCGATGATTCATGCTCTAGTAGTATTAGTATTAGCGGCCTAGCTGCTCATCCCTATGTGGTGAGAGTGAATCGCCACAGAGAAGAGGAACTCACTGAGTTTCAGGAGTTCCCTGGTGGCCTAGCAGCATTGTCACTGCTGCAGCTCAAGTCATAGGCTGTAGTGCAGGTTCACCGTAGCCCGGGAACTTCCACATGCTGGGGGCACAGCACCGCCACCCGCCCCCCAAAAGGAGCATGAGCCTAGAGAGAGCAGGCCTGGTGTGGATGGCACCGTGTGGATTCCTGTGGCATTAGTCACTTAGAACCACCCTTTCTCCTTTGGTAATCAGGCTTGGCGCCTTAATTTTTGCTTGTCACAGTTTAATTCGGGGCTCGTAGTACCATCTGTTGCATCTTTATTAGTAGTACAACTGTTACAGTGGAGATAGTGCTGCCAGGTTCATTGAAATACTTGGTATTTGCTATTGCTATGGGTGAAAGTTGAAGAGTTGCTAAGGTCCTAGAAGAGAGAGGATGTTACCAGTATTGCTAAGCCCTACATTTAGGCCAGGACTGGAGATATTAGCCACCACAACCTGTTACACCAGGTCTTGGAACTCTAGTGGAACCTGAACTATGGGTGGGCCTCTCGTTTTGGAATATACCTCCATCCCACTCTTAGGAAGGCACTCCCCACTTGGCCTCCTGCTGTAGGACACCCTGGACAAGCTGTTCTTGGAGTCTCCGCCAGGCTTTTCCTATGTAGCTGGAGTTGCATTGCCTGTGTTCTGTGATCCACTGGTGACACCTCTAACCTTGCGTGTGGAGAGTCTTGATGGTAAGGTAGTTTTGAAATAGGTTGGCTCACTCTGGCTTCCTTAAAGTGGTGGTAGTTAATTTGAAGGGAAGGAAAATAGAGCTTGTTCCTCAAGCCACCTTTCTGTACCAATTAAAATCAACAGCCCCAATGTGCCATTCTCTGGATGAAAAGGAATTAGGTAACATTTTCTTTCCAAAAGACACAGCAGTAAATAGCTAAATAAATGGTAAAACAGTAAATACCACACTGAATTGGTCTGAGGGCCAGGACGTTCATTTCAGGTGCAAGTCTGAAAATGCCCATGTCTGTATTCCTCTCTCTGCCAATTGCAAAGGACTCGTTAAATTTATCTGTAAAATGGGAATGTACAACAGATCCTTGGCAAAGTCATGAATCCCTTCTCTGGGATTCCAGACCAGTCAGTCAGAAGACTAGTGCTTGCTGTATAAAGGCACATATGAAGTATGTGGAGCTTTGGTCTGAAAAGCAGTTAAATTTAGGGTAAAGGGGCAAATATTTTATAGAAGACAAATGCTGTTTGTTTTTCTGCGTATGTATTTTGCTGCACAAAGACCTTTGAGCATTGTATGGGTTCTAAGTCCTAGGGAATCTAATCCTTTATTTCTTCCCTTGGATTTTTCCAGGTGAAAGAATGCTGTTGGGAAATACTGAGAGCAGCTTGCTTTGCGCTTCTTTAATTCCACCTCTAGTGTGTGAGAGACCCTCTGACCAGGCCCCACAAAATAGAGTCTGAGAGCCTTTTGCTGCTCCAGCCCACACTTGGTTGAGTGGGTCGGTGCTTAAACTACTGAGATGGTGACAGCCATAGCTTTCTGGCTGGAGGCATGGTTGAGGCTGGGGGCTGGCAGACATATGGCATTTTAATCACTACTGCTCTGCCTACCAGCTCTGTGCCCTGGATCAGGTTCCTTCACCTCTCTGAGCTTGGATCATACTTGTCTCAGTTTATCTTTGTGAGAATTAAAGGGAACATGTTGAAGTGCTCCAGCACCACGTGGCACACAGCTGATGCCCTATAAATGTTAGCCTGCCTGTCATCCATATTCACCTCTTCAGGGCTTTTGTGTTCAGTGATACCACCAAGCACCTAGGGACATGCTTCTGGTCTTTTGAGGCTCGGGGGCGGGGCGGGGGGGCAGGGGACAAATGCAATTTCAGTGCTTTCCACTGAGAAAACTAGAAACTTTACTCTCATGTTCCCTGTTCTTGGCAGCTTTGACTTCTGGCCTAAATAAGCCTGACCAAAGGGAATTTTTTTCTTAGAATACTGTTTTTTAGCCTCCTTAGCTATGTACTTTGTGTCAACTCCTAGAACCTTAAATCTGGAAAAATTTAAAGAGCAATCCAAGGTCCTGTAAGGGAAAGGGCCCTTACTCGAAGTTGCTTGGCAAGCTAGTGCAGAGCCGGGAGCAGAACCCAGATCTCTTTCTCCTGGTTCTGCAGGACCCAAACCCCACTGCATTGGAAACGGAAGCCTCGTGCATTTCTAGCGAATTACCTCCAGAGAGCCCAGCCCTTCCTGGGGCCTGGGGGGCTAGGACCAGATAGATGGCGCTTGTGTCCCCAGGCCTAAGCTGCTGTTTAAAACCTTGGTGACTTTGAGGGGTCTGACACTCCATGTAGAGTCTGAGAAATACCTGTCCTCTTTCAGTTATTAATTCAGCAGTACTTAGTGGGTACCTACCAAGGGATAGGTGCCATGTTAAATGCCAGGGAGATGGCAGCAAACAAAACAAAGTCATACTGAAAAAGGATTCTTTATTATTAGTAGTAGTAGTATTGGTATTATTAAAGTGTAGTTGATTTACAATGTTCTGTCAGTTTCTGGGTCACTGGTCAATGACAGTGACCCAGTCATTATATATATACATTCTTTGAACAGGAATTCTAATCTTTGGCAACCCTACAGCCAAGCACTTACATTTCTTTTCAAAGAAATATGTTTGTTTGTTTGTTTGTTTTTTGTTTGTTTGTTTTTGTCTTTTCTAGGGCCACTCCCATGGCATATGGAGGTTCCCAGGCTAGGGGTCTAATCAGAGCTATAGCCACCGGCCCACACCAGAGCCACAGCAACGCAGGATCTGAGCCGCGTCGGCAACCTACACAACAGTTCACGGCAACGCCAGATCCTTAACCCACTGAGCAAGGCCAGGGATTGAACCCACAACCTCATGGTTCTTAGTCGGATTCGTTAACCACTGAGCCACGAAGGGAACTCCAAAGAAATATGTCAATTTTAAAAGATAACCAAACACTGGCTGCTCACATCTTATCAAGCTAATGGAAGATGTCATCTCAGTCATCCCTGTGCCTTGTTACCCCAATTGTGTCTAGATTCAAGAGTCTCCCCGCCACCCACCTTGACCACGCCAGCAGCATGCAGAAATGCCCGGGCCAGGGATTAAACCTGTTGCCACAGTAGTGACAACACTGGACCTTTAACCCACTGAACCATCCAGGAACTTCCTAGATTCGGGATTCTTAACAGAGTCATCAAGCATTGGGAAACCCCTCTGGTCATAATCATGGTCACAGCTGTACTTCCATACCTGCTTTCCACCCCAGTTTGGTCTAAGGGCCCTGATGCTTCTAGGCCAGCTAGGGGTGTAGGAACAGTTGCCAGTTACCTTTATTCTCCCAGGCCTTGGCATCAACTGAGACTTTTCAAGGGAACGTACTCCGAGGGGGATGTGAATGTGGAGGACATCCTCCAGTGAGTCCATGCAGCTGCTTCTGGTGTTGGCACATCTTGGTGCCTCATTCTTCACATAAGAGAAAAGTGAGACTATGGTGCCTTCTCCACCGAAGCCAAAGGCAAGAAAATGCCTTTGGGAATTTGGAATCAACCTTACCGTGTGACAGTGTGGAGAGAACAAACATCCGACTTGGTTTGAATCTTGGCTCTGTCTTTTGCTACCCATGTGACTTTGCACAAATTTCTTAACCTCTGCAGTCAGATGGGCAGCAGTCAGATGGGTGTAGTAATACTCACCTGGCTTTCGAGGTGAGGGTTAGAGACAGTGTGCAAGGCCCCTGCTACCATGCCTGTATTAGGTGCCCAGGGGACATTGCCGTTTCTGCTGCAGTGTTTTTGTGTTGATGTGTCATCAGCCAGCAGTAGCCTCTACCTGAGGTTAAGGTGCAGAAAGTGGTGTCCAAGGATCTTGAGCAGAGAGATTAATAAGACATTGTCAAGAGGGAAAGAAGGCTTTGTGACCTCAGTGGGAAAAAGTTGGCACCAATTGATCTAGAAGTTGAAAGGTGAAGAGTCTTTCCACCAGCCTCCCCCTTCTTGGATGGCGTGATTGAGGGAGAACACTGAGCAGCTTGCAGTGTGCTGGCATTTGGCCTCCTGAGGCTTTACATGGCAGGGACAACCTGCAGGCCTTGGAGCTTGTGCCTTGGAGCTTCCTTCTGGCTCACTGGGAACCACAGATTCTTTTACTCGGTTTGCTTGTCAAATTGTACCTGTTCTGTGTACCATCACTGACTGTGTTCACTCTCTTCCAGGGGCTCCACGGGCCTTACCCCTTCGGCCAGTCTTAAACGGGTATCAGCAAGAAGAAAAATTAACAAAAGACAGAAGGCTTGACTTTGGGGGGGAAGAGCAAGGGGTTCCTCTGGATTGCAGACCACATCGCATGGACCCCTGGCTCTGACCCCCATCCTGGAAGAAGAGGAAGAAGCAGAACAGACTAGTTTTGAGTAAACTCAGTATGCATGTGTGGATGCTGAACCCAGGAATGGTGTTGAGGCTACCAAGAAGAAATCCATGCAGCCACTTTGGGTTTTGTTTATTAGGTGTCAGTCTCTAACAAGTGGTTAGGTCACTCGGGAAGGAAAAAAAGTTTTAAATGGGGGAAAAAAAAGCCATCTTTTTAAGCAAAAATTATTTTGCCTACAGACAGGTTGTAGTTTTGAGCACATGTTAATTTTTTCCCCTCTTTCCCCACCTTTATTTTTTTAGATAAGGAATAACATACTCTTTATAGAATAGCTGCTTGCTCTGGAAGCAATTCAGGTTAAAAGCTGGCGGGGCATGTTTGGGGACTCTGCGGGTCAGTGCCATTGGAGGACATCTGCCGTCCCACAGGACTCCACAAGTCTCTGACCCCATTTGTTTTTAATGGCATCAGCCAATGAATTATCACCCTTTTCCTCTTCTTTTCTCTTTAATCTTCTGTTGATTTACACCTTTGGCATTTGTATTCGTCAGCCCTGTGGCTCGTTACCATCAGAACCTCCCTGAAGACCAAACTTCCCTGTGTGGCCTGCAGAGGAAGCTGTTAGGACAGCTCTCGGGTGACGTGGGAGTTTCTGGGGCCGAGAGGTGTCCTTCTCCACACTCTTGTAACAGTTCAAATTGCTCTCCTCCCATGTTTCTCTTGGCAGAGAGAAATGCCATCGTGCTTACTGCTGTCTTGGATTCTTTGTCTCCCCATTCACTGGGAAGAGAGCCTCCGTGCTGCATGTATGCGTGTGTGCGTACACACGGGTGTTGATGCAGCTCACCAGCAAATGTGCAGCAAGCGAGTGTAAAGATGTCCATGCTTCCCTATTGTCACACAGCTCCCTTCCCTGTGTTTCCTTCCACTTGTCCTTTGTGGTGTTAGTGGAGGCTGAGCTGTTAAAGTGTGAAAATGGAGCCCCAGATGGGGAACTTGCCATGGGGAAGGGCCACAGTTAGCAACTCTGTGATCTTGGAGGCCATGTTTTGATGGAAATGAAAGGACTCCTGCCCTGACCAGGAGGTGTAGTTGTTGGGAGGTGGGGGCAAGGAGCAGCCCAGCCAGAGCACAAGCTGATTGGCTGGCTGCGCACTTGGACAGGTTGCCCCCTCTGGGATCCTGTGGATTCTGAGCAGGTGAGATGTGGGTTTCTCCATGGGAAGCTAAAACCAGGCTAGAACAGCTGTCTGCCAAAGATATGAGATTATGCAAAGTCCCTCTTCTCACCCCCTCCTTCTCTGAGTCTTGGTTGGTTTAATAGCCAGGGATATGGTGCAGGGTCCCTGCCTGTTTCCAGCCCACCCCCGAGCCCTGGGGGTATGAGACAAGCAGGGAGACCAGGTCCGCAAGCGGCTGCAAGGGGTCATATAGCCTGGGTGTGGGTGAGGGTCTGCCTGCCTGTGTCTGGGTGTCTGAGTTCCAAAAGTGTGTTGTTTGTTCCTCCTCATCCTCTTCTGAGACTGTGGTTTTTATTTTTTAAGCTTGATTGTGAGAGAAAAGCTTGTACGAAATTCCCCATTTGCCTCCCCACCTCCCCAGAAATAAAAGGGGAGTAAACATTGGTCCTGGGGAGGGTGCAGCCAGCCTGCTGAGAGGGCAGTGCTCTCCAGAGCACCTACTTTCTATGCACACGAAGAGCACCCCATCCCCAGCAGAGCAGACAGGGGTCCCTGCCAGTGCCCAGGCCACCACAGGCCCAAGCCAAGGGCTCACCATGGCTTTTTGTTTGAGGGCCCTATAAGGCCCAGACTGCTGCCACTGTTGGTGCCAACCTCCTGGGACACCTGCCATCCTGGAGCCCCCACATGCCCAGCTGTTCTCCTCACTTGATAGCCCTCAAAGCATCACATCTTCAGCTGCCCCAGCAGGAGCACGGGAGGCTTTACAGTATCTGGTTTCCTGACCTGCCTCACACTAGGTGTCCCTGCTGCCTTCCCCAGGAGGGGCTGTCTGCCCTTGTTCAGTGGCCTCCTAGGTCACTGTCAGTGGGTCTGGCCCTGCCAGGGGGCTCCCACTCCTCCTCTTGCTTTTAGGCAACCTCACCCCCAGAGTGACTGTCCCAAGCACGTTGGTTTCCCTCCCAAGAGCAAACTGTCTCTGTGCATGTCCTTGGGCAGGTAAGCTCCTTGCAGAGGCCAGAGCAATCGCAAGCCGTAGGGCAGGGGCAGGAGAAGTGCATAGCTCCCTCGGACCTGGAGGCTGTTGGTACCACTCACGCTGCCTTGTCTTACAGGTTTAGGGTCTGTGGAGCTCCCGGAGCCCCCCCTCTGCCTCCAGGCAGGAAGGACCACCAGGGTCTGACCCCCGCAAGGTGAGGCAGGCACCATCCTTAAGGACCTGAGCCCAGCAGGGGAGGCAGAGGGGCTCAGGCTTGGAAAGAACCTATCTTGTGCATGGAGTGAGGTGTGTGTGGACGTGTGTGCACGCGTGCATGCTTTTTTTCTTTTTGCCATGGGGACAGTTGAATTTGAGGCATTTTTCTATGAGAAACAGCCGCCTCTTCCCCCCCAGCAAGGACTGGCTGTATCAGAGGCATGTCCAACCTGGAGAGAGCCTCACCAAGATAGCTGGTGTGGCCTGAGGGCAGCCAGGGTAGGAAGTGGGCATAAAAATAACCAGCTCCCCAAATTCAGTGTGAGCCCCAGCAGGAGAGGGTGGTGGGGTTGCCAGGGCCCAGAAATACAAGCTGATTCACCCACACTCCCACCCCACCCCTTGCCTTTCGTTTCCTTGGGTGAATGCTGGAGCTGCCTCCTCTACCTGGGCAGTGGTGGTGTAGCAGGCTGGGTGGTGTTTGGTGGGGCGTGTAGCAGGCTGGGTGGTGTTTGGTGGGGCGTCATGGTGCCTGGGAGAAAATGGAGATGAGGAGGTTTTTCCTTACTGTATAAATGAATATTTGTATGATTAAATTAACACACCAAAAAATCCACCCCTATTTTCATGTGTGTCGGTGAGTTTTTTGCTCCCTGAAGCCCCTGCATACCTGCTTGGCCCCAGAGTGGCTCCATCCGGTGTACTTTGTGATCTCTGGTCTCTCCTTTTAGCATGTGGAAAACTGAGGTCCTGAGGTTCATTACATGTTTGGGCACTAAGTCCTGGGGTTACAATTAGGTCTGCCCTTCCTGCTTTGCAGTGACCAGAGGTGAAGCTGCTTCCAGTGGCACTGCTCTGTCCCCAGCACGTAAGCTCTCCTGGCCAGGTTAGTACTGAGCAGCCAGCAGGCGTTGTTGGGGTGTTGTCTGTGTGTCAGGCATATTGCACAGGTACAGGAGTAGCACAGGAAGCAGAGCCCCATGGCCATCTTCCTTCTGGGGGGTCAGGCAAGGCCGGGTTGGGGAGTCCTCAGTCCCAGCGGGTCCCCTGGCACCCTGGACTCAGAAGAAGTGATGCGTCTTTGCCTACGTGTTTCCCCTATCGGTCCTGGCGGATTATGGATTAGAACTCTTTTTGCAGACTGGTCTGGGAGCCTGCAGGCCAGATAGGGACCACACTCCAGGCAATTGGCAACCAAAGTTGGAACCTGCCCCCATGTACTTACATGAGACAAGGCCTGTGATCTTGGCTGGGAGGTGGCGAAGCGGGGTACACAGGAGTCAGTAACATAAAAGAAATTTAATTGACCAATATGACGGCAAATGGTGGGTTTGCTGGATCCATCCCTTCATATCTGAAGCACCCTTAGCAACTCAGGACTCAAGTTTGTCCTCAGTCACAGCATCACCCTTTCTGTGTTGAAGGGAAAGTGAGATCAGAGGAGGAAAGGAATTCCTTAAGTCTTAACAGGCCTGGACCCATGGCATCGGCTCCCAAATGCTGGTATTATTTTCCCTTAATTGCAGACCCTCCGAACTGGGCCTTCACCCTGGCTGGCAAATCTGTGTATTCTCAGTGATGGTGGCCCTGGCAGGGAGCCCAGGGATCTAGGGGCCGGGAATGGGAGGAAGAGGATTCCCAGCCATCTCCCTCGCTGAGGCAGCCTGTGGCCACAGATCGCGTGAGAAAAGGGGAGGCACTGCAGAAGAACTGGTCTCTGCCCAAAGGCCTCTGTGTAGCCTGACACAAGGCCCAGGGCGAGAGGCCCAAAGAGACGCCCAGAGACCCCTGGGGTAAGCACCCTTGCCTCCACGCCTGAAACCGTGACAGTGCACCTGCAACCTGCTTCCTTCCAGGTGCCCATGGCTGTTTGTTTTCTGCAGAAGAGGTCCCCCACCCTGTCACCTGGGTCTTCTGGCAGCTCAGACCCACTCCCAGGCCTTCCCCAACACCCCCGCTGTTGGACAGTTATTTGCTTGGCAGAATCTGTTTGTCTTTGGGGCTGTAACCTCTCAAGAAGTCACCAGGCCCTGGGAGAAAGGAGCAGATTTGATGGTAGTTCCTGGCCTGAGCCATTCCCACGGGGGCTAGGTGACAGGGAGGGGGCTGTCAGCGGAGCTGTTGTCTAGGGGTGGGGAGGCAGTTGCAGTGGTCCGGCCCCAGCCCTCCAGGCAGAGCAAACAGGTCCTCTCAAGCCACCTCCCTGCTCCAGCTCAGGTTGTCCTAGGTGCCACCCACCCTGTTCTTGAGAAGGCCTCTCCCTCACCTGCTGGCATGACCCTGCCACTTTCCCAGCCACCACCTGCTGTCCAGCTCTGTCTGGTGGCCAAGAGAACAGGCACCAAGGGCACTCATGGTGGCCCTTTATTTTGAAGCCAGGAGTGGAGCAGGCAAGACTGCTTGAAATGGGAGAAGGGGTGTGAGTTTGGGAGCCAGGGTGTCCAGAGAGCAGATTCTCACAGACTAGCGTGACCGATCAATGGGGCTCAGATGCCTCCTCTGATGAAGTGGAGATGTACTGGTTTAGAAAGCAGAGTTTAGGTGGAACTCACAGATGTTTAAAAATAATCCTTTTTAGCTCTCAGTCCTGAGATGCTGTGATCTGGGGCAGTGCTTCCCAAACTTGAATGTGTTGAAACGCATGTTCTGATTTAGTAGATCCTGGGAAAGAGGGCAAGATTCTGGGTTTCTAACAAGCTCCCAAGTGAGTGGATGCTGCTGGTCCACAGACCACGCTTTGCATGGGGACAGTAGGGGGTGGTCCACAGGGGTCAGCCCCCACCCCGTCTATGCGGTCTGTGAGACTGAGCAGGGCTGCGTTGGCCAGGCCCACCAGAATCTGAGGGAGCCCATGTCATTTAGAATAGTAATGTTCAAAATTTGAGCCTTGGTTCCCTAGCATTTCCCAGGGTTTATCCCAGGCTGTGATTTCTGACTTAAATAGTACTTCTAGCATGCTGCTTTTGCCTCACGAATGTCTGAGTGTCTGCTATGATTATGGTAACATTGGCTGGCCATCCCCTGTTAAACTGTTTATGGGAATGACCTCATTTGATCCTCACAGCCATCCAGATGAAGCAGTTGAGAGCAGGCCGGGCTGGTGCTCAGTTTTAACAGTGACCGTGAGGGCCCACGACTCTCATAGAAATGGAAGTGCAGGTTGGGGTACAGAGTAAGCAACCTGAACTTTGTCCAGGGGTGTCTGGGGGTGTCTCTGGGGAGGTGACACTTCAGTTGAGACCTGAAGGACAGGTGGGAAGAGGATGGAGGAGACGGCTAGTGAGAAGATGGGAGAGAGGGTGGTGAACTTGAGACACTGAAAGGATGTCGGTGCCTCTGAAGAATATTCTGGTTGGTCCTGTTTCTGTGTCTGGAGGGGAAGGGGTGTGGGAATGTGGCCCAGCCCAGTCCAGGAGCACTGCTGCCCTTGCCCCCCGCGTGCATGTACTCTTCTTCCACTTAGTGGATGTTGCTGATAGGTGCTGAAGCCACAGCAGTGACCCAGAGAGACAAAGACCCGACCCCACGGAGCTGACATTGAGGTCAGGGTAGATAGGTGGCTAACAAGGGCACAATGTGCAGGAGATGGGAGGTGGCGTGGAGAGAAAAAAAGCACAGGAGGCTAGGGGGAGCCAGGGAGGGTTGCTGTATTCCACAGGGCAGTCTGAGAATGCCCTGTGGACAATATCTGGGGTAAGAACAGGGGAGGCAGAGAGAACAGCAAGTGCAAAGGCCCTGAGGTGGGGACGTGGCTGCTGCAGAGGGAGCAAGAAGAGGAGTAGGAGGTGAGGTCAGAGGGGTCAGGTCCTTCAGCCTTGAGGTGACTGAAATGGCCTTCTTGGCTTTCACTCTGGGTGCAGTAGCAGCCACTGAAGGGCTATCAGCACAGGCAGGGAAGGACGCACCTGATATCCTTTGAGAGACCCCTCTGGCTCCTGTGTTGAGAATAAACTGGAGGGAGACAAGGGCAGAAGCGGTGTGGGGTGGGGGGAGTTCTGCATTTCCTGGGTGGCATCAGTGGAGCTGTTGAGAAGTGATTAGATCCTCAAAACATTTTGGAAGTTAAGCCAGCAGTATTTGCTAGAGTCAAGTGTGAGGACAGAGACAACTCCTGAAATTGGGACCGGAATAGCCAGTCTTCTTACTGGATGGGAGAGTCCCCTGAGAGGGGCACGAGGAGAGGCTCGGGGTGGAAATCAGGCAGGAGTTTAGGACCCAGTCAGTGCGAGATGCTGTTTAGGCATCCACGGGAGGTGCCAGGCTGTTAGGGGGCTACCCAAATCTGCAGCTCGGTGGGGAGTCCTTAGCCAGTAGAGGGAATTTTAAATTTTTACTTTCTTTTTGCTTTTTAGGACCACCCCCTCAGCATATGGAGGTTCCCAGGCTAGGAGTTGAATCGGAGCACCAGCTGCCAACCTACACCACAGCCCCAGCAGTGCAGGATCTAGCCAGTAGATAGAATTTAAAGTCTAAGCACTAGATGAGATCAAAGGAGTGCCAGAGGGTTTGACCTCATGTGTCACACACTGTCTCAAAGTCTGCTCGCTGCCCCAACTCCCTCTGTGATGATCTCCCACCAAGAAGACCCTGTTCAGACGTAGAGCGCTGATGGCTGCAGTTGACCTCTCTCCGGTCCTGGCAATCCCTGTCCTGTCCCTGGACCCTATGTCCCAGCTCTCTCCATTAGTCACTCCTGCAAGTGGTTATAGAATAGATACTCTCAGGGTGGCCCTTCCCAGGAACTAGGTGGTGGGTCTGGAGGAGTGAAGCCAGAGCCCTGGGACCTTAGTCGCTGTGATCCTGTCCTCCCAAGTACAGTGGAGGGCCCCGGAAACAAGTTCTAGGAATTCCTCCTGCTGGGCTGTGGGGAAAGGAGAGGTCTCGGGGTGGGGGTGCTGAGAGGAGAGGCCCTATGGGGTCCCCCGCCCTGGTCAGCAGCTAAGACCCAAAGATCCCTGAAAGGATGAGCCATCACTGCTTGAAGCCTCTGAGCAGCCAAGGCCCTGCACACAGAAGGCAGTGGGTCATTGAGGGCTGTGAGGGGCATCTTCTCCAGGCAGGTGGCCCTGAGCTGCACTTGGGGGCCGTGGGTGGCGGGGAGTGGAGGCCGGGGTGGCCCTTTGGGGGTGCTGGGAGTGTGGCCACCTCAAGGATGGTGCAGGTGGGCCCATGGCCAGCAGAGGGCACCACGTGGTCCAGGCCTATCAGAAAGGGCAGGGCACTACCCTGGCCTGGCTCCTCCGCCAGCATACTTTGCAGATCCCCAGTCCTCCAAGGCTAGTGGTGCCTCTGCTCTCCACTCAGAGGAGGCAAGCTTGGTTTGAAGCTGGGCTCTGCTGCTTATGTTTAAGCCCTCAGAACTTCAGTGGCCCAATCTGTAAATGAGGACAGTTCTTTTTTCCAGAGGTTTCATGAGAATTAAAACCCTTCGTAAAAGTTTAGCATCATATTCCTAGCACATGGTTAAGTGTCCAGTATGTGGTGATCAGTGTTGCGTCTTTGTGACCTGCCAGATGTGGGAAGGTTGGACTCCTGAGCACAGGGGAGGCAGAGTCCAAGAACTTGGAAGCCAGCCTAGGAGCTGCTCCCTGGGCCACAGCCCTTATTTCCAGCAAATCCTTGCACTGTGAGTATTTCTGGGTCTGGGATGGGAGTTGGAATGCAGGAAAGGACCATTCCAGAGGAGAGCCTGGCTTCCTCGAAGAGAAGACTCTCAGGGAGAAGGCCACCCTCAGCAGCTTGGAATAGACTTACCGATATGTGCTGTTGAGTGAAGAGATGAACAGACGTGTAGGAGAGACCAGGGGAGAGAGAGACCGCCCGGAGCTGGACTGGCCTGAATTCTGGAGGTGGACACTGCCCAGCCCAGTCCCCAGACAGTGGCGGGGGGGGGGGCCCTCCTCGAGAGGGGTGGAAGGGTCATGGGCCTGCTGGAGGTTGAGAATGACAGCCCAGAAATCTGTGCCTGGGAACTGGTTTGGCCAGTGTGGTTTCCCACTTCCGAGGGTGGAGCCCTGGGATGGACACGTTTGCTTCCAGATGCGTGCAAGGACCCGTATCAGTACCAGAGCCAGGGCTGCGGGCCAGGCCACGGGAGGCACCGAGGTGCATTTGCATCCCATCCTCGTGGCATTTGCTGGAGTCTGGTGGCACCCGCATCCTCTCAGTGCTCCTCCCCTTGCCTTCACATGTACCTCTTTCTTCCCACACATCCTGGCTTCCTGATGGCTGTGCACATGAGGGTGTAGGATGGGGCTTGGGGACGCCCTCAGAAAGCTGGTGGGTTTGGGGCAGTTGTTAGCAAGATGGGTCAGGAGGGCTGTCTGTGTGTGCTGAGCCCCTGCCAGGCCCCCCCAGTGCAGGTCATCCAGGACTAATGAAGACCCCTGTCCCTGACGGGGGACAGGACTAGGAGATGGGAAGAGTGGGCACTGGCGGGAGATTGGGTAGCCAAGCCTCCTGCAAGTGGGGCCCATGCGGTGTCTGAGAGAGCCAGGCCTCTCCTCCTCTCCGTTCAGAGCACCCCCAGACATGAGACCAGACGGGACACTGCCTTCTCCAGAGTCCCACAGCCAGGCTCTCCAGGACACCTGAGCTGGCGGGGAGAGCTGAGGTCCCCCATGGAGAGAAAAATCAGTGGTTGGGAAACAGGAAATGACTCCAGCTGGCTCTGATCACCAAGCCAATCCCCAAGCCAGACAGCCAGGCTAGGGGCATCCAGTGGGCAATCACAGAGGATGTGTTTGGGCCCCAGGGGAGGTAGCCTTGGCTCTGGGGACTCGTTTGCATGGAGTGAAGAGGGATTTGCATCGTTGAGAAGTTACAGCTGTGGGAAGGGAATGGGCGCTGGGAACTGTTAGCCAGGCCATCCAGTTCCTATCTTCCTCTGGATGGGGGGGTATTGGGGAGCAGGCCCTGTGCCAGCCAGTCCCCACCTCACCTGGTGTCAGGAGCACAGCTGAGTCCCGGTGCCCTTGGCTTAGCATTCAGGCTCTGTACAGAGCCTCCCACAGAGCTGTGCAGGCACGCACACATGCAGCACGTGATCCAACACATGCATGAAGCCTGTGCACCTCTCACACAACCTGTGCATCCACGTCTGACACATGTGCCCACTCACGACATTAGTTCCTACACAGACACATCACCACACCCTTGGGGTCACAGACTCTCAGACTCTCACACTAGCACATGTCCACAGAAAGTTCACACCCACACCCATTTCACACATTCATACTTAACATAGTTGATATTTTTTACTAGTTTTCCCTACAAGACAAACAGTTGAAATTCTTTCTATTCTGTCTTCACAACAACCTTCTGAAGTCCTGTTTCCCCTGGTTTTGGTTATGTATTTTACATACAGTGAAGAACACAGAACCTAGGAGTTCAGCGTGCTGAACTCTTAAGCACGCATTGCATAACCATCATCCGCATCACGATCTAGAACGTGTCCAGTGCCCCAGCAGGTCCCATCGTGCCTTCCCAATCAGTAGATACACAAGAGGCGCCAACATTCTGTTAAGGTAAGTGCCAGTTGGCGTTCCCATTGTTGCTCAAGGGATTAAGAACCCAACACAGTGTCTGTGAGGATGCAGGTTCGATCCCTGGCCTCACTCAGCGTGTTGAGGATCCCACGTGGCCGTGAGAAGTGTAGGTCGCAGATGGGGATTGGATCCCACGTTGCTGTGGCAGTGGTGTGAGCCGGCAGCTACAGCTCCAATTTGACCCCTAACCCAGGAATTTCCATGTGCCATAGGTGTGGCCCTAAAAAGGGAAAAGAAAAAGTGCCATCATGTCTATTTAAGAGGTGAGAAAACTGAGGCTCGAGCCCATGGTCACATACTGAGAGATGGCCAGACCGGGAGCTCTGACTCCAGGCTCCTCACTACACAGACACACATTCTTATACACCTGCTCGCTTTCGCATGAACAGAGGGCCATGATCACAGAAGGGGTGGAAGCCCTACTTTGTTCTCTCCAAGAGGAGAGCAACAGAGACAATTTAAGCTTTGTTTTCCATCTGCCCTTTTTTAAGGGCATGACTTGGCTCATGAAAAATCAGTGAACTCTGTGAGCACAAGGGCTGCAGCTCCTGCTCTGGAGCACAGTGTATCCATGGGGCAGGGGACACATCTGAGGACACTTGAGCCGTAGAAGCAGCCATCAGGCATTTTCTTCGTGCCCTCCATCAGCAGAAGCACACTTGGCAAAGCTTGACATTCATTTACTCATTCTGTTAATAAATATGTAATGGGCGCTTACCTACCTTGTGCCCAGCCGTGTCCCAGGTGCTGAGGATGCAGCAGGGAAGCAGACACAAAATATCCCTGCAGCATGGAGCTGACGTACAGTGACATAGCTGGCACTTTGGGTAATAAGGGAGAATCAGAGAGGAAGAGGGGGTGCAAGCTTTAAATAGAAAGTCAGGAAGGTGGTGTTTGAGGCAGGATGTCAAGAGCGGCCGAGGGTGCGGTCATTGTGGGTATCTGGGAGAGCTCTCCACGCAAGGAAAACAGCCAAAACCGAGCAGAAAGTTGGCACCCATTGTGTTTAGATGCCAATTGTGAGTTATGTGAAATGCAGATGTTGGCCACCCCCCCCCCCCCCGCCCCTTAGTGCTGTGTGACTTTGGTGGAGCCACCCTTCTTCTCTGGGCTCTGTCTCTTTAGCCACGTGACATGAGGCTTAGATAATGAGCAGCCCTGTCCACCTGAGCACTCTGCCCTCAAGGACCTGCTCTAACCAAGTGAGGGGCATCTGTGGTCACCCAAGTTCTGGTCCCAGGGCCTGGCAGAGTTTTCCAGAGAAGCCTCTGGCCCAGTCACCCTCACTCCAGGGTGGGCCACAGCCTCAGTCCAGGGCCTTGACTGCTAGATGCATTTGCCAGGGGTGGCAGTAGGGGAGGCCCTGGTGGAGTTCCTGGGTGTTAGAACATTTTCAATTGGGGATATATGTATTTGGGAGAATGGGTGGTATCACTGGAGATTTGTATGTGCCTAGCTGTCATATGTTTATCTACAAGTTTATTGTTGAGGGCGACACTCCCAGGCCTGGGGACCCCCTGGCCTTCTCCCAGGGTTGGCTTCACTTCTAGGCCCTGTTCCCTTTCTCTTCAACCCCTTAGCTTCTCAAAGGCCTTCTTAAGGGAAATGGTCACCCAAGACCATCGAGACACAGAAGGAGATGGCAAAGAGGGAGATTATTGACGGACCCTCTTGAGTCATTTAGGAATTGCAGTCAGCATAGTTCTGAAAGACAATGGCTTAAACAAGATACTTTCCTCTCCTTAAATGTAAAGTCTGACGGTAATTACAGTGCTGACTTCCATCCTCAAGGCCTCCTCATGGTCACAGTGTATCCACTACAGCTCCAGCCACCACATCCCAGTTCCAAGAGAAAGGAGGTGAGTTTGAATCAGCCCTTTTTTAAAGGAGCTGCCCTGGAATCCCTACCCCAACAAAATAATTTGTATCCCATTAGCCAGACTTGGTTAACTGTTCCTTCTGTCTCCAAGGAATCCTGGCATGATTTCATCCCAGACAATTGGGATTCCAGTTATCGCAAGGGGAGAATGAATATTAGGGAGACAACAGGCACTCTCTTCCCCATGTATGCCCTGCTTTCTTCCATCTCTGTGCCCCAAAAAAACTCATGCTGTTCCCTCCACCTGTGAAGCCCTCTACCCTCCCCCCATTCATGTCTTCTCTTAAGGAACCCAAAGCACACTTTCCAAAGCTATTGGGGTTATCATAACAGAAACCCCTCAGGGTGACTCAAGTGAAAGGGGAGGGTAGAGTTAAATCGTAAGAACACAGAACACCAGCCTATGGTGTCCATCACAGGGAGGGCAAGGCCTCCCTACCCCTCTGCTCAGTGGGGATCAGAGCTGGAAACACAGTCGTGGACAAGCCAGGCCAGCCCCTGCCTCCGAGGGACTGACATTCTGGTGAGAAGAGACAGTCATCGTACAGACCAAAGCCAGAAGATCGTTTCAGTCTGTACTAAGTACCAAGGAGATAAATCAGGGAGAGGCCACAGATGGAGATGAACCCGGTGGTCAGGGAGCACCGGGCACACGGTCGGCTCTCCCCAGTGTGCGTGGAGCATAGCCTCATGTAGACCCTGGAGGGGGAGGGGTCGGAGCCCCGCTCCAGGCGGAACACCCAGAGCAGGTTCAGGTGCTCGGGCGGGGCATGAGCCCAGGGGCTGGCCAAGCCTGCCCCCCAATCTCAGGGGAGTCGGGGGTGGGGATCTGTGTCAGTGCTGAAGCTGTTGAGGAAAGCTGCTGGATCCAGGCCCTAGTGAAGGCGAAGGGTCCAGGACTGGGTCCCCATGGGCACCAGAGAGTGGGCCTCTCTAGCCCACCCAGAAGTGTGGTCGAATGGACTCTGAGAGGCCACACAAAGGAGGCAGGGCCTCCTCTTGCCCCAGACCCTCACGGCCCAGACAGACCTTCCTGGCAACGCCTGGGCCTGGAGGGGCGCCAGCCCTACTACCCCCAGGCAGCCATGTGAGAAAAGGGACTTTCAGCACTGGGGGCACAGACTCTGTGCCCTGAGCACCCTTCTTCTGGGGAGTGGCCTTGGGTCCTGGCAAGGAAGGAGAATCGGGGGGCTCCCCAAGGCGTCCCTTCCTGCAAGTCCTGCTTCCCCAAACCAGGTCTTTCACTGTGACATCTCCTAGGCCCTTGGGAAGAGCAAGTAAAACCCTCACCAAGGAGCTAAGGCCTGATACTGTGTCAGGGGGCTGTTACGGAGTAGCAATACCTTCCATGTAGACATGATGCCCTTTCTCACATAGGGGCTCCCTGGAGCCTCCACGGACCCTCTGCAGTGTGTGGTCTGCCCTTGTACCTGACCCATGACAAGCTGAGGCTCAGAGAGGTGAACTTGCTCAGATTCCCCTGAGGGAAAGGAGCAATGCCAAGGGGAGGGGGCCAGAACTGGATCCTGTGGCCGCTGTGAGCACTGTGGGGTCATCAATTGTAAACGGGAGTTCCTGTGGGGCTCAGTGGATTAAGAACCTGATGAGTATCCATGAGGATGCAGGTTCAATCCCTGGCCTTGCTCAGTGGGTTAAGGATCCAGCACAGGTGCAGTCCAGATCCTGCATTGCTGTGGCTGTGGCGTAGGCCGGCAGCTACAGCTCCGGTTCAACCCCTAGCCTGGGAACCTCCATATGCCGCAGGTGTGGCCCTAAAAAGACAAAAAAGACACATACACACACACACACAACCAAAAAAAAAAAAAAAACGTGGTTTGGAATTAGCATATGTGCACAGGTATATGGGATGACTGGCCAACTGGGACCTGCTGTACAGCACAGAAAATTCTACCCAGTATTCAGTGATCGTCTATGTGAGAGAGAATAGATGGGTGTATATGTATGACCGGGTCCCTTTGTTGTACAGCAGAAATTACCACAGCCTTGTACATTAACTGTCCTTCAATAAAACAAAAAAAGCACACCTCACACCCGTCCCAGGACTGCTGTCCTCATGTCCCTCCCGTCCTCATTGTTCACTACCCCAGCTCTTTCTCCCACGCATTGGCCCGGGTGTATGTCATCCCCATCTTACAGGCACCTGACACTAGAGGTGGAGCCCCTTGCCCTGAGCCAGGCCCTCTGGTTCCAGGCCTGCCCTTGGTGCCCAGCACTGAGAGGCAGGGAGATGGGTCACTCATACCTGGCCTGCTGTCACTCTGATCTCTGGGCCTCAGTGTCCCCTCCCATGAAATGAGGCTAGTTCGTGCCTCACAGGGTCTTGGTCAGACTGTGCTTGGCTCATGCCCACCTGAGGCCCCCGCCCTTCTCTCGTGGCCAAGCGACAGCTGGGGGGCAGCTCCACACTGTGCCCCTTCCCCGCCCTGACCCTGTGCCAGCTAGGCCCGCCCACACCTCATCTTCCAGATGGCACCATAAAGCCATCCCTGACTCTGGGCCGCCCGGGAACAAACAACCCCTCCCGAGCCCTCCCAGGAGGCTACACCCCACTGGAGCCCTCATGCCTGGCCTTGTGCCTGGTGCCAGGGGTGCAGGGCCAGTGCTGTGATCTGTCCTTTCTGGGCCTGGGGAGGGAGCTGAGGCCAGGGTAACTGAGAGAATAGGCTTGGGTCACCTGGGAACCCCCGCTTTCTCTCCTCGCCCCCCCTTCTCTGCTCTTCCTCCCCCTTCTCAGTCTGCTATGGGAACTTGGACAAGTCACTGAAGCTCCCTAAGCTCTAGTTTCTCCATCTGTGAAGTGGCCACCTTGCTGGGCTGGCTGTGGAGGCTGAAGGATGCTTCAGGAAGCCTTAGGGGAAGGGTAGCCTCCTGGTCTCTCACCCACTACCCCTTCTGTGGAGGAGGGATAGGCCTTCCCCAGGTGGCAGGGACGCAGAGCCTGGAGAGCTGAGGTCCCAGGCCAGGCAAGCAGGCCCACGGCCCCTCCTTCTGGCCCCCCAGGAACGCCTCCCTTCAGCTTGCCCCCCCCTTCTCAGAAGGCCCTGCTGGACAGAGCTCAGGCCTCAGATTTCCCAACTGTGTGATGGGAGGGGCAGGGTTGGCGTGGGGGTAAGGAGGTGGGCTGGGTAAAGACTGGTACCTACAGGGTGGCTTGATCAAATACCTCTACCAGGAGACCGGCCTCGACCCTGATCCACCCCTTCCAACACCTTCGTCACCAAGACTTTGCTCTGCTCTGTCTGGCACAGAAAGCTTCTGTCCTGGAGTTCCCGTTGTGGCGCAGTGGTTAATGAATCCGACTAGGAACCATGAAGTTGCAGGTTCGATCCCTGCCCTTGCTCAGTGGGTTAAGGATCCGGCATTGCCATGAGCTGTGGTGTAGGTTGCAGACGCAGCTCGGATCCAGCATTGCTGTGGCTCTGGCGTAGGCTGGCAGCTGTGGCTCCTATTGGACCCCTAGCCTGGGAACCTCCATATGCCGCGGGAGCGGCCCAAGAAATGGCAAAAAGACAAAAAAGAAAAAAAAGCTTCTGTCCTGCGCAGCTCAGTTCCTAACTACAGACTGCCTGTCTGCTGTTGTTCTCCTTTGTTTCCTGTGTGTTGGGCTCTCAGGCCAAGGAGCCAGGGTTCAAGCCTCATCCTGTACTTGCTGTGTTACCTGGGAGGTGATGTAGCCTCTCCTTGGCCTCAGTTTCCTTATCTGTAAGTTGGAATTGACAGTAGAGTGCCCACCTCAGAGGGCCACTGTGCAGCTGAAACATTAAGACATGTAACATGCCAGGAGCCGCGAAGGTCTGTGCCTGGTCTCATGGTCTCTCTCCTTGTCCACCTTGTCCCAGGGGGCTCACGGCGACGGGCACCAGCCCCTGTGTGCAGAAAGGCTGAGCCATGGGTAGGTAGCCCCAGGTGGTGTTGGAGTACCTGTCTTGGCACCTCCCTCCAGGTGTGGTAGCTGGAAGTCAGCCCAGTGGTGGACTCCACTGGGCCAGGTGGCTGCCCACCCTGGGAGGGGAGGCAGGGACCTGAGATTTGGGCTTCTCCTTCTGCCCGCCCACCTACTCTCTGTGGCACCTTTGTTGCCCGCTTACCTTCCCTGGGTGTTAGCTTCTTCATCTGTAAATGGGAAATGAGGAGTTCCCATCATGGTGCAGCGGAAACAAATCTGACTAGGAACCATGAGGTTGAGGGTTCAATCCCTGCCCTCGCTCAGTGGGTTAAGGATCTGGCACTGCCATAAGCTGCGGTGTAGGTCACAGACACAGCTTGGATC
This sequence comes from Sus scrofa, assembly GCF_054392235.1. Lineage (NCBI taxonomy): Eukaryota > Metazoa > Chordata > Mammalia > Artiodactyla > Suidae > Sus > Sus scrofa. Next base: position 39,115,030 of record NC_139389.1, on the reverse strand, counting down.
TGGCCTGGCTGTGGTGTAGGCCAGCAGCTACAGCTCTGATTCGACCCCTAGCCTGGGAACCTCTATATGCCATGGATGCGGCCCTGAGACAAAAGACAGAAAAAAAAAAAAAGGAAATGAGAGCTTCCTCACAAGGGTGTGTGGAGATGAAACAAGACAAGGTGTGCAAAGGAAAGCAGCCCAGTGAGGGGGGGGTCCTGCCCCACAGAGGCGGGGCTTGTGAGCATGTGCTAGGAGGGCCCACAGGGACCTAGTGACAGGCATGATCCAACCTCAGCTTTCAGAAGACCAGGCTGAGGCCAGAGAAGGAAAGGAACTGTGGAGGTTGCATAGCAAGTCAGAGGCAGAGCTGGGGTTGGAGCAAGTCCTGAGCCCCCTGGCCCAGGCCCTCAGCCTCCCCACCTTTAGGGGTACAGAAAGGGTCTCCAACCTCAGCTCCTACTGGCCCCCAAACTTCCTACCCACTCCTGCTCAGATGCGCTAGGATAGGAATTCCTGTTGTGGCTCAGCATGCTAAGAACCCCACTAGTATCCATGATGTTGTGGGTTCGATCCCTGGCCTTGCTCAGTGGGTTAAGGATCCGGCATTGCCATGAACTGTGGCGTAGGTCACAGATGTGGCTCAGACCTGGCGTTACTGTGGCTGTGGCGAAGGCCAGCAGCTACAGCTCCAATGGGACTCCTAGCCTGGGAAACTCTGCAGCCCTAAAAAGAAAAAAAGAAAAAAAAAAAACATATATATATATAGAACCCTGCAGAGGAAAGCCTTGAGGACCCAGCAGGTGATCACCCCCATACACAGTACTTGCCACCCTGCATGTGTCTGTGAGGCTGATCCTCGCCTCAACCCAAGAGATTGGCATTGAGGCCCAGGGAGGTCACGTGAGTTGTCTGTCCCCCACCCACTCAGGTATGTGCTTCACATGTGAGAGACCAGGCACAGGGCTGCCTCAGAATGTGTTCCCTCCCTTCCACACGCCTCCCCAAGTCCTAGGGGGTCCCTCAAGGCCGGACTCCCGGCCACCTCTGCATCAATGCCATCCCAGCCTCCTAACCCCCTCCTGCCCCAGAGTCCCTCCTGCCACACCAGGCAGCTGGCCCCGTCTCCCGGGGCACACAGCTGTTGCTGAAGAAGAGGCGGTGAGTGTGTGAGGTGGGGGGAGAGCCAGGGCAGAGGGTGAGGGTTTGAGTGACACCCGAGATACAGGGCAGGTCTGCTTCCTGTAGCAGCTGCCAACTGCGTCCCAGACTGGGCGCGGGGATCCTGGCTTCCCCGACGTGACGCAGAAGCAGCGTCAGATGGCAGAAGGGGACAAGGGTCATCAATTGGGGGTAGGGCAGCTCCTGGGGGCCACCAAGCTGCTGAGCCCAGCGGCAAGATGTCCACTAAGGTGGAGGGAGGGGCTGGACTGAACATCCTTCCTGGGACTGGCAGGCTTTGCATCCTGGTTGTTGCCTGCTAGATGTATGTCCCTGGACAAGTTAAATACCCTCTCTGGGCCTCAGTTTTCTCATCTGCAAATAGAAGTATGATACCTTCTCCTTAGGGTTATCATGAGAATTTAATAACATGTAGAAATGGCATCTGTTCACAGTGCCTGTACCATGGAAAGGGTTCAACAATATTATTGAATGTATTAGTAAAGGCACAGAGACCATAAGAGACTGAATTGCCCCACAGCAGACAGAGCCCAATAGGGACCAAGACTCTCACTTAGTAACTAGAGCAAGAGGCCGTAAAGCATGAGGTTGTGCATGAGGCCCTGGAGCCAGGCTGACTGCACTACCAGATCTGCTCTGCAGCTCACAGGCTGTGTGACCCTGGACAACTTCCTTAACCTGTCTGTCCCTCAGTTTCTCCATCTATAAAATAAGGATTGTAATAGTGCACCTGTCTCATAGGGTTGTTGGAAGGATTTAAGGAGTTCATTTGTGTAAAATGCATGGAAGAGTGCCTTGTACCAGAAAACACTGCATAAGCTCAGCAGTGATAGCGCTGTGTGACCTTGAGCAAGCCCCTTCCCTCTCTAGGCCTCTTGAAGCTTCATCCCTGGAAAACGAATCCTTAGACTAGTTGAGCTGGAGGCTCCTTCCTTCCGGCCCAGAGATCCATAGTTCCAGGGAGCGGAGGCGAGCTTCCCAGAAACTTCCTCCTGTTTTTACAGTCCTCACACACCTCTCACCCCTCCTCAGCCTGTTCTCCCCCCCGCCCTTCCCCGCCTCCAGTATGGCAGCCAAGGAAGAGGGGCCGCCTTGGTGGTGAGAGGGAAGGCGGTCACAGGGTGGGGACGGTGGGGTGGATGGGGGGTGATGCATCATCTCTGGTGCTCCTGCTGCCCACTGGTGCCCCAAGGATGGGCAGCTGACCATCAGGAGGGAGGACCCCCCCCCCCCCCAGAGAAGCCCCTTCCTGGGCTTAGCAGAGCAGGCAGGCCTCATCCAAGAATGAAGACAGCAGAGTCTTCGGGAATCCAGCCCTGACAGCTGCGTAACCTCAGGCAGACCCCTTTTTCTCTCTGAGCCTGTCTGAGAATGGGATAGACAATATCTTGGCCCCTCTTGGACCTGGTGACACAAAGGTCATAACACAGGGATTAGAGCTCAAGGCACCCCTAGGGGCCTGACGTGGGTGGTCCGCCTTGCCCGCCTCTCCCGCAGCCCTTCGCACCTGGCAAGACTTGAGTCACCTCAGGGAGGGTGCCTCTGACTAGAGCCCCAGGGTGGAGTGGGAGCAGCTGGGAACCCCAGACCAGGAAGCAAATCCTATTCTCCGTCACCCTCCCCTGACCCTCCTTCTTCCCACACCTGCAGCCATTGTTGTCCAAGAAAATCAGGCCTTGCACGGGAACCAGGAGGAAGGAACCTGGCCCTGCACACTCCCCACGCCCTCTGCCCTCCCCGGGGACATTCCCAGGCCTACCTCAGCCCCAGTCCCCATTTCCTTCCTGATGCCCCCAGCCCCAACAAATTCCATCCATCCATCCCTTTATACCATGCATAGCTATTTGCCAGGCACATACTGGATGCCAAGCAAATGAGACAAAGCTTCTGTCGCTATGGCCTCCCGGCCCAGGGCAGGAGACAGACAAGAAGGACTGTTCGATAAGGTGGGATACATGCTGATCCCAGGGTCCTGACACGGGCAGGATCGGGGAAGGCATCGTGGGGGAGATGAGGCCCAGGCTGGATTAGGTTCAAGGGCATGTAGAGAAGTCTGGAAGCAAGGGCTACTGTCAGCCCCACGAGGGCCACACCTGTTTTGTTCACTGTCGTGTCCCTAGTGTCTAGAACAGCGTGACATACAACAGATGCTCAGGAGATACTGGAATGAGCCAATGTTTGGAGACAGCTTCCAGCAGCTCCAAGACCTAAAGCAGCACCTGTGGTTGTAAGCCGAAGTGGGCAAACGGGGGCGGGACCGCACGGAGCCTCCTGGGCCCCACAGACCCTGTGCGCTGGGTCCGAGGGCAGTGGGGAGCCAGGGGGCCTGTAAGCAGCCGAGTGACGGCTGCCTCCCTCTTCGTTCCCTTCCCCTGGCTCTGATTCTGTGCCACACATGGCCCAGTGCAGCTGCCTTTTCCCTCTTCCACCAAGTCTATATCTCTTGGTTTGTGGAAATAAGCACATATTAAGCACCCACTGCATGCCAGATGTTTTGCTGGGCGCTGGAGTTGAGTTGGATGATCCTGCCCACACATTCCCTATAATCCAAGACAGGGAATCTTGCTCTGAGATCGTGGTGGGGGGGTGGTTACAGGGATGGGGCGTGGTCTGTGAGCCCCTGGAACTGCATGTGCATTCTGAGGGGAGAGGCCCATGGTTTTCAACAGGTTCTCAAAAGTGACCAGCTCCCTCCCCTATGCATAAGGAAGGAAGTTGCTTCCCCAGCATTGGATCTCAGAAAATTCAGGCCCCAGGACCTCCCACTGTTAGTCTAAGCCTGACTCTGCCCTGGACCCCAAACCCACCCAAACCTATGTCGGGATCTGGCCATTCCTGGCAGCCAGCACTTCCTGCCTGGTACTGTGGCTGCCCGGCAGAGCTGTCCCGCCCACAGTCCCAGCCCCTGGACAGCTTCAGCTCTATCAGCTTAGGGTGGTTCTGGGAACTCTGTGGCTGCCACTGTATCTGGGAAGTCACAGTGGGGGAGGGGGCAGGACTCAGGGTCAGGGCTCTGGACAATAGGGTCTGAGGGTCAGAGCCATACAACCAAAGGCCACAGAGGTTCCCTGAGGGTGGCAGCTGGCCAGGGGCATCTTTCAACACTAGTCCCACCTGCCAGTCCGCCCCTCTGCCTCCAGCTCCCAGAAATGTTCTGTATTTTTTTTTGCTTTTCATACCCTTTTTAGCATCTTCATTCATTCATTCACTTATTTGCTTCTTTCACTTATCCTTGGGCACCACCTAGAAGGAGGATTGGAGAGTGGACAGCAGCACCAGGCTCTTGTGTCACTGGGAACAGCACTGGTGAGGGGTGGACTGAGGTGGGCAGGGAGCACAGGGCCAGGCAGACTGCTCCCTATGGTCCCCAGACACCAGAGCTGGGGAAGACAGGCCCTTCAGGGAGTTGGGGGCTGAGCCCTTGGCTGTAATCCCCTCAGCTGAGCTACAGAACATAGCGGGGGAGGGGTCATGTGGGGACAACATCTTCCAGGGCCCTGGAGCCCAAAACAGGAAGTCAGCTGGCAGAATGTCCCCAGTGAGTCTCCAGCATCATTCAGTGCAGAGGATGCCCTGAACCCTCATTTGTGCCTCAATCTCCTCATCTGTAAAATGGGGACAAGTTGGAGCTAAAGTTTAGGAGGATTAATGTGAGAAATAAGTGAGTTAATACATGTAACACATTGCTGGTAATAATGTTGATTCTGGGTTGGCAGCAAGTTCACTGTGTTCATTATATGATTAAAAATTGAAGAAAAAAAAAAGGAGGGGGAGTTCCCATTGTGGCTCAGCCATTTAAGAACTGATTGGTACCCATCAATGAGGATGCGGGTTCAATCCCTGGCCTCGCTCAGTGGGTTTAGGATCCGGCATTGCCATGAGCTGTGGTATAGGTCGAAGACAAGGCTCAGATCCCGAGTTGCTCTGGTATAGACCGGCAGATGTAGCTCCAATTAGACCCCTAGCCTGGGAACTTTCATGCACCTTTTTTAGCGGCCCTAAAAAAGTAAAAATAAAAATGAGGGAGTTCCCGTCGTGGCGCAGTGGTTAACGAATCCGACTAGGAACCATGAGGTTGCGGGTTCGGTCCCTGCCCTTGCTCAGTGGGTTAACGATCCGGCGTTGCCGTGAGCTGTGGTGTAGGTTGCAGACGCAGCTCGGATCCCGCGTTGCTGGGGCTCTGGCGTAGGCCGGTGGCTACAGCTCCGATTCGACCCCTAGCCTGGGAACCTCCATATGCCGTGGGAGCGGCCCAAGAAATAGCAACAACAACAACAACAACAAAAAGACAAAAAGACTAAAAAAATAAAAAATAAAAATGAGAGGGCCATGTATGAACCCAGGGTGAGTGTGAATGAATCATGGTTAATCCAATTAACAAGGGTCCTTAAGAAAGCCTCTAACCTGCTCCACAGAGGTGGAGTGCTCCCTAAACTCTGGCCACAACCTAGATGAGAGAGACAGAGGTCCCCCTACAGGGAGGAAGCATCCACTGTCATCAGGGCCTGGCTATGTGCCTGGCACTTGCACTTTCTCTCATTTGCTCCTTACAACATGTCTTTGAAGAAGGAATCCGTTTTCTTCTTTTCCAGAGAAGAGAAACAGAGCCTGAGAGAGGCAGGGACTTGCCCAGGGTTACACAGCGAGAATGCAACAGACCTGGGATGTGAACTAGGTTTCCACACTCACTGTTCTTTCCCAGCAGGCCTCAGGTGCTCCAGCTCAACAGAAGCAGTGTTACTCATGCTGTGTAACCTTGGGAGATTCACTGCCCACTCTGAGCCTCTCTGAGTACAAAGGGATCTTGGCAGACTTGATCTCCCTCCTCCTCCGGGCTGGCTCTGCCCTGGGTCTTTGCCTCCCTTAGAGGGAGAGAGTTAGAATCAGCTCACCTTGGGTGGGCTTGCCTGACCCCTCACCCGCCTCACACACACTGAAAATTGTGCAACACTTCCTGTCCTCTCCCTGCTGCATTGCTGCCCCATTGAGCAGTCATCATTTTCTGACACAGTTGGGTTTTTGTTTTGTTTCATTTTGTTTTGCTTTTTTTAGGGCCACACCCATGACATATGGAAGTTTCCAGGCTTGAGGTTGAACCAGAGCTACAGCTGCCAGCGTACGCCACAGCCACAGCAACACCAGATCCGAGCCACGTCTGCAACCTACACCACAGCTCACGGTTCCTGGCAACCCCAGATCCTTAACCCACTGAACAAGGCCAGGGATGGAAACTGTGTCCCCATGGATGCTAGTCAGATTCGTTAACCGCTGAGCCACGACGGGAACTCCACCTTCTGACACACTTTTATCCGACTTATTTGTGTTTATTTACTGTCTCCTCAGCTGCAGAGTGTCAGCTCCCCGGGGAGTGAGGTTGGCCCATCCCTTCACTGCCAGGCCCAGAGCCTGGCCTGGCGGGTAGCAGGTGCTCAATAAACATTTGCTGAGGGTGTGACAGGGGAGCCTGCGTGTGTAGCAGGCTGAGGAGCGGAGGGGGACTGGGCCCACCTCCAGCACCCAGTGGGAGAGGGGCTGAGAAGGGTCAGCACCAGGGTGTGGGGCGTGGGTGCTGTAGGCTGGGGGCAGGGGGTGGTGTCCCGGGCCGAGAAGCAGAGCTCCTGGGCCTGGGGGGTGCCCACCGGGCAGGGACGGGGCGGCCTGAGGCTGTGTATGCCAAGGCCCCCTGCCCACGCACATGTCCCCCTCAGGTCCCCTCTGGCGGGGCCAGCTGAGCGGGCGGAAGGCAGCCTCCCGCGGTGGCAGTGGCGGCGGGGACCGAGGGCGAGTCGCCCTCCCTCTGAAAGCGCGCTCCCCTGATAAGGTGGGTAAATTTCAAAGGGGCGAGTGGGGAAGGGGTGGGCAGGACGCTGATAGCGGATCGGGGCGCCGCCAGCCTCCCCCACGCCCCCCGGCCCGCGGCCCAGCCCCCGGGCAGCCTGCGAGCAAAACAGGTCCGATTGTGCTCTTATCTGGGCCTGCGGTTTGGAAAGCGCCGCTGCCCCGCGCTAATGGGGGAAAGGGACGCGGCCCCTCCGCCTCCGCCCCCGCCACGCGGCCGGGAAGGGCCAGGGGGCTGCAGGGCCGGGCCGGCCTGGCTGGGGCTCCTGGCCCCGCGCCTCGCCGCGCGGCCGGGCCAGCTGCCACCTTCTTCGTGCCTCAGTTTCCTCCGTGAGGTTCAAACAGTGCAGGCGCTGCCTCAAAGGGCTGTTGGCGCAACAGAATGAGTCAAGGCCGGGGAGGCAGCTGGCCTGGCACCTGGCTCACAGCAAGGCCTGGGAGATGCGAGCCAAGGCTTCCAGGCCCGCTGTCTGGCCTCATCTCTCCATTCCCCTCCTTACTGTCTGCTCCAGCCGCCCGGGGCACCCGCCCACCTCAGGGCCTTTGCTCAAGCTTTGCTTCTATCTGGAATGCTTACAGTAACTCTGGGCTCAACCTTCATGTTTTCGCTCAGATCCTACCTTCTCAAGGAGGTCAGCCCTGCCACCTGTTTAATGCTGCGCCCCACGCCCCACCCAGCCCTCCTGATGTCATGTTTTTTCCTGGCCCTCCGTCATCTTCCAGTGTACTGTATAATTTACTCATTTATTACTCTGCCTGTTGTCTTTCTCCTCTAGAATAAACCAACCAAAGTTCACTGCTGTATCCCAGGGAACCATGCCTGGCCCCCAGTAGGCCTTCAGCACATGCCTGTGGAGTGAATGGATTCAGAGGGCAGAGATCAGGCCAGGGTCAAAGTTGTATCTTGGAACAGCAGCCTGCTCTACCATCGTGGAGGCCTGGAGGGGTAGAGAGGATGCTGCGGGGGCGGGGGTACACTGTCAGACCCCCGCATTCACATAGGCCTGCAGGGTTCCCCAGGCTTGGAGCCCATCTCTGGCAGGAGCCCTGGGTGGCTCAGTCCACAGGGAAGCTCTGGGCAGCCTGAAATGCTGGGTCCGGGGGTAGAATGCGGCCTCCTCATGGCACCCAAGTGTGAATCAGCGAAGGGGGTAGATGGGTGAGGGTGAGGCTGTAGGCAAGGTTGTGTGTATGTGGGGGCAGGGGTGCTACAGCCAGGCCTGGGACACAGGAAAGACTGGCCCATCTGCTCAGCCACCACTGGGGGGAGTGTCTGGGGAGAAGGAGGAGCCATTGGTGAGGAAGCCCAGGGCACCGGTCAGTTCTTCCCAGAATGCAGAGGGTCATGCCTACGGGGAGGGTTCATGACACCAATAAACCCCAGACAGCTAGCCTTGGGGAAGATGCTGGAGGTCATCTGTGCCCTCTGAGGCCACCATGCCATGAACTCGTCCAGGACAGATTGTGCCTGGCCACCCTGCCCCCAGTGCCCATACAGGGACTGGCACAGAGTAGGTGCTCAATGAATGCCTACTGGTCTGAGCACAGCATCATGCCTCAGCCCAGGGAGCCCTACATGTTCCGGGTGATGGAAATGCCTGGGTACAAGGGCCTGAGGACACAGCCCCACCCCCGGGCTATTCCTGCTCTCCTTGTCCACCATCCAGCTGCAGCACAGTGTCCCAGTGAGAGGACTGCAGATCCAGCCCGACTCCTGCCTCCGCCACTTTCTAGCCTTGACCTCGCAGCCTCTGTTCTGCATAAGAAGGTCAACAGACGTGTCAGATGCAGGACTTCCTGGGCTTAGATGAGGTAGTGCACCCCCCGACACACACCTCAGAAGTATGATTGGGATCTGGACTCATATTCCTGCCCCACTGTGTGCCTGTGTGTCCTTAAGTCAGTTCCCTAAACTCTCTGGTCTCAAGGGCTTCCTCTGGACCATGAGGGTTGAGCTGTCTCTGAATCTCACAAAGCAGACTTCCTGCCCATCCTGCCCCATGGGCCCACCAGCCCCAGACTCTTCAGCAAGGGACCGACCCCTTTCCCAAGCTGTTCCCACCTTCTCTTAGCTGGAGCCTGGGGTGGGCCAGGGCCTGATGTCACCCCTGCAGGGGGAGGATGAGAACCAACTGGCAGCCCTGTCTCTCTGTGGCTGACATGGGTCCCAGCCTTGTCCTGCCATCACCTCCAGGCTACAGCTCCTAGGAGGGTGAGACCCAAGTGAGAGGAAGGGATGCTGGGAGATGGGGGCAGAAAGAAAGCTGGGGAGTTCCCTTTGTGGCTCAGTGGTTAACGAACCCGACTAGGATCCATGAGGATGTGGATTCGATCCCTGGCCTCACTCAGTGTTGATTAAGGATCTGGCATTGCCCTGAGCTGTGGTGTAGGTCTCGGACACAGCTTGGATCCCTTGTTGCTGTGGCTGTGGCTGTGGCATAGGCCGGCAGTGACAGCTCCGATTCAACCCCTAGCCCGAGGTCTTCCATATGCCTTGGGTGCTGCCCTGAAAAGCAAAAAAAAGTGAAAGAAAGCTGGAAGGCAGCAGTCTGACTGACTGACTGACCAACAGACGAAGACGGACCACCTTTCCAAAGTTCATCTAGTTTGGAGATCTCTTGTGGCACAGTGGGTTAGGGATCCAGCAGCGTCACTGCAGTGGCTCAGGTTGCTGCCATGGCATGGGTTCAGTCCCTGGCGTGGGAACATCTGCCTGCTGTCAGTGGGAGAAAAAGAAAAAGAAAAAAAACACTGGGGAATGATTGGTGCACAAAGAATCGGGACAGCCTGGAGAGGACCTGGGAAAGATTTCTGGAGGAGAAGCCTCTCGAGATGGGGTTCAAAGGATAAGGATCCTTTCCATTGAAGTAGAAGATCCTTGACTCCATTTAAACAACAGAAAAAGACTTTTCTGCTTCGCAGGTGTTCCTGGAACGATGGCTCTGCCGGCTGCCTCCTCTGGCTGTGGCAGCACACATTCCCTGGAGAGGGGGGGACAGGTCCCAGTGTGTGCTCTCAAGTCTCAGAAACCCCAGTGGCCAGAGAGAATGTGTTATCTCAGTAGGTCGGAGAAAATGCCAGGGTGCAGTGGGCGGTGAGTTGGATCCCCAGTCTGGAGCGGGTAGATATGGAGAAGGCTTTGTCTGTAACAGACGGGTGGGGTCTGGATGAGGGAGAACAGGAGCCAGAGGAGGCTTGAAGAGGAGACCAGCCTTGGGGAGCGGTGGGCAGGAGGCAGGGGGTCTATTAGACCCAGTGACCTGTGCCAGGGACCCGGGCCTTGACCCCAAAGAGACACGGCGGGTAGTAAGAGGGTCCTGTCAGGCACGAGGTGATCAAGGAAACTACATATTGGAGTTTCTGTCTCCTTGCAGCTGTGACTTTGGGCAAAATATTTCAAACTTTTGGGTCTCAGGTTATTTGCCTGGAAAATGGGCACAGTAATATCTACCTGGGGAGTTCCCATAGTAGCTCAGCGGAAATGAATCTGACTAGTATCCATGAGGATGCAGGTTCGATCCCTGGCCTCACTCAGTCGGTTAAGGATCCAGCGTTGCTGTGAGCTGTGGTGTAGGCTGGCAGCTACAGCTCAGATTTGACCCTAGCCTGGGAACCTCCATATGCTGTGGGTGCAGCCCTAAAAAGCAAAAAAAAAAAAAATCTACCTGGCAGGGTTATGTGGGGAGTAAGATGACGTGGCATGGGGTTAGCGGTCTCCGAGGCCCTGGAACAGGGTGTCTATGTTTGCAGAGCACTTTCACCACATTATCTCACCCCTCACACAGCTCTGGCAGGTGGGGAGGGGGTCCCACATGTTCCCAGCCAAAGTCACAAAGCCGGAGGGCGGAGAACTGGGATGTGTATTTGGATCAAATCCTGAGCTGGTGAAATCACACCATATGCTCGATGGATCAAGGTGCTGCGGTGGGGGTGGGGGGAGTGTCACCCAGTCTCCAAACCAGCCCTCTCTTCCCCTGGGGCCCACCGGAGTTGCCCCAGGTGGGCACCAAAACTGCCTTGAGCTCACCACTGACATCTACCCCAAGCAGCCTCTTAGCATCTTAGCCCATGTGAGCCACAGCTGAGCAGATGGGGAGTCCTCTCCTTGCTACCTCTTGGAGCTTTATTTCCTTACTCCAGGCCTGGGTGGGTAGAATCACTGTCCACACTCAGCACAGTTTAGCCTGTTCCACAGATTCAGGCTCACCTATTCTTGGGGACACCTATGAAGTGCTCTTTTGGGCCCAAACAAAGTTGTACCAGCATTCAAGGGGCAGCCTTCCCAAGGTCAAGATTTTCTGTGTAATGAGCAGGCCCTTTCCCAATGCCACCCAGCCTTGAAATATCCTCTCTGGCTGCAACAGTATTCTACTTCATCTATCTACCCATCTTCTGGTCTATTTCAGATAGAATTAGGCTTGGCTTTGAATAATAAAGACCCCACTTAACAAAAGCCAAAGGTCTGTTTCTCTCATAAAATCCTGAGGCAGAGAGTCCAAAGCCAGTATGGAGGTTTTATGCAGTCCTCAGAGACCTATGCACTTTCCAGCTCACTGCTCCACTGTCTTGTCCTCATAATCCAAAATTGCAGCCGAAAATCCAGCCATCACAGCTGCATCCCAGGCAGTAAGATTGAGGAAGGATAAAGAAGAAGGAGGCAAATGATATATGCTAGTTTACTTTTTTTTTGGCCATACCTGCAGCATATAGAAGTTCTCAGGCCAGGGATAGAACCCACACAACAGCAGCGACCCGAGCTACCCCAGTGACAATGTCAGATCCTTAACCCCTGCTGTGCCACAAGAGAACTCCACTGGTAGTTTACTTTTGAAAAAGATTCCCAGAAAATGGCACATCTATTTGGTCACATAGCCACGTCTAACCGCAAGGGAGCCTGGAATAGTCTTAATTCCAGGTAGCCAGTTCCCAGGTAGAAATCAGGAACTTGTTTGCTGAGGAAAAAAAGAGAATGGACAGTGGAAGTAACTATCTCTGACACCCCATCCATTCAATAAGCATTTATTGGATACTCCTTGCACTTACCTACAATACTTGTGTATTTTTTTAAAAGAATTTATTCTAGTTGATTTACAATGTTCTGCCAATTTCTGCTGTACAGCAAGGTGACCCAGTTATACATATACATACATTCTTCTTGTCATATTATCTTCCATCGTGGTCTATCACAAGTGACTGGATATAGTTCCCTGTGCTGTACAGCAGGACCTCATAGCTTATCCATTCTAAATGCAGTCGTTTGCACCTACTAACCCCAAACTCCCCGTCCATCCCACTCTTTATGTACTTTTAATATGACTAATACTTTTCCATCTCATGAGCAATGAGCAGTGCCTGGCATATAGTGAGTGCTTAGTGGCCATTATTATTACTGCATCGAAGTGCTGATGAAACACAAGCTTCTGTGAGAGCAGAGGGGCGTCTCTCCTGGGAGGGCAGGAGCCTTTCTTTTTATTGATCCCGAAGGCCTTGGATGGTCAGCTGCAGCATGTTACAACCATGCATTACCTCCCACCTCTATCCCATCCTACCTCGACCTTCTCTGGGGAACTGCTCACAGCTCATCCTTACCAAGGTGCCAGTGACAACAGTTGAGCACAAGGCTCCCCAGGGTGAAAAATGCAACTGTGTGTTAGAGAATTTGGGCATCAAATTTGGGCATCTTCCTGAAGCCCTAGAATGCTCGTGCTGTAGACAGTCTGGAAATTACTTCTAAAATGAGAAAATAACCATTAACAGTACCTAAAACACCTCTGTGTGAAAGAATGGAGGTAGCAGGTGCTCAGTGCCCATCCATGGGGATCCAGAGGAGGGAGGAGCCAGTCCCTGCCCTCTGGGGCCATCCCTCAGGCCACCGGGCTAGATGAGGAAGAAGCTGAGGGCTCGGCTAGGTGGCCTCAGGTGGACTCATGAAGGTGGAAGAGCCTCAGCGTGGGTGCCTCCTGCCTCCACCTTTCAGAAAGAGCAAGCTGCTGCTGGCTGACCACCACTCTAGGCCTGGAAATCACGTGACCAGTCCTTCCTGAGCACCCCCGGATGACAGGTCTGTGCCTGGCCCTGTGGGGTTCAGAGAGCATGGGGTGGGGGGCCTGTGAGCCTCAGGTCCCTTTTCCCAGGGTTCTGAGAAAACTTCATCCCTGACCTGGGGAACCAGGCAGAACCTCCTCCAGGAAGCCCTCTCTGACTTCCCTTGCTGGTGCCCCCACCTCAGTGGTCTCCCACAGTCCTCTGTTGGGCTTTTTCCAATGCTACCCACTCATCTGCCACACCCTTGGCTGATCCCTCTGGATCCCTGTGTCTTTGCACCTAAGATGAGCTCAGCAGCTATGCATCAACTAATGAATGAGCGGATGAGTGAATGAGTGAGTGAGTGAGTTCCCTGTCTGCAGGGTGTGGATCCCCAGCGAGAGAAGGGGAGGCCTGCAAGGGTTAACCAGGAGCCCGCCTGTGGTCTGAGGTAAGCAGGGAGGGTATTTGTTCAGGTAAATAAGGAAGGATTACTTATAATGGGAAATCAGGCCCCAGCCAACTCTTCATCTCGCACTGCCGCCTTCCTCCCAGCACATTCCTGTACTCTGCCTGGGTTCACACTGCGCCAGAGACCCAGCCCCCTGAGCCCACCTTGGCCTCCCTCGTAAGCCCCTCTGGCTGGGTCTTGCCGCCGTGCCAGCAGGTGGCCCTGGGCTGGGGGCAGGGGGGCTCCCTATACGGGGCACGCAGCCCTGAGACCTCAGAGAGCTACCCCTAGAGGGTGGCCAGGCCCCCGGCGGCCCCCCCAAGTGCCACCTCTGCCCCCCGCCCTGCTGGCTCCTGGTACCACTGGCCCCCCAGATGCCTGGCTGAGACCCAGCGGTGGCCCAAGTTGCCCACGCCTCTTCCTGGCCCCCAAGGTTGGCACTGCAGCAGACAACTCCTTGGGCACCAGGCAGCTAACAGGTAAGTCTGGCTGCCATGGGGGCTTTCCCCTGCCAGCTCCGGGGAAGTGGCTGGTTGAGGGTGCTTTCGAGGCCGGAACTGGTCCCTCGGGCATCAGTGTCCCCGATCTGGATCCTTCACCCTCAGAAGCTCCTGAGCCCTCTGCATGCTGCCTAGTCTCCTGCCTGGGCTGACCCCGGAGCCTGGGCGAGCTCCCTGGCCTGGAGAGCCCTGGGGTGCCCCCAGATCTGTGATACCCCAGCCTCTCCAGCCTGAGGGAGGCAGCTGTGCAGGTGTGGAGTCTCGGCCCCTGAGACCCGGCCAGTTCTGCTTGGCTAACGAAACACAAGCAGCCTTTCGGCTGCTGCCAGCTGCAGCTGCTCTGCCCGGGGAAGGGTCTCCCAAGTTAGCAGGAGTTTGGGGGAGCCTGGAGACTCAGGGCCAGGGCCACGGTCCAGGAAAGCCCAGGGCTGGGCAGGGCAGTGGTGCGCGCAAGAACTGGGGATCTGGGAAGCTTCAGAGTAAGCCACCGGGGTGCCTGGGGACCAGGAAGTGCAGGGCCTGTGGGCCGCGTCTGGACCCAGGAGAAAAGCCATGGGGGGCAGGGGTATAGGTGGGCTTGAAGGTGCTTGTTTCTGGGATTCGCAAGAGGTCTCCTGTGGGGGGAGATGGAAGTGGGTGGTGGGGAGACAGTGTGGAAAGCTGAAGGGCCTGGATGGCTGGGGCCCCCCTGAAGCCAGACAAGGTGTGTGCATGCGCGCCTGTACAGGTTGGAGAGGGCTCAGCACACTGAGCTATAGCCCTGGGTCCCCCTCACTGCCCCCTGCCAGCTGGGCGCCCCCAGCAGCCACACCTCCAGTGACTTGTCCCCTGGGTGATGATCATGGCCCTTCTGCTCCTCCTCAATAAGGACTTGGCCTCATTTCCTGCCCCCACCTCCCCCGTGAACAGCTTCAAGGCAACCCCCAGTAAAGCAGCATCCTCCTGGCTCCAGCTGCTCTGCTGAGTAACAAGGCAAACAGGTGTCCCGGCCACCCCAGGCCCAAGGTGGTGGGCAGGAGACTCCCCACCAGACAGGTGGGCCCCATGGCTGGTTCTGCTCACTCCCTGCCCTCCTGCGAGTGGGGCCGGAGCCAGGCGCTCTCAGCTCAGGGCCTCCCCACCCTAAACTCACAGACTCCTCTGAGTGCCAGAGCTCCGGAAGGGTTAGGGGTGTGGAGGGGGTGGTCTCTTGCAGGGTGGGGACCACTGCCCCCCCCCCGCCCCCGTGAAATTCCTCCGTGCCAGGCACTATCGGGGGCCTAGAGCTGCAAACGCAATCCCTGCCAGGCTAGGGTAGTGCGTGTTGCTGACTATGAGGCGCTTAAGCAGATGTGATGGCGTTGGGTGGTCACAAGGACCCTCTGAATTAGACAGAACTTCAGGTCAATCAAGCCTGAGGGGACAGGGTGCTCAGTCAATGTTCAGAAACTGTGATGCAGGCAGTAAGTACAGGAACCAGGAGAAGGCCCTTTTTGCCAGAATTCGCTGCAGTTATAAAGTTAAAACCCTGAAACCTTTCGAGCACACTTCTGTGCTGAACGGCTTGGTGCTGCTTGAGTGTAACTTGGGGATGAGGCCCTCTGGTGGAGGGCAGAGAAGGGTGGGTTAGAACCCACACTGTGTGACCTTAGACGAGTCATTTTTCCTCCCGACACTTGCAGCTCCTTGTCTGTGAAATGAGAAGGTTAGACGAGGTGGCCTCCCCTGTGAAAGGAGGCTTCGTGGAAGAGGCAACCTGAAGCGGGGTTTTGAAGGCTGCGTAGGAGCTGGTTGGAGACAAGCTGGCCGGCTGGATGTGTGGGCTTTGCGAGACTGACCTTGTCTCCTAGGCTGAGGTCAAGGGGAGGTGGAGGGGCTCTGGTCTGCTCCTCCTAGAGGCCAGGGAGGGATACATGAAGCCGGCAGAGAGCAGGATGACCTCAGGGCAAGGTCCAGGCCTCTCCCACCACCACTTTAACTCTCCCCCAGATGCCACCCTTTGTCTGCGCCCCTCCCTCCACCGTCACCACCTGCTTCTTCCTTTGTTCCCCTCACTCCTCACCCTGTTACCTTTCCCTCCTCTCTTCTCCAGCCCCGTCCCCTCTCCTGCTCCCAGGTGAGGCCTTCACGCATGCGCATGCTCGGCCCTTGATAATTCACAGAGTTTCTGTCCACCCTCCCCCTCCACAACGCCTTCGAGATGTGCTCTTTTTTTTTTTTTTGCTTTTATTTTTTAATGAATTTTATTACATTTGTAGTTGTACAGTGATCATCACAACCCAATTTTATAGCATTTCCGTCCCAAGCCCGAGCGTATCCCCCATCCCCCAACCAGTCTCATTTGGAAACCCGAAAGTGTTTCGAAGTAAGACACACTCTTGATGGCCCATTTGATCGATGGGACAGTTGAGTCTCTTGCCCAAGTGCTCAAGCTGGAGAGCAGGGAGTTGGGCTCCAAATGGCATGGGACCCTCCCCTGACCCCACCCCCACCCGCCTCCATTCCACGCCCCACCCTGCGCCCCCAGCCAAGAGAGTAACCTGTCAGGTGGAACGACTCTTCCCAAAGCAAACTTTGCACAAGCCGAGTTGCCCTGGGCTCTTCCTGACATTTAATGCCAGACTCCTTCCCCTGCCTCGTTTGCATGTTCCCAGCCCAGGAGGTGCCCCCTGCCAGATTCTCATCTCCCACCTCTCAGGGACCTCCAAACTAGGGTCCCCCCTCCCTCCAGGTCACTCCTCCTGGGCCAAGAACCTGAGTGTGACTCTGCCGAGGCCTGAGGACCAGAGCCCACCTAGGGCCAAAGAAAGGGGTGATGAGGTCTCTCTGGGCACTGCCAGCATCGAAGGGACCCTTCTGTTCCCCTCCAGCTCTGGGGGCCAGGAGGGGGGTCTGGGGTGACTGCCTGGGTTAGGGTCCCAGCGCCCAGGACTGGTGACAGGGGCGGGGCCCGGGCCTCTGCTCTTGGGCAGCAGGTTGGCGCGAGGGCTGTGGCATCCTCTCTTCCTGCCTCTGACTTCCATGCTCCGCCCGCCTGGGCTCGTGGGCTGAAGGGCGTCTCTGCTGTCACTCCACGGTCCCCATAACCATCTCCAGTCTTCAGATGGTTTTGGAAGCAATTTCTGTTCTTAGCCTCTTAGGCCAGTTCATTCTGGACTTGCATCATTTTCTGTCATGTGGGAGTGCCTTCACTCTGTCCCAACATCCTCTCACCAAGCTCCGAAGTGGGCTCCCTGGTCCTAGGATTGGGGCTTACGGCGCATTTTCGCCCTTGGCCCCCTCAAATTTTACAGATTCCTCATGTGGTATTTACAGAGCACCTCTGCCTCTGTCGTGCTGAGCTGGGCCTGGAGGGGCCACAGGGACACGTCGGAATGGAAGCGAGGGTGACCCGTGTGTGCACACCCCTCTTGCAAGGTGGTAGTCCTCTCATAGCGCTGTCCCGCCTTATCACCCCAGACCCCAGCGACACGGTGACTTGATGCATCCCCGCTTCACAGATGAGGAGACTGAGGCCAAGAGGAGACCAACGTGCCGCAGGCAGAAGCCGGGTGAAGTCCCTGTGTTCTCACACCATCAGGAACCCAGCTGCCCAGGGGGCAGGGCTGTGGGGGACAAGCTGCCCGCGAAACCTTGCAGCCCCAACATGTGGCGAGTGCTGGAGGGGTGTGGGGAAGAGAGAAGGGGCTACGGCCCTGCCCTTCCAGGAGGGCGTCGGGGGGGTTGGAGGAGACTGAGCTAGAGGGAGGAGGGGTGGACCCCCATGTGACGTGGTCAAAGGTGGAACATGCAGGTGGCCAGAACATGGAGGTCCCGGTAGAGCCAAGGGGCTTAATTGGGGTGTTGAGAAACGAAATATATTTACACACTGTGCGTGCTCAATAATGAAAAAGTGATCTGCAGTTTCTGGAAAACCCTGAAATCCAGGCAGGATTTGCACTTGATATGGCAGGAAATTGGGGTTCTAGCCCAACCCCCTCATCACTCAGCAGGGTTCTCCTGGGCTGGGTGCTGGGCTGACTGGGGGACATGGAGAGGATGCTGCTGGGGTGGGAGCTGGGCCTAACGAGCAGTTGTAAGGTGAGGGGCGGCCTGACCCTGCTCACTCGGTCAGGATTGTGGACCCACGTGGGGCAAGAAGGAGACCCAGCCACACCCCCTTCTGCTGCCAAAAATGTCAGCCCTGAATTATGTCTGCTTAGAAGGGGAGCCCTGGAGTTCCTGCTGTAGCTCAGCAGTAATGAACCTGACTAGTATCTATGAGGACATGGGTTCGATCCCTGGCCTCACTCAGTGGGTTAAGGATCCTACGTTGCTGTGGCTGTGGTGTAGGCTGGCGGCTGTACCTCTGATTCAATCCCTAGCTTGGGAACCTCCATATGCCATAGGTGCAGCTCTAAAAAAAAGGAAAAGAAAAAAGAAAAAAATAGGGGGGGAGGCCCTGGTGTCCACCTCTGTCTCTCCACCATCCTCCTTCCGAGTCAGGCTAAAGGCAAGATGGAGGTCATGAGGTCATTAAATCCAGACAGTGTCTGGGACTGACCTGCTGCGGGGACAGAGGGGGACTGAGGCCCAGAGGGGACCAGGGCCTTACACATGCTGGGAACAGGGCCAGACATGAAACCACATCTCCAGATGCCGAGGCCAATCACCCCTTTGGAGCAAATTCAAATACAGGGGTGAGTGTGGGGCTGAGGTGAGACCCTGTACCTCCCAGCTGCAGGCATCCATGCCACCCCCAACGCAACCCTGATGCCACCTCTGTGGGGCTGGAGTTTTCTGGGGCTGGGCCAGCAGGTGGACTGAGCGAGTCAGCAGGGTTGACCCTAGAGGTCAGAAGGTGCTGAGTCATAGGCACCATCTGGAAAGGGGCAGAGCTCAGCCTGGCATTGCAATCCCTGCCTGGCACCCTGGACGTGTGCCCCGAGGTAGCCACCCCCCAAACCGGTCATGTGGGAGTCATTCTGGCTGCCCCCAGAGAGAGCGGGCAAACCCAAGCAGTTTACTAAGCTGGCCTTCACCTTGTCCCTGGAAGGACTGGGAGCGATGTCCGTGAGGCGGCATGTGGATGCCCGGGGTCCCCACACTGCGGGAGCAAATGGGAGACGGCGCTGGGACAAACGTGCCTTCGGGGTCCTGGCTGCCTGTGGAAACTGTGGGCAGAGCAGACAGGACCATGATTCCATGCTGTTCCCTGACTCCAGCGATTCCTGGCCCCCTGGCCTTGCCCCCAACTCCCTACTCCAAGTCTCCGCATGCACCATAGCTTCTGGGCCCATGGGCTGGCTCCCAAGGTGAAATTTTGCTCCTGCAAAAGCGAGGTCAGTGGCCTGGACGGGTCTGGGATCTGAGGAGGTGGGAAACCCAAGGTCAAGGGGAAAGCTGCTGCCCCTACTCTCATGCGGAGCCCAGGGTAGGACAGGCCTCCATTCTCTCTGCCCGTGGAGACCCAGGGACCATGGGTGCTTGAAGACGCCACAGTGGGAGCTTGAGAGGGGGCCAGAGCCCCCCAGGGGCGGCCAGCCTGGGGCCCCTTCCTGGACAGGAGGGCGGTCTATCCAGTGGGAGAGGCCAGCACTCCGGGCAGTCAGGAGGAGCCCTGCTATTTCTCTTGGATCCAGCTAGTTTGAAGAGTGGGTGCAAAGGACAAGGGACTGGGGTTTTCCTGGGAGGGCAGGGGCTGTCTGAGGAGAAGGAGGAGCTGGGGGAGGAGCACAAGCTGAAAAGGGAGTGTCTAGGGGGACAGGGAGTGTGGGGCCAGAGGCAGGGGGGCGTCAGGGAATCCAGACAGCCCCCCGGGCAGGTCCTGGGCCCTGGCCTGGGCAGGCCCGGCTTCTCTCCAAGGTGCTGACTGGCTGACTGGAGGTTGGGGGAGCAGGCCTGTGTGGCCCCTGCCTGTTCTGCACGGCTCCTGGCCAGGCCCTGGTCACACCCCTGAAGCTCCCCTGTTTCAGATCCGTTGATGGGGGCCTAGAGGTTTGGAGGGAGAGGAGGGAGGGGCAGACGGCCGTAGGGAAGCTGGAGGAGGACCAGGGGAAGCGGGGCCGACTCTGGGCTGAACAGGAGGCTCCATCACATCCTTGGCCCCCACTCCCCCAGCGCCCCTCTCCTCCCAGGGCCTGCAGGGGGGCCTGGCTCTGGGCGGACTAAGGCTGTCTCTCAGGACTGAGGTACGTGGACACAAGTACCCCATCCACAACCCTCCTGGGGGTAAGATCTGCGCCCGGATTAGGCAGGTTGTGGGAGACAGCCTCCAACCCCATCACCGCCTGGGGCCTCCCTGAAGACCTACTGGCCACCCCATTTCCCTGAGGCTGTGGTTTCAGGAGCTCTCAGTGTGTCTTTTGCATATGGGGGTGAGAGGGAAAACCCAGAAGCGGGGAGCCGCAGGAGCACATTCCTGGTCCCGAGGGGCAGGGAAGGGCCGCTGTAAATCTCTAACTTTGGGTCCTTCTCTCTCTCTCTCTGCCTTCCTGGGAGTATGCGAGGTGCTTAGAGCAGCAGCCCCAAGCGGCTAATCCCTCTGGCAGCTCTCCTGTGAATCCAGCCCCGTCTCTGGGCCTTGGCCTCCACCAGCTGTTACCAAATTTCTTTGTCCGGAGTCTGAACCAGTGCCTCTGGGGCAGGAGGTAGCCAGGACGCGCTGAGCCTTAATCCAGACACGTGGCTTAATCCAGAAAAGATCAGCTCGAGGTTTGGGAGCTGGAGGCATCGCTCTGGAGACGGACAGCCCCTCGGGTGCGCCACAGAGGCTGATGGGACGGGCCTGGACCTGGCTTGTCCCAGGACCCTAGGCCTATGGTGCAGTAGTCCTGGCTCTCCTGTGTAAATATGGGGACATCCCTGCTACTCTCTGAGCCTCATTTTCCCAGGCACACATGTCCCCAATGGGTGGACAACCCCCCATGGATGTAATCATGGCACAGATGGGGAGCCCTGGAGAGTCAGGGGAGGAAGGTGGTGGAGAGGGCTCCCTGGAGGAGGAGGGCTTTGGGCTGAACTGCCATGACAAGGAAGGGGCATCTGGGGCAGGGGGACAACAAAAAACATGGAAAGAATGTTGTTCTCATTAGAGCTGGCTATGTGGTCACACACTGATCTCAGGTTCTGGTTCAAACTCGGCCCCTAACCAGTGAGTAGGTCTGTTTCGTGCCCTGGGCTTCATTGTTCCCATATACGGAACAGTCACACAGTAGGCGGTTCTCTCCAGACCTGATTATCCAGCTCAGAGGTGGGCACCAGCCTTTGGGATCAGGCACGGCAGCCGCTGGGGAGCCATGGGAGGTTCTGGAACACAGGGGTGCCTTATGAAAGGATTTTGGAGAGAAATGAGCCTGATGGCGCGATGGAGTGAGCCGCCAGGGAAAAACAACTTGGAGGATCAAGCTGCCCAATCAGGAGGCGGGCAGGACCCTGGGGAGATGGGACTGACAGAGCAGGAGCCCCAGAGGGAATGCGGCACCGTGAGCAGAGCCCACACGCGGCCAGCTGGGGACCTCAGGCAAGCTGACCAGCCGCTCTGAACCTGAGTGTCCACATCTATAAAACGAGATTCTCCAGTGCCCATCACGCGGGCTATGGGTAGTGCAGGGCTAAGGGCACGAATGCTCCGGGCAGAGCAGGGGCTCACCGTGTGTTCTCTTCCTCTAGCCCTAGAGCCTTATGGAGGTGCCAGAGCTGCAGGCTGGGACACCAGCCCCCTGGCTCCCTTGGCCAGTGAACCAAGAGCCCCCAGACGGGGCTGCCGGGTCCGAGCCTTCCGCACAACCTCCCTCCCACCTGTGGGCAGTCAGCTCCTTCCTCCTGCTGCGTGGTTAATCATTAACTTCCTTTTCACCAGGGTGTTGGAGTTGGGACCAAGCCTTGGTTGAGAGTGGGTTCCTTGGCATTTAGGAGCAAGGTGACAGGGAGCTGGAATGTGGGGGGGGGGGGGATTCTCTGCCAGGGGAGGATCCCGGGGCTGAGAGGCAGAAGCCCTGGATCCCAGTCATTCCATGCTCCGCATCATAACTTCCCCACCACGGTGTAGGGATAAGGCCCCAGCTGCCTCTCGGGGAGGGGTGGAGGCAAGGGCTCCAAAGCTCACTTGACAAACAGGGCTGTGTCGTGGCATTTGCCCGGCCTGGCAAATGCGGCTACAGTCCCGCCACTTCATTCTCAGTGACCCCTCAGTACACTGTGCCCCGAAACACGGCAGCTGCTTCCCATCCTACCTGGGGCTGGGGCCGAGCAGACAGGAGGGCCACAAGGGAAGCAAGAGCTCCGGCTTCTTGGAAAAGCTTCCATCTCCCTGGCACACGGCCCGAGGTGTTGGCAGAGACTGTCCTAACGTGGCAGGCCGAGCAGCCCTGGGGACGTGGGTGGGGCGGGAGGCAGGCAGGGGGTGATGAGGGAGGGGTGGGGCCACCTAGGGGGTAGGGTGTGGGCACAGGCTGGAGTCGGGACCCGGGGGCAGAGCGGGCTGCTGGCTCTGCCTGGGTAAATAACGTGGGCTCACAGCACACACGTGTGTTTGCACAGAAGGACTTGAAAAGATTCCAGGCCTGCCCTCTGTCCCCCGCAACCCTGGCCCCCCCACCCCTGCCCACCCCACCCTGACCTTTCCTTCCTTGTCACTTAAAGGAGCCCTTGAAAGGGAGGCTTGAGATGAAAGGGAACACCCTCCTCTTTCTCACTGGCATTCTCTCTGCCACGAGAAACTGCAGAGTGGCTGTGTCAAGTTGGGAAGATTGGGCACTGTACAAGAGAGGGGACAAGGCAGAGCTGAAATTCCTCTTGGGCTCCATTCACCAAGCCATGCTATCCAGAGGGAAAGGGGCATCGTTTTCCGAGTTGTACGAAGTTGCACTAATTGCAACCCTAGAGAAGCCAGAACCTTCCAAATGGGGTTCTCCCTCTGCCCTGCCTGCAGGAGCAAAGGACGCGGCACGTTGAGGCTGAGCAGGTCAGTCTCACAGGATGACTGGAGAAGGGCCGGGGAGCCCCGCCCCCAGCGTCCCGGCCCAGTAAATTCTACCATCTACCCATCCTTCCATCAAAGCTGGCCCCTCTTCCCGCAGAGGTCTTCCAAGGAGTGATTCTCAAACTTGAACATACATCAAAATCATCCAAAAGGCCTGTGGAAACGCATTGCTGGGCCTCCCTCCCCTCACTGCCCCCCGGCTTCTGATTCAGTAGATCTGAGGTGGGCCTGAGAACTCAAGCTCCTCACAAGCTTAGGTGCTGATGCTGCTGGTCTGGGTGCCATGTTTTGAGAACACTTTAAATTATAAACACCCCGGAGAAAGGACACACGTTAACTCGCCCTTCACGGGTTTATCTGCTCTTTCCTCCTTTCTGAATGGTCCCTATATTTTGAGGAGCGTATGTTTGTTGTTAATCTTCCACCTCTGTCGTGATTTCCTCTTGAGCCTTGAGCCCACAGATCATGGAAATCTCTGTGACCCCCGTGCTTGGTCCCTGCCTCACCTGAACCCCATACCCCTGCCATGAGGCTCGGGGGAAAGAGTTGGGGGGACAGAGCAGGGGACCAATGGGGAGGAAGTCCTCTGCTTCCTCCTGTTGAGCCAAATGGTGCCCCTTGGGAGGGCTTTGGGGGGGCGGGAAGGCGTGGAGTCTGTCTTGCTGGAGGCCTCATTTGTCCCCCAGGGCCTGGGCCTTCTCACCACCCCCTGCAGCTGTGGGGAAAGCTGGCCTGTAGGTCTGCAGGTGGGCACCTGGCACCTCCAGGGCCTCAAGAATTCCTCCAGGGCAGAGGGGAGAGGAGAGGGCCCCCAGAGCTGGGAGGGGCCGGGGGCTGCAGCTTTCAGGGGAGGAGGGAGCAGGCTGGTACCGGGAACCCAGGCCTGAGTGGGGACGGAGCTGAGCGCACAGTGACCACCTCAGCAGCCTTAGGTGGGGATTTA
Organism: Sus scrofa; assembly: GCF_054392235.1. Lineage (NCBI taxonomy): Eukaryota > Metazoa > Chordata > Mammalia > Artiodactyla > Suidae > Sus > Sus scrofa. Next base: position 39,091,172 of record NC_139389.1, on the reverse strand, counting down.
TTCACTCCCCGCAGTGGCCCTGCGGGAGAGAGGGGAGGGGGTTGACCCTGCACAGCCCTTAATTGCTCCTTTCTGTCTTCACCGGGCTGGTGAGGTGATGCTGCCCCTCCTCCCTTCCCTGCCCCTTCAAGGGCAGAACAAAGAGATTTAGGTGAGCTTGAGAGCTCACCTTCCTTCTGAGGAAGGAGTGGCCTTGGCAGGGCTGTGGACTGAGACCTGGATGTGGACCTGCCCAGGGACAAAGGCCCGGACTTTCAAGACTTCTTGTCCAGGCCTCAGTTTGCTCATCTGCTGAATGGCACGAATCACGCCTTCGGCTCTGAGGACTGGCTGAGGTCGAGAACCTCAGAAGATTGTCTCACACCCTCCGCCTGAGGACAGATTTCCTGCTCGCGGCCAGCCCGGCTTCCTCGGGGCCTGGGAGCTGTCCATTTGCCCCCACTCCCGCCTCGCTGTCTTTCCCAGCCCAGCTGCCCAGCCCTGGCCCGGCTGGCTGCCCAGTGATCCGGAAGCCCCAGGTCTCTCCCCGGCCCAGCCGCTGCCCACTGGGCTCCTCATCTCTGTAACCAGCTTAGCGGCCCCCATGGGGATGGGGAAGCAGCCAGAACCTGAGCCTCCTTCCCTCTTTATTTCTGTAGACGCAGCCGCCAGCCCGCACAGCAGCAGCATGGGCAGCGCCAGCCCAGGCCTGAGCAGTGGGCCCCCCAGCCGCCTCCTGCTGCCCCCTGACGCCGTGTTGCGGACTGGCCCGGAGAAGGGGGCGGCGGGGCCGGCGGGGCCGGAGAGACGGGACTGGAGCCCCAGCCCCCCTGCCACCCCCGAGCAGGGCCTGTCCGCCTTCTACCTCTCCTACTTCGACATGCTGTACCCTGAGGACGGCGGCTGGGCGGCCAAGGGCCCTGGGGCCAGCACTCGGGAGGAGCCGCCTGACGAGCCCGAGCAGTGCCCAGTCATCGACAGCCAGGCCCCAGGGGGCAGCCTGGACTTGGCACCCAGCGGGCTGACCCTGGAGGAGCACTCACTGGAGCAGGTGCAGTCCATGGTGGTGGGTGAGGTGCTCAAGGACATCGAGACGGCCTGCAAGCTGCTCAACATCACGGCGGGTGAGTGCCCCGGGGCCGCCTCGCTGGGCGGGGGCACCAGCCTGCTGAGGTCCCTGGGGGGCGGGGTCACCGCCTGGAGCACTGGGGTCACCCCGGCGGTGCTGGTGCCTGTCCCTTATGGTCAGCCCCGAATGCAAGGCATTCCGTGCTCCCCTGCTTGGGAGGTGAAGTGAATTCAAGCGCTTCACCGCCTGCACTCGCCCCTCGCTTACTCAGCCTCAGCCCCTCCTGCCTCCCTGTCATCCCCACAACACTACCTCAGGGCCTTTGCACCTGCTGGTCCCTCAGCCCGGAACACCCTCCCCACAAAAGTCCACTTGGCTCGCCCCTCACCTCCTTCAGGTCTGGTCTCAAATGGCACCACCTCGGAGTTCCCTGGTGGCCTAGGGCTCCGGTTAAAGATCCAGTGTTTTCATGGCTGTAGCTCAGGCCGGATTCCTGCCCTGGGAACTTCCACATGCTGCAGGCGTGGCCAAAAAAAAAAAAATGGCCCATCTCAATGAGGCCTTTCCCGTCCCCTCTAAATTGCTGGACACACCCTCACCTCCTATTCCTCCAACCTGCTTTATTTCTCTCATAATTTGTGCTGTCTTATATGCCGCATATTTATCTTGCTGACTATCTGGCTCCCCCACCGGAATGGACATGTCCTGAGGGCAGGGGTTTCCAGTTGTTTTGTTCACCCCTGCACCCCCAGTTCCTAGAATGGTACCGTGTTCATAGTAGGTGTTCAGTGAACCCGAACATCTCCTGCCAGGCTCTGCTCTAGCACTGGGGAACTGACCGTGAACACAGCACAATGGCCCTTCATTCATGAAGCTGACATTACGGTGACCAAACAGCTCATAAATACCTAGGTTAATGTGGCACTGGTCCAGTGGGGATGAGAGCTCCAGGGAGGAGGGGACATCAGGAGGCCAGGCACAGATGTGTCTGCCAGGGCCTGAAGGCTATGGAGCCAGTGCTGCTGGTTGGTGGGCTGCTGGGTCTCTCCAACCTGACCCATCTCCTCGGTCTCTGGACGCTGGCATTTGCGCGCCCCCCACAGGAAGGGTCTCCAGACATTGCTCAGGCCCAGCTCCTCCTCCTCAGAGTCATCCGGCACCCCCAGCCCCCCCAGCTCCCAGCTGGTGTCCCTCCCAGGCAGCTCCTGCCACGGCCCCTCCTCCAGTTGCCCCGTGCCCATGGCTTTCCCACAGTGCCTCCATCCCGCACCAGGTCTGGGAGGGCACAGCCCTCAGAACAATAGGGACAGAAACAAATTGCTTTGACCCTGGGGAAGAAAATGGGTTTATTAAGGCGAGCAGCCCAGGCTGCAGGTCACCCAGCTGGGGCCCCAGTTTAGGCCATAGTGCTTGGGCGAAGGCCCCATTGTATCTGTGCTGCCAGCCAGGCCCCCACCCACCCGCATGCAGAGTGGCTCCCCAGGGAGGCTCTAGGACCTAGCCCATGACGCCCCTCCGGGCCTCTGCCCTGCAACTTCCCTGGGCCCTGGCCCTCATCCATTCATGCACGTGCACGGGCCAGCTCCCAGGACCAAGCCCCTGTTAGGAATGACACAAGGGATGGGACTCTATGTATCTCGTTTCCTCAACTGTAATACACAGTAGGGGGGGCGGGCAGTTGAGGTACTTCCTGGTCGGGTTTTCCTCTGGTTCTCTGAGGGGTTTTGGGAAGGAGAAAATCTGGGTGTTTCTGGTTTACTGTTACTGTCCCTTCCAGGGCTGGGGCTCCCCAAAACCCTTTGGAGGGATTGGAGGGGTCTGGGAGGACCTAAAATCCAGGTGAGATGGGGTGCAGAGGCCCTGGGCTCCCCTGCCCTGAGCCATGCTTGCTTTTAGGGCCGTGGCTCCTTCCTCTCTTCTTGTCCACCCTCCAGAGCCCCAAGGCCCGGCCTGGCCCCATCCCAGGAGCGATGTTCCTGGGGCCACTGGTTCCCATGGGTGCTCCATCTCAGCAGAGTGGGCCATGTCGGGGCAGTGCCCTCAAGCAGCCTCCAGGGCTGAAGGAGTGTCTCTTGACCAGACCCTGTGGACTGGAGCCCCAGCAACGTGCAGAAGTGGCTCCTGTGGACGGAGCACCAGTACCGGCTGCCCCCCGTGGGCAAGGCCTTCCAGGAGCTGGGGGGCAAGGAGCTGTGTGCCATGTCGGAGGAACAGTTCCGCCAGCGCTCGCCCCTGGGCGGAGATGTGCTGCACGCCCACCTGGACATCTGGAAATCAGGTGGGACACGGCGTGGGGGGGTGCAGCCTCTCCCAGCTGCAAGCCAGGGACACCCAGAGGAACAGTTAGGCCTGGACGCCTGCCCTGAGGTTACTCTCCCTGGGGAAGCAGCCCCTTGCCACCATCTGGGTTCTGTTCTGAATCCCAGCCCTGGTTCCCACCCCCAGATCCGGGGTGAACTCACCAGTCAGGCCCACTCCCTACCCAGGTCAAGGCCATAGATCTTGGACAGAGCACATGGGAAGCTAAAAGCTAGAAGTTAGGCCGTGAGGACACAGGACATCAGAGCTGATGGAACTGTGGATACTCTAAAGTCCTTCTTCTTTGTCTTTTTCACAATTTTGCATTTGTTTCATGTTGTTTTTCATTAAAGAATTAATGAGGTGTGTTGGAGTTCCCGTCGTGGTGCAGTGGTTAACGAATCCGACTAGGAACCATGAGGTTGCGGGTTCGATCCCTAGCTTTGCTCAGTGGGTTAAGAATCCGGCATTGCCGTGAGCTGTGGTGGAGGTTGCAGACGCTGCTCGGATCCCAGCAGCTCTGGCATAGGCCGGTGGCTACAGCTCCGATTGGACCCCTAGCCTGGGAACCTCCATATGCCGCCAGAAGTGGCCCTAGAAATGGCAAAAAGACAAAAAAAAAAAAAAAAAAAAAAAAAAAGAATTAATGAGGTGTGTAGTTCCCGTTGTGGTGCAGTGGTTAACGAATCCAACTAGGAACCATGAGGTTGCGGGTTCGATCCCTAGCTATGCTCAGTGGGTTAACGATCCGGCATTGCTGTGAGCTGTGGTGTAGGTTGCAGACGCTGCTCGGATCCCACGTTGCTGTGGCTCTGGCATAGGCCGGTGGCTACAGCTCCAATTGGACCCCTAGCCTGGGAACCTCCATATGCCGCCAGAAGCGGCCCTAGAAATGGCAAAAAGACAAAAAAAAAAAAAAAAAAAAAAAAAAAAAGAATTACTGAGGTGTGGAGTTCCCGTTGTGGTGCATCAGAAACAAATCCAGGAGTTCCCGTCATGGCGCAGTGGTTAACGAATCCGACTAGGAACCATGAGCTTGCGGGTTCGGTCCCTCCCCTTGCTCAGTGGGTTAACGATCCGGCATTGCTGTGAGCTGTGGTGTAGGTTGCAGATGCGGCTCGGATCCTGTGTTGCTGTGGCTCTGGTGTAGGCCGGTGGCTACAGCTCCGATTCGACCCCTAGCCTGGGAACCTCCATATGCCGCGGGAGCGGCCCAAGAAATAGCTAAAAAACAAAATAAAACAAAACAAAGAAAGAAAGAAACTTTGCCAAAAATTAAAAAAATAAAAAATAAATTAAAAAAAAGAAGAGCAAGGGGGCGTTCCCTGGTGGCTCTGCAGGCTAAGGATCTGGCATTGTCACTGCTGGCCCTTGGATCACTGCTGTGGCACGGGTTTGATCTCTGGCTCGGGAACTTCTGCATGTCACGGGCACAGCCAAAAAAAAAAAAAAAAAAAGCCCACAGTGAAAACCAGTAGAGTTTACCCTGAGGAGTCAGTTCCCTCCCACTGGCCCTGCCCTCCAGTCCCCCTCCCCAGGGGCAGCCACTGATGCCAGTTTCTCGGGTAACTTTTTTTTTTTTTTTTTTTGTCTTTTGTCTTTTTGTCTGTTGTTGTTGTTGTTGTTGCTATTTCTTGGGCCGCTCCTGTGGCATATGGAGGTTCCCAGGCTAGGGGTTGAATCGGAGCTGTAGCCACCGGCCTACACCAGAGCCACAGCAACGCAGGATCCGAGCCGCGTCTGCAACCTACACCACAGCTCACGGCAACGCCGGATCATTAACCCACTGAGCATAGCTAGGGATCGAACCCGCAACCTCATGGTTCCTAGTCGGATTCGTCAACCACTGCGCCACGACGGGAACTCCTCGGGTAACTTTTGCCAAGGGAAGCCTGTGCACATACATACAGGCAAGTGTGTGACTTCTGCCCTCTTTCCCACGAATAGTACCAGAGCATCACACTGTCCTGTACTTAACGGTGTATCTTGGATCTTGTCCCCTATCCGTGTCTGTACACCTGGCCCGGCTTTGATGGCTGCATGCCAGCCCTTCACCTTTCCGTCCTCTCCATCTCATCTGGGGCCCGGCAAGCCTTGCACAGAGCCACGCGCTCTGGGGCTGTCAGTCCTTACTCCTTGATTCAAGGCCCCTGTCTCTCAGGGCCCTTGCGGGGACAGGTTCTGCTCTCATGACCCAGGCAGAGACCAGGGTCCTGTCCCAGCCCAGGCCTCTGGGGACTGGCAAGAGCTGGGGACAGGGCCAGGCTGAGAGCTGGGTGGCCACGTGGGCAGAAGCTGACTGCCTCCGACTGCCCGTGTGTGTGACGGGGAGGGGCCACGTGGCAAGCGGCAAGGGGTGGAGGGGCTCAGGGAGTGTTGGGATTATGCTGGGCACTGTGCATCCTTGCAAACCTGTGAGGGGGTGTCCTGGCCTCATTTTACAGGCGGCAAAGGGAGCAAAGCAAGGCTCGACTTCCACTCTCCTCTCTGAACATGCGGGGTTGCATGCGGGGCTCTGAGGCCCTCCCAGCTCTAAAATCCTCGATTTCCTTCTGGGTAGCAGCTCTGTAAATAGCTTGTCTTCCTAGACTGGAGGGAGAGGGACCCACAGGGCAGCTTATGTGGTCACACCATTCCAGCCAGACACCTCCTCCTTCCTTGGGGGTCTCTCTGGGTCCCCAGCTTCCTCTCCTTGTCCCACAGCGGCCTGGATGAAAGAGAGGGCGTCCCCAGGAGCCATTCACTACTGCGGTGAGCAGGGCAGGCAGGGAGGCGGCCAGGGCTTGGGGCTTCAGGGTCTGGGGGTGAGGAGGGGTGGCCGCCATGAAGGGGGGGGCCCCCACTCACCGCCACCCTCCCTGGCTGCCCAGCCTCAACCAGCGAGGAGAGCTGGGCCGACAGCGAGGTGGATTCATCCTGCTCCGGGCAGCCCATTCACCTGTGGCAGTTCCTGAAGGAGCTACTGCTGAAGCCCCACAGCTACGGCCGCTTCATCAGGTGGCTCAACAAGGAGAAAGGTGAGCGGGGCCAGGGGCAGGGGGGGGAGGAGGCTGGGGGGCCAAGGGCCTGCCAGGTGCTGGGCACAGGAGGGTTGGGGGCTGGCTGGGGGAGGGGGGCAGCCCCCGCCTTTGCCCTGAATGCCACATACATACCCTCATGGACCAGCCCAGGGTCTGTGTGCCACCTGCCTCCACTTCCATCCCCTGGCCAGGCTCTGCCTGTTGAGGGTCCCCAGCGGCACCCAGTGCTTGGGGGGACATAGCAGAGGCTTAAAACTCTGAGAACCAGACACAGTCTCTACCCTCAAAACTTTAGAGCTCCGCTGCCGAGACCAGTGGTGTCCAGTGAGAAACACAGCGCAAGACCCATAGGCCATATTAGCTTTTCGACAGCCACAATTTAAAAAAAAATTAGTAGGTGAATTTAATTTTAATAATACTTCTATTTAATATTATAAATTCTTATGATTTGAACATATAATCAACATAAAAATTGTTAATGAGATATTTTACTAAATCTTCAAAATCTAGTATAGAGTCTACACTTATAGCGCATCTCAATTAGGACGGGCCAGGAGTTCCCTGGTGGCACACTGGATTAAGGACCTGGCATTGTCACTACTGTGGCTCCGGTCACTGCTACGGCTAGGGTTTAATCCCTGGCCCTGGGGAACTTCTGCATGCCACCATCGCAGCCAAAAGCAAAAATTAGGACTGGCCCCATTTCAAGGGCTCAAGAGCCACCTGTGTCCAGCTGTTAGCCCCGTGGAAGGCACAGGCTGAATGGAGTGTGGATGTATGCTTTGGAAAAGGCTCAGAGCCAAGAAACCTGGGTTCTAGGCCCCATCCTGCCATTAGCAGCTGTGGGTGCCTGGGGCCCAGGCTTCCTAGTTGTGAAATGGACTAGATTTATTCATCTAACAAACCTTTGCTGAGCACCTCCTCTGGTCCCACACTTGCTCAGTGGACCCTTACAGGGAGTTAGAGCATCCGCAGGGTGCGGGGAGGACTGAGCACGCACAGTCTTGTAGGAGAACCAGCAGTGAAATGAGCTGGTGTGCAAAGCGCGTCAGGGCTATGCTCCGGGCCCAGGAGGAGTGACTCTGGGCTGATCGCAGAGCAGGAGAAGGGGGTGGCAGGGGTGAAGAAATTCCTGCACAAGGTCCGATGAGTCTGGGTGTACGTTTGAGACCAAGAGCAAGCTGATTTGCTAGGGAAATGGAGGGAAGGGAGATGGGGAGGCCTGGGTGGTCTGGGAGACCTGCCTGGAGTGGGAGAGTCGACCCGGGCTTTGCCAGGTAGTTTAGAATGAGAACTGGGGGTATTAATGAGGAATCATTTATCCTAAAGGGTACATACACCCTTCGGGCTCTGCTCTAAGCACTTTCTGTAACCACTCAACCACGTGGTAGTCCCTGCAGCCTCCCGACAGGAAAAAGGGGTCTCAGACAGCTTCTAAAGGTAGAAAATGGCAGAGTCAGGCAGGATTCCAACCCAGGCAGGCCTGGCTCCAAATCCACTCTCTTTCCACCGTCTCCTACAAACTAATCCTGCCAGAAAGCTCTGTGAGGGCTGACGGGTCTGAGACTAGCAGAGAGCTCTTTCAGGAAGTGCCAGGGTGAAGGTGGGGGCGGGGATGGCCTTGCCACAGGAGCTGTGTCTGCAGCCCGGAGCCCCTCAGGGCTTCTGTGTAGTATGTGCAAACCCCATGCTTAGGAGTAGAGGCTGGCGAGGGCCCCAAGTAATGCACCAATGTAGGCAGGCTCCCCCTGCACCTAGGGATTTGTGGGTCTATAGCTGGATTTGCCCACGTTTCTGGGAACCCTCACAAGTGGGGAGAAGGTCTGGTGGCCGCCAGGTGATGCTGGCCCCCTGGCTCTCCGAGAGATGGAGCTGCTGGTCTTGGTCTTCCTCCCACCTGCTGCCCGCCTTGCACCGCTGGCTCTCACTGGCCCCCTGCGTACCCACCCTCCCAGGCATCTTCAAAATTGAGGACTCGGCGCAGGTGGCCCGGCTGTGGGGCATCCGCAAGAACCGTCCTGCCATGAACTACGACAAGCTGAGCCGCTCCATCCGCCAGTATTATAGGAAAGGCATCATCCGGAAGCCGGACATCTCCCAGCGCCTGGTCTACCAGTTTGTGCAGCCCATCTGAGGCTGCCGTCGGGCCCGGGCCCACACTCGCCCTTGCCAGGGCCCCCTCCTGCCTGCCCTGCCTTGGCCAGACCCTGAGCTGGGGGACAGGGCAATTCACTGGCATCTGGAGTTCAGAGTCAGAGTGGGATGGTCCCCTGCACCCAGGGGGGCAAGTGAGCTTTCTGGGGCCTGAGGGACCCCAGGTGTGGGTGCTCCTGTGCAGTCCCCTGGAAGACAGAGGGGACCAGGGCTGTCCTCGGTGTTCATGGTTCCCCAAGGAAGACCCTCCCTCCACCCCAGTCTCTGACCCAGAATTTCCAGAGCAGAGCCAACAGAATGGCGGTGACTTAGCCAAGTGCTCTTGGCCACCCATTCTGCCCCGTGCCTGGCATGGTGCTGGCGGACGTCTGCACCCCTGAGTTGGAAAGCCAGGGGCACTCTGGGAACGGATAATAAAGATACTAGAGAACTGACGTGGCCCTGGTGTCCTGCAGTGAGCAAGTGGCACAGCCTGGAGGCCGTCACTGCTCAAAGTCATTGTGGTCACAGGGGCCTGGGGTGGTCCAGGGAGGCTTCCTGGGGGAGGTGGTGTTGCGCTGAGCCTAAAAGGAAAGGGCTGGGTGGATGGTAGAAGCTATGAGAGAGAGGTGGCGAGGCCTCAAGGCCAACGAGGGGCTGGAATGGCCCTCACCCCCCCGACCCGTGTGGACTGAAAGGGTGGGGGAGGGGCTGGGGCTGCAGATGGTCAGTGGTAGGACTGAGCGATGGTGGCCTCTTTCCCACCTCATTCCCTGCTGTAGGGGGTGCTGACCCTCCCGAGAGGGGGCCCAGAGCCCTTGTCCCGCTTGGCCGACCAAGGGGGCCCTGGGAGGGGGCAGCAGAGGGTTTCAGCCCTCCTTGTGGGGCACTGGCTCTTGCAGCAAACAGAGTGGAAACTTGGCTTCCTTGGCTTCCAGCTTGGCTTTGCTGGCACTTTCTCTTGCAAGAAGCCACAGGCCTCATCAGTGCCCCCTGCTGGTAGGCTTGGTCCTACCGCTGAGTCCTGAGAGTGAGGGGCTAGGGTGAGCGTGAGAGGGCTGGGGGGATGGAACCCACCACCCACTCTCCTGGGCAAAGCAACTCTGCTTCCTCACACACATTCGTTCATCTGGCTCGTGTGTCCTGAGGCCGACTAGGGGCCAGGTGCTGCCACTGCTTTGTCGTGAACCTTCCCGACGAAACACGAGGTAGGGGTTACCCTCCACTTTCCTGTCTTGCAAATGATGAAACAGACTCAGAGCAGCTAAGTGATCTGCTCGCAGTCACACAGCCAATCAGTGGCAGAACCAGGAGCTGAACTCACAGGGACAGGACTCTCAGCTCCTCCGTGCCTCCTGCTCCGTCAGCATCCTTAGCCTCTCTCACATTTCACTTCTGGTGACGGGCTTCCAGGAGACAGGACAGGGAGCCAGCCAGTGCCACCCGACCACTAAGGGTTAAACGCTGCCCTGTACTGCACCTTCTGCCCTCAGCAATTTTATTGTCTCAAGAAGAAAGTTTACTCCTGGCAGTGAGCAAACAGCACGTTGGCATCTGTCAGCTGGGATTGCAAGGGGAGGAGGAGGGGGCCCTGCCCCAGGCCGGTGCCTCGCCGGGCCCCTGCTGTCTGCCCACCCCCAGGGAGGGGGCAGACTGGGACCCTAGCCAGAACCCAGCTCGGCTCTGCTGAACTGGTTTGGTCTGCAGCCTGCCCACCCTGCGCCCAGCCAAGTCCCTGGAGCCACCTGTTTGCAGGTCCCCAGCTGGGCCTGGAGCTGGAGGGAGGAGGGTGGGATTAGGGGCTAAGAGTGGGGAGCTGGAGCCACTCCAGAAAGGGGAGCTGCGGGGGTTGGGTGGGGTGGCTCCCTGCTGTGTGGCGCTGCCACGAGGCCCAGAAGCCCACACCCATCCAGTGACACCTCGTGTGCTGGCAGCAAACTCCGGATTGCTCTTCCTCATCCACACACCTGCCGTCAGAACCCCCTCTGCCCTAGGTTCTCCCTGACCTTTTTCAGGGGACCCGCCTCCAGGGCTCCTAATGACTGCAGAGAACAGCCTGTTCAAGTCAGACAAGGAGACTCTGTCTTCATTTAGAACTGTTTGGCTCTGACCAGGGGACTGTCCCCAAAGGTGGATCTGGGGGATGGAGGACACAGAGGAGAGAAGAGAGTCAATCCCCAGATGACCTCATCACCCTGCCCGAGCCCCCCCTGAGGCTGGGGAAGCAGTGGGGGGTGAAGGACTGGAGTGGCCTGGCCTTGAACAGTGCGTTTGGGTCAGGACCCTGCCAGGCTGTCAGGGCCTGAGAGAGACAGCTCTCTAGACTGGGGGAGGCTGAGGCAGGGCTGGGGCTGGGGACACGGTGAACTGACGGCAGGACTAGATCTGGACCTTAGACTTCGGCCCTGCCCTGAGGAGATCTAGCCAGAGTCTAAGGGGAGGCTGGAGCTGGGCTGAGTCCCGAGCAAGGCCTGGGTCTAGCAGAACAGAATGGGGAGCCCAGAGCCCCATCCTGCCCCCTGAGGGGTCTCACAGGGAAAGGCTGTCAGAGCTCAGGCAGGACGTAGGAGAGGGTGGCATGGCCCGATGTCACACCACAGGGAGCCTGGGGCTCTGAACAACCAGGAGCCACAGGCATCAGCAGTCACTTTGAGCACGTCACTTTAGGGAGTTCCCTGGTGGCCTAGTGGTTAAGGGCTCAGTGTTGTCACTACTGTGGCTCAGGCTGCTGCTGTGGCGTGAGTTTGGTCCCTAGCCTGGAAACTTCCACATACCACAGGTACAGCCAAAAAGGAAAGAAAGAACTTTGCTTTAAAAATTGAAACCTAGGAGTGCTCATCATGGCTCAGTGGTCAACGAATCCGACTAGGAACCATGAGGTTGCGGGTTCAATCCCTGGCCTCGATCAGTGGGTTAAGGATCCGGCGTTGCCGTGAGCTGTGGTGTAGGTTGCAGACGCAGCTCAGATCCTGAGTTGCTGTGGCTGTGGCATAGGCTGGCAGCTACAGCTCTGATTAGAACCTTAGCCTGGGAACCTCCATGTGCTGCAGGAGCAGTCCCAGAAAAGGCAAAAAGACAAAAAATTAAAAAAAAAAAATTGAAACCTATTTGGCATCACATTCACCCTTGAACCACGAGTGTGGGACCCCTGAACACCCCAGCTCTCCTGGTCCGAGCTCATCACCAGGCACCTAGGACCCTAAAGGCCACAGCCTTGGAGCCTCGGAGAGCATCCTGTGTGAACTTCTCTGTGCAGAGAGGACCTGGGGCCTTAGACCAGCCCATGGAGGTCATACCTCCCCAGCAGATATTCAGCCAAGAAGAACCCTCAGAGGGCTCAAAAGACACGCAAGACTGGGAGTTCCCATCGTGGCTCCGCAGGTTAAGAACCTGACCAGTATCCATGACGACTGGGGTTTGATCCCTGGCCTCGCCTGGTGGGTTAAGGATCCAGCATTGCTACAAGCTGTGCTGTAGGTTACAGACACGGCTCGGATCTGGTGTTGCTGCAATGGTGGCATAGGTTGGCAGCTATGGCTCTGATTCACCCCTAGCCTGGGAACTTCGATATGCGGCAGGCGCGACCCTAAAAAAAAAGAAACAAAGAAACAAAAAAGACACACAAGATGACAACATCCAGCCAGGTTGACACAGTTCTGGTTTTTATCCACAGTCATACAATCACAACTTATATATATATATATTTGTATTTATATACCTTTAAATTACACAATCATATACAAAACAGGTGCATTGCTGAGACCACAGCACTTCTCGGAGTTTCACAAGTGTTGGACTAATGGAGTCAGGAAGCCTAGGGCGACGACGGCGGGCGGCAGGGCAGCCCTGGCTCGTTGCAGAGCTGGGCTGCAGAACGGTGCTTAACTGGGGACAAAACACAGTACTCGCCGAGCCCCGCAGGGCGGGCCGCGCAGCATCGAGGGGTCAGGCGGGCTACAGGAGGCAGTGGGCAGGCCCCGGGCACTGACAAGTGGGGCTGGGCCCCGGGGGCGGGCGGGAGGGAGCGCAGGGGAACTTCCGGCTGGGAGACCTCCCACCCGCAGGTCCCGAGAGGGAGTGCTCCCAAGGTGGGGTATGGAGGTGGTTGCTCAGAAGGAATAGAATTTCGAGTCCCTGCCCCAGAGTGGGCAGCTGGAATGCTGAGGGGGACAGGCCTGGGGTCCAGCCAGGGCCATGGCCCCTCCCCAGGTGCTGAGAAGCCGCTGGTACAGAGAGAGGAGCCCAGGCCCCAAGGTGCAGCTGCTTCCTGCCTCCACAGGTACGTGGTAAGGGGCAGAAGCCTCCAGCCCGACTCTGGCCTGGAGGAGAGACGGAAGAGCCTTTCATTCTGGAGCTGGGAGGGCTGAGGGCTTCCGAAATCTTGCTGACAGCACATCTCAGGTTGCAGCAGAGGCCCGGAGGGCAGAAGGTGACAAGAAAAGGGGAGCTGGGAGGGGACTTACCTGACGGGGGTGCCATCGTCCCCATACCCCAAACTCCCCTGGCCCCGAGGGAGGCCGGCCCCAGCTCAGCCCCCTGAACCCTGCCAGGAGCTTCTGCCCCCAGGTGAACAGGGGGAGGGCCTTGAGGCTGAGGTCTGCGACCTCAAAGCAGGGAGCAAATGAGGACTGAGACCGACAGAGGGGCTGGGGCAACCCACTGTCTCTACCTAGAGCCCCAGGGGGCCTTGCGGGAGCAGGTGCGGTGCCTGCAGCCCTGAAGCTGAGAAGCAGCAGCAGTCCCGAGCAAGCCTCACCCTGGCTGCTGCAGGAAGGCTGGTGCCTCACCCCAGAGGTCCCGAGAGACTCCCCTTCCCGCCATGCCCCTCCCCATGGGGTTGTGCCCTGCCCCCGGGTTGGCTTCCCAGGTACCCACTCCTGTGGGCAGGGCTGGTTGGCACCTGGTCCGAATACCTGGGTACCCAGCACCACTTCCTTTCACCAACCACAGGAAATCCTCCTGCTCTCGGGAGGCCCTCTGCCTCCTCCCACCCACAAAAGTCCTTTAATGGAGACTCAGGCTTGGAGGGGGTGCCAGCAGGAAGGGCTGCCAGGGCCTAGGGCTGGGGGTGGGGGGAGGGGACAAGGAAAAAAGACCTGGAGACTGTCCTGCTCCCAAGGGCCAGGGCTTCTCCCTCCTGCAAACCCTCACCTCTCCCATTGGCTGCAAGCTTTCCCCTGCCCTGTCCCAGGCTGGAAGCTCCCAGGGGCCCACAGTATCTCCCAGGCAGGTGGGAGAAGGGGACAGAGGGAGGGGAGGCCACCTTAGACTAGTGATTCTATGGTTCTAGATGGACATGGAGGGACAGGGCGGGTGGTGTGGGCAAGATGCCCTCCTTCCCAGGAAACAGGAGGCGGCTGCTACTGTTGCTGGCTTTGCCCTGGGCTGTGGGTCCCCTCCCCCTGCCTGATGGGGGCAGGGGGGTCTCTGCAAGTGAGGCCGGGGGCTGGCTCAGAGGAAGAGCCTGTGCTGACAGATGGAAAGGGTCCCGGCAGGGTGTCGGACCCTCTGCCATGAGCCTGGCTGGGCCTTGGGAGGGCCAAGGGTCTGCTCGCCATTCACTCGCCCCCTTATGCCCCAGTGACACCGTCACCAACTCCAGCTGACCCCTCTTCATGTCTTGGGGAGTCTAGGGACCCCAGGGAGAAGAAGGTGACCATGCCTCCTCCAGCCCCAGCAGGCTAGGAGAAGGGCTCTCCCCAGGGCAAAGTGGAAGACTAAAAGGGAGGCCCTCTTCTCCAGGCTCTGCAGGGCAGGCCTCTGAGTAGGAGGCAGGGAAGAGGGGGGGCAGGAGGAAGAGGTCAGAAAACCAGGCCAGAGAAGTGGGGCAGGTGCTGGCAGCCTGGGGTGAGAGGGGCGGGCTGGGGGACAGAAGCAGGATAGAAGGGTCTGGAAGACACCCCTCGAGGCTCAGGAGACTCTTTGGTGGGATCTGAAGGTGTAGTGATGTGCGATGTCACTGTTGGGCTAAGTCCTAAGACCCTCACCTACCCTGGGGCCATCCCCCCCGAGTCCCACCACCCTGGCCTCCAGGCGGCCCTGCAAATGCTCTGTCTCTTTGTATTTTTTGTTTTGTTCTGTTTTGACTTTTAAAAAAATAAAAGCTTGATCGGAAAATATGTCTGGAACTCTATGGTGAGGGCAGGAGGACGAGAGTGGGCAGGGAGGGGAGCCGGTGGGCAGGCAGGGCAGCTAGATGGCCTCCACGTAGTTGGCGGGATAGAGGCCCAGCTGCCCGCTGTCCAGCCGCCCGCGGCACCAACCCTGTTCGTCCTCTTCGCCCAGCTTGGTGAGTTCATCTCCTAGGAAAGAGACACAGAGGAGCTGGTTGACAGGAGCTCAGAGAGGACTGATCCCCACCCCACCTGCTGGGTAAGACACTATTACGCTGGGCCGACCCTAATGCCCCCCATTATGGCCCGACCCAGCCCCAGCTACACGGGGACCCGAGTGTGTCCCAGCCACGCACCTAATCTGGGTCTTGGCTGCGCCCCACGAAACCCAGGCCCCGCCTCCAGCTTTACTTCCCGGGTCCTGCCCCTCCTCCTGGCATCCCCGGCCCTCAGGCTCCGCCCCCAGTCCAAGTTCTGCCCCTACATTCACCCTATTCTAAGGTCCGGATTCCGCCCCCGGCACACTCCGCCCCTGGCGTACTCCGCCCCTGCCACACTCAGCCCCTGCGCTTGCTGTCTAATTCAAGTCTTGTCCCCCGGGGCACGGTCACCCTCCAGGTCTTGGCCACGCCCACGCACCAGGTCTCGCCCCCTTACCAGCCTTGAAGCTGAGCTCATCCTGCTCCTGGCCATCGTAGTCGTAGAGTGCCCGCACACGCACTCCCTTGGCGTCGTCATCAAAGGGGTTGGAGCCCCCGTTGGCCTCATTGCCCCCGAATGGGTTTCCGGTCTCGTCGTCTGACCACTCGGTGGCGTAGGGCTGGCCCCTGTCGTAGCTGCTAACACTGAGCCGCAGAGACGACTCAGCGTGAATGGCCTCTCACCTTCACCTCAGGGCCTCCCCTCCGCCCAGCCAGAGCCTGGACCCCCAACTCCACCAGGACTAGAGCCGGGCTGGGCCTTGTAAGACAGGGTCTGGAGCCCCAAGACCCTCACTGACAGCTCTTCTAACAGATGGAGGCGGGACTCTTAACATCGCCCAACCCCTGATGGAGGAGGAGACCCAGGGGACCCAGGGAACATCTGAGCCCGCATCTGAGAGGGGCCATAGCGGCAAAGAGTGGGAGTTCTAGCACCAGGGATATGACACATAACATGGTAAATAGAACAAACACGGCTGAGTGTCCTCTGTGGAGGTTGAGGCCGTAAATCCTGAGCGTTCTTACCAGCAGGGGAAAAAATTATTGTCTAACTCTTTAACTTGGGATCTATCTGCGATGATGGCTGCTCAGTAACCGTATTGTGGTCATCATTTCATGATGTAGATAAGTCAAATCATTGCGCTGCACACCCTAAACTGATACAGAGCTGTGTGTCCACTATACCTCGAGGAAAAAATGAGAAAAGAAAGAAAGGAGGCCAAGGCAAATACATATTTAATGAGTGAGGATTCTGGAGCCAGACCTCTTGGCTTACTAACTAGCTGTGTGACCTTAGGCAAGTCCCTTAAGCTCTCTGGGTTTCAGTTTCTCCATCTGTGAAACGGGAATATATATTTGCACCCTCTTTAGAGTGTTGGGGCCCCTCAGTGAGTTAATCCAGGGACAATGCTTACGGCAGCACCTGGCACACAGCAAGTGCTCTCACAGGATTAGCTACTGCTGTCTTTGAGAGGAGCATGGGTTGCTGTGATATAGACCGTTTCTTGTCTCCCTGGGTAAAACTCAGCTGCCCCAGGGTGGGGACCCCTCCAGCCCCCAGGAGGCTCCAGAGGAGGCACCCACCTGCCGCGGTCTCCAGCCTGGGACGTGGACTCCACCACCCCGGAGGCGTTGGTCAGTGCTCCGCCCTCTGCCTTCTTGGGCTGTTTCTCCTTCTTGGTGGTGCTGTGGGGGAGGTCTGGGTTCCACTCCTGGTGGGGGGGCGCCAGGGGAGCAGTCAGGCTAGGGGGAGGCCCCGAGGCCCCTTCCAGCCTTTTCAGATTCCCCTTCCCCATGTCCAAGGAGCCTCACCTCAAACTGGGGCCAGTTCATGGGCATGCCAGGGCCACTGGTGCTGCGGAACCATCTGAGATCTTCCTGGGCGTCCGCCCCCCGGATGGCCTGCTCCAGCTCCCGGTACACATGGACATAGCTGTGCGCAGGGAAGGGGGAGGGAGAGGGAGAGGAGGGCAAGAGGCCCCACGGTCCCTTCTCAGCTTCGGCGGGGGCCAGAGCCCATTCAGGAGACCAGAGTGCTGGCATGCCCGCCCCCACTAGGAAGCAGAGGCTTCCCAAGCAGCAGTTTCTTGGGGGGGGCACCCTTCTCCATCCCCCCGCTCTAGCCACTCACCCATCCTTCCAAGCATGGTTCTTGAGTAGCCGGTAGGTGTCAGCTCACACCCAGGCAGCCACTGCATCTGGCCCCCACAGCTCAGCCCTCCCCTCCTGTCACTATGACACACGGCCTGGGATGCCTGCGTGCTGGTTCCAGCCTTGGCTGCCCCTGCCTGTGCCCACCGCACTGCCACGCCCAGCCACCTGCTATTCTCAGCGAGGCTGAGGTGACGTTTGATGTCCAGCAGCACCTCCTTGAGGAAGACCAGCCGCTTCTCCTCAAACTGCTGGCACTGTTCAAACACCTGCTCCATGCCCTCCATATACTGGGGTGTGGTCTTGCCCACGTCGTCCAGCACCTTCTCATACTTCTCCTGTGTCTGCAGGCACCGGAGCAGAGGGAGGGTGAGACCCAGGCCTGCAGCTCCCAGCCACCACCCGCTCCCCTGGGCCCGCAGCTCCCAGCCTGGCCGGCCGGCACCTTCTGCACATCCTGCTTGCACTTGTCCACTTTGTCCTGCAGCTTCTTCTGCTGCTCGGGTGTGACCGACTGCTCCGTCTTGCTGTTCATCTCCCGGGTCACAGCCAGCTTCTCCTCTTTGCAGGCCAGGTGGTAGGCCTTCTTGGCGGCCTCGAGCTGTGGGAGGCGGACAGGGGACAGGGCTCCGGCTTGTAAGCAGGAGCAAACGTGGTCCCTCGCAAGCCCTCCCACTTGCTCACTCCACCGGGAGCTGTGAGCACACATTCGGAAAAGGCCCAAAGGATGAGCAGGCCTGGGCCCCAGGTACTCAGGAGCAGGGCCCACCGGTCTGAGGACGCTTCCCTGTGCTGCCCGCCCCAGGGACACCCTCCTGTCAGGCACCACAGGGCCCGCCTTGGGATATTTCTTCCCAGCAGGCAGGGCTGCTCCCCTGGAGGCGCAATCCCAGCAGGTGGTGCCCTGCCCTCCGCCTGTGAGACACCCTCCCTCTGATCGGTCTGCCCCTCTGCCCCCAGCCCCCCAGCCTCGCCCCTTCCTGGCAGCTGCCCCCAGGCACCTCCTTTATCTTCTTGGCCCAGGGCTTCTGGGCCTTGCGGAAGCCGTCTTCAGCCTCCTTGGTCTCCTTGAAGCCGCCCATGATCTGCTTGTGATAGGCATCCTTCTGCCAGTTCTTGACCTTCTCCAGGTCCTCGTTCAGCAGGTTGTTCTTCACCTCCTGGTGCAGTTCGCTCACCTTGTCTGCCTCTGTCATTATGGCGCCCCAAGCCCGCTCCAGGCTGCCATACTGTGGACCTGAGGAAACGGCCATAGGGTCACCAGGTCCTTGTCACCCCTTGCCCAGAGGCCTGCCGCACACCTCCTTTCTTTGAGACATCCCTCGTATGTCCCGTGGCAGCAGAAGTGCCCTTCTCTGCTCTCCCTATAGATGTATTCATTCTCAAAGACCCAAGTACAGCCACCTCCTCCAGGAAGCCTTCCCTGAATACACTCTATCCTTACAGACCTCGGCCTGCAGCCCTCATGAATTCATAAGAGCATCTGCCTCTGGGCCCAGTCCCTGTCCCCTCCATCAGCTGATGAGCACTCCCCCCCAGGGGGCGGGGGGGCAGGCAACCTGGACCCTGTGAGCTCCCCCAAGCCAGCAGAGCGCCAAGCACAAAGTTGGTGCTCCAGGAAAGTTGACTGGATATAAAACTGACGAGCCAACTGGTGACAGATGATGCCAGGAAGCCACTGGGACCAGACATTCCACAGGATCTGGATCAGCACAAACAACTGCTGTAACACAATTTCCACGGGCCATATGAAACATCCCGAATTTGATAACTGAACTATGGTTATGTAAACAAATGTTCTTATTCTTTGGCAACACGAAGAATTTAGGGGGACAGGGCATGTCTCCAATTTAAATGGTTTAGGAAAGACATGCATATATATGGGGGCGAGAGAGAGAAAACAAACATGGGAAAATATGAGCGGGTCAATCTAGGTGAAAGGTTATGCCAGTCTCAACTTGAAGCTTAAATTATTTCGAAATAGAAAAAAATTGTTTAATCCAACCTAAAATTGCACAAAGTAGAGCTGAACAGGGAGGAGGAGGCCTGCCGGGTTTGGGAGGGGAAGAGTGCAGGCGAGGGGCCAGGTGACTGCAGGGAGCAGGTGCATCGAGGTGGCGGGGATGTGCGCGGGGTGGGGGTGGGGGTGGGGGTGGGGGGGGGGGCACCTTTCTCGATGAGCTGGCGCCAGCGCTTGGCCCAGTCCGTGAGCTGCTGCGCATACGCCTTCTCGATCTTGGCGCGCTCCTGCACGCAGTTCATCAGGTCGTTGCACAGGCGGTGCCCGTCATCGATGCGCTTCACCGTCCGCTTGTAGTTCCCCACCTGGCGGCCGAGCACAGAGCACGGCTCCCGCGGGCTCCCCGGCCGCCCGCCCGGCCGCCCGCCCAGATCGCCGCGTCCCGCAGCGAGCGCCCGCCTCCGCCGGCCCGCGGTAACACAAGGGGGGCTCCGGACCCTTTCCTCACACCCCACTGTCTACACACTCCCTCATCCCACTTTAAGCACAACTTCCTCGCTGCCACAAAGTGCAAAATTTGGGGTTTTGTGGGGTTTTTTGCCACACGCTAGGCATGCGGAAGTTCCCCGCCAGGGATCAAATCCGGGGGCGACACGGCAGTGACCCAAGCCACAGCAGTGACCACGCGGGATCCTTAACCCACTAGGCCATCAGGAAACTCCCAGAAGGATTTTTATTATTTGGACTTGGACGCGAATGAATTATTCATTTTGTTCCTATGAGCTAAATCTATTATATTTACATAGAGCTATGCAAGCACTGAGTTGAGCTGCAGCTTCTTGACATAATATTATGTTTTGTAGACAGCTCATTAAACACTTATTAATTTGGGCTTGGCAGTTTTCGCTTTGGTTTTCAGAAGCCGATGGAAAATTTTTTTCTGGGTCTCAAATAATCTAGGAGGCTCCCGCGAGGCTGGCTGGTCTCCACCGCTTGGCCGCTGTGGGGCTCCCTGAACTCACGACCCTTCTCTGTGACCAGCGCTCCACCCCCTGCCCGCTTCACAGCTGCCAAAGCTCACGGGAGCTGTAAAGTGTTACACCTGCCGGCGTGGAGTGTGAGGAGGCTGAGCCTAGGACCCCAGAGCAGAGGTAGGGCCCTGGTCATGGCCTAAATCCACAGGATCTCTCCGGGGCAGCTGTGGGGCAGAGGGGCTCCGGGTTCCGCTTCATGGCACAGTTGACCTAGACGTGGGGGGCTCTGGAGGGGCCCAAGGGGCTGGGGAGCAAGGCCTGCGGTCTTGGGTGAGTGAGAGCCTGGGCCTCCATGCAGCCAGGCTGTCTGGTCCCCAGGATCCAGGAAGCCTCCAAGCCTCACCTCCCAGAAGCTGTCGGTGGTCTCCTCCGGAGCTAGCGAGGCCTCGTCGTAGGAGCTGGACATGGTGTGGCCGCGAGGGATGGGCGGGTGTAGAGCGGCAGTCAGCAGGGCGGCTGCTCATGCGCTGGGAGGGCGGGAGAGGGATCCCTGGAGGTGAGGGCAGTGTCCCCGGGGCCCCATTCCAGGCCTGGCCCCCAACCGGCTGTGGCTCACCATCCCGAGGGGAACCCCAAGAGCCGTCCTGTAGCACCGTCGTGCCCACCTCCCCAGAGCCCTGGTCGCAGCCCCCAGGACCTCTCTGAATCCCCCACCTGAAGCCTGGACCCAAGCCCCTTGGGAAGCCGTCCACGCCGCATCCCCCCACACCACATCCATCCTCCAGCTCCCGCGTGCAACCTTCTCCTCAGAGGCCTGCCTCACCCACCAGAACCATGTGCCTGCAACTGCTTTCCAGCTCCTGGACTCTTAGCGGTAAAAGCTAGGGACACGTAATTGCATATTTGCTTTATAGAAACCTGCAGTTTGCTCCACAGACACACACAGAGCTCCTCAAAGCCAGCAATCAGGCTTGCCTTGTATGTGTCCTGTACCCCCTCCCCAGGACCTGGTACCCCGTAAACCCCCAATGAACCCCAGAAGTCTTCTCAGTAGGCGCCCCCTCGGCACTGCCTGTCCTGACACAGCTGAATCCTTGCACCAGGCCCCGAAGAACCAACTCAGCTTCTCCACCCCACCCCCAAGGAATGCAAAGCCCTGGGCTCAGCCCCCAGGACCTCTCTGAACCCCCCCCGACCTGAAGCCTGGACCCAAGCCCCTTGGGAAGCTGGTAGCAGGCCCCCTCCTACCTCCCTCCCAGGCCCAGCGCCGCCTCAGTTCTCTGAGCTAATGGGCTCCTATAAACGCTCTTTCGGCTGCTCTGGTGCCCAGCCTCAAAGCCTCCATTAGCTGCTTACATCTCTCCTAGGAGTCGCAGACGTGTGGCTTCCTGGCCGACAGGTCAGACCCCTGCAATCTGGGTGAGCATGGCAGAAGCTGCGTGTGCCCTGGATCTGTCGGCAGCATCACGCCTGTCCAATCTAGGCCACGTGCTGCCCCAGGCCAGGGCAGGCGCTGCCCTGCTCCCATCCCCCACCCAGTCCTCACTGCTACCCTGGACAGGAAAGGCTCAGTAGTCAGGAGACAGGACACAGAGAGCCAGGGGCCTGGGCTTCACAGGGGCAATGAGTCCAGGCCAGGCCTGACCCTACTAGGAGCTGTGAGCCTCGGGCTCTGCGAACCTTGCCCTGCGAGGACGCTGGGGGAGCCCAGTCTCTGCAAGATTCCACCCAACCAGGGGGCCCAGGGACCCTCCACCCCTCACCAACAGCAGGCCCTCAGGCTTGGGGGCAGAAGGCACCTGCACCCAAGGATCCCTGGTCAAGGGTGTCCCTCCCGGTCCTGGCCTCGACTCCCCGTCGGCCCAGAGGCTCACGCTCTTTCCCCAGGCAAAGCCCATTATCGCCTCCTTGTTCCTCTCAGGCACTAAATATATTTTGTTTCTCTCGCCTTAGCAAAACCTCAGACACTTTCTCCCACACCCGCATGCACAGCGGCGGTGGGTGGGAGGCAAAGCAGCTGAATTCATCAAGGGACAAAGAAGGGAGTCTGAATTTCTTTTCTTAATTTGGCACTTTCCACTTATAAAGCGGTCCTTGCTTCCTAAAGAACATTCTGATTTTCAGTTTGGAGAAGTAAAGGGCAGGGATCGTTAATGAAGGCCGATCAGCCAGGAAAGGCTAAGTACCCCTGGGGCCAGAGCCCGGGTCTAGAACCCTGGAGGCACAGACGTCCTCTCCTCGGGATCCCCAGCAGTGCAGCCAGAGGGCTGGCGGGGATGCATCCTTCCCCCAGCAGCACCGCTCCTGGGAATTTACCTTCCAGTTGGGCCAGTGGATGCCGCCCAATTTTATTTACTGCAGCCCTGCTTGGAAAAGCCAAAGGCTGGAAACCACCCAGATGTCCGCCACAGGGGACTGGTTAAGTCAATTAGGGTGCAGGCTTGTATCAGGATGCTCTGGTCTTGAATGGAAGGAACCCTCCAACCTTCCCTGCTTTAGTCATTTGTCACTAAAGCAAAACGAGCCAGGTTCAGCACAGCCTGGCTGGCTGCTTCCATTTTTATGGGGGGAAATAGAGGAGCAGAGGATATTTTTGGAAAGCTGAGTAATGGTGGCTGCCTTCGGGGAACTGGGTGGCTGGGGAGGGAGGGATTTTTTTTAATTTATTTATTTACTTATTTATTTATTACCATGGGTCCTTTTGTGCCTTTTAGATTTAGCCTTGCATAAACTGCATTTTTTGTTTGTTTTTTAAAGCCTCCAGCCTGTGCTGGGAGCCAGGACAGAGGGAACAAGGAAGGAGGGGATGGGAGCAGCACGGACCTGGCAAGTCAGGCTAGAAGGGGATGCCGGATGGCAGAGACCACTCTCCACCTTGCCCAGGTCCAGGGAGGGCAGGGCTTGCTGTGGTCCCACCCTGCGTGTAGGCAGGGTCTCTCGCGCTCCCAGCGTGTAGTGGAAGGAACTCTAGCCCAGGGTCCCTGCTCTGTCACCAAATTGGTGTGTGATGCTGGGCAATTCACATGGCCTTGCTGCGCCTTGCTGTGAAGTGGGGGTGACGCGACTGGACTTAAGGATTAGATGAGACGGTGAGGGTGCAGCCTGCTCTAACCGGGGGGCAGACCCGCGCTGAAGTGGCTCAAGGAGGGGGATGCAAGAGTGGGCATGTGAGCCCCCAGCCCCACATGGCCAGACACACCATCCCACCCTGCCCCTGCATCCTCCAAATGAGCCTCATCCCCCAACACGCAGGGGGCAGAGGGGAGGCTTAACTCTGGCAAATGTCAGGTCCTTCCTGAATGGCGGTCACCAAAAGCCCTGCATCTCTCAGAGTCAGGAAGCTGCTGTGGCTGGAATCGCTGCTCCCAATGGACAAGCCAGATCCACTCTTAGCTCTCAGCCTGTCCAACGGGCACAAAGCCCATCTGACTCTTCTCACCATGGCTGTAAAGTTATCGCGGCCCTGAAAGCCCTCGATCGTTAATAACAACAGCTGGCATTTACTGGTGCCCCAACTCATCTAACCCCCACCGCAGCCCCTGAAGGCAGGAGCTCTTCCCAGCCGCACCGCTCAGGTGAGAGCCCAGACCGAAAGAGCCACTCAGCTCTCCCTGCTGATTGTCATCTCTGCGGCTGTAACGGGGGTGGGAGGGGGTCTCACTTCGGGGCAGCTCCCTCTGTGAAGGTGCCGGGCCTTTCTCACCCCAAGGATGGTGGGTGGAGCACTTGGCAGGCAGCACCACCACCCACCAATGAGATTTCAGCTTGGTTCCGTCACCCAGGCTCTTGGTTTTCTAACTTGTATGAGGAGAAAATAATACTTGAGCCTTCGAAGATCAAATGACAAGAGTAGTAAGCTCTTTTTGAAAAACACAGACCACGATGGTAATGTGAATGTTTTGTTTTGTTTTGTTTTCTTGGCTGTGCCCACAGCATGTGGAAGTTCCCGGGCTGGGAAGTGAACCTGTGCCACAGCAGCAACCTGAACCGAAGCAGATCCTTAGCCCACTGAGCCACCAGGGAACTCCATGGAAATCTGAAGTTTTACTGCTGGCCTTAACCTTTCCTTTAGGGAGAAAGGAGATTGCCAGCTGCCTCTATAAGACCTTGGAGGGCAGGGGCCTTGGTCATGTTCCGACCATGACCCTGGCTTAGGGGATGGACAGAGGAATTAAAAGCATGAGCCCAGGGAGGGCAAGCCTGGTGTGGACCGCCCCGTGTGGATTCCTACGGCATTAGTCACTAACAACTACTCTTTCTCCTCCCACCCCGCACCCAACCCATCAGCAGATCCTGAGCACTGCTTTGAAACAACCCCCGCCCCATAGTAGCGTCTACACTGGTCTTCCTGCCTCTGACCTTGTTTGTCTCTTCCCCGCTCTAGTCTGTTCCTCAGGCAGCAACCAGAAGGAAACTGGTAAAAGCCAAGCTGATCCCACCAGTGCGCTACTCAGATCCCTCCCAGGCTCCCCATTTCTCCGGGAAGGGTCCAGCTCCTGCCAGGAGGCCCTGCACGATCTGCTGCCCACCCTTCACCCCCTGGCCCTCCCCTCCCACCACGCTCACTTTCCTTCCCCTCCACTGACTTTCCTGCTCTTCTTACCCCAGGGCCTTTGCACCTGCTAGGAATGGTTCCCTACTCCCACCCCCAGATAACCAGTTCCACTCAAAAGTCCTGACCTCTCTTCGTTTCAACTTGCCACTCTTTTTCACGCCCAGCCTCCCTGCCTCTCAATTTTCCTCCCTTTCTCATTCTCCAGGGCACGTGTCACCATATGACAGGCTCTCAACAGCACATCATTCACCATGCTTCCTCTCCCGCTGGAATGTCAGCTCTGAAAGGTCAGTGATTTTTGTCTGTCTGATTCTCTGCTGTATTTTCAGCATCCAGAGCAGTGGCTGGCACATAGTAAGTGCATACTGAGTGAATGAATAAATGCCAAGGACCTTCTGGAACATTCATTCATAAACAGCAGAGACACTGAATTCTGTACCTTAGAGCCAGTCACCTGCACACAGTCGGTGTTCGATAAATGTTGATAATCATGGTGACACAACCAAGAGCCAGAAAACCACTTGTTCTGTTTCCCCTTCCTCTCCTCTTGGTCAGTCCCAGGCTCCAGTTCCAGGGTCTCTTCCTTCTTGACCCCCATGACGATTCTGCCCTGGAGATCTCTCCCTGCCGAGGGAGCTCGCAGCACAGACAGCACAGCCTGGGGCTGTCACGTCACCCATCTCTCCACGCTCCCTTCATATCAACTACAACCATTTTTTAATACCTACTATGTGCCAGCCTCTTCATACACTTTACTTCTAATCCTCGTAATGACCCATGGAGATGGACAGTGAGTTCCCTGCCTTTTCTGAGACTCAGAGAGGTTAAATAACATGTCCAAGGTCACACAGCAGTGAGGAGGTAAAGTCAGGCCCAGAGCCAGAGGTGAGTCCTTCCCTGGTCCCTCCCCACATCCCGGGCACCCAGTTCAGAGCCAGCACTCCTTGGGTGTTGCCCCAGCCCTCCCAGCCTAAGGGACCAGCTTGGCTCAAACGTGGGCAGGGCCGTGAAAAGCCAGAGCTGCCGCCCCATCACTCTGGGCTTCAGATCCCACAGACATTCCCAGCAGCTCCCCGCACCCCCTCCCCCAGGCATGTTGGGTCTTCCCCCCACGGATGATGAGCTCACCCTCCCAGGGATGATGGGGCTCACCCCCACCCCACCCAGGGATGACGGGGTTCCCACACACACACCCAGGGATGATGGAGCCACTCCCCCAGGGATGATGGGGTCACCCTCACCCCACCCAGGGATGATGGACCGCATCGCTGGGGCTTCAGATGCAGCAAGCAGCATCCAGCTGAGCTGTGACAGGCTGTCCTTCCCCCGCTCCCTGCAACACAGACCCCAAGCTCACTCAGGCTCCGCTCCTTCACTCACAGCTTCCCTCCCGCCTGGGGGCGTGCTGTCCTCCCTCCCACTGATCACGGGTCTACAAAATAACCCTGCTTCCTTTCAAGGGCCAGCTCAGCCCCCTTCCCTCCCTAAGCCTTCCTTGAGTTTCCCAGCCCTGCCCACCTCACCCCGTGCCCTGGTGCCCTGTGGCAGCTCCTAGTCACACCCTGCCTTCAACCACCTCCCGCTGCTTCAGGATGCAGCCTGCTCTCCTGGCAGGCACAGCAGCTCCCACCAGATTAGCACTAAGAGCTGATGAGTGAAGAGCCCTGTGTGGAGCTGGGCAGAGCAACTGGATTCAAATCCCGGCTGTGCCACACTACTGGCTGTGCACCTCTGGTAAATGCCTAAACTCTCTGTTTTCTCATCTGCAAAACGGAGGTGAAATAAGTAGCCCAGGAAGCCCTGTGACTGTTACTGCTACCATAGGTGTCATCAGACAACTCCCCACAGCTGCAGAGCTTTCAAAACAGGAGATCGTTCTGGATCATCTTGAAGGATGACCTCACCGCTCCCTCTCCCCACTTTAGAGTAACAGCCTCGCAGACCTGCGCCAGGGACTGAACTGTGTCCCCCACAAATTTATAAATTTATTTTATAATTTCTAAGTTGTAAAATAAAGTCCCCCAATGTGACTGCATTTGGAGACAGGGCTTTTAGGAAGCAATTGTGGTTAAATGAGTTCATAAGGGCGAGGCCCGAATCCAGTTGGATCGGTGTCCTTTTAAGGAGAGGAAAGATGGGAGTTCCCACTGTGGAGCAGCGGAAACGAACCCAATAGTATCCCTGAGGACACGGGTTCCATCCCTGGCCTCGCTCAGTGGGTTAAGGATCTGGCGTTGCCGTGAGCCGTGGTGTAGGTTGAAGATGCAGCTTGGATCTGGCGTGGCTATGGCTGTGGTGTAGGCCAGGTGGCCACAGCTCCGATTCAACCCCTAGTGTGGAATCGTCCATGTGCCACAGGTGCGGCCCTAAAAAGACAAAAAAAAAAAAAAAAGAGGAAAGACAATTCTCTCCTTCTCCCCAGGCTCAAGCCCTGAGGGAACGCTGTGTGAAGACACAGCAGGAAGGCGGCTGTCTACAAGCCAGGAAAGAGGCCTCACGGGGACCCCAGAGGCTGACACCTTGACCTTGCAGCCTCAGACTGTGATGTCTGGCCTTTAAGCTGCCCAGGCTATGAGCTAAGACCAACTCCCTCGGTGACGTGATGGCTGGGCCTCAGCTGGGACCCCAGGTCTCCAGGCTCCCTGTGAAAAGAAGATTCCAGGCCTGGCTTTCTCTTACCTTCTCTTTGGGTCTAAAAACCAGGCACCCCAACTCCATCTCCTGTGAGGTAAGGCTCCCCAGCCAGTCCCCAAAGGCCCTGCCTTCAGAAATGTTAAATCCCCAGGTGTGGAGGTGGGAGAAGGACCCAAACACCAGGGGAGGCAGAGTCAGGTCTCGCTTGAGGTGGGAGGCGCAGAGCTGAGGGGACGGACG
Source organism: Sus scrofa (assembly GCF_054392235.1). Lineage (NCBI taxonomy): Eukaryota > Metazoa > Chordata > Mammalia > Artiodactyla > Suidae > Sus > Sus scrofa. The sequence continues at coordinate 39,063,846 of NC_139389.1, read as the reverse complement.
GCGGGCTGCTCCCGGCTGAGAAGGGTGGAGGGCCCCGCACCCCAGCTGCCCCCGGCCTCTCCTCCTCCCTGGCCACTCCCCAGACTCTCCTCGCTTCCTCCAGCACCCCCAGGCCCTCCCCCCATGCTCCCCTGCTCCCAGGCTGAGCCGATGGGTGACACTGCTTTAGGCCCACCCTCCCTAGGCAGACCTCTCTGGGTACTGCAGGCTCAGCTGGGAAGGGAACCGGAGCTTCCCCCCCAGAGCCTACACCCCAGCTCAGACAGAAAGCCCAGCAGTGAAGAAACATCACCTCCACCAGGTGATGGACATTTGACAACAGTTAAAGAAAGTCAGGGAGGGAGTTCCTGCTGTGGCTTGGCAGTGACGAAACCAACTAGCATCCATGAGGACACAGGTTTGATCCCTGGCCTCGCCCACTGGGTTGGGGATCCAGCGTTGCTGTGAGCTGTGGCATAGGTCGAAGACGTGGCTCAGACCCTGCACTGCTGTGGCTGTGGTAGAGGCCAGCAGCTGTAGCTCTGATTCGACCCCTAGCCTGGGAACCTCAGGTGCGGCCCTAAAAAGGAAAAAAGTCAGGGAGGGGAGGGAAGGGGATGGCAGGAGCAGCCTCAAGCGGTGACAGTGGCCTGATGGATACCCAGCCCAGATCCCCACCTTCCCGCAGCTAAGCTGGGGTGTGTCCTACACTGGCTCTCAGGGGCCCCCATGGGACTGAGCCCTAGATGCCCACAGTGGGAATTGCTCACTCAATCACCCTTCTTCCCCCCCACCCCCGTGTTTCCAGGGACCATCTCCCAGTGAACCAGTCTAATCTCACCCTTGTCACAGGCTCAGCTGCTGGTTCTGGGGGAGCCCACACCGAGACCCTACAGACCAGGAGCCCCGACTGGGAGCGGGTGGAAGACAGACCCCCATCCTCTCTGCTCTGGGTGTCTTTCTCTCCTTGAGACCAGTCATCCCACACTTGGTCCCTCGGTCCTGACAGGGTGTGTCCTGTCCTGAGGCCTCCGCATCTGTTTCCCGGGAGGGCAGGAACTAGGTCTGCCTGCCCTGTGGGCAATGCTCCTGTCTTTCTCGAAGGCACAGAACTCTGACCAGGACGAGGGGCCCTCCATCTTCAGCAGCACTGTCGGGGAGGGATGCATGCGGCTCCCTCTCCCTGCCTTCCTGGCCAGGAAGAGCAGAATAAGGCAGGAAGCATGCACCCGGGCCCTACAGAACATCCTGTCCCGCTCAGCGCCCCCCCCACCGGCACCTGCCTAACCAGGGGGTATTGCACCCTTCCCCTGAGGGCCGAACGACAGGCCCCACATTACAGCCCAAATGCAGGGGCCCAGCCACTGAGCCAGAGGCTCCTGGCTTTAACCGTAGGCCTGATCAGACAGTAAGATCACTGGGCTACAGAGTGAGCAAGACAGAAACCCCTTGCCTCGTGGAGCTGACATTCTAGAAGGGCTAGACAGACAAGCCGGAGGAAAAGGTAAGCGACCAAGTGTGTGAGAAGGTGACGGAGGCTCTGGAGGAGAACCAGGCAGGGGAGGGAGGGGTGGTGCGGGCTCAGGAGTGATGCTCTCAGGCTGGACAGAGAAGGCCATTCTCAGAAAGCAGCTCTGAGCAAAGACCTGAGCAGGGAGGGAGGGCGCCATGCAGATCTCAGGCGGAAGGAATGGCCAGTGCCAAGGCCCCGAGGCAGAAGCATGGCTGCCACAGTTGAGGAACAAGAGGGCCGTGTGCCTGGAGCAGGGTGAGTGAGGACGAGAGGCAGAGAGTCAAAGAGGTGGTTGGCAGGGAAGGGGCAGAGGATGCAGACATGTGGGGCCTCACAGGTCAGAGGGAGGCCTGTGACTTTCCCCATTAAGTGAGATGGGAGCCCCGGCAGGGTTTGAGAAGAGGTGGCATGTGATCTGGCTTAGGTTTTGGGGGGGATTTTTGGCCGAGCTTATGGCATGTGGAAGTTCCCTGGCCAGGGACTGATGGATGCTGGATCCTTAATCTGCTGTACCACAAGGGAACTCTGTGAGCTGGTTTAGGTTTTATTTGTCTTTTTTTTTTTTTTTCTTTTTCTTTTTAGGGGCCCACCTGAGGCATATGGAGGTTCCTAGACTAGCGGTTGAATCAGAGCTGTAGCCACCGCCCTAAGCCATAGATAGCTACAGCAACACCAGATCTGAGCCAAATCTGTGACCTACACTGCAGCTCATGGCAACACCAGATCATTAACCCACTGAGCTAGGCCAGGGATCAAACCGGCATCCTCATGGACACTAGTCGGATTCTTTATCGCTGAGCCACAATGGGAACTCCTGGTTTAAGGTATTTTTAATTATTTATTTATTTATTGTCTTTTTTTAGGGCCGCACCTGTGGCATATGGAGGTTCCCAGGCTAGGGGTCTAATCAGAGCTACAGCAGCCAGCCTACGTCACAGCCAAAGCAATGCCCAACACAGCACACGGCAACACCAGATCCTTAACTCACAGAGCAAAGCCAGGGATCGAACCCACAACCTCATGGTTCCTAGTCAGATTCGTTTCTTTTTCTTTTTTTTTTTTTTTTGTCTTTTTGCCATTTCTAGGGCCACTCCCGCAGCATATGGAGTTTCCCAGGCTAGGGGTCTAATCGAAGCTGTAGCCGCCGGCCTACACCAGAGCCACAGCAATGCAGGATCCAAGCCGCATCTGCAACCTACACCACAGCTCATGGCAACGCTGGATCCTTAACCCACTGAGCAAGGCCAGGGATCAAACCTGCAACCTTATGGTTCCTAGTCAGATTCGTTAACCACTGCGCCAAGACGGGAACTCCAAAGTCGGATTTGTTTCTGCTGCACCACGGCAGGAACTGGTTTAAGTTTTAAAGGATCTCTGGCTGCTGGAGGAAGAGCAGGCTACTGGGGGCAGGAGGGAGGGAGGGCAAGAAGGACAGGGAGCCTGCTGGCTGGTCCTTCTGGAAGCAGTGAGAAGTGGGTGGGGTCAGGAAGGTACTGGAAGGTTGGGGCCAATAGGATCTGCTGACGGTTTGGATGTGAGTGTGAGAGGGAGGAGGAGTCAAGAGGGGCTCCAGGGTTGGGGCCTGAGCCACTGGCAGGTGGGGTGCTGCTTCCTAGGATGGGGAGCATGGCAGGCGGAACAGTTAAAGGAGATGGGAGTTCTGGTGCCCCGAGGTCCCCTGAGCCAAGCGGAGCTGTTCCTCCCTCTTCCCACCTGCCCCCATGCTGGGGGCAGGTGAGGAGAGGCCAGCCTGGAGCCACACTGTTCTAGTCCTGGGGCCACAGCCTCTGGGTGCTCCTGGGTTTCCCTTCAGCTCCCTCTGACATGGGGAGGCTGCTGGGGGTTGGGGGCGGGTCCCTGGGCTGTGGGCCCACTTGGTGTGATGGGGTGGGGCTGGGAAATGTACCCCAGGAGGCCATTCTGGTGGCCTCACTGCCCCAGAGTCTGGACAGATGCCAGTGCTGGCCCCAGGCCCTGGCTGGAAGGAAGGGGTGGGGGGTGGGGCTCAGAAAAGCAGGGGGGAGATGGTGACAGTGTACATGGGTTCTTGGCTGCCGGCTTCTGGGCAGAACTGCACCCCCACCCTGATCCCGCCACCTGAGACCCACCCTCTCGCCTCCTGGGCCCTCAACGCCGGAGTCAGGGGGGGACCCTTGTGCCTAATGTTCATGAGGTGCAACCAACATTTGCAGAAATGAATGGGGCCATGTCAGCTTCTCAGCACACACCCCCTACCCCATCCCAGGCCGGGAATCCCTGCTTGGTCCCTGCACTGGGTCCTCTCACCCCCAAGTGCTCAGGGAAGGGGAAGCTCCAGGGTGGTGCTAGGCCCAACCAAGCTCACAAAGCAGGGCTGGGTGCGGAGGGCAGGCTGAAGGGGGCAGAGCCTTCAAGGCCCAGGGATCCTAGGCCACCTGAGGATGCACACAGCACCCCTGCCCCCACGTGGGCCAGGGCCCTTCAGCCATGTCCCACGGCCGACCCACCACCGAACTCCAGCAGGCCCTCCTGCTCTCTCCGGCCCAGAGCCGGGCAGTGCAGTCCAGGTCCTGCCCAGGCCCAGCCCCACCCGAGCCTGAGCGGCAGGCAGAGGCTGTCTGCAGTGCTCCAGCTCTCCCAACAGCAGCAGAGTCTGTCCCCAGGAGCAATGCAGCAGAGGGACGTCGGGAGGGGGAGGGAGGGCCACGGGCACCCTCACCCAATCAGGACCTGCTCTCCTGTACCCCAGTATGGAGCCTGGGCTTGCCAGGGGTCGTTTGGGAGATCTGGAGGAACCAGGTCCTCAGGGAGAACAAGGGGGAGAAGGAGAAATGCCTCCCCCTCAAGCCCCTCCCCACCAGGGCCTCTAAGCCCAGGGCCTGAGACCACCCAGGGGCCAGCAGAGGTGGGTCTGCTGGTTCCAAATGGCCAAGGCCCAGCAGTGCCCTGAGTCTGGGTGGGGGACACCCTCAGCCTGGGGAGGAGGGCACTGTGGGTCCCGAGGTTCCAGCCCCCCTTGGCCCACTCTGCCTGGGAAGGACCTGTGGCACTGGTGGCAAGAGGGCTGGAAGTGCAGGGGAGGAAAGGTGAGGGGGACCGCCCCTGGTGGGGAGGACCCAGGTTCTGAAGAGGGCCTCTCAGGATGCTGGCTGCTCCCCACCAGGTCCACTGGCCCTGGCCAATCGGACCCCTGCGCCTGCTGCCAGGTGCTGCTGGTAGGAAGGCAGGGGCGGCCGGACGCCCCACTCTCCACGCAGCCTCTTCCAGCTGTCCCCATCGGGGTGCCTACCTGGGCCCGTCAGGGCACCCAGCCAGGGGCACGTAGGAGTGCACAGCCCCCGCTGGGCCAGGCCAGGGCCGGAGGGGCTGGCCGTCCTCCTTCTCCGTGGTGGCGAGCGGGGAGGGGGCCTGGCGCCCGGGCCGGGGGCTCTGGCCTCTTGAGTTCCCTCCACCGCTCGCTCGGGAAGGCAGCAGCGCCAGAATCGCAGAAGCCAGCTCCCCGCCGCCGCCGCCGCCGCCGCCGCCGCCACCGCCCCCTCCCTCCTCCGGACCCGCCTCCTTCTCCAGCCGCCCACCTCCTTCTGCTCGTTTCTATGGCAACAGGGCAATGCTGGCACAGCCGGCCTCCCTCCCGCATACACCAGGGGACGCCCGCCTTCTTTGGCGCCTGCATCCCCGGTGGATGCGAACACACGTCACCCTCCCGGAGCCGCGGAGCCACCCCCCAGTGCGGCGGCGGGGGAGGGGGGGCCGTCTCCCTGCCCCAGCCGCGTCTTCTCTTTCTCCCCAGAGCCTGCCTCCCAACATCCCAGACGTTGTAAGCTGCACCTTTCCACGCACTTCTCTCAGGTCCTTAAAATCCGACCGGCGTGCTGCTCTGTAAAACATTTCTACTTGCTTATCATTTATTTTCATTCCAACATTCCTCAATTCCAGACGTTTACTGTCAGATTTTTCCAAGTAGGCCGAGCGTGAGATGCATGCCAATGAGATTCTATACCCATTTTACAGATTGGAAAGTGAGGCCCAGGAGTTCCCGTCGTGGCTCAGTGGGTAGCGAATCCGACTAGAAACCATGAGGTTGCGGGTTCGATCCCTGGCCTCACTCAGTGGCTTAAGGATGCAGTGTTGCCGTGAGCTGTGGTGTAGGTCACAGACGCGTTGCTGTGGCTGTGGTGTAGGCGGGCGGCTACGGCTCCGATTAGACCCCTAGCCTGGGAACCTCCATATGCCTCAGGTGCAGCCCTAAAAAGATTAAAAAAAACAACAAAAAAAAGGAAAGTGAGGCCCACAATAGTGAAACAACTTATCTGGGCATCAAAGACCCCTGGACTCTTATTGGCAGGGAGACCTGGTGATTCCAATTCTGGTGCGCCTCCCACAGGCTACAGCTGTCACATGCCCACAGAGCTGTCACATGCTGCCCGCAGAGTAGACATCTCGGTTTGTGCTATACCTGTACACATGTGCCCCACCCTTATATGCAAACACCCGTTACTCATATTTGCAAGCATGCATTTCCACAAGTCTGTATCTAACTATACACGCACAGGTAACACACACACATACATACACATAACTGTAACACATATCAGGGTAGACACACCCTTGACGTGTGTACACACTTACATGGATCCAGAACATGTAACACACAAACCTTCCTACACAAAGTCACAGCTGTACACACAAGCCCCCAACCCTAGCCTTGTGGGAGGGCATCAGTGACACAAGTAAGTGACCCCACCAGGGCACCGAACAATGAGCCACTTCTGCTCCTCTAGACACTAATCTGCCCACCTTTGTCTCAGCTCTGCTGCTGGAGGGGCTGGAGGTGGTGGGGGGGAGACACTATCCACCCTGCCCCTCTCCCTCCCGCCCCCTCTGAAAGTCCTCTGCCCGGTCCAAGCCCCAGGGGCTCAGAGATTGCCCCCACCCCACCCCTAGTTGCTGTCCAATCCTGATACTTGGAATTATGACCGGATTGAGTAAAATGGGCCCCCCCTCCTCAAAGGGAATTCCAGACTTCAGACAGTCCTGCCGCCCCCCGGGAGGGAACACCCAGTGGGGGTGGGGGGAGGGGGTATAGATCAAGCAAGGAACAGAGTCCAGGACACAGAGCGGGCCCCGCAGGATGTGCTGTCCCTGGCCCAGCACCTCCCCAGAAAGAATTCAGGCAGGGATCATTTTCAGGGACCCCAGGCAGCCCAGAGACAGGACACACACTCAGAAAGAACCTCTTCCTTATTTCAGCCCATCTAAGACCCCTCTCAATCATAAGACTGCGGCCAGTTAAACCAAGACATGCTACAAATTGAATGAAGCATCCCAGTATCAATGACGTCAAATGCACGGAGAAAGCACCTTGGAAGAGATGAACTAGGGCATTTCATTCATTCAGCAGATGTTTCCTAGGCACCTACCACTCAGGCGCCAGGGACCCAGGGACCGTTCTAGGTGCTAGGAAGTGGCTGGGAGCAAAATGAAAGCCCCTGCCCTCAGGGTACGAGCTAGAGGATTTACTGAACTCCGTTCTCCTGCAGCGCCTCTGGCTGTGGAGGCAGCCCCTGCAGATGAGGCCGCTGGACTGATTAGGGAACAGAGGCTCCCAGAGATTGCGCAATTTGCCCAAGGGGACCAGGCTAGAAAATGCCTGGGCTGGGATCTGAGCCCTCTGCCTGCCAAGCTTTTCCCAGTGCTTCATGTTGGTTCCATTAAGAAAGATCTGATGCGGAAACAAGGTGACAGCCACGCATTTGCTAGGAGTTTCACAGCCAGGGTGCTCCTCATCCTTAGATCAAAGGCAGGGCAGGGTCACATGGACTCGAAATGTTCGGTGAAATAGTGAGGACCTCCCCAAACAACCTCAGAGGGGACTTCCAGCGGGGCCTCCTTGGGCCAGCCTGAAGGGTAGAGGGTGCCGTTGATACTCAGGCCGAGAAAGTGGGAAAGCCTGGTGCCTGAGAGGAGAGGCTCCCAGGAGAGCTCGGGGGCAGGGAGGGATTGAGTTCCCAGGTGCTGTAAGCAGAGCCCCCTGCCCGCCTGCCAGCCCCCAGCCCCAGATCATCTTTCTCCTAAAGAGCCGACTCTGTCCAGGGCACCAAACACAGCTGCCCCCTGCCCACCCCCGTTAGCCTGATCCGGCCCATCTGCTGCCTGGCAGACCCCTGAGTTCTGCCCTCCCACACTCAGCCTCTGTGGGAGAAGTAGACCCCTTGTCGCCCCCTCCCTCCGCAGCCCAGAGAGCATCTGCCTCCGCCCGGGCTACTGTCAGCAGGATCAGCCCATCTGCTGCTGCAGGCCCGAGGGAGGCAGTAAAAGGAAAGAGTGGGATAACCTTAGTTTTTGTCAAAGTTGACACACCAGTAAGAGAAGCCCCCAAAGCCAGCAAAAATATGGCAACAGGTTGTGCCATGTCCTAGCCCCTGTGCCTTTTTTTTGCTTTCTTTTTAGGCCCACACCCACAGCATATGGAAGTTCCCAGGCTAGGGTTCAAATTGGAGCCACAGCCATCGGCCTACGCCACAGCAACGTGGGATCCAAGCCGCATCTGCAACCTACCCCACAGCTCACGGCAACGCCAGATCCTTAACCCACTGAGCGAGGCCAGGGATCGAACCCACATCCTCCCGGACACTAATGTCAGGTTCTTAACCTGCTGAGCTACAATGGAAACTCCAGCCTGTGTTCTTTAAAACTACTCTGCTTTAACCACCTCCTACCTCTCTTGTCTCCTTCTTCTTCCCAAGTGGAACCCCATTTAGGGGAAATTTGTCCTCTGCCACAGTTTTGTTACAGCTTCCTCTGCATATGCTGATGGGCTAGAAAAGCATCAAGGAGTTGCCATCTGCAGACCCCCTACTCCCCATTTGCAGGCCCCAGACAGGCCCAGGGACACTGCCTACCCCCCCCCCGCCCCCAACACACACACACACACACACACACACACACACAAGACTAGACCTCAGCCCCTATTCTTGGACCTTAACCATGTCCCAGTCCCACAGCGGGGATCAGTCTACAAAGGAGGAAGGGAACTCACCCAGGTCGCAGAGCAGCTGCCCTCGTGCCCCCCAGGAGAAGCCAACCCCTTCTGTCACAGCCTCCTCGCCCACCTGCATCACAGTCCCTCCCCAGTCCCACAGTAATGCTACACATTCCCCAGTGCAATCAGAGCTCGTTAGCTTCTGCTTTGCATCTCATTTGCATAATGTCCCCACGATTGTCAAAATGCCAGATGCCTCTCCAAACCCCCGCCCGTTACAGGTGGGGCTGGCCAGCAGGAGAGAAATAAAATGGACAAGGCTCTGCTGAGGGTCTGTGTAGGGACTAGGCACAGAGGGATGGGAGGAGCAAAGGGAGAAAACTGGTGACTATTTTGACTTTCAGACCCTGAAAGCCTCCCAGAGAGGGGCAGTCGAAACTCACTCTGCGTGACACACTTTCCCCACTTGTTTTCCACGATGAACCATTTTACAGGTGTGGAAACGGAGGCTCAGAGCGGTTAAGACCTCCCTGCTCAAAGCCTGGGTCCCCGGACCCACAGCTTGGGCATCACCTGGGAGCTGGTAGGAATCTCTGATGCAGAATCTCCGATCCCACCAAGATCTCCTGATCAGAGTCTGCATCATCACAAGATCCCAGGAGGCTGGAGTGTGAGTGTGAGACGTACTAGGCCGAGGGACGCGGCCTGTGATCCAGCTTGAAGAGAACACTGATGTCAGGGGTGAGGCATATGACCCCATCCCTTGCGTGGGTCCTTCCTGTTCTGTTTTGTTTGGTTTGGGCCTCACCTGAGACACATGAAAGTTCCATGGACCAAGGGTCGCACCCATGCCTCAGCAGCAACCAATCCAAGCCACAGCAGTGCCCACACTGGACACTTAACCCACGGAACCACCAGGGAAATCCCCCCAGCTAGTGTCTTTAATACATTTTACAAACATTTCCTGAGCACCTACTATGTGCAGCACTGCTCTAGGCAGTGGGACACTGCCGACAGCCATGCTGAAAGGGAAGACAGAACGAATAAAGAACGAACATTCCAGTGGTACAAGAAAGAAAAATAATGTGGCTAAAGGGATAGAGAGGGTGAGAGGGGGCCGTTTTTAGAATCTCTCTTTGAAGAGATAATATTTGAATAAAGACCTATATAAAGGGGAAGGGGGGGCGTGTGAGGATTTGGAGGAAACTGTGTTTCTGGTGGAGGGAACAGCAAGGGCACATATCCTGAAGTGGCAGTGAGCTTGGCACACTGAAGGCACCCCACGACCAAATGGGGGGTGGGTGGACAGGTGGGTGAGTGGATGAAGGGCCAGCAGAGGGGAGTAAACAAATGCGGACCATTGTGAGGACTCTGGGCTCTATTCTAAGCAGGAAGGGAGGCCGATGGTACTTTTGAGCCAGGGTGGGGAAGGGATCCAATTTATGTTTTCAAAAGATCACTGTGGCTTTGATATGGGAAAGTGACTAGAAGGAGGCAGCAGCTGCAGCAAAGAGGCCACTTAGGAGGGTTTTGCAATGTTTATTCCCAACAGAAAGGAGTGTCAGTGGCCACTAAAACACACAACCAGGAGCACTTATAGCAGCTTTACTCATAATAGCTTCAGACTGGAAGCAACGCAAATGCCCATCCACAGAAGGACTGATAAACAAACTGTGTGGTCTATTGCTTGCAGCTGAAGTAGTTTGCTTTTTCAGGGCTGTCTAGGACTCCGCCGCACAAGTTCTACCATGTGGTTTGCTCACACAGTTGAATACTATACAGCAATGAAAAGCATCAACTACATACAACCACACAGGAAAAAAAATCTCAGGACATCATGCTGAGCAAGAGAAGCCAAACTTAAAAGAACATACATAGTGGATTATATTTATATGAAGTTCAAGAACAGGCAGACCCAGATTTCTGATTTCTGGGTAAGAGGGAGTAGAGATACTTTTCTACCTTCTACTTTTTTCCTTCTTCAAAGTCTAGCTAAAAACCCTGGACATTATACATTACATAATTGTTAGGAGACTCTAAAGGTGGAAAGAAGAAGGAAGACTGACTAGGGACCCAAGGGACAATAGGACAGTGAGCTCCCTGGGTTTTCTTTGTGCCTGATATTTCCAAGATTTGGTTGCTGAAAAGTTGGCAACCCAGAAATGCCCATAGGTATGGACAAAAACAGCCCCAAGAAAAGTCTCTTCTCTTTAGCCAAAGAACAAGGAAAGGTGCAATCTAGCAAGACAAAAACTTTTTTTTTTTCTTGTGCTTTTAGGGCTGCACCCACGGCATATGGAAGTTCTCAGGCCACGAGTGGAATATGGAGCTGCAGCCGCCAGCCCACGCCACAGCCACAGCAATGCCAGGTCCTTAACCCACTGAGCGAGGCCAGGGATGGAACTCAAGTCCTCATGGTTCCTAGTCAGGAGTCCCCTAGTCCTCATGGTTCCTAGTCTTGGGAGTCCCCGTTGGCTCCCAAGACAAAAACCTTTAAACAATACATGCCCTACTCTAGCCAAACACCATGGAAAAACTGCAGCCCCATCCCCACCACTCCCATGAGCAGGGGTCAAGTGGAGAGCCTTGCCTGGTAGTAAACAGTGCCTCGTTCTCCACCACCAGGTGGTAACAGAGAAGAACCGGGGGGGGGGAGCGGGACTCCCACCCCCACCCGGTGGAACAAGTGCCCCTCCCCTCCATGCTAGGTTGGTATCAAAGGAGACCTAATCAGGACTTTCCCGACCCCGCAGCACCAGGTCGGTGGAGACGACGGGAGGAGCAGCAATGAGTGTCCCCCCCTCCCCTCTAGTGGGAAGATGCAACTCCCACCCCTGCCCAGCGATAAAGAGGCACCCTTTTCCCCAAGCAGGGTGTTAACCAAGGCCAAGTGGGGCACCTGGACTTCCACCTCCACCTAGCATCAATATAGTGCAGGGTTGGAGGAGAGCAGCTAAGGCAGAAGAGTTAAATGAGAGCCAAGGTTTCATAACATAATACCCCAAATGTCTGGGACTTTTTTTTTCCGCTTTTTTTTTTTTTTTAGGGCCACACCTGCCACACATGGAGGTTCCCAGGCTAGGGGGTCTAATCGGAGCTACAGCTGCCGGCCTACAGCTAACGGCAATGCCAGATCCTCAAGCCACTGAGCGAGGCCAGGGATAGAATCCACAACCTCATGGTTCCTAGTCGGATTCATTTCCACTGAGCCACGGCAGAAACTCCTGGGACTTTTTTTTTAAATCGTCTGTCATACCAAGAACCAGGAAAATCTCAGCTTGAATGAGAAAAGGCAACCAACAGATGCCAACACCAAGATGACACAGATATTGGGAAATTATCTGACAAGGATGTTAAAGCTGATCTTAAAAAGGTTTCAATAAGCAATAATAAACATACTTGAAACAAGCGAAAACGTAGAAATCCTTATAAAGAAACAGAAGGTATGAAGAAAAATCAAAGTGAAATTTTTAGAACTGAAACCTCATTGGGTGGGCTCAATAGCAGAATGGAGACAAGAAAGGAACCATCAATGAATATGAAGATGGAAGAATAGAAATTACCCAATCCGAACAACAGAGAAAAGATAGATGGGGAAAAAATAAATAAATAAATAAATAAATAAATAAATAAAGCCTCAGGAAAGTTAGGCCTGTAACAAAAGCTCCAACATTGCAATATAGTCTCAGGAGAAAGAGTTTGGGACTGACAAAGTTTACAAAGAAATAGTGGCTGAAAAACATCCTAATTTGACAAGAGCTACGAACCTACAGATTGAAGAAGTTTAGTGAACTCCAAACAGGTAAACCCCAAGAAATCTACTCCAAGACACATCAGAAGCAAACTTCTGAAAACTAAAGACAAAGAAAAAAATCTTGAACGTGCAGAGAAATGACAGCTCACTTAACAGGAGAAAACAATTCAAATGACAGTGACTTTCTCATCAGAAATCAGAGGCCAAAAGTGGCAGAATATTTTCCAAACTTTGACAGAACTGTCAGCTCAGAATACACACATATATTTGTTTTTTTAGGGCCATACCTGCAGCATATGGAAGTTCCCAGGCTAGGGGTCAAATCAGAGCTACAGCTGCCGGCCTTTGCCAGAGCCACAGCAACTCGGGATCCGAGCCGAATCTGCAACCTACACCACAGCTCACGGCAACACTGGATCCTTAACCCACTGAGCAAAGCCAAGGATCAAACCCGCATCCTCATGGATACTGGTTGGATTCATTTCTGCTGTACCACAACAAGAACTCCATCATTTGACTGTTTAAACAGAATTAAATGAAAATTGAATTCCCAAAAAAGAAAAATTAGAGTTCCCTGGTGGCTCGGTGGGTTAAGGATCTGACTGATGTGGCTTGGGTTCCATCCCTGGCCCAGGAACTTCCAGAGGACTCAGGTACAGCCAAAAAAAAAACATTCTTCAGCTGCCCTGACCATGTTTCATGTGTTCAACAGCCACATGTGGCCAGTGGCGATGCCACCTAAATGCAGAAATAGGACATATCCATCCTTGCAGAAAATTCGAACAGACAGTACAAGAAGGTATGGTCAATACAAATGCAGGCATGCCCAGTGTCACACACTTGATGGGACCCAAAGGAAGAATTCCATACACATCCCATTCTAGCTGCTCCCCTGCTTATATGACATGATGTGGCTGCATTTCTGGAACAAAAAAAAAATTGGCTCCAAAACAGTGCAAAAAATTACACTTAGGGATGCAGCCAATCTTTAAAATTATGTACTATGTTGAGAGAGATATGGTTAATCTCCTGACAAAGCTGCAGTACCCATAGCATTTGGAGTAAGCAACCAAGTATGACCCTCTCAACCCCTCCCCCACCCCCAGGATTCACCCAGCCAAAGAGGAGAGAGCCAGGAGCCATCTGTTTGCTCATCCTGACAACAGAAACCTCTTTGACCCTGACGGCCCCATACTTTGCATTCTATAGTATTTCTCTATTTCTAAAGAAAGAGCTTCTCTGCAAGGGGGCAGGGTGGGAAAGATGAGGCAGGTGGGGCGGGGGGAGATGCCTGGTTTATTGTGGAAGGAATTTCCAGGAGCAGACACTGTTGGTGGTCTACCCAACAGCCATTCCTCACTTGACCCAGAAAAAGGCTGATTGGCCCAAGGCAGGGTTTCTCAACTTCAGCAATATTCACATATGGGGCTGGATCATTCTTGTGGGGCTGTCCTAGGCACTATATGATGTTTGGCAGCAGCCCTGGCCTCTACCCACTAGATGCCAATAGCACCTGCCCCCCAGTTATAATAAGCAAAACCTCTACAGACATTGCTGAATGTCCCCAGGGCGGTGGCAGGGGGTGGGGGTGGGGTTGCAATCCAGATTAAGAACACTGGTCCAAGACATAAACTCTAAGCCAGTGGTTTTCAAACTTGAACATTCATCAGAATCACCTGAAAGACTTGTTAAAACACAGATGGCTGGGTCTCACATCCAAAGTTTCTGATTCAATAGGTCTGTGGTGGAGCTTGAGAATCTGCCTTTCATTGAATGCTCAAGTGATGCTGATGCGCCTCGCCAGGGATGCTGCTTTGAGAACCACTGGTCTAAGTGATTTGCAGCACTCCTGCTCCCCTGGCCAGTAGACTAGAGAGTTGAAAGAGCTTCCAGGAGAGGATCCCTTATGGATCATAAGATACACATGGGGAGCTATAGTCTCTTATGTTCCTGGACCTTGTGGAGTCTGCATGTGATGTCTGGAGCTGTGGCAGCCATTCTGTGACACACATCCACACCCGCCGCCCCCACATGGGAAGCTAGGTGGAGGGCAAAACCTACCAGTGAGGACAGAAAGAAGCTGGTTCCTAGAGGTTGAATTTCAGAACTAACCAAAGCTGGAGATCCTGGTGAACAAGATAATGAGCTTTCCTTTTTGTTTAAGTAGATAGTTACCAAACTTTGCTACCAAAGAGAATACCCAGGAAGCTTTAAAAATGCACCCCAGGGAGTTCCCACTGTGGCTCAGCGGTAACAAACGCAACTAGTATCCATGATGATGCGGGTTCCATCCCTGGCCTCGATCAGCAGGTTGAGGATCTAGTGTTGCCGTGAGCTGTGGTGTAGGTCGCAGACTCGGCTCAGACCTGGTATTGCTGGGCTGTGGTGTAGGCCTACAGCTGCAGCTCCAATTGGACCCCTAGCCTAAGAACTTCCACATGCCACAGATGTGGCCCTAAAAAGCAAAATAAATAAATAAAAATTTAAAAAATAAAATAAAAATTCACCCCATACCAATTAAGTCTCTGAGTGAACAACCCAAGAATCAGTATTTTTTAAAAGTTCCCCCAGGTGTTTCAATGGCAGCCAAGTCTAAGAGCTCTTGCTACTGAACGTGGGGTTGGTAGACTTACTATTACCCGGAAACCTGTTAGAAATGGAGACTGTCAAGCCCCATCCCACACTCTGAGACCTCCTGACTCAGAGTCTGCATTTTAATAGGTAACCTGTGACCTCTATACACAACAGAATTTGAGACACAATGGTTTAAACGATTTCAAGGTCATTTTCTGATATTGGCTTCCCAAGTGTTGCTATCTGCTCACACATCTGAACAGAGTTCACATATTTAAATCATACTGAGATAATTCTTTCAAGAGAGACCTGGTAGTTTTGCGGCCATGTCTCATAAAGTTGACCATGTCCAGGAGTTCTCTTGTGGTTCAGAAGATTCAGGATTGGCATTGCTGGATCCCTAACCCACTGCTGTGGCCCAGGTTTGATCCCTGGCCTGGGAATTTCCATATGCCACAGACGCAGCCAAAAAAAAAAAAAAAAATTTGACCGTGTCCATACCAACAACTTAGGAATTCTACTTCTTGGCATACACTCGTGAGAAAATCTTACATGTGCTCAAGAAAACAAACACGGAAATGTCCTTTGCAATTTTGTTATATAGGAAAAGGGAGAAACCCTAAATGTCCATACTTGGGGAAATTGATAAATAAATTACGGTATATGCATTACCATAACATTAGCTACCCTTTACCAAACAGATACTGTCCTAAATGCTTTACGTGGATGACCTTGTATAACCTCACAGCTTCCCTGCAAGGCGGGTGTTATTATCACTCCCATTTTATAGATGAAGAAACTGAGATACAGAGTAGTAACCTGGGAGTTCCCGTCGGGGTGCAGAGGAAATGAACCCGACTAGGAACCATGAGGTTGCAGGTTCCATCCCTGGCCTTGCTCAGTGGGTTAAGGATCCAGCGTTGCCATGAGAGCTGTGGTGTAGGTCACAGATGCGGCTCGGATCTGGCGTTGCTATGGCTGTGGCGTACGTAGGCCAGCGGCTACAGCTCCGATTAGACTCTTGCCTGGTAACCTCCATATGCCGCGGGTGTGTCCCTTAAAAAAAAGACAAAAAGACAGAGCAGTAACTTGCCTAAGTTACTGCACAAAACTCACCGAGCAAGGTGGGATTTGCAACCAAGCAGTCTGGCTCTAAAACTGACCTCATCCTTACAGTAGCCCGCCTCATAGGGAGAAAGAATCTTCCCTGACCCCCTGACTTTTCTACACAGAAGTGCCTGTCTTTCCACAGGTGCACCCATGTCTATCCCAGCACCTGTAGTGCTTACCTGCAACTATTATTTTCATGCTGATCTGCTGGCCCTTCTCAGGCCCTTCTCAACCCAGATGCACCTGAGAATCACCCGGAATATATTTTTTTAATTGTGGTGAAATACGTGTAACACAAAATTTACCATTTTAACCCTGTTTAATTGTACAATTAGGTATATTCACATTTATGCAACCATTACCATAATCCATCTCTAGCATTTTTCATCATCCCAAATTGAAACTCTGTACCTCCCCTCCCCTCCTTCCCTCTAAGCCCTTGGCAACCACCATTCTACCTTCTGTGTCTACCAATTTCTCTCACCAGCTACCATATATATATATATATATATTTTTTTTTTTGTCTTTTTGCTATTTCTTGGGCCGCTGCCACGGCATATGGAGGTTCCCAGGCTAGGGGTTGAATCGGAGCTGTAGCCACCGGCCTACGCCAGAGCCACAGCAACGCGAGATCCGAGCCACGTCTGCAACCTACACCACAGCTCACGGCAATGCCGGATCGTTAACCCACTGAACAAGGGCAGGGACCGAACCCGCAAGCTCATGGTTCCTAGTCGGATTCGTTAACCACTGCGCCATGACAGGAACTCCCAGCTACCTTATATTAAATGGAACTGGAATTTCTGTTGCAGCACAGTGGAAACAAATCTGATTAGGAACCACAGGGTTTCAGGTTCAATCCCTGGCCTCGCTCAGTGGGTTAAGGATCTGGCGTTGCTGTGGCTGTGGTGTAGGCTGGCAGCTGTAGCTCTGATTAGACCCCAGCCTGGGAACCTCCATATGCTATGGATGCAGCCCTAAAAAGCCAAAAAAAAAAAAAAAAAAGGGAATCCCACAATACTCAATACTTGTTCTTTTGTGTCTGGCTTCTTTCACTTAGCAATTTTTTCAAGGTTTCAAATATTTTCAAGGTTTCACTTAGCAATGTTGCGGCATGCATCAGAATTCCATTCCTTTTTAAGGCAGAATAATATCTCATTGTATGGATTTATCACATTTTGTTTATCTGATCATCCACAACGACAATGGGTTGTTTTCCCCTTTTGGCTACTGTTAATAATGCTGCTATGAACCCTGGTGTTTCAGTATCTGAATCCCTGCTTTCAGTTATCTTGTGTAGACATCTAGAAGTGGGATTTTGGATCATCTTCTGTGTTTAACACTTTGATGACCTGTCCAACTGCTTTCCACAGCAGCTGTACCATTTTACCTTCTCATCAGCAATGCAGAAGGGTTCCAATTTCTCCACATCCTCACCAACACTTGTTATTTTCTGCTTTTTTTGATAATGACCATCCTAATGGGCACGAAGTGGTATCTCATTGCAGTTTTGAGCTGCGCTTCCCTAATGATTAATGATACTGAACATCTTTTCATGTGCTTATTAGCCATCTGTATATCTTTGGAGAAATGACTATTCAAGGCCTTTGCTTATTTTTTAAACCAATTGTTTGGTTCTTTGTTGTTGAGTGGTAGGAGTTCTTCATACATTCTGAATATCAATCCTTTATCAGATATATCATTTGCAAATATTTTCTCTCATTCTGTATGTTGTCTTTTCACTCTCTTGATAGAATTTTAAATTTTGCTGAAGCCCAATTTACTTAATTTTTTCTGTTTGATGCCTACACTTTGGGTGTCACATCCAAGAAATCACTGCCAAATCCAATGTCATGAAGATTCCCTGCTACATTTTCTTCTAAGAGGGGTGTGTGTGTCTGTGGCTGTGTGTGTGTGGCCACACTTGCGGCATGCCAAAGTTCCCAGGCCAGAGATCGAACCCCCACCACAGCAGCGACCTGAGCCATGGTAGGCACAACACCGGATCCTTAACCCACTGCACCTCCAGGGAACTCCCCTTCTAAGAGTTTTCTGGTTTTAGTTCTGACAGCTAGGTCTTTGATCCATTTTTGTAGATGGTGTAAGGGAAGGGTCCGACTTTATTCTTTGCCTGCGGAGATCCAATTTTCTTCCATAGGCCACTTTCAGAATCCTCAAGTCCAGGCTGCACCCCGGGCATCAGCGATTTACAGCTTCTCACTTGGGGTGTCCCCAAGGACATCCCAGGCTGACAGCCACTGTCCTGCTGCTCTGAAACCTTCCCCGTCCCCAGTCCTCTCATGTTAGTCTCTGTATTCCTGCTTTCTAGCACCAGGCATGGCCCATGGAGGTATTCGGTGGGGGTTTCTGTTGGGTCTTGGGTGACTGTAGGAGACTCTAGTCCTGGAACTTCTCAAACACATGGACTCCCCAGCACCTTCTATGCCCTGGATCAGCCGGAGGCTCAGCCCCAGGAGAGCCTGGGTGGACTTGAGAAGGGTCAGAGTCAGACCTAACAGACCACTGGACAGTGTGGGGCAGGCTGTCCCTGGCATGGAGTCAGAGAGGTCTGGCGGCTGAGGGTCCCTGGGGGCGGGGGAGGGGGGGGGAGACAGGGCCAGGGGACACGGTGGGGGAGGGGCAGGACTGGGGAACAGAGCCGGGGAGGGGGGACAGGGCCGGAGGGTCAGAGACGAAGGGGGACGGAGGGGCGGAGGAGCTTCAGCCGTGGTGTAGAGGTGACACAAGCAGAGCAAACGGGGACGCCTCCCTGGAGAAGCTTCCCAAGGAAAAGAGAAGGAGCCGTCTTAGAGGCAGCGGACATCTGTTGGAAACCTGTCTGCCATGCTTTCCACGTTCAGCTTCCCCATCTTTTTTTTTTTTTTTTTTCAGCTTCCCCATCTTAACAGGGATAACAGCAGCGCTCACGTCACAAGGCAGCTGCAAGGACAGGAAAAGCCCCTGGAACCGTGCCTGGCACAGAGGAAGCCCTCAGTTATGCCAGCTACACAGTCCATTGCTATTATCTCCTTTAATCTCAAAACTACACTAAGAGATGTATACCATTATCTTTATTTTTTTAAAGAGGAAACAGGTCCAGGGAGGTGAAGTCGGTGACCCAATGTCACACAGCAGAAATGAGCCACCATTCAATTTCTACTCTGTCTGACTCCAAAGCCTAGGCACAAGTCTTCCACAAAACTTGTGGACCAGGGAGTTCCCTGGTGGCTCAGTTGGTTAAGTATCTGGCATTATCACTGCTGTGGCTCGGGTCCCTGCTGTGGCAGAGGGTTCGATACCTGGCCTGGGAACTTACGCGTGCTGTGGGCACAGCCAAAAACAAAACAAACAAAAAAACCTTGGGAAACAGAGGCTGGATTCCTGGGATCCAGATCCAGAAGAGGCTTCCCAAGGACATAGTATGTGGCCCAACTCCTTCCCTTTACAGAGAAGGGAGGTGAAGGCGCAGGGCCCCATGGCATGTCCGACTAGGGGAATCTGGGGCCAAGGCTTCGAGACTGATGGGCAGGACAGGTCACTGCCTCTGCAAGCAGTCACCGCATGCCCATTTCCAGCCAGATCAGCTGGGAGAGTGCGCGCGGGCCTCTGGAGCATCAACTGGGGGAGAAGGCAGCCTCTGTGCTGAAAGATCACCTACCTGGCTCCACCCTCAGGCTGGCAAAGATCACCCCAAGAGACTCCCAGCATCCCAACCCCCTTAGCTCAGGCCTGCAGCCCAGAACCCCTGAACCCCCGACAGCCCCCCTCTGCGGCCTTGTACCCCCCCATAGGGAGGAAGTTGGGCAATTACAGACGACCTTTGCAGGGGAGCAGAATGTAAACTGGGATCCATTTGCCTGTGCAATCTTCATAATTACCGCAGCAATTATTCACAATGAGCCACTGCAACAAGGCTTCAGCGCAGGTGCTGAGCCCCCAACACTAGCCCCTGCCTTCCCCCTCAAAGGCTGTCCTTCGTCCCATGGCATAATCTGCATCCGTGCAACCTGCTGCCTCTCCACTCTCCTGCTAACAAGTGCACAGTGGGCTATGGGTAAATCATCAACCCACGTTTGGGAAATGTTAGGGGGTACAGGACAGAATTCCTGAATATTTCCTGTTCTTCTCTCACTGTCAACTTTTCCAATAATGGAAAGCTCCTTTTTTTCCCCCATATCTAAATAAGCACTTGAGGGGTTAAGGGACAAGATGCGAGTCACACACACTTTAGTATAAATAAGTTCTTTTACTCAGCCAGCTTTCTGCCTAATGCCTAGCTGAGATCCTGCCCTCCTGGAGGTGGGGGTGGGAATTAGGAGGGTTGCTAGAAGAGGAAAGAGAAGACAGCAGGAAGAGGGATGGAAGGGAGGTGTTCCTGAGAGAGGTGTTAAGAGTAAGGGACTTTTTTTTTAGGGCCACACCTGTGGCATATGGAGGTTCCCAGGCTAGGGGTCGAATAGCAGCTACAGCTGCTGGCCTACGCCACAGCCACAGCAACATGGGATCCGAGCCACATCTGCAACCTACACCACAGCTCACTTCAACCCACTGAGTGAGGCCAGGGATCAAACCTGCATCCTCATGGATGCTAGTCAGATTCGATTCTGCTGCACCATGAAGGGCCCTCCCCAAGTTGCTTTCTAAAGCAAGGGAGCAGCAGGGGCCAATAAAACTAAGAAGGAAATTTGGAGCCCTCAACCTGGAACCCACCACTGGCTCACGGTCACCTGGCCGCTGACTTGCCGTAGGACTTTGCACAGGTGACGGGCCTCGGTTTCCTCTTCCGCGATATGGAGTTGATACTACGTTCTCCTGCAGCCTTTGGGCACTGCCGTGAGGCCCAAAGGAGCTCAGATGAGAAAGTAGTTTGGGAGTTCCCATTATGGCGCAGTGGTTAACGAATCCAACTAGGAACCATGAGCTTGCGGGTTCGGTCCCTGCCCTTGCTCAGTGGGTTAACGATCCGGCGTTGCCGTGAGCTGTGGTGTAGGTTGCAGACGCGGCTCGGATCCCGCGTTGCTGTGGCTCTGGCGTAGGCCGGTGGCTACAGCTCCGATTCGACCCCTAGCCTGGGAATCTCCACATGCCGCGGGAGCGGCCCAAGAAATAGCAACAACAACAACAACAAAAAAAGACAAAAAAAAAAAAAAAAAAAAAAAAAAAAAAGAAAGAAAGTAGTTTGGCAACCGTGAAACCCTGGCCGGGGTGCCTTGCTGCCTCGCTGCAGCTGCTTCCTGGTGTCCTCCTGAGATCCCAGAGTCGGGGCCTGGCCGGCAGCAAAATCTGTAGCCTTTCACAGCCCTGTGGAGCTGGACTCTCAGGCTGAAAGGAGGCGGCCAAACCAAGTCACGTGAGGGTGTTACTACCCGACCACGTTTCAATGTCCCTGCCAGGATTTGGTTTTGAAAAAGACTCTTGTAAACGGACATCAGGTACAGTCAAGCGGCGGGGGGCAGGGCTCCCCAAATCTCACATCCACCCACTACCAGGAAGCAGTGGTCCCCCCAACCCCCCGCCCTGATTGCACAGAAGCATCACTAGTGTCTAGACCACCAGAATGGCTAAAATAAAAAAGCAGACAATATCAAGCGTTGGTGAGGATGCAGATAACCAGAACCCTGAAACCCTGCGGTGGGAGTACCAAATGGTACAGCCACTGTGGAAAACTCTTCAGCAATATTTACTAAAGTTCAGCCCACATACACCTGAGACCAACGCATCCACACTTGAGTCGACACCCATCAGTAAGGAGAACACACAGCCACCAAAAGACAGGTTCACCAAAATCCCATAGCAGTGGGATTCACAGAGATCCAATGACAGCTCACATCCAATAGCACAGGCCTGGATCCCTGGATCCTGAATTCACGACAACACGGAAGTGCCATCCCAGCCTCCACACTCCTCATGGGATCAAGTGAAGCCTGTGTTAAAAACTTCTCCCTCAGGGAGTTCCCTCCACAGCACAGTGGGTTAATGATCTGGCTTGTCTCTTTGTGGCATTGCCTGTTCGATCCCCCGCCTGGCTCAGTGGGTTAAGGAGCCCGTGTTGCCATAGCTGTGGTGTAGGTCGAAAACAAGGCTCAGATTCAGTCCCTGAGCTGGAAACTTCTATATGCCCCGGATGCAGCCAAAAAGAAAACAACAAAGAAAACATCCTCCCCAGAGCCTCAGCAGGTTAAGGATCTGGCATGGTTTCTGCTGTGGCTTGGGTCACTGCTGTGACATGGGTTCGATCCCTGGCCCAGGAACTTCCGCATGCCAGGGGCAGTTGAAAAAAAAAAAAAAAAAACTTCCTCTCTGCTCAGCCCGGCTTCTCTCACTTCTTACAATGAGAACAAGACCCCATGATCCTCCTGCGCACAAATCTCCATTTCCATGGCTGTTTCCCCAGGAAGCCAAACCAGCCAGTTGGCCTCTGGAGTGGCTCTAGGAAGCAGCCCCTGAATGCTGGGACGGAGCTGGGCGACCCATGGTGGTGGCAGAACTAGCAGCCTGCAAGCAGCAGCGATGAAGCTCACTGTTGCGGGGGTGGCAGTGGGGGGGTCTATCTGGAAGTTTGAGGGGTTGGGGGAGTAGCTGTTAACTGCAAAGTGTGAGGGATGGGCTGGCTGTTGCTGGTGGCTTTGTGCACTGAAGACAGTTCTAAAAGGCTGAGAGTGACTAATCACTAACGTAAGGCCAAGTGTGGAAGCCAAGGGCCTCCTTGGCTGCGTATAAACTCCCTCCTACAGCTGGAGGGCGGGGGGAGCCGAGGAGCAGGCGCAGGGCTTAATTACACGCGGAGCAGAATGTCAGAGAAGGATGACTTCTCAGCCCATGGGGAGTCTGCGGCACCAAGGTCAGGCCCTGCTTGGGAAAGAGTGGGACTTGGAAGTGACCACTCTGAGCCCAGCCCCTGCTTGACAATGACCTTGAAAGGCTCCCTCAGAACCGCCCCCTCCTCCCCAGGCCAGCAGAGCAAAGGCCAGAGAAGGTCACAGCTCAGCCGGCTGCAGTGCTGGCAGCACCGGGGCTGGATCAGGCAGGGAGCTGGATATGGGAGAGTTAATCCCACGTACAAGGATTAACACCCCGAAAGACAGTGTTAGCCCCCAGCTTGGAGAAAGCGATGTCATAGCTCGAGAAGCAGAAATGCCAGGGCTGCTGCGACAGATTTCCACTGAAGGGGCCCAGAGAAGTGAATACTGCACATCAGGCTAGAAAAGCCACCAGGGGTCTATCTTCTGCAGGGCAGCCTGACGGACGCTCCTTTTGTCAAAGCCACAGGGAAGCACTGGGTTGTGGGGGCAGCCTGCCAAACTCAGGGGTGACTGTCCTTTGAGGACCTAAGAGCAGGAGCCACTGTTACAGAACTGGGCTCCCTGACAGCAATGATGACAGAGTCCCCAAATAAGAGGCCGGGTGGCAGCACTTACTGGTCAGAAGCAAGGTGGGAGCAATTATCATAACAATGGGCAAGGTCAGAGGGCAGCTGGGGGGGGCGGGGACCTGGCCCACAGAGCTATGGTAATGGTTACTAGCACCCAGCGCCCCTGGGGGTAAGCCAGTCGGGCAGCCACCCAGGACCCTGCCTGCTCTCTGTAACCAAAAGAGACCAAGGCCTGACCATCCGGGGGCCAAGGGGTGCGCCCCAATAAAAAGTCGTGAGCCCCTGCCCAGTTTCCAGACCTGAGCAAGGTGTCAGGTCCAGGTGACTGAAGGAGAGGCCATACATAGGCCAGGTGCCCTGGGTGAGGGCCCCGCGGCCCCGGAACAAATAAGTAAAGTAACGATTCCCCAGGCCGGCCCAGGGGGACGTGGCTCTTTGTAAGGGAAGACTCACTGGAGAAAGAGGAGGACCCGGGCACTTGTGGGACTGTTAAACACAGGGTCCCAACAGACATCGGCCCCAGGGACCCTAAAAGTCATGGTCCTCCCCTTAGTGTGGGAGCATATGGGGACCAGGTGATAAATGGGGTTTTTTTTGGGGGCACACCCGTGGCATATGGGGGTTCCCAGGCTAGGGGTCCAATTGGAGCTATAGCTGCCAGCCTACACCACAGCCACAGCAACGCAGGATCTGAGCCCTGTCTGTGATCTACGCCACAGCTCACGGCAATGCCAGATCCTTCACCCACTGAACGAGGCCAGGGATCAAACGCGCAACCTCATGGATGCTAGTCAGGTTCATTAATCGCTGGGCCACGACAGAACTCCCCAGGTGATAAATGGATTCTTGGCCCAGGCGTGGCTCCCAGGGAGTCCATTGGGCCCACCCTGTGTCCCTCTGCATGACAGAGGGGGGCAGTCACGGCCCCTGTCTGGGCCTGGTGTCTGCCCTGCAGGTGAAGGGCCCTGGGGGGGAGGCTGGAAGAGCAGGATGTAGACTCACATCCTGATATCCATGCTCCCCTGCCTGCAGAATCCACCAGACCCTGTTCAAAACCCCAGTCCCGTCCCTTCCTGACAAGTCACCCTTGGGCCCACTTTCTCATGTGCAAAGCGGGAACGATGGTGCCTGTGTCCCACAGCGGCCGTGGGAACAGCAGTGAGGACCCGTGTCGCACAGCACCTCTGCCTGCCGGCTCTCGGCTCTCGGCCCTGCTGCGTGTTCTGAGAAAAGGATGCGGGCTACAGAGGAGCTGCTCTCGTGCCCCCCTGCCGCTCCCCACCCTGGGCTCTGCCTCCCTCCCACTGGGCACCAGCCGCTGCCCTCCTGGCTTCCCTTGGAGGAGAGGTGCTGAGAGCCTCAGAGCAGGGTGGGGGTACCCAGGGTGGGGGGATACTCAAGGGGGTGCTTGAGTTTGGGGGTTTGGAGGATGTGGGTTAGGCTGGAGAACCCCAAGAGAAGCTATGGGAACTAAACTGGGGACCCAACTCTGGTGTCCCACAGCCGCGTGGCACCTGAGTGCCCGGCCCTTCCCTCCTCTGCCACCGTACCACGAGGCCCTACTGCGCAGAACTGCTGAGGCTATAAGTGGATCGTTAGGTTGGTTTCTAAAATGGAAAAAGCCCAATGCCTGTAACACCCAGACTGAGTCTCTGAAGACTATTCTCCATGAACTGGATCCACAGGGAAAAGACAACCCACAGAAGGAGGGAAAAAATATTCACAAAGCATCTATCTGATAAGGGGGCTAGTATCTAAAATACAGAAAGAACTCAAACAATAGGAGTTCCTGCTATGGTGCAACGGGATCAGCTGCATCTTGGGAGTGCTGGGGGATGCAGGTTCAATCCCGGCCGGGCATAGTAGGTTAAGAATCCGGTGTTGCTACAGCTACAGCTTAGGTCGCAACTGTGGCTCTGATCTGATCCCTGGCCCGGGAACTCCATATACCAAAGGGCAGCCAAAAAACAAACAAACAAAACTCAACAATAACTGGGAGTGCCCATGGTGGCTCAGTGGTAATGAAACCAACTAGTATCCATGAGGACACTGGTTTAGTACCTGGCCTTCTCAGTGGGTTAAGGATCCAGTGTTGCCGTGAGCTGTGGTGTAGGTGCAGACTCGCTCGGATCCCGAGTTGCTGTGGCTGTGGTGTAGGGTGGTAGCTACAGCTCTGATTTGACCCCTAGCCTGGGAACTTCCATGTGCCACGGGTGCGGCCCTAAAAAGACCAAAAAAAAAAAAAAGACAAATTACCCCCCAAAAAGGGGGCAGGAGTTCTGGCTGTGGCTCAGCAGAAACAAACCCAACTGATATCCATGAGGATGTGGGTTCGATCCCTGGCCCCACTCAGTGGGTTAAGGATCTGGCATTGCTGTGGCTGTGGTATAGGTTGGCAGCTGCAGCTCGGATTTGACCCCTAGCCTGGGAACTTCCATATACCCCAGGTATGGCCCTAAAGAGCAAAAAAATTTAAGAAAAAAAAAATTTTTTAATTAACAAACCCAAAAGTTTGCTAATAACTAAATATCTGCAAGAATGTAGAGTACGTATTTCTTGTGAACTGGTGCAACCACTTTAGAAAACAGTATTATCTAGTAAGTTTGCTGATGCACCTGTCCCATGACCCAGCAATTCCACTCCTAAGATACATCCTGTGGAACTGTATGCACAAGGATGAGAACATTCTGAGTAGCACTTTTTCACGACAGCTAGTCAGAAACAACCTTGATGTCTGTAAACAAGTAAACTGAGTAAGTAAATCAGAGTAAATTCACAAAAAGGAACACTATGCAATGGAAAAAAAAAAAACGAGAAAGGACTACTGCTACAAAGAACAATCTAGATGCAAGGTAAAAAGAATGTTTTTTGTTTGTTTGTCTGTCTGTTTGTTTGTTTAGGGCAGAATCCGTGGCATATGGAGATTCTCAGGCTAGGGGTCGAATCAAGCTGCAGCTGAAGGCCTATACCACAGGCACAGCAACTCGGGATCCAAGCCATGTCTGTGACCTACACCACAGCTCATGGCAACACCAGATCCTTAACCCACTGAACGAGGCCAGGGATTGAACAGAGTCCTCACAGATACTAGTAGGGTTCATTAACCAGTGAGCCACAAAGGGAACTCCAAGAGTATGTTGATTAAAAAAAAAAAGGCAGACATATAAGAATACATAATTCTATTAATTAAAATTCAAAAAGAGACGATTATTTAGTTTTGGATGCACACCTATGTCGTAAAACCCAAAACAAAGTAGCCAATAATCCCAAATATTTAGAATGGTGGGTCCCTCCAGGGAAAGAGAGGGGCTTATAGTGCGGGGGGGGCCCTGCAGCTGCAACAACTTTCTGTTGTGACCTATATGGTAGCAATTTGGGTGCTGGCTTTCTATTAGTTTGTTTCTATTTTATGCATTTTTATATTTTAAAACTGGGGAAAATACTCACTGGTCCCCTTTGGAGGTTGTTAGAGCACCAACTCATTTCTCTAAAAACTGATAAAGGGAAAGAGTCAAGCCTTTCTCCTACTGTATATACCATAATGCAGGATCACAAAACAGGTGCAGAGAGGAAGGTCTTTCTAGAGGTCCAGCAAACAAAAGGATCAAATTAGAAAACTCTCCATCGGGCAGGGAGAAAAATGTGATAGAAACCTGACTTGCCACAAAGGTGGGAGGCATCCCCCTCTCAAACACCCTACCCCCCCAACCCGGGCCACTGCTAGCAACAAGCATTTCCCTGACGACCATAGCAACTCCAGCCATCCCAGCCAGGCTGTGAGCAGAGGGACCACTCTATGGCCATGCCAACAGGGACATGGGCTTATCTTCAGGTGCTGTACATGTTACTTTGTTTCCAGAATTTGTACAAATTTGTGCAGAGTTCTGGGGGCGGGGGCAGGCACCTCCTGAGCATGGCCGGTGGAGGAGGCGTCCAGGCCTCAGGTTCAGGGCAGAGGCCCAGCCTCACGGCCCTGGTCCAGAGCAGCCTCGGGGTGAGGCAGTCAAGGGGTCCTAGGAGGAGCAGGGGGGCTCAGGGTCTGGTGCTGATGCAGGCTGGGGTCTACTGCTTCATGGATCCCCAACACCAAGGCAGCCTGGAGGCCGCTCCCTACCCATACGGCCCTCAGATGGAAATGTTGGGACTTGATTTCTCCCAGGGGGGGCTTTTCTTGGTCCCACTTGGGAGTGGTGGGGAGGGAAGGAAGCAGACTGTGACTTGCCACCCCGCCTGTGGCTGGGTCCAGGGTCACCCGAGGCAGCTCTGTCACTTACCTGGCCAGCTGGTGTGAGGGGGATGGGTCCCAATGCCCACCCAGGGCCAGTGACAAAGTGCTAGGAAAGGGGGCAGAGGCAGGGATCTTGGGCCCTGTGGCGTGGGGAGGCCTCCCATCAGAGGCACCCTGTCTGGGACAGGGCCAAGTGGGGCAGGTGAGATGGCAGCCAGTCACCCAACACTAGGAGAGCAGGCGGCAGTGGCCGCCTGGTGCCCGATGAAGCTGTTGATAAGAGGTGACACCCGATATCCTGCTGCAGGTGGGGCGGGAGGAGGGGAGGCAGGAGTGGAGACAGCCGTGTTCAAAGGGTGAGGTTTCTGTTTTTGTTTTTGTTTTAGGGCTGCCCCTGCTGCCTATGGACGTTGCCAGGCTAGGGGTCATATTGGAGCCATAGCCCCTGGCCTACACCACAGCCACAGCCACTCCAGATCCAAACCGCATCTGTGACCCACTCCACAGCTTACAGCCATGCGACACCCTTAACCCACTGAGCGAGGCCAGGGATCAAACCCACATCCTCCATGGATACTAGTCAGGTTCTTAACCCGATGAGCCACGATGGGAACTCCCAGAGGGCGTTTTGAATCCCAGCTATATAACAACACAAGCAGGAACCAGGAGCTTTAAGCCCCTCTGCCGCCTCAGCTCACCCATCTGAAAACAGGGTGCTGGGAAGGTGACACGAGCTCTGACACAAGCAGCCTTGCATGGTGCCCAGCACATCGGAAGTGCTCAACAAACACCACATGCTGCTGTTATGGAAGTTGGGGCTGCTGCTGAGGGCTCAGCAGGGGGAAGCAGGGTGGGGTCAGCTCAATGCAACACAGATCCACAGAGGGAAAGCCCCAGGGGATAAGGACAAAGAGGGTTTCACCACCATGGCCGGTGCCCGGTTCAGTCTGGGCACACAACACTCAACATATATTTGTTGAATGAATGCATGAGAGTAAAACTATGAACCCATATCCACTAACACAATGTATTAACAAATTAGAGCATCCCATGTAAGAATCCGAACTCTAATCCCAGGTCTGCCCCCTTTCTGGCTGTGCAACCCCAGGCAAGGCATCCCTGCCCCCAACCTCAGCTTCCTCATGGACCAAACAGGAATACTGGTAATTAATAAATACCTTTCTCACAGTGTCAAAGCAGAAATTGGACATGAGGGTGGACTTGATGCTGTCAGCACCCCTTTCTCAGATGGGGTACCCACCCCCAAGTCTCTGCACGTGTGGGTTGCTAATGGCTCATAGATGCTCCCTTCTCTTGGGAGTTCTTGTTGGTTGGTTGGTTGAGTTTTTTATTAAAGTATAGTTAATTTACAATATTACTTTCAGGTGCACAGTATAGTTTTTTGTTGTTGTTTTTTTTGTCTATTTAGGGCTGCGCCAGCAGCATCTGGAGCGTCCCAGGATAGGGGTCGAATCGGAGCTACAGCTGCCAGCCTACACCACAACCACAGCAAAGCCAGATCAGAGCCACGTCTGCACCCTACAGCGCGGCTCACGGTAATGCGGAATCCTTAAGCCACTGAGTGAAGGAAGGGATCGAACCTGCATCCTCATGGATGCTAGTCAGCTTCATTTCCAGTGAGTTATGGCAGGAACTCCATGATTCAGTATTTTTACACTGTATACTCCATTAAAAGTTTTTATGAGATAATGGCTATAACTCCTTGTGCAATACAATATATCCTTGTTGCTTATCTATTTTATACATAGTAGTTTATATCTCTTAATCCTATACCCCTATCTTGCTCCTCCTACCTCCTCTCTGGTAACTACTGTTAGTCTGTGTTTTCTATATACATTCATTGTTTGTTTGGTTGGTTGGTTTTTTTGTCTTTTTAGGGCTCCACCTGAGGCATATGGAGGTTCCCAGGCTAGGGGTCTACTCAGAGCTGTAGCTGCCAGCCTACACCACAGCCACAGCAACTGAGGATCAGAGCCAGGTCTGCAACCTACACCACAGCTCACAAGAAGGCCAGATCTTTAACCCACTGAGCAGGGCCAGGGATGGAACCCACGCCCTCGTGGATACTACTCAGGTTCATTACCACTGAGCCATATTATTTTTTAGATTCCACATATAATGGTATTATAGGAGTATTATTTTTTAGATTCCACATATAATGGTATTATAGGAGTTCCTGTTACGGCTCAGTGGTAACAAACCCAACAAGTATCCATGAGTATGTGGGTTCAATCCCTGGCCTGGCTCAGTGAGTTAAGGATCCAGTGTTGCTGTGTGGCTTAAAAAAAAAAAAAAAAAAAAAAAAGGGAAAAAATGATGTTATACAGTATTTGTCTTTCTCTCTGACTTTATTTCAGGCATAATATTCTCTATGTCCATCCACATGGCTGCAAATGGACAAATTTCATTCTTTTTACAGTTGAGTAATATTCCATTGTAAATATGTACCTAATCTTCATTATCCAGTCATCTGTTTTTAGGGCCGCACCTGCAGCATTTGGAGGTTCCCCCCTGCTAGGGGCTGAACTGGTGCTGCAGCTGCTGGCCTACACCACAGCCACAGCAACAGCAGATCAAAGCCACATCTGTGACCTACACCACAGCTCATGGCAACGCCAGATCCGTAACCCACTGAGCAAGGCCAGGGATCAAACCCGCATCCTCATAGTTGGGTTCATTACCTCTGTGCCAACACTGGAACTCCCTATAATAAAAAGTTTAAAAACAAAAGAGAAGAAAACCAAGTCCAAGGGCAGGCATTGCATGGCCCAAGGCCCCTCCGTATGTCAGCATCAGGGCCAGGACTTCACCTGGGCCACCTGTCCCAGCCAGGTCCATGAGGCCGACTATCTAAACTACTTAGCACCTGCCCCCCAGCTCTTCTCCTGATTCTTCCTTCAGATTCCTGAGCTGATCTCCTGCTCTGCCCCTATGCCCACCTCTCAAATTCCAACCTCTGCCCTGTTGTCCCTGACGTTGCTTTTCCTGGAAGGCACCTTCGCCCTCTCCGAATCTTCCATCCCTTCCTCCAGATCGGCTCCTGCAGATCCTCCCACAATCGGTCACTCCCAGTTTGGGGAGCACGCCTCCCCCTGAGAGAAGTAGTCCTCCCACACCCTGAGAGAGGGGCTGTGGCATCCAGGCTAAGAGCCTCTGGATGCAGACTGCATGGCTGTGCATCCTGCCTCAGCCACGTATTCACCGGTGTGACCTCGGGCAAGTCATTTTGCCTCAGTTTCCACCCCTGTAAGATGGGTGAACCTCACAAAGTCCCTGAGAAGATGAAATGAGTTAATCAGTATGGATAAACAGAACAGTGCCTGGCATATGTCAGAGGACCTCAGCCCAGCCCCCAGGCTGTCCAGGGCCTGCCTCCCTCATCTGTGCCCCCAACAGGACACCCCAGTGCCATGTGTGCCATGGTGCTCAATCACCACTTTATGGATACTTGGCTTCTCCAGTGTTTCTTCTGCAGCCCCCCCGATGCCCACACTCCCCCACCTCCTCTCCCATCCCAGCAGGTTTCATCCACCCCCAGACTGGGAGGAGGACAGAGAGGAGAAACAAGCCCATGAGGGGACCAGTGAGAAACCAGCGACAAATAAAGACTCTTCCGACCCCAGTGGCAGCATCTGACTCAAATGGCATCACATTTGCATTTGAGGGGGATGCAATTTAAATGCTCATCTTTTAGGAGTTGCCGTCGTGGCACAGTGGAAACAAATCTGATGAGGAACCGTGAGGTTGCAGGTTCGATCCCTGGCCTCATTCAGTGGGTAAAGGATCTGGCGTTGCTTTGAGCTGTGGTGTAGGTCGCAGACGCGGCTCAGATCCTGTGTTGCTGTGGCTCTGGTGTAGGCCAGCAACTGTAGCTCCCATTTGACCCCTAGTCTGGGAACCTCCTTATGCCGCAGGTGGGGCCCCAAAAAGCAAAAACAAAACAAAAAACAGATACAAATGCTCATCTTTTGGAAATATTCCCCATCTTGCCTGGCACTTGGCCTCCCAATACTTGCCCCAGGGATAAACTCTAAATAATCATCAGGAGCCTTCTGGCCGTCTTCATGCAAACATGAACACCAGATCTATTTGTATATTTTTGTCTTTTTTTTTTTTAAGACTGCACCAACAGCATAAAGATGGACAAAAGGCACCTGATGATTATTGGAATTTATCTCTGGGGCAAATATTGGGAGGCCAAGTGCCTGAGTGAGGCCAGGGATGAAATCCACAGCCTCATGGGTACTAGTCTGGTTCATTATTGCTGAGCCATGACAGGAACTCCCACATTTGTGTATTTTTAAAATAGGATCATTCTAAACACATCGTTCTACAAAGTCATGTGTTTTGACTTGCCACTATATCCTGGCCATCTTTCCACCCTAGTTATTAAGCTCTGATCCGTTCTTTTCTCCGTGTCTTCAGCACCTAAAACAGCTCCTCCTGCCACACAAGAGTCACCACCATTCACTGACCAAACGAAAGAAGGAACGGCTGCCCAAAATCACAGCATCCTGAGAGGGCCTAATTATGTCACCAGCCTTCCTGATGAATGTCAGCCTAGCCACACGGCCCGTTCACCCAGCTCTTTGCACCGACTAGGAGGGCGCCCGAGGAGAAAGCCCTGGACGTGAACATGCCGGGTTAAAACGTGGATGTGGCCACACTGCCTAAACCGCAGGCTGACCTGCGCTCTGGGCTGACGGGAGAGGTTCAATTTCCCACAGCCTCTGCCCCCTAAGAGCTTTATTATGATGATGACTTTGATTTCTCGAATGGATTAGCCTTCTTTAGTGACTCCACCCTTGATCATCAAATCTCCTTTTGCCCCTCATGAATAAATGAAAAGATAGATCTTTTTATTATTTCTGAGCAGCTCTAGGGAGCCAAAATTCACAAATGCGGAGCTACTTTCTAGACAAGGAACAGAAACAGTTTACAGATGCGAAATTTTAAAATCTTATTAATTTCTAAAAGTGGATATGTTAATTTTTTTAAAAAAACCTGCCAACTTCCAACAAGTATCCGTTGACCCCCTCCTCCCAATACAAAAGACGAGAAAATAACCCCTCCCCTGTAGGGTGGCCAGACTGAGCAAATGAAAACCCAGGACACTCAGTTAAATTTGACTTTCAGGTACACGACATCTAAAATTTGTAGTAAATGTTTAGTACAAGTACGTCCCATGCAATATTTGAAACATACTTTAAAAAGCCCGCCAAATTTGTTGTTTATCTGAAGGTCAAAGTTAACTGGGCACCCTGGAGTTTACCTGGCAAGCCAACCACAGTCCCCACTCAGTGTTTAAATATCAAATATTATTTATTTATTTATTTATTTAGTAATGGCCACCCTCCGTCCCCCATGGCATGTGGAAGTTCCCAGGCCAGGGATCTAACTAGAGCTGCAGCAGTGACCACACTGAAGCCTTAACCACTAGGCTACTAGGGAACTCCTCAAGTGATTTTTTTTTTTTTTTTTTTTTAATGGCCTCGCCTGCAGCCTATGGCAGTTCCCAAGCCAGGGATTGAATCGGAGCCGTAGCTGCAACTTCAGCAACGCCGGAACTTTTAACCAAGTGCACTGGGCTGGGGACTGAACCCACACCTCTGCAGCAACCTGAGCTGCTGCAGTCAGATTCGTAACCCACTGCACCACAGTGGGAACTCCTCTACAAGTGATTTTTAAATAGTTAGTGGAGGCCCCGTCCGCCCTAGGCATTAGGTATCCTGCCACCACTGCCACCCATGTTCCAGTCTCCACAGGCACCACCCCCCGCAGACAGAACTATAACACCATCTGCCCTGGCATTAGAGTTCCTGTCCCCTCAGAGCCACCTGGGGCCAGGTTCCCTTTGGCCCATCTCCCACCTTCCCGCCCATCCCTCCCAGGGGTGAACACTATCTGCGGTCAGCACATGGCCCTCAGCTGGCAGTCGTTTCAGCTGCAGAGCCACCAGACTAAGAGCACGCCCTGGGCCATACCAGCACCAGAAGGATGGCGAAGTCCTAAGGCCCAACTATTCCAAAGCAACTCGGAAGGGCCCCTCCAGCACCAGAGCACCCTGGGGTCCCTGCTGAGCACAGCTCCACTTCTCTCTCCACCCGTCCTGCTTCCTTCTCCTGTCCATCTGCTAATCCCAAGCCTCTCACCTGCCCCACCAGTCCCAGCCCCCACCTCCCCCTCCAGTCCTCCGGCCCCTGGCTAGAAACCAGCCATAAAGAGCCCAGAGCAGGTGAGTCGGGTGCTGGCTGATAGTTTTTAAAATTTAGCTTAGCTTCCCAGTACATTCGAGATTTTCCACACAGGCACATATTAACTTTGGTAATAAAAACCATTTTTTCCCTTTAAGAAAAATGTGAAACCGAACCAAGCAGCCCTCCTCCTAGATGACATCACACCCCTCCTCCGGGCTTCCCTGGGGGGGACACCCCCCAGATCTGCTGACTCCCACCCCCAGGGCACTCCCCGGTCCTGCCAGGCTCAGGGGCAGTTTCACTTCTCCACTGAAGGCTTTCCATCACCAGCTAGTCCTTGGGCGGAGGAGGGGGTGGGGGGATATGCAAATTCGGAAGGGGTCCTCATCTCTTTTGGGGAAGAGAAGGCTAAAAAGGGTCCTGAACATGGTGAGGAGAGAAAGTATATGATAGGGGAGTTCCCGTCATGGCTCAGCAGTTAGCGAACCTGACAAGCATCCATGAGGACGTGGGTTCGAGCCCTGGCCTTGCTCAGTGGGTTAAGGGTCCAGCATTGCTGTGAGCTGTGGTGTAGGTTGCAGATGCGGCTTGGAACCCTCATTGCTGTGGCTGTGGTGTAGGCCAGCAGCTACAGCTCTGATTCGACCCCTAGCCTGGGAACCCCTAGCCGCAGGCTCAGCCCTAAAAAGACAAAAAGACCAAAAAAAAAAAAAAAGAAAGAAAGAAAATACAGATGGGGACACCTATTTGCTAACTCATTCCACAAGTAGGAGCTAGGCTAGCCTGTGCCGGGCACTGGGGACCCTGGGAGAGGACACAGACCCTGCCCCAAAGGATTCCACAGCTGAAGTCAGGTGGGTGGGTGGGGAGCAATTATTAAAAGCCAGAGAGGATATGGTGTGAGGTGAGGTGAGCCAGGTATGGCAAGGAGGAATTTGTAGATGCTTCTGGAAGGAAGCAGGGTCTCAGCAGACCCCAGAGGGTGAGAAGGAATGGGGAGCGGGGGAGGGAGTGTGTTCGAGGCAGGGGAACAGCTAGGTGAGAGAAGTGTGATTTATTTGAGGAACTGAAAGCAGTTCAGGGCCACTGGGGGCAGAGGGAGGATGAGAAGGGAGAGGAAGCCCAGGCTTGGGGAGGGCAGCAGGGCCACATTTGGGAGGCTGCACTTTGCCTGCCCTCAGGGCAATGGGGAGCCACTAAAGGATGCAGAGCAGAGGCGGGGCAGACTCAGATGTGCGCCTTATAAAGACCACTCTGCCTGCCACACAGTAGGTCCTCAAGGAGCCTCGCTGAAATGGCTGTTGTTATTCTGTGCATCCACAACCATCAGAGGCACACTTATTAATCACGCACACACGACCCACGTGCATGGACTTTAGCCATGGAGCCCCCTCTGTCCCCACAGAGACACGCCCCCAGCAGCAAGGTCCACAG
Organism: Sus scrofa; assembly: GCF_054392235.1. Taxonomy (NCBI): domain Eukaryota; kingdom Metazoa; phylum Chordata; class Mammalia; order Artiodactyla; family Suidae; genus Sus; species Sus scrofa. Next base: position 39,028,703 of record NC_139389.1, on the reverse strand, counting down.
CCCTCTGCATTAGGGAATAGGGACTCTGGGGCCTAGGTTCAAATCCTAGCTCCTCCAGTTGCAAACTGTGTGACCTTGGACAGACAACCTCGCAGTGCCTCAGTCTCTTCATTTGTAAAATGGGGGTAATAACAGCACCGTCCTTGCTGGGCTGCGGTGAAGACTGAATGGGTCAATATGTGAAAAGGGAGTTCCCTTCGTGGCTCAAAGGTTAACTAACCCAACTAGGATCCATGAGGATGCTGGTTCCATCCCTGGCCTCTCTCAGTGGGTTAAGGATCCGGTGTTGTGGTGAGCTGTGATGTAGGTCGCAGATGCAGCTTGGATCCTGTGTTGCTGTGGCTGTGGCGCGTGGCTGTGGCTGTGGCATAGGCTGGCAGCTGCAGCTCCAATCTGACCCCTAACCTGGGAACTTCCCTGTGCTGCGAGTGCAGCCCTAAAAAGCCAAAACAAAACAAAAAAGCAGTCAGAGGACCTAGCCCGTGGCAGATGCTGTGCCCTGTTAGTTTTTCCTGTTTTTACTGCCTCCCTCCCTGCAAGGCCCCCTGGGCCAGCCCCTTGCAGGCACTAAGTAAGCCATCCTCCACTTCCTCCTCCGCAAGCATCGCTCCCGCACTCTCTCCATCACTAGGAACCTTTAAGTCTTGCCCCAGCTCCTTCAAGCCCAGCAGAGAGAGCACAGGACTTGGGGCCGGGAACTGAGGGCCGGCCCTGGCGCTGCAGGCGGCCATGTCTGGGCCTCCGTCTCCCCTCCATGAGATGAGGACAGAACCCCTTACAGTCTTATCAGCATGGCTGTCAAAGGACAACAAGGCCTAGGACGGCTCTGGGAACGTCCATGTCACAGACATAGCCTTGTGGCCAGGCCAGATCCCTTGCTGGCCGCCTCCTCTTCTGCACACAATCCCAAGATCTGTTCAGAACTCACCATGAGGACCTCAGAGGCTGAGGGTGGCCTGGCTTGGGCAGTCTCTGACTCGCTGGGGGTGACAGCACTCTCCCCAGGGCTGGGCCAAAGGTAGAGACCCCCAGTGTGAGTTGGCACCCTTGGAGGAAAGGGCCAACCCCGGGGATCTGAGCAGAGCCAGATCTTCCCCAGGGCCTTCCACCAAGCCTGGGGCAGCCAGGGATTGGAACCAGGAGGCCCCCAGACTCTCCAGGGCCATTGGGACTACAGGGATGCCTCTAAACGCCACAGCTGCCCATCACTTCCAGGACCAGGAAGGACCTAAAGGGGCCTGTCTGCTTTAGGTAGCACTTTGGTCCTGGTGGGTGGGAGGAACGTTCAGGAGGGGGCTCACCCTCCTCCCTCAGGTTGCCTGCTATTTCCTGGAGTTTAAATTGACTCATTCACTTGTTCCACAAACATTTACCCGGTGCCAGACCCTGGTCAGGTGCAGGGACGATGACAGATGAATCAGACAGATTCCTACCCTAAAGCACTTCCAGTCTAGTGGGCAACAAGGCACAAATAACCAGGCCACAGGGCAGGCTAGGTAGGAGGACCCAGGGCAGGAGGCAAGGATCTCTCTCACCTGGGGAATCAGGAAGCAGCCTGGAGGGGGTGGCTTCTGCATGGCTTAAGGACATGTGATAGGAAAGCCAGGTGGTGAGGGATAGAACCTCCAAAATCAGGGACGGCCCTGTTTGCACCCCCGCTATGCCCAAGCCAGGGCAGTGTGAGTTATTTACGGTGGCGCCCAGAGAAAAGCGGCCACATGTGTCCCTGCACGTGGGGTGCAGAGCTGGATGGTGGAGGGTGGGGGCAGCTGGGGCTTGAAGCTAGGTCTAGCCAAGCTCTGTGGTTTGCCACTCTGTCCCTCCCATCCTGACGACCTTTTAATCTTTTCGGGGCCTCCTGTAAGGCAAAAATAAGGAGGAGAGAGTTCTAACTGGCAGCAAGTGGCCTGGCGGGGGGCGGGGGGGGGGCAGTGCCAGACAGACCGTGGCTTCTGCTGTATTTGCAGGCCTTTTATCAGTCACCTCCTTTTCCTCTCCCCGCCCCATCCCAGCAATGGGGGAAGGGGTAGAGAAACAGAAAAAAATTAAAAATATATACATATATATAGCTTTAATTGTAAACCAGACAGGGCGCGCATCAGCTGCTGTGTTTCTCCCCAGCCCACTCTGGTCCAGAAATAGCCTACGCACCAGGCTGGCACCAGCCCACCTACCCTTCCCGTACAGGAACAAGCCAGGCCAGAGACAGACCCCCACCCCCTCTCCCCACTTCAGGCGTGGGTCCCACCTCCCCAAGGAACCTATTTCCTGCGTTTTCCCCAGGGAAAACGCCAGTTCCCTCTCGCAGAGGGCCCAGCGCAGGGACATCCTGACACTGCCTGGGTGATGCCCGTGAAGCCGGCGCTTGAAAGCACCCCCCGGCCCAGGCGCTCACCTCTCCCCAGGTAACTGGTCGACGCTCCCTCGCGCTCTGGCGGGGAGAGATGAGCGTCTGTGCGCCCACCGCAAACACGCACTCGCGAAGGAGAGCCCTCCCTCCCCACCTCCTACCCAAGGGCCAGACCCCCTACCTGGGGGCAGGCGCGCCCCGCACCATCCGCGGCGCCCCGGGGCAAAGCGGGGTGTCGGGCCCGGCCTCAAGCCCGGACCTCTTCCCGGGGGAGAGAGGCTGCGCCGCCGCGTCCCTCCAGATCTCGCTGGGGCTGCGGGAAGGAGGAAGGTCAGAGCCAGGGAGGAGGGGGAGGCTGGCGGGAGGCGTGCACAGATGGGCGCAGATTAGAGAGGCATTTTTAGCGAACCAATGGCAGCGCGGCGCAGGGCGGCGCCGTGTCTGCGCAGGTGGAAGCGCCCCGGCTGCTGAGGCTGCAGCGGCCGGCTTAGGAGGTGCAGGGGGAGGGGGGTTTGGGGGCGGGTGTCCGCACCCCCGGCTCCGAGGCCCGCGCCCTCCTCCGAGGGGCTGCGCGGCGGGCGGGTGCCGAGAGCGCTGCCCCTGCACCCTCTTCCGCAGCCCTCCTGCGGGAGCGCTCGGCACGCGGAGGTGTCGCTCCTCTCCCCCCTCTCTGCCCTTTCTCCACCTCTTAGGACATCCCTGCCGCCCTGTCTGTCTGCTTCTGACCTCTCATAATCTTGCGTCTTCGGCTCACACATACCCCAAACATACCCCCCAGGCACGGTGCGCAGGGGTGACGGCCCCTCCTCCACCCCACCCCCACCCCAATCCCTCGACTCCGCAGCAGCTTCGCCCAGAAGGGCCCCCTCGACCCCACGGGGCAGTCACTCACCCTCCTGCCCTGGTTCAGGTGAACCTACTGTCACCACGACAGAGTCTGGACCGTCTCCTGGGGCTCTCTGGGGGGCTCCTTGTGACCCCCCCCAATGCCGTCACTCTGGCTGCCTTGAACCCTGAATGCTTCCGGGAGCCTGGACACTGCGGACGTGCAAGGGGGCTCTCTTGGATTTATAAGAATGTATTCAATACTTATCTATTGAGAGCCTACTATGTGCTGGGCACTGATGAGGGGCCAGGCTGCAGAGCATATGATACAGACCAAATCTCTGCCCTCGGGTAGTTCGCATTTGTGAGAGAAGACAGATGTTAAATATAACAAACAGTCTATAGAATATGCTTATTTTTAGGACCGCTCTTTGAGCATATGGAAGTTCCCAGGCTAGGAGTCCAGTCGGAGCTGCAGCTGCCACCCTATGCCACAGGCACAGCAACAGGGGATCCGGGCCACATCTGCGACCTACACCATAGCTCAGGGCAACACCAGATTCTAGCTTTCTTCTGTATTTTCTGATTGCAAAACTTAGGTTCATCAAAGCTGAACCACTCCTTTCCCCATCTCCCTCTCCCTCCATTAGTGTTTTGTGCCCAGATCCAGAAACTAAGACTTTCTCCCATTCTCCCAGTTCTTTTCACTTTTCTTCTTTTTTTAAAAAAAAAAAAAAATATTTTATTATTATTTTTTTCTTTTTAGCACCTGCAGCATATGGAAATTCCCAGGCTAGGGGTTGAATCAGAGCTCCCGCTACTGGCCTACACCACAGCCACAGCAACGCCAGATCCCAGGCATGTCTGCAACCTGTGCCAGATCCTTAACCCATTGAGTGCAGCCATGGATTGAACCTGCATCCTCATGGATATTAGTCAGGTTCTTAACCCTCTGAGCCACAACAGGAACTCCTCTTTTCACTTTTCAAAGTATTTTTCCTGGAAGTTCCCCTGTGCCACGAGGGTTTGACTCCTGGCCCTGGAACTTCCATATGCCACACATGCAACAACAACAACAAAACAAAAACAACAGACAAACAAACCCCAGCAAAGTACTTTTCTGATCTCATATCTCCCCAATAACTTACTTTTCTCAGTCCCATTAAGTTCTGACCCACCTGGGATTCCATGGGACCTTCACATCCCACCTAGAGCCCCAAGCTAGCCCTCGGTCAGAAGCCTCCTCTGCTAGACTCTCTGTGCCATTCAGAGCAAGGAGGCAGGCGTGGCTCTCTCCAGAGGAGTTTCTTTGTGTGTGTGTGTGTGTGTTTGCTTTTTTTTTTTTTTTGCTTTGCTTTTTTAGGGCCCCACCTGTGACATATGGAGGTTCCCAGTCTAGGGGTCCAATCAGAGCTGCAGCTGTTGGCCTATGCCACGGGCATGGTGGCATCAGATCCGAGCCATGTCTTTGACCTACACCACAGCTCAAGGCAACACCAGATCCTTAACCCACTGAGGGAGGCCAGGGATTGAATCCACAACCTAATGGTTCCTTGTTGGATTCGGTTCCGCTGTGCCATGATGGGAACTCCCCCAGAAGAGTTTCAAATGCAGACAAAACAGAAAGGGCATGTAGACAGGAGGGGAGACCAGCACTGACCATGCATGTGGAATCAATCAATCAATCACTGAGCAAATAACAACTGGTGATTGGATCGCATGTTTAGCCTGGGAAAGCTGGAGGGAGGTGGGGTAGGTCTGAATTCCCTTTTGTTCCCTCCAACATGGAAGGCTTCCAGGAGGAGGTGACATTTTGAGGAGCTTCTCTAGTCTCATCACATCTCTGGTTGGAAAGGAAGGGCAGGGAGCATGCCCCAATTTTGGCAGAGCAGGATTCTGAAGCCCAGAGAGGAAAAGTGACTGGCTCAAGGTCACACAGTGCATCCGTGACAGAGCTGGGCTAAAAACGGATCAGACTTCTGGTCAGGTGCTGCCGTCACCAGATTCCTCTACCTCCCCCACAAACCTGCACTTGGAGGTGGGGCAGGACAGCGCGGGAAAGCCAATGGCCCAGTAGTCCCACAGTGCTTTATTTTCTGAGCTGCCTCCCAGCAATATGCAGAGAGGTGAGCAGGACACCCCCCAGGGACGAAAGTACTTAAAAAAGAGCCTCGCAGCCCCTTCAGCCTTCTTCTTATCTTCCCATCAGCTGGCTTCACACTTGCAAATTGGTTTCCATCACCTGTCTGGTGGACGGAGGCTGTCGCCAGCTGTGCCTCGGATCTGGAGACTAGGGTGTCAGGAGACTTGGAGTTGTGGCTTTCTCTGTCCATGACTCATGCTGGGGGCGGGGGGGGGGGCTAAACACCCTGAAGACATACGATCTCGACAAGACACTCAGTCTTAGGAGGTGCCAGTGTTAGGACCCAGACAATGCTTGAGAGTTTATCTAGCACATACATAGACAGTGGCAAACTCAGCACTTTTCTTGGATCAGGCCCTTCTGAGCACCTTACACATATAAGCTACTGGGGGTTGGCATGATTCCTAGCCCCATTTACCAAGAGGAAAATTAAGGCCCAGAGAAGTTAGGTAATTTGCCCAAGATCACACCTGATAAGTAATGGAGGTGGAATTCAAACCAGGCAGTCTCTTTCCAAATGCCAGGCTCATGATCGCTTAGCTAGGAAAGAGGCAAACATTTACTGTGGGCCTTACTGTACGCAGGAGGATCTTAGATGATCCCACTTAGTACTATTATCCCCATTTTACAGATAAGGAAACAGGCTCCCTCCTTTGATGAGGCTGCTCAAAGGACATTTGAGTGATTCTTAAGGAATCTGCTCTGGAACAGACCTCCGGGCCTGTACACCATCGCCACCTAGTGGCATTATACCTTAAATGCAGGCAGAATACCTAAGCAGATCCTGGGTGCCAATAAAGATATTGTGTTTGCGTTTCAGTTTTTTGGTTTTTTTTTGTTTTGTTTCGTTTTGTTTTGTTTTGTTTTTTTGTCTTTTTGCTATTTCTTGGGCCGCTCCCGCGGCATATGGAGGTTCCCAGGCTAGGGGTCCAGTCAGAGTTGTAACCGCCGGCCTGCGCCACAGCCACAGCAACGCGGGATCCGAGCCGCATCTGCAACCTACACCACAGCTCACGGCAACGCCGGATCGTTAACCCACTGAGCAAGGGCAGGGACCGAACCCGCAACCTCATGGTTCCTAGTCGGATTCGTTAACCACTGCGCCACGACGGGAACTCCTGCGCTTCAGTTTTTAATTTCTGTGTCCTGAACAGCAAAGAGATGTGGTTTGTTCATAATAACATTTTATAAAGAAGATGTGGTTGTGGGCAGAGTTTGGTACTGGTAATGTCAGCTTCAGAATTAATACATGGAAAGAGGGGAATCTATGCACCTGCATGGGGTGTTGATTTTTAGTTTTCCAAGGGCTGCACGTATGTTGTTTATCAAACCTGATGTTACTTTGACTTCTACTTTCTTTGATGAGGAATGATACTTTTCAAGGGAGCTTGATTGCCTTGGCATTGGAATGTATTCTTGGTGATAAGAGAGGCCCCATTGGGTCAAAGCCCCCATTCAGAACCAGGGAGGATGGGGACTGGACCCCGTGAGTCAGTGGCAGACCTGCATCTCCATCCCAGGCCTCCTTAACTTTAGAGCTGAGTTCCTCTCCAAGCCTGGGCAGTGGTTCAGCTTTGACTCCCTCCAAAGCAAACCCAACCTGAATGAGGAAATGAAGCCAGTCCCAGGTACCGCCATGAAGCTCAATTCTGCAAAGTACCCTCTCCAGCCCAAGGTCTCTGTTTTGCTGCTTTTCAGTCAGAGAACCCAGAGTCTTCCTTCCAACCGTTTCTCCTTCTCCATGCAGCCGAGTGATAGACCAAGGAGGAGAAAACCACAGCACTGGTACATTTGCTTACTCATCACCCTCGCCTCTGGCCACCTGTCCCCTTCCATGCCAGCTCCCCATATCCCAGAGCCCAGGTGAGATGGGAACACATGAGGGGGTGTAGGGCCAGGGGCTGGCCATCTGATCCTGGATCTGCCACCAACTCAGCCTATGGCCTGGGGTGAAACACCGCCTCTCAGATCTCAGTTTCCTCACCAAATCACTGGGAGTGGATCAGGCATCATGTGTTAGAGCTGGAGCCTACAAACCACCCGGTCAACATTTTCCCTACTCTTATGATAGTGTCCTTTGATGCGCAAAGTTTTTAAATTTTTTTTTTCATCTTTTTAGGGCTGCACTCACGGCATATGGAGGTTCCCAGGCTAGGGATCGAATGGCAGCTACAGCCCCAGGCCTACACCACAGTCACAGCAGCACAGGATCCAAGCTGTGTCTGTGACCTACACCACAGCTCACAGCAACACCAGATCCTTAACCCACTGAGTGAGGCCAGGGATCGAACCTGTGTCCTCATGGATGCTAGTCAGATTTGTTTCCACTGAGCCACGACAGGCATTCCCAAAGTTTTTAATTTTTTTATTTTATTTTTTTTTTTTTTTTGTCTTTTTGCCATTTCTTGGGCCGCTCCTGTGGCATATGGAGGTTCCCAGGCTAGGGGTCGAATCGGAGCTGTAGCCACTAGCCTACACCAGAGCCACAGCAACACGGGATCCAAGCCGCCTCTGCAACCTACACCACAGCTCACGGCAACGCCAGGTCCTTAACCCACTGAGCAAGGGCAGGGATCGAACCTGCAACCTCATGGTTCCTAGTCGGATTCGTTAACCACTGCGCCACGACGAGAATTCCCAAAGTTTTTAATTTTAATGAAGCCCAACTTATCTCTTTTTTCTTTTATTGCTTGTGCTTTTGGTGTCATATCCAAGAAATGATTGCCAGATCCAGAATCCTGAAGATTTTCCCCTGCGTTTTCTTCTAAGAGTTTTCTAGTTTTAGCTCTTATATTTAGGCCTTTGATGCATTTGGAGTTATTTTTGGTGTTAGGTAGAGGCCCAGCTTCACCCTTTGCTTTGTGGGTGTCCAGTTTCCGCAGTGCCATTTCTCAAAGAGACTGTCCTTTCCCCATTGTGTAGTCTTGGACCCCTTGGCAGAAATTTGGCCATACACACAGGTGTTCATTTCTGGGCTCTCTATCCTGCTGCATTTGTCTACATGTCTATCTTTATGCGAAAACTACACCATCTTTTTCCAAGTTTTATTGAAGAATAATTGATTTACAATATTGTGATAATTGCTAATGTGCAAAGAGATTCAGTTATACATATACATGCATTCTTTTTCATATTCTTTTTCCATTTAGGGCCTCATCCATGGTATATGGAGGTTCCCAGGCTAAGGGTCAAATCCGAGCTACAGCTGCTGGTCTGCGCCACAGCCACAGCAACACAGGATCCGAGCCATGTCTGCAACCTATACCACAGCTCACGGCCATGCCGGATCCTTAACCCACTGATCGAGGCCAGGGATCAAACCCACAACCTCATGGTTCCCAGTTGGATTCATTTTCTCTGTGCCACAACGGAAATTCCAGAACTACACCATCTTGATTACTGCTGCTTCATAGTATGTTTTGAAATCCTGAAGGGTGAGATCTCCAACTTTGCTCTTTTTCAAGATGTCTAGGAGTTCCCTGGTGGTTCAGTAGGTTAAGGATCCAGTGTATATGTTACTGCTGTGGCTTGGGTCTCTGCTGTGGCACAGGTACAGTCCCTGACCTGGGAACTTCCACATGCCTCAGATGCGGCCAAAACCAAAAATAAATGAACAAGCAAGATTTTTTTGTCTATTTGGGGTCACTTGAGATTCCAATTTTTGTTTGTTTGTTTGTTTTTGTTTTTGTTTTTTTAGGGCCGCACCTGAGGCATATGGAGGTTCCCAGGCCAGGGGTCAAATTGGAGCTGTAGATGCTGGCCTACGCCAAAGCCACAGCAACACCAGATCTGAGCTGAATCTTCGACCTACACCACAACTCACGGCAATGCCAGATCCTTAACCCACTGATCAAGGCCAGGGACTGAAACTGAAACCTCATGGTTATTAGCCATATTCATTTCTGCTGAGCCATGACAGGAACTCCCCAAATGAATTTTATAATGAGTTTCTCTCTTTATGTAAAAAAAGCTATTGTGGGTTTCCCATTGTGGTTCAGCGGTAAACAAACCCAACTAGCATCCATGACGATGCAGGTTGGATCACTGGCCTTGCTCAGTGGGTTAAGGATCTGGCATTGCCGTGAGCTGTGGTGTAGGTCGAAGATGCGGCTCGGATCTGGCGTTGCTGTGGCTCTGGTGTAGGCCGGCAGCTACAGCTCCAATTGGACCCCTAGCCTGGAAACCTCCCTATGCCTCAGGTATGGCCCTAAAAAGACAAAAAAAAAAAAAAAAAAAAAGGCTATTGGGCACTTAATAGAGATGATGCTGAATCTATTTATCATGAAGCCCATCTTCTTACCTCTTTTAGGCCCCCTAGCTTGGCCAGGTGAAGCCTGCCCAGCCTTGGACCCAGGCAGTACTGAGCCCTCAGCCTGGCTCTGCCACATACTGGTTGTGTGAGAGTGAGCCTGGGCCCAGGCTGAACACCACGGGCTCAGCTTTCCCATCTGAAAAACGAGCAAACAGTGGTCATCAGAAGGACTAGCAATAATGTGAGGACAGGAGTTCCCATCATGGCTCAGTGGGTTAGGAACCCAACTAGTATCCATGAGGATGCAGGTTCAATTCCTGACCTCACTCGGTGGGTTAGGGATCTGGTGTTGCCGTGAGCTGTGGTATACGTCACAGACGGTTGGATCTGGTGTTGCTGTGGCTGTGGTATAGGCCAGCAGCTGCAGCTTCAATTTGACCCCTAGCCTGGGAACGTCCATATGCTATAGATGAGGCCCTAAAAAGCAAAATTAATAATAATAACATGTACATACATCAGGGAGTTCCCATCATGGCTCAGTGGTAATAAACTAGTTAGAATGCATGAGGATGTGGGTTCAATCCCCAACCTCACCTCGTAGGTTAAGGATCTGGCGTTGCCATGAGCTATGGCGTAGGTTGCAGATGCAGCTTAGATCCCATATTGCTGTGGCTGTGGCGTAGGCCGGCAACTGCAGCTCCGATTCACCCCCTAGTCTGGGAACTTCATATGACAAGCCCTAAAAAACTTCCATATGTGCAGCCCTAAAAAGAAAAAAAAAAAAAAAAGTACATGGATCAAATGCTTTGTGATTGTTAAATAATTTATTCCTTACAACACTCCTTCTGTGAGTAGGTGCTATTTTATTTTTTTAATTTTTTTTATTTTATTTTGTCTTTTTAGGGCCGCACCTGCCACATGTGGAAATTCCCAGGCCAGAGAATGAACCTGCACTACAGCAGTGACAATACTGGATCCTTAACCCACTGAACCACCAGGGAACTCCAGGGCCTGTTAGTCATGACATCTACGGCAAACAATATTACTTGGCTTCAGGATTTCTTGAGGACTGTTTCAAAGGCAGCTTCCTGAGCCTCTTCTGCAGGGATTGTGATTCTGGGGATCTGGCAAAGCTCAAGGATCTGTTTTTTTTTTTTTGTTTTCTAATGTTTGCTTTTCCAAATGGATATGAGCTTCCTTTTGTAAAAAAAAAAAAAAAAAAAAAAAAAGGTTCCCTGGTGGGATTTCCTGTTGTTGCTCAGTGGGTTAAGAACCTGACTAGGAGCCATGAGGATGAATTGTTTGATCCCTGGCCTTGCTCAGTGGGTTAAGGATCCAGCGTTGCCATGAGCTGTGAGCTGTGGTATAGGTCCTAGAAGAGGCTTAGATCCAGCATTGCTGTGGCTGTGGCATAGGCTGGCAGCTGCAGCTCTGATTCAACCCCTAGCCTGGTGACTTCCATATGCCACAGGTACAGCCCTAAAAAGATTAAAAAAAAAAAAGTTCCCTGCTGGATCAGTGGCTTAAGGATCCAGCATTGTAGCTTGGGTTACCACTGTGGTGCAGGTTCAGTCCCTGTCCCAGAAACTTCCCCAAGCTGTGGGTGCAGTCAAAAGAAAAAGAAAATTTTTTAAAATTTAAAAACACACACATAATACTAATTTACCATCTTAACTATTCTTTTTTCTTCTCTCTCTCTTTTTTTAAGGGCTACAGGTGCACCATATGGAAGTTCCTGGGCCAGCGATCAAACCTGAGCCACAGCAGCGATCCCAACCACTGCAGCAACAGTGCCAGCTTGTATCCTTAACCTCATCTGTCACAACAGGAACTACAGAATTTCCTTCTTTTTAAGGCTGCATAATATTCCATCACATACATACATAGATATTATTTTTTCGGCCACATCCACGACATTCATTAAATTCCCAGGCCCGGGATCAAATTTGAGCTGCAGCTGCAACCTACGCTATTGCTGTGCAATGCCAGATCCTTAACCTGCTATGCCACAACAGGAACTCCAGAACCTATATCTTTTAAGGGCTCCTGGGTGATTCCCAGATGGTACCTGGGCTACACTGTGAGGATCAGAGCTGTTAAGATGTTTCCCAGTTCAAATCAATTCAGTGACAGAGTATTCCAGGAACAAGCACCCAGCGATGACAGGGACAGGGAGTGCTGAGCCCCCATGGTTCACAGGTCTTGGCGCGAGGGTTCTTGCACCCTCTGATCTTCCTGACACGGCAGGCTCTTGGTGAGCCACCGGCACTTGCGGAGTTCTGGCAGCTGAAACTCCCTGTTTCTGCTTCTTAGGGAAGAAAGGCAGGGCCTGTGGAACTTGCCCGGAGGCAGAAAGTCAAACCCTCACCTTGAAGGCACAAAAGAAACTGCTCTCCAATTTGCTAAAAACCGCTTCTACTGCTGAGGAAGTGGAACTGCCATATGGCATCAGCCTTGCCAGCACTCCCAGCCAGCGGCAGAAATAAAGCTGAGGCATCAGAGAGGGAAATGACCTGCCTTTCGTCCATCAGAATGTCGGGGTTCTGGCTGACTTGTCCCCACACTCAGCAGGGAGGCTCGGCCCCCCCGCGGGGAGGAGCAGCAAGGTAGGAAGAGAATCGTGACTTTTGGAGTGGCCCCTACACGTCCTCGTCAAATTACCTGCCTTCCCCTTCAGCCGTCCTGGTGCTGCAGACTGCAGGGAGCCACTTGGCCAGGGGGCGTGAACAAGGGAGGGAGCCCGGACTGGGTGCTCTCGAGGCCAGTGATGTGGGCCTGCAGAGCTGCCCCACACGACCAGGAGCGTTATTTATGGCACCGGCCACGGGGGCCGATCTGTGCCTCCCTCCTGCTCCATCTGGCCCTCCCTGGCAGGGCTCCCGGCTTGATTTACCACCGCAGGGCCATATGTCCTGCCAGCCCTCGACGGACTGCAAGAGACCGGAGCGGAGAGGAAAGACGAAAGCTAATTCCAGGCCTTCCCCGCGCTGGCCCTGCGGGAGGAGGGCCCCGCCCACCCCGTGGTTGAGAGTGGAGCCCTGGCATTCCTTTCTGGAACCGGAGACCACCCTTCCGTTTTTCCCAGCCCCACCCCTCAGTGACTGGAGACGGCTGGGGGAGGCCCCAGGCTCGAGTCTCCGAAAGGTATCAGCTTGGGCTCTGGTTCAGACCAGCCCGAGTTGGAATCTCCAAAGCCCCACCCCCTTCCCCTGGGTGCACCTGCTGCTCCTCCCATCAGGGGGTGGGGCCCGTTTCCCTCTCTGGAATCTGGGGCCTGTCTTGTGACTTGCTTTGACCCACTGAAAGGGATGGAGTGACTCTTTTTGGTCTTTTGAGGGCTGCACCCAAGGCATACAGGCATATGGAAATTCCCAGGCTAGGGGTCAAATCGGAGCTATAGCCGCTGGTTTACACCACAGCCACAGCAATGTGGGATTACAGCCACTTTTTTGATCTACACTGCAACTCACTGCTAGGCCTGATCCTTAACCCACTGAGTGAGGCGAGGGATCGAATCCGCATTCTCATGGATACTAGTCAGGTTCTTAATCTGCTGAGCCACAATAGGAACTTCCTGAAAGTGCTAAATCTTAGCCAGTAGGAGCTCCAGCCATTCTAAAAAAAAATTTTGGCTGCATCTGTGGCATAGGGCAGGTCCCAGTCCAGGGACTGAATCCAGTTCACATCTGCGACATATGCCACAGCTGTGGCAATGCTGGGTCCTTAACCCACTGCACTGGGTCAGCTATTGTACCCAAGTGACCTGAGCCACTGCAGTGGGATTCTTAATCTGCTGCACCATGGCAGGTACAATATTATTAATTAAACTACAGACCTTACTTTAATAATTTCATGATTTTCCCACTAATGTCTCTTTTTTGCCTCCAGGATCTGATCCATAATCCCGCACTGCATTTTGTTGTTATTTCTCCGTAGTCTCCTTCAATCTGTAAGTCTCTCCTTGCCTTTTATGACACCGATCATAATATTTTCTCAATGAGCAAGCCAAAGCAATTTCTTTAAAGGAAGAATGAAGTCTGAAGACCTACACTATCTGATTTCAGGTCTATCTATAAAGGAAGAGTATTAAGGATGTGTGATAATTGTGTAAGGATGTGGAGTTCCCGTTGTGACTCAGTGGAAACAAACCCAATTAGTACCCAGGAGGACTCGGGTTTGATCCCTAGCTTTGCTCAGGGTGGGCTAAGGATCCAGCATTGCCATGAGCTGTGGAGTTTCAGCAGCTTCTCTGCAGCACCAGGACATAGGTTCAATCCCCAGCCCAGCACAGTGGGTTAAAGAATCTTGCTGCCACAGTTGCGGTGTAGGTTGCAACTGTAGCTCAGATCAGTTCCCTAGCCCAGGAATTCCATATGCTGCGGAGCAGCCAAAAATGAAAATAGGAGTTCCCATTGCGGCTCAGGGATAACGAACCTGACTAGTATCTATGAGGACTCGGGTTCAATCTCTGGCTTTGGTCAGTGGGTTAAGGATCTGGCGTTGCCGTGAGCTGTGGCGTAGGTCGAAATCGCCGCTCAGATCCCAGTTGCTGTGGCTGTGGCACAGGCCGGCAGCTGCAGCTTCAATTCGACCCCAGCCTGGGAATTTCCATTTGCTGCAGGTATGGCCCTAACAAGCAAAAAAAAAAAAAAAAAAGAAAAAGAAAAAGAAAAAAAGAAAAGAAAGAAAGGAAGGAAGACAAAAAAATAAGCAAATAGAGGAGAAATCACACACTCTCGGCCCCATGGCAACAGATGTGGGTGAGGTGTGTGTGTGTGTGTCTGGGAACATATCGGCAGCCATCCTTCTGCGGATCACAAACTCACATGTTGCCGTGTGAGCTATAAATGAAAATTCACAGCACAGATGGCCCTTTTGAGGAGGTTTCTTCAGGAGGAGGGAGGTGACATGCTACAGGACTAGGAAGCTATTCTAGATAGTGTCTGCTGAGGATGTCTGGTTTAATGTTGTCACAGCCAGGGCCTCCCTGTTCCTGTACCTGGGCCCTGAGACGGTGCCCTCCACCCTGTTCCCAGAGCCACAGGCATAGAGGTCGCCATGCAGCCATAGAGGGCACTGCTCCCCAGGACTCCTTCCACTCCCTCTGTGACCAGGAGATTTTATTCAAGACTCTAGGACCTCAAAAGGAAAGGACCTGCAACTAGAACATCTCTGCAAGCCACAGTTAATTCGCTTCCAATCTGGGGGAACCCCAAGGGGCCCCTGGGGACCTAGTCCTTGACTTCCATCTTTAGCAGAAGCACTCCAGATCTTAGAGCTTCCTTAAAGTCGGTGGTTCTCAACACTGATGGCTTTCAAACTGCTGTAGCCCTTACCCTTGTTCACCAGGAAACATGTATAAGAACATCCTTAGGACTTCCCATTGTGGCACAGTGGAAATGGATCCAACTAGGAACCATGAGGTTGCAGGTTCAATCCCTGGCCTCATTCAGTGGGTTAAGGATCTGGTGTTGCCGTGAGCTGAGGTGTAGGTCACAGACGCGGCTCAGATCTGGTGCTGCTGTGGCTGAGGTGTAGGGCGGCAGCTGTAGCTCTGATTAGACCCTTTTCCTGGGAACCTCCATATGCCTCGGGTGTGGCCCTAAAAAGGCAAAGACAAAAAAGAACATTCTTAGCAGCCTTACGTATAAATCCAGGAAACAACTTAGATGTCCACCAACTGGTAAATGGATAAACAAATGCGGTTCAGCTTCACAGTGGAATGTCACTCTGAGCAAAAAGGACAAACCATAGCTACGACATGGGTGCTCGTGGACCTAAGGATGGAGACGGGAGGGGAGCCAGACCCAAATGAATACGTACCATGGTGACATCAAATGCTTTCACTGGCATGTGGAATCTGAAAAAAGGACAGAATGAACTTCTTTGCAGAACAAATACTGACTCACAGACTTTGAAAAACTTACGGTCTCCAAAGGAGACAGTTTGGGGGTTGGGGGGATGCGCTGGGGCTGTGGGATGGAAGTCCTATAAAATTGGATTGTGATGATCATTGAACAACTGTAAATGTAATAAATTCATTGAGTAATAAAAAAAGAAAGAAGGAAGGAAGAAAAGAAAAGAAAAGAAAAAAGAAAAGAAACCAACCAGTATCCATGAGGATGCGGATACGATCCCTGGCCTCACTCAGTGGGCTAAGGATCCAGTGTTGCTTCGAGCTGCAGCATAGGTCACAGATGTGGCTCAAATCTGGCATTGCTGAGCCACAATGAGAACTCCACTCCCTCCTAATCTAACCCAGCTCTCTCCATTAGGACAAATTCTGAGCTCTTCATCTAAAATTATCCTGGGGTTTTTTTCACCAGCGTGTCTCAGGTGCAAATGCAACGAAATCTAAAACTGAATTCATCTCTCATAAACAATTTAGCAGTGTTTCAGATAAATCAAAGCATAGCTTATCGAGGAAGTGATGTTGAGATATCAGCTAACTCTTTGGAAGGAATATTTTTACATCAGGAGAGCTACTCCAGGAGGATGAGATCAAAACATAAACAATTTAGTTACATAAAGACTTTGAGGGAGTTCCTGTTATGGCTCAGCAGGTTAAGAACCCAACTAATTTCCATGAGGATGAGGGTTCGATCCCTGGCCTGGCTCAGTAGGTTAAGGATCCAGCATTGCTCTCGGCTGTGGCATAGGGTGCAGATGGGGCTTGGATCTCATGTTTTTGTGGCTGTGGTACAAACCAGTAGGTGCAGCTCTGACTCAACCCCCAGCCTGGGAACTTTCATATGTCTCAAGCGCGGCCCTAAAAAGAAACAACAACAAAAAAAGACTTTGAATATTTTTGTAGGTGAACTGGGGAGTCATTGGAGGGTTTTAGGCAGAGGAGCAACGTGGTGAGGTGCAGGCAGGCTCACTCTAGCTACTGTCAGGAAAGAGACCTGGAGGCTCGCATCTCAGGACGCTGCATTCCTATGTTGCTGCTGGCAAGTGGAGCAGTCACCCCTGCTTTCAAGATCTTCTGTGTGTCTTTGATGTTCCGCAACTTCATTCTCCTATGTTTAGGCATGGATCTGTTTTTATCTATCCAACTTGGGATCTGATGATCTCAGTGAATTTGAAGTATCTTGTCTTCCAAGAATTCTGGGGGCTACCCTGACAGAGCCTCTGTCACACATTGTCTATTATTTCCTTAGGAGACTTCTCATAGACGTGGACTAGACTTTCCTCCTCTGTCCTTCAAACTGCAAATCCTTTCTTTCAACTATCCCATCTCTTTTCACCTCTGGCCTACACTGTAAACATTTTTTTCCACGTCTATCTTCCATTTCATGACTTTTCTCGTCAAGAGTGTCAAATCTATTGCTTATTCTTTTTTTAAATTGTTTTAAATTTTAATCATTTTAGTTTACATTACCAGGAATTTTACTGCATTCTTTTCCAAATCTTCTTGACCAGTCCATAGATTAAGTTGTTCCTTGTCCACAGGTTAAAGCTTTTATTTTTATTTTTATTTATTTTTAAAGTTTTTTTTAAATGTCTGAAAACATGTTGAGCTTTTTAAATTTTAATTTTATTTATTTTGCTTTTTAGGGCCACACACACGGCATATGGAAGTTCCCAGGCTAGGGTCATATCAGAACTGTAGCTACCAGCTTACACCATAGCCACAGAAATACCAGATCCGAGCCATGTCTGCGACCTACACCACAGCTAATGGCAACGCCAGATCCTTAACCCACTGAGCGAGGCCAGGGATCAAACCTGCAACCTCATGGTTACTAGTAGGATTCGTTTCTGCTGCACCACTATGGGAACTCCTAAAATTTATTTAAATTGTGGCAAAATATATATAACATAAAATTTACTATCTTAAACTTTATGGAGTTCCCACTGCAGCTTGGTGGGTTAAGAGCCTGACTAGTATCCATGAGGATGTGGGTTTGATCCCTGGCCTCACTCAGTGGGTCAAGGATCCGGTATTGCTGTAAGCTGTGGCATACATAGGTCGAAGATGCTGCTCAAATCCCACATTGCCATGGCTGTGGTGTAGGATGGCAGCCACAGCTCCAATCCAACCTCTAGCCTGGGAATTTCCATATGCTGCGAAAGTGGCCATAAAAAGAAAAAAAATTCAGTAGTGTTAAGTAATTCACATTGTTTTGTGATCATCCTCCAGAGGAACACTTTTCATCCTGCAAAACTGACAAACACATGTTTTTAAACAGTGAAATCACAAAAACACTTGAAGAAATTATAGGTGAATATTTATATAATGTTGAGACGTGGAATGACTTTTTAAGCATTGTGCCAAAGCCTGAAACCAAAAACTGATGTTGCGGTGAGGATTCCATTCCTGATCCAGGGAGCTTCCACATGCCGAGAGCTCAGTTTAAGAAAAAAAAAAAAAAGAGGAGTTCCCATTGTGGCTCAGTGGTTAACGAATCCAACTAGGAACCATGAGGTTTCCGGTTCAATCCCTGGCCTTGCTCAGTGGGTTAAGGATCCGGCAATGCCGTGAGCTATGGTGTAGTTTGCAGATGTGGCTGTGATCCCCTGTTGCTGTAGCTCTGGTGTAGGCCGATGGTTACAGCTCTGATTAGATCCCTAGCCTGGGAACCTCCATATGCTGCAGGTGGGGCCCTAGAAAAAGACCAAAAAAAAAAAGTGAAACTTCTTCAAAATGCCATAAAATTTTTAAAAACTAGGAGAAATCCTTAAAAACATGTGACAAAGAGCTTACTATGGTTTTAAAGGGTGATTATGTAAATAGGAATTTCATATTAATAAGAAAAAAAACCTCAATAAAAAAACAGGTAATGGAAATGAATTTTTTTAAGGGCCACACCTATAGCATATGGAAGTTCTCAGACTAGGCATGGAATCAGAGCTTAAGCTGCCAGCCTACACCACAGCCAAAGCCACACCAGATCTGAGCAAATTTTTTTTTTCTTTTTAGGGCCACACCTGCAGTATATGGAGATTCCCAGGCTAGGGACTGAATCAGAGCTACAGCTGCCAGCCACAGCCACAGCAACACCAGATCCGAGCCGCGTCTGTGGCCTACACCACAGCTCAAGGCAACACTGGATTGAAGACCCACTGGACAATGCCAGGGATCGAACCCTCATCCTCATAGATCTTAGTCAGGTTCGTTAACCGCTGTGCCATGAAGGGAACTCCTTGGAAATGAATTTTTAAAGAAAGAACAAAAATGCCTAAAAAGAAAAGAAAAAAAAATGTTTAACCACAGAAGTAATCAAGAAAAGCAAATCAAAAGAACTATGAGATTAATATTTATGTATCATACTGACAGAAATGAATATCCAATGTCAGCAGGGTTAATAGGGAGTGAGCCTTGTTTTAACACCTGACCAAAATATAATTGATAATGCCTTCCAGAAGTCAATGTGGCATGTGTCAAAAACTTAAAAATGTGTGCTTTATTACTCAACAATTACACTCCAGGAATTTGTCACAAGGAAAATATTGGACAAAGGTGTGGATAAGTACGTGGCATCGTTTATTATAATAGTGAAGGATTTTTAATATATATATCCAACCATGGCATTGATTAAACCATTCATCAGCAGACTACTATGTAGTCATAACAGTTGCAGGCAATGACATGAAAAATTCGTGGAAGTTCCCATCTGGCTCAGCAGGTTAAGAAGCCCACTAATCTCCTTGAGGATGCAAGTTGCATCCCTGGCCTCACTCAGTGGGTTAAGGATCCAGTGTTGCTACAAACAGCTGCGTAGGTCCCAGATGCAGCTCTGATCTGGAATTGATGTGGCTGTGGTGCAGGCCGGCAGCTGCAGCTTCCATTCCACCACTAGCCTGGGAACTTGCATATGCTACAGGTGTGACGGTAAAAAGAAAAAAAAAATTCATTATGTATTATTGGGAAAGGAAAAAACAGGTTGTCAAACAGCATATCATGATGTACACACAAAACATTCCGTTTTTGTTAAAAAAATATATAGATTTCCTATGAGTCTGGAAGAATGTATACCAAATTGTTAATAGCGATTCTTTGGTCGATAGTATTCTACTTTTATTCTTTTATAATTGTTATTACTGTTGTTTATTTTTGTCTGAATGGTCTCTTTTTCCCGCTCAAAGAGCATATATTACTTACATAATAGTAAGTTAAATCACCGACAGGAAACAAAGAAAATAAATGAGTAGCGCACTTGCAAAGGGCCTGCCCAAGCATAAATGGCTATTTATCGACAAAACCCACAGGTTCAGAAGCCGGCCCCAGCGGTTTCCACGTGCGTGCTGTCAGGCTTCTCAGCGGCTGCCAGGAGCCGCCAGTCTCTCAGGCACTGCCGAGGCCACCCCAGGCCGCGCGAGGGTCCTGACAGGGGGCGGGGCGAGGCAGCCCGGAAGAGACGCTGCGCCGCGCATGCCCCTTCCTTTCTAGCTCCGGCCCCGTACGCAGTAGCCGCCGCGGTGAGTTCCTCTGGAGTCTGGGTTCCATCGGCCCCCATCCTGGCCCTCTGGCTGCTGTAGTCGCTGTGCTTCCCCAGGCGTGGGGCGGAGGAGGCCCTCTCCCGCTCCCCGCACGGCCATTTCCGAGTAGTGAGAGCGGCCAGGGGCGCATTTCGCAGGGCAGTGGGATTCTGGCTTGCGAAGATTGGCATCCCATGGCGGGGGCGGAGGAAGGGAGGATCCGGCTTGGGAGGCTGTCGCTCCTGCGCGCTTTTCCTTCGGGGCAGAACTCCGCACTCCGTGCTGCGTCCTTACCCGGCCCTGGAGCTCTAGCTCGGGAAGAGAACGGTAGGCTGAGAAGGCTCTATCCCTTTGGTTTGGGGTCAGTGGCCTGTTAAGGGCCGAGGGCTTTCCTCTGGGTCCCTCGCGCCATTCCGCACTAGGTAACCGTGGTTGAAGGTGCCGAAATAGTCCGCGCGTGCAGGAGCTGCGCCCCCTTTCCACCTTTGTTGTGAGAGCGAAAGTCCGGAGCGAGTATGTGCACAACTCCCCCCGCCCCTACAGGTTTATTTTTTAATGTTTTGGCAACTTCTCATCTGAATCGTTTTTCAAGGGTGGAGGAGGGAACGAGTAATTGTTAGGGTTCCCTTCTGTGGAGTTTGAATCCTTGTTTACTGTTTTCCACAGATTTTATTCCATTGAACAGTGGTTATTGTCGTTTCGGGATGATGGTTCCTGGCCCTTGGCCACATTGCTCAGAAGTTATTTATTTATTTATTTATTTTGTGTTTTGCCATTTGTTGGGCTGCTCCCGCGGCATATGAAGGTTCCCAGGCTAGGGGTTTAATCGGAGCTGTTGACACCAGCCTACGCCAGAGCCACAGCAACGCGGGATCCGAGCCGCGTCTGCAACCTACACCACAGCTCACGGCAACGCCGGATCGTTAACCCACTGAGCAAGGGCAGGGATCGAACCCGCAACCTCATGGTTCCTAGTCGGATTCGTTAACCACTGCGCCACAACGGGAACTCCCCAGAAGTAATCTTGATTATATCGCTTCCTTCTTGCAGATGCTGATGCCCAAGAAGAACCGGATTGCCATTTATGAACTCCTTTTCAAGGAGGGAGTGATGGTGGCCAAAAAAGACGTGCACATGCCGAAGCACCCCGAGCTGGCGGACAAGAATGTGCCTAATCTTCACGTCATGAAGGCCATGCAGGTAGGCGTGGGTGCAGATGGAGGGATTTTCCATGGTGTTCAAGGCAGATTCTAAGGAGAGGTCAGGACAGCCAGAGCAGCTTGATATCTTGAAGGGCTGTGAGGTAGACACACCCTGAAAACTTGTCTGTTGTGCAGTTTAGCCTCCCCTTTACACTGCATTTCTAGCTTCCAGCGTCTAGTTGGGTTTTAAACTGTAGTTTTTTTTCTTACAGTCACTCAAGTCACGAGGCTACGTGAAGGAACAGTTTGCTTGGAGACATTTCTATTGGTACCTTACCAACGAGGGTATCCAGTATCTCCGTGATTACCTCCACCTCCCCCCTGAGATTGTGCCTGCTACCCTGCGCCGCAGCCGTCCTGAGACTGGCAGGCCACGGCCCAAAGGTATAGTGTAGTGTCCCCAGCACCTCCGAGGACCTGCTCTGAAATTGCTCTTTCTGGGCTGAGGGGCATGTGAGAATCTGGGGGTTTTGCGAGATGGTCTTATAATATGCCATTGGAAACAGCTTTTGAGGGACTCTGGCATGCAAACCTCAGGTCAGGTCATGGAAACTTTGATGGAACTGGATGGACTCAGGTCTAAAGGCCATCTCTTGGAGTTCTGTCGTGGCACAGTGGAAACGAATCCGACATGGAACTATGAGGTTTCAGGTTCGGTCCCTAGCCTCGCTCAGCAGGTTGGGGATCCAGCGTTGCCATGAGCTGTGGTGTAGGTCAGACTTGGCTCAGATCTGGCGTTGCTATGACTGGTGTATGCCAGCAGCTCCAGCTCCAGTTAGACTCCTAGCCTGGGAACCTCCATATGCCGTGGGTGTGGCCTTATAAGGACAAAAATATTAAGTAAAGGTCATCTTTTGATGGCATTAAGTGCAGAATATTAGTCTAAGAGAATTGAGGAATTTTCCAGTAGAGCAAGGTTGTGCTCATTCCCCAGAAGTCCAGAGCAAAGCTGTTTACCACATGTGAAACATATGAAGGATTTTCCAGAGGTTCTTGGCAATAGGAACAAAAATAATCAAAAGTCAAGTAGAGGAGAACAGGATCTAGAGAGAGTGTGTGTTTGTGGTGTGTGATAGGCTGTTTTGTGGGGGGATTACCTTCTGACTCAGGATCATTGCCGGCTCACAGATGGCACTTGTAAAGGTTATGATTTCCTTTCCTTAGGTTCTGAAAACTTGTTATAGAAACTTTGTAGGGAGGAGCAATTTGTGGATTTGAGTGAAGAGATGGAATGTAGAGATTCCTCAAAGCATGGTCATCTGACCAGGTTCCCTGGGAAGAGACTTGGTGGAGCTTAGGAATCTTAGAGTTGGAGAAGCTCCCTAGGAGATCTGGTGGTCAGGTAGGATTACGTGCCTTTAGAGCAAAGGTTCTTCACTGCATCTTGACACCTTTGGGGGGCAGGTCGGTTCTGATGCTGTTGTTTGTTCCCACACAAGCAGTGATTTGCCACAGGTAGGGCCTGGTTTTCATTTACTTTAGCTACTTCACTACAGATTAAATTGTATCTTTCCTTCTTTTTTTTTTTTTTTTTTTTTTTTTTTAAAAAAAAAGGTCCAGGAAGTTCCCACTGTGGCGCAACAGGGTCGGTGGTGCTTTAGGAACACTGGGACACAGACTTGGTCCCAGGTTCAGTCTCTGGCCTGGCACAGTGGGTCACAGATCAGCATTGCTGCAGCTCGGGTCTGATTCCTGGCCTGGGAACTCCATATGCTGCAGGGTGGCTAAAAAAGAATAAAGAATTCGACTGCCCAGGAGAGGGTTCCATTCCCAGCCTGGTGCAGTGGGTTAAAGGATCTGGCATTATTCCTTGGCCCAGGAACTTCGATAAACCATGGGTGCAGCCGTTAGAGGGGGTTTCTTGCTGTGGCACAGTGAGATCTGCATCATGTCGGGAGCTCTAGGACATAGGTTTGATCCTCAGACTGTTACAGTGTGTTAAGGATCTAGCGTTGCCACAGCTGCGGCATTGGTCACACCTGCGGTTGAGATCTGAGGCCTGGCCTGGGAACTCCGTATGCTGTGGGGTGGCTAAAAAATGAATTGAAAAATTAAAAGAAAAAAAGTCTGGGAGGTCTCTGGTGGTCTCATGGTTAGGACTTAGAACCCACTGTGGACCAGGTTCAACCCCTGCTCTGGGAACTGAGATCCGGCATGAAGACTCTGCAGCCATCCCCAAAAGTCCATACTCTAATCACGTGAACTCTCGATTAATTTTCCAGGGTAACAAAGTAAACTAGCCTAATCTTCCAGTTTATGAGACTGTTTTTAAGGTAGCTTTTAAAATCTGCCTTCATATATTTACATCCCACAGCCTTGCAGGGGACTAGGAGAAGCCCAAGGGGAGGGGACTAAAGGATTCTTGGTGGTCTCCGTGTTTCTGTGCTTACCTTGGGGATGTGGCTTGCAGCTTATGGTACTTGTTTCCTGTTTGCACAGAAAGTTTTCCTCTTCAAAGATGGGTTAAGTTCAAAATTTTGACCTTTCAAATGTTTGTAGAAATGGCTGGATTTCTTAATTTGCCAAGTACTTGAGGTATGTGGGTTTTTTTGTCGTTTTTTTTTTGTCTCTTAGGGCCACACTTGTGGCACATGGAGGTTCCCAGGCTAGGGGTTGAATTGGAGCTGTAGCTGCCAGCCTATGCCACAGCCACAGCAATGCCAGATCTGAGCCGTGTCTGTGACCGACATAGCTCATGGCAATGCCGGATCCTTAACCACTGAGCGAGGCCAGAGATCGAACCTACATCCTCATGGATGCTAGTCAGATTGTTTCTGCTGAGCCATGATGGGAACTCTGGAAATAATGTATATTTATTTTGAGAAATACAATGGGAGAAAGCAATCCTTTTGCAGATATATGATATTTTTTAGTTAGGGAGCAGGCCCACACATGCAGAAGTTCCCAGGCCACAGCAGGGACAATGGTGGATCTTTAACCTGCTTGGCCATCAGGAAACTCTACATATGACGTTTTAATTAAGATGTGAGTTTTTCTAGGCCTTTGAGGAGCCAGATGTCCATGATGACAACTTTCTAACGGGCTGTTTTGAGTGTAGATGTTCCTGTCCCCATTAACCATCATAACTACGTTGCCCAGTGGGAATGGAGAACAGTTCTAGTTTTCTTGCCTTGTGTTCATTGTATGGTTTAATTTTTGTAGGTCTGGAGGGAGAGCGACCTGCACGATTCACACGAGGGGAAGCTGACAGAGACACCTACAGACGAAGCGCTGTGCCCCGTGAGTATCTGGGTGTTGTGGTAGAATCTTTGGATTCTGCCCTGGCTGGGATTCAGTCCTTGAGGATCCCAAGGTGACCAGGAAAGATCCTTGGTTTCAGTCTCAGATCATCTCCAGCTGGAGTCCTTTGTGCTTCCTGCCTCATGCCAGGGATGGGGATTAGGAGGAAGGCCTCTGAGCAGGGGACACAGAAGACTTGAGGTGTGTTAACTAGAGCAAAACTGGAACCTCTCAGGAAAGCAGTATGCTTTTCTTTGTTTTGTGGTTTTGTTCCTTGTGGTACGCCACTTGAAGGCAGGGCACACTCATTACCTTTGTTGTTTTATTGCAAAAATAGTGCAACATCTTGTTTTTAAATAGCAGGCACTTGCATTTTCTTCCTGGAACAACAGGTGTTTGCTCATTCAATAGATACGTACTGAGTGTGGTATGCCAGACGTGATTCTACCAGTTGGGGGGCTAGTAATATACTTGAGGGACAAAAGGGCCTTCTCTTGTTGAACTTGTAGTTTAGGAGTAGGAGATAAGCAAAATCACATGTATGTTGTGTCCATGGTGTGGGTGCTACAGGGGAAATTTAAAGTGGGGGGATGGGTGTTGCAGTATTTGATGGGGTTTTCAGGGAAAGTTCTGTAAATGTGAGGTTGAGGTGAACATCTGAGGTGGTGAGGCTGCTTAGGGGAAGAGGCTTCCAGGTAAATGTCCTATGGGGGAGGCACCTGGCTTAGCAGAACAGAGGTTAGTGGGAGAGTCCCGTGAAGATGTGGATGTCATAGCTCTGGGTTGGACTTGAGATTTTAATCTGGATAAAATGGGGATCCACTCAACTTGTTTTAAAGTGACTCTTTCCTTATATCGCAATTAAACAGTTACTTGTGATATAAAGGCAAGGTGTGAAAGAATTTTTACCAACTTGTACCACTCTTGCCACCTCCTCGTGCCTGATTCTTCATAGGTGAAATAGAAGTGAGCTCTTGAGTTAAATAAATACCTTACAGGATCGTAGGAAAGTTCTTCCACCAAACGCTCTCAGTTCAGAGAAAGTTCATGGTTGCTCTTAGAAGTTGTCGCCTGGGGAATGGGTCAGAGAATGTGAGTCCCCAAGGTGGGGAGTGAGAGATTGGATTGAACAAAGGTTCTGAGATGGGAAAGGTAGAGTGGCTTGCTGGTCAGAAAGGGCGTAGCCTGAAGTGGGCTGAAAGGAGGCTTGGATTCGATAAGATCTACTGAAACTACTCACTCCTAGCCCTCCCACTGCTGCCCCTCAGGTGTGCATTTGTAAAAATTCCTAGTGGTCACGCTTAAAGCAATTAGAGATGATTTATGTGGATGTTAACTTTTAAAAACCCACTGTATTTTATTAAAATGTTATTTTAACATATAATCTGTATAAACATCAATGAGATAGTTTACATAAGTCTCGAAATCTGATAGGAATCTTGGACATGTCTCAATTTGGACTAGTGGCTGCCACTTGAGACAGAGCAGGACTAGTTCTTTCATCGTGTTTGCCACTTTCCTGCAAGATTGGGTTGGGTGACTTGTCTGCTTATTCTCTAGTCCATTGGATCATGACCATAAATCGATTTCTTGTTCCAGCTGGTGCTGACAAGAAAGCCGAGGCCGGAGCTGGGTCAGCAACAGAGTTCCAATTTGTGAGTATCCCCTTATGCTCCTCATAACAGTTACCCCTCTGCTTGTAGCCCTTGGCGTTTACACATCCAGGAATGCCCAGTCCCAATCACAAAATCAAGTAGGTTGGAGTCACAGTATACAAGCTTCTGAAAATATATAATTACTGAAACGAGCCTCACAGATTAATACTGCACGAGGCATAGTGGTGATTTCTATTCATTAATGGCCGTCATCACCCCCATGAATTCGTTTTCATGAACTATAAAGTGCTCAGCACAGTCATGGCAGATCACTTCTGGGACAGCAGCTGTCTGGCAGGTCTTGACAGCACGCGATTGTTCTCTGAGGTCTCCTTTGTAAAAAGGTGTGTGCGGGGGTTCCCGTTTTGGCACAGCGGAAACAAATCTGACTAGGGACCATGAGGTTATGGGTTTGATCCCTGGCCTTGCTCAGTGGCTTAAGGATTTTGTGAGTTTTGGTGTAGGTCACAGACTCGGCTCGGATCTCACGTTGCTGGGGCTGTGGTGTAGGCCAGCAACAACAGCTCCAATTAGACCCCTAACCTGGGAACCTCCATGTGCCACAGGTGTGGCCCTAAAAAAGGCATTAAAAAAAAGAAGTGTGTGCGGCAGACAAAACATCATGTCCTTTTACTGGGTGCTTCCGTGTCTGTGTATGGGCACACTGTTCATGTTCCCAGTTTACAAATGAGGAACCGGCCTAAGGTGTGAATGTGGCCCTGTAGCCTGTAAGAGCCATGGCTGGGATTTATGGCCTAGATTCTCTGAGCCCTGATATTTGGGGGCCTCTCCAGCGAAACAGGTCTGTGGGATACCACTAACGCTGGCATCATGTGCTTTTTCTTGCAGAGAGGCGGCTTTGGTCGTGGACGTGGTCAGCCTCCTCAGTAAAGTTGGAAGAGATTGTTTTGTGTTGAATAAACCTGTAGCCAGAGAAGACCGTTATCTCTTGTGCCCTGTTTTGTTTGCATTGTGTATCCTGAACAGTAATGGTTTAAAGATCAGAATGTTAATGGGATAAGACTGGATTGGTTCAGGGAGTTGTCCTTAGGCAGGGTGACATCACTTGTTGCTCTCAGAGCTGCATTACATGACTTTACCTGGGCCCTCTTTGTTCCAGCACATGGCTAGAGTCAGCTCTAGGGCGGTTACGCTTCTGGGAGGTGGTTGGAAAGCTGGGCGTCTTCACCACACTAACCATGCAGGCTCACGCAGCTCTGCGTGGTGGGAAAGAAAATTGCTGTATGGTGGTCCTGGAATTACTGATCTTCAAAGCTCAGGGTTTACAAGAATCGGGAGAAAACAATGCACAAAAACATAAGGGCTGCCCAGCCATCCCCTGGGTTTTTCATCTTTGTAATCAAATAAACACAGGACAATTGGAGTTTAGCCTCCTTGAAAACAGAAAATGCACTATCTGGTTTTTCTGGAGTCTGTCATTGGTGACCCAGCTTATGACTTGAAGACGACACAGTGAGTCTTTGGGTGTGGCCAAGTGTCATCTTTTAAGTACCCACCCAGAGAGTTTCTTGAGACCATTTCTGCAATCCTGCACTGCCAACACCAGGTGCCTGGTATAGTGCTAAGCCTTGAAGGTGCAGTCGAATGAGAGCTGCAGGCCAGTTTGGTGGGTGAGGTGCCCACTTTGGTTTGCAGATCAAACTACCACTGCCTCTGGTTGCAGTGAACACACACTTCCTTCGCGGGGTCAAAGGTATTTGAGGCAGCAAGTCTGAGTCAACCAGCAGGCCCACCATGGTAAGGAAAGCTAACAAGACTGATAGCTAATAGAAGTGTATCTTCCTATGGGATTTGGGCATTTCGAAATCATTCGTGGGGTACTATGGGCCCAGCTTGGTATGGGAAGGGAGGAAGGGAAGCTGGTAACTGATAAACTGTAAGTGGTTCTGGGCTGGATAGTAACCACCTGTTTCAGTCCTGAAAGGCAGTTCTAGTTTAGGCCACAAGATGGCAGCCCTCAGCAACCCTGAATGTGCACTTAGAGTCCTGGGGGGTGAGCTTTGTATTCTGAACCACCAATGAGTAGAAGCTTGCTTTGGCAGGAGGGGGTAGTGTTGGGGGAAGCTGTTTCAGAGCAGCCTTGGCTGCCTTGCCAAAGATTGCTTTTTATCCAATTTTTCTGCTGGCTCAAGCCATGTCAAGTGGTTTGCCCGTGTTCACACGCCTTGTGATTGTTTAACCTGGATTCTACTGTGAAATGTTAGCTCTCAGCTTTTCTGCTTCCCATCGAGGCCAGCAAGCAAGCAGATGGGTTTCCTCTATGGCCTTGGTGATTTTCCTGGCCCTAAAATGTCACTCTTTGCCAACCCTTCCCCTCGTGATTTGAATTGGTTACAGAGAGTGTTCTTTAAGATCCCCCATGGACTCTGGGAAAACGAAGAGGTCCACTAGGTAGAGTCAGATCCTGTGGATAAAAGTACACAGATGAAAGTGGTTCTTGCTGCCTGCCAGAACCTTGGCAGGTAAATTGAATGGCCCCTGGCATGGAATTGCTGTTTTAGGGATCAGTGTTGATAAATGCTCTGGTAAACAGGTGGCTTGAAATCTGCCTTCAAGGACCTCATTGTCTAGTTAAGAAAGCAGAACTAAAGCTATACATTGAGTCCATAATGCCAAATACTGTGTACGTGGCCTGTTAGTGCAGACTGAAAGGCAATGCCAGGCTGGGGAGTGAATGGAGGCTGGAGCGACCCAGAGGGTGGTCTGTGGAGCAGGGGAGTGGGGAGACCAGTCAGGGCATCTTGAAGTTTGATTGGAAAATGATGTTGGATGGTGTCAGGTTACGAAACAGATGTGAAGAATTAAGGTTTTTTCAAAATTCCCTGTTGGCCTAGGGGGTTAAGAATCTGGCGTCACTACTGTGGCACGGGTTCTGTCCCTGGCCAGGGAACTTCAACATTCTGTGGGTGCGGCCAAGAAAAGAAAAAACCAAATGGGGAGTTCCCATCGTGGCTCAGCAGTAACAAACATGACTAGTATCCATTAGGACGTGTTTTCGATCCCTAGCCTCGTTCAGTGGGTTAAGGATCCAGTGTTGCTGTGAGCTGTGGTGTAGGTCGCAGACACGGCTCGGATCCAGCATTACTGTGGCTGTGGTGTAAGCCGGCAACTACAACTCCAATTCAACCCCTAGCCCCAGAACTTACATATGCTGCTGGTGTGGCCCTAAAAAGACATTTAAAAAAAAAAAGGAATATCACCTCTGAGTGATATTTCCTGACAGATCCCACCGTACTTCAAAGTCCAGTAAGCTGTTCTGTGAGTGCCCTTGCAGTCAGCTTTAGCAGGCTGTGTGGGAACTGCTCACACGTGTCCATTTTCTCTGACTTTGAGCCTAGCTCAGTGCCTCACACATGGTATCTCTGTCGTTCACTGCCTCACTCAGTGGTTTAAGGATCCAGTGTTGCCATGAACTGTGGTGTAGGTCACAGACGAGGCTTGGATCCCGTGTGGCTGTGGTGTAAGCTGGCAGCTGTAGCTTTGATTCAACTCCTAGCCAGGGAACTTCCATATACCACAGGAGGTGAAGCAAAACAAAACAAAATTGCAGTATCTGTGAAGCGCTGTAAAATGAGATACGCCTGTATTTAGATCGGATCGATTTTTGATATAAGTATAAGCCCATGAAATCAAGATAATGAGTTGTAATCCCTTAGCCCACCCCAGGCTTTCTGACTGGTGATCTGCTTTCAGTCGGTATAGGTTAGTTTGCAATTTCTAGTTTTATAAAAATGGAATTATACAATATGCACCTTTTTATGACCGACTTCTTAGCAACATTGTTTTGAGAGTCATCAGAGTCATTGTATGTATCAGTAGTTCCTTTTGTTGCTAAGTCGTATGCCATTGTGTGGATATAGCACGAGTTTTTTGGCCACACCTGTGAGGTATGAAAGTTCCAGGGCTATGGATCAAATTGTGGTTGCATCTGCTGCCTACACTACAGCTGACAGCAACGCTGGATCCGAAACACATTGAGCAAGGCCAGGGATTGAACCCACATCTCACATAGAGAACATCGGGTTCTTAAATCTGCTGAGCCACAATGGGAACGCCAACTTTTTTTTTTTTTTTTTTTTTTTTTTTTTTTTGGCCACTCCATGGCATATGGAGTTCCTGGGCCAGGAATCAGATCAGAGCCATAGCTGCAACCTACATTGCAGCTGTGGCAAATCCAGATCCTTTAACCCACTGTGCCGGGCCGCAGATTGAACCTGTGTCCTGGTGTTGCAGAGATGATGGCAATCCCATTGCACCACAGCAGGAGCTCTGATAAAGCACAATTTTTAGCCCATTTACCTCTTAGTGGGCATTGGGGTTGTTTCCACTTCTGGCTATTGTGACTAATGAACATTCATTTTCATTTGCGTGGACATATATTTTCACTTCTCTTGGGTATCTATCCCTAGGAATGGAGTTGCCATGTCATATATTAATTCTGTAACATTTTGAGGAATGGCCAAACGGTTTTCTGAAGTAGCTGCATTATTTCTCATTTCCCACCAGTAGCATATGAATTGCAGTTGCTTTCATCTTCATCAATACTTGGTCTGTTCAGGTTGTTCTAACAGCTGTGAGAGTTGGGATTTTATCCTGTACATTGATGGTGAGCCAGTCAACAATAGAAAGGTGAAGACTGGTGCAGTCAGGAGTGCTGGATGCCTGGCAACTACTTGAAACCCCTCTGCAGGAAGCAGTGGAGTGAATCTGGGTCTGTGGTGACCACACTGGGGCACTGAGTGGTCATGGGTAAACCACCCAGTCAATAGTGCCCACAATACACATTCAGTCTGCTAACGGGAAGGGGAGGGGGGAAAATCCATCATTTGATTGCTCAGTTTTAGAAAGGGAAACTAGGACAGAATGAGGGCATTAAGGGGGGAGAAATGAAAGGAATTGTTTAAAAGTTACAGCCCATAGAAAGCCTGGAGCCCATTTCTATTAAAAGTGCTTTATTGGAAGCCCGTGATAAATGCATGGCACAAATCCAAAAGAACAGCCACTTGAAAAATAAGGCCTGCATGGTTTACTGACATATCAAAGAGACCATTGTGAGGACAAGGGCATCTTTAAAAATAAATAAATATTAAATGGGAAAGGATACCCAGGCTGAGGGAAGAAAGAGACTTCAAAATAGAGCAAACTTGTGAAAGCTACAAATCAAATGGCATTAAAAAATTCTAAAGACTACCAGCAAGAATTGTCAAAGTAAATTGTTCTAGTTTCTTTAAGCACATGAAAAGCAGGAGGTCAGTTTGAGAATCTAGGGTCATCGGTTCATTAATGTGCAAAGGGCTGAGGGGTGGGGAGAGATGAACAGTCAAATGACCCAGTGACATCTTTGTCTCCATCACACAGAGACTTCCCCTTCTGTTAAAATAACTAAGAACTCATATATGATAAACATAAGCGTGTAACAAACCACCATATACCTGCCACCGAGTTTCAACAGGCATCGACGTCCTGCCAGTCTTGTTACACTGATCCCTGTACGCACTCCCCTCTTACGCCTAACTTGATTTTTTTTTTTCTGGATGCATCTGCAGCATGTGGAAGTTCCTGGGCCGGGGATCAAACTCTTACTGCAGCAGTGACCCAAGCCACAGCAGTGACAATGCTGGATCCTTAACTGCTAGGCCACCAGGGAACTGCCTGATTTTTTAAAAGCCAAGTTTATTGAGGTAAAATTTATGTAGCGTAAAATTCACCCTTTTTAGGGGTATAGTTCTGAGTCTTAATAAACATATAGGCGTGCAAACACTGCCACAGCAAAGTCATGGAACCTTTCCATCACTCTAAAAAGCTCAGCCATGCTGCCCCTTTCTCATCAACACCCTGATAACCAGTGTTCTTGGTCTCCATAATTTTGCCTTTTCCAAAATATCAGGAAATTGGAACCATACAGTTTGTCCTCTTTTGTGTCTGGCCTCTTTTGCTCAGTATTTTGAGATTTATCTGTGATGTTGCCTGTATAGTTTATTCCTTTCTGTTGTTGAGTGGAATTCCACTGCGTGGATATACTACAGTTTATTCATTTTGATTTTCTTTATTATAGGCATTTTTGGTACCACTGACATTGAAATATACAAATCCTAGAGTTCCCGCTGTGGATCATCAGGCTAAGAACCCGACATAGTGTCTGTGGGGATGCGGGTATGGTCCCTGGCTTCTATAAGTTGGTTAAGGATCCAGCCTTGGAGTTCCCATCGTGGCACAGCAGAAATGAATCTGACTAGGAACCATGAGGTTGCAGATTCAATCCCTGGCCTCGCTCAGTGGGTTAAGGATCTGGCATTGCTGTCAGCTGTGGTGTAGGTCTCAGACTCGGCTTGGATCTGGTGTTGCTGTGGCAGTGGCGTAGGCCGGCAGCTATATCTCCAATTAGACCCCTAACCTGGGAACTTCCATATGCCGCGGGTGCAACCCCAAAAGCTCCAGCATTGCCTCAAGCTGCGGTGTAGGTCACAGATGCAGCTCAGATCTGGTGTGGCTGTGGCTTTGGCGTAGGCTCAGTAGCTGCAGCTGTGATTCGACCCCTACCCTGGGAACTTCCATATGTCTCAGGTGCAGCCGTAAAGAGGAAAAATAAAACACACACCCCAGAGTTCCTTGGTGGCCTGGCGGGTTAAGGATCTGGTATTGTCACTGCTGTGGTGCAGGTTCCATCCCTAGCCCAGCAATTTCTGCATGCTGCAGGCACGGCCAAAAAAAAAGGATATGCAATCCTAACAGAGAAGGATTACATAATAAAGATTTTTTTTTAATGTTAAAAAAAAAAAAAAAAAAGGAGTTCCCGTTCTGGCTCAGTGGGTTATGAACCCAACTAGGATCCATAAAGTTTCGGGTAAGATCCGTGGCTTGGCTCAGTGGGCTAAAGAGCCCGTATTGCCGTGAGCCATGGTGTGAGCAGACATGGCTCGGATTCTGCATTGCTGTGGTTATAGTGTAGGCTGGCAGCTACAGCTCCAATTCGACCCGTAGCCTGGGAACTTCCATATGCCTCGGGAGAGAACCTAAAAATACAAAATAAATAAGTAATAAATAAATAAAACACATCCTTCTCCCAGCTGATGTGAGTGACTGCTTCTCTACCAGTTATGGCTTTAGTCATGTTCATTCTGCCTTCCTTCTAGGAAACGTTTTTTAAGATATCTAATCATAGAATTACCCTGCTTCCTAACAGCATCTAATCCTGAAAAAAGCCCTGTTTTCTTAAAACCTCCTCCAAATCACCGAAATTGTTTTTAACACCTTCTTCCTGAGACACTGTGTGTTTCTCTATGGTGTGTTCTCCATCGTCAAAAGGAGCAGGAGTTCCTGTCGTGGCACAGCAGAAACAAATCCGACTAGGAACCATGAAGGTTCGATCCCTGGCCTCACTCAGTGGGTTAAGGATCCAGCATTGCAGTGAGCTGTGGTGTGGGTCGCAGACACTGTTGGTGTGACTGTGGTGTAGGCCAGCAGCTGTAGCTCCCATTAGACCCCTAGTTCAGGAACCTCCATATGCCAGGGGTGTGGCCCTAAAAAGCAAAAAACAAAAACAAAAACAAAAAACATAACAAAAAAGGAGCAAAAATCCCAACTTGTTCAACTACAGGTATGTGCTTGGGTTTAGGCTGGAGGGCACTGATGCCCCTATCAACACCAGAACATTTCACTTTCCTATAAAATTTCATTATGTCTCTTCCCAGTTAATCTGACCCCCATCACAGATGGACACTGTTATTTGGCCATTATGAAGAAAGCTGCTGTGAACTTTTTGGACAAGTCCTTTTGGGGACATATGTTTTCATTTTTGCTAGGTGTATTAGTTTCCTATTGCTGCTATAACATATTTACACTCATTGAGTGGCCTAAAACAACACAAGTTGATCATCTTACTGTTCTGGGAGTAAGAAGTCCTAACTGGGTCAGCAGAGCTGTGTTCCTCTGGCTGCTTTGGGAGAATCTGTTTTCTTGCTTTCTCCAGCTTCTGAAAGCCACCTGCATTCCATGGCTCCTTTCCAAAATCTTAATGCCAGCATCTTTATAAATTAAAAAAAGAATAAGTATAGTTGATTTACACTGTTGTGCTAATTTCTGATGTACAGCTAAGTGATTCAGTTGTACACATTATCTTTTTTATATTCTTATCCATTATGGTTTATCCCAGGAAACTGAATACAGTTCCTTGTGCTGCACAGTAAGACCTTATTGTTTAATCATTCTAAAGGAAATAGTTTGCATCTACTAACCCCAAACTCCCTGTCCTTCCCTCCCCCTCGCCCTCTTGGCAACCACAAGTGTGTTGGCTGTCTGTGAGTCTGTTATAAATTTGTGCCATATTTTATTTATTTATTTTTCTTTTTATTGTGAATCCTAACTTGATTTTTTTTTTTCCTGTCGTTTTGCCTTTTCTAGGGCCACTCCCACGGCATATGGAGGTTGCCAGGCTAGGGGTCCAGTTGGAGCTGAAGCTGCCAGCCTACACCAGAGCCACAGCAATGCCAGATCCAAGCAAGTCTTCGACCTACACCACAGCTCACCGCAACACCAGATCCTTAAACCCACTGAGCAAGGCCAGGGATCAAACCGGCAACCTCATGGTTCCTAGTCCGATTCGTTAACCACTGAACCACAACAGGAAATCCTGTGCCATATTTTAGATTCCACATGTAAGTGATATATGGTATTTGTCTTTCTTTCTTTCTTTCTTTTTTTTTTTTTTTTTTGCTATTTCTTGGGCCGCTCCCGTGGCATATGGAGGTTCCCAGGCTAGGGGTCGAATTGGAGCTGTAGCCACCGGCCTACGCCAGAGCCACAGCAACGCGGGATCTGAGCCACGTCTGCAACCTGTACCACAGCTCATGGCAATGCCGGATCGTTAACCCACTGAGCAAGGGCAGGGACCGAACCTACAACCTCATGGTTCCTAGTCGGATTCGTTAACCACCGCGCCACGACGGGAACTCCTATTCCTCATATCTTTTTTGTGAAGTCTCTATTAAATCTTTTTGCCCAATTTTTTTAAAATTAAACTTTGTCAATTACATTTCCAGAAAGCTGGAAAAGACAAAATAAAATTGAGTACTCAAAAATTAAACTTTTAGGATTCTTGTTGTGGCTCAGCAGAAATGAACCCAACTCGTATCCATAAGGAACCGGGTTTGATCCCTGGCTTTGCTCAGTGGGTTAAGGATCTGGCATTGCTGTAAGCTGTGGTGCAGGCAGGTCACAGACGTGGCTCAGATGTGGCATTGCTGTGGCTGTGGCGTAGGCCAGCAGCTGCAGGTCTGCTGTGACTCCTAGCCTGGGAACCTCCATATGCCACAGGTGTGGCCCTAAAAAGAAAAAAAATATAAGTGGAATCATACAGTATGTAACCTTTTGGTATTGGCTTTTTTCATTCAGCATAATTCTCTGGAGATTCATCCAGATTGTTTCATGTTTCAGTAGTTTATTCCTTTTTATTGTTGAGTAGTATTCCGTGATATGAACATACCAGTTTGGTTAACTATTCACTATTGAAAGACATCTGGATTGTTGCCAGGTTTTTGTTTTTTGTTTTTCTTTCTGCAGCTGCACCTGTGGCATATGGAAGTTCCTGGGCCAGGAGTCGAATCAGAGTATGCCACATCTCTGACCTAGCAACATCTATGACCTACGCCACAGCTTGTGGCAATGCCGGATCCTTAACCCACTGAGCGAGGCCAGGGATAGAACCCTCATCCTCACAAGGACAATGTTGGGTCCTTAGCCCACTGAGCCACAATAGGAACTCCTGTTGCCAATTTTTGGCTATTACAAGTAAAGCCTCTATAAACATATTTGTACAGGTTTTTGAGTAAACATAAATCTTCACTCTGCTAGGATAAATGCTCAGGGGTATAATTGCTGGGTTTTGTGGTTATTGCATGTTTAGTTTAAGAAACTGCCAGGCTGTTTTTCATGGTGACTGTACCATACTACATTCCCACCAGCAATGTATGAGTGATCTAGTTTTCCTTCATCTGTGCCAGCCAGCATTTAACTTCAGTCCCTGTTTCCATTCTCATAGGTCTGTGGCGATATCTCATTGAGGTTTTAATTTGCATTTCCCTAATGACCAATGACGTTGAACATCTTTTCATGTGCCATCGGTATATCCTCTTTGATGAAATATCTGTTTACATCTTTTGCCCACTTTCCATTGGATTATTTTTGACCATTGTATTTTATTTTTGACCATTTTATTTTAGAGATTAGTTCTCTGTCATATATGTGGATTTTTTTTTTTTTTTTTTTGGCTTTTCCAGGGCTGCACTCGCGGCGTATGGGGGTTCCCAGGATAGGGGTCCAATCAGAGCTACAGCTGTGGGCCTACACCACAGCCACAGCAATGCCGGATCCTTAACCCACTGAGCAAGGCCAGGGATCCGACCCGCAACCTCATGGTTTCTAGTCGGATTCAGTAACCACTGAGCCACGACAGAAACTCCCATATATGTGATTTAAAACCTCTTCCTGGGAGTTCCCATCATGGTGCAGTGGAAGCAAATCCGACTAGGAACCGTGAGGTTGTGGGTTCGATCTCTGGCCTTGCTCAGGGGGTTAAGGATCTGGCGTGGCTGTGGCTGTGGCGTAGGCCGGCGGCTACAGCTACTATTCCACCCCTAGCCTGGGAACCTCCATAGGCCACGGGTGCGGCCCTAAAAAGACAAAAAATTAAAATAAATAAATAAATAAAACAAACATCTTCCAGTCTGTATCTTGTCTTTTCATCTTTTTTTTTTTTTTTTTTTTTTAGGGCTACACCCATAGCATATGGAGGTTCCTAGCTAGAGGTCCGATCAGAGCTACAGCTGTGGGCCTACACCACAGCCACAGCAATGCCGGATCCTTAACCCACTGAGCAAGGCTTGGGATCCAACCCGCAACCTCATGGCTCCTAGTCGGATTCATTTCTGCTGTGCCACAACGGGAACTCCTGCATCTTCCTAACAGTGTCTTTCACAGCACAGAATATTTAAATTTTTATGAAGTCCAATTTATCAATTTTTTCTTTCATAGATCTTGTTTTTGCTGTCAAATCTAAGAAGTCTGTCTAGAAGTTCCTGTCATGGCTCAGCGAAAATGAATCCAACTAGTATTCATGAGGAGACAGGTTTGATCCCTGGCCCTGCTCAGTGGATTAAGGATCCAGCATTGACATGAGCTGTGGTGTAGGTTGCAGATGTAGCTTGGATCCTGTGTTGCTGCGGCTGTGGCATAGGCTGGCATCTGTAGCTCCAATTTGACCCCTAGCCTGGGAACCTCCATATGCCACGGGTGCAGCCTTAAAAGCAAAAAAAAAAAAACCCCAAAATCCAAAACCAAAAACATTACTGAGCTCTTATTTTGGACAAAACCCTGTGCTCGGAGTAGAGATATCAAGGTAAATGACACAGTGCTTCCCTCAAGGAGCTGACAATCTAACTTGCTTATTATCGTTACCTTGGTGTACTGAAATCTGGAATGTCATTTGCATTCTGCTCTCAACCTTATGAAAGTGGCAGATAGTACAGTGGAGTTGTCTAACCACTGGGATAACGCATAATTGTACTCATATGACTTTTCTGGGAAGCTTTTGGCAAAAGGCAAAAAAAAAAAAACAAGAGCCGTAAATATGTTCCTACCCACCTTGACCCACCTCTGGGAATTGATGTTGAGCAACTAAGTCAGGGACAAGGATTTATGTACAGGGATATTCACTGCTGTTCTAATAAAACAGAGGACACAATTTAAGCTTCTAACAGTAGGGAAATGGTACATCCCTATGATGGACTATTAGGTAGTAATTAGAAGTAGTATTAAAAAAATCTTGGAGTTCCCGTCAGAACAGTGGGAACGAATCCGACCAGGAACCTTGAGGTTATGGGTTCGATCCCTAGCCTTCCACAGTGGGTTAAGGATTTGGCATTGCTGTGAGCTGTGGTGTAGTTAGAAGACGCGGTTCGGGTCCAGCATTGCTGTGCCTGTGGCGTAGGCCAGCATATACAGCTCCGATTAGACCCCTAGCCTGGGAACCTTCACATGCATGTGGCCCTAAAAAAAAAAAAAAAATCGGGAGTTCCCGTCGTGGCGCAGTGGTTAATGACTCCAACTAGGAACCATGAGGTTGCGGGTTCGGTCCCTGCCCTTGCTCAGTGGGTTAACGATCCGGTGTTGCCGTGAGCTGTGGCGTAGGTTGCAGACGCGGCTCGGATCCCACGTTGCTGTGGCTCTGGCGTAGGCCGGTGGCTACAGCTCTGATTAGACCCCTAGCCTGGGAACCTCCATATGCCGTGGGAGCGGCCCAAGAAATAGCAAAAAGACAAAAAAAAAAAATCTTGATGACATGGAAAAGACCAGAGAAAAATCAGGATACAAATTTCTACAGAATGTGCTGAAAGAAGTCCATAATTTAATTTTTTAATAAAAACTACTGTATTTTTCAAATTTTTGACAATGTGTATGTTAAAAGTAATTCTGGAATCAGACTTTCAGTTTTTCTTTCTTTTCTCTCTTTTTTTTTTTTTTAGGGCTGCACCTGCAGCATATGGAGGTTCCCAGGCTAGGGGTTGAATCAGAGCTAGAGCCTCTGGTCTATGCCACAGCAATGCCAGATCCGAGCTGCATCTGCCACCTATACCTCAACTCATGGCAACACCGGATCCTTGACCTAGTCAAACCCACATTCTCATGGATACTAGTTGGGTTCATTACCCCTGAGCCACAACAGAAACGCCTGAAATTTCACATCTTATGTGTCAAGGGCTTAGTGAAATGTCAATAATATTACAGGCATACTTCAGTGATATTGCTGATTCAGTTCCAGACCAGACAAAAAGCAAATATTGCAATGAAGGAAATCACGGGAATTTTTGGTTTCCTAGGGCATATATTTACATTACACTGTAGTCTATTAAGTGTGTCATACATAGCATTATGTGTGAAAAACAATGTATATACCTTAATTTAAAGGAGTTCTCTTTTGGTACAGCGGGTTAAGGATCTGGCGTTGTCACTGCAGTGGCATAAAAATACTTGATTACTAAAAAATGCTAACCATCATCTGAGCCCTCAGCAAGTTGCAGCAGGGACCTCAACGATCACTGATCATAGGATAATGAAAAAGTTTGAAATATTTTGAAAATTACCAAAATGTGACACAGAGACATGAAGTGAGCAAAATACTGTTGGAAAAAAAAAAGTTGCTCAATGCAGAATTGCCACAGGCCTTCAATTTGTAAAAAAATGCAGTATCTGTAAAGCACAATAAAATCAGGTATTCCTGTCATTACAATGTATTAAGTGCCAGGTGCGAAATGCCTTTATTTTCTCTATTTTACAGGGGTAAATCAATTATGTAAATGAGAATCCAAGGTAGGTTTGCTAGGCTTCAATCCTGATCTTTTTTGATTATGCTAAATACAAGCAAATTCAAAAAAGAGTAATAAGCAATTCACAGACAAATCCTGCAGGGATTTTCAGCACTTTCAGGGCATGAGCATGATATAGGTTTGGTTTGGACTGCTGAGAACTTTCACCAGTTATACCTCGTTTCCTTGCTGGAGGGTGTCAGGCTATATGTCTTTCCCTGGAACATCTGTTTGACACCCACAATAAATATATCCTCCTCCTTTACTATCAAAAATGATGATGCCTCATGATTTGGATGATGTCTGTACACACGCACACCCTCACTCACTCCTTTCTGGCCCTCCTGTATATCTAAAGAGAAAGCATTTGTTTTTTTGCACCAATAAAGGTTATGTAGTATAAACATCTGTTCTTTATGCTCCAACCCATGACTTCAGAACTTCTGGATATCAATGCAACGTGCACCACCCCCTAACCCGTTTTCACGCAGTGCTAAAGCCCAAGCATCTCAGGAGGCACTCTCCGTCGCCTTTAACTGCATCCCACATTTACCTCTAGACTTTCCCCCTCATCCACTCCCAGAAGGACTGGCAGGGTCAAGGCCCGGGCGGCGTGACCTTGGGCAAATCCTTGCTTCCCCTTCCTCAGCAGAGCGGAGCCGGGCGGTCCTGCAAAGGTAACCCTTTCTCCCCTAGCTTTCTCCTAGCGCGCCCCACCTTCCCCACCCCTTCGCTACTGGCATGTGGCCGCCTCCAGTCCCGTGGCCCACTCATTCCAGACGCTCGTTTACGCCGCGCGGTCTGGGAGGGCGCGATTCCCGAAAGCGGCCTGCGCTGCGAACGCGCGGTCGTCCCGCAGGCCGGCGCAGCTTTACGCCGCTGACGCAGCGCGCCCAAGATGGCGGCGCGGTCGTCGTCGGGGGTGGCGGCGGCAGAGGGGGCGGCGGCCGTGGCGGGAGCGGCGACGGCAGCCGTGACGGCGGCGGCGGCGCGGGGCCTGGGCCGGGGAGAATGAGGCGGCCGCGGCGGGCCAGCGGCGGAGCCGTGTAGCGGAGAAGCGGCTCCCCCTCCCAGCTTCCTTTGGTCGAGCCGGGGGCGCGCGCGCGTGGCCGTCCGGAGCGGGCTCCCCCCCCCCCCACCCTCGACTCCCGCGACCCGCACCGCACCCCCACTCGGGCCCGGAGGATGATGAAGCTCAAGTCGAACCAGACCCGCACCTATGACGGCGACGGCTACAAGAAGCGGGCCGCGTGCCTGTGTTTCCGCAGTGAGAGTGAGGAGGAGGTGAGGCGCCGGGCGGGCCGGGGTCCTACGGGTCGGCGGCCGCCTCGGGCCGAGGCGCTGGGGGCGCGGCCGCCGGGGGAGGGTGTGCCCGGGCCCGGGGCTGGGCCGCTTCTCTCGGCAAGAATGAAGTTACGACGGAGACGAAGACGAGGGGGAAGGAAAAAGAACGGTGGGCGGAGGGGAAGTGGGTCTGAGCGTGGCCATACCG
This sequence comes from Sus scrofa, assembly GCF_054392235.1. Taxonomy (NCBI): domain Eukaryota; kingdom Metazoa; phylum Chordata; class Mammalia; order Artiodactyla; family Suidae; genus Sus; species Sus scrofa. The sequence continues at coordinate 38,987,743 of NC_139389.1, read as the reverse complement.
TCCTGGCCGGGGGACGGGGACGCCGGCGCGCGGTAGGGGCACCCCAGAGCGGACCGCCTGTCACCGGGGAGAGTGGCTGCGGGCAGGAGGCGGTGGATGGGGAGGAGTGTGCGGCTTTCGGTCCAGGCCTACAGCCTTGGATCCAGGCAGGGCAGCTCCACACTTGTCAGCCCAGCACATGTGTGCAGAGGCCGCCGTGCACGAGGCGCGGGCCGGCCCTTTGTGGCAGAGAAAGAATCCGCTTCATTGGCAGGTTTGGGGTTTGCCGGGGGATTATGTGCGGCTCTGAGCCCAAGGAAGACTTAGGGCGTTGTGCAAAAGCCAAAACCAGTTGTTTATTTTACAGTGCGCTGGGTAGTCCTTAGGGTGTAGCCTGGGAAGAGAGGACACTTGATAAAATAATCTTTGTGGATTGAAAATTTTTTCTTTTAATTGGGAAGGCCAAAGCGGTATTTAAGATCTTTGCCTTGACATTCCATCACTGTCCTATAGGAAGGCCCTTAGGATTAAATTTGCTAGCAAAATCGAAATGCTTGGAATGTTTCTTTTTGCATGGGGTACTTAAAAAAAATCTCAGCTCCCCAAAGCCGTTTCTGTGGTGATAAAGGGAATTCAGAGAAGGCAAGTGTTTTGTAAATCCTCAAAGAATAGCTGCTTTGGAAATTCATAAGATGCCTGTGGGAACGCGTTTCTCTCGTCTGTATGGTGGTAAAATGGCAGTTACACTGGAAACAATGAAGGACAGTGAAATTCAATATGCTATATTCCGGCATTCAGCAGTGGGCTGTGGTGGCAGGGCTGCAAGTACAGTGCGTCGTGTTGAAACGGGGAGAAAAGAACTTGACCCGTTAGTTATGAAAAGAAGCTGTGATGAAAGAGACAGATGGGTTGCCAGGAGTTGCTGTCCAGAGACATTTAGGAGGAAGTGGGAATTTAAATTATTGCCTGGGAAAAAAAAAAAAAATGTTAATAAAGCACTGTAATTGTGCTGTTGAAGGATCTTGTGTGCTCCTTTTTAGCAAAACAGTAAGAAACTGGATTTGGAAATGTGTACTTTGTGTCCTAGAATATATTGTGAAAGTCCTCGAAACTTGCATTGTAATACCGGTGCTAAGCAGGGCCTTGTAAATTATGTTCTGTTTAGGAATACATACTTGAGTCAAGTAAAATTATTGGTGGTGTTTACTGCTCCAGAGGCTTTGTTCTCTTCAGTTATCATATCATATTATGGGAAATCAGATGGGATCACAGGCTGTTAACTGGAGAGAACACTAATTAGCATAATAGCATGTCTTACTACAGTACTAGGGTTAAATCTGTGAGCACCCCAATTATAAGTAGAAGGGTGTATAATTTACTTGTATGAATGGTGCAAGACTTTATTTGTTTAAAAAATCATACTAGAAATTGAGAACATATGAGTATTTTGGATAAATAGGAAATCCTTTATAGATCATAAGCAAACTAACGAAGACTTGAATTTCCATTTTCTGTTAAAAGTTTTATTATGAACTGGCACACACAGCAGTAATATTAAAATGTGTGACTGATCATGAAGTTTCATTTACTGAGTTTCTTTTTGAACATTGGTTAATGAACAGAAGATTCATGCAAATCTTTAATTACAGATTCAGTAGAGGGTACATCTAAAGCCTAGGAAAAATAAGAAAATTAATGAGATGGGCCCATTTTAGATTTGTTCAGTTAAACAGGTATGTATTAAGAGCCTACTATAGGTGCAGCATTCTGTAGTGTGGGATTTAAAGATAAACATCCCTCCTTGCCCAAAAAAGTTGAGTAGTTTTTGATTGGAACCCTTAATTGGGAGGGATTTTGGACCACAAAATAATCTCTAGGGTGCCATTCAACTCTCAGATTATATAATTGTGTTGCAAGGGAAGTAATTTGTTAGTTCCAGGAGAACTTTTTATGTTCTCAATGGTAGTGCCAGAAACTGGAAGTATTAGCTGCCACACATTGTGCGAGTGTGAAATTCAAACTCAGTACAACATTCAAACCAATTTTATTTTTTAATGGGCATTAATGATTTTAATCAAGATAGACTAGTTTACAGAGTACTATTAGCATTAATACAGTAATAATGTCAGTATGAATAGGCCCCTGATTTATAAATTTAATTAACTAGTCTCAGGAAGCATGCATACAATGTAAAGTATAAGGGAGCTGGAAAATATTAACAAGTAATAGACCATGAGTCAAACCTTCTAACATTCCATTTTTTCAGCCCGGGGAAATTTTATTTATAGGCCAACAGTGATAGCAGCCGAAATACTGATCCAGGTTAGGATGTGTGAACATATTCAGCAAGTTTCCCGGAGGGAGTTTATTGAGCACTCACAGAGTGTCAGGCTCTGTGATACAGTTACAAAGAAGACAGACATTAGAGCTTAGAGACCAGTGGGACAGATTCACCAACATGAGGACATTGAATTCTGTTTCCTTCAAACTTCTGGCTGCTCTTCCTGTTGATAAACAAGGATCAGTAGCAGGAAAGTCCCCCTCCTTAGATGTTTACTAGTAAAGGTGACATTTTGATAAGTTAAAATCTTTAAGTTTGGGGTATTCACCATAGCTAACATTTATTACAGTGCTTTGAACCTGATGCACAGTGGACAGGCTCTTTCCTGACCCTTGCTTTAGCCAGCTTGCTGTTACTCTGCGGGCCACTGGGTCTGACATGCCCTAGACCAGGTGGCCTCCTGCATGTGTGCTTACAAAGAGTTAGTTGTATTTATCCCTATGTCTATTTGTGTTCATTGTCTTGTTATTGTAATTATACAGTGTAATTAAATATGACATCAGCTGGTGAAATTTGTTTTCAAAAAGAATGGTTTTGTGAGAAGTATTTCAAATATTTTGAAATGACCTAATAATTTCAAGTCACTAAAAGAAATTGCTGCTCAGTTATATGGATGAGCAAGCTAGAAAAAATGGAGAGGGAGTCTTAAAAGTCTAGGACTCTGCCTATAGATCACTTCATGTTTTCAGGTTTTTGTGGAAACTAGAGCTGGAAAATATAGGTCATACATGGTGGCTATGGGATATGAATGACAACTTACACTTCAGCAATAGACCCACATAAGATTGTGGACCTGCTAACAAAGATTAGCAAATAAATATACATTTATATTTTTTATCTACTATATTTTCCAATTAATATTTTATCATAAACAGTACAGAAGACTGAAACATCTTTCTTGAGTAAGACTTTATTTACTGACTTGAGTAATATGACATTCATCTTTGTCATGTTTTTCACCTTGGACCTTCCTAAAGCACTTCCAGTGAAATTTTCCCTCCTCCCCCATTCCTTTCCTTTTTTGGAGCTGTTGTGATTACGGACAGTGAGAGATACTAGGGGTGGGATTGCTTGTAATTCTGTGTGTCCTCCCTAGACTGGGGTAGGGGAGTGTAATACAGGCATTTTAAATGGTTGAAATATCTAACAGCGTGAAATACCCTCTCAGAAAGGCCAGTGAGGAGTTCCCGTTGTGGCTCAGCAGTCATGAATCTGATTATTCATGGGGACATGGGTTCGATCACTGGCCTTTCTCAGTGGGTTAAGGATCTGGTGTTGCTGTAAGTTGTAGTACAAGTCACAGACTCAGCTTGGATCTGGTGTGGCTGTGGCTGTGGTGCAGGCCAGCAGCTGCAGCTCTGATTTGACCCCTAGCCTGGGAACCTCCATGTGCCGCGGGTGCAGCCCTAAAAAGCAAAAAGTAGAGAAAGGCCAGTGATAAGGACTATACATGGGTTGATATCACAGTGCCTGGGAAATTAAAGTTGCTCCTAAAGGGTCTGTGTTTACTCAGGGAGAAAAGTGAGGATTGGATCAGATTTCCCCATACCTTAAAACTATTTTTATTTTATTTTAATTTATTTATTTATTTTTGCTTTTTAGGGCCTCAGCAGCAGCATATGGCAGTTCCCAGGCAAGGGGTTTAATTGGAGCTACAGCTGCCGGCCTACACCATGGGTGCAGGAACACTGGATCCTTAACCCACTGAGCAGGGCCAGGGATCAAACCTGCATCCTTGTGGATACTAGTTGGGTTCTTAACCCACTGAGCCACAACGGGATTTCCTAAAATTGATTTTAAAAAGAAAGGACAAAATTGTCCTCAAAGGTCTTAGTTTTGCTTGTTGAGCGTTTCTGTCAAGAGCTCTGTGTCTCTTGGTAAGGAGTTCCTGCTTCTCCTTTTCTCAGATGCTTGAGCTCACTAGGTTGGTTGGGGAGGTGATTGACTTTGAAAATCCTCAGTGAGTGGAGACTCTGGTGGCCTGAGTGTTTTTCAGTAAAACTGTCCCAGAGGAGCAGGTAGAAGGACGTCACTGCAGACCACACCTTTCCCCAGGCCCTAGAGAGGCCCAGGTGTAATCCCAGGGGCGATAACCATGACAAAGGGCTTCCAGTAGATCCCTGGCTGGCTGGGAGCCCTTCTATGGCATATCTTGGTCATTGCCCCATATTACCTTGCTCTAGGATCAACTCGTGTGCATGGATCCAGTCATCTGCACAGTTCTGGTCCTTGTCTCTCTAAATCTTCTGAGGCTGTGTGTGTGTGTGTGTGTGTGTGTGTGTGCGTGCGTGCGTGCGTGCACTTTCCATGTGCCTGCCTAATAAATACAGGCTAGTCATTTGGACATTTCTCCTGTTACCTCCTTTTTTACCTGCTTGCTTCCTGAGATTTCAGTTCTGGCCTGAAATTGTACTTCAGTCTTCATTCTTTTTTTCTCCTTGCCCTAATCTTTTGCTATTGGGTGACTTTTATTTCTCAGTAGAGTGTTGGTTTATTGACTGGGTGTGAAACAATCTGTATTCTTTTTCACAAAGTAGTACAGAAAGGAAGGGCCCTTGTTCAGGAATACATTTGTTTATTCATTCGTTCATTCACATGTTTTATGTTGTTTTGTTTTGTGACTTTTTAGGGCCACATGCAAGGCATATGGAAGTTCCCAGGTTAGGGGTCCAATCAGAGCTACAGCTGCCGGGCTACACCACAGCAACAGCAACGTGGGATCCGAGCTGTGTTTGCAACCTGCACCACAGCTCACGGCAACACTGGATCCTTAGCCTACCGGAGCAAGGCCAGGGATCAAACCTGCATCCTCCTAGATACTAGTTGGATTCGTTTCTCCTGTGCCACAAGAGGAACTCCCCATTCACATGTTTTTTGAGAGCCCTGCTACGGACTAGTCTTTGTGCAAGATCCTGGGACCACACAGATACATAAGATTGTGTCCCCTCAGAAGCCATCCCTCCTGCCTCCCCAGCTGCCACATTCCTCCAGTTGTCACTGCCTTCCTGTTTCATTGCCTTTCCTTCTCTACAGTGTGATTCAAAGAGCTAACAGGCTATAATATTTCCCATCTTAAAAAAAACTCCTTTGACTTCTATATTCCTTTTAGCTACCATCCCATTTCTCTCTTCCCTTTTACAGAAAAGCTTTTCTGTACTTACTGTCTCCACTTTTCCTGTTCCCATTCTCTCTGTCTCCGTTTTGTTTTGTTTTGTTTTGTTTTGTTTTGTTTTTGGTTGCAGAAATTCTGGGCTAGGGATTGAACCTGTGCTGCAGTAGTGACAACACCTGATCCCTAACCCGCTAAGCCACCAGTGAAGTCCTCTTCCTATGCTCTCTTGAGCTCACTCCAGTTAGGCACTCTCTCCCTAGGACTCTGCTGAAGCCACTCTTCCAAGATCCCACAAGTGTCCAAATCTACTTCTCAAGCCTTGTGTTGCCTGATCATTCCTTTCTTCTTGAAACGCTCTCTTCACCTTGCATCTATAGGGCATCTCTCTACTCTTCTCTCCCTCTCTGGTTGCTCCTTGGTACTGTTGTATTCTTCTTGGTGTTCCATTTCATTGCAGTGCATGAGGGCACAGTCTTTGAAAACCACCCGCCCAAACCCATATTCATGCAGCGGGTGATCCCACTAGCTCCTTCTTTAAATGTGTACGGTATTTATACTGATTACTTTCAAATGACTATCTTTAGCCCTGACTTCTCTACTGAAATCAAGACTAGGATATCTTGGGAGTTCCTCAGTGGCCCAGTAGTTAAAGATTCAGCATTGCCACTGCTGTTGCTGGGGATCCATCCCTGGCCTGGGACCTTACACATGCTACAGGCCCAGCTAAAAAAAGAAAAATTAAAAGAAAAAAATAAACCATTATAAAAAAAAAAGACTAGGATATCTTGTAGTCTACTCAATATTCCCCCCCCCTTTTTTTTTTTACTTTTTAGGGCCACACTGGTGGCATATGGAGGTTCCCAGGCTAGGGGTCTAATCGAAGCTACAGTTGCCAGCCTACACCACAGCCACAGCAATGCCAGATCCAAGCCACATCTCGACATACACCACAGCTCATGGCAACACCAGATCCTTAACCCGCTGAGCGAGGTCAGGGATCAAACCTGCAACCTCGTAGTTCCTCGTTGGATTCGTTTCCACTGCAACACGATGGGAACTCCAGTATTCCCGTTTGGATATCTGATAGGATCTCAAACTTAAAATGCCCAAACTGAATTCTTGTTTCCATCCACCAGAAACCAAACAGCAAAGAAATCTGCTTCTCCTATAGTTACTCTTCTTTTAGTAATTGAAATCTCTGTTTTACTAGTTGCTCAGGTTAGGAACTTTGAAGTCATCCTTGATTTCTCCATTTCTTTCTTTTTAATTTTTTTTAAAATTATAGTAGATTTAGGGAGTTCCCGTCGTGGCGCAGTGGTTAACGAATCTGACTAGGAACCATGAGGTTGCGGATCTGATCCCTGGCCTTGCTCAGTGGGTTAAGGATCCGGTGTTGCCGTGAGCTGTGGTGTAGGTTGCAGACGCGGCTTGGATCCCGCGTTGCTGTGGCTCTGGCGTAGGCCGGTGGCTACAGCTCCGATTCAACCCCTAGCCTGGGAACCTCCATATGCCGCGGGAGCGGCCCAAGAAATAGCAACAACAACAACAACAAAAGACAAAAAGACAAAAAAAAAAAAAAAAATTATAGTAGATTTACAGTGTACTGTCAATTTCTGCTGTATAGTAAAGTGACCTAGTTGTACGTATATATACATTCATTTTCTCACATTATCCTCCATCATGTTCCATCACAAGTGATTAGATATAGTTTCCTATGCAGCTGGACCTCATTGCTTATCCACAATTTCTCCATTTCTTTCTTTCTTTCTTTTTTTTTTTTTTGTCTTTTTGCCTTTTCTGTGGTGGCTCCCATGGTACATGGCGGTTCCCAGGCTAGGGGTCTAATTGGAGCTGTAGCCGCTGGCCTGTGCCAGAGCCACAGCAACGCAGGATCCGAGCCTCGTCTTCGACCTACACCATGGCTCACAGCAACACCGGATCCTTAACCCACTGAGCAAGGCCAGGGATCAAACCCGAAATCTCATGGTTCCTAGTTGGATTCGTTAACCACTTCGCCACGACGGGAACTCCATTTTCTCCATTTCTTATACCCACGGTCTAATATGACAGCAATTCCTGAGTGACTTTGTCTCTTCAACCTCCTCTGTGCCATTTTAGCCTAACCCATTATCGCCTCTTGCCTAGATTGTTGCTGTCTTCCTCATTGATTTCCCTGATTCTGCCCTTACTCCTCCAGTCTTCACTGCTACAGCTAATAGAGTGATTCTTCTAACAGAAATCATGTCACTACAGTGGTGACACCGTGGCTCCAGTGTGTCCTTAACCATGATCTCCAGTGCTCTGGATGATCTGGTTTCCTGCCTTTTCTCTGACCTAATCCCCTACCACTCTCCCTCTTCCTTGTCCCTCTCTTTCATCACACTGGCTTCTGTACTTTCTCTCCCACATAATCTACGTGGCTTGCACCCTCACTTGTTTAATTTTCACCTTATCAGACAGGTCTTTAAAAGGATCACCCTATATAAAATAACACCAGTTCATCGTTACTGTATGTCTCTTATGCTTTATTTCTTGGCAGCACACACCACCATCAAGACATTATGTATTCATCTGTGTATTGTTTTTCCTCTCAATTGAATGCAGGCTAGTCCATGAGGATAGGAATTTTTATCTCTTTTGACTGTTTCATTCACTCCTGTGTCCTCAGTGCTTAGAGTTGTAGTAGCTCAATATTATTTGTTGACTGTGCGAATGAATGAATGAATGAATGCATAATCTCTACTTTCAAAAAGCTTACAGTCTGATCCAGAACAGACTCGTGGTTGCTAAGGGGGAGGGGAGAGGGAGTAGGATGGAAGGGGAGTTTGAGGTTTGTAGATGCAAACTATTGTGTTTAGAATGGATAAGCAATGAGGTCCTACTGTATAGCACAGGGAACTCTAGCCAATCTCTTGGGGTAGTCCATGATGGAAGATGAAGATAACATAAGAAAAGGAATGTATATATATATGTGTGTGTGACTGGGTCACTTTGCTGTACAGCAGAAATTGGCACAACATTGTAAATCATACACCGTTATACTTTAATTTTTTTTTTTTTTTTTTTTTGTCTTTTACCATTTCTTGGGCCACTCCCACGGCATATGGAGGTTCCAGGCTAGGGGTCGAATCGGAGCTGTAGCCACCGGCCTACGCCAGAGCCACAGCAATGCGGGATCCGAGCCACGTCTGCAACCTACACCACAGCTCACGGCAACACCGGATCCTTAACCCACTGAGCAAGGCCAGGGATCAGATCCGCAACCTCATGGTTCCTAGTCAGATTCGTTAACCACTGAGCCATGACAGGAACTCCCGTTATAATTTAATTTTTAAAATAATTTAAAAAAATAATCTCTTTGTATATAGAATGTTTAACCAAATAAACGAATTTCGCTTAAAAAAAAAAAAAAGCTTACAATCTAGTGGAGGAACTGAAAGTAACCAAAATATACTAAATGCTAGTGTCTATCAGTAATGTGTTCAGATATATTTCATACAAGTCTCCCAGCTCTTTCTTTTTTCTTCTTTTTTGGCTGAATCCATGGCATATGGAAGTTCCTGGGTCACAGACCGAATCCAAATCCTGCAGCAACACAGGATCCTTAACCCACTGCACTGGGCCAGGGATCGGACCAGTGCTTCCACAGAGACACCAGCTCGTTCTTTATTCCCAATCTTAGTGACAAGTGATAACCTTGAGTATTAGCCCAACCAAAGTGTGTGTGTATTTGGTTGTGAACCCTTTCAGAATCCTACTGGGTTTTCCCATGATAGAACATTTAGGATTTCTTTCAGATATTGAACTTGAGAGTCTGTGCCATCTCACAGAATTTATGTTGGGTAATTCATTTAATGTACTGATCCCCAACCCTAGGGGGACAATACCTTGAGGGAAGAGGATTTCTGTTTTGCCAGCAACTTGGAACCTTTTATTGATAAGTAAATAAACACACTAATGAATTAGAATCAAATAGTAGATACCTTTTTTTTGTTTTGTTTTGCTTTTTAGGGCTGCACCTGCAGCATATGGAAGTTCCCAGGCTAAGGGTTGAATTTGAGAGCTGCAGCTGCCTGCCACAGCCACAGCAGTGCATCTCCGAGCCGCTCTGCAACCTACATACACCACAGCTCACTGCAACAGTGGATCCTTAACCCACTCAGGAAGGCCAGCATCAAACACTATAGTCCTCGTGCATACTAGTCAGGTTCGTAACCCACTGAGCCACTAGACCTCTTCGTGATTATTTATTAAAATTACAAATGTGTCTATCTTTGACATGGCAGTTCTTGTCTTGGGTTTTATGAAGAAACTGCCTTTACCACGATACAAGTGACCTCTCTGTTGCCAAACCCAGTGGTCAGTTCTCATTCTTCATCTTACTTGACCTCTTAGTAACGTTTAACCTAGTCGATCATTACTTCCTCTTTCAAACACTTGGCTTGGCTTCTTGCATGCCCCATGCTTGGTTTTCTTTCTCCCTCACTGTTTCTTCTTTTCTTTGTTGGATCCTTTAAAGCACAACGTAGCCACAGGCTGATCTCATCCAGCCGCAGGGTCCACGTACTGCCACATGTTGATCTCTGACCACTTTGCTGAGCTGCAGACCCCTCTCCAACTGCCTTCTCAACAGCTCCCTTTGTGAATTGGATGGGCACCTCAGACTTAACACACGCAAAACTGAACTGAATTGAACCTCCAAATCTGTTCTTCCCATTGTCTTCCCATTTTGTGCATTTGCCCAGGCCAAGGAACTGGAGTCATGTTTGACTCCTTCTTTTTCTCACAGCCCACATCAGGAATTCTCTCGGCTCTCCCATTGAAAGTAGAGTCAAACCTTATCACTTAGTCTGAAGCATCATCATTTCTCTCCTTGGACTGTTACAGATCTTCCTAACTAGTCTCCTTATCCCATCCTTGTGTACCTTGCAGTCTCTTCTCTGCGCCGAACCCCAGTGACTGTTAACATATTTGCTTAGAACCCCTGGGAGCGCATGCGTCTTCACTTGGGCAACTCCTTCTGAGGAGCCCTCTATGACTTCTCGCCTCCTCTTACTCCTTTGCTAATTCTGCTCTAGCCTCTGGCTTTCTTACTTTGCCCCAAATATCCCATTGCCTCAGGGCAGGACCTTTGTTCCTGAGGGTACCTTTGCCTGAGATGCCCTTCCCTAGAAAGCCAAAGCCTTGTTCCTTGCTTTGATCAGGTCTGTGCTCAGATGTTACCTCTTATGAGAGATCTTCCTATCTAAAAAAGTACTCTTGGAGTTGCCATCGTGGAGGAGTGAAAACAAATCCGACTAGGAACCATGAGGTTACGGGTTTGACCCCTGGCCTGGCTCAGTGGGTTAAGGATCTCTGGCACTGCCATGAGCTGTGGTGTAGGTCGCAGATGAGGCTCGGATCCTGCATTGCTGTGGCTCTGGCGTAGGCCGGCAGCTGTAGCACCGACTTGACCCCTAGCCTGGGAACTTCCATGTGCCACGGGTGCGGCCCTAAAAAGCAAAAAAAAAAAAAAAAAGTACTCAATTTCTTGTTCCTTATTTGACCTTATTTATCCTGTTAGTACATACCATTTGACATTATTATTATTTTTTTATTTTCTGTCTTCTCCCATTAGATTATATGTTCCACAAGAGCAGAATCTTTATTTGTCACTCTATCTGCAATGCCTAGAACAGTGATTGGCACTGAGTAGGCATTAAGTGAATATTAGTTGAATGAAGGAGTGAGAGAATGAATGTATGAGCTCTACATATCACATGTGGGAAATGGTTCATGTATAGGACTATTTATTGTAGCATTGTTTTATTTATTTATTTATTATGGTTGCATCCATGACATATGGGAGTTCCCTGGCCAGGAATTGAATCCGAGCCGCAGCTGTGACCTATGGCAGATACTTTAACCCCTGTGCTGGGCTGGATTCTTAACCCACTGTGCAGGAACTCCTGTAGCACTGTTTTAATAGCAGAACTGGAAGTGCCCAAAGTGAAGAGGGCTGGTGAGGAGTTCCCGCTGTAGCACAACAGGATTGGCAGAGTCTCTGCAGTGCTGAGTCACAGGTTCCATCCCTAGCTGGCACAGTGAGTTGAAGGATCTGATGTTGTCGCAGCTACAGCATAGGTCGCAACTGTGACTTTGATCTGATTCCTGGCCTGCAAATTCCATATGCTTCAGGGAGACCAAAAAAGAGGAAAAAAAAAAAGAGGGCTAGTTAAATAGATTACGGTATATCTGTGTGGTTAAAAATCTCTGGTGGGGAGTTGCTGTTGTGGCTCAGTGGAAATGAACTTGACTAGTATTCCTGGCCTCACTCAGTGGGTTAAGAATTTGGCATTGCCACGAGCTGTGCTGTAGGCCGGCAGCTGCAGCTCCAATTCAACCCCTAGCCTGGGAACGTCCGTATGCCACGAATTCAGCCCTAAAGAGACCAGAAAAAACCAAAAGAAAACCTCCATGGTTACTGTATGATTTCATTTATACGAAGATCCAGAACAGGCAAAACTAATTTGTGGTAGTATAATTCATAATAGTCATTGCTTCTGGGTCAGGGACATTGAGAGGAAAGAGATACAGGGAACTTTCTGGGGAGATAGAAATGTATGTATTTTGAGAGTTCCTGTTGTGGCTCAGCAGGTTATGAACCTGACTGGTATCCATGAGGATGCAGGTTTGATGCCTGGCCTCACTCAGTGGGTTAACGATCTGGCGTTGCCCTGAGCTGTGTGTAGGTCACAGATGCAGCTCCATCTGGCGTTGCTGTGGCTGTGGCTGTGGCTGGCAGCCACAGCTCTGATTTGACTCCCTAGCCTGAGAACTTACATATATCGCAGGTGTGGCTCTAAAAAGCAAAAAAAAAAAAAAAAAAAAAAAAAAAAAAAAAAAAGAAGAAGAATGTGTATCTTTATGGGGTATGGGTTCAAGTACATGCACAAGTCAGACTTATCAAACTGTCCCCTGTTGAGCTATACATTCCAGTGTGCATGAATTGTATTTGCTACAACAAAGCACAGTTCCTAAAATGGAAAACAACATAAACAGATGAATTTCACTGCATATCAACCTAGCAGCAGCATTATACAGAAAGTAAATCTGTCATATGACTTTAAAATAGTGTTTTCCCCCCAAAATAACAGTGTTTAGAGGAGTTCTCCTGTGGCACAGTGGGTTAGGGATCCAGTGTTATCACGCAGTGGCTTGGATTGCTGCTGTATCATGGGTTTGATCCCTGTCCTGGAAATTTCCACATGCCATAGGCACGACCAAAAAAATAAAACAACCCCCCCCCCAGAATTTAGATTTACTGTCCCTAGTGAGAGCTGTCCTCAGTCTAGGAAAAACTACAAAGATGGAGTTCTTGCTGTGCCACAGTGGGTTAAGAATCTGACTGAAGCAGCTGGGGCCACTGAGGAGACACAGGCTCAATCCCTGTCCTGGCACTGTGGGTTAAAGGATCTGGCATTACTGTAGCTGTGGCTTTGTAGGTTGCAGCTCAAATGCAGTCCGGGGCTTGGGAACTTCCATATGCTACAGGTGTGGCTATGAACAACAACAAAAAAATCTTAGTAATTTTAAATATAGAATGGAAATTTCAGTATGACCCATAATTTATTTTTCTTTTCAATTCTCCTTTTTTTTTTTTTTTTTTTTTTTTGTCTTTTGTCTTTTTTGTTGTTATTATTGCTATTTCTTGGGCCGCTCCCGCGGCATATGGAGGTTCCCAGGCTAGGGGTTGAATCGGAGCTGTAGCCACTGGCCTACGCCAGAGCCACAGCAACGCGGGATCCGAGCCGTGTCTGCAACCTACACCACAGCTCACGGCAACGCCGGATCGTTAACCCACTGAGCAAGGGCAGGGACCGAACCCGCAACCTCATGGTTCCTAGTCGGATTCGTTAACCACTGCGCCATGACGGGAACTCCCTTTTTTTTTTTTTTTTTTAAATGGCTATACCCATGGCAAACGGAAGTTCCGGGCCAGGGATTGAATCATAGTCTCAGCTGCAGCCTATGTCACAGCTGCAATACTGGATCCTTTAACCCACTAGACTGGGCCAGGATCAAACCCATGTGACCTAAGCTGGTGCAGTCTGATTCTTAACCCACTGTACCACAGTGGGAACTGTACCACAGTGGGAACTCCTCAGTTACTACTTTTTTTTTTTTTTAAATCATTTTCTTTATCTTTCTTTCTTTCTTTCCTTTTTTTTTTTCCGGTCTTTTTAGGGCTGCACCTGAGGCATATGTAGGTTCCCAGGCTAGGAGTCCAATTGGAGCTACAGCTGCTGGCCCATGCCACAGCCACAGCAACATGGGATCTAAGCCACGTCTTCGACCTACACCACAGCTCACGGCAACACCAGATCTTTAACTCATAAACGAGGCCAGGGATCGAACCCGCATCCTCAGGGGTACTAGTCAGGTTTGTCAACTGCTGAGCCATGACAGAAACTGCAGCATATGGAAGTTCCCAGGCTAGAGGTCTAATTGGAGCTGCAGCTGCCAACCTATACCACAGCCATAGCAATGCCAGATCCGAGCCACATCTGCAACCTACACCATAGCTCATGGCAACGCAGACTCCTTAACCCACCGAGCAAGGCAGGGATCGAACCTGCATCCTCATGGATACTAGTCGGGTTTGTTACCACTGAGCCGCAACGGGAACTCCTTCTAATAATATATATTTTTTATTTGTCATTGAAAAGCCCTAGAAACGATGATAACACAACTGCAGCCAGTACCTAAATTGAGGTCTCTAAATGTTATTTCACACTAAAATGAGCCAAGTCTCCTTAGAGAAACAGCTGAACAGCCGAATTCATATCTGGAGCAGGAATTACTTAAAGTGAGCCTGAGATATCTTATAATGACAAAAAGCAAGAAAACAATCCAAGATTAGAGATGTCTATTAAAAAGATAAAAAAAAACAAGATCCGTAAAACCTAGATTTGGTAGAGTCTAGGTGGCAGGCATATGGGTGGTTGGTGTACAATTCTTTCAACTTAGCTATGTGTTTGAAAAAAAATTTTGACTGTGCCCAAGGCATGAAGAAGTTCCCAGGCCAGGGATCAAACCTCTGTCACAGCAGTGACCCAAGCTGCTACTGTGACAATGCCGGGTCCTTAACCTGCTGCACCACAAGGGAACTCCCTGGAAATTTTTATAATGAAGTGCTGGAGAAAAGGGAGACATGAGGAGTTCCCTGGTGGTATAGCAGGTTAAGGATCTGGTGTTGTCAATGCTGTGGCATGGGTTTGATCCCTGGCCCTGGAACTTCCATATACTGCAAGCATAGCCAAAAAAGGAGGAAGAGGAGCCACCCTAAAGTGTCTCTTGCTAGTTAAAGGTGGGAGCATCAAGAGATTAATGACTGCAGTTGATTGAAACACATGAAATATAAAAATCAAATTAATGCTGTAACTGTAACAGTGTTTGGGGATTGTTCTGGCACTGTCTTGTTATTCTGAAAACTAGTAAAGGAGGAAAAAATAATCAGACATTCCGTTACCTTTCCTATATTTACTTGTAATTAAACAGTCAAGGAAGGAAATTTCTTATTTGTGGAATTCCAGCTAATTTATAAATATAGAAGGGCCCGAGGTGGTTAACGAATCCGACTAGGAACCATGAGGTTGCGGGTTCGATCCCTGGCCTTGCTCAGTGGGTTAAGGATCCGGCGTTGCTGTGAGCTGTGGTGTAGGTCGCAGACACAACTCAGATCTGGCGTTGCTGTGGCTCTGGTGTAGGCCGGTGGCTACAGCTCCGATTAGACCCCAGCCTGGGAATCTCCATGTGCTGCGGGAGCGACCCTAGAAAAGGCAAAAAGACAAAAAAAAAAAAAAAAAAAAAAAAAAAAAAACGGATAGTTAGATAGATAGAAGGATGGATGGATGGATAGACAGACAGACAGACAGACAGACAGGCCAATAGAATTAGAAAATCGCCACTTGCATTCCCTAATAAGTCCATGGATAAAGATGGCAGTTATGATGATAAAACCATTAAATGAATGGCTAGTGGTGAGCTCTGTAATGGACAGATCAGGTGATAACACTAAATGCCAGTTTCGTTTTCTCATCACAAAAAGTGATGTAAGATCTTATGTAACTCACACTATAATGTTACAGGAAGTATATAGCACCTTCAGGGAAGTTTCCTTACAAAAACACCAAATCCACAACTGACCAAGCTTCAAGATCTAATGACCTAGGTACAGGAAATATGGGGCCTAAAGGAGCAGGTTGAATATTACCCCAAAGGACCGTACTTGCAAATGTTGGAATGTAGGAAATACTACAAGATAAATGACCTGTTTTCTTCAACAAATAAATGGCTTGAAAACAAAGGGCCAGGAGGGGAAAATGTTTCAGACTAAGGTTGAGTCGTATCAACCAAATGAAATGTATGGACTTAGTTTGGATCTTCGTTTTAAAAAATCAGTGTAGGAGTTCCTGGCACGGCTCAGCAGAAACAAACCCTACTAGTATCTATGAGGATGCGAGTTTGATCCCTGGCCTCACTCAGTGAGTTAAGAGATTAATGACTGCAGTTGATTGAAACACATGAAATATAAAAATCTGATTAATGCTGTAATAGCAATTAGGAACCATGAGGTTACAGGTTTAATCCCTGGGTTAAGGATCCAGTGTTGCCGTGAGCTGTGGTACAGGCAGCAGACACAGCTTGGATCTGAGAACTTCCACATGCCTGGATGCAGCCCTAAAAAGACCAAAAAAAAACTACTTTGACATCTTAAATTAAATTAAGTTGAAATGTGATTAATATGTTGATCTACTTTGGGGATATAATACCTGCCCTTTTTTTTTTTTTTTGCTCTTTTATGGCTGCACATCTGGAATATGGAGGTTCCCAGGCTACAGGTTGAATTGGAGCTGCAGCTGCCAGCCTGCACCATAGCCACAGCAACACCAGATCCAAGCCACATCTGTGACTACAGCTCATGGCAGCTCCAGATCCTTAACCCACTGATCGAAGCCAGGCATCGAACCCGGGTCCTCATGAATACTGATCGGGTTCGTTACTGCTGAGCCACAAAAAGGCACTCCCAGTAACTGCCTTTTTACAGTATATTCCTTTAGTTCTAAGACCGTGTGTGGGAAAATAATGTAGTTTAGGGATGTCAGGAATGCTGTTCCTGTGGCTTTATTTGTTTTAATGGCCTCAAGAAACTTGAACATTCTAAATATTTCATTCATTTCATTTGGCTTTCAGAAATTTCCTAGGGAATAATGCTTGGCATTCTTCTTGTCCAATTATAAAAATCTGAAATACTTGTTGTAAAATATTCAAGCTGTACACAAGGTTTTAAAGTGAAATGTTACCTCCTCCTTAGCATCGCCAGTTGTACTGTACAGAGGCAATATTGTTTCTTGGATGAGTGCTTTCAAATACATGTTTAAATTGAGGTTTTGAAGGTCCCATAATATACAGAGAGTGTAGGAAGCTTAACTTTGCCTGTAGTATCTGAAACTTTTTTCCTTTCCCACTTGCTTCTCTCTTGTATTTCTCTCTATTGAGAAATGGGTATCTCTGTCCACCTAATGACCTCAGTTATCCCTTTCATGTAAATGTTTCCTAAATGTGACTTGAATCCACTTGCTGCTCCCCATCCCCAGGGAGGCTGATTATGTCCAACTCCCTTATCTTCTCTAATTGAACTCTGTCCCATCTCCCTTCGCTCATTTAGCCTCCAGATTCAGACTTCAGAGAGACCAGATAGATTGCCATTTTCCTCCTCAGAAACTGAGGAGCTGTTGCCTTCAGTTGCCTTCAGTTGCCATAACTCTTTTTTTTTCTTTTTTTTTTTTTTGTCTTTTTAGGGCCGAACCTGCAGCTTATGTAAGTTCCCAGGCCGGCCTACACCACAGCCACAGCAACTCGGGATCCGAGCCGCACCTGAGACCTACACCACAGCTCATGGCAACGCTGTGGTCCTTAACTCTCTGAGCAAGGCGAGGAATTGAAGCCGCATCCTCGTGGATACCAGTAGGATTTGTTTCTTGCGCGCCACAGCAGGAACTCTCAGAGTGACCTTTCTAAAACTCAAGTTGGGTTCTGTCATTTCTTTAACAACTTTAGTGAGTTACCCATTGCCTTCAGGTTTTGATCCAAATTCTTTTATTTATTTATTTATTTATTTTTGTCTTTTTGCCTTTTCATGGGCCGCTCCCGCCGCATATGGAGGTTCCCAGGCTAGTGGTCGAATCGGAGCCATAGCCGCCGGCCTACACCACAGCCACAGCCACTCGGGATCTGAGCCGTGTCTGCGACCTACACCACAGCTCACGGCAACAGTGGATCCTTAACCCACTGAGCGAGGCCAGGGAGTAAACCCACAATCTCATGTTGGATTCGTTAACCACTGCGCCATGACGGGAACGCCCCAAATTCTTTATAATTGGACCTCTGCCTTTTTGTTCAGCCTCCCTAAATAACCCTGTCTATATGCTCTCTGCATCTTTTTTTTAAAGCGATTGTTTCTTCCCTCAGTCACTGGTCCATTCTTTCATTTGCTCAAAAACATTTGTTGTCCAGTTGTATGGTTTAGACACTATGCTTAAGGATTGGGTGTAAGGCAGTCAGCAGAAGCATTCTTAGACCTTTCACACTGTTAATCAGGATAGACGAGGTTATGTTAACATAACAAATTTACCTTGAAATCTCATTGTTTTAACACAACAGAGTTTTATTACTTGTGTTGATGCCTGTATATCATGAGATTTCAGAGGCTCTGCTCCACACAGGAACTCTCTTGCATTTGGGGGCTCAGGCT
Source organism: Sus scrofa (assembly GCF_054392235.1). Classification (NCBI taxonomy): domain Eukaryota; kingdom Metazoa; phylum Chordata; class Mammalia; order Artiodactyla; family Suidae; genus Sus; species Sus scrofa. Next base: position 38,969,515 of record NC_139389.1, on the reverse strand, counting down.
TGTAGCTACACCACCTGGAACTCACTGCATCCTTTGGCACTGGGACAGAGGAAGAGATGGGATGGGCTTCTTTCTGTCTCAGCCCAAAAGTGACGCATGTCCCTTCTCATATTTTATTACCCAAAAGTGGTCAAATGGTCCCACTGAGAGCAAGGGGAAGTTGGATACTTTAGGGGAGAACATGAAATATCTGGGGAGCATTATGGTCTGTAGCACAATCACTGAAATATAATCATTTGCCTTCTTATTGATCTTATCCACTGGTTTTTATTTTTTATTATTATTATTTTTTTTGTCTTTTTGCCTTTTCTAGGGCCGCTCCCGCAGCATATGGAGGTTCCCAGGCTAGGGGTCGAATCGGAGCTGTAGCCGCCAGCCTACGCCACAGCCACAGCAACATGGGATCCAAGCCGCATCTGCGACCTACACCACAGCTCACGGCAACGCCGGATCCTTAACCCACTGAGCAAGGCCAGGGATCCAACCCGCAACCTCATGGTGCCTAGTCAGATTCGTTAACCACTGAGCCACGATGGGAACTCCTTGTTTTTTTTTTTTTTAAGGGCCACACCTGCAGCATACGGAAGTTCCCAGGCTAGGGGTCAAATTGGAGCTGCAGCTGCCAGTCTACACCACAGTCACAGCAATGCAGGTTCCGAGTCGCATCTGCAACTTACAGCACATCTCACAGCAATGTCAGATCATCTGACCCACTGAGCAAGACCAGGGATCGAACCTTTATCCTCATGGATACTAGTCGGATTTGTTTCCGCTGTGCCATGATGGGAACTCCCTGTGTTAAGCAATTTTAAAGCAGTTCTTAAAAACTTAAGAAATAAAACATTACTGTTTCAGCTGAAACCCTTTATGTAAATCCTCCCACATTAGGTTTTTCATTCCCACACATTTCTTTATTCTTTCACTGCACACTTGTCTCTAATCAGTGTAGTGATTTTGCTCTGTGTAGTGAAGATATCAAGCTGTTCCAGGAGGATCACCAGTCTCTTGAATCTAGGTGTTCATACATGAGTGGGTGTGTTCTGTGGATTCGTTTATCCATCTCTGCATGGATATTACCTCTCCTGATGAGAAGAGCCAGCCCCCAACCTTGATCTCCCTAAAATTGCAGAGGATTTAATCTCTGCCTCTCGTCTTATTAAGGATATGGCATTGCTGCAGGCCACAGCATAGGTCACAGATGTGGCTTGGATCCTGTGTTGCTGTGGCTGTGCTGTGGGCTGGCCACTGCAGCTCTGATTCAACCTCTGGCCCAGGAATTTCCATATGCTGAGGTCCAGCCATAGAGAAAAAATATTAAAAAAAAAAATTTTTTTTTTTAATCAAGCTTAAGAATAAGAATTTGCTCATCAGAATACTACTTAACTATTTTATAAGGTAGAAAGGAGTAAAGCCTCTGGCTAAAGAATATTTTGTTTTGTTTTTTGCAGTAAATTTTCAATGTGTTGTCAAGGAAACTTACTGAGGAGAAAAACTATTTGCTGGTAATAGTGTTTGCTTTGAAGTATGACTACAAAGTAATGTGGCTTGCTTTCTCCAGCCTCTGTTATATGTAGTCTTACCTCATATAGTCATGCTTTGAATATACAAAGCAATAACACTGGCCAGATTTACTAGTTAATATTTCACATTGATTGATATTTACAAATTAAATTATACTCTGTGGTACAAGTTTCCTTTGCTTTAGCTTTGAAATGTCCCTGTAAAGGTCTTTCATTCGGTCTATAACCTAATTGGATGGCCCTAGTCAGCCTTTGAAGCAAATGCTGAGGTTTAGAATCGCTAGTAAACACTTTGCCAGGAAGTGGCAGAACTCTAGGAAGAGAGACTGCATGTTATTTATGTAACAAATCAGTGAAGGATTAATCCTTTTTTTTTTTTTTTTTTTTTTTTTTGTCTTTTTGTCTTTTTGCCATTTCTTGGGCCACTCCCGCGGCGTATGGAGGTTCCCAGGCTAGGGGTCTAATCGGAGCTGTAGCTGCCAGCCTACGCCAGAGCCACAGCAACGCAGGATCCGAGCCGCGTCTGCAACCTACACCACAGCTCACGCAGGATCCGAGCCGCGTCTGCAACCTACACCACAGCTCACGGCAACGCCGGATCCTTAACCCACTGAGCAAGGGCAGGGATCGAACCTGCAACCTCATGGTTCCTAGTCAGATTCGTTAACCACTGCGCCACGACGGGAACTCCGGATTAATCCATTTTTCTACTTTTCCTTCTTGGAGATTCCTTGCAGATTGGATGGATATGACTTTGTGCCTTTGTAGTTTTTAGAGGACTTTTTTATTTTTATCAATTTTTTGTTATACTTAACTTACAGTGTTCTGTCAGTTTCTGCTATACAGCAGTGACCCAGTTTTACACACACACACACACACACACACACACACACATCTTTTTTCTCATATTATCTTCCATCTACCATCATGTTCTATCACAAGTGACTTTGTGAAGTTCCCTGTGCTGTACAGTAGGACCTCATTGCTTATCCATTCTGTTTTTTTTTTTTTTCTTTTTAGGACCGAACCTGTGGCACGTGGAAGTTCCCAGGCTAGGGGTCATCTCAGAGTTGCAGCTTCTGGCCTACACCACAGCCACAGCAACTCAGGACCTGAGCCGCCTCTGCGACCTGCCTACAGCTTATGGCAACACTGGATCCTTAACCCCCTGAGCAAGGCCAGGGATTGAACCCACATCCTCACGGATACTAGTCAGGTTCGTTACTGCTGAGCCACAAAGGGAACTCCAAGAATTCTACTTTTATCTCAGCTGAAAGCACGACAAAGGGAAATTTTTCTCTTTCTCATTTCAGTGAGAGAGGTAGGTTCTCAGCACAGGCTCAGAGCTTAGGATGATGTGTAGTGTTGGCCTTTAGCCATCTGATGAGCAGGAACTGGGACACACAGAAGTGAGAACCTTGGAGGGAAAGTTGGGACTGTGGTGCCAACTAGGGCCAAGGCCAGCTCTTCACAGTGCTCACAGGCTCATCATTGACAATCTTTGTCCTTTGTTTTTGTGAGTGTCTTTCAGCTGTGTGTTCAAAGGGCTTTAGAGAAAGGGACAAAGAAGAGGGATAGATAAGACAAGTGACTGAGTGTCTAGGGGGTACATGTAGTGGCCACTGGTGCAGATGCCCTTCTGCTTTTACCAGGCAGACTGCTTTTTCAAAAGAAATGAAGCTACCTTTCAGGAAGTGAATGGGCCTTAGGCACTTCTGTTTTTGTGGTATTTAAACTCTGAATTTGTATGAATGTGTCTTTGAGTTTTAAACTGCCTACATGACTTCTGTGACTTTCAGGTGCTACTTGTGAGCAGTAGTCGCCATCCAGACCGATGGATTGTCCCTGGAGGAGGCATGGAGCCCGAGGAGGAGCCAGGTGTGGCGGCAGTCCGTGAAGTCTGTGAGGAGGTATGTGCTGACTGTCCCTTGTCATCTCGAACCTGTCGTGTCTGTGTAGTTCTTCATCACCACTCACTGAATGATGAACAGACTCATGCTCATAGAAAGAAGGCACTTTACAGCTACCACATGCCTCCTTGCTTAAAGGGGTGAGCAGGTTGTGACGAGGTAAGGTTTGTCCCGCCCTTTCTGCGGGGGGAGGGCTCGTGGCAGTGACTGTGTGATTGTGCCAGACAGTCCTTTGTAGTCACCCATTGATCTCTTCCAATACCGCCTCTGTTACCTCTGGCAGAAGATCGAGAATCAGATAGTTCCTCAGCCCTCAGAAGTAAGAGGAATAGGCATTATTGGTGTGAGTGGCTTATTCTCATTAACCTTTGGATGAGGAGGAGGCAGCGCTGTTCTCCTTTGCTTTCTGGGTCCTGGCAGTAGAGCAGTGGCTAAAGCAACACTTCTTGTAGCCAGCAGCGGTTAATGGTGCAGCCTGAGAGAAAATAGTATCTTTTGTATGTAGTCACATGATGTTCGACATACACGTACTGAGTTCTTGGGCCGTGCCCAGTGTAGCCTCCTAGATACTCGAAAGTAAACAGAAAAAGTCAAGTCTTGGTTCCCTTACTTTAGGAGCTTACAGTTTTGTTGGGGAAACTGAGAAATCGATTACAATTCACATCAGGGGGAAGGAAGTAATGTTTCTCCATAGCCTCTTGTGTCAACATGGTGCTCTGTCTGCTCTGCTACCTTGCTAAGGAGTCCTAACTCAGTGTGTACGTTTCACCACCCATGCAAATTTGCCCTGGCCACACGTGCTTTTTAGATTCATTTCCTTGTTCCAGAAGGACTTAAGGCTGATTCTAATGGCACATAAAACAGAGCCTAGAAATACTCTAAATTTTGCATTTCTTTTGGGTTAAGGCCTTGCTGAAGTCTTCTTACACTAATTTTACTTGGGAACACCCAAGGAATTCTTTTCTTGTCCTGAACTCCTGCAGACTCATGTTGGCTTGTATCACTCTCATTTTATCATATATCTGGTATGTTTAATTAGATTGTAACCTCAGAGGATGAAGATAGTGTTTCTTTTTTTTTTTTTTTTTTTTTTTTTTCCTTTGGCTTTTTAGAAACAAACCTGCAGCATATAAAAGTTCTCAGGCTAGGGGTCAAATTGGAGCTACAGCTGCCAGCCTACACCCCAAGGATCCAAGCTTCATCTGCGACCTACACCACAGTTCATGGCAGCACCAGATCTGAGTGAGGTCAGGGATTGAACCCTCATCTTCATGGATACTAGTCAGATTCATTTTTCCTGCACCACAATGGGAACTCCTATGTTTCCTATTTTAAATTCTCCCTTCTTGTGCCCAGTATACAGTGAAGTGAATAGAAAGTAATTAATGTACACTCTGTGACAGATGGAACAAAGGATGAGACATAAAAGTCCTGAAGAAATACCCTAATTGGAAATTATCAGTGTTTTTTTCCGGAGGATCTCAAAAGGTTGGCCGTTCACATAAGTGTGGCAGGGCCAGTTGGTGGACCTAAGCTGCATAATTTTGATATAAATCCAGTTGACTCCTGTGGGCTCTAAGGCACCTAAGGCAGCAGTGATGTTTGGTCGAGTTACTGAGGCCCTTTGGATTCAGATAGATTATTGGAAGACCTGAAACAGGCTGATGGTTTTAGAATAGAGAGGAAGGAAATAATTCAGAGACCTTGGGCAGAACTTACTGGTTGGTTTTAAATTTGTGGGGAAATCTGCCAGCTTTACCTCCATAGAGCACTTTTGGGTTTGCAGTTTGTCTCAGGAGGGCTTATGTCAGTTGTTACCATTGCGGTTTTGTTTCTGAGTGTGATGGTTGAATTGTCCCTGGGTTATACAAGTGCAGCTAAGATGTAGAAAACTAGATGATTGCAAAAGGAGCTATGGGAAAGGATATGGGGTTACCCTTTTGTTTCCAGGAACTTACATACCACCCTTCAGGAGATAAAAGTGAGACTAGAGTGGAGTTGGAATAAAGTGCTGGGATGTGAGAGGGTGAGCAATGCAGCAGGGTAATTAAAGCATACTTTTCACGTGTTCAGTATCTTACCGACCTCCTGACTTGAAAGGGACAGTGAGCTTGAAATTAAACCCTGCCTGCCATTCTCAGCTCTGAAGAATCCTGCCTGACTTTGAGCAAATTTTTTCCCCTCCTTTCAAAAGAGAGTCATACCATATACTGTATTTTATTCCAGCATTATTGAGAGGCTAAAGAATAAGCTACCAAATAAATTCAATGTTTGTACAAACAATAAAAATTAGAGAAGTGTGTCATTACAAAGAGAGGCATTTCCGTGACTTACATCAAAAAGAAATGGAAGGGGTGTGTGTTTGTTTTTTTCCTAGTTCCATGTCTGTCAACAGAGAAGAAGACTTGGAATCAGAGAGGATGAAGATAGATGTTATTATTGCACTTGTAGGGTAGCTTTTGTAAGTGAAAGCCACTATTTAGGGGTTTATTTAGTTTTCAAAATGTTATACTTTTTGGAGTTTCCGTTGTGGCACAGCGAAAATGAATCTGACTATTATCCGTGAGGATTCGGGTTCCATCCCTGGCCTCGCTGAGTGGGTCGGGGATCCTGCATTGCTGTGGCTATGGCGTAGGCTGGCAGCTGTGGCTCTAATTCGACCCGTAGCCTGGGAATTTCCATATGCCGCGGGGTGGCCCTAAAAAGCAAAAAAAAAAAAAAAAAAAGTTATGACTTTTTAAAAGCACAGTCAAAAACTAATTTTTTTCTAATGCTTACATATCTGACTGTTATAAGCATCAGAGATTTTACTAGTCACTTTTAAGGGGCCTAGACCAATTTGTTGAAGACTTCAGGTGTTTCAGATTGCATTATAAATTTAATTTATTTGATTGCTTTTTAAGGAACTTCAATTATCTGACTTTAAAAAAATGAAGATCTTATGAAGCTCTTCGACATAAAAGTACTGTGAATGTCATATATTAAACTTACAAATAAGGCAAGTCTTAGAGTCTTTAAATATTTCCATAGTGTGTATAAACTTAAGATTTTCAACTTATCATCACAAGTCAGAAATAAGTTATTCAATTATACTTTCAAAATTGAGGTTACTAGCTAATAATTTTTTTTTTTTTTTTTTTTTTTGTCTTTTTGCTATTTCTTTGGGCCGCTCCCATGGCATATGGAGGTTCCCAGGCTAGGAGTCCAATCGGAGCTGTAGCCACTGGCCTACGCCAGAGCCACAGCAACGTGGGATCCGAGCCGCGTCTGCAACCTGCACCACAGCTCACAGCAACGCCGGATCGTTAACCCACTGAGCAAGGGCAGGGACCGAACCCGCAACCTCATGGTTCCTAGTCGGATTTGTTAACCACTGCGCCACGATGGGAACTCCGCTAGTAATTATTTTAAACATTACCAAATCATAAAATATGTCTGGTCTCCTTCACCCCTCCTGTTAAATGAGGCCAGGACTCACAAGTGGCTTGATGGGGAACGCTGATCCAGTTCACGTAGCTCGAATAAGACTGTACCCTCACAAGGCTGACTGGCCATCAGGGCGTCCACGTGGGTGGCAGTGGTACTGAGTCTGGCACACCTGGCTGACTGTGTTTCAGCCTTCAGGTCTTTTCCTCCATGAAGTCTTTTATTTTTGTGGCTTCCTCTTTACAGACTTGTTCTTCCTGTGTGTTTCCTTTGCAGTCTGTACTTGTAGCAGACTTTTATCATGTTTTATTGATACTGCTTGTCTAGTTGTCTTCTGTACTAGGCTTTACACTCTGCATAGCTGGGTACCATTCTTTTTACTCACTGTTGAATTCCCAGTGCTTAACACATAACAAGTGCTTGACAGAGTAAGTGCTACAGTTTCTGGCGTAACCACTAGAGCAGCCACATAAAGGCAGTTGAGGTAGGTCCTTTTGGGTTGTCGGGAGTAGATAAACGTCTCTAGGGCCCTCAGTTAATTGAGGGAGAAGGACATGACAGTATTACAGCAGCTGCCCGGTTAGGCTGTAGAATGGAAAACTTTGGTCACAGTGCCCAGGCAGGCCTCACTCGCAGTGGGTGGATGGACCTTGGGAGCACAGTGTAGCTCAGGAGCCTGGTCACCATACCAGCAGCCCAGCCTCTCTCGTCTGCTGTGGAGGAGCTGCCTGCCTGCCTTTTTTTCTTTCCTTCTTTCTTTTCTTTTCTTTTCTTTTCAGGGAAACCCCTGCATATGGACGTTCCCAGGCTAGGGGTTGAATTGGAGCTGCAGCTGCTGAGCTACACTACAGCAACGAGGGATCCAAGCTGCATCTGCGACCTGTGCTGCAGCTTGCAGCAATGCTGGATCCTTAAACCCCCTGAGCGAGGCCAGGGATGGAACCTACAACCTCATGAGTCAGGTTCTTAACCTGCTGAGCCACAACGGGAACTCCGGAGCTGCCTTTCTAACCTCTTCTCAGCCTCTGGGTGTCTGCTTCTTACTTTCTGTTCTATGTTTTACCTCCCTGTGCATCACTAATCTTCTGTTGACTCACCTTCAGCCTTCCCAAGAAAGGCCTTAATTACTTTTACCCACTTATGACCTGTGGCCAGAGCTTCTAGCCATTTTGAAGATGTCTGCCTTAACTTGCATGGGTTGCTGGTTTCTTCTTCCTCTAACTGCACTCAGAGTGGCGAGTTCGTGTGCTGTGAAAGCAGGGCAACCTGTGCTTAAGTACCGCCTTCAGCAGTTTTACTGCAGGTCTTGTGTGTGTAGTAAAAAGATATTTACTAACACAGAAAAATACAATACATTCCTAAGTGATCAGATCAGAACAGGTTATGTAACAGTGTTTACGGTATAGAACTGTTTAGTGGGGAAGAAATATATGCGTCTGTTTGTGCAGAAAGAACAAATAACACTACTTGCACACTTACTATGTGCCAAGCTCCGTTTAAGCGTTTCGCATAGGTTGCCTCATTTCCTCGCCTGATGATGTGAAATAGGAACTGTTACTATCTACATTTTACAGGTGAGAAAAAACTGAGCACCAATGAGATCGAGTAATTTGTCCAAACGCATTGTGCCCAGCTCAGTGTGCTCAAGTGCTCCAGGGGAGACTTGACTCCAGAACATGTAGTCTTAGCACCTGCACTCCTCAGGCCTTGAAAGAATGTCCACCAAATTTTTTTTTTTTTTTTAGGGCCACACCCACGGCATATGGATCACCAAATGTTCACAGTTTTCTTTGGGTTATCTCTTAGGTTATCAGGTTTTCTTCATTGAGCATGTATTTATTTTGTTACTAGAAAACTTTCTATATAAAGATGAATGGGATGAGATTGTTAAGTAGTTTATCATGGCATTGTCAGTCCTGGGTACCATAAAACTCAACCTTTTTTGAAGTTTTGTTGAACTCAGTTAAAAAATTTTAGCGTATTGGGAGTTCCCGTTGTGGCTCAGTGGTGAACAAATCCGACTAGGAACCATAAGGTTGTGGGTTTGATCCCTGGCCTCGCTCAGTGGGTTAAGGATCTGGCATTGCCATGAGCTGTGGTGTAGGTCGCAGACACTGCTCAGATCCTGCGTTTCTGTGGCTGTGGCGCAGGCTGGCGGTTACAACTCTGACTGGACCCCTAGCCTGGGAACCTCCATATGCCATGGGAGTGGCCCTAGAAAAGGCAAAAAGACAAAAAAAAAAAAAAAAAAAAAATTACCGTATTGGCTGAATTTCAGAAAGAGGTAAGTCTGTAGCACTTGACATTAGCGGTCACATTTAAAGGGCTGAAATACTCCCTTGTGGAAACTGCCCTCCATTTTTTAGCTGCTTATAGTTAAGGTCCTGTGATAGTGACCCCTCCAAGGGGGAGAGGGACAGGGTGGTCTCCCAGGGCGGGCCATAGGCCTTGGTAACAGGACCTCTCTAGCTGAGGACGGCAAAGGCTTGTATGAGCCAGCCGTGTCATGCTCTCCCTGAGGTAAAAAAGAAAAGCCCCTCTTGATGCGATTTTCAGAGCTGTTTCTTGTTAAATCAATGGGAAAGGTAAGACTGTTGGCTGACAGGAAAGAGAGAAGTTGGATTGGACCTGAACCTGTTCTGTCTTCTCTTCAGCTGTAACATTTTCATTTCTTTCACCCATTCTCACCTCAGCTAAATCAAAAGAGTTATCACAGAGATACAGAACTTATGAGAACAGAAACAGGAGAAAATTATGTGTGTACCTTCGTCAGCATTCTCTTCAAGGATGACCAAGACAGGCTCCTTCTGGCTTTAGAGAAATGTAGCCAGTGACGATAATGGAGAATGTGGCCACATGCCAGTTCCTTTTCTCTGTTGCCTCCTGTCTGGGCAAGGCCCAGATCCATATCCATTTCTAGCATATAAACTATAGAGTATTTGTAGAACCTTGGTAATTAACCTGTGACATAGGCCTAGCTTAAAAAAAAAGTATCATGTTCTCAGATTTCCTGACTTGGGTCCTAATGATCATACTTTTCTGCTGCTCTTCTGTCTCATCACCTGTTGCTGCCTATAAACTCACCACCTTGGAAATTTTTTCAGCTCAGTGATGTCTCTTCAGATTTTCCTGTACCTTGCTGCTCTCCCTCAAGCTTTTTTTTTTAATTACTCAATTTTATTACATTTATAGTTGTACAATGATCATCACAACCAAGTTTTATAGCATTTCTGTCCCGAACCCTCAGTGCATCCCCCCCCTCCCTCCACAACCGGTCTCATTTGGAAACCGTAAGTTTTTCAAAGTCTGTGAGTACGGGTTCTGCAAAGAAGTTCATTGTGTCCTTTTTTTAGATTCCACGTGGAGGTGATAGCATTTGATGTTGGTGTTTTATTTCTGACTGACTTCATTTAGCATGGTAATTTCTAAGTCCATCCAATAACAGCTGCAAATGCTATCATTTCTTTCCTTTTAATGGCTGAGCAATATTCCATTGTGTATATGTACCACATCTTTATCCACTCCTCTGTCGATGGGCATTTTGGTTGTTTCCATGTGTTGGCTATTGTATATAGTGCTGCAATGAACATCAGAGTACAACGTGTCTTTTCGAGTCATGGTTTTCTCTGGGTAGATGCCCAGGAGTGGGATTGCTGGATCATATGGTAATTCTATTTTTAGTTTTCTGAGGAATCTCCACACTGTTTCCCACAGTGGTTGCACCAATTTACATTCCCACCAACAGTGTATTAGGGTTCCCTTTTCTCCACACCCTCTCCAGAACTTAGTGTTTGTAGATTTTTTGATGATGGCCATTCTGGCTGGTATAAGGTGGTTCCCTCAGTCCCTCAAGCTTTTTTTTTTTTTTTACTATTTAATAGTTATTTTCCCAATACAATTTTTTTTTCTACTGTACAGCATGGTGACCCAGTTACACATACATGTACACATTCTATTCTTGCACATCATCATGTTCCATCCTAAGTGACTAGACAGTTCCCAGTGCTACACAGCAGGATCTCATTGCTAATCCATTCCAAAGGCAATAGTTTGTATCTTTTCTCAAGCTTTTGATGTACTGTTTTACATAAAGTAAACATTCACAGTGTTTTTCATTGAAGAAAGTTTTTTGAATGTGTAGATGCCTTGATATAGTATCAAGGATCATGGTTGCCTCAAGAGCACAGAGCTGCTTCCTGATGATCTGTAGCCTTACTATCAAGAATTTGTTGTAATCCTTCTTGATTTCATTTGTATTTTCAGGTAAGAATATGGAAAATGCCATAGTGAACTTTATTTTAAAAGTTTATATCTTCAGAGTTGCCATCATGTCTCAGTGATAATGAAATTGACTATTATCCATGAGGCTACAGGATCGATCCCTGGCCCTGCCCAGTGGGTTAAGGATCTGGCATTGCCGTGAGCTGTGGTATAGGTCGCAGACAAGGCTCAGATGTGGTGTTGCTGTGGCTGTGGCATAGGCTGGCGGCTACAGTCTGATTTGACCCCTAGCCTGGGAACTTCTGTATGCTGTGGGTATGGCCCTAAAAAGCAAAAAAAATAAATTAAAAAAAAAATCCAGAACTTTAACCATAAAATACATATATTAAGAATATTTTCAGTCATTTCAACATGATAAATAAAACAGGGGGAAGTAACACAGATCAGGGGCCTCCCGCTCATAATTTTGTAGGGATGCAGACAGGCAGTTGATGGTGGTGTGCCTCTACAAAGGGGAAAGAGACTGCCCTAGTCCCTAGTCCAGTGGCTGCCCTGCTCAGGCCCAGCCAGTGGTTTCAGTTTTTTCTTTCTTTCTTTTTTGCCACATGTGGCATATGGACGTTCTCAAGTTGCAGGATCAAATCCATGCCACAGCTGCAACCTGTGCCTCAGCAGTGGCAACACTGGATCCTTAACCCTGCACCACAGTGGGAACTCTCCAGCCGGTAGTTTTCATGTGGCAGTTTAGACCCATTATGTCTATAATGTTTTAAGAGAAGCGTGAAGTGGATTCTTACATGAGTTCTCCTGATATTTACATCATAAAATGTAAGAATCATGTCTCTTAATACATTACATATAGGCTACTAATTAAAATAAATTTTTCTCCTTAGTCACGCCCATAGCATGAGGAAGTTCCCGGGCCAGGGATCCAACCCACACCAGAGCAGTGACAATGCCAAATCTTTAACCTTCTAAAATACCAGGAAACTCCTTAAGATTGCTTTTAAAATGTTAATAAAGGAGTTCCCACTGAGGCACAGTGGGTTAAGAATCAGACTACAGGAGTTCCCATCATGGCACAGCGGAAACAAATCTGACTAGGAACCATGAGGTTGCGGGTTTGATCCCTGGCCTTGCTCAGTGGGTTAAGGATCCACCATTGCCGTGAGCTGTGGTGTAGGTCGCAGACGCGGCTCAGATCCTTAGTTGCTGTGGCTGTGTTGTAGGCTGGCAGCTGTAGCTCTGATTAGACCCCTAGCCTGGGAACCTCCATATCTTGTGGGTGCCGCCCTATAAAGCCAAAAAAAAAAAGAATCAGACTGCAGTGTGGGTTCAATCCCTGGCCTGGTGCCGTGGGTTAAAGGATCCAGCATTGCTCCTACGGTGTGGGTCCCAACTATAGCTCAGATTCAGTCCCTACCTAGCACAGGAGCTTCCATAGGCTGCAGATGTGGCCATTTGAAAAAAAAAGTTAATAATAGTATTTCATAATAGATTAAACAGCAGTAGCAGTTTTTAGTCTCCTAAATGATAAACGAAGGCAAGTAAATATTTGCATTGTTTACTGGAAGTGTTATTACTATGAGGAAATATATCCAGATGTCAGTTACTAGAAATCAGCAGAGACCATAAACCAACTCCATTTTTTTTTTTTTTTTGTCTTTTTTTTTGCTATTTCTTGGGCCACTCCCGCAGCATATGGAGGTTCCCAGGCTAGGGGTCTAATTGGAGCTGTAGCCACCAGCCTAGGCCAGAGCCACAGCAACGCTGGATCCGAGCCACATCTGCAACCTACATCACAGCTCATGGCAACGCTGGATCATTAACCCACTGAGCAAGGGCAGGGACCGAACCCGCAACCTCATGGTTCCTAGTCGGATTCGTTAACCACTGCGCCATGATGGAAACTCCCCAACCCCATTTTTGTCGAAAAGCAGACTTTAATTAGATAACATTTTCTGAATTTCCATTATTTACTTTTTGAGGAATTTAAAAATCACATGAATATGAATTATCAATAATAATGTACAGCTACATGCAACTATATAGATTTATCTTTAAAATCGGTACAAAAATAGGCAAAGGATTTTTCTGTATGTTTGAAATTTTTCCAAGTAAAAAATTGGGAAGAAAGTAAACACGAATACTTATTATTTGCCAACTACATTCAGAATCTTCAGGGGCAAACTATGAAGTACAGCAGTATGATGGATGCCACTTTCCCTAGAATAAATTGTGTTTTTATAGGTACTAACAAGCCTTTATTTTTACTTGGTAAGAAGATAGATATATTTGTTTCTTTGGTCACAGCATTATAAAATGTAAGATTCATGTCTCTTAATGTATTACATATAATTATCGTATTCTGGTAATTTATTTTTCTTTAAGAATTTAATAGGAAACGTGGCTGAGTGATAAAACATTTCAGGAAAGCCTTTTGTTCACCTAACATGAACATAACATGTTTGTGTGGAAATGTATTTATTCTGCCCGCTTAGAAAAGCACATACAGGAGTTCCCATCGTGGCGCAGTGGGTAACGAATCCAACTAGGAGGTTGCGGGTTCGATCCCTGCCCTTGCTCAGTGGGTTAACGATCTGGCGTTGCCGTGAGCTGTGGTGTAGGTTGCAGACACGGCTCGGATCCTGCGTTGCTGTGGCTCTGGCGCAGGTTGGCAGCTACAGCTCAGATTAGACCCCTAGCCTGGGAACCTCCATATGCCGCGGAAGCGGCCCAAGAAATGGCAAAAAGACAAAAAAAAAAAAAAAAAAAAGAAAAGCACATACAACAAAAATATAAACAAAAGACGTTAAGAGCTTTTCTTCAGGAAAAATCGTTTTGAATATATAAAGTGAATGGAGAAAAGACACCATGTGTTTAGATGGAAGCTGGTGTGAGGCCGCTCTGTGTTTGAGGACAGATTGAATCCTGTGGATCTTTGGCAAAGGCCCTGAGTAAATCCGGATTGAATCTCCTGTTTCTGGCAGCTGAGAACTTAGAAAGGGCCTTTCCTCTCAGTTACAGTTCAGGGATGAAAGGAGACTTTGGCATAGACACCGCCTCCAGTGAAGGGTTGCCTGAGGCAGCTGCGATAATCCCCGTGCTCAGTTTTTGCTCTGTGCTCACATGACTGAGAGGGTAATTCAGCTGTGGCCCCAGAGCAGGGCAGGCCCTGCTCTTCTTTCAGAGGAGGGCCTCTCTGCTGGGCACTGTCATGCAGTAGCAAATGACTGTGGGGAGGTTGCTCCACAGTTCCTTCTGGAATCAGCCCTAAAATGATAGAGAGTTTTGAGTGACTGTCATTTTGGCTTTGGTAAAAATACTTAATACATACTCTTGGCTTTATGAAAAGTGATATTCAAAGTATTATTTATTACCAGAATTCCTGCTGTGGCTCAGTGGTAACGAACCTGGCTAGTATCCATGAGGTTGTGGGTTCAATCCCTGGCCTCACTCAGTGGGTTTAGGATCAAACATTGCCGAGATCTGTGGTGTGGGTCGAAGATGCAGCTCAGATCCTGGGTTGCTGTGGCCTGTGGTGTAGGCCAGCAGCTGCAGCTCTGATTCAGCCCCTAGCCTGGGAACTTCTGTATGCTGCATATGCGGCCCTAAAAAAGCTAAAAAAAAAAAAAAAAAAGTTATTACATATTTATGTTAGTAACCATGTTAGTTTAAATATACAGGTGCTGGAGTTCCTGTCATGGTGCAGCAGAAACAAATCCGACTAGGAACCATGAGGTTGCAGGTTCCATCCCTGGCCTTGCTAAGTGGGGTAAAGATCTGCCGTTGCCCTGAGCTATGGTGTAGGTTGCAGATGTGGCTCAGATCCTGCATTGCTGTGGCTGCAGTGTAGGCCGGCAGCTGTAGCTCCGATTTACCCCCTAGCCTGGGAACCTCCATATGCCATGGGTGTGGCCCTGTAAACCAAAAATAAATAAATATACAGGTGCCTTTTTTGTTTTGTTTTTGTTTTTGTTTTGCTTTTTAGGGCCGCATCATAGCCATAGCAACACAGGATCCTTAACCTGCTGAGTGAGGCCAGAGATCGAACTCTAGTCCTTGTTGATACTAGTCGGATTCATTTCCGCTGTGTCACAGCAGGAACTCCATGATAAGCATTTTTAACAAATTGCTGCATAAGTGATGCCATGTGCTAATACTTAATGTCAGGAGGCACTTAATGTCAGGTTGCTTTGTCATTAGTAATAAAATGTTTAATCAGGTAATAACTGACAGTCTTTCCATTGTAAATGTCCATTTCTCCTTATGCAGCAAAATTTGTAAATAATCCATTGAACACTTCTTCCACACTATATGAATATCTTATCTCCCAACAATCTTTCAACTAATAGTTTTAGCATCTACTGCTGAACCTTACCAAATCAGATATTACACGAGAAACTGAAAAACGGTGATTTTCCTTTTTTTTTAAATGTTTTATTGTTAAAATAAGAAACTTTGTATAAAAGCATAATAGATCCAAAGCTTTTTTTACACTTATTGATTCAAGGTCCAATTATGCACCAAATGCTGATCGGGAGCAGCTACCGGCTGTCCAGGCAAAGCAAAATGAACACATACACACTTATATTCTACCTCCACCAAACGCTATGATTCATGCCGAAACAGGAGGGCGGGTAGGCGACATTGATACATGGCATGTGCCCAGAAAGTAAAATGACAGAGATGTCAAGTTAGCAAACTGTTGAAAGTCACCCTTCTCCAAAAAGGCACTTCTTGGTGTTATAAAAGTGCTACAAACCTGGAGTTCCCATTGTGGCTTAGTGTATTAAGAACACGAGCAGTATCCATGAAGAACGCAGGTTCAATCCGAGGCTTCGCTCAGTGGTTTAAGGATCCACCATTGCCAGATCTGAGCCACCCATCTGTGACCTATGCTGCAGCTCGCAGCAATGCTGGATCCTTAACCCACTGAGCGAAGCCTGATTATGTTGCATGGAAAACTGATACACTCATCTACAATTCTTTGAAGTTTTTGTTTTCCTAAAGAAATTATAAGCCAGGCATAGGGTTCATGCCCTTTTTTTTTTTTCGGACCACACCTGTAGCATATGGAAGTTTCTGGGATAGGGGCTGAATCAGTGCTGCAGCTGCCCATGAACCTTTGGGATGGAAAAACTAACTGTATTCATGATGATGAAGGAGTGTCTATATTATTTGGACAGTGCACACCAGTCATTCCAACTGCGGTCCGCTTTAGGACACCCTGCATATCTCACAGGGCATATGGTTCCGTCCAGCTAGAAAGCCTTCCTTTATTTGCTCCCTGGGAACATCTCTGAGTTTTCAGCTCAGTTACCACATTTTATGAATGCTTGTGTGACTTTCAGGCTGATACATAAGTGTTTTTTTCCACCATCCCATAAGTTGGAACATAAGTTCCAAGTATGTTTTTCTCAGTATTTTTATTCTGTGTGGACATTTTATTTATTTTTATTTTGTGTTTATTTATTTGCTTTTTAGGGCCTCATCCATGGCATATGGAAGTTCCCAGGCTAGGGGTTGAATTGGAGCTGCAGCCACTGGCCTACACCACAGCCACAGCAACGCAGGATCTGAGCTGCATCTGCGACCTACACCACAGCTCCCAGCAACACTGGATCCTTAACACACTGAGCCAGGCCAGGGATTGAACCTGCATCCTCATGGATCCTAGTAGGGTTCATTACTGCTGAGCCACAATGGGAACTCCCAGTGTGGACATTTTAAAAAACAGAATAGAAAGAACAAAATTTTAAATCATCATATTCTCTACTAGTAACATTTTGGTGTATTCTTTATTTTTGCCTGTCAGCCTTCCTACTTGATTGTAGACTTCTCAACCGTATCCTCAAATATCAGACAGGAGAGTCAACTAGGAGGTTAAAACATTTTTTTTTTTTTTTTTTTTTTTGTCTTTTGTCTTTGTTGTTGTTGTTGTTGTTGTTGTTATTATTGTTGCTATTTCTTGGGCCGCTCCCGCGGCATATGGAGGTTCCCAGGCTAGGGGTCGAATCGGAGCTGTAGCCACCGGCCTACGCCAGAGCCACAGCAACACGGGATCCGAGCCGTGTCTGCAACCTACACCACAGCTCACGGCAACGGCAACGCCGGATCATTAACCCACTGAGCAAGGGCAGGGATCGAACCCACGACCTCATGGTTCCTAGTCGGATTCGTTAACCACTGCGCCACGACGGGAACTCCTTAAAACATTTTTTTTTTTTTTTAATTAAAAAAAAAAAAAAGAGGAGTTCCCGTCGTGGCGCAGTGGTTACCAAATCTGACTAGCATCCATGAGGACGCAGGTTCGATCCCTGGCCTTGCTCAGCAGGTTAAGGATCCTGCGTTGCCGTGAGCTGTGGTGTAGGTCACAGACACGGCGTGGATCCTGTGTTGCTGTGGCTGTGGTGTAGGTTGGTACCTGCAGCTCTGATTTGACCCCTAGCCTGGGAACCTTTATGTGCCATAGGTGTGGCCGTTAAAAAAAAAAAGAATTCCTGCTGTAGCTCAGTGGGTTAAGAATCCACCTGTGGCGGCTGAGGTCGCTGTGGAGGTGCAAGTTCGATTCTTGGCCTGGCGCAGTGGGTTAAAGGATCTGGCATTGCTGGAGCTTTGGCTCACATTGCAGCTGCAGCTCACATTCCATCCCTGGCACAAGAACTTCTCTGTGCTGCAGGTGCCATTAAAAAAAAAAAAAAAAAAAAATTCCCCTCATGACTCAGTGGAAACCAATCTGACTAGCATCCATGAGGACGCAGGTTTGATCCCTGGCCTCGTTCAGTAGGTTAAGGATCTGGTGTTGCTGTGGCTGTGGTGTAGGCGGGCAGCTACAGCTCTGATTTGACCCCTAGCCTAGGAACCTCCATATGCCGTGGGTGCAGCCCTAAAAAGGCCAAAAAAAAAAAAAAAAAGAACGTTATGGTTTAGCCTCAGTCTACCAAGGAATTCTAAGGGGATATAGTTGAGTTTAGAAAAGTTAAAATTAGAATTGCTAAAATTTTGTTCTGTGTTGTCTTCTCCTTGGGTACAAGGAAATGAAAGCAAAGCCATCCCTGGGGCAGATGGCAAAGCTTCAGTTAACAGTTTTTATTTTTCCTTTTGATACAAACTTATTTTTAGCTATGAAACTTGATCTTGCTATTTGTTTTTTGTTTTGGTTTGGTTTGTTTTAGTGTAAATTTGAATGACTGGTGGAGATAGGGTTAGTGGAGCGAGGGATGGTTCATATGGAGACCATCAGGGCACTGTACTATTGGCAGATGACTAGCTTAGTCCTTGAAGGAGGATGACTAGAAGTAGTCCATGAAGAAGCATCAAGTGTGCTAATCTCCCTGAGAGCTAAAGCGTATTGCATTTGGACGTATTTATATGAACTCTTTTATTGGTGATGCTGACATGATTGTGTATTCAGAAACAGTGTGAGTTACTTATTGCTGCCTCACAAAACCTAAAACAAGAATAATCATGGTATCTCATAGTTCCTGTGAGACACGAATGCAGACCAAGTATAGCAGGGATGGTTTGTCCATGATGTCTGGTGCCTCAGCAGGAAGAACCAAAGACTGGGAACAGAATGTTGTTGGGGAACAAAAGCTTGAATAACTTTTTCTACTGGGCTTCTGGGACGCCACACTTTTCTGGTTTTTCTTCTGCGTCTGAGTTACCTGCTGATTCCTTCCTAAAGGTTGACTATCCTAAAGTTCAGTCCTTTGTCTTTTCTTTCTTTGTCTGTCTCTCATCTACCCCTTGTGGTCTCATCCAGCTTCAAGGATTTAAACACAGCAGGTGGGTGGTTGGGTTAGTGGGTAGGTAGGTAAATGGACGGATAGATGGATGGCGGATGGATGACCCCATTCCTCCCCAAACAAAGTTTACCCTAACTTGCTTCCTTGGTGTTTCTGTTTGGATGTCCAGTGGGCATCTGAAACTTAAGATATATAAAACTAAACCTGTGATCCCGTTATCTTCTCCCAGCTGCTCCTCTACAGTCTTCTCCATCTTAGTAAATGTCAGCTCCATCCTTTCAGTGGCTTAACTCAAAAAACTGGGAGTTAGCAGGGTTTACTTGTGGCACAGTAGCTTAGGAATCTGGTATTGTCACTGCTGTGACTCGGGGTCCCTGCTGTGGCAAGAGTTTCATTTCTGGCCCAAGGACGTCCCACATGCCGTGCCACGGGAGCAGCCAAAAAATTTAAAACAAAACCAAAAGCTCTAGGAGTTATCCTTGATTTCTTTTCTTTTCTTACATCCAGTATTTATTTCATCAGCCAGTTCTGTTGGCTGTACTTTAAAAATACAGGTAAGTGGAACCCAGCCACTTCTCACCATCTCTGTCGCTACCACCTTGGTCCAACCCGCCGTCACCTCTCACAGAGATTCCTCTGCTCCTCCCTGCACTCTTATCCCTTTACGTTTATTTTCAACACAACTGGCAGAATGATCCTGTTGAAAAAACCAGATCGGATATTGTCACTTGTAGCCCTTCTGTCACCTCATCTCTCATTTCTCTCTTGCTCTCTGTCCTCCATCAATAATGGTAACACCCTTGCTGCTTCTCTAACGACAGACTTGCTGGCTATTCCTGTTGCCTAATCACCATGGTATATACAGTCTTAGACATTGAATCTGAAGGAGAGGGAACTCCATCCTACTGGCTTTTCCTAATGGCTTATGTAGTAATTGTCTTATGTTGGTGAAGAAATGCCATGATATTGAGGATGGGAAATTAATAGTTTCAAAAAACTGATGTAATGTTTGTATCATAGCCAGCAAGTCTTATGCATTTACATCTGTGCCAAGTGAAATACCTTTTCCATCTGTCTTCCTGCCATTCTTGCTTATTTAGATCCTTACAGACTAAACAGCCCTGTCCTTTGGGTGAGGAGGCAGTTGTTCCTTTCATTTGGCTTGATTTTTTGTTTCTCTTTACTCTCTTTTTGGGTTGAGGAGTGACTAGTGGGCAATCTCGGACACCATCTGAGTAGCCTGTTTTATCAGTTGAGATTTGGTAGGACTCCATGTCAGACCCTAGAATAGATATAGTTTTGGTTTCAAAGTAAGCCATAAAAATACCGAAAAGGACTGAGCTTTTGAAGTGGGTTTTTAGAATGGAGAGTGAGGCAGTTAAAGAGCGGAAGAGTATCATTTTCAACCAAGAGCTCCTCCATGACGTGCTTTCGTTGAGATTTATGAGATCTGAAAGAAAGACGATCAACTAGTTATTTATGGCTGTATGACCAGCAAAGTTCTGGGTGCGAAACTGAGTGAGGACCTCGCTGGGAAGATCTTTAACCGGGGGTGTGCCTGTCTATGTAGGGACTATGATGTTAAGTGGAATTAATTTTTATAGGGTTATAGAATCACTGTGTTGAAAAGGACATTAAGAGGTTATCTGGTTTAAATCTGCACTTTTGGTCAAGCAGAGCCAAGCCTTGAAATCATTCAAGCCTCCTCCTTTTTTTTTTTTTTTTTTTTTTTTAATATGTATGCTTAAAAGATACTGTTATACGTTATCTAAATGAGTAATTTCATGCTCCATTTTTTAATTTTTTGTTTAATTTTTAAAATTACCTTTAATGCCATCTAACAGTGCAATAACCACTACATACATTAGAATAGCTAAAAAAATTTTTTTAATTTTTTTTTTTTTTTTTTCGCTTTTTAGGGCCACACCTGCAGCATATGGAGGTTCCCAGGCTAGGGGTGGAATTGGAGCTGTAGCTGCAGGCCTATGCACACCACAGCCACAGTAAATGGGATTCAAGCCGTGTCTGCGACCTACACAACAGCTCACGGCAACACTGGATTCTTAACCCACTGAGCAAGGCCAACAAACCTGCATCCTCATGGATGCTAGTCAGATTCGTTAACTGCTGAGCCACAACGGGAACTCTGAGAACAGCTAAAATTTTTACATTCATGCCATTTTGTATCTGGACAGAACTATAATTCAAAAAGATACATGCACGCCTATGTTCATAGTAGCTCTGTTCACAATAGCCAAGACATGGAAGCAACCTAAATGTCCATCAACAACTAAATGGATTTAAGGAAAGTGGTACATATACACAGTGGAATACTACTCAGCCATAAAAAATGAAATAATGCCATTTGCAGCAACATGGATGCAACTAGAGATTCTCATCCTAAAAGAAGTAAGTCAGAAAGAGAAAGACAAATACCATATGATATCACTTATATGTGGAATCTAAAATATGGCATAAATGAACCCGTCTACAAAACAGAAACAGATTCACAGACATAGAGAACAGCTCATGGTTGCCAAAGGGAAGGGGGCAGAGAGTGGAATGGACTAGGAACTTGGGGTTAGTAGATGAAAGCTATTACATTTAGAATGCATAAGCAGGAGTTCCTGCTTTGGTGCAGTAGGTTAATGATATGGCTTGTCTCTGGAGGCACCAGTTTGATCCCCATCCAGTGCAGTGGATTAAGAATCCAGCATTACTGTAGCTGTGGCATAGGTCGTAGCTGTGGCTCGGCTTAGATCCCTGGCCCAGGAACTTCCAAATGCTGTGGGTATGGCTGAAAAAAGCGGGGGGGGGAGTAAGAATGACTGGGGACTATATCCAGTCCCTTGGGATAGATCATGATTGAAGATAATATAAGAAAAGGAATGGGAGTTCCCGTCATGGCGCAGTGGTTAACGAATCCGACTAGGAACCATGAGGTTGCAGGTTCGGTCCCTGCCCTTGCTCAGTGGGTTAATGATCCGGCGTTGCCGTGAGCTGTGGTGTAGGTTGCAGACTCGGCTCGGATTCCGAGTTGCTGTGGCTCTGGCGTAGGCCGGTGGCTACAGCTCTGATTGGACCCCTAGCCTGGGAACCTCCGTGTGCCATGGGAGCAGCCCAAAGAAACAGCAAAAAGACAAAAAAAAAAAAAAAGAAAGAAAAATAGACAATGGATTTCCACGTAGTCTAAATGACTGAGACGAGAGGAGAGGTACAGAATTAATGCAAGTGCTATAATGGAAGAGCAAAGAAAATAGCCAAAAAAAAAAAAAAGAAAGAAAAGGAATGTATGTGTGTATGTATGTATGTATGTATGAATGAATGACTGGGTCATCTTGCTGTACAGCAGAAATTTTCACAGCATTGTAAATCAACTATACTTTAATATAAATTAATTAATTAAAATGCATGCCATTCATCAGCAGGTTGAGAGTAAAAAATGTAGGTTCTTGTTGCTTTCAAATTGTTCATCTCTGTTGAGTGAATTAAATATATGCAATGTTAAGTGTTTCAGAAAGAGCAAGATCACCTTTACAGTGCCAAAATGAGATTTTTTGTCATTGCAAACTGATATTGCCAGTTCTGCCTTTAAAATAAAAGCTAGATCATTGTTAAAAAATAGAGGGGCCTATCAAGTAAAGAATACCAGAACTGCTTAAAATTGCTAGACCAGCTTTTCCTAAGCCCTTTTTCCTTTTTTTCCTTTCTTTCTTTTTCAGCCACATTCACAGCATATGGAAGTTCCCAGCCAGGGATCAAATCTGAGCTGGGTTGAAATGGAAAGGGGAATACTTTATTTTTCAATTCTAAAATGATTTTATTTGTCCTGAAAATTTTCATTTGTGAAGTTTTTTCCTTTTTTTTTTTTTTTTTTTTTTTTGGTTTTTAGGGCCACACCTGCAGCATATGGAAGTTCCCAGGCTAGGGATGGAATTGGAGCTACAGCTGCCAGCCTAAGCCACAGCCACAGCAATGCCAGATCTGAGCCACATCTGTGACCTGCATCACAGCTTGTGGTAATGCTGGATCCTTAACCCACTGAGTGAGGCCAGGGATCAAACCCGCATCCTCTTGGATACTAGTTGGGTTTGTTACCACTGAGCCACAATGGGAACTCCTTCCAATATTTCATTATAACAATTTCCAGGCATATTGTCACAGAGAAATAATTTGTTTTGAATTTTATTAAAGTATAGTTGATTTACAGTGATGTGTTAATTTCTCCTATACAGCAAAATGACTCAGTTATACATACATATCTTTTGTATACTCTTTTCCAGTAGGGTTTATCACAGGATATTGAATTTATTTCCCTGTGCTATATAGTAGGGCCTTGTTTTTATCTATTTTATCCATTTTATATACAAAACTGCCTTTTTTTAGGGCCGCCCCCCACGGCATATGGAGGTTCCCAGGCTAGGGGTCTAATCAGAACTACAGCTGCCTGCCTATACCACAGCCACAGCAATGCCAGATCTGAGCTGCATCTGCGACCTACACCACAGGTCATGGCAACACCAGATTCTTAAACCACTGAGCCAGAGATCGAACCCGCAGCCTCATGGTTCCTAGTTGGATTTGTTTCCACTGTGCCATGACGGAAACTCCTCTCTTTAATTTCTAATATTAGTAATTTGAGTCTTCTTTTGTTCTTTGGTTAGCCCAGTTAGAAACTTGTTGACTGTGTTGATCTTTTGTTGTGAACAAAATTCATTGATTTCTGCTCTAATTTTATTGTGCGTTTTCTTTTGCTTTCTTTGGATTTAATTTGCTCTTCATCCTTTTCTAGTTTCCTGAAGTGTGGAAGCTTAGATTATTGGTTTTAGATCTTTTTTTTTTTTTTTTGTCTTTTGTCCTTTAAGGGCCACACCCACGGCATATGGAGGTTCCCAGACTAGGGGTCTAATTGGAGCTATAGCTGCTCGCCTATGCCAGAGACACAGCAACATGGATCCGAGCCGTGTCTGCGACCCACCCACAGCTCACAGAAATGCCGGCTCCTCAACCCACTGAGCAAGGCCACGCATCAAACCGGCAACCTCATGGTTCCTAGTCAGATTCATTAACCACTGAGCCACTATGGGAACTCCAGATCTTTTTTTTTTTTTTTAAAGTTTCTTTTCTTTTGGCTGAACCTGTGGCATATAGAAGTTCCCAGGCCAGGGACCAAACCAGAGATGCAGCAGCTGTGGCAATGCCTGATCCTTAACCCTCTGTCCCAAGCTGGGGATCCAACCCACACCTCTGCAGCAACCCAAGCCACAGCAGTCAGATTCTTAACACACTGTTTCACAGTAGGAACTCCTTAGATTTTTCTTTTCTTATCTAGTATGTGCATTCAGTGCTGTACATTTCCTTCTAAGCACTATTCTTACTCCGTCTCACAAACTTTGGTGAGTTGTGTGTATAGGTTTATTTAATTCAGAGTATTTTTAAATTTTCTCTTATGATTTCTTGACCATGTGTTATTTAGAATTGTGTTGTTTAATCTCCAAGTATTTTGGTTTTTTCAGTTATCTTTCCTATTATTTCTCATATAATCCTATTGTAATCTGAAAACACACTGTATGATTTCTATACTCTTTAATTTGTTAAGGTGTGACTTATGGCCCGTAATGTTTTCTGTCTTGGTGACTGTACTGTGTGAATTTGAGAAAATGTGGATTTTGTTGTTATTGGATTAAGTAGTTGGTAGATATCAGTTATATCAGATTGCCTCTCTACCAGCTGATCTGTCCATTTCTGATAGTGTTGAAGTCTCCAGTAGTAATAGTGGATTCATCTACTTCTTGATGTTCTGTCAGTTTTTGCCTCATATATTTTAATGCTCTGTTGTTAGATGCATACATTTTAAGAATTGTCTGCCTTCTTCTTGGAGAATTGATCCCTTTATCATTATGTAATGCTCTTATGAAGCATTATGTAAATGCTTTTTGTCCCTAATAATCTTCCTTGGCTTTAAAATCTGCTCTCTGAAATTAATATAGCTACTCATATTTTCTTTTGATTTGTGTTAGCATGAGATATCTTTTTCCATCTATTTACTTTTTTTTTTTTTTTTTAATATGGACATCCTATGGCAAGCGGAAGTTCCTGGGGCCAGAGGTCGAACCTGAGCCACAGCAGTGACAACTCTGGATCCTTAACCCACTGAGCCACCAAGGAACTCCATCCCTTTATTTTTAAACTATTTGTGTTTTTATATTTAAAGTGGGTTTCTTGGAGACAATGTGTTATTTTTTGGTTCATCCTGACAATCTGTCCTTTAATGATCTATTTAGATCATTGATGTTTAAAGTTATTGTTGATGTAGTTGAATTAATAGCTACCATGTTTGATAACTGCTTTCTGTTTGTTGCCTTTATTCTTTATTTCTTTTTTTGTCTTCCACCCTTTTTCTGCAAACCCCCCCCCCCCCCAATGGCCACACCGTCGGCATATGGAAGTCAGCCAGGGATTGAATCAGAGCTGCTGCAACTTCGGCAACACCAGATCCTTAACCCACTGTACCACAACCAGAACTCATTTTACTTCTTACTCCTTCTCTGATGCTTTTCTTTCTTTATGTATATCTAAGTTTCTTTTTTTCTTTTTTGGCTGCCCCGCAGCATATGGAGTTCTGGGCCAGGGAGAATCAAATCCAAGCTGCAGTTTCAATCTATGCTCCAGCTGCAACAACACTGCATCCTGTAACCCACTGTGCTGGGCCAGGGATCAAACCTGCCTCCTGGCACTGCAAAGATGCCACCAATAATAAAATAAAAGGAACACCTAGATCTGAGTTTCTGATCTATGTCATTTTTCCTCTCACTAAAGAATTTTTTAAAATAATTTCTTTCAAGGCAGGTCTGTTGGCCACAGATTTTCTCAACTTTGGTTTGTCTGAGGGGGAAGTCTTTATTTCTCCTTCATTTTAAAAGATATCTAGGCTGATGGTTTTTTCTTTTCAGTAGGTTAAATATTTCTCTTGACTCTCTTCTCATTTGCATGGTTTCTGAGGAGAAGTTGGATATAATTCTTAACTTTATTCCTCTTTAGTTGAATTACTCCCACCACCCCTGCTTCTTTCAAGATCTTTTTTTCTTTGTCTTTGATTTTCTGTAGTTTGTATATAATATGTCTAGCTAGGTGTAGGTTTTTGTGTATTTATCCTTGTTGAGCTTCTTAGACATGTGGTTTTGTGTCTGACATTAATTTGGGGAAATTCTCAGTCATTATTGCTTCAAATATTGCTTCTGTTCCTTTGTCTTTCTTCTTCTGGTATTCCCATTATACAAGGCTAAGATTCAGTGTTTTTTTGTTTTTGTTTTTTTTTTGTCTTTTGTTGTTGTTGTTGTTGCTGTTTCTTGGGCCGCTCTCACGGCATATGGAGGTTCCCAGGCTAGGGGTTGAATCAGAGCTGCAGCCACCGGCCTACGCCAGAGCCACAGCAACGCGGGATCCGAGCCGCGTCTGCAACCTACACCACAGCTCACAGCAACGCCGGATCGTTAACCCACTGAGCAAGGGCAGGGACCGAACCTGCAACCTCATGGTTCCTAGTCGGATTCGTTAACCACTGCACCACGACGGGAACTCCTCAGTGTTTTTTTTATATTGTTTATTATAGAAGGAGATTAAGACCGATGGAGTCAAGGAGTTCCCATTGTGGCTCATGGGGTTAAGAACGCAACTAGTATCTTTGAGGACTCGGGTTTGATCCCCGGCCCCGCTCAGTGGGTTAAGGATCTGGCTTTTCCATGAGCTGTGATGTAGGTCACAGATGCATCTCACAGCCTGCATTGCTGTCTCTATGGTATAGGCCAGCATCTGCAGCTCCGATTCAACCCCTAGCCTGGGAACTTCCATATGCCTCAGATGCAGCCTTAAAAAGACCAAAAAAAAAAAAAAAAAAAAGACGATGGAGTCAAATATATGATGGGCATAATATACCTGTCCATCTAGAATGTCTTTTTTAAGGTAAATTTTCCCCTTGAGTTCTAAAATTGTATCAAAATAATATTTGTGCCTGGTACATGATTCAAAATAAAATAGGACTGGAAGACTTAGAATGAAAAGAAATACTCCTTAAGTAATTTCCTAAGGAAAAACACACAGTAAGTAATATCTTATTTCTTACCTCATACTTTCATTGTTTCACTGAGGATTTTGCTAAATTTTTTTTTCGGGCTGCACCCACAGCACATGGAGGTTCCCAGGCTAGGTGGGGAATTGGAGCTATAGTTGCTGGCCTACACCACAGCCACAGCAACGCAGGGTCTGAGTCTCGTCCATGACCTACATCACAGCTCACGTCAACACCAGATCCTTAACCCACTAAGCAAGGCCAGGGATCGAACCCGAGTCCTCATGGGTACTAGTCAGGTTTGTTAACCAATGAGTCACAATGGGAACTCCATCTTCTAACCCTTCTAATCAGTGTTTTATTTCAGCAATCATACTTTTTTTTGCTTGTTTCTTGTTTGCTTTTACATACATTTTATTCTTGTTTAGGATGCCTTAACTTTTTTTTTTTTTGGTCTTTTTGCCTTTTCTAGGGCCACTCCCGTGGCATATGGAGGATCCCAGGCTAGGGGTCGAATCGGAGCTATAGCCAGAGCCACAGCAACGTGGGATCCTAGCCGCGTCTGCAACGTGGGATCCTAACTGCGTCTGCAACCTACACCACAGTTCACGGCAATGCCGGGTCCTTAACCCACTGAACAAGGCCAGGGATCGAACCTGCAACCTCATGGTTCCTAGTCAGATTCATTAACCACTGCGCCATGACGGAACTCCTCATATTTCTTTAAAGGATAACTAATTTTCCCCAAGTTTTCTTCTGTTCCTTAGATTTTTCTTTTGACCAGAGCTAATTTTCACTTGCTTATTTTCATCTTTCTTTTTGCCACTTTCCTTGGATGTCTGGTGATCCATGGTTGTCACATCACAGTTAGAGCTGAGGCTGTAGCAGCACTGAGTGGGGGGCTCTGTGTAAATAGGTGGGTGTGTGGAGTGACCTGGAAGGAAGTGGAGCAGTTGTGACAAGGCCTCTCTGAAAGAGTGCCACAATAGGAGGACTTTATTCTGGGGATGTTTATAGATATATAAGCTTCAGTAGTTCTTCCCAGTTTTTATGTTTTGTTTTGTTTTTCCTGCTTTAAGTAGCGCCCTCAGAGTTGTCAGGGGTGCCTGGGTTCAGACCGTTCTCCGTGTACGGGATACTTGTGTGGTATTTAGACATTTGGCTTTTCAGGACCCCTTCTCACTTCCATTATCTGTGTTCCTGCCATGTCCTATTCTGGAACCTCTCCACAGTTTGGAATCTAAGCTGACTTCTTTTGCTTTCCTTCATTTTCAACCCTTATTCATCACTTTCACCTTATTGGAATTTTTTTTTTAATTGCCTTTCTTCCAATAGCTCCCTTCCAGTCTTATTCCCCTGTGCCCATTGTAATGAGGTCTGAGGAAAAAGAAGCAATGCTGTGCTTAGTCTCCCACTACAGACATACCTCAAAGATACTGTGGGTTCAGTTCCAGACCACGTAGTAAAACAAATATCACAATAAAGCAAGTCACACAAGTTTTTTGGTTTCCCAGTGCATGTAAGAGTTATGTTTATACTGTCTTGTAGTCTTTTAAATGTGCAATGGCATTATGTCTAAAAAACAATGTATGGGGAGTTCCCGTTGTGGCTCAGCAATAACAAATCTGACTAGTATCCATGAGGATGCAGGTTCGGTCCCTGGCCTTGCTCAGTGGGTTAAAGATCCAGCATTGCAATCCAAGAGCTGTGGTGTAGGTCAGACACGGCTTGGATCCTTTGTTGCTGCATCTGTGGTGTAGGCTGGCAGCTATAGTTCTGATTCACTTCCTAGCCTGGGAACGTCCATATGCCCAGAGTGTGGCCCTAATAAATAAATAAATAACAATGTACAGACCTTAATATTTCATTGCTGAAAGATGCTAACTATCTGAACCTTCAGTGAGGTGCAGGAGCAACATCAAAGATTACATATCACCATAGCAAATATAATAATAATTTTTAAAGTTTGTAATCTTTCAAAAATTACCAAAATGTGACACAGAGGGCACAAAGTGAGCAAATGCTGTTGGAAAAACGGCACTAATAGACTTGCTTCACACAGGGTTCCCACAAACCTTCATTTTGTAAAGAAAACAGTGTCTGCAAAGCACAATAAAACAAGATGTGCTTGTACATTAACAATTTTTGGGGGTTGTGCCCACAGCATATAAAAAGTTTCCAGGCCATCCTACTGTATAACACAGGGAACTGTGTTCAATCTCTTGAGCTAGAACATAATGGGGGGATGATATGAGGAAAAAAATGTATATAAATGTATGAGTGGGTCACATTGCTATATGGCAGAAATTGGCACAACATTGTAAATCAACTATACTTTAATAAAAAAATTTTTTTAATAAAATAAAAGTTCTCAGAGTTCAGTTCATGGCTCAGATCCCACATTGCTGTGGCTGTGGCGTAGGCCGGCAGCTGCAGCTCCGATTCAACCCCTAGCCTGGGAACCTCCTTATGCCATGGGTGTAGCCCTGGAAAGACCAAAAAAAAAAAAAAAGTTCGAGGTCGAAGATCAAACCCACACCTTAGCAGTGACAATGCTGGATCCTTAACCCACTGAGTCACAAGAGAACTCCAACAATTTAAAAAATTATTTTTAGGATTCTGTCTTTTCTCTTTTCCTTTAAATCTAAAATGATACTATGAATATATTTATTTCTTTATGCTAATCATCTAAGATGCTAATAAGCAAGAGTATCTTGCTTTCAATATATATCCCTCCTCGAAAAAATTGCAAGTAGGTCATGTTTTTATAAATTCAGTTATCTTTTTTTTTCTTTTTTTTTTTAGGGCTGCACCCACAGCATACATAAGTTCTCAGGCCAGGGGTTGAATCAGAGCTGCATCTGAGAGCCTACACCACAGCCACAGCAACATGGGATCTGAGCCATGTCTGCAACCTACACCGCAGCTCACGGCCACACCGGATCCTTAACCCACTGAGCAAGGCCAGGGATTGAACCTGCACCCTCATGGAGACTAGCCACACGAGATCGGGCGCGTTCAGGGTGGTATGGCCCTAGATTCATGGAGACTAGTCCAATTCATTAATGCTGAGCCATAACGGAAACTCCTAAATTCAGTTGTCTTTATTTATGACTTATCCTAAATACTCGCAGCTTTTTAAAAGAATTAGTCTCTAGTCAAGGAATTTATTTATATTAAACTTATTAGGAGAACCTAAGTTAAAGGTTAGCTATCTTGCTGCAAATAACTACTCCTAAATTATCTTTTCAACTATTGTTTTTTAAAACTGGAATTTAAGAAGGTATCTTTTTACTCAATTTATCTGTCTACATTATCACACATAATTGAATGCTACACATTGATGAATAGTTAATTCAGTGGTTTAATGTGGAAATTAGAATCTGCCCGGTTAGAGAATATAATACTGTATTTGAGCTGGTTTGTGTTGGAACCCTGAGTAGAGATGAATTAACTGGGATAGGTGCCAGTTGCCATGAATTAATTCCAGATGACTCTTCCCAAAACAGTTGTATTTGCTATCCCATCCAGCTCCACATTCCAGGAAAGGATTTTTAGTCATTAGAAAGTATCTTCCAAGAGTTCCCATCGTGGTTCAGTGGTTAACTAATCCAACTAGGAACCATGAGGTTGCGGGTTTGATCCCTGGCCTTGCTCAGTGGGTTAAAGATCGGGCTTTGCCGTGAGCCGTGGTGTAGGTCGCAGACACAGCTCAGATCCCGTGTTGCTGTGGCTCTGGTGTAGGCCGGCGGCTACAGCTCCGATTAGACCCCTAGTCTGGGATCCTCCATATGCCGCAGGAGCGGCCCTAGAAAAGACAAAAAAAAAGAAAGAAAAGAAAGTATATTCCATTGACTTCAATACAAATTACAGTGACTTCAGCGGATACTAAGTTCAGTCCTTGCACCTGGAGACTCCTCAGTCTTTAAACTACCAACAGCCACTGGACCTGGGCAGGTCTATCTTATATGGCTGAAGTGCCATTTAACAGCTTGCTCTTGGAGTTCCCAAGTGGCTCAGAAGGTTAAAGATCTAGCGTTGTCACTACAGTGGCTTGAGATGCTGCAGTGGCTCAGGTTACTGCTCTGGCTTAGGCTCTATCCCTGGCCCAGGAACTTCCACAATTTACAAATGCAAACTGCCTATTTCAGGAAGTAAATTTAAGGATTCTGATTCTTAACTCATCTCAAAGATACCCCATGTGGCTCAGCTTAACACTAAAATTATACTTAGGGAGTCCAGGTTAAATTACAATAAATGTAACTTAGTTACCTTTCTAATTAATAGAAACATACTTGGACTTAAAAGAAAATAGGAGTTCCCACTGTGGCACAGTGGGTTAAGAATCCGACTGCAGTGGTTTGGGTCACTATGGAGGTGGGAGGTGTGGGTTCAGTCCCCGGCCCAGTGCAGTGGCTTAGAGC
The DNA here is from genome assembly GCF_054392235.1 of Sus scrofa. NCBI lineage: Eukaryota > Metazoa > Chordata > Mammalia > Artiodactyla > Suidae > Sus > Sus scrofa. The sequence goes on along the minus strand of NC_139389.1, from coordinate 38,938,195 downwards.
ATCAGGCATTGCCACAGTTGGGGTATAGGTCATAGCTCTAGCTTAGATTCAGTCCCTGGTCCAGGAACTTCCATATGCCATGGGTGTGGCCATAAAAAAAAAGAAAGAAAATCAAATTTGCCATATGTTGTCTTCAAACTCAGTAATACTGAATGACTAAGAATGAAGCGCTGGGAATGGATCAGGCAAATACTAACCAAAAGAAAACTGGGCTAGTAATTGTAATATCAGGCAAAATGGAATTTAAGTGAAAAATATTAGAGGTACAAGAGGAACATTTAATACTGATAAAAGGAACAGTCTGCCAAACAGTATAGCAGTCATGAACTTGTGTGTACCTCACAAACTCTTCATCTGCATAAAGCAAATTGACACTTATGAGGAAACACTGACAAATCTACAACCATATTGCAAACTTTAAAACATCTCATTTAGAAACTGAGAAAAGTGGCAAAGGGAATTATCTTGTAGTGCAGTGGGTTAAAGATCCAGTGTTGTGGAGTTCCCGTCGTGGCGCAGTGGTTAACGAATCCGACTAGGAACCATGAGCTTGCGGGGTCGGTCCCCGCCCTTGCTCAGTGGGTTAACGATCTGGCGTTGCCATGAGCTATGATGTAGGTTGCAGATGTGGCTCGGATCCCATGTTGCTGTGGCCCTGGTGTAGGCCGGTGGCTACAGCTCCGATTGTACCCCTAGCCTGGGAACCTCCATATGCCGCGGGAGTGGCCCAAGAAATAGCAAAAAAAAAAAAAGACAAAAAAAAAAAAATCCATTGTTGTCACAGCAGTGGCTGAGGGTGCTGCTGTTGCACAGGTTTGATCCCTGGCCCAGGAACATCCACATGCCCCAGGCCTGGCCAAAAAAAAGGAAAGGAAAAAGTGGCAAAGAGGCTTAAGTAACACAATTAACAGGGTTGAGCAAAGAGCTCTATTGAGGGATAACTTTGTATTCAACAAAGAATATGTAAATTTTTAAGAACACATGAAAGGATTACAAAAAAAGTAACCCTATAAAGCCGTAAAAGTTGTCTGTCATAAAAGTCCTAGAGCATCAGTGGTACAGTAAAATTAGAAATCAGCAATAGAGACAGCATGGAGTTCTCTTTTGGCACAATGGGTTAAAGATCTGGTATTGTTAGTTCAGCAGCTTGGGTTTGATCCCTGGCCCGGGAATTTCCTTCCACATGCGGTGAGCGCAGCCAAAAAGAAAAAAAAACAAAATCAAAAAAAAGTAATTAGAGATGGTTTGACGGAAAGAAACATATTTGGAAACAAAAAAAATGTTTTAGGAGTTCCTTCGGTGGCTCAGCAGAAACGAATCTGAGTAGCATCTGTAAGGATGCAGGTTCAACCCCTGGCCTCACTCAGTGGGTTAAGGATCTGGCATTGCTGTGGCTCCAGTTCAACCCCTAGGCTGGGAACCTCCGTATACCTCGGGTGCAGCCTTAAAAAGACAAAAGAAAAGAACAGAAAAAATGTTTTAAACAACTTAGAGTTCCCCTTGTGGCATAGTGGAAATGAACCGACCAGTGTCCATGAGGATGTGGCTTCGCTCAGTGGGTTAAGGATCCAGCATTGCCGTGAGTTGTGGTGTAGGTTGCAGACAAAGTTCAGATCCTGTGTTGGTGTTGCTGTGGTTTAGGCTGGCAGCTGCAGCTCTGATTCAGCCCCTGGCCTAGGAACTTCCATATGCTGTGCATGTGGCCCTAAAAAATAAGAAAAGAAAAAACACAACAGAAACTAGTAAGAGCATTTTAAAAGGTTGCAAGACAAATGCACAGGAACCAGCGTGTTTCTTTAAACCAGCAGATAGAAAATATGTAACTTTAAAAAATGTTATTCACCTTACCAACAGAAGTGTACTAAAACTAAAATACCTTGGGTGTAAAATCTTTATGATAAAAATAATAAAACTTCATTAAAGGAATTAAAAAAGACCTGAGCAAATGGAGAGAGATATTATATCATTTTCCATCATGTTCTATCCCAAGAGACTGGATATAGTTCCGTGTGCTGTACAGTAGGACCTCAATGCTTATTCATTCTAAATGCAATAGTTTGCATCTACTAATCTCAGATTCCCAGTCCATCCCACTCCCTGCCTGCTACCCTTGGCAACCATAAGTCTGTTCTCTATGTCTGTGAGTCTGTTTCTATTTTGTAGATAGGGTATTTTAAATTCCAGATATAAGTGATGTCATATGGTATTTGTCTTTCTCTTTCTGACTTCCTTCACTTAGTATGAGAATCTCTAGTTGCAGCCATGCTGCTGCAAATGGCATTGTTTTGTTCTTTTTATGGCTGAGTAATATTCCATTGTATATATGTACCACACCTTAATCCATTCTTCTGTCGATGGACAATTTGTTTCCATGGCTTGGCTATTGTCAGTAGTGCTACAATGAACATAGGGGTGTGTGTATCTTTTTGAAAGAAAGTTTTGTCCAGTTATATGCCCAGGAGTGGGATTGCTGGATATATTTAGTTTTTTGAGGAACCCCCCCATACTGCTTTCCATAGGCGATAGTGTGTGTTCTTGAATGAAAAGATTATGTCATAAAGATCTGTTTTTCTCAAATTAATCCAAAAATTCAATAATAAAAACATCCTGGAGTTCCCATTGTGGCTTAGCAGGTTAAGAACCCAACTAGTATCCATGAAGATGCGGGTTCGATCCCTGGCTTTATTCAGTGGGTTAAGGATCTAGCACTGCAGCATATGTCGCAGATATGGCTTGAATCTGGCATTGTTCTTGCTGTGGCTGTGGCATAGGCTGGCAGCTGCAGCTGTGATTCAGCCCCTAGCCTGGGAACTTCCATATGCCACAGATGCGGCCCTAAAAAGTAAACAAACATCCCAAAAGGATTTCTCAAGAGATCTTGACAAACTGATTTTTGAAATTTGTATAGAAGAGTAAGGTATAGGAGTTCCCACTGTGGTTCAGTGGATTAAGGATCTGGCATTGTCTCTCCAGTGGCTCAAGTCGCTGCTGAGACACAGGTTTGATCCTCAGTCCCACACAGTAGGTTAAGGATCCAGTGACAGCACAGTGGGTTAAGGATCCAACGTTGCCACAGCTGAACTTATATAAGCCACAAGTGCAGCCAAAAAAAAAAAGAAAGATATAAAATGGCTTTTAAGTTTTTGCAGAAGAACAGAGGTGGAGACTACCTTTCTAGGTATGAAGCTGTATTAGTTAAAACCATGTGATATTAGTATATAAGTTAACCACTATATCAGTAAAACAGAATAATATCCATGGGTCTCTTTTGGAGTCTTTAGACTATTGGCTATTTGGGAATAAATTCCCAAAGTTGTAAACTATCAAACTATTAGAAAAAATATGGGAAACTAACTTTATGTTCTTGAGATTGGGGTAGGTGTCTTAAAACCATATTAAACACACACAAAGGAAAACATAGGTAAAATCAGCAGCATCTGGTAAAAAAAAAAGTGTTTAACAAAGGACATAAAAAATGAAGATGGGGAGGTCCCGCTGTGGCTCAGTGGTTAACGAATCCAACTAGGAACCATGAAGTTGTGGGTTCGATCCCTGGCCTTGCTCAGTGGGTTAAGGATCTGGCATTGCTGTGAGCTGTGGTGTAGGTTGCAGACACGGCTCAGATCCCTCGTTGCTGTGGCTGTGGTGTAGGCAGGTGGCTGCAGCTCCGATTAGACTCCTAGCCTGGGGACCTCTGTATGCCTCGGGTTCAGCCCTAGACAAGATAAAAAATAAATAAAAAATAAATGAGTTCCCGCCGTGGCTCAGTGATTAACGAATCCAACTAGGAACCATGAGGTTGCAGGTTCGATCCCTGGCCTTGTTCAGTGGGTTAAGGATCCGGCATTGTCGTGAGCTGTGGTGTAGGTTGCAGACTTGGCTCGGATCCCACATTGCTGTGGCTCTGGCGTAGGCCAACGGCTATAGACTAACCTGGGAACCTCCATATGCCGTGGGAGCGGCCCAAGAAATGGTAAAAAGACAAATAAATAAATAAAAAATAAATAAAAATAGGAGTTCTCATGTGGATCAGGGGTTGTCATAGCGGCATGGGTCATTGCTGTGGTGCAGGTTCAGTCTCTGGCCTAGGAACTTCCATATGCTGTGAGCATGGCCAGAATAAAAATTTTAAAATAAAAAATAAAGAGAAAAGACAAGTGTCGGATTGGGAGAAGGTATTTACCACAGAGAATAAAATATAAATAATTTCTAAAGGTCATTCAGATGGTCAATGATCACATAAAAAATAGATGAAGAGTATGAATTCCCAGAATAAGAAATCTGAATGTCCATTTAACATAGAAAAAGTACACAATTTCAACCTTTAAATTCTGCATTATAATTTTACACTGATTATATTGACCCAAAACAGAAAAGACTGATTACAAACACCAAATTTTTTTTTTTTGGTCTTTTTGCCATTTCTTGGGCCACCCCCGCTGCATATGGAGATTCCCAGGCTAGGGGTCGAATTGGAGCTGTAGCTGCCAGCCTACGCCAGAGCCACAGCAACGTGGGATCCGAGCCGCGTCTGTAACCTACATCACAGCTCACATCAATGCCAGATCCTTAACCCACTGAGCAAGGCCAGGGATCGAACCCACAACCTCATGGTTCCCAGTCGGATTCGTTAACCACTGCGCCATGACGGGAACTCCCCCAAACACCAAATGTTAAAGAGAAACAAGAATGATGAGAACTTTATTGATTATTAATTATTGCTCACAAGCCCATGAGTCAGCCTCTTGTGTCAGCTGGACGACTCAGCTGTCTACAGCCGTCTCTGCGTCCGCGAGGCAGCTGTGCTGATCTTGGCTAGGTTGTCTCAGTTGGAGATTAGCTGGCTGTAGGCTGCTTTGTGATATCCTCAGCTGAGACTGGTCTTTTCATCCTTTAGGAGACCAGATGGCAGTAGTGGAGTTCTGAGAGAAAAAGTGGAAATCTCAAGGCCTCTCAAGGCCAAGGCTTGGAACTGGTGTATATCCTTCTGAATTTTGTGGGCCAGAGCAAGTCACAAGACCAGGGATGCGTGAATAGATTCTATCTCTTGATAGGAGTAGCTGTAAAATTACATTTCGGAGGACATGGACCCAGGGTGAGGAGAATTGCAACCATTTCTGCAGCTGATCTACTGGACAGAGTAATCTGATTATAAGTGGGAAAATTGGAGGTACTTTTACCCTGTGATCCAGAAATTTGACTTTTAGTAATAGATCGTAGAGAAAATCCCACACATGGTAAGTAACAAGGATGTCTATAAGAAGAAAAGGTGGGGTGTTTTTTTGTTTTGTTTTTTTTCAGCAGTGTTTTATAATAGCATAACTAAATGTCTGCCAACAAGTGGACAGAGCCGTAAATTGTGATAAAGTCTTAAAATAGATTATTGGGAGTTCCTCTTGTAGCTTAGCAGGTTAAGAACCCAACATAGTGTCCGTGAGGATGCAAGTTCAATACTGGCTTCGCTCAGTGGGTTAAGGATCCAGTGTTGCCATGAGCTGTGGTGTAGGTCACAGACGAGGCTTGGATCCTGTATGGCTTTGGCTGTGGTGAAGTCTGGCAGCTGCAGCTCTGACTTGACCCCTAGGCTGGGAACTCCCATAATGCCTCACGTATAGCCTTTAAAAAAAGGGGGGGAGTTCCTGTCATGGCACAATGGAAACCAATCCAGTTAGGAACCATGAAATTGCGGGTTCGATCCCTGGCCTTGCTCAGTGGATTAAGAATCCGGATGTTGCTGTGAGCTGTGGTGTAGGCTGCCAGCTGTAGCTCTGATTAGACCCCTAGCCTGGGAACCTCCATTTGCCATGGGTGTGGCCCTAAAAAGCAAAAAAAAAAGGTTATTGATCAATAATTAGAATGAATTAAAACCACATGTATCAATAATAAGCGAAACTCAGAAACATGATATTGAGGAAAAAGTTGAAAGTATAATTAATCTTTTTTTTTTTTTTTTTTTTTGGTCTTTTGTCTTTTTAGGGCCACACCTGCAGCATGTGGAGGTTCCCAGGCTAGGGGTGTAATCAGAGCTGTTGCTGCCAGTCTACGCCAGAGCCACAGCAACACCAGATCCAAGCTGCGTCTGCAACCTACACCACAGCTCATGGCAACGCCGGATCCTTAACCCACTGAGCAAGGCTAGGGATCGAACCCGCAACCTCTTGGTTCCTAGTTGGATTCGTTAACCACTGAGCTACGACGGGAACTCCCATATAATGTTTTTTTAATCAAGTAGAGACATGTGCAAGAAATACTGTATACTGTTACTAGTGGATATATACCTAGTTAGTGGAAGTGTAAAAACATACAAGAAAATGATAAACACCAAATTGAGGTGAGTAGCAGTGTTCCCTAGTGGCACAACAGGTTAGGATCTGGCATTGTCACTGCTTTAGCTGAGATTGTAGATGTGGTGTGGGGTTCAATCCCTGGCCCCAAATGTCTGCATGCCATGAATGTGGCCAAAAAAACGGGGGCAGGGAGTGAGTAGTTGGTGACCGCTGGCAGAGGGTGGGCGTGCATGAGAGACTTCCATTGTACTAGTAGATTTATTTCTTAAGGAAAAAAACGACACAAAATGATACATAACTATTTGACAGAGCTGGCTAGTGACTACCTGAATTTTATCATTTTCTTTACTTTTGTGATATTAAAATATTTCATTTAAAAAATAAAACAAGGGGAGTTCTCGTCGTGGCGCAGTGGTTAACGAATCCGACTAGGAACCATGAGGTTGCGGGTTCGGTCCCTGCCCTTGCTCAGTGGGTTAACGATCCAGCGTTGCCGTGAGCTGTGATGTAGGTTGCAGACGTGGCTCGGATCCCGCGTTGCTGTGGCTCTGGCGTAGGCCGGTGGCTACAGCTCCGATTCAACCCCTAGCCTGGGAACCTCCATATGCCACGGGAGCGGCCCAAGAAATAGCAACAACAACAAAAAAAAAATAAAATAAAATAAATAAAACAAGGAGTTACTGTTATGGCTCAGCAGGTTCACATAGTGTCTGTGACGATGTGGGTTCAACCCCGACCTTGCTCAGTGGGTTAAGGATCCAGCATTGCCACAAGCTATGGCGTAGGTCACAGATGTGGCTTGGATCCCACGTTGCTGTGGCCGCAGCTCAGGTTCGACTCCTATACCACAGGTGTGCCCATAAAAAGAAAAAAGAAAAAACAAAAAATCCTGGGATAGGATTTCACTGGACTATCTTCTTATCTACATCCATCCGTCTTCACTGTGATCCTTTCCTTCTATAATTGCTAAGTTTGGTGGATTCCAGAAAGTAACTTGTATTGAACACTGTCTAGTTTTTGTTCATGGGTTGCCTCATACAGACAGTGGCATTAGAGAGTTGTTGCCAAGCTGCTTTTGGGCCTGGGCTTATTGCTTTAGTAGAGGAAACTTTTATACTACAGCCCCCTCAGATATTCAGAGTTTTTGTTTGGGGATGAGCAGTTTTGCGCATAGAGCTGCCTTTTAAATCAGGGCAAGTAGCAGAGAGCTTTCAGATACAGGTACCAGCACATGGCTTCATAGCACTGGTTATTTTTCTCACATAGATAGTCTAGAGGTTGGCCATTACCCCATGGCTTCAGCAGCGTAGCAGTCAGGACTTGGTTCAGCTTCTCATTGATTCTCTTGGCCTTATCCTTAGGATCACAAGATGATGAGCAGCTCCAAGTTTCAGGTCTCCACCTGACAAGCAGGGATAGGGTGTCTTTCTATGCAGCTCTTTTTATCATATGGGAAATCTTTCCCAGAAGCCTCCAAGAGACATCCTCTCAGGAGCCATTGACCCAGAGTTGGGTCACACAGCACCCCTGAATCTGTCACTGCAGAGGGCAGCAGAACTCCCTGTGCAGATCCAGGTGTGCCATAGCCCTCACCTGAACAAAATCTAGGTCTTCAGGTAGCCAGGAGGGAGAAAGCTTGTGGGCTAGATCGCCCTCAGTGTCTGCCACAGTGTCCACCTTAGTGTGAAAAGTTGGTTTCAGAAGGGCATAATCTGTGTTATGCTCGTCCTAAGTAAGTAACAAAGCGCAGGTTCTTTGTGGTGGGATATCACTTTAGGGTACGTCAAGTCAGTGCTTCTGCCGAGGCTGCGAGTACACACCCCAGGAGTCTGCTAGAGGTCAGTACTTGGCAATCTCAGTAAAACACTTCAAAAGCAAAAAAGACATTTGTGGGTTTTTTCTTTTAAAAAAGTAGGCAATGGAGTTCCCGTCTGGCGCAGTGGTTAACAAATCCGACTGGGAACCATGAGGTTGCGGGTTCGGTCCCTGCCCTTGCTCAGTGGGTTAACGATCCGGCGTTGCCGTGAACTGTGGTGTAGGTTGCAGACGCGGCTCGGATCCAGCGTTGCTGTGGCTCTGGCGTAGGCCGGCGGCTACAGCTCCGATTAGACCCCTAGCCTGGGAAACTCCATATGCCGCGGGAGCGGCCCAAGAAATAGCAAAAAGACAAAAAAAAAAAAAAGTAGGCAATTGCTTAGATAATTTTTGCTAACTAGACCTCAAGTGTTAGAATTGATGTTGTATTTCATACTTTGAATTTCAAGAAAGCATTCACCAGAATTTCTGCACAGCAGATTAGGGATCCGGCATTGTCTCTGCAGTGGCCAGGTTCCATCCCCAGCCCAGGAACTTCCATGTGTTGTGGGAGAGGCCAAAAAAAGAAAAAAGAAATCAATCGCCTACATATGATTGACAAATGAAGGGCAGTAGATATTATCATTTGGAATCCTTACAACTAAGATGGGATTTTATAAAGTCTCTGGAGTAGGGACTTCTGCCATACAGATTGATTGTAACTGTTTTTGTATGATTCTGAGAAAAACAGGTCTATGCCAGCACCCCCATGGACCGAATTTATATATACCCTGAATCAAATCTTATTGCCAAATGTCTGAGCCAAATATCTGTCAGCTGTGCCTCTGACACCTACCCCAACCTGTGTGCAAGAGTCATGTGAGAGATAAAAATATCTCTCCTGTCGCTGGTGGCAGCATTTGAGACAGAGCTGGGAGACCATAGTTGGGCTGTGGAAGATTGTGAAAAAGTAAAAATGGTTACAGTGAACTCTGTCCTGGAGAACATTTACCTATGAGGAATCTTTCTCTTATCAGCAATGTGGCTTTAAAGAACTGAAATCTTCTTTCTTACTGGAATAAACTCCTAAGAAAATTACTAAAGCCCAATTTAACTTATTTATTTATCATTACCCACTGCACTGGGCCAAGAACTGAACCCATGCCTTTGCAGCAACCCAAGCCACTGCATTCAGATTTTTAACCCCCTATGCCACAGTGGGAACTCCTATTTATTTATTTTGGCCATGGCATGCTGAAGTTCCCAGGCCAGGGATCAAACCCATGCCACAACAGTGACCTGAACCACAATGACAACACCAGGTCCTTAACCCACTAAGCTGCTAGAGAACTCCCATAAACCCCAATTTTAAAAACTGATAAATGTAGTAAATTTCTTTTCGCTTTTTACCATAGATAATCATTGGTAAAATCACTCTAGCATTCTCCCCAAGTAGATCCCCCAAATATTAAAATAAAATTTGAAAGAAATATTAAAGAATAGAACTATTAATGATTAGAAGTGATTAATTAGAAGGGAAGGTAGGAGTTCCCATGGTGGCACAGTGGTTAACGAATCCGACTAGGAACCATGAGGTTGTGGGTTCGGTCCCTGGCCTTGCTCAGTGGGTTAAGGATCTGGCGTTGCCGTGAGCTGTGGTGTAGGCCAGAGACGCGGCTCGTATCCAGCGTTGCTGTGACCCTGGTATAGGCCGGCGGCTACAGCTCTGATTACACCCCTAGCCTGGGAACCTCCATGTGCTGCGGGAGTGGCCCTAGAAAAGGCAAAAAGACAAAAAAAAAAAAAAAGAAGTAAAAATAAATGCCACTGAGTTTCAGTGTACAGATGGCAGTATTATTTGACTTACACTAAATAAATCAAATGCATTTATTTAATTAAGAAAAATGCTTTTGTATTTTCCAAGCTGCCTCTGATACCCAGTACATCACAGGTATGTGTTGGTATTGATGCAGGAAGTACTATAATTAGGAGTTCCCGTGTTGGCGAAGCAGAAGCAGATCCAACTAGGAACCATGAGATTTTAGGTTCAATCCCTGGCCTCCCTCAGTGGGTTAAGGATCCAGTGTTGCTGTGTGCTGTGGTGTAGGTCACATATACAGCTTGGATCTGGCATTGCTGTGGCTGTGGTGTAGTCCTGCAGCTGCAGCTCTGATTCACATGCTAGCCTGGGAACCTCCATATGCCTTGGGTGTGGCCCTAAAAAGCAAAAAAAAAAAAGGAGGAAGAAAGAAATCACTGTAATTAAAAGTTTTAGGAGTTTCCTGGTGGTTCAGCACGTTAAGGATCTGATGTTTGTCACTGCTGTGGCTCAGGTCTCTGCTGTGGTGCGAGTGCAGTCCCTGGCCCAGGCACTTCCACATGCCATGGTTGTGGCCAAAATTTTTAAATAAGTTGTATTGTCATAATATTGAGTTTATTTATGCCCTTAAAATTTGGAGATTATTCCCTTTTCTGCACTTTTGGCTTAAGAAAAATAAATAATTGAACAATACCTGCTGAAGAGACCCCCTCCACTGTGCAGTATAGAAATGTAAACGATGTCTTCTGTGAGCCTCTATAAATCATTCTTTGTGCCTCTCCCTCCCCCTGCTCCAGGCCTCCCTCCACAGAAGCCTGACAGCTCTGTGCCCAGGACCTGTCTGTGGAGACCTGTGGCAGGAGCACAAGTGACACCATCTCAAGAGCTGATCTGAGTGTTTTTGGATCAGAGTATGGAATTGGCTTTTCTAGATGAGGACAGCCTGCCAGCTCGTCCCACTAGTTCAGGCAGCTTCATTGGTTAATTCATGAAGTACAATCTAGCTAGTCTTAGCTGGCTGTGGAGTGCAATTATTTTTTAAAATGTAAAACAATGTAAATAACTAAAGGTAGACTTTCCATTCAAGTAGCCCAAAAACCACATGAAGAAAGAATAGATGGGGAAAGAATGGGAAAAGAAACAGGTATGTTGGCAAGAAAAAGAATTCCTTGACAGATAATTAGCAAAAATTAATTTCAAAATACAGCTCACCCAGGAATCTAGACCTTTAAATTGCATCTGTTGTCTCTATTAAGTATTTCTTTTTTTTTTTTTAATTTCCTTTTGGTTGAGCCAGTTTATTTTATTTTATTTTATTTTATTTTATTTATTTATTTTTTGTCTTTTTGCTATTTCTTTGGGCCGCTCCCGCGGCATATGGAAGTTCCCAGGCTAGGGGTTGAATTGGAGCTGTAGCCACTGGCCTACGCCAGAGCCACAGCAACGCGGGATCTGAGCCGCGTCTGCAACCTACACCACAGCTCACGGCAACGCCAGATCGTTAACCCACTGAGCAAGGCCAGGGACCGAACCCACAACCTCATGGTTCCTAGTCGGATTCGTTAACCACTGCGCCACGACGGGAACTCCTATTAAGTATTTCTAAAGAACTTTTGGAGTACTTATCTAAAATTTTTGTTCATTCTGTACAAACTTACTGAGCACCTACTGTCTTTAGAAAGCATATTTGGCTTATTTTTTTAACATACTATACAAAATAATGTGGCAGTAGTAAGAGGAAACGAGTACCTGCATCCTCCAAGCACTTCCAGAGAACTCTCCTTTGCTTCTCAGCCCATCTTCTCTTAGCAGAGACATACATAAAAGACAAAGGTTAAAAAGACATAGCCTGACTCTGGGAGTTCCCATTGTGCCTCAGTGGAAACAAATCCGACTAGTATCCATGAGGATGCGGGTTGGATCCCTGACCTCACTTGGTAGGTTGGGGATCTGGCATTGCCGTGAGCTGTGGTGTAGGCTAGCAGCTCCAGCTCTGATTCAGCCTCTAGCCTGGGAACTTCCGTGTGCCAGTGGTGTGGCCCTAAAAAACAAAGAAAAAAGACATAGCCTGACTCAGAAACAAGGTGGATACTTCCAGAGAGCCGAAACAGAGCAGAGCTGCAGAATAGCACAGGAAAGTTGCGGCCTGTGTGGCCTTGGGTAGCTGATGGTTGGAGCCTTCGAAGTAAGGGGCAGTCCACATGCCAAGTGGAAAGGATACCAGGAGCTGAGACTTTCAGGTAGGAAGAGGACACAGGTGCAGTGCTCAATAAAGGATGGGCTCTAGCTGTACTATTCCTCAGTTTGCCTTGGAGCAAACCTAAATTATCCTTTTAAGGCCTGACTTTGGTCTAATTTTATAGCATGGCCTGACAAAGAACTTAAATATGTTCAAGATGTTCAAGAAGTAAATGAAGGAATAACTTCTATTTTAGAATACATATAGGAGTTGCCATCGTGGCACAGTGGTTAACTAATCCGACTAGGAACCATGAGGTTTTTGGGTTTGATCCCTGGCCTCGCTCAGTGGGTTAAGGATCCGGCATTGCCGTGAGCTGTGGTCACAGATGCAGCTCGGATCTGGCGTTGCTGTGGCTGTGGTGTAGGCCAGCAGCTGTAGCTCTGATTAGACTCCTATCCTGGGAACCTCCACATGCCACAGGCGAGGCCCTGAAAAGACAAAAGACTAAATGAATAAATAAATTAATTAATTAAAATAAAAGACAAATAAAAATCATGGAAATAAAGGTGTACATGATGGAAATAAATATGTAAAGAAAAAGTAGAGATGAAAAATATCAAATAAAGTGGGCTAAGAATGTGTAACTCCAGAGTGTATATGGTTGAAAAGAAAATTGGTAAATTGGAGTGAAGTGAAAATTTCAACAGAGCTCCTGCTGTGGCCCAACAGGATTGGCAGCATCTTGGAAACGCTGGGGCTCAGGTTTGATCCCTGGGCCAGCACAGTGGGTTAAGGAGCCGGCGTTGCCACAGCTGAGGCTTAGGTGGAGACTCTGGCTCAGATCTCATCCCTGGCTGGGGAGCTCCATATGCCACAGGGCAGCCAAAAATGGTCAGGGGGTAGGAGGGAGGGAGGGAGGAGAAAAAAATTCACCTGTAATGCATCAGAAAGACACCAAAGGGCTGAAGGAATATACAGAGTATATATTACAGAGGCCTCGCCACTGTATAAAGTTGCCCCTCTCCCCATCATTCTCTGTCCATCACATGCTCTATGCATTTCTGTCATAAAAACTGTCATTTAAGGAGTTCCCATTGTGGTGCAGTGGTTAATGAATCCGACTAGGAACCATGAGGTTGCGGGTTCGGTCCCTGTCCTTGCTCAGTGGGTTAAGGATCTGGCGTTGCCATGAGCTGTGGTGTAGGTTGCAGACGTGGCTCGGATCCCGAGTTGCTGTGGCTCTGGCGTAGGCTGGCAGCTACAGCTCCGATTCGACCCCTAGCCTGGGAACCTCCATATGCCGTGGCAGTTGCCCAAGAAATACCAAAAAAGACCAAAAAAAAAAAAAAAAAAAAAAACCAAAAAAACTGTCATTTAGCAGAAATTTGCCAGGTTTATGTTTTAGTTGACTTACGCTTTACTGAGCTCCTACAGAGTTCTGAACTCCGTTCTGGGTATACTGTGTGCAGACAGCCAAGAACCAGTCAGGTGAGGGTCTTTCTCTCGTGTACCTTGTGTTCTAGCCTGTTCATTACTATCCTCTGGCACCTGCACCTGTTATCTGGCTCAAGTTAGGCAGCCAGTGTATATTGGTTGAATGAATGAGTAATTGAGCGAAGTAATTCATACCTCAAAATAATCTTTGGCATGGCTCTGACCTCGATTATCTTGCTCTCTTGGCCAGGTTGCAGTGGTGAGAGAGACAAGGGATGAAAGGAATTCTGTCTCCCCCCAGTGTACTCTGCTCCTAGCAGTCTGTGACACAGGAAACACTAGCGTGACCTCCACAGACCTCCAGCCCACCCAAGCTGTGTCCTCGTGGTTTTTTTATTTCTGTTCTACAAATGTATGATTTTTCGTTTTTACTTTTCAGGCTGGAGTAAAAGGGACATTGGGAAGATTAGTTGGAATTTTTGAGGTAAGTCCGTTAAAAATCTTTGGTGCAATTGGTATCATGTTAAGTAACCACATATATCTTCATCTTAGTCTGTTAAGGCTTTTGTCAAAACACAGAAACCAGGTGGCTTATAAACAACAGAAGTTGATTTCTTGTAGTTCTAAAAGATGGGAAGTCCAGGATCAAGGTGCCAGCAGACTCATTGTCTGGTGAGGACCCACTTCCTGATTCATAGACAGCTGTTTCTCTCTGTCTTCTCACCTGTCGGCAGAGTGTCTCTGAGGTCTTTTTTGTAAGACCACTAATTCCATTTTATGAGCATCTTCTGTCATAACTCAGTCACTTCCCACAGGCCCCACTTCCTGATACCATTACCTCAAGAGTTAGGATTTCCGCATACGGATTTGGAGGGGGAGCATAAACATTGTCCATTTCAGTCAGCCTGTCTGTCTGTCTGCCTGTCTGCCTTTCTTCCTTTATTCCTTCTTGCCTTCCTTCCTTCGTGCTGGGCCACACCTGCGGCATATGGAAGTTCCCAGGCTAGAGGTCCAGTCGGAGCTGCAGCTACACCACAGCCACAGCAGTGCAGGATTTGAGCCACATCTGCGACCTACACCACAGCTCATGGCAACGCCAAATCCTTAACCCACTGAGTGAGGCCAGGGACCAAACCTGAGTCCTCATGGATCCTAGTCAGGTTTGTTACCACTGAGCCACAACCGGAACTCTGATTTCAGTCTCAGTCTAGGAAAGATGCCATCTTCACCCAGTTTTCAAAACATCGCAGCATCAGCAGAGAATAATGTGCTTTCTTTTTTAAAAACCCCATAATCTCCTCAAAATGGCTAAAATTATTTGTATGGATTATTTTTCCCATCCTTACCTATCTTTCTCTCCTCCTAAGATATGAGGAGGGGTAGGAGTTCCTGCTGTGGCACAATGGGAATGGTGGCGTCTTGGGAGTGCTGGGACGCAAGTGCGATCCCAGGCCTGGCACAGTGGGTTAAGGATCCTTCGTTGCAGATGCACTTTGGGTCACTACTGAGGCTTGGATCTGATCCCTGGCCCAGGAACTCCATATGTCTCGGGGCAGCCAAAAAAGGGAGGAGAAAAAAAAAAAAAAAAAGATGTGAGGAGGGGTAGATAAGTGTAGGGGCAACAGAGGAAAAATAAAAGCTATATAACTATAACAAAAGAGGGAACAGGGATGTAGACAGGAGTAGAAAGTAAGAAGTCAGAGACTAGAGATGAGCAGGGTTAGCAGGAAAAGAGGAGGTGTGTGAGATGATCAGCTTGCCTGCATCGACGGGGCCCTTGCCCACCCAGTCTTTTCTCCTTCCCGTGTTCTGGATAGTTAAATTTACTTGGTGCCTTTTTCTGAAGCAGTCCTGAATCCTTCTGTCAGTTTTCCTGAGAAGTTGCACTTTAGAGAAGGAGAAGAAAAAAAAGAGTAAAGCCTTCACCGTAGAAGCCCAGCGAAAGAGCACACCCTCAAGTTCAAGTGTGGTGTGTTTTCAGTAGGCCAGCTGGCACTATTCCATAGCTGATTGTAGAGCAGTAGAAGGAGTCCTTGGTCCTAAGCTCTCTGGACACATGCATTAGAGTGAGTTCCACTGACGAAATCTCAGCTCTCTAAAGAAAAACATCTCTGTCCCTTTCTCTTTGCCCTTCAGAACCAGGAAAGGAAGCACAGAACATATGTCTATGTGCTCATTGTCACGGAAGTGCTGGAAGACTGGGAAGATTCAGTTAACATCGGTAAGTCATCCCCAGATCACCTCCAAAGAGCTCCCCACAACCAGCCCTTGCCATGACACAGCCATTACCCAGAGCCATGGATGGGAGCCTGATAAAGAAAAGACGTGACAGAAGGGTATCCATGTTTGAACTTGCTGAAAGGTGGTCTTTTGAAGTCTTTAAAAGTTGGGAACATAGTCAACAATTAGAAAAACAGCCCATAAAAGTAAGACCTGTAGTTTCTAAAGCCAAATTGGGGAGTTCTCTTGTGGCACAGCAGGGTAAGGATCTGGTGTTGTCACTGTAGTGACTCGGGTCACTTGCTGTGGTGCAGGTTTGATCCCTGGCCCGGGAACTTCCTCATGCTGTGGGTGCAGCCAAAAAATATAATAATAAATTGGGGAGGGAGTTCCCGCTGTGGCGCAGTGGCTAACGAATCCAACTAGGAACCATGAGGTTGCTGGTTCAATCCCTGCCCTTGCTCAGTGGGTTAAGAATCCGTCATTGCCGTGAGCTGTGGTATAGGTCGCAGATGGCTCTGGTGTAGGTCACTGGCTACAGCTCCGGTTAGACCCCTAGCCTGGGAACCTCCATATGCCGTGGGAGCGGCCCTAGAAAAGGCAAAAAGACAAAAAAAAAAAAAAAAAATTGGGGCGTTCCCATCGTGGCTCAGTGGTTAACGAATCTGACTAGGAACCATGAGGTTACAGGTTCAATCCCTGGCCTAGCTCAGTGGGTTAAGGTTCTGGCATTGCCGTGGTGTAGGTCACAGATGTGGCTCGGATCTGGCGTTGCTGTGGCTCTGGTGTAGGCCGGCAGCTACAGCTCCAGGTAGACCCCTGGGCTGGGAACCTCCGTATATGCTGCAGGAGCGGCCCTAGAAAGGACAAATAATAATAAAAATAATAAATTGGGTCCTCCTGAGCAGAAACTGTTCAAGGCCTCCACAATGCTGGGCTCCCCACTGGCCACCAACCCCAAGTGAGAGCAGAACCTTGGCTGTTCCTTGTTATGCTTATTCATATTGTTGGAGAAAACTCTTGGTCTGGTGGTATAGCCCATCCCTCCAGAGCTGCATAGCGGGTACAGAGCAGTGGGAGTAGTTTCCAGCTGTATTCATTTTACCCCTCAGATGCACCCAGCTTTCTCCCAAGGAGCCTTTTTCTTTTTTGGAAGGGGCTGCACCCGTGGCATGTGGAAGTCTCCAGGCTAGGGGTCTAGTCTAGTTGAAGGTGTAGCCACCAGCCTACATGGGATCCGAGCCGCATCCACCACCTATGCAACGCTAGATCCTAACTCACTGAGCAAGGCCAGGGGTGGAAGCTGCGTCCTCCTGGATACTAGTCAGATCCGTTTCTGCTGAGCCACGACAGAAACTCCCAAGGAGCTGTTTTCTTTGATCTCGGATCACTATGTGGTATGTATATTTTGTCTTTTGGGCAGAAATTGTGATTTAGTGGTTGGCTCATAGTTTAATCTGTTGGCTCTGAAGGAAAGTATATTCTAGAAAGGTGTGATATTTAATTGATGTTATAAATTGGCAGACAGATGTAATTCACTTGCCCAACCTCTCCCTTTATTGTTAGTATGTGCTTTGCCACCATGCCTCTCTCTGTTGATCTGGTTATTTCCTAGCCCTTCAGCTCTTAATTGCTTTGTATTTGCTAAGAATGCAGTAAGCTTAAGTATAAATAAATTCAGTGAGGGTATTAAAAATAGACTCCTTGACAGCTGGTACTGGGGCCTGAAAAAGTGACAGAGATGAGTGTGGCATGGTCCTGTCCTCAGAGTGCTCTTTCAGGCAGGAGTCACACACTTGTGATACTAATTTTTAAGGTACCATTACTCTTTTAATATCCAAACAAGCCTTTCGCCTGAACTCCCACTTCTGAGAATTGACCCTAATGAAATATTCTAAAATATGGGGAATAAGCCTGTGAGCCTTCCTTCAGATAAGCCTTTTTCAGATGAGAAATTGGGTCCTAAATGTACATCTCAGCGAAATAAGTGATCTAAGTTCCATTTACCTGATGGAATGTTATGCAGCTATTAAATACATACTTATGAAAGCGCTATACCATGGGAAAGAGCTTATGCAATTGTGTTGGTGAATGAAGACAGCGTATAGAATTATATATACGTTACTTAAAGCTCATCAGAATAGAAATTTGAAGTGAAACAAAGATGAGGTATTGATTTTCACATAACTAATTGGCCATGACAGTGGGAGCTCCCGTTGTGGCAGTAACAATCACTACCAGTAGGAGGATACAGGTTTGATCCCTGGCCTTGCTTAGTGGGTTAAGGATTGGCATTGCCATAAGATGTGGTATCAGTCGCAGATGTAGCTTGGATCCTGTGTTGCTGTGGCTGTGGTGTAGGTTGGCAGCTGTAGCTCCAGTTGGACCCCTAGCCTGGGAACTTCCATATGTCATACCTGCAGCCCTAAAAAAGAAAGAAAGAAAGAAAGAAAGAAAGAAAGAAGTGGCCATGACAAATGAAAATTAACAGGGCTGGCAGGAGTGTGGTGAGACCTACATTTCAACACACACAGTCAGGATTGGAGATCCTTTCTGGAAAGCAGTTTGGCAGTTTATGTACAAGCCCTAGAGTGTTCAGATGTTTTTTTCTTATAATCTCAGTTCTAGGGATCTTTCCCTGAGAGCTTTAAAAAAAAATAATAACTAAAGTTGCAGGCTATAGATTTCCAGTGATAGGGAAATAGTTAAGTGAATGACATAACATCCACGCTAGATATTATGATGTAATGCAGCTATTAAATGTCATACTCTCACAACATAGAAAATGCCTGAGGAACAGTGTGAAGGAGAAAAGAAGCAATAACAGTAATAATAATAAAGCAAACTCTTACAGCTTGTACTCTGTGCCTGGTGTTATTCAAATGCTTGCTTGCTTTCTTTATTTATTTTTAGGGCTGCACCCGCAGCATATGGAGGTTTCTAGGCTAGGGGTCCAGTCAGAGCTACAGCTGCACAACAACGCAGGATCCGAGCCACGTCTGCCACCTACACCACAGCTCACAGCAACGCCAGATCCTTAACCCTCTGAGCAAGGCCAGGGATCGAACCGCAACCTCATGGTTCCTAGTCAGATTCATTTCTGCTGCGCCACGACGGGAACTCCTCAAATGCTTTACATATTAGCTCTCACAACAGTTCTGTGAGATAGGTCCTATCTCACAAGATAGAAATAATTATCTCTATTTTTAGATGAGGAAAGTGAAGCACAGAGAGGTTCAGTAACTTGCCCAAAGCTACACAGTTCATTAGATCTAGTGATATGATCGGAGCCCAGCATATTGGCTTCAGTGTCCATGTTTCGGGCACCAACACTCCATCAGCAGAGCCTCCGAGGATGTGGAGCACCTTACAGCATGATCCTAGTCATAGTTGTTGATTTACTGTGTCTTCAAGTAAAATGAAAGAAAGGCAAATACACTAAGGTATTCTGGTTTATAAGATTACAGGTAATTATCTTATTCTTTACACCTTTTTTCCCTGTTTTCTCAATTTTAACCTATGTTCTTTTATTACTTTTGTAAGAGAAAAAATAATAAAGGATTTTAAAGCATACGTTTGAAAAACATTTTTTAAATATACTGGAAAATAGGAGTTCCTGTCGTGGCTCAGCGGGAATGAATCTGACTAGTATTCATGAGGATGCAGGTTTGATGCCTGGCCTCGCTCAGTGGGTTAAGGATCTGGTGTTGCATGAACTGTGGTGTAGGTTGCAGAGGCGGCTCGGATCCCATATTGCTGTGGCTGTGGTGTAGGCCAGCAGCTGCAGCTCCGATTCGGCCCTTAGCCTGGGAACTTCCATAAGCTGTGGTGTGGCCCTAAACAGACCAAAAAAAAAAAAAAAAAAAAAAAAACTGTGCTTGCATCACTCTTGTAAGAAAAGAACATAAGGAAAAATGTATTTATAATGCATATTTTTTAAATGTTAATAATCATAGTGATCATTTTGTAATTTAGAGAAATATCAAATCATTATGTTATACACCTAGAATTAACAGTGTTGTTGGTCAGTTATACTTCAATTTAAAGTCGAGGAAGTTCCCATCATGGTGCAGTGGAAATGAATCCGACTAGGAACCGTGAGGTTGCGGGTTCCATCTCTGACCTTGATCAGTGGGTTGAGGACCTGGTGTTGCTGTGAGCCGTGGTGTGGGTCGAAGATGCAGCTCGGATCTGACATTGCTGTGGCTGTGGTGTAGGTCAGCAGTTACAGCTCTTATTCGACTCCTAGCCTGGGAACCTCCACATGTTGCAGGTGTGGCCCTAAAAAGACAAAAAGACAAAATAATAATAAAAATAAAATCAAAAAGAGAGGAGTTCCCATAGTGGTTCAGCTGTTAGCAAACCTGACTAGCATCCATGAGGACACAGGTTTGAACCCTGGCCTCGCTCAGTGGGTTAAGGATCCGGTGTTGCCATGAGCTGTGGTATAGGTCGCAAATGCGGCTCAGATCCCAAGTTGCTGTGGCTGTGGTGTAGGCTAGCAGCTGTAGCTCTCATTAGACTCCCAGCCTGGGAACCTCCGCATGCAGAGTGTGGCCTTAAAAAGCGGGGGGCGGGGGGGGGGGTGTTATCAGATCAGAACCCTTTTACTACTTCCCTTCTTTTTTTTTTTTTTTTTTTTTTTTCCCTTCCTTAAATAGGGCCACGCCCTCGGCATATGGAAGTTCCCAGGCAAAGGGTCAAATTGGAGCTACAGCTGCTGGCCTACACCACAGCCACAGCAACATGGGATCCGGCATCTGAGCGGCATCTGTGACCTACACCACAGCTCACAGCAACTCTTGATGCCCGACCTGCTGAGCAAGTCCAGGGATCAAACCCAAGACCTCATGGATGCTAGTCAGGTTCGTTTCCGCTGTGCCACAAGGGGAACTCCCTCACTGCTTCCCTTTTGTACTAACTTCTTTTTCTCGCTGCCTCCACAGGAAGGAAGAGGGAATGGTTTAAAATAGAAGATGCCATAAAAGTGTTGCAGTATCACAAACCGGTGCAGGCGTCGTATTTTGAAACGTTGAGGCAAGGCTACTCAGCCAACAACGGCACCCCGGTCGTGGCCACCACGTACTCAGTGTCTGCTCAGAGCTCGATGCCAGGCATTAGATGACTGAAGACTTCCTGTAAGAGAAATGGAAATTGGAAACTAGACTGAAGTGCAGATCTTCCCTCTCACCCTTGCTCTTTTCACCTCTCCTCACAGGCCTCCTCTTTCAAATAAGGCATGATGGGCAGCAGAGAAAGGGTTTATTGATAACGTTGCTGTTTGGTGTTAAGTGATCGGGCTTTTTCTTCTCTTTTTATTGAGGGGGTGGGGGTTGGGTATGTAATTTGTAAGTACTTTTGTGCATGATCTGTCTCCCTTTCCACACCCCTTCAATCCTCTGAAGAGGCAAACAGCCTTCCTTCTGCCTTGGATTCTGAAGTGTTCCTGTTTGCCTCATTCCAATCCTGGCCAGATATTTTTCTTTGATTTTTAATTTTTTTTTTTTTTTTTTATTAAAAGATACCAATATGAGATGAAACCTTTCAAGAATTTGTCCTATAATGTGCTCTTAAGTCTGGTAGGTTGGTCACTTTCACTGCAGGATACATTTATCTACACATTATATACTGGGCATATAATATGTAAATAAATGGCTTGTAGGAAGGGAATTTAACTGTTTACTTCTTAAAGGTTTTGTTTTTTACATTTGGGGTGTTTCTGGAGAGCCTCACAATTAATTCACCTTTTTTGTTTTTGATGCTAGTGGCTAGGTGAGTTTCCCCGCCCTCTGTTTTTCCCCCGGCCTTGGCCGTAGTTATGTGGGTGCAGGGAGAGCTTCGCTACCTTCATGTAGGTGCTCCCAGGACTCATGGCCTTCTCTTCCCGACGCTGTTTCCACGCCAAGAAAGAAACAGGAAGAAACCCATTTTCTTTTTTATTCCGAAGCCTCAGCTCAGATCTGGAGAAACAATGATAGAAATTGTATTCCTCCCTACGTGTTAACCATAGGGATTTGAACTGGATTCTTGGAATTACTATCTAAAAAACTGGAGCATCGAGCACTGTTTCTATCCTGCTGGTTTGGAATTTTTTCCATAATGCTACTTACCGCTGACAGCGGCCTCTCTCCTTGTACATACATGCCTTACATCGTGCTGAACTGGATGTTGTCCTTGTGCTCCGAAGCATCCGGCTGTACCTGGTGAGTGCAGCTGTGCAGTCCCGTCCGCATTCTGAGTAACCGTGTTAAGTTCCTAAGGAGTACACAGGAGGAGAATTCAGGTCTTTGCTTGCCTTTGTCAGGTATACAACACTTGTAATTGCACCATGGAGCATGCTCAGAAATAGTAAATTTGTCTCCCCCCTGGGATGTGAAAGGTCCGTCCTCCACTGAGAAGTGGTATGGGAGGAGGCTTAATCCCTTTCCAGAACAGCTACATAGTGCATTGGCTCACTGCAGACTGTCTTGTTGGTTTTTGCTACAGGTTTGATGCTGGTTTCATTTGCCAGTTGTGTTGTTTAGTTGAAAAATATGCAGAAAAGGGTCTTGGGGTGGGGCGGGTGCGGGAGGGGGGCACTGATCGGTCCCTGGCTGGGGACAGGAGTTTGTTGCTATACTCTTAGTGGCACCTCCTTTGTCAGAACATAGCCAAGATGTGAAATTAAAATCGTAGTTCTCTTTATTTAAAAATTCTAATAAATACTCAGACTTTGAAAACCTTTTGCTCTTCCCTCCCACTAAAATGTATGTATGTGGTAGGCCTGTGTCATTTAACGTTCAGCATTTTGGGGGACATCAGTCGATGAACTTTTTAATTTTTGCTCTCTGCTCTCAGTTTGCATCTTCTTTCCTAGTCTTGAAACACGGAGCCAGAAACAGGGCCAGCAGTTTCCTTAGGACACCGCTCTACCTCTGGGAATGAAATTTTGCTCCCAAGGAAGGGTCCCAGTGGATAGATAGCACCATGGGATTTGAGTCTAAAGGCCAGCTCACTGTTCCCATGTCCTACTTTAAAACGAACACACTGCTGCTTATTACCTGATGTAGGGCATTCTGAGGTTCTGGCCAAATAAAGAAGAAAATAAAATAAATTCAACTGAGCACTAAATGCAATCCCCAAAAACACATTCTTCCAAATAAATTCTTCCTTTGTGATATGGATTGAAAGTGCTTTGCAGGAAAATAGTCAGTGGTCCTGAAATAGGAATTGCAGTGTTAATAATAGTTTGTGCATTTTTTTAATGATCTGAAGATGTTTTCACTGGGCTGGTGTAACAGTATACCACCCTACAGAATCCAGTTTGGATTGTTGTTGGCGTCTTTGGGTCAGGAAAGTGAACTGTGCCAAGAAGTATTTTTTAGTGACGTGAATGGATCCCATTAATGCGGTTACTGGAGAGATTGTGCTGATGCTTTCCTAACTGACAAAAGAAGGCTTTGTCCAACACTAGAATTGTTGAAACTGGTGCTGTTTTCTGTTGCACTGGGATCCTGAGGAGCAGGGGTTGGTGTTTTCCCTCCCTGGCACCATAAACACCATGGCTGTCTTTACTGGCGTAGCAGGCACCACTTTCCGGGGTAGATTGCTTAGACCCGTGATTGCAGCAACCTTTCTCTCTCCCCTGGAGAAAGTGAGGAGAGACAAAAGAAAGCACAAAGTTTACCCTGCTTGCAGAATATTCCAGTGACACTGATTTGCCATTAATCCTGTAAGTACTCATTTTATTTGGGCTTGACAGAAGCAGGTTCCTGTGTTCAGGGCAGATATAAAGTCTTTCCCACAGTGAATTTGCATGTCGTAGATTCTTGGTTGTTACCGGAGTGTCCTTCAAAGTGCACCATACTCAGGATAGAGAAAGAGAGCTGTGGATTTCTTTTTTAATTAAAATTTGTTTTTAGTTTATAAATTACAGCCCTTTGGGAAACACTAGTGAGATCATGCCTTTCTTTTTTTTTGTTTGTTTTTTTTTGTTTTGTTTTTGTTTTTGTTTTTGTTGGACCAGGACTGGGAGGTGGGGGGTGGGTAAGGGCTCCAAGGGTTTAGATCTTTAGGTAGGCTCTCAGAACAGTGCAGTCCGTGACACAGGAGTCTTGATTTTTCTCATAGCAGACATAACCGGATGGAAAAGTTAATGAATGGATTGTTTTGTGCCCTGCTCGGAGAGTTCCCTCACTGAGTCTGAGCCGAGGCCATCTGGAGGGATCAAAGAGGGTGGGAGTATCACCCCCTGGGAGGCTGAGGAAGGCCTGGACGCTGGCCTGGCGGCAGGACCTCTGCCCTCTGCGCTGCATTGCGAGTCCTGTGCAAAGTGAGGCACTTGAGGCCTTGCTACTACCCGTGGCCTCCGGGGAGCAGAGCGGGTCACCGCCCTCAGAGAGTGCTTGAAGTTTTGCACACGCGTTGCCACATAGTCAGCTTCCTTCATGGCAGAGAACTGTTCTCTGTTTTGGTATTAGGAGTTGGCCCATGTAAAAATCTCTTAGACTTGCTTAGAAGAAAAAAGGTCACGTTTTGTTTTCAGAATTCTAGAAGGAAAAAGTTCCCAATGGAACTTTGCTTGCTCCTTCACCCTCCCTTTTCTCCTCCTCCCATACCCTGTGCAGGGGTTTATTCTAAACCTCTTGCACCAGCGAGTCATCAGTCTTCTGTTGCACCTGAGTGTGCTTTTCACACATTGAACTTAATGTATTTGTCATTTCCGTCTCAGTGCTGTGCGTTAATACCTTTGTTGCCTCCCTACTTTGATCTTTTTTTTTAAAAGAGCTTAGCCTGAGCCACTTTTTTTTTAGTTTAGTTTAAAAGAAGGATTTGATAACCACAATGTGATTTTTGCCACGACTTTATGATTTTTAGATTTCTGAATTATTCTCTAAGCCCGACCTGGTTGAGTTGAGAGTAGATTTAGAATTAGAAGAAATACCTGGAGAAATCTCCATAGTAGGATGAATTTTTGCTTTAAGAGAAATGAGAGTTAGCTATGACTGATAATACAGCTTCATCCTGGTCCCATCCGCATTTCACAAAAAAATAGGAGACATGCAAGACAGTCAACCCAAGCAGCCCTGGGGAGAGATTATTTGATGATGATTAGATAATGCAAATGCCTCTTCTAGTTCTCATTCTTGAAGATTCCAAGTCAGACCTGAGGCCTTGTGGTTCATAGTGTCCAGCAGGGTGGCAGTCGTTTTTTCTGAGCCCGGCTAGGATGGAGCCTATCTCCCTAAGGCTGTGCAGCTGGCAGTGTGGCCTTAGCCTTGGTCATCAGGGCACCCACCTCAACTGGAATATGGGAGAAAGCACCCCAGAGTCAGCCTCGGTGCTCTGGAGTGAGCCTGGTGACGGAGACCCCACCTTCCAGGAGAGCTGTGTTTTCCATGTCACCTTGTTTGTTACCTAAAGCAGTAAGACATTTGCTTTCTTCAGGTAACCGTGAAGTGCTATCCACTGATTGCAGTTCGTTAGAAGATACTGCATCAGGTTGACTGAGGTCACCAGGGGTCCTGGGAACCTGGAGAGCTTAGGCAGACTCTTCTTTGGAGGCCAGAAGCCTCTGAAAGGACTCTGGCCTCTGAAAAGGCAGCTTCACATTTTGACAATATTTTTGCTTTAGCTGATAACCTTTCAGGGATATGAGAAGCCTAATCAGGACATCTGAAAAAATGATACCTCTCACCTTCAGGTTAATCAATTCTCTTAGTGCCCTTAAAAATTAGAGAGAGGAGAATATCCCATTTGGTGTTGCTTTGAACAGATCCCTTGAGCAGAGGCTGGCCGTCACATGATCTGGTTTTCTCTGTCCCTGCAGTATGAAGCTTTCCAGATGAAAAGGCATCTCTCTCCCCTAAAGCTTTGTTTATAGTGATGGTTTGGTGAGCTTGAGATTGTCTTAGAAAATGAGCCCATCCATTTGGCTAGGGGAGTGAAAAGGGAAGCCACTTTAATTCACAAGTCAGCACACCAGGGGGGACTCTGCTGGAGAAGGAAGTGCTTTTGGCTGGAAAAGCAAGATTAATATCTAGAAGGTGGCAAGTCATTGCTTCTGTTCCGCCAGCAATGAGTTGTTTAATTAAATACTCTAGGTTTCCTTTGCTTTACATTCCCAATTCTAACCCCAAACAGTGGCCACTGGAACACCAAAAAAGGCATTTAAACCCCTGAAGATGGGCTTTAAAAGATACAGAAACAGCAGCATTGTCATTTTCCAGGTTCATCACCATTTTGCTCTGCTACCCATCCTTTCCCCACTGCAGCCAGGCCAGATGTGAAGTTTCTGTTAATCTATGAATTGGGAAACATAAATTTGGGTTCTGGAACAATTACCAACTAAATTGCTTACCATCTGTGGGGTGCACCTTTCAGAGAATATTTTAACGATACAGTGAAATCGCTCTTCTGAGTTTGAGGTCCCAATCGGGCATTAAGATCAAAATCTTAAAAGTCTTTGGAACTCCTTAGGAGAAAAGCAAGCTGCCTCAATCTCAATACTGGACCTTGAGACTGTACTCCCCTCTTCATAGTGTAGGGTGGGGTGCCTCACCTTAAGGAAATCATTTTTCCAGTTAAGATTGACCATAAATCCGTACGAGAAGTAAGCCTATCTTTCTGAACACTTTTGTGCTAGATTGAAAATACTAACCTAAAGCTGCAATAGAAGATAGGTATCCTCTTTCACCTCATTACTGTCCCACTGAAAAAAAAAAACAAACAAACAGCATTTCAGGGTTAAACCTTGGTCTGTTTTGTATCTGTTCGTTGTGGAGAAAATATATCACTAATAAATGATCCAAAGAAAACACCTAGTTTGGTTCCTCGTTTCCGGCTACATAACAGATAGGACTTTTTCCAGAGAAGATAGAGGCTGATTATCAGGACCTCAGAACCGGAGTGGACAGACCTGCCCCACATTGAGCCTCCATGGGGGCAGGTGGACGTTAGGTCCTAGAGAGCTTCCACACGCTGGGGGAGGGGAGGGCCGCGAGGACAGGAAGGATTTGGAGGGGAGCGGCGAGCATCTAAGCCACGGGGCGCAGACACAACCCTGCCTTCTGCCTCCTCCCATATGATGAGGGTACTTTTTGCTCAGAATCCAAGGCAGCTCTCTCCAAAATCCAGTTTGCTTCAGATGTTTTGTTTAACCTCTGAAGACCTCACTCTTTCACTCACCCTGCATGGGCCTAGACATGCTGCACAGGCAGGACACAGATGCATGAGGAAGTCCGGGGCCCTGCAGGAGCATGGTGTTGTGTTTTGTAGTTAGAAAAATAGTTGGTCCGCTCTCTTGTGAAAGAGGAAGAGTGTGTGGTGCAGTTTTATAAATGTCAGGTCTTTTTATTTCGTGGTCTGAAAGCATTCAAACTGGCTGATGATTGAAGAAAAACCTGGTGATTAGAATACGTAAAATTTCAGTTAGTGCCTCTGAAGAAAGATAGCTGCCAGTCTGCCATGTGTTTAATGCAATCGGGAGCATTTGAGGACGTTGGGAACTGTTGTAAAGGTAGATCGAGCAGGTGTCTCGACCTGCCCAAGTGTGTCAGCGTCAAGAGAGAGGAAATGGAAGCCCACTAGTGGCAACTTGTGTAAGGAGCCCAGTCTGTTTCAAGGACCTCTCTCCCATCCTATCCAGTGGCCTTGGTCGGGGTGGGCTCTGAGGAAACAGCGAGGTCCCAGCTCTGTCTGCTGAGCTGCAGGGTGTGGTCTCCAAACAGCATAAGGCTCATCTGAGGGCTTTGCTCGCTGTGATCACTTCCACTCCACTCATCGCTCATCAGCATCAGAAAGGCCTGGGACCAGTCTGAACCTGATGTTCCTCCTCCCCTGTTTGAAGTGTGTTGCCCAGATGCAGTCTCCCTTTGGCCAAGGTCAACAGGTATTTCCAGGGAACCCTTTGGATGGAGGCAAAGGAGCCAAGATGAATTGAGTTTACCTTGTTCTGAAGGACAGACGTCTTTGCACCTTGCCCCTCATGCTCATACATTTTTAGCTCGGGCTTAAGTGACCAAGTCTCCAGAACTGAGACCGAGAGCCAGGGGCTCGCACACCTGGGACCAGTCCCCTGGGGACCTCACAGACTCAGACTAGACTGTTGTGATCCCACCAGAGCTCTGCTGCTGTCCGCTTCCATCAGGACCACTCCGAAAAGCTAACAGCTCAGCCTTTCCACCATCACGTCATTCCTTGGTGGCTGTTCTGCAGAATGAGGTGCTGTCACCAGTTTAGACAAGGCGCTTTATATTTGTAGAAAGGGTAGAAAATGGAACAGCCAGTGGGCTGAATACGCACATCCTTGGAGAGCGAGCATGGCAGAAACAACTCCGAATGAGCTCAACAAAACTGGCGACTCCAGGGAATGGCGTTTGTGTGGCAAGAGGGGTTGGTGGTAGTCCTTTAACCTCCTAGACCCTGGTACTGTGTCATGCAGCCAGGGTTTGGAATAATGCCACCCCTCCTGCAGTCCAGAGCCCCTCCAGGACTAGGGTCTTGCAGCCCATGGGTGCGTGGTCTTGTTTTCCATTTTTCAATTTCCGAAACAACCCTGCTTGGTATTGTGTGGGAAATACACTGTCCTGCCTGCCCACTCAAAGCCTTCTGCGCAGGCCTGGCTTCTCCCCGTCATCTCCAAAGCGCTCGTAAGGAAGGCCTGCCCGGGGCTCTTAGGTGCTGATGGGGGCAGAGTTGGTTCAGAGGAGGTAGAAGGAAAGTGTTCCCGTGTCCCTGTCCCGAGGAGAATATTCTTGTGGCTTAGGTTCCCTTCACACCTCTTCCTGTGGCACAGGCAGGCTGTGGAGGAGGAGGGCTGGAAAGAAGGTCCAGGTTTGGGTCCGAGACGTGCACAACAGATGCGCGTCCCATTTCCCCCTTCCGTAACACGCCAGCGATAATGTAACCATTCCCCTCACCAACCCCCCCCCCCCGCCCCGGGTGCCAGCAGTAGAGGACAGAGCCCTCGCCTGTAGACCACGTGGAGCTTTGGTACTCCGCCTGCAATTCCACCACCTCATACCCCACCTTTTTGTAAAAACAAATGCTTACACCCGTGAGTGTGCTCGTCCTCTCTGTGTGCGTCGGCGTCCCTCCAGTGGAGCTGTGTGGGAGGGAGGGCATTGCATTGTAGGCTGTAATTTTGTGCCAACCAATAAAAACCAGTATTGCACACACATTCCTGCTCAGTGTCTGGTCTCTTCTTTCTAAAAGTTTTCCTCGAGTCCTTCTCACTAGCCTTCTTTTGATTTTACCCCCACTCCCTGCTGGGTTCTTGGGATTACCACAGAGGTCAGAGGTGGCCCCACAGAAGATTTACTGTTGAGGGAATTCAAGTGAGGAATGAAGTGCAGCAGGCAGGCAGTGAGGGTCAGTGTCGTTTCCTCTGGTCAGCACCGCCGCCAGGTGCCAGGGAGCCCTCAGCAGATGCCCAGTGCTGGGGAAACAAAGGTGGGCCACACCCAAGACAACAAGGAGCACAAGAGGTTGCTCCCCTGTGTAGAAACAGGAGTTAGATGTGGTAGAGCCATGAAGGGCTGGGACAGTGTTGGTGGTGGGTTTGGTTTGTTTTGTTTTTGCCTTTTTGGCCACAGCACGTAGCAGCTTGATGTGGGATCTCAGTTCCCAGA
This sequence comes from Sus scrofa, assembly GCF_054392235.1. Taxonomy (NCBI): domain Eukaryota; kingdom Metazoa; phylum Chordata; class Mammalia; order Artiodactyla; family Suidae; genus Sus; species Sus scrofa. Next base: position 38,908,849 of record NC_139389.1, on the reverse strand, counting down.
ATAGGATTGAACCTGGGTGGCAATTGTGACAGTGCCAAATCCTAACCACTAGACCACCAGGGAACTCTCCCTGGAGTGGCATTTTAAAGTTGTACACTGGTAGGACTTGCAGGCAGAGAACAGGCAGGAGAGGGAGAGCAACACTGAGTGAGCTGTTTCCCCCAGGCCAGAGGTGGATGACAAGCATTATGGGCTGGAGGAAAAATAAAGCAAGATGAGGCCAAATTGTGGAAAACCCCACAAGCCAAGCCAGAGAGTTTGGCTGCGTACATGTGACGTGTTCTGGAGCAAGGCCATCATGGAAAATCGCTGTGTTTGGAGAGGAGGCAGCAGGGGAGGTTAGAAAGGAGCCTTCTGGAAGCTCGTGATGCCAGCCATGCAGACTCAAGGAGTAGGCCTGGGGATGAAGAGAAGGCTAGAGAGGCAAGAATAAAAGGGGTATCACACTCAGATGAACGTGTTCATCCACCCAGGGCAGCTGACCTCTGGGGACCCCACTGTGCACCACCAGGGGCCAAGAAACCTAGTGGTCCATGGACCAGGGCAAGATTCGCATGAGTTTAACTCACAGGAGACTGAAGTGTATGTGCCTGGATGACAGTTGGCTCATTTATATGATGATAAATGTCAAACCAAGTTACCTGGTTAGTGAACCAGCTGCCTGTGCAGGTGGCCAAAAATAAGCAGAAAGTGGGTTGCTGAACAGTGACAACCTGATGACTTCATTCTGCCACAGGGCAAATTGCCTATCAGCTGCTCAGGGCACCCTCTCCTCCCGAAATTCTGATTCCTTTATCCTATGATGAGTTTCCTTCCTCTATCAAAGGATCCTTTGTTTTGCCGGATTTAGTGTGTGTAATGAGCCTATGAGCTTCTGAATGCTGGTGCAAGTGAATCAGGAAGCCACCTCTGCTTGGGGTCTGGATTTCCAGAAACTCCACTGGCTCTTGTCAGACCATCGTGGGCCATTCGAAAGGTGGCCCACCACCAGCACGTTCTCTAATGTTGATTGCTCTTCATTCTCAGAGTGTAAATGCAAACTTTGGGATTATCTCGCTGCAGCCCAGTCTCCCAGCAGCCTGCCTGCAGGACTTGTGGCAAGAAAACAAATGAGAGAGAGAGACTCAAGAGGCCCCAAAGCTTTGAGCATGAGTGACAAGAGGAAGTTAGCCTAAAGAAAGTGAATGCAGCTCTGACATTGCTGGAACCAGCACCAGGGCCAGTGGTGTAACATGCATTGCACTTCCTACACCCTTTGTCATTTGCAGGTGGCAGCTTTGACCACCCAAGCCAGACTGAGTTGGCAGAATTCCTATTCAAACCCCAGTCAGGCTGGCTCCCACCCTCTCAGGAGACCTGATAATCATGCTCAGGAAAGCCTGTTGTTATAAACCATGGATTTGTTTACTTTCTGGTTTCAGACACGTTTGAGGTGTGAAAGGTTTATTTTATCTCCTTGGTCTTGTGACACCCAGCTAACATCACGGCATCTGCGATGCTGCCATGAGGCTCCATGTTCTGTGTCCTGAATACCAGCAGTGTGTTAAGCCCAGGACATGCAGTCCTCACAGAGGCACCAGCTTGGGTGACAGATGGCACATAGTGGAGGAGGTGACAGCCTGGGGAGGTGAGCCTTTAGGGGTTGGGGTGAGAGGGGCCAAAGGAGAGAGCTTGGGCCAGAGGACCCAGAAGGGCAGGACGAGTAAAGGGTTCAGAAAAGCGAGGAAGGACAGGACAAACCGCCCGCCATAGCAGAAGCTGTGAGCATTGGAACAAGACCAGGGTTCGGGTCTCCACTCAGCCGTGGACAAGCTCTGTGATCTTGGAGAAGTTACTGTCCATGTTCCTCCCTATTCGGTGGAAGAAGTCCACTTCGCAGGGCTGTCTTGAGCGTTAAATAAGTGAAGGAGTGTGTGTGATCATTAGAGTGGCTGTGAGTGAACACTTGTTTGGGAAATGCCAAGGTCTGTACTGAGTTCACTAAGACAAGTCACAACAGACACAAGCAAGCACAGTGCAAAGTGACAAATGCAATCAAAAGAAGGCCAGGAAGTTCCCTGGTAGCCTAGCAGGTTAAGGATCCAGGGTTGTCACCAATGTGGCTTGAGTCACTGCTGTGGTGCCAGTTCAGTCCCAGCCCTGGGAACTTTCGCATGACATGGACATGGCCAAAAAAAGGGGAAAAAAAGGCCAAGAGAGTGACTAACCCCTTCCCAGAGGAGCCACCACCACCATCTGAAAGGCTTTCACGAGGGGTGAAGGGATTCTCGGCCACGGGGACGGCATGTGCAAGGGCGCTGCGCTCGGGTAACAGTGAGTTTGCTGGGGCTGGAACATGATAGGGGTACTGGAGAGGGAGGAGGAGGGGCAGGAGGTGCCGCAGAAAAGGTCAGCTGGGGTCAGGTGGCTTGGCTGGCTGCTTGAACTTTACTCCGCATGACTGGGAAGCCAACAAAGGTTTTAAAACAGCAGTGACTACATCTGGTTGGGCGTTTGGGGAAGACGACACTGCTGCCTACTGAGCGCTCCTGGGTTGTGTGCCAGGCCCGCGGTGCCAGGAGGTGTTCACTGCTTTACATTTAGTCTTTGCCATCTTTGTGACACAGAGGACCTGTGGTCATCACCTTTGTATGGTCAAGAAAGCGAAGACCTAGGAAAGCAAACCACCTTTTTTTTTAGGGTCGCACCTGCGGCATATAGAAATTCCTGGGCCAGGGGTCTAATCGGAGCTGCCAGCATGGGAGCCAAGCAGCATCTTCGACCTGCACCACAGCTCATGGCAACTCCCCATGAATATTTATCGAGGGTGTATGAGTAGTCATGCACTGGCGGAGGTGTAAAAAGGATAAAAATAAGGCAACAGTGGTGAATCACTGTGTGGTAAGCTGGGAGGGTTTTAGGGATCATGGAGTCCATTCCTCTCATTTTACAGATTGGGAAACAGGCACAGTGAGAAGGGGCTTTGCACCAGTATTCCAGTTTGGAACCCTGAGCAAAGAATGCGGATCTCTGGCCATGCTGTAAATAGCCAGCTCTTCTGGCTCCATTGACATGAAAATATCTTTTTTATTTTTTGCCATTTTTAAGGGTTACACTTACAGCATATGGAAGTTCTCAGGCTAGGGGCTGAATTGGGGCTGCAGCTGCTGGCCTACACTACAGCCACACAGGATCTGAGCCACATCTGGGACGTACACCACAGCTCACAGCAAGTAGATCCTTAACCCACTGAGCTAGGCCAGGGATCGAACCCGCATCCTCAGGAATACTGGTCGGGTTCATTACCACTGAGCCACAACAGGAACTCCAAAAATACCTCTTTTAAAATGATTGTCCTGGAGTTCCCCTTGTGGCTCACTGATCGCCCCCCGCCCCAGCCACCAGAGTCCTGGCCACAATCTGGTTCTTCGTACCCACAACTTTCAGAGTAAAGCTCTAAGACCTTAGAGTAGTACCCAGTACCTTTTGGGATTTGGCCCCTGCCCACCTCAGTAGACTCATTTCTTACCACTTACCCTTGCCTTTCTTTTCCCTGAGCCTCGTAGACTTTTTGCGGTTTTCTGAATGCACCATATAACGTTGCACGGCTCACAATGCACATGCGCTATGCATCCTTCTGGAAAGGTCAAAGAGCCCGTCTTCTGAAGGCAGGGAGACTGCTTGGTCTCCAGCTGAGTGGTTTAGAGCAGGCGCCTAGGAGTGCAGGCTGAAGGGAGCAGAGAGCCATGGCTTTGGGACAGTGTCCACAGCCCAAAGAGCGTATACGTAGTGTCACTCTGTCCTCTCATCAGTGCACAGCCACACACTCACACCTTCACTGTCCCCCAAAACCTAGAAGCAAATGTCCCCTTGGGGGTCTGGGGAGGGAGCGGGGGAGCAGGTAGAGGGGCAGAGCCTCTTCCCTCTGGTGTAAGGCTGTTGGTGCCCACGGACCAGTCCGAACAAACAGCCCAGGGAAGCCTGTCGTCCGAGGCCCCTCTGCAGCTCTCTCTTCCTGCCTTGAGTCCGAGAGTTAGAGGGGAAGTGGGAAGGAAGCCCCAGTTCCTCCACCCCCTTATCTCTCGGCACAGGAGCCTGTGAACTTTCCCAGGCTTGGGCAGGAGCTAGTGGAAGGCTGGTCACTTCCTGCAGGGCCTGAGTCTGAGACAGGCGAGAAAAGCCGAACTGGGGCTGAGACTGGAGAAGGGAGGAGCCGTTGCGAGGGGGTTTGCAGTTTGCTGGGGTGGAGTCGAGGGGAATTTGTTTTACTTGGAGGGGACTGGATCTGAGGAAGTGGAGTGGACCAATTATAACAGCTAATATTGTTTGACTAGTGCTTTGCGCTTTAGCGAGTCCTCTCTCATCAGATCAGACAATTCCTTGACCCCCTACTGTGTACAGGGCTAGGGACCAGGGCCCTGGCCCCGGAATCTACCTTAAGAGGCAGGTACTGTGATCTTCACCTCACTCTTGAGGGAGTTGAAGCCTGGAGGAGACGAGAGGACGAGAGGAAAGTAGGATTGGCGGGGGTCACACTGAGCAGGTGAAGGAAAGCTGCAGGTCAGGCCTCAGGTGCCGTCAGGGGCTGGCCAGCAGGGCCTCCCCGTCAGCCACCCCTTCCTTCCCACCTTCTTCAGGACTCACTTAGGCCCTCCTCACTTAACTCCTTCAGGATATGCAGACCCACGGGGGTAGAAGGGGAGCTCCTCGCTCCTCGCTCCTCGCTCCTCGCTCCTCACCCCAGCCCCACCCTGCTGTCCTTGGCCCTGCCCAGCTTTGGAAGGAAGGTGAGCCTCCTGTTATAGAAAAACCACCGGGGTGGAAGGGGACCCCTGGAACCACCATGGAAGAACTTAGGCAAAGTCAGGGCAAGTTCAGGGCTTGAGAGAGGCTGGGGGCCAGGTGGAGAGGGACCCTGCTCCTAAGACTCCTTGCAACACCCATGACAACCCCAAAGTACCCTGAAGTAGAGAGAGCCCCACGCCTCCCCTCCTCAGACTGCTGGGATGGGAGCAGCAGCCGTGGGAACTGTGGTTCCTCAATCCCACTAACCCTTATCCCAGAATGGTGTGGGGGCCCCCCAGCTCTAGGGGGCAACGTCTCAGTGAAGCTCGTCCCCCACTTCTCCTTCCTTGTGGAGCAGCCCCGCCCTCCTGAAAGAGGCCAGTGGGCTTCTGGATGGAGTGGAGGAACAGCTGGAGTAAAGGTTTGGAGGTGGAAAGACAGGGACTGCACGCAGAACACCAGGTGAGTGCACAAAAGTAAGTGAACTTGTGTGAGACAGGGCTGGGAAGGAAGTACCCTTTGAAGTTGGGATTATGAGGAATTTTATTTTCTTTTTTGTGATTTTGTATTTTTTCCAACTCTTTGGGGGTTTTTTGTTTGTTTTTTTTATGGCCACACCCAAGGCATATGGAAGTTCCCAGGCCATGGATGGAATCCAAGCCACAGCTGCATCCTACGCCAGATCCTTTAACCCACTGCACTGGGTTGGGTTGGGGATCAAACCCACACTACCATGGAGAAAACACCGGATCCTTAACTGGCTGTGCCACAAAGGGAACTCCTCTACCTCTTGATAGCAATTTGATTTTTGTAGTCAAAAGGAAATAGTCCCTTACATTTATGGACCATGTTATCATTTACCTAATACTTAATCTCATAAACGTTGTTATTTTTGAGGTGGGTATTATCTTAGAGTGAAGAATGCTGAGAGTCCAAGGTATTGACTTACTTGAAGCCACAGAGTAGTTAGTAATGAGGTCAGGACACGTTGGGCCAGCCTGGCAAGGTTGAACCAGGCCGGTATGGTAGTGGCCGACAGATTTTGCTACAGTCTTGGTTCCTCCTTTATGTGTCTCCCCCTTCCCAAGCCCTGGATAGGGGCCCACTGTCCCACGTGTCATTCAGTCCATTATCTCGTTTATCAGGTAAATGTGCACTGAATACCAGATCCTTAACCCAGTGAGCCACAGTGGGAACTCCCCATTAAGGCATTCCTTACTCATGTTTTTTTAAACTGTATTGAGATATAAGTAACTTAAATAAGCTGCACATATTTAAAGTGTATAATAAGGCTTGACATATGTGTTCATACAAAGAGACCTATCCATCACCCCAAAGAGTTTTTTCGTGCCTCTTTGTGTGTGTGAGGGTCTCTCCTGACCCTCATGCCACTTTCTTCAAATAAACACTAATCTGCTTTCTGTCACTATAATTTAGTTTGCATTTTCTAGAATTTCGTATAATAAAATCATGCATCATAATGTATATACCATATTACATGGTATAAATTCAAGTTGATAATTTTTTTCTTTTTTTTTTTTTTTTTCTTTTTGGGGCTGCACTTGCAGCATATGGAAGTTCCCAGGCTAGGGGCTGAATCAGAGCTGTAGCTGCCAGCCTACACCACAGCCATGGCAACCCCAGATCCGAGTCATTATCTACAACCTACACTGCAGCTCACGATGTCAGATCTTTAACCCACTGAGCAAGGCTACAGATCAAACCCGCATCCTCATGCATACTAGTTGGGTTCTTAACCTGCTGAGCCATAACAGGGACTCCAAATTTTTGCATATAGTTTATCTGTTGTTCCAGCACCATTTGCTGAAAAGGCTACCCTTTTATTCTTAGTTTGCTGAGTGATTTTATCACAAAAGAATGTTGATTTTTTGTTTGTTTGTTTGTTTTTTGGCTTTTCCATGGCCGCACCCGTGGCACATGGAGGTTCCCAGGCCAGGGGTCCAATCCGTCGAATCAGAGCTACAGCTGCCAGCCTACACCACAGCCACAGCAATGCCAGATCCAAGCCACGTCTGCAACCTACACTGCAGCTCACAGCAATGCTGGATCCTTAACCCACTGGGCAAGGCCAGGGAATCGAACCCATAACCTCATGGTTCCTAGTTGGATTCATTAACCACTGAGCCATGAAGGGAACTCCGAATGTTGAATTTTTGTCAGATTTTCTGCAGCCATTGAGTTATGTGGCTGTTTTCCTTTGTCCTCCTTTGTTCTATTAATGTGCTGTGTGGTATTGATTTTCCTATAGCTGAAACACACTGGCATTCTAGGATAAATCCCATTTGGTCATTGTGTATAATCCTTTTTAAAGTTCCATTGGATGTTGTTTATTAGTATTTTTCGAAGATTTCTGTATCTATATTCGTAAGGAATATTCGCCTATTTTAGTTTTCTTACAGAATCTTTCTCTGGCTTTGGTATCAGGATAATATTGGCCTCACACACTGTGCTAGAAAGTGTTCCCCTTCCTTTAATTTTTGGAAAAGTTGGGATAGAATTGATATTAATTCTTTAAATGTTTGGTAGAATTGGCCAGTGGAGACATCTAGTCCTGACTTTTCTTTTTTGGGAGGTTTTCGAATACTGATCCAACCTTCTTACTTATTACAGGTCTGTTGAGAGTCTCTATTTCTTCTTGAGTCAGTTTTTCTTTGTTTTGGTTTTGCTTTTTAGGACCATACTTGCAGCATATAGAAGTTCCCAGTTTAGGGGTTGAATAGGAGCTACACCTGCTGGCCTATACCACAGCCACAGCAATGCAGGATCTGAGCTGTCTCTGTGACCTATACCACAGCTCACAGCAATGCCAGATCCTTAACCCACTGAGTGGGGCCAGGGATCCAACCTGCATCCTCATGAATACTAGGTCAGGTTCAGGTTCATTTCCACTGAGCCACAACAGGAACTCCTGCAATCGGATTCTTAACCCACTGTGCCATAGTGGGAACTCTGAGAATTTTTTACTCTATTTTATCTCTTTTTTTTTGGCTATGCCCATGGCATGTGGAATTTCCCAGGCCAGGGATTAAACCCACTCAATAGCAGTGACCCAAGCCACTGCAGTGACAACACTGGATCCTTAACCTGAGGCACCAAAAGAGAACTCTTCTGTTTTGTCTCTTTTGTTGGCTGATAAGCTATAACTCTGTTATTTTACTAGTTGCAAGGGTTTACAGTATGTGGATTTAACTTACTGAAGTTTATGTCATCATAGGAACAAACCAGGCCTCAAATGCAGCCCTAGAGCAGCAGCCAGCACACAGCTGGTCAGAAAGAGGTGCCCCACCCATCCTCCCATTATGCCCTACCCTTGTCTATCACACCAAGGGCTCTCAGAAGTCTTTGAGCTGCTCAGGGTCTCAGCTTGTTCATTTGTATTTATTTATTTATTTATTTTTGGTCTTTTTTATTATTTATTTTTTTTTAATTTTTTTTTGTCTTTTTGCTATTTTTTGGGCTGCTCCTGCGGCATATGGAGTTTCCCAGGCTAGGGGTCTAATCGGAGCTGAAGCTGCCAGCCTATGCCAGAGCCACAGCAACTCGGGATCCGAGCCGTGTCTGCAACCTACACCACAGCTCACGGCAATGCCGGATCGTTAACCCACTGAGCAAGGGCAGGGATCGAACCCGCAACCTCATGGTTCCTAGTCAGATTCGTTAACCACTGCGCCACTACAGGAACTCCTATTTTTGGTCTTTTTTAGAGCCGCACCCACAGCATATGGTAGTTGCCAGGCCAGGGGTCTAATCAGAGCCACAGCTGCCGGCCTACACCACAGCTCACGGCAATGCCAGATCCTTAACGCACTGAGCAAGGCCAGGGATTGACCCCGAAACCTCCTGGTTCCTAGTTGGATTCGCTTCCGCTGCGCCACAACGGGAACTCCTTAAATTGAAGTTGCCCCTACTACCTTGAATAGTGTTCTGGGGTAAAGGAAGTAAATACATGCTGAGTATCATCCCAGTATCACTAGACCCTCAGTTTATGTGGTTGGAAGTCCTGAGAACAGGGACAAAGGTTGGATGTGTGGGCAGACAAGGGGGCCTGGTTTCTAAAACCTACTACTTAATTCCCACTTCCTTGTAAGATGAGAGGGGCACTACATGGGTAGGGGCCTCCTCCCTCTGCCCTCAGCTCTGGTAAAAGCCTGGCATGAGTGGTCTCCCTACTCTCCACACTCAAAAGCCTGAGAACCCCAGGAAATCTACCTGCAGCCTCCAAACCCAAGCTTTTCTCTCATTCCTTTCCCTTTATCTGATTCCCCATCAGTCAGATGGTGGCAATTCTAAGCAAAAGGCCAGAGTTCTCACCTGTCCTCTGGTTCCTAACTGGGTATTACTCCTTCAGATCTGCCCTCAATTAATTGCCGCTGGTAGGACTTGAGGAAGTGAAGTGGCTCAACCATGTCCATGCCATTGGCTGCCCCTGGCAAGAACAATGACCCATGCCACCCCTGTATCTCCATTAGCACTTGAGGATTCAGGAGACCTTAACCTGCCACAACTTTTATGTCCTTGGACGTTTTCCATCACCTGCCAATCTGGAATTTTCCCAATTGCATGTGATTGTGGTGGTGGAGAGGAGGGTGTGGTATAAACTATACACACACAGTTTGACGTAACTTTATTTATTTATTTGCTTTTTAGGGCCGCACTGGTGGCATATGGAGGTTCCCTGGCTAGGGGTTGAATTGGAGCTACAGCTGCCGGCCTATACCACAGCCACAGCAACATGGGATCCCACCCACCTCTGCGACCTACGGCACAGCTTATAGCAATGCCAGATCCCCAACCCTCTAAGCAAGAACTGGGATTGAACCTGCATCCTCATGGATACTAGTGGGATTTGTTTCTGCTGCACCACAACGGGAACCCCTGACTTAACTTTAGACTCACATGTAGTTGTAAGAAATATTAGCAATCCCTCATATGCTTTGGCCGGCTCCGCCCAGTGCTAACATTTGCAGAACTGTAGTATAACATCACAACCAGGACACTGACACTGGTAAAATCCAACAATCTTATTCACATTTCTCCAGTTAAGTGTGTGACATTGTGACATTTTACTTACCAAACCAAGCTCACCTACTGATCAAGCTACCTGTGACCCAGGGGGACTTCACCTCATAGCTCCGTCTGTGCCTCAGAAAACTGGAAGGAGGTTAACAGGGAATTTAAAATACAGGGTATGCCATGTGCCAGGCTCTACCCATGTCACTGTGTAATCTTTATAGCAGCCTGTTTTGCCAACTTTAAGACTGAGGCATAGAGAGGATGGCTGGGTGGGTGTATCCAAGGTCCATGGGCTGGGCAGGTGCGACTCTGGACCTGCATATTCTACCCTCTGGGCAGAGCACAGAGGGCCAGGCTGCAATACTACCGTCTGTGCGGTTCTATAAAGACTAACAGGGCGCGGAGTTCCCATCGTGGCGCAGTGGTTAACGAATCTGACTGGGAACCGTGAGGTTGCGGGTTCGATCCCTGGCCTTGCTCGGTGGGTTAAGGATTTGGCGTTGCCGTGAGCTGTGGTGTAGGTCGAAGACACGGCTCGGATCCCGAGTTGCTGTGGCTCTGGCGTAGGCCGGCGGCTACAGCTCCGATTCGACCCCTAGCCTGAGAACTTCCATATGCTACAGAAGAGGCCCTAGAAAAGGCCAAAAGACAAAAAAAAAAAAAAGACTAACGGGGGCGCTTGTGGGGCCAGGGCTCCAACCAGATCAGCACGCAAAGGAGACCAAGCTCTGCCTGGAATGTGAACTCCCAAGCGCTCCCGCCCCGGGGGACGCCGGGAAGCCGCGCGCGCCCCGCCCCTCCCCGCTGCGCAGCCCTCGGCTGCCCCCTGCCGTCGCGTGGTGGTCCCTGCAGCCCGGGCCGTCTCCGCCTTCGCACCGCCCATTCCCCGCCTCCTGATTGGCCGCTCCAGGAGTCTCCGGGCCTTCTGCCTTCCGATGCTGTGGCCCCGCCCATTTCCCCGGGTCCTTTGATCACGCGCCTGCCGGCTCTTCCGGGGCCCGGGAGCCAACCGAGGGCGTTCCACTCCGGGCTGCAGCGGCGGGAGGTAAGGCATGGCCGGGTTGGATGGGCTGCAGAGCGCCGGCACAAGTCCACGCCTCGGGGTGTCGGGATTCCGGGATACCCGGGCCCCTCTGCGCTCCCAAGTTCCCCTCCCCCGGCCTGAGCCTCCCAGCGCCATGGCAACTACCTCCCGCACGCCGTTGCTGGTCCGCGTCCTAAGAACGGCCTGTCACTCTCCCTATCTCGGCATGTCCCCTCGACTGTGGGACGGTGCGATTCTGGGACGGTGCGATGCGACTGGGCAAGCCCGCAGCCCCCACGGGCCCCGGGACCGGCCCAAGCTCATACCTTGCCTTCCGATGGGAACCGAGGCGAACCGAGGTCGCAGACCGCGGGGCATCGGCGTTGAGCCTCCACGGGCAATCTCCTTCCCTCTGTCATGGGAACTGACCCTCTCCACCTCCGCCTGTCAAACCCGGGCCAGGAGGGGAGGGACTAGGGCGGAGCCCCGAGTGGGGATCAGGGGAAGGTGACATCACCTCGCAGATGCAATCCAGTCCTGCCCACTTGTGTCTACCCTGGCACATGAGACCAGTGGGGGAAATGGTGCCCAGGAGATATGTCTGGAGTGACACCAGGGACAAAGAGGGCATATAGGACCTATGGCCTGAAGTGTGGGAATTGGACCGGGACTGAGGGAGATGCGCCCCTTCAGAAGCCCCTACCTCACCCCTAGGCTACAGTCCAGGACCCTCATAGTTTAATCTTAACCTCCTTATTTTGCTCCCTTGGAGCTGCTGGCAGCCCAGTGCCCTAGAAGGTTGGGCAGGGGCTGGGACCATACACCTAACCTTTCCCCAGAAATTGATAGCTGCAAATGTTTCGGCCAGCACCCTGAGCTGGGCCCCACCTTGATTTGGGGATAGGAGCTGAAAGGGCCTCAGGCCCTGACTCTGGGCCTTTCCTGGGTGCCCTTTACACCCAGGATTTGCAGAGTTGCTGGAGGGTTAACCCCAGCACACTGACCTGGAAGATCCCTTGTCCCAGCACCTGACTTAAGTTTTCACACATTACTGGCTCTTGGGGAGGGATCCAGAGCCTAGGTGTCTCTCTGGGTGACATTGACAACCTCCTTCCTCCTCCCCAGGGAGCCCAGTGGAGGCGCCCTCCCGAGGCAGCACTGCCCATGCTGACTACCCAGCCCTCCAGCTGCCGATGTCATGAGTAACACCACAGTGCCCAATGCCCCCCAGGCCAACAGCGACTCCATGGTGGGCTATGTGTTGGGGCCTTTCTTCCTCATCACCCTGGTCGGGGTGGTGGTGGCTGTGGTAAGGAGCCCCCACATCCACTCATATATACCCACACTTTTGCTAAGGCAGGGCTGGGTGGGCCTGGTCCAGCCTGCACAGGGCACCTCAGCTGTCCTGTTACGGGAGCGGAGGGTGTGGAAATGGGCCCCACTCACTCGTGGGCCATGCTGGGCTCAGCTGCCTCCACAGTGCTGTGTCTCTGTTACAGGTAATGTATGTCCAGAAGAAAAAGCGGTGAGTGTCCCCGCCCCCTGAACATTCTGCTTAAAGTTCTCCCCATGGCATCTCAGCTCCCTGCGCAGGTTAAGACGCCCCTCAGGCATTATGAAACTAGCCTGGAATTCCCTACACTCCACTGTTCGGTTTTCACACCCAGACATGTATTAGAGCTCTAGTGTACCCCAAAAGGCACCCACTGGAAGCGCCCCCGCCAGGAGCAGTAGAGACGGGGCAGTCAGGTGTCTGTGGACCCCCGGAGCTGAACCCGTCCCATGCTCCCCAGGGTAGACCGGCTTCGCCATCACCTGCTCCCTATGTACAGCTATGACCCTGCTGAGGAGCTGCACGAGGCCGAGCAGGAGCTGCTCTCTGACGTGGGAGACCCCAAGGTGAGCACTTGGGACAGGCACAATCAGGAGAGGTGGGCCCGCGGTTTGCACCCTTGAAGCCAGAGCCTTGCTGTGGCTAGAGGGCTACCTCCTCCAAGGTTGTGCGGCAGACTCCTGGCACACAGCCCGTGGCATGATCTCCCTCACAGGTGGTACATGGCTGGCAGAGTGGCTACCAGCACAAGCGGATGCCCTTGCTGGATGTCAAGACGTGACCCGAGCCCCTTGCCCTCATCTTCAGAACCATGGGGTCCTGGACCCTGCAGCCTGCTGCTTCCCCCCAACTCCCAGCTCACCTTCCTGGGTCTCCACGCCCCCCACCCCCCTGTGCCTGGCAGCACCTGTTCCCTCAGCCCCACATAGCAGCCAAGCCCCCAGTAGCATCTCACCCCCAGCTAGGCCTTCAGTTTTCTGGGGCCAAAGGGCAGAGCTTCGCCCTCCCTGACCCAGCTGTGGAGCCACTTCTGTGGTGACAGGGCCTGATGTATAGTACTCTGTATGTATATTTTGTAAATAAAATGTTTTGTGGCTATAGGGGTGCAGCTGATGTCTTCTGGGGGGGCTTAAGGTACCTTCTGTGGAGCCAACACCAGCTTTTCCCCTTCCTCCCCCCGTCCTGGGCAGAGCCCTTCAGGAGCGACCCCTGCCCAGAGACATAAGAGACTCAGTCCAGAAAAGGACATTTTTTTATTCAAGTAACTGCAAATAGGAAACCAGAGGGGGGGGGCCCCCAGGCTGGGACAAATATCGGCTGCCTCCTCCCTGACAGAACGGGGAGAAGGCGGCCCCTACACCTGACAGTCAACACAGGCCCCCCTCCTTACTCTGCTGCAGCATCCTAGGGGCAGGGCCCCACCTTCCCTGGGACCGGGGTGGTCTGTGACCCAGCCTGCTTTGCCCCAGGCCCCTTCCCCTAAGAGGGTCTTGGGGGAGGAGAATGTGGGCAGAACAGGAGGCGATGAGGATGAACATTTGGCGCTGGTAGCAGCAGCAATGACGGATGTCTAAGAATGAAACATTGAACAAAAACAACACAACTGTCCAGAGGTAGTTTGTGAACAGAGGAAAGATGGAACCAGAACCTTGGGGGGCGGGGGAGGAGCAGAAGGGTGGGAGTGGGCAAGGCTAGCTCCTTGTTATTAGTGCCCCGTGAGGGAAGGGGAAGAAACGGAGGCCTAGAAGCGGACAGGGACTGGGAGGGACTCGAGCCCACCCTCAGTGGCTGCCCCGGGAACCTGGGCCTCCCCTGGATAAAGGTGACTCTGCACTTCCATCACTGCAGTAGATTCCGGGGGGGGGGGGGGAGGGTGGGCTGGAGCCTGCTTAGACAGGGTAGGGGGCTTAAACCCCTCCTGCCTGCCTTCCTGCGCCCCCCAGAGGGGCTGCCCAGCCTAGCACAGGGATTAGGCAAGGCGGGGAAGGAAGGAAGTGGGTGAGCCACACCTGGGGAGACCCAGGTTGGCCGGGGGCATCTTGGGGCCAGTCCCCCCTCTGCAGTGGCCACACCTGCTGCTGCTGCTGCTGCTGTGGGTAGGGAGTGGGGCATGTCTAATGAGATGGGGCTTGGGCCCCTTTTAAGGCCAGGGGAGCCCTCCCAGGCCCCTCAGTGGGAAGCCAGAGGAAAGAATTGGGGATAGAAGGGGCCCCCAAACCAAGAGCCCAGCCAGCAATGTCCCCACGGCCGAGGGAGGGACAGGGAGGGCAGCAGCACAGGGAGTGGCTAAGTGGGGAGTCAGCTTAGGGTGGGGCGGGGGCAGGTGTGGCGCGCGTGGCTGAGGGGTTGCCGGAAACCGAAATCTCTTCAAGGAAAACTGCTTCCCTCTTGGGCCGGGGCCCTGCAGCGGCTGGTGGGCTGGTGGGCCGGGCTGGTGTGCAGTGTAGTGTGGTGGTGAGGGTGCAGGTGGGTGGCAGGGATGCGCGGGCCTGGGGGGAGGGGGGGCAGTGGGAGCGGAGCGGAGCTGTCCAGTCCCAGCAGGAAACTGCTCCTCGGGCGGGGGAGCAGGCGGCGCGGTGCAGTCACTGCTCCTCCTCTGAGGACTCCTGCGAGATGCCCTCTTCTTCCTCCTTCTCCTGCGAGGTGGGCAGGGCCATCAGCAGGAATGCCAGGCCTGCCCCCCGCCACCCCCAGAGGCCAAGCTGGCCCCCACCCCTCCCTGCACTCCCTGGCTCTCCAGAAGGGGGATGAGTCAGGGCTGAGTGTGTGGGTGACTCAGCAACCTCCACGGCCCAGTTTCATTCATAAAAAAGGAAGAATTTAAAGGGAGGGAAAAAAACCACACACATGGGCTGCTCTCACCGAGCCAGGCCCTTGGCCCCCAGGCCCAAGGCAGGGACCTGGCAGGGCCCAGGGCAGCACTAGGCTGGAGGAAGTGACTGGCTGGGTGGTGGGGGGAGCAGGGAGGTGGTCAGGGGAGGAAATGGGACAGGGTGCCTGGAGGGTGCAATGAGCCCCCTCACTGCACTGGTGGGTGCCGGGGACCCAGGTGGCCTTGGCCCGCAGGGGCAGCTGCTGGGCTGTGGAGCGGCCACAACAGGCTGGCCGCGGGCTGACCCCAGGCCAGGGCGGGGAGGAAGGGGAAGTGTGGGGCTCACTCACTGGGCCGGAATGTTGGGACACCACATGGGGGCCCCCGTGCCAGGCACAAACTCCAAAACAACTTGTTTCCTGTTACTCACTCTTGGGGCCCTGCCAGCATCCCCTCACCCCCTCACCCCCTGCACCCAGTGATGGTGGTGGCGGTGGAGGAAAGAAGGCCCCAGGGAGCACAGGTGGGGAGCAGGGGAGGCCTAGAGGAAGGCCCTGGTGGCCCTCACTGCAGTGCGCCCCCTGCAGGCAGCCTCTGGCCTCAGCTATTTGGGGCCCAGAAGTGGATGGTGCCTCCTGGTGAGGAGGTGTCCCACCTCAGCTGCCACCCAACACGGACACCACCCGCCCCAGAATGGGGCTCCACTGCTGCTGCTTCCTCCTGCCCCAGGGTCAAAATGGACCTGATCCCTCCCTCATTTCGTTCGCCCTAGAAGTTCTGAGCCTGGTCTAGAAGTCGAGGGAAGAGAGCGTGAGACCAGGCCCAGTGGGGCAGGGCAAGGAGTGCGGGCTGCTTTGCACCTGGGCCGCTTCACTGCTCGTGGACACAGCCCCCCAACAGCCCGGGCCTGGGCAGATCCTCCCTCCTGGGCCTGGCTAAGTGCGAAGTCCCAGCGCTCCTGGCCCCGCAGGTCAGAAAAGTCTGTCTCTCTGTATCGGACACACAAGACAGGGGGCTCCACCCAGTCTTAAGAGCCTCCCCAGAGGAGCCAAGCTGCCGCCGCTGCTTTCCCAGCCTCTTCACCTACCAGTTTTTTGGGTCTGCCCCTTGGTTTCCTCCCTGGAGCTGTGGTGGTTTTCTAGATGGTCAGAGAAAAGATCCATTGTCAAAAATGTCCCTGACAGTGCTCACCCAATGGCGGGTGCCCTGCAGTGACCAGTGCCCTGGAGGGCGAGGGCAAGCAGGGAGGGGCAGCCGGGACTCTCAGCCCAGCAGGCCCACCGGAGTCCAGCTGGGGATGACTGGCCGGCCACACCGCCCCCCACCCCAACATACACACACACGCCCCCACTCCCTCCTTCACCCGTGACTCAGAGGATATGAGTCGTGTCTTAGAAAAAATAAAATAAAAAACAAAACAACTTCTCCAAAGGCCAATGCCACTGTAGATCTGGCCTTGCCTGCTCCCCCACCCTCAGGACCCAGGCGGCCTGGGGTTGGGGGGGAGGTGACATCTCAGCCCAGGGGGAACAGCCCTCCATTCTGCCCAACTGGCCTCCCTCCAGACCAGGAAAGCTCTGGGACATCTGACTTGACTTCCCCAGTGTCCTGGGCAAGACAAGGCCCTAGAAGTTAGGCCTCGGCCATCACCCCACTTTCCTCAACTAGCCAAGACCCATCGGGCCCACGTACCAGAGAAAGGGCATGCAGAGAATCAGGACAAGCCCACCCCTTCCCAGACCTCCCTCAGCTGCTTGCAGGGGGCGGGGGGTTACTTCCCACTTCCCTCCACCAGGAGCCACCCCTTCAAGCCTCACCCGGGTCTTGGCGGCGCCCTTGTTTTTGCTCCCCTTTGGTCGGCCCCGAGGTCTTTTAGGTGTTGGCACTTCGCTGGGCTCCTTCTGCAAAGACAGATGGAACGGTCAGGGCATAGACACCAGTGTCCCACCTCTTTCACCAGACAGTCTCTGCCCCACCCCACCCCCACCCCGACAGCCCCACTCCAGAATCCACAGGAATCATGGCAGGCACAGCCCTGGGGATTCAGGTGCCCAGTCTGAACATCCTTTGCAAGGCCTCTCCCCTTGCTTCCCTGTGACAGTAAAATGACAAGAGGCTAGAAGCCCATTGGGAAGGGTGTCATGGGGACAGAAACCCCTTCTTAGGCTGCTCTGTTCGCATCCCAGCTCTGCCATTGCCTAGGTCTAAGATCTTGGGCAAGATGCTTTATGCTTGAGCTACAGTTCCCCTCATCTGCCAAAGGTGACAAGACCTACCTTGCAGAGTCACGAAAACTGAACAATGTACAATGAAGGACGTGCCAGTGTCCAGGGCGATGCAGGAGGTGGGAGAGGACATCCCCCCAAACAGAAGGGACCTCCAGGCTGCCTCCCCCAGAGGATTCTGTCCAGATCTTGGAGCCCCAGATCCCTGCCCATTAGTGCCACTGAAATTGTACTAAGCCCAAGACAGAATAAAAAGCTGCTACATGCAGCACAGGCTCTGGGCAGCAAAGGCACGTCAGCTATGGTTTCCCCAGGCTGCGCGTGGTCCAGTAACCCAACACCCCTTCTGATCCCCCCACAACCATGACCGCCGCTAACAGGAGGCTGGGAGAGGCCAAAGGACCAGATGAAGAGGACAAGTTCCCCACGAGCTGAGGGCCCTCCATGAGGCAGCTCGAGTCCAGCACCCATTAGACTTCTCATGACCCCTGGCTCCGCCAGGTCTCTCCACCTACAGACGGGGAAGCCGGAGGCCCAGGTACACAAACTGCCTGCCATCTAAAGGCCAGGGATCGACCTCAATTCCTTTCCTCTCCCCCCTGAAAAGGAAGTAACTGGGCTTCACCACCAGCCGCTGCCCCTCACTTGGGGACAGCTGCCCCCCTGTAACAGACACCAAGATCTCCACCATATAACAGGTGGTCCCCACAGCCTGACGGGCCAAGCTCCCTGGGGCGCACAAAGTGCCAGGGTGGCCTTTTAACCTCACGTGACCTTTGGGGGGAGGGGTGGGACAGAATCAGGGCTCTGAGTCACTCTGCACCAACTCCTCAACACTGTCAACTTCTTGGGCTTCAATTTCCTTTTAGAGAGTGGAGGCAGAGCCCAACCCAGGGCCACTCAAGGAGGCCCATGAACAGGTGCTAGCCCAGAAACTTTTTACTGTACTGGAATGAGGAACTAGAGAAATGGACAGTAAGTTAAGTAATTAGAAACCTTTGGAGTAAACTAACAGGCTAATACTGTGTGTGAGGAATATAACAAGTGAAAACCCCGGGCTTACACATGTGTCATTTCGCGTTTCTATAATTCACCTTTACCACGTTTCACAAATGCACTGTGCCCCGATGAGGTGGAAACAAAGGCTGGGTGCTTTACCCCGGTGTGAGCACTGGCCTGCCTGACCACCGGGTCCCTTCGGCTTGGACCCTGGCAGAGGCTCGCACTCCTCTGAGAGGTATGTGCACGTGTGGACAGAACACACATGTACAGGAAGGACTCTGCGCCCCGCCAGTTCTGCTCTCAGCTGCCAAGACGCCTGGCACCTCCCTAGCCCAAAGAAGTAAACAGAGGCAAAGGTTTGACACCCACCTGACTCCCTACCAGCGCAGTCCCGGGACTCACCGGAGGCTGCTTGCGCGGCCTGCCCCGCCCTCGCTTCTCAGTGCCGTCCTTTTCCTGCTTGGAGGCCAAGGGCTGGCTAGACTTCGAGCTCGACTCGCTCATCTTTCCTTGTCTATAGAGCAGGTGGAGGAGCGACGGCTGGGATGCTGCTGGGAGACAGGAAAAGTTGTTTGAAACAAAGCATCTTGCTTTAGCCACCTCCTACCCACCCCCATCTTCCATACACCCAACAGGATGCCTGCTCCCAAGGGGACCCTTGATTCCCACTCCGGCTGATGGGGGGGTCTGCCCAGTCCCAGAATGCAGCCGCAGGGCGGGCCCGGCCGTTGGCCCTAATCAGCTCCTTATCTCCTGTTCAGAAGGGCTCTTTGTTGTCCTGCCACCCCCACAGGGCCCGGGCCAGCTCAGATCTGGCCATGGGTGCCCCCCCCCCAGCAAAGGTGTGGGTGAGATGGGTGTCCTCACACTGCCAGAGCCCCCTCCCTCCACCAAGCTGCCCCTCCTGTTTAAGAGAAAGCCGAGCCTGGGTGGCTCACAGGGAACAAGGGGGCAGCAGAGGGGGAGCCCAGGGACCCCCCACAGCCATGGACATCAACCACGGGCCCACCCTGTCCACAGTACCGCCCATCTGCCAGGGCCCCAGCCTCAGGACCGAGCCCCGTCAGGGCCACAGCACGGCCAGGGCTGGGGCCTGCCCCACCAGTTCTCTCTGCTGCCCTCTCCCTGGGTAAAGCCTTGGGGATTCAAAGGTGGGGACAATTTGAGAAGGGAGGAGGGGGCTAAAAACATAGTGGGTGAGGGGAGGAAAGAAACCAGTCTCCTCCTGCCCATCACCCCACCCATGTGGAGTCAGGTAAGATCTTTCTCCTTGATGCGAGCTTACAGGCGGGGTGGGGATTTCTCCTGAGAGGGACCCTCCTAAAAGATGCTAGCTGGCCCCCGGAAGCCCTAGCAGGCCTGATCCTAAAAGCTTCCTGGTTCTTTTCTAGCATCCTCTCCCTCATTAGAGGCCTGTTTAGGCTTAATCAGCTCTACTAGCGGAGTTTACCTAAAATCTCCCTTGGTTTGGGAGTCTCTTCCAGAGGCTAAGAAAGGACAGTGAGGGTCCTCCCGACTCCAACCCCCATCCCTATCCTCCCAGTTAGCCCCAGTTACAGATAGATGTGTCTTAGGGAGGCCTATGGTCCCACACCTCCTTGATAACCAATCTCTTCCTGGCCTTGGCGAAGGGTGGGCCCAAATGGCTCCACTTCTGAAAACCCTTCAATCTGTCAAACGGGGGGAACGATAATGCACCTGCCTCAACTCCCTCTCCAGACTGCAGGTCAAACCAAGTAGAAGTTAAAAGTTCTTAAACAAGGGAAATCTTCACTCCAATCAAAACGAGAAGGCCAACATTTGAAAATGACTTCTTCCCCCTTTTCAGATTCAGACAATTTCCAATTTTAACCCAATGAGAGGAAAAACCGTTTTTGCAAACTCGTGATTTTCACAGGGCCCAAGGCCCAGATCCTCAAGATTCGAAATGCTCCAGACGGTGAGACTTTGTCTGGTAATTATTCTATTTTATAATATTTCAAGACTTGAAGACCCTTTTAAACAAGGTGGTTGGTGATTTACCCTGCTCCATCATTAGTGGCTTGGCCTGCTCTGTAATTACAGGCAGTGATTAGAATCTTATATTACACCACAGGACCCCCTTCAGAACTAAACATCAAAATTAATCAGCTAAATGAGTGCTGACCTCACATGAGGTCTGCTGAAGGCCCCCTCAGAGGGGGTTCCAGTTGGGCGAAGCCAGCCCCTAATCCCAGCAAGGCTGGGCCGGCCTGCCTGGGGATCCTGGTGGGTGTCCCTGGAAGCTCTTGCATCATCTGGTGCTTCCCCCCACCTCTTGCTGCTGGGGACCCTTTAATCCACTCGCCCCCACCCCAGATGGAGGCTTCCAGGAAACTGAAGGAAGGCCTGAGGCCCTCTCTGGTGAGACCGACAAATGCTCTGTCTCTTCCACCTGTTTCTGAACATCAGAGAGGCCTGGCTTGGTGAAGCCACGTTTAGGGCCCAACCTCGATCCTTCCTTAAATCCTTACTGATTTACATTAAGGCCTTTCCAGCCTCCAGCTTGTCCTCCCTACACACTGTGCTGGCAATGTGGGCTCCACAAATGCCAGGGCCATCTGCAGGAATGACCCTAGGAAACCAGCCTGGAACTACCTTGTTTTCCCCAAAAAAGTAGCCCAGAGAGGGCTGCTGAGTTGCCCAAGGTCACGGAGCAAGTTGGCCAGCAGGATGGAATGGGTTCCCAGCGACACTCCTAGCCCGCCGCTTTCCTCACCCCTCGGGGGGCTGGCTAAGTCCCTGTGGCCCCTGCTCCAGACCTTGGCCCAGGGTGACTCTGCAAGTGTCTGCGCCCGGCGGTTGCAGATGGGCCGGCGGGACGAGGGGCCAGCGCGCGCGGGGGGAGGGGCACAGGCCGCTCTTGCAGGCGCGGGAAATCGGTGCACCCCGACTGCATGCACCGCCACGCGGGTGCACCCGGCCCCACTTCCTGCCAGAGGGGGCACCCAAGCCCGCCTTGGGGCAGGAAACCTGGCGCGCGCAGAGAGGAAGAAAGCCACCACCCTCTGCGCCCTCCCCGCAAAATAAAAGCCCCAGAAAAAAAAAAAATGGAAACGGGGAGTCAAAGGGACTAGTTCCAACAGAGCCCAGCAAAGCAGAGAAACCAGTTTGTGGGGGCGGAGGGCAGGCCGGGCCCTGGGGGCTGAAGAGGCGCGGGCCGGGCCAGAGGTGGGGTCGGGGTGAAGCCCCAACCCCCCTTCCCTACGATTCGGCCTCATCTGCGGAGTAAGGCCGAACTGGAGTTAGGCCGAATTGCGGGGTTCCTGCCTATCCGCCTCACTTCTAGAACTTCCCAAGGCTGCGGGGGGCGCCCGGCCCCCCGCTCTCCTGCGGCGCCGCAGCCTGTTCCTCTCCCCGCCCCCAACATCCCGGGCCCCGGCTCGGGCTCGGGCGGGAGCGGCGGCCGCGCGAGGTGCACCGGGCTCTGCCGGGTGCAGAACTCGCGCTCGCCGCAGCCGCGCGCCCCCCCTCCCCCACCGCGCGCCTTTCCCGGGTCCCCGCCCCCCGCAGGGCGCCCGCGGCGCGGGGGAAGGGGTGCGGGCGCCCGCCCCGCGCCGCCGGGCCCAGCCGCCCGCCCCCGCGGCCCTCCCCCGCCGGCGGCTCGCGCAGCCCCGGCCTGGGAATAAAGCCGGAGGCGCGCGCTGCAGCCCCGGGCGGCTCGCAGGAGGGGCGGCGTGCAGCGGGGGCGCGGGCGCCCCCCTCCGCCGCCGCCGCCGCGGGCCCCGGGGACGACTCACCGCGAGCTCGGCCGCCGGCCTGCGGTGCGCGCTCCGGGCTGCCGGGAGCGACGGTGCTGGGCGCTGAGGACCGGCCTGGCTCCGCCGCCGCTGGTAGCAAATGCGGATCTGAAACCGGGAGAGAGAGCAGAGGCGCTCAAGAGACCGCCGCCGCCGCCGCGTGCTCGCCGCCCAGGCCCCCGCGGGGTATTTATATGTCACATCCAGGCAGGAGGACAAAAATATTCCCCCTCCCCCGAAGGATGGCGAGGGGCAGGAAGCTAGGCACGGCCCGTGCGCGGCCTCAATAAATAAATAATTTAATTAAATGATAGATATAAAAAAAAAGAAGCCACCGAAGGGGCCGCGAACTCACGCCTTCTTGGAGCCGCGCCAGGGCCAGAAATAGCCCGGACTCGGAGTCCCAATTAGAGGAGCGCAGCCCCGGCTCAGGGGAGCTTAAAAAGAGCGACCCAGGGGCAGGGGGGACGGGCCCGCCCGCGCCAGCCGTGTCACTGAGGGGGGCGGGACCATGCAAATGAGCCCGGAGATTTAAAAGGGCGGCCGCCAGCCAGCCGCCGTCGCGCGGGTGGGTGCTGACTGCGGGGAGGGGCGTGCGGTGCTGGGCGTCTGGGGGCGGGCGCGCGGGAGGCCTGGGCTGCGAACCCGAGGCCACGGCCCAGTCTTCACGGACCCGGGCCGGGAGACGTGGGGAGCTGTTGAGAGGAATCACCAAGGAGCCCATTGCCGGGGGAGGGCGTCCTCACTCGTGGAAACGGTGTCCCGGGGAGAGTCACCTCTAGGGGCCTGCCGGGCGTGTGGGCCCGGGGCGCGTGGACGTGCGCGGGTGGCAAGGGTGGAGAGAATCGCGCAGGCTGGAGAATTCCGCGGCCTACCCGCTGCCACCTTCGCCCAGATACGCGGCTCCTAGATTTCCCCTGGGCGGACAGGTGTCAGCCTGTGCATTTCGGGGCCAATCCGCGTTTGGCTGGCTGGTGAAATAGGGGCCTTGTGAAATTGACACGTGAAACTTGTGAAATCCAGAGTTTAAATTTTTTAATGGGCCCGAGTGAACCACAATCAAGGTGCAGCCCTAAAAGCGAGGCAAACGATTGGCTCGTTTGCAGGCAAACCTGAAGGAGTCATTCCTTTAGGTGACCCGGATGGTGTTTGGGAGACAAGCGGTCCTACTTGGTGCCCTGGCTCCTTCCGCCGTGACTCATTTTTAAAATAGCGGGAGCCGGTGGTCGCGTGGAAGCGCTTTGAGGGCAGGGACTGGGTCTACGCACGCGGTACCCGCCACGCCTGGCCCGCCCGGCGCAACAAAGACTTGTTGCACGAACGAGAAGGAAACCAAAGTGGGAAGATGGCGGGGAGGGCGGTGGGAGAAGAAAGGGCGCTGTCAGAGGCGCACCCTGCAGGCCGGGCCGGGGGCTCCTCGGGCGCACCTCCCCGCCCCTGATCCCCGAGGCGGCCTTCCACACCTCCCGTGAGGCAGGGAATTGCAACGCGGCCCAGTGACACACGGCTGTGACTCATGTTTTTCTTTGCTCCCCTTCTTCCTCCCGGGTCGGCCGAGGCCCCGGCCCAGCCCCCTCCTCAGGGGGCGAGCCGGCGGCGGAGGGGGAACGCCAGGAAAACCCTGAGCGCGGCGTGGAGGCGGGGTGGGGAACCAGAGGGGCCGGGCCTCCAAGTTTCAGGAATGTTTCAGGAATGTTTCCGGTGGGGGTGGGGAGCCCAGTCGGGAGTGGGCCCAGCCCCCACCCGGGGCCGGGGGCAGCACGTGCTCGGCCGGGTGGGGGCGGGGACGCCGGGGCAGGAAGGCGCTGGGGGCCAATGGAGTGGGTTCAAAGAGGAGGGCGCGGGCCTGGGGCCGACCCGGGCTAGGGGGTGGGCCGGGAGGCCGCCCTCCGCGCGCCGGCTCCCCGCCCCGCGCCCAGGTGAAAGGCAGTTCCTCTGAAGTCCCCGGGCTGTCCCTGGAGGGGAGAGGAAGTCACAGAAGGGCGGCCTGAAGGGAGCGGAGGGTGGCGGGGAACCGCGAGGGCGAGGCTGGGGGAGGGGCGGCCTGCCCCTTTGTCTGGAGCGCAGGGTGGGGGTGGGGCGGTGGGGAAGGCGCGCTGCTCCCTCCATCTTTGTGCCCCGTGTGCCGAGCGCGCGCTTAGTAGGCCGCGAGGCGATGTGCCCGGAGGGCCTTGAGCTGCTGGCTGGAGAACCTACGCAGCGTTGAGTGGAAGAACGATCCTTAAGTTCTTACCCTACCTGCTCGGCTCGCGGGCTCCTGCCGGCCACCCCGGGCCTCCACGCCTGGGCGGGGAGAGGCCGCCCAGAGCGAGCGCCCGTCGCCGCTCCACAGCCCTCCCCAAGGCCGCCCGGGCTTCTAGGCCGGCGGTCCTTCCAAGGCCCTCTCCCTTGGGTGCTGCTGGCCTCGGGACCTCTCTCCAGGCCTCGCGTGCCCAGTGGTGGTCTCTGAGCAGGAGGGACGTCCGACCCCCCGATGGCTGTGGGAAAACTTGGCCAACTTTTTGGCCCACGTCTAAGGAGCTGACTTGATCTTATTTTCCTCTCGTTCTGATTTCTTCCCCAACTCGTTTCTTTACCTTGTGTCATGTCTGTTTTTGTAAGCCAGCTCAAACCCTCTGGAAGGAGGCAGGTATAAATAACTCATAAATCATAGGCAAATATAGGAGGTTGTGCCTCTGCAGGATGACCCACACCCTTGAATCCAAATAGCTCTACCCAGTGACCCCCACCTCCATTCTTTCTGGATTGCAAATGCTGGGCACCGGCTTCCTTTCCTTTCTTCGCTCTAAGTATATATTAAACAGAAGGGTGATTGGCAGGGATAAAGATGAATAAGACCTGGTTCTTGCCCCAGCAGATTTCTTATCTAGAGGAATCAAAACCAGAAACACCAGAGAAAGCTGAGTAACAGTCCCTGAGATGCTGTGAGGGGAAAGCTTTCAGTCAGTCAGTATTTATTGAGGGCCTACTATGTGCCAAAGACTAGTCCAAGCTCTTGGAGGTACATTCAGTGAACAAAGTAATGTTTCCTACACTCTTGACATTTGAATTCAGGGATTGGATGCTTAAAGAGAGACTCAGGTGCTGCAGGAGGAGAGACGAGGGGAGCTCCGGTAGTCAGAGAAGTCTGGAGGAGATGGACTTGGGCAGGCTTTAATGGGACTGGGGTGGTGGGCATGGGGAGCAGGCTGGGAGAGGGAGTTATTCTAGGCCTGGGGCATCCACCCCTTTGGTCAAGGCCTAAGCCAGGGGTGCCAGGGGAATCGGTCATATCAGAAGGAGGCTTCCCCACAGGAAGCATTTTCTTACTGTCCGAATTGGATTATACCATTTTCACAAGGACAACCCAATGAACTTCAGTGAACCCAACAGGAATGTCCAGGGAATGGGGAATTCGGGTCAATGTTATTTTTCAGGACAGCTGAAGGTTAAGCTCATTTTCACTTGGGCTATTGAAAATTCTTCCTGATGTCTGTTAGTTCTTTTCCTGCCTTGCTAAGTAGAGTAGCAGAGCCTGATAGTCTCTCAGTTGTGGCTTGGAAATGCAGAGGTTTGTGGAGGCTGGGGTGTCCCTGAGCATTCTTTGGGGATTCATGTCTTCATCCTTGCAGTCAGTATAGTGGCTTATCAGTTCACCTTTTGCTTCCGAGTCAACTGCAGCTCTTAGAAGAGCAGAGGAAAAGACTCGTGTGGGAGCTCCCATTGTGGCTCAGGGGTAATGAACAAACCCAACTAGTATCTGTGAGGATGCATGTTCAATCCCTGGCCTCACTCAGTGGTTTAAGGATCAAGCATTGCTGTGGCTGTGTAGGCTGCCTGCTGCAGCCCTGATTCAACCCTAGCCTGGGAACTTCGATGTGCTGCAGGTGCAACCCTAAAAAGGCCAGAAAAAGAAAAAGACTGGTGTGAGTGGGTCTTCCATTTAGTGTTTGGGTTAATTGGGATTTTCTGAAAGGCACAGAGGTGAGGTATGAGGTCCAGCCCAACATGGACGGTAGGTGGGAGGAGGTGGGCAGAGGAGGACAAGAATTTTTTTTTTTTGTCTTTTCAGAGCCGCACCCACAGCATATGAAGATTCCCAGGCTAGGGGTAAAATCAGAGCTGTAGCCACCAGCCTGTGCCAGAGCCATAGCAACTCGGGATCTGAACCACGTCTGCAACCCATACCGCAGCTCTTAGCAACACCGGATCCTTAACCCACTGGGCAAGGCCAGGGATGGAACCCACAACCTCATGGTTCCTAGTTGGATTTATTAACCACTGAGCCATGACAGGAACTCCAGGAATTTTTAACCCATTGTCCAAACCAGGATACATGTTAAAGTAAACCTTGTACTGATGGAAACTATACATACAGGAAATGCACAGATGAAGTTCCTGCTGTGGCACAGTGGAAACAAATCCGACTAGGAACCATGAGGTTTCAGGTTCCATTCCTGGCCTCACTCAGTGGGTTAAGGATCCAGCGTTGCCGTGAGCTGTGGTGTAGGTTGCAGATGCGGCTCAGATCTGGTATAGGCTGGTGGCTACAGCTCTGATTGGATCCCTAGCCTGGGAACCTCCATAAGCCGTGGGTGTGGCCCTAAAAAGATAAAAAGGAAATGCACAGATGCTTTGTTCAGTTCAGGCCTTTTCATAAAGTGATCACTTTTGTGTCACAAGCACTCAGATGAAGAGACTATCTCCAGACCCTCTTATGTCATCAGCGTCCCAACTTCTAATAGCATCCTCTGGTTTCACTTTTCAGGTGCATTATATGGATGGAATCATATAGCAGGTACTCGTGTGGGTTAGTTTCCCTTGCTCAACGTTATGTCTGCGGTTCATTCACATTATTGCACGTGGCTGCAGAATGTTCTTTCTCATTGCTGCAGAGTTACGTGGCCTGAATATACCACAGTTTACATGTCCATTCTGCCGAAGGACATTTGGTTTGGGGCTATTGCACACAGTGCTGTTGTGAATGTTCCAGTGTATTCCCTCGTGAGGAGATATGCAAACTTCTGTTGGGTCCATGCTTAGGAGAGGAATTTCTGAATCATAGGATCTGTATGCCCAGCTGTTACAGATAAGCAGAGCACTTGAGAACGAAAGCAGCTACTATTAGTTAGGACTAGACTAGCAGCTTAACGAGGTTGACCTGGACCGTATCAACAGGATTGGCCCAGGGAAGCATGACACAGTGTTTGACCACTCTCCTGGAGAGTCACCCAGCTACTAGTACATCTGGTCATCTGGCAGGATCCGGCCTCCAGGCCCTGCTGACCACAAGCTCTGCTGCCAGGAAGCCTGGCAGGCCTAGAGTGGAGGAGGGCCTTTTCTGCTTCCAACTTTCTAGGGAAAGACTCTCCAATGAATAGGAGGGCCCAGGAGACGGGCACCTCTCTATCCCTCTGCCCTGAGCCAGCAGCCCACCCTGCATGGCCCCAGGACACCATGAGCTTCATCAGCCCTCTTCAGGGCTGGAACCCAAGGAAGCCCAGCTCCTCTCCAACCTTCAGAAAAAACTCAGGAGAAGGGGGAATTGATGAGCACACACTAAATGCATATGTTCTGGAGTTCCTGTCTTGGCTCAGCGGAAACAAATCTCATTAGTGTCCATGAGGACGCAGGTTCAATCCCTGGCCTCGCTCAGTGGGTTAAGAATAATAATAAAAATAAAAAATAATGAAAATAAATGCATATGTTCTCTCAGATTCCTCAACCCCTATCAGGTCAGTAATGCTGTACCCACAGTTTTAAAATTGAGGCTCAGGGAGATTAAATAGCTTGGGATTCTACCACTTTCTTCTTCACTGCTTTTTCTCCTAGGCTGGGTA
The DNA here is from genome assembly GCF_054392235.1 of Sus scrofa. Lineage (NCBI taxonomy): Eukaryota > Metazoa > Chordata > Mammalia > Artiodactyla > Suidae > Sus > Sus scrofa. The sequence goes on along the minus strand of NC_139389.1, from coordinate 38,881,078 downwards.
GGCTTGCTGCCTTCTCCCAGGCTGGCCAGATTGATCCTTCAAGCACCAGTAGAGGGAATGTGACCTTGAACTAGGTAGCTACATTTCCTGTCCTCAGAGGGCTTACTTTGAGTGAGTTGGGGAGACAGACAAATACATGGCTTCATCGGTGTGGTACCTGCTGTACAAGGAGCCTGGGGAGCACAGGGTTGTGGCTGGAGCATCCCGGGAGGCCTTGGAAAGTGAGTGGGGGAGCAGGGCATCTGGCAGATACGGTGGGCTGGCATTCGGCACCATTTCCCACACTCCTTTGAAGCTGCAGTTTGGGAGATGAATTAGGTCCCCCTTTGAAAGACTGAAATTTGGAGGGAGGAAGCCTGGGGGACGGAGATACTGCTGTGTGGTCCCTGGAGATGTGATGTTTTCTACAGCACAGATCTCCCCACCAGTGTTGTGAGGGTCAGGAGGGAGGGATGGGGGAGTTCCCTTTAGCACAGCGGGTTAGGTATCTGGTGGTGTCCCTGCAGCGGCCCAAGTCAATGCTGTGGCGCAGGTTCAATCCCTGGCCTGAGAACTTCCACATGTCACAGGCTCAGCCAAAATTTTTTTTTTTGCCTTTTCTAGGGCTGCATCCGAGGCATATGGAGGTTCCCAGGCAAGGGGTCTAATCAGAGCGGTAGTCACCAGCCTACGCCACAGCCACAGCAACGCCAGATCCGAGCCACGTCTGCGACCTACACCACAGCTCATGGCAATGCCGGATCCTTAACCCACTGAATGAGGCCAGGGATCGAACCTGCAACTTCATGGTTCCTAGTCAGATTTGTTAACCACTGAGCCACAACAGGAACTCCTCAGCCAAAAAAAAAAATTTTTTTTTAATTAAATGAAAAAAATAAAAAGGCGGAGATGGTGGCAGAGAGGCCTCTTGCTCAGCCATTCAGGTGGGACCTCCTGATGTCCCACCCACCTCCATCAGGACGGAGAGGGGCAGTTTGGTTGTGTTGTTCCAGGAGGCTCAGCCCAGAGCCCACTCCTCCAGTTCCTCCAGTGGTTTTGTAAGCTCCTAATTCCCACTGTTAAACACAGGGCATGTCCCTCCTCTGCTCAGAATCCTCCAGGGCTCCCACCTAACACAGTGTGGAAACAAAGTCCTCACAAAGGCCTTGTAATCTGACCCCCTTCACCCTCTTCCTCTCCTACCGCTTGCTCTGTTTCAGCCACACAAACTGCCTTGATGGTGTTCTCCAGACCTGCCAGGAATGAGTTCACCTCAGAACCACATTTGCACTTACCGACCGTGCCCCCTGCCTGACGTGCTCATCCCCTGGACATCCTCAGGGCCTGCCCTCTCACTGCCTTCAGGACCCTCTGTTCAACATTACCTGTCCAGGAGTTCCCGTCGTGGTGCAGTGGAAACGAATCCGACGAGGAACCATGAGATTTCGGGTTCCCTCTTTGGCCTTGCTCAGTGGATTAAGGATCTGACTTTGCCGTGAGCTGTGGTGTAGGTCGAAGATGTTGCCCAGATCCCACGATGCTGTGGCTGTGGTGTAGGCCGGCAGCTGTAGCTCCAATTGAACCCCTAACCTGGGAACCTCCATATGCTGTGGGTGTGGCCCTAAAAAAAAAAGCAAAAAAAAAAAAAAAATTATCTGTCCATATTATTTAAAATTCCACATCTCCTCCAATAATCCTTCATCTACTTTATTCCTGTAAAGTGGGGTGAATGTTTTTCCCCAGTAACACTTAGCAGTTTCTTTTTTTTGGCTAGGCCCACGGCATGCAGAAGTTCCCAGGCCAGGGATTGAACCCAGCCTCTGGTGACCCGAGTGACGCAAGCTGCTTCAGTGACAATGCCAGATCCTTAGCCCACTGTGCCACAGGAGAACTCCAATTTCTAACGTGCTATATAATTAACTTTTCTACTGAACTATTATCAATAAAAGTGATAATGTATTACATTTTCTTTCAGTTCTCCCTACTGCAAGGCCAGCTCCATGAAGGTAGAGAATTTTATCTTTTATGTTCACTGGGTATCCCCAGGGCCTAGCACAGTATTCAAGCTCAAAAAATGTATTGAATGGGAGTTCCCGTCATGGCGCAGCGGAAACAAATCCGACTAATATCCACGAGGATACGGTTCGATCCCTGGCCTTGCTCAGTGGGTTAAGGATCCGGCGTTGCCAGGAGCTGTGGTGTAGGTTGCAGATGTGCCTCGGATCCTGCGTTGCTCTGGCTCTGGTGTAGGCCAGCAGCTGTAGCTCTGATTAGACCCCTAGCCTGGGAACCTCCACATGCCACGGGTGTGGCCCTGAAAAGACAAAAAAAAAAAAAAAAAAAAAAAAAAAGAGTTCTCGTCATGGCGCAGTGGTTAATGAATCTGACTAGGAACCATGAGGTTGAGGGTTTGATCCCTGCCCTTGCTCAGTGGGTTGACGATCCAGTGTTGCCATGAGCTGTGGTGTAGGTTGCAGACGCAGCTCGGATCCGGAGTTGCTGTGGCTGTGGTGTAGGCCGGCAGCTGTAGCTCTGATTAGACCCCTAGCCTGGGAACGTCCATATGCCGCGGGAGCAGCCCTAGAAATAGCAAAAAGACAAAAAAAAAAAAAAAAAAAAGTGTTGAATAAAGAACGATTAGCCCAGTGATTGGCCTGGCCTCAGGCCACAGGGCAGGGGTTTAGGGTTCTGTCCTCAGATTTCAAGGCAGAAAAAAGGGCAAGGAACCCAGCAGATCCTCGTAGTAGTGATGGAGTGGCCCATCACAGAGGGAGTCAGGGCTTTTGCTCCTTACAGGCCCACCTGTTTTATTTTGTCTCAGAAAGTCACCATTGCTGCACCATCATTTTCAAGTGCTCCCCTGGGGCCCAGACTCATTTCTAGTGGGCATTACCTTTGGGTTTTATAGTTTGCCACCAACCATGGGAAAGTGTGGGATTTTCCCCCCTCGATCTCAGGTTTAGTCATCAGAAACTGGCAGCCCCCTGACAACCATCTTGGCCCCTTGGCTGGGTGGCTTGTTGGTGACTGGGCAGTGGTGGCAGCTCACCAGTGTGTGCTTTGGGATTCTGTAAGATTTATGCTTTGCATGGAACAAAATGGTTTCCTTTTGGCCTAAACAACTTTCTGACAATGTCCAGTGCAACCGATTCTGCAGGTAGAATGCTCCCCCATGCAAGCTGCCTCCTCCCACTCAGGAATGGCTGTAAACACACACACTTTAAAGACTGTGGAGGGAGTTTCCCTTGTGGATCAGTGGAAACAAATCCGACTAAGATCCACGAGGATGCGGTTCGATCCCTGGCCTCGATCAGTGGATCGGGGATCCAGTGTTGCTGTGAGCTGCGGTGTAGGTCGCAGATGCAGCTAGGGTCTGGGGTTGCCATGGCTGTGGTGTAGGCCAACGGCTACAGCTATTATTCAACCTCTAGCCTAGGAACTTCTATATGCTGGCGGCGGCCCTAAGAAGCAATACAAATAAATAAATAAATGCCGCGCGGCCTTTAAAAGCCCTGTGCATGTGAGCCGCTGGAAGGAAGTGTAGTGACTTTGGGCCTGTGACTTCGTTACCTGGGCGCTGGGGTGTGTTCCCGAGTCCTTGAGGGCCTGCTCTGGGTTTGGTTCCCTCAGCCACGGATTGGATGTCCACGTCAACTCATTAACCAAGTCCTTTGACTTGGGAAGTCCTGTGGTTTTAGTCACCTGCTCCCACCCATGTCACACGTTGGGAACAGGCCCGCAAGCTTCAGGAGATTCTCATCTGCTCTGATTTCCGTTTCTCTTGTCCATTCCTTGCCTGCTTTCCCAGTGGGATGATGTCGCTGGCTGAGGAAGGGGAACAGTGACCCCTGGGGCCTTCAGAAGGGACTGTTCTCCATAACTAGCTCTCCGGAGTTGGGAGTTGCCCCAGTCCTGCCTGGTTCCTTCTGCCTCTGAGGGGGAGACGTGCCCTGGTTCACGGGGCTTTGTCTCCTCCAGGCCAACTCTGAATCTGCCCCGTGAACCTTTCTCAGGGTTAAGAGCGTGGCTCTGGGTCTCCACACTGGGAACGAGCAGGAGAGGGTGCCGCCCGACCCGGAAGCACGTGGGACGCCACGCAGGGCTCAGAGCCCCACGGGGCCGCGCAGCAGAGTCGACGTGCCCGGGAAGGCAGGGTGGACGGAGGTCGAAGGGCGGAGGGCCCGGGCTGAGGAGGCGGTGGGCTGGGGGTGGGGGGAGGAGCCCACACGAGGCCCGGGATCCGCCGGCATCCTCCAGGGCTTTGTTTGGTTCTTCTCCACACCGCGAGCCTCGCACCAGGCCTAAGGGGGGCCTTGCCGCTCTGCAAAAGTTTGGTGAATGGATGGATGAATGAGAGCGATGGGGGCCGGGGGAGGGGCGGAGGAAGCGGGCAGCTGGGGGAGGGGAGAGGAGCGCGGTGGGGGAGGGGAGGTAGCCACTGGCGGGAGAGCGGAGGAGGCGGGAGGCGGGAGGCGGGCAGAGCTGGGCGAGCCTGCTGGGCTAGAATCCGGCTAAGAGGAGGTGGCGGCGGGGAGGGGCCCAGGCGGCTCCCCTCCGCACCACCGGCCTGGCGTGCAACTTGGCTACTCCCTGCTCACCCAGCCCCCGGGTCGTCTCCAACCAACCGAATCCTGGGGGTCTTCAGTCCTCCAGGGCCTTGTGCTCACTGTATACGGAGTGGCCGCTGCTTTGTTTTCTTACTTTCTCACTTTCCAGCCACTAGGGGGTCGGTGGCCCTCTGGGACTCGAATACCTGAGTGGCCCCTGGTGGGGGGCATTGTCATTCCGACGGGCGATCGCTGGCCTAGGCCCTCCTCCCTGCTCCCCTCTCCCCACCCGGCCTTATCTCTGAGGTCCTGATGGCGGGAAATCCTGCTGCTGGGATCTGGACAGCCTTAGAGCATCTCGGGTGGGTCTTGAGGGGTAGAGGGTGAGCCTGTGAGCAAAGAAAACCAAAGGCTTGCTTTGCTGGCAGCCGCCAGGGACTTCTGCCGGAAGCAGTGGAGCTCCATGTGGGCAGTGCCAGGCAGGAGCTGCGGACAGCCAGGTTTCTGGGTCACCATCCAGGGTGCCCTGCCAGTTCCCAGGCTTTGGGAGTGGGGTGGAGTGAGGGCGGGTCTGCATCTGTAGCCCAGACCCCCGCTGCCTCCTTTGTCTGGGTACTTCTGGGCCCTGCTCCCATCCCCCCCTTCCAGCCTTGCTGAGGCCTCAGGAGCCCCAGAGGCCCTGGGGAACTGGCTGCTTGTTGATCCTCCCCTTGGCTTGTGGATCTCCTGCCCTGGAGGGGGGTGTCAAGGTGATCCCCAACCCTTCCTGTCTCTCTCCTCCACCTCTGCTCCCTGGGCTCTGCCCACAGTTCCTATGCATCCCTTTTTTTCTGGCAGTTTTGCTCTTAGTGGGAGGGGAATTTGGGGGAACAGGATGGCTTTTGAGGGCAGAAATCCTTGTTTCTAAAGAAGGAATTCATCTTTCCAGGATGGTGAGGCTGCTACCTTGGTGCCTCACCCTCTCGGCTTTGGCCTGATCCAGCTTAAGTTGATGGCTTGTTTCCCCTATAATACTTTTCTTTCAAGAGCTCAAGTACACATCACACAGGAAGTGAAATTGAGGTTCAGAGATGTAATGTATCTTGCTGTGGCAAGGGGTAGAAATGGATAAAAGATGGAGGGTCTAGGGGATGGGTAGGGGGCTAGACTGCCTTTGGTGCCCATTAAGTATTAGGAGTACAGGGGATGTGATTCTGAGGTTGGGAGGCCGGGCACTGGCCATGGCTACGGACAGCTGGAGGGGGTGGGAACAAAAATAACAGCTAATGAGTATGACTTACTGCAATCTACACAGGTGCAATCGTGTCCCCATTTCATAGATGAGGAAATTGGGGCTCATCTATGAGGTCAGGGACTTGCCAAGGCCAGGGGAAGAGCCAGGATTCAGAATATCTGCAGTCTCACTTTGCTGAATCCTGCCCCACCCCACTGGGCTCACCCCACCCACTACCCTGCTCTACTTTTTAAAATTCTATAGCCCTAACCCCTAGACTCTGCTGCCCACCACGTTGCCACTTGGCACAGGTGGCAGCTGAGCACTTGAACTGTAGTGAGTCTGAATTTAGATGTGCTAGAAGTACTATAACATCTTCACTGGCTTTCCAAGCCTAAGCATTTTTTAAAATGTCAAAATACTAATATTCTATATATGATAATATTTGGGTATATTGGTTTAAATGAGATCTATTATTAAAATTAATTTCATGTGTTTCTTTTTACCGTCCTAATAGCTCGCATTGCATGTGTGCCTCCCATTCTGTTTCTGTTGGACAGCGGCTGGTCTAGATCATTTGCTTATTTATTATTTATTGTCTCCCCACCCCACACCCAGAATGTCAGCTCTTGGAGGGCAGGAGTTGACATATTTTGCTCGCTGTCCTGTTTTGTTCATGGTTGTATTTCAGGTTTTCAGAGCCTGGCACTGCTGTCTATTATACGTGTTCGATAAATATTTGTTTAATTGAATGAAGCCCATCTGATTCCAGGTCAGTCTGAGGGATACCAGGGAGGGGATCTCTCATCCCTACAGGACCCCAGGTTGCCTGTCTCCTTCTAGCACCCCCAGGGCTCCGCAAGGTGAGGGTCCACCCCCAAGGGGTCCTTCTCCACACCCTGCCCCCCACTACCTGTGGGCAAATGGTCTGGGGGTCTGGCTGCAGGTGAGCTGTGCTGGAAGCTAGGAGAGGGACCACCCTGTGGAGGGGACAGACTGGAAGAGCCGCTGAGACCCTGATGCTGGCGGCCGGCTGCCCGGCCGCCGGCTGCCCACCCTCCGGAGTCGCGGGGCCGACACCTGGGAGCCGCGCGGGGCGGGTCCTGCGCCTCGGTGGGCTGGCGGTGTGCGCGTTGTCGTCTGCGGGGAGGGTGTGGGGGTGTGTCCGGCTCGGGCTCACACAAGGTCACTGTGTCAAAGGAGCGTTCGGAACACTTTCTCTTTCCCTGCGATTCGACTGCGGCTCCGAAAGCCCCTTCCGTAGGGACTTCCCTCCGCGCCTGACTCACGCTGCCTCATGCGTGTGACTCAGGCCGGGCGCCCCGCCAGCCCTGCGCTCCCCGCCCCCCGGCCCTGCCACCGCGCCTGCCGCAGGGGCGGAGGGACTGGCGGCGACAGGGGCGGGGCGTGCGGGGACGGGGTGGACGGGCAGAGAGCTCGGGAGACAGGCTCTGGCGGCGGGGGGGCGGGGGCGAGGGGCACGGGGTACAGTCTGGAGAAGAGTTGCCGACAAACAGCCCCGGCGGGAGGGATGAAAGTCAGGGCCCGCTGTCGCAGAGGCTGCAAGAGGGAGAGAGGAGACAGGATGGGAGGAGAGGTGCATAACGCGGAGAAGGACACGGAGACGGGAAAGAGCGAGCCAAAAGCCTTCCCGGAGGCCCAGGATAACCGACCGAAGGTGGGAGGATGGACAGGTGATAAGGGAGGAGGCGGGGGAGGCCGGAGCGCTTGGGTCCTGCCTCCCCTGGGTCCCGCCGACGCCCAGGCTGGTGGCCTCTCCTGGGAGGCTGGGCCGGGGGACCGCTGCCTCGAGCCTTGGAGCCTTGTTCTTCTCTCCCAGCTCCACCTTGTCAGCTGTGTGACAGCCAGCACGTTACTCCCTGTCTCTGGGCCTCGGACTTCTGATCTGCCAAATGGGAGTCTGCAGTCGTGCAGCATAATCTTGTCTCCCCGAGCTTGCTCTTCCTCCCTCCCCTCCCCACCTGGCCCTGGGCCCTCTCGGGGTGGCTTTCTGCTGGGCAGGACTGCTTGCAGGGGATCTGAGAGAAGCCGGGGTTCTCCTTCTGTCCTGACCCTCTTTTGGCCCCTGGTCTGGCTGTAGCTCCAGGAGTGTCACCTCTACCCCTGGCCCTTTCAGCCTTGGGAGTCACAACTACCTGCCATTGCTGGTCCCAGGGCCACACCACCCTTCACTGAGCCCCTTCACCCCACCAGAACCCCTGTAAAGAGTCCCTCCTCTATAGCGCCTTGAAGCCCTTGAGTTGAGTCCCATATCCTGGCAGGGCCCGGACTGCTGCACTGCAGGGGCGGACACTCAAGCAGCTCAGCACTGGCACCCAGTAATTCAGAGCTCCTACCATTATCCTGCTCCTTCCTTCCGAAGGTAGGAGATGGTAACTCTCAGCAGAGTGATATACAACGTAAAAAGCACTCGGATGCCTGTTCGCTCTTTAAATCATCACAGTGAATTTGTGAAGCAGGTACAGGTGTGGGATTATTAGCTTCATTTGATGAGAAACATTTATTTTTTCTTTTCTTCCTTTTTTTTTTTTTTTTTTTGTCTTTTTGCCTCTTCTAGGGCCGCTTCTGCGGCATATGGAGGTTCCCAGGCTAGGGGTCCAACTGGAGCTGTAGCCACCAGCCTACGCTTGAGCCACAGCAACTCGGGATCCAAGCCGTGTCTGCAGTCTACACCACAGCTCACAGCAACGCCGGATCCTTAGCCCACTGAGCAAGGCCAGGGATCAAACCCGCAACCTCATTGTTCCTAGTCGGATTCATTAACCACTGCACCACGACAGGAACTCTTCTTTTCTTTTCTTTCTTTTTTGATGATGAGAAACATTTAGCTCACGAGTTTAAGAAGCAGCACGATGGGAGTTCCCATTGTGGAGCAGCGGAAATGAATCTGGCTAGTATCCATGAGGACACAGGTTTGATCCCTGGCCTCACTCACTGGGTTAAGGACCCAGCGTTGCCATGAGCTGTGGTATAGGTCATAGACGTGGCTCCAATCCTGCGTTGCTGTGGCTCTGGTATAGGCTGGCAGCTGTAGGTCCAATTCAACCCCTAGCCTGGGGACCTCCTTGTGCCATGGGTGTGGCCCTAAAAAATACCCCCCTCAAAAAAGCAAGGGAGATACACTGCTTTTCTCCTCCAATGGCAAAGAGCTTTAAAGTGATATGAGAGTTCCAATGCTGACAGCATTTCAGTACACCGAGCACACTCACATGTACCTGAGGGGATGGAGTTGGTCTGACCTTTGTGAAAAGCAGCTGAGCCGTGTGTAGTGCTTGTGGAGGGTTCAGCCCTTTGACCTTCTAATCCCATTTCTAGGAATCTTGCCTCTGACATAATTAGAAAAGAGGTCAGAAATTTATGTCCCAGAATCTGAAATTCATTCTGTCATTAATAATAATAGTGGAATTCCCATCATGGCTCAGCAGTTAACGAATCTGACTAGCATCCATGAAGATGCAGGTTCGATCCCTGGCCTTGGTCAGTGGGTTAAGGATCTGGCGTTGCTGTGAGCTGTGGTGTAGGTCTCATATGCGGCTTGGATCCCAAGTGCTATGGCTGTGGTGTAGGCCAGCAGCTGTAGCTCCGGTTTGACCCCTGGGAATCTCCACATGCCACAGGTGTGGCCCTAAAAAGCAAAGAAAAATAAATAAATAAATAATTGGGAGTTCCCCTCGTGGAGCAGCGGAAACGAATCCTACTAAGAACCATGAGGTTGAGGGTTCAATCCCTGACCTCGCTCAGTGGGTTAAGGACCTGGTGTTGCCTTGAGCTGTGGTGTAGGTTGCAGATGTGGCTCAGATCTGATGTTGCTGTGGCTATGGACAGCGGCTACAGCTCCGATTGGACCCCTAGCCTGGGAACCTCCATATGCCCCGGGTGTGGCCCTAAAAAGACAAAAAAAAGTTAATAATAATAGTAAAAGGAAACAATGTAAATGTCCAACAAGAGGGAATTGCTAAAATAAATTGAGTGTGATATTATGGAATGTTTTATAGCAATAATATAATTTTTTTGAAGAGAGTAAGTGCACCCAAAATGCTACAGGAGTTCCCATTGTGGTTCAGTGGTAACGAACCCGGTTAGTATCCATGAGGAGTTGGGTTTGATCCCTGGCCTTGCTCAGTGGGTTAAGGATCCAGCGTGGCAGTGAGCTGTGGTACATGTCCCGGACACAGCTCAGATCCCACGTTGCTGTGGCTGTGGTGTAGGCTGGCAGCTTCAGCTCTGATTCGACCCCTAGCCTGGGAACTTCCATATGCCATGGGTGTGGCCCTAAAAAAAAAAAAGAAAAAGAAAAAGAAAAAAATTTTTAAAATATATTTCTGTTTTCTAAAATGAGCACATACATTTTATTTAGGGAGGGTATAGACTATTTTTATTTATGTCTCTTAAATGTCTCTTTTTCAATTACATGTGCAATCCCCGCTTCTTGTAAGGTTTAAACAGTACAGAAATATGTAACCCATAGGGAAAGGCCGTCATACTCATTCCCAACACTGTTATCATTTTGTGTGTACCCTACAGGCTAAATCTTTTTTTCCCTCCCTCCCCTGCAGCATATGGAAGTTCCCTAGCCAGGGATCAAATCTGAGCTGCAGCTGCGACCTATGCCACAGCTGTGACAACACCAGATCCTTAACCCTCTGTATCACAGTGGGAACACTTAAGGCTAAATCTTAAATTCAGGTTCATTTATTTCACATTATGTCATCTTTAAAAAACTAAGCAACTCAAACATACTCCATCTTTGTTTGCCATTACGATCACATAACAATGGAAGTTCTATATTTACAAGGAAGAAAACAACCTTTATTCTGTAGGTTTGAGACATAGAATCTGAGCCATAATCATTTTTCTTTTTTTTTAATAATCATTTTTCTTGATTCCAAGAAATGAACTAGGAGAGTTTGCTTCCTCAGAATGTGGGACTGGAGTTCCGATTGTGGCGCAGCAGAAACGAACCTGACTAGGAACCATGAGGTTGCTGGTTCAATCCTTGGCCTTTCACAGTGGGTTAAGGAGCCAGCATTGTTGAGAGCTGTGGTGTAGGTCACGGGTGTGGCCCTAAAAAAAAAAGGAAAAAAAAGTGGGATTACCCTACTTCGTTATTTTATTTTTTTTAACTTTTTTATTTTTTGTCTTTTGTCTTTTTAGGGCCAAACCTGTGGCATATGGAGTTTCCCAGGCTAGGGGTCGAATTGGAGCTGAAGCTGCCGGCCTACGCCACAGCCACAGCAACTTGAGATCCGAACCACATCTGCAACTTGCACCACAGCTCATAGCAACGCCAGATCTTAACCTACTGAGCGAGGCCAGGCATTGAACCTGTGTCCTCATGGATTGAGGCTCAAAGGCACTTCTGGCACAGCCCCCAAGTCCCTGTGATTCCTCTCTGGGCCTCAGCTGTCTGTGCTATATTATTTTTATAATGAAGAACAAACAAACAAAAGTAAGCATAAAACTATTACTAGGCCGCAGTGTGGAGGGTGCTGCAAAGACTGCTGTTGTCCCTCGTGCCTGACCGCCCTTTCTGCCTGGGGACCACTACTGCATTTTTAGCAGACATATGGTGACCCTCAAAAGAGACTGATAGACTGTTTCCTTGCGTTCCTTGCTAGATGTGGTCAATGGAAAAATAAATGTTTTTAAATGGAAGGTATGTTTTGTTTTTTCTCCAATTACTTCTTTCTAAAGGCTAGATTGTGGACATGATGGCTGGAGCACAAGCAGCGATTTTAGACCATGAGGAAACTTTGATGATGAAAGCCACACCCTGTAGAGTAACCAAATAGGAAGAGGCTGGGTTCTCGGCACTGTACTCATAGCCTTTGCCACAGCCACAGCAACGCGGGATCCGAGGCTAACTCTCTACCACCTGCCTCTGGACTTCCAGAATGTGAGAGAGAAATGTACTTCTGTCTAGTATAATCCACTCATGTCTTTTATAATTGCATCATAGTTGACATACACTATTATATTAGTTTCTAGTGTACAACATAGTGATTCGATATTTTTATATATTACAAAATGATCACTCTGATAAATCTAGTTACCATCTGTCATCATACAGTTATTAGAATATTATTGATTATATTCCCCATGTTATATACTATATCTCAGTGATTTATTTATTTTATACCTGGAATTTTTTTTTTTTTTGTCTTTTTTTTCTAGGGCTGCGCCCATGGCATATGGAGGTTCCCAGGCTAGGGGTCCAATCGGAGCTGTAGCCGCTGGCCTACACCAGAGCCATAGCAACATGGGATCTGAGCTGCGTCTGTGACCTACACCACAGCTCACGGCAACTCCAGATCTTTAACCCACTGAGCAGGGCCAGGGATTGAACCTGCAACCTCATGGTTCCTAATCGGATTCGTTAACCACTGAGCCACGAAGGAAGCTCCTATACCTGGAAATTTGTATGTTTTATTTTCCTTCACCTATTCCATCTGTCCCCCTACCTGCCTCCCCTAATCCATTGATATTTTTGGATTTTGTTATTTGCAGCCTTATGCAAACAAGGCAGGAGAGTCAGTGAGGAGACTGGTTTAGTAACTGAAGCCAGAGACCATGAGGACTTGAACTATGGTGGGAAGTGGCTTCAAGAGACATTTGTCTAGGCCATGCCAAGGTCCCACGCCTAAGGGAGGGACCATTTAAACAGGGCTGCTGATTGCATTGATCTGGGCTTGAGCAGAAAGGTCTGAGCTGGAGAAAACATACAATCAGAGGGGTGAAGATGCCCCCAGTCGCACAGCTAGGGGGCCCTGCGCCCTGAATGAGTGTGTATGTTACCTATTGATGAGAAAGAAATAACTCCAAACTTAGCAAGGGGACATCAGGGGTCCGGGAACTGCCTTGCTGGATGGTTCTAGACTGGGGTCTGTCGTGAGATTGCAGTTAAGATGCTGGCTGGAGCTGCAGTCACCTGAAGGCTTGATGGGGCCTGAGAAGCCATTCCCGAGGAGCCATTCCCAAGGTGGCTCATTCACCTGCTGCTGACCTGCCCTGTGCCCGCCCTGAGCTGAAAGTTTTGCCCGAGTGAAGGCTGATGCCTCTTCTCGGGGGGGGGGGGGGGGGGGAGGAAGTGTAGCATAGCCGTGGCCTCTGAAAAGTTCCAGCAAAGGCAGTTGTGCTGAGTAAGAGTCATGCCTCATGCCATCTACACCGCTTGTGGCCACAGCAAGTGCTCAGAGTGTTCGCTCCTGGTGGGTCTAGGGCCAGAGGGGCAGATCCAAGTCCCAGCGTTGCCACCTGGTCGCTGTGGTGCCTCAGTGTCCTCAGGCGTCAAATGGGGTGCTAATCTCCATCTTACAGATTTGTCCTGAGGACGGAAAAAGGACATACATGTAAAACACTGAAGCCCAAAGAAAGCTTCCTGGGAGTTCCTGTCCTGGCGCAGCGGAAACGAATCTGACTAGTATCAGTGAGGATGCAGGTTTGATCCCTGGCCTCGCCCAGTGGGTTAGGAATCTGGGGTTGCCATGAGCTGTAGTATAGGTCACAGACGCAGCTTGGATCCCGCATTGCTGTGGCTGCAGTTCCAGCGTAGGCCAGTGGCTATAGCTCCAATTGGACCCCTAGCCTGGGAACTTGTATATGCCGAGGGTACGGCCCTAAAAAGGTGAAAAAAACTTCCTAAAAAAAAAAAAGAAAGAAAAAAAAAAGAAAAATAATAATAATAAAAAAAAAAGCTTGATGATGGTTAACTTCGGTGCCTAGAATCCCCAGGCTGCAGCACCAAAGCTGTTCAAAGCCTCTTTCATTCGGGCTCACCAGCTGAATCCTACCCCTACCCAGGGCCTGGCCTCTGTCTTCTTGTGCCCTTATTCTCTGCCTCTGCCCTTACAGCCCCTTCCTTGGTTTATCTGCCTTTCCTTGTGCCTGGCATCATGCTGGGCACAGCCTGGGGATCAGGGATTCACACTGGAACAGTTTCAATGGGGGCGGGGGTGGCTAACACCTGAGATGGGGGGGGCTAACCCCTGGGGGCTGGCTGACGGGGAGCAGGAAGGAGCAGGGGAGGGGGACGCTCTGGAAAAGCTGCTGGAAGAAGTGAGCCTGCCCTGGGAGGCCAATGGAAACCCCTGCCAGCAGTGGGTGGCGATCGTGGCTTTTTCAGCTGCATACTTTAGGTGCGCAACAGTTGCTTTTAAATTGAATTGGAAGGAGGGTCATTTGAGGATTTGAAGGGTGATAAAAATCCCTGCCTTTCCCCCAAATAGCCTCCACCAGCTTGTTCAAGGTACCTGAAGTTCTCCCTATTAGAATCATGTTTGGCTTGAAAGTCAGTGTCTCCAGAAAGCTCCGTTCAGATCTGCGCCCGGTGTGTTCTGTGGGCGGCACAGCCCGTTAGTCCTGATGAACTGATCTCACAAACCATCTGTCACCCGCAGCCCCAAGCTACACTGAAACCACTGAGTGTGTCACCCGGCTTGGCTCCTCCTCAGGGACCCTCAAACCCCCAAGTCACACTTGGTGGTCTGGCCTCCCCTCTGAGTAACCCCAACTGCCAAGGTGGTGTGGCTGCCCTTTGTCAAAACCTGCCCCCCCGCGCCCGAGGGCCATCCTCAGGGCCCAATGGGGCTTCCGTGGTGAGGAATGCCAGGCAGAGTAAGCTTCCGCCGGAGCCTCGAGGGGCACTGGCCCCTGCCTCCATCCCTTTTACGTGTACCATCCCCCCGCAGGAAGAAGGGGTCCCTCCCCTGAGCCTTCTCCCCAGAATGCAGGAGCAGCTGTGCTGGGGTGGAGTGAGGTGGCAAGACAGAGCCAGGGAGCTCAGAGCTGGAGGGGGCCCTGACAAGCCAACTGCTCCCGTCTCTGCTGCTCGGTAGACAGGGAGGGTTCTCCACGGTTTAGGTGAGGAAAACCCCTAACGGAGCTACTGCCCCCCACCCCGCTGGGTGAGGCCAGCTCTGTCTCTCATGGGGAAGCACTTCCCACCTGGGCTTTTGCCCTGGGTGGACTCCCAACACTTCTAAGAGAGAGAGAAGTACTCTCTGCCGGAGCAAGAGTCAGGACGTCAAACTCACACCCGAGTCAAATGGTTTCCACAGGGAGTTCCCGTTGTGGCTCAGTGGTTTACGAACCAGACTAGTAGCCATGAGGATGTGGTTCAATTCCTGGCCTCGCTCGGTGGGTTAAGGACCTGGCGTTGCCATGAGCTGTGGTGTAGGTCACAGACATGGCTCGGATCCCCTGTTGCTGTGGCTGTGGTATAGGCCGGCAGCTACAGCTCTGATTAGACCCCTAGTCTGGGAACCTCCATGTGCCGCAGGTGTGGCCCTAAAAGGACAAAAAAAAAAAAAAAAAAAAAAAAAAAAGTAATGGATTAACACTTTTTAAATTACATTGTCTTTTCTTTGAAAAAAGAAAAATGCATAGTAATGAATAACATTATACTTTCTGTTTTCCAGCCTTTTGTAAATTAGTCAATGACTGTCAAAATTATCTTTGTATATTTATGTTCAGGAAATAGCTTAGGCAGATTTGTCAAATTACCTTTGGTCATAACTGACCAAAGAAATACTTTATTAATTTTTATTTGGAAATGTTTTTTCTCACATGAAGCAACAGATACACAAATAGTTAGGGAGAGCCTTAAACATAAGGATAAGTTTGGCAGAAATTCAGAAAAAAATCTATTTCACAATAAATTCCAGAAACCACAGTCCTATCCATGTCTGTTTTTTTGGGATTAATTCTAGCAGCTTTCAAATATCTTCTCAGCTGAAAACCTTTAAACAAATAAAAGCTCTGGAGTTCCTGCTATGGCGCAGTGGAAACGAACCCAACTTGTATTCATGAAGACGTGGGTCTGATATTTGGCCTCACTCATTGGGTTAAGGATCCAGCTGTGGTGTAGGCTGCAGATGTGACTCGGATCCTGTGTTGCTGTGACTGTGGCTGTGGCTGTGGCTGGCAGCTACAGCTTGAATTTGACCCCTAGCCTGGGAACTTCCATATGCCTCAGGTATAGTCCTAAAAAAGCAAAAAAAAATCACGTAGAACCCCAATATTTAGTTCAAACCCTCTAGCTAAATGAAGGCCAGTGCAATAGAGATTCCAGCTACAGCTTTCCTCTGAAGTGAACACAAACAATTCTGCATACACATGACCAGGGGTGGCTGGGTCCCCTTGCGTGCGGGTGGCTAAATCACTGAGAATTCTCCCAAACACTTTACACACAGAATACAATGCTGCTTAAAGGATAAGTAATAAAAATGTGCTAATTTGCAAGTTACACATATTTTATTAAAAATCAACAGTAGCTGAAACAATCATTGAGGTCTTAAATCACAGAAGAATTTTGGGGGGAGGACATTGTTTAGAATTGCTTAGTGGTTTCTTTTTGTTTTACAGTTTGTTACTGAGGACAACCCCTCCCCCCCTTTATTTTGGTTTTTAGGGCCGCACCCTAGGCATGTGGAAGTTCCCAGGCTAGGGGTAGAATCAGAGCTACTGCAGCCGGTCTACACCACAGCCACAGCACCACGGGATCCGAGCCATGTCAGCAATCTACACCAAAGCTCACAGCAATGCTGCATCCTTGACCTGCTGAGCGAAGCCAAGGATTGAACCTGTGTCCTCATGGATACGAGTCAGGTTGTTTCTGCTGCACCACAACGGGAACTTGGGGACACCCTCTCTTGCCTGCATCAGGGCACATGCTCCCACTGCCCCATCCTCGGCACACCCTCCTTGCTACTGGCTTGGCACACGTGCCTCTGAGGCGCTTACCTCAAATACGAGTGTATCTGTGTCATGACTTCTTTGTCCTCTGTCCCCCACTAGGCTGTCTGCTCCGTGTGGCGGTCACTGCCCTGTTCAACCTTGATCCCCAGATCCCGGAAGAGTACCTGGCACCCACTTGGCCCACAGTAGGTATCTGCTGAATAAAGGTAGGTGAAGAACCTGGCACATGGTATGTGTCAGTACAGGGTAGCCACCATGGCTGCGACCTGCAGCACCTTTATAGTCTGGAAGGTTGAAAGCATCTCAATGTCTCCACATTCAACAGCAGCAAAATGCTGCCTGAATTCTGAGATACGAATTTTATCTTCCCCAACAGTCACTCCTGGAGGTCAGCAGTCACATCTCATTGTCTGGGGTCCCTGAACCCCAAAATAAGACTTGGCACAAAACAGGGATCGATAAATATTGAGTAAGCAGAGCTTACTGAGCATCTACTCCCACCAGGAATTTTCTTTCACGGGTGTGGTGTTTCCAGGATGAGCGTGAGCACACTCATCTTACAGATGAACAAAGCGAGACCCAGAAAGGTCCGACGACTTGGGCAAGATCACAGAGCCAGTCAGCACAGAAGCAGTTTTAACCCAGGTCTGCAGGGGCTCCAAAGCCCCTGATCTTTCCAGAACTCCATGTTGCTTCCCCATAGAGGGTGTGGGGTGTGGGGTGTGGGGGAGGTGAGTCCAGTTCAGGGGTGGGACTGGGTGGGGTGGGGATCCCGTCCCTGGGACTCAGCTTCCTCAGGCTGTAGGAGCCTGGGCTTCGGGTTAGGCACATGCCTGGTGCCTGGGCTGTGACTCCTGGTCAAGCACAGTGGTCAGCACCTGTGCCCTTCCCCGGGGTGGGGGCGCCCAGGTATGGACGGGGAGGTCTGGGGTGGGGGTCGGGGTGGCAGTCCTGAGTTGTGATTCCAGCAAGCTCCCACCACCCTCCCACCACCAAGAGCTGTGCAGCCTGGACAGGGCACGGAGTCCCACCAGGCGTGCAGAATAGCTCGTGATAAGAGCATCTGCGTAGAGATTAGAAATACAGAGGCTGGGCCAGGGCCGGGCGCAGGCAGAGCTGGGTGCCAATGGCAATGTCTTCTATTTCTCTTCCATGTTCTCTTCCCGGCCCCTTCCGTTTACAGTCAGGAGTAGCAAGGTTCACCCAAATGGGCTTGCAGGGAGAGGGCGCTGCACACCTGAAAGGGACCCCTCCAGGACCCGGATAACGCTGGTGCGGTCCCCCTCCAGGTCGCTCCGGATCGAAGCGGTCACTCGGCTCCTTCCGCGGGTTTGTCATAGCGGCCGCACCGCTTCCCTCACCGCCCCCCAGCTAGCTGCCCACCAGCCCGGTCCCCTAGGAAGCAGAGCCTCGGGCGAGCGGGGATAGTGAGTGGGGACTGGGTTGCGGCAAAGAGAAACGTGGCCCGCTTGGGTCCGAGTTCGGGCGGCCTCCTAGCGCCACCTCGTGGTCACATCCGGCATTGCCACGCCTGCTCTGAAAGGGGCGGCTGGCGAGGGGCGCGTGGGCTGGGGTTGGGCCAATTTGGGCTCTTGGACTGTGGCACTGCGACTCACCCCTAACCCTTGTTCTTGTCTTTTGAGGAAAAACCAAGGCTTAAGGGCGTCTGAGGCCTGTGGCGGGGAGAAAAGGCAGGGAAGGAAGCATCGAGGGGGAGCCAGTCCAGGGAGGCCCGGAGGGAGGTGAAGCTCTCCCTGGGGCTCAGGAGTGGAAAAACCACTCCAGCATCCACACTGAGGCTCTCTTGCCCACGGACTGAATCCCACAACCTTTCCAGATGTTCATCTGTGGCCGGCAGAGAGCCCGGCATGGCGATGAGCTAATCCACTCTCTCCTGATGGCTGAGGACAGGTGGTGAGAGCTGCGGACAGCCCAGCCCCTGACAGTCCAGGCTGAGCTTGGCGGTGAAAGGAGGCAAGCCTCCTGGGCCAGCTCTGCTCCTGCAGGGCCTCCCACTCCAAGGCAGCTTGGTGGTCAGCAGGGCAGTCTGTCTACGGCCCTGAGACAGCTCCAGGCAGGGCAGCCCAGTGCTGTGGGAAGCAGTGGGGGTATTCTGGGTGCCTCGGGACTCCCTAGGAGGCCTCGGGACCCTCACCAGCAGTGTCCAGGCTGCTGAAGTCCCACTGGAGGGAGAGGGCCTCTGGAAATGGCCCTCAGGAATGTCACAGCCAAGATGTGGCCGAATTGTTGCTTGAACCCAGGTCTCCTGGCTCTAAATCCTGTGTCTTCTGCTCAGCCCTGTGGGCCCAGGGAGGTGTGTGTGTGGGGGGCTGTGTGGGTGTGAATCCAGTGAGAATATATGATGGGGGGGCAAGCAGGAAGTTTTTTCAGGAGGAAACCAAGGGCAGGTGACTGCCAGAGATCCAGGTGGTGCCAGCCAGGCCTGTGGTCAGGTGGGGGCTGTGGGACACTGTTGGGGGTAGGGGGTATATGTGTCAGAGATGGGAGTCCAGGCAGGGATGCGAACAGTGACCTCTGGCTGCCATCCCCCTGCCCTGCCTGGCATCACTACATGACCAGAGCACTGTCTTTTGGCTTTGCTTTTAATTACAAATTTTGAAATATTTGAAGTACACAGAAAAGTACAGAAAATGATATAACATAAGTTCTCATTGTGGCACAGCAGAAACGAATCCAACTAGGAACCATGGGGTTGAGAGTTCAATCCCTGGCCTCGCTCAGTGGGTTAAGGATCCTGTGTTGCCGTGAGCTGTGGTGTAGGTTGCAGACATGGCTCGGATCCCGTGTTGCTGTGGTTGTGGTGTAGGCCAGCAGCTGCAGCTCCGATTCCACCCCTGGCCTGGGAACCTCCATATGCCGTGGGTGCCACCCTAAAAAAAAAAAAAGAAAGCAAAAGAAAAAAGAGAAAAATGATACAACAGTTACCTATAATCCTCCAACTAGTTTATCTTGTTCAAACATTTTGACTTAGTTTTTTCGATTGTACATATGTATTTTTTGAAAGGAAAAAAATGTCACAGAAAGAACCAAAGCCCAGCTTCGTTTTCCTTTCCCTGAAGTTTTTTTCATTCCCAAACACATTTTAAAACTTTTGCCAAGTAGGTATACATCTGTAAACAAGATGCAGTATTGTTTTGTGTTCCAAATTCTACATAAGTGGTATCATAATGTAACATCATTTTGCAAATTGCTTTATCTCAACATTGTGCTTGGAGACCTATGAAGGCTGCTCCATGCAAATCGAATCCGCTCTTTGTAACCTCTGCATGGCTTTTGTTCTGTGCCGACCACCATTTATCTGCTCTCCTGCTAAGAATAATAGTTCCTGATTATGACCAATGGGCACAGCGAATCTTCTTAAACATGCCTCCCCGGACAAGCAAGGAAGAGGAAATTCTGTTCGTAATGTTTTCGCATCTTCAACTTTACTAAATGTTGTCAAATCATTCTCCGATTCACACTCCCGAGAACAAACCATGTAACTCCATGAGTTTCTCCACGTGCTCCCATGAGGGCTATTAATTCTGGCCCATTTGTGGGGTGTGAAGTAGTATTCTGTTCTTGTTTTAATTTGCATTTCTCTGCTTACTAGTGAGACTAAACAGCTTCTCATGTATAATAGCCTTGGGCTGCTCCTTTTCTTTCAAAGTTCTGTCCAAATCTTTTGCTTATTTTCCTTTTTTTTAAAGATTATTTTTATTTTATTTTATTTTTTTGCTTTTTAGGACCGAACCTGCCACACACGGAAGTTCCCAGGCTAGGGGTCGAATTGGAGCTACAGTTGCCGGCCTACACTGGCAACACGGGATCCGAGCTGCATCTGAGACCTACACCACAGCTCATGGCAACGCCAGATCTTTAACCCACTGAGCGAGGCCAGGGATTGAACCCGCATCCCCATTGATCCTAGTCAGGTTCATTAAGCACTGAGCCACGAAGGGAACTCATTTTATTTTTTGCTTTTTAGGGCCGCACATGCGGCATATGGATGTTCCCAGGCTAGGGGTACAACGACAGCTGCAGCTGCAGCTGCAACGCTGGATCCGTGTCTGCTTATTTTTCTTTTAGGTTAGTGATCTTTTTCTGGCTGACATAAAGGAGTTCTGGAGATCTTCTACTGGTTGCAAATATTGCCAGAGGCCTCTTTCCATCTGATCCTGGACAGGGACTGAGGACTGGTGCTGGGATGGATTAGTGATGTCTGCCGCAGCTGCAGGAGGGGAAGCCAGAAGGGCTTTCTTTGGGTTAAAGCTATAGTCCAGAGGCCCAGTTATTAGACCAGGGCCAGTGAGGAAATTCCATCATGGGCATGAGACTCAGTAATGAGGCCTGAGCAGGTCTAGGCAAGTCAGGTCACAGGGGAGGGCCTGGTGCCCAAATCAGATCTCTGAAATGTTTTCTGAGAAAACTCTCAGAAGCCCATAGGGCTTTTGGCCCTGCTAGCATTTTTCTAATTGAATGGTAGGGTGTGTGTATCCTTAGCAGGAGAGTCATCACAGAGCGTGGGCCCTGCACGTGGGCCCCACAGGACCTCTGGGACCAAAAGGAAGATGTAAAGAGAGAACTCATGCTGCTTGCTGTGCTGTGAGTAATAAAGTCCTGTATCCACCCAGGACTTGCCTGTCTTCTGCCAGCATTGGTGAAACGGTGACTGGTTAACTAGTTAGCTCGCAAGTGGGGCAAAACATCAGCCTTTTCACAACCTTTCCCAGGGTCCTTATTAATACCACCTGTGGTGGCTCTTGGACATGCCTCGTGGCTGCTCCAGCCTAAAACATTTTTTTAAACGTGGTAAAAAAAAAAAATCCATGTTTTATATGATAGAGTCTGTCTGAGCTTCCTTGTGTGTTCACCACTCGATGTGTTGTTTCCTCATGCTTTGCAGACTCTCCTTCCTCCTGGAGTCCATCTCCCGGTGGAAGCTGGGAGTCCTATGCACTCCCAGCTCTGTTTTGTTTGGAACTTTTAAACAATTACAAACTATAACACATGTACAGCAAAGTGCATAAGACAAAAATGGACAGAATGATTATAAAATGAATGCTGGACCCCAACGTGTTCCCAAAACAGTCACGCCTCAGGAACTATTCTTTTTTTTTTTTTTCTTTCTTTTTTTGGGCCGCACTCATGGCATATTGATGTTCCTGGGCTAGGGGTGGGAATCAGAGCTGTAGCTGCCAGTTTAAGCCACAGCAATGCCAGATCTGAGCCAAGTCTGCGACCTACACCACAGCTCACGGCAATGCCGGATCCCTGACCCACTGAGCAAGGCCAGGGTTCAAACCCGCATCCTCATGGATACTAGCGGGATTTGTTTCTCCTGCATCACGGCGGGAACTCCCTCTTTTTTTTTTTTTTTTTTTTTTTTTTTGTCTTTTGTTGTTGTTGTTGTTGCTGCTATTTCTTGGGCCGCTCCCTCGGCATATGGAGGTTCCCAGGCTAGGGGTTGAATCGGAGCTGCAGCCACTGGCCTACGCCAGAGCCACAGCAACGCGGGATCCGAGCCGCGTCTGCAACCTACACCACAGCTCACGGCAACGCCGGATCGTTAACCCACTGAGCAAGGGCAGGGACTGAACCCACAACCTCATGGTTCCTAGTCGGATTCGTTAACCACTGCGCCACGACAGGAACTCCTTTTTTTTTTTTTTTTTTTTTTTTTTTTTTTTTTAATGGCACATGGAAGGTCCCAGGCTGGGGACTGACTCTGAACTGCAGGTTTTCGGCAACGCTGGATCCTTTAACCCACGGCGCTGGATCAGGGGTCAAAACCTGGCCTCTGCAATGACCCAAGCTGCTGCAGTCGGAGTTTTAACCCACTGCACCACGACGGGAACCCTAGGAACTATCCCTTTATGTTAAGCATAGCCTTGCTTTTCTTTTTAGTTCTGGCTGTGTCTCTTTCTTTTCTTCCTTCCTTCCTTTCTTTTTTTCTTTTGTCTTTTTAGGGCTGCACCCACCGCATATGGAGGTTTCCAGGCTAGGGACCTAATCAGAACTGTAGATGCCAGCCTACACCACAGCCACAGCAACCCCAGATTCGAGCCGCATCTGTGACCTCCACTACCGCTCATGGCAATGCCAGATCCTTAACCCACTGCACAAGGCCAGGGATCAAACCCGCAACCTCATGGTTCCTAGTTGGATTAGTTTCTGCTGCGCCACGACGGAGACTCCGAGAAGCTTCTTCCTCTTCAGAGCAGCACCACAAGGATGTGAGCTCAGGGAGACTGAGGTCGTGCTGCTCCTGCATGGGGAGAAGGCTTGCAGAGAGTGAAAGCCGGCAAGAGATGAAAGAAGTTTCAAGGGACGGTGGGATTACGTCTCTCCTGTGCTGTCTGTGGTCTGATCCTTGAGGCAGCACAGCCTCCCTTTGCTGCTTAGGTTTTCTGTCTTTTGCAGTCTTGCCTCTTACATGGTGAGATGATGGATGGTTATTATTTTTTTCTGCCTTTCTGTATTTTAAAAGTGTTTTATCATCCATATGCTTTTTTTTTTTTTCTTTTTATGGCTGCACCTGTGGCATGGGAAAGGTCCTGGGCAGGGGATGGAATCGGAGCTGCAGGCCTATGATCCAAGCTGTATCTGTGACCTACACTGCAGCCAGTGGCAATGCCGGATCCTTAACCCACTGAGTGAGGCCAGGGATTGAACCTGCATTCTCACAGAGACAAGACTGGGGCCCTTAACCCACGGAACCACAATGGAAACTCCTATATACTTTCTAAAAGTAAAAAAACTACTATGAAAAAGTCCTGCATTCATGTCTTCAGTGAAGCACATGGCTTCACCCTAACTGGCTTTTGTGTAATGAGAGCTCCCTGTCTTGGATTTGGCTAAGCAGGGAGCCCTGGAGCAGGTGAGGAGTTGTGTGTCCATCCTGTTGATGCTGAATGAGATACACACCTTTCCCAGGAAAAGCAGCCCAGCCTTGGAGGTGCCTGCCGACAGGGTTGTGGCTTTGGGGCTCCCTGAGTGAGTCCCAGCCTCTGCCTCTGCCTCACTGGCAGTAATGTTTGAGGGGCTGCCTCAGTCAACTGGTGCCCCCAGCACCCAGCACTGAACTGGCAGGAAACGTTTTGTTTAAGTGACTTTGCCAAACTGCAGTTCGGAGTCGGGCATCGCATATCCTTCTCTCATTGGTTCTGATACAAGCAAGCTGTGTGGCCTCAAGTAAAATGGGCTTAATGATGAATTAATGTGATGGGGGTCAGAACTGGGGGGCCCCTCAGGGCCCAGAGGGGGCAAAGCTGGAAGGCCCAGGGCCGACACCTTTGCCCCGGGCCAGCTGAGGAGAGCAGGCCAGAGTGAAGGGCTCCCAGAGGCTCAGGCCCACAGCTGGAGTCTCTCTCTCAGGGCCCCCTGGCCTGCCTGTGGTTACGGCCTCTCCTCTCCTCTTCGGAGGGAGTGTTTCCATTAGCATTGCTTTTGTAAGGCCTTTTAGTTTAAGCCTCTAGCCTGGGCAGTTACATCATGGCGCAAGGAAGCGAATTTGACTAGGAACCATGAGGTTGCAAGTTTGATCCCTGGCCTCGCTCGGGATTAAGGATCTGGCGTTGCTGTGTGCTATGTTGTAGGTTGCAGATTCAGCTTGGATCCGGTGTTGCTATGGCTGTGGTGTAGGCCAGCAGCTGTAGCTCCAATTAGACCCCTAGCCTGGGAACCTCCATATGCTGCCAATGCAGCCCTAAAAAAAAAAAAAAAAGCCTCCAGTCTGCTGAGTCAATGCAGGAGGGCCCTTTCCAGGAGCTGTGCACACCTGGCAGAAAACGCTTCCAAAGACAGCTTTTGGAGCCTCGGTTTCCTCACCTGTACATGGGGTAATAATAGTTCCCTGAAAGGGTTATTATCAGGGCTCCTTGAAAGATAGAAGGGGTCTGGTACAGCGCCTGGTACAGAGCAGGTGCTCAGTAAATGGAGGGTTGGTGTCCTTCCCTTCACATCTGCCCCAGTTTATAAACTTTATATATAAAGGAAGGGGTGGAAAGAAGTGACCAAAGGGGATGCTGGTGCGCCCTCTGCTGGCCAGTAGTGGTCAGTGGGAAGTTGGAACCCATTCCAAGGCGGGAGGAGGGGCTGTACTCACCTCCCAAGGATCTGTGTTCCAGGGCGCAGCAGGGGGGGCCAGCCGAGCTGTCCTGACCTCTGTCCTGAGGTCCCTCAGGGGTGGGAGGGAGCAGTTTTGTCCCTACAGGGATGGCTGTCTGTTAACCTGAACTTGCACTGGAAGGGTCTCCTGGCTGCTAACACTTGCTGCTGAGGCCTGGCTGGAGGCAGCAGGTGCAGGAAGTGAGGGAGGAGGCTGTACGCAGGCCTGGACCCCAGTCACCTGGTCTCAGGGCCGAGGCTCCCCATCTCAGGTCGTCTCTGGCCCTGGGGACCGACACCCCCCACCAGACCCAAGCCTTTGTGGTTATAATGGCTCTCCCTCCATGGCTGCGCAGTGAGAGAGATTTTGTTGCTGCCTGACAGCTGCTTTCAGGGGTGAAGTGACTGGGTCAAGGCCAAGCTTTGGGGTTAAGTCTGGGCCCCCAGTCCTGAGTCCAAGTCCCACGTCCTTCATGTGGCCTCTCATCGAGAGCCTCCCCTCTGCCCTTGGCCCACCACCCACTGGACTTAAAGCCCCTGAGTTACTGGTCCCGGCTTTTCGGATTTGGCTTTGCTCTGTTTTGCAAAGGATCTGAGCCAAGCCAAGCAGTGGCAGGCAGTGTACAATGCCATCTAGGTAGGCTTTTTTTTTTTGGTCTTTTTAGGGCTGCACCTGCACGATATGGAAGTTCCCAGGCTAGGGGTCGAATAAGGTGCACTCAAGAAACCCTGTGAACCTAGAGAGAAAACCAGGCTCAGACCCAAGTAAGACAGGGAAGCTGGGGGCGGGGGCTAGGGGAGGGCCTGCCACCTGCCCAGGTAGACACCAAGGACGGAACCTTCCAGATCTCAGAGAAGCCTGTTGTGGTGGGCACTTGGAGGCTGTCTTGCCCACCCCTGCCCCAACCCAGCCCAATGTTGTTTTTCCAGGATTTGGGGCAAGAGGAAATGAGAGATTGGTTGTCATCATGTGCCTGGATCATGGTTTATGAACTGCCCTGTGACCCAGTGGGAAGGAACCCCCACATCCATAGGGGAAGGAGGGAAAGATGCACTTTCCTCCAGCAGCCTGACCATATCCCCCCCACCCCCGCCGCTCTAACCACAGTCCCCGTGTGCCAGCTGAAGGGGGTTCTGTTCCTTCCAGGCCAAGTCCTCACCTGCATCCTCATGGATACCAGTAGGGGCTCGTTACTGCTGAGCCACAAGGAAAACTCCAGGGCGATCTTAAACTGAGAAACCTAATGAGTGTCACCCAAACTTCTCATCTTTTCTACAAATGCCTTTTATTTCTGGTCAAAGGAAATAGAAGACATTTCAACATTAACAGAGAAAAGCAGGTGGAGGTCCATAGTGGCTCTGTAGAAACGAATCTGACTAGCATACATGAGGACACAGTTTCGATCCCTGGCCTTGCTCAGTGGGTCAGCCAATCCAGCATTGCCATGAGCTGTGGTGTAGGTCACAAGATGTGGCTCAGATCCTGTGTTGCTGTGGCTGTGGTGTAGGCTGGCAGCTGTAGCTCCGATTTGACCCCTGGCCTGGGAACCTCCATATGCCATGGGTGCGGCCCTAAAAAGGCAAAAAAGAAAGAAAAAAACAAAGAAAAAAATAGAAAATGAGAATCAGTCATTTCGGCTGATGAGAGTTCTCGAGAAAAACACCAGGCAGAGGAAAACTCTAATATAAACTCTAGCCTATACTAAATATCTTTAAAGAAGGTTTTGTAGATATGAAAAAACACTTTAAATCAGAAATTTTAAAGCATCATACAGAAATGGGCCCAAAAATGAGTAGCAGGAAATGAGAGTTAACAAACATGGGAAAGAAATAGAAGAAAAAGTCAAAGTCATCTCACCAGATTAAACTGCAAGGTACTCAACTGAAAATGTAATAAGGGGCAGTCACATCATAAAAGGAATGAAAAAATCTGAGAGAACAAAAATAAAATCAACAACAAAGCCAAAAAGTGTCGGAGACAAAGAGATGGTTAAAGATAAGCCAAGAGGATCCAACATACACATAATTGGAGTGCTAGAAGACAGAAAAATAAAGCAATAGAAAAGTAATTGAACTGAGTTCTTGCTGTAGCTCAGCAGGTTAAGAACCCAATATAGGAGTTCCTGTCCTGATGCAGTGGTTTACGAATTTGACTAGGAACCATGAAGTTGCGGGTTTGATCCCTGGCCTTGCTCAGTGGGTTAAGGATCCAGCGTTGCTGTGAGTTGTGGTGTAGGTCGCAGATACCACTCGGATCCTGTGTTGCTCTGGCTGTGGTGTAGGCTGGCGGCTACAGCTCTGATTTGACCCCTAGCCTGGGAACCTCTATATGCTGCAGGAGCGGCTCTAGAAAAGGCAAAAAGACAAAAAAAAAAAAAAAAAAAAAGAACCAGGTATAGTGGGTGTGAGTTTGATCCCTGGCCCTGGTTAAGGATCTGCTGTTGCCACAAACTGAGGCATAGATTCGTCTTGGATCTGATGTTGCTGTGGCTGTGGTGTAGCTCTGATTCGACTGCAGCTGTGACTTGACCCCTAACCTGGGAACCTTCATATGCCAATATGCCATACTTGCTGCCCTAAAACAGAAAAAAGAAAGAAAGGGTAGCTGCTCTGGCTTCAGCCCCAGGCTGGGTTGGCCCCAGTATATGAAACAGGCACCTCTCCCCCACACCCCTCCCCCACTGCACCTCCACATTTAGAAACAGCTCCTGTCCTGGGGTGCCCCTGGCCCTACTCTCCGCTCTGTCCACTCAGTCCCCAGTCTCTGGCCCGGGGGAGGACGTGGCTGTTCTATTAGTAAAAATATTACCTGAATAATGCTGAACATTAGGGACAACTTCTTTCAGTTGCATAAGCCTTAGCTTGCATGACCCAGGGGGTCTCTGAGCCTTGCTAAGGTTGCTAGGGTCTCTGAGCCTCCGGGAACAGCAGACCATCCATGAACTTCTCAGGGCTGTGGTGGAAATGGCAGGGCTACCCCATGGCAGAGCCTGCCAGCCTTGTGCCTGCAATGCGGGCACCGGGGTCTCAGACGTGGCTGCGCTTTATCACCAGGATGATCAAACCTGCGCCCTCCCACGGGTTCTGATTTCTTATGTTCGGGGTGTGGCCCTCGGGAATTTTAAAAGCGCCCCAGATAACTCCAAGGTGCGATGAAGTCGGTGACCAGGGGCCAGGCACATCTTGGGAACACAAAGGGTGTCACTTCCGGCGGCTGTCGCGCCCTCTCTGCTCCCCTTACACTCTCCTCATTGCACCCTCAACCCACTTACTCTGCCTTCCTCCCACCGAGGAATCCAGGACGTCCCTTGCCGACCGCCTCCTGTTCCGGGTCAGCCCAGGTCCCTCTGGATTTGGAGGAAGCGCCCCTCGCAGGTGAGGCCCGCCGCGCACGAATCCGAGGGCCGGTGGCCCAGCCGGGAAACAGCCCTGAGATAGACCCCGGCCGTCGCCTCTGCCTCCTCCCAGAACCTGCTCGGATGAGAAACACCCCTCTCAATTCCAGTGTCTCTCCGGGAGGCGGAGCGGGGAGGCGCCGAGTCCTGTGGGCAGCGTAGACCTGCGCCCGGGTCCCGCTTGGATGCGCGCGAAGCCGCCTGGGCCGGGTCAGCGCGTGCAGTGAGGCCTCTCGGCCACCGGGCGGCGCTGCTGGCCTGCAATGGGAGCCCTCGCTGCGGCTGGGGCTCCGGGCTGGGCTTGGTGGGGAGGGACCGGCGCTGCCGCTTTCGGGCAGGCGGACTCCCCTTGCACAATCTCCGCCTGGGGCGTCCCCAGGGAGGAGGGGTCTCTCTGCATTTCTGGGCTGGGCCGCGGCCGAATGGGCTCCTCATCCTGAGGGCCGGGCGGGGCGTGGCCAGGCCGGTGCTGAGCCATCCCCAGGGGCCGGGAGAAAAGTCGTGTCCCCACCAGCTGATTCTTCTTTTTGTCTCACGTTTCCCGCGCGCTTCCAGAGTTCTCATCTTTTGGGGCGGGCGGGGGCGGGGGGCAGGACCATCTCTCCATTTGTTGGTCTGTGTGTCCATCCACCTGTCTATCCAGGTAACATTGGTTCACTGCAGGCTCTAAACCAGCGGGACTGAAGATATGGGAGGAAGGTAAAGGGTTATCCTGCCTCAGTCTGGGGAAGGCAAACCAGTGAACTGCAGGCCCAGGAATTCGGCCCCGGGTGATGGTTAAGCTGGGCCTCGAAGGTCAGGGAGGAGGTTTCTGGTTGTGAAGAGCAGGTGATTCAGCCATAGAGGTGAGATGAGGGCAGAAGGCCCTGGACACAGGCTGGAGGGAACCAGGAGCTGCACACACCGTCTTCCCCAGCTGTCCATCTGGGAAACCTGGGCGGCAGGCTTCATTGTCCCCCCCCCTTTTCAAGGAGGAAACTGAGGCTTGAGAGGTGAAGGGACCAGCTGGAGCCCCAGTGGTGGGTGTTCACCTGGGGCCCCCCAGTGGTGGGTGTTCAGCCAAGGCCCCCAGTGATGGGTGTTCAGCTGGGGCTGAATGCAGGTGTACTAGGCTCAGGTGGAGAAAGAGCTTGGCCTTTAAGCACAGAGCACATTAACAGGGAGCGTGGGGCCAGGGTCGGCCTGTGCCAGCTCACAGTCCTCGACACCCTGACACAGGCCTGCCGGGATCCTATGGGGCCTCTCGTGCTCCTGGCTTCCACTCTGTGCCCCTGAGGTTTCTCCTGTCTGTCCTCCTCCTCACTCACACCTAACTTCGGGGAGGCGGCGGGGGTGGGGGGTGTCCTCTGCACTAACTGGGAAAAGCCTTTGCCCCTGGGAAGGCCACCCAGCAGGAAGGGTACACTTGGTGGAGCCAGTGCTTTAGGACCCCTGCTCCTCCTGGACTTGGGGCCAGAGAAGCCGTGGGCCAAGGGCTTAGGGGCTGGGAGCTGGGGTTGTGCAGAATTGGGGCCAGGGACAGAGGTCAGACTGAGCTTCACAGTGGGACTGCTGTGCAGCCCTGGCCTGGTGGCTCCCCTTTCTGGGCCTCAGTGCTTCATCTGTGTCCTGAAGGGGTGGTGCAGACCCCTGAGCGAGGGGGGTGGAGCTGGGTGCGGGGTGGGGGGGTTCTCTGGGTTGGGCTGGCTGCCCATTAGCACAACTGCTGAGCCCCACCTCCCCACCCAGCCGCTCTCCCACCTTGCTCCTGCCAGACCCCTATGTCTTCAGGTGTGGGGGCCTCATACCCCACTCCAGCTGGCTGGAGCTCTATTAATATTTCAGTTTGATGAATTAAAGATTCTTTCCTCCCTCCTCCTTCTGATGTCCCAGGAGGGAATTAAAAGCACATCCGATCCAATCAAACGCCATTAAAATGCAGCCCACGAGGGTAGTAGCGGGTGTGGGCTTTCCTTTCTCGGCACTGCTTTGTCCTTTTTGGGGTGTCTAGGTGATGGATGGTCTTTGTGGGTTCAGGAGGCAAGAGAAAGCTGAGGTGGGGGAGGGGAGGTGTTTGTGTGCATACTGCTGCCTTAGAGGGGAGCAGAACCCCTGTGTGGGGGACCCAGGTTTCTCTGATAACTGAGAGTGTGGGGGTGGGGCTGGGCCCCTGTGACCCCAGCCTCATGACCTGACCATGACCCCCCCCATGGGATGTCTTCCGGGGCAGCCTAACTGCCCCGGCTCTGGATGGGGAGCCCCCTGCAGGTACCAGCTGTGAGGATGAAAGCCTACAGGCCACACAGCCTCCCTGAGGCTCCACTAGCAAGAGGTCCTGGGTTGTCGTTTCTAGCTCTGTCCTGTCAGCTGTCACCTTAGGAGGAAGCAAATGCTGGGCTTCCTCCAGTGCTGCTCAGGAAGTCCCCAAGGAGGACCAAGGGTACCATGTATGGGGACTGACCAAGGGGCCCGCCAGGAATTCCTAGCCCAGCAGTCAGTTGGCAGCCAGGCTGTGCAGCCTTTGTCCCAAGCCAGGGGCCTGGGGCCGTGCAGAGGACAAGATACGGCTCAGGATCCCTGATACCTGAAAGGCGCTTCTCAGCCCAATTCTTTTTTTTTTTTTTTTGGCCATGCCCACGGCATGTGGAAGTTTCTGGGCCAGGGATCGAACCCCGTGCCACGGCAGGGACAATGCCGGACTGCTAACCTGCTGTGCCACTGGGGAAGTGCCTCAGCCCCATTCTTTCCCTTCATCCCCAAAGAGCCGTGAGTGGCAGCAGCATCACGGCCCCTGAGCTCACAGTAGGGCAGTGGCATAGAATGCGGTGCTGTGGCCAGTGGCTGGGGCTGGCACCTGGCGCAGTGTGTGGAGCCGGAGAAAGAACCGTAGGATCTGGAGAAGGGGCTGCAGGTGGGGCACAGGGAAGCAAAGACCCTCCCTTTCCAGGCTGCCCCCCACCGTCCCCTCCCCCGCCTCCTCCATCCCCTTCCGCGCCTGTCACCTGGTGGCTCCCTTGACACCCAGAGCCCTGCCACTCAGCAGAAGGAGCATGCCGGCCAAGGGGCCCAGGGCGGGGTGGGAGGGGCTTTAAGATGTTAATTGTATTTTGACATTTCCGCTGGTGACATCCATCCTAATGACATTTGGCTCACAGCTGACAGTCCTCGGACATGTGGAGGGAGAGGGATGATAAGTAGCTTTAAATTGCAGCGTGGCAAAGAGGCTGGAACATCCTGAATCTCAGAAAAAAGAGGGTGAGAGGAGCAGAGACAGGAGGAAGAGGCCTTCTTGCAGAGGCCGGGGATGGGGGAGTCAGTCATTCATTGAACAAATGAATATTTATTGGGCACCTACTGGATGCTTGGCATGGTCGCAGCCCGTAGGGGGTCAGATGTGCAGTGCACAGCCTGGCTGTGTGCCCCCGCTCCTCTGGGGGCCCTGACCTAGCCATCATTGCCCCTCCCTTCCTCGATGCCCAGGAGCCTGAGGCAGCGCTGGTAACTCCCTCCCCCAAGTTTCCTTCCTCATATCCCCACCCTCTAGCGATTTTGTGTCTACTGCCCCCTAAGTCCTTACACACCCGATCAGGGCCGGCACCTGGTCTCATGCAGGGGGGTTCAGCAGAGCAGAGTCTGCCCTGCCTGCTTTCTCTGCTCCATTGGAGGGGCGCTCAGTACAGCTGTGCTGTGGGCCCTGAAAATGCTTTGGTCCAAATGCGATGATTACAGGTGCGTAGGCCCCGGGGCCCCATTGATTTGGAATTGAGAAGGAAGATGTGGCACAGGTGACGGGCCGGGCAACGCCCCCGGCAACCTGGGGCTGTGTCCCCAGAACAAACACGCTGGCTCAGGTTCCTGCTGTGAAACAGGATCTTCCCCCAGTGACTGTGACTCGCTGTCACATCAGGTTCGCAGCCAGATGAATTTGCTGAACTTTTGTGAACAAACTGGCTTAAAGGACATGTAGGGTTTTGCAATCGTGGAGAGGGGGTGGCACCTTTAGCCAACTCATAACCCCAAGCCGAAAGCCTGAGAAAGTTCCAGAAGGTGTGGGAGGACTCCTGGACTTGGACCTATACCGGCCTCAAGGTAGGGGGTCACGCACACCTTGTTCTGGCCTGTCCCAGAGCCCGGTACCCTTGCCCGGGTCTCAGCCTCTGACCTCAGCCCTGCTCAGCTCCTCTGAGCACATAGGGTCACTTAGGGCTCTGAGTTTGGGCCCTGCCTTCTCTTGTGCTCAGCTCGTCACCTGGAAAGATCCTGCCAGGGGACAGTTATTGTTTAGACAAACTGCCCCACCAGGAAGAAATGTTTCCATCAGGTGGCCTGGTTTGGGGGAAACCAGAATTGAAACCCATCAGCCACCGAGGCCAGGGTGGTGGCTGTGTCAGTGTTCCACAAGGGGACATTTATCAGGTGTTCCAGGCCTGCTGGGCTCTCCCCAGGCCCCTGCACCCTCAAGCTCACTTTGATATATTTCAACAAATTCTAAACTTCAGGATTTCAAAGACAATTGCCCTCTCCTATTGGGATTCTTTGGAAATGGAGAGGTCATAGAAGCAGCCGGGTGAGTTTGAGTTGCCAACCCAGTGGGTGGGAAAAGGCAGGCAAGTTGCTTCCCTTGCCAGGGAGGCCAGAGTCAGAGCAGGAAGAAAGACTCCAATGCAGCAGGAGGGAGTTAGGTCAGACCTTGGGAAGGACTTCCAGGTCATGGAGGTCTAAAGTACCGGTGCAAGACGTGGTGTTATGGTTTTCTCTAGGGCTCCCTGCCTTGGTCTCTCCTCCCTCAAGTTGACCGACCCCCAGGGCTGAGGTCGTGTCCCCATTTATCTGGGTTAGTGCATGTACACGGGAGGGCCAATGAGAATGTTCACCCTGATGACACCACCCGTGTCAGTTGGGTCAGCCTCCTGGAAAGGTTTCAGAATGACTCCCAACACCACATCCAGCAGCCTTAGAGAGACCTCAGCCTGGCCCCTCGTCTCCTGGATGGGGAAGCCAGGGGTCCCCCTGCCCCTGCATCACACAGCCTTGGCACCAAGGACCTGGCTGCCTGCTTCCAGCCCCGTGGACCCTCCCAGGCAGAGCACAGCTCTGGGGAGCAGGAGTGCTGAGGGGCAGTTTGGAACTCAGGCCTTGGCAGCTGCCCCAGGCTGGGGCCCCTGCTACGTGGCTCCTCTCAAGGTCACCTCTGATCACTCTTCTCCCACCCCTGCGGCTCTGACGTTCCCTGGGTGCCCCAGCTCCCCAGTGCAGGGGACACCCCCTGAAGTTCCCGGAGGTGTGTGTGAGTGTGTCTGTGTGTCTATGTGTGTGTGTCTCTGTGAATGTGTATCTGAATGTGTTGCTATGTATGTGGGGGTGTGTGTGTCTGCACGCACGTGTGTGTGTGTGTATGTGGGAGTCTGTGTGTGTATCTCTGTGTGTCTGTTTTTATAAGTCAAGGCAGCCACAAATCAGCCTGAGGGAGAAGAGGAACCAAGCTGGGGGTCCCAGGCGAGGGCTGGGGGCTGAGCACCCTGAGGCTGGCGGCCTGAGGCTTGGGATGGCCCAGGATGGCCGTCTGGAGGAGACAGGCCTCAGGCTGGGCACCTTCAAACTGGACGAGCCCACAAACCCAGCCATCTGCCAGCCAACAGTGTTTCTTTTTTTAACCCCTGAAAAATATAGCCTGCCCGGCCTTCTGCCACACAGCTGGTGGGGGTGTGGGTGGGATAATTATGGCCAGAGTGAAGGCGACACTGTGGGGCAGGGGGTGGGGAGAGAGGCTGCCTCACCTCTGTCTCTCAATAAACCAGGGCTCCTTTATTTTCATTCATTCATTCACTCACTCATTCATTCATTCCTCCCACAAAAGGATGTGCAATAAAAGGCTGTCGAGGACTGTATTCTGTGTTAAAATTGCAGTGGCTCCCACTTCTGGCGCCTAAACGCAGGACGGGGTGCTGAGCCCCCATTATTTCATGCCACCTCCATGATGGCCTTGCCAGTAGCCCAGGTGCCGGCCCTTAGGGCACCTTTGCCCGAATCAGACAAAGGACCCCTGCCTTCCAGGCAGACCCAGCCTTAGCACAGGATGCATCCCGTGTCAAGCCCAAGGAAGGCTGAACTGGAACCTTCCAGCACCCCTCCCTGGCTGGCTTCTTGCACCGAGCCAGCAGCCCAGCTCTGACAACAGAAAACTGATGGGCCCTGGGCAAGGGGTCCCAGGCATGCTCAGGCTTTGGTTGGAACCCAGGTTGGCTGTCCCCGAGGACATAGCCTGTCCAGGCCTGACCTGAGTTCCCAGCAAGCCACGGCAGTGCAACCCTGGCTGGGCAGAGCCACAGGACAGCAGGCGCTGAGGTGGCCTTAGCTCCTTCCTGCCTCCATAAATGGGTGGGGCCAGGGCAGGCATGGCCATGGGTGCCCTCCTCCAGGGAGGTGGTGAGCTGACCTGTGTTTGTTCCTGGAGCTTGGCCAGTGCCGCTTGCACAGAAAAAGGCCTGAGTGACTGCATGATGTTGGCCCCTCCATCAGAGACCGTGGTCGGCCTGGGTGCCGGGACGTGCTTCTGGGGCTCCTGCAGGCAAGAGTTACAAAGAGCCTTCCTGCTTTGCCAACGCGTATTCATTCACCAAATATTCCTTGAGCTTACAGTGCAGGCAGGCAAGGTGCCAGGCCCCGGATGAACCATGGTGAACAAGATGTGCTTCTGGCCTGGCCTGTCTGGGATTCTGTAGGAGGAGGGGGCCCTGAGTGGCTTTGGGAGGCGCAGGGCACTGGACGAGGGGCCCAGAGGGAGAAAGGGCAGATGGGTAGGGCGAGGGTCAGACCCCGCTGTCCCAGGCCTGTCAGACATGGCCCTGAAGTGATCCGTGGAATCGGGGGGCTCGCTGAGGGGGGAGGACGGAGGCCCCCAGGCCCCAGGCACAGTGGGGCAGAGGGTGACACTGTGCGGGTCAGCCAGGATAACTGAGGCACTGGTGAGGGGGAGGGAGGCCGGTGGTCAGTCACTCTCTCCCCCCAGCTCCCTGGCCCTGTGCTGAGCACCCTCGGCGGCGGGACAAGGACAGTCAGACGTCATAGCTCTAATTGAAGCCGCTTCTGCAGTCTGGGAAGAGATGCTCTTGCAATCCTAAGAGGGCTGCAAGGCTCCCTCCCTCTCTGCCTCCCCTGCCTGTCTCTAAGGCTAGCCCTCTCCTGGGATTTTTCACAGCCCCTCCACCTCCGAAGAGGGCTGGGGCCCCAGCTTCTCCCTTGCTGAGGGCTTCTTCCCCAGGCTTGCTCCCGCCCCCCAGCCAGGCCACCTGTTACTTTGTAGAGGAGACTTGGAGGGAGACCAGTGGGCTGTGGGCCGTGGGGTGGAGGTCCCCAGGCCTGACAGAGTTCTGGGGTGCAGAGGTCTCAGGGGTCCCTGACAGGCTGGGTGACCAGGGGCAGACGGAACCCCCCTCCTGAGTCATAACCTCAAAGCAGGAGCATTGGGGTGTGCACATGAACATGCCACATGGGGGCACACGCCACGTGCCTGGTGCAGATGTGTGGGAAGCTGGCCTCAGGTTGGGGTCCTAGTACCCCAAGGGGTGGGGAGGATGCAGTGGGGGTGGGAGGAATGGGACCCTTTGGCATCAGGGTGTTTGCTGTACTTCTCAGGGAGTGTTAAAGGGGCTCTGTTGCCTGACCTTTGCCCTTTAGGGGTCAGGAGGGGGTCCCTGCCAAGTCCTGGGGTCTAGGAGCCCCCACAGGCCCCGGGGGTGGGGGGTGGGGTGAAGCGGGCTTCGGGAAGAGGGCGCCGGCGGGGCGCGGTGGGAGGGGAGCGGAGGGGTGGCGGGTCGCCTTGGGAGCCCCAGGCTCCGCGGTGGAGGTGCGGGGACTGGCTGGGCTCCCAGAGGCTCTCTCTTTAAAAGGCCGGCGGAAATCGCGCGCTCGGCCGCACTTGCGGCGCAAACTTGGCGGCCAGGCTCGCGCTTTCTCGAGTGCGGCAGCAGCAGCGGGCGCCGGGGCTGAGCGGCTGCGGTCCCCTCGCCCCCTCGTGCTCGGGGCTCCCGCCCCCTCCCGCAGCCTCCCCTCCCGGCGTCTTCCTCGCTCGCTCTGCCCGTCTCGCGCTCCCTCTCTCGCTCGCTCTCCAGCGCGCTCTCTCGCTCGCTCTCATTTTTTCCTGCTGCCGAGCGGCTGCCGCGGCGCCTCCGGGCGCCCGCCTCTCGGCCGGCTGCGCTCGCTGCTCGGCTCCCGCTCCACTCCCTTCCCAGCTGCGAGCCCTCGGCCGGACCCCGCGCCCTGGAGCGCTGGGACGCCGGGCTCTGCGGCGGTGGAAGCAGGGCTGGCCGCCGCTCCCTGGCTCGCTGTCCCCGGAGCAGCAGCCCGACCGCCGCGCGCTTGGCGGCGGCTCCGGCCAGGCGGCCGCCAGCTCGTCCCCGCTGCGTCCCGGACTCCGGGCGGCTCCGCGCCGGGCTCGGTCCGCAGCGTCAGCGCCTCGCGCCCGGGCCTGGGCTCGGGCCACCGCGAGAAGCAAGCCTCCGGCCGCCGCCTCCCCACACCACCGACCCCTCGCCTGCGCGCGGTGAGTTGTGGCCCGCGGGGAACGGGCAGGGGGACCGTGCCCTCCGGCCTCTGGGGCGCGGGCTGCGGCGGGCGCTCCGGGGCTCTGGGAGGTGGCTTCTGCCGAGCTCCCGCGCTCGGAGCTGCCCGGAGGAAGGTCGGCGGACCGGAGCCCTCCCGGCTGGAGGGCGCGGGACCCGGGCTGGAGGGTCTCCCCTCGGGGCCGGGCCGGGCTCTGCCGGCGCCCCGAGAGACGGAGTAGGGCAGCGACTCTTTTGCGGGCTTGGGGGAGAGTGTCTCTGTGCCTGGGGTCGGGTCGGCTTCCACCGGATAGGGGGCTCGAGCCCGCGCTCAGGTAGGGGCGGCGGCGGCGTCAGGGCGCCCCTTCTGCGGAGAGCGGGGCGGGCGGGGGCGCGGGCAGTTCTTTGCCCGGGTTCCCTGCGGTCTCCCGGCGGGAGGGCAGCGGCAGCCTCTCTCGCCTCTGCTCCTTTCCCGGCACCCGCGCGGCGTCCGGCTCCCCGCGTTGGGAGCCCGAGGCCGCTTGCTCTGGGCGGAGGCGGGTTGGGACGGCACCCCAGGTTCTGGGGTCTCCCGGTAGCTCCGGGACTTCAGGGTCAGGTGCTTCTGGGACCCTGATGAACCTCTAGGCGGCCGCGGGGCGGGTGTGCGTGTGTGTGTGTGTGTGTGTTTTGGGGGGGTGTCCCCGGACTCCGGGGTCGGGCTTCCCCGGCTCCCAGGAGCTGGAAGCGCCCCCTCCCCGCGCGGGGGCGGGGCCGGGAGGTGGAGGCCCTGACTGCGAGCGGCGCCCCCGCACCGGGGCGGTCTGAGGCTGTTTGTGCTGAAATGGGGCGGCGGTGGCGGTGGCAGGGAGTCCGGAGGCCTGAGCGTACGAGCGCCCCCTCCCCCAGGCCGCGAGTGACACCCTCGCCTTCAGACTTCAGGTCCTTTCTGGAGGAGGCTCCTTGCTTCTCTCCCCACTCGGCTCACCGGCCCTGCTCCCGGCGCGGGAGGAAGCTGCTGTGCCAGGCGGAGCTGGGCTTGCTTCACGGGGTGCCCCAAGCCACGTGTCTGTTGGAGCGGTGGTCGGACTGTCTGCCCCTCGGTCAGTCTGGCAGGAAGCCCTCGATGCTGGTGGAGGGAGGGTTGTGTGTGTTTGTGTTCAGCCATAGCCCTTCCCCCTCGTGCTGGGGTGAAATGGGGGCTCAGGGCTGGCACCGGCCAACGCTGTAAGAATCTCCATCCTGGGTGCCCCCTTCCCACAGTCTGCAGGACAGCCCCCTTCCTGGCCAGCTCTCTGTGGAAGTGAGCAATGTTCTCATTCCCATGGCCCTATCGCCAGGACATCCCCTGGGTGGGCCCCCTCTTGCCCTGGATCCACAGGGGATGCTGGGCCTCAGGCCCTGGGTGAGCACCCCCTGCTCCTCGCAGGCCTCAGTGGTGCGAGAACTTCCAGGCAAAGGTGAGGAGCTGCAGGAGCTTTCCTGGCGTGGCAGAGAGAATTCCCACAGAGGAGTCTGGAGGCTCTTGAGTGTGGTTGCCCCCTGGGCAGGCCCTGGCTGCTGTGGAGAGGAGGGTGGGAGCCCCTCTCCCTGGCCCACCAGAGGACCACTTCTTGGAGGGTCTTTTCGGGTCTTTCTAGCCCTTACCGTCCTGCTCTTGGGCAGGGGTGGGGAACCTCTGGGGGTGGTGCCTTGGAGCCCTGCTTAGCTCTGGAGGGGCGTGCCTGCCCACTGGCGAATGGGTAGCCACTGTCTCCATGTCCCTGCAACTTTGTCATTGCAGCCATCAACTTTCCCCTCTCTGTCAATGCCTTTCAGGGAAAAAAAATACCCCCAAGTTACCCCCTCCTGAGGTCATAGTCGATTCCAGGGCTACCCCTCCCAGGCCGTTTGCCTTTGGGAGCGACTGGGGGAGGAAGAAGGAATGCTTCATCCAGAGGAGTGCTCTCCCAGGGGTGGGCTCTCCGAGAGAGAGAGCTGTGTGGGATGGTGGGGGGCCGGCGGTGTGTCACGGTGAACAGGTCCTGAGCCGGGGCAGGGGGAGGCGGGGACATGCCTGCGGTTGCCTTCCCGGCCTCAGTGGCCTAGCACAGGCGCTCCTCCCTCCTCCCTCCTCCCCCAACCTGCGTCTGGGCGGCTTCATTCTGTTGGAGGCGTGACGTCTCCAGGAGGGAGCGCCTTGCACAGCGGCAGGCAGGCAGGCAGGCAGCCGAGGTAGGTGAGAGCAAGGCTGGGAGTGAGCGATGTGCTGGCCAGGGGGGTCAGAGGGCGGGCGCAGACCTGGAGGGCTCTGCAGCCCCCTCACTGGCTCCCCAAGGGGTCCCCAGCCCAGCTCCCATGATGCTTGGCCACACCCGAGCCCGCCCTGCTGCAGGGGGACAGCTGGCAGGAAAAGATGGGGCCAGGACCCATGGACTTCTGAGCTTTATAATTACAGCCATAGATACATCCTCCGCCCTAGACAAGCGTGGAGCCCGGCAGCCCCTAATTACCACCCACCCCAAGACATCTGTCCACCCTGCTGTCCTCCTCTGCTCGGCCTAGCACCCAACTTTCCAGCCGGCAGGCCCCTCCGGCAGCCCAGGCAGCTGGGCCCGCCGGCTGCTGGCTGGAAGGTTATCTCACTTCTGCAGAGCGATACCGCCTTTGCCGCCTGGAGAAGACGCGGGGGAGCTGGCATCTGGGCTCGGCCCTGCTCACTGGGGCTGGCAGAGCTGCCGGCTGCCCAGGCCGAGCCCAGGGAGGAGGCTGACCTGAGGGAGGAGGCTGAGGGGCCTGGCTTCCCCTGGTGGGCAGCGGGCCCGAGCAGAGGCCACCAGCTTTCTGGGGCTCCCACCCTGGTGCTGGTTGTAGGAAAGAGCTGGAAGGGCTTGTTGCCGAGTCAACTCTGCCCCAGTTAGCAGGGGACTATCAAAAATTAATTTAGAGATCTCACTGCCTTTGGCCCTTGCCAAAGTGCAGGCTGCCTCTTCTGTCGCTGCTGGGAGCTCTGTTGCTTTCCTGGCTGTGCAGTTTCTGGCCTCCCTCTGGCCTCTGCTCTGCCTCTGTCCCTGTCTCCCTCCTGCCTCCCAGCCCAGCCCCATGCAGCTCCGAGTTCCCAGCCAGCGTCCTCCTCCCTGCCAGTCCTGGGGTAAGCTCCGGGGGCTCTGCCTTGCCACCCCCACCGCCCCTGCACTCTTTCTATGTCCGGGCCTTGCTCCCGAAAGGGAGGCCTAGAAAGAGAACTTGCTTAGGAAAGATGCAGCCTGGCCCACAGCCCTGCCCACAGCCTCCCAGCCCGCAGGCCTGAGGGATCCTTCTGCCGCCTATCTGAGGTTCCCTTGGCTCCTCAGAAAACACAAGCACCACAAGGATCGTAAAAATCACCCCTTAAATTAAAGCTGATGACTCCCGTCGAAATGTTTTATTATTAACCTCACCGTTTAGCAATCTCCTGGCAGCAGTGAGGCATAAATACATGTGTACACACGTATATTCAATAAATCGGGGAGCTCAGTGCATAATGACATTATCTGGACCCCATTCAATTAAGGCAGATATTATCTGCAGTAATTGGGAAATGCCAGCCCATAATGACAGCCCATACCATTTCGGGCCACTTGTGGCCACAAGCACAGGCTGTGGTGTCTCCTTAAGCCTCGCTCTTCTGGGAGAAAGCACTGGTCACCCCTTGGCGGTGACAAGGTCCCGCAAGAGCTCAGCTGGCTGCTTGTCCAGGCCGGGCCACCTGCCTCGGGACCAGGAGGTTTGGGTCCTGCCCCACGTCCCCTGCATTCAACCCTCCCAGCCGCCCCTTGTTTCCTCCCGGAGACAGAAACTAGCCTCTGGACCTGTTTCCTGGTTGGGGCTGTGACTTCTAGTCAAAATGCTTCATTGTTCCAGGGTTATTTTAGCTTTGAACATAGAAATGAAGATTGGGGACTTGAGGAGTTCCCGTGTTATGGCCCAGTGGGTTAAGGAACTGACTAGTATCTATAAGGATGCAGGTTCGATCCCTGGCCTTGCTTAGTGGGTTAAGGATCCGGTGTTGCCGTGAGGTGTGGTGTAGGTCACAGATGAGGCTTGGATCCCTTGTTGTGGTTGTGACATATGTCACACCTGTATCTTCGAGTGGACCCCTAGCCCGGGAATTTCCGTATGCTGCACATTCAACCCTACAACGACCAAAAAAAAAAGATTGGGACTTGACCTGCATTCTTACGTTTCTTTCTTTCTTCCTTTTTTTTTTTTGTCTTTTTGTTCTTTTTAGGGCTGCTTCCGCGGCATATGGAGGTCCCCAGGCTAGGGGTCTAATCGGAGCTATAGCCACCAGCCTACGCCAGAGCCACAGCAATGCCAATTCTGAGCCGCGTCTGCGACCTACACCACAGCTCACGGCAACGCTGGATCCTTAACCCACTGAGCAAGGCCAGGGATCGAACCCACAACCTCATGATTCCTAGTCAGATTCGTTAAC
Source organism: Sus scrofa (assembly GCF_054392235.1). Taxonomy (NCBI): domain Eukaryota; kingdom Metazoa; phylum Chordata; class Mammalia; order Artiodactyla; family Suidae; genus Sus; species Sus scrofa. The sequence continues at coordinate 38,840,165 of NC_139389.1, read as the reverse complement.
CACGACGGGAACTCCCCATTCTTACGTTTCTGGCTTCTCAGATGTCACTGCCCCTACTTTGTGCCTGGCCTCAGGGTGGCCTAGGGTTGGAAGTCTTGTCCACAGCCATGGTGCCATTTGCGGCTGTGCAAGATGGTGGAGTTTGGACATCGACTCGACTCTCTAGGCCAGCAGGCCCCAGCTTTCCAGGGCAGTGCCGGGGTTAGGGAGAGGGACAGGAAGAAGGAGGAGAGAGGAAGAAACAGCCTTAGAGGGAAGCCCGTAATAGCATAGCAACCGCTGCAAACAAAGACACTTGCCCACTCGGGTGCTGTGCTAGAAACTGGGATGGTGGTGGCTGGTGGGGTGGGGTGAGTTGGGGTGGGAAAGAGAGGCTGGGGGTCTATGGGGAAGGGGGGGCTGCTGGTTGAAGGAGACCTGAGCAAGTATGAACTTGGTGGCTGGGCCTGGATCCTTAACCCACTGAGCCACCAGGGAGCTCCAAGGCTAGGCATTTTCTGGGCTTAACTGGTGGGCCCCACTGCCAGTGAGATGTGCCTGTCTTGCCCTCCAGTAGATGTGAGCTGCAGTGGCCTCAGCAGGTGGCTGCCCTATGAAACTCGGGTTTCTCTCCTCGTCATGAGCCCCTTGAGCCGCTGTGCTCAAGGTGTCTTCTCTGTCCATACCGCGGCCCACAGGGCCCTGCTGGATCTTGCACTGGGAGCCCTCTCTGTCTTCCTCTCCCGTCCCTCTCACTTCCCACTACCCTCCGGCCATGCCGACCTCCTGGCCGTTCCTTGAGCAATGAACGCTGAGCGCATGCGCACCTCAGGGTCTTTGTGCTGCTCTTTCCGCTGGGGATGCTTTCCTGCAGATCAGTGGCTCATGCCTTTAGTGTTTTTCATCTCTGCTGGAATGCCACCTCCTCTGAGAAGCCCTCCCTGACTATCTCTTTCTGAAGAAGCCCCACTGGGTTATTCCCCTTCTCCTTACCTGTCTTATTTGTCATCATAGTCCCTTGATCCCCGAAAGCGCCACTCCTCTGCGTGTAAATGTATTTACTGTCTCCTGCCCCACCCCCACTGGGAGCCTGGCTTCCCAGGGCCGATGTTTGCATCTCTTTTCACTCCCAGCATTTCCCCAGTACCCAGAGCAGAGTCTGGCGCATGGCAGGAGCTCAGCACAGATTAGGACAGCACAGGGAGGAACTGAATGGTCGTGGAGTATGTTCTGTGCCTGACCACACAAGAGGGTTATAAAGCGTTCAGTGTAGGATCTGAGTCCCACGCCACGGACCCGGCCTGCTGCTGCAGACCTCACGCCCTGCCCTGGGCTCTGCGTTGGTGAGTGGGGTTGCCATGCTGGCCCTGGGCAGGGACCTGGCATTGTCTGGTTGTTTACAGAAAATTTCCTGCGTTCTGAGCTTTGGGCTAGGCATGGGGCTTACAGAGATGAGGGCAGTGCGGTGCACACAGGTCCCCAACCTGCTCCCAGGCTCATCAACACCAGGTAACAACACAGAGAGAGGCTTTATGGCATTAACTGCGGAGAAAGGAGGGAACAGGAACTGGAAGAATCAGGGCAGGCTTCCTGGAGGAGGAAGCATCTCAGTTGCTCTCTTGAAGTTGAGCCTTCCACGGAGAAGGCTGGGGGCAATCAGAAGGTGGGGAAGCTTGGGCAACTGGTTTCAAATGTCCCCTTCTAGTTTCCCTGGGCGTGAAGCTCAGGAACGATTGCCTCTGGCCCTTCCTCCTTTGCTTCCACACATATTTCTCAGAGCCCACCGCCTGCCCAGCACAGAGCTGGTCACTTCTGAATCAGGACCTGGTTTTGGTGGAACTGGCCTTTGAGGTGAGAACTGGGGTTTCTGAACCCAGGAGTGTTCCCGGTCAGGCTGGTGAGCAGCTGAAGGACTTGAAGGAAGGGGCAGGGGTCCAGACCCCACCGTGCCCTCCTTCTTGCTTTCAGGACATGGCTTGGGCTGGGTGAGTGCCTGGGAACAGGGCTGCTCTTTCTACTCACATAGAAAAAGATGACTTGGGAGTGGCGGGGGTGGGGCAGGCATCACTCAGTCACCTCCCCTCACCCCGGAGGGGTGCCAGGCCCTGTGCGGGCTGAGTGCAGGGACAGCAGGATGAGCAGGACATAAGTCCCTCTCCATATGGTCCAGGTGGGGAAAGGGCTGTGCTGCCAGGGGCTGAGGGAGTGGATCCGTCACCCCCCTTCCCCAGGGACCCCAGTCATGCAGCTGGGGATCAAAATATGGGCTTTGTCGTGGGTGTAGCTGGGGTGGAGAGGGCTCTGATCCCCTGCTCCCTGGGTCTAGGCCTGTCTGGCAAACCACACCTCTACCCAGCAGGTGCAGGTTCCCTGGGCACAGGAGAGAGGGGGCCTCACAAGTGGCCTGCGGTCTTGGGCTCCCGTGGGGGTGGGGGTGCGGTGCAGAGGAGGGGAGAGGCCTGGGGTCTCCCTCACTTTCCCCTTTGGGGGTGGGGCTTCTAAATGGCTCAGGAGTTTCCTCTCTGAGCACCTAGGCTGGGCAGGCGCAGCAGAGGGAAAGTGAGCCGAGGTGAAGCAGGTGCTGAGGGGAAGGGGAAAGCGGAGGGGGAGGGGGCCCCCAAGAGGTGGGGGGTGGCCTGGAGCCCCCTCTGGGTCTGCCCCTGGGGGCCTGGCTGGCGGAGGAGCCCAGCCCGAGCTCCCTCTGAGGGCTGGAGGTGAGGCCCCTCTATTTGTGGCCCCTCCCCCGGGAGCAGAGGGCAGGGTCCCTTCCCTTTATTTTGTGTTCTGGAGAATTCTGTCTCCTTAGCTTTGAGGGATAAAAAAGGCAGCTCCGTGAAAACTCGGCTATTGTTTAGTAAAGCAGGGGAGCTCTCCTGGTTGTGGTTTTGTGGTTTGCAGGTCTTTGTGGCCCAGGCGCTGGCAGCAGAGGAAAGGGTTGAGGTGACACAGGAGAGGAGCCTGGAGTCCTGCTTGTTAAAACTTGGAAGGGGTGACCGAGGCGGCTTTCCCGAGTTCCTCAGATACCTGAGAGGGCCTCAGCTGGTTGGGGGGGGGCTGGGGGGAGGGTAGACAGCAACCACCCCCCCTCAGTCTCCTCACATCCCCTTTCACTGAAGAGAATATTCCGGAAAATGCCCTTGGCCAGCAAGGTATCGCTCTTCCTCTGCTCTTCATGCCTCCTGCCTGGTTCTGTTTCCCCGGAGCCACACAATTCAGCCAGGGTGGCAGAGGGCAGTGGCCTGGGCCAGGAGGGAGGCGGGAAAGGAGGGGAGGTCAGACCCCCCTGAAGGGGAGCTGGTGAGACCTGCAGCCATGCTGGCCACTTCGCCTGGGGAGGGACCCCAGCTGCCCCACGTCTGAGCTTTCCTGCTGTTCTGGACCCTGAGGGCGGGGGTGGCTGGGGGCTCCAAGCCCCACCCCAGCTCCCCTCCCCGCAGGTAGGGCCCCGTGGGGGAGGCAGTCTCCCCTCCCGCCCTGCTCCCCCCAGCCCTGCTCTCTGGGTTCCTTTCACTCTGGTATTTTTACTTTTCCTTGGCGCCTGTTAGGCAGGATCAAAGGAAGGAGGGGAGGCTGACAGAGGTGGAGGTTTGCCCAGCTATTCTGGAAGCTCAGCAAAGGCAGACTGGTGGGACTGAGGGCTGGAGCGGGACCCCTGTGGGCAAGTGGGGACCCCGTGCTGGGGAGGGAGGCCTGCGGGCACCTTGCCACCTTGGGGCGGGGCCTGGGCCTTGGGGCGCTTCTCATCTTGTAAGGATTTGCCTTTCTGCTTGCTGAGGCTTCATCCCCATGTGGTCCTTCCCTGGATACCGTGTGTGTGTGTGTGTGTGTGTGTGTGTGTGTGTGTGTGTGTGTGTGTGTGTCTTTGTGGGTACTGCTCAGCCCAGAGGTGCTCAGGCTTCAAGGAGAAGTGAATGTTGATCCCTCACGAAGGATCTGGAAGCCTGAGCAGGGCCCGCCTGTCAGAAGCTGCTGGACATCGGTTCCCGGCCTGAACCCACCCTGCTGCAGCGTTGGCACTGCCTGTCGCAATGCTAAGAATCCCTCCATTTGAAATTCAGGGAACCTGGGCCTGAACCCCCCGGAAGCTAGAGCTGGACAGGCCAGAGGGAGCCCGTGGGCCAGCGCCGGCGTGGCTAGGGTCTGGGCAGCCCACCCAAGCTCTGTGTCCCTGGGCTGTGTCCCCATGTGAGGGGTGTCTCAGCTTCCTCACCTGTGTGACATGGATCAAATACGCCCTAGCGTGTAGGGACGTGAGTGTCACCCGAGAAAACGTCAGCAGAGCCCTTGGACGGTGGCTGGCCCACAGCTGGGAGTTGTCATGTGCTGTTGCCTCTCCTCCACGGGGCACTCTTGGCATTTGGACAAGACAGTGTTTCACTGAGCAGGCTGTGTCCCACCCATGTCACCTCTGACCCCTGCCTGGATACAGCCATGCAGGTGACTCCCTTCCATCACAGTGACAACTGAAGGGCCGTCCCGGGGACCATGTGGCCTACAGTCTGGATCTTACTCCAGCACATCCACTTACAGATTTTGAAGTTGAGGATTCCCTCAGGGACAGGTCGCCTCCAGCAGGGTGGTGGCAGGCCTGTGGGGTGTCTGAGCTTCTCCTGTGTCTCCTCTGAATTGCCTGGTCGTGGCCTCCACAGATGGTACGCAGGACCTCTCAGTCCCCACGGCCCCTGGGAAAGAGGCGTGGTAAACTCACTCACACAAGGGTGTGAGCGCTGATGAGGGCTCTGTGCAGGGTAGCTGCCCCCTCCCCTTATCTTTTAACAGCCCTTCAGTCTCCCCCAGAACCCTGACCCCACCCCAGGTCATGGGGTCCTGGCTCCCTGTTCCCAGGCTCTCAGCGTGGCTGGTGCTATCTTTGAGTCCTCACCCATCTGCACTTGCTGTGTGACTTTGGGAGACTTTATGATGCTTCTGGGCTCCTGGTTCTCCTGCAGGAGGGGGCTAAGGAGAATGAAGAGCCATGCTTTTGGCTTCTGAGGGGCTGATGGGGGAGGGAGCAGTTTGATGAGGGGTGGGGTGTGAGGTGAGGGCAGGAAGGTGCTGCCCAGGGAGGCCCAGGAGCTGAGGCTGGAGCCTGGGTGCTGTACCCTCTCCTCCCCTCCTCCCTCCGCAGACTTGGAGCTTCAAGGCCTCTGGGGGGTGGGGGTGGGGGGTCTGAGGCCTTGATGGAGGGTGCATGTCTCCAGGGAAACATCCCATTTCAGACACAAGCTTTGCTTCCAAATGGCTCGGGAAACCGAGGCACAGAACGGGCAAGCGGCTTTGCTGGTCTTCATTCGACAAAGCCGTGGGGACGGGGCCTGGGGTGAGCACCCAGCCGAACACTGACTCAGCTTTCAGCCCTGCTCCCCAAGGCCTCCTATGTCGAGGGGAGGGAGGGGCTGGCTTCAAAGGAAGCTGAAGGAACCCCTGGGGAAATTAGCCCAGATTAGCAGCGAGAAAGGGGAAGAGCTGGTGTTCCCTCCTCTAATAAATATTTAATCACAACAACAGTAATGATGACAACCATCCCAGCGACGGGGTAGGGGTAGGCGTTCAGGCCAGGACCCGAGCCCTACTCTGAGGGAGAACCCCGAACTCCCGCAGACCCTGCTTCTTCCAGGCCTCAGGCCGAGTAGCTCCCAGCCTGATTTCTTCTCCTGAGGCCCCTGCTGGCTTTCCTTGTCCCCGAGGCCTCAAGGAGCCTAGGTGTGTCCGGTTCCAGAGCTGGGAGTCAGGAAACTGAGATCCAGGTGGCGTCATGCTGAGTGACCCCGGCCAGGGGCCTTCCTGCTCCCAGCCTCAGTTTCCTCATCTCTGAAATGGGCAGTGTGGCTGGGACAGTCTCCGCCTGCTCCTTCTCATGGGCGCGTGTGGTGGGGGCCCCTCTTCTCCCCAAGCTGCCCTGGCTCTTCCCTGGGGAGCCTGTTCTCCGCTGCCCGGGCTTCTGATGGCAGTGGGCACAGGCCTTCGGAAATCTTCAAACATGACCCAGTTCCTGCCTCAGGTTCTCCCATTTCACCCAAAGTCGAGCAGCAGCCAAGTTCAGGAGATTGACGGAGTCTTTGGTGATAACCTCCAGCTTCTCCTTCTCCCCGGCTCCTGATGAGAGATCAGAATAGCTAACGTCTTCTTCGGGCCTCTGTTTGATTCTCTCCCTGTCTCTCTCTTCTAAGGTTGGTAGGAGGCAAGCGCTGAAGCTGTTTTCTCCTTGATGCCAAGATACGCAGAGCTGGGGGCACTCTCCTCCGTGCACAGTCCTCCACCAAGAACAGGCCTGCAGGACGTGGGGACCAAGCGCAGAGCTTTGCTGCAGCCCGACCGCTCCCTGCCGCTGCCCGTGGGGCTGGGAGCACCAGCATGGTTCAGCCCGCTGGCCGCCCTCAGCCACCGCGCTGCTGAAGCCGCCCTGGAGAGACCGGTGGGGGCTGCTCTGCCCATGCTCCCCCAGGCTGTGGGGCCAGGGGCCCACCAAGGCTAGGAGCGAGGCCTGCCCTTCATGGGTCTCTAGGGATTTCCGAGATGCCTGGGAAGAGGGGCTGGGGCTGGTGGTGGGCCCGGCTGCCCCTTTGCCTGGTGCTCAGCCTTTATGGGCCCTGGGTGCCCTCCTCCCTGGGGAAGCCCAAAGGCCACCCCCACATGAACTCCATCCGCATAGATGGTGACATCACGCTGGGAGGCCTGTTCCCTGTGCACGGCCGCGGCTCTGAGGGCAAGGCCTGCGGAGAACTCAAGAAGGAAAAGGGCATCCACCGGCTGGAGGCCATGCTCTTTGCCCTGGACCGCATCAACAACGACCCGGACCTGCTGCCCAACATCACGCTGGGCGCCCGCATTCTGGACACCTGCTCGAGGGACACCCACGCCCTGGAGCAGTCCCTGACCTTTGTGCAGGCGCTCATCGAGAAGGACGGCACGGAGGTCCGCTGCGGCAGTGGCAGCCCGCCCATCATCACCAAACCTGAGCGCGTGGTGGGCGTCATCGGTGCTTCGGCGAGTTCAGTCTCCATCATGGTGGCCAACATCCTCCGCCTCTTCAAGGTGGGTGGCCCCCCCGAGATGCTCCTCCAACAACAGCCGGGGCCCTCCACACCCAGGATGCTGACCAGCTCCTGTCTCCCCGCCCCCCCCAAGCTGAGGGAGGGTGTGTCCCCCCCCATGCCCTAGCAGTACCTGAGATCTCGGGGCTGACCTGTGGTCCCCGGGACGACAGCGGGACACAGCCCCGTGGTGCTGACCATGGTGCTGAAACAGCTGAGGGCAGCGCCTTGGTCACCTCTGCTCCTCTGCAGGGATTTCTTAAGGCGGGAGTGGGTGGAGGGGTGGGGGGGTGCTGGTGAACGACAGAAGGGAGGAGGAGATGGGCAGACAGAGATCTAAGAAGCCCAGACAGAGGGAATAGAAATATAGGTAGATAGGAAGGTAGACAGGTTAAAAGACAGGCATGGAATGGAAATGTGAATGTAGGAGATTGCCAGGGTGAAAAAGCAAGACTTTTGTTTTGACATTGTTTTCAAATAATTGCAATTCCCAGGGAAGATATGTTTTTCTGCTGGGTGGTTGAGAAAGCCCCGTGTGGCCCTCCCGCTCCACCTCGAAATTATAGTTAGAAATGTGTCCTGATTTTTTGGGATGAGGCATTGGCTACTGAGCCCACAGAGAATGGAGATGAGCTGGGGAAGAGCCTGGAGGGAGCGGGCGGCCCCTGCATCTGGTGCCCTCAGCCCTGAACCTGGCTGGCCTGGCTCGTTTCCTTCCTTCTCCCCCTCTTCCTTGCACACACCTCTCTCCCTTTCCTTCTGGTGCCTCCCAGCCCCCTCCTTGCCGCCTCCCTTCGTCTCTTCCTGGGGCAAGAGCTGCTGATTTGCAATTCAATTGGAGCCAAGTGCTTCGCTAAGCTGCTAAAACAACTGAAAGCTACCGGGTAGAGAGAAAAACATTACAAGCATTTTACCAATAATGATGTGCCCGCTCCTCTCTCAGAGCCTCCTCGTTTGCTCTGTGTGCGGGCACGCGTGCGTGTGTGAGTGTGTGAGTATGCGTGTGCGCGCACGTGCGTGCGCGTGTATGCCAAAGGGGGTGTGTGTGCAGGGAGGGAGGTTAGTGTGAGGGAGCCTCTGGGTCTCTCCCTCACCTGCTGTTAGATTCTTGGCCTCTGGAGGTGGCCCCTCCTCTCCTCAAAGTCTGCAGAGTTAGTGAGTGCCCAGCTTGGCCTCAAGCAGGGATGGCAGCCCTGAGGCTGGGTCCCTCTTTTTCGGATGCTTTCTGGACTGCACTTGCCCAATCCTGTGATTCATCAGGAATCGGGGGCATTTCTGGGAGCCAGGGGAGAAGTGGGGGTGAGCGGTGGGTGGGCACAGGGATAGGTGGTGGGAATGAAAGGCCCTTAGACTAGTCTTATCACAGCGGGAGTGGGGTGGGAGCTCTGCGTGGGCTGGTCTGGGCCTCACCCCCAGCCTCTGAGAAGGCCAGAGGGGGCTGCAGCAGTGTCCCCATCTGAGCTTTGTATTAAACACCCTGGTGGCTCTGGGTGTTTTAAAAAGATGGTAAAACAACCAGATCAGGCCCTTGGGGCTGTGACATTGGTGGAGGTGGGAGCCAGGGCCCACTTTGTAGCGAGATGGAAGAGATCCCAGGACCCTCTGGGAAAGGTCACTGTCATCACTGGGCCATACAGCCTGTTCCCAGGGCGCCCAGTGTCCCAGGTGGGAATGGGCTGTGCCTTCTGTGCTGACTGCCCCCAGGATAGGGACGGCTCGGACAGGGTGAGGGGACTGGGACCAAAGGTGCTCACAGGTGTCCTTTGTTTCTGCCCATCTGGACACATAGGCGTGTGACTGTGGCCTCTGTTTTGTCTGTGTCTCCTCAGGTTCCAGAGAGATGGGTGGGTGGGTGCAGGGGGGCAGGGGGCCCCCAGGCTGCACAGAGTGCAGGACGGGGAGGTAGAGGCCTGGTGGGGGAGAAGGAAGGGGGCTGAGAGGGGGCGAGTTGGCAAAGGAGAGAGGCCAGGAGGTGGGGGAGAGCCAGAGGAGACAGCTGGCCGTGGTCCGAAGTCCCTGGATCCCTTTTAACAGCATTAATGTTCCAGGCTGGCGACAAGAGGGCTCCTCAATAATTAAACTGATAGAAATGAGAGGCTGGGCGAGAAATGGAAAAGCCATTTACAGAGGCAGGAAAGTTGAACTTTGGGGGTAGGGTGGGGGGGCTCTTCCCATCCCCCCTTCACCTGCGTCTGGGCTGTGCTGTCCTAGGACCAGGAGTCTTGATGGACATAGAGCGTACTGTTTGGAGATGAGCTTAACGTGGAGGCTGTGGCCCGGTACTTGTCGTGGGGACAGCCCAGTGCTGAAGCCAGTCGGGCCGGGCTTTGCATCTCTGCTCCAGCGTTTCCACTGCATTTCCTCCCCAGACCAGTCATTTACACCACAGTGTGGCCAAGCCAAGATGATCCTGTCCTAGAGCAGCCATCGTTGTGGGGAAGAAAGCACTTACTAAGTGCCTGGAAGGGAGCAGTTTTCAATCCTTGACCTGTAAGAGCTCAGAGGGGTCTAGAAATCATTTCACTGAGCGCCTCGTTCATGTTGCAGTGGAGAAAAACCCCGAGGCTCCAAGCAGGGGAGGTCGCGCGGCCTGGTGGTTAAGAAGTTGGACATTGGCGCCAGACGGCTTTTGCCACCTCGGGGAATTCTTTAGCCCGTTTGCACCTTGGTGTCCTCATGTGCAAAAGGAGGGTGACAGGGGTCTCAGGTCCGGCGTGGGGATGGAGGGTTAAGGTCCGGAAAAGGCCTAGCACGGTGCCTGGCACACAGTCACTCGGCAGGATGTGTCACTGTCCAGCTTGTAGCTGGGCCTTAAGTCAGCATGAGTGACTCCGTCGATGCGGAAGAGGCTGGACCTGGTGGGCAGTGACAGACGGTGACCTTTGAGGCTGATCCTGGAGAGGCCCCACCATCTGCTGGGCCTTGCGTGTGTCCTGTCATGTTGAGACTGAGCAGCCAGCTTAACTTGCGGATAAGGACGGTTTTCTTGCTGTCACAACAGCGGGACTTGAGAACTAGGAGTCGGGGCAGTGGAGGGGGTGCGGAAGGGGCAAGCAGGTGGGAGGAGGAAGGGGCTGCCAGCCAGCGCGTGGGTGGGCAGGTGCCCCAACTTCAGAGGAGAGGCCCTGCCAGGGACACTGGTGAGTGACAGTAGCCCTCTGCGTGCCTCCCCTGCCTGGCCCTGTGAGTGCTTATCCCATGCGGCACTCTAAGTGCTCTAAGGGTTTGTGGCTGCTTTTAGAGAAGCTGCCTGCCTGGTGCTTGGCTTGTCTGCCCCCTCCCCAGGCGCCTCACCCAGGGCGCATGGGGAGTCTTTGTGTTCCCTGCTCTCTCTCAGCCTGTCTGTCTGCCCTGAAGGGAGCTCTGTCTTCTAGCACTCAGGCCAAAAACTTGGCGGCATTTTTGATCTCTCTCTTTCCACCGTTAGCAAACCCTGCAGGATCTCCTTCCAAACACTTCTGGGAGAAAAAGCTGCTCATCACCCTGCTTAAATTTCCTATTGACTTTGCATTGCTCTTAGATTAAAATGCAAACTTCTGGGAGTTCCCGTTGCAGTTCAGCGGTGACAAACCCAGAACCCAGCTATATCCATGGGGATGTGGGTTTGTTTCCTGGCCTGGCTCAGCCAGTTAGGGATCGATCCAGGGTTGCCCTGAGCTGTGGTGTAGGTCCCAGACGTGGCTTGGATGCCTTGTTGCTATGGCTCTGGTGCAGGCTGGCAGCTGCAGCTCTGATGCTGCAGCTCTGTTTCGACCCCTGGCCTGGAAACTTCCATATGCCACAGGAATAGGTGACAACAATAAAATAAAATGCAAACTTCCAAACTGCTTGCCAGTCGGAGGGGCCCTGGGCCACCTGGTGTGCTGACCACATCCCTGGGCCTCTCCTGGGTGTACTCTGCACCTGCCGCACTGTTCCCTTTCTGTTCCTGGAGGACACCATGCTATGTTCCCACCACAGCTCCTTTGCACCTGTGTCTCCTCTGTATGGAAAAGTCTCCCCCTCGCTCTCTAAGTCTGGATCCTTCTTATTCAACCTAATGCTGAAATGGACTCTCTTCAGAGAAATGCCCTGCTTCCCCAGTTAGTCTGTCCTTTTTTCCTTCTTGGCCCACATCACAGTTTGGAGTCATGTCCGTATTTATTTGTTTCCTGTTTCTGTTGGCTTGCCCTCCAACCTACTGCGTGTTCTTGTATGCCCGTGAACTAAGAATGGTGTTTATGTTTTTGTTTTCTGGCTGTGGCCACAGCTTGCAGAAGTTCCCAGGCCAGGGACTGAACCCGTGTCACAGCAGTTACGACGCCCGATCTTTAACCCTGCTGCACCATCAGGGAACTCCTGGTCTTTGTGTTTGAAATGGTTGAAAAAAAAAATTAGAGTAGCAATATGTTGTGACACAGGAAAATTATGTGAAATTCAAATTTTAGTATTGACCAAGTTTCATGGGAACACAGCTGTGCCTGTTCATGGCTGGGCTGTCTAGGGCCACTCGCTCTAGGGGTGAGGAGATGGGACTCACACCGTCAGCTGATCCTGCTGGGCTCTGGGCTGCACCTGCAGGATCCCGCAAATGCAGGTCCCTGGGGGGCCCTCGTGAATACCCTGGCAGAATGGACGCATGCGGGGCGAGGCATCTGCACCTCCGGGTCTCCTCAGACTCTGTGGTGACAGCAGGGACCCTGTCTGCAGAGAGGGCATGAGCACTTAAAGCTTTGTTGCCTGTTAAAAGGTAGCCCCTGTCCCCACTGTAGGCTGCTGTAGAGGGGAGTAGGACGGACTGTCCTGAAGGGGTGGTTGAGGGGAAATAAGCACCTCCCCGAGGCTTGTATCCCTTGTCAGGTTCTGCCCTAACAGCAGCCCCTAGCAGCAGGGGCACAGGGCTTATCCCGTGAGGCACAGAGATGCTAAGCAACTTGCCCAAGGTCACACAGCTAGTAAGTGGTGGAGCTGGGGTGCGAACCCAGGCAGCAGGGCCCCGAATCTGCCCTCTTCACCACTCTGCTCTCCTATCTCTTGGCCCTTGGATAGGCTTGGGTTTGAGACCTGGCTTAGTACACTGTGTGGCCTTTCTGAGCCACAGTTCGTGCATCTGTAAAAGATGTGGGATGGCACTGCTCTGGCAGAAATGGTGGCTATGTGGGATGCTGCTGTCGCCAGTACAGGCTGAGGGGGCATTTCTGTGGGAAATGCTGGGCGACCAAGGGGGTGGGGGAGGGCCGGAGGAGGTGTGGGAAGGGGTCTTGCTGAGGGTGGCTGTCAGGGGCTGTGCTCCTGAGGTGAGGACCATGTGGCTCTCCCTCTGCTTTTAAATTTTTTGGCTACTTGCAGCCTGGGGAGGTTTCTGAGCCAGGGATCCAACCTTCACCACAGCAGTAACAACTCCAGATTCCCAACCCACCAGGCCATGAGGGAACTCCCGCCCTCTGCTTTTTTCCTTTTTTGGGGAGCCGTCCCAGGCCAGGCCAGGGATCAGATCCAGCCACAGTTGTGCCGGATCCTTAACCCACTGTGCTGGGCCAGGGATCGAACCTGCATCCTGGAGCTCCAGAGATGCCGTGGATCATGTTGTGTCTGGGCAGGAACTCCTCCCGCCTTCTGCTTTTAGAGAGTCCCTCCCCTAAACCCAGGTGTCCCTTTGTGGTGGGAGCCTGCCCCTCTGCCCCTCTGTAAACCCCAGCCTGAACTGGGGAAGGGGGGAGGGAGCGGGAGGGGAATCGTGACCCTCTGCCAATTCTCTCTGTGCTCCCAGCGAGCCCTTGCCTACAGATGGGGTGCTAGGTACAAGATGCTTGGCCTGGAGGTTCTCGAGCCTGGTGGCTCATACGCTTCTGGGAACACTAGCTTCCTGGCCCCCATGGCCGAGGAGACCCGGGGTGTGTATTTGGCAGTATTGGGACATCTGCTGGGAGGCTTGGCGGCAACTGGACAGATGCTCTGAGTCCTCCTTGGTGTCCCAGCTTTCTGTCCCATCTGGATTCTCCAGGGAGTGCCCCCACCCATCCCCACATCCCACTCAAGCCCACCTCCTCCAAGGCCTGCCTGGGTGGCAGAACCTCTCTGATTACGGGAAATTCAGGAGTGGAAGCAGGAGGGTTTCAGCTCTGGTCGCCCGCCTGGCAAACAGGCTGATTAGTGGGGATTAAAAGGGGAGTGGGGGCCTCTGGGGAGGCTTCCTGGAGATGTCCTGTGGCTCCTGGAGCCCAGGTGGGAGCAGGTGTGTGACGCGGAGGGGCTGAGGGGCAGCTGCCTGGGGAAGCTCAAGGTTAGGACTGCTGTCTTCTGGCTCGCTGTCCCCCATCTGGTCCTTGGTTTGTGCATCTGTAGAATCCATTCATTCATTCACTCATTCATGCTCTGATCACTCACCAAATCTGTACTGACGTCTCCTCTGGGCCTCGCACTGCTGCAGCCCCAGGCTCCATCTGGCCACATGCTGACATCAGCCAAGGAGTTAAAAAAGTCCTGGTATCTGATCCCCAGCCCAGGAATGTGGATTTAACGGATCTGGGACAGGGCCTGGGCTCCCCAGGTGCTCCTCACGGGCAGTGCAGGTGGGAAACGTTGTAAAACAGGAAAGACAGCAGATGGAGGCCTGGGTCTCAAGGGCTTCTGCGTTTGAAGGGGAGGCAGGGAACACACATACGAGTTTAATGTCACTGAGGAGGAGCAGTTCCCTGCAGGACAAAGCCAGGAGTGTCTAGAGAGCCATGGGGGGTGGGGTGCCCATTTAGACAGGATGGTTGGAGGTGGACTTTTTCTTTCTTTCGGCCGCACCCGCAGCCTGTGGAAGTTCCCTGGCCAGGGATTGAACTCACGCCATAGCAGCACACTGAGCTGCTGCAGTGTCGATGGTGGATCCTTAGCTTGCGGAGCCGCAAGGGAACTCTGGAGGGGGATAATTTAAGAGGAACCATTTGTGCATAAATCTGAGTGGAGTGCAGGGGGTGGCCCCATGGATATTGGGAGGAAAAGTGTTCCAGGGAGAGGGATCAGCAGGTACGAAGGCCCGGGGCAGGAGGACTGTGCTGGGTTGTGACGTGATCCAGGAGTTCTAGAAGGAGGACACAGACAGCTATGGGGGCAGGGAGAGCAGGACCAAGGGGGCTCCCAAACCCGTACCCTGCTCCTTCTAGCTGCAGAGGGTGTTGTGGGAGGTCACTGAGCCTCTCGGGGCTTTAGTTCCCTCACCTGTAAGGTAGTCCCTGAACTGTCCTTGTGAAGCCACAGAGTGGCCGCGAGGAGACGAAGGGTAGAGCTTCCTCTCAGCTCTCCCCCTGCTGCCCCCCCAACCCCCAACTCCTCCCCCTTTGTTTCCTGCTCCCCCCTTCCTGACCCGAGGATGGACAGAACTGGAGGCAGCGGGGGAGGCAGAACGTGGGCCCTGGGCTGATGGCCTTTGTTACCAGGGGGGCACTTCTGTGCTTAAGATGGGGACCCACGCATCACCTACCTCATGGGGCGTTGTGAAGACTAACGGGGTGTGGGGGAACACAGGAAGTGCTCAGGCAGGGCCTGGTGGTTGATACCGGGTATTGGCTGAGCGCCGCGTCCCAGGCAACGCAGGAGGTCGCCCAGATTCGGGCCATTCTGGCCGCAGCTCACTCAGTGGCTCGGAACCCCCCTCATCTCTGTAAACTGGTTTATAGAACCCCCCTCATGTCATCTGTGAACTGGGCAGAATCGCATGTACCTTGCGCCGTGCGCGATGATAGAGTGGGGAGCGGGCGGCGGGCACACAGGAGGGCTCGAGGAAGGCGGTCCTGGTCTCCTGCTGACAGAGCATCTGAAGGGGGGAGGTAGTCTGAGCCCTGCAGGGTGGGGAGCTCTTTGGACTGAGGGTGCTGGCTTTTGGCAGAGGGGTGACCCTGGTGAGTCCCTGTGAGATGGTCCTGGGGTCCTTCCGACCCTCCCCTTGTCAGGCGTGGGAGGGGTGGGGTGATCCTTGGAAGCCTTCAGTACTCAGGGGCCTGTGCTCTGGGCCTGGCTCTGCTGCTGTGTGACCTTGGGCGGGCAGGCTGCCTTCTCTGGACTGTGCAGTGACGGTATTGGGTGAGGAAAGCTCTGACCCCACTCCTCTACCCGGGAGCCTTTCCCGCAGGGGCGCAGAGCTTCCCAGAGTCCAGGCCTCCTTGATCAAGCACCGTGCTTCCCAAAGCCGGCCTCCGGGCCTCTGCCTGGGCCGTGCCCTCCTCCTGGCACGCCCTTCCTGATGTCTGCCGGGCAGTCAGATTCCTTGTCCAAATCCTGACTCAAAACCTGAAGCTTTCCTGAAGTTCCTGCTGTGGCACAATGGGATCAGTGGTGTCTTGGAAGCTCTGGGATGTAGGTTCAATCCCTGGACCTACCACAGCTGCGGCTTAGGTTGCAACTACAGCTCAGATCTGATCCCTGGCCCAGGAGCTCCATATGCTGCAGGGTGACCAAAAACAAACAAACAAATAAACAAACAAAAAAACCCCTAAGGTTTTCCTGACCTGCCAAGGGCTGAAATCCTGGGGTACAGGGGTCTCTCATGTACACTCATGGGTCTCCCCAAAGTTTCAAGACCATGTCACGGGCAGGACTGGCCTGGACCCCTCAGTCACCCCCTCACTCCCATTGCCTGGCCTGGAGACAGATAGGCAGACAGATGAGGGCGGCTGCTGGCCTTGGGAGCAGGTGTGGGACTGAGCGAGGGAGCTGTGCTGCCGACGTTAGGCCCCCACCCTGCCCAGCCCTGAGCGAACTGTGTGTTTTTCTGTTTCCCCCAATTTATTAAACTAGCATTTTATGACCCAGACATGCTGGAAATGAAAAGGCAAATTCTACTTTATATTCCAGTTGACCTTTATGCTTGCCTCTCGCTTGGGGGCCTGGGCTGGGGCCAGGTGATGAGATGCAGGCCCAGGTCTGCCTCCCAGGCCTGGGGGCTGGGAGGAGAGGCCTGGCCCGGGGGGCTGTGCAGGCGGGGAGCAGGGACACTCTGTCTTTCTCTTACATCTGTCACCAGCCTCTGACTCTGCTTCCCTCTCATGTCCTCCCAGCTCCCTTCCCCCTCGTCCCTTGTGCACCTTCTCTGGGCCTCTCTGTCTCTCCCTGAGTGAGGGCTGCCTCACCCTGGGGCCAGGAGGGGGAAGCAGCCACCAAGCCCAGCTGCTTGTGGCCGGGCACTCCGCAGCCTGGCACCCATGCTGGCCATGCACCTGCCTGCCACCTTGATGACCGCCTGTGGCATCTCAGTGCTGAGCCTTCCTAGTGGGCACTCCACCCCAACCTGGTAACCCCTCCGCCAACCCAGGATGCCCCCCCTGCAGAGCTCCAGAAGTTTCCCCTTGCAAGTGTGGCCTGGCCACAGGCATGTTGTGATGCTGCTCTGGGCTCTCCTTGGCTCGCCTGTGAGGTGACTGGGGTGATGAGGGCTGTGGGGAGACCAGGCCAGTCACAGGGCTGTGGACCTGCTTCAGCAAGAGAAAATCCTCACTCTGCCACGAACAGCTCTGTGACCTTGGGCAGGTCTCCTAACCTCTCTGAGCCCAGTTTTCAGTCTGCAAAATGCACAGGGTGGTTGCGAGGGTTCAACGGGATGTAAAGTGGGGAGCACAGGGCCTTGTGCCCAAAGGGCCCCAAGAGCAGTCACTGTGGTGCCCTGTGCTCCAGCCACTCTCCCTGCCCCTCCCTCCCTCCGGACCTCAGGCTTCCCCAGGCCTCACTTTGTCCCTGGGATTTGCCCGGGGTGAGGCTGGCAGCTCTTCTCGGCCCTGGCTGCAAGTTGCACATTTGGTGAGGGTGCAACCAGGCCAGTGTCCCAGGGGGATTTGAAACTCCTTAGAGCCGAAGTGTCTGCAGTGTGGGAGCCACAGAGAAGACCCCCAGCCCTGGGCCGAGGAGAGGGACCCTGATGGCTCTGGGTGTCTCAGGTCAGGGCTGTGGAGTAAAGAGAAGCAGCTGGTCTGCATTCTGCTTCCCCCCAAGGCTGGGGTCTAGGGCAGAGGACCCAGCCGGGGGCGGCAGTGGGTGTTCCTTGCAGCTTCTATCCCCCAACGCTGAGCAGCCTCCCTCCTTCTACGCTCAGGTTCTGGAAGCTGCCCCCACCCCAGCAGGAAGGGGGCAGAGCTTAACCCTTAAGAATGAATTCCAGGTGGGAGACACCAGAAGTTTAGGATGGAGGGCGGGAGCGGCGAGGGGTGTGGCTCGTCGAGGGGCGTGGCTCTTCAAGGGGCGTGGCTTCCAGGGTCAGCTCTTTTGGGAGAGGAGACCTGTGGGAAACCGGGTGCACCCAGCTCTATGAAGAACCTTTATTTTATTAAAGATGAATGGCATCGCCTATGTAGGCCTGACAGGAAGGGGTTTCCCTCTCTCACCAGGCGTCACATATTTTAAAAATGAACTCTTTCAAGTGTATGGAAAATTATGAAGGATAATACAATAAACTGCCCTTGTAGCCACCGCCTGGCTTGGTCCAATATTGAATTTTTGGTCTAATAGGGTCAGAATTTGTTTTTCTTTTAAGAAAGAAAACATCGTAAATATAATCAGAGGTCCCTTCTTGCGTCTCCTGGACCCCCTCAGAGACAGCCGCAGCCCTGCCCTGCATGGGTTGTTTTCAATTCCTCTAATTCCTGTGCACTTAAAAAATATGGACACACATGTGTTTCTCCATCGATAACACTTAGTTCTGGTTTGCATGTTTTAAGCGTGACAGACGCAGGATCACACCGTGGCTGTTCTGTGCTTGCTCAGTCACGTTGCTACAAGGTTTGCTTGGTTCCTCTCCTGTGCCAGGCAGCTCTCCACTGCGACAGAGCCCTGTGTGATTCCTGTCCGTTCTGCGTGGTCACTGAGGAGGGTTCCCGGATGATCTTTCTGGGGGACCGTCCTTGCCAATGTCTCCTTGTGCTCTTGAAGAGTTTCTCCTGGGTCATACCCAGGAGCGGGATTGCGGGCTCCTAGGGACTAAGCCTCCTGAACTTTCCCAGAGGGGCCACGTTTCTTCTCACGTTCTGTGCCGGGACATTGGTTTCCTTTCAAACCCAACCCCCCATTAGGAGCCCGGGAGCTTGTTTGGATATAAGCCAGCCCTGCTAAGGGGACTCTGGGGGTGTGAAGTCTTATTTCATCAAGTCCCTGGGGGCTTCCTGGACCTGCATTTGGAGGTGCCCCTCCTGGCTCTGCCACAGATCTGCTGTGTGACTTTGGGCCAGTAACTGGATCTCTCTGAGCTGGGGTAGCCTCATCTCTGAAGTGGGGGTGACGATGACAGTGAGGACCCAGACAGGGCCGGCCCTTTCCTCCCTTGGGTGTAGCCTGTGGTGTGTCCAGGGTGGCTGGAGCCTGGCTGGGCTCTGGGTTCATGCAAGAGTGGGTGTCCCCCTTGACTCTGTGAAGTCGTGCTTGGATTCACTGTTTTGCTCCGCAAACATCGGGGACCCCTGTTTTGTGCAGACTGTGCCATGCTTTTGACACATGGAGTATGGGCCAAGGACCCTGAGCCGGGAGTCACGTGGGCAGTAATTCAATGACAGTGAGATGAATGCTGTAGTGGGGGTGAACGAGGTGCCCTGAAGCTGCATGAGGGGGCCCCTTAACCAGCCTGAAAGTGGGCTGTCAGGAAAGGCTTCCTGAAGGAGGACAATAGCAGGTACTGGCCAGGACACAGTCACTAGTGGGGGGTTGCTGGCGGGCGGTGGGTAGGTGGGGGTTCCTGGCGGCAGAGGGATGGGGCTGAGGACCTGAGGTGCTTTGTGGGGCTTGGCCGTCTGCCTGCCTGGGGCTGCTGGGGCTGCTGGGGCTGGGTGACCAGCGGGAGCCGTGGCCTGACTGGGTGTCTGCCTTCCCTATGGGGGTCGGTCGCTCTTGACCGTGGGGCGGCCTCAGCTTGCAGCTGGAAGGGGTTTTTGGGAAGCCTGAAGTATGAGGAAATGTTAAGTGCCTTATAAGCACTTGGATTATTTTAAATTGCTTAAGTGGTTTCTGAGATGGTCCTCGGTGTCCTGGTGACACAGACGCAAAATCTATTAGGAAAGTACAACAAACTCGAGAAGCGGAGAGCAGCCCCTCACTGCCTCCCTTCCCACCCCGACCCCCCGGCCTGGCTGGTCAGCCTGGACGGGGACCCCTCCTCTCACCTCCCAACCCCAGACCGGGGATCCCGGGGGCAGGAAGAGAGGGCACCTAAGAGGGGCTCCTCTAAAGATGCTTCTCTCTCCCGACTGAGCCTCTGACTGGCAGCCAGGGGCACCTGGAGCAGCTGAGGCATGGCATGCTTTTCAGTTATGGCTTGTGTGGGCGCATCAGACATTCCCCTGGGTGTCCCAGGGCGCCAAGGACATACCCCAGCCCAGCCTGGCCGGGGGCACTGCTCCCTGCGCACCTGCTAGAGAACTCTTTGGCCTGGCGTGGCCGGCGTGTTGCACTCTGGGCACCGTTCACCAGCGTGTGCGGGCGTGGGCACCTGTGTGTTCTCCTTCGCTTTCAATCAACCACGGCCTCTCCTGGGTGACCCCACAGCGCTCTTGGGGTGCCTCTGTCAGTGCAGAAGGCCTTCGTGTGGCTCCTGGCACTGCCCGCTGCCGGCCTCCTCAGGACAGAGACTTTGCCTCTGATCCTGTGCTCTCACACGCAGGCAGGCTGGGCAGGAGCCGGGCCCTCCCTGCATCCAGAACGCCCTGGGGACCAGGGCCTCCACCCCCGGCTGCCCTGAAGGTGTTGAGAGCCATGGTGGCTGATCATCACTGACCAGGCCGCGCTGTCTGTCTGTCCATCTCCTCCACCCTCACCCCACCTGCCTCATTCTAGTGTGACCAGTCCTGCCGCCGCCTGCCCGGTATGTCCATTTCACGGATGAGCTTTGCGAGGTGGTGGCTCACGGGGCCTGCATCTGCTCAGGGCTGGCCCTGAGCCTCCTTCACTTCTTCAAGGAGAGCTTTTGCCTCAGGCCTTCCAGGTCCTGCTCCCTCCGGGCCCTTGCACAGCAGTTCTCTCTGCGGGGGGTGCCCTCCCTTCTTTTCTAACTAGCCTTGGCACCTTGGCGACATCACTTGGACTTAGTTTTCCCCTCAGTTTTCCCATCTGCAAAGTGCATCCAGACTTAATTTACTGGCTACTTTCTGAGGGTCCTGAGGAAGGAGCTTTCCCACTTCTTCCTGGAGGGCCTTAAAACTCTTCTTTTGGGGAGCTTGAAACCACTTTTTTTGTTTTCCATGCAACCATGATATCAGGGTATCAGCTGCTTCATTTGTTCTACCCCAAGGTACACAGTGAGATGAGGGAAAGGCCTTGTGATCTGGAGCGCATTGTACATTTTTACTCTATTGATTTTGCATGATTTCCCAAATCCCGCGGCTCCTCATACTGAAACCCTACCCATTCTTCATGTCCAGCTTCCAGTCTCCTCCTCATCTGGGGCCCTCCCTGCCCACACCAGCCTCCACCTGCCTCGGGCTCCATCTCCCACTGTCGGTGCTGGCACCAAGCTTTCACGTCCTCTCGTCTCCCATTGACAGGAGGAGAGAAAGAGATCCTGAGTTAGGGTCTATGTCTTTCTTCTGTGGCTCCCCATAGAATTCAGCGTGACCCATGCCGCAGCAGTGACCCAAGCCCCTGCAGTGACAATGCCAGATCCTTAAC
The DNA here is from genome assembly GCF_054392235.1 of Sus scrofa. Classification (NCBI taxonomy): domain Eukaryota; kingdom Metazoa; phylum Chordata; class Mammalia; order Artiodactyla; family Suidae; genus Sus; species Sus scrofa. The sequence continues at coordinate 38,819,547 of NC_139389.1, read as the reverse complement.
CAGCTGAGGCACCAGGGACTTAGCTTTTGTTTGGTTTCTGATTAAAAGTGTACATTTTATGGACAGTTCAGGATTCAGCACATGAATATGGCGCCCAGCTTTAAGGACCTTCCGGCGCCTGCTCTAGGCAGCATTTGAGCATCTCTTAGCAACTGCGACAGGGCTGGAGGGCCTGTGGGGACCAGGAAAAGGAGCTTGGGATTGACCGCGACAGTTTCCCATGTACAGTCTTTCATGGTCATTGCACACAACGGTCCTGCAGAGTGGTCAGGGCAGATGCCCTACTTTATAGAAGAAGAAACTGTGGAAAGGGAATGCTCAGCTAGTTAGCATGGGAGCGGGGCTTAGAGCCAGGGCCCCAGCCACCCAGCGCCCTGCTGGGCCCCCCTCCAGGCACCCGGATGTTGTGGGCGGGCCCTTCAGCCCAGCACCTGTTGGTGCTGGAGTCTGTGGGTGGTGTCAAAGATGGTTTGCAGCCTGGCATCATGTTGGCCTCTCTGCTCCGCAGAGCAGGGGCTAGTCAGCCTAGGTCCTGGGCGGGTGGCCTGATGCCCCCTTGTTGGTGCTGCTGTAAAAGCCAGCATGGTTCCTGCAGATCTGCGTGAGAACAGAAGAGCATCAAGGGCAGATGAAAAATGCCCATGCCTCCTCCTCCCCATCCAGAGTGACAACCTCCATGAGCTGGTGTCTCTCCTCCTAGTCCTTTGTGTGTTACTTCCAGAGTTGAGATCGTAGCATCCGTGTGGTTCTGTCCACCAGTTTACAGCTGGGAGCGTTTTCCAATATTCTTAGATTGTCTTTGAAACACGTATGTCGTCCCCCAGTGGGGCGGGGGGTTGTCTTATGTGTCACGTCTCACTGGTGGCTGGTGGGGTGTGAGCCTTCTGACCATCTCTCGGCCGTGTCTGTGTGTGTCCAGCGGACTCCCTCTGCCCGGGGAGGCGTGGCGGCTAAGGCTTGGGAAGCGGGGTGGGAGGGCGTTATCCAATTGGAGCGGTTATCCTGGGAGTGACAGGTGCTCAGGTGGCCCCTTTGGGGGTGGGTGGGAAGGGGGACGTGGCAGGTGGAGCGTGGGAGGCAGAACCAGGTGTGCTCTGTGATGCCGTGGGCGTGGGCCGAGGGGCCCAGCTGGACTGCAGGCCTGAGGCTGGGGTGTGGCTTCACTTGATTTCTGCTCAGGATGGAAGCCCTCGAAGCCCAGGAAATTAAGCTTGGGGATTGCAATCCAGGGTGGCGGCTGAGGGAGGGTGGTGGCAGGGGGCCAGGCTGGCAGGGAGGGGAGTTGGCCTCACTCGTTCCCTTTGCTGTGGTTGGTTAGAGTATGGCAGAAGGAGGCAGAAGCCCCTGGGGCTCCAGGGGTGGCATTGGCTTGGCACTCGTCTCGCCCACTGACTCCGACCCTCCCTCCAACCCCTGCCACTTCCAGTCCCTGGCCCTCACAGTGTCTAATCTGCTAGCCTCTGCTTCTGATGTTCCTCAGCCCCTCAAGAAGGTCCCGCCTTTGCTTTACATTCCAAAAATTTGAAGCATAACTTAGACACAGTGATACTACTTATTGAGCTTTCGTAAATGCATGTCCTTGTGTGAGCATCAAGACACAGGGCATTTTCAGTATCTCAGCGGGATCCCTTGAGCCCCTCCTGGCCCACACCCCTCCTCCCCAAGGCTACTCAGCAGCCTGACTTCTCACAGCATAGATTGGTTTTGGCTGGTTTTGACCTTCATATAAATAGGATCGTACAGTAAGAATTTTGCGTGTGGCTCTTTTCTTTTTCTGTTTTTTGTTTTTGTTTTTGTTTTTTTGTCTTTTCAGGGCTGCACCCATGGCATATGGAGGTTCCCAGGCTAGGGGTCAAATCAGAGCTGTAGCCGCTGGCTTACGCCACAGCCACAGCAACGTGGGGTCTGAGCCGAGTCTTTGACCTACACCACAGCTCACAGCAATGCCGGATCCTTAACCCACTGAGTGAGGCCAGGGATCGAACCCGTGGCGTCATGGTTGCTAGTCGGGTTCGTTAACCACTGTGCCAAGACAGGAACTCCGTGTGTGGCTTTTTTCACTCACACCGTCTATGAGATTCCCCTGGGTGGCTGGGTACTTTGGCAATTTCCCCTCTTCACTGCCCCATACTATTCCACTGCGTCATTGTTGGCACAGTTCAGCATTTGTTTACCCATTTTGCTGCTGCTGGTCATCTGGGCTGAATCCAGTGTTTGGCTCTGATGAATAAAGCTCTTCTGAACTTTTGTGTACGTGTCTTTTCATGGACATAAGTGCTCATTTGTATTATGTATATGAGTATAGGTCTAAACAATTGCTGGCTCTCTGGCTGTGTGAATGGTTAGATTGAGGAGGAACTGCCAAACATTTTCCCAAAAGGATTATACCCTCTTGCCACTTTTTTTTTGGCTTTGGAAATTCCACCTGTGCTTCAAAGGCCCGTCTCAAATGCTCCCTCTCCCGACATCCTGATGCATGACTTCGCTGGTCACTGGGACGTCAGCTCTACCAGGCACACTTGTGTCCCTTTGTTTCCGGGCTTTGTCTCCAGGGCCTGGGATGTAGTCGGTGCCTCATAAGATGAGCAGTTGCATTGCTGTGCCTGGCACCGTGTCAGGAGTCCTACATGGGTTATCTAGTGTAAGGTGCTGGCTGGGACCTCAGCGTCACTGCCTGTTCTCCAGGTGATGACGCTGAGGCTTGTGCAGAAAGCAGCGCGGCCTGCAGCTCTCCCCGAAGCCTATGCTCATTCTACAGTTCTCGGCGGCGGCATGTGTTTGGAATTTCTTGCTCTTTTTCAGCTCGCCCACTTTGATTTCACTCGGCCTCATATTCTAGTCCGGGGGTTGTTGAATTAAATCTCGTGGGTGACCTAGTTAGCTTGTGACCCAGCCAGCTCCTGAAGGATCTGTCAGCTTTTTCTTCATCCTGAGTCTGTGCCCTAGAATCAGGGATTTCGAGGTTGGGGTAGGGGTGGGAAGGCTGAAGAAACTCACTCATATGCAATGAAAGCCCTGTTCTGGCACAGCCAACATTTGTACCCTTTCAAAATCCCTTTCCATTGGTTGTGACAATCGCTGAGGTCCCAGCCTGGCCACTGTCATGTGCATTTTCTGAGTGACACATTTGCTTCCCAGGGAGGTGGTGTGATGTGTCTGGGGTTGTCAAGGAGCCTGGATGAGCACCTGCCTTCCCTGTGCTGTCATGTTGCAGGGCTGGGCTGGCAGCTGCTAGAGAATTGGACGTAGGCTAAAAACCCAGCAAGGCTTGTCCCAGGGCCACTTTGGGAGGCTGGAAAGGCTCTTTCAGGACATCGATTTACTAAGTGGTCTTTTAGAGCCCTGAAAGGTTTGCTGGGAGTCCTGGGGCAGACCCCCAGAGGAGCCTGGGGCCAGAAGGCCACTGTCCGCGGTGCTGAAACAGGGCCTCGTTGTTGGGAGGCAGAGGAAGGCCGTAGAGCTGGCCTTGGGGGCTCTCTGGGTTCCCCTGAGGTGCTCCCCTGCCAGTTTCAGTGGGAGGTGGCCATGTGGCGGGGCAGACGGTGCGGGCGCCTTGATATTTTAATTGAAGCCTGGAGACACGGTTGCTCTCTCTGCTGCGCTAACAATGTACGGAATAAATAATTCAGCGGTGGCTGTGTTGTGCCTGCTGTTCTCACCCATGGGGGTGGCCACACGTGTGCTCAACACACAAGCTGCCGGGTGGGCCAGGAGCTGCTATTACGGGCTGGCGGCTGGACCGGCGGCCTCACATTGCCGTTTTAACAGGGCCCAGGTCACCCCTCAACCCGGGTGAATCGTTTCCTCCCAGGCAACCCCCAAGGAGAGGTTAGCCGAATGCAGGCCAGCTGCTCCTGTGTGCTGCAGTTAAGTGGCACTTAAAGGTCCGTTTGCCCTCAGACCAGCCTGAAATGCCAGCAACCTGGAGGAAAAGCCCCTCTTAATGGGCACTCTCCCTGGGCTGTATTTGAACTGGTTCCATTTGCTTCAGCAAATATTTATGGAGCTCCAAGTTTGTGCAAGATACCAGAGCAGGTGGTGGGGGTGGGAGAGTTGCCAGGGAATAAATCTGGGTCCTTCCTGGATGGGGAGGTATGGCTCGCATAGGATTTGTCACAGCTCAAGTTGTGGGTGTGGGAGGGCTGTGGCGGAGGTGCAGGTGAGGGTCTGTGGGGGCTCAGATGAGGGAGAGGTGTGTTCTGGCAGGGCACACATGGGGTGGCTGCCTGGAGGAGGTGTCCTGCCAGTAGAGAGGGAACCATGACCGTGCTCCAAGGGAAAGGACAAGTATGGCCGGAACGTGAGCTGTATCTGGTATGGATGCAGCAGGGCTGGGGGCATGGGAGAGGGTCAGTGGAGAGGGAGTTGGGAGCAATTAGGGCCTTAGGCCGAGTGTGGACTTGATCTTGAGGGTGGTGCCTTGGTCCAGTCTGGGGTTTAAAATATTATTTTGGGGAGTTCCTGTTGTGGCTCAGTTGTTAAGGACTAGTTTCCATGAGGACACAGGTTCGATACCTGGCCTCACTCAGTGGGTTAAGGTTCCGGCGTTGCCGTGAGCTGTGGTGTAGTTGAAGATGCAGCTTGGATCTGGTGTTGCTGTGGCTGTGGTGTAGGCTGGCAGCTGCAGCTCCGATTTGACCTCTAGCCTGAGAACCTCCATATGCTATGGGTGTGGCCTTAAAAAGGCAAATGCCACACACAAAGATATTCCTTTGGGCGTGGAGTGGAGGGTTGTGTGCAAGCTAAGGCCTGGGACCAAGTGAGAGGTTAGGAGACTGATGGAATAGTTCAGATGGCGGTTCCGGTGGCCCGAATGATGGCCATGGACTTAGAGTCCGTCATTCATTCACCAGCCAAACAGTAAGTCATCTGTTAGGCTAGCTTAGGAGGACAGCAGTGAGGAAAAGACGTGAAATGCTTGCCCACGTGGAGTTGACCTTCTGGAGCGGGAACAAGACGGTAAACGGCAGTGATTCAGTGGTGACAGGTGCTGTGGAGGAAAATTGCAGAGGGTCAGGGGTTTTGAGAGTGGAGGAGGAGGCAGACGGCTCTTTTCAACAAGGTGTCAGGGAGGTAAGGAAGGAGCCAGGTGGCTGGCTGGCCTTGTGGCGGGGGTGGGGGTGGGGTGGCATGGGGGCACAGGCAGTGCAAAGGCCCTGAGGCCGCAACAGCCTTGGTCTGTCTGAGGAACAAGGAGGCTGAGAGAAGAGGCTGCAGAACTGGATCTGTGGGAACTCCTGGGTCCCCGGGCGGAGTCTGACCGTTCACTCCAGGTGCAATGAGCGCCCTTTGGAGGGTTTTAAGCAGAAAGTGATGGGTCCAGATTTATGTTTAAAAGCACTCTCTGGCTGCCCTACGTAGACTGAATTTGTAGCCTTGTCAGAGGCAGACACGAGGAGTTGATAACCTTCCCTCCCTCCTCCCCTCCCCTCTCTGCCCCCTTCCTCCCCTCCTTCCTCCCTCCCCTTCTGCCCCCCCCTCCCCCCCGCCCAGGGCACCATCAGCCCCCAGCCTCGGCTCCACAGAAAGCTGCTGCGGAGGCTCCCAGGAGGCCTGGCGGTTCCGCAGAGAGCCCTGTTCTTCCCCACCCCTGGTCCCACACCCCTGGTCCCCAAACTCCAACCCACCTGGCCTGGGACCCTCAGCCACTGTGGGATGGGCCTTGTCCAGGGCCCTCTCTGAGCCTCAGCTGTCCTCACCCATAAGGTGGGTGTCGTGGCACATGTTCCTCATGGCACGGATGTGAGGCTTAAGTGGGGGAGTGTATGTGACAGCTGCAGACGGAAGGCCATTGTTACTGCAGTTTTCAAAGCCAGAGGGAGACCAAAGGGAACGGTTGAGCGGGGCCCTGAGAATAGCTCTTTAGGAACCTGTGACTCTAAATAGTGGCCCTGGTGAACCATAAAGGGATTCAAAAGCTGCAGGGAAGGGATATTTGGGGAGGCAGATGGCTGACAAACTGCCAGGGCCAGTGGGCTGCGCCGCCCTGTCCTGAGGGCGACGTGGTGACCCTAGGCTGGGGCCCCTGAGCCCTGTCCTCCCAGGAGGTCCTTCCTCAGCTCCCCCTGTGCCCCGCGCCCCGTCCAGCCCCTCCCCACCAGGAGGATGGCCCGGGAGGCAGTTTCTGGCCGGAACCTGCGGCGGGCACCAGAGCCTCCTCCCTGGCGGGGTGGGCGTGCCCCCGCCTTCCATGCCTCGTCCTCGTCCTTCTCTCCCCCGCAGAGAAGCTGCTGCGGCCCCAGCCCCAAGCCGGACAAGGCCTGGCCGCAGAGCCTCCCTGGCCCTCCCTGGGAACTTGCTTGAGTTAACGGCCGCTCGTATTTTTGGCAGGGAGCTGGCAGTGAGACCCAGGCTGGGTGTGTTAATTGTGGGGCTCCTGGGACCCCCGATTGCTGGCGGGAATTGTAGCTCTGCTGGGGTCCCCCAGGCACAGCTTATAGAGCTGTAAGCAGGGAGACGCTGCCTCCCTGGGGCATGGAGGGGGGGACCCAAAGAAAGGCCTGTTTAATTTAATTCTGTGTTTTATTGCTCCTTGGATAAATAACCTTCATTAAGACGGAAGGTGGGGGGACGGACAGGGAAGTTTGATTAATTTAGAGCCGATTTCTCATTTGTTAATTTTCTCCCAGTTCAGCAGGATTATTAAAACAAATTACAGACACTGCTCTCCCCTCCCTGGGCTGGAGCTGGGCTTGGCTCACAGGACTGATCCCCCGCCCCACTGTTTCCGCTACAGTTACTTAGGGGATGGAGGAGGACTTCCCTGCGTTTGGGTCTCTGGGCAAGGCCCCTGTTTCTTTCCTTTTTTTTGGTTGGCCATACCCACCCATGGCCTATGGAAGTTTCCAGGCTAGGGGTCAAATCGGAGCTGCAGCTGCCAGGCTACACCACAGCCACGGCAATGCCAGATCCAAGCCGTGTCCATAGCTCATGACAACGCCGGATCCTTGATCCACTGAGCGAGGCCAGGGATCGAACCCGCGTCATGGATACTAGCTGGGTTCGTTTCCACTGAGCCACATTGGGAACTCCCAAGGCCCCCGTTTCTCATTGCAGCCTTCCAGGTAGAGCTGGACAACCAGGGGCAGGGGGAGCTGGCTGGCCTGGGCCCTCTCCCTCCAGCAGCACCGGTTACCTGGGTGGGCGGGGGCCTGGGGCGTGGGAGAGGCCTGCCAACTCCAGCCCCTGCCATGGTGTCCAAGGGAGTGGGACAGGCAGGAACACGGCCCCCAGGCCGCCCCACATTGGTGCCCTGTCCCTCAGTTTTCCTCCCCACTGACCCTCCAGGCCTGCCAGCCCCCGCTCACCCTGAGCTCTGTCTGCCAGCCAGGCTGGGTCTCACACTGGCTGGATCAGCCCTGCAGAAAACTGTCCCCTGCCGGGCATTGCACCGGCGGGGGGGTGGGGGGGAGGGTTGGGGAGTGAGGAAGCAGGTGTAGCTATGAGCCTGCTTGATGGGCAGCTGGGCAGGGCAATGACATTGGGGTGTTATGGACATTCTTTTGTGTTCCCCAAAGTGCACAGCAGTGCTGCCTCTGCTGGTCCTGACTGTACCCAAGTGAGTGAGTGTGAGTGTGTGTGCGTGTGAGTGTGTCTTCCCTTGTCCCCAGTGGCTGACACTCTGGAGCGTGACACAGGATTATCTGAGCTGCCTACCTGGCCTTGGCGACCCCAAGGGTGACCATGGGGAGACCCATTTCTGCCCGCTCTCTGTGGGCTCCTGACCTTCCACTCCCCCAGCCTGCCCTGGGGAGCTTTCTGCTGTCTCCCCAGCTCGGGGTGCCAGGCAGGACAGCTGGCCCTGTAGCCTGGGCCAGGCAGGGCACCACCTTGACCTTGAAAGCCTGGGGCTGAGGAGTGGCCCCTGTGGCTCACAGGCTGTGGAGGCTGCCAGTCCTGCGAGGCACAGCTAACTCCAGACGCTGTGTCGGATGAGAAGGGCCATGGCAGGGGGACAGGGTGTGGGCTGGGGGGTCTACTTTAGACACTGTTCAATGACAACCTCCCCCAGGAGGTGGCGTGTGGTCGGAGATATGAGTGAGTGGATTGGCAGGTGTGTGGCTCTGTGGGGGACGAGCCAGCAAGGCTGAGGACACAGCAGGTGCACAGGCTCTGAGGCCGGCGGACCCTGCTTGGGGGCTTGGGGGCTAAGGAGGCCGGTGTGGCTGCAGGGAAGTGAATGGGGAGGGGCTGGTAAGAGCTGAGGTCAGTGAGGCAGCAGGTGCTGGGGAGATACCTGGGGGACCTCAGGCCCTTCCGAATATCCCTGCAGATGCCTGCTGTTTGCTGGGACTGAGGGGGGCCCTGGCTGTGCCCAGCTGTGCTGGGTGGCGGGACCCCTCCCCAGGCTCTGCTTCCTGCGGCTGCCCCCAGTGGGATGGGCTGAGTTAATGGGGGGTTAGTCTGGGTTAATGGGGGGTTAGTCTGGGTTAATGGGGAGATCTTTGTCAACTCTCTGGCTTTTGTGGAGATTCTGGGGCAGAGGCCTGGGTGGGGTGGGGAGGGGCCAAGCTCCCCTGGCGCGTCGCTCTCAGAGGTGTCAGCTCACATCCCCAGTTGCTGGAAACTGGACACATGGCTGGGACAGGCACAGCCTGTGGACATGTCCTGCCCGTCTCTTCATTGTCTGGACAGGCCCCAGACGTGCTGGTGGCTCTTGCCGAGGGCTCAGAGGGAGGCCAGGCAGCTGTGGAAGAATTTCTGCCTCTGGCATTGGGGGGGGCGGCGGCGGTTTCTGTCAGTAGCTGAGCTGTGAGGGCCAATGACTTCCTTCTGTCTCCAAGTTGTGGTCTAGAAAATGCGGGTGATAAAATCTACCTTGAGGGGGTGTTGTTCAGAGTAAATTAAATGAGGTTAGACGTCTCAGTCACAGGTCAGGCCCCCAGAGCAAGAGGATGGGAGGCCGTTTTCCTGGGAGGAGAAGGAAGTAGACGCTTCCAGGGCTGGTGCCTTAACGAGCTGGTCCCCCATTGAGTGCCTGGGGCCCATCCCACTGGGGCTGGTGGGAGACGGTGCAGGGCAGGTTCTCAGCACGGGGCGGGGGCCCTGCTGTTCCCCACCAGGTCCCAGTGCCAGGCTCATGGGGCAGGGGGCATGTGGTCGCTGAACTGAATCAGACGTTTGGAGGTTTCTGCAGAAGGTGGAGAGGCGCAGACGGGTCTGGGCTCAGATCCACCCCAGAGCACATGTGCCATCCTTTGGGAGAAGCTGGGTCCTTCAGGCTGGAGGCCGAGTTCTGGGCTGAGAAGCAGAAGTGGCACGCGGGGCTGGAGGCCTCCGGTGAGTCGGTTCAGTCCTTAGTTCCCTGGGGAGGTGGCAGAGCATGACGGCAGGCAGAGCCCAGCTGCCAGGCTGCAGGTGCGTGTCTTCGGGCAGGTCATTAACTCTTTGGGCCACAGTTCCCACACGGGCAAACTCGGCTAAGTGCTGGTACCTCTGTGGCCGTTTCTGGTGAGGACTCTGTGCTGACGCCACAGCCTGGCACACAGTAAGCCCTCAGTAAATGTTAGCTGTTATTGCGATCGTTACTTTAGGAGCTTAGAGGAGACACCCGGGGCACAGGATGGAAGAGGGTCCAGTCTGTGGTCACACAATGGTTCTTTCCATCATGACCAGCTCCCAGAGCGGCAGAGGGCACCGGCAGCGGAGGAGAGAGGCAGGGGTGGCCTCCCCTCCCCCTGGGCCCATCCCCTGGCCCCCTTCTCACCTGCTGTGCCACTGGGGCAGATGGAGAACCCCCAGGAGGCCAGTTATCTCCAAGGAGTGGGCTTGGCCCAGAGGGGCAGCTGGCAGCTGGCCCTGGAGAACCCTTTGCCTGGCTCCTGGCTCCAGGCTCCAGGCTCTTCCTGTGGTCTTTGGTGGGCACAGAATTTTGGGAAAGGTGCCTAAAGCCAAGACTTCGTCCCGGGAGGAAACTCTTGGAGCTGGAGGGCTTGTGGGGACCTCTCTACCTGCACAGACAACCCCCGGCCCTGGCCGCCCTCGCCTCTTTTCTGGACGAGTGCAGCTACCTCCCCTCGGCCCCTGGGTCCGTTTTCCATCCAGCTGCGTCTCGTGCTGTGTTCTCCCATCCTCCATGTTGTTGTTTTTCCTTGAGCCAGCCGTGAGCTCTTGGCCGCAGGACCTTTGCACCTGTCCCCCTCCTATCTGGGTTGTTCTTCCCTTTCACCTGGGTGTTGCCCACCCCCGTCCTTCAGGTGCCAACTCATTATCCCTCCCCAGGGAGCCCTCCTTGGGCACCCTGACCAGATCCAGGGCTCCACTGCAGCTTCTCACAGGCTCTGGCCTCTCCCCAGCTCGTGTCGGGGGTAGTCGTTGCGTATGTGCTGGTGTGTGTATCGGGGTAGGACCCAGCTCCATGAGGATGGGCATCTGCCTGCTTTGCTCACGGTGGCGTCCCGGTGCCCAGCATCGCGGGCACAGGGTGAGTCTCAGTGAATGCATTTTGAATGAGTGGATGACGGGGTGGGAGGCCCCTGGCGCCCCCACCCTGGCCAGGGCCAGGAGCCCCTACTGTGCAGTTAGGGATGGGGCTTCCACAGAAAGTGCCCCCCAGGAGGGAACCCTGGGTGGAACGCCACCCTGAGCTCACCGCACGTGGGCCCCTTCCTGAGGGTGCGGATGAGCGACAGGTCAGCTCCAGGGTCCTATGCCCGAGGACAGCTGTGGGGCAGTCAGGGGTCAGAGAAGCTCTTGAGGATGGGCGCCCCCTGCAGGCTCGTCTCAGGGTGGTTGGGGTGGGGCTGGCTTGGCTCTAGGGCCCCGGGGAAGCTGAGCTGGGTGCTGGGTTGGTGGGGCCAGTGGGGAGAAATGGGCTCTGGAGTGGCCAGCCACCAGCCTGCCCTCTGGTCTTGGCTAAATGCTGCCACTTGGCCCACCCACTGCTCGTTTTCCTCAGCTGGAGCAGGCCAGTGTGTTCAAACTCTTTAGCAGCAGACACATTTCCCCCCAGAATCTGGTAGAGAAGCCTGTTTGTGAGAATCAGGTAAAAGCGGCTGCTGCTCTGGCTCGTCCCCTCTTTCACTGATGATGGCTCTTCATTTGCAGAGCCTGTGACATGAGGGCTTTGGTGCCAGGTTCTGTCCTGAGTCCTGGGCCAATAAGCAAGGTTGTTGAAATCCCTCTGTCCCCAAGGGACTGATCTTCCAGTGGGGGTGGGGGGAGGGTGGCAGAGGAAATGTAACAGCTGGTGCAAAGGTCCTGAGGTGGCCTCCTGTCTGGCGTGTTGGGAGAAGTAGCACGAGGCCCAGTGGCTGGGGCAAAAGAAGGGAGGGGCGGTCAGGAGGCTAAGGGGGGTATCGCATAGGGCCCAGTGGGCTGTGGAGATAGACCTCTTGATGGGAGGAGCTGCTCTAACTGGCCACCAGCTGGGGAAGGGCCGGGCTGTGTGGGGAAGGTGACAAGTGTGGGAAGTGGGGGCAGTGAGGAGGCGAGGCCAGACCAGGGTGGCAGCAGCGGAGGAGGTGAGCCTCGGCTGGGTTCTGGATCTTGTTTTCAAGGCAACAGTATTTGCTGAGAAATCAGATTTGAGGCATGAGAGATAAGAGTCAAGGTTGTGCCTGACCCTGGGAGCTGAGCTTGGCCGCCTGGCTGGGGGTCCCATTTGACGGCCAATAGAGCAGGCAGTGGGTGGGAGCCTGGGGTTTGGGTGGGTGCCCCTTAGGCTGTGTAGGTGGCCTGGGAGTGACTGGTGGGGGATGGAGGTCTGGGTCCCGGGTGGCCAGCGTTCAGGATCAGCCATGGAGGCTGAGCAGGGGCTGCCTGGATGGGTCGGGGGGTTACCAGGAGAGCGGGGAGCTGGGCAGCTCTGAGAAGGGACAGTGTGCTCAGATGCCACCACAGGGTCAAGTGTGGTGAGGACTGGGTGGAGAGCTCCCAAGGCCACCTGGTCCCTGGCCCTGGGGGTTACCTGCCTTGCCTGCTTGGCTGCACCTCCCTCCCTGGCTGGTTTTGGCTGCCCCGCCAGCCCAGGGCGCAGGCTCCCTCACTCCAGTGGGCCCCACTCCAGCTTGGCTGGGGCCAGACTGTGATATAAATTACCCAGAGTGATGGGGCTGTGACTTTTATCGGCTCTTGTGTTCAATAATGTTACTACATCCCATTAGACCACATTATATTAACACAGAGCCATCTAGTCCACGCAGGGCAGCACAGAGACTTGACTTGGGAGGACACGGGGCACACACTGTACTTGGTCCCTTGGCCCAGCCACGCCACCATCGCTGGCCAGCAGGACGCCCGAGGCAGCCAGTTCCTGGGGTGGTCCCAGCCCCGCCACCACTCCTGCAGCTGCGGGTGGATCAGAGGGTTCTGTGGAAGAGGGTTTTTGATGTCGCTCCCGCCCACGGAGGCTCCACCCCCTGTCCTTACCTTGTGAGTCCAGAGGTCCTTAAACCGCCACCGCACGGGTGTGGAAACTGAGAGTCAGAGCCGGAAGTGCTGTGTTCAAGAGATGCGGTGAAGAAGGGCCAAGGCATGGACTCGGTTCCCCATCCCGCTGCTTCCCAGGGGCAGGGGTGGTGCGGGCAGAGGCCAGGAGGCTGGAGTGTGTGCCTGGCGGGGCATAGAGGTGAGAGCAGCCAGGTGTTGGAGTCAGACAGACCCAGGTTCAAATCCTGCTTGGCTACTTGCTTCTTGGGCCTCAGTTTTCTCATCTGAATAGTCAAGGTAATACTAGCCGTCACTTCCTGGGGTTACTGTGTGAAGATTAAGCGAGAGGACCCTGTGCAGTGCATGGCACCGAGCTGATACCTTGAACGGTGGTGCCTGGCCTGTTGGGATCACATCACCGCCAACACCTGCACAGCCTCTCACCTGCTGCCCCCACCCTGGGTTTCACAGCTCCCTGTGCTGGTCCCCGGCCCTGTCCCCAGATACTTGGGTGTGGCCTGGTGCCCAGTGCTGCCCAGCCCCCTAGCTCACAGGCTCATGGTGGCACAAGGAAGGTCCACCTTTGTCCTAGGTGGGCCTGGGTGTGGCTGCCGCCCGGGCACTGGGTGACTTCCGTCGTAAACCAGGCAAGGGTCTCCTGTCTCAGGCGTGGGGAGAGTTAACGGAGGGTCTGTCAGTAGCGGCCGCACCTGGTATGTGTCAGAGGCATAGTGATGGCTCTGGGCGTCTTGGATGTTGGCCCTCTTTCCAAGCAAGCATGTTCTCCCAGGTCAGCCTCATAATGAGGCTGACAGGGGCCAGGGTCTCACCCCTGAGCCCATTTGACAGACGTGGAGACCGAGGCTCATGGGCTGGTGACTTGCCCGCAGTAGGCGGCACCTGCCTCTCGCCTCCGGGAACCTGGGCTGTGGGCCCTTCTTGGGGGGGTGCAGTGCTGTGGCCACTCGGGGTTTCCCCCCAGCTGGGCCCTTCCTCCCCACCCTGGGCTCCTCTGTCCCTCGGATCACTGTTGACAAGGTTACGGAGTCAGCATGTAAATCCTGCAAAAGTGAGTGTAATTTATTGATCTACGTTTTGCTTATGAAACAGGACAAGTGCTGATTTGAGGATCCGGTTTGCGCTCACCCTCGGCCACAAGCTCCCCCTCCCGCTCCCGGGCGCTTATCTGCAGTAATTCCCCAGCCTGCACCCAGCCGCTCCTTTGTCAGCCCTGGAGCCTCTGCACTCTGCGCCTCCATTCTTCTCCAGCCTCCGTGCCTTATCGGGGGGCCCCCCCTTTTTCCTGGGCTCCTAAGAAAACATATAATGTTTAAAAGGGTGAGACAAGGGGCTGAATAAAGCGCTTTCTGGGGAAATATTTGTTCAAAGGCCTGTTGCCTGAATCTGTCTGGTTCTCTCCTGGAAAACATAATTCAGAGCCGGCCTGGAAATTAATCCAAGTGTCCGCTTGCTTTCCTGATAAGAGGCTGGGCGGGCCCCAGGGAGGGGGAGACAGAAGCGGGTGTGGGAGGGCCCCCCAGTGATTGCTTTCTGGGGTGTTGCTGTGAAATCAGGGGTGAGGGAGCTGGAGGGAGAGTCCCACTGAGCCCTGGGGAGGGAGGAGAGAGACCTCAGAGCATCTTCAGTGAGCAGTATGCTGCTGGGGAGCTGCCCACCTGCCCAGGTGAAGCGGCAGACCTCAGGGTCGACCGGCTCTGTGGTGGCAACAAGGCCCCGAGGCTCTGAGCCTGGGTTTCCTCAACCGGCTGAGGCCCTCATGGTACCGCTGTGGGGGAGGACTCTGGTGGCCCCTTCATTTCCTCAGCCAAGTGCTGTGCCAGGTGTCCAGGACACAGTGGGGGATTTAAAAAGGCCCCTGGATTCATGGAGCTGACATTTTAGGGAGAGGTGGCTAGTAAATGAAATAAGCCAGTAAATACAGCGCATGTTGGAAAGTGATCACTGTTATGGGGAAAACCTAAGCAGGGAGGGAAGTCGGATTGGCCTTAATAGGGTGGTGGGAGGCCCTGTCTGCAGAGGCTGGAAGGGAGGGTGTGAGAGAGGAGCCTCATGCGAATCTGTGGGAAGAGCATTCAGGCAGCAGGAGCAGCTGGTGCAAAGGCCCTGAGGCAGAGTGTGCCTGGCATGTTCAATGGAGGGCTGCTGAGGCTGGAATCTTGTGAGTGAGCCTGAGCTGAGGCGAAGGTGCTGGCTGGAGATGAGGTCGGAGGTAATGAGGTGAAAACGCTTTGGTAAAACACACAAGTTGGAATTCCCATCATCATCGGCATCAGGCATCATTGTGGCTCAGCAGAAATGCCTCTGACTGGGAACCACGAGGATGCAAGTTTGATCCCTGGCCTTGCTCAGTGGGTTAAGGATCCAACGTTGCCGTGAGCTCTGGTGTAGGTTGCAGATGTGGCTTGGATCTGGCGTTGCTGTGGCTGTGGTGTAGGCCAGCAGCTGCAGCTCCAATTTGACCCCTAGCCTGGGAACCTCCATATGCTGTGGATACGGCCCTTCAAAAAACACAAAAAAAACCCAAAACAAACAAACAAACAAACAAACCACTCCCCCCCCAAAATACACAAGTTCTTGATGTTTTGGCCGATGGCCCTGAGATGAGCTGTAAAGGGCATTTGATTAATGCCTCCCAGGGCTCGCACAAGAAGGCCGTGTGGGCACTGTGCCCGCTCTCTGGTCTTCTGCCCACCGCAAACATTCTAGGTCTTTTGACGGCAAGATGATGGAAACTCTTCCCAGGCCACTTCCCCATCACGATGCCAGGAGCAAAAATGGCCACTTGTGACTGGGGCCACGCTGGGGTGGGAAATGGGTAAATGGCCTGGTGAGGGGCCCTGACCTGGCCAGGGGGGCCCTGGTAGCAGTGAGGGGCCTCGGGGAGGGAGGTCAGGGCCATGGACCGTGGGTGGGGCTGGGGATCCTAATTAAGAGCTTGGATCCAAAAGGCCTGATGATGGAATTTCTAATTAAATCAATTTCATCTCGTCTGGGAGGCAGAGGTTTGCATATGATAGGCATGAAATTAATAATTATGTTTAGAAATTAGCTGTTGCTCCAAGCAGAGCCATTTGCGCAACCCTCTGGGGCCCCGGCCCCCACCCCTGCCTGATCCTTTGTGATGGAGACAGATGGGCCACTTCAGCCCAGTGTGACAGCCAGAAGTGGAGGTGGTGGCTGAGCCTGGACAGGAAGGAGGACCAGTTCTCCCTGCAGCTGCCGCAGGCCATGTGGGTGGCCCTCTTCGTCAAAGGGGGCTGCCACCGTCACGCCCAGATTCTGTGTGTGTGTGTGTGTGTGAGTGTGTGCAGACCCACTTGTGAACAGGGGAGGCTGAGGTTTACATGACTGTAACATGAGTTCTGGAGCTAGTCCCTCTGAGTTCAAATCATGGCTCAGCCATTAGCTGTGTGACCCTGGGCAAGTTACTTAACCTCTTTGTACCTTGATTTTGGGGAAACGGGGAGAGTAAGACAGCCTGCTTCCTAGGGTTATTGTAAGGTTAAAGGTGTTAGTCATATAAAACCACTGTGGATAGTTCTTGGCACACAGTAAGCACTCAATAAATGCTCATTCATTTTCGCAGTGATGCCCACACGCCTGGGTGCACGTGTGTGTCTGTGTGGATTTAGTGCAGTTCAGCCCAGGCCAGCCCATGGTGGGTGTGAATGCCTCGCACCTTGGCTCTTGAGATGGAAGCAAATGCAGCGTATCCGCGGTTGCCCCAGGGCCAGAGCTCACACAGCCTGTGTCCCTGAGTGGCGCGAGGAGACAGGTGGGAACCAACAGCCCTGCATCGCTGTGGCTTGAGACACGTAACAGGGATCCTGACTGCACTACACCTCCATGTAGTTGGTGGGGTGCTGTGCTCCCCCTCCTCAGGGGCAGGCTGGGGGACACTGCCCATCATGCAGTGGGTGTCCCTGAGAACCAGCACCCACAATA
Organism: Sus scrofa; assembly: GCF_054392235.1. Classification (NCBI taxonomy): domain Eukaryota; kingdom Metazoa; phylum Chordata; class Mammalia; order Artiodactyla; family Suidae; genus Sus; species Sus scrofa. The sequence continues at coordinate 38,803,212 of NC_139389.1, read as the reverse complement.
GTCATGTGCCAGGTTGCTTATTGGCCCTCCCGCTGGAACCTCAGCTCCCTAAAGGTGGGGACGTGTCCCTGTGTGTTGGCCAGAGGTTGTGCAAGGCGCTGAGTAGGTGCTCAGGGAAGCATCGCATGAGTGAGTTCCGAGGAGTGAGGGTGGCCTGGACCTGTGTGTGTTGGGGGGAAGGCTGGTGGCTACAGAGCAGCCCAGGCAAAGGGGAGGGCCAGGGCCAACCCATCACCAGGCACGGAGAGGGCAGAGCTGGGGAAGCCAAGCACCCTGGTGGCGAGAGGGGCAGGGGCTGAATCAGGGTGCACCCAGGGTGGGGCGGGCAGACGGATTGATGGCAGTGGGGCCTAGGTTGGCTGGCCCAGGGCCACAGCAGGCCTCGTGACTAGGTCCCCAGTGATCCGATGCTTGAGGTCCGGAGCTGGCGGCTGGCCTCTGTCCTCAGGGTAATGAGGTCTGATTGACAGAATTGCGCTTCCCCGGGCTGGCCTGGCCTGAATTCATGCAGGGTCTGTGGGGAAAGTGGCCGGTGGCCCCACATGGCCCAGTGGGCATGTGGAAGTTGTTTGTTGAGGGGCAAGGCCCCAGCATGTGACCCAGACTGAGGCCCAGGGCGGGCATCAGACGGTCCTTCCCCGGGCCGATCCCAGGCCTCCCGCAGACACCCCGATCTGCCCCCGCGGCCCTGCCCAGGCGTCTCCTGCTTTACAGGCTTTGGGAGTCTGTTCCTCTGCCCTTGAACCCTGGGGTCCCTCTCAGAAGTGGGCCTGGTCGGGACTGAGGGCAGGGGGGCATTGGTGACCCTCTGTGTGCCAGTGCCGCCCGCTGCCCCCCTCTGCCATGGTCCCCCATCTCTCATGTGACTGCCCTCCCAGCCGCCTGCAGCTCCCCGACTCCCCTCTTTGACCCCCTTTCTCCTCTTCAGTCTGTTACACCCTCACCCACCCTGCCAGCCTTGAGACCCTCCCCATGAGCCCCCAGGGAAGCCCTGTTGCCCCAAACCTGACACCAGCCTGGAGGCCTTTCTCTTCGGAGGACCTTCTTTCCCGCCCCCAGCGGCCTGGTCTCAATGGGGGTCTCAGTGCCTGGCTGAGATGGGGGTTCCCAAGGGCGTGGGGGTGTCCACCCTGTGTCTGGCTCTCAGTGAGACCCACTCCTGCCCCCAGGCCTGCAGAGGGAGGAGGGCAGCCGGCAGCACCTCAGCTCCTCTGGGGCACTGGGTCTGCAGCAGAGGCTCTGGCAGTGCGGGTGCCGGGTGAGAAGCCGGCCTTCTCTCCTCTCACCAGCTCGGAAGTGCACATCCCTGCCCAAGCGGCTTTCATGTACCTGAAAGCCCGGCTGCCTTTTATCTGGGAAAGAAAACAACTGATGCTGAAAGTCTGGCAGCCGAGGCCTCATGCAGCCAAGATCAGCAGGGCCAGGGGCAGGCGGCCACCCTGGGCCTGACTTCCCTGCTCCCTGAGTAAGAAGGGCTGCAGCCAGCAGGTGGGGGGCCCAAGGTCTGCCTGGGCCCTGGCCTGGGTGGGGCTGGCTGCCAGAGGGGGCTACAGGGTCCTGGCCTCAATCTGCAGCTGCCTGGCCTGGCTTGTGGCTGGAACAGACAGAGCAGTCAGCTGGGAAGGAGGACGGGCACAAGGCTAGGGCAGGGGATGCTGAGCAGGGCTTCAGAGCAGCGGGTCTGCGCCTGGGGTCTGATCTCCTGGCTCTGATATCAGAGGGCACTTTCGTCTCTCTGAGCCTCAGTTTCCTCATCTGAAAAATGGGCACAACGTCTGCATCTTGCCTCCCTCTCTAATAGTGATCTCTAGCACCTGCCAAGGCCCCACGTGCCGGGCACTGTTGTAAGCACCTTGTGTTCTCACCAAGGCATTCCTCTCTGTCATTACTGTGACTGCTTCATAGGGGTAGCGAGTGCGGCCCAGAGAGGCTACTTGCTTGCCTAGGGTAGGCCAGCAGGATGGCAAAGCTGGGTGGCACAGCCCTGGGCAGGTTGGCTCCAAGGAGCACTGAGGCAAGTGCTGGGGAAGGGGGGGGTGCTTTTATTGATTGATTGATTGATTGATTAACAGGCAAGAAATAGATTTATTAAGATAGGATGCTTGTGAGAGATGCAAGCTGCCAGGCAAGGAAGCTCTGCTGGCGGGGGCGGGGTGCTTCTAAGCACTAATGCTCCCAGGAAGAGGGGTGCTGGCCCTGGACATCCAGCTGCTTGACTGGGGTGCCCCAGGCCTTGTGCAGGTCAGGGCGGGGGTTCCACCCTGACTTCTCTGAACAGAGCATTGGCCTTGCCAGAGCACCGGCCTTCAGAGGCCTGGGGACTGGGCCCAGGGTGGGTCTGAGATGCTGGGCAGTTTGCTTACCCCTGTCCTCTTCTGGTTAGGGTATGGCGGGGGCCAGCCCCTCTCAGGGCATCCTCAGATTCTGGTTTGGGAGCCAGTGATCCAGGACCTGAGCTGTCGGTACCCTGCATTCCAGCTAGTGTTGCCATGCTGGGCCTGGGGCAGCTTGAGAGCAGGTTCAGGTTCCAACCCATGGACACACATGCACACATGCACATACATGTGTGCAGGCCTTTGCACGGCCTGTTCCCACTGCCTGAAAAGACTTCCTTCCGGAGTTGTGGCTCAGTGGACTCAGAACCCGACACTGTCCATGGGAAGGTGGGTTTGATCCCTGGCCTCGCTCAGTGGGTTAAGGATCTGGTGCTGCTGTGAGCTGGGGCGTAGGTCACAGAACCACTTGGATCTGGCATTGCCGTGGCTGTGGCATAGGTTGGCAGCTGAAGCTCCAATTCGACCCCTAGCCTGGGAACCTCCATATGCCACAGGCGCGGCTCAGAAGTCAGCCCAGTGCAGTGCGCCCTCCCCTCGCCTGTCACCGTGGGCAGTGGAGATTGGGCAGAGGGCACGCGGGAAGGTGCATATGGTGTGGACCAAGGCAGGGAGGGGAGCACCCGGGCCACTGACCAGCCCTGGGGAGCCAGGGGCCCCTTGAGGAGGGCACGGGGAGGGGTGCTCGGGGGTCCACCCGGCTCCTTCCACGCCCCTGGGGTGGTGGATGTCAACCACAGAGGAAGGGCAGCTGGACGGCTCTGTCTCACCTTTGCCTGATGTGGGGGCAGGAAGGTGCCTGGTGACTTGGGGGCTGGGGGTAGGAGGCCAGAAGCTGCCATGAGGGGCTATGGGACTGGGCAGGCCCGGGGCACCAGGCCCCTCTTTCTCTGGTCTTCTGGGGTGGGCGGGGCTGGGGGAACTGGAAGCTGGGCTCTGTCCCCTCAGAGCTGGCAGTGGAGAGGAGCCTGGGCCCAGATGGAGCTGTGGGGACAGGGTCTGCTGGGTCGTGACAAGCAGGGCTGCCTGGGGCAGGGTGAGGACCCCTCTCACCACCCTCATCCCCACTGCATCCTCGCGCCGACCCCTCACCCACCGGGGGATTTTCCCCAGCTGGGACCTTGTGGCTCTTGATGGGAATGGCTGTGCATGTGTGTTAGCCCCTATTACTGTGGGGTGTTATTGAGGGACCACCAGCCTTGGTACCTGGGCGGGCTGGCTGGGAGGCTTCCTGGAGGAGGAGGACTGGATGCTGCCCCTCACTTCTCAACCTGATGGGGCCTCGCTGATGAGGGGTGTCGGGAGGGGGCCGGATCAGGGGAGAGCTGGGGAGGGGCAGGGCCAGGGCTGACCCATCGTCGTCCCCCCTCTCTGGCCTCAGTCTCCTCCTCTGCCTCTGTCCAGTGGGTCTGGGACCTGTTCACTGCATGCCCAGCCCGCCCCCCGCCTCCCCACCCAGGAGGAGAGGAAGGCAGGCCCCCGGGAAGGGCTGGGGTGGTCCCGAGGCTGGGGGATGGGAGGCGGGGGCATCGGGGCTGGCGCTGGCTGGGCAGGGTGAGCTGCCAGTCGCCCTTCAGCGGCCCCTCTCACCCCCAGATCCCCCAGATCAGCTACGCCTCCACAGCCCCCGACCTGAGCGACAACAGCCGCTACGACTTTTTCTCCCGCGTGGTGCCCTCGGACACCTACCAGGCCCAGGCCATGGTGGACATCGTCCGCGCCCTCAAGTGGAACTACGTGTCCACGCTGGCATCGGAGGGCAGCTATGGCGAGAGCGGCGTGGAGGCCTTCATCCAGAAGTCCCGCGAGGACGGTGAGTCGGGCGCGGGCCGTGCGTGGGGCGGGGGCTTCCAGCTTGGTGGCCGAGCGTGTCCTGCCGTGGGCTCTCCTGCACCAGGCAGCCCCTCACCACCTGGCGTCCCCTCCGGGCCTGTGGCCGCCTCGGGGGGTGTCTGGGGGACTTCTGGGTCTGGGGTGGGTGTGAAGGACTTGTGCAGACACGGTCAGGCAGCCAGAGGGATCCGGCAGAGGAAGGTGGCCTTGTTTGAGGGGGTCTCAGGGACCCAGGAGCCAGGGGGCCACCAGCAAGTTTTTGGAGCGAGGATTTGTTTGGGGGAATTCAGAGCCCTTAAAATCAGGGCGTCTGGTGGGGGGCAGGGGCTGCAGGGGGGCAGGGGATGCGGCTGTGCTGGTTCAGGGATGTGGGTGCCCCGCAGGTGGGATTTGGGGAAGGACAGGAAAGACCTCTGCTCTCGGATCTCCCCCTCCAAACGCACCACATCCCTCAGTTGTTCTCCCCAAAGTGATGCGGCTTTCATCTAGCAAGCAAGGGCTGACACCACGTGGGCCACGATCCGGGCCTCTGACCATGGAGGGAGGGTAGCCTGTGGGACCGTGGGGTGCTGGGCATCCAGAGGGGCAGACAGGCCCTTGGGCCGGGGCTCTACCTGGGTGGGGTGGGCCCTGCCATGCAGAATGCTGGTTTGGGGCCAAGGGGCGAGGGGCTGTTGCGTGGGGTGTGCCGGTAAGCAGGAGGCCCTCCGGCCCGGCAGGCCCACCTCCCTGCAGAAAGGGCCTCTGCCTCCTCCCTCAGCCTCCCCAAGGCCCTGTCTCTAAATAGCTCGCTGTGGCACCCTCGACCTTGGGCATGGCATCTGTATATTTATACCCATATAACCCGGGACCCTAATTGCTTTTCCCAAGGACCACAGAGTGTCCAGAGGCTGGCGTTGGTAACACCCCGCGGGCATAATCCTACTATAAATCTCACATAAACCCCTTTAATTGTACAGCTGCCGCAGCTCGGGTGCTTGTGACCTGGTGGAGAGGGCGGCGGGTGGCAGAAGTGGGGCAGCGCTGGCTGAGGCTCCAGCAGCTGGTCCCTTGCAGATGGAAGCGGGGGCGGACAGACCCCACTCCTGCCCCTTTCCCCGCTGCCCCCAAGTCCCTCTTTCTTTGCTCAGACCCTGGGAGGCTCCGCCCACCCTGCCAGGCAGGTTCCCCTCCTCCTGGATGGCTGGGCTCCTTCCATGCACCCTCAGTCGGATGTGGGGAGGGGGGTGCTGGATGGGGGCAGGGACAGAGGTCCAGAACCCCCATGTCCTGACCCTGAGTGGTGACCTAGAAGCCACCCCCGTACTCACATAGGCCCCCTGCCAGCTGGGCGCAGGCTGACCCCGTGTACACGTCATTTCGGGTAACCCACCCACCCTATGAGACAGGTACCCTTGCTTTGCAGTGGACGAAGCTCAGGCACAGAGAGACCTTATAATACTTGGCACTGGGTTGCAGAGCAAGTTGGAGGGAGGAGGAGTTTGAACCCAGGCAGCAGTCTGGCTCCAGGACCACAGGTCTTCATTGCTTTGTTTTTGTCACTATCTTGTGCCCATTTCCTAGTACTTTAACTGAGACCCCAGTGGACCAGCCCTGCGTAAGGGAAGGGGTATGACAATGACAGTCACACACACACACACACACACACACACACGGCCTGGAGGGACACACACTGGTGTAAGTGTGGGAGAGGCTAGGGACTAGGGTGAGCTCTGGGCATTGTGTTTTATTTTTAATTTTTTTGTCTTTCGTCTTTTTAGGGCCGCACCAGCGGCATATGGAGGTGCCCAGGCTAGGGGTCCAATCAGAGCCGTAGCTGCCAGCCTACACCACAGCCACAGCAACACCAGATCTGAGCCGCATCTGCAACCTACACCACAGGTCACGGCAATGCTGGATCCTTAACCCACTGAGCGAGGCCAGGGATTGAACCCGCAACTTCATGGTTCCTAGTCGGATTCGTTTCCGCTGCGCCATGACAGCAACTCCTGGGCATTGTGTTTTGGCTGAAGCTAAGACTATTTGTATTTCTTACAAACATCTCATCAGACATTGAGTTGTTACAAAATATGAAGTCAACTCAAGATTTTTAAAAGGACTTCTAGAAGTTCCCATCGTGGCTCAGTGGTTAACGAATCCGACTAAGAACGATGACGTTGCGGGTTTGATCCCTGGCCTTGCTCAGTGGGTTAAGGATCCGGCATTGCCGTGAGCTGTGGTGTAGGTTGCAGACGCGGCTCGGATCCTGCGTTGCTGTGGCTCTGGCGTAGGCTGGCAGCTACAGCTCTGCTTAGACCCCTAGCCTGGGAACCTCCATATGCCGTGGGAGCGGCCCAAGAAATGGCAAAAAAAAAAAAAAAGAGAAGGACTTCTAGAAAAATACAAGAACTAGCTACTTTGCACCAGCCTCCTGGTGCCCCCTCCCTGAGCCCCTGCCCCCAGGGCTCCATCCCTTCACTGAGGGTCTGTCTCCCATGCCCACAGACTCTGTCTGGGTGGGCAGCCCCGGGCTGGCTCCCCGCCCCACCTGCTGCATGAAGTGTGCTTTGGCGAACTGTCTTAGGCGAGGGGAGAGGAAAGGAGAGAGAAAGCCACGCTCCAGCTGCCCCAATTGAAATCAGAATTGAGCGGCCAGTAGAAAGGGGCTGCTGTACCTTGTAGCCTAATCCCTGCAAAAGATTAAAGATGTCTTTGGCTGTATATTGTATTGATTCCTCCTCTGAAGTGTGTCATCTGCCAGTTGCTCAGAGGTGCACTGGGAGTGGGGGTGGGGGGCACGGAGGGGAAGGCCCAGCAGGGCTCGGGCCGTTGGCACAGGGCCTGAGGAAAGCCCTGGCATGACATTTCCCAGCCCCCATCCGCACCCGGCCCTCCCGCCCTGATCACTCCACCATGTGGCTGATGCCCTGAGCTGTCCGATGGCCATGGGCTGGACCCTGCCCTGTGCCAGGCCCCCTTGCTGCCTTATCACATGTCCTGATGACCATCTTGCAGGCCGGGTGCTTTGTCCCCATTTTAGAGATGAGCAAACTGGGGCTCAGCGTGAAGGGGCTTGCTCAGGCTCACACAGCGAGGTGTGGGAGCAGGACTTGGAGCCAGGCTGTTGGATCTGGACTGTCAGACCCATGCCCTTCTACCTTGCACTGCCTGCCTCCCCCAGCTCTCCTCATAGAGGTGACAGCACAGGGCTCAGGGGCTGGCCTCGGCCACTTACTGGCGCTTGGTCCTGGGACGGTCACTCAGTCTCTCTCGGTTTTGGTTTCCTCATCTGTGAAATGGGGATAAACCAGTTGTTACCAGAATGAAATGTGCTCCTGGTCAGTAGAGGTGGGGGCTCAGAGGGCTGCTACTGGGGGTCCAGCTGCCTGGGCCACAGGCCCCTCCCCGCCCCCCCGCCCTGGTGCCAGCCACACCTGGGGAGGCCCGGGCACGCGAAGGCCCAAGGAGGCTACAAGCCACGTTCTCAGACAGGACTAGGGGACAACCACAGGAGCCCAGGCCAGCCTGGTTCCGGTTCTTACAGAACAGCTGGTCTGATGGTGAGAGGGCAGAGAGGGGACCCCCAAAGACAGCCAGGACAGCCTGTGCATGTGCGAGCATGCATACATGTGTGTGCACATATGAGAGCGCATGTGCGCGTGTGCACGTTTGCGTGTGCACATGCGTGTGCACACATACATGTGGTGGGGAGGGGTGCGCCATGTGATTTTCTGGATGTGTGCCCAGCTGGCCTGCCCCTGTAGGTGTGTCTGACAGGTGGTAGGCAATGTGTGTGCTTGTGTGTGTGTGTGTGTGTGTGTGTGTGTGTGGTGGGCTCTGCCTTCTCTGCAGCCCCCTCCCCGCCTCCCCGACCCTACCAGGTGCGGGAAAGGCGGGGGCACAGTCAGGGCTGGGATTAGGTATGCAGAGCAGGCCCTGCCTGGGCTCTGGAGATAAAGCCAGATAGGCTGGAGGGGGTGGCCTGGTCCCGGGCGCCACCCGCCCCTGTCCTGGGCGTGCTCAGGGGTGGGAGTCTGGAGTGTAAGCTTCTCTACCCCCACAGCCTTTCCGTATCCATGGGGTCCTGCGTGAGCCTCGGTTTCCCTGCACCAGTGCTTCATGTCACGGATGAGGACAAAAGGCTCAGAAGTCAAGGGTCCTGCCTGAGGCCACATGGAATTGTCAGAGCTCAGGGCTGCAGGGTGGGTGACAGGAGAATGACAGTATCAGTAGGTCACGTTTATGGAGCCAGTGACCAGACCTTCTCTGTGCTTCATTCGTGTCAATCTATTTCTCCTTCAAGACAACTCCGTCATATGGATGGCAACACAGAGGCCCAGAGAGGTTAAGTAATCCCCTGAGGCCACACAGCCAGAAAGTAGCAGGAGTTTGCATCCAGTGTGGCTCCCCGTCTCGGTGCACATGGCAGAAAGGACACGGGTCAGCTCCTGGAAGGGCCCTCTCCGGGGGGGGTCACCTTAGGAGTTTGGTTCTGGTCCCCTCCAGGGAATGATTCCAGTGCCTCGGGCACATCCAGGCCTGTGCTCCTGGGGTGGAATAAGATGGCCTTCCTGGGTGTGGCTCAGGCCCGCCCCTCAGCGGACGTCCTGTCCCCCGCACAGTGGAAAATTCTAAAGCCTCCCTGCCTGCTGCGTCCCCCATTGATATTCCAGAGACGCTAGTGCGTCAAGCTATTGCCGGTCTGACCTCCAGCTCCAGCTCACACGGCTGAGCGTCAGACTTGCATGTAGATGGCCCTGTCCACATGGCGGCCAGCAGGCTGGCAGCTGGAGGCCCAAGACTAGGGCACCTCATCCCTCTGGCCTTGTGACATCTTTGGACTGTGCTTCTCTGGCTGTAAATGGGGGGCCAGAGGGCAGGGGAAAGAGCTTGGCCAGCTGGAAGGAGCTGTGCCCCCCAGAGAGGCTGGAATTGCCCATCTTTCTGGGAGACCAGAGAGGAGAGACTTGCCGAGGGGCACCCCCAGGATCCAGAAACCTCAAGGGGGGGATCCTTAGAGTGCCCACTCCGCTTTTCCCTCCCCACTTCCCCTCCTGGGCCTCGTCTCCTCCCACTCTCCTCCCAGGCTCTGCTGCAGTTGCATCAGCCTCCTTCCTGCTCCTCCAACAGGCCAGGTGCAAGCTGGCCACAGGGCCTTTGCACAGGCTGCTCCTTCTGCCTGGGACGCCCTGCCTGGGACCTGTGCGGCCGGTCCTCAGTGCATTAGCTGTCTATCCAGGTGTTCTGCTTCAGAGGGGCCTCTCTGACCACCGTATCTAAAACAAGCCTTGCCCCAGCCTGTTCCTCTCCGTTTCCTACTCCCTGCTTTGGTTTTCTTCTTGACAAGTACATTGTTCTTTGTCTCTGGTCCATGAGAGCAGAGATTTTTTGCCTGTTTTTTTCCTGGGTGCCTCCCCCCAGCCTCTCGCTCAGTCCTAGCACATAGTAGTTGCTCAGTAAATGTTTGTGGAATGGGTGACCGACCAGGGAGTCTGGCAGCCACTCACTTCTCCGGGGCCTGGGCTTGCTCTCCCAGTCTGCAGAAGGGCAGACAGAGGCTGACAGGGCCTAGGCATCTGGGGTCCCCACGGATGTCCTGGCCCTCCCCAGCCCAACCCGACACGTGAGGACAGAGAGCCCTCTTCACTTCGCCATGGCGCCTGCCTTGGGACGCTGCCTGCTGATGGGCTGCCTGCCTCAGAAGCGGGAGTGGGAGAGGCCCAGCCTTCCAGGCCCCGGAGTTTCCGGCTGGCTGTGCGTCTGGATTTATTTCCCGTCTGCCGGGTACCAGCCCCACGTGAGGACAGGAGACAGGCTGTGGGCCCGGCTGGCTCTCGGCTGACGTGGGCGAGCAGGCACGGCCAGACCTGGCACCCACCCGTCCAGAGCAGGAGGCACTCGGTAGTCGGCCTGGCCCTGAAGGGAGGAACAGGGATGCACTCGAAAGTGAGCAGGTCCCTCCAGGGCTGCAGGTGCCAGGCCCTTGGCCAAACAGAGAGGAAGGAACAGCAGGTGGGGGAACAGCTCTAGCAGGAGCCTGGGAGGAGAGAGCAGAGGCAGGACCCGGGGCAGGGCCTGGCCTGGTCGTGGGGGCCACAGGGTGGGGACCAACGTGAGACGGAGCCAAGCTGCTTCTTTCAGGCCAATCCTGTGTTGAAGAAAAGTTTTGGCACTTGGGGTCATGTCCGACTGCCACATCCAGGTTACTCAGGCCCTGGGAAGTCTGCCCTGCCCATCACAGCCCTGGGGCAAAGCCCATCCCCCCTGCAGCCCTGCTTCCTGGGGGGAGGGGAGGGCTGTGACCTTCCCAGGGCCGGCCTCCTGGGAGCCCTGTCACTCTCGCCGCAGCACCTGCTCAGTGTTCCCATCTCCTCTTCCACTTGACTGGGCCCTTTGAGGCCAGGAAGGGCTGGATCCCCAGGCTCTGGGACCCTGGCCCTCTCTTGTGCCCAGTGGGGCCTCAGTAGGTGTTCGCAGCATGAAGAGCTGCCCAGCCTGGTGCTCTTGGGTGCATCACTGCCCTTCTGGGGCCTCTATCCATCACAGCAGGGGTGGGCGCGTCTCAGCTCGACCTCCGGCTGGCCGCGCCCTTCCAGTCCCAGGCGCCTGGCTCCAGGCATCCTTCTCGTTCGCCAAGGCTCATTACGGCTTGTTCCCACGACTCTGGCCTGTTCTGAGAACACCCCCGGACGCTCACGGACAGAGTGTTTAGGATCCTTTTCTCAGAGAAGCGTGAGAACCAAACGGCTCCTGTGGCCTAAAGGCGAGGGCGTCCAGTGGGGGCCCCTCAGGCTTGCTCTTTTTGTTCAGGGATGATGGGGGGCCAACTGCGTGGGGACAGAGCCTACGGCATGTGACCTCGTATGTGGTGGAGATGGGCTGAGAGCCAGATGTGGGGAGAGGTCCCACCGCTGGCTTGGTGTGGAGCCTCTGCCGGGGGGATGCCTTGCAGTATCTTCTTGAGTGGAGACCTCTGGACCTCACAGCCCAGGATCCTCCATTGGCACTGCGCGTGTGCTGCCCACTGACCAGGCATTTTCCAAGGATGTGGGAGGGAAGGGGACCCCCAGCCCAGGAAGGGGACCCCCACCCCAAAGCCAGTCCCCACCATTCCTGTTATCAACCAGGCCGCCCTGAGCTTGAGACCAGTCTCACCTTCTGCCTGCTGGTCTGCTGCCGGTCACTGTGCTGTGGGTAGAAACGAAGGGGACCTGGTATGGGCACCCCACCGAGCCACGGGGCCCCGCATGTCCCATCTGAGGTTCCTGGCCAGGGCTTGGAGATCAGCAGGGTGCTGGTGTCGTTGTGACTGCTTGGTAATTGCCCGGTCGGCCTCTGTCCTGCTGTGGAGATGCTGCTGAGCTGCCCTGCGGCCTTGGGGACGTCTCCTGTCTGCTGATTTCCTTGCCCTTCTGGCCTTTGGTGTGGGGCTGGCGCCTCTTGATTTGGTGAGTCCTTCGGGCTGCTGTCATCCGGCTGTTTTCCTGTCTCTGACTCACCTGTGACGTGTTCACCCCGCCGGTCAGGACAGGGATGGGTGCATCTGAGGTTGTTGCTAAGCTTGATGGGATTGACAGAGGAAGAAGGCACTGGACACTGAGCCCTTTTGCTCTGTGTTTGCATCACTGCCCTCTCGGCAGAAGGCAACGTTTGCTCTCACTGGCCTCCTCTGTGGAACATGTCTGAAGATTTCTTGGGGTTTTAAAAAAGTTTCCCATGGAGTTCCCTCTGTGGCACAGTGGGTAAAGGATCCAGTCTTGCCCCAGCTGGGGAGTAGGTCACAGCTGCAGATTGGATTTGATCCCTGGCTCAGGAACTTCCATATGCTGCAAGTGTGGCCATAATTTAAAAAGAAAAAGATTCCTTTTGGAGTTCTCGTCATGGCTCAGTGGTTAATGAATCCGACTAGGAACCATGAGATTGTGGGTTCGATCCCTGGCCTTGCTCAGTGGGTTAAGGATCTGGCATTGCCGTGAGCTGTGGTGTAGGTTGCAGACACGGCTCAGATCCTGAGATGCTGTGGCTGTGGCGTAGGCTGGTGGCTACAGCTCCGATTAGACCCCAGCCTGGGAACCTCCATATGCCACAGGAAGCGGCCCTAGAAAAGGCAAAAAGACAAAAAAAAAAAAAAAAAAAAGAAAGAAAGAAAGAAAAGAAAAGCTTCCTTTTGCTGGTTGCAGCCCTTCGTGGCTTTGGCCTTCTGAGTCCCGTTCTCACCGGATGCCACCACAGAGGGCTGAAGAGTCAGGTGCTGTGCGATGTTGAGTGGTTGCTGGGGTCTTGGCCTCATTTTCCACCTCATGAAGTGGGGATACTGGCAGCACTTCCCTTCTGGGTTCTGGTGAGCCTTACATGAGTGCGCACAGGGGCACCACTAGCACCGTCTGGGCGGTGCGCTAGGCCCTGAGCTGCTGGCGGTGTCCCTGCCATTGTTAACCAGAGTGGGGTGAGGTGTCAGGGCCCCGTTCTAGTCCCGGCTCCATCTCTGTGTGGCTGTGTAACCCCGGGTTACTAAGCATCTGCTGTGCGCTGGGCATTGGACCAGGACCTGGGAGAAGCTGCAGTGGACCCAACAGATGAAGCCCCTGATCTGTGAGCTCGTGTCTGGGGGGCATTAGAGGCGCTCACAGTAAACGTGTCCCTCACTGTACAGAGTAGTTGCAGAGGCAATGGCTGTTGCTGTGAAGACTAAAGCAGGAGTCCCTGTTGTGGCTCAGCGGTTCATGGATCTGACTAGCGTTGATGAGGACACAGGTTCGATCCCTGGCCTTGCTTAGTGGGTTAAAGATCCGGCGTTGCCGTGAGCTGTGGTGTAGTCGCAGATCCTGCACTGCTGTGGCTGTGGCAAAGGCCAGCAGCTACATATCCAATGCCACCCCTAGCCTGGGAATCTCCATATGCTGCAGGTGTGGCCCTAAAAAGCAAAACAAAACCCCCAAAGCAGCGTGCAATGTAAGTAGGCAGGGAGGGGCAGGAGGAAACTTTTCCTATGGGTGCCCAAGGAAGGCTCTTCTGCAGGGGACGTCCAGGCGGGGCCCAAATAGGAGGACGCGAGCCCCATGGACATCTGTGGGACGTGTCCCAGACGAGGAATCAGGACTCCCAAGTGCAGAGTCCCCAAGATGGAGACCCCCAGAGTCTGGAGCAAGTGAGTGAGGGGGACAGAGCGGGGGCGGGGGGCCTTCTGGGCCCTGGGCCGGCTCTGGCTTTGGCTTACGTGAGACCGGAGCCCAGGAAGGTTGTGAGCTGAGGAGGGCACTGTGGACTTGGTGTACCAGGGTCCCTCTGGCTGTTGTGTGGGGAAGAGGCTGCAGGCCTGAAGCAGGAAGGCCAGTGTGGAGGCCACTGCTGTCCTCCAGGTCACAAGGGATGGTGACTGGGACGTGGGGTGGTGGTGACAAGGGACAGATCCCGGGTGTGTTTGGAAGCCTTTGCCCCCAGGACTTGCTCCTGGCTTGTTCCCGGGGGTCGCCCAGGCGCTTCTGCTTGAGCACCCTTGGGTAGAGGCGCCCACCCCAGCGCCAGACCCTGGGGAAGCCCTGGTTGGCTCAGGTCCCAGCAAACAAATGGCCAGTTCTCAGCTGGTCCCTGGACTCTGATTGAAGCCTCGTCCATAAAGTGCTGGCCTCTTCCCCTCGATTTTGTTAGCAATTTCTCTTTTAGGTAAGTGTGTTTATTTCTGGGTACTGCTGTGAATCCTTTTTGGGACGAGGCAGGTCTGAATGGGCTTATATAGCTGCAGCGAGAGATTTGGAGCAGTTGTCTCCCCAGATCTCTGCATCCGGCTAGATGGTTATTATCTGGAGGGAGCAGGGCAGGGATTGGGGGAAGGGGTGCTTCCTTGAGGAGGGGGCTGCAGGAAGAGCCTCCCGGGCCTGCCCCAGAGCAACAGCAGGGAGCCTGAGCGGCAGCTGGGCGGTTCTTCCTCCTGGAGCGGTGTGTGTGTGTGTGTGTGTGTGTGTGTGTCTGTGTGTGTGTGTGTGTGTCTGTGTGTGTGTGGCTGGCCCACGTGGTCGTGCTGACCCTGCCTGGGACTCGCTGTGGGTCCGGAGAAGACACTCTTCCTGGTCCTGTTTCTCCATCATCTCCAGTCACACAGGGGGGTGACTGCAGTCCCTCTGGGCTGGCTATTGTACGGAGGACAAAAGTGGGTGACCTAGCATCAGAGAGGCCACCAAAGGGTTGGAGGGGGTGAGGGGCTGCCTCTGAGGCGTCAGACGCCAGGGGGAGCGCTTGGCCTCATCCGGGTTGGGTCCCCCCTCCCTGACTCATGAGATCTGTGCCCCATTCTGCTGTAGACAGAATGATCATATGGATATTCTATGCAAATTCTCATTTTTAATGAGCCAGAAGGAAAGCTAACGACCATCTTGCAGACGCCTTGGGGCCTGAGGGAGGCCTTGGGATGGGGCACAGGGCGGGGGTAGTGTGTGTGTGAAGGAACAGGACAAAGTGACAAACAAGAGGAGAGGGAGCAAGGAGAAGGGTCGGAGGGGGGACATGGTAAGGGTTGGGGGTCCCTTTACCATCTCTCAGAGCCTGTCTGCCTGCCCCACTTTAAGATGGGAAACAGGGTCGGAGAGAGGCAACTTGCAGACACCCCAGAGCTGGGAGAGAGAGAGGAGGGGAGGAGGGCGGCATCGGGGTAGTGGGGGTGGCAGGATGCGCTTCTGAGCTGCGAGGGACCATGGAGGGTGTGTGCCTGAGAGATGGAGAGAGGACAGGAGACAGGATGGGGCGGGGGAGTGAGGGGGAGGCAGGGAGAGCGGCCGAGGGACAGGAGCTGGCAGCTGGAGTGGGGCCAAGAGGCCGTCTGGATGGGAGGCCAGCTCTGAGTCAGTCAGTTAGCCATTCACTCATTTTTTCATTCACGCTTTCATTCCACAGCATCTAAGTCTGCTTCATAAATGGATGTCAGCTCCTTGACGGCAGGATTCTTCTTCTTTTTTATTTTTGCTTTTTGCCATGCCTGTAGCATATGGAAGTTCCCAGGAGAGGGGTTGAATTAGAGCTGGAGCCACTGGCCTATACCACAGCCACAGCAGTGCAGGATCCGAGCCACATCTGTGACCTAGGTACAGCTTACAGCAATGCTGGATCCTTAACCCGCTGAGCGGGACCAGGGATGGAACCGAGTCCTCATGGATACTAGTTGGGTTCTTAACCCGCTGAGCCACGAGAGGAACTCCAGGGCAGGATTCTTCTCTGTCCTGTTCCCGGCTGTCCCCACAGCGTCTCGGGCGGCCCTGGCACTGGGAGGAGCTTAGTAAATCACTGCTGAGTCAGTGGATGCTCTGCTCTGGGCTGGGCAGGGGCCCTCTCCCTGGAGCTCAGAGCTGTCCAGTCCAGTAGTCACCCTGGGACTACTGCAGTGACCGAGACCCTGGGATGGTTACGGGCACAGGGGAGAAGGCGCCTGGGGACACCTCCAAAGGCTTCCTGGAGGAGGGGGCCTGAGCCCATCCTCAAGACCTGACAGAAGCTGGCATGAGAAGGAGTCTGGAGAGGGGGGGGTGGGCACAAGGGGGGGGGGTGGGCACAAGGGCAGAGGGGACAGTCAGGTGTGTTGGGGGAGGGGCCCCGTCAGGCTGAGGGTCACAGGTAGGTGTCATTGACCAGAATTGGGGTGCACAAGGGTCAGGGTCCCAGGGGCCAGGAGCTACCACCAGGAGGCTGGGCCTGCCCCCTGGACATGGAGCCAGCTTGGAGCCGGGTCAGGCAGCGTCTTGTGAGTGACACGTGCTCGGCTGCCCTGGGCAGGTCACCAGCCTCTGGGCCCTGGTTCATATTAGATAGGACCGCTCAGCTCTGGGCAGTCCCAGCCCAGCCAGGCACCTGGGGCGCCTTTAAATGTCAGTATAAGCATCACGAGTCCCTACTGGTACTTAGTACCCTCAGACTGCAACACTGTGACACGGCACAGTCACTCACTAGGAAAAAGGTCCCACCCTAGACACTTGCAGCTGGTAGTTTGCCCACCCTGACTGCAGGGTGGGGGCTGCAGAAAGGCCAGGTCAGCTGAGCACTCCCCCACCCTGCCCCATCCTGGATGCCCGAGCCCACTCCAGCCTGCTCCCAGGACCCAGGCCTGGCCTCCCCTCTCCATCCCTCCCTCTGTCTCTCCACCCCCAGGTCTGGCCAATCAGGCCTCAGGCTCTGGGCCCCAAGTTCTCCCTCAGCAGTATTGGCAGAGCTTGGCACAGGTGTTGGGGGCAGGGTGAGCACTTCTGCAGCTCAGGGCCACGTCTGGGCCTCAGTCCCCGGCCTTTGTCCCTCAGCCCTGGGGCAGCCCGGCGCCTCAGGAAAGCCTCCGAAGGTCCGCAGGCTCAGGCTGCCTTCTCTCTGCACTCCCCTCCTTGTGGGGGCTGCCCCCTTGCCCCGTCCTCCCCTACGGCTGATTTAGGGGGCACACTCACACCCACCACCTTGATCCTTCCTGTGGGGGCGTCGGCAGCCTGCTTTCTGGCCACAGAAGCTGAGGCCTCACCTAGGTACTTCCAGTGCCAGGGTGGGCCCAGGCCTCCACCCTCTGCCATCAGAAGGGTCGGCTTGGAGGAGCCCAAGCCCAGCGGCCTGCCATCCCTCCCCCTGAGTGGGCCTGAAGACCGGGGTCCTAGAGGACTTGGTTACCCGGTGCCTCCTGCTGGTGGCATGTGGGAGGGCCTGAGCCTGCCACTGGGGGCGGGTGGGGGAACATGCTTGGCCTGCCTGGGTAATTACATTGCAGCATTTCATTTCACCTGTCAGTTTTCACTTCCTGGGGATGTGGGCTCCTAAATATTTCATCCCAGCCTACAGCTGTCTGTTCTGCTCCGGCCACACCGTGAGCCCAGCTGCCGGCCCCAAACCCGGCCCCTGCCCCCTGGCTGAGCCTCGGTTCCTGCTCTGCCCTGCAGCTACCATAGGTCATCTTCTCCATGCCCCTGCAGACCCGGGGGTGGGGTGGGCACCACCAGCCCAGCGCTGCCTCCTCTTCCCAAGGGGTCTGGGGTGAAGAGGCCAGGCAGACCTCATGGCTGGAAATTAGGCTCAGTTCAACCAACATTGATTGAGCGCCTACTGTGTGCCTGGCACTCTGCTGGAAACGGGGGCGAAGAAAGAGAAAGGCACCGTTTCCCCTCGAAGGGCTCGGGGGCTGCCGGAGGAAACTGACCACAGTGTTCTAGCAGCAAACACTGAGTCCTTATGTGCCAGGCACGGGTGCGTGTATTAACTCGCTTTTTCGTGTTCTGTTGTGAGGTCACAGGCCCAGAGGGGAGTCACTTGTTCAGAGTCACTAAGAAGTGGCAGAGCTGGGATGAACCCAGGCAGCCTGGCTCTATCCCTGAAGCACAGGAGCTGCAAACCCGGGGCAGCACGGGTGGAGGACGGGGGCCTCCAGAGAAGAGATGACAGCCTGGGTGGGCAGCGATGAGCCTCACTGGGCAGAGGATCTGGGGTGGAGAGATGGAGCTTGGGGCTGGGGGCAGCAGCGGGGGTCGGGGGGGGTCACAAGTAGAGAAGAAGGGTGGGTATTTCTGGCAGAGGGACCGGCAAAGGCTCTGGGGTGGCAGAGTTTGCGCTGCGTTGGAGAAAGTGGCCTCGCCATGGCGTGTGGCGTTGTGAGGCCAAGGAAGGGGCCGGAAAGCTGCCACGTGATCCAGGTATGTCACTGGAGCTGAGGGGTCTTGTTCTGAAAGTGGCTTTGAAGAGCAGAGGACTCAGAACTCACACTCAGCCGTCCTGGCCTGATGTGCTGTGTGAGCCTCAGGCGGACTCCTTTCCGTCTCTGGACCGACTCTGAGGAATGGGTGGGATCCCCTCTGTTGAGGAAGGCCTGGCATGGCCACCAAGAATAGGGGGGTGCTGGCGTGGGGGCTGGGAACCAGCCATCTCTCTGCTCCCCCTGTCCCCTCCTGCCACCACCTGCCTCCAGATACCTTTGCTTCTTTCTCTCTCTCTTTTCTTCTGCTTTTCTCGCTTCAAAGGTGTTTTGCCTAAATGGGTTTGTGTTAAGATGTTAGGTTGATCACTCAGCAAATTTCCCTCTGCTCAGAGCCAAGTGCCATGAATAATGCAGCTCTGAGCACCCCGCGCTGCCCAGTGCTTCCGCCTCAGGGGAGGGGACAGTGTCCCCGCTCAGATGCTCTGAGCCCCAGCTGCCTGGCCTAGTCCCCCACAGCCTGGCCCCTCCCCAGAATGGCCCCCAGTGGTGGGGGGGCCTGTCCGCAGGTGCCCCCTTTAATCCTCACCGTAGCCCTGCTCTCTGGGGAGTGGGGATGGTGGGGTCCCATTTCACAGATGTGGGTGTGGAGGTTCAGAGAGGTCGGGGAGCTTGGCTTTTATCACATGGGTGGTTGAGATGGGGCCTGGACCCACCTGTGCGGAGACAGCCCAGGTGTCACAGCAGGCCAGCACCCTGTGCCTGCAGGTCCTGCCCAGTTCTCCATGGGGGTGAGCAGTCTCCCCACTAGTCACCACCCCACCCCGTCAGTACTCCGCAGCCAGGCCCCCTGCACCAGTGCCTGAGGCCACGCGTCCCGTAATTCCTGAGTCAGCTCAGAGACAGCGTCATGTCAACGCAGGTCTCATTAACAGAGGGTCTTAAGTTAGAATTGTAGAGATTGTCACACTATCTTCCTAAGTGACAGAGAGAAGTAGCAAGTGAATGTGGGCTCCAGCCCATGTGTGCTTTGGGGCTCGAGTGTGTAGTGTGTCTGTTTGTGTGACTGGGGGACTGGGAGTGATGTGGGCGGTGGGGAAGGTGGTGCCTTGAGAGCGTTCAGGACAAAGACTGTGGGTTCTGCCCTGGACCGTCCCTGGGCTTCCAGGCTAAGGCCCCAGCTTCTGCCCAGCACCCTGTCCCTGGGGACAGGGCTTCATCTGGTGTCCCTTCCTGAGCGCTCATGGCAAGGAGGGTGCATCGAGGTGGAGTAAACTCTCAGGAGAAGGCAGGATGGAGGGGGGCGGTCCTGGTGCCTGACGCCCCCTTGTGTGCTCAGAGCTGCGGGTGAGTCCTGCAGGGCAGGCGCTGGCTGTGGGCCACCCTGAGGCCCGAGCCTGTGCCCCCGGACGTCTGGCGCTCAGTGTGACCAGGTGTGGCTCCAAGGAGAAGTCACAGGGGGCTGTGGGATCGGGGAGGTCTCCAGAGGAGGTGGTGCCTTGGATCCCTGCAGAGCCTCTGCCCCGCTGGCCTCCTGTGCCTGCCAGTCGGGCACTCGCGGCTTGGCTGTTTGGGTCTGGCCGGTGTGGGTTGGGGGTTGCTGCCTGTCCTGGGCGGTGGGGGGGCTGCGTGCAGGTTCGAGAGGCCTGGTGCAGGGACACGGACATGGACACGGAGGACATACCGGAGCCCAGCAAAGGAAGGGCCTCGAGGGTGCCAGAGGGTCACCCCAGCCCCTTGGGGCCCCCCTGCCTGAGCCAGCAGCCTCTGTGCCCGCCTGTCGGGTGGCGGATTCCTTGGGGGCCTGGGGTGAGGCTGCATGTGGCAGAGCTGAGGAGGGGCAGCCCCGAGGTCTCTCACACCCACTCTCACAACACTCTCATACACACAGTCACTCACATGCATACTCACACATGCGTATGCACACACGCACACTTATGCACATACACACACATGCTCACACACGCATATTTGGCCTCACACGTGCGTACTCACAGGCTCATACGCTCACTCGAATACACATATCACACACCCTTACATACTCTGTCACTCACACACTCCCATACTCTCTCACACATGCGCGTGCAAACACACACGCACATACTCATACTATACACACAGAGGCATACTCACCACACAACATACTCACCTCATACTCTCGCACGCACACACTTTGACACGCGCACACACACATACTCACCACACACACACTCACTCTAACACTCACACACACACATACACACACGCATGCACACACGCATACACACACGGGAGTCACCAAGAGTTGCAGGCAGAGGGGTGTGTGCTTTAGGAGGCTGGAGTGGACCCTGGACGGCGGGGACTGGGTTCAGGCTTGAGCGGAAGGGGGTGGTGGCTATGAACCGGGCGGAGCCCCAGAGGCAGCTGGATCTGGAGCTGGCTGGAGTGCAGCCCCTCCCTGGCCGCAGCCCCTCACCCTGGACGCCCCGACCTCAGACACCCGTCCAGCAGTTGCTCTGCTGTCCGCACGGCTCCATTTATTCAGACAAAGATTCCGCTGCTGGTGGTAAACAAACGCAGCGCTGTTAGTCACTGACCCCCTGCGCCCTTTCCTGAGAGCAGATCTGGGGATGGGGCCTGGCTTTTGGAGACGGAAGGAGGAGGAAGAGAGAAAGAACCGTGCCTGTGAGAGAAACAGTGTGAGACTGTGTGTGGGAGAGTGTGTGTGTGTGTGTGTGAGTGTGTGTGTGAGAGTGTGATGTGTGAGTGTGTGTGTGGGGTGTGATGTGTGAGTGTGTGTGAGGGACAGTGTGTGATTTGTGAGTGTGAGTGTGTGTGAGTGTGTGTGTGTATGAGAGAGCGTGATGTGAGTGTGTGAGGCCACATGGCCTCCGCCTCGCCTCCCCCTCCACCACCCTCTTCTCTGCCAGGGACGAGGAGCCTGGGGGACCCCCTCGGGTTGGGTAACAACCCCCACTTTCCCTCAGTGTTGCAATTTGCTGCCTTCACATTTTGCCCTAATGTAGATTTTTTCCACTTGATTTCCTAGGATTTGTCTTTCATTGTTTTTCTCCTGCTTTAAATTTAAAAGGACAAAAAAAGAAAGAAAAAGGACAAGGGAGCAGAAGAGACCTCCTACCTCCTGCCTCCTGCCGAGCTGCCAGGTTTGGGGGGTGCCCCGCCGCCCCCTGCGCTCTTGGGCTGCAGGGCAGCTGCCCCAAGCCCTGGAGGAGGACCTTTCTCCCCCTGCACCCAGTCTGGGCCCAGAGCCTGGGGCCACTTGGGCGGAGGGAGCAGCCTGGGTTGCCGAATGCGATCCAGGGCCCGGTGCTGCAGCAGGAGGGGTGGGCACTGCGTCCCGGGGCTGAGGCCAGGACGCGGTGCCCTTTCTCGTGCCCTCGCTGTCCCCTGCCTTCAAGCTGGCTGCCCAGCTGCTTCCTGGCGTGAGCAGGTCTCCAGGTGAGGGAGAGGCTGCAGGAGGCGGGGAGGGGCTCCCCAGCTCGGAGGGTGGGGCTGAGAGCTGGGAAGGAACAGGGGCCCAGGTCCCTGACTGTCCCTACCTGGGGCAAGCGGGGCAGAAGCAGGCTGCTCCCGTTGGAGGCCTTTCATTCCTGCTTCCCTGGGCCGCCCACAGGCTGGCAGGCATGGAGGTGGGGGACCTGGGGCTGCCTGGAGCGGGTGGAGAGGACCTACTTAGGCAGGTGGAGGGAGGTGCAGGGGGAGGGAGCTGAGCACAGGTGCGTGATCGCGCTTTGTGTGATGCTGTGTCACCGAGGCGCAGACCTCAAACAAGCTCTCTGTGGACGTCTGTGCTGATGGAGGGAGCCGAGTGTGGACCGTCCCAGGCAGCGGACGATGGAAAAACCAGGTCATCTCAGCAGTGATCTCTCACTGGAGGGTAGGATTTATGAGTCCAAGGTGGTTTCAATTCCCGGCTCTCAGGCAGGGCAGCAGCTCCTGGAGAAATGTCAGAGCAGAGTGCAACTCCGCCTCTGTCAGCTGCTCACCTGTGCTCACCTGCCTGGCAGAGTGGGGCCAGCACCCCCAGCCTCCCTCCAGCCTCCCTCCATCCCTCGGCTCTGACCGCCTGACCTCCCTATCTCCCCACCCCCACCCTGCAAAGCAGCTGCATGGGTTTAGGGCTCTGTCCTCGAGGCTGCTGCCAGTAAACGTTTGTTGACTCAGTGAAGGAAAAGCAGTGGAGCATGTGGGTCCCGGAGCATTGCTGGAGGTGTAGCGTCTGGGGAAGCGTGCAGTGGGCCTGGCGCCCAGTGGGCCTTCCTCCTGGCACCCTTCTTGGGCTGGTCGCTCTCTCTTCCAGTCTCGCTTCCCAACCAGACCGTGAGCCTCCTAGGAAGGGGCCTTGCTATGATTTCCTAAGGACTGAATATGCCAGGAGTGGAGCAGGGCATTTCTTGAATGAATGAATGAATGAATGAACATGCAGGGCCAGCCTGCCCTGGGGGAGAGCAGCTGCAGGCAGACACGGACACAGGTACAACCCGGAGAACACCGGGCAAGGCCAGCAAAGCACAAATGGAAAGGGCACAGAGACCACAAGACACAACAGGAAAGTCATGTCGAGTTCCGCGAATGGAGACTCCATGTCAAGTTCAAGTTGGCAGGTGCCTGGAGCCTGGTGGAAGCACAGGGTTCCAGCGTCAGGGGAGGGCTGGCTGGGGAAGAGCCCATCCTTCGGGGAAGGTGGGACTTTGGGAGCCAGATGGCCGGCAGGGGAAGGGCAGCCCAGGCAGGGTCCCCACGCACCTCCCCTGGATGCGCTCGGGCCCAGAGTGGCCGAGAGGCCTGAGTCACAGATGGACAAAGGAGGTTCCAGCACACGGGGGACCAGAACGCCCTCACTGTCACTGCTGTCAGGAAGTCTGGTCTGGCCTGGGTTCTGGGTCCATGTTCACCATGTGTTTACGTCTTGCCATGTTTGCTTCTGATGGTTTTTTTTTAAGACGAGAAACAGGGATTTCCTGGAGGCCCACCCATGGAAGCCTCAGTCTGGTTTCATCCCCACCTCCAGAGGTTACCGTGACTCTGAAGGGCGTGGGTTTCCTTCTTGTCCTTGTTTAGTCATTCAGCGAGCATTTGTGGAGTGCCTCGTGTGTACCAGGCACAGCTCTAGGCGCTGGGGGGGGTCACAGTGAAGACGGCAGGCAGAATCTCCTGCCTTCCTGCAGCTTTTGCTCATGTGCCTGTGTGTTCCTAGGTAATAGGTCCTATCACATGTGGCCTTTAAATGCCACATAAACAGGACCGATCCTGTCTCACTTTGCTTTACAGTCAACTGTGCAGTTTCAGGATTTCGTCATGCTGAGATGTGAGAGCTGTTTTATGAATCCTCGCTACATAATATTCCACTGTGCAAACATACCACGGTTTAGCCCTTCTTCTGTTGTAAGATATGAAGGTGGTTTCTGTTTTTTGGCTGGTTCAGAGTGCCGAGTGACCGTCTTTGGGCATGGCTACTCGCGCCCTTATGTGAGTTTCTCTGGGGAGGACGTGGACGTGGAAGGGGACACGCTGTCACGTCCCTGCCTTCACTGGATGTCGCCATACATCCCCCAAAAGGGTTCTCATGGACCCCTCGATCATATCGTCCAGCTTTGTCGTAGCAGAGCAGGGCCTTGAGCAATGAGACTGAGGCTAAGTCAGTGTTGGGTGGGCTGGCCCAGGGCCAGGGGACAGTGTGGAGAGTGGGCAGGCCCTGGGCCATTGCAGCGGGATGGGTGGGGTGCTCATGGGGGATGGGCAGCGGGCAGAGGGCTGGCCTGGATTCTAGACGCTGAGGCCACCTGCCCTCAGCTTCCCAGCTCCCTGTGCGCTTGGGCCAGGAGCTCTCTGAGGTCCCTGCCACCCACAGGCTCAGATGCGCTTGTCAATGCTTGAGGCTTCCTGCCCCCGGCCCTGCGCGCAGGTGCTGGCTGGCTGGACAAGGAGCTTGCAGCTGGCATGCCGCAGCCTGCGCTTGCCAGGGGACCAGGGCTGAGTGTGGGAGGAGGAGCTTGCCAAAGGGGGACCCAGGAGGGCCTGGAGGACAGGGAGGAGTCCGGGGTTCCCCCTGACCCCCTTCTCATGACCCTGTGCCTGGATCTCTGGCCTCTGTGCACAGAGAGCATGTGGGCTTGGTCCTCGCTGCATGAGTTTAACTTGATTGCATTCGTTTTCCTTACGGACTCATGGGTTCTTATTGGGGCAAAGGAGTAAGGCGCAGAGCAGTGCCCGTCCTGGCAGGAATTAGGAGAGGGCGTCCTGGGGGAGTGTGAGCTGTGGTCCCCACGGTGAGAGGCTGCAGAGGCAGGGGCTGGACACAGGAGGGTGGGCGGGCTTGGCGTGTGACCTGGCGTCTCCCCAGGGGTGTTTGGCTGCAGGAGGTGGGGTTAACAGAGACCCAGTGACCAGGGCCTTCCCTTCCTCTGCCTGAGTGAGGCTCTGGAAGCAGAGCTGGATGGTAGTCCCACTGACCAGCTGTGTGACCTCCATCAGGCTACTTAGCACCTCTGAGCCTCAGTTTCCTCATCTGTAAGATGGGGCTGTTCACACCTGCCCCAGGTGCTGTGAGGATTCACTGAGTGCCAGGCATGCAGTGGGCACCCACTAATTGCAGGTCTCTCTCAGGCCACTCCAGTTCTCTCTGGCTGTGGCAGGGGGCCTGGGGGGGCTGCTGAGGCAGATGCTGTGCCACTTGTTACTGGAATCCTGTGTCACCCCAGGTGAAGCAGCCTTTTAGTCCTTGTGCTGAGGTCCCCTGAGCCGCCAAGCTGACTCTCAGGCAGTGACGCCATCAGTGCCTCACTGTGCCAGTGACACCAGTGGGTACTTACTCCATGGTGTGTGCTTATAGGCCCCCCGTGTTACCTGACTCCACGTGGCTGGTTGTGACACACTGGACGGACTGAAGGAGTCATGAGAGCCTGATGGCCTGTGTTCAAACCCTGGTCTTCCCCGACTGCCTGCGTGACCTTGGGGAAGCCACTTAACCTCTCTGTGCCTCAGTGTTGTCATCTACACGTTGGAGCCGTGCTGCTCATGAGGGAATCCATGCAAACGTGCAGAACGCTATTTAGCGTGCATTACGCACTTGAGAAAGGTCCCCTAGCGCTGAGCACTGCAGAACCCCAGCTCCCCTCCGGTCTCCACACCCTGCGGTGGGAACGGTCTGCCCCAGCCCCGGTCGCGGTCTGGATAGCAGTGCTGTGGTTACTTCCTCTTTCGCCAGCACAATGCAACGTGTGTGACACCCCCTGGGGTCAGGCAGGACCACCCACTGGAACTTCTTAGGGGAGCACCGCCCAGAAATATGACTTAACCTAAGAGCTTCTCCCTCTTGGGGAACAATTACCCCCCGTGCGGTGCCCCCTCCCCTGTGCCCCCTCCTCCCTCCCGAGCCAGGTGGCCTGTCCTAACCCCTGCCCAGCCTCCCCCTCGTGTCCATCTGTCTCCCCAGATGGGGGCAGAAATGTCGCCGTTGGCCCATTTTCTAACTGGAAAGGAACCATATGTTGGTTTAGCTGGGAGCTGAGTGTCTGCCGGCCGTGTGATGGCAGGGCCAGCGCCGGGGCAGCAGGCTGGCTCCCTGGGCACTCTCTGTGACCAGGGACCCGAGGGCCCCGTCCTGCCCCCGGTCCCTCCCTTCTGCTCTCCTTTTCTGCCCCCTCCGAGCACCTGGTCACCCTTCTCGCCTCCTGTGCTCTGGGTGTCTCACAGGGCATGAGGCTGGCCTGCCTGGAAGAGGCAGAAAGTAAGGGGGGTGGGTGCTGGTCAGGGTGGGGGCACAGGGCCATGGCTGCCTTACCTGCTGCAGAGAACAGGAGCTACTTCCAGCCACGTGTGAGGTGTGAGGTGCCAGCACACCGAAGCCCCCCTGCTAATGTGAGCACCTCCTTCTCCTGCAATGCTCTCTGCCGCCTCCTGCCAAGACTCTGCTCTGGGTCACCGTCTCCGGGCAGCCTTCCCTGGTTGCCACCTACGCCCAGGAGCAGAGGGCCCTCCTTGGATGGAGCTGGGCACTGGTGCTTTTCCCCATGGGGCAGTGGGTGGGTTGTGTCCCCTTTGCACTGCAAGCCCCTTGCGGCCTGTCCCCCACAGAGGGGTGTACAGTCTGTGCAGAAGGCTCAGGTGACCCCAGCCTGGACTGAGAGGGGAACCTGGGGTAGCAGCCAGGTGCCCAGCCAAGGTAGATGGTTTGAGGCATTGGCTTGGCCCCAAAGGGGTCCCGATTGAGGCTGAGACCCAGGGGAGGGGAATGGTCTTAGGTAAAGGATCTGCCTTCATCAGGGGAGTTCCCGGGTAGCTCAGCGGGTTTAGGTTCTGGAGTTGTCACTGCTGTGGCTCAGGTCATTGCTGTGGCTTGGATTATTGCTATAGCTCGGGTTCAGTCCCTGACCTAGGAATTTCCGTATGCCACAGGTGCAGCCAAAAAAAAAAAAGACTGATCCCTCACTTTTTTCCATCAGCTGAGCCCTGACTCTGCTGCCACCGATGTCTTGGGGGTTTTATTCCCTGGAGGCCCCACACTCTGCACCCCAGTAGGCAGGGAACTGTGTGGCTTTGGGCAAACCTCTTCTCTGTTCTGAGCACTTAGATTTACAACAACCTTATGAAATAGATAGTAGTATTACCTTAACTTTATAGATGATGTATTTGAGGCACAGAGAGGTTCAGTAACCAGCCTGAGATCGCACAGCCTTAAGGAGCAGAACTGAGATTGGAACCCAGGCAGTCTAACTTTAAGCACAATGCCATATTGCCTCTTGCTAGTGATCTTTTTATGTATGGGCAGCTGAGGCACAGAGAACTTAAGTGACAAGTCCAGGGTTACCCGGCCTGAGTGGCAGAATCGAAATTTGCACTATGGCTTTTCTGACTTTAGAGCCTGTGCCCAGAAAGTGGGACCTGGGAACTTAGCGTCGGGCTGGAGGATGGTGGGAGCCCCCGGGAGTGTGGCTGGGGGAGAGACTGATGCCCTTTCCACAGGGGGTGTGTGCATCGCCCAGTCAGTCAAGATACCGCGGGAGCCCAAGCCCGGGGAGTTTGACAAGATCATCCGGCGCCTCCTGGAGACCTCAAACGCCAGGGCAGTCATCATCTTTGCCAACGAGGACGACATCAGGTGAGGGCAGGTGGCTGTGGGGGGCGGGCCTTGGATCCAGGGACCCCTGCTAGAGACCTTCCTAGGCAAGCCTGACCCATCCTGGGTTCCAGAGAGGTGGGGCACGCAGGGAGTGTGTGGTGGGGAGACCCTGGGGCTGGGTCCCTGCTTCGTGCATCCACTCTACCAGCTGGGGATGGTGAGCAGGTACTTAAACAGAGGGGTCAAGGCCATGGGCTTGGGCCCAAACACCTAGGTTCTAGCCCTGCTCTCTGTCCCAGTAGCTGTGTGACCTCAAGCAAGTTTCTCAGCCTCTCTGGGCCTCTTTTCTGTTTTAAGAAAAGGAGCTAATGATGCCTGCTTGATCATGTTGTTTGAGCACTGAATGCAGCAATGTGCATACAGGGCTTAGAGCTGGCGCTAGTGGGTGTACCACCTCTCAGCCCCCATCCTCTTCCCTTAGTGAGCTCGGAGGAGTGGGAAGAGGCCGGGCTGAGGTTCTAGCCTGTCTTAGGCACACACTCAGAGTGGACAGTATCGTCCATTCCCTGGGCCTCAGTCTTCACATCTGCAGAGTGGGGGCAGGTGGTGCCAGAACCAAGTGGTGCAGAAGTTGCAGACCAGCCCACCTCTCTGCACACCTGGTCCTGGGTCCCAAGTCACAGGTCGGAAACTCAAAAGTGACCCCTGAGGAGTTCCCGTTGTGGCTCAGCGGGTTAAGAACCTGGCTAGTATCCATGAGGATGTGGGTTCCATTCTTGGCCTCACTCAGTGGGTTAAGGATCCAGCGTCGCTGTGAGCTGTGGTTTAGGTCACAGACGAGGCTCAGATCTGGCATTGCTGTGGCTGTGGCCTAGGCCAGCAGCTGCAGCTCCGATTCAATCTCTAGCCTGGGGGTGGCAGGGAGTGCTTCAGAGTGCACCTGACACCTCCCTCAGAGCTGAGAGGTGCTGCTCCTGACCCCTCAGAGCTTTCAGCTCCCCTATATTCTGTACTGTCCTGTTGCCACAGATCAGCTGGCAACGGGGGTGGGAGTGGCGCTTTCTGAGCTCTTTTCCTCTTCTGGTCACAGGCCCCGCACTCCTGCCCCCACCCCTGCCAAAGCCCAGCACTACCAGTCCCCCAGCCCCAAGCCTCCTGGCAGCGCAGATGGACCCCCACGCTGGCCCCGTGTCCCAGAGAAGAGGCACCTGGGGAGAGGGGGCAGGGCCTCAGACCAGCTGTTGGGGTGTGTGTGGAGGGGGCATTTCTGGAAATCCACATGCATTTTCAGAAGTGAACGGGGGTAAAAAGAAATGCAGGGGATTTTGCAGAGATGGAGGCTTGGGTGCTGTGGGCATTGCGGGCTGGCCAGATGCAGGCAGGTGTTGAAAGGGCTGTGCTCTGGGTTCTGAGAACAGTGGGCCCTGCGGGGCCACAGCAGGTTTGGGGGGCCAGGAATGCAGAGAGTCAGGAGGTGACAGAGGAGGGAAGGTGTAGCCTGGGGGCCTGGAATTCTCCCTGGCAGCCCCCGGCTCTCCTGCCCCAGTTGGCCACCTCCAGCACAGCAGCCACCCCAAGCCCTGAGTCTGTGTCCTGGCCTTGGGAACCGGATGGCCTGGCCAGTTTCTAGAATCCTAGCCTCTCACTTGCTGGGTGACCTTGAGCCAGCTGCCAGCCTACTGAGCTCAGCCTCTCCCTGCGGAATGAGCTGCGTTGAGGAACTTCTGCCCAGTCCTTCCTGTTTCTCTCCTTCCAGATGGTTTTGAGGGCCCACTTAGTTCAAACATTCCTTAAGTACTGGCTGAGCACCTCCTGGGTTTGCCCTGTGCTGGGTTCCAGGGCCCCTGACCTGATGGGGACCCCTGTCACTGTGAGCCTGGCCGCCCCTACATCCAGCCAGCATGGTGCGGGGGCAGCTCTTTGAAGCCCATGAACTTTTGGCACAGGAGGAGGTGGGGTGTAGAGGGGGAGGGGGTAGAAGAGAAAGAGAGAGAGAGAGAGAGAAAGAGAGGTGTGTGTGTGTGTGTGTGTGTGTGTGTGTGCGCGTGTGCGTGTGCAGCAGTGGATATAAGTGTGAGAAGAGGCCAAGGGCTGTGGGTCTCTGCTTAGGACCAGGCTGGCATGAACTGAGAGGGCACAGCCCAGGCGAATATAGTTCTGGGGGCCTGAGTCAGAAAGGGGTAGGTCCAAGGCTAGGGAAACAGGTGTGGTCTTTGCAGGGACAGGGGTGCACTAGGGGAGCGCACCGGGCCTGTAGGCAGGGTGCAGTATGGGTGAGTGGGGGTGCATGTGCCTCTGGTGAGGCACGGGCCCAGGCAGCAGGGAACCTGGGGCCTGAAGGTACGGGCCTGGATGTCAAGGGCCCTGGGCTCATGTGGGTCCAGAGTGGGGGATCCAGGCACGGGCCGCGAGGGGCACAGGTGTTGCCCCGGGGTGGGAGTGCAGCTGCGCGGACAGACACGGCTGGGCTGCGCTGGCGCGTGTTCCCGCAGGCGTGTGCTGGAGGCGGCGCGGAAGGCCAACCAGACGGGCCACTTCTTCTGGATGGGCTCGGACAGCTGGGGCTCCAAGATCGCACCCGTGCTGCACCTGGAGGAGGTGGCGGAGGGCGCTGTCACCATCCTCCCCAAGAGGATGTCCGTGCGAGGTAGGCCCCTCACCACCCAGCACCATTGTCAGTCCCCTCTGCAGCCCCTTCTTTTTGTCCCCCATGCCCTTCTGCTCCAGCTCTTTGTCCTGTCGTCCCTCCCCCAGGCTCACGGCTTCTTTCTGCTCGGGTTCTGGACTGGAAGGCCTTTCTGGCCACACTGAACCCAGCAAGATTCAGAGCCACCTGTCTCAGCTATTTCGGGTGTGTGGCTGTACAAGAGGCTCGTCCTTTGCTGTGGGAGCGGCCCCAGAAAAGGCAAAAAGACAAAAAAAAAAAAAAGCCTCGTCCTTCAAGGACCCTCCTTCGCCCCCATGAATTTCCATCCCTTCTCCATCTCCCAGCTTGTCTCCCAAAGGGCGAGGCCCTTGCCCTGCCTGAAGCGAGGACTCTTCCAGAAGGAGTCTGGGAGCTGCCAGTGGGCAGCTGGGGTTGGGCCTGCCCTGTGTCCCTTTCTCCGTCCTTCTGCTGCTCTGGGTGTGAAATTCCTGTTAACGCCATGGCCCAGCCAGGCAGGGACCTCACCGTCCTCCAGGCTTCTCCCTGCTCTGGCTCCAGTCAGCAGAACCCAGCACTGATGGAACTGGAAAAGCCTGCAGGCATCTGCCTCCACCAAACTTTCCAAGAGACCAAGGCCTGAGCAGGGGAGGGACATGCTGAAGGCCACACAGCAGCGTCCTCTGTTCTCCCCGAGGCAGAGGGAGCGCAGGCAGCAGAAGCTTGCACACACCCCCTCCCCAGCCTCGAGCCATAATCAACACAAAATAACAGTCCCTCTGGTTGGTACCCACAAATGCCAGCCCCTTCCAGACACCTCATCTGCTCTTCCCAGCAACCCCACAAGAAGCCTGTATCCACATTTAAGTGACTATATTAGGGCTCAGAGAGATGAAGTGACATACAGTGGCAGTAAGTGACACCCACCAGCTATTAAGTGGCCAAACCGGGGTCTGAACCCAGAACTTGCCCAACGGGTCCTTTTTCTCTGTGGGACATTAGAGAAAGCTTTAGAGCAGTGGATCTCATCTGGGCTGATCTTGAGCCCCCAGGGACATTTGGCAATGTCTGGAGACATTTTGGTTGTCACAGTTGGGGAGTGATGCTCTGGCATCCAGTGGGTGGAGGCCAGGGTTGCCGCCCCACATCCACAAGGCACAGGACGGCCCACAGCAGTAATAGGGCCCAGGGTCATGGGTGTCAAGGTAGAGAAAGTCGGCTCAAAGCTAGTCCCTAGCACCAGCACCTCTCCTACAGCCCGACACACAGTCCTTGAGCCTCCACTGGGCCAGACCCAGCAGCTCAGTCCACTGTGCACAGGCATGGGAGGCAGAGGGGGCACTGGGAAGAGAAAGAAGGTATGAGTCACCCTCCGGCTGCCCAGCCTGTCCCTGGTCCTTCTGGGCTTAGCTGGGCTTAGAGCCGGGCTGCTGGGCTCCTCGGAGCCTTGTGGGGAGGCTGTCCCTGGCGGGGATGGGCAAGTTCTGGGTTTGAGGGGAGATGAGCCAGGTCCCCTTCTGACCTTGGGACCCCGCACTCTCTGGTCTGTCTCTTCAGAACTAGGGAGCTGGTGCTGCCAGGATTGGGCGCCCGCCCCCGCTGGGTCCCCCCCTGCCCCCGCCCCCCCTGGGTCCCCCCCTGCCCCCGCCCCCCGTGGCCTCTCTACTCTAGTCTCAGGATCCCAGGTGGTTCTTTCTCAGGCTGCACATTAGCGTTTTGGTGGGTAAAGAGCAGCGGAAACATCCTCATCCTGTTCTTCCATAAAGGCAGAAGTCGTCAGATTATACGTGCTGCCCCTGGAATTTAATACATCTTGTTTCATTGTGAAGGAAATGAAATGCTCCATGTTGTGTTTTTTCCGGCTGGGCCCTGAGTAGGGAGCACGGGCTCTTCCCGCCCCGCTGCTCCCGCCAGGGCCGGCTCAGCCTGCGGGAAGTGGAAGGACGGGGGTGGGGCGGGGTCCTGACGTGCTCGTTCCCGTCAGGCTTCGACCGCTACTTCTCCAGCCGCACGCTGGACAACAACCGGCGCAACATCTGGTTTGCCGAGTTCTGGGAGGACAACTTCCATTGCAAGCTGAGCCGCCACGCGCTCAAGAAGGGCAGCCACGTCAAGAAGTGCACCAGTGAGCACGCGCGTGGGCGGGACCAGGATGGCCCGAGGGGCGGGGCATGGGCCCGAGGGGCGGGGCCGGAGGCGGGGTCAAGGCCGACTCAGGTACCCACACCGGGGCCTTGCGGGTGGGCGGGCTTAAGTAAGGCCCTAAACCCCAGGTGCCGCCAACTGTAGGTGGCGCTGCTGAGGAGGAAGGGGCTCTTGGGTCCAGGCAGAGGCGTTGTAGGGGCTGTGGCTGCCTTGGGCTTCCTCTGGACATTCCTAGGGCGTGCCGGCAGAGCTGGACTGACCCCGGCTGTCCGAGCCTCCTGACGCCCACCGGTCTGAGCACCGTGCAGAAGCCATCTCTCACCCTTCAGGGTCCCCACAGTCACTCCGCAGACACTAGTCTCACTCCCAGCACCTGGCCCTTTCCTAAGCGCCCTGGATGTAGCGGTGAATGAAAGAGCCAAAAACCTCTTGGAGTTTTTATTCTAATGGGAAGGCAGACAATCAACAAGATAAATAAGTAAGCTGTAGACTATGTCAGAAGGAAAATGTGCAGTAGAAGCAAAACAGATAAGAGGCTGGCCTCCTTGCAGCCTAACATTTCTGCAGAGTCCTGAAAAGGACCAGGAATGAGCCTGGGGGGATGGATGATGGGTCTGCTTTACAGGTTGGAAAACAGGCTCAGAGAACGTAAGTCAAGCGGCTTGGGCTCCCCCACAGATGGAAGGTGCTAGAACAGGGTGTGGACCAGGTGGCCATCTGGGCGTGTGCACCTGTGCTATGTTTGGATGTGGATCCTTGCGTGCGCTTGGGTGGTTCTGCAGCAGGACCTGACCTCAGGGACACTGGGGGCTCTGGGTACTTTCAACCTGAGTGGTGTCCATGCCAGGATGATGAGCTCCCTGCTATATCCTCCTGGAGGGATGGGTGCAACTTGGGCAGAGGGCCGGATGAGCAAGGGGCCGCTGAACCAGCCACAGGGACATGCTGTGTGGACTCACTGGCGGGGAGTGAGACGTTGACCTCTGATGGCTACTTAGGACCATGGGTGTCCTCTGAGGACATGGGCAAACTTGTGTGGGTATAGGCGGCCCTGTGTGTGTGCCCTTGTGTGTGACTGCGTGTGTATGTGCAGGAGTGTCTCAAAGAGACGGTACATGTATGCGCCTTGGTCTTATGTAGGGGCGACCGTCTTGCGTGAGCTGAGAGCCATAAAGAGCACTCTTTGTTATGCACTTACTGTGTTCTAGACATTTTAACGACATCATCTCCTTTCACCCTCACAACTCCAGGGACTCTGTATTATAGAGGCTCTGGAGAGCCAGAGAGGCCAAGTAGCTTGCCCAAGGCTGCACAGCAAATGCCTTTTTGAGGCAGTAACCATAACCAAGGTGCAAGAAGCGCCAACCTGCCTGGTAGCGAAAGGCTGAGCTCTCTTGTTCTGGCAGAATTATTGAGAGCATGCCCTTTTATTCTCAAAAGTGCCCAGGGGATAGAAAATTGTATGTTCACTCTGATTATAGGTCACCAGGCCTGGCTTGGGGTGAGGATGGGGGAGACGGGAAAGGGGGCAGCCCCAGAGTCCAGCCGCCAAGGCGCTTTCTGGAGTCAGCTCGGGGCCCAGGAGGGACCGGAAGGAGCAGGCTCGGTCAGTCCCTGGGGGTTGTGCCAGACTCCCAGTCCTCAAGGGTGCCCTGCTGCTGGGAGTCGGGGGAGGGCCCCTCTCTGCAGCCCTCAGGGAGGTGTCTGGGCTGACTTGGCAGCAGGTGGGGAAGGGCGGGGGGAGCAGGAGTCGGAAGAGTAGGTCTGAGGCCAGCTGGGACCTCTCTGGGCTGTAGATTTCTCATCTGAGAAATGGGATTGACAGTGAGCTCATCCAGGGGGCGCCTCGGGGCGCAGGTGAGAAAAGGCAGTGGAGGCACCTGGTGAGCCTGAGGGGCTGGCTCTCCAGCTGCAGCAACGTCAGATCCAAGCTGTGTCTGCGACCTATACCACAGCTCACAGCAATGCTGGATCCTTAACCCACTGAGCAAGGCCAGGGATCAAACCCACAACTTAATGGCTCCTAGTTGGCTTCGTTTCTGCTGTGCCACGACGGGAACTCCTGGGGTGGATGTTTGGAAGCTCTCCAGGGACTGTGTGTATGTTCAGGGCTGAGAACCTCAGGCAGGAGCAGCGCTGTTGCCCTCGAATCACCTGGGGATCTTCTAAAACCCTGACACCTGGCTCCCAGCCCCAGACACTCTGATTGGATTGGTCCTGGGTGTGACCTGGGCATTGGGATTTTTAAAAGGTGCCCTTGGGAGTTCCTGTCATGGCTCAGTGGTTAACGAATCCGACTAGGAACCATGAGGTTGCGGGTTCTATCCCTGGCCTTGCTCAGTGGGTTAAGGATCCGGTGTTGCCTTGAGCTGTGGTGTAGGTTGCAGATGCAGCTCAGATTCTGCATTGGGGTGATGGGTACGGGGGCAGTTCTGCTTCCCGGTCCCTTGGTAGAATATCATAGGCCAGGAGAACTGGGGGGACTGGGCACCTGACAGTGTGTCCGGGTCTGTGTCTGACTCCGCCTCCTCACTGCTCTGTGACTTCGGACTGGTTGTTTAACCTCTCTGAGTCTCGGAGAGGGCAGGGGAGCTCTTTCAGTTGTTGGGAGGATGGTGCTGTGTACGGAGTCTAAGAAGAGGCTGGCCGAAGGACGACGAGAATGCTGAGTGCTGACAGAATGGTCGTTACTGTTGAGGACACGGGAGTGGGAGGGGGATTTACATGCAGTTGGGTAATTTAACAGCCCAGGTCCATCCATCAGGGTAGGACTCAGTGAGGGGGGACACCATCCTGGGGGCAGGGGGTGGAATAGGCTGTCACAAGGGTTGCACCCATTTTGCCGAAGAGGATGCTGAGGCAGTTGGTGAGTGTAACCTATCACGGCGCTGGCAGAACTGGACTCATAGCCAGGCAGCCTGGCCCTCGTGCCGGTGCCCACCTGCCTGTCCCGAGTCCCCCTGCCCCAGGTCCCTCTTTCTGCCTCAGCCAGCACTGTGTTCTCCACCTGCCCCACCGTCTCCTGAGCCCAGCTCCTCGCTCGCCTCCTCCGGGATGCCCGCCCCACCCACACCAAGGCCCACACTGGTCCCCTTGATGCTCACAGCCTCTGCCTGCCTCAGGCCCATAGGCCGCGCCAGCCCCGCCCAGGATCTCACCGCCTACAGGTGCCACTCCTGTGCTCCTTGTCCTCTGCTCTGCCAAGTAAGTCCCCCCTCCCCACCCCAGGGCAACAGCTGGGCTTAGTGACCTTCCCGGAGGGTGGGAAGGACATTCTCGGGCCGTGACCCCCCCCTTCAAGCCTGTCTTTAATTAATGCCCCCAAGACAAGGATCTGAGAGCAAGCAGTTTCCTTGGGAGGGGGTCCCAGGAAATGCCTGCAGGGGAGGGAAGGCAGCAATAAAGCGGATGATACCAACAGGTTGCCACCTTGAACTGCCGGAGCTTTGTCTCCTGGGGCACTAGGGACAGAAAGAAGCACTCCTTGCACCCATCGCCAAGTCCTGTCTGTCATTGCTGGCTCTCCCTGCGGGGAGGGGAGGGCTTTCATTCCTCAGCGCCTCCAGCTGTCAAGTGGCTGGCAGAGGGCTCTGTGGCCAGTCTCTGAAAAGCGGCAGAACCTGGCTGTTGGAGGTTGTGCTGGTGTGTCTCGAAGTGGCAGGTGGGGACAGGCACCCATCCTTTCTCAAATATGCAACCATGAGGGTCCCGCTGAGCTAGGCATGGGTCCCAGTGTCACTTCCCCGCTGTGTGACCTTGGGTGGGTCACCTCACACCTTGAGGCTTCAGTTTCCCCATCCGTGAAATGGGAGTCCTACTGCCTACTTGCAGCCCCCAAGCCCTGCCCCAGCAGAGCCGCATCCCCCACGGTTCCTGGCGGGGACAAGGCAGGGAGGAGCTGCAGGAGCCACGGGAAGATGGCCCAGGGACTGCCCACACCTGAGCAAGACAGCGATCATAGAGAGGGTGGTCTCTGCCGCCGGCACGGCCTGCGGGAGCCCGCCTCCTCCTCTGCCCCCTCCCCGGGAACCCGCAGAGCAGGGCTCAGGAATTAAAGCTGTAAACAAGGCAGATGTGGCATCTGTCTTTTTGACAGCGCTGCCAGCCAGGTGATGGCTGAGCGGAGGAAGGCCTGCTTTATGAGGAGATAGGAGAAATTTACTGCCTGCTGCTCCCAGGGGCCCCGAGCCTTGAGAGGAAGGGCGGCCGCGTGGCAGCTGGGGACGTGCGGGGAGGTGCCGCTGGCCCAGCTTACGCGAGCAGCAGTAAGCGCAGCAACAACAATAATAACAGCTGATACTTACATAGTGTTTATTACTTGGCAAACTCTGTTCCAGTGTTTTGCTTCACAGCAACCCATTTTACAGATGAGGAAACTGAGGCACAGGGTGGGGAAAGTCTTGTCCAATGTCATATGGGTAGTAAGTTGCAGAGCTAGGATTCAAACCCTGTCCGGCTCCAGGGTGTCCTGCCTCAGGCCAGCTGGCGTCCCAGCTCAGGGGCCCTCCTGGCTCTTCAGCCAAGCTTTGAAGGCTCTTCCACCTCCACGTTCCTCAAGGAACCTGAAGAGGGGTCCCTTCCTGGGGAGAGGAAGGAAGAAAAGACCCACATGTGGGATCCTACTATGCGCCAGGCTGTGCTGCTCACTCGGGGAACTCATGTGTTCAAGCTGGAGGGATCCTGAGCCCTTTCTCCTAGTGCTGCTTCTTACTTGGTCCACTACTGACTGTGTTCAAGAGGCTGACTGTGTGCCCAGCCCTGTGCTGGGCTCTATGAGGGGGACCCCCCCGCCGGGAGCTCCTCAGCAGGGGGAGACCATGTGGCCTGGCAGACAAGGTGGTGCCTGATGGTCCCAGTGTTAGAGCTGGGGGCCTCCAGGGACAGCCTGACCGTGAGGCCTCCTGGAGATGCTGGGAGACAAGGGAGGCTGCACTTGTAGGTCAGGAGGTCAGAGGTCCTCAGTGGAAAGGAGTGTATGCCAGGCAGAGGGCAGAGCACGAGCAAAGGCCCTGAGGCAGGCTTGGACTGGTAGTCTGGGGAGCAAAGGAGGCCATGTGACCGAAGCAGAGAGAGCACCAGGTAGGAGATGAGGTCCTAGAGGTGGGGGCGGCTGGCACGGGGTGGGGGCGGCTGGCACGGGGCACGGGCCTTGTAGGCAAATTGTAAGGATTTAGTCTTTTAATGCAGAATGAGATACAGCCATTGCAGGGTTTGAAAAGGATTCAGGAGGTCAGATTGCTCTTGTAACGGTTTCCCTCTGGCTGCTTCCTGGACTGGAGTTGGGGTGAGGGCAGGGCTGGAGAGCATTTAGGGGGCCGGTGCCCTAGTCCAGGTGGGAGGTGGTGGGAACCTGGAGTGGGGTGGTGGCTGAGATATTTATAAACTTTGCAGAGTTTGCTGAAGGATCTGAGGCGAGAGAGAGATGACAGCAAATGAAGGATGACTCCGGGGTTCTTGGCCGCGCACTGCGATGGGGGCCGGGAGGGTCAGGCTTGGCCAGGTGGAGATTCCTCGGGGAGAGGGAACAAAGCCCAGGTTGGAGTGGGTCAGAGAAAACGGAGTGAAGTGGGTGACATGAGCAGGCACACCTCTTTTGTTCTAAACAGGAGGGCTGCCAACTGGGGGAGAAGGGCCTAGAGAGGGGTTTTGTTTGTCTAATGGGGAGAAATTAGAGTGTATTTCTGTGTGGAAAGCAGAGATCCAGTAGACAGAAACCCTCAGACCTGTGTGTTTCAGGGAGGTGACAGGGAGAATGTCTCAGCCACAGGCAGAGTCAGGAAAGAGTGGGAATGGCCAAGTGGCAGCTTCCTGCCCTGTCTGCATATCAGTGGGCAAACTGACCTGGGCCCTGTCCATGCTCAGCTCGTGGGGGGCAGGGAGAGTCTGCAGGAGCCAGGCTGCCCACGGGACGGAGGGGCAGTGGGTCCGGGGTGGAGGCCTCTCCACTCAGGGTGGGGAGTGACCCCGAGGAGGGGTGTTGGGAGGAGGGGAGAACAGACTTACAGGGCACTACGTGCAGGTGTGATGCTGTGTGTTTTTCATCTGCGTCTCCTCGAATCCTCCCTGTGGCCCCTCCAGGTGGCCCCTGGATGTGCATCTGAGAATGTAAAGTTTACTTGGCCAGGGTCACGTCGGGGCCCATGGTGGAGCCGTGCAGCAGGTGGCTGTCCCTGGGGGGTCCTGGGACTCCCTGATCCT
The DNA here is from genome assembly GCF_054392235.1 of Sus scrofa. NCBI lineage: Eukaryota > Metazoa > Chordata > Mammalia > Artiodactyla > Suidae > Sus > Sus scrofa. Next base: position 38,765,377 of record NC_139389.1, on the reverse strand, counting down.
GCTCCCTGGAAGGTTGCCAGGAGGTGTGTGTGTGTGTGTGTGCACACATGCGTGTGTGTGCGCACACGTGTGCATACAACTTGGGAGGATGGTGGCGGGTGGGGTGGGTTGTGGACAGGTGAGGGGGGAGACCACCAGGAACTTATTATTTCAACCTTGAAAACACATTTCAATTACAATTTACAACCTGCAGACAAAGGCTGCGGTCGCCGTAGTAACCACAGCTGTGGGGTTTTGACAGAGAAAATCCCCTCCCCGAAGGTTCCCAGCTGGCTGTCACCTGTGGTAGCACCCACCTGCAGCATCTCTGGCTCACTGTGCCCCTGGACACAATTAGGACATCTTCAAACTCTTGCCGCTGTCATTGCTGCCACATGTCTGGAATTGATCCCCTCCAGGAGCGCCCAGAACACAGTTCCCTGCCTGGGCCGGGGGTCCCACCCACCCCATGAGGCCACCGACTCCTGCAGCCCTGCAGATGGGAGCCCTGGCTCCCGGTTAGGCCTGGCCAGACGGCTGGGGCAGGAGCTGGGACCCCGAGTAGGGGAAGGGGGCAGGTCAGGGCTGGACGGAGGGAGAAGAAAGGGACCTTTCAGGGTGGGTGAAACTCTTCGGGAGCCAGAGAGCCAGGTTTGCCACTCGCCGGCCAAGGCAGTGCCTGGTGCCGGTGGACACCTGCCTGGTGCCAGGATTTCTGCAGGCCCTGGGTATGCCCTGGGCCACCTGCAGATCTCGGCTGCCTCCCTGGTGAGGGAAACCCTCCAGCCTACCTCCCAGAGGCTCGGGGAAGAGGAAATGCCAGCCACGCTGCAGGTTGTTTGCTGAAGAGTCGGGGGTGTCCAGAGAGCTTCTCTGCTCACGGCCACCTTTGCCAATGTTCAGGATAGTATCTTGACCTTGTCTGATGGTGTTTGGGGTCCCTACTCCCCCCTCTCAGATGAGCACACTTAGGCACTGCCATTGCTTCCTGGGGGGCTCAGGGGGAGGGCTGTGGATTCTGAGGGGTGAGTGGGTGTGTGGAGGGGGCACGCTCAGGCCTGCTGCTCCCTGGCAAATAAAGGCCCTTTGCAGGTCACCTCACCAGCCCCATTTTCTTATTTTGTTATTGGCACCAGACTTGAGACCAAAGTCAAGGGCATGAAAGTATGTTGGAAAGTCTCTAGAAGTCCGTGGCTGGCATCGTGATAGCTCCGGGGTGGAGGGACCTGGAGAGGCCATGCTCAAGGGCCGCTGAAACCCTGTAGGACCGCAGCACCCTGAGGGGTGCTACCCTGGGGAAGGGGTCCCGTGGGCTTGTCCCCATTCCAGGGCCTGTGCAGGTGGTGTCTAGACCCTGCTTAGAGCACTTGGTCCTGGACCCTAGAGGCCCAGGAGCGGATGCTGCAGCCAGACCCACTGAGGAGGGACCCTGTGGGAAGGCAGGGAGAGGGGCTGAGGGCAGCTCAGTTGGGTGGTGCAGCCAGGGTCCCCGGGCCTGCTGTGTCCTTGGCCTTGGGAGAAAGCTGCCTCCTGTGCAGTGGCCACAGCCTCTGCCTGGTCCTGTTAATAATTCAGCCTCTCATCCATATGAAATGAGGGTGTGATGGGAGCTGTGGGGGGTGGAGTGGGGGTTTATGGTCTTCAGGAGGCAGAAGGAAGGCCCTGGGGGCTGGGGATACAGGTGGGGGCCAGGCTACCCTGCCCCAGCCCCCTGTGTCACCCTTTGGGGCCAGGACTGTCCCTCCTGGCTCTCAGTTCTGTGATTGGAAGGCTTGCACAGCGGGCAGCCTGCGGCGGCTGGAGAACTTGCTCCCGTTCCTCCCTCTCCGTGCTGAGGCCTGGCGAGCTCTGCCTCTCAGCAGAGTGGGCGACGTTCTGCTCGCCCAGGCCCCTGAGGCAGGCGGGCCTTGCACCCCTGTGTTTAACCCTCTTGTAGGCACCAGGCCTCTCTTTATGACCTGTTGTGGATATAAAGCTGTCAATCCTCCTGGGGACCGTATCCTGACCCTGTGAGGTGGTCCCATCATTATCCTCACGTGGCAGATGAGGACTGTGAAGCCCGAGTGATGAGGTGGCAGGTCCAAGGTCACAGCCAGAGTATGTGAATGAGCCGGGGTTCTGGCCCAGACAGTGCGGTGTGAATGCTGTGCAGTAACAGCAGGAAGCCCAGGCTTAGCTGACCGGCCGGAGAGCCAGGTGGGCGGCTGACGACTGCCTGTCTCCATCCCGGGCCACACACGAAAGCTGTGGACTCCATCTGGCCCCAGCAGTGCCCCCAGCGCCAACCCGGCCTCTGCCCCTAAATTGTTCAATCTGAGCTGGAGACCTTTGTCCTTGACCCTGAAGCAGGTACCGGATTCAGGTTCTGACCTTGGTCACAGAGTCTTGGTGGCCACAGCAGGGCTATTAAGACATGCCACCAGCTCTGGGGGAGCCCTGGGGAGCAGGGTGCAGTGACCATCCACTGGCTAAAAATGCAGGGATCTAGGGGGTGATCTGTGGCTCCCTGGGGCCTCAGCCTGGCCCCCCACATGCAGCCACTCACCCAGCTGGCTGCTGGCAGGTGTGTGTGTGTGGGTGTATTTCACCATCCTGGCCTTGAGAAGGACGCAGGTGATGCTGTATGCAGGGCTGTGGCCTTGGGAGGGGACGCTGGGCTCCCTGGCACTCTGCCTGTCCTCTCCCTGTCATCCTCCTGCCCCTGTGCCCCCATCTCAAGCCCCTGCCCTTCCGCCCCTCCCCTCTCACTTCCCCACCCTCCCGCTGCAGTCCGGCTCTGACAATCTCAGGTGTGGAGGGGTGTGCAGGCGGGGAGGCAGATCCGGCTGCAGCAGATCTGGCTGCAGCAGATCCAGCTCTGCATGGTCCTAGGGTGCCAGTGAGGTTTCCCAAGCCTCGTTCTCTCATCTCCGTGATGGGGAGACTCATTCACTTACAGCACGGTTGTGAGTGTTCAGTGAGTGAACATGTGCAGGGAGCTTAGAACAGTGCCCGGCCCAGAGCAGATGCTCCCCAGAAGTTCATAGCCCTTCTTCTTCGTCATCATCACCATCACCCAGGACCCAGGCCAGGAGCTCCTCCTCCTCCAGGAAGCACGCCTGGCCTGCTCTGGCCCAGGGCCCCCCGTGGCCCCCACTTAGAACCCCTCTATTCTGACCACATAAGTACGGTACTAATGTGGCTTAGTCACCTACTCCGTGTCTGCCGAGTGTTTTCTGTACCGCATCTCACGAAGCCTCCCAGCACTCCCTCGAGGCAGGAGTATGATCTTTTTACTGAGAGGAACTCAAGGTCCCAGGCACCCAGGGTTTGCACAGGGCCCAAGTAGAGGGGTGGGTGTGCCCAGAGCCAAGGGGGTGAGGGTGGGAGGACACAGCACCCTGGGGAGCCTCTGCTGTTTGCAGTGAGAGGGGGGGGGGTGTGAGTTCCCATTTAGCAAAGCTCCCTCACCCTGGCTCATGGGGGAGGGCTGGGTAGGAGTGATGGGGACCTCCGCTATCTGGGCCATCTGGAAGCCACTGAGGGCTTGGGCGGTCCAGGTCCTGAATCCTGAAGGACCTGCAGCCAGTCTCTCACCCTTTCTGGGGGTGGGGGGACAGCATCCCCATGGCTGTGTGGCTTGACACAGTTCCTGCCCTGTGGCTGCTATTCCTGGAGTTGGTGGAGGCCAGGCATGGGGAGGCAGGCAAGCACCACCGCCAGAAGAACTCCCTGGCTTGTGGCCTTCTGAGGGTGACGATGCCAAGGGGGCCCGACCTGGCTGTCCTGGGGCCTCAGGCACAGGTCCAGCCATGACGGCAGAGGGCCCTTGAGCGCCATCCTGTGTGCCTCTGCAGACGCCCCCCTGGGGTGGTGGACAAGCCTGGCCTGAGCCCGGACGCCCAGGTGCACAGAGATGGCTTCCTGAGCTTGGGGGCCACCGCAGTACATTGGTGAGGACGGCGGGCCTCGCGGCCCCTCACTCTTGGCTCTCGTTGCAGACCGAGAGCGCATCGGGCAGGATTCGGCCTACGAGCAGGAGGGGAAGGTGCAGTTTGTGATCGATGCCGTGTACGCCATGGGCCACGCACTGCATGCCATGCACCGTGACCTGTGTCCCGGCCGTGTGGGACTCTGCCCGCGCATGGACCCCGTGGACGGCACCCAGCTGCTCAAGTACATCCGCAGCGTCAACTTCTCAGGTAAGGCAGCGGTGTAGGGTGCCACCCAGCCCCGGGGGAGGGACCCCAGGGGAGGGGGTTCCAGGGGAGGGGTCCCGGGGCTCTGTTGGGGGAGTGGAAGGCTCTCTGCCGGTACTCCCAAGGGGTCAACCCTCCCAAGACGTTCCCTGTGGAGGGGCCTCTGCCCTGGGCTCGCCATCCTCCCTGCCTCTGGGCGAAGGCCCAGCCAGCAGGCAGAGCGTGTGACACCCACGGGCCCCACAGGCATCGCAGGGAACCCTGTGACCTTCAACGAGAACGGAGATGCGCCCGGACGCTATGACATCTACCAGTACCAGCTGCACAACGGCTCTGCCGAGTACAAGGTCATCGGCTCCTGGACCGACCACCTGCACCTCCGAGTAAGCGCCTGCTGGGAGGGTGGGGGTGGGGGGGGGAGGGCACCTCCAGACCTGGGGGGGACCAAGGCAAGGCAGCCACTGATTCACTCAACCCCTGGGTTTGCTGCCGCTGAGGCAGGGCTTCTCTCAGTGCCCCCCAAGACCTCAGAGGACCCTGAGCCCTCCTCCCAGTAGAAGAACAGGGCAGCTGGGCTTTGCTGCCCTTCCTGTTCCTGCTCTTCCCTTGGCCAGAGGCCTTCCTGCAAAGGACGTGCAAAAACCAGATAGATGAATTCACCCCGGGGTCAAGGTCTTGGTCGGGGGTGGGGGGCGGGGAAGGGCAAGAAAGGTGAGCAGGCAGAGGGCTACGTCTGGACCAGGCAGCAACACGGTCAGATGGCGGGGTTTTCAGCGCTGGGCAGGGAGAGCCACCCGGAGCATCCAGACCACACTTCGAGGCCATCACTTTTCTGGTGTCGTGGGGGCCGCTTCTAGGTCCTCCTGGCCACATTCCCCAGCCCATGGCTGTCTTGTGGACTTGGTGGCCGTTCCCCGCAGTGTCCCCAGCTGTGAATAGAGCCATGTTTTGGAGAGAAAGGAGCTGAGGTTCGGCTCTCAAGGAGGTGCCTGTGGACTGGTCCCCGCTTCGCCCAGCGGAAGGGCGAGCCCCGCTCGGGGTGGGCACAGCGTGATGTCTACATGGACCGGACATCTAGGGGGAGGTGCCTTCCTTCCTTGCTGTCCCCTCCTGTCAGAATCCCTTCTGGCGGCAACACCTGGGGCCCTCTCAGCACTTTCTGCCTGTGATCTCATTTATCTCCAACGGCTTCAAGTCGGGAGACATCTCGGGAAAACAGGCTGGCGAGACAGTCCACAGGCCACACGGCACAGCGGGGACAGAGCCCCCTCCTACAGTGATGCTCCTCGTGTTGCTGAGTGGGGACAGACAGATGAAACAGGGTGGGTGGAGCCGGGGTGGGGACAGTACCCCAAAGGAGGGGGCCGTGATTCCACTCACTGGTGACAGCAGCTCATCCTGCTGAGCCCCTGCTGTGTGCAGCTGCTGCTCTAAGCACGCGACCTTACTGTGGGGACAGTGGCCCCATGGGGCTGGCACTGTTATTAGCCCAGGCTACAGGCGTGGCAAGTGAAGGCAGCATGGGGGGCGGGGTGGCAGGGGTCTCTCCGCAGTAATACAAGCCCCTCCACCAGCACGGAGCTGAGGGGCGGGACCACTCTCCCCACCTTCTTCCCAGTGCTGGGTTCTGGCTGCACTGGGCTGGGCGGGGGCAGGGGGCACAGAGCAGGCGAGGCCTCCCCTGCCTGTACTGACCTCCTTCTGGTCTGAGGTCAAGCAGCCTCTCCTGCCGGCGCCCAGACCTCACTGCGTCCTGCGAAGATTCCACAGAGATTCAGAGCTGCCTGGGCCCCACTGTGCGTCAGCCCTGCGCTGCGGGCTAGAGACGCAGCAGGGAAGTGATTCAACCCCCTGTCCTCCTGAGGCTGAGGATCTGGAGAAATGTGAGGAGCTTCCCTTATGACTTCTGACTGGACGCCACACTAAGTCACAAAGGGCACAGAGGCTTCATAGCTCCTCTCTTTGGATGCAGTGGGGAAAAGGCTCAGAGATGTTGAGGTGTCTTTTCAAGGGCACACAGCCAGCTAGCGACAGAATTGTGGTGCTAAGATTTGACCACATCCACCACTCTATAGGAGCCACAGAATTTTCTAGAACACCCACTATCACCCTGTGTCCCCGTGCCCCCCTGCAGTGTCACAGTCCTGATGCCCAGTGATTGTCCTGCCCTGTTGTCCCTGCAGGATGTGGGTGGCACTGGTCACTGCTGTGCTCCCTGGCCTCCAGGGGACCACACAGTGTTATGCCCAGGCCCCCAGCACAAGCCTCCCCTCGTGAGGCTGTCCTCAGATTCCCCCCATTCGGTCCCCTCACCCTTTTCCTCTGCTCTGACCCCACCCCTTGGCCCTGAGCCAACTGCTTGTCTGTCTGCCCAGGACCTAGCACCCAGCACACAGCCTGCCAGGCCTGCTGCTCCCCACGCACCTCGTGACTGAGAACAGATGCTTGAATGTGGCTCCCAAGCACCCCCAGGCCCCCCTCTGCCAGGGCTCTTTCTTACACCCCAGAACTTTGACACACTCAGTAGGGCATGCCGGCTTCGGCGTGCGCCTTTGCTCTCAGTGATGATGTCTTTAGAGACATGTAACTACGACCAGCGCTCACTGAGAGCGAGATGCAAGGAAACGCAGACCCGGGCACAGGCACGCATTGAGCGTCTCTGACCGAGCCTTCGTTCATTGCCCTTTGCTGAAACCAACTCTGCCGCTGGGGAGGCCCTGTGGGCTGAGCTGTAGGGCACACAGGTCACCTGTGGGGTCTTGTTGAAGACTGATTCAGGAGTTCCTGTGGTGGCTCAGCAGGTTAAGAGCCCGACTAGTATCCATGAGGATGAGGGTTTGATTCCCGGCCTCCCTCAGTGGGTTAAGGATGCAGTGTTGCCATGAGCTGTGGTGTAGGTCACAGATGAGGCTCGGATCTGGCGTTGCTGTGGCTGTGCTGTAGGCCGGCAGCTTCAGCTCTGATATGACCCCTAGCCTGGGAACCTCCACCTGCTGCAGGTGTGGCCCTAAAAAGAAAAACAAACGAACAAACACACAAATAAGAAAACTGAGATTTCTGAGTCAGTGGGTCTGGTGGGGTCAGAAATTTACATCCCAGCAAGCTCCTGTGCTGCTGCTGGTCTGGGGACCACTTTGAATAGCGAGGGCTCACGGGACTGGGAGTCTGGACTGCTGGGTTCTGTCTGCTCTGCCACAGGACTCTGTTATCACTGCTGGTCTCTGGGCTCAGTTTCTCTGTGCGACCCTTGGGAGTTTTGATTTGAGCAGGATTTCCCATAGGTCAGCTGGGTCTGAGTCATGCCGGGAGCTTATTTGAATGCAGCTGTTATTCAGCTGCTCCTGGCGGGGGGAACCCTTGTAGCCGGGCTTGAGCTGGCTAACTGGGTGACTCCGAAGTAGGGTCCAGAGTGCCGGCCGGTGGGGTGGTCCAGGGCATGGGGCGCCACGTCCTGAGCCCCTCCTCCCGGTGCTGTTGCTGCCAGGTGGAACGGATGCACTGGCCGGGAAGTGTGCAGCAGCTGCCCCGCTCCATCTGCAGCTTGCCCTGCCAGCCGGGCGAGCGGAAGAAGACGGTGAAGGGCATGCCATGCTGCTGGCACTGTGAGCCCTGCACGGGCTACCAGTACCAGGTGGACCGCTACACCTGCAAGACCTGCCCCTACGACATGCGGCCCACGGAGAACCGCACGGGCTGCCGGCCCATCCCCATCATCAAGCTGGAGTGGAACTCGCCCTGGGCTGTGCTGCCCCTCTTCCTGGCCGTGGTGGGCATCGCCGCCACACTGTTCGTGGTGGTCACCTTCGTGCGCTATAACGACACGCCCATCGTCAAGGCCTCGGGCCGTGAGCTGAGCTACGTGCTGCTGGCGGGCATCTTCCTGTGCTATGCCACCACCTTCCTCATGATTGCCGAGCCCGACCTGGGCACCTGCTCACTGCGCCGGATCTTCCTGGGCCTCGGCATGAGCATCAGCTATGCGGCGCTGCTCACCAAGACCAACCGCATCTACCGCATCTTCGAGCAGGGCAAGCGGTCGGTCAGCGCCCCGCGCTTCATCAGCCCCACCTCGCAACTGGCCATCACCTTCAGCCTCATCTCGCTGCAGCTGCTGGGCATCTGCGTGTGGTTTGTGGTGGACCCCTCCCACTCGGTGGTGGACTTCCAGGACCAGCGGACGCTCGACCCCCGCTTCGCCAGGGGCGTGCTCAAGTGCGACATCTCAGACCTGTCGCTCATCTGCCTGCTGGGCTACAGCATGCTGCTCATGGTCACGTGCACCGTGTATGCCATCAAGACGCGCGGCGTGCCCGAGACCTTCAACGAGGCCAAGCCCATCGGCTTCACCATGTACACCACCTGCATTGTCTGGCTCGCCTTCATCCCCATCTTCTTTGGCACCTCGCAGTCGGCCGACAAGGTGAGTGCGGGGCAGCTTCCTGGGCGGGTCCCAAGTGCCTTCTCTGTCTCTGTGTTTCCTCCAGTTCAGGGTCTCCCTCCCGTCTCTCCGTCTCTCCTCCCGCCTTCCCTCCCTTCCCTCTGCTTCAGCTCTCTCCTCCGGCTCCCTCCCCCTCTCCCCTTCCCTCCCCTCCTCTCTCTCTCCCCGCCTCCCACCCCCACCTCTCTGTCTTTTCCTCCTTCCCTCTCCTTCCCGCATCGTCTCTGCTCTCATCAGCCTGGGATGCTGCCCCTTCATCCTTCGCTCTTTCCTAGACTCTCCTTTACCTCCCTGCACTCAGCCTATCTTCCTTCTTCCTCTGCCCTCACAGGACCCCCCGTGGGTCCCCAGGGTGGGTGATGTATGGGGCACTCATGCTCTCTTCTGCCCACGCCCCCCAAGGCCAGGAGCGGGGCCTGGCAGTGTCAGCTGCGGGCCTCCCTGGGGGCCGCCTCTGCCGCCCAGTCAGCCTTCTCTTGGCCTGGCTGCAGCGGGGGGACCTCCTCCAAGGGGATCTGCTGCCGCCACAGCCCCAGCGCTGCCTGGAGTTCTGAAGGGTTCTGTCTTGAAGGGTTGAGCGTCCCTGAACTCTGAGGCCAGAGGTTGGGAGAGTCGGGGGACCTGTCTAACTGTGGAGCCCCGGGCAAGCCAGCCACCTCACGCCTCAGTTTCTCCATCCGTAGGTTGGGGCCGTGACCCTCCACCTGCAGAGTCCTTACAAGTGTAACAACCACACAACACGAGGGGCGCAGGATCCTAAGAGGCAGGGGCAGAGGAGTCCGGGGGCGGGGGGGGGGAGTGGGAACGAGGGAGGAGACAGAGGCTGAGGGAAGGGTGTTGGCCTTTACTGGGGGAGAGGGGGCCCCGCTGTGGGGTCCTGAGCAGGGCAGTGCCTTGTGACTAGGTTTCAAGGCTCCCTCTGGCTGCTGGGTGGAGCCCCGAGGAGAGGGGGATCCCGGCCATGCCTGGGGGTGCGGCTGGCTGGCTTTCTGATGATGAGTGTGCGTGGGATGAGGATGCAGAGGAGAGTCGAGGGGGACGAGGAAGACCCCGTTGCTGGTGTGAGTGATGGGAAGGAAGGAGCCTCTGCACCAGAGGAGCCTTGGGGGCGGAGGTCAGGAAGGTCCCTGGACCTGCTGAGTTTGCGGTGCCCGTGAGGTGTCCAAGTGCAGCTATAGATGATAGGGGTCTGGGGTTCAGGGGTGTGGCCCGGGCTGGAGACATAAGTGGGGGAGTCTCCATCCTGGGATGGCATGCACAGTGTGCCTGGGCTTGCGCTCCTAGGACACGGGGCCTCGCGGAGGCTGCAGTCAAGGCCACCATGGATAAGTGCTGGTCCTGTGCCAGGCACTTCACCTGGTGGGCAGCAGGCACCAGAGTGGCGGGCTAGGGTAGATACACCATCCCTGTTACAGATGAGGCCGTGGAAGCAGAGAGGTGACGTGGCCTGTCTAGGGTCACACAGCCAGTAGGAGGCACTGCTGGACTTGACCCTACTCCGTCTAACTCAGGACCCCCTGCAGCTCCATGGCACCCTCCCCCCACCCCTGTCCTGGGGCTTCCTTGGTGGGTGTGCAGCTCTTCTCCAGCAGCTCCTCAGGACAAGGAGAGAGCCCTGTGGCCTGTCTTCCAGTGGTGTCCCCGTGAGCAGGGCTTCTGAGAAGCAGACTGCAGGGCTGGCAGTGAGTGCCCTGAGGTCTGAGACCAGGCCTGGCCCCAGCCACCCTGCAACCTGAGCCAGTGCCCACCCCCACCAGGCCCGCAGGAGGCCCTCCCCGCTGAGGGCAAGTGCAAGCAGAGCGCCCAGGAGTCCTGTAGAGCCAGCAGGGGAGGCCACCTGCACCCCAGGAAGCTGGCAGCTTGAAAACTTACCCTCAACAATCCCGGGAGGGCCTTCCCTCGGCTCAGGGAGCAGAGACACGGGGCCAGGGCCAAGAGTGTGGGCTCATGATGCCCTGCAGGCAGCCAGCACAGGTCTCCCTGGAGGGTCCCTGTCCTCCCACCAGGTCCAGCACCCTCCCCATCTTTCCCGTCCACCTCACCTGCCTCTAATTTGTCCCTTTTTAAGAGGCTTCCCTCAGTACTGATGTGAAAAGGAGCCTCTGAGATGATCTCCTCTGAGACTCAGAGAGGAACAGGGACTTGCCCGGGGTCACACACCTGGCCAGCCCACACCTGTGTGCCACCCTTGATGGCACTGACACGGGACACATGCTCATCTGTGAGGTCCCTCTGGTTCAGACCCCGGGCTCTTAGAGGCTCAGCAGTCCCAGGGATGAATCTCAGCTGTCACGTCCCAGCTATAAAGCGCCCCAAAGAAAGTCGCAGGTGCGTGAGTTCAGGTGTATGTGCACATGTGCAGGAATCCACCTGTGTATATGCACATGTGTGTATCTGGTAACACAAAAGGCTGTGTGTGAGCTCCGATGTACCTGAGTCAGGTAGGAGCATGTGGCTGTGAGTTCAGGTGTGTATCTGAACACGTTGCATACAGGTGCGTGTTTGCAGGCTGGCATGCGTGCCCAGGGCTGTGGGCACTTGCAGGTGCTCAGCTGTGCCTGTCCCGTGAGCCCATTGGAGTTGCTCTGATGAGCAGGTGCCAGCTCCCCCGCCTTAACCCGGATTTGGAGGGCTCATCACCGCAGCCGCCTGGCCTTACCCTGTGCTGACTGCACCCGTCTCAGCCAGGCTGTGGGGATGTGGCCTCAGAGGCCGGCCAGATTGTGGGGAAGTTCACTGGTCTGGTGCGTACAGATTCTGAGGCTCTCTCCCTGCCAGGATCGGCCTGGGCACAAGCACAAAGCAGGCAGAACTCCTCAGGGACCCCCCTCCCAGGACAAGCCTCCAAACAGGAAATTCGTCATCCACCTCCACGGCCATCCTTTCTGTGCCCTTTGCCCCCTCCCAAAGTGACCTCTGTCACCCCCCTCATCAAACCCAGTTCTGATGGCCTCCCTCACTCTGGGCAGCAGTGACTGGCGAGGCTAAGGCAGGATTTCTCACAGGGGACGTCGTGTGGCTCGGGCCTGTCCGAGGAGGGGAGCAGGAGTGGGGCAGTTCAGGACCTCCAGGCTGCGGGATGGGTGGACGGGAGAGGTGGTGAGATCACGTCCCGAAAGCCGCCTCTCAAGCTGCCTGCCTTGGAGACCTGCATCGGAGCCTGGGCCCCAGCCCTGCAGGCTAGAGGTTTGAGAGGACCATTGCTTCCCTGATGGGGTTGACACGCTACCATCTCCTGGTGACAGCATGCACCTTCACCTCGGGGGCTCCAGACCACGCTGGAGCTAGTGGTGGGTGGGCACTCCAGGCCCTGGGGCAAGGAACAGCCTGGGGGTGTGCAGCTCCACTTCTGAGCACAGGGCCAGCCCCCCAACCCCAGCCCGAGGCCGGCCAGGGTGCATGCTCAGGGGGAAGGGCCCCAGCAGATGGGGACAGCTTTATTCAAGGTTCATCTCTTTCAGCCTTCCTTGCATTTTGTGTGCAGAAAGTCTCCGAGGCTGAAATGCAGATTAGAACAGAACACTGAGGCCAGTACTCAGGGCTGGCTCAGTAGTTTTCAGAGACTGCAGCAAAATGAAAATGAAGGTCCCTCGTTTGAAAATTATTCAGTATTCAAGATGGCAATGGTGGGGCGGTAAACTGAGTGTCCACGGAGAGAGCTGTGCCCTAGTTAGCGGAGGGGCCCAGCAGCCCTCTGAGGGACTGGGCAGAGTGGAATCTGGAACCCAGCCCCCTGACCCCCCACGGGGCTGTCTCTGCCAGGAGAGGGGCCTCTACCCCTGATCCTCCGCCTCCATACTGGTCTCCTCCATACCCCCTCCATCAGCAGGGGGACCTAAGATGGGTGTCTCTCCTGGACATAACCCTTGTCCCCAAGAGCCCCCAGCATGAAAGCAGAGACACATCCTGCCCTCAGGGAGCCCCAGTCTGATGAGGGAAACACTGGGCCCAGGGAGCCTTCAGCTGACAGTGAAGACCCCAACAAGCCCAACTTGTTCAGCCTAGAGCACCACTATTTTCTGCAAGGGTCTGCTGTGACACCCTGGTGCCCGACCTCCACCCCTTCCTTCCTGGCCCCATGTGCCACCTCCAGGGGTGGGAGAGGTGGCAGCACCTTCCGTCTGACTTGTCGTGACCTTTCCCGGCCCGCATGGGGGGAGGCAGTGCTGCGCTCGGAGCTGAGTGCGAGCGAGTGTGAGGACCAGATGACTGTGTCCAGAGGGGGTGCTCACCAGAGAACAGGCTCTCATCTCTCCAGGCCTGTGACATTTCCTGAAACAGCCTCCCTGTCCCCAACCCCGCCCCCGCCCCCATGCACATGGCCTCTGGTTTGGGTGAGGCCGGTGCTGTCTTTCTACAGCACTGATGACAGGGGCCGAGCCTTCCCCAGCGTCACATGCCCCTGGCTTAGGGACTCTAGAACTTCTCCAGCCCCTCTCCCCCAGGTAGGGGGCTGGGACTAGGCCTGCAGATCCAGGTCATGAGGGATTTGGGGGGCGGGCAGGGATGGAAGGAGACCATCAGAGGAGGCCAGGGCCCCTGTGACCTCGAGAAGCCAGTCCAGACCCAGGTTGCCCACTGCTGGGCTGGGTGCAAGGAATGAGGTTGTGTCATGGGGGACTGGTGAGAGCTGGGGTTCAGGGAGAGCTTCCTGGAGGTGGTGGTCCATCAGGAGGCCCCTGGGAACAGCAGCTCTGGAGACAGAGCATCTCCTGCCTTCTCTGTGCCCAGACCTGGGGGCCACAGCCTGGGCGTCCCTGGCCCAGCCCTGGTTGAGGGGGTCAGGGGGCAGCTGAGCACCAAGGGCCGGGAAGGGAGGAGGTGGGGAGGGGAGGGGGTGGTGGAAACTGTAGGCCTTGCCTGGAAAGCCCCACTATTGAAGAATGGATTATCCGACACCCAGATTAATGGACTTTCATTTTGCCAAACATCTGTCACCGTTAGTGCTGGTGAGTGAGCGTGAAACGAGCTTTGACTGGGCTGCCATCACTGGATCATGATGACGCTGTGGCTCCTGTGCCAACAGCCTGCTCCACACAGGGTGGCCTGTGGGGGGGATCATTGGGGGGGGCTGTCGAGGGGCCGTGCCAGGGCCACTGGGAGTTACTACAAGACAGGGACAGATGCTCCTGTCACCCCCAGCCCTGTGCAGAGGCTGCTTCCAAGGAGGCTCAACTGTCCCCCAAGGGCCTCTCCTCTGGGGCATCCACCAGGTGGCACAGAACAGTGCTGAGCACCTGTGGGCCCTGACCACGTGTCACTTGTTATTGGACATGCTTGTAGCGCTTAAGTCATTTCAAACTCACAGCCGCCCTGGGAGCTGAGTACTGTAATTCTTAAGCCCAAATTCTACCTGAGGAAACTGAGGCACAAGGATGTGACTTGTCCAGGATCACACAGCGACACTGGTGGGGCTAGGCCACCCAGGGATTCTGGTCTAAAGCCCCAGCTCGCCGCCACAAAGCCAGCTGGATGCGGGGCAGGGGTCCTGGGTCTGTCTGGGAGCTGGGCTTCAGGCAGGGTCCCCCACCCCATGCCGCGAGGCCGGGCGGAGCCTGCCCTGACACCGCCCCCGGCCCGCCCCCAGCTGTACATCCAGACCACGACGCTGACGGTCTCCGTGAGTCTGAGCGCCTCGGTGTCCCTGGGGATGCTCTACATGCCCAAGGTCTACGTCATCCTCTTCCACCCCGAGCAGAACGTGCCCAAGCGCAAGCGCAGCCTCAAAGCCGTCGTCACCGCCGCCACCATGTCCAACAAGTTCACGCAGAAGGGCAGCTTCCGGCCCAACGGCGAGGCCAAGTCCGAGCTCTGCGAGAACCTGGAAGCCCCAGGTGAGTGCCTGGCCACGCCCCTCCGCGCCCGCCCAGGCCCCGCCACCTCCTGGAGAGGCCGGCCCCGCCCCCCAGGCCCGGTCCTCTGGGGGCTCTGGGAGAGCCCTGAGGCTGCAGTGAGTGGCTGGCCGCCCTCCCTCCCGCGGAGCCTTGAGGCCTTAGGTTCCCCCTCTGTCCGCCCCAGCCTGGTAGCGAGGACCCTGAGGGTCCTGCCCCTCACACTCCCCCACTGCCCTAGCCTCATTTCCCCCAGAATCTCAGGAGGCCCCAGGGACCCTGGTTCAGGCAAGGTGATGGGGGACCCTGGGATTTCTCTTCCATGGCTTCCTCCTCTGGGCCTGGGCCCTTTTGGTCCCCTGGGGAAGGGCTTCTCTGGGGGCCCCTGCTCTCTGGCCCTTTGTAACCAGAGACAATGGCCCTGGTGCCAGAGCAATTGAAACCCCTCAGCTTGGCTTATGACTGGCCACCCCCTGGCAGGGCCCTGAGCGAGTGTGGAGGTGGAGAGGGGCCTCTAGAGCCCCTGGTGCTTTGTGGGGGGGTGTTGGGGTGGAGGAAGCGGGGCCTCGCTTTGCACCTGAGTGGCAGACCCAAGTCTAGCCTGGGCAGGACAGGCCCCTCAGAGGTTAAGGGCCGTGTACAGGAGGGAGGAGGGCCACCATCGTTGCCAACCTCCTGTCCCTCCCCCAACCCCCTGCCCCAGAAGCCGACCCTGGGTGTGAGGAGAAGGGACAGAGAGGAGAGAGGCAGAGCATGTGGGGACAGGGGAAGCCTCGGGGTCCAGTAACAGTGCTGACCCTTTCTTGAACCCTGCTGTGGGCCACACCTGCCAAGGACCAGTTTCCATCTTCACAGCAACCCTGAAAGGCAGTTATTTTTAATCATTTGCAGGAGACAGATAAGGAAAGGGAGGCTCAGAAAGAGAGGGGCTCACCCAGGCCGCACGGCAGCCCACGACCTGTTGGGGGTGGGGGTTGCTTCCGGTTGCTCCCAAGCGGACAGGACCGAGGTGCCACTCGGTGACCCCCACCCCACTGCAGACCTTGGCTCCCTCCCTGGACACCCCGTTGGTGCCTGATGCTTTAAATGGCAGCTCCCCCTGCCTCCCCACTCTCTGAGAGTCTCCGGGGGACTTCTGTGGGTGGGGGAGGAAGATGCAAAAGCCCCCTCCCCCAGGAGCGTCCCAGATCCCCTGGCACCTGGGGTAGCCCTCCGCCTCCTCCCTCTGGTACTGGCGGAAAGGCCAGAAGTGGATGTGGTTGGTGGCACAGGAGGGAGATAGAGAAGAGCCCCTTTGTCACCCACAGAGAGATCAGAAGACAGGGGACTCCTTTCTCAGGGGATTTTGTGGCAGCAGGTCTCACAGACCCCCACCCTGGAGCTCTGGGGAAGGGAGCTCTGTTCTCAGCATCACTCCCGTGTGTAAAAAGAACATCGTGTTCCTTCCCATGTCCAGACAGAATTGTTCCAGGGTCCCCAGCCGAGGCCCAGAGAGGGCGAGGGACTCTCTGGAGGTCACACTATAAGGTGGTGACTGGCTGGCCCCACCCCGTGTCTTTCCCTGGACACTGACTTCATGTGGCCTCCCTGTTGCTGGCCGTCCTGCTCCCTGTGCTGGGCACTGTGCCTGGCTTCCGCATGCCCCTCCTTTGATGGACACCCCTGACAACTCCCTGCTGGCCACACCCTCCACCTAGAGACCCTCCACTTCCCTCATTCCGCTCCTCCTCCCAGAGCACAGCCCACCTGGGGCTCCCTTCAGATGCCACGTGGCCCTCTGCTTTGAGGTGGGAGGGGAGTGTCCTTGCAGGCCTCCCCACCCCTGGCCTTCCTTGGCCACTCTGGTGTGCAAAAACCCTAAATGCTGCCCCCAACCAGGCTGTTCTGCCCTGAGCAGGGACCCTTTGCTGCTCCCCGCCCCCTACTCCCGACTTCGTTTTCCTCCTTCCCTCCGAGACTCAAGGCTCCTCTCCCTCAAGGCCCCACTGCTGGTGCCAAGCTCTGCTCTAGGGCCCGTGACACTCGGTGGGCACCAGCGCTCTGGAGACCCCGCGTGTCCAATAGGACCTGGCGCCCTGACCCCACAGAGTGGCACTCATAGTGCTGTGACAAGCCAGAGGGGACCATGGGGGTGGGGCCATCACTGAGAGCCCCAGGGGCACCTCGGGGACACTGTTGCTTTGGCCTCTGCTCAGGCTGGTCACCTGGGGACAGGGGACATTACCCAACCGGGCCTGAAAAGGAGGGTGTGGTGAGGGGCGACCCCGCACTCCCAGCCCCACTTCCCGCAGGGCTGAGAGCTGCCCCTCCCTGCGCCTGGGCACTAAGGACCAGAGGCCAGAGCCCCTCGGCCCCACTGTGACAAGAGCTCGTGACAATAGGGGCCGTGGAGGTGCCAGGCAGGAGCCGGTGATTAATTCTGAGAACAGCCAGATCGAGGGGGTGTGAGCCGGAAGAGGGGGGAGGTGTCACTCCCAGGGAGCAGGGACATTTTTCACTCTGTCACTGGCAGGCCACGTATCTTTAAACAAACAACAGAATAAATAATTCAGGGCCTGATCGCAGGCAGATTAGGCGCCAAAACACTGGCGGACAAATGGGGGCTGACAGCTCGTGCCTGTGCTGCCCAGCTAATTGTTATCTGAGGCGGCGGGCACTAAAGCCACCAATCAGAGCCATTCCGCCCTCCTGATCCCACCCCTCAGTCTTCCCCACCCCACACACGAGGATGCCCCGGAGAGCCTCTGTCCCCTCCTGCCTGTCGCCCAGCATCTTACAGGGTTTAGAGGAGTGCTCTCCACCCCACAGTTGAGAGCAGCCATGGGTTTATTATCGTCCCATTTTACAGATGACGGAGTTGAGGCTCCGAGAATTTCAGTGTGTGAGAAAGGTCACACGACAGGTGCGGAGATCCACTACCCTCGTGAGGGCCGGACTGGACCTCCAGTGTCCTGATTCTTGGCCAGATCCTTGCAGTTAGCTTCTGGGGCCCCGGGCAGAATTCACTGCTTCCATTTTTCAGATGGTCAGACCGAGGCTCCATTGAAGGAGTCTAAGGGCCCTGGCTTAGAGCTGAGGGCTGAATGTGCTCCCAGGCTCTGAAACCCATGGCTGGCATTTTCTCGAGGAGGCAGCCATGGCCTTGGAGGGAGACTAGGGCCCAGCTGCCCCTGTTCCCTTCCCCCACCCGCTCTGGGTGCCCCGCAGCCACCCTGCACTGATTCACAGGCCAGCTGCTGGCTCTTTTTCTGATGGTGGGGGAGAGGGTGGAGCGGAGAGGTGGGGGTGGCAGGGAGGGGCTGCCCGAGGTCACAGAGGGAGGCCCCCCCAGGCCATCTTCGCCTCCCCCCAGCCTTTCAGCACCTCCGAGTCAGGGTCCCAGCCCCCGGCTCAGCCCCTTCCCCATGTGTGCCCAGCCCAGGCCCCTCCTGGGGTTCCCCCCACCCTGTGGGCACAATTTCCTTCCAGCAGCACCTGTCCAGGTGCACCTATAATTCGCAATTTCCCTGTCACCGTCCAGCCCAGCGACTGCACCTGCCACTGGCCTATTTCTGCCGACAGCTGTTTCAGCTCACCAACAGCACCAGGCTACCCCCTCCACTCTCAGCCCGGGTCCTCCGCCCCCTGGTGCTGCCGTGTCCCCTCTGCTCACCCCACATCCTGACAGCTTTGCTTCCTCCTCACTAGAGGGACCTCTGAGAGGGGGGCGCAGCAGTCCTGCCTGTCAGCGTGGGCTTCCGGTTATACACGGTGACAGAAGCCCCAGGACAGCGGCTCAGATCAGTAGACATTTGTTTCTGCTGTCGCAGTGCATGGTGGGTGGACAGGAGCCGGGACTGAGTCCTTCTGCTTTGTTGTTCCCTCAGCTCCCAGAGGGCTGTCCTCGTCCTCATGGCTGAGGCTATGACCTCAGTGTCTGTTCTGCCCACAGACGCGAGAAGAGGACATGCAGGAAAACGATCTATTTCAGTCAAATGACATTGGAAGCTCCACACAGCCCTTGACACATGTCATCGGCAGGAATGTGGTCATGCGGAGCCATGCCAGGCTGCAGGGGGTCAGGGGAATGTCCTTAGCTTGGCAGTGAAAAGGGGGAGAGGGGGCCGAGGGGGCCAGCCTGCTCCCTGGTGTCCTCTCCTCCTGCCGGGCACCCCTGACTGCGCATGGCAGGTGCCCTTTGTCCTGAGCTGCCGGGATCCTTACAGCGTCCGGCACTTTTATGACAACAGACACCAGGATTGTCCCCCACTTCATCTCCTCTCTCGGCACCAGCCCCTCCCCTGGTGGCAGTTCTGCCCTGGGTTACTGTCATGCCCCATCCCCAGGCTACCGAGGAAGCCCCTGAGCCCCTGAGCCCCTGGAGGACAGGACAGGACTGGCTGGGCTCCTGACCCCTCTCCCTCTGTTCCTTTGTCTCCACCTGGGGGCCGTGCTTCTCCGGCCTCCTCACCATGCCGCTTCGCGGGGCGCAGCGCCCAGGAGGGCAGTTGTCATCGTGTCACCTGGCTGTGGGTGGGAGAGGGGACACACCCAGACAAGCGCCCCCAGCTGCAGTGGTGGGTGCATGTAAGGGGGGCTCCCGGCTGGGGTGACATGGGATGCCAGGAAAGGGAAGGGTGGGGGCACAAGAAGGCCCAGGGACCTGGGGGCCTTGGGAGGGGCATTGTCTGGCTCCAAGACTCCCCCTCTGGTGTCATCCTTTACCTCCCCTGTCTGCATTCCCCACTTGCTTCCCCTCGGCTGCGGGTCCACAGATATTCTTCACGTGTGCTCTCCCAGAACTTCTGAAAAATGTCCTTTTGATGATACTTTATAACAAAGTGGCAGGTCAGGAGGCAGCAGGAACTCTGAGGGACAGCGACACCCTGGCAGCGGGGTGGTTCCAGGATGGGTCTGTGAGCAGAGTGAGGAGGGAGGCAGCCAGGTCAGGGCGGGATGCGTCTGGGGGAAGCAGAGCCCTGGGCCGGGTGGGCCAGGAGGGGCTGGTGGCGCAGGATCTGAGGAGGCTCAGATCAGGATCCTGATGAGGCGGGGGACGGGGGGCACCTGTGCGGAAGGGGCGTGGGGCCAAGCCAGCCTCTGACTCCTCGGTACCTCTCTCCCTGCAGCGCTGGCCACCAAGCAGACCTACGTCACCTACACCAACCATGCGATCTAGCCAGGCCACGGAGCCACGCGGGGGAGCCGAGGCCCCGTGGATGGTGCGATGGGCCAGGGCCTCGCCCTGGGGCCCAGCTGACGTCCTGCCTGCCCGTGGGCGCCCGCGGACGTGGCTTGGTGCTGAGGACAGCAGGGCCCTGGCGGTCCCTGCTGGGCAGCCTGGGCAA
Source organism: Sus scrofa (assembly GCF_054392235.1). Taxonomy (NCBI): domain Eukaryota; kingdom Metazoa; phylum Chordata; class Mammalia; order Artiodactyla; family Suidae; genus Sus; species Sus scrofa. The sequence continues at coordinate 38,745,624 of NC_139389.1, read as the reverse complement.
GCCGTCGGTGACAGAAGAAGGATGAGGGGCCGGGTCAGCTTCAGGCCACCCCCAGAGCCTGCCTCTTGGACCAAGGCCCCTCCCGGCCCCAAAGCCCAGGGGCTGAGGTTGCAAGGGCCCCAGCCCTGGTTTTCTCTCCCTCGTTTCTGTCTTGTCTCCATCCCTGTCTTTATTTTCTCATCTCTCTCTGTCCTGTCTTTGTGCTCTGTCTCCGTCTGCTTTCTTGTATCTTCTCCTTTCTTTCTGCCTCTGCCTTTTCTCCTCTCCAGGCTCTCCACCGGGCTCTCTCCTCTCCTGCATTTTTGCTTCCTGTCCTCAGCATTTCTGTCCCGCCTCTGTTCCTTTCCATGTCATCTTTTCTCAAGTCATCAAAATCAACATGTCGCAAAAGAGAAAAAAGGAAAAAAAAAAAAATCAAAACACAAAAAAGCCAAAACAAAAACAAATCTTGAGTGTGTTGCCAAGTGCGGCGTCCTCCTGGTGGCCTCTGTGTGTGTCCCCATGGCCACAGCCCGCCCGCCCGCCCCTGCCCGTCTGCCGTGTGTCCCGCCCGCCTGCCCGCCTGCCCCTCCTGCCGATGACACGGAGTTCAGTGCCTGGGTGTTTGGTGATGGTTCTTGATGACAATGTGTAGCGCATGATTGTTTTTATACTGAGAACATTTCTAATAAAAATAAACACATGGTTTTGCACGCTGGCTCCACATCCACTGAGGGTCCTGCAGAGGGACCCCAGACTTGGCCCACAGCTGGAGGACCTGGAGTTAGAGGGAGGAGCTGGGTGGTGGGGACATAGGGATTGGGGGCAGTGGAGGCTGCTCCCTGGGTTGGTAACGGGTGGGGTCCTGAAGGGTCCAGGACATTGTGGGAGAGTCCAGAAATCAGCCCCTGTTGGTCCCCTAAGTAAGAGGGAGGTTCTGTCCCCGTCCTCTGTCCTGCAGGCCCTAAGGGAGGTACCATTTCTGCCCTGCCTGGCCTCTGCTCACAGCCCTCACACCTGGGACCCCTCCTCCATCCTGTAACCTGGACCTCCTCTCCCTCCACCAAGAAACCCTTGAGAAATTGAGAAATTGGGAGTTCCAGTCCTGGCTCAGTGGTTAACGAACCCAACTAGGATCCATGAGGATGTGGGTTCAATCCCTGGCCTTGCTCAGTGGGTTGGGGATCTGGCATTGCAGTGAGCTGGGGTGTAGGTCTCAGAAGCGGCTCGGATCTCACATTGCTGTGGCTGCGGTGTAGGCCAGCAGCTATAGCTCCGATTCAACCCCTAGCCTGGGAACCTCCATATGCCCTGGGTGTGGCCCTAAAAAGACAAAAGACCAAAAAAAAGAAAGAAAGAAAGAAATTGGGAAATTGGCTTCCGGGGCTCTCAGCACCTGCAGCCGTCCCCTCCCACCTGTCCTGTCTCCAGGTCACAGGGCCTGAGATGATGCGCCATTGTCCTGGAGATCAGTGCGTGGCATGTGTGTACGTGTGCCTGTGCTTGCTCTTACGCCTGTGCATGCTGGTTTGTCTTGTCTGTCTGTCTGTCCGTTTAGGCCCGGGTGGGTCTGAGTCCATGTTGCCCCTGAGTGGTGAGGATGCCAGGGCTGGTGGCGAGTGTGAGTGTGTTCACGGTAGCTGGCTTCTGTGCAGGTTGGGTGGTAGGAGTGTGAACAGTTTCGGGGCTGGGCCCTGCCAGTGGTAAACTGCAGAGCCAGCGACACAGCGAGGTCACTGAGGCAGCTGGAGGCCAGGCTGCCTGCCCCCCTCCCCTTGGCTACCTGACAGGGGTGTGGGACACAGTGGCTGAGGGCCTGGAGGAGCCGGGCAAGGGGGGGTGTGTCGGGGGTCGGATGGAGAAGGGGAGTGGGCAGCTCTCTGAAGCGCCTGCAGCCTGGGCCCCTTGTCCCCTGTGCTCCATTTCCCTCTAAGGAGATCGTGGGGCGGGAGCCACGGTCTAGACAGAGGACCTGGCCTGGAACCTGAGCATCTGATGCTCAGCTCGGGACCTTCCCAGGGGCCCCCACATCTGTGGAGCCCCCTTGTAGGTCCCAGAGAGAATGGCCTTCTTTCCGGGGGGTGGGCGCTGCCCCCTCTGCTCCGTGTCGCACTCAGGAGAAGGCAGTGGGCCAAGGGCAGCCTTCAAGGCCTGCTGGGGGGAGGGGCTAAGAGTCAGGCCAGGGCAGCTTTTCGCGGGGCTTGGGCCCCTCAGACACCCTGAGTCTCGGTCCAGTCCAGCCTCCCCAGGGCTCTGCCCCCCACCCCCACATCCAATCCTTGCCCTCAGGAGAGGCAGCCCCCACAGAGCCAGACAGCCTGGAAATGCTGATGGCCCCAGGAAGCATAATGATGGGAATGCATGATGGGTTGAGGGGTGGAGCCTTGGGTGGCCTGTGAATGGAGAGGAGAGGTGCAGACTCCGTGGGCCTAAGATGGGAGGTTTGGAAGTCAGGCTGCCTGCAGCAGGGTGAGGAGGTGGGCATCCGGGGGCCGGGGCCTTCTAGGAGGCACAGGCCAATGAGGCCCAGGCTGAGATCTGGCAGGTGGCGGGGGCGGGGGGCGGGGGGTGTGCTGCCCTGATGCACGTGATGCGAAAGACCGGTCGGCTGCTCACCTGTGTTCTCTGTCCCGGGTGATTGTTCCCCAGGCTCCTATGGGTCACCCAGGAAAGATGTTTGCATCTTCAGAATTTTCTGTTTCAGTAAGATGGGGGGTTGTGGTGTCCCTGGCTCCCTGGACAGAGCTGGTGGCCCCCAGAGACCTTTGCTCTGTAAGATGTGTGAAGGGGTCTCCACAAGCTCAGGGCTCACCCCTCCCCTGGGGCCTCAGCGTCACAGCAAGAGGCCCAGCGGGGAGGTCAGGGCCAGGCCCCAGGGCAGGATGAGAGGAACAGGCCAGTGGAGACTCTGTCCCCACCGCAGGGATGCTGGGCCCTGGGGGTGGGGCTGGCACAGTGTGTTTACAAGCTCCCCAGAAGCAGTGCAGCCCCCAGCTGGTGATTCTGCTCAAGATCCGCATCCCTGGGAACTTGTTAAATGAGCACATTGTTGCAAGTGCCACCTCAGGCCCACTGGACCACAAGTTCCAGGGGCAGGGCCATTAATCCATTTTTTAGGTCCCGCAGCTCACTTTGGTTCAAGGCCAAGCTTGAGAACCACCGCCTAAAGCTATGTGAATCTTTAAAGGCTGATGTGTGGGATTTCAGTGTTTGGGGGATGGGGCGGGTGAGGATCAGGCTTAGGGTTACCACGGACTGGGGACTTCCTGGGACACAGCACTTTCCATGCCGGAACCAAGAAAGTCCTGGAAAAACTAGGCAAATGTGATAAGACCCCCTTCCTTATTCATTCAGCAGCTATTAAGTATGTACCACGAGCCAGGCCAGGGGACCCAACGGTAAAGGAGCCAGACTTAGGGGTCTCTGCAGCCCAGAGGGGTGGTGATGGGGAATCACTGCCACTCAAGAGCTTCTTGAGGCTCAGGCTGAGACTAGGCTGCCACCCGCCCTGAGCTCCCATGTTGGCTGGGCACCGGGGTCACCTTTTTGGAAGCTCGGGACCCAGCCTCAGTAGCAGCACACAAGTTGGGTCCCCTCCAGCTCGGAGCAGCTGGCTCTGAGCTCCAGTGTCTTCCAGTCCAGTTCCCGCATCCTGCCCTGGAGGCAGAGGCCAGGCCGGAGAGTCAGCACCAGGCCAGGTGCCGCACACTATCACCCCCAGAGGTCACACAAGGGCCCTTTTGTTTGGTTCTCTCCCTGGGGCCTGTGCTCCCCCCACCCCGTCCCCCATCCCAAACCTGGAGTTCCCACCCCCCCCTCTGAATATCACCCAGAAGACCTCAGTGCTCCCCCAGCCACGAGAGCCCCCCCCCCAACCCTGCACTGCCCTCCTGCCTCGCAGGCCTCCACCCTGGTGCTCAGAGCTCCCCAGGGCTTGAACTTGCCCGCTGACACCCCGGCATCAAATGGTACACGGTGCCAAAATCTCACTCCAGTCGGCAAAAGCAGCAATTAGCATCTAATGAGGCTTCTTGCTTTATTTTTAGGTAACCTCCGAGGCCCTGCCTGTGTAATTCAGCCCGCCATTGCTCGGCAGATAATTAAAGCATGTCACCATAATTTGCCTTTTTTTTAAAATAAAGCCCATAATTATGTTTTTATTGTGAGTGAGGAGGGGAAAGAGGAGGGAAAGAAAACAAAGAGATGGAGTTGGGGCAGGAAATGGGGCAGGACCCAGAAGCCCATTCTGGGGGCACGTCCCCCTGGGACCTCCCCACTGCAGCTCTGTGCTCAGCACCCCCTCCTGTTGGCTGCCCTTGTCCGCACTTCTAGGGTCCCCTCCCCCAGGCTTGGGGGCCTCCTGATCGTCTTCCTTTTTTCTTAGAAAACCAGAGCATTCCAGTGGGCAGGGAGTGGGTAGAACTGTAGCCAGAGGAGCCCTGAGGTGGTGATTCCTTTTCTTTTTTTCTTTTTGCTTTTTAGGGCTGCACATGCAACATATGGAAGTTCCCAGGCTTGGGGTCGAATTGGAGCTGCAGCTGCTGGGCTACATCACAGCCACAGCAATGCAGGATCCGAGCTGCACCTGTGACCTACACTGCAGCTCACAGCAACGCCAGATCCTTAACCCACTGAGCAAGGCCAGGGATCAATCCGCCTCCTTGGGAGCACTAGTCTGGTTCATGACCCACTGAGCCACAACGGGAACTCCCTGAGTTAGTGATTCTTGAGTTGTGCTTGGCACCTGGTTCCTTTTGCTATTCACCTGCTGCATATGTTTGAACATTTCCATCATAAATAAATAAAACTGCCTTCCCAGGCAGGGGTCTGCTAACTGAGCCTGGCCCCTGGAATCTGCTCTCAGGAGCATGTGGACTTAATGTACTTTCTAACTCCAAGTTCTTTATGGAGCAGGACCGGCATGTGGGTAACAACTGTGGTTCTGGGGGCCATCCTCTCATGGCCTCTGAAATCAGACCCTTTGAGCAGCAGGCCATGCTGGGAACGGGTGGGCGGCTGCCCATGTTTTGGGGAGGCCACTGTCCCCACGTCTTCCTGACTGCCACCTACTCTACGGAAACTTCTGCCACCTGCCACAGGCTCAGGATTCTGGGTCAAGGCGTGTGACAAACGTGACAGTGGTTGGCAGCCACATTGGCGTCAGCTGCCCTAAGGGTGGGGCAGAGCACCTCAACTCGGGTAGCAAGCGGTCCCTTCACGGCTTTCTGGAGACCACCTCACCCCAGACATCATTTGATGCTCATGTGACCCCTCCCAGTGAAGGGTCAGCCAGGGCAGGGAATGTTTTGGTCAGTTTGATCACAGCTGAATCCAGACAGTAGCTGGCACATGGCGGGCATGTGATGAATACCTGCTGAATGAATGGACTGGGGGGAGGGGGCTGGACCGGAGACCTAGGGGAACCTATTCGGCTGTGTCCCCCACCTCTACTCCCCTCCACTCCCCGGCGCTCAGCTCCATCATAGATTCTCTGCCCGGAGTCCAGCAGGTCATTTCTTCATCGTGGTTTCCAAGGTCTTCCCTAGAGGCCCAAGGGGAGCATGGACGTAGCGCTCTGATCACTGACCCCCATCTGCCCCCTCGCCCCACCCAGAATGACAGGCGGCCTGGAGCTGGAATCAGGAGACCTGCTGCTAAGTGGGTATGCGGTTGGGCTTTCCCTCTCTGGGCCTGTGTCTTCATCCGTAAAATGAGTCTGAGCTCCCAGCCCTCGGAGCCTGGGTAAGCAGTCCGCATTCCAGCAGCACAGAAGGGGAGGCGACTGCAGGCAAGAGCCTTTGGGGGCTGGTTGCTATGGCAACCGTGCACACGCTAAGGGGAGGAGGGGCCTGAGTATGCAAATCAGGCCCTTCCCTCAGCGTCCCCTGCCTGGTCCTGGTCCTCTGTCTGAGATTGGCGGAAGAGGCCTTATTAATGCTGCCGGCAGTGGAAGAGGATGGAGACTGATGTGGTTGTTGTGGAGCTGGGGACCAGTCCAGGGGAGTGGCCTGTCAGCCTGGTACCCCGCCACAGTGGGGGAGATGGGTTTAGAACTAGATGTCTAAGCTGGACAGGATCTCAAGGATCATCTGCTCCCGGACTCACACATACAGTAGCTGGGGAGGAAACTGAGGCCCAGGGAGTCAAGAGCACTGCCAAGATTTGAGAAGCCTCAGAAAGACCCTTCCCACCACCGACCTGGTCAGCCTCGGCAGTCAGGGGAGGCGCGGGCTTCAGGCAGCTCCAGAACCGCTGTGCGCTCTGAGCTGAGCTTTATTAATCAAAGCAGGGGTGGAGCTCGGAGGGCGGGGACACCCATCCCCCCCAGCTCAAGGCTTGGCGGACTTGGACTTGGACGTGGATGCTGGGCCGGGCCCTTGCTGAGCTCCTTTCTTCTTCCGCCTCACCGTCCCACTCCTCCAGGCCTTTCTTCTCTTGGAGGTCACGTGATAGGATGGTGGCACATAAGATGTGGTCACCTGGGTCCCTGAATCCCTGGTTGGAGGAAAGCCTCTGCCAATTTACCAACTTTGTAAGCAATAAACTTCATAAACCTCTTTGTGGCTAAGAGGCTGAGATTTCAGGATTTGTTTCTAAATTATAGCTTTTCCTATCCTGCCTAACATATGGTCAAATAAATCCCAAATTGATCTTCCAGCTTCTAAGCCTCCTTCTGAGCACCCCACTGGCGCTTTTGAGCACAACACTCCAGGGTCCCCCCCACCGCCCCCGTCTTTTTTTTGGCCCCAGCATGCAGCAGCTTGAAGTGGGATCTCAGTTTCCAGACCAAGGATTGAACCCAGGGCTGCAGCAGTAGCCACGAGACCACCAGGGGGCTCCTTTGTGAATGGTCCACAGTGGAACTCACAGTCTTCTACACCTGTTCCTCTTGCTTGCTCCCCATTTGGGTGCTCAGCAGCCATGCAAACCAGAAACCTGCACCTTCCCCTGGACCTCCCTTCCCACTTCTCGTCTGTGGCTATGTCCCCATCATTCTTCTGCTCTCTCCTTGTGCCACCTCTGGACCTTATGCCCTCACCCCCTCTGGCCCCTGGCCCGTGGGCACAGTCTCCCAGCTCCTCTCCCAGCTTCCAGCCTTTATCTTGGTTCTTTAGAGATGTTGCTCCATGTCTTCCGGCTTGTGTGGTTTCCAAGGAGAAATTTGCCATCATCCTTATCTTTGTCCCTTTGTATATAATGTCTCCTTCCTCTGGCTGCTTTTACGTTTTTCTCTTTATCACTGGTTTTAAGCTGCTCAATGATGATACGCCTCTGTGTGGTTTTCTTCTTGGACTTGCATCTTATTGAGCTTCTTGGATCTATAGGTTAATAATGAGAAAAGTTTGGCCATTATTTCCTCAGAACTGCTTCTCTGCCTCTATTTCTCTCCTGGGGGACTTCTATGACCGGTGTATTAGACTTTGTTCCAATAACGCAGCCATATTTGACTCTTTGTTTTTTCAGTCTTTTTTCTCTTTGTGTTTCTTGTTGTAAAGTTTCTATTTTTAACTTAATTATTTATTTAGGTAAAATTGTCTTACAATATTATATTAGCTTCAAGTGTACAACATAGTGATTTGATATTGGGATACATGACAAAATGATCACCCCCATAAATCTAGTTACCATCTGTCACCACACAAAGTGATTACAATGTTATTGACTATATTCCATATGCTCTACTTTACACCCCTGTGTCTTCTTTATTTTACAACTGGAAGATTGTACCTCTTAAACTCCCTCACCTGTTTCACTCATCCCCCCTCTCCTCTGGCAACCACCTGTTTGTTCTCTGTATGTATGACCTTGTTTTTGTTTTGTTATGTGCATTCATTTTCTTAGATTCCACATATAAGTGAAATCATATGGCATTTGTCTTTCTCTTTCTGGCTTGTCTCACTTAGCTTAATTCCCTCCAGATCCATCCATGATGTCTCAAATGGCAAGATTTCATTGCTTTTTGTGGCTGAGTAATAGTCCTTTGTGTATATGTACCACATCTTCTTTATCCATTCCTCCATCAGTGGATATTTAGGGTGCTTCCCTATCTTAGATATAGTAAAAAATAATAATAATAATAATGCCCCAATGATCTAGGGGTGCATAGTTTTAATTAATTTTTAATTAGTCCTTTTTTCTTCAGAGGAATACCTAGAAGTGGAATTGCAAGATGCTATGGTAGTCCTATTTTTAATTTTTTGAGGAAACTCTATATTGTTTTCCATAGTGGCTGCACCAATTTACATACTCACCAACAGTGCATGAGGGTTCCCTTTTCTCTTGCTGCTTATAAGACTCTCTCTTTAATTTTTGCCATTTTACTGACAATGTGTCTTTGTGAGGACCTCTTAAAGCTAATCTTATTGGGGAATCTGTGATTCCTGGATTTAGATATCTGTTTCCTTCCTCAGGTTAGAGAAGTTTTCAGCTAATAATTCTTCAAACAAGTTCTTTGCCCCTTTCTCTCTTCTCTTTCTGGGACCCCCATCATTCAAATGTTAGCATGCTTGATATTGTCCCAGAGGCCTCTTAAACTATCCTCATTTTCTTTTTTCATTCTTTTTTCCTGTTCAGTTCAGGTGATTTCTACTTCTCTGTCTTCCAGTTCACTGATCTGTTCCTCTGTATCATCTGGTCTACTATTGATTCCTTCTCAGATGCCCTTTATTTCATTATTGCATTCTTCAGCTCTGTTTGCTTCTTCCTTATATTTCCTAACTCTTTGCTGAACTTCTCACTCTGCTCATCATTCTTCTCCCGGGTTCACAGAGTGTCTTTATGGTCACTGCCTTCAACTCTTTATGGGGTAGATTGCTCGTCTCCACCTTGCTTAGTTCTTCTGGGGTTTTGTCTTGTGCCTTCATTTGGAACATATTTCTCTTTCTCCTCATTCTGCCCAATTCTCTGTGTTTATTTTATGTATTAGTAGGTTGGTTATATTGCCTGATCTTGGAGAAGTGGCCTTTTGTAGGAGATGTCCTAGCAGTGCCCCCCTCTGGTCAGCAGAGTGATATACCCTGGGGGTGCCCCCTGTGTGGGTGTGTGGGCCCTTCTGCTGTGGCAAAGCCAGCTACTCTGGGTGGGGCTGATCCCCGGCCTGGCTGACTGCCAGGCCTTGCTTTGTGCAGTGGTTGCCACCTGCTGGTAGGTGGGACCAGGTCCTGGGGCTGGTGTCAACCTGTTGGTAAGGCCGAGTCCCAGTGGGGCTGAGTGCTTGGTTTAGGGGGTCCTGAGACTGGTGCCAGCCTGCCAGTTGGTGGGAAAGCCCCTGGCATCAATAGGCCAGAGGAAGGACTCCAAAACGGTACTTGCCAGCACCAGTGTCCTCATGACATGATGAGCTCCAAAAACGGCTGCCGTCGGCATCTCCGTTCCCACGGGGTCCCAATTGCCTCCCACCTTCCACAAGATTCTCCCAGATCAGCAACTGACTCAGACGACTTTCAGATTACTGCCTCTGTGCAAGGTCTCGGAGCATGTGAGATTTGGGGTGTTCCCTCTAAGAGCAGAGTCTCTATTGGCCACAGCCCTCTAGCTCTCCCAGGTGCAGGCCTGTCTGGCCATCAAAGCCAGACATCTTGGGGGCTTATCTTCCTGATGCAGGACCCAAGGCTGGGAAGCCCATTGTGGGGCTCAGATACCTGGCTCCTTGCAGGAGAACCTCTGCAATTGTAATGGCCTTCCGGTCTGTGGGTCACCTACCTGAGTGTGCAGGTCTTGACCATGCCCTCCTACCTGGCTTGTGGTTTCGCTTATATCATCACTCATGGAAATTCCTTTCTGCTAGACTTCAGGTTTCTGTCATAGATAGTTTCTCTGTAAACAGTTGTGATTTTGGTGCCCATGGGAGGACGTGAGCTCAGGGTCCTCCCACTCTGCCATCTTGACCACACTCTCTCATTTGTATAGTTTCTATTGCTGTGCCTTTTTTTTTTTTTTTGTCTTTTTGTCTTTTCTAGGGCTGCACCCGTGGCATATGGAGGTCCCCAGGCTAGGGGTCTGATCAGAGCTGTAGCCACAGGCCTGCGCCACAGCCACAGCAATATGGGATCCAAGTGGTGTCTGGAATCTACACCACAGCTCACGGCAACGCCGGATCCTTAACCCACCAAGCAAGGCCAGGGATCAAACATGTAAGCTCATGGTTCCTAGTCAGATTCGTTAACCACTGCACCACAATGGGAACTCTTATTGCTGTGTCTTTAAGTTCACTAACCTTCTCTTCTGCGACATCCAAACTCTTAATTGTGTGCAGTGCATTTTTTGAATCTTAGCAGTGTAGCTTTCATCTCTAGAAGCTTGACTGGGTCCTTTCTAATATATATATATCTTTCATGTCTCTGGTTAAATGTTCACTTTTTTCTCTACTTCTAGAACATATGGAATATAGTTATAATAACTATTTGTCTACTAATTCTGTTATTGTGTCATTTCTGGGTTGCTTTCAACTGATTTCTTTTCTCCTTATGGGCTGTAGTTTCCTTCTTTTTTGTATACATAGTAACTGCTTATTGGATTCCAAATATTGTGAGTTTTACCTCATACATATTTTCACATTGCTGATTATTTTTATACACATATAAATATTCTTGAGATTTTCCAGAATGTAGTTAAGCTACTTGGAAATGGTTTAATCCTTTCAGGTCTTGCTTTCAAGCTTTGTTAGATGGGACCAGAGCAGCATTTAGTCAGCGGCCCCAAGGGGAGATCACCCAGGACCTGGCATCATGTGGCCAGGTCCACCAGAAAACCTTAAGCAGGATGGGCCCCGACGTGCACCTTTAATGACCCCCGGATGTTTGTGTGTCCAGGGCTCAGGCCACAGACTCCTTTATTTCTCCAGCTGGACCCTCTCTGTAGGAGCTTGTCCTGTGGCTTTACCTCCCAAACATGCATCTCCAGCTCTCTGTTCTTGCACCTGAACTTGACCTGTGTGGTCCCCTCCCCATTTCCTAGTTCTGCCAGCATAGGGGAGGGAAATTTTTCCTTGATCCTTTTAGGGTCAGAAAATTAAACTGGCAAAGACTGAGTCACAGGAGAAAAGCATACAAATGTACTTAATATAAGTTTTGCATGATATGAGAGCCTTCCTCAAGAAAGAAGAACAGAAGAAAGTTAGACCTAAGGGTTTCTACAAGACTTCAAGAGCTTAAAACAGTGCCCAGCACATGGAGACATTCTATCAATACTGAATGAATGAATGAATGAATGAATGGAGTGAATGACCTTGGCTTCCAGGGACTGCTAGGACCACAGAGACCTGGCTTCACTCTTTCCAGGGAGAGGTTAGTTAGCGGTCGCAGACTTAGTTCTGAGGTGGACAACTGAGGCTCTGGACAGGCTCCCTTTCATTTCCTGCATCCCAAGCTGGGCCCTGTTGGTAACTAAACAAGCAAGAGTCCGCCCAATTTTTTTTCAGAGGAAACTGTAAAGTCACCACAAATTGGAGCTGATGCTGCACTTTGTGAAGTGACTGTTTGGGTGTGGAGAGTCTCTAGCCCGGCTGTGTGCTTAAAGCACTAGAGATGGTTTTCCCTAAATGTGCATTTAGACCCAAACTGTGGCTGTCCCAATACAGTGTCACTTTTAAGTGGAATAGCCCAGAAGCTGGGAAATATACATTCGTTTATAATGACTGCCTTGCCTGACCCAGAAGCAAGGCCTCCTTCTTTCATTCATTCATTCAGCGAGTCAGTGGTGAGCACCTCCTGTGGACCAGGCCCTCCAGACTGGACAAGCTTGACCCAGACTCTTGGCAATGTATGTTCCCACTGCAGGAAGACCTCAGGTCTTGGACTGGGGTGGGTGGGGGGGAGAATTTTCTCTCTGAGGTTGGGGGGGTGAAGAGTCCTAGAAACTAAGAGGAGGGAGGTTACGGAAGAGTAACTGCTGCTGGGGGGCATGTCACAGCCTCTCAGGACTCTTTTGATTATTCCCCAAAACTTCATAACATTCTCAGGGCTTCTTGCTGTGCACAGGGCAGGGGGAGGGGGAGCAACGAAAAAGATGGTCCCTGGATGGGGCGGTGAGCCAGAGCAGCAAACACGGGAGAGATGGATGAAGGCAGAAGTGACAGGTGGTTATCCTGAGACACCGCCTACCGAAGGACACCCAGAGGGGCTCCGTAAAACAGACAACTATTATTTTAAAATGCATGTCGATGTTTGCAGAATGAATGAATGAATTCATGAATGAATGAATGCAAGACAAACTTTTAAGATGTAAAATATAAAGAAGGTTCTGGAAGCCTGAGAGTTGGAGAGCTCTGAAGCTGTGGGGAGACCTCAGGTCTTCGGCACTTGCATCTCCTTGGCCTAGATCTGAGTTTCTCAATAGCAGAACTATTGACATCATGGGCCAGACTACTTTTGCTTGAGGGTGACTGTCCTGTGCACTGTAAGAGGTTTGGCAGCAACTTTGGCCTCCACCCACTAGATGCCAAAGCAACTCCCTCCTCCAGTTGTGACAACCGGAAATATCTCCTGGGGGACATCGCTGTCCAGGCCCAGAAACAAAGGCCTAGAGGCTTGGGTGTTAAGGGCTCCACAGGGGATGAGACAGGTGGTGGGCATTTATGGTGGGGAGTTGTAATTGAGGCCTCTACAAAACGAAACCAAACCAAAAACAAATCAAGGCTCTCAAAGCTACATCTTTTATGAAAGAATAGAGAAAGAAAATCCCCCAGTGGCAAAGATAAATGATAAGATTATTTGTCTATGTCAGCTTGGGCTCTAGTAAGAAAACCCCTTACACTTGTAACCACAGGCCTGCCCACATAGGGGTTTAGGGTCAATATTTGCGCTACCTGTGTGTTCAAGAAAACTCCAAGTAGTGAAATGACCTCCAAGGTGTTGGTAGCCCCTGGGACACCTGGTCAAAGCAAAAGCAAATTCTCTTGGGAGGGACACATCCTCAACTCCTGCTGTGCAGGAGGCCCACGGGTAGAAACTCACTGAGTTTAAGCTGGCAATGCAAAATTACAAAGCATCTGAGGAAACAATCAATCATGAGTGAGTCAGTAAAAACAGCAAATGGACAAATTAGACCTTAACGACTTAAGGTATTAAAATGATCTGATCCAGAATATTTTACAAAAAAAAAAAAGCTCATTTAAATCGTCTAGAGAAAAAAAGATGCTATCAGGAAAACCAGGCAAATATGAAAGTGAACAAATAGACTCAGAAATGAAAACAATAATGTTGAAATATAAAACCCAAAGGACAGGTTAACCAGCAGATTAGATACAGTTGAAGAGATAGTTAGTGGACTGGAAAATAGATTTGAAGAAATCATTAGCCATAATGCAGCACAAAGAGAAAAATATGAAAAAGAGGAAAAAAGACATGGGATATAGAATAAGGAATTTAACAAATATCTTATATGAATTCCAGAGGAGATACTGAAGAACTGGGGGAGGCAACACTTAATGATGTTGACTAGGAATTTTCCAGGAATGATCAAAAAGTCAAACCCCAGGGAGGCAGCATGAAGAATTCAAGCAGAATAAATAAAGAAAATCCCAGATCTGGGAACACTGTAGCGAAACTGCAGAAATCCAAAGAGATCTTAAAAGCAGGTGGATAGAAAAAAGTCCAATTACAAATGACTTTCGGATGAAACCATAGGACATGCATACTTGTCCTTGGGAGACCCAAAAATTACCTGGGAAAGGGCACCTCAGAAGAAATCCTGACTACTGCCAGCATGAGCAGGTTAGACTTTGACTGGCAAATTATTACAAGAAAGATGAACTTAGGGTTCTCTCTATCTGGACCTGCTGGTCTCATAGTCCAGTGAGTATGCCCCCCTCCTCCCCCTGGCAGAGCCTGGACCACAGGCTGTGGCATATTACTTTGCCTGTAGACGGCAAAGGGCCATGATTGGAACACTGCCCAGGCACCATCTGGGGGGTGGCAGTAAACATGACACAGTCTGAGTTAGGGTGACTGAGTGGGCCCTGGGGGCAACAAAGAAGCCTGGGGAACTAATTCTCCACCTCTAGCCCCGTGTGGGCTACTGCCTTCAAGGGACTCTGGAAGACACTGGGGGTCACCTTCTCAATCCACAAAGGCTTCCTGGAGGAGGTGATTGGGCTGCAAGAGGAAGCTGGGACCCGTGGGCTGGGGGAAAGGAGAGGTGGGTCTGGGCGTGTGCAGGAAATTGTGGCCATGGGAAAGAAGCTGAGAAGGCCGAGGGGAAGCCCAGAGATCACTTCTATTTCTGGATAAGCTCAGTGGCTCCATCTTTTCCCACACACACCTCCTGCCTACGCATCCCTTTCTCCGTTCTTGTTATGAATTTCTCACCAAACAAGCTTCATTAATCGTCTAATAACCAGATTAATTAAGGACGCTGAAAGTAAACAGCAAGAAGGTAATTTGCTCCTGATTATGGTGTAATTGCGGGAGGATGGATTCATTTGCATATGCAAAACAGGCTCCAAACACAGCGAATGGCCACGGAGAGAGGTAATTGTGCACCTGACCCGCAGGCTCCCCTCCTCCCTTCCTCTTCCGGCCTCCTCCCGCCCCTTCCTCTCCCTCTTTTGAAAGCTGGTTGAGGCCAGTCCTACTTCCCGCCGGCAGTCATGCCAAGCTGACCCCCTGCTCCCCAAGCCCTCTGGCCCAGGCCGGCTCCTTGCCCTCCTGCGGAGGTGGGTCTCACAAAACCGGACTGGGAATTCTAGCCTTGGCACTGCCAGAGGGATCTTGGCAGCGCGCCTCCCCCGCATGAATTCCCTGAACACACCCGGGGCTCACACACCCGCTCCACATAGCGCTGAAAACGACGAGTCCAAGAGCTAGAGAGGGAGCCTTTTATAAACCTTAAAGCGCTGGGCCAAAGCTTGTGAGCATGAGGTTTCCCCCAGCCCGGGATCTGCTGAATATGAGCATTCAAAGGCACCCCCTTCGATCCTGCCTCATCCAGGAAGCCTTCCAGGATTGTGCCCTTCAAGAGACCTGGCTTCCCTCTGGGGCTGCAGTTTGTTCTTTTCCGTGGAAGCGCTGGCCCACGTCTTGAGCTAGATCCCCTTACGGTCGGGGCTGGGGAGGAGGAAAGCGCCCCCCCCCCCCCCCCCCGTACCACCGCCTTTCCTCATCCCTAAGGCTAAGCTCGGGCTCGCAGGGTGGATCCTCGTTCTAGGGCGCCCACCCTCCCTCAGGGCCTCAGACGCCAAATTGTTTTCTGACGGCGGCCTCCGTCTCTCCTGAACTCAATTTGCGTTTTCAAAGCAGCTAATAGACACATTAAAAAATCCATTTTCACTCGGGATTGAATCTGACTGGAGCGAGATCAATGCGCAGAGGCCTCTTTCCCCCCCCACCCATCCCGCGTCGCCATGGAAACCGCGGAAGCCGCCGCACCCAGCTTGGGTCTGGCTGCTCCCCAATATCCTTTCATCGCCTACGTCCCGCATCGCTACATCCGTGAGGTCGCGGTCTATACCCGTGCAGTTGGCTCACCTACACCCACCACAGGACATTTTCCTAAGAGCTCCTAAACCCTCTGAACCCTCCCAGGACAAGAGTACAAACCGCTGCTGAGGGTAGTGGGGAGGCGGCTGGTGTATGGATTGAACTGGACCTCAATTTTATTTCAGTCCACCTCCCAAATGCTCAGCCAACTCTGGTCATCACATAGCCCTTGGCACCCAAGAGACCTCAGAGTGCCCAGGATTCAAATCTCGCTCTGCCCCCTCCAGGCTGGGAGACCCTGGGCAGACCACCTACCCCTCTGGTCCTCAGTTTCTCTGGGTAAGAAGGTACTAATGCCTTCCGTGCAAAATTGGGAGGACAGTAAGGATGAGGGGAGCCCTGTTTGTCGTGGGAAGAAAGGCATTTTCAACCCTGTGCTGCTTTGGGGGGACAAGTACATGCTCACACATGGAAGACTCCCCCACCCTAGCATCCCTGGGAAGCCCCCTAGACTGTGATCTGTGTAAGAGCAGGTGCCTTGTCTGCTGGCCACTGGGTCCCATTGCCTCCCGGGCACTGTCACACTGTGGGTCCCCTGTAAATACGTGTTGAATATTCAGTGATGAAAGAGGGACCATAGCATAGCAACAATAGGTCAGCTTGGCCATTTGAGTCTGAATCCTGTCTCCACCACCTCCTACTATGTGGTCTTGGGCAAGCTAGTTAACCTCTCTGTGCCCATGATCTCAGCTGTAAAATGGGGGGAGTCATTGCACTGACCTCCCAGCCCTGGGGTGGGGGTTAAATGATTCCAGTATGTAGTGCTTAGAACAGGGCTGGCACACAGTGAGTTTTCAGGAAACAGGGAGGGGAGAGGCCCTGCCCCAGGCTGGTCTCTCCTTTCCCCTCTGTTCTCAGAACAGCCCCAGCCCAGGAACTCCTGGTCTCCCGCAGCATCTCTCTGCAGACCTCCTTGGCCAGAAGCACAAGGAAAGAAGGCAAAAATCCGCAGCGGTTTCCTTCTGTGTTCTAGTCTTTGTGAAATAGGACACCTGTGTGGGCCAGGAGGCAGCCTCTTGTTACTATTCTGCGGCCACTCTGACCACTGGCCTCTCTGACTGTCATCCTCTGGCCCCTGTGCTCCCTCCACTTTGCCCTCAAGCCCTCTGGCTGCCTCTGAAGCCTCTTGCCTTTGCTCTGGTCTCCGGAGAGACCCTTAGTGGACAGGCGGGGCTGTGAGCGGGGAAGGCTGGCCTGGTCTGAGTTTGGATGAAGCAGATCTGAAGCCAGAGGGACCTGGGGCGCCCGGGTCAGCACCCCTGCTGGCAGTGGCTTCTCATTAGCAGGCACCATTGATTTGGGGCAGTGAGCGAGCACAGCCACATTCAGCATCCTGCTCAGAAAAATCGGCCTTTTGAAGACTCAGGAAGCTGTTGAGTTCTCAGGGCCTCTCCAGGCCCAGCCGCAATAGGAAGGTCAGCCCCTTACACACACACACACACACACACACACACACACCCCATCAGTCCCTCTCACCAAAAGCTGGGTGAGTCCCCTCCCTCCTTCTGGTGCCCATCATGGGACCAGGCTCTTTGGAGGGACGGGGGTGCCAGATGCCTGGAGTGGCCTTAGGCTCTCAGTGATCCCTGGGGGCGGGGGGGGGGGCAGGGAGTCCTGATCCAAGTGAAATGGACCTTTCAACACCCCGAGAGTTGTTCTAATGGATTTAGAGACCTGGGTTGCCATCCTGAGTCTACTGGGCAAGCTCCCTCGCTCCTCTGGGCCTCAGTTTTCCTACAGGAAAGCGGAGCTGTGGGCAGCAATGTGGATACTAATGCTGGCTGCCTTGAGGAATCATCGTGAGGCTCAAACCCTGAAGAGTCCTGGCAGCTGGTTGGGTCTTCCTTCCTAGCTTGGGCCATCAGACCTGGTCTCCCTCCGCTGTGTATCTGCAGAGCCCAGCAAACACCAGATCCTCCACAATGTGGGTGCACTTGAAAAACCAAACACTCCAGGGAACTTAGGTCTGAACTTAGAGGGGAGACGGAGAAAAGCCCAGATCTTTCATGTTTGAAAAAAAAAAATCACAACTTTCATACACATATAAAATGAGTAAGTGTTAAGGACGTTAACTTATTATTTAAAGTGAGAACCAGTGATGTTACAACTGATTCAAAGGAGAATCCAAAAAGCAGATCCATAGAGAGGCCACCAGGAACTGAATTTACAAATAGATGAGAACTGCTCAATAGCCACAGGTCAATAATCATTTGCGCTTCTACCAGACAAAATTCATTTGCATTCTTATGGAACAGAATCATTTGCTTTACCAACGGTTTTGTTCAACTCACAGAGTTGTAAAAACTGTGAAAGACAATGAAAGGCAGAGGCCCCTCTGGAAGCAGAGAATCTAGGGCTGATCTCAGGCAGGGACCCCAACGGTCCTCCTACCATTTCAAAGTATTTCACCGTTTTTTGATTTTCTTTTTTGTCTTTTTAGGGCCACACCTGCGGCATAGGGAAGCACCTGCGGCATATTGAGCTAGGGCCCCAATCGGAGCTGCAGCCGCCGGCCTACACCACTGCCACAGCCACGCCAGATCCAAGCCACGTCTGCGCCCTACACCACAGCTCACGGCAACGCCGGATCCTTAACCTGCTGAGCGAGGCCAGGGATCCAACCTGTGTCCTCACGGACACTGTGTCGGGCTCTTAACCCTCTGAGCCACAATGGGAACTCCTTTTTCACCACTTTTTATGGGTGGGATGAGAGGTGGACTGAGAACCGGCCTAGGGCAGCATGAAGGACTCATCTCAGATTTCCTGGGCTTTCTGCCCCACCCCCACCCTGAGCCTTCGTCGGCGAGAGAGCCAGAGAGACTTGTGGCTTTAGCATCCATAGCTTCTCTTTCTTTTTATTGTTTTTTGAAACTGCAATAAAACAAACAAAGTGCAAAAATATGAAGTCCACAGTCTGCCGAATCTTTACACCTGTACATGCCCATGTAGCCACATTCAAATCAAGGTGTGGAACATTTCGAGAACTTTAGAGGCCTCCCTTGTACCCTGTCCTAGTCAGTAACTAACCTCCACCACTCTCTTACCGTAGGTTTGGTTTTGCCTGTTTTCGAACTTTAAATAACTGTCATCAACAGTAAGTACTTTTTTGTGTCTGGATTATTCTTCAGTATATATATATACATATATATATATATAAAGATTCACCTGTGTTGTACATATCAGTTCCTTTTCATTGCTGAGTAATAGTCCATTGAAATGATTATATCACAACTTACTTTTCTCTCTTTGATGCATGTTTAAGTTCTTTCCAGTTTGGGACTGTTCCTTTTTTTTTTTTTTTTTTTTTTTTTAAAGTTCCTGGGTTAGGGATCAAACCTGTAGCAGGGCTGTAACTAAAGTTACAGTGGTAAAAACACAGGATCCTTAACCTACTGAGCCACGAGGGAACTCTGTGGCCATTCTGAATAAAGCTGCTGTGAACATTTTTTTTTTTTTTTTTTTGTCTTTTTAAGGCCACACTCGGGGCATATGGAAGTTCCTAGGCTAGGGGTTGAATCAGAGCTGTAGCCGCAACCCTACGCCACAGCCACAGCAATGCAGGATCTGAGCCACCTGCATCACAGCCCATGGCAACACCAGACCCTTAACCCACTGAGTGAGGGCAGGGATCCAACCCGCAACCTATGGTTCCTGGTCGGATTCGTTTCTGCCACGCCATGAAGAGAACTCCGACAGATGTTTTTGTTTTGGGTTTTTTTGGGTTTTTTTGCCTTTTCTAGGGCCGCTCCTGCAGCATATGGAGGTTCCCAGGCTAGGGGTCTACTGGAGCAGTTGCCACCGACCTACGCCAGAGCCACAGCAACGCGGGATCTAAGCAGTGTCTGTGACCTACACACAGCTCACAGCAACAATGGATCCTTAACCGACTGAGCAAGGCCAGGGATCAAACCCGCAACCTCATGGTTCCTAGTTGGATTCATTAACCACTGCGCCATGACGGGAACTCCCCAACAGATGTTTTTAAAGTTCAATGTAATGCATTATTTCCTTTATATTTAGTGGGACTTTTGGTGATATGTTTAAGGAATATTTGCCTATCCCAAAGTCGTGAAAATATTCTTAAATTTTGTCTAGTAGCTTTATGGTTTTGCTGTTTACATTTGGATCTGTGACCCATTTAGAATTAATTTTTTGTTTATTATGAGGTAGGAGTCAAGCTTCAATTTTTTTCTTCATATGATGCAATTGATCCAATTGGTCCAGCACCTCATATGGAAAAGAAAATCTTTTTCCAACTGAACTGCAGTGGTGTTTTTGTCATAAGTCAATTGACAAGGAGTTCTTTCTGTAGCTCAGCAGGTTAAGAACTTGGCATAGTGACTGTGAGGATGCGGGTTCAATCCCTGGCCTCTCTCAGTGTATTAAGGATCCAGTGTTGCTGCAAGCTATGGCATAGGTCACAGATGCAGCTTGGATCTGGTGTTGCTGTGGCCGTGGCTGTGGCATAGGCTGGCAACTGCAGCTCTGATTCAAGCCCTAGCCTGGGAACTTCCATATGCCACAGGTGTGGCTGTAAAAAGGAAAAAAATGCTTAAGATGGTAGATTTTATGATAGGTATCATACTACAATTAAAAATAAAAACAGGAGTTCCCGTCTTGGCGCAGTGGAAATGAATCCTACTAGGAACCACGGGGTTGTGGGTTCAATCCCTGGCCTCGCTCAGTGGTTTTAAGGATCCAGTGTTGCCATGAGCTGTGGTGTAGGTCGCAGATGTGGCTTGGATCTGGCGTTGCCATGGCTGTGGTGTAGGCCAGTGGCTATAGCTCCTATTTGACCCCTAGGCTGGGAACCTCTATATGCCGTGGGTGCGGCCCTAAAAAGACAAAAGACAATAAATAAATAAATAAAATAAAAACAAAAGTACAGTAGAAAAAAATTGTATTGGGGAAATAACCATTAAAAAATAAAAATAAAAAATAAACAAATAAACACAAAAATAATTAAAAATAAATAAATAAGCCGCTTGACCATACATGTTGGGTCTCTTTGGGGGTCCTTTCTAGTCTCTTATGCTGATCTGCGTGTCCTTCAACTGCTATCCTAGTGCCTTAGCTGCTGTAGCTTTATGGACAATTTGAAAATCAGGTAGTTTAAGTCAGGCATCTTGCCTCTTCTTCGTGACTGTCTTAGCTATTTTAGGTCTTTTGCATTTTCATACATCTTTTAGAGTAGGCTTGTCAATGTCTGCAAAAACTTGCTGGGGTTTGGGGATTGCGCTGAATCTACAGGTCACCTGGGGCGAAGCAACACTCCTGCACCATCGAGCGTCCAGTCCAGCAGCACGGGTGATCTCCGTTTAGGAATGTCTTCCTCGATTTCTCCCTGCATCCTGCGCTCTCTTTTAAACCCCACAGCACTCTGGCACGGGGTGGAAATTAACTTCCATCCCTGTGACTGCTTTTGCTCCAAGGGAGTTTATTGTCTGGCTGTAGCTCTTCAGAGGGACACCCGGGGAAGAAGCCCTGGGAAAGGGAGGGGTCGGGGGAGAGGGGACACCGGGTACCCCAGCCTTGGTCCCCCCCACTGAACACCACCTCTGGCAGAAAGTCTGCTCTGTGGCACAGTTCCAAGCTCAGCAATTTCATGAAACACTTAACCTCAGTTTTCCTACCCTTGGAATGAGAGTGTGGTCTCGGTGCAAGACAGCAGGTGTGAGGAGTGAAGAATACCCACGGCAGGGCACTTACTAGGCAGGTGCTGGATGAGTCATATGGGTGTTTGTTTCTACCCTCAAGGGAAGACAGATGCCACCAACCTGGACATAGAACCGGAAAGGACCTGACTCTTGACCACCTCCCTCCAGTCATGCTTTTTTCCCTTTTAAGGACAAACCCAGAGGAGTTCCCGCTTTGGCACAGTGGATTAAGGATCTGACTGCAGCAGCTCATGTCACTGCAGACATGCCAGTTTGATTCCCCAGCCCGGCACAGTGGAATAAAGACCTGGCATTGCTGCAGCTGTGGTGAAGGTTGCAGCTTCGGCTTGCGTCAGTCTCTGGCCTGGGAACTTCCATATGCTGTGGGTGTGGCCATAAAAAAAAAAAAAGGACAAACTGAGAGTGTTGAGAGTGTGCTTTAATCATCAAAGAGATGGAAACGGAAAGATGATGTCCACGCAGAACGTTTGAATAGACAGTGGATGCCTGGCGCCGGTAGCCTGATGACTTGTTCCTCCTGTTACCGCTGGACTTTCTATTCTCTCAATACTTGTACCTGGGGCATCCCCCACGCGGGCCCTGGCACCCACAGACCCCTCACCTTGGGCCTCCTTGGCCGTGGAGGGTCAGATGCCTACAGGCTGAGCCCTGGGCTCTGCCAGTTCAGCTCAAGCTATTTGCCAAGGCTGGGGTGGGGAGTCCCCACCAGCCAGTACCCTGACCCAGGGAGTGCTGGCCCTTCCCAGGCTGGCCACCCCCCATCTGCCCCACTCCCAAGCCATGCAGGCCTCTGGGCTTGGCCTTAGGTGCTAAAAAGAACTAATTAAACCACTGGCAACTCCTGCTTTGTTTCCTAATCACTGACTTGGCCCTGACAGGGCAGTTTCTGCCCAGATTAAAGGGGGCAAACCCTTTTCCTCCCAAACATTTTATTTTATTTATTTATTTATTTATTTATTTATTTATTTATTTTGTCTTTTTGCTATTTCTTGGGCCGCTCCCGCGGCATATGGAGGTTCCCAAGCTAGGGGTCCAATCGGAGCTGCAGCCACCGGCCTACGCCAGAGCCACAGCAACGCTGGATCCGAACCGCGTCTGCAACCTACACCACAGCTCACGGCAACGCTGGATCCTTAACCCACTGAGCAAGGGCAGGGACCGAACCCGCAACCTCATGGTTCCTAGTCGGATTCGTTAACCACTGTGCCACGACGGGAACTCCCCCAAACATTTTAAATACGATTACGTGGAAGAGAGGGATTGTATAACACACTGTACTAAGCTCTTTCCTTTTTACTTAAAAAACACCTTTCTGGCACTGCTGTGGGCTAAGAACCTCACAGATGTGCTTTTGCTTAGACCCCACAATAACTCTGCTGTTAGCGCCCCACCTTAGAGGTGAGAGGCCCCTGCAGGGTGATC
This sequence comes from Sus scrofa, assembly GCF_054392235.1. Lineage (NCBI taxonomy): Eukaryota > Metazoa > Chordata > Mammalia > Artiodactyla > Suidae > Sus > Sus scrofa. The sequence continues at coordinate 38,723,069 of NC_139389.1, read as the reverse complement.
ACTGCCCCTGTGGGCGGCTCGTGGGGGCAGAACTGGGAGCCGAGCCCAGGCCACCTGGCTCCACAGCTTCGTGGTCCATCCCTAGCCCCGGCCCCCTTGGGAAGCCCTGTCCCCGGGAGTGAAGCCTATGGGGCTCCCGCTTGGAACATAGCCCTGGGCCTTTCCCCACAAGCCCCAGGCCCTCGGCAGGAGCAGGACTTGTCCCCGTCTGGTCCCTGGCCCACAAGATCCAGGGGGGGATTCCCGTAACAGGCAGGCATTAAGGCCTTTGGCTTCAAGTGAAAAATCAGAGGATTGGCAAGCAAATAAGGCCATGCTGGGGGTTCCTGGCACAGAGCGGCTTATGTGGCTACCGGCTAACTAGGGAGGGCAGGCAGGGCTGGCAGAGGGGCCGGGGCTGCAGGCTGGGGGCATTCAGAGGGAGGAGGTCCCAGGGCCGCCTACCTGATAGGCTCCCTTCAAACCTGGTCCAACCCCATCCTTCCTCCCAGCTGCGGACTGACGGAGCGCGTGAGGGAAACAAGGAAGCGCAGCAGGCGCTGGGGCACTCCTACCTCAGGGCCTTTGCACTTGCTGTCACTTCTGCCTGGACCACTCTCCCCGGGTGCCCACGCGGTTCACCCTTTCACCTCCTTCTAGTCTCTGCTTAAATGTTGTCTCCTCAGAGACGGCCCCGATCACGCCATTTAAAATAGCACACACTCCCCAGGCCTCCATCCTCTGGTTTTGCCAGTGCTGTGAAAACACTGTCCATCAAATGTGTATTTATTTACTGCCCATCTCTGTCCCACTGGACTGTAAGCTTCCAAGGGCAGGGACTTTCAGCCTTCCTTCACTGCAGCTCCTGGGTGCCTAGGATGTGTCAGACATAGTATGTGCTCAATAAATACTTGCTGAGTGATTAATCATGAGGCTGGGTGTCCTGCCTGTATCTCTGGCCCACATCTCCTTGACTGTATAAAGGTTTTCTTGTCTGGCCAGGGTGTCTGTAGTTGTCAGGATACGCTGAGCTATGCCTCAGTAACAAACAAACCCAGTGCCTCAGTGAGGAGCTCTGATTTCCCTGGGTCTTTCCTCTATCTCATCGTTTCTGATATTTCATGTGTCTTTCATGTCTCCTGTGATAAGGAAGTGCTGAGAGAGAGTCATGGGCCAGTAAATGCCACTGGTCTTTCTTGATCACTTATACCTGTAGGTTGTGAGTCCTTCAATTTGTCTCGGATCACCCCACCCTCCCAAATGTGGCCGCTAGAAACAACTCCAACCCCTGTCCCTCTTAAGTCTTGACACCTGGGCCTCTGACAACTGTGTCTTCTTTTTTCCTTCATCTTCTTTTTAGGGCTGCACCTGTGGCATAGGGAAGTTCCCAGGCTAGAGGTCGAATCAGAGCTGCAACTGCCGGCCTACACCATAGTCATGGCAATGAGGGATCTGAGATACATCCAAGACCTATGCCACAGCTTGCAGCAACATTGGATCCTTAATACATTGAGAGAGGCCAGGGATTGAATCCACATACTCAGGGAGACAATTTTGAGTCCTTAACCTGCTGAGCCACAATAGGAGCTCCAGTGTCCTCTTTCAAAGGAAGCATGGAGACAGACCATTTCACCAGCAGGTGCAAATACACGTTGATGGCTGAGACGTTATTAGTGAACTTAGGGCTTAAGCTGTTGGTCTTCCCCAACAGCAGGAAGACCACTTCCCCGACCCCTGCCACCCACCTACCCACACACCCACACACATACACACGCACACACAGCTCACAGCTAATGGGGCCTCATTTAATCCACATGTTGCACACAGAGACGGGCCAGGGTGGAGCAGAGAGCATGAAGCCTGGGCACTTGAAGAAGGGGCTGGGGTTCAGGAAGGGCTTCCCGGAGGAGGGGGTGTCTGGGCTAAAGCTCAGGGGTTGGAGCTCTGGGCCTGGTGGGAGCAGGGAAGCTGCGATGGGGCAGGGAGGAGGGAGGGAGAGGCAGAGGGATTGGGGCTTTGGAACCGTGCCCCCCCAACCCCCAGGTGACCTGAGGATTGAGCCAAGCTTCTCTTCAAACCCACCGGGTTAAATCAATACCTGGACGGGTCCCCAGGCTCTGAGCCCAAAGATAAGGCAAACATTTCAAACCTCGCAGGTGGGAGTGTGAGGCGGCCACAGCCCCCACGGAGGGGAATTTAAAATTAAGATGCCTTTCAAAATCAAAAACGTCTTCCCCTCCCAGCCTCACACCCCAGGGCTCCCTGAATGCCTGGGACGGCTCTGTCCTCTTCAACCTCTGACGGGGTGGGTGCCCTCCCCCTGGAGCCCCCCTCACCTGTCTGCGCAGAGCAAGCAGCCTTACTCTGCACAGCACCAAGGCCCTGGCCTCCTCCCTCCATGGCCTCCTGTCCCCTGGCTCCTCCCTCCCCACCCCGCAGCCTCGCCAGCATCACTCTCTCAGGCCTGAGCCTGCTCCCTCCGCCTCCAGCCTCTGCCTGTGCATTCACGCAGCTAGGAAGCCGTCCCATCCTCCTCCTGCCAGAACCCCGTCCTCTTCAAGGCCAGAATGCTACCTCCCCAAAGATCCCGTCCTGGAGCCCAAGTCAGAGCCTGTCTCTGGGATCAGTCAGCACGAGGGCTGACGAGAGAGGGTGGTGGGAAGTCCATGGGCCAAGGGTATAAAAGAAGATCCTGACCCAGGGGCCAGGAGGGCTCCTCCTGCTGCTGGCTACCCCGAGCTGTGGGGGCGGGGAGGCCAGGGAAGGGGTAGCTGGTACTGGGAAGGAACCAGCGGGTTCATAAGGCCCCGAGGTGGCAAGAAGCTTCTAGGAAGATGGTGGCCATTTGCGGAGGGGAGGGTCTGGGGAGGGAGGGGATTCAATCTGATGGGATCTGGGCAGGCTGGCCGGTTGGGGGGCTGATGGGAGGCAGGGAAGGAGTGGGAGTGTTGAGGTGATGAGGGGATGGCCTTTGATTGTCAGCCGCTCCAGGGGCGGTGGCTCCGGGGTGGAGGTTGATCATAGGGTTTCTCTTGGTCAAGGAGCAACAGCACAGGGAGCAGGTTGGCCTTGGGAAAAGTCAGTGGCTGCTCTGTAGGAGGGGTATGTTTGCACTCACCTAGACCACTGTCAGCAGGACAAGTAGGAGCCGCCGGGAGGGTTCGAGCCACTAGAGGATGGGATGGGAGCAAAGGAGATTAATTTTTTTTGACCAAGCACATGGCAACTGGAAGTTCCCAGGCCAGGGATGGAATTCGTGCCAGAGCAGTGATAACGCCCGATCCCTAACCATTAGGCAACCAGGGAGCTCCAAAGAGACTTTTTTTTTTTCTCTATTTAGGGCTGCACCTGTGGCATATGGCAGTTCTGCAGCTAGGGGTCTAATCAGAGCTGCAGCTGCCGGCCTACACCACAGCCATGGCAATGCAGGATCTGAGCTGCATGTGTGACATAACGCTGCAGCTTACAGCAATGTTGGATCTTTAACCCACTGAGTGAGGCCAGGGGTCCAACCCGCATCCTCATGGATGCTAGCTGGATTCCTAATCTGCTGAGCCGCAAGAGGGACTCCGCAAGGAGACTTTTTAATACACGTTTTCTTTCTTTTTTTTTTTTTTTTTTTTTTTTTTCTATTTCTTGGGCCGCTCCCGCGGCATATGGAGTTTCCCAGGCTAGGGGTCTAATCGGAGCTGTAGCTGCCAGCCTATGCCAGAGCCACAGCAACTCGGGATCCGAGCCGCGTCTGCAACCTACACCACAGCTCACGGCAACACCGGATCGTTAACCCACTGAGCAAGGGCAGGGACCGAACCCGCAACCTCATGGTTTCTAGTCGGATTCGTTAACCACTGCGCCACGACGGGAACTCCAATACACGTTTTCTTATACAAATGTTCAAGCACACAGAAAACCTGGAAGAGATGGACAGAGCGCAGCCATCTCTCTGCCACCTGCATTCTGCAATCCCATCTCACCAGTTTGGCTCCATCCCACACCTGTCCCTTTGCTCACCCATCCTACTTTGGTGCATTTCAAAGGAAGCTGCAGCCCTCAGTGCTTGTCAGCCAGTACATCTGCTTGCACATCGGAAACTGGAGCTCGATATTTGTTTATCACTCTTTCCTGTGTTTGTTGGAGATGTTTAGAGATAATATTTACATAAAGTGAAATGCACAAATTTTAAGCAGATCATTCCTGGAGCTCTGACAAATGCACACACCTGTGCAGTCCAACCTCTGTAAGATGGAAAACATCACCCCAGAAGCCTCCCTCGCACCCTAGAGATGCTCCACTGTCCATATTCCACGGGACTGGCCTTTACGTGTCCTCTATTGCTCCCTGAGCACATGGCTGCCCTGGGGAAGGCTACGTCCCTGGTCTTCCTGGTGACTTGGTGTGGTGATGCGATTAAGTTCTGGTCTATGATGAGGCAGCTTCTAAACCTTTCCTTAAGAGACAGCTGCTGTGTCCCTGGTCCCTGGTCCCTGCTTCCTTCCTGTCACCTGGGACCCTGCTGGCACAGCTGCCCCAGTGGGCCTTGGAGAAGGGCACACACCCAGGGGTGGTGGAGCCGCAGGTCCCTGAAGTCTCTGTGGCATAGAAGTGTCCTTACTCCAGACTTTCATATGAGAGGGGACGAAGTATCAACCTGGTTTCAGCCACTGTCAAATGACCGTCTCTGCTACAGTCAAAGCCACTCTTAGTGGCAAACTCTGAGGCCTTTGACATGTTGTGCTATGTGCATTTATGATCTCTTTTTAAAAGTACATTACATTACAAGATTAGACATAAAACCATAAAAAGAGACTCTGCTGGGACCCGTTCCCCTGCTGGGGTGGAAGAGGGATGAAACTTCCAGGAGTAACTACTGAGAATGAGCTCAAGCCAGCTGGGGCTTAGACCAGATAGAAATGCATTGCTCGGAGTTCCTGTCGTGGTTCAGAGGTTAACGAATCCGACTAAGAACCATGAGGTTGTAGGTTCGATCCCTGCCCTTGCTCAGTGGGTTGAGGATCCGGCGTTGCTGTGAGCTGTGGTGTAGGTTGCAGACGCGGCTCGGATCCCGAGTTGCTATGGCCCTGGCATAGGCGGGTGACTGCAGCTCCAATTAGACCCCTAGCCTGGGAACCTCCATATGCTGCGGGTGTGGCCCTAGAAAAGGCAAAAAGACAAAAAAAAAAAAAAAAAGACATGCATTTCTCTGTACGTGAAAACCCAGGCCAGCCCAAAGCACAGACTGCGACCACCCTCCCGCTTGCCCGACTTTCCACATCACGCAGTGGCCCGTTTCTGAGCACTGGGCCTCACTGCGAGGTGCATGGGTCACTGGAACCTTCCAGGGGATGTAGGGACCTCCAGTCTACAGCGCGGTAAACCCTCTGCCACCTGCAGGGACCCTGGCAGGGGCCTCTCCTACCCGAGGGAGACCCTTCTGAATGGGGCGGCTCCCAGCTCCAGGCATCTCTGCTGGGCTCTCCCCAGCCTGTGCTGGGCACTGGCTCCAGCTGCCCTCCCCAGGCCTCCTGGGCATCCTCCTCCTGCGCCAGGAAACCTGGAAGTGAGTTCTTATCAGGTCCTGCAGCAGCTTATCCACCAGACGCCTGCTGTCTGGCCGAGGTTCAGTGTTATTCACACGTCAGATCTTAATCTTCTCAGGCCTCCTCACCTGCAGCCGTCAGACTCTGCTGCCCTCAGACCTTGGCTCCTGATCCCGGCTGTCACGGCCCCCCTCATTCCCCCAGCCAAGCTGGAGGAGTCTGAGCCTTGGCTGATGGCTCTCGTTCTGAGGCTGTCAGAGGGGCTGTTTGTCTGGTAAAACTATCCTTTAAAAACCACTCTTGGTAGTTCCCGTTGTGGCTCAATGGTTAACGAATCCTACTAGGAACGATGAGGTTGCAGGTTCAATCCCTGGCCTCGGTCAGTGGGTTAAGGATCTGGCATTGCCATGAGCTTGGTATATGTCGCAGACGTGGCTGGGATCCCATGTTGCCGTGGCTGTGGTATAGGCTGGTGGCTATGGCTCCGATTAGACCCCTAGCCTGGGAACTTCCATATACCGCGGGCGCGGCCCTAGAAATGGCAAAAAACAACAAAACAAAACAACAACAACAAAAAAACACTCTTGGATTCAGGACTGGCATCAGATTGGCAACAAGAGTTTTAGTAATAGTAATAATACTAATTAGAGCTAAAGCTTTCGAAACTCTTGCTGGAAGACAGTGCCTCTCTGAGGCAGGGATGGTTTGCTCCTGTTTTACAGATGAAGAAACTGAGGCTCGGAGGTGTAAACAGGCACTCCCAAGGGTTGGAATCCAGGTCCGAAATACCCTGCTGCTCTGCAGCTGTGTTCTCCTAAGTCGGAAAACAGACCCAGAGTCCAGGCCAGCTGAGCCGCTTGCCAGCTGTGTCACCACCGGCAAGCCTTGGTCTTGTGGCCCCACTTTCCTTACCTGCCAAGGAGCAGGGAGAGGAGTTCCCATTGTGGCTCTGAGGGGAGAGGAGTGTTTCCCTGACATGGTATCTGTGAAGATGTGGGTTTGATCCCTGGCCTTGCTGGTGGGTTAAGGATCCGGTGTTGCCGTGAGCTGTGGTGCAGGTCGCAGACACGGCTTGGATCTGGCGTTGCTGTGGCTGTGGTGTAGGTTGTAGCTGCAGCTCTGACTCAGCCCCTAGCCTGGGAACCTCCATATGCTGCAGGTTTGGCCCTAAAAAAAAGAAAGAAAAAGTGGGAGGGAGGCCGCCTGGAACAAAGTGACAAGACAGAACCCTGTCTCTGTTGTGGTGATCCTCCTATTTGCTGGGCTCCTCAAGGCCTGGGTCCCCAGGACCTCAGTCAAAGCTGCATGTCTTTTTTTTGAATTTTTATTACATTTATAGTTGTACAACAATCATCACAGCCCAATTTCACAGCATTTTGCTGCATGTTCACAGGCACGGCTCGGAGGGACCTGGTGGAAAAAGGGGGTATCCTAGGGGCTCCTCAGAGTGGAAGGGGGAGGAGGGGGGATGAGAACAGGGAGGGGGTGGACATGGGGGGCAGGACAGGACAGAAATCCACAGTCGCTGGGATGGCAAGAAACAGGAAGAGCCCGGGCAGCTTGGGGAGGTGACCCTAGGGGCAGCCACCCATCAGGCCAAGATGTGGGGCCAGGACACTGGGGTTTGGCTCCTCCATGAGCCTCTTTTTAGCAAGGTCCCCCTGGTCCTGCCTGGCCACCCACCCACCCCTCAGGGAAGACTTCCCCGCCCCTCAGCCTCCTCCCACCCCCCACCCCAGCACATGGGGTGGGATGGGGGGGTGGTAGGTGACAGATAAACCTGTCAGCCCAGGTACAGCCTTCGGGTGGGGGCAGGTGGCTGACTGGAGAGCAAACTCCAGGTTGTTTACGCAGCGGAGCAGCTCCGGATGGTAATTTACTTTTCTGCGACTCTGTGGGGGGGCAAGAAAATGAGCACGGGGTCTCCGGGGGCCTCGGCAGCAGGGAAGAGACGTCTCTGTGTTAAGTGATTCTGTCAGCTGGAGCCCTGGCTCACAGGGCCAGTCTGGGGAGCCAGGGGGAAATGTGGGGGCGCCAGGGAGGCCCGGGCCCCCCCATCCCACTGTCTAGATAAGGAGACTGGTCCAGAGAGGAGAGGTCACTCCTCTGAGGTCACACAGGCCAGGGTCCCAGGATCCGAGGAGGAGCATGGGGGTGGGGGCGGGGCAGCAATTCTGGGTGAGGGGCTGGGCAGCTTAACCGATGGGCACTCGGGGCCAGGCTGGGCACATGCCAGAGCCCTGGGCCTTCCCCCAGCTGCTCTGCCAGCTCTGTTGTCAGGACATTCGCGGCCATGGGCTTGTCCTGGACAAGCCTCTCAGTGTCTGATCCTCCCATGGCAGCGCAGGGGTGGGAGGGTTCGCCGGCAGTCTCAGTGGGTGCTGGGGGGTCACTGATGGAGCTTTGTGGAACCTGAAGAGCTAACTAGAAAGTATGTAATCATTGCCCAGCCTCGTTCTGGAGGTGGGCACGATTCTCTTTGTAACAAAGAGGTTGCTTGTGAAATGGGTACTGTGATAACGTGCCTGCCCCAGAGACTGGTGTGACTCTGTCCTGTGAAAGTTCCCAGCAAGGGGTCAGCACAGCTGTCACCCCGAAGCATCTCTGTGCCAAGGACCCAGGATGAGGGGATGTAGCCCCCAGCTGCAGGAGCTCAAAGACCCTTTGGTGGGGGCTGAGGGGTCAAAACTGCTTTCGTAGTAACATGTAGACATGCTTTTCCACTTTCACTGTGTTGATATTTGCAACTGATGGTGCAAAAGCTAGAGTGTTTCAAAGCATTGGTGCCTTAGCGCAGACCTTGGTGGTGGCACCAGGCTGCACCGCAGCTGGCGTGTCCTTCAACAGCAAGCACTGCAGGAAAGGAAAGAGCCAGTTTCACTGAGAATGTCCTTGATGAGCCAATGGAAACCATTAACTTGATTAAGTCTGTAGCCTTGAGTACACATCGTTTTACTATTCTGTGTGATGGAACGGGAAGAGCACACATGAAGCATTTCTTTCTTTCTTTCTTTCTTTTTTTTTTTTTTTTTTTGGCTTTTTAGCACCATACCCTCGGCATATGGAGGTTCCCAGGCTAGGGGTCAATTTGGAGTTATAACTGCTGGCCACCGCAGCCACAGCAATGCCAGATCCTTAACCCACTGAGCAAGGTCAGGGATCAAACCTGCATCCTCATGGATGCTGGCCATATTCTTTAACTGCTGAGCCACGATAGGAACTCCACAAGAAGCATTTCTGCCTTGTCCCAAAGTACAGCAGCCCACCTGCCTGTGGAGGGTACGTTCCAAGACCCCCAGTGGGTCGCTGAAATCACGGGTAGCACTGGGCCTCTTGAGACTGTTTTTTTTCCTATACGTACATACCTAATGTATAAAGTTTATACATTAGGCACAGGAAGAGAGAACAAAAACTAATAATAAACTAGAACAATGGTCACAACATACAGCAAGAACAGTTACGTGATGTGTTCTCTGTCCTTCTCAAAATCTCTTATAATACAAATTTAATGCCTTTTCCATGTTAGTAAGCACTGTGGCCAGACCTTTTGCAGCTTAGAGGTGCAACAGCAAACTAGCATGCATTTCTTTATCCTTCATAATTTCACGGAGAGAGGACTTGTAACACCATAGTTACAGCAGCCTCAGCTTCCAATTTTTTTTCTTTTCTTATTCAGTTATAACTGTCACTTTTTCACTTATGCAAGGCACCTTAGGGCTTCTCTTTGGCACATCTGAACTGCTAGCATCACTGCTCTTGCGCTTTGGGGCCATTATTAAGTAAAATAAAGTTAAGTAAAATAAAGGTGACCTAAAGACGGGCCCTGTAACACCACGATAGTTGACCCGATAACATAGCCGGCCACTAAGTGACAAGCTGTGGGAAAGGGTGACCAAAGGGAGGATTTACCACCTGGATGGAGGGGGCTGAAGGGTGAGAGAGTTCATTGCACTACTCAAAACAGTGTGCAATTTATTTATTTATTTATTTATTTTGTTTTTTTGCCATTTCTTGGGCCGCTCCCATGGCATATGGAAGTTCCCAGGCTAGGGGTTGAATCAGAGCTGGAGCCACCAGCCTACGCCAGAGCCACAGCAACGCAGGATCCGAGCTGCGTCTGCAACCTTCACCACAGCTCACAGCAACGCTGGATCCTTAACCCACTGAGCAAGGGCAGGGATCGAACCTGCAACCTCATGGTTCCTAGTCGGATTCATTAACCACTGCGCCACGACAGGAACTCCACGGTGTGCAATTTAAAATGCATGAATTGTGGTGTTCCCACTGTGGCTCAGTGGAACTGAATCCGACTACAAACCATGAGGTTGCAGCTTCGATCCCTGGCCTCGCTCAGTGGGTTAAGGATCTGGCGTTGTCGTGAGCTGTGGTGTAGGTTGCAGACACACCTCAGATCCTGTGTTGCTGTGGCTGTGGTGTAGGCTGGCAGCTGTAGCTCCGATTCGCCCCCTAGACTGGGAATCTCCATGTGCCATGGGTGTGGCCCTAAAAAGCAAAAAAATAAATAAATAAATAAATAAAATAAAACTTACAAATTGTTTGTTTCTGGAATTTTCCACTTAATATTTTTGGACCTCAGTTGCCTAAAGGCAACTGAAACCAAGGTAAGCAAAACCACAGGTAAGAGGGGACTACTGGGTGCTAATTGTCTCAGAGAACAGCTCTTCGTGATTGTTTTGAGCTGTAAGCAGACACAGCCATTTTTTCATGGAGCACCAATTTTATTTGAAAAAAAAAACAAAAACAACAACTAGAGACAAACTACGGTTGTTCAGCCTTGGAAATTTGGCATAACATGTTCTTGAAAATGAATGAAGGGAACGTGTCACTTCAAGGAAAACAACACGGTATTTGTTGCCAATGATAAACTTTGAATTCTCAAGCAAAAATTTGGATTTTGGACAACTTTTATCTCCTACTGTGAGCTTCCCGACACTTAAAGACTTTTATCTCCAAATGAGCAAAGCATGCTATTATAAAATCATTCATGGATAAAAGATCCATTCAAAGTGCAAGAGGGACCAATGGATTTTTTTTTTTTTTTTTGTCTTTTTAGGACCGCACCCTCAGCACATGGAAGTTCCCAGGCTAGGGGTGGAATTGGAGCTGCAGCTGCCAGCCTACACCACAGCCGCAGCCACATCAGATCCTAAACCCACTGAGCAAGGCCAGGGATCGAACCCAAGTCCTCGTGGATATTAGTCATGTTTGTTACAGCTGAGTCACGACCGAAAATCCAGATCAATGGATTTTAATGTAACAAAATTCAGCAATAGAAAAGTTCCAGAATCTACCACACATGAGGGTTTGGTGTAGTATTGAGAAGAATGCCCACAACAATGGAAAAGGTTCCTAGAATTCTCCTGTTCTGCCCCATCCATGGGAGAGGTCAAACTTTCTTTCTCTACTTTAATCAAAACAACACACTGCAAGAGACTGAAAGTGGAAGCAGGTGGGGGACTTAGTGTATCATCTCCTAAGTCAGAAATTTAGAGAGTTTACAAAAATGTAAAGCACAGGAGATTAGCATGTGCTCAGTTTATGGGGAAAACCCACGCACTGGAATCGAGGTCAGGATGGCAACTGGGCACGGGGTGGGCACAGGGCTCTGATGGGGACTGATGTGGTCTCTTACAGAACTGCCTTCTTCTCTGGGGCCTCCATGCCAAGGCCTCCTAAACTGCTTTGAACACCCCCCCCAAGCCTTCTCTCTGATTGGGGCGCCTGGTCCAGTTTCACCGTAAAACCCAAAGCCAATCAACCAACCAGCCCAACAAGTTTCTCTTCATGGTTCAACAACAGTGCAGTTATTGGCCACCCAAACCGGAAAGAGCACCCCCTTTCTCTAGGTCCCCCATACTCATTATTGTGCTTCTGCCTAGGGCAGCCAGCTCTGGTCCCAACTCTGCCACTGCCCTGCCCCAGGGCCCAGGCCATCTCTCTGCCTCTAGCCTCCCTCCATCCCACCCCAGGGCCAGATCTGCCCAGAAAACACATCTGTTTGCTCAAGTGTCTTCCTGACATCCTGAGCCCCCACAACCTGGCACAGTTCCCTCTTCTGGCCTCTTATCCCGTTCCATATCCTCATCCTCCATATCTGCAGCCACCCGAGGGATACAGGCTCACACCCAAGCACATGCCCACACACACATACCTGCACACACATACCCTGCTCTGCTTTGGCCTGGGTAGACTGCTTACCACCCCCATTCTGGGAACACCTCTTAGGACTTCGTAGCTTTACCCACTGCCAGAATGCCCTTCCTGCTCAAGTCCTAGTTCAGGCAGTGTGGTTGCAAATGCTAAAAAGAAGCAACGGGCCCCAAGTGGAGTCACTTATGCTAAGCCCCATCAAGACTTAATAACTAACCTGATTGCAGTTTCAGCCTCTCCTAGGAGTGGCATTGAAGCCAATTAGTCTGGAATTTCTTGATCAACACTAGTGAGGCAATCTGCTTGATAAGATGCCCCCCTTGCCTTCCCCCAAGGGAGGGAGATCTTGCCTTTGCACAGGGCACCAGCCCCCTCCCACCGGCCCCCTCCCACCAGCCCTAAGCCACCCCTTCACTCATCCTCAGTACCTAGCGATGTGCAGGTGCTGAGTTTCCAGCCCTGCTGGCTCCACCTGGCCCTGTTACTGAGGATGCTGAAGCCCACAGGCCTTGGCCATGGTCAGCTACCCTGCCCATGGGGGGCTTGGCCAGGACCCCCTAGCTCCCGGCAGAGTGCTGCTAGCCACCTGTTCCTCTGTCCCTCCCTGCCCAGGGCTTGCTGGTAGCTGGGCCTCTGCCACAGGAGCGTGGCCCCTCTCCCCTCTTCCCAGCCAGTTCAGGGCAGGATCCAGTAAATAACATGCTGCCCATCGATCGGAGGTCGCTCAGGCCAGGACGGATCGATGGCCACAGACAGCTGGGCTGGCGGGTAATGAAGTGCCAGCGCCTCGGCAGGGGTGCGGCTGGCCCTGGGCTTTAATCCCCTCACCTCCCTGACAAGGCTCCAGGGGCGATGACAGGACGGAAGATAGATGAGGGTGTGAGGCCGGTTGTGGGGGTGATGGGGTGGGGGTGGAGTTGGTGCAGCTCCCTGGGGACACCGATCCTCTTTGCACCCTTGGGCCGCCTCTCTCCTTCATCCCCCTCCTCAGCCCCACAAAGTGTGTTCCATACCATGTGCCTGCAGGCATGGGAGTGAGGCTGTCCATACCTCTAAAACGAGGGTGCCCTGAAGGCAGGGAGGGGCACAGGAGACCTAGTGGGTGCATCTCAGTGTCATCATGTTCCGTCTTCACGGCACTCCGGCTTGGTAAACACTATTCGTGCTCCTCCTACAAATAAGGAAGCAGCCTCAGAGAGGAAGACACGTTTCACAGGTAGAGCTGCTTGGGAGTTCCCGCTGCGGAAATGAATCCGACTAGTATCCATGAGAATGTGGGTTCAATCCCTGCCCTCAATCAGTGGGTCAGGGATCTGGTGTGGCTGTGGCTGTGGCGTCGGTTGGCAGCTGTAGCTCCAACTCACCCCTAGTCTGGGAAGTTCCATATGCTGCACGTACGGCCCTAAAAAGAAAATAAATAAATACATAGCTAAACAGAGCTGCTCCATCATGGATGGGACCAGGGAGCCTCATGATGTGGTGAGTTCTCCATCACTTTAGGCATGCAAGCAGAGGCTGACGGACCAGCTGCTGGGAGGCTATGGAGGAATTCGTGCACGAGGGGGACTTTGGACTACGCGGCGCCGGGGTCCTTCCCAACTCTGAGCCCGTATGACTCTTTGGGAAACAAGGGATGAACTGGATTTGGGAGGCAGGGCCCTGGCTCCTGAGGAGCGACCACTAAGTGAGGTGGGGTTTTCGAGCTGTGTGTGCAGACCCCTGGGTGCTCTGGAGGCAGGGTCCACAAACGTTTGGCTCAAGTTCATTTTCAATATCATTTTTAAAAGCAGTAGTTTGTTTTCTCTCTCTCTGCTTTTTTTTTTTTTGGGGGGGGGGAGCTGCACCCCAGGCATATGGAATTTCCCAGGCTAGAGAGTAAATCGCAGCTGCAGCTGCTGACCTTCACTGCAGCCACAACAACGCCAGATCTGAGCCATGTCTGCGACCTACACCACAACTCAGGGCAATACCGGACCCTTAACCCACCGAGCAGGGCCAGGGATCAAACCTGTATCCTCATGGATACTAGTTGGGTTCTTAACCCACTGAACCACAATGGGAAAACCTCAATACCATTTTCATGATAAGACAGTATTTAAAAACAAGTATAGGCTGGCAATTACATCATGCAGCTTTTAACCTATTTGAAAGTACCAGGAAGGCGGCTCTGAGTGGACCTGGGATGAAAGATTCTCCTGCATCTGTATTTAACTGAAGAGTATTGCAAGGGGCAATAATAAAGGGAAAAAACTCTTTTAACTTGCAATTACTTACCTGTATGAATAAGTAATAAGGTACAAGAGGCGAAATGTGGAAACAGGTTGGAGACTGAGGACAGAATTCTTCACTGATAATCCCTTATTTTTATCTTATATTCAGCAAAACAGCCTTGTTCCCATCTTATCTAATCTTACTGTAATTGTTCTCTGTTATTACAATAAGAATCTGGCATCCATGTGAGCATAGCGAGTGCATCTGTACTAACAAAATATGACTTTCATCTGTTTTGCACACGGTGGTTCTACTTAGATTTCATTTGAGAAAAGATCCCTGCTGTGAAAATGCTGAAATGTCACCACAGACAGGGACCTGGCTGCCACCGTTTCCCAACAAGTTGGGGTGAGAGGGGTGGGATCGGGTTTATCACACCCGCTTCTCCTTACACAAAGGCCACAGCCTGTGAGGGTGAGGCTGGCCCTTGGCTCCAGGTGACAGCACCCGTGGTGGTGGACACCTGATTGGAAGCCCCAAGGTCACAGCTTCTGACCCACGCTGGGGGTGGGGGGAGGCAAGAATAAAGGGGGCCTTGGGGGCCTTTCTTGAAGGGGCAGGGGGGTAGGGAGGCTAGGGTAGAGGAAGTGGTGGCGAAGGAAGCCCTGTCATCCAGAGAGAAGGCCATGTGCAGCTCTGTGACCTGGGGGTGGCGGGAGCAGAAGCCACAGGTCAGAGGAACGCACATGAAGACGGCGAGGGCTGCAGCTGGGTCAGAGGTGGGCAGGAGCTGGTCCCCGCCTGGATGGGGAGTGCAGCCGATCCTGCTCTGTGGTCTGATGAGGAGGCCCAGAGGCTGCAGCACCCCTGGGTCCTGAACTGCCCTCCCTTCCAGAACTCCCTCTGGGGCCTGCCAGGCCACAAAGATGCCTGCTGGCCTCACCTCTACCCAGTGTCTGCCCCCCCACCAACTCTCTGACCTGTACACAGAAAGAGCCCATCTGGGCCAACCCACAAGACCTAAGACCCGCCCCCTCCAAACAGCCCCCAGGAATGGCCCTGACTGAGTAAAGGTCTGGCGGTCAAAATGCCAGCTTCATCTTGTATTCCCTTAGCAACCCTGGTCTTAGGTCTGCCTGTCCAACCCTCAAGCACGGTCCTACCTCAGGGCCTTTGCACTTACAGTGTCCTCCATCTGGAAGTTCCTTCCTGTGAAACTTAGCACGGTAGGCTGCTTCTAGCCTCAGGCCCAGCTCAGGTGTCAAGGCCCAGACGGCCTCCCTGACCCCCCTCCAGACCCCCTCCCCACCCATTCCATCACTTGCATGATTCCTTCACAGGAACGTCATATAATCTACAATTTGTTTCTTTACTTGGTTCATTGAGCTTTTTGTTTCTCTGTGCTAGACAGTCAGCTCCACAGGTCAGGGACCTGGCCTGTTCACTTCTGTGTCCCCAGCCCTAGTGCCGTGCCTGGCACACAGCAGGTGCTCAACAAATACTGGTAGAGTCAAGGAGCTCAGAGCTTTGGAGCCATGTATGCTTTTCAGGGCTATTTCCTGAGAAATGGGTGACTTTATTTTATTTTAATTTTGTCTTGCTTTTTAGGGCTTCACCCATGACATATGGAAGTCCCAGGCCAGCGGTCCAATTGGAGCTGCAGCTGCCAGCCTGCACCACAGCCACAGCATTTCAGGATCCAAGCCACATCTGCCACCTACACCACAGCTCACGGCAACGCCGGATCCTTAACCCCCTGAGCAAGGCCAGGGATCAAACCCACATCCTCATGGTTCCTAGTTGGATTCGTTAATCACTGGGTCACGAAGGGAACTCTGGGTGACTTGACTTTTAAACATAGAAGCTCAGAGCCTTGAATGTGAAAATGGAGAAACAGGGCTTGAGGAGGTGGCGTAGGGTGGCTGGTGGCCGGCGAGGCCTTGGCACGCAGGGGTGGTGGACACTATGCGGAGCGTGAAGACCTGGACCTGCCCTGGGGGAAGCCAGCTGGAAGGTGCAAGTTTCCGAGTCTCAGAAGGGAAGGAAGCAGCGCAAGGGGACAGAGAGCAGGCACGAGATGGGCTTGTCTCTGGCCTCATCAGACCCCAGTTCCCCGGGGCCAGGAGGCCCCAAGTCTGCTTCGCCTGAGAAAAACGGGAAAGAGAAATGCAGGTGGGGTGGTGGGTCAAGAAAAGAGCTTTTCCTGGAGTTCCCATTGTGGGCAGCGGAAAGGAATCCGCCTAGGAACCATGAGTTTGCAGGTTTGATCCCTGGCCTCGCTCAGTGGGTTAAGGATCTGGCGTTGTTGTGAGCTGTGGTGTAGATCACAGACGCAGCTCGGATCTGATGTTGCTATAGCTGCGGTGTAGGCAGGCAGCTGTAGCTCCGACTGGGCCCCTAGCCTGGGAACCTCCATATGCCCCAAGTACGGCCCAAAAAAGCAAAAAAAAAAAAAAAAAACTTTCCCACATCAGAGTACTGTCCAGTCACATTATTTTCTAGCGGATCTGGCTGGCTTGTGGCTCCACCCTTCTCAGAACCGTAATAAGTTTCCTCTTCTCTCGTGGGGTCCACCCCCGAGGGGAGGGGCCATTGGCTCTGCCTGGGTGGGGGGCTGGGAGGGCTTTTGAAGGATGCTGAGAGCTCAAGTTGGTGAAGAAGGAACAGCATCCTGAGTTAAGAGACTTGGCCAGCAAAGGGGAGAAGTGGGATTGAGCCGGGAACACTCAGGAGAGGGCGTCCAGGCTGGGGGCTGGCCTGGAAGAGCCCATGGGGTCGAGGATGAGAAGCAGGGGGACAGCAGGCTTGGCCAGGTGGCACGGGAGGTGACGGATATCAGGCCCACGGGGCCAAGAGAGGCTTGTTTTCTCTACCCCCGGCCTCCTCCAGGGCAGCTGCCCTTCCCTCCGGGCTCACCCGCCCACCTCCCCACTTCTAATCTCATTTAACATGACAATTAAATTTTAAAGGCCCATCAGCACGGTCCCTCACATGCCAGGTTCTTCCCCGATAGAATTATTTAATAGACTGGATGGGAACTCTGCGGGCTCCGGCTGGGGCTGCAGACCCACCGAGGCAGAAAATTAATAAAAACGGCGGCTGCCCCCGCCGCCCTCTGGTGGCCAGGCCTGGCCTGCCTCTGCTCCCTGTCCCCTTCCCGCCGAGGGGCAGGCAGGGACATTAGCAGAGGCAAGGGCCACTAGGATTTGCAAGAGGAGGGACAGGAAACTCTCAGGGACCTATACCCTCTTGGATATTGGGGCTGCTCTGGAAGCCCCATCTGCCACTTATGAGCTGAGCAGCGTGGGACAGATTCCTTCACCTCCCTGGCCTTGATCCACTCATCCGTGTAATGGGGTCACGACGAAGCCTGCGGAAGCAGCACATGTAAAAACACTTGTTGCGATAACCAGCCCAAGGCAGGGACTCACCAGGCACAAGTTTCTCCCCATTCGGTCACAAAGAATCACCGCTGCTGCGCTGAGGTCTGGCCATTACCATACCCATAGCCTAAGGGCTCACAGGTCTGTGGGCTACTGGAGTTCAGACACCAGAAAAAGAGGCCCCCACATCCAGCACAATGGGTGGGAATCCCTGGGTACCCTTGGGCAGGTGACTCCTCCTTGGGGTTCGGTTTCCTCACCTATGAAATGGGTGTGGGTACCAACTCCACGGGCATCATTGTGAGACCTGGTGAGTTGACAGGGCTGAGCCCCTGGCACAATGGCAGTGCCCTGGCGATTGTCTCAGCCTCAGTGCCCCAGGGCAGAGGTGGAGGGGGACCAGGAGAGGAACATTGTTGGGAAATGTGGAGTGTGATCTGGGGAAAGAGGGCCTGGCTTGAGTCCCAGCTTGTGTCTGCAGGCAGTGGCTCACCTCCTGGCTCCCTCCCAACCTTATCCCACATACAGCCTCCCTCTGTGGTGGGTGATGGGTGGTGGGTAGTGGGTGAGACTTGAGGATGAAGAGGGTGGGAGGGGGCCAATCTCATATCCATCTAACAAATATGGACTGAGCACCTACTGTGTGTCAGGCACGGCTCTGTGGCTGGGGACACTGAAGTTAAACCAAGGCTGCACCACAGACAGCGAGGGGCTTTGCAGGTGTTGGCGGCGGGGGGGGGGGGGGGGGGGGTTGCTTCCCTTCACCTGGTGCCACCAGGGACGGCCTCTTTGGGAAGGTGACATTTGAGCAGAGTCCTGAAGCAGCAAGGGAGCCTTGTGGATCTGGAGGAAGGGCATCCAGCAGAGGGAACAGCCAGTGCCAAGGCCTGAGGTGGGAGTGAGGCTGCCCTTCTGAGGAAGTGGGGGTTCAGTGCTTGAAGAGAGACTGGGGGAGGTGAGGACAGGGTGGCGGGGGGGTACAAGGGCAAGGTCTTGTGTGCACTGTGCCATTCAGGAGAAACCGGGAGCAGGGGAGCCTTCTGAGCAGGACAGGAACAGGATCTGACAAGGTTTCACCTTAACTGCAGCACCACCAGAGGACTCCTGGATATGTTTTTCATTGAGATACAGTTTTAATTGAGATACAACTGGATAGGTTTTGGGAGCAGACAAGATTGGAATCACAGACCCAAGGTTGAGTTGGGGGTGCTCTGTGTCCCTCAGGCCTCCGGCAGCCCAGCCGCCCATCCCCCAGCCACCCCCGACTCCTGGTTGGGTGACTGGCCCCTCTGTTCCTTCCAGGGGCCTTCTGGAAGCAGCCTGTGTCTGGGAGTCTCTGCCACCGGGGCCTTTCCCTCCCGTTCTTGAACCTCCGCAGCCCCACCCGCTGCACCCGCGCTGCGCAGCCCGGGCAGGGCGGGAGGAAGACTCTGCCCCGCTCCTGGAGGAGGGAGATCTGTGTGCGCGGGCAGGGGAGGGAAAAGGGGGGGCACTTGTGCCGCGTGGGCGATCCTGCAGGGGAGTGGAGGCTCCTTAAGGCTGAGGCGGGGGCGCGGGCCCTGCAGTCTCCTCACCCACAACCTTCAGTGGGGCGTCCAGGCCTGCAGCCTGCGGCGTGGGTCCGGGCGCCGAATCCCCTGCCGCCGCGCACAGGCTGGGAGAGGGGGCGGGGAGAGGGGGCGGTGGAGGAGGGAGAGGAGGGGAGGGGAGGGGAAGGGAGGGGGAGAGGAGGGGAGGGGATGTGGAGGGGAGGGGAGGGGAGGGGATGTGGAGGGGATGTGGAGGGGAGGGGAGGGGAGGGGATGTGGAGGGGAGGGGAGGGGAGGGGAGGGGAGGAGAGGGAAGGGGAGGGGAGGGGAGGGGAGGGGGTGGGGGGAGTGGGCGGCGGCGGCGGCGGGGCGCTGGCCCAGGAGGGGCTGCCCTGAAATCCAGCAAATTGCCGGGTGCGCTCAAGCCTGCCATTTCCCGTGCTCTCCCGCAGCCCCCGGCAATTATGTGAAGAGAAATGAGCCTTATTTTCCTTTTTCCTCACAAAGGAAGAAAAGAAAAGGTTTCCAAATTGCTTTCAAAGAGGGGGCTCGGCCCTGTGCTTCCCGAGCCCACGTGGGCACCATTCTGAGGCTGCCCCCCACTTGGGCCCCGTGCCAGGAGGGGAGTGCGGAGATGGGGCAGCGTCTCTTCCGCAGAGGTCCCAAGACCCCGGAGGCCTCTGAGACCTTGCTGAAAGGCAGAGTCCCTCTGTTGGCCACCACCTCCTGGGTTAGATGACCTGTATCTGTCAGCGCACCCCCACCTAACACCCCCCATCACCCCCACCTAACCCCCCCACATATCACCACCAACTATAACCTCCACCTTTCACTTCCACCTGACACCCCCCACCTACAAACCCCCCCCCCACCTAACACCCCCCACTGGCTGGTTTTGAGGTTTTTGAAGATCGCTGCTGAGGGATAAGGGCGAAGGTTTACTTACAGTCTGCATTTTAAATGCAAGGACCATGTTCAGGGGCGGCTGGAGCAGAGGAGGGGGCTGAACCCAGTGGGCTGGAAGCCGCTGCCCACCCGCTTCGGGGAGGCTCTGGGGAGGAGGTTAGAGCGCCTCTTCACACACTCCTCTCCTGCAGCCCACAAGTGCTGGCTGCAGAGAAGCAGAAGGAAGCCCACAGGCAGGGGGACCCAGCACAGGCAAAGGCCCTGAGGCAGAGAGCCTGCATCTTCAAAGGACAGAGGAAAGCCTAGTGTGCCTGGGGTGCAGCCAGCTTGCAGGGCTGCCTGTGGGGATGAGGCCGGCACATGGGCTGGAGACGCTGCCTGTGAGGAGTTTGGCTTTTGTCCAAGACTGCTGGGAAGCCACGAACGAACGATTTTCAGCAGGAGAATGACATAGTCAAATTAAAACATTAAAAAGAAAAATAGCATACTGTGAAAAATAGACTTTTGGGGACAGGTACTAATCTATGAGTTTTCGTAGCTATTACATTTCTGCGACCACCAGCACAATCACGATACTGAACAATTCCATCAGCCCCCAAAATCTCTTGTGCTGACGCTTTGCAGGCACCCGCCTTCTACCCCTACCACCTAGCACCCCTGATCTGCTTTCCATCGCTATAGTTTTACCTTCTCCAGAATGTCCTCCCATGTAACCATTTGAGATTGGCTTCTGTCACTCAGCATAATGCCTTTGAGATTTATCCAAGTCATTGAATCAATAGTCTTTTATTGCTGAGTAGTAGTCCATTGAATAAATAAGTTATTTCATTGCTACTGAATGGAGATCTACCAGTTACCTTTTCCTCTATTAACTTTCAGTTTCATTCCCTATGGGGAGGGTACAAACTATGTATAACTTCAATTTTTAAAAGGCGTTAAGGTTTATGACCCAGGATATGGTCTATATTGATGAATGTTCTGTGCGCTCTTGAAAGGAATGCCTATTCTGTCTGTCCTTGACGGTGGTGGGTTCTGTAGCTGTTAATTAGATCCATTGTGTGGAGACTGTTGTTCCGTCTATATCCTCACTGATCTGTCTACTTTTTCTATCAAATGGCTGAAAGAAGAGTGTTGAAATGTCCAACTATGATTGTAAATCTTGTCTGTTTTTCTGTTCATTTCTATCCGCTTTTACTTGGTGCATCTTGAAACTCTGTTGCTAGGTACCCACACTTTTAGGGGCATTATCTTCTTGGGGAATTGACCCTTTTATCATTATAAAATGTCCCTTTTTATACCTGGTAATTTCCCTCACTCCAAAAACTACGTTGTCTGATATTAAAATAGCCAGCTTTCTTTCTTTTTTTTTTTTTTTTTGTCTTTTGGTCTTTTGTTGTTGTTGCTATTTCTTGGTCCGCTCCCGCAGCATATGGAGGTTCCCAGGCTAGGGGCTGAATCGGAGCTGTAGCCACCGGCCTACGCCAGAGCCACAACAACTCGGGATCCGAGCCGAGTCTGCAACCTACACCACAGCTCACGGCAACGCCGGATCGTTAACCCACTGAGCAAGGGCAGGGACCGAACCCACAACCTCATGGTTCCTAGTCAGATTCGTTAACCACTGCGCCACGACGGGAACTCCGCCAGCTTTCTTTTGATTGCTCTGTGCAAGGTATATCTTTTCCCAACCGTTTACTATTAACTATATTATAAAGTGGATTTCTTTATAGACAACATATTATTGTGTCTTGTTAGTTTTTTAATTCATTCTGATAATCTCTGATTTTTAATTGGTATGTTTAGATCATTTATATTTAATGTAATTATCAATTTGTTTGGAGCGGACCTTCCATTTTATGACTTGATTTCCATTTGCAACCTCTGTTACCTGTTTCCCTGTTTCCCCCTTTCTGCTTTCTTTTGGGTTGACTATTTTTCTGTGTTATATTTTAATTAATCTTTTTTTTTTTTTTTTTTGTCTTTTTATGGCCTCACCCTTGACATATGGAAGTTCCCAGGCTGGGGGTTCAATCGCAGCTGTAGCTGCCAACCTACACCATAGCACAGCAATGCTGGATCTGAGCCACGTCTGTGACCTACACCACAGCTCACGGCAACGCAGGATCTTTAATCCACTGAGCAAGGCCAGGGATTGAATCCAAGTCTGCATGGCTCCTAGTTGGGTTCATTACCACTGAGCCAAGACGGGAGCTCCCATTAACTAATCAATTTTCGTTTTAACTTAGGAAGGCTGAGTAGATTCTAAACTCTTTTTCCTAAGTTTTCACAAAAGCTTCTTGAGATAATACAAGCTGCCTCCTGAGTATATCAAAGAATCTGTCTAGATTTTCATTTTTCAGACTTGTCAGAGAATCGTTAAGCTACCACTCGAAAACACACTGTTTTACTTTCTGTCTGCGTGAGGCACTGGGTCCACCTGGATGTCCCCGAGCTGGGAGGGAGGTGCTCTTGTATAAGCTTTGTGAATGTCCTCCAGACGTTGTCCAGTTGGCAGATGTTGACTTCAGTACCCCCTGAGGATCTTCCAGACTAAATCCCAAATTTCCAGGGAACTTTGCCCCAGGAATTTGGGACCTAATGGCTACTTTCCTAGGGACCCTACAAAAATTTCTTAATCCATTTCCATTCTTACAGAATCGTGCTAAGTTGACCCCATTTTCTCTAGTCCAACAATGATAAATCTTTTCCCCTCAGACATGAAGTTCGGAGCTTTTTCATTTTTATAGAAGTACAGTAAAAACCAGTATATTCAGCATTCTCTTGACAGAAACCCCATTAGCCAGCACTTCTTCAATCTATCACACGATCAGCTAATTGAATCTGAGCCAAAAGAGCCCTTGGAGATTGATCATTTAGTTTAGCGCCTTGCTTTATAGACGAGGAAACTGCCACGGAGAAGTGGAGTGATTTGCCCCAATCCAGCCACGAGGCGTGGGTGACTCTTGATAAGACCTCTGCATCCCTGGCACTCAGTCCTGTGCACTGTCCAGATCCTAGCTTAACATTTATGTGCCTCTAAGATGCCTTTTGGTGGAAACTCTGAAGCATCCTGTGCTTTCAAAATGCTAAATTCAGTCTTAGTGCTATTACATTGTTGTACTGCAGTCTTGGTGAATATTGATGCCGAGTGGGATGTATATATATTCCAGATGATAACTTGGCTAATTGGAACATTTGGTTAAAGGAAACATATCATTTTCTGGGCATGTCTGGTATAGCTTAGGCATTCAGTATAATATTAGCTAATTTAGGCTGATGCTAGTAACTGAATTTCCTGTACTTTGAATTTTGTAATATTTATTTTCCTGAAAAAAGTTTTTATTTTATTTATTATTTTAAAAAAATTGAGATAGGAGGTCCTGTTGTGGCTTTAACGGAAACCAATCTGACTAGTATCCATGAGGATGTGGGTTCGATCCCTGGCTTCAGTCAGTGGGTTAAGAATCCGGTGTTGCCATGAGCTGTGGTGTAGGCTGCAGATGTGGCTTGGATCTGGCATTGCTGTGGCTGTGGTGTAGGCCAGAACTGCAGCTTTGATTCAACCCTTAGCCTGGGAATTTCCATATGCTGTGGGTGTAGCCCTAAACAAACAAACAAACAAACAAAAATCTAGAAACTTGTGATAGAGGTGACATGGGGCTCAAGGAGGGCGGAGCAAGGATGAGCCCATGGTGCTATGTGACCTCTGCCCTTGCTGGAGGGCACAGGCCCCGCGCTGGAGTGGGAGCCCAGGAGGAGTGGGCAGAGGCTAGGGGGGAGGTTTGGATGCACTGATCTTGAGCGTCTTTGACATTTGCAAGTGGAGGTGAAAGGCAGGTGAAAGGATGTCTGGGTGTTTGCTTGGGGGAGAGGTCTGGGTTGGACACACAGAGGTCTGGGGGTTCTGGAAGCCCCCCGGAAAGAGCGCCCCGAGCAGGGACAGGAGGACCAGGCCCTGCCTGAGGAGCCCCTGCATGTGGAGGAGGGCCTTGGGGGGGTGGTGTCAGCAGATCTCAAGGAGAGGGCAGTGGTGTCAAACGCACCAGAGGGGCCAGGGGCGGAGTCCTAAGTACAGGGGCAGGAGCTGGGCCAGGAAGTGCTCTGCGGGCTGGGCTGCAAAGACGTGGAATCTCTAACTGAAGCCGCAGGGAGCCCCCAAGTGTTCTAAGCAGGCGGGGGACATGATCAGATTCGTACCTAGAGAGATCTGGGCGGCTGCGGCGCAGAGGAGGGAGGCTTAGGAGCCATCACAGTTGGTCACTAGGCCGTGGCAGGCTCTGATCCCGGGGGTGGCCATGGGAGAGGTGCTCTCAAGGCTGGGGGCCAGCGGGGAAGGGTCCAGGTGTCACATCTGAGGGTGGCTCTGGCTGAGACCATACCCTTGGGTCTGTGGTGGCCCGAACAGTAAGCCCTGTGCAGGTGGCCTGGGTGGAGAGCAGGGCTGGCTACATACGTGCCAGGCCCTCCAGTACCCGGTGGGCTTGGCGGACAGAGCGAGAAAGACTGCTGGGGCAGGTCTACTGTTCGGCTCTCGTCCACCCTCCTTCTTGCACCCCAGGAACATTCCTCATGCAGGTCAGCTAAGGCCACCTCCTTGGGCTGGTCTAACCCCTGTAGAGGCCCCCGATGCCCCCGAGGAAAGTCCAGCTCCTGGGTCTGGCGGTAGCTAGGCTGCATCCTCACCGTGCTTCTGCCAAGCCAGGATCTGAGGTTCCCTCTCTGCCTAGTGAGCTGCCCCCCAGCCTCGAGACTCAGCCCTCATCCCTCCCAGCCCCCCACTGCCTCTTGCCCATCCGCGGGCACCTTGAATGCACCTTGGGTGTGGCTGGTGGGCGGTGGGCAGTATAGCTCTTGTGCCGCCTCCTCTGCAGGTCCTCGTGTGGGGAACACGTCTGATCAGTTGTGTTCACAGCACCCTGTGGGCATGCACAGCTGTGACAGCCATCCCTTAGCAGATGTCCACCACGGGTCAGGGGCTTGGGGCTTTTTATGTATTAACTCATTTCATTTTCCCAACAGCCCTCAGAGGCCGTGTGGCTGAGGCTGCTCTGGTCCACTGTTGTCCCCTCCCCGCTCCAGGCACATGACTTAACCACACCTCCTGGCCTCCCTTGCAGCCCAGGTGTCCCTGTAAGCCCTTCTGGACCCCAGGGACTGAGGCACATGATGCCCCACTCCAGCCAGGGTTCTCAGCAAGGTGCTCCCTTCACTCTCCATCCCCTCTGCCAGTGGGACCCCTGCCATGGGGACCCACCTGGGACCACTGGGACAATGGCAGAGCTCCCTGGGGCCGGGGGGAGCAACGAGATGGAAAGAGCCTGGGCCCCTGGTGTCACCACACTGCAGGACCCCCCTGCTGGCGAGGGAGAAGTCAGCCACCGCCGTGGAGTCTGGGTCCCTGAGCAAGGCAGTGGAGGCAATGATTAGGCCCCCCACGTGGTTACGCCCATTCTAGAAGTGGGAAATGGGGGTGTGGGCGGTGGGCAGCTGGCCCAGGGTGGCTTAGCCTGTATGTGGAGCGCAGGGGTGAACCCAGGCTCCGATGAGGGTAGAAGCAAAGACGGGGAGGCTGGTAGCCAGAGGGTGCTGGAGGGGAAGGCTGGGAGAAGGAAAAGGTCAGAATCAGAGCCAGGATGCGACCTGCGCTTTGGGGACGCCCCCAGGAGGGAGCAGGAGGAAGAGGTGGGGCTGAGAAAGAGGTGCGTCAAGGGGGCAGGGGGCTGGTGGAGGGAGCCATAGGGTGTGTGGTTATAGAGGCGGTGCAGAGCCCAGGGGACCTTGGGTGCAGCCATGAGTGGGGCAGGGTGGTGGCGCAGATCTGCATGTCACTTACAGAACCCACATGTTCAGGGTGCCCAGGAATCTTGACACGGCCCGGCCCAGGCCCTCCTGCAGGGGAAGCAGCTTGGGAAGGGTTTAGCGGCTTCTTCAAAATCCCAGTGTGACTTTTTAACAGCAAAGATGAACTGTGTGGCCCGTGCTCAGCTCCAGACTCACCTCTGGGACCCGGGAAACCCAGGGCACCCCTGCCAGCCCCTGGCTTGTCCCGGCATCACTGCTATTATTTGAACTACTGCGCTCACAGAGAGACGCTGCCAGCGTGTTCGAGTCGGTGTTAATTAATTAACCAGCACTTCATTGAGAGTCAATGGCGTAATTGTTGTTAGTGGTGGATAAGTACTAATTGAATATTAAGAACATATTTGTGCAGAAGGAGTTATTTCCGGACGAGCCGTGCCCTTTGTCAGCCAGATGTTTGGACTCGTTTCGGAGGCTGAGTCATTAGCCAGGAGCCCCCTGGCATTGGCTCTGCTGCTCTGTGTCTGAGGAGGAAGGTAGGCGTCTGGAAGAACTTGCTCCTGGGCCGTGAAAGCCGGCGGGGGGGGGGGGGGCGGGGGGCAGGGGGATCCTCCACAGACAGACCTGGAAAATAATGGTTGTCATAAGCAGATGACAGAGACATACTGAGCTTTAAATGACGCCATTCTTGGTGTGATTTTAGGCTTTGCAGGACACCTCCCTCCTTTTAAAATCCTTCAAACCGGGAGTTCCTACTGTGGCACAGTGGGTTAAGAACCCAACCAGTATTCATGAGGATGTGGGTTTGATCCCTGGACTCGCTCAGTGGGTTAAGGGTCCAGTGTTGTTGCAAGCTGTGGTGTCGGTTCCAGACACGGCTTGGATTTGATGTTGCTGTGGCTGTGGTGTAGGCTGGCAGAACTTCTGTATGCTGCAGGTGCAGCCCTTAAAAAAAATAAATTTAATTTTAAATTAAAATAAACTTCTTCAAACAGATGGTTTAATCCTGGCCAGTGAAGCAGGCAGGGTGGGGCCTGTCAACACCATTTCACAGATGGTGAAACTGAGGCTCTGTGAGGCAAGGTGACTTACTGGGGATCAGAAAGCCACAGAATCCCAGCTGAGGGCACATTCCCCCTCTCACTCCCAACCCTGTGGTAGGCAGCTCAGGCTCAGGCCCCGAGCCCCTGGTGAGCTGAGGGGTGGGTGATGGTCTGTCACTGGTTCTCTGGGGGCCCCGGGTCTGGGGCCACCTGGCCCCCAGCAGTCAGAGCCCTGGGTAGGTTCCCACTCTGCTGGCTGGCTCGGTCACGTCAGGGCTGCATGAGGCACTGTGGTAGGGAGTGCAGGCTCTGAAGCCAGAATTCTTGGACTCAGAGCTCTGCTCCAAATTTTTGCAAATCTCTTAAGCTCTCTGGGCCGCAGGTCTTACCTCACAATCTCTGAGTGGCCCAAACTGTGCCTTTGCATAAATTGAGAAAAACCTCCCCTCCCCAGGGACACAGGTATGTGCCAGGTGTACTGTTTGGTGAGAAGATCATGGGCTGCTCTCTTGGCCAGATGCCTTTGTTCAGTCAACAACCTTCCCAACTGTACACGGCAGCCCTGCCTACAGGGTTGTCATGATGGTAAACAAGATATCACACAATAGGCTCCTAATGCATGTTAGAATCTTCCAGTTTTCTGACCCACCTCCTCAGAACTGGGCCTGACTCTGCTGCCACCCACACATTGCCGGCAGCTTCCTTGGAAGGGCTGGTAAGGGGATGGTGACACATGAACCAGGAACATGAGAAGAGACAGCCCCTGGCACCACTCTGAAGGCGGCAGAGGGTCTGCAGAGCCTGATAACAGCGCATCTCGGAGCCCTGGCCGCAGGACTCTTGAGGCTGGTGCAGCCTCTTAGTCACTGGCCTGCGGGGAGCTCTCTCACAGCTGCATGACGCTCTTAGCTCGAGCTCCCCCAGAGGCAGACCAGACACAGGACACAAATCTGGTTGCGCTCAAGTTTAATTGGGAGGTGATTCCAAGAAAGACTGGCAGAAGAGAGGGACCTCCAGGGAGAGGCCACAGTACCCACATGGCTGGGGATGTGTGGCCCCAGGACTGCTGGGGGCGGGGCACTGACTCCAGTTATCACACCTGGGCAGGGGCGCTCAGGTAGGGAGGCCCTTTCAATGGAAGATTGGGAAGTGGAGGCCACAGGGCCTCAGTCTCAAGGACAGTCCTTGCTGTGCGCCAGGCACCGTTTTATGTCATTCCAAGGCGTGTCGTGATTCCCTTGGGTGTGTTGGGGGGGTGGAGGCAGGGCGCAAGGCTCACAGAGGCCTAGTGCCTTTCCAGATTCGAGTGGCTCCAGAGCCTGGGGCTGTCAGCAAGGGCTGTGCTGTTGGAGACCCACCAGGCACAAGAGGGCCTGTCCCACAGCACACTCTGCCCCCTCCTCCCCACTCCCCTCCGCCGCCCCCTGAACTCAGCCCAGCGGCTGCAGGGGGAGGCTCTGTGTCAGCAGCTGCCCAGGGCCTGTGTCCTGCTGCAGTGTCCTACTGTGCCTCCTGTGCTTCCTGTGCTGATCTCAGCCCTGCCAGCTGCAGACCAAGGCCATTTGTCTGGGTCAGGGCCTGGGGGAAGCCCCAGCGGCCCACCTCATTCTCCAGGGACTTTCTAAAGCTGGGCACCACCAGTAGGCCATCAGGCCCTCTGAAGGTCCCTGAGGAGGGAGGCAGAGCCACCTGCCCTTAAGGACCCCTCCCCACATCTGATGGGCAGAGCAGCCTCTTGGGAGCTCACAGTCTGATGGGGGAGGCACTGCTCCAGGCCTGGGG
The DNA here is from genome assembly GCF_054392235.1 of Sus scrofa. Lineage (NCBI taxonomy): Eukaryota > Metazoa > Chordata > Mammalia > Artiodactyla > Suidae > Sus > Sus scrofa. The sequence continues at coordinate 38,694,729 of NC_139389.1, read as the reverse complement.
CAGCTCCAACTCCCCATCGGCAGGGTATTAGGCCCCAAGGAAGCCACACTGTCACCCAGAAACACCCACAGAAGCTGGGAGTATGGGGCGGGGGGCTGGGGGGCGCTGCCTGGGTACCTACCCCTCCCGGGAGAGGGCGCCAGGTCCTGGAACCCCAGGCAGGGCCTTGCTGGGGAGGGCGAGGCCAGGGTACAAGAGCTGGGGCCACCTGCATCTCTCCCCAAAGTCTCTGTCGTCACTCACACCTGGACTGTGTCACGGAGAGGAGTTCTAACAGAGGTTGCTCGTCCTCACGGTCCCCTGGGTGGCCTCCAGGGCTGTAAGCTGGGAGCAGCTGACAGACGGGGGGCGATATCAAGGGGGCTCCCCTGTGTAGGTGTCTCAGAGGTGCATGAGCCGTCGCCTGCCAGCCTGGGGTGTGGGCCTTCGGCCAGCACTGCCCATGGCCAGGCCCTCACCCCAGACCCCATCACAGGCCCCCTTCACACCAGCAAGCTCTCCTGCAAAGCCAAAGACATCAGAAGTGCCCCAGGAAGCCGCCCGCCCCCAGGGCGACAGACGGGACTATTTATACGAAGGAAGCGCAGCCCTGTCACCTCCAGCTCCAAGTTGCCTTCTGCTTCCCGCGCCCCCGCTCCACGCCCGGGCTGCTGCTTGTCTATATTGGGAGCTTGGCAGGTGGAGGGAGTGGGACCCTCCCCCACGCCCCAGGTTCTCTCCCCACCGTGTGCCAGCCTGGCCCTGACCCTTCAAGGATGGGCCCACCCTTCCTGGGCCGCCTGGTGGGTGAGGTCTCTGTCCGTCTGGGGGACAAGCCAGAAGGCCCCCTGGAGAGGGGGACAGAGAGGGTGGGATTCCTGAAGACAGGAGCGAGGAAGGGGTGGAGGAAAACGGGTGTAGAGACAGGGCTGGGGGACCAAGGAGCAGGGAGGGGGTTAGGTCTGAAAAGAAGGCGCGGCGCAGAAGAGGAGTCAGGAGTCTGAGGGCCCCCACCCTCTAAGTGACTGCGTGCAAATAGGAAAAGGCGCCCTCTGCGGGTGGATGCGTCAGGGAACGGTGTCAGTCAAGCGTGTGTGAAGATTGTTCCCAGAGGGCTGGGCCCCAGGCCAGGTCTCTCCGCAGGCAGAGAGCTTGAGGAGCGGTGGGCCCCTCTCAGCCCCTCAGGACCTGGCAGTCTGCCCCTGAGCCCGGCAGGAGGAGAGGCTGAGGGAGGCAGGCCTGCCCGCCCGAGCCCTGCCCTGCAGCTGCTTCCCGCGCATACCCCAGGGCTCCGCCACCGCAGCAGCTTCTCACCACCCGAGGCACACTCCACTCAGACAAAACTTCTTACCATCTCAAGACCCACCAGGCTCACCAGGGAGCCCAGGCTCCTCAGGAAGCCACACAGCAGGGTGCTCCAGGCCGGCAGAGATGCGGCAGGAGGGCACCGTGGCCAGCTCCAGCCGGGTCTCCCACCCAGGAGAGTCCCCTCCTGATTCCCATCAGTGGCTGCCTCCCTCTGGGAGCAGGATCCACATCCTGGGCCCACCTGGGTGCATTCTCCGTCCTGGTCTCTCAAAGTGGGCCTCCCAGCATCCCGGGCACACAGGGCCCTGCAGCCTTGATTCCTGATGGTGTCCTGTGTCAGAGACTGAGGTGCAATTTGCATTTTAATAAAGAAAGTTGTGTTCCAGTCATTTGCATTTAAATAAGGTACTGCTTCCTCCCTCCCTCCCTCCCCTGCGGGTAGCAGCACCTTTGGGAGAAGCCTCCGTTCCTGCCCGTCCTCCCCAGCCAGCTTCAGTGGGGATCCCCTCTTCATCTCGCACTGTCTGCAGAGCTTTCCAGCGCACACACACACACACGCACAGGCATATGTACCCAGCAGGTGCACCCTCCCACCTCATGCTACTGCCTGTACAAGCACACATGCAAGAACACACAAGTTCTCTCATACACACACATATGCATCCACCACATGTACACGCAAACACGTGCAGCAAGGAAGCGGAGCACGCCAGCTGGTGCATGAAGACACGTGCACACACCACACACTCAGCATACGCGTGCACACGCATACACATCAGCACACACAAACACCTAGCCATCAAAGTGACACGATGCTCCCGGGCCTTGTGCTCTAACCCCAAGCCAAGTAAACCAGCCCTTGGAATCACACACATGTGCAGTGACGCCCACGAACCCACCGCATCTGATTGTCCCTAACTCTGGATCCTGTAAATGGGAGGGGCCGAGACGCTTGGGGGGGAGGGATGGCCCATGGTGGGCTCATGGCCAGGGTCCCCAGAAGTCCCCTCCTCATCCAGCTTTGCTGCAAACACCTCTGGCTCCCTGCACGCCTCACCTCAGGGCTGCCAGCTTGCTTTTCCTGCTGAAGCTCTGCCTCCTGAAGCAGCCTCCCCGCACTCCCCCGAGCATCCCAGCCCCCAAACTCCCAGCTCCTCCAAGACAAGCATTCTCTTTGCTCTTCCTGAGCCCGCCTCTCGTCCTGCCTCTCTGCAGTGCCAGAAGGGCACACACGTCTTCCTCCCAAAACCCAGGCTGAATTCCAGGCACAGGTCCACTTCTGCACAAGGGCGGGACTTGCGCAGACCAACAGGTCCCAGAGTTGGAGCCACAACATATGGTCGGGGTTCAATAATGAAGGCTGGCATGGCTTCGGACCCCTGGATGCACACAGCCCTGCTCTGGGCGTGGCCATGGGGCCCCAGGACCAGCTCAGAGCCCACCTGGGACATCATTCAGTCTGGCACACAGGACTGCAGCAGGAGGCACGCAGCCCCGCGCAGAGGGTGAAGACCCGGGTGCTCTGTCATCCTGCCTGGGGAAGCCTCAAGTTCACTTCTGTAAGATGGGGTGATGACGTCCGCCCACTCTCCTCAAGGGATGGCGGGAGGAGCCAGTGAGCAAGAGCACACCCTTGTGCTGGGGAGCTGCAAGACAGGGCAGGAGGCCGATCCTTCCCGGATGGAGATCCCTGCCCAGAATGGCAAGCAGACGCCCAGGCAGAGCCAGGGTGGGGCCACTGTCATCCTGGGGCTTCCGAGGCTGCATGTCTGCTCCACCCAGGACACCCAGACTACAGCTGTGACCTCGGGGCCATGCCCAAGGAGCCAAAGGCACTGTCCCATTTATTTATTATTTATTTATTTATTTATTTATTCATTTATTTATTTATTTATTTTGCTTTTTAGGGCCGTACCCTTGGCATATGGAGGTTCCCAGGCTAAGGGTCGAATCGGAGCTACAGCTGCCGGCCTACATCACAGCCCCAGCAACGCAGGATCCAAGCCATGTCTGCGATCTATACCACAGCTCATGGCAATGCCAGATCCTTAACCCACTGAGTGAGGCCAGGGATTGAACCCGCAACCTCACGGTTCCTAGTCAGATTCGTTTCTGCCGCAAAGGCACTGTCCCATGTATAGACGGACAACTTAAAAGCCAGGAGCCTTCTCCCCCTCAGGCCTCTGGCCGGCCCGCGACAGTCGGAATTTGGGCGAGATGGGATGTAGCGCTGACAAATCTTGGGGTACTTGGACGTAGAGGGCCTGCAAGGGCAAGGGCCTGAGTCAGGAGGGTGCTGGCCTGTTTAGGGACAAGGACGCTGCTGCCAGGCGGGTCCTCGGCCCTCAGGGTGTGGGTGAGGCTGGCCACCTCTGGCTCCCTAGCCCTGGTCCACAGAGTCCCCGAAAATGGCTGTCATGTTCTGTGGGTCGTGACAGGGAAAAGGGCGGGAAGCAGGACCTCTGACAAGAGGCCAACCTGGGCTTCTGTGGGCCGCAGGGACGAGGGTGCTGGCTGCCAGGGTTGGTCATCAGGGGAGCTCAGACTCAGGCCATGGGGTCAAGTTTGCTCCAGACCCTCAGGATCTCCTTCCTAGTGGTTCCCCCAGGGGCTGACCTGGCACAGCCGAGCTCATAAATGCCCTCAGAGGAGTTCCCGTCGTGGCTCAGTGGTTAATGAATCCAACCAGGAACCGTCAGGACTCGGGTTCAACCCCTGGCCTTGCTCAGTGGGTTAAGGATCTGGCATTGCCATGGGCTGTGGTGTAGGTTGAGACGTGGCTCGGATCCTGCGTTGCTGTGGCTGTGGTGAAGGCTGGCAGCTGTAGCTCCGATTGGACCCCTGGCTTGGGAAGCTCCATATGCTGCCCTAAAAAGACAAAAGACCAAATAAATAAATAAATAAATGCCCTCAGAGCCACAGTCAGGTCTCATGAAGGGCCAGGGCTCAAATTCCACCCACACCTCCCGCTACAGGCCTGTCTGTGCAGGTGGTGCCCCCAGCCCAGCTCTGCCTGCTCCCTGCCCCTGCCTGTGGCCCAGTCCTGCCCCCTGCCCATAGTGGGGCTGTGCCTCCTTAGGGCCCTGGACCTCTTCTGGGGGGGCTCTGAGCCTTTGCCTTCCTGGCCCCTCCAGCAGGCAGATCCTTGGGCAAAAGCCTGCAAGTGGGGGAAGCCACGCCATTGACCAAAATATGTTTTTACTGCATTCATGACGCACCAGGCCGCATACCAAGTGCACTATTTTATCTTCACGACAACACGTAAAGCAGGTGTGTTTGTCTCCATCTTACAGAGGAGGAAGCTGGCGTTTTGCCCAGCCCTTGATGCCCCCAGGGCTCCTCATGGGGCATGTGCAGAGTAGGGTTCACTTGGGCAGTTTGTTTCGGGCTCTGCTCTCACCACTCAGCCCCATTCACTTCTGTGCGGCCTCCTTCCCCCGCCCCCTCCCAGCCAGGTTTATTCTGCTCCTGCTTTGTGTGTCTCTGCCCAGAGTTCACATTTAGAACCGAGGCCCCTCACCGATGCGGTACCCCCGACCCCTCTGGTGTCTGGGGAAGCCTAGAGACCCTTCTCAGAATAGCATTTGTAGACCCGCACAGTAAAATTTATAAGATTCAATGGACACCAATTGTATTAAAATGCGTTATCTAAATATTAAGAAAACAATTGCAATGGAGGAATACATGTATTTCTTATGAATGCACTAAATAATAGGATCGAGTTGGGGGGCTAATAAAACTACCATCATTTTGAAGTAGGGTTGAGCATAAATGATAGTTGAAGATTTCTGCCACAATATAATGCCATGTGAACGTGCCTGCACTTTCTACGGATAACAGAGCCACAGGGTCTGTGACAACTACTAGGGTTTGCGGCTGACATGCACAGTGGAAGGAGGTGCTAAATTTTAACTAAAGAAGAGTGAAAATAAAAACGTGTTTCTTTTCCTGTCCACGTTTACAGATGCCCAGAATTCTATACAGGGGTCCCTGGGGATCTGTAGACCCCAGGCCTTTCCTAGTAGCTGGAGACAAAGAGGAAATAGGTGAACTAGGCAGAGAGGGGGGTGCAATGCAGGGAAGACACAGGAGGAGGTGGCAGGGCACCTGAAGGAAGGGGGCGTGGCTGGGGGGTCCCTGGCAGTGGGGGGGTGTCTGAGTCAGGAAGTGTGGTGGCCATGAGGTGCGAAGTTTCTCACCCTGCTGAATATCTGGATCCATCCTAGGACTGGCAGAGCCTGGGACCACAGAGCCCAGGGGGCTGGCTCTGGCTGTGTGTGGGCCACCGCTGTGAGGCCGGGGGCCAGTGCGGAGTCCACTGCACTCCTCCAGCTCGCCTGGGTGGCCGCAAGGTGGAAAAAAGGGGCGGATTGGGTACATTCTCCAGCAGGATGTCTGAGTTGAAGGTACCAGATGAAGAAAGGAGAAGCGCTCGCCACCCCTGGCCCCTGCCCAGCACCTGGGCTCCCATCAATGGTTCCAGGGCCTGGCCCTTGGAGAGACTTGGTGGGGCCCTGGCTCCGCCCCCTGTGCCCAGCCCCATCCCCAGCCCAACAGGGGCCCTGTGGAAGCTCAGGCAGGAGGCAGGGACAAGGGGGGATCCCCCGACAGGGGCCAGGTGGCAAAGGCACCTCCCAGTTTCTCAAAGCTAACGCCCTCTCTTTCCCCGGAGGCTTTGCGGACACCTTCCCGCCATTGCTAACCGGCCAGGCTCTGCTAGAGGACTCGCGGGACTACTACCTGCTCTGTTGACACAAATGTCCTCTGTTTACTCTCACTTCCCAGGCAGCTCAGGCACGTCCCTGGCAACCCAAACACAACCCACCCCCCAGGGTCGTTTCCAAAGACAGCTGCAAGGCTCCGATGTGCCGCCTCAGATGAAAACCAAGCACCCCTGCGTGGATGCTCAGCAAATGCCGACTGAAGGGCGAGGTGCACCGGGTGAGGAGAGGCACCTGCTCCGCCCTCTGCTCTGCTCTCTTCCTTTGACCTTGAGGCCCCAGATGGTCAGAGGCACCCGCAGCACAGTGAGAGCAGGAGGCTGTCCTAGGCCCAGAGGCTGAGGCTTGGCCACCGTTTTGGCCCATTCAGGCCCCGCCAACAAAACAACTGGGAGGCAGGAGAGCCAGCCTCTCTCCTTGTCCCCGTCTCTGTCCCTCAGCCTCTCTCCATCCCTCGTCCTGCATGGGCTGCTCTTTGTGGCCAAATCTTTCACTTCCCCTCCAGCAGCAAGGCTATGGGAGGACTTCCAGCCACTCAGGAGGGGTCACTTTCCAGGACAGTTCTCTTTGGATGCCTGGGGAGCCTCGAAGATTCTGGAAGCCTAGATCAGGGGCTGGTCAACTGTGGCCTGTGTACCACTCCAGGCTCGCCCCCTGTCTTTAGACGGTTTTAAGTGAGTGAAAAAAACCGAAACAAGACTATGTGGGGACAAGTGAAAAGTGATTGGAAATTAAAACTTCATTGTCTGTAAATAAAGTCTTATGGGCAGATGGCCTCGTTCAGCGGTCTGCATGTTGTCTACGCTACTTTTGCCCCATCATGGGGTCAGGGGTTGCGACACAGACTGTATGTGACCTGCAAAACCCAAGTATTTCTCATTGGCCCTTTTATGGATAAGTTTGCCTGCCTGGCCTAGAGCCAGAGTGGCCTCTGGAGCCTGGATCCGGGCTGGAGCCAGGCCGGCCCTGATCAGCTGAGAGGGAAGAGTTTACACAAGCCGGTCCCCCCACCTCCCTCTAGTTATGAGCCATATTTCCCACTTTTACCTCAAACGAACCAGTTTGAAGATTTCTCAGGATGGGTTTGGGCTTCCACAGGGGACCCTGAAAGTTGTCCTTACAAGGCAGAGCCGCTCCCAGGCCCTGTGGAGCACTTCGTCCTGGAGGCCACAGGCTGTGGGGACCCCCCGGTGGGCGGAGTTATCGGGCTTCTCCCGAGAGGCACAGGGAGGGCGCCGTGGCCTTGGGTCCGACAGGAGACCCATCGGGCTCGGCCCCCGCCTGGCTCAGGGAGCAGGGGAGGAAGGGTGGGATGGGGGCAGCCCCCTCAGTGCCCTTCCTGGGACCCATGGGGTAGACTTTTGGTCCCACTCCAGCTCTAGGGCTGAGCCGAGCAGACCTCACCAGCCATTTCCCCCTGGCATCCCTCTGCCACCTCCCAGGATTCCCTTACCCCTAACCACCCGGCCCAGGGCAACGCCGCCTGTGTGTGGCTGGGCCCCGGAGCCCAGGAGCTGGCGGGGCCTGCCCAGGCTGCAGCATCGAATCCTCCCTTGCCTCCTGCCGTGGCTTTATTAATTGCTTATATTGGAGCCTGTTAATTGGCAATAACCAGCGCGGAAGTGTCTTTTAATCACCCCCCTCTCAGGGCCCTGAGGCTGTGAAGGATTGGAGGATTCAATAAAGAGAGAAGGAATTAGCGCCCCATCCTCTTCATGATCACAGTTAGATAAACTGCCAACACCTGCCACCCAAACAGAGCCAGAAGGAGAACTGGCCCCTCAGGAAGCTCCGCGGGTGAGGGGAGAGCGTGGCACACCCACGCCACCCCCGTGCTCACACACAAGCCGAGGAACCCAGGTGCGTGCAGACCCCCGCCTCGCCTCCTGTGCGGGCCTGGAGCGCTCCCATTCATTCAGGAGGCATTTCTTCAGCACCCAGGACCTGCCAGGGGCAGCGCCCCCAGAGGCTGTCCCAGCAGGAAGAGAGATCAGCCCAGACCTCCCTCGGGACTCGGAGGCCACACACACTACGCAGCTTCCCAGCGGACCATCTGCTTGGAGAGCGCTTCGCGCCCCATGTGCAGCATATCCTGGACTGAGCACACCTGCCCCGCCTCCACTGTACCCAGGTCCCTCCATCGTCCCGCCTCCTCCCAGACCTACCCCACCCACCAAGCCCAGATCCGCCAGGCCCACCCTGCGCTCTTGCTGCTCTTCACTGGGCCACTGTGGCTCAGTGCAGTGTCAGCGCCCTCACCTTCTCTCCCCACCTCCAGGCCTGCCCTCTGCCATCCATCCTGGCCCAGGTGCTGGTGGGGGGGTCTTCTAAACACAGGCTTGTGGCGTTCCTGTCGTGGCACAGTGGAAACGAATCCGACTAGGAACCATGAGGTTGCGGGTTCGATCCCTGGCCTCGCTCCACGGGTTAAGGATCTGGCGTTGCCATAAGCTGTGGGTGTAGGCCAGCATCTCCAGCTCCGATTAGACCTCTAGCTTGAGAACCTCCATATGCCATGGCTGCAGCCCTAAAAAGATTTTAAAAAATTAAATTAAAAAAATAAGCACAGGTTTGTTTGGGACAGCAGCCTGTCTGGCCTCTAGCCCTCAGAGAGGGTGGGTGGTCTGGTGAGACCTGGCTGAATGTCTGGTACGTGGGGGTCCCCAACAGGAGAGGCAGGGGGTTCCGCTGCAGAGGGAGGTGGAAACCCAGCGACATCTTGGAGGCGCCCTCAAGGCTGAACTGTCCAGAGGGCACGTCCCATCCTGCCCACCATGGCTTGGATTGGGCTGAAGCTTGCCAGTCCCCAGGGGACAGGGCCGGGGCAGGGGGATGATGCTGGGATGACTGACGCCCTCAGGGTGCAGGGCGAACCTGTCAGGGCTTTCTCAGTGGAGGCGGAGCTTGCCCTGCACAGGTACATCGAGGAGGCATGGACCACAAGGCCAGGGTGACCCCAGCCCTCCCCCGCTGCAGGACAGCAACTAATTTCTGAAAACCCTGCTTCTGGCTGGAAAACCATAAAACGAAAAAACAGTTTCATTCATTTTAATGAGAAAATGACAGTACGTTCCATCCCCTGACAAGACACACAATTTCTCACAGATAGAAAAACACAGCCACTGAACAAGGAAAACAAGTTTACGGACGTGATAAACAATGACCTGAAATTAAAGACTGTGGCTCGTAACTAAAATGCAATGTGATAAAGCTTTCTCTCTCCCGCACAGGAGCTGGGTGGGGATTTTGGGGTCTCGTGGTTTCCTTGCACTGAAAAATAGAGGTGGAGCAGAGAAAAATAACTTCGGGGCACAGTGAAGGCTCCCCAGAAAACATGTGCAAACAGGTGGAAATGGCTGCGCAGGCAGCAGGAAATGCCTCCTCGCCCTGCACCACCAGCTTCATGAAGTCAGGCAAAACAGTTTGGTTCTTGCAAAGGAGCCATGGGACTCAGCCTCGTCCCACAGGAGAGCCTCTGCCTGGAGACGGCAGAGTCCAGTAAACATGTCATGTATGTCCTAGTGGAAAATTGTCATACAGAAATAAAAATTGTTAATTAGGGTGTTCCTGTTGTGGCTCAGCGGGTTAAGAACCCGACCAGTATCCCTGAGGACTCAGGTTCAATCCCTGGCCTTGATCGGTGGGTTAAGGATCCAGTGTGACTGGGAGCTGTGGTGTAGGTCACAGAAGTGGCTCGGATCCCACATTGCCATGGCTGTGGGTGTAGGCTGGCAGCTGCACCTCTGACTTGACCCCTAGCCTGGGAACTTCCATAGCTACCTGTGTGGCCCTTAAAAGGAAAAAAAAAAAAAAGAAAGCCAAAACTTTTAGTGTTTAATTACTGGGTTTGGGAGTGGAATGTCTCTACAAAAAAAGGGGGTTTGTTGTGAAAAGCGGTGTAGTCCCTAAGGTAGGGCAAAAAGTCTCCAAGTGCAGCATGGGAGGCGAAGGCCGGTGTCCCCCAGTACTCGGTTCCCAGGTCCCCAGCCCTGTTAGTGGAATTCGGGAGCCACAGCTGAAGGTGAAGCACTGAGGTGTTGCCCACTTCCCTCCACCCAGGAGCCACAGCTCCCTCTCCAGCAGAGGCCCCAGACGAGGAAAAACCCCAGGAATATGCTTGGAGTTTATAAGATTCAAACCAAAATATAGGACAATAGATTCTATAATCAAATCAGATTCCTTTCCCCTCCCTTCCTCCTTGTGTGAAGCTTGCTGTTTACAGCCCCCAAGGTCCATTTCCCCACTTTATGGCAATAAAGCCCCCCATTTCCTTTGAAGCACCCCTCCCCCACTCTGGATAAGATTGGCTTCCTTCAGGCCCAGGGGTGGGGCCTGGATGTCTGCAGCCAATCAATGAAGCCTCCCAGCCACAGGATTTGGTCCACAGATAGGCACATGACCCAATTCAGGTCAATGAGACACAAGAAGATCTTGAAAAAGGAGTCCCTCTTCTTTCCCAGGAGTTGCCAGCAGAGCTGTGCTCACTGCCACCAGACTTGAAGGAGGAAGCAGAGCAACACCAGGAATACTGAAAGCCATCGTGTGGGGGCCAGAGAAGGCAACATTAGGCTAGGGTTGACACCATAGAAAACAGAGAGGAGAGGCTTGAACAAGGTCTCTAGTTATAGCACTGTGCTGCTGGATCCAGCCTCACCTGAAGCAGTTAACTTTGCATTTTGTTTTAATTATGTAAGACTTTCTACTGTTTAAGTCAGTGTTTTCTGTTACTCACAAGTATTCCTTTCTGATATTCCTGGTCTCTCCTCCCCAGAGTATCAAGGGTCACTCCCACGTTGGACAGAAAGGAGAGGCCCTGGCACGGGATTGCACAGGGTTACTGAAGATAGAGGCTGCTGAGAATGCCCCATGCAGGGTTGGTGGGGACCAGTGGCATCTGGTTCATGATGGATATCTCAGACTCAGGCAAGAGCTCATCGCTTCAAAGGATTAGAGCTACTTATACAAAAGCTCTAGAGACCCCGTCAGGGCTTTCCCACTGGGGCTGGCTGCCCCTCGAGCATCACTGACCAAGGGCTGAGGACAGAGGGGCTTGCAGCACAGCTGGGGGCCCTTCAGAGCCTCTGCTGTTCCTTCCAATCTGCTTCCCAAACCCAAAGAAGTCCACCGAATGTTGTGCCTCCTTTTTAGTGGCAGAAAATTCTCTTTTGCTTCGAGAATCTGCTGACTTGCCTCAGACCACGGACCTGCAGGATCCCAGTTGAGGGGGCAGGCCCTGAATTATGTCCCAGTCTCTGTCACACACACATCTTATTGAGACACTGACTTCCTTCTGGTCAGACCCTATAGGTCTTTTGCTACCGATACAGAGCAGAAGCCTGTGGCAGGGTGATGCTGGTGGGATGGGGAGATGGTCCAGGGCTGCAGCCAGTGTCCCTGAGGAGGACAGTAACAGTCCACGACCGTCTTGGTCAGGTGCAAGCAAACAGCTTCTGGGGTTTTCTGTTTTATCACATGGAGGGCCTTCCATTTTCCAGATCAGCCACTGAATACCAAGCACGGGGGCTGAATGAAGTTGCTCTTCCAGGAGACTCTATCTGGAACTGCAGCTGCCACCAAGGTCACCACCCGCTGAAGTGGATGGCGCGCCATGCTTGCTGGCTAAGATCTAGCTGTTGTCCACACTAGCTGCCTGTGTGCTAAAGTGGGGGTGTGACCAGATCATCTCAACTCCATCTCTCTGGGGTCTGCTGGGGGCGCTCAGCTTGGCAGGCTCCTCAGGGTTGCTGTGGCCCACTGCCTCTGTGGACCGTGGGGGTGTGAAGTGGCTCTAGTTGCCAGGTCAGGAAGCCGATGTGGGCTTTCTGTCACCCGTGGGGACCTCAATTTCCTCTCCAGAACTTGGGAGTAACTCCTGAGGGGTCGAGGGCCCCCGACCTGGTGTCGGGTGAATTCAGGTGGGAAGTGCATTGCTCCTGAGCTGTCCAAGTGCCCCTGAGGTCCCAGAAGTCAGAATTAACCAGGTACTCATGTAACTGTGTCCCTATCTGCCACGTCTGTGCTCAGCAACCCGGCAATGGCAGCAGCTTCCCGCCCGGGAAGATGGATAGAAGAGCCCTCACCTCCTCTGTACTATGCCAGCGGGTCCTTGTTCAAAAGCACTGCCACCCCTTAGTCTCTGGGCCCGAACCAGCCCTGGACTGGGCATCTGATCCCAGATACAGGTATTGGAGGGAGCCCATGATTCACCAAACCTAGAGGACTTGGGTTGTAGACTCAAGGGAGGGCGCAGCGGGCTGCTCTCTCGTTTCATCCCAGGGGCCCCAGACTCGGGGCATCTCCGCCCCTCAATTCCCTCAGCCCCCCACCTCCCAGCACCTGTCACAGGGCTCCACCTCCCTGGGCCACAAACTTCCACTCACCCACCAGGGATTAGAAATCCCATCTCAGGAGTTCCTGTTGTGGCTCAGCAGGTTAAGAACCCGACTAGTATCCCTGAGGACGCGGGTTCCATCCCTGGCCTCGCTCAGTGGGTTCAGGATCCTGTTGCCACAAGCTGTGTTGCTGTAGCATGGGCCTGAAACTGTAGCTCAGATTCAACCCTTAGCCTGGGAACTTCCATTTGCCGCAGGTGCAGCCCTAAAAAAAAAAAAAAGAAAAGAAATTCCCTGTCATTTGATTTGATTGTTTTGGTCCATGTTTCATGTATGGCCTTGAAAACGCGCATCACCTGCTGCACAGAATTGACCCCTGGCCCCACTGCTGCCGAGTTCACCACTCGATCTGTGTCAAGGTCACACTTCCCAGGCTAGACCCGGACTGGGCCTGGGGGGACACCAGGCAGCCCCCTACCCGCACCCCTGTTCTCTAGAGGGGACTGTTGGCTCCAGGACTTCCCAGTAGGCTTGCTGGAATCTTCCCTGAACTGCGCTGCAGTCTGGGGGTCTTCCCGCCCAGCCTCCTCCCCCCATGCCCGCCCCCCCAACCCCGGCCGCCTCCCCCCCCCGCCCCCGCACTCCCCCCCCCCCCGCCGAGGTTTCTAATCCCATCTTGGTGTCTGCATCTCATATCTTAAATTGGATAAGAAGTTCATGGATGTTTGTTACATTATTATTTATACCCTTTGTGTATCTGAAACACGTTTTTGTCATATAAAAGGCAGGATTATGATTGTATCTCACAGTAGCCTCCTCCAGGGGAGGCGGGAGGGAGGGTCCAGGAACTGGGGTGGACCGGTCCATCCAGTGTCCCCCCTTCTGTTTGTTTTGCCTTCATTCCCCTAATTATGCCAGGGATTTTCCGATCCTTTCTAGCCAATTAATGCGGATCATCATTTGGTTCAGATTCGCATTAGCGACTTCTGCAAATGTCAGGAAGCCTGCCAAGCACCTGAAAGAGCACCTTGAATGCTCAACTTCCGGTGCCAACACCCGTATCAGTGTGCACCCCGTCCACCCTTGCCCCCTCCAACTCCACCAAGCCCCCCCCCCCCAGTCTTCCTCACATCTTAGAAATATGAATTTGTGAATTCCTGACACTCTTACCAGCTTTAACTCTTCTCTTTCCCTGGGTCTAGGATTTTGACTATTCTAGGAGCAACTGGAGGGAGGGGTGAGGAGAGAACTGGTGGGTGGGACAGTGAACTGCTTAGGCCTAAGGACCTCAGGACCCCCCCACCCTTCACCCCGCCGCCCCGCCGAAGATATGCCCCAGCCAATGGCGTACTAACGTCTCCTGAATTTTCAAGACAGACCAAGGGAAGTTGTGACACGGAATCAATCTCCACGTTCAGTCTTCGGCAATTTCAACTCTGTGGCTATATGCAATAAAAGATTCTTTCATATAATGGCCTTGAATTTTATTCTGTGCCTTGAGGCGAACATTTTGATTCGAGCCTATCATTTCCTTGCTTTAAATTACCCAGTGTTGGGAACAACCATCCAGCCCTATGGCCCCAGCTCCCCTCGTCCTTTGTAAAGTGGCCCCTGGCAGCTGCTGGCATCACTCACGTTCCATTGGCACCTGGTCCCAGGGCACTGCAGGGTGGAACATGATTAGCTGGTCACTACAGTGTACCATCGGTAACCTCTTTTCTCTTGAATAATATAAACCAGAGTCCTACAGATTTTGGCCCCATGGAGCTATGAAAATCAATTCTAAGTAGCTCATGGACCCTTAAGGGGTACGTCATGAATCCCACCCCCGGAACTCATTTCCAAAATCAGGATTATTTGGTTGCAAAGACCAAAAGTTGACTCTGAAAGAGTGAAACAAGAACAGGGGCTTGGCTGAAGAGGCAGCGAAGCAGGTCACAGAACAGAAGGAAAAACCAGATATCAGGCCTCAGGATGGGCAGGGCTGGGCCTCCGAGCAGCGTGGACACTCTCTCCAGGACACTGTTACATGGCACCTCGCCACCCTCCACCCCTGCGTCCTCATTAGAGACGTGGGCTCTTGAGCGTCTGACTGGGCTAGACTGGGTCATGGACCTAGCCCTGTGGTGGCAGACATTGGGTGGCTGAGTGACCATCTCCCAGAAAAAACACAGGCTGGGGACGCTGTGCCCCTCCCCCCACCGAAAAGATGCTGCCGACAAAACCAGCCTGGGAATTCCACACACCACTCCTGTCAGCTCTGAGCCTTTTCCTGTTGTTCCCTCTTCCCAGAGGTCTTGGCATAAACGTCACCTCCCCTAGGAAGTTTCTGGACGTGCCCCTCCTAAGTGATTTCCTAGCGCTTATCTCCCTGTATTGGAGTTGTTCACAAGTCTCCCTCCCACTGGAGGGACTGTGAGCCCAATGATGGGAGCGATGGTCTTTGCCTTACTTAGAGCTCTAAACCCCCAAAGGGTGGTCCCCAGGAACCGTTTGTTAAATAAATAAAGAATGAAGACCTGGATCTGTCACTAACCTGCTGTGACCTCAGGGAAGCACCTCTTCTCTGGGCTTGAGTATCTTTCCTTCTTTGGCTACACCCATGACCTGAGGAAGCTCCCCAGGCCAGGGATGGAACCTGCACCACAGCAGCGATCTGAGCTGCTGCAATGACAATGCCAGGTCCTTAACCTGCTCTGCCACCAGGGAACTCCTGGGACTTAGTTTCTTATTCATAAAGCCCAGAGTAGCTGCACATCTTGTTCAAGAGTGGCTTGATGGCGAGAAATAGAAATCCACTCAGGCTAGCTCAACAAAGGGGGTGTCAGGAGGAATCAGGAATGTCTCTTGGAACCTGAGGGCATCCCCAGGAGCTGGAGGAGCTCAGGAATCGGCATGGGCACTAGACTCACCCGTTGTCTCCCTGGGGCCGCAGGCCTGCCTCTCGTGGAGCTTGGTGCCCCCCCTTTGTCTGTTCGTGGATGGCCTGTCTCTCCAGCCCCGCATCCCGGTCCTTCGGCTCGGGCCCTGAGGAGCAGCTCTGAGATGGGGCTCCTCCCGGAGGACGTTCAGAGACATCCTAAAAAGGAAGTGCTCAGGATCAGCGGCTGTGGAAGGAAAGGAAGGATGCCGTTGTGATACCCCCACGCCCTCCGCGGCCCTCACGGGAAGCTCGGGACCCGCACCAGGGGGAAGACCAGCCTTTAACACCGCCAGGGAAGGAGGGCGTGACCCCTGGGCAGGCAGCTCTCTTCTGCTGATGCTGTCCGCTGTCCAGTGGCACTTCCGGCAGCCGGGGGCAGGGGTGGGGCTGCCTTTTGCTGCTGAAGGTGGGTCCAGGCAGCACCTCACAGTGTTCCCCACCTGAGGCCGCATCCCAGGCTCAGTTCAAGTACTTGAGAAGGAGTCTGATTGGCCAGGTTCTTGGTCAGGTGTCCACTTGAAAGCCAATGATCTGGGCTCAGGCACAAGTTATATGTGACAAAGCCCTTCCCTTAGGATGAGAGGGGACCCCAAAGAGGGAGTGTCATGAAGAAGCTCCAAATATGTCCCCTACAAATCCAGTGATGGGGGACAAGATGCTAAGATCAGGGCTCTGGGCTTATGTTTGAATCTTACTCGCTAGGCGTGCATTTGGCAGCAACAGGAAATGACGTAAGAGGCTTAAACAAGAGAGGAGTTTATTTGGCTCCTCCAGGAACCCGTCTGGGAGCGGGCAGTCCTGAGCCGGTGTGGAGGCTCAAGGACGTCTGTGGGACCCAGGATCCCTCTGTTTTCCTGCTCTGACATATTTAGCAAATGATTTTCTCCTTGGGGTTACAAGAAGACTGCTGCATCTCTGGTCATCACATCTGTGTTCCCCTTAAAAAAATGGAAGGAAAAGGGGAAAGCCGAGAGGAGCCGCGGAGAGGATTGCCAAGGGTTTTTCTTTAGCCCGGCTTTCCCTTTTTCTTTAGGAAGACATGCTTCTAGATCTGTGACTTTTGTTGTTGTTGTTGTTGTTGTCTTTTTGCCATTTCTAGGGCTGCTCCCTCGGCATATGGAGGTTCCCAGGCTAGGGGTCTAATCGGAGCTGTAGCCACTGGCCTATGCCACAGCCACAGCAATGCGGGATCCAAGCCACATCTGCAACCTACACCTCAGCTCACGGCAATGCCAGATCCTTAACCCACTGAGCAAGGCCAGGGATCGAACCCACAACCTCATAGTTCCTAGTCGGATTTGTTAACCACTGAGCCATAAAGGGAACTCCAAGGTCTGTGACTTCTTGTTGGCTGTGTCACAGGGCTACTCCTAGCAGCAGTGGAGGCCGGGAAGATGAGCACCTCAGCTTTCTAGAGCATAAAGGGAGGAAGAGGAAGGGGCCTAATCACAGCTTGGGGATGGTGTGTCCCCTGTGAAAGGGAGATGATCATAGAATCCACACCATTAGGGCTGCTTGTACAACAAACAGCACCTGGCTCATGGGAAACTCAGAAAACGTTAGCTGGCTGCCATTACCCACAACTGATGACCGCGACTCTGGTGCTGGCATTTGAGGCGCAGGGGTGGAGTGTGGGGAGCAGTGTCTCTGCTCTGCTCATCCTGGGGGCTCCTGTCCTGGAGCTTCTGCCTTGAAAGCACAGCCCACTCCAGTCTAAATGCTGTGACATCATCTGGAGCAGCCAGTGGGACCAGGATTTGGTTTCAATTCAAAACATCAGGGGTCAGAGGGAGGGGCCGCAGGATTCAGGATGCAGCAGGTGCGTGTGTGTGTGTCTGTGTGTGTCTGTGTGTCTGTGTCCCTCTCCTGGGAACTGCAGGCAGCCTTAGGTTGGGGGTTGGAACAGCTTAGTGGAGGGTGGGGCAGGGCGCCCCCCTCTGGCAGGCACAGGTTCACTCACCTTAAGGAGTGAAATTTGGCCCTGGGGCCAAACTGCCTCATTTCTCTCCACTGCTGGGGAATCAGAACAAATCAATTGCAAGCAACTTTAATAAATTGATTCAATCTGGTGAACAAAAAAGGCAAATGAGAAGGGGGTGGGGGAAAGGCAAAATACGTATTGCTTCCAGCCACAGGGCCAGTGGTTAATCTCGGCTTCATACCCTGTCCAGCTGGGGATTTAAATAATGGAGCGGAGAAGGTTCTGGCTACATGGTGTCTCTGTCCCATACCCGCTTATTTGCAGGGACCCGCGGCCCATGCTGTGGGAGCGCCTTGCTTCCTGTGCGGATACCCCCGGGGGCCTGGTAGGGTGTGTGGACCAGGCGGGGGAGGGGGCAGTGCATCAGTGCACCCCCAACACCTGTGCACCCCACACCCGGGGCACAGCCCTTGCCCTGCACTTTGGCACAGTCTCACCCCCAGGGCCCTGAGAAGGCCTGGCCCTTGCCACTCCCGGCCCTGGTTCCAGTCAGCACTGTGGACACTGGGACAGGCCTGGCGGTGACGGTGGAGCAGAGCCCTTTGTGAAGCGCTTGAGCTCGGCGTTCAAGCGGGCATGCCTGGGCTGCTTCCACCCACAGCTCCCTTCCTCTGAGCCCGCTGCTAACGGCACCCAGCTCCAGTCTGCTACATCTGCTCCCAGAGGAAGATCCAATTCCTGGTGCCCTGGCTGCATGTGTCCTATGTCCCCTCCCGGGACCAGCGGCTTGAGCTTTCTCTCTCTCGGGTCCCTTTCATAGGCTCCAGACAGAGTGGCCTAGAGCCCAGCTTTTGTGTGACCTTGGGTAAGTTACTTAACCTCTCTGGTCCTGATTCCCAAACAAACTGGAGCCTGGTAGCTGGGTCTCTGGGTTGTTGCGAGGGGTCAGTGACTGAGTGGAAGTGTCAGCACCCTTGGGAGCAGTAGCCGGGTGCAGGCGGCAGCGGGGGAGGCCCTAGGTCCAGGCTGCATGTTGGAAGCACCCGGGAACTTACAACATAGGAGGAAAGGCCCGTGGAAGGCCCTCCCTGACCACTTAGGGTCCCTGGGTGTGAGCTAAAAACTCCCTGGGTGATTCTCTCTGGAGCACAGCAGGGCTGAGACCCGCCAGGCTGGACAATTACCAGGAGGGCGGTAAGCGTGGGTGGCAAGCCCCGTCCAACTGGAGGCGGTCCGGAGTCCCAGCCAAGCGAGACAGCCGGCAGTCTTCCTGGAGGAGGGGGCAGAAGTGAGGAAGTGGCTGCAGGTGGAGGGGGAAGGGGCATCCCTGCAGCCCACCTGTCGCCCACCCTCCGGGCTCTCCAGCTGCCTCTGCTCTTCTCTCTCGTCTCAGGCCCTGCGCTCCAGCTGGCGCCCGCCTCCTTAATAAAGGCAGATTGCCACTCAGTGCCCAGCGCTCCTGCTGGGGCCATTAATATTCCAGGCGAGACTCTCTCCCTCTGCTCCCTCCTGGCAGCCGCAGGCCCAGCCCGACAGACGGCCCTGCCGCACCATCTCTTGAGCCGAGGTCTCCTTTCCAGGTTTCTCCTGAGAAAGTGAGGGAGCGAGAGGGGCTGAGGAGAGCCCCGCAAAGCCCTGGCACTAATTCAGCCCCTTTGTTTGGCTCTGGGAATGCAAGTGATGGACCTACAGGCACGTGGGAGGAGCGGACCCCATGTATCAGACCTCAGGGCGGGCAGGGGGACAGCACCCCACAGCCTCCCCAAGGTCTCCCGGGGCAAGAACAGGGTCCTCTGGGGCTGCCCCTGGCGGGGGCCTCACTGTGCCCCCTCCCACCTGCTGCCCTCACCACTGCAGAATGGGGGGGCGGGGAGAGGGCAGGGGTGAAGAGGCTGAGGCACTAAAGAGAGTGAGGGACACAGAGAGGGGACCCAGCCTCTAATTCTGACACAGGTGTCCCTCGAATCCCACTTCTCTGTGACCTCCAGCTCCCCACCCCACACAGGCACATACACCACACCCTGCACCTACCACACCCTGCACGCACACTACACACACACGCACAGCACACACACACACACGCCCAGATACACGTACCCCACAGATACACACCACACACCATGCCACAACCACACATACACATGTGCACATACCACAAACACCCCACACTGCACCTACCACACTACACCCCCCCCCACAGATACACACAACACACACATGCACACACACACTTGCCACGCATGCTCAAATACACTGAGAACTCAATGCCTGGGCTGTTTTTTATTTTTTATTTTTTTGCCTTTTTGCCTTTTCTAGGGCCACTCCTGTGGCATATGGAGGTTCCCAGGCTGGGGGTCTAATTGGAGCTGTAGCCACCGGCCTACACCAGAGCCACAGCAACGCAGGATCCGAGCCATGTCTGCGACCTACACCACAGCTCACGGCAACGCCGGATCGTTAACCCACTGAGCAAGGGCAGGGATCGAACCCACAACCTCATAGTTCCTAGTCGGATTCGTTAACCACTGCGCCACGATGGGAACTCCTATAAAAGATATTTTTAAAAGTCACTTCCCCAGAGCAGCCTTTGCTGGCATCTGTTCTCCAGCCGTCCGTGCCCTCTCGCCTTGTGTCTGGAACGATAGGTTTGTGTAGTGATCTGCTTCACGCTGACTTTCTCCCCTAGAATGGAGCCTCCACTGGGAAAGGCTGGGTCGATTTTGTTTTAAACTGTTTTATTGAGATGTAATTTACATACCATACAAGCTACCCACTGAAAGTGTACAGTTCAATAGTAGTATATTGACTTAGTCTATTCACAGATAGTTGCAACCACACCAGTCAATTTCAGAACGTTGTCATCACCTCAAAAAGAAGCCCCAAACACACTATTTAGTTGTCACCCCCCCACCCCTCCACTGCCCCCAGCAACCATTAATCTACTTTGTCTTTTTTTTTTTTTTCTTCTTTTTTTGGCCATGCTCGCATCATACTAAAGTTCCCGAGCCAGGGATCCAATCCAAACCACAGCTATGACCTACGCCACAGTAGCAAGGCCAGATCTTTAATCCACTGTGCGACAGCGGGAACTCCTACTTTGGCTTTATAGACTTCCCTCCGCTGGACATTTCAAATAGATGGAATCACAATATGTAGCCTTTTGTGTTCGACTTCCTTCACTTTGCACGATGTCTTCAAGGTTCATCCACGCTGTGGCAGGTAGCAGTGCTTCACCATTCTGATGGCTGCAGGATCTTCCACTGTACGGACAGACCACATTTTATCCTTTCATCGGAAATGTGGGTTGTTTCTTCCTTTCGGCAGTTGGGAATAAGGCTGCTGTAAATACTCACGTACAAGTTTTTGTGTGGATGTATGTTTTCTTTCCTCTTAAATGCAGACCCAGGAGTGGAATCGCTGGATCTTATGGTGACTCTGTGTTAAATGTTTCATGCCAGACTACTTCCCAAAGTGGCTGCACCACGTCCCATCCCAGCACAAGTGTCTGAAGGTTTGGATGTCCATAGACTTGCCAACGCTCATTACCTGATTTTTATTTTTATTTTGTTGTCTTTTTAGGGCAGCTTCCACGGCATATGGAGGTTCACAGGCCAGGGGTCAAATCCGAACCGTAGCCGCCAGCCTACACCACAGCCACAGCAATGCCAGATCCGAGCCTCATCTGCGACCTACACCACAGCTCACGGCAATGCTGGATCCTTAACCCACTGAGCAAGGCCAGGGATCGAACCTGCATCCTCATGGCTGCTAGTTGGACCCATCTCCGCTGAGCCACGACGGGAACTCCTGTTACCTGATTTTTAGATTATACCCATCCCAGTGGGTATGAAGCGGTGTCTCTCCGTGGTTTTGACTTGCATTTCCTGATGGTTAATGACGTCAAGCATGTTTTCATGTGCGTATTGGCTACATGTCTTCCTCCGAAAAATATCAATTCAGATATTTGGCCCACTTTTTTTTTGGTTTTGGGCCACACCTGTGGCACCTGGAAATTCCCAGGCCAGGGATAGAGCCCAAGCCATAGAGGTGACAACGCCAAATCCTTAACCACAAAGTCACCAGGGAACTCCATGGCCCACTTTTAAACTGGGTTGTCTTTTTATTATTGAGTTGTAAGAGTTTTTGGTTCTAGATCCAATCCCTTTTTGGACATCTGATTTGCAAATACTTCTCCCTATTCTGTAGCTTGTCTTTTCAGTTTCTGGATAGTATCTTTTAAAGCACACAAATTTGGGAGTTCCATGGTGGCTCAGCTGGTTAAGGATCTGGCATCGTCTCTACTGAGGCTCACACCATTGCTGTGGAGCAGGTTCGATCCCTGGCCCAAGAACATCCACATGCCATGGGCGAAGCCTAAATAAATGAAGCACACATGTTTTAAACATTCAATTTATTTTCCCCTTTGTTGCTTGTGCTTTGGGAGTCTTATCAAAGAATCCAACATCAAATCTGAACTTCCAAGGACATATCCTAATGTTCCTAAGAATTTTAGAGTTTTAGCTCTTATATTTAGTTCTTTAATCCATTTTGTGTTAATTTTTGTATATGATGTAAGGGTCTACTTCGTTCTTTTGCATATGGCTCTCCAGTTGTCCCATCACCATTTGCTGAAAAAACTATTCTTCCATTCTTTTGAATGGGCTTGGCTTCCTTGTTGAATCAGTTGAACATGGACACATGATTTTATTTCTGGACTCAACTCTGTTCCATTGATCACATTATATGTCAATCCTTAAGCCACACTGTTTTGGATTCTGTTGCTTTTCTGCACCACCAGTGTTCTTCACTGAAACACTGTGGTTCAAATGTTTGCTGGATGCTCAAAACCCAACAACCAAATACCACCAAGAGCACACCTGTAATGAATAATTTAGGTTTATTTAGCTTGCAGCCACCAAGGAGAACACACCTCCAAAGAATGCAAGGCGCACCTGGAAAGATGAGCTTCGGGAGGGGCCCCTTGGGGGACCGGGGTGGGTGGGTGCTAGGTGATGGTGATCTGAAGGCTGGGGAAAGCAGAGGCCAAGCTGAGGCTGGGCACTGCCAAGAGGAGGAGCTATTCAGACCTTAGTTTTTACCTAGTAGGGGGAGAGCTGTCACTGTCACTCCAAGAGGCTGGCCCAAGTGGCTCTCTGATCATAGTCTTTGTTTCTCTGAGAACTTCTTGGTCTGAGAGTCAGCAGAGCGGTTTTCTACGTTCTGAAAGTCCATAAACAGTCCATGCTGAGGAGGAGCTAGAGCTTCGCCAGCAGGCTGAGGCTGACCCCACTTACCCCAGGACACCTACTCCGATGCCAGCTTTAGGGGCTGTCCTAGGGACAAGGGGCCTGTGGGGAGGGAGGAGGGCCCTGGGTGTGCCACGGCAGAGCCCAGACTGCTAACGCACCGCCTGGCTGGCCCAGTCACTCCCCTCCTTGGGCCTCAGTTTCCTCGTCTGTAAAATAAGGAGATCAGAGCCTCCTCCAGTTTCTTGTCTGCTTCCCAGCTCTCTTCCTTTGCTCTTTCAGAGTGGGGGCGTCTCTGATGATCAGCATGCCCATCTCACTGGCTCTACCACGTGAGCGCACGCGCGCACACACACACATATACACACACACTCCCTGCACACAGCTGACTCATCTGGCCTCAAGTCCCTGACTCAGGCTTTCAGCTCAGCAGCTCCCAGACATTTGGATTTTATACCCTGGCAAAATTTCCAAAAACTATTTTTGGGCTCCACATAGGGTTGCCCATATTTTATTTTGTCAAACAGGACATTAAAAATCACAAGCACTACCTCCTGTTGTAAGCACTGTGTCATAAAAGAAAGGATAATAAAATAAAGGATAAATTGAAGGATACTACTCTCCAATGACCTGCGTTCCCCTCTAGTCTTGGATAATGGTGAAAACGCCTATTGGAATGAATAACCGCTCTTCTTACCTGGGTTTGGGAACGGCTGCTTTACCTTATGGCAATAGATCTCACTCACATGCAGATACTGTGAGCGGGCCAGCCTCGGCAGTCCCGGAAGGAGTGACGGCCTCTAGGATGCAGGGTGGCAGGTAGAAGTGGGGGCGGGAAGGACTGAGCTGGGCTTTGAACACCAGGTCTCCGGCAGTTTCAGGAACCTGAGGGGGCAGGACCAGCACCCACATCCCCAGGCACTGACAACAGCCTCCCTAACTGTGAGGCCGGGGGAGAGGGTGTTGGGAGCTAAGACCAAGACCATCCCCCTCTGGCTAGGACGCTGAGCCCCATTAACACCTCCTCGGCTGCCACCCACTACTTCCAGTCATTTCCACCTCCAATGTTTGCCCAAAGCGTGTGAGAAATACTGTGCCTGTGAGTGAGTGAGTGAGTGATTGCAACAGCCGCCATGGGTGTGTTTGTGGGAGTAGGAAGTGAAAAGTAAGCTGTCCACCAGCAGAACAAGTTTGCGCGACTGTTTTTTAACTCTCTTGGGACACAGGACAACACGTGGCATCAGGCGGTTCACGCTGGACTCTGAAGAGCTACATTCAAAGAGGGGACCCTCCCACACCCCAGCCCATTCTCCCAGCACCTGCGGGCACACTGTGCTACTGTTCCTTTAAAAAATACTCCTGTGCCGCCAAAGGGAACCACTCAGCAGCTGGGGGAGGAGTTACTTGGGGGCCTGACCACCAGTCACACCAATAGAGTCTATGGAAGCCCCAAGAGTGACAGCCTTATGAGGGAGCCTGGGCAACCTGTTTAAAGGGACAATGTCTCCGCTGGGTTTCCAGGTTGGTATGACTCCAGAGCCCCTGAACTGACCAATACAACCTCAAAGTGGCTGTTGTCCCCGCCTTCCTAAGAGATGATAATTTGCTGGGAAAGACGAGTGATTTATCTGTCTAATTGGGCTTTTATTTGCATTTTAAATCACGCTCTTCTGCTAAACTAATAGACCCCCTATTTATAGATGACTCCAACACAAAGTGACTACTAATTACTACAATTAATATCACGTTAAGGGCTTGCCAGCCAACTTCACAGCAACTTGTATCGCCTACTCATTTTCAATTAAGGCACATTGACAGGGAGAACACGTGGTTATTAAGAGCGGGCCCTGGGGTGTAATTACTGCTCTGCAAGGTCATTAAGCATCTCCCCTGCAGAGCTGGCACCTTGGAGCCAGGGGCTAGGGGCCCAGATCCGTGTCCCACCCAGGGGCTAGAAAGCCTCAGTGCCCCAGACTGTCGGGCAGGTGGGGCTGGCTCTGAGCTTTCTGGAGGTGGAGCAGCTGCTGGCTGGAGAGCTTGTGGCTGGGAGGCTGAGGGGGACCATCCACCCTTTCCTGTGAGCTGACACAACTGCTTCCTGGAGCTGCCTTTAGCGAGGGTCTACGGGGCCTTCTCTGATCAGGCAGGGGTGGGTGGCAGGGACACAGAGATGAGGGGAGGAGAGCCCCAGAGGAGGCGGCAGCCCCACCTCTGCGTGGGGGTGGGGCCAGGAGGGCGAGGATGGGCTCCGGACTCTGACTATGAGGTGAGCAAAAGCCATGGCAGAGTAGGAAAAGGCCGGGGGGGAGGGGGCAGTGGCAGAAGTCAGGCAAGTGAGCAGCTCACGAGCCAGCTCTAGTGGCTGATGGTCCCCAGTTCCTCTATCCACAGTGGCAGGGGCCAGCCTGCCACGGATGAGGTCTAGGCCGGTGGGAAGGCTCCAGGGCCCAGGCCCTACCTTCCCAGGGGCCAAATTCAGGCCAGGCAACCTGTGAGCTCAGGGCTCAGACACCGTGGTGAGGGTGGGGGCCTGTGATAGGTGACAGAAGCCCCCTGTCCCTGTGCTAGAGCTCCTGTCTTTCCAATCCTGCCTTCAGGCCCTTTGTGTTCAAGCCTCAGACTCACCAAGGTAGAGTATTTAGACCAAGGAAATCTGCAAACACTGCAACCTGGGTCACTCCCTCCCGCCGCCCCCTCCCCACCTCAGACTCACCAGAGCCTCCCTCACCAGACCAGCTCCCCACACGACCCACTGCCTCCTCAGGGAGGGGAATTGGGCCTTAGTGGGCAAGTGGGGAGGGAGGGAGGGCCCTGGGCCCTCCAGCGAACTGGTGCAGGCATGGGGAGGAGGAAGTTCCTGATGCCTCATTCTTCTGGAAGTTTCTGTCCACTGCCATGCATGGACAAATCCCCCCAGGCTCTGTGCTCCTCTGCCTGCACCACCTCCATCATCTTGTTCCCTGGCACCCCGGCCCTTCCTATACCACTGCTGACAGCTTCCATCCCTCTGACCTGCACAGGGCAGGTGCTTCACGAGCATTTGGAGAAGGAAGGAAGCGGGGGAGGGACCATAGCGCGGTGTGTCAGGGTCAGGTTTGCCTGCATGAGGATGGCGCGGCTAACGTGAGCTGGACGTTTCTCTCTCCCATGCACGTGGGCAGCCCTGGATGACCCGGTTGCCCTGCCATTCCCATGACGTGCCTTCCATCACATGGTCAGAGATGGTGGCTTCACTGTCTGCCTGGCGGCCAGGGGCAGGGGAGGAACACACCTGCCCCTTTGAGGCCCTTCTTCAAGTCCACACGTGGCAACTGTTGGCATGGCCACATCCGGTGCCGATGGGGACTGGGCAATGGCTAGTGTGTTTCCACCTACAAAGCAGAGTTCGCTTGCTAAGAAAGGTGGGAGACGACCGCCACGGGCTGACTGTGGGATCGTCGTGTTGGTGAGGGAGGAGGGACTCCTGGCCTCATCTGTCCCACCTCAGTCCCTGCTGCTCCCGGAGGGACTTGAGGGGATGCATCTGGGAACCTGGGGAGTCTGGGCAGTGTGGGGCCTCCGTACCCTGCTTCCCAGGCTGGGACTTGGCCTTCTCACCTGGTCCTCCTTGGAGCCGGACAGCCTCCTTCAATAGCTTGGGTGGGTGGCGTTCAGGCTGCTTCTGGGTGCTGGAAGCCCTGCCCCCAGGGCACTCCTGTGGGTCGTGAGTGGTGGTGGGGGGAGATGGGGGGAGACAGGGAGGTCGCTCCAGGCCTCACCTGGAGAAAAGTTGGTGGGAGGGTGGCAGGAGGCAAGGACAAGGGCATCTCAGACCCACAAAACTCACACAGACAGAAAGAGACGGCAAAGGGGCAGTGTGTCTGGAGAGAGGATGGCAGTTTGGTGGCGCTAGCAGCATGGGCGGGTAGGCAGCTACGGTGAAGACAGGGATTCGGGCCATCTGTGCCCCTTGAACCCCGAGTCCTACTGCTTTTTTGCTCAGTTTTCCCCGTGCACCTGTGTCAGGCATGATGCTCAGAACTGGAAAAGCACTGTCGTGTATTTGTCCCTCACTGAGGTCCTAGGAGAGATGCGCTGTCCCCATTGTACAGGGAACACAGTGAGGCTCAGAGGGTTAGGGATTTGCCCCAGGCGAGGGCGATTGCATTCCAGCCACCTGAGGACCTGCCATGCTGGGCTCAGGGGCTGAGAGTCCTGTGTAGGACCCCCATGGAGATAGTGGCGCTCTGAGGGCGCACCCCAACCCTGCAGAGCCCCACCTATGCAGGCTCAGCCTTTGCAGCTGCCCCTCCCCTCAGCCAGGGCTCTCACTGCCCTTTGGCCTCCCCCCTACCTCCTGCACCTCCTCCACCTGCTGGCTCTACTCAGGGCTCAGAAGGCAGAAGGGGGAGCCTGCCAGGGCTGAGCCTCCTTTCCCGGGGCCCAGAGGGGAGAGGCTATGTCCCGGGAAAAGAGCTGCTCCCTTGCCCACTGAGATGGGAGGGGCCGTGGGGAATGGGCTGTCTCTGCCCCTGGGGGGAGAGGCACGTGGTAGGAGCCAAATAAATGCTAATTACTCTTCCCATCTTTCTCTTCCCCATCAAAACAGAGTGCTTGTGAAAATTTCTAGTTATTCACACAAATCAATGGTAGTTTAAACAAATTAAAGATTTTAATTCGTCCCCAAATTTCCATTTCAGGCGCTAGTGGAGCTGAGTATGTTTAGGCACATGGTTTGAGTTCCCAGGAGAGGTTTGGGGGGCCATGAGGGAGCAGAACTGGACGCCTGGGTTTGTAATGAGGATAGATGCTATAGCCTGGGAACCTCTTCCCGGGCCGGGCTCAGCAGCCACACTCCTGCCACATCCACCCGGCCTCCCCTACTCACTGATTCTGCTCCACCAGAAAGTGACCCATGTCTACCCCCAAGCCTGGGTCCCTCCTAGGCTCCTGGCTGCTGGTCCCACAGCACCGCCCACCAGCCGGGCCTTAGCCTAGACATACCATCAGCACTCAGCACCTGTGCCTTCCGGTCCCATCTCCCCGGCTGGGCTGTGGGCATTGTGTCCCACCAGCTCTGGTGGGTTCCCAGCTGGCCTCTAGTTAGCACCCAGGTGGGGCCTGGTCAGAGCACCCCCCCCCAACCTGGGCAGAAACACGCCTCTTGTTTCCCAGAACAATGAGCAGCGGGGGAGTTTTCATCCTCGCACTGAGGTCTCGCTTTCTCCGTGGGGCACCACCCTCCGTCCTCACAAGGCCTTAGGCCAGGGCGCTGCTGAGGCTGGGCCACCACCCTCCAAAGGATCCCGAGGCCTGGCCAGCCCCGCCCTCCACCCAGTCTGCTCCCCACCCTCAGGCTCCCTCTTCAAGGTCGGGGTGGCTGCAGTTCCTGGAAGCCACCCTGACCCCAGAGAAGAGTAGCTGCGACCGCCCCCCCAGCCCCCAGTCCCCCCGTCCTGCTGCCTAGCCTTTGGTTTTTGTTCTCTGGACACACCCACAGCTGCCTGACCGGATGTTCATTTGTTTTGCGTTGGGTTTGGGCATCCCCCCACCACCCCCCGCCCCAGCGGGAGCCTCGGGCTCCAGGAGGGTGGGAGCCTGTCTGGCTTGTTCAGAGGCGAATTCCCAGGGCCTTGGACACGTGACTGTGGCCTGAAAATATTTGTTCAATGAATGAATGAATGAATGAATGAGTGAGAGAATGATACACAGGTGAAGAAACAAACTGCTCCTTGCCTCCCCCGCCCCAAGTCCCCCACTGCGGCCCTGGGCACCCTCCTCTCCCTTCTCGGCTCCTATCCCGCCTCCATCTGCGCTGGGCCTGGGAGCTCCTGCATCTCCAGGCTCACCCTGCCACAAGGTACCCCTCGTCCACCCGCTGGGCCAGCTGCGGCTCTCCCTGCCCCCGACTCCTGCCCTTGTGCAGAGCAAAGGGGAGTCATTCGAAGATGCTGTAGCTCATGTGCCCTCAGGTCTGGGCATCGGAGGGGTACTATGCAGGCCGCGCTTTGCTGCCCAGCCTTGGGTCTGTGTTGACCAATCTCACCGCCTCCTGTCCTGACATCTGGAACTTGGGCTGGACTTCTACTCGCCCCCCCAGAGACCCAAAGACCCCTGGTGTCCTGGAAAACAACTTCCTGGGCAGCCTCACAGCAGCGCCTCTGGGGTTGGGACCCAGGTCAAGGTCTCTCCCACCCCGAAGGAGGCGGGTCCGGGAAGTGTCTGGATGCCCCCTGGGGAGGGCCGGGCTCCATGAAGGCAAGCTCCCCCCGCCCCCTGGGGGGAAGCGTGGGTCAGGACGCTGGTGGGTGATCTGCATCACAGCCCGTCAGGGGGCCTGGGACCCAGAGGTGGGTGGGAGCAGCTTGCCCATCAGGCCTCTGGCTGCCAGCTTCAAAGCCTCCAGACCAGTCCCTCCACAGTGGAGCCAGGCCCCTGCTGGATCACGGAGACGGATGGGGGCAGGGAGGGAGAGCCAGGCAGGGCAGGCCTCCTAGATGCCCACCCAAGGCCTGCTGCCCGGGCTGAAGGGTGGCCCAAAGGGAAGCCAAGACCTGTCTGCACATCCCTCTTCCTTCCCGTTCCCTGGCTGCCAGCGGCACAATGGTTTTGTCCCTGGTGGCGGCCTCTGCACAAGTAGCAATGACCAGAGGGCGGCTGGATCTCCAGGCTGCACGTCAGCGAGCTTCTGGACCAGATACATCTTCCACCGCTTCCTCACGGGCTTGGGCCCAGCCTCTGCCACCCGTCACAGCCTCTTCCGCCTCCCTTGCCGAAGGCCATCGTGTGCAGGTGTTTTCCGGATCTGGCCACTCTCCAGCCCTGCGTGTACCCTGCACCCCCTTCTTCAGCCTCCAGGCCCCGTGGGGTCTGTCTCTCGCCATCTCCATTACTTCCATCACCCCTGCCTTTCCAACTGCAGTCGTCCCCTAACTGGCCCTCTGTCCCCAGCTCAGCCTGGGCCACCAGCAGGCCCGGGCCTTCTCCCGCCCACGCTGAATCCCACCTCTGGCCTGGCCCGGCCATCTCAAGGTCTCAGCCCCATGTCTCCACCTTCTGGAAGTTCTCCCTGCCCTCAGCGGGCCCTCTGGGCTGAGCTTAGCACGTCCCCATGCTGCCCCCACCCCCTAAGCTGGCGACCAACCCCTCAGGACGCCACGGCTCCGCCCTCAATGTGTGAGAGTGGGATGGAGGCCTAGATAGGGAGGCAGTTAGGCCAGGACACTGCTGGCTGGGGCGGGGGCCCTGCCCCCACGGCCCTTCCTTCTTCCTCCCTGACCATCTGCAGAGACTACATGGAGTGATGCCTGTGAGGTGGTTTTGCTCGTGAGCTGTAACAGACCGTGCTGGGCCTAAAAGGGCCCAGTCTGCCCACCAGGCCTTGTTGCCCCTTCCCCCGGGTATGGCGCTGAGAGAGGCTTCAACATCTTGTAACCACCAGGCTGGAGGGAACACTCTAAGAGTGGCAGAAGAATGGACTGCATCCCAGTGGCCTGGGCCCAGCCTGGCCCCTGACCCCATACTTCCTCTCCCAGGGGACACAGGTGCTATGTCTGGGCCACCGGCCCAGACCCTTCTCAAGGACCTGGCTACCCCTTGGGGAGCTGAAGGTACCTCCTCTTCCACGATGTGCCAGCCCCTGCTTAGGAGCCCCCCCACCCCACTCCCACCCCCACCTCAGGCACACCCCTGGGCTGAGAACCCAGTCGGGATATTCCCAGGCTCTTACAAGCTTTTACAGTTTTATATTCTAACCCTCGGTCTGAGCTGAGGCTGGCTTGGTCCTTCCTGCTCCTGGAGGAGGGGTTAATAAGCTGCCTGGCCCTGCTCTGGTCCACCTGGTTCCCCAACTACCTCAGTTGTGACTGTCAGAAACCCCCAGCCCACAGGCCTTGTCCTCCCCCCAGGGCTTCAGCTAAGAGACCCTGAGCAGGAATCCCCTGACCCAGCCCCCAGGGATCCTCTGGACCTTGGGGCTGGGGCTTGGGATCTGGGCGGGATGGTGTGTTTGGCACACCCACTGTAGGCTTGGGCCCACGAGCATTTTGCAAGACAAAGGACTCAGCCTTTGGCCACGAGTTGGGCTGCTGGGGATCAGCTGCTTTGCTCTGTTTCTCAACACTAATGACCTTGTAAATACCTTGCAAGAATCAAGGGGTTCTGGCCAGCTGCTGGG
This sequence comes from Sus scrofa, assembly GCF_054392235.1. Classification (NCBI taxonomy): domain Eukaryota; kingdom Metazoa; phylum Chordata; class Mammalia; order Artiodactyla; family Suidae; genus Sus; species Sus scrofa. Next base: position 38,664,144 of record NC_139389.1, on the reverse strand, counting down.
GGTGGTCTCCTGGAGGTGTGGTGTTGCCTCGGAGACACCACAGTGGCTGGGGGCGGGCGTACAGGTGGCCACAGCGTTTAACCAACATGACATGGGACAAAGCAAATGAGACCTCTTTGTTTGGCCTACAGCTTTACAAACACCTGCGCAAATGCCACATCTGACTTAAAGTTGAGTCCTGTTCAACAGCGAGAGCCCCCAGGCCCAGATGTGGCCCACTCTGATGCCCAGGTCGGGCTTTTTGCCTCCCTGGGCCCAGGGTTGAGGCTCCCTCTGTGGCCTAAGCGGAGCTCCTCCTGGCTCTGAGCCAGCTGTGGCCTTCAGGGGTCCAGCCCAGTATCCACAAGGGAGTGACCCCAGACGCAGCACCTCTGCAGCCAGAAAACTCCTGGGCCCTGCCTCTAGCACACAGGGACCAGGCAGATCAAGAAAACAGACTCAGGAGTTCCTGTTGTGGCCCAGCGGGAAACGAATCTGACTAGTAACCATGAGGTTATGGGTTCGACCCCTGGCCTTGCTCAGTGGGTTAAGAATCCGGTGTTGCCGTGAGCTGTGGTGTAGGTTGCAGACGCGGCTCGGATCCCGCGTTGCTGTGGCTCTGGCATAGGCCGGCAGCTGTAGCTCTGATTCAACCCCTAGCCTGGGAACCTCTGTATGCCATGGATGTGGCCCTAAAAAGCAAAAAAAGCAAAAAAAGAAAACAGACTCAGTGACCTTGGGCCAGCTGGAAAGGTGGCCTGGGGCAGACACGTGCCCAGTCGGCCAGGGGGCTGCTTACCATTTGTTTCAGCCTGACTCAGCTGGTGATTCTCTCCCTGCCCCGGAGCTGAACCCTGGAGAGGGGCTTCTCTCTCTCGTTGTGTCTCCTTTCCAGAGCCCCTCATGCAGGCAGTGCCAGCCTTGCCCCTTCATTTTCTGCCTGGACTTCACTTAAGTAAAAATTCCATAGTCCAGCTCACGGAGCCTGAGGATGGCTGGCTCTTCCTTGAGAGCCAAAGCCTGGTTTGCTGACTCCTGGAATCACAGTTGCTTCTCAAAACCAGAGCTGGCCATCACTTCCATGCCTCTTTTGTTCTTTCTAGGACAAATCTGAACACTCTCACATTCCAACTTAGGGGTGCCGGGCCACCCCTCTATCTGAGTTTTATCCCTAGATTTGCTCCTTTGCTCTTAGGTGGGATTTTTGGTATGAAAACTGGCTAGTGCACCATGGCAGCCAATGGTACTCCATTCTACTCCCAAAGCACCCTCCTTCCTCGCTGATCTTACGAACTTTCTCTTTCCAAGAAGTTGAGTCTAGTGGGACCCAGGTTCGCTGTGGAGTCCCAAGGGTCTCTGGCCATCCACACTACTGAGGCCCCGCCCCAGCCCCTCCACCTCCCCAAGCGCCTCATCCAGGCCAGCACCTCAAGTCCCCTCCTGACTTCAGCCCAAACTTTCAGGAAGCAATTCTTGTGCTCTCTCTGCTGGTGGGCCCGGGTTCTCATGGTCATTCCTGCACCTTCCCTGCTGTCAGGCTCCTGAGTGCTCGCTGCAAAGAGCACTCTTGGCAAACCCCTGGAAACCCTAATATCTGGTCCTTATAAAAATGGTGTTCTTGGAGCTGCTGTTGTGGCGCAGCGGAAACAAATCTGACTAGGAGCCATGAGGTTGCGGGTTCGATCCCTGGCCTCGCTCAGTGGGTTAAGGATCCGGCGTTGCCATGAGCTGTGGTGTAGGTCGCAGATGCTGCTCGGAACTGGCATGGCTGTGGTTCTGGCGTAGGCCGGCAGCTACAGCTCCGATTGAACCCCTAGCCTGGGAACCTCCATATGCTCCGGGATCGGCCCTAAAAGGACAAACTAACAATACTATTAATAATGGTGTTCTCAAAAGCTTTGCAGCCAGACACCCCAGCCAGGATTCCATTACCTTCACTTATGAACCAGACCCTCGGCAGGACCAGCCCCAAAGAGGTCTCTCGTTTGACGGCTTTTAGCGCGGATATTCCTGCCCGGAAAGCCCTCCCCCCAGGCCATCTGTGGAGGGTTGCCTGAGACCCTTTACTGGGTTTTCTCAGATTGAGGGGATCTGGGGGCTGCCAGAGAGGCTCGGGGACTGGTACTTGGGCCTGTCACGGCCCCATCGATCTCAGGCTGTCTGCCTCAGCTCCCACCACCGGCTACAGTGGTACCACTTCTGGGGGGACCTCCTGTGCTGTTCCAGCTAGCTGATTCTGGCCCCCCCCCGTGAGCCCCCCGACTTCCGGTGCATCCACACACAATATCTCAGCTGACCTTCAGGAGACTCGAGAAAATCCTAAGAGGTAGGACAGTGAAGACAGAGACTGGAGGCCACAAAGAACACGAGGGAGGAAGACCAGCCACTGGTCGGGACAGACGCTTTGTGGTTCTCTCTGGGATTCCTCCAACATCCCTGTGTGGTTTGCTCACCACGGACTGGTTACCTCCCCTGCTTGACTGGGGGGCGACCAGGGACCAGGGGCTGGTGCACCCGCTGGTGGCCCCTGCCGAGGGTAGGGGAGGAGCCCCCGAAGGCTGGGTAGGTGGGTAGGTGGGTACAGCTGTGAAGGGAAGAGGACATGGCACCAAGAGCCTGAAGCCTGAGCGAGAAAGGGACCAAGGGGACTGGACCCCAGCGCAGGAAACAAGACATGGCCCACCTGGCAAGGGCCCCATCACAAACCTAAGGGGCGGGGACCAGGAGTGGGAAGCCATCGGGTCGGGGAGTGGAGGGTGACAAGGGGAGGGGTAGGGCCGGACCTCACTTAAGTAAAAATTTTCATAGTCTAGCTCTACCACGCAGGGGGGTGCCCGGTGGATGGTGCACCTTGCTCTGTGGGAGGCCCCAGAGGCTCATCAGATGCCTGCCCGCGGGCCAAGTGTGAAGCCCAAAGCCAGGCTTCTCTTTCCAGCCCTGAGGTTCCCCAAGGTCCAGCTACCAGGGCTCTTTGGTGACACTGGGACCTGACAGACCTTCCCTTAGGGCTGAGGGGCCCGGCCAAGGCTGGACAGGCCGCAAGGACACAGGAGGGGAGCAGGCAGTCCGCCACCCAGACTGCCTTGCTCATGTGTCCACTTTTGTCCAGCAGACACGTTTGAAAGAGCCAGACGCCAGCCCCAAATATCCCCACCCAGACCCGGATCAGCTTGAGGTTCTGTTTCCAAGCTCAGATATTTTCTCCCTTAAAATAGAAAAGATTGGAACTGCCCAGCAAGTATGGAAAGCAGCGAGGAACGCCTTAGGAGGGAGAAAAAGGCATCATTAACCTATTCTAGATGTAGTAGTGACCGCAAGGTCACTGGACGAGAGACTGGGGCTGCAACTGCCATGCTAAAACAAGAAATAGGTCCCAGCTAAAGTCCCCATCCCCCGATCGGAGCCCTGAACACCTGGGCATGGCCATGTGACAGTCCCGCCTCCTCGAACCTAGGTCCTCCTTCCCATGCCTGTTACTGGACTGGCCACTGTCCCCCAAGTACAGTGACACCTTCTGGGCTCACTGTGCCCACTCTGTCAGATGGCCTGGGGAGCATGTGCGCCCGCCCCACCCTCAGAGACCCCTTGGGGCTGTGGAACCGCAGGAGCAGGACCCATACGTGAGCAGGGGGAGCAGGAATACTCGCTTTAGGTTCTTTCTCTCCCTGCTTCCAGGGGTTCTGGCTCAAATGAAACCAGACTGCATTCTGTTAGCACACGCTGCTGGCTCAGTGCCCGGCGGGCCCTCTCCCCACTGGGAGCTCCCGAGATCGGGTCCCAGGATGAGAGTCAAGGAGTTTGACCTGACCCCCACCGCCTTCGAGACCTGTGTCTATCCCTCTGTTGTCATCCACCCATTCATCCATTCAACAAATACTCATTGAGGGCCCACGGGAGTCAGGCCCATTCTGGAAGCTGCAGCCAAGAATGGCCAGACCCCGGCTGCGTGGAGCTGAGCCTCCAGGGAGGAGAGACAGACAACCCACAAGGAAACAGAGATGGACAAGATAAATCCAGATAATGACAAGTGCTATGAAGAAAACAGGACCAGCAGGGTGACGGGGTAGCCGTGGGGGCAGGGGAGGCCAGTGGAGCCAAAAGCATCCGAGTCTTAGCTGAGCTGAGCAGGGGGGGGTGTGGAGCTTTGGGCCCTGGCAGGGACTTCACTGCTTCCCTCCCTGTACCCCAAACCCCATCCCCGCCCCCCGCAGCCCTCCCTCAGAGCTGCCCGTTAGAGGCAGGGCCCCCGCTCCTGCCCCATGCCCAAAGCAGCAGTTTCCAAGCCCAGCCCCCCCACCTTGGACAATGGTCTGGTTGAGAAAACCCAGGGGTCTGTCCCCCCAGCCCAGTTCCTGGGTTTGCTTCCTTCTCCAGCAGGCCTTCCCCTCTCAGCCCATTCACTCCCGCCACCGCTGCCGCCGCACCCCTGATTCCTCCAAGCCTTCCCTTCCTTCCCTTGTCCAGAGAGGGTTCTGGGTACTGGGTCTGGCCCCTGCGCTGCCCTTGGAGAAAACTCCTCTCCCTACCCCCATCCCCGAGACACCGTCAGTGGTTAGAGCCAATGTCACGGCTCCCTACAGCCCGTGCCCTGGCTCAGCCCCCTTCGGCACCGGGCTGGCAGCAGCATCGTGCGCAGGCAGCTGGCTCAGGCCGGCTTCCCCCCAGACTCAGTTCCCCAGGGTGCGGACTGAAGGCCTTTACAAGAAATGCAGGGTCAGGTCTATCCTCAAGGAGTTTATTACCTTGCTAGAGAGCGAAAGGAATGCCTAAGAAACTCTTAGAGATTAAACAAAGCTAAGCCGTCAGTGGATGTACTAAAGCGCTAAATGAAAACGGGAGGCAGACAATAAAAGCTCCATGTAGTCTGAGGGCTGGGGAGCCAGTGGGGGGCTGGAGTGGATCAGGAAAGCTTCCTGGAGGAGAGGGCCCCCGGCAGGCCTTGGAGAGTGGGCAGAGTGAGAAGTGAGGGGAGGTCTGCAAAGCTATAGACACCTCGATACTAAAAAAACCAAAAAAACAAACCAGAAGAAGCCAGAACACCCTTTAGAGACCCTGCAGAAGGAACCCCTGGGGCCGAGACAAGGGAGGAGCCCTTTTGAGGGCCTGTTTCCTGCTGCCTGTTCCCTTGTCGCTTTTCTGAAGCTGCGCGGAGGTGGGGCTGGAGGGGCCAGAGAGGCAGTCCACCCTTTCGCCTGACCAAGAGGACACCTGACTGCATGCTGGGCCATTCTGGAGTGTCAGTTTGCTGGGGATACGAATCGAATGGGGAAAGGCCCTGCGGGGAGGGGGCTTTGGTCATTGGGCCGTGGGGGCTTGCAGGAGAGGCAGGGGGTGCGTGGCCACCTCTGCACCCCCAGAAGAGGCTGACCACAGACTCTCGTTGGCTCAGGGGGAGCGGGAGGGAGGGCAGAGGCAGGAGCCACGGCCAGAGACCAGCCCTCCAAGTGCACGCAAGGCAGCCCCACCTCCCGGGTGGCACGAGCATGGCCCCCAATCTCTGGCTCGAGTTTGGTCTCCGTGGCCCTCAGCACGGCCATCCTCCGGGCCACCCCGTGTCTGTAGAGCTTCCGCCCCAGCCCCAGTCTTCACACCTCGCCTCTGTATGTCCCCACCTCATCCCCCATCTCCCAGCCCCCTTAATTAACTTGCCCCTGAATTCTAGAACCATCTGGCCTCCAGATTGATCCACGTGCATCAAGTGCTGGCTGCTGTCCCTTCTGCCTCAGGCTATTCCAGTCAGGTTCACCCTCTCGGCCCACCCTCCACTCTGTGCCTGCTAGACTCATTCTCAACACCGGCATTTCCATGCTACGCTTTCTCCGCTCACCTCGGGACAGGAGACTGAATGCCTGGGTGGGATGAACGGTTCTAAGTCGCTGGGGGTGAGACTCAAGTGGAATCCGGCTACTTTTTCAACAAAAATAGGAGAACATGCCAATGGGCGCCAACCCGTATGAGATTCTGATTGGTACCTGCCCCGTGACAGGTGGGGATCAGGAGGGAACGTAAAGGGATTTGAAGAAAATTGGGGTAACAGGGGCGTTTACCCACGTAATCCGACAACGGACAGGCCCGGGAAGTGGCGGAAAAGCAGGACAGGGTCCACACGGTTGCTATACACCCGTCACAAGTGTGGAAATGCACTGGGTGACCAGGCAGACTGCTCAGTCACAACAGAAGTGGGTGGAAGGAACTGACCCCCGGCTGCAGTGCCGGCGGCTGGAAATTGTACAGGAAGGAAGAAAATGGGGGGGCTGGGCCCCCAGGCTGGCCACCCTCCCCCACCGCCACACGTGGCGAGGCAGCCCGTGGTCCCGTGGCCATGACGGAGGGTGCTCGGTAAGCTACTCTCGCGTTACTAACTGCCCTGAGGTGTCCCCAAGCTTTCTAGAACTTTCTCTTTTCTAGCTGCCCCACTTTCCGGATGGTGAGTTCCATATGGTCCGTACGTTATGTGGCCCCACGGAGGCCGGGATTCTGGGGTGGCACTGAGGCTCTTCCCACCAGGGCTCTGGTGGCTGAGAGAAGGCCCAGACATGCCCCCTCAGGTCCTCCAATTCAGGCAAAGGAACTAGGATGAAATGTGGCCAACAGTCAGGGGGGAAATCAAAAGGAACTGTTTGAAGAGCAAGACCCCCACAGGAAACCTGGGAGAATACTTGAAAACAGGAAAAAAACCAAAACCAAATAAGGTGAGTCTTGCAGAACAAAAGGTCCTGAGCCCTGAGCAGCAGCCCCAGGTGCTGAGGCAAGGCCGCCTGAGCAGAGCTGCCGGAGACGGTCTGGGAGCAGGAAGCCCTTATAAGGGCCCTCACAAACCTCAAAAGCAGGGGCTAAAGAATAAGAGGAGTGTCTGAAGGTGACAGGCCTCCACACTCATCTTGCAAACCAATGACAGACGTCTACTCAGCCTGAGGGTGACACAGAGAGGCAAGGGAGGTGACTCTTGGCCATATGGTCCAAACTGGCCCCCAGGGAGCCACAGGAGCCACGACCAGGCGGTACGGCCATCCTTCCTGCCCGAACCTCAGCAGAGCCTGGGTCACAGATGAGGTCCAGGCAAAATACCCATCACAGGTAGTGTCACTATTGTCAGTGTAACACCATGGTTAAGCCCTTACAGTCCCTTTTCCGGGCCAGACACTGTTAAGCCCCAAGGAATATTTGCCCAGCGACTTCTAGCGGGGATGTTGAGAATCTCTTGGGCACCTTTGGGCAAATTAGAAAAAGGGCCCCCCACTGGGTGGATCCAGGGCAGCTGGGCCCTGCACCACCTGCTGAGAAGGCTAGTATCATCTGGGGGCGGGGGGACACATAGGCTCTGCCACAGGGGACACCAGACACCAGGCAGGCAGGGTCACAGAGGGGACGTGGCTTTGAGTGTTTACCAGGTGGTTGGTCATCTGGACGTCTTGCAGCATCACTGGCAAGGGCGGGGGTGGGGAAGACAGAGGAGGCACCGCCTTCACCTGGAGCAGCACCAGAGCAGGAAAGATGGACCTGCTGCTTCCAGCGGCCGGAAGGAGGCCCACCATCTCTTGGACGCAATCTCAGAAGCCAGGGGCCTCGGAGCCCAGGGGAACTGCTTCACAGTAGATGGACTCTCTCTTTTTAAAAGTAAACTTTGTATTGAAGTAGAACAAACGCACAGAAAAATATCCATGTCATAAACGTACAGGCCGATGCATGTCGCACACCGAGTGGACCCGTGAAGGAGCCTGCGATGTGCAAGCAGAACAGCACCAACCCCCACACCCCCAAGGGGAGCCCGTGGCCCCCCTTTCCAGTGAGTTCTCCCCAAGAGCAAACACTTTCCTGAAATCGAACCCCAGCAGTTACTTTTGCCTGTTTATCGAACTTTACAGCAATGACTGAAAATATTCCCTGGTCTCTTAGGTCTGACCTCTTTTGCTCAGCAGTTACATGTTTTCACCACGTGTCCACGCTGGGGCATGAATTTGTGTCGTATTCCATTGCAGAAATACACCACGATTTATTTATCCACTGTACTGTTGATAGGCATTCGGGCCGCTTTTCTTTTTGACTTTTTCTGATTACTAAAATAAACAAATGGTCACTTTTTAAAATGTCCCCATTCTCAAGTTCACAGAGCGCTGCAGGTCCTGGAGTCCCCAGGGGACTTGACGTCCAGGCTTCACTCCCTCCAGTGCTCAGAAGCCCGCTCACCAACATTTGCACCTTTGGGCTCTGGCCTGTGTCTTAGCCTCCTCTCAATCCCCAGAGGGACCAGACTGTCTTGCTCCAGGAGCGCAGGCCTCTAAAGACCTCGGGACAGCTGCTGTCACTGACTCCAGCCCTCGGCTCTGAAGTCTCCTGGCTTCTTGCAACCACCAGCCCAAGACTCTGAAAATACCCTCAGCAGTCATTTCACTGAAGGGGAGGCCGGGAGACAGTGGCTTTTGCCCCCCCCCCACCAATATGCCACTGCACCTGCCTCTCTCCCAAGGCTTCCAGGAGCTGGGGCGGGCGGGGGCGGGGGGATTCCACCAGGGCCCTAGACCCGTCCCACCCCAGACTTGGCTTTTGGTCCTCTCCCTCAGTCCAGAAACTCAGCCCCTCCCTCTCTGAACACATCTTCCCCTCAGGTGCTAATGTGGCCCCTCCCTCACCCAATGCCCCCACCACGCAGTGACCCCCCCCCCCCCCGACCCCAGCAGCTCCAGCCCAGCTCACTAGCAGCCTTCCTAAGCCCACAGGATACAATGTAGGCTTCGAACTGTAGCCTCTGGATGGTCTGTGACATGGTCACCTGTGCTCCCTCTGCTGACCCTCTTCCCCTGACTTCTGGGACAGCGAAAGATCCTAACCCACTCTCCAGCCCACCCTCAGCCCTTTCCTAATCCTCCACTGGCTCTTCCTGGCCTGGCTCTTAAGGGTCAATTTGCCCCTCAGTTCCGGGTCCATCTCCTTTTCTGGGCCCCTCCTCTCAGCAACATCAACTAGGGCACCACCCCTTCTCCCATCCCTGGTCCCTCGCCGCCCCCCCACCGCCCCCGCCGAGTTCAGGCTTTCTGTCCAGCCATTCCATCTGGAGGTCCTGGAAGAACCTCAGAATCTCAGCAAGATGCCTTTTGAATAAAATCATACTTGAGCTCGGGTTTTACATTTGGAAAAGAAACCGTCAGGTGTTTTCATGGTAAAAACTGAGCCCGGTAAAACCCCAGCGGGGGCTGCAGAGTGAACCCGTTCCTCCAGAGCATCCAGGGCGCCCTGCTGTTCGGGCTGGAGCCTCAGAATGCCTGGCCGGGCACCACACTTGGGTGCTCAGCAAAAGGGTTGAGAAGTTGCAAAGCTGCGCTGGGATAGAAGGCGCGCGCCAGGAACCCGGGGCCAGCCAAGCCGGGGATGTTGAACACAGCTCAAGGACCTCGCTGTCTTCCACGGCGGATTCGGGACATGCTTCGGGGAGAAACAGACCTAAGAGCAGAGAAGCACGCCATCCCGAGACTCAGAGAGGGCGGCTGCGTGCTGGAGCCGGCAGCCGGGCCAGAGCTGGGACCTTCAGCTGAGGTGGCTCTGGGGGAGAACGCGAGAAGGTGCAGAAACAGGGTGGCGCATCGTCCCCTCCAGGAGTCATAAAAAGAAGACCGAGGACCGTCCCTGACACGGCAGCAGAGGCAGGACGCAAAGCTGGGAGGACCCGATGACACTCCCGGGCTTTCGTACCTTCCCCATTCTGTTTTCATCTCATCTGGAACGGTCGCCAATCAAAGCCCTCACTAGAGAGGACCCTGTGCTGGAACCAACGTGGGGAAAGCTACAGCTCAGCGGTGGCCGGGTCTCCCTCTGAGACAAAAAGGGCTGCCCAGGCAAGAATGCGGGAAGAGGGAGACAGGAAAAGATGAACCCGGCAGGCCTCTGGGGGCTGGGTTCCCCGAGGAATCTGAGACAGAAAGAAGGTGTCACCTAGACGTCTGGGTAAGGGAGACAGATCACCAAAAGCAATACTCAAGAGCAGAACCAAGTATGGGTGTTTCTGAATTGGGGCCTGTTACCACTAGGGTGGTCTGGGGAGCCACCGCTGGAACCGACCAGGGCACAAAGAGTCAAATTCCGGGCCTCAGGGGTGGGGAGCTACAGGTGGGGCCGTAGGAAAGTGAGCAGCAAACTTAAACTTTGGGGTGGACAGACTGTACCCTGTGTGCATGGGCGAAGTGGGGCCTCCAGGGTGGCCGTGAGAACAGGGTATGGGCACCACTGAGCACAGGATGCCAGGGAGGCGGGTGGACGGCCTATAGAAAGCAACCGAGAGCCTCAAAGGAGCTCCGGGAAGAAGAGGGCTGAGCTGGGCTGAAAGGGGTTTGTCCCTAAGCACCTGTCAGCAGGAGTGCGAATCAGTTCCTGAAAGCTCAGGATAGCGGGACTAGAACACCCTTTGGGGCTGGAAGGACCCAGTTAGCAAAGCAGGTGATTTCCAGAAAATTTTCTAAATTGAAAATAAATTTAATAGGGTTCAGATATATTGAGAGCTGAAAGAGCCCCATAAAAGCTATGGCAGAGCGCTGGGACCCTGGCTCTGGTCTTGGTGGGGTGGCCAGGGGTGGCGTTTCCGACACTCCAGCCACAGTAGAGTGTGTGTGGTTTGTCACCTAAGCTCTGCCTGGGTGTGCGTCACAAAAGGCAGGTGAAGAGGTTTGGTCTGTAAGAGACCAGAGAGGTTTCCAGCAGAGAGCAGCGCTCAAGGCTTGCAGGAGGGGCGGACGGTCCATCTGTCCAGTTCCACGTCCACGCTCCAGTTCCCATCCAGGCTGGAGGGGACCCGCCGGTGCCTCTTGGGGGGCCATTCTGACTACTAAGACAGCACAGCGCCTGCCAGCGTGCACATGGGTGTGGTGGGGAGGAGAGAGGTTCCCCGCCCCGCCCCTCTCCTGAACTGCAGTTGTGGTGAATACGTGTCCTTGTCCCATGCCACCAACCCCAGAAGCAGGTCTGTTTCCAGCATTTTCTTTTTTCCAGTCTTCTACCTGGGGCCCTCTTCTAAGCAGTTTCAAGCTTTTTAAGCCTCTCCTGTTATTCACCCCTAGAATTACCTGTGGCGACACGCAGGTGGCCACCTGCACATGGAAGGGCACAGTGGCACCCTCTCCACCCAGGGGGGATAATAGCGCCCCTGCCAGGGGCTCCAGCGGCCGTCCCTCTCTTCCTGCTGCCTTCTCCTCCCTTCCCACCCACCTCCAGCTCAGTGGGTTTTCTTTCTCCAGAAGCAGCAGTTGCTGAGCCGGGAGCCAGGAGAAGGAAGAGGAGCCAGACCACCGGCTGGTGGGGCTGGTGAGGTCCCAGGCCTCGCTGACATCCCAAGGACTTTGAGGGCAAGGGAGGAAAAAGACATCCGTCCATTTGGAGTTCAGTTCCCCTTGGTTCCTGCCTCCAGGTTTTCTGCAGAGACCATTCCAGACTCAGAACCGCCTCCTCCAGGAGCAGAGCCTCCTGGGCCCCCTGCCCGGAAGCTTTGTCTGGAATCTAAAGAGCATGGCTTGGTTGTTACTGCCGCACACGTGGGCAGGTCAGGAGAGCCTGGGGACCTCCTGCCCCTTCCCTGGGTGGAGGAATGGAGACCAGGATGCTGAAGTCAAATGACAAGGTCAGCCGTGCAGGGCGTGGGACAGAGTGACAGTAGATGACCCCAGAAAGTGGAGCTCAGTCTAGTAGGTGACATAACGGGAGAGAGCCAGGGTGTTTGGGGAGAAGGAGAGGTGTCTTCCCTGAGACCCCCAGGGGTCACCCTAGGTCACTCCATCATCACCTTCCACCTCTGTCCAGGCCTTCTCCCCACCACTGCCCCCAGACCTCTTCCTCCCCCATGGCTTTGAGGTGGCCTGAAGGACAGGAAGAAGCCATCAGAGGGACCTTTGTTGGCTGCTGGGGACCCCTAAGGCATGTTGAAAGCAGATGTGCCCAATGGTCACCCTGTCTTTTGAGGGGTCCCATTTCTCTGGGTGGGACTTCCAGTTCTGCCTCGTCTGTGCGACCCCTCCCCTCCGGACGCATCCTGCGTCCCTCGCTTCTCTCCACTTCCACACCATGGTGAGGGCCAGACCCAGAGCTGAAGTCACAGTGAAGAGCGCCCCCATTCCAGGCATGGGGGAAAGACTGGCTCCTGCGGTCCACCAGCCCTGTGCCGTTCTGTGGGGGGCCTGGGTGGGGGGAGGCAGCTCCCCTCCCCAGGAGCCTGTCCCTTCCAATCCTTCCCAAAGCCAGAGGCGGCTCTTCTTCCTGTCCATCCCAAGCCTGTCGGTGCCCTGGTGGCTCCTTTCCCCATCTTCCTGACCATTCTAAGACCTTCCTTGGAGGCTTCCCCATCCCCTTGGAGCCCCACCCCCAAGCCGCCGAATCCTCTTCTCCCATCTTCATCTGTCAGCAGCCCAGGAGTTCCCATATTCACCTCCCCACGAGGCTTGGAAAGGTGCCTGGCACATAGTAGGTGCTCAATAAATATTTGTTGAACGAATGAATTGAAGCTCTGGCTTCGAAGAGGTTTTATCTTTATCCTGATGCTGCCCACACCTAGACAATTTTAACAGCTTCTGAAGAACTTGGCTCCCACCCTTCTCCACTTCTGCGACCTCAAACCCCGGCATCACCTCAGAGGCCCACCTTGGCTCCCACAATTCTCTTCTCTCAAAGTGCTTCTGTGGCTCCTCATCCCCGCTCACAGGTGGCAGGTGCCATGTTGTTTCTGTGCCTCACGGTCATCCCACTTAAACCCTCCGTCCCCCCTTCCTGCCAGTCTGGCCCTGGAACCCTGTGAAGTTTCCCTTGTTCAAGTCTTACCCTTGAGCTCTACCAGGAGGAGAGCACAGAACGCTGGGCCGTCCATTCCAAAGCAAGATTACCCCGCGGCTGGACCCTCCTCTGCGGCCACTGACCCCTTTTTTACATTTCCAGAGTTTACCTTGCCCTCAAAACATTGTCCCCACTTTGAGCTGCCTCACTCTCCGTAACACAGTCACTCCTAGTTCACTGATAAGTACGGGGTCATCAACTCTGAACTCCCTCTTCCGGTTATCTGTCCAAACCCCTCCCCCACCCAACTTGCCCCTCACCCATTTAGGATCATTCTTCCATGAGGGTTCTGGGTTCAGCCCTTCTGAGCACCCCAGGCTGCCCTCCAGCCAAAGATCCCTCTCTGGGGTGTCATGTGAAATTAACTTCTGATCTTACCTTCCTGCATTCAGCCTACGTGCTCACCAACCCTACCACCACGCCCCTCCCTTAAGCTAGCATCCTCTTTCAAAAATGCCATTCACCAGGAAACTTCCGGAAAGATCTCCACAAGTCTTGGATGGCTTGCCCAGCCCTCCAGTCCAGTCCCGGGTGCAGCCAGCTTCTGCCGGCCTGCCTGGGGCTAAGGAATCTGAGCTCCCTGAGGGAAGGCTCCTTCTTCAGTCCGCATCCTACAATCTTTGCTTTTCCTTTTTATTTTATTTTATCTTTTGCTTTTCCTTTTTATCACAGAATAGATGTGTATTCAAATCACAGCAAGAGAGTCAAAGAGGGACTCCTCTCCTAGCCCACCTGAGTCCTGTTCTCCAGAGGAAGCAAGTGTCAAAAGGGAGAGAAGGTATGTATCCTTCCAGACTTTTCTGTGCACAAACACAAGTAGGAGTCTGTTTTAAAAACATAAAGGGGTGCTAGTGCACATCCTGTTCTGTGGCTTGCTTTCTTCAATTAACTGGCCGACATAGTTCCCCCCCATGCACACGGCCTCATCACTCGTGCCTTGCACTCTATCTACCGTGGATTTAGCTGCGCACCAGTGAACGGACGACCCAGGTTGTTTGCACCTTTTTCACGCAGTGACGCTGCCACAACTCCCCCTGCATGTAGCTCCTCACCAAGTTAGTCAAGGATCTCCGCTGGAGACAGTCCCAAAAGGGGACCGCTTTTCACAATCCAAACGGCCCTCAGAATATGCCGGCCCCGCTGCCCCGCCCACCCACTGCGCAGAGGGAGCACCTGCCGCCTGGGCGGAGCCTGATAGCCCCGCCTCCTGCCCGCCCCTCGCCTCTGCCTTCAGGCTCTGTGCGCCCTGGAGTTGCTTCTTGTGCCTCCTGAGCCGCCCACACGCCTCGACTGGCCCATCTCCCCTCTGCCCACCCCAGGATTCTCTGTTTTGAGCGGCTTCCTCTGTGTCTTTATGCTGACGGGCCTCGCAGGGGGTCTCCAAACCCCTCCCTGCAGTTCCAGACCCCCCCCCCCCGCTCCCCCGCGCCCCTTCCACGTGCCTCCTGGAGCCAAGCCGGTCTCCCGGTGAGGTGCCCAGTGAAAGAGGGTTGCACAGGTGAGTGTGAGGAGAAGGAGAACTTAGTCGGCTGACCCCTTCATGCATTCTACAAATATTTATTGAGTATCTATTAAGTGCCTGGGCGCGTTGCAAGAGAGGCTGAGGGAAATGGTGAGCCAGACCGGCAAGACCAGTCTTGGAGGGGAGAGAGACATTAATCAAATAATCACACAAATAAACGTGTGATTTCGGAGGGTGCTAAGTGCCACAAGGGAGTGGCTCCTGGAGATGTCTGGGTCCAAGGGCGGGGAATCTTGCTCCCCAGGGAATGACCTTGGACCTGTGGAAAGTAACATAGTGTCTTTTCTATCAAAGGAAATCTTGGTTACTCCATTTTGCTCAGGTTTCGGCTGAAACGCCCTCCTGCAACCCCCCACCCCCACCCCTTCCCTCTTGTCCCAGTAACAATTTGTTTCAAATTAGCCAACCCAGAAGGATGTGCACCCAGACCTTACCCATGGGAACGGAACAGGTTCATCACCTGCGTTAGGGATAAATAGGGAGAGTCTATTCTTCTTTGGGTGCACTTTTTGAGCACCCGCGCCCTTCTGCAGAAGTTAAGAGCCTTGTCGCGATCTGTGTTCATGTGTCTCATTTTCCAACCCTGATGATCCGAGCCATGTCCCCAACAGATCTGAGATCTGAATGATGGGCAGGCTTTGAGCAGATGAAGCGGATGGGCCAAGAGCTCTCCAGGTTGGAACAGAGGCAGGGCCAGAGGAGGGGGAAAGGCACATTCCAGGGACCTCAGAAAAGAGGAGAGTCTGACCCCGGCCGAAGGCTCCAGAAGCCTTGGAGTACAGAGGCAGCCAGTGTGTGTGTGTGTGTGTGTGAGATTCCTGCTCTTGACCTAGCCTCCATTTCTAGCCACAGGAAATAACAGAAAAACACCCGTTCCCCCTGCTTTGCCCTCCCAGACCGCTGGACCTGGGATTCAGGATACACTGATGAAGAAGCAGAAAACAGAGGCCTCCGCCCTGCCTTTCAGTGACTCTCCTGGTTCCATCCCTATACTCTGCCTTTGCACAAGCAACGCGTTCCCTTGGCTAGACCTCAAACCTTCCTACAAGTCACTAGGGGGAGAAGCCACTGGGCTGCATGCAGCAAGGGTGGGAGGGGGGCTTGACTTTTGACCAATCAGTCTACTCTTTGGTTCTGCAAAGCCCAGCTCTTGGGGATCTGTTCCAGGCAATGCTTTCTCACTGGGAGCAACAGGACGGTCTCTGTTTTTTTCATTCACTGATATTTTCTGCTCTTGGAATCTGGGCACCTCTCAAGAGAGGTGAAGAAATGCTGATCCCTGCAGAGAAAAGAAAACCACTTAACGTGGCCATTGGCCACCGGCCCCATCCTCCCTCTAACTTAAATCTCTCCAAATGCTGGTCTGACCACTGGCAACTCAGAAGCTTCCACAGGCACCACCCTAAACAACAGAGCAGGGGGTGTAGGGTTCAGAGCCCCACCCCATAGACCTCTTAGCCTTTCACCCAAGAACCACCCATTCTCTGCCTAAAGAAGCCAAATGACCTCCCGCCAGGGGCCGCCCTCTTTGCCTCCCTAGGAGGGGTGCCCTGCCTCCCTCACCGGGCGGTCAGCCCTCCCCGCCCCCACTGAATTTTGAACGACATTAGGTGACACTCTCCTTTTCACAGCACTTGGTCAATCCCATATTTGTTGCCTCGACAACCCACGCCCAGCTCACATAAGAAATGCCAAGGCCCAGGCCCCCCTGCCTGCCCCCCCCCACAACCCCTTGTCTGCAGCCTGAGGCCCATGGTTCGAGGACTTCAAATTCTGCCACCCCTTCTACAGCAGCCCTCCAGATAAAGATCAGCCCACCGTGCCACAGCCTGGCTTCATCCTTGTGCTGTCCACACTGATTACCAACCACTAAAACTTGCCTCGGGGGTCAAAGGCCACTGTCTCCTTTCTGGATTTTGGTTCTGAAAGTGGACTAAGAGCCCAGTCCCTTTCCATTGCAAGGACCTCCAGGGAGCTGGCACTGCCCACTGCGGTAACAGCCCTGAGAGATTCCGAAACAAAGAGTGGAGCCCAGCCCTTCAGGAGATTGACACTTTCAGGAGCTGAACGCCCAGTTAATTCAGGGAGGAAAGGACAGGTGGCTGATTCCTGGACTCCCGCCCTGGGCAGCCACGTGGCTCCCCCAGCGCTCTCCGGCCCGCTGTCAGGGCCTTGTGCTTCCCCAAGCAGGCCACGTGGCCGCTTAGGGTCAAAAGGGGCCGAAGTGCTGGCGGAGACCTGGGTTCACCCACAGAACCTTGGGAACCCTCTCCTGCCTGAAGGAAGGTGCAGCAGCCCCTCGAGAGCCCAGACAGTCCCCAGCAGCGTCTCCACTCCAGCCTTTAAGAAATTCTTCCAATATTTGATGGAGAGCAGACACCAGAGGGTGTAAAGTACTTTTTCTGCGCAGCTTCTTGGTTCCCAGCAGGGCTTGGGGAGCCGCAAACTATTCACTCAGAGAAGACAGGATGAACTTGCTTCTCCCTGGCCCAGACTGGGCCGGGTGGGGACACCACCCTCCTGCCCCATGGACACAGGAACCAGGCTGCAAGGCCCAGAGGTGACAGCCCTCCCTGCCCCCCTACCCCTGCCCCGCTCTGTCCGGGAGCATAAATACAAGGCCTCCGCAGAAACTGTCTGAAGCTGAAAGAAATGACGATCTGCTAAAGAAGCTGAAACTCCATAGGAAACTGCTGAGAAAAGGAGGCAAGGAGCTTGAACCCCCCAGAAAACCAAGGGGGGAGGAGAGCCACTCCTCTGCGTTGGCCTAAGATCTCCCCATCACTGACCCCTGACCTCTGCCCATCATCAGAGGGGTGTGCGTGTTTCTTTGGGGGCCCAGGCAAGACTCCAGGCTGCCTTCAGGATGCAGAATTTTCCCAGGCCCCATGACTGGGGGCGGGGGTGCAGGCATGTCCAGGACTCAGTGGGTGGGAGGGGCTGCCCTCCACCCCTTATAGCTGCAGGGATCCGTGGACACACCCTCGTGGCCGTGGGCCATGGCCAGCTGTGCTGAGGGGCTGTCTTCAGGGGTGTTTCTGGG
The DNA here is from genome assembly GCF_054392235.1 of Sus scrofa. Taxonomy (NCBI): domain Eukaryota; kingdom Metazoa; phylum Chordata; class Mammalia; order Artiodactyla; family Suidae; genus Sus; species Sus scrofa. The sequence continues at coordinate 38,646,796 of NC_139389.1, read as the reverse complement.
GTGGGGGTGGGAGGCCACTGTCACACCGCCTGCCTGTTGGAGACATACACAGCCTATGTCTAAGGGAGGCAGCACTTTCTCCTGCACATCTGGGTGTGGGTTTTAGCGTGCATTTCTGGGCAAAAGGCATCTCAGTGCACTGTGAAAGCCGCCATCCCCCTTCCAAGCCTTCTAATGACTATCTAGTATGTGATTTATTTATTGGGAACAGATGTGAGCATTTAAAGAGTGTTGGATGGAGAGCCTTTGCTAATCAATTTATTTTCACAGGTTTTACATATTTACTACAAACCAAATTGGAGCATAGCCTGCTGCCCTGGGCCCTGCTCCCACGGGCCTGGGCCACGACATTCCCAGGTACCCGAGCCTGCTCCCTGCCCCCACCCATCCCGCCAAGGTGTCTCCTACTGTGACTCGTAAAATTTCGTTTGAAGAAAGAATTGTTACCAGTTTTTCCCTCTCCACCTGGAAGACACACACCTCAGCCCTGCGTTGGACTAAACCATGAGATCTGGGCGTGGTCATGCCAGGCTTTCCCAGGCCAGGCCATTAAAACGTGCCTGGGGGAGTTCCTTTTGTGGTGCAGCGGAAACGAGTCCGATTAGTGTCCGTAAGGTTGCAGGTGTGATCCCTGGCCTTGCTCTGTGGGTTAAGGATCCGGCATTGCTATGAGCTGTGGTGTAGGCCAGCAGCTGTACCTCTGACTAGACTCCTCTAGCTTGGGAATTTCCATATGGTGAGGCCTTAAAAAGCAAAACAAAAACAAAAAACCAAGAAACATGCCTGGGACCAAGAAATAACCTGAGAGCCTCAGTCAGTCTCCATCTGTGTTCTCCCCCAGGGCTTTTCTACCTGGAGCAGTGGGAAAGCAGGCAGTGCTCCCCCCCTCCCTGCCCACATCCACAAAAAAACTCCAAGGCACACCTGCTGAGTGCTGGGGGCTGCTGAAAATATTCTTAGGCCATTGCAGGCCATAAGGGATCCAAACAGGCCAGGTCTTGCCTTCCACTTTACAGCCCAGGAGGAAGTCAAGCATGCACCTGGCATTTTTCTGCCCCAGTGGCCTCCTCTTCCCTGACCTTGGGGCCACCCTGGATCTGGAACTGGCCCTGGAAGGTGAGAAACTGAGGCATTCTGGGAGTCCACAGGGATCCCCACGTTGACCACAGCCCAATTCTGTCTGCCAGCAGCTGCCCTCTGGCCTCAGGGGGTCTGCAGCAACAGGGTGGGGGTGGGGAGGGGAAGCAGGTAAATCATAGCCAAGGTGAGCCTCTTACCCAATTACGTATCTTTCTATCTCCCCAGCACTAACCCCACCCAGAGCCATGGTCCAGAATTCTCCAATGGTTCTAGTCCACGGTTCTGCAGGCTTAGGTGGGTCTCCTGTGGGTCCCCCTTTACTTGGGAGGCCTGGGGGGAGGGGACAGAGAAGGTTGGCTTTGCTTCTGCCTGGCCCCTCCCACCCCAGGGGGGGCATTACTGTCTCAGGACCACTTTTTTTAGGTGACTTTCTCACTGTCCTGTGTTTGTGGCTCCAGTTCATCTGTCGACCCCACTGTAAATAATTGGAGACACGGATCCAGGGAAGGCGGACAACTCTGTAGTAACAGGAGATGTGGGGCCAAGGAGGGTCTTGGGCACAGAGGACGCACAAGGACCACGCAAGCAGGAGTGCTCCATTTCAAGGAGCCAACCCCAGGTCCTGTCTGCCCTGAAGCTCCGGGACAGAGTCAGTCATCATGTACTTGGCTGTGTGGCCCCAAAAGGGGACTTGCATTCCTGGAGTCCCAGGCAGAGCTGCTGCCTCTGGCTAAAGTCTGGAAGAAACCAGGCCTGACCTCAGATACCAGAGAGTCCCCACTGGCCTTGCCTTGTATTTGCTAGTCACCTGCCACCTGCCTGGGTCCCTGGGAGCTAAGCTTCTGTTCCCAGCCCCCAGTACAGACCTCATAGGGGCTACTGTCCAGAATTCTCACACAGTTCAGGTTTTGAAGGCTTACGCTTGCTCTTGGGAGTGCGCTCATCCTGGGGTTGGGGGGCTCTCTGGGCAGAGTGGGTGTCACAGCGGGGGTCTGGCCCTGAGGGCTAGTGCAACACTGTGCCAGGGGTGGCCTCTTGAGCCCCCATGTGTCCACAGTGAACTCTGCAGAGCAGGTGAGGGAGTCAGCCTCGGAAGGGGGTCTGCAAAGCGTTCAGAACAACACGATCCTATAACCAAGCTAGTGCCCTGTGGGGGTCCTGGGCACACAAGCCTTTCTCTGTCCCCCATCGCTTGTTCATAGGGAATAAGCCTCAGTCTCCACGACCTTCCCTGAGTTCCAAAAGGGCAGTTGCTCATCAGGGAAGGGAGGGGATGCAGAGACCAGGGAGGAGCCGTCAAGAGACAATAGTGCAGCCCTGGGGCAGGTCCTGGTTCCTCCTCAAGGAATATACATAACAATACTTTGAACTAAAACCCCAACAAATGGAAGAGCTCCCTGACGAAGCATTCTTCCTTCCAGGAGGAGGACCACCACCAGAACCAGTCCTGGGGCCCCTAAACACCAGCTTTGAGAAATAATCCAAGCTTGCCTCTCCCCTGATCCTTATTCCACTCCCCAAACTATAAAACCACCTCCTAGCCCTTTCCAAGGGGGGCACAGTCTTTAAGGCATTAGGCTGCTGTGGCCCCCCTTTGCCTGGCAAAGCAATAAAGCTATTTTTTTTCTCCTTTACCCCAAACTCTGTCTCTGCATTTCAACTTGGCACTGGCACATTGGCTGAATTTCGGCAACAATCCTTCTGTGTGGCTTGTGGTGACACCGGTGCCTGCAGCCCTGATCCACATCCAGAACCTCCCCCTGCCCGGAGCCTTGAAAGCCCTCACAGCACATGAGTCCCTATGTTTCTGGAGCAGCAAGCTGTCGGGGGGCCTTTTGGGGGTGTTCTGAGGCCAGAGGGGCTCTGTTTCCTGGGCTTTGGGGACCAAAGCTTCTGCCAGAGCCAGTGAAAACAGGACCACGCAGAAAAGGGGGCCTGGCAGGCTGCAGCTGGTGAGGGGGCAACTCCGGAGAGCACAGTGCAGGGAAACTAAGGCTCAAGTCACCAGCAAGGGTACAGGGCCATCCCTTTCTTCCTGACTCTGACATTGCGCCGAGTATCAGGACCACTTGTCACCCACCTCAAAGACATTTTCCTTTCAGCTCCGTGGGCCAGCCAGGCAGGCAGGCAGGCCAGCCCAGGGCTTCCCAAGCTCCTGTCTGTAGGAAGTTATCTCCAGCTGCCCAAACAGGCAAGGATGTGGAGTCTCCATGTGTTTGGTAGGGAGGAGGAAGAGGGATTCACTGCCATGATTCATAGGTAACCCAGGGTCCACCCAGAAACGCTTTGTGGCTCAGCCATAAAGTAACCTCCTACTGGCTCTTAACATTCCCAGAAGGCACACCTAACATCGACAAGTGTGAGCAGATGAGGCCTGCTCGGGCTCAATTCCCCAGTAGTTAAAGCTGAAATGGATCTCCTTTGCACACACTCGACGTGATTTCAGTCAGTCTCTGGTGCCGCCCCACCTGCTGGTGTGGATCTTATAAATGTGCCTGCGCTTCAGGCCGTCACCATATGGTATGTGCATTGCCAATGCCAAACACGTGACAGCTCAGCGCTGGGGCTGTGGTGGCCCAGAGGCGAATGAGACCCAAAGGGAGGCTGCCTCGGGCTGGAAAATCAGATGAACATACTGTAGGAGAAAATGTCCCAATAAAAATGTAGAAAGGAGAGACCCCGGCCATGATGACTAAGCAAAGTCTAGCCAACTGTCCCAACCACCCCTCCCCCACACATCTGCTTCTGTAAATTTGTTTCCGCATCTACTACCTTGCCTAGTTAGCCAAGCATGGACCCAGAAGACGTAGCCCATAAAAGCCTTGTGAAACCCTTCTTCTAGGCTCAGACTCTGGAGAGCGCTCTCCTCTGAGCCCGCCGGCGTAATAAACCTGAGTTCTCCCACTCTCTGAGTGCTCGCTTGGTTTCTCGCCCGGTAAAAGAGCTGATCCACTGCAGCCACAGAGCTGCTGGAGCTGGTACACTACAGCCACAGGGCTGTCGCCAGAGCTGATAACGCTGCAGCGCAGGGCTGCTGCGTGTCTGCCGTAACAATACGAGGATAGCATCATCTCGGTGACTTTGTACACATCCACATAGCCATACAGGCAAAGTCTTGAACCACAGCTAACCTGAATCCTTGCCTGACGCCTGTGATCTGCCCAGAACCAGAGAAAGGAAGCCTGCTCCAAGGCCACCTCCACACCCCTCATTTCTCCCTGGGGGGCTGTCACGAAACAGTTCATCACCTCTGGCATCTACCCAGAAGAGAGAATGCGGAGATGGAAAGAGTCCCTTTCCAGATGCCCATGACGGAAAAACCGTCAACACTCGAGCCTGCTGGATTCAGGGCCTGGATACCCAGATCCTTTGTAATTCAGGGTCAGCCTCAAAGATTTTCCCATACCCTGGCTTAATCTGTGCAAGAAAGTTCTTTCTCCAAAGCTCTTAACAGGGGGCCTGTTTTAGGCCCTATACGTCCCCTCTTCTCTCTTTCACTGACAAACAAGATTCCACGGCCAGGAAATATCTCCAGAAGGCAACCGAGGACTTCCAGCAAAAGCTGATGATGTGGCTGGTGCTGGACCTGGGCCACCTCGGCCTCTTCCCTTCATGCTCTGCTCACCCTTTTACACCATGACGCCCCGCCCACCCTCCTTTAATAACCCCGGAGTTGGCCGGGTTCCCACCTCCAGGGCCTATCTGCTGGAGCTGCCATTGACTTCTGCTCTGTAAGAGTGTGCAGCAGGCTGCGCCCCGCCCCACTGCCCGCTCTGCGTCTCCGCCCCTCAGTCCCGCCCCAGTCCGTGCAGGCATGACTTCAAGATGCCCAGGGTTGCCCCTGAAGAGGCAGTCCTGGCAAGCTCACTGCAGAGCAACCAGGCTGCAGGCTGGGCTACACTGACTTGTAAGGGTCACTTTAAAGAGATGAAGTTAGCAGATATCTTCTCCAGAGTTCCTCCACCCCAGTATTAGGACCGTTTGTGGTGGTGGTGGCGGGGGTGGGGGGGGCGCAGTTGCTTGCTTTCCATTGGGAGCCCAAATCCTGTACCTTGGGGTGAATGGCCTTCACCCCAACACACTCCATCAAACTTGGTGCCCTGAACGCCTCCCCTACACTCAGAAGCCCGGAAGCCCCGTCTTTAAGCCCAAGTCTCTGCGGCACCCTTCGCCTGTTTTGGGACCCGACACGACCAAGCACAGAGGCTCCTGGCAGCTGCAGCACTGCCGGGGCACAAACGGGCGACGCGACCGGCAGCCGACACTCTCTCCCTCTGTGCCAAGGGAGGTGGGAACCGAGAGGTTAAGGGGCCCCTCTCCCGGTTCCCCGGCCTCCAGGACGGCGCCCCCCCACCGCCCCGACTCCTGCTTCCTCCAGCACCTGGCCACCCTCGGACCCTTCTGCTCAAGGGAGCTCGAGGGGAGGGGGTCTACGTGACTCCACCGCGCGGCAGGACTGAGGAAGACGTTGGGGACAGCAGTTACCCCGAGGCCTCTGCGCGGGGACGCGGCGCGGAGCGGGGCGGGGAGGGGGCCGCCCTCCCGCCCCGCCCCTGCCCGCCCCGCCCCTGCCCGCTTCCAACGGCCGGCACCGCCCGGAGCGCCCCGCCCCGGGGGTGGAGCCGGCAGCGCCCCGCCCCGCCCCGCGCCCAAGCCCACCCGTCTCCCAGCAGCCGGCCACCTGCCCAGAGACTCCTAAGGCTTCCAGGGGTGGGTCTGCGGACCTCCGCCTCTCTGGACTCGTGGGCCAATGTAGAGGGTTTCCCGAGGCGCCCTTGATTTCAAATATCCTGTCCAGCTGCCAGACCGCGCTCTCCTCCCTGAGCTTTGGAGAACTGCGCATTTTTTGCACTATCTCCAGGACCTCAGATTGAGCTGAATTGAAGCGATTGAGGGTCGCTGTGGAAGGTCCCAAGTAATCCAGATATCTTGATCCACCAGATTTATCCCTAGAGTCAGAGACCTCTTGGGGGCTGCGGGGGACGGGGAGCAGAGGCTTCGGGTTTCGAAGGAATGGGCGGTGCCAAGGCCCTTGCTTGAGCAGGAGAGCGGTGGGAGTAGGGTCTACGAGGCCTCCTGTTTTCGCCTCAGCCTTAGACGGAAAGCCCTGCCCAGGCCCTCTCCTCTCTGAACCTCCCCCTCCTCCCATCCGCCTTCAACACAAAGGATCTTCGCTTTCTCAAGAAAAACGCAGGCCTCAGAGTTCCTCCACCAGCCCTGGCCGCCCCCAGGAAGCGGGCGACTGCCTTTCCCTCCTTGTTCTGGTCCAGATAGTAACTGAAGACCTTTTACAAAATGTAAAGCGATTTGGCTAGTCCTTGAGGCCAGCAAATGTGACTCTGAAATTATACAGTCTGTGTTCGTGTAAATCCATTAAAATAGAAAGTTTATAACCGCCTACATTTTCATTGACGACCCCAATCCATCTACTTGCAGTAACCCCCTCCCTGCCCTGCCCCCCAATCATCTTCAACAATTATTACTCTCACAGAAAGTCAAGGTAAATTGCAAGGGAGCTCACCTCCAAAGGGGAAGGAGAAAGGGAGGAAGGGAGGGAGGGGAGGGAGAGAGGGAGGGAGGGGAGGAAGAGAGGGCGAAAGGAAGGAAGAAAGGAAAAACCTGTTGTTTTTTAATTAGAACTTGGACTTTAGCAAAAGTTAGCAAAAAAGAAAAATGCCGACGTGTATTGTGATAGTCTGAAGGGGGAGCTACTGAGCGACGGAAAGGCAGCGAGGCTTCCCCAGGGCCTGCCTGTAGCAATTAGGTTCAGGTGGTCCCCCCACATCAGAAGTCCCAGGGCAGGACTTCTCAGAAGGAACTACAGATTGTCTCGGGTGGACGTGGCAGTGACTGCAGGTGCAGGTAGAAGGGGCTCCCAGCTGTGCTCTACTCTGTGCGTGTGCTCACGTGTGCATGTGTGAACCAGGCTGCGGTGGGGAGCTAGAGAAGAAAGACTGGGATGTGAGAGAGGAAATTCAGAGCCTCCCAGATTCTTGCCTCAGAAAAGCCAGTTTCAAGTCACCAGAACACAGGCTCTCCATTATGTCACCTCCCCAAATGGAGTGTCCTTGGAAACCTTGGTACTGATGGACCGGGGCTGGCTCCTTGTGGGACGGCTAACCAGCATCAGTGCTGGATGTCCAGGCTTGCCGGGGAGGGATGGAGAGGCAGGGCTTCGGCATTCAGGGAGCATTTACTGTTCACCATGGTGGTCCCGTCCAAGGCTGCCCACTGGCCTCCTGGCTGGACAAGGTCAGGAGAGCCTCTGTAGAGCAGCAGCCTTGTTTTTTGGGCAGGTACACCCTTGGCCTTCAAAGCAGAGGACAGAACTTGGATGGTGCTTCCAGAAGGGAATCAGAACCTATAAGCCAGGGACCAGAACTTCTGGCATCTTTGAAGAGCCTGTATCTTGTCACTTCTGAATGTTTCTATTTTGGTCAACTCCTTTCTTTCTCTGCAGCTAAGAAGCTCTTAACACAGCAGGGAAGTGGGGAGCAGGAAGCCGGCCCTGCAGCAGCTGGTCTTGAGTGGAGCCAGATCCTCTCAAAACGGGAGCCCCTGAAGCCTTGGGCCTCGCTGCGTACAGGAGGAAATGTGGGTCGGAGGAAGGGAAGCAGATACGGGGTGTTCCGCCTCGTGGCACGGCACCTGGGAGGAATCTGGAAGCAGAGTTGTGCAAAGTGGTCTGGGCGCCAGTGGGAACGAAGGAGGGAAGGGAGCGAGTCTGAGCACATAAGGAGCAGGGGCCTGAAGGCGTGACATTTCATCTCTCCTGCTTCTGATTTGTCACATGAATTTGCACCCAGTCTGACGGACACCCCAACTGGGCTGTTCGCCCCTCAGGAGCTGGTGCCTCCATCCTGCTTTCCATTCCCAGAGCCCCTCAGCTCAGTGCCTGCCACACTAGTTAAATTTTATTTAACACATTTAATTTGCCTTGAATGGTATATTTGCCAGCTCATTTTTCCAGATCTCAGTTTTTATTTTTTCCAGTCATTTAAAAGGGATTCTCTCAGATCCTCTGTTGGCTAAGGGAATTAAATCTCACAGACCTCAAAACTTCCTTCCAGAGTTCTCAGGAAATGGGGCTGGCTGGCTTTCAAGCTACTTAATAACTCTAGTTAGCATTGTCTCATAGGAAGTGTGTGTGCGCTCAGAGTGGGTGACAAGCCCTACATGTGAAAGCAGGTTGTATCAGGTCCCGTCAAATGTCTGAGATGATGGTCCATCATTCCCTGCCGACCCTGGAGGGTTGAATCCAGGTGGGCAGCTGGAAGCGGAGGTCCAGACCTCAGAAGCAGTGTTTTACCACAAGTCGACACACCTGGAGCCACAACCCAACCAGCCACAGGAAACACCTCCTGAATCGGGGCTGACTGGGGCAAGAATTTGCCAAGACATATGCCCATCTCTCTCCCAGCACCCGGCCCAGCCCAGGCTGCCATCTGCCTAGGAGCTGCACACCTGGGCTGGCTCCAACCCTACATTCAGCCCGCAGTGGAACCACCCGAGCCGACTCCCTAACTGCAGCCTGGCCTAGGGTGGCCATTAAGAACATTACCTCCTTGGAGTTCCCATTGTGGCTCAGCAGTTAAGGAATCCAACTAGGAACCATGAGGTTGTGGGTTCGATCCCTGGCCTTGCTCAGTGGGTTAAGGATCTGGCATTGCCTTGAGCTGTGGTGTAGGTTGCAGAAGAGGCTCAGATCCCGCGTTGCTGTGGCTATGGTGTAGGGCGGCACCTGCAGCTCCAATTGGACCCCTAGCCTGGGAACCTCCATATGCTGTGGGTGCGGCCTTAAAAAGCAAAAACACAAAACTAAAATAAAGAAAATGAAAAGCTTATTCTTTCTATTGTCCCCTAATGTTAAACACACACACACACACACACACACACGATTACACCTTAGTAATCATAAGGGGTGCACGTTGGTATGTGATCTTGCAGCCCACACCGGAAAAATGAATATGTGTTTAGTTGAACAGACGCTGCACGCTGCCCTGAGAACTGCCCTGGCCCTGGACTGGCCGAAGAGTGGAGCAGAGGCCTCTCCAGCCCTGGGACTCACCTTGGAAACTGTGCCTAGTTTTTTGCGGGGTTTTTTTTGGGGGGTGGGGGTGGGAGGACAGTTATTTTTATAAACAAAATCCAGAGAGCAGGGTTTCAGCATTTTTCAGTTTATCCCGCTCATCCACAAGGTTGAGGGCAGGTGGAATGAAACCGCCCACCGTCAGGGGTTCCCTCTGAGCTGAGGTGCTGCCCTGGCAGGTGCTGCCCTTCTGAGGCCCCCTCCCCTCTCCCCTCCTCTCCACTTTGGGCCCAACCACGGGGTGAGGCGCAGCACCCGTCCGTTGGGTACAGATGCGGAAACGAAGGCCCAGAGAGGGCTGGCCTCCCCTTCTGTGCCTCCACGCTCCCTGCCTCTTGCCATCCGGCCTCTCTCTGGTGCCATGTCCTCGATTACTCTCTTTGGAGTATTTTGGAGTGGGTGGCTGGCCCCCTCTTTTGTTTGGCCTGTGTAAAAGCCAGTCTTGTCCGCCCCCCCCCCAGGCCCCCTACCTACCCACTGTGGATCCGGCAATGCTGCTCCCTATTGTGGCCTCCTGTCCACAGACTCGGCATGTGCCGCTTTATCTTTTACCGCTTCGTACCCATAAAATCATAGCATGATAAAGTCGCACCATAGAAATGGGTCAGAAAATGGTCATTGACAATTTACTAAGAATTATATGGAACAAAAATTCTCTTCCATTGCAATAATGACAACTTTGCTGCTGCTGGGCTTTCCCCTTTAATCAGGATACCAAAAGCTCAATAAGAATGTTCTATCAAAGGCTCATGAGCATCCTTCAAATCTTCCCTAATCCGCTCCTTCTGTTGAAAAGCCAGCATTTTACTGAGAACAGTACTCGTGTGTGTGACCCTGACAGTACTGTCAACTTAAAAAAATGCACAACCTGAACGTTAAGAGTTAGGTTTTATTTGGGGCAAAATTAGGATTTAAGCCCAGGAGACAGCATCCAAGGTAGCCCCGAGAAACCACTTCTCACTCATTCTATAATGTTTTCCCTGTATTTTAACATACCAAATATCCTAGCAAATTTAACTTTTTTTTTTCCTTTGAGATGCCTCAGTGGTCTTCTGAAGATCCCAAAGTTAGCAGAAGTTAAAAGAACTTTAATTTCAATTTCAATTTTTTGTTTGCTTTTTTTAGGGCTGAGCCCACGACACATGGAGGTTCCCAAGCTAGGGGTCTAATCGGAGCTGTAGCTGCCAGCCTACACCACAGCCACAACAACGCCAGATCCAAACTGCGTCTGCAACCTACACCACAGCTCACAGCAATGCCAGATCCTTAACCCCCTGAGCGAGGCCAGGGATTGAAGCTGCAACCTCATGATTCCTAGTCGGATTTGTGTCCACTGCACCACGACGGGAACTCCAAATATTTTTATCATTTAACAATTTAGCACACCTCTAAAGTTTCACATTACTAACATCTGGAGAGGTTATTCTCAAGTAGACATTTTAAGATACAATTATTCTTAAAATTTCACCCAAAACCTCTTATCTCACTTGGATTTAATTTCCTTATAAAGATTTCATCGTACAAATTTATTTATTTTTTGCTGGTAATTTTGCAACAGATATAATAAGAGCTTATTTAACTTCTATAAACCCAAGTTCAATAAAGTTGTTATACTTAATGTTGATGACCCTAAAGACATATCAAGAAACTTTAATATTAGATATTAATTTGCTACCGAATATTTCCCAGTTCACAGTGAATCTAAAATTCTGGCCCATTACCTTCTGTATTTTCAAGAATTTATATAAACTCTTAATTTCCTTTAAGTCAATTAAGTAGAACTCATTTACAATTTATTTTTTTTATTCTTGAAAAAATTTTTTTTTATGTTGTCTTTTTAGGGCCACACCCAAGGCATATGGAGGTTCCAAGCTAGTGGTCCAGTTAGAGTTGTAGCCACTAGCCTGCGCCTGAACCACAGCTGCGACCTACACCACAGCTCACAGCAATGCCGGATCCTTAACCCACTGAGCGAGGCCAGGGATTGAACCCACGTCCTCAGGGGTGCTAGTTGGGTTTGTTAACTGCTGAGCCAGGACGGGAACTCCCTGCAATTTATTTTTGATAATACCACCCCAAAGTTAAGACGTATGTAATGCACATGCAACCACATAGACCAACACAACCAGAGATCTCATAGATTGATTTTCCAGGCATAGTCATGATTCAGATGTCACAAAATTCAACTAGTTTAAAAAAACAATTGGAATACGTTTTTTTAAAGACTTCTTTCCCCATTTTTTTTTTTTTTTTTTCCCAGTCTCAGGAATTAGAGACGGTCTGGATAAGATAAGCCTTCCTGAGAGCCTGGTCTCAAGGCTCAGGGACAGGAAGCAGGGTCTCCTAGTTCCCTCAGGTTAGAATTTTGAAAGGATTTTTTCCTCTCTTTTAAGCTAGCTCTCTCTCACAACTGCATATGCAATAAAAAGAGTCCTTTTTGGCTATTTTCAGGGCAAAATTTTTTCTTTAATACCCAACTAAGTAGGTACTTGCAAACCTGGCTGAGGTGTTAGTTGGAGGCTGGCTTCCTGATACCCTTCGTGTTTTTATTTGTTTGTTTAAGAGACCTCAGCTGAGTTTGTTGGGGCTAAGTCTGCTTATGACATTTGAGTGGTGGGCCAGTGTGCTGCTTGAGAGCTTAATGCCTCTAGGTTTTGCCCAGAGTTGCTTCAGCCCCCTCTTATCGGGTCTCAGGTCTCCCAGTGGCATCTGGGACACCATGGCTGCTCAAATCGCCAGTTCCTATACATGTCCCTGATAGAGCGAGTTTTAACAAATGTGTGGCTCTCCCTGTGGGACCCCTGTAGGGCGCGAGGATTCAGCCTCCACCCTCCCGTTGTTACATTTCTCAGTCACTTGAGAAAACCGTAACCCCCTTGGGGGAGTCTTGTCCCTTTTCTTTCGAGCAAATGCTCTCATGTAATATCTTAACCTTTATCCCCACAAATTCCATTAATGCAGCTGAACTGAGGAAAAGCATCAGGTCAGCCTCTTAACCTAAACATTCAGCCCAGACCACTCAGTCTCTTTCAACTGAACAAACCTCAGTGTCTTTCAAAGGAGCCCCCAGTGTCTCCACTGTCGAGGTATGGTCCCCAGTATCTTTTCAACTGAACACACACACCCCCCCAGCATCTCCGCCAAGGGGTATTCTCTCCCCCCAGTATTCTCCACTGAGGAGGTGTCCCTGGCCAGCGTCCTCCCAGCATCTCTGCTTGGGGGTATCCCCCGGTATCTTTCAACCAGCACCCCCAGTATCTTTCCCCTGAGGGGGCAGGTACCCATTACACCCGGCCAAATAAAACTCAGGATCATCAACCAACACGGGAGAGCCGAGATCCAGGAGAGGCTCACCCACATTCGTCTTGGCTCCCGGAGGAGAGGGACGGGCACAGGGGTCTCTCCTGGCACCCAGGCTCCATCTCCTCGTAGAGTTCAGGTGAAGGAGAGAAGTCTCCTCAGGGTCCCTGGTTTCACAGTCGCCCTGTCAACAACAACAAAAAATGCACAACTTGAGAGTTTAAGTTTTATTGGGGGCAAAATTAAGACTTAAGCCCAGAGACAGCAACTCAGGTAGCCCTGAGAAACCAACCGCTCTGAGGCGGGGAGCGGGGAGCTAGCATACAGAGGAGGGTTTGCAATAAAGGGAAGGTAGTGGGAGCAAAAGAGGTCTGGGCTCCTGGACACCATTCCTTTGAAACGCAGCTCAGCTCTGGGGCCAGGATCCTGAGTGTTCACAGCCCTCAGGGCCCAGCGCTCACCCCTGGAGGTGGCTGCATTCGGATGACCGTGACAGCCTTTGTTTTGTCTACTTACCTGCAGCCTGGGTGTAGGTTTTTTCAGACAGCTCTGAAATAGCGCCCCAAAGAGGAAAACCGGACTGCCAGGATACGTGTGATAAAGGTGAACGGGGAGGCGCGTGCGGCCATCCACACATTTACACAAGTTTGCTGCTGATCTCATGAAGGTCACTACGAGTCACGGATATCCATCGCCATGAAGGAGTTTAGTGTTTTTCTAGATATGAGTAGATGCATGAATTGGGCTCACAAAAACTTCTCCTAAAAACATCGATTTGAAGTCCTGATCTCAATTTTCCCAGAGCACAGGAGGGCCTTCACTCCTGGTCTCCACCCTCCGCTCAGAGGCTGCTGCGGGTTGGCAGCTGCAGGGCTCATGATTTAATCCATGTAGAGCCCGATGGCAAGTGCCAATCTCCAGTTCACAGTACGTTAATTCGTCGTGTGAATCTGTCACTTGGCAAACACCTGCTTGGACGGTCTGCGCGTGCGCAGTAACCTCTCCCTACTCCCAGCCCAGCAGCGCTGGAAGGAGCACGAGAAGGCATCTGCTTTGTCCCCTGGACTACAAAGAGGGGCCATTGTGGAAGACTGGTGCCCAGAGAGAGGAAGGGACTTGCCTGGGGTCCCTAACCCGTCATAGAATTGGGACTGGCTATACAAAGTCAAGTGCAAAGTCAGCACCCTCCCCACCTTCCCCCGGCTCCCACCCCAGCTTCCCACCAGGCAGAGCCACTGGACGCTGGTAGTGGGAAGGGTGGTGGAGACCTTCCTAGCACCTTCCTCTAACTGCCGAAGGGCCGGCCGGCCACTGAGGGGAAGCAAGTCCACCACAGAGTCTGCCATAGTCAGACGGCTGCTGGAGTGAGGCCCAGCAGTTTCCAGAAGCAGGCTTGATGAGCCCAGCCAACACGTAGAATCTGAGCTCCAGGGAGCTGCCCCAGGCCAGGCAGGGGGCATCCTGACTTTGGTGTCACCCCTCAGCCATGGGCTCCAACCGAACGGGTGGCAGAGAAGCCCCCCAGCTGCTGGGCCACTTGCCAGGACTCTGAGATGTCAACAGAGAAAAATAAAGCCCAGGAAACCATTGCGGACCCAGTTGGCCCAGAGAAGAGAGGAAATTGCCAGAAACTGCCTGGAAGAGGCTATAAAACGAGAATAAAATGGGATGATAATTTATGACGTGCAGTAAAAACATCAGGGGAAGCTGAGCAGCCAGTGAGGGTTCATTGCCCTCTGCTCTGTGGCCCTTTAAGCATGCTGAGCCCTCCCCCCCCACCACCCTGGCAGCCCCCACATTTTGGAAAGCCCTGCCCCTCCCCCACATCATCCAACCCTTGCTACGAGGCACCTGCCCCTCTCCCCCAGCTCCTGGGGCCTCAATATCTTCATACTAAAGGCTGCTTTCCTTGCAGGGCACCTGACGGGCCTTACAGCAGCTCCGGGAGGGCCTTTCCCTGAAGACGTGAAGGGACCAACTCAAGGTCACACAGCTAGTCAGTGGCAAAAGTTCAAGATCAAAATTCCTTTTCAAACCCACCCCACTCTCCTTGCCAGAAACAGAAAATTGGGAGTTCAAGATCTAAGTGCAGGCTCGTCTCCGCTTCCAACTCCCCCGCCCCACCCAGAGCCCCAGAGCCTTGTGGGGAAGTGGGGCGGCCCCAGAAGTTGGTCAGCAAACCTCGCCAAGGTCTGATCCTCCAGGCTGCCCTGCCCCCAGCCCACGGATCTGGGTTACCTACATGCCACTGCCCTTGTGGAGCTCCGGGCTGTTCCTGCTCCTAGGCGCTCAGTTGGGTCCCTGCAAGGGCCAGCCACGTACCCCAGGGAGCTCGGACTGCCCTTCCCCCACTCACTGCCAGTTGCGAGTTGTTCCACGTGTTCTGAAGAGGGGGACGGGCCGCTTGTCCCATGTAGGGACTATTGATACCTGTCCCGGCCACATCCTTCCAGGTGGGCTTGGGAGGTGCCTAGAGCAGAGGGAGCAGCGGGCTGCTCACATCCCAGTGACTCTCCAGTAGGGTGAACCTTCTGTGCAGTGTTCTTCTGTGGGGTGACTCTTTAGTGGGGTGAACCTTCTGTGCAGTGTTCTTCTGTGGGGTGACTCTTTAGTGGGGTGAATCTTCTGTATGCTGCTCTTCTGTGGGGTGACTTTTCTGTGGCATGCCTTTTGTCCCGTGTAGTGATACGTGTCCTGGCCACATCCTATCAGGTGGGCTTGGGAGGCGCCAAGAGCAGAGGAAGCAACGGGCTGCTCACATCCCAGTGACTCTTCCGTGGGGTGACTTGGAGGCTCCCCACTGGACCATCCGTTTGTAGGTGGGAGGGTGGGAGCCCAAGGCCAAAGAGGAGAACTGGCAGGGGGGTGGCAGGGAGCATTAACGCTGCTTCCACCACCAACCCCGCCTTACCCACGGCGAAGTACCCTTGGGAAGCTCTAGGGAGGTCGAGGCTGTGATGGGACTTGGTAAACCTCCCAGCCCGTGAGCCGCAGGGGCTGGAACTATCCTTGGCTGAGCAAATGGGTCAGCACCAGGCCTGTCCCAGCCACCATCAGTCCCCAGGCGTCACTGTTGCCGTACCCCTGCCACATCAGGAGCCTGCATGTTGTTGTGTGGGTCCTCCCACCAAAGCAAGCCTAAAGCTGAGGGGAAGCAAAGGCGAGTCCACCTCAGGCCAACGTGGAGAATCTGAGGGTCACTGACCCAGAATACCCCCCAAGGCCACCCCTACACCTCCTTCCCCCACGATCCCACAGAGGAGGGCGAGCCTGTCAGCTCCAAGCCCGCTCTCCCCACTGCTTGTCTACTCGAAGCTCAGACGGTCCTGTTCCCCCCTCATTCTTAAGAACGGGGGTCGGCAAGGACCCCCAGCCTCCTCAGGGGCCCACGGCTCTGGCTGAGCCTGTCCCGGAGTTCCCGAAGACCGTTTGGGGACCAGGCTTGGCAGCAGCCGCCCTAACCCTGTCTCCTGTGATAACGTCCTAATCCATTCCAAGAACCCCAGTTTCTTCCACCTGGCTGGTCCCCCCCCTTTTTTTTAACACAGTAAATCCTTGAATCAGGTAATACTTAAGGGGACAATTCTTTGTCAGCCCAGAGCACAGAACTTCCAAAGTTATTCTCCAGAGGAGGGGGTGCCACCACCAGGGTCCTGGCCAGGAGTCCCCTCTTGCTCTGCAGACACCCAAGGGCCCCTCCTGCTGAACTGTTGGAGGTCCCACCCCCAACCAGCTCGTCTCCAAGAATGACTTCTTTCCTCTCCCCCAAGCCACAACACCCCCTCCCTTACGAAACTTCTGTTCCTTGAGTGGGTTGACATACGCAGCCTAACAGTTACA
The DNA here is from genome assembly GCF_054392235.1 of Sus scrofa. Lineage (NCBI taxonomy): Eukaryota > Metazoa > Chordata > Mammalia > Artiodactyla > Suidae > Sus > Sus scrofa. Next base: position 38,630,487 of record NC_139389.1, on the reverse strand, counting down.
TAGGAAGCACGTTTTAAAGTGATTTTACTCAAGGCATTTAGGGACCAGGGCAACTTCCCAGAGCCCTGAAAATCAGCAGTGTGGTGACCCCTCTGGAAGAGCCCTGTCGTGTTTAACAAACCCTGCAGTGCTCACAGGGCCTGTCAGCTTCCTCTTGCTTCCTTTTGGAAAACAAAATCCGAGGATGCGGGAGGGAGAAAATCCCCCACACAATCACCCACCCCCACAGGGGAAAGAACCCCCCAGACCGTTTTTCCCTGTTCTGGACATTTTTTTCCAAACTCTCCAAGGGGAAGGACGGGTTTCTGTGGCTGAGCCCAGAAATGAACTCCCTGGAGTTTCCTGCAGTCTGGTTATCTGGCATCCTTACAAGCGGCTTGTTCCTCTCCGTCCCTTGATGTTCTGCAGACAGGAGCGGGTGCCTTTGGAAATGGACCATAGCCGCTCCAAGCCGCAGGTGGTTCCCATCACTCACCTCGTGGACCGCCGGCCTCTCCGGAGGGCCTCCTGTTCTCTGCTCAAAGCCAGGGGGTCAGCCTTGTTCCTTCCTGGTTGCCCGCTGCCTGGCTGGGCTGCTCCGAGTCAGCCAGAGGGCGGGGCCTCGGCTGTGCACCCGGTGCTTGTGGCACAAAGGCCCAGTGTGGCCCTGGGGGCTCCCAGCCCTCGCAGAGCTTACAATCTGGTAAGGGACACAAGACAGCACTGGCCCCGAGAAGGGTGTAGGGCTAAGACGCCCGACGCGCAGCTGTGAGCTGAGGTGGGAGAGCCCGCTGCAGGGACCCCGCTCTGCAGGCCCTTGTCCCCAGACCCAGAATGGAGGCTGGGTCCTAACTGGGGGCAAGTCCCTAATTAGCCTGAATTCATAGTCTTTCTCTCTCTGGTGACCATGCAGGTGAGGTCCCCACTGGACAGAGCTCAGCTCTTTCACAACAGGCGTCTGGCCCTTTTCCTCCCAGACCCGCCTGGCCCTGCACTTCCCCCAACCTCCCTCTGTTTGCGTTTGGCCTGACGTTTCTATTGATGTATTGATCCCTGCTCATTGCTCAGTCTGGGGGCCCTCAGGGACAGCTGCCTCACATCTGGGGCAGGGCGGGGTGGGGAGAGCTGACTCTGCAATCGGATTGGAGATTTGTGTAGGCTGTGGCTGTCCTCAGGGAAGGGGGGAGGGCTTTGTCCCACCCCGGAACCTAGCTGACACATCATTCTCCCCATCTGCATGGGGGGGGGGGCTTTTTATCTCCTCTCATCACCAAGGTGAAGAGGCTTCACATAATAAAGGAAAGTGCTTTCAAATCTGTAAAATGCCAAGGGAGGAAGCGTAAGCCCGGATTCCTTGTTGCTACACCTGCCACCCCCGCCCCAGGACCTGTGAGGTATGTAGCCAGGCGTGGCCTAGAGGGTGCAGGTCTGCCCTCAGCCCCTGCTCAGCTCAAAAGCCGCTGGTCCATGGAGCAGGTCCTCCAGGGGTCTAGACAAGATGCGCCGTCCCAGCCCACAGAGCCCCCTCCGGACCTGGGGGGGCCTCCTGACCTCCATCTTGTGGAATCTGGACTCCTCCTGGAAAAGCTCTCATTTTTGCACAAAAATCCCAAACAGACGCTGAACCAAAGGCGACATTCAGGCTGAGGGCAGAGCGAAGGAAAGGGAGCTGCTTCTTGGTCTTTGTCTTTTTGTTCCCTTGAAACATTTCCTTTCTTTGGCTCTTTCCAGCTCCAGAGCCCTGCTCTCCTGGCCCCCGTCTTTCTGCTCAAGGGGACACCAGCTGGCCTCAGGTGGGACAGAGTGAGACTTTCCTTGGTCATTATGTGTAGCATTAATGTGACTTCTGGTGGCTGGGCACGCTGCTGCATGCAGCCCAGCAAGACCTGAGCGACTGTACCTCGAGAGATGCATGTCCTCATGTCAGTGAGGCGGGAAAGAGGCAGGGCCCAGCCTTGTCCAGCCCTGCCACAGCTGAGTGTGAGCAGTTATTTCTTGCATCCAAGCCCTGGTTCCCTCCAGGGCTGGAGGCCAGACCTTCCCCAGAGTCTCCTCTTTGGCTCTGACATTCTCGGCTGTAAGACACCAGGGGTCAGACAACTCCATAAAGAGCCATCTTGGAGTCCCCATCGTGGCTCAGTGGCTAGCGAATCCAACTAGGAACCATGAGGTTGTGGGTTCGATCCCTGGCCTTGCTCAGTGGGTTAAGGATCCCACACTGCCGTGAGCTGTGCTGTAGGTCACAGATGAGGCTCGGATCCTGCATTGCTGTGGCCGTGGCGTAGGCTGGCAGCTACAGCTCTGATTAGACCCCTAGCCTGGGAATCTCCATATGCCGCAGGTGTGGGCTTAGAAAAAGACCAAAAAAAAAGAGTCATCTTGTCAGAATCATCCAAATCATCCACAGAGGCCCCCTCAGGCCCCAAGCGGGCAGCCTCAGAAGGAAACCAGACTTTACCTAGACTGCCTTGCCTCTCTGCCAGAGCCAAGGGCTGATGCTGTGCGCTTCCATGACTGAGAGCTGGGTCCCCTGCCGGACCCTTGCACTCACCGTCTGCCCCCCTGTGGCCTCCACCCCTGGCCTTGTAAAACCGGCTAGGCTCCCCGAGACACACTGGCATCCATCAGGCACATCTCCCACACTGACCCCCTTCTCCAGGTGGAATGTCCTCCCGGTAACCTGGTCCAGTCGCCTGGGAGGCAGGTCTTCCTCCTGGCACCATGGCAAGCCCCAAAATCGGGGTGTTAATTTCTCTGAACAGCTGCTTGCACCAGTGGGTCTGGTGTGAAGCAGTTAGAAACCTGAGGGCAGTGCATCTGATCAGCAAGGTGGCAGGGAAGCGAGCCATCCCTTTCCAGATCCCCCCCAACCTCCCCGACCCTGCCTCTACCCTGAGACCCAGGTCCCCAGGGAAGCGAGCCATCCCTTTCCAGATCCCCCCCAACCTCCCCGACCCTGCCTCTACCCTGAGACCCAGGTCCCCAATCCCTGATTGGGGACCCAGGTCCCCAGCCCCTCCTTCCCAGGCCTGGCCCAGGACCCATCCGAGCCTCTCGCACCCTCACCCCATCCCACGCTCATCATCAGCAAGGGAAGCCCTTATTAGACGTGAAAGACATCACCATAGCGGTGAAGAGGACTAAGATTTCTGCAGAGGTCAGGCTTAAAAACAATTTAAAATGAGAGCACAGGATGCGATTTCTTGGGAAGACAGTGTTCTGCTGACAAGGAGGGGCCGCAGGCTGAGAACACAGGGAGAGGGAAGCCTGCCCTGGCTCAGAGCAGCAGGAGGAGGAGGGGGGTCCACGAGTGGGCTCAGCAAAGGTGGGGTCTGTCTAGAAACCCTCAGCAGAGAGCCCAGTGGGGACGGTAGCGTTGGAGGAGCCTGGAGAGGGAGTGCCCACCCTGGCCTGGGAGCCGAATGTGTGAACCAGTGTGAGTTTGGGCTTGGGAGGCCGGCAAGGCTTCACAAGGTGCTTCATGGAGCTGGACCCCATGGCAGGTGGGGACAGCCCGCATGGGAAAGGGGCAGCACGCACGTGACCTACTGATGTAGAGATGGTGGGAGGCTCTCCCCACAGCCCCTCTTCCTTCGCCTGCCCTGATGTTGCATTAGCAACGAAACTCCTCTGGGGGGCGGCGGCGGGGGTGGGTGCTGGGGGCCAGCAGTGCGGAGAGGGGCAGGCAGGGCTGAGAGAGCCCAGAGTGGGGAACCACCCAGGAGGGAGCCACGGCAGGCCTGGGGGAGGCTGGATGAGGGAGGGCGCACTGGCCTTCGGGGCTGGGGGTGAGGTGGGGACGTGGCAGGGGCCACCGGGGAGGCTGAGGGAGCAGAGATAGAACCTGTGAAGGCCTACCTGGGAACTCAGTGTCAAATGGCTCCTTGTGCTGACCTCGCACATAAAATGAAGGCACAGTGACCTGCGAGACTAACCATCTTGCTCAAGCGACATCCTGACCTCATCGCTGGTGCCTGAGACCAGCCTACCGTGCGACACCACACATCTCCGACTTGCTCACGACTATGTGACCACCAGAGTCCAGCTGCAGGCGAAAGATACACTCACCCTCCCACTTCAGGGGATCCAATTTCCCATCCGCAGAGTATAAGAAGGACCCACCAGAAGGGCAGGGGACTGGCTTTTTTTCACGGGTCAGTCACCCTCTCCTTTCCCTTTAATAAATTTTCTTCTCTGTGCCTGAACACCTGGCTTGTTCTCTTTTTCTCTGCACTCGCCTTCCAGAAATGATAAGCACCCACAAGAGGGAGCAAGAAATGGGCTCTCGCCCCTGCTCCGCACCCCTGCAACTGGTGTGGTGTCCCCGCTGGGAGCACGGTCACCTCAGGAGCAGCGGGAGTGGGAGCGGGGTCCCCAAACCCCTCCCCACCTGGCAGAGGCTGAGCTGCACTACAGGACTGTCCCCCACTGGGGCTCCATTCTGACCTCGCTGGCTGTGCCCTGCCCGCTGGAGGTACGCACAGCACCCCGTGCAGAGTCTGGTCCCCTTGAGCATCTGAGGATTGGCTCAGCACAGGAGAGGGGGACATGCCACCTGACCCAGGTAGCCCTGAGCTGTGGCCAGGGGTGCAGGTGGAGGTGGGGGGTCCCCTTCCTGATGGGGAAGGGAGGCCTTTAGTCTGTGGCAACCTCTCCTTCCTGGAGAAAACCAGACCAGGGGTCTGGGGTCTGGGGACAGAAGAAGCTGTATCCATGGTTGAAAGTTACCCGGGGGAAGTCCCCCCAAAAGCCCATCGTCCCAGCCTCGGCAGCCACGTATCTGAAGAGCTTTTTCTCTGATGGGTGAAAAGCCCCCGCTGGAGTGCTGTCAGGCAGAGAGCCATGTTTCCTTGGACAGCAAAAGTCTCCAGAAGTGTCATCGTGCGTGTGTGGGAGTGGGGTTCTCAGCCACCCCACTCCCCCGCCTGATTCTGTCCCCTCCTCCCCAGTGGGGAGGCTGAACCTCGTAATTATCTTTCATTCTCCTGCTGGGTCTCGGCTGGGATCAACTACCACCACTTACCTGTCCCCAGAGGACATGCTGCCCTGGTCTCCTGGCCCCGGTTTCCATAAAGGGCGTCCACCTGCCTCTGTCCCGACCGGCTTTCCTTGTCAAGGCCTCCCGCAGCTGACGGAGGTTGCAGGGGAAGGTTGGTCAGGGTAGGAGGGCACCACAGATGCACAGGAGGCAGTGAGGGACCCTGGCCGGGGGGTGTGGGGGGGCAGACAGAAGTCCCTTCTCCCCTCAGGACTGCTGCCCACACCTGGCTCCCCTCCCCCACCACTGCCTCAGCTCTCTGTTTCCCCAATGATTCTTTTCAGCTTCATGTCCCAAAGTCCCATGGCTAATCCCCCCACCCCTGCTAATCCTGCACCCCCCACCGCCCCCCCCCCCCCGCCCCTTGTGCTCTGAACCCTTTCTAGATCAACCTTCTGGGAAGCAGAACCCCTTCGCCCCGTGTCCTCTCTCCACCCCTGGCCTCACCTCAAGCTGACTTGCCTCGAGGGGCTGGGACTGGCCAGGTGCGCCCTCTCTGGGGCCAGGCGGTCCTCTTCAGAAGGAACCCTGGGCGAGGCAAAGTGGTGGCTCAGGGAGCCCCTCTCCCAGGCTCAGCCCCATCTCCACCGTCCCTTCCCCCCGCCACCCCCGCAGAGCCTGTCGCTCACTTCTCTAAGAGGCAGGAGAGGGGTGTCTACAGAGCCCAGGGCCTATGGCAGGGGGATCTGGCATTGTCCTGAGAGCTCCTCCTGCCCCGGCACTCGACATGGACAAGGAAGTGGACACCCAGGCAGGGTGCTGGCCGTGGCCTCTGTCATCATGTCAGGGCAGCATCCGTCAGGTTTCTCCACCAATGTGGAGGGAGAAAGGGAAGCCCTGGTCTCCTGATTCTGCAATTCTTCTGCCCTTGCATCTCCCTTCCTGCTGCGTCCCCTCCCCGGGCTTCCCCAGACTGTGCCTGGCCTTAGCTCTGGGCTGGGAGTGGTGGGGAGGGCGCTGGGGAACCTCTGGTCACCTCTGGGGCTTCTTTCTCACCACGTGTGATGACTGAGTTTCCAACCCCGACAGAGGTACGCTGAAACAGAACGCCCCTGACAAGTTTGCTTCTGAAGCATGCGGGAGATGTGGGCCTGGAGACGCGGCCTCCTGGCCCTCAGGTCACGCGGGCCTGCAGGTGGAAATGCTGCAGTGGAATCCACTCACTTCTTTGTAAGCATCCATCCATGGGTCTGGCTTGAGCCTACCAAATTCCCTCTGATTTGCTACTTTCTGTGTTTCCACTCAAAGTCGTCTTGCTTTTCTGTGCTCAGATCCCCAAAGCTGCCTCTGTCCTTACCCTGAGGCAGCAGTGTCCCTGGTCATCCCCCCCACGCCCCCGCCCCCAGCACCCTGTTCTTCTTACCCACCTCCCTGCCCCGCCCCGCCCTCGTATAGCCACACCCACTGTGCCAGGATTGGCTGACGGGGCAAGATGGAGAAAGACCCTGACCACTGGCCAAGGAGGGAAGCCTGCAGCCTGGGCTGCAGCTCAGCACCACAGGAACTGTTCTAGAAACACAGGCGCCCAGCCCACCTCCCAGAGCTTCCGGTCACCCAGTCTGGAGTGGGCCATGCTGCGCGGGCATGTCCCGAGCAGGGGACCAGGGAGGAAAGAGGAAGCTCTTCTGTTACCGCCCTGCCCCTCTCCACGTGGGGAAAAAAAGAGGTGCAGAAACTGCAGGGGGAACAGTTGCCGGTAATTGTTACCAAACTTTTGAAAAACGAGAAAAAACAAAGAAATAAAAGCCGTAGATAATTAAGTACATAATTGTACACACCACTTGTTAATTAAGCTTTTACCCCTAGAACCTGACAGAATCTGCTTATAAGGTGAGAGCGTGAGGGAATGCGGCAGATGGCGAGCCATCTGCACCGCGAACGCTCTGTCGATGAAAACTTCCCGGCCTCACAATGAGAATGAGATGCTAAATGCAGTTTTCCGGAGCGAAGTGATTTATCTTCATTCTGTGCAGAAAATGAGTTGACTGCACGGAGTGAGGATGAAAGAACGGCGGGGCGGGGGTGGGGTGGGGGTGGGCTTGGGCCGTAATGACTGCGGCTCCCCCTCCGCACAGACCACACCTTGGCTTGAGTGGCCCAGGGAGCCGTCCAGGACCCCTTTGGAGGGCGGCGTAGCCAAGGAGTCCGATCAAACGGTTCCTCTCGGATTTGGTTGGGGAGTGGGGTGAGGGGGGTCAGAGACCTGCGGAAGGTCTTGAGAAAAGTGGATGGGTGGGAGCGTCCAGAGTCTCCTTATTTCTCAACTGTCAGCCCACTGCCTGCCATTGGGATGTTAGCGCTTCTGCTCTCAAAGGTCCTTGACCTCGTCAAGCCTAGTTCCTCAGCTGTAAAATGGAGATAAACTACCTACCTGGGCTGATGTGAAGCCTGGCAAGATGATGCAGATTATGTTAAACAGTTTGAAGCTGCTAATGATCATCAGCCTGGAGCCCTGCGAGATCATCTCTGCTTTCAGGGCACCCCTGACTTGACTGGAGGTGCAGGCACCACAGGGCAAGCCCCAAGCCCTGGCCCAACCCTTGGTTGACCCTCGGCCCCCTCTCCATTCTAAGGGCCTCCCTAGTTCTGCTGCTCTTGCTCTGAGAGCCTGGCACAGGCGGCCTTGCAGAAACTGGCCGCTGGAAGGAGGGAGGGCCCCCTGGGAGAGGGACTCTTGGGGGTCAAGGGGTGGCTGGCCTCCTGGAGAGGTTTGCTGGGGACATGGGCTGGGGAGCAGACACAGCCCTGTAGGCACCCGGCATATCTCCGACTCTTACCTACTCGGTCCTCAGAACCAATCACCACCCAGGAAAGGGGCTGCCTTGGCCTCATGCTCAGCCCTGGCCCTGTCCCGGGGGGTCACATAGTACAAAGCATGGTGACCTGTGTGTGTGGAGGCCCCCTTCCCTGTGGGCCCCATCTCCCTAGTTGAGTGGTGGTTTTAGCCAGTTTCGGGCCAGAACCCCAGCCTTTGACCCCTATGGCCAAAAGTGGGGGTCCTCTTTACCTCCGGGGTGCTACCCATGTGCTCATTGGAGACTCTCCCTACAAGGATGAGGAGAGAGCCCTGTGGGGCCGTGGAGACGTGGCTGCCTTTCTTCCAGGCTTACCCCCCACCCTGCCCCTCCTGTGGGGCCAAGCTTGGGGTTCCACTGTGGGCTTGTGGTCCCTTTCCTGCAGCTGCCCTGGCCCTTTGGCAGTAGTTAGTTCTTCTACAGGGAGCCCCCGGAAGCCCTGCTCCCATCACATGACAAGGACCAGCAGAACCCCCGCCTGCCCCCAGAAGGTAGGGCTGGGCCCCTTGCGCAGGACTACATGGGACAGACTCACCTCTGAGCAACCCCTGGGCCTCTCCCAACAGGGTACCTGGACACAGAGCACCCCCTTCCCTTCTCCCCGGGGGTTGTGTATGGGGGGTGGATCCGGATCCCCGGGTTCCAGGCCGAGGCTTCAGTTGGCCTGGCCCCTCCCTTCTTTGAAGGCAGATGATGGTGTTGGTCCCAGAAAAGACAGAAGTAGCGCCCTTCAGACTCGCCGCTTCCTGTCTCGGTGGATTTATTACTCTCTGCCCTTGGCCGACCTCGGCACAGGAGCAGGTTCTTAGCTGCAAGGAGTCCCGGAGATGGTGGGGTCCGTGTCCCCTCATTTTACAGATACGGAGGCTCAGGCCCTCTGGGCAGTAGTGACTTAGCGCCGTCACCAAGGCGATGGTGGCCCCGGGACCACTGCAGAGCAGCCATGCAGGGCCCTGTGCCATGAGCACCGAGCAGACGGAGAAGATGGTTTCAGGAAGGAGGTGGCAAGAGAGGAAAAGCCATTTGCTGGCCATCGTTAGGAAGGTGGTTTGTCAGGACAGTAGGGTCTTCAGAGACAGGGCATGGTGGCTGCATCTCTGAGAAGGAGCCCCTGACTGAGCAGCTCAGGGCCAGGGCTCCCTTCTGACACCCTTTTCCTGACCAGCTGGGATGACTTGGACAAAAAAAGCTGCCCTTAGGACTTGGGGTGGGGTTGGAGGGGGAAGTGGAGGCCAGAGGGAAGGGCCGGAAGGGGGGCTCAGGTCTGGGCCCGGGTCCAGAACCTGGTCTGTGGCCCCTGTAGCCGACAAGAGCCAGCCAGGCCCCAGACCCCCGAGCTCAGCTCTGCACAGGGGAGGGTGTGCCAGCCAGGTGCCCATTGCGGGGTCTGGGCAGCTGTGGGGTGGAGCTGAATCAGCACAGATCCTGGGCTGAAGCACCCGGGACCTTCGGGGAGGACCCCGGGGACCATGGACCCCTCTCAGGGGAGGAACAAAGGGCTCCAGACCCTTGGCGGCGTCACTGGGCCAGGGAGGTGGAGGAGCGGAGCGCTGTACAGGCTTGAAAGCAGGGGCAGCGGTGGAGAGGGGCGGAGCGGTGTTATGAGGCCAAGGGCCCGCAGCATTCTGGAGGGGCCCCCAAGCACGGGAATGAGGGGTTGATGGGGGAGGGGGCCCCAGCTCCAGGCTTTGGACCCTGTTCTCTCCTCCCACCTCACCCCTGTAGCACCTTTCAGATGCCGTCCGCGGAGGAGGGGGTGCCTGGGACACAGAGAAATATAACTGTCCCGGGGACTGGAGCCTCATGTGGGATCCACCAGGGCATCTACCTGTAGAGCAGTCGCCACGGGAAGGTAAATGGTAACTGAAAGCTCGGGGCAGAAATTGGCTTGGGGGGAGGCCCACGCGGCTGTGTGTGTGTAGCTCCTTCCTGAGAAAGTGTCAACATCAAGCTAAGCAGCTGGGGGGGTGGAGAGGCTTCTGCCAGCACATGCCTGGGTGGTTTGCCGACTCCTCAGCTGCCCAGCCTCTCAACCCCCTTCCTATGCCCGGGGCCCCTCTCCCCCAATTAAGCGGAAAGCCTGCCGCCTTTTACAGAAATGCAGCAGACCTGATCCCCACTTTTCCATACTCCGTTGCAGCGTGACTGTGTTAGCAGCCCAGGCCCACCAGAGGCCCACAGCACCCCAGGCCTTGAGTGGGAGGCTGGGGCGGGAAAAGCCTCCATTCGGTGACAGTGGCGGCCTGGCCATCCTGGTTGCCAAGGCCAGCTATTCTTCCAGGAGCACCCAGCAGCTCCCCAGCATCCAGGCCTGACTGCTGTGCATTCCGCAGGGGCTGGGCCTCCAGGGGAACCGTGCCACCCCTGTGCGCCAGCTCTGCAGCTGAATTTCGGATGCTGTTCCGGGTCAATGTCCTTGCAGAGTCTCAGCCTTCTGGCGTCCTTTATTTAATAAATTCCCTTTCTGCTCACATCCGCCAGTGTCATTCTCTGCGCCCTGCAAATAAGAGCACTGCCTGATAGATGACCCCTTGGCACTGCCACCTGTCAGCTGTCCAGAGTCACGCAGCTGGTGGTGGCACACCTTGGACAAGTCCCAAGCTTGCAGCACTGCCCCACCTGCTCCCCAGTCAGGCCAGGAGCCATAGGGGACCAGTGAGTGCCACCTGTGTGCAGACACGGGACACATCCCCACTAGGCGTGATGGCCAGACAGACCTCTTGGAGATGGTGGGCCAGCAGGGTAAGTAAATGAAAGGGGCTCAGAGGAAAGGGGATGGTTTTCTGGGAAAAGACTTTACACTGAGCGTGACTATTTGGACGGTAGGGCTGGGAACTGGCTGAGGCTGGGGGACATGGCCCCTGTGCCAATATGTCACCCCCCGCCCCCGGCTCTGGGCTGACAGCAGTGAGGAACAAAAAATGAGCAGTTGGCAACAATTAATTGCTACAACACAAAGAAAAATTGTTTTGAATATTAAAATTATAGATATAAAGCTATTAGGCGCATGATTCAGAGTTTATGAAAACATTATTTATATTGATTTATTCCCAGAGCCATCAAGACTCCTTGAAAATAATTAAAGTTGACATTTCCATTGCTGAAGCTAAATGTTGATATCACATAATGAAAATTATATGCTAGGGATGGGTTGCGCGTGGAGAAAGCATTAAAACAAACACCAGCATCCGCAGAGCCTCGCACCCCTCCCCCATTACTAAGTACCGGCCACCAGCGGACGGCCTCTGAGGCTCTGCACCCACTGGCCATCAGGAGGGGACACGGGAGTGAGGAGGGAGGCAGGCTGAAGGAGGAGGTGTCTTCCTTCCTTCGGAACTTGCCCAAACTCCTCTGGCCACAAAGCTGCGCCCTCCGGGTGTGTGCCCATCCTCACCTGTCTTGAGGCAGCCCGTGGCCTTGGGGGTCTTTGTTTGTTGCCGGCTTTATGAGAGCCAGGGATCTCCTCTTGGGAGCCCTGAGTCATCAGTTTGGTCCCGGGGGCCTTTGGGTCAGGGAACCATCACTGCTCATATTTTCAGCTAACCTTCTCCAAGCGTCACCATGTCCCCAGCCCTATGTCACTTAAGGGTTGGGGACTCTGAGACTCCGAGCCAAGTCTTGACTTTGAGTGGCCTCCTCTGATGGGAGACAGAGCCGGGCCACTGTGACAACACGGTGTCCAATGAGCCCTGGCAGCGTAGGCATCAAGGTGGGTGCCAGGACAGTCATGGCAAATGGCAGCACCCCAGAGCACAGAAGCCTCGGAGACCTGGCCCGCCATCACTCCCCTGTTATTTGGTTCCAAACCAGCCTTGTGTGAGCTCATCTGATGGGAGAATCTTGATCTTAACCGGAACCTAGAGACATCTGGGAAATGCAGATTGTAACTTTCCAGGCACTTAGCGCAAAAGAAAAGCAGAGAAGAGAAGGGGCGGGCGACCCCTCGAGCCAACCTACGGAGCCCACCGCACAACCCTTCCTGTCTTGTGTTTGTAAATGAGCTGAGCCATCTGGCTAATCTGCCCGGCCCCTATCGCTATACCACGGACCTGGCCATGGGGCCCAGCCTGCTTTCCATCCAGAAACTCTGTGGAGAGTGAGAAGATTTTGCCTTGCAAGCGTCCCTCTAACTGTCACCATGGCCTTAAAGACTGGAGATGATTCTGGTCACAAGGAGGGGAGAGGAGGGAGAGGTAACATAATGCGGAGAGCAGCAGGGGATGATCACGCCCAGCAGTGGGGCCAGGGCACCAGCGGAGGTCAGAGTGCCTGAGCTTGCGGCCGCCTCCCACACCAACTCAGCCCCAGCCCCAGCCTAGGGCTCGTCTGCCCTGTGCCTCAGTTTCCTCACCCCTGTGAGGCCTTGAAGCCTGTGTCTGTGAGTTCCATCACGGGCATCTCCTCTGCGTTGCATAATGTCACGCACCTAGTGAGTGGCAGAACTGGGACCTGAACCCAGGTTTGTCTGACCCCAGAGACTCTTTAATTCAAAGTCCAAGAGGAAGGGGACAAGCTCGGGTGAGATTGCGATAAACCTAGAGAGAGCCATGCAATCAGCCAGGTACGTGTGTGTCCGGAACACCTCCTCTGTGCCAGGTTGGTCTAGTGCTGGGACAGCCAGGGCCATGCCATCTCAGCAAGGGGAGTGACTTGGTCACCCTGCCCTCCTGGAGCCTCGGGGGAGACATGGACAAGGAGAAAGCACAGGTGAGAGGGTGAGCAGCATTGGGGACACAAAGCAGGCGAGTTGGGGATGGAGATAGGGTGACCCAGGATGCAAGGAGGGCCTCCCGAGAAGGTGACTTGAAGGCACCCAGCCAGGGGACCCTGGGGGAGAAGGTTCCAGAGAGAGAGAGCAGCACCTTCAGAGGCAGGGGTGGAGTGAGGTGGGTGTGGCTGGGTCAGAGCGACAACAGTGATGGGGGGTTGCGGGGGGTGGGGGGGAGGAAGCAGGAGAGGAGCCACAGTGGCCATGGGACCTGGAGTGAATACCGGACCTCCTGCAGGGGTTAGAGCAGCACTGTGGCTCAGTCTAGTCCGACTTTGGTTTGGCAAGATGGCTCGGCTGCTATGTCCAGTGTGGGGCAAGGTGGGAGCAGCGAGGCCAGGCTGTGGCAGTGCTTCCCGAGAGACAGGGAAGTTTCTGGGGGTCTGTGGGTACCTCCCAGTAGGTACTTGGGTGGAAGCCTGGTGGCAAGAGAGGATCAGGGGAGGCTAGGTTCGGATTCTGGGTCAGGGGTCAAGGGCAACAGAGGGAAGTAGGTGAAGTGGATAATTAACGCCGGCTGAGCCCAGATTGGTCTGACTTCAAATTCTGTACCTGGAGGTCTGATAGGCATGCCTGGAGCATACAGCTGGCTGCCTCTGTCCCCTGGCTCCGCACAGCCTCCAACGCCTGGGTGCCCCAGCCTCCTACGCCTGGGTGCCCCAGCCTCCTGGGTCCATGGGTACTGCCGTCAGCCACGGCCTAGGATGCATGTCTCCCGTGGGTTCTGAAATGACCCCAGAGTTTTCTTTTTCCGGTTAGAAATTTACCAAGTCCCCCCCAGCCTGACACCACCCCCCCAATCTATACCCTGCCTGTGCTCCTCAGACCTTAAAGAATATTTAACCACCTGTTAAATGATTTATCCCATTGAGGCTCCAGAGCTCAGGGCATCTCACGGGCCTCCTGGAGAATTAACTAGAGCCATAAATCAAAGCGACATTTGAGAAATTTCCAGCCGCCTCAGACGGTAGGCAGTGGCTCGGGCCCAGACAGGGGAAATGGCATTTCGATGGGGGGGAAATGGCATTTAGGATGGAGAGGCAAGAGTGCTGGCTGGGAGTGGCCTCCAGGCAGCCCAGCTCTGAAGGCGGTGGTGGGCCAAGGACACTCTGCTTCTGCTGGGCTCTGCGGGGACGGCAGGCGTATTCCCTTGGCTCCTTGGGTCAAATGCAGGCAGCACCTTAACTGCTCAACACGTCCGGAGCCTTCTGTCGTCTGCAAAGAGCTTTCTCGCTGTTACCTCCTCTGATTTCAGAGCAGCCCAGGCAGACTGGCCTGGGGAAGGAGGGAGGCCAAGTGGGGTTGCGGACAGCCGCCATCGGGGGTGGGGCAGCCAAGAATCACAAGGGTGGCAGGGTGCAGGGACCAAGCAGGGACTTGGGTGGAGGCCTAGTGGCAAGAGAGGATCAGGTGAGGCTGGGCTCAGATTCTGGGTCAGGGGTCAAGGGCAGCAGAGGGAAGCAAGTAGGCGAAGTGGATAATTAGTGCCAGCTGAGCCCAGATTGGTCTGACTTCAAATTCCATGCTGTTCTTCCCCACTCTCAGGGCTGCTAAAAAATAAAAATGAAAACTGGCTGTGCCTGGGGCTCCCCTTACCCGCATTTTCACCTGAAGCCCTCACAGCAACTCCCGCAGCTCGTCTCTCTTAGTCCTTCCAATTTACAGATGAGGACACTGAGGCCCCCAAGCCCCAGCTCTGAGGAGCCGTGCGGGGGCTCACACCCAGCCAGTCTGACCCCAGAGCCCTCAGGCGGCACCCACCACACATTCACCTCTATGTTTGGAGGCTTTTTGTGGAAGGCTTGGTGGCCATACCTTCCGGGCAAGGGCGAGACCATTTTGGACCATCAGGCCCAGTCTTGGAAGCAGAAGGAGATACCACATGGACAGGGGCTGGCAGGGGCCAGCAAACAGAGCACCAAGCGGGAGGCTGCAAGGGGTCCCTGGGAGTTCCACCCCCCAGCCAGAGCGGCTGGCCGCAGGTTGCAGGGCGCCCCGGCACCAGCCGTCACGGGCTCCAAGGCAGAGGGGCAGGGCCCCACCTGGGCTGTCTCCATCCAGCAGGGCACTGTGGGGAGGCAGGGAGGCATCTGGATCCTGATGTTTCTCGGCTGCAGCGGGGAGGGTGCTGGCCTGGAGAGTGGACTCAGAGCCACCATTCTCAGTGACAATATCAAAACACCCAGCAGCTGGAAACAGTTCAGAAGCTTCCAGACAAGGAAGGGGGAGCTGACCCCGCAGCAGCCTGCACACCCATCCTTCCAGGTGGGGGCGGGTCAACACCCTCGTGCAGAAGGGGGAACAGGGAATGCGGGTAGCGTGATGCACCACGGACCTTGAAATCAAGGCCAGAAATCTAGGCCCTCCACCTGTCTTGGCTGTCAGAGGAGCCCCAGGACCTGCTCCTCCAAGAATGGCTTTAAGAGGTTGACAGGCTCTGCCACGGCTCAGCAAGTCCAAGTAACATGCACTTGTTATTAGCTGCCAGGTGCTGGGGAGGAAGGAGTGGGCACCCAGCCCGCTCTCCTCCCTCACCTTGGGGTCTAGGGGAGGGGCCAGAATGGTGGGCATTGCCCCGCCTAGCACTTACATGTTGGGGGCCTGGGTCCATCTCTACCCCTGCCCTGGGGTGGATGGTGCGAGGTTCAGAGAGGTTAGGTGACTTGACTAAGGTCACACAGCCTGAGCAGCAGTGTTGAGCCTGGAGCCAGGACCCTGAGGCTCTGGAGTTCCTGGTGGGGGTGGGGGTAGCAGGCAGCCCGGAAGGTGCAGGGATGACCAGCACCCGAGACCAGATATTGACAACCCGCCACAGGGACACCCCTAATGATACACTCAGATCTGGAGTCTGGTCCGAGGGCTGCCTTGTTCACACAAGCTGGGCTGTGACAACTGATACCCTGCAGCCTCGGGGAGGCCTGGAACCCTGGGTGGAGCACTCAAATGCCATCGTCAAGGCCCCAGGTCTGTGTGGGAATGCCCCAAACTTGGAGCCACTCTAGAGGCCGACCCCGGGGCCCAGGAGGCAAAAGGACAGAGGAAGGAGCCCCCAAGTGAGACCTAGGCTGCGCTCAGGGCCCAGACGGGGCAGGCGGAGGGGTGCGGCAGTGTCCTCCCGGCCAGCAGAAGATGATCCCGCCAGGAGAAGACAAACAGGCAGATGGCAGAAGAAGACACCGGCTGCAGCCTCCACTGGGAAAATTAATTAAGCCTTCAATTAGCGTGGCTGTCCCACTGGCTCCAAGGGGCGGCCGGAGCCACGGCTGCCCTGCCCAAGCCACAAGTTAATAACTCAGCCTATAAGTGAACTCGGCAGAGCTGGCCAGAAACGTCCCTGCATGTGCCTGCCCACCTGCCTGCCTGCCTGTCTGGCTCCAGCCGGGGAGCCTCCTTGGATCCCCTTTCCCCTGGGGACGTGTGTGTCCTCGAACCAGTCCCAGAATTGAAGGTGCCAGGACATGGCATGTCAGGGCGGGAGTCCCAGAGAGGTTTCACTTCAACATTGACTGTGCCTGCCACAGTGTAAGGACCTGGGGACAAAGATGGAGGAGCCCAGCTGTGCCCTCGTGGAGAACAGGGTTGGCTGAAAGGGCGGGGCTGGGGAGGACACAGGCATGAACCTGACCCTGAGCATTCCTGGCCAGCGCTGTCAGCAGCAGCACCCTCCAAGAGGCACCTGGGGAGGGGTCTCAGATGGCCCTGTGAACAGGGAGGGAGACACAATCCCACACTTTGTTTTATGGGTGCACAACCCAAAGCCCAGAGAGGGCAGGAACCTGGCCCAAGGCCACACAGTTATTCCAAGGCAGGACCAGAACTGAACTCAAACTAGACCCCACCTCTGAGGCGGTAAAACGTTTGCTTCCCCACGTTGCACAAGGCAAACTGAAGCCCAGAGAGCTGCTTCACTGAGACATGGAATGGAGCCCTCCGGGGACCCAGGCCCCACCTGAGAGTCACTGTCTTTTCACCCAGAGCCGCTCCCTGGGGTTTTCAGGCTCTCTGGCTCCTTCCACCCCCCCATCACCACCTTCTGCTCACACCCCAGAACTTTCCCCCAGCACCTCGGTCAGCCAAGCAGGCTGCCAAGAAGGGCCACGCTTCACTTCATCCTCCCAGGGCGGACCGGCCAGGCTTCCAGTCTACCGCTCAGACTCAACCTGCACCAGCGCCACCCAAGGAGTCCGCCGGAATGCGGGTTCCCAGGTCTCCCCCGGGAGAGAAGAATCAGACTCCCCAGAAATGGCTCATCAGAATCTACAATTAACACAAGCCCTCCAGGTTTTTTTCGTACATGTTAGTAGTGGATGCAGAAACAGACAAGCGTACAAGTCATAGGTAAACTACTCAGTGCAGTCTCACAGATTGAACATTTAATCTACACCAGATCAATAAATAGAACAGTAATAGCACCCCCACCCCCGTCTGCCCCCTTCCCACCAGTCTCCTCAGAGAGTGCCTCCGCCCTGACCTCTAGCAGCTTAGACCCTGCTTTTGAAATTCCCATGTATGGAATTCTACAGATACTCAAGGCTGGGTTTTCCTGCACAGCGTTGTTTGCAAGGTTCGTTCACATTGCTCGGTGCAGTGGAGGTTTATTTACTGCTGTGAGTAGCATTCCAGCCTAGGATGGTGCCCCAATTTGTCTGCGTGCTACTGTCAGTGAGCATCGGCTTGTTTCTCGCCTTAGGAGACTAAAGGGGGATTGCTATGAAAATTCTATGACGCGAATCTCTGTGGACATTTGTGTGCATTTCCGAAGGCTACATATCCACGCGTGGAACATTGCACCATGAGGTTTGCTTGTGTGCAGGTTCAACAGACACGAGAAAGCTTGTCCAAAGGAGCTGCACCAAGTTAGACTTGCTCCCCGTCCTCCCTGACATTGGTACACGTCTCTCCTCATCTGAGCCATGCTCGTGGGTGTGTAGTGGGATGGTTTTATGCTTCAGCTGGCATTTCCCTGATGACTAATGATGTTGAGCACAGTTTCTTATGTTTATTGGCCATTTGGGCATCCTCTTTGGAGAAGTGCCTTTTCAGATTTTTTGCCAATTTTTAAATCAGATTGTCTGTCTTTTCCTTATCAATTTATAGCAGGTCTATATATATTCAGGATCCCAGTCCTTTACTGGATATGTATATTTTAAATATCTCCTTTAGCTTCAGCTTGGTGTCTTGCCTTTTACGTGCGATGATTTTTATTTTTCTTTTTAGGGCCACACCTAAAAAGAATGGAGGTTCCCAGGCTAGGGGGTTGAATCAAACCTGCATTTGCAATCTACACCACAGCCGCAGCAACACCAGATCCGAGCCACATCTGTGACCTATGCCACAGCTCATGGCAACACCAGGTCCTTAACCCACTGAGCAAGACCAGGGATCGAACCTGCATCCTCACAGAGACAATGTCAAGTCCTTAACCCACTAAACCACTCCTCAATAATATCTTTTGATGAACAGTTTTCTTGAATATAGTCTGAATTATCCTTTTTTGGGGGAGTTAACATTTCCCATGTCCTATGTCTGGGTGACTTTCTGCACATCGAAGCTTGAGGGGTGTAAGCAGAGCCCTTCCAGATGGACAGCAGCCCTTGTTACTGCTCAACTCCACTTCCTTCTCAGCAAGAGAGACACAGAATTTGCACAATTGAACCAGCAGCACTTACTGAGTTACATCCCTGCTTGTAGGCACTGCTGTGTTATGGGACATACCCCTGGGCATCTGCTCAGCCCTTGTCCCTGTGTCATGGGAGCTGGGGACCACTCCTGCCACGGAAGGGCCATGGCCTGGGGACCCTGGCCACAGGTGATTGGGCAGGAGCAGACACTTAGCTGGCTCTCTCCACCAGGGATTGGCACACCTCTCAGTCAGGAGCACAGTGGGGATGCGATAACAGGAACTTGGGTGTCCAGTGGCCGTGGGGGAGCACGTCCAGCCCCTGGAAACCACACACATGGGCTGCAGAGGAAGACAGAGGAAGCAGATGTGTGGAGAGAAGCAGAGATGAAGGGTGGCATGTGGACTGTTCCGTCCTGGTTCCTGGCCCTCACGCTGCACTCCTGCCCAGGGGGTGGGGGTGGAGGGAGACACTCAGCCCCTTTCCAATAAATTCCCCTTTTGCTTTACCATGAATCTCTTAAGCGTCTACACTAAGATATGATTATTACCTTGAATCCTTAGGGCAATGGAGCCTTCCTTTTATTTTCATTTATTTTTAGGGCCGCACCCTTGGCATATGGAAGTTCCCAGGCTAGGGGTTGAATCAGAGATGCAGCTGCTGGCCTACGCCACAGCCACAGCAATGTCAGATCCAAGCCGCATCTGCAATCTACACCACAGCTCATGGCAACGCCAGATCGTTAACCCACCGAGTGAGGCCAGGGATCAAACCCATGTCCTCATAGATAATAGTCTAGTTCGTTACCGCTGAGCCATGACAGGAACTCCTGAGCCGTTTCCCCCGGCAGCAGCTCCACAACCGCCTCTGATGTGTGCAGTCCTCCCTTTATAGGAGCCATGAGTGCCTGAAAGGTTGGGAGCATAAATCAATGCCTGGCAGAAACATCCTTGTTGGAATTCAAGAGGAAAGCACACCGCTGAGGATCCCAGAGTGAGTTCCTCTCCCAAAGAACCATTGTCCCCAGTTTGTTTTTTGTTTAAAGCAGAGGCTCATGGCGTTCCCATCTTGGATCAGTGGAAAAAAATCCGACTAGGAATCATGAGGTTGTGGGTTTGATCCCTGGCCTCATTCAGTGGGTTAAGGATCCGGTGTTGCCGTGAGCTGTGGTGTAGGTCGCAGACACGGCTCAGATCTGGCGTTGCTGTGGCTGTGGTGTAGGCTGGCAGCTACAGCTCCAATTGGACCCCTAGCCTGGGAACTTCCATATGCCAAGGGTGCAGCCCTTAAAATGACAAAAAAAGAAAAAAAAGAAAAAGCAAAGGCTCATACATGGGAGTCGTTGATAATGGCCCTGCTCTGTCTATAGGGTTTCGCTGGGGGGATGTTCTGGCCCCCCAGCGATGGGTGACGGCCCACCAGCCTCCCAGACCCCCAGGGCTGGGGGCAACTTTCCAGCATTCATGCCTCTCTCTGCTTCACCCCTGCAAGTTCTGGCCCCTCCACCCATTCTAAGAGAGGTCACGCAGCCCTGTGGTCAGTGGCACCTGACTCCCTGACCACCTGCGCCCCCCCCCCCAGGACTTGGCTGGGCTAGGACACAGGGAGAGTCACCTTCTCAGTTTATTCCAAGCACGGCAGCACCCGCTCCTTGGGCAAGATGAGTCCAGGAACACTGACCAGGCCGGGAAAGTGATGTGGGAGGCGGGGACATCCATCACGGAGGGAGGCAGCTGCAGTAGATCAAAGCCTGCTCTCTCCGCCTCTACATCATCATTAGCAGAGGGCAGAGGCAGGGGGAGGTTGGAGGCCAGGGTGGGAGCAGAACTGCAAGAGAGATCTTTGGATTCACAGACTATAGCTGATACCCAGAGGTACCTGTGGCAGCGGGGGGAGGCGGGGGAGCTCCAATGGCCTCTGAGCCCAGGGTGTGGTGGGGCCAAAGGAAGGGCTCCATGCCCACGACACCTGCCAGGGAAGGCATCCTGGAGGAGGAAGCATCCAAGCTGGGTCCTGAGAAGGCACTGCTGATGTCCAGACCCTGCTTGGGGAGGTAGATTCCTATACGGGGGGAGTCTTCACCCTCGGAGACTTAACAGAGAGACAAGACACCACCAGCAGGTCTTAAATCCAGAGACCCATCCTGTAGGGCCCATTAATGGGATATATGGGTGGGTAATCAGGGAAGGCTTCCTGGAGGAGGTGAGCCGAAGCAGAGCTTTAAAGGAAAGGAGTGGAGAGAGGCTGTGACCTGGCCAACCACCAGCTCCATGACCTCCTCAGCTGTGGTCTCCATTCAATTAGCATCTGCCCTCTAAGGACTGAGGGCTCACAGTGCTGCTCACCATTGTGCCACAGCGAATGCTCCATCAGTGTTTCCAGGATGAATGGATGAGATAATGAATGAACAGCCCTAACTCTCCTGATGGCCTGAGGTAGAGAGGCTCTGTCCCATAGAGGGGGCAGAAGGCAGCAGACAGGCCTGGAGATTCTGAAGCATCAGGGAGCCCGTGTGGTTGAGCTGGGCAAAGGACAGTTTGGCAGTAGGACCATAAGCACGGTGTTCCTTGTTCTCACTTCTGGGGGAAAAGGGGACACCTCGGGGGGAAACGGGACAGGGCTGCGAGGTGGCACTGAAGGCAGAGTGGGTCATCTGGAGCTGGGGATGGCTGGGCTTGAGGGAGCCAAGCTCCCACCATGGGCACCCCGACCAGAGGCCCCTCTCCCAGGAGCCCCTGTCCCCTGCCTCCTTCCTGCCCCCCCTTGGTCTGATTGCACAGAGTGATTTGTGACCCTGACAAGTTGAATTGTGGGTAAAGCACCTGTCCAAATGGGGAGCAAATTGGAACTGTGGCTCCAGCCAGCAGGCCATCCATCACAGCGAAAGGCTCCGTCAGCACCTGGCTGTGCCTGCCCGGGTGCAGGGCGCCACCTTGGGTCTGAGGGGAGTGGGGACCCAGGCTGGGGGCCAGGCATGGGGGGGGACAGGGGAGGGGCCTGGGGTCACCATTCCTCCCCAGGTTGACATTTCCAGGGTCTGCTTCAGGCTTTGTAGCATTTTGAAGCTGAGGAGTGTCACGTGCGCCTCCCCAAAGGTGTATCCACTTACAAATTGGGAAACTGAGGCACAGCATACTCCACGATAGCCCCCAATGTGCCTGGCATTTTAAGAAACTGAAATTTGCTGCTGGAGCACCCGGAATCCTGAAACAAAGCAATTGTCTCCCGCAAGATGGAAAAATTCAAAAGCAAATAATGTTCTATCTGGCAAGACTCCTAGATCCTGGAGGTGACACGGCAGAGGCTGTGTCATGGACCAGTGAGGTGACAGAACCACAGAACCCCCTAACGCACAGAGGTGTGCCATCTCTGAAGGAAGTCACATGTTCCCAGACTAGGTGTGTCTGCTGCGCCCCCAACTGCAGCCCCAGTCAGGCCTCCAGGGGAGGCACTCATGCCCCCCATGTGACTCAGCTCCTGGCCATGGCTGCTGAGACCACAGGTGGGCACCAGAGCCAAAGGCTGTCTCCTCATAGGCAGCCACTGACCTTGACTCCAGGCCTGGATGAAATAGATGAGCTAAGCCAATGAGATTGGAGGGAGTTGGCACTGGGAGTCTGAGCAGTGCAATTGGGTAGCAGACTGAGCCACACTGAAGGTCACTCAAGTGTGCCTTCAGTACTCATTTTTTGGGGGACGGGGGCGGTGCAAGCCATCTATGCCCTGCTTGATCTCCCTCTGCTTCTCCCCCACGTCCTAGTCCAGGCGACACTGTGCGTGGGGGTGGGGGGAAGAGAGTGGGATCCTGTTCTATGTCACCTACCTGTCCCCATCTCCTGAGTTGTCCCACCGTGGTTTCCATTTCCTTTTTTTTTTTTTTTTTTCTTTTCTTTTTAGGACCACATTCGTGGCATATGGAGGTTCCCAGGCTAGGGGTCAAATCAGAGCTGCAGCTGCCTGCCTACACCACAGCCACAGCAACGCGGGATCCAAGCCTCATCTGTGACCTACACCACAGCTCACGGCAATGCTGGATTCTTAACCCACTGACCAAGGCCAGGGATCGAACCCACGTCCTCATAGATCCAAGCCGGCTTTGTTACCACTGAGCCACCACAGGACTCCCCATTTCCCTTTGGAATCTGCGATTTCAAACTCTAAAGCCAGGCGGGGACTGCTGGTCCCTTTATGCTGAGTCATCCGTCCCTTCCTGAGACAACAGCTATCCTGCCGGCTGCTGAACGGGCAACAGCCAAGGTCAGGATGGGGGTTACCACAAAGTAGAGATGGACGTTTTGACATGAGATCCGCCACATGAGGCCACCTGTGGCCTGACCCCAAACACTGAAGGAACAAGGAGGGAGGTAGTGTCTAGCTGGCCAATGAGAGCCTTCCACTGGGATTCTGCCTGAGCAGGTCCTCTGGGATCCTGAGCCATAAAGATGGAACGGTGGGTTGAAAAAGTGCCTCCCTCCCAAAGATATTTACTTTGTAATACCCAGAACCTGTAAATATTACCTTATATGCGGAAAGAGTGACTATGACCTAAGATGCCAAAAGATAAGATTAAGTGAAGGGGGAGTTTCCGTTGTGGCTCAGCGGATGACGAAGACTAGTATCCATGAGGATGTGGATTCAATCCCTGGCCTCACTCAGTGGGTTAAGGATCCAGCATGGCTGTGGCTGTGGTGTAGGCCGGCAGCTGCAGCTCTGATTCAACCCCTAGCCTGGGAACCTCCATATGCCATACGTACAGCCTCCCACCCAAAAAACAGATTAAGTGACAGGTCTTGAGAGGAAAAGCTTATCCTAGATTATCCAGGTGTGCCCTAAATGCCATCACAAGTATCCTTATAAAAGAAATTAGACACATACAGAGAGGAGATTAAACATGGGGAGAAGAAGGCATGTGAAAACCTAGCAGAGAGAGATGCGGCCATAAGCCAAGAAATGCCAATTGTCAACAGAAGGTGAGGCAGCAAGGAACAGATTCTTTCCTGGAGCCCCAGAGGGAGGGAGCAGAGCCCTGCCAACACCTTGGTTTCAAAAATATTGCATTTCTGCTGTTTAAAACCACTATGTCTATTGTACTTTGTCCCAGCAGCCCTAGGAAACTAGGCTGTGAGCCTATAGATGCTAGGGGCCATCCTGTGCCATGAGGAGAGGCTTGCCTGCAGTGAAGCTGATTCCGAGGAAAGCAGACATGAGGGACAGAGAGAGATGTAGGAGGTAGGCAGAGCCCTCAGACTCACCTTCCTTCCCTGGTCTTTTCAGCAACATAAGCCAACACATGTTCCTTCCCACTTAAGCCAGTTTGAACCGGCCTGTCACTTGCAACCCAAAGTTCTGGCTAACACTCTCACCAATAGTATCAAGAGCCTTAAAAATAGCTCAAATCTTTGACCCAGCTTTCTGCCTTAAGGAAATGATTTGTATAAGGACAGTTACTGCAGTAGGAAAAGAAATAGGAAAAAACCTGTACAGGTAACCACAGAATACGACTTCATAAATTATGACACATCCCTTACGCGACCATTAAAAACCATGTTCTCATGCTCATTATAAAATATTAAGTGAACAGCAGAATATTGCAAATGTAAATATAGACACAAAACCACACACATATATATTTATATATATATAAACAGAATGATCCCATTTTATTTTTATTTTGCTTTAGATCATTTTAAAAGAAGGGTTCCCGAGTTCCCGTTATGGCTCAGTGGTTAACGAATCCGACTAGGAATCATGAGGTTGAGGGTTTGATCCCTGGCCTCGATCAGTGGATTCAGGATCCCGCGTTGCCTCAAGCTGTGGTGTAGGTGGCAGACGTGGCTTGGATCCCACGGTTGCTGTGGCTCAGGCATAGGCTGGCAGCTACAGCTCTGATTAGACCCCCAGCCTGGGAACCTCCGTATGCCACAAAAGTGGCCCTAGAAAAGACAAAAAAAGACCAAAAAAAAAAAAAAAAAGAAGAAGTAAGGGTTCAAATACAGTTGAAATCCTTTGTGTACCCTTCCTAGTTCCTTATACAGCCCCCTTAGTTGGTAACATTCCCATGCATGATTTTAAGGATGTATCCATAAATAATAGATAATATTTGCACATGTTTTTACACATTAATAAATAGCACGAGACTCAGAAACCTGCTTTTTCCCCCAAAGAACAATATGTTTGTGCACTTAATCCATCTTAACAACGTGTAACATTAATTTTAACTGCTGCCGAGAATTGAGTATCCCACACTTTTATCCTTTCTCTGGTTAATAAACACGGAGATTATTGACAATATTGTTTCCCATAAGATTCCACAGCCCTTACGCCTCCTTGCGCACACGCACACTCAAATACACACACACGAGACTGTCTCAAGGGTCTCAGGTGCAGCAGCTGAGAGGGTGCAGGCTTGTCTTTACAAGGCTGCTAAGTGCGCTCCTGAGTCGTGGTACCAAGAGCAGGTGGAGTTCCGGTTTCCCACATCCTTGAAGGAGAGACGTTTTTATTTCTATCAATCCAGCGGGAAGGAAACTACCTCGCCGTGGTTTTCGTGCGCACTTCCCAGTTTATACTGCTGTCCACGGTCGGTCCGGACATATCTGGTTCCATTTCCTGCTCTGCTAAATGCCTTCGCCTGTTCTACTGAGGTGTTTGCCTTTTGAACAGAAAATACTTTAGCATGAACAACACCCCAGTGTTCACAGTAGTTTACCAAGTGCTTTGTATACACTTTGTAGTAATAATAGGACGCTTGACTAGCGGAGGTGGCCCTGCCCCGCCCTCTGTTTTCACCTTCCCACCGCGCCAGATGGGCCAATGGGAACTGCCTCCCTCTTACTTGATCCCGTGCAATGATTGGGCCAGCTTTAGGCATGTGACCCAAGCCAGGCCATTCAGAGCCCTTCCCTGGCCTTTCCATCCCTGAGGCTGGGGGAGAACGCCTGTCCCTTCGCTCCATCTTGCAGCTGTGAGAATGCGAGGCCTCCTGCCAGATGAGGAGTGTGGGACCTTGGAGCCCCACTCGGAGGAGAAAAGAAACAGTGAGGTGCGGAGGGGCCTGCCAGACATGTCTAACACCACACACTAACGCAGCGACCCTCTCTGCACGGAACAGTCCGATTGGCGCCAGCACGTGCACCCCAAAGGGCTCTCACTAACATGTGAGACTGGTCTGCGTTTTTAAAGTTTTCTACAGTAGGTGTATGTGTTACTGTGTATCATCAGAAATTTAACACTTACTATCATTGTTTTCTTGTTTTTGTTTTTTGGCTGCACCGGTAACACACAGATGTTCCCAGGTCTAGGATGAAGCCCGAGCCACAGCAGTGACAACAACGAATCCTTAACCACTAGGCCACCAGGAACTCCAACATTTAGTGTCATTGTTTAATCTTACAAACATCTCTCTTCCACGAAGTTTTCAAAGCACCCAAAAAGCCCTGACTGGCTACCAGCAGAAAGGCCTGGCCTGGAGCGCTGCTGGAAACAGGTCAGTGCTGGCCCCTCCTGGGAAAGGGTCCCGGTGGAGGTGGGACATGGAGGGACAGGGGAGGGGAAGGTCTTTAGGGAAGTGGCGCCTGAGTGGACTTCCGACCTCCACTGAATTGCATTGACTTGGGGAAAGAGACTGGACCAGAAGCCTGCCCCATAGCCCAGGGTTGCCAGCCTTCTACAGTGTACTCACCAGACTCTGGCTGGCCCAGGGCCGGGGGAGACCCACAGGCTCTGACCCTGGAGATAGAGGTTGGGAAGAAGGCTGCTCCTGGTGCTGGGCCTCTGCGCAGGACCTGGGTCCACTGAGCTGGGATTAGGCACTGGCCCAGGTGACCCTCCACACCCACCCCTGCCCCCAAGGGTTGTGACCCTCTCCTTCTCACTGAGGCTAGAGGCTTCAGATGAAAAGCATGTTCCAAAAGATGTGGCTTATGGAAAAACTTCAGCCAAATCAATTAATGATAAAACCCTTGAGCAAACACAGCTACTTTTATCATTTTAGAATGTTGTGATTTGAGTGGCCAAAGAAATTAAATTAAAAGCGCAGAGACTCAGGGTCAGAACCCCAGCTGCTTTCATTGGTTTTTAATCTCCTGTTAAACAATATATCTTCTGATGGCTTTTGTCAGCTTATTCAATGTAATAACCCACGATGCGTGGCCCCGACCCACCTTGTTCCCTCCACGTGGCTGAGGCGGAAGGTGCTGCTGGCAGCTGGTCAACTGACACGGTTAAAATGGGGATGGGGGAGGGTCAGGGGAAATAACAGGAGGCCCTGACGTCACCAGAGCTGCGATGGCAAGGGGCAGGCCCTTGAGGTGCTCTGGGGCCAACTGTCCAACCTCTCAACTCCAAATGAGGTACCTGGACCCGGGAAAGCAAATGTTTGCCTAAGTCACCATGAATCAAGACTGGAACTCAGATGTCCCAGCGTCCAACCCACAGCTCATTCTGCTGGACCACCCACCCAGGTCATCCCACCCAGGTCACCCTGGAAGGGGCTGGGCTTGGCACAGGGGTGTGGCCTCCAGCCCTCTGTCTTCTTTTAGGGAATTATCAGGGGGGGCTTTTTTCCCCCTTTCTTTCTTTTTCCCTTTGTCTGCACCCACGACACATAGAAGTTCCTGGAGGGATTGAATCCAAGCCACAGCTGTGGCAACATGAAGTCCTTAATTCCCTGCACCTCAGTGGGAACTCCTCAGTGAGGCTTATTGAGTTCCTCCTGGGAGACAGAATTGAGCTGCATCTTTGGGGAGATCCTGACCTGATGAGGGAGGCAGTTCCCATGGTTGGGAGCCTCCCAGTCCGCTGATGGAGGTGCAGCCCTGCCCTTTCTGAGGGGGGACACAGGCAAATAGAGACAGCAAGCCTACAAGTAAATCATTTTGGTGGGAACAGCCCACAGCAAGTCAAGGTAGCCTGAACTTCTGTTGGCTTCACAAGGAAGGCTTCCCAGAGGAGGCTGAGACCTGAGGAGAAGAAGCTGGTCTTGGAACAGCTCAGGCAGAGGATCTGAGGCGAGGGAGAGCCTGGGGCTGGTGAGCGAGATGACACACAGAATGAGTGGCCTCTGTGAGTTGTCTGTTCCCACACACGGGCGTGCTGACAGACGTGCGGGCTCGTTTGCAGACACTCATGCCTATTTGCACAGATTCAACCAGGCACGCTTCTAACCACAAGCTTGTATGCCACGCATAAGCACACGCATGTATGCACACATGCGTTTACATACATGTACCCAGACATGCAGTCACATTCAGCCGTGCACACTGGCCAGCTGGGCTTTGTACACAGCTCACATGTGCTCTCTTGCACACATAGGTGGGGGGGCCTGCACTACCCCAGCCACGCTCACACACCCTCCATTCCCGCCGGCAGCCATGCCACCTGCCAGGTGTCCCTGAGCCCCACCGCCCCTGCCGTGGTCTATGCATCTGTTGCCTCTCCTTCAGGAAGGTCTTGAGGGGATGGAGTGGAGCTGGCAGAGGCTCTCAGAGAGTCTCCTGGAGCTCCCCCCTGCTCAGAGGACCGGAGGGTGTCTGGGTCACCCCCAGCCTCAGAGTGGAACTCTGGAACCCTCGGAATCTCTGTGACAGGTCAGGGGGCCTGTGAAGCCGGCTCTGATGGGATTTGTGTGTAGGTTTCCTGGGAGCAGCCCCCAGGGGGGTGAAGGAGGCAGGACCTGGCAGAGTGAGGAGCTGGGCTACCATGCGGTCACAACACCCTCAGCCACTCCTGGGACCTGTGGAGGGGGCATGGCCCTGCAGGTGGTCCTGCATACGCTGGGGGACTGTCCCTTACTCTGTCCCGTTACCAGCCACTGGGCGCAGGCTGCCTCCAGAAAATGGGGTGACCTTGAGGGGGGAGGTTCCTCTCAGCCAAGAACACTCACAAGGAGGAGGGCATCACTGGAGCTGTCAGCTGCCAGCCCCCACTCCCACCGCTGGGAGAACCAGCACGTGCAGGGGGTGTGGGCGGCACCGCAGCGGCCACCATAGTCTGCAATGGACCAGACACCCCTTCCTGTTGTAGGTCTCACTCCAGTCCCTCCTGCCATAGGCCTTGTCAGTGCCCCCACGTCACCCCATCTCCCTGCACTGGGTGCACAGCTGGAGGTCTCAGGCTTCTGTCTCCCTCTCAGAAAGCAGAGGCCCAGGCTCCCCCGGCGCCCTCCCCTCCTGGGACCGAGATCCCCTCTGAACACAGGGAGTGGTGGGGACAGTGCCCTCCCACCTGCTAGTCCACCGTGACTCGGGTCAGTGGGACGGGCCGAGGCCACCAGTGTTGCTCTGGGCTTGTGACTTAACTATTCAGCAGGCTCTGTGGGCAGCAGATTGCTTGCCACCTTCTGCTGACCCCCTCCCACACTTCCCCGTCCCGTGTTCTGGCACCCCCACCTCATCCCCTCTCACACACACACACAACCTTGGCTGGAGGGGCCCTGTGTTCTGGCACCCCCATCGCATCCCCTCTTAAACATGGCCCTGGCTGGAACAGGGCTGAAGGCCTTAAGATTCACACCAACCTTCCATCCCTTCCTTTCCAGGAAAGATGTGAGCCAGAGTAGGAGCTTGAGGAGGAAGGGTCTCTGCCCAAGCTCCATCCAGACTGGGGCTGTGTCTCGTCCAAGATGCACATTTGTTCGCACATTTTAATATCCCTGAACCCGATGTGTCTAACAATCGACAGCTTATCCTGGTCTAATGAGCAGCAGTTTCCCTTCCGTGGCACCTACATGACGGTCACCTTGCTAATCAACACAGTCTTAGCTTTGCAGCACTGGGGGCGGGGGAGGGGAGGGGACTGGAGCTGGGCAGCCTGTGGCCCCTCCCGCATCAGCTTTTCATGGCATAACTTCAGAATCTAGGCCCTCGCAAGGCCTCCTGCAGGCAGATGAAGAGCAGAACCAGGTTCTGGAGCCAAACAGAAAAGTATTTTTAGCGACGTGGGGCTGAGGTTTGCTTCCAGGGCCCCGCAGACCTCATCTGCCGGCGGCCACCATCCTCCTTCTGAAGCCTAAATAAAAGTGGCTGGAAGCAGGTTCCGCTGCCACAGCTGGGAGGATGTCAGAGGCAGATTCGGGTGCAGTCACTGGGGAGGAGGGCTTGGGGCTCTCTGTTAAAACTGAGGCCTTTTAAAGTAGTGACAGGCCTGGCACTGTTACCAGGTAAGAGGATCAGCCCTGCGGGGGACCAGATGTTAAAAGCCTGGGGATGAGGAAAGCAAATGCCACACAGTAGGAAAGGCCAGGAGCGGGGGGGCACTGAGGGCAGAGGAGCACATTCCAGGCCACCCGTGGCCAGGAGACCCCTGAGGCAGGCTCCTGGGGACCAGCCTTCCTGCCTGGTGAAGTCCCACATGGCCCCTGGAGCAGACACCTGGGGAAGAGGGTGGCCGATGGGTGACATTGAGACCCAAGCCTTGACAGGTGAAATTTCAGCATGCAGCAGAGACAGGAGGAAGCCATTCCAGGGGTGAGGCAGGTATGAGTGAGGCCCAAAGGGGATGCCAGGTGCTTCAGAGGCTGGAGGCCCACTGGCTAGTGGCTGCTCCCTCCTCGCCCTCTAACCAGAGCCAGAAGCCCATGGCAAAGGGCTCTGGGAAGTGCAGTTCCCAGGTGCAAGGCAGGAGGGCTCCCCACCAGCCCAGGCCAGCCCTCCCATCTTCCTCCCTTCCACTCACATTAACTGAGCACTCGGCACACCAGACGCTAAATTGGATGCCGGGGATTCGAGCAGACAGGCACAAATCCCTGCTCTCAAGAAGTGTATGTTGGGAGTTCCCATCGTGGCTCAGTGGTTAATGAATCTGACTAGAAACCATGAGGTTGCGGGTTCGGTCCCTGCCCTTGCTCAGTGGGTTAACGATCCGGCGTTGCCGTGAGCTGTGGTGTAGGTTGCAGACGCGGCTCGGATCCCGCGTTGCTGTGGCTCTGGCCGTAGGCCGGTGGCTGCAGCTCCGATTCAACCCCTAGCCTGGGAACCTCCATATGCCGCGGGAGCGGCCCAAGAAATAGCAACAACAACAACAAAAGACAAAAGACAAAAAAAAAAAAAAGATAAAATGAATAAATTTAAAAATTTTTAAATAAAATACAAATTAAAAAAAGAAGTGTATGTTGGAGTTCCCCTTGTGGCTCAGTGGGTTAAGAACCTGGCTGGTATCCATGAAGACTCGAGTTCGATCCCTATCCTCACTTAGTGGGTTAAAGATCCTGAGTTGCTGTGGCATAGGCCTGCAGCTGCAGCGCCAGTTCAAACCCTGGCCCAGGGACTTCTGTATGCCACAGGTGGGGCCCTAAAAAGAAAAAAAAGAAAAAAAAAAGAATTGTATGGTAGAGATATTGTCTCTAGTTGGGGAGAGAGAGAATAAACATAGAGTGTGAGTGCTCAGTGCTGTGGAGAAAGGTCCAGCAGGGTGGGGTGGGAGGGGGAGAGCAAAGCTGCTCTGTGTGGGGTCAGGGAAGCCCATCTGAAAAGACTTGACTAGCGCCTGAATGACATGAGGGAGTAGCCAGGAGGGGATCTATAAGCAGTGAGCTTCAGGCTCAGCAGGCAGTAGGTGCAAAGGCCCTGAGGCAGGAGTGCAGTTACGATGGTCCAGAACTCACCAGAGGACCAGTGACAGAGTGGAAGGGGCCCAGGGGACAGCAAGAGGAGGCGAGGGCAGGGCGGTGAGCGGCATCAATCCCGCCAGGCTCCATGGACCATGGAAGGGCCCTGCCTTCCACTCTGAGACCTGGGGAACCCATGGAGGTCTGAGCAGAGGGTGGGATCTGACTTCGGTTTTAGCAGGAGAATAGACTGTAGGGGGCAAGGGGTCAGAGGCAGGGAGAGCCACTAGAGGCTGTTGCAGTCCTCCCAGCAAGCGGTGAGGGAGGCTGGCTTGGGTATATTTAGAAGGCAGAGCTGACAGCGTTTGCTGACAGTCTGGATTCAGGGGTGTTCCAGTTTTCTGTTGCTACATAACAAACCACCCCCAATACTTGGTGGCTCAAAATCACCACAGTCTTGTATTTTGCCCACACGTCTGCAGCTTGGCAGGGCTCAACAGGGAGGGCTCGCCTGTTGCATGTGCCATCGGCCAGGCGGCTGGAGCCACTTACAGGATGGCTTATCAGAGCAAGTGTGTGCCCACGGGGCTGACAGCTTAGCCTGGCCGACTGGCCCCAGGTCTCAATTCCTTTTCGCTCAGGCCTCTCTCGGGGCCTCTCACGACACAGCAGCTGGGTAACAAGAGCAGGTGTCCGGGATGCCAAGCTGGAGGCGCCTTGTGATCAAGCGTCAAGCCCGGGAACATGCCTCCGCATCTCCTTGGGTCAAGCCCAGCCCTGATCCCAAGGGAGGGAGATCAGACTCGCCTATCATGTGCCCTGAGAGGAGGAGCAGCGGGCTTCCGGCTGCAGTTAACCTGCCACCTGGGAGAAAGTCGGGGAGGCCGCAGGATGTGTGTGTGTTTGGGGGGGGGGGTCTCTAGGCAACTTACCTCCTGGTAGGGGTGCTGTTTACATCCTGGTTAACTGCCCCTCCAGAGACAGAGAGTGGCCTTCCCCCATGGGAGCTGTCTCCTCCTGTCTGATGAGGGCCTTGGACCCCAGCACAGGGGCTGGGAGCGGCCTGCCAGGGCATCCCCGGAGACACGCCCTCTCCCCCAGGATCTCCTCCCAGAACCCCAGACGGGAGGCCTGAGACAGGCTGGGCGGTTCCTGAGAGGCCGTGCAGAGCAGGACCGGAGCTCTCGGCCCCTGCCTGGTGTCCTGCGCGGCTCCCGGGCTGCGCTCAGACTCACCCTGCTCCCACTGCCTGGGGCCTGGCCCGGCCACTGTCAGGAGGGAGGTAACCAGGTCCTGGCTCACATCAGGCTGTGGTTTCAAGGGGGCACCAATGCTGCCAGTCCACAGAGCAAGGGTCTGGTCTGGCCAGACCTGTGGCTTCCTAGGTGGACACTGCAACATAGACACATCCAGCGCCTCTGTGCGATGTGAAGAGCAGCCATAGGCCCTGAGCACCTATGATGTCCAAAGTGGGAGAGAAGGAAGGGCGGGGGGGGGGGAGGGGAGGGAAGCACGTGGGGACAGGCAGGGGGAGGACTGAGGGGGGAGAACGGAGTGGAAACCACAGCCTGGTGTGAGCCGGCTGGACCCAGTTACCTCCCTCCTGATGGTGGCCGGGCCAGGCCCCAGGCGGTGGGGGCTGGGTGAGTCTGAGCCTGGCCTGGGAACCTTGACAACAAAGGGACTTAGCCAGAGTCACAGCTGGGCAAGGGCACCAGAGGGGCCGGGAATGAGGGGCTGGGGGGAGGGGAGGGGTGCCGGGGCCCAGGATCTCGGGGCTCATCCGAGGCTCTCAGGCATTAGCGAGAAATGAGATTCTAGCTGCAGCCCTTCTGGGAAACGTCTGCCTTTTCATGTATGAGGAAAAAGTAGAAAAATGACCGGGGGAGGTGCTGTGACTGCTTTTTCAAGCAACGCAGCAAAAATGTCAACCACTGGGAGCATACAGCCCATCAGGATGGTTAAGTCGTAGGCTGGCTGCCTTCATCAGGCTCAGCTCACCACAAGCTGCCTTCTCTGGGCGGTATTTCACCCACGGCCCTGCGGCCCAGACTTGCCTGTAGGCCCATGATGAGCTGCGGGATGGATGTAAACCCCACACCCATCTCGCAGCCTGTAAATCCCATCTGGTGGGAGGGGTGCTAAGGCATTGGTGGCTGGGGGCAGGGTTTGGGTGGAAGGGGGTCTCTCCTGCAAAGGGGCTGCAAGGGTCGGGCAGCCCCTGCCCCATCTTGGCCCCCGCTGTACCCAGCCTGGGGTGCCCTCTCCCTCCTATGCAATCGTGAGTGTACTCATCCTTCAAGGCCCACCCAGATGCTACCTCCTCCAGGAAGCCCAGTCTGAGGCCACCAGCCCCCTGACTCCTGCCTTTCCAACCTGCATGAAGCCAGCACCTAAAGGGAACCATTCTCTAATACACCAGAAGCCCCTAAGGGCAGAGCCTGGCACTCACCCTCACCCTCAGAGCCTGGCTCCTCATCCTTGACCTCAGATGAGAAATATCTAGAACCTCCCTTCTCCTGGCTCTGCTCTGAGAGCCCCTCCCACCCAGCCCACTTCCGCTCTGAGGCTTCTCCCTGACACTCTCTCTGCATGGTTCTTTCTTTATTTATTATCTGTTTCTCTGGCCTAGAATGTAAACTCTATTAGGCAAAACTGGTTTTGCCTGTTTTCTTCACTGCTCTATGGTGAATAATGCCTGGCACACAGTAGGTGCTAAAGAAATGTTTGTTTCATCCTCTGCTTTCCGCAGAGTGGATATATGGAGCTCTTTGCCTTGATCCACAGAAAGGCGTGATGCAAATGGCAGTTATCTATTCAACCTAACGAGCATTTATTATGTGCCTATTGTGTACAGGGTGAAATCTTAAAGTATAAGACCCAGAATCCCATGGTCTGGACACAGAAGAGCCGTACTTGGGACAGATGGAACAGCGCTACCGGAAAGGCGGGTCCTCCCTCACGGGGGTGACAAGTACAGTGGGAGCACAGGTGGCAGTTAGTTTCACTTGAAGTGTCAGGGAACGCTGCCAGAGAAGGCAGTGTTTTCGCTCAGCCTTGGAGGACCCCAGCCAAGGGGAACAGCATGAGCAGAGCCTGAAGAAACTGGTACCTGCATTTTTAGGGAATTGAACCAAAAGCCTGTGATGCCAGGAGGCCTCTGGGGTGGGGGACTGCAGGCGCTGGAGGCCAGAAAAAGCGGGTAGCAGGGGCGGATGTCTGCAAAGTAAGTGGCTGTGATTCTACAGCAACCCGCCAAGCCCCTCTCAGAAGGTCCGTTTGGAGACTGTGCAGGTGGATTGGATGAGAGGAGGCGGAGAAGAGAGGCTGGGACCAGAGCGGGTGATGGCATCCTGGGCCAGGGGACAGTGGGGTGCGGGCACAGTGAGCCGGGCTTCCAGAAGGAAGGGGGAGGTGGAGGAACAGATACACTGAGGTTCCAGCTTAGACATGGGGCCGTGTGGGCGCCTTGGCTGTGTCCTGTGACCCTGCCCTGTTTCCCCAACGCCAACTGCTCCACCAATCCAGTGGGGGATGGTGGAGACCTGCTCCAGAATATTCCTTTGCCAAACATGTATAGTTAAGGGCTCAGCCCTGATACCCCTCGCTCTCCGGGTCCCGGGACAGGACTGGGCGCCCAGCACGGCTGTCATCACAGAGGAGCACAGAACGGGCTGGTGCTTTCAGGGAGAGCTTCCCGGAGCTGAGGGTGGATTTGGATGGGCAGGGGCAAGGGCAGAAGCCTTGGCAGGAGCTCAGGGCCAGCAGGTCTGTTAGAGCCAAGGCTCAGGAGAGGCCCCAGCACAGCCCTGCACCCGAGGGAGCACTGACTCCCGTCCCTTCACCCTGGGCCCCTCTCTGGCAAGGACTGCAGCCTCCCTGCTGGAGAGCTGGCCCCAGGTCAGAACTTCAGCTAGTGGCCCTGCAGGATCCCTATCCAGGCCTTTTTCCCCTGGGGAGGTGGTCAGGCCGGCCACCTGGGGAAATCTCCCAACCCGCGTGGGACTCCTGTGTGGGACCTGTGGGATGCTGAGGACTGGCCAGAAGTGCTGACTCAGCCCAGAGCCGGAGGCTCTGCAGACCTGGTGCCAGGCACCCAGAAACCCCTTCAGCTCCAGCTCCCGGCCCTCCTTCTCGCCACTTCTCATCTCCCTCCAGAGCTTTAGCCACAAGCTGCCAGATGTGTGGGGAAGGGGGAGAAGGGCCCGCCGCCAGCCGTGTGCCATAGGCCTCACCTCCGCAGCTGGCAGGGGGACCTGAGTAGAAGCGACAGCAGACAGGCACCAGGCGCCCAGATCGATCCCTCGGCCTCAGGTAGACGCAGGCTGCTGTGGCAGCAGAGGTGGGATGCAGGCGTGCCTGCAGCCGGAGTCACCCCGAATCAGGATTAACCCCACCCTGGGGACCCGTCCAGGTCTGAGTGGGCATAGGAGACACTGCCACCTCCTCAGATTCCTGCCTCCCTCTGTACCAAACCCTCCTCTCCCCGAAGCCACACTCTCCAACCCTCTTTCTCTCACCAACCCTGCCTCACCCCCCACTCCCAACACCACACTCTCATACCCCCTACCCCACTCCACACCCCACACTCCACACCCCACCCCCCACCTCACACCCACACCCCACACTCCACCCCCCACCCCCACACCCCCACACCCCACACCCCCCACACCCCACACCCCCCACACCTCCACTCCACACCCCCACACCCCCACACCCCACACCTCTATAGCCCCTACCCCCACCCCCCATCTCCACACCCCCTTACCCCACACCCTCACACCTCCTACCCCCGCCTCCCACCTCCACACCCCCACACTCCACCCCCAACCCCATATCCCCTACCGCCACCCCCCCATCTCCACACCCCCCACCTCCATACCCCCTTGCCCCCTACCCCCACCCCCAAGGTCTTAGCCTTCTTTCCCCTCCCCCTCCTGCCTGTCTCCCCCCCTTCCCTTCCCCTTCCTCCTCCCTCCTCCCTGGGGTCATTCCTGAGAGTTAAGCCTCACCCTCCTCCCTTTTAAACACCCCTGGGGAACTTCCCAGGGAATCTCAGCAGCTGCCTTTGATGAGAGAACGAGGCCCTGGAAGGAGGAAGGGGAGACACGGAGGGTGGACAGGTGAAGAACACCCCTGACCAGGCAGCGGGCGAGGGGACCCCCCCCCCCGACCTGCTGAGGAAGGGGCAGCTCCATCAGGGGAGAGGGGCAGGCGGGCAGAGAACGGGCTGACCCCATCTCAGCCCCACAGGCGCCCTGAGCCCCATTCTGGCAGGACCCCCGAGAGCCTCCCTCCCTGTCCCTGGACCTTCAAGAAACTTCTCACCTGCCTAATGTGATGCAGCAGGTGGAACTGGGTCCCAAGGTGCAGATGAGACCACCCCCCACCACCCAGTGCCATAACCACACATGGCAGGTCCTCCCTCTGCATCTCCCAAGGCGCCTGGGTTTCCTCCACCTCCCAGGCCTGGCTGGGGCCGCTGCCCTCACCACCCTCCATACCCCCAGGGCCATCTTCAGCCTGCACAGCCCAGCCCCCAAGAAGCTTTCTGATGGTGTCAAAGTTCCCTGCATCCTGTCGACAGTGACCCTCCTGTCCCCCACACTTGCACTGTTTTGCTGCTATTGCAATTAATGGAACCCCACTGCATCCAAAATGTCCCTGAATCCAAAGTGGATTTTGTCATCATGAATTTCCTGCACGGTGACAGGTAACAAAAGGTGTAGCTGAAAGTCTTTGTTTGCAAACAAAGTGGTGCTGCTGAGTTTTCTTCTTTTAACTGCTGCACTATGGAGAATTGCTAAAATACACAGAAGTGGCGTTCCCGTCGCGGCTCAGTGGTTAACAAACCCGACTAGTCTCCATGAGGACGAGGGTTCGATCCCTGGCCTCGCTCAGTGGGTTAAGGATCCAGCATTGCTGTGAGCTGTGCTGTAGGTCACAGATGCGGCTCAGATCCTGAGTTGCTGTGGCTGTGGTGTGGGTCGGCAGCTACAGCTCCAATTCAACCCCTAGCCTGGGAACCTCCATATGCCTTGGGTGCGGCCCTAAAAAGATTAAAGACAAAAAATAATAATAATAATAATAATAATAAAATACACAGAAGTGCAGGGGACTGTGTAATGAAGGCCCAGGTCCCCAGCCATAGTCAACTCCTGGCCAGTCTTTGTGTCTGCGCCCCCAGCATCCTCCCCCCGTTATTTTGAGGGAGATCCCCACCATCATACCATTTCAGCTGTCAATATTTCACTGTATAGCTCTTGAAGATAAGGACCCTTCATTTTTAAACACAGTCAAAATACTGTCATCACACTTAATGGCAATTCTTTCATTGCCCAGTCCGCGTTCAGAGCTGTTGGAAATTGTTTATGTTGAACATGGATCCTTATACTTGAAAAGTCAGGCAGCCGCGGCCTTCCTGTCTTCCTCTCCCTTGATTGTAATTGTGTCTCTTGGTCCCCACCCCAACCACCCCAACCTCACAGGGGAGAAGTGGGTCAGGATCCCCATTCGAGAGCTCCATAAACATGTTCCATTGCACTGGGCAGCATTTTTGTGCTAGTAAACAGCTGGGAGACAGGGCAAGCCATGGGCGCCCCCACCCCTCGCAGGAGCAGACCCACCAGGAGGGGACCCAGGTCCAGACACGGGGTGGCTGGGGGGACGTAGCTTCCTCCTCTTCTGTCCAGAATAGGGTCTCATCCCCAGCCACTCTCCTCACCCACTAACCATGCCCCACCTCCCTCAGGCCCTGTGAGAAGCCATTTCTAAGCACCTACTCTCCAGTCTGCAGCTAAACGCCACCTCCTCCAGGGAGCCCTCCAGGAGACCGCTTACCACTGCAGGCCCACCAACCTTAGTCCTCACTGTCCCCTGGACTTTGTCCAGCCCACCCTCTGCTGTGACCTCCTGCAAGGCAGGGCCCATCCGGCTCCATGTCTCCACTGTAAGTGCTTAGTAACAGCTTACCTCTGAGCAAATGGCAGAGCCTCTTTCTGCTTCAGAATATTGCTTCTTGCTCTCACCCTTACTGATTCTCTTCACCCCTTTAGCCATTCTCTTGCTGTTTATTTATCTTTGTCTTTTTAGGGCTGCACCCACGGCATATGGAGGTTCCCAGGCTAGGGGTTGAATAGGAGCTGCAGCTGCCGGCCTACACCACAGCCACAGCAACACTAGATCTGAGCCGCGTCTGCAACCTACACCACAGCTCACGGCAACGCCGGATCCTTAACCCACTGAGCAAAACCAGGGATTGAACCCATGTCCTCATGGATACTGGTCCAGCTCATTACCACTGAGCCATGACAGGAACTCCCACTATGTCTTTCTTCTAAAGGTTGTGCCCTGCCCCCTTCCTTCCTGTTTCAGAACTATGAATTCCAACCCTTCTCCCCTCACTCAGTGTTCTTCCAGCTCCGTCAGTGCCGCCACCGTCCACACAGCACTCAGTCGCAACACTAAACCCTATCCTTGATTCTTTTTGCCATGTCTTTGCTCTCTCTCACAAATCTGATTGTGAATATAGATTTGAACCCTTGGTTTCCGTCGCCCCGTCATCTCCCACCCAGCCTGCAGCCTCCCACTGATGTCTGTGTCTCTTTTTTTATTTCCTCACAACCTACTCTCTGCTCAGCACCCAGAATGGTCTTTTTAAAACAAAATGCAGGTCCCATCATCCCCTGCCTAAAACCCCTCTAGGGCATCCCATTTCAATCCAGGCTCCCGCCCAGGGCTAATCAGCATGTGTTTATCCACGTAGAGTCCCACCTGTTTCTGCTACCTTAAGAAAAAGTTCTGCAGGCAGACATCTGGGCCCTCAGAATTGATGGCAGGAGACTCTAGGTTTGGAAAACAGGCAAGAAGCGTCATCTTTCGGCAGGAAGAGCTAGGACAGAACATGCCCAAGGCTGCTGGACACCACAGCCCCCATCACCGCCCAGGCAGAGCCTGACTTTCCTCCCGTCTTTGGCCTCTTGAAACTCAAAGTCCACAAAGTTCCCGTCGTGGCTCAGTGGTTAACCAATCCGACTAGGAAACATGAGGTTGCATGTTCGATCCCTAGCCTTGTTCAGTGGGTTAAGGATCCAGCTTTGCCGTGAGCCATGGTGTAGGTTGCAGACACGGCTCAGATCCTGCTGTGGCTGTGGTGTAGGCCGGCAGCTACAGCTCCGATTGGACCCCTAGCCTGGGAACCTCCATATGCCATGGGAGCGGTCCTAGAAAAGGCAAAAGACAAAAAAAAAAAAAGAAAGAAAGAAAGAAAGAAAGAAAGAAAGAAAGAAAGAAAGAAAGAAAGAAAGAAAGAAACTCAAAGTCCAGGGAATGAAGGAGCAGTTGGCCAAACCTGGTCAAGTACCATATCCCAATCACAACAGAGAGAATCTGGCCCTCTGACTTCCCTCTCTCTGCCCCCAAATGAGAAGGAGGGTGGATGCTGGGCAGCCAGAGCATAATTAATATCAACAGGTGGCCTTCAGGCACTGCATGATCCAGCTCCTGCTTCCTCCTCATGCCCAGCTTATCCACCCCTCACCACCTCCCTACTGGGATTCACTCCACACCAAGCTGACCTGTCAGTTTCTAGAGCACAGTCTAGCTCTTTCCTCCTCTGCAGTCTTTCTCAGGGCTACTCCTCACAGAAGAGCAGTACCCGATGGTCTAGGCCGCACCACAGACCTCTTGCACCCCCTGCTGGATGGGTGTGAGGAGTGAGGGTGCCCAGGCCATGCTCCAGTCAGCTGTGGTGCGTGACCCGATCCAGCACATCTCCTGAGCCCGTGTGTTGTCAGGGCCACCTAGGGCCTCCCCTGGAAGGGCGCACCCTCAGGCGCCAGCTGCACCCTCCCCCAGGCCTGGCATCTTCTCCCAGAGGCAGGGCCCACCCTCAGCGGGAACAGGAATCAGGTCCCTCCTTGTCCCTTCTCCTCCTTCCGCCCCCTCCCACCTCTTCACCAACAGCTGCAGCATTTCAGCCAGGAGCATAAAAGACAGGTGCTTGTCTTTGGCTTTGTTCTTTTAAGAAGAAAAACAATGAAGAGACAAACCCTAGGAAATCAAGAGGGGGAAGAAAACCAGCCCTGTGTTCCGGGGAAATGTTAAATCAGCGAATTGAAATGCCGGAGATGAAAGTGGGACTGCCGGGTGGAGCCTGTCACACCCGCGCTGACAGTGACAGTGGGGGGTGAGGGGGGGCGATACAGGCCGGGCCATCTGGGAAGCTTGCCGTCAGCGCCCCCACTCTGCAGCCTCCTCCCCGACTCTGCAGCCTCCTCCCCGACTCTGCAGCCTCCTGAATTCACTCCCCTGTGGCCCTGCCCTGGGCCCTGGTTACCCCTCCAGCCTAGGCAGAGTGGGGAAGCTCTTCTCTGCCCCTCCCACCGCCGCACTGGGTTCAAGCCCCTACACACCTCCACTCAGAAGAGCGCTCTCTGATGGAAGTATGATGTTGATTTATCATGAGAAATCTACGTTAGGTTCCCTCCCCATCCCACCCCCACTTCTGGCACAGAGCTCCTGAAACCCTTGGAATTTCTTAGGTGAGAAGAGCAAGGGGAGCATTGTTTCTTATAATATTTGGTCTTTTGTCCTGTTCCTCAAAAGCTCTAGCGCCAGAAAGGTGAAAGCAGTCTTGTTATTCATAACAAGCCACTCTCAACCCACCTGAGTGTATGTTAATGAAGCCACATTTGGGGCTGGTTGCCGGGGGAACCAACCATACAATGGGAGGGTTGGAACTTTCAGCTCTTCCCAACTCCCCTTCCAGTGAGGGGGGCTGGTGGCTGGAGATGGCGTTCGATCCTCAGGGGTCAGTGATTTAGTCACTCATACCATTAATGAAGCCTACATGAAGAACCAACAGGACAGGAGTTGCTTGCTGTCGTGGCTCAGCGGAAATTAATCTGACTAGTATCCATGAGGTTGCAGGTTCGATCCCTGGCCTCGCTCAGTGGGTTAAGGATCCGGCGTTGCTGTGAGCTGTGGTGTAGGTCAAAGACCCGGCTTGGATCTGGCATTGCTGTGGCTGTGGCATAGGCCCTAGAAATTGACTACAGCTCCAATTAGACCCCTAACCTGCGGGTGCGGCCCTAGAAAAGACAAAAAAAAAAAAAAAAAAAAAAAAAGCGTAGCCACCCAGCCGGTGTCACAGAGTTGTCCAGTGGTGTGGGTGAGATTGTGATGGGAAGCAGCCTTCCTGCCCTCCTCTGCCCCAGCGAGAGTTCAGGCTGCAAGAAAGCAGAGTGCATTCCGGTGTCCAGAGCACTGGACACTTAGCCCCCTGGTGTGACCTTGGATCTACTAGACACAGGAGGAGTCCACATGGATCAAGTCCTCAGAGAAAGAAAAGGAGAGAGATTGTGACATTTATGGAGGGGGGCCCATCACAGGCAGCTACTTGACCCTAGGCTGTGAGATGGGGTGTGAGGGAGGGAATGAAGGATGCTAGGCCAAGAGAGCAGCAACCCAGAGCAGAGCCAGGGAAATGGAGCAGCCTCCACCCCCTGTGCCCGGGAACCTCCAGGGTACCCCTCCCATGAACCTGAGCTGGACCCAGGCCTGAGGTAGACATGCAGGACCTCTGGCAGCAGCTTGTGAGTTGGAGGGAAAGGCGGGCTGCCCACCCCACGCAGTTACCACCACACCAGGAATGTTTAATCCGCTAATGAGCTGTCTCGTCCCCACGCAGCATCTGCGTGTGTGGGGCTGTGGGAGCCTGGCCTCACTAAGCAGCTGTGACCAAGCGAGACCTTCTCCTTGGCACAGTGCTGAGCCTGTTGTCATGAACATTAAGGAAAATGATAAAGGGACAGACTGGATGCCCCATATGGGCCTGAAAGGCCAGAGGCCGAGAGGAGGACTGGGCATGGCTGCCAGGCTGGCTCTCCTCTTCAGGGCTGCACTCCCTTGAGAGCTAAAAGTGCCCCCCCACACACACACACATAGCAGGAAGGCTGCCACACTCCTGCCCCCATCCTTGCAAATCTCCTCCCAGCTCCCGGCAGGGCCACCCAACCCCACTTTGCTGCTGAGTACCCTTGAACAAGAGGTAATCATCCCGGAGGCGCAGCAGGGAATGTTTTTCTACCCTTAGGGGAAAAGGGAAATATGTCCAAGTCCATTTGTTTGAATTATGCAGCCCTCCAAGTTCCAAAGCTGCTTGAAGGAGTGCCCTGGGGTGGCCAGGGAGCCTGGTTAAAGGGAGAGGCCAGAGCCGTCAGCACCACGGACAGCGCCCCAGCCCTGCACCACCACCGGGTGCCCGCAGGTTGGAGGGTGGAGAGGGGGTGGTGCTGGGCCTAAGAAAACTCCATTCTTGAGGCACCCAGAGCACGTCTTTTCTGCTGCAGCTCTAAGGGACATCGGATAAGGAATGTCACCGCCGGGCCCAGATGCCTAGTAATCAACCATCCTCAGTGCCCCGCATGGAAAGGCAATTAAAGCAAGAATTAAAAAGCCATAGCATCATTTAAAATCCAATAACACGGCTGGCCTGAAATGTGTCCTCAGTCTCTGGAGAGGGTGGAGGGGCTGCTAAGGACAGACGGATATGGCAACAAGGAAAGAGAAAGAGAGAGAGGGAGAAAAACGTGGCTGTGGGTGGAGGTTTCTGAGGCTCTCACACGTCCTCCCACCAAGTAACCCAAGTCTGCTCACCCACCACCATGCCACCTGCCTGGAGCCCGCCCTGATGACTGGCCCGAAAGAGGTCCTCTCCCCTAGAGCCCTCCAGCACTTACTCTCCTCTCACAGTGTTCAGCCTTGATTCCTGGCTGTTCACCTGTCTTTCTCAACCTCAGCTGACGCTTCTGCAGGGACACACCGGTTATGCCACCAGTGCCTGCACCCAGTGCTTTGGTTGACGCTTTATCCCGAGGTCCCACCCTTGTCTCTCATTACCTACCTCCCCACAGCTCAGCAAGTCCCTCCCTAAACTGAGAATAATAAGATCCACCATCCTCATGAGCCTGGGTGTTAAAACACAAAGCAAACCTGGCCATTTCCTCCCTTTGGTTTCCTGTATCTAAAAAGGGCTCATGCACATCCCTTCATGTAAAAGCTCTGAATTTGCTTTTCACCCCAAAGAAACCCAGAGAAGTTCTAATCTGCTAAGATGACGTTAACCCTTTTCACATCAAATAAAGCCCTCCTGCAGGTAATCTTCCTGTCACAGGCCGGCTGCCTTGATGTGACTTGCAAGTGAGTGGGGCTGCTCAGGGCCCTTTCACTTTCCAGCCTCCTCAGTAAAATCCTAAACCAGGAGGATTCAAGTTTGATAGGAGCTCTTCTTGCAATTTATGCCTCCTGTCCCTCGGGAGCTTACTCGTGTCTATTTTAAACAAACTCCCTCTTTTTTCTCTCCTTTTTGCAAAGAACAACTGCAAATCTTCTCTGAGGATAGCTTTTCTTTGGGGTGAAATTCAGTTCTGACAGCCCAACATTCGTGAGACGGGCCCAGGGTGAATAATGATTAAATGAGTTATCTCTGTGATTGGGTCTTGCCTGAGACCTGGGGGTGTTTCCCCAAAGTCCTGCTGTGTTTGGGGGCTGCAGCTTCCCAATAACTTGGTTGATCTTTGAAGGAAAATAATATTCTAAGAAGTGGAAAAGGAAAAAAGAGGGGTGGGTGCTGAGGGGTGGTAGGGGTGAGCTCTAATTACCCCTCTTCAGGGCTAGTCCGGACAGCTCTTTTTTTTCTTTTTTCTTTCTTTCTTTTTTTGCCTGCACCCATGGCATACAGAAGTTCCCAGGCGGGGATCAAACACTTGCCATAGTAGCAACCCCAAGCCACAGTAGTGACAAGGCCAGGTCCTTAACACACTGTGCTATCAGGGAACTCCTGGGCAGCTCTTTCTTGTCTTAAGTCTAGGTGAGAGGAGCCAAGGCTGCCACTGTATAAACCACTCTTTCCAAATTCATCTTGTCCCCATCCTGGATCCTGTGGTGTGAACACAAGGTCATGCCTCTGTCTTATCTTCCTGCCCTGCCTGGGATTTTAGGACCTTCCCCATCTGGCACATTGTCCACTTAGGTGTGATACCCGGTAGACCACAAGAGTTCAGGGTCTGAGAACGGTCATGGTCCACGCACGAGGGCTGGAAAGAGGATTTTCCAGCATAGCGAGGTGAAGAGAAAGAAGAGTTTATTGAGATAAGAGGCACTGGCTGCTAGCACAGAGAGACGACTTCCTGATGGTCAGGGAAAGCTGACTCCAGGCGCATGGACGTGGCTGTTTTTGTAGCCGAGGGAGAGGAGAGGTCTCAGGATACACCTGCTGACCTGCTGACTGGTTGGGGGAAGGGGGGCCTCAAAATACACTTGCTGGTTAGTTGGAGGCATCTAAGGCCCCTATGGGGGTGGGGTGAGGAGTGGGCCACGTGCCTTTCCTAGTGGGGGGGGCAGGCAGAAAGGAGGAGTAGAACAGGTTGCTCAGCGTGGGGGGGTGCGCATTACAACGAGGCAGGTGGGGCAATGATAAGGGTCTGGTCATTCTTGTCTCGGCCAATGGCTTTGAGGTCCATCTCCTTGAAGGGGCCTTGAAGTCCCACAAGGACCATCTTATTGTGGTTGCAGACTAGGTCTCCATGAACGGGCTGGAGCTGTGCATGGCTCCCGAGCACCAGACCTTTCACAGCAAACAAAGCCCCCAGAATTCCTGGGGGAACTCACCCTCCTCCACTGCCCCCCATTCTTGCCCAGACCTCCCCCCACCCCCAGCCACCCAGCCCTGGAGTGGGCC
Organism: Sus scrofa; assembly: GCF_054392235.1. NCBI lineage: Eukaryota > Metazoa > Chordata > Mammalia > Artiodactyla > Suidae > Sus > Sus scrofa. Next base: position 38,586,001 of record NC_139389.1, on the reverse strand, counting down.
CCAGAAAGCCTTCCCCGTCCCTGCCACTCACTCCAGAGTGGGCCGGTGGGAGGGAGGCCTGCACGACTGCCACAGCTGTCAACGGCAGAGGCTGCGTGTGGCCTGCTGTTCCCATTAGCAGCCATTGGCGGCCCCCGAAGCCAAAAACTGTCAGCCCAGCAGATGTGGGGAAGTCAGCGACGGAGGTTCACTGATGCAGTGGAAGAGAAAAGGATGGGACAGCCAGCGCCTTTTACCTGAATCTGCCCTGGATGAGGCTGACACTTGAAAGGGCTTTGGCTCCCAGCCACATGGCGTGAAACCTCTCCCAAGACTCCTCTCCTTCTTAAATGAGAAAGCACAACATTTCCCAACCCCAGACTTCCCTAATCATCTATTCAAATGTGTCAGCTCTTCCCAGCGCCTTATTCTAGCTCCTCTCGCCCTCCCTCCAGGGAGAGGGGTGCTGGGAGCCGCCTGCCCCAGAGGGGCTGGGGGGGCGGGAGTTGAAGAGAAAGGAGCCTCTGGGGCTGCGGGAGGCCAAGCTTTCCTTAAGATGAACGCACCACTGGCAAGACCATCTGCTTTCTCTTCACACACATCCGTCATCTCCGTGAAAATAAAAATACAGACAGTTAAAATTCAATTAAAAGGATACCCAGTGTCACCAGCTCCATTCACAGAAGGAACAGATCCCACCCCCATCCTGGTCACAGGCCCAGCTCTTAGTGAAACCCAGCAGGACCCCGTGGGGCTCCTGGGCACAAAAGCCTTTCTGTGTCCCCCATTTCTCGTTTTTAGGAAATGGGCCTCATTCAGCCTCCATGACCTTCCCAGAGCTCCAAGAGGCAGGTTCCGACAGTTGCTGATCAGGAAAGGGAGGGGAAGCAGAGCCAGGGAAGAGCCGTCAAGGACAATAGCGCAGCCTCGGGGCAGGATCCGAGGGAGACACACATAATAATATAGGCACCTTATACACCTCGGAGAAAAGTTATATTCCTTATGCTTCTTTTAGAAATGAATCAAGTTGGACAGCTTAGAGTCCTTCCTTGTCCTTCTCCCTGGCTTCATTGCACCGTAAACACAATCACCCGTAAGCTACAGATTAGGCACCCTGAGCACAATTGCCTGTGGGTTAAAAATCATTAGCACATGATGTTCTTCGGGAACTTTGCTAGTTTGTTCTCATCTCGGATCAATACGCCCTTTTTGCAAGTACTGTTCTTCTAGGCAGTAACCCTGAAGCCCACCATCACCATCAGCCCGAGATTTCCTGACCTCGGCTTTGATGACTAAGATTCCCCCAAAGAAAGAAGAATGCATGTCTGCCCCAATCCTGACTCCTACCTGAAAACCTGTGTTTTTTTCCTTCTTACTATAAAACTCCCCGCAATTCTTCCCAATGGAAGGCACAGTCTTTCAGGCATTAGCTGCTGTGGCTTCTTTTGCCTGGCAAAGCCATAAAAGCTATGTTTTTCTCCTTCACCCCAAACTCTGTCTCCCCCTTTCTGTTCGGCACCAGGGGACAGAGGCCAAGTTTCGGTGACATCAGCCCCCACTTCCTGTGCCTGGAAGAAAAGTTATGTGACCTCTTCTCCTCGAAGTTTTATAGCAGCAGCTTTCATGATAAACCCCATAAATAGAACGGCAGCCCAGAAGCGGGGGGTGACTGGGCCGTTTCTAAGAGTTTGTTAACCACCTGGGGATGTATTGACAGGAGGAGGGCGGGATGCTATTGGGAAACTCAGCTGAGTCCCCAGGTTGCCTGCACACTGTCAATAGTCCTTGAGGCTGAGCCGAACAGGATAGCATTTTATCGGATCACTCTGGGTCCAGGTTATTGGCGCGCGAGGAATGGACGCCACGGGAAACCAGAGACCCAGGAATGTTGGCTCAGGTAGCCAGTGGAATAGCCCGACAGGAAGCTCAACACTTTGGAAGTTAATTCTGGGTGGACCCTCTGCATGTCTGTTTTCCTCGCCACGGGCACTATTTCTCTGCCAAGCGTTCCTGGGGTACAGTGGTGTCTGCTGTGCATCATTTCTCAACGAGTCATTTGTGAGTTCTGGAAAAGGACCCTGAGCCATAGCAGGGAAAGAACAAAAATATCCCCACAGGTCACCAAAGCCTGTGTCCCCAGGGCCAGGGCACGGTTGTTGCCTAAAATACATCTCCCGGTGCTTTGCCTGCCCTAGTTTTAAATGCCACGGTCACCAGCTAGGAGTTTTGCTCATGAGCCCAGTTGCCCACCTTCAGCTCCAAGAGAGACACCAAGGGCTTGGACCTGAAGGGGAAGTGACAGCCACCCCTGCCCCTCCCCACGTCCCCCGCCGCTGAGAAGCGGCTTCTTTGCCTCTCCTTGGCCCTGGCATGAGGTGAGCAGCGCACGTGTAATCCTTACCAGCGTTCTGGGCAAGCCGACCTCTTGAAAGCTTTTCTTCTTCATTCTTAGGCCCTAAGCTTTGGCACTCCCACCAGTCCCTCGGCTGTGTCTGCTCATCTGAACCCTGTCACCCTCGAGACGCCATCCTCTGCCTCTTTGAGGGAAGACAGAGGTGGAGCCCCTCGCCTCCCCCAGGGCCTCTGGGTGGCAGCTCTCCTTCTCTGCCACCCCTCCCTGCCACCACATCCTCCATCCCGAGTCCTTGGTGACACAGGTCCAGCAGCTGACCTGCCCCTTTGCAGCCCTAGGTCTAACCTCCCGCATCAGGTCTCTGTTTGTCCTGACGTGTGCCACACTGCCCAATTTAGCGCCATCGGCAAATTTAATTAACTTGCCGTTGCCTCCCTGTTCCAGGCCATTAGTGAAGATGTTGTGTCCATACCCAGCAAACGGCATTTTCAAGGTCAGGAGGAGAGGAGAGCGAAGCTGCTGGTACCTCTGCCCAACACGGGGGAATGGGGCAAACAAGTGCCCACGTGCCGTTTGAGTCATTTCCTCTGGGTTTTGCCAGCTTCCTTCCCTGACTTGGTTAGGTGTTTACGCCTCTGCTCCGCCTTAGCCACTGCACATCCGGGGAAACTCCCATTTGGCCAATGGAGAACATCAGGTCATGCCTTCCTTTTATTTTTGTCCAGTTTCTAGCAGGAGAAACAGCCGCTAATTGAGCATTTGGAGGGAGAGGCGGTGCGCATGATGAAGACAAAGTAGTCGTTATCCAGCTTGTTATCCGGCCCCGTCTCCGATCCTGAAGCACCAACCGTGACAGTGGAAGATACACATGCAGGTCAAGGCACCTGACAGCGGGGGAGGGAAGGCATGTTCCTGCGGCGCCAGTTCCTAAAGGGCCAACCCACAAGGTCTGCAGCCCAGAGTTGCTTGAAGGAGAGGCCCCTTCATCCTTGCAGCTCCAGCCCCACGCATGGCCCTATAGCAGACCTGGCGCCCAGGCCCCCCATTAGCCTGCAGCCCCTCTGCGTGACAAGGAATCGCCCTGCAAACTCTGACTGCCTTCCTTCCATGCCAAACCGCAGCCATCACACTGGAACACTGCAAATTGCCTGGATCAGAAGTGCTGGATCACAGGAGCGATTCAGGATAATGCTATTTACGCCCAGAAAATTGATCCTGGGTTATTTACCGTTTCCAGCACTTCCCTTCTCCCCATCTTTCACCGCAGGCCTGTCTCTGGTCCTTAGGTTCCTAATCATTTCTCAGACAGAGTCCTGAAGACGCCTCTGGACCAGAGCCCAGACCAGCCCGGCAGAGCCCTGGCATGGAGATGATACGGGACGGCTTCTCATTGCCCACATGCTTGGCGGTCGGGCTGGCCCCCCAGTCTCACTCCTGCCCGGGGCCCAGTCTGGCCTCTCCAGACCTCGGAACACGCAAGAAGCACCTATGTGTGTCCCAGTTAGTCACTGGCTTAGGAAGAGAGCTGCAGGTTTGGAGAATTTGCACCCGGCCTCGGCAACGGGCCTACCTCAGCTGTAAACAGTCGTGTGCTCACTCGTCAAACACTGAGAAGCAAGAAAGTCCCATGGATCCTGAAGCCAGACTCCTGAGTTCGCTACTGGTCCTGCCATTTCAATAGCTGTGTGACATTGGGCCAGCTGTTTCACCTCAGTTTGCCCAGCTGTAGAGTGGGATAATAGCCGCTTATCCTCATTGGGCTGTGGTGAGATCTGGTGAAGCCCATCTGTGTGATGCCTGACTGTTATTTATTACATACCAAACACCTTTCCCACTCCGGACACTATCGACGTCAGGGGTCTGCAAACTTTTCTGTAAGGTCTAGACAATAAATGTTTTTGGTCTTATGGGCCTAATGCATCTGTCACAACTATTCAGCCCTGCGGTTATAGCCCAGAGCAGCCATAGACAATAAGCAAATGAATGAATATGGCTGTTTTTCCAATAAGACTTTATTTATGGACATGGTAATGTGAATTTCATATAAATTCACCTGTCACTTAATATTATTCTTCTTTTGATTTTTTTTAAATTATTAAAAATGTGAAAGTCACTCAGCTCACAGTCTGTATAAAAAATAGATGGCGCTGGATTTGACCCATATCAGCCCCAAGGTGGAGGCATTGGCGATTCAGCGGCTGAAACGTCCCACCAGAGGGGCCCATGGGGCGGACAGAGCCTCCCAGGAGCTTCGCTGAGCCTGGAAGCCAGCAGGGACCTTCACAGCCCTTGCACTGCCCTGCCCCCACCATGTCTCTGACCTTGTCTTAAGAGCTCTTCTTGATGTGTGGGCAGAGAGCCTTCATTCAGGCCAAGGTTAAGAAATGGCAATTTAGTTCCAAGCCCTGGCATCTTGGTCTCCAATTCCTCTGCGATAAATCTCAGACACCAGAGGCCCAGTGCACAAGCCTGTCACCAGTCCAGCATGCTGACTTCTAACCCAGGACTGGAACACAGGCTGATGGGAAGCCTTGCTGCATGGGGCCTGGAGAGGCTGTCTGGACCGGCTTTGAAGCCCTGCAAATGTTTGTTTCTCTCAGAGGGCGAAGCCAGAGCTGATGGAAGGATGACAGGGCAGGGGTTCCTTGATGAGAAGCGGCCCCTTCTGGATGCATGGGGCAGCCTCTCTGGAAGGCACTAAAGGCCGCTGTTCACCTGAGGAAAGGCCGCTATCCCCTCAGACCCTTGGGCCTCCACACCAGTCTGCCAGCCACCTCCGCGCTGGTCTCCCAGCCTGGCCTCTCCCTGCTGCAACATCTGCACCTGAACGCTGAGGGATCTTCCATCATGACACATTTGTCCTGTCCCCTTCAAGACACCAGGAGGACCCCTGACTTCCTCCTGCATCGATTCTAAATCTTTCTGCTTGGTTTCTAAGGGCCCTACATTCAGGCCCAAGACCGGCCCTCTCCCAACCACACAATGGACCTCTGGTGACACCCCCGTCCTGCCATCCCCTGCACCTGTGTGAGCCCTGCATCCCAGAAGCCCCCCATCCCACCCTCTGCCACACCTGACTGGGTCCAGCCTTACCCTTGCATGAAGAGACCTTGCAGTGGGGACAGAGAAGGGATTTCATTGTGCTTCGGCTTCTATTTTTTTCTTCTTTTTTTTTTTTTTTGGCCATGCCTGCAGCATGCATGCTGAAGTTCCCGCTCCAGGGATCAAACCCTGGCCACAGCTATAGCCACAGCGGTGACAACGCCAGATCCTTAACACACTGAGCCACGAGAGAACTTCTCAATTTCCTTATCTGTAAAATGGGGAAATAAGAGCACCAACCTCATGGGGTTGCTGCTGTTTAATTAGGACACAGGCATCAAGCGTTCCCTGCCGGGTGCCAGAGGGGCCCCTGTGTCCCAGCAGCAGCTGCCCGTCTGACTCCAGAATACTTTTGCCTCTCCCCGCTTTGAATCTTTAAAGTTACCGCTTACATTATGCGATTGCCACAAAAGGGTTCCTGGCTACGTGTCCCTTTCCCCCCATTTAGGCTACAAACCCTTTGTCCAGACACCTTACACCTGCCCTGGCCTTCCACCGGGATGCTGGTCCTTTGTGGCCCTGGGTCTGGACCATCATTTTCCTTTCATTAATCCAGTGAAAGCCTGTCACACACTCTAGCACCATTTCTTTCATGAGGGGCTTCAGGGGAAAGGCTGAAAACAAGTTGTCATCCTAACTCAGCACTCTGACAGGCGACAGAGACTCTGGTCACCAGAGTGGCCCAGAGAAGCCCCACAACATGATATGTTTAAGTAACCAAGAAAGGAAGGGCTTTCGTTAAAATGTCCCCTGAGGGGCAGTTGAGCTCTGAGTGGACAGGAGAGTGCCGTCCGGGCGGCGGCTGGCCTCTTCCAGACCCTGACTGTCACCCGAGGAGGGGCCTTCCAGGAAAGGCCCAGAAGGCCAAGGCGTGGCAGGCCCTGCCGTTGTTTCCACGAGCTCCAAGAATGCAGGTTCCCCACCCAGAGCCCCCAAAGGTTAATGGGCCCCAAAGGGCGGACAGGCAGTATATAAGGGCCCGTCAGCCCAGCCCGACACAAGCGGACAGGCAGAGACACACACGCGCCCACTGTGAGTAGCCAGGGAGGTGGGCAGGGGAGGCGGTCAGCACGGGAACGAGCCAAGTCAGCCCAGCCCAGAGCTGACCCAGTCCCTTGGCGCTCCGCCACCTTCCGATACCCACCTGGGCTTCAGCCTGAGCGCCCCAAGCTGGTTTCCAGGATATGGGTCAAAGCTGCACAAAGTGGGTGGGAGCAGGGCTGCCCAAGCCTGGCTGGCTGAGAGAGGAGCAGGGAGTGCAAATCCCGGCAAAATACAAGCAACCTGGGGGGGGGGGTGCCATCAACTGCACACCAGGAACCCAAGCCAGAGCCCGGCGTGCACACAGGGCCACCCGATCGCTGTGGACTCCTGGCTCTGGGAAGTTAAGGGGGAATGGCTGGATCCCCGAGGAAATGGCCTGGCCTGGCAAGGCTGGCAGGGCTGGGGGTTACTGGGGTGGTGGAGGGAGCCTGGTGCCCCCTCAGCCAGAGCTGAGCCCTGAAGCCCCTTCCTCAGTGGTGGAGGAGGAAAGTCAGCCCCTCACCAGTGATGAGAAGCGCTCTCTCCGGCTCTGAGCTCCTGGAACACAAGCGAATGTGGGTGACATGCCAACTGCCACTTGTAATAGGGATAGAGTAGGATAGTTACACAGGTAGTCGTAGGAGTCCCAGGAAGGAACCATAGATAGCGAGGGAAACCTAGGGGACTTTGGGAGAGCACTCTAAGTTAATCATTGCTCAAGAAAGCCATCAGAGGAGTCCCATCGTGGTGCAGTGGAAACGAATCCGACTAGGAACCATGATATTGAGGGTTTGATCTCTGGCCTCACTCAGTGGGTTAATGATCCGGCATTGCCATGAGCTGTGGTGTAGGTTGCAGATGTGGTTCGGATCTGGTGTTGCTGTGGCTCTGGCAAAGGCCAGCAGCTGTAGCTCTGATTTGACCCCAAGCCCAGGAACCTCCATATGCCATGAATGAGGCCCTAAAAAGAAGAGAAAAAAAAAATAAAAAAGAAAGAAAGAAAGAAAGAAAGGCTTGCTTGACCAGTGGAGGCAGGAGATATGCCTCAGGTCATCGGGTGGGGGGTGGGATGGGCCTGCATTCAGGTTCAGACCAAGGGCAGGAGTTTAAGGACCACCCTTCCGATGATTTAAATAAGCACCATGACAGTCCTCGTTTGACTTTATAGGGTCAAATACTCTCTCACTGGATACTGAGGAGGAGCTACCACTCCCGGAAAGGAAGAGGTGGTCTTTTCCAACCCCTACTCCCCTTGGGTGATAAAACTGTAGCCACCGGATCCTGGGGCAGAGCCTCCTTTCCTGCTCACTTGCATCTCTCATGACAGTCCTATCTTTTTTTTTTTTTTTTGGTCTTTTGTTTGTTTTTAGGGCCACACCCACGGCACATGGAGTTTCCCAGGCTAGGGGTCCAATCGGAGCTACAGCCGTCAGCCTACATCACAGCCACAGCAACGCAGGATCCGAGCCACGTCTGAGATGTACACCACAACTCACTGCAATGCCGGATCCTTAACCCACTGAGCGAGACCAGGGATCAAAACCGCAACCTCATGGTTCCTAGTCGGATTCGTTTTTGCTGCACCACAGTGGGAACTCCAGCGTCCTAGCTTAATAAATCTATTTCTTGCCTACCACTTTGCCTCTCGCTGAATTCCTTCTGCGCAAAGGCATAAAGAAACTGAAGCTCGAGTTCCCGTCATGGCTCAGCAGTTAACGAACCCAACTAGTATCCATGAGGACTCAGGTTCAATCCCTGGTGTTGCTCATTGGGTTAAGGGTCTGATGTTGCCATGACCTGTGTTGTAGGTTGCAGACTTGGCTTGGATCTGGTATTACTGTGGCTGCGGTGTAGGCTGGCAGCTGTAGCTCCCATTCAACCCCAAGCCTGGAAACTTCCAAAAGACAAAAAAAAAAAAAAAATAAGAAAGAAAAACTGAAGTTCAGTTAGTCCAGACACCGGGTAAGTAATTCCAATTTAAAAACTGTGGGTTTAAGTCCTAATCTGGGTTTAGGCTGGGTTCAAGTCCCGGCTCATGTGTTCAAGTCCCCATCTGGGTTCTGGCTAGGTTCAAGCCATTAATGCTATCTGTTTCAGTTGGATCAAGAAAATGAGCAGCAATTGGATTTTTGCCTTTTTTTATTCAAAGTTTTTACAGATTCTTTTTTTTTTTTTTTTGGTCTTTTTGCCTTTTCTAGGGCCGCTCCCATGGTATATGGAGATTCCCAGGCTAGGGATCTAATCGGAGCTGTAGCCACTGGCCTACGCCATAGCCACAGCAATGCAGGATCCGAGCCACGTCTGCAACCTACACCACAGCTCACGGCAACGCCAGATCCTTAGCCCACTGAGCAAGGCCAGGGATCAAACCTGAAACCTCATGGTTCCTAGTCAGATTCATTAACCACTGCGCCATGACAGGAACTCCCAAAATTTTTGTAGATTCTTATGGAGTGAGTTAAGGTGAACAGCAGAATGAAAAGGGAACTATGGCATCTCTGTGAAGGAAAGGGGATGCCATCAGTGTGACCCATCCATCTCCCCTGGGAGGGAGCTGGGGAGAGGGTAGGAGGAACAGTGACTCGGACCCCCCCCTCCAAGCTCTGTTCCCTCCGGGGCTCTGAGAGGTGGTCTTCACTGGGGGTGGTCCTTTCTGCCGTCCTGGGAATTTGTACGCAACAGTAGGGAGGCTTTGGCTGTCAGAGCTTGAAGGTTCTTGCTTGTGGAATGTTAGCGCTATGGAGAGACGAAGCGGGGGAGCAAGACGCCGAGAGAGGGTCCTGCTCAGCAGAGGGGATGCCAGGCAGAGGGCTGGGGACAGAATCCAGCTGAGAAGCAGGACGCAAGCCCACGGCCTTGGAAGTTTCTCTCCAGAGGGAGGGTCCAAGTGGGCTCTGCCAGCCTGTGGCAGGACCCTCGCCTCTCAATAGAAGCCAGGCTGCCTCTGCAATCCCTCACCCCCGCTGCAGCAGAGGTGGCCCCGGCCCCTCCTCCCTGCTCAGGGGGCCTGGCCCCGAGCTCTGCCGTCCACCCTGCACAGGAGCATGGTGCCCAGAATGCATTCAGCAGGGCCGCCCCTGCAAAGCCTTCTCCAACTTCTGTGGGCAGAGGCCACATGCAGTGGGTATTAGGACAGGCACTAGGTTTCAGAAGGCCAGACCTCCAGCCCCCACTGCCCTCGAATGGGTCCCTTCACCTCCCTAGGTGTCCTCCCCTCCCTGGATCACTCTTGCTCCCAGGCGGGCGTGAGAATCGTGTGGGAGAGGACTTGGAAAGGGACCCCAGGGACTAGCCTTAAGGAGTCAACCACGGATGGCACCTTGCAGGCCGCGCCCCTCCACCAGCAGACCACACCCTCTCCCAACAGGTCAGGTGCCACCCAGCAGGCCATGCCCCTTCCTGAACCCGCCCAGCGTTGGCCCAGTGGGCCTCCTTTCTCAAGTCTCTGCACCCCTGTTGTCACCACACCCACCTGTCCCCTGGCGGTCTCGGTCTTGGGGAGCCCTCTTTCTTCCTGGCCATTCCAGACAGACTCACTTCCAGGCTGCGGGGTCTTGTGCTCGCGCTGGCATTGGCACTGGTTCGGAGGAGGGTGGTTGTCACAGGGAGAAGATTGTTTCCGGGTGTTGGCCCACAGGCAGCTCCACTTGCTTGAGCCAAGGAAGGGATTGGTCCAGAGCCAGTGCCGACCCAGAGGGTGGGCACTGCGCTCTGCCCTTAGATGCTGCTCAAGCTGAAGTTTCCCATCTGGCTCTATCTCCATGTGAGCAGAGGTCTGCACCCCTTCCTCTCTGGGGCTCCCACAGAATCAGGTGGTCCTGGGTCCAGGCCTCTCCACACCCTAATTGGCTCAGGCGCAAGCAGGGCCCTCTGGACCCTGGGGCTTAGCTCTGCTGATAATCTAAGGTTTTTTCTCTGAGACATGAGGTCCCTCCTGCTTCATTACCCCAGCTCACCGCAGAAGACCGCTCCAGCCACAAAGAGACAGCGTGGCCACTGGAAGGCATCTCTCCCAGTGTCGGCGCTTTGGGCAGAGGCAGCCCTGTGCTCACCCAGTCCAGCCCCTCACCAGGCCCAGTTCCAGAAAGGCTAAGCAGATGGTTCAAGGTCACACAGCTGCATGTGGGGCGTGGGCCAGAGCTGAGGGCACCAGCCTCTGATGCAGCAGTCTGTCACTGCACCCTGCACCTGGTGACAGGTGCCCTTTGTCAGTGTCCAGCTCCAGGATGGTGTCCCGCAAGGCTGTGGTCGTCCTGCTGGTGGTGCACGCAGCTGCCATGCTGGCCTCCCACACGGAAGCCTTTGTTCCCATCTTTACCTACGGGGAACTTCAGAGGATGCAGGTAAGAGGCTCCCAGCCACCTGAGGTGACACAGCCCTGCCCAGCACCAAAGTGGCGTTAGTCTCTCTGAGGCACAGCGGCCCTTCAACAAAACCCACATTCAATCAGCTCTGCCAGTGACACTGAGTGATCACGGAGGACCCAGACGGCAACAATCCCAGACTCCAGCCATGTCCCCAGCCACCTCCAATGCTTGCCTAGCACCACAAAGCAAAGGTGTCAGTGGCTCCGGGGGCGACATCTTTCCCCACCCCTGCCCATCCTTCAGAGACTGAGATTTTCTTTCTTTCTTGCTTTTGCTTTTTAGGTCCATACCTGTGGCATACGGAGGTTCCCAGGCCAAGGGTCGAATCAGAGCTACAGCTACCGGCCTACACCACAGCTCACAGCAATGCCAGATCCTTAACTCACTGAGCAAGGCCAGGGATCGAACCCACATCCTCATGGACACTAGTCAGGTTTGTTACCGCTGAGCCATGATGGGAACTCCAGAGATTTTCAATTTACAAACCAATAGTATTTGTGGAGCACCTCTGCAGCAGCAAGGGCCACCCTGAGTGACAGGCCAGGCATGCAAGGAAATTTGAGAGCCTCCCATCTTCGAGGGGCCGTCCTGGGAGCCAAGACACAAACGCAGGAAAAATTCACTAGCAGTAGAGAAGTAAAGGGTGCTGTCACAAGGCAGGACATGATTAATTGCCCAGTAAGTGCCGCTGACTGGTAAGTGCTGAGTGCAGGGGAGGAGGGTCGGCGTGGGCTGGCGTGGGTTTGGAAGCTGATGGGGAAGCGGGGGACTGAGCTGGGGCTTGAGAGGGAAGGACAGAGGAACAGGTGGGAGCAGGTGTCCAGAACGGGAGGAAGCTGCCTTTCCAGGAGGGGTGGCCAAAGCCTCCTTCTCTTTCGAGCCCAGAAGAAAACAGGGCAGCTCAATGGAACTCAGACAGCGGGGCCTAAGGAACCCTGCACTGCTGGACCTGCCTGCCTGCGCCTGTGACTTTGGATGTCTGGGGCTCTGAGGGTCGACACCACCTTTGTGTCTCATTAAGTGGATGTAGAATGGGACCTCCATGTCCCACATGTCCAGGACTGAGGCCCCGCTAGGGGAACACAAGCGAATCGGGAGGTCACGTGGCCCTGTGGTGCAGCCCCAGCTACACGCTCTGTCTGGGGTGGTCTCCACGGCATCCTCTGCAGAGGCAGGGCTGGACCCTGTTTCTCCTCATCGGGGGCAGGCGTGCAAAGGGATGGGGGAGACGGCGGACCCCGAAACCTCCCTTTCTCCACCACTTGACTTCCTCTAGCAGAAAAGATGACTAGATGGATGACCAGCTGTTCCAGAAGCACCGTGCATCAGGGCAGGCCCAGAGTGAGGCTGTCAAAGAAACTGGAGGAACGGGTGTGCCTGGCCTCGGTGCCTGGGGACCTGGCCAGCGGGATGCCTGGCGAGATGTGGGGCTGGACAGACGCAGTCCAACTCGGCCAAACACACAGTGAAATGACAATGCAAGGACACCACTGTGACCTGCGCTATGGCTTTGCTCCTCGTAACTCCCAGACACTGGGGTTTCCACGAAGAAGTTGCAAGTCCTTCCTGCATAAATCAGCTCCCCGTCTCGCCACTTATAAATCACATCCCAGGGACTCGGGCTTCCCGGACCCCCTACGGCACCCTCGCAGGCGAGGCTGTCTTGCCACCTTTTTTTATAGGCTCTTTGCTAAGAAAAACACATTTTCACACTTAATATGCAGGAGGGGCAGCCATTATTTTCGGCATTTTAATTTAATTAACAGTAACGATCAGGGGTGTAATGTTTGAACTGTCGAAGAGCTGATTCCTCCTCGAGCTGACTCGCTGGCGGGCAAACCGGAGGGACACGGCCACACGGCCGAGGCCTCAGGCATCCGAGATGCCCTGTGTGGGAGGCACCTGGGAGAGGGGGTTCTTTCTGCCCATGAGGGGCTTGGGCCACTTAGTGCTCTGGGCAGAAACATCAAGGGGCCATGGGGCGGTGGGGGAGGGCAGGATTTGTACAGTTTTGTGCTTGGAACCCTAGGAAAAGGAGCGGAATAAAGGGCAAAAGAAATCCCTGAGTGTCCAGCAGGCGTCGGAGGAGCTCGGCCCTCTGGACCCCTCGGAGCCCACGAAGGAAGAAGAAAGGGTGGTTATCAAGGTGAGCAGACAGGGGGACAACGCAAAGAACTGAGGGGGGGCGTTCCCTGGGCCACCAGAGGATGTTCTGTCAACCAGACATGCAGGCCACAAGGTCTATCTAGGAGGCAGAGACAGACACCAATGATGAGACGATCAACCATTTTATTTTATTTTTTTGTCTTTTTGCCTTTTCTGGGGCCGCTCCCGAGGCATATGGAGGTTCCCAGGCTAGGGGTCAAATCGGAGCTGTAGCTGCCGGCCTACACCAGAGCCACAGCAACACGGTATCCGAGCTGTGTCTGCAACCTACACCACAGCTCAGGGCAACACCGGATCGTTAACCCACTGAGCAAGGGCAGGGACCGAACCCGCAACCTCATGGTTCCTAGTCAGATTTGTTAACCACTGCGCCACGATGGGAACTCCAAACGATCAACCATTTTAGATGCCAGATAAGGAGGTGTGGTGGGGAGTCAGCAGTGGGGCTGGGGCACTGCTTTGGCTGGGGGTGGGGAGGTCTCTCAGAGGAGGGGACATTTGACTTGAAACCTGAAGGGTCCAGAGATGCCACCCATGCCAAGAGCCGAAGCAAGGACACCCGTGAGAAGGAACAGTGAGTGCAGAGGCCCTGCCCAGGGTCTGGTGGGTCTGAGGCCCACCAGGCCCAGGGCTGCTGAATGAGGGCAAGCGGCCACAGGGCCTGGGGGGCCAGGCTGGATGTCCAGAGGCCTTTAGGGCTTCACAGAGGGAAGGTCACCTGACCTGACTGGAAAAATCTGGGCTGCACGAATGGAGGCGGGAGGCCAGGCTGCTCTGGGAGTGACGACGGGAGTGCCCAGCAGAGCTGCGGCGTCCAGACCCGGGGCCCAGGGCCTCAGTGCCCAGGTCGGGGCACAGACTGTCAGGTCTGGGGACAGCCTTGAGCTTGTCTGGTGCGGCTCTTTAATTGTGTGGGTGGGGAGCATCTACTGAACCGCGCTGTGCCCACAGTTCCAGGCACTGGGGATAGAGGCGGAACAGAACAGAGATGTCCTCTGCCCTCGAGGAAGTCACACTCCATGGGACCAGAAACAAGCTACTGGGAGGGTCAGACACAGACCACAAATAGGGCCGACCAGCAAGCAGAACAGCATAGAGCAGTGTCCAGGAGCTATAGGTGCTCCGGAGGGAAATAAGATGCAGGCAGGTCATCATTTTTTTTTTTTTTTTTTTTTTAAGGGCCTCACCTATGGCATATGGAGCTTCCCAGGCTAGGGGTGGAATTGGAACTGCAGCTGCCGGTCTATACCACAGCCACAGCAAGGCCAATCCGAGCCACATCTGTGACCTACACCACAGCTCACAGCAATACCAGATCCTTAACCCATTGAGCGAGGCCAGGGATGGAACCCGCATCTTCATGGATACTAGTCAAGTTCTTAACTAGCTGAGTCACAAGGAGAACCCCCTCTTTTTTCCTCATTTTAAAGTGAGGAAGCAGATCACACAGCAAGGGACCGGCACAGGCAGGGCCAGGGGGTCCTTCAGGCATCCAGAGCCCATTTCTCGCCCCAGCCAGCCCAGTGGGAAGAGGGGAGTGGGCCTGGGGCTCCTCCGAGTCAGGGCTGTCTGGCTTATGCAGCAAGACCACTGAGCCAGGAAGCTGGGGGCAGGTGGTAGGGAGGGAGTAGCATCACCTCCAGGTCCCTCCAGGCCCCCGAATGTACTGGCTTCTCCCTCTGGTCTAGAGTGAATTATTACTCCACCTCTTTGTCCTCCATTTCCTCATCTGCAAAATGGGCACACTAAGAGCCTCAACATCACAGGTTACTGAGAGGCTTAAGCTATGGAAAGCATTTAGAAGGCCACCCACCACCCAGTCGGGCTCCTTGGTGCTGGCTACTATTATTTCGGGGGGGCTGGGGTGGCGGCAGTGTCCTCCTCAAAGGAAAGCCCTGCTGCCCTGTATCCCCACCAGGGGAGGTTGGCTGTGTCCCCACTGGTCTCAGCCACTTCCAGGATCCAGGCCCTGGTTAGAATTAGGGGGTAAAAGCGAGAATTCCCAGAGGATCCCCAAGGATGGGGAGGAGGGAAGCCCTGATGGCCTGGCTCCCCGCGGTGTCCCCCCCCCCCACCTGCGTGTCGCCCCGGGGGTTGACTCTCCCCCTCCTTGTTAACTCTGCTTTATTTCACAGCTGCTCGCGCCTGTGGACATTGGAATCAGGATGGACTCCAGGCAGCTGGAAAAGTACCGGGCCACCCTGGAAGGGCTGCTGGGCCAGGCGCCGCAGTCCACCCAGAACCAGAATGGTAAGTAGGGCCGTCCTCCGCCCACCGCCGCTTTCATATGCCAGCAGCGCAGCCACAGGGGGCTGTGATTGGTTTTCCTCCCACGAGCGCCCCCACCCTACCCCATCTCTGAGGGGAACCTAATTGCAGGGCTGCTGGTGCTTAGGGACCTTTCTGGCTGAGAGCCACAACAGGTGGCAGTAACCCCCAACCCTCCCCACTGCAGAGCCAGTTCCTTCCCTCTCACGACAGCCTGCATCCCCTCCCTCCACCTATTCTGCACGTCCAAGTCCTGAGCTCCACTTGGCCTTGCCAAGTTCAAGGTCTGCCTGTGTTACTTGTGCAAAGCCGGGTCTTAACTGACTAAGAGCCACTAATTCCTTCTCACTGCCTCTACCCCCCACCCCACCCCCCACAATCCCGGGAGGGGGAGAAGGGAAGAGAGGGGAGGCAGTGTTGGAGGGGGAGGAGCTGGGAGGTTAAACCACCAGCTTTGGGCTACAGAGAAAGCCCAGGAAGACCACCCCCTCCCAGATGCCCTCCTGCCTCAGGCCCCTGGGCGCGTTCAGGACATCTCTGGGCTACAAACTTCCTTTGCTTTTCTCCAGCCGCCAAGTAACAGGCCGCTGGGGGAGAAGGAGGACACAGCTCGGACCCCCCTCCCACGCAGGGAGGGCCTAGAAATCCGCTGGGCTTGGAAGGAAAACACCCTCTCCCAAACAGCCCTCAGCCCCCCTCCCCCAGCAAATAAAGCGTGAAATAGGCAGAAACGACTCTTTTATTTAATATATTAATTTCCAAAGTTCAGATTCAGGTCAAGCCATAAAGGGGAAAATAATAAAGCTCAGAGGAAGCTTGGCCATAAATGGTGCAAAATTACCAAGGGTGTGCCTTTTGTAAGTCCTGTGTTCAAATATTCATTGAAACCACAAATCGGAAGACGTGCGCCAGCGCGTCCATCATGGGTGAGGAAACGGAGGCCTGGAGAGATGGCATTTTCTGCCCACGCGCCGAGTCAGGGGCAGAGCAAGCACTGGAATTCAGGTCTCCTGAATCCTGGTCCCTTTTCCGTTTACTGACGATCTTGAGGCCTAATGGACCAGAGCGTTTTAAGGCCTCTGCGCTCAGCGCCTTGCTGAGGAATGTGCAGCTAGCCCTTTAACCTCAATGAGCCTTTGCAAAAGCAAGGAGTTAACATCTGCCTTGAGATCTGGGGACGGAAGGGGGCACCAACAAAAAGCAAATTACTGTTATTATTATCATCACCTTGTGACTACAGTCTCCAGCATCTGCAGCAAAATCACACAGCCAACCCACTTATTTCTGCCTTCTCAACAAAACGGGATGGGAAATTTCATTCTAATTTAATTTTACGTTAATGAACACTCATTTATTTCTAAATGGGGGCCTTAACAGGAACCAGGGCTCCTTCCATCCACCGGTTACTGTCGCTTAGCTGCAGTGCCCCACCCATCCCAGCCACTCCCAGGACTCAGCTGTGGATAACAGTGGGAACAAGACAACTACTGACACTTAAAAAGGACCCTCGTGGAGTTCCTGTCATGGCTCAGGTGAAACGAATCTTGACTAGCCTCCATGAAGTTGCAGGTTTGATCCCTGGCCCTGCTCATTGGGTTAAGGTTCCAGCATTGCAGTGAGCTGTGGATGTAGGTGGCAGACGTGGCTCTGATCCCACATTGCTGTGGCTATGGTGTAGGCCAGCCACTACAGCTCCGATTTGACCCCTAGCCTGGGAACTTCTATATGCCATGGGTGCGGCCCTTAAAAAAGGACCCTCCAACAATAACAACAACAACAACAAAAAAGACAAAAGACAAAAAAAAGAAAAAAAAAAAGAAAAAGAAAGAAAGAAGGAGTTCCCGTCGTGGCGCAGTGGTTAACGAATCCGACTAGGAACCATGAGGTTGCGGGTTCGGTCCCTGCCCTTGCTCAGTGGGTTAACGATCCGGTGTTGCCCTGAGCTGTGGTGTAGGTTGCAGACACAGCTCGGATACCGCGTTGCTGTGGCTGTGGTGTAGACCGGCAGCTGCAGTTCCAATTCCACCCCTAGCCTGGGAAGCTCCATATGCTGCGGGAGCGGCCCAAGAAATAGCAACAATAACAACAACAACAAAGACAAAAGACAAAAAAAAAAAAAAAAAAAAGGACCCTCATTTGGGGTCCTCTTCATGCCTCCCAAGGAACCTTAAGGGAACCCTGACGGTGCACACTGCATGTTCGCACAATTTCCACAGCACGTACAGATCAATGGATCAACCCAAGCACAGCTGCTGGTTCCCAGGAAATGCTGCCGACACATGCGAGGGGGCCTGCTGCAGGGCGAGGGTCGGGGGCATAGAGTGAAAGACCCCTGGGGTCTCCGTAAAGCGGCGATTGGAGGAAACAGACACAGGACGCCTCCTCACCCCTGAGTCCCTCCAAGCCACTTCACTCCGTTATCCGTAACGCATTCCAAGAAACAGAAAAACAAAACGCTCGCTGTCTCTGTCCCCGTGGAAAACAGATTTCGCATTTTTTTCCCACCATCTGCGCGGATCAGCCACGACAGTGACACCACCTTCCCCCATTACCGGCAGGGGGCGCACGCTTCTGGGGCAGCGCCCCGGCACCCTCAGGAATTTTCCTTAAGATCCTGGGGGCGGTAGAGCCGTGCTGCAGGCGGTGCCAGGAGAGAAATGAGACACCTGCCCAGGAGGTTTCACCCTGAACGGGCCACATCCTTTTAAGTGGGAATTGGCTCAGCACCTGCGGAGCAGGAGGGCCGTGTCCGTTCAAAGCTCAGGGCTGCATCGGGGTTGCCCCTGACCCTCAGCTGGTGGCCTCTGATGTGCTTCCGCGTGTGGAGTCACACCTGGAACCCGGCCACCACCTGCTTCTCTGTGTACACTGCCCCGCCGCCTGTTCAGAGGGGTCGCTGCCTTTCTTCTCTAGTTTTCCCCCTCCTGCCACTGCTCGATTTTTCCCCATCGGCTCAAATCATTTTTTTTTTTTTCAACAAGCACCAGGACAGTGGACTTGATTACTTCCAGGACACACACAGCCCTGTAAGAAATTAAAACTGGGGGGAGGCTGGGGAAGTCCTGAGCTGAGCCAGGCGAAAACAACTACGTTTTCACAAAATAGAACAGAGAGACACATTCTTGGTAAAAGCTAGAGGATGACTTGACCAGGACGCAGCCAGGATCGGAAGACAGGACAGTGCCCAGAGGAACCAGTGGGGCGCGCCTCCTCACATCTCGGTGAGGTCTATCCAGCAGCATCTGCAAGAAACCCTCCAGGTCCCTGGTGATTACGGAGCGTTAGAGATTATTCATTCTCATCTGGAATGTACTTTCACACTTAGGACCACGGGTGATTACAGGGCGACCCGAGCCCAGCTTCACAAGATGGAAACGAGGAGGTACTTTCTCGGTAACCACGTCGGTGTGATTTTATAATTACTGAGCTACATGGATTTGCCATGAAATTGAATAGTTAAAAGCAAAGAGTAATTGCCTGATATCTGTACTCTGTAATTTAGTATAATCTAATCATGGACAAAGCCCAAAAGAAAATGTTCTGAAAGCATTACATTTTCCTTCATACACAATTTGTTATTGACATAGGGAATGAATTCCACGCCTCTAAAGGAAAACTTACCCACAGATATCGAGTTTTGAAAGTGGCCAAAACAGAGTTTGTTTAATTTGCAGCCGATTATGAAAAAAGCAAGTGGCATCAGTGTCCATTAAACCAGCTCTGACACTTTCTGTGACTCCCTTTGCCATTTCTTTGACCTAGAGAGATAAAGGGGTCACCCTCCCCTTCCAGGGGCACTCAGATGTGGCAACAAGACACTGGGTGGAATCCAAGCCGGAAATGGCACCCACATGGTCCCCTCTCCCACCTTGCTGGGACCACCCACCATGTGTTCCCAGGGAGCCCAGAATATCTGGGACAAGGTGGATCAAGGACGAGTCTGCGGTTGGTCCCGGGGTGCTTTTAAGGATCTGATAAATGTGTGTGGGGCTTTTCACAGGAGGAGAAGGAAAAAGGAACCCACTAAAAGATTTATGGCTGTTATTATTATCAGGTTCTGCCAAGATGGAGAGAGGCTAGCAGGCCGGCGGCTGGCCAGGCAAACCCCCAGGGAATCTGAAGTGTCCTCCACGCGGCTCCTCTGCTCTGCTAAGTGTGGATGTGGTTACGAAGTAGAGTTAGACACTGGAGCTTGTTTTCCCTCATTTGCCTTTAATCAGGAAAACCAACCACAACCTGAGCTGCTCACCTTAAAAAACAAAAAACACAACAAAGTGATGAGAAAGGAGGGCACTCAGGATGGCTGTCACCTTTGCTCTTTGAAATACACATTCCCATCCCCAGTGGGCCGAGCTCTGGCGCTGCACCGGAGGCACAGAGAGGCAGATCCAAGAAGGTGAGAAGGGGCCTCGTGGCAACTCCAGACACAGCTCGGGCCATGGAGGCAAAGAAGCACCCAGATGCAGTTTGGAGGGGACAGTCGCCTGGAGGAAAGTGGGCGGCATCAACACTAAAGCGGGGAGTTCCCATCGTGGCCCAGTGGTAAATGAACCCAGCTAGCATCCATGAGGACTCGGGTTCGATCCCTGGCCTTGCTCAGTGGGTTAAGGATCCGGCGTTGCCATGAACTGTGGTGTAGGTTGCAGACATGACTTGGATCCTGCGTTGCTGTGGCTCTGGCGTAGGCCAGTGGCTACAGTTCCGATTACACCCTTAGCCTGGGAACCTCCATATGCCATGCATGCGGCCCTAAAAAGAAAAAAAACAAACAAAAAAACCCCTAGAGTGGGTAACAGTGCCTTGAGGGCGCAGAGTGTTGACGCAGGCGCTGAAGGGTCATCAATTCTGGGAGGGTGGGCAGAGTGGGTGATGGGTTCCCAGGAGAACCGAGACACACCCCCCCACCAATGTGGCGGTTCAGCATGGAGACCTGCTTCAGACATGGGTGCAGCCCAGCATAAGAGCTGCACCCTCTCAAGTTGGGCAGCAGGAAACAATGGCCTGCGGAAAACAACTGCCTGCCAAGCTTAGCCACCTACAAGGATTAACCGCCCTCTGTCATGGGCGCCCCTGCCCCCTCCCTTGACCTTCCCCTCTTTCTTTGTTGATCCTGCCACAAGTTCCCTGCTAGGAACACCAGCCACAGTTCCTTTACAAGCCTAGCATCTCCTCACAGTCGGGGCTGGTGCCATCTTGAGCTCAGCCCCGTCCCCCTCTGATGCCTTAATAAATCTCTCTTGCTTTGCTAACTTGGCCTTGCACGTTCCTCCCTCAGCAAACCTAACAGCAGGGAGTTCTGGAGAAAAGAGACCGGAGACCTGGGAAGACCCTGGACTCCTGAGAGTTTTTTCTGCTTTTTTCAGTCTGATCATGAGGCTTCTCTTCAGAGGGGGAAGAAGGGAAGTAGCGAGTGGTGGTGCATTACACCGGCACCCAGCCAGACAAGGCCAAGGACTGCCTAGTCACTGCCACCATGAAGGCAGAGGTGGGCCACCTGGGGTGGGGTGGGGGGAGCACTGCACTGGATGGGTTCTAGGCTGGAGCCACAACAACAGGGCTGGGTGGGGCTGGGGGAAGGCTGGGGGGTCACTTGGGGCTTGGTGTGTACAGCAGCCCAGACCCCCAAACCCAAGGAAGACTGACAAAACCCACACTGGGGACCCCTGGGGGTGGGTTCTATTCAGTATGTTTTTAAATCGCCCCAAACCCACTGCATTGAAATAGACCATAACTCTGCCAAATGCTGCAAGGTGAAGTCTGTTTAAGCATCAGTTTCAAGCCCTCTTAGAATTCACAGGGCCGGTATTGATGCTGAAAGGCTCATTCTTTATATATTGAACTGCACAGCTGCAAGGAGTTGCACAAATGTTACCAACCCATTTGTCATGCAAACAGTGCTTCAGAAAGAAATAAAATACTATTATGTGGTATATGTGTTAGGCAATCACTATATCAAATTCATGGCATTCCGTGCAAACACTGGCAGAGAAAAAGAAAACAACACTTGGTGAGAGAAATCGCACCACATGGGAGCAGCTAAGTCAGGGGTGATGGGGAGGCTACCTCGGGAGGCTGACCAAGCCCAGGCTGTAATTTTACCCGCAAGGTGGCCAGTGATAAATGCGCCGATAGAGCAAGGGGCGGGAATGCAAACGCTGGCAGAGACCTTGCCCAGGACGGGTTCAAAGGGACGGTAGGGGAGGCGGGGAGATTGCGGGAAGGAGCGACCTGCACTGGAGGTAGAAATGGAATGGAACCCTTGAGGCCGACAGTAAGTGTTTGAGAAAGGCAGTCGATGAGGAATGCGATGAGGAATGCGGAGGCAGAAGGAAGCCCACGACACATAGCCTTATTCCATTTGTCATCACGCCCCATGACTCCCGCAGCTGCAGCGGCTTCTCTGCCGAGAGCCTCGGGAAGCACACAGCGCAGGCTCCACGCGGCACCAGTGTCAAGTGTAAACACCCGGGCACACGTGCCAGCCACGTTCCGAGAACATATCACCTCTCCTCATCCTTGCCTCCTGGAGGCTGGAAATGTCAACTGGATACGAACGCACGTCTAATGGTGCAGCTGGGAGCGAGAACTCTTAACTCTACACTTCTCTCCTTTGAAAACCCCACCGCTGGCCACGCGGCCTCCTCCCAGGGGCACACTGCTCCTCTGCCCACGATGGGACGTCCCTGGCTGAGGGCGGGGCCCGCAACGCCGGGGCTTTGCGAGGCGTGAGCACAGCTGGGGTCCACTCCCCGACCCAGAACCCCTCCCTGAGCGCGCTGGTCCCCAGACAACCGGAGCAAGGGATTTTGCAAGCCACTCTCTGCATCAAGTAATTCATCCGTTAAAACAACGTGACTTATTACTCAATAAGTACTATGGAAAGGGACTGCGCAAGGGACGGAGGATTCAGAGATAAAGATCACTTGGTCTTACAGAGGAGAAGGACTGGGCAAAGTGAGGAATAAAAGAGGAAAACAAAAACAAAACCCTTCCAAACACTCAGACCTCCCCAACATGGCGACCTTAGAGGCGGAGTCTGGCCTCCCCTTCCCGGTTCGCCAATTAGGCAGGCGCAGACCTTCTCAACATGGCGTCTCGGAGGCGGGGTCTGGTCGCGTCATGGACGGCCCACTGGGCAGGCGCAGACCTTCCAAACATGGCGGAAACACCGCCCTTCCCATCATGGCGCGGGGCCCCGCCCGCTCCGCCGCGGCCGCCGGCGGGAACAGTTCCGGGTGCGGTGCTGTGAGCGCCGGGGCCGGGCAGGGGGCGGTGTCCTGGCCATGGCCGGCCTGTCGGACCTGGAGCTGCGGCGGGAGCTACAGGCCCTGGGCTTCCAGCCGGGACCCATCACCGACACCACCCGGGACGTCTACCGCAACAAGCTGCGCCGCCTGCGGGGCGAGGCCCGGCTGCGCGGCGAGGAGCGGCTGCGGGAGGAGGCCCGGGCGCGGGGCGAGGAGCGGCTGCGGGAGGAGGCCCGGCTGCGCGGCGAGGAGCGGCTGCGGGAGGAGGCCCGGCTGCGCGGCGAGGAGCGGCTGCGCGAGGAGGCCCGGCTGCGCGAAGAGGCGCCGCTGCGCGCCCGCCCGGCCGCCGCCTCCCTTCGGTCGGAGCCCTGGCTCTCCTCACCGGCCTCGGGCTCGGCCTACGCGCCTTCCGGGGCCTATGGCGACCTCGGGGTCTCCCCGCCCTCCTGGTCCGGGAGCCGCGGCCTCGCCTACTCCTCCCGCCCTGCGCCGCTCAGACGCCGCGCTTCGGCCCGGGGCAGCTCGGAGGAGGACGAGGACTCCCGGACGCCCGATAGGGCGGCGCCGAGCCCGGGCCACGGAGTCCGCCGCTGGTGGGCCTCGGCCCCGACAACGGCGCGGCCGTCCTCCGCCCTCTTCAGCCCCGACCCGCGCCCGGGCCTGCGACCGACGAGAGCGAGTCCCACGGGCGCGGCGCGGGCCCGGCCCGAGGTGGGGCGGCGGCTGGAGCGCTGGCTGTCGCGGCTGCTGCTCTGGGCCAGCCTGGGGCTGCTGCTCGCCTTTCTGGGCATCCTCTGGGTGAAGATGGGCCAGCCCTCGGCGCCGCAGGAGGCGCGAGACAGCAGTACGTCCCTGGCCGGCGCAGGGGAGGGCCCTGGTCGCGCGCGTGCCCCCCGGGACGACCCGTCCTCAGCGCCAGGCCGCACACCCCACACCTGTCAGATGCCTGTTAACCTCCAGACTGTGGCTCTCCTTCCTCCAGCCGTGGGAGGAGTGACCAGGATCCCTGGATCCGCAGTCATTTCTGTCACCTTTCTCCTGTTCGCATTTTCTGTCCCAGCTCTGCCTACTAATCTCCCTTTCAACCACGTGCTGGAAGCACCCTTTCTGGAGTCACTTTTCCTTTTCCCTCTCCAGAGCCAACCCTCTAACACATCCCTCTAACAGATCCACCCGTCCCTGCTTAGTTCTTTGATCCCTTCTGTTTTCTTGCTCATTCACACATCAGCGCCCATTGGAAGGCACCTTACGTGTCACTACTCAGGGATAGATCTGGTTGGGGACCCCACTTTGCAGCACCAGAAAGGCTGCACGCTCTACTTCTTTGGACCACAGGACTCATTTGCCAAAAGGAGGTTATTCTAGCCCTGCCCATGAGACAGGTGTGGAAGAACCTTTGAAAGAGTTTACAGTGATGTACACGGTGGCATCTGTCATTGTTTGCAGCGCCCTCATGGAGTGTGCCAAAAGAGAGTCCTGCATCTCAAGGGTGTTCCCAGCCATGCCTCTGTCCACACTTACTGGATAAGACACACCAATAAGAAAGCTGTGGGGTACTCTATGCTAACCAATAGTTTAGGATTTGTGTGTTTCCTAAAAGGGAAATTTGCTTCTCCCATAATTCCGGGCTCTAGTTGAATAAGAAACAGCATAGAAGTGATTTCTTTACAAATTTGAGCATAAAGTGATTCTGTAGTTCACCAAGTCTTTGTAGAGAATGAACATGACTAATACCGTTCCCAGCCTTGAGCCCAGGCCCCCTCTTTGCCTGCCTGGCAGGAGCAGCCAAAATGCAGGGAAATGCTAAATTGTCTTTGCTGTTGCAGCAGGTGGATATTTGGATGGATGAGTAGGTCTGCGGACGCAGGGGTCCCAGACTTGTGCCCACATCCCAATAATTTCTTGACTGAGAGCAGTTTATCCACCTGCTGGAGGAATTAGACAGACCCAGGCGTGTTTCAGTGCTCACTGTACGCTGGTGATGTCGGAAAGCAGGCTATGGCCTCACTGCCGAGAGGCTCTAAGACACAGCTCCTGGGTGAACACTGGGCTCTGCCCTGACTTCTCCCATGATGGTATCGATGCCTGTGTAACGTAACATTGTTCACAACATCTAGAACCATCATGAATGTTGTCTTGTGTGAGGCTGAGTCTGAGTGAAGCAAGGAAGGCTTTAGTGAGCCCACGTTACGATGACGAGTCAGAGGTTCAGAGTGGTGGGTTAAGTGAGTCGTTGCCTGAGGTCCCTTTGCTGTTTTACTCCTGGGATTAGGACACAGACATCCTAATTCTAATCCAGGGCTTCAACCTCCTTACATTTTAGTGCCTGTGTTTTTTAAATACCTTACTTAAAAGACATCTTTCTAATCCCCATCGTTATATTGCTCATGTTTTACTTTCCCTGAATTTTGAGAGTGGTCCCTTTTTGTATCCTTTCTCACAATCCACACACTTTTAATTTCCTCTGTGCTTCTCTTCTTGGTCGCAGTGAAATTATTGCCAGTGGACTGTGAGAGAAAAACAGATGAGGTGAGTTTGTGTTTCTCTAGCTTTCATTATTCCTCCCAAAGATGTTGGCTTCCATCAGGAGGTAAACTGGCCCAGAAAGAGATCATAATGGGATCATTTTCAGGAGAGCTGCCTGTAATGTACCAGAATGGCATCATGTTCTGTGATGTTTGTGTCAGACTCAATTGTGGCAGTGAAGGAGCACTTGAAACGGAGAGGATTGAGCTCCTGAGCTCCAGCCCCGGGCTTGTTACCGGAGCTCTCCCATCAATCACGGTACTAAGGACTTTGATCTGCCTGAGCCGATGGGGAACTGAGTTGGATGCTGTAGGTTGTGGTTGAAGAACCTCTCAAGCCCCCTGGCTTCCAGAGAAAGGCTCGCAGCTTTTTAAGGTCAGGAGACCGGGGTCTCAATTGCGCAATCTCCGGTCGATGTCTGTGGCTCTGAAAATACTGTTCTGATTTGAAACGTCATCCGGGGCTTGTTTTAAACACATCTGAAGTGGAGTTAGCCCTCTTAGTCTATAGATTTGTTTTATGAAGCTTTAATGTTCCCTACAAATAATATTTGGGAAGGTGAGCAGTCCCATCCATTTATGAGTCATGAAAACAGCATTAGCGAGAAGCTGGGATGCTGGGACAGGTGGCAGTGTGGGGAAGATACGAGGCAGTAAATTTTCAGGTCGTAAATCCTACCAGGAGGAGTCTTGTGCTGCCAGAGGGCGTGACTTAGTGGTCTAAGTGTGCAGGTCACCAGGGGCTGGAGAGAAGCCACTTGAGGTTATTCCCAGGCCCATGCATGGACTCTTACCCACGTAACCAGGGGCCGTCCTGATGCAGACAGCCAGTTTTATTTCTCTTTGGCTTCTGCTGTGTCATATTTGGGGGTGTTTTTATTACATGTATTTATTGCGTGCATCCACCAGATATCTTGGCTTCCCTACTGTTTTGTAAAAACAGGTTCAGGGTAAGTATTAGCTGCCTTCTCAAAAAAACTGCAGTCGATGATTGAAGGAAGAGGCCCAGAAGCATGGCCAGGAGGGGAAAATAGAATTTTTGAAGACCGAAAACCAAAACAGGAAAAAAAAAAATGAAACTCTTCTGTAAGACTCTTCTGGTTTCTTTTATTTAGAGACGGGCTGTGTGCTTTCTGTTTCTTGGTCTCCCACACGTCTTAGTGTCGCCGGCCCAGGACCGCAGGACAGATTGGCCCGTGGCCCTCCCCTTGCTGGACGTGCTCGTGTCCCGCTAGCGACAGCGCGACGGGCACCCCGCTCAGCGCGCCGTCTGCATGCTTATAACCTCAGAGCCCGGCTCAGCGGAGTCTGGGCCACTGCAGGCGCCCATCAGCCGCCAGGCTGAGCTCTGGTGCTGAGCCGAGGTTCCAGGGGCACCTTGGCCTTCAGGGAGGGCGGACACAGGAACAGGCAGTGGGGAGGTGCTTCTTGACTTTGGTGATGTTCGTTCTTTGTGCCGCTCAAGCTCACCAGAGGGCATTTGAGTTCGAATATACGGGTCCTTCCCCTTCTCCGCCGTCTGTGACTCTTGGTTCTTTCCGGCTCAGTGCTGCCAACACCTCGGGGACAGCCCGGGAGTGGGTGCCGTTGTCTTAGTCAGGCTGTCTCCTCGTCCAGTCCCTTCTGTCCTGGAATCAGCCCTGCTTTGCCTAAACACCTGTGACTTTGGAACCTTAGTAATTGCTACCACTTTTTTCATGGTGGTGACAATGAGAGCTGTTTAATGTAGCAAGTTCTGAAAATGTGACAAAAATCACCCATGATTCTGCTGCTTGGAGATAAGAGCCATTATCATGTGGGGAATGTTTCCCTCCCATCTCCTCTCGCTGTGTCTGTGGAATCGGGACCTCTGTATGTTTAGCTGCAGTTAGCACGCAATTGTCACCTTTTCCCATATCGTCAAACATTCTTTAAAAATTGTTGGGGTGTTCCCATTGTGGTGCATCAGGAACAAATCTGACTAGTATCCATGAGGACGTAAGTTCGATCCCTGGCCTCACTCAGTGAGTGGGGGATCTGGCATTGCCGTGAGCTGTGGTGTGGTTCGCAGACTCGGCTCGGATCTGGCATTGCTGTGGCTGTGGTATAGGCCGGCAGCTGTAGCTTCAATTTGACCTCTAGCCTGGGAACTTCCATACGCTGCAAGTGTGGCCCTAAAAAGCAAAAAAAAAAAAAAAAAAAAAAAAAAAAAAAAAAGTTGGGGTTTCTGACTCACTAGTAGGCAGGTGAGTTGTTTCGGAACATTTATAGTCGTGTGCGTTACATTGTTTCATACCTGGTAGAGGCTTTAGGGTCTTCAGGTGACATGAGGGGACAAGTCTTGCCTCCGAGACTGTTTGAAACCAAATCAGATCAGGGCAACCAACAAGCCCTAGAAGGAAAGCGACTTTGGCTCCTTTGTAGGGGCAGAGCCTGGTCTAGAGTCGAGACCCTGGACTTTGGTGCAGGGCTCTGCCCCATGACCGCCCAGAGAGGCCTCAAGGGTAGAGGGCAGGTTGGGAGTCCACTGGCCGGCCTCTGTGTGGCTTTCCACTAAGGAGTGTGGGATCTTGGTGGCGCATGTAAGGTTTCTAAACCTCAGGCTCCTCGCTTGAGAGGTTGGGGTGCGGGTGCAGTGAGGGTTTTGTGAGGGTTCAGTGCCCGCGCATGTACAGACAGCTCAGCATGGCACCCGGCCTTTTCCAAATGTTACAAATCAAGTGAGGCAAGCAAAATGGCGTCACGTCTGCTCCAGGTGCTGGAGCAGAAGATACACAGATTTTCTCAACAGATGACATTTTCTCCCTGCAGTTTCAAGATTTCCTTGAGGGAGTTCCCGTCGTGGCGCAGTGGTTAACGAATCCGACTAGGAACCATGAGGTTGCGGGTTCGATCCCTGGCCTTTCTCAGTGGGTTAAGGATCCGGCATTGCCGTGAGCTGTGGTGTAGGTTGCAGATGTGGCTTGGATCCCGAGTTGCTGTGGCTCTAGTGTAGGCCGGTGGCTACAGGTCCAATTCGACCCCCAGCCTGGGAACCTCCATATGCCGCGGAAGTGGCCCAAGAAATGGCAAAAAGACAAAAAAAAAAAAAAAAAAATTTCCTTGAAACTTTCCATTTCTAGGGGAATCCAGTCGGAGATTAAACATTTGCAGAAGATAATTCACAAAGCAGACCATGCATAAGTAGAGTGTAGACAGGCCCATGGGTCCCCAAGAGTGGGCAGGAGTAGCCCGCGGGGACACAGGACTGCACCAGACAGCGTCAGCTCTCCCCTCCGAGGAAGCAGGGCTCCACGTTTGCCCCCAGCCGCGTGGCCTCTGATTCACAGCCCTTCTCCAGCAGGAGCCATGGGGCAGGGGCCCGGGGGCCTGCAGGCTGGCGGGCCCTTCATCACCGTGTCTGCTTCAGCCTGCCTCTGCTTTTTGGTGTCCTTCTCAGTCAGTTAACCGGTATTCATGGCCCCTGTCCCGGGCCCACCGTTGCGAAAGTTGTGGCTTAAAGTATGAGGTCTGCCTTACTGCTTAGAACTGGACTGTGCAGCTGAGGACGTGAAAGCAGATGCCCTCCCACCCCCGCCCCGCCTTGCTGACCGCCTGTCCTCTGCCTTTTCAGTTCTGTCAGGCCAAACAGAAGGCGGCCTTGCTGGAGCTGCTGCACGAACTCTACAACTTCCTGGCCACCCAAGCCGGTGAGTGTACCTGACATACCCTGGGAACGGCCGTAGTCGAGGCCGGGTGGCCAGCTCTCTCCTGGAGCACCCCTACAAGCCAGGTCCCGCCTTCCTGTTTCTCATTCACACAGCCTTTTTTAACCTTGCACGTGGGCAGAGTGCCTTGGGGTCTTTAAGGACCCAGGGGTCCTGGCCCCTGCATAGGCCCTTCAGCAGATGTGCTGCTCACTCACGCTTTGGGGGTGCACGTTGCATTGGCAGGGCCAGGCCTCAGATCCTCTCGGAGTCTGAGTCTTCCAGACTGTGGGCTTCGTGGCCCCAGATGGATGCCCAGGCTGGGTGGAGAGGCCGGTGCGGGCAGAGAGGCTCGTGCAGGTGGCCGGAGCTGAGTGGTGACCTGAGCAGTCAGGCCTGTCCAGTGCTCCAGGGCCCCGGTGTCTCCATCTGGCTGTGGGATGTTGCACCACCCTGATGTCTCAGGGCCTCCATCTCCCCCTTTGACCCAGTGATCTTGGGATATCTTGTCTTAACCAATTGAAAGTCAAGTGCTATTTTCTAGAGGAGGGCATTCTTAGCACCCTCATAAACACCCCTGCAAACTCCAGCTGGAGGACCCCACTGGTTTATTTGGTATATGTGTTCCTTGAGGCCAGAGACGGCAGCTGCCTTAGGCTGCATCCTCCCCGACACTGGCCTCCAGAAGGCTCAGCATCACTGATGCCACAGATGAGAACTCAGTGCTCAGGCCAGGGTTAGGCTTACTGGGCACAAGAATCAGAGGGAGCACTCAGTCTAAGGGATGTTTGAGAGGTGCCCGTCACCCACGGGGCCAGCCCTATCTGAGGTTGTTGCTAGGAAGTCAAGGTTGCGTGGACCTCAGCCCTCAGGGCCGAGCTTGTGGGCCCCGGCTCTGCTCCCCCCGCTGCTGACTGGTGGGAGGCCAGGGTGCTCAGGGAGGCACCTGTGAGCTCGGAGGAGGAGACAAGAGTTGGGGCTCACAGCATCACTGTCATCATGGGCATCTTTCTGTGGCCTAGGGGCTTAGCATGTAATTTCTGGCCTAAGGGGGTGTCCTAAACCTTTGTGGCTCAGTTGTGGTCAAGGACCAGCAGAACCAGGGTCACCTGGAAGCTTATTGGAACTGCAGAATCTCAGGTCCCACCCCAAACCTATTGAATCAAAGTCTGATTTATTTTTTTCTTTATGGGTCACACCTGCAGCATATGGAAGTTTCTGGGCCAGGGATTGACTCTGAGCCACACTGCTGCAATGCAGGATTCTTAACACACTGCATCACAGTGGGAGCTCCCCAGCGTCTGGCTTTCAGGAAGACCCCCAGGGGATAAAGCTGAGCAGCTCTCCTCCTAACCTGTGGATGCTAGGTGACATTTCTCCATCCCACTCCATGTGTGGTTCCGTTTTATGCCCCCAAAGAGCCTGGTCTTCAGGCTTCTGACCAGCCAGGCTGGGGCAGGCTGCAAGCACGCAGGCCCTCTACCCACCTCCTGCTGGATGTCAGCTGTGGTGGGGCCGCCATGCTGACCTTTGCAGGACACAAGTTGACTCAGCCCAGGGTCGTGCCCACAGGCTGCGCAAGGTCTAGGAGAAGGGACAGGCCATCTGTTCCCCTGACCCCTGGTGATAGAAAATGCCGCTGGGGGAGAACCAAGAGGCCAGAAGCTCTGGGAGGCACGACACCCTTTAGCTGGAGCGGTCAGGAAAGCGTCTCGGGGAGGTGGCGTCCGCGAAGGCCTGGAAGCCCAGGTGGGACTGGTTGTGCCTTTGTCAGGGGAAGGGCAGGGCCGTAGAGGCAGAAATCACAGGGTCGGAGTTGGAAGCAGGTGACCACTCGGATAAGGAGAGAGGAAGTGGGGTTTGGAAAGGGCGGTTGAGTCCACCCTGGCCGGCCAGGATTCTGGACCATCAGCTCCATCCTGCAGGCATTGAGGGCCAGGGTAGGCATTTGAGCAGGAGCAGGGAACCAGGTGCTAGGAAAGCAAATGTGGTGGCAATTTGAGTGGTGCTGTGTCATTTATGCTGAATCATTTTAAAGCTTTGTTGACCTACAGACTGGTCACCCACAGGCGCCAGGCCATGCCAGGTCGAGGGCCGTCGGGCTGTGTATGAAGGTTAAGGGTCTTGTCGTGGCCCAGCCCTGCACTGTCCTGCTTCCTAGGGGTCTGGTGGTGAGGCCGCGCCGGGCAGGTGAATCCAGTGGGCAATTAAGAGCCCAGGGCCAGGCAGGTCACCAAGTCCAGAGCAACTTGGCTAAATAAGAGGCCCCCGCAGCTGGGGGCCTTTCAGAGAAGGTGGCCCTTTGGCCGGGCCTGGAGCCTGGGCAGGACTAGGGAGAGGCTCCCCGCTCCACCCTGGGTGGGAGCCAGTGCCCAGGGTGAGCAGAAGGGAGCTTTGGTACACACCCCACTGCCCAAGACACAGACACCCCTTCCTCCAGGGTCTGGCGTTCCTGGTCACCCGCCTGGTCCCAGAGCCCAGAGTCCTGCAGTGCAGTGGGCCTGCGGCCTGCCTTCCCTCCGGGCTGTGTTTATTTATAGTGCCGTCCCAGCGCCTCCCAAAGCCGCCTGTCTGATCCTTTTAGGGATCAATTGCAAACAGACCTTGGTATTGGGCAGCTTTTTAGTCATTTAATGCAAATCGCCACACTGCTTTGCAGGTCAGGTTTTAATGATCTGGAATCGATCCAAGCTAAGTGGCTTTTGATCTTGCTGCAGAGCGAAGATGCCCACAGAAGCCAGGGCCACTGGGCCACATGCTCCCCATCAAAGCTGATGGCTTGATCCTTGCTGCAGTTTTCAGTTGGTTTCAGGGTAAATTTTCTCCACCTCCTCTTTGTGTTTGAATGTGTGTTTTCCCTCCTAGGTAATTTTGAGTGTGGAAATCCAGAGAAGCTGAAAAGCAAATGCATCCCTGTAACGGAAGCCCAGGAGTACATAGCAGTAAGTGGGCCAGGCCGCCCTTCCTGGAGGTCCCAGGCCTGTCTGTTGATCTTCCAAGCCCTGCGGGATTTTTTTCTTTTTTCTTTTTTCATTTGTGTTTGCTTCTGGCTTGTTTGCTTTCCCTTTTTAAAGAAAAAAAGTTTTTTTTAATTCAGTGGAGTGTTAGGCCACCTGAAGTTAAGTGACAGTGACAGGATCCAAGGTGAGCCATTCAGAGCCGGGTGGTGCTCCTGGCACTGCTGTGGGCCCTGCCTGCACCCCTCCTGTAAGTACCCTGGGGCCTGTTCCTCCAGCTCACTTTTCTCCCATCTCAGCACTTTTTTTTGTTTTGTTTTTTGGTCTTTTTTAGGGCCTCACCCACAGCATATGGAGGTTCCCAGGCTAGGGGTCGAATCGGAGCTACAGATACCAGCCAGCACCACAGCCACAGCAACGTCAGATCTGAGTCTCTTCTGTAATTTATACCACAGCTCACTGCAATGCTAGCCGCTGAGCAGGGCCAGGGGTTGAACCCTCATCCTCCTGGATATCAGTCGGGTTCGTTAACCACTGAGCCACAATAGCTCAGGTCACTGCTGTGGCACAGGTTCCATCCCCAGCCTGGGGACTTCCACGTGCCATGGGTGAGGCCAAAAAGAAAAAACAAAAAGACATTTATCCTGCCCATTCTCTTCCCTCAGGATTACCATCTGGGTTGCTTGGAGTCCATCGGGTTTTGCGTGTGGCCTTGAGAGGGTAGAATTAGGGACATTTAGAACTGGAAGAAGCCTAAGAAATCACCTCGTCTAGTTTTCATGTCACAGAAGAGGAGACTGAGATGGGTGGGGGGAACTGGCCCAAGACCCCACTCCCATGCCTCTTGTCTTCTTCAAGATGAGCGGCCAGCTCCCTGGCCCAGCACATCAGTCCCTGAGAAAAGTCCCCTCGCTTGGCCGTCTCAGACCTGCACTGTTGCCCCAAGCCTGCTCCTGGTTGCAACCTTTACCACCCTCTCGCCAGCCCCCGGTCCTCCTGCCGGCTTGCTGTGCTCTTGATGGAGCAGAGCTGGGGGCGTGGAGGGGCTCCTCTGGCCCAGAGGTGGAGTGAGCCCACTCCCCTCTTCCCTCTCCCCCCCAGAACGTGACCAGCAGCTCCTCTGCCAAGTTCGAAGCCGCGCTGACCTGGATCCTGAGCAGCAACAAGGATGTGGGCATCTGGTGAGTGTGGGCGCCGCCCGATCCCACCTCCAGCTGTCCAGCCCCACCGGTCGGGGGACACAGGGCTGGGGCAGTGGCAAGAGCAGCTCCAGGACCGGACAGGATCCGGGGCCAGGCTGACCGCTGGGTGGCCAGCTAACTCAGCTGTACCCTGGGCACTCAACCCGCCCCGCCGACTTGCTGGTGGAGGCGTTTTCCTGCACGTCCTTCCCTCGCTGCCACCTTCCTTGTGTAGATGAAATGAGTCTGTACGTTGGTTTCCCTCCGCACGGAGATCGCGGAGGGGAAGACTGGACTGTATTCCAGCCAGGCAGCTGCCGTTTCTCTGTGTTAGCAGAGAGCGAGCGGGCCACCCTCCTGAAAGGCCCCGGCATGGGGGGCACTGAGGGTCCCCTGCTGGAGAGACACCCTCGTCCGCCTTCCCTCGCCTTGGGGCTTGTTGGGGTCTCTGCTCCAGTTACAGCCGCCGACATGCCAGTGCATACTAGGGTTTTGTTCTCTTCCCCTCTGATCCCCCAAATGACTAATTCCATCAGCGGCACGTGCAGCAGAAGCCCCTCGGGCAGCTCAGCCTAAAGCTTGGTAACTAGATGCCTGGCATGATTAAAATCCATGGGCTTAAAAAAAAAGCGTCCCTGAGTGGATGAGCAGTTTTCCTGTGACTTAGGAAAGGCAGAGAACTCAGTTTCTCAGCCGCGTGCGCCTAGGCCGCTAACACAGAGGACCAATGACGTGACAATGCCTTGTCATGCTGGGGAGGACAGCCTGCGGCGCTGAGCCCAGCCCCCACGGCCGGCGCGAGAAGTGGAGCGTGAGCAGTTGAGACGGTTTGCTTTGAGCCCCAGCGTCGCTGTGCCGTCCAGAGCAGGGCCGGGGCCTGGCCCCCGGGAGCCTGGCGGTGGTTGAGCCTCGTGGCGCCCCGTGGTCTCTGCACTTAAACAGCTCCCGTGCCTCCTGGTCGCTGGGGAGAAGCACACCCGCCCAGACTTGGCTTCACTTCTTGCAAAGCGAGTCAGCAAACATTTCCATTTCTCTCTGCTGGGA
Source organism: Sus scrofa (assembly GCF_054392235.1). NCBI lineage: Eukaryota > Metazoa > Chordata > Mammalia > Artiodactyla > Suidae > Sus > Sus scrofa. Next base: position 38,552,124 of record NC_139389.1, on the reverse strand, counting down.
GGTGGGAATGCAATTTACAGTTTAATCTTCCACACGCTGAGAGGGGCTGTCAAAGACCCAACAGAGGGGACGTCACTTTAGCAGCAGGGGTTGGAGCCTGCTGCTGTCTTTAAAGCTTTTTTCTCTCTAAGTAGCCAAGGTGGGAAGTTTCTGGAAGGAGTGCAGCCAGGCTACCCAGTCTGTTTCATAAGCAGGTGAAGGCCCCCAGAGCACCCCCCACCCACCCCACCACACCCCACCCTGGCTCCTCAGAGCTCTGGGGCGGTTTTATAGCCCTGCGTCCTGTTCCAGGTTGAAAGGGGAGGACCCATCTGAGCTGGTGACGACAGTGGACAAGGTGGTTTGCCTGGAGTCTGCCCGGCCCCGAATGGGGGTCGCCTGCCGCCTGAGCCGAGCCCTGCTCACCGCCGCCACCCACGTGCTCATCTTCTTCTGGTGTAAGTCCTGGTGCCCCTTCTCAGCCCTGCCGCTTACCCTCATCGGGCCGGCTCAGCAGCACCCCTGGGCGTGAGCCCAGCCCGGAGCCCGAGCCTGTGGGTTCGTCTCTGCCCCTGAGCCTGAGGTCTGTCTGGTGAGACAGGAGCTGAGCAGGTCAGCCTCGGCCCGGGTCACCTCTGCCCCTGGAGACTCGGTGGCTGGAACGTGAAGGTGACTAGAGAGTGTTCTTGATTCAGGGCAGGGGACCGTCAGCCTCTCCTTTCTGGGACCCCGGGGTGCAGCCACTCCCCAGGGAGACACGGCAGGAGATCGGCCTGTGTTACTCCCTCAACGAGGTCAGCAGCTCTCAGCCCAGGGCTGAGCCGCAGGGAGGCTCCTTGGGGGCTGCTCTGAGCAGAGACCTCGGTGTCTGAGCGCGGAAAGGTCAGCTCTGCAGAGACACCCAGGTGGAAGCACAGTCCCGCACCCGGGAGGTGGGCAGCACCTCAGAACACAAGGCCGTATGTATGTCTGTGCAACGGTGGAGGACGGGAAGCCCGGGCCGAGACCTGGATGCCTCGGGTTGCTTCCTAGCCTGACCTCCTTGGGCATCTCTGTGCCCCGTTTCCCACTTGCCAGCCCTGGGCCTAACGTGCACCAGGTGCTCAGAGCACCCTCAGGCCCAGGGCCTGCCCTCCTGAGGCCGTGGGTGCCTGAGGGCAGGGCAACAGGGACTCAAGGTGCCTCGTCCCCCCGCAGGCCTGGCCTTTCTGTGGGGGCTGCTGATCTTCCTGAGGTACCGGTGGCGGAAGCTGGAAGAGGAGGAGCAGGCCATGTACGAGATGGTGAAGAAGATTATAGGTGCGTGGCCCCCACCAAGAGGGCTGCCGGCCCCCTGTGGGCCCAGCCCTAAGCCTGCCTCTGTCCCGCAGACGTGGTGCAGGACCACTACGTGGACTGGGAGCAGGACATGGAGCGCTACCCGTACGTGGGCATTCTGCATGTGCGCGACACCCTCATCCCCCCGCAGAGCCGGTGAGTCCTGGGGGGCTGGGGTGGGTGTGGGGCAGGTGCAGAAGCCCCTGTGGGTGCCGAGGCCTCGGGCAGCCTGCCCTGGGCTCCCTCCTTCCCAGGCAGGCGGCCGGGAAGAGCCTGATGGGTTTCCATGAGCAGACGTCCAGGCACAGGGCAGCCAGGCCTCGGGAGCCATGGCCCTGGGACCCTCCTCCCTGGACGCTGTCGGCTGCTGGAGTTCCTCATGGTCACAAGACTGCTGGGGCGGCCTGCCTGGTTGCTGCCAGCAGGGAAGATGGGCTTCCTGTTGCTCTTGTTACCGGAAGCTGCCAGCGACATGCTCTCTGAGGCCGCGCTGCCTCATCTGTTCTTGAATCTGTGACTGGCATGCTGGAGAAGAATGTTTTTCAAACATTTTTAACCATGACCCACAGTCAGAAACCCCCCTTACCGCAGGCATCACCTTCCAGTTCCCGTACGCGCATGCGTGCTCCTGTTGGGAGACACAGTTTCACGGCAATGCATGGGGTCCGCTTCCAGGGCGCCGGCTGGCCATTGTCATGCACGATTCCAGGTCCACCTTCCATGTGGCAAGATGCTGGATGGATTCCTAGCAAAACCGGGTGGGGGTGCAGTTGGGGAGTCCCAGGCAGTGGCCAGCAGGGCCCACAGCGATGTCAGCCCAGGCCTCACCTTGGTCTCTGGCCCAGTGATGCTGAGCGCTCGCGCTGAGAGCCTGCCATGAGCGGCTCTGATTCCACCACAGAGGCAGACTGGCTCCCTTCGTTCTCAGCAGGCCCCTGGGAGGGAGACCAGTGGTACTCATTTCATAGACGAGGAAACTGAGGCACAGGGAGCTTAAGGAATGTGTTCAGAGAACCGCGGCTGGTATCCTTTCTGTGTTCCGGTGCCATGCTCTGTGCTAAGTCACCCTGGCTGCCAGCCGGAGGAGCTGGAAGCAGAGCATTTAAGGGCCCCTTTTGAATGGCAAGGGGCTTGATGACTTCCGGCTTCCCCCAGTCCCTGGGCAGTGTGGGGCGTGTGCTCCCTGCTGGCCCCCAGCTCTCGGGGAGGCCACATGGTGGATTCACATTCCTGCATGATTGCTGGACCTGCCAGGACTGGTCATCATGTGACTATGGGTGGCAACCTGAGTGAGCCGGAAAGCAGAGATGATCCTGCGTCGCAGGGGCTGTGGTGAAGGGCTGTCATGCGCTCACTTGCCCACAAATGTTTATGCAGCTGCTGCAGGTGGCACCACACTGGGCACGGAGCAAAGGGGAAAGGAGGGAGCAGAAACCCTGCCTGCCGGAGCCTCAGTTCTGGGGGGTGGGGTGGAGACAAGTTACAGGGGCACCTGTGTGCTATCAGGCGGGAAGGGGACAGGGTGTCAGGGGAGGGGCCTCACCTCACTGAGTTGGCATCAAGCTTGGGAGTCCTCAAAAGGAGCCGTCTCACTTGGCTAAAACTATAGGCAGAGCAGAGTCGCCTAAACCAGAGCAGGAAGTGGCAGCGCAGCCTGGCCAGTACCTGCAGGGTCTCTACCCCATCGGGAAGCCCCAGGGGCTCGGGCCAGTTGCCTCTTGGTCTTCAGATTCTCTTCCTGGCCCACCCAGGTGGTTTAGCGGACGAAGCGGCTCTGTCAGCCCTGTGTGGGCACCTGGAGGGCCCCCACGCACGCTGGCTGCCTCCCCCCGAGGACGGGGCGGGTGTGGCCTTGGCCGGACCGACCAAGTGGAAGCAGCCATGAGGGTTGGTTGGTGACAGGACTGCCCCCCCAGGAAGGAAGCTGCAACACCCCTTCTCCTGACTCACAGGCCCTCTGGGGAGCTTCCCAGTTTGTGTGCCCACCCCCTGCTGAGCCCCGTCCCACTCACACACACTGGTTCCCTCTGCGAGCAGATAGGCAGGGCACACCAAAGGGGTGATGTCAAAGCAGACCTCCCCCACGGCCCTGGAATCGTCCTGTCCAGTCTGGAGGGGGAGGGGCTGGCCGGGGGAGGGGGTACCTGCCTGCACTGGTGGAGCAGGGACTCTGGGCACTGCGAGGGCCCAGCTGGTGGCCCTGGTTGCAGGAGCAGCTCCAGCACTGTGGCCCACGGTCAGTCGGGCGGGCACCTGGTCTCTCCCCAAGGTGCCATACAGCCTGCACTCAGCAGCCAGGGGCCGCTCCTTAATTGGCCCACACGAGGCATCAAAGTGCAGCTAGCACTGAGGGGGGGGGTCACCTGCCAGGGCTGCGGCCGCAGGTCCCAGCAAGAGTCAGGAAGCTCAGCCCCTCCCCTGGACACCTTGCCCCTTGGCTCCTTTCCTTGGACATCTTTGGAGCAGAGATGGTTGAGAATCTGCGAAATTTTCTCCTCTGCAGCAGTGCTGTCAGCACCTGCCGGCTTTCCTCCAGCACATAATTCTGGGTGGAGTCTTGCAGCTTTGTCCCCCCTTTGTACAAGGGCATCTGAAGACAGCTGGCCTGCGCTGGCAGCACTGGGCATGGCAGCCAAGGGCACGCTCACCTGCTGAGCCCCCCCCCTTGTTGCAGGAGACGCATGAAGCGGATCTGGGACCGGGCCGTGGAGTTCCTGGCCTCCAACGAATCCCGGATCCAGACAGAGTCCCACCGAGTGGCCGGGGAAGACATGCTGGTGTGGCGGTGGACCAAGCCCTCCGCCTTCTCTGACTCGGAGCGATAGGCCCTGTGTGGGGGCCTGTTCCTCTTCAGCCTGACCTAGGCCAGTCCCCCAGGGGCGTGAGGGGCCGCTGTCCTGCCAGTGCTGCGTTCACACTTGCCTTGACGTTCCCCCGCCTCCTGACCCTGCCTGCAGAGGCTCCGTGAGACTCTCAGAGCTGACCTCAGGGGAACGTGCGGCTCCTTGGAGGGCAGGGTGGAGGTGCTCTGCCCTGTTTTGCTGGCAGAGAAGGGAAGAAGGGTTGAAGGGTTTGTGTGTTATGAAAAGATAAAGCACGATAGCCATGAGACCCTGAGAGCAAGTGTGCAGCTGGGTGGGCGCCAGGCAGCAGGTGGGCCGGGTTGCGGGCCAGGCAGCTGGGGGGGAGCAGCTTGGTTATGTGCCTTCGGGGGTGTCGGAGCTCCAGGGGAGGGAGGCCTGTCCTCCAGCTAATCGGGCCCCTGACCCCAGAGGGGAGGTGCTAGAAACCAGGACGGGTGCTGAGGGAGAGCTGGCCAGGCCCACAGGCCTCGGGCCAGGAGGTCAGCAGCTGGTGTGGCCTCCGGGTGGAACCAGGAGTGGGCCCAGCCCAGAGCAGGGGGGAGGGCCATGGCTGCTGCTGGGCACCTGGTGGGAGGCAGTGTCCAGGACCCCGGGACCTGGCGCTTGCTGTGGGCAAAGACCACCCTGTTCCCGCCACCACAGCCCCCACCCTGGCAGGTGGACGAGAACTTCAGCACAGCACTGCTGCCGTGAGGGGGCTGGGCGCAGGGCCTCCAGATATAGCCACGGGGCCTTGTTAGTGCGAAGAGCCTCCAGCAGTGGCGCCCCGCGTGCTCGTCCACAGCAGGCAGAAGAGGAGCCGGCCGAGGAGACAGAACAGCTGCCTCCAAAGGCTTTACCCACCCCTTCTGGTCTTATCGGTATTTTTTGTTTCCTTAATAAAGCTCCAGTGTCCTTCATTTGAGCAATACTCTCTCATTTCCTCTGATGTCCGGGTGATCGGCGGGGCTGCAATCCAAGCGCCAGCCCCGTGGCAAAGCAGCAGTCTCCTAATCAGGCTCCAGCCGAAGAGGAAGAGACTGCAGGCCCCGTATCAGGGTTGAAACTGCTGGATAAATAAACTATTTATTAAAAATGGATGTGTTTCTTGTCTGGTTCTTCCCCTCTTGCCCCAAAGCAACGTGTAAAGAAAGGCAATGTGCGGAGTTGCTCGGCACTGGCCCGGAGAGGTCGGTGAGCGGAGAAGAGGGTCACGGGGTGAGGACCCCACCGTGCTTGGTGAGCTCACAGGGTGCACCTGGTCCCTGAGAGGGAGCGTTTCTCCTCCAGTCCATTTCTGCGTTTCTGCCTACCTTGAGGTGCCCGGCCCTGGCAGTGGGAGGTGGCAGCAGCCAGGTTGGATGGGGTTTCTTGCAGCTGGTGGTGTCCCCTAAGGAGGCTGGAGGTTGATGGCAGCCAACTTGTCTCCTCTGGGCCCGGGCCCTGGGAAACACCAGGGCATCCCCCACCCGTGGGGGAGTGCTGGGAGTGCCGTGGGGTCCTGCCACTCCACCAGCACACTCTCCCCGGAGCATTGCAGCAAGCTGAGGGTGGCACCTCCTCTCCCTTCTGGGCCTCTGAGCTGTGGCCACTCCACCGCCTGCCAACCCCATCCGCGCAGGTCCCACCCTTGGGGCGGTGACGGGCACCTTCCTGCCAACCTCTGTCATCTGCGAACTTGGTGGTTAAGTTGATGGTCAAGGGCCCAGAAATGACCCAGCAAAACCAAGCCCATCTTTTCTGGTTTTCAGTGAAAGATTTTCCTGCTGCCGCGTTTTGTCTTAAGCTGGAAAGGGAGCAAACGCAAGGCTCTATTTCTATGAAGCTGTTTGGAGAGCGGGCTGGAGATCAAAATAAAGGAAATAACAAAAGGCCCCTGCCAGCCACACTTTCCTTTGCAGTGGCGCTGGCGCAGGGCTGTGGGCGGCCGCTCAGCTCTGTGGCCTCAGCTTTGAAGGGCCGAGCCCCCTTCAGGTGGCCCTTACATCACAAGAAGCAGTGCCGGGGGTGGGATTTTCTCCAGGGGGGCCTGAGGGTATCTTGCAGCGGCATGTTGTTGAGAAGTTTACACTGACTCCCCAGTCCCTTCCAGGGCTCCCCGGGCCAACCCTGTCTTTCCTCAGTGACAACGGCCCCCTTGGACTCCATGGCACCAGGAAAGAAGCTTGAGGGCTGGCGGAGGGCGTACCCCACAAATCTAGGCATGGATGCCCACCTAGGGGGCTCCAGACCACCTTCCAGAGCCTCTGCTCAGGAAAAAGGCAAACAGCCATTTGTCACCAACTTATCCGAAGAATTGCTGTAGCAGCTGTTCCTCCTTAATTAACACACCGTTGACTTTGAGCCCTGAAAAAAAATCCTTTCGTTGAGGCAGCTGTGTGGACTCAAATCCATTATCCTGTCGCCTCACACAAAGGGAAGGACAGCGGAGCGGCCATGCAGGAGGTGAGCCCAGTTCTCCCAGAAGAGCCTCCTGGAGCAGCCAGGCCAGTGTCTGTGCTCCGTCCCCAGAGAACACTCCAGAGAGAAGAGGAGAATCTGGACAGGGGGTCTCAGGGAGGCAGAGGGCTGAGGGGGCCAGGCCACCTGCTGCCATGCTTCCAGGTGGTGGAGGTGGGACCAGCCTCCTCGGACCAGGACCCTTATCCTCCCGGACCTTGGGCTGGTCAGCTTGTGCCTGGAGCAGAGGAAGTCACTAAGAAAGACATGACACAACTAGGCAACACAGGATAGCAGCACGGCTGGCACACCAAGCTGCCCACCGACTCCTCATGCCAACCTTACTGCAGGCGCTGCTCTCATCCCTTCTCGAGGTGGGGAGGTTGGGAGAGACATGGGGCCAGGCTTAGAGGCCCGCTCTCTTCCCTTCTCCAAAGAAAGGAAGGGAAGCCTCTCTTAGATTTGTCCTGCTGCCCCTACCCCACTACTCAGGCCAGGCCCTCTCCTGCCTCTGAGCCTCGGCTCTTGCTGCTCCACCTATTCTGCTGTTCCCCCACCACGATCTCTAGGCGCTCACTCTCTCCGACCACCATCCCTGTGGGGCCTTGGAGCTGCACCCCACCCTGCACAGCCCCTGGGGCCCAGCCCCTCCTCTGTTTCTCTCCTAACACCAGATGTGCCACGTGTCTCACTTCCCCCTGCAGGTACCAGCCTGTTATCTGCTCCCTGAAGGGTCCACATCCCCTCCTTGGGAGTCACTGGGCACAGAGGGAGTCGGTTGGACACTCAGAGCCGGGGCGGGGGCGGGGGGCCCTCAGGCAGAGAAGCAGGTGGGGAAGGTGCTTCTCCGGACAGGAACGGGTCTGTTTGCCGGACTCCCTCCTGGGGCACACCCCACAGAACCCCGAGGACCTGCCAGCCCACAGCAACACAGGACAGAAGTCAGCATGGTGAAGATGGGCTGGGGGCCAGGCCCTCCCCCTCTGCTAGAGAGCAAGCAGACCAGCCCTGGGCTTTGTGGGGGGACACTGACAGGGGTGCCCTCCATGGGAAATGGGGCTTCTCTGCATCCTTAGCAAGTAGGGCCTTGGGCCAGGTTTCAGGTAAGACGACGAGATGTCCCCTTCCACCAAGAGTGGGGCCCAGGCCCTGGCGGAGGCCCCTTTGACATCATGGGTGAGGCTCTCAGCAGTGCAGGGGCAAGGTGAGACCCCAGGCGGGCCAGTTGAATGGACAGACCGATCAGGAGCAGGGCCTCAGGAGCGGGGAGAGCAGAGCAGGCACTGGGAAGACGGATGGGAGAGGGTTCATGGTGATTAGAGCCCGATTTCCGAGCTGCTTCTGTTTAGTGAGGAGACGGGGGAAAGTACAGTAATTTGCTTCAATGAAAACAGGCAACAGAATTCCCTTCGCCTCGTTCCCCTTGCAATTAAGCCCTTCTCTGCAAATGAAATGATTTCGTTTTCATGGGGACTAATTTAAGCGCACTGGAAGGGCCGCTGAACTTTCTAATTGCAAACACCAGCCAGTGCAGAACAGAATCCCAGGCAGTGGTGCCAGGCTGGTGAGAGGACCCTGTGTGGAGCCGGGGCTCCCCTGGGCGAGGTGGGCTGACCCCTGCCCCAAATCCATGACTCTCTCTGTGTGGCTTCCCCCTCCCTACTACAGCCCCCAGCCCCCAGCCCCCAGCCCCACATCCCACGTGAGGAGGTTGGACTAGACCCCAGGGGCAAATTCGGAGGCTTCGGACACATTGTGTCAGCCTCAAGGTCAAGATGCCACAAGTTCTCTGCCACTGCCTCCATCAAGTGGAAGATCCTCCATCAAGTGGAAGTACATTCCATGGTGGACTCAGAGAACAAGCATCCAAGTGGTATTTCTTCCTTCTTGAGTCTGGGCTGGCCCTGGTCTGCTTTGACTGATAGAATGTGGCCTGGAGGACACTGGCCAGTTTGGGCTAGATGTCTCGTCGCTCCCGCTTTCTCCCTGGTGGCCCGGAGCCTTCGTGTCAAGGTGCTGCCCTTCTGGAAAGACATGTGCGGAGACTAGACCCAGGGCAAATGGGGGCCCGCCAGCCCAGCTGTTCCAGCATCCCAGCCGGCTCACCTGGCTTGTGCGTGAGGCGATTCGTACAAGTCCCCACCCAGCTGTGCCCACATGGTGGCATCAGGAGTAAACGCAGAGTGTTGCCTTAAGCCACTAAATCCGGGTTGTTGTTATGCCTTTTTCCTTCAAAATAGTTTAAGACTCAGAGAAAGAGGCAAAGGACAGAGATTTCTCACGCAGGCTTCACCCAGCCCCTCCAGTGACCCCACGTAACCACGGACGTTGTCAGAACCACGAAACTGACCTTGACACCATCCTACCAACTCAGGCACAGCCCTTATTCAGGTCTTATCAGTTTTATTTTTCATTTGTTTTTATTTTTACATGTTTCTGTCTTTTTAGGGCTGCACCCGCGGCATTTGGAGCTTCTCAGGCTGTGGGTTGAATCAGAGCTACAGCTGCAGGACCCGCAGCGTGTGGTCCGAGCCGTATCTGCAACCTATACCACAGTTCACAGCAAACGCTGGGTCCTTAACACACTGAGCAAAACCAAAGATCAAACCTGCATCCTTGTGGATGCCAGTCAGATTCGTTTCTGCTGAGCCATGACGGGAACTCTGGTCTTAGCAGTTTCACATGCAGGTCACGTTTGGGTATGGTTCGATAAAATTTTATCGCACAAAACCACGAAGTTTGGATGGCCTGTTACTAGTGATAAACAACAGGGAGCGTAGGGAGATCCCTGGAGGTGTTGCTCAGCACGGCTCAGCTGGGAGGGGCAGGCACCCAGCTCCCACCAACCGGGGCGCACGTCTCTGGCACTGGCTCATGGGAGCAGGTCCCAGCAGCAGGCTGGCATCGTGCTCTCGGTGCGCTCCCCCAGGCCCACCTGGCTGTCCCCACCCCCAAGGACATCCCAGGGCAGGAGAGACCAAAGGGCCATCTTGTGACCAGTCACTGGGGGTGGAGCCCAAGGCTACTGGAATCTGAACCTGGGAAGTGGGAGCAGGCTCAGGGGACAGGGTGGGGTAGCGATGCACTGCGGAGCGACTATGCCAGGAGGAGAGTGGGAGGACTCTGGGTCAGCACCCTAGGGCTGTGGTGTAACAGGAACTGCTTGGATGTGAGGGAGCCCCTGAGGCCCTTTGCCATTGTTCCTGCCACTTCCCTCTTAGAGGAGTGGACACAGCCACGTGCCTTGCTTCAGCCAGTGACTGCGGGTAGAAGGGACTGTGATGCTGGGAGCAGAGGTGCCCACAGCATCTGCTGCTTCTCCTCCGCGTGGTACGATGCCTCAGTGGGCGCTGCAGCCGGGTCCCAGAGCCATGACGTCTGGGACCAGAACCCTAGCGGGCCTGCAGAGTAACGGTGTAAGCCAGAAAACTCCATATGTTAGCGTAAGCCATCAGGGAGACGGAAGTGTTTGTTACTCTCAGCAGCTGACAGACACAGGTGACTAACTCTGCCACCTACCTGTGGCTGGCATTCCCCTAGGGGAGGAGGGACCCGCCTGAAACCTCTGTACTCCAGCTGTGTCTGGGGCGGGGAATGGACTAGAAGGCTCTGCAGGCCCTATCTAGGCTCTGGGATTTTTTTGTTCTGCTGAAGCAGAATCAGCAAGCTCTGCGGTGAGGATCTGGATCTTTCTGAGCTGGCTACCCCTGCTAAGCAATTACTGCAAAGACAAGGTCTGGGGTCCCCTGAAGAGAAGGATCAGAGAGACGGTGCACAGCAGGCGCCTCGAAGGAGGAGCCTCCCCCAGCCCGCTGCCTCCCCCCGCAGCCACCGCCGCTGCTGTAGCTGCAGCCGAGAGGATGAGGTTCAGGTGTGGCGTCCTGCATGATCAGTGTGGGTAGGAGAGCCAGGCAGCTCCCAGGAGAGCCGAGACCCAGTCCGGCAGTCAGCCTTGGTGGAAGAGATGGGCAGGGTGTGGCCAGAGGAGGTGAGGAGGCACAGACGTCCCGGTGCATCCCATCCCCACAGGGACACTGCACAGCCAGTGATGCTGGGTGTCAGGCCCTCTGTGTGGGACAGGTGACCGGGGTTCCCACCAAGAGCTTGAAGGCAGCTAGACGGGGCTGACAAGCCCCAAGGGGTGTGTGTGTGTGTGTGTGTGTGTGTGTGTGTATGTGTGAACACATGCGTTTGCCTATGCTCCGGTGGGGGGACAGGGCTTTGTCTGAGACAAACACACTCCATGTACTTTATCAGATTTGCAGATGCCCACACAGGTGGGGGTGGGGAGGATGATGGCAAATACACCAGATGACAGAGCTGGGATCTAAAAAGAAGCTGACAGCCCGGAGCGATGGGGTGGATCTAACGAGATGAAACTGAACAGGGACAAACGTGTTTATTTCGTTTTTATTTATTTATTTGTGCCCCGTCTCCACGCGCGGAGGAACAGCGGCTCTCGGGAGGAAGGAAATGAAATGCCTGCACTCGGCGGCACAGACCTGAGTGTGGGGAGGGGCCCGGGGCTGAGCTCCAGCGAGGGGTGGGGGTTCAGGGATGATGCTCAGTTCTATGAGAAGCAATGGGGAAGTTGGTCTGTGGCTGTATCAGTCAAGGTGTAGCACCCAGGCTTGAGGAGGTTGGCGGGGGCACCTGCATCTGAAGCCTGTGGTCAGGCCATCCTGTGGGGCAGGGACCTTTCAGGCAGTTCAAGCCCACTGCCTTCCACCTGCCATCAGGCCTCACATCTGTCCCTCCTTCCCTATGTCCAAGACACCGCCAGGCAGCGTCTCCCTTTAAACACGTCTCCCTTTAAACACATCCCAGCAAGAGTCAGGCCTGGGCTTCTGAGAACCCCCCAAGGAGGAGGTGGGGAGGGGGCAGACACAGGTCAGTCCCTGCCAGACCTCTCTCCACCCTAAAGCTGCCGGGCGGCCTCAGAACTTCGGCAGCTCCGCTGAGGACTGGGAGCGAGATGCCTCTTCCCTAGCTGGCAGGCACCTCCCAGTTTCTCTGGGGTGTCTCTTACTGACCCCCTCTCTCAGCTTTGGCTGGGAGGAAACTCAACAGGGAATGGTCGCTGTTGAGAAAGGGTTAGGCCATTTCTTTTTTTTTTTTTTCTTTCTTTCTTTTTTTTTTTTTTTGTCTTTTTTTTTTTTTTTTTTTGTCTTTTTGCCATTTCTTGGGCCGCTCCCGCAGCATGTGGAGGTTCCCAGGCTAAGGGTCGAATCGGAGCCGTAGCCGCCAGCCTACGCCAGAGCCGCAGCAACATAGGATCTAAGCCGCGCCTGCAACCTACACCACAGCTCACGGCAACGCCGGATGGTTAGGCCATTTCTGATGACCCCTGAGGGGCAGGTCTGGGCCTTGTGAGCAAAGGCCTCAAGGAGACACACACTGGCTCTGTGGCAGAGGAAGGGCCCCACGATTTTGAATCCCAGGCTGCCTTGGTAGATAATGAGCTCCCCATCACTGGAAGTATCTCCGCAGAGGCTGCATGAGCACTCAGCAGAGGTGCTACGGAATAAAGGGGTGGGACTAGATGGGTTTGGAGGTCTTGTCTACACTGAGATGGTGTGGCACTAGGCACGCTCCTGGTTGAAGCTTGACAGAGGTTTTCACCTATGGGAACCCTTCTGAAAGTAGTGCTGCTGCCTGGGGTCTCGCTAGTCAGACAGAGAAACAGAAGGAGCCCAAGGTGGCAGCACGGCTGGGGATGCTGTGGCCATGGAGTGTGACCAGACATCATCGCAGAACAAGAGAGATCCCAGAACCCTGGACACTGGAGCCACCCTGCATCCCCTACCACACATACCCTCGGCTTCTCACCCTGAAGGTGGCCTGGTGCTCCAGGGGATGCTGGGATCCAGGAGGCCCCTCCTGCCCCGTCCCCACTCCCTGTTCTTTGGGGGAAGGGGAGTGTGCACTGCAGGACCTTAGCAGAATCTGGGGCACTTTGGCTATCTCAGGAGGGCTTCCTGGAGGAAGAGTTAATCCAGCTGCTGGGGGAGAAGGTGTGAGCTTCGGCAGGGTGGCAGGGCCTGGTGGAGAAGTAAGAACAAGCCTGGGGGTGGGGGCAAGTGGGTGGCGGGGTGAGATTGGCACATCCCTGGATTTGAAGCCCAGGTTCTGTGACTTCCTGACTGTGACATGCTCTGGACCTCAGGTTTCCCACCTGTGTAAAGGGCGTGGCACTGCCACCAACCTCACAGGCGCCGAAAAGATTAAACAGCAGGTGCAGCATGCCGGCCTGGATACAGTGTGGATCATGAGGATGACGGTGAAAACATGCGACTCCGGATGAACAGCTGGAGCTAACCAAGGCACAGACTGCAGCTGATGACAAAGAACTTGTCCTGGAAGCAGAAGCCTCTCCGCTGGGACAAAGAACTTGTCCTGGAAGCAGAAGCCTCTCCGCTGGAGCAGGCTGCTGCCTGAAGGGATGAGCTCCCCAGCCCGGAGAGTGTACAAGCCCTGTGGCAGACGCCCCGTGCAGGGAGGGGAGGCCTCCTCACGGTGTGCCACGGGTGTGCGTGGATGGCCAGCAGGGGTCAGCAGCACAGCAGGAGGGAGGGGTGCCGGGAGCAAGCGCTCAGGTTCACCAAGTCCCCTCTGGGCAGTGGGGCTGAGGGTGGGCGAGGGGTCCCTTCCTTCACTGCCCCTCAGGCCTCCCTCTCAGGGAAGGCAGCTGCCACCCAGACTGAGGCAGAGGAGCCAGGGCCCCGCATCCCAGCTGTCAGCAGTTTCATGTGGCCGGAGTACCCTCTGCCCAGCTTGGACCTGGGGCTGCACATCCCTCCTGGCCCCCAAGTGCCCCACCTCCCTCTGGGGAGGCTGTGCCAGGACAGGCAGGAGGGAAAGGGGCACGGAAGGTGGGAGCAGAGGAGCAGAGGGCTGAGCCTCCCTGACTGGGGCCCGTGTGGAGCCAGAGGAAACGGATGGACCCCACTCGTACCACCACTCCAGGAAACACTGGTAACAGGTGGGGAGAGTTACCAGTCCCGCAGGTCCAAGAGGGAACCTGGGGCTTCAGGGTGGCTCCAGGGACACAGGAAATCTTCCTGACAAAATCAAACCAGAGCCAAAACAAATAAATCCTCTCCAAGGAGGAAAAGGCCTGAAATTCCACCACTAAAAATTAATTCCTTTAGCTAAACACTTTGTCCTTTTTAAAAATGCAAACCCATAAGAGCCTCACCTATGAGTAGGTTTGTCAAAGGAAAGAGAGAGAGAATGCATAGCACCCTGGAGAAGAAAACCATGGGTGGTGGGAGGAAGGGTTCTCAGGATTTACTTCCCTGGCCACAGAGCCAGCCCTGCACCCAAAGACACCAGTTGCACACGCGCATGTGCACATCCGCGGGGTGATATGTACAAGACCACATGTGAGAAACGATTCAGGCAAACATGCCACCCTGGCCCATGCTCCCCTCCAGCTCCTGCACGTGACAAGACATCCAGATGGCAGGGTGGACCAGTCTCCACCGTCCCCTCCCAGCACCTCTCCAGGGTGGCTATGCTGAGCCACCTCCTCCTAGAGGGAGTTGCTTTGGATTAGGGTCAGTGCTTGCAACCAGTGACTTTTTCAGGAAGCTGCGCTTGTGACATCTGAGACGTGGAACGATTCACCCCTGAGTAAGGACAGGTTCTCGGTTCACGTCTGCCTCCCCCAGGCTGGCCCTCTGCGCCCGCAACCCCACCCGCCCGCACCAATCCACCTACCACAGTTACTCCTCTGTGGGCTCCAGACCTCAAGGGGGCCCCGCCTTGGTGCATTGGGCTGCTGTGCTTGGGGCCTCTTCCTTTCCTTTCCTTCTTTTATCTCTTTAAAATGTACCAAAACACTTTCCCCTCCTTTTATTTATTTTTTATTTTATTTTTATTTTTATTTTTTCGTCTTATTGCCATTTCCTGGGCCGCTCCCACAGCATATGGAGGTTCCCAGGCTGGGGGTCGAATTGGAGCCATTGCTGTCAGCCTACACCAGAGCCACAGCAACTCGGGATCCAAGCCACATCTGCGACCTACACCACAGCTCACGGCAATGCCGGATCCTTAACCCACTGAGCAAGGCCAGGGATAGAACCCACATCCTCATGGATACTAGTCGGATTCGTTAACCACCGAGCCACGACGGGAACTCCTCCCCTCCTTTTAAAGTCACCTTAGGAGTTCCCTGATGGCTCCATGAGTTAAGGATCTAGCCTTGCACTGCTGCGGCATGTATGGGTTCAATCCCAGGCCGGGGAATCTCCATGTGCCATGGGCACAGCCAAAAATAACAACAAACAGAAATAGTAATGAAGTCAATTTAATTTTTATAAACTAACACGTGGACATAATTTTAAAGATCAAATAGGAGTTGCTGTCGTGGTCCAGTGGAAACGAATCCGACTAGGAACCATGAGGTTGTGGGTTTGATCCCTGGCCTCGATCAATGGGTTAAGGATCCGGCGTTGCCGTGAGCTGTGCTGTAGGTCGCAGAGGTGGCTCAGATCTGGAGTTGCTGTGGCTGTGGCTTAGGCCGGCAGCTGTAGCTCCGATTTGTCCCCAAGCCTGGGAACCTCCACATGCCACTGCTGCGGCCCTAAAAAGACAAAAGACCACCACCAGCAACAACGAAATCGAAGAGTATTTCATAGCTGATGAAGAAGCTACCCCTGTCCCGCACCCAGGCCAACCTCTTCCTCCTCCATTGGCCAATTTCTTCTTCTCACTGCCTCATTTCTACACCACGTGCATATACTGCTAATTCGTGACTCTTCTGTCTTAGGTTTTATCTATTGATTTCTTCCTATCGATTAGAATTTCAGGAGTTCCCGTCACGGCTCAACAGAAATGAATCTAACTAGCATCCATGAGGACGCAGGTTCCATCCCCGGCCTTGCTCAGTGCGTTAAGGATGCAGCGTTGCTGTGAGCTGTGGTGTTTACAGACATGGCCTGAATCCAGCATTACTGTGGCTGTGGTGTAGGCCAGTGGCTACAGCTCGGATACGACCCCTACTCTGGGAACCTTCATATGCTGCAGTGTGGCCCTAAAAATTAAAAAAAAAAAAAAAAAAAAAAGTTAAAAAAAATAGAATTTCACCACCCTTTAAGATCTAACTACTCCATCGCCCACCCTCCCACACACACTTACATTTCAGATTTTAATAAGTCAGCATCACATGTTCACGTCACCATCCAACATGTAACTGTTACTCTGAGCCGCACAGTGTCTCAGGATTACATTTTCTCTCCGATAAAACTTTTCATTTCCTGGAGTTCCCGTTGTGGCTCAGCAGGTTAAGAACCTGATATAGTGTCTGTGAGGATTCGGGTTCAATCCCTGGCCCCGCTGAGTGGGTTAAGGATCTGACGTGGCTGAGAGCTGTGGCGTAGGTCACAAACGCAGCTCAGATCCTGTGGTGCTGTGGCTGTGGCACAGGCCAGCAGCTGAGGCTCTGATTTGACCCCTAGCCTGGGAACAGCTATATGCCACAGATGTGGCCATAAAAAGCCAAAAAAAAAAAAAAAAAAGAGAGAGAGAGAGAGAAGAAAAGAAAAAATACCATTTCGTTTCCCGAAGTGCATCCGTTTGCCTTTTGATGCTTTTAGTGTGTTCCTTGAGGTTTCCGGGCACCTGTCATCAATCCACCCCCAGACTCCTCTTGGGATGCTCACACACCTCTGGTCACCGCACCCGTCCTAGAGGGCCTTGAGGTCCTAGGCCCCCTCCGCCAGCCTCCAGCACTGGATTCCCTGCGTGGCAGGTGGGGTGTCATTCTCTTCCTTGGTTCACGTCCTCATCTGGGCAGAGGTCATCCTCTAAGAGCTCTGACTCAGGCCACCTGCGAATCAGACTGGACGCCTTCCTGGTGGACGGCTGGTGGGCAGCTAACGAAATCCCTCTCCCTCCTTCCATCTGCTGCTGGGCTGTGCGCCTCACCTTCCCCCACAGCTGAGTGGCTTGAGACCAGGTGGGCTGCCTGCGAAAGGGACCCCCCCTTCTTCTGGGCTTGCCACTGAGACACGGGCCTCCAGCACCCTCTCTTCCCCGCTCTGTCTGTGGGAGCCTCCACCCGGCAGGCAGCGCCCCGTCCAGTGCCCGGATCTAGAAGCAGGACACGGCCAGCCCTGGAGAGGTTGATGCAGGGAGGGGATGAGGTCTCGGGGCTCCTCAGCATCCAGCCCACCCTCCTGCCTCAGGTGTACAGACCTCACGGTTCCAGAGCCTTCCGCCTGACTCCTCGCGAATCCCTTGACTGTGGGCACTCCCCAAGGAGGAGAAAGCTGGGGTGTCACTGCCATCCTCCTATCCCTTTCCGCCTCCCAAAGCTGATTCTCTCACTTACAGCCTCCTCCTGGCTCTTTCTCTGTGTCCTTGAGCTCCCTCTTTTTCACCCCTTTGGTCTCATTTCGTGGGAACTGTGGACGCAGGGTTCAGGCCACCCTGTGGATTAACTGGGAGGCTTCTCTGATGGGTCCGTGTAAACCCCCTAAGGCCCAGCACGATGCCTGGTACGTGGCAGGCACCGCCTGGACGAACGAATGGATGAAGGCAAAGGGACCGACTTCTACCCTCAAAAGACATCCAGCCCAGTCAGAGGAAGGATACAGGATGGAGGGAGGAGGAAGATAGAAGCACCCGCATCAGAACTCAGAATGCACCGCTCCCATCATGGCTCAGCAGGTTAAGAACCCAACTAGCAGCCATGAGGATGTGGATTTGATCCCTGACTTTGCCCAGTGGGTTAAGGACCCTCGTTGCTGTGAGCCGCCGTGTAGGTTGCAGACACAGGCTAGATCCTGTGTGGCTGTGGCTGCAGCGTAGGCCGGCAGCTGCAGCTCCCATCCGACCCCTAGTCTGGGAACCTCCATGTGCCGCAGGTGCAGCCAACATGTGTCACCTGCAGCAACAGGGAGGGCAGAGAAGGCCTGGGAGGAGGTGAGAGAGTGGCTGGACCAGGCTCCCTGGGCAGCCAAACTCCGGCAGAAGCCGGGCAGCGGCGGGGGGGGGAGGGGGGGGCAGGGAGGAGCAGCACTCTGCCCACGCGGAGGTCCAGATTGCAGCCTGGCTGGGGTCGTGAGGAGGCAAGGGGCACAGAGAATGGGGTGCCCTCCACGCAGAGGTGAAGGCCTGTGCCCGGCCTGTTAGAGTTCAGGTCTAATTTCCTTTGCTTCCGGGAAAGGACCCCAGGGGAACAGTGGCCAAGGCCCAGAGATTTACAGGGAGGTGGCCCAGGTTCCTCCGGCTTCAGTCTTGGGGTCAGGCTTCCACCCAGGTCTCGCCAAGAGGGGCAGGTGGTGGGTGGCCAGTGAGGCTGAAATAGAGCAGGAGGTGAGGATGAGGCCTCGCAGCCTCCCTCCATCCCGCCTGATTGCTGCTTCAGCCCCATCGGGCCCAGAATCTCAGAGCTTCTCAGCCCAGTGCAAGGGCAGGAGGCAGCCCCTTCACCTGTGAAATCTCAGTAATGACAGCACCTCCCTTGCAGGGTTCCTGGAGGACCCACCAGTGCTGATGCACGTTGGTGGCTGGAACAGTGCCTGGCCCTTTGCAAGGGCTGTGTGTGTGTCCGGGGGCGCTGCTGTTCCGTGCAGCACTAATCTCCCCTCGTTTGGTTTTTCTTTATCTTTTCCCTTTATTGAAAACGTCTTGTAACTTCTCACTCTGGGCACCCGCCCTCTTCTCCGGATCCTGGATCATCTCTGCAATCAGTGCCCTGAACTCTTTCTCGGGTGCATTGCCCCCTCTTGTCACCTAGCTGTTCTTCCGGAGTTTTATCTTGATCTTTGTCTGGAAGAAACTCCTCTGCCGTCTCGTTTGTCCAAATTGCCCCTTGTTTTCTTATGTATGAGGTTGGTGGTCACATTCCTTGACCTTGGAGGAGTGGCCCCTGTGGGGGCTGTCCTCTGTGTCCCCACAGGGGCCTCCTGGCTTGTCACCCAGGGGCGGGTTCTGAGATGTGTCTGGGGACATGGTTCTGCAGGCTGTGGGATTGTCTGCTGTCTGTCCCCTGGTGTGTGGGGCGGGTCCAGAGGCTCGTTTGGGCTCCTGGTAGGAGGGGCCAATGCCTGCCCACTGGGGCAGGCCTGGGTCTTGTTCCTCTGGGGGGCAGAGCCGGTGCCTGAGGGCTGCCTCTAGAGGTGGCTGTGGTCTCAGGAAGACTTTAAGCCTGTGTTCCCTCCCTGTGTGTTGTTTGGCCTGAGGCAGCCCAGCCCTGGAGCCCACAGGCTCTTGGGTGGGACCAGGTCTTGGTGCCAAAATGGTAACCTTACGCCTCTGGCACCAGCATCTGCCCTTCTGTGAGTCACAGCCACACCCTGCTTCCCCAGAGACCCTCCAAGCCCCACAGGCAGGTCTGGCCTGGATTCCTATGGGAGTCTCTGCTTTGCCCTGGGACCCAGCACACATGAAAGCCTGTGCGAGTCTCAGAAAGCGCAGTCCCCGTTCCCCCAGTCCCAGGGAGCTCCTGCATTCAAGCCCTGCTGGCGCTCAACACCAAATGCTCCAGGGGCCCCTCCTCCCATAGCCAGATCCCCAGACCCCCAGACCCCCAGGCTGGAGAACCTGGCGTGGGGTTCGGGAGCGCTCACTCCTGTGGGATACCCTCTGCCAGCGTTGTTTTCCACTCTGTGGGTGGACCACCCTGGGGGTATGGGATTTAGTTATACGGTAAGAGTGCCCCTCCTACAGTCTGGTTGTGGTTTTCTCCTTTTTCTTTGGATGTAGGGTCTCTTTTGATCAGTGGTTGTTCAGCAGTTAGTTGTGATTTTGATGTTCTCAGGAGAGGGTGAGCTCCTTGTCTGCAACCTCCGACAATGCTGTTCCAAATATCACGGGTTTTTGTTTTTTTGTCTTTTTAGGGCCACACCTGCAGCATACGGAAGTTCCCAGGCTAGGGGTGGAATCAGAGGTGCAGCTGCCGGCCTACACCACAGCCACAGCAATGAAAGATCCGAGCTGTGTCTGCGACCTACACCACAGCTCATGGCAACATCAGATCCTTAACCCACCGAGTAAGGCCAGGGTTCGAATCCATGTCCTCATGGATGCTAGTCGGGTTCTCTAGCCCTCTGAGCCACAACGGGAACTTCCCAAACATGAATTGAAGCCCAGCTCCTGCTGCCAGGCCCTAAGCATACCTCCTGCCTTTGTGGGTTTTCCTGACCCCTCCCTGTCTGTAGCAGCCTCCAGGCTTGGCCTGGCTGGCCTGGGGATGACCACCGGGGGACAGGGTGGGGGCAGGCCAAGGATGGATGGTCGCTCCAGCCCAGCTTGCCCAGCTCAGCAGAAACCAGGGCTGATGGTAATGGGCTGGCGGCCCCCAGCTGCAACCAACTTCATTTTCTGCCACAATTAAATGATCGCCCGCGTTTACTCACGCTCACTCATTCAATTACCTTCTCGGCCCTGAAGGACCTGCAGAGAAATAGCCATAAATAACATGCAGCAGCCACAACCCCCTCCCTCCCGCCTTCCCTGCCCATCTCTCTTCCCAGGTGCGGCCCAGCCTTTCCTGAGAGCCCCAGGCCATCACCTGGCGCGTCCCCGTTCCCCAAGTAAGTGTCCCCCTTCCCCCCGGCTCCCACCACCAACACCTGAAAGTCAACCCCGGCCTGAAAGTTGGCACATCTGGCTCCTGCCTTGCTCTATTCCCCCAGCTGCGGGTCCCCAGCTGCACATCCCCGGAAGCCACCTCCTCTGCAGGCCTCTGGCTCCTCGTCTATGAAATGACAGAAAGTCTGTGTGAGCTGGACAGGGTTGTCCTCGCCAGAAACGTCAGTCCTGGCTTCACACACAGTCCCTGGAACCGCCCTCAAAGCGGGGAGATGAAGTGTCCTTTCTCCATCACCGCCCCCAGCTGCTCTGGAGGCTTCTGGAAATGCCATGCTCTTCTCTGCCAAGCTCAAGGTGCCTCCCCGTGGCCAGCAGATTAACCTCCCCCTCCTTCATCTCCCAGAGCACCTTGTAATGGCCTCTGTGGTACCTACGTGTCCTGCAGTGTAGAGACAGTCCCAGGGTCAAATGCTCTGGGCCACTGTCCCCTGTCACCATGTCAGGCCGTGAACCTGAACTCAGGGTTGGAAAGGCCGCTGTGCCTCCCCTCCCCAGCTGAGGCCCATTCACAAGGACCCGCTGGCATTTATAATTAGAATCACAGCCAATATTCAGAACTTGCTAAACCTTTTTCACTTGCTATGTTTTGGAAACGTCACAGTAACCCGAAGAAAATGATTCCCGCTTCATGGATGAGGAAGCTGAGGCTCAGTGACATTAAGACACATGTCCAAAGTCACATCACCGTGGGTTAAGAATCCAACAACAGGAGTTCCCGCTGTGGCACAACAGGATCAGCAGCATCTCTGGAGCATTGGGACACAGGTTCAATCCCTGGCCCGGCACAGTGGGTTAAGGATCCAGCAGGTGTAAGTCACAGCCGAAGCTCAGATCTGATCCCTGGCCCTGGAACTCCATATGCCTCAGGGTGGCCAAAAAAGGAAAAAAAAAAAAGAAGAATCCAACAGCAGCGGCTCAGGTCACTGCAGAGGCTCAGGTTCAATCCCCGGCCCGGCACAGTGGGTTAAAAGATTCAATCCCTGGCCTGGGAACCTCCACATAAAAGCAAGCAAGCAAGCAAGCGGGCCAAGAAAACAGAGGCCATAGCAGCTGGCTGGGGGAGGGGGGAGGTGCAAAGACTGTACAGGGATCCTGCCCTGAGCCTCGGCCTCAAGCTATAAAATGGGACCCCTTCCAATACAGGGGAAGGGGGTGGCAGCGTCTGCCCCTTGACTTGGGGGCCCCCACGTGGCCAGGGTGGGGAAGAGCAGGAAGGGGAGGCCTGTAAGCCAGGCTGGGGTGCCACGGGAGGGGGCCTAGCTCAGGGAGGAGCGGGCGGAAGCTCTGGCTGGAACCTGGGCTGGTCAGCTGCGTCCAAGGCTGCCTCGATGTTTATTCTGTGGGAAAGGGGTGATGACACGTCCTGGAACACCAAGGGTTGTTGTCATCACTAGAGTCGGAAAACTGGGTCATGGGGGCAGTGGCGGGGCCGCGGGGGGCGGAGAGAGAGCCAAGGAAGGATGTCACAGTGACCAGGTCAAGGCCATGCCCGGGGCCACCGAAGGCTCCTGACCCCACACTCCCTCTGCTGTGAAAGCAAGATGGAGAGGCTGGGAGGGGAAGCAGAGACCCAGGACCTGTTCACGCAATCATCCACTCACGCATTCATTCATCAAACAGGTACTGGGAGGCTTGCGCTGTGCTATGTGCTGGGGACAGAATGTTAAGGAAAACGAGCCAAGTCACTGTCCTCAAGGAAGGGAAACACGCAGGAGCAAACCATCACAAGGAAAATCGCAACCATTTCTGGGAGAAGTGTTTCTAAAGAAAGGCACTGGGGCGGACTCTGTCAGGGAGGTCAGGGTGGGCTTCCTGGCAGAGGTGACGCTTGAGCCGGCATCGAAAGGGCGTTATCAGTCTGGGGAGAAAGGACTGCAGGAGTGTGAGGGGAGGTGAGGACAGCACCCGGAGCTACTGATGTCATCCTCGTGCGGGAGGCAGCCGGTGGTGGCCATGGAGATGGAGGAAAGGGGACCAGTTTGCCGTGAAATCCACAGCACGTGCAGGTGGAAGGCAGCAGTGTGGGGGTGGGGTGGGTCCTCAAATATCAGTCGAGGCTGTGGTGGGGCAGATGATGGGAGAGCAGGCCAGGGAGGGACCAGCCCAGCCCTCCGCCTTGGGGGAGGGTCTCAGATCTTTGGAGTGTGCTTATGTGGCCCTGGCATTTCCTGCCTCTAAACAGTGGCCTCTAAGAGCCGGTCTGGAATGTTTGGTGCACAGAGCCCGACCGCTGATCAGGGCGGATTTCCCGGAGGAGAGACAGGAGCCAGGTCCAGAGGGCGGTCGGGAGTGGTCGTGGGGCAGAGGTGGGTCCCTGCCGTGGCTGCGGAAAGAGGCATAGCCGCAGGCATCCGAAGCCAAGCTTCAGGAAAATGACAACGGAGAGAACTTGGCCACAGTCAGAAAACAGAAATAGAGCAGCCTCTCCGGTTGCGTAATGGAAAGCCGCAGATCACCGGTGCTTTGTTTACTGCTGTGGGTCTTAGATGACACACCAGGGGCTGGGAAATGTTGTTGGGTAAATGAGTGAAGAGGAAGTCAGTATGGGAGTCCCCTGGTGATTCAGCAGCTTAAGGATCCAATGTTGTCGCTACTATAGCTCAGGTCAGTGCCGTGGCGTGGGTTTGACCCCTGGCCCAGGAATATGCACATGCCAAGGGTACACCCCCCCAAAAAAAAAGTCAGTATGGAATCCAGCTCTTTATAGCAAAATACACGCAGAAAGCAAGTATGGGAATGATCCCAGGGTCTGCCAGGCCCGGCCCTCTGGGCAGGAGGTCCCGTCCCCTTGGTGCCCCAAGGGACCCCCACTCGGCCTGTGGTGGCTCCAAGGTTCCCAGAACAGGGATGTGAGTCCAGGCTGGAGGGAGAGGGGAGTGGGGGAGTGGCGGGGGGAAGGGAGTCACAGCCCCTTTGCCAAGGCCCCGTAACTGGAGCCCAGCATATGGGACGGTGAGGGACTGGCAGGCCAAGGCTCGCCCGGCAGACTGACCATTGCTTTCCCATGTGAAATGTGATCCGCGGGCCCCGGCCCCTCCCTCTGCCTTAGCCCAGGCCTCATTCCCCAGGAATCCCGGTCATGCCCGCGGGGCTCACCCTGTCCAGTGGGGAGGACTCTGGGGAGGACTCACGGTGGCATTGGAAAGGAGGTCGGTGTCCAGGAAGAGGCACCGGATGGGTGGGCCGTAGCCCCCAGAGCCCCAAAGTGGGTGCAGAGAGCACTGAGTGGACAGTGGCCAGGGGATGGCCAGGATGAGGGCCGGGAGCCCGGGGTTCTCGTCCTGCCCCATGTCCCAGGTCCCCTGTGTCACCACCGGGCTCACCTGCTTGGTTGAGTGAGTCGTGAGAGGCAGACAGCCCGCAGTGAGGGCTCCACGGGGGCGTGGAGATGGGGGGAGGGCAGTGGTTCTCCGGGTGCTGTAGGACAGGTCCGGGCCCTGTTAGACCAGGGGGTGGGGGTTCGAGCCCCTGAGAGAGCAAGAACATGGGGGATGGGGCCCAGAGTCAGAGGCTGGACTGTAACCCCACAAACACAACAGGCCCTGTTCTGGCAGATTCCTGGTCAGCCCAGCAGAGGATGAAGCACACACAAGGGCCTGCAAAAACTTGATTGTCCTCAAGTTGATTGTTGATTGACTATCTTGCAATGACACTTCTCTCTAGCAGCCACTGCCTGGGGCAAACCGGCAGCGAGGGTGGGGGCAGGGAGACCAGGGGGATTGTGTCCCCTGCCCTCAGGCTCTCCTGAGGAAGGGGGGGTGCAACTGGCCCTCGGGGCCTGACGTCCATCCAGACACCCATCCATCCAGAACGGCTCCCTCCTCTCCCTCCCCACCCCCTCCTGGGAGCTCTGGCCCTGCCCCCAGAGCAGCCCAGCACCTGCTGACAACTGGCCGGCCAGCCAGCTGAGGGTCAGCTGACCTCCCCCCCCCAGGCCTCCGTAGCCCAGCCCTCTGGACAAACCTGAGTCCGGGCAGCCCCTCTACCAGTGCCACGGTGGACGGCAACCCTCCACGCTGGCCTCTGGGAAGAACCTTGCCCAAAACCACAGAGCGAGCACTGAAAACAATCACTTTCCAGGGAACCCCTCTCTTCTACGGCCACTCCCCACGTCCCACCAGGAGTGAGGCTCTGGTGAGTGCTGCCTCGGGGAAGGGTTGAGGGGGGGCTTTGATGGGGGGTGGAGGCCTTATGGTCCCAGGGCCTGTTCGTAGCACCGGGGACCCAGGGGATGGGCCTCTTCTCCATCCAGGGCCCGCCACTGGCGTGCTGCTCTGTGGAGGTGTGTCTGCGTCGGGAGAGGGGTTGGTGCGTTCAGCAGCGTCGGAATTGTGTCCTTTGCTCCTGTTCCCCTTCCACTGGAGTCACTCCCACTGTCCCCTTCCTAGACGTCCCGCAGTCTCTGTGTGGGATGGGAGGGCTGGGGTGAGCCGGAGGTCCTGGGGGCAGGACCCCATCCTCTCCGGGTTTAACCCTTCACAGGGGCAGCTGGCCCAGGAGCAATGGGCAGTACCCCAGGCCCCTGGAACAGCATGTCCTGTCTCAGCACCCCCCCACACCGTGGGGCCCCAGTACTGAGGTGACGTCAGCACCTACAGGCAGCGCAGTGGCCTGGGCTTGGGCGCCCCCTAGGGGTGGGGCGGAAGTGATATGTCACCACCCCAGGCAGTGGCAGAATCTTTAGGGGCCTCCCCTCACCCGCCCACCGGTGAACCTGACACCTGAACTTGAGCCCACCAGGTCCTCAGGCTCTCTGGGGGCCTTAAGAACATCCACAGGGGCCCCTCCCCCGAGATTCAGGTTCAGGTTTCTAGAGTGTTTAAAAGCTACCAGGTATTTTTTTAGCCTTTATTACTAAGAAGACTTTTAAGCTTACAGAAAAAATAGAGGGAATGACAGAATGAACATTCGTTTATCCTGCATCTGGGTTTACACCGTTGATGGAGTTTTGCCGTGTGTGCTCCACTGGGTGCCCTGCGGCTAAGGCATTTCGAAGGCATTTATGGACATCACTGCATTCCCCTCGAAACACCTCAGTTCAGATTCTTATGTGACCCGCATGCCTTATCCTGCTGACGAAGTTAGCAGCCCCCTAAGAATGTCCACTTCCTATAATCGTTGCTCCCCAATGGCCCCTAAATGGGTTTCGATGTTTCGTTTAGAGCAGGATCCAAACGAGGAGTCACTCCATTTAACTCCTGAGTCTCTTTCCATCTGCAAACGTCTCTGCCAACTCCCACCCTCCCACCTGGGTTCCCACCACAGTGACTTGCTGAACTGAAAGGACAGGGGAACACGGCCAGGTCAGCAGCTCCCAGTCCAGGGCAGTTACTGAGGCTGGGAGGGGAGGGGCAGGGAGCTGGGCCAGGCTAGGCCTCCCAGCCCCTGCGCCCCTGCTCCCCCAAAGCCAATCCCTCTTCTGCAGATGGCCGTGGCCAGGGTCTCCCAGAGCTCTGCCCACCACGGCCCACAGCCTTCTCCCGCTCTGAGCAGAACAAAACTCTCCCCGGGGCTGCCACACCCGTCAACTTTATGGGCATCGGGCCTCACCAGTTCAGGAGCTGGTGGGGTCGGGGGCCCAGCTGGATCAGAGGGGTGGATCTGCGGGGCTCTGGGAGGACCCATGGAGGCTGAAGGCCACTCCCACACCCGCTCAGACTCTCTCCAGCGCCCACGGCCCACCTCCTTGGCAAGCCCTGGGTTTGGGGTCCCTTCCCTGTGAGTCTCCTCAGAATGCACCTCACCCATGTCAGGAAGCTCCCCCCACCCTACAACCTGCAGAGAAAGCAGGGCGGGGGTGGGGGAGGGGGGGACATCCACCTTGATGGGAACTTCTGAGACCTTTGGAAGCAGCCGACCGGGAAGGGCGGGGACACTTCTGGGCTGACTGAGGACAGCCTGGCAAACCCAAGGTGGCGGGGAACGCAGCCCGTGGTCACCCGGCCAAGGGGCTCATAGCTGGAGTGCCTGCTCTTCCCACGGCTATGGCCCGTCTGCTGCTGCCCTCTGCTGGGGACAGGCTCACCCTCTGATGGCCGGTTAGCTCTGGGGCCTGAGGAACAGTGGCCACACACTCGCACTCACACACTCACACACCCCCCCCAGACCTCACGATTGTGTTTTGACCTTAAAGAGCTGCTTCTTAGAGTCATAAAGATGCCACACTAACCATTAGCTCCTAAGGCAGGTGGCTGGTGCTGTCGTGAGAGAAAGGTGGGAAAGCGAGAGGAAAGCGTCAGAGGTCTGGATGTTCACCCTTTTCAAGACCCTGGGCATGGCTTTCAGGGGGTGAGGGCCTGAGCAGACTCGGGCGTGGGAGGGGCTGTGGGAGCAGTTCCCTCTATGCCCCAGTCCGGGACCCCAGGTGCTGTCCTGAGGTCGGCAGATGTCAGTGGTAGGGAAGAGAGCAGTCCTTCCAGCCCTGCCCTCCCCCCTGCAGCCCTCCCAGTGGCTCTCAGCCTCTTGAGGCATCTTTGCCCCATGCATCTCCCGCCCTGACAGCAAGCTTGGAACATTGCTGGCGCTGCTAAGGACATTTGTCAGGGGTTGAAGGGCTTCTAAACTAATAATCGCTGTATTAAAATCGCATTTGGTCCTCAGGCTGGAGGAACGTTGGGAGATTTTAAATGTTAAGAGAAAAGGAGAAGGGAAAAAAATCTTTCCTCAAAGGATAAGATCAGCTCAGAAATAAGTCAGGGATGTGAAGTATTGCTCAGTGATTCTGGAGATCAGGCCTTCCTGGGAAACAGATGCTCTCCAAAACCACATCCATCAGCCACGGCTCGGGAGGTGACATGAGCTGTCCCCCGGCGTTCGTTACCAATCCCGCCAGGCTGGGGACCACGCAGACAGAGGGCTTGCCATCTCACGGCCCTCAGGTCATTTACGGAATGGATTTTAAGACTTGATTCCTCCCCCTGCCCCAGAAAATCATCTTGTGCTTTCTCAGATGATGCACAACCCTCTGCCAGGCGAGAAACTCCAAAATTCTCCTGCCTATTATAACCGAGGAGGTTTTAAATGGTTTTCGGGTCTTCTCATCTCTAATAGATTAAAAAATGCTCCCTTGGGCGTCACAGAGACGTTGAGTGGTGCTGGTACCAAATCTCTGGCTCACGCGGCCTGTGGAATGCACTCTGGGGCCTCAGAGGCAAGAGGGCAGGGCTGTAAGCGGCTCCGCTTCTGAATCTGCAGCCCGACATCGTTTAGATTGCAGTCTTCTTTTGCTACAAGCTGTTTCTTAATTATCTCCTCCCCGAACACACCCCTCCCCTCAGATTTACTGGGATGTGGCCCCAAGTCTTCCACACCTCGGGCGATAATCATGGCAGGCAACCCCTCCTGCCCAGACAGAGCGGGAAGCCTGGCCTCCTCCACACCCACCTCAACCCCCCACGCAGCCCAGCTCTCGGGGGCTCCCAGCCTGTCCTTGCCCTTCCCAATGGCTCCCCACACACCCCCCGCAAAGAGGCCTTCCTGAAGCTCCCCCAGGCCGAGCCTCACTCTGTCCACCTCCCCCATCTCCCACCCTTCCTGGACCCCCCCTCCCCACCCCCATGGAGGCCACAGCAGTATCTCTAAGCTTTTCAACTAGAACTCATTTTTCAGCATAATTTGTTCCCTACGAGTCCCCCTGCGATACTCATTATACGTTTAGTATCTGTTGATTGAGAAAAGAGATGATGATAAAAATGCTAGGAACTCAGTAAGGCCTTTCAGCGAATCTGTATGTAGGTCCTCAGCAGAGCATTCGCACCACTTGAGAAATCGCTGGGCTTCACGGGTATGGCTTTGCTGGTCTGCAGCTAAAACGCTTGTGCTCTGGCTTTGGGTGGGGTCTCAAGGGGTCCAGGCAGAGCCCTCCACCCACGGCGGTGACTCCGCACTGCCCAGCGCCTGGTGGAACCCCAGTGGAACGCCGCACTGCCCAGCGCCTGGCGGTATCGTCCTCAGCCAAGGGCAAGCCCCCAGAAGCCCCCAGCTGAGGCAGCACAGAGGGTCCTCAGACAGGACCCTGGCCCCCACTCAGTCTCAGGGCTACCAGCGGGGGCCCAAGCGGCTGCCCATCCCTGATGAGACATGACAGGCTTGGGCTTTAGGATGAGACAGACTCCCTGGGCTGCAGCCCAGGGCCAGTGCTCACTAGCGCTTGTCCTGGGAAAGCTCTTCAGCTTTTCTCCATCTCAAAGTTACTCTTTTGAGAAGCAGAGGTGAGGACGGTAAAGCAGGCGTCCACAGTAGCTGCTTAATAGGAGTGGCTTTTATCACAGACGATGTTATCTGTGTACAGTGAAATATTTGAGGGCCTGAGGTGGCTTTCAACCTCAGGGCCCCACTGGGCATCTGGCTGTGAGTCGGTGAATTAGTCAGAAAGGACTAGGTCGTGCTGCATAACAAGCCACCCCCAAGTCTCAGAAGCCTGATGTAGCCCAGATCTCTCTGTCATGCTGCACGCCCAACATGCACAGTCACTCAGGAAGCGGCTGCCCTTCCAAGATCCCCGGGGCCAGGAAAAGAGAACCACGGAGCTGCTCTCTGAAAGCTCCCACCGGAAGCAACCTGCTGTTACATCACCCCCATTATATCAACCAAAGCAAATCACGGGGCCACACTCACCCTCACCCTCAAAGGGCAGGGGGAGTGCAGTCATACTGTGTTTCCACAGGAAAAAAACAGAATATTTGTGAACAGTCATAGCAACAACCATAGTCAGCCAGGGAGTTCCAGGTAGACGGTTCTGACAGCCTTTGATGAAGACAGAGTTCACGGCTCACTGGGTCCAAGCTGAGCCCTTACCAGGCTGATCTGTGGTTTCGCCTGCCGTCTGCCCTGAAGGCGGGGAGGCACCTTCTTCTGTAATTGTCCATGAACTTGGGTTGAGCCCGTGGGAAAAGGGTTCCATACACCAAGGCTCTCAGGAAGAGGAAGCAAAGTGCGCCAACGGGCAGTGACGGCCACGATGCCCCATCCACCTCCGCTTGAGGGGGGCATCTGTCATGTGCCTGGCATCACTGGCTTTGTCGCCTGTCCCCAGTCTGGAAGCCAAACGCAACCACAGGCCCTGCTGCCTGTGACCTTCCCTTCAGACCAGGGGGTGTCTGGCAACCAGGTGCGGCTTCACTCGGGCCCCGCAGGACTGCATGCAGGCAAATGGTCCAGGGCCTCCTTGAACAGCCGGCTCGAGGCTGGGCCCCATCAGAGAAATCAGTGCTTGAGTCTCCTGGACTGAGGCCCAGAGGTATTTCTTTCAGGACAAGGCCCAGTGACAGGCCAAGAGGACACAGGGACCTGGAGCCTCCTGTCTGCTGTTCCTGGGGGAGGGGGCTCTAAACTGAGCTCTTCTGGCTGGGGGGGAACACCCTCCTCCTTCTCTCCCCCACTTCATTCTGCCTCTTGTTCCTCCCTTCCCAAGGGGCACTGGGAAAGGATGCTGGACAGGAGGTGTGCCATGGGGCAGCAGAGGCACTGGGGGAGGGGGAGGGCGGAGGGATGGACATGTGTGTCCCTTCAAAGCACCAAAGGGGGCCCGAGCACTAGAGGCACTGGGGAAGCTGCCTCCACAACGGAGGGCTGTGTATCTTATCATCTGAGCATCAGGACAAGGCTGTGGCCGTGGCAGTAGACCAAGACTCAGACAGCTACCCAGGTGACCCCAGGGGCTTCAGCACCTGACTCCCTGCCCAGTGCTCTGGGGACACAGAACAGGGCCAAGGCCCAGGCCCATGACGGAAAAGCCTGCACGTGGCAAAAGGAAGTTCTGAGCTGAGAAAAGTCCATCCACCTGAATTATCCGTCTGGGACTTGCAGAGGGTGGGATGAAGGTAGACCTCTAGCTCAACCCCATGAAGACAGAAAACCTCAGCCTCCTTGCGCATCCAAGGTCAGCCTCGATGCCAAGGGGAAGCCACCAGGGGCCTCTGGAGAGCAGCAAAACTCACCTGCCCTGCGCAGCAGGCGTCCTGGGGGCTGAAGCCACGCCCTTCGGCCTCTCTCCGTCCCTTTTCACACCCCGCGTCAGAACCTCAGACCCCACGGCAGCTGGAGGACCCTCAGACACCCACAGCCTAAGATGACCTTCGAGTGGAAGGGCCTAAGTCTGCCCAGCTTCAAGCCCAGCTTTCTAAAGAGTACAGACTTGTCACCCAGCAGACTGCCCACCCCCTGCCAGGCAGCCCAGTCTGTTGAGGGCAGTTTGAGTTGCTGTGCATGGGCTTCTTGGAGGCCTGGGTCTTCTGGCAAATCCGCCTGGAGAAGGTTTGGCCAGGGCTTCTGAGAATCTCTGACCCTGGGGGTGAGGGGCGGGATGAGGGGCGGGAGGGGGGCGGTGCTGGGAATGGCAGTGACTCTCAGGTCTGATGACACCCATGCCAGAACGTCCCAAGCAGGTCGATACCAAGCCCCGGCTCTGGGGAGCCTCCCTGACCCCCCCCCCCACCGCCCCCATTGTTTTTTGCAGAAGGATGGACCCCACCCACCACGAGGACACAGACTTCCTGTCCTCAGGTGGGGGAGGGCAGGCCGGGGGCATCTGGGAGGAGAAGCCAGGCTTGGGGGACAGAAGATCCAGATCCTGTCCCTGCACAGCCGGGGGCTGCAGTTGGCTTTGGCCAAGGCCCACCCTCCTTGGGGCTCCATTACCTGCCTCTGAAGGTAGATGAACAGCAGCGTGGCAGTTAAGCGTGCTCTGGGCTCGAATCCCCATTCTCCCCCAGTAGCTGGGTGCACACAGACAAGTTACTTAACCTCTCTGTGCCTCATTTTCCTCATCTGTAGAATGGGGTTGATAGCACTAATTGCCTTAGGGGGGAATTTTGCGGCTTAAGTGGGTTAATTGATGTCGGGCACCAGGAACATTGCCTGGCTGGTGTTTGTTCCCATCTACTTGATTATTTCCTCCCAGCCACCACTGTGAGGTGACATCTCTTGGAGAGGTGTGGGGAAAGAAGGGCAGGGACTGCCTAGCACCACAGCCCAGGGCCTGCTGGGGACACCGCCTAGACATGCCCGCTGAGCTGGGATTGCAAAGGTGGAGGCAAGCCTGATCAGCACACGAGGGCCGGGGCCTCGGCTCCTCCAGGAGAGGCTATAAATGAACTTTACAACCTGGCTGTCTCTCTGCTTACCAGAAGCGCCCCTGCCCCTCTCCCTGGGGACAGGTCAGCTGGCAAAGGCCACAGACGAGTCTGGTGAGAGGAGAGGTGTTGGGCTGCCGGGCCCTTCTCCTCCTCCCTCCTTCATGTCTCGGCCAAGTTTGCAAGTAGGACTGGGTTTGCCAAGCAACTGTGCGATCTTATCTGATAACCAGACAGAAGAAATCAAGCCAACCCTGGGCCGAGTCCGATTTCCTTCACATCTGGATACTTTCCAACTTCTCAGCTGCTGGGGGCCGATCCCAGGGAGGGCTCATTTCTGTGCTCTCAGAGCAGGGCTGGGAAAGACCTGGGCTGCACTCAGGCACAGCTCCCTCCCCACCCCAGGGCCCTGCCCCGTGAAGCTCCAGCCATGCATCCAACAAAGCAAATGCACAACCCGGGCAGAAGACGCCCCCCCTTTCCCTTCCAAAGGGGTGCCCTGTGCCGGCCAAGCCATAGCCCATTCGGGAGAGACGCCGTGGAGGGGAACAAATGGGCCAGGCTGAGGCTTTCGTCACCACCTGTGCTGGAGGTCCTGCTGGGTGGCGGTGTTCTCTGAGCCGGACTCCTGAGCAACTTGATGGGCCCTGCTGTGCGTGCAGTCAGCCAGCCATGCCCACAGCGGGGAGTAAAGGTCGATAGAGGTTAATCATGCCCAGTGCTGCCCAGCCTGGCTGCATCCTCGGCCAGGAGTCCAGCAAAGGAGAGAGTATTAATAACTCCGTGGTGATGGTCACCGCTGCGGAAATGTCCTCTCGAATAGGATGAATACGGCCAGAAGAGCCTCTCTCATGGTGTCTCCTTGGTGCTCTCGGGAGACAAAGTCAGGACATCTTTAGGGGCCGTGCTTCCAGCCCAGAGATCGAGCATTGGCTTGAGGTCCAGCACGTCGACCCCTAGGGAGGGTGAAGGGCGCACAGGGGCTGGGGGACCAGGCCGAGAGACAAGGAGCCCGCTTCACTTCTGCCTGTGCTCCTGGCCCCAGGTGGGCGCTTTCCTCATTGGTGAGCGGCCAGCCTTCCCACGGCTGGTAGGAACCTCTAACCGCCACGGCAGTCATGCTGGAAATAATTAGGATCGATCACATGTATTAAGCACGTCGCTCTGGGTGCCCGGCGAACGTTTTCATGGGCTTTTTGTGGGCTTTCTCAGTTCTGTCCCTAACTCCATGAGATGGGTGTTATTATTATCCCATTCTGCAGATGGGGAAACAGAGGCCCAGAGAGGTTTCATAACTTCCCCATGTCACACAGCCATTATGTTGTGGAGCCATGATGGTGCCCAGCCTATAGGCATGCTTGTAGACACGGAGTGCTCCTGTGCCCCTCCAGCCCTGGCAGGTTGGCGAGTCCCCGACAGCAGGGTCTCTGCTCTCTTCTGCTTGGGGCTGAGATCAAAGTTCCCAAGACAAGGCAGGTGATGGGGGTGGGGTGGGGGGATGACATGAAAAATTCAGACATACTCGCTGCACTCTGGAGCCTTGGAGTTGTGGATGTTCTTTTCTTTTCTTTTTAAAATGTTTTGGTATTTAAATTCAAAAGGTACAAAACAGTGAAATGTGTGTTATTTAGTGAAACATCTCCCTCTCAGCTTTGCTCCCCAGAGGCGTTCCTGTTACCAGTTGCTTGTAACAGATTATTCCAGAAGTAATCGATGCCTATTTACAGTCTTGTGTGGGGGAGACCCAGCACACCAGCACACCATCTCCCTCACCTCAGTTCCCTTCCCCCTCTGCTTCCAGGGCTCCCCCTGCCGAGAGCCCTCAGCCAGGACGACACTGTTATGCCAGCGGTACAGGCTAAGGAGAAGTTGAAGGGCTGCTGACTGCCCCCTTCGGCCCGGAAACCGCTACCTCGACCTCAAGCCACCCTCTTGTGGATCTGCAGGGCGCCCCATCCTGGTGCTGAGGCATGGTTGTGCAGGACAGTGTGGACGCGGGGGACGCCAGGGTGGGCGTGGCCCTGGAGCCCTTCCTGCACCAGGTCGGGGGCCACCTGAGCGTGATGACGTATGACGAGCATACCGTGTGCAAGCCCCTCATCTCCCGGGAGCAGAGGTTCTACGAGTCCTTGCCACTGGCCATGAAGCGCTTCACCCCGCAGTACAAAGGTGAGGGTCGCTCGGCGCTCCCGCTCTGGGCCAGGCTGGTCCGGATGCACCTGCCTCTTCCTCAAGCACCCAAGTGCATTTACGGTTGCCATGGAGACCTGCCCTCTCCCACAGCCTGGCTGGCCTTCGCTGTTTCTCTGAACTCTGAAGCCTCCAGGCTTGGAGCGTGAGGCCATCCAGGGTCCTTACAGACCTGCTCAGGCTGTCAGGCTTTGGGGAACTGAGAGTGAGACCAATGAGGCACTCTGGTCTGTGCTTGGGGAGGGAGGCCATGGCTGAGTTCTGTAACTGAGGTTGATGAACGCAGGACAGGTGGGTGGCTGGAGCCTCAGGTCTAGAATAGGGCACGGGGGAGCTGGGACCCGATGTGTTCGGGAAACCAGAATTCTCACCCTCATCCAGAGGCAAAGCCGGGCACGGCTGCCTTCCTGGTGTGGCTGGGGACATGGTGCATGAGCGGTATGTGTTCCGAATCTGAGCACAAGGTGGGTTCTGGGAGAGGAGGCTGGGTGCAAGGCTGCTGTTTGCGGGCTTCTGGATGGGGGCAGCTGGCCAGCATCCACGCAGCAGGCTATCTTGTCCACACCCAACTTTTGGTAAATGCACTTCAGGGCAGGACCCTGCCAGCTGACCACCCTGCAAAGGGATACATACTCAGAAAAAAATGCCTTTAGAGGATTTTAGACCTTGTAACGGCAAACTCCTGCCCTCTCATTATCTAAGGATTTGTATTGAAGGTGATAACATCCAAATAAGTCCATTAAAAACTTATCTGCATTTGGAGTTCCCATTGTGGTTCAGTGGTAAAGTACCTGACTAGTATCCATGAGGATGTGGGTTCCATCCCTGGCCTCGCTCAGTGGGTTAAGGATCCAGCATTGTCATGAGCTGTGTTGCAGACACAGCCAGATGCTGTGTTGCTGTTGCTGTGGTGTAGGCCAGCAGCTGCAGCTCCAATTCAACCCCTAGTTTGGGATCTTCCACATGCCATGGGTACAACCCTAAAAAGACAAAAAAAAACCCAAAAAACTTACTGCACCTCAGTGATGGAGGTAGCTGGGAAAGATGGGCCTACGTACATCTGCGTTTCTCAAAGCATGATCTGGGATCAACGAACTTACCAGAATCACTGGTGCTTGTGTGTGCGTGCATGTGTGTGTGTGCCCGCACTTGTAAGTGCAGGTTCCCAGGCTCCATTCCAGACCTAGAAATCAGAATCCCTGGATTCAGGGCCCAGGAATCTGTACCGAGCTTGCTCCAGACTGAGACTTACCAATGGGGCAAAGGCCTGGAGCCCAGGGCCCTGCTCCAGTCATGGTCGGGCCCTCCTCAGAGTCTGAGCTAAGACCAGAGAGACAAGGGTGCATGGCTGGCGTGTCGCCTGTGCAGGCCTCCCCTGGGGCCCTCGGGGGCCTCAGGCTGGAGTTGCCCATCAGGTATGGGTCACTACCCATCTTGTTAGAATTCCCACTGGACTTAACGCCTGTCCCTTCACAACTGAACTCAAGCCTGCAAAGGGGTGGCAGGTCTCAGGTAGGGTGACCTCCTGCCTGCAGCTTTTCATGCTGATTCGGCTCAGCTCTAGAGCTGAGACCATCGGCCTGGGCAGTCACAGACAGGGAAGTGAGAGGGGCTGACCCATCTCGGGACACCTTCCTGGGCCCTTGCTCCCTGTCTGCTCACGCCATTCTCTGGTGGGGCTAGGATGGCACCGCTCAGGGTCTGGACTGCTGTCAGGGACCCCCCTCTGCCCTGCTCCCCTCTCAGCGTGGGCCCATCTCAGTTCCACCCACCCTGGGCCCTGCCAACTTGGTAGGTTACCCTGATCCTCGCGCCAAGGGTGGGGGCAGGGATACTCTAGTCTCTGCCACAGGGCCTAGGAGGTACTGGGTCAGGGACCCACAGGACATCCTCTGATGAGACCATGCAGCTGACTGAGGGTGGAGGTTGGGCAGAGCTGAGCCCTGGGGCTGGTGTGACCCCCAAACACAAGGAATGCGGCTTCCCTCACCTGCCAGAACACCGCCCACATGGTGCCAGTGTCCAGGCACCACCGAGGGAATGCATGTCTGGAGAAACACTAAGAAAGGCCCAGAACTGAGACCTTCACACTCAGGTGCCTGGGGCAGGAAGCTGAGGGGTTAGGGTTAGGATGGGAAAGGGTCTTTCAAAGGGCCTCAGGCTGCGCAGGCTTCGCGTTTCACCGGCGAAGGAAAGTAACTTTGGCCAACCCTTCATATTCACTTGGTGCCAAACACAGCATAAGCCATTTCTGGGGCAACCCTCGGAGGAAGGGACTCCTATGATCCCCATCCCGCAGGTAAGGAAACAAAGGCACAGAGAGGTTGCCCGGCTTCCTCAGGCCACACAGCCCATGAAGCAGACCCAGGACTCAGATCTCCAAGGTCAGGCTCTCAGCCCTCCAGGCTGGCCCCACCAGTGACCCGACTCCTCAGATGCCAGAGCCTGGGGGTGTTCAGCCCAATGAGGGAGGGTCACTCAGCTGGTGATCTCAGGTCAGGGGACTCCAATGTCCAGGAAGCTGCCCCAGGGGCTCCCTTTGCTTCCTGTCGGGAACAGCTTGTCTGCCTCCTGCCCACCTGGCCCTGTCATGGCATCGGCACATTGGGTGGGGCCATTGGCGCCCCAGGGGACCTCCCTGTTCCCCGGAGCTTTTACTAGGCTCCTCAGGCACGACAGCGTCTTGCGGCTGTGCCCCTCTGCCTCCCACACTGCCCGTCGCCTGTGGGTGAGCGAGGACTTTCTCCAAGCCCAGCTGGTTCATGGCTGAGCCAGGTTCATGTTACAGGCGGCAGCGAATACATGCTCTCATGAGCTTAAAAATAAATCCATGACAAGACGTTCCCAGAAGCTGCTCGGCCAAATGGAAAGAGTTGATGTGCTCCGGCCTATGATCTGTGGCCATGAGCATCCTGTCTGCTCAGCTGTGAGGCTGCAGATCTAGGCCCTGGGGGCAGCGTGGTGAGCAGGTGCGGGGGGTGGGGGGGGCTCTGGCTGGGTTGCCCACTCTCCTGGCCCGGCAGGGGCAGCAGAGGGTTGGCAGCCTGTGGGCCTCTGAGACCCAGTCCCTAGAGACACACAGGCAGGCTGGGGCCAGGCTGGGACCAGTCCCAGGGGCTGTGGACCCCACTGACAGGCCACTGCTGGAGACTAAGGGCAGGCCACTGGAGACTGTGTGCTGGGGTCCCAGGTTCCAGAGGGTGGGTGGGGTGGGGCCAAGGGATGCAAGAGAGAATGGAGGAGAGATGGAGACCTAGGGCCAGGTAGAGGCCCACAGGGTGACAGAGCAGGAAGGCAGGGACAAGGAGTCTGGCTGGTGGCTCCAACAATATGACAAATAGACATGACTTTGGGAGTTTGTTGGTTTTAGACTGTTGTACCTCTTTGCCTCCATCTATTTAGACTCTAGAACTGAGGAGATCAGACAAGAGCTGGAGCCTGGAGAGGTGGGAAGGTCACCTTTCTCTCCCAGGAGGCCTCCTGGGAGCAGGGCTCTGCGGGACTGTGGTTTCTGGAGGCCTGTCACCAGGGCCTCACAAGTGGGAGAGGCCAGGGGCCGCCAGATGGTGGATTGAACTTTACAAGATCAGAACGGCCTTGCCCTTGGCCAGCCTCCTCCCTGGCTCCCGGGCAGCCAGGAGGCTCCAAGCTCCCAAGGACAAGCACAGAGGCCACCTTCTTCACATGGAGGGGTGGGTGCTGGGGTCTGGGGCAGTTCCCAGGTCAGGCCCCCTTCCTGGACCCAGTACAGAGACCCTCCCACCAGGCATCCAGGCTGGAGACGGTACATCATGTCCTTGGGCTGCTCGGGGCTCTGGCCCTCGCACTGATGGCTCTCTCACAAGGTAGTGGCATTGAAGCCTCTCTGTTCATTTGCTCGGAACAGAGTGACCAGAACAAGTGTGACTATGCTGTGACGCAGCAGGAATGTGCCTCCTCTGAACACAGGCGAACACAGGGGGACAACTCTGAATTAAGTCCCGAGCTCCCATGTCCCAGGAGCATGGCCTTCCAGAGCCCCTCCCCTTCCGAGTGTGTGACCTGGGCAAGTTATTCAATCCCCCTGCCCCTGGGAGACCACAGTCAGGCGCCTTGCCGGCTCTGCCTAACTCAGCGCAGAACAAAATCACGCTACGCCTGCACATCGTGGGCGTAAAAGAGCAGGCAGTGGTTATCACCACTGTGCTTGTCTCCCCCACCGGCCGCCCAGCCCCTGCTCTCAGGAGCAGCACGGCTCTGGGATGCCAGGGCTGGGGCCACGTACTGGTGTCCAGGTGGAGAGCAGGCGCCAGGTTCACGCCTGTTATCGCCGCGTCATGATTCCTTCACAGGACCCTGGGGCTGAGGAAAAGCAGAGGCTGTGGGAGCTGGAGGGAACTCTCGGGCTGAGCTTTAGGTCGCAGGGAAACTGAGGTGCCAGGCCTGGCCCAGGGAGACGGGTGATTGAATAGCCACCTGCTGAATGTTGGAGCAGCTCTAAAAATCAGTGTCTGCTCTGAGCCACCAGGGGCCGGGCAGGGACACAGGCAGGGAGTCAGGTGCCTTGATGGCTTGTTCAGCAGAAATGAACACTGAAGCTGAGAAGGTGACCAAGTGACCCCAGGGAGGACATAAGCTTGGGGAGAATGAGATCACAGGCACCCCTCCTTCTCGGGTCCCAGTGGAAAATGAGCAGCACATGCAAAGGGGGGCAAACAGAATTTCTAAATTCTGCACGTGTTGCAGACGTGCTCATGGGATTAGGGGAACAGTGGGGATGGGGACACAGCCGGGGACCAGCTGTCACCACCCCCAGGCCTGAAAGGCCAAGGTGAGGTGATGGCAGAACAGCCCAGCAAGTGGGAGGCCGATGACAAACTCGGCCCAGGCAGCAGCAAGCTCAGCCGGCAGGGACCTTGGGCTAAAGGCCCCACCTGTCCCCCGCACTCCTGTCCCTCACTGGCCAAACCCGCTGGAAAACTGTGCAAGGAAGCCATTGACGCACTGCTTAGCATCAGCCCCAGGCCCACAGCAGGGTGGAGAAGGGTGGGGAGTGGGCTAGTGGGAGGAGCACAGAGGGTCCTCAGGGCACCAGCCACAGGAAGAGTGGGGGGTCAGGGGCTCCAGAGGCCATTTGTGTGACCGCTCCCGGGCCCCGGCCATGCGCGTCTTACCATCAGACGTCAAGCGAGGCTGGCACTGGTGGGATGCCAATCCTTGGAGAGAGGCTCGGGCCCTGCCACCAGAGCATGTGCCCAAAGGGGTGACCGCAGGCTGCTCGCGTGTGGGCCAGAGCCAAGGCCCCGGGTCGGCCAGTGTGCCCCAGGAGGAGCCTGGCGAGCGCATCCTGCACTTGCCAGCAGCAGCTGGAGTGGGGGCCACGCCTTGATTACTGACTCTGCGCCTAAGAGGTTCCGCAAGTCAGACATCGCGCTCTTCTCCTGTTTTCTATCAAAGACCACATCCTGTCAGTGATTGTCACAGGCTGTGCGTCTGACCAAAGGGACCAGGCAGCCGTGCGAAAGCCAGGGAGGCGGGAGGGTGAATGAGGGGCCACCTGAGCGCCGGGAGAAGCTGGCCAGACACAGATAAACGGGGGAGAGGAAGGGTGACAAAGGCAGCAGGAGACATGGGGGGCGGGGCCCCCGGCTTCACTCAGGGCCACTCAGAGGTGGGGCCCTGTTTGGGGAGGACCAGCTTGGATGCCCAAGGCTGGGCCCAGGTGGGGGCCTGCGGTGTGACCGCGAGGTGTGACCATGTACGGGGAACGGGAGTGCAAGGACCCGATGTGCGTGGCTGCTTTGCTTAAAGCATGAAGGGGCAGAGCAAGGTGTCCATGCAGAGGCTGTGTGGACATGGGCCCAAGGCCACCTTCTGCAGGCCTCATGGCTCTGGGTTCATCCCAATCAGGATCGGGCTCAAGCAGCTCCAGAGCGCGTCCTTGAGAGGAGTGGGGGGGAGGCTGACCAGTGCCATGAAACTGCAGTTCAACAGGATGTCACCGGTGGC
The DNA here is from genome assembly GCF_054392235.1 of Sus scrofa. Lineage (NCBI taxonomy): Eukaryota > Metazoa > Chordata > Mammalia > Artiodactyla > Suidae > Sus > Sus scrofa. Next base: position 38,512,694 of record NC_139389.1, on the reverse strand, counting down.
ACCACGGGCACTGGGGTAAACGCCATCTGCTCCCCCACCCTGTGCTCCACAGGCACCATCACCGTGCACCTGCAGAAGGACAGCCGCGGCCGGCTCAGCCTGGTCGCCAACCCGCTGAAGGAGAACCGGGGTCCCCTCAAGGTCACGGAGGAATCAACAGCGGTGGCAATATGGCAGACTCTCCAGCAGACCTGTGGCGGCGGCGGCGGCCTCCCCGTCGCCCAGTGGGAGCACACCCAGCCAGCCCACGCAGTCAAGGACAGGTGAGGCCACTTGGCGGGGTGGCTGAGGCAGGGCAGCTCGATTCTCGCAGGGCCAGCCCTGCTCCCCCGTGCCAAGGCCAACAGCTCCCCATTAGGGCCAGAACCCAAGAAAATGAGAAATTCAGATGAGGGCTCTGTCTTGAATAGCCAAGGTGACCAAAGAAAGGAAAGCGTGTCTTTGCCGCCACTTCTAGAGGGAGACTTTCAATGCCTTTCATCTCGGAAGCTGATGCACAGACCAGGTCCTACACAGAGCAGACTCCCAGTGTCTATTTGTTTAATTAAATACCTGTTTCCCTGAGAGCAGCCAGGGTCTCTGGGGGGAAATGCGCAGAATAGTTGACAGAAAGGAAAAGTGTGGCTAAAGTCTCCCTGGAATCCTCTTCCTCAGCGGTCGAGGCAGGACGAGGAGAGAGGTCACCGCAGGCACAGGGGGCGGGGCGGCGGGCGGGGGATGCTGGGGACACGGGCGGCTCAGGGCACTGAGGTCCCGGTGAGGCCTCTGAAACCTCTGACCCTCTTAGCTGAACTTTCTCAGACGAAAAGCACCCCTGGGGATTTTTAAACTTTTACGGGAAGCAAAAGCACGTGATCCCAAGGAGCACGGAGAGGCGGGAGTTGGGGGTGGGATGGAATGAAGCCTCACGGCTTGGCGGCCACCTCACAGGATTCAGGGACAGGAGAGGGTGGACCGGGGTCTGAGGTTCTCATCCTGATGCTGAGGATGCCGGGCAGCCGCCTCAGCCCCCAGCCTTCTGACCCCAGGCGGGGTGGCTACCTCCTGGGGGAGGAAATGACCTGGATCACTTGCAAGTGAATTTCAGCCGCCTCAGCCACCAGAGGAGGTGACACGCTCTGTGAGTTATGCTGGTGCCCACAGAGACCTCCTCAAGGCCTGCGGCTTGGCCTGACCTGCTGGCCCAGGCCTTAGCTGGTAGGAAAGGCAATCTGAGGCCCCGCAGGGCTTCTGGGGAGAAGCCAGGGACCGTCCTTGTCAGGGTCCAGCCCAGGAGGGCCCAGTGGGTCAACTTCCAACCATGGTCCACGCACAGACTGGGACCTACACAGGGTTTCCAAGTTGTCCTCCCACTTCCAACCACGGGGGCCCTTGACTGCATGTGCTCCCCTCGCCCACAGCCCGGCCACGGCGCTCCTGAGGTCCGAGCTCCACCTCAAGGCCCAGGTCTCCCCTCTGCTGGGAGATGCCGACGGGAGCCAGGCCGAGAAGAGAGGCTTTAACCCCTGGGGCCTGCACTGCCACCAGGCCCACCTGAGCCGCCTGTGCGCCGAGTACCCCGAGAACCAGCGGCACCGTATCCTTGCCCATCGTGTGCCCCGCCAGCCACACAAGGCAGGACAGGGAGATACACACAGGGCCAGGGGAGGGATGGGTGGCGGGAAACACAGGGCTGGGTGGGGGCAGGGGTGGGGGTAGGGACACATACAGGGCCCAGGGAGGAGCTGGGGGCAGCGGCTGGGAGGGAGACACTTGCAGGGCTGGGGGTGGGGGGATACACACAGGGTGGGGGGAGCGGCAGGGCAGAGACTGATGTGATGGCAGGAGGTGCAAGTCCTCAGATGGGACCTAGAAGAAACCAGATCTCTCTCCAAAAGAAAAAACAGGGGCTGAGGAAGGCAGACAGGGGTAAAGCTGGGCACACAGCCCCTCTTTGGCCACTGGTCATATCTCTGCCCCTTGAGCAGGGAGGATGGGCTGGGCCGGGGTCTCTGCTTCGCTGGGGGGCAGTGGGAGCAGAGGGGCTCAAAGGCTGGGTGAGTCCCCGCATCCCTCCCGATTCTCCGTGTGGCTGTCGCGGAGCTGATGGGTGAGAAGCGCATGTGGCCCCTTTCTTAGGGAGGTGTCCTTGGGGATAGACCCCTGGGGAAGCCCTCCTCCCACCCCCACCCCCACCCCCACCCCCAGACTCTGTGAGCAAATTCAGGCTTGAAACACCCCTTTTGTCAACCCTGGGCTCCTTCCTGCAAACTGGAGACTGGCTTTGCAGTATTTACTAAGACACATCTGCAACCCTAATCCCTAAGAAGATTTTGCAGGATAATTATTCCTCTGAAATTAATATTCCTGCAACTCATTGCCGAAGCCAACATCAACCCACTTCTTCCAAAAGGTATTGGCCCCTTCAGTGACTCGAGGTTTTAGCCTTATGATTTTCTGCCATAAAATGTAAATTGGGCATGGCCTGCCACAGATTTCACGCCTGCATTTAGATTTCAACCTCAGAGCAAAAAGGGAAAGGAAAAGAAGCTCACATACTCACAAAGGCCCCTAAATAAATGGACTTATTGAAGCGGCCGGCAAAGTTAATGCCTTGCATGCTTAGTAGCGATGACAGGCTGGTCTGCAGTAAAAGAAACAGAAGTGGGGAGTTCCTGTTGTGGCTCAGTGGAAACGAATCTGACTAGTAACATGGGTTTGATCCCTGGCCTTGCTCAGTGGGTTAAGGATCCAGCATTGCCATGAGCTGTGTTGTAGGTCGCAGACACAGCTTGGATGCCGTGTTGCTGTGGCTGTGGCGTAAGCCGGCAGCTGTAGCTTCAATTTGACCCCTAGCCTGGGAACCTCCATATGCTGCGGGTGCGGTCCTAAAAAAACAAAAAAAAAAAAAAAAGAAAGAAAGAAAGAAAGAAAGAAAAAGAAACAGGAGTGGAGCAAGGGGTGAAGGGAGGCTTTTCCTGAGGGGCAGTGGCCCTCTGTCCCTGGGGGCTTCCTTAACGTAGAGCAACCAGGGTTCTTGTTGCTGGAGAACATCGTGTCGCAATACAAGCATCCTTGCATCCTGGACTTGAAGATGGGAACCCGGCAGCACGGGGACGATGCATCGGAGGAGAAGAAGGCCCGCCACGCGAAGAAGTGTGCGCAGAGCACCTCAGCTCGCCTGGGCCTGCGCATCTGCGGCATGCAGGTAGGTGGTGAAGGTACGTGGCATGTAGGTGGGCAGTGCGCATGTAGGCAGCACAGGCAGGCAGTGCGCAGGTAGGCAGCACAGGTAGGCAGTGTGCAGGTAGGCAGTGCAGGTGGGCAGCGCAGTTAGGCAGTGTGCAGGTAGGCAGTGCAGGCAGGCAGCATAGGTAGACTGCATGCAGGGGGGCCGGGCCCCTCTTTCTCCGAGGAGACGCACATCCTGGTCTAGGACACAATGGGTTGTTTAAAGAGAACCTTTCAGGATGGTGGAGTCAAAACGCCAGCATGTTTTAACTGGTCTTGGGGTCTCTGGCAGCTGGAACTTCCCACAGTGGCTGCACGGGTCCCGCCCATGTTGCGCGCAGACCGCTGATGACAGTGTGTGAGCAGGGCTGGGCGGGAATGGGGGACGCTGCTCCAAGCTCCGTGGAGCTCTTGACCTCCTGGACTTGGCAGCTGGCTGCCCTCCTTCTCAGACGCCATGAGGCTTCTGCACTCTGAATCCTTACCAGCTGTTCCCTCTTCTTCCTATGCCTTTTCTGCTCCTTCTCACTCCCTGTTCTGGTTAACAAAGCAAAGGGATGGTTAACTCATCGCCCAGGCCCCACACTCCAACTTGGCTGCCCTGCTGTGGCTCAGGGCTGGGGCAGTGAGAACAGCAGGAGATCCACCCACTCGCTCTCAGAGCCCATCCACTCAAAGACAACCAGACACCGATTTGGTGGTAAACATTCCTTAATTGAAACTGCCCCCCCTTGACGCTGGAAGTTGAGTCTATAAATTTGTGGCACAGATGTCCCTGAGAAGGCTCAGAACACTGGCCCCAAGAGAGCGGCGTGTAAATGGAATCTCTCTCTGGACCTTGAACCTTCTGAAATCGATCTGATTTGTGTAGAAAGTGGTGGCTGTCGCGTGTCTATGATGGCTAATACAGCAGCTGATCTCCAGCCCTCCAATGGCAATAGCAACTCTGGTTCTCCGTAAACATACCATGTATTCTGAAGGCAGGGAAGACCCAAGAAGCTGTCTTGGCCAAGTGCAGGCAGCCCTTTCCAGGTGTGCCAGGCAGAGGTGTGCCAAGTACCCCTCCAGCCAGGCCAGCCACTGCAGCCTCTGCTGCTGCCTGTGCCATCTCCATGGGATGGGAGTGGTTGCCACTGCCCCTCGCTCAGCATCTCTCCGCTATCTGCTCCCTTCTGGCGGTCAAGACACGACTGGAGGGGAGGAGGAGCTGGTGCCAAGGAGGTGAGCCCCAGCCCCACAGAGAGGCTTTTAATCTCCCTGCTCCATCCAGTTCCACTGACTGCATTGGCTGCCTGAAAACATCCACATCTGGTCTAGCCTGTCTTTTTTTTTTTTTTTTTCTTTTTAGGGCCGCATTTGCAGCATATGGAGGTTCCCATGCTAGAGGTCAAATCAGAGCTACAGCTGCCAGCCTACACCACAGCCACAGCAATGCCAGATCCAAACCGCATCTGCAGCCTACACCACAGCCACAGCAATGCCAGATCCAAACCGCATCTGCAGCCTACACCACAGCTCACAGCAACACAGGATCCTTAACCCACTGAGCAAGGCCAGGGATCGAACCTGCATCCTCATGGATGCTAGTCAGATTCGTTAACCACTGAGCCACAACAGGAACTCCTAGCCTGTCTTTTTATCTTCAAACAGCTCACCCCACTCTGCCTCCGGAGCTATTACGGTTTCCTTAGAATCTGCAGAGGAAGGATTTTGTGAACTCTGGAGGAGAAAACTGAATCTAGTTGGGTTTCCAAGGCCATTGGCTGTGATTTCAGATTCCTACTAAAGCTTTCTCGCTTGGGTTTGCTAATATTTGCATTGAAGAGGGCCAGAAGCCAGGGTTTTAATTGTTTTTTTGGGTTTTTTTTTTAAATATCTTTTTAGGGCCATACCCACGGCATATGGAGGTTGCCAGGCTAGGGGTGGAATCAGAGCAGTAGCCGCTGGCCTGTCACAGTCCATATAGGATCCTTAACCCACTGAGTGAGGCCAGGGATCAAACCTATATCCTCATGGATACTAGTCAGATTCATTTCTGCTGAGCCATGATGGGAACTCCCAGGGTTTAAATTGTGATTGGGAGGCTGACTCTGGAAATTCACAGAGGAGATCCAAACATTTTCCCCTGTCAAAGGCTTGCACAGCTGCTCAGACAAAGATCATATTGCCATGCATTGCAGCCATCTTTGCCCTGCTTTCCAGAAACCTCTCTAGATTATGTTAGCTCACGATGCTGCCACTGTAGCAGATGCAATTAAAAATGTTTTGAAGGAGTTCCCATCATGGCTCAGTGGTTAATGAATCCGACTAGGAACCATGAGGTTGTGGGTTCGATCCCTGGCCTTGCTTAGTGGGTTAAGGATCTGGCATTGCCATAAGCTGTGGTGTAGGTTGCAGACGCAGCTCGGATTGTGTTGCTGTGGCTCTGGCATAGGCCGGTGGCTACAGATCTGATTAGACCCCTAGCCTGGGAACCTTCATATGCCGCGGGTGCGGCCCTAGAAAAGTCAAAAAGACCAAAAAAAAAAAAAAATGTTTTGGAGTTTGGAGTTCCCATTGTGGCTCAGTGGTAACAAAACCAACTAGTATCCATGAGGATGCAGATTCGATCCCTGGCCTTGCTTAGTGGGTTAAGGATCCGGTGTTGCCGGGAGCTGTGGTGTAGGTTGCAGAAGTGGCTCAGATCAGGTATTGCTGTGGCTGTGGTGTAGGCCAGCAGCTGCAGCTCCAATTCAATCCCTAGCCTGGGAACTTCCATATGCCGAGGGTCCAGCCCTATAATTAAAAAAAAAAAAAGAGAGAGACAAAAAAAAATTTTTAAGTTTGCAATTCTTCACATTCTTGATCTTTTTTCAATGTAAGGTTTATCAAGCTGATAAGAAGCACTTCCTCTGCAAAGACAAGTACTATGGAAGGAAGCTGTCGGTGGAGGGCTTCCGACAAGCTCTCTGTCAGTTCCTGCATGACGGGACCCGCCTGCGGACGGAGCTGCTGGAGCCCATGCAGCACCAGCTCCAAGCCCTCCTCTCTGTCATCAGGAGCCAGAGTTCCTACAGGTTCTACTCCAGCTCCCTTCTCATCACCTATGATGGGCAGGAGGCCGCCCCCAGCAGCAGTGACACCCTCGCCAAGGTCGACGTCCGCATGATCGACTTCGCTCATACAACATACAAAGGCTCCTGGAATGAACGAGCCACCTACGATGGGCCAGATCTCGGCTATATCTTTGGCCTGGAAAACCTCATCCAGATCCTGCGGGATATTCAGGAGGGCGCATGAGACGTGTCCAGTCCATTGAGAATTTCTGGGAATACAGCTCTCAAAAGGGACCTCTTGGTAGCTGAGATGTCCCTGTAATAATTATATCTACGTTCAAAGATCATCTCTATACACGGCAGGCTGTGCTGACAGCTGCTAAGAAACCAGCTCTGGAGGTAACTCCACGTAGCCCGGCGTCTCGCCCCAATGCAGACACAGCAGGGTGGACGGTGTGTGAAACGGTGCCCTTCCGGGGGACAGGGAGGGAGCGCCCGGTGCTAGAGGCCAGCGTTACAGGGAGATTCTAGAGTTCTTGCATTTAAAGATGCTTCCGTGGTGTCCTGCAGCAGTCCCCACAAGCTGTGAGGCAAAAAACAACCCGAAGGAGCCTGAAGGAAGCCATCCGCAGTTCATGGCTTTTCTGCTGGCGGGGGCAGGTGGGGGGGCTGCCCGCCCCCAGGGCAGACAGCTGACGGATGTCCCTTACCTTCCTCAGAAGGCGACACCAGCTCTGTCCCTGGGCTCTGAGTGGACAAGGACAAGCCCAGACACAGCACTGGCAAACCCAGACCCCAGCTTCTCCATTTCTGCCCCTGAAGAGGCAGGTCCTGTGCCAAGTGATGATTCTGCCAGACTCTGACCACGAAATGTAGCTTCCAGTGGCACCAGACTGTGCATGAGGAGGATGCGAAATGTTCTCCGCTTTCTATTTATTTATTGGGGGGGGGGGGAGTCAGGCGAGGGGAGTCAGGCGAGAGGAGCCTGGAGGACCGAGGCAATCAGGCGCAATGTTTACAAGATGGGTGGACAAGCGTAAATACAGAACCAAGAGCCAACGGTTCTAATTAATTCCTTCTGCAGTGTGGAAACCTATTACAATGCCCTTGAGTCAAGCACTGAGATACGTTACCCAATTAGGGAAATAAATTTGTTAATAAAATTGCTGAGGTCACCAGTGATTATTTGGCGTGCCTTATTACCCTTTCTGTTTGTTCATTCTGATCATTGCACTGTATGGTATTTCCAATTTATGGGTAACTAGGGTTTAACAGCAAGAACAGTTCACTGGTTTCCTGCAATCTTTTGGGGAAGCCGGGGGGAGGGGGGAATAGTAGCTAATAAAGCGTCTGCATGTATCACAAGGCAGGCACCAGACCTGAGAAGTAAGTGGTCCTTATACAATGCAAATGAAATAATGTTTGAGGGGTTCCTGGTGGCTTAGCAGGTTAAGAACCCAGCATTGTCACGGCTGAGATTTGGGTCACTGTTGTGGCTGGGGTTTGATCCCTGGCCTGGGGACTTCTGCATGCCTCAGGCTCAGCAAAAAGAAAAAAAAAAAGAAGAAGAGAAATAATATTTGTATTCTCATAGCTAATTATCATCGACTTTCCAAAATCCACACCAATAGAAACAAAGCATGGCCTGGATGATTACAAAAAATTTTTTGTTTAATTTTAGGATATGTTATATGGATTTCAAAGCAAGTTAACTTGCCTAATGATGTTTAGCCAAGATAAAGATGTGATTGATTTGCATGCTCTGCATCCGTGGTGGGAAAACTGCGTCAAAGCCTCCTGGATGGCAAAAAGAAATCAGCCAGAAAGAAGTATTTGCTGACAAAGTAGAGCCCTAAGTACTGCCTTTCCTGGGCCACCTCCTTGCTGGAAAACCTGGTACCACGTCATCCAAGGCCAAAGCTCCTGGCTTCGCCTCTGATTCCTGTCCCCACTCTCAGGCTCCGGTGCTGTGGGACCTGCTTGAGTATGAGGTGGGAATGCCAGCCAGACACGAAGGCTTCCCGGTCCAGCCACCCACCTCCACTGCCAACTGTGCTGCGCTGGCTTCTGCCGTGAGCTCCATCGTCCTGCCCTGTGACACCTGCCTCTGGGCTGCCCCTTTATGCCACGGTGCCCTTCACAGAGGACCTTCCTCCTCATCTGCACACCAGCCCCCATTCCCAGCTCCCCCTGAAGATGTCATCCACAAAGGGGCAGCTGGCTGCCAGGGACAAGGTTGGCTACTGTTTTAGACTGTTCTTACCTGACCACTGGACTCAGAAGAGTAACAGTGGCCTGGAACCTCGTGCAAGCCTTTGCAGATTCAGCAACTTGGCTGAAGGAATCCACCCAATTACTGCTGATCTGGGCAGAGGGAGAGGAGAGAAGGCGGTGGGTGTGTCTGTCTTTGCTTCCCAATCTCCGTTTCCTTACAGAGGGGAGGAGCTGAGTCAGCCAGTGCATCTGGCCCCGCACAGAGGCCCCCCTGCTCACCCCTTGGCTATGGGAGACCCAGCTCTTGGGAGCTCAAACTCTAGCTGAGGAGGCATGAACAACACAACAGGCCAGCACGGGGCGATGCAACGGATTCATCTGCGGGGCACAGAGGATCAGTCCCATGACAAGGCTGAATGGGCTGTTGAGAGCAGAGCTGTCTGGGCAAGTACTGGAAGAGGTAAGCCTGCATGGGGTCCCTGCAAGCTGAGAGGAGTGAGACGAGGTGGCAGCCCTGGTGGGGCCTAGCAGCAGCAGCAAGAGGTCCGGCAGGCCTACGAGTCCTGGAAGGACCAACCCATTCAGAGGGGGCTTTAGTGGCTGGGAGTAGAAATGAAGAGAAGAGAAAAAGAGAGAGCCCCAGCGGTGGAGATCCTTGGTCATCTGGCCCAGGAGCTCATTCATTCATTTGTGGTTCATTAATCCGCTCTTCCTTCCTTCCATCCCTCCATCCAACAGATATTTTCCGAGAGCCTAGCATGTGCAGTGTGGTACTGAGGGAAGTGGGAGGATCGTGGTGTCACCCTGAGACCCTTAGACTCAGGGAGGGAGTAAAGGCCCCGTATGAACTCATGCTGGGTCTTCACCAGGGGGCAGCGCTGTTTGCACAGCCATGCAGAGCGCTACATAGGAGATCAGAGGTCGTGGGGACTCACGCCACGTGGGGTGAGCTGTGCCTTGAAAGGGAGGTGGGTCTGAAAGGTGATAACAAGGGCAGGTATTCCTGGAAAGGTTCAGCAACCTCAGGAACTAGGGTCAAGCTTTCTGCTCAGGGCACAGCAAGCGCTCTGTTGGCCACAGGAGGACAGTGTGCTGGGCCAAGGGAGATTTACATGGACACGGAGAAAGCCCAGAGTGTGAGAACTTAGAAAGGGCCTCTGAACTTTCCACCTCTCCTTGCTCCTGCCTGGAGCCTCTTGCTGGCCTCACTCATCCAGATGGAGAGCTTTCACCTTCTTCTTCTTCTTTTTTTTTTTTTTTTTTTTTTTTTTTTTTTTTTTTTGTCTTTTTAGGACCACAGCCAAGACATATCGAGGCTCCCATGCTAGGGGCAGAATCATAGCTACAGCTGCCAGCCTACACCACAGCCACAGAAATGCCAGATCCTACACCACAGCTCACAGCAACGCCAGATCCTTAACCCACTGATTGAGGCCAGGGATCAGACCCGCATCCTCATGGATACTAGTCCGGCTCCTTACCGCTGACCCACGACAGGAAATCCACTCTTCTTTTTTGAAGTGAGAAACACAACACATAGGTGTTAAGCAGTGTGGGCTGTTTGCAAACAATCCCCACATATCAGTAGTTTAATTTTCCAGTCCCCTTTGGGTGGCAGAGAGCCTCGGCTCCACACAGCCATCCAGGGACCCAGGCTCCTCCATTCCTGTGACACCATCATCTTCAACTATGGTCCTAAAATCCAGACCTTGCCAAGAAGGCACACTCCCATTCCTGGGCAAGAACCTGTGACCCTTTTCAGATGCCAGGGCTGAAATACAGTTCAGCTATGTGTGCAGAAAGAGGAAGAGGGAGTTTTATCATGGCTCAGTGGAAACGAATCTGACTAGTATCTATGAGGGTGCAGGTTTGATCCCTGGCCTCGCTTGTGGGTTAAGGATCCGGTGTTGCTATGGCTGTGGTGTAGCCCGGCAGCTGAAGTTCCCACTCAGCCCCTAGCCTGGGAACCTCCATATGCCGTGGCTGCAGCCTTAAAAAGACTGAAAAAAAAAAAAAAAAAAAAGATGAAAGAAAGAGGAAGAGGGTTAGAAGTTCCCATCATGGCTCAGTGCTTAGCAAAACTACTAGCATCCATGAGGACGTGGTTTCTATCCCTGGCCTCGCTCAGTGGGTTAAGGATCCAGCGTTGCCATGAGCTGTGGTGTAGGTCGCAGACGCGGCTCAGAGCCTGCGTTGCTGTGGCTCTGGCGAAGGCCAGTGGCTACAGTTCCAATTGGAACCCTAGCCTGGGAACCTCCATATGCTGCAGCTGTGGCCCTAAAAGACAAAAAGACCAAAAAAAGAAAAAAAAAAGAAAGAAAGAAAGAGGAAGAGGGTTGGGTGAAAACCTAGCCTCTCTCTATCATAACATCTTTTTTCATAATCCTCACATCAGATGGAGACCTGATTTAAGGAGCGAGAAAGACAAAAAGAACAAGTGGGGGAGGGGGCCGTGAGGGGACGGCAGGGGACTGGCAGTGCCAGAGCTGTGGACTCTGACCCAGATTCTTCCCCCAGCCGAGTTCTCATGCAGTGAGTATGCCCAGATTTGCTAAGCGTCTCCCCGGCCTCAGTTTCCTTCTCTGTCCTATGGGGACCATGACTTGGTCTTCAAGACAGGTGATGTGGGCACCACCACTCCTGGCCTCCCTGCTGGTCAGGAGTTCGGGGACAAGGGCAGCCTGGGAGACAGTCAGCAGGCCCCACCTCTGTCCCTCTGGTGTCCCCTGTGTGATTGAAGAGGAAGCTAGAAAGCAGAGTCTTATTACAGCTTTTCCATAATGCAATGTCATCAGGAAGCCCTGGCCTCTGGGCAGCACCCTGGCAGCCCCATCACTCTTCCCAGCCCCACAGAGCCTTTCAGACCACGCGGGTGAGGGCAGAGAGCAGCCCGATAAAACAAACAGCGAGACAGGACCACTCATCAGTGGCTCTTCAAAATGATCTAAACTTCTGACTTTTGATTTAAATCTGCATCCTCCGTGGCCAAACACATAAAACAGAAGATGAGGGAAAGAACTGAAATGAAAGCCTGAGTGCCAAGGATTCGAGGGGAGGGAGCGGGGGCGGAGGGAGAGAGAAAAGCACTTCTGGGACATCACCAGGTGGGGTGGCAGCCAGGCAAGCTGACTGGCACCCGGGCTGGGTCCTCGCCACCCTGCATTGCTCACAGCCCCTCCTCTGTCACTCAGCTGCCCCCAGATGGATCAGCAAGTTTTAGAGCTCATCAAAGACAGAAATCCAGAAACCAACCTGCCCCTGCCCTGCCCTTCACCTTTCTCCTCTGGACCTCAAGCCACCAGATGTGGACGGCTGGGCCGATGCCCTTTGTCTTCGGATCCCTTAGGTGAGAGAATGCTGTTCACAGGGCCTGCGGTCCATTAGCGACTGTGCTTTGAGGCAAAGGGGGACCAAAAGTGACGAGGCTGCTGCTCTAGATGGAGTCAGGGAAGGCCTCTCTGAGATGACACTGACTGGAGAGCAGAGCGAAGGTGGGATGGCAGGTCCCTGAGGCCGATGGCAGGAGGGGTTAGGGTCTCTGAGGCTGCCATTTAAGAGCCCAGCCCAGGACACCTCAAACGCTAACGTATCTTGAAAAAAAAGCTCACCTGCAGGAAAAAGCAGCAATGTGCTGCCACCGTGACCCTTACGGCTGACCTTTATACAGGGCCATCAAGGGACAAGGTCCTCTGGCACGAGTCCAGGCCCGCTCTTCAGGGTAACCGAGCTGGGTGCTCTGGGTGCTGCAGCCAACCACTTCCCCCAGTTGAATACACCGAGAGAAGAAAAATCAGGCAATCGTGCCCCACAATACAGCTAAGTATTTAATTCGTTTTTAATGTTTACATTATTAACACCAGCATTACAAAACGATATTTTTACTTTCCAGCGATTTAAATGTGCAATTCAGTGTCTCAATTACTGGGATCATTATAACTTGAAAAACCGAAGCTGAGGTCCCTCCCTCCCTCCTCCCCCGATGGTGCCTCGTTTCTATAAAGAGCCAGCAGGGCTCCATAAAGCCCAAATACCCATTCTAAATAGATTGGGAGGCCCAGCCCTGCTGGGGGTTTTCAAGGAGCCTGGGGAGGCTGCATTCAGTGTGGGATGAGTGACAGCCAGCAGGTGGGTGTTAAAATGGTCATCAACTCCCTGAGGGACTGGCACTGCCAAGCCACGTTCCAGGCAGTGCCTATTAATGTGCCCAGAATGGCGCCGGGTGACGGACAAGCCAGTGAGTCCAGACTCTGGATCCAGCCACCCACAGGCATGGATGGGGGCGGGGTGAAAAGGTGAAACAAGGCCGGAGAGGCCCAAGAACCCCGTGGGAACTATGCCACGCACAGCTCATGACAAAATGCTGCAAGGAGGCCTGGAGAGACATCTGATGGAGGTGCGAGTGGAATCAGTCAGCCAGGGTTCAAGTCCAGTCTCTGCCACATACCCGCCGAGGACCTTGGCCCGTCTTGCCATTTCTGGGCCTCAGTTTCCACCTCTGTCGAATGGGGCAGTAGAGGTACTTGACTCTGAGAGCCACTGTGAGGACTAAATGAGTCAAGACGAAGGCATTTAGAACAGGGCTGGGCGCACAGCAAATACTCAGTACGTGCTCATTTATCATTATCATCCTCCTCTTAAGGTAGAGTGTGATTTCATAGCCCCTCCACCCACCCGAAGGCTGCCCCGAAGGCCCTTGGAAGTCGCTTTTGCCCTTGAGTGACCCAGGTCTCTGGAAAACACAAGCCCCTCCAGGTCACCCAAACTCCACCCCCCACCCCATCACTGTGGACACAGTACCCTGATCCCTCCTTGGGCACTTCCCACGTCTGAAATGATCTTGTTCATTTATGAGGTGATAGAATAGATAGAAAGCACTAGTATTATTATTGTTATCGATGTTTACTTGGTTGTCCTCTCCTCCCACTTAAATGTAAAACCCATGGGATCAGGGCCTCATCTGTTTTGTCCAACACATTCGAGGAGCTCAGGGCTGGCTTCATGGGAGTGTGATCTGAAGCCACCGCCCACCCACCCACCTGGGTTAATGCCCTGCTGTTGTTATCTCGAAATCTTTAATAATGTGTTAATGAGGAGCTTCACATTTTTGTGGGGGGAGGGGCACAAAGTCTACAGATAGTCTTAGATGAATGAATGTATGAATGAGCAAGTTCATCTGCCAACCCAGCTCTATCAGCTTCCAAAACCTCACTCTTGGACCACCAAGCCATGCAAGTCTGTAGTGGGGGGGAAGGGAGGTATGTAGGTTGATCAGGAAAAGGCTGTGCTGGGGAAGGAGAGCCTTAGAAGGAGACCCTGGGAGTTCCCATTGTGGCGCAGCGGTAACAAACCCACCTAGTACCCATGAGGATGCAGGTTTGATTCCTGGCCTTGCCCAGTGGGTTAAAGCTCCGGCGTTGCCACAAGCTGTGGTGTAGGTCTCGGACGTGGCTTGGATCCTATGTGGCTGTGGCTGTGGCTGTGGCTGTGGCCGGCAGCTGCCACTCCAATTCGATCTCTAGCCTGGGAACTTCTATATGCCCCATGTGCGGCCCTAAAAAGCAAAAAAAAAAAAAAGAAAGAAAAGGAGACCCTGGTTGTGGCTTCCCCTGCTCCAGCAGTTCTCAAACTCTCACTGTGCTTGTTCCTCAGTGGGGTGAAAACCCTCCCAGCACAGCTGGCGACCAGCCAGGTGCTCTTCCAAGCCACAGCTGTGGTGTGGCCTCAGGCAGAATGAGAAGGCCTCAGGGCACCCACCACAGTCAGCCCTAGGTGCCTGGTGCTTGATATTGATAGCAAATAAATTCTTGCCCTTTGGGTATCATCAAAACTGTGTGGTTATAGATATGTTATTGAGGAGTTCCCGTCGTGGTGCAGTGGTTAATGAATTCGACTAGGAACCATGAGGTTGCGGGTTGGATCCCTGGCCTTGCTCAGTGGGTTAAAGGATCCGGCATTGCCGTGAGCTGTGGTGTGGGTCGCAGATGCAGCTCGGATCTGGCGTTGCTGTGGCTGTGGTGCAGGCTGGGGGCTGCAGCTCCGATTAAACCCCTAGCCTGGGAACCTCCACATGCCATGGATGCAGCCCTAGAACAGGCCTGCCCACGTCTGAAATAAAATAAATAAATAAATAAAGTCCAAGCTGGTACTGCTCTTGCACAACCAGCCAATAAATCAAAACATGAGTTGCTGGGGCAAAGACCAGCCACTTTACTCTGAAAGCCAGCAGACTGAGAAGATGGCGGACTAGTGTCCCAAAGAACAACCTTCCCCAAGTTAGAATTCTGGCTTCTTTTGTACTGAAACAGGAAGGGATGTGGTTGGGTGCTGCAAACTTCTTGGTGCCAGAATCTTTTGTTCTTACAGATGTCCACAAGTGTCTGCTCACAATGTTCCCATAAACCTCCAAGACAACTCTCTGTTCTGCAACTTTTTAATCTCCATACGAGTGGGAAAGTGGTGCTATACCTTTAAAGGTTAGAGCCTTGAGAAACAGCTCTCCTGTACATTTCAGGCTCTAGGCAACATTCTTGCAGCAAAAGCAACAGAATACAAAGGTTAAAGTAAAACAGATTCAGTGTACATTACAAATACTGCAAATGGTGAGAGTGGTACAGGGAGAGGTACTGGTGGGTGGAGAATGCCGTGGGAGGGGGTCTTGAGTGCCTCATTTTCCAACCCCCCAACTCCCCTCAAGCAGGCATCACACATCCCTGTGTCCCCAGGTGTTCCCATTCATAGGTCTTTACCCTTAAGGACTTCAGACAGTTCAGAGCTATTCCCTGCTAAAACCACCCACTGATCTCTGTCCCCCCACTTCCTCTCTCTCCCAGTCGTGCCCCAAGCCTGGCTCTTGCTGCTCAAAGTCCCTCTCCCAAGCCCACTTTCAAAGCTTAACCATCCTCAAGGCCCAGCACAAATGCCATCTCCTTCAGAAGCAATCCCTGATCTTCCCCATTCCCCCAATCTCAACAGCTAGAAGGACTATTTCTTTCTCCAAACGCCTAGTATTCTTTAACACTTCCATTAAAGCCCTTGTCACTTCTAACATTGTATTTGGTTCTGAATTCACTCCCTGACTCAGGGCAGGAGTCTCCTGGAAACATACAAAGTAGACGGGTGGAGAGAAGGAAGAGATCTGGGGGAAGCCAAGCGCTGTGTGCATGGGATGGTCCTGTCTAAAGACAGGACAGTAAAGACGCAAAAGGAGGATGAGGCTTTCCTCAAGGAAAATCCGGAAGGTAGAGTTTTTGGGGTTTGTTTGTTTAAGAAAAGAAAAATCAGGATGCAGCTGGAACTGTATAAGAGCAAGCTTGGTAAAACAAGTTTTTTTCCAGGCTGCATCAACTCAAACAGACAAGTGGACGGCTTGGGGAGGGGGAGCTCAGAAGTGATACTAACAGGGGCTGGGGACACAGGGACAGGAGCGAGGAGCACTAAAGAAGGAATTGTGGCAGAGCACCAATCGTGGTACTGATAGGTACCGGGGCTTCGGGAAAGGGGCGCGGGCGGCGGCGGGGGGGGGGGATGCTGCAAACCACGTGTGCTAGGATATTAAGTTCAAACATATCTTCATCGAATAACAACCTGTATTTACATGCAAATGTATCCGTTTATGCAAATCAGCAGAGGTCTCAGAGGAGGATTTTTAGTCTGGAGCTTGTGCATTCATTGAAAAAGAGAAGCAAAGCCGTCCCTGGGGGTACTCCACGCCTGACTTGCCCCTGGAAGACCGGCTGGTTCCAGAAGGACAAGAACTGAATTAGCTCGGCTCGCAGGGCAAGCGAGCAGCGCCCCCACCCGGAATGCGGCGAGCGCGGTGAAGGAGCGCATGCTCCCTCCCTCCTCCCTCTTCCCTCCTCCCTCCCGCGCCAGCTCCTCGGAAAGCCAGAGGTCCTTAGTGCGCAAACGCCTTCCGTCTGCGCCAACTCCTCCCTCGGGGGCGGGGACACGCGGGGCCCAAGATGGCGGCCAGCCGCTACCGGCGTTTTCTCAGGCTCTGTGAGGAATGGCCGCTGGACGAGACCAAACGGGGCCGGGACTTGGGCGCTTATCTGCGGCAGCGGGTAGCGCAGGCCTTTCGGGAGGGAGAGAACACCCAGGTGACACAGTGTGGGGACCGCCTGCGGCGGGAAGGCGTGGGGGGTAGGGGGGCAGGACAAGGCAGGGCGGGCCGGTGGCGGGCCCGGCGCATGCGCGCGCCGTTCCCTCGGCCACACGTGCGCGTGGACGGCTCCGTGCTCTTAACAACGTACCCCTCGGAGTTCTAGGACGCTTTTAAAAATCTGGAGACCTGGGTCGTTCGACCTACTCGAATCAGAGTGTGGGGCAGGCCTTGGCCTCAGTATTTTTAAAAGCTCTCCATGATTCTAGGCGCAGTACCTGTGGCAGTCTGTTCCTCCCCTGACACTACCGTACCTCACAGTGCTGTGTGGTGACCGATAGCCAAAGCCCTGTCCTCACCCCAGGCCCCTGCGTTTGAGTAGACCTGCGTTTTTGTGGTTTTTTTTTTTTCGGCTTTTGTGTTTTGAGGGCCGCACCTGTGGCATATGGAGGTTCCCAGACTAAGGGTCGAATCAGAGCTACAGCTGCTGGCCAACACCACAGCCACAGCAACGCCAGGTCCGAGCCGCGTCTGCCACCTCCACCACAGCTCATGGCAACGCCGGATCCTTAACCTACTGAGTGAGGCCAGGGAGCAAACCTTCGTCCTCATGGGTGCTAGTCATATTCAGTTGCCTCGTAAAAGACCCTAAGACTCCATGATAGGGTCTTAAAGACAGGCTCTGATTAGAAGGTGGATTTTATCATAAGACCATTGAGCTGGGAAGGTTTAGTCGGGGCCGATGTGACCTAATTTACTTTTTTTAAAGATCACTCTGGTTGTAGTAGTGAATGGATTATAGGGGGGCAAGAATAGAAGCAGTCAGCTGGAGAAGAGGTTACTCTGGCAGCCCAGGCAAGAAATGGTGGTGTGGATGCAGAAGGCAGCCCAGGAGAGGGAAGTGGCTGGATTGAGGTTGCCGTGGAAGGTTGCGGCCACAGGTTTCCCTGATACATTGGATGCAGGATAGAAGGAAAGGTGAACCAAGGGTCACACCTAGATTGTTTTGGCCTGAGCATCTGGGTGGAAGGTGGTGCCATTAACTGAGATGAGAAAGACTAGATGAGGAACAGGTGGGATGTGGGAAGAACATCTTGTGTTTGGTGTTAGACGTGTTGAACTTGAGATGCAGAGTGCTGTTACCTCTGAGTGGAAATGTCAAGTAGACAGTAGGATATTTGAGCCTGGGGCTCGGGTGAGAGGTCAGGCCTATGAGATAGCATATACACACATACACAGTCTGAGGAAGTGACTTTTGCAAAATTTGGCCACAGCTGTCAAAGTAGGAACATGGTCTTTTGCAACTTAGCTACACGGAGCCAAGCCAGCCCACCTAGTAGAGCAAGAACATGCCCAGTGGCATCATGGGGACAAGCACTGGGTGGGTGTTGGGATGGATGGAGTGTCTGACTAGGGCTGGGGAGGGTGTGGGGGTGTGTGACACCACACTGAGGCCTCACACTTCTTACAGTGCTCTTCACTGGCCCAAAGGATAAAGATTTTGCAGGCAAGAATCATAGCTAGTCCCAATCCTGTGAATCCCATAAGCCTTCTAGGGCTGTGCTCCCTATGTATTTCTGGTGCGAGCTTCCTGAAAATAGAGGTTGTTCCATTTTTATCTTTCTCCCCATAGTGTCTCACATAGTTCCTCACACATAAAAGACACTCAGTAAATGAATGGATGGTTACATAAATGATTGGTGGTGGCTCATGAGACAAAAATCATTTGAATATAGTTGCAGGTGTAGCAGAACTAGATGGAGAGAAGTTGCAAAGAGTGAGAAGGGGATATTTCTGTGTCCTGAGTGGTGAGAATGAATTTGCAGGCTTACTCACTGGGGAACTGCGGGAACTGCAGATGAGGGGCAGAACCTGGTCCTGATCACCAGGGAGCTCACGGGACTTACTCTGAGGGAATTTGGAGGGCGGGGGACCAGGCAGCAGAGAAGCAGTGAGGGTGTGACCTTCCCCAACTAGACTGTTAGTGAGAGAGGGGCGAGGGGCCAGGAAAGGAGGGCAGAGTGTTCTCTTTGGAGTTGCCATCCTTTGTCATCACCTGGGGAAATGGCTCCGATGAGTCAGAGGCCCACACAGATTTGAGTCATGGCTGCAGGTGCAAGTCACCGCTCAGTGATGGTTCCACAGTGGCTGATGAATGTGCCCTGGTGGAGTGAGCCAGGGCGTCATGATGGCAGCAGACACATGACTCAGGACCTCCTGGTACCTCATCCTGATATCACCTGAGAAGGTGCCTGGCCTCAGTGAATGCTTGTGGTGATCTTTAGGAGGAATAGTCCCTTGCTGGAATTGAGGGCAGTCCTGTCAATTACTTCCCCTCACACCCCCGGACTGAGAGAGAAAGGTCGCTCTGGTAGGTTCTTTGCTAGGCTGGCAGCCACCAGCAGGCAGTAGACCTGGTCGGCTGATGGGTGTGCAGCTCCCATGGTTGTGCCACTTGTCAGGAAGACAGGCCTGGAGGGGGCAGCTCTGCCCCGCACCTCGTTCCAGGAGAGAGAGGCAGGCAGTCTTCGGCCTTGGGCTTCCTGCCACAGTAGCACTGAACGTGCACCACACAGCATGCTTGCCTGGTCTCATTTAGTTCAGTCCTCAGTCCAGCTGAGTGAGGTCATCTCACAGTTCCCATCTTACAGACCAAGAAACAAAATGAGAAAAGTGAAACAATGTACGTGGGTTCCCTGGGAGTTAGGTGGCAAGGCTGGCGAGACACAGACCCAGCTGCCTGGCCTGGCACTGCCTCCTTCCTGCCTGATTGACTTACTTCTTGTTAGGAAGGCCTCTTGTCCATGAACTTCAAGCCACTCCCTTCCCCTCATTTCCTGCTCCAACCTTTCTGGACCAGGGTCAGTTTTGGCAAAGAATCCCTGTGAGTACCCACCTGCTTCTCTGTAGCCCAGGCACTGCTCCCAGTGCAGACGGGAAGAAGACCGGCCTCGGTAGGATACCGGCCAGAAAAGCCAGAACACTAGCAAGCAGGTGAATCTTTGAGACCTGTGCCGGAGTGGAGCAAGGACTGCTGGCACCAACTCCCTCACAGGTGCCCCCCCAGCCCACCAGGAGGCAGGGGTGGGAGGCAGGAACACTCTTGACATCCCCTTCTCCTCTAGCCTGCTGTGCAGGTTGGGAAGTTCGCCCTTTCAGTTCAGCTTCCTTTTGGGAACATGTCTTCCCTGCAGCACTGAGAGCTTAATGAAAGGATCACAACGTGGGGGAAGGCTAAACAACTGTAATTGTTGGCTTAAGTATTGAGGAAGGAGCAAGCCCTTGTAATGAGATCGTTAGGCGCACAGGCAGCTTCTTGAGAGGTCCCTGGCTGAACCAACTTACCTGGCATGGGGCACGGCTCTGGGGAGCATCTTGGAGATGCTGCCACCCAGGAAAGAGGCTCACTCACCCTTGTGTTAAATATCCAGGTTTAAGTAATGTCGCCCCTGTTTGGAAGGAGTTGAACTTCGTCTGGGGTTGGCAGTAATGTAGCTGATGCTTCACTCCTCAGAGGAGTCTTGAAAGGTTTGATGTAATTCTGTTTTCCGGGTCACCTGGCCAAGCCTGGTCTGCAGCAAGCCTCTGTGTGGCCTCCGTGTGGCTGAGCTGCTCCTTAGCAGCCTGGCACCTGTGGGCAGTAGTGATGCCATCTCAGCATAACAGCTCTGTGTGTAGGTCCTCTGAAGTCAAGTGTTGAAGGAAAGGCCTGCAGACAGATAATGCTATTTTTAGTTGTGATATTGAGCCCACTGCACAGCAACTGTGGGGATATTCAGCTCTGAGGGCTGCAGGTGTCCCAATCTCCCCAGCCCCGGGTGGAGCTACAGGGCATTGAGATCATGTTCAGACTGGTTTTCCAGGCATGTTTAAAATGCAGGTGCTTCTCCTGTAAGGCACAGCCACAGCAGCACAGGATCCGAGCTGTGTCTGCCAACTGCACCACAGCTCATAGCAACACCAGATCCTTAACCCACTTAGCAAGTCCAGGGATCAAACCCGCGTCCTCATAGATACTAGTTGGGTTTGTTGACTGCTGAGCCGCGAAATTGGTGTTGGTTTTTTTTTTCCCTCTCCTAGTCCATAGGTTGTCTTTTCATTTTGTTTATGGTTTCCTTTGCTGTGCAAAACTTCTAAGTTTGATTAGGTATGATTTCTTTTTTTGTTTTAGTGGGTTTTTTTCCCCTTTTATTTCTTTTGCCTTGGGAGAAACTTAAGAAAACAATGCTGGAGTTCCCATTATGGTGCAGCAGAAATGAATCCGACTAGGAACCATGAGGTTGCAGGTTCAATCCCTGGCCTCAGTGGGTTAAGGATCTGGCATTGCCGTGAGCTGTGGTGTAGTTTGCAGATGCAGCTTGGGTCCTTTGTCACTGTGGCTATGGCATAGGCCTGCAGCTGCAGCTCCAATTTGACACCCAGCCTGGGAATCTCCATATGCTGAGGGTATAGCCCTAAAAAGCAAAAAAAAAAAAAATGCTGAAAACATTGCTGTGATTTATATTAGAGAATGTTCTAGGAGTTTTATAGTGTCATGCCTTATATTTAAGTCTTTAAGCCTTGAGTTTATTTTTTGTATGTGATCTGAGGGAGTGTCCTAACTTCACTGATTTGCATGGGGCTCTCCAGCTTTCCCAGCAGCACCACTTGCTGAAAAGAATTTGTCCATTTTATATTCTTGCCTCTTTTGTTGAAGATTAATTGATCTTAGGTGTGTGGGTTTATTTCTGGGCTCTCTGTTCCTTTGATCCATATGTCTGCTTTTGTGCCAGTACCATGTCATTTTGATTACTATAGCTTTGTAGTATTGTCTGAAGTCTGGGAGGGTTATGCCTACAGCTTTGTTTCTTTTTCCTCAGGATTGCTTTGGCAATTCTGAGTCTTTACTGGCTCCATATAAATTTTAGGATTACTTGTTCTAGTTTTGTGAAAAATGTCATGAGTAATTTGATAGGGATAACATTCAATCCTAGATTGCTTTATAGTCATTTAATTTCATTTTTATTTTTATGGCCACACCTGTGGCATGTGGAAGTTCCCAGGCCAGGGACTGAATCTGAGCCACAGCTGTGAACTACGCTGCAGTAACACCAGATCCTTTAAGCCATTGTACCACACCAGGGATTGAACCTGTACCTTTGTAGCGACCAAGTCACCACAGTCGGATTCTTTTTTTTCTTTTTCTTTTTCTTTTTCGGGCTGTACCTGCAGCATATGGAAGTTCCAGGCCAGGGGTGGAATCAGAGCTACTGCTGCTGGTCTGCACCACAGCCACAGCAACACAGGCTGAGCTACAACTGCAACTTACACCACAGCTCATGGCAACGATGGATCCTTAACCCACTGAGGCCAGGGATTGAACCTGCATCCTCCTGCATGCTAATCAGGTTCATAACCCACTGGGCCACAATGGGTAACTCTTGCAGTCAGAATCTTAACCCATTGTACCACAGTGGGAACTCCAGTGTGGCCATTTTAACAGTATTAATTCTTCCAATGCAAGAGTTTGAGATATTTTTCCATTTCTTTGAATAATCAGTTTCTTTTATCAGTGATTTACATTTTCAGTGGTTTTCATCATACAAGTCTTTTGCCTCCTTGGTCAGATTGTTCCTAGGTTTGGTTTGTTTGTTTGTTTTTTCCCATGATTTTATTTTTTTATTTTTATTTATTTATTTTTCTTTGTCTTTTTGCCTTTTCTAGGGCCGCTCCTGTGGCATATGGAGATTCCCAGGCTAGGGGTCTAATCGGAGCTGTAGCCACTGGCCTGTGCCAGAGCCACAGCAACATGGGATCCAAGCCACGTCTGCAACCTATACCACAGCTCATGGCAACGCCAGATCCTTAACCCACTGAGCAAGGCCAGGGATCGGACCCGCAACCCCGTGGTTCCTAGTCGCATTCGTTAACCACTGAACTACAACAGGAACTCCCCCATGATTTTATTTAAAAAAAAGTTTTTTTTTTTTTTTTTTTTGCTTTTTAGGGTCACACCCATGGCACATGGAGATTCCCAGGCTAGTGGTCAAATCAGAGCTACAGCTGCCAAACTACACCATAGCCACAGCAGCACAGCATCTGAACTGTGTCTGTGATCTACACCACAGCTCACATCAATGCCAAATCCTTAACCTACTGAGTGAGGCAGGGATTGAACCCACAACCTCATGGTTCCTAGTCGGATTCGTTTCCACTGAGCCACGACAGGAACTCCTGACAGGATTTTTATAGGGTTTTTTTGTTTGGTTGGTTTTGGGGGGTTTTTTTAGTTTCTCTTCCTAATATTTCATTGTTAGTGTAGAGAAATGCAATGCATTTCTGTATGTTAACCTTATCTCCTGCTACCTGGCAGAATTTGTTTATCAGTTCTGATAGTTTTTGTGTTGAGTCTCTTGGGTTTTATATGTAGGGTACAATATCATCTCTATAAAATGACAGTTGTACCTCTTCTAATTTGGACGCCTTTTATTTTTTTTTTCTTATCTGATTGCTGTGGCTAGGACTTCCAATACTATGTTGAATAGAAGTGGTGAGAATGGGGGGAGGGGCAGAAAAGTGAAGAGAGTGGGCATCCTTGTCTTGTTCCAGATTTTAGCTGGAAGGCTTTCAGCTTTTCACTCTTGAGTATTATGTTGTCTGTGAGCTTGTCATAAATAGCTTTATTTTTCTTTTTACGGCTGTACCTGCAGCATATGGAAGTTCTCAGGCTAGGGGTAGAATCAGAGCTGCACTTGCAGCCTATGCCACAGCGATAGCAACACCAGAACAAGCCAAATCTGTGACCTTTGCTGCAGCTTGCAGCAATGCCGGATCCTTAACTCTCTGAGCCACAACAATAACTCCATAAATAGCTTTTATTATGTTGAGATATGTTCCCTCTATAGTTCTTTGGTGAGAATTTTTATCATGCGTGAATGTTGGATATTATCAAATGCTTTTTCTGTATCTGTTGAGATAATTATGTGGGTTTTGTCTTTTCTTTCATTGGTGTGGTACGTAATGTTGATTGATTTGCGAATGTTGAACCACCCTTGTGACACCGGGATGAATCCAGTCTGATAATGGTCTATGACCCTTTTTATGTGTTAAATACTGTTTGCTAGTATTTTGTTGAGGGTTTTTGCATCCATACCCTTCAAAGATATTGGCCTGTAATTTTCTTTTTTGCTAGTGTCTTTGGTTTTGTTTATCAGGATGATGGTGGCTCCATAGAATGTATTTGAGAGTGTTCTTTCCTCTTCAGTCTTTTTTGGAAGAGTTTGAGAGAAATTAGTATAAGCTCTTCTTTATATGTTTGGTAGAATTCTCCAGTGAAACCGTCTGGTCCTGTACTTTGTAGGGAGGTTTTGTTTTTGTTTTCGTCTTTTGAGGGCTGCACTCGCAGCGTATGGAGGTTCCCATGCTAGGGGTCTAATCGGAGCTGCAGACACTGGCCTACACCACAGTCACAGCAACGCCAGATCTGAGCCTCATCTGCAACCTATACCACAGCTCACGGCAGCACTGGATCCTTAACCCACTGAGTGAAGCCAGGGATCAAACCCGCAACCTCATGATTCCTAGTCGAATTAGTTTCCGCTGTTCCATGATGGGAACTCCTTTTTTTTTTTTTTTTTTTTGTCGTTTTACCTTTTCTAGGGCCACTCCCGCAGCATATGGAGGTTCCCACACTAGGGGTCTAATCGGAGCTATAGCCACTGGCCTACACCACAGCCACAGCAATGCAGGATCTGAGCTGTGTCTGCGACCTACACCACAGCTCACAGCAACGCCGGATCTTTAACCCACTGAGCAAGGCCGGGGATCGAACCCGCAACCTCATGGTTCCTAGTCGGATTTGTTAACCACCGATCCACGAGGGAAACTCCTCAAGATATTTTTTATTTTTATTTTTTTATTTTTTTATTTTTTTTGCTATTTCTTTGGGCCGCTCCCACGGCATATGGAGGTTCCAAGGTTAGGGGTCATATCGGAGCTGTAGCCACCGGCCTATGCCAGAGACACAGCAACGCCGGATCATTAACCCACTGAGCAAGGACAGGGACTGAACCCGCAACCTCATGATTCCTAGTCGGATTCGTTAACCACTGTGCCACGACGGGAACTCCAAGGTATTTTTTAATTCTCTGTGATTTCATCATTGACCCACTGGGTTTGTTTGTTTGTTTGTTTTTTAATTTTATTACAGGGTTTTTAAAAATTTTATTACTTGATTGTATAACAATCATCATAACCAAATTTTATAGCATTTCCATCCCAAACCCTCAGTGTATCCCCCCTCCTCCCAACCTGTCTCATTTGCAAATCATAAACTTTTCAAAGTCTTTGAGTCAGTATCTGTTCTGCAAAGAAGTTCATTGTGCCTTTTTTTTATTTTATTTATTTATTTATTTTTCTTTGTCTTTTTGCCTTTTCTTGAGCCGCTCCCAAGGCATTTGGAGGTTCCCAGGCTAGGAGTCTAAGCAGAGCTGTAGCCACAGGCCTACGCCAGAGCCACAGCAACATGGGATCCGAGCTGTGTCTGCGACCCTCACCACAGCTTACGGCAACACCAGATCCTTAACCCACTGAGCAAGGCCAGGGATTGAACCTGCAACTTCGTGGTTCCTAGTTGGATTTGTTAACCACTGTGCCACGACGGGAACTCCTGTGCTGTTTTTTTAGATTCCACATGTAAGTGATAGCATTTGATGTTGGTGTCTCATTGTCTGACTGACTTTACTTAGCATGGTAATTTCTAGGTCCATCCATGTTGCTGCAAATGCTGTTATTTCTTTCCTTTTAATGGCTGACTGATATTCCATTGTGTATATGTTCCACATCTTCTTTATCCACTCCTCTGTCAATGGGCACTTAGGTTGTTTCCATGTCTTGGCTATTGTATATAGTGCTGCAGTGAACATCAGAATACATGTGTCTTTTTGAGTCATGGTTTTCTCTGGATAGATGCCCAGGAGTGGGATTGCTGGATCAAATGGTACTTCTATTTTCAGTTTTCTGAGGAATGTCCACACTGTTTTCCACAGTGGTTGCACCAATTTACATTCCCATCAACAGTGTAATAGGGTTCCCTTTTCTCCACACCCTCTCCAGCACTTATTGTTTGTAGACTTTTTGCTGATGGCCATTCTGGCTGGTGTAAGGTGGTACCTCATAGTGGTTTTGATTTGCATTTCTCTGATAATGAGTGATGTTGAACATCTTTTTATATGTTTTTTGGCCATTTGTATGTCTTCTTTTGAGAATTGTCTGTTTAGATCTTATGCCCATTTTTTGATGGGTTGGTCATTTTTTTGGTATTGATCTGAAGAATGTGTTTATAAATTTTGGAGGTCAATCCTGCTTGTCGGTCGTGTCATTTGCAAATATTTTCTTCCATTCTGTGGATTGTCTTTTTGTTTTGTTTAGAGTGTCCTTTGCTTTGCAGAAACTTTTAAGTTTAATTAAGTCCCATTTGTTTGTTTTTATAGTCATTACTCTAGGAGGTAGATCTGAGAAGATGTTGCTGTGGATTATGTCAGAAAGTGTTTGGCCTGTTTTCCTCTAAGACTTGTATAGTATCTGGTCTTATATTTAGGTCTTTAATCCACTTTTTGTTTATTTTTGTGTATGGTGTTAGGAAGTGTTTTAATTTCATTCTTTTACATGCGGCTGTCCAGTTTTCCCAGCACCACTTATTGTAGGGGCTGTCTTTTCTCCATTGTATATTCTTGCCTCCTTTGTCATAGATTAGTTGACTGTAGGTGTGTGGGTTTAATTCTGGGCTTTCTATCCTCTTTCACTGATCTGTATTTCTGCCTTTGTGCCGGTACCATACAGTTTTGATGACTGTAGTTTTGTAGTATAGTCTGAAGCCAAGGAGCCTGATTCCTCCAGCTCCATTTTTCTTTCTCAGGATGGCTTTTGCTATTCTGGGTCTTTTGTGCTCCCAAACAAACTTTAAAATATTTTGTTCTAGTTCTGTGAAAAATGTCCTTGGTAATTTGATAGGGATTGCATTGAATCTGTAGATTGCCTTGGGTGAGATAGTCATTTTTATAATATTGACTCTACCAATCCACGAGCATGGTATGTCTTTCCATCTGTGTCATCTTTGTTTTTTTTTTTGGTTTTTTTTTTGTCTTTTTGCCTTTTTTTAGGGCTGCTCCCGTGGCATATGGAGGTTCCCAGGCTAGGGGTCGAATCGGAGCTGTAGCCACAGGCCTACACCAGAGCCACAGCAACATGGAATCCAAGCCGCGTCCGCAACCTGCACCGCAGCTCGCGGCAATGCCAGATCCTTAACCCACTGAGCAAGGGCAGGGATCGAACCTGCAACCTCATGGTTCTTAGTCGGATTCATTAACCACTGCGCCATGACGCAGAAGTTTTTTTATTTTTTATTTTTTATTTATTTATTTTTTTGGTCCTTTTGCCTTTACTTGAACTGCTCCCGTGGCATATGGAGGTTCCCAGGCTAGGGGTCTAGTCAGAGCTGTAGCCACCGGCCTACGCCAGAGCCACAGCAACACGGAATCTGAGCCACGTCTGTGACCCACTCCACAGCCCACAGCAACACCAGGTCCTCAACCCACCGAGCAAGGCCAGGGATCGAACCCGCTACCTCATGGTTCCTAGTCGGATTCATTAACCACTGTGCCACGACAGGAACTCCCCAGAAGTTTTTTTAATTACTGTTTCAATTTCAGTACTTGTGATTGGTCTGTTCATCTTTTCTATTTCGTCTTGGTTTAGTCTTGGAAGATTGTACTTTTCTAAGAATTTGTCCATTTCTTGTAGGTTTTCCATTTTATTGGCATATAGTTGCATGAGTAGTCTCTTATGATTCTTTGTATTTCTGTGATGTCTATTGTAACTTCTTTTTCATTTCTAATTTTATCGATTTGAGTTCTGTCTTTTTCTTGATGAGCCTGGCTAAGAGTTTATCAGTTTTGTTGGTCTTTTCAAAGAACCAGCTTTTAGTTTCATTGATTTTTTTTCTGTGGTTTTCTTCATTTCTATTTCATTGATTTCTGCTCTGATCTTATGATTTCTTTCCTTCTACTAACTTTAGGTCTTATCTGTTCTCTTTCTAGCTGCTTTAACTAAAGTTAGGTTGTTTATTTGAGCTTCTTCTTGTTTCCTGAGGTGGGCTTGTATTGCTATCAACTTCCCTCTTAGAACTGCTTTTGCTGTATCCCATAGGTTTTGGAGTGTTGTATCTTTGTTGTCATTTGCCTCTTGGTATTTTTTAATTTTCTCTTTGATTTCTTCAGTGATCCATTGGTTGTGTAGTAGCATGTTGTTTAGTCTCCACTTGTTTGTGCTTTTTGCAGTTTTTTCCTGTTGTTGATTTCCAGTCTTATAGCATTGTGGTTGGAAAAGATGCTTGATATGATTTCAATTTTCTTAAAGTTACCAAAGCTTGATTTGTAGCCCAGCATGTGATCAATGTTAGGGAATGTTCCGTGTGCACTTGAGAAGAATTTGTATTCCGATGCTTTTGAATGGAATGTCCAACAAATATCTATTTAAGTCCATCTGGTCTAATGCTTCATTCAGGGCCTGTGTTTCCTTATTGATTTTCTGTCTGGATGAACTGTCCATTGCTGTAAGTGGGGTGTGAAAGTCCCCCACTCTTACTGTGTTATTGTCAATTTCTCTTTTTAAGGTTGTTAGCAATTGCCTTATATATTGTGATCCTATGTTGGATGCATATATATTTACAATTGTTACATCTTCTTGTATTGATCCTTTGATCATTATGTAATGTCCTTCCTTGCCTTTTAAAATATTCTTCATTTTAAGGTCTATTTTGTCTGATAGGAGTATTGCTACTCCAGCTTTCCTTTGATCCCCATTTGCATGGAATATTTTCTTCCATCCTCTCACTTTCAATTTGTATGTGTCCCTAGAACTGAAGTGGGTCTCTTAAAGACCACATATATATGGATCTTGTTTTTGTATCCGTTCAGCCTGTGTCTTTTGGTTGGGGCATTTAGTCCGTTAACATTTAAGGTAATTATTGATATGTATGTTTTTATTGCCATTTTATTAACTGTTTTGGATTTGTTTTTGTTGCTCTTTTTCTTCCCTTCTTCTCTTGTTCTCTTCTCTTGTGGTTTGATGACTATCTTCAGTGTTGTATTTGAGTTGATATTTCTTATTTGTTTGTGTATCAATTGTAGATTTTTAGTTTGCAGTTGCCCTGAAGTTTTGATATAGGAGTCTATATATATATATGAGATTGTTTTAAGTTGTTGGTCTCTTAATTTCAAGTGCATCTCCAGTGTCCTAAATTTGTACCTTCCTCTTCACACAATTTTTTTTTTTTGTCTTTTTTTTTAGAGTTGCATGCATGGCATATGGAGGTTCCCAGGCTAGGGGTCCAATCAGAGCTGTAGCTGCTAGCCTACACCACAGCCACAGCAACACAGGATCCAAGCCACATCTGTGACCTACACCACAGCTCACAGCAACGCCAGATCCTTAACCCACTGAGCAAGGCCAGGGATTGAACTCGCAACCTCATGGTTCCTAGTTGGATTTGTTAACCATTGAGCCACGACG
Organism: Sus scrofa; assembly: GCF_054392235.1. Taxonomy (NCBI): domain Eukaryota; kingdom Metazoa; phylum Chordata; class Mammalia; order Artiodactyla; family Suidae; genus Sus; species Sus scrofa. The sequence continues at coordinate 38,483,585 of NC_139389.1, read as the reverse complement.
GGAACTCTGATTTCTGATTTTAGTAACATAATTGTGTGTGAATGATTTCCTACCTTTACTATATATATGCCTTTACTGGTGAGCCTTGTCATTTGAGGTACTTTTGTTTCTAGTTGTGGCCTTTTCTTTTCTGCCTAGAGAAGTTCCTTTAGTATTTGTTGTAAAGCTGGTTTAGTGTTGCTGAATTCTCCTAGCTTTTGCTTATCTTTACAGATAAAGCTTTTGATTTCTCCCTCAAATCTGAATGAGAGCCTTGCTGGGTAAAGTAATCTTGGTTGGAGGTTTTTTCCTTTCATGACATTAACTTAATACTGTGACACTCCCTTCTGGCCTGCAGAGTTTCTGCTGAAAAATCTGCCAATAACCTTATCAGGGTTCCCTTGTATGTTATTTGTTTTTTTTCCCTAGCTGCTTTCAATATTTTCTCTTTGTTTTTAATTTTGATCAGTTTGATTAATATGTGTCTGAGGTGTTCCTCCTTGGGTTTATTTTATATGGTACTCATAGTGCTTCTTCCCAGATATGAGTGAGTGCTTCCTTTCCCATATTAGGGAAATTTTCAGCTATTATCTCTTTGAATGTTTTTTCTGTCCCTTTTTCTCTTCTCCTTCTGGTACCCCTATAATACGGATGTTGGTGTGTTTAACATCATCCAGAGTTCTCTAAGACTCTCTTCATTTCTTTTCATCTTTTTTTCTCTTTTTTGTTCTGCATCAGTGATTCCCGCTAGTCTGTCCTCCACCTTGCTTATTCGTTCTTCTGCCTCCTATATTCTGCTGTTGGTTGCTTCTAATGAATTTTTTTATTTCAGTTATTGTATTTTGCATCTCTGCTTGCTTAAGTTTTAAATCTTGTATTTGTTTGCTCAACGTTTCCTGTAAATTATCAATCTTTGCCTCCAATTTATTTCCATCTTCAGCATCATCAATCTAAAGTCTTTTTCCTGGAGGCTGATAATCTCCAGATCACTTAGTTGTTTTTCTGGGGGGTTTTCTGTCTCCCTTATCTGAGTTATAGTTCTATGACTTTTCATTTTTATAGGTTTTTGGTGTGGTGTCCTTTTTGCAGACTATTAATAGAGTTGTAGCCTCTCTTACTTCTGATGCCTGCCCCCCTTGTGGCTGAAGTTGATATGGGGGCTTGCTGTAAGTCCTGATGGGAGGGACTGGTGCCTGCCCACTGGTAGGTGGGGCTGATTCCTATCCCTCTGGTGGGTAGGGCTTTGTCTCTGGGTGAGATTATAGGCGGCTGTGTGTGTGGGGGGGTGTCTTTAGGCAGCCTGTTTACCAATGGGTGGGGCTGTGATCCCACCTGGATTATTGTTTGGCCTGGGGTTCCTCAGCACTGATGGATGGGGTCATATTTTCCCAAAATGGCCACCTCCAGAGAAACACACACTGATGAATATTCCCAAGAGCTCTGCCTCCAATGTCCTCCCCCCACAACAAGCCACATTCACCCCCTGTTTTCCCAGGAGATCCTCCAAGAACCACAGTCAGGTCTGACCCAGATTCCTATGGAGCCTCTGCTTTGCCCTGGGACCCAGTGTACATGAAAGTCTGTGTGTACCATTTAAGAATGGGGTCTCCGTTTCCCCTAGTTCCATGGAGCTCCTGCACACAAGCCCCACTGGCCTTCAGTGCCAGATGCTCTGGGGGCTCTTTCTCCCAGTGCCAGATCCCAGACGTGGAGACTTGATGTGGGCCTCAGAACTCTCACTCCTGTAGGTGACTCTTTGTGATAACAATTACTTTCCAGTCTGTGGGCTTCCCACCCCGGAGGTATGAGGTTGTTTACATTGCGTGATCACCCCTCCCACTTTTTGATGTGGCCTCCTCTTTGTTTTCTGGAGTAGGATATCTTTTTGAAAGTCTCCAGTCCATTTATTTGGTTGAAGTTTGTTCAGCATTTGGTTGTAATTTTGTTGTTTTTATGAGAGAAGTTGAGCTCCAGTCCTTCTGTTCCATCATCTTAATCCCGTCTCCCCTGAAACAATTTTCTAAAGTAATTCCATGTTCTTGGATACATGTCTTACAATTCTCATCATTTTTCAGTTCTGGATGCTCTTAAGTCCAACATCATAGTGCCGACATGGTTGGGTGAGAGCCTCTTCCAGATTGCGGACCTCTCCTTGCAGCCTCACAAAGTGGAAGCTGTTCACAACGAATTTAATAATAAAACATCGTTTTGGCAATCCTGTGTGGACAGACCCAAAAAAAAAAAAAAAAAAAAAAGTGTGCTGCCTCACTAACAGGCCTGCAGGCCACCATCTGCTGCCTCTGCTCTATAGAAACTCTGGAGATCAACCCTCTACTGGGCCCCATTGGTATTTTAGTAATAGGTTTTGGCTCCATGTAATCTTTTTCTCTTGTTTTTCTTTCTGTGGTTGATCTGTAGTTTCATGGCTTTGTAGTTAGAAAAGATGCTTGAAATAATTTCCATCCTCTTACATTTGTTGAGGCTTGTTTTGTACGTGACCCACTCTAGAGACTGTTCCATGTGTACTTGAAACAGATGTGTATTCTGATTTTTTTGGATGTAGCATCCTGAAAATATCAGTTAGGTCTAACTGTTCTGTATCATTTAGGATCTCTGCTGTCTCACTGATTTTCTGTCTAGAAGAGCTGTCCATTGACATCAGTGAAGTGTTAAAATCTACTGTTGGAGTTCCCGTCATGGCGCAGTGGTTAACGAATCTGACTAGGAACCATGAGGTTGCAGGTTCAATCCCTGGCCTTGCTTGGTGGGTTAATGATCCGGCGTTACTGTGAGCTGTGGTGTAGGTCACAGACACGGCTCGGATCCCACATTGCTGTGGCTCTGGTGTAGGTCAGTGGCTACAGCTCCAATTTGACCCCAAGGCTGGGAACCTACATGTGCTGCGGGAGTGGCCCTAGAAAAGGCAAAAAGACCAAAAAAAAAGAAAAAATCTCCTACGTTATTGTGTTCCTGTCAATTTCTCCCTTTATGTCTGTTAGGATTTGTTTTTTGTATTCATATGCTTCTATATTGGGTACATGTATGTTAACAAGCATAATATCCTCTTCTCGTATTGATCTTTTTATCGTTATATACCATCCTTTGTATTTTTCTTTGGACACATTTGTGGCATGCAGAAGTTCTAGGGTCAGGGATCTAACCCAGCCACAGCAATGACAACACTAAATCCTTAAACTCTAGACCACCAGGGAACATCTATATAGTATCTTTCTCTGTGGCCTTTGTTTTAAGGTCTGTTTTGTCTGAAATGAGTATTGCAACCTCTGCTTTCTTTTCATTTCTATTTGCACGAAATGTCTTTTTCCATTCCCTCATATTTAATCTGTGTCCTTCTCCCTAAAGTGAGTCTTTTGTAGGCAGCCTTTCATAGGCTCTTGTTTTATTATCCAATCTGCCACTCTGTGTCTTTTGATCAGAGTATTTAGTCCATTGAAATTTAAGGTAATTATTGATAGGTATGTATTTATTGCCTTTTTTTTTTTTTTTTTTTTTGGTCTTTTTGCCATTTCTTGGGCCGCCCCCGCGGCATATGGAGGTTCCCAGGCTAGGGGTGTAATCGGAGCTGTAGCTGCCAGCCTACACCAGAGCCACAGCAACATGGGATCCGAGCCGTGTCTGTAACCTACACCACAGCTCACAGCAATGCCAGATCGTTAACCCACTGAGCAAGGCCAGGGATCAAACCCGCAACCTCATGGTTCCTAGTCAGATTCGTTTCCACTGCGCCACGACGGGAACTCCTATTGCCATTTTAAATCTGGTCTTCTAGTTGATTTTATATATATATGTGTGTGTATATATATATTTTTTTTTTTTTTTTTTCTTTTTATGGGCATACCTGCGACATATGGAAGTTCCTGGATTAGGGGTCAAATCAGAGCTGCAGCTGCCAGCCCACACCATAGCCACAGCAATGCAGGATCCAAGTTGCATCTGTGACTTATGCTGCAGCTTGCAGCAATGTCAGATCCTTAACCTACTGAGCAAGGCCAGGGGTAGAACCCACATCCTCACGGAGACTACGTTGGGTCCTTAACCCACTGAACTACAATGGGAACTCCAGTTTTATTTTTCTTCTTTGTTCCTTTCTTTTTATTTTTTCTTTTGTGTTTTAATGGTTTTCATTTGTATTATGCTTGAGTTTTCTTCTTTTTGGTTTTTGTGAATCTGTTGTATGTTTTTGATTTGTGGTTATCCTAGTTTTCAAGTATATTAACCCATTACTGTGCCTACTTGCTTTAGACTAGTAGTCACATAAGTTCAAACATATTCTTTTTTTTTTTTTTTGGCCACATTTGCGACATGTGGAAGTTCCCAGCCCAGGGATTGAACCCATGCCACAGCAGCAACCCAAGCCACTGCAGTGACAGTGCCAGGTCCTTAACCTTCTGCACCACAAGAGAACTCTTTAAACACATTCTTAAAAATCTACATTTTTTTGATTCACCTCCCCTATGTTTTATGATTTTGATATCCTGTTTTACATTTTCATCTTTATCCTTTTGCTGTTTATTGTAGTTACAGTCATTTTCATAGCATGTTTTGGGTTTTTTTAAAAAAATATGTTCTGATTTATTTATGTGATTTATAATCCTTTTATATATCTGCTTTTCCTGTTATGATTTTCTCTTTCCTATAGATCCCTGCTTCTTTTCTATTAGAAAAGACCTTTCAATACTTCTTTTAGGATAGGTCTAGTATTGCTATATTCTTTAATTTTTGCTTGTCTGAGAAAGTTCATCTCTCTAATATTTTAAATGGTAATCTTGCTGGGTAGAGTATCCTAGGTTGCAGATTTTTTCCTTTTAGGACTTTAAATATGTTTTACCATGGCCTTTGGCCAGGAACTTTTTTTTTTTTTTTTTTTTTTTTTTTTTTTTTTTTTTTTTTTTTGCTTTGCTTTTTAGGGCCGCACTCATGGCATATGGAGGTTCCCAGGCTAGGGGTCTAATTGGAGCTACAACTGCTGGCCTGCACCACAGCCACAGCAATGCCAGATCCAAGCCACATCTGTGATCTACACCACTGCTCATGGCAACACTGGATCCTTAACCCACTGAGTGAGGCAAAGGATCAAACCCACAACCTTATGGTTCCTAGTCATACTTGTTTCTGCTGTGCCGTCACAGGAACTCCTGGCCAGCAATATTTCTATAGAGAAATGAGTTGATAGCCAGCCTTATAGGGGTTCCCTTGTAAGTAACTCTGTTTTTTTCTTGATACCTTTAGAATCCCCTCTTTTAACTTTTGCCATTTTACTTACTTATTTATTTAATTATTTATTTATTGCTTTTTAGGGCCACACTCATGGCATATAGAAGTTCCCAGGCTAGGGGTCAAATTGGAGCTACAGCTGCTGGCCTACACCACAGCCACAGCAATGCGGGATCTGAGCTGCATTTGCAACCTACACCACAGCTCACAGCAACACCAGATCCCCGACCCACTGTGAAAGGCCAGGGATGGAACCTGCAGCCTCATGGATACTAGTCAGATTTGTTTCCACTGTGCCACAATGGGAACTCCTGACTTCAGCCATTTTAATTCTATGTCTTAGTGTAGGGTTGAGGTTCATCTTGTTTGGGACCCTCTGTGCTTCTTGTATGTGGATATCTGTTTCCTTTAGGTTTGGGAAGTTTTCTTTTTGATTCCCTTTTCTCTTTCTTCTCCTTCTGGAATCTCTATTATGCATAGATTGTCCCACTTTATCTTATCCCATAGGTCTTAGATGTTGCTCTCATTTTTTTTTCCCATTTGTTTTTCTGTCTGCCGTTCTGATTGGGTGATCTTGCAGATCACTTATTTGCTCCTCTGCATTAAATAGTTTGTGTTTGTTCCCTTTAGCTCAGTTTTCATCTTAGCAGTTGAGTTGTCTGATTTTGATTGACTCCTCTTTATAGTTTCCAGCCCCTTGTTCCAGTGATCTGCATTTCTATCAATAGTCTTAATTCCTTCAGGATTTTTATTCCCTCTGTTTGAATTTAGTGCTATTAGACTGAAGAGGTCTGTTCATTGGCCTTTCAGGGGAATTCTCTCTCTTTTTTTTTTTTTTTTTTTTGTCTTTTTTGACATTTCTTGGGCCACTCCCGCGGCATATGGAGGTTCCCAGGCTAGGGGTCAAATCAGAGCTGTAGCCACCGGCCTATGCCAGAGCAACAGCAACGCGGGATCCAAGCCATGTCTGCGACCTACACCACAGCTCATGGCAACACCGGATCATTAACCCACTGAGTGAGGCCAGGGATCGAACCCGCAACCTCATGGTTCCTAGTTGGATTCGTTAACCACTCCGCCACCATGGGAACTCCTCTCTTGTTCTTTAATTGGGAGTAGTTCCTCTGCTTTTTCATTTTACTTATATTTCTCTGACTCTGTGGCTTTAGGAGAAACAGTTAGCTACTGTGTTCTTGGAAAGCAGTTTCTATGTGGGACCCTCCCTGTGTCTGATATTTTGGGTGCAAGGGCTATTTTTGGTAGGGATGCTGCCACATCTTTCCTCAGGGTGTGTTGGCCGTTGTCCCCTTGAAGGGGGTGTGTGGCTGGTGGTGTGGTGACCAGAGCCTGCACTGGATTTTGAGCAAGACCTCCTCTGTGCTCTGTGGTTGTCACAGCCCTGTCAGGGGCAGGGTCTGCTCCCCATTGTTGGAGTAGAAGCCCCAGAAGTTCATTACCAAGTCATAAAACCTTTCGTAGATTTTCCTGGACCAGATCCAACTCTACCTTAATTAACAAAGCAGTTTGTGACACCCTTTGCCAAAAGTGCTCATACGTCCCTTTGTGTGACTAGAATAGGGGCCGATGTACCATTTGCTATCACCACCCAAAATTCAATTTGGAAAATCGAAATCAGTGCCTGCAGCTGTGATATAGATTTGTATGTATAAAAATTTAATATGGTAAAGAGAAATTTACTGACGACCGAGCAGGGGAAATGCAAAAGGAGCAAAAATTGAGCCGTAAAGGACACTTTGTCAGTTGAACATCTATTTTATTCACATTTAGGGAGCAGAGCTGAATTTTTCATAATATCCCACTGCTGCCTTTTTCAAACCCAGCGCTGCTATTAGTCCTAAAATGTCTGTAATCTCATTAGGTGTGAATGTGAAACCAGGTAATTTAAAGCTTGTATGTTAGACTATCTCTAATAGTGCATAGTACACTTCATCAGGAAAAATGTGTTTCAACATTCAGGAATGCATATGTGCTGGAGTCTGAACAAAGTGGGATGTGGGCCAGGGTGAAGCTTCTGGAATTAGATAGGTGTCTCTGTTGATGCACTTTCAAGCAGTAAATAAGACCACTTTGTTTGTTTGTTTGTTTGTTTTTTGGTCTTTTTAGGGCCGCACTCGCAGCATATGGAAGTTCTCAGGCTAGGGGTTGAATTGGAGCTGTAGCTGCTGGCCTGTGCCGCAGCTACAGCAACGCAGGATCCAAGCCACATCTGTGACCTTCACCACAGCTCAGGACACCAGATCCTTAACCCACTGGGCAAGGCCAGGGATCAAACCTGTGTCCTCTTGGAAGCTAATCAGATTGGTTTCTGCTGAGCCACGATGGAAACTCCGAGACCACTTTCTAACTGCCAAGTTGGGTTGGGGTGACCAGGGACCAAGAACTGGCCCCAGCTCCATCTCTTCTTAGGTAGTGATGCCGTGGCTGAAGGTTGACACACCTCAGACTCCCATAACCTCCACCAAGCTGCCTGTACAGCCTCCTGACCCCAGATGGGAAATCAGCTGACAGGGTCAGTTTTTGGTGATTGATGATGTATAGGCACTTAGGTGTTTGGTTCCTCCCGGATTGTCATTGAGCTCCAGGCATCTGTCAAGTATCTGGGAGGCTGTCTCTCTAATCCTGAGAGGAGTAGTACAGGAGGCCAGAGGGTCATTCTGGCTTTTGAGCAGTGCTCTGTATGGTGACCTGTCCCCTGCTGCCTACAGAGGCAAGAAGGGCTGGGGAAGAAGAGGACCCCCTGCCTGCCCAGAGGGTGCAGCGGGTGGCGGCTGCACCCCTGGTGAATTTGGGGAGAAGCAGGAGGGGCTCCTAGGGGCAGGACTTTGGGGGTGCAGGTTTAATAAGGGTCCAGGAGGGTGCTGGGGGGAGTCAGCGTGTGAATGCCTTTCTCGGGAGCCTGCTTAGAAAGGTAGGTATGGTAGGAAGGGAAGGGCAGTGTCGGGGGGCGGTGTGCGGCCCCCGCTGACTGATCATGGAATGCTGGGGGCCGGGGGCCAGGCCAGGTCCGAGTGAAGCTTGGCCATCTCCCGTCCCCCCATCACCTCTGCCAGTGCACTGATCCCTGCTGTATCCTCACTGCCATCCTGGGCCTGGGGCCCCCACTTCCTTCTGGTGGCCTCCCCCAACCCTGCGTGGCCCCAGGCAGGGTCCCCTGTCGCCACCTGGATTGTCCTGAAGTCTCTTTCCCCTTGTGGGGTGCAGCAAAGGCTGTGTTTCCCATGGGTGTTTGCCTGCCACATCCCTCACCAGGTCCAGCCCCAGTTCAGAGCAGTCCACATGTTACCTTGTTTATCCTCACACCCCTCAGAAATAAGGACTTTTTTTTTTTTTTGATCTTTTTGTCTTTTTAGGGCCGCACTTGCGGCATATGGAGGTTCCAGGCTAGGTGTCTGATCGGAGCTACAGCTGCCGGCCTCCACCACAGCCACAGCAACACCAGATCCTTAACCCACTGAACAAGCCCAGAGATTGAACCCGCAACCTCATGGTTCCTAGTCAGATTCGTTTCCACTGCGCCACGACGGGAACTCCAGAAATAGGGACTATTATTATCTTCTCTTTTACAGGAAAAGTTAAGTTGGCGAGTGTACCTCAGAAATGTCAATTCGAGAAAGATAGGAAGGCGGGGACCTCTCACAGGTGCGAGGAGGAAGGGACCTGGGAGGTAGTGTAGTAGGGCCCCCGGCCCCAAGGTTCTGACCAAGACAACTGACGATGGACTGGATGGAAGTGTCAAGGCCGAGTGTCCTGAACCTGATGACTGATCTGTGCTTATGTAAGAAGATGCCCTTATTCTCAGGAAGCACACTGACCTGTTAGGGACCTATTGTGCCTGATTTCCTCTCAAAGGGATCAGAAGAAAAATAAGTATGTAAAGACATAGAGAAGGGTAAAGGAAATGTGGCAAATTATTTGAAGTGTCAGGGGTGGGGTGGAGTAGGGTGGGCTGATTTGCCTGATGGCCCATCGCTGACAGATGATGGGGCCCAAATCAGGCAGTTTGGCTCCACATCTCCCCCAGGCCCACAGACCTGCTTAGTCTCGGGCCGGGTCCACATAGGTGCTTTTTTAAACATAAAAGTGAACAAGTCTGTGCAGGTGTGAGGAGAGCAGGCAGAAGATGGAGCACAGTTATCTTGCTAATCTCTTGATTTCTGAAAATTTGGCTGCTATTTCTCTTTCTCTTGTATCTTGTGCCTTCTGTTTGTCTGTCATCTGGTTAGTTCTGCGTGCTCCGCTGAAGACAGAACGTTCAAAGTGCTTTCCTCCCGGGAGCGTGCTGCCCAGTTCTGTTCCAGCTAGGCTCTCCCCCAAGGTGCCGCCCGCAGGGAGTCAGCGCTCAGTCACCAGCCTCACAGTTTCCCTCCATCCTTCCTTGTCGGCCCTTAGCCCCAGTCCACTCAAGTAATGCCTTTGATGGTTATTCAAAAATGCTGGCTTCCTTGTAGCCCATCGCCCTTCTCTTCTGATGTGCTGCCTGGGTGTCCTCATGATGGGTGGCCTGGACCCAGGGACAGGATCATCTGTTTTGAGTAAAATGGGGACTTCATTTGATGCACACATGGAGGTGGAAGCAGCGCTGCCTTGTTAAAACACTTAACTACTGATTTACTTATGCTCTGCCTTCTTGGAGAAAGGCTTTAGGTTGGAAAAACCCTTCATTTGAATCCTGGGGAAACACTAAAGAGAAAGTTTCGTTCTGGGGAGCTTTCCAAATTCTTGGCAGAATACTGAAGGAACTATAGCTAAATAATAGCAAGGACAGAAGAGTATGGAAGGGGAAGAGCACCTGTACCTGCTTGTGGCTGGGCCTTCCCTGGAATTTGCAGCAGGTAGTTCTCCCCCCTTTCCAGTGGGAGGCTTCCGGGCTCTGGGCCTTGTCCTTCCTGGCAGGACCCAACCGGACCCACCCCTTGGTTCACCTCCCTTCACTGTCTCATCCTCAGACAAAGCTTTCTCCATGTTCCTTTTCTTGTAAAATTTCAGCAGCTTCCCATTTAGCACAGATGAAAGCTCAGGTGATTTTGCCTTTCATAAAAGAATCTTTTTTTTCATGCATTTCATATTAAAGGTTTAACTTAAAAAGCTCTTTCTTGGGAGTTCCTGTCGTGGCGCAGCGGAAACGAATCCAACTAGGAACCATGAGGTTGCAGGTTCGATCCCTGGCCTTGCTCAGTGAGTTAAGGATCTGGTGTTGCCATGAGCTATGGTGTAGGTCGCAGATATGGCTCGGATCTGGCATTGCTGTGACTCTGGCATAGGCCGGCGGCAACAGCTCCAGTAGACCCCTAGCCTGGGAACCTCCATATGCTGAGGGTGTGGCACTAAAAAGACAAAAAAAAAAAAAAACTTTCTTTTTCCCTGCTTCAGACTCTTTTACCTGCATGTTCAGTCTGCCAGCCTGATGCTCGGGTCCAAGGCCTAGAGGGCACCCCAACCCCTCCACCAGGAAGGCCCTCTCACTCTCTCCTCAGCGCCCCAGCTCCTGTGTATCCTTTAGAACCCAGCATAGCCTCCCTCCCAACATCCACCAACCGCTTGAGTGCACGGCCCCCTCCTCTGACATTTGCCACCTCGCATCACCCCACCCCACCTCCTGCTGCGGTGGCATGCTGGCCCAGAGGTCCAGGTGCTTGGCAAATGTTTGTTGCCAGGTGTTTTTGCAGGTGGGGTGGGGGGTGCTGAGGTGGGGCGTGTACTCCAGAAAAGTGATTGTCATCGCTCCCCAAGGGACAGAGCTATCACTGCAGGCCTGTACCTGTGAAAGCCTTACTCAGTGGGCCCTTCCCTGGGGATCAAGGTGGGCTGGGGCTGGCAGGAATGGCTGCTCACTTTCCTGGGGCTGCTTTGTTTTTCAGATTGCAGAGCCCGAGGCCTGTGATCAGATGTACGAGAGCTTAGCTCGGCTCCATTCAAACTATTACAAACACAAGGTGAGTGGGCCAGCCTTTTGTATCCCAGCCTCTGACCAGACTGCCAATGAGAATGTGTGTAGTTTGATTAGGCCATGTGTTGTAAAGAGTTACGGTTTTGCCCCTTTGATATGTTACCATTAATTTCAGCCAAGCCAACAAAGGCACCTGGTAGAGGCTTTCAGTTCACCTAAATGAAAGCTGCTTATAATTTTGAATAAAAGCATGTGTATTCTCTGCCAGTGTGTGCTTCAACACCCCACTCTGACAGCTGTTGCTCTCCATGTGTGCTCCCATCCCCTCTGAGGGAACTGGTCTTCCGCACACTCTGCGACAAAGTGGGGTGGCTTGCAAAGTCCTGTAGACCAAGCTGGGCTTCTCCTCTGCCCTGACAGGGTTGCTGTCAAATTCTGTTTAGTGTTTTTTACCCACTCTTGAAAAATGTGCTCAGTCACTGCACCAACATACATGGCCGGAAGCCTCACCTGCACGAAAAAGGGATTCCTTCCAAACCGTCGCACCTCAAAGTGAGAGCAGCAGTAGGGCACCTTTGGGAGCTGGTTAGTGCAGGATCGTGGGCCCACCCAAGCCTCTGAACCACAGCTGCTTTCTGAGAGGGTTCAAGGGCCCGTGTGCAAGCCCGGCTCACCCTCCAGGTGATGCTGGTCCTGCCGAGGCCAAGCCTGGCCTCCAGGTGGCGCTGTTTCACCTGCAGCCTCACCCTGGGCGCTCATGGGGGGTGAAGTGCGGTCAAACACAGCTTCTCTCCCGGTCCTCCGGCCTCGAATTCTGCTGCACAACTAATCTCTTCTCCATCTCTTCTTCCCCGCCCTGCCTTGACCAGTACCCTCGCCCCAGAGACACCAGCTTCAGTGGGCTGTCCCTGGAAGAGTACAAGCTGATCCTGTCCACAGGTACGGAAGCGCGGCTGCCCTCTGCTTGGCTTGCAGATGAGCCCAAGGGGGTTGCCTAATAAGCAGTTTGCTGATGGCAAGTCTGTGGAACGGCCCAGAGGAAGTTCTGGAGCTCCAGGGCTCATGCTTTTTGGCTATAGAATATGGAGACAGTCAAGGACATTGTTTAAAAAAAGAAAATCCGTCTTGAGAGCTTTCAAATTCAAGGCTGGGCAGCAGGGAGCAGGGGAATATGTATTTGCCAAATGGAAGTAGTTGAAATCAGGATGGAAGGAAAATAATTGTATTTTTATGGTCCTAAGGGGGCTTTATAAACAATGAGGGTTTTAATTAAAACAAGAAGCCATTCAATAAACGTGTATGGGGATATCCGCCTAAGAGTTATCTGACCCAGGGGACTTGGTCTGTGGGTTAGATAGGGCTTTAACTAGGTGTGTTTTGGAGTCATTGACTCTGGTTAACAAGAAAAGAAACACCCTGCATAGCTCATCCCCTCCTCACTTCCCCATCTGCATTGTCGCTGCAGGGGACATAGGGGTGGCGACAGGGGGAAATTTACTATTTTTATTGCCAAGGACACCATATGTAAAAATAGGCTAATCTTTTCTGGGAGGACATGGCCCTGAAACATTGCCTCTGATACTCTAGAAATTTCTCTTTCCTGTTCCTCTGGCAGCCTTTAGCAACTAAGTTTTGAGGATGTAGGCTTCCAGAGAACTCTTAACCTCCTGAACAACCTGCTTAACCTCCTGACAATCTGCTATTGTCTATCAACTCTGATCCTGGTTTTTGTCACAGCACTGTGGAAAACTGGGGTAAAGATACTTTGGCCAGGCAAGAATTACCTTTTTGGCAATTAAAAAGTAAACACAAACACTCTCACTCTCTCTCTCTCACACACACACACAAATAAGTGTATCCCCAAGTCCCTGGCCCACTTAATTACCAGCATAGATGCAGTGTCATTGTGAGGCTTTGAGCCAGGTTCGAACTTGAATTAGAATGGAAAGAGTTTCCAGAAGCTGAGCCTCCGCCCTCAGTTAACCCTGGAATCCTGAGTTGGGGGGAGAAGGGGCCGCAGCAAAGGAGGGAGAGGTAGGACATCCCCCCTCCCACCCCAGTGGGCATGGGCAGCAGCTTGTCCTGGCTAAGGGTTCAGCCCCAGGAAGGGAACGGGTCACATTTGCCCAGCACGCTGCAGGGCTTCGTGGGGACCATGGAGTGAGCTTCCCGAACGTCTCTGACGGGGCAGGAACGCCCCTCACAGTGTTTGCAGTGAGGGTTTGAGGGCCGGCAAGTCTGGGTCCCGGTGTATCCACCTTGACTTGGGGTCATGGCAATCCTAGGGGGTGCTCAATGGCCTGTCCGTGGACAGGGACCCCTCAGTGTCCCATTGCGTGCCCCATGAGGGCACCTGGACTTCGGGGAAGTCCTCTGGTGGATGCTGGGCTCACGGCTGAGGTTGTGAGCCCACTGGTGATGGATGCTAATAGTGTAGTGACCTTTTTGTTTAGAAAAACTGTTTGCTCCAGAACTTTCATTAACAACTGGAAATCCAGGCTATGGAGTTTGGTGTTATGTGAAATTAGGTATCATAGAACTTTAGGCCCAAGAGACTTTAGACCAGTGCTTCTCAGCTGGGGGCCGGTGTGTGGCCTGGTCTAGAGACCATTTTAGTTGTCACTGCTGGGTGGGGGAAGGGCAGGGGGTCGGGGGTGCGAGTGGGGAGATGCAGCTGCAGTGGCCTGTCAGCCCCACATGGTATTATTGGGTCTCAGACTGAGGACCTCCACCTCAGTCCTTGATTTTGGGGGGAGGGTGGTGCAGACCTGCGTTTAAACGGGGCCCACTGGCTGGCAGGGCACCTGCTGCCTTCACTGTGAGGAGACCTACCTTTTCCTTTTCTTGAGCACAGGCCAGTGCCAGCCATGTTATTCCCATTATTTCGTTTTTTTTTTTTTTTTTTTTTTTGCTTTTTAGGGCTGTACCCACTGAATATGGAGGGTTTCCCAGGCTAGGGGTCAAATCGGAGCTACAGCTGCCAGCCTACACCAGAACCACAGCAACGCAGGGTCCAAGCCATGTCTGCAACCTACACCACAGCTCATGGCAACACTGGATCCTTAACCCACTGAGTGAGGCCAGGGATCAAACCCTCAACCTCATGGTTCCTAGTTGGATTCATTTCCACTGCGCCACAATGGGAACTCCCTATTATTTCCTTTAAAAGGTTCACCTTTGGAGGCAGGTGTTTTTATTTCCACTTTACAAAGGAGGAGCTGGAGAGTTAGAGGTCAGCTGATTTGCTTGAGAGGCCCAGGTCTTTGCCTCCCCTGGGGCTTGCTCCACTCCCAACACGGGTTCCAATCCCAGCCTCACCACTTCCTTGCCATGTGACCTGTCAAGTTCCTTAACCCCACTCTGCCTGTTTCCACCTCTGAAAAATGGAGATAAGGCTGTGTGGGCCTCGTGGCTGACGCTGCAGCACCATCTTTGTGATCACTTGAAGCTGGGTGGAAGGGGCTGCTTGGATGTGGAACACTGCTCAGATGCGAGCAGGGGCCCCTATAAGGACACAGCGCCTGGTGCAGTCCTGATTTGTGGGGACTCCCTGTTCCCACCTGTTGTGCTGACTGGAAGTGGCAGCACCATTCCGCTTTCTTGGGGACACACTGAAAACCAGGGCTTGCTTGTGTGGAAACAGATGTCCTGAGGGCCAACCCATGTAGCCATTTTAGACCCTGGTCTGCTGTCTCCCCTTTGCAGATACCTTGGATGAGTTCAAGGAGATGGATAAAGGCGTGTGGAAGAAACTGCAGGAGAGGTTTGCCCCCAGGAATCCCGAGGAGAAACACAAGGCCTGGGCCCGCGCCTTGTCGCGCCCGCGTACCTGAGCGCGAAGTCTTGTTTGCTGCCATCCTCAATAAAACGCCCCAATCCCCCATCTCTGGCCTCACAGAAAGGAAGCCTTTGCTCTAAAGAAAGCCTGGCCTTTTGAGAAGGGAGCGGGCTGAACACACGCCCTGCCTGCTGCGGCTAGGGGCTCCCCAGGGATAGGAAGTGGGGCTCGCCTGGGCCTGAGAAGGGAAGGTGACACGGCCTCTGGGCCAGGTGCTTCCTGAGGCCACAGGACCCCACCTGCCAGCAGGGGTCTGGCTGGCTCCAGACAAGATTCTCAGGCTCCTTTTGTTGCAGGAGCTCCTGGGAAAGAGCCAAAAATAGCGGAGAGGGCATCCTGTGCAAACAGAAGGATGGGAAAGCCTGCCTGGCGCCCTTTCCCACTGACTCAGAACAAGCCGGTCCTCTGCCCTGACCTTGCAGAAGAGTCATGTTCCAGGCTGGTCAAAGGGATGGGGCAAAGCCAAGACGGCCTTGGTCAGGCTTCTGCACCCCAATTCTGCAGGAGGCAAGGACACAGGGTCACCTCACTGTGCCCCAGAACCTTAGCCCTTACTGGGGGCCATCTGTACTCCCTACTGAGGCTTCTTGTCAGGAACAGAGCTGAGAAAGGCAGGGCACCAGCACCCTTTGTTGGGAAGAGCTGGGAGTCAGGTCTTCACCTCATTGGTCCCTGACAGCTCAGTATGTTCAGGGATGCATTAAATAAAATGTAGTAGTTCTGTCCAGGAAGTAGGACATGGCTCTGCATCTCCCAGGAGCCCCAGTGAGGCCAGGCGGCACATGCTCACCCCCCTCCCACACCCAGGTGTACAGGAGACAGCCCCCCTCCAAAGGCCTGGGTTTATTCATTAATTTATGGCAATCCACTTTAGTTCTTGGGCCAAAGGATTTATAAAACATTACACTGAAAGGAGAAGAAACAAGCCGCTCTTAACATGGCCCAGCCCTGTTACCTGGGCATGACTCCCCGGGAGACCCGGAAAGGGGCAGGTTCTGGGAGTACGTTTCTCCATCCTTGGGTCACCGGTCCCCTGGGAGGGGGGGGGTGTGGACTCAGCAGGGTCTGCACACTGTCTACAGCAGGTCTGAGGCACTGAAGGAGCCATTTGGCCCTTGAATAAGTTAAATAACAAAGCCCTAAATTCACTAGTAACAGCATCACTGCGGCTGCTCCAGAGGAGGCAGCAGCCAACATGTAGTGCTTGGGATAAGGAGGCCACCTCCTAATCACCCACCAGGGGGATATAGTTACTGCTTTAGAGCTCAAGCAGGGGAGTGGCCACCATAGCTCAGCGGTTAACGAACACCGACTAGTAACCATGAGGATGCGGGTTCAATCCCTGGCCTCACCCAGTGGGCCAGGAATCCGGCATTGCTGTGAGCTGAGCTGAGCGTGGTGTAGGTTGTCAGCTGTAGCTCCAATTGGACCCCTAGCCTGGGAACTTCCATAGGCCACGCCTGTGACCCTAAAAAGCAAAAGGATAAGCAGCCCTCCTTCGGAACTTCCATAGGCCACGCCTGTGACCCTAAAAAGCAAAAGGATAAGCAGCCCTCCTTCAAGGGGACTCGCCTCCTCCAAGTAAGGCACACAGGTGAGCTCAGGTAGGTGAGCTGAGTCCCCGTCAGGTCTGCTCTACGGGCTCAGTCTGGGGCAGGACTGGCAGCTGTGGTGCCCCCTCCAGGCAGTCAGGGCTGGGCTGACTTGGAGGGGTTCTGGCAGAGTGGGAGCTAGGGGTGGGGTGGACACCCAGCCTGGAGAGGCTGGCGGCTGGCAGGGCCCTCTCCACAGGGAAGGGCCGAGTTCCCAGGCACGGGTCTCCGGGGTCTGCGGGCCTTTGACGCTGTGGCCTCTCAGCGGCTCATGCAGTTCTGGACGTCCACGAAGCCCAGGCGCTGCCTGCGTTTCCGCTGCTCTGTCATCTGAGGTCGACAGATGCCGGCAAGTCAAGTCAGGTCGGGTCAGGACGCTGGGCACCCCCTCCCCACCGCCCCAGGCTGCAGATGAATGTCAGCCCTGAGCCCTGGTCCTCAATTTGTGAGTCACAACCCTGACATGGTGCAGCTGGGGAAGCAGCGCCTGCCCGACTCTAATCACTGCCTCTAATCACTGCCACATGGGGCAGGGGGGCATCGGAGACTCGGAAAGAGGCCCCGGTCTCCCCACCCACCCGCTACAGGAGCTGGACCGCCCCCACCTCCCCCTTGGCAGGCTGGGTGTGACCAGAGCCAGCCTGGGGCTGCCCATCGGGGCAGCAGAGGCTGGGGCGCACCTGCTCCTTGAGCTCGTTGAGCTGGGTGGTGAGGTGGGACACCAGCTTCATGGTGGAGTTGAGTTTGTCCTGAAGAATCCGGATCTCATTCTGCTCCCCCTCGCCCTCATTGCTCACCAGCGACATGGCCCTCATCCGGGGGAACCAGTCCAGGTTCTTGTTCTGAAAAACATCTCCATGGGCTGAGCAAGCATGGGCCCAGCCTGGGACGGCCTCGTGAGAGACGCGGTTGTATGGGGGAGTCTGCTGCCACACCCTCGGCCAGATGACTCTGCAGGAACGTGTCATGGGGAAATCTGAGTCGTCCAGGGTCCTCCCTGGGCCCCGGGGGAGCTGGCAGTGAAGCCCCTGCCCAAGGCAGGCTGATTGCCTTAGCCTGGAGCCTCCTTTGGTACCCGCACCATCTGTTTACTCTTACAACGCCCTGCGAGACCCTTCCTTCCTTCCTTCCTTCCTTCCTTCCTCCTGCCTGCCCCACACCCCACACCCACGCCCCGCACCCCAGGAAGATGAGCCAGGCAGAGAACACGCCGGTGGGGGGGAGGGGGAACCCAGCAGCTTTCTGGTTCCTGCTGCAAACTGAATTTTTCAGACCCAACAGATAATCAGTCCAAATACAGACTTAAAAGAGACTAGAACCCTGCTCCCTTTTTCCCACCAAACAGGTCTTCCCTTTCAGGCTGCAGTTCATCTGTAGTGCAGTCTTTTGAAGATGTGCTACAGCTGATGGGACTACTTCCTATACCCTCGATGCCACCAGGCCTGACTAGCCTCTGCCTTCACCCCCTTCGCTACTAAATGGAACAGTTACGTTTGATTTCTCCTAAGTCTGATGGTTTCAAGTTCTTCCAGGCACCCTCTGGCCCAGCTGGAGAGGCCCCTAAGATGGGGGCCACAGAGCAGTGGCCATGAGCAGGTGGCCTATATGTCAGGCGTCTGCAGGCCCTGGGACCCCACCCCACACATGCTCTCGGGCCCCTCAGGTGAGCGGGCTCACATGGGCTCTTTCAAGACACCAGAGCCCACCCAGAGGTGTGCAGGGAGCTGGCTCCAGCTACCCTTCTCCTGCCAGCTCTCGGCGGGTGTCCGCCGCCCCCCGCCTCCCGCAGGGCACACCTTAATCATCTGGGCCACGTAGCTCTCGGGCCCTGTGTAGTCAGTCTTATTCTTCACGCGGACCAGCACGATGAAGTACAGGTAGTTCCACATGTTGTGCTCAAACTTGATGTGTTCCTCAAAGGACACCGTCTTGTTGTCAAACTTGTCCCTCTCCAGACCTGAGGGGGCAGAGGTGAGGGTGACCCAGGGCCACTGCAGCTCTGGGGAAACATGCACCTGGCTAGGTCACTTCTACTTAAAACAGCAGCCACTTAGACACAGAGCTCCCACCCAGCAGCGAGGCCTATGGGAGCCCAGGGGGCAGGAAGCACAGAGAAGGGGCCTCCAGGCGACCTGCCCCTGGGCCTCCAGTGACTGAGGGACAGCACTTCACATGGAGAAAAGCTCTGTACCCAGACCACAGGGTCAAGGCCATGGACCAGGCTTAGGTCCTCGTCTGAAACCCAGAGTTTAAAGGCCAGTCCCTGAGGCCTTTCCCGCCTCCACCTAGGACTCCACGTTCCGGCAGGGTCCAGCTCTCCCCAGCTCCGGGCCAAGTGCCGCTGAGCCATCAGCCCAGGACAGGCTCCCAGGGGCCACAGGGACCCAGGAAGGCCTGTGGGCAGGAGCGTGGCCTCACCACAGATGAAGCACGTAGTCTTGAGAACCTCCTCCTTCTTTTGCTTCTCACTGCGCAGGTCGGCAAAGGTGTCGATGATCACCCCAAAGATGAGGTTCAGCACGATGATGATGACAATGAAGAAGAACAGGAGGTCGTAGACCACTCGGGCCGGGAAGAGCGACTCCTGCGGGGGAAGCAGCAAGGCTGGGTCGGTCGGGTGGGGGCTCGGAGCCCAGCTCCACAGAAGGAGGTGGCCCCTGACGCCCAGCACCCTGGGGATGGCAGAGTGAGAGGCGCGACCCGAGGCCTGGGTGCGGGTGGGACTCAGTGGCTGGGATGCAGCCCCTGGGAGTCTGGCGTGGGAGCCAGGCTGGCCTGTTAGGGGAGGAGCAGCTTTGAACTCCTCTGCCTGCCCTCAGGATGCCCCTAGAAACTTCTGTTGGCCAGGAAGTGGCTTCACCCCATGAGAGTGGGGACACACTGACCTGGGATGCTGGGCTGCCCAGCCAAACCCCGAGGCCTCCTCATGAGCCAGCTGAGCACCCTGGCCCTCAGGCTGGAGCTCTGCCTTGAGGATGAAGCGGGTGTGGCCAGGGACCCACCGCTGACTCACACCTTCCCTACCCCGGGGAGACTGGGGGCCAAGGCTTTTCCTTAGTGAGCTGGTGGGGGTGCCCGAGCTGGAAGGGCAGGGACAGCTCAGCTACACCGTAACAGCACAAGACTGAGCGGGAAAAGGGGTGCAAACATTCAGGGACCCACCACCCTGAGGATGGGAGGCCAAGACGCTCTACTTGGCTGTGACCTGAGGGCGGAGCCCTCACAGCTGCTGCCCTGAACAGAGAGGGCTACTGGGGTGGGGGCACACTCACATCTTTTGAGGGCTTTCGGAGAATGTCGCCTACGCCACCACCATTGCGCAGCCCATGGTTCATGACGGTGACAATGCACATGAGCAGAGTGTCACAGGCCCGTTCCGTGCTGGCCTGCTCCTCGTCCTCTACAAGCAGAGTGCATGCTCATCCCCAGGCTGGACCACTTACCCCTCCTCCCACTGCACCGAGACCCCAGAGACACACCGCCCGCACCTTCCAGGACCTGGGGCACTGAGACCCTGGAGACACAGTCCATGTTGTTCCCACTGCACGTGTCCACAAATGTGGCAGCTCCATGTGGCATCCCCAGGGGGCTGGCTGGAGGGAACAGGGACAAGGTCACCAGGAGGTTCCCCTGGTTCTGTCCCCAGCCTCATACCCTCCAGGAAGCCCACCCTGAGCCTCGAGCCTCCCTACTCCACCCACTACAGGGAAGGGTCTTGATGCAGCTGCTCCACAGGCTTGTGTTCAAGGGCGGGGAGGGAGATCTGCACCCCACCAGGGACACGGGCAGCCCCACAAATACCGAGTCTAATGTGAGCCATGGTCCGCAAGCCAGAGCCACCCCGGGCTCTCCCAGCCCTGGTCTGTCCCAGGAAGAGGGAGGCAGACGGGTGTGAGCTGGACCACCCACCCCAGACCCAGAGGAGAAATTGCAGTGGGCGTGGTGGGCAAGAGCTCCCAGGCCCTGGCCTCATCCCGCACCCCCCGCCCCAGGAGAGGCGCCCCCAGACCTCTGGAGTGGTTGCCTGGCAGCCGGTCGACCTCAAGGATGAAGTCGTCCTTGAGGAAGAGGAAGCCGACGATGGAGAAGAGGTAGACCAGGATGAGTGCCAGCAGGGCCGTCAGCAGGATGGAGCGGCCGTTTCGAGTCACGCTCTTGATGACATTGAACAGCGTCTCCTCGCGGTAGATGAGGTCAAAGAGCTGCAGGGCAGAGATGGGTGAGGGCTGGGGACACCACTGGACCCAGGGCTGCCTACCTCCCAGGGGTTCCCCAGCCTCCCCCAGGGGGCTCCATGCTCAGGCAGGTGCAGCCAGGCCAGCAGTCTCCAAGGAACCCGGGTTTCTCAGGCCCAGGAAAGGGAGAGGGGGACCCAGGGAGAGTGTGAAGGTGGGATGGGCAGCAAATGCCACACAGTGGTAAGAAAATGGCTAGTTGTATGGTGCATCTGCTGCGTGCTTTCTGTGCCTTAGCTCACTCCACCCTCACAATTATTCTAGAAGAGAGGTGCTGTTAATGATCCCTGTTGTATAGATGGGGAAACTGAGGCACAGGCAGTTAAGAAACCTGCTGAAAGTCACACACTAGCAGGGGCCACGGTGGGATGCAAGTCCAGGCGGCCTGGCTCCAGGAGCAGCCATCAGAGCCCCCGAGGCCAGGCAGGGGTCCAGTGGAAGAGAGCCTAGAAAGCCATCCCTCCCAGCCCACAGCAAGAGGCCTGGTGCCGGGGAACTGTGAACCATGGCAGGAGGCCCCACCGCCCCACACCCACCCAGACCGCCCTGGCAGGGCCTCACCAGGATGCTGTAGAAGAGCTCATGGGCAAAGAGGCCCAGGACGCTGGTCAGGATGTAGCCCACATGGTAGAGGAACTCCACGTCCATGACCATGGCCTTATAGCCCCTGATGAAGGTGCCACGGTTGCCCACGAAGCTCACCACAAACACGATCTTGTTGGTCAGCTGTGGGTAAGTGCAGGACCTGGGGTCAGTCCCTCCTGTCCACCCTGAACCTCCACCCCTGTGGCTGTGCCCAGCCGGCGACCAGAGCAAAGGCTGGGGGTTTTTCTTTTCTTTTTAGGGCCGCAGGTGCGGCATATGGAAGTTCCTGGGCTAGGGGTCAAATCAGAGCTACAGCTGCCGGCCTATGCCACAGCAACGCCAGATCAGAGCCACAAGTGCAAGCTACACCGTAGCTCAAGGCGGATGCTTAACCCACTGAGCAAGGCCAGGGAGAAAACCCACATCCTCATGGATACTAGTCAGGTTCTTAACCCGCCGAGCCACAACAGCAACTCCTGAGGCTGGATCTTCAGTGGGATGGATCTGAGCTGGCCACGCTCAGCCTGGCAGGCAGAGCAATCATGAAAATGCATCCAGCCTTCGGGTTGCATCTGGGCTCCTTATTGGGACCAGAAGAGAAGCCCCCGGGTCCCCACTCGAGGAAAGGGAGGTGCAGTAGAGGAGGATGTGTCAGAAGCCCGCCCTCTACAGCGACTGAGTGAGCTAGGAAAAGGTGCCGCCCACTCGCCCCAGGCACCTGATTTCCACCTGCAGAAAACTGTCAGCCACAAAGCTCTGGTGTCTTCTATGGGCCCTCAGGCAGCACACAACCCATGCTGTGTAGGCAGCAGCCCTGAAACTGATGCTCTGCAGCTCTGTGTGCCCGCTGCCCCAGGTGTCCAGGGGGCCAAGGAGACAGAGTAGTGCCAACCTCGGGTCTATAATGAACCCGGGACCCCCAACACTGCAACGAGGGGGATGGGACAGAGCAGACCAGCCTGGAGGGGACAGGGGTCTCAGGCACTCACATTGAGGGCGCCCAGGATGTTGAGCGTGGGCCCGATGCCCAGGTAGTAGATGGAGCGCAAGATGAGCGCCACGATGAGGGGGCGGACGCTGTAGCGCTTGGTGAACAGGGCAGCAATGGAGAAGCAGATGAGGATCCAGAACAGCAGCGAGATGAGTGGGGAGCCCAGCACACCTGGGGGCCGGAGCAGCATTGAGGGCGGCACGGCCCAGCAGACCCCAAGGAGCCCCAAAGGTATGAGAGCTTTCCCAGAAGTTTCTGGGCACCTGGCTTTAGGCCCCATCCATCAGGCCTGCACCTGTGGGCCCGTTGCAGGAGACCCTCTGCAGCTGCTGCTACCATAACTGGTCCCTGGCTTGCAAGCGTGTGTGCTGGATCCCCAGGTAAAGGACCCTGCTGTCCCACTGGACTACCCGTGTCTCCCCAGGATGAGGTGCAGAACGCAGGGGCAGTGCAAGGGTGCTTCTCCCCCCTCTGCATGCCCTCACAGCCTGGCCGAAGGGGCAGGGAAGGCTCAAGGCCCTGCCGGCCAGCCCTGCGTCCTCACCTGTGGAGGCGCCCTCCACATAGGGGTAGAAGAAAGCAATGATGATGTTGATAAAAACCGCCAGGTTGAAGGAGATGCTTCCCCACAGGGTCATGCGGCGGGAGAACCAGTAGATGAGCGGCATGCCTGGGGAGGTGGTGTGAAAGGAGGGGACCCTGATTAACACCGTCTGCCCGCTGGCCGCGCGTAAGCTCAGGCCCCACTTCAGGAGGAAAACTTGATGGGCGCCCCCCTGGGGCGGGGGCGGGGCCAATACGCGGGGCGGGGCCGGGGGCGGGGCGGGGGCAGGCCCTCTCCCGCAGGCACAGAGCCCCAGGGGCAGCTGGGAAGAGCCCCGCCCTCCCACGCACGGGCAGGGGTCCTCACTGCGGAGCTTGCGCTGCCACTCCATCTCGTTGTGCAGGAAAGAGGACTGGTCGAAGAAATCGCTCACTTTGCTGCCCTGCTCGTCCTGCTCGGTGGTGGTGAAGAGCCGGTGCTTGGTCTCCTCTGTCAGGAACTGGCAGATGGCGGGCACCGGGAACACGATCTGCTCCATGCTGCGGTCCTGCCGCACGATCTGGACAAGGGCAGGTGAGGGTCACCCCCGAGTCGAGGCACTGGAGACCAAGCCCTCGCCCACCGCCCCAGCTGCCCCGGGCTCCACCTCTATCTGAGACGTGTGGTTCTCGTAATAGGCCAGGGGATCCTCCTCCTCCTCCTGGGCCGGCGCCGAGGGCTTGAGCATCTGTGACAGCTGCTTGTTGTTGAGGCTGAGCTGGGGATGGGGCGGTGCCGAGATCAGATCCAGCAGCCCCCACCTGCCAGGTCTGAGCCCAGCTCTGAACTACAACCCCAGTGAGTGACCGCCCCTCCCCAGCCAGACTAGCCGCAACCCCAAAGGGGGGACAAGCCTACAGAACAGTCAGCACCCTCCATGGTCCTGCCCAGGTGCGGCCAGAGGTCCTGCAAGGTTTCTAGACCCGCCGCAGACCCCCCACTGCAGCCTTGCTCCCACTCCTAAGTCCAGGCCACCAGTCTGGCTCCCACGGACCCTGAGCTCCGCCCCCACCCCCCGCCCCAATTCTATCCGTTCTTCATTCATCTCAGATTCCAGCCAGGCTCTGACGTCTCAGTCTCGCCCTTAATTCCTAGCCTCACCCTCAGATACCGTCCCACCCGATGTCCCTCCAAGCCCCGCCCCTAGGCCTAAGCCCCACCCCCAGCCCCATCCTCTGGGCCTCACCATGGAAGAGATGCCCTCAGCTTCCTCCTCTTGGATGCGCTTCACGGGCTTCAGCAGGTGCTGCAGTTGTTTGTTGTGCCTGGAGAGCTGCGTGGGAGGGCAGCACAGTCAAGGGGGCACAGGGGCTGGTGGGGTCAGACCGCCAGGGCGGGGCCCCAGGGTGGAACAGGTACCTGCAGAGCCAGGATGTAGATGTTGTGGCCCACTTCACGTGGGCTCACGTCTGAGTTCTCACGCTCCTCCTCCTGCAGGTAGGCCTTCTTGATGACGTCCACCTGGCGGGCAGGGCCTGCTCGAATGCCCTCTCCTGGAGCACAGGGCGCGCTGGGCCCTGAGCCCCATCCCCTCACACCCCACTGGGTCTGCCTCCCAGCGCAACCGCCCTCCCAGCCTCACCAGCTCCTGGGGCCGCAGGCTGATGAGGATGCGCTCGGCGTTTTCACTGTCATGCCGGCTCTCCATCAGGGCCAGGAGCAGCTTGGAGGCGTTGTCCTGTGGGGCGGGAGGCAGCCACAGGCCACAGTCTGAAGACCCCTCCACTGACTACACTGTAATTTCTTCTCATTCCCCGCTGACCCCTAGGGCTTGCTGAAAAAGCCCTGCCTACCAGCCCACCTGCAGGGAGCCTGCCCCCACACCCAGACACGTGTACCTTCTAGGATAAACCCCAGGAACCCTCTGCTTCCAGAGCAAGTGTCCATCCAGCACATCTGCTCACACATGCACTCATGTGTACACAGAAACACGCACACAGTACACACATAACACATGGCTGCGTATGTGACACCCAGGGCACACACACAAAACGCCAACATCACCCATCATCCACACCACTACACACTCGTGCACTTCCAGCACAACTGCACAAGCACGCCCGCGCATGCGCACGCGGGCTACCGCCAGCCCACCTTGAGTTGCAGCACCAGATCCATCCGATACTTGCACAGGGGGCTGATGTCGTTGAGAATCAGCGCAGTGATGATGTCTATGCCGTTGGACTCGTGCGTCACGATGCAGGTCTGGCGGGAGGCAGTGGTAGGGACTCAGAGGCCGGCCTCTCCTCTGCCGGCCCGCCCCGCCCTCCCCTGCCTCCACGCCGCGCCCTGGCCGCTCACCTGGTTCTCGTGGCAGGGGCCCTGGCAGTACTCGGTGAGGGTCTCCAGGGTCTGGATGACGAGGCCCACGTTGTCCTCGTTGATGTAGAGCCCCAGCAGCCCCAGGCCGCCCGTGGTGCTGCCGCACATGATATCCAGGAACTGCAGCGTCTCACACACCAGGTTGTAGTTGGTCTTGTTGTTCTGGCAGCGCAGAAAGTTCTGCAGAGCACAGGGGGCGGGGCTGGAGCAGGAGCGGGGCCGAGGCGGGAGGTGGGGGGGAGGGGCCGGGCTGCAGGGCGGGGCCGGCGCTCACCTGCAGGTCCCGGTTGTGGTTCTCGCACAGCAGCTGCAGGAAGCGCAGGATGGGCTGCATGATGAGCACCGACGAACCCATCTCGTTGCTCTGCACGCGCTCGCCCACCTCATGCCCGCGCCGCAGGCTGGGGCCCAGCGAATAGCGGGACGAGGAGCCTGGCACGGAGAAGGAGGCCACGCGGCCTGCGGGCAAAGCCCGGTAATGCTGGGAACCACCAGATCCCCTTCCTAGGTTCCCACCCTGAGTCCCCCGTCCAAACACCTTGCCCTCATCCCTGCGCCCCCTGACCCCCCTCACCCTGCACCCTCTGCGCCAGACCTTTGGCGGCAGGGTCGGCCGGCTCCCGATCCTCGCGGGGCTGACTGCCCAGTTCGCTCATATTGACCGCCACGGTGGACTTGGTCTCCTGCTGCGCCCGCTTCATGCGGTCATGCAGCACCTTGAAGAAGCGCTCTGACTTCTTGTCGCTGGTCATCAGGTTGTAGAAGGATTTCTGTGGGTGGACAGAGAGACCGAGCAGCCTCAGCACTGGGCCTGGTTCTAAGCAAGCTCTAGGGAGCCCCTGGGGCTCCATGCTATGAAGGGCTGGGATGGGGCGCCGATGGGCCCAAGCAGACGAGGTGGGGGAAACAGCCCTGCGCTCTGTGATCAAGGCTGGGGGGGGCGGGGTCAGGATCATCGGAGGCCCATGAGGCGGGACTGTAAGGGTGGTGCTGGAGGCCGCCAGCAGCTCCCTAACCGCCTTGGACACCTGCCCTTGGGCTTAGTCTGCACCTTCACAGCAGCCAGAGGCCCTCTCTGAAGTCTACCATGCCTCCGCGGCTCAAAACCCTGTCGCGCCCTTTCTTCCCCACTTCCCCGCTCCGCCCCTCCAGCCGCGTCAACCACCCCACTTTGCAGCCTTTTGCGGCCTGCTCTGCGCATGCGCCCAGCCCCCTGCCCGCTCCCAAGCCTCATTCAAACATCCCCGCGCAGGGCCTTCGCGGTCTGTCCGTGTAAGAGGCGCTGGCCCAGCGCTCCCCAAGCCCCAGGACTGAATTAGCACCGTCCAACACGCTCTTCCATGTGACCTGGGACTGCAGTCACCGACTGTCGTCCCCACTAGGATATAAGGACCCAGAGCGTGGATTTCTTTTGTTCACTGCTGAACACCAGGCACCTAGAACAGTGCCAGGCACAAAGAGGGTGCTCCATGCAGGCTTATTAGAGCCACAAATAAGGGAATGAAAGAACAGGGATGAAATAATCAGGGGGCTTTTGGAGAAAGCAGGCAAAGCCTGGGGAGGACGGAGAAGAGGGAAGGAGGCCTGGACAGAGCTGAGAGGCAAGGGCAGTGGACATAACCGGGGCAGGATGGTGGGAGACGGACTCAGGCCCGGCTGGAGCAGGGCAGGTGTGCGTGGAGAGAAAAGAGCCACGTGACACCGGGAGATCCCAGGTGCAGAGCTGCTCTGGGGAGCTGGCCTTGCCCTGGCCGCCACACCCAGGTCCATGGCCCAGCCCCGTGGCCTCAGAGACCTGGCACACCGCCCCCTCCACACCTGGATCTCTGTGTTGCCGCCGTCCAGCAGGCGGATGGCCAGGCCAATGCTCTCCTGGAAGATCTTCTCATTCTTGGTGCTGGTGATGAGGTCGCACACCAGCTTGGTGGCCCCCTCCTTGTCCAGCCGGCACTGGGTGGCCGCGATCACTGACCAGTCTTGGTCCAAGCCTGGAGCGGGGGAGCTCACTTAAGGGGGAGCTGGGGGGGGAGGGGAAAGGAGGGCCCAGGGCGAAGGGGCTACTGGGAGGCTCGGTGGGAGACATGGTGCTGACCAGTGCCCATAGGGTCCGGCAGGTCACCCCGCGTGCTGGACTTCCGGTTCTGGAGGTAGTTCTGCAGCAGCATCTTGCGCAGCTGGTTGCCCTGCAGGAAGGGAGAGAGGCCCGTAATGCCACGTTTCCCGTTTACGCTCAGCCCATCTGGCGTCCAGCCGCCTGGCACTCACCCGGTCCCCGTACTTGGTCTTCTTAAGAAGCATTTGCTGCAGCGTCCTCAGCACCTTGACACACAGCTTCTCCTCCGACTCCATCAGGTCCTTGGTGTGCTGGATCAGCCTGGCCGCGGGAGGAGGCACATGCTCGGGGCGGCCCAACCCCGGTCCTCTGACCCCATGGGCCGTCCCCTAGGCCACCTCTGCCACCCGGGGTCCTTCCCCGTCCCAGGCCAGCACCACACTCACTTGGACAGGAAGCCCCCACTCTCGCAGCGCTGGTAGGCCTCACTGCCCTCCAGGAAGAGCAGCTCGGGCCAGTGCAGGACATCCACCAGCACAGACAGCTCGGCCTGCACCAGGGGCTTCAGCCGCTCCTCCAGGGCCGTGATGATGTCCTGGGGGGGCAGGGCAGGTCACCGCTGGGCGAGGGGCAGGCCGCCCAGGCCCAGGAGTGACCAGGGCATGATGGCCATTCCCCGACCCCGACACCAAAGGGCCCCATGGAGTGGCCTGCGCCCATCTGAGGAGCCCCAGGCCCCAAAGCCGCCCAGAGCACAATGCCTGTCTGCTCGGCGCCCCTGGCTGGGAGCCGCATACCCTGGCTCTTCTCCCAGCTGCTCCTCTGGCTCTGTGTGACCTCAGGCAAACCCCTTGCCCTCTCTGGGCTTCCATCTTCTGTCACACAGGGATAGTAACCCAGCACCCCCTCTGCCGGCCCAGGAGACGGCGAACAGAAGTGTGTCATCTAAAGACGAGGTGCTGTCGGGAATGAGGGGTGTCCCTACCCTTCGCGGCACCAACCCTGGAATGGTCCCCTGCCCCCAGCAGCCCCGGGGAGGAGATGAGCTGATGGCCCCTTCTGGGCCGAGAAGAGGCCCTTCCCACAGAGCCCGGCAGCCCCACACCCACCTGCAGCTTCTCGATGATGTTCTTGTAATCCCACTGGTTGGCGGTGGGAGTGACACGGGGGAAGGCCCGAGTGGCCGCCTTGTAGCTGGAAGCACTCCGCTGGGCAGCGGCGGCACAGCTGGCACCACTGCTGAGCAGCGAGCTGATGTGGGCATCCAGGTCCATGGGCAGCAAGATGGCCCGGCCCTTGGCTGGGGGAGCGGATGGGGTGCCAGTGAGGAGCGAGCCAGTCAGTGGGGGACAGGGTGAACTAGGGGCCCTGGCCTGGCCCCCATTTGGATGAAGGTGCCCTGTTCCCTTTTCTGGGTAAAAAGAGGGAGTTTCTGCCTCTTCAAGTCCACCCTGGCTCATTCTGACCCCCCCCTCCTCTCTCCCCTTTGCTAACTCCCCCCAAAATCTACCACTTCCCCCCTGCCTGAGCCCCTCTGCAAGCACAGGGAACTCTGGTTGGGGATGTCAGCCAGCACCCCTCCAGGGAACTGACGGCTTCTCTCAATTGCCAAGATGCCAGTTAGACACCAGGAAGGACTTCCTGAGAAGCACCTAGGAGTAGCTGACAGGTGGGCTTAGGCATAGCGGTGGGAGGGGAGAGGTGGGCGGGCTGGCCGGAGCCCCACACTCACCCACCATGGCGAGGGTTCGGATGCAGGCCTCCACGGAGCCCTTGTGCTGCTGCTGCAGCCATGGACACTCGAGCAGCCGCGTGGTGGACTGCAGCAGCTGCACCACGATCGTCTGGTGTGTCTGCAAGAGGCAGCGCGCCAGCGGCTACAGCCTGACCCACCCTCCACCTCGCGCAGCACTAGGCCCGGTCACCGGGCCCCCTGAGCACGGGCACAGGCACAGGGATGGGGCCTCCAGTTGCTACCATGTATCTTTGTGCCAGTTGGAAAAGGCACCCCTTTTCCTTTCAGCAGTGCACAACCTGCCCAACTGTATACACCAACCCTGTGAGAACTCCCTAAGGTCCAGGCCTGGGACTTAAAGCCCTACAGCTCACCCTTTTCTTCCTTTAAAAAATATTTAAATAAATTAATGTTGCGAAAAGGGGACATATTTATTTACAAGGTTCAAAAACCCAAAGGGTCTAAAAAGGAATACTTTAAGAAGTCTTGCCTCCAGCCTTGACTCCATCACCCCTGTGCTCCCGTGCTCTGCCCTGGGGCAGATGGGAGGTGGGAAAAGCTGATACCAGTCACCAGAGTCCCACAGAACCAAAGGCTTCCTGGGGCGCAAACACATGTGTCAAAATAAGCTAATCCTTGCCAGAAACGCAGGACCTAGAGATTTTGGCCCTCTATCCCCTCTCCACCCGCAGTCCCTCAGCCTAGGGGCAGCCCTGGATTCCTACGTGTCCTTCCAGTGCCCAAGAATCAGCCAGTGCAGCAGGCCCCTCCTCAAGGGAACCTGGGTCTCCTTGTTCAAGGGGCTCTGGGACAGTGACCCCGCTCAAGTCCGGGAATCTGGGGACTGATTGAGGGGCTGTGACTCTCAGTGACTCTCAGTGATGCAAGTTCACCAGTCAAGAGCATCTCTGCCTCTGCAGACAAGGCTCTGGAGACCGTCTACCTCTTATGGTTCTAGGGACCCATGACCAACAAGCCAAGGGCAAAGACTATCCTGACCTCTGCTCCTCTCTGCTGTTGGCATCACACCTGGGCTGGCAGGTGTCCCCTGCCACCTTGGGACCCATCACACCAAGTCAATTTAGGCATTCCTGTTCTATGGTACAGCCCCCACTGTAATTCTTGACCCACAGAAACTGTGAAATAATAAATGCTAGATTTGGGGGCAATTCGTTACACAGTGTTGATAACTAGTACATGTGCAGATCTTTCTGCTGTATCATCAGGCACCACGGCAAGTATGCATATACACGGATATTCTGACTCCCCCCTTCCCTGCACAAAAGCGGCAGTGGGGGCTCACCTGCAGGGAGGTGCTGTTCTCGGAGAACGGGGAGCTGAAGAAGGCGTTGATGGTGTCCAGCACAACCGTCAGCACGTACTTCTCCAGGGTAGGGTCAGCCAGGCGCTTCTCACGCTTGCTGCAGACCTGGAGTAAGAGAGACAGATGCCTGGGCTCCACCCCCAGCCCCCGGAAGGCCCCTGCCATCCGCCCACAGGCCCAGGCCAAACAGCCGGACCCGAGCCATGTCCAGGGTGAAGCTCTCAAAGAGCGTCCAGATGTGGTTGCTGGTGTAGATCTCCTTCATCTCCACCTCCGTGTCCACGTAGCAGTGGTTCACAAAGTTCACGTAGGCCATTTTCACCTGGGCAAGCAGGTGGGGGGTCAGGGGGGGCAGATCCCTCCCCACCTGCCCCTTGCTCCTCCGCCACCTCCCCGCCATCCACTCGCCCCCCGCCCCCAGCCTCTCCGCAGGGCCGAGGGGCTGCCTGGCCTGGCTCTATCCCGCCCCTTCACCCCCGCGGCTCTCCCCACCCTCCAGGGCCCTGGGGTCCCCACCTCGGTGATACAGTCCTCGTGGGTCACCACAGACACCACGTCCTCCAGGGGCAGCAGGGACGTGCACTTGATCTCAGTGTAGACATTCTTGCCCTCGGCGCAGGCGGCCAGCAGGTCCACCAGGGAGATGTGGTACATGAGGGGGCTGTGGTCCTCCACGCCGTCCCGGGCGGCCTTCATCATGTCCAGCAGGTGGGCCAGCGAGGCCTTGTCATTGTAGAACACAACCACGTCATCCCCTGCATTGGTCAGCTGAGGGCGAGAGGGGGTCACATGTCACACCTCCTCAGCCCCGCAGGCCTGGGGCCCCGTCCCTCTCCTGCACTTCCCGGGGACAGACTGGAACTCTGTTTGGGGTTCCCGGGCCCTTAGGGCCACAGGCCCATGTCTCAGGGCCTCCGTCATCAGGAACATCTAACCCAGGACCCAGAAAGTTCCCTGTCCTCTCCTTAGAGAGAAATCCCACTTGAGCTTGTCTCAGAGGCACCACGATGAGAACTCGCCGGCTATTCCAGATTTAGACCCGGCCGTTCTCGCTCGCTTGTTCACTGAGTATCGACTATGGGCACGACTCTGGGGCCTTTGCAATGCCCACAAGGGCGTGATCCCTGTCACCCTGCCCCCTGTCATCCTTCAAGTGTCTGAGCTGACACTTGAAGGATTTCCCCTCAGGGATATATGGTCCCTGGCCCGTAGCAGGTGCCTCGTGATTTGTAAATAAAGAATAATAAATGATACGGGAAGGAATGCGTGTTCAAATTCTTTCAGGTCTATTATCCGAGTTCTACTAGGCGCCTAAGTTCTGTCAGGTTGCAGCCTGTGTTCTACTAGACCTGCCCCCGTGACCCTCTGCAAGCCAGCACCTCAGGGTCCCGTCAGTCTGTGCCCGAGCACCCCGCGGCCGCCCTCACCTCGGTCATGATCATGTCCTGGCACTTCTTGACGTACTTGCCCTCGGCCTTGATGACCGTGTGCAGGAAGTCCAGGTACTGCACGTGGCGCCCGTGGGTGGCCAGCAGGTGCACGAAGTGCTGCAACACGGGCTCGCCGATCTCGGAGCACAGCTGGTAGTTGTTCAGGAAGATGTGCTGCATGGTCTCTGCCTCCAGCAGCTGCAGGCAAGCACGAAGTTGGTCAGGGAGGGGTCGCCGGCTCGGCCCCGCCCCTGCCCCGCCTGCCAAGCCCCGCCCCTGCCCCGCCTGCCAAGCCCCGCCCTGCGCCCTCACCCCCGGCGTGAGGAAAAGGTGCAGGTGCTTGTGCAGCAGGGCCTGGTTGCCCGGGTTCCCAGCACAGAACTTCTGCAGGAACTGGTGTGTGTAGCGCAGGATCTCCATCATCTTGGCGTCGCCCTGGACGCAGAGAGGAGGGGGAGGTGCTGGGGCCACAGCTCAGATGGGTGGGGGCGGGTCAGGGTGCGGAAATGCGCTAGCGCCGGAGGGTCAGAGGTTGAGATGCGGCTGGAGCTGGGGAGCATGGCGAAAGGGTCAGGTCAAGAGGCGGGGAGAAGCTCGGGCATGTCGAGATCAAGGTCAAAGGGAGCGGTAGATGGCTGAGACGAGGTTGTGCTTGGTTAGGGGCCCGGGTGGGCTCGGAGACAGTCCCGGTAAGAGGTCAGGGGCAGTTAGGGTGAAGAATCAAAGTCAGGGGTGGAGATAAGGACCGAGCGTCAAGGAGAGGCTGGGGTCCGATTCAGCTCAGCAGGAGTCAGGCTAAAAAGGCTGAGGGTCAGAGGTTCAATTGAAGCTGAGATTATGAGGATCAGACCAGAGAGGGAAACGGAAGCTAGGGTCACGGTCAAGAATCAGGGTTAGGCTGGAGTCAGTTCAAGGTCACAGAGCATCGAGACAAAAGGGTCAAGATATCTGGGGCAGCCAGTGTAAAAGGTTCGGGTGAGGCTGGGACAGATCAGGTCAGGGTTCAGGGTGCAGCTTCCCCGGGAGTCAGAGGTCAAGGGTTACCTTGTCGTAGGGGATCTGCAGCAAGTCCAGCATGACCTTGTGGGCATCCATGTTCTTGAGCAGCCGTTGCTGTTTCTTCCTCATCTGCTCCCCGACACCGCACATCTTGTTCAGCCGCTCCAGGATCTGGGGGTGGGGAGGATGAGCCCAGAGCACCCCTGCCCCCCCCACTTCCTCAAGCTTCCCCTTGGCCCACCCCACTGCTCAGCCAGCCACTCGGGGGGCAGAGGCCGAGAGGGGGAATGGCCACTGAATCTGATCATCGCCGCAATAAGGCCAGGAAGCACGGAAAGCCGATCCCACCCATAAAAGTCCATAGAACAATATGACTTTGAAATGGAATTTCATCAAATTCCTTCAGCTTTAAAATAATTCCATCTGGACCTTGGCAGAGTTGTGTTTAACGCTCAGCGAAAGCTGGAAGATGTCTCACAGGCCAGCAGAGCGGGAGGAGGAGGAGGAGGAGACCGCAGGGGCCTCCAGGGCAGATGGCCTTGGACCCACCCCCGAGAGCCAGCCACTCACGCCCTTAACGATCTGGTAGTTCTCGCTGCTCCTCTCCCCTGGCGGCTGCAGAAAGCCCTCCTCGTCCGTGGGCCGCTGTGGGCACAGGGGGGCAGTCAGCAGGGCCCAAGCCCCGCAGGACGCCCGGCCGCAGCCCTGCACCCGCTCACCTCCTTCTTGTCCTTGGCGGCCCCCGCCTCCACTTCCTCTCCCTTGCCGCTGCCCTTCTTGTCCACCCACAACTCCGACTTCTCCACCATGGTCCGCAGCCGGTCCAGCTCCGACTTGATCACCTTGTAGTTCTCCACGTCCTGGGCCGAGATCAGCAGCTGCACCTGGAGGGGGACGCCGGGCCGCCCGGTGAGATGGCCTCTGCTGCTGGTACCTACACACCGCCACTGTTCCTCTCCACCGAGCCAAACCCTACTGGGGTTTATGGCTCTGCTCTAAGTCTGCTGCCTCCAGGAAGCCTTCCCGGATGGCCACAGCCTTCCCTGCACCCCTGGTCGAGAGCTGCCTCGTCACCTGCTTTCACTGACTCACTGACCCGCACGTCACATGCTGCTATGGCCTGTCATTTGTTTGCTCGGGTCCTGAACAGGGCAGGGCAAAGCATGCTGTCCTCGCCAAATGCTGGCTAGAGGAGCAACTTGAACCCTGACTCTATCTTCACCTTACCCACTCTGGCTCAGGGGTTGGGGAGGAGGGCTCCCCAGGGCCTTAGTTTCTCCCATCTGTAAAATGGGAATGAGGGTAGAAGCCTCGTTGGCGGGGCTGCTTGGAGAATTCCATGAACTCAAGTCAATGCTCGGTGTCCGGTACACAGCTGCCCTCGCTAAATGCCCGTCCAGCATGGCAGGGAACCATCCAGACTACGGCCCCCTTAGTGAGGGCTGACTGCATGCCAGGCCTGATTCAAAGCCCTGAGCAAAGGTGCACGAGATACAGTTTGCAATCTGTAAAGTGCTGTGCGCATCATAAGAGGCTGGAGTTTCTGTTGTGGCTCAGTGGAAATGAATTTGACTAGTATCCACGAGGACATGGGTTCAATCCCTGGCCTTGCTCAGTGCGTTAAGGATCTGGCATTGCCGTGAACTATGGTGTAGGTCACAGACACGACTCGGATCCCGAGTTGCTATGGCTGTGCTGTAGGCTGGCAGCTACAGCTCCGATTTGACCCCTAGTCTGGGAACCTCCATATACCTCGAGTGCGGCCCTAAAAAGCCAAAAAAAAAAAAATAATCGTCGGAGTTCCCATCATGGCTCAGTAGTTAATAAACCCGACTAGGAACCATGAGGTTGCAGGTTCAATCCCTGGCCTCGCTCAGTGGGTTAAGGATCCGGCGTTGCCGTGAGCTGTGGTGTAGGTGGCAGACACGGCTCGGATCCCACATTGCTGTGGCTGTGGCATAAGCCAGCAGCTGTAGCTCCAATTGGACCCCTAGCCTGGGAACCTCCATATGCCATGGGTGCGGCCCTCAAAACACAAAAGACAAAAAGAAAAAAAGCAATAGCCCTTGAGCCAGGCTGACAAGAGATAAAGGTGGCCAAGGCGTGGCTCCCAGTTTAAGGACCTCAGTGAGGCCGAACCCCCAGGAACATATCTCAAGCTGTCCCCAGGGGGTGAGCAGCCCTGGCCTAGTGCGCGGCGGCACAGCCGCCCACCGGGGCCCCGGGGCCCTCCCCCCACCCCCTGGAGGGCGGAGGCAGCACCTGCTTGAAGGTGTGCATGGCCTCCTGGCGCTGGCTGAAGTGCTTGAAGAGCAGCTGCAGGGCCCCCGAGACCAGCGGCGCATAGTCGTGCATGGTGAGGTGGATGAGCACGCGCAGGAAGGCACGGCCGCCCTCGTCGTCCACCTCCAGCATGCTGCTTGTCTTCCTGCAGGGAGCGGCTGCGCTCAGACCCCGGCCCGCCCGGGGCCCCCACGTGACCCCCGCGGGCCTCCCCTTGGCCAGGCACCTGAAGCTGGGACTCTTCCCCGGGGGCCCCAGGATAGAGGCCGGGCCCCAACACAGGTGGGGAACACGCCACTTTATTTTTACCAACCTCTCACCGAAATGCAGCGTGCCCTTCGGTGAGAAAAAATTCATGGTACCTTTGACTTGGGCACCCAGAAAAATCGCAGATGTTTTCCCATCACCTCAGAGCTGTTCCAGAAATCGCAGCCTATGGTTTACACTCCTCACTACTTGGAAGCACCGGCACTAATTACACCCCCGGCTCTGCTTGTTATTTAATGCGTTAATAAAGAGGCACATCTGTAACTATCACTTCAAGTTTGTTTTCCTCAATATTTTGATAACTGCATCTCCATGCCATTGGTTTCCTTTGTAATTTTTATGTGCATTATTTTATGAATTTAAAAACGCCATTCTGGAGTTCCAGTCGTGGCTTAGCAGAAACGAATCTGACTAGCATCCATGAGGACGCGGGTTCGATCCCTGGCCTCGCTCAGTAGGTTAAGGATCTGGCATTGCTGTGAGCTGTGGTGTAGGTCGCAAGCAGACTCGAATCCTGCATTGCTGTGGCTGTGGTGTAGGCCAGCGGCTAGAACTCTGGTTCAACCCCTAGCCTGGGGACCTCCATATGCTGCAGGTATGACCCTGAAAGAGACAAAAAAAAAAAAAATCTAAAAATGCCATTCTGAGAAGGTATCCCAAGACTCCACCAGACGCCATGGGCATGGCACAAAAATGGTTAAGAGCCCCTGACTCTCAACTGCGACCCCCACTCCAGCCCGCTCTGTACAACAGGCTGCCCTTCCTGCTGTGGGACCCAGGGACAACCCCCAGCTCCCTGGCCCAAGTCCTGATACACAAACAGTCCAGCTGCCCTGAGTGGAGACAGAGTGACCAGGACAACACTGGGGCCGGGCAGGCCAGGAAGAATCAGAGCACAAAGCTGGGGTCCCCTGCCCCAGAGCCGGGGAACGGTCCACAGGGGGACTGACCCAGAAGGAAGGGGCCACCCACGGGGGTCTCAAGCCGACGTCGGCCTCACCCACCCAGACCCACCCACCATTGCTCGCCTCAACCCTGGCCTCACCCCACTCCAAACATGGCCTCTGCCTGCTCCCCAATGCGATCCAGGTTCATGTTGGCAGCTGTAGGGAGCAAATCGGGCAGATGAGGCAGGTCCACGCACAGGCAAGATGCTGGGGACAGGGAACACCCAAGCCACCCCTTCCCCACATTAGCTGGGTGGCAGTCCCTCTGGGCTGGTGGAGGTGGAGCCAACCAGGACAGGGACGGCAGCAGCCCCACAGCCCTGCTGGGCTGAGCAGGGTTCTGGGCTGAGGGAGCTCAGCCTCTGATAGCCCATGACCTTGGGCAAATCTCTGCCCAGCTATGGGCCTCGGTTTCCCCATGGAGGAGAAGGAGGGACCAGTCCTGCCCACCCCCTCACTGGGGCACGGGAGAGGAAAGGCCCTTGCAGCCCGGGCGCCGG
Organism: Sus scrofa; assembly: GCF_054392235.1. Lineage (NCBI taxonomy): Eukaryota > Metazoa > Chordata > Mammalia > Artiodactyla > Suidae > Sus > Sus scrofa. The sequence continues at coordinate 38,446,779 of NC_139389.1, read as the reverse complement.
GCAGGGCTGGGAGCTGCCTGAGGTATCGCAGGCTGCAGCCCGCTGCTGGACACCCCAGCCTCAGCCTGAAGGCGGGTGAGGGGAGGTGGACGGACGCTCACTGGTGGAGTCGAAGGCAGGGGCTGTGCCGTCGGCCCCGCTGTCCTGCATGGGAAACACCTCCACGAACTCCTTCTTGAAGACGGACAGCAGGTAGGAGATGCGGTAGTCCAGGCGGACGTTGAGGATGAACTGGACAGGGGGAGAGGGCGGGGTGAGGACCCCTCTGAGGTTAGGAGGCCAGTCCGGCTCCAGGAGGGGTGAGCAGCTACCTCAGCACTCGGGGGGCTCGGCACAGGTGTTCGGGATGTCATGGGACGTGGCAACAGAAACAATCAAGATTCTGACCCCCAGGGTGGTCCAGGGCCCCCACGCCCCCAGCACCAGGGATGGGGGATGGCTCCCCTCCTCAGTGAGGCAGAGACCCCCTCCCAGCCCCTCAGTGCCCCTCCCCAGGCTGGAGCCTCACAGGGACGGGAAGGAAGCTCCCCAGTTCAGAGGCCGAGCCCGGCCCTCCTGTCCCTCGGCAAACACACCTGGGCTCCCGGGAGCAGGGGGACCAGGGAGCATGGGCAGGTGGGAGCAGGAGAGGCCCCTGAGGGGTGGCATGAGGACACAGGGTTGCAAACACCCTCCCCAGCATCCATCCTCTCTCCTCATGGGGCATGGAGCCTCTGGTCACACCCAGAACTCAGATCTGGAAGCCCTGGCCCCCAGAATGAGTCCGGCTCTGCCCAGACTGGGCCCCCAAGGAAGTCACTGCAATACCCTCTGTCCTCTGGTGGCAGCACAGCAAAAGCAGGGCCCCTATCCCCATTTATCCCTCCTCGGGATGCTAAGCCCCTTCCCCAAGTGTGGCGGAGCGGGGGGAGGGGAGTGGGGTCTCAGGCCCAGAAGACACCCAGAAGGATGACTGCATCCAGCCCACCAGGAAATGGGCTCTCGAGTCTCTAGTCCAGCTTCAAAACCTGTGGGGCCACAGGACAGTCCCCTCCCCTCTCTCCCTGTCCTCATCTGTACAGTGAAGGGACAGAGCTCGACTTTGGCGCACACCGGAATCACTGGGCGGGCTTGTCACAGCGCAGACCGCAGGCCCGCCTCCAGCGTTTCTGAGCCTTGTCTCACAGGGGCCCGGGAACCTGCATGCCTAACTTCCCAGGTGAGGCCGCTGCTCCTCAGAGCCTGCACTCGGAGAATCACGGTGGAGCCCCCAGGACCAGATGCTGTGAGCTGCAGGGGCTCACCTCCCCCACCTCCCAGAAGAGCGCCCACCTGCCCCCGGCTCTCCTGCCCCACCACCGCCACGTCCTTGGCCGACCACCTGCAAGATCTCCAGGATCTTCAGCTTGGTCTCCATCACCACGATGTCTTCATTCTCCTCGAACTTGCTTCTGTCCAGGGCCTCGGGGGCACCGGCCCCCGCAGGCAGGCTGGGGCCACCAAAGACAGACTGCTTGCGGTTCAGCACCATGGTGGACATCATGTGCCCCACGCCCTGGATGGACCGCCGCACGTTCTTGCCTGCGGAGCGGGGAGCAGAAGCAGGTCACAGACGGTGCACGGCAGGGGCACCGGTCTGATGCATCTCCATCAGCTGCAGGGCAAAGCCACGCTAAGGAAGGGGCAGGGCTAACCCAGCCAAATCTGGAAAGAGAAGGAAGGGCCGGGGCAAAGGGGAATGGCGTGGGGAGATGAGAGAGTTCTCGTGTGGGAAATGGTGAGAGCTGCTACAGACCACGGGGGCTGGGGCCACAATGTGGAGAGCACTAGAAGCCAGGGGCCGGTCTCTTTGCACGTTGCGTTTAGAATGCGTGCGTGCCACCAAGTTGTATTGGAAAGCCATCTGCCCAGACCCCAGGGTCTGCACAGCGCCTGGGCAGGGGCCTCTCTGGTCTAGCCCAGACGGGAGGGACAGGGTCCTGCAGCAGAGCCAGGGGGCAGCTGAACAGGAGGGTTGATGGCAAGGACTTCTGGTGCTAAGAGGAGATCGAGGAATGCTGGGATGGGTGGCAGACAGCTGGCGGGGCAAGGCCTCACCACCTGAGTCCTCGTAGGCCTGCAACATGGCCGGGGGGCCCTGCACGCAGTCGATGATGCCCAGCAGCGTGCGCGTGAGCCGCAGCAGCTCGCTGAAGCTGTAGAAGCCAAAGTAGATGAGATTGTGCGCCAGGCTGACCACCTGCAGAAAGGGGGCGGGGCCGAAGTGAGTGCGGGCGGGGCCAAAGCGTGGTGGGCGGGGCCAGCTCGGGGAACCAATGGGTGGAACCAGGGGCTGACTCCTCCGCAAAGGCTGGCGGATGCCGGGGCTGCATGGCCAAGAGAAGTCTGGCCCCAGGGGGTTACTGAGAAAGAGGCCTGCAGAGGAGGCCACTGTGGGGAGGATAAGGCAGAAATGCAGGACGTGGAGGGCGGCTTCTGCTGGGGTCCTGTGACCCAGCCCCAGGCCGATGGGGCGAGTGCACCAGGGCAGGCAGCCCCCCTCCCAGGAGTCCCCGAGGTCTGTGCGGTCTCCCTGCACTGGCGGGGCACTTTGGGAAGCGAGCTTAGGGACACGGCGGCCACTCCCAGGGGGCGCGAGCCAGGCCCGCAGAGCCCAGCCCACCTCGAAGGTGAGCTTGTTCTTCTCCTCGTTGGCGAAGGGCACGGCCTCGCTGACCACGTTGTTGAGGTAGTCCTCCACGAACTCCATGGTGCTGGCGAACTTGTTCTTCTTGTCGTCTCGGGAGGCATTGAGGTTGGAGTCATAGCTGGGGGCGGAGGGAGGCGATGAGGCGTGAGGACCCCTGAGACCCGACCCGCCAGCCATCCCGGGCCCACCCTCCTCCACCCGTCTCACTCCTTGATGGTGATGGCCGTGGGGATCTCCGTCCAGAGGCGGGCGAACTTGACCGGCGTGACCAGCTCCTGGGGATCGCGGTCCACGTGCACGTGCAGCATCAGGTGGCAGAAGGAGGCACGCAGGTCGAAGGGCAGCATCTCGTCGGCCATGCACAGGAAGATCAAGTCCACGCCCAGCTGCTGGGAGATCTCGTCGATGGCCAGGTACTGCCGGTCCAGGCACATGCGGGCAAAGAGCTTCAGTTGGTACCTGCAGGGCAGGGAGGACCGTGAGGACACTGCAGGTGGGCTCTCGAGGGATGCTGGCACAGCCCAGGCCTGTCATGGACTTGAGAAAGTGGCAAAGGGACTTGGGTTAAACCATGCACTGGCCACTGAAACAGAAGGGGCATAATTCTGAGTGAGACCAGGATAGGACAGAGTCTGGGCTTCTGAGTGACGGCAAGTCTCCCCTCCTCGCTAAGGAGGAAGATGCGCTCTGGCTCAGCCAGGGCGGTAGAGGGAAGGCTGGCAGGGTGGGGGGAGAGCTGGGTAAGAGGAAGGGAGGCTGGGGGGAGGGGTTGAGGGCAAGAGGAGGGGAGAGTGAGACCCGGATGCAAGAGCCTCAGCAGTGAGGACTGCATGCAGGAAGCCTTGTTCTGCTCCACATTGTGCCCTGCTCCGCACTTAGGGCTGTGTCATCTTGGCAAGTTCCTTGACGTCTCTGTGCCTGTCTCCCTAACCTCACAATGAGGGCAATGATGGGTAGTCTCTACTTCACAGCTTGTTGTGAGGCTGAAATAACCGCTGGCATGAAGTGTTTGGACCAGTGCCTGGGAGATGGCGTCAGACAAGGGCTGGCATTCTGACTGGTCAATTACGCATGTGTGGAGACAGGTGTGGGCTTCGTTCGGGCCTGGTCACTGCGCTGAGCCTGGCCTCAGGCCGCCCAGTCACCCCGATGGTGGAGGCAGGAGCCCCCTTGCAGCTGCCACAGCTCGTCCCGGGGCAGGGCGGGGTCCTGGAGGACCCGGGGTGGAGCAGGGCGGGGCAGAGCCCCCGGAGGATGCAGGGCGCAGCCCAGGGGCGCACCTGTAGTAGCTGAGCACATTCTCATCGTGTGCATTGCCGGCGCGCGCCTCCTGGGCCAGCTGCCTCACACTCTTCTCGTGGTGCTCATTGTTTTTGTCAGTCCACGTGAGCCACACTTCCTCCTCCGAGTACTCGATACTCAGGTACTCATGGGACTGCGCCATCTCCTTCACGGGCCGGAGCCTGCGGACCAGGCACCCATCACAGGGAGGCACCCTCCTCGGGCATGCCCTGCCACACAGACCTCCCCTCCCCCAGTGGGCTGAGTGCCAGGCTCCCTGGCTGCCCACCCCCTGCCACCCTCCACGAGAGACCCAGCTAATGACCCCAAAGAGACCAGGAGCCTCTGGAGGGCGGGGGCCTTGGATCATCCCCTCCCCCACACAGTTCTGCACCCAGTGCTGGGCACACAGTGCTGGGCACACAGCAATGGGCACATGACTGCAGAGAGAGGGGGTGCCACTTCCACCTTGAACCTGGCTGGGGGCCCCAGCTCCAAGGAGGCTGGGAAGCTGGGCAGGAGGAACCCTGGGCAGAGGCCCAGCTGTGGGTGGGACCGTGCAGAGGGCTCACTCGGTCTGGATGAGAATGTCGCTGTTCTTGGGATCCAGCACACACTTGCAGATAAGCTCCTGGGTGACCGGGATGGCGACGTGGTTGGACACACAAAGGTCAGAGAGGTAGTCCAGGAACCTGGGGTGGCGACAGCAGGGCTGGGAGGAGGGGCTCAGAGGCGGCCCCCAGTGGGGGACCAAGCCCACCCTCCTCCTTCCTCAGCTGGCAGCACCTGCACCCTCCCCAAACCTTGGAGATGGGGGTACAGACTCCCAGCTGCCCTGGTGGGGAGGACGACCCATGGGCATCACCCTCGGGCATCACCCTCGGGCTAGACAGATGTCCAGGGGGTCAGAGTAAAGAAGGCATGAGGAGACAAGACAAAAAAAAAAAAAAAAAAAAAAAGAGTTTCCGTTGTGGCACAGCGGAAATGAATCCGACTAGGAACTATGAGGTTGCAGGTTCGATCCCTGGCCTCCCTCAGTGGGTTAAGGATCCAGCATTGCCGTGAGCTGTGGTGTAGGCCAGCAGCTACAATTCCAAGTAGACCCCTAGCCTGGGAACCTCCACATGCCGAGAGTGCGGCCCTAAAAAGACGAAAGACAAAAAAAAAAAAAAAAGGCACAAGACAGAAGTGATATTCAAAATTTGTAACTGGTTCATGGCAGGCACTGCCTCTGCTACTGCAGAGGGTCCAGGGCCTCCCGCTGTACCAGGAGCCAACCCCCACGGATGCTAGATTGGGCCAAACTTGGGCGTGGGACTCGGAGAGGTGGCAGTTTACCAACAAGTGAAGAAGGATGTCAACCTTTAGCGACCAGCACTGGGGCGGCAGCAGCAGGGGACAAGGGAGGGGGAGGGAGAGGAGGGGTGGCGCTGGATGCTGGGGGCGGGGGCAGCAAGCCCACCTGGGCTCCCGGTTCTTCCGCACGAGGCTCACGAAGGTCTCCACCTCGGTCTTGGTGATGTGCTTCTCCAGGAGCTTGCGGTTGTTGTGCAGCAGGGCGGTGATGGTGTCTTCGGCCAGGATGTCGTAGCCAATCTGGGACTGCATCATCCCAAACTGCTTGGCGATGTGCTCCTGGTGGGGCAGACAGGCTGGGGGTCACCGGGAGCCCAGACCCTGAGACAGGGACCCAACACCAGCAGGGCACCCTGACCCTAGGAAAGGAAGGGGTCTCGGGGAGGAGGCCAGCCCGGGGCCGAGGTCTGGGCTTATAAACACGGTTATTTAACCCATCCCATCTCCCTGCCAGAGCGACCCTCCCAGAGAGAGGGACCCTGGCGGTTTGACAGGACCAGCTGCGTGATTTGAGGGGCCCAGTGAAAAGGAAATAGCAGGACTCTTGTTCAAAAATTAAAAATTTCAGGAGTTCCCATCGTGGCTCAGTGGTTGACAAATCCGACTAGGAACCATGAGGTTGCGGGTTCAATCCCTGGCCTTGCTCAGTGGGTTAAGGATCCGGTGTTGCCGTGAGCTGTGGTGTAGGTCACAGATGTGGCTCAGATCCCGCGTTGCTGTGGCTGTGATGTAGACCAGCGGCTACAGCTCCGATTAGACCCCTAGCCTGGAAACCTCCATATGCCGCAGGAGGCCCAAGAAATGGCAAAAAGGCAAAAAAAATAAATAAATTAAAAATTTCAGGGAGTTCCCATCGTGGCGCAGTGGTTAATAAATCCGACTAAAGAATCATGAGGTTGTTGGTTCGACCCCTAGCCTCGCTCAGTGGGTTAAGGATCCGGCGTTGCCATGACCGGCGGTGTAGGTCGCAGATGCGGCTCGGATCTGGCGTGGCTGTAGCTGTGGTGCAGGCCGGCAACTGTGGCTCTGATCAGACCCCTAGCCTGGGAACCGCCATATGCCTTGGGTGCGGCCCTAAAAAAAGACCAAAAAAAAAAAAAAAAAAAAAAATTTAAGAATTTCAACACCAAGGTCAGCGCGTTCAGCCCAGCACAAGGCCCCTGTAAAGATGGCGCCCACTGTGCCTGTGAGGCTGGCAGGATGGTGGCAGGACGGCAATGGGGCCCCGGGCGCACCTGGTTCTTGCGGTAGTCCTCCTGGGAATGGCGCAGCACGCGGTAGCACAGGCGGAACATGTGCTGGTAGGGGGCGTTCTTCTGGTCCGACAGCTCCTCCAGCCGCACCAGGGGGCCCTCGCCCCCCTTGTCGCGGAAGGGGGCCTTCAGAATGCCAAAGATCTGGGGGAGCAGCCAGAGTCAGGTGAGATCCCCAGACCTGCCCGTGCCCTGATGATCCCAGGAATCCTAAGCCCCCAAATGACCCCCCCGCCCCGATTCCAAGCAAGACCACGACCCCAGTCCACCCACCAGCAGCCCCAGTGCCAGCCCTCACTCCCCTGCCCACTGTGAATTCCAGTCCCAGCTGGGATCCTGAGCAGAGAGTCACCACAGCTCAGGGGTCTGGCCAGACACGGGCCCGCCTTGTCCAAAAAGAAGCTTAACATGGGAACTGAGTGTGGGCGAAAAACTGTGTCAGAAAAGAGACCAAAGAGCCAGAATCAAAGGAAATGGAGGAAATCTTAGTTGGATCCTGGTTCCAAAAATGAACAAGCTTTCAAAAGACATTTTGCGGAGTTCCCGTTGTGGTGCAGCGGAAACGAATCCGACTAGGAACCGTGAGGTTGCAGGTTCGATTCCTGGCCTTGCTCAGTGGGTTAGGGATCCAGTGTTGCCGTGAGCTGTGGTGTAGGTCGCAGGTGCAGCTTGGATCCCGAGTTGCTGTGGCTCTGGCGTAGGCCAGCAGCTACAGCTCCCATTCGACCCCTCGCCTGGGAATCTCCATATGTCATGGGTGAGGCCCAAAGAAAGAAAGAAAGAAAGGAAGAAAAAAGTGATGAGAGGGACTTCCCTAGTGGTCTAATTGTTGCACCACTGCAGCCCAGGTTCAGTCCCTGGTCTGGGAACTGAGATCCCACATCTAGCCACTGCATGCTGTGGCCAGAGGGGGAAAAAAAAAAAGAGGTGATGAGAAACAGCAGGGAGAGCACAGCTGGAGACCAGCTGGAGACAGAAAAGGCGCTGCCGCTTGGTCCCCGCCGCCTCCTCATGCGCAGGCACCTGTTTGAGGATGTTCTGCTCCCTCATCAGCTTCTGCCGCTCCCGGTTGGGCTTGGTGACCATGATGTCCAGCACGTTCTGCCCATTGTTGGGGACATCGCTGACGAAGAACACCAGGTCCTCCAGCAGCTGGATGACAAACCTTCCGGAAGGGACACCAAGGATGACGAGTGTGAGGAGCCTGCCCCCCCACCCCAACCCCTGTCACATGCCCCCATGGCAGCCAGAGGGCTTTCCCCACCCACCAGCCCCCGTGCCCCAGCAGAACCCCCCCGTCGGCCTTCAGTTCCTCTCCCCAGCTTCACCCCGAACTGCTCTGCAAACGCACCCCTTGCCCACCCACCCTGGATTCCGAAGTGCCCCCCAGACAGAGTGTCAGGGTACTCAGATCTGGAAAGGACCAGCAGGGCTCAGCACTTCCACCCTGACTGCCACTTACGAGCTGTGTGACCTTAGGCAAGTCTCTTAACCTCTCTGAGCCTTAGTCCCATCATCAGTAAAACAGGGTAACAATGGCTCTGTGACAGGGTTAGTCTTTGGAGTCCGTGAGCGATGAGGCTTAGCCAGGGCCCTGCAGTGACCAGCGCCCCCCCCCCGTCTCCCCTGCCCCCACTTGGCTGCCTGGCTTCTGCCTTCTGACTCCTTTGTCTATGACATGAGGACCCCAGGAGGACCCCAGGAGGACCAGACCTCTCAGGAAACCTCACGCACCCTGCCCTGAGGCCCACCTGCGGTCATTCTGGCTGATGAAGCCTTCGTTGAGTTTCTCCACGGCGCTGGCCAGCATGGAGCTGGCATCATTGGCAAAGTCCAGGTCTCGGATCTCGGACACAGGGACCGACACGATGGCAAAGGCCTCCTTGTCCTCCTTGGTGGGGCAGGTGCCCAGCTGCAGGGACAGAGGTCAGCGGGGCACCCAGGGACCAGCTTGGCCCGACCCCAGCCCGCATCCGCAAGGGCCCGCACCATGAGCCGGATGGGCCGCTCCTCCTCCACATCGATGGGCACATTGGTGCTCTGGATCCACGTGTTGGTGCAGAGGTGCCGCAGCCGGACGTATGAGTTTCTGCAGGAGGGCGGGACGGAGTCCAGGGAGTGCGCCACAGAGCGCGGCCAGCGTCTGCTGCTCTACCCCAGTGGCTTCCCATCCTCCGCCTGACTCCACACCCAGCGGCAGTGGGATGGGGCCCCAGTCTGCCCAGGTGAGGAGCCCGAGCCAGGGAAGAAAGTCCAGCACGCCGGCCCCAGGCCCCTGCTACCTGCTGTGCTCTCCCAGCCCACGCGCCTCCCCCGCTCTCGCCAAAGCCAAGTGCTCCAAAAACCCAGGCTGGTCTGCAAGCTTGGGACCAAAATTCACTTGCACAAATGAGGCTCTTTAAACTATGCATCCCATTTAGTGCCAACAGCCCCCAATTCAAAGAGGAAATACTCATGTCTTTGATTAAGAAACAATCTCAACATCCCAAGACCTCTGCCCCAAGACTTCTTGGCAGGAGACTGGGGGCCTTTAGGGACTCAGTTAATTCTCCCATCAGCCCTGGTGATGGGTCACTTGATATTCTCACTTTATAGGTGAGGAAGTCAGGCAAAGTGACTGAGTCCGCTGCCTGAGGTCAGACAGCTGCTTAGTGACACGGGAAGTTTCTCGATGTTACGTCCTAGGATCTCAGGGTTAGGGGGCCCTAAAGGTCAGGGAGCCCAGCCCCCACACCCGGTGTACCCCGGACAAGCTGTTGTGCAGCCTGTGCCTGAGCCCCAGGCCGACTGGCTGTAAACACTGCAGAGAAGGCTTGTAGACAGACAGCTGGCACAGGGCGGCACCCAGGGTGTGGGACCCAGGCTGGGCACGTGGCAAGCCTTTGGGGGGGGTGAGCTGCCACCAGCCTCACAGCTGGATTCCCTAGAAGCGGAGGGGGGGGGTCATGCAGTCCTGAGGCCAAAGGAGCTGGGGATGGAGGAGTGGTGGGCACAAGAGTCAGGACAGGATGGCCCAGCCTGGGCACCCGGCCAGTCCCCCGGCGCGTGCTGCCTACCCACCGGGGCACGAAGGAGTCGGTTTTCTGCAGCGTGGTGGGGTCCAGCTCGAAGAGGGAGGCGATGTCGTTGCCGTGCGGCACGGCCACCAGGCGGTACTTGATCTTCTCCCCAGCGTTCCGGCGGCCCGTGCGGCCCTGGGCCCCCTGGGGTGAGGACCCCAGCTCAGGCAGGAGCCCTTCCCTCCTCTCCTTCCAGCCCACCTCTCGGTTCCACGTCCCCTGCGCCGCCCACCCCAGGGTGGAGTCTGGTCACTGCCCCCCTGGTCACTGCCCCCCAGGCCGCAAACCTCCTTAGGGCCTCACCGTTCCTGCCGCCTTGGCGTCAGAGGCGTCACCCTTGTAGCTGGGGTTTTCCTAGACAGAGACACCAGATGGGGGTGCTGTCGGACACCCAGCTCTACCCCATGACTCCCACCCCAAAACAGTGTCCACATAGGACCCTGGGTTAGGACAGGCAGCCACCCCCCGCCTCCAAGGGTGCCCACATCAGCCCCCAAACTCATGGTGCTCCTGCAGGTGCCAACAAGCCCAGGCCCTGCCCTCCAGGGCCCCTCTACATAGACACACAGACCCACAGACACACACACACACACAACACCCTGTGCATCACACACACACACACACACACACACACCCTGTGCATCGCAGACAGACATGGATGCGGATGCGGAATCTAAGTTCCACGAGGGCTGGGCATAGTGCTGCTGGCCTGGGAGGATCACAGCAATGACACGTGTTCACAGTCACGCATGTATTTGAAACACGTGTTGAGTCAATGCACGCGTGAAGGTTGGCAAATGTCCCTGTGCAGCTGTGGGCCAGCCCCTCGTGCGCCAGCTCCCAGCGCCTGAGCTCCCAGGATGCCCTCTGCCCCCACTCACCTCAGCAGCCAGGTAGTTGCCAGTGGCCAGGTGCTTGAAGCGGTACAGGCCGTTCCAGTGGCCGGCTCCTCCACGGCAGGGGTCGTGGTGGACCACCTGAGGGGGGCAGGGGTGAGGCTCTGCGGAGGGGCTGGGCCCGGGCGGACCTCGCCCCCCCGGGGCGCACAGGGCTGGACCAGAGGGCAGGTCTGGGGGGGGAGCAGGGCCTGACCTCCACCTCCCAGAGGGCGTTGGAGCTGGTGGCCGAGGTGGCGGACTGGCGCAGCGTGGTGCGCAGGAACACCTGCAGCTTGCCTCTGTACTCGTCACAAGTCAGGAACTTCTCCTGCTCCGCGTGGAAGAGCCGCACCACATCCCCCTGCGGGCGGCAGGGCGAGGGCTCAGGGCGGGCAGGGACACTCCTGAGGGCAGCCAGCGCTGGGCCGTCAGCCAGGCTCTCTGTCCGCAGCCCCCCCCCCCACCAGCCTGCCCACGTCCAAATCTGCCTTCATTGCCTCCCTCCCCATGCTGTCCTTCTAGAAACCTCACCCGAACTCTTTTTTTTTTTTTTTTTTTTTGGTCTTTTGTCTTTTGAGGGCTGCACTTGCAGCATATGGAAGTTCCCAGGCTAGGGGTCTAATCGGAGCTAAAGCCGCCGGCCTATGCCAGAGCCACAGCAACGCAGGATCCGAGCCACGTCTTCGGCCTACACCACAGCTTACGGCAATGCCGGATCCTTAAGCCACTGAGCAAGGCCAGGGATCGAACCCGCCACCTCATGGTTCCTAGTCAGATTCGTTTCCGTTGCGCCACGATGGGAACTCCCTCACCCGAACTCTTAAGGCCATTCTCACATCACCCCCGCCGCGAAGGGGTACAGTGTCTCCCCAGGCCACGCTGCACCCCTCCTGGGCCCCTTCCTGCCTCAGTGTCAGTAAATGAGGCCCATTTCTGTTGCTCCCCACTGGACTGGGGCAGCTGGAGGACAGGCACCTTGGCCTGGTCACTGGTGTAGCTTTAGACACTGAGACTAGGTCTGGATCCTGGCTCTGCTCTTAAAAGCAGCGTGAGGAGTTCCTGTCGTGGCGCAGTGGTTAACGAATCCGACTAGGAACCATGAGGTTGCGGGTTCGGTCCCTGCCCTTGCTCAGTGGGTTAACGATCCGGCATTGCCTTGAGCTGTGGTGTAGGTTGCAGACGCGGCTCGGATCCCGTGTTGCTGTGGCTCTGGCGTAGGCCAGTGGCTACAGCTCCGATTCGACCCCTAGCCTGGGAACCTCCATATGCCGCGGGAGCGGCCCAAAGAAATAGCAAAAAGACAAAAAAAAAAAAAAAAAAGCAGCGTGACCTTAGAGAAGTCCCTCAACCCCTCAGAGCCTCCGTTTCCCCTTCTGTACAATGGGAACACTAAGGACTCTCCTGTGTATAAGGGGGTAGCACTGTGCACTTACCGCAGCAAGCACCCGCATGGGCTGTTTCACCTAATCCTCCTACCAGCCCCCCGCATGCACTTCCCGTTCTCCCCATCAACAGGCGGAGAAACTCAGGCACAGGGAAAGCTACGTGTCCTGCCAAGGGATGTGCCCCAGAGCCCCCACTCCCTCCCACGGCGGGCTGCCCCCGGCTGCCGCGTCTCTTATTATCAGATAACAGCCTGATCTGTCTTCCCGGCACCAGACACACCAGGTACTCGGTCACCGTCTGTGGAGTGACCGCAGCAGTGAGGGAGTGAGCGAGTGAGTTCACACCGAGTGGGGCAGGTCCTACGGCTGAGCTACTGACTCTCCTGTCCGGCAGTGATGGGCCACAGCGCAAAGGGGGTGGATCTAAGCTTCAGTCTCACTTGTGAGTTGCCTGGAGTCTGACCCGGGAGCCAGGACAGATCCACAGAAACGTCTCGGAGCAGCAGCACGGGGCGTTCTGGAACCAGTGATGCTACTTTTTTTTTTTTTTTTTTTTTTTGATGCTACATTTTCTAAGCACGACACAGAAATGAGGCTGGAATGGGCAATCAGGGAAGGCTTCTGGGAGGAGGTGGCACAAGGGCTGGGCCTTGGCCAATGTGTGGATGATGAACAGGCTTAGGGGAGGGAGGAGGAGGGTGGGAACATCAGAGCAGCCTGGCTGGGGCCCGGGGGCAAAGGTGCCTCGGCAGGCTTCCGAGCAAGGGAGGCCAGTGCATTGGGGGTGGCGGGGTGCAGGGGGGGAACCACCTCCTTAAGGCTTGTCTGTCCCTCTAACAGGCACCCCAGCCACGTACCTGCCAATTTCTCCAGCGGAGGAGCCTACCCTTTTCTTCCCCATGTCTGCGCTCCATACACTGCCTGCACCCCAACCGGCTGGTTCCGAACCCTACAGCCCCACCTGAAGGGCCTCTGAACCCCTCTCTCATCCACGCCTGGTTCTCGGGGTCTCCCCCGGTCTCTCCAGCCCTCCTTCCACTCCCGCTCCAGTCCCTGCAAAGCCTCCACCATGGAGTCTCCCTCGGCGCTGTCCCCCACGGGCCCGTCCCCTCCCCTCCAGACACAGGCCCTGACTCAGCAGCCTTGCCCAGGAGGGCACAGGGCAAAGGGAAGGGGGCCTGGCCTGGAACCATGGAGCAGGCGGTGGGGAGGGGCAGGGTGCTCAAAGGATTGCCCCCACCCCAAGGTGGGGACGGGGACCCCCAGCCCACTGACACCCCCTTAGCAGGAGAGCCAAGTGAGACCAGCCAGGAGCGGGTAGGGGGCTGTGAGGCTGAGACAAGAGAAGGGGCAACCCACCTGTGTCTCCTGGGGGGTGGGGTGGGGGGAAACTGGAGGGGGCACAGGGCCAGACAGGGCCCCACAGGGAGTGGAGCTGGGAAGGTGGCAGCAGGGCCGCAAGGGGGCAGGTGCCTGGTCCTTACCCCTTTCAACACCTCCTCCAGGTGGTCTCGGAACTGCATAAACAGGTTGATCTTCCAGCTGGTGTTGCAGTTCACAGAGTTGACCTGGAGAGGTGGGGAGAGGCCCATCATGCTGGGCAGACCCCCAGCCCTATAGGGGGTGAGGAGAGGCCAACCAAGCCCCCGTCAAAGCACAAGGAGAGGGGTGTTCTCCCAACCGGGCCCCTCGGCCCCAGCCCAGCTGCCCTGGGGCTGCCAAGCTGCGGGCTGCAGCATGGGAACAGCCGCTGGAGACAGAGGGGAGTGGTGAGGCCCAGGCCTCCAGGGGATAGACAGGACTGGAGGAAGGGGCCCCGAGGGTAGGGGGGGAATGCCCCTCTGCTGCAGGGCTGGCCCTGTCACCCACCCGGGTCCTTGCTTTAATCAAAGGAAGCTGACAAGGGGCCAGAGGAGGAATTCAGGTGAGGCTTTACTGGGTTTTGCTGCAGCAGGAGGAGCAAGAACAAGTAACAGGTACCCCCGCTTGCTCCTTGAGGGGGTCCGGCTCTAGTCCCTTAAATAGCGTGGGGGTGGGTCAGCGGGCGGGGCTTAGGTGGCCTGCCTACCCCCTCAGTGGTGCAGTTCCCAGCTTTTGCTCCCAGCACCGCAGATGTGGCAGCTGGTTTGCGGCCTTTTTGTACCTTATCGTCCATGATTTGCCCCAACTGCGCATGCGTGGTCCCTTTTGTCCCTTAGCGTTTCCCTGCACCTGCTGCTCAGCAGACATTCGTCCAGGTGCAGGTGCATGCGCTGCAGCAGAGGTCCCAGTCCCGGCCCCGGGTCAGCCCCACCCCACTCACCTCCTTGCAGCCGGCATTGTCACTGAGCTCGTAATTGCTGGCGTGCAGAGGCTGCCCAGCGTTGACGGGGTTCAGGATCACCTTGTCCCCCACGACCACCTATGGGGACAGGGGAGCAGGGTGAGGGGGGTGAGCTGGGACCCCGGCTTCTCTCTGGTCAGTCCACCCCCTAAGAAAGGAACCTCCATATCGAAGAGCCTGGAGAAGCCCCCCTGCAGCTGCGGCCTGCACCTTCCAGCAGGCCCAACCCAGCCCTGTCCTCACATTGTCCCCATTGCTCCGAAGCTTCCAGAAGGGCTGGATGAAGAGCCAGGAGCCCTCATTGCCCGTGGCGTCCAGCGTCACCCTCATGGCGTTCTTCTCCAGCAGGGCCGGCAGCCGCTTGTTCACGGTCAAGTACTTGTTGCTCTTCATGTGCAGGAGCTGGGGGGGCAGGCGGGACAGAGTCACCCCAGGAGGCTGGCCCGTCAGAGGAGAGGCCCTGGGAGGCAGCCTGGACTCTTGGTCAGAGCCTGACACACATACTGTGTGAGACACACAGATACGAACACGTAGAGACACAGCCACGCGCACAACCACACACCCAGTCACACACCTGTGGGATCACACAGAGGAGCTTCCGTGCAGTGCGTCACGCGGCCTTAGAACAACCGAGGGCGAAGCACTGTCCCTGCCTCATTCTGCAGAGGGGCACACACAGAGGCTCGGGGAATAAAGTAACTCGCCCAGGCCACAGAACCAAGACTCGAACCCGGACCTCCTGGCTCCAGAATCTGTGCAGATGACCACACAGCCGTGGGCACGGCTACCCAGGCCACATAGCAACGGGCAGACACGCAGTCACAGAGACAGGCCTGGGTTGGGTGGTGCCCTGGCAGCTGGCACCCCTCCCCCATGGCACCCCCTCCCTGCTGTCTCACCTGGATCCCAGCTCACCCAGATCACACCTCACCTGGATCCCAGCTCACCTGGATCACACTGCCGTACTTCACGACGTCCCCATGCACCTTCTTGTTCTCCGTGTCGTTCTGCTTCTGCTCCATCTGGGCCGCGTGCTGCACAGACACACAAGGGTGAAGGGCGGGCCCAGAAGCCCGCTCCTGGTGGGACACAGCCCACCCCTACACACACACACACACACACACACACACACACACACACACACACACACACACAGACATCCTGGCACTGCCCCCAGAAGACCCCAGAGGCTTTCTAGTCCAGTGCTCCCACTACTGATGGCAGAATGAAGCTGAGCGCAGAGGGGCAGCCAAGGCCGTACAGCTCACAGCCTGGGGATCTCAACCCCTCCCCCCTGTTCCCCACCTTCCCTAGAGGGGGAGGGGCATGTCTGCAGGCCATGAGCCCCCTAGACCCCAACACCTCAGGACCCCTTCTCACCAGACTCCATTTCCTCCTCTTCCTCCTCCACCCCACGCATCTCTGACCCTTCCTCCCCAAACTGTGCCCCCAGCCCACTGCTTCCAGGGAGCCTTCCCTGACTGGCCACATCCAACTCAGAGGGAGCCACCTCTGGTGCCTCCGGGACTTGGTTGCATCCCAGCAAGGACACCTTGTTAGGCTCTTCCGACCCATTAGACTGGAAGCTGCCTGAGGACAGACACGGCCTCCATCAGACTGGCCATTCCTGGAGGGGGGGGCTCTGTTGCCTCCATCAGACTGGCTCTCTGCCCCTTTCAACAGCTTAGTCCTATTATCCGGCCTCATGCCTGAGGCTGGAGCCAGGGTGGCTGATGGGGAGCCTTGGCACGGACCACGTGACTTTCCACAGACCTACCGTGTACGGCTGGGTGACCATGTGTGGTTCTGAGTGTCTGTGCGCGTGCAAATGCCCTACGCCCGGTCCAGACCCACAGTTCGGCCTCGGTCTGTGACGGCCCCCAGCCCAGCACAAGAGATGATTTATAACAGAGCTCCGCAGCCCCCACCCAGCTCCTTTCCCGTCCAACTCACAGCCCTCCCCAAGTCACAGCCACCCCCTCAGGAAAGCAAGGTCTGCCAGATGGGGGCGGGGCCCCCGGCCCCAGGGAGGGTCTCAGAAGCGGGCTGCAAAGTCACTGACCACAGCCAGGCCTCCCACCCTCCCTTTCACGGAGACTGGGCTTGGGGCCCTGGGCTCTGTCCAGAAAGAACCACCCAAGGTCTGAACTGCGAGGCCTGTGAGCAGCCAGCAGGCTCTGACACCACACACAAAGGTAGCAGAGACCTAGCGGCCACCCAGGCCCCGCTACAAACTCACAGGACGCCCACAACAGCCAAGCTCCCTCCAGGGCCCCAGGCTCCAACTCTATAAGATGAGGGGAGAGGTTAAGATGAGTTCTCAAGTCGGGTCCCTGGAGCTGCTGTGTCCAGGAGCCACAGCAACTCCATGTACAGCTGTGCAGGTTGTGCCCTGCACCATGGGGTCCAGCTGAAGGCCCAGGTCGGGGCTGAAGTGCAGCCTCCCCTCCCACTCACAGAGCCATGTGCCCTGCCTGGTACAGGGCCGTGCCAGCCACTAACTGGCACGAAGGGGCCAAAGGGAGGTGTGGGCCGCCGGAAGAGCAGGCTCCTGCCCCTCACCTCATTCTCGGCGACACACACCGCTCTCCGGCACAGCGGGCTTTAAAAAGTCCTGGGCCCCCAGCAGCTCCGATGAGCGGCGGCCCTGTGCGCTTACGCATGCGGGGGCCCTGCACACACACCTGTAACTTCTGCAGCAGCACCACGTCGGCGATCTTCTCCTTGTCCTGCTTGGTCTGCTTGGCCTTCCAGTACTGCTTCTGAGCCGAGTAGCGGTTCATGGGGCAGACCTTGAACAGGCAGTCTGGGGGCGGGGGGTGGGCAAAAGGAGAGAGACACGGGTTCAGGCCGACCTGCAGCCCTGCCCGCAATCCCACTGGCCCTCCCAGCCCTCCCCACACCCCACGGCGGGGAGGAGGGGAGGCAGCACATCCTACGGAGAAGGGAGACCCCGGGGCAGGTCTGAGAAGATTTATCAGAGGCTCCCCTGGGAGATTTATCAGAGGCTCCTGGCCGCTCCCCCCATGCCTGCCTGTGTCCACTCACAGCAGTGTCCCCCTCTGGCCAACCTCCACCTCGCCTCCAGATGCCTGGGAAGGGGCATCCTCATCCCTCCTGCATCAGGTGGTGACAGGGGCGGAGGGGACAGTCTGCAGTGACCCTGGGGCATCAGGCTGAGCTTCTAGTCCCTGAAACCAGCTCCTTCCTGCCTTCGTGCTCCTCCTGGAACCCTCCTCAGTAATTCTCTGGCACGGGCTCTGCGTCTAGGGACCCTCAGGAGGGGCCCATTAGAATTCCACAAACAGGTCTCTAATGCTTGATTCCTCTTTTCGGAAGCAGACAAAACATTACTGATTTCCACAAGCCCAGACACTAGAAAGAGCACCAGATTTTTCTATGTATGGAAAGGCGACATGAGATGGAAAATCCTATTTCAAGTGTGGCGGGCCCAGCGAAACGCTGGCACAGGGATTGGGTCTGTCTGATCATAGCAGGGCCCTGCTGTGAGGTGGTGAGCTCCCCATCAGGGGAGGGATCCCAGGGGGGCACAGGGTTCCTCTAAGACCCTCCCAGGCCGAAGGGCCATGGCTCCAGATTGGCGATGCCCCTGCAGCAGGAGCACAAGAGGAAGATGGTTGTGCGGGGAACCTGGGAGGGACCCCCGGGGAACAGATCACAGAGATGCCCCCCCGCCCCCACAGGTCCCCTCCTCTGTCCTCTTAAAGGAAGGCTATGCCATGCAGGGGGCACCACTGGGTTCTGCAAAGCCCACAGCAGGCAGAGACCCTGGTCATCGGGAAGGGAAACTGAGGGAGTCAAAGTTTCCAGAGAACAGACCCTCCCTGAAGGGGAAGAAAGGCCACACACCCCTCCCTAAGCAGATGGAGCTGCTGCCCCTCCCGGCCCAGTCTGGCACCACCAGCGTGGGTGGGCGTCCCCTCGGCAGCAACAGCTCGCTTGCTGGAGAGAATGTGTCTTTATGGGGCTCTGCTCAACCTTCAAGACCGGGGTGTCCGCCCTCCAGGAACTCCTTCTGCTTCTTTAGGCCAAGCCAGACCCCTCAGGGCTCCCCCTGGTCACCACGTCACTCTCACTAACTTGTTAGAGGCCACTGGTTCCCGGCAGGAGGGTGGATAGGGCCAAACCAGGGGGTGTTTGGAAATTGGGGGGGTGGATTTAGGTTGTCCCAACAACTGAAATCACAGCCAGCATCCAGCAGGCAGGACCGGGTCCCTGGTCACCTGCTCCTGACACAAACAGCCTGCCGCTGGCTCAGCAGGACAGCCGCCAGCAGTGCTTGGGCTGAGCAGCGCAGACACACAGCCTTGTTTGCGTTGTTTTAGCAAATGCCAACTTTCCCGGGAATGCAACTCCCATATAAACTGAGGGAATCTGTGTTGCCCTTTGTCTTGTTCCAGCCTCACAAGGAGATTTTTGCTGTTTCAGAGAAACGCATCACTCGCGGCCGCCGAGTCCATGAGTCAGAGGCAAGCTCTGACTGCTCCCTCACATCTGCCAGTTGTGCCCAACATTTACCTCCAGAAGCTACATAAGACTTTTGTTATAAATTGCCTTCCTGGGACTTCCCCAGTGCCCTTGCATGTGAAGGATCCAGCACTGTTACAGCTGTGGTTCTGATCACTGCTGTGGCACAGACTCCATCCCTGGCCCAGGAGCCCAGGAGCTATTACATGCTGCAGACGCAGCAGAAAAAATAACAATAAATTGCTTTTCTTTTATTTCTCTTTCTGACATGCTTATGGCATTATATTGGCCTCACTCCCTCCCCTGAACATCCCCCTCTTACTTTATTATAGATAAATATGGAGATGAATAGGAGTTCCCATTGTGGCGCAGCAGAAACGAATCCGACTAGGAACCATGAGGTTGCAGGTTCAATCCCTGGCCTCAGTGGGTTAAGGATCTGGCGTTGCTGTGGCTGTGGTGTAGGCTGGCAGCTGTAGCTCCAATTCGACCCTAGCCTGGGAACCTCCATATGCCGTGGGTGTGGCCCTAAAAGGCAAATAAATAAATAGATAAATAAATAAAATATGGAGATTAATAGATTTTTTTTTTTTTTTTTTTTTGGCTGCTCCCAAGACATGCAGAAGCTCCCAGGCCAGGGATCAAACCTGAGCTGCAGCACTGACAATGCTGGCTCCTTAAACTGCTGAGCCACTAGGGAACTCCAGGTTGTATTATTTTTGAATTCCACTGTATAACATTAAAGGGGTCCTGATTCTGACAGGCTGGTCTGCTTATATTTTAACCGCGCCCACCAGACTCTGAGGGCAGGCAGGCAGAGCTGAGCCCGGAGCTCACTGCTGTGTCCCCAGCCCATAGCCCGGGGCTTAGCCAGTGTCTGGCAGGCGAACACACCAATCTAGAAAAGAGCCTCCGGTGTGTGATCAGGTGGGGCCAGAATTTAGCCTTGAAGGGAGGGAGAAGAGGGATCAGGGGTAATGCCTCATTACAAGTGGCAGGAAGGGCGAGAGAGGCACGAGATGCAGTGGTCATGTGGGCCGGCCGCCTCCCGGGCCCGGCAACCTGAGCCAGGAGGGACACCAGCTCTGAGTGGGCCCAGAGCAGGGAGGACAGCAAAACCAGAAATTCACAGGCCCTGGGGTCCTGAGCAAGCTGCTCCCCCTGCCCCTCGCCCAACCCAGAGAGGATAAAAGGAGGGGAGACGGATGCTGCCCCAGGGTGCCTGAGAGCAGGGGGTCCCACACCCTTCTGGCCTGAGTCCCCTAGAAAATACACCCAGGGTCACCGCTACCCTGAAACACCATGGGGACCTCCTCTCCCTGGGGGCTGAGCAGACTCTGGGCATGACAGACTGAGAGCCATCGTTGGGATCTGCTCTGAACCAGCCTGACCAGAAAACAATAAGAGCAACCGGAATTTTCAAATGTATATTATTGTAAGACTTTTTTTTTTTTTTTTTCTGGTCTTTTGTCTTTTTAAGGCCACACTCGCTGCATATGAAGGTTCCCAGGCTAGGGGTCCGATCAGAGCTGTAGCTGCCAGCCTACACCAGAGCCACAGCAACACAGGATCCGAGCTGCGTCTGCAACCTACACCACAGCTCATGGCAATGCCGGATCCTCAACCCACTGAGCAAGGGCAGGGATCGAACCCACGTCCTCATGGATCCTTATCAGGTTCGTTAATCACTGAGCCACAACGGGAATTCCAAGACTTCTTAAAGAACTGGCAAGACAGTGAGGAACTGTCCAGCCAGAACTAAAAGGAGGTCAGGGAGATATAGGAACACACCCAAGAGACTTTTGTCCTTGGGTATTTGCTGAGTCCAGAAAACATGACATTTGATTTTGACGCCTCACCAGGTAAAGGGGCAGACATCCCAGCCCAGACAGGGAAGGTGGGACATGTAACAGGAAACCTTCCCTCAATGAGCTTGGACCCCAAAGGGCCACAACTCCCAGGTATAGGCTGAACCCAGAGGACGGCTCCTTCCAGGAATCAGAGCCAGATAGGAGTCCCCTGGATGGTGCCAGAAACCCCAAACTCGAGCTTGGCTTGGCAGTCATGGACGCGGTGCCCCCAGGAATCTGGGAATGAGATACGCACAGCCTCTCTGAAGGAAGGTACCTTCCTCCTCGTCCACAACCACTCAGACCAAATGTTTACATGCAGTGACGCATACACAGTCAGGTAACCAGGAATCCTGGGAACCAGGGGCCATGAGAGAGAACAAACCCACAAGACACACACCAGAAACACACATGAAGAGACGTCAGACACACACATCATCTGTAAGATGGGCCTATTCTGGTTAAACCAATAAAAGAAAAGCTTGAGGATCCCTACAGAGAACAAGAAACAACAAAATATGACACAGCAGAATGAAAAAGAAACAAATAAAATTTCTAGAAATAAAAAGCTTCACAGAAAGAGAAAGACAAATACCATACGACATCACTTATATGTGGAATCTAAAATGTGGCACAAATGAACCTATCTACAGAACAGAAACAGATTCACAGACATAGAGGGAGTTCCCATCATGGCGCAGCAGAAGCAAATCCGACTAGGAAACATAAGGTTGCGGGTTCAATTCCTTGCCTCATTCAGTGGATTGAGGATCCGGCATTGCCACAAGCTGTGGTGGAGGTTGCAGATGCAGCTCGGATCTGGCATTGTTGTGGCTGTGGCGTAGGCTGGCAGCCACAGCTCCAACTGGACCCCTAGCCTGGGAACCTCCATATGCCAAGGGTATGGCCCTAAAAAGACAAAAGACCAAAAAAAAAAAAAAAAAAAAAAAAAAAAAAAAAGATTTACAGACGTAGGTAGAAAACAGATTTGCAATTGCCAAGGGTGGGGGGGAGTGGGATGGATGGGGAGTTTGAGGTTAGTAAATGCAAACTATTCCATTTAGAATGGACAAGCAATGAGATCCTGCTGCACAGCACAGGGAACTATATCCAGTCTCTTGGGACAGACCAGGATGTTAAATAATATGAGAAAGGGAATACAGTATATATATCTATGACTGGGTCACTATGCTGTACAGCAGAAACTGACACAAGGCTGTAAATCAACTACACTTCAATAAAAATAAATAAATGTAAAAAGTTTCAAATTCAAAACTCATTGAATGTATTTAACAGGAGATGCATTCTAATGATATTCTATCCAATTCTCTGAAGGATGGTTGAGCCCCATTAAAAGGACTTCCCAGCCCACCAGGGTCTGAGGCTGTGTCTGAACACAGCACACTGCCCTGAGGCACAGAGCACCCTGGCAGAGGGATGAAGCCAGCAGAGATCCCTCCCTGCTCCTGATTCCTCTATATCTTTCTTTGAAACTTGCTACCTGGAATGTGACAATTTTGTCTTGTTCTCTTATGTAGATGCTCTCTCACAGCCTTGGCCATAATACAGCCAAAAAATGCTTGTTGAATGAATAAGTGATTTGAGCTCTCCGAAATGTTTGCTACCCACCTCACACTTTTACTCTGCTGTGCTCTTTGCCCAAAGGTAGCCCTGTCCAAACCCCAGGAAGGGTCAGTACTTTCCTTCCCACCAAACTACAGGGCACAAGGGCAACCAGGAGATCTGGTCCACACAGAAGCAGCAGCACCAAAGGCCAAGAGAAAAGTCTGGGTCTGGGGCCTTTCCTACAGTAAGGACTGTGTGCTAGGGGGGCAGGTACCTGTGGGCAAGGGGACACAGGGCTGTGAGGCTCAAACAAGAAGATATTCTTTTCTCTGGTTTTTTTTTTTTTGGGGGGGGTTGCGTTTTAGGGCCATACCTGCGGCATATGGAGATTCCCAGGCTCGGGGTCAAACTGGAGCTGCAGCAGCTGGCCACAGCCACAGCCACAGCAACACAGGATCCGAGCCTAGTCTGCGAACTACACCACAGCTCATGGCAACATTGGATCCTTAACCCACTGGGCAAGGCCAGGGATCGAACCAGCACCCTCACGGTTACTAGTCGGATTCATTTCTGCTGCGCCACGACAGGAACTCTGAGGATATTCATTTAAGAAGCCATTTGGGAAGTTCCTACGTGGTGCAGCGGGTTAAGGATCCAGAGTTGCCCCAGCTATGGCTCAGGCTGCAACTGCCCCTTGGGTTCGATCCCTGGCCTGGGAACTTCCACATACTGTGGGTGCTGCCAAAAATTAAATAAATAAATAAACTGATGTTCTTCCAAAATGACTAAGGTATACAATACTCCAACAACCACCGCTTCATAGAATCAACCCGGCTTGGGGGGACTTTAAAAATACAAACTCTCAAGTCCCCCTAGACCTAGGTGGTAGGGTGAGATCCTGGGATATGCATTTTTTTTTTTTTTTGCTATTTCCTTGGGCCGCTCCCACGGCATATGGAGGCTCCCAGGCTAGGGGTCAAATCAGAGCTGTAGCCACTGGCCTAGGACAGAGCCACAGCAACGCGGGATCCGAGCCGCTTCTGCAACCTACACCACAGCTCACGGCAATGCCGGAGCGTTAACCCACTGAGCAAGGGCAGGGACCGAACCCGCAACCTCTTGGTTCCTAGTCGGATTCGTTAACCACTGCGCCACGACGGGAACTCCGGGATATGCATTTTTAGAGGTACCCCCAACCCAGATCCCAAATGATTCCAGGATTGAAAGGCACCAGCAGAGTTGATTTTTTTTTTTTTTTTTTTTTTTTTTTTTACTTTTTACGGCCCCACTCGCAGCATATGGAGGTTCCCAGGCTAGGGGTCAAATCGGAGCTACAGCGGCTGACCTACACCACAGCCACAGTAACGCCACATTTGCAACCTACACCACAGCTCACAGCAACACCAGATCCTTAACCCACTGAGTGAGGCCAGGGATCAAACCCACAACCTCATGGTTCCTAGTAGGATTCTTTTCTGCTGTGCCACAATGGGAACTCCAGCACCACATAGATTTGAGACGAGCCTAGAACACAGAGGATAAGGCTACGTGCCACGATTATTCATAAGCTCTGTGTAAGTCATGTAAACACCTGTTTTTAATCTTTCTCAACATTTACCTTATAGAACACCAAAGACTCCACCATGGTTACAGAAGAGAATGCAAAGCTTATTCAGTTTTATGGGGGAGGGTGGTTTTGTTTGGGGTTTTTATTGCCGCACCCTTGGCATGTGTGAGTTCCTGGACCCAGGATCAAACCCGAGCCATGGCATCGACAGGGGCCACTGCAATGACAATGCCAGATCCTCAACCGACTTTGGCACCAGGGAACTCCCCCCCAAAATAAATATTTTATAAATGCTTAAAACTACAGTCTAGGGAGTATTTGCATTACTTTTTATAAAAGGGGGAAATCGGCGTTCCTGTTGTGGCGCAGCAGAAACGAATCCAACTAGGAACCATGAGGTTGTGGGTTTGATCTTTGGCCTCGCTCAGTGGGTCAACGATCCAGCGTTGCCATAAGCTGCAGTGTAGGTCGCAGACGCGGCTCGGATCCTGCATTGCTGTGGCTGTAGTGTAGGTCGGCAGCTGCAGTTCCAATTTGACCCCTAGCCTGAGAATCTCCATATGCTGTGGGTGTGGCCCTAAAAAATATATAGTAATAATAAAATTAAAATAAAAGGGGGAAAGAGAAGATTAAGAACAAAATTGTACGTGGCCAAGAAACACAGAAGAGGCTCCCTCTCACTAAGAGTCAGAGGAATGCAAATTAAAAGCTCAGCGAGGTGCCATTTCACACCCAGCAGGCTGGGCAACACTGAAGCGGGACAAAACAAGTATGGCCAGAATGGGGTGCAGCAAGGTGCACGGGGTGTGTGCAGCCACAGCCTGCTGGGGCTGAGGTAGGGGGAACTGCACAGCCCCCGCGGAGGCAGCAAGGCCCTCCAACCAAGGCAGAGGAGCCCCCTCCTGGGCACCCCCACTTCGGAACACACCCAAGAAACCCTTGGCCTCGAGCCCAGGGAGACATACCTGTAGAGGTGACCCTGGCATCACACACAATTGCCAAAAACTGCAAATGAGCTAAACATCCGTCAATAGGGGAACCAATCCAAGGCTTGCGGTTTACTGACCCAGCGGAATATTACGTAGCAATTAAATAGATGAACAACAGCCACTATAGCCATGCATGTTGATACAGAGAAATCTCAAAAACAGTGCAGAATGAAAAAAGTGCAGAAAGATCTGTTTCAAAGGCTACCCTCAAAATACACGATTGAAAAATGGAAAAGAAAACTCTATGTAAATCCTGGAAATAGCTCTATGTATGAACAACAAAAGCATAAGAACAGGTCCCTGAAAGACATGCAATTTCTGAGTGTGTCTGCCTCTGGGGAGGGGGAAACGGAGAGGGGTCAAGGCGAAGACATAGGGGGCGAGGGTGGCTTTGGCACAAACATAAGATGCGATCTCTCTTTTTTTTTTTTTGTCTTTTTGCCTTTTCTAAGGCCGCTCCCACGGCATATGGAGGTTCCCAAGCTAAGGGTCCAATCAGAGCTGTAGCCACCGGCCTACACCAGAGCCACAGCAACACGGTATCTGAGCCGCATATGTGACCTACACCACAGCTCACAGCAACGCCGGATCCTTAACCCACTGAGCAAAGCCAGGGGTCGAACCTGAAACCTCATGGTTCCTAGTCAGATTCGTTAACCATTGTGTCATGACGGGAACTCCAATCAACTATAATTTTTTTTAAATTTTTTAATTTTTTAATTTAAAAAATTAAAATGACAAAACCTTGGAGTTCCCGCTGTGGCACAGTGGGTTAAGGATCCAGCATTGCCACAGCTGTGGCTCAGATTTGACCCCTGGCCTGAGAAACTCCATATACTGAAGGTATAGACATTAAAAAAAAAGGACCTGAAGAAACACAGCAAAAAGGACTTGAGAGAGCTCAGTAGTGGGTCCATGAGTGTGTGTTATTCTTCTCTTTACTCTTTTTTTTTTTTTTTTTTAAACTTTCTAGGGCTGCACCCGCGGCATATGGAGGTCCCTAGGCTAGGGGTCCAATCAGGGCTACAGCTGCCGGCCTACGCCACAGCCATGGCAACACCAGATCCAAGCTGCATCTTCGACCCACACCACAGCTCATGGCAACGCCGGATCCTTAACCCACTGAACAAGGCCAGGGATCGAACCCGCAACGTCACGGTTCCTAGTCGGATTCATTTCCTCTGCGCCATAATGGGAACTCCCTATTTTTCTCTTTACTCTTGTACAGTTGAAATGGGTCTTAATAATAGTCAAAGTAACAATAAACCAGGCTCGGCAGGTAGATAAGTAGAGCAGAGGCACAAGACTGGGGGCACCCAGTGTGTAAGCAGGAGAGGCCTCTCCTCATCCCCCTGGGTGGGTGAGTGAGACCTCACATTTCACGGGGTCGCTGCAGCTGGGGTGTGAGCACTGAGCTGCCCTGAGGTCGACTGCAGGGCCGGGGCTTCTGAGCTGAGTCTTTGCACCCAACATGGAGGAGAAAACGGGCTTGTGGGAGGGGACCTGCCCAGGTCAGGCCGGGCCAGGTGAGCAGGACTCGGAGCAGCCATAAACCAAGACGTCTTCAGCAAAGCGAGAGCAGGGAGGCAGGGCTGGCGCAGGGCGCCCTACCCACTGGGGCCCCAGCAGCCTGGGCCTCCCAGGGCCCAGCAAACACTGGAAAGAATTCCCTGAACGTGCTGGGGCTTGGGAGGGCCTCGGAAGGTGGTGGGAGATGAAACCACAAACTGGGAGCTCATCAGAGGCTGACGGAGGCAGGCCGGGGGCTTCCCTGGCTTTGCCAGCCCAGCCTGGGGGCCTCCACGATTGGAGCAGCTGGGGGTTCCCAGGGATGGCTGGGCCCACCCCAGGGTGCCCTCAGGCCACAGTCGTCTCTGATGACCTCTCAACAACTTCTGAAAGGCCTGCCATGGTCCCCACAGCCTCACCGGGACCTCCCTCCAGGCTGTTGGCAGGAGAAACGGGGAGCCCTGAGAGCCGGCCTCCGGGGCTGGAGACCAAGCTCCGCCTTCTCGTCTCCGGGCTTCGGTCTCAAAACTCAAGAGGCTGGAGTCCGCGTCTCCCGTCCCAAGTTCTCACGCTCCGCCTTGTGCCCGGCAGCTGTGGGGCCGCACGGAGACCAGGCTCTGGCCCTTGTCTCAGATCCAAAGAGGCCCAGATGGGGTCCAGAGGGGCCACACCTGCCTCACCAAGACCCCGCAGCCCCGATGGGGCTGGAGGGCAGGGAGCCACTGAGCCCCTGCAACCCCGGGGCCAAGGGGACCCCAGGGCAGCTCGGATCTGGGATGGGCCCTGCTCTCGGCTTCGGGAACATAAAGAGGAAAAGAAAGGAGCGGGAAGGAACAGACTGGGGGGGGGAACAAGGCGTCAAAGGAGCATTTGTTCTGCTCAGTGGCTTTTTTGTTGTCAACACTTGGCCCCAAACTGTCTGCCGGAACTCTAGGGCTAATCTTCCCGCCACACCCTCCACTTGTCACCACCTATCAGGCTACGCGGCTGGCTGCACACACCGCGACACACCTTTCACCCCCAGTCCTCGCCCTGGCACAGCCTGACCCGGCCCCTCACCACCCTGGCCCCTCTGAGTGCTTCCCAAGACGGGATGGGCTCCCTGGCACAGGGAAACCTGCCCCCCTGCAGCCTCAAAGCCCCCCTATTTCTGGCCCAGGAAGGCCCCAGTCCCCACCGCTGCCACCCCCACGTTCAGGCCCCCAGCGCAGGCCAGTCAGAGCCGCGCCTCTAAGCAGGGGGCCCACATGAGCACCCCGAGATCCCCACGTTTAGCGAGAGTGTGGCCCACAAATGTGAAGAACAGCAGAGGGACTGGGGGAGAAGCCAGGGAGGAATGAGGGGAGAGGCGACATGGCCAGACAGTGCAGGACACAGGGGTCTCAGGACACAGGACACAAGGGTCTCAGGACACAGGACACAGGGGTCTCAGGACACAGGACACGGGGTTCTCAGGACACAGGACACGGGCGTCACAGGACACGGGGGTCTCAGGACACAGGACACAGGGTCTCAGGACACAGGACACAGGGGTCTCAAGACACAGGACACAGGGTCTCAGGACAGAGGGTGTCTGGCCATGAGGACAGCACAGGGCCGGACGCAGGGCCCCTTCTCTAGGCGCGTCCGGACCTAAGACCCCCAGGCAACACCCCTGCAGAAGCCTGTGATAGAAGCAGAAGCAGAACAGTGGACCTGGCCCCCACGGGCTGCGAGGCCCCCGCATTTGTCCTCCACTCCCCCACGGAGGGGCAGCGCCCGGCCCTCCCAGCATCTGTCTCCAGGACAATCCGGCTGGCCTCCCCCAGGGCAGACTGGGTGCACAGCCAGCGTGTTCCCGCCTGCTCCCACCCTGCCCAGCACGCCCAGGAGTGCCTGCTTGTCTGCCACAGCCTCCCAGGTAATCACAGTGACACCACAGTGACAGCAGGGTGTCACCTCATTCTCATGAGGGCCCCCAGGCCTGCGGGTGGGGCTGCTGACCATAGAGGACACAGAGGGGGAGGGTGCCTGCCCAGGGTCACACAGCAGAGCCCGGTCCAGCACCACAAGGTCCCCAAAGGCAGGACTCATGCACACGGCCCAGGGCTGAGGATAGCACGGGGGCCAGGAGAAGGGACTGGGGACCTCACCATCCCGTGGGGAGATGGTGACACAGAGAAGGGCCTCTGAACACCTAGGAAGTCTCTTTTCCCCCCATCCCTCAGAGGACACCCAGTCGTCCAGACACAGAGAGCCCTGTGGGTGGCAGGGGGTTGGGGGAGAACAGCTGGCCAGAAGTGGGTGTGCCCCCGAGAAGTGGGGTGTGGTCCCCAGGAAATGAAGGGAGAGGCCAGCCAGCAGGGCAGGATGGCATCGAGCAAGCCCACGGGGCCGGGGGTTGGGGGTGGGGGTTCTCCACAGACGGCAGCGCGTCCAACCTGCCCCCTGGGTCCCGGAACACGGCAGCCTGGGGTGGGGGGTAGCGGGGGTCTCACCTCGGAACTTCTTAGGAGGGTTGTCCAGGTCCCCGGCCGCGGGCTCCACCACACAGCGGTCATCCACCAACCTAGGGGACGCGGAGCTGGGTCAGTGGAAGAGAAGAGACCACCTCCCCAGGCACCCCCAGGGACCCCTCCCTCGGGGCAGAGGACTCCAGGGCACCAGAGGGGGCCTCCAAAGAAACCAGCAAACCCTCCCTCCCCCTGCCCCGCTCTTAACGGCAAGGTGAGCCCAGGGGAGCCCCCAAGAAAAACAGACAAACCAGCCCCCCCAGCCCCTTCCCCCACCCTCCCTCCAGCCCCTCTTCGACCGGTCCCCACCCCCAGCCATAGCTGGGTCAGCCCTGCAGGGTCTGCTGCCAGTCTGGGCTGTCACACACTGCAGCTGTAACTCCTGTCGTCACCCCAAGACCCTCCCAGACCTGAAGGGCAGTGGGCGACGGAGGACGGAGAAGGGACAGAGGGACAGAAACAGGGAGAGATCAAGAGAGACAGAAAAAGATAGTAGCGTCAGAAAGATAAAAGGGTAAGAAACAGAAGCCGGGAGAGACCAGAGATGGACGATGGAGGAGAGAAGCTCATGTGACACCGAACCAGGGGGACAGGCCTCCAGGTCTCAAAGACAGGACATAGAGCCTGCCCTTCCCGACCTCAGCCAGGCCCATCTCACACCCTCCTCTGTGGCCACCCTTGGTTTGGTTTGGCTTTTTTCTTTTCATGGCCGCACCTGCCCACATGGAAGTTCCCAGGCCTGGGGGTCACAGCCACGCCACGCCAGATCTGAGCTTGCGGCAATGCTGGATCCTTAACCCACTGAACCCACATCCTTGTGGATACTAGTCGGCTTCTTAGCCTGCTAAGCCACGACGGGAACTCCTGATCACACTTGGGCCTGAAACTCCTCCCTCAGAGCCAAGACTGGGGTTATTCCTAAGTCCTGGGAGAACATCCACCCACCCACCCATCTGTCCCTGCACTTAACCATCTGCAAAGCCACCCCAGCCAAAGGGATGACAATGACCCCCCCTTTCAGAGGCCAGTTCCATCTCAGCCCTTCACAGCTGCTGCCTCTGAATTCTCATCAACTTCCCCACAAGGGGCTAGTCATGCACACATCTCACAGAGGAGGAAACTGGGTTTGAACATGAAATAAAGTGCCCCAAGTCACAGAGCTAATTCCAAATCCTCCTTCTGCTCCTCCCCTCCTTGGAGTGGCTAACAAGGCCTCTTGTGATCTGACCTCACCCACTCCGTAGGTGGCCTCGCAACTTCCTTGTCCCAGCCATGCTAAACCTCCAGTCAATCCCAAGGTCCCTCGAGCTCTCATCTCCACAGAGGTGGTCTGAGCAGTTTCACTGTCCTCCGTGCCCAGAACCCCCTGGATCCCCTCCAAGCCTTGGGCCTCCCAGACCTCCCTTCATTCTTCCACCCTCAGCCCCTCCTGCTCTGGGGAGCCCTGCCAGGCCATGCCCTCCCTCCCCCGTGTTCCTGAAGCCCTTGGTCCTGGCCTCTCCTGCTGCCACACCTCTTTTACTGCAACTACTTGCCAGGTCTATATGGAAAGTTCCTTGAGGATAGGATCCTGGGTTTTTCTTTTTCTTTTTAGGGTCACGCCTGCAGCAAATGGATGTTCCCAGGCTAGTGGTCAAATCAGAGTTGCAGGAATTCCCGTCGTGGCACAGGGGTTAACGAATCCAACTAGGAACTATGAGGTTGGAATCAGAGCTACAGCTGCCAGCCTACACCACACCTCACAGCGACACCAGATCCTTAACCCACTGAGCGAGGCCTATGTCCTCATGGATGCTAGTCAGATTCGCTAACTGCTGAGCCACGACGGGAACTCCACATGTCATCTAATTTTCTAAATCTCCTTTGTTATTATGTCCGTGCTGCAGGCAGGGAAACCAGAGTACAGAGAGGCACACACGGCCAGCAAGTGGCAGAGCTGAGCTCTGAGGCCAGGCTGTGGGGACCTCACAGTGACAGTGATGGTGGGGGGGGGGCGCTGGTTGTGAGGACCTACTCGGTCCCCTCCCCCTCCCCAGCCTCCAGCCCAGTCCTCGGCCCTCTCCTCTTGACCACCTGCACTCAGGCCCCGGGTCATCTAGGCCACAAACACGGGTTCAGATCCAACCGCCCCCTCCACAGCTCCACGTCGAGTGCCACAGGCTTGCTCTGAACCGAGCACCCGCTCCGCCCTGCATGTGCCCTTCCTGAAGGCCTCCCACCACAGCTGATGGCAACTCCACCCTTTCAGTGGTTTCAGCCCCAAACCTTGGACCAATGCTCGGTCCTCTCCTCCACTCACCCTCAACCCCAATCTGTGAGGAAACCCCATGAGCTTGATCTTTAAAATACATGCAGAATCAGACTTCTTTTCATCATGCTGCCACCGCCGGTCCAACCCCACTCAGCAGCCCCCCCACCTGATGGAATCGCCTCCTCACAGCTGACATCCCCTCTCATCCCCCTACAGCCTGTCCCACACAGCAGCAGAGGGGTCCCTTTAAAAGGTAAGTCAAGAGTCCCCGTCATGGCTCAGCGGTTAATGAATCCGACTAGGAACCATGAGGTTTCGGGTTCGATCCCTGGCCTTGCTCAGTGGGTTAAGGATCCGGCATTGCCGTGAGCTGTGCTGTAGGTCGAAGACACGGCTCTGATCCCGAGTTGCTGTGGCTCTGGAGTAGGCTGGCGGCGAGAGCTCCAATTGGACCCCTAGCATGGGAACCTCCATATGCCGCGGGTGCAGCCCTAAAAAGATAAAAAGACAAAAAATAATAATAATTAATTTAAAAAAAATAAAAGGTAAGTCAAATCAGGGCAGTGCCCTGCTCAGTACCCTCCAGAACCAAGCCGAGAACTCACAATGGCCTGAAAGACCCCAGAGGAGCCACCTCCTCTGCTCCCAGACCTCAGCTCCTCCCTGGCCCCTCGCCCACTCAGCTCCAGCCCGGAGCCCCCCTTCCTGGCTCCTCAAACCTTCCAGGAGATTTGACTCTGCTTCCTCCCTCTGCCTGGAACTCTCTCTGCCCCGCACACCTCCAGGCTCCCTCCCTCGCCTCCTTCAATCTCAGTTCAAAGGACCCACCCCTTGGACACCCTCCTCACTCTTTTTAAAACTGTAAACTGCTCTTTAACACACTCATCACCCTCCCCTCCCTGCCTCACTGTTCACACCACCCGGCTGCTATGGATTTTGCCAGTTTCTTTTATCCCCACCCCCACAGCCTGAGATGGAAGCCCCAGGAGGACAGGGATGTGTCTGCCTTGCTTCCTCCTGCATCCCTAGCATCTGGACCATCTCCCTGGCACAGAGCAGGCACACATGAAATACATATTGACTCAATCAATCATTTTACCGGCAGCTGAGGGAAGTACAGAGAAGCCAAAGATAAGGTCCCCGCCTCGCTTCGGAGAGTTTAAAATGTCATTGGGAAGACAAGTCACAATACTCAGAAGAGTTAATGATATAAGGAATATGCACTGGTGCCAACTGATGGTACCAAGTATGGATCTTGTCCAGGGAAGGGAAAGGTCAGAGCTTAGCCAATCAGAGAAGGTGTGAAAGAAGAGGCAGCAGTTGTACAGAGCCCTGCAGAATTCATAGAATTCCCTGTAAGACATTCGTGAATGAAATTAGCTGGTTGTCTCCTGGCAAAGCCCTGGAGGGGAGGGGACAGAGGATGGGTAAGTTTTGGCTAGGGACCTGGGACCTGACCCTGCTGGGGGCACTAGACAGACAGAGCATCACGGAAGCAGGTGCAGTTGAAGAGAGGCAGGGTAGGCCCTGCAGCCCCACCCTGACCAGTGCACAAGGCTCTGCAGAGGCCATCTTGGCTACTCCCTGTCCAAGGAAAAACCCATCCTCACTCCAGACCCCTCTCCAGCCTTCTCCTGGGGACTCCTTGTCCGGGTCACACGTGCAGGAAAAAGACATGCACATTTGAATGCCTGGCGTGCTTTCCCTAATCCTCCTGGCACAAATCTGCCTGGTCATTTTGTAGACGTCCAGTTCCCACCCAACCTGGCACAGCCTCTGAGGCCCTGATGTCTCCAACTCAGCCCCTCCCCGGAGCCTGTGGTTTACAGAATAGGGCACATTTGGGGAGGACGAGCTGAGGCCACTCAGAGAAGGGGGCAGACTCGTTCAGGACAGAGTGTGGCCTCCAGAAGGAGAATGTCAAGCAAGGCTGGGAAGGGAAACATCCCAGACCTCAGCCAAGAGGGGACAGCAACGGCCTGTGTGAGGAACCAGCACAGAGAAGCAAGCCACGTGGACAGTAAGAAGGCAGGGGGCTCCCGGAAGGTGTCAGGAAAACAAGGTCAGGAAGATGGGACTTTCAGAGCTTCCTCCTGGCTCTGGCTCCAGTGGTCCACACCCTCCCACCCTCCAAATGTGGGTCCTGGAGGAGTAAATTTAACAAGGCCCAGGAACATCCTGTATGCCCCCTGCAACCTCTAAGGGAGGGCATCCCGTCAGCCCCATCTTTTCATGTCCTGTCTGGTGCTCCATCAAGGCTCCGCAGGCTGTTTTAGAGTCCCACGGTGTCCCCAAGCGCTCGCAAAAGCCTCCCCTCCATTCCTCTGCATCTACTCCTTAGGACTTAGGCATCCCAAGAAGGTGCTATCAGGCGGGAGGTGAAGGGAGGGGTGTCCCATGAAGCCATTAACAGATAAGCGGGAAAGCCCTTATCAGATGGGCTGCGGGGAGATCCTGGAGTTCCACCGCCAGGATACGGGGCGGAGTGGTGGGTGGGCGCCTCAGAGGGCGCGACCCGGACTTCTGTCCCTGGAGCGGTGCAGGGGTCGCCTGGAGCGGTGCAGGGGTCGCCGAGCGCCCTCCCACCTCCTGAAACCCCGCCCCCGGCCCGCCGAGCCCCGGCCCCGCCCCTGCCCTGCCGCCACCATCCCCGCCACCCAGCGAAACTGGCCTCCCCGCGCGTGTGGCCGTCGCCCCAGCCGCGCCGCGAGGGAATGCGAGCGCGGCCTCGCCCCGGCCTGCCTCCTGCTGCCAGCCGCTGCCGGGACGCGGGCCCCGTGCCAGGCGCGCGCGGGGGCGGCGGGAGGCGGGCGCGAGGCTTTCCTCCCCCGCCGGAAGGGCGGCCGCGGTGGGGGACCCCTCCCCACCGGGAGGCACCCACGTCCTGGGCGGTCGGCACCCTCCCCATGGCAGGGGCATCTGTGTTGATGATACTCTCCTGGTTACAGGTGTCCGGCTTAGGATGCACACCTGGCGCTGTAACCAGAGCCGGGCTCTCCTGGGATCAGGTGCCCAGTAGCTTCAAGGGCCACCCCACCTCCGCCCCTCCACCCAAGGTCCCAGGAAGGGCATGCTCCCAGGCTCTGCCAGCCCCCTCTTCCCGCTGACCCACCTCCATGCCTCCGCACACGCAGAAGCCCCCCCACCCAGTCGCACCTCCTCTTCAAGGCAGTGCCCAGGCCCCTGTGGCAGCCCACCCAAGATCACCTTAGAGAAACCCGCCAGTGTGTGGAACACGCGAAGTGATAACTCGTTTTCACATCTGATACCTCATTCCATTCTTAGTCCAGGGTGAGGGTCACAGAGTTGAAGAACCCCTGGGCTTGGTACCACCTCAGTTCCATGCACATACTGAGAAGGGATTACGTGCTGGGTGTGGTCCCCAGCCTCTAGACGCTCATGCCACCACAATGAATGCCGTGAGTACAGAAGCCATGTCCTGAGCCAGGCAAGCTGCCCCCCCCCCCGCCACTTCTCACCATGCAGGCCCCTGGGCATGAGGGCAAGAGGTGGGGAGGGTCTGGCAGGCAAAATGTGGGTGGGCCTCCCTGGACCCTCTGCTCTAGAAAGATGCAGAGGAGAGTGTGGACCCTGAAATGCCTGTGGGGTCTGCATCCCAGGACCTTGGTCTGAGGGAAGAGGGGGAGGCAGACGCATCCAGGGACCTGGCTGGCCCCGTTCTGCCCAGGGTGGACTTTGAGATCCGGTGGGAGCCACAGAAAGGCAGTGGGGCGGATCAGTGCCGTCTGGAAAGATTAGATAAGGAGGAGGAAGGAGGGAGTCACAAGTGGGGCAAGTGACTGTCAGAGGAGCCTGAACCCACGCGGGCACCTCTGAGAGTGGCCAAGGGAGGAGGAACCAGGCTGGGTCCCTGGACGCCCCCACCCCCCGCATCTAGCCTGCAAAAGAGAGGCGTGCAGGGGGAACTGATTGAGCTCCAGTCACACAAGATAAAGGAATGGCCGGCCAGTTCCAGACCCCAGATCTCCTGACCCCCAGCCCAGGGCACCGCCACCACCCCACAGATCTAGGCCAAACCTATGGAAGGCCGCTCCCAAAGCAGGCACCGTAAGAACACTGGGATCGGCGGGTGGCGGGTGGCGGGTGGCAGCCTTCATCTCCTCCCCAAATACCCAAAGTCACATTCCACTGGGGTATGGGGAGAAACCCAGGTTCACCGGAGGGGATCCTGGCTCCTTGGAGAAACAAAATTCACTTCTGCATCCCTGCAAAAACGTCCATTGACTTGACCTCTTCATGTCTCTCTTCACCAGGATCCACCCTGAGCCACAAAAGGGACCGGCACATGGGATTTGAAACAAGCATGGCTCATCCTTTCAGAGAGCTTAAGTCTAGAAAGGGCGGTAAGCCGAACACTCAGGGGACCCGAGAGTCTCTCCAGTGACGAATGGAGGCAGCAAAAGTGCCGAAACTTGGCCTGAGAGAAAGAAAGGCCCCTGGCCGGCGGTGAGCAAGCCTTTGGGAGCAAGCCTTCAGGCTCCCCGACACGGCTCCCCGACACACCCCGCAGGCCCACATTCCTGGCTTTCAGGATGGGTGGACTCTGAGTCTCGGCTGAGCTGCTGGGCACTCAGGAAGGCGTGTCTGTGAGGCCAAGAAGAGGGACAGGGACAGGAGAGGCTGGAGGAGAAGCTGAGAAGAGGCCGAGAAGAGGGGCAACCCTGGGCACTCAGCTCACTTTTGCCTCCCACACGGGCCTGGCCCGGCCCAGGCCTCCCTCCTGCTCTCCGTCTGGGGCCTGGCTCTCGGCCTGTCCAACCTGACAGAGCAGCTGAGGCTGCAGGAGTCCCAGCCCGCCCGGCTCCAGACCCCTGTGAAACCACCGCAGAGCAATCTAGGCGCAGCCCTGCCGCCTCCAGGAAGTGAGACCGTCTCCAGGGCTCCGTGCTTATCAGGGAGGGAAAGAAAGAGGTGGGGACGGGCACTGCTTGAGAGCAAAGGAGATGCAGGAGGCATAAGAATCCGGTGGAACACGTGAACCTTGACTGGATCGTGATTTAAAGAAACCAGTGGTCAAGGACAGACTGAGAACAATGGGGTGTATTTGACTACAGATTGGGCACTGGACGCTATTAGGAAATTACTAAGGGGTGTGATAACTGTAGTTACACAGGAACATAGCCTATTTCTTAGAGAGGTGTGTGTGCGTGCGTATGTGTGTGTGTGTGCGCACGCGCATGTGCATGTGCTCATGCCTTCATCATGCGGATGTTCTTGGGCCGGGGATCAAACACACAGCGCCACAGTAGTGACAACACTGGGTCCTTAACCCGCTAGGCCACGAAGGAACTCCCTTAGAGATGTAAAATGAAGTATTTAGAGGTGAAAACATGCAATGTATGGAATTTAACATAAAATACTTCAGGAAGGAGTTCCCGTTGTGGTTCAGCTGGTAAAGAGCCCAACATAGTGCCCATGAGGATGTGGGTTCCATCCCTGGCCTTGCTCAGTGGGTTAAGGATACAGCGTTGCCGTGAGCTGTGGTGTATGTTGCAGATGTGAATCAGATCTGGCGTGGCTGGAGTTCCCATCGTGGCGCAGTGGTTAACGAATCCGACTAGGGACCATGAGGTTGCGGTTCGGTCCCTGCCCTTCTCAGTGGGTTAACGATCCGGCGTTGCCGTGAGCTGTGGTGTAGGTTGCAGACGCGGCTCGGATCCCGCGTTGCTGTGGCTCTGGCCGTAGGCTGGTGGCTGCAGCTCCGATTCGACCCCTAGCCTCATATGCCGTGGGAGCAGCCCAAGAAATAGCAAAAAGACCAAAAAAAAAAAAAAAAAAGATCTGGCGTGGCTGTGGCTGTGGTGTAGGCTAGCAGCTGCGGCTCTGATCAACTTCCATGTGCCTCGGGTGGAGCCTTAAAAATAAAAAAAATTTAAAAAAAAGAAAGAAAGAAAAAAGGAGTTCCCTGGCAGCTCAATGGGTTAATGATCCGGCAGTGTCATTGCTGTGGCTCTGGTCACTGCTGTGGTGCATGTTTGATCCCTGGCCCAGGAACTTCTGCATGTGTGGCTGAAAAAATGAATACTTCAACAAAAAATAATCAGTAAATGTAGCAAAATGTAAACAATGATCAAGTCTAGGTGGTGATATATGGTAATCTAAAATGGTCCTCGCTCCTTTTCATAAATTATATTTGTGCCTCCGCCTCATGGTAAGGGGTCAAAGACAGCATGGGCCAGAGTGGTAAATGCGCTGCAGTCTGCGTTGCCAACAGCTTCGAGACACAGACTTAGTGCCCCCTCCCGTGACCTATGTCAACCTGTCACCCACGTCTAGACTCAGACCCTGTCTCCCCTTTCTAGGCTACGACCCTCCTGGGGGCTAGAGGAAGGGGTGCTGGCTCAGTGAGTGGCGGGAGAGGGATTTGCGAACCAAATCCGCACAGGTGTCTGCCTCAAGCACCTGCAGCTGCCCGGCCAGGATTTGCGTTCACTGTCACTCCTGGCTCTGCCCACCTGCCAGCCAAAAAAGTACAGACCTTTACACAGCACTGTCATCATTTTACTCCCCACGCACCCGCCCTGCAAG
The DNA here is from genome assembly GCF_054392235.1 of Sus scrofa. Classification (NCBI taxonomy): domain Eukaryota; kingdom Metazoa; phylum Chordata; class Mammalia; order Artiodactyla; family Suidae; genus Sus; species Sus scrofa. Next base: position 38,409,315 of record NC_139389.1, on the reverse strand, counting down.
GGGTCTGTGTCCCCAAGTGGAAACGCCTCTGCTGTGCGCTCCCACCCAGCTCCCTGGGCGCACTGTGCCCACGATGTTCAGCCTCACTTCTGCCCCCCAGTCCCCAAGGAAAGCCCTGCAGCCCTTTCTCTGGTGGCGCACCCCTCCCATGTGAGCCCTGGCAAGCTGTTTAGCCCTGCTAGCCAGGAGTCCCCATTGCAGGTACCGATGCCGGGGACAGCTGCCACTCCTGGGAGTGACCACCGTCACCTGCTTGGGGCGCTTGGAGCTCACAGAGTCTGTGATGAACTCCTGGAGAGCTGAGCTCCCCTCTCCTCCCCTCCCCCCGGGGCCTCCATCCCTCCTCTCTCGGCCCCCACTTCCAGGAAGGAGCCCCCCCAGCTCTACAGGGGTGTGAAGTATGGGTATGTGAAAGTCAGAAGCCTCCCTGCTAAGTTGAGAGCAGAAAGCTGCTGTGACCCCACCCGCAAGGCCCCACATCAGCCCTCCGCCACCCCACCCCAAGCCTCTGCCCCACCCGCCCCCCTGGGACGTGGGGTCAGGAATGTAGGGCAGAGCCCAGGACTCGCCGGCCTGGGTTCCACCTTGGGGCAGATTCCTGCCTCAGGCAGCCCCTCTGTCTCGCTTCTGCCCCTCCCCTTGGCGCCAGTGGCGGCCACCGCGCCCAACCTAGAGGGTGGGGCGGGTCTTCCTCCCGCACCCCTGGCTGGGCTGGGGCGCAGGGTCCCCCCCTTCTACCTCCTTAGAGCTGGTGAGGTCACAGATGCGCCTTCCCTTTGATCTCAGATTGCACTTCTGGGAATTTATCCTGAGAGGCTCGCTGGACAAGCGTTAGGACATGTACGGACGAGGGTGTTGAGTGCAGACTGTTTATAACGGCGAAAGCTTAGAGTCAGGCTGAGTGCAGACACCAGAGCACCACACCGGGGGTGCTGAGCTGGCAGGTGTGGGAAAGCTTAATGTACCCCGGAAAAGGACAGGATACACACACTATGTAACAGTTAACCTGTGTGCATTAAAGGCTAAAAAGCCCAAATAGAGAATGTCAATACACAGTGGTATTACAGATATGCTATTTTCTTTTCTGGCTGCACACGTGGCATGTGGAAGTACCCAGACCAGAGATCAAACCCAAGCCACAGCAGTGACCTGTACCACAGCAATGACAATGCCAGATCCTTTTTTTTTTTTAGGGCTGCACCTGTGGCATATGGAAGTTCCCAGGGTAGGGGTCAAATCAGAGCTGCAGCCACTGTCCTACACCACAGCCACAGCAAGGCCAGATCTGAGCTGCGTCTGCAACCTATACCACAGCTCACGACAACAGCAGATCCTCAGCAAGGCCAGAGATCGAACCTGCATCCTCATGGATGCTAGTCAGATTCGCTTCCACGACGGGAACTCCCAGATAATTTTTTATTTTAGTTTTCAAGTTTTCTCCATGGCGTTTATATTATTTTCCAGTCAGGAAAAAATGTGGATTTTCAAAAAAATGAGATATATTGATTGGCCTAGCAGAGGCTGAGACCCTGCCTTGGGGCATAGCACAAGCGGAAGCCCAACATCTTATTCCAATGAAATCATGATTAAATGAAAGCCAAGGGCAGGTCTGAAATCCTTGGGGAATGGGGTCTGCACAGGAGGGGCAGCACCTCCTCCTGAAACAACATGTGTCTCTGAGACTTGAGGCTCAAAGAGCCCTTACAGACCCCTTCTAGCTCTCCACCGAACAAACTAGAAATAGGCTGGACTCTGTCTTGACTACTACTGATACCCCAATGACTAGAACAGTGCCTGGCACATAGTAGGTGCTCATTAAATGTTTGTTAAGTGACTTAATGAAGTCTGACAAAGGCTTGGAAAGGGGCTCTTTGGACCAAGGGGCAGGTAAACCCAACAGGTAGGCTTCCTTCCAGCCCATTAGCCTGGGAGGGCTCTCACAAGGGATCCCCACCTCAGGTACACATTAAAATCACTGGGGAGGAGTTCCCGTCGTGGCGCAGTGGTTAACGAATCCGACTAGGGACCATGAGGTTGCGGGTTCGATCCCTGGCCTTGCTCAGTGGGTTAAGGATCTGGCGTTGCCGTGAGCTGTGGTGTAGGTCGCAGACACGGCTTGGATCCCACGTTGCTGTGGCTCTGGTGTAGGCCGGTGGCTACAGCTCTGATTAGACCCCTAGCCTGGGAACCTCCATATGCTGCGGAAGCAGCCCAAGAAATGGCAATAAAACAAAAAAAAAAAGAAAAAGACAAATAAATAAATAAATAAAATCACTGAGGAGGAGTTCCTATTGTGGCTCAGAGGGTTAAGGACCTGACATTGTCTCTGTGAAGATGAGGGTCAGTCCTTGGCCTCACTCAGTGGGTTACATCCAGCATAGGTCACAGATGAGGCTCAGATCCTGCATTGCTATGGCTGTGGAGCAGGCCTCTGCTGCAGCTTTGATTCAAACCCTAGCCCAGGAACTACCAAAGGGCTGCAAAAATAAAAACAAAATAAAATGAAATAAAATCACTAGGGAGCTTAAAAACCCAACCCTCAGACTCCAGCCCTAGAAATGCCGATAGTTGGTTTGACATGGGATGTGGGAGCTGGAATTTTTTTTTAATTTTTTTAAAGACCCGTAGGGGAATTCTCGGTGCAAATCAGAGGACAGCCAGGCTGAGGAAACACACTCTGAGAAGGTAGGCCTTGTCTATACCACCTACCCAGTTGGTAACAGAGCAGGACAGCCATGCCCTGGGGTGCTCCCAAGCCAAAGGTCCTGACCTCTAGTGCCCCCCTCCTGGGGAAGCAGATCAGGCTGGGAGATGGACAGGGAACCCCAAGGCAAGGGGGGGAGCCTTCTGACCCTACTCCCTGCAATCACCCAGCCCTGGGTAACACCAGTCCAGAGGCCCTGAGTGCCCCCAGGTGGTGCTCCGAGGCCCAGCCATGTGTGGGCACAGGCCATCTCACAGTCTTGGGAGATCCCCTGCAAGACCCAGGTCACCTGCATACCCCAGCTCCTCCTGGTGGTCTGGGGGTCACCCCTCTGGGCACGCAAACGACACCTTCAAGGAACCAGGTGTGACCCTGAGGGGCCCGCCCCACACACTCAGGGCCAGTTTCCAGCAGCCACTGGCCGGAGCTGTAGTAAATCCTTCGCCTCCTACTGCCACCCTGCCCCTGCTTCTCCCACCCAGGTGAGGGACCGGGCAGTGTCCCTGGCCTCCTCTCCTGCCAGGAACAGGCGTAGGCCTGCCTTCCCTTCCCAGCCAAGGTCTCCACCTGCTCCAGGATCCACTCCCCAGACCCCTCCCGTGCTCCCAACCAGAGTTAATGTGCAATCTTCCCTGGCAGCTCTGACTATCCAGGCGGCTCTAATTGGCCTCCTCCACTTGGCTCTGCAGGGCCTGGCTGAAACCTCAAGGCTGCCCCAGACCCCCTCCCCTACCAGCGCCCCCCTCCCCTCCCAGCTGAGCCAGCCCCACCGCCCACTGTCAAATTCACTTCCTGCAGCCCTGACTGGGCACCTCTTGGACACCACCACTGGGCGGGTCCTGGGAACTCGGTCCAGTCAGCCTGCAGGGTCCGCAGACACGGAACCAACAGCCAGGGGAAGGTGAAGGGGCCAGAGTTGAGGATGGAGGCAGAAAGATGCCAGCGAGGACAGAGCAGAGAGGGAATCACTTAGAGCAAGGCTTCTCTTTAAGGCATCAAATCCCCTGGGGATCAAAGTGCAGATTCTGACTCAGTAGGACAGGCAAGGGTCTGAGATTCTGTATTTTCTTTTCTTTTAGGCTGTGCATAAATCATGCAGAACTTCCCGGGCCAGGGATCGAACCCACATGACAACAGTGACATGAGCCACAGCAGCGACAATGCCAGATCCTTAACCCACTGAGCCACCAGGGAGCTCCGAGACTTTGTATGTTCTGTAACAAGCTTCACTGTGACACCGAGGACCAAGGACTACACTTTGAGCAGCGGATGACTTAGTGTTTAGAAATCATTCTCTCATTGACTCAATTTCTGAAGAAGGGGGAACCACGGCTCCCATATTCACCCCGGGCCCACTACAGTGCCTGAGTGGACGGATGGTGCCATTAGTTAGTTAACCCTGGCCAAGTGCCCAGCATTAGATGCCCCTAAAAAAACCCTCCAACTAACTGGAAAACAATACCAGTAACACAAGAGAGGGACTTGTAGAAAGCAGCCAGAAGCACAGGGGGGAAAGGGGTTAATTCTGCCGGGGGGGGGCTGGATCTCACAAGAGGCCACTGGCACTAGGTCTTAGAGGTAGGTTGGTTTTACCCAGGTGTAGACTGGCTGAAGGGCAGGGGGGCAACACAGGAGCAAAGGTAAAGAGACAGGAGTTCCCATCGTGGCGCAGTGGTTAACTAATCCGACTGGGAACCATGAGGTTGCGGGTTCGGTCCCTGGCCTTGCTCAGTGGGTTAACGATCCGGCGTTGCCATGAGCTGTGGTGTAGATCACAGACACGGCTCGGATCCCACGTTGCTGTGGCTCTGGTGTTGGCCCGTGGCTGCAGCTCCGATTAGACCCCCAGCCTGGGAACCTCCATATGCTGCGGGAGCGTCCCAAGAAATGGCAATAAGACAAAAAAAAAAAAAAAAAAAAAGGTAAAGAGACAGAGAGCAAGAGCCTGGGGTAGGTTCCAGGAATTCCGGTAGTATATATAGTGCCCCCCAGCGCCCCCCCCACGGGTGTCCAGGTGTGGAGGGGGAGGTGGGAAAGAAAGAGCAAAGATTTCGGGGTGGGGGGGTGTCAGGAAGGTTGGGAGCTGCTGGAGGTGTCTGCCCAGGGAAGGACACCAGGGGCAGAAGGCCTCTCAGAGGTCACTGGGCCCTGCCCCCGATCAAACTGGTCAGCGGAAGTGGCCTTCCCTCCTGGGGCAGGAAGGCCAAGGCGGGACAGAGCTGCTAGGAAGTAACAGAAGGGAATTCTTGGGGGGGGCAGCCTGTATGGGAGGCGGAATGTTTCCCTTGATTGGGTCAGACCTATCAGATGCTTAAAAAGCCCCCACTATGGGCTCAGGCCTGAGCCAAGCACTGGGCAACAGAGAAGCTGATTATTCCCCAAAGCCCCAGCACTGTTCAGACCCAAGGAGGGGGGCTTCCACCACCAGCCTCCATGCCCCCCACAGCCCTGTACTCTCTGCTCCTTCTCTGTGCCTCCCCTCATGCAACAGCCGGTTCCCTGGGGGATGGGGGGGGCACAGAACCTGGCCAGATGTGGCTCACCCCCTTCCTCTGGGAAAGCAGGCAGGCAGAAGTCAGCTCCCCGGGGCTGGGGAGGCCCCACCAGCACCAAGCGCCCGGAGGGTGCAGAGATAAGGGGAGCAAGCTAGGCTGGAATTGCCAGTGAGAAGCCCCTGTGGGCCCGGCCCATCCACCATCCATCTTAGTGGATTCCCTTCCTTACCCGCCTAAAGCTAAACTCCCAACAAGCCACCAAGGGAGGGAGCCAGGTGACCCCCCACCACCTCTGGGCTTGGGGAGCCACCCCAGGGCTGAGGGCGCCAAGGCCATCCCCCTCCTTGTACGAGGCTCCTTGTAGCTGGTTGCATCCCCAGTAGGAGCAGCAGAAGGGGATGGGTTTATCCTAAAAACTTGGCTGGGTGTGGTGGGGAAGATGAGACGATTCAATACAAGTCCCAGACTGAAAATGTGACAAAGGAGCAGGCGGTGCCCTGAGGCCTGGCTGAAGATGGGGAGAAACCACACAAGCTCCCATCCGCAGCCATTCACTCAACTGCTCCTCTTGAAGATAAACCATTCTCTCTAGTTGTTTCCCGGCCCTGTGCCTGCTTCAGGCCTGGCCCTCTCCTGGGACTTGAGCTGATTCTTTGCTTATCCAGACCCTGGGGGGTGGCGGCCAGAATTAATTAATGTTTGTAAAGTGCTCCAGAGATCCGGGGGACCAGGGACCCAGGGGCGCCAGATGAGCTGCGCAGGAAATTGACCGGGCGGGGGAGGTGGCAGCGTGGGGACCTGGGACGTCTGGAAGAGAAGGGCTGGGAAGATACCCCTGGCGCGCGGGGGGCGGCGGCGGGGGGCGGGGGCAGGACGGGGAAATCCTGGGAGGAAAAACTGCGTCCCCTCAAAGGTGCGACGGGTCTATAACTAGAGGGCTCCGGGGTGAGCCGCCCACCCCCGCAGCTCCGCCCCACCCCGGAGCTGGTCACGTCCAGGCCCGGATGCCTTTCCTCAGCTGAAGCCCCAGCCACCCACCTGCCCCCCGCACTGGGACCACCTGCAGAGGAAGTTTCGGCGTCCCCGCCCCTTCTGAAGAAAGGCGAGCGCGCGAGAGTGGCGGCTTCGCGGAGAGGGCGCCTCCCGCCAGCTCCGGCAGGGCGCCCGACTCCTACCTGGGCAAATATCTCACTTCCTTTCTCTAAAAGGAGGCGAGCCGTTCCCCAGCTCCTGGAGGTTGGGGACGCCCAGGTCCTCCGTCGGAGGGAGGCGGCAGGACGCACGCAACTGGCATGGGAGCCCACTCGCCCCCTCCCCGCCCGCACCCCCTTGAACTCGGCTCACTCACCCCAAAGTGCTGATGAAGCCATTGACGGAACCCTCGGCGTACAGGGAAACGATGTCCCCGATGTGGAGGAAACTGGACATCTCGCTCATGGCTGCGGCCCTCCGGGGAGCCGAGGCGGTAGGGGCGCCCAGGGGCGCGCGGCCAGGCTTGGGGCAGAGGGCCGAGAGGACCAAGGAGGCCGAGAGCGGCGCGCCCCCAACTCGGAGCCGGGCGCTCAGCGCGGCCGGGGCGGACTAGCAGCCCGCGGGGCGGAAGGCGGCGCGGCACGGCCCGGGAGCCGGTGCTGGTGTCCGGGGGAGGAGGTGCCCGCGTCTCGGCGCACCGCCGCCCGCCAGCCCGGCCGGCCGGCCCGCGCGTACCTGCGGCGTAAAAGAGCAGGAAGTCTGGGGCCGCCACACACACATGCAAATCTCGCCCGGGAGGCGGGGAAGCCACACCCCGCCCCCCGCACCCCGCCGCGGCCCGCCCGCCGGCACCCACGTGCGCCCGCCCGCCTCCAGCGCCCCTGGCGGGTCCCGGGCCGGGCCGCCCGCCCCGCGAGACTCCGAGGGTTCCCGGGACAGAGTCCCAGCTCTGGCGAGTGTCCGGCCGGACTCGCCAACCCGCCATCCCCGGGAGGCCCAGCTGTAGCGGGGGCTCTCCGCCCTCGAAGCTTCCACACTCTCCGCGTCGGCCCGCGGGTCGCTGAGAGTCGGCGCCGCCGCCCGGGGAAGGGGGACTCCACCACGAGCCGCGCGCGGGGGCTGTGTTCCGAAGCGCCCCGGCCGCGGTCGCCCTCCGGCCACTGCGCCGTCTCCGCGCCCAGCTGAGAGCCGTCTCGAGCGGAGAGGCGCGCTCATTACTTCGCAGCGCAAATTGGGATTCATTTTTCTCAACGTGAAAAGCCTTTTCATTGCACAATAGAAAGTGCTCGGGCTCGGAGGGGAAGTGAAGCAATGGGGTGGGTTTTGTTTTTTCTCTCCGCATTCCTGTGTACAAAGAGATCCAGCTTCCGAATCAGTTCAGCCGCTCCCTCTCCAGGAGTTGGCTCCGGAACTCTTGGCTCCTTCTGTCTTTCTTTCCTTTTTTTTTTTTTCCAAGGGGGGAGGTGGCAGGAGTGAAAGTACCTTCCTAGTTAATAGCACACACGAGCGCCAACCTTGCCAAGGCCGGTGCCGGCCCCCTGGGAGTGACCCGCTGCGGTGTCTCAGCCAAGCTCTTGCTCACCAAGTCCTGCCCTCCAGCGCACGGCCGGGCTCGCCCACTTTATGTTCTGTTCCCGGGTGTTTGCTTACCAGTCCTTTTAGTTTAGCATCTGGGATAGAGTGCCCACTGCCACCCCCATTCAATCCCTCCGACGCCCCCCACCCCCACCCTGACTTCATGGGAAGGGGGGCTGGTCCCTGGGAGAAAGGGAGTAGGGACTGAGGACTGAAGCAGGAAAAGAAAGACCCGAGAGGGGTGAGGCATAGAGCAGAGACAGCTGCTGACCCACGGGAGGGAGAGGAGCCCCTGGAGTGTGGTTCGTCCACAAAGACCCCCAGAATCCTCGAGGGAGAGGAGGCCACCTCTGAACTCCATTGCTGAGCTCAATGTTTTACAATCTTTGCACCAGGAGGCACCGTAGCAAATAAATTTTACATCGGGCCAGTCCCACCTTCTCTATATATAAGCCAAACAATAGTTTCACAAACAATACTTACCCTTATGACCCGTGATTGCACTCCGATATTTTTCTGTTCTATTTGTGTTATGTTTCGTTTTGTTTTGTTAATACTGATTGTGAACCACTAAATTGTTCTGTTAAATGTACCAAATGGGTTGCAAATTGCACTTGGAAAAACCTCGTCCAGGCCACTCTGCCAAAAAGAGCTGACCTCAGGGTCAGGCAGCAGGTTCAGGGCAACTGGGGCCAGAAGGCCAGTCCTCAACCCCCAGCCCCTGACTGCCAGCCTGGCTCTCTCTCCACTGCCTCACACTGCCCTTGAAGCCTCAGCTCTCCACCCCTGGAGCCCAACTGGGAAAAGCCAGCCACTTGAACAGCTTCACTTGCTCCCAGAGGTCAGGCCTCCATGGTGTTTCCTGCAGAGGGAAGGGAAACCTCTGCGTTCGTTCCATAAGCATTTATTAAGGACCCACTCTGTGCCAGGCCTCTGCTGGGCACCAGGCTCCAATCAAGCCACCAGCCTCAGCCCAACTGCCTTCTCCCCTTCCCCAGACAGAGATGATAAAGACAGTGGGCTGGAAACACCCTGTCAGTGTCTGTACTATAGCCTGGACATGTGCCATCCTTGGCACAGGCACATTCAGGGGTCCACAGCCTTCCTCCCCTGGGACTCAAGATGGTTCCATAACTCAGCCAAGGTCTTACAGCCAGGAGGTGGAGGAGGTCGGGCCCATCTCCAAAGCACATGCTGCTGGCTGTCCCTCGACCTTCAGATTAGAACATTCTGAGTGGAATTCCCATTGTGGCTCAGCCGGCTAAGAACCCAACAGTGTCCACGAGAATTCGGGTTCGATCCCTGGCCTTGCTCAGTGGGTTAAGGATCCACCGTTGCCCTGAGTTGTGGTGTAGGTCACAGACGTGGCTCAGATCTCACTTTGCTGTGGCTGTGACGTAAGGAGGCAGCTCCAGCTTGGATTCAACCACTAGCCTGGGAACTTCCATATACCACAGGGAGGTTAAAAAAGGGGAAAAAAAAAAAAAAAGGACAGCGTGTTCAGTCTCACTTCCCCACCTCTGTACCTAGGCTCGGGATCCCCCCCCACCCCCCTTTTTCTATTCCCAGGGGTAGAATAAAGTCTCCTTCTCTGATGTCCTGGAGCAGCAATCTTTAAAGTAGTATGAAAAATTTTAAGAAATAATGTTAGGGGAGTTCCTGTGGTGGTGCGGTGGAAACAAATCCAACTAGGAACCATGAAGTTGTGGGTTCGATCCCTGGCCTCGTTCAGTGGGTTAAGGATCTGGCGTTGCCGTGAGCTGTGGTGTAGGTCGCAGACAAGGCTCAGATCCCACATAGCTGTGGCTCTGGCACAGGCTGTCAGCTACAGCTCCCACTGGACCCTTAGGCTGGAAACCTCCATATGCCTCAGATGTGACCCCCCCCATAAGACAAAAATACAAAAAAAAGCAAAAAAAGAAATGTTAAATTTAAAATAATACATAAGAAATATAGTGAGTGTCCTGCACCTTTCCTCCAATTTTGTCAGATCTTAATATTTTGCAAAACTTGATTCCAATATACATTTTTAATTAAATCTTGAACATTCAGTTAAAAAATGAAAACAAATTTCAATTGAAGCTCCTTATGCACCGCACGCACTCCTCCCCAGCTGCACTCCCCTCCCCCTCCCTCCAGAGATAACCACCGACCTGATTTGGGGGGTATGGTTTCCTGCGGGTTTTATGCTTGAACCGCACAGCCATATGCATAAACAAGTATGTCAGCACCCTGCAGGGTTCTACCTTTTACACCACAGTATCACCCAGCGCTTGTATCCTTTGGTGCGAGTAGAGCTGTGACAGTCCACTTCCTGACCACATCACAATTTATTTATCTGTCTTCTCAGCAACCATGAAAGCCCTGTCTAGGTCTTGGCTGTTACAGCAATGCTGCAGTGAACATTCTTGTCTCCTTGTGCAGACACAGGAATGTCTCTAGGACAATGTTGTTCAAAGTATGAACTCAGATGTATTCGTGGATCCTGAAATAAATTTAGTGGGTAAAGATCAGCACTTTTGGGGGCGGCATACAGGAGTTCTCAGGCCTGGAGTCAAACCTGTGCCACAGCAGCAACCTGAGCCACAGCAGTGACAGTGTGGATCCTTAATCCACTGAGCCACCAGGGAACTCCAAGACCAGCATTTTTTTCTTTTTTGCCTGCGCCTCAGCACATGGAGTTCCCAGGCTACAGATCAGATCCGAGCTGCAGTTGTGACCTATGCTGCAGCTGTGGCAACGCCAGATCCTTAACCCACTAAGTTGTGCCAGGGATCGAATCTGTGTCCCAGCGCTCCAGAGATACCTCCAATCCTGTTGCACCATAGCTGGGAACTCCAAGCTCAGCATTTTTGTTTATTTATTATTTATTCATTTGCTTTTTAGGGCCGCACCCATGGTACATGGAAGTTCCCAGGCTAGGGGTCCAATTGGAGCTACAGCCGCCAGCCTACCTCACAGCCACAGCGATGGGAACGCCCAAGTTCAGAGGAAACGAATCTGACTAGCATCCATGAGGACTCAGATTCCATCCCTGGCTTCCCTCGGTGGGTTAAGGATCCAGTGTTGCAGTGAGCTATGGTGTAGGTTGCAGATGCAGCTTGGATCTGGTGTTGCTGTGACTGTGGTGTAGGCCAGCAGCTAGAGCTCCTATTCAACCTTTGCCTGGGAAGCTCTGTATGCTGCAGGTGCGGCCCTAAAAAGACCAGACAAATAATTTTTAAAAACTCCAACTTGGAGTTCTCATTGTGGCTCAGCAGAAACGAACCCAACTAGTATCCGTGAGGAGGCGGATTCCATCCCTGGCCCTGCTCAGTGGGTTAAGGATCTGGCATTGCCACAAGCTCTGGTGTAGGTTGCAGATGCTGCTAGGATCCAGCGTGGCTATGGCTGTGGCACAGGCTGGCACCTGCAGCTCCAATTTGACTAGGGAGCCTGGGAACTTCCATATGCTGCACCTCCAGCCCTAAAAAACAAAAAACAAAAAAAGCTCCAAATTGATTAGATAATAACATGCATCACATGTCATGGGGGTCACTTTTAGGGTGAAAGGTGTGCATGTCCTGAGTGTGTGGTGTGTGTATTCTGGGTCACAGTGTGTGCCTGAGGATACCTGCCCAAAGGCTGAGAAACTGCTCCAGAGTGTGAATTCGGAAAGAGGAATTACTCTGTCACAGGCCAGGTGCACTGTCAACTTTCTAGGAATTGCAGAGGCACAAGCCTCTCTGGGCCTCAGGGTCCTTCCTGTGGACAGAGGTCATGCCACTTTCCAGATTTCAGCCTTGGCCTGACTGCTCGGTAAGCTAGTTCTGGCCCTCCCTGGCTCTGACTGGGAGGGGCAGGAACGCTGCCCCCCCCCCAACTAGCTGTGCCATCTTGTGGTCTGGGCAGATAACAGGGAGCTCTCCCCGGCTTCCTCTGCCCCTCACAGTGGGGTGGGGTGGGGCCGGGCGGGGGCGGCCAGAAGGGCTGACTCAGTGCAGCAGCCACCCAGCCCGGTCACTCAGGCACCCCACCCACTGCCCGCTGGGGCTCCCGCAGAATTCCTTCCCCATGCCATAAGCTGCCCGGGGCGGGCACCCAGCCCACAGTAACCGCTTAGCCACAGCCAAGGCTGCTGGCCCCTCCAGCCCTCACTCACACTCACATACGTGCCCCCGCCCCCCCAAGGGAGCCCGACGGGAGACAGAACGAGCTCTGTCCACCTGCCCCTCCCCCGCCCCTTCTCCCGGGCATCAATGCCCTATCTATTTAGTGCAGACATTTGCTGACCACTTAGCACATGCAAGGGACAGAAGAGGAAACAGGGTAGGAACGCAGCCAGTTAACTCCAACACGTGGTCCTGGCCTGTGAAGAAAGGGATCAAAGCACCTACTGCCCCACTGCCATTGGTCACAGAAGAAAGAGTGATCCCCCCACCCCCGCCACTGCTAACTTCGGAGAAGCCCCCCGCCCCGCCCGGGGGCTGAAGTTTCTCCTCCTCCTTTGCCCTGAGGCTGACATGCATGACCCCCTCCCCAGGCACCCTCACACTCGGTGGGAAGCAGAAAAGGGGCGGGACCACCAGCCCCGCCCCCCGCCCCCCTGCCAGCTCTGCGAGAAGCCCGCCGCCCACCTCTCTGGACCTCCGGGTTCCCGGTGCGAAGTAAGAACCGACGGCTGCGCTGGAGAGACCCTGAGGGGCACCTGGCAGTACCTGTCCGAGGGGAGGGGAGGGTGGTGCTTAACGGGAGCTGATGAGGGGATGGACCTGAGGAGCTGAGGGCAGGGTTAGGGCCCCAGGCAGGGGCGGTGCAGCGCCCTAGAGCTGGGAACTGCAGAGAGCTGCTATGCTACCTTCCAGGCCTGAAAGGGAGCCAGCGGAACACCCAACCTCTCTCTCCTGCCCTCCAGTCTCTTCCCAGCGCCTCCCACTGGCTCAGAGGATAAGGGAGTCTGGGTAATTCAGGCCATAGAGGTCAGCTTCCCGGGACACCGCCGAGCAGGGAAGAGTGGACAGTGGATCTGGAGGGGTGAGGGGAGATGATCCAGCATATAACTACTTTGTAAAACATTATAGCTCAAGCAGCAAATATTCCTTTTTTGTTTGTTTGTTTTTTGTCTTTTTAGGGCCGCACCCGCAGCACATGGAAGTTCCCAGGCTAAGGGTCGAATCAGAGCTGTAGCTGCTGGTCTACACCACAGCCACAGCAATGCAGGATCCGAGCCGGGTCTGTGACCTACACCACAGCTCATGGCAACTCTGGATCTTTAACCCATTGAGTGAGACCAGGGGTGGAACCCGTGTCCTCATGGATACTAGTCGGTTTGTTAACCACTGAGTCGTGATGGGAACTCTTCAAGCAGCAAATATTCTTTAACTGTCTTTGTTTGCATAGTCCTCAGGGTTCTCAATAAAGTGCTTATAGATCTAAAGAAATGAGAATCTAATAGTGGAATTTTGGTTGCTGAGATGACCAAGGAGGGGATATTTCTGAGGACCAAGATTTTAGTGAGGTTTCCACAAAGCAGTCCCTCCCTGATAGAATAATCAGCTACTGAGTAGCCTTGACACCCACCGGCCGGAGGAGGAAGTGCTGGGGAGCTGGCTGGGCTACATGTGCCCTCCGCCACAGGGCTGAGTCAGAGTTGAGGAGAGTAGAGGTTACAGCAGAGGGTGTGACAGAGGTCCCATTCAGCCTGTGCAGTTGCAATTGCTCCTATCCTGATGCTCAGGTCAGGACCCCAGCAGGCGCCCCGAAACAAAGGGAGGCTTCTGATAACTCTGTCTCTCCAGACTGGAGGTGTCCCTGCGCTGGGAGAGAAGGTGGACAGGCCTCTGCACCTCACCTGCCAGCAAGGGAGGTGGGCTTGGAGGAGGGACTCAGCCAGGACCCTGCTGAGAAAGGAGACCAGTATGAGAACCCTCCCCTCATCCCCGGGCCAGGGCCAGGCAGGAGCGCGTTGTCCGGCAGGAGAGAACAGGATGCCGTCAAGTCCACCTGCACTGGGCCCTGGCCTCCAGCCATACCCCACACCCACCCTGGCAGGACGCAGGCCTGGCGAGCTGGCCCTTGCCTGGGCTGCCCTGCCACAGCTCAGAATGGCTGAAATGTAGGGGTTCATACACCGGACAGGACCCACTCCTACACCGGGTTTGCCAGCCTTTGTTTCTGGATCTTTCAGAAGGAGGAGGTCCTGCAGCGAGGGGTGTGCCAGGCCCTTCCCAGAGGGGCAGGGAGGGGTCACGGTCAAGGCGCTCTGCTCTGGGAGGGGAAAGGGAGAGAAAGGCCTGCTGTTTGCCCAGGAGCTGAGCAGACACTGGGGCCCTTGTCCTGGGGCAGTGGGGGAGGCTGCTGGCCAGATGGGGAGCTGGGGGGTGGGGTTCCAAGGCTGAGATCAGCCCCTTCTTCCCCCTACCCCAGGGAGCTCCTGACCCACAGGAAGAGACAGGCACAGTCCCCACTCCCACCAGGACACCAGAGCCTCCCAAGGCAGCCCAGTTGCTGTGAGAACCCTCGGGCCTGGGCCCTGGAGGCTGGGCAGGCCCCTCCGGAAGGGGACCTCCTGGTCTTCAGAGAACAAGCCACCCTTGGGCCTTCAGGGCTAGCATCCAGCAAGGAGGGCTGCAGCAGGCCCCCTGACAGACACTGACTGAATCTGTGCGGGGTGCTGGGTCCCATACAGGCAGGATGGGGTCACTGTGGTTCCCACCCCTGCCCCCCAGCAGACCGGACAGACGAGAGTTGGACCAAGCTGAACCTCAGCAGACACAGCCTGGGACTGGCCTAGCAGTCACTCTGCACTCTCTTGGCAATCATCACCACTCCCAGGTGGGCTGGAGGAGCAGAGAAGAGGCCCCCAAGGCAAAGGGAGCAGGTAGTGATACCACCGCCCGCAGGGTGCCCGCCCCTAGGTGGCGCTGTGGCCACATCTGCGCTTGGTCGGCCCTCAGTCCTGGCCCCATTGACAGACCAGAGACTCAGGGCGCTGAGGCGAAGATGGTTGGGTAGGAAAACCAGCCTCCAGCAGACCTTGCAGCTCATGTAGCTAGGCATCTGTCTCCCTCTGCAGATAAAGAAAGCTTGGGGAGATGAAGGGACCTGCTCGATGTCACATGGCTAATAAGCCACAGCAGTAGGACTTGAGGTCAGGCAAGCTGAGTAAAAATCCAAGAGTGTGGCTTAGGCCTCCCGCTGCAGAAGGGTCACAGACAGGAAACGTGGCAGGGCTTGTTCCTCAGGACTGAGGCCCGGCAGAGGGCTGCCCCTTTTTCCTCACACACCCTGCCCCAGTGGTGCCTCTGGGACCCCCCACTGTAGCTTGTGCCTCCTGCTTCCACCTCCAGCTGCCACCTAGTGCCTTCCCACCTTCCTGAGGGGCCTGGCCCGGCTCCCTCAATCCTGGGGGGTGCAGGGCCTCTGTGCCTAGGACAGCTTCCCTCTGGGCAGCACAGCCTGGGGTCCACATGCAGGCTGCACCTGCCTGGATTCCAGCACCACCATTCATTAGCTCCCCCTTCATCCCCACAGACAAAATGCACAGCAAGAGGGGAAGAGGAGAGACAGCAGGGAGGACTTCCTGGCTGTTGGGGCTGGAAGGTTCAGGGATTGGGTGCCAGAGGTGGAAGGGTTCTTTAAAAGAGGAATATGGCACGCTGCCTGAGTGAAAATCCAAATTCAGGGGTTCCAGACTAATGAAATTCCTTCAGCTTCCTGCCCTCAGGGCCTGAGTTGCAAGTGGGAGCTGGGAGGCTGCCTCCAGGACCTGTTCAGACCTGCAGTCGGGACCACACCCAGAGCGCACACTGTTCCCACTGACGGCCAATAAGAATTAGCAGTTTCTAACACTTCTGTCTCCATCTGCTCTTTTAATCTCCAAATGACCCTAAAAGAGGGAACTGAAGTTCCCTGGTTACTCAGCTGGTTAGGGATCAGCATTGTCACTGCTGTGGCATGGGTTCAGTCCCTAGCCTGCAAACTTCCACATGCCAGGGGCATGGCCAAAAAAAAAGAATTCTCTTTGTGGCTCAGGTGGTTTCAAACCTGACTAGTATCCATGAGGATTCAAGTTCGAGCCCTGGCCTCACTCAGTGGGTTAAGGATCCAGGATTGCTGTGAGCTGTGGTGTAGGTCACAGAAAAGGCTAGATCCTGTGTTTCTGCGGCTGTGGTGTAGGCCAGCAGCTGCAGCTCCGATTCAGCTCCTAGCCTGGGAACCTCCATATGTGGCCCTAAAAAGAAAAAAAAGAAACAAATTTTATCAAAAATCTAGTTGAGCAAAACAAGGGCCATTTCATTTTGCTCAGGATCTCGTGGGTCAGGAATTCAGGAGGGCCCGGCTAGGAGGCTCTTACTGGGGGTCTGTCCCAGAATGGCTGTCAGCTGCTGCCTGGGGGCTGGACTCATGGAAAGGCACGGCTGGGTTGGCGGTGTTGGCTCCCCGGACAAGTTCTCTTTTTTTTTTTTTTTTTTTTTTTGTCTTTTTGCCATTTCTTGGGCCGCTCCCGTGGCATATGGAAGTGCCCAGGCTAGGGGTCTAATCGGAGCTGTAGCCACCGGCCTACGCCAGAGCCACAGCAACGCGGGATCGGAGCCGCGTCTACAACCTACACCACAGCTCACGGCAACGCCGGATTGTTAACCCACTGAGCAAGGCCAGGGATCGAACCCGAAACCTCATGGTTCCTAGTTGGATTCGTTAACCACTGCGCCACGACGGGAACTCCGTATCACTTTTCTGAACACTGAACATATATTAACTCATTTAATCCTCCCAAAGATTTTTTTTTTTTCTATTTTGGCTGCCCTGCATCATATGGCGTTAACCTGGCCAGGGATCAGATCCAAGCCGCAGTTGCAACCTAAGCTGCAATACCGGATACTTAACCTACTGTTGCCAGCAGGGGATTGAACCTGTGTCCTGGCGCTGCAGAGACACGGTCTATGCCGTTGCACCACAGTGGGAACTGCCCAATAACCTTTAATAAAGATAAGGACTGATCCTAGAGAGGTCTCTACCCCTAGACGCTAGAAGAATCCACCCCCCCACCCCCACCCCGGTCACAAACCACAATCTCCAGACATCACATCTCCTGGCAGACAGAGCCGCTGAGAACCACTGCCCCAGGATCCTCTCCACTCCCGTCTGCGGCCCGCCCCAGCCGGGGCTCACATACCCTCGCGATGACGAGGGGGACAGACGCCTAATTGGCCCCGCCCCCCCACCTCCCAGGTCCAGGGATTTCACCAGACCCCTCCCCCAGCGTTACAGCCCCAAGCGCCCCCGCCCAAGGCCCTCAGGATAGGTGAAGAGCCCGCAGGTGGGCGTGGGCCGCCGTACACAACAAGGCCCCGCCTCCCCACGCTCCGCAGCTCCGCCCCTGAGCCCCTCCCCCCCAGCACCTGGTGCTGAGCCCCCCCTGTGCCAGCCGGACACCGCCCCCAGGGCCTGCCTTCAAGGCGTGTCGGCCCGTGGTCGGGGCAAGCAGGACGACGTGTGCATCCTTAGTCCCAGAGCCCGCGCTGTGAGGACAGCAGAAGAGGGGGCTCCAGGGTCGAGCCGTGCTGGAGGCAGGGGCGGGAGGAGAGCGGGAGGAGGTGCGGCCACTCGGAGAGGCTGTGATTTGGGCCCCAGCAAAGGCGCGGAGAGTGCAGGTGTAAGAGGATGGGCCGCGGGGAGCCAAAGACTGAACACACACGGGCGGGCTGAGCGAGGAGACCGAGGAGAGGGCCGTCTGCGATGTTTCTGGCCGGGTCAGAAGTGGCTAGTGGGGACCTGGTGCAGGCTGGACACTTGCCCGGAACCACGGAGTGCTCCCCCCCACCCCGCGCCGGCAGGCGTGCCCTCTCCCCTTACATCACCTGTCAAATTCCTCCATCTCCTGCAAGCCAAAGTCACAAATGGTGCCGCCTCCTGGAAGCCTTCCGGATTCCTCCCATGAAATTCCTGGCTCCTTCCTCTGTGCTCTCCCCACCTATGTCAGAGCGACACAGGGCTCTGAGTGTCCCTGCAGGGCTCTGCTCTTACTCCACGCCCCCCACTGTAGATTCAGGCACCCTCGGTCTCCTGACAGATTCAACCCAAGCCTTCCGCGCTAAGTTGGAAACACCCTAAGGTTTGGGGATTCGCCCACGTGCTCATCTCGGCAGACTGCGGCCACCCTCAGGTGGTGGGGGTGGCGGGGCTGTCCTGGCCAGGACGTGTTTGCCGCGATCTGTACACAGAGGCCCTGCCTGTGCCAAGCGCTCCTCAGCTGAAGTCATGGAGACCCTCAGGCCCTCCCAGACTCCAGGCCCGAGGTTCACCTTCCCCACCCTTCTGGGCTCCGGGTGAGGATTGGTAGACCACTGCGGGTCCAGGGGCCGATCTCTAGTGGTAAAGAACCCCCCACCCAACCCTCAAACCCCCTTCGTAATAATAACAGCAACCAGTGAGGCCGAAGAGCAGGACCCCACAGCCTCCTGCAGTCTCCTGCAGTCTCTTCCCCACTCAAAAGCCTAGGGAGACTTTTATTTTTCACTTTTTTTTTGGTTGCGCCCATAGCATGCAGAAGTTCCCAGGCCAGGGATCAAACCCTGCCACAGCAGTGGTCCAAGCTGCTGCAGTGACAATGTCAGATCTTTAACCTAATATGCCACCAGGGAGCTCCCAAGGGAGACAAAATTTTTTTTTTTTCTTTTTAAGGCTGAACCTGCAACACGTGGAAGTTCCTGGGTGAGGGGTCTAATCAGAGCTGCAGCTGAGGTCTATGCCGCAGCCACAGAAGCACCAGATCCGAGCTGCATCTGTGATCTACACTGCTGCTTGCAGCAAGGCTGCATCCTCATACAGATATCATGACCTTAACCCACTGAGATACAGCAGGAACTCCTATTTTTATTTTATTTTCATTTTATTTTATTTTTGCTTTTTTTAGGGCTGCACCTGCCGCATATGGAGGTTCCCAGGCTAGGGGTTGAATCAGAGCTACAGCTGCGGGCCTACACCACAGCCACAGCAACACATGATCTGAGCTGCATCTGTGACCTACACCACAACTCATGGCAACGCCAGATCCTTAAGCCACTGAGCTAGGCCAGGGATTGAACCTGCAACCTCATGGTTCCTAGTCTGATTCATTTCCACTGCACCACAATGGAAGCTCTTTTATTTTTTCTTAACTTATTGTCTTTTGAGGGCCACACACATGGCATATGGAGGTTCCCGGGCTAGGGGTCTAATCAGAGCTGTAGCCGCCGGCCTACACCACAGCCACAGCCACAGCCACCCAGGATCTGAGCCACGTCTTGGACCTACACCATAGCTCACGGCAACGCTGGATCCTTTAACCCACTGAGGGAGGCCAGGGACCAAACCTGAAACCTCATGGTTCCTAGTTGGATTCGTTAACCACTGAGCCACAATGGGAACTCCTCACATTTTTATTATTATTTTTTAATGGCCGCACCCATGGCATATGGAAGTTCTAGGCCAGGGACTGAATCTGAGTGCAACTGTGGCAACACTGGATCCTTAACCCATTGCACCTGGCTGAGGATTGAATCCATGCCTCTGCAGCAACCGGAGCCACCGCAGTCAGGTTCTTAACCCGCTGTACCAGAGAGGGGACTCCCAAGGGAGACTTTAAAATGTAAACCACATCAGGTCACTCCTCAGTCTGATAAAATAACCCCCCAAAACGAGATCAGCAAAGACCATGATCTCCCTCCCTCCGGATCGCACCCCTATTACTCCTCCTCCCCCTGGCTCTGCTCTGCCACAATCTCCTGGTGCCTCAAACACCCCAGGCCTGCTCTGCCTCAGGGCATCTGCCCTTGCTGTTCCCTCTGCTGGAAAGCCCTTCCCCAACATCCCCACAGCTCCTGACTCAATTCCTGACCTCCTCAGAGAGTCCTTTCTCATCCCATCTTTCTGAAGCAGCACCCCTGACTCAGGCTCACCTTTTTCCTCATAGTACCTGTCCCTCCAGGTCTGCGACAGCAGCAGTAACAAATGCTCAGAACCATGAAGGTTTTGTATGTTGTTCCCTGCTCTGTTCCCCGGGCCTAGAACAGGATGGAGTAGGTGATTAATAAGTATTTGAGCCACAGCTGGAGGGGAGGAGGAGACAACTCTAAACCCTGCCCCGTCATAGATCAGACCCACAGATGCATCTGCAGGGTCCCCTCAAAACCTTGCAGGAACACCCGGCACGTCTCCGTGTGGGCAGCGAGCCTGCGCCCAGCACTCTGCCCCTGCCCCTGGGCCTCCCCTCCCCCTGGGCCACCTCACCCCGCCTTCGCCACTTGTGAGCTTCAGGCCAGGCCCACAGAAAGCTGTCCAGGAGCCAGCTGTCATCGCCCCCCAGCCTTGGACCTTCCTACCCCTAGTTTTGTAGGAATAGGGGGTGGGGGGGACAAGGAGGAGCCATGAGCTTCCCTCGACAGCAAGGGAAGAGGAGCAGAGAGGAGCAGTTCCCCTCACCCCCGGTAGCCCCAACCTTGTGGGGTCCGAGGATGAGATGCTCTCTCTGAGCGGCCAAGTGGCTCACTTGCTGCCTGCTGGTGCCCAGGAGCTGCTGGCTGGCCCCACCCAGGAGGCAACGGGGCAGGGGGCGGCCCGGAGACCCCCTCCAGCCCAGGTGTGGCTGGCAGCGGGTCTGGGGGTCCATTAGGAAGGGGGAAGGCAGAGAGGAGTCTATGCGCAACCAGGGAGCCCACAGGCCTCCCTCCACAGCTCCCCCTTCCCAACAGCTGAGACTCTGGGAGGAAGTAATCAGGGCACAGGTGAGTCATATGGTCACAAGGCTGCTCCCGGCTGACTCAGGGGACAGTCCAGATGGGCCCTTCCACCAGCTCCACCTCAGAGCCTGAGTCAAGGATTCCAGGGGTGGGGGTTGACCGGGAAGCCCAGGAGAAAAAGAAGCCCCAGCCCACTTGTGAATCACTACCTTCTCCAGGTCTCCCCCCACCCCCCGCCCCAGCGGCTGGCCGGGACCCCCCATCCTCACTAGGCTGGGCAGGGCTGCGGCAGGAGGCCAGGTTGCTGGAGTTCCCTCCCCCAACCCCAAGCAAGGCCATCCGCCCACCCGAGAGCTGTTGGGACCAATCACAGTAATAATTCAGAGTGGCTGCCTGCTCTGACACTGAACTTCAGCTCTGCCACAGGCCAAGGGCTAGACCCAGAGGGGGCCCCACGGGGAAGCCAGGCCAGCTTCTGTGCACAGCAGTTGTGCTGATAGGAGTCGGGCAGGCGATGCGAGCTCTCGCACGTGTGTGGAGACTCAGGGCCTGGACCAGCGGGGGACCAAAGGCACCAGGGTCCTACCAGGAGCCAGCAGGACCTCCAGGTGTCTAAGCTGGGCAGGGCCCACCCTCCCACTGGATCCCAACAAAGCCAGGTTGCTTCTGGGCCTGGGCAGACCTGGGCCCTCCAGATGCCTCCACCCAGATCCCCAGAGGTGCCTGGCACTGCGCCTGGCAGGGACCCCTCACCTGCCCCCAGCCCAGCCTGAGGCAGGTTCCCATGGCCCCAGGGCTGCTTTCCTGGCTTTGTCCCTGTACTGGCTGGGCAGGGACTTCCTGTAAGGAGAATTCCCGGATCCTCCCTCTGAGGAACTTAGGCAGGAGGGGCAGGTCTT
Organism: Sus scrofa; assembly: GCF_054392235.1. Lineage (NCBI taxonomy): Eukaryota > Metazoa > Chordata > Mammalia > Artiodactyla > Suidae > Sus > Sus scrofa. The sequence continues at coordinate 38,387,969 of NC_139389.1, read as the reverse complement.
GTGGCCGCAAGGCTCCCCGCCCCCAGGCCAGGTGCACCAAACCTGGGCCACTAGACTCGATGGAGACCCTGCAGGAACTGAGCTTGTCCCCAGGTTGTGGGTGGGGGCGGGGCCCAGACAGGCAGCCAAGGAGGCCAAAGTCAAACAGTTTTATTTGAACATCCCAGGCCTGGGTCTGATAGGTGGGGAGAGTATGCTGTGCAGGCCCACCCTGCAGACACAGGAACACCATGTATCTTAAGACCCCTTGGCCCCAGGGCTCTCTGACCAGCCCTGTGAGGAGGGGCGACATTCCCCAGGGCAGCGGTTTGGGGTAGGGCAGGCACGGCAGCCCCAGCTTCACTCTGGAAGCCAGTTTTCCATCTCGTCCATCTCGTCCAGGAGCAGGTGCTGGGGGCAGAGCCAGGAAGGAAGATGCCTTGGCCTCCCTGGGCTCCCCCTCCCAGCTCAGCCTCCAGATCCTTCCCAACTTCCCCAAGACAAGCGCCCCAAGGCCACCTCCCCAGGCCCTTCCCCAGGTGCCCACAGTGGCCCGTCCCTGCCCTGCGGGCCCACCTGCCCTGCACCGCTTCCCCCGCAGGGGACAGAGGTGCCCTTCTCCCTCCAGCCTGGGGTCCCCTCCCTCACCTCTGTCCTGGAAGCCGCACCAAGGGGGCTCCGCACCCTGCCCTCCAGCCTGGGGTGCTGCTTCCGCTGCCTCAGCATCCTGCCCCCAGGTCCCCAGCATTCCCCAAAGGCTGGGAGGTGGCTTCCTTCCCCCTCCACTTGGTGTCCCTGGGGGCAGATAAGGAGAGAGTGGAGGTGCTGATGAGGCCAGACCCTCGAAACACCCACAGGAGGAAGACATTCTTGAGGCTGCTCTGTCCCCAAGCCAGGACTGCACCTGGCTCCCACCTGCCACCCAGAAACTCCCTGGGGGTCCTCAGGGCTTCTCAGGCTACCCCAGGACTGGAGGCCCTAGACAGGTCAGCTGGGGGTCGGGGGGCTGTTTTGGAGGGGGGAGGGGGGAGAGATCCCTTTGGCAGGAAGAGGCAAAAGCAGGAGTCCTGCCAAGCCACAACCTGCGTGGCTTTAGGGTGAGGTGGCCACCCTGTGACACGGCAGGCAGATGATGGGAGGGCTGCCTGCCGGTGCCTGGTAGGCAAGTATTTCTGATGTGCGCAACCCCCAGAGGGTGGATGTGACCCCTAACCCTGGAGTGTCCTTGAGGTTGCCAGTCATTCTTCAGCTCTTCTGATCCTCCAACAATCCCCTTTTCCGGTAAAGAAACCAAACCACAGGAAGTTCCTGTCATGGCTCAGAGGTAATGAACCTGACTAGTATTCATGAGGATTCGGGTTCCATCCCTGGCCTCGCTCAGTGGGTTAAGGATCTGGCATTGCCGTGAGCTGGGATCCCAGACATGGCTCAGATCCCGAGTTGCTGTGGCTGTGGCTGTGGCATAGGCTAGTGGCTACAGTTCCGACTGGACCCCTAGCCTGGGAACCTCCATATGCCGTGGGTGCGGCCATTAAAAAAAAAAAAAAAAGGAAAGAAACGAAGTCACAGGGCAAGTTGGTGCCAGAGCAGGGACTTGGCTAAAGACTTTGCCCCTTCCTTTGTGAACTACACAGACTGGCAGGGGCCAAAGCCCGCTGAACGATAGGATGAGCTGAAGAACGAATAGAAATTTTACCAAAGGACACGGAGGCATTTTTCATCAACAGAAGCTGGGATGGGCCAGTGTCAAGGAGGGTGGGCTGAAAGGTCCTTGGGGTGACCCAGTGGGGAACTCCCAAGCACCTGCGTGTATTCGCAGGCATGGGCACAGGCGTCAACCGGACAGAAAACAGAAGAGCAACATTAAGACAGATGCGCAGGAAAGCCACGAAGACACCTGGACAAAGCCCATTGTGGAGCTGAGGGAACAGGCCACACAGCCAGTGGGTGGCAGGGAAGCTTTAAAAGCAGACCCGTGGACCCCAGGCCAAGTGAGTGACTGATGGAGAGCTGTGCATGCCAGGGCCACCCAGAAGGAACCAGTCCAGAGGCCTGAGGAGGTGGGAGGCCTCCTGCCCACTTCCCCAGGGCCCTCAGCGGGCTGTGGGCTCCGAGGGGCCAAATACCTGGCTGTCCACAATGCCCGCCTCCTCCAGAGTGACTTCTGGCTGGGCCAGCAGCTCCCAGCCCTCGGGGCTGTCTGTCTTCCAGAGGCGGGACTCCCGCTGTACTACCAGAAGCTTCTTTAACTCTGACTCCACAAAACCTGAGAGCAGAGAGCTCAGCATGGGGCAGGTAGGAGTGGGGGAAGGAAGAGGACATGGCTCCAGCTCCCTCATCTCCAGCCAGACCTCCACTTTCCCACTGCCCTGCCTGCCCCAGGAAACTCACTTCCCATGGCTCCCTCTGGCTGCATGAGTCTCTTTCCTTGCCTCCCCGGGTGTGTGGGTAACATCTGTCCACCTGCCCCCACAACCCTTCCAGCCACTGATTCGGGAGCATGTATCTGGAACAACCCAAACTGCCTGGGTTCCTGTGTCAGCTCTGCCACTTACTAGCTGTGTGTTCTTGGACAAGCTACTTAGCCTCTCTGTACCCCATTTTCCTTACAGTGAAGTGAAGACCATAACAGGACCTACCTAAAAGTTAAAATACATTACTTCATGGAGAGTGCTTGGAATAGAGTCCGGCCCACAGTACTGGCTATAATCAGCAAGGGCGCTGCAATGGGACAGGGGGCCTTCTGGGGCACTGTCACAGCAGTGCATGCATGATGAGAGAACCACGGACAGAGGTGGCTACTGGAGTCAGGATTCCCAGCTGGGGAAGTGTGGTGCTCAAAGAGCCACAGCCCTAGTCACAACCCATCCCACTCCCCACCACTCCCTACCCAAACCCTGAGAGAGGAGGACCCCAGGCAGCCCTAGGTGGACCTCCAGACGCTGCACACCTGTCCCCCGGCCCCGGTGGTCATCTTAGGTCCTCTGCTACCACCTGGTGGTAGGAACCGGTATCGCACCCACGAGCCGCGGCCACAGAGGGCCGTCTGGGAGCTGTTTGGATGGGCTGGGGGCACCACTCTTGCCTACTGTATCTGACGATCTAAAAGCCTTACGCAGCGGCGACGGGAGGGTGACGATGCCTGGGACACAGAGCTTGAAGGAACTGTCCTCGTCCTCCATTTCCTCCTCCATGTCTTTGTCCTCCTGGGGCGAGCCTTCCTTGAGAGGAAACTGAGGGTGTGCCAGGGGCTGAGCAGGTGAGGAGGGGGTCCCCAAGTCCAGCTCCACCCCCACCCCCACCCTGACCTTAAACAGAAAGCAGGCAGGATGGCAGCTCTCAGAAGGTCCCCCACCCCCACCCTAGCCAGCTGCACAGACCTTGGTCATGGCTGACTTCTGAAGCTGCTTGTACAAGCTGAGGAGGCGGCTCCATGGCGTTGCCCCCACCTTCGAGGAGGCCAGCCTGAGTTCTCCTGTGGAGGGGTGGTGGTCACTGACACGTGGACAGAAGTGAGAGGCAGCCCAGGCCTGGCCCAGGTCACAGAGGGATGAGGAGGGCTGAGCTGAGGGTGTGGTTTCCCTATTTTCTTAAGCAAACACCTGCTGTGTGCCAGGCACAGTTCTGGGCGCTTCTCAGAGAACTTCTCATTTGATCCTTGCAGCTGCCTGCTGAAATAAGCAGTTCTAGTCCCATTTTACAGATGAGGAAACTGAGGCACAGAAAAGCTGAGCGACTTGCTGCCATCACACAGCTTGGCCTAGTGGCGCTGGGACTCAGACCCAGGCCGCCTTCCTCTGGCCTTCCCTCAGATTGCTCCTGCCCTTCTGGGCCCTGTGCCCAGAGGAGTCAATTCTGTCCATGTCTGGTACCTCCCCTGCCTGTGGCCGCCACACTCACCGTCAAGCAGACACTCCTCCTCCTCTCTGGCCAAGGCCTTGGGGCTGACCTCCAGTGGCCCCGCAGCCCTCTGCAGGCATCCTTGATCCACCTCCAAGGCTTGGGCAAAGCGGCCCCTGATCCCAAAGCACAGTCAGGTGGAAGTGGCAGGTGCAGCCCAGAGATGCGGTGGAAGCCCCCCTAACCCCCCACCCCAAGGTTCTCCCACAGGCCCCACTTAGCCTACTCCCCCCTCCTGCACAGCCCTCTGGGGTCCATCAGAGAGATGACGATGCTCCCCCAAAGTAAAGGGAGGGGCGCCAAGTCCAAGTGAACTTGGAAACCAGAAGAAGGGGGAGGGGAGACAGGGAAGGGGGCCCATAAAGGAGCTGGGGAGCACTGGGACCCTGCTCACCCTACACACACCCTTCCCAGGGCCCGGCCTGTCCTCCTGTCCTTTGGGGACCTCCATCCCCAAGCCCTCACTGGTGGAGGACCCAGTCTGCTTCCCCACCCCCACCTCTCCAGTCCTTCTCCCATTCGGACCCTCCCAGCTCAGGCCCACACCCTCCCTTCTGCCTTCCAGGAGGCTCCCAGGTCCCTGCTGCCCAGAGCCCACCTCTCACCTGTCTGAGGTCCCCGTGTCCCCCAAGGCCGCGCCTGCCACCTCCTCCTCTTCCCTTTCGTCCATCTCAGACAGGCTGCCCAGCGCCTCCTGGCCTCCTCTGCGTGGATCTGACCTTACTTCTACACCCCGGGCCACCACCCTCAGGACCTGCACAGGGGTGGGGGTCTGGGCCCCCGCATCCCCTAGCTCCAGCCCCGAGGGACTAGTTCGTGGCAGGGCCACAGCGAGGGTACAGGGCAGCGAGGCAGGTGGCCAGGATTCCTTCTGCCCCGCTGCTCCGTGACAGCCAGTCATCAGGGGGGTGGCGTCCTGCTCTTGCAAGGGGCACGGCTGACCCCCCACCAGGGCCTGGTCTGAGCTCTCTGGGCTGCCCTTGCCCCCCACCAGGCTACGGAAAAGGCGGAACATGGACGAGCGGCCCAGATTATGGGCCCGAGGGGTTGGGGCTGGGGCCTCCATCCTGAAGGGGACCTGACTCAAGAGGGAAGGGCCGCAGCAGCTACTGGGACCAACTGCTTAAGAACAGAGGGGGTTGGAAACTTCCCAGAGTTCTAGAAGGCGAAGGCGGGTTGGGGGTGGGGGCAGAGTGTGCCCGGGGGTGGGGGTGGGGGTGTCAATGCAGCACCCCGAGGGTGGGGGTTGGCGAGGCTCCAGGAGACGCAGAGGTGGGGACCCCAACTCTGAGAATGGGGCACACAGCTCTCCCCACAGCCTGTCCTCCTCTGGCTGTGGCTGCTGGTCCAGGAGGGTGGGAGTGTGTGTCCTCCCACCCCTCCCTTCACAACCAGTCTCATCGGCCCTCTGCATGTCCACGTCTACCTGCCTATCACCTGCAGGGTTTCTACCTCTGCAGCCATCGAGGAGCTTGGTACACAGGCCTCAACTGTACGTGGAACTTCAATCTTTTTTTTTTTTTTTTTTTTTTTTTAGGGCCGTACCTGTGGCACATGGAGGTTCCCAGGCTAGGGGTTGAATCGGAGCTGCAGCTGCTGGCCTATGCCACAGCCCCAGCAATGCAGGATCCTTAGCCCACTGAGCAAGGCCAGGGATCAAACCCACATACTCATGGATACTAGTCGGGTTCTTAACCTGCTGAGCCACAATGGGAACTCCGTGGAATCTCAATTTCATCTTATTATGCCCATGGCACTTACATGTCTGATTATAAACCCCGCTCAGTGACCTTGGCGGAGGTTCCTTAAAGCAGCCGAGTCCCAGTTCGTTCATCTGTAAAATGGATGTGGTCACCGCACCTACTTCCAAGGGTGGTTGAGACTGTTCAGTGAGGATGGTTTAAAGTGCCCAGCACTGGAGTTCCCGTCGTGGCGCAGTGGTTAACGAATCCGACTAGGAACCATGAGGTTGTGGGTTTGATCCCTGCCCTTGCTCAGTAGGTTAAGGATCCGGCATTGCCGTGACCTGTGGTGTAGGTTGCAGACGCGGCTTGGATCCCGTGTTGCTGTGGCTCTGTCCTAGGCCAGTGGCTACAGCTCCGATTGGACCCCTAGCCTGGGAACCTCCATATGCCGTGGGAGCGGCCCAAGAAATAGCAAAAAGACGAAAAAAAAATAAAAAAAAATAAAAAAATAAAGTGCCCAGCACACAGCAGGGCTTCACAAACCTCACCAGCCTGGCTTTCTTGCTGATACCGACGGACAGAAGTGGGGCAAGATCAAGGAGGAGGACAGGGAACCCGGGTGGGAAAAGCCGTGGGTGGGGACACTCGGCAGGGGTGGGAGCCGCGCTCTCCGCCCTGAGCCCAGCCCCAGCCCCGTGCTGCAGGCTTCAGCGGCTGCATCCGGCGGCCGCAGAGCAACTTCCTCTAGAGGGAGCTGATTGGAGCGGGAGCCGCCGGCACCTCTATGATCGCCAAAGCCTCGCGGGTCCCGAAGGCCGCGCTGGGACCAGCCCAGGCTGCATCCTGACACCAGGAACTCACTGGCGCCCGTCTCTGGAGGCCGAGCCTGGGTACCTTACCCTGGGAGTGGCCACTGGCCACTGGGATCACCGGCCTCCGCCCTGCTGAGCCAACCCAGGCCTGGGCCAGGGTCTGGGCAGGTAAGCCGGGAGGGTCCCGCCTGTGCTCCCCACGCCTGGGAGCTCCGGGCCGGGGGTAGGTGAGGGAGGCAGGGGGCTGGGGGGGGAAGGCCTCAGGCTCCCCCCAACCCCCGGGACTCCACCGAGCCCTGTTCGGGGCCTGATCCACCCGGGGCTCCCTCTGGCCACCCCTCAGGCAGCTTCCCCTCTCACCCTGGCCCTAGGGGCCCGAGAATCGGGTGTCAAAGAACCAGGCTCTTTAGCAGTCTGGGGGATGGGGGGGGAGGTCAGAGCCAAGGTCAAGGGCACGGGGAGAACTTACAGCCTCCCTGCTGCCCCAGGAGACCTAAGAGCGGTCTAGAGTCAGGCACCTCCCCTGGGGAAGCATCCTGGCCACCCTCCTCCCCTGGGCAGACCCCACAAGTGGGGAACTCAGAGTACCAGGAAGTCAGGTGCTTGGAGGGGGCAGGGGTAGACCCAGATCAGCAAGGCCTGGGGCCTTGGGGCTGCTCTGAGGCGCCAACTTCTCCCCAGCTCTGAGCCCGAGGGTGGCAGGGGTGCTGTCAGCATCCTCCAGCCCTGCAGTCCTGGGGGCACCAAGGGAGCCAGAAGGGCACCTTGTTCAGGAGGAGGCTGCTGGGATGGGTGCATGCCAGGCCAAGGTCGGTCTTCCCCAGGTGGCACTGGGTGGAGGAGGGGAGGCACAGGTGGTCCGGACCGTCCCCACCCTTCTTTCTGCTGCTTTCGAAAGTAGCCCCAGGCCTGAGAGGGAGGGGTGGGCGGGGAGGGTGCACTGACTGGTCCTCCCAGGGAGCTGGCCCAGGGTAGGGAGGGGCCTCCCTGGGGCGGGAGGAGGGACCTCTGCCTGGGTGATGGAGGCAGCTTTGGGGTGGAGGGAAGTGAAGGGGTGCAAACTGAAAGTGAAACAGCTCATGTCCAGGAAATACTCCCTCTGCAGAGGGTTTACAGAGCAGCCCAGGCAGCAGCCAGAACTGGGTGAAAAAGGAGAGTAGGGGCTGGAGACCCAAGGGCAAGGGGTGCATGTAGTTTTCTCAACTCCCCGTGAGAAGGGAGTGGGAAGAGCACAGGCAAACGGGGAAGCTGCCTTGGAAAGGACACTCTCTGAGGTCCATAAACTGGGAAATAAATCCGAGGAGTTCCCGTCATGGTTTAGCGGTTAATGAACCCGACTACTATCCGTCAGGACACGGGTTCGATCCCTGGCCTTGCTCAGGGGGTTCCGAAACGAGTGTTGAGTGGAGGATGGGCTCCTGGAAGCTCAGACAACCAACCGGACTCCTGGACTAGCACGTGGCCTTGGCACTGACTTCTCTGTGCCTCATTCTTCCCACCTGGAAAGTGGGTATGACCGTGCTTACCCTGTGGCTAGGTCAATTTGCTCTGTGTCCGGCACCCTGGGGAGGACTCCTCTGTACGTGCTGGAAGTTTACCACAGGCACTCAGGAGGGTTTGCGGCTCACAGGCCTGACATGGAAAACAGGTGTGTTCTGACTGGCCAAGGGGAAGTGGGACCTGCAGGGCTGGCCTTCATGGGTCACTGGCTGGAAGGTGGCAAGTCTGCCGTAGGCGTGTGCTGGGGAGGGAGCAGCAGAAGGAACCTCAGCCTCTGAAATTCACCTCACGGGCCCAGGAGTGGGGTGAAACACGACCAGAGACCCACCCCTCCCGGGGCTGACCCCGGGGTGGGAATCTTGGCCGCTGGCCTTTCCCAACCCCGCCTCCCTTGAAGAACTGCCAGGAAAATACTCAGCAAGTGCTTAGGGCAGGGGGGCCTTCCGGAAGTGGGCCCTCCCTCTGGGCAGCTCTGACCCCATCTCTGCTCTCTCACCCCTCCCCAGGACCTGAGAGATGGCGTCCGGCCAAGGCCCAGGCCCCCCCAGGCAGGGCTGTGGAGAGCCCGACCCCTCGTCCACATCAGGTAAGGATCTTGCTGCCTCTCACCCATCCCATAACCGCCAGGGCCATGTGTGAGGATGGAGAGGCCAGGCAGGACTTAAAGCAGGCTCGCCTGCCCCTGAATACTCACCTGGGATACGCTGCAAAGCATCTCCCACCCAGCGCAGTTGCCCGTGGGCTCAGAAGCCAAGTGCACACCAGGTTAAGCCCAGGGGCGGGGTGGGGTGGGGGCAATGGCAGCTGGAAAGGGCCAGGGAGTGAGCAGGAGGGCCCAGTGCCACCAGGGCAGTGGGTAGAGGGGGCAGTGGGAGAAATTAAGCTGAACTCCTCACCAAGTCAGCCCTCACAGGGATAGGGACTGTCCCACTCCGGGAGGAGATCAGGTGGCCGCCCCTCCTCCCTCTGCCCAAGGGCCACCCACCACAGGCCATCCTCTGGACTCTGGGCTCAGTCCCAGCCCTGCCACTGCTGCCCAATGAGACATTTCTGGGCTAGAGTCTCACATTTGTTCTCCATGTTCCCTAAGCCGTGAGTGAGGGACCCTGTTGGCTGGGGTAACATCCTGGCTGCACTGCTGGCTCCAGCTGTGTGACCTCGTCCAGTTACCTAAACACTTGGGGTTCCCTATCTGTAAACTGGGGATCGCCCACCGCACAAGGCTGTGAGGAGTAAAAGGCCAGCGTGAGCTCTAGAGGTTAACTAGAGACCACTCGGGGACACTTCTGTCCACAGGCAGAGTGAACCAACCGTCCCCAAAGCATCCCTCCCTGACTCTAGCTTTGGCTTTGATCCTCAGAGGAGCAGGTGGCCCGGGACACGGAGGAGGTTTTCCGCAGCTACGTTTTTCACCGCCATCAGCAGGAGCAGGAGGCCGAGGGGGCAGCTGCGCCCACCGACCCAGAGATGGTCACCCTGCCCCTAGAACCTAGCAGGTGAGCAGCAGCCCCTGGGCCCTCAGGGACACCTCTAGAGAGGTCGAGGCTCAAACGCAGCCCTGGGAGCTGAGCGACCTGGGGGGTTGGCGGGGGTCTTCCTTTCTCCCACTGCTGCACCTTTCTCATCTGGGCTTGCAGCCCCATCCGTCTCAGACCTTGTCCCTGGCCCTTGGCTCCCTGTCTGAGAACCCCATCAGGGCCTCAGCAGGCCAGGGTGCACAGGGCCAGAGGCATCTTGGGCAGAAGCCCTTTGCCGTGAGCCCAGGGCCTGGGACTGCCTGTCTGCCAGCCAGCTCACCTGCTGCCTCACCTTCCTCCAGCACCATGGGGCAGGTAGGCCGCCAGCTCGCCATCATTGGGGATGACATCAACCGGCGATACGACTCGGAATTCCAGGCCATGCTGCAGCACCTGCAGCCGACAGCGGAAAACGCCTATGAGTACTTCACCAAGATCGCCTCCAGGTAGCTCTGGCCACCACCCCTGCCGAGCCAGAGCCATCACCAACACACTGGGCCCTGCCCCTGGGGGCATACCCGCTCCTTGTTGTCAGGATATGTGCTCACTGTCCTGTCTGCTCACTCACGTGTGGTCTGGGCCCAGATGCCTGATCTTTGGTGCATAAGGTCACAGCCCTTGAGCTCACAGCCTGTGAGCTCTGCTTAGGTCAGGACTGTAGAGGGCTTGGGTGGGACTGTCCCCAAAGCTCCCCAGAAGGACATAGCTGTCCTTCTGATTTGGACCCATGACATACCAAAGATGGTAAGATTGGAGTTCCCGTCGTGGCTCAGCAGTAACGAACCCGTCTAGTATCCATGAGGACGCAGGTTCGATCCCTGGCCTTGCTCAGTGGGTTAAGGACCCAGTGTTGCCGTGAGCTGTGGTGTAGGCCGCAGATATGGCTCAGATCTGGTGTTGCTGTAGCAGTGGTGTAGGCCAGCAGCTGCAGCTCCAATTTGACCCCTAGCCTGGGAAATCCCATATGCCCATGTGCGGCTCTAAAAAGCCAAAAAAGAAAAGATGGTAAGGTTGCTAGTCCTAGAAATGGTGTCCAGATGCTGTCCTCTGGCATTGGACAAGCCATCTGCAGTGGCTAAAGGGACCAACTGCCTGCATCACATCTTGGCTGTGCCATCTACTGGCTTTGGGCAACTTTCTAGCCTGTAGTTTTCTGGTCCATAAGATAGGGGGACTCTTCTGAGAAGAGTGTCTACACTCAAAGGCATTAGCTGTTATTAGCATCTGGGGTAAGGAGGTTCATCTCAGGTAGATTTAAGGCTGAGAGAAGGCAGGAGTAGGCAACAGCTGCAGAATTAGTGCTCAGAGCTGACACATCCTGCCCGTGTCCTCAGAAGCCACCACCCACTCTGCTGTGAGTCTGGGACCTGTCCTAACTCCTCTTCTATCCTTTCTCTCTGCTGTCCCTCGGGCTGCCAGGCCACAGCAACGCCCACAGGTAATCTCCCTGCGGCCTCTGTCCGCTCGCTCTGCCCTGTGCTCTGTGCCCTCCATGTCCCCAACCCCGGAGCTGCACCCCAACAGCAGCATCTGCTCACCTGCCCTCTGAGCTTCCTCCTCCCACAGAGACACAGGCTCTTCCCAAATCGAGGTCAGGCTCAGCCGTTCTGCTTTCCAGCCGGGGGAGGGGATGAGGTCCCAGGGGTGAGAGGGGAAGCAGGCCGGAGGGCTTTCTGGGGGTCCCCGCTGATTGTATCCATGCTCTGCCTGCAGCCTGTTCGAGAGTGGCATCAACTGGGGCCGAGTGGTGGCTCTTCTGGGCTTTGGCTACCGCCTGGCCCTGTACGTCTACCAGAGGGGCCTGACCGGCTTCCTAGGCCAGGTGACCCGCTTTGTGGCCGACTTCATGCTGCATCACTGCATCGCCCGGTGGATTGCGCAGAGGGGTGGCTGGGTGAGTGTCTGGGTGTTGAAGCCACCCCAGCCCCAGTCCCAGCCCCGCCCTGCTGCCCACCCCCCTCTGACCACTCTATCTCTCCTGGCAGGTGGCAGCCCTGGATTTGGGAAACGGCCCCATCCGGAACGTGCTGCTAGTTCTGGCTGTGGTTTTGCTGGGCCAGTTTGTGGTACGCAGATTCTTCAGGTCATGACTCCCAGAGGGGCCCTTTGGGGTCCTGAGACCCCTTTATGGACTTTGGCCCAGCCTTCTCCCCTCCCCTCCTCCCCTGCAGGGGTCCCCCCGCAAGAGTACAGGAGCTTTAGCAAGTGGGCACCCCAGCATTGGAGGCCCCCATGAAGGAGTCGGTCAGGCTGCAGGGGTGCCCCATCATTGTGTGGTGCTAATGGGCCCCTCTCAGAGGGGCTGTGACCCCTCCCCTAGCCCATCTGCTGGGCGTGGAGAGATTGATAACTTGGGGGATAGGCCAGGAGCCACTTCTCCCCAAGGAGTTTTAGCTTTTCCTGATACCCTTGGGAGGACAGCCCATCCCCAGCACTCTGCCCAAGGCTAGGATGGCTGGGGGGGTGGGGGGGCGGCAGCAGCTCTGCCCCAGGATTCAGCCCTTTGGGAAGGTCAGAGCTTGAGAGCTGGGCCTGGAGCCCAGGCCCTTCCTGAACATCATATTCTCTGGGAACAGGACTGGTGGAGGGTGGGGGGCGGGGAGGTGCTGCTGGACTTCCCCTCTCCCCCCCACCCCCCCACCCCACATTGCCACTGCAGTTGGACTCAGGGATTCTGGGGCGGGGGTGCAGACCAGAGCTGTCTGAAGTCCTCCATCAGCTCCTGCCAAGCCTGCCTCTTGAGGTCCTCCCCGTCCCCTATCCTCACCTGTTCCTACTTGCTCCCACCCCATTCACTACAAATGAAGTTACCCCGTCCCCATCACCCCAGCTAAAGCAGGCAGGGGTCTTGGGTGCTGCAGTCCTGAGGACGGGCCTTGCTCAGACTGCAGGGTTTAGGTTTGTTACTATCAGGGAAAGGGGTAGGGAGCTCATCTTGAGGGCTGTGAACACCACTAGGAACCCTGGGGTTGGGACCCTCCCTTGTGGCCAGGGCACTGTGTAATCGGGGGTGTGGCTAGAGGAACTGTGAACTTGAACTCGACCCCCAATCTCCACCTGCCACACTGCACACCTGCTTAAGCCCCTGGCGTGGGGAGCAGGCTGTCTACCTTGCACTGCAGGGGTTTGGAGGTGGCGGGGAAGGAGTTCTTGATTATACTAAATGCAGGGAGGGGGTGCAGTTGGAGAGGGCTGGCCACTGCCCACCCTCTGAGTGTATCTGAAAATAAACTGCAACCCCCCCACTCCCGTTTGATCATTTGTCTCCTGGGCTACCCCTCTCTCCAGTCAGACTGGCTTGGGGGAACCTGGGCATGGCTGGCTCTCACCTGGTTTAGTGAGAATAAAGTCTCATCTTGGGCCTCCAGGATCCCCTGGAGGGCTGGGCAAGCTTCTCCAGCCCCCCAGAAGGCCCCTCTCCTCTTCTCTGGCCTCTTCTCAGTCACTCCCCTCATCTCTTTGGGTTCCAGGCAAGTTTCCCACCCCCACAGAAGTCATGGGTCTCCAAACTGCTAGGCTCTGGCAGCAGAGCCCATGGAGGGGCTGCACCTGCCTGGGGACCCCCACAGGCCTGGCCTGACTTCCTCCTCGCTTCAGGGGACCACCAGTCACGCTTGTCTCCTGCTGGGACAGTGTCCCCCACAGCTCACACACAGGGCTTTTCATTCTAGTTCTGTGCTGCACGGGAGTCCCTGTGGGGACTGAGCCAGGGGGATAAAAATAACAAGCATGGGGGCGTTTAGATGTTCCAAAATCGACAAAGTCTTTCCAGCCCGGGGCACTCTGTTTTCTGACACCCTTCCAGAACGGTCACATGGAAGGCCTAAAGCACTCGGGCTTCTCTTTCACTCCCCTGACCCCTGGTGGCGTCTTGCCAGTCTCCTGGGCCCTCCACCCAAGTTTTCGGAGTCCTAGCAGTTCCAGGGAGAGGGCCCTGCAGCCGTGGTGGCCACAGGACCCCCAGCGCCACCCCACAATCTGCTGCCGTTAAAGTTCTAGACAACATTTATGGGACACACTACGTGCCGGGCTTTCTGCCGAGAACTGATCACACATGCCCAACCAGCAGGCCTTGCGGCTGGTGATCGGCGGGGGCCCTCAAACTCCCACTTTACAGATAAGGAAACTGAGGTACCTGCCCAGAGTCATCAGATGGGAAGGGTGGGGAGCTGGCCCTTGCCGCCAGGATACTGGCTCGAGGTCAGGCCGGAGAGGTGGGGGCTGGAGCGGTTAGTCTCCAGCCCGTCCTCGCGCTGGGGGATGGGGGGGCGCCCATCAGCCCGGCGGTCAGTTACCGCGCGACCGCGCTGAGGAGGGCGGGAGTGGGGCGGGCCGCCCGGGTCCAAGATGGCCGCCGCGGCGTCGAGCGCTCTCTTGTGGGCGGAGCCTCGCGTCCCCTCCACTCCCTCCCGGCGGGGCCTGGAAAGGGGCGGTTGGGGAGTGGCTGGACCTGTGGCCTCTGCCTTGTAGGAAGGGCGTTGGAAGGCTATCCTGAAGGGCGTAGGGAGCCCCAAAAGGTTTGGGCCTGTGTCTAGGCCGGCTCCTTCCACTCCACCCTTCCTTCTGCCGGGAGGAAGTTTCCAGAACAGAAATCTAATTCCGGAGTTGTGAGGCCTGTGATATTAGAAGGGACAGAATGAGGCAGGGGCTGTGAGGGGACAGGGAGCAACGGGTTCTGCGGGCACCGAGGAAGTTCAATCCAATTCATCCCCAAATGCGTGGTTCTTCTGAAATTGTAGCTTCGTCTCCTCGGAAGGGGTCTAGCTAGATTCCTGGGTCAGTAGCCACGGGAGGGGCATGTTCGGGGTCCTAGCTCAGCCTTTTCAGGGTCAGTGTAGACACCTGCCCAGCGCCTCCCCGCCCCTGCCCTGCAGGTCACCTTGATGTGTCTGCTATTTGAACACCTCTGAAGAAAATGTGCTTTAGGTCACTGGGTGTCCATCCAAATGAGAAAATCCTCCCTTTGCCCAAACTACTCATTACGTTGTTTGAAAAAGTTTTTATGACCTAACCATCTGAAAAGCATTAAAATAAATGAAAATTAATTCATTAGTTAATTAAAATAAATAAAACCACAATATTCTGCTGCAGTTGTACACATCACAGATGTACATGCCCAGATCAAAGACAGTTGTAAAATCTGATTTAGTTCAATCCAAGCAGAACAGGTGTGTGAGTGTGTGAGAGAGAGAGACAGAAAATGGAGTTATCAAAGATTGCTGGAGGTATCTAAATGTCAAAGACCAGAAGGTCAGCAAAACCCAGTTTATGGGACATTGTCATCAATTGCTGAACATGTTAAAAATGTAAACACACACACACACACACACATACACAAAGATGAACACCAGGAGTTCCCACTGTGGCTCAGGGTTAAGAACCTGATATACTGTCCTTTGGATCCCTGACCTTTCTTAGTGTTTAAGGATCCAGTGTTGCCTCCAGCAGCAGTGTAGGTCACAGATGTGGCTCGGATCTGGGGTTTCTGTGGCTGTGGCAGAGGTCTTAGCTGCAGCTCTGATTCTATCCTAGCCCAGAAACTTCCAAATGCCCGCAGGTGCAGCTGTTAAAAAAAAAAAAAAAAAAGGTAAACAGCAGGAGTTCCCGTCGTGGCGCAGTGGTTAACGAATTTGACTAGGAACCATGAGGTTGCGGGTTCGGTCCCTGGCCTTGCTCAGTGGGTTAAGGATCCGGCGTTGCCATGAGCTGTGGATCCCGCGTTGCTGCGGCTCTGGTATAGGCCGGCAGCTACAGCTCCAATTAGAATCCCTAGCCTGGGAACCTCCTATATGCCACGGGAGCGGCTCAAGAAAAAGGCAAAAAAAAAAAAAAAAAAAAAAAGTGAACATCAGAACACCAGACTGCTGGGATATAGAAGAGAAGAGGAGGGATTTGGCCCAGCAGGTAATAGGAACAAAGAGCAGTGGTCTGGCCTACTGGAAGGAGATCGCTGGCAAATTGTATGGATGATTCAAAAGACGGGCAGACTCTCCAGACCAAGATCAAGCGATGGAATAACATGGACACAAACTGGACTTTTCTGAGAAAAGTCAAGAGCTGAAGAGACAAAACAGGATCTCCGTGCCCCTGGGGTGTGGGATCTGGCCGTGGATGCAGGAGGGCCAGGCTGCCTGT
Organism: Sus scrofa; assembly: GCF_054392235.1. Taxonomy (NCBI): domain Eukaryota; kingdom Metazoa; phylum Chordata; class Mammalia; order Artiodactyla; family Suidae; genus Sus; species Sus scrofa. Next base: position 38,372,441 of record NC_139389.1, on the reverse strand, counting down.
GAGGGTGAGAGTGTGCCTGTGTGTGTGTGTGGGGGGGGGTAATAACATTTAAGTGGAACCACAAGGAAATGAAAGCACCTCTCAGCTCCACTTATCTCTTCCTTTGCAATCTTGGCATCATTGCTGGTGCCCAGTGGCTCAAGTTTTCCCAGCCCTGGCTAAGAACACGATTCTTCAAAGTTTTCTGCTTCAGCATATCAGGCAGGGAACCTGCTGGGCAGAGTTCACGGCACAGAATTTTGTGATGATCGGCTGCATGGAAGCTGGGCTCACCAGCCTTCTCATTTTGACCTGACCTCTTTCTGACTGGACCTCTGACCCCACTAAGAGCAAAAGATGGTTAGGTTTCCTCAGGAGTGAGAACATTTGGCTTAATTCTCAGGAGGCCTGCAGCAGGGTGACTCTGGCATGACCAGCACCTCTGGAGTGTGGATGGTGCACAGGAGGCCCTGTGTTGGGTGGGATGGGGGCGGGGGGGTCCCTACAGCTCCTGAAAAAGATTTCCTGAGTGACACTGCTACCAGGCTGTGTGTGAGAAGGGCTGAGTGCAGGCTAAAAGCCAAACGCTCTCCTGGTAAGGAGGTGGGGTGGTCCCCCCTCCCTGGCTGTCATGTATAGTGTAACAGACCAGACTGTCTTCACATGACCTTGACTGGCCTGGACAATGGGCTGGCTAGGAGTGGCCTCCTCCCTTCTTTCAGTGCCAGGAGCCACACCCAAGTTCAGCTTCTTGCTGGAATGGGGGCTATTCTGTGCCCCCCTTCCAGGCTAGTTGGGGGCACAGTACTATCCCCAAGGCCTGAGGCATCTGGTTCCTGGCATGCTGGCACCCCAAATCCAGACTGTGGTGCCAAGCAGCCTGTGTTGCCTGACTGACAAGGCTGCTTTCTCATGCCAGCTCCACACGGACGCAGGGTGATGACAGGAAGGGCCTCCAGCTGGAAGCTGCCCCTAGCCCGGCTCGCTGACACTGGATGAGACCCAGCTCAGGGCCACGGCTGCCTCTCTTACTGACCTTGTTTTCCCCTTCCCTGGCAAAGCTGGGAGTCCCACAAGTTAACTCAGATCTGACACTTGACTTCCGTCACTGAAGAACCGCCCCCCACCCCCAACTCCTGTTGCAAGTCCAGATGCTTCTTACAGACCGGCTATAGAGCTGAGGTTCCAACAACCCCTTCCTCATTCCTCTGGTTTGGTTAATTGAACTTCTGCATGTTCAGGGGACTAGATTACCAGTTTCGTTTTTGTTTTTGGCCACCCCGTGGCATATGGAGAGTCCGGGCCAGTGATCAGATCCAAGCCACAGTTGTGACCTAAGGAGCCAGCTCACAGCAACGCTGGATCCTTAACCCACCAAGTGAAGCCAAGGATGGAATTCACATCCTCATGGATACTCGTCTGGTTCGTTACTGCCACCGTGGGACCTTCCTACATTATTTATTTTTTATGTCTCTTGGAAGCCTTGTAACTTGCCTGTGTCTGTTCGTTGTTGGTACGGCGAGTCCTCTTCTAGTGAGAGGGCTGCTGAATGGACCTATACTGTTCCTGATCCCCCTCTGTTGACAGGGAGCCTGGAAGTGCTTCTGGTCCCTGGGGAAAGATATTTCTACTGGTAGACGTTATCTGTTAAAAGGGGATGTTTCTGGGGAGTTCCCGTTGTGTGGCGCAGTGGAAAAAAATCTGACTAGTAACCATGAGTTTGCAGATTTGATCTATGATCTTGCTCAGTGGGTTAAGCATCTGGCATTGCCATGAGCTGTGGTGTAGGTCACAGACATGGCTTGGACCCTTCGTTGCTGTGGCTGTGATGCAGGCCGGCAGCTGTAGCTCTGATTCGACCCCTAGCCTGGGAACCTCCATATGCTGCAGGCTCCGCCCTAAAAAGAAAAAAAAAAAAAAGTGGGCTGTTTCTGAGCCTTCTGAATTATTGCCTTTCTCATGCCTGTAGTTCTGTCAGCAGGGTCCCAGGCCTGGGGCTGACTGGTGAGTTTCTAGGGTGGCTGCCCACTCCCACTGTCTTTCAGGTGATCCCAAAAGACACACAACAAAGATTCCTTCACAGGGATCACACTGCCTTTCAGGCTTCAGTATGTTCTGACCCCGGAGGAAGCACATTTCGCCAGCTTCTCCAAAGATTTGAAACGAGTCTTTAGCTCCTTTTATCACCATAACCCTGTAACAAAATGATTTCCTTAGATTAAATTTCGGGGGACATTAAGGTGGGGGCTGGAATTTGCCAGCCCCTCATACTTTGTAGTTAGAAAAGGAGTCCTTGGTATTCCCTGGTGGTTCAGCAGGTTAAGGATCTGGCGTTGTCACTGCTCTGGCTCTGGTTACAGCTGCTGCTTGTGTTAGATCCCTGGCCGGGGGAACTTCTGCATGCCGGGGTGTGCAGCCAAAAAATTAAACAAAATTTGGAGTTCCCGTCGTGGCTCAGTGGTTAACGAATCTGACTGGGAACCATGAGGTTGCGGGTTCGGTCCCTGCCCTTGCTCAGTGGGTTAACGATCCGGTGTTGCCGTGAGCTGTGGCGTAGGTTGCAGACGCCGCTCGGATCCCGCGTTGCTGTGGCTCTGGCGCAGGCCAGTGGCTACAGCTCTGATTCGACCCCTAGCCTGGGAACCTCCATATGCCGCGGGAGCGGCCCAAAGAAATAGCAAAAAGACAAAAAAAAAAAAAAAAAAAAAAAAAAAAAAAAAATTAAACAAAATTTAAAATAAAAAGGAAAATCACAGATACAATGGATTTATTTGGGGGGGGCACACCTGCAGCATATGAAGGTTCCCAGGCTAGGGGTTGAATCAGAGCTGCAGCTGCCCGCCTAGGTCACAGCCACAGCAACGCCGGATCCTTAACCCAGTGAGCAAGGCCAGGGATGAAACCTGCAACCTCATGGTTCCTAGTTGGATTCGTTTCTGTTGTGCCAAATGGGAACTCCTGAGCAGCTCTTTATTTTATTTTATTTTATTTTATTTTTGCTTTTCAGGGCCGTATCCGCTGCATATGGAGGTTCCCAGGCTAGAGGTCGAATTGGAGCTACAGCTGCTGGCCTACACCACAGCCACAGCCACATGGGATCCACGCTGCGTCTGTAGCCTACACCACAGCTCATGGCAATGCCGGATCCTTAACCCACCGAGCGAGGCCAGAGATTGAACCCGCCGCCTCATGGTTCCTAGTCGGATTAGTTTCCAGTGCACCACAACAGGAACTCTGGAGCAGCTTTTTAAAGTGAGAGTGGACAGCAACAAAGCAGAAAGCTGAAAAGGTTTCAGCGAGTCCCAGGAGAAAAAAAAGAGGAAGGAAATGAGTACTAGAGCCTGTGGGAAGGGGCCAAGGGGTGGGGACAAAGAGGACAGCTAGCCTGACTGGCTGGGAAACTCGGGGCTTGCCAGAACAACTGCCCTGGTACTTTGATTCCTTGACATGCTGACCCTTTTCCTTGCCCACAAATATAATTTTCCATTTATAAACCTGAGATCATAAGCTGTGAGAAAAAAGGGGAGGCCTTGTTTACAGGGGCCAAAGAACCAGAGCCAGACAGCAGAGTGCATAAAGGTCTTTGGTGCCACTGACCTGCCCTGCCTTCTGCTGGTACCGATGATAGTGAGTAATTTTTTTTTTTTTCAGGGCCGCACTCGTGGCATATGGAGGTTCCCAGGCTAGGGGTCCAATCTGAGCTTCAGCTGCCGGCCTATGCCATAGCCACAGCAACACCAGATCTGAGCCATGTCAGATCCTACACCATAGCTCACGGCAACACCGGATCCCTAACCCACTGAGACAGGCCAGGGATCGAATCCGCAACCCCATGGTCGCCAGTCGGATTCATTTTTGCCATGCCACAACAGGAGCTCTGATAGTAAGTAATTCTAAAGGCTTGGGAGTTCTTTGTTAAGAATATAGGCTCAGGGAGTTCCCGTTGTGGCTCAATAGTAATGAACCTGACTAGTAACCAGGAGGTTTTGGGTTTGCCCTGGCCTCGCTCAGTGGGTTAAGGACCCAGCATTACCGTGAGTTGTGGTGTAGATCGCAGACGCGGCTCAGATGTTGTGTGGCTGTGCCTGTGGTGTAGGCTGGCAGCTGCAGCTCTGATTTGACCCCTGGCCTGGGTACTTCCATATGCTGCAGGCACAGCCCTGAAACAAAACAGAAAAGAATATAGGCTCATTTGAGTTAGTTTTCTCCTCCTGGTTGATTTTACTTTTGCCAATGATTATTCAGGATCTGAGCCTCGTCTGCGACCTACACCACAGCTCAGGGCAATTCCAGAAACTTAACCCACTGAGCAAGGCCAGGGATGGAACCCATGTCCTCATGGATCCTAGTCAGGTTCGTTTCCACTTCGCCACAATGGGAACTCCCCCCCAGTGCAATTATTAAGAGCATCCCCTTTCACTCTCAGAAGTAAGAAGAACCCCCATTGCCACAAGAAATCATGCAGTCCCTGGAATTCCAGTGCAGATCACATTTCTCCAGTATCAGTTCCTACTCTCTGAATTCCCTCCCCGGCCAGCCATCCTTTCTGACTGGAACCAGTCAGACTAACCCTCAACTGTGCACCCAGGAATCCTTTTCTTACTACAGGCAGGTCATGCAGCTGGTTTCTGTTATTACTGTGGCCACTGATTCTATGTGAGGATGAAAACCGTTCCTTTGCTGTAGTCTTTAACAATTCTCACTCAAAGGCTGAAAAATATTTGAAACCCAGTTGTAAATACCCTGAAGAGGAGTTCCCGTCGTGGCGCAGTGGTTAACGAATCCGACTAGGAACCATGAGGTTGCAGGTTCGGTCCCTGCCCTTGCTCAGTGGGTTAACGATCCGGCGTTGCCGTGAGCTGTGGTGTAGGTCACAGACACGGCTCAGATCCCGCATTGCTGTGGCTCTGGCATAGCCCGGCGGCTACAGCTCTGATTCGACCCCTAGCCTGGGAACCTCCATATGCCGTGGGAGCGGCCCAAAGAAATAGCAAAAAGACCAAAAAAAAAAAAAAAAAAAAAAAAAAAAAAAAAAAAAAAAAATACCCTGAAGAAAATGGAACATTGTCTGGCAGGCAGGTCCTATGCAAAAACCTATAAAATTCAGACCACTTCAAATTGTTCTCTGTTAATATGGTAATGTACAAACCAGGGCACCTCCAGGGTAGGTGTGGGTTGTTAGGCCAGTGCAGGGTTTTAAAATAAGTTGAACTGGAACTCCCTGGTGGCGCAGTGGGTTGAGGATCTGGTGGTGTCACTGGGGTGGCTTGGATTGCTGCTGTCAAAGGGGTTTAAACCCTGGCCTGGGAACTTCCACATGTTGTGGGCACAGCCAAAAAAAAAAGAAAGAAAAGAAAAATATACACAAACACACATACATATAAATAAAGCAATTATGGCAAAGTATTTATAATTATTAAATCTGGAGTTCCATTGTGGCTCAGAGGTTAACCCTCTTAACGAGCCCGACTAGCATCCATGAGGACACAGGTTCCATCCTTGGCCTTGCTCAGTGGGTTAAGGATCTGGAGTTGCCATGAGCTGTGGTGCAGGTCGCAGACATTGCTCAGATCCCGAGTTGCTGTGGCTGTGGTGTGGGCCAGGCAGCTGCAGCTTCCATTCGACCCCTAGCCTGGGGACTTCCATATGCTGAGGGTTTGGCCCTAAAAAGCAAAGAAAACATATATGTGTGTGTGTGTTTATGTATGTATGTATATGTATATAGGTATTAAATCTAAGTGGAAGATACATAGTTATTCACTGTATTTATCATTTGACTTTTGTATATGTTTGAAATTTTTCATAACAAAGAAATGCACTACGTAGCATTATTTAGAAAACCAGAATAATATGTCATAATGGTACAGTGATTATATTGGAACAGCAGATTTATGGATGATTGTTATTTCCTGCTTTATATTTGGATGCATTTCTACAATGGGTATATCTTATTTTTATCATCAATAATTAAAGCCATATTCTTTTGAGCACTTAAAAATTATTGCTTCTGGAGTTCCTGTCATGGCGCAGTGGTTAACGAATCCGACTAGGAACCATGAGTTTGCGGGTTCGATCCCTGCCCTTGCTCAGTGGGTTAAGGATCTGGCGTTGCCGTGAGCTGTGGTGTAGGCCACAGACGCGGCTCAGATCCCACGTTGCTGTGGCTCTGGCGTAGGCCAGTGCCTACAGCTCCGATTAAACCCCTAGCCTGGGAAACTCCATATGCCACGGGAGTGGCCCTAGAAAAGACAAAAAAAAAAAAAATATATATATATATATATATATATATATGTATATGTATATGTATATGTATATATATATATATTGCTTCTGGAGTTCCTGTCGTGGCTCAGCGGAAACGAATCTGACTAGAATCCATGAGGACTCGGGTTCAATCCCTGGCCTTTATCAGTGGGTTAAGGATCCGGCATTGCCATGAGCTGGGGTGTAGGTCGAAGACGCAGCTCAGATCTTGCGTTGCTGTGGCTGTGGTGTAGGCCGGCAGCTGCAGCTCTAATTCAACCCCTAGCCTGGGAACTTCCATGTGCTGTGGGTGTGGCCCTAAAAAGACCAAAAAAAAAAAAATTATTGCTTCTTATTTTCCAATTATAGAATTACTGTTCATACAGAAAATTTGGAAAATACAGAAAAATAAGGACATAAATTTACAAAATTACAAAATGAAACCAGTCATCTCTAATTGCACCCTGAGACATAACCTCATGTTTAGTAAGGTTCTGCCAGGTTTTTTTCCTCCGAGTATATATATTTTTAAACATAGCTGGGACCATTTGGTACATCTGTTTTCTAGCCTGATTTTTTAAATGTCCTCAATTGTGAACATTTTGCCATGGCAGTATCTACTCTTTTACGTCATGTTTTTTAATGCCTGCATAGTCTTATAAATATATATATATATATATATATATATATATATATGCCCTATAATGAATTTTGTTCCGAACTGATTCCCTATTGTTGGACATTTATGTAACTTCCAAGCTGTTATAGTCAGCCAGCATGCAGATTTACAATGAGAACTATATCTGGCAAGCAAACAGGACTATTTCTGCAAGTTGGTCACACATCTTTTCCCTGTAAGAAAGTATGTAGAAAATCAAATTGCATCACAGGATTCAAAAAAGGGACTTTGATCAAGCAATGTGATAGCCCATTGATACACGCTGGAATGAGTGCAGCTTTCGAAGTTACATCAAGGACAGTGCCATCGTCACGCATGGCAGGGTCTCCCTAGCCACACCTCTATTTACCAGTTCACAGTGGTTTTTTCTTCCTGGCACAAAAGTAGATAGTTTTCAGGTGAAGATCTGGAATTTACACTAGGATTCTGCATTTCTAACCAAGTATTGCACTTCAGAGGCTTTAAAGAACCCTCTGCAAGCCCTGTCCAGTGGCTCCTGCTTCATTTCATTGGTCAAAACCGCATCCTGTAACCAGGCCTGGCTGCAGGAGAGGCTGGGAGATGTGGGCTTTTTAGCTGAGCACTTGGTCACCCTGAATACAGTGTGTTTCTGTTAGTAGGAGAGAAGAGAGTGGTGTTGGTAGGTGACTCAGATCACATTGTCAACTTTTGTTTGTTTGTTTTTTGTGTGTTTCTGTTTTTGGCTTTGAGCTAGGCATGCAGAAGTTGAGCTGGGCCAGGGATGGAACTGGCTCCATTGCAGCAACCTTGAACCACTGCAGTGACAACACCAGATCCTTAACCTGCTGTGCCAAAGGGAATTCCACATTGTCAACTTTAAAAAAAAAAATCTGCTCCATTAACAGTTACAGTTCATTTTTAGTAGAAAGTATGATTTCCATTGCCTACCCTGTATGGAAATGTTTTCCTGAGGATGTTTTCGGCGAAACCAAAATAACTTTGTAATATATACGAAGTGATGGACCTTGTCATTCTTCCTGGATAAAAATTCTCTCTACTACAGTTTTCCTATTCTGATTTGTGAAATTGGTCTTTGGGAGGGGCTGAGATGAGCCAAAAGAGATCCGCTCTCCTGCTCGACTTTTTTTTTTTTTTTTTTTTTTTTCTTTTTACAACAGTACCTATGGCATATCAAGTTCCCAGGCTAGGGGTCAAATTGAAGCCGCAGCCGCAGTCAACGCAATGCAGGATCCAAGCCACATCTTCAACCTACACTGCCGTTGGCAGCAAAGCCCAATCCTTAACCCATTGATAGAGGCCAGGGATCAAACCTGCATCCTCATTGATACTAGTCAGGTTCTTAACCTCCTGAGCCACAACGGGAGCTCCAAAAATTTTTTAATTTTTTTGTTAAAATATAGTTGATTTAAAATGTGCCAATTTCTTTTCTTTTTTCTTTCTTCCTTTTTTTTTTTTTTTTTTTTGGTCTTTTTGCCATTTCTTGGGCCGCTCCTGTGGCATATGGAGGTGCCCAGGCTAGGGGTCAGAGATGTAGCCACCGGCCTACGCCAGAGCCACGGCAACGTGGGATCCGAGCCGCGTCTGCAACCTACACCATAGCTCACGGCAATGCCGGATCCTTAACCCACTGAGCAAGGCCAGGGACCGAACCCGAAACCTCGTGGTTCCTAGTCGGATTCGTTAACCACTGTGCCACGACGGGAACTCCTAAAAAGTGCTAATTTCTCCTGTATAGCAGAGTGACCCAGTCATACATGTATGTACTTTTCCTTTCTTCCATCATAGTCAATCCCCTACTTTTGTGAATGTTAAGAAATTTTCCATTTAAAAAGTTTTCTTAGAAAGTTTTTGAAAATTTGAAAGTTATCCAGAATATGTAAAGTACTCTTACAATTCAACAACAAAAAACCCACTCCATTACAAAATGGAGAAAGGACTTGAATAGACATTTCTCCAAAAGAAGATATGCAAATGCTAATAAACACTTGAAAAGAAGCTCCACATCCTTAATCACTATTGGAATGCAAATCAAAAACACAATGAGGAGTTCCTGAGGTGGCGCAGTGGAAATGAATCCAACTAGGAACCATGAGGTTGCGGGTTTGATCCCTGGCCTCGCTCAGTGGGTTAAGGATCCAGCATTGCTGTGAGCTGTGGTGTAGGTCACAGATGCAGCTGGAATTTGGTGTTGCTGTGGATGTGGCGTAGGCTGGCAGCTGTAGCTCTGATTTGACCCCTAGCCTGGGAACCTCCATATGCCACGGGTGTGACCCTAAAAAGACAAAAAAGACAAAAGACAAGAAAAAAACAAACAAACAAAAAACCAAACCCACAATGAGATACCAATTCACACCCATTAGGATGGTTATTATGAAAACAAACAAACAAACAAAAACCCCCCAAACCAGAAAATAACAAGTGTTGGGGAGGCTGTGAGAAGTTGGAACCCTGCGCGATGCTGGTAGAAATGGAAAATGGGGCAGCTGCTCTGGAAAATAGTGTGGTAGTTCCTCAAAAAAATTTAAAGACATGATGCAGCAATTCCACTTCTTGTGGAATTTGGGAGGCGCTGAGAAAAGAACCGGAAACGGACACTCCAGTGGCTATTTGCACATGCATGTTCACAGCAGCATTATCTGCAATGGCCAAGAGGGGGAAGCCATCCAGGTGTTCATCAGTGGATGACTGGGTAAACAAAATGAGGTACGTCCATACAGTGGAATGTTATGCAGCCTTAAAAGTGAAGGCAATTCTGACACAGGCTACAACATGAACCAACCCTGAGGACATTACGCTCAGGAAATAAGACCATAACAAAAGGACAAATACTTATGGATTCCACTTATATGCAGTACCTAGAGGAGACAAAATCTTAGGGACAGAAAGTAGGATGTGGTTGCCAGTGGCTGGGAGGAAAGAAGGGTGGGTACGTTTAATGTGTGTGGAATTACAGTTTGGGAAGATGAAAAAAGTTTCATAGAAGCGGATAGTGGGGCTGGTTCCTCACAGCATGGTACACACATGTGGTACCCATGCCACTTCAAAATTTTTAACACGGTACATTTTATGTTATATACATTTTACCACACCTTTTTAAAAAAGAATGACTTCTGGCTGGGCTCAGCTGTGAGAAAGTCTTTCTTTTTCTTTTTTTTTTTTTTTGTCTTTTTTTAGGGCCACACCCAAGGCATATGGAGGTCCCCAGGCTAGGGGTTGAATTGGATCTACAGCTGCCGGCCTACACCACAGCCACAGCAATGGGGGATCCAAGCAGCATCTCTGACCTACACCACAGCTCACAGCAATGCCGGATCCTCAACCCACTGAGCCCGGCCAGGGATCGAACCTGCATCCTCATGGATACTAGTCAGATTTGTTTCTGCTGAGCCATGATGGAAACACTGAGAAAGTCTTGATTAGGAATTTTTTTTTTTGGTCTGGATGCCATGGAGCAAAGCCATAGCCAACCAGAGCCCTCAAGAACCATAGAGTAAGAAATAAGTCTTTGCTGTTGTTTAAGAAATAAATATATTTTATGCCTATATTTTACTATAATAAAAAAATTTATAGGGGCTGCACCTGTGGCATATGGAAGTTTCTGGGCCAAGGGTTGCATTGGAGCTGCAGCTGAGTTCTAGGCCACAGCCATGGCAACAGGCTGTGACATCTGCCAGGAATTGAATCCAAGCTGCAGCTGCAACCTAAGCCACAGTTGGTTTAACGCCAGATCCTTTAGCCCACTGCTTTGGAACTGGGATCAAACCCTTACCTCCACAGCAGCTCAAGCTGCTCTAGTTAGATTCTTAACCCACTGTGCCACAGGGAGAACTCCCATAATGAAAATTTCTGAAAGAAAACTTTTTTGGGGTTTATTTTTTGTTTTTTAGGACCACACTTGCAGCATACGGAAGTTTCCAGGCCAGGGGTCAAATTGAAACTGCAGCTGCTGGCCTGCATCACAGGCGCAGCAATGCCAGATCCCAGCCACATCTGCAACCTACACCGAAGCGCACAGCAATGCCAGATCCTGAACCTACTGGGTGAGGCTAGGGATCAAGCCTGCAACCTATAGTTCTTAGTTGGATTTGTTTCCACTGCACTGTGACCGGAACTCCAGATTTTTTAATTTTTTTTTTTTTTTTTTTTGTCTTTTCTAGGGCCACTCCCGTGGCATATGGAGGTTCCCAGGCTAGGGGTTTAATTGGAGCTGTAGGCGCTGGCCTACACCAGAGCCACAGCAACGTGGGATCTGAGCTGCGTCTGTGGCCTACACCACAGCTCACGGCAGCGCTAGATCGTTAACCCACTGAGCAAGGGCAGGGATCAAACCCGCAACCTCATGGTTCCTAGTCGGATTCGTTAACCACTGCGCCACAACGGGAACTCCTTCTTTTTTTTTTTTTCAGGGCCACACCTGCAACATATGGAGGTTCCCAGGCTAGGGGTCTAATCAGAACTACAGCTGCTGGCCTTCGCCACAGCCATGGCAAAGCCAGAATCGAGCCACATCTGCAACCCACACCACAGCTCAGGGAAACACCGGATCCCTGACCCAGTGAGCAAGGCCAGGGATCAAACCTGCAACCTCATGGTTACTAGTCATTTCCACTGCGCCACGAAGGGAACTCTCAGCCTCTGCCACTCGTGACCCTAAAGTGAACACCCTCTGTAGAGGAAAGCCAGGAGGCCTGGTCAGCCTGCATCGGGGGAAGGTGCCAAGGACCTTTGGCCCTCAGCCATTGCCTTTACCTGTTTTGTTTTCTCGCCCCTTTCCCACTGACCTCCCTCTCCATCCCCTCTTTCCTCCCTCTCCTTCTTCCTGCATCACCAGTACGCTCTTTGTCTGCTGGCTGTTGGCCGTTTCCGTTTTGGCCCCATTCCTGACCTTACCAAAATCTGGGCTGGGACCTGGGACCAGGGACCCTTTGCAGCAGTGGCTGCAGAGTTTGCACTTGGACAAACATCTTCTGGAGCAACAAAATACAAAGAACCTATACGGGACTAAAAGTAACTTCAGACATGCATAGTTGGGGCAAATTATGGGCAAGAAGATACAAAAAATCTAAAAACCAAACTGTTGCTTCTGCAGAGCCCAGAACAAAAGCTGCATGAAGGAAGCTGAAGCAGGTACTACCCATGCCCCCCCCCACAGCACCACCAAAGGGGTGGGCAGACCAACTAAGTCCCCCTCCCGCCAGACCCTAGGACCAGCTCCTACCCTCACCCATGTAGAAAGCAGCTGGCCTCACCTCAGGGAGCGAGCAAGGGAAACTGTTCTTTGTTTCTGCTCCCGTCCGCTGCCACAGGGGCTCCATCAAAGCCTTGCCTGAATTTTCCCATCCGGCTTCTCATCAGTTTCTATTGATTAAGGAGCCCAAGCACCCTGGGCGGTAACATTGTTCTTAAGGGGCGTGAGATGAGTGCTGGATGCTGTCACTCTCTCCCTGCTGTACTTGGTCACTCGATTCGGCTCAGATTGGTTTTTGCTCAGAATGGGCATCATGGCCTGTCGTGTTACCTGTCAGCTGGTGACAGCAGAACCAGGAAGGTGGTGTCAGCAGGACGTCTCTGAGGTCACTCCGTGTTGGGGAGGCACTGGGACATCTCTCAAAGGCTGGGCTCCAGAGATCAAATTTTGGAGAATCTCCTGAATCAAGAGACCACAAAAGGCCTCAGAAGAAAGGACCCTTCGAGCACAGGGCTCACAGTATGGCCTGGGGGGATGTCCCAGCCTGCTGCTTGTCAGAGCATCTGTGCAGAGGCTGCCCTCATGGCCTGCAGCCCACCTGGAGGACTTCCTGGAGGAGGACTTCCCCAGGACTTCTGCAGGCAGGAGTCTGAGATCCGGAGGGTAAGCAAGCACAAGAAACCGGCACGCCTTCCCATGCGTCAGGGCACTCCTGGCACATGGAAACCCCACACCTGCAGCGGGCATGAGAAGGTCTGTGAGTCCTGGGCTGTGACTGTCCCCTGCAGAGAGAAGGCCTGTGAGTGTGAACATGATGAAACCTGTAGGCCTGGTGCCCGGCTCACCGGGGAGGAGTCAGAGCACGAGAGCCTGGGGGGTGAGGGGGGGAACAGCAGAGCCCACCACCCACTGCACATCCACTCTCAGGGCCCAGGGCAGAAGCTTCCCCAGCGAGCACAGGGGAAGCTGTGCACCTGCAAGGAGTTCGGAGGTCTTTTCTCAGGAGGCCAATTTTTTTTGTTGGCCACACGGTGTTATGTGCAGTTCCTGGGCCAGAGATTGGATCCAAGCCACAATTGAGACCTAAGCTGCAGGTGCTGCAAAGCCAGATCCTTAACCTACTGAGCGAGGCCAGGGATGGAACCGGCGTCCTCACGGGTACTAGTCAGGTTCATTACCCCTGAGCCACAATGGGAACTCCTGGAGGCCACTTTTAAAAAAATATTTTTTGGAGTTCTTTGTTGTGACTGAGTGTGTTAAGGACCTGAGGAGGTGTCCGTGAGGACAAGGGTTTGATCCCTGGCCTTGAATGGTGGGTTAAGGATCCAGTCTTGCCCACTAATCTTGTCACCTTCCTTAATCCCACTAATACTAATCTCGTCACCTTCCCCACTAATCTTATCACCTTCCTTAACAAAAGTCTTGTGGGCTAAAGCCTAGGCACCTTTGTTCTGCAGAACAGAGTGCCTCCTGGTCCCCCACTTCCTAACTGTAAAAAAAAAAAAAGATCCAGTCTTTCCACAAGCTGCAGCGTAGGTCGCAATTGCTGCTCTGTGGTTGTGGCTGTGGCGCAAGCCAGCAGCTGCAGTCCCAATGGGACCCCTAGCCTGGGAACTGCCATATGCCCCAAGTACAGCTGTAAAAATAAATAAATAAATAAATGTTTATGGCCACACCCTAGGCATAGAGAAGTACCCAGGCCAGGGATCAAACCTGTGTCACAGCAGCGACCCCACAAAGTCAGATCTTTAAACTCTGCCTCCTCAGTGGGAACTCCAGGAGGCTGCTGTTATTGCTGGTCAAACAGTCCACAGTAGAGAAAAACTGTCCTTAGTGTGTATCTTGGGGAATAGCCTTCAGGGCTCGGCTCCACAGCGTCACCCATCAGAGTGTTTCCATTGTGAAGAAGCCTGAAGAATGCCAGAAGTGGAGTTCCTGTTGTGGCTCAGCGGGTTAAGAACAAGACTACTGGAGTTCCTGTCGTGGCACAGTGGTTAACGAATCTGACTAAGAACCGTGAGGTTGCGGGTTCTATCCCTGGCCTTGCTCAGTGGGTTAACAATCCCGCGTTGCTGTGGCTCTGGCGTAGGCCGGTGGCTACAGCTCCAATTCGACCCCTAGCCTGGGAACCTCCATATGCTACGGGTGCAGCCCTAAAAAGAAAAAAAAAAAAGAAGAGTTTCCCTCCTCCCCAGGAGGGACACCTGGGATCGCAGGTGTGGGGAGACCTTACCGACATTATTAACTTATTAGTCACCAAAGACTCCAGTCTGGGGAGAGGCAGCACCCAGGAGGGAGGAGGGGGAAGGTTGTGAGTAACCATGGAGACCTTCATTAACACAGTAGAATCCGCCGCCTTCAGACCCCGTGAGTGTGATGAGTGGGAAAACAGAAAAGCCACAGCATACTCAGTCCCGGAGCCAATGTGGAAACAGACGTACAGACTGACGGAGGAGGGACAGCCCTCCCTGTAGCCTGTCTGTTCCAGAGCAGGGGCCAGCAAGCTCGGTAAAGGGCCAGAAAGGATGTGTGGCTGGCTTTGAGGGTCACACATCTCTGTAGCTACTTAGCGCTGCTGTCGGAGCATGAACAAGCGCGGCTGTGTTCCAGGAAGACTTCCTGTCCAAAACGGGCCACCAGGAAGTTCCCTGGTGGCACAGGGGGTTAAGGATCTGGTATTGTGGCAGCTGTGGTGCAGGCTGCAACTGTGGTGTGGGTCAATCCCTGGCCTGAGAACTTTCACACGGTGCAGGTACAGTGATAGCCCACTCTCCAACACCACCCCCCCCCCAACCTAGAAACAAAACTACAAGGAAAATGGGCCACCAGCCAGATCTGGCCTATAGGCCATTCTTTGCCAATGTCTGACCTAGAGAGAAACCTCTTAGAAGCCTTCATCGTCAGAGGGCAGAGTCCTCTGATCAAATTCCTTCTACGGAAAAACCACAGAAGAGCATGAGCAGGAGCATGGCCCTCAGAGGACATCAGGATGTGCTCGGTGGATCCTGGGACTGGGGCCCCACCTCAGATCCCAAGGATTGGTACTCAGTCACACCAAACCTCCAGGGCTTGAGCTCCAGGGCTTGAGATAAACTGAAACTTTGGCTTCAGTTTATCTAAAAGTGCTCTTGAGTTCCTGCTGTGGCTCAGGGGTAAGGAACCCGAGTAGTATCCATAAGGACTCAGGTTCGACCTCTGGCCTGGCACCATGGGTTAAGGATCCTGCACTGCTGCAGCTGCAGCCTTAGGTTGGTTGTAACTGCAGCTCAGATCTAATCCCTGGCCCAGGAACTTCCTCATGCTGTGGTAAGGCTAAATACATCAATAAAAGGAGACATTTATTATCAGAGTCACAAAAGTGCGGTACAATTCTGAGAGTGAGCAGCTCTTTTCTTTATTTTTTTTTGCTTTTTGGGGGCTGCACCCTCGGCATATGGAGGTTCCCAGGCTAGGGGTCGAATCAGAGCTGAAGACGCTGGCCTACACCACAGCCGATCCGAGCCTCATCTGCGACCTACACCACAGCTCACAGCAACATCAGATCCTTAACCCGCTGAGTGAGGCCAGGGATAGAACCAGCAACCTCATGGTTCCTTGTTGCGTTCGTTGATTGCTGAGCCATGACGGGAACTCTGAGAGTGAGCAGCTCTTTAAAATTAAAAAAGAAAAAGAGGAGTTCCCGTCGTGGTGCAGTGGTTAACGAATCCGACTAGGAACCATGAGGTTGCGGGTTCGGTCCCTGCCCTTGCTCAGTGGGTTAACGATCCGGCGTTGCCGTGAGCTGTGGTGTAGGTTGCAGACGCGGCTCGGATCCCGCATTGCTGTGGCTCTGGCGTAGGCCGGTGGCTACAGCTCCGATTCAACCCCTAGCCTGGGAACCTCCATATGCCGCGGGAGCGGCCCAAGAAATAGCAACAACAACAACAACAAAAAAAAAAAAAAAAGAAAAAGAAAAGAAAAGGTGATTTACATGAAACGACTCTCTCTCCAGTAGTTTTTCAGCCCAACTTTGTGCCAGTCCCTGCAGAGGTGAATGTACTGGTATTGGATGCAGGTGGCTTAGAGCCATGGACGGTGCTCTCTCCAGGGGGATACATGAAGGTTGGGGGGGGGGGAGTCCACTACTTAGAAGTCAGGAGGAAGTGAGGGATTGGCACAGAAGACCGTGAACTTGTCCTGTGGCACCAGGAGAGCAGGGTGGAGAGAGGGTCTGAAGGGTGGATGCTCACTTCCAAGGGCCCTCACCAGGTGGGTTGGGGCCACACTTGGACTAAGATGCTGGGTTTGCACCTGGGTGGTATGAGTCCCCTGGGGCTGCCATAGCATATTACCACCAGCTGGTGGCTTAAAACTGCAGGAATTTTATTCTCACAATTCTGGAGGCCAGCTGTCCAGACTGCAGGTCCCAGCAGGGCTGGGCTGCTTCTAAAAGCTCCAGGGGCTAACACTCTGCCTCCTCCAGCACCTGGTGGCTGCAGCGGTTCCTCAGTCTGTGGCTGTCAAACTCCACCCTCTGCCTCCGTCTTTACAAAGCCCTCTGTTCCTTCCATCTGTATTTCTTGGGTCCCTTGCCATTGGATTTCGGGATCACCTGAAAATCCAGGACCATCTCAAGATCCTTAGTTACATCTGCACACAACTTTTTGCCAAATGAGTTAACACTCGTGGGTTCTAGGGTTAAGATGGGGATTTCTCTTCTGTGGGGCACCATTCAACCCACTCACTGGGAGTTCCCATCATGGCTCAGTGGTTAAGGAATCTGACTAGGAATCATGAAGTTGCCGGTTCGATCCCTGGCCTTGCTCAGTGGGTTAAGAATCCGGCGTTGCCGTGAGCTGTGGTGTAGGTTGCAGACGCGGCTCGGATCCCGCATTGCTGTGGCTGTGGTATAGGCTGGCGGCTACATCTCCGATTAGACCCCTAGCCTGGGAACCTCCATATGCCGTGGAAGTGGCCCTAGAAATGGCAAAAAGACAAAAAAGACCAAAAAAAAAAAAAAAAAAAAAAACCACTCCCTGCAGGTTTCGTCAGTGGGGGGGTGGGTAAAGCACATGAGCGGGTTCTGGAGAGAACGGGGGCAGAGGGAGCGCAGACGGCAAGCATGCGTAGAGCAAGAGGGTAAGACTGACTCACTCTTGCCTGTTATACCGACTCTTATGTAGGATGAGCCCCACACGCCTTTCTGGAATCAGCCAGGGCCGTGGGCGTCGGGTCTCTCACTGCCTGGAAGCTGCATGAGCTTGACTGGGGGCGGAGGCCAGCACGCCAAGACAGGTGGGCGGGAGGTAGAGAGAACAGACTTACCAAGGCCGAGCCCCAAAGGTGTGCCGGAAGTGGCCGCCTTGGTTTCCCAGGGAGCTATCCCCAAACCCGCCTCCTGTCCTCCTGCAACCACAGGACATGTGTCCTCCCAATGCTAAACCCACCTCCCCAGCTTCCAGGAGACACAGGCGGCATTTCCCACAGGAGCTGGGAGCCGGCACCAGGCTTGACATTGAGGCCAGTGCCCAGATCTTGGCTGGCCAAAGCCCACCCTGGGCCATTCCACGTGGCATCTCCAGACAGGGACACAGCCAGGGGTGGGCTCTGGGGAGTGGTAGCTTCAGGTGAGCTCAACCTTGAATGAAAAACTGGACTTGGGAAGGGGCCTTGGCCGGAGTGGGCTGGATGTGGATGCTCAGACAGAGATGGTGACGCCAGGATGAAATAAGTCCTTGGCAGGCATGGCAGCTGGAGGAAGATGGCTGCTGAGGGAGGGTGTATTTCAAGTCTTCGTTGACAACAATGAAAGGTTTTCCATCGTGGCTCAGTGGTTAATGAAACTGACTGGAATCCATGAGGACACAGGTTCCATCCCTGGCCTTGCTCAGTAGGCTAAGGATCCGGCATTGCTGTGAGCTGTGGTGTAGGTTGCAGATGTGGCTGAGATTCTGTACTGCTGTGGCTCTGGTGTAGGCCAGCGGCTACAGCTCTGATTCGACCCCTAGCCTGGGAACCTCCATATGCTGCAGGTGAGGCCCTAAAAAGCAAAAAAAAAAAAAAAAAAAAAAAAAGTTTTCCAAGGCACACCCCTAAGTAAGGTGGGTCTCTCTTTTACTCATTTAGCATCTATCTTTGGCCTAGGAGGGTGGCTCTGAGACACAGGACTCAGCCAGCGTCCTGTTTAATGCTGATGGAATGAACTGGAAGAGAAAGGCAGGGAGAATCACCTGCCTTCCCCGGGAGAGCACTCTGCTCTGAGCAGTTCATGTGACGTCCAGGAGGACCACAGTCCCTGCCACCAGTCCCTGCAGGAGCTGTTGTGTGAGCTCTGTGCCCTGCACAGCACGTGTGTGTGTGTGTGTGTGTGTGTGTGTGTGTGTGTGTGTGTGTGTGTGTGTGTGTCCCTCGGGGGAGGGACTAAGGGTGGCCTGTATGCAGCCCTCCCTCCAAGGGTTTGCCTCATTGGCCTCCACTGTCACCGCACGAATTACTGGCCACCTCCCAGCTCTTTCCCTTCTTGTCCTTATTTCCAGACTGAGCAGTGCCACATTGGAGGGTTTCCTTCAAGTCATCCCTCCTCCCAGTTTCCCGTTCTGTCTCAGCCAATCCTAGCTGAAGAAATGCTATGGGGGTGCTGACAGGGTGTCACCCCCAACCCCAGCACAAGCCCCTCCACCTCCTCCAGGGCTCCCATAGCTCAGATGTACTTCTTTTTTGTTATTGTTGTTGTCATTGTTTTTTGGCCATGCCAGTGGCAGGTGAAGTTCCCAGGCCAGGGATAAAACCTGAGCCACAGCAGCAGTGAAAACTGCTGCAGTGACAACACCAGATCCTTAACCCATTGTGCCACAAGGGAACTCTTAGAATGTAACTGTTATGACACACAAAGTCCAAATGGTTTGTAAAGCACAGACTAAAAAAAAAAAAAAAACTTACGGAGTTCCCTCACAGCCTAGCAGTTAAGGATCCAGTGTTGTCACTGCAGCACCTTGGGTCACTGCTGTGGCATGGGTTCGAGCGGTCTGGGAACTTCTGTATACCATGGACTTGGCCAAAAAAATAAATAAATAAAAATTTTAAAAACATTTATAACTTTTTTTGGCTAAACAAAGATTGTAGGAAAATAGTTTCTATTTAATCAAGTGGCCATTTTAAAGATTAAAGCCTGCTTCTAATAGGATTGCTGAAAAAGGTGTTTAACTCTGGGATACTTGAGAAGTACCCATTTCACTGCCGTCTAGTGTGCCAATTGCAAAGGTTTTTCTCAGCAATGCTTACTGGCCAGCTGTGAGAAGAGGAGAAGGTCCCACAGTCACTCAGGGACCTGTCTTCAGAAATGCAGTGGCCTTTAAAACCCTAGGTTTCTGGGTGTAACCCTGCATTCAATGTGGCCAGGAAACGATGCTCCCATATCCTGCGACCCTCTTGACACATACGTAATCTGAAAATAAAAACCAGGACGGTTCTTGTTGCATAGACAATTTAAGAGGAAAACCCTCGAAATGGGAATGGTCTTCTTTTTTTCTTTTTCTTTTTTTGTCTTTTTGCCTTTTCTAGGGTCGCACCCTCAGCATATGGAGGTTCCCAGGCTAGGGGTTTAACTGGAGATGCTGGCACCAGCCTGCACCACAGCCACAGCAATGCAGTATCCGAGCTGTGTCTGTGACCTACACCACAGCTCACGGCAATGCCAGATCCTTAACCCACTGAGCAAGGCCAGGGACTGAACCGGCAACCTCATGGTTCCTAGTCGGATTCGTTAACCACTGAGCCACGATGGGAACTCCAGGAATAGTCTTTTTTAAAAGCAAACCTTGCTTCATCCCTCAGATTTCTTTGATCTTGATTCTGTTCCTTACTTTTTTTAGGGGGGGTTGCCTTTTCTAGGGCCACACCCGTGGTATATGGAGGTTCCCAGGTTAGGGGTCAAATGGAGCTGCAGCTGCCAGCCTATGCCACAGCTTCCGGCCTATGTAACGACAGATCTGAGCCGCGTCTGGGACCTACAGCACAGCTCACGGCAGCACCAGATCCTTAACCCACTAAGCAAAGCCAGGGATCAAACCGGCAACCTCATGGTTCCTTGTCGGATTTGTTTCCACTGCACCACAGTGGGAACTCCTATTTTTTATTTATTTTTTTAATTTTTTTGGGCCACCCCAGGGCATATGGCAATGTTAGATCCTTAACTCACTGTGCTCGGGCTCAGATTGAACATGTGTCCCAGTGCTCCAGAGAGGCGGTGATCCAGTAGCACCACAGCAAGAACCCCTGGTCCTTACTTTATGAACTCTTACATATTTGACTTTAAATTTTATTATTAAGATAGGTAATTTCCACTGTTAGAAACTGCTTAGAGGTCTCCCCACCCACCTCGCCTGCTGCTTAATACAGAATTTGGGGGGGGTGTGGAATTAAACTGAGCTTTCTGAAACCAGAGGCAGACACTTAGCCTGGTACCCTTGCCCTTGATGGAGCAAGGATGGAACAGTGAGGCTGCCCTTCTTTTCTCATGGCCACTGGGGCCAACCAGGGACCTGCTCCTGAGCCAGATGGGTCCAAAATCTGCCCATCGCGGCCCTTGGGCTGACTGGAGAGGGGGTTACAGCCTGGTGGCCCCCAAGCTCAAACGGGCA
The DNA here is from genome assembly GCF_054392235.1 of Sus scrofa. Classification (NCBI taxonomy): domain Eukaryota; kingdom Metazoa; phylum Chordata; class Mammalia; order Artiodactyla; family Suidae; genus Sus; species Sus scrofa. The sequence goes on along the minus strand of NC_139389.1, from coordinate 38,351,752 downwards.
GGTGCTCGAGCATCTCCAGGCAGCAGGCTGAGTGCACCTGGGCCCCTAGCCAAGGAGCAGGTTGCAAGGAGGAGCATGAGACGCCTCCAGACCCCAGAGGGGAGAGAACTGGGAGGACAAGTTGGGGTGGGGGGAGGCTTGTTCCCACAGAGGAAAAGGAAGGAGACAGCCTACTTTTAAAAACAAAACTCTACTCCTACCCCGTAATCCAAGAGGCAGGTGAGTTGGGCGAGGATCCTCCCCAAACTGCAGGAGCCACAGGAGGAGCAGGTTCATGGGCCTTGAAACCCTCTGAGATGAGAGAGCCAATATCCGTAAAATCCAGGATTGCTAGAAAGCCGCAGACTTGCTTCCCAAACTGCTTAAAATAGAAAGTAGGAAGTGAAATTAACCGCACTGGGAATGAGAGGAACAAGGCCATGTGCACCTACCTTCAAAGCATCTCCTGAACACATTACAGTCTGGGTCCTGAACTGAGGAATTTGCACTTATTATGTCATTTAAGCCTCACAACAACGCAAGGAGATAGGTATGACCATATATATATGTATATATATATATATATTTTTTTTTTCCTTTTTTAAACTTTTTATGCTCCTGTGGCATATGGAAGTTCCCAGTCTAGGGGTCGAATTGAGCCGCAGCTGCTGGCCTATGTCACAGCCACAGCAATGCCAGATCTGAGCACTGCCTGCAACCTACACCATGGCTCACGGCAATGCTAAATCCTATCCCACTGAGTGAGGCCAGGGATTGAACCCACGTCCTCATGGATATTAATTGGGTTCGTTACCAATGAGCCACAACAGGAACTCCACAATCTTGTTTTATCAATGATAAGGAAATTTTCTTAGGTTGAATAACCTGTCCAAAGGCACATCGCTGAACTCAGTTGATTTAATTAATCACTATGCCAGTAGCTTTCAAACTTTTTTGACTGAGACCCACAAGAGGAGATATATTTTACATCCTGACCCAGAGCACATGGATAATATTTAATCGAAAGAAAAGTTTCATAAAATAACATGAACCCTTACCACAGTACTCTCCAACTCTTTCTAGTATATTCATTCCATTCTATTTTATTTAAAAGGACTTGCTGGAGTTCCTGTCGTAGCTCAGTGGTTAAAGAACCTGACTAGTATCCATGAAGATGTGGGTTCGATCCCTGTCCTTGCTCAGTGGGTTAGGATCCAGCGTTGGTGTGAGCTGTGGTGTAGGTTGCAGACACAGCTCAGATCCTGTGTTATTGCGGCTGTGGCCAGCCTGATTTGACCCCTAACCTGGGAACCTCCTTATGCTGTGGGTGTGGCCTTAAAAAAAACAAGAGACAAAAAAAAAAAAAAAAAAAAAAAAGGACCTGCTGAGTGGATTTTCTAATTCATTAATGGGCCAGGACCCCCAGCTGGGGAAACACTATGTTACCACCTCCCAGCAGTAGAGGGGCTGGGATGGACCCTGAAAAGGGCTGCCAGGCTCCCCTGAGTTGCTGGCCAGACGGGTAGATGCCCTCTCAGCTAAACAGTGAGGACTGCAGGTCGTCTTCAGCTGGTTACATCCCAGCAGAGTGAGAACGTGCCTCAGACTGTGAGGATGGGCCACGGATACACCTGGCAGTGAATTATGATAAGCAGCTATAAAGTGTGGGACTTCAAGGCTCCTTCCAGGAGATGGAACCCAAAGCCTCTGGCCAAGACAAGAATGACCAGACCCTTATCGTCACCCCACCCGCCTCACTGTGATCCACCCCCACCTTGAGCAACCTGCCCTACTCCTCCCCGCCCCCAACTAGGAAAGGCATGTGGCCCACACCTCACCCAGCCCCCCAGAGGAGCCTTATACACCCCCAACCAATCAGCAAGTGTATCCTGAGGCCCTTCCTTCCCCAACCAATCAGCAGGTCAGCAGGTGTATTCTGAGACCTCTCCTCTCCCTGGGCTATAAAAACATACATGACCAGGAGCCCAGGGTCGGCTCTCCCTGATTAACAGGAAGTCATCCCGCTGTGCTTGCAGCTTCTCTTATCTCAATGAACTCCTCTCTCTCTTCACCTCACTATAAGTCTAGAAATTCTTCCAACCTATGTGCACAGACCATGATATAAAGAGGCACTGCATGTACTCCATGGAACATACAGGCCAAACTGATCTCTGTCCTATTAGAAATACTTCTACTCGGGAGCTCCCACTGTGGTTCAGTGTGTTAAGAACCTGACTAGTTATCCATGAGGATGTGGGTTCCATCCCTGGCCTCAATAAGTGGGTTGGGTTAAGTATCCAGCGGCTTAGGTCACAGATGTGGCTCGGATTTGGCGTTGCTGTGGCTGTGGTGTAGGTTGGCAGCTGAAGCTCTGATTAGACCCCTAGCCTGGGAACTTCCATATGCCATGGGTGCAGCCCTAAAAAGAAATAATAATAACAATAATAATAATAATAATAATAATTTAAAAACAAATTCTTCTACTAGTGCTGTGGACACAGGGCACCTGCATTTCAGCAGAGTGTCTGACTCATTTCCTTTTTTTTTTTTTTTTTTTTTTTTGCTTTTTAGGGCTGCACTCTCGGCACATGGAGGTTCCCAGGCTAAGGGTCTAATCAGAGCTACAGCTGCTGGCCTACACCACAGCCACACCCACAGCCACATCAATGCGGGATCCGAGCCGCGTCTGTGACCTACACCACAGCTCACGGCAATGCTGGATCCTTAACCCACTGATCAAGGCCAGGGATTGAAACTGAAACTTCATGGTTCCTTGTTGGATTCATTTCTGTTGCGCCATGATGGGAACTCCTGACTCATTTCCTAATAGCCTTAAGGATACTTTGGGAAAGTTGGGCTGGTTTGTAGTTAAATAAATTTATTCCAGGGCTCAAAAGAGAGAGTCCCAGAGGGAGTTCTTTGTAAAAACAAAAGCATTGAAGCTCCCTGGTGGCCTAGCCGGTTAAGAATCCAGCATTGCTCTGGGCACTGCTGTGACTGGGGTTCAACCCCTGGCCCAGGAACTTCCATATGCCACAGGCGTGGCCACAAAAACCCCAAAGCACTGAACAAGTGTGTTATAATTTATATCATGGTTAACTGCATCTGTCTTCTCCACTAGAATGTGAACCCTCTGAGAGTGGAGAAAGTATTTCATTTGCCACCTTTGTATTCCCAGCACAGGCCAGGCTCTGGCTTTTACTCATTTTTCACTTTTTTGTCTTTTTAGGGCCACACTCACAGCCTATCAGGCTAGGGGTTGAATCATAGCTGTAGCCCCTGGCCTATGCCGCAGTCACAGCAATGTGGGATCAGAGCCACATCTGTGACCTACACCACAGGTCACTGTAATGCCGGATCCTTACCCCACTGAGGGAGGCCAGGGATTGAACCTGTATCCTCATGTATACTAGTCAGATTTGTTTCCGCTGGGCCATGATGGAACGCCCAGGCTCCGGCTTTTAGATGCTCCTTAATAAGTCTTGGTGGAATGTTATCATTAATTAATCAATACTTGCCTGAAAGAGAACTCCAGACACATGGTCTAGGCCTCTGGCCTGAGGCCTCTCATGTCCCACATTCCTACCAGCTTCCTGGACATGGGGATGGATGACATATTTATCAAAGTTTCAGGTGGCAAAAAACTGGGACAGCCAAAGCACTGGATGACAGAATCAGAGTCCAAAAATAACTTAGCAGTCTGGAACGGTGGGCTGAATCAGGATGAAAAATAATAGAGATCTGTATTCTGCCCTAAAGTCTAAAACTTAACTTCATAAGCACAGGGTGAGGGGTTACCTGGTTTAACAGGAACCCATATGAGGACGTGGGGGTTCTATGGGAAGCTGATAAAGGAAGCAGCGATGTGGCAAGGCCACCGGCACTGCAGACGTAGCCTGTGGAAATCAAGCTTGATGAACGACAGGGGGAGGCCAGTGCCCCCTACTTTGGGCAGGTCAAATGGGGCTGGAAGAACTGGCTTGGTCTGAATAAGAGCGGTGAAGGACAAGGCCGACACACTGCACACCTGCTAGGGGAGAACAGCACGTTAAGTCTGCCCACATCACAATCAAGGATTTCAGGAGTTCCCTGGTGGCACAGTGGGTTAAGGATCTGGCGTTGACACTGCTGTGGCTCCGATTGCTGCTATGGCACGGGGTTTGATTCCTGACCTGGGAATTTCCACCTGCTGCAGGTGTGGCCAAAAAGGAAAAAAAATCAAGGATGTCTGTTTAGTAAAGGACACCTTCAAGGTAATGACTGGATGTGTAACTGACAAGGGAAAGGTATTATAGCAAATGAGCACAGAATTAATACCTAGAATATTTAAGGAAAATGTGCAAATCAACCAGAGAAAGACAGGAGGCCATGAGAAAAAAGGGCATTTCACAGAAGAGGAGACTTGAACTGTTACCAGTGTGAGAAGGGATGCTGGATTAATCACGAATCAAAGAAATGCAAATTAAAACAACAGGACTTCTTTTTCCGGAAATAGCTAGATAACTCTCCAGCAACCCTCCTGCTGAAAACCACTAAATAAGCTGGATAAGCATTGAAAACATCCTCTAAAGAACCAAGTAGATGTGACAGCTTTACTCTGAGGTCAAGGGTGCCCAGGAGGGAGGAGCCCAGAGGCTGCTCCCCCATTTTCCCCCGCCCCCGACCCCCAGGACTGTTGCCCACCAGGGGAGGGTGGAACTTTTCTTCTGAGGGCTCTTGAGATGACTAGTGACGGGAACTGTCCTGCCCTGTGGGAGGTCAAACAGGAGACACCCTCCCCCAGTCAGCCAGGAGGAGAGTGGAGTGGGCTGCCACTCCTGGTTCTGTCTGCCTGGGTTACCCCGGGTCCTAACCCTTGACTTTGGGGGACTCGGCACTGACGATGCATGCACCCAGGATCCTGGGAGAAGCAAAACAGATTCTCTGTGGAAGAAGTCCCTTCACCCTGGCCCTCAAATTATTCCTGCAATTTCTCAAATATAATGGAGGACTTAAAGATAACTTGGGACATGAGGAAAGCAGGCCCCAATCCACTGCCCTAGTGAGGCAGAGTAATGACTCATGTAGTCAGTGTAGGAGTTTGGACTTCAATGCATTCTTTGATATGGTTTTTTTTTTTTTTTTTTTGGATTTTGTCTTTTTTTTTTAGGGCCGCACCCGCGGCATATGGAGATTCCTGGTTTAGGGGCCTAATTGGAGCTACAGCTTCTGGCCAGATCTGAGCCATTTCTGTGACCTACACCACAGTTCACAGCAACTCGGGATCCTTAACCTGCTGAGCGAGGCCAGGGATCGCACCCGCAACCTCATGGTTCCTAGTCGGATTCATTTCTGCTGCGCCATGATGAGAACTCCTGATGTGGCTATTGATTAACATTTGTAGCTTAAGGGCTCCAGGGAGTAACATCCCCACAGGCCTTGTTTACTACAGGGAGTATACCTATGCATAGATGGACACTAATCCCTAATGCCCTGTGATTCAGAAAAGGGCAAAGAAACCACAAGACATTTTCACCCCTAAGACCCCTATTAGACAAGGACTAATATAGGCAATTTCTCAGAGTCTGGCAAAAATAAACTCACAGCCAAGATGCAAATCCAACCAATTAGTTGGAACGAGTTAATCTCCCAGTGACTCCAATTATCTGCATCACCTACTTTTGATAAATATGTTAAAATCACCTTTGCATTTCTTTGGATGCATGTGCGATGTTAATGATTAATTATTTAGTTAATTATTTAATAGCATTAAATATTTTAAAGTTCATATAATAAAATGTAACCTACAGCCAAATATAAGATATGAAGATTAGGTATTAAATTTTCTTGTTGTTGCTATACCCATGTCACACAGAAATTTCCAGGCCATGGCAGTGAAAACATTGGATCCTTAACCACTAGGCCACCAGGGAACTCTGATTAGGCATTTATAATCAAATGACAAGCACCAACTTTTGGTGGAATGTTGATTAAATCAAGAGAGCCAGACCTATACCCTAAGTAAACTCATACCTTATATTTTAAATAGTGAACTGAATCTACCTTATGAAAATCAGATCCCCTAACTCCAAATAATACTATGTGCAATTTATTTTAATAATATTTATTTATTTATCATTATTATTATTATTATTATTATTTTGCCTTTTAGAGTCACACCTGTGGCATATGGAGGTTCCCAGGCTAGGGGTCAAATCGGAGCTGCAGCTGCCAGCCTATGCCACATATGGAGCAATGCAGGATTCGAGCCACGTCTGTGACCCACACCACAGCTCAGGGCAACGCCAGATCCTTAACCCACTGAGCGAGGCCAGAGATGGAACCCACAACCTCATGGTTCCTAATCAGATTTGTTTCCACTGTGCCACGACAGGAACTCCTATTATTTTTTTATTTTTATAGTCACACCTGTGGCATATGAAAGTTTCCAGGCCAGGGATCGAATTGGAGCTGCAGTTGAGGCCTACACCACAGCCACAGCAAAACCATATCCAAGCTGCATCTGTGACATATGCCACAGCTTGTGGCAGCATTGGATCCTTGACCCACTGAGCCAGGCCAGGGATCATATCCTTACAGAGATGTCAGGTTCTTAACCTGCTGAGCCGCAACAGGAACTCCATATTGATAATATTTAAAGCAGTTGGCAAGGAAGTTTTCTTGTGGCACAGCAGATTAAGGATCCAGTGTTACTGCAGTTGGGTGTGGCACAGATTGCAACTGGGGCACAGGTTCCATCCCAGACCTGGAAACTTCCTCGTGCCACAGGCACAGCCAAAAACAAAACAGCAGAAAACCCAACAAAGCAACAACAGCAGAAAACTCAAAGCTAACAACAACAACAGAAAAAAACAGTTGTCAATCCCTAAACATCCCAGGCTCAGCCCTGGAAGGTGAGCTTTGAGGAGCCTGACAGGGGAGAGGGATCAGCCCAGACCAGGGCATTCCCAGTGGGCACATCCCATCAGCCTGTCTGGGCCTGGACAGCAAAGGATTGACTATTAAAATGTATTGTCCACCAACTGGCTTTAATGCTTCCTGGTTTGTTGATGTAAAATTGTTTATGTTAAGGCTACGCTTCCAAACTCCTTATGAAGGAATTCAATTTACACTTGTTAGCTTTGTTGGATTTAAAATGCTCAGCTCCAGGAGTTCCCGTCGTGGCGCAGTGGTTAACGAATCCGACTAGGAACCATGAGGTTGCGGGTTTGGTCCCTGGCCTTGCTCAGTGGGTTAACGATCCGGCGTTGCCGTGAGCTGTGGTGTAGGTTGCAGACGTGGCTCGGATCCCGCGTTGCTGTGGCTCTGGTGTAGGCCGGTGGCTACAGCTCCGATTCAACCCCTAGCCTGGGAACCTCCATATGCCGCGGGAGCGGCCCAAGAAATAGCAACAACAACAACAACAAAAGACAAAAGACAAAAAAAAAAACCAAAAACTAAATAAATAAATAAAATGCTCAGTTCCCATACATTTTTATTAGATTTTTTGATCTCTACGGGTTTCTTGTTAATTGTATTTTTTATACATAAAAAACTTCTTGTAAACTTCTTGTTAATTGTATTTTTTATACATAAACAAAAATCCCAAATTGGAAAAATGAAAGAAAATGAAAAACTAAAATGTCTCTACTTAAAATTCAATCCTTTTGTAGTTTTACGCACTCTTTTTCATTAATTATTTAACACATTTTTATGATCCATGGGGGTAACTGGCCTGAATTAAAACCGAAACTGGGGGAGTTCCCATCATGGCTCAATGGTAACGAATGTGGCTAGTATCCATGAGGATATGGGTTCGATCCCTGGCCTAGATCAGTGGGTCAGGGATCCAGTGTTGCTGTGGCTGTTGTAGGCCAGCAGCTGTAGCTCCAATTCCAGTTGTAGCCTGGGAACCTTCATATGCCAAGGGTGTGGCCCTAAAAAGACAAAAAGGAAAAAAGAAAATTGAAACTGGGAAAAAACCCACACACAGTGTAAATGATGATATTTTATCTAATAACAGTTTTTTGTTTTGATTTGGTTTTTTAGGGCCGCATATGGAAGTTCCCAGGCTGGGGGTTGAATTGGAGCTACAGCTGCCAGTCTACACCACAGCCACAGCCACAGCCACAGCCACAGCCACAGCCACGTGGGATCCAAGCGGAGTCTGCAACCTTCACCACAGCTCACAGCGAGGCTAGGGATCAAACCAGCATCCTAATGGATCCTAGTTGGGTTTGTCAGCCGCGGAGCCACTATGGGAACTCCTCTAATAACAGTTTTGAAGGATAATGGGGTGAATTTGAAAGAGCATGAACTTCACAATCATCCAGACCTGGGTTTTAACTGGGGTTCCCCAATTAGCTATAAATTAATGATCCTGTTACAATTTCTATCTGTAAAGTGGGAATATCACCTTCACTGCAGTTGTTATGAAGGTTAAAGATAACATGAGCAAAGTGCCTGGCGCAGGGGAGAGAGGTTTTATTTTGGCGGTGCTTGTAGCATGTAGAGGTTTCCAGGCCAGGGACTGATCCTGAGCCTCAGCAGTGACCCGAGCCACAGCAGTGACAACACTGGATCCCCAACCCTCTAGGCCACCAGGGTACTTCCTGTAGAGAGTTTTTAGTATTATTCCCTTGTGTGATTCTTGCCAGGGTTTAATGGTTTAAGCATGTCACTGTAGTGGGTTTTTTGGTTCATTTGTTTGTTTTTACATGTAGCATGGACTGATGGGTCATTCTTGCCCTCTATATATTGGTTTCAATGAGATTTTATTTTCACCTGGACTTGCGACGTATCATCATATGAGGGTTTTTTGGTTGTTTTGTGTGTTTTTCGCCACGCCTGTGACATGTAGAAGTTCCCAGGCCACAGATCGAAACCACACCACAGCAGTAACAACACTGGATCCTTAACCACTGGGCCACCAGGGAACTCCCAGGAATTATTCTTTTATTAGTGATAGTGATACTGCGCTTAAGTAGGAAATGTCCTTATTTTCATAAGATGAATAGTCTAGAATTTAGGGGCAAAATGTCATGATGTGTGCAATAACTTTTAAAAAACCACAATGAGATATTATTTCACACAATGATTTCAGCAAAAGTTTCTTAAAAATCTGAAAATCCCATGCATTGGGGAAAAGAAACATCTCCATGTTGCTGGCGGAGGTGTAAATGCGTTAATTGGAGAGTAATCTGGTATCACACAGGTGTAAACGCGTTAATTGGAGAGTAATCTGGTATCACACAGTAATCTGGTATGCCACAGTAATCTGGTATCTGGTATCACAACCTCCTCGAGGTTGGAGATGCAATTCCCTCCAGCCCAGCAACATTACTCTTTAGATTTACATCCTAGAAAAATTCTCCTACCTATGCAGACGCATATTCCAGGTGGTCACAGCTCATGCTAGTTACAGGTTACAGGTATAGGCCACCATCTCCTCCATGTGTTTCCACCACTCCTCCCAGTTTCCCCTTTGTTGTAGCCTCACTGGGACCAGCCTCACAGAAGTTCTGTCCAGAAACAATCTGAAACAAAGTATTAACAAAAGACACAATCTTAGCATGTATAACTTTTGTACAAGAATTCTTACATAACAGGTGGATAAGTAAGAGAGCATTGTCTTCTGATCTGAACACTGCATCCCTTGTGATATGATCTGGCCAATAATGCTGGACTTCAGTCTCATCAAGCCTTTGGCTCTGACTTACCGTTTAAAGGAATCTAGAGGAAACAGAAACCTGCTAAATACACCCACATGGAAGCAATCAGACCCAGAAGGCGGACTATCCCATAAGACCACCAGCCATGCCTATTCAGCTAATCAGTGTCATGAAAAAGGGACCTTTCAAGTTCTCTTGTGGTGCAGCAGGTTAAGGATCAGGCATTGTCACTGTTACGGCTCGAGTTCGATCTCTGGGCCAGGGAACGTCCACGTTACATGGGCCAAAACAAAACACCAAAACAAACAAACAAACTGAGTACCAATCAAGATTAGAAAGGGCAGGAGTTCCCATTGTGGCTCAGCAGGTTATAAACTCAACTAGTATCCATGAGGATGTGGGTTCCATCCCTGGCCTCACTCAGTGGGTTAAGGATCTGGCATTGCCGTGAGCTATGGTGTAGGTCATAGACGAAGCTCAGATATGGTGCTGCTGTGGCTGTGGAGTAGGCTGGCAGCTACAGCTCCAATTTGACCCCTAGCCTAGGAACCTCCATATGCCACAGGTGCGGCTGCAAAAGAAAAAGTACAGACACAAATATTTAACTTTGGCATATCAAGACATCTAAATTATAGATTTTTTAAAAATCTTTTTTTGCCTTTTCTAGAGCTGCATCCATGGCATATGGAGGTTCCCAGGCTAGGGGTCTAATCAGAGCTACAGCTGCCGGCCTACACCGCAGCCAGAGCAACGTGGGATCTTTAACTCACTGAGCGAGGCCAGGGATCAAACCCGAAAACTTATGGTTCCTAGTTGGATTCGTTAACCACTGAGTCACGAAGGGAACTCCTAAATTATGGATTTTTAAAACATAAAGCAAGTTAATTTTTTAAAAAGGTGAAATAAAGTCATTTCTATTCAAAGAAAATCTCAGAATTTATCACTTACAGAAAGATTCCTAAGGTACCTATTTCAGGATAAGGAAACCGAGCAGTGAAATGCAAGAGAGAAGTACACAAATAAAGACTGAGGACATTTAAACAGGTGTTGACTGTTCAGGGCAATAAGAATAACATCAGTATGGAAGATATAAAATAAGACTCGAATGTTGGACATACTAACACACCGGATGGGAGGACGGTGGTCAGTGCAGTAGCCATCAGAGGCCCCAGTTCTGAAATTAACCATCTTTTGGCTGTCAAGTATGCATGTTAAAATAGAAAATATATTTACTAAAAGAATAGAGATAGGGGAGTTCCCATCTTGGCTCAGTGATAACAAACCCAGCTAGTATTCATGAGGACTCAGGTTCAATCCCTAGCCCGCTCAGTGGGTTAAGGATCTGGTGTTGCCATGAACTGTGGGGTGAAGGTCGCAGACACGGCTCAGATCTGGCGTTGGCATGGGCGTGGCATAGGCTGGTGGCTACAGATCTGATCAACCCTTAGACTGGGAACTTCCATGTGCTGCAAGTGTAGCCCTAAAAAGTAAAAAAAGAAAAAGAGAAAGAAATGAAGAGGAGGGAGCTCCCTGGTGGCCCAGTGGTTAGGACTTGGTGCTTTCACACATCAAGATGCTTCACGCCATAACTAAAAGAAAAAGAAAGAAAAGAAAGGAAATGAAGAGGATCTCTACATAATCACAGATGACATAATTCATAAGGAGGAATTAATAATTCTTAATTTTTATATATCAAATAACAGTCTATAAATATAAAAAGCAAAAACTGACAGAATTACAAGGAGGGATCTATAATTCCCAAAGACAGTGGGACATTTTAAGATACAGCTCTCAGAAATTTCTAGATCAAGGAGATAAACTTATTAAGAAATGTACTAGTACACCATAGGAGTTCCCATTGTGGCTCAGTGGTTAAGAACCCACTAGTATCCATGAGGATGCTAGTTTGATCCCTGGTATCATTCAGTGGATTAAGGATCCAGTGTTGCCGTGAGCTGAGGGTATAGGTTGCAGATACGGCTTGGATCTGGTGTTACCATTGCTGTGATTGTAGTGTAGGCCTGCAGCTGCAGCTCTGATTCCACCCCAACCCAGGAACTTGCATATGCCACAAGTGCGGCCCTAAAGAGAAAAAAAAAAGAGGGGTTGTGATTCAGTGGTTAACGAGTCCGACTAGGAACCATGAGGTTGCAGGTTTGGTCCCTGGCCTTGCTTAGTGGGTTAAGGATCCAGCGTTGCTGTGAGCTGTGATGTAGGTCACAGACATGGCTCAGATCCCACGTTGCTGTGGCTCTGGCGTAGGCCAGCGGCTACGGCTCTGATTAGACCCCTAGCCTGGGAACCTCCATATGCCGTGGGAGCGGCCCCAGAAAAGGCAAAAAAAAAAAAAAAAAAAAAAGAGAGAGAGAGAGGAAAAAAAAGGAGAGAGAGAAAAAAGAAATGTATCAGCACACCATAGATAAGCAATCTTGGATATTATACTTAGATAATTCAGGAGTTCCCGTTGTGGTGCAATCAAACGAATCCAACTAGGAACCATGAGGTAGTGGGTTCGGTCCCTGGCCTTGCTCAGTGGGTTAAGGATCCGGCGTTGCTGTGAGCTGTGATGTAGGTCGAAGAGTGGCTCAGATCTGGTGTTGCTGTGGCTGTGGTGTGGGCCGGCAGCTGTAGCGCCAATTGGACCCCTAGCCTGGGAATATCCATATACTATGGGTGCGGCCCCAAGAAGAAAAAAAAGAAAAAAGATAATTCACATTCCTATCAAGTACACATGGGACATCTACAAAACAGCAAAAATTGACTATTAGGACACGAAATGTCTTCACAAATTGCAACATTATTATCATATAATTCCATGTGCTTAGACCACAAAACAATTAAGTTAGAAATCTACTTTTTTTTTTTTATTTTCCCACTGTACAGCAAGGGGGTCAGGTTATCCTTACATGTATACATTGCAGTTACAGTTTTTTCCCCCACCCTTTCTTCTGTTGCGACATGAGTATCTAGACATAGTTCTCAATGCTATTCAGCAGGATCTCCTTGTAAATCTATTCTAGGTTGTGTCTGATAAGCCCAAGCTCCCGATCCCTCCCACTCCCTCCCCCTCCCATCAGGCAACCACAAGTCTCTTCTCCAAGTCCATGATTTTCTTTTCTGAGGAGATGTTCATTTGTGCTGGATATTAGATTCCAGTTATAAGTGATATCATATGGTATTTGTCTTTGTCTTTCTGGCTCATTTCACTCAGTATGAGATTCTCTAGTTCCATCCATGTTGCTGCAAATGGCATGATGTCATCCTTTTTTTATGGCTGAGTAGTATTCCATTGTGTATATATACCACATCTTCCGAATCCAATCATCTGTCGATGGACATTTGGATTGTTTCCATGTCCTGGCTATTGTGAATAGTGCTGCAATGAACATGCGGGTGCATGTGTCTCTTTTAAGTAGAGCTTTGTCCGGATAGATGCCCAAGAGTGGGATTGCAGGGTCATATGGAAGTTCTATGTATAGATTTCTAAGGTATCTCCAAACTGTTCTCCATAGTGGCTGTACCAGTTTACATTCCCACCAGCAGTGCAGGAGGGTTCCCTTTTCTCCACAGCCCCTCCAGCACTTGTTATTTGTGGATTTATTAATGATGGCCATTCTGACTGGTGTGAGGTGGTATCTCATGGTAGTTTTGATGTGCATAGAAATCTATTTTTTAAGGTGCTTTTAATTATTTTATTATTATTTTTTAGGGCGCATCTGCTGCATATGAAAGTTCCCAGAATAGGGGTGGAGTTGGAGCTACAGCTGCCAGCCTACACCACAGCCACAGCAACTCAGGATCTGAGCCACATTTGCTACCTACATCACACCTCAGGGCAACACCTGATCTTTAACCCAATGAGCAAGTCCTCATGGATATTTGTTGGGTTCATTATGGCTGAGACACAATGGGAACCCCAATTTTTAAAGATATTTTTAAAATTCCATATATTTTTTTTAATTTAAAATACAGACACCCAACTTCTAGATGAATCATAGGGCCTGTAAAATATAGTGCAGGAGAGACTACACCAGGATGGTGGCTGCAGTCAGAGTCCACAGTAATTTTTCTGAAAACCACCTGCTTTCGCATCGGCCAAACTGGTGAATTAACTGGGCAGGACTTGGAGCTTCCACCCATGCTTCTTTCAAGCCTTTGATGGGAGCATCAATGTCTCATTTCCCCCAGGATGCAGTATTGCTTCTGGTTTCCTATCTTGGCAAGGGTGGAAGTTCCAGAGGCTTCCGCTTAGCCCTGCTGACCACAGTGACCCTGTAATGACCCCATGGGTCAGAGCCAATGTGGGGACTCTGCCAGTTGCCAAATATATCTATTCCAATTATACACTCAGTAACTAGGGAGATAACCACAGGGTGAGTTATTTCCTTCCCCCAGGGTACAATGACTCTAGTAAGTGGCTCAGGTCCCATGGGGAAGTGCTGGAAGGAAGATTAGGTGCTCACTTGTGGCAGTGGTGCAAGGTCCTTCCTCAAGGGGAACTGGTCTTTTCAGAGGGCTCTGGGTCTGGGATCTGACTTAAGGCTGGAAACTGGGTGAGGCCATCATTCTCTACTAGGGCAATTCAAGCCAAGTTTTTGGCTACCAGACCTGGAGTTGTTTTCTTTTCTTTTTCTTTCATTCTTTCTCTCTTTCTCTCTCTCTCTCTCTCTCTCTCTCTCTCTCTCTCTCTCTCCCTTCCTTCCTTCCTTCCTTCCTTCCTTCCTTCCTTCCTTCCTTCCTTCCTTCCTTCCTTTCTTTCTTTCTTTCTTTCTTTCTTTCTTTCTTTCTTTCTTTCTTTCTTTCCTTCCTTCTTTCACCTTTTTGCCTTTTTTAGGGCTGCTCCCGAGGCATATGGAGATTCTCAGGCTAGGGGTCTGATCGGAGCTGTAGCCACTGGCCTACACCAGAGCCACAGCAACATGGGATCTGAGCCATGTCTGCGACCTACACCACAGTTCACAGTAACGCCAGATCCTTAATCCACTGAGCAAGTCCAGGGATCGAAACTGCAACCTCATGGTTCCTAGTTGGATTCGTTAACCACTGAGCCATGACAGGAACTCCGGACCTGGAGTTTTTCTTTACATACATCAAGCAATATTTCTAGTAGGTCGATTATGTATTTCTTTCCTAGGGACAGCATGACCAATCAGCTACCACTAAAGATTTCGGAGGACCAAGATGTTCTGAGTACTGAAATATCCCTGTTGCCCTTTGCAGTTGATGGTTCAGTGCTCACACTTGGCCTTGGCTACAGCAAAGTCATCCTCCTCACGGAAATCAGGCATCCTCTACAGTCCTCACTGGCCACAATGGAGAGCAAAACATTGGAGAGCGATCAAGGCTGTGGATGATCCCCTCACCGAAGCAGGCAGATCTCAGAAATACTGCAGGTTTGGTTCTAGACCAATTCAATAAAGCAAATATTGCAATAAAGCAAGTCACGCTGAATTTTTTGTTTTTCCAGCACATACACAAGTTACGTTTACACTATACTGTAGTCTTTTTTTTAATTGAGATATAGTTGATATATGATATTATATATATTATAGAGGTACAATATTTAAAGATTATATTCCATTTACAGTTATTGTAAAATATTGGCTATAGTCCTTCTGTTATATTACATACTTTGTGGCTTATTTCTTACATAGTAGTTTGTACCTCTTAATCCCCTGCCCCTTATAAATGAACTTATTTCCAAAACAGAAAGAGACTCATAGACACAGAAAACAAACTTATGGTTACCAAATGGTAAACACTGGGGGGAGGGATAAATAAGGAGGTTGGGACTGACATATGTGCACTACTACACATAAAATAGATACTCAGTAAGAGTTTACTGACTGTACAGCATAGGGAACTATATGCAATATTTTATAATAACCAATAAGAGAAAAGATTCTGAAAAATAATGTATATGCATTTTATATATATATATATATATATGAATTACTGTGCTGTATGCCTGAAACCAATATATTGTAAATCAATTATTCTTCAATAAAAAAAAATTTTTAAGACCCCTACCCCCATCTCCCCCCTTCCCGTTTATCCACTGGTAATTACTAGTTTGTTCTCTATATTTGTCAGTCTGTTTTTTGGTTATATTGACATTTGTTGTATTTTTTAGGTTCCATATATAAGTGATATCATACAGTATTTGTCTTTCTCTAACTTCTTTCACTTAACATAATACCCTCGAAATTTATCCAAGTTGATGCAATTGGTAAAATTCCATTCTTTTTTATGGCTAGGTAGCATTCCATTGTATGTGCATATCTCTAACTAGCTAGCTAGCTAGCTCCCTATCTATTTATCTCTTTATATCTTTATCTATTCATCTGTTGGTGGACACAGGCTGCTTCCATATCTTGGCTATTGTAAATATACTATAGTCTAGGAGTTCCCATCGTGGCGCAGTGGTTAACGAATCCGACTAGGAACCATGAGGTTGCAGGTTCGATCCCTGCCCTTGCTCAGTGGGTTAAGGATCTGGCATTGCCGTGAGCTGTGGTGTAGGTCACAGACACAGCTCGGATGCTGCATTGCTGTGGCCCTGGTGTAGGCCAGCGGCTTCAGCTCCGAATAGACCCCTAGCCTGGGAACCTCCATATGCCGTGGGAGCAGCCCAAGAAATGACAAAAAAAGACACCCCCCCCAAAAAATATATATATATATATACTATAGTCTATTAAGTGTGCAATAGCATTTTGTCTAAAAAAAAAAACAATTTTAAAAAAAAATTTTTTATGGCCACACTTGCAGCTTGTAGAAGTTCCCGGACCAGGGACTCAAGCTGATTTTTAGCTGCTACCTATGCCATGGCTGTGGCAATGCCAGATCCTTTAACCCATTGCTCCGGGCCAGGAATTGAACACACTAAGTTTTAATTAAAATACTAAATTTTTGGAGTTCTCATTATGGCACAGTGGTTAACGAATCCGACTAGCAACAATGAGGCTGCAGGTTTGGTCCCTGGCCTTGCTCAGTGGATTAAGGATCCAGCGTTGCTGTGAGCTGTGATGTAGGTCACAGACACGGCTCAGATCCCATGTTGCTGTGGCTCTGGTGTAGGCCGGCAGCTACAGCTCCAATTAGACCCCTAGCCTGGGAACCTCCATATGCCACAGGAGCGGCCCTAGAAAAGGCAAAAAGACAAAATAAAATAAAATAAAATATTAAATTTTTTTTTTTCTGTCTTTTGTCTTTTTTGTTGTTGTTGTTGTTGTTGTTATTGTTGCTATTTCTTGGGCCGCTCCCACGGCATATGGAGGTTCCCAGGCTAGGGGTTGAATCAGAGCTGTAGCCACCAGCCTACGCCAGAGCCACAGCAACGCGGGATCTGAGCCGCGCCTGCAACCTACACCACAGCTCGCGGCAACGCCGGATCGTTAACCCACTGAGCAAGGCCAGGGACCAAACCTGCAACCTCATTGTTGCTAGTCGGATTCGTTAACCACTGAGCCACGACGGGAACTCCCAAATATTAAATTTTAATTAAAAATCGTTTATTGCTAAAAAAAAAAATACCATCTGAGCCTTCAGCAAATCATAATCTTTTTGCTCTTGGAAGATCTTGCCTCTGTGTTAATGGCTGCAGACTGATCAGCTTGGTAGCTGCTGAAAGCTGGGGTTGCTGTGGTAATTTCTTAAAATAAAACAACAATGCAGTTTACTGCATCAATTGACTTCCTATCACAAATGGTTTCTCTGTAGCATGTAGTGCTGTTTGAGAGCATTTTACCCACAGTGTAACTTCTATCAAAATTAGAGTCAATTCTCTCAAACCCTGCTGCTGCTTTATTAATACAGTTTATATCATAGTCTAAATTCATTGTTGTCATTTCGACAATCTTCACAGCATCTTCACCACCACTTTCTTTGCTCGTCCATAAGAAACAACTCCTTGTCTGTTAAAGTTTTATCCTGAGATTGCAGCAATTGTCACGTCTTTCAAGCTGTTCATTTATTTATGGCTGCACCCATGGCATATGGAAGCCAGGCACTGAATCTGAGCCACAGCTGTGGCAGCGCCAGATCCTTTAACCCATAGCACTGGCCAGTGATCAAACCTGTGTCTCTGCAGGGACCCAAGCCACTGCAGTCAGATTTTTAACCCACTGTGCCATATCGGGAATTCCTAGGCTCCACTTTTAATTCTAGTTCTCTTGCTATTTCCACCATATCTGCATTTACTACCTTCAGTGAAGTCTTGAATCTCTCAAAGTCATCCATGAGGATAGTAATCAACTTCTTCCAAGTTCCTGTTAATGTTGACATTTTGACCTCTTCTCATGAATCACAAATGTTCTTAACGGCATCTAGAATGGTGAATCCTTTCCAGAAGATTTTCAATTCACTCTGCGCAGATCCATCAGAAGAATCCCTATCTATGGCAGCTGTAGCCACATGAAATGTCTTTCTTCTTTTCTGGCCACCCTGAGACACATGAAGTTCCCAGGCCAGAGATCAGATCCAAGCTGGTTTGTGACCCATGCCACAGCTGTGGCAACACCGGATCCTTTAACCCACTGTGCTGGGCCAGGGATCGAACGTGCATCCAGCACTAGAGAGATGCCACTGATCCCAGTGCAATGCAGTGGGAACTCCACGTAATATATTTCTTAAAAAATAACACGTGAAAGTCAAAATGATTCCTTGATCCATAGGCTGCAGAATGGATGCTGTGTCAGCAGGCAGGAAGACATGAATCTCACCATCCATTATACACACACACACACACACACACACACACACACACACGTATATACATATATACCCATTATATATATATATTTTGCTTTTTAGGACCACACTTGTGACATATGGAGGTTCCCAGGTTAGGGGTGGAATGGGAGCTACAGCCACCAGCCTATGCCACAGCCACAGCAACACCAGATCCAAGCCGTGTCTGTGACCTACACCATAGCTCAGGGCAACGCCAGATCCTTAACCCACTGAGCAAGGCCAGGGATTGAACCAGCAACCTCATGGTTCCTAGTCAGATTTTTTCCCGCTGTGCCACGATGGGAACTCCAGCAGTAATATTTTGAAAGGAGTCTTTTTCTGACCAGTAGGTCTCAATAGTGGGCTTAAAATATTCAGGAAACCATGTTGCAAACAGAGGTGCTGTCATCCAGGCTTTGCTGCTCCATTTACAGAGCACGGGCAGAGTAGATTTAGTATAATTCTTAAGGGCCCTAGGGTTTTGGAAAGGGCAAAGAAGCATTGGCTTCAGCTTGAAGTCACCGGCTGCATTAGCCCCTAACAAGAGAGTCAGCCTGTCCTTTGATGTTTTGAAGCCAGGCATTGACTTTTCCTCCTTAACCATGCAAATCCTAGAAGGCATCTTCTTCCAAAATAAGGCACTGAAAACCTGTTGTTTAGTGTAGTCCTTTCACGAATGATCTGAGCTCGATCTTCTGGGTAACTTCCTGCAGCTTCTACACCAGCACTTACTGCTTCACTTTGCACTTTCACGTTCGTTATAGAGATGGCTTCTTTGGTTAAACCTCATGAACCAAGCTCTGCCAGCTTCAGGCTTTCTTCTGCAGCTTCCTCACCTCTCCCAGCCTTCCTAGAACTGAAGAGGATTAGGGCATCAATCTTGAGGCTTTGACTGAAGGGAATGTGGCTGGTGTGATTTTCTAAAACTCTGACCAGGAAACCTTTGTCTACTTCAGCAACAAGGCTCATCATGTCCAAAGTCACTGGACTCCTGGAGTTCCCCTTGTGGCTCAGCGGTAACAAGCGCGACTAGTATCCATGAGGAGGTGGGTTTGATCCCTGGCCTTGCTCAGTGGGTTAAGGATCCAGTGTTGCTGTGGCTGTGGTGTAGGTTGCAGATGTGGCTCAGATCCCGCATTACTGTGGCTCTGGCATAGACTGGCAGCTGCAGCTCTGAGTCAAATCCTACCCTGGGAAATTCCATATGCCACCGGTGTGGTCCTACTTAAAAAAAAAAAAAAAAAAAAAGTCGTCCCTGGACTCTTAATCCTTCACCAATGAGATACCCCTGGGTCTGTGTGTAGTTTACCTCCTACCCCGGTATACCTGTGTCTTATGGGGCATCCAGAGTGTTGCTACTCCTTGCTCCTGGTCTAAGATGTGTTCAGTGCAGTGGATCAGTATAATACTCCCGGGAATGTTCAGATGATCAAGGTCACGTTAGCCTCTATTGTATAGGGAGACGGAGAGAGAGGGAGCAGAAGAGAGGGCCTGGGAAAGACCATGACTGTACACTGCTGTCTGTTCCATGGAATTCCACGTGACCTGCTTCTGTTCTTCCTTCCTGACTGCGATGGGAAAGAATACAATTACCACTTGGAAAAGCTGTGAACAAGAGACAGGGGCTATGCTGGGTTATCAAATATTCTACCACCATCCTTTGTAATCAATCTAGTTTTTTGTGAGGGTTTTTTTTTTTTTTTGAGGCGGGGAGGGTTGGCTGCACCCACAGAATGTGCAAGTTCCTGGGCAGGGATGGAACCCACACCACAGCAGTGACCTGAGCCGCTGCAGTGACAATGCTGGGTCCTTAACCCATTGCACTACCAGGGAACTCCTCAATCTGGTTTCACAGGAGCCACAGTGCGATGCAGAATGCAAAACTACTTCTGGAGTTCCCGTCGTGGCGCAGTGGTTAACGAATCCGACTAGGAACCATGAGGTTGCGGGTTCAGTCCCTGCCCTTGCTCAGTGGGTTAACGATCCGGCGTTGCCGTGAGCTGTGGTGTAGGTTGCAGACGCGGCTCGGATCCTGCGTTGCTGTGGCTCTGGCGTAGGCCGGTGGCTACAGCTCCGATTCAACCCCTAGCCTGGGAACCTCCATATGCCGAGGGAGCGGCCCAAGAAATAGCAACAACAACAACAACAACAACAACAAAAAGACAAAAGACAAAAAAACAAAACAAAACAAAACTACTTCTAACTTACCTGGGCAGGAGTAGGAGAGGCTGTTTGGGGCTTTCACATGTCTTTTCCTACCATGTGGCTCTCACTCCCAGATCAGGGAACTACTGGAGGGGGTGGGGGCTAGCATTCTTACTAGACTGTGGGGAACTAGGGATATCACTGGGGCCTGGTCCACACCCCATGAGACCTACTGTGAGAAGGCCAGGATGCCATTGACGGCCCAGGCTCCCTACATCACCTAAAAGGGGCCAGGATGTCCTCTGAGCACACCCCAAACAGGTCCCTGTGGTTTAACATGTCCCCTGCCTTCTGCATTTTCTGTGAACCAGTAGTTATATCCTGAGGCTTGATCACATTCAAGTTCAATACTTTTGGCCAGACTAATTAGTAAGTGGTGGTGGCATTTTCCATAAGAAGCAGGTAATGTCTGGCTGTTTCCTTTTTGTGGTATCAGCAGCCAGTGATGCTCAATGCCTAGACCCATTAGCTCGTTAGTGGTTCATTTATTGATGCTTTTATGGTGGTAAAACACACCTAACAAAATTTACAATTTTTATGTGTACAATTCAGTGGCATCAAGTAGTTGTATGCAACCATTACCACCATCCACCTTGCAGAACTTTTTCCATCTTCCCTAACCTGACACTCTGTCCCCATTAAACACTAACTCCCTACCCTCTGACTCCAGCCCCTGGCAGCAACCATTCTTTCTGTCTCCAGGACTTGACTGCTCCTAGTCCCTCAAAGAGGAGGAATCACACAGCGTTCTTCCTTTTGCGCCTGGTTTATTTCACTTAACATATATGTGTTCAAGGCTCACCCGTGTTGGCATCTGTGTCAGAATTTCTTTCATTTTTTATTTTTATTTTATTTTATTTGTCTTTTTGCTATTTCTTGGGCCACTCCCGCGGCATATGAAGGTTCCCAGGCTAGGGGTTGAATTGGAGTTACAGCTGCCAGCCTATGCCACGGCCACCGCAATGCCACATCCAAGCCTCATCTGCAACCTATACCACAGCTCAGAGCAACGCGGGATCCTTAACCCACTGAGCAAGGCCAGGGATGGAACCCACATCCTTTTGGATACTAGTGGGCTCTTAACCTGCTGAGTCACAATGGGAACTCCAGAATTTCCTTTTTTTTTTTTTTTGGCCTTTTTGCCTTTTCTAGGGCCGCTTCCCACGGCATATGGAGGTTCCCAGGCTAGGGGTCTAATTGGAGCTGTAGCCACCGGCCTACACCACAGCCACAGCCACAGCCACAGCCACAGCCACATGGGATCCAAGCCGCGTCTGCAACCTACACCACAGCTCACGGCAACGCCGGATCCTTAACCCACTGAGCAAGGCCAGGGATCGAACCCGCAACCTCATGGTTTCTAGTCGGATTCGTTAACCACTGCGCCACGACGGGAACTCCAGAATTTTCTTCATTTTTAAGGCTAACATTCCATTGTATGAACATATCCTATTTTGATATACATATACTAATCGGTGGATACACTGTGGGTGTGGTATCATTTCTTACAAGGCAAAAAATTACAAGGCAAAACAGAGCTTGTGGGCAAAACATACACGGCAGCAGAGTCATTAAAGTGGTTTGAGTCACGGGTAAGGTCAAGAACAGTAAGCGAGTTCTCCATATTCCCTCACAGGTTTGCAAGATACATTTGCTGAGCTGAAATTACACTTTCAGCAATGTTTTCAGACCTCAGTGCAAGTACAAAGTAAATTTCTGTGTTTCTTTTTTTCTTTTTGGCCACACACAAGGCATATGGAAGTTCCTGGGCTGGGGATCCAGCCTGCACTGCCACAGAAGGCTCTCCCTGTGTTTCATTTAATTGTGCAATTGAGGAGCTTCCACCTAACCTTCCACTGGATGTGATTAACCTACAATGTAATGACGTGATAAAAGGCAAGTGTCAAGAGACTATAAATCACAGAATTCTATAAATGCCTTTCAAGTGATGAATATGCACAATTAAAATCATATGCTCTTGGATTGATGTCAGTATTTGGCAGTATCTGAGTGAAGCCATTTTCAAAAATGAAGTTATAAAATCTCATTATAGATCAGTACTAACAGATGAACGTTTACAATTGATTTTAGATAGGAAGCACTAACTTTGAGCCCCAATTAAGCAGCAGACATATACAGAAATTATACTTATTATACTTGATTATTATATTTTGCATTTTGTCAATTAATTCAAGCTGTGGAAATTTTGTTTTCCTTAATTTTTATGTACTTATATAATATCCCTGATGTTGTTTCTTGGCATGCAAATCCTAGCATTTACTCTCTGAACTTTTTTTTTTTTTTTTTTTTGGCTGTGCCTGTGGCATGCAGAAGTTCCAGGCCAGGGACTGAACCTCAGCTACAGTGGTAACAACGCCTGGATCTTTAACCTGCTGAGCCACCAGGGAACTCCAACTATGTGAACCTTTATAGTTTGCCAACCCCTGGTCAAGCACACCCAGCTACCCACTGGATAGCTTCTGGTCATTCAAATAGAATCTTGACCCACTCCCAAGTTCTATGCCTGTCTCCCACTCATTAAAAAGCCTCTAACTCAACTGCTCAAGCCAAACTCTGGAATCGTCCTTGATTTGTCACTTTCCCACAAAATTTAAAAGTTGTTTTTTGGGGTTTTTTTTGCTTTGCTTTTTAGGGCCAAATCCACAGCATGTGGCAGTTCCCAGGCTAGGGGTCGAATTGGAGCTGTAGCTGTCGGCCTACACCACAGCCACAGCAACGCTGGATCCCAGCCACATCTGTGACCTACACCATGGCTCACGACAACGCTAGAATCTTAAACCACCAAACAAGGCCAGAGATTGAACCTGCATCCTCGTGATACTAGTCGGATTCATTTCCACTGCGCCACAATGGAAACGCCTACTTTAAACTTACTGGCTTCTCATTGCATTTAAAATAAAATCAAGGGAGTTTCCTGGTGGCTCAGTAGGTTAAGAATCTGGCGTTGTCACCACTGTGGCAAGGGCTCGATCCCTGGCCTAGTAACTTCTGCACGCCCCAGATGCAGCCAAAAAAAAAAAAAAAAAAAAAGAGAGAGAGAGAGAGAGAGAACATGCATAGAACAAAATCCAAATTCCTTGTCACAATCTGCAAGCCCAGCCCCAACCTGCCTCTTTTTTTTCTTTTTTTTTTGTCTTTTCAGGGCCGCACTTGCAGCATATGGAGGTTCCCAGGCTAGGGGTCGAATCAGAGCTGAAGCTGCCTGCCTACACCACAGCCACAGCAACGTGGGATCTGAGCCACGTCTGTGACCTACACCACCGCTCACGGCAACACCAGATCCTTAACCCACTGAGTGAGGCCAGGGATTGATTCTGGGCCCTCATGGATGCTAGGCATGTTTGTTACCGCGAGCCACCACAGGAACTCCCCAGCCTGCCTCTTTAATCACACCTGCAATGAACAATGTATGTGTCCCCCAAAATCATATGTCGACATCCTAATCACCAAGGTGATGGTATGAGGAGGTGGGTTTGGGTGATTAGGCAGGAAGGTGAACACCTCACGAATGGGATTAGTGCCCTCATAAGAGAGCTGGAGCGCCCCTTTCTCTTTGCATGTGTTAAGATACAGGGAGACGAGACATCTAAGAACTAGGAAGCAGGTCCTCATGACACTGGGTCTTCTGGTGCTTGATCTTGGAATTTCCAGCCTCCAGAACCGTGAGAAACTTCTACTGTCTACAGGCCACCCAGACTGTGGCATCCTGCTGGAGATGCTGGGATGGACCAAGACAACATCCTGTTCCTCTCTGGGTCCATGGGTGCCCTCATCAAACACCTTTCTCTCTCTCGGCCTTTACATCTGCTGAACACATTACCAGAATCATTTTCTTTGCCCAGCTTTGCATGTCTGCTCTTTCTTTTCCTTTGAATCCTAGATCAGCGCCTCCCTTTTCTGTTACTCTCCACCTTATTGCCTTGCTTACTTCCTTTCCCATCTGACTTATCTACAAAGAAGCTGCATAGCTGGTTTAAACATCCTTCTCTTAAAGTGCAATCCAGAGTTGCCAGCCCCTGTGATCCATCTGCTTCTCTCATAGTGACTGGTACACAGCAGATACTTACTGACAAAGGAACAAAAAGAGGGAAGACATCCAAGTGGGTCTGGGGATCAGGAAAACTGGACATGGAAATCTAAGCATCATCTGCAATGAAATAGTTTAGCTATTTAACTATTAACACGATGAGTTCCCGTCGTGGCGCAGTAGTTAACGAATCCGACTAGGAACCATGAGGTTGTGGGTTCGATCCCTGGCCTTGCTCAGTGGGTTAAGGATCCAGCGTTACCGTGAGCTGTGGTGTGGGTCTCGCAGATGCAGCTCGGATCCCGAGTTGCTGTGGCTCTGGCGTAGGCTGGCAGCTGCAGCTCCAATTGGACCCCTAGCCTGGGAACCTCCATATGCCGTGGGAGCAGCCCAAGAAATGGCAAAAAGATCAACAAAAAAAAAAAAAAGAAAGAAATGGTTTAACTCAGGAAAGTGGATAAAAACCACCTAGAGGTGTATAAAGTTAGAAGACAGTAAAAAGAGCCCTGAAAACCACTAGCATTTATGAGAAATGTAATAATTAAAATAACATCTATTTCTTCCTGAGTGCTGAATGCCTCATTTCCTCTTTAGTTGAAATTTTTTTTTTTTTTCCCCTGGGGCCACTCCCACGGCATATGGAGGTTCCCAGGCTAGGGGTCGAATCGCAGCTATTGCTGCTGGCCTACGCCAGAGCCACAGCAACACGGGATCCGAGCCGCATCTGCAACCTACACCACAGCTCACGGCAACGCCAGATCGTTAACCCACTGAGCAAGGCCAGGGATCGAAACAGCAACCTCATGGTTCCTAGTCGGATTCGTTAACCACTGTGCCACGACGGGAACTCAGAGTTAAACTATTTCAATACAGATGACGCTTAGTTTTCCATGTCCAGTTTTCCTGACCCCCAGACCCACTGCGCCATGACGGGAACTCCCCGAAAATATTTTCCCTTTATGTGACCCCCTCCCTGAAAGAAATGATTCCTAAAAAGGTGTGGAGAACTAATGTTTTTCTCATAGTAGCTGCTGACGTTTACTGAATAGACTGAGTGCAAGATACTGTTCTCAGCATTTCACGTGTTAATTCTCGCAAAGCCTATGAGCATATTAAATGCTTATGAGAAACTACACAGACAGAGGGTGAAGATTTGGACACAGAGGATGATTACCAGCAGAGGCCCTAGGCAGGGGACTAGCCTTACAGGACAAGGGACATCTCTTCCACAATAAGGAGGAAAGGAGAGGTAGAGAGGCACACGCTTAAATTTGTTTAAACCAAAATCCTGCATCATGGAACTTGATTTCCTATAATACCTAATAATTTAAATTTAAAAAAACCCACAAACTTCTGGAGTTCCCTACTTCTGCATCTACTGGTACAGCCAAAAAAACCCTCAAAAAACTCACAAAACTCCCAAACTTCTAACATAGTGTTTTAATTGGCTTTACAGAAGCAATAAAATGCTATGGGGATTAAGGAGAATTCTGCCCAATTCTGCCCTAAGTTTGGAGGGTAGAGGTGGAAGTTGGGCAGGTTTTTTTTTTTTCCCCATCTTCAGCCGCATCCAAGGCATGTGGAAGTTCCCAGGCAGGGGACTGAATCCCAGCCTTATCTGGGATCTAGGCCACAGCTATGACAACGCCAGATCCTTAACCCACTGTGCTGGGCCAGGGATTGAACCAGCAACGCCAGAGACAAGCCAGATCATTAATCCACTGCACCACAGCAAGAGCTCCAGGTTTGGTATTACCTGAACACTTAATAAGTGCCAGGTGTATTTGAGGCTTTACATATCCCAAGATGGGCAATATATGGAGACTGTATGGGTGGGTTTCTGTTCCTGTGGGCTGGCCAGCACACTCTTCTGTCCCTGAACTTCAGTCCCTTGAGGAGTTCAAGATTTGGTGTCTCAGTGGAACTTATGATCAAGGTGCTCTGCCCAGAGAGTGGACCTGAGGCTGAGTTCTCTCCTGGGAAGTTTTATCTTGAGATGAGTGACAAAGAAATGACCGACAGGGTCATCGTCCCAAAACATACGACCTGAAGACTCCCCCAGGAGTTCCTGCTCGAACCCCTGGATGACTCAGGTCTTATTCTTCCAAAGATTGGTCTTCAAGCCATTCCTCCCACTTTGGGTGCACCCCACATGCTTCCAATTCCTGTTTTGATAAGGCTAGTCAGCCATTGCTTGCAACCCAAGGATCCTGGCCCCTGGATGTAGTCACCTGCAGAACGTGTGCCAAGATGACAGGTGGGTGGCAGTGCAGCAGACCCAAGATTGGCAGCCCTCATCCCCAACCCCTCTCTCAATGCAGTCAGTCCTCACCACGGGGATGGTCCCACAGCAGGGCTCCTCAGAACCGCTGACAGATCCCAGCCAGAATTCACCTTCTCAGCCATGAAGTCACATTTTTTTAACCCCTCTAGGTTCCATACCTAAGAACTTTTGAGGACCACGATTAAAGGCCATCACTCCTGGCTCTACGGTGACTTCAACTACTGTTGACCAGTTCCGCCACCCACACCCATCACCATATTCTGGCAGTGGAGTTCTCTGTGAACCCTCTGGTGAGCCCGAGCAGGTCTCTGCTCGGTCTGCTCTGGACCACCACAGTGGCTTGTGCTCTATCTGTCTAGCTGTGCTACTGAGAAGGGAGTAGAACTCAGGGTCCAGTGCAGCGTCGCGCACGAAATGTGAACAAACCAGACAATAACCAAACCACAGACATCATGCACGAAGTCAGGGGACATTGGGCAGAGATATGCGAACCCACCCCTTTAAAAAAAAAAGACAGAGGACCAGTTAGGAGGTACCTACCACCCCGCCAAAATTTTTTTTTCAATTAATGAACTAATTAAACAGTTCAGACTCTGCAAAATAAGGCAACTTACCAGAGGCTATTCAGTGGCAGGTCAGGGTAGAGAATCTGGCCCACTCAAGTTCAGGACAGTGTTCTCTGCACCAGCCTGACACCATCCCATTCTTCCCCTGGCAACATGACCCAGCTGCATAAGGAATACATCCAAGTCCTTGCAGCTCTGTTCTCACTGTCTCTCCCACATAAATGACTCAATTCAGTTCACTGTCAGCTTTGATTTCAGGGCAAAGTTTATTTGAAGAAATTAAGACACCTACACCAATCTCCCCACTCCAATATCTACCCTTCTACCTGTCCACCAAGGGCTGTCGCGTGTGGGTGGGACGGAAGGAGAGGGGCTATGGTCCCGCTGTGCAATTATTCTCTAGTTTTCAGCATGCGCCATCTCAGCCCTGAGTCCCTCTGACCGTGACCACTTGTTCAGAGCAGTGGTGCAACCCCTGAGATGGTCAGGGGCCACCCCCTGAGTCCCCTGGTCACATTCCAGTCACCGTGATCACCTGAGTGATCAGGGGGGTCAAAGGCAGAGAAGAGGCACAGACTGTAGAGGGAGTGCCCTCCACTAAAGACTGTTCTAAGTGACCCGCAGAATGCTCGACTGGTTAAAGTGCTCAACTACAACGTACAGAGACAGGTGTTGGAAAAGTTCCTACTGGTGAGAACACAATTGAGGATCTAAAGAGCTCATGGAAAGATACGACAAAAGGAGGATATCAAAAGAACTCTACTCACATAATTGCCGCAATGATGAGGGAGGAGAGCTTAGCACTTAGTCTCTGAATTACCAGGACTCTGAATCAAATGTATCTCTGGATGGAGACCAGCTCCTTTAACTCAAAAGAGCGTGAATGAAACATTTACCATTACGGTTTTCTGCTCTAACTCTTCTCTCATCAGATCAACTACTTTGAAATACGATTTCCTGCATGAAACCATAGCATGGACAAGTGATCAATTTACGAATGGCTATAAGCCATTTTCCTGTAGGATAGTCAGCAAGAACCCGGGCTGAGAGAAGGAACTGGAACTTCCAAATCTGCCAGGTTGACGCCCACACCCAAGACCATGAGGCTCATTAATTATCTACCCTTTGGGCATGATTAACGAGACCCCAGACTGGGGTGCCAGGGTAGTGAGGATAAGCAGGGGCTCCATCAGCAGCAGGGGCTCCCTTGTCCTGGGAGTCAGCACACAGCCTCAGCAGTCACTTGTACGTCCAGTGAGCAGTGGCCCAGCCCTGGCCCTTGCACAGGTCTCGGTGGCGAAGGAAACAGGCATGCACTCGGAACCGACGGCCGCAGTGGGGACAGGCGTGCAAGGCTCCTGCGTGGGTCTTCATGTGCTCCGTCAGATGGTGCTTCAGCTTGAAGCGCTTGTTGCAGACGCCACAGCCAAAGGGCCGAAGGCTGAAGGTCAGCATGATGTGCCGGTCACGCTTCGGCTTCACCGCAAACCGCTTCCCACACAAACAGCCAAAGCGCTTTCCATCTGCAGGCGGTGCCCCCCCCAGCTTCACAGGCCCATGCACAGCCTGCCCTGCTCCCCCAGGGCCCGCACCCCCCGACAGGATTTCATTCCCATGAAGATCCACCGGCTTCCAGGATGGACCTCCTCCTCCCGATGTTGACCCTGCGCCTGAGGGCAGCAAGAAGCCCAGCTCCCCGTTCCCTTCCACGTCCCCTGCAGGAAGCACTCCGGTCTCTTCCTTCGATCCTCCAGATTGCGTTCCGCCTCCTACTATCTCCTCCTTGGGCTCAAAGGGTTCCTGCTTAATGTAGAATATCTTGGGGGGCAGCGCAGTGTGAGGGGCAGGAGGCTCCAGCAGAGCGCTGTCACCCTCTGGAAGCCTGCGTGGAGTACTGGATGTGGGCAGCGTGTGGGATCCAGGAGGGCGGGGAAAGCTCCCTGATGCTCTTGGAGGCTGCGGAGTCTGAGAGGATGCTGCCGACCTCTGGCCCTCCTCTTCCTCCTCTTCTTCCTCCTCCTCCTCTTCCTCCACTTGAATCTGCAACACCTCTCCCAGTTCACTGCCGTCCCCTACGACGGGGCTCTCAGTAGAAGCCGAAGCCTGCGCTGGGGTCTGGAAAGAGGAAGAGCGAATGCACCAGCCTCCTGGAGAGGCTGTGGTGGAAAGAAGTGCGTGGAAAGGGGTGGCTGCCCGGGCTGAAAGTCCACCACCTGAGTTCTCCAGTTCTTTAAGAATTTCTGAGCACTGATCTACTACCTGCCACATCTGGAGGCCACTGGCCACAAGCAGGTGGGCTGGGAGGGCATCCAGTGGCAGACGGAGGCGCCCTGAATAAATGAGCTGCAGCAGCCCCTCGAAGGCATCGGCTTCAATGACACTGGGCAGAGTGAGCCGTGGCGCATCCCCCAAAAGCAGCTTGTCATGGAAGTAAGGAGAGGCAGCCGCCAGCACTGCTTTGTGTGCCCGAAGCTCGCGGCCCTGAACCAGGAGGGACACGTCACAGAACTTCCCCTCCAGCCGGTGGCGGTTCAGGGCTTCCAGCAGCAAGGAGCTGTGCTGGGGGAACTCGATCTGGATCGTCCGCGGGGCAGGGTTGCAGGCGGGGGAGGGGGCCCCGGGAGGCACAGGCGTCGAGGCAGCCATGGCCTCGTGGGTAAGAGATCTCCGAGGGTCGCGTACAGGCGACGGGGCAGGCCGGCGCGGGACGGACGCTAGGAAGGAGAGAAGGGTCGCGGGAGCCGTGCTGGGGGCACCGCGTCTCCCCGAATGCCCCCGCACTGCCCCGCAGAGGAAGCCAAAACAGTCTCCACGCCAAAGCACCGACCGCGGCTTTAACCTCAAGGCCTGGGGGGGGATGAATCCTTCGGCCACGAGCCGGGATCGCCGGCCGGGTCGGCTCCCGCCCGCCGCTTCGCTCCCACTCGTGCGCTCAGACTGCCCGGCTCCCAGGCGGTCGCCGCCGGGGAGACCACGAGCGCCGGCCAAGTTCCCGCCGCCACGCCCCCGCCGCTACACACGCGGCCCCCGCGGCGTCCCGAGCGCCTCTACAGCCACCTCGCCGCCCCGACCGGAAGTCGCCGCCTCCCCGCCGGACGCCGACGCAGAGGGCGGGGCCGGAGCTGCAGCCAATCGGGGAGCGCCGATCTACAAGCCTCGCACTGATTGGTTGTACGGGAGAGGGCGATGAGGGTGGGAGACCGCGGCTTCCACCCGGACGGCAGGTCTGGAGGCCCAGCCGCAGAACGGCGCACCCCGACGGAGTGAGCGACCCGGGAGCCTTTCCGGTAATTAGATGTAGCGCCCCCCTCCGGCAGGTGCTGAGAGGGCGCGACCAAGTGGCACCCGCAGTATGGGCTAGGGAATGCTCCCCATCACCTTGTACCCTCGCCCCCGGCCACCTGCGAGATAGGTGTTGCCAATCCTGAGTCTCCTCGGGGGAAATCGCGAGCGGCGGGCCTGGGGTTGGAACCCAGATCCGCCAAGGAACCACAGTCTTTTCCCCATTACGCACGGGAGCATTCTAACCAGCAGTTAAATAAATTTCCCTTTCTAGGTGATTGTTTTGAGGTGTGCGTAAACATATACTTGGCATCTTTTATAAGGGAATGCTATGTTCCTTGACCTCTTTACTCGGGTTAAGTGGTGCAGTGGTGAGGGGAGATGGACTGGGTAAGCTGGGCCAGTGCAAAGCCCCCTCCCTCAGACAGTAAGTCTCCTCGCTGGTTGGGATAGGGATATCCTAGGGGAAGCCTGTGGCACCACGCAGGGACATAGAGTTGCTCCCAGGCTGTCAACATTCCCTTCAAAAAGCAGATCCTATCGCTCTGCTGGTCCTCCTAGAGGTCCCGGCCTAGGAAAGTCAGCGCAGCGATAAAAGAACAATCTCCGTTTATTAAACATGATTTTTGTTTCACCACACACTCCAGAAAAAAAGGAAATGGGGCTGGGAGTGGAGAAAAAGAGGCAGTGGTGGGGGATAGAGTAGTCTGGGGGTAGGGTGGGGTGGGGAGGGAGAACGAGAAAACAAAATAAAACAGGTAGGAAGAATATCTCCTACCCTTAGGGTGTGGGTGGGGAGGAAAGTCTGGGGGGCAGGGGGCCAGGAAGCTCTGTACAGAGGGGTCGCCCCCAGCCCACACACACACACCCCGGATATGTACAGTACAAACCCCAGATAATTACAACAGCCAAAGAGAAGAGGAAGGGGGAGTCCAGGGGTAGGATCTGAGGTTGGGAAAGCGAGGAAAGGGCACAGGGATAAAATTTCACATATTTACAACTTTTATATAAGTATAAATTTGGCCCCGGCTGGGTGTAGGTGTGTAGGGGATGGGACTGAAGGGGAACTGTCCATACAAAAGAAAGAAGAGTGGAGTCTGGGAAGAGTCTCAATACCAAACGCAAGAAGGGGTGAGGGACTAGGCTGGGGAGGGGGCGGCAGTCGGGGAAAAGGGGATGCCAAGGAGGGGCCTCTTCCCTCCTGTGACCTAGCCCCCCCAAACCCCATCCACCCTACCTCCCCTATCCCGCCAGAGAGCTATGTACAGAGAAACACCGAAAAATTGTGGAGCTGGCGGGAGGGAGGAGGAAGGGGATTGGGGAGGGGGGGGAGGATGAGAGGGAAGCCCAGCCCAGTCCTGCCTCCCCCCCGGGGACAGAGTCATGGAAGGGGGCCCCCAACACCCCTCCTCCAACACAGGTTCCCCCACCCTGGGGGAGAGAGACATGGCTTTTCCTAGAGTAAGTTCCCCCTCCCCCTGGGAGTAGAGACCAAGCAGAGAGGGGCAGGGGCAGGGGGGCTGTGTGTGCCAGGGGAGTTCTCCCCTACAGACACCCCCTCCCAAACCCTAACCCCTCACCCTAACCTCAACTGTGCCCCACCCAACACACTGGGGGAGGGGGGGGCATAAGCCCCCTCACCCCGCTCTGGGACCAGCCAAGAGCAGATCAGGTATGGGAAGAAGGGGAGACCACCCCCATTCCCCCCTGGCCGCCCCCTCCCTGCCCCGGTGGCCCCTCCACCCCATCTGGGTTCTGGGTGGGGAGGAAGTAAATTTGAGAGTGGGAAGAGGAGAAGGGGTTTGTGCGTGCTGAGCCCCCCCAGACGCTCCTGAGAAATCAAGGGGTAACAGGGCCCCCTCACCCGGGGTCCCCTCCCCATAACAAGGGGGACAGGGGAGGCCAAAATGGGGCGGTGGAGGGGAGTTAGATTGTCAGCTCTGGTTACTGCTAAAAAATCACCCTGAAGTTGAAAGTTTGGAGGTGCCACGCCCCCAGGGTGGGGCGAGGGTGTCCCCCAGTGCTCAGGGGACTATTGAGGCAGAGGATGGGGATAGCACCCCAGAGTGAAGGGGTCTGTATGGGGTAGGTGGTGTCCTGGGGGTCAAAGGGGCAGCACCCCAACAGGAAGGAAAAGGGGGCAGCCAAGGGTTCCTGCTCTCCCTCCTGGAGATGGTGCAGTGGGGGTGGGGCCAGGTGCCCCCAGGGGCCCTTCAGGGAGGCAATCCCGAGGTCCCTCGGCGACGTCCGGTCCTGGTGGTGGGTGCTGCTCCAGGGTGGGGTGCACGGGGAGCCTGTGATGCTGGGTGGGCTAGTGTTCTGCGGTGTTTCGGAACTCGCCGTTCTCGGTGATCTGCAGCCGGGGTGGGGGGGGCGGGGCTGGGGGGGCCAGGCCGTTCCAAGGGGGTGCCAGCGTCACACGCGGGTTTGCTGGACCCAAGGGGGGAAGCTGCCTCTCCTGCAAGACACCAAAGAGTGGAGCGCGGACTTATTGAGACGCTTCGCGGGGGCCTGGGTGCCAGCCCCCTAGCAGTGGCTCCCCCACAGCCAACCCACTCCTTAAGCCACATCCACCCCGCCTCCCAGGACACCCCCACCCGCATCCTCCTAGTTTGTCCTCACCTGCAGAGCTGTTACATCTCCTGAGGCCGGGGAGAAGAGGCTCTCGCCCCTGACTCCTAACCAGGGCCTTCAACCCAGGGAGTCACACCAGGAAACCAGCAGGCTCCCATCTCACCCCCAACCTAAGCCTCGAAGCTTCTGACCTGAGGTGGGAACTTCGCGTCCAGGGAACAGGGGAGGCAGTTCAGCAAAACCTCATTAATCCAAACCCACGGGGTTTGGAATTCTTTCATAATTTGAACAAAAACTGGGCCTGAGTTTTCCTTCATCTGTGAAGAAAGGGTGTGCTAAGCAGATGAATGGTCGAAATGAGGCTGTGGGCGGAGCTGCTTCACCTCCACCAGAAGCAGACCTTTCAAGCCCAGCTACTGGTTCTGCAGGCTCCCCGCGGCCTCCTTCATCCAATTCTACTCACTGGATATGTTTTGAAGACATGCATTTCATTAAATAGACACTGTCACTCAGCCCCTCATTTATCCCAAGAGGCCATCTTCTCAAATGTAACGAAAGGCTGAACTGGACGGAGACAGGAGCTCAGGGCAGGGAGGTGGGAAGGGAATGACGTGGGTGTGTTGCTTCTGCTGGGAGCAGAACAGAAAGGACGGGACACAGCAGGCCCCGGTCCCTGCACCCCCAAGAAGCACAAGGCTCATGCCTCTCCACCTCCACGGTCCTTTCATCCCTCACCCGGGGCTCCCAGGCTGAGGGTGACGGTGCCAAACCGACTCCCAGCCCCAGCCCCATCTACCCCCTCCACCCTGGGGTAGCCGCCGGCTCCCACCCCCAGCTCTGGCTTCTGTTCTCTGCAGAGAGAGGGAGAGAAAACCGTGGATGGCTTCCACACTTCGGCTTTTAAAAATACAGGCACAAGATTAATTTTTACAGTAACCACTGAGTGGCCAAGGAACCACTACGTGACAGTGGTTTAGAAAAAGGGTCCTAATTATTTCCTGGGCCACAGAGCACTGAAGCCTGGCAGCCTAGCTGGGTTGGACCAAACGTCAAGAAGAGCAAAAACATTCCAACCAGAGGCTCCCCAGTCAGCTTGCCCTCCAAGTCAAAGAGCTCACCTCTCAGCAGGCCCCACAAGCCCAGACTGAAGCGGGCACCCTCTTGGCTTGCTGGTATCTCACACCGCCCCCCCCATGGGTGAGAGGAAGCTGCATGCGTGTGGCTATGGGGTGCCCCAAGTGTGGCAGCAGAGTGCGGGGTGGGGGGGACACCTCTCATTCCCTTCTCTCTGCCTGTCTGCTGGCAGTGGCACACAGGCATGCCCCCCACACCCCCAGGGACCCAGATTTAGAAAGGAGATAAATTAGGGTGCCATTATTCACTTAACAAAAGACTTCACTGCAGGAGTCCTTTAAATGGTGAGGTCCCCTGGTGTCTCATAGCATCTGTTTTCCAATCACTAACTACTCTGACAGAGAGGCTGGGCAGGCAGAGTTAAATTACAGTGCGAGGGGCCACTGCTCACTGCAGAGCAGGCCCACGGGAAAGAGAGCATCCCAGGACCAATATCAGTGGCTGACAGGTTCCGGTCCCTGGCTTTTTACGTGGGACTGTGTCCGGCAAGGCCACTGAAAGAGGTGGGTGAGGGACATCAGCAGGCCAGGGATGTGAGCACTTATTTAAGCTGCTATTCTGCCACCTCTGCCCAGGAATCAGCTGTCCAGCCATGGCCTCACCTAGGAGGACCCAGGCCCCACTGGCAGCTCCCAGGCCGCCTGCGCCAGCCCACACTAACATCCGCCAAGGTCCCTTTCTCACTTCTTCTTGCTCCACTCGCCCTGCCTACTGTCCCGGCAGCTGAACAGCATCCTGGCCAGGTCTCCAAAGCCACCCCAGATGAACTACCTGCTCCTAATTCACATCCAGTGGGGCCAAGGAGGGGCCCCGAGAAGCCTTCCACCTCGTGGTGTAAGGCAAGGACAGAGGTGAATGGGAAGGAAGGAAGGTTCCCTGAAGAGCTGAGGGGAGGGGGAGGAAGAGGAGACCCCCACCTACCTGCAGGCAGGTGTGCAGGCAGCAGAGCCCTCCAGCCAGGGCCCCTGCCCATTACCACCACCCCTTTAACAAACCCCCCCCCTTAACAAACCCACCCCAACGGCCCAGGCCCCAAGGACGCTTTGGTGAAATGGGGGGTGACAGACATACACTGGAGAGGAGGAGGAGGACTGAGAGTCAGAGGAGGCTGGGGCAGACTCCAAGGGCAGGGAGTGTGGCCTGGGGTGCTGGGACGGCGGGTGTCACTGCGCAGTGCTGGGGGCAGTGCCTAGGGAGGGGTCTGTGTGGTGTCAGAGGGTAGGGTCTGCGGAGGTTCCCGGTGTGAGGGCGACAGTGAAGGGGAGAGGCTCCGGAGAGTCAGAGGGGAGTGGGCTTCATGACCAACCTGCAGTGGTCCGGAGTCACCTCCCCCTGTGTCCTCCGCCCGTGGTCAAAGCGGAACCAGGAGAATTACCTGATGAGGAGCTGCAGGGGGAGAGAGTGGGGTCATGGGGTCAGGAGCCTTGGTGGCGTGGCGGGGAAGCCTGGAGGTCAGAGGAAAGAGGCACGTGGGTGGGCAAGTGGGCAGAACTGGGGGAGAACAAGGGGGAAGGGGGAGGGAGGTCCTCAAGGCTGGTGGGGGGGTGGAGGGGAGGCAGCAGGGGCCAGAGAGCTTGGCCAGTGTGAGGACAGAGGGAAGGAGGCCGAAGAAGCTGGACTGCACCACGGAGGGTGGAAGGGGTGCCCGGGGGAGCCCTCAGGATCTGAGGAGTTGGAGGAGGAAGCTAAGCAGAGCTGTCAGGAGTGAGAGGAGCTAGGGGCCAAGAGGACCCCAAGCGCCCAGGGTGCCAGCCAGAGCCTGAGCCTGGGGAGACTAGGCCTCGCACTGCCTGTGCCCCGTGCCAGCAAACTGCAGCCTCGGCCCTCTGGCCCCAGGAGAGCCCCAACTGGACCAGGAGCGGGCCCAGACGCGCAGGCTCCCAGGAAAGGGGCGGGCTCAGAGGGCAGAGACTGAGGTTCTGCTGGGAGGCCCTGAAACGCAGCTGGGGTGGGAAAGATCGGGTGGGGCTGACGCTGCTGGGAGTGACAAAGGCACAGACCGTGGGATGGAGATGGGGCCGCGGGTGGACAGACAGAGGACGACGGAGAGACAGATGGCCATGGGGCTGGGGTGGCAGTGCAGTGACAGCACAAAGGACAGTGGGATGGATGGGGATGGGACACGGAGAAGATAAATGACATTGTAATTTCCACCTGAGCGTCGAGCAGCCTCTTCTTGGGTTCGGGCAGCGGCTCAGCCATGGCAGGGTGGTCCCGGCGCAGCTCCTCCTCCACCAGCATCAGCCTGAAGGGACGGGCTTCAGTGGGGTTAGTGGCGGGCACGCCGGGAGCCTGCCTTTGCGGCTCCTGGTACCGAGAAGCCCCCGGCCGCCTCCTCCACGCAGTTCCCCAAAGACACCCTGCCATTCACCTTCCTCCAGGGACGCTTATGGCCCTGCTAGGGATGGGCTTCTGTGCCTCAAAGACCTCTCCTGCTGGACATTTGGGCACTCCTCGCCCCTATTAGGACCTTGCTCCCCACAAGCTGCTATGCCCCCCACCCCCAAGCCACCGAACCCAGCCCAGCCCATCTCCAGGGCAGCCCTGGATGCTCTCGCCAAGGGAAGTCTTTGCAGTCATCACTCTCAGTGTCTGCCTGTTTTTGAGCAACCCTTCTCATAAAGGCTGTCGGAGCAACGGTTTTCAAAAAAGTTTCAGGTCAAGCCTTTTTCTCATTAACATTACTCAAAAATACATTTTCTGTTTGGTTTTGCTTTTTAGAGCCACATCTGCAGCATACGGAAGTTCCCAGACTAGGTGTCTTTGGAGCCGCAGCCGCTGATCTACACCACGGCTCACAGCAACCCCAGATTCTTAACCCCTGATCCATACAGGGATGGAGCCTGTATCCACAAGAATACTTGTCGGGTCTGTAACCTGCTGAGCCGCCACGGGAACTCCCCAAATACATGTAGAATGGATAGAGATGGAGCTGGCGCTGGCTAGAGTGGGGCCCCTGGGTCCCACTCAGTTCTCAGGATACGGAGGTGTCCTTGTTGAGACGCCTCCTTTGGAGCCCAGGCCTCAGCAGAGCAGTTGAAATTGTGCGCAGGCTAAACCAAATGTATCCACTTTCTAATGGATCACTCTTTCAAGGTCAGAGAGGGAGGGTGTGCCCAGCGGGGGACCCCTGCTTAGGTTTGGCGAAAGCATCACAGGTTGGCTTGAGAACAACCAGTGGAGAGTCCCAGCCTAGGCCGGGTCCAGACACACAGTGACGGCTGGACAGTAAGGGGTACACTGTCCAAGGGCTTCAGACGTCACTCTATGGGAGAGAGGGCAGGGTTCAGCAAAGGGACGTTTAGTGTACTAAGCAAGGCAACCTCTCTAGCTGGGGCCAGGGCTTGGGGCAGCCCAGGAGGGGGTGGTGGGCTTTCTTCCTGGTGTCCTGAGTGGAGTGCTGCAGGGGGAGCTCGCTGGCCCCCTTGAGGCCTCAGGCTTTCCCTGGCCACCCTCCCCGGGCCGCCCCTCACCTGCCAATGATGCTCTTGATCTGCGAGTCCTTTTCCACCTGCTGCTGCCTGAGCCTCTTCTCGCTCTGCTCCAGCCGGGCCTGATACTGCATCAGGATTTTGCTGGTCTGCTCCTCCTGGGACAGCAGCCGCCGCTCGTACTCCTCCAGCTTGCGGTTGGACATGTGCAGCCGCTCTTTGAGTGAGTGGATCTCCTCCTCGTACTCCTTCACCTGCCCGCCGGGCACACGACCCCGCACTGTGAGGGGCTCTGTGGGCCGAGCCTTCCAGCCGCACTTCCAGCCCCTCCCTCACACAGACACACAGACACACACACACACACACAGCCGCTAAGAAGGCCCTTCTGTGGGGCTGAGGTTCCCTCTAGACGGAGCAAGATCCGAGACCCCAGACCCTGAGAGGTCCACGCTTGCACACAGACTCCAGGACACACCCTGAATGCATTTTGTCCTCCACTTCCAGTATTGCTGGAAGTAAATCGATAAAAGGCCTGAAGATATCCTCTTAGTTTAAGTCCATCTAAATCCATCCCAACATTTTCCTTTGCTTAGAGACCACTTCCCCTCAAAACCTCTCTGCTCCCCCAAGCTGGGGTCATATATTCTTTACACATAATCCTGCAGCAACGGCTTCCCCCAGGGACTTTGTGCTAATAAGCAGGTGGACCCCACAGCTTTTGCTGTCTTTTGCTCTGGACCACCACATGCCACTCTGCCCCACACACACGCTGACCCCCACGCCTGTCACTGTTGCCCTCAGGACGGGGCTGGGTAAGTGGTACCATGGCCACCTCTCTGCCCTCACAGCTCACACTGCTAGTGAAGCAACCTCGCCCTTCCCGAGCAGTCCCAGGGGCCAGGGCTTAGATCCCCCTTGGGAAGAACAGGAGGCCAGCCAACACAGCGCATGTCCCCGGGCGTTCCACAACACGGAGACCCACAGCACGGCTAAAACTGGCTTTTCAACAGACTGACTGGACCTGGCTTCCCCTGACAGACCAAGAGCTCCTGAGAGAGGGATCGGGTCTGTGCCCCTCCTTTCCCTGCAGGCTGCCCCTGGAAAGGACCGGAAGCCTACCTGCCCGGGGGGAGGGAAGGGGGGTTGGGGCTGGCCGGGCCACATACCCTATCCAGCCGGCTCTCGTCCATCGACTTGGAGTACTCCTTGAGCTTGTACTCCTCCCGCTCGATGTGGGCGCTCTCGATGTCGGCTGACAGGTGGGGCATATTGGAGACCCAGGCCACCGTCCGCTCGGAGGCTGGCATCGTGGGGTTCAGCGTGGATGGCGTCTGAGAATGCTGGGGTGGGGTCGGGTGGGGGCAGGGACAGAAGGAAGGTGGGAGAAGGCAGAGCACGCTCAGGGAGGGGGCCCGAGTCCGCCCCCTGCCCAGCACAGGTCACCCCAGAATGCTTTATCACTCGGTTCTCCTGCTCCTCCCAACCCCTAACAGGAGCATCACTCCTGCCCAGGGCCTACAACAGCATGGGGCCCGAAGCAGGCCCTCTGCAGTGTGTTCAGTGAATGAAAGAAATGAGAAAATGGAGTAGCTCTTTTGGGGGCCCGTGCCTGTGGCACAAGGCACGTGTTAGTTCCCAGGCCAGAGGCTGACCCTTGCCACAACAGCACCACCAGATCCTGAACCCGCTACGCCACCAGGGAACTCTACAACTGAGTGACTTCAGACCACATGCTGTTCCGCCCTCACCGACACCACACACTTCCTCCCTCCACGCTTTCATCCCCGGCCTTCCTCCCACCCTCACCTACCTGCTTGGTGATGGAGGGCTTGAGCCCCCCACCCCCTCCGCCACCGCTGCCCCCGCTGCCCCCAATGCTGCCCTCCTTGCTGAGGCTCTGTTGCCGTGGGCGTGCAGGGCCGTAACTCGGCTCTGGTGACTGCAATAGATTCCCGCTGGACGGCCGGGGCTTCTGGGCAGCGCTGACTGTCAACTGCTGAGACTTGCCCCTCTGCAGTGGAGGTGGCTGGCCCCCGCCACCCCCGCCACTGCCCCCACCGCCGCTCCCACCTCCAGGCCCTGGGGGGACAGGCCTCTGGGGACCGATGGTGATCTGGGGAGGGGACAGCATGTGCTGCAGGTTGTCCTGGAGTGAGAGCTGCCGACGGGTGAAGTCAGTGCCAGAGGGTCCAAACTCATCACTGTAGCTGTGGCTGTGAAGGATGGAAGCGGCGGGGGGCTTAGGGACCCCTGAGGAGAGGTCCTCGCTCTTGCTGTAGCCGTGGAACGGGGCAAAGGTGTCCCCCGGGGGCTCTCCCCCTCGGTGGTGGTGGTGGTGGTGGTGGTGGTGGTGGGAGGAGGGTGGGCCATGGCCACCACCCCCAGCATGGCCCCCTGGGGGGCCTGGCCCATCCGCAGCCATGTGGAAGAGAGGGTTCTGGAAAGAGAGGGGGACTCGTAGCTGCTGGGCTGGGACACCGTCCGTGGTGACGCCCATCTGGCTGAGGCGCATACCAGCCGCCGTGATGGACGAGCCGCTCCCCTGGGAGAGGCGTCCAGCGGGCGCAGGCCGTAGCCCCAAGGCCGCTGTCAGGGAGGCCTGGCTCGAGTGCAGCAGGTCCCCGACGGCTGCCAGGTTGGACACGCTGCTGCTGTTGAGGCGGCCTCCGGGCCCGTCACCCTGCAGGTCCAGCATGGAGACGCTCTTATTAACACTCAGCATCTTCTGCTCTGGCTCTGTGATGTCCGAACTGCTGGTACAGTACGCCGGCGAGGACCGGGCCAAGGGCGGGCGGCTCACGTAGAACAGGTCTTTCCCGCCGCCAGGTGGCGGTGGGGGAGGCTTCTCCTTGGTTGGGGAGGGGAGGCGAGCCATGTCCATGGAGCTGTCAGAGGCAAGGGGCACACGAGCTGCAGGTCAGGCCAAGACAGCGGCAGCTGAGCCGCTTTGGTCCAGCGCGGCATGAGCACCGGCACGGGGCATGGGGTGAGATGCAGACCGGCAGGGAAGGGCTGAGAGCTGGCGGCGCAGCTCCAGAGAGGCAGGCAGGCAGGGGTGGGGGATGCGAGGGGACCGATAGGACGAGGCCCCTCCAGGGAGGGCGGCCTGGGGGAAGCTGGGGCGGCAAGAGGAGGAATGGGGCAGGTGGGGCAGATGTGGAGGAGATGAGGGTGCGCTGGGGAGGACAGGTGGAGGAGGGTGATGGCCACCGCAGTGGGAGAGGGAGCAGACAGGAGGGGGAGGGGAGAGCCCCTCACCTGTTGAGGCCTCGAGCCATGAAGGACTGAAGGTCGATGGAGCTGGAGAGAGATGGGCAGAGGGGCGAGCACAGAGAGAGAAGGAGAGAAGCGAGCAGAAGTTGGGAACGTACGAAGGTGAGCGGGATGGTGGGATGGGGATGGCGTCATGGAGGGAAGAATGCGGAGGAACAAGCAGGGCAGTCAGCAAAGCCGCTGCTGAGGGGGAGGCCTTGTGGGTCCAGGTGCTGCTACCCCGGCACTGGATCTGCCCGGGTCACAGGGTCTGCAGGGCTGGGGAGCGGGCCTGGGGGCGCTTCTGTACCAACTGGTACAGTGATATGGGAGTGTCTTGATACCAGGTGGCTGCGCCCTGCATACTGGGGAACCTCAGCCCTGGAACAGGCATGAGCAGGCAGACGGACAAGCTCCATCGGGGCTCCTGCCAAGCCCTCGCTTCCGGGGCGCTTGCTCCCTCTGCCTCTCAGCCTCTGTACTGACTGGACCTCCTCCTCACCATCTACTATGAGAACCTGCTTCCCTTTCCTTTCTTTCGAGCCCTCGAAACGCACCTGGAGCCCCGTGGCGTGTATCCAGGACAGAGACGTCAGGGCTCCTAGCACATGGTGTGGGCCCGGGCACTCACCTGTTGAGGTCCCGCATCACGTAGCCCTGCATCTCAGCCGAAGGGCCCCGTAGCACCACGGGCTGGGGCCGGGGCCGCTCGCTCTGCCGGCTCGGCTGCCTCTGGATGTTGGGGTTCCTCAGGGCTGTGCTGATGTCGTTGAGGAGCCGGGGCAGCGGGCCCAGCTTCAGAAGGGCTTCCTGGAAGGGGAGGCTGTTACCTGGGGGCTACGTGCACAGCTCCCAGGGGGCCTCGGAGGGTTGAGGTGAGATGTCAGAGCCAGGGAGTGGCAGGGACATGTCTGGGAGTAGCGGGGGGTGGTCTCTCGGCCCCCAGAACCCTCTGAGGACAGGCCGAGGGGTCCGTGCTGACCTTGCTGAGCTGGGGCAGCACCTCCCAGAGCAGGGCGTGCAGCGTGGAGAGCTCGCGGCCCAAGTCGATGTAGCCCTCAAAGCTGCTGCTGTTGGTCAGCGTGTCCAGGTTGGAGATCTCGTACAGGAACTGCTGCATGGAGCCCCACTCCAGCTCCAAGAACTCATTCATGAAGCCCAGAAAGTCCTCCTTTGAAGTAAACCTGGCCAAAGCATCACACGGAAGGCCTCGCACCCACCCTGTCTCCAGGGGCCGAGGCCTCCCACCCCTGCCTGAGGCTTCCCTCACTTGGAAAAGTTGGCCAGGTTCTGGATGACCTTGGCGATGAGGGTGAGGGTTCGAGAGGTCTGTTCGTCCGGGTACTCCTGCATGAGCCCAAAGAGGCTGGGCGACATGATGGCGGGGCAGAGGAAGCGCAGGAAGAGCGAGGCACTGATGAGCCTGTCGGCGATGTCCTCCCGGCCCCGCTCCGCGCAGCGCAGCCGCCAGGACGCGAACACCTCCTTCAGCTCCCTCGGGAACACGCTGGGGGGGAGAGGTGGGGAGACAGAGAGAAAGAGAGAGAGAGAGAGAGGGACTGAGCCCCAGAGACCCTCAGCTTCCAGGAAACATGCTGAGGGGGGTGGTAGGAGGTGAGGGCGGAAACAGAGGGAGAGAGACCAGGAGACAGGGACCCAGCAGGAAGACGGAGGCTGCTGGGGGCAGTGGGGCCGGCAGGTCAGGGCGGAAACGGCAGGGAGAGAGGAGGGGAGAGACACGCGGGAGAGAGACCAGGAGAGGAGGAGAAGAGAGACAGACACCAGGAAGAGACAGAGATGGGAGAGAGATGGTGGGTCACTTGAGGTTCAGGGAGCTCGGACCCCCCACGCTTCTGGACTCCAGGGAAATGGGGATGGAGGTGCCCAGATGTGACCCTGGCCCAGGAGCGGCTCAGAGCACACTCCCCCACTCCCGGTCCTCCTCTCACTGTCCCAGTGACACCTTCAACTGTGTGTAAAGAGGAGCTGCAGTCGCCCCCACACCTCCAACGGCTCCTCCTCCCTACTCCCTTCTGTCAATGAGGCCTCGCCTGAGTCATCCTGACCCCCGACACGCCCCCTGTGCAACCAGAGGATGATGCCTGCTCCTTGGCTCCGC
Organism: Sus scrofa; assembly: GCF_054392235.1. NCBI lineage: Eukaryota > Metazoa > Chordata > Mammalia > Artiodactyla > Suidae > Sus > Sus scrofa. Next base: position 38,308,498 of record NC_139389.1, on the reverse strand, counting down.
CCTGATCCCCAGGCCTGGCCCCTGACCAGCTAGCCCCAGCCAGCCTGGAGGTCCCACTCCAGCCACCCCCCGCCCCGACCTTGACTCAAGGAATCATCACCTCAATCGGGACACTTCTTGGCACCAGCCCCCAGCCAGCCTGGACTTCCCATGCCAGCGCCCCCCACCCCCACCCCTCAAGTCAAAGAGTCATCATCTCAATCAGGACACTGAATGGCACCCCATGGCCCACCAATGAACTCAAACCCTTCGCCTGGCACCGGAGGTCTTCCAGATTCTAATCTACTCGCCCGTCCAGTCAGCTCTACCCCCACCCTCCACTGTGGGCCCCATGCTCTACACACCAATTCTACCTGCTGTCCCAGGACCCCCCCAATTTCATGTGCCTGTTCCACAACCCTCTCCTGAAATGTCTTCTGGGCCCACCATATCCTCTACATCAGAACCTAACCCAGGGGCTGCCTCCTCCAGGAAGCCTTCCCTACATCTCTCAGTCAAAACTGCCTTCTCTGATTTGCTGCTGCACTGTGGGCTAGGGGCGGGGGCAGGGGCAGGGGGACCCTTACTTGGAGGGTAACACACACTCCACTGCTCTGTGGCTTTCTGGGGTATCTAATTTGTCCCTCCCCATCCTGGTGGAAGCCCTCTGAGGGCAGAGGCCAAGCCTCATCCCTCCGTCTGCTCTACAGCACCGAGCCCAAGGCTCTGCCCACCACCAGTCTCAGTCCTCTCTGGGGATGGACAGATGGATGAACAGATGAACACACCACTCCCGACCCCGGCCCCCCAGCCCAGCGTTCCCAGTCTCACCAGTGGGAGTTGACCACCTTGCACAGGGCCAACTCACAGCACATCCGCAGGTTGGCCTGGTGCTCTGCCAGACTGGACGCCGTGCACTTGATGGGGTCCACCTCACAGTTCTCCTCAGACTCGTACAGCGCACGGATGAACTCCCCTGGGGGCACGACAGGGGTGGTCACACTTTCTGAGGGCAGGGGAGGAGGCTGCAGGCGGGGCTGCGGAAGACCTGGGGCGGCCGTACCGATGGCGTCCTTGAGGTACTTCTGACCGATCAGCCTCATGTACTCTTCTATGGCTTTAGTGGCGAGCGTGTTCTCGCGGAATATGAGGTGCTCCCGTTCCATGAACCGGTCCACCTCAGACATGGCCATGTCGGAAAGGAAGTCCTGGGCCCAGGAAGACCCAGGGGTCAGCCTCTGCCCGACCCAAGCTTGTTAAGACCGAGGTGCCCCACCCCGACGGTCCCACAGGTGAGGGGACGGCATGGCGCTCACCTTGGCCTTGCCTGTGCTCTGCAGGATGTGGACCAGCGCGCTGGCCACCTCCTCCTTGCCCTTGACATTCAGGGCGGGCTCCAGCACGGCACACAGCATCCGGTAATGGTTGGTGACGTACTCAGCGAACTCCTTGTACAGCTCCATGGGCAGGATGCTCATGGTCTGGTAGCGTGCCTTCAGCCGCACGGCCGGGCAGCCGCCCTTGCCCTTGCCCCCGGAGCCGCCCCCGGAGCCCCCGCCCCCGCCGGAGCCCCCCATGCCCCCAGAGCCCCCACTGCCCGTCGGCAGGGTGACGGGGTACCACTGCTCTGTGAAGTGGCGCCCGGCCAGGGTGGCCACAGGCACAGTCACCAGGCCAACATAGCCCGCCTTGTCCTTCTTGCGCTTTTTGTCTGAGTCACGGTACAGATGCAGCCGCAGGGCCCGCACAGCCGGCAGGTTGTTAAACTCGAAGTGCTCGCCCCAGAAGACGGTGTCCCCCGAGGCCGAGCGCGGCTTGGAGGTGGTGCGCGCATACAGCATGTCGTCCAGGCAGAGCTCGCAGTAGTACCGCTTCTTGGGCGGCAGCTCCCGGGCCTCGATGATCCACAGCTTCAATACGTTGTCCACCCGGCGGCTGTTGTCCTGGCATGGTCAGGTGGGCACGGCAGAGAGAGGGCAAGGGACAGGGCAACAGAGACACCGAAAGGAGAGTGAAAAGACGAAACAGCTCATGAGACAGCAGCCACGGGGCTCAGAAGGGGTACACTGGACGGAACAGTGTCCCCCATCCCAAGTTCACGTCTACGCGGAAACTAAGAATGTGACCTTACTTACAAATGGGCCACGGCAGGTGGAATCATATTAAGGTGCGGTCACACCGAATTAGGGAGGGCCCTAAACCCAGTGTCTGGCACATATATGGAGAGAGTGATTTGGAGCCCAGAGACACGAGGGGAAGATGACCACATGGGGATGAAGCAGAAACCACACAGATGCAGCTCCAAGTCAGAGAAGGCCTGAGACTGCCGGCCACCAGCAGGAGGTCTGCCGAGGGAGGGAGGGTCCTTCCCAGAGCTTCAGTATGAGCAAGGCCCTGCCAACACCTTGATTTTAGATCTCCAGTTTCCTGAACTATCAGAGAATAAATTACTGTTGTTTTTGTTTTTTGTTTTCTTTTTTGGCTGCACCTGGAGCATATAGAAGTTTCTGGGTCAGGGACGGAAGCTGAGCTGCAGCTGCAACCTACACCACTGCTACAACAACACCAGAATCCTAACCCACTGCACTGGGTTGGGGATCGAGCCCATGCCTCAGCAGTGACCCGAGTCGATGCAATGACAATGCCGGATCCTTAAGCCACTGTACCATAGCGGGACTTGTCTGTTGTCTTAAGCAGCCCAGTTTGTGAAGATGTGTTACAGCGGCTACAGGAAATTGATACAAAAGGGTTGTTCATACACGAGACAACACACTTAACATTGGGGAAAATTATAAAAGCTAGAGCATAAACCAAAAACATTAAGGTAGAATTTGGACAGGAGAACTGAGGAGTCCTTCAAACACAATCAGAAATTAATCACCAAAAAAAAAAAAAAAAAAAGAGTTCCCGGTGTGGCTCAGTGGTAAAGGAATCTGACTAGGAACCATGAGGTTGCAGGTTTGGTCCCTGGCCTAGCTCTGTGGGTTAAGAATCCGGCATTGCCGTGAGCTGTGGTGTAGGTCGAAGACACGGCTTGGATCCCGCGTTGCTGTGACTCTGGCATAGGCCAGGGGCTACAGCTCCGATTAGACCCCTAGCCTGGGAACCTCCACATGCCACGGGTACAGCCCTAGAAAAGGCAAAAAAGACAAACAAAAACCCAAAAAAACAAAAACACAAACAAAACAACTGCATAAATGCAGAAGATGAGACTATGTAGTTAGTGGGAAAAGGGCCTAAGGGGTTACAATCGAACACAAGTTCCTCTGAAGCTCAAGTCGCAATGGGAAAGGAGTGTGTTGCTTGGACTCCATGAGGGGTAGGCTGCAGCCAGCATCTTGGGTCTAGTTTTTAAGAAGGACGATGACAAACAAGGGTTCCCACAGAGGAGGGTCACCAGGCCTGTGAGCCCACTGGAAACTGGGCAACAGAGAACAGCTGACAGACTGGGAACACTTCTCCTGGGAAGTAGAAGTCCAGGGAAGGACATAGACTCACAGAATTTTTGAGCCAAAGGGACTTTTTATTTTTTTTTCTTTTTATGGCTGCACTTGCAGCATATAGAAGTTCCCAGGCTAGGGGCCGAATTGGAGCTGCAGCTTCCGGCCTACAACACAGCCGCAGCCACGCCAGATCCCAGCTGCATCTGTGAGCTAAACTGCAGTTCACAGCAACAACGGATCCTTAACCCACTGAGCAAGGCCAGGGATTAAAACCACATTCTCAGGGATACTAGTCAGGTTCTTAACCTTCTGAACCACAATAAGAACTCCAAGCCAAAGGGATTTCAGAAGTCATCAGTTCAACCCCAATGGCAGCAGTCTTACAGAGGGAACCAAGGTCTACAGACGAGGCTAACTGATGGCTCTGCGTGTCCTGCAGAAACACTGCAAGCAGGGGCTGGAGGGCCGCCTGTCCGGGTAGTAGTGGGACACCCCTGCTTGCAGGGGGAACAGACCAGAGGGCTCCCAGAGCCCCAGCCACTTTAAGTCTATGATTTCTAAGGCAGAAAAACAGATCCTAAGGAAGAAAGAAGGGGAAAAGAAACAGGGCCTCAGAGACAAATGGGGGTCTCCTGCTCACCCAAGTACCCACCTGGGTCCTCTCCCCACCCCGGGCCCCCAGCTTCTCCTGTAGCTTGACCTTCACCTTGTCTCCTTTATTCCCAGTACCTTGTTGGGTTTTACTGCCCGCTGTAGATTCTCGATCCATTTGTCCCTTTCGGCCGCAGAACGACAGGCAAAACATTTCGTTCCTGATGACGTGGTTACCTAGAGAGGGTGTAGATGGGCTGAGATGGGCTCCAGAGGGAAGGGGACTCCTACGGACTGAGACCAACAACCGTCTCCTCCCTGGCCTATGGTCCTTTCTCCCAGCCCCAGAGGTGTCTGCTTCCTTGACTTCCCAACCTAGGCTGCTCCCTCTGTTCTCACCCTACATGACCCCTGCCCCTTGACCTTCCCCAGCCCTCTACACCCATACCTCAAAACAGAACTCCTGGCCCAGGATGGAGCTATGCACTGGCTTGATGATGGAGTCTTCATCCAAGTTGAGCTCCAAGGCCTCGGCAGCGCTGCTGGGACTCAGCAAGGACTCATGGGAGTGTGACTCCTTAAAGCTCTGCATCAGCCGGGCCCTGGGTGGCAAGAGGGGTCCAGGAGGAAGGTCAGGGCCCCAGGCTGCTTGCACACCTAGAGGCCTGCATCACCAGCCTGCCTCTGGGCTGGAGACCCGGGGAAAGGGCCTGCCAGACTCACTGGAACCCACATGGACCCTGACACCAACAGGCCAGAGAAGCCCAGCCCACCCCTGGGGAAGGACACAAGAGATGTGCGAGTCACCAGAGCCCTTTGAGAAAGCCCCTTCCCTCAGCTCGGCGCCTGAGCGGCTGTGCAGCCTGGGGACCCTGAGAACTACCTCAACCCAAAAACGGACCAGAGCTGAACAAAGAGAGCAGGCGGGCCTCAGACTCTAGGTGACCCTAGGTGACTCTAGGTGACCCTCCCAAACCAGAGCCTCAGTACAAGAGGGAAGTAAAGCACAAGAAGCACAGAGACAGACGTCTGTCTGGGCCTGGCACGCAGGCAGTGCCTAACAAGCACTTTGTGGATCAAAGAATGAGTGAGCCAAGACGACAAGTTTTGGCAGAATCAAGGGAGAGAATGAGGGAAAAATCCCAGGAAACAGGAGAAGGCTGTGGGCAGAAGACTGAGGATGGAGACAATGGGCTGAAAACGGGGACTGGGGCATGGAGACAGGCAGGGCAGAAGGAGAAGAAGAGGGGGGAAGGTCTGGGCAGAAAGACCCCAGGAGGCAGGTGGGGGCAAGAGGGCAGGGTACAGGCCACAGGCTAGTGAGCGGCAAGGAGGAGGCCAGGGGATGAAGAGTAAGAGCAGAGGAAAGCAAGCGGGAGGGGGAGCTCGGGTGTGGGAGCCTCCGTGAGGCTATTTATAGCAGCCCCGTCATCATCGGGCTCTGTTGCCGTCAGCGCCACGCTCCCCCGGCCCCCCGCCCCCGCGGCCAGGAATACCAGGCCCTCACCCCCCGACGCCGGCCCCAACCCAGCTCGGTGCCAGGAGGGGGAGGGGACGGGTGACTCACCGACCCCAACCTCCCTACCTGCCCAGTCCCAGGGGAAACAAAGGATGAGGTTCTCCCTGGGGAGGCCCTGGTGGAGGGGGACCCAAAGAGGGACCCCAAGAAGCAGACCACAGAGGCCCAGCCTTGGAGACAGTGCCCTCTGGACTTCTCTGAGGGTACCCGCCTCCCTCCACCAGGGCTGGCAAGCTCACACCTGTGCTGCCTCCCCTTCCCGGTCCTGCTCCATTAACACCTGCCCTCCGCACCCCAACCTGCTGTCCTTCCCTCTGCCTCGACCACACCGCTCCCTCCTACCAAACCAGGTTCCTTTGCTGTCCCCTCCTTCCATCCTGGGCAGGAGCCCACCTCGTGGGCCAGAAGAGGCCTTTGGCTTCCCCTTCATCCCTTCCTGCCTGCACCCTGCCCCCCCCCAACCCGTGGCCCCTGCCCCCAGCACCTCTCGTAACACCTCTCAGTCCATCTGAAGCCTTCGCTATGCCCTCAGATAACCCCTGTCCACCAATCTCACTCCAGCTCCCCTGCAACCAACTCCATGGGATCCAGCTCCTCACCGGTCATGGTCAGCACTTCGAAAGCGAGGCAGGATCTGTCGAAAGCTGCTGGTCCGGTCAAGTTTGGGTTGTGACTTCGTGCGTTTGATAGAGCTTTTTAGCCTCCGGCTCAGGAAGCCTTGCTAGGAGGGGGAGAAAAGGGGAGAGGGGTGGATTGGGACAGGGTCACCCCTCAGTTGCTAGAGTCCCTGGGCGAAGATGGAATGGGGAAAAGGAAAGTCTCCAGAGACGAGGAAAGGGGGACAAGAGCCTTGCTACCAATTTGTCTTCCTTTGCTCCCAAGGGTGTGTGCGCACGAGCGCGCGCACACACGCGCACGCACGCACACACACACACACACACACACACACACACACACACCAGCCAGGAGAAGGTGGGAGGGCTGGTCTGGGGGGGGGCAGGGCCAAGGAGGGGGAAACCAAAGAGGTGGGGACACACGCTCTCATACACTCTCTCTCTCCCCCTCCTGCCCCGGCTCAAAATCCCTAGGCTCCAGCTGCGGCTGGAGGGGAGGGGACCCAGCTGAGCCACATCTGGCAGGCACCTTCACTCACCGAGGGCCGGAAGGGTGCGGCGGGGGCGGCCTCCATGCTGTACTGCTTCCCCCCTGGGACGCTCTTCCTCCTCGAGCGACCCAAGTGGTATTCTGGGGGGGGGGGTTGGGGAGGGGGCGCTGTTAGCCCAGGTTTCCAGCCCCGGCCCGCACGGACATGCGCCCACCTCCCCCTGTGCCTCAGCTCCAGCCTCACCTACCCCCCGGAAAGCAGCAGGAAGAGCAGCGGCGGCGGAGAGGCTGGCGGCGGGAAGGAGGGGGCAAGGAACCCGAGCCGGAGCCCCCGGAGGGGGACGGGGTGGGAGGCCTTAGGCCCATGGCTGGGGCTGGGGCTAGCCGTCAGCAAAGGGTCATGGCTGAGAGGAGCACTAAAACTCCAGGCATAAAGGACACCGGAGAGCCACCAGTTCTAGGTCCTTAGTGCCCACCCCCCAGGAAAGGGCCAGCTGGGGGGGGTAGGTTAAAGGTCATTGACCAGAGGCAGGCTCTCCTCCTCCCTCGGTGGGCACTCCTTCCACCTGTCCCCGCTTCTGGAACCCCTGTCAGTCTGGAGGGCCAGGGCTGCCTCCCATGACCCCCTCCCTGGGTTGGAGGGGCAAGTCTGAGAAGGGACCAGTGAGGAGTGGAAGCGGAAGCCAGGGACAGAAAATTCAAGGAAGGGGCTGGGGGGAGGGGAGAAGGGCTGGCTCCACGTGCACTGCAGTGGCAGGGGCTCTGAAGGGAAGGGGGGGAAGGGGACAGATAAGAATGCAGGGGAGTGGGCAGGGAGTGGGGAGGACAGGTAGTGGGGGCTCCGGGGACTCCCAGGTGAAGGTGGGGGGGGAGGGGGGGCGATGAAGGCCCCTGGAGCCCGGCCTGCCTGCCCAGGGCCTAGGGGATGGCCGCCGGGAGGAGGAGAAGGGGAGCGGAAGCTATGCTGCCAGGGGATTTAGGGGGGAAGGGGGGCTAGAGGAGCTGGGGGCTAGAGGAGCATGGAAGTGGGGGGATGCCACGCTCCGGCTCCAGCTTCAGAATGGCTGCCCAGGCCTGGGCTCCCCCTCAGCCCCACAGTCACCACTGCAGCCAATGGGGGGGCAGGTGCTGCATCAGGGGCGGGGCTACCATCTCCAAGGCAACGAGAAGCTACAGGCTGGGGTGGGGGAACCGGAAGAGCTGCCTGTTAACCCTTTAGTTTCCAGAGCAAGGGAGGGCCACAGCTACATGATCACTGACTGCTTCCAGAACAGCAAATTGCCCTAGAATCAGTCCCCAGCTTCCCTAGGCCTCTAAAACCCAGGAGCTAGGAGGTCCACATGCAGAACTGTGGGCCCCATGACACAGGAGCCCCTCAAGAACACATGTGTAGAGCCAGAAACACACACTGAGCTTCGGTGGTATGTGTGCATGAGAGCCACGACATGGTGCTTATGAGACATACAGACAACTGTGAGCATGGGCCCCCACGGTCCACGTTCTGAGACCCCGTGGCCCACACACTGCATGGGATACATGCTTAGACATATGTGCGCACTGCCACAGGGGAGTACATTTTGAGCCCAGACACCCACATGAGAGCTGCTGGTGTGGACCTGCGGCCCGAATCTCTTAGGCAATCACTGGGCAGCATGTTACAGAAAGGGACACTGAGCCCAGAGACACACACATGGCACCCAGAGAGGGGAGGCCACTCTAATCTCTGAGGTACATGCCTGAGTACACTATGGTCCTGACCCCATCAAGGTACCCCGGATCCCCAAAACCACAAATGTCTTTCATTCACACAAAAACCACAACCAGTGTCTCAGGACAAGTCCTTCTCCCTCAGCCCTTCCCGTACTCCAATGCAGGAACCTGTGACTGTGCCCACAATGAAGGGAAAATGGGGGACAAATGCACTAATTATCCTTCTGTTACACACTCAGCAATGCATCTAAGGGATCAGGATGTCTTTTTCTTAATCTCTGCATTTCTCAGATATGGCTGCCTCATTCTCACTCTGTGGAAAGGAGCTCAGCCATTATTTTCATAGGTAAGCTTTTACAATAAAGACATAAAGTCTAACTTCAAATCCACTAAAATCTTGCTTTAGAACTGAGAAATTAATAGAAGAAAAATGAATTTGCTAATTGGTTTGCTTGATTCTTGGAAGTAATATAACCTTACACATATAACCAGGCACTAAGGTCCATGAACTCACATGTAAGTCACAGGAAGAGGCCACATACACAAATGCTTACAAAGACTCTCACTGTTACAATGAGGAAAAAGAGCAGAAACAGAGGAAAAAGAGGCAGAAACACAGGACATCCTGTTATTAGTGCTGCATGCAGTGACATGTAAAGAAAACACAGCCCGCGCCTCTGTCCACACACAGAGCAAACCTGAGAAGCACACACCGCGATCCTGGGTCTCCATGTCCCGTCACTGCACGATGTGTACACGAGTGCACACGCATAACAGCCACCTACACAGACCCGTAACACAGGCATTGTGCACACACCCACACACGTACACACCCTGTATATACACACAATTGCACACACACACACACAGAGCAAGGGCTGGAACTCCCGCCTCTCCAACCTCTTAATCTTGCCATCACCCCCAGAACCCCCTCACCCTTCAATCCCCCAAATTCCCAACCTTCCCTTTGGCCTTTCTTCTCTGTCACACACAGCTGGCAGCTCTCAGGGGAAGCCACAGAGGGAGGCTGCCCAAGCAGCGTGAGGAACAGAGTTGGTCAGAGAGCAGAGAGATGGGGGGCAAAACTCTGCATTGGGAACTGGAACCTCTAATGACACTTCCCACCGTGACAGGCCTCCCCCTGAGCCAGCCTCTACCATGGCCTCCCCTGATCCAGGCCTACGCGAATCCCATGCTGTCTCCCAAGTGGCCCCTTTCTTCTCTCGGAGCCCACCTTCTCGAAGGCCTGTCTCTCTCCTCAGCATCCCCACCCCAGCTTCTGGGGCCCCTTCTCCCCCATCTCCATCTAGTTCCCAATCTTAAACCCTCTTATCCTCTCTTCTAAATCTGGCTTCAAGATCCCCCACAACCCCAGGATCCACCTCTTCTTTCTCCCTGGCTCTCTTCTCACCTTCCTCCTCTCCCCAACTCCTCACTTTTCCTCCTGACCCCACTCTTTCCCTTTTCAGCTTTTCTGTCCCTTCCCTAACCGGGCAAGGGCTCACACCTGCCCTGCGGCCCAAAGATGTCTATGTATGACAAGATACCAAAGAACACACACTCACACCCTTACTCTCTCTCCCCGCACCTGCATACCACCCACGTCCAGACACGCCCTGGATACCCATGCTAGGATTGACACAGATACCCAGGCCAATGATGGAACACACATGCAAAGACACACACCTGCCGCCAGGGACACAGAAAATCCTTCTCATGCAGCCCCACAGCCCCACACACAGGAGATTGGGAGGAGGTAAGCCAGGGCAAAGGACACGCATTCCCAGGGTCACAGGTCACAGGTCACAGGTACCAGTACCACAGAGGACTGCCCCACAAGCCAAGGGCCAGCCCAGCAGCCCCCTAGGCAAGATCAGGCAGAGGCAGGATAGGACAGGCTTGCACCTTGTGCAGGAGGAACCGGGCCCCGCGTGCACATGGCACCGACACACAGGGGACGAGCCTGGACACAAACACACATGCCGATACCCAGGCTGCCACCTCCACCGAGAGGCTCCAAGACCACCCCACACCAGCCGCCCCCGCGCGGCGCACGAGACTCTGGCCCCACGAGGCCGGTCCCCTGCCCCCCGACCTCCGTTGCCCCCCTCCAGTTACCATAACTCCCCCCACTCGGAAGATGCAGCGAGAACATGCGGAGGGAGCAGCTGCCGCTGCCGCCGCCGCCGCCGCCGCCGCCGCCACCACCGCGGCCTCCCCACCCCCTCCCCCGTGCCCACGCACACGCGCACCCCCGCCCCCACGAGCGCGGCGCCCCCCCCGACACACACACACGCTCCACAAACGCCCGGCCCCGCCCTTACCTCGCACCGCCCCCCCCGGGAGGGTCGGGGGGGGTGTCCCCGGTGGGGGGAGGGGCCCCGCCCCTGCGCGGGGGAGGGGCGGGGTGCGGCGGGAGAGGGGGCGGCGCGGCCCGGCTCGCGCCGCCCGGCTTCGTGGGGGCGGCGGCGGCGGCGGCGGCGGCAGCGGCGGCGGCGGCGGCGGGGCCCGGGACGGCCGGGACGGCCGCGCGGTGACGGCCGCGGGAACGGCTCCCTCCGCCGCCGCTCCCGCCGCTGCCGCCGTTGCCCGGGCCCCGCCGCCGTTGCTAGGCGACCGCTGCTGCCGTGGCCGCCTCTGTCACGAGCCCCGTCGCCCGGAGACAGCGCGAGAGAGACGGGGGGGGGCGAGGGGACCCCCCAAACCAAGCGGGCCTCCCACCATCGCCCCCGGAGCAGGACCCCCCATCAAAACCGCGGAGGGACTGAGGGGCAGCGGCTCCACCCAGCAGAGGAGGAGCCGCGGATGCCAATGGCCCTCAAAGGTCCAGGCGACCTCTCCTGGGCTGAGAGTCCACAGCCTCTGCACAGACCATCTCGGACCCAGGCCCCCAAGGCCCCAAAGACTATGTTCCCTGCACATCTTCCGTGCCCTTTACACATTCCATGTCCCTCTGAAAACCCCAATCATTCACCAGCTATCAACTCTTTCGCTAAACCCTCCCCCCAAAATATATACACCTGGCCCCCCTCCCAACTCCCATTGAACCTCCAACACACGTGTGCCCTCACCCCCCCACACACACACACAGGAGACCCACCCCGGAGACCCCAGACCCCGAGGACTGAGGGTAAGGAGAAAGATGGGAATATGTGGGCAGAGACCCCAACCAGCCGCTATATGATAAACATGCTCCGTGAGCACGTGACCATTCTGGCCTGGACGCACAGGTATGCACACATGGACACAAACATTTCGTAGACATGGACGTGACTGACTCTCACACACACAGATGTGCCAGACATCACACACATTCTCTGTACACACTCCTCCACCACCACCACCACCACCACCACCTGGCTTTGCCTCACATAGATGTGCTACCCACACACCCCTGTGGTCAGAAGTTTCCATGACAATGACACACATCCCTGGCCGCCCAAGCACCAGGGACCCAGAGGGGGCTCCAATGTCAGTTAAGGCCTGGGCCTAACAGAAGAGAGCTGAAGGGACCCCCAGGGGTGGAGGCAGGCCACTGGCTTAAGGAAGGGAAACTGGAAGCCTGGCCCTGAGGGGAGGGGGAGCTCCTGGAAGAAAGGGGTCACCAGGAGTTGGGGGGGATGAGGGCCCTGGACCCTTGGTCGTGGAAGGGGGCAGTGACAGGGGCTCCCGGGGCTGAGGGTGGCTCTCTGCACCTTGGCTGCAGATCTCTGTTCTCTGCCTTCATCTCCCCTCACTGTTCCCATGGAAACCTTTAAAGCGAACTTCTCAGGAAGACAAAAATCTTTTTTTAAATGACTAAAGAGGGGGGTGGAGGGGGGCAGAAAGAGGGAGGGAGGGGAAGAGACAGATGGAGAGAGGGAGAGAGTTGGAGAGACAGAGCGCAGTGCTCTACAGACAGAAAGGGACAGGAGAAGGGGGTCTGACGGAGTTCCACAAGGAGCAGAGGGGCAAGGCGGAGGATTCGGAAGAGATGGAGAAAATAAGAAAAATCAGGGAGGAAAGAGAAAGAGGGTGACAGAATTGCAGAAATTAGAGGCAGCCATGGGAAGAGGGGAAAGAGGGCAAGAAGAGGGGCCGGGTCCACAGGCCAGAAGGTCTGGGAGCAGAACCAGGAGCGTGGGGTGGGGCAGAGGTCGGGGTTTGGGGGTGGGGCAGGAACTGGGTCATTCTCTCCGAGATCCCCGGCCAAGGGCTGGGGGCGGGGGACAGGGGCAGCGAGGCCTCCGGGAAGCTAAAGATCTAAGGAGACTATTTTTACAAGCACCAGGGAAACAGTCAAACTTCGCTGCTGGAAAGGAAAAAGGGAGCCAAACAGCAAGGACTACGGGGTCCTCTTCCCGCAGCCCGAGTGCCACTCAGATCCCAGAGGAGGGCGCCTTCCCCTCCCAGCCCCCACCCGCTGGAGGCCGGACTCCGCCTCCGCCTCCCCCGCGCCTCGAGACCCCTCGGTTCCCGGCCGCCCCCTCCCCTGCCGCCGGCCCACCTTCGGCCCTCTCCCCGCACTGGCCGGACCCGCCCGGCGCCGTACCATGCTCGCCGTGCGGCCGCCCCTCCACCGGCACGGAGACTGTGCGTCTCAGCAGTTTGTTGCGGCTGGACTCGCTCCTCCGGTCCCGGATCAGAAGGGGGTGTATCTAGGGGATGGGGGGGGTGTCAGACCGCACGGGCCCAGGCCGCCCCTCCCCCCCTCCCCCAGGCCTGACCGCCCTCCACCCCCCACCCCCACCCCGCCCCTAAGTGTCTCCTTCCCTTCCCTCCACCAGTCCGTCTCCCTCATGCCCTGCGTCCCACCCTCCTCTTCTCTTTTGAAACAGCCTCCCGGGAGAGTTCCCAAACCCCTCTCAGCTCTTCCCGCAGTCCCTCTGGACTGGGCTGCTCCCCGAGTCCCCTTTCCCCTTGACCTTCAGTTCCTCCATTCTCCCCGTGTTCCTCCCCACCTCCCACCTCCCTCCCCCTCCCCCCTCCGTGGCTGTCACGGGGGTAGCAGAAGCTGCATTTATAATCAGGATCCACAGCTTGTCTCCCTCCCACGGCCAGGCTCGCGGCCAGAATGGGACCCAACCTCCCCACCCCCCAGAGGGTCTGGTCACCTACCCCCACCGTCATCTTCCATCGCCCCCCACTCAGTCCCTTCTTCCCCTCAGCCCTTACCCCTCCCTAAGCCTCTCCCCCAACTTTTCCTGCCACCTCCTTCCCAACCTTCCCCCACTCCAGCCCTCCAGTCTCCACCCCTACAATGAACCAGCCACCCCACTGGTCCCCAGCCCCAGTTCCACAACCCAACCAGTTCCAGCTCCCTGTGGCCCTACATTGGTCATCTTCTCGGTCCCAAAGTCCCAACCGACCCTCCCCCAGCCCCCGTCCCAGCCTTCCTGCTTCAGTCTCTGGCCACTGGTGTTTCTCTCAGCTTGCTGGCCACCAGGACCCCAACCTGTCGCCACCTCTGTCATTCCTTCATGACCCTATGCACTGTCCTTCCTCTTCATCCTCAAGCAGTCCCCAGATTCCCCAGTTCAACCTGCAGACCCCAAACCCCTGGTCAAGACTAGTGACCACTGGTGAATCATTCAAAGGCCCCCTGAATACCTAAATCTTTGCCTCCCCAAACCACCTCCCCCTTTGGTCACCTGTGCTCCCTAGATGTTCTACTCTGGCCTGCGAACTCTCCCTCCAGCCCTCTCTCCACACCTGCCCCCAAGACCCCTGGAAACCCTGGTCAGCCTCACCACGCCCTCCCCAACAGGTTTTGGGGTGCATCTCTCACCTCTCTGGTCTTGCAGGCTCCCCATCACTCTCTGAGGCCAGCCCCCCAAGTCACCCCCACTCCCTGCATCACACCTCATATTCACATCTTCTGTTCCCTCTGAAGGCCCACCACTGCTGACCCAGCTCCAAAGGCAGAACCCACGCTCCCCCAGCTCTCTAATCATCCTGCTCGGCCACCACCTCCGCAAGGATCCCTGTTCACTTCATCTCTCACTCTGGCTAGTTCCCGCTCATCCCCCCCTTACTCCTTTAGCCACTTCCCATGCTCCCAGGCCGCCTCCACATCTCCTTCCCTCCCAGTGTCTCCAAACCCTGATCCCAGCCTGCCCAGTCTTCACTGCCACCCTCACCAAGATCCATGACCTCTGTCCTCTCTCCTAGTTTCCCAGAGACCCCACTCTTGGAGTCTTTGCCCTCTGCCCACAGCGCTGGCGGGGGGGCAAGGGCTGGCAGTGGTCAGTTGGATCTCGCTCAATGGGGGTATGGGAGGGGGTCCCGAGGATCGCTGTGAGGTGACCCCTCCAAATGATCCCCACTTCTTCACCCCTTCTCCAAGGCCTTTGCGTTCCCTTTCCCATCCCAAGCTACCCAAGGGTGAGCAGACTGAAAACAGGAGGTGCCCCCAAATCTTAAGAACCACATCTCCTCTCCAACACTGTGCGTGCTCCTCAAAGGCCCAAGGCCAAGGCGAGAGCACGCTTGCCCCGCTTGCCCCGCTTGCCCCTCCTGACATCCCGACCCCAATCTCAAGGTTCTCTTTGCCTTCTCGGTGGCTCTCACCTCTTCGCTAGGAGGGATTCTCTCCATCCTTCTCCCCCCATTTCCCCCACGAACCAGCCATCTCAGCCCGACCTTCCCACCCTGCTCACCTCGTCCTCATCCAGCATGAGAAGCTGGTTCCCCGAGATGATGCAGAACCGGGGGTTCCAACCAGGACGGTCATATGGGGAGTGAACGTATTGGGTTCGGTGCATGGGGGGTCCCCGTACATCTGTGGGACAGAGACACACAGAAACCAACCGTAATGGAAGCTCTATGCATTTGGGAGGCATTCGTCTCCAATGACCAGATTCCCACATAAAGTGGGAAAAGGGGCCCCCACCCGCCTTGAGGATCACAGGTGGGGAGAGGTGCCTGGTAACTCCAGGGGAACAGAGGTCAGTTTTGCTCTCTGGGGAAAGAGAAGTGAAGGGACCTGAATCACTGGGGGAAGGAGAGAGAGCTGATGCTCAGAGAGGGGACCATTTCCCCACAGAGAGCAGAAGTTTGGAGGCAGAGAAAGAGGAAGGTGCCCTCCATCCACTTGAGCAAAAGGTAAAAAGGTGGGGGGTGCTGCAACACTGGCAGGAGAAACACACAGAGAGGTTGGTGGCAAGTGTCTGGGAGGAGGGAGGACATCCGACAGCTGCAGAGGACAGGGGTTTGGAAGATGACAGGAGGAAAGGAACGGGCAGGCAGATGCAGGCACTGCCCATGCAGGGTCATGGGATTCTAAGAGTGGAACAGCTGGAAAAGAGAGGCAGTGGGGAGCGAACCTGGTCCCAGAGTCAGAGGCATGAGAGGGTCTCCCCTCCTGCCTCTGCTCCCTCCTCCCCTTGCCCAACCCTGCTCCCTTTGGGAGAAAGGGCCAGTTCTCCTGGGGACAGGGGGGGACGGGTCCTGTCAGCATCCGGCTGTGGCAGGGCTGGGGGGTTAGGAGGTAGGAAATATGCTCTTGTTAGGATGGAGATGAGCCGATCTCTCCCCACCCCCCAGCCCCAGTCTCTGTGGACAGGATGGAGGCCAACCCCACAAGTGAGGAAACTCTCCAGGGCACAGTGAGGAGCTTGGGGAAGAACGGAAGAGCCAGGCCTGTGACATAGACAAGGGGAATAGGGACAAAACTTCTAGAAAAGAAGAGTAGAAACAGAGCCACCCATGCTCAGAGATGCCCCGAGGGTCCCCCTTCCCCAGCTCTGCAGTTCATCGTCCCATGCCCCCATCCCTGCCAAACTGCCTCTGCTTTAAACGCCAATGTCACACCCCATCAGAGGGGCATAGAGGCAGGCCCTACAGAACTAAGAGAGAAATCAAACTGGTGACATCAAAGTGATAGAAAACAGGCTTAAGGAATCAGAGAGAGAGTTTGGAGGAAGAAAAACTGAATTCTATTACCTTCACGGGATAATTAACCATGGGTATATTGGAGGAAAAGAACTGGACTTTGAGATTCATTCTGACTGACAGCTCTGAGTAGGAGAGTTTTGAAAAATCTAGCCCCTTTCTGGCTGCAAACATGCTTCAAATTTACCCAATCTGCAGGCCAGAGTCAGGATGAACCCCTAGACTACAGGTATCTAGAAACCCCCAAATTCTGAAGCTCCACCACCTAGAGGCAACAGCTTTAGACACAGAGAAACCCAAATGCAGCCTCTCGGGCTGCGGACACTGCAGGCAACACACCCACTGCACTCGGACCCTGAGGACCCCCAGAGCAGACATCTGTTGACACATGTCATTGCCATGCAGGGACTGACTGGTTCAGGCGGCAGCCACAAGGAGGCAGGTTAGGCTCAGGGGACGCTCTCCTCCTGGGAGCAGGGACTTAGCTTGGGAGCAACTCTAGAAATGCATACACACAAATACTGTCTGGACTTAAGTTGGGATGATTCTGGGAGGCAGATACAAGAGTCAGAGGAACACAGTTGCGAAGGGGAAGGATTTACTAGGATGAGAAACCCCACAGGGCTCAGATGGGGATCTTTTAGAGGTCTTGTTTTGGTATCAAAACCTGTGTCTTTGCTCCCCAAGCTTCCAACACCCGGGAAGCAGAGGAGAAAAAAAAGAGGAACGGGTGATGAGAGCTGGGGTGTTAGGGGAAAGTGGGCACAGACTTGTGATGAGATGGGGAACAGAGGACGGAGCAGAGAAGAAATAACAGGGATGGACCTACAAGAAAGGGAGACAGGCATGATGGTAAATCTCTAGGGACAAGGGAATCTACCAGAAGGGCCCCAATGGACAAGGGGCAGAGGCAAGAGGCGAACCTAAGAGGGGTACCAGGCCAAGGGGGTCAAAAAGGGGGTGGTGAAGAGGTGGTAGAGATGTAAGGGAAGAAGAGAGTGAGACAGAATGGACACCAGAGAAGGGGCTGATACGGGGGAAGGACAGAAGGGGGACTCATATAAGGAACGGACACCATATGGGGGGAAAGATATAGGTGATGGACACCAGAGGAGGGAGGGGGAATGGAAATAAGGATTGGAGGGGGGGAGGGGGGCTGAAGTGGTGAAGTAAAGGAAGTGGATAAGGCCCCAGGGATTTACATTTCCATGCCCAAGGGCCTTAAGGAGGGTCAGAGCCTGGGGCAGGGTCCTAACCTGCCCCTTACTCCCAGCACTCAATCTTACCTGTATTGCCCCCTGCCCCCCTCAACAAATACATTATTTGGCCCTCCCCCTGCCCTGGTCTCTCCTCCCCCAACCCATTCCCCACTCCCTCTCTCCTCTCTTCCCTCCATCTGGACCCTCCATTCCTCCACTCCCCCCCACTGCCTCCCTCTCTCTCCATCTGGCCCCTTCTTCTCTCCCTCCATCTCCTGTCTTTTCCTACCCCCTACCATCCTGAGCCCCCCACCACATTCTGCCCCCTATCTTCTTGGCTGCTCTTCCCCCATTATGTTTTCATTTTCCCCTCCTAGCCCTTCTCCTAAGACTCTGTCCTCCTCTTTCCTTGATATTTTCCTCCTCTCTCAGCTCCCACCTCCAAATTATTTCTGCAGCTCTTCCCCCAACCTACCCTTCTATCTTCCCACCCTCGCTGGCGATCTCTTTCCCCCTCATCACTTTCCCCTCAGCCCCCTTCAAGGCCTGCTTCCTGGCCCCTCCGCCCCTACCTACCCCTACCCTCTGGCCTCCAATCCTTCCTTCCCCACTGCTCCCACCTCTGCCTTCCCGGTCCTCCTCTCTCCCTGCATTTCAGCTGTTCCCTTCCTTGGCTCCAGCTCTGTCCACCCCCCACCCTGCCCCTCCCCCTCCCCCCCCACTGGCCCTCCCCCTCCCCTCACCACCGTACCTCTGAAGGGGGCATAGGACATCGCGGGGATGCTCCCCCGATGGATGGAAGCGCGAGACCTGCTCATCAGGCCTGGGGGGGAGGGGGCGGGGGGGCCGGGGGAGAAAGAGAAGAGAGAAAGAGGGGGAGAGAGAGGGGGAGAAGGAGGAGGAGGAGGTGGAGGAGGAGGAGGAGAGAGGAGGAGAGAGGAGCGGAGAGGAGCGGAAAGGAGGAGAGAGGAGGAGGAGGAGGAGAATGGGAGCCAACGGCAGCAGCGGCAGCCGGGAGAGAGAGAGAGAGAGAGAGAGAGAGAGAGAAAGAGGGGGGCGGGGGAGTGAGCGAGAGGAGAGAGCAGGAGGAGGAGAGAGAGACTCTGCAGCCCCCACCCCTACTCAGTAAGAACCCGAGAGGAAGAGCCCCTGACTCAAAAACACACCCAAGAGAGACAGCAGTTCCAAAGATGCAGACCCCAGACCCTGAGATTGGGAGACCCCAGACCCACAGAGAAAGATACCTTGCCACTGAAGGGGAGGGGGCGGGGATAACCTAAGACACAAACCCAAAGTCTAGAGGAAAAGAGACCCCAAGCTCAGGAAAAAAAAAAAAAAATACCCCAGACTACCCCCGAGAGATGGGTCAAAGGTCAAGAATCTGAGCATCCAGTTTTCAAACGGCTCTCCAGAGCCGCAGAAATCTTAAGACTCCAGACTCAGATTTCAGTGATTTCAGGGACCAAGACTTAAGACCTGGACTCAAAGAAAAAGGTGAAACCCAGATTGGGAATCCGGTCTTGAAGAGCTCAGACCCACAGAGAACTTATCAGCGACCCCAGCCCTAGATCTCAAGAAAAAGAAACTGCAGACTCAGAGACTGATAGCTTAGAGACACAGAAATTCCAGACCTGAGGACCAGGGGAAGTGGGGAGGTGGAAGAAGAGACTCCCATCTAGCCCAGAGATAGAGAACTCAGAGACCACAAACTCATAAAGAATTTCAAAGACCTCAGAGAGAGGGTGAACATGGACCCAGAAAAACCCCAAACAAAAAACAAGGGAACTCAGTCCTAAGAAAGATCCCAATGCAAATACTGCAAGACCCCACAGAGATCTATCTCAGCAGCAGACTCCAAAGCCCAAGACAGAGGTCTCAGGGAGATCCCAACCCCTAAGAACTACGTGTGCAAAAACTCTGCCTGGGGAATGCCCAGTCACACCCGCCCAGCGGAGCAGAGACCCCAGACCTAGGAGGGAGGGGGAAATGCTGGGTAGGGGAAGTAGAAAGAGCCTCTTTCTCCTTGCCGCCTCCCTCTTCTTTCGCCTCTCCTTGGCCCCTCTCTCAATTTTTGGGTCACAGGATACGCTTGGGCCCCAGGGAGGTTATGTAGGGCAGGTCCTGGCTCCTAGGGGGATGGGTTAAGGGAAGGAGACCCAAGACTGAGAAGTAGACAAGTCCGGGAGAGCGAAACAGGAAGGGGATAAGGGACGAAAAGACCAACACTATTTTCTGGTGTTCTCTCCAGATGCCCAACCTGCAGCCCTCCTCTCCCGATTTGCCAGTCTGTCTTCAGCTTCAGGTTTCAGTTCAGAAAGCTGAGGCGCCCTGGGTCCCTTTTTAATCACCCTCTATCCATTTTCAGGGACTCCCTATGTCTTTTCGAAGTGCATTCTTCCTGACCTAGCCATGGACTAGCTGCCTAATCACGCCCCCTACCCTAGAACAGAGTGCTTCTGAGCTCCTACTTGGGCCCCCTCAATTCTGGCATGTCAGTCCTGACCACAACAGCAGGGGGCGCTCCCTCTAGCCCCGAGGTCCAGCCTCCCACGGCCCTTGGGCTCCTTAAGGCCTCCGTGCAGGGGCTGTTACTAGGAGCATTCTAGGGCTTAAGGATGACTCCCCGCGCCACAACCTGACGCATCGACTCTGCGGGATCTCTAGCCCTCCTTTCCTAGAGCCAGTTCTCTCGTCACGTGCTCACGAGGGTGCTCCGCGATTGGCCTCTTCGCATAGCTTCTCGAGGTACCGCCGCCTGAGGGGACCGGCCCCCTCACGTGACAGTGGAAAGCTGCCGCGGCTCGCCTCCGCCTGCCATTGGCCGTTTCCGGCTTACACGGAAACGGGAGGGCCATTTCCGTGCACGGCTGCAGATCCGGCTGTTGATTGGCTGGATCCCCCTTAGCTCCGCCCATAGCTGGAGGCGGGGCAAGCCGGCCCACGTGAGGGCAAGGATTGGCTGGCTCTGGATGTTAGGGTGGCTCGGCTTGTCACGTGGTGTGCGCTGTTTTCTTATCACGTGGCTGTCGCCCAGGTAAGAAGAGGCCTCTCTTCCTGGGTTTGGGGTACTTTCTCCGCGTACCATGTGGTCTTTGATATTCTGCCCTCCTTTACCAGCATAGGCTGCATGAGGGGGGTGCGGGCTCCCGCAATCCTGCTCGGCGGAGGGGTGAGTTACCAGCCCCGCCCCTTCCGGTCCTCGGAACCTGGACCACTACCCGCTCTCAAAATCCTAGAGGTTGGCCCCGGAGGAGAGAGTGGACACCGAGTCTTTGCCTTAATTTTCACCCTTCTCTCCCAGCTTCAAGGACTTTTTTCTTTGGGGTACAGAAGGGGGAGGGCAGAGCCTGAGTGTCTATGCAAGCGGTAGACAGTTTCCTGGGGTGTTTATCGGGAGACACCGAATTCACCTCCTGCTCTCAGGCCACTCTGCTCCTGTCGCTTCTTTGGATGCCAGCACTGCTGCCCATAGTCTCCCGCCTTCTGTTGCTACCCCGAGCCCTGCTGTCCATGGCTTCAGGAAGCCCCCCGACCCAGCCCACGCCGGCCTCGGGCTCCGCCTATGTTCCCGGCTCGGTCTCTGCAGCCTTTGTCACCTGCCCCAACGAGAAGGTCGCCAAGGAGATCGCCAGGTGGGGATCTCAGTGTGGAGCGAGAAAGGATGCTCATGAAGGAAGAGTTGGGGGTGGAGAGAAGCAGCCCTCCCGCTGCTTCCTGCAAGCCAGTGCAAAAACCTGGGTTGTGGGGGCTCTAAATGGGGGTGTCTCCTCACGTTCAGGGCTGTGGTGGAGAAGCGCCTGGCAGCCTGTGTCAACCTCATCCCTCAGATTACATCCATGTGAGTCATGGGATTGGGGGGGTTGACCTAACTCTAGGGGCGGATTGGCAGTCTTTTTCTTTGGGGAAGATCTATGCTCCCACAACACTTTCTCCGTGACCTTTTCAGCTATGAGTGGAAAGGCAAGATTGAGGAGGACAGTGAAGTGCTGATGGTGAGAAATATTCCCCACCCAAGCAAAACTTAATTCCCTGACCACTTGCTTTGACCTTTACCTCTCCTCTGAGATCCTGAAATTAACATAATTTCTTGATTCAACCATGTTCCTCTTCACCCCTTAGATGATTAAAACCCAGAGTTCCTTGGTTCCAGCTTTGACAGATTTCGTTCGGTGAGAACTTTGATATGGGTAGAGGTGAGGGTGTGTACTGTGGGGTGAGCCTTGCTGGGCAGTCTGAGAGGGTGAGCGCCTTTGGGTAAATCTTTTGAGTGATCGCTGCCCCCCATCTTTTCTGCAGCTCTGTACACCCTTACGAAGTGGCCGAGGTGATTGCACTGCCAGTGGAGCAGGGGAACTCCCCATACCTGCACTGGGTGCGCCAGGTTACAGAATCAGTGCCTGACTCTGGCACAGTCCTACCATGACGAGCCTTTGCTCTTGCCAGGTTCCCCTTCAGTGTCCTCTGACTTTCAGGCCATGACTGGAGCCTTAATAAACCCTTAGTTCTCTCTGCCATTTGTCTCTTTCCTTGTCAAAAAGTGGATTTGTTGTTAAGGTTGGAAGTGCTTCTAGTTCCTTTGCACTCTTCTTTCAGAATGACTCTGGGCTGCTGAGTTTGTTCATGTATCTTTATTTCAATCATACAGAGCCCAGGATCCTTTATCCTCCTCCCCTCCTCAGTCTCCGTCCCAGGGGTTAAATAATTTTAAAAAATATTTAAAAAGCTGTAACAAAATAACATCAAAGGAAATGGGAAGAGGAATGGGGAGAGGGTCAGGAATCACAAAGGGGGTGGAGAAGAGAGGGCCTCTTCCCCGACCTCCCCGCCTGGATTCCAGCCTGGGCAGCAGAGAGAAGTACCCGCTACCGCCCCAGGTACATCCCAGCTGTAGGTGAGGTCAGAGGTCAGGGTATGAAAGTGCCGGCGTGTGTGAATGGGGAAGCAGGCAGAGGCAAGCTGTTCAGAAGATGCCCCCACCTCCCCACTCAACCAGGTACTGCACAGAGCCATCGGGCCGCACTCTCCGAGCCAGGACCCGGACGGGGTCCCCTCGGGACAGGTAGCCAGCCCCGCCTCGGACTCCTCCCCCAGTCCCAGGAGACAAACTGCGGCCCAGGGGAGAAGGAGGTGCTGAGCGTCTAGGAAGACTTGGGGAGGGGGTTGGGACTGAGGAGGATGAGGCAGTCATCGAGTTGGGGGTGCTTTTGGGGATGTCTGTGGGGAAACCAATGTGAAGTTCCAGGGGTGACCTGGGGAGAGAAAGCAGCTGTCAGTCCAGACAATCTGACCAGAAGCGGAGGCTGTGTGTGGAGCAGTGGAACAAGACCATAGTTAAGACTGAGGAACTTCAGGACACAGAGGTGAAGACAGGTTATCACAGGTTAAGGGGCGGAATCTCACCTGTCTGGGGGTTCACCGTCCCCAGAGGTCCCTGCGGTGCTGGCAGAGGGGTGGAAGGAAGCGAACATCCGGATGGGACTGCTGGGGTCGGGGAGGGGAAAGTCAGGACTGAAGCGGGAGCAGGACCCTCTCCCCTGAGAAGGGCAGAGCTCAAACACGACCCTCCTGGAACCCCCACCCCCAGAACACTGGGGAGCAGACCCTGGTTCTAGAAGTCTCTCTGGGACAAGAAGTGGGCAGCCAAAGGGGAGAGAGAAAAGAATTCTGGGTGAGGAAGTCCCGAAGATGGAGACAGATTGGAAGAGAGGTTCCAAGGGAGCGGGAGCAGGCGTGGCTGGAGGGAGGAGCACTGACCTGGGCAGGCAGCGGGCATCCGTGGGGCGGAAGTTGTAGCCGCTGCTGCCCTGGTAACTCTGGTTAGGGCTGGAGGGCGGTGGAGACACTGAAGCCTGGAGGGAGCAGAGGACTGAGAGCTAAGCCCTGCTTCCTCCCCGCACCGCCTCGGCCCACAGGCGGCCCCGGCCCTGTACCTGCAGCGCCCTCTGCAGACGAGCCCGCTCCCTCTGCTCCTGGGCCTCGGGCTGACGGCGCACTGCTGAGGCTGGCCCCAGCTCCTCCAGTTTCCCCTTCTGCCTCCTCCTCAGGGGCTCTGGCTCCGGCCTCCGGCGCTTCCCCAGGGGACGTGAGACCCCTCCCCCAGGGCCCTGCCCTGAAGGGAAGCTGTAAGAGGCCTCCTTATCCCCCCAGCCCCCTCCCCGACGCCCCAAAGACCTCCCTGTTTCCAGTTGCCATATGTATCCCCCGGAGAACTTCCCACCCCCTCTGGACCAGTGACCTGGTGGGGGCTCCACTGCCAGTTGGGGGCTCCACGGGGGGAGGGGTCCGAGCATGGAGGCCAAACAAGCATTTCCTCTTCTTAATCTCCCTCCCTGAAATGAAACTGGGGTGAGGGGACAAATGGTACAGGGTCAGTGCGGTGGAGAGGGGACCCCCCCTTGCGAATACAGGATCTGGCAGGTGGGCTGCGGCCCCTCCCCTCTGAGGCTCCCACATCCCCCGTCTCCACCTCCTGAGCCTCCCCCCAGCTCACCGGTCCTTGTGGCTGTTGAGAGCCAAGAGGAGCTTGGAAGAGCGTTCTCCCTTGGGGGTGTCAGAGAGCTGGGGGTGGGGAAGATGGGGCCAGGGGAGCAGTGAGCGTTCCCCATTCTTCATGTCTCCCTGTTCCACCCCAACCCCCAAGGTCACCACCCCTTACCTCCCCAAGGAGCAAACTGTCCCAATTCTCAGAGGTGAAGGGGAGGATCTCACGGTCAAAATCAAAGTACTTCTTCTTACAGCAAACGCTGAGGTGATAGAGGACAAGATGCGCCACATCCACCCTGGAGAAACTCGGACTCATCATGGTGGTGGAAGTATTACAGGAGCCAGGGGGACCCGCGGCGGGGCTGGGGCATGTGAGGTGAAAAGGGGCGTGAGGGGAGGGATCACACTGAGGTGGCCCCCAGCGCGGCTCACCAGCGAAGCTGCAACCTCCGGACCTTCTCAGGGCCCCCCCGACACACACAGCATTCAAACTCATAGAATCTGGGCGAGAGGCAGAAAACACACCCTTTGTGGGACTGCCAGGTGAGCCCAGCTTCAGAGGCTGGGAAGAGACGAACTGACTGGGAGGGCTGGGGAGGGCTGCCGGGGCTCACCTGTCCCCATAGAGGAGCGGCTTGCTCAAACACTGGGTGCAGGCCTCATGGAACCACTGCAGGCAGCTCCGGCACTGCAGCATCTTCAGGTTCCATCTGAACAGAGACGCTGGACTAGTGACCTCCCAGCACCCCTCCCTCTCTGCCCCCACCCCTCACCCTGTCTCTCTCCCTCCTTCCCTGGGACCCCCACCCTGTTACTCACTCCCCAGGGCCACCACAGTAACAGTAGCTCTGCTGCCGGTTGCTCAGATGCCCTGCATCCCAGTCCAAGCCCTTTAGTCCGTACGGCAGAGAGAGCTTCATGCCCAGCATGGCCCGGGCATAGGGGCCCTTCTTCAGGGCACCGCCTCTCTGCAGAGGGGACAGGTGGGGTGCCTCAGAGACATGGGGAAAGGAAGGGCCCAGGGCAGGTTGCAGTCCAGGGCTCCTGGGGAAGATGCCTTTACCTTGGTGGCGATGGCAAAGACGCACTGGCGGCAGACCCAGGGTGTGCCCTCTCCCTCTCCGGGGGCTGGGGCCCTTGGCACGTGGCAATCCTGGTGATAAGCTGAATAAGGACAATGTTGAGAGTAGGCTACTTACGGCCTGCAGACCTGTGTGTGCCAGGTATTGGGATGGGAAGAGTCTTATCTGATTTCCTTCTTTTCTCTGTTAACAGCTGCACTTGCAGCACATGGAAGTTCCCAGGCTAGAGGTCAAATCAAAGCTGCAGCTGCCGGCCTACACCACAACCACCGCCACCAGATCCAAGCCACATCTGTGACCTATGCTGCAGTTCATGGCAACATGGGATCCTTAACCCACTGAGGCCAGGGATTGAACCTGCATCCTCACAGAAACAGCACTGGGTCCTTAACCCACTGAGCCACAGCTGGAAATTCTCATTTCCTTCTTGATCATGGTCCTGCAGGGTGGGTGTATGACCTTTACTTTATAAGCAGGGAAGGCTCTTCCTCTCTTGCTCTTTCTCTTTTTCTCTCTCCCTTCCCACCCCCCTCCCCTGCCCAGCCTGCCTGTACCTATATTTTCTCTGCACCTATCTTCGCTCTCTAAATAAACACTTAATAGCCTCACTTGTCCTCAATCTCTGCTGAATTCTTTCTCCAAAGTGACCAAAAAAAAAAAGCAGGGGAGGGAACTGTGGCTCTTAGAGGTTTAGGAACTGGCCCAAGGTCATGTGCTTAGAAAAAGGTGTACCTGAAGTACCCTCTGCCTGCAAAGCTCACACATCTCCACCCATGGGTGCCTCTCCCTGTACAGGGAGGGAGTGAGGTTACAGGGTTGAGGAGACCGGCCAGGGCAGGTGACATAAGAACCACTGCTGGAGGGAAGGGGGGAGAGGCAGCCTGGAAGACCCAGGGCAAGCTGGGTCCTTCAGGTGTCCTGCCCTCTCACCATGGCGACACTTTTCACAGCTGACCAGCCGATTTCCAGGGACCACAGTCTCAGAGCGACATACACAGCAGAGGAGTTCCTCCCCAGGGAGGGCAGCTGTTGGGGAGGAACACAACGTTCAGGGGGCCTGTCCAACCCCCATGCCAGGTATCTGTTATCCATGGGATGCAGGCCTCTCACCAGGGCTAATGTCTTTCCATAGAACCAGAAACTGGGAATCATCCTCAAACTGGACCAGACACACCTCCCGAGCACTGTCCACCTGCAATGGGTGAGCCCAGAAGATCAAATGGGAATCAGAACTAGATAGGAGGAATGGGGAAAAGGTGACAGGTCAGAAGTCAAAGGTCATACCTTTTTGATGGTCCCCAAGTATAGCAGCCCATCTGTCCACCTGGCCAGCACATCTTGACCCTCCCAAAGTCGAGGCCTGGGGCCTGAGGTGGAAGCAGAGGAAGCTGGGTCCCAAAGTGGGGGGGCAGCAGAGCGGCTCAGCCGGGGGGGCTGTGCCATTGCATCCTGGGGGGGCCTAGCCAGAAGCGGGATGGGAGGAGAAAGTTTTGAATGCTGAGGAACTGGTCCCCATTTTCCTTGTGTATTTCTCTGTCAAGGACTCAAGCAGGTGTGTCCCAGTCTCCATATCCCTGAGAGGGTGCAAGGGAACCTCCAGGCCCTTCCTCAGCCTCACCGGAGCCACCCCTGGCTCTCTTCTCCCTACCATGCACCCCCTCCCCAACCTAGTTCTCTAGTTTCCGGCTCCCTTGGGATGTTATATCCTGGCCTTGAGATTTTAGCAAAAGTGATGGTTGCAGAAGCAAAGGTTACCACTCTGTTTTTACTGTCACCTTCTACTGCTCTTTAGGGGTGTCATAATTGGGGTGCTGTTTTCCAGAGATGTGTTTTGGGAGCTTTTCTGGAGATGTTTTCCAGAGTGAGAACGGCTGCCTCCCCGACCCGCGTGTCTCATTCAGAACAATCATCCTGGTACCAGGTTATGTCAGGTCACCCTCAAATTCGGGGCTCCCGGCCCCTGGGTTAGATAACTTCCTTGAGTGCCCCGGGAGGGGGGCGTGTCCCAGTCCCGGTCTCTACTCCCCAGGACCGCGAGTCCGAGAGAGGGGACTTGAGACGGCCCAGCCCGACCCGATGCAAGGGCGGCGCGGCTCTCCCGCCCGCGCCCTGCGCGCCGACCCCCGGCTCCCTGCCCCCCCCCCCACGGGCGCCTCCCGCCACCTCCTTACCAGTGACAGCTGGGGCCGCCGGGAGCCGGGCAGAGGCAGACGTGGGATACCCAGGCGAACCCCTCGCGCCGGGAGGGCACGTCTGGGCGTCGGGGGGCGTGCAGGCAGCGACCCGGGGGTCCCCAGGCCCAGCCCCTCCGTCCCGGCAGCTCTGGGGCGTATGACGCAGCAGCCAAAGCAGCGGCAGCGGCAGGAGGAGGCGGCGGGGGGAAGGAGGGGAGAGGAGGGGAGGGGAGGGACAAACCGGCTCGGGGGGAGGGTGGTGGGAGGGAAGGACTGGGGGGAAGGAGGAGCCGGAGTGGGGGGGCGGGCACCACCTCACCCCACCTCCCTCACCTCCAGCAGGCCTGGAGGGCGCCAAGCAAGCGGCGGCCTCTCCGCGGCTGGGGCAGGCGGACAGTCGGACCGGCCGTGAGAGGGAATCCCCGTAGCCCCTTCCTCCAAAGGGAGACCTGCCCTCGGGGCAGGAGGGAATCCCCTTTCCCCACCGCCGGCCTCCGGCCTGGCCCCCGCACTGTGCCACATCCGTTAACTGCCCCCCCAGCCTTCATGGTCACTCCAAGTCCCGCCCCCCGGCTCAGTTCACGACCCCGCCCTCCATTCACCCTTCCCATTGCCCCGCCACGCCCTCCTCCCGCCTCCGCCCCGGCCCCGCCCTCCCCGTGGCTGGGTTGTGTCCCGCCCCCCCCGCCCCGCCCGCAGTCGCGCTTCTGCGCACGCGTGGCTCCTCCCGCGCGCGGCACCTGGGAGGACCGAGCCCCCCCCTCACCGGGCGGTGGCCCAGGCAGTTGGCGCGAGAGAGTCCGGGCTTGCGTCCCGCCCCGCGCTCCCAAGGCGGGTGCTCGGACCAGCAGCCAGCCAATGGGCAGCGGACGGGGCAGGCCTGGCGGTTCGAACGCGAAGGCAGGGAAAGAGCGGGAGAGAGCCAGCAGTTTGTGGGAGGGCGCGCCGGCCCCGCCCACCTCCCACAAGTACCAGGGGTGCTCTTGCCAGGCGGGGGCCGTGGCACAGGGGAGGCTGGCCACCTGGTGGGCACACCTCCCAGGTGGGGACCACGAGACAGGGTATGGGAGCTGAAGGCATGGGCATGGCCTGTTGGGTAGAACAGAAGAGCCACAGTTCCCATCTTTACAGATATGAAAAGTATCTCCCTGATTGGGCAACCGCTAATAAAACCTTTATTTAAAAACAGCGAAAAAACCTCTTCTTTATTTGATAGGCCCAGATATCACAGCACCCCCCACCAAGAAAGCACCCGCACCCACCTCCCTTCCCCGTGTGTGTCACACACACACACACACACACACACACACACACACACTCTAGATCCGTCTTCATTTCTTGTTGGCTTGGGCAGTACCAATGACACATTGGTTCACCTGTGGGCAGGGGTTTAGACAAACAGAAAAAAAAAAGTTCACAGTAACTACAAACAGTTTTCCCCAAATCACCTCCCAGGGAGGAGTTCCCACTGCAGCCAGTGGGTTAAGAATCAGAGTGTGGCATCTCTAGTCACTGCAGAGGTGCAGGTTTCTCAGCCCAGAGCAGTGGGTTAAAGGACCTGCAGCTACAGCTCAGATTCAGTCCCTGGCTGGGAAACTTCTATACGTAGTGGGTGTGCCCATTAAAAAAAAATCATTAGGGGAAAAAGTAGATAGGGAGTTTTAAAATGGATAAATCAAGCTCACAATACCCAAATCCAGTGACCAATTTTTATATCATTAAAAGTGGAACAATTAGTTATTAGGTGTCTTCTGATGTGATGCAATAGAAAGTGTAAAACACCATCTAAGTTTTCTTGCCAAGAAATTTGAACCTGATTCAAATTAAGCCTCTAAATTTAACTACCAGAAAAAATAATTATGGAGAAAATGAGGCAACCAGCCAAAATCCAGAATAGGACATTTTCCAGAGGACAAATGACCCTCTTTTTTAAACAAATTAAAGCTGTAAAAGTGGGTGAGATTATTACAGATTAAATAAAAGGTACTTTTTTTTTTTGGTCTTTTCTAGGGCTGCTCTGGCAGCATGTGGATGTTCCCAGGCTAGGGGTCGAATCAGAGCTACAGCCACCAGCCTACACCACAGCCACAGCCACTAGGGATCCGAGCCGCATCTGCAACCTACACCACAGCTCACGGCAATGCCGGATCCTTAACCCACTGAGCAAGGCCAAGGATCAAACCCGCAACCTCATAGTTCCTAGTTGGATTCGTTAACCACTGAGCCGCGATGGGAATTCCCAAATAAAAGATACTTTAGAACTGGCATTCCCATTGTAGCACAGTGGAAAAGAATCTGACTAGAAACGATGAGGTTGCAGGTTCAATCCCCAGCCTTGCTCAGTGGGTTAAAGATTTGGCGTTGCTGTGAGCTGTGGTGTAGGTGGTAGATGCAGCTCAGGTCTGATGTTGCTGAGGCTGTAGTGTAGGCCGGCAGTAGCTCCAATTGGACCCCTAGCCTGGGAACCTCCATATGCCGCAGATATGGCCCTAAAAAAGCAAAGCAAAAAAAAGAGGGAGTTCCTGTAGTGGCTCAGTGGTTAACGAATCCGACTAGGAACCATGAGGTTTCGAGTTTGATCTCTGGCATTGCTCAGTGGGTTAATAAGGATCAGGCGTTGCTGTGGCTGTGGTGTAGGCCAGCAGCTACAACTCCAATTAGACCCCCTAGCCTGGGAACCTCCCTATGTCCTGGGTGCCGCCTAGAAAAGACCAAAAAAAAAAAAAAAGATACCTTAGAGTCAAAATGAAACAAATGAAATGGGTGGCCCTTGCTTTGATCTTGATGGTAACAAACCTAAAGTATAAAAGACATTTCTGAGACAATGAGGGGAAACTTAAGGCAGGCTGCTATGGTGGCTACTTCCATGGCAGCAACAGTACAGCAGAAGACCTGCTCAGAGACCCTGAACAAAGCCAGAGAAATGCCCTATAAAGCTGCAGCCTCAGGAAAACATTATCCTCAACCCCTCCCTGCCACCACCCCCCAGGAGGCAGGCAGTAAAGAAACTTCCCGACTTGAGGGAATCTAAGTCTCCTAGAGAACTCACAGCCATAGACACAGCTGACCTGCATGGGAGTTGGAGCCTGAATTAACACTATTTGGAATGGTTGGAAAAACAAGGAATCCCATTTGAAGGACTCTCTCCTCAGATAGTTAGATATAAATAAAAGAGTAAACATATGTCCAAGGTTAGTCAAAATGGCCTTGTTTGTGAGAGAAAAAGGATGGAAACAATCCAAGTGTCCAGTAGAGGGAACTGGTGGATAAACCTTGGTGCATCCACACAGTGGAGTCCTGGGCAGACATAAAAATAATAGAATGATCTCTGTGTGCCAGTGGGGAAGAATCCTGGGGCCACCTTGTTAATCAGGGGTGGAAAATAAAAAGGTGTGGGACAACATATACATGAGAGAGAGAGGAAAGAGAAGTCTTCTCTAAGAGGGAGGGAATACACACATACATGTTGCTTCTATTTGCAAAAGGAAACACTGGAAAGATAAGTAAAACGGTAAATGTAAAAGTTGACTAGTAGGGCAGGTGAGGATGGGGTAGAGAAGGGTGGTGGTAAAAATTTCATTTATTGTGTACAGCTTTCTGTAGAGTTTGGAATTTTCTTTTTTTTTTTTTTTTTTCTTTTTAGGGCCACACCCAGGACATATGGAGGTTCCCAGGGTAGGGTTTTTTTTTTGTCTTTTTGCCTTTTGAGGGCCACTCCTGCGGCATATTGAGAGTCCCAGGCTAATCGGAGCTGTAGCTGCCGGCCTACACCACAGCCACAGCAAGGCAAAATCCGAGCCGAGTCTGCAACCTACACCACAGCTTGCAGCAACACCGGCAACACCGGATCCTTAACCCACTGAGTAAGGCCAGGGATGGAACCCGCAACCTCATGATTCCTAATCAGATTCATTAACCACTGAGCCACGACGGAAACTCCTTCCCAGGCTAGGGGTTTAATCGGAGCCGTAGCTGCTGGCCTACGCCAGAGCCACAGCAACTCCAGATCCAAGCTGCATCTGCGACCTACACCACAGCTCATAGCAATGCCAGATCCTTAACCCACTGAGCAAGGCCAGGGAGCGAACCTAAAACCTCATGGTTCCTAGTCAGATTCATTTCCGCTGCGCCATGACAGGAACTCCCCAACTACCTGTCTTTTAAAACTAAATTCAAAACCCCCAAAAATCAATAGTTTAAAAAAAAAAAAAGTGGATCCAGGTAGAAGTACCCCAGATGCCTCCCTTCTAGAGCACTGGGCCCTCTGGCCTGCAGGACAGATGGGGTCAGGATAGAGAAGCCACCAACACCAGGAGGCCCAAGAGGGATGGGTATTGACCACACCTTGGAAGCAAAGCGCAAGGAGTTGAGAGACTCAGAGACATTCTCTTCCAGGGGGGAGATGTTCACGAACATGAGCCTGTGGAGACAGGAGAGGGCCAGCTACAGGGTCAGCGGCTGGGAGGAGCCTGGACCAGGTCTCAATTACTTCGCCTCTCCTACCCCGACCCCTTCCTCTTACATCTTAGCGCTGCCACCCAGAGAGTTCTGCAGCAGGTAGGTGAGCTTGCTGTTCCGGTAAGGCACATGGGGCTCCTGGAGGGTAAAGCAGGACAGGTGAAGGGGCTGGGGTAGGGTTTGGAGTGGCCAGCTCCCAGATCCCACCTGTCGTCCCCCCCCCAATTCCCACCTTGTTGCTCAAGGCCATGATGACCAGCCCCAGTGTGGACAAGCTGCTGTTAATGGACTGTGTTTCCCGAAGGCGTTCCCGCTCCCCAGGGCCAAGGGCGAGGCCGGAATCCAGCCGCTCGCTCCCGGCCAGGTCCACAAGACTGAGCGGGGCGATGCACTGCAGGCCTCGGGCCGCGTGTTCCCCAGAGATCTGCAGCTGGAACACGCTATGACTGCGTGATGACCGTTCATTCTGGGCTGTGCGGGCCACAGCCCGGTTCTGGCGGGCCAGATGGAGCAGGGCCTGTACCTGGGGACAGGGAGCAGCAAGAGGCAAAGGTAAGCAGGGAGTCAGTGAAAGGTGCCAGGCACGGCAGCCCAGACATGGGCACCTGCCCTCCAGGACCCTGCTTTCTAGGCAGCAAAAGAAAATCGGTAAGTGAAATACATGGGATGACCCAGAATTCATACTAAGGGGCCAAATAAAATGGGAAAATAGTGTGGGAGAGTGAGGGTTGCAGTTTCTGACAGGATGACCAGGGATGGCCCCAATCCCTTAAACCCTCCCCCCATTTTTTTCCCTTTAGGGCCATACCCACAGCATATGGAGGTTCCCAGGCTAGGGGTCCAATTGGAGCCTCAGCTGCTGGCCTACACCACAGCCATAGCACCATCAGATCTGAGCTGCGTCTGAGACCTACGGCACAGCTCACGGCAACGCCGGATCCTTAACCCACTGAGCAAGGCCAGGGATTGAACCAACAACCTCATGGTTCCTGGTAGGATTCATTTCTGCTGTGCCATGACAGGAACTCCCCAATGCCTTAAAATCTTAAGGGAGCTAGCCACCCCGGGAGAAGGGCATTCAGGCAAAGCAGATAGCAAGTGCCAAGGCCCTGACCCGAAAGGGACAGCTGGGAGGTAAGCACGGATGAAGTGAGCAAGGACAGTGGGAGGAGGTGAGAAGCTGAGAGCAGTGGCTGGGGCCCAGGGGCACCTCTTCTCTCCCCTCCTTGGTTCTTATTTTTGTTTTGTCTTTTTAGGGCCATGCCCACAACATATGGAAGTTCCCAGGCTAGGGGTTGAATCGGAGCTGTAGCTGCCGGCCTATGCCACAGCCCCAGCAACACCAGATCCGAGCGGCGTCTTCGACCTACACCACAGCTCACGGGAACACCAGATCTGTAACCCACAGAGCGAGGCCTCCCCGTTCTCCAGCCCCAGCGCCCCTGCATGCCTACCTCTTTCTCACAGGAGACAGGAACGTAGCGGGCGTTGGTGACAGTAAGCTCCTCACTCCCTGGCCCTGCCCGGCGAATCTCACACTCACCCGCCTGGCCCTTCCGGGTTCCAGTGGCCAGCAGGTCTCGGACAGTCTCGTTGTAGATCTCGACGTAACTGGCCACAAAGCTGTAGGTCCAGCCCTGGCCACTGAGCTCCTGTGCCACAGAGAAGAGGTGCCGCAGGGCCCGGGGGATCAGTCCCTCCACCTGGGGGTCTCCCGCAGGCCCACCCTCCATGGTGAAGGTCTTGCCACTGCCGGTCTGGCCATAGGCAAAGATGCACACTGGGTAACCATCCAGGGCAGACTGCACAAGCATGGCAATCTCCTCAAACACTTCATCCTGCCTGCTCCCTGGTGGGAAGACCCGGTCAAAGGAGAAGTCGTGTCGCGTGGGGGGGGCCGGTGCCCCACTCAGGGTCCCACGCCGTTCGTCAGACCGGGAGAGGCTGAGGCGTGTTGGAGGGTCAGCGGGCCCGCCAGGGAACAGGAGGAAGCCGGGGTTCGGGGTGGGCTCCCCAGGGAGGACTGGGCGGACACGGCAGAACACGCGGATGTTGCCTTTGAGCTCCTGAAGCTGGTTGTGGAGCCGCCGGCGCTCCATCTCCAGCCCGTGCAGGCGGTCTTCCCGCTCGGCCAGCAAGACTGCCTGGGCCGCAGCCTCCTGGCGAAGAGATGCCACCTCCGCCTGGCTGTCCGACAGCGCTGCCTCCGATGCCTGCAGCCTCCGCTGTCCAGAAAGGAATAAACACATAGGGTGAGACGCAACCAAGAACAAGAACAAGTAGCCATGGGATGGGGCCTGCTCCCTGCCCTCAAGGGCTTCACCATCTACTGAGGAGAGAGATAAGGAAAGAGGAATGGCAGTACTAGAAAGAGGAGCAGCTCAGACCATCCAGAAGGGGCAGGAGATGACACCACAAGTATGGGAGGAGCAAGGGCAGGATGGGGGACAAAGAGGAAACACAAGTGGAGAATCGGTCACTGGAAAGACCGCAGCAGCTCAGTGCGCTGGTGCTTAGGAGCCAAACGGGCGAGAGGAGGGAGAGGATACACAGGATTTTTGTCAGAAAAGACGGAGATAGAAAGCAAGGCAGGTGGAGAAGTTGAGGAGACAGAGATCTGGAGGGGTGCTGTGAAAACAGCCAGGGTGGGGTGAAACGAGGCTGAAAGCGAGACAGTCTCAGAGAGAGGCTTGGGGTGGGGAGGTGGGGATCCCCAGCCTGGACATTTCGGGGTCAGCACTAGGTAAGAAGCTGGCCCTCACCTCCTGCTCCTCCAGCCGGGTGGCCAGCCCCCTCCGCTCCTCCTGCAGCCCCAGCTGCTCTCTCTGAAGCACTTGCACCAAGCCCTCCTGCGTGCCCAGCCGCTCCTCCAGCTCCAGAACCTGGGCACTCAGCCTCCCCAGCTCCTGCTGGCCCTGCTCAGCCTGGACCCGAACCCGGGCCAACTCCTCTTCCAGTGTCCGGCGCTCTGCGCCCAGGGTCGAGGCCTGCTGCTGGGCCTCCCTAAGCTGGTCCCGCAGCTGTTGGTTCTCCTGATCCAAAATCTGATTCCTCTCACGGCAGCATTTCAGCTCTGCCATTCGGTCACATAACTGACCCTTTAAGTCCCAGGCCGGACGTTTGCTGGGCTTCTTCCCTCCCACCATGGGAGGGGCAGCTGCTGAGAAGGGCACAGAGGGGACCAAGGTCAGGCAGGTCATGGCTCTCCTCCCTCCTCTCCTCAGGGCCTCCGCACCTGATGCCACATCTCCTGCTCCTCCAGACAAGGCAGAGACCAAAAGGATGTTCTGGGTACTCACCACCTCCTCCTCCCGCCCCAGCTCTCACCCAATGACTGTATTTGTCACCTACTGCCAGGCTTCTGGGCAGGAACAGCAGGGCCTGGCTTCTGATTCTTCAGCACTAGAGAATGGGGAGGGGGTGACACAAGGAATTATAGCACCAGAGTCCCTTCACCTCCATCACTTTCCCATCACGTGCCCCAAGCCCTTCTCAGCCCCGGCACTGGAACACTGTTACCTGTGGCAACAGCTGTGGGACAGCGGGGTCCTGTCTTCTTGGGAGCCGTGCGCGCTGTCGGAAGATGGGAGGGAGGAAAGGAAGAGTTGTGACTCTCAGGGTGGCAGGTACTCTGCCTAGGCCAAAGGCAGAGGAGCTGCTTTTTCAGAGGATTATAAATAACTGGGAGTTCCCTGGTGGCTTAGCAGGTTAGGATCCAGCATTATCACTGCAGCAGCCTGGGGAGCTGCTGTGTCGAGGGTTCAATCCCTGGCCCAGGAACTTCCACATGCCTTGGCTGTGGCCAAACAAACAAAAAATGAAATAAGGAGTTCCCACTGTGGTACAGTGGATAAGAATCCAACTGCAGCAGCTGGAGTTGCTGCAGAGGCTTGGGTTCGATCCCTGGCCCAGGAACTTCCAGTATGCCATGGGCATGGCCATGAGAAAAAAAAAATCAAAACGCACACACACAAAAAGAAATAAGATGACTTGCCTCTTTCCCTAAGTCTGACCAACTCCTAAAGATACCCTTCCGAGGACCAACATGCCAAGCAACGAGTTAGACCAAGATTAACAGGAAGAGCCGTGTGTAAAGCAGGGGCACATCTGTGTAAAACACACTGGGTAACACGCCCATGACTGCCTGAAAACCCACAGAAACCCCTGGTGGGACACACACACAGGTGCCCCTGGGGAGCAGGACTGGGTGTGGGGAACACAGGCAGACTTCTCACCGTCTGACCACTTTTGTACTTTTCTAACAAGTGACCTGTACTACCTACTCAAAATAAGCTAAAATGGAGGAGTTCCCATTGTGGTGCAGTGGTTAACGAATCCGACTAGGAACCACAAGGCTGCGGGTTCAATCCCTGGCCTTGCTCAGTGGGTTAAGGATCCGGCGTTGCCGTGAACTGTGGTGTAGGTTGCAGACACAGCTCAGATCCCACGTTGCTGTGGCTCTGGTGTAGGGTGACAGCTACAGCTCCAATTAGACCCCTAGCCTGGGAACCTCCATATGCCGCAGAAGCAGCCCTAGAAAAGGCAAAAAAAAAAAAAGCTAAAATGGAAAGAAGAGAAAAAGAAGTGAGTTGAAGAGAGGTGGATGTGGGCCCTTGGTCCCTGTCCAGCCCTACAACCCACCTGCAGCCTGGCCCTGCGTCTGAGGCACTGCGGTGAGCAACGCTGCTCTGGGGCGGGACGGGGCGATTTTGGTGCCCAGGCCTCGCGTCCTTTTCTGGGGAAAGACAAGGATGGGGGGTCTGGAGTTACCCTCCGACTGTTCCTCTCTCTTACACTTTCTCTCACACACACACACACACACACACACACACACACACTCTCTCTCTCTCTCTCTCAGGCACACACCCACACCCCCCACCGGTTTCCAAACCTGCTTACCTTCTCAGGTTCCAAGGCCTCCTCCATCTGCTCAGGCCCCCTCTTAAGTCTGCTTCCTGACAAGGGCAGCCGGGAAGGGGGCTTGGGCAGGGGTCTCTTTACCTCTATGTTCCCCTTCACTTCCAACAAGGGCGACCTCTGCTGGGAAGAGAGACCCTTAAGACAATACACTGGGGCCCAAATGTCCCAAGAATCCCCTCTTCAGCACCCCCAAGCCTAATTCTCAACATCACCACCAACAAGCATTAACTGGGTACCTCTTGTGCCACAAACTGGGGCTCATGGATTATGTGCCAGCCAGACCCCATGGAGAGAGGTGGGACATGATACAATCACTAAGATCAAAGGGAAAAGCCGGACAGACCTTGGACTTTAGCTAACTTTAAGGATGACACTCAAACAAGCAGAGAAAAAAGAACACTCTCCTTTTGGAAGGCAAAAGGTCAGGCCTGCACATAGTATGGCTGAGAAATCAATACCCTCTTTTTTTTTTTTTTTTTTTTTTTTTTTTTTTTGGGGTTTTAGGGCCCCACCCGAGGCTCATGGAAGTTCCCAGGCTAGCGGTCCAATCGGAACTGTAACCACTGGCCTACACGACAGCCACAGCAACATGAGATCTGAGCCCTATCTGTGACCTACACCACAGCTCACAGCAATACTGGATCCTTAACCCACTGAGCGGAGCGATGTCGGGGGCTGAAACCACATCCCCATGGATACTAGTTGGGTTCTTAACCTGCTGAGCCACAGTGGGAACTTAGGCCCTTTTATTTTATCTTTTGGCTGCACCTGTGGCATGTGGAAGTTTCTAGGTCAAGGATTGAACCTGCGCCACAGGAGTGACGATGCTGGATCCTTAACCTGTAGAGCCATCAGGGAATTCCCAAAGGGCCCTTTTAGTTAAAGCTGAGAATTTTAAACAAGGGAGAGTCGGAAGAAAGGTAAGGCTGAAGACTGGGTGGGAGGAGAAGGTAACATTTATTAGGAACTGTCCTAAAAGCTTATCTGGAGAAGTTCCCATAGCGGTACAGCAGAAACAAATCCGACTAGGAACCATGAGGTGTGGGTTCGATCTCTGGCTTTGCTCAGTGGGTTAAGAATCCAGCATTGCCATGAGCTGTGGTATAGGTCACAGACTGGGCTCGGATGTGGTGTTCCTGTGGCTTGTGGCATAGGCCCACAGCTATAGCTTCCATTAGACCCCTAGCCTGGGAACCTCCATATGCCACAGGTGCGGCCCTAAAAAGAAAAAAGACAAAAAAAAAAAAAAAAAAAAAAAAAAAAAAAGGAAAAGAAAAGAAAAGAAAAAAGCTTATCTGGGAGTTTCCATTGTGGTAACAAACTTGACTAGTATCCATGAGGTTGTGGGTTTGATCCCTGGCCCCATCTGAGTTAAGGATCTGGTGTTGCTGTGAGCTGTGGTGTAGGCTGGCAGCGGTGGCTCTGATTCGACCCCTAGCCTGGGAACTTTCATATGTCACAAGTGCGTCCCCCCCCAAAAAAAGCTCATCAACGTCAACCTCAGCACACAGGTGGGTGCTATTATGAGCCTCATCTTGCGAATGAGGGAAGGAAGGCACTGAGAGGTCAAAGAGCTGGTCAAGGTCATCAGCGAACAAAAGGCAGAGCCAGCTTTAGAACCTAGACAGTCTGGTTCTGGAGGCCACGTTTTAGCCACTGGACCACACTGTCCCATTGGGAATTGATGCCCAGCTCAGGAGTTTAGGCTTTAGCCTGGAGTGCATGGAGAGTCGGATTCAGTTTCTGACCAGGCATGTGAAAAATACACGAAAGAGCCTATTATAAATAATAAATACCAATGAGGTTCGAGTGGGCTGACCTGCACGGGGAAGACCAGGAAGTAGTTGCATGACCAGTGTGACGGCCATCGAAGCCTAAGTATGAGGTGGGAGCAGTGGGAAAGAAAGAAGACCCTCTCCTCGGTTCAGGGCCTGGAGGTTTCACCCACCCTGTGGTTGCCCCTACTTAGGGTAACCAACCTTTTTTGTTTGCTAAGGACTGAGGGGTTTCCTGGGACACAGGACTTTCAGTGCTAAAAGCAATTCCTTTCCATTCCTGTGCAAATCCGTGCAGAGAAGGTGGTCACCTATCATGATATGCCCAGGAGGAGGGTGACCACCTATGGTGATTTGCCAGTTACATGCCAGGAAATGATCTGCATTCTGGAAATACAGACGTGGCCCCTACCCCCAAGACGGCCCACAGGACAATAGGCAGGCGAAGCATTTAAAGAGATGACGACTCCGATTCAAACCCTAGCCTGAGAACCTCCATATGCCACAGGTGTGGCCCTAAAAAGACAAAAAAATAAATTTTAAAAAGAAGTGATGAGGAGTTCCCGTCGTGGCGTAGTGGAAACAAATCCAACCAGGAATCATGAGGTTGCCAGCTCAGTCCCTGGCCTTGCTCAGTGGGTTAAGGATTTGGCATTGCCATGATCTGTGGTGTAGGTCGCAGACGCAGCTTGGATCTGGTGTGGCTGTGATGTAGGCTGGAGGCTGTGGCTCTGGTGTAGGCCGGCAGCTGTTGCTTGGATTAGACCCCTAGCCTGGGAACCTCCATGTCTCCATGTGCCACAGGTGCCACCCTAAAAAGACAAAAAAAAAGTGATGAAATCTTTACTGAGTGCTATCATAAATGAATCCTGAAGGAGGGGGTAGACATCCAGTTTGGAAGTGGAGCACGTCAGACCTGCGTCTAAGAAGTCTTTCTAGGCTGAGCCTTGAGGATGAGAAAGAGCTGGCTTTGAAGGGCCTGGGCCAAGGAAGAGCCCTCTACGCAGAAAGCAAGAGAGGTACGTGCCAGGAATGACCACTTACTCTGTTCAACTGGACCCAGGCACATGCACAGCGAGTGGGGAGGTGAGAAGAGAGGCAGAAGGGGAAGATGTGGCAGCTCTGTGCTGTGCTGAGAGTCTGGGGTTTTCTGAAGCCAACTAAGTTTTGGACAGGGGAAGGGTATGTCTAGATTTCTTCTGAAAAGTGAACTGAGAGCAATGCAAGGAACGAACGGAAGTAGGTGAGGCTTATCCCTGCAGAGGAACAGCATCCTTCCCTCACTCATCCAATCCACAGGATTTGCTGAGCTAGGTCTGCTGAATGACAGCTGCTCCCTGGGGCGTGGGGATGGATGGAGAGGCTATGCCCTCCCAGAGTCATGTCCTAGGGCAGCCTTTTCATACTGGGCACAGAGAAGTGAGCTTAACAGAAAGGACCCATTTTCTCAATTTTCCCAAGGATGTACACAGCTCTTAAAAGAATCAGAGAGAGGAGTTCCCATCGTGGCTCAGTGGCTAACAAATCTGACTAGGAACCATGAGGTTGCGGGTTCGATCCCTGGCCTTGCTCAGTGGGTTGAGGATCTGGTGTTGCCGTGAGCTGTGGTGTAGGTCGCAGACTCAGCTCGGATCCCGCGCTGTGGCTCTGGCGTAGGCCAGCAGCTACAGCTCCGATTCCACCCCTAGCCTGGGAACCTCCACATGCCATAGGAGCGGCCCAAGAAATGGCAAAAAGACCAAAAAAAGAATCAGAGAGAATGGATGTGTGGATATGTATGACTAGGTCATTTTGTTGGACAGAAGAAATCAGTCTTTTAAATTAACTATACTCCAATAAAACTTAAAAAAAAAAAAAAAAAGAATGTAAACAGCTCTTACCATTCTAGGTACCTAAGAGATTAGTTACTTCACTAGATACAAAGG
The DNA here is from genome assembly GCF_054392235.1 of Sus scrofa. Taxonomy (NCBI): domain Eukaryota; kingdom Metazoa; phylum Chordata; class Mammalia; order Artiodactyla; family Suidae; genus Sus; species Sus scrofa. The sequence continues at coordinate 38,268,264 of NC_139389.1, read as the reverse complement.
AGGCCTTAGGGCATTAGAGCTTAATCCTCCTGGAACGCAGGGAGAGGAGACGTTATAAGGGTCTGAGGACTAAGCAGAAACCCATCTAAGAGAGAGCCAGGCAGTGGGGATGAAGAGGAGGATGAAACCAGGTATGGACCTGAGGGGGAGGCTGGCTAGGGGAGGGCGGTCAAAGGCAGACAGTGGGGGAGATGGAGGAGTCCAGGCTGACTCCAAGAAATCTCCCATGGGTCCATTAGCCAACATCAGGAGGAAAAGCTGGATTTGATTTGTTTTGTTTTATTTTTTAGGGCCACACCTGAGGCATATGGAAGTTCCCAGGCTAGGGTCGAATCGGAGCTACAGCTGCTGCTCTACGCCACAGCAACAATGGGTCTGAGCTGCATCTGTGATCTACACTACAGCACACAGCAACGCTGGATCCCGGACCCAAGAGCAAGGGCATGACAGGAACTCCTGTTTTGTTTTTTAATTGCACTTTTCATTTTAAAATCACTGTAGAAAGAGTTCCCATCATGGCTCAGTGGTTAACGAATCCGACTAGGAACCATGAGGTTTCGGGTTCGATCCCTGGCCTTGCTCAGTGGGTTAGGGATCCGGCGTTGCCATGAGCTGTGGTGTAGGTTGCAGATGCGGCTCAGATCCCTGTGTTGCTGTGGCGTAGGCCGGTGGCTACAGCTCTGATTGGACCCCTAGCCTGGGAACCTCCATAGGCCGCAGGAGCGGCCCAAGAAACAGCAAAAAGACAAAAATAAACAAATAAACAAATAGAAAAATAAGATAAAATCACTGTAGAAGTTCCCTGGTGCCTCAGAAGGTTAAGGATCTGGTGTTGTCACTGCTATGGTGCAGGTCTGATCCCCCGCCCGGGGAATTTTGGATGGCCAAAAAAAATTTGGGCACGGACAAAAAAAAAAAAAAGACCACTGTAGATTCACATGCAGTTGTAAGAAATAACATGGAGGAGTTCCCGTCGTGGCGCAGTGGTTAACGAATCCGACTAGGAACCATGAGGTTGCGGGTTCGGTCCCTGCCCTTGCTCAGTGGGTTAACGATCCGGCGTTGCCGCGAGCTGTGGTGTAGGTTGCAGACGTGGCTCGGATCCTGCGTTGCTGTGGCTCTGGCGTAGGCTAGGGGCTACAGCTCCGATTAGACCCCTAGCCTGGGAACCTCCACATGCCGCGGGAGCGGCCCAAGAAATAGCAACGGCAACAACAAAAGACAAAAAAAAAAAGGCAAAAAAAAAAAAAAAAAAAAAAGAAATAACATGGAGAAATCCAAGAATACCCGAAGGGCTAGTTTTTGTTTTTGGCTGTACCCACAGCATGCAGAAGTTCCCAGGCCAGGGATGGAACCTGCCTGGCAGCAGTGATGCAAGCTGGATCCTTAACCAGATGAGCCACAAGAGAACTCTGTAAAGGACTAGTTTTTTAAGAGACACTAAGTTCAACTTTGGGAAAGTGAGGTTGGGCTACCTGGGACCCAAAGAGATACATTCAAGGTTGTTCACAGAACATCACTACAGAGAAAACTCTGAAACAATCAGTTTTAAAAATTTTAGCTTGGGAATTTCTGCTGTGGTACAGTAGGTTAAGGATCCAATGTTGCTGCAGCTGTGGTTCAGACTCAGTCCCTAGCCTTGGAACTTCCATATGCCAAACTTTCAGGGAAAAAAAATTTTTGTTTCAGTTTATTGGCCTATTATCTTTCTTTACATTAGACTGTGAGCATCACAAGAACATGTCTGTTTTGTTCGCAACTGTGTAACCAGAGTGTATAGTACAATGTCTGCTACAAGGCAGGACTCAGTACGTTTCTAAAGGAATGAAATCAGATGTCCACCAGCAGGGGCATACTTAAATAAACTGTGATACATCCAATACCAATAGAAAAAGGAAAAGAGAAGGTGGCATTCTTTTTCTTGCCACCTGCAGAAATGTGAACAAAGAATGCTTATTTTAATTCAGTTTAATCAAATGTGGTATGAAAACTGAATTTTCTTTCTTTCTTTCTTTTTTTTTTTTTTTTTTGGTCTTTTTGCCTTTTTAGGGCCGCACCTGTGGCATATGGAGGTTCCCAGGCTAGGGGTCGAATCAGAGCTACAGTTGCCGGCCTGCACCATAGCCACAGCAATTCAGGATCTGAGCCGAGTCTGAGACCAACCACAGTTCAGGGCAATGTTGGATCCTTAACCCACTGAGCAAGGCCAGGTATCGAACCTGCATCTTCATGGGTGCTGGTCGGGTTCGCTAACCACTGAGCCAAAATAGGAACTCCTGTATTTTTCTTTATTTCAAGGTCAAACACCAACTTTTTAAATAGCCTGTGTCCTTCATTCTCTAGACTATGGTAGTGGACCTACTGAAGATCTACCTCCCTGGAATTTGTGTGGGTGCAGAAAACGTGTTCAAAGGACATCTGCAAAGAGTAGTCTTTTTCTCCCATCTGTAAGGATAGATATGATGACTCCCAACTTTCCACAATAAACCTTCTATAAAAACAGATATTCACTGAAGTTGTTGCTATGCCACAGTGGGTTAAGAGTCCAAGTGGGAGTTCCCGTCGTGGCGCAGTGGTTAACGAATCCGACTAGGAACCATGAGGTTGCGGGTTCGATCCCTGCCCTTGCTCAGTGGGTTAAGGATCCGGCATTGCCATGAGCTGTGGTGTAGGTCGCAGACGCGGCTTGGATCCCGCGTTGCTGTGGCTCTGGCGTAGGCTGGTGGCTACAGCTCCGATTCGACCCGTAGCCTGGGAACCTCCATATGCCGAGGGAGCGGCCCAAGAAATAGCAACAACAACAACAACAAAAAAAAGACAAAAAGACAAAAAAAAAAAAAAAAAAAGAGTCCAAGTGCACGGAGTTCCCGTCATGGCGCAGTGGTTAACGAATCCGACTGGGAACCATGAGGTTGCGGGTTCGATCCCTGCCCTTGCTAAGTGGGTTAATGATCTGGCGTTGCCATGAACTGTGGTGTAGGTTGCAGATGTGGCTCAGATCCTGCGTTGCTGTGGTTCTGGTGTAGGCTGGCAGCTACAGCTCCAATTAGACCCCTAGCCTGGGAAACTCCATATGCCACAGGAGTGGCCCAAGAAATGGCAAAAAAAAAAAGAGTCCAAGTGCAGCGCCTCAAGTCCTGCAAAGAGGTTCAATCCTTGGCATGGCACAGTGGATTAAGGATCTGGAGTTGCTACATCTGTGGCATAGGTCACAGCTATGGCTCGGATTCAATCCCTGGCCTGGGAACTCCATGTGCCAAAAGTGTGGCCATAAGATGAAAAATCAAAACAAAACAGATATTCATTGAATCCCTCCTTTACCTACTCTCCAGGATCAGAGTCCATTCCCTGCCTCCACTGTGCATCGGACCCCACCCTCCCCTACTCAGGATCACCCCAGCACCCCTTCCTGCTCTCCTCTACACCATCATCTTCACTCTCTCCTGGACCATCCCAATCAGTACACGATACATGCCATTATACTTCCTAACCCATCCTAATCAGGCTTTCACTCCCCCACCATTCCACCAAAACTGCTCTCAAGGTCACAGGTAAGCAGGTATTGCTAAGTCAATTCAGCTTCCTGTTTTTTGACCCATCAGCTGCATTTGCTAGAGCCGATCACTCCCTCTTGGTACATTCTCCTCTTTTAGCTTCCTGGAGACCATCAGCTCCTGATTTTCCTACCTCACCAGTGGATCTTCTTCTACTGGTTAGATCTCCCATAACTTTATTTACTTATTTATTTATTTATTTTTGTCCTTTTGGGGCCATACCCGCAGCATATGGAGGTTCCCAGGCTAGGAGTCTAACCAAAGCTACAGCTGCTGGCCTATGCCGGAGCCACAGCAACTCGAGATCCAAGCCACATCCGCGACCTACACCACAGCTCACAGCAACGCCGGATCCTTAACCCACTGAGCAAGGTCAGGGATCGAACCCGCAACCTCATGGTTCCTAGTCGTATTTGTTTCTGCTGGGCCACAATGGGAACTCCCCTCCCATAACTTTAACAGCAGTCTTTCTATTCCCTAACTACACTGTAGTCCACTTGCGTGCCTTTGAACACCACTGATATGCTGACAACTCCTACGTTTCTATCTCCAGCCCTTGACTCTGCCCCTGAACTCCTGCCTTCTCAATGTCTCCACTTACAAGTCTAATAAGCATATCAAAGGTAACACACCCGTCTGACCTCCTGATGTCCAACTCTCCTTCCAACTTGCTCTGGAAGCCTCTCCATCTCAGGTAATGTAACTCCATCAACTTGAGCATCAGCTGCTCAAGCAAATACACCCCAAGACTCTAATTCTCTTCCCTCTCAAGTCTAATGCCAGCCAACTTGGCAGACTCCCTCTCTCAAGGACCTCCAGAATCTGACCACTTGTTACTACTTCCACCGCCACACCCATGACCTGGGTCACCCTCATCTCTCACCCAGATCACTGTACTCCACTGGTTCTCAACTAGGGATGTCTTTACTCCCCAGGGGACCATGTCTGGAGACACTCGGCCTGTCATGATTAGGTGGGGGTTGCTACTGTCACCTAGTGGGTAGAAGCCAGGAATGCTGTTAAACCTCAGCCCAGGCACAGGACAGCTCCCACAACAAAATGTCAGTAATGTGAAAGCTGAGAAAACCTATCCCATTCCTATCAGTTCTCCTTGTTTCAATCTTTGCTCCCTTACAGTCTGACCTCAGGACCATTGTGGTGGTTCTCTTACAATAATGTAAGGCTGGTCTCACCTCTCTCTCCTTAAAACCATCCAATGATTCCCCATCTCACTCGGAATAGAAATCAAAGTCCTCACAATAGCCCCTGAAAGAAGCAGTGGGATCGGAGTTCCCATCGTGGCTCAGTGGTTAAAGAATCCAACTAGGAACCATGAGGTTGCGGGTTCAGTCCCGGCCTTGCTCAGTGGGTTAAGGACCTGGTGTGGTGTAGTTCGCAGACGCGGCTCAGATCTCGTGTTGCTGTAGCTCTGGCATAGGCCGGCAGCTACATCTCCGATTAGATCCCTAGCCTGGGAACCTCCATATGCCCCGGGAGCGGCCCAAGAAATAGCAAAAAGACAAAAAAAAAAAAAAAAAAGCAGTGGGATCAACAAACCCCCTTTAAGTTACCTGGCTTCCCACCCCACAATTTCCCCTTCGCTCTCTCCATTCCAGCTTTGCCATACAGTTCTAGAGACTTGGCTCCAGCAGATCCCCTCTGTCTGAAATATTATCCCCTCAAAAACCACTTAGAAAGTCCTTTTTGGAGTTCCCGTCGTGGCGCAGTGGTTAACGAATCCAACTAGGAACCATGAGGTTGCGGGTTCAATCCCTGCCCTTGCTCAGTGAGTTAAGGATCCTGCATTGCTGTGACTCTGGCGTAGGCCGGCAGCTACAGCTCTGATTCGACCCCTAGCCTGGGAACCTCCATATGCCGTGAGAGCGGCCCAAGAAATAGCAAAGAGACAAAAAAAAAAAGAGAAAGTCCTTTTTTTTGGCCATGCCCACAAGCATGTGGTTCCTCCAGGTCCAGGAACCCATGCCATTAGCAGTGACAACGCTGGATCTTTAATGCTTGATCCTTAACCAGCTGAGCCACCAGGGAATGCCCTCCTCCAAGTCTTTATTCAACTCTCAACTTTTTTTTTTTCCTTCTTAGGGCCACACCCACAGCATATGATGCAAGTTCCCAGGCTAGGGTCCATTTGGAGCTACAGCTGTTGGCCTACCCCACAGCCATAGCAATGTGGAATCCGAGCCGTGTCTGCAACCTACACCACAGCTCCCAACAAAGTTGGATCCTTAACCCACTGAGCAAAGCCAGGGATCGAACCTGAGTCCTCATAGATGCTAGCAGGGTTGTTTTCATTGAGCCACCACGACTTGAACTCCTCCCACCCTATTTAATAGTCTATCATACCAGCTGGTCTCCCCTCCCTCCCCTTAATCTGTTCAAATTTTTCCTTTCTCCATGGCACTTATTTTCTTAATGGGATCATATAATTTACTTATCACATACTGTTTCCCCATAGAATGGCAGCTCCAAGAAGACAGGAACCTTTGCTTGTTAAATGCTGCAGTCCAAGCACATAATAGATGCTCAGTAAGTATTCCATGAATAAATAGGAGGAGGCTTCTATTCTTTTTCACTATCACCTCCCACTTCTCCCCTCTGGCTGCAGGATACAAAGAATGCCTCTTCAAGATGAAACTTGACTTTGGGTAAATCCGAATGTCAACTATCAGTAAACATAGGGTTCGGGCAGGAGCCCTCTTCTGGAACCAGCAGCCTATCCACTCGCACTGTCACAAACACAGCCCTCTCCACCGGAGAGAGGAGGCTGCAGGTGGCTGTCGGGCGCAGCAGGGCACCGACCCGTCCCACTGAGCAGAGATCTCTGCAAAACCTGGGGAAGGAGAAAGAACGAGCAGCCCTTCGGCTCAGAGTATCCATTCGCGCTCTCCCCTTCCCACACCCCGCGATGGCAGCAAAGAGGACACGAAAGGCCACCAGTAGGATCTGGCCTCAGACACCATTTCCCTGAGCCAAGGGTCATCTCAGAATCCGTCCTTCTCAATTACACACTGCAAGCCCGATTATTCGAAACGGGAAATCGTGGCAACACGAAAGTGAGCAAGGGTGCAGGCGACTCCCCGGAGCCGGGGGAGGCGGGTCGGCGCCCCGACCTCCGGGCTGACCCCTGTCTTCCCCACTCTCCGTTCCCCACCCCTTTTGCTGGGTGGGGGCGCGCGGGCCTCGGCCCTCCAGGGAGGCAGGGCTGGGGCTGCCGGGCGTCAGGGGCTCCGCTGCGCGTCAGCATCTGTCGCCCCCGCGCCGCCCCTACTCACCAGCGTCTCCATGTCTGCTCCGCGCCACGCACGCCCGGGAAGCTCGATGCAGGAGGACACGGCGCCGGGGCTCCCGGGACCCGCTTTCGCGCGCGCTCGCCACACTGCACGCGCGCTCCGGGCACCCGCGCCACAGCCCCGCGCCACACCCGCCACTTTCGAATTTCAACGGCTGCCGCCAGCTCACCTCGCTCCGCACGCCAGGACCAATCCTCGCCGTGGCCGCAGCCGCGGGCCAATCCTAGCGCCCGCCGCCGCCGAGGCCACGCCCCGCCTGCCGGCGCCGTCTCCTTCCGGCTTCCCCGCCCGGGTAGAAAAGCTGGTTGGTCACACTTCCGGCTCCACAGCTTCTCCTCCTACCCTACCTCTCCTCTAGCGGTTGTCGCGCTGGACTTCCGGTTGGTCCGGGCCGCCGCTCGCCGCCTCGGAAAGTGCAGGGAACACCCCGCCCGTACGTAACTCCTGTGGGGGTGGGGACGCTGGCCGGAAGGAACTACGCATGCGCAAAGGGGACCGTGCCGGGCGCGTGGCAGGACGAGTGCCCCTATCGGCAGCGACAGGATGCGCACTCGTCAGCCCCGACGGGGTTAAGACGGTTATCGCCAGTGCGCGTCGTCTCTCCGCCTCGCGGAACTGATCCCGGCAGCGGAAGCTGTGTCCCTCCTGCGGAGGTGCGAGTGGCCAAGCCTGCCCGTTCCCCTCTCTTTTTGGCATCTGTCATCGAACTGAAGGACTTCGAGCACCGCTCGGCGCTCCAGGAGAGCGCAACGTGGGGGATTCGAGGACCAGGGGAGGACTTTTCTCTGCAGTGACTTTCCTCCCCCTGCCTTCTACGACCTGGGCGCTGTTCCTGGTGTTGCAGAACGGGCTTGAGACCTTCCCATCCTAGAACCCACCGAGAGACAACTGCTTCCATTTGTGGAGTATTTTATACTTTTCAGACTAACTTAACGTGCATCATCTCTTCGCTAGCTAATTCATTGTGCTCTATGTGCCAAGTGCTTCGCATTTCTTACCTGCAAGCCAGATGAAGGAACCAGGTCAACCTAAACCTTTCTAAAGAAAGGTTAAGTAACAAGTACTAAGTCACACTGCTCACCGAGACTGGATCTGGAGTTCACTAGCTTCCAAATCCAGGCTATGGTTATCTCACACTTCTTGTTGTAATCTTAGTAACACAAACAGCAGCCCCTTACCTGTGAATGATTTACAGGGTGGTATGCCAAACAGTCCTGGAGGTACGCAAGGCAGGGGTTTTATTTAGGAGACTGAAAGGCAGGGCACTAAGGGATTGTCTTGCTGCCTAATTGGAGATTGACAGAACCGGAAGTCGAGCCACCTAGTTTCCTATCCAGGGCTTTAACTTGAAATCACATGTGCTAGTGGAGAGGAGAGACTGTGGGGAGACACAGTGTTTGAAAACTCTGTCATCATCCCCCAACCTTTAAAATCCTAGGAAACCTACAAAGAGCAGGAGCTTGAACAGTGGGTAGTGATGGAAGAAACTGGAGAAGACCAACACTTAATGGATGAGGAAAGAGAACTGAGAAGGGAAACCTGAGAAGAAATGTATACCAAGAGGCATTTGTTGAAGTTAAAGAGCAAATGTTAGACGAGAAAACTATGGGCATTAAAGGGGAAAAAGTTGATTCATCTTGATGCAAAACTACTCAAAATGGTCACTACCCATTGATATTGGGGGAAAAAATAACCTGATAAAGGCAATCTTCAAATATCCAAGAGCACACATCACCATAATGAAGTTGAAAGCATTCCTTTTAAGAAGAAGGAAACCTGCTCTCAATAATCCCAAGATATATCCATGTTAAAAAATCCTTTTTTAAAAAAAATTTACTTTGGCTGCACCCAGAGCATGTGGAAATTCCTGGGCCAGGGATCAAACCTGAACAGTACAATGCTGGAAACTTAATCCATTCTACGAGGCCAGGGATTGAACCTGAATCCTCAAAAAGACGCTGGGTCCTTAACCTGGTGAGCCACAACAGGAACTGCTGGGAGAATTTTTTTTTTCTTTTTTTAAGGCTGCACCTGCAGCATATCAAAGTTCCCAGGCCAAGGGTTGAATCGGCTGAGCAAGGCTGGGGATTGAACCTGTATCCTCACAGACACTTATGTCAAGTTCATGTGTGTGTGTGTGTGTTTTAAGGGCCTCGCCCTCGGCATATGGAGGTTCCCAAGCTAGGGGTTGAATCGGAGCTCCAGTTGCCGTCCTACGCCACAGCCATGCCAGATCCAAGCTGAGTCTACGACCTACACCACAGCTCACTGCAACGCCAGATCCTTAACCCACTGAGCAAGGCCAGGGATCAAACCTGCATCTTCATGGATGCTAGTCAGATTTGTTTCTGCTGAGCAACAGCGGGAACTCCGAGGTTCCTAACTGGATGAGCCACAACAGGAACTGAATTGTTTTTTTAACCTCACTCTCCGTTTTAATTTGTTTTGTAAACACAGTGAAAACTTCAGTCTAATTGTACAGAAAGTTGGAATTGTAACCAGCAGCAAACATAACAGGATAGACCTAAGTCCCTGGCCAGCTGGATCTCCATTGACAGGTCACCTCCTCCCCCTTGCAGAGGGCCCCTGGGAAGGGAAGTCCTAGGAAGGAGAGGCACAGAGCTGCCAGTCCCCTTCAGAGTCACAGGCTGCCCATGGGAAGGAAAAGCACAAAAACAAGAGAACTGGTGTAACCTGGATCTCCTATCACTACATGCAGAAGAGTTATCTCTGACTGCTGGCCAAGCTGAGGGTGTTCTCTCCCCAAACTCAACAGTCCTTGGACATGCTGCCAGCATCCCCCAGGGGATGAGTTTCCAGGCCAGTGGTTCCCAAGCCTCTGCTCAACCAGAACCTGCAAGGTAAACTTGGGGCTGGGGGTGTAAGTGGGGAGGAGTAGACCAAGTCATAATTGTGGGTGTCCCCTGGGCAGAGTCTGAGGTCCCAGACTTAAGGACCTTGCTTTAGGAGGAAACAAGAGAGGGTGCCAGGTCACCAGCAAGTCAGCACTGTCGCCTAGTGCCCCAGGGGTACAAGGCTGTTCAACAGGGGCAACCTGAGGTCCTCCCTAGGCCAGCAGGGGATGACCCAAAGGCCAAAAGGAATGCATTCTTCTTGAGGATGACAGCCATGGCCAGTGGCCAGCAGCTGGTCCTTGCGGTGGAGTTCTTTGAGGATGTGGCCTGGGTGAGATGCAGGTGATGGATGCTCCCCTTCTCTTCCATCTCCACCCCCATCAGCGCCAGGATATCCCGTTCTTCAGTCAGCTTGCAAGGATCTCCTCTGTGGTGGTGGGAAGTTTGAGGGGTTGGAGCCTGTACCAGGGAAGCCCTCTTCCCCTCCGCCCACCAACTGGGGTCCACAGGGAGAGGGAAAGAGACAGGAATGGTCTCTTTTTTGGTAGACTGTTGACTGAAAATGAAGGAGAAATGATGGAATTTTAAAAATCACCATTCATGGGGTTCTCTGGTGGCTTAGCAGGTTAAGGATCCAGCATTGTCACTGCTGTGGCACAGGTTCAGTCTCTGGCCTGGGAACTTACACTTGCCACAGGTGGGATCAAAAAAAAAAAAAAAAATCACCATTTTATAAACGTCCTCATGCTTATTCTGACAAGTCATCAATGGATGCTAAGGCAGATCGGTGGAGATTTGGTGAGGTACCAGACACAGGCATTACAAAGGGACAGTGCTTTATGGTGGAGAAACCTGCCAGACTGGTTTGGCAGCACCAGAGTGAGATGGTTTCGCCTCTTGCAACTTTAAATGCTGTGCCGTGAGAACTTTCGATGCTGTGAACTGAGACGTGCTCCCCATTTCTCTCCTGTCCTTATGCACACTTGGGCTTGAGAGACATCTTGCAGAAATGAAAGGCCTGTACTCTTTAAAAGTGATTCTGGGAGTTCTTGTGGTGGCGCAGTGGTTAATGAATCTGACTGGGAACCATGAGGTTGCAGGTTCGATCCCTGCCCTTGCTCAGTGGGTTAAGGATCTGGCGTTGCCATGAGCTGTGGTGTAGGTCGCAGACTCGGCTTGGATCCTGCGCTGCTGTGGCTCTGGTGTAGGCCAGTGGCTATAGGTGCGATTCGACCCCTAGCCTGGGAACCTCCATATGCCACGGGAGCGGCCCAAGAAAAGACCAAAAAAAAAAAAAAAAAAAAAAAAAGTGATTCTGGATTTCCTGTCATGGCGCAGCGGAAACAAATCAGACTAGGAACCATGAAGTTTTAAACCCTGGCCTTGCTCAGTAGGTTAAGGATCTGGCATTGCCATGAGCTGTGGTGTATGTCGCAGATGCCACTCAAATCTGATGTTGCTGTGGCTGTGACCTAGGCCAGCAGCTGTGGTTCCAGTTCGACCCCTAGCCTGGGAACCTCCATATACCCTGGTGCAGCCCTAAAAATAATAAAAAAGTAAAATAAAGTGATTCATTCCAGGGAGTTCCCGTTGTGGCTCAGCTGTAACAACCCGACTAGGATCTGGAGGATGCAGGTTCTATCCCTGGCCTCACTCAGTGGGTGAAGGATACAGCGTTGCCCTGAGTTGTGGTGTAAGTTCCAAACATGGCTTGGATCCCATGTTGCTGTGGCTGTGGTGTAGGCTGTCAGCTGGAGCTCCAATTTGACCCCCAGCCTGGGAACTTTCATATGCCTCACCTGCAGCCCTAAAAAGCAAAAAACAAACAAAAAAACCCAACAGTGATTTGTTCTAAATGTAATAGTTTGCATCTACTAACCCCAAATCCCCCATCCATCCCACTCCCTCCCCCTCCAACTTGGCAATCACAAATCTATTCTCCAGGTCTCTGAGGCTATTTCTGTTTTGTAGATAGGTTTATTTGTGCTATATATTAGATTCCACATATGAGTAATATCAAATGGTATTTGTTTTCTCTTTCTGACTTCACTTAGTATGAGAATCTCTGGTTGCATCCACGTTGCTGCAAATGGCATTATTTCATTCTTTTTATGGCTGAGTAGTGTTCCATTGTGTATATGTACCATACTTTCTTCTTCTTTTTTTTTTCTGCGGCATATGAGAGTTCCCAGGCTAGGGGTCAAATCAGACCTACAGCTGCCCGCCTACACCACAGCCACAGCAACATAGGATCTGAACCATCTTCATCTGTGACCTACACCACAGCTCAAGGCAATGCCAGATCCTTAACCTACTGAGTGAGGCCAGGGATTGAACCCGCATCCTCATGGATCCTAGTCAGGTTCATTACCACTGAGCCATGATGGGAGCTCCAGTATCACATCTTAATCCATTCATCTGTTGATGGACATTTAGGTTGTTTCCATGTCTCAGCTATTGTGAATAGTGCTGCAGTGAACATAGGGGTGCATGCACCTTTTTCAACGAAAGTTTTGTCTGGATATATAGGAATGGATTTCTGGAACATATGGTAGTTCTATATTTAGTTTCCTGAGAAACTGCCATACATTACATTTAGAATGAATAAGTAATGAGGTCCTACTATACAGCACGGGGAACTATATACAATCTCTTGTGATAGAACATAATGGAAGATAATATGAGAAAAAGAATATGTATATATGTCTGACTGGTTTACTTCGCTGTACAGCAGAAATTGACACAACATTGTAAATCAACTGTAATAAAATTTTTTTAACTGAAAAAAAAAAAGTGATTCATGTAATACAGAGGTCAGAGGAACCACCCACATTGAAAAAGACTGCAGTATGTGATCCTGGACCAGGAAGGACAGAGACGTTTCTGGGACAGCTGATGAAATTGGAAGTATACTATGAACTAGATAGTGATGTGGACTTACAGTCTAGGATGATGTATACGTTTTGCCAAGGCTGCTGTAACAAAGTAACACAGGCCTAAATGGCTTAAACAATAGAAGTATATTATTACAGTTCTGAAGGCCAGGAAGTCAGAAATCAAAGAATGGACAGGGTTGGTCCTTTCCGCTGCTGTGGCAGAGAGGTCTATTCCATGCCTCTCCCTGGCTTCTGGGGGTTTGCTGACAACCTCCGCATTCCTTGACCTGTAGACACATCAACCCTATCTTTGCTTTCACCTTCGCATGACTTTCTCATTGTCTGGAGGGCTGTGTCCAAATCCCACCCCCCACCCCCCTCTTTTTTGTCTTTTTGGGGCCGCACCTGTGGCACATGGAAGTTCCCAGGCTAGGGCTCAAATCGGAGTTGTAGCCGCTGGCCCACACCACAGCAACGGAGGATCCGAGCCGCGCCTACGACCTACACCACAGCTCACAGCAACACCGAATCCTTAACCCACTGAGCAAGGCCAGGGACCAAACCTGCAGCCTCATGGTTCCCGGTCGGATTCGTTAACCACTGCGCCACAACGGGAACTCCTCCCTCAGGTTCTTAGACAAGAGACTGGATACAGTTCCCTGTACTGTGGAGCAGGACCCCATCACCCATGGGTTCTACATGTAACAGTCTGCATCTTCCAACCCCAACCTCCCCGTCAGCTCTGTCTCTCCCCTTTCCCCCCTGGCAAACACAAGTCTGCCCTCCATGACTATGATCTGTTTCTGTTTTGTAGACAGATCATTTGTGCCATATTTTAGACTCCACATGTAAGTGGTATCATATGGTGTTTGTCCTCTTTCTTAGTTCACTTAGTATGAGAGCCTCTAGTTCCACCCATGTTGCTGCCAATGGCAGTATTTTGTCCTTTTTTATGGCTGAACCGATATGTTCTTAAATGTTTTCTATAAATTTGAGATTACCTCAAAAAATTTTTGGAGTTCCCGTCGTGACACAGTGGTTAACGAATCCGACTAGGAACCATGAGGTTGCGGGTTTGGTCCCTGCCCTTGCTCAGTGGGTTAACGATCCGGCATTGCCCTGAGCTGTGGTGTAGGTTGCAGACGCGGCTTGGATCTTGCGTTGCTGTGGCTCTGGCATAGGCCAGTGGCCACAGCTCCGATTGGACCCCTAGCCTGGGAACCTCCATATGCCGCGGGAGCGGCCCAAGAAATAGCAAAAAGACAAAAAAAATTGTTTTTAAAAAATTCGATATAGTGCTGGGTTTGTGTTATACAAGGTCTTAGTGCTGACCTACCACAGGGAAATGATCAAAGTGTTGGGGGGTCTTATTGCAAACCTACCTGAGTGAGGGTATTGGAAATTAATACATTGTATTTACACAGCGCTTCATAATCCCCCCCCAAAAAAAAAATTGGAGTTGCCTGGTGGCTCAGAGGGGTAAGGATCCAGCATTGTCACTGCTGTAGTGTGGACCTGACCCCTGGCCTGGGAACTTCTGCATGCCACAGGTAAGCTCTGTGCCTGCCCCCCCTGCCCCCCGAGGCCAATAAAATCTCATTTCATTTGTCTCTCATGACAACTCTGTGAGGTAGAAGTTTTTTCAATTTTATTGAAAAACTGAAGAGTTCTCCTCATGGCACAGCGGAAACAAATCCGACTAGGAACCATGAGGTTGCGGGTTTGATCCCTGGCCTCTCTCAGTGGGTTAAGGATCCAGCATTGCTCTGAGCTGTGGTGTAGGTCACAGACACAGCTCAGATCCCGCTTTGCCATGACTGTGGTGTAGGCCAGCAGCTGTAGCTCCAATTCAATCCCTAGCCTGGGAACCTCCATATGCAACGAGTGCGGCCCTAAAAAGCAAAAAAGAAAAATACTGAAGATGAGTTCCCTTCATGGCTCAGTGGTTAAGGAACCCAACTAGCATCCATGAGGACTGGGTACCATCCCTAGCTTCGCTCAGTGGGATAAGTGCGTTGCCTTGACCTGTGGTATAGGTCGCAGATAAGGCTTGGCTCTGGCGTTGCTATGGCTGTGTCATAGGCCGGCGGCTACAGCTCGGATTTGACCCCGAGCCTGGAAACCTCCATGTGCCATGAGTGTGGCCCTAAAAAGACAAAAGACAAAAACAAAAAATGGCCCAAGGTCATGCTCACACAACTGTTGACGATAAACTGAGGCATGTTACGGAGTTCCCATCGTGGTGCAGTGGTTAACGAATCCGACTAGGAACCATGAGGTTGCGGGTTCGATCCCTGGCCCCACCCAGTGGGTCAAGGTCCAGTGTTGCCATGAGCTGTGGTGTAGGTGGCAGACACGGCTCGGATCCCACGTTGCTGTGGCTCTGGCGTAGGCCAGTGGCTACAGCTCCAATTAGGCCCCTAGCCTGGGAACCTCCATATGGTGCTGCGGGAGCGGCCCTAGAAAAGGCAAAAAGACAAAAATAAAATAAAAATAAATAAATAAACTGAGGCATGTTAAGGTCTTTTAAGTTCACTTGAGCAAAAATGCATTGGAATGGGCCTGGGCCAAACAAGAAGTGGTTGTGAGCACTCCTCAGACCTGAGCCAGAGGAAAGACTTAAATGGATAAAGTGCAGAAGCAGAGGATGGAAATTACTTGATTGGCTGTAGCTTAATGCCTGTTTATGATTGGCTGTCCTTGAGCGTTTTGATTAGGTAATCTTGAGGCATTTATGGGTTTAAATTTTGGCTTGTTTGACTAGACCTCCGTGACATTAGAACCACCTCGGTCTAATGGCCTCTTGGTTTAATTAACTTAATAGAACTAATAAGCGATTAGTTCCGATCTGATCCAGTCTTCTTTGACTCGCGACCTCCTGCGGTGGCAGTAAAGAACAGGAGTTGACACTAAACAAAATTGTGCTATGTCTGCTTCATTTGGGGAGTAAACAAGGTCTCCCCTCCCCCCGCAACAGTCTTCTTCATAAGGTCAACACGGAGTTCAGACCCCAGAGGCTCCAGATCTGAGGTCCACTACCTCGTGGGCCGCTTCCTCCGCTGTCCACGCTCCACCGCAACCACCACTTACGGGGTGTGGACGCACGTCTGCACATGGACTTCAATCTCCCTTGCGAACCTTCTGTGTCTGAGGAACAAGATCAAGAAAAAGGCCTGCAGCCCTTGCTCCGGAGACAGCCTCCCGCACATTTCCCAGCCGCAGCTCCCAGACCCGGACCCCTCCTGCGCAGCCGCACTCTCCTCTATTACGGCCCCTACAGTTAAGTCCCAACCATCCCCCCCTCGCCCCGCTGACTGACGGATCGACCGATCGTAGTCTTTTTCATCTCATAAAGCTCCGCTTGGGCCCCTGCAGTCCAGTTAGGACCGTCCTCGAAGCCACGGAGGGAGCGCGCAGGGATCTCAGCCCCATCCCTCCGCGGCCAGCAGAACTACAAGCCCGGGGAGCGACCACGCCTGCGCGCGCGTTGGAGCCGCCACTGCTCGCACCCCCTCCCCCTCGGTTAGGAAAGTCGGTGCCCACCCACCACGACCCACTGCAAAGCCAGAAAGGGCTTTAGGTGCTTGACTGACGGCGGCTCACGGTAGCCGACTAGGTCCACCTGCTCTTTATTTGTCCGGAGAGGCCCAAGACCCTGAGCCTTAAGCCGAGAGAACCAGAATGACATCGACAGTCCCAGCTGGCAGGTCTCTGTTGGGCCTTCAGTTTCCGAGAAACAGGATAGCAAAGCTGGACAGACTTTGGCAATGATTTAATCAGGACCATTCACATTGCATTGACTGTTCCAAAGGCTCAGAGGCCCTCCTATCCTTTCTTTCTCTCCATTGGGGGAATTGGGGTCAAGCTCGGCAGGTGCAGGACTTGCCAACACCACGCCCCTTAATCGTGGCAACGCTGAGTAAGGGCTTCCATCCCAACCTCCTTGACCCAACCAGCTGTCCGACTGCGGGTTAGTATGGCTGAGGAGGAGGGCGATGTGGACGAGGAGGATGTGTTCCTGGCATTTGGCCGGCAGCCCTCTCCACCCAGGGGTCCCCTGCGTCGGGCCATGGATAAGGCTTTCTTTATCTTCCTGGTCTTCGTCCTGACACTGTTGATGATGGAGGCTGTTTATAAGCTGCTGTGGCTGCTACCATGGGCAAAGTTTGGAGACTGGCTCCTGAGAACACCTCAGAAGGAGGAAGAGCTGGAACTATGACCACCCTTCCTGTAAACATCCTCCCCCACGCAAGGAGGTGAGAAGAGGGAAATGGCACTGTTGGGGCTTTGAAATATGAGGGATTTGAAATATGAGTGCCTTGATACCCACCACGAACTCATTTAAAAATACAATTGAGGGAGTTCCCATCGTGGCGCAGTGGTTAACAAATCCGACTAGGAACCATGAGGTGGTGGGTTCGGTCCCTGCCCTTGCTCAGTGGGTTGATGATCCGGCGTTGCCCTGAGCTGTGGTGTAGGTTGCAGACGCGGCTCGGATCCTGCGTTGCTGTGGCTCTGGCATAGGCCGGTGGCTACAGCTGCGATTAGACCCCTAGCCTGGGAACCTCCACATGCCTCGGAAGTGGCCCAAAGAAATAGCAAAAAGACCAAAAAAAAAAAAAAAAAAATACAATTGAGAATCTTTCCTTTTCTTTCTTCTTCCAGCATTCTTTTTTCTCCTGGAACTCCTATTACCATGCCACTTCCCCACAGATAATTTTATGCTTTTATTGACCAATCTATCACAATTTTGTTTGTCTATGTATATATTTATTGAGGTGAAAAATATTTTTCTTTCTTGCGACCATAAGACTCTAGTTGTCTAATCTTTTATTTATTGTTTAATTTTTGGCCATGCCTGCAGCATATTGGTAGTTCCCAGGCCAGGAATGGAATCCAAGCTGCAGCTGCAGGCCTACACTGCAGCTGTGGCAACAGGGGATCCTTTAACCCACTGCTGCCCAGCTGGGGTTCGTAGGATCCAAACTGTGCCTCCGCATCTACCTGAGCCACTGCAGTCAGATCCTTAACCCACATCACCACAGTGGGAACTCCAAGACTAGTTTTTAGAAAAATTTCTTCTGGGTTATCATTACAATTTTGTCGTGTGTGTGTCTTTTTGGGGCTGCACCTGCAGCATATAGAAGTTCCCAAGTTAGGGGTGAATCAGAGCTGTAGCTGCCAGCTTACACAACAGTTCACGGCAACGCCAGATCTTTAACACACTGAGTGAGACCAGGGATTGAACCCACATCCTCATGGATACTAGTCGGGTTTTTTACCGCTGAGCCACAACAGGAATTCTTATCATTACAATTATTATGAGAGCAGACTTGATCAAATAGCATAAAGATTGTACACATATTCATAATGGTTAAAATAAAAACTACATTTAGGAGTTCCCATCATGGCTCAGTGGTTAACGAATCTGACTAGCAACCATGAGGTTGCGGGTTAGATCCCTGGCCTCGCTCAGTGGGTTAAGGATCTGGCGTTGCCGTGGGCTGTGGTGTAGGTTGCAGATTCTGCTCAGATTCCGTGTTGCTGTGGCTCTGGTGTAGGCTGGCGGCTACATCTCCGATTAGACCCCTAGCCTGGGAACCTCCACATGCCACAGGTGCGGCCCTAGAAAAGACAGAAAGACAAAAAAGAATTACATTTAAAATGAGATAAGCAGGAACTGCCTGGAGGCTTAGTGGTTTAAGGATCTGGCATTGTCACTGTTGTGGCTTGGGTCGATACTGTGGTGCAGATTTGATCCTTGCCCCTTCGAATGTATGCATGCTGCGGGCAAGGCCAAAAATCAAAATAAAAAAATGAGACAAATGATATTTATGATACATTGATGAAAGAAACAGGCTACATGTCTCTTCTTTATTTAAGACAAGGTAAGATTATCCCCAGGAGCTTTCATGGTTGAGAACTATTCTTGCATTTTTTTTTTTTTTTTAAGGAGAAAGTTGGGGGGGTTCCCTTTGTGGTGCAGCGGAAACGAATCCGACTAGGAACCGTGAGTTTGTGGGTTCAGTCCCTGGCCTTGCTCAGTGGGTTAAGGATCCGGCATTGCCGTGAGCTGTGGTGTAGGTTGCAGAAGCGGCTCAGATCTGGCGTTGCTGTGTGGCTGTGGTGCAAGCCTGCAGCTACAGCTCCAATTAGACACCTTAGACACCTAGCCTAGGAACTTCCATATACCACTTGTGGGGTCCTAAAAAGCCAAAAGATCAAAAAAAAAAAAAAAGATGAAAAAAGGAGAAAGCTGGAGTTCCCGTCGTGGCGCAGTGGTTAACGAGTCCAACTAGGAACCATGAGGTTGCAGGTTCGATCCCTGGCCTTGCTCAGTGGGTTAAGGACCCGGCATTGCCGTGAGCTGTGGTGTAGGTCGCAGACACAGCTCGGATCCGGTGGTGCTGTGGCTCTGGCATGGGCCGGTGGCTACAGCTGACTGGACCCTACATATGCCGCAGGAGAGGCCCTAGAAAAAAGGCAAAAAGACCGAAAAAAAAAAAAAAAGGAGAAAGCTGTGTGAGCGTGACCTTGGGCCAGTCACCTGACGTTTCCTCAGGTTTTGGTTTTTTTTTTGTTTTTTTTTTTTTGCTTTTTTAGGACCGCACCCCGGACTTAAGGAGGTTCCCAGCCTAGGGGCCTAATTGGAGTTTCGGCTTCCAGCCTACACCAGAGCCATAGCAACACCAGATCCCAGTGGCATCTGCGACCTACACCACCGCTCACGGCAACGCCGGATCCTTAACCCACTGAGCGGGGCCAGGGATTGAACCTCATGGGGACTAGTGGGGTCTGTTAACCACTGAGCCACTACGGAAACTCTTCTGCTATATTTTAATAAAATTTATCTTTAAATGTGCAACAAGAAAATAAAGTGGCAAGATGCCCAACATTTGTGGAGTATGCAGGGATCCAAGAGGTGGGAAACTCAGCGACTGGACCGGTGTTAACTTTTTGGTTTCCCCAGAAGTTCACCTTTGGACCCAGCTTTGCTTCCGTGAGTCCCTCCAGCTTCCCTAAAGCTGGGCTAGGTGGGGGTCCAGGCGAGGCGGGCGTCAAAGTTGGTTTCTTCTCTTTTTGTTCTTTCATCAGCACTTCCAGAAGAAAAGACGAGACTCCGAGGCCTTTTACGAGCCTCATTTCGTCTCACAGTCCATACAGCGGCAATCTGCAGATTCTCCTCAGAGCCTCCTCCTCCTCACAACGCCCGTCCTCAGGCCCTGGAGCTTCTGGACAAAGCCCGGCCTCCCGGCCATCATCGCCTCCGCCTCGGGGACCTCCTCCAGAAAAGACGTCGTAGAACCACCTAGATTCTACCTACTTGGTTGGCCAATAGTTCTGTAGTGGAAAGCAAACCAGCAACAATAACAATAATAATAAAACACATTTGTACAGCTCGTGGTGCTCATTTGTATCCCGTGTTAGGACTTCGCAATTGGGCGAAGTAGGCACCTGTCGGTAGAAGTAGCAGCTGGACAGCGAAAAGGAGAGCGGGCCCATAGAAGGGAATGGCAGGTACAGTCGATTAAGCCAGGGAAACTGGTACCTGGCAGGTAGGAAATCGGCGCCAGAGGGCTTGTCAATAGCGCCGCGGATGGAAAAGGTTTTATTTTCCTCTCAAGAGGCTCCCCCCATTCCGTGCATCCCTGTGCAGCCTCGGAGGGCTCAATTCCTTTGCTGCTCTGTTCCGTACCCCCCCCCCCCCCCCTTGGGAAGGTGGCTCTGTCCTCCCCGCACGCGACGCGCTGGCGGTTGGCCGGCTGCGGGAAGCTTCTGATTGGCCGAGTCGCAGAAGCACCGGGTGAAAAGAGCTTCACTGGCGGCGCGCCCCCACTCGGGGCGTAGCCAACGCCGTACGGGAAAATGGCGGCCCGCATGTACCTTGAGAGGCCCCGAATGGGGGATGGAGGGGCGCAAATCCGCCCCCTGCAGGTCAGGGAGAAAGGCGCCTCAGACTATGTGGGCGGCACTGGAGGTGCTCGAGGAGGCGGGCCTACTGTCACTTCCGGCCACTGGGGAGACTGGGATCCGTACGGCAACATGGCCGCACCCAGGAGCCTGTAGGCGGAAACTCCGCCGCTTCCGGTCCGGAGTAGGGCCTGCGGTGGGAGGGGGAAGGAAGGCGGAGGGAACCATGCGAGGTTCTGAGATCCGCGGCGAGTGTCGCCTCGAGAGACCGTTTCTGAGGTGGGGGCCGGGCGGTGCGGGGGGCGAAGGCGGGGCGGGAATGTCGAGGTCGAGGTACTCGGGAGTCCTGGGCGTTGAGTCTGAGGGGCAGGCTGAGGTACCTTCCTTACTATCCCTGAAGGGGTGTGGGGGGGCCGGGGGCTGAACTGGGGGAGGGGGACTTGGCGGGAAGCTCCTCCGGGGGCAGGGCCGGCCTCAGGACTAGAGTGTGAGAGCAAGCAGGAGAGACCAGTGTGGGGCCCACGGTCGCTTACAGGTCACACGGAGAGAATGGGGAGGCTCGGGTTGGTGTGAGAGAGAGGGGACTGGAGCCGAGCTATCTCCGACTGCCGCCCCGGCTGGAGGAGACCCACCGGAGGGCGGGGTAGGGAGGTGGTCTTGGCAGGAGAAAGGGGAGTGGATGTGGGGAGGACCAACCCTCGCCTCGGAGAGGCTGGGAGTTGGGGTGATCCTACAGGACGGGGCGAACCTGTGGGAGAGCGGAAGGGGGACACGGGGAGGTGGTGCCAACGAGGGTGTGGTATCTGTTCCAGGGGGTGTCGAGGAAATCTGGAGTGCAGTGTGAGAGGTGGTCCGGGGTTGAGAAGAATCAACTTGCCACCTATGAGAAATAGTGGGGAAATGCAACCGAAAGACCGGATGTCGACGTGAGGGGTGGAGCTGGGGGTGGGACTTCAGGTTTTCCGAGGGTTTGGGGCTCTCGTAGTAAAGGGACAGAAAAACACGGTACTAATGGTTGCTGAAGACAGGCAGTGAGGACACTGTTGGGCATGGCTGGGTGTTTTTGAAAACCAAGAAGACAAAAATGTGTGAGATGAAGGGATGGGGCTCTGCTGGAGGGGCTCTTTCTGAGGCCCCGTCCCCTTCCAGCAGGAATCACGAAAACCCCACCACTTCCTCCCTCCGGGGGATTTGATCCCCCATGGCCACCGCTAACAGCATCATCGTGCTGGATGATGATGACGAAGATGAAGCAGCTGCTCAGCCAGGGCCCTCCCACCCACCCCCCAACCCAGCCTCACCCAGGGCAGCCCCCATTCCAGCCTCACCCAGGGCAGAAGCCCCTGGCTCCTCCCAGCCCCATGGGGCTGGAGGAGGCAGTAGTTCGGGCGGCAAGAAATGCTACAAGTTGGAGAATGAGAAGCTGTTTAAAGAGGTGAGCTTTAGGGGAGAGGATTCTTGTACTCCAGGGAGGGGGCTGGCCGACTGGCTCTCTTGTCTTGTCTTCCCCACTAACCCCACCTCGCCTTCTTTCTCTCAACCCATCCCTTGTCCCTTTCCCCGTGAACCTTCCAGTTCCTTGAACTGTGTAGGAGGCAGACAGCAGACCACCCTGAGGTGGTCCCGTTCCTCTCTAGCCGGCAGCAGCGGGCCCACTCACTGTTTTTGGCCTCGGCGGAGTTCCACAACATCCTCTCTCGGGTCCTTTCCCGGGCTCAGAGCCGGCCCGCCAAGCTCTATGTCTACATTAACGAGCTCTGCACTGTTCTCAAGGCCAACTCGGCCAAGAAGAAGATGAACCTGGCCCCTGCTGCCACCACCTCTAGTGAGCCCTCCGGGAATGACCCCCCCACAGGCCCCTCCTCGGACCCCATAAATGCTGAGACCACTGCCTCTGAGGCCCCAAGGACCCGTGGTTCCCGGCGGCAGATCCAGCGCTTGGAGCAGCTTCTTGCGCTCTATGTGGCAGAGATCCGGCGGCTGCAGGAAAAGGAGCTGGATCTCTCAGAACTGGACGACCCGGACTCCACTTACCTGCAGGAGGCCAGACTGAAGCGTAAGCTGATCCGCCTCTTTGGGCGGCTGTGTGAGCTCAAAGAATGCTCTTCTCTGACGGGCCGGGTCATAGAGCAGCGCATCCCCTACCGGGGCACCCGCTACCCGGAGGTGAACAGGCGCATCGAGCGGCTCATCAACAAGCCAGGGCCTGATACCTTCCCTGACTATGGAGACGTACTTCGGGCTGTCGAGAAGGCAGCTGCTCGGCACAGCCTTGGCCTCCCCCGACAGCAGCTCCAGCTCATGGCTCAGGATGCCTTCCGAGATGTGGGCATCAGGTTGCAGGAACGTCGCCACCTCGATCTCATCTACAACTTCGGCTGTCACCTCACAGACGACTACAGGCCAGGTAGGCCTTAGCAGGGTCTCCCCAGTCCCTTGGTGTGTTGGCCTATGCTGGAGGAAGCTCTCTGGAGTCCCTCCTTCTAGGATTCTGGGTGAGTGCTCTGACCTATGTCTTCCCATGCAGGTGTCGATCCTGCCCTGTCAGATCCTGTCCTAGCCCGGCGCCTGCGGGAGAACCGGAGCTTGGCTATGAGCCGACTGGATGAGGTCATCTCCAAATATGCAATGATGCAAGACAAGAGTGAGGAGGGCGAGAGACAGAAGAGAAGGGCTCGGCTCCCCCAGGCCACCTCTGCCCACTCTGCAGAACCCCCCAAAGCCTCCTTGGATTCTGGCGAGGTATGGAAGGGCCACACCCTTGAGAGAGACCCTGTCCTTCCCCTGCACTGGCCAGGAGGGAGTCCTTGGGACTGATGGCGGAGTGTGCAGAAGGGATGCAAGAACCAGTCCCTCAAGGGGGCAAGGGATTCCTTAGAGAAACTCCTTTGTCCCCCGAAGGGCCCTAGTGGGATGGCCTCCCAGGAGTGCTCGACCACTTCCAAGGCTGAGACAGATGATGAGGAAGATGAGGAAAGTGATGAGGAGGAGGAGGAGGACGAGGAAGAAGAGGAGGAGGATGAGGAGGAAGACGAGGAGGCCACAGATTCCGAAGAAGAGGAGGAGGATCTGGAACAGATGCAGGAAGGTCAGGGGGACGATGAAGAGGAGGAGGAGGAGGAGGAGGAGGAAGCAGGTATGTCAGGAAGACAGTCTTCTCGTGTGTCAGCTCCCTCGACTGTTGGGCACCAGCCCCATCATCTGAGATCCTTCCCATCCTCTCAGCACTTCTCTTCCCCTAGTTCTTACTCTATCCTCTCCTCTTTTCTTTTCCAGATAAGGATGGAGATAAGAGCCCCATGTCCCCACTACAGATCTCCACTGAGAAGAACATGGAGCCTGGCAAAGGGATCAGCAGGTCTTCAGGGGAGCAGCGAAGCAAAGCACTTGGGGTGTCGCCATCTTCACTGTCAGAAGAGCCCCCGGCCCCCTCCAGCATTGATGCTGAAAGCAGTGGCGAGCGTCTTGAGGAGTTGCCCCTGGAGGAGGAGAGCCCTGCGTCTCAGCTCTTTGAGCTAGAGATTGAAGCCTTGCCCCTGGATACTACCCCGTCCCCTGAGGAGAGGGATGTGTCGTCTTCCAGGAAGCCATCCGAGGAGCCCCTCACCACTGTCCTGGAGAACGGAGCAGCCATGGTCACCTCCACTTCCTTCAATGGCGGTGTCTCTCCACACACCTGGGGGGACTGCATTCCCCCCTGCAAGAAATCTCGGAGGGAGAAGCCAAGAGAAACAGGGCCATTAGGAAACAGGTAACTGCACAAGGAGGAGCAAGAGGGAAGCCAAGGAGGGCCTGCGGGGGGCTTTCTGAGGGCACTGTTGCGGAGCCCAGGCTGCTGGGAGAAGTGGACGCTGCCTCGCAGCCTCAGGCTGCCCTAAGCCTCCACACCATACGTTTCTGTCCTCAGCTGCGTGGCAAGGCCAAGGGCAGTGCGAGAGAAGGAGGGGAAGAGGACGCGGGCCCTGCCCAGCCCCCCTTCCCCCTTGGCCTCCGTGGCTCCGGTTGCTGACTCCTCGACCAGGGTGGACTCTCCCAGCCACGGCCTGGTGACCAGCTCCCTCTCTAGCCCATGTCCAGCCCGGTTGGCCCAGAACCCCCAGGCCCAGCCCTCCAGACCCAGTACCTGTAAGGTGAGAGGGGAAGCTGTCCCCCGACTCGGTTCCTGGCGCGCCCACCGCAGCCCTCCCCTCCGCCCCGGGCCGTGCTGACCGTCTCGCTCCCCGCAGATGAGTGTGGCCACGCAGTGCGACCCCGAGGAGATCATCGTGCTCTCGGACTCCGACTAGCTGCCCCCGCGCTCCCTGCTCCACTGCGCTCGGGACAGAGGATGGAGGCAGGAGGCACTGAGCTGGTCCCCGTTTGGTGGTTTCTTTTAAAAACACAAAGCTTAAGTTTTACACAGAAACATTAATAAACAATAAAGTTCTTTTCTTATGGTACCCATGTCTTCCTTGTCTTGCCCTGGCGGCTGTCTAGTCTCAGGCCTGGGACGGATGGACCCCGCGCCCTCCGCCCGACTCGAGGCGGACTTTACTTTCCCACTCGGGGCGGCCAATCAGGGGGCCGACTCGGAGTGAGTCGGCCAATCCAGGCCTGTGTGGGGCGGGGCTTGGGGGACTGTCAAGCTAGGAGGCCACTGCGAGGAGATCCCACAGTCCCGCTAATGACCACAGCACAGGGGCGGGGCCAGGCGGCGAGGGCCTGGACTCCTTGCCACTGGGAAGAGGCAGGCTTACGGAATTAAAGGGGAAGGAGAGCCTCGGCCGAACCGTGTCCTGAGCCCCCAGCGGCGGAAGAGACCCGGTACCTTTAAGATGGAATGAGGCCGTGGTTCGTTAAAGGAGAAGTGGCCGAGTCGGCCGAGTATTGCCCAGCGGCTCGGGCGGGGTGCCGGCTTGTGCCTTTAAAGCCGGAGAGGCGGGAGGCGAAGCGGAGGCGGAGGGCGGAGGGAGTCGGCGCAAGATGGCGGCGGGAGGGGCCCGGGCTGCGGCTCTGGCCGCCGAGTGAGGGGCGGGGGGGCCCGGGGGCGCGCGGCCCGGTAAGCGGGGACGCGCGGGGTTGGGGGGCGCCTTCCGGGTGGGAGAGGAGATCGTTGTAGCGCTTGGGGCGGAGCAGAGGGGGGCGGAGTCCGATGTGGGCGGGGGGTACACAGGGGGCGGAGCCAAAAGGCCGTGGGGGCGGGTCTATGGTGGGCGTGGTCGAAAACGGGCGTGGTTAGCGATAACTGGGGGCAAGGGGCGTGGCCGGCAAAAGATCCAGGGGTCTTAGCCTAAAGGGAAATGGAGAGAGCGGTGGTTTTCAATACTGAGAGCTGACCTGCGCCCCTACCAAGGAAAAGGTACAAAACTCCAAAAGGGTAAATTTTGGAAACTCAAGCTCTCAGGCAATTGTGAATTTCTGAAGGGAGGCACCCAGCTCCCCAAGAGCTTCTTGTTTCTCTTAACCTACAAGGAAGGAGCACTGGATTTGCAGTTAGAACACCTGCATTTGTGGGCGCTGCCCCTTACTAGTGTGACCTTGGATAATCTCTTACTCTTTCTGAGCCTCAGTTTCCTCATCCGTCAAGTGGGGTTGACAGGAATACCCACCTTACAGTGTCGTTGTGGGAAGTTACTTGGAGAATAAGTGCGAACAAGCTTTTAAACTGTACAGGGCTGTGTCATTATGAGATGTTATCTTTCTTCTTTCTTTTCCTTTCCAGAGACCCCCCCGGCCGCCCTCCTCCTCCCCTTGTTCCTGTGGCTGGGGGGGTACCCCTCCCCTCCACACCATGGAGCCATCTCCTATGTCTCCGGGTGGGGCCGCACTCCCTCTGCCTCTATCACTGGCCCCCCCGCCACTGCCCCTGCCTGCGGCTGCGGTGGTACACGTGTCCTTCCCTGAGGTGACCAGTGCCCTCCTGGAGTCCCTCAATCAACAGCGGCTGCAGGGCCAGCTCTGTGATGTGTCCATCCGAGTGCAGGGACGGGAGTTCAGGGCTCATCGTGCTGTTTTGGCTGCGTCCTCCCCTTATTTCCACGACCAGGTCTTACTCAAGGGCATGACCTCCATCTCACTGCCCAGCGTCATGGACCCCGGAGCCTTCGAGACTGTGTTGGCTTCAGCTTACACTGGCCGGCTCAGCATGGCCGCTGCCGACATTGTCAACTTCCTCACAGTGGGGTCTGTGCTCCAGATGTGGCACATCGTGGACAAGTGCACTGAACTCCTCCGAGAGGGCCGGGCTTCAGCCACCACCACCACCGTCACTACTGCTGCAGCAACATCCGTCACTGTCCCTGGTGCAGGGGTCCCCCCCGGGAGTGGGGGCAGTGTAGCCCCTGCTGCTGTGGGCTCCGTGCGCTCTCATGCCTCCAGCCGGGCCAGTGAGAATCAGTCCCCCAGCAGCAGCAACTACTTCAGCCCCCGGGAGTCCACTGATTTCTCCTCTTCATCCCAAGAGGCTTTTGCGGCTTCTGCAGTGGGCAGCGGGGAGCGTCGAGGTGGTGGCCCTGTGTTCCCAGCCCCGGTGGTTGGCAGTGGAGGGGCTACCTCTGGGAAGCTGCTGCTGGAGGCAGATGAGCTGTGTGATGATGGCGGGGATGGGAGGGGGGCGGTGGTCCCTGGGGCTGGGCTCCGGCGGCCGGTCTATGCACCCCCCAGCATCGTACCACAGAAACACTGGGTGTACGTGAAGCGGGGTGGAACCTGCCCCGCACCAGCACCCCTGGCTCCCCAAGACCCAGACCTGGAGGAAGATGAGGAGGAGGAAGACTTGGTGTTGACCTGTGAGGATGATGAAGATGAAGAGCTGGGGGGTGGCTCCCATGTTCCACCAGGGGGAGAACCTGAGACGACCCTTAGCATTAGTGATGTCCGGACCCTGTCTGAGCCTCCAGACAAGGGAGAGGAGCAGGTCAATTTCTGTGAGTCCTCCAATGACTTTGGCCCCTATGAGAGTGGGGGTCCCGGAGGGGGGCTTGAGGATTCAGGGGGACCAACCCCTTCCTCCTATGCTCCCTCCCACCCTCCTAGGCCCCTGCTTCCGCTGGACATGCAGGGCAACCAGATCCTAGTCTTCCCATCCTCTTCATCCACCTCCTCCTCCTCCTCACAGGCTCCAGGCCAGCCACCAGGGAACCAAACTGAACACGGGGCTGTGACGCTGGGGGGCGCGTCAGCAGGGGCCCTGGGCATGCCGGGTGGCACTGGTGGGACCCCTGGAGGAACAGGCAGTGGGGATGGAAATAAGATCTTTCTGTGCCACTGCGGGAAGGCCTTCTCCCATAAGAGCATGCGCGATCGGCACGTGAACATGCACCTGAACCTGCGGCCCTTTGACTGCCCCGTGTGCAACAAGAAGTTCAAGATGAAGCATCACCTGACGGAGCACATGAAGACTCACACAGGCCTCAAGCCCTACGAGTGCGGCGTCTGCGCCAAGAAGTTCATGTGGCGAGACAGCTTCATGCGCCACCGGGGACACTGTGAGCGCCGGCACCGCCTAGGTGGGGGCGGGGCCGGGGCCGGGGCTGGGGCGGGACCCGGGGGGCCCACCGGGCCAGCCGTGCAACCCAAGAGAGAGTCTCCAGGCCGGGGCAGCGGCGACGAGGCGAGTGGGACCACGCCCCCGCCCAGCCGACGGGTCTGGTCCCCGCCCAGTGTCCATAAGGTGGAAATGGGCTTCGGTGGGGGCGGAGGAGCAAACTGAAGAGGCGGGCTACTGGGGGTAGCCTGCGAAGGAGGGAAGAGGAACGGGAGCCAGGGGCCCTGTGGCTCTTACGTGGTGTCCCCACACACCTACTGTCTTCCTATCTCAATAGACTTGTACATATTCTGGAGTTGGGACCGCGTTGCACCACGGATCACCCCTTTCCACTCTGCAGCCCCTCCTCCCCAAAGTATCCCCAAACCCAGCCCTTCGTCCCCCTCAGATGGGTACACTGAAGCCCCAGCCCCAGAGTAGAATAGGGCGCACTCGGTGGGGAGTGGGGAGGGAGAGGGGGCTAGTGGAGCATCCTGGAGTCGCTGGGTCAAGGGTCAGGTGGTTGTAGTCTGTACCTGAAGTCTGTGTTTGTGTTGTTGTGGGGACCAGGTCTTTGAGCCCCACCCTTGTCCTGGAACATACCCTGTCCCTCAAAGGATGTGCCCCTTATTTCCACCCTAACCTCTCCTCCCCCACCTTGGCGTCCCCCACCTTGATTCTCACTGGGGAGGGGGGAGTGAAGACAAGGAGGGAGTAAGTTGTAGGAGTTTTTATTTTAAATCTTATTTTTTTTAAATGGTGATTAAAATATTTATTGGTCATTTCACTTGGCTTCCCGACACCCCCTATGTGTTTGCTGGGGACTTGGCACAGGTGGGGGATGGTGGAGGGATGGTTCTCAGGGAAGGGGATTCTGGCGGAGAGGAAGGGGGAGCCCAGAGGGCGGGAGGGCTCCGGACTTTGTGGTGTTGGGTGGTCCAGGAGGGCGGGGGGGGGGAGTGGGTGCGACTGAGGTCCCCAGACCAGAACTGGAGAGGAGGTTCCGGTGCAGCCTGCGGGGAAGCACCTGCCTCCCCCGCCTTCACCTAACCCGAGCGGGGATTTCCTCCGTCCCACCTGCGGCCTTTGGAGGAAAGTGAAAGTGAAAGGGGGAAGAGGAGGCTGCGGAGCTGAGAGGATCGCGACGCCATGAAGCCTCTGTCTCTGCTCCTCTCTGTAGTAGCTTTGGGTGAGCTAACCCCGCGACTCTCTGCTCAGAGAAGCGGTGGGAGGTGACCCCGCCACGGCAGGGGTGGGGGGTAGGGGGTGGGGAGAGGTCAGACCACCTGATATTGGGGCCAACACCTCACCCGCACCCTTCCACCCCAGGCTTGGCGTCCACCGTCTCGGCGGGTCCCGCGGTGATCGAGTGCTGGTTCGTGGAGGATGCGGGCCGGGGCCAGCTGTCCAAGAAACCCGCTGCCCTGCTGCTGCGCCAGGGCCCCGGGAGCCCACCTCCTCGGCCGGACCTCGAGCCAGAGCTCTACCTCAAAGTGCACGGTGAGCCTTCCCCGACTCGCTCCCAATTCCGTCGCCTCCACCGAAAGCCTCTCCTCTTTGGGTCTTGTAGTGTCCGCGGGCCTGTTTCCTCCTCCGTAAAATGAAGCTGGAATACCTGTGAATCGCTCACTACCGGGTGGTTTGCCGGTTTGAAATCCCGCCTTCCTGCCCCTTTGCTGGCGGCGACTCTACAGTTACACCTCCCTTCTCTGCTCTCACAGACCCTGCGGGAGCCCTCCTAGCCGCCTTCAGGCAGTACCCCCGGGACGCCCCCGCGCCACGCTGCGAGATGAGCCACTATATCCCGCTCCCCGCCTCGCCCGACTGGGTCAGCGGCTTGACTCCGGAGCAGAGGTGCCCGCGGGCCCTGGACGGGAAGTGGCTAATGGTCAGTATGTCCAGCCCGGTACTCAGCCTTTCCAGCTTCCTTCAGCCGCAGTCTGAGCCTCAGCTGGAGCCTGCTCTCATCACCATGGCAACAGGTAGCTAAGGAGGGGAAGTGGAAATAAATGGGTACATTCTAAGGGTCCAGAAAAGCCGGTTCCCCAGTGGGGTCTCAGTTTCCTTATTTGTAGATCCAGGCAGTTCAGCTAAAATTTAGCTATACCTACTGCTGCCTCTAGGCCCAGCCCAGTTTTTTTAAAGACTTGCGGCTTGGGGCGGGGCTTCGCAGTATTCCGGGGGCGGGGCTTTGGGGGGGTGGGGCGATGGGTCTTGGAGTGTCTCGGGAGAAGGAATTTTTCTCCTTTCCCGCCTAGATCTTGCTAGGTGCCCCCTCCTTTGCGGTTCGCTTAGTTTAGACATCCTTGGCAGATAGCTAAGCACGGGCTCTTGAGCACAAGCTTCTTGACCTCCCCGACAGCTCCTTGTGAGGACGTGTTGACCCTGTGGTCACCAAATAGTGGGCTTGAGTGCATGGAAGAGAGGAGGCGGGAGAGCAGATGGTTCCAGCTGCAAGGACCACTTATTGCATCATGCTACGCAATTTGGGGTCCAGGGGTCAGGGTTGGGCGCAGAGAGGGAGTGGGTGGAAAATGCAAGAGTAGGGAAGATCTGACCTGTCCAGGACTTGGAATTTCTAGGAACTATTCTGTGGACGGTGGGCAGGATATAAACAGAGTCCTTGGCTTCCTTCAGGCTTAAGCAATTTTGTGGAAACAATACAACTTGACCAGCCTGGGTTGGTCAAGCCCAGCTGAACCCTACACCCTCCATTTGCCAGGAGTCCCTACACCCACAGGGCTCAGTGCCCACCCTGCAACCCTGACCTGCACCTACACCTCCATTCTCAGTCCCCAGACGTGGACAGGGGCAGAGGCGAGCCGCTTATTCTGGCAACAGTATTCCGAGTAGGTAGGAATATTTCTCAGGCTGTTGGCTTCCCAAGGTGGGGGTGAGAGAATGTCCTTTTCTCTCTGAGTCTGCTTTTCCAGCTCTAAAATGTGGTTGGTATTTCCCATCTCCCTTTCCGTTGTTGTGACGATTAAGGGAGACACTTTGTTAATTTATTTACTGATTAAATAAATATTTATTAGCACCAAGAATAAATTAGCGGAGTTCCCGTCGTGGCGCAGTGGTTAACGAATCCGACTAGGAACCATGAGGTTGCGGGTTCGGTCCCTGCCCTTGCTCAGTGGGTTAATGATCTGGCGTTGCCGTGAGCTGTGGTGTAGGTTGCAGACGCGGCTCGGATCCCGCGTTGCTGTGGCTCTGGCGTATGCCGGTGGCTACAGCTCCGATTCAACCCCTAGCCTGGGAACCTCCATATGCCGCGGGAGCGGCCCAAGAAATAGCAACAACAACAACAACAACAACAACAAAAAAGACAAAAGACAAAAAAAAAAAAAAAAAAAAAAAAAAGAATAAATTAGGAACTGGTAGTTCTCAGTCCAGGCTGCAAATAAGAATCCTTTTGGAGGTTTCTAAAATAAACTGAAACCTGAGTCCTACTCCAGACAAATGAAATCAGAATCTCTGGGGCAACCCTGGGTACTTCGAAGGGTCAAAAAGTGATCAGATGTAGAAGCTACTCTCAGGAAGGTTCTCAAAAGATTTGTCACGCATAATGTAGAATAGAAATTGACAGAATTCCCTGGTGGCTCAGAGGGTTACAGATCCTGCATTGTCACTGCTGTATCTTGGGTTGCTTTTGTGGATCAGGTTTGATCCCTGGCCTGGGAACTTCTACAGGCTGTGGGTGTGACCTCCACCCCACCAAAAAAAGACCGTTGTTAGCTTAAGAGTTGAACTGTAAAATCTTTAGGTTTTGTTTATTAATCCTAAGGATTGATTTTAACCATTCCAAATATGTTTTTGGATTTTAATTAAGTGAAATTGCTTACTTTTATTACTCTATTAAACAAAAACAATCCCACAAGGTTCAGAGACCTTGAATCTTGTAAGCCTCAGAAGCTAGGATTAAAAATTACATAAAAATAATCCCAAGAGATGGAGTTCCCATCGTGGTTCAGTGGTTAACGAACCTGACTAGCAACAATGACGACTCGGGTCATTGGGGATTGGGGATCTGGCGTTGCCATGAGCTGTGGTGTAGGTTGCAGATGTGGCTCGGATTGCAAGTTGTTGTGGCTGTGTTGTAGGCTGACAGCTACGGCTCCAATTCGACCCGTAGCCTGGGAACCTCCCTATGCTGCAGGTGCAACCCTGAAAAGACAAAAGACAAAATAATAATAATAATAATAATAATAATAATAGTAATAATACCAAGAGGAGTTCTCATTATGGCACAGTGGAAATGAATCCAACTAGTAACCATGAAGATGTGGGTTCAATCCCTGGCCTCACTCAGTGGATTGGGGATCTGGCATTGCCTTGAGCTGTGGTGTAGTTCGCAGATGCAGCTCAGATGCCATGTTGTTGTGGCCGTGATGTAGGCCAGTAGCAGTGGCTCCGATGTGACCCCTAGCCTGGGAACTTCCATATGCTGCTGCCCTAAAAAGCAAAAAAAAAAGTTTTGTGTGTGTTTGTGTGTGTGCCGATTCTCCAAAAGCCTGTTGTTTTACTTGATTTTTACAAAGGTAGGCAAGGGTCAGGTCACTGGACTAATGGAGAAATGGAGATTAAGTCATTTTCCCAAGATGCCCAGGAAGTCCGTGATGATGACAGTAGTGAAAATCATGCCAGCTAAGTGCTTTCTATCTGTCAGGTTCTGTTCTAAGCACTTTATGGGCTTCATCTTATTTATTCCTTGCAACAACCATAAGAACTCGGTACTGATCTTATCCCCATGTCACTGATGAAAAAAGTGAGACACAGAGCAGAGAGGTGACTTGCCCAGGGAACACAACTTGTAAGAAGCAGGAAACCCAGCCGTCTAGCTCCAGCCCGTGCTATTGGTTGCTGGCTTCCTAGGTAGCTGGGGTTTTTAAACGGGCAAGTGGGGAGTTCCCGTCGTGGCTCAGTGGTTAATGAATCTAACTAGGAACCATGAGGTTGCGGGTTCGATCCCTGGCCTTGCTCAGTGGGCTGAGGATCCGGTGTTGCTGCAAGCTGTGGTGTAGGTCACAGACGTGGCTCAGATCTGGCATAGGCCGGCAGCTACAGCTCCGATTCAACCCCTAGCCCAGGAACCTCCATATGCTGCGGGAGAGGCCCTAGAAATGGCAAAAAAAAACCCACACACACAAAAAAATGAAAACAAAAACAAAAAAACCAGGCAAGTGCCCCCATCAGACTTGTTCTTTTGGTCTGGCCCACAGTATGTGGAAGTTTCTGGGCCAGGGATTGGAACCCAAGCCATAGCAGTGACAACCACTGGATCCTTGCCAGCTAGGCCACAAGGGAACTCCCCGGATCAGACTTGTAGCCATGTTATAGTGTGGAGGATGAAGGAGAGAGAGAGATACGAAGGACAGGGAGAGGCTGTTGTTAAGTGTCCAAACGTATATTGCTGAGAACTTGAGCTGGAAACAGATGTCACATCTATTTAAGAGACAAAGTAGGGGTCTGGCCGTCTGTCTCCCGTGTTAGACTGCATGCAATTTGAGGGCCAGGGGCTGCCCTTAGCACTCTCGTCTACCTAACATCCTAAGGGCTCAATAAATATTAGTTGAATGACTGACGTAGAAGAAAGCACTTAGGGACTCCAGGTGCTTGCCTTTCATGCCTGGGGGCTGGTGGTGATGGGTCTTGGGGCAGGGAAGATGGAGCAGGGTGGGGGGATGTTGCAGAGGTGCTATTGAGCTGGGGCACTTGTTTGTCTGACATGCAACTGGGTGCACCACAGCAGACACTTTGGCACACTTCCTGTGTTCCAGGCAGTGATCTGAGCTCCTTCCATATCCTGGTGTCTTTGTTACCCAGAATCAGGAATTGACTACATCTGGGCAGCTGAATACAGCTGGGCAGATTTAAGCTTCACTCCAGCCCCTGGGCTAGGCGCTATCATCATTGTGCCCATTGAGGAGATTAGGAAATTGAGCCACGGGAGAGTAAAGTAACTGGTCCAAGGCCATAAAAATAGACACGAAGTTGGGATTAACCAAGGCAGCCAGGCGCCAGGCACTTAACAGGCATATACGGCCTCGGTAGAGCACAGAGGCCTGTGTTCAGGTGTAGGCTCGAGCCAGAACCTTCCAGGGTTGTAAACACTGTGTATAGCAATAGAGGATTGACCGTCATGAGGCACCGCTGTCTTCACTAGCAAACCCTTGGGGGGTGGGGCGTGAAGACTGGCTTGGGTCACAAGAACACTCAGATCCTGCTGTCCCCAGGGCTCAGGTGGGCTGTGTGCTCCGAGCAGCCTTCACCTTGCTCCTACTCACCTCCAGACTGCTCTGCTCACTCTCAGTGCCACTGGATCCCACCCAGTCCCAGGGCCAAGGGGGTTTGCGGGGAGGCTGGGAGATGGCCAGGATCAGATAGGAGGTCTGCTCTGAGGGGAGGGGTAGGTCAACAGCATCAAGTCCCCATAACTCCATTCCTCTCTTTTTCTTTCTCTCCTGCATCTTCCCCAGCTGTGCTCACTGTCATCACCCACACACCCGCCCCTCGCATCCGACTGGGACAAGATGCCCTACTGGACTTGAGCTTTGCCTATGTGCCCCCCACCTCCAAGGCTGCTATATCTCTAGCCCCAGGTCCCCCTCCCTTTGGGCTGGAGTGGCGACGCCAGCACCTGGGCAAGGGGCACCTCCTCTTGGCTGCAACTCCAGGGCTGAGTGGGCAGGTGCCAGCTGCCCGAGAGGGGGCAGTAGCCTTTGCTGCTTGGGATGATGATGAGCCCTGGGGGCCATGGACCGGAAATGGCAGCTTCTGGCTGCCTGCAGTGCAGCCCTTCCAGGAGGGCACCTATCTGGCCACTGTACACCTGCCATACCTGCAAGGGCAGGTTGCCATGGATCTTGCTGTACAGAGTGAGTGAGGGGATGTGGTCTCCATGGGTAGAGGTGGGCACTGGGATGATGGGGGCACCATGATGGAGAAGGGTGGTGGGGGAGAGAGCCTGGGGGGCCCTGGGAGTCAGAAGGTCCTTGGGAATGGGGGCTTTGGCATGGAGATTTCTGTGCAATGGCAGTGGGCTCCCCATCCCGGGAGAAAAACCTGAACCCCCAGAGTTTGGGGGAGCATGAGGGCATGCTTTGGTCTCTGCGGGAGGAGAGTGCAGATGGATCCCCCATGCTCTTTTCCTCCTCTCTCCCCAGAGTCCCCCAAAGTGTCCCTGACACCAGCGCCCCTTGTGTGGGCTGCCCCCGGAGAGGCTCCTCCAGAGTTGCTCTGCCTGGTGTCTCACTTCTACCCCTCCGAGGGCCTGGAGGTGGAGTGGGAGCTCCGGGGTGGCCCACAGGGTCGCTTTCAGAAGGCCGAGGGGCAGAGTTGGCACTCTGCCCTGAGCCACCATGCAGATGGCTCTGTCAGCCTGTCCGCACACCTGCAGCTGCCCCCAGTCACCACCGAACAGCATGGGGCCCGCTATGCCTGCAGAGTCCACCACCCGAGCCTGCCTGCCTTGGGGCGCAGGTCTGAGATCACCCTGCAGGTGGCAGGTATGTGGCAGGAGGATGGAGAAACCGGGTGGGGCTGGGGGCGGGAGGTGTGCCCAGGAATTTAAGGCTCACTCTGCTCCCCATTGCCTGCCAGGTCTCTCGGGGCCCTCTCTCGAGGACGGCGTGGGCCTCTTCCTGTCTGCCTTTCTCCTCCTTGGGCTCATCAAGGCACTGGGCTGGGCTGGTAAGTGTAAGCCCCATCCTGGTCAAGACCTTGGTGGGCAGCTACTCTCTGCCTGCTTCCCCGAAGAAGGTTGATGCCCAGCCCATCCTTTCTCCATCTTCCTCCACAGCTGCCCATCTGGCCGCTTCCAGGGACTCAACGCAAAAGGTAACAGTCCTCCTCCCTCATCTCTCTCTTCTCGTTGTATCCCCTCCCCCAACTCCTCACTCAAGAGCAAGGCCGCAGGCCTGGTGGGCAAGCCAGGGACTTGGAATTCACACAGACCTGTCAAATCCTGCCACCAAGAACATACTTCACCTGTTGCCTTGGGTGTAGGGATAAAATGACCTAGGCAGCGCTGTCCAATAGAAATATAAAACCATATAAAATACCATAACCTAGTGACTGCCTTAAAATGACAAAAATGTTATCTAATATATCCAAAGTTATCATCATAACACGTAATCTATACAAAAAGTTATAGGAGTTCCCTTTGTGGCTCAGCAGTTAACAAACCCAACTGGGATCCATAAGGATGTGGGTTCGATCCCTGGCCTTGCTGAGTGGGTTAAAGATCCGGTGTTGCTGTGAGCTGTGGTGTAGGTCGAAGACTCAGCTCGGATCCCTGAGTTGCTGTGGCCGTGACGTAGGCCAGCAGCTGTAGCTCCGCTTTGACCCCTAGCCCTGGAACTTCCGTATGCCGGAGGTGCGGCCCTAAAACAAAAAATAAATAAAAAGTTACAGTATTTTTTCCTTCGTAAGTCTTCAAAAACAGGGGGGGGTTATTTTATTTTTTTCATTTTTGGCCACCCTGCAGCAAACAGAGTTCCCTGGGCCTGGGATAAGATCCAAGCCACAGTTGAAATCTGTGCTGCAGATGTGGCAATGCTGGATCCTTAACCCACTGCTGGGCAGGGGCTTGAACCTGCACCCTGGCGCTGCAGAGATGCTGCTGATCCTGTTGAACAGGGGTTTATTTTACACTGCCAGCACACCTCAATTCAGAGTAGCCGCATCTCAAACGTTCCACAGACACGGTGGGTGGAGGCTACTGCACTGGACAGCAGAGTGTAGGGGACGGGGGAGCTGTTAGAATGATTAAAAGAGGTGGGGCATCTCCTCAGAGGTATAAGAGCAATAGCACTTGGCACAGCATCTGCCAGGCAGAAAACACGTGGAAAATGCTAGCCTCTTTCTCCTGCCACCCTCTGTGGCCATGATGTTCCTTTGCCTCTGGAATGACCACAACCATTTCACCTTGCTTTCTGAGACCCCAAATTCCTTACCTCCTTTTTACTTCTCTTCCAGAAAACTGAGTGAGGTCACTGGCCACCATGCAGGGGAAGCTGGCTTCGTCTCTCATCTGAGCTACTGTAGTAACTTCCCCTAATTGCACCCACCCTCTGTTACTGCTCCTTCCAACCTCTCTCCACTGAGCAGCCAGAATGCTTTCTTTTATTATTATTATTTTTTAAAATTTAATTTAATTTTTGCTTTTTAGGGCCACACCTGTGGCATATGGAGGTTCCCAGGCTAGGAGTCAAATTGGAGCTACAGCTGCCAGCCACAGCCACAGCCACACAGGATCTGAGCAGTGTCTTCGACCTACAGCACAGCTCATGAAAATGCCGGACCCTTAACCCACCCAGCAATCTCATGGTTCCTAGTGGGATTCCTTTCTGCTAAGCCACAACGGGAACTCCCAGAATGCTTTCTTAAAAGACACCCTCTTAGAGCTCTAGGGCAGAGGTTCTCAAAAGTTTTGGTCTCAGAACCTCTTAAAATTGATCAAAGACTCTATAGAGCTTTTGCTTAAAAACTAAGTATTTATTGTGCTAGAATTTAAAACGGAGAACAACTGAATACACAAGCACACAGTTCATTAACTGTGAGGGTGTCGGTATCACGTAGCTTTAGGAAAACTCTGCTGTATGTTTTTCAGAGAATGAGAGTGAAAAGGCAAATAACAGTTTAGTGTTGTTAGGAAAATAGTCTAACCTTTGCATACCCTCTGAAGTAGTCTCAGGGACCTCTGGGACAGGAACCAGTGCTCTAGAGGCCACATCCATTTTTGCCCTGCTCTCTGCACCCCTGCGCTCCAGCCACTGCTTACCTCTTCAAGCGCCCTCCGCCCCTTTCCCCCTGTCTCCAGCCCTCCTCTCACTGCTCCTCGCACCGAAGGCGAATCCTTTCCAACAACAGCCTCCCACCCTCCTTGGACTCCCGAGTTCCGGCCCTGCTGCTTGGTTCACCCTCGCCCTCCCTGGTCAGCCGCATCATCGCATGTTCTCCGACCGTGCCCCTCTTGTGCGGTTGCCCAAGGTTGCATTGAAGTGATTGTGCGAGTCGTTGTAAACTGCCCGTCTGTCTCCCCGCCCGGACTGTCGAGGTCGAACCTGTCCACTGCTGCGTCCCCTGCGCGGGCACAGGGCCTGGCGCCCGCTGGAGGCGCTCCACCTAAGAAGTTAGTCGTTTTGCGTCTTAAGTATTCAAAGCCGGGTACTGGATCCAATAACTACTGGAGGAAGGAAGCGGCTCTTCGGCTTAGGGGTCTTCGAGGGCAGGACTGCTGGCCAGACCGACGCGGGGAGCGGGCCTGGCGTGTGGGAATAAAGTTGTCCCGGTGCTTCCAATGGGGTGTCTCAGTTCTGCTCGGGGCTCCCCTTTCCAAGCACACGGACACTTCTAGTCACGTGACCCAGATCACTCAAACGCCTCGGCGACATCCAACCCCCCTTCGGGAGAACGTGGGGTCAGGCGCGCCTGGCCGCGGACAGGAAGCCCTGCAGCGGCGGGCCCCGGCCGCGACCATCGGAGCGCGGGTACGCGGCCTCGGCACCGGAAGCCCCGGAGCGCAGTCTGGAACCGGAAGTGGTGGCTTCCTGCTCCGCCCCCTTCCGAGCGGGCCGGCACAGCCGGCTCCTCGGAAAAGCCGGGGTGGATTTCCGCCCACTGCACCCGCTACGCGCGGGGGCAGGGGCGGGAGTGTAGTCCCGCGGCCTGTAGTAACTGGGTCCATTCGCCCCTAAAACGTTCCTGGTGGGAGTCTTAGCCTCAAAGTGGTGCTGAGGGGAAGAAATGTCAACTTCTGCTCCTGCCCTTCTCCGGGGGCTGGAGACTGGACTCTTTATCCCAATTCAGTGCGGGGCGCGACTTGGGTTACAGGATCCCCGAGTCGGGGTTGGGGGCGAGGACAGCGAAGGTGGGGACCCGGGCTTCTGGGTCTCGGCCCCTGGATGTCCAGCGCTCCGCTAGTCCACGGCCCTGGCTCCTGTCCTCACTTCCTTCCCTTTTTGGCTCCTGCTCTCGGAGCGGGCGGACGTGGGGGGGAGCGGAAAGGGCGGGAGGGCTCGGGAGTCTGGCGAGGGGGGGTGCCGGGGGTGCGGAAAAGCCGGGGAGGGGACTCCGTCCGGGGACTTGATCGGGGGCCGGAGACCGACGGGGACGAGCGGCCCGGGACCCGCGCGGTCCCCACCCCTACTGAGAAGGTCAGAGCCAGAGCACCCTGTGACCCTGCCCGTTCCCGTACTCGTGACCCCTTTCATCCCCCAAACGCAGCCCCCCCCATATTCCACCCCTGTGTTGCCCCCTGCCCAGCCTTCCTGCAGAACTCCCATCCGGTTACCTAGAACTCCCCAAGTACCTCCCTTCCCGGCTCCTCCGCGCCCACCTGACTCTCCACCCGCCTCCCCTCCCGTCTCTCCCCAGGCGCCCCCATGGCCCGACCCCGCTGATTGCTTCACTCGGCCATGCTCCCGCGGCCCCTGCGGCTGCTTTGGGACACGAGCCCCCCCGGGGGAGTCGTGCTGAGCAGCTTCCGGAGCCGAGACCCCGAAGAGGGTGGGGGCCCAGGTGGCCGGGGCGTGGGCGGGGGGCAGGAGGAGGAGGAGGAGGAGGAAGAAGACGAGGTGAGACGCGAGAGGTGGGAGGTAGAGGGTGTGTATTTCGGAGACTCTCCGCCTTTCTCTCCGCGACTCTGCCCATTGCTCGCTTCCCCCCGCTTCATTTCCGTCCGCGCCTCTGGTCGGTGTCTGTCCCTCTCCCCGCGGCGGGGTCCCGGCGCTTCTGTGGCTTCGCGTGGCGGTGTGACTCAGGACCTGCCCGCAGGGACCTGCCCTGCTCCTGCGGGAGCGTCTGGCCGGCTGTCCTGCGGGTCTCTGGCCCTCTCCGCCTACGCCCGAGTGTGCTGGTCTCTCTGGGCGCTTTGTCTAGGTCCCTGTCTCCCTCCCGGTTTTTGTTTGGCGGGGAGGGGTTTGTTTCCACAGTAACCCGCTCCTCTGGCTCTGGGATTGGGGAGGGAACCCTTCGATTTCGTGACCCCTCCCCGCCTCCCTCGCGGCGGAGGCGGGAAGTCAAGGTTCTCGGACCTTGGAGGGGCCATCCCAGGCGGAGTGGAGGGTGGTCACCTGCTTTTCCCGGGGACTAATGGCGCTGGCCCGGAGTAGGACTGGGGCCTCGGGAGGGGCCAGAAGTTGGATTTGGGGCCCCGAGGCTTTGGACTCCTGGGTCCAGAGTCTGGGTGAGGGCTGGGTGACTAGCAGGGCTGGTTTTTCGGGATCGGTTGGGGGAGGGGCTGGGGTCACATGACTCTCTGAGTCTACCCCCCCCATCCCCACTTCCCCTTCTCCTTCCTGTCCCGGGATCGGAGCCGCCACCTTGACGGGGGGTCTCCAGGGCTGAGGGGCCCGGGGAAAGGGGGCTAAAGGGCAGGATTCAGTCTGTGGGCTTGGCCAGTTCCGCGGGGGAGGGCGGAGCATGCGGCTGTGCCGTGACTGAGGTTGCAGCTTCTCAAGGTCTCTGCCTCGGGCTTTCTGCCTCTATCCCTTCCCCTCTACCCCCGCTTCGCACCTTGGCTTTTGCTGTTGTGGGGTTCAGCTCTGGGGGGAAGGGGCTACAGCGGTCTCCAGGACCAGGGTTCCTGCATTCCATTCAGCCCCTCACTGCAACCCCCTAGACTCCACCGGGCTCTAAGGCGGCTTGGGGGGGGCTGTCTGGGCCCCAGCAGGGGAGACCTGGGGTCACCAGCCCCCCCCACCCCACGTACTCGCTGGTACTGTCCCCCTCCGCAACAGGTGAGGGGTGCCGAGGGAGGAGCAGGGCCCGGGGTGAAGGCTGGGCAGTGGGGCCTGGCGTAGAGCTGTCTGACCTCCTCTTCCTTGCCCCCCAGGCCCCCGTGTCTGCCTGGAATGAGGAGGAGGATGGTGCCACCTTTACTGTCACAAGTCGCCAGTATCAGCCTCCTGATCCTTTGGTGAGATCAGAACTTTGACTTCTCACCTCTGACCCACCCCCTCTCAGTTCCCCTCCCTTTGGCCCCAGGGTAGGTAGGAGGTTTGGAGATGGGACTCTGCTGTGTGACTTAGGTCAAGTCTTGTCCTCTCTGAATGGTAACACATTGAGCCTGGATGTCTCCTATGGCTGGGATTTCCCCCGGAGGTCTAGGGCAGAGGGGAAAAAAGGGTCAGTGACTGGCCCTCTGTCTCCCCAGGCCCCAAGGCCTCCCCCGCGTTTCTCTCGGAGGCTCCGAGCCGGAACTTTGGAGGCCCTTGTCAGACACCTGCTGGATGCCGGGACATCGGGGGCTGACGTGACCTTCACGGCCGCCTTCCTGGCCACTCACAGGGCCTTCACCTCCACACCTGCTGTGCTAGGACTGGTGGCAGACAGGTCAGGGTCATAAGGGACCAAGGGTTGTGGAAGTGTCTGGACTTAATCTTAAACCAGAACCTTCCACCAGAATAGTTAAAGCTCCTGGGGGGGGGGGATGAACAGAATCTCTCCCCTTCCCCAGGCTGGAAGCCCTTGAATCTCGTCCTCCTGATGAACTAGAGAGGACAAAAGGGTGAGTGGCCTTGGTTCGGACCTCGCAGTTCCCTCAGCCCAAACTGCAGCCTGACCTTTGACCCTTGGCTGCTTCTCCTTCTCCCAGGGTAGCCATCTCTGTACTGTCAACCTGGCTGGCCTCTCACCCTGAGGATTTTGGCTCTGAGGTCAAGGGTCAGCTTGACCGGCTTGAGAGCTTCTTACTGCAGACAGGGTATGCAGCCGGGGAGGGTGTTGGGGGGGGCGGCGCTGACCTCATCCGCAACCTCCGGTCCCGGGTGGACCCCCAGCCCCCCGACCTTCCTAAGCCCCTGGCCCTCCCCGGCGACCCCCCTGCTGACCCCACGGATGTCCTGGTGTTCCTCGCTGACCACTTGGCCGAGCAGCTGACCCTGCTAGATGCGGTGAGACCCTGACTTCTGACCCCCCCGCCCCCGCCCCCTACTCACCTGTCCCTGACTCCAGTCCATCCCCACTCAGCTCCCAGTCTCATCTGTCCCCCCGGTTTTGACCTCCCCCATCTCCCATCGCCCTGGTTATTGTCCTTCAAATCCTCTGCCCCTCTGGTCCCTTGGCCACCTGAGAGCCTCAAACCCCTGATATTGGGAGGCTGACTTGACCTGACTATAAACTTTAATCTCTGACCTCTGCCCCACAGGAGCTGTTTCTCAATCTGGTCCCCTCTCAGTGCCTGGGGGCCCTGTGGGGTCACAGAGACCGACCAGGACATGCCCACCTCTGCCCATCTGTCCGGGCTACTGTCACGCAGTTTAACAGAGTGGCAGGGGCAGTGGTCAGCTCCGTCCTGGGGGCCACCTCAACCGGGGAGGGGCCTGGAGAGGTGACCGTCCGGCCACTTCGCCCCCCCCAGAGGGCTCGGCTCCTGGAGAAGTGGATCCGTGTGGCAGAGGTGAGTGAGGATCGCCCGGCTGGGGACTGTGGTGTGGAGGGTGGTCCCACAGCCGCGGCCTCCCGCTGTGACCCCACAGGAGTGCCGCCTGCTCCGGAATTTCTCTTCCGTGTATGCTGTCGTGTCGGCCCTGCAGTCCAGCCCCGTCCACAGGCTTCGAGCAGCCTGGGGGGAAGCAGCCAGGTGGGAGGATGGGGCCCTGGCTGGGTGTGGAGGCTGGGCCACGGGGGCTGAGGCAGGCCAGTCTCAAGGCCACCGCCCTCCGCCCCCAGGGACAGCCTCAGAGTCTTCTCCAACCTCTGCCAGATTTTCTCGGAGGAGGATAATTACTCACAGAGTCGGGAGCTCCTCCTGCAGGTGAGGCCTGTCCCTGGCGGCCCAGCCATCCTGCCCCCTGCCCACCTCCACATCCCCTTCTTTTGTCACCAGCAGGAGGGGAAGCTGCAGCCCTCTCTGGAGCCAACTTCCAAGAAGTCCCCGAGATCTGGCTCCCGGGGTGGGGTGAGTGAGTGGCTGGGGGGGCAGTCGGAGGGAGGAGGGCGTGTGGCGGTAGAAGCAGTCTGAGGACCAGAGGGAGGCACAGCAGGGTCAGGGGAATTGAACTTGGTCTCTGAGGCCCTGGGATAGGAAAAGCGTGGAGGCACGGGGAGCCCTCAGGTCCGTGGCAGGGGTGACAGACTGTCATTTGACCTCAGGGTGTGGTCCCATACCTTGGCACCTTCTTGAAGGACCTTGTGATGCTGGATGCAGCCTCCAAGGATGAGCTGGAGGTCAGTGGTTGTGTGTGTGCGTGTGAGTGGGGGGGCTTAGGGTCAGACAGACCTCCTTCTCGAAGGGGCTGCAAGGCTTAAGTTCTCAGCGCCAGGCTTCTGTTACTTGGGTGAGTTTTGCTTAACCTCTCAATGCTTGGGGATCTGTAAATGGGAAGTTAGTACCTACCTTGTTTATGACGAGGGTGAAATGAATTAATGTCTGCTTAGTGCTCAGAACGCGCCTGAGGAGTTCCCTGGTAGTGCAGCAAGTTAAGGACCTGGTGTTGCTGCAGCTGTTGTGTAGGTTTCAGTGTGGCATGTGGCATGGGTTCAGTCCCTGGTGGCCTGGGAGCTTGCACATGCCACGAGTGTGTCCAGAAAAAAAAAAAAAAAAAACTGCCTGAGATGTAAACTTAAGAGAGTTCACTACATAAACTGGGATCTTGGGCAACTTCCTTATCTTCTGAGTCCTGATTTTCTCATCTGTAGAGTGGACACCACTGTACCTGTGACATTCAGGTGAAGGGTGAGGTAGTGGCTAGGGTCTGGCAGGGGAGGGGGGAGGAGCAGGGGGCCAAGCGAGTGTGTGCGAGTTGGATGTGGGTCTGCACCGGCCTGGGTGGCACTGTCCTCTGGCGGGGGCGCCGCTCACCATCCCCTTTCTTCCTGCAGAATGGATACATCAATTTTGACAAGCGGAGGAAGGTGAGGGGGTGCTGGGGCCAGATGCTGGATACCCCTGGCCGAGTCCCGGGAAGGGGAGAGGCGGGCAGGGCTGGGGGCCCCTAAATTTGGGCTCCTTCCTAGGAGTTTGCTGTCCTATCTGAGCTGCGGCGGCTCCAGAATGAATGTCGCGGCTATGATCTCCGACCTGACCCTGAAATCCAGCGGTGGCTGCAGGGCCTCCGGCCACTGACAGAGGCCCAGAGGTGACTGGCTGGCTGGGTTGGGGCTCCAGGGCTCAGACTGAGTGTGGGGGTCCGTGTCTCACGTCTCTTTCTCCCCCTCAGCCATCGTGTGTCCTGTGAGGTGGAGCCACTTGGGACTGGTGATCCTCCTGCACCGCGGGTGCTCCGGCCAACGCTGGTCATCTCCCAGTGGACAGAGTGAGGGAGGCAGTGGTCGGAGGGCGGTCTCTTGGGGACCCGCCCTTCTTCCCCTGACCCTC
Source organism: Sus scrofa (assembly GCF_054392235.1). Lineage (NCBI taxonomy): Eukaryota > Metazoa > Chordata > Mammalia > Artiodactyla > Suidae > Sus > Sus scrofa. The sequence goes on along the minus strand of NC_139389.1, from coordinate 38,223,935 downwards.
CCAATCTCCTGCCACTCCAGGGTTCTGGGTTCTGTTGGGGGCCCCACCCCCCTTGTCTCCTGGGACCGGCCCAGTGTGGGGGCAGATGAGGCAGCTGGAACCCCCGCCCCACTGCTGACTCGGCTGGCCCAGGTGAGCCCTGTTCCTGGCCCTTGACCTCTACACTGACCCTGACTTTGGGGGTCTTTCCTTGCCCTCCCCACCTTCATGCCAGCCCCCCCCCATGTTGTCTGTCCCCAGCACATGAAGTGGCCGTCTGTCTCGTCCCTGGACTCTGCCCTGGACGGCACCCCTACCCTACAGAGTCCGGTTAACCCCAGCCACCTCTCACCCCCCACTTCCTCCCCGAAGCCTTCTCGAGGTCACCGCCGATCAGCCTCGTGTGGCTCCCCACTCAGTGGGGGAGCAGATGGGGCCTCCAGGGGGGCTGGATGTGGGTCTGGGCCAGGGGCGTCTGATTGCCGGATCATCCGCGTCCAGATGGAGCTGGGGGAAGACGGCAGTGTCTACAAGAGCATCTTGGTGAGGGAGCTGCAGGCTGGGGGTGGGGGCGAGGGTGAGGGATGGTGCCCTGTGGTTTCAAGAACCAAGCGGGAGGAAGGTTTTGGTTTTCACTGACCCTTGGTTTTAGCGGCCATGTTTTATTCAGAAGGTTACTTTGCATTAGCTGCTGCACCTGAGCTTCCAGAGGCTGTTAGGTTTTCAGAGCCAACAGCAATCTCTGCACAGGGAACAGCCCTGAAAGCATGTGGGCTGGCAGGTGCAGCACAGGGGCCACCACAGAGGGCTGTCCTGTTTACTCGAAGGGCTTGGACAGGTAGCCTTTTCTGGTTGGGATCGCTGGCTATGGTTGGGAAGATGGAAAGCAAAGGTCATCATGGCCAATTTACTGCCCTTTTGGTCTGCTGTCCTGCCAGGTAACAAGCCAGGACAAAGCTCCAAGTGTCATCAGTCGTGTCCTTAAGAAAAACAATCGTGATTCTGCAGTGGCTTCAGAGTATGAGCTGGTGCAGCTGCTACCAGGGGAGCGAGGTCAGAGGCTGGGGGCAGGGGAGCGGTGCTGTGGTGGGGTGCTTCCTCACCCCCCCATCCCTTCCCGGGGCTGTGCCTGACACCCCTTTTGGAACCTCCAGAGCTGACCATCCCCGCCTCGGCCAACGTCTTCTACGCCATGGATGGTGCGTCCCACGATTTCCTCCTGCGGCAGCGGCGCAGGCCCTCTACTGCTACGCTGGGCCCCTCTGCCTCGGGGACGCCCCCGAGCGCGGGGGGAGGGGGCTCCTTCCCCAGGATCAAAGCCACGGGGAGGAAGATTGCCCGGGCACTGTTCTGAGGGGAGAGCCTCGGCTCACAGAACTCACTGCGGCCATACCAGACGGGGGCGCTACGTTGGGAGAAAATCCAGCAAGGCGGCCAACTACCCTGGGGCAGTGAAGTGCTGCCAGGTTACCAGGCAGCCAAGACCCAGCCTGTGGGACTGGTCACCTCGGATCCCAAGGTGGACAACCTGTGTGTAGCTCTTCCCGATTTCCAAAAGTGTGGCACACAGCTGGTTCCTGACACCTGGCCACACCCTCGCATGCCCAGGCCCAAGAAGGGCCTAGAAGTGGGAGAAGGGAAAAGCCTAGAGGCTCTGAGCCCCAGGCAAAGGGAATGGCAAGTAGGAGTTCCTTTTCCTGCTCTAGGGATTCCTGTCACTGTGACAACACTAATAAACCAAAACACTACCTGAATTCTATTCCTTGCAGCGTGGGCCACTGATGCTGCGGGGGCGGGGGCAGGGGGGCAGGCTGAGAGTGGATACTGTGGAATAAGAGGGGCTGTGTTTTCCGTCCATGAAGAGCTGAAAGCGAGGAGCTGCTGGAGATGGTCTCCTCAGTATGGTTTCTGCCTCCCTGGCAACCTCTCCATCCCTTTATTTGCTCTTAAACTTTTCTCCTCAGCTGTTACAAAACCTTGTCAAGTTCTAGCCACCTGATTAAAGTGATCCGTGCAAAAACCCCCACACCTGTGAATGTGTAAGAAACAATTTGAGGACAAAGAAACGGAAGAACAACATTGTGGACAACGTATAAACATGGAGGACGTATGATATCAGAGCGTTAGGTGTTGAGATTTTAAATCAGTTTAAGCTACATTCAAGCAAATTCTAAGAAAAAAAGACTAAAACGAATTAGAGGGATGCCAGGGCTATTTTGAAGATGATGGGAAATCAGCAGGGAGGGTCCCCATGTTTCATTCTGGGGTCACAGCTTAGAAAATTCTGAGTTCAATTAAACTCACTTTACCCAAAACCACTGCATTGCAAATGCCCTTCTCATGTTTCCAACCAGGATAATGGAGACCTAAGGGCTGCATATACAGGAAAAATGAGATTTGAGATATTTCATATTTCAGTCTCAATAAAGAAGGCTTACTCGGCCTCAGAGTGCCCAGTTGCAAGAGTCTGGACCTGAGGGAGTCACAGAAGCGATAAACATATAAGGGGAGAAGGGACCAGGGGAAAAGGTGGAGATGATTACAACAGAAGTGGCTGGTGAGAAAACAGCCAGGTGTTTTCACATTTTATTCACTACAGTAGAGACCCTTGAGCTGCCTCATTCCCACCCCCTCCCTCCCCCCTCCACAGGGTCAGGCCTTCCCAGGAGCCCCTGCCTTGGCTGCCTGGGCCCGCTGGAACTCCTGCTGCAGCTGAGCCAGGGTCTCCCTCTGTTGCTCTGACTGGCGCTCCAGTTCCCGGAGTTGGGATTCGTATCGCTTACTGAGGAAGACAGAACACCAAAAACGGTGAGGTCTTAATGAGACTTACTGCTGAGGATGCTGAAGGCAGGAAGGAGATTGGTGGGGAACGTGAGATCCAAGGGAGGGAGGAGAAGAGGGGTTAAAAGGAAAGCGGCTGGAGGAACTGGGTGGTGGTGGTGGTGGGAACAGCTCTGGAAGCTACTCTACAAGGCTTTCTCAACACGTCTTCCACCGTGGCATGTCTGTCAGAAGGTGCTGGAACAAAGACTCACATTTCAGCTGTGATGTAGTCCAGCCTTTTCCCCACTGTGGCTCGAGCCTCTCCCAGCTCCTGTTTGACCAGCACGGGACCCAGAAGTTTAAAGACCACGTTGGATCCATCCAGCAGGGCCAGTTCCTGATGGAGGGGCAGGACATCTGTGATCAGAAACATTGCCAGGACAAGTTCCCTCCTCGCCCCACAAATCCTGTGCTCTCACCTCCTTCACGATATTATTTTCTGTTAGTTGTGCTTCTAGTTTCTGCCTCCCTGACATGGACTTACTCAAGTCTGGCGGGTGGGAGGGAAGACTTGATTAAAGACATCAGATATGCCACCCAATCCCTACCGTCCTGGTGAGAAATGGAGCGACAAGGACGGGAACACCATGGAGGTGGGGAAGGGGCACGGGTGGGATGGAGAGGGGCAGGACGCATCTTGTAAGGCTTCGGGTAGTGAGAGAACCGGGACAACCCCGTTCCCCTACCCTTCTGTAGCTGTTGATATTTCTCCACTTCTCCCTGTAGCTTCTTCTGGATCAGCTCAGCCATGGCGAGGACGAAACTCCGCGGGAAGAGGGAGAGGGGCGCTGGGTTGCACACTCTGGAAGGTACCCGAGCTCCCCTTTCCGGCCTGCGGAAATGACAGCCCTCTTGAGAAGCAGCCCCTCGGGGCACCGCAGTCTCCCCCCGTCCGAGATATCGACTCCACCCCTGCTCTAGGCGGCAGCGGGGGAAAAGAGACCCCAGAGCCCTCAACCGAACGCCTGCTCTATCTACTCACGTTCTTCTTTCAGTGTTGGTGAACCCGGAAGTAAACAGAGAATGCTGGGAAGAGACGGCGCCGGAAGCTCTCGTCTGACGCATGCCGGGAACTGTAGTTCTCACTTGTTAGACGAGTGGCGTTTTTCTAAAAGGCTGGACTCGGAACGTTCTAGGCAACATGCGGAAACGAAGCTGGAAAAAGGAACTGCACAGTCAACTTGAGTCCTGGCTCCGGACCACCTCTCTTTCATTACTCAAGCATAAACTGCCTCACGGGGGCGGGGCCAAGGTCTGCCCCCCACCTCACTGGAGAGAGCGCCCTCACCCAAGATGGCGCCTCGAGGGCTTCGAACCTGGGGCGGAGCTGATTGGATGAGGGCCGGAAGACTTCCGGGAGTTTTCAATCCGACTGTGGGACAGCTGAGAGGAGTTTGCACGTGTGTCGCGGTTCGGGTGGGCTTGATGGAGACAGCCCCCAAGCCTGGCAGTGATGTCCCGCCCAAGAAGGACAGACTTCAGGCCAAGAGAAAGGTAGAGACCTCCTTGGGTTGAAAGGAAAGTTTTTGGCTGAGGGGTTGGAGGGGCGGGGAGGAGGCAGCGGAATATCAGGGGTCCTGATCTGCCAGCAGAAACCTCGGCGATACTGGGAGGAAGAGACCGCTCCGACAGCTGCCGGAGCCTCTCCGGGTCCCCCTCGTAAACAGAAGAAGAATCGAGAGGCCCGCCCTCAGAAGCCAAAGAACGCTCCCATCCAAAAGAAGTCTCGGTTCCCCAAGAAGCCCCAGGTCCCAAAGAAATCCCAAGAATGGAGGAGTCCAGGCCCTCAGCGGAGCTTGTCTGGGGTGAGCCTGGGACCTTATACGGTGGCGAGGCAAGTCTCCTCGTGCTTTGAGGGTACGAGAGTTGGGATCAACCCGAGCCTGTTTACTAATTGCCCCATTCCTGTCCCAGGCCCAGGACCCGTTTGCAGGCCCCGCCCCTGTCCCTGTGGAGGTAGTTCGAAAGTTCCGTCGCATCGACAAATCCAAAAAGGTGAGAACCGGTCGGAGAGTGGGGAGGAGTTGCAGGCAGGGAGTGTCTGGGTGAGCTGGATGGAGGCGCGGTCAGGTGGCTCTCCTGTAACCCCCATACTCGCCCATTCCTCTCCCACCAATGATTGTAGCTGCCCCGTTCCAAGTCCAAAGCCCAAAGCCGGCTTGATGCTGCTGAAGCTGAGGAAGAGGAAATAAGCGTCAAAGCTGCTCGTTCTGAGCTGCTGCTGGCTGAGGAACCTGGGTAAGTGGACCGTAATGTGGGCCTCCCCAGCTCCTGGTTTATGAGGCTCTCATTTCTCACTTTTATGTTGATACACTGACTTCACATCGGAAAGCTGAATGCAACCCTGACATTCACTGGCAGGTTTCTGGAAGGTGAGGATGGGGAGGACACAGCAAGGATACGCCAGGCTGACATCGCAGAGGCTGTGGATATTGCAAGTGCAGCCAAGGTGAGCCTGAGGGTGTAAAAGGATCCAGCGGGCTGACTGGGGTGCAGAGCAGGATGGAAGTGGGGCTAGAAGAAAATATTACTGAAGGGACCCAATTTTTTTCTTTCTTTTTTTCTCCGCTATTCCCTTTTCCAGCACTTTGACTTGAACTTGAGGCAGTTTGGACCCTACAGGCTGAATTACTCTCGAACAGGGAGGTAAGGTTGACTTCCAGTGATTTGAACTAGGGTGTGGTTGAGTCTCCTTCATTGCTGCAGCCTTGCCCACCCCTGACGCGTTGTGTGCATGTTTGGGTGTGTATATACCTATGTGTACATACATGAGCGTACATTTGGGCTGTTGATGTGGGAGACTCTTGTGACCTGCTCGCGTGTGAGGGTGAGCGTGGAGGGAAGCTGGTGAGGGCAGACCTCAGAGGCAGGGTGCTCCCTGTACTGACACCCTGCCTGTCCTCCACCTCCAACAGGCACCTGGCTTTGGGAGGGCGACGGGGTCATGTGGCCGCCCTCGACTGGGTGACAAAGAAGCTTATGTGCGAGATCAACGTCATGGAGGCGGTGCGGGACATCCGGTCCGTGGGCTCTGGTGGTGGTGGTGGTGATGGCGGCGGCGGTGGGTGGTGAGACAGCCCATCCCCGACTGAGTGACTGCCAGTGACTCTCTGTCACCCCCACCACTCCTGCTCCTCCTAGGTTTCTGCACTCAGAGGCACTGCTTGCTGTTGCTCAGAACCGTTGGCTTCACATTTACGACAACCAGGGCATCGAGCTCCATTGCGTCCGCCGCTGTGACCGCATCACCCGGCTTGAGTTCCTGCCCTTCCACTTCCTCCTGGCCACGGCTGTGAGTGGCTGTGGAGCACAGGGCCGGGGTGGCAGCCCCCCATGAAGACTGATCCTCCCCTGGGACCCAGTAGAGGGAGCCCAGTGGGCAGCTGGGACTCATCCTTTCTCTCTCAGTCAGAGACAGGGTTTCTGACCTACTTGGACGTGTCAGTGGGCAAGATCGTGGCAGCTCTGAACGCCCGGGCTGGACGGCTCGACGTCATGACCCAGAACCCTTACAATGCCATCGTCCACCTCGGACACAGCAACGGTCGGTCCTTGGCTGAATCTTGATCGTCCTCCTGACCTGCTGTTCTAGATTTGTACTTAACAAGTCCCCGAAACTCAAACTGCCCCTTTACTTTCCTCTCGTGTTACCTCTTGGCCTCCAGTCCCCTCTTTCCCCAGTTTAGTTGCCTCAGCGCCCTCTTAGTAACTTGAGCTCTTCTCTGATATCCAGGGACTGTGTCTTTATGGAGCCCTGCAGTGAAGGAACCGCTGGCAAAGATTCTGTGTCACCGCGGTGGGGTGCGGGCCGTGGCAGTCGATCCTACAGGCACGTAAGTCACTTGTTTGGTGTGAGGTGCTGGGGGGCGTGGCCACAGTGGGTCAGAAAGAACTAGAAGGCAGTGTACCTCTAGAGCACAGACTCTGTAGCTAAGCTGCTTCGGCTTAAATTCTGGTGACCGCTGACCAGCCATGCTGGTGACCTCAGTGACCATACACTTTCCTCACCCTGAGAGGGGGGACATGAGTGTCCAACTCAGGAGTCAGAAAACCTTTTCTTTTTTTTTTTTTTTTTTTTTTTTTTTTACCATTTCTTGGGCCGCTCTCTCGGCATATGGAGGTTCCCAGGCTAGGGGTCAAATCGGAGCTGTAGCTGCCGGCCTAGTCCAGAGCCACAAAACACAGGATCCGAGCTGGGTCTCTCGACCTACACCACAGCTCACGGCAACACCGGATCCTTAACCCACTGAGCAAGGCCAGGGATCGAACCTGCAACCTCATGGTTCCTAGTCAGATTCGTTAACCACTGCACCACAACGGGAACTCCAGAAAACCTTTTCAGTAAAGAGCTGCATGGTAAGAATTTCAGGCTTTGTAGGCAGCGGGGCATCCTTGAGCATTTTATGTAGGTGCTTAAATAAGAAGAGGAAACAGAGCATCGTGAGTTTTTAAGCAGTGTTTTTTTTAAGAAATTGAACGCTATTTTTGTAATATTGGTCTACTATTGGGAAGAATCGGATTCGCGTTTTTAAGACTAGTATTTTGTTCACTTGAGGTTCAGAGTTAGTGTTCTGAATCTTCACACTCAATTGGAAATGTTTAGATGCTGATCTGTGGAGAGATTTTGTGTGTTTCATCTTTGTAAATACCTTTTCACACAGATAGATGATGACATGGGGGTGCTATCGAGAGATAGGTGTTGTCACCGAGACTGCATGGCGCAGGGCACAGTGCAAAGAGATAAGATGCCTTTGGTGTGTCTACCATGTACTGTGCCGTTTCAGAGCAATAAGCAGCCGCAGGATAAGTAACTTCATGAATGTGGCTGCTAATGAGTTCACTGAAACTTTATTTGTGGCCCCTTCGATTTGAGTTTCAAATCATTTGCACATCTTGAAATATATGTCTTTTGATTTTTTTCCCCCTCAGCTACTCAACATTAAAAACCATTCTGTACATGGAAGTTCCCTTTGTGGCTCACTGTTAACGATCCTGACTAGGATCTATGAGGTTTCAAGTTCGATCCCTGGCCTCACTCAGTGGGTTAAGGATCTGGTGTTGCCGTGAGCTGTGGTGTAGGTCACAGACTTGGCTTGGATCCTGTGTTGCTGTGGCTGTGCTGTAGGCCGGCAGCTGTAGCTCTGATTCAGCCCCTAGCCTGGGAACTTCCATATGCCAAGGGTGTGGCGCTAAAAAGCCAAAGGAAAAAAAAAAAGGACATTGCCTACAGCTGTGGGCCGTACAGAAATAGGTGGTGGGCTGGCTTTGTTGGCTTACGGGTCTTAGTTTGCCAGGCCTGGGCTCAGCTCCTAAAACCGATGCATGTGTTAAGGCATCTCGGGTTCAGTGTGATGTCTGGTGGGTAGGGAGCCCCATGTTTCACCATCACCCTCAATACGATGGTTCTCTTCAGGTCTGGCCGGTGATGGGAGGGTTGGGGTGGAGGGTCTGCTTTGAACTTCTGCTCTTCCTGGGAGAGTGTTTGCATTTTCATGGTTGTTGCTATTTCTGTGTATCTGGACCCTCTGGATGATTTGCTCCCCCCCACCCCCCACCCCCTGAATTTCTAGTGTTTCTAATCCATTCATTGTCTGTCAGGCATTTGTCAGGCACCTCTGCGGGTAGGCTCTGTGCTGAGGTTCTGGGGGCATCAGGATGAACCTGCCCCGGGGCCTCTGCAGTTCCGTTTTGTTTACACGCTCAGGTGGCTGTAGTTTTTGGGAACGAGGGGCTGGGTGAAGCACTCAGCTTCTACTCATTTGTCGGTACCACCCAGATCTCCCTTGTCCCCTGGTGGATGGCTTGCCCTAAGGCCGTTTCTTGGGCCACCTGCACTGTTGCCCAGGTCCCAAATTTGACACCTCCGGCCTGGTGATCTTGAGCTACTGGTTACAGAGGTAGGAGCACCGTGAGTGCTCCTTGGGCACCCCAGCTCTATCCTGCTTTGGTGGCCTCACTTTGTGACTGCCCAGGGCCCTTCAGGGTCTTGACTGCTTTCCCGTCCAGGGCTCCTCCAAGCTCTGTTTCTTTCTTTCTTTTTTTTTTTTTTTTTTTTTTTTTTTTTATGCTTTTTAGGGCGGCACCCATAGCATATGGAGGTTCCCAGTCTAGGGGTTGAATTGGAGCTGCAGCTGCCAGCCTACATACACCATAGTCACAGCAATGTGGGATGTGAGCCACATCTGTGACTTACACCATGGGTCATGGCAACACCCACTGAGCGAGGCCAGGGATCCAACCTGTGTCCTCATGGATACTAGTCAAGTTTGTTGCTGCTGAGCCACGATGGGAACTCCCAAGTTCTCTTTCTCGCCATACTCACTGGCTTGGTTCTTCCTGGCGCTGGATGCTGGGTGCTGTGGGCAGGATGCTCTTTTCCACACTTCTCGCCTCCTTGTACACTACAGCTCAGGAGCCTCCTACTTTAAATATCTCCTTTTTTTTTTCCCCTTAATTTTTACTTTTTAATTTTTTGGCCACACCTGAGGCACATGGAAGTTCCCAGGCCAAGGACTGAATTCGAGCCACAACTGCAGCAACTCTAGATCCTTTAACTCACTGTGCTGGACCGGGGATTGAACCTGCATGTTCTGCAGTGACCTGAGCTGCTGCAGTCAAATTCTCAACCCACTGTGCCACAGTGGGAACTTTAAATATCAGTGTTCCAGTCGTTTTAAAGCAAATCAGGAAGCCTCTGGGTGCCAGACCCCTTGGCCCTCGGGGTTGTATCTTTGTGGACACGTGGTTTAGTCCTGCCCTTTCTACTCCATGTCTGTGCCACTCTGGCTCTAGGGGGTGGGAGGCCTGTCCTGAGCTTTCTGCCTCTATGGGCCACTGCACTGGGTCAGCTCCTCCTGTGCCTGGGGCTTAGGCAGTTTGTCCAGAGGTTTGGTCACCAGCCTGACGCTGAGAGGCTCTGGTCTTTGATCTGAGGCCCACCCCTGCATATCTCTGGTCCTCCTCAGGCCTGCCCCACAGACCACGGGGCTCTGGAGATGAGACTTACGTCCTCTGGAAGCTTTCTGGAAGCTTCCATCAGGACTGGATTGGATTTTCAAAGCTGAACTGTTTCTTGTGAGTCTGGCCTATGCTAGTGTGGCCTGGGTGCCTGGCTGGCACTGGGTTGGCATCTGCACAGGAGATCCCAAAGGTGGGCACGTGGGGTGAGGAGCTGGTGTGTGGCCTTGAGTTGTTGGTTCAGTGGAAGGGGTGGCCCTGTACTCCCAGGAGCCCTCAGTAGCTCCTGATTGGCGCTCTGGCCATTCACGCTAGCAGAATTGGGCCCTGGCTGTCTGGTCAGGAGACGCGTCCAGTGGGGCCTCTGTTCACCCTGTCACCAGCTGAGGCTGCTCAGAGGGACTCTTCAGGGCCTCCCGCAGGTGCACAAGCCAAGGCTAGAACAAGTCCTTGGCTCCTGAAAAAACAGAACCACTTGTCTGCCTGGTCCCTTTCAGCCTCTCTCTCTGAGGGGCCACTTAATCATCAATAGAAACTCCAGTCAGAGAGTAAATGACTTTTGACTCCTTGGGGGGTGGTCACCAGCTCACCTTCCGTCCTCCTAGGGCCACTAGTGCATCACTCCCTCGCTCTTTAAGGCTTTCTAAGGCTATGCAGTTGTCACTGTGTGGCGTGTACCTGTTAGCAGTGTTGGGGACTAATAGTCTCTGGTCTGACTTTGAAGAGCCCCTGCAGTTTGTCTGCTCCTGACCCTGTTTCCCCCCCCATCTGGTCCACAGATCCCTGTCTCTTTGTCTGCATGCTCTGATGTTATTTCATTGGTACCTTCTGTATGTTTCTTTTGCTTCCTTGAGAATTACCTAGAATGGCTTAAATCTGGTTTTCCCACGAAGCCCTCCCTGACCACTGTGGTCAGTCCTTGCCTTCGCTGACCGCTGGTGTGCAGGTCTATGGGGACCCCATGGCTCAGTGCAGGCTGTCCTGGGTGTTCTCCCTGTCACTCTCGTGTCCTAAGACCCAGGTCTGACCTGAATTATAGCTCTACTGCTCACTCCGATTTCCTTTCTCAGCTTCGGTTTCCTCAGTGAAATAGTTCCACTGTGTGCTGCCTGGCTGTGAGGAGGCCTGTGGTGCATGGGGTGTGACGGTGGTGGCTACTGTCACCATTGGTCCTCAACAGAGGGCTCGATGCCTGGACTTGGCCATGCGCTTGCCCAGAAAGCTTCTGCAACCCATCAATTGCTCTCCTCCCCCAGGCACATGGCTACCTCTGGCCTGGACCACCAGCTGAAGATCTTTGACTTGCGGGGAACGTTCCAGCCCCTGAGTGCACGGACCCTGCCCCAGGGGGCGGGGCATCTGGCCTTCTCCCAGCGTGGGCTGCTGGCTGCAGGACTGGGCGATGTGGTCAACGTGTGGGCAGGGCCGGGTGGGGCTGGTGCCCCCTGCCTGGAGCGGCCCTACCTCACCCACCGGCTCACTGGCCACGTGCACGGCCTGCAGTTCTGCCCCTTTGAGGATGTGCTCGGGGTGGGACACAGCGGGGGCGTCACCAGCATGCTGGCCCCTGGTAAGTGGCAGGGGCGGGCGTGCAGGGGGGTGAACGCTGGGCAGAACAGGAGCTGGTCAGTTATGGCTTCTCCCTCCCTCCTTCCCTCCAGGGGCTGCTGAGCCCAACTTTGATGGGCTGGAGAGTAATCCTTACCGGAGCCGCAAGCAGCGCCAGGAGTGGGAGGTGAAGGCCCTGCTGGAGAAGGTGAGGACTGTGCTCTGGGTGGGGGTCTGCAGTGTGGGGCTCAGCAGCCTCCCAGATTCCCACCTCCTCACCCTTTGCTGTCCCTCTGACACGTCCAGGTGCCAGCAGAGCTCATCTGCCTGGACCCCCGAGCCCTCGCAGAGGTAGATGTGGTCTCCTTGGAGCAGGAGAAGAAGGAACGGATCGAGAGGCTGGTATGGAGCAGGGCCTGGGCCTTCCTCACACCCACCTCCTGTCCCCACTGCGTCCCCACCAGTATAGCTCTGAGGGCAGGTGCTGCCATGGTCCCCTGCTTTGGAGCCTGTTACAGGTTTCACTCCTGTCCCCTCCCTCAGGGCTATGATCCCGAGGCCAAGGCTCCCTTCCAGCCAAAGCCAAAGCAGAAGGGCCGCAGCTCCACAGCAAGTCTAGTGAAGAGGAAGAAGAAGGTCATGGATGAAGAACACAGGGTAAACGAGCACTGGGTCACGGTGGCATCCTGCAGGCCAGGCCCTCCCTCTGTGGGTTTGGCTTCCGGCCCACCCCTTGCACCTCGCCCCTTTCTCCTTCCCCAGGACAAAGTCCGGCAGAGCCTTAAACAGCAGCAGCAGCAGAAGCAAGAGAAGGCCAAGCCCACAGGGGCCCGGCCATCTGCCCTGGACCGATTTGTGCGCTGAGCCCCGCTCCAAGGTGGCCTGAGAACAATGTTCTCCCACCAGTGGGGAATGACCTGTTCCCTGGAACGCGCAGAGAGCATTGAGCCCTTCCCCATTGGGCCGGGGGTTGGAGGGGTGAGGGGGGTGGCCAGCTGGCTCTGGGTGGATGGGTATTAAAGAGGAAGGAGGGTTTTGCATCTTGTGTCTGGATCATCCTGTGGACCCATTCCCCCCGTGCTGGCATGGGCTACTCTCGGATCAGGGCTGGGGGGTGGGGGTGGGGTCTTGCTGGCTTCCTCTGCACCCGCCCCACGTTTTGCCACCTCTGTGGCCTTAGTCTGCTCCTTAGGGCTGTCCTCTATGAAGAGGCTGACTTCCCTTTCTCCCATCCCGAGGTGTCCTTCCCATCCAGTGGGGACTGGCGACTTCTGGGCTCCCCAGGTGTGTGTTCTGGGACTCCTGGTGAGGACCACATTGTACTTGGAGAGGAAGAGAGACAAGTTTATTGAGGGGCTCGTACCTGGCTCCTGCTTTGTTTAGAGAGAACAACCCAATCTGCCCTGTCTCCTGTATCTCTGCCTTCAGTGACCAAGCATCTGGTATGGGAGAGACTGACCAGCTGCAGCCGCCAGGGAGGGAAAAGGTGGGGAGGGGGCTGCTGACAGGACCCTGTGCCCCTGGCACTCAGCTGTGAAGCCAGGCTATGACCCGACACCGGAGGATGCCCAGCACTCCCTGCAGCCAGGAGCAGAAGGGTACAGTTCTTCGGCCATCAGAGCCACCCACCAGCTCCCAGGCCTCCTGCATCTCCCTGGGGTCCAACCTATGGGAGGTCAGCAGGAACCTCCCGTAGCAGCACCGGTCCAGGGGGTAGTGGGTGGCGCCAGCCAGCCTGACACAGTGGGTGGGGGTGAGGCCTCCTCGTCGGGCACTTACCCCCACAAAGACATCCTCCAGTGGCAGAGGGGGTGCTCTGCTGGCCACTTTCAGGATGAGCTCCACAGCAGATGCTGACAGCAGGTATCCCGTTCCTGAGGCGTAAGGGGGGAAGGGGCCCCAGGCGGGAGGCCACTGCTCCTCTGCTATCTGGTGCCTGCCTCCTGGCGTCCTAGAAGGGTGCACCCGCCAGTGCACCCGGCCCAAGTACAAGAGAGGCACCGGCTGGCTCCCCGAGGTGGGGCTTCCTTCCCCACCCTCCTCATCACCAACCTTAGCCTTTCTCTGGGGCTCCTGCTCCCATTGCTCCCAATGGCCCCCTCGCCGGACCAGCTCTGATACCAGCTCTGGGACATTGACAAACACGTCGTCGTCAGTCTTGAGAATGTAGCGGGCCATGGGGCAGTGTTTGTCAGCCCAGTTCAGCCCGCTGAGGGTCTTGAGGGTGAGATTGCGATAGGAGTCCTGGAAGGCCGCCTGCACGATATCCCCATGGGCAGCTGACTCCCTGGCCAGGTCGTTCTCTCTGGAGCCTCCGCTAGGCTCTCCCAGCAGAAAGAGAGTCTGCACCCTGAGCCCCCGGGCCTCGCGCAGCCGGCCCCACGAGGCCCGAATGGCATTCCTCTGGTTCAGGTTGTCCGGGGCTGTGCAAACCAGGATTAGCAGGAACGGAGGAACGCCGGGCCCGCCACACGCCTCCTCGTTGGGGATCAAGAGGCGAGGCAAGGCCAGGGGCGGCCCAGGAGAGGCCGGGGCTGGGAGCAGGGAGGCCAGCGAGAGACTCAGCAGCTCCTCCCCGAGGCCTGAGGGTCCAAATAGAGTCCAGATAATCACCAACAGCAGGGCGGCGAGGAGCAGGCGCCGGGAGAGGCTTAGGCGCATGGTGGGCGACGGTCGTTGGTGAGCTGGAGGGGAAGAAGGGAGGTTGGTCAGGTCGGCTCCGGGACACTAGCCTGCCGAACCCGCCACGACCCGCACGAGGTGAGCTGGGAGCTCGGCGCCGGCAAGTTACCTGGTCAGCCCCGGCCCCGCCCCTCGCTGGGTGGGCGGGGCCTGCAGGTCCCGGCGTCCGGGGTGAAGCTCTCGCCCCCTCGGAAGGCAGAACCTGAACGGAGGGCGCGGCGTTCTCGCCGAGACGCGGCAGGAGTGGGTTCGGGGCCGCGGGACGATCCGCAGCGACCTCCTCCCAAACACGGAACTACTCTTCCGGGTCACCGAAAGCAACATTCCCGCCTCCCGACTTCCGGTCCCGACGGCTTGGGCGGTAAAGATCCGCAGCCGCTCGCTTTGTCCGGGCTGGCCTGGCCTGGCCGCCTACACAGCATGCCAGCCCCAGCCCCGTAAGGGTTCCCCTCAAGGCCAGCAGCTCGTGATCCTCCTCCCTCCCAACTCAGGGTGGGGCACTGAATATCATAGTTTAAATCTGGACCATCAGCTAAGGGAGAAAATGACCAAAAGAACCAGAAAGCAAGCCATAACTGTATAAACTATTTATTAACAGGCAGCACCGACACATTTATTTCTTCTTGGACACACCCACGGTGCGGCCACGGCGGCCTGTGGTCTTGGTGTGCTGGCCTCGGACACGCAGTCTGCAAGTGGGAAAAGAGAGGAGTCACACACCACACAAAGCAAAGGTCTGGGGAAAGATGGAACGTGAGAATTCTGTGGGGGTCCAGGGGGAGGCAGAGATGACACCCCCGCCCCACTCACCCCCAGAAGTGGCGCAGCCCTCTGTGGGCCCGAATCTTCTTCAGTCGCTCCAAGTCTTCACGGAGTTTGTTATCCAGACCGTTGGCCAGGACCTGCAGAGGTGGCGGCGAGGGTCACTTGCTCTACCTGTTCCCCTGGGCTCCACCTGCACACCCGCCCATCCCAATACACACCTGGCTGTACTTCCCATCCTTCACATCCTTCTGTCTATTTAAGAACCAGTCTGGAATCTTGTATTGGCGAGGATTCTGCATAATGGTGATTACACGTTCCACCTGGCAGGCAAAGACTCAGGTCAGGTCCAGGTGGTCCCCCTCAGGGCCAACCCACAGCCCCCTCTCATCCTCACCTCATCCTCTGTGAGCTCTCCTGCCCTCTTGGTGAGGTCGATGTCTGCTTTCCTCAACACCACATGAGCATATCTCCGTCCTACACCCTGAGGAGAAGTTTGGGAGCTGGATGAGTGATTTTCTTGGTTTCCATCATAGACCCAAGATTCGAAAAACAAAGGTAGAGCCAGTGCTTGCACACATTCCTAGACAGGAAGTCTTAACTGTTAAAGGAGAAAAAGCTTTGGGGAGGGTTGGACCATGAATGAAGAACTCGTGGCAGATGCCCACACCCCCCAAAGCAGAATCTTTTTTTACATGTTGCCCAGCACACTGAGGAGCAGCACCTCCCAACTTCTGCACTGTGGAGGGCAAAGCTAGTGTCTCTCCAAGCTGAGGTAGCAACAAAGTACCAAGACTAAGGTATTTTGGGAGTTCCCGCTGTGGCCCACTAGTTAATTAACCCCAACTGACATTTGATCCCTGGCCTTGCCCAGTGGGTTAAGGATCTGGAGTTGCTGCAGCAGGTTTGGTGTTGGCTGGCAGCTATAGCTCCAATTTGAATCCTAGCCTGGGAAGCTCCATGTGCCATGGATGGGGCCCTAAAAAGACCAAACCATCCTAAAGTATTCTGAAATAAAAGGGTCAGTTGCTCACTTGGGCCATGGGTCATGATTCTTTGGGCAGGTCATTCCATCTCTACAATCAATATCAACTACTGCTTAAATCAGTGGCATATCACCAACACCAGTGCTCCTTGCCACCTGAACTCATGAGTCAGATTTGGATAGTGAAGGATGGTGTATTGGGTTGAGCTGTGTCCCACTAAGTGTATGTCCATCTGAAACCTCCAAAGGTGATTGTTTGGAAATAGGATCTTTGCAAATATAGTTAAAATGAGGTCAAACTGGATTAAAACCACTGTCTGTCTGGTATTCTTACAAGAGCAGACACAGAGCAAGAAGGCCATGTGATAACACCAGAGTGATGCAGCTCTAAGACAAGGTTCCAAGGATTGTTGTCAGCCACCAGAAGACAGAAGGTAAGACAGGAAAGGACTCTTAGAGCCTCCAGAGGGAGCATGGCCCCTGCTTACACCTCGATTTAAATGTTTGGCAACCAGAACGGAGATTTAAGCCAACAAGTCTGCCCTCACTCAGTGGGTTAAGGATCCTGAATTGCTGTGACTGTGGTATAGGCTGGCAGCTGCAGCTACAATTAGATCCCAAGCCTGGGAACTTCCATATGGCTTGGGTGCAGCCTTAAAAAGCACCCCCCCCACCTTACGGGTTTTTTTTGGGGGGGTGGTGGGGGTGGCGGCAGCTGGGGGTTGCTTTTTTCTGTGTCAGTCAACACTTCACCCTTCCCTGGCCAATCAATCTCCTCCTTTAACTACATGTTTTAGATTTTCAGTTTCCAAGTATTTCCCCCCTTCTTTAGATCCTTAAAATACCTCCAAGCTTCAGTTTTCACCAGAGGAAGAGAGCAAAAGCTGGCTCTCCGTACAATTAGCAAAACCCCAATACCTCCCAGTGATAAGCAGAGCCTCAGGATCCTTAAGAGATTATCAAAAAACTCATTAAGCACCAGAAACTTTGGTTCAACTGTTTTCAGCAACTACAAAGGTTAGGCTGCATAATTAAAGTAAATACCAGTTAAGGAGGCAGAAAGGGTTTAACAGAAGCAGCCTATTAATGAATGATGCTAATCTTTTATTTTCACTTACTTAAGCCTCCTAACAACCCCTAAAAAGGGAACAGACAACCAACGTGTGGAGATACTCAGGGCTCAGTTCTACACCACTCGGAAAAGTGAATGTTGCAATAAAGGGAGCTACACAAAATCTGTTTGTTTTCCCAGTGCATGTAAGTTATGTAGGTTATTAAGTGAGCAATAGTCTTAACGTTAAAAAAACATACATACATGCCTTAATGAAAAGATACTTTATTAAAAAGTGCTAACCATCATCTGAGCCTTTGTGCAATAGTAACAAAAGTCAATGACAATGGATCGCTGTAACAAATATAACAATGAAAATGTCTGAAATATTGTGAGAATCACCAAAATGTGACAGAAGACACCAAGTGAACAAATGCTGTTGGAAAAATGATTTGCTCAAGACAGGGTTGCCACAAAAAAGAGGTTATCTGTAAAGTGCAATAAAATAAGCCTCTACTGTGCACCGCCTTACTAGTTTCACAATAGAAGGAAGCAGTCTCCTCATGCACCACTTAAGACCGAAAGTTGTGCACCCTGAATTACAGAATGAAAAGAATTCAAAGTAAACATGATGGCTCTTATAAAGCAAAGCTTGTGATTCACCATTTTAAATTAACAACCTATCTATAAAATACTTACTGTGGTGTCCTTTGGGGATTGTGAGCAAGAAAGGCTTAGCCCTGGCACCACATAACATAAACATACTGGTAAGGTCATTTTTTTATGTTAGTTAAGCCTGTGCTCACTGACCTTGTTATGAAATAGTGACCCCCCCCCCATTTCCTGGTTTCTTCATGCTTGGAATCTCTTGGCCTTTCTACTCTCCCTTCAGAGTGTACCATTATCCCATTTCCAGGACATACACATTTCACAAGAATTGCTCTTATGATGCACTAGGAGGAGCAAAAACCTATATAGCAGGGACCTTATAAGTTGACTGCTGATGGTCCAGGCCGGTTTAGTGAACAAATGCTGGCAGACAACCAAAGCCTTTCCCCAACCCCTAGGTGAAAACAACTTTGCTTCACCTAAGACGGTTCTTTGGCTTTTACCACTTACCTTTTGCGGCAAATGTGGCAAGGGCTTAGATGGACCCTGACCATTGTTTTTACCCAGCAGCCCAGGTGACACGGTTGAGACTTTCGCTTACACCTCAGGTGTTTACCCAAGTTTCCTTCACACCCCCAGCTCCTTTACCTTAATCGCAGTGATAGCAAAGGCAATTTTCCGCCGCCCATCGATGTTGGTGTTGAGTACTCGCAAAATGTGCTGGAACTTCTCAGGGATTACTAGAGACTGATAGAGATGGGGGGAGATGTCAGACTTCGCTAATTCCCGCCAAACCGTTAACCCCAAACACGAGCGTGAAGCTTGTCACGCAAGGTGCAAAGAGCCCCCGTCAGGTCTTCACGACACAACACGACTCCCTGGTCCTGCCGACAGCACAACAGGAAGCGTCCAGGATCGGAGAACGCCATCTCCGGAGGAGAACGCCTCCTGCCCGCTCCCAAGCGGCGGGACGGAGGGCCCACGCGCTCCCAAGCCTTCCCAGAGCCCGGGGAGCGCTCATCCTCGGGCCCCGCTGCCTAGAACTGGGTGCTTTGTCGTCCTTCTCCAGGAATGAGGCCCAAGGCTCCACACAAAACGCTGCGAGCCCCCAGGCCAGGACATTTTCGGCGCTCTGACAGCAAGCCTTCCCTGTCCCGGCTCCGATGTCGCCAGATACCCGAACGAACCCAACTCTTACCATGGCTGCAGCGCGGGCGGCGGCGTGTAGGCCTCCAGTGGAAGAGAGAGCGGAAGTGACGTGACATTCTTATATAGCTTCCAGGCGGAAGAGGCGGAGCGACCTTGGCGAAGCGCTTCCGGAAACTCCTTGTACCTGAGCCGGCTAGGCCTCTGAGTCAGAACTGCGCGCCACAACTTCCGGTGCCGTCTCTCTTTACAGATCGTAAAGTTTTTGCGCGTGAGAGCCACGAGAGTTCCGGGTTGAGATTCTCTTTTTAAGACTTTCAGTTTCCATTTGGACTTGGGCGAAGAGCTTAGAGAAAAGGGGAGAGCTAGAGGCAGTCTGTTTAACTCAAATATCTGGGAACGGTTTCGTGCATCACGCCCCAGAACTTGCAGTTCCACTCAGGGGAACGGACCTGCCCGACAGCTGCCGGAAGTGGGGCTGCGCGGAATGGCTGCCGCTGCTACCATGGCGGCAGCCGCCCGGGAGCTGGTGTTGCGGTCCGGGGCCTCAGATATGGAGGAGGAGGAGGGCCCACTGGTGAGGACGCAGGGCTGTTTCTCCTCCAGAGTCTCGTCCGGTCTTCTCACGTCAGAAAGGTCTGGGCTGGGTTTCGCGCAAGGTTGGGAGCTCGGCTGCTACCGGTGATGCTGCCTGGTCTGGCTCTCCATACCCCTCCCCGGATCGGACCTGGACCAAAGTGGGGACTAGAATGGCTGATACTTAGGTTCTGGGGCCACAGTTTCAGTTAAACTCCAGATATTTGCGCAGGATAGAGAAGCGGTGTAGAGTAAATGCTAGGAACATGGCCAGACTGCCTCGGTTCTAATTCCAGCTCAGCCACTTATGCTGTGTGTGTTTGGGCAAGTTAACTAGCCTCTCTGTGTCATCACTCTTAACACTTATAAAGTGAAAAAATAAGACTTACTGTAGAGGTTGTCGGTTAGGATTAGGTGAATGTAGGATGACACCTGGCACGATGGTGAACACTGTGTTAACTGACATTTCTAGAAAGGCTGGAGCTCCCCACGGGGATTGTAACAGAACATCTAAGATAGAAGGAGTCTGGAGACCCTAAGTTCAACTGCAAGTTCTGCTCTGTCCCTGCATCTCCTAATTTTCCTCATTTGGTCACCTCTGTGGGTTTGCTGGCTCCTTGTCATATT
This sequence comes from Sus scrofa, assembly GCF_054392235.1. Taxonomy (NCBI): domain Eukaryota; kingdom Metazoa; phylum Chordata; class Mammalia; order Artiodactyla; family Suidae; genus Sus; species Sus scrofa. The sequence continues at coordinate 38,204,190 of NC_139389.1, read as the reverse complement.
CCCTACCCATCAGCCCCAATGAGTAGATTGGGACAATATGAGATTTTGGAATTTTTTGGACTCAGCATTTCTCTCTGGTTTCCCAGTGAAAGTCCTCTCTCCCCATTATATTTTGTTCTCCCCCTCCCTTTCCCATTAACCTGCCCCTCTCCAGGGGGGTGGTCCAGGTCTCCAGGAGCCACTGCAACTTGGAGAGTTGGACCTCACCTCTGATGAATTCATCCTGGATGAAGTTGATGGTAAGTGATGGCACGAGGTGGCCGCAGTGCCTGTCATCTTAAGAGGCATGGGGGCTGGAGGTAATAAGGCAGGAATTGGTGTGCAGATGTTCGGATGTGGGTAGCGGGCGCTGTGGAGCCCTTTGGACCCTTATGATAAACTTCTCTTTCCAGTTCACATTCAGGCAAATCTGGAGGATGAGTTAGTAAAGGAAGCTCTTAAAACGGTGAGGTTTTCTGCTCTCCTAATCTGCCCCTCCACTCACCCTCCCCTCAAAGAAGAAAACAGTCTCTTCGTGTAATATCTTAATGTCTTCTCCCCAAATCCTTTGTTGACTTTGTTGCAGTGTCCCTTCTCTGACTGCCCCCCCCAACCCATCGTGTTTATGCTCTTCCAGGGTGTGGATCTCCGTCACTATTCAAAGCAGGTTGAACTGGAGCTACAGCAGATTGAGCAGAAATCCATTCGTGATTGTATCCTCTGGCAGAGGGAAGGGTGGTGTTACTAAAACGGGCGTTTGGGAGTTCCCATTGTGGCTCAGTGGGTTAAGGACCTAACATAGTGTCCTTGAAGATTCGGGTTCACTCCCTGGCCTCGTTTAGTGGGTTAAGGATCCAGTGTTGGAGTTCCCGTTGTGGCGCAGTGGTTAACGAATCTGACTAGGAACCATGAGGTTGCGGGTTTGGTCCCTGCCCTTGCTCAGTGGGTTAACGATCCAGCGTTGCCATGGGCTGTGGTGTAGGTTGCAGATGCGGCTTGGATCCCGCATTGCTGTGGCTCTGGCGTAGGCCAGCGGCTACAGCTCCGATTAGACCCCTAACCTGGGAACCTCCATATGCTGCGGAAGCGGCCCAAAGAAGTAGCAAAAAGACCAAAAAAAAAAAAAAAAAAAAAAAGGATCCAGTGTTGCTGTGAGCTGTGGCCTAGGTCGAAAATGCAATTTGGATCTGGTGTTTCTGTGGCTGTGGCCGGCAGCTGTAGCTCCGACTCTACCCCTAGCCTGGGAACTTCCATATGCTGTGGGTGCGGCCCTAAAAAAGAAGAAAAAAAAAAGGAGTATTTTGTGGGGCATGGTGCTGACAGCCCCGCCACAGCTGCCCTCCATCAGCTAAGAGAGAAGGAGAGGTCCTGCTGGTCCAAGGAGCTCTATCTGCACAGTAAGGCCTTGACTTTTGTGGTCAGATATCCAAGAAAGTGAGAACATAGCATCTCTGCACAATCAGATCACAGCCTGCGATGCTGTCCTTGAGGTTAATAACCCTGACCTGGGACCCCTGATAACCCTGAACCCAGGTCATGGTCTCTGGTACCATTCTCTAGGTCATTAGCCTCAGGTGGGGACCATTTGAGTTGCCATCAGGATGATCTCAGCAGCCTTTTTTATTTGTTGCTGCTGCCGTGATGAATGCTATTTGCCAGGGACTTTTGGGGTACCTCTTCCCTCAGCACCCACTACCCTCATGGACTTGGGTGATTCCCTCATCCCGTCCCAACCCAATGGCAATTCAGCAACACTTCTGCCTTCCCCCCAGCGCATGGAGCAAATGTTGGGAGCTTTTCAGAGTGACCTCAGCTCCATCAGCTCTGAGATCCGGACGCTGCAGGAACAGTCAGGAGCCATGAACATTAGGCTTCGAAACCGCCAGGCTGTCCGTGGGAAGCTCGGGGAGCTTGTCGATGGTCTGGTGGTGCCCTCTGCTCTGGTCACGTGAGTCACCAGTTTGAATGGTCATGATGTCAACAGCAAGTAGATGAGCTGGAGTGACCTGCCCTGCTTATCTCGTGGGTCTTCCGGCTCCAGGTCGTCAAGTTCCTTTCAGAAACTGATGAGTGGGTTGACAACTCTTTCTAGCCTTGACATGTGCTTTAGGCATCAAAGATTAGGAATCATCCAGGGTCAGGCATGTAGTGAGGGGGTCCAAGGCTTGTGGGTGGTGGAGGTGTGTGTGTCCAGGAACAGGAAACTTGGTACACATGTGCCCTGACTCTCTGATATAGCGTAAGAAGGGAGAGGAGATGGGCTGGATGGAAGGGGTGTGGTTAGGGCCTAGCTATGTCTGGATCTCCTAACCCATCCCATCCCTCTCTGCTTCCCAGGGCAATTCTGGAGGCGCCAGTGACAGAGCCCCGGTTCCTGGAACAGCTGCAGGAGCTGGATGCCAAGGCAGCTGCAGTCCGGGAGCAGGAGGCTAGAGGCACAGCGGCCTGTGCAGATGTCAGGGGCGTGCTGGACCGGCTCCGGGTCAAGGTGGTGCATGGGGGTGGATTGTCCAGACTTCCTGAACCAGCGTCCCTGAGACCTTCACCCTGGGTCTCCCGTAGCCTGTCCCCGAAAACCTTGCCCTGCCTTTATTTGGCAGGGCACATCCTCACCTCTCTGGGTTCCCTAAGGGTCTTAAATATGCAAGAGATATTCTCTGCTGTTTCTCCTCCTGTGTTCAGCATTCATTACATCCCTCAGTGCCTCCCAAACAGTGAGAAGGTTGCAGCCTCACACCCTGTGTTTGGTCCTCCGTGTCCAGGCGGTAACAAAGATCCGAGAGTTCATCCTTCAGAAGATCTATTCCTTCAGGAAACCAATGACCAACTATCAGATCCCCCAAACGGCCCTACTGAAGTACAGGTGGCCACCTGAACGAAAGACCGTCTTGGGGGGAGGGGGGGACTCCCAGCTTTTGCGCAGCACGCGTGGTGTCTGGTGGTGCAGGTGACGGGGCTGACCCGTCCCTGCCACTCCAGGTTCTTCTATCAGTTCCTGCTGGGCAATGAGCGGGCCACGGCCAAGGAGGTCAGGGACGAATACGTGGAGACGCTGAGCAAGATGTACCTGTCTTACTACCGCTCCTACCTGGGGCGGCTCATGAAGGTGCAGGTGAGGCCAGGAGAAAGGCGGCCCCTGCCCTGGCTCAGAGCCGAGAGCCCTTTCTTGTTGCACTCTGGAAAGGGTTGGGTACCAGGGCTCCTTTCTCTTTTCTTTAGTATGAGGAAGTCGCTGAGAAGGATGATCTGATGGGCGTGGAGGACACAGCAAAGAAAGATATCCTGCAGCTGAGGACCGCTCCTGCTGGGCCTGGGGCGGGCGGGGCTTCTGGGTCCAGCCTCTGGGGCTCTGCTGCTCACCTCTGGGAGCGTGATAAAAGCTATGACTTTCTCCCTCAAGAAAATGCGCAAATCACTTTGATGTGTTGTTTTGCATGTCATGTCAGGGGTGGAGAGGCTCCCTGGGGCCCATTTGCAGACATCCGTTGAAGTGGGGCCCTGGTCCTGGGGGATGCTGAGGCTGTCTGGCTGCCAGGGCCCAATGGAGTTCCCAAGGCTTTGATCTTCCATCACTGCAGTGACAGTACTGTATTCCTTGATTGTGACCCTGCACGCTTCTTCTCAAAGCCGTCCCTCCGCAGCAGGAACACCATTTTCACCCTGGGGACCCGTGGCTCCGTCATCTCGCCCACTGAACTGGAAGCCCCCATCCTTGTGCCGCACACAGCGCAGCGGGGAGAACAGAGGGTAGGAGGAGGAGGAGGCAGACCCCTGAGTGAATCCCCCGGCCAGTCACCGGGTCAGGAGGCAGGCCTGGGGGTGGGGGCAGGAGCAGCAGCAGCGGCAGGCGGGGGGTGGGGGGTGCTCTCCTCCTGTGCCCCCACCTCTTCAGTCCCCATTCAGGATGCCCTCTCGAAGCCTGGACTCGGGTTAGAGGGGAGTGCCTCCTGTGCTCTCCTTGCCCAGCTTTCCTGGTCTTTCAGCCACGTCAACCCTTCTCTCTCCCCTCTTTTTCCCTCCCCTCCTAGTACCCTTTTTTTTTTTTTTTTTTGTCTTTTTTGCTATTTCTTGGGCCGCTCCCGCGGCATATGGAGATTCCCAGGCTAGGGGTCTAATCGGAGCTGTAGCCACCAGCCTACACCAGAGCCACAGCCACGCGGGATCCGAGCCGAGTCTGCAACCTGCACAGCTCACGGCAACGCCGGATCGCCAACCCACTGAGCGAGGGCAGGGATCGAACCCGCAACCTCATGGTTCCTAGTCGGATTCATTAACCACTGTGCCACGACGGGAACTCCTTTTTTTTTTTTTATTTTATTTTTTTAAAATTTAATTTAATTTTTTTTCTAGTACCCTTTTGAGGCACTCTTCCGCAGCCAGCACTATGCCCTCCTGGACAACTCCTGCCGAGAATATCTTTTCATCTGCGAGTTCTTCGTGGTGTCTGGCCCGGCTGCACACGACCTCTTCCACGCTGTCATGGGCCGCACCCTCAGCATGACGCTGGTAAGTGCCCTGGCTCCCCTGCTCTCTGCCCTCCAGGTCCTCCTTACTCATCACTGAGGTCAGGGCTCTGGACAGACTGCAACCAGATGCCCTCTTTCTAAAGCTGTGTGACTCCCCATGGAACCACCACAGCTTGGGGTCTCCCAGAACACCCCTGCCGCAGACCCACACCAGGCAATAGCACCTGAAAACTCAGGGGCCCTTAAACCTTGGTGTTCAGCCCTGAATTGTGCTGTGATGGGCCTGTGACCACAGATCTGGTGAGCAAGGCAGAGGATCGGTGGGCAGGGAAGGAGGGAGCATTTTCCTTTTAGATCGTCCCCCCCCCCACATCCCCAGAGGAGCCCGTGCATTTGTCTGTAGCCACTTGAATGACAGAGTCCCAAACACAATCCTCCAATCCCCTTCCTGTTCCTAAATCACAGAAGCACCTGGAGTCTTACCTGGCCGACTGCTACGATGCCATAGCGGTTTTTCTCTGTATCCATATTGTTCTCCGGTTCCGAAACATTGCAGCAAAGAGGGATGTCCCCGCCCTGGACAGGTGCTGAATTCTGGTTCTCGACGCCCCCCCCCACCAGCCTTGAGCTCTTGGTCTCCTACACACCTGCCCTGACCCTTGGGCTCCTAGTGGCCTCATCCCATTGGCCCTGTCCCTGTGTGTCTGCTGGGAAGCAGTGCTCTTGCTTCCAGACCCAGCTTTCACACCCTCCTGCCCCTGTGCCGGTCAGGGTGCCCGCACACACCCCAACCCCACCTCCCCACCCCTGTGCTCCTTGCTGCTATCTCTGATTCTGGCGAAGCCCACAGGTACTGGGAACAGGTGCTTGCCTTGCTGTGGCCGCGGTTTGAGCTGATCCTGGAGATGAACGTCCAGAGCGTCCGGAGCACTGACCCCCAGCGCCTCGGGGGGCTGGACACTCGGCCTCACTATGTGAGGGGGGGCGAGGGTAACTGGTTTGGGAAGCAGGGCTCCACGCTTGGCCATGGGGTTGCCCAGGGTCATGGTCATGGTGCAGCATATGCAGCTTCACTGGGTGAGAAGCAGCGAGGAGTATGATTAGACTGGGTTGGAATGGGACACACACGGTGGTGGGGAGGGATCCGAGACGGGAGTCACCCAGAGGCTGCTTGACCAGCTTCAAGGGCTTCCAGGGGCTTGTTGGTTGGGCCAGGGCACAGGTAGGATTTTTTTCTCCTGCCTTCTGCCTCCCAGATCACACGCCGATATGCAGAGTTCTCCTCTGCCCTCGTCAGCATCAATCAGACGATTCCCAATGAGCGGACGATGCAGCTGCTGGGTCAGCTACAGGTGAGGGCAGGGGCAGGGCAGTGGCTGGGTTGCAGAAGGCCCCTGCCTTCCGAGTCACCGCCTCCTGCCACTTTTTCAGGTGGAGGTGGAGAATTTTGTCCTCCGAGTAGCAGCCGAGTTCTCCTCAAGGAAGGAGCAGCTTGTGTTTCTGATCAACAACTATGACATGATGCTGGGCGTGCTGATGGTAAGGGCCCCTCTGGCTCCCTTCGGGCCCCCCACCGCTCTCTCAGCTCCGTGAGAGCCAAGACCCTGCTGACCTCGTTCAGTGTTTGATTCTCGGCACCTGGCACGGCGTCTGGCCAACGTGGGAGGGAGGGGCTCGCAGACTTGAAATGCGGCTTCTCCACAACCTTAGGTTTTGCTCTGTCTCCTCTTAGGAGAGGGCTGCTGATGACAGCAAAGAGGTTGAAAGTTTCCAGCAGCTGCTCAATGCTCGGACACAGGTAGGGGTGTGGGGAAGGGAAGGAGGACCTGTGTGCCGTATTTGTTTTTGTTCAGAGTGTGGGTGTGGAGTGGCAATTAGTGGACTCCAGGTACACAGAACTGGAATTGTAATGCTTTGTAACACTTGGTTCAGACCAGGCTGTCATTACTGGTCTATTTTATTTTTGTGTTTTTTTTAAATTTATTTTAATTTTTATTTGCTTTAAAGGGCCGCACCTGCGGCATATAGAAGTTTGCAGGCTAGGCGATGAATTGGAGCTACAGCTGCCGGCCTACACCGCAGCCACAGCAACTCCAGATCTGAGCTGTGTCTGTGACGTACATTATAGGTCATGGCAACACTGGATCCTTAACCCACTGAGTGAGGCCGGGGATCAAAACATGTCTTCCTGGATACTAGTTGGGTTCATTACCTCTGAGTCACCATGGAAACTCCTAAATTTTATTTACTTTTAAAATGGAGATATTGGAGTTCCCTTTGTGGCTCAGCAGTCAATAAACCTGACTAGGATCCGTTAGAGTTCGATCCCTGACCTCGCTCTCTCAGTGGGTTAAGGATCTGGCATTGCCATGAGCTGTGGTGTAGGTCGCAGATGCAGCTCAGTTCCTGGGTTGCTGTGGCTGTGGTGTAGGCTGGCAGCTACAGCTCCGATTTGACCCCTAGCCTGGGAACCTCCATATGCCACAGGTGTGGCCCTAAAATAGCAAAAAAAAAAATAATAATAAAATAAATAAATAAAGGAGTTCCCGTCGTGGCTCAGTGGTTAATGAATCCGACTGGTAATCATGAGGTTGCGGGTTCGATCCCTGGCCTTGCTCAGTGGGTTAAGGATCCGGCATTGCTGTGAGCTGTGGTGTAGGTTGCAGATGCGGCTCGGATCCCACGTTGCTGTGGCTCTGGCATAGGCCAGTGGCTATAGCTCCAATTAGACCCTTAGCCTGGGAACCTCCGTAGGCGGCCCTAGAAAAGGCAAAAAGACAAAAATTAAAACAAAATAAAATGGAGATATTTTTGAAGTACAATCTCATGTAAATTACAGGTCTACAACACAGGGAGTCACAATTTTAAAAGGTTATGTGCCAGGAGTTTCTGTTGTGGTGCAGTGGAAACACACCTGACTAGTGTCCATGAGGATGCAGGTTCGATCCTTGGCCTCGCTCAGGGGGTCAGGAATCTGGCGTTGCTGTGGGTTGTATAGGCCAGCAGCTGCAGCTCTGATTTGACCCCTAGCCTGGAAACTTCCATATGTTGTGGGTTCCTAAATCACAGCAACACCTGGAGTGGCCCTAAAAAGAAAAAAAAAAAAGGTTATGTGCCATTTATGGTTCTTATAAAATATTTACTTTATTCTGTGTTTTCCAGTATATCCTTCTACCTTGCTTATTTTTTAAAGTATGGTGATTTACAATGATATGCTAATTTCTGCTGTACAGCAAAGTGACCCAAACATGTATAGATACGTTCCTTTTCTCACACTCCATCATGTCCTGTCCCTAGTGATTGGCTATAGTTCCCCGTGCTGTACAGCAGGACTTCATTGCTTATCCATTCTAAGTGTAATAGTTTGCATCTACTAACCCCAGACTCCCAGTCCATCCCACTCCCTGCCCCTCCTCCTTGGCAACCACAATTCCGTTCTCCATGTCTGAGAGTCTGTTTCTGTTTTGTAGATAGGTTCATTTGTGCCATATTTTAGATTCCACACATAAGTGATATCATATGGTGTTTGTCTTTCTCTTTCTGACTTACTTCACTTAGCATGAGAGTCTCTAGTTCTATCCAAGTTGCTGCAAATGGCATTATTTTGTTCTTTTTTATGGCCAAGTAGTATTCCATTGTGTATATGTACCACGTCTTCTTAATCCATTCACCTGTTGTTGGACATTTAGGTTGTTTCCATGTCTTGGCTCTTGTTACTAGTGCTGCAGTGAACATAGGGATGCAGTATCTTTTTCAGTGAGTTTTTGTTTGGATATATGCCCAGGAGTGGGATTGCTGGGTCATATGGTAGTTCTATATTTAGTTTTCTAAGCTACCTCCATACTGTTTTCCATAGTGGCTGTACCAAGGTACATTCCCACTGACAGTGTAGGAAGGTTCCCTTTTCTCCACATCTTCTCCAGCATTTGTTATTTGTAGACTTATTAATGGTAGCCATTCTCACCGGTGTGAGGTGGTACATTGTAGTTTTGATTAGCATTTCTCTAATAATTAGTGATGTTGAGCATTTTTTCACGTGCCTTTTGGCCATTTCTGTCTTTTGTAGGGCTGCACCTGCGGCATATGGGGGTTCCCAGGCTAGGGGTCTAATCGGAGCTACAGCTGCTGGCCTATGCCACAGCCACAGCAATTCGGGGTCCGAGCTGTCTGTGACCTATGCCACAGCTCACAGCAACACCGGATCCTTAACCCACTGAGCAAGGCCAGGGATCCGAACCCGCAACCTCATGATTCCTAGTTGGAGTTGTTTCTGCTGTGCCACAATGGGAACTCCTGTATGTCTTCTTTGGAGAATTGTCTGTTCAGGTTTTCTGCCCCTTTTTCGATTGTGGATTTTTTTTTTTTTTTTGCTGTTGTATGAGTTGTTTGTATATTTTGGAGATGAAGCCTTTGTCAGTTGCATCGTTTACAACTCTTTTCTCCCGTTCCGTAGGTTGTCTTTTTTTTATGGTTTCCTTTGCTATGTGAAGCTTGTGAGTTTGATTAGGTCCCATTGGCCTATTTTTGTTTTTATTTCTATTGCCTTGGGTGACTGACCTAAGAAGACATGTGTATGGTTGATGTCAGAGAATGTTTTGCCTATGTTCTCTTCTAGGAATTTTATAGTATCTTTATAGTATCTTATGTTTAAGTCTTTAAGTCATTTTGAGTTTATGTTTGTGTATGGTGCGAGGGAGTATTCTAGTTTATTTATTTTCTTACTTTTTTTTTTTTTTTTTTTTTTTTTTTTTGTCTTTTTAGGGCTGCACCTGTGGCATATGGAGGTTCCCAGGCTGGGGACTGAATTTGAGCTGTAGCTGCTGGCCTACACCACAGCCACAGCAATGCAGGATCTGAGCCACACCTGCAAACTACACCATAGCTCATGGCAACACCAGATCCTTAACCCACTCAGCGAGGCCAGGGATTGAACCCATGTCCTCATGGATATTAGTCAGGTTCATTTACCACTGAGCCATGACGGGGAACTCCCTAGTTTCTTATTTATTTTATGCATAATAGTTTGGCTTTCTTAGTCCCTTAACCTTACCCCTCTTTTGCCCCTCCCCCAGAACCAGTATTATTATTTTTTTGTCTTTTTACCATTTCTTGGGCCACTCCCGCGGCATATGGAGGTTCCCAGGCTAGGTATCCAATAGGAGCTGTAGCTGCTGGCCTACGCCAGAGCCCCAGCAACATGGGATCCAAGCCGCCATCTGCAGCCTATACCACAGCTCACGGCAATGCCAGATCCTTAGCCCACGGAGCAAGGCCAGGGATCAAACCCGCAACCTGATGGTTCCTAGTCAGATTCTTTAACCACTGCGCCACAGTCCCGGAACCAGTATTTGTATGTGTGTGTGTCTGATTTTTAGGGCTGCATCTACTGAATATGAGGTTCCCAGGCTAGGGGTTGAATCAGAGCTACAGCTGCCAGCCTATAGAACTAGTATCTTTTTTTTTTTTTTTTTTTTTTTTTTTGTCTTTTGTCTTTTTAGGGCCGCACCCAGGCATATGGAGGTTCCCAGGCTAGGGGTCGAATCAGAGCTACAGCTGCTGGCCTACACCACAGCCACAGCAACATGTGATCCGAGCCGAGTCTGCAGCCTACACCACAGCTCATGGCAATGCTGGATCCTTAACCCACTGAGCAAGGCCAGGGATCGAACCCGCATCCTCATGGTTACCAGTCGGATTCGTTAACCACTGAGCCACGACGGGAACTCCGAACCAGTATCTTTTTTAACCTTACATTCCTCCAGTCTTTTTTCTGTCCAGGGATCTGGTTAGTTGTAGGTTAAACATTCCCATTCCATTCTCTGTTTAGTAACATAAACATGTATCATGGCTGAGAAAGGAAGCTGTTGTCCTTACCTGCACAGTTAGGGGACAGAGGGAATATCAGTTCTTCCTCAGAAGTGCAGTTCCCTTGCCCTCTGACCCCACAACCAGTGGACCCTGCTGGGAGCAGCTGAGGCACTGAGGCATTTGCTATGGTGGGGAGCCAGCTGTCACCAGCGCTCCCTGGCCTTTTTGGGGGCTGCTGCTCGGTGTCATGGGACAGATTGCTAGCCAAAGCCCAGGGCACCCCTTCCTTCTTTCCATTCCTCTGCTGCCAGAACTTCTCTTTTGCTGGATTGAGAGCTTAAAGTTCATCCAAGTCTAGACTGGTGCTGTCCAATTGAAATATGATGCAGAGTTCCCTGGTGGCACACTGGGTTAAGGACCTGGCATTGTCGTGCTGCAGCTCAGGTTGCTGCTATGGCCCAGGTTCCATTCCTGGCCTGAGAACTTCTACATGCTGCTGGTGTGACCAAAGAAAGTGTTACCTTTTTTTTTTTTTTTTTTTTTGGTCTTTTGCCCTTTCTAGGGCCGCTTCCCAAGGCATATGGAGGTTCCCAGGCTAGGGGTCTAATCGGAGCTATAGCCGCCAGCCTACACCAGAGCCACAGCAATGCAGGATCCAAGCCGCGTCTGCAACCTACACCACAGCTCATGGCAATGCTGGATCCTTAACCCAATGAGCAAGGCCAGGGGTCGAACCTGCAACCTCATGGTTCCTAGCTGGGTTTGTTAACCACTGCGCCATGACAGGGACTCCCAGAAAAAGTGTTACTTTTAAATCATTTCTTTAAAATTCCATTGTTTCAAAGCTGTCCATTCCTAATCTTGTGAATTGATCATGTGTGTGTCTGTATCTTTAATTTCTTTGAACATTTCATACAGAAGGCCCAGCTGCTGTGTATGTGGCAGTGTAACGTTGGCTGTCTTGGGCGCTCTTGGGTGTACTGTCTGTGCTAATTTTCCTGGTAGTCTCTTTCTTACGACTGCTGGTCTTTGACTCCTCTCCTTGACCTTAATCGGGGGAGTCCCAGGGCCCTGCGCTGGGACTGAGGGTTTTTCAGAGAAGGTTGGCATCTCCTTTTACAGTCACTGAAAAATGCCCTCCCCCTGGGTCTACACTGCCACCTGTTAGAGGCTCTCGTGAGAGAGGCAGCTCAGCTTCCCACTCAAGGCTGGCATCCCGCTCAGCTTCTGGGTAGCAGGTGGCCATGGCCACTTACCTCTGGCAGCCCTGCCTCTCCCAGTTGCCCACTTCCCTGGTTCCAGCCCTCTGCTCCCAGCTCCATTTTGTAAACCATTTAATGAATTAATTATTTTGAGGAGGGTAGTCCTTGGAGATTTCCCTTAGCTCTGGGAGACCTTTCTAGAGATGAGCTGTGCTGTTACAGGAGTGTTCTAAGGACCCAGGTGGTCATGACGCCAGACCTGGGAGGACCTGCAGACATCAGGAAACTCGACTGTGTGTGTGTGTGTCTCTACAGGAATTCATCGAAGAGCTGCTATCTCCCCCTTTTGGGGGTCTGGTGGCATTTGTGAAGGAAGCTGAGGCCCTGATTGAGCGTGGGCAAGCCGAACGACTCCGAGGGGAAGAAGGTAAGAAGGGTGGGTGGGGTCAGTGAGAGGTGAACGGGAAAGAAGAAATTTAAATTTTTTTGAATTATTTTATTTGCTTTTTAGGGCCGAACTCTCAGCATATGGAGGTTCCCAGGCTAGGGGTCTAATTGGAGCTACAGCTGCCAACCTACACCACGGCCACAGCAACACCAGATCCGAGCCCCGTCTGTGACCTACACCACAGCTCACGGCAACACCGGATCCTTAACCCACTGAGCGAGGCCAGGGATCAAACCCACAAGCTCATGGTTCCTAGTTGGATTTGTTTCCCCTGTGCCACAAAGGGAACTCCCAGGAAAGAAGAAATTTGAGGATGCAGATCACATTGCGGGGGGTGGGGGGGCAGTGGTAGAGCAGGGAAGGGTGGGTTGGTGAAAAGGGGTTGCATGGTGAGGATGGCGGTGCCTGGTGGAGAGCCTAGAGGGATCAAACATCACATGGCTATTACCTCTCCCCCCACGACCAGCCCGCGTTACTCAGCTGATCCGGGGCTTTGGCAGTTCCTGGAAGTCGTCTGTGGAGTCCCTGAGCCAGGATGTCATGCGGAGCTTCACCAACTTCAGGAATGGAACCAGCATCATCCAGGTGACCTGCAGTCCCCAGTCCCACCCACCCACCACTGATTTCCCCCCGCTTTTCTTTTTTGGCTGCGCCCGTGGCGTGCCAAAGTTCCCAGGCCAGGGATGGAACCTGAGCCATAGCAGTGACAATGCTGGCTCCTTAACCCACTGAGCCACCATGGAACTCCCCCACCCCTTTCTCTGGGCTCAGAATCATACAAGTGACCCTTGATTTTCATTCCATCTGGACCCCAAGTCCTGTGCCCTGACATGATCCTAATCGTCACCCTGGTACCACCCCATACCTCATCCCTTGGTGGTTTTCTCCAAGCAGGGAGCACTAACCCAGCTGATCCAGCTCTACCACCGCTTCCACCGTGTGCTGTCCCAGCCCCAGCTCCGAGCCCTCCCAGCCCGTGCTGAGCTTATCAACATCCACCACCTCATGGTGGAGCTCAAGAAGCACAAGCCCAACTTCTGACACACCAGATGCTGGAGCCACCGGCCCTCCCCATGAACTTCTTCCCTCGGGGTCCCCCTTCCGGTTTGCCCCTGGCCAGAAGAAATTTGAGGATGCAGGCTCTTGACATGCCGCACCCGCCTTCACCCCAGGCACCTGCCTCCTCAGGATAAGCTGGGTCACCGTGGCTTTCTGAACCTCCTGTCCTCAGGTTTCCAGGACCACTCCCCCCTGGGCTTCCAAAATAACCTTGGTTATTTTTCCAATTTTCTCATTCCTCTTCCCCCTACACCGCCCTGCCCTTTTCTTCTGCTGGTGAAACCCTCGCTGCCACATCTTTGGTTCACTCAGCTCTTACCCCCTGGTGTCAGGTGTGAAGCCTCAGCTCTTGGAGTTGGTGTAGCAGGGGAGACTGCCTCATAACAGTTGATTTTTTTTTTCCTACTCAAAGTGATCCTTTTCTGTAGCTTTTTGACCTAAGATCTCAGCAACTTGAACACTAACCAGTCCCCTCCTGGCTTGAGAGTTACTCCATCCAAGGTCAGTCTGCAGAAAACAATAAATGTTTAATATGACATAAAACCCTTCGCCTGTTTCCTTTCTCCTTCCTCCTGGGACTTTCACTTAGCCCCATCTCTGCTCCAGGGTCCCTTTGCTCTCTGACTACCTCCTGGGCCTACATCCCTTCTGGTGGGTGTCTAGAAAGTAGGGGCATAGTAACCTCTGACCTCTAGCTACTGGTTTTAGGGGAGTGGAGGAAGGTGGCCCCTGGTCATAATGGCAGATGCATCAAGGGTTGTGGGCCTCAGGCATTGCATCCAAGGGCTACCTGGCCTCCTGCCTCCTCCAGCTGACCCCTAGGGTTGCCTCCTCTCCTTCACTGTCTGCTTCCTAGCTCTTTGCCGGAGGCTGCAGCACGCAGACTACTGGGGCGGGGCTGGGCCAGGCTTGCACTGTGACAGTCTATCCATTTCTGGGTTGACCTGCGCCTTCTCTAGAGGGAGAGACTTGGAGACTCCTGTGGATCCCCAGGGGGAAGGCCTGGACAGTCAGGAGAAAATGGTAATTTGGGGCCTACTCATTCCCCCCAGCGGGTGGTGAAAGAAAAGTGGCTTCTCGCAGTCTGGGTGCGGTACCAGCCAGCTGCGAAGGCAGCGACTACGCAGCTCCTACACACGCAGGAAAGGGCGCTGCTTGGGGCCCGAACGCCGGGAGGCGGAGCTGGGGTAGTGGCGGGCTCTGTCGATGGGCTCCCGTGCAGAGGGGGTGTGGCGAGGCCGCCTTGTCTCCAAAAACAGCGCGCTGATTGGCTTTGGGAGCCCTATTTCTAAGCTTCAGCTCCGCCTCCCGAGTCAGTAGGGAGGCTGGAGACTCAGAGCGGCTCCTGATTGGCTCAGACACCACAGGGATGGAATCAGGATAGCGCCCTTCCCTGACTTCACCACTTCGCCGCCACTTCCTCTCCTCCCCGCGGGCCTCCTGGCTCACCCGGCATGCCAGAACACCTGACATCCCCAGAGGCCTGCCTGCCCCAGGAGTCTGCTGTCCCATCACCTCTCTTTCCTGTCCCTCGCCCCCACCAGGGGTGCCTCACGTTCTCACATTTGACCTGATCCCTGCGCAGTTCGAGGAGAGCAGGAGGGTTCACGGCTGGGACCTGGGAGACAGAGCGGTTTCCCAGAGAGGGAATCTCTGCGTCTCTGCATATCCCACAAAGGAGATTGCCGAGACAGGCGATTTCATCGAAGTCGACCTCGGTTGGGAGAAGGAATGTGCGTGTAGGCACCTTGGTTTTCCAACTTCTGACCTTCTCTGCCCCTAGCTATCCCCAGCCCCAGTGTTCATGCTCCGACAAGCACAGTCTTTTGCAGGCCTCACTGAGGGTCACTGCTGCAGAGTGAGGAGGCTCCCGTTTTGGAGCCAGGGGGTACTGAGGTCGAACTGCCCGAGAGCGCGCAGGAGCCCTCTGACCAACAGTCTCAGGATGGCACAAAAGGAGACAGGGCAGCGTGAGATACCTCTGCTGGCCTCCAGGGGGCAGCATCTACCAGGGGAAGGGTCTCCATGGCCCAAGCCACTAGCATTTCTGCTGCCTGGTTGGCCCAAGGCAGCGAGACTCCTCCCGCGCCCCCTTCAGGCTAAAGCAACCCGAGAGACTTTCCCTTCAGCCTAGAAACATCCTGTCCCGGGGCTTACATGGGTCCTTGAGACACTGGGCTGAAACTCCCAACTTCTGGCTGATACCACTGCCCTCCAACTTCTCCCTCATTTCTTCCCTTTGCTGATGACACGCTCTGGCCTCACAGAGCAGACGCATCAGGGGGTCACTCCTTGCGGGGGGGTGGTAGGGTGGGGGGAGCTGTCAGTGTCCTCATTTCAGGCTCACATCTGTGCCTGGTACCTGGGTCCCTGTCCTTCCTAGTGTCATACAGGAAGGACTTGGAGGCATCCTTATGGGTAGTGACAGTGCCCGAGGATGCTAAGGGACCTCCGTCCTTGAAGGACACATCACTCCATTTCTACACCTCTGTGCCCTCAACTTGTCCCGAAGTTATTTCTTTTCCTTTTTTTTTTTTTTTGGCCGCCCTATGGCATATGGAATTTCCAGGCTAGGAATCAGATCTGAGCTGCACTTGCAACCTACACTGCAGCTGCAGTACCAGATCCTTTAACCCACTGTGCCTAGCCGGGTATGGAACCTGCATCCTGGTGCTGCAAAGACACAGCCCATCTCTCTCTCTCTCTTTTTTTTTTTTTTTTTTTTTTGCTTTTTTTTTTCCTTTTTAGGGCTGCACCCAGGGAATATGGATGTTCCCAGGCTAGGGGTGGAATTGGAACTACAGCTGCTGGCCTACACCACAGCCACAGCAACTTGGGATCCTTAACCCACTGATCAAGGCCAGAGATCAAACCTGCATCCTCATGAATACCATTCCAGTTCGTTTCCACTGTGCCATAAGGGGAACTCGAACATTCTATTTGCAGTAACCTCAGACTGAAGTTCAGTATTTTTCCAAGGCAGTTAGAGGGTGCGTTGTCTGTAGAGAATTTTAAAATGATACTAAGGCGTTCCTGTTGTGCTTCAGTGGATTATGGACCTGACTAGTCCATAGTCCATAATGAGGATGTGGGTGTGATCCCTGGTTTCACTCAGTGGGTTAAGGATCTGAGGTGTTGCTGTGGCTGTGGTGTAGGCTGGCAGCTGCAGCTCAGATTTGACCCCTAGGCCTGGGAACCTCCATATGCCAAGGGTTCGGCCCTAAAAAGCAATTAACAAACTAACAGTATCATGTAATACCAGTCCATACTCAAATTTCCCCGTTGTCTCAAAGGTATTTTGTGCCAGTTTTGTTTGAAAAAAGGTCTAAACAAGGTTTGAAAAAAAGTAGTTACTACCTTTTTACCCTCTATTCTAGCTTTCAAGCTTTAGTAATAATATCTTTTAATTTTGCTTCAAAAACCTGAGTGATTACACGCATTTCAGAGGAATTTTGAGTACATGTTCTGTAAAAGCCGAAGCCAAAGTAAAAATTAGTTCCAAATATGACCTTCCCTCAATATTATGATTATCCAGACTATTTACTGGAGTGCAGAACTCAGATGACGGGCCAAGAATCTCAATTCTTGAAAATCCAAGGAAAAGAAATACTTGTAATCCCCAGAGTAGATTGCTTCAGAGTTCATAAAAATGTGCTACATTGTCAAAAATATGTTAATAAAAAGGAATAATCAAATATGCTCTAATCCTCATATTAAGAAAGAACAATATAAGGAAGTTTGCAATTGGGAAACATGGTTATTTCAAGAATGTAATTTGCAATCATTAAGAGACATGTAATCATCAGTTCTTATTGTTCAAATCCAAGATCTACAGTATGTGCTGCAGCTCGTCAAACTGTTTACTAATATTGCCTTAGATTGCAGTGTCCACAAAGATTTATGCAGGATTATTTTTTCCCCCTTTTTTTGGCGCCCTGCATCATGTGGAGTTCCCAGGCCAGGGATCAGATCTGAGCCACTGTTGTGACCTATACCGAAGCTGTGACAACACTGGATCCTTAACCCACTGTGGCAGGCTGGGGAATCGAACCTGCATCCCAGGGCCTGAGACAACACTGATCCCATTGCACCACAGAGAGAACTCCTATGCAGGATTTTTAACAGGTGTTTTGACTTGGGTTCAGGGTGAGGTAGCAGAGCTGAGAAGAAAACACTCTGTGCTGAGAATGAAGAGATAAAAATATTGCCATACTCTCGATTTTTAACCAGATACATGACTTTAGCAAAGTCGACCATTATTTGCGTCAGCATCCTTCTCTAAAGCGCGTTAAAAACACTTGCCCCATTCAGGTCACAGGGCGCAAGCTTTCTTTGGAAGGTGAAATTTCTTTAATGAGACCAATAACACTGTCCTCCCAAATCTACCATCTCTTTGCAAGGCTCTTTCAACAAATACAAGTGTTTTATAACTTACTCTTTTCCTTTCCTTTCCTTTCCTTTGCAAAGACTATAGACACACATGTTTAATCCGAATTTAAAAGAAAAGCTCCTAAG
Source organism: Sus scrofa (assembly GCF_054392235.1). Taxonomy (NCBI): domain Eukaryota; kingdom Metazoa; phylum Chordata; class Mammalia; order Artiodactyla; family Suidae; genus Sus; species Sus scrofa. The sequence continues at coordinate 38,186,713 of NC_139389.1, read as the reverse complement.
GGTAGGGGCTAATCAGGGGGCTAATCAGAGAAGGGAGGGGATGCCGAAACCAGGGAGGAACAAGCAAGACTCCGTAGTGTGGCCTTGCGGCAGGGTCCTGGGTCCTCCTCAAAGACACACATAACAATCTTTGAATTCTTCTGCAGAACTAAAATCCCCAACAAATGAAAGCTGCTAACTGCTCGAGGAAGCATTCTTCTTCATTCCAGAAAGGAGGACCACCAGAACCAGCCCTGGGGCCAGTACACACACACTTTGAAGAATGCAAGCTTGCATCCCCCCATCCTTATCTGTGGCCCTATTTTTCACTTCCATATTGTAAGACCATCTCTGGTTCCCTCCGAAGGAGGACACAGACTTGAAGCCATTCGCCCCCAGTGGCTGCCTTTGCCTGGCCAAGCAATAAACTATCTTTTTCTCCTTCACCCCAAACTCTGTGGACAGAGGCCGAGTTTCGGCAACAGAGGGAGCCATGGCCCTTTCAGGCTGGACCCGGGTCACTCTTTCCAGTCAGGGCCACATCCAAGTGGATTTCACCACTCTCTCCACACACTGATTGAAATACAGGACTGTGATGCTTGCAGCAACTTCAGAGACACCCACAGTCCTCATTTCAAAGTGCAGCCAAGTCCTCTGCTCTTTCCTGAAGGTCACAAGCAGGATGGTGTTTCACTGGACTTTTGGAAATACTTTCATCTGTTTCTCTCTCCCCCTTTTCTTTCACCATCAATTTTCTCTTCTCTCCCCCTCTTTCCCTCCCCCTCCGTTCTTTTCCCTTTCCTCCCTTTTTCTCAAAGTAGCTGTAGAAAAACAAACAGCTGGCTCTTGTCCAGCTCTCTCAGAAGAGTCCTGAAGGAGCAGATGAATGTTCCTGACAATCCAGTGTCCTTTTCCAATTCATCCTTTCTCTGAAAAAAAATTTTTTTTTTTTTTTTTTTTTTTTGTCTTTTTAGGGCTGTACCCGTGGCACATGGAGGCTCCCAGGCTAGAGGTCGAACTGGAGCTGTAGCTGCCAGCCTACACCACAGCCACACCAACACGGGATCCAAGCCACATCTTCGACCTACACCACAGCTCATGGCAACACCGGATCTTTAACCCACTGGGCAAGGTCAGGAATCGAACCACGTCCTCATGGATACTAGTCGGGTTCATTAACCACTGAACCATGACAGGAACTCCTTTTTCTTTCTCTGAAATTTTAATTATACACCATCCTGTAGGAGAGTGCCTTGTGTAAGTTAATAACCTGCCAATGCAATGCATTCGCTTGCTTTCAGCTTGAACCCATCTCTTTAACAAGATTGAGCTCTGCTGGTAATAGGTGCAGAAATCATCAGCCAGGCTCTGATCTGGGGAAGCTGAGCCAGAAGCCGCTGGGAGAGGAGGCACACTGAAGCGAAGGGGACCTTTGCAAAGTCACTGTCCAAGGCTGCCAGCTCAGGTGGCGTGGGGCTGTCACCTGCTTCTGCAAACCCGGGGATCATTTCAGAACACCTCAGAGCTTTTTTTCACGAGGTTCAAAAGTCAGACACAAAGAGTCCCTCTCCTAGTTCTTTCCCTGACTGCCACCTTACAAATGACCATCAAGGAGTCTCTTGGGTTTTGATGAGATTTTTATATTTTGGCGTCTACAGGCAAAGCCGCCTTGATCCTTGTATAATCTCCTGGGCTCTTCTTTGTTCCCTTAATTTAGGATTGCAGTGGCCTGTGCTTTGTGTGCCTCTCTCTTGTTAAATAACCCATTAGTCAGTTAAGAAATATATATATATATTTTTTAAAAAATTAAAAGAAATATATATTTCTGGAGTTCCCGTCGTGGCGCAGTGGTTAACGAATCCGACTAGGAACCATGAGGTTGCGGGTTCGGTCCCTGGCCTTGCTCAGTGGGTTAACGATCCGGCGTTGCCGTGAGCTGTGGTGTAGGTTGCAGACGCGGCTCGGATCCCGCGTTGCTGTGGCTCTGGCGTAGGCCGGTGGCTGCAGCTCCGATTCAACCCCTAGCCTGGGAACCTCCATATGCCGCGGGAGCGGCCCAAGAAATAGCAACAACAACAACAACAAAAGAAAAAGACAAAAGACAAAAAAAAAAAAAAAAAAAAAAAAAGAAATATATATTTCTAATTTTGTAATGATTTTTATTTTTTCCATCATAGCTAGTTTACAGTGTTCTGTCAATTTTCTACTGTACAGCAAGGTGACCCAGTCACACATACATGTATACATTCTTTTTTTCTCACATTATCATGCTCCATCATAAGTGACCAGATAGAGTTCCCAATGCTATACAGCACGATCTCATTGCTTATCCACTCTAAAGGCAATAGTTTGTATCTATTAACTCCAAATTCCCAATCCATCCCACTCCATCCCCTCCCCCTAAGAAATATTTATCCTTTGCTTTCCATCGTTTCCCTGTGTAAGTTTTATTGGAGGTCAACCATGTTTGCTAAATATTTGATAACATAGCTTCAAACTCGATAAGCTTGCTGCAGGTTGCTTTTTCCCACTCCCATCTACTTTTTAATTTTTCTAAAATCAAGTAACTTTTTTTCTTATTTTAAAAACTATAGGGAGTTCTCGTTGTGGCTCAGTGGTTAATGAGCCTGACTAGGTAGGATCCATGAGGAAGCGGGTTCAAACCCTGGCCTTGCTCAGTGGGTTAAGGATCCAGCATTGCCATGAGCTGCTGTGGTGTAGGTCACAGACTCGGCTCGGATCCTGTGTTGCTGAGGCTGTGGCATAGGCCAGTAGTTGTAGCTCTGATTTGACCCCTAGCCTGGGAACTTCCATATGCCATGGATGTGCAAAATAGACAAAATAAATAAATAAAAACTATAAAGTATAGGAATATGGGATTAGCAGATACAAACTATATATATAAAATAGATAAGCAACAAGGATATACTGTATAGCAGAGGGAATTATACCCAATATCTTGTATTAACTTATAATGGAATCTAATCTGCAAAAAAAGAATCCCTATGTTGTATACCTGAAACTAATACAATATTGTAGATGAACAGTACTTCAATTATAAAAAAATTTTTAAGACCCCAAAGAGTATTTTTTTTTTGCCCCGAGGCACGTACAGTTCCTGGGCCAGGGATCAGTTCCTAGCCAGTATGCTGACCTCCAGTTGGACTATTTAATTTTTTTTTTTTTTTTTTTTTTTTTTTTTGTCTTTTTGCCTTTTCTTGGGCTGCTCCCGCGGCTCATGGAGGTTTCCAGGCTTGGGGTCCAATCGGAGCTGCAGCCACCGGCCTTCGCCAGAGCCACAGCAATGCGGGATCCAAGCCGTGCCTGCAACCTACACCACAGCTCACGGCAACGCCGGATCCCCAACTCACTGAGCAAGGCCAGAGATCGAACCCGCAACCTCACGGTTCCTAGTCGGATTTGTCAACCACTGCGCCGTGACGGGAACTCCAGGATTATTTAAATTTAAAGTAATTATTAATCTAATTGAATATATAGCTACCATCTTTCTACTTGTTTTTAGTTTGTTCCATCTATTCTTTATTATATTTTTCTTTATTCTTATCTTCTAATAGGTTTAGTATGTAAAAAGAATGCATTTGTTCTACACATATACTACCTTTTAAAAAATGAGGGAGTCTCCATTGTGGCTCAGCAGTAACAAACCCAACTAGTACCATGAGGATTGGGATTTAATCCCTGGCCTTGAGCAGTGGGTTAAGGATCCAGCGTTGCCCTGAGCTCTGGTATAGGTTGCAAACTGGGCTTGGATCCTGCGTTGCTGTGGCTGTGGCATAGGCCAGCAGCTCTAGCTCTGATTTGACCCCTAGCCTGGGAGCTTCCATATGCAAAGGGTGAGGCCCTAAAAAACAACAAAACAAAACAATGTAGGTTGAAACTTTGGCTCAGAGCTGACCCTTGGCTCGCGACCCTGGCTGGGGAACTCCATATGCCATGGAATGGCCAAAAAAGACAAAATAAACATTATGCTGAATGAAAGAAGCCAGAAACAAAAGCATACATAGTGTAGGATTCCATTTACATGGAACCTTAGATAAAATTTTAATCTATAGTGACGGAAAGCAGATCAGGGCTTACTGCAGCTCCAAGAGGGGTAAATTATCTGAAGAAAGGCATAAGACGACATTTTAGGGGTGATGAAAATGTTCTAGAGCTGAATTGTTTCATGGGCACATACATTCGTCAAAACCTAGCAAAATATATACTTAAAAATGGGTGCATTTGATTGTATATAAATTATATTTCAATAAAGTTGTTTTTTAAGTTAGCCTATAATACTTATTAAATATATGCAGTAAACAAAATCAAGTTTTAGTTTATAGTTTGGACTTTAGGGAAAAAAAGGAGAAGAAAGAAAAAGGCAGGAGTAGAAAAATGGAATACAGTTCAATTTCGGGCAGTTCTGAAATTATGAAATGAGGAGAGGGAAATAGTTATTTAATTTCTTTATTTTTATTTGAAGGATCTTTTGTGTAATCAGAAATACAAAACCATTGTAATTATTTTTGCCCTCAGAATTTCCTTTCCCCTGAGTAACATTGTGGACGAATTTCATTTCATAGGCATTTGTACCGATTTTCATATAAATACATATATTTTGGGGAAAATTTTTCTTTGCCAATTTCCAATGCAGAAATTAGACAATACTTGGCATAGAAAATTATGCGGTTGGACAGTTTTCTTTAATTTTCACGCCAAAAGACCAGAATCTCTCATAGTCAACAAGCTCTCCTAATTTCATCAGCAGTCTTGCGGAATGCAGAATTTGGCACCAGAAAACCACATTATTCCACTGACAATTAGATAATATGGTTATGTCCCTAGAAAGCACGAATATTAAACACCAGAAACAATTTAACTGGGGATTATGACTTTCCTCAGCAGCACATGTATTTTTTCCTATTATCTACTCCCCTACTTTTCTCCCAAGCTAATTTTCTATCCCTTAGGTCAATCTTTTCAAGACACTCAATTAGCTTGAAAGCTTAATATTCTTCAAAGCCTTATTTTTCTATTTACTATAAAACAACACGGGATTTGGGGATGTTGATTCAGACATCTCAGCACTTTCTGTTTTTCACAAGTTTTAAAATGGAAAAAAAGTATGTTTGGGTACAATTTTGGTTATCTATTTTTAATCTTTTTTTTTGCTTTTTAGGGCCACATCCTAAATGCATATGAAAGTTCCCAGGCTAGGGGTCAAATCGGAGCTGCAGGAGCCTGTCTACACCACAGCAACACAGGATCCTAGCCACAGCTGCGACCTACACCACAGCTCACGGCAACACCAGATCCCTGACCCACTGAGTGAGTCCAGGGATGGAACCCCGGTCCTCACGGATACTAGCCGGATTCGTTTCTGTTGCACCTCAATGGGAACTCCCCACTTTTGGTTATCTAGATCACAGCAGGTTTCAGGCAAATAATAAAAATCCGTTTCACCAGAATCATGGAAGAAAGCAAGTCCTTTACTTTACCTCCAAGGATTTACTTAATGAATGAATTTTACTGAATGAATGCATTTAATGAGTGAATCAATGGCAATTATCAGCAGGGATGGGTTTTTTTGTGTATGTCTTTTTAGGGCCACACTCTGAGGCATGTGGAGATTCCCATGCTAGGGGCCCACGCCACAGCGAAGCAGGATCCGAGCGAGTCTGCGACTTACACCCCAGGTCACAGCAATGCCGGATCCTTAACCCACTGAGCAAGCCCAGAGATCGAACCTGAGTCCTCATAGATTCTAATCAGTTTCTTAATCACTGAGCCACAACAGGAACTCCTCTTTATTTATTTTTTCACTGCGGCACTTCCTGCATATGGAAGTTCTCAGGCTATGGCTGGAATCTGAGCTACAGCTGCCAGCCTACGCCACCCCACAGCAACACAGGATCCGAGCCGTGTCTGCGAGCACAGCTCATGGCAATGCCTGATCATCAATCCACTGAGCAAGACTGAGCCACAACAGGAACTCCAACAATTGACTTACTCTGGTTCTCATAGGCGAGTCCAATGCGACAGAACACGGCTGCCTTTGGAGACAGAAGGATCAGGTGTGAATCCTTACTGTTTTCCAAATTCCTATGGAACCGTGAAAAATCTTCACCTGAGTTTCTTCCATATGTAAATGCATAAAATATACGTACTTAATACAGTGAGTTCCAGGATGAATAAAGGTATTATTCAAGTTTTCAGAACCAAGTGTGTTGCTGGAAAATTCTTAGGAGAGGGCCAGATGGGAAAGAACACACTGTCTACTTGATTTCCCTCTAAATTCAGCCCACGGCCTCAGGTCCCCACTTCCTGGCTACTCCCCACCCCCTACCCCATCTCACCGCTTCAGGCCAAGGCAAAGAAGAAAATCACACCTAAATGAGATTTTCTGTTCTTCTAGGCAATCAGTAACAGTTGCTGGGATTTGGCTTTAAAACCTGCTAGTTAACTATCTCTGGTTTAAGGGGTTTTCCTCTGGAAGGTGTTTCCACCTAGAGTTTAGACCGACTGCAACTGACCTGGGGAGACCTAAGCAGCTAATTTATTCAGCGTTTCCAGGCAAGGCAACGTCCGTTTTGCAGACCTTGGGCCCCTCATCACAGGCCGCCTGCTTTGCATAGTGCCCACAGGTATAAGATGCCCTTGTCACCCCCAATCAGGTGAGGAGGGGGCCCGCATTCATACCACCACACATTCTTGGAGGATGGCATCACCAGGACAACAATATTCTCATACATCCTTGGGCACCAGGGAGAAAGAGAAACACATTTTTTAGGCTGGCATAGCCACACCAGTGGTGACTTTGAAACTGACAGCACCAATGGCCTGAACCTAGCCAGAACCCGGATTGGAACCTGAACGCACAGGCTGGGACTCGAACCCAGCCTAAACCCAGCCTGGGACGTGAACCCATGGCTTTAAATTAGAATCACTCACCCAGAGTCTGGACTCACTGAGCTTCGGGTTCTTCATGCCTCCACGCAGAAGGAATTCAGCGAGAGACAAAGAGATAGCAAGAAGTAGACTTGTTAAGATAGGACGCTCATAAGAGATGCAAGCCGGCAGGCACGGAAGCTCTGCCCCAGGATCCGGTGGGCTACAGTTTTATCAGCCAAGGGGCGTGGTGGTGGGAAAAGCCCACCTCTTCCTTTCTGGGAGTGGAAGCTCCTCCTCAGTATCCGGTAAGGTGTGTATTCAAATCAGCTGAAGGGCGGTCCTCAAACTCCTGCCCGTGGTCTGAATCTGAAGGGAGGCCTCATCCCACCCCCACCCAATGACCTGAGGCAATTCTCACACCTTCACTCATCAAGCAAGCCTGCCTTTTTCTGACAGCTTTCTCTCTCTCTCTCTTTTTTTTTTGTCTTTTTGTTATTTCTTTGGGCCCGGTCCCGCAGCATGTGGAGATTCCCAGGCTAGGGGTCTAATCGGAGCTGTAGTCTCCGGCCTGCGCCAGAGCCACAGCAACGCGGGATCCGAGCCACGTCTGCGACCTACACCACAGCTCATGGCAATATCGGATCCTTAACCCACTGAGCAAGGCCAGGGATCGAACCCGCAACCTCATGGTTCCTAGTTGGATTCTTAACCACTACGCCATGACGGGAACTCCTCTGATGGCTTTCTTGAACTTCCTGTGGTCTCCCAACGTCCCCTAGGTTTCCCTCTTTATCTATGGTCCCTTATTGGGACATCTGCAACTACCTGTGCCTACTCTATCCCTATCAACTTCAGAACCCGGCTGGGTTGCCTCGCCCCAGCAGAAGCCAGAAATGAGTATCTTGCCACTCACTTCCCCAACCATGGTTCCCATACGGACCCTTCCCCCATTTTCAAAACGCAGTCCTGAGTCCTGCAAACTAGCACATCCTGTGTGCAAGAACCAGGTACAGAAAGGTTGGTTGAGGGAGCTCCCTGGTGGGCTAGTGGTGAAGATTTCGGTGCTTTCACCACTGTCTGGGTTCAGTCCCTGACCTGAGCAGTGAGATCCTGCTTCAGGCTGTGGCATGCCCGGCTCCTCCTCCCCCCATCCCACAAAAGATTGCTTCATATCATATTTCACCATGTAACAGTAACCCTTGCCTCCCTGGGGTCACAGAGGACACAGAGGGTAGATCCTGGGGGTTACCCAGGATTGTGCCAGGACTAATACATGGATGGCCTCCTGCCCTAGGCACTGCCTGTCTCACCCTATTCCCCCAGTGCCACCGGGAGGGCGTTTAATTAACTTTTCCACTTAACTCGCTTGCCTGGTTTCACCTACTCTCCCGGTAGCCAGAGTGACCTACCTGCAATGCAAACCGCTTCCTGCTACTTCCTCTGCGAGGTTCTTTGGTATCGCCTTCCTCCCTCTCCACCCCCTTCCCACCCCCCACATCCCTACCCTTAAGGTTCACCACCTGCATGACCCCGCTTCCACCAGCTTTCCCAGACCTGAAAATCCAGAATGGTTTTCATTTCCTCGGAGCTGGAGCCATATTCTCTGGGTGGAGGCCTGGAAGGACATCAATGACCCTGGGACTGGGCAAGGGAAGCTTTAAAGCTCCCTTTGTGGAGTTCCTGCTGTGGCTCAGCGGGAGCAAACCTGACTAGCATCCATGAGGATGCGGGTTCAGTCCCTGGCCTCACTCAGTGGGTGAAGGATCCGGTGTTGCCCTGAGCTTCGGTACAGGTGGCAGAGGCGTTGCTGTGGCTGTGGTGTAGGCCAGCAGCTGTAGCTAGCCCTACCTGGGAACCTCATATGCCTTGGGTGCAGCCTTAAAAATACCAACCCTCCGCCCCCAAAAAAACTCCCTCAGTAATTCTAAGGCACAGACAGGGAGGAAAACATGGTAATTAAAACCCTTTGTATTTAGAGATTAAAAAATAAATCAGGGAAGTTATCAGATTCATCCAAGGTCACACATCACAGGCCTTGCTTTAACTTTTTTTTTTTTTTTTTTGTGAAAATGACTTCCAAATCTCCCTTTGAATTTCACTCTATAAGAGCAGTAACCACTTTTCAAATTTGATTATTATTTTGAAATGGCACTGAGCTGGGGACACGAAGGAAAAGTCCTGTCCCCGTCTGTGTGTCACTCGCCCTTATTCAGAATGAAACTCCAGTCAGCTCCTGCAAGTTGTCCTTTTTGTCTGAGATTATCAGTACAAGACTTTTGAAATCTATTTGTTCAAAATTTCTCCATGAAAAGCTACTTTGGGGAAGGCAGAACCCAGGAATAACTTAGTGAGTAGAGCAGTAATGTTCCCTATTTTGTCTTTTTTAAAGCATTTTTTTAGGGCCGCACCCGCAGCATGTGGAGGTTCCCAGGCTAGAGGTCGAATCTGAACTATAGCTGCCGGTTTACGCCACAGCCACAGCAACACCAGATCTGAGCCGCATCTGTGATCTATACCGCAGCTCACGGCAACGCTGGATCCTTAACCCACTGAGTGAAGCCAGGGGTTGAACCTGTGTCCTCCTGGATGCTAGTCAGATTCGTTTCCACTGAGCCAAAATGGAAACTCCCAATGTTCCTTATTTTGAAAGTGTTATTGGGGCAAAATAAAATCTATGTAGCTTTTAAGATAAAGCTTTGTTAAAATCTTTCAGCTCAGTTCAAAGCATGGCTTTATTTCCGGCCTTTCCTTTAGTTTGAGTTTCCCTCTTTCTCCCTGTCATGCCCCATAGCCCTCAAAAACGAGCCTCTCAATGCTTCAGTCACAGCTGACAATTTATACAGGGTCCCTGTGCCCAGACTATAGGATGTGTGGTGGTTGGAGGATTCCTTGGAATCTCCAGAAAATGATGATAGTTTTCTGACCCCTCCCTACCCCAGCACAGTACGGCTAAAATCGCAGCCAAAGGGTGGGATCTGTAACTAAGGACCACCAGGAGTCAGTTTCAAACCGCTCCCTTGACAATTAAGTTATCAATCTTAAGGTAAAACCAAAGGTCCTGGCCCAAGCACTTTATTTATTTTTAATTTTATTGGAGCATAGTTGACTTACAATATTGTGTTAATTTCACGTATACTACAAAAGTGAATCAGTTATATGTACACATATCCTTTTATCCACATAGGTTATTACAGAACATTGAGTAAACCTCCCTGGGCTATACAGTTAGGACCTTGTTAGTTATCTATTTTATATAAAGTGTATGTCTGTGTTAAGCCAGAGCCCTTTAACTAGATAAATGAAATCATACCAAGGAAAGGAAAAGAGGCAAGACACCAAAATGTAAATGGCTGCAAGAACTGTGATTTAGCTACTCACTTTATAAAAACCTTGTGATTTTTTTCCTCTTTGGAATTATTAAGCTCTGAGGATATACATTTAACCGTAGTCACAAAAACTGAGAAGATGTTCAGGCTAAATATGCATGGTGATAGTTTATATGATTAATGTAAGTAGAACTAGAGGTTACAGCTTGTTTCTGAGTCTGGGGGTGTTTGTATACATATGTAGTTTGCTGCCCTCTACTGGGGATCAAAAGAATGATCTGCCGCTTCAGCTTCATCTCAATGGAAAAACCTCCTCATGATGGAATTTTTTTTTTTTTTGTCTTTTTAGGGCCACACTCATGGCATGTGGAAGTTCCCAGGCTAGGGGGCGAATCGGAGCTTCAGCTGCCAGCCTATGCCACAGCTACAGCTACAGCAACTTGGGATCTGAGCCACATCTGTGATCTATGCCTCCGCTCATGGAAACACCAGATCATTAACCCACTGAGTGTGGCCAGGGATTGAACTCTCATTCTCATTGACACTAGTCGAACCCTGCTGAGCCACATAGGGAACTCCCTCCCTCGTCCTCTTTTTATAAGGCCACCAATCCTACTGGATTAGCACCCCATCCTTGTTAACCTAATTTAACCTTAATCCCACCTAGAAGCCCTGTCTCCAATTAGGGTCCTGTGGAGGTCCAGGCTTCCACACATGAATTTGGGAGGGACACCATTTAGTCCATAGCCTCCCCCTGTACATTTAGGTAGCACTTTCTCCTTTCTCAGGCTGAATGTATTGGAATCACCTGTTTCCTTACCTGTACCTCCAGTCCCTGGCGTGGCGCAGGTTTAATTTGTGGCCCGGGAACCTCTCTGCAGGCTCTGTGCTCAGCCAAAAAGGAAAAAGGTAGGGTAAATAATTTAACAAATGATACCACGAAATCAATGACCCTTTGATATTGATCATATACTCAATAATCAGTTAAAATGAAGCACAAAAAGGACACTGCATTCAGGCCTGTACAAAATTTTATTGTACTTTGAATAAGAAGCATGTAACAAAATTTAGAGCATGATAAGGATGAAATATCTCAAATTATGTTCCTTAACAACGAAGCATTAAGTACAGTACACAAAGACCGTTTATAATATTTTAAAGTCTGCTAAAAATATCAAGACATCCTAGGATCTGTGGAGTTGCCTTTCCTGTCAACTAGAGCACTGATGCCCATTAGCTTTGCTACAATAAAAGTTAACATATATGAACATACACAGATAATAAGTGAAATGGAAAATGAAAGCATGCAACGAACATTCCACTTAATAAGCAAGTATGAAGAAGAAAGTCTTTTTAGTTCTTCTGAACTTGACTCCTCTGAACATCCTGACCAGGTACAGTGAAACTTTTTCTTCCAGAACGTTTTTAATGTTACATATTTTGACCCCTCCTGATGTCATCAATGCTCTTTCTTAGCATCATCATTCATCAAATGATTTGCAAATTTGCCGATGGGATAAGAAGCATATCCATCTCTTTCAGAGGTGATATTTAACACGCTGAATATTTAACTCCCATCAGCCCTGCTCAGGGAGCACAGACCCTGGAGCGGGTATGGCTCTGTGGTCTGTCCCCAACTGAACATCAGTCCTCACCTCCTTTCCCACGGCCAGCGGCACAGCTGGGCTAGTGCAGAAGCACGCGCTAGGAGATACGAAACAAATTCACACAGACAAGAAATCGAACTCAAATACTCTGCTGCCCGGAAGCTGAATGTGAAACTTTTCACAGTGACGGAAACTGACCGGCTGACAGGCGATGGTGGCTTTTTTAATATTCGACTTTTGATTAAAACGAATGGACTTATAAGAAACCCTTGAGATTTAGTTAATGCTACGAATCTAAAGGCTCCGAATAACCGCGGCGCCTTTACAATCAGTATACGTGACCTTTTATATTTTTCCTTAAGGAAAAAAACAATAATAAAAACACCGAGGTACTTTAGTTTCTTTTCAAGGGATTACTGTTGTTCTCTTCCTGAGATGCAAAGACCACGAAAGAACAGCACCATGCCCAGGCTGCTGAATGAGGCATCAGACGCTAATAGTTTGGTCCTTTTCTGAAGGGATCTCTTCCGACAATGACACTGAAACACAGCGAGGGGTCGCAGATGCCCGGGGGGCCAGGCTGCCCTTGGGTTCCAGGTTTTCCATGGTCTCCGTCTTTCCCGGGGAGACCAGGATCTCCGGGAGGACCTTCTTTGCTTATTCCAGGGGGGCCCTCTGGACCTGGGGCGGGACATTAGTAATACATATATTACCTCCTATATTAGGAATATATGAACAGAGGCGTTTGTTTTGGGTGCCAACACAACTGAATCTGTAAAACATTTCAACTGCAAAAATGACTCTCTTGAAAACTTTTCACATTTGCACCCACGTGAAAGGAGGTATTCTCTCACTAACTCGAAAACGATTATTTCCCTTGTACATATAGTTTCAGTTTCCACATCAAAATACATTGCCATTATCACAGTAAAACAGAAATAAACACACAAAGGTGTAAAGCACTAAATCTGTCAACCCTAACCTAATCAGTTTAGTTAGCATGCACAAACAAAGGAAACTTACCTCAAGACTTTGGTCTTTAAGGAGTTCCCGTTGTGGCACAGTGGAAATGAATCTGACTAGTATCCATGAGGATGTGGGTTCGATCCCTGCCCTCACTCAGTGGGTCAGTGATCTGGCGTTGCCACGGGCTGTGATGCAAGTCACAGATGCGGCTCAGATCCCACATTGCTATGTCTGTGGCGTAGGTTGGCAGTTGCAGCTCCAATCTGACCCCTAATCTGGGAACTTCCAAATGCTGTGGGTGTGGCCCTAAAAAAAAAGTCCTGTTATGGCACAGCAGAAATGAATCCGACTAGGAACCATGAGGTTGCGTTTGATCCCTGGCCTTGCTCAGTGGGTTAAGGATCCGGCATTGCCGTGAGCTGTGGTGTAGGTTGCAGATGCGGCTCGGATCCCACATGGCTGTGGCTGTGGTGTAGGCCAGCAGTTATAGCTCCGATTTGACCCCTAGCCTGGGAACTTCCATATGCCAAGGGTGCAGCTTCAAAAAGTAAAAAAATAAATACATTAAAAAAAAAAAACAGTAAAGATATTGGTCTTTTAAAGTTGATGACCCAAAATAACAAAAGCCAAATATTCAGGTTTTGAAGTGGAGCAGAGTGGGCCCCGGCATTTCCTGCCAGTAATACTTCCTGCTACTGCTACTACTAATAGACATTTAAATTTTTTTTTTTTTTTGTCTTTTTAGGGCCGTACCCACAGCATATGGAAGTCTAATCGGAGATACAACTGCTGGCCTACACCACAGCCATGGTGCCAGATCTTTTTTTTTTTAAATTTCTCCTGTCCTTTTAGGGTCACACCTGTGGTATATGGAGGCTCCCAGGCTAGGGGTCGAATCAGAGCTGTAGCCGCCAACCTACACCACAGCCATAGCAACATGGATCCAAGCTGTGTCTGCGACCTACACCACAGCTATGGCAATGCTGGATCCTTAACCCACTCAGCGAGGCCAGGGATCGAACCTTCGTCCTCTTGGATACTAGTCAAATTCGTTTCCGCTGAGTCACAGCTCCACAGCTCCGCAGCTCCATATCTGAGCCATATCTGTGACCGACAACACAGTTCACGGCAACACCTTAACCAACTAAGCAAGGCAAGGGATCGAACCTGTGTCCACCTGGATACTAGTTGGGTTCATTACAGCTGAGCCACTATGGGAACTCCCTAATAGACATTTACTCAGCATTTATCTGTAATTGTAGGCATTGTTCAAAATGTTTTACATAAAGAGTATTAAATAATTTGATCTACCCAAAAGCTTCAATCGATGATAACATCTAAAATAATAATGAGGAGAGGAGGCGTTTCCTTCGTAGCTCAGTGGTTAATGAACCCAACTAGGATCCATGAGGATGCGGGTTTGATCCCTGCCCTTGCTCAGTGGGTTAAGGATCGGGCGTTGCCATGAGCTGTGGTGCAGGTCACAGATGTGGCTTGGATCCTGTGTGGCTCTGGCTGTGGTGTAGGCCGGCAGCTGCAGCTTGGATTTGACCCTCAGCCTGGGAACTTCCATATGCTGTGGGTGTGGCCCTAAAAGGCAAAAAAGAACAATGACAGTGCACAAGTGTTGAAGACCTGACTGTGACGGTCATGCACTGTTCTGAAAGCTCTATGTGAATTAACTCGCCTCATCTTCCTTCAATGTCATGATGCAGAAGGCATCTCCTAACTGTTCTGGAAATGGGGAGGCTTAAAGAGTACAGCAGCAGAGGACGATTTAAGAACATTATTCTGCTTCCATGAGGATCTTACAGATTAAACTGTATGTGCCCTAGATAAGCAGGGAGACTGAAACCATCTGAGACCTCATCTGAGGAGCTGTGTTCCAAGATAAGCCAAAGAAAATCCTGAATGATTCATGAATGAAATACAGGAAAAACAATTCTTTTTTTTTTTTTTTTTTTTTTTGTCTTTTTGCTATTTCTTTGGGCCGCTCCCGCGGCATATGGAGGTTCCCAGGCTAGGGGTCCAATCGGAGCTGTAGCCACCGGCCTACGCCAGAGCCATAGCAACGTGGAATCCGAGCCGTGTCTGCGACCTACACCACAGCGCACAGCAACGCCAGATCGTTAACCCACTGAGCAAGGCCAGGGACCGAACCCGAAACCTCAGGGTTCCTAGTTGGATTCATTAACCACTGCGCCATGACGGGAACTCCAGGAAAAACACTTCTAATAGTTAGAGTTCAGGGTGTGGAATATGAATCCCCCCACCCCCCAAAAGAAAGAAACAAAGGTCTTGTTTTCAAATCTTTGGACACAGATTTATGATGATTTTCTTTCTTTCTTTCTTTTCCTTTTTAGGGCTGCACCCCTGGCATATGGAGATTCCCAGGCTAGGGGTCCAATTGGAGCTACAGCTGCCAACCTACACCAGAGCCACAGCAACTTGGGATCTGACCTGCACCACAACGCTGAATCCTTAACCCACTGAGTGAGGTCAGGGATCGAACCTGCAACCTCATGGTTCCTAGTTGGATTTGTTTCCGATGCGCCATGACGGGAACTCCTATGATGATTTTCTTCAAGCAAAATGGGCAGCAACACTTGTGAACACTTGCCAGTTCTTACCTGGTGGACCAGGAGGGCCTTGTTCTCCAGGGTACCCAAGCCCTTGGCTCCCCTTTGCCCCATTTCGTCCCGGTAGACCTGCAGAGAGTCAGAGAGGGGGCAGTAAGCTTACTTTTCCCATAAAATCACTTCCTCCGAGATTGTTTTCTTTCTCTCTCTTTTTTTTTTTTTTTTTTTTTTTTTTAGGGCTGCACCCATGGCGTATGGAGGTTCCCAGGTGAGGGGGCGAATTGGAGCTGTAGCCCCGGGCCCACCACAGCCACAGCAACTCCAGATCCGAGCTGTGTCTGCAACCTACACCACAGCTCAGGGCAACACCAGATCCTCAGCCCACTGATTGAGGACAGGGATCGAACCCAAGTCCTCATGGATACTGGTCAGGTTCATTAACCACTGAGGCACGATGGGAACTCCTAGACTGTTTTTTTCAAAGCTGTTAATACACACATTAAAGGAAACATAAATCTTTTTTCCTTCTCCACCTTTTTAAAATTTATTGAGGTATAATTAAAAATTTTTAAACTGATGTGTAACTGATATATAATACATTAGCATAGATCTTTAAAAAAAATAGCTTACCACCTTTATTACTAATGGGACACAGAAGGTTTGACGCAAACATTTTTAAAATGACCAGTGCTCTAGAAAAATTGAATGGAGATGAAATATTAAGAAAGGAGAATGGGGAGTTCCTGTTGTGGCTCAGTGGGTTAAGAACCCGACTAGTATCCATGAGGATGCAGGTTCAATCTCTGGCCTTGCTCGGTGGGTTAAAGGATCTGGTGCTTCAGTGAGCTTCGACTCGGCTTGGATGGGTTGTTGCTGTGGCTGTGGTTTAGGCCAGTAGCACCTGTGGCATATGGAAGTTCCCAGGCTAGGGGTCGAATTGGAGCTGCAGCTTTGGGACCCAAGCCACATCTTTGAGCTGCACCACAGCTCAGAGCAACACCTGCCAGATCCTCAAGTTGGGTTCTTAACCCACGGAGCCACAGTGGGAACGCCTATGGTGTTCTGTTTAAAGAACTTATTGGACTCAAGCCAAATTTCTACATGCTTCATCAACATGTCCTGATTTCTAACTTTCAAGAGATAGAATAACTGTTCTTTAATCTAGGTGACAAATTATTTAAAGACTTATGGATACAAACATTTTTTGTCTTCAAGAAAACAGTGATGAGCTCTTTCCTGTTAAGTCGGTCTAGGGTGTGCATGCAAAAGATACCCTTTTGTTTTGCTCATCGGCTTACGCATGCTAACGAAGTACTTTTTTTTTTTTTTTTTTTTTTTTGTCTTTTTGCTATTTCTTTGGGCCGCTCCCGCGGCATATGGAGGTTCCCAGGCTAGGGGTCGAATCGGAGCTACAGCTGCCGGCCTGCGCCAGAGCCATAGCAACACGGGATCCGAGCCGCCTCTACAACCTACACCACAGCTCACGGCAACGCCGGATCATCAACCCACTGAGCAAGGGCAGGGACCAAACCTGCAGCCTCATGGTTCTTAGTCGGATTCGTTAACCACTGCGCCACAACGGGAACTCCGAAGTACCTTTTAATCCTTTGGCACCTGGGCGTCCGGGAGCACCCATTAGTCCTGGAACACCATCTCTTCCAGGCAAACCAGGGAAGCCTCGGGGACCTTCTGGGCCCATGGGACCAGGTGGCCCAGGAATCCCGGGGGAGCCGTGCTGGGACTGGCAATGGTCACAACTTTGAATTCTCCCACTCTGGAGCAAGGCTGGTAGCTGGGCTTGGAAACAAAGAAACCCCACCCCTTATGTTTACACGATGATGAATGGGCATCAATAACATCACTCACGACCTAACCCTCCTTGCCTGCCTGCTTGCAACTCTCACAAGCGTCCTATCCTAAAGACTCTATATCTTGCCTATCAAAAAAAAAAAAATATCAGGCACGATGCTTTTCACATTTAAGATGTGTACCTCTTGCCAAAAATTTCACTTCTAAAAATTTCACTGTGGAAATACTCATTGCTCAATGCAACATTATTGTGGCAATTGCTACAAAAAAGGGAAAAAGTAAGTGCCCCCCAAAGAAATTGGCAAATAATAGACATCATATTTATGAATAAAATTACCAGTTATGTCAGAAAAGAGAATTTAATCAATCATAAAGTAATGATAAATTGCTTTATTAAAACTATTATATTCTCTTGTGGTGCAGCAGGTTAAGGATCCGATAGTGTAACTACTGTGGTGCAGGTTTGATCCCAGTTCCAGGAACTTCTGTATGCTATAGGTGCAGCCAAAAAAAAAAAAAAAAAAAAAAAAAAAGATTACAAAGCATACATAAAATATTTTATCTTTTTTTTTGGCCACGCCTGTGGCATGCAGAAGTTCCCAGGCCTGGAATCAAATCTGTGCCATGGCAGTGACCTGAGCCACTGCAATGATAATGCCAGATCCTTAACATACTGAGCCACCAGGGAACTCAGAGAATTCCCAATATTTTACCTTTATAAGAATACTTATCTAGGAAAAAAGAGACAAAAGTTTATAAATGTCCCTTATTTTCTTCTTTATCTGACTTACAACTTTTAAAGTTTCTAAAAAGAATTTGTTTTACTTTTGAAATGTGAATGGTATTAAAATCTCTAGTTTGAGACTTACCTCTTAATACATCAGTGCAAACTTGCCGAATAAACTGCTCTGAAAATTCTCTTCCCTGCATCAAATTATTAGGGGTTAGAACTTGTACATACCAAGTACAAAGCAATGAAAACATGAGAGCTGTGAAAAAAGGCGAATACGTACAGGCTTGCCGTCCAGGCCCGGGGGGCCCTGGGGCCCTGTTTCCCCAGGCTGTCCCTGGGGACCTGCAGGCCCCATCACACCGTCCACCCCAGACTCTCCTTTTGGTCCAGTGGCACCTCTGGCACCAGGCTCTCCCTTTTCACCTCTCTAAAAACAAAGGAAATCTTCAAAAGTTCTATCATATATGTATGACTGGGTCACTTTATTATATAGCAGAAATCGTTACAATCTTGTCAATTAACTACACTTCAATCAAACCTAAAGAAAAGTTCTATTTATATATTCCAGGACATGTGACTGCATCATAAATGTCTTTAAGGAAATAGATAGGAATATATGCAAACATGTATCTGTAAGTTATATAGGAAACACTCTGGGAAACACTGTGCTTGATCAGCAGGGAAGTTTCACATTATATTAAACTGTGTTTTATCCACCCCTCCAACCATCCACCCAACCCTACAAATCACCACCACTTATTCTGTGTATGGACTAGGCAATACACATAGGGCCGGAGGTACAACAGCAAATGTGACAGAGTCCTGCTCCCAAGGAGTTTAAATTCTAGAGAGAAAGGCAGCTGTAGAACTATTCTTCACTGAAAAATATGCAGAAAAAACTTAGCCCTTAATTTAGAAGAGGAATCAATATCATTGGCAAATATGTAATGTTTCATAGCTAATTCAACGAATCTACATATTCTGAAAAGCTCTATTTAGGAACTACTAAAGAACATGAAAGATGTCAATAGCTAGATTTATATACAGTATTGAAAATCAAGCCATGATGACTGAGCAGATGGAGCAAAATATATAGAGAAACATACCTCTCCTTTTGCACCAGGATGGCCTTGAATTCCCTTTGAAAAGTAACAGGAAAAAAAACAAAAACAAAAACAAATAAGTGTGTGAGCTACAGTAATAACAAGGTGGCATGTACACTTTATCACACGTTTAATCACACTGTAATCTTCAGTTTGGAAAACATTGTTAGAAATAGTGACAAAATTACACATACGAGAGATCTTTTTTATTTTTTCACTTTTTTTTGGTCTTTTTGCCATTTCTTGGGCCGCTCCCGTGGCATATGGAGGTTCCCAGGCTAGGGGTCGAATTGGAGCTATAGCCACCGGCCTACACCAGAGCCACAGCAACTCAGGATGTGAGCTGCATCTGCAACCTACACCACAGCTCACGGCAACGCTGGATCCCTAACCCACTGAGCAAGGGCAGGGACCGAACCCGCAACCTCATGGTTCCTAGTCAGATTTGTTAACCACTGTTAACCACTGAGCCATGACGGGAACTCCTTTTTTTTTTGGTCTTTTCTAGGGCGGCTTCCCTAGGCATATGGAGGTTCCCAGGCTGTGGGTGTAATAGGAGCTACAGCTGCTGGCCTACACCACAGCCACAGCAACGCGGGATCCGAGTCCTGTCTGTGACGTGACCTACATCACAGCTTACGGCAATACTGGATCCTTAACCCACTGAGCAAGGCCAGGGATTGAACCCGCAACGTCATGGTTCCTAGTCGGATTCGTTAACCACTGAGCCACGACGGGAACTCCTATTTTTTCACTTTTTAAGGAGACTAATGACTAGAAAATATGGTAACTAGATAATATAAAAAGTTAATTTACATAACTGTTTCTTTCTTTTTTTTTTTTTTTTTTTGCTTTTTAGGGCCGCACCCTTGGCATATGGAGATTCCCAGACTAGGGGTCCAATCGGAGATGTAGCTGCCGGCCTACACCACAGCCACAGCAATGCCGGATCCTTAACCCACTGAGACAGGACAGATATTGAGCCTGAAACCTCACGGTTCCCAGTAGGATTCGATTCTGCTGTGCCACGACGGCAACTCCTTCTTTTTTTGTTTGTTTTTTGCTTCATTTTCTCTGTGAATATTTTCATAGATTGCAGGTCAAAGTATGTAGGTTAGAAAGGCATTCTATCAAAGTTCATTTAAACTTTATTCTGATTTTAAAATATAGTGTTATCTAAAGGAAAATTAAAACTCAAATCAGGGAATATAGCCAATATTTTATAATAACTGTAAATGGAGTCTAACATTTAAAAATTGTGAATCACTATATTGTAATACCTGCAACTTCCACAATATTGTATATTAACTATACTTCAATAAAATAAACTTAAATCAGGTAAAACAAGGTATATTCTTTTATTCTGTGATTAAAATGCATATTCTATTTTTTCTCAATTTTATATTCCTTTTTATTTTCTTTTTAGGGCCTCACCTGTGGAATATAGAAGTTCCTGGGCTAGGGGTTTGAATTGGAGCTGCAGCCTGCATGCCTACACCACAGCCAGATCCTAACCCACTGAGTAAGGCTAGGAACCCGAATCCTCATGGCTACTAGTTGGATTCTTAACTCGATGAGCCACAGAACTTCCTAAATTTTTATTTTGATTTATGCTCAGTTTCTTCAAACATGCATATCCAAACTAGACAAAAGGCAAGAAAATATTAGACAAAATCAGGGTATGGCACAGAGAAAGACAGTCTCAAGATGTGAGCATAAAAAAATAAGATTTCGTTTTCATGTAAAAATCAATCAGTGAGTGCCATACTCTCTGCAGAGCTATTCTTTAAATATTGAGGTTCTTGAAGAAATACAGGGGTATGCCCGACCAGACAGAATCCTGGGCCTAGGGTGAGAGGAAAGATGAAACTCAGAACTGGAACCAAATTAGAGCTGAAACTGAAGACTGCTGTCATCCAGGACTCCGCTGAGATGATTCTGGGGGAGAAATACTTAGACCTGAAGCAGTGCACACGTGCAGCTCTGGGTAGGATGGCAGGTGACCAGGACTTGGTTTACTTGGGAGAGCCTTGGATCACTACTCAGCTGCTGAGAAGCCACAGCTGCCCTGCCCCTCTGTTCCCCCCCCCCCCCCCCATTCTCCTTTCAGACGCAGTTCCTGGGGTTGGGAATGCAGCTCCTAAAAATCCCAGGACAGAAGCTTCCTGGGGAACCCAAATCCTGCCTTGGGGGAGCCAACGTGCTCTTTTCCCTTGAGAAGTGAGTTGAGGGACCTTCCAGAAAGTGTCACCTGTCAACCAGTGAGCCGGCAGAGCTGTGAGCTCAAATGCCAAGGGAAATGACTTACTTTTAGAGCGTTATCTGTACATACCAGCTTGGGGTCAAAGGCTGGGTGGTAGAGGGTGAAGGGATGCAGAGGCGAGGGTCCTCCTGGGAGAGGGACCATGTACAGATGCTATGCCCAGGTTGGCGGATGGGAGGGGGAGGGGGCAGAGTGGGCTGTGTCGTCTGAGGGTGGAGGGCAGCTCCACTCTGCTCCATTCGCAGTAAAAGATTTTTTTTTTGCGGGGGGGCACCCCACGGCATATGGAGTTCCTGGGCCAGTGATTGAATCCGAGCTGCAGTGTGCCCTATACTGCAGCTGCTGCAACACCAGATCCCTTAACCCACCGTGCCGGCTGGGGATCGCTCCTGGTGCGCTGCAGAGACGCTGCTCATCCCCTTGCGCCACAGCAGGAACTCCGTAAAAAAAGCCATTTAAAAAAATTGCACATAATTGTTCGCAGGAAACTCGCTCCATGTCTCTGCTCTGACTCCAGCTCTAATGTGTAGCAGCTTCAAAGATCTGCACAGCGCTCACCTGCCATCCCAGACAACCTGGGTACCACTGTCTTTAAAGACCCTTCACCAGGGTCACTCCCACTCCTCCGAGTGAGGAATACAGAGACCCCTGTCCTTGGAGGCATCACCTCACCGTTTTATCTCCCTGCCTCCAGAATCAGGATAATCACGGCATCTCCCAGGCACACTCTCTGGGGGGCACTCACCGAGCCTGCTTTCCAGAGCACCTCACTGGGGCCCCGCCCAGTACTCTGAGTTATGGGCAGAGCCAAGGAGCCGCCCAGTAGACCAGAAGTGGCTAAGCTCTGGAAGTAATCATCGGATCAATGCTTTGATTTGGCCAATTTGGCTCTGACAGAACCTCCCTACATGGGGAACTCCCTGAGACAACACTTAATGAGGATTTAGCCAGGGAAGAAGCAAGGCTATCTTATTATGTATCTACTCCACAGCACAGTTGCTCAAGGTAGCATTTTATTTTATTATTATTTTTGGCCACACCTACAGCATGTGAAAGTTCTCAGGCCAGGGATGGAACCCGAGCCACAGCAGCGACAGCACCAAATCCTTAACTAACCCATCAGGGAACTCCAAGATAGCATTTAAAAAAAAAAAATTTCCCGTGTTTTATTTAATTCATTAATTAATTCAGGTCACGCCCCCGGCATTCGGAAGTTCCCTAGCCAGGTATTGAACCCACACCATAGCAGTGACACTGCCAGATCCCCAACCCACCAAGGCCACCAGGGAACTCCATCATTCTTAGGCTAGTTTTTCTTTTTTTTTTTTGCATTTTTAGGGCCGCACTCAAGGCATGTGGAAGTTCCCAGGCTAGGGGTCAAATCGGAGCTGCCACAGCAACATGGGATCCGAGCTGCGTCTGCGACCTACACCACAGCTCACGGCAATGTTGGATCCTTAACCCACTGAGCAAGGATTGAACCCGCATCCTCATGGTTCCTAGACGGGTTCGTTAACCACAGAGCCATGAAGAGAACTCCCAAGATAGCATTTTAATCAGTCTCCAGCGTCGTAAATTCTGTCTCTGAACAAACTAGAGGGAAACCAGTCCATTCTTTCACTACCTATGGCCTCAGCGCTCACATTTCAAGAATAAAATCAGGGTCCCCATGCTGTACAGTGGGAAAAACAATTGTCTTGGGAAATAACAATTAAAAAAAAGGATAAAATCAAAACTAAACAATAGGTATGGAGATGCTGCTAGGGTATGGCTGTCCTAGGCCACTACCGCTCCAAGGAAGGGGAGCAGCTGCCACCTTGAGTCCTTTACTTGGTCAGATAAAAGCACTGAAAGTCAAGTTTCACAGCTGCCGACAGAATCAGCATGGAAAAACGAAAACAAACAAACAAACGCCCAGAGCAGGCGGTGATCAGTGTCACCGTCTAGCTTTCGCATCGTCTTAGAATGCACATAACACGGAGCCCCCCCATTCGTATTTGCAAGTAACCCCCTCTCAGTGCAGTTCAGTTATGTGGTTCGTTATTTCATTTTCCATCAAAAAAACAAACAAACAAAAATACCTGTTGCCCTGGAATTCCTGGTCTTCCGTTTTCTCCCTTTTGGCCCTTTAAAATGTAATGACATGTTATTCATTGGTTTGCACAGATAAGATGCAACCCCATATACAACACAATGCTGTCGTCTAGAAAAAGGTCACCAAAGCAGTAATGCAAATACGTAAAGTGACATGCGAGATGGGAAATTAGTCTCAGAGAAGGAAAAAAGAGGTGGGAGGGAAGTCAGCCTAATCCTACAGTTAAGATGGACAGAGACGGGAACAAACCACTCATCTGGGGGAGCTGGTACATGATTTCATACAGCCGAGGACAACCTGCAGAGTCCACCTGCCCAGCATGAGAGAATCATGAACAAATCCAGTGGTCGTGGTCACTCGATTCATTTCAATGACATTTCTGTTCAATGTTGATTACACACACGTGAGGGCAAGAATCCCTCTTTGAAGAATTTTTTTTTTTTTTTTTTGTCTTTTTGTCTTTTCTGGGGTCTCACCCGTGGCGTATGGAGATTCCCAGGCTAGGGGTCCAGTTGGAGCTACAGCTTCCGGCCTACGCCGCAGCCACAGCCACAGCCAGGCCAGATCCAAGCCATGTCTACGACCTACGCCGGATCCCTAACTCACCAAGCAAGGCCAGGGATTGAATCCGCAACCTCATGGTTCCTAGATGGATTTGTTAACCACTGACCCACGACAGGAACTCCAAGAAATTTTTTAAAATTAAAAACATACTGTAGAGACCTTTTTGAATGAAGATCTTTAAATCAGGACAAATAAGAGATACAAACATATTTGCCCATTCAATTAATTTTTATTAATACATAGAAAAAACGTTTTATTCACCCAAACAATGACAAACTAACCAACAGATGGGTTGAAATAAACTCTACAAGCAATGCACATATTCTCTTTGACAAAAACCCTAAACAATCAGTAGAGTTTAAACAGTAAACTCTACTATGAAGATGTTAACACTCCCTATTTAACCTTTAAATGTTATATTCAATTAATATTTTTGGGTTTTTGTGTTTTTGGCCTCACTCTCGGCACGTGCAAGTTCCCGGGGGGATCAAACCTGCACAACAGCAGCCACCTGAGCCACTGTAGTGACAACACAGGGTCCTTAACTTGCTGCGCCACCAGGGAACTCCCCATTAATATTTTTAGATATCCACTCTGGATAAGACACTGGACCAGACCCTGAAGCATGATTTTTTTTCTTTTTAGGGGCCACACATGCAGCGTATGGAAGTTTCCGGGCTAGGAGACAATTTGGAGCTGTAGCCACTGGCCTATGCCACAGCCACAGCAATGCCAGATCTGAACTGTGCCTGTGACCCACACCACAGCTCACGGCAACACCGGATCCTTAACCCACTGAGCAAGGCCAGGGATCGAACCCACAACCTCGTGGATACTAGTCGGGTTTGTTACCTCAGTCACAATGAGAACTCCTAAAGTACGATTACTTATCCCTATTTTTTTTGGCTTTTTAGGGCCACACCCACAGCATATGGAGGTTCCCAGGCTAGGGGTTGAATCAGAGCTACAGCTGCTGGCCTACACCACAGCCACAGCAACGCCAGATCCAAGGGGCGTCTGTGACCTACACCACAGCTCACAGCAATGCTGGATCCTTAACCCACTGAGCAAGGCCAGGCATCGAACCCGCAACCTCATGGTTCCTAGTTGGACTCTTTTCCTCTGTGCCACAATGGGCACTCCTACTTATCCCTATGTTGAAAAGGATAATCAGCAGTTTCTAGGAAACATATGCCTAGATATATAATCAACTAAAGATCTAGTGACTGAAATTTCTTTTTCCTTTTTTTCTTTTTTTCTTTTCACGGCTGCACCTGTGGCATATGGAAGTTCCCAGGCTAGGGGCTGAACTGAAGCTGCAGCTGC
This sequence comes from Sus scrofa, assembly GCF_054392235.1. Classification (NCBI taxonomy): domain Eukaryota; kingdom Metazoa; phylum Chordata; class Mammalia; order Artiodactyla; family Suidae; genus Sus; species Sus scrofa. Next base: position 38,161,472 of record NC_139389.1, on the reverse strand, counting down.
CGGCTTACGCCACAGCCATAGCAACGCCAGATCTGAGCCACATCTGCAACCTATATCACAGCTTGTGGCAATGCCCTATTCTTAACCCACTGATCGAGGCCAGGGATTAGGCCCATATCCTTATGGATACTAGTTGGGTTCTTAATGTGCTGAGCCACAATGGGAACTCCTGAAATTTTAAATCACTCCTGCAGAGCAGTTTGTTCATTTACTGGCTTCCATAAATGCATCCCCAGCACATATTTCAAGGGCCCTATTTGCGGGTGAGAGTCTGTAGCAGGTATCCCCAGTGTTATGAGCTTACTGCGTGGTGCAAGGGATTAGTAACTACATAAGGAATGATGAGAATACTGTCTGGTGAGTATGGTGTGTAATTATTCATTTGGGACGCATATGACTGGGACACAGAGTGGGGCATCTGATAAGGAGGGGGGGAAACCTGAGCACAGCTTCAGGGGGTGGGGAGAGAGGCCCACCTCGGTGGGGAACCTGGGAGAATGGACACAGGACAAACACCAGAGATTCCTCCTGGCCGAAGCAGCGGGGCAGGAATGGACAATAGTGGGCAGAGTGGGAAGAAGATTCAGGCAAACCAGGAGATCCTTTATGGGATGGGCTTTATCTAGAAATGTGTGGGATGTCACTGAAGGGTTCCTAGCCAGATGTGTAGCTTAGTTGTTTATTTTGTAAGTTTTATTGGAATGTAGTGGACTTACAAAGTTGTGTTACTCTCAGGTGTACAGCAAAGTAAATCAGTTATACACACACACACATCCATTCCTTCTGTAGCTTAGTTATTGACGCTGGTAAAAGTGGGGAGAAGGGGTGGCCTGGACTCAGGAGACCAGGTAGAAGGACACTGCTGTCACCCAGGATCCATGACAAGCAATGACAATGACAGTGGGACACAGAGAAGGAGCCCTGCTGCAGCTTCATTGTCTGAAACACTGTTGAGATTGTGACCTGAGCTGATTTGACTCTATTATTACCTACATTTGAAATGTCCTTTTATGCCTCCAGATACTCTAGAGCTTTGAACATTCTGTGAAATTTTGCAGTGTTCTTCTCTCTCTGTTAAGCAAAACTCAGCCACCAGGACTGAGCACTGTCAGCTTAAAAACATCAAAGTACTGCCTGAACACTAGAGTTGTAATTTATGTTGGAAAAGTCTTATATCTCTAAAACTTAAAAGACTGAAAGACAAACACAGGTAGTTTCTTCCAGATCAGTGCATCACTGATTCAGCTGGCGAGTTCTGCTCAAGGGGTCAGGGTTCAGTTAAGAACCCCTTCGAGGGTTCAGTTAAGAACCCCCATCAGACCAGAGGAGATGTGTCCTTATTTCTTTTTCTTTTTCTTTTTTTTTTTTTGTCTTTTTGCTATTTCTTTGGGCTGCTTCCGTGGCATATGGAGGTTCCCAGGCTAGGGGTCGAATCGGAGCTGTAGCCACTGGCCTACGCCACAGCCACAGCAACTCGGGATCCGAGCCGCGTCTGCAACCTACACCACAGCTCACGGCAACGCCGGATCGTTAACCCACTGAGCAAGGGCAGGGACCGAACCTGCAACCTCATGGTTCCTAGTCGGATTCGTTAACCACTGCGCCACGATGGGAACTCCTGTCCTTATTTCTCAAAGTAGCATGTTTCTCCTCTTCGTTTGTTGCTAAGACACCCCAAACCAAACATCCTTCTAAATCAGCCTAGATGACATAACTTTCCGATCCAATTTTCTGGTATACTTCCCCTTCTGTTTATTAGCTTGACTATGTTTTCTATTTGATGTTAACGGTTTCTCATCACATTTCTTTGTGCCACCAGCCACGTCAAATCATTTGTGGAAACCAACGCACTACTCAATATATAAATAAGTAGATATTAGAGGTAGGTAACAAAATCTGTATATTTATTTTCTTGAACCACTTGGTTTCCAAGCTTCCTACAACAGCGATGGGGTGAAGATTCTCTAAGTCAGATTTGATGGGTGTTCTGAAAAGTTAAGTAGCAGAAGGAGAAAGCTGGGATTTAACAGTTAGATATCCATGGCGAAAGAGGAAGGAACTGGAAAAGCCATGTAAGAATTAAAAAGAACGAAGTCCTGATTTTTTTGCCAAGCCCTGCCCACCTCCCCAAAGCCAGCACCTACCTGAATGCCTTTTTCACCTTGATTTCCTTTGTCCCCCTGAAAAAGGCAGTTGGATATGTATTGTAATCTAGTATATCCTGTATCGTTTTATTTCATTCATTCATTCATTTTTGCTTTTTAGGGTGGCATATGGAGGTTCCCAGGCTAGGGACTGAATCAGAGCTGCAGCTGCCAGCCTACACCACAGCCACAGCAACACTGGATCCGAGTCACATCTGCGACCTACACCACATCTCCTGGCAATGCCGGATCCTTAACCCACCGAATGTGGTCAGGCATGGAATCCGCATCCTCATGGATTCTAATCGGGTTCCTAACTCACTGAGCCACAATAAGAACTCCCTCTGCATCCTTTCAAATAAACATGTTTTCTTTCAGCAAAGAAAAATACATGGTCTCATGCAACTTCCACAAGTGCCTTATACACAGAAGCTGACTCCAACATGACACGTGGGAAGACAGGGGAAACCACGTGATGTCAAAATGATGTTCTGAAAAAGCACTTTCTTGTGCTCTTACTTACCTGCAGAAGAAAATTTACTACAATTTCTATTTTACAAGGGAGAAGACAATTTTTTGATTTTTTTTTTTTTTTTTTTTTGTCTTTTTAGGGCTGCACCCGCAGCATATGGAGGGTCCCAGGCTAGGGGCTGAATTGGGGCTGCAGCTGCCAGCCTACACCACAGCCACAGCAACCTGGGATCCGAGTCACTTCTGCAACCTACACCGCAGCTCATGGTAACGCCAGATCTTTAACCCACTGAGTGAGGCCAGGGACTGAATCTGAAACCTCATGGTTCCTAGTCAAATTCCTAGTCGGATTTGTCTCCGCTGCACCATGACAGGAACTCCTGTCATTTTAGTAGGACTGCCTCAGGTTGAAGACTTCTCTTAAAAAATTGCCTCACCTGGATTGACCACAGAACAATCTGAGTTTACAGGATAGTGCCTAATTGGACGTTTATATTTTTTGATCTGTCTCTTCCAAGGTCCTCATCTGGGAGACAGTACCCAGGTGGGGGCATGAAAGGTGCCAGAGCTCAGTGTGGGCTTGGGAACACTGTACATGCACCAGACCCAGTGGTTGCTCCATCACTGAACGCTTCATCGGTCCTTGATGCTACTTGCACAAAAGGAAAACTTACATGGTTAAGCTGATTATCATTGCACAGTATCTCCTAGGTACCGTACCTTTTTCCCTTGAATTCCAGGTAAGCCCAGGTATCCTGGTTCTCCTGGGGGACCCACTGCTCCTGGTTCTCCCTGGGTTAACACAAAAGACACATGAGGATCACAGAGCTACTGCTGGGAAAAACACCACTGTTTTTATCTCTACATACATCTCAAATTTAAAACAGAGAGCTGCAAAATTTGTTGACATTTAGAGTTCTTATTCCAGAAATGGCAAAGAATGAAAAGTCCACCGGAGCCTCAATACAACGTCCTATATTTTTTTCTTATTTTTGCTGGTTAAAGAATTCTGAGAATATATCATATTTTAAAATGTTATAAATATTTGGTATTTTTATTATATTTATAACTTCAACAATAAAGTAAATAATAAAGCAGTGAAAATAATAAACACAGGGATCTTTGTATTTACTAATACTTTCTCTTTCTTCTTGAAATTGCTTTTTCTCCTAACTCTTTTTTAAAAAAACTTATTTTATTGTAAAAATTAAAAAAAAAAAATGGGAGTTCCCGTCGTGGCGCAGCGGTTAACGAATCCGACTAGGAACCATGAGGTTGCGGGTTCGGTCCCTGCCCTTGCTCAGTGGGTTAACGATCCGGCGTTGCCGTGAGCTGTGGTGTAGGTTGCAGACGCGGCTCGGATCCCAAGTTGCTGTGGTTCTGGCGTAGGCCGGTGGCTACGGCTCCGATGAGACCCCCTAGCCTGGGAACCTCCATATGCCGCGGGAGTGGCCCAAGAAATAGCAAAAAGACAAAAAATAAAAATTAAAAATAAATAAATAAATAAAAAACCTTATTTTATTGTTATAGAACTGGTAAGGAAACAGAAGTAATAAAATTATTGAAAATCTCAATACCCACTCTTTTAATTTAGTTATACATTTTCTCTACCTTTCATATACACAACTTAGTTACTAAAATGTACTATGTATGCATAATTTTATCTTTTACTTCAAAATATACTAATATTGTGAGTTGTTTATATGCCATTACACACACACACACACACACACACATATTTATTTTGGCTTTTTAAGGCCACACCCATGGCCATATGGAGGTTCCCAGGCTAGGGGTCTAATCAGAGCTACAGCTGCTGGCCTGCACCACAGCCACAGCAACGCCTTAATTCACTGAGCAAGGCCAGGGATGGAACCGGCAACCTCATGGTTCCTAGAGGGATTCGTAAACCACTGAGCCACGATGGGAACTTCCCATTATATATTTTTAAAATTTAAAATTATAGAATAGTATTCAACAGTATTGATTTACCACATGTAATAAAATACCCATCATTAAACATTCATTTTCATAATTTTTACTTTTAGGAACAAGACTGGGGTGAGCATTCTTATAATTAAACATGCATATTTATGATTGTCCTTTTTATATATGGAATATTCTTTTTTTTTTTTTTTTTTTTTGTCTTTTGTCTTTGTAGGGCTGCACCCTCGGCATATGGAGGTTCCCAGGTTAGGGGTCTAATCGGAGCTGTAGCCACAGCCACAGCAACGCCAGATCCGAACTGTGCCTGTGACCTACACCACAGCCCATGGCAGCGCCAGATCTTTAACCCACTGAGTGAGGCCAGGGATCGAACCTGTAGCTTCGCAGTTCCTAGTTGGATTCATTTCTGCTTCGCCACATATACTTTCCTCAGACATAAATTCTTGAGCTGAGCTGATTTCAGGGACAAGGAATATGCCCTGAGTTATCGTAACTCAACTTGTCCACTCCCTATCATCTCATGGGCATTATTCCTTCCTTTAAAAGCCTTAAATAAGAAAGGCATAATGTGAACGCACATAATGATGATGTTTAACAATATTTATGTTAAACCTGTGAAAGAAGGCATGTTCCCACGTACGTGCTTCCTGCTTCATGGTGTCTGTTTCGGTTTTGCTTTCTTGGTTTCACCACTAGTCTCAAACTCTGTCATGGTAATTAAAAACCACTCTTGGAGTTCCTGTCGTGGCGCAGGGGAAAGGAATCTGACTAGGAACCATGAGGTTGCGGGTTCGATGCCTGGCCTTGCTCAGTGGGTTGAGGATCCGGCGTTGCTGTGACCTGTGGTGTGGGTGGCAGACCCGGCTCAGATCCCTTATGGCCGTGACTCAGCCATAGGCTGGCAGCTGTAGCTCCAACTGGGCCCCTAGCCTGGGAACCTCCATATGATTCAGGTGTGGCCGTAAAAAGACAAAAACATAAAATAAAATAAAATAAAATAAAAACCACTCTCTTCTGTGGAAACTAAGTTTTGTTCTCTTTGCTCACTCTGCCTACTCCTGAACTGCTGAATTTTATAGTAGATTTTTAAAGGCTAGACGGGAACTGAAAATCGGATGGAAAGAAACGTCTATCATTTGGTCTAGAAGAAAGGGGTGAAGGCCTCTGAGTTCCAAACTGAAAATAAAGTTCCATCCATCACATCAAGGGAAAAGCCCCTCTGTTCAGCTACACAGGATGGAGACGGTCTCGGGACCAGAGAGGATGCTCGGGAGCACCCAACTTTTACCAACACTAGAAAAACCAAATCAAAGCATCCTTCATGCCTTTATTACTCAAACTATGATAAAACATCCTTAAAACAGAGATAGAATTGGCCCACATTCACTATTTGCCTTCAGGTAGCTTAATTTTATGACAAGAGGTAATCTTTCAGGTCATGGATCTTTTCTCCAGGGACATAAATATTAATCTCATCATATAAGGGAGGCACTCATCATTCTTTGAAAACATTTCCAAATACATCATATCACACCTACCTTGAGCCCAGAAGCCCCCGGCAGTCCCTGGAGTCCAGGTTCACCTTTATTTCCCTGTCAAGGCATCACAACCATTTGAATTTTTAAAGGTTTAGTCACCAGATATCTGACATAGACCCTTCAAGGAATATAATTTAAATCGTTTCTACATTTTCAACTTTCCAAGAGCTTGAAACTTAGAATCTCTATGTGAGGCCTGCTTATTAAGAAAAATTCTTTTAAGCAAGGAAGTGCATGTGCATATTTATAAAGCTTTCTACAAGCCTGTTTTAGGCTGGCGGCTCCACTTAAGGAAAGAGATTCAAATCCTTAGGGACCAGCACTAACCACCAAGGTCTCGGTACTGCACGGGCTGGAGTCGTGTATTCAAACGGCATCCTCTAGGCTGGGAATCTCCATCTTTCCCTGATTCACTTTCTCTGTATGCAGTGAAGGAAAGAAAATTAGCCTCCAAAGCACAGTGGGATTTTGGAAGAAGCGTGCTTCAGAAAACGTTTAGTCTGTGCGATTTTTTTCCCTAGCAGTCTAGCTTCTAACGCAGTCCTTGCTCACAGAATCTTGGAGGCCAAGACCGGCTGACGGGGCAGAGAATGTAAGACAGGAAAAGGGGATCGGTTATTAAAAAAGAGGACACACCTCCTGGCTAATCAGGATAAACTGTCAGAGGTCGCTGGCTTTCAGATACACTTTGACAGCTGAAATCACAACCTTGTCAAGGTCTGGCAAAAGCCCGCAATGGAAGAGATTGGTGTGATGCCAGGAACGGGAGGTCAGTGGCCACCCAGAGCCAAGCTGGGCTCACTGGTCAGTAAAGGAAGCCAAATTCGTTTTCAACTCACATTGGGGGACATGTGACCATAATAGTTGGACTGACTTAAAGCATTCAGCACATAACAACATTATTGTACAATAGAACAGTGGCTGCTTAAATTTTCTAATTTTCCAAGTGATCAAGCTGAAACTCTCAGGGGCGACAGGACTTGCCAAAGGTTACAGGACTTGACTGTGTCAATATACCTTGACGTCACTTAGATAATATTTTACAAAACTGGAATTTAGTACGGTAGACTAACGGTTATCCAAAAAGGAGGTATCAGGAATTCCTGCCAACGTGCAGTGGGTTAAGAATCCTATTGCAGTGGCTCCGGTCTTTGCTGAGGCATGGGTTCAATCCCCAGCCCAGTGCAGTGCAGGATCCTTTTTCTTACCTTAGGTCCTGGTGTTCCGGGCTGACCTGGGGGCCCATCGCTTCCCATCAAGCCCTATATGTTAGTTGGGGATTGCAAGAGTAATTTAGAGAAGAATATTAAATCCATTTCAGGTTGTAAATTCCCATAATAATGAATCCACTAAAATATAATGCAACATATGTTTGCATATAATGCAAACTTCCTATACACATCCAAATAAAGGAAAATAAAGAATCAACTATGGAAGATAGCGTGAAGGCCAGCAAAGCCCTTACAACTTGGTTGCTCAATTCACCTACCAAAAAAATTATTGGAGAGCTAGTAAAAGACAAATGTAAAGAAAAGTTTATTTTTTTCTGCACTCTCACTTTCTTCCTTTCGTCACAATGGCTAAGAATTAGATTTCTTCGTAGATGTTATCTTGCAATTTTACTTACATTTTCTATTTTCTTGAGTAATATTTTGAAAAGGTTAAAATCTAATAAATTCTCTGAAAATAATAATCTCTCTTCAAGTTACAGGTGGCTATATTTTAAACTAACCATATGATTCAAATTAAGTCAATGATAACTATTTCAACAAGGAAATGATTTAATTTAGATCCCATTTAAATTAATTAATTAGTTATTATGGCTGTCCCCAAGGCATATGGAAGTTCCCAGGCCAGGGATTGAATCTGAGCTGCAGCTGTGACCTACACCTCAGCTGTGGCAATGCTGGATCCTTTAACCCACTGCGTGGGGCTGGGGATCCAATCTGCACCTCTGCAGCGTCCCCAGCTGATGCAGTCAGATTGTTAACCCACTGTGCCACAGCCGGAACCCTTAAATTCCATTTTTAAATACTATTACATTAGGAGTTCCCTTCATGGTGCAGCAGAAATGAATCTGACTAGAATCCATGAGGATTTGGGTTCGATCCCTGGCTTCACTGCCTCTGTCAGTGGGTCAGGGATCTGGTGTTGCTGTGAGCTGTGGTGTAGGTCACAGATGCGGCTTGGATCCTGAGTTACTGTGGCTGTGGTGTAGGCTGGCAGCTGCAGCTCTGATTTGACCCCTAGCCTGGGAACTTCCATATGCTGCAAGTGTGGCCCTAAAAAGCCAAAAAAAAAAAAAAAAAACCCCAAAAAACCCAAAAACAAAACTATTACATTGAAAATATTTCCTTTCTCTTGAACATAACAAAGGAAATGTGATGAGTTAAAAAAATTCAATTAATATCATCAGAAAAAACATAATCTCAATACGGTCATATTGAAAATAGGATATCATTACTCTGCTTTGCTATCAATTTAGGGCATTATTGCAACTAAAAATGTTAAATATACTAGTTCATAGCATGGTGTATAAAATATTAGAAAGGTTAAATACAGATATTCTTGAAGTTAAATGAAGTTCTATTCAATACCTTCATTTTCTAGTGGTGAACTTAAATGCTGGTAAATAATCAAGCTTAACTTAGTGTTGTAATGAACAAATAACTTGGCTGTGATGGTGGAGGTAGGAAAGAGTATTCCATTTAAGAAGGAAGAATCTTCTTTTAAACCTCCCCCAAACTTGAATTCCTACCTAATGGACAATATTTTTCCTATTTACTCTTACACGAAAAATTCACCAAATCTTTTCACCAAGCACTATATAAAAATATCTGCTTTGTATTATTTATTTATTTATTTATTGCTTTTTAGGGCCACACCCAAGGCATATGGAGGTTCCCAGGCTAGGGGTCTAATCGGAGCTACAGTTGCCAGTCTACTCCACAGCCACAGCAACTCGAGATATGACCCGAATCTGTGACCTACACCACAGCTCACAGCAATGCTGGATCCTTAAACCCACTGAGTGAGGCCTGGGATCAAACCTGCAACCTCATGGTTCCCAGTCGGATTTGTTTCCGCTGCACCACGATGAGAACTCCAAAAATATCTGCTTTTTAAATACACATAAATAAATTAAAAGCCATAAGCTATCAAACATGTTTTTACATAAATGCTTTTTACAACAGGGTTCCCACCATGGTGCAGCGGAAAAGACAAAAAACAAAACAAAACAAAACTTTTTACTTAAAAAAAGCTATTACAGGCATTTTAATTCATAGATTAAAATCAACCTCACTTATAGCAATAAACTCTTAGCAGTTGTTTATGGAACCTGACACACAATAGAATTTTCATAATGTCTTTCTTTTTTTTGTGTGTGTCTTTTGTCTTTTTAGGGCCATACCCACGGCATATGGAAGTTCCCAGGCTAGGGGTCGAATCTAGCTGCAGCCACTGGCCTACACCACAGCCACAGCAACACCAGATCTGAGCTGCATCTGCCACCTACACCACAGCTCGTGGCAACACTGGATCCTTAACTGAGTGAGGCCAAGGATCGAACCTTCGTCTTCACGGATGCTAGTCAGATTCGTTTCCACTGAGCCATGACGGGAACTCCCAGATTTTCATAATTTCTGGTATCAAATTTATGTCCTCTCCACTCTCCAACCTTCTAAAATTATTTAACTCTTTTCATATCTTCCTAGACTATCTGTTCTGAATATATCTCCCTCATTAGTGTAATACATTTATACATTTTCTAAAAAAATGAAAAACAGAACAATTGTTCAGTTTTAGACTTTTTCATGGTACTTGGTGGTTTTTAAAAATAAATAGCTAGAATATTTGTTTTCTGGTTTATCTAAATAAGGATTCTTAATCTTTATTTGGGTAGCCAACTTTTTGAAGATCTGAAGACATCTAGACTCCTCCAGAAAAATGGACATAACCTTTTTCATACAAATGGATGGTATTTGTGGACTCCAACAATCTCTTTGCTGCATCCTGCCCTCACCTCACCCCCCAGTTTTGTGAACTTTAGAATAAGAATTCCTGGTACAAAGTAACATCCTGATATTTCAAACAACCCGATAAGAATGACATTAACATACAGGTATCCCTGGAGCTCCTTTTTTCCCTAGTGGTCCTGGAGGCCCAATTTCTCCCTAAAAAACAAATACAGATCAAATTCAAAACTGTAAAATATCAATTTATTTATACGAATGTCCTCCTAAAACAGTAGGGAATGAAACTCAATACCAATCCGCCCAGTTTGTCTGCCTCCCCTTCCCCTACGGTAAAACAGAAGAAATGTAAGGAAGAAAGATCAGGAATCTAACACCTTGAAGACCTGGGCTAGGGTCTGTGGAATTACTAGGTCAACTATTTCATTAGGAAATCAGGAACAGCACTGTCATTTTTTCTGAAGGAAGACCTAGCAGTTCACACTGAGTTGGTGAGGTGAGACCAAAAGAGGAAAAGAAAAAAAAAAAAATTGCATGAAGATTTTCCTTATTTTTTCATAATTTAAGAGCTATGATAGTAAACACGAATTTTAAAAAAATCGGCATACAGAATGATAGTGTTTAGACTTGCGCTTTTAGGACTGTGGCTGGCCTGATATTCCAAGAGGTTGTCTGAATCCAGAACAAAAACCCTGGAAGGCACATCCTCCGAGAGAGTGCTGGTCTTATGAGAAGCAGAGAAAGTCTTCCAAAACTGCCTATTTTAATAAAATACACTCTGGGTTAGGACTCAGTATGAGGATTTGGAACCACAGAAACCTGCCAGAGGTTAAGACGCAGGAAACAAGAGGGCTGGAGGGGTCTGAGGTACATGCTCAGCTCTTAGGAAACTGAATATTGGGCCAGCCATGGTCAGAGGGCAGTCTCTGATACCCACAATGGCTCGGGACTCACCAAGGGGGCTGAAAGGATACCCAGGGCCACCAGCAGGTGGCCCTCCACGCCCCAGGTAGGCTGACAGGCCAGCCACCAGTGAGGATGAAGCAATGAGCTCAGAATCAAGAATAAAGACAGGGAGGCAGAAAACCCGCAAGACTGAGAGTCCACAGGAGTAACAATGAACCACAGGTGTTAGAACTGCTAGAAACAGAATTTAGAACTAGATGCAAAATCTTTTTTTTTTTTTTTAAGGTAGGTTCTTACATTTTTTCTTTTTTTTCCTACTGTACAGCATGGTGACCCAGTTACACATACATGTATACTAGATCTGAACTATTTATTTATTTATTTATTTATTTTTGTCTTTTGTCCTTTTAGGCCGCACCCTCGGCATATGGAAGTTCCCAGGCTAGGGGTCTAATCGGAGCTATAGCTGCTGGCCTACACCACAGCCACAGCAACGCCAGATCTGAGCCGCGTCTGTGACCTACACCACAGCTCACAGCAATGCTGGATCCTTAACCCACCGAGCGAGGCCAGGGATCAAACCCACAACCTCATGGTTCCTAGTCGGATTCATTAACCACTGTGCCACAATGGGAACTCCTAGATGTGAAATCTTTACACACAAAAGAATGGAATCATGAAAGACTATTAGGACAAAAGACCATCAGGAATAAAAAGATACTAAAAATTTGGGGAGTTCCCGTCGTGGCGCAGTGGTTAACGAATCTGACTAGGAACCATGAGGTTGTGGGTTCGATCCCTGGCCTTGCTCAGTGGGTTAGGGATCCAGCGTTGCCGTGAGCTGTTGTGTAGGTTGCAGACTCGGCTCGGATCCCGTGTTGCTGTGGCTCTGGAGTAGGCCAGTGGCTACAGCTCCGATTTGACCCCTAGCCTGGGAACCTCCATATGCCGTGGGGGTGGGCCCAAAGAAATAACAAAAAGACAAAAAAAAAAAAAAAAAGATACTAAAAATTTGGAGTTCCCATTGTGGCTCAGTGGAACCAACTAGTATCCATGAGGATGTGGCTTTGATCCTTGGCCTTGCTCAGTGGGTTAAGGATCTGGTGTTGTCATGAGCTGTGGTGTAGGTCAAAGATGCAGCTTGGATTCTGTGTTGCTGCGCCTGTGGTGTAGGCTGGCAGCTGCAGCTCAGATTTGACCCCTAGCCTGGGAACTCCGTATGCAGTACCCGCGGCCCTAAAAATCAGAAAGAAAAAGACATTAAAATTTTGAATTTCTAGGAATGAAAAACATGATTGTTTAAATTATTTAGATTAAAAAATCAATTGATGGCTTAAACAGCAGATCAGGCACAGTGAAAGGAAGAATAAACAGACTGGAAAATATATCCAAAAATTTTAACCAGAACTTAAGAATCAAGGATGCAAAAATAACCTGTTTGGAGGCGTAGAGGGAGTTCCCGTTATGGCTCAGTGGTTAATGAATCTGAGTAGTAACCATGAGGTTTCGTGTTTGGTCCCTGGCCTTGCTCAGTGGGTTAAGGATCTGGCGTTGCCGTGAGCTGTGGTGTAGGTCACAGACACAGCTCAGGTCCCAGAATTGCTGCAGCTCTGGCGCAGGCTTGGCAGCTATAGCTCCGATTAGACTCCTAGCCTGGGAACCTCCATATGCTGCAGGAGCGGCCCTAGAAAAGACAAAAAAAGAAAAAAAAAAGAGAGACATAGAGGACAAAATGACAAGGAATAAAATATGTCTAACTAGAGTTCTAGAGAGAGGGAACAGCAGGGAATGAGGAGAAGCATCATGGAGATAAGGGCTGAGTCAATGGAAATAATTCCACAGACCTAGGAAGAAAACTGAATTCCCAGCAGGATGAAGAAGCAAAATCCACATCTAGATACGCTGCAGGGGGTCTTACGAACCCTGAAAACAAACTGAATATCTTAAAAGAATCTCAAAGGAAGGGACAGACCACTTGCAAAATGAGAGTAGATTTTTGATAGTTAAGCATGGAAGTTGGATGACAAGAGGAAATTCTCAATATACTAAGAGGCAATAATCATCAACTTTGAGTTGCATACCCTAAAAAATGATTTCTCAAAAGTAAGAGTTAAAATAAAAATATTGGTAATTTAATAAAAGCTGAAAGTTTATACCCAAGACATCTGTACTAAAGGAATGTCTAAAGATACAGTTTAGGAAATAGTAAAATGACCCCCAAAGGATGGTCTAGGAATACAAGGTAGAGAAGTAACCAAATAAAATAGAAAGCATGTATGCAAATCCAAATTTATATTATCTGTATACAACAATGAAAAAATCATAAGGTCAAAATAATAGCTTCTGAAATTACATCATGTTGGAACCACTAACTGTTGCCATGAATGTGGTAAAAATGTATTTTTACCATTTTGTCCTTTTCATAAGCAGATCCCAAGGCCCAAATTTTTCAACTTTCATTAATACTTACTTTTTGTCCCATTAATCCTTGGTTTCCAGGAAATCCTGGGATTCCCTGAAAAGAAACAAAGTAGATTTTTAACAAAAAATTTTAGATGTATCATTAAAGAAGAATAGGTCACAAATGGAGTTTTAACTTCTAGATAATGCAGATCATCAAACATATCTATCGACAGCATAAAACAGCTACTTACAATAACAAAATTTTGGAAAAGGAAAAATTTATGAGATACAGTGTTACATGAACATCCACTGATATTTAAAGGTTTTTTTTTTGGTCTTTTTGCCTTTTCTAGGGCCACTCCCGCAGCATATGGAGGTTCCCAGGCTAGGGGTCTAATTGGAGCTATAGCTGCCAGGCTATGCCAGAGCCACAGCAAGGAGGGATCCGAGCTGAGCTGAGTCCGCAACCTACAACACAGCTCACTGCAACACCAGATCCTTAACCCACTGAGCAAGGCCAGGGATTGAACCTGCAACCTCATGGTTCCTAGTCAGATTCGTCAACCACTGAGCCACAATGGGAACTCCCTAAAGTTTTAAATAAGGAGGCGTTCCCGTCATGGCTCAGTGTTTAATGAATCGGTCTAGGGACAATGAGGTGCGGGTTTGGTCCCTGGCCTTGCTCAGTGGGTTAAGGATCTGGTGTTGCCGTGAGCTGTGGTGTCGGTTGCAGACGTGGCTCAGATCCCGCATTACTGTGGCTGTGGCATAGGCTGGCGGCTACAGCTCTGATGAGACCCCTAGCCTGGGAACCTCCATATGCTGCGGGAGAGGCCCTAGAAAAGGCAAAAAGACAAAAAAAAAAAAAAAAAAAAAAAAAAAAAAAGAAGGAAAAAAAGAAAAAGAAAGGCACAAGGATATTAACCTTGCCTCTTCTTTCAGACCAATGTAAGCGATAAGATATTTCACTGGAACACTTTCCTAAGTTACTTCTAATTGCAAAAGGACTGCCAGTTCATAGGAATTCAGATTCAGCACAACAGTTTCAAAGGCTCTCATAGTTTCCTGACTCTAATTAAAAACAAATGAAACTAAACGACTTCCTTCAAATTGAAACTAAACAATTTCCTCTGAATTGAGCCGTGGAATGCCCAGGAACCTAACTCCTGGTGTAAGATTTGGGGAGCTCCCTCCTAGTGATTCCCTTGCTGATAAAATCAGGGAGAAAATGCAGACCAGTTTGCAGAGGGACAGAACCATAGAAAGAGCTCTTTCACATGGCTCAACCCCAAAATACAGGTTCTCTAGCAAGATTCAGAGGAAATTTATGTTAATTGTCTAAATTTGAGAATAACGTGAGAACAATTATTAAAGGGAAAGCAATTCTGTTATCAGTCATTCAATGCATTGACCAAAATGATCATTTCTCACCCCAAACCAACAGTGATCCCTTTTTATTTCTTATTCATTTTTCTTACCTCCTTTCTTGATAACACTTCAGTTGAAATTATGGATATATATGTGTATGTGTATACACACACACACACAGACTATGGCAAAAAAGGGAATTTGAAATTTGAAAAACATGGAAATTGGGCCCCATCAGTATCTTGGCATCATGAGGGTTTTCCAAGAACAGCACTGGTCCTCAGTAAATCAGGGCAGGTGGAGAGACCACTGACAGTGAGATGAAGCATCTTCTATCCTAGGGAGGGGCTGTCAATGTTTTCATTTTCACATCTTGACTTTTATTAATACTGGCCCATGTGTTAGCCACAATTATGGTGCAGGATACAGCACATAATTCCAGATTTTTTTTCCTTTCTTTTTACGGCCACACCTGCAGCATATGGAAGTTCCTGGGCTAGGGGTGGAATTAGAGCTGCAGCTGCGGCCTACGCCACAGCCATAGCAACACTGGATCAGAGCTGCATCTGTGACCTACGCTTGTGGCAATGCTGGATCCTTAACCCAGTGACTGTAGCCCAGGATCAAACCTGCATCATCAGGGTCACGATGTTGGGTTCTTAACCTGCTGAGCCACAACAGGAACTCTGTGTTCTAACTTTAAGATCCAAACTTCAAATCATTAACTGGAATTCGGTCTGATTCTATTTGGCTCAATTCAGTTCACCGTGGCACCATAGAAAACAAAATGTGTCTGAGAGCCATGACCAGCTAAGCGTATCAGCTGAAAACACTAGCCTTTATAAACATACCAACTAGAGAATAATATAAAATATAAAAATATAAAGCACGGTGTACCCTATCAGCACTCTAAACATAAAGCAAAAGTAAAGAATTGAGTTATGAGCATAAAGAAATAGAGTGATATGAACTGTGACTTTCTAGGGCAGAAAATGCATATTCTCAGTGCAATCAAATTTGATATGGTTCAAAATGAAAGCAACAGACCATGACGTGGCAAGAAACCACCCGTAACCAACTCCCGTTCAAATACACACTCACACAAACTCACCATAATGATTAAGTTCTGAATTTAAATAAGATCTGTCTGTAAAATCGTATCAGATGTAAGGCGGCCATACATTGTTCTATGCTAAACCTGGTGCAGCTGTGTTGATGCCATGTCCCTTGGCCCCAAGAATCCCTAAAGAGATCTTGCATTTGCCCCCATGCAGTGGGTCCTGAGAAACTGAGCTTCATGCTGCAGAGTCTTTGGAGACTTCAGGTTTCATCCCCATTCAAATCTCCAAGGTCTGAGGCAACCTAATTAGTAGGAATTAGTTACTTCTGTTTCTTTTTTCTTTTTCTTTCTTCTTCTTTTTTTTTTTTTTTTTTTTTTTGTCTTTTACCATTTCTTGGGCCGCTCCCACGGCATACGGCGGTTCCCAGGGTAGGGGTCGAATCAGAGCTGTAGCCACCGGCCTACACCAGAGCCACAGCGATGCAGGATCCGAGCTGCGTCTGTGACCTACACCACAGCTCACGGCAACCCACTGAGGAAGGCCAGGGATCGAACCCGCAACCTCATGGTTCCTAGTTGGATTCGTTAACCACTGAACCACGACAGGAACTCCAGTTACTTCTGTTTCTTAAGCCTTATCCCACTGTCAGCAAGGCTACATGCTCCTTCTGGGAAAAATGAAATTATACCCAGGCATCCCAAAGCAGCGTCCTGGCCTCCACCTTCCGGGAGGCCTCGAGAGCGCCCCCCACTGCCCGGTTCAATCCCTGGATTTGATCAAACACCTTTTATCTGAATAATTCTAATTCTGAGCACCGTCTACATTAGGACATAGCCACACATCTTACATTAGTTCAACGTATCAGATATTGAAAATATTTGGGGGATTTCATATTAGGAAAAAAACCAGATTCCTGTGGCTGTTGACTGTCTTTGTTAGTAAAACATTAGTATGTGTCATAGATATGGAAAGACGTCATAATATCTTCTAGGTCCAACTATACCAAGAAGTATTAAATACTTATTTTATAAATACCAAGCCAAAAATATATAAAACTATGTAACATTAAAGAATAAAATGTAAGGAGTTCCTGTTGCGGCGCAGTGGTTAACGAATCCGACTAGGAACCATGAGGTTGTGAGTTCGGTCCCTGGCCTCGCTCAGTGGGTTAAGGATCCGGCATTTCCATGAGCTGTGGTGTAGGTTGCAGACGTGGCTCAGATCCCGCGTTGCTGTGGCTCTAGCGTAGGCCGGTGGCTACAGCTCGGATTTGACTCCCAGCCTGGGAACCTTCATATGCCGAAGGAGCGGCCCTAGAAAAGGCAAAAAGACAAAAAAAAAAAAAAAAAAAAAAAAAAAAGAATAAAACGTAACTGATTTACAAAAGCAATTCTTGGTCCAGCTAATCAAAAACTATGAGCAGCATGGAATAAAAGACTGTTGAGAGGGAGGTTCACCAGAAGAACAGAAACCACTCAGAGATATCTTTGTTAATGAAATTCTCCTAGACAATATTTTCCTGGGCTCCCAATATGTTTACTGAAATTGACTAAACTTTGCCCATTTTGCATTAGTAGAAATATTCAAAATGATTTGAAAGTTACCAGTTTGTTGATCCAAAAGTATTTGGTAACAATTACTTCATAGGGTAAATGTTTTTCCAAGTAGAGTATTTTATATTTCATTTTCTGCCTGTGTGGTTTTGGGTTCAGGCAACTGCGAACATGTATAAGTAAAGACAGAAACAAGTATTTTATTTGGTGAGAATAAAGGGACACATTTCCTCCACTTCTGTGATTTCAGTTCGGGTTTGAGGAAGAGAAGAAAGTCAAATGGAAAATTCTGTGTAATGTGGTGGAGAAAGAATGCTGACATGAAAAAATGTTCTAGAAGCTTCTATGTAACCATTAAACCATTGTTGTATAACAAAAAGTCATTAAAAATAGAAATGCATAATTTTGAATAAAGGGTTTGGCTCCTGTTTCCTAGAGGCCACTTTATAATGAAGGAAATGTGTTTAGGATACATTACTTAGAGAAAACAAAATATCGCTTTATACTTTTCCACATGCAATGGATGCATTACTTTCCTCTGACATTAGAGCATCTTGGATCAAATCTGCTGTTAAGTAAGTCAATAATTTCAAGGTACTAAAAGCATCTCTTCAAATCTATTCAGTTAATGGTATTTTTAAATCAAAGATTTCAATCTTCCTAAACAGTTGTAGAGATATTTAATATTGTAGTTATTAAAACATTAGGAGCATATTATGTTTTCTTCTATCATATCAATGTGATTTATTCATTTCTAAAGATGCAATGAATAAAATATACATATATGCTGACAGTATCATTCTTATTAGCTGCAAACATTACAATGATTATTAATAAAGAGCACAGAAGAAGTAGTTAAAAATTTAGACACTGTAGCCAACCAGCCCATAATCTAGTGCTGATCGACTCCAGGCCAGTTATTTAAATTGGAATTTCTGGGTCCCCATTTGACACATGGGGAAAAATAGCAGAACTTAACTCATGGGGTTGGTACATTATTATCAATTACTTCTCACAAGCACTTAGCTCAGCATGGAGACTAAAGTGAACACATTTTTGTGACGTTTCACAGCTCCTTCCTGACCTTTGAAAGTTGCAAAACAGATGAGGTCAGTTCTCTTCCATGTCTCAACATTTGTTCTTCTTTTCCTCCATTTGAGGATATCTCTTTCTTTTTTTGTCTTTCCACCCTGCCTTTGTCTGCCTGGTTCCCTAGAGTTGAGCGTATGCGACATGACTCTGGCAATCTCAGGCTTCCCACTAGGGGGCGCCAACAAGTCCTCATTCATTACCTTCGCCTTTCACCTTTCACTGACTTTGATCACCAAACACGACAATCGGGTTCCAGATCAAGACAGAAAATTGGAAAGCCCCTGAGCTCACTTTCTCCCAGGGACACACCTGAATCAAACTGCATAGAGAACGGCCATCCCTGAGAATCAGCAGGACAACTAAGGACATGAAGAAGAGGCCACACAGGGATGCAGGTAAGAGGGGCAGAGAAGCAGTCTGGTTAGAGTCCACATCCCCGGTGTGTGGGAGGGATGTCACCATGGCAGAGGTGCCCCTGAGGAGTGAGGATGCCAGCCGTATGTCAGGTCCCCAGGCTGGGGGACTTGCACTGGGAAGATTATCCCCATAAAGCTTGGCTTTGAAAACTGGTGTGGTTACCCTCATTTCCAGTCCCAGTGCTGAGGAAGCAGCTTTCAAAGCAGCCGGGTCACACAGGAAGGAGATTCACTGACTCATTTTAGGGTATGTGCTGGAGGGACAGGGATCTGCCGGAACTTTCTCTGGGGACAGAAGCTCCGACAGGCACCACTGTCTTTTTTACTCTCCTTTCTAGCTGGCCTGGTGGTGGTGGGCACCACTTCTGTCATTCCCCATCAACCCAGCTACCACCTTGCAGCCCACTCCAGCATCCCCCCAGAGGACCTGCCCTGGCCAGCTACTCAAGGCAGCTCCTGCCCCATCCTGCCCAGCAGGCTGCCCCGGCACCCCTCCAAAGCAGCTCCTATGCCAGGGCACCAACCCTTTGTTTTTCCAGAAAAATATGGCTAAAAGCTTCAAACATACTTGCTGTTGAAGTCCACAATATTTTTCAATTTTTAAAAATTCCACACTGACAGATCATTATGAATGATGCACAAAAAATTATTCTGCAGTAACTCTATAAAGACAACTAACTCACAAGCACAGTTGCCAGACCTGAAAGAAACCAGTGCACAAGTACTTGCAATAAACCTTAGTAAGGAAATGACCAGTTTTACTATTCCCTTTAATTCCTTCTTGGCTTTTTTTGTCTTTTTTATCTTTTCAGGGCCACACCCGAGGCATTTGGGGGTTCCCAGGCTAGGGGTCCAATCAGAGCTGTGGCCACTGGCCTACACTACAGCCACAGCAACGCCAGATCTGAGCCGCATCTGCGACCTATACCACAGCTCACGGCAATGCCAGATCCTTAACCCACTGAGGGAGGTCAGGGATCGAACCCGCCACCTCATGGTTCTTAGTCGGATTCATTTCCGTTGTGCCACAGTGGGAACTCCTTTAATTCCTTCTTTTAAAAAGTTTTACTGAAATAGAGTTGATTTACCACATTGTGATCATTTCAGCCGTACACCAGAGGCATTCGGTCATACATATACACACATCCATTCTTTTTCAGGGTCTTTCCCCATGTAGATTATCTTCAATAAATAAATAAACTTTAATACAGTTTTACTTCTCCCTTTCATCTTTACGGGGAAAAAAGTAATCCAAGTAACTAACTGGATGAATTTATTCTCCCCAGTCTACAGACCACCTGAACTCCAGATACCCCAAAGATAAATAATTTCAATTAAAAAACACCTTGGTAGAGTTCCCGTCGTGGCGCAGTGGTTAACGAACCCAGCTAGGAACCATGAGGTTGCGGGTTCGGTCCCTGCCCTTGCTCAGTGGGTTAAGGATCCGGCGTTGCCGTGAGCTGTGGTGTAGGTTGCAGACGCGGCTCGGATCCCGCGTTGCTGTGGCTCTGGCGTAGGCTGGTGGCTACAGCTCCGATTCAACACCTAGCCTGGGAACCTCCATATGCCGCCAAAGTGGCCCTAGAAAAAGCAAAAAGACAAAAAAAACAAAAACAAAAACAAAAACAAACAAAAAAAACAAACACCTTGGTAAATACTTTTGATCTACAGACAACAGAAAAAGTCACCAGTGTGGCGTAGCCGGTTACAGAACGAGACCAGGGCTCTCGTGGGGAGTAAGAGCTATTTAGGTGCCTGTGCAAAATCACTTCATGTGACTTGCGTTTCTCTCTCTCTCTCTCTCTCTCTTTTTTTTTGGTCTTTTTGCCTTTTCTAGGGCCTCTCCCGTGGCATATGGAGGTTCCCAGGCTAGGGGTCGAATTGGACCTGTAGCCACCAGCCTATGCCAGAGCCACAGCAACACGGGATCCGAGCTGCGTCTGTGACCTACACCACAGCTCACGGCAACAGTGGATCCCCAACCCACTGAGGAAGGCCAGGGATCGAACCCACAACCTCATGGTTCCTAGTTGGATTCGTTAACCACTGAGCCACGACAGGAACTCTTTATGTTTCTCTTTTGTCCCTAAAGTCATATCTACATTTTAAAAGCCCAGAAGACAGTCTAACCTACTTTTAGTGTTGTAAAAGCATAAGCTTCCAAGACAAGAAAAAGAAAAGGCGAATGTTTTGCAAATTCAAATAATACAGTCTGAAACCTAGAGAAGGCAAGGGAGAGGACTGGGCGAGCCAGGCACAGAATCTGCATTGCCACATCATGGGGAAGCCACGAAACTGCCCTGAACCCCCAACGTCCAGAAAAACAACCCACCCTCTGCATCTGCAAGTCACTGGAGATCATGTGTGTGAAACACATCAGTGGGTTAAAGGAGCATATGCAAGTAGACGTATGTAAAACTGCACAGCAGTTCCACTTGAAGGAAAAAGTTCCGAGACAATATACCAGAGCTGTTCTCAAATGGGATCCTCTGAAGACCTAAAAGGTACAGACCACACTTCTGGGTTTCTGAACCATCACTTGTTAGAACTCAAAATAAACTGTGGCAGATTTCTCATGAAGGAGAAAACCAAAACTGGATTTTTCAAAGCCCTTTCTAGCTGACTCAGTAGCTAAGGAGAAGTTATATACCATTTTCCAGAGAAATCTGAAAACTGTATTAATTTTTTTGCAATTTCATAATCATAGAAGTCACCAAACAAAAACATTTTAAGCTGTCCAATCAAAGGTGAAGCTAATTTGACGGAGGAAACAAACAGACGAATTTTTAGCCTTAGTTAATTCACATGGTTAAAAAATAAAAAACCAATTATTTGAAAATTGTATCTAATTTTCTTTCTTCTATGTGTCTTATTTATTTATTTGGTTGTGCCCTGGGCATACAGAAGTTCTGGGGCCAGGGATCGAACCTGCACTACAGCAGTGACTACACTGGATCCATATCCTGCTGAGCCACAAGAGGACTCCCTATGTGTCTTACGTATAATGTCATACTTTTTTTTTTTTTTTTTTTTTTTTTTGCTTTTTAGGGCCAAGCCTATGGAAATTCCCAGGCTAGGGGTCGATTCAGAGCTGCAGCTGCCAGCCTACACCGTAGCTCACGGCGATGTCAGATTCTTACTGAGTGAGGCCAGGGATTGAACCCACATTCTCATGGATACTGGTCGGGTTCATTTCCACTGCACTACCAGGGAACTCCCTATGTGTCTTATTTATGATGTCATATTTTTGAGCTACGCATATACAGTTACATCTAAATCACCGTTATTCAACTCAGCCCACTGTGAATCTTTTTATGGTTATATAAACATTCCCATTTTTTCCTACTGAAAAATAATGAGAAGACAGACCAATGAACATTCACTAAAGGAAAAAAAACTTAAGGAAATTATATTACTTTTCTATTAACTCAGGACAAATTACCACACACTCAGGGGCCTAAAGCCACAAACATTTACTATCTATCTTACAGTTCTGAGGGCAGGGGTCCGGCATGGGTCTCACTGGGCCACCTTCACGAAGTTGGCAAGGCTGCATGGCTTTCTGAAGCCTTCAGGAAAGAATCCATTTCCTGTCCATTCAGGTTACCAGCAGAAACGAAGTCCTTGCAGCCGAAGGACCGAGGGCTCCATTTCCTCCATGGCTGCAAGCAGAGCGCCACTCCCAGCTTCTGGAAGGCTCCACATTCCTTGGCTCATGACCGCCTTCCTCCACCTTCAACACCAGCAATGGCTGGTCAGATCCATCTCAAGTTGAGTTCGCCCCATTTCCTCATTCACCGTTTTCCACTCTTCATTGCTCATGAATAGGTTGGGTCCATCCAGACAATCCAGGACAAGAGCGTCATCTCAAGGTCATTAACCTTCGCTATATCGGCAAAGCCCTTTTACCACGTGGGTAACATGCACACGCTCCAGGGTTCCAGGGATCATGATGTGGCTATCTTTTGGGGGCAGGGGGAGTCGTTATTGTCCCTCCCCCAGAAATATCTGCTATTCTAGGACCAGATAGTTTTCACCTTATTTAAACTTATCCAGGGCATTAAAAAAAAAAAAAAAAAAGAGCTGGTGTTCCCGTTGTGGCGCAGTGGAAATGAATCCGACTAGGAACCATGAGGTTTTGGGTTCAATCCCTGGCCTTGCTCAGAGGGTTAAGGATCCTGTGTTGCTGTGAGCTGTGGTGTAGGCCGGCAGCTGTAGCTCCAATTTGACGCCTAGCCTGGGAACCTCCGTAGGACACAGGTGCAGCCCTAAAAAGCAAAACAAAAAACAAACAAAAAAAATGGAGCTCATCTAAATCTAAATCATGAGGCCATTATAATTTTCACAAAACCAGTCAAGAAACAGACTCGGAGTTCCCATCATGGCTCGGAGGAAATGAATCTAACTAGCACCCTTGAGGATGTAGGTTTGATCCCTGGCCTCGCTCAGTGGGTTAAGAATCTGGTGTTGATGTGAGCTGTGGTGTAGGTCACAGACAAGGCTCAGATCTGATGTTGCTGTGGCTGTGGTGTAGGTCAGCGGCTGTAGCTCCGATTAGACAAAAACAGACTCAAAATTTTGAAACCAAATTTATGGTTACCAAAGGGGACATGTGGGGTGGGAGGGATAAATTAGGGGGTTGGGATTGACATATACACACTACTACATATAAAATAGATAGATTGCAAGGACCTACTGTACAGCACACTCAATGCTGTGTAATAACCTATATGGGAAAAGAATCTGAAAAGGAACAGGTGTACGTATATCTATAACTGCTTTACTTTGCTGTACGCCTGAAACTAACACAACTAAGTTAACTACAAAAAAGAATAATGCCTAAAAAATAAATCTACAAGCCTAATTTGTTAATACAAATGCAAATGGTTTACTATAACGTTAGTAAATCAAATACAGCAGTGCACTAGAAAAAAAGTAAAGTATGATTAAATACGTCTTGTTTCAGGATACAATGAGTGTTCACTATCAAGGAATCTACCCATTAATATGTTATGCTCATACACGTTACTATATTATTTAGAGAAAAAATACAAAATCTTCTAAAAAGATGCATTTTGTACAACCTATCTTGCATTATTTAGTAAAAACTCTTACTAGTTTAGCACTAGAACTTTGTAAACCTGAATCTGAATCAATCAGAAACTGACTGTAAACATCATAGCTGATGAAACACTAGACATTCCACTTAAAATCAGGTAGAAAGTGTAGGCTATATATTTAAAAAAAATTTTTTTGGCTGTACCCACAGCATGCAGAAGTTCCTGGGCCAGGGATCGAACCTGATCCACAGCAATGACAATGCTGGATCCTTAACCTCCTAGGCTACTAGGGTACTCCTACACAGGAGGTAGGAGTATTTTTTTTTTTTTTTTTTGGTCTTTTTGCGATTTCTTGGGCCGCTCCCATGGCATATGGAGGTTCCCAAACTAGGGGTCGAACTGGAGCTGTAGCCGCCGGCCTGCGCCAGAGCCACAGCAACGTGGGATCCCAGCCGCGTCTGCAACCTACACCACAGCTCACAGCAACGCCGGATCCTTAACCCACTGAGCAAGGCCAGGGATCGAACCCACAACCTCATGGTTCCTAGTTGGATTCGTTAACCACTGCTCCATGACGGGAACTCCACAGGAGGTATATTTTGAAGTAATAAATTCAAATACATCTTTTCCCCCCAAAATGTTGTATATTTTTCTTCTTTTGTCTTTTTATGGCTGTACCTATAGCATATGGAGGTTCCCAGGCTCAGGGTCTAATTGGAGTTGCAGCTGCTGGCCTACACCACAGCCACAGCAACGCAGGATCTGAACCTCGACTGCAATCTACACCACAGCTCGTGGCAACATCGGATCCTTAACCCACTGATCGAGGCCAGGGATCAAACCTGTGTCCTCATGGATGCTAGTCAGATTCATTTCCATTAAGCCACGAAGAGAACTCCTGCATAATTTCTTTCTAATGCAATAAAACCTTAACCTTAACCCTAACCCTAACTCTGACCCTAAAAGAAGAAAAATTTGGGGGTGGACTGTGGCCTCGGGGAGGAAAACATATGTAACATCAGCAGGAGAGGTTATTAGATGAAATGCATCCATGCTGTAAACAAAATGAAATGAAATCAATTTCATATCCTCTCTTTTAACCACATATGGTACAATGTCCTTAACATTGTGAAGTTAGTTTCAATGAACACTATTTTTCAAACTTTTAAAAACTGTTTTTTAAAAACAAAAACACATCTTTTTTATTGAAGTGATAAATATTAATGACTTAGTTGACTAGTTGACTATTTAGCAAATGAATTATTATAAAAACGTGTGTTTTGTTTATGTATTTGTAAATGCAAGGGAAAAGTTTGGAAAGAACTTCATTGAATGAATGTTATTGTCTCTGGGGCTGGTAATGGGATTTGGGTAAGTGAAGGCAGATTTCAAATTTACAACACAACTCCTATGTTTTTTTACTTATTTAAGAGCAGTTAGATAAATAATACAAATAATGAATAAAATAAATATTATATAATAAATATATAATATGTACAATAAAATGTACAATAAATCATAAATAGTTAACCTATGAATATTTCAAAAAGCTCTTAGGAAAAAAAACCCTAAGTTCTTTTTCCTCACACTTAAGTCACCCAAGAAACTCTTGTTAAACCTCAATCTTTTCTTTTTTTTCTTTTGCTTTTTTTAGGGCTGAACTCTCGGCATATGGAGGTTCTCAGGCTAGGGGTCGAATTGGAGCTACAGCTGCTGGCCTACACCACAGCTTACAGCAATGCCGGATCCTTAACCCATTGAGTGAGGCCAGGGATTGAACCTGCAACCTCATGGTTCCTCAGATTACTTTCCGATGCGCCATGACGGGAACTCCTACACCTCAGTCTTTTCAAAAGTTTTTTAACGGCCGTGGCTATCATTTGCTTAAAAAAAAACCCCCCAAGTCCCCCAAACCCTAAAACAATACCAGAGAGCATGTCCCATTTTCCTAAGGTAACAGCAGTTAACATTTCCAAAATAAAAATAGTAATACATCAGACCTAAAGATTGTTTTATCTTTAAATACTATATTCATCTTTAAAGTAAATTTCAAGGGGAATAAAGAGTCTAAAAATTTCACCTAAACTTGAAGATAGGAGTTCCCTGGTGGCCTACTGGTTAAGGATCTGATGTTGTCATTGTGGTGGCTTGGGTTTGATCCCTGGTCTGGGAACTTCTGCATGCTGCAGGTATGGCCAGAAGAAAAAAAAACAAAAAACAAAAACCTCAAGATATAATAACACAGAATCCATATCTTTGTAAAGTTTATCAATTTTCATATAAACAAGTTTAGTCTTGTTCAGGTGCATATAGATGCATCTTTGTTGCACAAGGTAGAACGGTGATTTCATCCAAAATTAATAAAGTATTTTAAATATACTAAGAGGACTTAATCTATTTGGAAATAAAGTTTCATATTATCATTTATGGCAGTATTAAAGTTTATTTAGTCAGAGAAGGATATTAAAGCACTTATGGCCTAAAAGGATAATAAGATGTCTTAATTCCATTTTCCTTTAGCCAGTGACACTAAAATCGTGCACTGGGAACCATGTCCAGTCACTTACAATGGAGCATGATAATGTGGGAAAAAAACCAGAACATTAAAAAAAAAGAATAATACCAAAAACAATTGTTCTCCTCGAGTGGGTAATTTCTGTCTTTCTACTACCTTCACCTGCCTTTTTTTTTTGATCATCCTGTATCACAGCATCCACTATAACTAGTTATCAAACTTTACATGAGACCCACATAGGGAAGCCATTCAAATGCAGTTTCCTGGGCTTCAGTCCTGAAGCTGATTCATGGGGATGGGGGGCCCAGGAACATGGATTTTAATAGCCATCCCTGGAGATTCTGGCTAAGGGTCTCTGGGCGACAGTTGTAGAAATAGTGCCCTCTATTTAAAAAAAAAAACTCTTTTGAAAATTATTTGTGTTAGGGTTTTAAGCTAGAATAGTCCTCAAGGAGTTTTTAATTTGATTTATGATTTTCTACCAAATGAATTTTCTTCTCTATTTTTTTTTTTTTTTGTCTTTTTTTTGCTATTTCTTGGGCCGTTCCCGTGGCATATGGAGGTTCCCAGGCTAGGGGTTGAATCGGAGCTGTAGCCACCGGCCTACACCAGAGCCACAGCAACGTGGGATCCGAGCCGCGTCTGCAACCTACACCACAGCTCACGGCAACACCGGATCCTTAACCCACTGAGCAAGGCCAGGGACCGAACCCGCAATGTCATGGTTCTTAGTCCGATTTGTTAACCACTGCGCCACGACGGGAACTCCTGAATTTTCATATAACCCATTTATGCCTCTCTGGTTAAATACAACCGTAGATCCTCTTCCCACCCATCTTTAAACTGAGATTCCTAATATTCTGCCTTTGATGATTAGATTCACTTGTCTTTAATGGCTTTTACAGGTCTTAATCCACCACAGGATTTTGATAAACACTGTACTGCTGTTTCCTAAGTGAATTTTCTATTTCCCTAACTGGACAATAGACGTTCCATTTAAAACCACCTGGTACAATGTTGCACATTTTCTGATTGTTCAGCAAATATTAGCATCTGATGACACATCTGAATAAGAATCTGCAGTGATTCTAAAGCTCTCTGGTGGTGGTTTCAATCCATTTTTGAGATTTATTGCTCAGAAGTTCTTCATATTTCACCTAAATCTATAATTAAGTGCTTTCTTTTTATGTAGACAACAGAAAGGAAGAAAATTCGATCACAACAAAGGAACTATTCATAGTTCTTAGAACAAATAAATCATTAGGAAACTCCTTTACCCTGGTTTAATTTTAATTTATCAAATTACGCTTTATACTTCATTTGTAAGAAATACTTTCATTGAAAAAGCCTAATACCTATGTTCTCATTCAATTACTGAAAGAAATTTATACTCTAATGCCTTGTGTTGATAATGTCCATTTGATTACATTCATTGTGAACCATTAGAGTAGGACATGACTTCTGGAATGTGTTCATAAATACTAATCTGCCCACGATGAACATAATCTTTTGTTCAGACATACCTTGCTTTAATTTCTACAACCCCCAAGGTGTGTATCTCTGCCAAAAGCATTGCCAAGCCATAATCTTTTTTTTTGTTTCCAGTGCCTGCAGCCTATGAAAGTTCCCAGGCCAGGGATCAGAGCTGTGCTACAGCAATGACAATGCTGGATCCTTAGCCCACTGAGCCACCAGGGAGCTCCCAAAGCCATAATCTTTTAAAGAACCCAAATTAAAACTGAGCAACACACCTAACTATGACTCGATGATTCCTATGTCAAACAATGGAACACTTCAGTTCAGTATTTAAAGTTAGAAAAATCATTTTATAAACCATCTAAATACCTGGAACTATTGGCAATCGGTTAGCTAATTATTACCTGATTCTCCAAAATAAAAACACATTTTGATACAAACCAAAACTTTCAAGTGCTCTTTCTCAAAAACTCCCCCTCTGTATTTTCACATCCCTTAAACACACCCAGAATATACATGATTTTCTGGTGTCAATTCTCAGAGGCATCAAACATTTGTGTAGTGTTCAATGCGGTGCATACCCAAGCATTTTGAAAAAAAAAATATATATATATGCCTGTCTTTCTCTCTTTTTAGGGCCACACCTGAGGAATATGGAGGTTCCCAGCTAGGGGTCTAATTGGAGCTGTAGCCGCCAGCCTACACCACAGCCACAGCAACGCAGGATCTGAGCCACGTCTTCGACCTACACCACAGCTCACAGCAATGCTGGATCCCTAACTCACTGAGCGAGGCCAGGGATCGAACCTGCATCCTCATGGATGCCAGTCAGGTTTGTTAACCACTGAGCCACAACAGGAACTCCTGAAAATATTTTTTTAAGCATAAAAAACAATAAAGAGGTTTTTAGAATAAAATGACCTAGTGACCTAAGTGTGTGTTCATAAGATCATATAAAAAATACAGTTTCCACACTCACGGAAGTAGACTGGATGTAAAACAGTCTCATTTCATCTGCTAAAACAGCCATTTATGTGGATCATGAACTGAGCATTAAAATAAATATGCCTTGGAGTTCCCATCGTGGTGCAGTGGTTAATGAATCCGACTAGGAACCATGAGGTTGCAGGTTCGGTCCCTGCCCTTGCTCAGTGGGTTAAGGATCCGGCGTTGCTATGAGCTGTGGTGTAGGTTGCAGACGCGGCTCAGATCCCTCATTGCTGTGGCTGTGGTGCAGGCTGGCGGCTACAGCTCAGATTAGACGCCTAGCCTGGGAACCTCCGTATGCTTCAGGAGTGGCCCTGGAAATGGCAAATAGACAAAAAAAAAAAAAAAAAAAAAAAGAAAATAAATAAATAAAATAAAATAAATACGCCTTATCTTGAACAACACTTTTGTTAATTCTGCATTTTCACGCTTTGAAAGTGGAGAACATACTTGGACTAACTCAAGAATATCACATAAGTACCTTATACCAAAGCTTTTTGTTGTTGTTGTTGTCTTTTTAGGGCCGCACCCACCGCCTTTGGAGGTTCCCAGGCTGCGGGTGGAATCAAAGCTGCAGCTGCCAGCCTACACCACAGCCACAGCAATAGCAACGTCAGGCCCGAGCTGCATTTGCAACCTACACCACGGCTCATAGCAATGCCGGATCCTTAACCCACTGATAAAGGCCAGGAATTGAACCCATGTCCTCATAGATATTAGTCGGGTTCATTACCACTGAGCCACGATGGGAACTCCCCAGAGGTTTTTTTTTTGGTGTTTTTTTTTGTCTTTTTTCCTTTTCTTGGGCCGCTTCCTGCAGCATATGGAGGCTCCAAGGCTAGGCGTCGAATCGGAGCTGTAGTCACTGCCCTACACCATAGCCACAGCAACCTGGGATCTGAGCCGAGTCTGCGACCTACACCACAGCTTACGGCAATGCCAGATCCTTAATCCACTGAGCAAGCGCAGGGACTGAACCCGCAATGTCATGGTTCCTAGTCGGATTCGTTAACCACTGAGCCATGACGGGGACTCCCCCCAGAGGTTTTTAATGAAAGTAGACAAAACCACCCCAACCCCGTATGACTACAGAACATAGTTTTAAAGCTGAAGTCCTGAAAGCCTTTAAATCCAGACTCAAAATCCTGTACAGAATGTGGTATAAATTTCCTCTCATTCTCTTCAGGACAGAGATGGATGTCACCAGCCCCTGAGCCAGCAGAGACTTAGAGCCCATGGAACCAACAGTGACATTTTACTTAGAGGATATGCCACCTGTTCTGAGAAATAATCATGCATCATTTTATGTGTTCAACTGAATTTATTCCTCTTGCCATTTCAGAGTTCAATAAAGCCTCTTTCAAATGATAAAGAAATGAATAAGAAGAAGATTCGAATAAGCATACTTTAATGCTTATTCATGATCTTAGAATGATCACATTTAAAAAGATTTCTGGGGAGTTCCCGTCGTGGCGCAGTGGTTAATGAATCCGACTAGGAACCATGAGGTTGCGGGTTCGGTCCCTGCCCTTGCTCAGTGGGTTAACGATCTGGCGTTGCCGTGAGCTGTGGTGTAGGTTGCAGACGCGGCTCGGATCCCGAGTTGCTGTGGCTCTGGCGTAGGCCGGTGGCTACAGCTCCGATTCAACCCCTAGCCTGGGAACCTCCATATGCCGTGGCAGCAGCCCAAGAAATAGCAACAACAACAACAACAACAACAAAAAAAGACAAAAGACAAAAAAAAAAAAAAAAAATAAAAAGATTTCTGGGAGTTCCTGTCGTGGCGCAGTGGTTAACGAATCCGACTAGGAACCATGAGGTTGCGGGTTCAATCCCTGCCCTTGCTCAGTGGGTTAACGATCCTGTGTTGCCGTGAGCTGTGGTGTAGGTTGCAGACACAGCTCGGATCCCGAGTTGCTGTGGCTCTGGCATAGGCCAGTGGCTACAGCTCCGATTCGACCCCTAGCCTGGGAACCTCCATATGCTGCGGGAATGGCCCAAGAAATAGCAAAAAGACAATAAATAAATAAATAAATAAAAATAAAATAAAATAAAAAGATTTCTTCGGAACAACAGTAACAAAAATGGTCTGTACCAAGGGAACAGATCTCCTAAATTTCAAATCCATGATGTTGCTTTACAAAGTTGTTTCATAGTGGTCTAGTTTTTGCTATATCAACAAAGTCATTTAAAATAGAAAACACATCCATAATTAAACTGGGTGGGACTTTATTAACTCATCTGTACAGATAATGGGCCAACCTTTGCTTTGTAAGGTTAAAGAAAAAGATATCTTATTTCTGCAGTCATGACAAAGCCAGACGCCGTACTTGGGAAGACCAGAAGGCTGTAGGTATTATTTACATGTGTAGTCATTCCTGGAGATAAACTGGACATTTCCATTATTTAATTCAGATAAAACCTACCTCAAAATGCATTCTAAGAGTTATTCTCAATGGGGCTTAAAAACATAATCCTGGAACTAGCATGATTACAATAGTAAGTACAATGGAATTTTCAAAATGTTCTCAGTTGTTACAGGTGGGCTGCCTTCACACTAAGAAGGGCCACGTGGACTTCTGAACAGCAGATATCAGGTCAAGGGGGGCTCACTCCACACATACGGGGATGCCACCCTGGTTCTGAAAGAGGAGTGGGAGAAAGTGTTACAAACAGGTACCGACAGTATTTTTACTTTTTTTTTTTTTTTTTTTTTGCTTTTCAGGGCTGTATCTGTGGCATATGGAAATTCCCAGGCTAGGAGTCAAAGTGGAGCTGCAGCTGTTGGCCTACACCACAGCCACAGCAACGTGGGATCCGAGCCTCATCTGCAACCCACACTGCAGCTCACTGCAATGCGGGATCCTTAACCCACTGGGTAAGGCCAGGGATCGAACCTGCAGTCTCATGGGATACTAGTCGGGTGTGTAACCCGCTGAGCCACAACGGGAACTCCAGGTACTGACGTTAAAAGGCTTGCCATGCAATTGCACATCAAATAAGAACAACGTCACAACAGATGGAGTTTTTTCCTTCTCTTTCTTCCTAATCTAAATAAAAAATATAGTCGAGTGGGTGAATAAAGACACCTCCACATCAACAGGATAACAAAGTGGATTATTCCACATGGGAAACCACCACAGCAATGCAACATGAACTTCCCCCAAGGATTTTTATGCATGGTTTTGGCCTCTGTGTGTAAAATGGCATGTCACATAATCACCCCTCAAAAAAGGTGATTAAACGAAAACTACTTGTCTCTTAAGTCAGTGACGACTGGACCCCTGGGCGTTTAACATACACCCATTAAGACAAGCAGTACATGTGGTTTAGCAAGAATTCAAAAGGCATGGGGAAAGGAAACAAAAGCCCCTATAAGCCAAGGTCCTTAAATATAGTACAACAATCTCCCCACATCTTCATTCCTATAAAAATGATACAGCAAACATGTCCAGAAGAAAAGGACAGAAGGCATCCTTAAGAAAGATGTGCTCACCTCTGTGGATCCAGAAAATGTGGCATCCTTTCTCTCCTCCGCTGGAGCTCCAGGGATCTCGGCTCAGAGTGGAACCCAAGTCCTGCCTCCGAGCCTTCACCTCAAGCCTCGGTGCCCTATACACAGTGGGTTGGCTGGTGCACAGAGAACCAGGGGTCTGATGGTTCAGAGGCCCGAGGAGAGATGCTGAGCTAAGCATCATCGGGCTTGGACCAGCACCAGGCAGCTGACAACAGCGGGGGTAATGATGACGGTGCAGGTAACTCGGTCGGCAACCAGTGGCCAAGGCAAAGCAGCTGATGGCAGGGTCATCTGGTGTACA
Organism: Sus scrofa; assembly: GCF_054392235.1. Lineage (NCBI taxonomy): Eukaryota > Metazoa > Chordata > Mammalia > Artiodactyla > Suidae > Sus > Sus scrofa. Next base: position 38,128,743 of record NC_139389.1, on the reverse strand, counting down.
AGCTGATCTGGTCGAAATTGAACGTGTCCAGTTGCGGTGTTTCGACTACAAGTGAATCTGGTGTACTTTTGCTCCTGTGCTGGCCTGTTTCCCCATCCACCTAACTGCACAGGATAAAAGCGGAGTGATTTTCTGAAAAGCTGGGAAACACATTTCCAACAGCTGAAGAGGCTTTGAAGGAATCTGATTGTTCCTCATTCCTTGGCACAAAAATGAAAACACAGTTTGACAAGCTAAACGTGTTTGAAAAAGAAACACTGCAAAACTCTCAAAAGCCAGGTCTTAAATCTTTTTTCTTTCTTTCTTTTTTTTTTTGCTTTTTAAGGGCTGTGTGGCAAATGGAAGTTCCCAGAATAGAGGGTCAAATCGGACCTACAGCAGCTGGCCTACATCACAGGCACAGCAACGCCAGATCCGAGCTGCATCTGTAACCTACACCACAGCTCAGGGCAACGCTGGAGCCTTAACCCACCGAGAGAGGCTGGGGATTGAACCCGAAACCTCATGGTTCCTAGTTGGATTTGTTTCTGCTATGCCACAATGGGAACTCCCTTAATTCTTTTTATAATGTGTTACCGAACCACTACAATGCTCATGGGAGAAAATAAAATACAGATAAGCAAAAATGGAATAAAAGAGACATCAAAAAGCAACCTGGGGGGAAAAAATAAGCAAAGTAGCCCAAACTCATTTGCCATGTAGATCCTTTCTTATGCATACATATTCATAGAATGTTATATTTTAACACTATGATTTACATACATAAAACATTGAGTATCAGACATTTTGGTTCCAATTTTGCAATATGATGAATAGTACAGAGAAGACATACAGGGCTAAAAGTTACTAAATAGAATAATGCAAAAATGTAGAAAAATATCAAGTGTACAAAAGATGTTTTTTAAAAAAATTTTCTTTTTAGGGTTGCGCCTGCAGCATATGGAAGTTCCCAGGCCAGGCGTCAAATCTGAGCTGCAGCTGTCGGTCAACAGCCACAGCCACAGCCACACTGGATTGGAACTGCACCTGTGACCTATGCTGCAATGTTCGGCAACAGTGAATCTTTAACCCACTGAGTGAGGCCAGGGATCTAACCGTATCCTCTCGGAGACAACCTTAGGTCCCTATCCCACTAGGTCACAATGGGAACTCAAAAGAAGTTTTTGAGGAGTTCCCGTCATGGCTCAGTGGAAACGAGTCTGACTAGCATCCATGAGGACACAGGTTCGATCCCTGGCTTCACTCAGTGGGTTACAGATCTGGCGTTGCCATGAGCTGAGGTGTAGGTTGCAGAAGCAGCTTGAATCTGAGTTGCTGTGGCTGTGGTGTAGGCCAGTGGCTAGAGCTCTGGTCGACCCATAGCCTGGGAACCTCCATATGCTATGGGTGTGGGCACCCCCCCAAAAAAAAGGACAAAAAAAAAAAGTTCTGGAAAACACATTAAAGTTTAACAAAATGGATGAGTCAGAAAATATTAGTGATTGAGGAGGATTGCTTTTAAACAAGTTGCCATTTAAATCTGTTTATCTACTTGCTTTTAGCCAACTTATCACTTTTTAATTTTTAATTTATTTTTCTTTTTAGGTCCGCACCTGCGGTATATGGAAGTTCCCAGGCTAGGGGTTGAATTGGAGTTGTACCTGCCGGCCTACACCACAGCCACAGCAACTCGGGATCCAAGCTGTGTCTGTGACCTACACCACAGCTCATGGCAACGCCAGATCCTTAACCCACTGAGCGAAGCCAGGGATTGAACCCATCCTCATGGATGCTAGTTGGGTTTGTTAACCACTGAGCCACGACATCAATCCCAACATGTCCCTTTTTAGTAGGGCCAAATCATTCATTACAAACCCTTAAAACCAGCATCCGCACACAACGGAAGAGTCTTCATGGGATGTGCTTCTAACTGCCAAGTTTTCATTGTCAAAATAACAGAGGCACATAATGGTATGTGTCTTTTTTTTCAATTACTAGAGTATAGTTGATTTACAACGTTGTGCCACTTCGTTTAGCAAAGTGACCCAGTCATACATATATATACATTCCTTTTCTTATTTAATCTTCTAGCATGTTCCATTCCAAGAGACTGGATATAGTTTCCTGTGCTGTACAGCAGGACCTCATTGCTTATCCATTCTAAATGGAATAGTTTGCATCTACTAACCCCAAACTCCCCATCCTTCCCACTCCCTCATCCTTCCCCCTTGGCAATCACAAGTCTATTTTCCATGTCTATAAGTCTGTTTCTGTTCTCTAGATAGGTTCATTTGTGCCATATTTTAGATTCCACACATAAGTGATATCATATGGTATTTGTCTTTCTCTTTCTGACTTACTTCACTTAGTATGATCTAATGCATCCATATTGCTGCAAATGGCACTATTTTGTTCTTTTTTATGGCTAAGTAGTATTCCATTGTATATATGTACAATATCTTCTTAATCCATTCCTCTGTCGATGGATATTTAGGTTGTTTCCATGTCTTTGCCATTATATAATGCTATGTGTTCTTAATTGGGAGAGAATACAGACCAGAAGAATGATGCCCAGCTAACATGTGCAAATGTTAGATGCTGAACCTACTCATTGCTTTCCCAACAGAGTATGTCTCCTGGCCCAGGAAACCTGGCTTCCTCTCCACCACTCAGCAGAAGACAGAGAAGTCAGAGAAAAATGAGTAAGGGATCCTTTCTTGCCCCTGACCTGATGGGATGGGGTGGGAGAGGGGCTGAAGCCTCACTCTGGAGCTCCAAGTTTTCTGGCTGCGTTAGGAGGAGAGATTACATCTAAATAATCTCCATTACCCTCCTACCATCCTTCCTTGTCTCAGACCTGGATTGGCTTTTTTTTTTTTTTAGCATGCGGATGTTTCTCGGGCCAGGGATTGAACCTGCTCCACAGCAGCGACCCAAGCCACAGCCATGACAACTGTGTCCTTGACCCACTGCACCACGAGGGAACTCCTTGCTTGTCTTTTTTAAAAAACAACTCAGTAATTCAGATTTTGTTATCTTTTTACTGTTTGTCTCTCTTATGAAACTGTAAATCCCCTTGGGGTAAGTCCCCAGTTTCTCTCCTCATTAAACCCAATGCCTCACACACTCCAGGAATGCAGTGAGCGAGGGGAGAAAGCAGACAAGAAAGAAAAGGTTGAAATCAGAAGGGCCATGCACCAGGCAGCTGACAACAGCGGGGGAACAACAGTAAATTTATGCCGGTGCAGGCAGGATCTCCCGTCAGCGTCCACTTCTGCCCGATGGGCAGGATGGGCAGCCTTGGGAAGGACACACCGCCTCCAGCATCCCCCACCCCACCCACCCCCATTTCCCACTTAGGCTTTTCTTTGTTTGGTTTTATTAATAGGAGCACAATAGCATTATTTTCAAAGCAAACGTAGGCTGCTCCTGTTGCAGGATGCTCTACAGAGACGCCTGTTCAGCCTGCCCTTTGTGACACTGGTTCTGTGGGAAAATGAGTCACAGATTCCAGATCCCTGACTCCCACACCAACACAATCAACTCCGTCTACACCCTGGCCCTCAGGCCCATCTTCTCCCACCTCCCTCTCTTTTCTTCCTTCTCTCTTCTTTCCTTTCAGCTTCCCCTCTCCCCGCTTTGTCTCTCCCTCCCCAACCCATGCCCGTCTTCATGTTCACACCCACACCCACACGTTTGTGCTCACACACACACACACACATTTTATATTCCTTCTGAAACAAGAACATAAACAAACCCCCCCCCCCCAGTCTCAATCCAGTTACCAAGTCCCTTAATGACAGAGATGGTGGTGTGTGGAACGGAGCTCCCACCATCCCTACTGAATTCTCTCCACTCCCAGCATCACCCCCGTTGAGGGGGTCACCCCAACCCGTAGAGGCTGGTCCACCCACAGCTGGCGAGTCAGCACCCTCATCCTGTCTACCCTGCACTGTCTACCCTGCACCGGCCCGGCACAGCAGCGGCTTCCAACTGTCTCTTCTTTCCATCTGCTTTCTCTTTTTTGCTCACAAAACTTCCACGTCAAGTGAGTCAAGTTTCCTTCCCAAACTCATAGCCCAGAATGTCTACACTATGATCTTAACCACCTTCCCAACTCTGTTTTGTTTTGTTTTTTTTTTTGCTTTTTAGGGCCGCACCCACGGCACATGGAGGTTCCCAGGCTAGGGGTCAAATCGGAGCTATAGCTGCCAGCCTACACCACAGCCACAGCAACGCCAGATCCAAGCAGTGCCTGCGACCTACACCACAGCTCATGGCAACGCTGGATCCTTAACCCACTGAGTGAGGCCAGGGATTGAACCCACAACCTCATGGTTCCTAGGCGGATTCATTTCTGCTGAGCCACAACGGGACCTCCTGTTTTGTTTTTTTTCCCCCTTCACTTTTTTCACCCACTCTGCAGCCTATGGAAGTTCCCAGGTCAGGGATGAAATCTGAGCAGCAGCTGCGACCTATGCCACAGCTGGGGCAATGCTGGCTCCTTAACCCACTGTGCAGGGCTGGGGATGGAACTCGGAAATGCCACAGAGACAAGTCAGATCACTAACCCACTGTGCCACAGTGGGAACCCCCCAACTCTGCTTTGAAGCCCACCAGGACCATTCCCTGTGCTGAGACCTAGTCAACACCATTCTTCATCTCTTGGGCACGTTTTTTCCCTTCTTTTTGGCCGTCCCTCAGCATATGGAATTCCTGGGCCAGGGATCAGATCTGAGCAAAGTTGCAATCCATGCTGCAGCTGGGGCAACACTGGATCCTTAACCTGCTGTGCGGGGCCGGGGGTTGAACCTGTATCCTAGTGCACCAATCCTGCAGCGGTGCCACAGCAGGAATGGCTGTTAGGCATGCTTTTAACCCCTTCCCCGGGCCCTTGCTCACCTGACTCCTCTTCCTTCACTCCCGGCCAACCTCTCACCACCTGTCCAACCAAATCCTTCACAAAGGTCCTGGGCCTCCTCAGGACCCCTTCCCGCACTCCCCCTGAGGTTAGGAGAACCTCACGCATGGATGCAGGGTCTTCCCAATTCTTTCATCCGTTGCCTTCGTTGGCCTCACGACAACCCTCAGAAGTAGACATGCTAAGTCTGTACACTTTCCAGATGAGGAGAGGGCTTTTCAGAGACATGAAGTGGTCTATCCAAGCTCCCCTCGCCCCCCACGCCTCCCTCCGCATTCTGACTCCGTGTTAAACCCCTAGTTGGCATTTACTGCCTTGGGCGGTCATCATTTGCATCACCTTTCAAGGTTTCCCAAACAAGATTATGAGGTTGCAGGCAGCGGCATGTGGAAAATTTGTCTCAGGGTGTCAGAATACACAAGAGGAGACGTCAGTGCGTATTTGATGGGGTGATTCTAAGAGTGCGGCAAGCCCTGACCCCGCCGGGGGACGCCGTGGTGATTTCTCTCTCCCTCTGACGTCTAATATCGAGATTCTGAGACCTTGACTGAACACTCGGTGATAAACTGCAATAATACACCTTGGCTATTATTAATTTTGTGACTCATGTCCCCCCAAACAGATGGCAAACTCCCTGAAGATAGGCACTTTTTTTTTTGTCTTTTTGCTATTTCTTGGGCTGCTCCCGCGGCATATGGAGGTTCCCAGGCTAGGGGTCGAATTGGAGCTGTAGCCACCGGCCTATGCCAGAGCCACAGCAATGCGGGATCCGAGCTGCGTCTGCGACCTACACCACAGCTCACGGCAACGCCGGATCGTTAACCCACTGAGCAAGGCCAGGGATCGAACCCTCAACCTCATGGTTCCTAGTCGGATTCGTTAACCACTGCGCCACGATGGGAACTACAGCACTTTTGATAAATAACATGAGACCTGTTGATATTTGAACGGGGGCCAGTGTTGGCCATGAGTTAGAGGAATAAAAGGATAAAAGGCGGGGGGAAACCACATTTCCAAAACGCAAGAGCAGGTGTCATCCGGTATGCTCACTAAAAACACTTTGATTCAGAATTCAGATTCAGTACCTTCTCAACCACATACTTCTTTACCCGATTTTTATTGAACATATATGATCCCAGCAAGCACACTATGAAACACTGAGCAAGTGGCAAAGTGACACTGGCTAGAGGCTGCGCCATGGACCTGTGGCTTGTGTCCCTGTGGGTGTGGGCGCTTGTGGCCGTGATTCACAGTGCACACACATCTCTCCTGTTAGCAAAACTCTGCCCAGTTTGCAAAAGAGGATCGAATACTCTAATACTTTACAGCGTTCTGCAAAGAGCTTCCGCAACATCAGAACCTGGAAGTCACTGAGCAAGGACAGGGCATCTGGGAGGATTTTAATAGTCAAAGGGTTTCAGGACAGGACAAGAACTTCACCCTTTAGAACTGAATGGAGAAGGTACTCACAGGCTCTCCCCGCAATCCATCCTGCCCTGGGGCTCCTGGAGGTCCTGCTTCTCCCTTTCCGTGACAAAAAGAGAGAGAGAATCCCACATTCAGCTATGCTGACCAACACAATGCTACATAACATTACATACGAAAGCACATTGGTTACAAACAAAAATAAAAATTGCTTCTGGGTTATTTTTTTCCTTTCCTTTTTTTAAAGTTTAGTTGATTTACCATATTGTGTTAGTTTCAGGTATACAGCAAAGTGATTCGGCTTCTATATATATATATATATATATATATATAAACACACACATAGCTATACATATATACAGACATATACTCTTTTTTTCAGGTTCTTTTCCATCATAGGTTATTACAAGATATTGAATACAGTTCCCTATGCTATACAGTAGGACCTTGTGTCTGGATTATTGACATTAACTCTTCCTGACATCAAATAACTCATTCTGAAGCTCATAAAGTGACTATACACATGCAAAATCAATACATGACAGCAGATAATTGAGTTGTTATAAAAGAACTATGGTACGTGTATGATCATTCTTTTAAGAACAGGATTCATCTTTCTTATTTCAGAGTAAATGTGATTTATATCACATCTGTATCAATCCTTTTCTTTTTCTTTTTACTTTAAAATTGATCATCCTGTTGGATATAACGCAACCTTGCCTCCCCCGAACGGCATTTTAAAATCAAAACTTTCATTAAGAATGGAGTTATTTATGGGTTCCTACTTGAAATTATTTGACTTTAGTATCTATTTAAAATAAACACCTAGGCGTTCCCTTCGTGGTTCAGTGGTTAATGAACCTGACTAGGATTCATGAGGATGCAGGTCCCTGGCCTCACTCAGTGGGTTAAGGATCCGGCGTTGCTGGGAGCTGTGGGGTAGGCCAGCAGCTGTAGCTTTGCTTTGACCCCTGGCCTGGGAACTTCCATATGCCATTAAAAAAAAAATCACATCTGAAATGTGTATTTTAGGTAGCTCTTAGGATTATAATAGTTTTCAATTACATATCTTTTTTTTTTTTTTTTTTTTTAACAGCTGACCTGTGGCATATAGAAATTCCTAGGCTAGAGGTCAAGTCAGAGCTGCAGCTGCAGGCCTACACCACAGCCACAGCAACACCAGATCTGAGCTGCATGCGCGAGCTATGCCACAGCCACAGCGACACTGCTGGATCCTCCATCCGCTGAGTGAGGCAAGGGATCGAACTTGCATCCTCATGAATACTAGGTTGGGTTCTTACAATGGGAACTCCTAATTGCATATCTTTAAATTACTCTGCGAAAATTATTTATGCACCTTATTTTGCATCCACTTTCTGACACACTACAAGTGTTTCCCAAATGAATAAATAGCTAGTGTGAAAAAAGGTATCTGTCACTATGTTTACTAAAACAATACGTATTAGCTGAATTTAATCCTAAAATGTATTGTATCCACAGATCAATACAGCTATTAAACTGCCTGGGCAAAAATAAAGGGCAGTTGATGAGAGCCTCCTGGAATACCCATCGCACACACCCTCAAATACTGACTTCTTGAAACCTATCAATCACCAAGAGCCACGATGTTACGATGTTGCGTCTGTCCAGAAAAGCATTACGTGTTTTATTTATTTATTTTTTGGCCACACCCACGGCCCGCGGAAGTTCTCTGTGCCGCAGCTGAAACCAGAGCCTCGTCAGTGACAATGCCGGCTCTGTAACCCCCGAGCCACCAGGGAACTCTGCAAAGTATTATATCTTAACAAGTGCTCTGGAAACGGTCATGTCACACTCGCATCACATCAGGGAGAACATTTCATCCTACATGAGAGCAAGAGAGAAAGTAAAACAGAAACAAAAACATTTTTCTTGTAAATGCCTCAAATACCTGAGTCAAAAATAAGTTTAATGGGGAAAGAGTCTTAGAATTCATGTACTGAAGCACCTATCAACACCGTTTCCCACAACTTCATATTCTAATGAACTCTCAAAACTGTACAAAATGAACCACAGAAGGGAGAAGCAATAAAACTTGGCTAACAGAATCAGCCCTCAGGAAACAAATCAAGCCATATCACATTATATAAACACTGCTTCTCCCACATTTATGAATTCTTGCATTTCATTAGCACAGTGAAACACCAACTAAAGCCAAATATTTCATCTCTTCCAATTTTATTTACAAACACAAGATGACAGTTGAGGACAGAAGGAGCAAAGAATGTTTTCCTGTAAATTAACCAAACTAGGGGAAGGGGAGGTCTTGCCAATTCACAGAAAAGCTTATGAAAATGTCAAAGAGAAACAAAGATGTATGTTAGGGTCACAAAAGCTACAACTTGAAAAGCCTGAACAATCGGCGGAAAAGGCCATGTCGGGCCTAACACCAGAGGGAAATGATACACTAACAATTCTGAAATCATCAGTCCCCAGTATAAGCAGCTTGCGGCAGGAAAGAGCCCTCTGCAGAAAGTCCCTTTGTCTTGTCACCAACCTTAAACCAGCACCCGCCCTGCCCCTCTACTCATCTCTGGCCCAAGCACACCTTCCAAATCTTTATTTTTGGCTGCACCTGGGGCAAGTGGAAGTAAGCCAGGGATTGAACCTGTACTATGCTGGATCTTTAACCCCTAGGCCACCAGGGAACTCCATGGACTGTTTATTCTTAAGGGCTTGATTTTGAGAGTATAAAGAAAATTGGGAAAAACATCTGTGGATAGGGCTGAGTAATTATCAAAAAATGACAGCCAGCTAAAGAAGAAATTGACAGAACATTGTAAATTGACTATATATATCTATATAGATATATATATATACCCAAAGCAAAAGGATGGCTGGGAATCTTTTCCTAGGAATGGTCTCTTCATTCTTTTTTTTTTTTTTTTTCTTTTTACTGCCAAATCTGAGGCATATGGACGTTTCCAGGCTAGGGGTTTTGAATTGGAGCTGTAGCCACCGGCCTACACCACAGCCACAGCAACGCCAGATCCAAGTGGCATCTGTGACCTACCCCACAGCTCATGGAACCCACTGGATGAGGCCAGGGATCAAACCTGCATCCTTATGGATACTAAGTCAGGTTCTTAACCTGCTGAGCCACAAGGGGAACTCCTCTTCATTCTTTCAACAATGTTTCACTGGGAGATGATTTCTTAGTTGTTTCTGTAAAATCATCCAACACAATACACAACGAGTGTATGGAATTCAGGGGTGTCACCAGAGCTCAGCCAGATCATTCAATCACTTTCATGACCTGGAGGATCTGATACAGACCAGGACATCTGGCTGGTGGAAAATGGCAAATGGCATATCTCTACCTCTAATTTATCATTTTGCTATTCTATTATTAATTCCTTCTTGATGTGAAACAACTGAGAAAAACGTCATGCTAGACATTTTCCCTCAATCCAATCTCTGCCTCTAATGTCAAAGATGATTTATTCCACAACATACCAGTTCTTGTGAAAAAGCAAGTTTAACCAAAAACAGAGACGAGAAACTTGCATTGCATGTGTATTTCCTTTCATGCTGTGGTCTTTGGTACTTACCCACAAAAGAATTAAAGGAGGAAGAGTAATCTAGTTTGCAGCCATAGCAACCCTCAGAATCAGGTGGAAGGTGTGTGACCATTAAAATATAATTTAATTTTGAAGAAGATCCTTCCTTTGTTATTAAATACTTTGACTTTGATCTCACTGCATGGTTTGCTCTTGGTATGTCAATAAACCAATCTCTAGCATGCCAGGGGTTATACTGAAGATGGAAGCCTCAGGGGAGCTTCTCCTGGCTGACCGAATAAACATACAAGATTGGAAAGCATCATGCATAAAAGGGGTCACACAACTAGGCCTGGAATTCTAGCTCTGCCATGGAACTGACTTGCACGTTGGAGCAAATGCTTTCATCTCTCTAAACCTGATCTTATTGTCAAAATGACATTAATATTTCCAACTTCACAGATTTTTTTTTTTAAGGGAAATAAGAGGGGGAGACCCAGAAAAGTTAGCGACTCTGCTGCCACCAAAGAAAAGAGCTGGAGTTTTGTGCTTTTTTTTTTTTTTTTTTTTTTTGCTTTTTAGGGCCACACTCACAGCATATGGACGTTGCCAGGCTAGGGGTTGCATTGGAGCTGCAGCTGTGGGTCTCCACCACAGCCAGAGCAATGCCAGATCTGAGCTGCATCTGCAACCTACACTGCAGCTCAAGGCAATGCCAGACCCTTAATCCACTGAGTGAGGCCAAGGATCAAACCCGCATCCTCATGGATGCTAGCTGGGTTCATTACCACTGAGCCACAAAGGGAACTCCAGGAGCTGGAGTTTTAACAGTTCTTTACTTTTATGATTTGTCTCGGGTACACTATTTTCCAATAATATGTTATTTTTAAATCTGTCCTGCTATGGTTTGGCATCATCCTTTAGGCAAAATGAATTGTTTTTTAGCTGCTTGAAACACTACGCATTCATTATCTCATAGTTTCTGGGGCCAGAAGTCTGGGCATGGGTTGACTGAGTTCTCTGTGCAGACGAGAACAAGGCGGTCATTGGGATAGAGGGTTGCTGGTCTGTGTTCTCGTCTAGCAGCTTGACTGTGGAAGTATCCACATCCTCGCTCATGCTCACAGTTGGCGGGGTTCCTTTCATTGTGGTTGAGGCCCTGGCCTCCTGTGGATGGAGGGCGGGAAGCCTGTCTCAGTGCCTAGAGGCCTCTCCCAGCGCCTGGTCTCCTGGGCTGCCAGGAAATGCGACTTCATCAAGCCAGCAGGGACACTGTCCAGAGCAAGCAGGCTCTAAACGGTGGAGCCTTTCATAAGGTAACACAATTACAGGAGTGACACCTGTTGGTTAGAAGCAACTTGTAGGTCGCCGGCAGACTCAGAGGAGGGGGGTTATAAAAAGGTATGAGCCCCGGGAAAAGGGAGCCACCTTCAAGTACGCCTGCTACAATTATTGTCACATACCCCGTAAGGGTTGTCCTGTTTTGTCTCACTACCAGCACTGTGTCAAATGCCTGCTTACTCACAGCCTTGCCAAACAGATTGTACGATCAAGCTTTTAAACGTACGCCAATCTGATGGGTGGGAAATTACAATTTCTTGGCATAGTTTTAATTTCCATTTCTCTGATTATGAATGATGCTGAACATCTGCATATGTTTAAGGGCCATTTTACATCTTTTGGTTTTTTGGTTTTGAGAATTACATATTCATGTTGTTTCCCCCTATCTATTGGAATATACTTGATTTACAATATTATAGGCAGTTTCAGGTATACAGCACGGTGGTTCAATTTTTTTTTAATGATTTGTATTCTCTTTGAAGTCATTACAAAGTAATGGCTATATTTCCATGTGCTCTACAATATAGTCTTGCTCTTATCTGCTTTATATGTAGCAGGTTGTACCTCTTATTCCCCTACCCTTATGTTGCCCCTCCCCTTTCCCTCTCCCCACACGTAACCAATAGTTTGTTCTCTCTGCGTCTATTTCTGTTTTGTTACATACATTCTTTTGTTTTATTTTTGGATTTCACATATAAGTGATAACATCAGTATTTGTCTGCTCCTGTCCAACTTATTTCACTAAGCAAAATAATCTCTAGGTCCATCCATATTGTTGCGAATAGCAGAATTTCATTCTTTTTTATGGCTGAATAATATTCCACTGTCTATATGTGCCACATCTTCTTTATCCACTCATATGTTGATGAACACCTAGGTTGCTCCTATGTCTTGGCTCCTATGAACACTGGGTACATGTACTTTTTTGAATTAGTGTTTTCATTTATTCAAACATATACCCAGGAGTAGAGTGGCTGGATCACGTAATGTTCTATTTTTAGTTTTTTTCATATTGTTTTTCACAATGCCTTCACCAATTTATATTCCTACCAACAGTGTATGAGGGTCCCCTTTTCTCTACACTCTCTCCAACATTTGTTACCTGTAGACTTTCTTTCTTTTTTTTTGCCTTTTTGCCTTTTCTAGGGCCGCTCCTGCGGCATATGGAGGTTCCCAGGCTAGGGGTCGAATCAGAGCTGTAGCCACTGGCCTACACCAGAGCCACAGCAACGCGAGATCTGAGCTGCGTCTGCAACCTACACCACAGCTCACGGCAACGCCAGATCCTTAACCCACTGAGCAAGGCCGGGTATCGAACCTGCAACCTCATGGTTCCTAGGTGGATTCATTAACCACTGAGCCATGACAGGAACTCCCACTTGTAGACTTTCTGATGATGGTCATTCTAAGAGATAGGAGGTGATATCTCATTGTATTTTTCTTTTTTTCCTTTTTGTCTTTTTGGGGCCACACCTGCAGCATATGGAGGTTCCCAGGCTAGGGGTCGAATTGGAGCTGTAGCTGCCAGCCTATGCCACAGCCACAGCAATGCCAGATCCAAGCCACCTCAACCTATGCCACAGCTCATGGCAACACTGGATCGTTAACCTGCTGAGTGAGGCCAGGGACTGAACCTGTGTCCTCATGGATACCAGTCAGATTTGTTTCCACTGAGCCATGACGGGAACTTGTGGTGTTTAACTTTTGCCATTTTAATTATGATGTCTTATTGTGGGGCTGTTCAGGTTCATCCGGTTGGGGACCCTCTGTGCTTCCTATACCTGGATATCTGTTTCCCTCTTCAGGTTTGGGAAATTTTCAGCCATGATTTTACCAAATACATTTCCAACTCCCTTCTCTCTCTTCTCCTTCAGACCTTTATAATGTGAATGTTGCATGCTTCATGTTATCCCCAAGATCTCTCAAAATGTTCCACTTTTAACTGATTAATTAAGTAACTTTCTACTCTTCTAATTGGGTGATTTCCATTATTCCAGGTCACTTACGTATCTTCCAGGTCACTTATGTCTGCTTCATCACTTAGTCTGCTATTCATTTCTTCTAGTGTTTTTTTTTTTTTTTTCATTTCAGTTATTGTACTCTTCATTTCTGACTGGTGCTTTTTTTTTTTTAATATTTCCTAGTTCCTTGTTAAAATTCTCCTTGTATTCATCCATTCTTTTAATTCAGTTAGCATTTTTATCAATAATGTTTTGAATTCTTTATCCAGTAATTTATTTCTGTTTCATTATTTTTTTCAGGGTTTTCTCTTGCTCTTTCCATTGAGACCAGTTCCTCTGTCCTTTTTCCCTTTGCTTAACTTTCTCTGTATGTATGGATTTAGGTGAAACCGTCATATCCTTATGTGGGAGCCTCCCTACACAGCCTGTGTGTGCCCAGTGTCTTTGGTGGGAGAGCTGGATTTGATGTGAACACAAGTCACATCATTCCTCAGGGTGTGCTGGCAGGTGTCACCTTGGTAGGAGGTAGGGACTAGAGATGGTGGGGTTTAGGGCTGGAGCCAGGTGTAAGCCAGGGCTTCCCCTCTGCTCAGTGGCTGTCACCACCCTATCAGGGGTGGGTCAGACTCCAGGTTGATGATGGAGAAGCCCTGAGGGTCAGGACTGAGCTGACTCTTTTGCCTTGAAGTGTGTTCCCTCTCCTCTTGCAGAGCTGGAATCCCTGTCCCAGAGGGAAGCTGTCCTGGGGGAGGAGGGGCCCATGTAGGCTTGAGCTCAAGGTGGGATGTTAGCTGCAAGAGGCTGGCCACATACAGAGGTCTAGGCTGCCTCCAATGCAGCACCTGTGCATCTACCAGCAATGGGAGCCTTTGCTTCATCTGAGTCTCCTTTGTTCCTCAAGGCCTGTTCTACTGAGCTTCCACTGCCGCAGCCCTGGCGTAGAGCCGAGGTGCAGGGTAGGGGAGCCCCCTGGGCCCTCGGCTTGTATGGGGCATGGGCCGTTGCGGTCTGGCCACAGCCTGATGTCGGGACCATCCCTGGAGCTCTGCCCATTTATGGGTCAGCAACGGCTGCCCCCATCGTGCTCGATGTCTCCCCAGGTCCAAGTCACCTCTGCGTCGAGCAGCAGGGCTCCTGCCCTGGTCGTGGCAGCCCTTCTCCAGTGGGGGATTGCGGGGGGAAGTGAGTGGGACTGGAGTTCTCACTTGGCTCAGGCTGGGGTCTGCAGGGGGGCTGCCATGGGAGACCAGGCAGCACTGAGCGGCCCGCCATCTGCCCTCCCCGCCCTGCCTCTGGGGGCAACTGAGCACGCATGCTCCTCACGAGTGGGGTCCAGGCTTCCCACAGCCCTCCCGTGAGGCCAATCGGCCCTCCAGCCAGCCAAGGGGGCTCATCTTCACTGCTTCGGGCCTCAGGACTCAGGCGCCCCAAATGTGGCTGGAACCACTGAGTCCCCAGGGCAGATCTCCACCTGTATAACCTCCCTTTTCCTCTGAGACCCCTCTCAGGGGCACAGGTCCCTACCTGATGGCTTCTCTTCCCTTCCTGTCTGATTCCATGTGGATCTTCCTATAGCCTTGCTGTACAGGAGTTTTTTTTCCCAGTTTCCAATTAATTTTTAGTGAGAATTGTGCCACATATGTATGTATTTGATGTGTTCATGGAGGAGGGGGGAGTTCCATGTCCTCCTGCTTTGCCGTCTTGATTGATTTCCCACACAAATATATACATATATTTATATTTTTATATATTTATATTTTATATATATATATATTTTTGCTTTTTAGGGCTGCACCCATGGCATACGGAGGTTCCCAGGCTAGGGGTCCAATCGGAGCTGTAGCTTCAGGCCTACGCCACAGCCACAGAACGCAGGATCCTTAACCCACTGAGCGAGGCCAGGGATCGAATCTGCATCTCATGGATGCTAGTCAGATTCACTAACCGCTGAGCCGCAGTGGGAACTCCACAACACAAATATTTTTAAACGTAAGGTCAATCTTTATTTTAAGCTAGTTAAAATGTCATAAAAATAGTGAAGTCAATGGTCTCATAATTTTCTAACTTCGGGAAATACTATTTGAATATTATATTATTTTTCAACAATGTGATGAAAGACATTTTAGTTAGTTATTAAAGTATGGCTATGTGGTCTTTGACAAGTTAATCTCTCCATGCTTTAGTTTTCTGATCTATAAAAGGACAAAATTCTCTTACTTGTAACACACATAATGATTGGTGAGATTAATGTGAGGATGCATGTAAAGTGCTGGGAAAAAAGCCGGGCATGTAGTAAGTATCCAGTAAATGCTGTCTTTTGTTAAAATCTCTCCGCTCTCGTGTTCATTTCTTTTTATACTCAGTTTAAACACACAGTTTGGTATTTAAACGGCTCTCTAACTAAAACCCCTTTTACCGCATCATTTACCTATGGCACGTTCCGGTGCAAACCCCAATGCTGAAGAAATCACACCTCGAACCTCTTCAGACCTGCACGTGGGTTATGGCTAAGTACGGCTGTGGGAGGGACCGCAGTCACGCAGACGGTACCTTCCAGCTTCCACCAGACTTCAGTGCAGCTTCTGTTTCCGTCGTCTCTCTGCCACATTTCCTACACAGCTATATAGAAAGCTCTGCACGCAACAAAAACTGCCTCCCCCAGGAGGTGACAATTCCCACTTCCTTTGAGAAAACCCAAGTCAAACATCCTGCCAACAAACCAACATACTCTCCTGCATTTGCTCCATCCGTCCCTCCTCTTTTTCCTTTACAGTGAAATGAGTATCCCTCATACAGCCTAAAAAACCCCTAACACTGTTCAGTCTCCCCCTCCCTCCCCTCTCCCTATCTGATCTGGATCTAATTACTTGCTGGATATCTATTCTTGGATGTGCTCAGGAATCTTTTTTTTTTTTTTTTTCTTTTTTCCTGGCTGCATCCATGGCATGTGGAAGTTCCTGTGCCACAGTAGTGACCCGAACCACTATAGTGATGACGCTGGATCCTTAACCTGCTGCCCACCAGGGAACTCTGGACGTGCATAGGAATGTTAAATCGACACACTGTACTGCTCATCTCTGCACCTCCACAACAGACGACATGCTAAACCCTTCCCAATAAACAATTCCATTGATTAAAAAACATCCAGTGTCGCTGTACACAGAGAAGGAGGCCCTCGTGAACTAAGGAACCTATTACGCCATTTGCACTTTTACACTCATGCCTGTCATGGTAGGTCTCAATTACATAAGACGTCTCAAACCGACAAAGAGTTGGCAGACGATATTCAAACAAAATTACTAAAAGAAAATACAGAAAATGAGAATCAAAACATTTCAGTAAATGTCCCTCATGCAAAAATAAACATGAAGTAGAAGACTGCACCAAGAGGCAGGAACCTAGATGAGCATCGTGCAAGTGTTCTCAGATGTAAAAAGGAGGACGTGAAAAAGAATTAAATTAACTCAGGAAATAACTGGAAAAGACAGAAGGATTGCAGCTATTAGGATGAAATTAGTAGAAACCAAGGGAAAACAGATTTACCTTAAAATCGTAAAGGGCATTGAAGAGAAAACTAAACATG
This sequence comes from Sus scrofa, assembly GCF_054392235.1. Lineage (NCBI taxonomy): Eukaryota > Metazoa > Chordata > Mammalia > Artiodactyla > Suidae > Sus > Sus scrofa. Next base: position 38,111,994 of record NC_139389.1, on the reverse strand, counting down.
ATTCCCCCAAAATAAAATTTTAAGAGAGATTAAAAAGGATCAGGAATTGAGTTGCAGAATACAGTCTCAACGTGTCTATAATTGGAGTTCTTGGGTAAAAAAACAGAACAATGTAACAGGATGTTTATTTAAAACTATAACCCAAGGAGTTCTCTTGTGGCTCAGCAGGGTAAGGATCTGGCATTGTCACTGCAGCAGCTTGGGGTGGCGCTGTGGATTGGGTTCAGTCCCTGGCCCAGGAACTTCCACATACTGTGGGTGCAGCCAAAAAAAAAAAAAAAAAAAAAGAAAAAAACACCGCCGCCACCAAAACAAACAAACAAACAAACAAAAATCAAACCAAACTAAACCAAACCAAAAAACTAAACTATCATCCAAGAGAATATTCTAGAATTAAAATCTCTGAATCCACTTATTGGAAGGATTTGGGGTAAGGAAATTGTTAATTCTGAGACACAAGTTATACTATTAGACGTTAAACATAAAGTATTTTTTACTCTCTGCACAAAAAGACAAAGTCACTTACAAGGGAAAGACAATTAGGTCAGCCTCAGCAACACATAGGACAGCAATGAAGCAACATTTCCAAGAAATTCAAAGAAAAATAGCAAATGGCAGTGAGAGGAGGGTTTATAGTGACAGTGACAATAAGACAATGACAGCCAAGCTGTTATTCAAGTAATAAGAATACAGAAAACCCTGTTAAAATACAAGAATTCAGAGAACGGTATGTTCACAAGCCCTCCCTAAAGCACATACTACGAGGGAGAAGCTCCACCCACACAAATGGTGACAATGGGACCTTGGTGACGGGGCTGGTGCTGGACACCAAGTATGTCAACTGCAAACTGGAAGCTAAGGTGGGTGCAGGACAGTTTAGAAATATAATGTGATCTGAAAAAGCAGAAGCATGAGAAACAAGAAGAAAAGGAAAAGAGGAAAATAAACATTAATTTCCACACAGATGATAGTGTATCCTTTAAAGTTAACAAAACAAAGAATATGGGTCTCAGTAAGACTAAGGGGGAATAAAGGAACCCTAAAATGTATTTTTAAAATGTATTCATATAAAGACCATTAGTAGTTAACACTGCTCTATGGTTCACTTGAAAGTTGTTGAGAGTCGATCCTAAGAGTTCTCATCAGAAGGAAAACATTTATTTTTTTCAATTTTTTTGTACCTACATGAGTTGATCAATGTTCACTAAACTTACTGCAATGAGCGTCTCACAATAAACAGTGCTGTGTGTCCATTACCTCAACAGAACTGGGAGGAAAAAAGGACCACTGGAAAAAATATAAAAATCTTCTGAAGTCCCAAGAAAATAAAGGCAAAAAGTAAAAAACAACGGACCACATTCAAAAAGAAGTTTAGTAAGTAGAGTAGGATACGCATAATAAGATAACAAAAAGGAAAAGAAAAAGAAAAGAAATTTAGGTACTTACACTACCTGATTCCGGGACTTATTCTAAAGCTCTGGTAATCAAGACAGTGCGTTATGGACAAAAGATTAGAGGTATAGATGAAGAAAACAGAATCAAGGTCCAAAAATAGTTTCACACAGGTATTGATCAACTGACGCTTAGCAAAAATACTCAGGTAATTCAATAGGAAGTGATAATCTCGTCCATAAATGGTGCTGGAATAACGAGGTCTTCAAATGGAAAAATAAATGGACTTTAACTTTGACCTCACGCCACACATAAAGATTAGAATCATCAAAGCGAATCCCGGAGCTAAATTCATAAGCTAAGATGATACAATTTTAGAAAATATAATGTTCTAAATATGTTTAGCAGATCTAAAATATTTTCTTTTGGAAGAAAAGCTAGAAGAAAAATCTGTGACCTTAAGTTAGGTAAAAGATTCTGACACAGGGCACAAAAGGCATGAGCTGAAAAAAATTTTAAGAAATCAGACTCATTCAGATGAAAAACTTTTCCCCATCAAAACTCACCTTTCATTAAGAAAATGAAAGGCGACCCAAAGATTGAGAGACAATATTTGCAAACATGTATCCAAGAAAGGGCCTATCCAGAATATATAAAGAGCTCTCACAACTCATTAACAAGTGGACAAACAACCCAGTCTTTTTTTAAATCGTCAGATGTTTTCAATAGACACTCTACAAAAGAAAACATAAAAATGGCCAACCAGCCCATAAAAAGATGTCAACACTGTCAGTCATCTGAAAGATGCAAACGAAAACCACACGAGATACCATTAAGCACCAACTAAAAGAGCTAAAATATAAAGTACTAAGTGTTTGCAGGATGTGGTTAAACTGGAATTCCCATAAACTGCTGACGGAAACGGAGAAGAACGCCACCACTTTGGAAACTAGTTTGGAATTTTCTTAGGAAGTCAAGCATACATTCACCACACACTCCAGCAGTCCTACTAGGTGTCTACCCCAGAGACGTGAAAAGCACGTCCAGTGCAGATGAGTCAAAGAATATCCACATCAACAAGAGGAGTTCCCATCACGGCTCAGCGGTAACAAACCCTAGTAGTATCCATGAGGATCCTTGGCTTCGATCAGTGGGTTAAGGATCTGGTGTTACCATGAGGCGCGGTGTAGGTCGCAGATGTGGCTCGGATCTGACGTTGCCGTGGCTGTGGTGTAAGCTGGCAGCTGCAGCTCCGATTCGACCCCTAGCCTGGGAACCTTCACATGCTGTGGGTGCAGCCCTAAAAAGACAAAAAACAAAAAAACCCTTCAAAACACTATCAGAAATGCCAAATATAGGAAACGATGTAAATGTTTAAGCTGATGAATGAAAAAACCAACTATGAAAAAACCAACTATCATATGTCCATATGACTAAACACTGGATGATTATATTGACTGAAATGGTCAGAGTGGTAAAACTGTCGTGAGAGAAGGCAGAGGTCCCACCGTGGCATAAGACAATTCTTTTGATGAATGAATGGATCAGCCTCCACCCCTCCCTCTCCTCTTCCCTTCCCTTCACCCCTCATCCCTCCCTTCATATAGACACATGAAAATTTTCATTATGTGCTATACAAATATAATTTATATACTGACACAAACATAAATAATAAAAATACACGTGTATTAACACATCCTATTGGTTTTGTTTCTCTGGAAAACTCTAACTAATACCCAACCAAATGCAATGCACAAATCTTGACTGTATCAAGCAAAAAATCATGACTATTTAGGACACTTTTTGGACAATCCAAAAAATCTGAATATGGGCTCATGTTAGAAAATAGTGCTGTATTGATATTAAATCTCTTGGGTATCATAATGAAATTAAAGTTTTCTCAGGAGATATAGGCTAAAGTGTTTAGGAGAGAATTCAGGGTGTCTATAATTTACTTTCCAGTGGCTCAGCCAAGAAAAAAAAAAAAGAAAAAAATGTTCATATGTTTCGGCGGCTCAATTTTCTGTAGGATTGACAAATTTCAAAACAAAAAGCTGGGTGGGAGGAAGGAAACAGATTTTAATAAGGTCAGAAAAAATTGGGTATGATTCATTATTTAAAGATTCCAAGAAGGAAATATAAACTGTGGACTATTCAGACAAAAGAACAGAATGCAGCACTCAAAAGGAAAGGCGCTGGCAAGCCATGAAAAGATATGGCAGGAGCTTCAACACATATTCCCAAGGAAAAGAAGCCAATCTGTAAGGGCTACAAACTGCATGCCTTCAATTGAGTGACTTCTGGAAAGGAAAAACTATGACATAGTAAAAAGATCAGGTGTTGTCAGAGGTTAGGGGAAGGGAAAGATAAATAAGCCCAGCACGGAGGATATTCAGGGCAGGGAACCTGTTCCAGATGATACTAGAGTGGTGGATACATGTCATTATACATTCATCCAAAGCCACAGAATGTGCAACACCAAGAGCAGATCCTACTGTAAAAGTGGACTTTGAGGGAGTTCCTGTCGTGGCTCAGTGGTTAATGAATCTGACTAGGAACCATGAAGTTGCGGGTTCGATCCCTGCCCTTGCTCAGTGGGTTAAGGATCTGGCGTTGCCATGAGCTGTGGTGTAGATTGTAGACGCAGCTTGAATCCTGCATTGCTGTGGCCATGGTGTAGGCCGGTGGCTACAGCTCTGATTCAACCCCTAGCCTGGGAACCTCCATATGCTGCGAGTGCGGTCCAAGAAAAGACAAAAAAAACAAAAAAACAAACAAAAAAAAAGTGGACTTTGAGTGACAATGCTTAAGTTCATCAATTGTAAAAAAACAAAAAGAAAAGTACCACTGTGCTGTGGGAAGCTGACTGTGGGGAAACCTACAGGGCGCAGGAGACGGGGATATACGGGAACTCGGCACTTTCTGATCAGTTTTGCTGTGAACCTACCACCGCTATGAAAATAAAGTCTGTTTTATAATTTTAACTTAAAAATTAAATGGGCTTTGAAAATTGTGATGGCAGTTACAAATTACAAACAAGACAAGAAGGGATTAACCGAATTCTATTAGGAGATCCACACTAGTTAGAAAATGGAGACCAAAACCAAGGTTAGATACGCAGGGTAGGATGAGCCTATCAAGAAAGTAAATATCAGGAGTGACCTGACCTTGGAGTTCCCATTGTGGCTCAACAGTAATGAACCCCCGACTAGGATCCATGAGGATGTGGGTTCAATCCTTGGTCTTGATCAGTGGGTTAAGGATCCGGTGTTGCCGTGAGCTGTGGTGTCGGTCACAGATGCAGCTCAGATCTGGGTTGCTGTGGCTGTGGTGTAGGCTGGCGGCTACAGCTCTGATTCGACCCCTAACCTGGGAACCTCCATATGCCGTAGGTGCAACCCTAAAAAGATCTCCACCAAAAAAAAAAAAAAAAAAAAAAAAGAGTGAACTGACCTCAAGACATTAAACACACTCATATGCTCCAGCCATTCCACTAGAGAAATATACTTATGAGAAATGATAACACATAGGTCCACGCAAAAACTTGTGCATAAATGTTCATAAGGCACTATTCGTAACAGCCCCCCAAATATCAACAGCCTAAATGTCCATCCACGAATGAAGGAATAAAATGCACATATTCATACAATGAAATATTAGCAGCAGCAAGAAGGAATAAAGTACTAATACAGGACAAAACATAGATGAACCTCGAAAATGTTATGGTGAGCCAAGAGGTTAGCCACAAAAGACCACATATTTCATGATTCAATTTGTATGAAATGTCCATAATGGGCAAATGCCTAGAGACAGAAAGTAGATTAGAGGCTGAGTAGAGCTGGGAGGAAATAGGGAGTGACCGCTAATGGGTAGAGGGTTTTTTTTTTTTTTTTTTTGAGGTGATGAAAATGTTCTAAAATTAGATTGTAGTGATGAAATTTTTTTTTTTCCTGTCTTTCAGCCTTTTCTAGGGCTGCTCCCACGGCATATGGAGGTTCCCAGCCTAGGGGTCTGATCAGAGTAGTAGCTGCTGGCCTACACCATAGCCATAGCAATGCAGGATCCGAGCCGCGTCTGCAACCTACACCACAGCTCACGGCAATGCCGGATCCTTAACCCACTGAGCGAGGCCAGGGATTGAACCTGCAACCTCATGGTTCCTAGCTGGGTTCGTTAACCTCTGCGCTACGATGGGAACTCCAGATTGTAGTGATGATTGACTAACTCAGTAAATATAGGAAAAACCACACATTAAGTGGGTAAGTTGTAGGATATGTTCAACTTATTTATTTATTTATTTTTGTCTTTTCTCCACGGCATATGGAGGTTGCCAGGCTAGGGGTCGAATTGGAGCTGTAGCCACCAGCCTATGCCAGAGCCACAGCAACATGGGATCTGAGCCGAGTCTGTGACCTACACCACAGCTCACGGCAATGCCAGATCCTTAACCCACTGAGCAAGGTCAGGGATCGAACCCGCAACCTCATGGTTCCTAGTTGGATTTGTTAACCACTGAGCCACGACGGGAACTCTGATGTGTTCAACTTATTATCAATAAACTGTTAACAAAGAGTGAATTGAGGTTTGCCGTTGTGAGTATGTGCATCCAAATATGGTACCTGGACTAATGTCAAAAAGGGCAAGGGACCAGAAGAAGAAGGACAAACTAAGCCCAAGTGAGCAGAAGGAAGGAAATAATTAATTATTGCAAAAATATGAAACAGAGAATAGAAAAACAACAGAAAAAATAAATAAAGCTAGAGCTGTGTTTTTGAAAAGAGATGGACAAATCCCCCGCGAGACTAATTAAGAAAGAAAAAAAGACTCAAAAAATCAGAAACACAAGAAAGATATTACAATTGATGTCCCATAAATTGAAAAAAAAAAAAGATCAAAGAGACTGTTACGAATTCCATGCCAACAAATTGGATAAATTAGAAGGAATAAACTCCTAGAAATGAACAATCTACCAAGACTGAATTCAGAAAAAATAGGAAGGCTGATTAGACCAATGAATGACAAATAAAAGAGATTGTAGAAGTAATCAAAAATCACTCCCAATAAAGAAGGAAAGTCCCAAGACCAGATGACTTCACAGGTATATTCTACCAAACTTTTTTTTTTTAATTTATTTTTTATTTTTTAAATAATTTTTAAAAAATTTCCCACTGTACAGCAAGGGGGTCAGGTTATCCTTACATGTATACATTACAATTACATTTTTCCCCCACCCTTTGTTCTGTTGCAACATGAGTATCTAGACAAAGTTCTCAATGCTACTCAGCAGGATCTCCTTGTAAATCTATTCTAAGTTGTGTCTGATAAGCCCAAACTCCCGATCCCTCCCACTCCCTCCCCCTCCCATCAGGCAGCCACAAGTCTCTTCTCCAAGTCCATGATTTTCTTTTCTGAGGAGATGTTCATTTGTGCTGGATATTAGATTCCAGTTATAAGTGATATCATATGTCTACCAAACTTTTAAATAATTAATGCCAATTCTTCCTAAAATCTTCCAAAAAATACAAGAAGAGAGAACACTTCCCAACTCATTTTGTGAGGCTGGTATCAGCCTGATACTAAAGCCAGACAAAACACTGCAAGAAAACTACAGACCAATACACTTGATGACCAAACATGCAAAAATCCTCAGCAAACATCAGCAAACTGAATTCAACAGCATGTTAAAAGGATCATATACCATGATCCAGTGGGAGTCATCCCTGGGATGCAAAGATGGTTCAATATATGCAAATCAATGTGATATACCACAAGATACCACCAATAGAATGAAGATAAGAATCACACAATCATCTCAATAGATGCAGAAAAAAGCATCTGACAAAGTTCAACACCATTTCAGGATAAAACCTCTCAACAAGTGAGATACAGAAAAAACTTACCTCAACACAATGAAGACCAGAGCTAACATCACACTCAATGGTGAAAAGCTTTTCCTCTAAGATTGTGAACAAGGCAAGGATCCCACTGTCACCACTTGCGCTCAGTGCAGTACGCACCAAGGTGTATACATTAAATATGTGCATCTTTTTGTATGTCAATCATACCTTAAAAAAATGGCCTTTTTGTTTTTTAGGGCCATAGCCAAGGCATACGGAAGTTCCCAGGCTAGGGGTCTAATCAGAGCTGTAGCTGCTGGCCTACACCACAGCCACAGCAACGCAGGATCCGAGCCGAGTCTGTGACCTACACCACAGCTCAGAGCAATGCTGGATCCTTAAGCCTCTGCTCAAGGCCGGGGATCGAACCCGCATCCTCACGGTTCCTAGTGGGATTCATTTTCACCACGCCACGACGGAAACTCCCAAAAAAGTGGTCTTTTTGCTTTAAAAAAAAAAAAAAGCTCAAAAGGGATCTTAAAGCTATGTTCAAATTAAAAAAAAAATAGGCAAATAAATAACTCCTTATTAAACACTTATTCCCTTATTTTAGTCTCTACCATTCCAAGTGGTAAGTAACTTTTACTCCATTTCTGAAGCCGAGAAAACTGAAGATCAAAGAATTTGACAAAGAACATACAGCTAGTTAGAAAAAGTTACTGATATAGCACAGGGAACTATTTCCCATCATTTGTGATGGAACATGATGGAAGATAGTATGAGGGAGAGAATGTATATATATGTGTGACTGGGTCACTGTGCTGTACAGCAGAAATTGACAGAACATTATAAATCAACTATAATAAAAAATTAAAAAAAGAAAAAGTCATTGGATTTGAGTTTTTTTGTAAATACCTTATAACCAGGGCTACCCATTAATCCATCCTTTCCATGTCTTCCTGGTTCTCCCTGAAAAGTAAATACATGCATTTTCATATTTTTTGGCACTAATTTTTCTTTTTAAAGGAAAATAGTATAGGACAAATTTTATTTAAAGTAAAATACTTAAGAACTTTTCTATCAAACTCACAGCACGTCCAGGAAGGCCAGGAAAACCAACAGTCCCCTTTTCACCTTTCGCACCCTGTATTAAAAACAAACACTTAAAAACAATCCTTACAGTAATGGTTTGAAATTCCAACTCAAACTTAAACAGGAAAGTAAGTTAACTTCCTTATGTAGCGATAGAATTCATGGAACCATAGCTTGTGTTGGCCCTGTGGCTTTTGGCAAGATATTATCTTACCAGGATACAACAAGACCCTGGAATAAGGTGGATGCAAAATTATAAGGCACCTAACCACAGAAACAATCTTGGAAAAATCAAAAAGCAAAGTGTATCTTGGAGTCCCCTGGTGGCTCAGCGGGGTAAGGATCTGGTGGTGTCACTGCCGTGGCTCTGGTTGCTGCTGTGGTGCACGTTTGATGCTATGGATGCAGCCAAAAAAAAAAAAAAAAAGTAGTGTGTATCTTAAATGCATATTAAATACAGAGAGAATATAATTCTCTTCAATGTGAAAAAACAGGATTTTCAATGGACACATGATTGAATGTTACACTTCCAAGGGGTCTCTCTCTGTAAATTTTTTCTTATTTTTAGGGCCACACCTGCGGCACATGGAAGTTCCCAGGCTAGGGGTTAAATTGGAGCTGCAGCTGCCAGCCTACACAACAGCACGCAGGATCCGAGCTGCGTCTGCGACCTACATCCCAGCCACAGCAACGCCAGATCCAAGCCATGTCTGCAACCTGCAACATAGCTCATGGCAATGCTAGATCCTTAACCCACTGAGTGAGGTCAGGGATCAAACCTGCATCCCCATAGACCCTCGGTCAAGTTCTTAACCCACTGAGCTACAATGGGAAATCTATGTAAATATTTTTAAAGTTCAGATGGATCAAGAACACAAAGTATTCTTTTTTTTTTTTTTTTTTTTTTTTTTTTGTCTTGTCCTTTTAGGGCTGCACCTGTGGCATACAGAAGTTCCCAGGCTAGGAGTCGAATAAGAGCTACAGCTGCCGGCCTACACCACAGCCACAGCAATGCCAGATCCGAGCCACGTCTGCAACCTACACCACAGTTCATGGCAATGCCAGATTCTTAACCCACCGAGCAAGGCCAGGGATCGAACCCACAACCTCATGGTTCCTAGTCAGATTTGTTTCTGCTGCGCCACGACGGGAACTCCAAGGACACAAAGTATTCTTATAGAATACATGCCTTCTTCCAGTTTTTCATTATTCTGAATAAATCCCCTGAGAAAGGTGAACAGAGCTAATTGCTCTAGTGGTGGGCTGGGTGTGAAATTCAAATTTTCTATTTCCATTACACTGAAATTACAATATGGATACTTTATTTTGTGATCTATACTTTCCTTTTTGCCATAAAATCCAGGTGATCCTTTATCTCCTTTGGGGCCCATTTCACCCTAAAAGACAAAATGTAAATCCTGAATTTTAGAGAAATACTAATATTTCTTTTATATATAAGGAAAAAATAATACCAATTATAAACAACAGAGTTTAATATGCCAACATCAAAATAAAATGGAAATAAAATAATTTAAAGTTTGTTTACAAAAGTCCTATACCCAAGCTTTATAAATAAAACAAGGAAAAATAAGGACATTTGTTACTATAAAAGGGCCTTACAGTAAAAGGCTGATAGGTAAGAGAATTTATATATAGTGAAACTTACTCACCAATTTTTAAATACTATAAGACTTATGACTGAAAACTTCAAAGGAAATTTGTAAAAGCACTATGTAAACTAGACATTAATCTTAGTCCAATCATTTATTTCAATATACTTTAATTTATATATGCACATTTATTCATAATAATATATTTGTAACACAAAGTACTTTCAATTTTAAATTAAAAGTGGCATGGCCTAATTTTCAAGAGAACAGATTTTTTCCACCTTTGAGCCTGGCATTCCATGAAGTCCAGGAAAACCAGGAAGTCCACGGTCACCCTGCAAATGAAACTAAAATTATTAAAGAAAACACATTTCAGCCTAAAAAAATATCAACACACATTCTTTTTTTTTTTTTTTTTCTTACATTTTAGGGTCACATCTGAGGCATATGGAAGTTCCCAAGCTAGGGGTCCAATGGATTGGAGCTGCAGCTGCCAGCCCACTGAACAAGGCCAGGGATTGAACCCACATCCTTATGGATACTAGCCAGGCTCATTACCGGGAGCCATGATGGGAACTCCTCAACATACATTCTTCAACCTCATTCTTATCAAAATCCATCAGAAATAAATAGATAAATCTGCACACAGTTAGATGCACATCTACATCAAAACTTAACCCTGAAAGACTACTCTTCATTTATGATCAGAGAAGGGAGGCATTTGGGGCCAGGGGGAGTCTCGTCAGCAATCCTGACCCCACCCGTAGAGAGCAGACGTCTAGCCTAAACAGGCTCAGGCTCTTACAGTGGCAGGACCTGGGACTTAAGAGAAATAGTTCAAAGCCAACACTCTCTGGAGAGAGTCACCCAGCCCAATGAGGACAGACCCTGCGCTCAAAGCCTCAGAGCCCTATAGGATTCGGTGGAGCTCTTCCCCAAGTGCCCATCCCAGGAAACTGTTTAGAGGAGGTACCTCTTCAGAGGCATCTATGGAAGGGAAAGGCCGTAAGTGACACCCAAAAGGAGACAGATGGAGAAAAGTCCAACAGCTATTTATTTATTTATTAATTGCAGCATGTGGAAGTTCCCAGGCCAGAGACCGAACCCGTACCACAGCAGTGAAAATGCTGGTCCTTAACCTACTGAGCCACCAGGGAACTCCAGCAGCTAGCTATCTAGTGGACACGGTTTTAAGACCTATTTCTGTAGGAAACACCAGACGGTCTTGTCTTAGCTTCGAAATCTGATACACAAAGTGTGAAGACATGGTTAAGACCAATGGTCGGCACCACAAGGTTTGGGTCGATTCACTTTTATTTAGGCAAATTGAGACATGACATACAATTCATTATAGTCTCAGTTTGTCCAGTACAGAGAGGAGAGGATGTGACTGGGTACCTATGATGTAATTCTTAAAAATCCCAATTTTAATAAAGTTCATTTAGCTATGTGTTTTAAAGAGTAACACAGTGATTTAAGGCATAGAATCCTTCAAAGGCAAGTCTTTCCATGCTACACCGCCATTATCAGTCTGATTTCAATCCCCTAAACCATGTGGTTACTGCCACGTTCCAGCTTCCAGCCCTATCTTATAAATTAAAGGTGTGAGAACAACTTGCAGTAACTCAGGCTACACTGAGATGAGCAGCTGAAGGCCAGGTAGACTAAGATGCACTCTTTTTTTTTTGTCTTTTTTTTGCCTTTTCTAGGGCCGTTCCCGTGGCATATGGAGGGGATCCCAGGCTAGGGGTCTAATTGGAGCTGTAGCCACGGGCCTACGCCAGAGCAAAGGCAAATAATGCATCAGATAAATTTATAGCTAAAGAACTGAGAAACCAATGTTGGCATCATGGATTGATTGGTTAGTGGCTGTATTTGACAAGGAACTATTTTATGGAATTCAGACATGCTGAGAATTGCTAAAACTACAAATACACATCTGATGCTGGGAGGATTAGTCTACCAAAAGCGCCACCGACCTGGACTAAAAGAGACTGTGACTGTTGGAAACTTTAAAGCAAAGTTGCCCGGTAGCTCTACTGTTTTTGGTATATTTCTAGCCAGTGTTGACTAGCCCATGAATTTAGATAAGATATAAAAATACGAGAGGTAGGGAGTTCCCGTCGTGGCGCAGTGGTTAACGAATCAGACTAGGAACCATGAGGTTGAGGGTTCGGTCCCTGCGCTTGCTCAGTGGGTTAACGATCTGGCGTTGCCGTGAGCTGTGCTGTAGGTTGCAGACGTGGCTCGGATCCCGTGTTGCTGTGCCTCCGGCATAGGCCGGAGACTACAGCTCCGATTGGACCCCTAGCCTGGGAACCTCTATATGCCGCGGGAGCGGCCCAAGAAATAGCAAAAAAAAAAAAGACAAAAAAAAAAAAAAAAAATACAAGAGGTAAAACCTAGAAGGTGGAAAACAAATTACCTCTTTTTAATGGGCATACCATTTTATTAACACTTAAATTTCACTGTCAAACAATGCTGGCCACATATACAGATTTTTGAAATAAAGATCAATGGACAGGCAGCTTGAAGGGTGCTATGTGTTAAGCACAGAATAATACACTAACAATCAGAGAAAATCTAGGGGGTGACATAACTGTACACCTTTACACTCAAAGTAAAGTAACTGTATACTGGTACACCCAAGCTCTGCAATTGGAGGAAAAACCCACTTAGGATAAGAGGTCCTCAAATTATCTTTTTTTTTATGATTATACATCTAATAAGCCAATATACCTAATACCCTAAAATAATAGATATCAGTTAATTGCCATTTAAAAAATTAAACAATAACCAATATAAAATATATTAAAGAAAAATTCCATTTATAATAGGAACAAAAGAGGTTAAAAATCCCTACATACAAACCTAGGTAATGTTGAGACCCAATATCAAAAATTTTTAATACTCTTCTATTGAGTTTCAATAAAACAAAAAATAAAAAAGGAAGATAAATCAGGAGTTCCCGTCGTGGCGCAGTGGTTAACGAATCCGACTAGGAACCATGAGGTTGCGGGTTCGGTCCCTGCCCTTGCTCAGTGGGTTAGCGATCCGGCGTTGCCGTGAGCTGTGGTGTAGGTTGCAGACGCGGCTCGGATCCCGCGTTGCTGTGGCTCTGGCGTAGGCCGGTGGCTACAGCTCCGATTCAACCCCTAGCCTGGGAACCTCCATATGCCGCGGGAGCGGCCCAAGAAATAGCAAAAAGACAAAAAAAAAAAAAAGATAAATCATAATCTGGAAATAGGAAAACTCGGTGTTTAAATTATGTCAGTGCGTCTAAAATTAATCCATAAAGTCAAAGGACTCCTAACTGAAATGTAAATAGGAATTTCTAAAATGCTGAAGAAAAGATACTGAGCTTTATCTGGAAAAATAAGCATGCAAGAACGGCCAGGAAAATTTTGACCATAAAGAATAATGAGGAAGGACTAGGCTTGCCAACATTAAATCATCTTATGAAGTGGCAATAATTAAAACAATTTGGCAGAGGAGAAGATGTGGACAGATAAATGGAACAGGGTGGGAAGCCAAAAACATCAGACCCAAGCGCAAATGGAAATTTAGTGATAATGACGGTTTTTCAAATAAACAGAGAAAGAAGTGAAATTTCATAAATACTATTGTCATAACTGGTTATCCTTTTAGAAGAAGAAAGGGAAAAATACAAATGCTCATCTAACTTTACTAGATATCAAAAATTTTAAGATTAAAACATAAAATAATAGAAATTCTAAAAATAAAATCATGAGTACTTATATTCAAAATGTTAGCATGTTGAACCTTTCTATTCAGGTACAAACAAAGGAGAGGGAAAAAGAGAAAAATTACATATATAAACATTTATACTTCTGCATGGCTAAAATTCCCCAAACCAAATCAAAATACATTCCATAAGCCAGGAAAAATATTTTCACACAATTTATAACATGCATATAAAAATCAATTTAAAAAATTAAAAAAAATTTTATTTCCCCAATACAATTTTTTTTCTACTGTACAGCATGGTGAGCCAGTTACGCATACATGTACACATTCTTTTTTCTCACATTATCATGCTCCATCATAAGTGACGAGACATAGTTCCCAGTGCCACACAGCAGGATCTCATTGCTAATCCATTCCAAAGGCAATAGTCTGCATCTATTAACCCCAAGCTCCCAATCCATCCCGCTCCCTCCCCCTCCCCCCTGGCAACCAGGAGTCTATTCTCCAAGTCCATGAAAAAGTCAATTTTTAAAAAAATGAACAGCCCAGTAGGAAAAAAAGGATATGAACAAAAAGCAAATTGCAGGGAGGTAACAATATTTTTCCCAATCACAGAAAAGGTCCCGTATCTTACTCACTAATACAGAAGTGCAAATCCAACCAGGACCATTTGTAACACATATTGATGAAAATTAGAAACTTTCATGAGACCCAGTGCCAATAAGAGTGTGAGGCAAGATGTTTTCACATACTTGTGGCAGTCCTACACACTTTCTGGAAAGTCATAGGCAATTTGCATCAGAGTTTAACTATGAAGTTAACCCTTTGATTCTATAATCAATTCCATTTATGGGAAATTTTCCTATGGGTATGCTCAGAAAAATTTACTGAGAAATATAAACAAAGATGTTCATTATAGTCTTGTTGATGACACACACACACACACACACACACACACACACGAAGGACAGTAAGGAACCACAGCACCCCTAAGTTAGAGTTGATTTTTTTTTTTTAAGGGCAGCATCTGCGGCATATGGAGGTTCCTGGGCTAGGGGTCAAATAGGAGCTGGAGCTGCCGGCCTACACCACAGCCACAGCAACACCAGATCCAAGCCGCATCTGCGACTTACACCACAGCTCGTGGCAATGCCCGATCCTTAACCCACTGAGTGAGCCCAGGGATCGAACCTGCACTCTCATGGATATTAGTGCGGTTTGTTAACCACTCAGCCACGAAGGGAACTCCAGAGATTTCTTAAATTGGATAAGAACAGCCCCCACAGTCTGTAGCTATGATTAATCTTCTGTTTGCAGTTTCTTTTCTTTTTGAATTTTCAACTTTCCTCTAAATGCCTAGAGAGTTTGAGTCAACTCTCACCTTTGGCACTTAACATTTACTCTTGGAGAAAAAAAAAAACCCATTCCTGATTCACTCCTGTTTGTCCCAGTAAATATGATCACTATTTATCAATATCCAAATTCTCTCTACTTCCAAGGATATGGGGCAATCACACTTCCTGATGCTTGAAGTTGGTGCGGTTTACCAAGTTCACTCTGGCTGATGAAGGGCAAGTGGAAGTGGTTGAAGAGCCACTGATGGATTTTCCATACACCTGCTACCGTAATTAGTTATAATCTAGACAGTGAAACTTTTGTCAGCCTTTGTCTCCACGGGAGGACTGCGGAGGACCCCTCACTGCTGCTAACAAGGTATAGTCTGATGAACAATAGACCGCTCTGTTTTAAAATGCTGGAGAGGGGGTGGAGAAAAGGGAACCCTCCTGCACTGTTGGTGGGAATGTAAATTGGTACTACCATACGACCCAGCCATCCCACTCTTGGGCATATACCCGGACAAAACTTTCCTTGAAAAAGACACATGCACCCGCATGTTCACTGCAGCACTTTTCACAATAGCCAAGACATGGAAACAACCTAAATGTCCATTGACAGACAACTGGATTAAGAAGATGTAGTATATATACACAATCAAATACTACTCAGCGATAAAAAAGGACAAAATAATGCCATTTGCAGCAACTTGGATGGAACTAGAGACTTTCACACTAAGTGAAGTAAGTCAGAAAGAGAAAGACAAGTGCCATATGATTTCACTTATATCTGGAATCTAATATATGGCACAACTGAATCTTTCCACAGAAAAGAAAATGGACATGGAGAATAGACTTGTGGTTGCCAAGGGGGAGGGGGAGGGAGTGGGATGGACTGGGAATTTGGGGTTAATAGATGCAAACTATTGCCTCTGGAATGGGTAAGCAATGGGATCTACTGTATAGCACTGGGAACTATGTCTGGTCACTTGTGATGGAGCATGATAATGTGAGAAGAAAGAATGTATACATGTATGTGTGGCTGGGTCACCTTGCTGTGCAGCAGAAAATTGACAGAACATGTGAATCAACTATAATGGAAAAAATAAAAATCATTATAAAAAATAAATAAAACCCACACAATCTTTCAAAAAAACAAAAAACAAACCATCTTTTTCTTTTAGGGCAGAGGCATTTGGGATGTGTCTGTTACTGCAGCCTAACCTAGTCTCTCCTAGCTGATGTCTTGCCTATGACTAACGACAATTTACTGCATATACAAAACTACTGTCACTTTCTAAAATAGAGTAAACACTGTTGAGAGCTCCCAGAAAAATTCCAATAACATAACTATTTTGAAGGGTCCCACTCTTGGTTCCACCTGAGTTTACAGGAGTTGAGAATAAAGGAGAATCCAAGATTCACAGTAAGACGGATCCATTTTCTACAGGTTGCCTCCAAAATTTTGTGGCGGATGAACGTGCCTCTGATGAACTGTTTTAGGTCACAGCTGCAGCTAGGATTCCATCCCTGGCCGGGGAACTTCCATATGCCATGGGTGTGGCCTTAAAAAAAAAAAAAAAAAAGCAAAAGAGGAACAAAACACACACATTCTGGCCAATGCAGAAAGATAGAGTGAAAAGAAAGATGGATGGAGATAAAGAGATTTTATTTCAACTCCCGATCCTTGTAAGAGGGCCTCAGTGTATGACTTGCTCTTCTAATTTCACAGGACTTTTTTTTGTGGCCATGCCTGCAGCATGTGGAAGTTCCCAGGCCAGGGATTGAACCTGGTGCCACAGCAATGTCAATGGGGACTCCTCAACCCGCTAGGACTTCTTGTGAGGATGGCATGTGACAAGGCTCGCACAAGGATAAGACCGTGCAAAATACATCTAAAAATAAAACATTGTCGGAGTTCCCGTTGTGGCGCAGTGGTTAACAAATCTGTCTAGGAACCATGAGGTTGCAGGTTTGATCCCTGGCCTCGCTGAGCGGGTTAAGGATCTGGCGTTGCCGTGAGCTGTGGCGTAGGTCGCAGACGTGGCTCGGACCCCTCGTTGCTGTGGCTGTGGTGTAGGCCGGCAGCTACAGCTCCGATTGAACCCCTAGCCTGGGAACCTCCATATGCCGTGGGAAGCAGCCCTAGAAGAGGCAAAAAGACAAAAACAAAAACAAAACCAAAAAAACCCATTGTACACACAGCTGCAAATGCCTTCAAGCACCCAATGTATCAAAGCCTTACACACCTACCTTGCTCCTTCTCCCCTCAGATAAAAACCAACACTAAGCCTCTCACAGGCCCAGGCCACCCCGACTTCCTGGGAATGGTGGGAATCTACTAAAACGTCCCCCCTCTACCACAGTGATGGGCATTCCCCTGGGGCTGGGGAGTCAGCCCTGAGCCAGTCAGGCCTAGGAAAAAAGCAGGTGTCCAAGTCCCTCCTATGGGGTCACTGCCATAGTTTACCAATGACCATGAGGCAGACCACACCCAAAGTGAAGACAAGACATCAGAGTTGAGAACCAAGAAAAGATGGAGCCGTCTGTCAAAAAGTCAGTAAAAGTTGTTAAGCTTCCCCATGATGTTAGTAGAGAGAGAGACACAACAAAACAAAACACAACAAAACACCACCAGGGCAGAAAGGGGCACAGCGGTCAGTAAATGAGGCCGGACATGGAGTGAATGGTTCTTCCTCATAGACTGAGATGCTGAATCCATTGCAGGGCCTTCGTAGCAAAGAGGGAGGAAGATCAGGAAACAATCAAGACTTTGCAGAGGCGTCTCCAGAGGAAGTGAAGAAATGCATGCACGGCTCAGTACCACGTGGACCCAAGGGAGGGCTGGTCAGTCTAGCCTGGCTCCAGAGGACACTGTGGGAGGCACTGCTGGTGCTGCTTTAGAAGAAAAGCCTCTGAGAAAGGGTGTAGGAAAGAAGGCAAACAGGGTACCACTCCTTCCATAAAAAGTAGATGAAGATTTCCTGAAAACTCTCAGCTTGTGACACCTTCATGATTTCTCCAGACTCAGATGAAACAAAACAGACGACTCTTAACTACATCTCAGGTAACCAAAGTTAAGGTTTAGCGAAGCCTTACATTTCTCCGATTTAAACACATCAGGTTTCCTCGAAGCTGAGGAAGGGTTCTGAACCTCTTAAAGTATCTCTTAGAGTCCAAGGAACAGCTTTAAAGCATGTTATAAAATGAGTAACTCTTTGGTGGATAAGGGCTCCTTTTCATTTTGTAAATTCAGGGGGAAAAATATGCAAAATCTATACACAGTCTATTGTTTGATATGCGAGGAACAAATGTTACAGTCAGCAAAAAGTGCATGTAATTTTAATTATCTTAAGTGGAAACTCCTACTATGGGAGTTTGCAGAGGAAATCCACAAAATGGAAATTATTCTGGGAAAAGATTCTAATAGAGAACAGGGCTGTGTGGAACAAACCCCCTAAGGCCACATGGGACGCCTGGAAAACATGCCCCAAACACAAGGCAAGACTGTTACCACGGTATGTTTTCAGCCTTCCCGTTTCTGAAAGAAACTGTCTTACGGAGGACGAACTGAGACAAAGCCTTTGACTAACTCACTAGATTCCTGTAGCTCCAGGCAAAGATTTTCCTGCAGCCACGTGGGATGTGAGGACGGAATGTGGGGGTGGCACATGGTGATTTGAGGTCCACAGTGACTCTGTTGAAGCTTACGCCCAAACAGTGAATTTCAGAAAACAACACTGAAATCACTGCTGGGCTGAAAATAGAGAACTTCACATTCACATACATCTTCCTCATCTTATCTCATTCAAGAGCATGCCTGGCTTTGTAAAATTCACACACTTCTATTTTAAAGATAGCACAGAGACCCAAAGCGATAGAGCAGTGAGTTTAAGATACAACTAACAGGATTATATATCCAGACAAACCTGCAATTCAAAAAGATACATGCACCTGTATGTTCACTGCAGCACTAGTCACAACAGCCAAGACATGGAAAAAAAACCTAAGTGTCCACTGACAGATGAATAGATTAAGATGTACAGATACACAATGGAATACTACCCAGACATAAAAAAGAATGAAATAATGCCATTTGCACCAACATGGATGCAAATAGAGATCCTCGTACTAAGTGAGGTAAGTCAGAAAGAGAAAGACAAATACCATATAATATAACTTAAATTTGGAATCTAAAATAGGGCACATTTGGAATGGATTAACAATGAGATCCTGCTGTGTAGCACTGGGAACTATGTCTATTCACTTATGATGGAGCCTGATAATGTGAGAAAAAAGAATGTATACATGTATGTGTAACTGGGTCACCATGCTGTACAGTAGCAAAAAAAATGTATTGGGGAAATAAAAAAAAATTAAGATATGGCACAAATGAATCTATCTACAAAACAGAAATAGGCTCACGGACATGGAGAACAGACTTGTCATTGCCACGGGGGATGGAGTGGGATGGACTGGGAATGTGGGGTTAGTAGATGCAAACTGTTACCTTTAGAATGGGTGAGCAATGGGGTCCTTCTGTAGAGCACAGGGAATTACACATCCCATCACTTATCACAGGGCACGATGGAAGACAGTACGAGAAAAAGAATGCAGGAGTTCTCGCTGTGTCACATTGGGATTGGTGGTGTCCTGGGAGCGATGGGATGCAGGTTTGATCCCTGGCTGGCATAGTGGGTTAAGGATCCCGTGCTGCCACAGCTGCAGCTTAGGTCATGACCATGGCTTGGATCTGATCCCAGGCCAGGGAATTCCATATGCTGTGGGGTGGCCAAAAAAGAAAAAAAAAAGAATGCATACACACAGACTCTTTTCATTATGGTTATTACAGAATATTGAATATGATTCCCTGTGTAAGTAGGACCTTGCTGTTTAACCATTCTTTTTGGCTCTGCCCACAACATGCAGACATTCTCAGGCCAGGGATTGAATCTGTGCCACAGAGTGACACACCAGATCCTTAACCGCTAGGCTACCAGATAACTCCCTATCCATTCTATATATACTAGTTTTTTTTGTTTTTTTTTTTGGCTTTTTGGCTTTTTGGCTTTTTTGCTATTTCTTGGGCTGCTCCTGCGGCACATGGAGGTTGCCAGGCTAGGGGTTGAATCGGAGCTGTAGCCACCGGCCTACGCCAGAGCCACAGCAACACGGGATCCGAGCCGTGTCTGCAACCTACATTGAAAGCAGCTCATGGCAATGCCGGATCCTTAACCCACTGAGCAAGGCCAGGGATGGAACCCGCAACCTCATGGTTCCTAGTCGGCTTCGTTAACCACTGCGCCACGACGGGAATTCCTATATATACTAGTTTGATTCTACTAATCCCAAACTCTCAATCTGTCCCTCTCCCCCTTGGCAACCACAGATTCGTTCTTTATGTCTGTGAGTCTATTTATTTTTAAATTAGGTATTTTACTCCAAGTCTTTTATGATGAACAAATAAAAAGCCCCTCTTTTATTTTTGGTCTCAAAACCCCAAGTAACTGCAAAAATAAGTAAGTTTATTTGTTCACCCCTTCCTAAATACATTTATTTATACATTTATTCATTTATACATACATATATTCATATGAATATATATTCATATATTCCCTCTGCCCCCAAAGCAGGCTGGTTGTGTGAATGTTAAAGAAATGGCATGATCCTAGGACGCAGCGAGGTGGCATTTGGAATTCACCCTCCCAATGGATTCCCCCTTCATCTGGAAGAGGTCAGGGGTCTCTTGTGACATCCCCAGAGCACACACCTGGGAACCTGACCTGCTCTGTATCACCTCTTAAGATGCACCTCCATCGATTAAAGGAGGTGGAGACTGACAGCGGCAAAAAGATCCAGAGAGGCCACGGCCCCGGAGCCAGTGGGAGGATGTGTGCCCCTTGGGCCAGAACGACCACCTGCTGCCGTTGCTGGGCCTTCCCTAACTCTCTGCACATTACAGGGCTGCCCTGAGTGACAGCATCGTCTCTGCTCCTTTTCCGGTCACTACCCTCCTGTCTTCTCTAACACGTCTTGCCCATGACCCACGGCTGCCAGCCCTCCCCATGCGACATCCCAACCTCGCTACCTAGTAAACAGAACAACAAAACAACAAACATTTATTTTAAGGAAAACTTTGTATCAGGGACCCTACTAAGTACATTCTGTAGATGATCTCATTTAATCCTTATAATAAACCATAAAGAAATCCCCATTGCGTCAATGAAGAAAATGAGATTCAAAGGAATCTAGTCATGTGCCCAAGATCAAACAGCTTGCAAGCAGCAGATCCATGAGGGGAGACCGGCCAGAGGGCCACTCCCAGGTGGTACACCAGCAGCTGCAGTTTTCTGCAACCAGCATCAGCAACCATCAAACATGAAGTGGATGGAGTCCAGGGCAATGTTTCTCAGATGTGAATGCTGTGCACCCTAATTTAAAAAACTTTCAGAATGGGAGAAAATAGTTTCAAACGATGCAACCGACAAGGGCTTAATCTCTAGAATATATAAGCAATTTATATACCCCAACAGCAAAAAAGCCAATCAATCAATGGAAAAATGGGCACAAGACCTGAATAGACTGTTCTCCAAGGAAGATATACAGACGGCCAGCAAACACATGAAAAAATGCTCAACATCACTGATTGTAAGAGAAATGAAAATCAAAACTACCATGAGATACCACCTCACACCAGTCAGAACGGCCATCATTAATAAATCCACAAAGAACAAGTGCTGGAGGGGGTGTGGAGAAAAGGGAACCCTTCTGCACTGTTGGTGGGAATGTAAACTGGTACAGCCACTATGGAGAACAGTTTGGAGATACCTTAGAAATCTACACATAGAACTTCCATATGACCCTGCAATCCCATATATCTGGGCATATATCTGGACAAAACTCTACTTAAAAGAGACACATGCACCCGCATGTTCACTGCAGCACTATTCACAATAGCCAGGACATGGAAACAACCCAAATGTCCATCGACAGATGATTGGATTAGGAAGATGTGGTGTATATATACACAATGGAATACTACTCAGCCATAAAAAAGAATGACATAATGCCATTTGCAGCAACATGGATGGAACTAGAGAATCTCATACTGAGTGAAATGAGCCAGAAAGACAAAGACAAATACCATATGATATCACTTATAACTGGAACCTAATATCCAGCACAAATGAACATCTCCACAGAAAAGAAAATCATGGACTTGGAAAACAGACTTGTGGCTGCCTGATGGGAGAGGGAGGGAATGGGAGGGATCGTGAACTTGGGCTTATCAGACACAACTTAGAATAGATTTATAAGGAGATCCTGCTGAGTAGCATTGAGAACTATGTCTAGATACTCATGTTGCAAAAGAACAAAGGGTGGGGGGAAAATGTAATGTATACATGTAAGGATAACTTGATTCCCTTGCTGTACAGTGGGAAAAAAAAAAGTAATAATTTTAAGAGGATTATAGCTAGAAAATGAGTGCAGTTTTTTTGGTTTTTGTTTGTTTGTTGGTCTGTTTTTGGCTGTAACCATGACATGCTGAAGTTTCTGGGCCAGGGACTGAACCCATGCCACAGCAGTGACCAGAGACACAGCAGCAGTGACAGTGCTGGGTCCTTAACCCATTGAGCCACCAGGGAACTCCTGAAAATGAGTATATGTTTTTCTCAGGAGCAAACAGCAGAATGCCTTGAAAGAACTTAGAAATAAAGACTGTGCTTTAGGAATTCAGCTCATCATCTTGGGCATCTGAGCAACTTCAAATGGGCATTTTGGATGTGAACCAGCTCCCTGGACACATGGCTGGATCCATGGGGAGGTACCACCATACTGAACGTATTTAAAGGACATGTACATCAATAGGAAGCTTGGCAAATCTCAGAGCGGTGGAAATGAAGAGTGGAAAAGACAAACGTTGTCTGGGCTCACTGAATCCACGCGGGAGAACAGGGTCCAGGAAGCGGGGTCGTAGCGGTAGGTGTCCCTTGAGATGGACACATGCGTATCAGGCCATCTTCGGTTAACGTGGAACACGTTCCGCTCATGTAATTCTCTTCCCTCTAAGAAGGGAGCTGCCTATTGAACTTCACCAAGAGGGAGAACAGAGGACCAGGGCAATGCCAATACCTGTTCCATCTGCCCAGGGTCATCTGGCAGAGCCACCTTGAGCAAGTGATGGAAGCCTATGAGCTGGATCAGCCAAGGGCAGGGACAAATTCTGAGCCCACGTCTTGGAATTCACGGAGGTGATCACTACTGAATGAGCGTCACCACACACAGTCTCCTTGGTCTTTCAGGGACCGGAACAACCAGACACACCTTTGTCTGAGTGGATTTACCTTTTCACCATCTCTCCCTGGTTCTCCTCTGTACCCCGGAAGTCCGCGTGCTCCCTAAATGAACGGCAGAATAAAATTCTGTTAGTTATGTCTGTTGGTTCACTAAAAATGGTATCTCTCAAATATGGACAGAAGGATCACATACTTGTATTCCTGGGGATCCTGGAACACCTGGGGATCCCGCCACGCCCTGATATCCCTGAAGAAAAGCAAATAAAAAATAATTTATATTTCAACATGTTCATGAAGAGCGGCCCCCCCGTTTCAGAATTCACTCCTTCTCATGTTCTTACAGCTATGACTTCACCCAGTGACTGTTTAAGAAACCAAAGTAACAAAGTGGCCAATGCTTAATAAGGAATTCACATCCTTCAGTCTTTAGGAACAAAGCCTTGAATATCTCTTGTTCAATACAATTCTCCAGAAACGCTTCACTGAAAAGGAAGGCTCTGGGAGGGAAATACAGAGCTAACGTTCATAGTTCCTAAAGAAATGTTTAGGAGTTCCTGACATGGCTCAGCGGAAAGGAATGAGGAACCATAAGGTTGCGGGTTCGATTCCTGGTCTTGCTCAGTGGGTTAAGGATCTGGCGTTACTGTGAGCTGTGGTGTAGATCACAGACACAGCTCGGATCTGGTGTTGCTGTGGCTGTGGTGTGGGCTTGCAGCTGTACCTCCAACTCATGCCCTAGCCTGGGAACCTCCATATGCCATGGGTGCGGCCCTAAAAAGCAAAAAAAAAAAAAAAAAAAAAAAAAAAAAAATTAAAAGAAATATTCAGCACGTTAAAAACATACTCAATATATATTTAAGAGAAAACACCTGATTGGAGGATTAAACAAACGTTACAGACTTTTATTGTATTTTTTGTCTTTTTAGGGCCGCATCTGTGGCATATGGAAGTTCCCAGGCAAGGGGTTGAATCAGAGCTGTAGCCACCAGCCTGTGCCCTAGCCACAGCAACTCGGGATCTGAGCTGAGGCTGCGACCTACACCACAGCTCACTGCAACGCTGGATCCTTAACCCACTGAGTGGGGCCAGGGATCGAATCCACGTCCTCATGGGTACTAGTCGGGTTTGTTACCACTGAGCCACAATGGGAACTCCCGGGATTAAACAAACGTAATATACTTTTAAGCCACCTGAGTTAAGCTCTGGAATAAACGACACCTGGATAAATGTCATCCTTCAGGGTACGTATGCAACAGACTCTGGGCTGCACATCACATTCCTGATGTGACCCAGGAGCATGGCTGTGACCTGTCTGCTGAAGTAAGGGCCCCTTTCCTCTCCACTGCTCCCTACACACTCCTCCAGAAACCAGAGCCTTGGTAACACAGCACAACGCTTTCAGACAGAGGCAAACTATTCAGCTATTCACTATTCACTCAGCTCATGGCAATGAAACTCCAAAATAAACCTGCAGGTCCTCAACATTTATCTAGCTTTCCCAGGGATGAGCTGGACCACCTGGCACCTGCCAACATCTACCCTCTTATTCACGTTCCTTCTTTCTCGGATCTCGTGGGTTTGGGTAGTTTTCTATCATCAATAGTTATTAACAGACCTCACTAATGGGTCCAGTTACAGATTCGTTCTCAAATCTAAACACTTCACTTCTGTGTGGCTGCTCATAGATAGCTGCATAGATCTTGTATTCACCCGCTCACTTGTCAGTACATTTTTAGCTGCTTTTACTTTATTTTACTTTATTATTATTATTATTTTTGCCATTTAGGGCTGCACCTGTGGCATCTGGAGGTTCCCAGGCTAGGGGTCCAATCAGAGCTGTAGCTGCCGGCCTGTACCACAGCCACAGCCATGTGGGATCCGAGCTGCGTCTGCGACCTACAGCACAGCTCACGGCAACGCCAGATCCTTAACCCACTGAGCAAGGCCAGGGATCGAACCTGCGTCCTCATGGATGTTAGTCAGATTCGTTAACCGCGGCGCCACGACGGGAGCACCACTTCATTTTATTTTAATTTTTGGCTGTGTCATGGCATGTGGAAGTTCCTGGGCCAGGGATCAAATCCTGCCACAGCACTGATGATGCCGGATCCTTAACCACTAGGCCACCAGGGAACCCCCTTTTGCTGCGATTTTAGAGACATCAGAATTCCCTGCTTTTCCACTCCCATTTTCAAATATGCCTTTTACCATTCTTTGCTAGCTTTAATAACAATAGCAATAATAATAATGGTTGTCTCAGAAAGACCAGTCTCAGGTTATTGTTTTTTCTTTGACATGCACTTGCATTTCTCATTTTGTAAGATGCTCCCAGTCACTGCGGGAAGGCGGGGGGACTACATAATTTCTATCACCAACCATCAGCCCTTCCTCCACACCTCATTTGGTTATTCGTACAATGTACCTTATGCTTTCTCCAGCACTCCTCAGGCTAAAATGTTGCTCTTGAGTCCACGGCCCCATCCTTAAACATCTTATTTCACCCATGAACCCATCTCATAACCAACCTTTTCATACTCCATACAAAACAACTGCATTTTTCAGGAGTTCCCATCATGGTGCAGTGGTTAATGAATCTGACTAGGAACTATGAGGTTGTGGGCTCGATCCCCGGCCTTGCTCAGTGGGTTAAGGATCCAGCATTGCCCCGAGCTATGGTGTAGGTCGCAGATTCGGCTTGGATCTGGCGTTGCTGTGGCTGTGGTGTAGGCCGGCGGCTACAGCTCTGATTAGACCCCTAGCCTGGAAACCTCCATGTGCTGCGGGTGCGGCTCTAAAAAGGACAAAAGACAAAAAAACCCCAAAAAACCAAAAGCCCTGAATTTTTCAAACCCACCATTTGCTCCCTGGGGTGACTCTGGCTCTGTTACTGGATTATGTGCTCCTTTGAGATGAGGGACTGGGTATCATTTATTTGTATATTTTTTGCCTTGAACAGAGCATTGGCCACATTTTTTGTTAATCAAACATTGGAAGAATTCACCTCCAAGTCATCCACGCCGCACACAAGTGTGAAAAATCTCTCGCCCCAAGAACCATGTTTGCTTGGGTGGCTTCCAAGAGCAAACTGAAATTTAGTAACACCATGTGGCTCACGTTCTCACGGTCAGTGAGAAGAAAGCTGGTGTGCCTGCCACTCTGGTTATCACTGTCCTCACCTCAGCCACTGTGGAAGTAGAGGGACCTGGGAGTGCATGTCAGTGTTCACTGCTCACACCCGCCTACACAGAGTTAGCTTACTTTTTGTCTTTTGAGGGTCACACCTGTGGCATATGGATGTTTCCAGGCTAGGGGTCGAATTGGAGCTGCAGTTTTTAGCCACAGCCACAGCAATGCCGGATCCAAGCCACATCTGCGACCTACACCATAGCCACAGTAGTGCTGGATCCTTAACCCACTGAGAGAGGTCAGGGATTGAACCCGCATCCTTATGGATACTAGTTGGGTTCCTTACTGCTGAGACACAACAGGAACCCCCTAGTGGCGTTGACCTATCAATGCCACTGCCTAGGGTATTTCTCAGATCCTTCAAAACCCTGTGTGCACCCTCTGGACAGTCTGACCGAACAACACGCTGTTGTAATTGGGAGAAATAATCATCGCAGCGGTGTACATAGTATTTCTCACCTTCCAGCCTCAGGACTTGACATGTGTTAATTCGCTTAATCCTCATGACCACCCTTTAACGCAGGTTCTACACTATCCTCATTTTCAGATGAGGAAACTGAGGCACAGAAGCTGAGTAACTTGGCCAAAGTCACATCACTGGGAAGTTGACAGGGCGGATGGAAACACCCTCTTGTCCGCAAATGCTGCCTGGTCGTTAGACACTACGATTCTAGAAAGGTTCAAGGAAGTCCATTTGCCAGATTCCTTTTCAATCGTCTAGCATTCTGAAGACCCAGAGGAAAGGAATGCTCGTAAGATTCCTCAAAAGAAAGTTACCATGGAGACTATTTATCAAAATCGTTGGTCATCAGCAAAGTTCACATTTCATGGATTATTTTCTTTCACTTTTTTTTTTTAAAGTTACGCCAAATGTCGTATCTGCTTTATGACTTTTTTTCAGAAAGTTCATCTTCTATAGAAGATCAAGAGTGGCCGTGCTCATGTCACCCTTTCGAAGAAGAGGTAACTTGATGTGTGGCATTTGTTCCAGAGGACGCATCATATTTTAATGGCTTAAAGCAACGTGGAGTTGACCCAGACAGTGTTCCCAGCTCACCTCTGACTCACAGTGTGACTGACCTCAGGCAGAGTCGTCACACCCCAAATCCCGGGAAGGCATCGCAGTGAAGTGGAAAGACAATGATTTTTAAAATTGGAAAAGAATTTCTACTCTTCCCTCGACTTTCTGTGGGACTTTGGCCAAGTCATTTTGCCGAGTTTAGCCTCAGTTTCTTCCCATAAAGCAGGAGAATAATAACCACTTCACTTCTGAAAAGAAACACATGGACTCACAGGTGAAAATGTTTGGCAGGCGTGAGCATCTCAGTAAATGCCAGCTGCTCTCTCTTCTTCAGATTCAGTGACTAGCGTATAAAGCATAGGACACATCTGCACAAGCGTATGCTGGAGCCTTAACGGCCACCTCTAGGGAATGAGGAAGGGCAGGTCCGGCCATCACACCCTGGCTTGCCTTTTGTTCAACATGCCTGCAGATCTAAGGCTGAACATGGGAACAAGGCCTCTGTGTATTTCCTAATGGCCCCATTTGCTTTGTCTTCGGAAGACTGCAATATAGGAATAATAAACGCTTCCCACGGTCTGAGAGCCAGCCTGGTGCTTTTTTAATGCACAATGAGAGGCATTCTCGAAAACTTAGTTGTATAAAGAAATTCAAAGATTATTTTAGAAGCTAGAGGAAGCATGATTAGCAACAAAGTAAAGAAAAACCAAAACCACATCCAAGCTGGGGATCCCAGGGCAAGTCCCCAGAAGAAATTGGATGAAATTCGGAAAAACCAACTTCGGATGAAAAAAAAATCAGGAAAATAAAGGTTAACGAGGAGGAATATTTACAACGCAGAACAATTTCCAAGAGGAGTAAGAAATGAAACATTGGTTGACTCATCGCAGGGTACACTAAAACAAGAAAAATGCCCAGCAATAGGAAAAATGCTAAGCTTTTTGTATGGCTTACTGAATACACACGTTTTATGTTTCTTCACAGAACTGTGGCTGTCACAGGATCCCTGACTGCTTAATTCTGTTCAACATGAGTTTTGCCATTTGCAATTATTAGCAGGTCCAAATACCCACCCTATCCCCAACTGCAAGATTTCTGACAGTATGTAAGTCTTTTCCATGTTCATGCAAAGTCTCTGTAAATGAGTCATCTTTTAGGAAAAAAATATTCTCGCTGCCAAATTGTAGGGTTGAAGAATACAGAATCCATTTCTTTCCTTCCATGATTCATAGCTACAATGCTCCAGGAAAGATGTATAGCTTTGAAAAGGAAATTAAGAAAATAAAACCATCGACTATGCAAGGGTCACCATCTCTTTGGAGCCCCATTCTAATCATACCGTAAAACATTCTGCTGATCGAAACTTATAGATCTTTTTTTCAGTCGTGAGGAGAGAGTTACTGGCTTCCTTTAAATACTCTAAACTTAGAAACGAGAATAAAATCTGAGAGAAATTACTTTGGATGTCACTCTTCTTTTTCACATGTACGAATGTGATTTAAATTTCTGCTTTATATTTAAATAGTTTTCTTCAATGTTTCCCCAAGTTCCAAAAGATTTTCTTAGGCACACAGCCGGGGTAACTAGGTAACTAGCATCAAATGTATACTCTTAATGGCCACTGCAGATTCTTCCAGTTGTTGGCGGACTTGATAGCTCTATACAGCTGAGTTCTAAGATGTGCGTGTGAATCTGTCTTTCCAGCACTAACTACTAGAGAGACTAACCGCCTAACCCATTTCTATACTTTCACTGATTGCCCTAATTTCTTGAGTAATGGACCACATAAAGATATGTAAAATTATGCCCGCAGGAAGATCTCAGAAAGCACTGTGATGTTACAGGGGATGCCGGGCAGGTAAGGGAAGCTTTCGGAAAGGACAAGCTCAAAGACACCGTTAAGGGAGCACAGTGCATCAGTGTATGCTGCAGCGTGACAGGGTGAGGCACATCCAAGGTGAAGAAGGGGGGTGGGGGGAGGAGGCTGCCAAACAGGACCAGAATGGGGGCTGGAGGGCGGGCACGCAGCTTTGTGGGTCTGATGATGGACTGTGATCTTCACCCAAGCCCCTCGACCAGGGGCTCCCAACATCAGACGTGAGCTTTGCAAGATCATCTGCTCTGCCATGCAGGACAGATGAGCCAGGAGGGAAACGCATGAAGATGAGCTGGGAGAACCTGCAGGAGAGAATGGGAGGCAGGACCCGCGTCCACTCCGGGGGGGGGGGGGGGGCTGGACTTGTGGTGAGATGCCCCAGTCTGGCTTATGTGGCGAGATGGCTGATGATAGCACTGACTGGGAGAGAGTCTCTAAGGAAAATATAGTTTAATATGAAGTAGCACAAACATTTGAAAAATATTTTTATGGATGCATATAAACAATTTGAGAAGCTGTACGCTTCTGGGGAATAAAAAAAATAGAACTTCCACTTCATCATCATCATCATTATTTTTCCTTTTTAGGGCTGCACCCGTGGAATATGGAGGTTCCCAGGCTAGGGGTCAAATCAGAGCTACAGCTGCCGGCCTACACCACAGCCACAGCAACGCCAGATCCGAGCTGTGTCTGTGACCTACACTGCAGCTCACAGCAACACCGGATCCTTAACGGAACTCCCACTTCAAATGAAAGCAAACCATATGGATCTTCTTTGACTTTCAATGGGGTTACGTCCAGAAAAACCTGTCTTAAGTTGAAAATATCCTGCGTTAAGAATGCATTGAGTACACCCAGCCTATCCATGACCATGGCCAATCCCGGCCTGCCTTTAGCGGCTCCGAACACGTCCGTTGGCCTCCAGTTGGGCAAAACCATTGACCTCCACATTGCTGGCCCTGGAAAAGACCAACATTCAAAATCTGAAGCACAGTTTCCCCTGAAAGCATTTCGCTTCTGCCCCATGGTAAAGCTGAAAAATCATGACGTCAAAACACCCGAAATCGAGGGCGGTGTCTGTAGGTGAAACTTAATCCGGCTCTAAGTCTCCCTCCCTGAGGTAAAGGGGGGTGATGATGACGAAGTAACACCATCCACTTTCCTATAATAAGGTGCCTTGAGTTGAAGCACGTGGAAGGAAAACATTGCCTTGTTTTCACAATCTCTGCAGAGACAGCTCTGTCCTCAGACACAGATTGGGTCACACTTTGGTAAATTGCCTTGTTCTCTGAGAGAGGCTACACTTAAAGTTATGCCAAGCTTCTTTCAAAAGAAGAGGGCACAGCTTTTTAAGGTAATGGATCATCAATGTAATAATTCTTATTTTCCAACCTAAATCTCGACACTTAGGCTTTATGATAAAAGGATGAGGACAGCTAACCTCATTCCCTCTTGACCCGCTATCTTTTCACCATAGTGCTGCCTACTCTCTGATATGATTTACTGATTTATTATTTTATCACTAAAATTTATTATCTATCCTCCCTACTGGGATGTGAGCATCAAAACAGCAGGATATGTTTTCTGTTTTGTTCATTCTCTACTCCCTTAGTCTAGAAGAGCGTCAGAAAAACAGTAAACACCCAACAAATATGTGGCCTGTGTGTGGATGAATGAAAGAATAAATAAATAAGCAAACATATAAATATTGAGTCCAACCAGGCACCACTATCCAGAGCTCTGAGAATAATAGTAGAGACAGCTCTGCATTCATGCAGATTCCAATCAAAAGACCACGCAATGTAGGCAGAAACGGACCTTTAAAATCACAAATGCTATTTTTCACAGAACTCAAACAAAATATTTTAAAGTTTGTTTGGAAGCACAAAAGACCCAGAATTAGCCAAAGACATCCTGAGAAAGAAAAATGGAGCTGCAGGAATCAGGCTTCCTGATTTCAGACTACACTACAAAGCAACAGTCATCAAAACCACATGGTACTGGCACAAAGACAGACATATAGATCAGTGGAACAGGATAGAAAGCCCAGAATTAAACCCACGCACCTACAGCCAACTAATCTATGACAAAGGAGGCAAGAATATACAATGGAGAAAGGACAGCTTGTTCAAGAAGTGGTGCTGGGAAAACTGGACAGCCACATGTAAAAGAATGAAATTAGAACACTTCCTAACACCATACACAAAAATAAACTCAAAATGGATTAAAGACCTAGATATAAGACCAGACACTATCAAACTCCTAGGGGAAAACATAGGCCAAACACTCTCTGACATAAACGACAGCAACATCTTCTCAGATCCACCTATCAGAGTATTGACAACAAAAACAAAAATAAACAAATGGGACCTACTCAAACTTCAAAGTTTCTGCACAGCAAAGGAAACCCTAAACAAAACAAAAAGACAACCCACAGAATGGGAGAAAATCTTTGCAAGTGAATTGACTGACAAGGGATTAATCTCCAAAATTTATAAACACCTTCTGCAGCTCCATACCAAAAACACAAAGAAGCCTATCAAAAAATGGGCAGAAGACCTAAAAAGACATTTCTGCAAAGACGACATGCAGATGGCCAAGAAACACATGAAAAGATGTTCAACGTCACTCATTATTAGAGAGATGCAAATCAAAACCACTCCGAGGTACCACCTCACACCAGCTGGAATGGCCATCATCCAAAAGTCTACAAACAATAAGTGCTGGAGAGAGTGTGAAGAAAAAGGAACACTGTTGGTGGGATTGTAAATTGGTGCAACCGCTGTGGAAAGCAGTATGGAGATTCCTCAGAAACCTAAACATAGAACTACCATTTGATCCAGCAATCCTGCTCCTGGGCATCTACCCAGAGAAAACGACAACTCGCAAAGACACATGTACTCCAATATTCATTGTAGCACTATTTTCAATAGCCAAGACATGGAAGCAACCCAAATGTCCATCGACAGAGGAGTGGATCCAAAAGATGTGGTACATATACACAATGGAATATTACTCAGCCATTAAAAAGAATGAAATACTGGCATTTTTTGCAACATGGATGGACCTAGAAACTATCATGCTAAGTGAAGTCAGCCATACAATGAGACACCAACATCCAATGCTTTCACTGACATGTGGAATCTGAAAAAAGGACAGACGGAACTTCTTTGCAGAACAGATGCTGACTCACAAACATTGAAAAACTTATGGTCTCCATAGGAGACAGTTTGGGGGGTGGAGGGATGTGCCTGGGCTGTGGGATGGAAATCCTGTGAAATCAGATTGTTATGATCATTATACAACTACAGATGTGATATATTCATTTGAGTAATAAAAATTAAAAAAAATCACAAATGCTAGATGTGCCCCAAACAATTCCTTGAATAATTTAAATTAAATATACAGACAACATTCACGCATATATAATGCCTATGCACACACCACCACTGCTGTACGTACCCCATATAATATATAAAATAGAAGTCATCTACATAAGAGATGCATGAGATAAACATAGAAAGATCCATTGGTGAGATTTACATTAGCGGAGTTGCAGAAAAATGAAGTAAAGCTTTGTCCGGCAAAGCTTTATAGAAGAGACAAGTTTTCAATAACATTTGATTAGAGAGAAGGAAGATAAACTGGGTATTCTATCTGAGGAAACATCCACATTTTAGTTTATTGGTGAGACTCTCAGGATTGTGCATGTGTGTGTGTGTGGTTTATTGGTGAGACTCTCAGGAGCGTGTGTGTGAGTGTGCGCACATGCGCTCAGTGGCAGCGGGAGAGAGTAAGGCAAACATTTTGGCAAAGGATCCCGCATTGAAGGGAAGTGAGAGTTGGGGTAGAAGCTGTTCTCTCTAGAAGGATGTTTCATGTTCTTCATAATGAGGCTGCTTCTTGTAACTCTCTTTTCCAAGCTACATAATAGCTATTCCTTTGGCTTTTCTCCTAACATATACCATTTTCCAGGTCCTGCCTCTTTGCAGCACTCAGCCTCGCATTCCCCCAGCTTTTAAACTATTGAGTCCATGTTGCATTAAGAGTCTGAAGAGAGGAAGACATAAAAAGCCCGTCTCCTGGGTCCTATTGTTCTCTGACTAATTGTTCACCCCTGTCAAGCTTATTCGGAAAGGCTAAAAGCTGTTTCCTCCCTGTTCTTCCTTTGTGCACTACCTTTCCAGAGGATTTTAGAATTTCAGAGCAGCATCTTTGCTCGGATGACACCTGAAGCTCAGGAACCCCTCTCCAACAGACTTCCTTCCAAGGGAATTCCAGACCCATGTACCCCTGAAGGGTAGGGTCCTAAACCAGATCCAAGCCTCCAACAGCAGGGCTGCAGTCTTTCCTAACACAGACATCATGTATTACCAACAAAGCCAACATCTGCTTTAGCCTTTCAGGCATCACCTTACACGGGTTAATTCCTCTCTCGACAAGGTTGCATTTGAATACCACCTCCCAGACAAATACTCCAGTCGAACTGCACTCTGTCAGAATAGCCATTCTCCACATTCACCAAATTGTTTAGGATCTGCACATCAGCTCAAATGCCAAAGTGAATTCCCCAAATGAAGTCAAGGATCAACAGTTCTTTGTTCTGGGGGGAGGGGTGCACCTGCAGCGTATGGAAGTTCCCAGGCTAGGGGTCGAATAAGAGCTGCAGCTGCTGGCCTACGCCACAACCACAGTGAGGCAGGATCTGTGACCTACACCACAGCTCACGGCAATGCAGGATCCTTAACCCACTGAGAGAGGCTAGGGATCAAACCCACATCCTCATGGATGCTAGTCGGGTTCATTGCTGTTGAGCCACAACAGGAACGTCAAGGATCAACAATTCTTGAAAATTACAGAAAGTCAATGAACCTATCTCAGAGTATCTAATGCTCAAAAAAGAACCCTGGAAGAAATAGCAAGAGAAAAGAATAAATTGTGGTGAAACTGGACAATTCTAAATATTAAAAACCAACATATACTATTACATGTAGAATGGATAAGCAATGAGCTTCTACTATACAGCACAGGGAACTATATCCAATCTTTTGGGATAGAACGTGATGGAAGATACTATGAGGAAAAAAATGTATACATATATACATACATATATGTATGACTGGGTCACTTTGCTGTACAGCAGAAATTGGCACAACACTAAATCAGCAATACTTTAAAAA
Organism: Sus scrofa; assembly: GCF_054392235.1. Taxonomy (NCBI): domain Eukaryota; kingdom Metazoa; phylum Chordata; class Mammalia; order Artiodactyla; family Suidae; genus Sus; species Sus scrofa. Next base: position 38,077,461 of record NC_139389.1, on the reverse strand, counting down.
ACATCTAAAAATAAAAAATTACTGAAATATAACTGGGTCACTTTGCTGTACAGGAGAAATTGACAGACCATTGTCAATCAACTATACTTCAACAAAAAATTTAAAAAAATGTATAAGCCAAATAAATAGATGTTTACAACATAGATAGCAAAGGATTAATTATCTTAACGTATTAGAAGCTCACTAATCCATAGGCAGAATATCATGACCTCTGTGGAGTGTGGGCAGAGGACGAGAAGGGACAGTCCAGAAAAAGAGAACTCCTGAACACCAGACTTCCATCCTCAGCCACCCACTGAAAATTTCGACTTGACCTTCTAGTGTAAAAATCTGCTACATCCCAATGCAAACTCCTGAGCCCCGCCTACTTTCTCCATCTCACCTGCCCACACCTCGCTGGAGTCACCCTTGACTCCTCTCTGACTCACACCCCACACCCCCAAAACATCAGCAAGTTGCGGCCTCTAACTTCCAGATACCCCAAACATAAGCCCCTCCCCTCACCCACTCCCACCACCCCCACGCTGGTCTCTTGGGAGCGCTGGGACGCAGGTTCAATCCCTGGCCCAGCACAGTGGGTTAAGGATCCAGCGTTGTCACAGCTGTGGCTTAGGTCAAAACTGTCCCTTGGATCTGATCCCCGACCCAGGAACACTGTATGCCCCAGGGTCGGCCAAAAAAACCCCCCCAAAAGACAAAAAAGACCAAAATCCAAGTCAGAGGACATCAGTCCTTTATTCCATGGCTCCTGAAGGTCACTGCAACTGAAAGCTCAAGTCGAGCCGTCCCGAGGGCCTACGGAACCCTCCTTCCTCCTGCTTCCCTCCTGCTTCAGCTCCAGCACCTGCACCCCCACCTTCATGTGTGGCTGGAGGAGGGTGTGTAACTTTGACATTCCCCACCCGCGCTGACTCCCACTTTCATGAGGTTTAAGTCCCACGGAGAAAGCTGGCCCCTTCTGGAGTCTCTAGACCGGCAGGGACACGCTGAGGGGCTGGGGGACAGAGGAGGGGGGGAGTGGCTGACCGATGCCCTCTGGTCTATTGGTGGGAGCGCTCCGTCAGTCTCCCTGAATCCACGCTTAAGGCCAACGTGGAAAACTCACCCCTCCCGGATGCTGCACGGGGTCTAGCCCACCTTTCTCTCTCTCTCAGCAAATATAACAGCTTTCACGAAATCTCAGACAACCAGCACAGGAGAAAACAGGGGCCTCATCTGGCACCACCGTCTTCTTCTTCTTCTTTTTTTTTCCAGATGCAAAAACTGAGGCCCATGAAAGCAAAACAACTTTGAAAAGCAAAACGAAGGGCGAAACAGCCCTGTGTCTCTCCAACAACGAGCTGGGGCTCTGGGTTCAGTGAAGAATTTCATTCGTGAGGACTAATTCCTGACAACAGAAAAGAGCACCGTAAAAACGTCAACTTCTACAAAATCATAAAATAGTCCTACGAAGTTTCCATAAAAGGCCTTCTTAAAAAAAAAAAAATGTCACAGCGGCAGTGCCTTTGATAGTTGTACTCTTTGGATTACCTAGCGGAATCTATAGATAGTTCTTCGGCCTCTCTTTGGATAAGGATACAAGAGTACAGAGTAAATTGCTCAGACACTGTGCTGAGAGAAGTTGCTTAACTGATAAAGGAATGAGAAAGGAGTGGAAGGATTTGAAAATAGCTCTTCAATTTTGGTTGAAGGCATTTTCCTTACGAAAATTAGTATTTCTCCAGAGTGGAATAATTTCCTATTTAAAGCTTCAGTTGACTTGGCCTGGTTATAATGTGAAAAAGATTCAAATTGCTTATTGAGGGGGGTTGCACAGAACCAAATCCAAACAAAGCAGAATTCCCTTCGAATTGTTCCATCCAAGTTTCCTTGGCCAGATGGCTTCCATCACCAGCCAGAGGCTCCACCCACACCTCCCCACCCCTGCTGTGCTGGCCCTGGACACACACTAATGACCCTCAGCTGTTCTGGCTCCCAGGCTCACTTTCTCTTCCTGCCTGGCCACCCAACCTCACATCTCCTGCAGAGGGAAAAAGCCTGCAGGGAAAGGGAGATATTGAAGAAAAAGGCAGCCCCTTGGGTACATCAGATTTGGGGGTGGTGTTTCGGTTTCCCATTGCTGCTGGAACAAATTCCCCCAGACAGAGTGGCTTAACACAGCACCTCCTTATGGGTCTGGAGGTCCGAAGTCCAAAATGGGTCTTAGAAAGTGAAACTCTTGGGGGTCCCTGGGCTGCCTTCCCTGCAGGGGCTCTAGGGGAGAATCTTCCTTCCCGTTCCCAGCTTCCAGAAGCCATATACCTCTCGGTGCTCGGCTGCCTCCTCTGATCTCTGCTTCCCTCTCCCCATCTCCTCCTCTGTCGGCTTCTCCTGCCTCCCTCCTTGAAGAACCCTCGTGATGACGCTGCGCCACAGAGACCTACGCCTGCATCTGAAAGTCCCTTCAGCCGTGGAAGGTCACAGAGCCATGGGCCTCGGAGATCCTGGGGTGTGAACATTATCCTGCCCACTACCGTTGGCTTGATCTTCCTCAGATACCACCTGACAACATCTAACGTTTAATGTCAGATGCTACAGAGTGACCGCTATGCATGGGCACACACATAAATATACATGTGCTGAGCGAGATGAGACAGTAAGCCTGTTGCAGCTTCAATGAGCGTCCCAGAGTAATGCGCATGATTTATGGCGTCAGTAGAACTATTTTCCAGTCCTTCATTCATGGCGATAAGGGCAGACAGAGCTGCTCGCCTGTGGAAGGCACTCACCTCGAAATACTTACTGCCCAGGAATTTCACCCCTGAAAAGACAAAAGCCTAACCCATCTGCAGCTCTGTCTGGGGAGCTCCGTGGCATCCTGAGGGCCAGCTGATGACATGACGTCATGATGATGCGGATGACGTCACATGGGAAGTGTCTCTATTCTGGGGGTGAGACAGCACCGCAACTTCCTCTAACACAGAGAGTGGGTCCCAGGGAGGAGGTCTCCAGGCAGAGAGGGCTCACCTTCATAGCCCCCACCCCCGAGGGATTAAGGCAGGTCTCCCACAGACCCTCGGGCAGCATCTTCAGTGGGACTAAGGAGCGGCACTGAGGCAATGCACCAGTGTCACAGGACCCTCGCAGTTATCGCGAAAGGAATGGGTTATAGGAGAAACTACAAGGCAAGTGTTGGCGCAAAATGGGAGCTAAGGATAAAGGCAGAAGGGGAAATATTAGGTCTGGAATCCATTCATTTCATTCAATCCACTAAAAGCAAGCTGATGAAAATTCTCCTAGTTCCTGGGGACACCCCCACCTAGCTCTTTCTGAACTTACTGGCTTGGCTCTCTACTCCATCAAGGTTTAACTGCCGGTAACCTTATCCAAGCCACACTCTCCTTCCTCTGTGACTGGAGCCAATGCATTTTTCTTCCTGCAAATATCCCTTGTCTCCAAATCATCAAATTTCCCCCTTTGGCCTCATTTTGTAAAAATATGCTCTAACATCTTATATCATTTAACAACGCCCTTCCCCGCACTGTCCCCATGCCACTGCTCCACTTCTCTGTTCTCTAGGACATCTCTCGGGAGCATACGTGCTCACTGTCACCATTTATCTCTCTTGAACCCACTGCCATCCAGCGCTCCCCTGAAACCCCGTTCACCAAGGTCCTCGGTGACTTCCAGGAGGCAAGTCAGTCCAAAGCTCTAGGCACAGACCTCATTTTTATCCACCTCCTTGGCAGCAGTGTCACAACGGACAGCTCCTTCAGCGTTCTGCAGCTCAGGTGACACCACTGTCACGTGTTCAGACTCCCCTCTTTGACCATCTCAGAGACGCTCACCTGTATCTTTAACCCCTTTTCCAGGCAACTGGTGTAAAAGATGCCAGCATATTGCTACTTCAAAAGTTGGCTCTATTTTTTGTATTAGATTTGTCAGCAGCCCTCTCTCTCAGGGATGTAAGCTCTTCTCTCCTGATGGTTGGGGAATTGATGGTTTAACATTACACCTGTGGTTGCTTTATGCCTTGAAAATTATTGACTCACAGTATAAACTTTCCTGTGTTCCATACAACAAGGGTTAATATCTCATGCTAAAGAAAGTTTCCTGGGAGATACCTTCTTTTGGTGATAATTATTTAAGAATCAAAAGCTGGAGTTCCTGTCGTGGTGCAGTGGAAACGAATCATGGAACCATGAGGTTGTGGGTTCGATCCCTGGCCTTGCTCAGTGGGTTGAGGATCTGGTGTTTCCATGAGCTGTGGTGTAGGTCGCAGATGCGGCTTGGATCTGGTGTTGCTGTGGCTGTGGTATAGGCCAGCAGCTGTAGCTCTGATTAGACCCCTAGCCTGGGAACCTCCATATGCTGCAGGTGTGGCCCTAAAAAGACCAAAAAAAAGAACATAGTTCTCCGGGACCCAGAAGCCATCCCTTTGAAACACAACCATTAAGGAAACAGCACTGGGATGTCCCAGTCCCTGCGACAGGGGAGGAGTCTAACTTTGACAGGTGCCAATTAGCAGACACAGACGGCCCAACGGCATGGAAAACATCCACCACACCCAGAAATAACTCCACTTGCTCCATCCCATGGATCAACCTCCTCCAGTACTTTGCTCCCAGCTCGCCCCAGTGACTCAAACCCTCCACATCTCCCTGTTTCAGCTCTGTGGAGTTGAGGCTCTCTCCCCTATTACAATAGTCTTGAATAAAGTCTTCCTCGCTTGTTGAACTCGGCCCAGTGCAATTTTACTTTGACCTTATAATCCCAGTACTGGAGATGACTAAGCTTTCAGTACTCACAGGCTTACCATCTTGACCAGGCTGTCCAGGATAGCCAGGGTTCCCAGGCTGTCCAGGGTCACCCTAAAAAGGAAAAAAAAATATTTCTCAGTCCAAGACAACCAACCACAATGATTCAGTCAGAGCCGATCAAGGGTCAAAGCCAATTCTATTATTTGCAAATTTTTTATGTTGAAAAACAAGCAAAAACTCCCAGAAACACCAAAATAGGGTTAGAGAAAAGATACGATTATCTACTTTAAAAATTAAAGGCCTTTTATCATGTAAAACTTTCAAGGATTTAACTCTGTGGGCAAAATAGTTATACCTAGGGAAGTACTTCTCAGCAACAGAAAACATCAATATATATATATTTTTTCTTGTCTTTTTGCCTTTTCTAGGGTCGCTCCCGCGGCATATAGAGGTTCCCAGGCTAGGGGTCTAATCGGAGCTGCAGCTGCCAGCCTACGCCAGAGCCACAGCAACGCAGGATCTGAGCTGCGTCTGCGACCTACATCACAGCTCACGGCAATGCCGGATCCTTAACCCACTAAGCAAGACCAGGGATTGAACCTGCAACCTCATGGTTCCTAGTCAGATTCATTAATCACTGAGCCACGATGGGAACTCCAGAAAACATCAATATTTATGGCGAGACATTTTTAGAATTCTGAACAAACTGCAATGTCATAGCAACTATGGTTTCCATGACAGCAATATTTGGCTCAGATATCTAAAGATTTAATTCTATTCTAAATGTGACACTACAGATATCAATGACCTGTGACGTGATGCTTCAATTCATAATTACTTTTCCGTAAAAACAGTCCACAGGCATCTGACCTTCCATGTGGGACTCAAGTTTCAAGCCCCATAACAGTCATTTCATTCAATACAGTGTGTTTCTGCCTACACCCATAATCTCATTTTAACAAAATGTTGAATTTCTTTTTTTTTTTTTTTTTTTTGGTCTTTTTGCTATTTCTTTGGGCCGCTCCAGCGGCATATGGAGGTTCCCAGGCTAGGGGTCGAATCGGAGCTGTAGCCACTAGCCTACGCCAGAGCCACAGCAACGCAGGATCCGAGCTGCGTCTGCAACCTACACCACAGCTCACGGCAACACTGGATCGTTAACCCACTGAGCAAGGGCAGGGACCGAACCCGCAACCTCATGGTTCCCAGTCGGATTCGTTAACCACTGCGCCATGACGGGAACTCCAAAATGTTGAATTTCTAAAGTCTGAATATTTTCATGAGCTCAAGGCCCAAGCCAAACAACTCTGCCTAATCCCCCATCATCCTTGAGGTAACACCTGAGAAATGACCTTTGCCCTTGCAAACCAGATCCCTGCAGGGAACATTATTAGTGCAGCCTGGCCGTGAACCTAGGTGCATTCTATAGAGCTGTGGCGTGTTGTCCAATGGCCTGTACTGACCAGTCAGGTGGTCACCATCCACAAGAAAAAGCAACAGAAGCAACATTTTTGTGAGGTGAGGGTGTCTTATAACTTACTTTGAAGAAATACTTCAAAAAGAATATTTTACTCATGCATTATGGCGTCCATGAGGTCCACATGGGGCATCTTGCTGAAAACATAACAATCTGGCCAGCAGCATCAGTAAACTCCTGCACAGAGGCAATGGTATCTTTTTTGTTTTGTTTTTGGCCATGTGGACGTTCTGGAGCCAGGGATCAAACCTGGGCCACAGCAGGGACCCGAGCTGCTGCAGTGACAGCACCAGATCCTTAACCTGCTATGCCGCCAGGGAACTCTGAGAGGCTCCTTATTTCTAGTCAATATCGTTTTATATTTACACGTACCATAGCGATTATATCTTAACAAAACACCAGTGCTAAGGTTACTTCCACAGAGCCCAGTGGGCTGCTCTGAAATTCTACTTCAGTCCACTGGCTGAGGATATTTGTTCCTGAAACTGAACAGGAAAAAAGGAAAGAACTTTTTTTTTTGAGGAGCCAGTGCAGAAGGAATAATGAGCTTTTTGCTCAGGGCCGCCCAAGAGGTTTCGCATGTGGAAACGCTGAGAAGAAGGGAAATGCCATTTTAAAACACGATAGCGAAAGAATAGCTATAAACCCAGGGAAAAAAATAATGCAGCCGCACATTCTTTCTTGTTGAAGACGTTTAATTTGCCATCTTAGTCCAAAGACTTCCAGGGTCAGCAAGGGAGTAACAGGGGTCGGAATTTTTTCTTCTTATTTCGAGAGGACCCACAGTCACTTCTGGCCTTCTTGTTATCCTTCTTTAACCGTGTTCAGGCTGGACTTGCTGCCTTTCAACAAATTCCATCTTTTTTTTTTTTTTTTTCCTCCTCCCTCCTGGGAAGATTTTCTTCCTTTTCCATTTGAGTCAATAGACCAAAATTTCCTATCCCTGCCCCTTCTGTGTTGCTGCATATTATCCTGATGTCTTGTCCTACTGTGATGCTACAGCAGCTCCACATCTCTGGCCACTTATTCATAACCAGCGTTCTCTCAAAACTTCCACCTGATTGGTCTGCCTTTATCATTTGGGTTGATGCTCCTTGAAAACGTGGTCAATATTTTCTATTTCTCTGGGAGGGGCATGCTGCATATCAAATAGGGGTTCAATAATAATTTGCTGATTATTTCCAGTGAGATCAAATTTCCTATTGATACCTCTTTCCTTGCAGAATATTAATTATCGGCAAAACCTAGGACAACAAAAGGATCTGAGACGGTTTACCTTCTACTATGATGAGGCTGAAATAAAGCTTTGGCACAATAAGAAACGGGATTTGTGTTTTTAGGCTGCATAAAAGTACAAAAACATTTAACAGTAACATTTTAAATGAATCAGAACTAAGTTTCCAAGGGAAAAAGAAATCACCCATGAGATAAATCCAGTGTGATTTCTTTCCGATCAGAACACCGGTCAATAGCCCCGAGAGGGAAAATAACCCCTTTTCCAGGTTCAAGGACTCCTGGTGGGTTTTACTGGCTATTTTGACTGTTGCGCTACTGGTTTATTTGCAAAATTCAGGTAGGCTTGCTATTGTTTCCATAAAATTGGAAGAATAAAGTCCTAACAGATTTTGAAGAGAAGGCCAATAGAGATAAAAATTCAATTTTATGGAGTTTCCTGGTGGCCTAGTGGTTAGGGATCTGGCATTGTCACTGCTATGGTGGGGGTTCAGTCCATGGCCCAGAAACTTTCACATGCTGTGGGCGGGGCCCCCCAAATTCAATTTTATCAGTTTTTATTTTTTTAAAATGATTTTTATGTTTTCCATCATAGCTGGTTTACAGGGTTCTGTCAATTTTCTACTGCACAGCAAGGTGACCCAGTCACACATACATGTATACATTCTTTTTCTCACATGATCATGCTCCCTCATAAGAGATTGGATAGCGTTCCCAGGGCTACACAGCAGGATCTCATTGCTTATCCATTCCAAAGGCAATAGTTTGCATCTATTAACCCCCAATTCCCAGTCCATCCCACTCCCTCCCTTAAACTCAATTCTACTGCTGTAATAAAAGCTGACACTCAACCTTCACTGACTGTTTCTTGTATGTTCAACACGTCTCTAAAAGATTTACATGTATCAAATTACTTAATTCTCATAATGACCCCTTGAAACAAGTAGAATATTACTCTTCTCACTTTATATATAAGAAAACGGAGCACAGTGAGGTATATGGAATGACGGGCCAACAGGGACCTGCTGCGCAGCACAAGGACCTCTACCTGCTCTCTACTCTGTGATAACCTGTACAGGAAGAGAATCTGAAGGAGAATGGATGTGGGTCCATGTGTAACTGAATTGCTTTCTTGTACAGCAGAAACGATCCCAACATTGGAAATCAACAGTGCTTCAATGAAACTTCAAAAAAAAAAAAAAAAAAAAAGTCCACACTGACGCCCAGGAAGGTTAGGTAACCTGCCCAAGGTCACACAGCAGCAGGAGAGATGGGACTCAAATTCAGTCAGGTCGGCCCCAGACCTCATGCTCCTAAACACCACTTTCTGTGCCCACATTAAAACCCATACACTGATCAGAACGCAGCCTGGGGACAGGGAGCAAATCTAACGTGGACAAAGTTTTCCAAATACATTCAATTCGACACATGACCTACAATTATACAACTGTGACTAATTCCCCAATCTACTTTCTTCTTGGTTGAAACATGTGCCATTTAAAAAATAAGTATTCAGCTGAAAAGCAATTCTTACGAGGCATTGACTCTGAGCCACGGGATTTCTGAGTGGCTGACAGGAGTGGAAATGTCATGGATGGAGTTAGAACATCCCTGCACACGGCCTCTCAAGTTGTGCAAATGTGAGTAATTAAAGTGAGAAACGGTTGTGCTTGCAAAAGTAAGCTAGTGTTTTCAGTTCCTCGTTGGAAGCCAACATCTCCGAGGCCCAAATCCCTTGTTTGCAAGCTCTCTTCTCAAAACCCACCGGCCTTCACCGATGTGTCTGATCTCAGATCTAGTCCCTTCTCCAAAACCAACCTCTTACTTGCCCTTGAAACTCAAACTCAAACACCCTCTCTCTTCGGCTGGAGGGAATCCACTTAGTTTGGGAAAATCAACATAAAACTGTGAACGCCCAGTGGTCCCCGAAATTTTCCAAAGGTTTTTATATTTTATTTTTTTCTTTTTACAGCTGCATGTGCGGCATACGGAAATCCCCAGGCTAGGGGTTGAATCACAGCTGCAGATGCCGGCCTACAACACAGCCCCAGCAACGTGGGATCCCAGCCATGTCTGCAACCTACACCGTAGCTCATGACAAAGCCGGATCCTTAACCCACTGAGTGAGGCCAGGGATCGAATCCGCATCCTCATGGATACTAGCTGGGTTCTTAACCTGCTGAGCTGCAACGGGAACTCCGGTTTTTACATTTTAGACAGAAGCAACTTTGATCATCCATATGAATCTCTAGTCAGTAGAATGATCAGGGTGAAACATTAGCAGGGATACAGTTGTAGAGAGAATGGTACTTCAGAGAAAGTAAGTTATTAAGGAATTGCTCCTTCTGGGAGTTCCCTGGTGGCACCATGGGTTAAGGAAGGATATGATGTTGTCACTGCTGTTGGCCTGGGGAACTTCTAATGTGCTGTGGGTGTGGCCAAAAAAGAAAAAAGAAAGAAAGAAATTGCTACTTCCTAGGAAAGGGGAAAAAAATGTCTTCTTTCTACTTTTGCAGCAATAGATCTAACATTTAAGATTAAATCAAACGTTGGGGAGTCTATTACCACAAATGGTTGTCCAGCTTTGAAGGGGAGGAAGCCACTGCCATTTGCATGGATAGGTCTCTGGAAGGGAGGTGTCTGTAAACTGGGGATTGCCTGGATCTTTCCTATAGAACAAAGGCATTCCACATGGGGTAACTGGGAGGAAAGGGGGATCTTATTTTTTCAATGACTTCATGAGTTGTTAAATAAAAATATCACTATTAAGCACTGCTCTAGACACTGGAGTTCCAAAGGAGAATTTAGTTTGTTTTAATCTTCACTGGGGGAGTTCCCGTCATGGCACAGTGGTTAACAAATCTGACTAGGAACCATGAGGTTTTGGGTTCGATCCCTGGCCTTGCTTGGTGGGTTAAGGATCTGGCATGGTCATGAGCTGTGGTGTAGGTTGCAGACGTGGCTCAGATCCCACATTGCTGTGGCTCTGGCGTAGGCCGGCGGCTACAGCTCTGATTAGACCCCTAGCCTGGGAACCTCCATATGCCACGGGAAGCAGCCCTAGAAAAGGCAAAAAGACAAAAATAATAATAGTAATAATAATAATAATAATAAAAATAATCTTCACTGGGAAATGCTTGCATATAAAAACCATTCCAAGAGATTCATTAATTTAATTACCCCTTTCTTTGACCTTAGGGACACAGAAGGAATAAGCCAGGCTTACATAGGGCTACAGCCCAGTGACAGATACACTTTTCTGTTTTGCTTGCCCCGTGGCAGATGGAGTTCCCAGGCCAGGGATCAGATCTGAGCCACGGTTTCAACCTAAGAGGCAGGTGGAGCAATGCTGGATTCTTAACCTATTGTGTGGGGCCAGGGATGGAACCTGCATCCCAGCGCTCCAGAGACACTGTCGATCCTATTGCACCACAGTGGGAACTTCGACCAATATATTTTCTTATGCTTACTGGAGGGTTATAATGCCATGATAAGCCATATGGGATCCCATGCTTCATTTATCCTAGCTTTGCAATGGGGTTGTCATATTTGCTGGAAATTGAGAGAACTCAAAGCAGATGACTGATTTTACCTTAGAAAAAGCACTTAGCCCCCCCCCCCAATCCACCCAAGAATTTCTCCTCTCTTTCAGTTTCATGACTCAATTCTCAGCTTCCAGAACCCTCTTCCTGGCTACTGCCAAGATTAGATTGTCCTGCACAGGTAACTCTATTGGACGGCAATCTGCAAAACTTTCCAGAGAGCATCGAACAAAAACAGCCAATATGTCTCAGTTGGATTTATAGTAAAACGGCTTCATCTGTTTTAGTTCTGATGCTGTTGAACTAATTCAAACCTATCAATTTTCCAGGCCATAAGGTCTCCAAAGGAAGGACAACCCAGGGTGTTGCTAGGGATTCTGTTTTTCAGAGACAGGTCCCTGATGTGGCGAGGGAAGCACCTCCGGGGAAAGAGTCTTGAAAGGATGGAAGAGCGTGTGTGTGTTCTTGTCCTCCTGCCAGATTTTCTGGAGAAAATGGAAAGCAGATTAAGAAGGCACGCCAGCTTGAAGACTGGTGGAAAACTGCAATTTTGCTTAAAGGAGTAGGTGGCAATGGGGCTGGATTATGACTAAGAAAAGAGAAGGAAAATGAGGAACATTTGAAACTTGGAAGTGCTGAAAATCAGAGGCTTTACAGATAAGACAAAGGGTGTGCTAAAAACCTGCTGTAAACATACATGCGTAACAATTGGTGTCACTACAAGATGCCTTGTGGACCACGAATGAGAATCAGGACACAACAGAGGTGTCTGCCCTCCCCGCGGAGTGGACCCCCTCAGAGCCCTTGGGGGGTGAACTGAACTTCACCGAGGAGCTGGAAGGAGCACTGGGCTTGGAGGGGTCAGAGGTCATGGGACTCTCATTTCCACACTTCATCTCTTGCACATCAAATAGGTTCTATGTATAATTTACAAGTTGAATAAGTTGTATCAATATGTTTTAAAAGATAGTCTGCTGGTAGGTCACACCAGGCTCCCTTGCCAGGTAAATTCTCCCAGCAGCATCTTGTGAGTGCTTCTCTACATCAAGTCATCCTAAATAAGAGGTCGTTACTTTCACGGAGAACACTTGGCTTGACTTTCCTAATGTCATCTAAAAACAGTTTACAACAGTAAATCCATTATAAGGTTCCGAAGCATTGAGTGTATAATTTTACTGCTTTAATTGCATTGCTTTTTTTCTTTCTTTGCTTTTCAGGGCCGCATATGAGGCATATGGAAGTTCCTTGGCTAGAGGTCAAATTGGAGCTGCAGCTGCCGGCCTACGCCACAGCCACAGCAACGCAGGATCCGAGCCGCGTCTGCAACCCACACCTCAGCTCACGCCAATGCTGGATCCTTAACCCATTAAGCAAGGCCAGGGATCGAACCCATATTCTCAGGGATACGAGTCGGGGTCTTTTCTGCTGAGCCACAACGGGAACGCCTGCATTTTTTATTTTAACAGGTAGGTTTGAAGCAAGTCATGAACTATCCCCTGAAAGCTGGATGGAGAAACATGTAGAAAAGGCAGGAAGAGTTCAGTTCTCTCATATCAGCAGTTTAAAAGCTGAATATTTTTTTAGCTGTGATGACCGAAACTCTCAGAAAATTCCATCTAAATGAACATTACTTTTTTTTTTTTTTTTTTTTTTTTTTGGGGTCTTTTTGTCCTTTCTAGGGCCGCTCCCTCGGCATATGGAGGTTCCCAGGCTAGGGATCTAATCAGAGCTGTAGCTGCCGGCCTACGCCAGAGCCACAGTAACTCGGGATCAGAGTCATGTCTTCGACCTACACCATGGCTCACGGCAATGCCAGATCCTTAACCCAGTGAGCAAGGCCAGGGATCGAACCCGAAACCTCATGCTTCTTAGTCAGATTCATCAACCACTGAGCCAGGACAGGAACTCCTACAATTCATATTTAACAAGCTTTATTATGGTCACTTCAAATGATAGATGATTAATACACAAACATTCTTTCTGGCCAGGAAATCATACTTGCTTTTCAAGTTAGACATTATTTTTTTTAGATGACATTGTTTTAAATTACTCAATGCCTTTGATTACATTTATAGTTGTACAATGATCTTAGATGACATTTTTAAATAAACAAGATTTATCTACAGTGGACAAACCACTTATCATCTCGTATCTTGGGCTGCATCTAAGTGATGTCAGTGAGTATCAACTTAAAAAGCTTAGTCATTTATATTTAATACATAGAAACATATTCAGAGTATCTGTGGTGTAAAAAGTAACTAGTTAGAAAGTAGTACGCACATGAGGGTTCCAATCATATACAAATGTGGACACAAATAAACATGTAAATGTTTATACACATACACACAAACAATACATATACACACAAATAGTACACACACACAAATAATATACATATACACACACAAATATATAAATGAAACTGGACATATGCATATAAGAATATGACTAAAAGAATATATTTCCTAAAAGTAATTACTATATGATTCAGTAAAATAAATACACACACACACCCCCCTCTCTTTTTAGAATTTTACATCAAATTTGACATTCAAATCAACTTAAATTTTTTTTTTTTTTTAATGAGAGTGCAACATTTATTTCAGGTGCTTTCTTGTTTTTCTTGTTTTTTTCTTTCTTGCCACACAGGCAGTATGTGGGAATTCCTGGGTCAGGAACTGAACCTATGCCACACGGCAGCCACCAGAGCCACAGCCCTGAGAATGCAGGAGCCTCAACCGACTAGGCCATCAGAGAATTCCCCAACTTAAAATTTTCTGATTTATGTTTCTGCCTGAGAATCATCTTGGCAGATTAAGAATGCAGGCATTTAAGAATTCAGCACACATCTTAACAAATGCCCTTCCTTCATTTTTTACCATATTGTAAGGTGGCATCATTCCTGCATCATGGCAGCGGTTTTTGGGGAACAACAGTCAAGGAAATGAACTAATAATCCTCCCTCACTCGACTGTGGTATCAGTTCTAGATTCAAAGGCAATTAAAGATTAGAATACATTTTAAAAAAGTCACTAAAACTTGCACTTTATTTTCCGCAGCATGAGGAAGTTCCCGGGCCAGGGATCGCACCCACGCCACGGCAGTGGCCATGCCAGATCCTTAACCCACTCCCCGACAAGAGAACTCCTGAAACCTGCATTTTAAACTCTTCCAAGGTATTAGGCAGACATTTCGAAACAGGGTCGTGGTGACTAGAAATTGGGTATCGGCTCGGCTCTCCTTTGCATGTTTATTAACAAGAGCAGCAGGTTGGGTGATACTCACTTTGCGACCTTGTAGCCCTGGTTTTCCCGGAGGACAGATACAGGGAGCTTCAGTTGAGCCTACATCACTGGGTCCATTGAGGCACTAAAAGACAGAGATGGAGATAAACCACACGGAATGACGTATGCATTTGCACACGGGTGCGTGTGTCTGTATGTGTGTGTGAAATGGTCAAGACATTGAACACTTAACTTTTCAATTTACGCTGCCCAAGCCAACAAGAAATTCTGGATCATAAAAAAGCTAGACATACTCTAGAATAGTGAATACCAGACATACTCAAATGACACAAAAATGAGTTTTATTTATCTAACATACTTACAATTGATAGAAGGAAGACGCTAAACGGTCCCACAATGTAAATATTACCTTAAGGAGAATAATAGTAGCCAGGCCTACCTCACCATTCTGAAAGAAAGACAACAACAAATGGGTTTTAAAACATGCGTTTCATTCGTTTCCAAGCTATTTTCCTAATTTACAAATATATCCTTGTCTGGGGTAGAGATCAAGGACATATCAAAACCAATATTTGCTTGCAACTAGCCTAAAAAATTACATCTTATTCTGACATTTATAACTGGATGGAGGAAGGCAATTAGCAATAACAGAGAGTAGAGGGAGAAAATGAAATCCTAAGCGGAGCTATGATGGCCACGCGGGACAAAGAGGCCTCAAGGTGGCGTTTATATGCTCTATTGAACCTTCTAGAGATCACTTAAGGAGCCAGAGAATGAGCCAAAACCCATCTAGGTGAGTCACAAACGGGAAGCATCGACTTGTATGTGCTTCGCTTTAGGGGAGCTGCTCACTAAACAATTAACTTCTTACTGAAAAACACCCGATTTTAAGCAGGTTAATCATCTTTCCAAACTGTAACAATGGAGGTCAGAAAATGAGAAGCTGGGAATGAAGATGGATGAAGGCAGACCTGCCTGAAAAAGTCACACCTGGGAGTAAGTTGTAAAAACACAGGAAAGTGGGTGCGAGAACTCAGAATCTACAGTTTCATGCTGTGCTTCTCTTACGCGGGGCAGGTAACCGTCGTGGTCGCATCGCTAGAGGACTGTCACTAAATCAGGATGTGCAATGGCCCCTCAAAATGCTATGACTTCCTAATGCTCTGAGGAGGGATTTATATTTCAAGTTATAAATACCTAAAATAAACCTTACAGTGTTTAAACACCAGAGATTTATATTCCAAGTTATAAGTGTAAAATAAAAGTTACAGTGTTTAAACAGTTACCTACATAGGAAACTCAGAATGAATCATCTCTAAAAGTTTCCATCTTTGATTTTATTATAAATCTTTTTTTTTTTTTTTTTTTTTTGGTGTTTTTAGGCTGCGCCTCTGGCATATGGAGGTTCCCAGGCCGGGGGTTGAATTGGAGCTATAGCTGCTGGTCTGCACCACAGCCCCTGGCAACATTAGATCCAAGCCTCCTCTGTGACCTACACCACAGCTCATGGCAATGCCGGATCCTTAACCCACTGAGCGAGGCCAGGGATCGAACCCTCGACCTCAGGGGTGCTACTCGGGTTCGTTAACCACTGAGCCATGACCGGAACTCCTATAAATCTTTTAAATCTGCTGCTATATCAGCTCAAATTTTTAGAACACGTGGATCCAAAAGTTATTCAGTTTGACAGAGAAAAAGAGCATGATTGCATGATTATAGAAACGAAAAGAACCACCGAGGACTCCACATCACTGGGAACCCACGCTGCTCGGACGTTTTACAACATTTCACTTTATCTGCATCACGTACGACATACTATTTTTGGCCCAGGGGAAAAGGAATTGATCACACGCACACACACACTCACACATACACATACACACACACTCACACATACACACACACACACACTCACACATACATACTCACACACCCTCACACACACACGCATGTATAATCAGACTCTATAACATTTTAGCTTACAATCTTTTTCTTCCTAATGCATCAATAAAAATAGCTAAGTAAACAGAAAGGTGCCTATGTCCTAGAAATACAAGAAAATCTTACTTGGGTGACAACAGCAAAAAGAAAAATTGATATTCATTACGGTTTGAGAACACACGCTAGTGAAGACAAAAGCAAATCATTTTCTACCCGTCAGGATTTTGCTGCGTGGGGGTGTTCTGCCGACACGTTGACGTATGAATGTATTTTACACACTCAGATAAGGAATTCTGTTTTTTCTAGAGCAGGTTCAGCCCTGCTTCACTCGAGTGGTCTAACAGCGACACTCTGAAATGACCAGAAAATACTGCCTGAGGCCTTTCATTTACACTTGCACGATCATACATTGTGATCTTACCTATTTACTTATTTTTTGTCTTTTGTCTTTCTAGGGCCACACCTGTGGCATATGGAGGTTCCCAGGCTAGGGGTCGAATCAGAGCTACAGTTGCCAGCCTACGCCACAGCCACAGCAGCGCAGGATCCGAACCGTGTCTGCAACCTACACCACAGCTCACAGCAACGCCGGATCCTGAACCCACTGAGCAAGGCCAGGGATCGAACCTGCAACCTCATGGTTCCTAGTCGGATTCGTTTCTGTTGCACCACGATAGGAACTCCTGTAATCTTATTTCAATTATGAATCTAGAAATATGTGTTAATCAATGTCACTTTATTTGCATGGACAACGAAGACACAAGTGAACTTTACATGTTAAATTAAAGCGTGGGCATATGTATTTTACTCATGGCTTTGAAAGTACTGGGGCACCACTTGGGGAAAAAATCATCCATCCTACTCACAAATCCAGGAATCTCACATGCTGTCTCCCGGTTGTTCTGTTCTGGGTCACAGTAGATTCGTAACTTTTGGACATCAAACTAGAAACATTAAACCAACAAAGTTAAAGTTGAGGCACAAGCAAATTGTTTTTATAAAAGCAACTCAGATACATGAGAGCGGCTACCAAAATTAGTAATCAGGAAAGATTTATTTTTATTTACTTATTTTTTTTATTTTTATTTTTTGGTTCTTTAGGGCCACATGTGAGGAATACAGAAGTTCCCAGGCTAGGGATCGAATTGGAGCTGCAGCTGCTGGCCTACAGCACAGCCACAGCAACACCAGATCTGAGCCAAGTCTGCAACCTACATCACAGATCATGGCAATGCCAGATCCACGACCCACTGAGTGAGGCCAGGGATTGAACTCACATCCACTGTGCTGCAAGGGGAACTCCTACTTGTCATTTTTTTCCTTTTTATGGCTGGACCTGTGGCCCATGGAAGTTCCTGAGCCAGGCGTTGAATCAGAGCTGCAGCTGCAACCTATGCTGTAGCTGTGGCAACACTGGATTTTTAACCCACTGAGCAAGGCCAGGGATCCAACTTGTATCCCCATGGATACTAGGGTTCTTAACCCACTGAGCTATAATGGAAACTCCAGGTAAGATTTGGATCTGAGCATTTAGATTTGATAGCAATAAAAATACAATAAACAATAAAAACACAAAATATGAATACTTAACACATAGTATAAAGCTATTATGCAACTCCTAAGGAAAGTTCTGTAGCATAAAAAAAAAATCTCTGATTTCCTTGGGAGACCCAGGTGGCTGTTGCAGTATCTTTGTATTAAGGGCTAGTGTAGAGCGCACTTTCTAGAGCACTTAAAGCTTGCTGTTGTGGCTGCAGTCAGATTCTTAACCCAGTGTGCCACAGCAGGAACTCTTTTTTTTTTTTTTTGTCTTTTTTATCTTTTCTAGGGCCGCACCCGTGGCATATGGAGGTTCCCAGGCCAGGGGTCTAATCAGAGCTGTTGCTGCTAGCCTACACCAGAGCCACAGCAATGTGGGATCCGAGCTGCATCTGCAACCTATACCACAGCTCACGGCAACACTGGAAACTCAACCCATTGAGCGAGGCCAGGGATCGAACCCACAACCTCGTGGTTCCCAGTTGGATTTATTAACCACTGAGCCATGATGGGAACTCCCTTATTTTTTTAAAATTTTTGGCTGCAGCCATGGCATGCAGAGAAGTTCCTGGGCCAGGGATCAAACGTGCACCACAGCAGTAACTCGATCAGTGACAATGCCAGATTCCCGACCCAGTGAGCCACAAGGGAACCCCATCATTAATCTAATTTTATCCTCATAGCTGCAAAGAAATTTTTATAACCCCCACTTGCCGCTTTAATCATATCCTCTTTTCCAAATCCATTATATATATAATCTTGGCTTCTCCTGGGAAATATGAAGTTCATGTTTCATAAGAACAAAGAATTCTATCTGTACACGGGGGAATGCATTTCTAAGAATTATATTAAGTCTGATTTTTCTTTTTCATACACACACACAAACACACAATTTCACTAATGAACTGGCCACATTTTTGATTAAGTACTGTAAAGGAATTAAGTTAAACACAGTTAAATGTGGGAGTTCCCACTGTGGCTCAGTGGAAATGAATCTGACTGGTATCCATGAGGATGGGGGTTCCATCCCTGGCCTTTCTCAGTGGGTTAAGGATCCGGTGTTGCCGTGAGCTGTGGTGTAGGTCGCAGCCGTGGCTCAGATCTGGCGTGGCTGTGGCTGTGGCATAGGCTGGCAGCTGCAGCTCTGATTCGAACCCTAGCCTGGGAACCTCCATATGCCACAACCACAGCCCTTAAAAAAAATATAGCTAAATGTGATAAATGCTAGCACTAAAGCTCTGTTTTATACGATTCAAAAAGCAGATCATTTTTATCCACCTGAACGGTTTCTTCTTTCCCAGAGTATTTTCCGATTTGGGTTTGTCCGCTGATAAAGATCCCTAACACAGGATGCAAGGGCTTGTTTTCAATTTGTTGATCGTCGATATACAGAGTTACATCTTGCTCTGTTACTAAGAGACGGATTTGATGCCAGCCTTCATCATATAATGTCTAAAGGAAGAAAATACGGAAGAGTCATAAGTAAAATTCCCAACAATCTTTTATTTTCTTTGTTTTTCTATTCCTTTGCTATCAACCATAAATCCACACCACGCAGATTGGCTGTATGACATTCGAATTCACCCTGACCCAAGCTGGGCCTCAAAGGCGGCCTGCCCATTATTGTATTAATCCCCTCACTGGGTTTCCACTGCATATCCCAAAGTAGCTGTACCAAATTATTTACTGAGACTCCCTCGAGGTCACAAGTAAGTTCCTAATGTCCTGATCCAAGGGATTCTCTCATTCCCGTCTCCTACTCACTTCACTGCAGCTGTGGACCCTGTAACTAGTCTGCCTGCCTCAATGGTCTCACTCAGCTTCCATGACGCCAACCATCTTTTATTTATTTATTTATTTATTTATTTATTTAATTTTTGTCCATTAATCTGACAAAGTATCCATGAGGATGTGAGTTCAATCCCTGGCATCACTCAGTGGGTTAAGGATCCAGTGTTACCACCAGCTGCAGTATAGGTTGCAGATGCGGCTCAGATCTGACATGGCTGTGGCTGTGGTGTAGGCCTCAGCTGCAGCTCCAGTTCACCCCCTAGCCTGGGAACTTCCTTTTTTATTTTTTATTATTTTTTATTTTTTGCTTTTTAGGGCCACACCCACAGCATATGGAGGTTCCCAGGCTCGGGATCCAGTTAGCACTACAGCTACTGGCTTACACCACAGCCACAGCAACATCAGATCTGAGCCACATCTGCAACCTACACCACAGCTCACAGCAATGCCGGATCCTTAACCCACTGAGTGTGGCCAGGGATCCAACCCGAAACCTCATGGTTCCTAGTCAGATTCGTTTCCCCTGC
The DNA here is from genome assembly GCF_054392235.1 of Sus scrofa. Lineage (NCBI taxonomy): Eukaryota > Metazoa > Chordata > Mammalia > Artiodactyla > Suidae > Sus > Sus scrofa. The sequence continues at coordinate 38,057,427 of NC_139389.1, read as the reverse complement.
GCCACAACGGGAATGCCTCAACATCCCTTTAAAAAATTTTTTTTTATTGGAGGACAGTTGACTTACAATGTTGTATTAGTTTTTGAGAACAGTATGGAGGTTCCACAAAAAACTATGTATAGAACTATCATATGTCCCAGCAATCCCACTCCTGGGCATCTATCTGAGAAAAAAACTATAATTCGAAAAGATACATGTACCCAATATTTACAGCAGAACCATTCATAATAGCCAAGACATGGAAGCAACCTCAATGCCCACTGATAGACAAATGGATAAAGAAGGTATGATACATATATACAGTGGAATATTACTCAGCCTTAAAAAAGAATGATCAACACCTTGTGATGGAATTCCATCACCCACTGCATGGAGTGCAAAACCCTTCAAACAGTTCACAGGTCCTTGCAGGTTGAGCTTATACCCTGCTAGCTTTTTCTTTCATGTATCTGATACTCCAAACATAGGGACACCACTTTCTATTCTCTAAATAAAACCCTGTACTTCACTGCACGGCACGTGACTATACAATAATGAACCACTGACCTACACGTCTTCGCACCCTTCCGAGTCCATTCAAAAAACCTTCTCATATGAAGACTTTCCCACATTTTCTGTTAGAATCTACTCTTTCCTCTATGCTCCATTAATGCTTTGAAGTTCTTTCCGTTAGATACCAGAAGCACTGAATAGCCTAATGTAAATAAGCTCCTTGAAGGTGAGAAATATGCCTTATTCATTTATCACTTCTTACGGAACCTAGCACATTGCGTTTAATGAAAATGGCAGACAACAACTTTTTACAAGATTTAATCTGCTCACCAAACGAAGAAATTCCATCCATGCGTAATTTCATTTCTAGCCTTGTATATTTCCTAAGTGCTATATAATGTACCATTAGACATCATAGAGTAATAATCAAAATGTAATTACTTTATCATTGCATTGTTTTTTGAACACATGTGATATCAGAAATGCACTTTTAATTTTAGTTTATGGATTTTATTAAATATATGTTCCTTTGGGGGATATAAAGTGTCCTCCTAATAAATGGGAATTCTGTACCCATTACCCCTGTATTTAATGATCTGACAAACAGGACTTTACCTCAACATCCCGTAGGACGTGGAAGTATAAAACAGACCAACACAGACGTGGAAACTGACCAGACCTAAAAATGAGAGCAGGAGCTTCTTCCTTGGGTGATTTTCATAATTAAATACTCTGGGCACCTGGTAGCAGGTACTCAAAAAAATGTTAGCTTCCCCACCCTTCAATTTCTTATGAATTAAAAAAACATTTTTCTGTTGTTGCTTTTATTCCGTAACGCAAATTTAAAACATGCAGTCAACATCTTTTCAGTCATGTTAAAATTATGGCTCTCCTTCCCCCAAACACACAAACCCGATGGTTATCCCCAGGCATCTTTACCTTAACTCGAGGGTCAGCAAAGGTGACCACCTGTGATCCATTAATGACGCTGGTTGTGGTAAACAGTAACGTTTTGTCCACTCCATTTAAGGTAACTGCTATTTGTGGCCTTCCATCCATAGTTAAAATTCTCCATAAATCCCACATTTTCTTGACCTTAAATCTCTGAGTGGAGACAAACACGTATGATGGAGGAAGACCTTCTGGGAACACATTGCTGGAAAAAGAAGAACATATATGAGCGTGAGGGGTTCTCAGCTCGTCTGCAGACAGCAGGGAAAAGCCGGGCAACACAGCACGCTTACCTTGTGGATTCTGATAAATCCACTTTTGATGTTACTTCATATCCTTTTATCTTCGTTGGCGAAAGCTGAATTCTCTTCTTAGCCTTTTTCTTTACACCCAAGCCTAAAAGAATATCAAACCCCTTCTCATCACGCGCGGCCACTGGAATTCGTGTTGGACAGACGGATTCTATAAAGCAAAAGCAAAAGCAAAAGTGGTTAAAAGTTGATTGATCCTGGGTTACTTGAAGAAGAAAAGAAAGGGAGCAATATGAACATAGAATTGGAGCAGGTTAAGGACTTGGTGTTGTGCTTGGGTGCTGCTGTGGCGCTGGTTCGATCCCTGCCCCCGGAACTTCGGCATGCCTTGGGAACGGCCAAAACAAACAAACAAAAAACAAAGAATGTAGAATTATAAAACATATGCACACAAATGTATGTAAATGTATTTTCTCAGAAAGCATGTGGGATTGTTTTTAGTATTTAAGAATGAATTCGCAATTGTCTTTTTCCCCCATAAACGATCCAAGTAAAACGACCGTGTAAAGGGAACATTTGCTAATGGTTTAAGGACAGCGCTCTGCTGACGTTTACCCTTCACTACCTTGAATAAGAGGCGACCTGATACCCAGCAGGTAGGAAAGCCCTGGAGCAGGATTCCAGATCCTCACCCCGGATTTGCTGTAGTCAGTCACGTGCCCTTGGATACTGCTCTTACATCTCCCAGATCTCGGAGACAACTCTGACTGCTTCCTTGCGGTCCCAGCATTTGAGGGGTGAAATAATGTGCGTCATTCCTGATAGACTTTCCAGTTCTAGCAGTTTATAATTCTACAGTTCGAAATAGCATTGCTTCTGTCACGCTGGAAAAAACTGTGGGTCTTTTCTGTTCCTGGAAATTCTTCAAAGGGGCCTATGACCTCATCTATGATTATATTATATATTCTATTAATCGTATTTATAAATAAAGACTGTTTCCTTTAAAAGAATCATTAAGGTTTGCATGAGAAGTCAACTATATAAATTATAAAAATATGGTAATATTTTCACTTCTCTGGGAAACTAGTGTCTCAAATTATATGGAAAATTTTGTATGGTTGAAATGCTATTAGGCTGTTATACTGTAGGAATGTTGCAGTATTTTCAGACTCTTCCAAGGCCATCATATAACACGCACTGACCATGACTACTTATATTTTATAGAGTAGCTTAGAGAAGAAAATAAGAACAAACTGCACTAAATGTGCTTTAAGACAATCACTTTCTTACATAACACTAAGGAGAAGGAAAGGTACCGCACTTAAAATACAATAAGAGTGATGAGATGTATTTCATTAGCCTAATACCTACTGTCATAATTTGTACCATAGACTATTTGAAACAAAATAAAGGTTTGATCTAAATACAATTAGACGCATGCCTGGGAAGGGAGGAGTATTTTCTCCTTTGGATCTGAAGCTGCTGAGTTTTGAAGGGACCTAGTCCATCACATGCTTCTTCCCCTGGGAAGCTTAGAGCTAAGTGATGAGAAGCTATAGGAACAGGACAAAGAGAAGATGCTGGTTCGAGGGTGATCCAGGGAGTCTCTTGAGACTGCAGCACAATTCACCACACCCTCCTGGGCTGATTTACTCCCCAGCTGGCCGAGGCCAGGACCTGCTCATGGAGCTCACACGTGGCCTAAAGAGGAAATGGAACCCCAGCTCCACAGTCTGCTGATCCAAAGAGAAGAAAGCCAAAGACACTCTGCCAACTGTGACCAGCTACTTTCATCAAAGGCTCGTATCCCCAAACACATTTTCTTTTCTTTTTTTTCGTTTCTCTTTAGGGCCGCACCCAGGGCATATGGAAGTTCCCAGGCTAAGGGTCAAATGGGAGCCGCAGCTGCTAGCCTACGCCAGAGCCACAGCCACGCAGGATCCGAGCCGTGTCTGCGACCTACACCACAGCTCTCGGCAATGCTGGGATCCTTAACCCACCGAGCAAGGCCAGGGTTCAAACCTGCGTCTTCATGGTTGCTGATTGGGTTTGTTACCACTGAGCCAAGACAGGAACACCCAAAACACATTTTCTCATCTGTGCTGAGGCGTGAGAGAAGGTGGAGAGAGATCTGAAAAGTCAATCTATATACTCCTCATGGCACTGCTTTTGGTTTCGAAGAATGAGAACCAACCAACAACAAATTGCCTGAGTCAGGAGAAGCGTCAGTTCGGGTGAATTCTGAGCAGAGGAGTGACAAACTGGACTTTGATATTAAACCATTTTTGCATTTTGAAATCACCCCTCTTCTGACAAATATTACTCCTTTACCACCCTACTGGACTACATTTGCTAGTGTTTAACAAACTTTTCCACCTCTACCTAAATCTGAGATTTGGTATAATTTTAAAACTCATTTTCATATAAAATCAGGATGGCTTATTTTAAAAAAAGCCAGTTTAGCTAAAGCTCCTCCTCAAGAAGCAGGGAACAGGTGTCCCAATAACACTGTGTGACTCAGTTGACATCATAAATCAATAAATTAAGTTAAAATGTTCCTGTCACTGTGATGCCGAATTTGTTTTAGGGAGGGCGCAAGGGAACAGAGAATATGGACGCGTCACCTCAAAAAATTTAATTCAAAACGGCATCTCAACTTTTAACATGCGTTCTTTTGGATCCTTTATGAGGAAAATATCTTCAAAGTTTTGTTGGTTATTTTCTCAAGAATTATCTGTGCTTCAAATATCTTGCCTGCTCTGTTTTCTTGAATAATTGGTGTTTCTTGGATAATTGGTATGTAACTGAAAAGTTTAACTAAGTAATTATTACAGATTGTCTTTCGTTTTCAACGAAACTTTTGGTTTTAGGAAAACCATGAAAATGTATACTTATGTGCAGTTTATATGTTAAGTAACTTATACCACTATTAAATATTCAAAAAAAAATTGCGAAAGAAAGAGGTTCAGCCGAAAAGAACATGAGTTAAACACGACCCATTTAGACTGGAACTGCTCCTTTGATTTGCTTTACAAAAGAGAAGTTATTAAGATGTCGAACAAAGGGGCCCAACTGAAGACCAGAACCTGAGGTTCGGACCTCAGCCTCTTTGGAACGGAACCCCCAGGAACCGGTGGATTCTCATCCGTGAAGCCCGAACAGCGATCTTCTCCCCAGGGGTGTGTCTGAGGAGGAAACGTGAGCACTCGTGGGAAAGTGCTGTGTTAACTCCAAAGCAGACACCAGTGCCGTGGGGAGGGGGGGGGGAGCAGGTGCTGTGTCCATCCTCTTTCTACAGCAACACCTTCTGCACTATATTCTAATCCTCAGAGTATAGGCAGCAGCGTGGCATGGTTCGCAAACTGGGGGCTGCACGTTAATAACTTTAGTACAGCCATGTTTTCATGATCACCTAGCACATCTCATTAGGGGAAAGGTATTTAACTAATTCTATTTTCTTTTTAAAAATTTATTTATTTTTTAGGGCCGCACCTGCAGCAAAGGCACAGTGGAAATGAATCCAACTAGAAACCATGAGGTTGCAGGTTCGATTCCTGGCCTCGCTCAGGGGGTTGAGGATCTGGCAGTGCTGTGAGCTGTGGTGTAGGTCATAGATGTGGCTCGGATCTGGCGTTGCTGTGGCTCTGGTGTAGGCTGGCAGCAACAGCTCCGATTAGACCCCTAGCCTGGGAACCTCCATATGCTGCAGGTGCGGCCCTAAAAAGCAAAAAAATAAAAAAATAATAAAAAATAAAATAAAAAAAATAATACTAAAAATAAAAAAGGAAGTTCCCAGGCTAGGGGTTGAACAGGAGCTGCAGCTGAGGCCTACACCACAGCCACAGCAATGTCAGATCTGAGCCGCATCTGCAACCTATACTGCAGCTGGTGGTAACACTGGATCCTTAACCCACTGAGTGATGACAGGGATTGAACTCACATCCTCATGGATATACTATGTCAGATTCTTAACCCGCTGAAACACAATGGAAACTCCAATAATTATATTTTCTTGAAGAAATAATTTTTCTTCTCAATTTGCTCAGCTATGAGAATGATAAGATATCCTTACACATGGGAACTGAAAATTAAAATGTAGTAAAGAAGTTGAAATAGCTCGGTATATGTAACACCCAGTTATGGGGAAACAGGTAGAAGCGTTTCCATAGGAGTTTTCCTGTGGCTCAGTAGCTTAAGGATTTGGTGTTGTAACTATAGTGCCCTGGGTCACTGCTATGGTGCGGGTTCGATCCCTGGCCCAGGGAACTTTCGCATGCCATGGCTGCGGCCAAAAAGAAAAAAAAAAAAAAAGAAAGAAACTTTCCATATATAAAAAGCTACTTTGATTGCCAGCCAACAATTTTCCACCAACTTCCAGGGTAACAGAAGTAAATAATTACCTTCCTATTGTGTAGAAAAAAGAAATGCATGTACAAGTATACAACCACATCCAGAAAGGGGAATGGAAACTGAAGTAAAAGCTCAAACTTGAAAGTTATCTTCTTACATCTGAGGAAAAGCAAACGTTAAAGAGAGCCAGCTGGGGCTTTGATATAATGCTTACAACAGGTAGGAAGAACAATCTAGATAAAACACGTTAGTTTAAAGGAATGCATTCAGGAGCAAGGACCAAAAACCCTCAGAAGCCCTAAGTTCACAAATGGTTTCCCACAGACACAGCTAAAATTTAATTTTACTCCAATATGTTCAGAGAGTATTCAGAAAAGGAATGCTTTCTGGGATGGATCCAGTAACAATGCTTTTCGGTAAATCTCAGGGCTTAGTAGCCCAAGTGATTCAGTCTTATCAATGTGTTTTGTTTAAAATCTTGCCATGCAAAGGGGCATAGACACTGCCTATCTTAAGTCGAACCAGCACCATCACACGTGTCCAGCTACACCCTTCTACCTGTAAGTTAACATTATAGGGGCACAATTATATGAATTCATGATGAATACATTACTCCAGAGCACACCTAGCTTAGTTTGTAAGTTCCCAGTCAACCCAGCTCCACATTGCCAGACTGTTTGTAAGTCACATGTTTTATCGAGAACTAGAAGATTTTATAAGGAGATTTGTGGTCAGACATCAAAAGTAATTCTACGGATCCAGACCAAGATCCCACTGAAACATAGTTGTCTGTGGTCCCTCTGGGACAGCTCAGCTCTGTGCGAAGCAGCTTCTTTAAACTTGCCTGGACTGGACTTTGTTTCAATAGTGAGGCAACATGAGTAAATGTGCCATTGAAACACACCTCTCAGCAGCGTTCAGTGGCAATTTAATATGGTGCCTTCACGAAAGCCTATTAGATTTTTTTTTTTCCCCACAATTGTGGCATGCAGAAGTTCCCAGTCCAGGAGTTCCCGTTGTGGTGCAGTGGTTAACGAACCCGACTAAGAACCATGACATTGCGGGTTCGATCCCTGGCCTTGCTTAGTGGGTTAAGGATCCGGCGTTGCTGTGAGCTGTGGTATAGGTCACAGACACGGCTCAGATCCCGTGTTGCTGTGGCTCTGGCGTAGGCCGGTGGCTACAGCTCTGATTAGACTCCTAGCCTGGGAACCATTTGCGGGAGGGCCCTAGAAAAGGCAAAAAGACAAAAAAAAAAAAAAAAAAAAGAAGTGACAACGCCTAATCCTTAACCTACTATGCCACCAGGGAACTCCTATACCATCATGTACTTTAACATCATGTATAAGTTCATAAAAAAGGAGGCATATTTGCTATTGTCTCAATTTAGTACTAAGACTGTGATAACTTCGACTCCATGACCTCGTACTGGAAATACAATGAACTCACAACAGCAATTCCAAAATAAAGCATCCAAGCAGAAATCCTCTTACCAAAGCCTGATTTCACAAAATTTCTCTTCTCATCACAGAGTGAATGCTTTAATCCTGCTGACCAGAGAACAGCCCCACTGTCTTGAAATACAGGCTGATTTAGGGTCAACCCTCCTTTATCAGTGGAAGATGTTTGCCAAACACCTGGCTGCTGGACAGTGTGACATGCTAAGTAGAGATTCTGATCATACTCCTTTCAGGATAAGTCACTGGAACAAGAACCACCAACTGGCCTTAAGTAAAAGCTGTGCACAAACTAGAAAAGTTACAGTCTACTTTACTGGTAAGAAACCTCACTAACATAGGATATATTGTTTTTGAACAATAAGAAAAAATGTAAGAAAATGGAAATCCATCCTGGACATAGAAAATAGTTAGAATACAACTTTAAAGGCTTACAAAATTACAAAACTCATCTGGTTTTGCCATTTTTTCATTTTAAAAGCTTTGATTATGTGATGAACTTTTTGTTATCCTTTCTTCTACCTGAACACTATAGATGAAGAAAGGTGTTTTGCTTTTGCACATATCCAGACAATAGTACGGAACAATTCCTTTAACCCATTCTTTACTCCTTTTCTTCATTTTTGATTGGATGGGAAGAACTTTTGGAGTTCCTGTTGTGCTCAGCAGTAGCAAACCCAACTAGTATCCATGAGGATGTGGATTCGATTCCTGGCCCCACTCAGTGGGTTAGGGATCCGGTGTTGCCGTGAACTGTGGTGTAGGTCACAGATGTAGCTCAGATCTGGCATTGCCGTGGCTGGGGTGTAGGCCCCCAGCTGCAGCTCTGATAAGACCCCTAGCCTGGGAACTTCCATATGCTGTGGGTACAGTGCTAAAAAGCCAAAAAAAAAAAAAAAAAAGCAACCCTAAAACAAACCAAAAAACCCCCAAAACCGAGAAAAACCTTTTGTCAGATATTACAGTTATGCCACATTTTAACATACGAATGCTATTTTTTTTCAAACCAGACATCAAGTCACCTTAAACACATCCCTTTGCTTCTCTAGCATACTGATATTAATTAATGTTCATAAAATGTGGTCTCTCTTCTCTCCCTCATAGGAATGACCTCTGTAACCAACAGGATATTTCCGAAATGAAGAGGTGTGGCTTCCAAGTCTAGACCATGAAAGATACTGCAGCTTCCCCTGGCTCTCTGGGACCACTCACCCTGGGGGAAGCCAGCTGGCATGTTGTAAGGACGTTCAAGCAGCTCCTTGGAGAAGTCCATGTGACCAGGAACGGCGGCCGCCTGCCAACAGCCAGGACTGACTCAGCAACCGCTTGAGTGAGTCGCCTTAAAAGTAGGTCCTCCAGCCCCAGTCAAGCCTTCAGCTGACTGCTGCCCCACTGACATCTTGACTTCGATTCCTTGAGAGAACTTGAGTCATGACCATTCAGCTCAGTTTTGCCCATGTCCCTAATCCACAGAAACTGTACAATATAATAAACGTTACCATTGGAAGTTCCCATGTGGCACAGTGGGTTAAGGATCCAGTGTTGCCACAGCTGTGATGCGGGTCAACTGCAGCTCAGGTTCAGTCTCTGGCCCAGGAACTTCCACATGCTGAGGATGTGGCCAAAAAAGTTACTATTCTTTAAAATGCAAAAAATAAAATAAAATAAAATAAAATAGTTCTATGTATAGATTTCTAAGGTACCTCCATACTGTTCTCCATAGTGGCTGTACCAGCTTACATTCCCAGACTCTCATACTGAGAGAAGTTAAGTCAGAAAGAGAAAGACAAATATCATATGATATCACTCATGTCTGGTAGCTAACATACAGCCCAAATGACCCTTTCCACAGAAAAGAAAATCATGGACTTGGAGAATAGACTTGTGGTTGCCAGGGGTGGAGGCGGAGGGGGGGGGGTGGAGGCTGGAAGCTTGGGGTTAATAGATGCAAACTATTGCTCTTGGAATGGATTAATAATGAGATCCTGCTGTGTAGCACTGAGAATTATGTCTAGATACTTACAACACAGCACTACAATGGGAGAAAAAAATTATGTATACATGTATGTGTAACTGGGTCCCCATGCTGTACAGTGGGGAAAAAAAAGGGTGTTGGAGGAAATGGCAATAAAAAATAGATTTAAAATAAAATAAAATAAAAAGGTCTGTATCACCAAGGTTGGAGCCAGTCACTTAGCCTAGTATCACACTTCAAGAACGTGATATTGACAAAGTCAGGAACCAAATCCCCATCCAGGTCTAACTCCAGGGATTGGGCTGGTCCACCATATAATTATATGGCTTCAGGTTTACAGAGAAAACCATCAAGAGCTTTATTTTAATAGACATTCTGTTTACTGAATTCAAACAACAGAAAAACCCCTTTCTATTAAGATACAACCTAATTCAGTAAAATGCCCTAGTCTCAAGTGTACAACAGCTCATATGAATGAATACCCTTATGTAACTAGCACCCAGTTACATGCATTTATAATTAGCGCCCAGTTATATGCATATGTGGGCACACATGCATACACTTATATAACTAGCACCCAGACCAGACAACATCTTGAAAGTCACCTCATGATCCTTCACAGATAATAACCACCACCACCAGCAGCCACCACTGGTATGATTTATATCCCCATTGATTAATTTTGCGTTGTCTGTTCTTGAACTTAATATAAATGACCCATGCAGTATCTTTTTTGTTTTGTTTTGTCTTTTTGCCTTTTCTAGGGCCGCTTCCTGCAGCATATGGAGGTTCCCAGGCTAGGGGTCTAATCGGAGCTGTAGCCACCAGCCTACGCCAGAGCCACAGCAACATGGGATCCGAGCCACGTCTGCAACCTACACCACAGCTCATGGCAACGCCGGATCCTTAACCCACTGAGCAAGGCCAGGGATTGAACCCACAACCTCATGGTTCCTAGTCGGATTCGTTAACCACTGCGCCGTGACGGGAACTCCAGCATCTATTTTTTTAAATTCAACTTTTCTTACTCAACACAATGCCATGTTTTTGCATACAACAGGATGTGGTTTTTTGCTGTTGGTGGGGTGGTGCTGTGTAGTATTCCACTGTATGAATTAGACGATGATGTACTTATCTGTTTTCCTGTGGGGAATCATTTGAGCTGTTTCCAGCTTGGGGCTATTTGTCTTAAAGCTGTTATGAACATTCCTGAATAGTCTTTCGGTAAACACGTGAACTTATTTCTCATAGTTCAACATCTAGAAGTAGAATTTCGGTTTCATAGGATAACAGTATAGGTTTTGCTATAATCCATAATGTTAAGGACCTTTCCAGAGTGGTTGTCGCAATTTTCACTCCCACTATGTGCCAACTGTCACTTAAAAAGCATGAAGCTGTTATGAGAATAAAATATGTCATTAGGTAACAGCTATTACACATAATAATATTTTAGAGAGAGAGAAAGGATGGGACAAAGAGCTATTCACACAAGTTTTTCCGGGTCTTTTTAGGTCTGTACCACGGCGTATGGAGGTTCCCAGGCTAGGAGTCCAATCGGAGCTGTACCCGCCAGCCTATGCCACAGCCACAGAAATGCATCTGCGACCTACACCACAGCTCATGGCAATGCCGAATCCTTAACCCACTGAGCGAGGGCAGGGATCAAACCTGTGTCCTCTTGGATACTAGTCAGATTTGTTTCTGATGGGAACTCCTCATACAAGTTTTAAACATTCTTATGAAAATTATTCTGAATGCTTTCTTGTTTCTTTCTTTCCTAGCAATAATCAACTTAGGCAGCTGCATCTAGATGATAAACACTGTCTGCTGAATGCTATAATTTGTGTATTTTCTGAGTTATACCACAGTCATCCTTTTTCCAATCTAATACCCAAACATTGCTGTTCACATAAAATATAAACATATAGTATTTCTTTACTTGAGACATAGCTCCAGCCTCTCTAATTAAATGAATGGAAAATTCATATTTTTGGATATCTACAAGCCATTGACAATATAGGTTGTCTCCAAGGCAGATTAGATTTAGATTCTTTTGCCCTCTAGATAGGATACAAAGTGATTCCCCTGAATATGTGATGAGGCTTTATGAAATATTATACTCAGTCCTATCCCGTCTACCAAACTCAGCCCACCGCCGCCCTCTCATCTTCCTGTGCTCCAGGTCTGTGGGTGGGAATTCAAGCATATGTGTATGTACCACGAGCAGAAAGGCAGAAAGGAAGAAATCAGTGTCATGTGAGGGCAGGGAAGTTCATCACATACATGTCACAGAAGCACAGAAGCTAAAATACTCACTACCTCTAAGAACAGCTCGGTTGTCCTGGCCATGGCTCCTGATGTGTCTACCTTTACCTTTTTTGGCTTCTACCGAAATGCAAGATAAACTAAGTAGGGGAGAGTGATACACCAGGCCATTATGACAAAGTACCATGAGGCTTGAATTAGATAATCAAATTATCCAGCAATCTCCAAGCAAAGGGCAGAACAAAGTAGGAGTAATTTTTTTTTTTTTTTGACTTTTGGCCTTTTTGCCTTTTCTAGGGCTGCACCCTTGGCATATGGAGGTTCCCAGGTTAGGGGGTCTAATCGGAGCTGTAGCTGCCGGCCTACACCACAGCCACAGCAACTCGGGATCCGAGCCTCTCGAGCCTCGTCTGTGACCTACACCATAGCTCACAGCAACACCGGATCCTTAACTCATTGGTTAACGAATCTGACTAGGAACCAAGAGGTTGCAGGTTCGATCCCTGGCCTTGCTCAGTGGGTTAAGGATCTGGTGTTGCCACGAGCTGTGGTGTAGGTTGCAGATGCAGCTCTGATCCCGCGTTGCTGTGGCTCTGGTATTGGCCGGTGGCTACAGCTCCGTTTGGACTCCAAGCCTGGGAACCTCCACGTGCCACGGGAGTGGCCCGAGAAATGGCCAAAAGACAAAAAAAAGTCGGCACAGTCTATTAGAAAGAGACTCATAAAAAGAATAACTACAATGATCATTTGAGCTTGTTAATACCTTTTAAAAATTTTTATTAAAGAAAATTCTTAATTTTCTATACTTTAAAAAATAATCTAAAAAACTTTAAAATGTTTTTCTCTACCCGATCCCCCCAAAATATGAAAGAAATAGAGGAATTAACTGTCTTCTAAGCCACAATCATTTACAAATTTTTCTATCAAAAGTGAGCCAACCTATTTTTAGAGGTTTTGTAGGTAAACTAGATAAAAGGCATTTCCATTAAAATGAATAGTATTTTTAAAGATATATGGTATATTAAATGCATATAATATTAAAAATAAAAGATATGAATAAATTATTCTCCCTCCAAATAATGTGAACACAAGCATGTCTATACCCCAACAGGATTAATTTTACCAAAAACTGGAACTTTCCCATACCGAGGAGCGATCTTAAACATGAAGTTAGACTTTATGGAATGATATAAGCAAAATTAATAAACTGATTAAGTACAAGATTTTCAAATACTCTCTCACTTCTGGTGTGAGTGTGTTTCTTAAGTGGAATTTTTAACATTCTTCCAAAATTTTATTTTATTTTTCTTTTTGCTCTTTTTTTTTTTTTTTTTTTTAAGGGCCGCACCTGCAGCATATGGAAGATCCCAGGCTAGGGATGGAATTGGAACTGCAGCTGACAGCCTACACCACCGCCACAGCAATGCCAGATTGGGGTCGCATCTGTGACCCACACCACAGTTCATGGCAATGCCGGATCCTTAATCCACTGAGCAAGGCCAGGGATCAAATCCGCATTCTCATGAATATTAGGCAGGTTCATTCGTTACTGCTGAACCACAAAGGGAACTCCCCCAAATTTTAAAAATGTTAGTAATTTGATCTTTGTTTTCTGGAGAAATAGAGAGTCTCATTTGGAATTAGCTACGAGAATATTCACTGTTATTTGTATTAGAAAAACTTAGAAATAAGCCAAACATACAAAAACGGAGAAACTATTAAATAAATTATCTTAAAAGATATCTTTTAAATAAATTATCTTAACAGCTATCATGTTAAACAGAGCATGAAAATTACACACACAATAACAGAGTATATGATAATATGAAAATAGAGTATGAAATTATATATACACTATTATCCTTACTTGGGAGCATGAATAAACTCTCATACACACTGAAATAAGAAAAGGAAAAGACTGGAATGAAAAGACAGAAAAACTTGTTAACAGGAGTGGATATGATCGATTCTGTGTGTTCCACACGTGTTTGTATTCTTTGCATGTCTTTATTTTCTCCCATCTCCACAATAAATAATTGTAACTAAAAGGAAAAAACAAAAAATAACAAAGTATTCTGTTTTCCAACTGTAGCTTTTATAAGGAAAGCAATTGTTCCTAAAAACAAAACTTATGCAGCATAAGTAACACAAAAATGTGTGCTCGCCTAGTTGGAACTTGGATAATTTGACATGCGATACAAACATCTCCCCCAGGGAAAATGGACAGGTTACACCCCAATACACGAAAGCACAACCATTTGCTGCTTCCGGGTCCCAGGAAGGCTTACCTTCGCAGAGTTTCTGCTTCATCACCTCCCGGATCTTGGATATTGCTATATAGTCTTCCACATGAAACACATACGTGGACGAAGGCTTGTTGGCGATAGCTCTCAGCTCCGCATCTTCTGTTTCCGAACCAACACCAATGGCAAATAATGTGATTTTACTGTCTCTTGCTGCTTCTGCGGCATCCTTGACTTCGTCTTGGGATTTGCCGTCTGTCAGGACCACCGCAATCTTCGTCAGAAATCGGGAGGACTTGGCGAAAAGGTAGTCGAGGGCAAACTGGATGGCCTTGCCGGTCCGCGTGTTTCCTCCCAAGTAGTGGATGGAGCCCACGGCTGCCAGCAACTTCTCCCCCGACTCGTGCCTTCCGAGGGGAATCTCCAGGACGGGGTAGTCACTGTACTGAACCACCCCCACCTGAATAAACTTTGGGCCAATGTCAAAGTTCTTCGTGATATTGACGAGCCACTTCTTGACGATTTCAAAGTTTTCTGGGCCAACGCTGTAAGAGCCATCCAAGATGAAAACTAAATCTGTAGGGGCAGTCCGACAACCTACGAGAAAACGAAAACCGTCACAGGAAAACCCGAAGTGGGAGGTTTTAAATGCACGAATTTGTCATTAACCACACGGGGGAAACCCTTTCACAATATATGTAATGTCACCATGACATATGCTTTAAATGTCTTACAATTTTATGTGTCACTTATACTGCAATAAAGCTGACATGTAATACAAAGGAAGAGCTCCTGCTGTGGCACAGGGGCGAAGAATCTGACTGGAGCGCCTCCGGCGGCTACAGAGGTACAAGTTTGAGCCCCTCTAAAATAAGATGCAAATGGGAGCTTCCGTCGTGGCGCAGTGGTTAACGAATCCGACTAGGAACCATGAGGTTGTAGGTTCGATCCCTGGCCTCGCTCAGTGGGTTAAGGATCCAGCGTTGCTGTGAGCTGTGGTGTAGGTCGCAGACTCAGCTTGGATCCCGAGTTGCTGTGGCTCTGGCGTTGGCCGGTGGCTACAGCTCCGATTGGACCCCTAGCCTGGGAACCTCCATATGCCGCGGGAAGCGGCCCTAGAAGAGGCAAAAAGCCAAAAAAATAAAATAAGATGCAAATGAAGCTATCTAAAAAGCAGAAACAGACTCACAGACACAGAGAACAGACTCGTGGTTGCCGAGGGAAAGGGAAGAGCTGAGAATCTGGGGATTAGTAGATACAAACTATTATATCGAGGATGGATAAACAACAAGGTCCTACTACTGTGTAGCACAGGGAACTCTATTCAACATCCTGTGATAAACCATAATGGAAAAGAATATAAAAATGTATACATATGTATGACTGAATCACTTTGCTGTACAGCAGAAACTAACACAATATCGTATATCAACTAGACTGCAATAAAAACCAATCTTAACTCTCTTTTCCACAGTCCACAGCATGGCTCGAACTCCACCTCATTCTTGCAGGGTATACTGATTACATGAAATATCTCAAAGCTCACAGCCGAGTAGGAGGAACAGCTGGCTGGTTCTAGAAGGTAGGAAGAATGATGAGAATGTTTGGGGGGTGGGGTGCAGCTTAACTGTGCAAGGTCAGGGGCAGTTTTGTGAGAAAGCTGACAGGCAATGAGACTGGGAAGCAGAGCTTTCACCAGGTCAAAAGGAGGACGTTCTGGTTAGAGGGGACGGCAAGTGCAAAGGTCCAGAGGTGAGTGACAGTAACACGCTGAAAGACAAACTGGTTTGTCCGGGTCACTCCAATGATTTGGAGCGGCCGGCAGAGAGAACAGGAAGGAACAGCTCTGCTTGCCTTTTCTTCTCTAACGTCTGCACTCAAAGCATTTAGGGCCCCTACGGTAAGGAATCCCACATCTCTGGAGATGGTGAGTCAGAAGAGGATAAAGTGAGTCAGGCTGATGGGACAGCAAATGTCAAATCCTGTAGTTTTACTCAGATTAATGGTCTCCCTAGAGTCGTGATCAGATGCTCTTTACAAAGTTATAATTAAAATGATTTATTTTTTGGATATATTGCAAATAAGATATCAAAATTGCAAAGAATGGTACTGGAGGAAAAAAAAACTGTTTGATGACAAGTAAGAGTTTTTGCATCTCCTTGGAGTCAATCAATTGGTCAATCCATGTCTCCCTCCCTTCACCTTTCTTACGCCCTCTTTTTCTTTCCTTCCCTTTCATTCTTTTCCTTATCTTTGTCTACTTACATACCTGGGATGAAGACAGGCTAATACGAAGAAACCGGTCTTACAGTTGACTCCGTATCACTGTAACCAGCGGGAGTAAACCCTTGTCAGGAGGACACACAGCAGAGTCCCAAAGTCACCCTCCCTTCCGAATTGCCAAAACATGGCTTTGGCTCAAAGATGTAACTGTGATTACGACATCACTCCTAAGGGGCTATGGGGCAGGTGGTGTCGCAGTGCAGGGGGTGTTTGGGATGCTATTCCAGTAACCTCTGCCGAGATGGCCACGGCCAGAGTTCAGGGCAGGGGCAGAGGTGGAGCCCTTGCAGAGGCAAATGTTCTAACCCAAGGGAATGCAGCTGTCCTGTTGTTTTTGGAAGCAGAATGGGGATGACAGGGCAAGGCTTTTATTGGAGTTTTGTGGGGGAGACAAAAGGACAGGAAGCTTGTGTCTTCAGGACGCTTCAACGTTGCCCTTTCTTGGTGCTCTGAGGCTCGGTACTGCCTGGACCTGCCAGGGTCTGTGTACCACCCCACTCAGTGGCAATAAACCCTGATGGCGTTATTCTTGGCCCCTTCTACCCCGTTCCAGAGCCATGGGCCATATATCTCATAACTGCAAGGTTGGCCAAGAGCATGGGTACAAAGGCAAGTACTGCCGTTTATAAACCCAGATGAAACATCACCCCCAGAGGCTGTCTCGGAACAGGGGGTCCCTGGTGTCACAGGAAAGGAACACAGTGAAGATCAAAAGTACGGTTCAAATACCAGCCATGGCTCTAACCAGATATATGTACGGCAACACACTAGCCCCTGAAATTTGATGAATTGCTTTTATTGCTCAAAAAACAGAGTACCTGCCTTGTAGAGCACTTGGGTGGACTAAACTTAAGAGTGTTATGCAAACATGAACAATTATTATTTTGATAACTCTTAGGCCAGGCTGAATCACATTGTCCAAACATCTGATTTAACTGTTACAGAAAAACCATGATTCATTTACAGTAGGTGTGTAGGGTTATGTGTTTGAAAATACGAATATAAGCCAACTTTTAAAAAGAAGCATGATGTTGATAAAGGATGGCCTGGTAGAAGAACTTTGATTAACACAGCCCCGGAGCTCCCACTGCAGCTCAGCAGAAACGAATCTGACCAGCATCCACAGACGCAGGTTTGATCCCTGGCCTCACTCAGTGGGTTAAGGATCTGGGGTTGCCGTGAGCTGTGGAGTAGGTCGCAGACATGGCTCAGATCTGGCTTTGCTGTAGCTGTGGCTGTGGCCAGTGGCTACAGCTCTTATTAGATCCCTAGCCTGGGAACCTGCATGTGCCATGGGTACAGCCCTAAAAAAAAAAGAAAGACAAAAAAAATTAACATATCCTTTCTTCTCCAATGTAAGACTTCCCACAGGCTTGTAGAAAAATACAGTTATCACTTACTGAGACGGCACTGTGCTAAGCCATTTATACGCATTATCTTATTGACAGGCATTATCTCACTATCTCTACGTGATAAACTGACAGGATGGTCCTGATAACCATCCTATGAAGCAGGTACTTTTTTTTTTTTTTCTTTTTAAGGCTGCACCTAAAAAGCCAGGTTGAATCACATTGTCCAAACATCTAGTTTAACTGTTACAGAAAAACCATGATTCATTTACAGTAGGTGTGGAAGTTCCCAGGCTAGGGGTTGAATCAGAGCTACAGCTGCTGGCCTACACCACAGGCGCAGCAATGCAGGATCCAAGCTGCGTCTGCAACCTACACCACAGCTCACGGCAATGCTGGATCCTGAACCCACTGAGCACGGCCAGAAATCGAACCCGAAACCTCATGATTACCAGTTGGATTTGTTTCCACTGCACCACAATAGGAACTCCTAGGCTTATATAAATGGCTGAAGCTTATATAAATGGCTGAATATGGACTTAATACCAGACTGTTTATTCCAGAGCCTGATGGGTTAATGAAATAAACTATTACAATCGAATTTTCTCAGAATGACTTCTGATAGCTTTTCCTACAGTTATTGTGTAACAGAATGATTCATTTATTTTAGGGAATTACAGACAATAAAATCCTTAAAGCCACTGCTGGAGCTCCTTTGATTTGATTCCCACAATCAAAGCAGAAAATGCTGGTGATTCTTACTTGATCTTATTTCCCCATCTTCCGCTAACACAGAATTCTGAAGAAGCAGGACCAAAACCATCCGCAGAAATGTAATCTGATGAGCCATGTTTCTGTTTTGGTTTTAGAATTCCTATAAGAAAAAAAGAAAGAAAGAAAGAAAGTTACATACAATAGAAAAATAAAGACAAATACCTAAACATGATGAGTTTGAATCTGTAAATCAAAGCTAATTTGTACTGACTTTAGAATTAACATACATGTTCAAAATAGCCATACTTCAACTATATCAACACAAGACAGCAATGAATGGGAACTGAGGAAGACCATGATAAAATTTTTGAAATTCATAATCATCTTGGAAAAGCAAAAACTTCTCTACAACTTTAGGCTTTGCTCAAAATATTTACTAGAATCCCTCCTTTTAGCATAGCCCACAGTGCTTTAGCGCATCCTTTTCAGTTACCTCAATGGCAGCACACATCCTTCTTTTAAATACGGATTTGCAGTTCCCGTTGTGGCGCAGCAGAAAAAAATATGACTAGGAACCATGAGGTTGTGAGTTCGATCCCCGTCCTCGCTCAGTGTGTTAAGGATCCAGTGTTGTCATGAGCTGTGGTGCAGGTTGAAGACGCAGCTCCTATCCCATGTGGCTCTGGCTGTAGCCAGCAGCTGCAGCTCTGATTAGACCCCTAGCCTGGAACCTCCATATGCTGCGGGTGCGGCCCTAAAAAGAAAAGAAAAGAAAGAAAGAACGATTGTGATTAAGAAGCACACTAAGCTGGGGAATTTACACTATCTGATTTTGACTTAGAGTAATCTAGCTACAGCAGTCAAGCAAGTGTGCTTGCTGTTGGTGTAAGGATAAATATAATGGAAAAAATAAAAATCATTATAAAAGTTAAAAATATACATATATACATATAAAGTAAGAGGCAGTGAAGTTCAGAAATAGACCCACACTTACATGGTCAGCTGATGTGCAATAAAAGTGTCTAAGTAACTGCATAGTAAAGGAAAGTCTTTTCAATAAATGATGCTGGATCAACTGAATAAACAAGAAAATGAACCTTGACCCCATTTCATTCCATATACAAAAATTAGATAAAGCAGAGATCTAAATGTAAAAGCTAAAGCTTTAAGGCTTCTAGAAGAAAACACAAGGGAGTATCTTCACAACTGCGAGATGAGGCAAATTTTCTTAGGACCCCAAAGCTGCTATCAATTTTAAAAACAGAGACACATTAGATTTTACCAAACTTCAACATTTCTGTTCCTCAAAAGATGCCATTAAGAATATAAGCCAATATTCAGAGTAAAACACTTAACAAAAAATGACTTGCATACAGACTGTACATAGATTTTAAAACTTCTACAAATCAACAATAAAAAGAAAACAATCCATTTTTTAAAAAGAATAAAAGTATTAAACAGACTTTTTTTTTTTTTTTGGTCTTTTTTTAATCTTTTTCGGGCCGCACCTGCAGCACATGGAGGTTCCCAGGCTAGGGGTCTAATTGGAGCTGTAGCCACCAGCCTAACCACAGCCACAGCCATGTCAGATTGGAGCCGTGTCTGTGACCTACACCACAGCTCATAGCAACGCCGGATCCTTAACCCACTAAGCAAGGCCAGGGATCGAACCTGAAACCTCATGGTTCCTAGTCGGATTCTTGTAACAGACTTTTTAATTATTACTTTAAAAATGTAGAAATAGCCAGTAACATGTGAAATGGTTCTCATTATTAGTCCTCAGAGAAGTATATGCTAAAACCACAATAAGATATCATTTCATACCCTCTAAAATGGCTAACATTAAGAGTCTGACAATATTGAATATTTATGAGGCTATGTGGAGAAATAGGAACTCCTACATTTTTGGTAAGAGTGAAAAATGATGTAACCACTTTGGAGAACTGTTAGGTTCAGTTTCTTACAAAATTAAACTCTGCTCAGAAACTCTTCTGCTAAGTATATAACCAAGAGAAGTGAAAACGTGCCAACAAAAAGACTTGAACAGTGTTTATAGCGGTTTTACTCATAACAGTTCCAAACTCGAAATAACTCAAATGCTATCCACAGGAAAATGGACCAACAAGTTGGTGAGAGTCACCTAACAGAACAGAGCAACAAAAAAAATAATAAATTAGTGTTATACATGAATAACAGGCATGCATTTTAAATACGTTCTATTTGATGAAACCAGCCAAATACAAAAGAATACACAGAGCATGACTCTACCGATATGAAGTCCCAAGGTAGGAAACTAACCTTCAGGGTTAGAAATCAGGAACCATCTCCCTTTGGTGGGAGAAGTCAACAGGAACGCGGCACAAAAAAAAAACAAACTTGCTGGATGTTAGAAAGTCTGCATTTACAGTGTGATACTGGGGTGCATGGTCTGGGGCCATTATGCTGAAAGCTTAAAAACTGTATAATTTGTTGCATATGATTTATATCTTGACAAACATCAATGAGTCCAAAATCATCATTGTCCTTTTTAAAATGAGGCTGGCCCTCTGGGCAAAGAGCTATAAAGGTCAAAAAATGTCAGTGAGAAGCATTTTTCGTGAGTCATATCTAGGAGGTACTGTTTTATGGCAACAATGTGTACTAATAAATATTGACTAACTTCCTCCCCCCAAAGCCTCAAAATTAAGTTATTTTGGTCTGCTACCAAAAACATCCTCATTATTTCTATGTAGTATCTGATTCCTTCAGAATCCTTGGACTAAAGTTAACTGTCAATGGCATTTGGCATATTCTAGACTGGTACCCACTAAAGCAGGTGATATGAAAAAGGCATTAACTACCTATTACTGCCATTTTATTTCACCACTGAAACATAACTAGTATATTTAATAAATATATTTTACATAAACAAAATCTTAGCCAACCGAATCCAACAACATATCAAAAAAATTATACACCATGGCCAGGTAGGGTTCATCCCAGGTACACAAGGATGGTTCAACATACGCAGATCAATCAATGTCATACACCACATTAACAAAAGAAAAGTCAAAAATCATATGATCATCTCAATAGACGCAGAAAAAGCATTTGACAAACTTCAACATCCATTCATGATCAAGACCCTCACCAAAGTGGGTATAGAGGGAACATTCCTGAACATAATCAAAGCCATTTATGATAAACCCACAGCAAATATAATACTCAATGGGGAAAAACTGAAAGCCTTCTCACTCAAATCTGGAACAAGACAGGGATGCCCACTCTCACCACTGTTTTTCAACACAGTTTTGGAAGTCCTAGCCACAGCAATTAGACAAACAAAAGAAATAAAAGGCATCCATATAGGAAGAGAAGAGATCAAACTGTCACTGTATGCAGATGACATGATACTATACCTAGAAAACCCTAAGGACTCAACCCCAAAACTACTTGAACTGATTAATAAATTCAGCAAAGTAGTAGGATATAAGATTCACATTCAGAAGTCAGTTGCATTTCTGTATACCAGCAATGAAATATTAGAAAAGGAACACAAAAATACAATACCTTTTAAAATTGCACCTCACAAAATCAAATACCTCAGAATACACCTGACCAAGGAGGTAAAGGACCTATATGCCGAGAACTATAAAACTTTAATCAAAGAAATCAAAGAAGATGTAAACAAGTGGAAAGATATTCCATGTTCATGGATTGGGAAAATCAATATTGTAAAAATGGCCATACTACCCAAGGCAATCTACAGATTCAATGCAATCCCTATCAAATTACCCATGACATTTTTCACAGAAGTAGAACAAACAAGCCAAAATTTTATATGGAACCACAAAAGACCCAGAATCGCCAAAGCAATCCTGAGAAACAAAAACCAAGCAGGAGGCATAACTCTCCCAGACTTCAAGAAATACTACAAAGCCACAGTCATCAAAACAGTGTGGTACTGGTATCAAAACAGACAGACAGACCAATGGAACAGAATAGAGAATCCGGAAATAAACCTGACACCTATGGTCAATTAATCTTTGACAAGGGAGGCCAGAACATAAAATGGAAAAAAGAAAGTCTATTCAGCAAGCATTGCTGGGAAACCTGGACAGCTGCATGCAAAGCAATGAAATTAGAACACACCCTCACACCATGCATGAAAATAAACTCAAAATGGCTGAAAGACTTAAATATACGACAGGACACCATGAAACTCCTAGAAGAAAACATAGGCAAAACACTCTCTGACATCAACATCATGAGTATTTTCTCAGGTCAGTCTCCCAAAGCAATAGAAATTAGAGCAAAAATAAATCCATGGGACCTAATCAAACTGAAAAGCTTTTGCATAGCAAAGGAAACCCAAAAGAAAACAAAAAGACAACTTACAGAATGGGAGATAATAGTTTCAAATGATGCAACTGACAAGGGCTTAATCTCTAGAATATATAAGCAACTTATACAACTCAACAGCAAAAAAGCCAATCAATGGAAAAATGGGCAAAAGACCTGAATAGACATTTCTCCAAGGAAGATATACAGACAGCCAGCAAACACATGAAAAATGCTCAACATCGCTGATTATAAGAGAAATGCACATCAAAACTACCATGAGATACCACCTCACACCAGTCAGAATGGCCATCATTAATAAGTCCACAAAGAACAAGTGCTGGAGGGGCTGTGGAGAAAAGGGAACCCTTCTGCACTGTTGGTGGGAATGTAAACTGGTACAGCCACTATGGAGAACAGTTTGGAGATACCTTAGAAATCTATACATAGAACTTCCATATGACCCCACAATCCCACTCTTGGGCATCTATCCTGACAAAACTCTACTTAAAAGAGACACATGCACCCACATGTTCATTGCAGCACTATTCACAAGAGCCAGGACATGGAAACAACCCAAATGTCCATCAACAGATGATTGGATTAGGAAGATGGGGTATATATACACAATGGAATACTACTCAGCCATAAAAAAGAATGACATAATGCCATTTGCAGCAACATGGGTGGAACTAGAGAATCTCATACTGAGTGAAATGAACCAGAAAGACAAAGACAAATACCATATGATATCACTTATAACTGGAATCTAATATCCAGCACAAATGAACATCTCCTCAGAAAAGAAAATCATGGACTTGGAAAACAGACTTGTGGCTGCCTGATGGGAGAGGGAGGGAGTGGGAGGGATTGGGAGCTTGGGCTTATCAGACATAACTTAGAATAGATTTACAAGCAGATTCTGCTGAGTAGCATTGATAACTTTGTCTAGATACTCATATTGCAACAGGACAAAGGGTGGGGGAAAATGTATGCATGTAAGAATAATTTGATCCCCATGCTGTATAGCGGGAAAAAATTAGAAAAATTAAAAAAATATTTTACAGCTATTTAATTGTACAGATGCTTACACATGATGCATATAAGCTGAGGCATATAAGGTTACCATTTACTTCCATCACCTAGGGGCTTGTTACACATATAGATACCCTGGCCCTACCATTAGCTTCAGACTGCGGGGCAAGGGGTCGAACACATAAATCGAAATGAAATGAAATAAATAAAATAAAAATCTTCCCATATGCTAATGTACACCAAATGTCTAGAAATTCTGGTGTAAGGCAATGCAGAAATGATAAGAAAAAAACAACTTCCTATTCCCCTGGTAGAGAAGCAAGTTAGCAACCCCAAAGAGGAGAGCAAAATTCAGAGAAGCTCTATATTCAAGAATTTCTAGAGGTTGGCTACTCAGAGTAACTTCAGCGTCCGCATTTTGCAAACGTTAACATGCACAGAAATCGCTTAGAGAGCGTGTCACAATGCAGGTTCTGATTCAGTGGGTTTTGTATATGACCTAAGATGGTTCACGTCTAATAAGCTCCCAGATGATGCTGATGGTCCCTAACATCCATAATTGCTGCTTCCCATCTAGTGAACAGGCCTCTAAGGAACACGGGAACAGATGCCACCTTTAATGATGGACGGTTCTGTTTTGTAAGAATTTAACCTCTCAGTGCTACCGTAAGAGCTCTTCAGAGATAGTGAAAATGGAGGAAATTACTTTTAACAGAACGTAGGCATTTGTTTTCTTTCTTCCTTTCTTCCTTCTTTCCTCCCTCCCTTTCTTTTCTTCCTTTAATGCCTGTGCCCACAGCATGTGGAAGTTCCAGGGCCAGGGATCCAACGCCTGCCGCAGTAGTGACCTGAGCTACAGCAGTGACAGCGCCAGATCCTTAACACACTGTGCCACCGGGGAACTCCCCGAATGAAGCAATTTAGATTGAGCTCGCCGGCTAATGTGGAACATACACTAGGCTAATCCTCTACCACGTAATCCAGGCTACAGATTTAACACTGCCACTAACTAACTTTCTTACCATGCTCTAATGTTCAAAAAAAAACCACGGTGAAACTGGAGATCTGTAATCTTCCTTTCAACTACAGAGAAGGTGATCCATAATCAAGAACCTCATAGGATTATTGTGATAAGAAAAGTGTACAGTTTACACTGCTGGAGACAGTACTAGGTCATTTAACCTTGGGAGGTGTTGAGGCTGACCTGGATACCACAGCTTGCCTCTCGCCTGCACCCCAATAAGCAACAGACCCACAACTTACACTCAGGTTCTCACTCCAGAATTCTTTCCGCTCAGTTCATTCAACAACAAATATTTATCAGGCTCCTGTCATGTGACTCTTTCAGGTGCGGGGGATTCAGCAGGGACCATACTAGATCAGGAATCTGCTTTCCTAGAGTTTTTCTGCCAGACACTAAATAAATGGTTGGGTGAGATCATTTCAGCTCGTGGTGGGTAGTATAAAGAAATGGGGTTGGTAGATGCAACCTATTCCATTTAGAGTGGATAAGCAATGAGGTCCTACTGTACAGCACAGGGAACTGGGTCCAGTCTCTTGGGATAGAACATGACAGAAGATACTATGAGAAAAGCAGTGTGTGTGTGTGTGTGTGTGTGTGTGTGTGTGTGTGTGTACACATATAGATATGGCTGGGTCACTTTGCCGTACAGTAGAAATTGGCACAACACGGTAAATCAATAACACTTCAAAAATAAAAAATAAACTAATAAAAAGAAAGACATGAATACAGTCATGTATAACATGGGCCAGGAGCAAGAAGGGCTGCCTTCAGTCTGGAGGTCGGAGAAGGTGTCTGAAAGGATGCTGATGAGCTGACACTTGGGGAAGGTGACAGAGCCATCCTTGCCTGGCACTGAGGACCAACCTTCCTGCTGAGGGTGGAGCACGTTTGCTTGTTCTTGGAACAAAAGGAAGGTCCATGAGGAGAGGCGAGGGAGGAGGAGGCAGAAGGGCAGGGCTACGACCAGGTAGGGGGACCCCGGGGAGTGTGTGACCGTTAGGACCCTTCCCCGAAAGGGGGACCCTGGGGAGTGTGTGACCGTTAGGACCCTTCCCCGAAATGCAAAGTGGACATGGAAGATGTGACGCTCGCGTGCAGCATGGCAAGGGGTTCACAATGAGCAGCGCAACCCACTCAAAGTCGAGAGTTCTCTAAAATTCAGTGTCTTGGGATAGACCATAATAGAAGATAATATGAGAAAAAATATATCTACATATGTATGACTGGATCACTTTGCTGTACATTGGAAATGGACTCAACATTGCAAATCAACTATACTTTAATAAAAATAATTCCCAGAGAAACGAGATCAATGGGTGACTGTTCTGTTCTACTTTTCCTCCTCCTTCCATCTCCTTATCTGAATCATAGTCCACTGCCACCATTGCTAATATTTTATTAAAATCAAAATAAATGCCTGTCACTAAAATTCTGAGAAGAGTGGATACAGATGAAAGCCAAGTCCTTGTCTCCTTGAGATGGGTGTATCGCACTGGGTCCAATGACAGGAAAGGCATGGGAATTCGTGTGGGGAGCGACCAGGAATGCCTGAAAGCTTTTAAAATGCGTAAAAGCCAGGGACTGTCAGGAAAAATGCCCTCTCGAAATGAGGTTGCTGAGCTTGGTTGTAAAACCTTGAAATAAATTTGAAGACTAAAAATAGTTCCCTCATGAGACACTAACACGCATGCTTATTTATACACGCTGTCTTTGAACTATACTGTAAAACAAGAAGATGTGGGGAAACTGAAATTCTGGTCTCCACATTTCTACACATGTGCGCGCACCCCCACCCAAACACACACCCTGTGTATTCTATGTATAACATTAAGGTGGTGGAAGGAAGCCCCAGTTGGGACACCAGACTTGACAGAGGCAAAATGCTGGCAAACCAGTAAAGAATTAGGAATGAGTTCAGGTGGTCTCCGGAGGAGACAGCTTTGGGCGGGGGGGAGATGTGCTTGGACTGTGGGATAGAAATCCTGTGAAATCAGATTGTTATGATCATTACACAACTACAGATGTGATAAATTCATTTGAGTAAAAAAAAAAAAAAAAAAAAAAAGAATGAGTTCAGGGAGTTCCCGTCATGGCTCAGTGGAAATGAATCAGACTGGCAACCATGAGGATGCAGGTTCGATCCCCGGCCTCACTCAGTGGGTTAAGGATCTGGCATTGCTGTGAGCTGTGGTGTAGGCTGCAGAGGCAGCTCGGATCTGGAGTTGCTGTGGCTGTGGTGTAGGCCAGTGTCTACAGCTCTGATTGGACCCCTGGCCTGGGAACCTCCATATGCTGCGGGTGTGGCCCTAAAAAGATTAAAAAAAAAAAAAAGAATGAGTTCAGGTATATATGTATGTATGCTGAGTTTGGTTTGTTTGAGTTATCATTAAAACAAAAGAACTATAGTTCTAACTTTTTGAACTTCATAGGTCAAATCATACCCTCTTAAATAAGTAATTAATGCCACCTCGATTGTATAAAGCAATTTATGGTTAACTAAACAATGCACATTTGCCATCACATTTCCCTAAACAAAAATCTAGGAGGGTAGACAGACAGGCAATTATAAATCCCCTTTCACAGCCAGGGGGCTGACAGATTCCCAGAAGCCATTCTTTTACTCTTTGCAGAGTTTGCTCTCACACTGCAGAGTGGGTGGGGGACCGCTTGCTTGGTGTGTCTGTAGAGTACATTGCATCGCACCCATTAATATAAGCGACACACGAAAAAGTGAGTGGCAGCGACCTGCCTGTAATTTGGCGGAGGGGTTTAAAATCCCATCTGGCCACAGCAGCTTCTCAATATTCAGGCAATGAAAGGATATACATGTCTGTGTAATCGTTCAAAATGAGACCAGTAAAAAGATCGCCAAGGAACATGGGGAACAGTGTACTTTATTGGCCCGTGCCAGCAGATCCACTAAAATCATACCATGGAATTCTGTCAGTAATTTTAAGCTGTGCTTATAAATGTAGCCCCCTTTTTCCCCTATCCCTACCTTCCTGTTATATTAACATACATTAGCCTCATTTTTATTTTTTAACTCAGCTCTAATTTTTACAATAAAGTATCAGAAAAAGCAAAGACATCAATTCCCAAAGGGAAAAACTAATGATGTTCTAAACATCTAACTCAGGTCAAATTGTTCTCCAGCCTCCAAATCTTCCAGCTCTCCCGTGGTACACCAAAAAGAACACCCGATAATGGTTTGGGAGTCATGCAACGGGAGTCTCGCCCTAGATGTTCCTTGCTTGCTACTTAGAAAATAAAAGGTTAGCCTATACAAAGCCAAACAGCAATACAGGGCGCTAAGTAGAAAATAAATATCGCGGGCAGAAGAGCAGCCAGGGTGAAAGAAAATGGGTGAAAATGAGCAATTAATGTTCACGTTTTGCGTAAAATCACCAGTAATCCACCCCAGCATGCCACCTGTGGTTTCTCAATACCACTTCCCATGAAAAGAAACCAGGGCTCTTCAGGGAAAATAGCTGATTGCAGATCCGGAGGACATGAGACATGAGACAGAGAAATCTTGTCATTCTTAGACCAGGGAAAGTCTTAAAAGCTACTGGGGGTCAAGGACCCAAGAGCTAAGGGGAGGGGCTCCTATTAGCTAAAGAGAAAACCATCTGATCTTGAAAAAAAATTTACCACAATGGGTAAATTACTAAACCTATTCATTCATAAAATACAAAAAGCAAAACCACCCCCCCAACACCCCCGCCACTGGTCACCTTTGGAGATTGCCAGGGTACAAATAAAGACAAAGAATCAGGCATGTATCCTACCTTTCCTTCATGGATAATATTTCAGGGCAACAAAAGAGTTATTAGCGTTCCTGCCGTGGCTCAATGGAAAATGAATCCAATTAGGAACCACGAGGTTGTGGGTTCGATCCCTGGCCTCACTCAGTGGGTTAAAGATCTGGCATTGCCGTGAGCTGTGGTGTAGGTTACAGATGCAGCTTGGATCTGGCGTTGCTGTGGCTGTGGCGTAGGCCGGAGGCTACCGCTCCGATTAGACCCCTAGCCTGGGAACCTCTATATGCTTCGGGTGTGGCCCTAAAAAAGACAAAAGACAGAAATAAAATAAAATAAGAGTTATTAATGAGCAACAGTTAATAAATGCCAGAAGATACAACAGAATTAGAAAACCATATTTTGTACCCACTAAGGAAATAATGGATCGAGGCAAGGGTCACCAGCGCTGCCAACATGATTGGGTGAAAGGAATGAGGACAGGGAATCAGGACAGCCGCCTCACCCGACTACACCGGAACCCACTTACCCACCTGAGCAGCGTTAAGGGGGAATAAGACGTACGTCCCTCCAGACAGGTCAGAACAGGAACGCATTTTCATCTGTGAGTTACTTTTGGCCAATAGAGAATAACACCCGAATCGACTCAGGTCTGTATTTCCACAATTCTAAGCAATTCAAGAATGTGTTCAACGACACTCAGAGGATGAGATCAGCGAAAGCGGAAACCTGTACGATTTCTGTGTGGCATGAAAATAAAAGTAAGGGGACTACAACGCAGATGTGGACATTGTTGGAATCTGGATTTAAACAATAAGCTAGATATTTTTGAGACCAAGAAAGCTAAACATGGACTGAATATTAGATCATATGCAAGTTTAAAAATAAAATGATGGCCTCACTCACAGCCTATGGAAGGTCCCGGGCCAGGGACTGAATCCAAGCTGAACCTGTGACCTGTGCCACAGAAGTGGCCACACTGGATCTTTAACCCACTGTGCTGGGCTGGGGATCGAACCTGCGCCTCCACAGGGACTGGAGCCACTGCAATCGGAGACTTAACCCGCTGTACCACAATGGAAACTCCAACATGCGCTATTTTAAAAAATTCATTGGATGT
The DNA here is from genome assembly GCF_054392235.1 of Sus scrofa. NCBI lineage: Eukaryota > Metazoa > Chordata > Mammalia > Artiodactyla > Suidae > Sus > Sus scrofa. The sequence goes on along the minus strand of NC_139389.1, from coordinate 38,027,840 downwards.
GATCTTACCAGGGTAGTTGGCTTTAGTTTTTTTTTAAGGATTTGAAGAAAAAAAATATAAAAATAGTAAAAGTACAAGTCAGCCAGTGGAGGAAAAACATTTGTAAGAGAATAAAATCAACAAAAAAGTCATACGGAGAACACAATTTTTCTGTTCTGAATGTTTTCTAGGATGAACAATAAAACCAGTTTGCTTTGTCTGTCTTTTTCTTTGGGACAGAGTTCACTAAAAAATATGTCACAGGAGTTCCCGTCGTGGCGCAGTGGTTAACGAATCCGACTAGGAACCATGAGGTTGCGGGTTCGGTCCCTGCCCTTGCTCAGTGGGTTAAGGATCTGGCATTGCCATGAGCTGTGGTGTAGGTCGCAGACGCGGCTCAGATCCCACGTCGCTGTGGCTCTGGCATAGGCCAGTGGCTACAGCTCTGATTCGACCCCTGGCCTGGGAACCTCCATATGCTGTGGGAGCGGCCCAAGAAACAGCAAAAAGACAAAAATAAATAAATAAATAAAATGTCACAAATCAAATCTCTCAGAGAGTACAGCAGCAGTATTCTCATAGAGCAGACATGATAATAATGTAAACCCCAGCCATGATGAGGACAAAAGCACTATAGTGAATTATTTACCTCTATTCCAAAATCAAAAACAAAAACGAAAACAAAAAACCTCCTTGTCTGGTTTGCAGTGTGTCCGCTCCAGGCTAAGTAACCACACTGGAGGGGGGGAGTCGAGGGGGGTGTGGCTCGAAGGCATGTGTGACACACAGTGATTGGTGCAATGTCCGCCCCAGCCTTTGAAACAAATGTTATTTCGCTGGGTCATCCTCTGAAAATTGAAATTTATTTTTCTTCATTAAGTTGCCCCCCTCTCAGTTTCCGGTGTCTAATTAAACTAATTTAAAGCTGCCTAGTTAGTGAAACACCTCTATACCACTATCAAAATGCAATGAGGGTTTAGGCCCCTATCAGCAATTTGAAGCATAATATTATGAGTTGTTTTCTGATTTTTCTAAATAAGTCTGATGAGCTGCAAAGATTGTGAAACTGTCACATGAACACTGGAGAAAAGGATGGCACTAATTCAAATTTCCTGGGAAGATTAAGAGACTTGGTTTAACCTGAATAATTTACCCCTAATTCCTTCTCAATTCTTAGCAAGTTAGTGCTAAGTATTTCATTAACATTCTCCTTATTCAAACCATACTTAAGACACACTAGAGGGTTTCCTAAAAATGCTTTATGGTAACTTGGGGGCTCATATAATTGATATGTACTGTGTACTTAGGTTCATTTTTAAAGGTTGAGATCATTATTCTTCTATCTGAATTATCATCGCTCTGTGACGGCTGTTGAGAGAACCACTGACGTATTACTTAATATTAGTTGCTCATCAGGGACTGAGCCCTTCACAAAATAATAAGATTTCCTATAATGAATATGAACCACCTAGGTGATTTTATAATATAGTTTTACTACAAATACAATAACTGATCCTACTCCAAGGTATTCTAGTTTTACAGGACAAATATTAGGTTTGTCAGACTAATAAGACACTGATGAAGACTTAGCATTTAAGTAGAACAGTATAACTATCTCTTGACCTTTATTTATTTACTTATTTTGGTCTTCTTTTTTTAACAGCTGCACTGTGGCATATGGAAGTTCCTAGGCTAGGGGCTGAATCACAGCCTATGCCACAGCCACAGCAGTGCCAGGTCCAAGCCTACATGGCAGCTCATGGCACCGCCAGATCCTCAACCCATTGAGCAAGGTCAGGGATCAAACCTGAATCCTCATGGATACTATATCGAGTTCTTAACCCACTGAGCCACAAAGGGAACTGCTATAATTATCTTTCTGAACTTATAACTATTGCCTTTCAAGGAAAACAACTAATCTCAGAAAATAAAAATGCTATGGCACTTATGTGGCACCCAAGAGACAACACAGGGGAGAACCGAAATGTGAAGTCGTTGACAGAGACAAACAGGGACCTGCTGTACAGCCCAGGGAATCCACTCAATATTCTGTGATAACCTAAGTGGGAAACAAATCTGAAAAAGAATGGATGTGTGTATGTGTATTAAATGAATCACTTTGTTGTATAGCAGAAATTATCACAACACTGTAAATCAAGTATACCTCAATAAAACTTTAAAAATCAAAAAATCATTGACAAACTATCACCAAGAAAAAGGCACAAAAAAGAGGCAAAGGATAAGTACAAAGCATCATCATCTAATTTAATATATTAAGGTTCATTGATAATGTATTAAGGTTCTTACTGATTGCTAACTATTTTGTATGAAGTGGTTAAATGCATAGTTTCCATGCATGTTGGATATTTCTGTCTTTTTTTTTTTTTTTGCTCTTTAGGGCCGCACCCGAGGCGCATGGAGGTTCCCAGGCTAGGGGTCAAAGTCAAACTACAGCTGCCAGCCTACACCACAGCAACGCAGGATCCGAGCAGCGCCTGCAACCTACACCACAGCTCATGGCAACGGCAGATCCTTAACCCAGTGAGTGAGGCCAGGGATCCAACCCGAAGCCTCATGGTTCGTAGTCAGATTTGTTTCCACTGTGCCACAGGAACTCCCGCATGTTGGATATTTCTTAAACAGCTTATCAAAGCATGAGACAAGAGAAATCCACTCAAAAATTATTAGAATTTTTTTTATTCATTAATGATGTATACCTATCTGCTACAAACCAATAAGTGAAAGCATTATGTGCCTTAAAAAAATTAGACTGGGTGTCAGAAGACAGTATTTAGCCCGATTCTGCCATTATGTGAATTGAAGCAAGAGAGAAAGAAAAAAAATCAGCTGGGACTGCTGTCTGGGCCTTGGTCCCTTTTCTATAACAAGAGGACTGTCCAGTCTGACATTCTATGAATCTATGATAGTCAGGAAAATCAATTTTCATGTCTGCTTTGTGTGTGTGTGTGTGTGTGTTTTAATAAAATGGTATGACCGTACCACTGCATTGTCTGATTTTTCAAAAAAAAAACAAACAAAAAACCCAAATCCTAGACATTGAAGAAACAAGCCTAAGAGCCAAGATGTTGTATGCCAGCAGATAAAACACACTGCTGATTAGATGTACCGTCTGAAGCTCACCGTGCAGTGATTGTGTTTACCGTTCCAGTCTGTTTTTTTGTTTTTTTTTGTTGTTGTTTTTGTCTTTTTGCCATTTCTTGGGCTGCTCCCTTGGCATATGGAGGTTCCCAGACTAGGGGTCCAATCGGAGCTGTAGCCGCCGGCCTATGCCAGAGCCACAGCAACGCGGAATCTGGGCCACGTCTGCAACCTACACCACAGCTCACGGCAACGCTGGATCCTTAACCCACTGAACAAGGCCAGGGATCGAACCCGCAACCTCATGGTTCCTAGTCGGATTCGTTAACCACTGAGCTGCGACGGGAACTCCCGTTCCAGTCTGTTTTATGGATGGTTGCGGAGCAGTCAGTTGTGATCTGGTGCGGGGAGGTGAGCGCAAGTTCTTCTACTCTGCCGTCTTGTCCTTGCCTTTACAAGGGCCATGATGACTCTCATCACTAATTGTTCCTTGTCTGGGCTCCTTAAAACCAAAAATACCTACTAGCTCACTAATTGTTTTCTGTGGGGAAGAATCATCCCTCCAGCTAGCAAGTGTACTTGTCAGTGCAGGGCTGGAATGCAAACCCTGGTCCCCCGATTCCTAGCCCGGGCATGGACCTCTTCCAGCCTTGCTTAGTCACACTTTCTTCATCGGAAACAAGAAACAGCCCTTCTCTGGCTCGTGTGAGGTTAAGTAGTGAGTAGCCAGCACTGACCTTTCATTCTTTATCCTCCCTAGAATCCTAACTACAAATGGGAAAATATCTCATCCACGTCTTGTGCATCCTGCAGACCCCTGGACAATGCTAAGTTCACGGAAGGCACAGAAATATTTGTTGCAGCATTGACTCGATAAGAGTTTATTGAGAATCAACTTGCGGCAGGCTTTGGGACAGGCATGGTGAAAAGAAAGATGAATAGTATGAGAAAAAGAATGTATATGCAAGTATGACTGGGTCACTCTGCTGTACAGCAGAAATTGACACAACCCTGTAAATCAACTATACGAAAAATAAAAGAAATGAAGAAAACTGTTAAAGCTTTTTCACTGAAGAATTTCTAAATCAGCTAGATACCATACAATAAGGCTGTGAGAAGTATGAAGTAATTTTAACACGACTTGGAACCCTTGCAACTAGAGGTAGACCCAAGTATTTAAAAACACAAAACAAAAATACCAAAAACGCCTATCAGTACCTAAAGAGGAAGGATTTTTGGCTATGGCTATTGTTTATCTCCCTAAAGGAAAGCCTCTGGGAGTGAAACTTTAATGGGCAAAATGTGAATTTCTGTCTAATTGGAAACCTGGTCTCTTTTTCTTGGAGTGGGACTCGCAGAAAAAACATTGCAGAGATTCAAATTCCATGATAAAGGAGAAAAAACAAAATGGGTTTTCATAGATGGGATGAAATCATGTTTCCATGGAAACCCTGAACTGGTTTGCTGCAGCCCAACTTCAGTTGGCCATTTTGGCTAATTTCAACCATAAAAATAAACTTGGCAACTTAAAAAATTTACCCCATCTTATCAAGAATATAACTTTCAAATGATAGCTGACTACATGGAAAGCATCTTACTTGGATTAAAGGCATATTTTTAAACGGCTTTAATCATTGCCAACTTCACCTGGCAAAGATATCATTTAAACTGGAAACAAATCCAATGAGTGAAGCTGTGCCAGAATAAATAGAATCTAGAATATGGTTCTCTGATTCTAATGTTGGAGCAAGAACAGGGACAAGGGCTTCCTCTATTACAGACAAACAGAGTCTACGGGTTTAATAGCTTTCACTGAATCATGATAACCAAAATAGACTCGCAATCTATCCCAAAGAGGAAGCCTTTTTTTTTTTTTTTTTTTCATTTAGATTGTTGTTTTCAAATTAGAGATCCGTTTGATCCCTGGCATATAGTTGTGAGGCCGCAAATAAGACACCACAATGTTTATGTTTTATAGTAATGATTTTAAAAACATTTCTGTCCTGTGTTTTACTTTTATTAAAGGTTTCCCCCGTACTTATGGACTTTGCTGTCATACAGGGATTGGCTCCAGCCTTTGAATTTGCCTCTCATGAATTTCTTTTGCATGACCGGGTGCTTTCAGACAGAAGTCAGGAGAGCTGAAGGCCAGGCTAATATGCACCCAGACCATCAGCTCGGATTGAACAGTGTCCAGTCACATAAGCTCGATCAGCAATGCAGCACATTGCAGTCACTTTTTACTAAAGTGCAACGTTCTACGCCTTACCCAGCTGACAGTCCCCCAAACGGGGGAACTTGGGTTTAATTCTCAAGAGATCCCTCTTCCCTTGACTCTCTTCGTGCTCCTCTCCCTCCCTCACGGCCAAGGGTCGTGAACAAGGGCTTCACTATTTTCCTCCATTTCCCCACCTTCTGCTAAAGCCTCACCCACTGCCACCCAATGTCTGATGCCAGCACGCTGCCCAGACTGCTCCTGTTAAGGGCACTGGTGATTTCCTTTTGCCAAAGTAGGCTGTCTGGCCATCTTTCTTCCCCGTCCCCTGCACTGGACTCATAGAAATGGCTTTTTTCCCCCCAACTTTCTCCCTAAGGCTTCCTGACACCACCTACCGTGGGAGTGACTTCTTCTCAGACTCCTCAGAGTCCCTCCTACTGCCCACTGTGTGTTCAGATTCCTGGAGTCTAGCCTAGCCTGAGCCTCTGCTTTTCTTTCACTGGAGAACTTCATCCTCCCCTACAGCTTAAACTTCCACTTGGATGCCACTGGATGACAAATGTTTATCTCCAGAGCACACCTCCCTCTTTCATTCAAGAGTCTGTCTTTAAATAAATAATTACATCCCAAAGTCCAGTGAACAGCAACTTTGATAGAGCTGACATGGATCTTAGTTTCAACAAATCTTGAATTGAGCTCAAAAGCTATTCCCTGTACATTGGTACAACCACTATAGAAAACAGTATGGAGATTCTTCAGAAAAGTAAAACCATATGATCCAGCAGTCCCACTCCTGGGCATATACTCAGACGAAACCACAATTTAAAAAAGATACATGCAGCCACATGTTCATAGCGGCACTGTTCACAACAGCCCAGACATGGAAGTCACCTAAATGTCCACTGACAGATGAAGATGAAGAAGCTGTGGTATATCTATTCAATGGAATACTACTCCGTTATTAAAAAGAATGAAATAATGCCATTTGCAGCAACATGGATGTGACTAGAGATTCTAGTATTAAGTGAAGTAAGTCAGAAAGAGAAAGACAAATGCCATATGATATCACCTATATGTGGAGTCTCAAACACGGCACAAATGAACCTACCTACAGAATAGAAGGAGACTCACAGACTTGGAAAACAGCCTTGTGGTTGCCAGGAGGGAGGGAGTGGGATGGACGGGGAGTTTGGGGTTAGTAGATGCAAACTATTCCATTTAGAATGGATAAGCAATGAGGTCCTGCTGTACAGCACAAGGAACTCTATCCAGTCTCTTGGGATAGACCAGGATGGAAGATAATATAAGCAAGGGAATGTATATATATATGTATGACTGGTTCACTTTGCTGTATAGCAGAAATTGACAGAACTTTGTAAATCAACTATACTCTAATAAAAAAATTAAAGAGAAAAAAAATCTATTCCTGAAAAATTGTTATTCTCTATCTTCTAGTCAACGCTTGGGGCTTTATCATTTCATATCTACCTCTACTACTGAAACCGAGGCAGAAGACAAACATTTGGGAATTTCAACACTTACTGGTTATTTTGAAATATACAACACCCACCCCTTATTTTAAAACCAAAAGACAAGCTTATTTGATGTGACAAAACCAAAACCATTGGTAAATAGAATTAATGGTGAAATGTTAGAAAAATTCTCTTTGAATAAAGAAATAATACATGGATGTCTGTAACCACCTCTATTTAGCACTTAATAGACACTCTAGGAAAATAAAGTACACAGACTGAGAAAAATAAAAGTATCCGTATTATTACGGGAGTTATCTAAATTTAAAAAATGCCATAAAAATAATTTAAAATAACATATATCAGCAAAGTTGTTACACATACAACGAAGCTTTAAAAAAATTAAACACTACTCCCTTATTCCAGCAGCAAGACATTCAAAAATGTATTTTTGAAGATGTTACAACAGCAAGAAAAATAATGGCATATCTAAACTGAACAGAACAAAATTGTAATGGAAGGCCAAAATGTTCTAAAAATATGGAAAAATAAATACATTCATACACTAAGACTTAGTATCATAGAGGTGACAGATTCTCCCTCAAATTAATCTATGTATTCAATGAAATTCCTCAAAACTGAGGTGTTTTGTGTTTAAGTATGGATGTGAAAGCTGGTGAGCTGACCAAAAAATTTCGATGGAAGAAAAACAGGCCAAAATTAGCCAAGACAATTTTTGAGGAAGAAAAGTGAGGAACAAATTTGTACCACTGGATATTAGCATTTATTTCAAAATGATGGCAATTATAAAGATTTGCGCTGTTTTGTTTTTGCTGAGATATAGTTCATCTACAACATTGTATGTTAGAGATGTATAACTAAGCTCACAATTTCTAAAGGTGATCCTCCATGTGTAGTTATTATTAAAATACTGCCTATATTCCCTGTGTTGTCCAGCATATCTTTGTAGTTTATTTAATTTAATTAATTAATTTATTTATTTTGGGCAGTGCAGTGACAAATGCCAGGTCCTTAACTCCTAGGCCACCAGGGAACTCTCTAGTTTCTTTACTTTACTCATACTTGTTTGTACCTCTTGACCCTGTACCATTACTGTGCCCTTCCTCCCTTCTGTCCCCGCCTTGGTAACCCCTAAAGATAGAGATATACCTAATTTATCTCTACCCCAGTGTATTTCCTGCTGCTTTCAGGTATCAGAAATTCAGTCAATGGGGGATGGATGGCCAGGTATACAGACAGCCTCTGCTGAATGCCAGCCTTGCTTCCCACCAGCTTCCTGTTACTGGAGGGAGAGATGTTCTCTGCCAAGAAAGGACTGGAGTACACACCTGCCCAACCCTGGGGGCTCTGAGGGTTTGGGTGGCCTCTGTCCCTCTTTCTTCGGGTGCCCACTCCTGAAGAAGAAATGCCATTATCTTAGATCAAGGTCTGCAGAAATGCCATTATCTGTAGATCAAGATGGAAATGTTTTTGGAGATTTGCCCAAATCTAGGCACTTCTGTATTTTCCTGCATATACTGCGAGAAACCGTGGCATAGTAGAAAGAGGACAGGCTTTCCATTAAAACAGATTAAAGGAGTTCCCCTGTGGCTCAGTGGGTTAAGGACCCGACGTTGTCTTTGTGAAGATCCCTGACCTTGCTCAGTGGGTTAAGGAACTGGCGTTGCCATGAGCTGTGGTGTAGGTCACAGGTGTGGCTCAGATCCTGCGTTGCTGTGGCTCTGGTGCAGGCCAGCAGCTGTAGCTCCAATTCATCCCCTGGCCCGGGAACTTCCATATGCCGTGGGTGTGGCTGTAAAAAGAAAAAAAGAAAAAAACAAAAACGGATTTAAATTCTTCATCTACGACTTACTGTATGGCTTCAAATAAGCTTCCTAATCTCGCTGAAGCTTCCTTTTCTCCTCTTTGAAATCAGAAATAAACCTACCTATCTCCCTTGAAGGGGTGTTGTGAATACAAAATGAAATAGCGAATAGCACCTTGTAAAGTCTCTCACCCACTGTAAGAACTCAATAAGTAATATTTTTCTTCCCTTCTCCTTAAATGTTTTAACACCAGGATTTGCAAAAATAGGAGTGGAAAAAGAATGATTGCTATAGTTGCAAAGAATCCCTGTTCCTTGAATACTCATAGGCCATTATCAGCACATTTTAAGCAGGCATCTATCACTTCCCTGTAGGCTAATATACACTCACGGGTATTTCCTGGTTGACTGTGATTTCCTCCTGGGCAGGGTTGAAAGCTACTCATTTCCTTTGCGACACTACACTTTACACATTATGGGCACTCGGTTAAACATTTTCATGGCTCATCCACCACCATGTCTTAGTTTTATTTGCTCTCACAAAGGTGACAGATTTACACGAATCCATCTGCACCTTCCTAGATGACTTCTTTAGGGTCACACATCAGTGATGAGCCAGGACAAAGTGTTCTGAATGTGGTCGCGGAGGGCGACAAAGTCAGCTGGCACCAAGGACCGTTTCTCTCACCAGTGGCCATGGTCCAGGCGACCCACCGAGCCAGCCCAGGCACCATCCAACCCCACAGGGAACACCCACATTATTATTTCTGGAGAAGAGTTGATTTTTTTAGAGGCTTCATATTTTAAGCTTTGAAACTCTGAACCAAGCAGAACCAAGAGGAGATACAACAAAATACAAAAACAGCCTGAAGATCCCCATTCCCTGTTCACAGACACATCAACTTCCTTTTTGGCCAAGGATGTCTTTGAAAGCCCAATCCACACGAGGATGACTCAAAGGGAGGCTGAGAATCCCTTTCTCTCTCCTTCTACCCTGTGCTCTGTCATCCTAACGAATCCCCAGTGGAATCATCACCAGAGCGTCTTGAGGACAGTCAACCCCCCACACATGTGAGGGTGGACAGCTGGATGCAGCCAGGGCCAGGTCCGTATCACTCACCGCCTCTGACAGCAGCAAGATTCCAGCTCAAGTCCCCTCCCCAACCACCTGCAGCCTCGGAGCTGTATTTCCTTGACACTCGCTTTTAAGCCAGGTCAAGACTTCACATAGGACAAGCGAAGCTGCATTTCCCCACATCTGTTTGCACTGGTCAACAACATTTTTTTTTTTTTTATAAATTATGAGATCCTTTGCCTCAATCTCCTTTTAAAATAAGATAATTTAAAAAGAAAAAAAAGGGGAGTTCCCGTCGTGGCACAGTGGTTAACAAATCCGTCTAGGAACCATGAGGTTGCGGGTTCGGTCCCTGCCCTTGCTCAGTGGGTTAACGATCCGGCGTTGCCGTGAGCTGTGGTGTAGGTTGCAGACGCGGCTCGGATCCCACGGCTCTGGCGTAGGCCAGTGGCTACAGCTCCAATTCGACCCCTAGCCTGGGAACCTGCATATGCTGTGGGAGTGGCCCAAGAAATAGCAAAAAGACAAGAAAAATAAATAAATAAAATAAAATAAAATAAAATAAGATAATTACAGTCGTTTCTCTCTGAAAATTAAGTACATGAGAAAAGAAATGTGGGTATGCAGAAGGTGAGTCCTGGGACTTATCTTGCGGTGCAGTGGGTTAAGGATCTGGCGTTGCTGTGGCTGTGGTGGAGGCTGGCAGCTACAGCTCCGATTCCACCCCTTGCTTGAGAACTTTGATATGCCATGGGTGTGGCCCTAAAAATAAAAAAGAAAGCAAGAAAAATGAACAAGAGGATGGATAGGTGCGAGAAAGTCCCAGTGACCCCACTTTCACTGGTTTTAACAGAGAAGCTGGGGCTCAAGAAGGTTAAATATTCTAAACAATATTAAATGCAGGGACCAGAAACTGTGTTCCCAAAATAGTGTCCTCTCCCCCATGGGCCATGGTGCTCTCCCCCTTAAGTGGGAAAAGGTTCAGAGGTATTGCTCGAGAAGCAATCTGTAAGAGTCAGGCTTGAACACCTGCAGTATCTCAGGAACCTCAAGAAAGCTCCATCCACTCCTTACACGTAGCACAACTGTCACACACCAGTGACGGCTCAGCCAGGCACCAGCTCCATCATCCTCCTGGTCTCCGAGAGCTGGAGGCCACATGGGTGTCCAGAGACGGGGGGCCAGTCCTACTCCAGCGGGAACTAAATGTGATCACTGTAGTGTCTCACACTGGGACATGCTACACAAAGTATGACGAACTCTGTCCCCAAATGAGAAGATACTCAGTCCTTGATACATACTATAAAACTATCTTAATACAAGTCAGTATCCTTTTCTTTAAAGAAAAATGCATTAAAATATTTATAGAACACTAGCTTGGTACAAAATATTAGAAACGTACCCCAAAACTTTTCTAAGGTACCATGTTTTCAAAGTATAGAGAAAACATTCCTTGATGAATATTCAATAGTTTTATACTCCTAGCTGTTTCTCTGTTTTCTTAGGGCTGAACCCATGGCATATGGAAGTTCGCGGCCAGGCTAGAGGTCGAATTGGAGCTGCAGCTGCCGGCCTACACCAGAGCCACAGCAACGCCAGATCCGAGCCACATCTGTAACCCTACATCATAGCTCACGGCAACACTGGATCCTTAACCCACTGAGTGGGGCCAGATATCTAACCCATGTCCTCATGGATACAAGTCAGGTCCTTAACCTGCTGACTGCAATGGGAACTTCCCTAACTGTTCTCTGACACTATTTCCAGGCACCAAAGTATTTCACTTTGTAAAAAAAGAAACCACAAGCAAAACATTAGTATAACTTCAAGAAAGTTGCTAATCATTATTTTGTTCTTAGCACATTTCCCGACAACTCTTAAAATCCAAAGCTCTTCCTTAAATTAATTGTGTCATAAAATCACCACGTGAGGTGTCATTGCTATAGATCTACAAGGTAACATCTCCCTCTTAGATGGAGAAAAAATGCATCCCTCATCCATTTCAATCACAGAGAGAATACTCAATATACAGAATTCTGTAGTTCCTATCACACAAGCACCATTTTAAAGTCATTATTTTCCTTGTGTGAAATAAGGGTTATTACATAACTTCTTGAGATGCCTTTTAATTCTTGGAGTATCATGGCTCCCTTCTTTCTGTTGTATATATTATAAAATCTTGAACACATCTGCTTGGGGTTTTTGTCCTGGCATGTACTCTTTCAGACTTGTTTTTAAATCTTGGAATGGTATTAGCAAAGTCAAAGGATTCTCCTCGAGCTGTCTTTATCTCAGACATAATTTCAGTATTTCTATTGCTCCACATAAAGTGGGAAGAAAAAAATTAACTTGGTCTAAGTATGTATTTCAGGACCCCAGGTGGCTGACTAAAATCAGGGATGAGGTTAATGACAGGGTCCAAAAACTGATACTTGACTCTTGGAGAAAAAGCCTTCTCCAGCAAGGAGGTTGTCCTCATTAGAATTTTGCATCGAGGAGTTCCGTCGTGGCTCAGTGGTGAATGAATCCGACTAGGAACCAAGAGGTTGCGGGTTCGATCCCTGACCTTGCTCGGTGGGTTAAGGATCTGGCATTGCCGTGAGCTGTGGTGTAGGTCACAGACACAGCTCGGATCCTACATTGCTGTGGCTGTGGCATAGGCTGGCGCCAGCATCTCCGATTAGACCCTAGCCTGGGAACCTCCATATGCTGAGGGTGCGGCCCTAGAAAAGGCAAAAAGACAAAAAAAGAAAAAGAAAAAAAGAAGAAGACCATTGCTGTGAGCTGTGGTGTAGGTTGCAGACGCGGCTAGGATCTCAAGCTGCTGTGGCTCTGGTGTAGGCCGGTGGCTACAGCTCTGGTTAGACCCCTAGCCTGGGACTCTCCATATGCCTCAGGTGTAGCCCCAAAAAGACAAAAAAAAAAAAAAAAAAAAAGATACACAGTTAAGATTCATCAAGCAACTGACTTTTGCTGCAATGAATATTTTGCACTGAAAGGCACTTTGTCTCTTCTTGAGCAAACATTACTGAGGACCTGACATTTACGAATGCCTGATGAGTACTGAGATATTATGAAGATGCAACAATCACATTTTAATCAAAGCACTTAACTGTGTAGAGGAAGTTTACTGTAAATGCATCCTGTTTCTCCTATGTAAAAAAAAAAAAATCTTTTAGGGCATGAGCTGAATATGTACCTTAAATTTTTTATTTTTAAAGGATTTTTTTTAATTTTTAGTTTTTAATTTTTTAGTCTTTTGTCTTTTCTATGGCTGCACCCACAGCATATGGAGGTTCCCAGGCTAGGGGCTGAATCAGAGCTGTAGCCGCCAGCCTACACCACAGCCACAGCAACACGGGATCAGAGCCGCATCTTTGACCTACACCATAGCTCACGGCAATGCCAGATCCTTAACCCACTGAGCAAGCCCAGGGATTGAACCTGCACCCTCATGGATATTAGTGGGGTTCATTACTGCTGAGCCAAGATGGGAAGACTCTAAAATTTCTTAAAGATGCAAACAAAACCGTCATTTTATGTTTTGTTTAGGAATGGTCTAAGAAGAATGGAACCTCTCTTATAGAGAGTAAAAAGGAACACAAGAGGTTGTGTTCCTGACTTTAATCAGATGAGACTGGGCATGTTCAGGGTGGTGGGGCCCCTAAACTGCTTGAACTTATTCAAGAAAGAAAGCTTGCTACCTCTTAAACAACAATTTTTAGATAGTTCTTGTTGCTACATGGTTCTTCCTGAATAGCAGCTAACTTCACTGAGATCCTATAGGAAGCAGGCAATGGATTAAGCAATTACAGGATTTCACGCAATGCTACGAGCCCTGGAAGTAGCAACTGTACTGTTGGTTCTACTTACAGTTGAACTGCATGGCTCAGAGTGACTGAGTCAGAAAATCTTACTCAAGTACAGTTGATTTACAATGCTGTGTTTATTCCTGCTGTACTGCAAAGTGATTCAGTTACACATACACACGCATCCATTCTTTTTTAGATTCTTTTCCCCTGTAAGTTATCACAGAGTATTGGGTAGAGTTCCCTGTGCTAGATAGCAGGTCACCATTGGACAATCATTCCATATACACCAGTGTGCACATGCCAATCCCAAATCCCCAATCCCCAGTCCATCCCTCCCACCCCCCCCCCACCTGTCCCCTTTGGTAACTGTAAGTTTTGTTTTTGCAGTCTCTGAGTCTGTTTTGTAAATTATTTCATTTGTATCTTTGATATCAGATGATGTTTGTCTTTCTCTGTCTTTTTTTTCTTTTTTTTTTTTGTCTTTTTGCCATTTCTCGGGCCGCTTTCGAGGCATATGGAGGTTCCCAGGCAAGGGGTTGAATCGGAGCCATAGCCTCCAGCCTATGCCAGAGCCACAGCAACGCCAGATCCGAGTGGCATCTGCAACCTACACCACAGCTCATGGCAACGCCAGATCCTTAACCCACTGAGCAAGGCCAGGGATTGAACTCGCAACCTCATGGTTCCTAGTCGGATTCGTTAACCACTGAGCCACGACAGCAACTCCTGTCTTTCTCTGTCTTAACTTCACTTGTAGGATAATCTCTAGGTCCATCCATGTTGCTGCAGATGGCATTATTTCATTCTATTCTATGGCTGAGTAATATTCCATTGTATATGTATCCATCTTTATCCATTCCTCAGAGAGATTTTTAAAACACTGGTCACACAAAAGCAGAATAAAGTTTGAACCAAGTCCCTCTGAGGCCACATGGCCCCTGCTTTCTACCAGACCCATCAAAGCTGCTCTTGAAGCAAAAGTCTGTCTCCTGCTGATTGATATTCTGCGGCTCCTCTTTATGCAGTAAATGTACTGCTGTTAACTTAGCCCAGGGCTTCCCAACTACTGACATCTGGGACCAGATGAGTCTTTATCATGGTGTCTGTTCTGCACATATTAGGATGTCTGCAGCATCCCTGGCCCTAACCCAATAGATCCCAACAGTGCCCCCTTCCAGTTGTGACCACTAAAGTTGTTCCCAGACATGGCGGGGAACAAAAATCAACCCCACTGAAAACCACAGACTGAGTCAACAGAGGCTCGCCTCAAGGATTGGCACTTGGAAGACCTTAGTGAATGAAAGTGCACTTGAACTTTCTAAGTCTTCCATCTCATATGGAGAATCAACCGCCATGTTCAAAATCCTTTGTCCAAAGGATAAGGCAGTAAGGTAGAAGCATCAGTTCGTTTAAGGTGTTAAAAAGAATTTGTTGGTTCTGTTTCAGTCCTGACACAAACTCAACTCTTCTACTATCAGAGTTTCTGGGCTTTTGCTTCTATTTCAGAATCAAATGTTCTTAAATAAGTAGATCAGGTATGTTCCCAAAATAATAATAATTTAAAAGGAGATACAGAAAGCAGCACACAATTTCATTGCTTGTATTTGCTTTTCTTTTTTTTCTTTTTTTTCCGTAAACAAGAGAGTCCCTTTAAAATGGAAAGTATTTTCCTCCTATTTTATTCTGGTTTCAAGACAACTAATTGTCAAAGACTATAATAATGCTACCTATGGGAATTTTCATTACTTCACTCACATGATGATGGTGGTTTTATTTTTCCTGTTTCTTAATCCATACATGTGCAAAGCTCAAATATATCATGGCTATAATGAAACTGTTATATAATCTGAGTCTTTAATACATTTAAAGAATATACTCCAGGAGTTCTCTGGTAGTTCAGCAGCTTAAGGATCAGGGGTTGTCACTGCTGGGGCTCAGGTCGCTGGCGTGGTGCATGTTCGATTCCTGGCCCCAGAACTTCTGTATGCCTCGGGTGCGGCCAAAAAAAAAAAAAAAAAAGACTAAAGAATATACTATAAAAGAGGTGCTGCTTCTTTGGGAGTAAAGTTTGAAGCCTGTAATCCATCTCTATGATGAAATGCAGATTTCCCCTTGGAAGACATTCATTTAAATCCATCGAATAGGATAGTGCTAAACAAAAGTTCATCTGGTTACATTTAAGGTTCAGAAAAAAATCATGTACAAAAAGATACTTTGGCTTGGAGCCTAGAGGATTTTCATGTGATGGTCAATTGGATGTATTTTACTTTAAGCCCATATTTTTTCCCAAAAAAGGGACTCCCAGGGAGGTGTTGGGGGAATTTCAAAGTGGATCACACAGGTTAAAACTTTCAGATTTCAAAGAAACTAGGCTGCTTGGTGAGTTTGGCAATGGGAGAGACTGAACTCCTTCCTCGTCCCTTCCTGTTCCCATCCTTTCCATTTTTGTTCTCATACCAAAGAGATCTCATGCAAGGGGCTCGTGTATTTATTTTTTATTCAATGCTAAGAAGGTTCCTATTGAGGGCAGACAAAGCCTTGGTCTATTCAGAATAAAAGACGTTGGCGATCCCTAGCGAGGCCATGGCCATTCCCTTCTGGGCTAAAAACAGTCCCGCCACCATTGCTTTCATGATGATCAATCCATGTACAAGCTGTGTTCATTTGAAGAAAGGCTGGTAGCGACAGGAATATCAGTGGAAGAGACGGCAGTAATGTGTTCTTTTCGATATTCTTTGCTTCTTCTTGTTTTTTATTTATTTATTTATTTTTTAAATATATATGGGGGGGCACACCCATGGTACGGGGAAGTTCCCAGGCCAAGGATCAGATCTGAGCCAGTGGTGACCTACACTGCATCTGCGGCAACACCGGATCCTTTAACCCACTGTGCCGGGCTGGGGATCAAACCTGCGTCCTGGCACTGCTGATCTTCTGCTGATTCCATGGCACCACAGTGAGAACTCTTACTGTGCTAATTTCCACTGTACAGCAAAATGACCCAGTCATATGTATAAATAAATTCTTTTCCAATATTATCTTCCATCATGTGCTATCCCAGAAGACAGGCTATAGTTCCCTGTGCTGTACAATAGGACCCCACTGCTTATCCATTCTAAATGTAATAGTTTTCTCTACTAACCCCAAACTCCCAGTCCATCTCACTCCCTACCCTGTCCCTGCCTTTGGCAACTACAACTCTGTTCTCTATGTCTGTAAGTCTGCTTCTGTTTTGTAGATAGGTTCATCTGTGCCATATTTTAGATTCCACATGTAAGTGATATCATACGGTATTTGTCTTTCTCTTTCTTTTTTTTTGTCTTTTTGCTATTTCTTTGGGCAGCTCTTGCGGCATATGGAGGTTCCCAGGCTAGGGGTCGAATCAGAGCTGTAGCCACTGGCCTACGCCAGAGCCACAGCAACACGGGATCTGAGCTATGTCTGCAACCTACACCACAGCTCACGGCAATGCCGGACCCTTAACCCACTGAGCAAGGGCAGGGATCGAACCCAGAACCTCATGGTTCCTAGTCAGATTCGTTAACCACTGTGCCACAACGGGAACTCCTGTCTTTCCCTTTCCGACTTATTTCACTTAGTATGAGAATCTTTAGTTGCATCCATGTTGCAGCAAATGGCATTATCGCATTCTTTTTTATGGCTGAGTAGTATTCCACTGTGTATATGTACCACATCATTTTAATCCATTCATCCACTGATGGACATTTAGGTTGTTTCTCTGTCTTGGCTATAGTGAATAGTGCTGCTATGAACATAGGGGTGCACGGATCTTACAAAAGGGATTTCCTAAGCTCAGAGCTTCTCAGCTGTAACATAAACCACCATGTATATGGCATCTGGGTCATCCACGTCACTCTTGTGGGACTTAGGGGTGAGAGGAACCAATGCAGACATGCTGTCTGCTCTGTCGTGAGTGATAAAGTCTCTCCTCTCTGATCCAAGAGTCTCCAACCTAAAACCATGGCAGACTAGCCTGTTAGACTGCAAGTAGGGTAAAATCTCAGACTCTTCACAATTCTTGAAGTAAGCAGAGTAGACCCATGATAGCTATTTGTTGAAAAGGCCAAATCACTATGTATAACCAAATGCCATTATTTATTATCTAGATTTACAATTTTCTCTAGCAAACGTATATACTATAGTCAATAGTTTATGTTAGACACAGTTAAAATAAAAACACAAATCGTTTTAACATTTTCCACCCTGGAAACCTATATAGTTTATTTCAATAAACAACTGCTAATTAACAAACCTCCATCTCTTTGGAACATGGTGGATATACGCAAAAAAAATCATATTTAACACTCAAAAAGAGGTTGTGTTTCTTACGATCAGCAGATTTGACTGAATCAAAACATAAAAACAGGGACACTATGAGCTGTTGGTTTTCCTGACATCGCTCTATTTTACCAGGTCCTTTACTGGAAAAAAGCACATCGAGATGAGCCATTTGATGAAAATAATGACATACTAGGTTTCACTTGGACAAGCATGCTGAAATGTTGCAGCTGGACAGTATCCCATTCTGTGTAACTCCATTACGTGAATGTATTTAACAAAAAGTACTGCATTAACTGTCACGACTTGTGAACCAAATCACGCCAACCACTTTTCTTAGCTCTGTCGAAACTGACAAGGAGGGGGAATAGCAAGGCTCTTGGGTAAGACACCAGGCAATGTAAATTATACCATAAAACAAATACTTAAGTAAACAGGGAAAGAAAGACAAAATTCTTACCCTCCAGGAAAACAAACAAACAAAAAAAATCAGAAAGATTTCCCTTTTCTCAAAATTCTAAAAAGGAGCATTCTAACCACTCAATTACTTTAAACACCACTGACTCCTTGAAAGCCACAATTTAAATCCGCCCCCCACAAAACCCTTAAAATATTCCATTTTCCTTTAACATGATACAAGTTACAATAAGGCTGCTATTAAGGCAAACGACTTCCTCTGAACGAAATGGCCCTTTCTGTAAATCATTTTGAAACCCAGAGCTGACAAGAACCTACCTCATCATGGGATCAGCTGATCATCACTGGTTCAGAACACCTGCTGTGGAGCAAGGCAATGACTCGAAGTTTCTGAAACCCTTTACAGAATCAGGGGTTGCCACCGGTTCATCAGCAAGGAAACTTGAAAGCTTTAAGAAGCTAAGTTCTCTGCTCAAGTACAGAGAGAACCCACAGTAATTGGTGCAATGAAAGCAGAGCCCTGGCACTTTGGGTGGCCTCGAAGCTGCCACTTGGGTGAATTTTCAGCTTGGTCCTGGCCAAAGAAGGTGCCAGTTTCAGGTACTCCAGGAAAAGGAAACATTATGAAAGAATCTGGTAAGGACTCAGCATGAAAAGATCACTTTAAAAAAAAAAAGGCTTCAAATGGTAAGAATGTGTAACTAATACGAATCACAAGCAAAGTTATGGAAATTTTAAATATATTCATGGCTTT
Source organism: Sus scrofa (assembly GCF_054392235.1). Taxonomy (NCBI): domain Eukaryota; kingdom Metazoa; phylum Chordata; class Mammalia; order Artiodactyla; family Suidae; genus Sus; species Sus scrofa. The sequence goes on along the minus strand of NC_139389.1, from coordinate 38,008,890 downwards.
TATTTTATTTATTTGAAATTTATTTTTTATTTTTATTTTTATGGCCACACCCATGGCATATGGAAGTTCCTAGACTAGAGGACGAATCAGAGCTGCAGCTGCCAGCCTACGCCATGGCCACAGCAACACCAGATCAGAGGCACATCTGTGACCTACACTGCAGCTTGTGGCAATGGGGGCTTACCCCACTGAGCGAGTTCAGGGTCAAACCTGCATCCTCACGAAGAGTCGGATTCTTAACCCAGTGAGCCACAACAGGAACTCCCTCTTTAAAGGTATATATAGTTACGGAAGTTACCATCAGTATTATGCCTGATGGCCTGTGCTTTCTTTCACTGTATTTTAAATACTTTCCCTAAGAATCAACAGAGTACAAATACTTAACAGAATTGTTTAAAGAATCCATGTGTCTTGGATTTTACTCTTCAAACCCAACATCAGAAATGTTACCAACTGTTCATTCATTCGCCAAATGGAAAAAGACTGAAATGATAAATCACAGCAGAAGAGTCAACCAGGTGGCTTTCCCTCAGGTCTGTACCAAGACCAGGCAGTTTGATGTCCTCCCCTGGAATAACAGGAATGTCATGTTATTTCTTTCCAGAAACTAGAGACAGGTCACTTTTCACCACATCTCCCTCATCGCTGAATTTACATGGATCCCTCTACTAAATGACTCTACTTTTCAAGAGACAAGTATGTGTCCCTCTCCTTCATAATCCTGGAGGAAAAAGAGAACTACCACATCTCATGGAGCTTTATGTCAATAAAACAAAAAACCCAATCCAAAAATGGGCAGGAGACCTAAAAGGACATTTCTGCAAAGAAGACATACAGATGGCCAGTAGGCACATGAAAAGATGCTCAACATCACTAATTATTAAATTAATGCAAATCAAAACTACAATGAGCTATCACCTCACACCAGTCAGAATGGCCATCATCGAAAAGTCTGTAAACAATAAAAGCTGGAGAGGGTGCGGAGAAAAAGGAATCCTTTTACACTGTTGGTGAGAATGTAAATTGGTACAACCACTGTGGAAAACAGCATGGAGCTTCCTGAAAAAACTATAAGTAGAATTACCATATGATCCAGCAATCCCACTCCTGGGGATCTACCTGGAGAAAAGCATAACTGAAAAGATACATGCACCCCAATGCTCAGAGCAGCACTATTTCCAATAGTCAAGATATGGAAACAACCTAAATGTCTATTGAAAGATGAATGGATAAAGAAGATGCGGTACATATACACAATGGAATATTACTCAGCCATAAAAAAGAGTGAAATAATGCCATTTGCAGCAACATGGATGGACCCAGAGATTATCATACTGAGTAAAGTAAGTCAGAGAAAGACAAATACCCTATGATATCACTTATGGGTGGAATCTAATAAAAATGATACAAGAGGACTTATTTATAAAACAGAAACAAACTCACAGATTTTGAAATCAAAATGTCAGATCCAATATGATGGTTACCATAGGTGAAACCATTAGGGGGAAGGAGGAATTGGGAGGGTGGGAATACTATACACACTGCTATATAAAAGAGGTGATTAACAAGAACCTACTGTAATGCCCTGGGAAACCTACTCAATAGTTTGTAACATCCTATATGAGAAAAAAGAATGGATGTATGTATACATGTAACTGATGCACTTGGCCATACACTTGAAACTACTATAACATCGTAAATCAACTATACCCCAATAAAGATTTTTTTAAAAAAGAAAGACATGCTTTAACTGATTTCTGAATTAAAACAATATAAAATAAACCAGTTCCTCAATTATATTGATGTTACCTGGTTTTTTTGGGACAGAATTCACTGGGGACATTGAGAATAGAAACAACACACCAAAATGTCGAGCTTCCCAGTCTAAGCAGTAGACTCACTAACTAGCGGGTCTGCTTTGAGACACACTGTGTTCAGAAAACCCCATTTTCCTAACTTAATTTAGCTTGAATTGTTTGGGGGAGGGAGTTCTTTGGTTTGCTTCGCTTTTATGGAACAACGTACGGCTTGGCATCTTCAGGGTTGCAGTTTCTATGAAAATCAGACGCTCTTCCCTTGCGGTGTCAAAGCTCAGTTAGGCAGAATTTAAGTTAGCATCGAAATGAAACTCTTGATGAGACTATCAGATGTGAAAATGGGTCATTGAGAAAAAACTGGGAAACACTTTCTGAGATTTTTTTTTTTTCTTTTAAGTAGAGGAGAGTCTCACCCCCCTGGGCAGACTTCAAACGGTTGAATGAAAATGGACTTTGAATCATGCAAATGGACTTTGAATCATGCGAGTGCTTTTCCAAGCCCATAATGGTGGCATGGAGGGTCTTCAAAGGACTGGGAGAGAGACTTTCTCAATAACGAAAAGCAGGACGAGTTCCAAATCACCAAAACTCGGCAAGGCTGGTTTTGTGACCTTGACTCAGAGCCACTGGGATGTACCAGGAAACCACAATGCTTGGCAGATGCACATTTCCTGTGCAAACGTTTACCAGATGTGACGTTTCCATGATCTATGTGGAGCAGTAGAAACAAAAGTGAATCTGCGGTGAGCCTGACCTGCCAGCGCATCCCTGAGCCTGCAGGTGATGGGCCTGGTTTCACGTGTGGCAGAGTCAACGGGGTCTGAATCTGGGGCAGAGAAAACTTCTTAAGCCCCAGCCCAACCCCAGCCCCAGTGAAAACCAATCCCATATGCTTGTTAAGCCTGAAATTCCAGCAAGAAAGATTTATTTCTTTATATTAAGAATTCCAGCCCCGTTAAAATGGAAATTCCTTTGGGAGATGTAAAGTATTAATCCGTTATTTATATTTCAGGGTCAATGAATTTTAAATCCTGTCTTGACAGCTGGTTTTTTTTGTTTTTTTTTTTTTTTGCTTTTTAGGGCCGAACCCGCGGCATGTGGAGATTCCCAGGCTATGGGTCAAAGTGGAGCTGTAGCTGCTGGCCTACACTACAGCCACAGCAACAGGGGATCCGAGCCACATCTACGACCTACACCGCAGCTTACAGCCATGCGGGATCCTTAACCCACTGAGCAAGGCCAGAGATCGAACCTGAAACCTCATGGTTCCTAGTCGGATTGATTTCCACTGCACCACAACGGGACCTCCAACAGCTGGTTTTGATAAGGATATATGAAGCTTGGTTGTTTGGATAGGATGAGAGAGGAAAAAAATCTTCAAGAGATCAAAGTTAATAAATGAATGACTCCTTTCCCACTAGCATTTGTCTATTCAGTCAACAATATTTATGACCACATTTCAGGCAGCGGGCATCATCTGAAGCACTGGGGGTACAAAGATGGAAAACCTTAGCGAATGGCCTTACAAAAGGCAGGGTTCAGTAGAAAGGCATCAAATGGGCAGTGGCCACAGAGGAGAACGTGTATTAACGGAGGCATGGGCCGGGGGCAAGGGCAGCTCAGGGAAACGCAGCCCTGACTGCACCCACCCGGGAGGAGGTGGGAAAGCTTTGCAAGAGGAGGTGAAGTCTGACTTGAAGGAGGCCCAGCTTGAAGGGGCTGGTGGGAATGCTTAGCAGGAGAGGACGATGCTGGTAGGTTATGGCTGGAATCACCGAGGTACAGGATGGGAGCACTCAGGGAGACGGCAGTTCTGAAGCACGATTTCTGGAGTGAAGTATCCGTGTGGGGCGAGGGGCAGGGTCTTGGCCAGGTCGGGCTGCCATCACGAAATACCAGTGACCCGGGGTGGGGGTGGGCCTCGAACAGCAGGCACTTCTCACAGTTCTGGAGGCCAGTGGGACATCCGAAGAGGGTGCCAGCGGGGCAGGTTCTGGTGAGAGGCTTTGCAGGTGGGCTGCCTTCTTGCTGGCTGTGCATGTTGGGTGGCACCAGGGGCAAGCCCTCTGCTGTCTCTTCTTATAAGAACAATAATCCTATAGCCCCCACTTCCATCCTCCTTGAACTTGAACTCTCTCCCTTAGATCCTATCTCCAAATACGGTGCCAGCTTTAACGTGGGACTTAGGAGACACAATTCAGGGCACAGCAGACGCTGAGGAAGCTGGCTGGCGATCCAAGAAGGGCCTCTTCAATCAAGAGGATTAGATTTTTGTCTTGAAAACTCTGTCTAGGATTTCGCTGGGAGATTTTCAGCAGAGTGGACATACTGTGGTTCACATTTTAGAAAGCTCACTCCGGCAGCACACGAGAGAATGATGCAGGGAAAGGGCCCTGCAAGGCAGGACGGGGCAGGGCCTGGAGGCGAGAGGTATTCAGTGGAGTGGAGACAGGCCAGCTGTGACTGAGCAGATCCGTGTGGAGCGGAGAAGAGGAAGGAGCCGGCCTCTAGCTGATGTGTCCAGTAGATGGTGGCATCCTTTCCTGAGAGAGAACTCAGGAGGAAAACCAAATTGTTTGCCGGGGGATGGAGGAGAGGAAATAAAAAAGGCTTCTCAGGTTTTAGAAGACGAAATATAAGCTTCATATGATGTCCGTACACGTGGAACTGCTCACTGGATAGTGTGTGTGTGGACCCACTATGCGCCCAGAGGGGGAATGAGACGATGCAACTGAAGTTGAGTCAGTGGATGCAGGTCCTGCTCTGGCTTCCTGTTTGCTCTGGGTGCCAAGGCCTGAGATTCTAGTTCATTCGAACTCTGTGTTAAACAAAACCAAGTGTCTCTCAGGACAAGGGTGGATATACACACACACAGAGGCATGAATGCATGTGTTCCAAGAATATTTAATGACATAAAAACACAGTAAGAGGAAAAGCAAAACACAAAACCATAGAGTAAGCTAATTATGTAAAAGTATATATATATATATATTTACATATATATACATACACATATATATATCTTTCACAGAAATGTAAAAAACTGCTTCCTAGGTAGTAGTATTATGAATATGTAATTTTTTCATTATGTTTTCCTAATTTTCCTATACAGAGCACATACCTTTTTTTTCGGCCACACTCTCAGCATTCAGAAGTTCCCAGGATAGAACCCAAGCCACAGCAATGACCTGTGCCACAGCAGGGACAATGCTGGATCCTAAACCCACTGCACCACACTGGGAACTCCCATATATTGTTTTAAAATCAGAAATGAAGATTTGTTTTTGCTTTTTAGGGCCACACCCTCGGCATATGGGCGTTTCCAGGCTAGGGGTCCAATCAGAGCTGCAGGTGTCGACCTACGCTGCAGCTCATGGCAATGCCAGATTCTTAAACCCACTGAGCGAGGCCAGCATATGGAGGTTCCCAGGCTAGGGGGTCCAATTGGAGCTCTAGCCACCAGCCTATGCCACAGCCATAGCAATGCAGGATCTGAGCTGCATCTGCAACCTACACCATAGCTCATGGCAATGCCAGATCCTTAACGCACAGACTGAGGCCAGGGATCAAACCTACGTCCTCATGGATACTAGTCAGATTCGTTTCCACTGAGCCATGATGGGAACTCCAAGAATGTTTATATACCTATAACTGAATCACTTTGCTGTACAGCAGAAATTGGCACAACATTGTAAATGAACTATACCTTAATGTTTTAAAAAAGAAAAGTAATAATAAACCAATTAAGAAATACCATGAAGTTATTTATATTTTTAGCACCTTTCAACATTTAAGAACTCCGCTACTTTTTATTTCTCCTAAAATAAAAAATTTCAGGCTTCAAAAGATGTTCCTAGTTCTACAGAGATTCATTTTATTGGTTAGGAATATATATAATTCTTACATTAATTCCAATGGGCATCCTTGACCAAGAAGAATGGAAGTAAAACTTCTTTCACTTTGTATTGCTATTAACTTAGAAAACACTGTCACGGACGAGCACCTACTGGATCTAAACTCCTCGTCACAGACTTCAGAGTCTCCATTCTCAACCGTCTACTTTTTATCTGCAACTAAGAATATAGAAATTTGAGGAGTTCCTGTTGTGGCTCAGCAGGATTTAAGGATCTGACATTGCGTCCGTGAGGATGCAGCTTCGATCCCTGGCCTCACTCAGTGGGTTAAGGATCCCACGTGCTCAAAGCTGCAGTGTGGGTCACAGATGCGGCTGGAATCTGGTGTGGCTGTGGATGTGGCATAAGCCTGCAGCTGCAGCTGTGATTTGACCCCTAGCCCAGGAACGTCCATAAGCGACATGTATAGCTGTAAAGAGAAAAAAAAAAAACAAAGGAAAGAAAATACAAATTTGAAATATGTACATTCTATGTGTTTGCTTATGGGGAAAATGCAGGATTTATTGATTTAGTTTCAAATTTCTCATTTCCAAAATGGATTCATCTGAACTCTTACATTCTACCTTGCAGGTGAAATGTTTGTGTTTATTTAAATGCAAGAATCTCAACCCACTTCAGTGTTTCCTAACCTTCCCCCCAGCACACTGTCCTGCTTTTCCTACGTACCCTTCACAGCACTGCCCACTCAAAAGCCGCCTTTTGTTTCCAAGGGGAAAATGCTTGCTTAACAGCCAAGAATAACAAATAAATGCCTCACGCAAAGGACAATTTTCCTTTACCTCCCAATGGCTCCACTGCTTCCCCAGAGATGCCAGAGAGGTTTCCTGGGGAAAGAAAAGGCCAGCATGAAGTATTACAACCTACCATCCCAACACTCAAGGAACCAAGTAAAACATGACTAACTGCAGTAAAAGGACAGAAAAATGAAAAGACCACCCTCAAAAAATACACTAGTGTGCAGTTCTTTTTTTTTAACCATATAAAAGGAAGCTCCGGCACGGAAAATGATGAACATCCTGCATTTGTTCATTAAAAAAGCATTATATTCAGTTCAGTAATACTCACTTGTTTAAAAGTAATGAGTCACAATATTCAGTTCCTTCCTGGCCTGACTCAGCCAGGTGTGGGCAACAAGGACTATACTGGACCTTCTGTGTCCCAGACCCTGCAAGGCCACTCGGACCCTGGAGGAATCTGGGCAAGAAAACAAGCCTGGCTGGACATCAGTAGGTTGGAGGATTGCCCCCTCTCCAATGTGCTTCAGTTCTGTTCTCATAAGTAGTTTATCTAATTATTTAGTCCATTAAATAAATACAAGGTTAATACTTTGCTTCTTAAAACAAACCCCCCCAAAGGCCATTTTCCCCCACTATTCCAACGTGGATCCACCAGATCTAATACACTCTGAATTTTCTAGAAGTTAGCATTTTTTTTCTTTTCAATATATACATGTATGTTGTTCAGATTTAAAGTCTGTAGCATGAAACTCAAAACTGAAAATTACCACGTTCTGCCTGATTTACTTCTGTATAGAAGTTAGCATTTTGTAATCAAAATTATCATACTTCTATTATATTTAAAGAGCTCCAGAGACATGCACAATATCTTTCTGATCATTCTCCTTTTTTTTTCCTTAAAAAAAAAAATTGGAGCTCCTGCTATGGTGCAATGGGACTGGTGGCATCTCTGCGGCACCAGGACGTAGGTTAAGGATTAAATGATCTGGCGTTATGTAGCCACAAGGTAGGTCACAACTGTGGCTCGGATCTGATCCCTGGACCAGATCTGATCCCTGGACCAGGAGCTCCAGTGTCACAGGGTGGCCAAAAAGGAAAAAAAAATTTGTTGTTAGAGTGTAGGCGACTTATAATGTTGTATTAGTTTCAGTGTATGGCAAAGTGATTCAGTTATACTGTATATATATACATTCTTTTTTCCCACATAGGTGATTATAGAATATTGAGTAGGTCTCCCTGCGTTGCACAGTAGGTCTTTGTAAGTTATCTATTTTATTAATTAATTTATTTTTTGTCTTTTTGCCATTTCTTGGGCCACTTCTGCAGCATATAGAGGTTCCGAGGCTAGGGGTCGAATCGGAGCTGTAGCCAACAGCCTATGCCAGAGCCACAGCAACATGGGATCTGAGCCTCATCTGCCATCCACATGATGGCAGCTCACGGCCAGATCCTTAACCCATTGAGCAAGGCCAGGGATCGAACCCGCAACCTCATGGTTCCCAGTTGGATTCATTAACCACTGAGCCATGATGGGAACTCAAAGTTATCTATTTTATATACAGTAGTCTGTGCATGTTATTCCCATCCTCTTCATTTATCCCCCCTCCCCCATGGTTTCCCCTATGGTAAACCACAAGTTTGATTTCAAAATCTATACATTTATTTCTGTTTTAAAGTTCTTCTCTATCATTTTTTATTAGATTCCACATAGAAGCGATCTGATCATTCTCCTTTCACTAGAGTTTTGTTGTTGTTGTCACTGCTAAGCCATCAGACAAAAGATGATCCTTTGAAAACAGTCCTCCTTTTAAACAAATGGCAAATACACAAATCGAAATGACTGCTTGCAGTTTAGGGCTGTGGATCCTAAGATGCGGGATTTCTTAAATTATTTTACATCGTTCTCCCCAACACACACACACACATTAGCAAGCAAATACCACAGTCAAATGGTGACTTTCTGCCAACCTGGACGGTGGAGAAAACCAAGGGAGAGATTCTTAAATGGCGAAGAGTGGAGGCGGGGGCGGCGGTGTGCAATTGAGCATTGGAATGTGCTTTATTCTTATACTTGAATAAAACTATGCCTGGTATTCTGGAAAGTGACAATACTGTACTTCAAACTGAGTAAATAATGAAACTTTCCTAGGAAAAACCAACCCCAAGAGAACTAGAAAACATCCTACTTTGTAAATATTTGAGTATGCACCTTGGCAAACGGGAACAGATGAACGTTTAAAGGATATCTTTAAAGTTATCTCTACATCCCTGCTAGGCGAGACCTGTGTGAGAAAGACACTGAAGTATAGAGGTGGCACTGCCACTAAAGATGTATAAAAATTATTGCGGAAAGGAGTCCTACAAGGGATCCTAAGTAGTCGAACTGCTGTCAAATGTGCCATCTACAGTGTAGGAAACTCACGAGGTGGAAACTCTCATCTCGGATGGTTCCCTCCCAAACGGTCGGTCACGATCCAGACTTACAAACTCCCCGGGGAAGCAGAAACAGCTGCATTGGACGCGGTTCCTGCTGGAAAACTGACATTTCTCTAGCAAGTGCCAAGGGCAGGCTCAGAATTACAATATGTCAGAATGATCCAAAAGGAGATGTTCTTTCTTTTCTCTGTCATCCACATGCTGCTCAGGAGAAACTGCAAATGACACCCCTAAAGCCACAGCACCCAACAGCCCAAAGGAGCAATGACAGCGTCCACCTCTTTGCTTGGCCCCAAATATTCACTTCGTCGCGGAAGTAATAAAGCAGGTGCCACAATGACTTTTGTTCCTTTCCACAATCACAGGTACTTTTATTTTATTTTATTTTTTTGGTCTTTTTGCCATTTTCTTGGGCCGCTCTCACGGCATATGGAGGTTCCCAGGCTAGGGGTCAAATCGGAGCTGGAGCCACCGGCCTACACCAGAGCCACAGCAACGCGGGATCCGAGCCGCATACGCAACCTACACCACAACTCACGGCAACGCCAGATTGTTAACCCACTGAGCAAGGCCAGGGACCAAACCCGCAACCTCATGGTCTCCAGGTGGATTCGCTATCCACTGAGCCACGATGGGAACTCCTTCACAATTACAGGTACTTTAGAATATTGTCAGAGTAACCCGGGGGAAAAAGGCTAGAGAGGCAATAAGATTAATAACCCAACTTACAGACCCACCAGCCAGCTGAACCTCAGACTCTCAGACCCTCAGGTCATCAGACAGAAAGAGAAATGGATGCTGGGAACACGGGAGCTGGTGGATCTGGTCCTGCCCACACGGACACTTCTGGAGAGCTTGGAGCCACCACCTGTAGGTTGGTCCACTGTTAACGCCAGATACCGCTCTTCCCATTAAATGGGGCATCTCTACGAGTAAGTTGACAATAACCTTGAAGAGTGAGCTGCAGACCTGTCTTCCCTCTCAACAGTTCCTTTCATAAGAATATACCAACTCCGTAAAAATAAACCTAAGACAACTGCTAGGGGAGAAAAGCCCTCCGGCTCAGGGATTAAGGGAGGTCCCAGGACAGCCCAGAACCATCTGGAAGGACTTATGTGGAATTCAGAGCTGTCCACAGAAAACTTTCCGCGGCTTTTCCAGTCCTCATACCTACCCTTCTTCTTCCTTTTCTTCAAAATCCCTTCCCCTTCCTGGATTCGGAGATGGCCAGGGCTGAATAGTTCTAAAACTGGAGGGGCACAAATCTTGCCCCTTTTGTGTGCAGGATATTTCGCCAATTAATCAGCACTTTGAGCCCTTGAGCCACAACCCATGAGCCACAATCACGGCTCCAGACAGGGTACAGGACTGAGGGGCGAGTTCTGTAATCACACTGCCACATTAATTATTCTCTTTAATGAAGGAGTATTTTGTAACAATGAAACTGTAATGTTAACTAGGAAAGGCAGAAAGGGTACGTTTCTCTGCTTAACGCTGCCCCCTTTAGAGTTTTCCTACTGTTCTCCATTGACCGTACACCCGAAGCAATGATCATACACTTCTTCCACCTTCAAAAGCTCATCATTCACATTCTCCAAGGTTCAATAAAGCTGCACTTACAGCCCCATCACCAATGGAAACACTCACCTGAATATTCACGACCTTATTTCCCAACTTCACGTGGCTTCCCTCACCCACACCCCATAGCCCTCTGCTTTAGAACATATACCCCAGGAGAGTCTTCTTTCTTTTTTGGCTGCCTTGCAGCATATGGAGTTCCCAGGCCAGGGCTCATATCCCAGCCTCGCAGCAACACCAGATCCTTTAACCCACTGTGCTGGCCAAAGATCGAACCTCCTAGCGCTGCAGAGATGCCGCTGATCCCACTGCACCACAGCAGGCACTCCAAGAGCTATTCTTCTTTGAGATCTTCTCCATTTACTGCACCCTTGGCAGTTTTTCTTCGGTGCCTCTTGAAAGCTATCCCTTGTCTTGACAGGTCTTCTTCTGGACTTTTTCTTTCCGGCCTGTGATTGATAGATCTGTGAACAGCCAGTTGGCTACCACCCCACACCCAGAGATGACAACACCCTCACTGCTCTGGTGGCCATTTCTTTCTTTCCTTTCTTTTTCTTTTCTTTCTTTTTTTTTTTTTTTTTTTTTTTTTTGTCTTTTTTGCCTTTTCTTGGGCTGCTCCCGCAGCATGTAGAGGTTCCTACCTAGGCTAGGGGTCGAATCGGAGCTGTAGCTGCCGGCCTATACCATAGCCACAGCAACGTGGGATCTGAGCCGCGTCTGTGACCTACACTACAGCTCACGGCAATGCCGGATCCTTAACTCACTGAGCAAGGGCAGGGATCGAACCCGCAACCTTGTGGTTCCTAGTTGGATTCATTAACCACTGCGCCACGACGGGAACTCCCTCTGGTGGCCATTTCTATGGCAGGGCTCCGGGTGCCGTGTATCAAAACATCTCATTTCTTACTCTGCCCCCAGGAAACCCTCCCTTCCCATCAGGCAGGTCACACCAAGCCCCTTACCTAAGCCAGTTCTAAGCCTCTATACTGCACATCATAATTTGCGAGGTGTAGACCAGCACTCGGGGGGTGAGTAATACACACCAGAAACAGAAAGGAGACGAGCAATAGCTCTGAAGGTCAAGAGCACCTATGCCTCTCATAAACACAGGTTTAAACCAGTGGTGAGCCTGCCCATGTCAGCTGACACAGAGCGAAGCTGCTGTGCGATCTCTTCTCACCACCCTGGGCCTGCACTGCACAAAGGCTGCCCTGGCTTTTCGGTTTGTTAAATATTCTAAAACTCACTCCTGTTTGCGAGCACTTAAAAAAAAAAAAAAAAAAAAGCATGAGTCAGAAACACTACATGATGCTTGTTAAATGCCAAGAAAGAAATCACATCAAACTGACCTGCAATCTTTTGAAAGGAGTACTAGGCTGACCTCAGAAGACTGGGCTTATGGTCTTTCAAAACTGAAAGCAGATAAATGTCACCTGGTAAACAGATTTACATTTATGAAGCTAAAACTCATTATAATGGCCCCCCAATGGAGAGTATCAGTGGGTGCCAACCCGCCAGGAGGTTTCTGGTGAGGTAGTTTAGACTCCTGCCATGTTCCTATGGAGTTCATTGGTCAGTCACCATTTGAAGAAAATGATGACCTGCAAATCACAAACGTAGACAAAGTAAAGTGAGGAGAGATTTCTGACTGATTGAATGAAAGCCTGTAGATTTCCAAAGATCTCAGCTGGGTAAATAATGAGCCAACTGCAGTAAGACAAAATTCAAAAGGAACGCACAAAAATCCTAGGATCTGGACTCTGGACTGTGGAATGTTTCAAAAGAATCAGCTGGCTCGATAGCAGGAGGGCTGAGCAGACAGAAGGCCTTAGCTAATGGCAGGCTGAAGTCACCAATCTGTGCTGGCTGCCAAAAATGAGTCTGTGCTTGGGCGACAGGGAGAAAAGAACAAGGTTACACCCTTTCTTCAGCAACCAATGGTCAAAATGAATCAAAATTCAGTGCATCCACAGAAGGCTGACCAGACTGGAGATTAACTACAAACCATGGCCCCCCCAAAGGGGCAGTTTTAGAATGTCACATTTCGGAGTTCCCATCGTGGCTCAGTGGTTAATGAATCCGACTAGGAACTATGAGGTTGCGGGTTTGATCCCTGGCCTCGCTCAGTGGGCTAAGGATCCAGCATTGCTGTGAGCTGTGGTGTCGGCCGCAGACACGGCTTGGATTTGGTGTTGCTGTGGCTCTGGCATAGGCCGGTGGCTACAGCTCTGATTAGAGCTCAGTCTTATTTTGCTTCTAAAAATTATATTTGAAATAGTCCATCTCCGAGTTCTGGTAGTGGCTCAGTGGTTAACAAACCCGACTAGTAACCATGAGGTTGCGGGTTCGATCCCTGGCCTCACTCGGTGGGTTAAGGATCCCGAGTTGCTGTGGCTGTGGTGTAGGCCGGCAGCTGTAGCTCTGCTTCGACCCCTAGCCTGGGAACCTCCATGTGCACAGGTGCGGCCCTAAAAAGACAAAAAGAAAAGAAAAGAAATAGTCCATTTCCCAACTGTGTCATAAGCAACCTGGGGCCATGGCCAACCTCAGTCTACTGGGCACCAAGAGAGCCACTGAAATTTATTTTGCTGACTTGTTGCTTTTCTTCTCCCATATAGCACATACCAATGTTTTTATAATTATCCACAGCTCCTTGTTGTCAAAGTGATGAAAGTCACAGTAAGGGCTTCCTTGGGAGTTCTTCTGTCCCTTCTCCCCTCTTGATATTCAAAACTCAAAATTCTGTATCTTCCATTTGAAATGTCTCAACTCCCTAATGAGGGCAATGGAAACCCACTCTGGCAGCTTCTGCAGATCATAAAATCCACCTTCTTCCTTCCCCATTTGCTTTAGAACACATCACATGATGGCTCTGAGAACTCAGAAATCCTAGGAGAAAGGTTTTGAAGGAAAAAAGTCCCAATCTGAGATTCTCTAGAGTCCAGAGCAACGGCAGTGCAGTCTTGCACCCTGGAGAAGGGGGGCTGATGGAGCCCTGACTGCAGTTTGGGAAGACTGTCACCGGATTCCCTGAGGACACTGTCTCGGGTACAACAGACTGGCCTAAAACAATGAAAGCAGACTGGCCTAAAACAATGAAAGCAAGGCAAACGGAAGAAGTTTCTTCCGTAGCTGCCTTTGTGATAAGTGCTCATCTTGGGGGAAAAAAACACTGGGAGAGGGGATGAAGGGGAAGGCGGAACACACACACACACACATTTACTTATTTATTTAAACATTTACCATCAGGAGGACCATTTATTAAGGGCACAGTTCAGCGTATTAAGCACATTCACACTGGTGTACGGCCTTCACTAAATCCATCTACAGAACCTCTTCCATCTTCCCAGACTGGTCCTCTGTTCCCACCAATCAGTCACATTAAACAGTAACTCCCCACGCCTCCTCCCCCTGTTGCTGGAAACCAAGGGTCTGCTTTCTGTCTCTATGCATTTCGCCAAGGGGGAGGGGGGAGGGAGAGGGATGGATGCGGAGTTGGGGTTGGCAGATGCAAACTATTCCATTTCGAATGGATAAGCAATGAGGTCCTACGGTACAGCACAGGGAACCATAACCAGTCTCTTGGGATAGACCAGGATGGAAGAGGATATAAAAGAATGTATATATACATATAACTGCGTCACTCTGCGGAACAGCAGAAATTGGCACAACACTGTAAATCAACTCTACCCTCATAAAAATAAAATTTAAAAATGATGCAGAATGAGAGTTCCCGTCGTGGCGCAGCAGAAACAAATCCAACTAGAAACGGTGAGGTTGCAGGTTCCATCCCTGGCCTCGCTCAGTGGGTTAAGGATCCAGCGTTGCCGTGAGCTGTGGTGTAGGTTGCAGACACGGCTTGGATCTGGCGTGGCGGTGGGTGGCCATGGCATAGGCCGGCAGCTACAGCTCCGATTAAACCCCTAGCCTGGGAACCTATATGCCGTGGGTGTGGCCCTAAAAAGATAAAAGACAAACATAAATAAATAAATAAATAAAAATAAAAATGATGCAGAATGAAATATGCCAATCACAAAACAGCAAATACTGTGTGGTTCCACTTATACGAGGTACCTAGTGTCATCGAATTCATAGATGACGCACAGTTATTTTTAAATTTAAGTCAGTCGTATTCGAATCCAGTTTAAAACTATGAAACTGTAAGGCTTCCCTAGTCTTACTGAGACTGCTTTAGGCCCGAAGATTGAAAACATGGCAGGTTACTAGAAGGGGGATGTGGAATTCAACTTGGCAGCCTTATCCAAGATGATGTAGAAATATTTTAAAGGCACAAGCTCACTGTAACTACTCCAGCTTAGCATTTAACGATGTACTAGGTCAGGCCAAAAGCTGTCCAGAATGAAATGACACTCTCCAGCTAAAAATTAAAAGAATTTAGAGGCACAGTTAAGGGAACACAGACACAGAAATGGCTCTAACTATCCTATATTGGTAACGGGCCAGACATTCATTTAATTAACTAACTGAGAATGAATCCGAGCTCAAACATATTTACATTTTTCCCAGGGCTCTGACATGTGTAGTCTAAAAATAATCGATTCTGATTTTCCCAGTGTCTCCATCACTTCCATCTGTCAAATCTCAGTTGATTCAATTCAGTTTATCACGGTTTTTTGTTCTGTTTAGTTTTTGGATTAGCAGGCTGCGTGCCCAGTCTAAATACCCTGTAGAAACTTACTGATGTATATTATGTGTATAGACTTCACCACAGTTTGGAGGACACAGACCCAACCAGGGACCCTAACAATAAACAATAACCTTCAGAAGAGTGGGTGTGGAGGCAATTAACACAGGAACTCAACCACTGCTTCCCCCGAAACACTCTACTCTGAGCAGTGGTGGAACAGGGGTGGGAGCTTCGTGGTCTGACAGCCAACCCTGATCTACAAAGAAGCTGTGGGGAAGTGTGCAGAGATTGTGAGTCCTTGGGGACAGGGATCTTGTCTCATTTATTGCTGTCTCCCTACAATCTAGATTAATCTATAGAAAGAGCTGAAAAAGGAGTTCCCTGGTGGCCTAGTGGTTAAGGACCTGGCATTGTCACTGCAGCAGCTCAGGTCACCGCTGTGGAGCAGATTTGATCCCAGTCTGGGAATTTCTTCATGCCTAAGGCACAAGCCCCGCCGCCCCCCAAGACAGCTGAAAAAATATTTGCCCAATGGATGAATGAATGCATATTCTATACAGATGCATCAACATCTGGGCTATAGCAGCACAAAGGTGCCTGGTTGAGGAGACAAATGTGACCTTACTGTCACAAAGGCTTAAGATGAGCTCTCCAGGGCCCCAACCAGAGGCCTCTGCAAGTGTTTGACCCAGGAGCTCGTGAAAAAACCACCTGCAGCAGCAAGATGGACCTGAAGACACCCTCAGCCCCAGCCAGGAACCAACCACAGTGACTGGGGACATGCTTCGGGCAAAGGGTGTCAGCCTCTCAGACTCCAGAATCGACACTCAAGAGTCATAGCAGTTGCTCTCAAGAGCCTGTCATCGCCACCAGTGTGTGGCTAGCCTGGGCACACATACTCCCTGGCAATCCCAGCACAACGTGGAGAAGGGTGACAATCCGGATTTGCCTCTGCGCCATGACCCAGGCGTCCTGGAGGACACTATGGAGGACAGCCTCGTCTGATGTGGCGCCACATCTTCCACAAGCAAGACCTCCAGTCCCAGGTGTGAACAAGCTCAGAAGCAGGGAGAATATAATACTTATGATAAGAGCTAATTTGAGTGCTTTGAACCGCCAGGCACTCTTTTTTTATACCTATTTTTTTAAGGCTGCACCTGCGGCCTATGGAAGTTCCCAGGCTAGGGGTCAAATCAGAGCTAGAGCTGCCAGCCTACGCCAGAGCCACAGCAATGCCAGATCCAAGCTATGTCTGTGACCTACACCACAGCTGACTGCAACGCCGGATCCTTAACCCACTGAGTGAAGCCACGGATCCTAGTCGGATTCATTAAGGCCAGGCACTATCTAAAAGGTCCGTGTTATTCCACTGATTCCTCATGAAGCAGGTCCTATGAGCATCTTGACAGATGATGCCTGACAGATCAATTTGCTTTGCTTTTAAATACCTCGTATGAGGTCACACAGGTGCCAAGTCTCAGGGCCATGCCTGTAGCCCCCGCCTCAGCTATTATATGGCTCTAAGGTACTGGAGTTCATAATAATTCTTTTGGCATTGGCAGGGAGTTATTAAGTGATTTTGTGCTTTTAGGAAAAATTCCTTGTGTCACTATAGCCAGATTTTACTATTTGTAATTAGTGTGTCTGGTATTTAAAAGTACATCTGGCACAGTGTGTACTTTATCAGTTACAGGAACATAAATTGGTCACACTGTAGTGTCATTATTTCTATGTTTATGGGAATTTTTTTTGGTGTTTTTTTTTGTTTTTTGTTTTTGTTTTTTTTGTTTTTGTCTTTTCTAGGGCTGCACCCACGGCATATGGAGGTTCCCAGGCTAGGGGTCAAATGGGAGCTGTAGCTGCCGGCCTAAACCAGAGCCACAGCAACGCAGGATCTGAGCCGGGTCTGCGACCTACACCACAGCTCATGGCAATGCCGGATCCTTAACCCACTGAGTGAGGCCAGGGATCAAACCTGCAACCCCATGGTTCCTAGTCAGATTCGTTAACCACTGAGCCACGACGGGAACTCCTGTTTATAGGAATTTAAAATTACATTTTCAAGGAGTTCTGCAGTGGCACAAGGGGGTGGGTGGCGTCTTGGGAGCCCTGGGTTCAATCCTTGGCCCGGCACAGTGGGTTGGTTGGCATTGCAACTCAGATCTGATCCCTGACCCGGGATATGACATATGCCATGGGGCAGCCAAAAAAGAGGGGAAAAAAAAATACAATTTCAAATGTTATCTTCTACAAAGCAGGTAGTTATGCATTCATTTTTGCATTATTAAAGTAATATATGTGTATTAAAAAATAGTGAAAAAGAAAAGCAGGAAAGAAAATATCTATTATGCTACTTCCCAAACACAATTGTTAACATTTGGGGAAACATGCAATTTCAAGCACAAAAATATAATTTGATTACTCATATAAACATGCTTTCCCTCAGAGAACCCACAATTAAACAGAAAAAAATTTTTTTCAAGTGTTGAAAAAAACCACTGAAAATCATTTAGATAATTCCCACGTGAAGGCCAAAGAAAAACTGGTTTGGGCATCAAGATAAGGAAAATATAGTTTTCTTGAATAAAGAGATCTGTTATTTCATTACTTCCCATTCATCCATCTTCGGTGAATATTCAAGAGCGTTATTATGAGGATTTTAAGAATGTTAGGATTAGTAGATGCAAACCGTGACATTTTAAATGGATAAGCAACGAGGTCCTGCTGTATAGCACAGGGAACTCTATCCAATCACTTGTGACAGAACATGATGGGAGATAATATGAGAAAAAGGATGTGTGTGTGTGTGTATACAACTGAGTCACTATGCTGTACAGCAGAAATTGACACAACACTGTAAATCAACTATAATTTTTAAAAAAAGAAAAGAAAAAGAAAAATGAATGCTACATTTCTCAGGAAGCTCATTTCCTAAAGGGGGGAATGATGCTGTAAGCTGCGGTTCTTTTTTTTTTTTTTTTTTTTTTTTTGTCTTTTTGTCTTTTAGGGCCACATCCACGGCATATGGAGGTTCCCAGGCTAGGGGTCGAATCGGAGCTGTAGCCTCTGGCCTACACCACAGCCACAGCAATGCAGGATCTGAGCCGCGTATGCAACCTACACCACAGCTCACGGCAACGCCGGATCATTAACCCACTGAGCAAGGGCAGGGACCGAACCCGCAACCTCATGGTTCCTAGTCGGATTCGTTAACCACTGCGCCACGACGGGAACTCCAGGTACCAACTTCTCAGTTAACTTGGTGGTAGACTGGAATGAGAAACCAGGTTTCTCATTTGCTGGTCCACACCCTTCTTGAAAATAATGAGGGTGTTTATTTAGCACTTCAGGTATAAATATTATTACTATTATTCAAATGGTAGAATGGAAATGACACACAGCTTAGACGGTAGGTGCCTACTTGCTCATCCTCCACACTCACATTCTTCCTGCCATGAAATATACAGGAGTTCGAATAA
The DNA here is from genome assembly GCF_054392235.1 of Sus scrofa. NCBI lineage: Eukaryota > Metazoa > Chordata > Mammalia > Artiodactyla > Suidae > Sus > Sus scrofa. Next base: position 37,990,281 of record NC_139389.1, on the reverse strand, counting down.
GGTTCCATGTGCCTCCACGTCCCATTACGAGCTCTGAATCCCACCTTTTCTTTTCATCCCTGCTCCTTCCTCACTCCAAAGGGACCTAAGGAGGAAGTGCCTGGACCATTTAGGCTAAGGCAGTTACCATGGCAGCCCTGCTCCCCACAGAGCATCTTTCATTCTCTCTCATCAAACCTTAGTGCAGACATGCTGGCTAACAAGGGATCTGAACAGGGGGAGAAAGTGAAGGAACTGTGCAAGGATGGAAAGGCAGACTGCCCAAGGGATGGGGTTTCTACGGGGAGGTAGTGCCATTGCCCACATTCTTGGCATCTTGTTTTTCTTTTCTGTAGTGCCTTTCTCTGGGGTAACCTCTCTACTTCTTGCCAAGATATAAATTCAAATCACATTCATCTGTCATTGAGACATTTGGGTTGCTTCCATGTCTTGGCTATTGTAAATAGCGCTGCCATGAACACTGGGGTGCATGTATCAATGGATAAAGAAGATGTGGTATATATACACAATGGAATACTACTCAGCCATAAAAAAGAATGAAACAATGCCATTTGTAATGACATGGATGGACCTAGAGATTATACTAAGTGAAGTCAGACAAAGATAAATATACAATACTGCTTATATGTGAAATCTAAAAATATGATATACATGAACTAATTTATAAAACAGAAATAGACTCACATAGAAAAAAAACTTGTGAGAAAGAAGGGAGGATGGATAAATTAGGAGTTAGGGATTAACATATTTACATATTACTGTACATAAAATAGATAACCAGCAAGGACCTACTGTACAGCACAGGGAACTCTACTCAGTATCTTGTAATAACCTCTAATGGAAAAGAATCTAAAAAAGAGTATGTATCTGTGTAATGGAATCACTTTGCTGTACGCCTGGAACTAACTCAACATTGTAAATCAACTATATTTCAATAAAAAATTTGTAAAAAAAAAACTCAACCCATTCCAAAGACTGATTCAGGACATTATGTTAAATGAGAATCAAAAGTAGTTTGAGGGAGCTCCCTTCATGGCTCAGCAGTTAAGGAACCTGACTAGGATCCATGAGGATATGGGTTCGATCCCTGGCCATGCTCAGTGGGTTAAGGATTCAGCATTGCCCTGAGCTGTGGTGTAGGTTGCAGACATGGCTCAGCTCCTGCATTGCTGTGGTTGTGGTGTAGGCCAGCCGCTGTAGCTTGATTCGACCCCTAGCCTGGGAGCTTCCATAGGCCGCGGATGTGGCCCTAAAAAACAAACAAAAAAAATGGTTGAAGAAACAAAGTGCCACATCACGCTATGCTTGTTAATTTTCTAAGTTTAAGTCAGAGCTATTTTTGCCTTATACATGTTTTCATTTAAAATATGTACAAAATGTCATTTTTATATAATAAATTAAAGGGAGCTTTCCATTAAAAAAAAGAAAACTGCCAATTGGCTATTAATAGACCTACTGAACTGAACACAGCAATTTCTCCGAATCCCCCAGGATAGCTGAGCTCTCCATCGCCATCTGATGAGTAGGGGAACTCCTAACAAAGAATGCCCCCCCCCCATCTTATCTTTAACAGTCTTGCGAATTCTGGTACCACTGGAAAACACATGCCTGGACACTCCCCCAAGGTGGAATCAAATTCTCTCTTCCTCATTGAGTAGAAAAAAATATATTCGACAGGATTAGCTTTTTTTTTTTTTTTTTTTGCCTTTTCTAGGGCTGCTCCCTCGGCATATGGAGGTTCCCCAGGCTAGGGGTCTAATCAGAGCTGCAGCCGAAGGCCTAGACCAGAACCACAGCAATGCAGGATCCAAGCCGCATCTGCAACCCACACCACAGCTCACAGCAATGCTGGATCCTTAACCCACTGAGCAAGGTCAGGGATCGAACCCAAAACCTCATGGTTCCTAGTCGGATTCATTAACCACTGAGCCACGACAGGAACTCCGCATTTTTTTTTTTTTAATGACCACACCCACAGGATATGGAAGTTCCCTGGCCAGGGACTGAATCCAAGCTGCAGCTGCGACTTTCACTGTAGCTGTGGCAACACTGGATCCTTTAACTCACTGCTCTCGGCCGGGGATCAAATCGGCGCCTCTGCAGTGACCTAAGCTGCGCAGTTGGATTCTTAACCCACTGCACCATGGTGAGAACTCCAGGGTTAGCATTTTAAAAAGTATATATTTCAACAAGTTGTTTCAATCACTGAATCCCCTCTGGATTTGCAAATTGCCATTAAAATATAATACATATATTCTGAGTGTTTTTTTTTTGTCCCATTACATATAAGACATTTGAAAATGAAATTTCCAAAGGACATTTTTAGAAGAACTTCCTATCAAGCCCCAACTTCCCTAGAACTTCCTTTTTACTGAGAATTTAAAAAGAAACTCTTGTTGGTCCTTAATCTTTTCTTCTTGACACAATAACTGTAAAAGCAAACAGTTAACGGGTAACCTAACACTGCAATCATGGCTACACTGACCTAGATCAAAACAAAACAAGTCAAAACAAAAATCCAATGTTGAATCAAACACAAGCAACAGGCAGGATTCCCAGAAGGTCCCCACACTTGGACTTAAGAAAACTGTCAACGTTTCCTAAAATTTTCAAAGATAGCTCTTGAGTTTTTCATTAGTAAAAACCAAAATGCTAAAGAAACAGAATTGAATCCTTAGAACTGATAAATCTAGTGGGAAAAAAAAATCATCCTTTTCCCAATCAATGGCTATAGGTTCCCACGTGTTGGCCGTATTGGTTTCAGTGGGTTTTTATTTAGAAGATCCTTTCAATAAATAACCCTGAAATCAAACTGGGTCAAGAGGGACAGACAGGTCTGTAGAATCCCCATGGCACTCTATCTTGGATTATATGCCTCGTCACAGCATCTGACTTTTCAGAAGACAAGGTAATTGAATTAAAAATGTATGGAGCAGGGGAGTTCCCGTCGTGGCGCAGTGGTTAACGAATCCAACTAGGAACCATGAGGTTGCAGGTTCGATCCCTGACCTTGCTCAGTGGGTTAACGATCCGGCGTTGCTGTGAGCTGTGGTGGTGGTTGCAGACGCGCCTCGGATCCCGCGTTGCTATGGCTCTGGCGTAGGCCGGTGGCTACAGCTCCGATTCAACCCCTAGCCTGGGAACCTCCATATGCTGCGGGAGCGGCCCAAGAAATAGCAGCAACAACAACAACAACAACAACAACAACAAAAAAACTGTATGGAGCAGAACACAGAAAACCTGAGTTGTTATTTGGTGTCCCTGTGATCTGAGCTGTTGGCCAAGGGTGACGTCTCCAGGATGCTGCATCCTCAACTGTATTAGACCGATTCTAACATCCCTTACCCTTCTAAAAACTCTATGTGTACAGGGGACCCCCCTGAATACAGTTGCTGTGTAATGCTACATGGCCTCTCTTTTTTTAAGCACATGATTACTTTATTCCTTTTCACAATAAATTAACCCAACTGATTAACTTTTTAATCAGTTTAGGCATCAACATGCTAGAAAACTGTTCTCAGGCCATTCCAATGTGCTGCGGCGTTTGGGAACCAGTGGGGCAAAGCATCGATTTGCAAAGTGTGGTCTCAGGACACAGCAGCAGCAGCAGCAGCAGCATCTGAGAACTTCTAGAATGTTGTTCGAAAGGCTGTACTGTTTTCATGGAGTTCCCTGGTGGCTCAGTGGGTTACAGATCTGGTACTGTCACTACTGTGGCTTGGCTGTCTGCTGTGGGATGGGTTTGATCCCTGGGCCTGGGAACTTCTGCATGCCTTGGCCTGCCCCCCGCCACACACACACACACACACACACACACCCCAATACAGTAAAAGGTTGTATTATTTTCTGAGAAACTTGAAGTACTTCACTTCTTTGGAAACAAATTCTTCCGCTAGCTAAAACAGGAAAAGCATTGAATGAATGTAACCTACATTTTCAGAAGTGAAAACAAAAAAGAGAGCATCAGCTTAAACCATCAGTCATGTCTGACAGCAAATTCTTATCAAGTGTATACTCTGAGCCAGGCACTGTGAGGAGAACTTTATAGATGGGAATTCACTGACTCTTTGGGACAGTCCCACCGAGGTAGGTACCATCACCTCAATTTTACCAACAAGGAAACACAAGCAAAGGAAGGTTTCGCAACTTGTCGAAGTTCACACAACCAGTAAGGGACGGAATCGGGGTTGAAGGCTTGGCATCGTGACTGCGGAGTGCCTGTCCTTAACCAGGAGATGGAGTGAGCCGGAGAGCCAGCCTACACGGCTACCTCTGCGCGTGAGACTGGCTCACTTGTCTGAAAGAAACCTTTCAACGTTCTCACAAGAATGATGAGTCCAGCGAAGGCATTACTGCTGCACGCTGAGCAATCCAATGCAAAGATAACAAATACCAAATAAAAACATGTACCCATTTCCTGTGATGTGTTTTACTCACAAGACTTTCAAGATCCACCTGAATAGTTAAAACCATCACCTCTGGAACAAATGGGGCCCTTGCCATAAATGAACCTCAATGAATGCCGTCAAAACCTTTCCAGGTGAGCCCGCTTGTGAAAACCCAGTGCAATTAAGCTAACGTCTTTGATGAGCTCTGCTCTGGGCCTGGTGCCCACAGCGGAGCATCATAAAATCCTTGTGGAACGTTGCAATAAGCATCATTCCTAATTGGCCACGCAGCAAGGGTGCTGCCACATCCTGTGGCTGAATTGCGACACCACAGACTCTCAGCCCTTGAGTTACGTTATCCGGGAGACACAATTTGATTACCGAGCCTGTGAATTTGCTGCCACCCGCCTTCGTTGTTCCCATTGAGAGCTGGGCCTCTTCTCCTCCCACGTCCACAGCTCACTTCGTACACAGGGAGCCCGAGAAAATCCCACTTCCGTTAAACTGTAACTACATTCAATTTACTAATGCTGAATTCTAACTATATCCAATTTAAGAACATTACATTCTCATTTCAAAAGGATCCCAATAAAGACCTGATTTCCTGAGTGGAGGAGTTACTAAGAGGCCGATGTGCAGTACCCGCATTATGCCTCGTCTTGCAGAAGTCAGAGAAGAGAGGAGCAGGAAGGATTCAACCTCTTCCATTTAGAGATGGGAGATGAGTCCTAAAAAAGGCACTCGAAGTTAGAAATCTAATATTCAGTTGAGCCCTGAAATGAAAGGAGAATCGAGACTAATTTCAGAGTCCCCTGGTGGCTCAGTGGGTTAAGCATCTGGCACTGTCATTGCTGTAGTTTGGATCACTGCTGTGGATGGGGTTCCATCCCTGACCCCAGAACCTCCACAGGCATGGCCAAACAAAACAAAACAAACAAGGAGTTCCCATCCTGGCTCAGTGGTTAACGAATCCAACTAGGAACCATGAGGTTGCAGGTTCGATCCCTGGCCTTGCTCAGTGGGTTAAGGATCCAGCGTTGCCGTGAGCTGTGGCGTAGGTTGCAGACGTGGCTCGGATCCCGCGTTGCTATGGCTCTGGTGTAGGCCGGTGGCTACAGCTCTGATTAGACTCCTAGCCTGGGAACCTCCATATGCCTCGGGAGTGGCCCAAGAAATGGCAAAAAGACAGACAAACAAACAAACAAGACTAATTTCAAAGTACAGAATCATTTGCATCCTTTTTGGAATTAATACCCATAAATTTCTTTTACTAGAACTATTTGGTCCTAAGAGGACGATCCAGATCAGTCCCAATCAAATAACACAAAAAGAATTGCTTTTTCTGTATGTGGGTTTTGAAGCATTCTAAAATTATTGCAGCTAAAGAGAAAAAGGACACGAATTACCTCACCTACCCTTTCTGCCAGTTTAGGCCCGTTCTTACTGTGTCCTCAATTTGCTCTCTCTTATATTGTCTTACATGGTCTTGATGTAACTGGATAAGGTTTCATTTTTCACTCTCTCAAGAACCTAGGAAATACCAGATACCACTTCTCAACAGGTTCTCTTGGCCACAGCATGCCATGCTTACCATCTGAATTTTCTTCTATAAGGAATGATATTCTGGAAAGCCAGGTTTAAGGTTATTTAAATGTGAGTGTGAACAGATTACAAATTCCACCAGATGGCGAGATCCTTTACCAAAGACAGTGAGTAGATGAAAAAACAAAACAGCAAAAAACTAGCCTGTTAATTTGAAGATAATCTACCATATTTTTTTCCTAGAAAGTTCTATATAAAACATACAATAATAAAAATCATGAAGATAATTTGAGGATGTCCACATGTTCACATTCTAGTAAGAAGGAAAAACTGTGAATTCGAAGGGTGAGGTTGGGATATAAACACGTGTAAAAAGGCAATGTGACCATGTTATCAACGTATGTTTCATTCCAAAGTGTTTGGGGATTAGGTTTTTTGCTGTTGTTGTTTTAAAATGTTACTGTTAATTTGCAATGTTGTGTTAATTTCTGCTGTAGGGCAAAGTACTATGTATACCTGTATATGTATCCTTTCCATATTCTTGCCCATGATGGTTTATCGCAGGATATTGACTATCATTCCCTGTGTATACTGTTGGACCTTGTTGTTTCTCCATCCTAGATGTAACAGTTTGCATCTACGAATCCAAACTCCCAGGCCATCCCTCGCCCATCCTTCTCCCCCTTGGCAACCACAAGTCTGCTCTCTATGTCTGTTTCTGTTTTGTAATTAAGTTCATTTGTGTTGAGAAGTTTTGATTCTGCATATAAATGATATCATATGGTATTTGTCTTTCTGTTTTGTTTTTTAGTTTGTGCGTGTGTGCACATTTCGAGCTAACGAATATTTAATTTACTATGCTAGATGCTTTAGAAGCATGATTTCCTTTAATGCTGACGAGGTGAGAATTAAGAAGTATGTGTTGCACTGTAACAGTGCCCATTTTACAGATGAGGAAAGTGAGGCTCACTGAGTTATCCAAATGTCCCAGAGTACAGAGAGGGAGAGTAGGTCGTGAACCTGCAGCTTGAGCCTCACTTGGAGGTGCCCAGTCCTAGCCACTACCTATATGTCCCCCACTTCTGCACACGCAAGCTTAGTACCTGCCCCCTAACAAGTCTTTTTGTCATCCCAAATGGGCACTGAAAAGGGCATCTTGGAAATAAGTGTTTTCTGCACAGAAAGTCTTGGTACACTCAGCACCATGTCCACCCAGCACACTGTGCTAGGGCTGCAGTAATGCCTATTCTAGCTTTTTTACCCAATGTCAGATTTTCTAATGTGTTTAGGCCTGTTTGCAAAGTCATTCTATTTCTGTACTAATGACTTAGGAACAGCTGGAATTTTTTTTTTTTAGCCAAAATTTTGAAATCTCAGATCTCTATTAAAAGAAAAAAAAAAAAAAAAAAAAAAAAAAGCCACTCAGATAATCCAGAGACCTGCAATGCACTCTGGAGAACGGGTGTGATTCCTTTAAACCTTCAATTGCTTAAAAAGGAAAAACTTCACACGAGTCCCGTAAGGTTCCCTGATGCCAGGGAGGATGAGGGACCATCTTCTCAAGAGCCAATATTCATGTTCTTCCAGCCAGAAGACTCAGGTACATTTATTCTTTGGCTTTCCTCTAAATAAAGAGAAAAATGTTCTCAACTAGCAAACATTGCGGGAGATGATGGCTAAGTCTCTGTCCTTTATAGGATCCTCTAAAGCCCACTGTATTTTTTCAAAGATGAGTAAAACCCTACGGATAAATAATTAAGATTTTCTGAAAAGGGGTCTGTCTCCTCCTCCTCCTAACTCTGGAGGGAAATTCCAAGGCGGCTGCCCTCCCTCCACTGGGATCCAACCCAGAGTTCTCCAGAGGGAGCCAGCCCAGCAGGACCTGGACGGCCCATTAAAGACCCAGCGGGCTGGGCCCCCACCTCAGAGTTTCAGACCCAGGGGCACTAGGCCTCCGCAGCCGGGCCCTAGATTTTGCACTTCTAAAAGTTCCCATGTGATGCTGCTGCTGCCGCCGCCGCCAGCCAGAGACCCCCGCTCCCTCCCTTTTCCTTTGAGCACCCCGGCTGTCACTCACCGGTTCCCAAACTACTCCACCAGGGAATCAACTGAGAGGTTTCGAAACTGTGGGTGCGCGAAGCCCCACTCCGAGCGACTCCGATTTTACCGATCGGGGTGCAGGTCCAGCACCAGAATTTTTAGGCTCCCCCAAGTGAGCCCCTAAAAGCACTTCGGGTGCAACCCGTACAGCCCACGGCCCCGCGCGCCCCACGTGTGGACACCGCAGCCCCTTCCACAAAGAGCTAGGCGGACGGGGATGAGCTGGGGGTAGTAAATCACGCCACATTATTCATACTCAGAGGCCAAGTGTTGTGAGCAGAAACCAGCGCCCAGAGAGGCTCCCAAAATTATAGGACTGCCCGGTGACTTTGCAGGACAAAGCCTGGGTCCAGCGCTCGGTCCCAGCCTCCTGCCCGAGCGCGCACTCCACCTCGCGGTTCGCCCACCGCCTCCGCGCGCGAGGGAGAAACTGCACCCTGGGGGTTGCAAAGTGCAAACTGCAGCCGCGGGAAGGCTAGCCTGAGGTCCTCTGTGTGTCATGCCGGCGGGGACAGGGGAGAAGGAAGTGCTACCTTACCTGGCGCGCGTCCTGGGTCAGAGGTGCTGTAGCTGCAGCCGCGCGCTCCGCGGGGGCCGGGAGGTCCTGGGAGGTCCCGGGAGTGACAGACCGCGGCCCGGGCACGACCTGGGCTGGAGCGGGTCAGCAGCCCTCACCTTCTCCGAGACCGGAGCCCGTCTGCCTGCGGTGGCCGGTGCAGCGCGCGCTGGACGCTCCGGCCCCTGGAGGCGGAGCCCGAGATAAGGTTCGCGCCCCCACCCGCCCCCTTTCCGGGGGCCGTGGCCAGAGGGTGGGTTTTGGATCTGGATCTCCAGTGCGAGCTGCTAGGGAACCCTGGCAGAAAGCAGCTCCTGCACGTCCGGCCAGGACTGGGGAGAGGCTGGATGAGGCATTCCCGGGAAGCTGCAGGAGCTGAGGCGCTCAGCGGTGGAAACGGCGAGCGCCGATCCAGGCAGGGCTTGGGCGCATCACCTGCGCGGATCCCGGAAGGCCCCCACCTGGCCTCAGGCGCTAGGGTCAGTCACGTGATCTGTCCCACAGCTGACCGACGACCTGTCTTTGACCTCAGGTAGCAGCTGCCAGAAAACCATGCAGTATTACCTGCAAGGACTTAGTTCCGGGAAGTTCTGGAATAAAGTGACTGTCTTAGACTATAAAAGGATGCTTTGAGCTCTGCCCCTTTCGGAGCGGCGGGAACGTTCTTTAACGTTCTTGAGCTTAGACCCGAGCATGCTCTGAACCCGGCTGGCTCTCACCTGTCACCTCCCCACTTCTCACCCTGCTGCCCCCTCCGCCCCCTCTGTGGCGTCTCTGCCCTTCGTTCTAGTGTGTTCTAGTCTCACTCGCTTCTTCTTCCGCCTCCAAAGTTCTGTCCCAGACCTTCTCAGAGGTGCCTGCTTTAGATCTCAAACGTCACCTCCATAGTGTCACTTATGCACACACACTCCAGACCCAACCGCCCACCACCATTCCCACCCCCGACCCCACTTTCCAACGGGTCGCTTATCACCCTATGAAATGTCACCATGTGTTAACTGCTCTTGTGTCTCACATCCATCTCAAAGGCAAGCTCTCCTGGGCAGAGAATTGGTCTTACTCCCAGCTTTATCCTCAGCAGCTTGACCAATACCTGGAATCAAGTAGGTGCTCAAGAAAGACCCGTTGAATAAATGTGCGGATTAACTTCTCGACAGGGGAGAACCTTCACAAAGAAATGCCTTCCTTCCATAAGGGAATCCTACTGAGTTCAGGTCAGACACAAATGTCTTGGGATGGTAGCCATTTCCCACGTTTCCTCATTCCTTCATTTAGACATTCGTGGTTCAGTCCACTGTTACGCAGATGTGTTCCATCATGGGTCATATCCATGAAAATATAATAATTTTCCAATATAAAGACATAGATAGCAATTTCCTAACAATACTCTTATTAATGAAGGGGATACATCTCAGCCTCTCCATAAATGGTCCCTTCTCCTTTGCAGAAGAAATGGAAGCCTGCCCAAACCAGCTGGACCCCCACTTGCTTCTGCTTCCTTGTCCCAGTCTTTCTGTCTCCTTAGGAACCACCCTGTTGATGTGTCCATCTCTCTTGTATCTTTAACCTCTTCCTCTTGAATAGTTTATTTGAACTGACTCCAGACTCTTCTATCCAAACGCATTCCCTGCTTGTGCTCTTAGGACTTCCTGAAATGCTCCAGCCATGTTTGCTTATAATCTCCTGCAAAGCTGTCCTGGGGTATCTCCAGGGATTCATCTGAGGACGCCAACAGACCCCCAAGGACTCAGGTTCCATAGTAAAATGGCATGGTATTTGCATAGAACTTATGCGTATTCCCCTATGTACTTTAAATCATTTATAAATTATTTATAATAACAAGTATGATTAAATGCTAAGTAAATTGTTGTAGATACAATGGAAACTCTTTGTAAGTAGTTTTCCAACACACAGCAAATTCAAGTTTTGCTTTTTGGAACTTTCTGGGATTTGGGGGGAATATTTTCTATCCATGGTTGGTTGAATCCGAGGATGCAGAACCAGTGGATATGGAGGGTTGACTATATTCAGTGGTCCAGGAGTACTTTGCCAGATTCTGATTCAGGGTGCTGGTGATGGGGTCTTGGGATCCACAGTTTGCAGAAACTCCTCACTATGTGATTATAGTATATACTTTTTTTTTTTTTGGCTGCGCCTGACACATACCGAATTTCCCAGGCCAGGGATTGAACCCCTGCCACAGCAGTAACCCACCACAGCAGTGACCATGCAAGGTGCTTAACCCACTGAGCCACCAGGGAACTCCAATATACACTTTTGTAAAAGCACTGTTGCAAAGGCTGCACATCACAGTTCTTCTTTTTCTTAATCTCTCAGTAGGTTTTTTTTTTTTTTTTTTTTTTTTTTTTGTCTTTTGTTGTTGTTGCCATTTCTTGGGCCGCTCCTCGGCATATGGAGGTTCCCAGGCTAGGGGTCCAATCAGAGCTGTAGCCACCGGCCTACGCCAGAGCCACAGCAACGCGGGATCCGAGCCGCGTCTGCAACCTACACCACAGCTCACGGCAACGCCGGATCGTTAACCCACTGAGCAAGGGCAGGGACCGAACCCGCAACCTCATGGTTCCTAGTCGGATTCGTTAACCACTGCGCCACGACGGGAACTCCTCTCAGTAGGTTTTTTATCTAGCTGGCCTTTACCCTACTTTTTTTTTTTTTTGTCTTTTTGCCATTTCTTGGGCCACTCCCGCGGCATATGGAGGTTCCCAGGCTAGGGGTCAAATCAGAGCTGTAGTGCCTGGCCTTTGCCAGAGCCACAGCAACGCGGGATCCGAGCTGTGTCTGCAACCTACACCACAGCTCAGAGCAACACCGGATCCTTAACCCACTGAGCGAGGCCAGGGATCGAACCTGCAACCTCATGGTTCCTAGACGGATTTGTTAACCACTGAGCCACGACAGGAACTCCCTTCACCCTATTCTTGAAATACTTCCTTCTCCTGCACTTACTGTCTCTGTGCCCCCCTGTTCATCCATGCTGCAGGCTCCTCCTCTTCCACTCCCCACTAGGTGCCCACCCCTCAGCCTTCTCTTCTCCCAGTGAACTTGCCTTAAACCATTTTATCCTCGTGCATAGCTTCACTCCCACCTGGGAGAAATTTTAGACTCTCAAAGCATGACCCCCTGCCCCCAAACCAAGGTTAAATCTGTGTTCCCACGTCTACCTCTCCAGCCCTGGGCTCTTTCTCCAACTTTTGGTCAGTAGCCCAACTGTCCACTGGACATCTTATACGAACGACAGGCATTTGGAAGAAAACGTGTTCAGACCTGCATTCGTTATCTTTCTGTCCCTCTAGGACAGCTGCGTCTCCTCTCTGCTCCGTCTTTCCCAAAGGCTCCACCCACCACTCATCCACTTTCTCCGGCCAGACTTTGCCGCAGTCTCATCTCTGAAGTACATCTCAGCTCCCCCAGAGGAAAGAGACAGCTCTCCTGCTGCTCTTAAAATCAGCTCTGGGAGATCCTGCTGTGGAACAATGGGATTCGTGACGTCTTTGCAGAGCCAGGACACAGGTTCAGTCCCCAGTCAGACACAATGGTTGGTGATCTGACGTTGCCCAGGATCCAGCTGGGATCTGATCCCTGACCTGGGTACTCCATATGCTGTAGGGCAGCCAAAAAAGAAAAAAATATATCAGGTCTGAGCTCCTGAAGGTCTCCAAGGTGCTTCCTGCCCCACCCCTCCCCTCTTATCCTCTAAACACCAGCCACACTGCATTTCTGCTGCCCTGGACCCTCCGTGACCAGACTTTCTTGTCTCCAGATGCTGTGCTGGAACTCATGTGTGTTGTGTTGTTTAAGCTTCTAAGTTTGTGGCACTTTGTTACACAAGAAGAGAAACGACAGTGACCATAAGCCCAGCTATCCCAGCAGAGTCAGAATTCCCCAAGTTTTAATAAACTTATTTTAAGATCTGATTAATGTTATTTTAGTTGTCAGAGTTCCCTGGTGGCCCAGTAGTTAAGGATCCATTGTTACTGTTGTGGTGAGGGTTCGATCCCTGGCCTTTGGAACTTCCACATGCCACAGGCGTGGCCAAAAAAATTGTTTAGTTGTCATATCCTTCAGTAAAGATTTCATTTATTAATTATTTCATATTGATTTGTTTAACAATTTAATAAGTATATTTAATACTTCTCAAATGCTTACTTAATACTTGCATGTCAGTGTTTAAATTTAAAAATTAGAAAAGAGAGGAGTTCCCGTCGTGGCTCAGTGGTTAACAAATCCAATTAGGAACCATGAGGTTGTGGGTTCCATCCCTGGCCTTGCTCAGTGAGTTGAGGATCCAGCATTGCCGTGAGCTGTGGTGTAGGTTGCAGACGTGGCTCTGGTGTAGGCTGGCAGCTACAGCTCTGATTCGACCCCTAGCCTGGGAATCTCCATATGCCGCGGGAGCGGCCCAAGAAATGGCAAAAAGACAAAAAAAGAAAAAAAATTAGAAAAGAATATGCTTGCCAAGTAAAATTTCCCATTTTTTCTCTTTTTTAGCTGCACCCCCTGGCCAATGGAAGTTCCCAGGCCAGGGATTGAATCCAAACCACAACTGTGTTCTATGCCACAGCTGCAGCAACACCAAATCCTTAACCTACTGTGCCACAGAGGAAACTCCAAGATTTCCCAATTTTTGTCTGAGAACATTTTATTGTACCCAAATCTACAGCCTCTTTCTCCTCCATGACAGAGCTCTAAGTCATAGACCCCAAAATTAGAACAGAAGAAAACTAAAAAAGTCTCACCTTTGTCTAATCTCAGCCTCATCCTAAGCCAGGCTATGGATATAGAAGGTGCTGTGCTATACGAAGATGGCCTGGAATTGAAGTATCACCTTCTGCAGGCTGGCAGGTGCAGCCCTAAAAAGAAATATAAAAGAAGAAAAGAAAAGAGAGAGAAAGGAAGAAAGGAAGGAAGGAAAAGAAGTATCGCCCTCTTAGAAATGCCTTCTGCCTGACTCCTTAGGACTCTCTTCTGCTCAAGTTAATAACTCTTCGTCTTCTCTAGAAGAATAAGCCTATGTATCTGCTCTCTTATTGCATTTGTCTCAACAACTAATGCATCTTGTAATATTTGAAATGTCCAGTTTTCTTTTTTTTATTTTTTGGTCTTTTTGTCTTTTTGCCATTTCTTGGGCTGCTCCCGCGGCATATGGAGGTTCCCAGGCTAGGGGTCCAATCGGAGCTGTAGCCTCTGGCCTACGCCAGAGCCACAGCAACGCGGGATCCGAGCCGCGTCTGCAACCTACACCACAGCTCACAGCAACGCCAGATCCTTAACCCACTGAGCAAGGCCAGGGATCAAACCTGCAACCTCATGGTTCTTAGTCAGATTCGTTAACCACTGAGCCACGACGGGAACTCCCGAAATGTGCAGTTTTCTAGAAAGTATTATCAAGCCTGGAAAAAAACAAGAAAGTAGGGCCCATTCATAGGAGAAATAATACAGACTGTCCCCAGAAAGCACAGACGTTGGATTCACCAGAAAAGACCTCATATCAGCTGCCTTAACTACCCTCAAAGAGTGAAAAGAAACTACAGACCAAAAGCTACAGGAAACCAGAAGGATGATGTCTTAACAGACAGAAAACAGCAATAAGGGGGGGAGGAGGGTGAGAGTCGTGTCAAGGGCTCGGAGGGATGGAGAGAAGCCTGGTCAGACCCCAATCCAGCAACTGACTCACTGTTCACAGCTGTGCTGTGAATGTCCCTTTGGGGGGAGCCGCATATCCAAGCAGGCCACTTCAGAAACGCCTTTTGCCTTGACTGGTTAGACCTATACCTCGTTAGGACTAAATATTTGTTCTCTTATGGCATTTAGGTCTCAACACCTAAAGCCCCTTTCCTCACTCTGCCACCACTGAGCTGCACAGCTACGCCCAAGAGTCAATGTCACGAGGCACTAAGGGCCACATCTGTACTGCTCAGCACTGCGTCCCCATGCGAACAACAAAAAGGCTTTACTGCGTGAAGGAATGACCCCAATGTGATGAGACCAAGGGTTTGGAAACTAGGCTTACTTCTGGGTTTTTCCCTTATGGGAGCTCATGAGCCCCTTTTGCGTTCATTAAGCTCATTTGGCTTGGGTTTCTGTTGCTCTCAACCAGAAAAGCTGGAGTTCCCACTGTGACTCAGCCGGTTAAAACCCTGACCTAGTGTCCATGAGGATTCAGATTTGATCCCCAGCCTTGCTCATTGGGTTAAGGATGGAGTGTTGCGACAAGCTACAGTGTAGGTCACAGAGGCAGCTCCATCCCACATTGCTGTGGCTGTGGCAGACAGCTGTAGCTCTGATTTGACTCCTAGACTGGGAACTTCCATATGCTACAGGTGTGGCTGTAAAAGAAAAAAAAACCAAAAACACCAGAAGAGCCCTAAATTAAACACCCAAAGCAATTCCAAAGCTGAAAGACTCTTAAGAAAACAGAATGTCAATATAAGATCCTTTCATACCCTAAGTCTTGCTTAAAATTATAACTTTGAATACTATCAATGCTTAATAGCGCAGCTTAGCACCAATAATGGCTATTTTTATCAGTTCCCTTAAAAATCTAAAAGCCCAAGGAAATTTGACTTATATTCTAATTTTGTTGGGCTACCTGAGTGTCTTTTGTCTCAGGGCATGTTCTTAAATCTAACTGTAAGACCCCCACATGGGCAGGTAACGATGCAAAACCTAAAATTACAAATGTATGCAAAGTGCCGTCTGAGAAAGTTTGGAGAGAATGCTTCCATTTGTATAGCTTCTTTCCTTCCTTCTCAGTTTCAGAGTCCCATGTTTTTCTGGCCAAGAGAACACTGAGTGAATTCATATTCCCCAGGGTTTGGGTCACATTTCTTGTACTTTTATCTTCAGGCTGAAAGGCGAACTCAACTTTCCTCAGATTTAAATTGTTTGAAGTTCCAATGAGCGTGTATATGTCTGTGTGTTTGGGGGAGGAGAGCAGGAAGGAGAGAGAATGGAAAATAATCTGAAGATTTTGATGTTCCTTTAACATATTTTTCCAAAACCTCTAACAATCCCAGTTCCTCTGCTTAAAGTTCATCTTTTTATTTCTCCCATCATTTTCTTAGCACGCCTCTGAGATTTCTTCAAGCACTGTAAAAGCCCCTGAGTAATCATTCACAGGAAATTATCAGTGATGCCTTGCAGAAGACACCCCGCAGAATGCTGCCTGCTTTAAGAAAGAAAAACCATCCAATACCATTTGGCTTCACAATTCATACGAATAATCCCTGTCATCATAAGTCATTTATTATTATCCAACTTGGTTTTTTTCCAGGTAAATAACTCAGGACTCAGTCTCTTAAATTTTAATTCCACTTAATTCCAAATGCTTTTTCAAAATCGAAGCCACTTTGTGCATATTTAAGACACAGTTCATCATATGTCACGTGAACAATTAGGAGGATGGATGAAATGGTATCTGTGATCCTTTTCCAGATCTAAAGAGCTTGCTTGGACCTTTATGGCCTCTGTGGGGACGGTCACACCATAGTTACAATCATACGTGATAACCTGCATTTTCCTTACTTCCCATATTCTGGGAATTAGCTCATTTTAGTCAACTGTCTTCTGGATTCATCACTTTTTCAGTTTTGGGTATAAAACCTTTCTTTCGTAGCCTTCTAGACTGATCATTGTCCTTTAGAGGGAGACCGTGTGTGTGTCCTTAGTGTCTGCATGGAAGCTAATCTTTTCTTGAGGATGCATGCAGCTTCTTTAGGAGAGACTCTTTCTAGAATGTGCCATTGTAAATTAGGCCACCTGCCTGCATGACGTCCTGTTGCAAAGAGCAGGGACAGAAGTCGCTCCCTCACGCTCTGTGGAGGTTTCTTCCTGGTGGAAAGCATCCTTGGGAGGCCTCCTGGGGCTAACCCCTTGGCTATCTGCCCGGGGCCTTCGAAAATGTCCAGTTACTCAAAAGGCACAGCCTCTCTGCTGGGGTGGCCATTCTGCTAGAATTTGTGTGCAGGAGAGACGTGGTGCCCCCCCGCCCCAGACCTCCAAAAAGCTCCAGTTTGAGAATGTCGTTGAGCCTGAACCAGAGAAACTCACGAAGCACCTGCTAAGAACAAGGTTTAAAACATGTCCAGGGAGTTCCTGCTGTGGTGCAATGAGATCAGCGGTGTCTCTGCAGCACCAGAACGCAGGTTCGATCCCTGGCCTGGCACAGTGGGGTTAAAGGCTGCTGCGTTGCCACAGCGGTCTAGGTCACCACTGTGTCTTGGATCCGCTCCCCGGCCCGGCACAGTGGGAACTCCATAGGCTGCAGGGTGGCCAAAAAACAAAACGACCCCAAAAGTTCCAGCCCCACTCTCGCTCGGCAGGTCCCAGAGAGGAGAGGAGTGGATAAGGCCGTCTCTACAGGCTCCCTCGAAGCCCCAGCAGTGCTGATCTCGGAGGTCTGCCTGGCTCAGCGGAAGGAGGGGTTGCTTGCCCAGGCTGGCTCATCTGCTGTGAACTGCAATGCTTCTACAGTCTCCCGGGAATTTTTTTCTGATTTTTTTTTCCCAAAGGAAAAGTTAAGGGGTTCGAGAGTATTTTTCATAGCAACCAACCCATTCAATCTCTGCCAAATAAAGGAACAAGTTTCTCTAGATGACAGCTAGCCGATGGCCAGGCTAAGGTGATTAAAGGCAAAGAAGTGAGTGGTCTCCCGACACTTTTCAGCCCGGGTCCCTCTGAGACAGACTGGGATGTGGGATCTGGGACCTGGCACCCTCGGCTGCAGGGGCTGCACTGGCTGCACCTGGACACATGCCTCCTCCAGCAACAGAATAGGGAGAAACTCTAAGAGACTAAAGAGACCTGCATGCATGCTCAGTCGGGGCAAATTATGGGAAACAAGATATGAAAAGACCAAAGACCCACTGCCCCTTGTAGCCAGGAACAAAAGCAGGTATTGTGCATGCCCTGAACACAGCACCACCAAAGGGGTGGGCACACCACCTAAGCCACCCCTCTGGCCTGACCCCTGGCCTGCGCCTCCCCTCCCCATGTAAGGGACCAGCTTGCCCCCTTCCACCCCCCAGGAGTGAGCAAGGGCATCTTTATTTGTTCTCAATCTCTCCCACTGCAGCAGGGGGTCCAAGAAAGCCTTGCCTGAATTTCTAATCTGGTCTCTTATAATGTCTATTGATTAAGGAGGCCAAGGACCCAGGTCAGTAACAGCTCTCACCCTGCTCTTCTGTAGGAATATGGAAAGCATCATCAAGAGTGCTTCAGATCCAGTCTTTATTTTTGGTGGATATAGGGATGTACACAGAAATGGGAAGTACTCATCTCATAAAAACCTTGTATTTTCCCTTCAAATCCTAATAGGATGTACCTTAATACCTGCACTTTCCTTCTAGGTGAAATATGTTTTGTGTTGGCCAAGGTTTCTTAAAAATAGTTTTCCCTAGCAGGTCTCATTATGGCATAGTGGAAACGAATCCAACTAGGAACCATGAGGTTGCCTTCGATCCCTAGCCTCGCTCAGTGGGTTAAGGATCCAGTGTTCCTGTGAGCTGTGGTGTAGATTGCAGACATGGCTCGGATCCCACGTTGCTGTGGCTGTGGTGTAGGCCAGCAGCTGTAGCTCTGATTAGACCTCTAGCCTGGGAACCTCCATATGCTGCAGGTGTGGCCCTAAAAAGAAAAAAAAAAAAAATCTTAAA
Source organism: Sus scrofa (assembly GCF_054392235.1). Taxonomy (NCBI): domain Eukaryota; kingdom Metazoa; phylum Chordata; class Mammalia; order Artiodactyla; family Suidae; genus Sus; species Sus scrofa. The sequence continues at coordinate 37,972,021 of NC_139389.1, read as the reverse complement.
AAAAAAAGTTTTCCCTATGGATAGAAAATGGAAAAGTTTAACATTAGGATCAAATTAGATCTTTGAAAACCTGAAAAGGAAACATTCAGAAACACGACCGAAGCATAAATTTTGTGCAATGTTGGAAGTAAAGCTTAAACAGAAAGAGATTCAAAACTGTATGATGAATGGATCAGGAAGATGTGGTACATATATACAGTGGAATATTACTCAGCCATAAAAATAGTGAAATAGTGCCATGTACAGCAACATGGATGGACCTAGAGATTATCATGCTAAGTGAAGTAAATCAGAAAACAACAAATAGGACATGATATCACTTATATGTGGAATCTAAAAAATTGATACAAATGAACTTATTTACAAAACAGAAATAGACTCACTGACATAGAAAAATAATTTGTGGTTACCAAAGGGGAAAGGGGGAGGGAGGGATAGATTAGAAGGTTGGGATTAACATATACACACTACTATACCTAAAAGAGATAAACAACAAGGACCTATACTGCACAGTACAGGGAACTCTACTCAATATCTTGCACTAACCTACAATGGAAAAGAATCTGAAAAAGAATACATATAACTGTTACATATGTTTCAGTTATATATATATAACTGAATCACTTTGCTGTATACCTGAAACATTGCAAATCAATTATGCTTCAATAAAAAATGATTTAAAGGAGTTCTCTGATGGTCTAGGGGTTAGGACTCTAGTGATTTCACCACTGCGGCTCATGTTCAATCCCTGGTCTGGAAACTGAGATCCTACATCAAGCTGCTGCACATCACAGCCAAATAATAATGATGCTAATAAAGCAGAGCTTCCGTGCCTGCCCGCTTGCATCTCTCACAAGCGTCCTATCCTAATAAATCTATTTTTTGCCTAAAAAAATACTATCACTAATAATAAATAAAATTTAAAAACCTCTATTCTCTATAACATAAATTATGTTACATTATGGACAGGTAAAAGCTATACTTAAGATTCTGAAGCCTAAATATTTATTCTCCTCCACCTCTAACCAAATAACATTAAAATGAGGGTCACTAGGCCTTTTGATGGGCAGAGCCACACCCTTTTCAGTCCACCAAGGAAGTGGAACTAACAAGGCTTGGAGTTCCTCTTGTGGCTCAGCTGGTGATCCCTGGCCCAGCTCACTGAGTTAAGGATCGGGTGTTGCCACAAGCTTCGGGGTAGCTGTGGCTCAGATCTGGTGTTGCCATGGCCTCAGCTGCAACTCTGATTCAACTCCTGGCCCAGGAATTTCCATATGCTGCAGGTAAGGCTGTTAAACGTACACACTTACACACACACACACACACACACACACACACACAGAAAACCCCACAATGATTCCCTGTTCAGGAGGCAAGGATATGTATCAGTTGAAGGAGAATGGGTAGAGGCAGATTTAGTGGAATCTGTAATGATGTGTCTAAAGCCAGTCATGCAAAATACAATTATGTTCACGTACAAAGGTAAAGGAGCCCGAACCTCAGGTTTACACAGAATAAGATGCAAATTCTAGTGAATCTGATATTTCCTTCTCTCCATTAAATTCTCCTATCTACCACTACTGAAGAATAGGCATGTTGTATGAGGTTTCACCAACAGAAAGTATTAAAAGCAGTCAGGGCTGCATAGAAAGGAGAGAGAAAAATTAGAAAGCATATGACAGTTGCTCCCCCAGCAAATCCTCATTACTAGCAAAGCTGGATTTGATTAACACTCGGTTTCATTATGAAACTGAAAATAGTTCAAGGCAGGGTAGTACAGAGACTATATTGCCAAAAGGAAAATCTTTACAGCTTTTGTATGCTTCTGGTGGAAGTAAAACTTAGTTTGAGCTTTCTGGAAAAAAAATTGGTATGCATACATCAGGAGCCTTACAATAGTCATACATTTTGACACTTACTGTCTGTTTTTAGGAAAACGCCCAACAGAATAACCAGAAGAGTAGGCAAAGATTTACGTGCGAAGCTATCAGTTAAAATTTTTTTTTCATTTCACAGCTGCACCTGCATCACATGACAGTTCCCAGGCCAGGGACTGAATTGGAGCTGAAGCTGAAGCCCACACCACAGCCACAGCAACACTGGGTCCTTAACCCAACAAGCAGGGCAAGGGGTTGAACCTGAATCCTCACAGAGACAGCATTAGGTCCTTAACCCGCTGAGCCACAATGGAAACTCCTAAAACATTACTTACAATGGGCAAAAGAATAACAAAGAAACAAACAGAAGCCCTCACATTGTGGACTGGTTAAACTAGAGGTCAGCAAACATTTTCTATAAAGGATGTACTTTGGCTTTGCAGCCCATGCTCACTCTGTCATAACTACCACTGTGTCCTTGTGAGACAAAAGCAGCACAGAAACAGTAAACAAGTGGGCATGGTTGGGTTCCCCTAAAACCTTACTAATGGACACTAAAATGTGAATTCATAGAATTTTCAAATATGAAATTATTATTTGATCTTTTCAACAATTTAGAGATGTAAAATCCATTCTTGGGAGTTCCCGTTGTGGCTCAGTGTTTAATGAATCCGACTAGGAACCATGAGGACGCAGGTTCAATCCCTGGCCTCGCTCAATGGGTTAGGGATCTGGCATTGCCATGAGCTGTGGTGTAGGTTGCAGACATGGCTCAGATCCCGCATTGCTGTGGCTCTGGCGTAGGCCAGAGGCTACAGCTCCGATTGGACCCCTAGCCTGGGAACCTCCATATGCCACGGGAGTGGCCCTAGAAAAGGCAAAAAGACAAAACAAAAACAAAAACAAAAACCATTCTTAGCTCAGGGGTTTTACAAAAATAGGTGGCAGGCCAGATTTGCCAACCACTCAACTAAGTTATTTTATCATCATTAAAATTGTTATGTTTATTATTCAATATCAGTCAAGATGAATGATATTCACCTCCTGTGATAAACTACAACGGAAAAGAATATGAAAAAGAATGCATATGCATATATAACTGAGTCACTTTGCTGTAGAGCAGAAACTAAAAGAATATTATAAATCATCTATATGTCAATAAAATACTTTTCTAAAAAAGTACTTTTTAAGGAGTTCCTGCTGTGGTGCAATGGGATCGGAGGCATCTCGGAGCACTGGGACACAGGATCGATCCCCAACCCTGTACAGTAGGTTAAGGATCCAGCATTGCCACAGCTGCGGCTGAGATCTGATGCCAGGCCCAGAAACTCCATGTGCCAAGGGGCGGCCAAAAAAAAAACTTAAAAAAAAAAAAAATCAGTCAAAACTGCACCATTTGAGAAACAGAGGTAAAGAGACGGGAGGGGAGACCAGAAGATAATATGCTAAAAGATTTATAGTTTTTCCTAAATTGAGAGATTATGGATGACAAGGGTGGTTTCTCTTTTCGTCTTTATTTTTTACATTTTTTGGAGTTTTCTACAATAAGTACATGTTGTTTTAAGATCGAAAATGATGTTTTAAGAAGAACTTTTTTGGCTAAGAAGGTTCATTTTTTTTCTCATTCTTTACACATTACTCAGAAACTCTGGACATTCTGAAGTTCTTGACCAAGCTCACACTATTTCTTAGGAATAACTTTTAAACAACACCAACCAAAAAAAAAAAAAAAAGCCACACAATTTATTTATTTTACTTATTAAATACATAGAACTTAGCCCCCAAGTCAGAATCTGTCTTCTTCATTTTTTCATGTCCCTCCCAGCCCTGGGCACCTACCTAGCAAGTGCGTGCAGCCCTCGCCTTCCCGCCCCTGCCCCACCCCGACAGGCTCTGTACCGCCTCCAACTTCCTCACCGCCCTGCATCCAGCCCAGCATCTCAGGTGCATGCCTCCAACATCAGAGGCTCGCCGCTGCCACGGTTCCAAGTCCACGGTGCACACACCCCATTCCCCCACCTCCAGCTCACCTGTTATTGGCTCAAGGTCAGTTAACAAAACCGCCCGTCGCTTGCTGCGTCGGTGCTGTGGGGTGCACACCAGATAGCGGCTCACTCTGCAGGACCTCTGGAAGTAGCTTTCTATTTATCTTAACAGGACATTTGGAATCTTAATATCTTAACTCCATTGAATAATTAGCTGACAGGCAAATCTCAGGCATCCAAGCCAGCTTTTCCCAAGCATATTTCACAAACACTTGTCCTATGAGCTCTCACAAGGGGAAAAAAATCTGCGTTTAGATCATTTTGAGAGATGCTGCATACATATTCCATTTTAGAGACTCGTAATTCATACATATATGCATACATATATGAATTATGAGTCTCTCTCTCTATATATATATATACATATATATATGTGCCTGACTTTGCAAAGTCCAAAATTAAAGAGAGCCACTTAACACTGTTCACCTTGAGACAGGCTGGAATCGGGGACCCTTTGCTGCAGTGGCTGCAGTGGCTGCACCTGGACAAACCTCTCCTCCAGCAACAAAATATGAAGAAACGATACGGGAGTGAAAACAACTGTGTCCATGCTCAGTTGGGGCAAGCTATGGGCAAGAAGATACCCCCCAAAAAACCCTAAAAAAATCAGTGGCCACTTCTGAAGATCCCAGAGCAAAAGCAGGGTGTGGGAAGCAAAAGCAGGTGCTACGCAACCCCCTTGCCCCCATCAAAGGGGGGCAGACCATCTGAACCACCCCTCGGGCCAGACTCCTGGACCCGCCACTACCTTGGCCCACGTGAGGAACTAGCCCTCCTCCCCTCCCCTCACCTCAGGGAGGGAGGGAAGGAGGGAGGGAACCTGTTTGCTTTTGCTCCTTCTGCTGCAGCAGAGGCCCAGATAAAGCCTTGCATGAATTTCTTGTCTGGTCTTTTATCCACTTGTATTGATTAAGGAAGGCCAAGAGCCCAGGTGAGTAACATACTCATTGCATCCCAAACTTCGTTTCAGCCTCCCTTTCCCCACCCGGCCCTCGCCCAATACATCCAGCTCCAAGGTACAGCGAGGGGCTAGCCTGCCCGCCAGTGGAAGAGCTGGTCTGTAAAGGGGGTGGGATAACACCCTCCAGCATCCCTCAAGGCCTTCTGCCTGGGACTGGGATGGTCAGACTCTGATTCAGACCCGTCCTGGCCTGGGGTCCACGGCATCCTCAGCTGCTTTGGCACTGCCACCACCTGCATTTCTACCAGACCCCTGAGTGCCTTCAGCTCCCCCTGCTCCACCTGCAGCTTCTCCTTCCATCCATCTCCGACTCTGCTCCCCATGTGCCATCACTCCAGGACATTCCCATCATTGCTGGAGGCTCACTCACCAATTGTGCATTCGAATTTAAATTTAAGGCTCCAAGGCTTCCCTTGGCTGCTGCCAAAAATTAGCATATGTTTTCAGTGTTTATGAGCCATACACAGCTGACATTTTTAGAAAATTATATTCCATCTGCAAAAACATATGTATCCAACTGTGGTGAGATTAGTTGTTCCCGTATTTATTTTTCTAAGAATTGAGCGCATCCAATATACAGTCTTCTCTGAATGCATCCCATTGTTTCTTTTTTGGCAGTATCCTTCAAATATCCAATCACCAGGGACAATTACACATGTATCCTTAATTCGATTAATAACTTCTTAGAAAAACATGTACTTTTCCCAAAAGCAAATTTCTATAGTCAGTCTGCAAAGGACTCGGAACATGGCTGCTACTTAGGAGAGATTTCACAAAAGTAGTCATTTCAGATGGCAACATGTGCCCCTTATAACTAGAGCTTAAAGAAATGCATGGTTTGGCACAATATTGTAAATCAACTATTCTTCAATTAAAAAAAAAACAGTTAAAAAAAAAAAAGGTCCTTCCAGGGAGAAAAAAAGAAAAGAAAAATGCATCGCCAATTCAGCATTTGTTGGTTTCCAAGTCACAGTATGATATCCTGGATTCGTTCTGGGCATTTGCAGATAAGTCTCTTTATCAAGTAGCAAAAGCGTGACATACTTTCTCAACGAACATTTGGATTCTAACCCACAGTGTAGGCGAGACACGCTACCACCCCACCACACACACACACACACACACACACACACAGCGTGTTTCAAATTCAACAACAGTTAAAAAGAGAGCTGGGACCAAGAGTAAGTCTCTTTTAACAGGAGAATATTGTTCAGGAATCTAGGCTTAAGCTAAATTATTCTTCATCCTCCCTCAAGAAATGACTCTATACCTGATAGAGCAGTTCTTCCGTAATCATGGACTTGATTCACAAGAAAGTCTTGGGTGGAAAAAAGACTCAATGGAAGTTTGAAATGCTCTTATATTATTACAAACAAAGTGGAATCTCCAGTGAGGGTTTTTCAGAAAGTGAAAGCAGAAGATAATCTTCTTCTCAAAAAAACTCCCTTTTGAAGTACAACTTTGCTTTAAATAATGAAAGCAAGTTGTCGATGCCTATATGAATTCTTCTAGCTTTTGAAATGTCCTTGCCTTACTTGATGGAAAATAAGAAGTGAACTATATAATTCTGCCACAAAGTCAAAGGTCTTTGAAGCCATACCTCTTAGACTTCATCTCCCACGTGCTTGCTCTGCCTGGGTCTTGACATCACTGGTTTGCACAAACCTGGGGGTAAGTGCCTCCTTTCATTTCACACCACATGCACATCGTTCTTGCTTTGCCCCAGGCACAGCCCTGATCCGGAAGCTAACACTGTGACTAGGAAGAGTCACAGCTGCATTAGTCAGGATAAGCTGGGTGATGCTGTAATAACGAACCAGTTCCAAAATTCCAGAGGGCTTAGCGCCACAAAGGATTCTCTCTTGCTCATATCCCTCCCTCTGGAACACGTGGTCTCTGATCACTGCAGTGGAAGAAGAGTATGGATCTGACTCTGCCTCAGCCCAGAAGTGACATAGGCCACCCCTTGACATGTCATTATTCGGAACTACCAGGGGACCGGGGAAGAGCAACTTTACTGTCCTGTTAAACGTATGTATGCAAGAAACCAAAACTGAAAACAACAAACATGAATTTTACCTATTAATGTATCCGGTTGCTCAAACTCAGGCTCTTTCTTATCCCCAGGTGTTTAAACACAAATCTCCTGTCTGCCTGGTGTACACCCCCTATGCATTCGACCTCGGGGTCCTGGCTTAGACAGCATTTCCCCTGAGGATCCTTACAGAACCCTCCCGCCCTCAACCTAGACCCTCTCTCCCACAGTAATACAGCCAGTGTTTATCATCTCCTCTGTGCCCCTTATGGTTCTGGACACTTTCCATCAAACCCTCACAATAAGCCATTGAAGTGGTGTCCTCATGCACCACGCTCACCTAGAAAACACCTGAGCCCTAAGCATATGGGTCAGCCCTGAACTAGGTGGGCAGTGCCAGGGAAACAAGAGGTAAGACAAGGGCAGTGGGCTGGGAAGAAGGGACCCAAGCAGATGATATAGAGATGTCCATGGCTTTGCAGCCAAACTGGGTGCTCTCAGGAAATCAAAAGATACTCAGTGATGCAGGAGAGTGCTCACTGCCATGTCTCTGAAAAGTCCATCCCAGCTCCCATTGGACCAGAAGCAGGACCCAGGTCGAGAGTCATGGCCACAGCCTGCCTCCGTGCCCCAGGGAAGATGATGTCACAAGAAAGGCTCCAGCTGGAAAGCAAGGTGAAGACACGGATCTGGTTGGTTCCAGTAGTTGTGATTTATTTCCAGTTTTTGGATGAAGACACTGATGCCCAGAAATATAACACTTTGAGCAAGATGACACAGCTAGAGGATAACATGCAAACCAGGAAGAGCTGGCCTCGGAGCACAGAGTCTTCAACCACCAGCCTGCCACAGGAATGCAAACTCCACAGAAGCAGGAACTGCTTTATCCCCAGCACCGGTCACAAACAGAGGCCCAGGAGTTCCCTGGTGGTGCAGCAGGTTAAGGACCCAGCGTTGTCACCGTGGCGGCTTGGGTTGTTGCTGTGGTTGGGTTGATCCCGGGCCAGGGAACTTTTGCACGCCACAGGCAAGGCCAATACAAACAGATAAACAAAAACAACTATAGGGCCTGACACAGTTGACACTCAATATAAACATTTATTGGAAAGAATGAATGAGTTTTAAATGAATGGCCTTTCAAGAAAGCCTAAAGTAATCAATAAGAAGGAGAAAGTGCATTTTACCTGGGTGTTCTGGAAGGTTCCATGGCAGAAGTACATCAGAACCAGATATTCCAAAGACTTAGAGAAAAGTCAGACCCAGTGGCACAAAGGCTGTCTTTGGAGACTGCAGGCTTACCGAATTGGAGGGCCAGGGGGAGTAGTGGGAAATAAGGCTTAAGAAGCATATTGGCATCAAATCGTGGAAGCTTTGCCATCTTCAGAGTGGACAAGATGCTTACGTCAGAGAGAAGTTAAGAACTGGGTGTGTTTCAAAAGAAAGCCCCACTTGTAGCAGCGTCCGCACACATGGAAACCAAGAGCATGCCCAAGAGAACATTGCCAAATCGTGGTTGCATTAAGCCATGTGTTTGCTGCACTCTGGGAACTCACCATTGTTCTGTTCTAGGCAAAAGTCCATTTATTTTGTTACCCGATGAAGCTGTGTTCTTGTTTTTTATCAGGAGAAATGGAAAACAGCTGCTTACCATTCTCTTTTATAAGTTTTATACAATTCAGGCACTTATTTAAGCATTGTCCTGATATTTGATCGTTAACCCAGCACGCAGCAGAAGAGACACTATAAGAAATCTTAGCAGAAATGATAACTTTGGCTTTATAAACAGAATCACACACACACACACACACACAAAGATTTTTTTTAAATCCATAAAGGATGAAATTATATTCCTTTATGGGGCTATTCCTCAGTCTGTAATGTTTTCCTTATGATACATAAAGCATCGCCTTTATGATAAATGAGGACTCTCTGGAACTGATTATAACACACATGGGAAGCAAATAAATTTTTATTTAGAAGCATGAACATTCCAGAAAACTCCACAAGTTCCATGCTGCTTCCATTTCCATTTCCAAGTACATTTGCATTTCCACTTAGTTTGCATCCACTTAGGAGCAGCACACACAGATTAAGGCACGTCACTGTCCACCACGCACTCCTGACCCAGCACTTCGCTTGGATTTAATCTCCATCACCTTGGATGCTGTCTCCCGGTTTCCCTTCTCCCTCTCTGATGCTTCCCCAGGTCCTTGGAGTTATTCCCACCCACAGCCACTACATGTCCCAGCTCCTCCGAGTTCGATTCTAGACACTCTCATTTTGCCCTGTACTCTCGCCGTAGAATATGTGGTTCCCAAGACTCATAAATGCGTATCTAGGAGTTCCCGTCGTGGCGCAGTGGTTAATGAATCCGACTAGGAACCATGAGGTTGCGGGTTCGATCCCTGCCCTTGCTCAGTGGGTTAAGGATCTGGCATTGCCGTGAGCTGTGGTGTAGGTTGCAGACGCGGCTTGGATCCCGCGTTGCTGTGGCTCTGGCGTAGGCTGGTGGCTGCAGCTCTGATTCAACCCCTAGCCTTGGGAACCTCCATATGCCGCGGGAGCGGCCCAAGAAATAGCAGCAACAACAACAACAACAACAAAAAGACAAAAGACAAAAAATAAATAAATAAATAAAAAATAAAAAAAATAAATGTGTATCTACTTCAAGACCTGGCCTCTATTTGCCAGTATTACATTTCCATCTCAGTGCCCGTAGTAGCACATAGAACTCAACATACCAAAAGCCGAATTTGAGATAATGAACCCCCAACCTTACCCAGCTCTGCACTGTCCTCTCTCACCCTGTCTTCTTTACTCTAATGGTCTACTCACCAAGTCCCATCAGTATCATGTCCTAAAAAAAAAAAGTTCCCCTTTTTTTTTCCTTTTCTTTTTCAGCAGCACCTGCGGCATATAGAAGTTCCTGGGTCAGGGGTCAGATTTGAGCTGCAGTTGCGACCTACACCACAGCTACAGCAAGGCCAGATCCTTAACCGGCTGGGCCCTTGGGGGGACTCCCTGAATGTTCTAATCTATCCACTTCCATCCTTCACCACCACCATGAACCTCGCCCGAGACACTGAAACAGGATGTCAAGTAGGACTTCCTTGCTGCCCAGGAGTCATCAGTGGCTTTTGATAAAGTCTTTCCTTTCCCTACACATGGGGGAGGGAAGGGACTTCTCACCAACCAGGGAGGGAGAAACTACAAGAGTCACTCAGACTGGAGAGGCCTACAGGAAGGGAAGGCCGGCATCTCATTCCAGGGTGGACGACTGCTTACACAGGGGTCTTGGAGACACCCCCCCCACCACTGTACTGATTTGAGCAAGAGAAGATGGTTGGAGTGAGAGTGAAGACAGGGCTGGCAATGAAATAGTCTACAGGCTACTTGGAAAAATAAAGACTGTGTATTTTGGCATGAGTCAAGTGGACATCCTGTAACTCTTGATGGGGACCCCAGGCGCCAGAGGCTCTAGGGTGGCCTGCCCTGGGCAGATGCTAAGGGGGAAGTTGGAAGAGGTCGTAGAAGGCATGCAAGCTGTTCACGAGGAGCCAGAATGTCGTTGCCTTTCACACGAGTCACCAGAGGCTGGTCAGTGTTAGTCCAGGAAAAGCAAGAACCAGCATCTCAAGGGTCCAGCAGCGAGACACCATCCTCTCCCTTCCTGTCTCCCCACTCCACGCACAGAAGGGCCTGATCTAGGGTCAGATGATGAGAGACCCCCCCCACCCCACTGCAAGGTGAATCTAAGGTCTAGTTCAAAAACACGTGGTACAGGAGTTCCCGTCGTGGTGCAGCAGAAACGAATCCGACTAGGAACCATGAGGTTGTGGATTCGATCCCTGGCCTCGCTCAGTGGGTTAAGCGAGGTGCTTAACCCACTGAGTGATGTGGCCATAAGCTGTGGTGCAGGTTGCAGATGTGGCTTGGATCCGGCATTGCTGTGGCTGTGGCAGAGGCCGGCAGCTGTAGCTCCGATTGGACCCCTAGCCTGGGAACCTCCATATGCTGAGGGTGCAGCCCTGAAAAGCAAAAAAACAAAAACACGTGGTTCATAAATGAATGCGGGAGGTGTCACAATTCCAAATTCCATCACTTCAAGAAGACTCCATGGCCCATGCTTCCCATACCGACAGATTCCCACCGTGAATTTGGCAGGGAAGTGGGCCTACTTCTGCCCACATCACTGAAGTAGGTCTCTTCATGTGCTTCTGCCAAGTGCAGGGTTGTTTCGTATTTTTTCACTTGACTCGCTGATGACCATATTTTAAGAAATGGTCTCTCCCGGATAGTTTGAAAATATTGCATCGAATGATTGATGGTACCTGGAGTCTTACAGGGCAAAGCTTTTGAAGGAAGACAATTAAATACCATCTATCAGTGGAAAGAAAAATAAACAAATACACACAACCAAAGTTTCACTAAAAACTAAAGTTAATAAGAAAGGCTTAAAGGGGCCTTCTTCAGCAGTTACTGAAGGCTTTCTCCCAATGCTTTTAATGGGGCAGTTTTCCTCTGCGTAATCAATAGCCTTTCCAGGCCTGCGGTTTAATAGAACATGCCAGCATGATTATGATTTATGGCTTCATTAATACTGATGACAAAGGACACGGTGAATTAGTCAGCATTATCTTAGGTCATGGTTTTTCTCCCCACCAAAAATCAAAGGCAAAGTAAAATTCCAAACACTGTAGGGAGAAAGCAACTTCATGAAATGTCCTGAACAGCCAACATCAAGTTCGAGAATGTAATCCTTTTAAAACAGTACTGACGCCTCAGGAGCAGGAGGCCGTCAACCACAGCCCTTGCACCAAATCTGGGCTGCTGCTTGTGTCTGTGAAAAAAGCTTTATTGGGGAGTTCCCATCAAGGCTCAGTGGTTAACGAATCCAACTAGGAACCATGAGGTTGCGGGTTCGATCCCCGGCCTTGCTCAGTGGGTTAAGGATCTGGCGTTGCTGTGAGCTGTGGTGTAGGCTGCAGAATGGCTCGGATCTGGCGTTGCTGTGGCCATGGTGTAGGCTGGTGGCTACAGCTCCGATTAGACCCCTAGCCTGGTAACCTCCATATGCTGTGGGTGCAGGCCTAAAAAGACCAAAAAAAAAAAAAAAGCTTTATTGAATAAAACAAATTCCCAAGGATTTCTTTACCTATTGTCTGCAGAGTCTTTCCCACCAGAACAGCCCAGATGAGTAGTTATAACTGACAGAGACTGTATGGCCTGTGAAGCCTCAAATAGGTACAAGCTGGCATTTCACAGAAAATGTTTGGTGACTCCCGCTCCATCTGTGATGCGAAATTTCTAGTGATGCTAGAATGGCTATTTTCCTTTGAAAGAAAAGTACCTGAGCACCTGAACCTTTTCTGGTAGGACTCATTTCGATAGACAGTTATATAAAAACACACACATGTATACATACATGTGTATGTAGAGACAGACATACATAGACACTAGACATACAGACATGCATACACAGAGATACACACAGATGATAGATACACACATACATGACAGAGACACATGTACACATGCATGGTATATACATACATACATAGATACCTAGACAGGTAGATGGACTGATAAATGGATTGATGGAAGGGTGGTTGGATAGATGGATGGATAAATGGATAGACAGACAGACAGACAGACATGGAGAATTTCTACCCACATGTAACATTTTCATTTATAGTATCTGAAGGAAATGAGTCATAAAGGACAATGCTTTATTAAACTTATTTTAAGTATCACTTTTGTTCCTTAAAGGATGTATTTGATGAAGATTATCTACATCAAACTAAGACCAAGAAAAGGAAATAAATGGACCATTCTTTTCCTTTGTGAAGTTAATTTTAATAGTTCCTATTGACTCATTCACGTCTACGTACTTTCCACAGCATACAGCCAAGGCCAAGCCCCCTGCCAATCAAGATTCCTGTTTCAGAAGCTCCCCGGTGGCTCAGGTGAAGGATCCGGCATTGTCACCACTGTGACTCAGGTATTGCTATGGCGCCAGTTCCATCCCCGACTTGGGAACTTCTGCATGTCGCAGGCGTGGCCAAAACCAGAATGGTTTGTGAATTCAGATAAGATGTGAAAGTGATTAACAAGGCACAGACTTACACACCTGACAAGGGAATGGTATTTGTACTAATTCTACGAAGGCACCAGGAATCCTACTTAGATTTATGCTAATTCTCATGTTTCTTAATGCTGATGGAAATGGAAAGCCCTCTGCAACATCTTTTATTTGTTGGAACATGAAATAATAACATTGTTCAAAGTGGCAACTAATGTCCTCTGGATCTGGACTTGATTTCTCAACAGTTTTGGATATTTAGTGTCGCTTAGATTGCAGTTTGCTTTTGTCCATTTTCCATTTGGCAAACCCCAACTTAAACAAGCCCCAGCAACTTTCATCTTCCTTCCCCTGAAGAGTTCTGACCCACACCAGCCTCTCTTCTTGATGTGAATAGGCTCGAATGAATGGGGCGATGTTTGCAAAACCCTGAAATGCTGCCTGGAGGTTAGCCTTCACCATCTCCGAGGGCACTTGGGGTGACACCGGCCTGTGCCAAAGCCCAAAGGGTGCAGGAGGTTTGAGGAGAGCGGGGAGTTGGGAGAAGGAGAGAAAGAAGAGGATTCGTTTAAGTTCATCCCTCTCGGTCCCTCCTCCTTTCGAGGTGCGATACTGTGGCTGGGGAGGAGCCTCTGAACTCTGCACCCCACTGTCCCCTCAGCTGGCCAGATTCCCGATCACAGCCCGAGAGGCTCCCTCTCTTGTCTCCTCGTCCCCTCCCTTCCAGATCTGCACAGTATACAACATAGACACTGAATGCACACCCACATTGTGTGTTTCACAAGCATCTCAGTGAGGAACTGCGGCTGGGGCTGGGGGCGGGCAGGGACTCCCCACCTCACGCCTGGTGAACAACTGAGCCCAAGCTAAACCTCCAAGGACTGCCCCTCCCTTAACACCTCCCCGAACACCTGAATTCCTCTGATTTTCTCAACACTTCCCTCCTGATAATAATGAAATCCTTCATCTCCCAGCCCTATGGGGAATGAAGCTGCTTAACCCTGAGCCAAGAATTCCTGGCAGTAGGATGGGGCTGAAGGGGGTCCCGGGGGGCTTGTCTGCAGCAGTGCTGGCTGCTGGCCTCTCTGCCTGGGCCCCTGTGTTTCCTGGAACGGCCCAGAGCAGGGGCCAGGGGTATTTTTCTCTTGGCCTGGAGGCAGTGCCCACTCCTTTCTCCCCCTCGGAGGACCCATTCAGCGTCTGTTGCCAGATTTGATAACTCCAGGCTTGTGCAGGAAAAACACTGGAAATACTTAGGGGTGACTAACAACCCTCAGGTGCAAAATAAAAGCTGCATTGGTTGAATTGCTTGCAAAAAACATCAAAGTAGGTTCTTTTTCCTGCCTCACAGTTTATGCTGGTGAACAACCCTGTCTGCAAGCAGGTAAACTAGCAAGAGCAACAAGGGGCCATCTCTCTCTCCATCCACCACAGTGGGATAGCTTTGTATCCCTCCGTCTGAGTCAGATGAGAACGCTCCCTCTGTCTCTGAGACCACCAGTATCCTTCAATGACCTAGATTCGTAAGTAACAACAATAAAAGGAAATGCAGCCTGATAAAGCACTCAGCTCCCCCTTGGTGGTTCAGGCTCTGTCTCTTTGTTACACACACACACACACGCACACGCACACGCACACGCACACGCACACACACACACTCCTCCAACAACCAGGGCAGTAGGGACTCTTCAGTATGGGCATGAAGAGCACCTGCTGTGTGAATCAGGTTGGCATAGAGATGGTTACCACCTCCCATTACACGCATTCCCTTCCAAAGAATGTTTTGCTTAACTATCACCCATGAGTTAGCTGTATGTCTTCTATTTATGGAATCACTTTTGCACGGATTCAGTGAATATTTATTCAGCCAAGCATGCAAGCTGGGTCACCGAAACCTCCATCACATACCTTTCCCGGGGGGCTCGTTTATAGCTCTTCTTCTTTTCTTTCTCTTTTATTTATTTTTCTTTTTCTTAACCCTCATTCAACAGGTATGGACTAAGCCCCAAATGATCCGGAGATGAATTTGATTCAGGGGCACGGGGCCAGGTTTTTATTGTTCTTTCCTTCCTTCCAAGTTTCTCAACGCTCCTCCAAATGCCTGCTTTTACTGTGGATCCTTCTGCACAGTTGAATGCATCTCATTGTCACGGCCACTTACAGGGCCTCCAGTTCCTGCCGGGAACTGAGCTGGTCACTGGACATGAAAGGCGGATCGAAGACAATCCCTGCCCCTGAAGGACTCAGCATTTAAGGAGGGACCATGATATGCTGAGTGAAGCCCGGCCAAACAAAGGCCATGGCCATCCCGGGAAGGATGCACACCGTATGACCGGGCTGCGTCTTAACAGCCCTGATCTTCTGGATGATGGAGATTTTGTTATCATCGTTCTAGGAGTGAGGAAGCTGAGGCTAGGAGGGTGACAAGACTTACCCCAGTGTGTCTGAGGCCAAGGCACATTTCCTTCCATCACATTGTACTTTCTCTCCTAGGATGTTCAGAGCTCTGCATCCCTGCAGCCCTCCCAGCCCAGGTCTTCCCACAGGACCACAGCCTGGCATGGGGGGGGGGGGTCCGACAGAAAGAAAGAAAGTGGAAGCCTTTATAAGTCTTCAAAGATAGATACCTTTCCATGGATAATGATAATCTCAAATAACCGTTTTAAAGTTACACGTTCCAAAGCCATTTCACATTGCATTTCATTTCACTACATGGCAAAACTAAGAGAGAGTCTAAAAGAATTTTGAAAGACATAAATGGCATAATGAGGAAAAGCAAGGAAGAAACTTCATCCCCCCACCACCACCACCAAGGTTGTCATTGTCAGCCCAAGCAAGGACTCATGCTAGTGAGAGTGAGCCTTCAAGAAACTTTCAGCATGTTATAAAAACAAAATGTCCTTTCTCATCATAGACAATGACTGTTTTACCAGTGCTGTACTAAGTTATCCATGTCCTTCTTTACCCAAGCTAACCTCCCCAGCTAACCTCCCACTGCTAACCTGGGACAGAACTTCCAGGACCTGTCAGTTGAGTGGCTGCCTCAGGTCTCAGGTTGAAAAATTAAGCAATGATAGATCCATGTTATCCAGGAAGTACCCAATCATTGCACTGGCTGAGCACAGACCACCCGGGAGGGTAATATGGAAAAGCAACCCTGACTCTGTATTAGATCTGTTCCTTCTACTTTAACCCTTGTGCTCTCTTGCCTCTGCTTAGTCATGCTGACTCTGCACCTTTTGTAGCAGAATGTTGCCTATAGCTTGAAATACACAGAAAAGCCTATTCTCAAGGCTCTACCTTTAAGAGTTCATTCATATAGAGATACAAAGTTGCAGAACAGAGAATCACATTTGTCTTGTAGGAGGTTTTCAGGAACAAGAGAACAACCCAACCTCACCAAAGGGGACAGGACCTTGGCAGAGGCAAGAACAAAGGATTCCTGCACCAAGAAGTTTGCAACAACTAACCAAGCCCCTCCCTCACCTTATCTTTAGAAGTGTTTTGCTGAAACTCTTCCAGGGGTTCAGAGTTTGGGGAGCTTGAGCCCCCTTCTCTTTGCATAGCCCTGAAATAAACTTTTGTTTGCTCCAAACTCCCAACGTTTCCATTTGGCCTCACCTGCTGAGTGCGTGGCATTTGGTTACAGAAGGCTAAGCAGAGGGGTGAAGCAGACTGTCTGGATTTGGATGATAAAGCCTATAGTTGCATAACTCTAAGACCCTAAGAAGAGTCATAAAAATGTGGCAAAAAAAAAAAGATGTGGGAATTCAAAAGGGAGAAATATTGAATCCTAGACACTCTTAGAAAATCTTCCTCAATAGATTGAATAACTTTGCTGTTGTTTTGGGAGATGACGTGTCCAGAATGGGTTTTTAGGATTGCTATTTTCTAAGTGGTAAGTTTCCATTTAAAATATTTGGGAGGAATTCTAAAAGCTCTGGTGCCTTCAAATTATAGCTCCAAGCATGTAAAATAAGGAAATGCTGATTGAGGCCATACACAAAAGTCTGTGTTCCCAGATGAGAGAAGCACCTCAGACATCCTGGCTGCCATCAAATGTTGATATTCTAAGTATCAGTTGGGATTTTGGTGGAACCCTGAAGGAAAGAAGGAAACAATGGAAAATTTTAAGCTGGAAAGGGTGAACAAGAGATGATTTCCTGTTGGGGGATGGTGGTAAATTTAATACAAAATGAGATTTCATTTTCTCTTATATGCATGGTTTTTCCATTCTAAGAAAAAAAATTTAGAGCAAAGCTTCCCGGGGTGAGGGGGGGGAAGATATTTTTGTGAGAAGGTACAAAGACTAGAGTCATATTTCTATTATTCTATTGTAATGAAACATGCATGGTCAGAGAGAATTTTGGAAGCCAGATACATGATATAAATGGTTCAGAGTGTGTCCAGCACAGACCCCTCTGAGGTCAGACCAGCAGGCCCAGCATAAGGATGTCTTCCAGATGCATTATTTGTGTGTTGGATTAAATAAACCAGATCCAGACCCTTGTAAGCCTCATGCAATGTTCATACAGAAAAAGCCTTCCCAAGAAATGTACAGGTTGAATTGAATTATCTTTCAGGGAAGGATTTTATCTGTATACGAGTTACCTGGATGATAGATTATGTTCCTCTGACAAAAATGATCAGTACTTACTCAGTAAGCAAGATTCCTTGTCACCCAGAACCGTGTTACAAAACCACCTCGGGGCCCACTGAGTTAATGAACTCCAGTTCTTAAAAAATAAGCCACTTCATTACTATTAAAAAAAAAATAAGGATATGTTATATCCACTTACCAGGCTGCATCATAGCCTATTCATGTTTTTATCTCCCCATGGCTATTTTTTCCCATGGTTTTCTCAACGAAGATGTACTTTTAGGGTTAATCCTTCTCATTTAAAAAACTTTCAGTGTAGGTCAGAAGAAATGTTGATTACCATTATAAAATATTATGGAAAAAAGCAAAATATATTCTTACACTCAGTAAATATGCTCAGAAGTTTTGAAAACTACTTTAGCATTCTAGCACCATTCACAACAGCCAAGACATGGAAAAAATCTAAATGTCCATCAACAGATGAATGGATTAAGAAGATGTGGTGCATATATACAATGGAATACTACTCAGTCATAGAAAAGAGTGAAACCATGCCCTTTGCAGCCAAATGGATGCAACTAGAGAGTCTCATCCTAAGAAAAGTAAGTCAGAAAGAGAAATATACCATATGATATCACTTATCTGTGGAATCTAAAATATGACACAAATGAAACTATCTATAGAACAGACATGGAGAATAGACTTGTGGTTGCCAAGGGGGAAGGGGGAGGGAGTGGGATGGACGGGGAGTTTGGGGTTAGTAGATGCAAACTATTACATTTAGAATGGATAAGCAATGAGGTCCCGCTGTAAAGCACAGGGAACTGTATCCTGTCTCTTGGGATAGAACATGACAGAAGATATGAGAAAAAGAATATATATATATTCTATGTATAACTGAATCACTTTGCTGTACAGCAGAATTTGGCACAGCATTGTCAATCAATTATACCTTAAAAAAGGTAAAAAAAATTTCTTTAGCAATCTATGTAAAAGATCTTCAAAGATAAATATAGTTTAACACAATAATCCTTCTTTTAAACAGCTGTCTTAAGGGAATCAGAACTTGTAAAAAGATTCACCTGCAAAGTTCTCAGTGTAGCACTATATATATAACTGAAAAAGCCCAACAAAGGAGCATGAGTAAAAAAATTATTATTAATCCATTTATTGGAATATGTCATTAACAAATATTTCACTTGTTTTTCTAGCAAAATATTTAATCATGTGGAGGAATTCTTATAGGCCAAGGTTAAGAGAAAAAAAGTTGCAAGGGAGAATAAAAATCTTCTTGGGAGCCATCTCTTAACTTCACAAGTAAGTGTAGGCACAAACCAAAGGCAACTTGAAACCAAGATGCTAATAGCTTTAGAGAGCAATGTTTTGAATCGTTCTTTTTCAACTCATTTACATTTTATTTGTATTTACAATGAACATGTGATTTTTTTAAAAAAATTACTCAATGAATTTATTACATTTGTAGTTGTACAATGGTCATCACAATCCAATTTTATAGGATTTCCATCCCACAACCCAAGAACATCCCCCCACCCCCCAAACTGTCTCCTCCAGAGACCGTAAGTTTTTCAAAGTCTGTGAGTCAGTATCTGTTCTGCAAAGAAGTCCAGTCTGTCCTTTTTTCAGATTCCACATGTAAGTGAAAGTATTAGATGTTGGTGTCTCATTGTATGGCTGGCTTCACTTAGCATGATAATTTCTAGGTCCATTCATGTCGCTAAAAATGCTGGTATTTTGTTCCTTTTAATGGCTGAGTAATATTCCATTGTGTATATGTACCACATCTTCTTGATTCACTCCTCTGTCGATGGACATTTAGGTTTTTTCCATGTCTTGGCTATTGAAAAGGGTGCTGCAATGAACATCGGAGTACATGTGCTCTTATTTAAAGAAAGACATAGACCAAAGGTAAATAAATCATTTCTGTCTCTTGTTGCCCAGCGACAGAAACCTAGGCATAATGATTGGTGACAGGTGAGAAGAACACACATAAGGAAGTAAAGTGCTAAGAGGCAAAGCAATGAAAAGCACACACGAATGTAAGAGAACCCATGTTTTAAACAAACCTTGCTGAAAAGTGTGCCGTCACTCAGAAATGCCAATAAAAGAGAGCAGTCTCAGGAGGACACACACACACGTACATACACACCCTTCTTCAGCTGGAGCAACCTTGCCAGTTACTTTGATTTTCTCAATCAACAGACACTAAAACTGCAATTACTAGGATGTGGATGGCTGAAGTTTCTCAGCTGATGTTAAAAAAGTGATCTTTATGCTTAAAAGCAGAGTCTGGAAAATCTGGTGTTATCTTGGGATCCTCTTTCTTTCCTCCTCGACCTCAGCCAGCTGGTGAGCGGGATGGTGTGAGTCTGCCCCAGAAGTGTTTATTGCCTGTGGCTTTCCATTTCCATCCCCAGTGCCAGTGTTTGATTCACCTGGACTAGCGCAAGAGCCTGCTGGCAACGCTGTCTGTCCCTCCCCAGCCACGAGCCCCACCCATTCCAGGACCGGCTGTTCCCAAGTATGAAGCTCCCAATGGCCCTTCCTTACAATCCATCCTTGGCTTGCAGGCTGCGGAAGAAAAATCCACCTCATGGCAATGGCAACCCAGGCCATGGAGAGCTGAGCTCCACCCACCTGTCCGTCTTCTGTCCCGAAGGTCTGTTTTCTGGCTACGATCAGCTCACCCTGCACTTTTCCCACTCATCTTTCTCCAGGCATGCCTTGCTTTTCCAAGTTCCTGGGACCTTGGGCATGGTTTTCCCTCCACCTTTTTTCTTTGCCTTCAAACCAAGTCAGACTCCCTTAGGGTTGGTATCTGAGCATTAGCATTTTTTTTTTTTTTAAGTTCCCAGATGGTTCCAATGTGTAGGCAGCTGTTAAGAACCACTGACCTAGCCTCTATCCATCTCCATTTATTTCCGTGTCTGTCTCCCCGGTGCCTCCTGTCCCCCACAAACGGAATCAATCAACAGTGGGGTCTTGTCTGTCCACTGAATCACATTCATCTCATTTATCGTGCGCCTTTTACGGGCCAAACATGTGCATATTTATATCTAGCCTCTTCCTCTTCCTTCCTTCCTGCTCGGCACTAAACATAAAGGCTGGCACAGAAGAGGAAAGCAATTAAAAGTTGTGCTGCTTCACTGAAATCATCGGTGGATTTTCCAGCTTTTAAGCATGATCTTAAATGGCTGCTTCCTAAAGAGCATCGCTTAGCGGAGATGGCAGGCTCTCGCTTCTTTTTAACATTATCCTAACTTTGTATATTTTAGATCTGGAAAGGATGTTAAAATTCCATGTCCTTAGGTTAGAACTCTGAGTTTGTTCTTAAGACAGCACAAGGAGTTCACAGTTTGAAAAAACGTTAGTTTCCAAATAGTTTTATTCTTGGTAATTGTAAGTACAATTCCTTCACAAACATATCTATATGAAGTAGAATCTTATTCTTTTTTTTTTTTTTTGGGGGGGGTGAGGACAGCAAGAAGAAAATATATGCGAAAAAGAAGTGACTCTAAAATTAGTGTAAAGTCGTCTCTAGTACCCATGTGATGTAATAGTTCTTTTATATTTTTGATGGGGCTAAGTGGCTTTATTAGAGAAAGCCTGGATTACCAAGGATTTAAGAGCTGCCACAGGGCCTCCTTCCTACCAAAGGTGGGCACAGCATGGACAAAGTCCTGGCTGTAGAGAATTCGCCTCTGGGCTCCAATGCTCTTCTTCCTTCTGTTTGGCCACCTTGGGAGTCTGACCTCATCCTTTCCCAGACCGGACAAGGGAACCACGGACTTGACCTCCAAGCCTGCAGCCAGCTCCTTGTAGGGTGTGACAGCCTCCACCCCACCTCTGCCTCTGGCCAGGGGCAGCCTCATCCTCCAGAGGCCTGCCTGCCGGGAGCACAACTTGATCTTCTGGAGCGATGCCCTCTAGCCAGGCTACTTGAGCATTGATCTGGGTAACCCGACGTCTCGGGTAACCCGACATCTCTGGGACCTTGAGGATGGGTAGCTCCTAGGCCTGGACCATGAGCTGCCCATGGGCAACTGAACCACTACCACAGCAGCTACCTGGAGAGGAAGAGTTCATGTGATGTAGTATTTAGATGAATTGTTCTCTGCCAGCACCCTCCCTCGGCTCCCATTCTCTCTCCAGCAAATGCTAGGGGTGCTGTTCCCACCCCTTCAACCTCTCTTCCTGGGCCGCCCCTCTCCCTAGCAGCCCCTCCTCTTATCCTCCTGCAGGCACTCTTTGCAACAAAGTTTGCAAATCTCCCAAATACAGTTTGCTTACTCTTTTCTTCCCGGCAGACCAACTTGTTCCACTTCCGACGACGCTCCCAGGAGAAGGGAACAGGAATGCTATTTTTTTTTTTTTTTTTTTTTGCTTTTTCCTAAGGTTTATACTGCCAGTTCATTAAATGTGGGTTTCACTAGCTCACTCTGTTTCTTGAAACAGAAAAGTCCAAAAGAGCAAAGGCCTTAAGGTCTCCGTTAATAAATCTTCATTAACTGGCCAATCAGAAATGGTGCTAGGGTGTGTTTAGGCTTTGAATGAGGCTATGATACAGTTTTCTGCAATGCTGAAACAGGACCTGCTGAAAACAAAATAGAGAAGGAGTTCCCTGGCAGCTCAGCGGGTTAAGGATCCAGCATTGTCACTGCTGTGGCACAGGTTCCATCCCTGGCTAGGGAACTTCTGTGTGCTGTGGGCGTGGCCAAAAAGAAAAAAAAAAAAATAGAGAGAAGACAGCCACGAAAGAGGATTGAGAAGCCAGTTAGATTCAAAGCTGCATGTGCATGCCCGAGTGCCCTGCTGCCAATGGCATTCAGCTGCACACACACTGCCATGGGCACACATGCACATACCTGATTGCTTGCAAAGGCAGACACACATACATGCATCCACGCTCACACACTCCTGCCCGTGTCCATATACCCAGGCATATAGACGTGCACACAAGCCCAAGTACACACACTCGTCTCTTACCTCTCAGCCAAAATCCCAAGCTCAATGAGGCTGGTACCATGGCATCTATGCCCCATGGCACTCAGCTCCGGGCTGAGCCCACATGAAGTACTCTACACATACAAGCAAACTCAAAATGTTGACACGGTTTTCTGGAGTTCCCGTTGTGGTGCTTTGGAAACAAATCCGACTGGGAACCATGAGGTTGAGGGTTCGATCCCTGGCCTCTCTCAGTGGGTTAAGGATCCAGTGCTGCTGTGAGCTGTGGTGTAGGTTGAAGATGCGGCTCGGATCTGGCGTTGCTGTGGCTGCAGTGTAGGCCGGCAGCTGTAGCTCTGATTGGACCCCTAGCCTGGGAACCTCCATAGGCCGCAGGTGCGGCTCTAAAAAGCAAAAAAAAAAAATATTTACACGGTTTTCTACCTTGGTGCACCCATCCTCATCACATAACATCTTGTTTTCCCCACCTGAAATCTATGCTGATGGTCCCTGCTGATCTCATAGTTCCCGAGCTGTTCAAAGCTGATGGCTCTTGATTGCATGCCTGTGAAAGGGTGAGCGAGCATGAGAAGGATGTGTCATATAGAACAAGGCTGGAGATGAAAAGAATGACCACAGAGAGACAGAAGGATCTCAGGATCGAGAGAGTTTGGAGCTGCTTTTTTTTTTTTTTTTTGGCTGCCCCATAGCATACAGGGTTTCTGGGCTAGGGAATCAGATCTCTACCACAGCTGTAGAGAATAAATCTGTGTTGTTTTACACCTTGAAAAGTGTGGCAATTTGTTCCCGCAGCAATAGGAAGATAATACAGGTCTCAGAGAGAAATATATTCATAGAGCAAAATTCCATGGAAGTATCTCTGATAATTTTTATTCTATTTCAGTTTATCCTTTTTTTCTTTTCTTTTATGGCTGCACCTGAAGCATATGGAAGTTTCCAGGTTAGGGGCTGAATCAGAGCTGCAGCTGTTCACCTACACCACAGCCAGGATAATGCCAGATCTGAGCTGCTTCTGCAACCTCCACCACAGCTTGTGGCAATGGTGGATCCTTAACCCACTGGGTGAGGCCAGGGACCGAACCTGCATCCTCATGGACACTATGTCGGGTTCCTAATCCATTGAACCACAACAGGAACTCCACATTTTGGTGGGGGTTTTTTTGTTTGTTTGTTTGTTTAGTAAATGCCAGCCACCTGACTGCATGGCTCATGGGGGTTTCACAGCATTTCCGGTGTGGAAAACACCGCCCCGGGGGGTATAAGTAAGAATAGCTCTGGTAGAATTTCCATGGCAGGAAGGGAGAAGCTCTGTTATGAATTTGGTGATGTCATCAAAATGGTTTCTGCAAGTAGGCTCAGGAGCTGGATGAACTTGAAAATGACTTGGTGTTTGCTGCCTTTGAAGGACATGTTGCCCATGTGCACACCAGGCTGACGTGCCAGGGGCCAGCAGAGGACGAGTCAGTGGACAGCCAAGAGAACAGCTGAGGAAGCAGGTGCTGGCCACAGCCGCCTGGCCTCCGGGTTGGGGTTCAGTGGGAGGCTCCCGCCAAGCTGAAGGAGCCTGGGAAACTCCCCCACCGCTCTGCACCCAGGGGGAGACAGAACCCTGTGCTCACAACTCAGGGGCAATGCTGGTGGCAGGAAGACAGGGCACTGAGGGCGCCAGTTGCCAGTCCTATTACAGCTCTGATGCCACACTGCCGGGGCCACTGCAAGTGACACATCATGACCAGGACAGAAATCTCTGGTATTCTTCTTTTTTGGCCATGCCTGAGGCACACAGACGTTCCTAGGCCAGGGACAGAACCGTGCCACTGCAGCGATGTGAATCCTTAACCCTATAGGCCACCAGGGAACTCCAGAAATTCCTGGTATTCCTAGTGGAATAGATGCCGGGATGGCACTTTCTGAAGTGACACCAGCCCTGGCTCTTATAAGTTATGGAAAACGGACCCGACTAACTTTACAACAGAGTGAACAAATCCCTCAAAGGACCAAAGGTGACATATGGAGAGGGCCTCACAAAGCGCCTGGCACACAGTCGAGTCCTAGCCAGCAGAAATTATCATCCACTAGCAAGTCCGCCTTCCTTCTCACTGAAGTTGATGTCTCATTTCTTAAGAATGTGCACTGAGTACACGCTAGCGGCTAAATGGAGGCTCAGAAACAGACCAGCTTATTCTCTACTTTGAACCGTCATTCTTTTTTTTTTTTTTTTTTTTAATTCTTTTTTCTTTTTTTGGCTGCACCTGCGGCATATGGAAGTTCCTGGGCCAAGGACTGAATCCAAGCCACAGCTCCTATCTACACCACAGCTTCGGCATCACCAGATCCTTAACCCACTGCACCAGGCTGGTGATTGAACTGGCGCCTCCACAGAGACAAGGCAGATGGTTAACCCGCTGCACCACAGTGGGAACGACTAGACTATCATTCTTTTTTTTTTTTTTTTTGGTGTTTTTAGGGCTGCACCTGCAGCATATGGAAGTTTCCAGGCTAGGGGTTGAATCAGAACTGTGGCTGCTGGCCTATGTCACAGCCACAGCAACGCCAGATCTACACCACAGCTCACAGCAATGCCGGATCCTTAACCCACTGAGTGAGGCCAGGGATTGAATATACGTCCTCAAGGATACTGGTCAGATGCGTTTCTGCTGAGTCACAACGGGAACTCCCTATCGTTCTTTTTTAATGTGATGTATAGTTGACATACAATATATATGTTACAAGTGTACAATATAGTGAGTCACAATTTTTGAAGATTATAATCCATTTATAGTTACTATAAAATATTAGCTATAGTCCCCATGTTGGATAATATGTCCTTGTCATCTATTTTATACCTAATAGTTTGTACCTATCGGCCCCCCGCCCTTCCACTGCCCCTTCCCCTTCCCTCTCTCCTCTGGTAACCACTAGCTTGTTCTCTGTATCTGCTTCTGCTTTGAACTGTCATTCCTTTTTTTTTTTTTTTCTTTTCTTTTTTGGCCACCCCGCAGCATATGGAGTTCCCGGGCCAGGGATCAGATAAAAGCCACAGTTAACCTGCATCCCGGGACTCCGGCGATGCCACCAATTCCACTGTGCCACGGCGGGACCTCTTGAACTGTCATTCTTGATAGTGACACCAGTGTGCTTGCCTGAAATACAGGATGGGACAGAGTAGGGTCTGGGAGAGTCCTTGCAGGCTGTACACACACTTGGAAGCCTCGCGCTGCAGTCAACTTCCAGGACCTAGAAAACACAAAGCCTGTGCCTCTACTCAACGAGCACATGATGGGACCAGCGTCTCTCTGTGGAGGTGATGGAGCATCCTTGCTCTCAGACCTCTGCAGTCCCCTACGTCTAGAAAGCCTGCAGCGGAAGCTCCAAGGGTATATCTGTATGAGTAAAGGAATGAGCAAATAGATCAAGAGATGAATGGGTCGACCTCACTACATCTAGATCAGGGTTTCCCAGCCCTGGCATTTTTGATATTTGGGGTGAAACCATCTGTTCCTTAGGGGATGCTCAGAGCATCCTGGGCCTCTCCCACCGAGCCACCTCCAACTGTAGGGAAACCACGAAAACTTCTGCTCTAAGAGTTCCCGTGGTGGCCAGTGGGGTAAGAATTTGATGCTGTCTCTGAGGATGCAGTTTGATCCCTGCCTCGCTCAGTGGGTTAAGGATCTGGTGTTGCCATGAGCTTCCGTGTAGGTTGCAGATGCAGAGGGGATCTGGTGTTGCTGTGGCAGTGGTGTAGGCCGGCAGCTAGAGCTCCGATTCTGACCCTGGCCTGGGAACTTCCATATGCCAAGGGTGTGACCCTAAAGAAGACAAAACAAAAGGAGAGACTGGACTCTGACTGGGGAGCTCTTTGGCCTGTGCTGGGGTAAAGTGTTGGAAAGCCTGAAAACTGGAAGTTGATGCGACAGGAAAGAGCTGCTTGGGTGCAGGGGGCCGGCGGGGGGTGGGGTGGGGTGGCAAGTAGCCTTGTGGGGATGATGCCCAGGGGAGAAAAGCAGATAATGCCCCTGCTCTGGGCTCTGGCTTTGTGGGCTCCCTCGAGCGCCCCCTACTGGAAAAGCCTAGCAAGATCCAGCTGGCAAGGCAGAAGTGGTATTTTTTTAATTTTTTAAAAATCATTTTAGAAATTAAAGTATAGTTGATTAACAAAGTTGTGCCAATTTCTGCTGCACATCAAAGTGGCTCAGTTATACACAGATATGTATACACACTTTTTAAAAAATATTCTTTTCCATCCTGGTCTATCCCAAGAGACTGGATATAGTTCCCTGTGCTATGCAGTAGGACGTCATTGCTTATCCATTCTAAATGAAATAGTTTTCATCTACTAACCCCAACCTCCCAAAACATGCCTCTTCCTCCCCCCTCTCGGCAACCACAAGCCTGTTCTCTATGTCTGAGAGTCTGTTTCTATTCTGTAGATAGGTTCATCTGTGCGATGTTTTAGATTCCACATATAAGTGATGTATTATGGTCTCTGTCTTTTTCTGTCTGACTTACTTCACTTAGTATGAGAATCTCTAGTTGCAGCCATGTTGCTTCGAATGGAATTATTTTGTCCTTTTTAATGGCTGAGTAGTATTCCATTCTGTACTTGTCCCACCTCTTCTGTATCCACTCATCTGCTGATGGACATTTAGGTGGTTTCCATGTCTTGGCTATTGTGAATAAGCTCAGAGATGGTTTGCTGCATCCTGTCCAGTCTCCCAGAGCCAAGCTTGGCAGGGCAGGTTGGAGTTGACAGTCGGTAGCCTTATCTCCGGCACATCTATTGGTTCAGAGTCTGCATGTCAGTGAGCTCCCAGTGCACATTATAGTTCTGCTGCAGAGACTGTCAATTTTCATCTACCCTGACTTCTAGACAAGTTACCTCAAGTCAGTCCATAGCTTGGCAGCAAGTCCTACTTTAATCACAATTCTCTCCCAGGGCCAAGGATACAAACCACGGCTTCGCTGTGGTTTATCGTCTTACAGTATTTTCAGTGGGAGAAAGATGAGTGCAGTTTCTGTGTTCTCTTAAAAGCTAAATATTTCCTTTGTTACCCCTTCTATTTCAAACTATTACAAACAAAAGCAACTTGTCATCCCTCTGGTTCTTGGCCCTTCCCTAGATGACTGTAAAAAAAAAAAAATCTGAGCTGTGCAGTTTGTTGTGCAACAAAACAAGACCCTCCAGGAGACTTGGGGTCCTTTAACTTTCCAGGGGACCAGTGAGCCAAACTCAAATCTTCAGGCATCTCAGCTCCCTCCAAGAACACCCCGGGGGCCTGAGGCTCCCGTTCCTCCTCTTCCAGGCACCCCCGGATATGCCCCGGTGGCCATGACAGAAGCAGGTGGGTGAGCCCCGGGCTCAGCGCCCACAGAGGGCACAGCTGGGGACCGTCACTGGCCCGCAATGTCCTCCCTGGGAGCAGCAGCATCTCCCGGTGGCATCACCCTGTGCTGCGGGCTGGGGCTGTACGTGAGCGTTCCCGGTGCGCTTCTGCCCCCTAGCGAAAGTCCTCCCTCCCGGGTTTACAGTTCATCAAGCCCAGCGTTTAGAATTCATTCAAAGCTTCTCACCCAGGAGTATCATGTTGGTTGTGGGTTTGTCATAAGTAATTTTATTGTGTTGAGATATGTTCCTTCTAGATCCACTTGGGTAAGATTTTTTAAAATCATGAATGGATGTTGAATTGCATCCGTTATTTTTTCTTCATCTCTTGAGAAAATCATGTGGTTTTTGTCCTTTCTTTTGTTGATGTGGTCTATTGCACTGATGGATTCGAGTAAGTTGTAATAGTTCCTGAAAACTGCCATTCTTTCTAGTAAGTGTATTAAAAAACTTCCTTTAAAATGGAATATGAACTGGGTTACTCTAACATATTTAATTTTATATGCCAGGAAATTTATAGGACCTTTTTTTCTTACCCTTCAAAGTTGGCTCATTAAGTTCCCCCCAAAACCTGCATATTCCAAATTTCCTTCTACCCATCTCATTGTTTTGTTTATTCTTTCCAGCTTAAATCAGGCGAACCTTGAGATTACTTTTCACTGACCTTAAAATTTGATCTGTAGCCATCTGACCTTGCAAAAAAGGTCCCTGTATGTGGGCCAACATACATATTTTTACTTTGCTTAATGTTCTCTCATATTGTGAAATAATTCCAACCTGGAAAAGTGTAGCCAAGAATAATGAAGATATGAATGATGTTCTTGCATTGATTGTAACTTTTAAAAATTTGACTTCATGGGCGACGGATTGTTTCAACTCTGACCAAAGAATAACTTTGTTCTTCACTGAGGGCAATTTAACAAAGGCCTTAAAAAACGAGCATGATTAGAATGATAATAAAATGACATATTGGAAAGTAGAAACAAGCTACACACAATAAGGTTATGGTCCCCTCGAAAGGTCACAACACTGTAGACTGATGGCATCTAAATGCCATTGTGATGACTCAGAATTTGTCCTTTGAGCAGCTGAACATTACGTTTTAAACCTTTAAACATTTAGGAGCTAAGGGTTTAAAGGCTTTGAACCTTCTATCCCTTTATCCTGTGCTGAGGCCTCAGTTTTCTTTACTATTTATCTTTTTGGGGAGGCACACGTCTCAAGACCTGCAGAAGGACCCTCCGGAAGTTAGTGGAACCCTAGGAAGGAGTCAGAATCGCTAGTTCTTTTTTTTTTTTTTTTTTTTTTTTGGTCTTTTCAGGGACTCACCCATGGCATATGGAGGTTCCAAGGCTAGGGGTTGAATCAGAGCTGTAGCTGCTGGCCTACACCACAGCCACACGGGATCCAAGCCGCGTCTGCCACCTACACTGCAGCTCATGACAACGCTGGATCCCTAATCCATTGAGTGAGGCCAGGATCGAACCTGTGTCCTCATGGATGCTAGTCAGATTCGTTTCTGCTGAGCCACGACGGGAACGCCAGAATCCCTAGTTCACACTCAAGCGTTGTGTTAGTGTGAGCAAATATTTGGGTTGTTCTGATGTTCACTTTCTATTATGAAAGCAGTATGGATGCTAGAAGGAAAAAATTCCTTTCAGGTGGTTGTCCCCAAGCAGATACATAGATGGGAAGGGGCTGTGTCTCAGGGTGGGGTGGGGGCTGTGGCAAGAAAGAGACAGGGGTGACCGGACACAATCGGAGTCATGGGTTTGGAGAGCAGCGAACAGACTGGAGGTACAGTTACCTGGTAGAATCAATAGAATGTGAATTTGCCAGAATGGGGTGAGGTCAGGAGGGGCCGAGTACAGTGCCCAGGTTTGGCCCTGGGCAGCTGCATCTTCCTCTGAGTCGGTGACTGCTGGACACATGTAGAATCGACAGTGGGATGTGAGGGGTGGGCTCTGGAGCAGCTGCTGCTGTTGTGTCTGCAGAAAACCTGCATGTATGGTTGGAAGCTGGACGTATGGTCTGAGGATGGAGGAGAAATGACCTGAACAGAGTGATGAGGAGTGGGGAGGACACGCTCACCCCCAGCCCTGCATCTAAGGGGTTCGAGGGTGGTAGAATCAAGGTTGAGCCAGACTGTGATTAAGGTCAAGAGACTGGAGGAAGCCTTCACAGCAAAAGCTGAGGGTGTGGGGAGATTGCTATTATCGGCGCAGCACAACAACAACCGTATAATCACCTTCGAGGAATATCAAAAATAGAGACTCTTGACCCCCTCTTTTCTCCTCTATTTGACTTTTTGGAAGTACTTGGCAGAGTTTATTACATTAGTTTATGCAAAATATGGTGTTCAACTTTTTAAAAATGCCACGTAGGAGAGGAACAGATAAAGAAGAAGTAATGCACACATGGAATGGAATATTACTCAGTCACAAAAAAGAATGAAATAACGCCATTTGCAGCAACAAGGATGGACCTGGAGATTATCATAGAAAGTGAAAGAAGTCAGACAGAGAAAGACAAATATCATGATATCGCTTATATGTGGAATCTTAAAAAATGATACAAAAGAACTTATTTACAAAAGAGAAATGAACTCACAGACATAGAAAACAAACTTATGTCTCCAAAAGGGGGAGGGGAGAGGGAAGGGATGTATTAGAGGTTGGGATTAACAGATACACAAGATACATGTACTACTGCATGTAAAAGATAAACAAGGACCTCCTGTATCGCACGGGGACCTATATGTAATATCCTGCAATAACCTATTATGGAAAAGAATCTAAAAAAGGATATATAGGGAGTTCCCTTGTGGCACAATGGGTTAAGGATCTGGCATTGTCACTGCAGGGACCCGGGTCACTGCTGCAGTGTGAGTTAAATTCCTGGCCTAGAAACTTTCACAAGCTGCGGGCACAGCCAATAAAATAAAATGAAATAAAAAATAAAAAAGAATATATATGCAGAACTGAATCACTTTGCTGTACACCAGAAAATAACACAAGGTTATAAATCAACTATGCTTCAATAAACAGTTGTTTGTTTTGGAAAAAATGTAAAATAGGACCTCTTTTTATAAACTCATCATGAGCTTGAAGGGACCTTAAAATTCATGTAACTCCTTGAAACAACTTATATTCAAAGACATTTTATTGAAGTGCAGATTTTTTTTCTTTTTTAATGATTTTTATTTTTTCCATCGTAGCTGGTTTACAGCATTCTGTCAGTTTTCTACTGTACAGCAGGGTGACCCAGTCACACACACATATATGAAGCACAGATTTCTATACCATCAGAGTTAACAGAATCAAATAATTTTCTTCATTTGCCACTTGAGATAAATCTCACCTTCTACAATATTTGGGAGGCCACACCCCAACCTAGAAGGCAAGGTAGTTGGTTTCTTGGCTCTGAACTGAGAGTTTTTTGTTTGTTTGTTTGTTTAGGGCCACATCCATGGCATATGGAGGTTCCCAGGCTAGGGGTCGAATTGGAGCTGTAGCCACCAGCCTACACCACGGCCACAGCAACGCAGGATCTGAGCCACGTCTGCGACCTACACCACAGCTCATGGCAACACTGGATCCTTAACCCATTGAGCGAGGCCAGGGATCGAGTCTGCGTCCTCACGGATAATAGTCGGGCTTATGAACCACTGAGCCACGAAGGGAACTCCTGAACTGATACTTTTAGCTGTGTGGCCTTTAGCAATTCATTTAATCCGGAGGCCTCAGAGTTCAAGCATGGAGGAGAATCAGCTCACCTGATACATTCTGTTCAGCTGAAAATCATTATGCGTGTGTGAATGCAGTGGATACAGGGAAGCTTTCTGCTCAGTCACCTAACAGGGAATTTCAGCTTGATAAATTTGAGAGTGCTAGATTTATGTTTGAAAACTCAGAGACTGACTTTTCTTGTTCCTCCAAATGTGTAAGTGGCACCCCTAGGAATAAAGTACTGTAACTCACGTCCGTCAAAAGAATAAATTAGCTCTGATTGGTAGTTAAAGACAAGAAGATGGAAAGAAACGGCTGAAAGAGACAGCTCTCAATGGACTGTCATCGTCCTCTTCCAGACCAGCCAACCCCAATGATGTGCACTTTTATTGATTTAGTTGATGCACTAAGTTCATTTACCATCACTGGATACAGGTGTATATGAAAGATCGTATTTCAGGCGAGTTCCTTGGTGGCTCAGTTGGTTGTGGATCTGGCATCGTCACTGCCGTGGCTCTGGTTACAGCTGTGGCGCGTGTTCAATCCCTGTGGCGCGGGTTCGACCATGCTGCGGCCAGAAAAAGAGATCGTATTTCAGGGTCTGAAAGAAATCATTCCTATTTTCTGAAACTGCATTTCTGCTGTTTATACAGCTTTGTATTTTCTGACCAAACTGTCACCTTCAGCAATATCTTATTTCTCACTTCTAGTTTTGGCTTCAGCTAATTCTTCCTACGAAAACCGGTCCCTCGGAAGAGCTCTTGATCCTGGGAGCTCTCTGTGTGTCCTCTCGAACTGGACTTTTACATCCTACCTTAACAGTAGCTAGTATGCCCCTGAAAGGAAAGTAAGCAGCGTCTGGATTCTCTCTCATCTCTCCCCTCTGGTTAAGATCTCTCCTTTCTCCTCCTAAATAAAAACACAGCTATGGTTTTAACTTATGTGCAGCCTCACATATTTCCACTTTGTAAGCTACTTTCGAACATGTGAAATAAAATAATAGGAAATTAAACCAGGCTGGCCGACTTAGCCTCTCCTATATTTGGTTGCTGTGTTTTGTCCTTCAGCACAAAATTCCACATAAGGTAAAGAAAAGACAGTAAATGCCAGCAAGGTGATGAATCAGCCAAAGTGTGCAGGAAGCCAGCATGAATAAGAGGAAATTCATAAACAAATCTGCCCACATGTGTTTATTAATGATTACATTTATGGATAAAATGATACGATTCTGGGATTTGTGCGAAAATAATCGGGGTTGGGATGGAGGAGGGGACGGAGAACCCAGAAGAAAACAACACGGGCTGTGGGATGAGAGTCGTCGGAGCTGGGTGGTGGGTGTGTGGGGGCTGTTAAGTGAGCCTGTCTTTCCCAAGGTGTGGACAGCCTGCCAGCAGAATGAGGCCAAGCAACGACAGAGAAGAAATCGTTTTGAGATGCTGGGTTTCACCATGCCTGGAGCTTGTGGATCCCCAGATAGAAAAGTTGCATGAGCCAAAAGGTTTCTGTCACAGTCAAGCTAATTTCAGTAGGGTTTTAGCCATTTTTGGCCAAAGGGCCCCAACTCACAGAAGGTTGTCCTCAAACAGAGGCTTCCCAAGCAGCCATGCCACCTCTTATCAGAATGCCATTTCCCCTCAAAATCAGAGAGTTCTCGAGGTTATTCTAAGTAGGTAAGTACAGTTACCTAGGTACTTCAGGGGGGAGCTAAAGATTCTGTGACGGCTCTATGGCTGACTTACTGTTTAAATTCTTACCAGCGCTCCTGGCCCAACTTATTTTTGTCAATCCATGTTCACATCCTTCCCATCATTCATTCATTCTTTCTTTTCTTTCTTTCTTTCTTTTTTCTTTTTTTTTTTCTTTTTTCTTTTTTTTTTTTTTGTGTGTGTGTGTTTTTGCCATTTCTAGGGCCGCTCCCGTAGCATATGGAGATTCCCAGGCTAGGAGTCGAATCAGAGCTGTAGCCACCGGCCTATGCCAGAGCCACAGCAACTCGGGATCCGAGCCGCATCTGTAACCTACACCACAGCTCACGGCAACGCCGGATGCTTAACCCACTGAGCAAGGCCAGGGATCGAAACCACAACCTCGTGGTTCCCAGTTGGATTCGTTAACCACTGAGCCACGACGGGAACTCCCCATCGTTCATTCTCGATCCAGACTTTTGTGACTCAGAGGAGGACTGGGAGGCTACGGCTTTTCTGTGAAGAGGTGGAAAGAGGACAAGGGGGGAGGGGTCTGTTCCAGACGGTCCTGCTTGGTTACAGTGGGACAGTCAGCAGCATTCTGGTCCTCTACCCCTACACACCAGTAGCACTACCACCACCAACACCCGCTGTGTGGACAAAAAGAGGTTACTTCAACACAATGTCTTCACCGTAATTACAGGGGGCATGGGGCACGGCCCGTGCAAGACAACTGCCTTGTAGAATAACAGTGTGATTTCCTGATAGACGATAGCCTTCGAGGCCAGCTGGGGACAGCTGGGCTCGAAGCTTACATTTCTCAAGCAGCGCCTTGTTGAAACATTCTTTTCTCAATTAGCTGGATCTCTTAGCCACCAAGTCCTGCTGTGAAACACTTTTTCTGAAGAGGCTTTTGTGTCTTTCCCGAGTGATTTAAACGTCTCCACGGAGGAGCCTGGTTGCCCATTTACAAAAAGAACATCAACAGGAGTTCCCGTCGTGGCGCAATGGTTAATGAATAGGAACCATGAGGTTGCAGGTTCCATCCCTGGCCTTGCTCAGTGGGTTAGGGATCTAGCGTTGCCGTGAGCTGTGGTGTAGATTGCAGACGCGGCTCGGATCCCGAGTTGCTATGGCTGTGGTGTAGGCCGGTGGCTACAGCTCCGATTAGACCCCTAGCCTGGGAACCTCCATGTGCCGTGGGATCGGCCCAAGAAAAGGCAGAAAGAAAAAAAGAAAAAAAGAAAAGAAAAAAAAAAAAAAAAAAAAAAAAAAAGAACATCAACAGCCTGGTCTCAGGATCCTGAAGCCATCACGGCCGCTTCCATAACTTTGTAACAAGATGCGGGGCGAAAACGTTATGGAACACCTCTTTCTTTGTTTTTCAGAAAGCATTAGCAAAGGCTGCTTACACTTTATCCAAGCTTTTGAAATTCCACAGTAACTTGTGAGGTTTTTTTTCTGGGTCTTCTGAACACATTCGTAATAAATGTGCTTCTTTGTAAATAGGGTCTCCGACGTTAGGCGACGTGAACGGGAACAGCCACTGTTCATTTCTCCCAGTTACTTCGAGGCCACCACCCCTCTTGGAACGTCTGTTTTCTGTATTTGCTAATCTCCCTTCAGGGCGCTGGCCTCTCGGAATGAACTGTAAGTCTGAAAACAACCATTTCTACCCCATAGGGTTCTAATCCAGTTTTAAGGGCACCACAGCATACTTCACTGATTTGGAAAAGCATGTTTCTCCCACATCCGAGCATCTCCTGCGTGGGAATGCATCTTACTGTCTACAGCATCTTAGACCCCTGATGGGGGCGGGGGCAGGGGCAGGGAGCAGTCACAATAGAGACCCAGAGGCTTGGGTCCCTGCTGTGGCACGGGTTTGATCCCTGACCCAGGAACTTCCATGTGCCGTGTGCGTAGCCAAAAAAAAAAAAAAGGCAATACTGGATAGAGAAGCAAGAACTTCAACAATCCTCAGTAAAGAGTGATTCAATAAAGATAAACTCTGAATGCAATAAACAAACAAAACTTTCAAGAATTCCTAAGCCAACTGAATTTGCTTGTATTTTCCTAGTTATATGTGCACCAGGGTGATAGCTGATGAAATAAATCATTTAGCTAAATTTAAAACAACCCCTTCAACATTTTTTTTTTCTTTGTTTTTTGTCTTTTTGGTGCCGTACTGGAGGCATATGGTGTTCCCAGGCTAGGGGTTTAATCAGAGCTGTAGTCGCCGGCCTACACCACAACCACAGCAATGCTGGATTCTAAACCCACTGAGCAAAGCCAGGGATTGAACCCACAACCTCATGGTTCCTAGTCAGATTCGTTTCCGCTGCTCCACGACGGGAACTCCCCCTTCAACATTTATATGACAAAAACTCTACCTGATCATAATGCAGTTAGTGATACTTGAATTGCTCATTATTTTCTTCCTTGGTGATACATAAAAAGATGCTGTAGCTGCCATCTGTTTTGGAACCGAGA
Source organism: Sus scrofa (assembly GCF_054392235.1). NCBI lineage: Eukaryota > Metazoa > Chordata > Mammalia > Artiodactyla > Suidae > Sus > Sus scrofa. Next base: position 37,936,152 of record NC_139389.1, on the reverse strand, counting down.
GACTGTGACACAGACGAGGCCACCACAGTGGCTCACTTGATTTGGCTCCGATAAGCTGTAGAAGTTGTCCTTAGGACTGTGTAAACAACAACAACAAAAAGACAAAAAGACAAAAAAAAAAAAAAAATCTGGCTGATTCAACAGGCAACGTCTGAGGATCATCTACAAATTTATTATGTAAAAAAAAAAAAAATCCAGGAGTTCCCGTCGTGGCGCAGTGGTTAACGAATCCGACTAGGAACCATGAGGTTGCGGGTTCGATCCCTGGCCTTGCTCAGTGGGTTAACAATCCGGCGTTGCTGTGAGCTGTGGTGTAGGTTGCAGACGCGGCTCGGATCCCGCGTTGCTGTGGCTCTGGCGTAGGCCGGTGGCTACAGCTCCGATTCAACCCCTAGCCTGGGAACCTCCATATGCCGCGGGAGCGGCCCAAGAAATAGCAACAACAACAACAACAAAAAGACAAAAAGACAAAAAAAAAAAAAAAAAAAAAAAATCCAGAGTTCCCATCGTGGCGCAGTGGTCAACGAATCCGACTAGGAACCAGGAGGTTGTGGGTTCGATCCCTGGCCTCGATCAGTGGGTTAAGGATCTGGCGTTGCCGTGAGCTGTGGTGTAGGTCGCAGACGCGGCACAAATCCCGAGTTGCTGTAGTTCTGGTGTAGGCTGGTGGCTACAGCTCCGATTCAACCCCTAGCCTGGGAACCTCCATATGCTGAGGGAAGCGGCCCTAGAAAAGGCAAAAAAAAAAAGACAAAAAAAAAAAAAAAATCCCCACAGCAGGTGCAGGACAGGCGATGCTCTATTATAACCCACACACTGATGTCCTTTCAAAGCTAATAATTTCCTCGTGAATTTGTCTCTCTCTCTGTCTCTCTTTTTTTTTTTTTTTTTGTCTTTTCTAGGGTTACACCCTCAGCATATGGAGGTTCCCAGGCCACGGGTCTAATCGGAGCTACAGCTGCCAGTCTACACCACAGCCACAGCAACCCCAGATCCGAGCTGCGTCTGCAACCTACACCACAGCTCACAGCAACGCCGGATCCTTAACCCACTGAGTGAGGCCAGGGATCGAACCTGCAACCTCATGGTTCCTAGTCGGATTCATTAACCACTGAGCCACAACAGGAACTCCTCCCTTGTGAATTTGAACCTCCAAGTAACGACTGCAGGGTGTCATCTGCACGACATTCTCCCTTCACTTCTCTGCCTGGCTGTCTTGGCTATGTGGTAGGGGCCCAGCGGCATCAGGATACAGGCAGAGCACGAGAACAGAAACCTAGACAGCTCCAACTCGCTGGCTTATGCGCCCATGACTCAGACCGCTGTGTCATTAAGCTTGTAGCACTTAAAAATTTTTAATTTAAATTATTGTTGATTTACAATTTCAGGGCACTTTCTGCTGTACAGCAAAGTGACTCAGTTATATACATACATGTTCCTTTAACTATTCTTTCATCACAGTCTATCCCAGGAGATTGGATATAGTTCCCCGTGCTGTACAGTAGAACCTTGTTGTTTCTCTTCTCTAAATGTATAGTTTGCCTCTACTAACCCCAAACTCCCAGCCCATCCCTCTGCTTCTAATGCTTTTGATTTAATCTCACTGGAATTTAAAGGAATTCAGAAGAAAGGAACAACATTTGAGTATGAAATCCCCCCAAGAATGGTCCTAAGTCAGGAAAGATACTCAAAGAATTACGGAAGCAAAAATGGAGTTCCTGTTGTGGCGCAGTGGTTAACGAATCCGACTGGGAACCATGAGGTTGTGGGTTCGATCCCTGACCTTGCTCAGTGGGTTAAGGATCCGGCGTTGCTGTGAGCTGTGGTGTAGGTCGCAGATGTGGCTCAGATCCCGTATTGCTGTGGCTCTGGTGTAGGCTGGCAGCTGCAGCTCCGATTGGACCCCTAGCCTGGGAACTTCCATATGCCATGGGTGCGGCCCTGGAAAAGACAAAAAGACAAAAAAAAAAAAAAAAAAAAAAAAAAAAAGAAAGAAAGAAAGAAAAAAAAGCAAAGAAATATCTAAGATCTCCAAGCATTCTGGGAAAAGGAGTTGAAATACCTGTATGAAAATACCTGTTATGTCCAAATGGATAAACAGAGTATCAAAATGAGTGTAGAGCCTTTGTTTTATACAAACAGTACAATGTGGAATATACACATCAAATGGCAAATCTGAATGGCAAAAGTTTTCTATTACATAGATGTTTACCAAAAGCAAAGCTTGTTTTATATTCTTTCAATATTTTCTTTTCTTTTCTTTTCTTTACTTTTTGGTCTTCTCTCTTTTTAGCTCCACTTGCAGCATATGGAGGTTCCCAGGCTAGGGGTCGAATCAGAGCTACAGCTGCTGGCCTACACCACAGCCACAGCAACGCTAGATCCCAGCCACATCTGCGACCTACACCACAGCTTGGCAACACCGGATCCTTAACCCTCGGAGTGAGGCCAGGGATCGAACTTGTGACCTCACAGATACTAGTTGGGTTCGTTAACCACTGAGCCACGACGGGAACACATTTTCAGTATTTTCTCCCTGTTATACACACAATAATTTTCATTAAAACTTTCATAGAATTTAAAAAGAATTGTAAGTGATTATCAGCTCCAAATTAGAATTGCCTATCAAAAGTTATCTTAGAATGTATCAGCTGATTCCACATCAAAATTACTCTATAGTGAACTTCCCATCATGGCACAGTGGTTAATGAATCCGACTAGGAACCATGAGGTTGTGGGTTCGATCCCTGACCTCGCTCAGTGAGTTAACCATCTGGCGTTGCCGTGAGCTGTGGTTTAGCTCGCAGACGTGGCTCAGATCCTACGCTGCTGTGGCTCTGGTGTAGGCTGGGGTCTACAGCTCCGATTCGACCCCTAGCCTGGGAAGCTCCATATGCCGCGGGAAGCAGCCTAGAAAAGGCAAAGAGACAAAAGAAAAAAGAAAAAAAAATGCCTCTGTAGAATTTTCTTGGCAGTATTTATCAAACAGCTGAAGAGCCATGTCTGTGTCATGGGGCCAATTAGCCACGAGGGGGCAGCAGAGCACCTCATAATACTTTTCTTCTGCTCTTGGTTCACCAAGAAATCAGGGCCTGATTGTTTTTCTGTTTATGTCTTGTAAGTCTTTTATTATGTTGATTAATAAAGTTGCTTTTTTTCGGCGTAGGGAAGTTCCTGGGCCAGGGACTGAATCTGCACCACAGCAGTGACAATGCCAGGTCCTTAACCCCTAGGTCGGCAGGGAACTCAATTAAAGTTACATTTTTAAAACCTGAAACAGGTATTAGAACATTTGTCATCAATTTTTCTAAGAGCTATGTCTGAGCACAGCCTCAAATTTCTCTTCCTGAGCAATATTCCAGTTTTCTTTGAGCTCAGGATGGACTCATTAATGTAGGATGGACGACCCAGGCCCCCAGTCTCAGCCGAGTAGCCTATTAAATTAAACAGGGTGCTCTGAGCAGAAGGATCCTTTGCAAGACTGATGTTCCATTACGTGAGGCTGAGAAGCAAGACAGAAGAATTGCCAGTGCCTCTGAAGTCCCATCTGCGTGTCCCACATCAAAGGAAAAGGAATTCTCCCTTAATCTAATCTGTGATCCTCTCTGAGAATTAAGTCATTGCAGACTGATGAACAGGAAAATAGCAAGATGTGGTGTGCTCGGGACAGCAGGGAATAACAATTTTATTTTTTTACCGTGAATAAATAATCATGTGCATAAAAGAACATCCGAAGATGATCCTAAAAAGAAAGAGGGGATATCGCAGCGCTGAAGTTTTGGTAGGATTCTAGCTCTCCTCCTGGAGTTGGGGGGCCTCGTGGACAAGGGTGATGTGCGGAGCCCCGGGAGTGGGGGCGGGGAGAGCTTGTGCTGCATGCGCCCCGCTCCTTCAGCCTCACCCCTGGGTGTCTGACCACCTTGACGTCACAACAGCGGGATTCAAAACCGTGACCCTCTGGAAGGGCAGAGGCTGTGGGCTCAGGGATGTGCCTGGGATTTTTGCAAACCTGAAGAAAGACGTAAACAGGCCCCTTTATTAAATGAAAAAAGAAATCCCTGAGCATTAATTGAGGTGACATGTCCTGGGAGTTCACAGAAACAGAAGCTGAAAGAGCAGGAGACAGGGCAAGGCCACCAGGCAGGTGAAGGGTCTTGGCAAAGAGTGGGCAGCGTGAATAGAAAAGGCACTGGAAAAGCTTCAAATGGAAATGGTGTGGGTTGCAGAGAACGAACACCCGGGTTGCCTTCCCAGGGTACCGTTCCTCAGAAATAAATGGAAATATATTTGGATAACGAAAACTTATTTCTTCTATAGGCCTTAGGTAAATAGAATATCGGAATTCTTTTCTTTTTTTTTTTTAAGGTGGTGCCCACGGCATGTGGAGGTTCCCAGGCTAGGGGTCGAATCAGAGCAGAAGCTGCCAGCCTACACCACAGCCACAGCGACATGGGATCTGAGCCGTGTCTGCAACCTACACCACAGCTCAGGGCAACGGGATCTTTAACCCACTGAGCGAGGCCAGAATTCGAACCTTCGTCTTCATGGATGCTAGTCAGATTCATTTCCACTTAGCCACAGCAGGAACTCTGAACACTGGAATTCTTAACAGCAACCCCTACCTTCTTCCACTCTTATTTAATATTTACATGAGACTGTTGAATTTAAATGTTAACCGGGAGTTCCCGTCCTGGCTCAGTGGTAATGAACCCAACTAGTATCCATGAGGACTCAGATTTGATCCGTGGTCTCGCTCAGTGGGTTAAGGATCCAGTGCTGCTAAGAGCTGTGGTGTAGGTTGCAGACGGGGCTCAGATCCCTCACGGCTGAGTCTGAGGCTGGCAGCTGTAGCTCCGATTCAACCCCCAGGAACTTGCTTATGCCTCGAGGGCGGCCCTGAAAAACAAAAAAGAAAAAAAAGTTAGTGTTTGCTCATCACGTGATTGGACAGGTAGTTCGCTTTGCTGACTCTCAGGTTCCTACAGTGTGAAAAAGAGGCTTAGACTAAACTACGTTTTTTAAAAGCAGAGCCAGAGTCACGTCCGTGTCCTGAGTGTTTTAGGGGTGATGGTCTTTCTCACACATCAATAACCAGGAGTATTAATCATGATTTTGTTTGCAGGGCACACAATTATTTGCTTAACTCTCTTTTTAACATGACAAAGACTATTTGAAAACAAGTCTAAAGCTGTAAAAAAGCTAAATGCTCAACAGTAGGAAACTTTCCCCATTTTTCTAATACATTCAGTGGACGACCAGGAGTCCCTTTGAAAGAATGTCCACCATCCAACACTCGGGAATATGTTCATGCGAGGTTGTTGCAGGGAGAAAAAGAAGCTGCCAAGCAGAATGACGACACTGGTGTTTCAAATAAATAATGACATTTCAATGCTGACAGCGTTCATCTCTGGTTGGTGGGGTCATTTTAAATGAAGACCAAAACAGAAAAAGACAAATACCATATGATACCACTTATATGTGGAATCTAAAATTTTTGACACAAACGCACCTGGCTACAAAACAGAAACAGACTCATAGACATGGAGAACAGACTAGTGGTTGCCAAGGAGGAGGGGGTGGAGGAGGGATGGACAGGGAGTTTGGGGTTAACAGATGCAAAGCGTTAGATACCGAGAATGCATAAACAACAGTGTCCTACTGTATTGCACGGGGAACTCTATTCAATATCTTATAATAAACCACATTGGAAAAGAATATGAAAAAGAATATATATCTATGTATAACGGAGTCGCTTTGCTGTACAGCAAAAATTAATACAACATTGTAAGTCAATTTATACTTCAATAAAATTTTTAAAAATTAGGGGAGTTGCTGTCATGGCTCAGCAGAAACGAATCTGACTAGGAACCATGAGGTTGTGGGTTCTATCCCTGGCCTTGCTCAGTGGGTTAAGAATCCGGCATTGCCATGAGCTGTGGTGTAGGTCGTAGATGTGGCTGGGATCCTGTGTTGCTGTGGCTGTGGTGTAGGCTGGCGGCTATAGCTCTGATTCCACCCCTAGCCTGGGAACCTCCATATGCCATGGGTGCAGCCCTAAAATGACAGAAAAAAAAAAATTAAAGATTAAAAAATAGAAAGGATAGGAGTTCCCATCGTGGCTCAGTGGTAAACGAATCCGACTAGGAACCATGAGGTTGAGGGTTCCATCCCTGGCCTTGCTCAGTGGGTTAAGGATCCGGCATTGCCATGAGCTGTGGTGTAGGTTGCAGACATGGCTCGGATCCTGCGTTGCTGTGGCTCTGGCGTAGGCCGGTGGCTACAGCTCCGATTGGACCCCTAGCCTGGGAACCTCCATGTGCCATGGGTGCAGCCCTAAAATGACAGAAAAAAAAACAATTTAAAGATTAAAAAATAGAAAGGATGAACAGCAAGGTCCCATGTATAGCACAGAAAACCACATTCACTGTCCTGAGCTGAACCCTGGTGGAGACGGATACAAAAAAGAATGTATATGTACATGTAACTGAGCCACTTGGCTGTGTAGCAGAAACTAACACAACACTGTACGTCGACTACACTTCAAGAAAAAAGTAAATTAAGAACCAAAGGCTAAAGCACAAAAATAAAAAATCTAACAGCAGTCTCTGATCTGTGGGAGTGGGGGTGGGGATCATGCCTTTGGTGGGGGGGGCCTTTGCCACAACCTAGACACCGAGAGCTCGGGGGTCTCTTTCTGAAACCCCCCCCAAGCCCAGCTCTAGTGAAGCAGAGCCAGGAAGTGAAGCCGGGCCCCTGCGGTTCCCCCAGGGGCCTGAGCACTGCATTCAAGCGGAGTCACCTTTTCCTTTGGCCGCCTTCCTGGTCGCCTGGCGGATATGAATCAGGTCTCCAGGTCAACGGGATGAGCAGTTTCCCCTGGAAACCCTCCCACCCGGCCCCCTGCCCCGGCCCCCACCCCATGCCCGAGCAGAGGCCCTTCTGACTTCACCGGATGACCAAACGCGGGTGAGAGAGGCCAACAGCCACACGAGAAAGATACAGTCTCACGAATGAAAAAGAAAAAAGCATGTAAGTGGTGATCTCAGTTTTTTTTTTTAAACTTGGATATCGGTAAGAACACATCATTGAAATTCACTAAAATGTTAGTCATGAGTCTCTCTGTGGGATTCCAAGCGCCTTAAACATTTTTATTTTTGCTTATCCCTGTTTTCTAAATTTTCTACAATAAATAGGCATGATTTTATAAGCTGAGCCTGCCTTCCCTAAACGAATACGTGAACACATGCTTTGCAAGACCCTTGACCTTCTGGGGACCAGGCTTAGGCCTCTTGGTTCTGAGTCAGTGTCCCGGGCAGGAGAGGCGCCAGGTGGTGCAGACACAATAGGTGTCACCTGGTCACTTGCGCCTCATCCTCCTCATCTATTTTAATGCTCAAAGCTGTGTGAGGTGGGTTTTTTCACCTTCATCTTACTGATCCCAAAACCAAGGCCTTTGGCAGGTGTCACTCACTGACCAATGTTAGAAGCTTAGGTTCAAAGTTTGGGGCTTGATTGGAGGTGGCCTCTATCGCATCACAGGTCATTGTGGGGGCAGTTGTGAGGCTGATCACCTGTGGCTCTACCAGTTGGTTGTGTGTTTCAGGAGACTCGCTTCAGATGGACGTAAGAGGATCTGAGGAGGCGCTGACGTGGGTCCGAGAGGTAGACATCAGGCAGTATTTCTCAGTCCGTGCTCACCTGGAGCATCCAGGTGAGGCAGTCCTTCCTGGGTGGGTCTGTCTACACCTTTCAGGGTGGGCAGCATCCTTGAACCATGTCTACTAAATAGGGCTCCCCCCACCCTATTTCCAGACACCCAGGGGCAATGATGACTTCCCCGGATGAGAGCTACTTCGGGATCCGAGAGGCTCTGCTGTGAAAGGTGACACTCAGAACAGCAATTAGATCAAAGGGCAGATAATGACTGGACAGGGCAGGGACCGGTGAAATGGACTGACCGGTGCTCACTAGGAGCTGCACATCTGCTCAGGCTGATGGGATCCCTGAGCTTTCCCGCAGTCAGCGGCCTAGACCAATGCTTTATTGAGCATCATGAGGCTTATGATTTCATGGGGATGGAAAAAGCAAACCTCTACCTCTGGGCCGCAGCGCGTGTCCCTCCCCCCTCCCTTGAGGTGGCGATGACGAGCCCTTTCGTATCTCAGACCCTCGGGAAGGTCAAATCCTTCCTGACTGGCAATGGGAGCCACCCAGGCAGTACTCATGGGCCCAGCAGCTGTGGCCGCGTCAGGTGCTGGAAATGAGAAAATCTAGGTAGGGCCCTTTCAGAAAGGAGGCAGGCAGCATCAGCAGCCTCGGTCACGCCTCCATCTCCATGGAAACGAGAAGTTTCTTTTAAGTTTCTTTTACGAGCACACAGGGCCTTTGCCCAGATTCCATTTTCACGCGCTGTTTTCTCCTGGAGGTGGTTAAGAAATGAACAACGTTCCCGTTTGCCCAGCAGGAGAGGGGATGGCGTGCTGAGACCCTGTGGGGAGACCCCCTCCCCTAAATCCACAGCAAACCCAGGGAATCACAGGGCGGCTGGGGGAGGGCTTTGCTCCCCACTGCTTTCCCGCCCCGCACTGCGGGCTCTCAGAACCCAGAGCTGGGTGCCGCTTGCTTTATCCTGGGTGGCTTTGGAGCTGCCGTTTGCTTTTCCCTGAGTAAAGATAACTCGGCAAAAGCAGCTCTGATCTTAGTCTCCCCAGCTTGCTAGGTGTTATCTCTCTCTTTCAAGAGCCCAGGGGGAAAGGAAAAAAGATTCAGGAATTCAAGCTGTCTGCTCTGTCCTGCTCAGGCACAGTCGCCCGCTTTGGCGATGGCTGGGCACATTCTCAGGCTCATCCAAGAGGGACTACACCGGTTTCAAGAAAGTGTTTGATTCCATTTTTGTCTCTGAGTCCCAGACAAATTGAGTACTCTAACAGCCCTGTGGGGTTGTGTAAAGTCTCTTCCTCAAGAGAGGATGCTGGGGGGTGGGGGTGGAGCTCAATGCAGCGCTCCAGAAATTTGCTTCCTAGATAACAGTCCAGAAAACATTTTTTGAGGTTTGTAAAAATAGATTTAGTACCTATTTTAATAGTCTCAAGCATCCTAAACAGTCAGGACTCAAATTTATCAGGAACCCCCCACCTCCAAAAAACCAGCTCATCACGGCCTCTTGGTCCGCAAACTTCTCGAGCCTCTAATAATTTTTTTTTTTTTGGTCTTTTTGCCCTTTTTTGCCTTTTCTTGAGCCGCTCCCATGGCATACGGAGGTTCCCAGGCTAGGGATCTAATTGGAGCTGTAGCTGCCAGCCTACACCACAGCCACAGCAGCGGGATCCGAGCCGTGGCATCCACAGCTCACGGCCACGCCGGATCCTTAACCCAGTGAGCAAGGCCAGGGATCGAACCCGCAACCTCATGGTTCCTAGTCGGATTCATTAACCACCGAGCCACTACGGGAACTCCTTCAAATCTCTGATAATTTTAAATAGCCATCCACTTTTGACCGAATGACTTACCGGTAATACCTCATCTTTTCTTCTTTACGTTCAGTGTCCCCCATATAAAATCCTGCAAAATAGATTCCTTCCTGAGTGGAAAGCTAGGATTTTTTCTCTCCTGATGATTAAAGAAGCGCACGAGACCTGTGTACCCCTCAGTTGCTTCTTGATTTTAAGGCCAGGATAAGGTTTTATGCTCCAAAGAATAGTCAGTTATAAGTAATTTTCTTTTTCTTGTTTTGGCCGCACCCTTGGCATGTGGAAGTTCCCAGACCCAGGACTGAACTCATGCCACAGCAGCGAAATGCTGAATCCTTAACCTGCTGTGGCATCAGGGAACTCCAGTAATTTTCTTTCCTTTTTTTGTCTTTTAGGGCTGCACCTGTGGCATATGGAGCTTCCCAGCCTAGGGGTTGAATTGGAGCTGTAGCGGCCACCCTACACCACAGCCACAGCAATTCAGGATCCGAGCCGCGTCTGCAACCTACACCACAGCTCACGGCAATGCCAGATCCTTCACCCACTGAGGGAGGCCAGAGATTGAACCCAGTCCTCATGGATGCTGGTTGGGTTTGTTAAGAGGTAAGCCACAACAGGAACACCCTCTAGTAATTTTCTGATATAAAACTACTCTTACCCTTTAACTTATTGGAATTTTTGTTGTTGTTGTTTGTTTTTTTTAGGGTCACCTCTGTGGCATATGGAAGTTCCCAGGGCCAGAGGTTGAATCGGAGCTGCAGCTGCAACACTGGATCTGAGCCATATCTGCAACCTATGCCGCAGCTTGCAATAACCCCAGATCCTTAACCTGGTTCACTAGTAAAGCCAAAAGACCGCCCAAGGTCGCAAGCCCATGGGTTCCGACATGGTGCAAAATGCCCCCACAGTCCTCCTGTCAAAGCCTCAGAGGTGGGGAGGGAGGAGAGCTGGCTTTGCTGTGGAGCAGTTTCAATGATCAGAGGGTTAAACTCTGAAACTTTACATTATCTGTAACAATCATTTCTCTCCCAGTCTTTTTAGGGTTGCCCCTGAGGCACATGGAAGTTCCCAGACTAGGGGTTGAGTTGAAGCTACAGCTGCCCGCTTACACCACAGCCACAGCAACTCGGGAGCAGAGGCTCGTCTCCAGCCTATGCTGAACCTCACGGCAACGCCAAATCCTTAACACACAGAGCGAGGCCAGGGATCAAACCCGCATCCTCATGGATACTAGTCGGGTTCATTACCTCTGAGCCACGATGGGAACTCCTCTCCCGTTCTTTTTATTTCACCGCAACCCCTCTCTCATACCAGGGAGCACCTCACTATATGGAAGGGTGTTAAGGTCCTCAGGACAAATTCCAGCCTTTCCAAAAAAAAAAAAAGAAAGGAAAAGAGGAAAGAAAATCTTTTGTACTAGTTTTACTGGAGACTAAAGTGTCATAGATAAGTATCCTTTGACTTAGGGATGTTTCTCACTTGCAAGTTCAAGGGAAGGATTGATGCAAATTTGATGCAAATTTGTCCCTAGCTTTATAGCACTTTCCCTTGTACAGGACTGAGTTTATTGGATTCCTTTTCTGTGATTACATTTTAATAGAAGGAAAGGGATTATTAAAAAGGATGAAGATAGGAAAGCTGCAGCAGGAGGGAGTGTGAACAGGCTCAAGGACCCAAATGTGAGACGGTGTGACGCTGATGAAAGCTTGAGCCCAGCCCAGGCCTCCAGGCTGAGCCTATGCTGGCTCACTCCTCCCATGACGCTCGAGCTGCAAAACGGGAGACCTGGGCCTGTGCAGGGGCCAAGTCTTACGGCAGGAAAATCTGACGAGCGTCTGGTTGAGATCACGTCCACGCTCAGAAGCTTAGTATCGGGAGTGTGCGTGGGCTGCTCCCATTTGAAAAGAGTTGTGTTTTATAAAACGCAGCAGCATCCAAACGTATAACCACGCAGTGCCAGACAAGCCACTCCACCAGGAGGAGGATGTCATGTGCAGCCGTATTTCTCTCCTCTCCTACAAGCAATACATCTCGGGAGCTCTGCCCTCTGTCAGGTTGCAAACAAAGAGGGATTCTTCACTCCGAGACGCGGTGGCAGGAGCAATTAGGTGGATGGGATTTGGTTTGAACTCTCAGCCAGCACCTCCAAAAGGACAAAGGCAGGTTTCTTCCAGATGAGTGTTTTCCCAGCACCATGAGAGGAAAATTGTTTCATGGCAAGAAAAAGAGCACAGTGAGTCTAGCAACTGATGAAGCAATAGCTTGTAAGAAGTTTCCTTCCCACTGGGACAGTTTATGTTTGGAGGGAGAACTGGTCGACCACAGCAGGCTAATGGCAGGGGTATTCTTTGTACTGGGAAAAATGTACCTGCATACACCTTCATTGACTTAGCAAAGAAACAATTCTCAAAGATACACCTAGATTAGGAGCTTAAAATGTCAAGAATGTGTAAATTCTCTGTGATCTTACAAATGTTAATGGCACATTAGAAATGTGTAACTTCAGTAGCTTTTGCTTTTTACTTAAATCAACATTAAAATATTTAGAACCGATTGGAGTTCCCATTGTGGCTCAGTGGGTTAAGGACTCAGTATTGTCTCTGTGAGGATGAGGGTTCAATCCTGGCCTTGCTCAGTGGGTTAAGGATCGAGTGTTGCCCAAGATGTGACAGTTCACAGTTCAGATCTGGCGTTGCTGTGGGCTCCAGCTGCGGCTCTGATACAAGCCCTAGCCTGGGAAGCTCCGTATGCCGCAGGTGCACTTGAGTACAATTGCTTTAGCTGCCCTAAAATCAAGCATTTTGAATTTGTACTGATCTCAACGCTCGAATCAGGAACTGTTAACAGTCTCTCCTGTGACTCAACAAGGTGGAACAGGATGGTATTTGCAGAGTATTTATATTTTCATATTTTGTAAGTGATTCTAAAAATTAATATAAATCATTCTAGAAGAATCTTACCCTTTACAATGATTCCCTCATTTTTTTAAATTTGTAATTTTTTTGCTTTTTAGGGCCACACCTGAGACATATGGAAGTTCCCAGGCTAGGGCTGAATTGGAGCTACAGCTGCTGGCCTACGCCGCAGCCCCAGCAACTCAGGATCCAAGCTGCATCTGCTGCTACCTACACCATAGCTCATGGCAATGCCAGATACCCGACCCACTGATTGAGGCCAGGGATTGAACCTGCATTCTTGTGGATACTAGTCGGATTTGTTTCTGCTGTGCCAGAGAGAGAACTCCCCTCATTCCTTTATAATTTATGATTCGTGGACTAGATAAAAACCACACTGCTTCTATAGACTTTAAAGTTATGTCCTATAGGTAGTAGGTATGTAGATTAATCAAAAAGAGATAAATGGCATTTTTATATGAAATTCACATTGACACATTTGACTCATTGCAGTAGAAAAATACTAAATACTAAATGGTTTGATTTTCTGTGGCCGAAAGGACTTTTGGTCAAGATGCAAAAGTAGACACGCAGGACGGCAACTACTTTGTCACCTGATTAAGATTTTTTTTATTAGGGTATAGTTGATTTAGAATGTTGTGTCAATTTTTGCTGTAGAGCTTGTTGACCCAGTCATTCATTTAGATACATTCCCTCATACTATCTTCCATCATGATCCATCTCAAGACCCCGGATGTAGTTCCCTGAGCTGTATAGTAGGACCTCATTGCTTATCCATTCTAAATGTAAGAATTTGCATCTACTAACCCCAAACTCCCTGTCCATCTCCCTCCCTGTCCCCTCCCCCTGGCAACCCCAAGTCTGCTCTCCATGTCTCTGAGTCTGTTTCTGTTCTGTAGATAGGTTCATTTGTGCCATATTTTAGGTTCCACATCTAAGTGATGATTACGATTTTAAGTGGTGGAGTTCCCTGGTGGCTCAGTGGGTTAAGGATCAGGTGTCACTGCTGTGTTTCAGGTTGCTGCTGTGGCATGAGTTCGATCCCTGGCCTGGGAACCTCCATGTGCCAGCCAAAAAAAGAGAGTGGTCACACTTGGAACGGGGTCTGCGCCCTACACTCTCTTCCCACTCCCATTTAAGTTCATTCACACTGTCCCCTTTGTTTCAGCATTTTTTGCCTTTGGCTGCCAGGGAAAGTTTGTTTATATTGCTTGGGAACAGAAACTTTGAGGTCACTTCCTACCATTAATTCCCTGTCATCAAGGGTCCCCTGGGGCATTTCCTGTTCCTGCTCTTGACAGTGCTGAGGAAGCTAATTTCTCAATGGCACCTAATTCTCAGTCCGGCACAGCAGTCTTCAGATATGTGCTGGTTTACTGCTCATTTCACTGAACTGAAGCTACTAGGGGAGAAAGGTGTCAAAATAATCCTTCTAGTCGTGTGCATGCCTTGCTGAGACCATCTGTAGAATGGGCGACATCGCATTTTCTTCCGTCTTTGGACAAACAAGTTGAGTACAAATGGCTCTGAAGTCAATGCAAATAAGCCCTAATTATAAATCTAGAATACCGACTCTTAGCTGGACATGAAGAAACAATTGCTTTGGTCATCTTTCCTAACTAGGCCCTTTGAGTCAATTGAAGACATTCGTTTAAGGTGAAAAATCATTTCAGTCATTGAGGCTTTGTAAAGAGGGGATAGTCAGTTAATAAAATGATTAGCTTCTCTTTCTGATTGGATATGTAGGATCATAAGGTGAAGAAAGCTTATTGAAAATTTCCAGTAAACATATAGCAAATTATAGAGTGTTTTAAATATCTAAACTTCTGTGGCATGTTTGGCAAGAAAAAAAAAATTTTGAAAACACCTGATTTGCTATGTTCAGATATTAGAAATCATTCTTCTCTACGAGGACTCAGAATATCTCAATAGTGCATAAATGTAGCATAGGAAATTATCAGCTATTGTATGTTATTTTTCACCCCAAACTGATTTTTTTTAAATGGCTGCTCCTTCGGCATATGGAAGTTCCCGGGCCAGGGACTGAATCGAAGCTGCAGCTGTGACCTGCACTGCAATTCCGAACAGAAAAGGACACTCCACAAGTGCAAGGACAATTCAAAGCCATCCTGCATATCACACAGCAACAGGAATTCCAGTAAGAGGGAGCTGAATGTAAAATTTGCAAAAAAAATCGAAAGAAAGGGTTGGAAAGTACACACTCTGGGGGCCCAGAGGCTTTTGGGGGCCAAAAAATCACAAGGAGAGGTAAAGAAAAAACCTGATATCTGTGACCACATACGATTGTAAATCTTCCTACCTTAAAAATAAAAACCCTTGGAGTTCCCATCATGGCGCAGCGGAAATGAATCTGACCAGGAAACACGAGGTTTCAGGTTCAATCCCCAGCCTCACTCAGGGGGCTAAGGATTTGTTTTTGCCATGAGCTGCGGTGTAGGTTGCAGATACGGCTCAGATCCTGCATTGCTGTGGCTGTGGTGTAGGCCAGCAGCTGTAGCTCCAATTGGATCCCTAGCCTGGGAACCTCCATACGCCTTGGGTTTGGCCCTACAAAGACAAAAGACAGACAAACAAACAAACACCCTTGGAGTTCCCATCGTGGCTCAGCGGAGATGAACCTAACATCCATGAGGTCGAAGGTTTGATCCCTGGCCTTGCTAAGTGAGTTAAGGATCCGATGTTGCCGTGAGCTGTGGTGTAGGTTGCAGATGCAGCTCAGATCTGGCATTTTTGTGGCTCTGGCGTAGGCAGGAAGCTACAACTCTGATTTGACCCCTAGCCTGGGAACCTCCATATGGTATGGGTGCGGCCCTAAAAACAAAAACAAAAAAAACCCTGAACAAAATAAGAAGGCAAACAGCTATAAACTTATGGTAATATGGTTCACACAGAGAGAAATCTTTCTAATTAATTAAGATGAATTCAAGCTCACCTAATGGAAATATAGACAAAGACAGGAATAGGTATTTCACCAAAAGAGAATTACAGAAATGGGCATAAATATGAAAAAAAAACTGCTTAACCTCAATGATATTCAAATAAACTCTCAATAAAGCAACCAGGATATAAATTTACACAAAACCTCCTAACACTCAGGGTGCTTGTGCAGCTGTGAAATGTAATTGTATCCAGTCACTAAAACTTATTTCCTCAGAATTAACAGCAAGGGAGATACTCATGATATATTTTTATTGTAAAAGTATATTACAAAAGAGTTTAGTTGAATGTTTGTAATTATTCAAAAATACATGCACAGGAAAAGACTCGAAGGTGCACAGGTGTTATCGCTAGGCAGTGAGGTATGAGGCAATTTAAAATTTCTTTTTATGCTTTTCTGTCTATGTCTTGTCAACTGAAAAAAAAAAAAAAAAAAAAGCACAACCTAACAGTTGAGTTATGGGTTTTTTGGTTGAAATACGTAATTTCTTTTTAAAAGTTTGGTCCCATAGTTTCTTTTTTTAATTTTTAATTAAAGTATCATTGATTTACAGTGTTGTGTCAATTTCTGCTGTAGGTCACGGTGACCCAGTCATATATATACAGACAATTTTTTTTTTTTGCTTTTTTTTTTTAGGGCGGGACCCACAGCACATGGAAGTTCCCAGGCTAGGGGTCTAATCAGAGCTACAGCTGTCAGCTTACACCAGGGCCACAGCAACACCAGATCTGAGATGCGTCTGCAACCTACACCACAGCTGACAGCAATACCGGATCCTTAACCCAGTGAGCGAGGCCAGGGATTGAACCTGCAATCTCATGGTTCCTAGTTGGATTCGTTTCCATTGAGCCATGACAGGAACTCTCAGGATATTCTTTGTCTCATGTTATCTTCCATCATGTTCTAGCCCAAGGACTGGATAGAGTTCCCTGTGCTTTATGGTAAGATCTCATCACTTATATGGAATCCAAAATATGGCACAGATGAACCTATCGACAGAACAGAAACAGACTCACAGACATGAACAGACTTGTGGTTGCCAAGGGGGAAGGGAGGGGGGTGGGGGGAAGGGGAGTGAAGTATTATTCGGCAGAATTTGAGGACTTGGAGCCTGGGCGGCAGCTTCTCAGATAGCTCTAAGGAAGAGGTGGGGGTGGGGGGAGGCAGGACATATAGGAGTTTTTGCAGCAAGGACCAGGTAGTTGGAGCTTCAAGAGATTACTGGTAATTAATGAAAACCAGATCTCTCAAGTTAAGGAATTTAGAGCTTTCCTATGTATGGGAAGATGGAAAGTCTGAACTCACCGCAAGCATGCCTTTGATACGCACCTCGGCTCTCTGGGGCCAGCATCCTGTGCTTTCCTTCTCAGGGAGCCCCCTGGGGGAGTCGGGGTGGGGGTGTGGGCTGCAGAGTCTGATGATTTGATGGTGGTCATTCCGTCTCCATCCTGAGCTCCCTCTGGGCTCTCCATTAGGGCAGCTGTCACGGCGGCTGGTGGCCACATCCTCTGTTTACTGAGATGGCAGGTGGCATTTTTCATTCACAGTCTTTTATTTAATCACCAAAATGCAGAAACAAGAAATGCCCCTGGTGGTCTGATCTGACTTTCTCACCCGGCTCCCCTCTCCCATCAGGGGTCACTTGACGCTTTGACTCAGGGGCTGATTCAGACCCCCATCTAGAGTCAAAACCTCTGTCCCCTGCTTCCCCTCGGGCCCGGCTTTCCTCCCTGAGACACGCCGTGAGAACGAATCAGAGCCTTCCTGCAAAACGTGAGACAAGTCAAATACATGAAAACTAAGCAATAAAATCTGACACACCAGCTCCGTCTTGGGGGTGCTCATATCCAGTTTAAAAGGACCGTGGGCTCTGGGAAAAGGGCACTGCCCACGGCTAACACAGACCTTTGCCCTGTGGCCTGGGGCTGTCCCTGCATTTTTCAAATGCTTCTATTTGGACCTTTTCAAAATAAATGGGGGAATTGGGCTTCATGTGCTTATAGGGCAAGGCTGCTCCCTGGACCTGTCACCAGGCTGAAGCGTGAGATCGAGTGGAGGATTCTTGCCAGAACATGAATCAGTTACAGCCTGATATTCTGAACCCTGGTCTTGTTTTCCATTCTCTAATATTTCTTCACATCGCAGCCCAAACAATCGCTCATAATTAAACCGAGGGAAGGAGCGGGCCTGGCAGGAAGCGTACTTGGCAAGGACCCCAGAGGCCTGCATTGTCCTTCATGGAGAATAATTGCATCAGACCCTCCCATTTCCAGGGGAAGGACGGGTGTTGCAGCGCAACCGATGGGAGAACATAAGAGGAAGAAAGCAGCTTATTTACATATTCCTAATCAGGTTAAGGTATAATTTTTTTTTTTTTTTTTTTTTTTAATGGGAAAAGGAAATGCCTTCAAGAATTGAAAGGTCATTTGAAAAACCTGCTTTCACTTCCTCCGGGAGCCACACCACATGCTGACCGTGACCTCTGCTCACATCTGCTGCAAACCCTGCGGGTTCAAAAGGAAAGGAGGCCAACGGGTGTGATCCAGCCCGGAGCCTGGAAGTTTCAAGAGAAGTTAAATGTCATCCGTGTTTAAAAAGTCAGAAACATATCGTCCCTCTGTTTTTGGCATCTGCTATTTACGCAGTAGGTTCACTGCAAATCTGAGCGCAGGGAGAGGATTTAGAGTCTAGATGGCAACACCAGCGGGGTTGGGGGGGCTGAGCTGGGGGATGTCTTAGCAGTTGTTTGGCTTTGGCTCAGTGAGACCACAGAGCATCACGGCCCACCTGCTGCTTCCTGACCAGCAAGACCTCGTCGACTCACAGCCCCCCTGGCTTCAGGTGCCCTGGGGGCCGGCAGGTGAGGGGAAGCTGTGGTGGTCTGTGCACGTCATTGGAAAAAAGAATTTTTTGGATTCAGAGCAAGGTGAAGAAAAGACACGTTTATTGGGGGGAGAGAGATGCTGTTAACCCAGCGGGACAACTTCCCTTTAATCAGGGAGAGCTGACCCCGGGGGTGCATGGTCATGTCTGTTTTTATAGCCCAGGGAGAGGAGAGGGCTCAGGATGCACCTGCTGACCTGCTGATTGTTGGGGAAAGAGGAGTGTCAGGATACACTTGCTGGTTGGCAGGGGGCGTGTAAGGTCTCTGTGAGGGCCGGGTGAGGAGTGGGTCACATGCCTTTCCTAGTGGGGGGGGCAGGGAGGAGTAGGGCAAGTTGCTTAAGGTGGGGGTGGGGGGGCATTACAATGAGGCAGCTGGTCATTCTTGTCTTGGCCAGAGGCTTTGAGGTCCATCTCTGAAGGGGCCTTGAAGCCTCACAGAGGCCAGCACGGTTTCCCCATCCTTTCTTCCCCTGCCCAGGTACCAGCCCCAAATTTATCAGTTTCCACGGAAGGGACAGTTTGGGCCGAGGGGTCAGCTCTCATACCCCGGGGAACGTGCAGAATCTGCTGTCCAGCTTTCCAGGGAGCTCAAGCGAGGGAGCCACACTCTTCACAGAGCATCTCAGCTGCCCAGGAGGAAGGTGGACATTTCGGAGGCCAGGGAGGCCTGAACTTCCTGCTCCTGGCCCTAAGCTCCTGGACTCCTCACCCACTTCTCCAGGGCCAAAGCCCCCAAGGCCTCAGCCCCCAGGGCATCGGAGAAGGAAAGAAAGCAGACGGCAGAAAGGGTGTCCAGCCTCATCCTGTGATCCCTGCTCCGTGAAGCTGGGGTGAGGCCCCAGGGTGAGCCCGGGAAGTAGGGGAGAGGGCAGAGGGCAGAGGACGAAGGGGGACCAGCAACAGGAGATCTGCCCAAAGGACTGAGGGCACAGCTCTGAGACGTGACTTCCTCTAGGGGATAAATTTTGGGGGGTATGTCCTATACCAGAAAACCAGTTGCATGGAGCCCAGGTATGCCCATTCCCGGAGAGCGAGACTCTGGCTCCTGGCTCTGTGCTTACACAGATCCCACACGTGCATTTTGGTTCCTTAACCCACATCTGGACACAGAACGTGGTCCTGGAAGGCTCCCCAGCCGAGAATCATATTCCTTAAAACACAGGAGACAGGAGCAAAGTCTGAGAGAAGTGGGCAGGGGGTGGGGGAGAGTGGTGCAGAGCCCCCCTAGGATGCTGGCCAGCTGGCAGGAAGGGCTGTGTCCCCTTGTCACCTGGGCTGTCCATGTGCCCACCACATGTCAAGTGTACTCAGAAGGCACTGGCGGAGAGAACTCAGGCAAAGCGTCCCGGGAAGCAGCGGGAATGGGATGTGTCCTCACTGCAAAAGCAGCACCATATAAGGCAGGAGGCTCTTGTTTACAGTGACAGATGCTCACTTGCTCGCGCTCGAGGCAAATGAGAGTTTGCAACTTAGGCCAAAAGAGGAATTTATCAGCTAACATAAATAGGTCAGGTTTTTGTTTTTTAAAGTCTGAGGCACATCTAGATGCAGGGGTTTCCATATCATCTGGGTTTTGTCTGTCTCTCTGTTTCTTGGCTCTTCCTCCCTCTCTACCTAGGCTGAATTCTGCAGCCTATTTCTCCCATGACTTTTGTTTGGCAGCATCTGGAACTCCTCTGGGTCCTGGGACCTGCTCCCCTCCTGAGTCCCCCCTGCCCCCCCGCAGAGGCTGACAATGTCAGATGCTTCTTTTCCCAAACGCCTTTCCAGCTGGGGCCTCAGGGGTGTAACCCGGGCGCCGTCCTAGATCTGGAACCCGCAGTAGATGCAGCAAAGAAAAAGAAAAGGAGGAAGAGCAGGAACGTGGAGGGACCTCTCCCTTGGGGAGCTTGCGTTCCTGGTGGTGTCTAGGGTCCTGGGGCCTGGGCGCAGGGTCCGCTCTGCAGGTCAAGGCCTCCATGTGCAGCTGCAGTCCCCACCAGACTTGACCTGGGTGTACTGGGGCCACACTCCCCACTGTGGACCATGTACCCTGGGCTCTGGCTCTCCCAGGGATTCCTTCTGATACCCAGTAACCTTTCCACAAATTTCTTCTCTACTTGAATCAACCAGAGTGGTTTTCTACAGCTTGCAAATAAGAATCTGATTGCAAACAGCTGCCCTGAGGTCCCAATGACCCAGCTTAACCCAACATGAAAGGAACTTCTCTCTTCCGTGTCTGTCAATCTGGGCAGGGATCTAATTGATCTTTGAGCAGGGCTGTCACATGCCACCCATCCCCCAATCATGTCACTAGAGGAACGTGTCTTTACAATTGTCCCAGCTTGGGGGAGACGTTCTTTCCATGGCCCCGGAGCGTGGAGCCCGTGAAAGATGCCTGATAAGGTCTTGTGGATGTAGGACGTGACATTTCCCAAAGGAAGAAGCTGTGTGTGATAAAAGCTTTCCTTTTCTATAGAATTTTCCCTAATCATTCACCAGTCTTTTTTTTTTTTTTTTCTTTAATGGCATACCCACAGCATATGGAAGCTTCCAGACCAGGGATTGAATCAGAGCCACAGCTTTGGGAATGCTGGATCTTTTTTAACCTACCATGCCAGGGCAGGGGTTGAACCTGTGCCTCTGCAGTGATCCTAGCTGTTGCAGTCAGATTCTTAACCCGCTGTGCCACAGCGGGAACTCCCACCAAATTTTTAAGACCCACCAGTACCAGACCATGAAAAACTGAAAGAACAGGTCTGGTCTGCGAGTTCCAGCTCCTCGGAAGCACAAAATAGGAACCCTAAAAGTGAAGAAACTGGGAAGTCTAATAAGCAGAGGGGATCTTGTGTGTGGAATTTCTCCGAATGAGAGAGCTAATGTTTTCTTGTCTCCAAATCTATGATGGTTTGTAGAAAAGATGCCATTATCCCTCCATTTCAGGTCAGCCTGGATGCAGGGAGAGACTTTCTTTTAGAGCTACCTACATAATTGCCTTTAGTGAGTGTACTTTGGTTTTCTATGTGAAATCAAATTATTCTCTGGCTGAATTTGTTCTCATCCATGAACTTCCTTTAATATTTCTTGTAAGCCAGCTATGCTAGCAATGAGTTACCTCAGTTTTTGTTTCTCTGGAAATTCTTTTTTTTTTTTTTTTTTGTCTTTTTGCCTTTTCTAGAACCACTTCCCATGGCATATGGAGGTTCCCAGGCCAGGGGTCTAATCGGAGCTATAGCCTCCAGCCTACACTATAGCCACGGCAATGTGGGATCCGAGCCATATCTGCAACCTACACCACAGCTCACGGCAATGCTGGATCCCTAACCCACTGAGCAAGGCCAGGGATTGAGCCTGAAACCTCATGGTTCCTAGTTGGATTCGTTAACCACTGAGCCACGATGGGAACTCCTTTAATATTTCCTGTAAGTCAACTATGCTAGCAATGAGTTATCTCAGTTTTTGTTTATCTGGAAATTCTTTATTTTGCCTTCATTAAAAAAATTTTTTTTGTCTTTTTAGGGCCACACCCATGACAAATGGAAGTTCCAGGCTAGGGGTCAAATCAGATGTGCGGCTGCTCGTCTACACCACAGCCACAGCAATGCGGGATCGGAACCATGTCTGTGACCTACACCACAGCTCATGACAACACTGGATCCTTAAACCACTGAGTGAGGCCAGGGATTGAACCTGTGTCCTCACTGCTGAACCACAATGGGAACTCCATATTTTGCCTTCGCTTTTGAAAGAGAATTTTACTGGATATAAGGTTCTTTGTTGACATTTTTCCAGCACATTGAATATGTTATTCCACTTTCTTCTGGATTTCACTGTTTCTGATAAAATTCAGCTGTTCACCTTAATAGGCTTCACTTCTATGTGTAGAGTCATTGTTTCCTCGCTGCTTTCAAGATTTTCTCTTTCTCTCTGTTTGACTATGATGTGCCTGACTGTGGCTGTTTTTGCGTTTATCCTTCTTGGGGTCCATCGAGCTGTTTGAAGAGTAGGTTAATTTTTTTAAAATTAAATTTGGGAAATTTTCAATCATTATTTCTTTGGGTTGTTTTTAATGCCTCTTCTCTGTCATTTCATTTTGGTATTCCCATTACACATATTTTGGTGCGATTAACGCTGTCCCACATTTTTCTGAGAATTTCTTCATTTTTAAAATATTTTTTTTCTGTTCTTTGGATTGCATAATCTCTATTGCTCTAGATTCAAGTCTGCTGATTTTTTTCTCTCACCAACCAAAACATGCTGTTGAATCCCTCTAGCAGATTCCTATAAGGATAGTTCATCACTTCCTGATAATTCTGTTTCCAAATCAGTTCTGCCTTCCAGGGTGATCTAAGCCTGACCCCAGGTACATCCCTCCTGAGAGATTTCAGGACCTTGTCTCTACCAACTTTTGTGGAAGTTTGGCCAGCATCTTTGGATTCAAGCTACGATCATCTACTGTCTGTAGAACAAATGCTGTTATTCCTGCTTAAATAAATGAGAAATTTTAAACACAGAATTAAGCAGTGAATTGCTCAAAAAATTAAGGACAAGAGCCCAGGTCTTCAGAGTTTGAACCAAGCCAGTTACTGAGTGTGAGTGTTAGAGTTCCTAGGGGTCTGTTTAAAATCTGAGAAGAGTAATACAATAGGCAACTAGTTACAGGTTCAAAAGTTTTTAGGAGAGAACAAGAGCTTAGCTAGCCAAACCCAAACATAAAAAATAAAAAAGACAAGGAAGCATCCTAATTTTCCATTAGAGAGATTGTTACTCTACTGGAGCCAAGAGAAAGGACTCCAAGCTGTAACTTAGTGACCGGATGGCTCTTGCCCTTAATAAGAACTCAGTAGGAACATCATCTTAGTAAGAACATAATCTTATTATTGTTATTTTGTCTTTTTAGGGACACACCTGTGGTATATGGACGTTCCCAGGCTAGGGGTTGAATCCAAGCTACAGTTGCTGGCCTTTACCACAGCCACAGCAATGCCAGACCCTAGCCATGTCCTTGACCTACTCTGCAGCTCACGGCAATGCTGGATCCTTAACCCACTGAGTGAGGCCAGGGATGGAACTCTGAGTCCTCATGGATACTAGTCGGGTTTGTCACCACTGAGCCACAATGGGAACTCCCAGAATATCATCTTAGTAAAAACATTGTCTTAAAAATGTCTAGCTTCCCTAACTCCAAACAACCTTAAAGAAAGTCTGACAATTACAACATTTTAAGCCATTAGCAGAAATGATCTTTCTTTAGATCACATCTGGAGTTGGACAATTTCCCTCATCATTAAAGAAATTTTAAAAAATTTTTTTATATCCTATCTTATTCCAACAAGACTTAAGATTGTTTCTGGAATTGATTTTGGCATGAAGGTTTACCAAGTGTCTATGATGGCAGGTTGTTTTATATAAATGAATAGAACAAGGCCCTGCCCCCAATGACTCAGAAACAGGGAGTTGCACACTTTGATTCAAACATGGTCTCTAACCAGACAGCCCCAGGTCTGTGCCCCAACTCCTTCCCTTATGAAGGTGAAATCTCGGGCTGGCTCTTTGACCTCTCCAATCCTAAGGTTCTTTTTAAAACAGAGGAAACTACCTCATCTACTTCCCTGGACTTTGTGGGAGCTAAATTGTATAATCCTCAAAATGTTAAAGACATGATCATCTTCCAAACCTCTGTGGAACATGAGACAGAGGATTGTTTAACTCACAAATAAGGAAACCAGGAGGGTTACAAAGCTGAGTCAAAGGCACATGGGAGAGACTTGTACACATAGTAAATGAAACAGACTGCTAGAAGAAGATTATTTTTAAACTGGTGACATCCTACAGAGTAGTAAAACTTAATGTTTGGGGTTATCTTTTGTTTATTACTCAATGAATTTTATTACAGTTATAGTTGTACAACAATCATCACAACCGAATTTTATAGCATTTCAGTGCATCCCCCCACCCCCAACCTGACTCATTTGGAAACCATAAGTTTTTCAAAGTCTGTGAGTCAGTATCTGTTCTTCAAAGAAGTTCACTGTGTCCTTTTTTTAGATTCCACATGTCAGTGATAGCACTTGATGTTGGTACCTCATTGTCTGACTGACTTCATTTAACAAATGCTGTTATTTCTTTCCTTTTAACGGCTGAGTAATATTCCATTGTGTATATATACCACTTTTTTGATCTACTCCTCTGTCGATGGGCATTTAGGTGGTTTCCATGTCTTGGCTACTATGTATAGTGCTGCAATGAACATTGGAGTACATATGTCTTTTTGAGTCATGGTTTTCTCTGGATAAATGCCCAGGAGTGGGATTGTTGGATCAAATGGTAAATCTATTTTTAGTTTTCTGAGGAATCTCCATACTGTTTTCCACAGTGGTTGCACCAATTTACATTCCCACCAACAGCATATGAGGATTTCCTTTTCTCCACACCCTCTCCAGCACTTATTGTTTGTAGACTTTTTGATGATGGCCCTTCTGGCTGGTGTAAGGTGGTACCTCATAGTGGTTTTGATTTGCATTTCTCTAACAATGAGTGATGTTGTATATTTTTTCATGTGTGTTTTGGCCATCTGTAAGTCTTCTTTGGAGAATCGTCTGTTTAGATCTTCTGCCCATTTTTTGATGGGGTCATTTGTGTTTTTTTTGGTATGGAGCTGCAGAAGATGTTTATAAATTTTGGAGATTAATCCCTTTTTAGTTGCTTCATTTGCAAATATTTTCTCCCATTCTGTGGGTTGTCTTTTCGTTTTGTTTAGGGTTTCCTTTGCTATGCAGAAACTTTTAGGTTTAATGAAGTCCCATTTGTTTATTTTTGTTTTTATCGTCATTACTCTAGGTGGTGGATCTGAGAAGATGCTACTGTGGTTTATGTTGGAGAGTGTTCGGCCTATGTTTTCCTCTAAGAGTTTTATTGGGGTTATCTGTTCTGTGGAAATTATTTGTATTTCTGCCATTCCAAAATTATTGGAAATGCATCTGTTTCAAAGTGGCATCTAGTTCTACCTGGGCCTGAATCAATAGTAATTGGGAAGTCAAACGAAGACGTAGGCCTAGAGAATTAGATAATCCTTGGGAGGTCCTGTTAGTCGATATTCCAGCATGAAAAGACATAGAGTCATCACTTTGCCTTATTTCCAAGTTTGAGGTAATTTTCCTAATATGCCAAAAATATTTAGCAAAGAGCCTGCTACATAATAAGTGCTGAAACTATGAGAACGTGTTTATTATTTCTCTATAATCCAAGCTCTGCTGCATATTAGCTGGGTGGTCTTAGGCAGTGTTCTCTCTTTGCTTTAGTGTTTTCATCTATAAAATGGGGATAATGGTGTTTTCTACCTCAAGGGGCTATTAGGAGGATTAAGTAAGGACATGACCCTTCGTGTCTGGCACCCAATAACCACTCAATAAGTGAAAGCTGAGTGCTGTCATTCTCCAGGGCTTTTGATGTCACACTGCAGCTAATGTTTTCACAATGCCAGGAAATGAAAGGGGGGGAAATTGCTGTGACGTTCAGACGATGGCACAGCCGGTCAGAGGATGCTCAAAGACCTTCTGCAGCTTGAACTTGAACTAATGAACAAGCTATTTATAGCCGGGCTGGGAACCCAGCTCACTCTTGCCTCCAACATTATTAAAATGGACCTGTTCCAGGGTTCTGAAAGCAAAGATAAATTTCCTTCTCTTGTTTGTCTACGTTTTGGCCTCATCCTGACACAGTAAAAATATATAACACACTTTCATGGGTTACTACAAGAACCACCCGATGCTTCTAGACCAAATCTAAGCCTCTTGTGACCATGACATCTTTCCCTGGGGACAAAAATTTTAATTACTTTTTACTAAGAGCAACTTCCTCTACTTGTTTGATGTGCAAAGAGTAAGCAAATGTCATCACCAGCCAACCAGTCTGCAGAATCACCCAACGAGCCAAGAAGCGACACTGTTTTTCTGGTTTCCCCCTCTGCGGGAGGAGCATCTGATACATCCAGAGAGAAGACTGATTATTCTCTTCTGAGGATCTTCACCAGGCATTGGAATGTTGTTGAATGCACGTTAGACCAATGACCAGCTTACACTGCTGTAAATAAGACGCCCATTTAAGCCATATGGACTTCTCTTCTCCATGAGTCATTATATGAAGAATAAATAGCACAATTATAAATACCCAGAGCCCAGAGTCAGTCCAGCTGCTTTTTTCAAGGCATACAACTATTGATGAAAATAGGTTTAATGGTAGTTCCCATGGATACGAGTCACTAGGCAGCCACCAGGAGATGTGTTTATTTCCTCCCAGGTTGTGGTCCTACCCTGAGATGCGGCTCTCTGAAGCCAGAGAGCTCGGCACACTGTGACCGTCAGCATTTTAATAAGTGCATGTCAGAATGAGATGCTCTATCCCGTGTCACCCTGTAAACAGGTATTTAGCATTAAAAGGTTATCCAGGCCTTTTCAGATGTGCTTCATTCTTCCCTGTTCATTCATTCATTTTTCACGTATTGACTGTCTCTAATGATAGAAGTAATAACTACGATACCAATTCCAGATAATCTGTAGATCACAGAAAACCCAAGGGAATAGCTAAAAATTCTGTGTAATTCGACACCCCCAAACAGTCCTGGCAATGTGTTTTGGTTCTGGGTACTTCTAGAGTCTTTCGCATGCAAGAGAAAGAGGCAAATTACACCTTTGTACGTAGAGTCGTAACCTGCCTGGCAGGTAAAGGTTTGTTCCGCTTATCTAAGTCTTCATTACAAACCACCTCCAAACTTAGTAGCTTTATTGTTTTGTTTTGCTTTTCTCTTCTTTTTAGGGCTACCTCTGCACATATGGAAGTTCCCAGACTAGGGGTCGAATCGGAGCTGCAGCTGCCGGCTTACACCACAGCCACATCAACGCCAGATCAGAGCTGCGTCTGTGACTTCCACCACAGCTCACAGCAACGCTGGATCCTTAACCCACTGAGTGAGGCTAGGGATCAAACGCACACCCTCATGGATACTAGTTGGGTTTGTAACCCACTGAGCCACAACGGGAATGCCTGTAACAGTGATTTTTGTGCCTATCCTTTCTTTTTGGCTGTTCTCTCCTTAGAGTTTCCATCTCTCTGCTTACATAGCCCTTTGGTTATTAGATGCTATCTGCTATATCCATGGGAGCTTTTCGTATATTCGTCCAGTTTTAAATGCCCCGTGTGACCGTACCAACATCCCTGCCTAATCAGAGTCTGGTTCTGATGCTTTCGCTGCCTCTTTAACCTGTTTCTTCCCTTTCGATATGCCTCGTAATTTTTCCTTGAGAGCCCAGCCTGACGTACTGGGTAAAAGGAACTGGTGTAAATGGACGTCAGGAAGGTAGCAGCTGGGGGTGGGGGAGGGGGAGCATTCTACGATCCTGTAATTAGGTTTCAGGGTTATGTGGGTTGGATTATGACTCCAGCAGATATCTAATATGAAAACTGCAGAAAATGTAATTAAAAACTAACAGGATCCATGTCAACACCGTGTCTGTTCTGTAGTATTACATATCAGCTGTGCTACTCAAAGAGCATTATTTTATTCCTTTCCCTATTCACTGCTTTGCTGTGGACAGTTCTTAACATTATGCATCACGATTTATATTCCTTACATATGAATGATTACCAAGTATGTAAGATTTTACCCTGTGCCTCTCAACCTGCTTCCATTCTTTGGAGTGAATTCCTTTGTATCCATCTATTTCTAATGTTGTCTAAGAGGAGGGCCTCGTCTGGATATGCGGCATACATAACTGGAAAGGGTGCCTTCCAGGCCCAGCTTTCCCCAGCTCTGCTTTCAATTAAAGTGCAATTCCACTGTGTTGTTGGCTATATTATGAGATGCATCATATAAAATCTAATTTGCATATACGGAAACATCAGAGGCACCCCAGAGGCACTTTGACTTATTTAAATTCTAAAATGATTCTCTTATCCCACATCTGGTGGAATCATGTAAGGTTCTTTTTTTTTTTTTTTTCCTTATCCTCTGAAATTCCCCTGCGAGCCACTAGCATTAGATGAAATCATCCTCAAAGGCTCTGAAAAGAACTTTATCAAAGAGGCATATCTCAAGCATCATGTTTTCTTGTTTTGTTCACACATAAGAAAGTCAATATTCACAGGACCAATTTAGCTTTACTGATTCCCATAAGCACAATGGCATTATATTTCTACTTAAGAAAGTGAGAAGGATCAGTAATGATTTCTCGAAATTCTTTCTCTTTCTGTCTCTCTCTGTCTCTTTCTCTGTGTGTGTCTCTCTCTCTCTCTCTATCACACACACACACACACACACACACACACGGCCTTGTATACATTCTACTTTGGTTATAATCCCTACGGTTGCACAAAGCAGAAACCCAACACAAACTAATTATACAAGTTAAAATTCATTGGTTCGTCTAACCAGAAAGAGAAAGTCCAAGGGCAGATTTTGTTGTGTTGTTGTTTTTTTTTTTTTTTTTTTTTTTTGTCTTTTTGCCTTTTCTGGGGCCTCTATGGAGGTTCCCAGGCTAGGGGTCTAATCGGAGCTGTAGCCACCAGCCTACACCAGAGCCACAGCAATATGGGATCTGAGCCACGTCTGCGACCTATACCACAGCTCATGGCAACGCCGGATCCTTAACCCACTGAGCAAGGCCAGGGATCGAACCCAAAACCTCATGGTTCCTAGTCGGATTTGTTAACCACTGAGCCACGATGGGAACTCCCCAAGGGCAGATTTTCAAGCACTGATGACCTAGGGGTTCTAGCGACAGGCACCACCGTTAGGCCTCGGCTCAGTCTCTCTCCTTTCCTTCATTCCTGCGCAGGCATTTGCCTGCATGGGGTCGGATGACCATCAGCGCCTTTGGCCTCCCAGCCTCACGGCCTCACGGGCCCAGCGAGAAAGATCATTTCTTCTGAAAGGCTCCCATGGAAGTTCTGGACGGGGCTACATTGGACTGATTTGGGTCAGATGCTCACCCTTGAACCAACCCCAGTGGCCAGAGGCTGACCTTGTCTATGGAACAAGCCAGGTCACTATGTCTCCAAACAGACAGAGATCGGGGGACAGGTGTTTCTCATGGAAAGATCAGACCGGTGGCAAGAAAGTGGCGCAGTATGGTGGGAGGTGCATAAAGTAAATATCCTCTACCCTCCCTCGCAGGCTTGGAAAGTCAAGCATCCCTCCAAAGCGGAGCTGACTCTCAGCCCTTGTCCTCAGCTACTAGGCTTAAATAAACCAAAGTCAACAAATTAGGGCAGGGAAACATTTGTAAACTTGTGCTGTGTTGAAATATGGGGCCTCCGAGTATCTCTCTTTTCAAACAGGAAGCTGTCATCACACATAGCAGTGCAGTAGCTCACTGTCATCACCATGGAGACCAGAGGGTCAGCACCAACGAAAAAGAAGGGTTAATAATTCCCATTAGGAGTTCCCGCCGTGGCTCAGCGGAAATGAATCTGACTAGCATCCAAGAGGACGCAGGTTTGATCCCTGGCCTTGCTCAGTGGGTTAAGGATTTGGTGTTGCCATGAGCTGTGGTGTAGGTCACAGATGCGGCTCAGATCCAGCATTGCTGTGGCTGTGGCTGTGGCCAGCGGCTACAGCCCCTCTGCAACCCCTAGCCTGGGAACCTCCATATGCCACAGGTGTGGCCCTAAAAAGACAAAAAAAAAAAAAAAATCCTGTTAAAGCAACACATTGATCTCATCTATCTTTCAAAAGCCCACAAAAGTGACAGTTAGAGAGAAGCTGTAAGCATAAACTCAGTAGTACAAAGAGCATCATAGAAGAGATGACAGCTGAGCGATCTTAGAAGCTGGAAGCAGATGGACAAGACGTGGGAACGAACACTGGGCCAGCAGTGGGTGTGGGCTCCAGAGCACGTCAAGTCAAAGCAGCACCGATGAAAGTTAAGGGGATCGAGGGGGGTGCGGGAGGGGATGGAAGCCAAAGAATCTGACAAAAGTTAGGCAGAGAAATAGAGGGACATCCAGACCCCCTTCCAGTGCATAGTAGCCTGGGGGCTGGCCTTACTGCCCTCGGGTCAAAGACTGGAGGTGTCCTCTGTGGGGTGGGGGGGGCGGGGTGGGGGGGGTGGGGGTTGAAGGAGACAGACTGAGCCCATGTGGGCCGTAGAGGGGGGAATCTGTTCTGAAAGTCTAGTCCCAGCACCCTCTCCCTCAAGAATTATAAATCTGAATTTTTAATTAATTTAATTTAATTTATTTATTCATTTTTATCTTTTTAGGGCCCCACCCACGGCATATGGAGGTTCCCAGGCTAGGGGTCTAATCAGAGCTGCAGCTGCTGGCCTATACCACAGCCACAGCAACACCAGATCCGAGCTGCGTCTGCAACCTATACCACAGCTCACAGCAATGTCGGATCCCTAACCCACTAAGCGAGGCCAGGGATCGAACCAGAAACCTCATGCTTCCTAGTGGGATTTGTTTCTGCTGTGCCAAGACGGGAACTCCCTAAATCTGAATTTTTAATGAGATACAATTTTTTTTTTTTAATTTTTGCTTTCCAGGACATATGGAAGTTCCCAGTCTAGGGGTTGAATTAGAGCTGCATCTACTGGCCTACACCGCAGCCACAGCAATGCCAGATCCAAGCCACAGACACTATATTGGGTTCTTAACCTGTTGAGCCATAACGGGAACTTCCTCAATTTCTTTTCTGAAGATTCCCTTCACTTTCTGATCTTCAGAGAGACCCGGCCTCTCCTAAAGCAATAGCTTTCCAGGCATCCCAGGCCAGTCTTGGCTATTTCCTCTCCCACGTCCCCCACGCCACGGGGCCTCCTCACCATTTCCACGTCTACCTGCTCCCCCCAGGACCACTCTGCCGTTCCTCCGAAGCTCAAGTGCAGACACTCCATCAGCCACCGCTTTTGTTAGACCATCTCGGGGTCACTTCCCCTCGCTCCATGAAGATCGCAGCGCCTGGCTTGTGGCCCTTTTCTCCAGCACGCCCCCGGCGGGCACACTAGGTGTGTCAATATGGAGATGATCTACCCAACACTCCAGCTGCTTGGCTCCTTGACTGTCTCTCCTCCAGCCCCCCTTCCCCAGCCCCCCTACCCCCAGAGCCCCTCAGGACTACTTTGCACTCATGCTCTGCTCTCCTATTTTGCCACATTCTCTTGGCCAGACCCTGGTTCCACCCACGCCACACCACACATGCCCCTACACCGTTGAACGTGGCTGTAAGAAAATCAGGTGACCATGCCGACTGGTCTCAACCTTGTGACCAGTAGACCCAGCTGGGCCTGAGTATCAGCACCAACACCCTTTCTTCTCCCTTCCCCGCTCCTATGGCCCTAGGTTAATATTTCACTCCTTCTCCTTTCTTGCCGGAACTTCAACATCTCCATTCCCATCCTCATCCTCAGTTGACGTCCTTGCTTCTTATTTCATCAAATAAATAGATGTGGTCAGAAGAAAGCGTCCCCGTGCCACCACCACCAACCCCCCCGGTCTCCCTGCATCAGTGTCCTTCCACTCTGCCTTTACTGCCATTGAAAATGGATGTGTGGTCCTAGCCCCTCTCCACGGCCAGCTCTTTCGGTGGTTATGAATTCCATCACACCACCCCCTTACTCGAGAGCAGAGATGCCGTCATCACCCTCTCTTGATCCTGCGTCATCAGTTTTCCCTCTCCAGAGAATCCTTCCCATTGGCACGCAAGTTAGAAAAGATGCTGGGTGGTGGGGACGAGAGGAAGAGGAGGCAGGAACACGCTGGAACTCATGTCTGCCTCTAGCCATCACAGCACCATTCTGCCGCCCTTCTAGCCAAAACCCACATAGAAGCCGCTAAACCAGCCGTGCCCACTTCCTTCCCGTCATCCCACTCGGAATCCACAGCAGACTCTGGCCCGTATCACTCAGTAAGAACAGCTTCCTCTGTGGTCATGGATAGAGTTCTTCGTCTTCGTTGTTTCCATCCAACAGCAGCATTTGACACAGTTAACCTTTCCCTCCCTCCCGGAACACTCTCTTCCCTTGGTTTCCAGACTCTCTCTGTTTTCTCTCTTCCTTGCCAATCGCTCCTCATCAGTCTCCATGGCTGGTCCCTCCTCACCGTCCCAATCTCTGGAATAGATCCTTGGAGCTCCCTTCTTTCCTTCTCTTTAAATGGCCTGGGATATTGGTTACTCCTAATTTAGGTCTCTAGTTCAGACCTTTCCTTTGTTTTTTTCATTTTCGGGTTTTTTTTTTTTTTTTTTTTTTTGCTTTTTTAAAGGGCACACTCGCTGCATATGGAGGTTCCCAGGTTAGGGGTTGAATCGGGGCTGTAGCCACTGGCCTACACCACAGCCACAGCAATGCAGGATCTGAGCCGCATCTGTGACCTACGCCACAGCTCAGGGCAACACTGGATCCTTAACCCACTGAGTGAGGCCAGGGACTGAACCGGCGACCTCATGGTTCCTAGTCAGATTCGTTTCCCCTACACCATGACAGGAACTCCAGACCTTTCCTTTGAAATCCAGACTCCTACATACAACTGCCTTCTTGATGAGTGAATTCGGATCTCTAATATGTATCTCAAACAATGTGATTGAAACAAAATCCTTCATTTCCCTCCCAACCTGGCTCTTCCTACATGGTTCTTGTCATAGTAAATGGCAACTATATTCTTCCTGTACTTGGCCCTAAAATCCTGGATTCATTCTTGAGCCAATTGTGTCTATTGCACCTGGCTTTTACATTATCATAAAATCACTTGACAATGTCACAGCTGAACAGCTTCACAGACAGCAATGTCTCAACAACCTGTATTTCCCAGTGCAAAGCACCTGGCTATATTGAGTTTTCTGGTTAATTTAGGCATTACAATTAATATTTATAAAATCTATAGATATAATTTTGAGGCTTTGCCAACTTAATAGATAAACATAATTGAGCATATTTTGATGATTTGAAGTCTCTATTTTTTTTTTTTAGATTTTTAAATCAAAGCTTAGTTGATTTATGCAGGATGTTTGTTTTAGTTAGTGGTACAGTCCTACCAAAGTAGAGGCTTCTGGGGGTTTGGCCAGACCCTTTCATGATTCCCACCATATCCTAGAAGCTTTATTTTTAGATCGACAAAAGCTTGCTTTCTGGACATTTGTGTTGCACCTCAGCATTACAGCCTTGCCAATAATTACCTGAATATCCATATCTGTTTGTTAATAGACCTGCAAGATGAGGCCAGGGTGAGGTTGGGGCCCGGGCTGGGTCACTGAAATGGGCAGGTTCTGTGGCACCGCAATGGGACCCGGGAAGCAGCTTAGCTGGAGGCAGGGATTTGAGATCTGGGACCACAGAGGTATGTGGTTGGGTAGGTTGAACCTGAGTTGTTGGGTGTCCATCAGGCACAGTGATGGTGGAGTCAGGAGTAGGCAGGAAGGCTGGCAGGTGGGTGACAGTGCTAACTCATCAAGAGGATTCCTGGATGCTGATGAGGTCGGGGCACAGAGAAGGGCTGTTAGGGACAGCATGCTGTGTCCTTCGCAGACCCACATGTTGAAACTCTAATCCCAGTGCCAGGGTATTAGGAGGTGAGACCTTCAGGAGGTGATGAGGTCGGGAGGGTGGAGCCCTCATGATGGGGTTAGTGCCCTCAGAGGAAGGGACATGAGAGGGCTTGTTCCTCTGCCTTCCACCTGGTGAGGGTACCCGAAGTCAACCATCTATGGACCAGGAGGTGGGTCCTCACTGAGAACTAAACCTGCCAGCACCTGGATTTGGACTTTCCAGCTTCAGAACCGTGAGCCATAAGGGCCTGTTGTTTAAGCCACCCGGTCTACAGTAGTTTGTTTTAGTAGCCTGAGCTGACAGTGACAGAGGCCTCACAAAGATATGCAGAGACTGGTCAGTCCTTTTTTTTAAGGTAAATTCATAAACTTGTTTATGAATAAACAGGATTCCTTTCTCAGAGTAAAAAACCAGGGATGTAAGTGGATGCGATGGGTTGTACCAGGAGCCTAGACAATCCTTCCTGCCTTCCAGGGCATGGGGTTGAGGGTCTTCAGTTGGCAGGTTAATAGCATGTTGACTAATAAGAGGGTTTTTTTTTTTTTTTTTTTTGGTAGACCACGTGGATCTCTGACTCCTGGAGAGCTCTGACCCAGAGGCTGGTCTATCTACATCTTCCGTCCTCATCCAGCCCAAACAGCTGTGAACCGGGACTGCTGTGGAGACCTAAAGCAGAGACGGCTTCCCCAGGTGATCTCGGAGAGACAGCAGTGAGTGAGGGCTTGAAGCGAGATCTTAATTATCTGCTCGGGAATTGAATCTGGGCAGCCTGGTTGAAAACCAGGAATCCCAGCCTCTGGACTGGCTAGAGGCTAAAAGTAGAACTGCCCTGATTCTTGCACCCTGTTGAAAGCAAGAATGTTTCAAGGAGGCAAGGACTGAAAATAGGTCTAAAGTTTATTGTTAGAGTGAGTCACAGTACAACATGTGGGAGAGCACACAGAGAAGTAGTTTAAGTTAGAAGCAAAGAGGTAATACGCATGGTAAAGAGGAGTGTGGGTGCAGGCATCCCCCCCGGGGTGAGGAGCCCGCCAGAGGGGTGATTTAAATCACTTATACAGCACGGTTCTTCTAGGTCTTTGTTTTCCTCTGGTCAATTATCCTGTCTTAGTTCTCACACCTGACTGCACCCAGAGCCCTCCCCTGACCTACGTGCACACCTTTTGACCAAGATGGATTCCAGAGCAAAGTGTGCTGGGACAGTATCTGGACTTATTATGGCCTGGCACTGACTCCCTTTCTGATCCCTAGGAGTCTTACTGCGCATGTGTAACTGGAGAGCTCTCCTTGATCCCAGGAGTGATTGAAGTGGTCTTCTTATCTTTCTACTCCAGCAGAGCTCGGCTCCTGCCATTAATTTTTCCCTTGACGTGTCAAAGAGAAGCAAGGTCCAATTCACTTGGCCTGATAAGTCCCAGCTGTTCCCAGCCCCTGGGGCCCAGCTACCTCTTGCCTCAAAAGGAGCACATGTTGGAGAAAAGGTCTTCTTCCTTCCCTTCCCCATAAGCATTGGCGCACCCCAATTACTATCAAGTAAAGAATGTTTAATGGGCTAGAAGTGGTACACCTGAAAGCAATCGGGGGACTACCTAAGAGCAAAGAAGTCTGAAGTCTCCAAAGAGAGGGAAACTGCCTTGTCCAGAGCCTTCACATTGCCCAGAGTCCTCTGTGTGGTCCAGGGCTCAGGATGGCTGCTCTTCTGCCCTCTCTGTATCCAAGCCAGCCCCTGCCTCACTCACATGACCATCCCATCCTCTTAATTACAGGGCTCAGCTAGGAACTGCCTCCACACTTGCCCCCTGCCCCAGCCGCTGGTTTCCCTGGTAACTGATGAGTCAGCCTGACGTCAGTAGGTTCCACCTATAAAAGGTAGCGGTCTCCCCCTCCCCCATAGCAAACATGGCCGCCTTGCCCTTCCCGCCGGCTGCTCCGCGTGGTGCTGCGTCCCTCCAGGACCTGGTTTCAGACAGGTAAGTCATCCCCACAGGGTCCTTGATGCTCTCTCCTGGCTCTTTCTTCGGTTTTGAGGCTGGACAACCACACAGCTGGCTGGCCTGCGCAGGGCAGCCCATCAACCGCCTTATCACTTCTACCCATTTCTCTGCTAGACCCAATGTTGCTTGGCTTCCCAGCTGCCTATGTGTCTTTTAAGGAAACAGATGCGCCGCTGGGTATATTTAGACAAAAGTAACTTTTAGCAGAATCCTAGAATCATAGAAACCGGGTTCCAGAGGTTTTCCAACCAGCTTTGAATCCAGTATGTGCCAGGGTGTATTCTTGCCTGTTAAGGGCGTGCAGGGTGGGACAGGAAAGATAGTTTATTCTGCTCTGTTCCGGACGGACGGATTAGAGAGTGATGAAAGGTCCAAAGAGGCACATACCTTTTATAGCTGGACTTAGGAAAGGGACTGGAAGCCTGGGAAGCAAGATAATTAGCAGAGGGCCAGAGAACCAAGCCGGGAGAACTAGAGAGCCCACAGTAGGATACTACTGAGAGATGGTGGGGTGGGGGTGGTTTAAGAAGATTTATTAATACCATTCATTAATAAGATTTATTGATTGTTCCCCAGATTTCCGTATTTCTTGACCCTGACCCGCACCCCACCCCCAGTAGAATGGCAATGCTCAGGCTACCTCTAGACCAAAGGATTAAATCCACTGGGAGGGGAACCCAGGTGCGAGCTTTTAAAAATCTCTCCAGCTGATTCCAAAGTACATCCAGAAGTGGGAGCTGCTGATGGAGGCGGGTTGGAGAAAGATTGAGAACAGGATGTGTTATTTCAAGTGTGGTTGGGTGAGTGTCAGAGTGCAGGAGTGGATGGAAATACTGATCACCTATGAGGGATTATGCCCAGATTCCAGTGAGCCCTGTCAGAACCCTGGGAACAGCAGGTAGCAAAATAGCCAAACCTGAGAAGCTGGAGTCTCTCCATCCTCAGGGTCGTTGGAATAACGGAGCTTTCAGCAGACCTAGAATTAATAACTTCGTGGGCCCCTCCTGATGGTGCCACGAAACCCAGAGTCTGGAAGGAGTGTCAGAACCTGAAGGGTTACAGTAACAGAGACACCATGAATCATGAGCCTCTTCTTTATGTTATTTTTTTCTTTTTTTTACCTGGAATATGGTTGATTAACAATGTTGTGTTTCTGATGTACAGAAAAGTGACTCAGATATATATACATATAGTCTTTTTCAAACTATTTTCCGTTAGAGTTTATTATACAATATTGAATGTAGTTACCTGTGCTATACGGTAGGACCTTATTGTTTTTCTATTTTATGTATAATAGCTGTATCTGCTTACTCCAAACTTCTAATTTACCCCTCCCTCTTTAAAACAATAGATTGCATGACAGTTGTTCCTTTAAATTCACTGATAACAATCTCGGAATCCAGATGATATTTAAACAATTCTAGATCTTTAGTTGTGCTTTTAAATGATTCCCGGAACTGCTAAACTTGGTAACAATAAGGTTGTTGTCTTTATTTTATTTTATTTTCCCACTGTACAGCAAGGGGATCAAGTTATCCTTACATGTATACATTACAATTACATTTTTTTCCCCCACACTTTGTTCTGTTGCAACATGAGTATCTAGACAAAGTTCTCAATGCTACTCAGCAGAATCTGCTTGTAAATCTATTCTAAGTTGTGTCTGATAAGCCCAAACTCCCGATCCCTCCCACTCCCTCCCCCTCCCATCAGGCAGCCACAAGTCTTTTCTCTAAGTCCATGATTTTCTTTTCTGAGATGTTCATTTGTGCTGGATATTAGGTTCCAGTTATAAGTGATATCATATGGTATTTTTCTTTGTCTTTCTGACTCGTTTCACTCAGTATGAGATTCTCTAGTCCCATCCATGTTGCTGCAAATGGCATTATGTCATTCTTTTTTATGGCTGAGTAGTATTCCATTGTGTATATATACACCACATCTTCCTAATCCAATCATCTGTTGATGGACATTTGGGTTGTTTCCATGTCCTGGCTATTGTGAACAGTGCTGCAATGAACATGCGGGTGCATGTGTCTCTTTTAAGTAGAGTTTTGTCAGGATAGATGCCCAAGAGTGGGATTGTGGGGTCATATGGAAGTTCTATGTATAGATTTCTAAGGTATCTCCAAACTGTTCTCCATAGTGGCTGTACCAGTTTCCATTCCCACCAGCAGTGCAGGAGGGTTCCCTTTTCTCCACAGCCCCTCCAGCACTTGTTATTTGTGGACTTATTAATGATGGCCATTCTGACTGGTGTGAGGTGGTATCTCATGGTATTTTTGATGTGCATTTCTCTTATAATCAGCGATGTTGAGCATTTTTCATGTGTTTGCTGGCCATCTGTACATCTTCCTTGGAGAAATGTCTATTCAGGTCTTTTGCCCATTGTTCAGTTGGGTTGTCGGCTTTTTTGCTGTTGGGTTGTATAAGTTGCTTATATATTCTAGAGATTAAGCTCTTGTTGGTTGCATCATTTGAAACTATTTTCTCCCATTCTGTAAGTTGTCTTTTTGTTTTCTTTTGGGTTTCCTTTGCTGTGCAAAAGCTTTTCAGTTTGATGAGGTCCCATGGGTTTATTTTTGCTCTAATTTCTATTGCTTTGGGAGACTGACCTGAGAAAATATTCATGATGTTGATGTCAGAGAGTGTTTTGCCTATGTTCTCTTCTAGGAGTTTGATGGTGTCCTGTCGTATATTTAAGTCTTTAAGCCATTTTGAGTTTATTTTCATGCATGGTGTGAGGGTGTGTTCTAGTTTCATTGCTTTGCATGCAGCTGTCCAGGTTTCCCAGCAATGCTTGCTGAATAGACTTTCTTTTTTCCATTTTATGTTCTTGCCTCCCTTGTCAAAGATCAATTGGCCATAGGTGTCAGGTTTATTTCCGGATTCTCTATTCTGTTCCATTGGTCTGTCTGTCTGTTTTGATACCAGTACCAGACTGTTTTGATGACTGTGGCTTTGTAATATTTCTTGAAGTCTGGGAGATTTATGCCTCCTGCTTGGTTTTTGTTTCTCAGGATTGCTTTGGCGATTCTAGGTCTTTTGTGGTTCCATATGAAATTTTGGATTGTTTGTTCTAGTTCTGTGAAAATGAAAAAAGCAATGAAAATGTCATGGGTAATTTGATAGGGATTGCATTGAATCTGTAGATTGCTTTGGGTAGTATGGCCATTTTTACAATATTGATTTTCCCAATCCATGAACATGGAATATCTTTCCACTTCTTTACATCTTCTTTGATTTCTTTGATTAAAGTTTTATAGTTCTCGGCATATAAGTCCTTTACCTCTTTGGTCAGGTGTATTCTGAGGTATTTGATTTTGTGAGGTGCAATTTTAAAAGGTACTGTATTTTTGTATTCCTTTTCTAATATTTCATTGCTGGCATACAGAAATGTGACTGGCTTCTGAATGTGAATCTTATATCCTGCTACTTTGCTGAATTTATTAATCAGTTCAAGTAGTTTTTGGGTTGAGTCCTTAGGGTTTTCTATGTATAGTATCATGTCATCTGCATACAGTGACAGTTTAATCTCTTCTCTTCGTATATGGATGCCTTTTATTTCTTTTGTTTGTCTAATTGTTGTGGCTAGGACTTCCAAAACTATGTTGAAGAGCAGTGGTGAGAGTGGGCATCCCTGTCTTGTTCCAGATTTGAGTGCGAAGGCTTTCAGTTTTTCCCCATTGAGTATTATATTTGCTGTGGGTTTATCATAAATGGCTTTGATTATGTTCAGGAATGTTCCCTCTCTACCCACTTTGGTGAGGGTCTTGATCATGAATGGATGTTGGACTTTGTCAAATGCTTTTTCTGCATCTATTGAGATGATCATATGATTTTTGACTTTTCTTTTGTTAATGTGGTGTATGACGTTGATTGATTTGTGTATGTTGAACCATCCTTGTGTACCTGGGATGAACCCTACCTGGTCATGGTGTATGATTTTTTTGATATGTTGTTGGATTCGGTTGGCTAAGATTTTGTTGAGAATTTTTGCATCTATATTCATCAATGATATTGGGCGATAGTTTTCTTTTTTGGTGGTATCTCTGTCTGGTTTTGGAATTAGGGTGATGGTGGCATCATAGAATGTCTTTGGGAGTATTCCTTCTTCTTCAACCTTTTGAAAGAGTTTAAGGAGGATGGGCACCAGTTCCTCTTTATATGTTTGATAGAATTCGCCTGTGAAGCCATCTGGTCCTGGACTTTTATTTGTAGGGAGTGTTTTTATGACATCTTCAATTTCATTTCTAGTGGTCGGTCTGTTCAGTTGGTCTGTTTCTTTTTGATTCAGTTTTGGCAGGCTGTAAGATTCTAGAAAATTGTCCATTTCTTCCAGATTGTCAAACTTGTTGCCATGTAGTTGTTCATAGTATTCTCTTATGGTTTTTTGTATTTCTGCTGTATCCGTTGTGATTTCTCCTTTTTCATTTATAATTTTGTTTATTTGGGTTCTTTCTCTCCTCTTTTTAGTGAGTCTGGCCAGGGGTTTGTCAATTTTGTTTACCTTTTCAAAGAACCAGGTCTTGGTTTTATTAATATTCTCTATTGTTTTTTGAATCTCTATTTTACTGATTTCTTCTTTGATCTTTATAATTTCCTTCTTTCTGCTGACTTTAGGTCTTTTTTGTTCTTTTTCTAATTCGTTTAGGTGGAGGGTTAAGTTGTCAATTTGGGATCTTTCTTCTTTTTTGAGAAAGGCCTGTATTGCTATAAATTTCCCTCTGAGCACTGCTTTTGCAGCATCCCATAGATTTTGAGAGGTTGCGTCTTCATTATCATTTGTTTCAAGGTATTTTTTGATTTCCTTCTTGATTTCCTCATTGACCCAACAATAAGGTTGTTTTCTATGTCTGTGAGTCTGATTCTGTTTTGTAGATAAGTTTTTGTCATATTTTAGATTCCTCATACAAGTGATATCATAAGATACTTGTCTTTCCCTGTCTAACCTGCTTCACATAGTATGATAATCTCTAGGTTTATGCATGTTGCTGTAAGTGGCGTTATTTAATTCTTTATTACAGTTGAGTAATATTCCATTGTGTGTATGTATATACACACACACAACACATATATACATATTCCACTGTACTCCACGTTGTCTTCTTTATCCATTCCTCTATCGACGGACATTTGGTTGCTGCCATATCTTGGCTATTGTGAATAGTGCTGCTGTGCGCATTGGCATGAATGTATCTTTTTGGATTAAGGATTTCTCTGGATGTATGCCCAGAAGTGGGATTGATAGACCTTGCAGTACTTCTATGTTTAGTCTTTTTTAGGGAACCAGTGTAACGATTTCCATCCTGGTTGGACCAGTTAACACTCGCCCTAGAGTGTAGGACTGTTCCCTGTTGCCCACCCTCTTCTGTATGTCAATTTGCGATGATGGTCACTCTGGCTGCCCTGAGGGGATACCTCATTGTGGTTGTGATTTGCATTTCTCTGATCGGTAGCTGTGTGGAGCGCCTTTTCCTGTGCCTCTGGCCATCTGTATGTCTCTGGAGAAATGTCTGTTTAGGTCTTCTGCCCTTTTTTCAATTGTGTTGTTTGTTTTCTTTCATTGTTGAATGGTGAGAGCTGTTTGTATATGTTGGGAATCGAGCCCCTGAGCTTTGGCAGAGGTTGCAACTTTCTCCCCAGTCCGTGGGCTCTGTTTTCTGCTTGTGGTTTTCTTTGCTATGCAAAACGCTGTGGCTTTTATGTCCCATTTGGTTAGTATTACTTTCATTTCCGTTGCCCTGTAAGACTGACTTAAGAAGACATTGCTATGATTTTATGTCAGAGAATGTTTTGCGTCTGTTCTCCTCATACCAGAGTTTTATGGTATCTTGGCTTATAGGTATTGTGCTAAGCCCTTTTGTTTGTTTTTGTTTTTTCATTTTAATTTCAGGTTTAAGAAATAATAGTTGATGTGCCACGTCCTGTGAGTGCCATGTGTTCCGCAAAGTGATTAAGTTCTGCAGGTATGTATGTCAATTCTTTTCTCAGATTCTTACACCATATGGAGGGGAGTGCTCCCGGTTATACAGTAGGTTCTCATGGACTATCTTATTCTCCGCATAGTTGTGTGTATGTGGTTCTCCCAGTCCCTCCCCCCGCCTCTCACCTTTGGGAGTCCTGAGTTTGTTTCCAACATCTGCGAGTCTGCTTCTGTTTTGGAGATAGGTTTTCCTGTGTTTCATTTCTTGGATTCCGCCTCTAAGTGATAAAATGTGATCTTTGTCTTGGTCTGACCTGCTTCCATTCGTATAATTATCTCTACGTGTATCCATGTTCCTGAGGCCTGTGTTCATTCTCTTCTACGGCTGAGTCATATTCCACTGCATGTGTGTCCAACATACTCAATGTCCACGCCTCTATTGATGGACATTTAGGGCGTCTCCACGTCTTGGCCGTGGGGAATCATGCTTCCATGAGCACTGGGGTGCCTGGGTCTTTTCGAGTAATGGGTTTCTCTGGATATATGCCCGGGAGTGGGATTGGGAGATCTTAATGGTTATTCTCTTTTTAGTCCTTTTTAAGAAAGCTGTAAATTAACTTCCACACTGATTGTAACAGGTGGCACTTCCCCCAACATTTCAGGAGGCTTCCCTTTACTCCACCCCGTCTCCCACCTCCCTTGTTTGTCAATTTGCAGTGATGGTCATTCTGGCTGCTGTGAGGGGGATCCCCTGTTTTGGTTTTGACTCGCGGCTCTCCAGTCCATGACTCTTCTGAGCATCTTTTCATGTGCATCTTGGCTGGCCATCTGTCTCTGGAGACACGCTGTTTAGGGCTTTGGCCCTCTTTGCGTTTGGGTGGCTTGTTTTCTCCTTATTGAATGTAGGAGCTGTTTGTATATTTTGGCACTCAAGCCCTGGGGTGCTGGCAGAGCGTGCAGATTTTGTTCCCTGTCCATACGTTGTAGTTTCCCCTTGTGGTTTCCGTGGCTGGGTACCAGGGCATGACTTTGATTATGTCCTGTTTGAGGAGTATTGCTTTCCTTTCTATTGCCTTGTAGGACTGATCAAGGAAACCATGGCCATGACAGTTGTCAGAGAATGTTTTGCCTCTGTTCTCGTCTAGGAATTTCATGGTATCTTGTCTTATACATATATAATTAAGCTATTTTTAAAAATTTTTTCATTTTAGTTTTTTTCTGTGCAAATCTTTCCCCATGTAGATGTGTTTGATGGTTTTGTTGGGAAGGTGAGTGCCACGTTCTATTCCTCCTCCATCTTTACCCTTTTCCCCAACGTCA
Organism: Sus scrofa; assembly: GCF_054392235.1. NCBI lineage: Eukaryota > Metazoa > Chordata > Mammalia > Artiodactyla > Suidae > Sus > Sus scrofa. The sequence goes on along the minus strand of NC_139389.1, from coordinate 37,893,164 downwards.
GTTTTATTTTCTCTTTGAGTATAGTTGAGTGACAGGGTTGTTTTTGTTTCAGGTGTATAGCAATGTGATTTATTCATACATATACCAGTTTTTTTTTTTTTTTTCATTTTCTTTTCTCTGTAAGATATTCCTGGATATTGAGGAGTGCGCCCTGTCTTGTTCAGTGTCCTTGCTGATGATATTATTTTATTTTATTTATTTATTTATTTATTTATTTTGTGGCTGTACCCATGGCGTATGGAGCTTCCCTGGCTAGGGGCTGAATCGGAGCTACAGCTGCCAGCCCACACCACAACCACAGCAACTTGGGATTGGAGCCATATCCGCAACCTACACCACAGCTCACAGCAGCGCCAGATCCGTAACCCAGTTAGTGAGGCCAGGGATCAAACCCGCAACCTCATGGTTCCTAGTCAGATTCATTTCTGCTGCAGGCCGGGAACTCCTACCTTATTTTATGCATAATGGTGTATATACATTAATCCCAATCCATCTCCCATCTATACTCTTTGGTAACCATAATTTTGTTATCAAAGTCTGTGAGTCTCTTTCTGTTTTGTAAATATTTTCATCACCTTTTCTCTACACTTTCACCACTGCTGTTGGTCTATTTTTTGTTAATGGTCATTCTGACTGATGTGAGATATAAATCTCATTGTAGTTTTGATTGCATTTGTCTAATCTGTATCTGTGTTGAGCATCTCTTCTTATGTCTCTGGGCCATCTTTATTTCTTTGGAGAAATTCCTACTTAGGCCTTCTGCCCGTTTTTAAGTATAATGGTCTGTGTCATTTTCTCTATTTTTGGAGATTAATCTCTTTTCATTGCCTTCACATGCAACTATTTTTTTTCATTCTGTTGGTTGTCTTTTCATTTTATTGCTGGGTTTCTTAGCTTTTTATAACTGTTTAATTTTAATTATGTCCCCTTATTTATTTTTGTTTTATATTATTATTCTTTTTTACATTTTTTAATTTTTATTTTTTTGTTAATTTTTTTATTGCTCAAATGAATTTATAACATCTGTAGTTGTATAATGATCAGCACAATCCAATTTCACAGCGTTTCCATCCCACAACCCAAGCACATCCCCCTACCCCCCAACCTGTCTCCTCCAGAGACCATAAGTTTTTCAATGTCTGTGAGTCAGCATCTATTCTGTAAAGAAGTTCAGTCTGTCCTTTTTTCAGATTCCACATGCCAGTGAAAGCATTGGATGTTGGCATCTCATTGTATGGCTGACTTCACCTAGCATGATAATTTCTGGGTCCATCCATGTCGCTAAAAATGCCGGTATTTCGTTCCTTTTCATGGCTGAGTAATATTCCATTGCATATATATACCACATCTTGTTTATCCACTCCTCTGTCGATGGACATTTAGGTTGTTTCCATGTCTTGGCTATTGAAAATAGTGCTGTAATGAACACTGGAGTACATGTGTCTTTGTGAGTCACGGTCTTTTCTGGATAGATGCCCAGGAGTAGGATTGCTGGATCAAATGGTAGTTCTATTTTTAGTTTTCTGAGGCATCCCCATACTGTTTTCCACAGTGGTTGCACCAATTTACATTCCCACCAACAGCATATGAGGATTTCCTTTTCTCCACACCCTCTCCAGCACTTATTGTTTGTAGACTTTTTGATGATAGCCATTCTGACTGGTGTAAGGTGGTACCTCATGGTGGTTTTGATTTGCATTTCTCTAACAATGAGTGATGTTGAACATCTTTTCATGTGGTTTTTGGCCACCTGTATGTCATCTGCAGAGAACTGTCTATTTAGATATTCTGCCCATTTTTGGATGGGGTGGTTTTTTTTTTTGGTATTGAGCAGTAGGAGGTGTTTATAAATTTTGTAGATTAATCCCTTGTCTGTCGATTCATTTGCAAATATTTCCTCCCATTCTGTGGGTTTTCTTTTGCTTTTGTTTAGGGTTTCCTTTGCTGTGCAGAAACTTTTAAGTTTAATTAGGTCCCAGTTGTTTATTTTTGTTTTTACTCTCATGACTCTAAGAAGTGGATCTGAGAAGACGTTGCTGTCGTTTATGTCAGAGAGTGTTTGACCTGTGTTTTCCTCCAAGAGTTTTATAGTATCTGGTCTTCTATCTAGGTCTTTAATCCATTTTGAGTTGATTTTTGTGTATGGTGTTAGGGAGTGTTCTAATTTCATTCTTTTACATGTGGCTGTCCAGTTTTCCCAGCACCACTTATTGAGCAGGCTGTCCTTTCTCCATTGTATATTCTTGCCTCCTTTGTCATAGATTAGTTGGCTGTGGGTGTGTGGGTTTAATTCTGGGCTTTCTATCCTGTTCCACTGATCTATATTTCTGTCTTTGTGCCAGTACCATACGGTTTTTGTTGCTTTGTAGTGTAGTCTGAAATCAGGAAGTCTGATTCCTCCAGCTCCATTTTTCTTTTTCAGGATGTCTTTGGCTATTCTGGGTCTTTTGTGCTTCCAAACAAACTTTAAAATATTTCGTTTGAGTTCTCTGAAAAATGTCCTTGGTAATTTGATAGGGATTGGATTGAATCTGTAGATTGCCTTCGCTAGTATAGTCATTTTGATAATACTAACTCTTCCAATCCAAGAGCAGTGTATATCTTTCCATCTATTTGTGTCGTCTTTGATTTCTTTCATCAGTGTCTTATTTTTTTCAGAGTACAGGTCTTTTGTCTCTTTAGGTAGGTTTACTCCTAGGTATTTTATTCTTTTGAATGCGATGGAAAATGGGATTGCTTCCCTAATTTCTTTTTCTGATCTTTCTTTGTTAGTGTATAGAAATGTCGTCGATTTCCGTGTATTAATTTTGTATCCTGCGACTTTGCCAAATTCACGGATGAGCTCTAACAGTTTTCTGGTCAAGTCTTTAGGATTCTCTAGGTGTAGTACAATGTCATCTGCAAATGGTGATAGTTTTACTTCTTCCTTTCTAATTTGGATTCCTTTTATCTCTTTTACTTCTCTGATTGCTGTGGCTAGGACTTCCAAAACTATGTTGAAGAGTAGAGGCAAGAGCAGACATCCTTGTCTTGTTCCTGATCTCAGGAATTCTTTCAGCTTTTCACCATGGAGGATGGTGTTAGCTGTGGGTTTGTCATATATGGCCTCTATTATGTTGAGGTAGGTTCCCTCCATGCCCACTTTCTGAAGGATTTTTATTAGAAATGGGTGTTGGATTTTGTCAAAGGTTTTTTCTGCCTCTCTTGAGAGGATCATATGGTTTTTATTCTTCAGTTTGTTAATGTGGTGTATCACACTGATTGATTTGTGGATATTGAAGAACCCTTGCAATCCCTGGGATAAATCCCACTTGATCATGATGTACAATCCTTCTAATGTATTGTTGGATGTAGTTTGCTGGTATTTTGTTGAGGATTTTTGTATCAATGTTCTTCAGTGAAATTGGCCTGTAGTTTTCTTTTTTTGTGGAGTCTTTGTCTGGTTTTGGTATCAGGGTGATGGTAGCCTCATAGAATAAGTTTGGGAGTATCCCTTCCTATGGAATTTTCTGGAATAGTTTCAGAAGAATAGGTGTTAGTTCTTCTCTAAATGTTTGATAGAATTCACCTGTGAAGCCATCTGGTCCTGGACTTTTGTTTGTTGGAAGTTTTTAAATCACAGTTTCAATTTCAGTACTTGCGATTGGTCCGTTCATCTTTTCTATTTCATCTTGGTTTAGTCTTGGAAGATTGTACTTTTTTAAGAACTTGTCCATTTCTTGTAGTTTTTCTGTTTTATTGGCATATAGTTGCAGTCTTTTATGATCCTTTGTATTTCTGTGATGTCCATTGTTACTTCTCCTTTTTCACATCTAATTTTATTTATTTGAGTCCTCTCTCTTTTTTTCCTGATGAGTCTGGCTATGGGTTTATCAATTTTGTTGTCCTTTTCAAAGAACGAGCTTTTCGTTTCATTGATCTTTTCAATGGTTTTCTTCATTTCTATTTCATTGATTTCTGCTCTGATCTTTATGATTTCTTCTGCTCACTTTAGGTCTTGTCTGTTTTTCTCTCTCTAGCTGCTTTAGATGTAAAGTTAGCTTGTTTATTTGAGCTTTTTCTTGTTTCCTGAGGTAGGCTTGTATTGCTATAAAGTTTCCTCTTAGAACGTCTTTTGCTGCATCCCATAAGTTTTGAAGTGTTGTATTTTTGTTGTCATTTGCTTCTAGGTATTTTTTAATTTCCTCTTTGATTTCTTCAGTGATACATTGGTTATTTAGTAGCATGTTGTTTAGTCTCCATGTGTTTGTGTTTTTTGCTGTTTTTTTCTTGTCGTTAATTTCCAGTTGTATAGTGTTGTGGTCAGAAAAGATGCTTGATATGATTTCAGTTTTCTTAAAGTTACCAAGGCTTGATTTGTAGCCCAGGATGTGATCAATCTTAGAGAATGTTCCATGTGCACTTGAGAAGAATGTGTATTCTTTTGCTTTTGGATGGAATGTCCTATAAATACCTATTAAGTCCATCTGGTCTAATGCTTCATTCAGGGCCTGTGTTTCCTTATTGATTTTCTGTCTGGATGATCTGTCCATTGCTGTAAGTGGGTGTTAAGGTCCTCCACTATTAATGTGTTATTGTCAATTTGTCCTTTTAAGGTTGTTAGCAGTTGCCTTATATATTGTGATGAACCTATGTTGGGTGCATAGATATTTAAAATTGTTATATCTGGAGTTCCCATTGTGGCGCAGTGGTTAACGAATCCGACTAGGAACCATGATGTTGCAGGTTCGATCCCTGCCCTTGCTCAGTGGGTTAATGATCCAGCTGTGGTGTAGGTCACAGACGTGGCTCGGATCCCATGTTGCTGTGGCTCTGGCATAACCTGGCAGCTACAGCTCTGATTAGACCCCTAGCCTGAGAACCTCCATATGCTGTGGGAGCAGCCCAAGAAATGGCAAAAAGACCAAAAAAAATTGTTATATCTTCTTCTTGGATTGATCATTTGATCACTAGGTAGTGACCTTCCTTGTCCCTTAAAATATTCTTCATTTTAAAGTCTATTTTGTCTGATATGAGTATTGCCTCTCCACCTTTCTTTTGATTCCCATTTGCATGGAATATTTTCTTCCATCCTCTCACTTTCAATTTGTTTGTGTCCCCAGAACTGAAGTGGTCTCTTGAAGACAGTATATATACATGGGTCTTGTTTTTGTATCCATTCAGCCAGTCTGTGTCTTTTGGTTGGGGCATTTAGTCCATTTACATTTAAGGTAATTATTGATATGTATGTTCTTATTGCCATTTTATTAATTGCTTTGGATTTTTTTGTTCTTTTTTCTTCCTTTCTCTTGTTCTCTCCTCTTCTGGTTTGTATTTGAGTTGATTTTTCCTACCTGTTTGTGTATCAATTGTAGATTTTTAGTTTGCAGTTACTCTGAACTTTTGATATAAGGGTCTGCGTGTATATATATGAGGTTGTTTAAGTTGTTGGTCTCTTAATGCAAGTGCATCTCCAGCGTCCTGTATTTGTACCCTCCCCTTCTCACGATTTCTGATTTTGGTGGCATAATTGCACATGGTTGATTTTATATCTTTACTGTATGTATAGCTTTACTGGTGAACTATAATCATTTATGGGATTTTTGTTTCTGGTCGTGGCCTTTTCTTTTCTGCCTAGAAAAGTTCCTTTAGTATTTGTTGTAAAGCTGGTTTAGTGTTGCTGACTTCTCTTAGCTTTTGCTTATCTGTGGAGCTCTTTTTCTGTTTTTTTTTTTTTTTTCTTTCTCCCTTATCTGAGTTATAGTTCTCTGTCTTTTCATTTTTATAGGTTTTTGGTGTGGTAACCTTTTTGCAGATAATAGAGTTGTAACCTCTCTTACTTCTGGTGTCTGCCCCCCTTGTGGCTGAATTTGATATGGGGGCTTGCTATAGGCTTCCTGATGGGAGGGACTGATGCCTGCCCACTGGTAGGTGGAGCCGATTCCTATCCCTCTGGTGGGTAGGGCTTTGTCTCTGGGTGAGATTAGAGGTGGCTGTGTGCCAAGGGGGTCTTTAGGCAGTCTGTTTACTGATGGGCCAGGCTGTGATCCCACCTGGATTGTTGTTTGCCCTGGGGCTTCTCAGCACTGATGGGTGGGGCCAGATTTTCCCAAAATGGCCACCTCTGGAGAAACACAAGCTGATGAATATTCCCAAGAGCTTTGCTTCCAAGGCCCTTCCCCCACAAGCCACACTCACCCCCTATTTTCCCAGGGAGTCTTCCAAGAACTGCAGTCAGGTTTGACCCAGATTCCTATGGAGACTTTGCTTTGCCCTGGGACCCAGTGCACGTGAAAGTCTGGGTGTGCACCTTTTAAGAATGGGGTCTCTGGAGTTCCCGTCATGGCACAGTGGTTGACAAATCCGACTAGGAACCATGAGGTTGCGGGTTTGGTCCCTGCTCTTGCTCGGTGGGTTAACGATCCGGCGTTGCCGTGAGCTGTGGTGTAGGTTGCAGACTCGGCTCGGATCCCGCATTGCTGTGGCTCTAGCGTAGGCTGGTGGCTACAGCTCTGATTTGACCCCTAGCCTGGGAACCTCCATATGCCGCGGGAGTGGCCCAAAGAAATAGCAAAAAGACAAAAAAAAAAAAAAAAAAAAGAACGGGGTCTCCATTTCCCCCAATCCCATGGAGCTCCTGCTCACAAGCCCCACTGGTCTTCAATGCCAGATGTTCCAGGGGATCTTTCTCCCAGTGCCAGATCCCACGTGTGGGGACTTGATGTGGGACTCTGAACTCTTACTCCTGTAGGTGAGTCTCTGTGATACAGTTACTTTCCAGTCTGTGGGGCTTCCCACCCAGGAGGTATGGGGTTGCTTATATCATGTAATTACCCCTCTTACCTCTTGATGTGGCCTCCTCTTTGTCTTCTGGAGTAGGATATTTTTTTTGAAAGTTTCTGGTCCATTTGGTTGAAGATTGTTCAGCATTTGGCTGTACTTTTGTTGTTTTTAGGAGAGAAGTTGAGCTCCAATCCTTCTATTCTGCCATCTTAATGCCCACAATCTGTGGGAAGTTTTTATACCAGAGTTTCAATTTTATTATTTGTGATTTGTCTATTCATATTTTCTATTTCTTCCTGGTTCATTCTTAGAGGGTTGTATCTTTGTAAGAGTCTGTCCATTTCTTCTAGGTTGTCCATTTTATTGGCATATAGATGCTTGTAGTAGTCTCTTATGATCCTTTGTATTTCTGTGGTGTCTGTTGTAAATTCTTTTTCATTTCTAACTTTATTGATTTTCTTCCTTTTCTTGATGAACCTGGCTAAAGGTTTATCAATTTTGTTGGTGAAGAACCAACTTTTGGTTTCATTCATCTTCTCTATTGTTTTTTCTTTGTCTCTATTCCATTTATATCTGTTCTGATCTTTATGATTTATTTTACTAACTTTGGGCTTTGTCTGTTCTTCCTTCTCTAGTTGCCTTAAGTGTAAGTTTTAAGTTTATTTGTGATTGATTTTCTTTTGTATCACACTTTAGTTCTCTCTCTCTCTTTTTTTTGTCCTTTTGCCTTTTCTAGGGCCACTTCCTGCAGTGTATGGAGGTTCCCAGGCTAGGGGTCTAATCAGAGCTACAGCTGCTGGCCTGCACCACAGCCACAGCAATGTGGGATCTGAGCTGCATCTGCTGTCTATACCACAGCTCACTGTGGCACCACATCCTTAACCCACGGAGCAAGGGCTGGGATCGAAACCATATCCTCATGGATACTAGTTGATTTAGTTACTGCTTAGCACAGTGGGAACTCCCCTAAACACAATCTTTAAAAAAATTTACATTTCCTGGCTCCCCTTGTCCACATTTTATGATTTTTGATGTTTTGTTCTCTTTTACTTCTACCTGTTTATTCTTTTGCTCTTTATTATCATTACCACATTTCCAATTGTGATTTTCTCTTTTTAATATATTCTTTCCTAGTTAGGGAAGACTTTTCAGTATTTCTTTTAGGATAGGCTTAGATTTTTGTGTTCTTTTCATTTTCACTTATCTGAGAGATTATTTATTTCTCCTTCTATTCTCAATGATAATCTTGCTGGGTAGAGTATCCTAGCTTGCAGGTTTTTCCCTTTCAGGACTTTGGGTATATCTTGCCACTCCTTATCTGGCCTGCAACATTTGTGTAGAGAAATGACCTGATTGCCTTATGAGAGTTCCCTCCTAACTAACTCTTTGTTTTTCCCTTGCTTCCTGTAGAATCCTCTTTCCCTTTGCCATTTTAATTATACTGTGTCTTGGTGTGCATCTGTTTGGGTTCATCTTGTTTGGGACTCTATGTCCTGTGTCTGGATATCTTTTCCTTCTGAGATTTGGGAAGTTTTCAGCTATCATTTCTTCAGATATATTTTCAATCCTCTTTCCTCTTTCTTCACCTTCTGGGACTCCTATGATACATAGATTGACATGCTTCATATTATTCTATAGGTCAGTATATTGCTTTCATTTTTTGAATTTGTCTTTTTGCCTCCTCTTCTGATTGGGTGATTTCCATTATTCTGTCTTCCAAATGACATACATTATTCTGCATTTTGTTATTTATTGCTTTACCTCAACTTTTGTCTTGGCAAAGGAGTTTTCTACTTTTAATTGGTTTCTCTTTATAGTTTCTAGCCCCTTGTTACAGTGATGTACATTTTTATCAATAGAATAATTCCTTCGACATTTTAATTTTTTTCTTTTTTCATTTTTTTAAATAGTTATTTCCCCAATATAATTTTTTTCTACTGTAGAGCATGGTGACCCAGTTACACATACATGTACACATTCTATTTTCGCACATTATCCTGCTCCATCATAAGTGACTAGACATAGTTCCTAGTGCCACACAGCAGGATCTCATTGCTAATCCATTCCAAAGGCAATGGTTTGTATCTATTAACCCCAAGCTCCCCAACCCCCCACTCTCTCCCTCTCCCCCTTGGCAACCACAAGTGTATTCTCCAAGTCCTTGATTTTCTTTTCTGTGGAAAGGTTCATTTGTGCCATATATTAGATTCCAGGTATAAGTGATATCATATGGTATTTGTCTTTCTCTTTCTGATTTACTTCACTCAGTATGAGAGTCTCTAGTTCCATCTTTGTTGCTGCAAATGGCATTATTTTGTTCCTTTTTATGGCTGAGTAGTATTCCATTGTGTATATATACCACATCTTCCTAATCCAATCATCTGTTGATGGACATTTGGGTTGTTTCCATGTCTTGGCTCTTGTGAATAGTGCTTCATTGAACATGCAGGTGTATGTGTCTTTTTCAAGGAAAGTTTTGTCCAGATATATGTCCAAGAATGGGATTGCTGGGTCATATGGTAGTTCTATGTATAGATTTCTAAGGTACCTCCATACTGATCTACCTAGTGGTTGTACCAGTTTACATTCCCACCAGTAGTGCAGGAGGGTTCCCTTTTCTCCACACCTGCTTCAGCATTTGTTATTTGTGGACTTATTAATGATGGCCATTCTGACTGGTGTGAGGTGGTATCTCATGGTGTTTTGATTTGCATTTCTCTAATATTCAGTGGTATTGAGCGTTTTTTCATGTGCTTGTTGGCCATCTGTACATCTTCCTTGGAGAAATGTCTATTCAGGTCTTTTGCCCATTGTTCAGTTGGGTTGTCGGCTTTTTTGCTGTTGAGTTGTATAAGTTGCTTGTATATTCTAGAGATGAAGCCCTTGTCAGTTGTATCATTTGAAACTGTTTTCTCCCATTCTGTAAGTTGTCTTTTTGATTTCTTTTTGGTTTCCTTTGCTATGCAAAAGCTTGTCAGATTGATTAGGTCCCATTGGTTTATTTTTGCTCTAATTTCTGTTGCTTTGGGAGACTGACCTGAGAAAATATTCATGATGTTGATGTCAGAGAATGTTTTGCTTATGTTCTTTTCCAGGAGTTTGATGGTATCTTGTTTTATATTTAAGTCTCTAAGCCATTTTGAGTTTATTTTCATGTGTGGTGTGAGGGTGTGTTCTGGTTTCACTGATTTGCATGCAGCTGTCCAGGTTTCCCAGCAGTGCTTGCTGAAAAGACTGTCTTTTTCCCATTTTGTGTTCTTGCCTCCTTTGTCAAAGATTAACTGACCATAGGTGTCTGGGTTTATTTCTGGGGTCTCTATTCTGTTCCATTGGTCTGTATGCCTGTTTTGGTACCAGTACCACACTGTCTTACTGACTGTGGCTTTATGATATTGCTTTGGCATTTTTACTCCCTCCTTTTTGAATTCTGGGTCTGGTAGACTGGAGAGATCTGTTTCATTGTTCTTTCAGGGGAATTCTCTTGTTCTTTTAATTGGGAGTAGTTCTACTTTTTCATGTTACTTACATTACTCTGAATCTATGAACTTAGGAGAAACAGTTATCTACTGTGGGCTTGAAGGGTTTTTTTTACGTGGGAATGTCCCTATGTAGCCTGCATGAGCCTAATGTTTTTGGTGAAAGGGATATTTTTGGTATAGATGCTGCCATGGATTTCCTCAGGGTGTGCTAGCCTCTATCCCTCTGATGGGGATACGATTAGTATTGTGGTGACCAGAGCCTGCACTGGATGTTAAGCATGGCTCCTCTTGGCTCTGTGGTTGTCAAAACCCTACTGGGGACCATGTCTGCTCTCCAGTTGTTGGAGTAGAAGCCCCTGGATCTGTTCCTGAGCTTTGGTGTGAAATAGGTGGAACTGGAGCACTTCCACTGGGAAGGGAGCCACTGAGCAACCCTCTGCAGGAGCTGTCCCCTGGAGGTGCTCTGAGATGTCACCCATCAATCCTTGTGATCCTTGGGTGGGCTCATAGAGTGCACTGCTGTTGGTCCTGCCCTTGGCCCCACCTCAACTACAGGGATGCAGGCAGTCAGCTTGGATGTTCACAGAGCCACCAGCACAGATGCGCCAAAGTCACATCCCAGGACCTTGTTGTAGTTCCACACCTGGACCCTCCATGGGAACTATGGAGTCAGCCCAGCCCCCCACCAGCCCCCATGAGTGAGCACCGCAAAACTCTGACTCCTAAGGGCCAACCCACCTCAGCCATGGGAGCACTGGTAACCTTCCCAGATGTCCTGTAGGTATTGAGCCTACAAAGGAATAAATCTGCCAAACCTCCAGGACAGGGCTCAGATATCAGCCCTGCCTCTGTGTGTGGGCAACCTGCTGGTACCTGCACTCCCAGAACTCAGAGCCTCGCCTATTGTGAGTGTACATGATTGAGGCTGCTGTGGCGGGGCCCATCCCTCTCTTCATGTTGTTGACAGTGGGGCTTCTATGGCAGATGTGGGCTCCTTCCTATGGGCTCAGACCACACTCCAGCCTCTTTGGGTTGTCTCCATGCAGCCAGGTCCAGTCCTTTCCTGGGTCTGTCAGCTGAAGCCTGAGTGTCAGCCTCAGCCACCATCACACCAGCAGAAGCGTGTCTCAGGCTGCGAAGTGCAGAGAGGGAGCCTGGACCTTCTGTGCTGGTCTCTCTGCCTTGCCCACTGCTGGATGGCTGCCACACTGTCCTGAGCCTCTGAAGCTCCCTCTTGGTCCCAGCTGGCATGCATACACACAAACATACTCATATCAAGAACCATTGGAAAAAGAAATGGGAAACTAATAAAATAGGATGGGCAGTAAGACTTCTTGTGTACATCTTTTCCTAGTTTTAGCTTTTGCATCATGTAAATATATAGCTTATTTTAAAAAAAAGGTTAGGAGTTCCCTGGTGGCTCAGCAGGCAGGATCTGGTGTTATCAATGCTGTGACTGAGGTCACTGCTATGGCGCAGGTTCCATCCCTGACCCGAGAACTTCTGAATGCTGTGGATGTGGCCAAAAAATGAAGACATTAAAAAAAAAATCTGAGAAACAGCAAAGCTGAGGACAGAAGAGCCAGTGGAACAAGGGTTGATTCTCCAGCCTCCTGGGGCTTGGGAGCGAGTGGACACAACCGGGACTCCACTCCAAGTGTCCCCTGAGAGGACTGTGAGATTAACGGGAAACCCTTGTAGGAGACAAGGGGCGAGGGTCTGAGACTTCCAGAGCAGGATGGAGTGCCCCCCTGCAGGGGACCACAGAGGCCCAGCCTCTTGCTGAGGGTGGAAAATACAGAGGAGGGAGGACTGGCAGTGTCCTTGGAGATTTGCATGTTGCAGGTGAAGGGAACCGTGGTCCCAGGAGGAGGTGAATTCATGTTGCCTGGAGGATCTGGGAACCTAGGGCTCAAGGCGGAAAAGAGCAACGAGGCAGCTTTAAACACTGGGCTAGAGTCAGATGGGAGGAACCTGGGGTGTCTCAAAGGCAGTCTTGGCGGGAGGCATGAACACACATGGGGGCCCCATCCCTGCAGCACGGAAGACTAGGGTCCTACCTCCCTCTGCCAGACTGCTCTTGGCGTGGGCTTTCAGTTCACAAGCTGTGTGCCCACCCTGTTTCAAGCCCAGCAGATTGCGCCTGGGTGGCCATGCAGCCAGGGGGTCATTGGTTGGCAAAGCACCAGGGTCTGGTGAGGGGAATGTTCTTTTTCCTGGACAGCTGTTCTAGGGTAGCACACATTCGTGTTGGAGGCATTTCCAGAACTAGCATCACTGAGTCAAAGGGCACGTGAGCTTAGAGCGGCTTCAACAACAGGGTCCGGGGGTGGCTCTAACCACAGCCGGCTGGCTCTGTGCATGTCAGACTTTTCCATGTTTGTCCAAGGACTGGGGAGACTGTGATCTCATGTCTCTTACATTTGAGTAATTGGCCTTTTCTAGTCCTTTAATGTGAATTGTACTTTCAAGTATACTTAGAAAATGTCATCCTTTACATTATATGCAGTTATCCTTATGTAATTTTATACTACTTCTCCCGGTTTTTCTTTTGACTTGGGGGTAGTTTTTCCTTTTTTTGGCTGCTCATGTAGCATGCAGAAGTTCCTGGGCCAGGGATTGAACCTCCGCCACAGCAGTGACAACACCTGATCCTTAACCTGCTGAGCCAGCAGGGAACTCTGGGAATAATTTTTGACAGACAAACATTTATCCACCTTTTCTTCATGACATTTTGTTTCTTGCTTGGGACAGCTTTCATCACTCTAAAAGTGTACATAATATATGATTTTTATATATAATTTTAATAATTATGTATATACATAATATATATATTTTTTTTTGGGGGGGGCTTCCCCACAGCATATGGAGTTTCTAGGCCAGGGACCAGATCCAAGCCGCAGGCTGTGACCTATGCTGCAGCTGTGGCAATGCCAGATCCTTTACCCCACTGTGCCAGGCAGGGGATGGAACCTGCATCTCAGCGCTCCAGAGGTGTCACTACAGCAGGGACTCCTAAAAGTCTATATCTTTAAATTTTCTCTTGTGTTATCAGAATTTTTCAGTTTCGGTCTGGATAGGGAACATTAACAGAGTCTTATTTTAAGGGAAAGCAGGTACTACCGGTTAAAATAATAAAAGACAATTTATAACATGGGGTATTTTTCTTATATATTGGTTCCCCAAAGACATCACGACTCTGGCCCTGACTCGTGGTGGTGTTTTCATTTTCCCCATGGTTGTAACCTGAAAATACATCCAGGGCAGCGTCACTACCACCAAGGCAGTGCGGGACAGGGTGGTCAGGCCTCAGCAGGCTGCACTCTGTCCCTGCACCAAGACCAGCTGTTTTTACAGTCCTAGCAACCGTCTCTAGTAAACAGGTCACCCCTCGTGGGAGACCAAGTTGGAAAAAGGGGCCTCTGCTGAACTTTGTTGTTTGTCAATTATCAGTGTGGAGCAGCTCTCTGGATTTCATGTGACAGATCGTTAAGACTGTGCTGTAAGACATCCATTAAGCAAGAATCCTCCTCAAGTGTTTTATTCAGAAACATTAAGAAACGTTTCCAAAGCAATGGATTCATCAACTTCAAAATAGGGCCAACTTTTAACTTATCTTCTTATGTGATTCGGAGGGTCTGCCAGAGGTTATTTACCCTAATCCTCTTCTCTATGAAAAATTCTTCTTATGCCATATTCTTTGGGGGAACAAAACAGAAAAATATATTTTACAGGCTGAATCTTGGTGGTGAAATTTCCAGAGTTCCTGGTAAGACCACAGATCACCCATGGAAAATGTGTTCCCAAGGGCCTCACCACCAACACAGGTCAAGAAACAAGAATGAGCAAACTGTCACTCTCTTTTGCTCCCTCCACTGTCCCCTGTGTCTACTAGGGGCTGGAGAGCAGTGAGATGATTGTGTGAAAAGAACCCAAAAAACAGAAAAAATGGGAAGATCCTAGAAAGCTAGTGTTCCTTGAAGTGGCAAACTGTGGAGTCATTTGCCACCCCCCTCCCCACAGCATCTATCTAGCCCAGCTCCGGACCCAAAGGAGACGTCGTGAAGATGAGGAAATCTGGACCGGACCCCCCCCCATCTTGAAATCTCAACTCACTCTCTCGGACCCACAACACCACATCTCCATGTGACCCTTTGTGCTTTTAATCACTGCACTGCACATATGGCCCTAAAAAGCCAAAAAAAAAAAAAAAACAAAAAAAAAAAAACAAAAAAAAACTCTTAAATCTTTTTTTTAATCAAATTTGTCCCGCAGTTTCCCTCACTTGTTATAATTAAAGTAAGTGGAATATAAGCTGTGCAGTTTCTCTTGCAAAAATAGATTTCCTTGGAGTTCCTGTTGTGGCGCAGCAGAAATGAATCCGACTAGGAACCAACCCCAAGGTTGCGGGTTCGATCCCTGGCCTTGCTCAGTGGGTTAAGGATCTGGCGTTGCTGTGAGGTGTGGTGTAGGTTGCAGACCTCAGATCCTGTGTTGCTGTGGCTCTGGTGTAGGCTGGTGGCTACAGCTCAATTAGACCCCTAACCTGGGAACCTCCATATGCTGCGAGTGCGGGCCTAAAAGGACAAAAGACAAAAGACAAAAAAAAAAAAAAAAAAATTTCCTTGGCATAATGACCTTGCAGGCATTTATATTAAAACAGCATAAAAATCTCACTCTTCCGCATAGATGGCTATGCCCATTTCCAATACGGTTCTGAGCTGCATCCAGCCCTCACCTGTAGAAGCGGCCAGGTGCGCACCCTTACAGGGAGGAACCACAGTGGATCAGGATTTTCTCCATCTCCTCCCTTCCCGGCATGTCCCCTGATGCAGTTCAAGGTCATTTACACATCATCTGCTGACCACCCTTGAGCTGTCAACTCACAACTTTTTTCCCCTCTTATATGCACTGTGGATAAACTTATCTTACAGCCTCCATTTGGTTTTCTCAGTCCCATTTATAAAACTTACTACATTTTTGCTTTTACATGTAGGTCATCAGTCTTGCACATGCAGATGGCTTTCAGCTCCTCTAAAGCTTCAATTACCGTCTGTTTGTTTTTTAAATAGTCCATGATAAACGCAAGCTTTGAGAAAAGATGCCTACGGATTCTTAGGTTTAAAAACTAAGTAATGGGAGTTCCTGTCGTGGCTCAGTGGTTAACGAATTTGACTAGGAACCATGAGGTTGTGGGTTCGATCCCTGGCCTCGATCAGTGGGTTAAGGATCTGGTGTTGCTGTGAGCTGCAGTCTAGGTTTCAGATGAGGCTCCGATCTGGCGTTGGCTGTGGCTGTGGCACAGGCCAGCAGCTGTAGCTCTAATTAGACCCCTTGCCTGGGAACCTCCATATGCCACTGGTGCGGCCCTCAAAAAACAAAAGACAAAAATAAAAACTAAATTAAAACAATTAAGAAATGGAGTTCAAATTGTAGTTCATTGGGTTAAGAACTTAACATAGTGTCCATGAGGATGTGGTTTGATTCCTGGCCTCGCTCAGTAGGTTAAGGATCCCTAATTGACATGGCCATGGCTTAGGCCTCAGCTACAGCTCTGATTTGACCCCTAGCCTGAGAACTTCCATATGCCACTGGTGCATTAAAAAAAAAAAAAAAAAAAAGAGAGAGCCCTTCTGTCTGTGTAGGAATATATTGGAGTGTGTATATGGCAGGGGTGGAGTAAGGTGGGGAAGGTTCTTAGGAGCAATTGTCTGGTCAATTACCAGACAGCGTGGGGACCAGATGACGAATCTAGTGCATCTTTTTCCTAGCACAGCCGAGGCTGGGAAGGTAACCGACAGAGATCAAAGGTCTTTGCCTTGTTCTGAGCTCTGTAGAAAAACAAGCCCAATTCTGCATTTTCCTCCTGTGTTCTAGAATGTATACTAGAACCAGGTGATTGTTCTTCCCTGTTATTTTCCCACAAACCTGTTGGTAGGTGCACAGGGGAGGGTGTGGTCGTTCTGGCATGTGCAGCCCGTGTATCTAGCTTGGGAGCAGCTTTCTATCTGAACGGTGGGCAAGAAAAAGGCGCTTCACTCCAAAGGCCATCCACTATCCTAAGAGACCCAGCACCACGTGTCAAAGAGATAAGAGGCAATTCTAAGCCAAGATCCCGGATTCTTGGCCCAGAAGATGGACTCCTCCACCCAGTTGGAACCATAATTCAGCCTAATCCTAAACAGTGTTTGCATATTATCCTCTAAAGCCAAGGATTTCCCTGCAAAGCTGAGCACAGATAACTTGGGCAGTTTGACCTGACCTCATCATGTTCAAGACCCACGTGCTTTTTGCCTCCAAGTGGGCATCTTCAGTCCTTTGGTCGTCTTCACCTTTCCAATTTCTCCCCGTGTGCAACTCCCAGGGAAGGAATGTTTCCATAAACTAGGAAATAATGCGCTTTGTACAGCAGGAATTACCACAACCTTGTAAATCAACTGTACTTCAATGAAACTTAAAAAAAATCCAAAAAAAAAAAAAATGTGCTTTTTAACTTTTTTGTTGGTGGGAGAAGCAGGATGGGGAAGAACATACTTTCATATTTTTGAGTTGCTAAAGCACTCACAAGAGGAACAAATAAGGCCCCCAGACAGAGTAAGATGTGAGCTAGGGCACAAAAAATAAATGTGAAAAATAATAGCTCGCTCAGGGTGGTACCTGCCCCAAAACCACTGCAGGCTTTGATTCAGACAGAACCGGCTGGTAAACATGGATCCCTCTGCTTGTTAACTGGTGACCTCGGGCATGTAATTCTCGGAGCCTTGGCCTCCTCAAATTCCTAACCTGCAGTTGGGATAACTCCTTTCTCGAAGGGTTGGAGGAGAATTGAGGCAACATGGTTCCTGCCTCAGAAAGACCTGCCTGCCTTTCGCCACTGTCAGCGGCGTTTGGGGGAGTCGTGCTCTCCAAAATGGCTCCAGTATCCTTTAGCTTCTCTCTACAAGTAATGAAAACTGGAAAACAGCTCTGCCCCTGAAAGCTGATATGTGTGTGTGTGTATATATATGCACATATATAATGAAAAACACGATCTCAATTGTTTACGGACTGTTTAATAATACTTCATAAGCAAGCTGGCCCATGGCTGCTGCACTGTTGCCTCCTTCTCCATAACGTTTCTTGGACCAACTTTGGTTCTATGTCCACGAGCCAGTGCCTGCTCAGGAGGTGTTTTCCAGGCGGCCTTATGAAGCGGGTCCTCTGAGTGTGAGCATGGTCTCACCAGGAGAATCGACTGTCAGGCCGCACTGGGATGTGGCACAAGGGGGGAGAACCTGGGAACACATTTCATCTGCTGCCAAGCTTATTCTCCCCGCTTCAGGAGAGTACGAGCCTTTGAAATGTGTGTGCTGCACACGTGGGATCCCTTGGAAGGAAACATGAATGCGGGGAACCTTGGCCAGGAAGTTAACTCCCAGGAGCTCCTAGGTCAGTAGAGGCTGAGGTGCCAGGGACCACCAGCACAGGTGCCTGGCTGTGAGAATTAGGCGTCCCCGTGGAGAGGACCGAATGTGACACATGCCAGCAACACAGAGCCTCCGGCCTCACAAGGTGAAGGGAGTTAGGAGAATGAGTCAGGGCGGCATTTAATCAGGAAGGGGGTGAGGCGCTTCTGGTCCCCCACCTGCCCTCTCCCTGTGTTTGGAGAACTTGTCCATTGACTGCCCTGGGCCTCTCATTGTTCTTTCCAGGGAGTCAAAGCTGCCTATTTACCCTCTAATTCAGGATGCTCCTTTCCCAGTATTACGCGGAGTAATGCTTTAGTGGAGTTTTGAAGAAGCATTCCTTTTCCAGTCCAGCTTGTGTTGAACTTGTCCTTGATGTTTGGTGTGTCACACTTGAAACCATGGAGTGATGAAAAGGATTTTGAAAATGTTAAAATCAGTCTCTTCATTACATAAAGAAGCTGAGGGGTTAGAACACGGTGTTGCTAATGAAGGCTGGGGTAGGTGGCCTTTAAAGACGGTGCTCAGTGACTTGTCCTGCTGGCAGTCATGGCCTGTGGAACCCCTGCCCCTGGGTGTGGGCTGGACCTGGCAGTGTTCTAAGCAAGAGAATGTGTTAAAGTGATACGACATCACTTCTGTACAGAGGTTATGCAAGACTGGGACCCTGTCTTATTGGCCTCCCTTGCCTTCTTGGCTTGTCCAGTTGGATGAAGCCAGCTGCCATGCTGGGAAGGGCCCTGTGGCAAGGACGGAGGGTGGCCGCCAGCCAACAGCTAGCAAGAACTGTGGCCCTTAGTCCAACAACCCACGAGGTGTGAACTTGAAAGCATTCCCAGCTTCTAATGAATTGAGGTACAGATGATGGTGACTCCAGCTGGAACTTTGCAGCCTCAGAAGCAACCCTGAAGCTGAGGCTCCGACAAGCTTTGCCTGAATTTCCTGGTCACGCAAACACTGAGATAAACTCTTTGCAATCACCACACTTTAGGGCATCTGTTGTCCAGCAATGAAAAGCAACACAAGTATCACCCTACTTCCAATTTCAAAGACTAAAGTAACTATGGATAAGTTAAAGTGCCTTTGGCTTTTCTCATTTTAAATATGTCATTGGAGATAGCAAAATGAGTCAGAAATTCAAAACAAAGTAACAGTCACCCCCCAAAATTGATCAGCGATTTATTCTGAGTAGTAGGGGGGATGGGTGATTTTATTTCCTCTTTGTACTTTAATGTATTTGTCCACATTTTCTACAATGAACAAGTCTAGAGTTATAATCAGAAATGGATGATAAACTGGATCATTGAATGTAAAATGCTGTCAATCTCAATCAAAGGAATGTCCCAAATGGAAGTTCTTCACTGAGTTAACTACCTTTCCAACACCGCTTGACAAAAGCAAATGGTTCTGACATTGGTATATTAAGCTGATACTTCAAAGATGCACTTTTAGAGGTGAGAGGAAGAGTTAAGTTAGCAAAAGGATGCACGCATGAAAGTACTAACGGGGTCAGAAGTATATTTCAGTAGTGGGATTGGGATAAACGCCTGGGACCACCTTGTAAAGCCCTACAAATGGACCAAAAACGAAGCAGGAAGAAAGCACATCATTCCTTAGATGGCTTTATGAAATTTTTTTTGGCTAGTTCCCATTATGTATGTCTCCTTACCTGAAATAAATGAAAACACTGCACCATGACATTGTCAGTGAGGGATTCCAACATTCATGCACACGCAGTACCAGTGAACTGAGCGCAAGAGGCAGACGATTCAAAGGTCTGGTGGGAGGAGGTCACCTAACGCAGCCGTCTGGTAGCAGAAGGAATCAGGACTTTCCAGGGGTGCTTGGGACACATCTTGTGATGATCAGAGAGAAAATGGTATTAAAGATGAGCTGCCTCGAAGCAGACCCTCTGACCCAGCAAACCACTTTGAAAAGGTCACTGCTTTTTTGAGACTGGGTAATTTGATGAGACATAGAACAATGGAAAATTCGTTTTACAAAAGCCAAGACACTTCCAGTGCTTTAAAGGAGAGTCTAAAACTATCTCCAGACAATGTCTGCGGCTCTGGGAAATGCACATGTGCCCTGGTCCCTGCGAGTCATGACCTGGTCTTCCTCAGGAAGTGACCCTCTTACTCGGGGACGCAGAGGCCCTGGCGTGACGGTGAGCTGTGGTGGGCTGATTACTGGTCTCAGCAGGAAACTATTTATCCACTGGGCCATTTTTAGCCATGGGAGCCTGGACAAATAACAGCCTTTCTAGCTTTGTTTAAATTATTCATCAAGTTCAAATAATACTTAGCTACTATTTCAGTGACCGGTTGGGAACATCATATAAGATATATATTTGTGTGGAGAGCTTTATAAACTCTAAAAATCAGTCTGAGCATAATAAGGGACCTAAAAAAGCAAAAGCTTACCCAGGAGAAATAGTTGTAAGTCAATCCATGATGAGATGAGACATTGTCAAATTGATGCTTTATGTCTGAAGGAAGACATTGCTTCAAACCTATCTGTCCTCCCAGGTTCGCTGATCAATTCCTAAGCAGATATTTTGTGACTCAGTTGTTGACCAGATCATCATACACTGAATGGTTACTTTTGTGTATTTTCTGCATTTTATGGCTTTAAAAAAAATAATGGCGTGCAGCTGATTTACAATATCGTGGTAGTTTCAGGTGTACAGCAAAGTGTTTTGGTTTATATGTATGTATATATTTTTAAGATTCTTCTCCATTATAAATTATTACGAGATATTGATTAGAATTCCCTGTGCTATACAGTAGGAGCTGGTTGATTATCTGTTTTATATATAGTAATCTGTCTGTGTTAATTCCAAACTCCTAACTTATTCCTCTCTTCCCTTTGCCCTTTGGTAACCATAAGTTTGTTTTCTCTGAGACTCTTCTCTGTTTTGTAAATACGTTCATTTGTATCTCTCTCTCTCTCTTTTTTTTTAAGATTTCACATATAAGCAATATCATGTGATATTTGTCTCTTTCTGACTTTCTTAGTATGATCATCTCTAGGTCCATGTTGCTACAAATGGCATTATTTTATTCTTCCTTATAGCTCACTAATATTCATTGAAAGTATACAGATAACTCATACAGCTCAATGTTAACAACCAAAAAAAAACCCCCAAACAACCCAGTCAAAAAGAAATGGGCAGGAGTTCCCGTCGTGGCTCAGTGGCTAACAAATCTGACTAGGAACCATGAGGTTGCGAGTTCTATCCCTGGTCGTGAGCTGTGGTGTAGGTCGGAGTTGTGGTGTATGTCGCAGAGGTGGCTTGGATCCTCCGTTGCTGTGGCTGTGGTGTAGGCCAGCAGCTACAGCTCCGATTAGACCCCTAGCCTGGAAACCTCCATATGCTGCAGGTGTGGCCTTAGAAAAGGCAATAAAAAAAAAAAAAAAAAAAGCAGAAGATCTAAATGGACATTTCTTCAAAGAACACATATAGATGGCCAACAGGCACCTGAGAGGATCACATCACTAATTATTAGAGAAATGCAAATCAAAATCACAGGTATACCTGACCCCTGCTGCTTCCCACTGCTCCAACCCCTTGCTTGTCCTGTTGAGCCTGACTGAAAAACACTCTAGCTCTGAACTATTTTTTGATCAAAAAAAACTGAAGTATCATTGATTTACAGCATGTCAGTGTCTACTGTACAGCAAAGTGATTCAGTTAGATATACATTCTTTTTCTCATATTATCTTTTATCCTGGCCTATCCCAGGAGACTGGACACAGTTCCCTGGGCTGTCCAGCAGGACCTACCTCATTGCTTATCCATTCTAAATGGAATAGTTTGCATCTACAAACCCCAAACTCCCCATCCATCCCACTCCCTTCTCCTCCCCCTTGGCAACCACAAGTCTGCTCTCCTTGTCTATGAGTCTGTTTTGTAGATAGGTTCATTTGTCCATATTTTAGATTTGACATATGTGTGATAATCATATGGTATTTGTCTTTCTCCTTCTGACTTCACTTAGTATGAGAATCTCTAGCTGCATCCACTTTGCTGCAAATGGCATTATTTTTGTCCTTTTCTTATGGCTAAGTAGAATTCCATTGTGTGTATATGTATCACACCTTGATCCATTCATCTGTCGATGGACAGTTACGTTGTTTCCACATCCTGGCTATTGTGAATACTGCTATGAACTTTCAGGTGCATATATCTTTTTGAATTATAGTTTTGTCTGGATAGATGCCCAGGAATGGGATTGCTGGATTATATGACAGCTCTATTTTTAGTTTACTTTCTGTTCCCCCTGTTCCTACACCAGGCTGTTGCCTATAGGTCAGGGTAACTACAGACCCATGGTCTCGGCTATTTCAAACCTTCTCTGCTCAACTCAGACACCTTAACCTATGGCCTCTCCTTCATTCCAGGCAGGACACTCTCGCTTCTAATCTTCTGAAAGAAATTCAGTCAGTCATGTCAGGTAACATAACTCTCTCAACTTCTTTTGCTAGCCTTTTTTGTCCTTCTGGTTTTGTATGATCGACCCAGAGCGTTAAGTTGAAGGCATGTCTCTTTTCCCATCTTAACCACCCCTCCTTTTTGTGCTTCCTTATCAAAAGGCCTGTCCCTCCCCAGGAGGCCAGTTCCTCCAGCCTGACGTCTGGAGAAGACATGGAAGTTGAGGGGTTAAACAGGGGTTGTTGTAGTAGCACAAGGGAGAGGTAACCAGGCCCAGAACTAAACTCGAATTTTCAAGCAGGTAAGCAGGAAGAGAATCACTTGAGAAGCGCTGGCCCAGGTGTGCGTGTTCTTGCGTGACTGGAGTGGAGGGGGAGGCCAAAACAGAGCAGAACAGTCATCTCCAAAATAGGATGTGGGAAGATAAGACGTCTGCTTATATTTGCATCTCATCTAAAAGGGGGAGGGAATCCGCTTCTGTGGACCAACTAGAGACCCACAGAGGTGCGGGCCCCACAGTGGTACCCAGGGCACCCTCTCACGGTCTGTGCCCCTGTGGACAGGAGGACACAGTGCGACACGCACAGCTCTTGGCTGCTCACTTTGCTCTCAGCCCGTGTGGTGGATGGCACTTTACCTATGTCAGGCTGGGTGAGTGAAGAGATCGTATCTCTTTTTTAATGAAATAATTTTTACAAAATGTGGCTTGAATGGATCCCTGCAAAAACCAAAACCTATGGATTTAAGACACTTAAAATGTATGGAGCAGGAGTTCCTGCTGTGACTCAGTAGGTAAAAAATCCGCCATTGCCATGAGCTTCAGTGTAGGTTGCAGAGGCGGCTTGGATCTGGTGTTGCCAAGGTTGCAGCGTAGGCTGGCAGCTGCAGCTCTGATTCGACCTCTAGCCTGAAAAACTTGCATATGCTGCAGGAGTGGCCCTTCAAAGAAAAAAAATAAATCTGCCCGCAGCAGCTTGGGTCCCTCTGGAGGTACAGGTTTGATCCTTAGCTGTGCAGTGGGTTAAAGGCTCTGGTGTTTCTGCACCTATGGCGCAGGTTGTGGCTGTGGCTCAGATTCAACCCCTGGCCTGGGAACTTCCACATGCCGTGCGTATGGCCAAAAAAAACATGCCAGGAACAAACAAGAAAATGGCAGCGATGACACCCTTGGAACAAGCCCTTTATTGGTCACATTGTATGTTAAACCAGGGACGGTCTCATCAGATTTGACAAGATTTGGGCCAAAAACTTGTCAAGGCTATTTGAAGTAAGTTTATATTCCTACACCAGTGTTGTTAAAGGCAAATCTCACTCTAAGATTATTCTGAGGCTTGAGAAGTTGGCTAGTGAAAGTACATGGAAAAAACATGCACACATTGGAAGTGTTTGCTCAGAAAGTTCTTATTGGTGGAACTGTGCCATCAGAGAAGTGGGGAGCCCCTGGCAGAGGAGCTAAGAGTCCTAGGCTGTAGGAGCTACATTTCCTGGTCTTTGCCCTGGGGCAAAAGCACCTAAGCTTTAATACAACATTGCATTTTTTTTTTCCTGAGGGTGACTTCTGAAAACTTCATAATCTTTTTATTCTCATCTCCCGTGCATCTTTAATTTCAAATAATGGGCCACAATAAAAGTGTGGGTAAATGAATATGCAATTCCTTTGAACACATTTTGCTTTGCATGTGCTCTTAGCACGTGGAAGCAGAAGCAAGGAAGAATTTTTGTATTTTTGTTGCTCTTCATCGTAACTAGAAGTCAGCCTCTTCACAGACACCAAATTATATAAAATCAAAGTTGTGTAATTCCACAGAGTAGGTCAGGTTTTTGTTTTTTTTGGTCATACCATCGCCATGTGGAAATTCCCAGGCTGGGGACTGAACCCGAGCCAGAGCAGCGACCTGAGCTGCTGCAGTGACAGTACCTGTGCCACCAGGGAGCTCTGTAGGTCAGAGATGTGAAATTGAACTACTCTGGCTCACACGCCTCATTGAGGACCTTACTCACTTCCAAGGAGACGGTGGTTACCATCAAGTTAAGCCCTGCAGGACTCAAGGGAACTTAGTTATTAAAGCACTGGAAGACAAAGTGTCCTTACCATCTCTGTGGGCCCCAAGAGGTGAGTTCACAGCCAGGTGGCCGTGTCATCAGTACCTGTCAATGTATTGTGGGTGATCATATTTCCTGTTTAACCAAACAACCCCATGCATTTCAAAGCACTCTGTCAAAACGGCAGTAAACAGCTACACCGCATTACAGTGTCCCTTGTTGCAAACAGGTAAAGCAAGTTCTAAAATGATCAAAAGGGAACAAGATCCTTTCCCAGCCCAGAACTGAGATCCAGCCAGGCCCAATCACTTCTGTGCTCCATTTTGTCAAAAGGTAGCAGCACAGGAAAATGAGTCTTTTTTAAGGCAAAAAAAGTCTGTTTCTTGATTCAGCTTCCTATATGCTTAAGAACCACTCAATTGGAGTTCCCATCGTGGCTCAGTGGTTAATGAACCTGACTAGTATCCATGAGGTTTGATGCTTGGCCTTGCTCAGTGGGTTAAGGATCTGGTGTTGCCGTGAGCTGTGGTGTAGGTTGCAGACTCGGTTCTGTAGATGTAGGTTGCAGCTTGGATCACTGTGTGGCTGTGGCGTGGCTGTGGTGTGGCGCAGCTGCAGCTCCAACTCAGCCCCTAGCCTGGGAACCTATATATCCCTTGGGTGCGACCCTAAAAAGCAAAAAAAGAACAAGAACCATTCAGTTAATTAAACAAGGAGTCCTTTCAACCCACGTGGCCCTAATGCCTCAGAGGCCTAGGAAAGCAAACCAAAGTCTAATTCTGCAAATGCCTCAAAGTTAGGAAAGCAGAACCTAAGGACAGTCAGTTGCACAGCCGGCTAGGCTCTGAGCTACAGCCTCTGCTGGTCTCGGTAGGGTCTCCCAGCTCCTGTCGGTGGGGACGCCCAACTGCCTCTGGCTTGGCGCTGCCTGATCAGAACTGGCTTTTGCTCAAATCTTAAAATTCTTAACATGTCACAGTTTATCTTTGAACAGAACCAACCTTTAAGATTTTTAGTGCTGAGATTCATTCCTATGTCTTTTTGAAATGAGAAAGAAAACAAGAAAGAGACGAAAAGGCAGAGGAGGTGCGTGCGGAGGGGAGGGGAGAGGCAGCTGGGGCAGGGCTGGGAGCCAGCTCGGAGGATCAAACACTGGGCACCACGGAGTGAAAGGCTCCTCGGCAGGCAGATGCTGCAACTGGGAGCGGTTCCGTCAGGCCCCGAAACATCCTTGACCACTTAGCTTTCTCCAAAAGCTTAGTTTCCTCCGACAAAAAGCAAAACCCTTAGCTCTTTCACAGGGCGACATTCAAATGGGCTGAGGTAAGCCCTTCCCTGGAGTTGGTCTTTGAAGTGAAATGTGATCTTCGGCAGAGCAGCCTCCCGCCTCCTCAGATGACAGGTCAGACGAGTGAAAGACAATCTCTTAGGTGCGAATGACCCTTCCCGGGGACCCATGCTTGAGAAAGGAGGAGTCGCTGTCACTTTTAAGTGGCCCTAGATGTCCATCCGTGGACACCGCAGACCCTTTCAACGTTGGTCTCTGGGAGGAAGACCCAGTGGGGAAAACATGAGGCTGCCCTTGAACCTGAACGTCACCACTGATGTTTGCTGAAACACATTTTCAAAGCCATGGGCAAAGCTGTGACCCCTCATGCCCAAAGGAGCAACCTGCCATTCTTCTAATTATATCTGATGCCATTTTTATGTTTAAAAAAATCCCATCATTTGATTTTTAAAGGTACTCAGGCCAAAAGAATATAATGACATTACCTTATTAACAAAACCTATCACACATCCCCTAGCTTTAGTTGGTGTGTTTGAATAATTTAACTGTTTCCCCCTTGGATCTAAGAGGATCAGTACCCTAAGCCTCAGGGTCACCAACAGTGGCTGGCACACAGTTGGTACTTATTAAAAAAATGTTTGTGGAATGACTGATGTTATTTTTATTTTTTTAATATTTATTTTTTTAGGGCTGCAGCTGTGGCACATGGATGTTCCCAGGCTAGGGGTCAAATTGGAGTTGCAGCTGCCAGCCTGCACCCAGCCACAGCAACACCAGATCTGAGTTGTACCTGTGACCTACACCGCAGCTCACAGCAATGCTGGATCCTCAACCCAGGGATTGAACCTGCATCCTCATGGAGACCAGTTGGGTTCTTAACCCACTGAGCCACAAAGGGAACTCCTATTTTTATCACTTATTATATATTAAATCCTTGAGTTTAATGTATCCCAAACTTAGCCTGCCACACGGTGAGTAAAAACATATTGTCCACATAACTTTTATTTAAAACAAATAAATAGCAAAAGTTCACTTTAAATAAGCAGGTATTCCATATGTTCAAGTGAATATGTTTTATTAAATGCATACTGATATCTTTCTATAGTATGTGAGTATACATAATAAATTAAAATGTATATATTTATTAAATATAGATATAATACCAGAACATGATTATTTCAGATGAGAAATCAAAATAAACCCATTTTTTAAAGTCTCTTTTGGTCACTCCAAACGGATATTGCTCATAAAAAAATACACTGATTTTTTCTCCCCCCAGGGGGAAAAAAGAATTAATTCCATAGCAATGTAGTTAAGGGACACGTTTTATTTCATAGCTTTTCTGCAAGCGAAACTGCTCTGATACAAAATGAGTTCGAGGATGCAGGTGCTACTTCCACTCAAGCAAAAGAAAACCTGACATTTACGTGAATGCGCTTTATAATGATGCTCTTACACAGGATAACGGGTCTCATGTCCAGGACGCCTCCGGCCTCGGGCCAAGCAGTGGCCCGGAAATGGGGCAGGAGCTGAAAGGAACTTCCTGGGGGTTCTCTGCCAGGGATGATGCTGAGAACTGCAGTGAGTGTGTGGGTCTCTGTGCCGCCATCTCAGTTTACACTTAGGTCATTTCAGAATATAGTAACTCTGTGGGCGTCTTTTGGCTTTTCAGAGTTTCCACAAAATCAAGATGATGGTGTCATGAGGTATCCTGAACGCCAGCCCCTGGTGGAGGGTTGTGAGCGGCAAGAGGCCGTGGACTTACCTGCAGGTACAGTGACTGATTCCATCAGGCACCCCGCCGGGCTCCACGTGCCTGTCCACTCTCTCCCCCCACCCCACAATGTGACCGTCACCCCCGAACAGCTGACCAGAAATTATACAGAGAATAAAAGACAAATACACAAATAAGGCCATCTGCAGAATTTTTAAACGCGCCTCTCGCAATATTTCCCAATATTTTCTACATCGTATTTTACATCTTTTCCAACTTAAATAGTAAACGTTCTAGGAAGGGCCGGGGGGACCCAACTGCACTATCTCTTGGAGGACTTGTCCACTTTGCTGGCGGCTGGCCTCCTCTGGGGTGTGGGGATTTTGGAAGGCTTGGCCGAGGACGGCCGAGAGCGCGCCCGCGGCGTTGGCCTATGCGTGGGGGGCACGGCCTCCACGTCTGAGCACACGGACTGGATCTCGGAGATGTCGAAGTCAGATGCATCGCTGCCGCGGCGGCTGCTGGCCCGACTGCCGGCTTTGCTGCCTGCCCGGCTGCCAGGCCGGCTGGGCGTCTTCTTGGGATCTGAGGACAGAAGGCGGAGATGGGTCATCCTTCCTATGGGGTCCAAATGCTGCAGTGCTGGGCACTCAGATGCTCTGAATCTCAGCAAGTCTGCCGGTCACCTGGCAGGCCCTTGGGAATCACCAGGGGATGCCTGGCCTTGCTCCCACAGGGAGAGGACCCTCACTTGAAGTAGACAAGATTTACAGAAAAAAGCAGGTTTGGGGCAACCCCGCTTAAAACGGGACTCCATTTACTTATTCCATAAGGAACAGATGTCTCCTTTAAGATCGTGTTGTCCAAACTTTAGCACGTGTACAGTGCAAACACACAGCACATGCTTAGGTGCAAGGTTTAGCTGAGAATAAGTAATTCGAAGCACAAAAGGGAGTTCCCGCTGTGGCTCCATGGGTTAAGAACCTGGCCTTGCTCAGTGGGTTGAGGATCTGGCAGTGCTGCAAGCTGTGGTGTAGGTCACAGATGTGGCTCAGATCCCGCGGTGTGAAGGCTGTGGTGTAGGCTGGCAGCTGCAGTTCGACCCCTAGCCTGGGAAAACTTCCTTATGCTGCAGGTGCAGAGGTAAAAAAACAAAACACAGAAAAAAAAGCACAAAGGAATTTGATAAGACTTAAAGTTTCAAGAAGCTTAGGCCTGTGGTGCTCAGGCCCCTGGGGAAAGGTCCACAATTCAGTGAAGTGCCCCGTAGCTGGGGTTTTCCAACCACCCAAGACCAGGGCCCAGTGCCTTTGCCAAGCAGCAGAGGAGGCAAGACCTTGCAGCCTGGGGACGCAGATACCCCGGCAGTTTTCCTTTCATTTGCTCATCTTTCTTGTACTTTCCAAAAGGGATTTTGGGGTCACTTAGTCCATGACTCACGGATCCCCTACCTTTGATGCAGGATGGGGACCACCTGTCATTTCAAAAGAATACAGATCACAGATTTCAAAACCAACCTTAGGGTCACCACAGGAAAACCGTTGTGGGGGGGATTAGAAGGGTGGACATAACACATAAAACATAAAATAACACATAAAACAGTTAATTAACAAGGACCTACTGTATAGCACAGGGAAGTCTACTCAATAGTTTGTAATAACATATGGAAGAAAAGCATGGACATATATGTGTGTGTACATATATATGCACATATAACTGACTCACTGTGCTGTACACCTGAAACCAACACAGCATTGCAAGTCAACTATACTCCAGTAACATAAAAACAATGGTCAAAAAAAAATACACAGTAGCATCAGTTCATAACTTCTTTCCCAATTAGGAAGTAACAGGATTTTAACCTTCAGAGCACGTGGCAAAGCTGTGAAAGAAGATACACTCCACACTCACCGGGGAACTGCGTCCGCACCCTGGCGGCTGCGGTCGTGATCAAGCCGCTGTCCTCCCCGGAGTGGAAACCTTTCCCTGATAGGTACCCGGGCAGTCGAAGCTTGCTCCCTTGGATGGGCGTTCCCTGTGTTTGATGACCGAAAAGATGTTTCAGACACTGGCCCCGTCCCAGGAAGCTCCAGCGACATCAGCGCACAGGTAGGTAGGAAACCCCCGCCAGACACGTGGGGACCAGGAAGAGAACCCCTCAGTGAAACAGACACCTGCTTTTCTCCACTAATTTCTTCCTCTCTTCCCGAATTCAAAGGGAACCGTCTACAGAAGATGAATTCGTGTTGAAAACATAGAAGTGGAGATTTCCCAAGGAAACCAAGGCAGACGGTGAGTATGTTAGTGCCTTTTAGACCACGGGTGGGATTACAGAGTGAGGACAGCCAGAAGATGGGGATGGTGAGAAGGCTCTGAAAGCCTGTGCTTGGACACCCCGCTACTTGCGGGGCTTTCAAGGAACTAGACAGAAATTGACAAGCAGACACAGAATGAGAGGAATATAAGCAATGCCTAGACCGCCCTCTTTTAGGGAAGCCTAATTGCACCCCCCCTTCCAGTGACATTTCACAACTTAGAAGCGTGTCACTTCATCTCGTGGCCTTGGCACCTTCTCTGGTCCCTACACCCAAGGCACCTAAGCCACGTTTGCAGATGATTCTCCTAAAATTCTTACAGGAGCTTGTAAAGAATATCTAAAGCCAGCACACTATGAAATTTCATTCTAAGTCTAAAACCACTGCACTTTTTCGAGATCACTGTAACATTCTACAATTCTCCTAAAGTTAAAAAATAAATCTCCTGAGAAATACAAGGTTGTCATCTTCTCGAAGGAACTCATAGTTAGGGAGCTGTTTGGAGGAAGTCAAATCTATGCCATTACATATGCCTTTTAAACAAATTAACTCTGCTTTATTAAATAGTTTCAAATGTTTAAGGAAGCATATGTAAGACCTTTTGCTACATCAGAGTTGCAAATTATCAATAGCAATGATATTCATAATTCATTTACTACATATGCTCTACATATATTTTAGTATAGTATTTGTATGGAGTTTGCATACATAGAATCCACAAATCCTCAACATACTCTCATCGTCTAACCACAGTTACTCCTCATGCATCAGTTTCATAAATGTGAAGGATGACAGTCTGAGCAAGGAAGTCATCTGCCAGAAATCTCACAGCCCTGCTCCAGGGAAAGCCCTAAGTGAGAAAGTCGGTGACACAGGAGAGAGCAAGGTCCCGCACACTGTGAATGTGTCCCCTGAGGTAACAGAGTTTGTTACCACAAAAGACTGAGTGCATTCTTTTCAGGTGCCTTGGCGGTTCTGACTTTGCCCCAAGCCTGTCGCATACTCTTGAAGACCCTCCCGCAGACATGCCATTGCTCTGTATGAGGCTGTTGCCTAATTTTGCATGAGCCAAAATAATCGGCTTAGATGTGCATTTTGGGGAGTTTACACTTTTTACAAATTTGACCTCACAGAGCAGCTCCACCTTAAATATTTAAAACACGTCACTTAAGGTTCTTTCAGCTATTCTCAGCTTGGGCTACAACAGAGCCATCAGGAGTGACAGCCACCTGCAGGTGTGATGTGATGCTAACACCACTCACTGGGGGGGGGGGGCCTTGAGGGGTGTGTTCCCGCCCCAGTTCCACCCCATCAGCAATTTCCATTTCCATCACTTCAGCCCCAGTCACAGGAACACGGACATTGACTGCCCACCTCTCATGACTGGTGTGCGGATTAAATCCCAGGTGAGAGTTCCGGAAAACATGAGAGGCTTTCTCAAGGCACCAAATTACTTCTACCCAAGCATCCTTGCCTTGAATATGAAATACCTCCTTGGTTTCCATAAATATAATTTAGGGATTACCTACCCCCCCCCAATTACTGTGATTTTAATAAAATATGTGATTATTTGGTGCTTCTGTCATTTTTAAAAGGAGATATGATTGACTTCCAGTTGAATTACATGATCTATGTGTTAATCTTGGCAGATTCTATATCACCTGTCTTATCCACATAGTGCATGTCATTTAAAAAAGTTAAGAACTGTACTTGTAAACCAACCATACTTGAATAAAAAAAAAAAAAAAAGAGCATCCTGAATAGTAATCATTAAGTCTAATAAAGATACATAGCTTTTGAAAATGACAGCAAACTTTCTGCCTACCTGAGCCCCCAGCCTCTGCACTGATAACTAAAAGGTTTATGTCTCACCCACCCGGTGTTCCTGGGCAGAAATAACCGTAGCAGACATTCAGCAGGACCTTGCTCAGAGTGATCACTCTCAGTCCTCACTGTTTTAAGTCATTTTGCAAACAAAACTGCCCCTCACTCTCTCCTAGAAAGGGTTAGAGCATTTCTTGCCCACATTATGTTGAGAAGCAGAAGCAGACTGTCAGCTTTCAAAAGAACCTGACTTAGGTCTGGGTATAATCTCTTGTATTCCACTCTCCCAGGAGAGAAAAGAAAATGAGGAATGAAGAAGAGAACAACAACAACAAAACAAAGATGAAAAAACAAAAAAACCCTAAACAAACGAGGTCTTAAGCTTGCAGCTGTGACCAGGTTCAGTTGAGGCCATTCAAGGGGCTACAAACTGTCTTTTCTGTTCCCCCTGACTTTCAAGTCTTCCTAGAAATGCTGGGTTGAGACGTATATTAGTCTGAAAAAAGACACAGTATTATCAGGAGCACATTAATTCAGGGCCGGGCCAGGCCGTGTTAGTAGGTGACCACGTGTGCGACAGCAGGCTGTTAGGCTGCGATCTGGGCCTTACGGTACCTCTGGAGATGACATGGGCAAGTCTGAGCACTCTGCTGGTTTACAAGGAGTTGACACTTTGCTGTTTGTCAACCAGGGTTTACCGTAATTGCGAGTTAAAGGGTGGAGAATCTGTGTGGAACAATGGCAAATCAAACGTAAAAGAGCAGATAAAAAACAAAAACAAGCCACAGAAACAGGTATTTCTAGGCAAGGGTCACATTTCACAGTGAGACTGGTAATCACTACATTGAGAATGAATAGGAATGGACAAGCAGTGCTGTACAGCACAGGGAGCTGTATCCAGTCTCTTTGGATAGAACACGATGGAGATAACGGAATGTACATGCATGACTCTGCTGTAGAGCAGAAATGGACAGAACACTGTAAATCAACGATACTTTAAAAAAATGGAAAGCTTTGATGGCAGATCACACATACCAAAAACGTGAATGAAGCTTTAAAAACAAAAACCTAAAAGGTGACCAATCCCCTAAATAGGTCATTTCTATAGGAACCACAAGGCAAAAGCATATATATAGGTATCTATGGATTGGTCAATCAATACAGATATATATATGTGTGTGTTTATATATGTGCGTGTATTACATATGTAAATATTTTTAAAAAAATCCTTCATTTGCCACATTATGGGAAGAAACACATTTGGAGAAAGCTGGTCCTACAAATTCTCGGGTCCCCACACCCTGAGAAGCGCGCTTTAGCCGACGTGGGAATGGGAGGAGGAAGTGGTCCTACCTTGGGTGTGCTGGTGGCGGGGACGGGTGGGGTGGCCGCCTGGCCAGCCTGGCTGGACACGGAGGTGGATCGGTTGGGGGAGGCTCCCCGAGACGAGGGCCTCGATCTCCGGCCCCGGGGCCGGAAGGCAGCCATGCCCTGACTGGCTCCGTCCGCCAGAATGAACTTCTCCCGGAGTTCCATGTTCGTCCGTCCTTTAGCTGATTCCGGCACACGCGGCAAGACAGCCCATGAGAGAGGAAGGGAAAAACACAGAAAGGCACTCAGGCGTGTGGGGGAGAAGGGCCACCTGGCACCAGGGACCACGCGGAGGGTCTCAAGGACACCTTTTTGCCATGCCAACTCCAACGCAGCACAACAAAAAGTCAAATGCATTCCTTTCCAATGCATTCCTTTCGGATACAAGTAAGTTTGGGAAAGAAACAAAAGTGTGCTTGTTCTAACACTAGACACCAGCAAGAAGAACCACTATTGAAGGGAGAGTCAGCATGGAAATGAAAAGCTCATGCTCCCATGTTGTTAATCCACCCACTACCGATGCCCGCAGGGTGTCACCACCCGTCCCCGCCCTGGGGGACGGGCCAGTGCAGCAGGGGCAGTGTCCTTTGCATGTACTACTGAGGTGAGGAGAAGGCCAGTATTTTACCATTGGGATTAATTGAGCGATAGGATTCCACAGAATGAGGGATGGTTTGTTAATCAGGATGACAACACGTATAAACTTTCGGGTTTTTCACTTCAGGGAGGCAGCAGGTCTTTTTTATGCCTGAAAAACTGTTTTACGACATGCAATCACAAACACCAGACCCAAGGGACCTGCGAGGGGACCCGTGATGCAACACCCCGCCCCACACACGTGCACGTGGAGAAGGCGCCACCGGACCCTCACGCGCAGGGTGTGGGCGTGTGTCTGATCACTGACACGACCCCTAGAGTGTGCAACACCGACCAGCAGGGTGTCAGGTGTCCGGAATTGGAATTTGGAAGCACCAGCTCAGTTGGATATGAGTTAAGCCATACGTGATGGATGAAGCATGTTATTTGAAAACAAATGGTTAAAGCGAGAATGTAAAGTAGGAAAGAGGCGCGGTCAGCAGGGGAGGCAAAGAGAGGGGTCGCCAACCTATAGTAGGCTGAGTAGTAGTAATTGAAGAGTTTGATTCCGAACGTAACATTTTACTCCCATGATGATGAACTAGAAAAAATGACACAGGAGACCAATCACATTCAGGAATACTGTTAGCAGGAGCAGAAATAAAGTACAGTAGCTGAATACGCAAAGGTGGCTCAGCTCGGGCCTCTAGCACACAACTGAGAAGAAAAGTCGCATCAGGAAAAGGAGATCTGACTCAGAGAAAGAGATGAACTGGAAAGACCGGGCCCGGGTTTACGCTAACTCTCTGAGGTGGCCCCACAGAAAGTGGTGCATTCACATTTCTTTCTTTTTAGGGCCGCATGTAGGCCATGTGGAGGTTCCCAGGCAAGGGGTCGAACTGGAGCTGCACCTGCCGGCCTACGCTACAGACACAGCCACGCCAGATCCTTAACCCACCGAGCAAGGCCAGGGATGGAACCCGCATCCTCATGGATACTAGTTGGGTTCTTAACCCGCTGAGCCACAATGGGAACTCCAATATTTCCATTTCTTTGTCTCATAAATGTGGCTGCATTTCTTTAGCCTGCCCTATTTTCAAAATATAAAACAAAGGAGAGCCTTTGTTGTCTTTTTCGGCTGTGCCCAAAGCAGAAGTTCCTGGGCCAGGGATCCAACCTGCACCACAGCAGCAACCTGAGCCACAGCAGTGACCACACCAGATCCTTAACCACCAGGGAATTCTTATTAGAATTATTAGAGCATTCTTTTAATGCTCTAATCTGTAACTTCAAAGTTAGAGTCACGGTAGCAGTTTATTATTTAAAAAAGTTGAAAAATGCTGCTTTCCTATCTTCCCCTAATTTCATAAAAACCTGTGCTGGTAAATGTTTACTTTAATGCAGCTTGAATCTTCCTTCTTTCCTGTTCCTTTGCTATTTAATGACAGATAAAATCCCTTCCTGGGCCGGTAGAATGGCTCCTTTTGAAAGTTGCAGATGGGAGTGTCATAAAGAAAAAGACCTGTTCTCCTGTTTCCCGCCTCCCAGTTACCCAGTAGAAGTGAGAAAACGATGAGAGGAACACAGTTTACTGACTACCCCAAGTGCTCTGGGAACCCGAGGGGGACAGACCAGTGGGACACATTCATCACCGCAGTAAAGGACCCGAATTAGACCTGTATGTTTTTGATGCTGGGAAAGAATGCAAAATTGATAACGCCATGAAAGTGTATCATCTTGACACAGGACTCTCCTTACCCCTGCAGGGGTCATTTTTCACTAAGAACTCATCCAGCGCCATCCATCCACCTCCAACGCGGACCATGACGGTGCTTCGCAGGATTCGGACAAGCCGCAGCTGCTGGGAGTCTCCGAACTGCGGAGAGGAAGAAAGGAGACCCTCTCGTTGTCAGGAGGCACTCTCAACCCAAGGTCTGAGATTTGCGTAAGCACCCAACTCTAACTTGTTGCTTAGGTCACAGCGATTAGTACGATCTCAGAGAGAGGGGTTTGTACTGATCGGCGTTAGACGGCTGCATGCTGATTTAGCCCAAAGGAAACAGGGTGGGAAAGATGACAAAGGTTATCCCGTGTGATCCTGAAGCTCTCTTCTAAACACTGACTTTTCTTTCTTATGACAGAGACAACATTAGTAAGGCAGTATTCGAAAAATATTTCTAGCAATTGAACACAGCCATGAAAAGAAGCACTGGCCCACTCGCCCTGGGCTTCTATGCAGTAAGCTGATCCTACAGAGATTCTTCTTCAGGAAAACTTCCTCTTACACCTAAAACTGTTTCCCACTGAAGTCTGTGGGAGAAACTGGGTCATCAACTCATTTTGTGTTCTCTAAGCATTTCTGACTTCGAGAAAGTAGTAAACGAATGTGACTAATAAAACTTGCGCAGCTGAATAAAATTTCTGCATCACTAATGAACGGGTAGGCCAGTGTGTCAAAGGCTGGATTAATGTGCCATCTTAGATTTCTGTAACATAGAACCGTTACAGACACATTATTCACGTTGCAGCTTTCAACTCTAAAAGGCCTCTTAAAGCCGTGGGTACCAAAACCACTGGCCCTGAGACACTTGTCTTTTTCTTGCCCTTTCAGTGGCTCTCCAATCACTCAAGCTACAGATTCTGCTGATCTTGAATAAATGTCTAGACTGCAGGTCATTTCAGATCATAAGGTTTATGTACCGTGAAAGCCCATGAGAAATGATTTTATACATTTCAATCATTTCTAATAAGCTCATGGACAACCGAGGGAAAAAAAGCACCAGAGTGAATTTCATGGTTGCCAACCTGGCGGATACCAGAGTGAAATGAACAGTCACCTGGATATCAATAGCTGCTTTTTCAGGCAGGTAACAATTGTGACTATTTGGGCTCATGATGGATAAGCAGATCACCTTAAGTAGAAACAACTTGCTCCTTTTTTTTTTTAATCTACTTTTCAATCAACTGTACCACTGAGTTCTAGGAAGAACTCCCTAGAACGAAGCCAACCATGCCAGACACTGACACTCAGAAGGCCTGGAAAGCACAAAAAGTGCACCAGTGGGACTGGTGCAGGACCTCAAACCTTTTCAGGTCACTATTTTTCTAAGACGGTTTCCAAGCCTGGAGACTTAAACTTTCCTGGAATTGAACCTGCTCTTGCAATGGCAATTAAAATTTGAAGACCAAAATACTTATTTTGTTAGAAAAAAATTTGGTGCTGCTAATAAGCAAAGGGAAAAAAGGAGAGGATTTAAAGAAAATTACCCTTAAGAAACCAGATAATAAGACCATACACTTTTGGTCCAAGACCATGTTCAAAACAAGTTTTAAGGATATAAACAAAGTATTTTACAGAGATGATATTTCAATTATAATAAGTATGAATGATTTTCAATTTTAAGAAGCATTGTCTGACAACTGACTCTGTCTTTAGAATTGCCCTAATTTTCTCAACGGCTAAACTGTGAGACCAAGGGGGAAAAAAAAAAAAAAACCCGACAAAAAAATAATGTTGGTCTTTGTGCTTTCAGTGAATTAAATCTCTTGAGGTACTTCATCCTGTCCATAAGTAAAAGATGCTATCTTTATGACTAACTCAGAAAATAAGCAAGAACTGGATGGAAAACAAGAATAGAAAAGTAACTTTTTATGGAAATGAATGGAAGTTTTCAAAACATCCTGTTCAAGATAACTGAAAAACTATTAGAAAAAATTATGTGCTTGCAAGAAATGGGGACAATAGGTAATTGGACACTGAAGATGTCACTGGGCTTGGAAACTGAGTGGCAGGGTAAGCACTAAGACAATGTGGTCAGGGTGTGGACAGCAGGGCTGCCCCCAAAGCACAGGGTAAAACATTTTCCTTGTTTCAGTCAAAACATGATTTCTCTTCAGTTCTAAAACTCTGCTCATGACGCAGTGCTCGGGATGGTTTATACGGACTTAAATGTGAGGTCAAAATGGCATAACATACGGCTAAGGTGTCATATAAGGTACAAGAGAGAGATTTCCTCAAAAGGAAGGACAGCATTTCAGGCCTCCTGAGTTACCGTTTCTACTGAGTCTGCAAAGCCCTGAATCAGTGAAGCCGGGCACACGGTTGGCAGCTGCTCCGCACCCGTGGCCGGTGCCATGGTGCCCCTCCCTGCTGTCTTCCCAGGTCACCGCAGTGCTGGCCCTTCTCCAGCTACTCTGAGTGCATCCTTAGTGGTCAGACACCAAGGGGGCTACACTGAGACCTGAGCACAGTCCGCCCTGGGCGGCCACGAGGACTTGCCTAAGACCTACGTAGACAGTGTTACGAAAAGTAGGAACTGGAAACTGCGTTTGGGACGCTGTAGCCAGCCGAGCTACAGTTCATTATCTGGTTTCCTTAAAGGTAATCTCCTCATTTGAGACACAAGGCAGAAAGGAATCCTGGATCAAGGACCCTTAAGCGTTGACAGAAACACCACGCCAACCGACAATGTAATAGCCAGGGGACAGCATGGGAAAGACCGGCCAGGGCAAAAGCTTTAATGACTATGAGGTCAAGTTAAAAAAAAACCATGGGCAACTTGAGAATACATTCCACTGGTTTATACCTGATTTCCCAGGAAGAACTGATAAAAAAAAAAAAAAATGAAAAATGGAAGAAAGATACAATTAGTTCGACAGGAAACTTTCTGTATGACTCTAGAACATACATATACACACACACCCACACACACACGTTCATATCCCGGGCTTTTGGACATAATACCTAGTTTAGAAGTGCACAGGTACCCATCCTTCCCAACTTCAAATCATCAGAGGAGTTCCCACTGTGGCTCAGCAGTAATGAACCCACCTACTATCTATGAGGATGTGGGTTTGACCTCTGGCCTCACTCAGTGGGTTAATGATCCCAAGTTGCTGTGGCTGTGGTGTGGGCCGGCAGCTGCAGCTCCAATTCGACCCCTAGCCTGGGGACCTCCATATGCCACAGATGCCATCCTTAAAAAAGAAAGAAAAACAAAAACAAAACAAAAAACCTTCTATGCAAGTGTTTTAGAAAGTCTTTGGGTTTCAAATCTAAGTTAGAAATTCAAATATGGAGATGAGTATTTTTCACTGTGGAAACAGAAAAGTAAAATGATGTTTCTTTTGTGAGTAAGCTGTGGGACGAGGGACATTAGCACATTTCCCACGTGGCTACTGCCAATGAGAAATGTTCCCCAAAGAGAAAAAGAGTGACACAACCCTAGTGAGTGTTTTGAAGGTGAACTGAATCACTGAGATTTAAATTTAAAAACTTTTCTGCCGAAGTGGAAAACACTGCCTCTTTTTGCCGTTTATAAAAATGGGTCCACGTTGTTCATTTCCCGGCTTGGAGTAGCTTTGTTTTTGAAAATATGACGACTTACCTCTAAACACCCGTAAGATATATTATGAAGGAATATGAAGCCACCTACATAGAGGAGCTGTGTTTTCTTGTGTATTTTTTTCTCCTTAAAAGGAATGTACATGTCGTCCATGTGAAAGACATGGCCCAACACACAACATGCAAGCTGTCTTTGTGGAATTTAAAGGGACAGAAGGCAGAGTTTCACACACCGTCCCATTTTGATGGAAGGCGAAAGGAAATGATCAGCATTCCTGGGAAACAATGCTGATCAAATGTTCAATGTTTCACCCTTTCAGGGAAGGACACAGCCGTCTCGAAAACTTACCCTGTACTTGTTATCTCCGATCTGTTCCACTTGGAATCGCTTCGCACATTTGCACTTAGCTACCTGCCTTGTCACCTGCCAAAAGCAACGAGACCATGTTCACTTTTCACCTTAAACATGACATTACGGAATCCTCAAAGCCTTGCCACAATCCCTCATCACGGAAATAAAGGAAACAGTGGCACCAATCGTGCCCGAGGTCGGGCGAGCGCACGGGGCAGCTGGAGGCTGGTGGGGGTCGGGGGGAGGTGAGCAAAGCTACCTCATCTTCGATTTTGTCGGCGTCCGTGATGGGCTTATATGCATCCTTATTGGGGTGAAGGGCGGCTACAAATTCATAGTAGTCGATGTAGCCGTCGCCGTCCCTGTCGAAGATGTCTGCGACCGCGCTCATCTCCAGACGGCTGGTGGGGAACTCTGCCGTGTTCAAGACAACAGGTACGGAGCGTCACGGGGGTCACCGAGAAAGAAAAGGTAAGGAATTTAAAGTGCGACCGGAGCAATCTGACACAGACACGCTCTGGGTGAACCCCCGCCGGTGTGAACGCATCCATCCCCTCTCATATTCATCCCTGACTCTTTCCGGTGCAAATACCTCCCTCCTGGTGAGAATTCACCCTCTCAGCCAATTTCAGTTACACGACACAGCGTTAGCAACTCTGTCCCCACGCTGCACACGTTAGAGCCTCAGACCTGATTCAGCTGAAAATGTGTCCCTTTTACCAGCCTCTCCCCACTTCTCCCACCTCCCAGCCCCTGGAAACCGCTGGTCTACCCTCTGTCTCTGTGAGTTTGACTTTGTTTAGGCTCCACATACAAGAGACAATGAAGATATTCTAAGTCCTACGACAGCCCCACTGAAAGGTGATGGATTTTCGACTTACAATAATATTTTACAAAAAGACTTAAGTCTTTAAAAAGTCATGTTAACTTGTTAATGCTGTCCCCAGACATTCTCCATTGTACATTTTAATCATCGTGAGGCCAACTCAGTTATCAGGATGATCAAATGTATTAAAATCCTTAAAAAAAAAAAAAAAAAAAAATCTCTGAGGAGTTCTTGCCATGGCCCAGCAGGTTAAGAATCCAACTGCAGCAGCTCGGGTTGCTGCTGAGGTGCAGGTTGGATCCCTGACCTGGTGCAGTGGGTTAGAGGATCCAGCATTGCTGTGGTGTAGGTTGCAGCTAAGGTTTGGATTTGATCCCTGGCCTGGAAACTTCCATATGTGACAGGTGTGGCCATTAAAAAAAAAAAAAATTCCTTGATTTACATCATCCAAACACAACCACTATATATGTGATCTGAACTTACCTTTAATTATTATTAGGATGAATCTTATGCAATGTCTGTTTTTCTAGGCTAAAGAGTGTTGTAATACTAGCAAATTTCACATGGTCCAACTATCACTTTGAGTAAATTGTATGGAATTTACTAAGAATGGCTTCTAGGAACATCAGCCAGAGAAATCCCATATACCTGACTAAACTGTCAAATGAGAAGATGATGGAAGACCTTAAGAATTTTTATAGTGTTCTCATTTCCTGCTAATGACAGTATTAGATCAGAATGGGAATTAGCACAAAAAAGGCAAGAGACAGGCTCGCACTGATCGATGTGCGATTTTAGGCTAGACAACTCGATCTGAGAATTGAGGATTATTAACCTCATTACCGTAAGGGCACAGCAGCCTGGAGGGACTGCGTTTATCTGTGGTTATAGTCAGCAGGTGTGCCCAAAGCCATAAACTCGAACCAAGGACACATTTTTTTGAGGGCAGTGACTTCACAGCCAAGTTTAAAGGTGATGCTTCATGAGTAACACAAGCTCCCCGGGTTTAAACTGTGCTCAGTTCCTTTCAATACATTGGTCACAGAGCTTCTCTTAGGACTTACTTGAGGAAAGAATCCCGTCAATAAATTCTTGTCGGGTTATTTTCCCATCCTGGTCCTTATCGATCCTCCGGAAAAAGTCCATCACTCGGGATTTCTTGTGGTTCATCCACCGCATGTACTTTTTGCGCCAGATATCGAAATCGAAGTTGGCGAATTCCCTCAGCTGGAAAGGGTGAAAGGCATGTTGACTGAGCTACTGCTGTGCTCGAATTACATCTTATACAACCTGATAATGTTATTTCTAACGATCTTCTAGAAAACACACACATCGCCCCTGCAAATACAGGTGTGATCTTGCAAAGGGGACTCAATCATCTGTTTCCTGAAGTTTATTTATTACTGTCACTGTTTTTTCTTTACAAATAGAGGAACCATATAAAACTCCTCAAAAAGCCAAACTACAATATCCTAAGATAAATCATAATGGAAAAGGATATTTAAAAAATGCATATATATGTATAACTACATCACTTGGTTATACAGCAGAAATTAACATAACACTGTAAATCAACTATACTTCAATTAAAAAAAAAATCCCACTATTTTGGAAGTTGCCTTGTGGTGCAGAGGGTTAAGAATCTAGCATTGCTGCAGCTGTGGCTCGGGTTCGATCCCTGGCCTGGGAACTTCCACATGCCATGGGTGCGGCAGAAAAACAAACACTATTTTGAAAATTGAGAACAAAAAGGT
The DNA here is from genome assembly GCF_054392235.1 of Sus scrofa. Lineage (NCBI taxonomy): Eukaryota > Metazoa > Chordata > Mammalia > Artiodactyla > Suidae > Sus > Sus scrofa. The sequence continues at coordinate 37,851,636 of NC_139389.1, read as the reverse complement.
CAGAAATTCTGATAGTGCTGAAGTCAGAGAGGTGGTGTGGCCCAAGCTGACGTTAACGCCGTGCCCTGGGGTGCAGGCCCAGCTCCACAGCCCCTATCTAACCCCTCTCACACTGTGCCACCAGCCCTGCTGAACTCCCCACCTTCTAAAATTTTCAAGTTCCAGCATCTGAAACCCTCAACTGCAGATCACAGGGTATATACATAATTAAAAGAGCTGCATTATGAATGATGATGGTTGCCAGCTGATGCTTCCAGCAAACGCAGGTCAAGGCTGACCTTTTCCTAAGGAGTCAGTTTCTGATTATGTTAAAAACACATCTGTTTTTTAACCTTGATTCCCTAAACCCCAAATTCCATTTATCAGGGTTTATTTCCCCATAAAAATGTACTCATACTTGTGACATTCATTTTAGAAGTAAAACAGGCACTCAAACATCAAGAGTTTATTTATTGGAGTTCCCATTGTGGCTCAGCACACCTAGTATCCATCCAGGTTCAATCCCTGGCCTCGCTCTGTGGGTTAAGGATCCAGTGTGACCTGTGCTGTAGGTGGCAGACACAGCTTGGATCTGGCATTGCTGTGGCTGTGGTGTAGGCTGGCAGCTGCAGCTCCGATTAGACTCCTAGTCTGGGAACCTCCATATGCTGCGTGTGCGGCCCTAAAAAGCAAAAAAAAAAAAAAAAAAAAAAAAAAAGTCTGTGCATCTGTTATCAGAAAGGTTGAGAAGTCCATGCTTTGGCATTGCGTTACATTGAATGAGGGCAAATGACAATCTGGTGGCGAAGGTGTGGGTTTTCTTACCTCTTCCAGTCTGTCCAAGGCATCGTTCAGCTTTCTCCTCCTCTCCAAGGCCAGGAGCCAGACCTGCTGCCATTTGCTGACCAGTAAGTTGACCCTGGGATTCTTGGTTTCGATTTGTGTCTGGGACCCAGAGGGATAGAAGCTTGAGGCTGGGAAGCGTTTTCCTGTTAAAATAGGACGGTGGTTAGGACGGCAAAGTGTCCGGGGTTTTGAAATCTATTAGGACTTGACCTTGACGATTCGGAATCACCCTGATTACTGGGGGTTCCAAGTAGAAACACCCTAATTTAGATGATGCGTGATGTCTGGGTCCTTAAGAAGGATCACAGAGCACCCAGAGACAGCAGAGAAATCTGTGTGACAGGAGCCCTTGGGTCCTGGAACACGTTCCATAAATTCACGATGAACTTCCAGCCTAAGACCTGCGCCGATTTGGTGACCAGCAGCCGAGGGTCCCCCTCTTTGCTTCCATGTATGAGAACGGTTCCAGCAAACCCAGTTCTTTGAGGAAGGGGCTGGGAGGAGGGAGGTGTGGGCAGGGGACTCCAGGCGTTCGCTGGAGCCACAGCAAGATGCCACAAATTCCCCATCAAGGACCGAAGTGTTTGCCCAGGATCCCACCTCCCCGAGTCCGCTATCCACTGAGACTGTCTGCCCTGCATCACCTCACATCCTAACCCCCGCCCTCCTATGGTCCCCCCTCATTCTGGTTATTGCTCACGAGAGTTTCTATAACTTCACAGAGCGTTTCCTCATCTAACTAAATGGCTCAAAACAACCTGGGAAAATCAATTTCTGGCCCATGATTCTAAAGGAAATCTGTGTCCAAGCGGAGGTTTGCCCAGAACGCCTAACCCCCGTGGGACTCTGTTAAAAAGATCACGAGCGAATATTTATCCCAGAGGCGTGCTAAGCACTCCATCCCCATCAGCTCATTAACTCTTCACCACAGTCCAACGAGACTGTCACTCCCCTTTTACAGACCAGCAAGTAGAGGCTCAGGGAGGGTTTAAGTAACGTGGCCAAGGTTCCATGTCCCAGCTGGGGGGTGGGGACAGCCAAGCAGCCTGTGCCCAGTTCCCAACCACTTTGTCCCCTTGCCTCCTTGGGCAAAACATGACTGCGACAGGCCCCCAGCCATATTTTACTAAGGCACCATTCAGAAATACACAAAACTGCCTGGTACAAATCGTCCTTCTTTGAAAGCTTATCCACACTAGCTACTACTAGTTCATGTCAATTCCTTGGGTCAAGGCAGCCTAGGAAGTACGTACATAGGGCTGGAAGTCATAGGAACATGAGCAAAATCTATCAGATGCTTGTCACGAATGAGCAGGCAGGTCGTGACCTTTATCCAGGTCATGGTCACTCCTGTTCCATTCCAGCTGAAGGTTATTTATATAACAGAAGCAAAGGGAGACCATTCAAAGGGGGTGACTGATTGCTGTTCTTGCTGCAGATTTTTCTAATTTCTTCTGGCTAATCTGAACGATGGACTTCGAGCACATGGAGTTACATATAGAGACCTGCATCTGTCTTTTTAGTTTTAAATAAGTTGCTCTAATACTTAGCCCATGTATTCTTTCACGACAATCTCATAGAGAGCCCGTGGAGAATCACTACTTGGTCCAAAGTTTTCAAACCTTAACTCAAAATAAAGGAAACAAACTTCCTCGCTTAACAATCCCCTTTTTTTCCTTTTTTTTTTTGGTTTTTGTTTTGTCTTTTTAGGGCCATGCCTGCAGCACATGGAGGTTCCCAGGCTAGGGGTTGAATCAGAGCTGTAGCCGCTGGCCTACACCAGAGCCACAGCAACTCGGGATCTGAGCTGTCTGTGACCTACCCCACAGCTCACGGCAACGCTGGACCTTTAACCCACTGAGCAAGGCCAGGGATCGAACCTGCATCCTTATGGATGCTAGTTGGGTGCGCTAAACCCTGAGCCATGATGAGACCTCCTAACCATCCTCATTTTAGAGAGAGTGGGCCTTGCTTACTTCCGGCTCGCCCCTTATCCAAGACCGGGATGTGGGACTGCAGGGAGGAGGGGTCAGCAGCTCTCCTCTTGTAGGTCTTGGTGACTTTATCCACATCAGGTTGTTTCCTGGTCATTTCCTCCATGAAGCTCTGGAAGAACGAAATGATGTCAGTTAGATAAACATATACCATGACGGACTTGCACTCAGCCAAAGAAATGAAAGCATGTCATTTGCAGCAACATGGATGGACCTAGAGACTATTATACTAAGTAAAGTAAGTCAGAGAAAAAAAACAAATACATGGTATCACTTGTGGATGTCATACGGGAAATCAAAAAAAAAACAAAAACAAAAAAAACCAAAAGATACAAACGACCTTATTTGCAGAACAGAAACAGACTCAGAGACCCTGAAAACAAACGTAGAGTTCCCAAAGTGGGCAGGTGGGAGCGGGGAAGGGTAGACTGGAGGTCTGGGATTGGCATGTGCAGATGGAGGTGTATGGATGAGTGGCCGATGGGGACCTGCCGTACAGCACACAGAGCTCTGCCCAGTATCGTGGGATGGTCTGCGTGGGAAGAGAATGTGAAGGAAAATGGACGTGTGGATACGAATAACTGAGTCACTTTGTTGTAGAGCAGAAATGATCACAACCCTGTAATTCAACTACACTTCGATAAAAGTTTAAAAGACACAAGTATACTAGAGAAGACCACCTTTAGAAATGAATTAGAAAAAAAGGATGAAAGGAACACAGGATTATTTCTGAAAAAGGAATAAAACAGCATGTCTTATCTAAGGGGGAAAAAAAATCTAACCATCATAATATAGCATTTACTCATTTCTAAAGACTACAGGAGTTCCCTGGTAGCTCAGCAGGTTAAGGGTCTGGCATGGTCACTTCTGTGGCGCAGGTTTGATCTCTGGCCAGGAGCTTCTGCATGCCAGGGCGTGACAAAAACAAAAACCAAAACCAAAAACCGAAACCCAAACAATAAAATTAAAAAAAACACAAAGACTATCTATCAGGAGTTCCTGTCGTGGCTCAGTGGTTAACGAATCCGACTAAGAACCATGAGGTTGCAGGTTCGATCCCTGGCCTTGCTCAGTGGGTTAAGGATCCAGCATTGCCGTGAGCTGTGGTGTGGGTCGCAGATGTGGCTTGGATCCTGCATTGCTGTGGTTCTGGTGTAGGCCGGCGGCCACGGTTCCAGTTGGACCCCTAGCCTAGGAACCTCCATGTGCCACAGGAGCGGCCCTAGAAAAGGCAAAAAAAAAAAAAAAACCCCAAACCAAAAAATAAATGAAGACTGAAATGCTGTAGCTGGTAAGTAACTACAGCATCATGAAGGCAATCTGCTTTAGACTGAGGACCACAGGGGAGCAGCTGGGTGAGAAACACAACCTGTGAGATGGCACAGCTCCCCTCCATAGCGAGAGGTTTAGGGTTAAGGTGGCTTTGATCTGCCCAGACACAAAGCAGCCACAGGAAACGTGGACACATTTAAAATACCCCCCTCAGGAAGTACACTCTGCCAAGGAGGGTCACAGTCATTCACATGCATTTCACAGGGTGGACTGTCTGGCCTTTTCCCTCATCTCAGGCTTCCCGCTGCAGGGAGCAGGTGACCAGGATGTGTCACAGAGACGGAGATGGGAAAAGTGGTGGGAGGAGGACGAGGCCCACTAAAGTGAGAAATGAAGCAACACAGGTCTTCAGTGTCTCCCAAACCGGAGAATGCCGATCACTTTGGTACCCTGGACAACAGAGAACACGGCCCAGCACACTTCAGGGCCATCACAGGCATCAAGTTCTTTCTTTCTTTTTTTTTGGCTGAGCCCATGGAATGCAAAAGTCCCCAGGCCAGAGACTGAACCTGTACCACTGCAGTGACTAGAGCCATAGCTGTGACAATACCAGATCCTTAACCTGCTGAGCCACCAGGTAACTCCAAGTTATCAATTTCTTATACTTTTATTAAAATACAACAACAGTGTTACCTGCCTAGCCAACTAAGCTGACACTTCCTGATTCTCCTCATAAATGCATTTTTTTCCTTTTTATGGCCACACCTGCAGCATATAAAACTTCCTGGGCTAGGTAGGGGTCAAAGTGAAGCTGCAGCTGCGGTCTATACTACAGCCATAGCAACACTGGATCTGAACTGCATCTGCAGACTACACTGCAGTTTGCAGGAACGCCGGATCTTTAACCCACTGAGCAAGGCCAGGGATTGAACACGAATCCTCTTGAGATATCAGGTCCTTACCCCGCTGAGTCACAACGGGACTCCAATAAACACATATTGAACAGACAAGTAAGCAAACAAATAATTCAGTGTGATGCATGTCATTTCAGAACGGGAAAGAGGCGGGCTGTACAGAAGTCATGTTTTGAGCGATTGAGCAAGACGACATGTTCCCTTAGAGACATGACGGTCTTCTCGGGAGGTGCTGAGCAGCAGAGAAGATGCAGACATGGACCAGTAAACCGGGGGGGGGGGGGGGGCCAGTGGAGGGGGGAGAGAGAGACCTATGGGCAGTGAGGACAGGATGCGGGGGGGGGCAGGGCAGAAGCCCAGCTCCATGGAGCCAACAGGAAGGAACGTGACAAAACCAAGGGACTGGGCAGAGCAGCCTGGACAGCGGTGGAGGCGGAAACGCAGGGAGGACGGGATGGAAGGACCGCGGTTTACCTGGTGTTCCGCGATGAGGGCCTTCACCTCCTCGATCTCCTGGGGGATGACCTCCTTGTCCTTGTCAGTCAGGGTGGTCTCGGCCCACTGCAGCCAAGCCAGCAGCGCCTCCAACAGCTCCTGCTTAGCGATGAGCCCGGCCAGGGCGCTGGCCAACCTCTGCTGGTGCTGCTTCGCCCAGGCCAGCACCTGTCGGGAGAACAGAAACTTCCTGGATTTCTTCCATCTCAGGGAAGAAGTCAACCGATGGAAAATACCCGGCATGTCAAGGTAAATGAGGCTCTCTGTAGATCCCATCAGTGGTACCAAGACCCAGTCTGCGGAGCATGTGGGAGCCCTTTGCGATGCTGGGCAGCCTCAGGAGCTTGGAGACCTACATCCACACCCCACCTCTGCCCCCAGGCTTCCCTTTCCTTTTAATTCATTTATTTTTTTTGGTCTCTTTTTCTTTTCTTTTTTTTTTTTGCTCTTTAGGGCAGCACCCACAGCACATGAAGTTCCCAGGCTAGGGGTCGAATCGGAGCTGTAGCCGCAGGCTTACACCACAGCCACAGCAATGCCAGATCCTTAACCACCAAGTAAGGCTGGGGATTGAACCCACGTCCTCATGGATACTAGTCAGGTTCCTTAACCACTGAGTCACAATAGGAACTCCTCCTTTTGATGTAAGTAAGTTCAAATATGCATTCCCTCATGGATCAGGTAGGCTCACTCCATGAGGCACAGGGTGGAGATAAAAACAGCTAAGATCCAAAATACAGAATGAGTTTACTTGTGTGTACAGTTCACTCCCCAAGCACACCCTGCTTGGGAAAGCCTATTCACTCGATGTGGTATGGAAATATTTGCCTTTTTGTCTATCAGGGACATACTGCAGAATTCCCTTAACTTTTTTTTTTTCTTTTTTGGCTGCACTTGCAGCCCACGGAAGTTCCCAGGCCAGGGATTGAATCCGAACCAAAGCTGCGACAACGCTGGCTCCTTTAACTCACTGTGCCAGGCCGGGAATTGAACCAGCAGCACCACAGAGATGAGCCAGATCATTAACTCCCTGCACCACGGCGGGAACTCCTAATACTCTTTAATTTTTTAAAGAAAAGCAGGTTGCAGGACAGGTAATACTCAGAGGAATGGTCTCCTGAAACACATTTTTCTCTGCAGAGGCCCCATGGTCCCTCGGCTGGAAATGCACTGTTAACTCCTCAAGTTTCCACGTCACCCCCTTCCCCCCCCGCAGTCTCAAGGCTACCGACCTCCTCGAACCTGGCCCGGATGATGGTGATCCAGTGCTTGATGGTGGTGATGGAGTCCGGGTGGCAGATGGCCAGGATCGCGTCCCCCATGGTGGTGGCCTTATTGAGGGCGGTGCGCTTTTCCTCCAGCCTCTTCATGAATTCCTACGGCAGAAAAAAAGACGCCTGTCAGCTGTGGGCCTGGGCTGAAAACAAAACGCCAGTCACGTCCACCAGACAGAGTTACGCCAATAAGCAAAGACTAAAGGCAGTTTACTAACTGCTGGAAACCATCCGCTCATTGACAAATGAAGGGAGGGGAAGTTACAAAAAACTGGATAAAGTACTTTCTAACACCATCTCAAAATACAGGTCTAGGATCATGGCTTGTGCTTTATAAAATACACTCTTCAGTAACACACTCGCCTCAACTTGATTATCAATACACTAGTTTACTATAGAATTGGGAGTGACACTAATCCCAGAGGTAGAAATAATATTGATTCAAAAGCGTGAAGACAAGGAGATTAGCGTTTAAAGCGGCTTTAACTGCAACAGGAATAGATACCAAAAAGTGCCAAGGGAAGAGAGCAGGCTGGCAGTGAAGTAGAAATGGCTGGGCTGTGGGTGTGAAGGAGTCAGGTGAGGCTGGATCAAGGGGGCCTGACAGTGGCCATCTCTGTGAAAAGTGTCCCTTTCAAATCAACCTTTTTTTTTTTTTTTAAATAAAGACCTCACATACAAACTATACTTCTTCATCAAAAGGAATCCACGGATGCATGCATGGATCACGGAACTCTGAAAGCTGAAAAATGAGGACCTCTGCCCTAAAACATGTGAGACGCCTCCCAAAGCCTGCACTGAATTTCAAGAATCCACTGACCACCCCCCCACCCCGCCCCCGATCCATCTGGACCCCTTTCTAAGATGAGGGTGCCAGAGGCTGCAGGCGTGGATGGCACTGGTGTAACCCACGTCGTGGAGCCCGGGGTCCTTTGTTACTAGCACGTCTAGTGACCTTTGTTTCTAGCCTCTAAAGCAGCTGTCATATGCCTCCTACTCTGGCGTGTTTCGGTGATAAAACAATCGGTTTGACTACACCTCTACCATGTAGAGCGCCACAAAGTCAAAGACTGCATCTTATCGGCTTTGTACCTTTGTGACTGAACAGACGCTCTTTAACCCTTTATCTTCCCATTTTTACTGGTGGGGAGTCAAGGCTGAATTACTCTGTAATATGATCTACTATTTACGTTTTTTCCTTTTTCTTCAGGCTGCCCTGCCACACATGGAGTCCCCGGGCCAGGGATCACATCTGAGCTGCAGTTGAGATCTATGCCACAGATGCGACAACGCCGGATCCTTAACCGACTGTGCCTGGCCGGGGACTGGACCTACAGCCCAGAGCTGCAGAGATGCTAGAGATCTCACTGCACCACAGCGGCAACTCCGACCTTTTTTTTTTTTTTTTGTCTTTTCCAGGGCTGCTTCCTCCAGGACATAGAGGTTCCCAGGCTAGCAGTCTAATCAGAGCTATAGCTACTGGCCTACGCCAGAGCCACAGCAACACGGGATCCAAGCCACGTCTGCGACCTACACCACAGCTCACAGCAACGCGGGATCCTTAACCCACTGAGTGAGGCCAGGGATCGAACCTGCAAACTCATGGTTCCTAGTACGATTCATTAACCACTGTGCCATGAGGGGAACTCCTGACCTACTTTTAAAATATTGTGACCTACTTTAAAAACATTTAAATTTCCCCCAGTATAGACCCCCACTTCAAGTGAAAGAAAAACCTGACTCGGAAGAGAGAAAACCAGAGCTTGCTCAGAGCTGTGCTTCTCCAGAGGACGACTGGTCCAGCCATGTGCTTGTAATCGCTGCCCCGCCTGGGAGATGGGTCCTGCCTGATGCTGTGCCCTGGCCAACAGCTCCCTCCTGTATCTGGGCTCCCCCAGGCCCATCCCATCTAAGCACTGCCTTCAGCGATTTGCGCTTATGTGGGAAAGTTTGCCACTTTTAGAAATTAGATTATACTAAGAAGTCTCTAGTCTTAGGGCCAAGAAATGAAATAGTCTGTCTTTCTTCTATCAGAGAATATGTCAAGGGAAGCAGAAGAAATGAAAAGGAATGAACTGTGTTACTGCAAAATATGATTATTACAAAGAAGGCCTTTATAAAATTGCATGACATTTCATGCTATTTAAAAATACTTAAAGATTATTTGCTATAAAAGCCACTACCCCGGCCCCCTGATGTTTCTGGGGGTTTCCTGGCCCTGTGGTGATGGTGGTGACTGGGAGTGGGTTCAGATATGCACCCTGGGCTTCAGAGGACACTTGGAGACCCAAACCCAAGTGTGTCACGGGGACCCAATGACGCCTGGTGGTCAGCCTGCAGTAACATAAACGAGATTTTCAAAATATCCAACTCAATCACAAATTTACAGTAAATGTGGTGTAACTTTCCTGCTCTTACAGACTAGCTTCAACTAAGAGGTGTGGGCAGCCTTTCATTCCTCCAGACAGTGTTACACAAGCTCATATCCCTTTTAGTAACAGTAAGACAGTATTCCATTGCTATTATCGGTCAGGCAACCCATCACTGAGAGAGGGTCATCATTAAAATAGGAAGTCTCCACAGATGATGTCATCCACGCTACACTGGGATGAATGATGTATTTCCAACTTGACCTTGAAACACAAGGTTATTCAGTCGTGTTAAAAAAATCCTTTAAAGTTAATGGGAAATGCTGACATCAATACTACAGTGCAAATTCCTGACTTTCAGAGTCAAAGACGAAAAAAAAGCCATCCATTAGGAGCTACCTAGACTCGTCTCTTAAGGGTTTTTCTAGTTCTATGTATCATCACAGGAAAAATCTTGACCTGAACACTCAATGGCCAGACTTTTACTTATAGTATATATCACATGTAATCAAGTGATATATATACTACATATAACTACAGTACATATACATAGCTATTACAGAACTGATTTTTAAATTTATATTAAATTTAACATTTATAACTTATACTATGGGTTACTTCTCAAAAGAATTTAAAGAAGCTCTTCTTTTTTTTTTGGTCTTTTGTCTTTTTAAGACCACACCGGCAGCATATGGAGGTTCCCAGGCGAGGGCTCTGATACGAGCTGCAGCTGCTGGCCTACACCACAGCCACAGCAACGCAGGATCCGAGCCACGTCTGTGAGCTACACCACAGCTCAGGGCAATGCCAGATCCTTGAGCCACTGAGCAAGGCCAGGGATTGAACCTGCAACCTCATGGTTCCTAGTCGGATTCATTTCTGCTGCACCATGACAGGAACTCCTGAAGCAGCTCTTGATTAAAAACAGAATTGGCAGAGGCTTAAAAATAAAACTCAAAGACCAGTTGTTCAACTACCTGCTGGTCTTCCTTACAAAGGTAAAAACTATTAATTTGCAATCCTAATGGTGTAATTTCATAAATGCCACACTAAGGAAGTTTCATCTTTGAAATGAACGTACATGCGCAACAGAAGTGACCAGTTTTGGTCAGGAGCCAAATAACCCCCTAGAGAAACAGGCTTCCTAGAGAGAGTGCCTATTTTTAGAACAACCATCTCCTGCAAAGAAAACATAAAAAGACAGCTACACACGTGTGCGGAGGGGCAGGGGGCAGGGCTTATGTGAGCAAGGAGAACCCAGGCACATTCTCCAATGTGCCAGATCCTTCCCTGCTTCTCAGGAAGGAACATGCTCAGGCAACCCCAAGTCTGTTTTCTCTATTTGCTTGGCTTTCTCATTTAGTTTTACTGCACATTAATATAACTCACTTTATGCTGATCGATGAGCGTCCGAAGTGCATCTTCATCGTCTGGGAGAACGCCATGGAAACGAAGGGTCTGCTCGGCTTCCGCCAGCCACTCCAGGAGGGCGTGGACCACCGCGTGAAACTCCTCTGCCTAATGGTTCACACACACCCCCCCCGGAAGAGATTCCCAAACATGCTTGTTAGGAGGGCAGATTCTTCCACTCGATGGAAAGAAAAAAAAAAAGCCTCGAATTTAAATTGGTTCCTGGGATGCATTGTTCCCGTGAAAAAGATAAGAGTTACAGTGCTTGCATTTTACGAATGTAAGAAGACACCTAACGTATCAAGAAGGCCTAGAGGAAGAAGAATTCACATTTTCACACTCTGATTTTAGATGACCGGCAGCCCGCCAGGCAGTTGGAAAACATGCTCAAGAAGCACTTTTCTGTGAAAATTAGGAAGCTCTCCCTGTGGGTAACTGACATTCCCTGGGCAGGAGCTGGGGGAGGACCCAGCAAGGATGCTCTAAGAACTTCCTCCCCATGAGGGTCCTGGCTGACACACGGAGCCCGTGGTCCTTCGGGGGAACGGGTCCCGCTGGGGTTCAGGACCATGGTCAGCACTCCCCTCGCCGTCACTGCGGCCCTCACCTGGCGCAGGGCCGCCTCCAGCCGGGTCTGCTTGGATATGGAGAGCGCGCACACGGTCTCCCAGCGCGTGCTCAGCTCCTGCATCTGGACCCGGACCCAGGAGGAGTCATCCCGGCTGCCCTCCACGAGCTCCCGGGCAGAGCGTTTCAGTGCCTGCACGCTGCTGGTCCTCTTCCCCAGCTCCTTCTGGAAGACCTAGGAAAACCAAATTAAAAAAAAAAAAAATGAATTTCCGATGACAAAGCCAAGACAGGAACTCGTCCTATGTGAGGTATGTCTGCGCACACCACATCAGGTACTGCCAAGGCCTACAGCTTAAGGACCCATGTTTTCTGCAGAATCTTTAGAAAATACAAGACACACAACCAGGCCTGTATCAACTGGCTCATTTTTTTAAGACATGGATATTCCTGTTTTACAGAATTCGATGAAACGGAGTGCTAATTTTTATTTTTATTTTTTGCTTTTTAGAGCTGCACCTGCAGCATATGAAAGTTCCTGGGCTAGGGGTTGAATCAGAGCCGCAGCCAAGAGCTACACCATAGACACAGCAACGCTGGATCTGAGCTGCACCAGTGACCTATACTGCAGCTTTCAGCAATGCTAGATCCTTAACCCACTGAGTGAGGCCAGGGATCGAACCCAGGCATCCTCATAGACACTCTGTTGGGTTCGTAACTTGCTTGAGTGACAACAGGAACTCCCACCTGGCTCAATCTTGTAATGTTCTCCTGAGCAAATGCTACTTTTTAAATGACACGGTGGATTTAAATGATGGTGTCATCCTTCGTCATCTTCAATCCCACACTAAAATGCATCACGTTTTTTTTCCGTGACAGTTTATTATTTAACTGATTAATTTATTATCAATCTTATTTGGCTGTGCCTATGCCATGTGGAAATTCCTAGGTCACAGCAGTGACAATGCCAGATCCTTAACTGCTAGGTCACCAGGGAATTCCCAGTTAATTTTTAATTTGATTTCTATTTTATATTGGAATATAGTCGATTTAACAAAGCAGTGTCAGTTTCCCTTAAACACTCACATCTATCATTTCCTTCTCACATCCTTCTGAGAGCCTTTAATACACTGTCCCAATCCCACTGGAACCGTCCGTGGCCGTTCCCAGTGTGTGCTGGCCACCTCGCTGCCCCCCATCAGCACACACACCCAAGGGACTGACCAATGGCCAAGCGGCCCTCGGAGGCAATGGCAGGGATCCCTGGGTGGTGGGGGTGGAGAGTATGGGCTTGACACACTGTCTTTTTTTTCTAGAACAATCCTTTGGCATGCCTTTTGCAGCATTCTCAGCCCTAAACCATAATATCACCTGAATCCTTATCTGTCACCTTGGAGGAAAAGCTTTTTTCTCTCCCGCCTCGTGTTGATGAACCATGATGGTTCAAATGTCTTATTTTGTCCACAGACTTAATCCCTCTCTAACCAAAGTCCCTGCTTTGACTCTGAGCTTTCAAATGACCAGCTTCACATAGAAACTAAAATTAACTTATTTTTCTAAGAAATCATCACAGATGCATATTATGGAGCACATTTTATCATTTTGGCTAGGCCCATGAATTCCCATTTGCTACTCAGATCACTGATAGAAGTGAGCCCACAAAGAATAATCCAAAAACAGTGTGATGAATTTTTGGCTGGTTTTACGCTGAAAGCATCAAATGAGATGTGCCCGCAGAGACGCACACAGCCGCACAGGGCTCGAAGGTGACAGCATCCAACGGACAGCATCCGTTTGTGACAGGACTGGTCTGACAGCTCTGAGTCAGCTTGCCAAAGGACTTTGTATACTTCTTATTGGGCCTTCCAATTGCATTACTAATGCTGAATGATTAATTCATTTTTGTTGACCTTTGGTATGTTAAAAAACCTGGCAAGTGCCTAGGGGAGTAAATATTTAGACAGTGAGCTTATAAAAATTGCATTTATGTGAAAAGTAACATTACTTTCTTCATTTCTCATTGAATGAGGGCCAGGGAATGGAAACGTCTGTATTAATCATGCACAAAACATTTATTTCAATACAGGCAAAGCAACCCAACTTAAAGTTCTGAAACTGTCTGTCGGCCTGCTCTATGGATGTTCTTCATCTATTCTTTTATTTTCTGTTCATGATCAAACGTAGCAAACGCTCTTCTATGGAAGTAATGAGACAGTGGGACCACGAAAGGGGAAAAAAAACATGCAAAAGGACCAGCCATTTCAAAAAAGCACAGGTCGGATCAAAACAGCCTCATCAGGGAGATAGAAAGAGAACATTTTAAAATGAAATAAATGTTCTGAACTCAAAAATTACAGGGAGAAAATATGACATGAACTCCAGGGCAGTGCTATAAGCTAATTGGACAAGAGCCAGCCTTGACACCGCCCTCTGCATTGGTACAAGGCTTCAGGTCGTTTTTAAGGTGAAGCTGTAACACAGCATTTGATCATAATTTAGGACCAGGACATCTCAAATTATCCATCTCCTTTGGTCTGCACCACAGTTCAACACACATATCTGGAGACGGCAAGGAAACCAATCTCCTTGAGGTAAGGGTCAAGCCCTTAATGGCATATGCTACTGTCTCACAAACACAGAGTTCAAGGGTCAAGGTTAAAACCGTTTTGAAAAAATAAAAGGAGCTGAACAGGACCCCCACAGGTCATGTCACAAATCTCATCTTGAAGCAATGACCTAGTTCTGGGCCCCCCGAACGAATGATTTTAAATTCTATTACATAATGATTTAACTGCATAACCAAAGATCGTAAAACATTCCCAAAACATGTTTTGAAGCGCCAGACCATGAAATCGCTTTCCAAGTTCTAGCAAGGCTTTGGCTATGGAAATGAAAAACAAAAGCATTTCCCTGGCACGAAAGTAATTTTCTGCATCACTTTTTTTTTTTTTTTTTTCCCTTCTTTGGCTGTACTTGTGGCACTCGCAAGTTCCGGGGCCAGAGGTTGAACCTGCGTCACAGCAGCAACCTGAGCCTCTGCAGTGACAACACTGGATCCTTAACCCACTGAGCCACAAGAGAACTGAATCCTGATCACTTTTAAAGTTGGCTTCCTGCTTCTGCTCAAATGTACATATATTTCAATATCGAAGACTATTCTGTAGTATGATACAGAGTCTCTAGATTTTAAAAGGCCAAAAGAAGTGGTTACAGTTCTCTCTATACTCAGAATAACCAAAGGAGATAAAGCTGAATGTCCCAGGTAACAGTACCTTGTGATTATCGATAAGATTCATCACCAAATCGATGTCACCGTGGACGGGCTGGTCCTCAGCCAGCTGGGGCTCGACCCTGTACAGCCAGTCAATGAGGGCCTGCAGGGCGTCCGTGAATTGTCCAGAAAATAAGAGGGCTTCCTCCAGTTTGTTTTGTCTAGGGGGCAAAATGGAAAAAAACTCATCTGAGCAACCGAAGAGCCACCCTATATATCCGAACATCTTCAATTCACCTCTGCAGGCAGAGCAGCCCTCAAGACTACGCTGGGGTTCATGGCTGTTTCTCTGCTTTCCTTGGAAAATAACAACACTTGCCTCCAATTTTCTTTTTCATTCCTTAAATACACGGCGTCTGTTTCAGGAACATTCCCTCAGCATCATCTCATTGAGCTTTTAGTTTCTTCATAAAACGGTGCCTTTTCAATTTAAAAGATGCAAGTTTTAAAGCATCACGCAGTAAGTTTCACTTCTAGGGTGTACAAGTCTCTGGATTTTAACACGTATATATTCCTGTCACATCAGTGCAATCAAGACACAGGACAGTCTACCACCCCGAAACCTGCCTCAGGCTGGCTCTTCACGGGCACAGCCACAAACATCTGCCACGCACGGGCCTGTCCTTCACTGTGGCCTTCTGTCTGGAATTAATGCTCAAAAAATCTTATTATGAAGTTCCCTAGACTGGAATATAATATTCTTTTTTTTTTTTTTTTTTTTTTTGCTTTTTAGGGCCACACCTTCGGCATATGGAGGTTCCCAGGCTAAGGGTCTAATCAGAGGTGTCGCCACTGGCCTACGAGAGCCACAGTAACACCGGATCCAAGCTGCGCTTGTGACCTACACCACAGCTCACCGTAACGCTGGATCCTTAACCCGCTGAGCGAGGCCAGGGATCAAACCCACAACCTTATGGTTCCTAGTCAGATTAGTTTTCACATGCCATGACGGGAACTCCAGGAATATAATATTCTATTGAATCTTGATGCTGATGAAGTAATTAATTAGACTAAGGATTGAAGAAAAATTCAAAAGCCATGATAAGATATTTGAACCCTTCTACTACTCTTTTACTTTCTTAGGTACTTTAAAAAAATTTAAAGCCTTGGGTTTTCTTGGTTGGGATGTCATGATGAGGGAGGGGGTGGGGTCAAGCTGGCAGGACCCTGCCAGCCACCGTGGGGGGCCCGTGACCCAGTCCACAGGCAGGGGTAAGCCGCTAATGGCCGGGAAGCAGGGGGGACAAGTCCCACGTATGTGTGAAGACTGGCCTGGTGGTCAGTGGAAATGGGACCAAGGGGATGATGGCAGAGGGCGGCCTGTCCAACGGCAGGTGCTGTGGTTGCCTGTGGGATACATGGGACTTGGAGGAGGATGCCTTTAAAAATTTATTTCATTGAAGTATAGTTGATTTATGATGCTGTGCTACTTTCTAGTGTATAGCAAAGTGCTTCAGCTCTATATACATATGATAGTCTGCATTTACTAATCCCAAATTCCCAACCCGCCCTCCCCTCAGCAACAAGTCTGTTCTCTATTATGTCTATGAGTCTGCTTCTGTTCTGTAAAAAGGACCACTGTGCTGGGCCGGGGATTGAACCCACCCCTCTGCAGTGACCTGAACCACTGCAGTTCGGTTCCTGACCCAGTGGGTCACAGTGGGAACTCTGAGTTTGCCGTTTTTGAGGGAGCTGAACACTTAAAGATAAATCTTAGCAAACGGCAGAGCCTCTCGGGGGAGCCCCTCACCTCTCCACGGACTTTCCGCAGATGGTGTCCCACTTGTCTCGGAGCTCACTCAGCATGTCGTCCAGCTTCAGGTTGTCGTCGGCCAGCGAGGTCTTCTCCTTGAGCGAGCGCCCGGTCCTGTGCGTGGTGTCGTAGACCGAATGCTTGGCCCCCAGAGACTTCTGGAACTCCTGTGCATTCAACGAGACAAGAGCGTGCGTGTCTGCTCAGCCTGACACACGCATGGGTGAGAGGCGGTGGGACAGAGCATCCCTGAAAACACACAGCGTCCCAACCCTGGCGACACCGGCCCCAGCCAGGTCGGGTGCCCCACGAGCTGTGGTGTGTACTCTACACGGGACACCCCAGGGCAGAAAAGAGCCTTCAGATGGTCAGGTGTAGGATGAACCGGTCTCAGGAGCCAAGAGCAACTATTAGCAAAAAGCAAGTTCAAAGCCAAACAAATCCTGAAGCCCTTGTAGATAAAAACTACAAACAGTATTAACAATACGGTAAAGTGGAACTGCGAATAAACTACTGAAAACCCCCAGAGTTTGGAGAGGAAAAGGCAGCTCTGCTCTGAGGGACTGTGGGTCCAGTATGGACACAGCAGTGTCTGCATTTACTACAGTTGTTAGTTCTTTTTGTCATCAGCCAGATGTACTGGCATTCATTTTGGATTCTCACGGTAATGTCACATGCTCTGTGAGCTGGGAGGAGGGGCAAAGATGAACCCCATTCCTGGGTTCCTGTGTTTGGACCCACTCATTCCACACACACCCAGGCACCCCCCGCCCCCCACTCGTCCACAGGGCCCTACCCACATCTCCAAAGGTCTAGAGAGGACTTTAGCTACGTGGCTAATAGAATACTTAATTCTCTGCAGCTTTTACAGTGTCAGTGAACCGTGTGTGTGTGTGTACACATGTACGTGGGGGAGGGGGAAATGGTAGTCTTTTGAAAATTTTTTTAAAAGCTTGGAAAAATTCAATTGTAATGGAGTAGAGTTGACTTACAATGTTGTGTTAGTTTTGGTTGTACAGCAAAGTGAATCGGTTATACCAATACACACGTCTCTCCACCCAATACGCTGTAGTGACCTCTATGGGGAAAGAGTCTGAAAAGGAATGGATGGATGTACAGATGTCCACGTAATCCTTCTCTGTAAGTCAACTATACGCTTTTACAGAGCAGGGGGAATTACCTCTGAGGACCCTTATTATCATCTTACATGTGGACGGTGTTTGTATCATCTCCGTGATGAAAAGAAAAAGGGCCAACTTCAAGCGCAGCTCAGAAGCTCACAAAATGCCAAGGGAACACTAAGACAGAGATTCTCAATCCTGGGGGTACATACGAATCACCCCAGAGAGTAACATGCTACGCAAGTGTGCCATTTCCCAAACTAACCTCGAGCTCACCATTACCTAATTAACCGAATGGTCTTTAGAAAGCTACACACCTTCGGTGTCTTAATAATACTATGTTATTTATATATATATATATATATATATATACACACACACACATATCTTTATAATAGGAGGCAACTACATCTGGGAATTTTTTGGCAAGAGACACCCTTACAATATCTCACTATTTCTGTAGTTCGGTTTTTGTAATGATCACTGTCTCATGTTATGCTGAGCCGAACGCAAGTTTGAGACTCACGGTCTTGACACAGATGTTCTTCACACAGCAGACACACAATAAATGTGATTGCTGAGTACAGGTCGGAATAAAACTTTTTGAAGACAAAGGAAAGGTCCCCCGAAGGTGACCTGAAAAGATTTCTTTTTGAAACGGGCTTATCCTTATCTCAGAGGAACGGTGACGGGCACTAGGCCGCATGAGGAAAAGGGGAAAATGACAGTGCTTTACCTGTTCTTATTTCCAGGGCTCTCTAACTTCATGTGCTTTCATCAGACTGCATAACACAACATCCACATTCAAGTTCAAACAAAATGTTCTATTTTTAGGAGGGGGGAGGGAGGAGGGAGCTGGTCACGGTGACTGCACGGCCAATAGGCTAAGCCACTTCTAAAGCCGCGTCTGGCCAAAGAAAGGACCTCAGCCTGTCCCCCATTATCCTGGGGTCACAACCCTGCGGTCAGTGAGACCACCGGTGGAAGCAAGCGGCCCAGAAGGCGACGCCTCGAATTTTCTGATGATGCCAACACAGACATCATTCATTTTCTTCCCTGCTTTTTAGAAATTATCATGTTTCGAGCCGTGATTGATACGAAGATGCCTGACATTATAAAACAGCTTGTGGGAACACCCTTCTTTTACCCACATCCTCACCCCAAGGGCTGATGTCACTTTACAAACAGAATGATACAAAAACCCAAATTCAAAACAGTTGGGAGAATTGGGAGGCGGGGTGTGCGCTTTGCGTGGCATGTGGTAGGAACACAAAAGTTGGAAAATATAAAGTAACAGTGTTTCCATAGCTCCCTGTGTACACAAGGAGGCCAGTGACTGTGTGTCTTTAAGGGCAGGGGCAGATTTCATGCACATATGTGCTAATACCCACGTAGGAAGGGGGCGATCAAACTTCCCCACTGTGCTGTTTAAAGGAAACTCAAGGGCAAAATCTATACTAGGTTTAGTACAGAATTACCTCCTGCAAGGCACCTGGTCTGTGGAGGAAACGACAAGGAAGACAGCTGGGAACAACTGAAATGCCAATGTTTGGCCCTGATGTGGTTTAGATTGTAGAAGATTTGCAGTTTTCATTCTGTAGGTGTTAACAATTAACCCTGGAATCATAACCAGAAGATCCCCGGAGAGTAAACATAGTCCTGCCACCTGACCAATGTCAAGGGCAACTGACATTGTTAAATTTAAGATAGGTTCACGCTGGATAGACAGCCTTTTTTCTCTAGTGAGGAAGAAACACGCAATCAGCTAAGAAAGTTGAAAAAGCGCTTGAGTGATACACATAAGACACAACGTGCTTTGCTCACTCAGACCCACCTTGTGCTGGGCCAGCTGGGTTTTGATTTTGTCTGGGTCGTTGGCAATTTCCAGCTCAGCATCCAAAGACTTTTCTGACTCTTCCAACCATTCCATAAGCTTACTCCAGGCTTCATGGAACTGTAAAAGAAACCCACACCTTCGTACACGAAATTTTCAGACGTACCCACTGTATCAGAAATCTAGTACATTTTAAACAGAAATCAGTAACTGGAAATGTTAAAAATTATTAATTCAAAAATTTCCCTAAAGAAGAAAAAGGAAGACTATTTTTTCTTTGCTTTTTCCTTTTTAGAGCCACACCTGCGGCATATAGAAGTTTCCAGGCTCAGGGTCAAACTGGAGCGGCAGCTGCCGGCCTACGCCACAGCTTGGGGCGACACCAGATCCTTAACCCACTGATAGAGGCCAGGGATCGAACCAGTGTCCTCACAGACACTGAGCTACAACAGGAACTCACAAAGCACTATTTTCATCAGCAGATTACAAAACGTCTTGTTAGGGCTTGGCTTCTGTGGCCAAGACCCATGGTCACTTTATTGTAACTCATTCAAATGCATCAACTTTAGCAAAAATAGAAATGGCCCTAGAAGCAGTTAGGGCACAGCAGGTAGAAAGGCTGACCCTTTCTTTTGTTTAATAAGTAACAGAAACTCTTAGAGAATTCCTTTTTTTGGCTTGGTATTGTCTCCTGACAGATCTGGGTTTACATCTAAGGTGTTTAATTCCTAGGTTAAGAAAGAGATTTCAGAAAGGGGGGGGATAAAGTCTGAAAATTCCTTTTCATGAAAAGAGGCTGTTACATTCCTATTTAATGCAAAGCTAGTTCCACATCTTTAGGGCTGCTATCAAAATCCTCAAATCAACGCCTGTGCCTTGTGTATCGGTGTTGTATGGAAAAGCGCCCACAGTACGGAGTTCTAACAAAATGTAATTCTCTCCTGCATCTGTGACCTACAGCTGTTCTGGTGCACAGAGCTGTGTGTGTCTGAGTCTACCTGTGGTCTCCTCTCTGTTTATCACAGAGAAATAGCAGGTACCACCTGGGGAGACCAAATTGGGAAACTGCTTATAAATTAGTTCTTATGCATCTGTTCCCTTTAGTTCCTTATAACAAAAACTTGAGTCATCAAAATAAAATCTGTTTGGGGAGTTCCCGTCATGGCTCAGCGGAAAGGAATCTGACCCGTATCCATGAGGATGTGGGTTCGATCCCTGGCCTTACTCAGCGGGTTAAAGATCTGGCATTGCCGTGAGCTGTGGTGTAGGTTGCAGACGCAGCTCGGACCCCATGTGGCTGTGGGTATAGGCCAGCAGCTACAGCTCCGATTCGACCCCTATTCTGGGAACTTTCATATGCTGTGGGTGTGGCTCTAAAAGCAAAAAAGTTTTATATCAAAGGATGTGAATAGTGGAATAACAGAAAGACACAGAAACATGGAAACAGAGAGGCCAGAAGAGGCACATCAATTGCCCAAGTCAGAGAGCTGTGGTTGACCTCAGAACCCAAACCTGAGATAGTAGAATAAAGGAAGAAAGAGACAGCCAGCAATGCGCCAGCTCACTGCAAGCAGTACAGCCTCTATCAGCTGGATGGTAACTCAATGATAAAAATGCACAGGTTCTGAGGCTGGTCCTACTTTTAAGACTATTTTTCTTTCTTTTTTGGCCATGCCCACGGCATGCAGAAGTTCCCTGGCCAGTGAATGAACATACTACACCAGCCACAATGGCCAATTCTGTTCCAGAGACTCACTCCTAATACTGAGCACATGCCAGATCCTTAACCACTAGGCCATCAGGAAATGTCTCAAAACTATTTTTAAGCTGTATAAATAGAAGAAATGCCATCCTTTTCACCAAGAACAATTAAAAAAAAATCCTCATAAATTTAATTCAACACACTGAGAAAATACAGTTGACTAAATGGAGACAGGAGGAAGAGGGCAGACATCTGACAGGTGGCTCCCAAAGACTTTCCTAAATCAAGACATTCATAACCCAAATGCCTCCACTACAAAGCAGGCTGCACACACTGGGAAACTGAGAGGCTCAGCGGGAACACTGGTTTTTTTTTTGGGCCTCACCCACGGCATGTGGAAGTTCCCAGGCCAGGGACTGAATTCGAGCCACAGCTGGGACCTACACAGGCTGGTCCCCAGGACCTGAGGTTGCTGTCAGACCACCCAGTGATGTCAGCATGCAAGCTCAGGCCTCAGCCCTTTGAGGACATTAACCACTCGGCGTCGTGCCACGACTGTCACACAAAGCACGGCCTGCCACAAAAGGACTTGACCAACACAGCGTCTATTACACAACAGAACTGACCCCTGCCGAATGCGGAGAGTCTCTGTAAAGGCTCACCTGCTTGGCCCTCTTCCTGGCATCATCTAAAGACCTTCCTCTCTCGACCAAGCGCTGGACCACTTTCTCCCACCGACTCTGCACGCTGATCAGCAGATTCTTGATAAGCACGACATCTTGCTTCTGACTGAAATACTTCAGGTGGGTTCCAGTTTTGTCCAACTCTATGATTTGCTCCCGGTGAGAATTTACTTCATTGGCAAAGACCTTTCCCCAAAAGAAGAGGGAGGTACAGTTAGACACAAACGGAAAACAGATCCATCTGGAAACCACCGCTGGGCATCACACAAGTTGAAACTGTTGCCAGGGACAAAAGACAGTGTTCCCACTACCAAATTCACGCTTTCTGCCATGAAAACAGCCTGCCGCCTGTCACAGACTGAGTTGCAGCTCACCTTGTGTTCGTCGATTTGGAACAAGACGGTGTCCAAGATGAGGCTTGGCCGAGAAGCCACGTTTAGGGTCTGCTCGGCCTGGGTGAGCCAGTTGATGAAGTCCTGGAGGGAGTTATGGAAATCCACTGCCAAGGCGAGGGCCTCTTCCAGTTTCACCTGCCAGGACAGATAAGTCAGTGTTTCATGGCCTCACAGGCTTGTATTTCCGCCCCCCCAATGTAACCACTCTTGCAGATTTCCCTCAGCCATACTTGATTTATGCAGCATCTGTATCTCCTGGTTTATCTTCACAAACCAGGCCCCTTCAATATCTCTTGACATCATCTCGCTGCAGCTCAAACAATTTTAATATATAGGAAAATTGTGGCTCGAGAGCAATGAACCACAGGACAGAATTACTAAATAGAATCTAAAAAAACAAAAGCTGATGGGCATATGATTAACGGGGGACCGGGGGGGAGAGAGGGTGTCAAACTACTATGAAATATACATTATGCTCTGGCAGTGAGCCCACAGTGTCGAGCAGTCCCGGTTCACCACTTTTCTTTTTCTTTCTATCCTTCTTTCTTTCTTCTTTTTTTTCTTTTCTTTTCTTTTTTAGGGCCACATCTGCAGCATGTGGAGGTTCCCAGGCCAGAGGTCGAATTGAGCGGCAGCTGCCCACCTACACCACAGCCACAGCAACACCAGACCCCGAGTTGCATCTGTGACCCACACCACAGCTGGTGGCAACACCGGATTCTTAACCACTGAGCGAGGCCAGGGATCAACCCATAATGCTCTTGGATGTTCGTCAGGTTCTTAAGCCACTGAGCCTCAACGGGAACTCCCCATCACTTAGAGCATTAAACAGTGATATTTTTACCCCTCCTCACTGATTATTGCTGTGTAAGTACGTATAATATACACAATCATTTCACTCTCTTGGTCTCCGCTGCCGCCCCACTTAGCTTTTTTTTTTCCTTTTAAATGAAGTAGAGTTGATTTACGATACTGTAATCTACACTATTTACAAACGTAATTTACAAATGGTCATTCCTGCATACAGCACAGTGACTCAGTTATACCTAAACACACAGGATTTTTTCAGTCTTCTTCTCCACTGTGGTTTATCACAGGACACGGACTGTGGTTCTCTGTCCTCTGCCCTAGGACCTTGTTGTTTTATAGCCTGGCTTTTGCTTAGTGAGTGTGAACAGGATGATGTAACCACCCAGAAGCTGAGTTGTTAATGGACTGTAAAGTATACCTGGTAACCCCTGACCTATGATATACCTTAACCTGTGCTGAATAGATTCCTTCAGCTCTGTTCTCCTGAGCTTAGACAGAATGCCATTTTTTTTGGGGGGGGGTCTTTTTTTAGGGGTACACCTGCAGCATATGGAGGTTCCCAGGCTAAGGGTCCCATTGGAGCTGTAGCCGCCAGCCTACACCAGAGCCACAGCAACTCCAGATCCGAGCCGCATCTGCGACCTACACCACAGCTCATGGCAACACTGGCTCCTTAACCCACTGAGCGAGGCCAGGGATCGAACCTTCGTCCTCATGGATACTAGTCAGATTCGTTTCTGCCGAGCCACAGTGAGAACTCACTAGAATGCCATTTTCAACTGAACCCATGAAACATCTAAACGTATACAAGGAATGTTTAAATGTGAATCATTAAACCTTCTGTTGACAATCCCACTCAGAGATTAAGGGAAAGCCCATGAAGTGAAACAGGTAAAACATTCATTCTCTGATATTAATCCAGGCACGGACCTTCCTTTCGTTGAGTTTGGTTTCCACCGACTCCCATTTTTCCTTCAAGTTGTTTATGTCCTGGTCGATATTCGTCTCTGCAGACTGGGGGCATTTTTCAAGCACCTGCTGGCCTCTCTGCACCAGACTCTTATATGTTTCTTCTTTACCATCAAAGGCAGCACAGATTTCCTAAATGGAGAGATCCTTCAAGTTACATCATTTTTAGGAGAACAAAATCTGAGTTCTTTTTCCAGGTCATCAAGCCCAAGTTTCTCATCTTACACTCAGCTCTGTCCAGAACACGGAATAACCCCAAGGCAGGGCGCCCTGCCTACCACACTATTGCTATCAACCCATCCTGTGTGCTAAGATTTCTGAAGCAGTATTTTTTATTTTTATTTTTGCTTTTTAGGGCTGCACTTGCAGCATCCAGAAGTTCCCAGGCTAGGAGTTGAACTGGAGCTGCAGCTGCCAGCCTACGCCACAGCCACAGCAATGCGGGAGCTGAGCGGCATCTGTGACCAACACCACAGCTCATGGCAATGCCTGATCCTTAACCCACTGGGCGAAGCCAGGGATCGAACCCACATCCTCGTGAATGCTAGGGGAACTCCACATTGGGAACTCCCTGAAGTGGTATTTTAAATGTAAGCAAGGGAGGTTTCACTTCATGGTAACCAATCAGCCCGGTGACCCTGAGTGAGGAAAGAAGCTCACCTGAGCCTCAGTCTCCCCCTCTGTAAGTCTCCAATTCTCCTTGGAACACTAGACAATGACTATAATACTCAGGACGTAATTTAATTCTGGGCTCAGAAAACACCCCGTGGACAGGAGGTAAAGACGCAACATGGTAAGACATTTAAGTCGATTACGCAGACTTTGAAACCACAAAAGCCAAACCATGACTATTGTTCTCACTTGTAACATTTCTTAAAACTTTCAACTAGAATACAGCGTATGTCTTCTACAGAGAATATAAAAAATACTGCTTAGACAAATTCAGAATTTAAGATCAATGAAACAACACTCACAAGTCATGTAAAAAATTAAGAAGACTGTTCTAATCCACTGATTCCATTAAAATGTGAGTTTTTCAGCTCCAACTGAAACGCTATATCCTAACATTTTCAACTTTATATTTTTTAATTACTCAAAGAAGCTTATTACATTTATAGTGGTACAACAATCATCACAGCCCAGTTTTATAGCATTTCCATCCCAAACCCCAGCCAACTTTGCAATTTTTAAAACTGAGATGCAATCCATAAAAATCACCCTTTTAATATCTAGAATTCAGTGTTTTTTAACATATTCACAGGGACATGCAACCATCAGTACTAATTTCAGAACATTTTTCTTGCCTCAAAACTTCGTAATTTCTTAAGCCTTGGGGGTGGGGGGACTCTTTTTAAACATATTGACAATATCAACTACTAAAAGCTTTTAATTAAAGCAAAGCTAGCTTATAAATATAGATAAACCTCAAGAAACTGTAATGTTCCAGCTTTTCTAGTTTCCTGCAGGTCTAACACAATCAAATCAAAAGAACATTATTAAAACATTATGACAAATATCTGTAACTTTTTAAAATTCCTTAAATCATAGAATTCTATAACCTGGACATGGTATCTGCAAATTCATTTTAAACATCCCACCCAAACCAAATATGTGATGTGTAATATTTTTCTGAAAAAATATTAGAGCTCTTTGCCTTCCAGGCATTTATTTACATTCTTCTGAATTAACATTTAAAAAAATATTTGCTACTAGAGAATCAGTCTAAGCATGTTGGTTCAAGAATTCATTAGACTTTATCCATAGTGGGCACTGTCATAGCTATGCAGGTACTGCTAGGTAAGGAGGTATCTGGACAGCAGCCAGATTTTATGGAAAAGACAAGTTATTTAGTCAGTTACTTTTTCAGTGAACAAATGGGTCCCTTAATGGCATCAAAAAAAAAAAAAAAACCCAAAAAACTCAACCCCATAATAACAACAAGAAAACCACACACACAATAATTTTCTTAAACAATGAAGAGAGGATTCTAAAAAATGCTCTCCTAGATGGATAGGGTTTAACTGCTCACAGCAATTGTGAAATTTCTCCCCACCACCTACGAGAGGGTCACTTCCTTTCCAAAATCACTGAATTCAAAATTATTCCAAATAAGTGCAGTTTTAGTAAGATCTTACAGTAACATTAGACATTCCAAAGTGTATGGACTTGCAGATACAACGGCCCATTTCTTTTTTCTTTTTGGCTGGGCCCACAGCATGCAGACGTTCCCAGGCCAGGGATTGAACCTGCGATGTGGCAGTGATCTGAGCCACAGCAGTGACAATGCCGAGCCCTTCACTGCTAGGCCGCCAGGGAGCTCCGGAACTGTTTGTCCTTTCGACCTTCTTCCGTGACGTGTTCATCACCAGGGCCGACACGGAGTGGTCAGTTTCTTAACCGGAGGCTGGAGTGGGAGGAAACCACACACTTACCAAGTGAGCGTTGAGCTGCTCCCTGGCTGTTTCTGGCAAACCTCCGAGAGGCTTGGATGCTAACAGGTGGCGCTCCGTGTCGCTCAGCCACTGCTGCAAATCCTCGATTTCACCGTGGAAACCCTTGGCCTGGAGAGAGAGAGAGTTTCAAATTTGGGCCCCAAATATTTTCACTTTCAAGCTGAGAACAAGGCTTCAACAATCCTGGTTGCCTCGGCCCCACCATGGACTTTGAACTGCAGCAGGGGCAGTGGACCGCCCTGCCTTTCCTCATCAGGACAGCCAGCCGCCAAACTGTCGCGCTAAGACTGCAGAGCTGCTCTCGCACCAGCTTTCTGTCCCTGTCCCCACTTCCGTCTCCTCCTCTCCCTGAGATGTACAAATTATACCAGGGTCTGCAGACCAACAGAGGAATGCCATGCCCTCTTGGTCTCGAAGGCTGCAGAAAGTTTCAGGATTTGGTCTCTCGCTCACCTGGCGCAAGGCTCCATCCAGCTGCTGCTTCCTCTGTTCCGTTTTCTCCAGGACGTTCTGCCAGCGTTGATTTAAAACCTCTAGCTTGTTCTGGAGGCTGCTCGCTTCTTCTCCTGCGCTTGAGGCAATGAGATCATTTCCTGCTTTATTAACAGCTTCCACTGTAGACTGATGGGCTAACACGTCATTTTGGAGCACCTGAAAATATTAAGATGATGCTGTTTGCTAGTTTGTAACATGTTAACATCGCCTCTAATGCAACTGTTTTATTTCCTGGTTATGGAACAGTCTAAAACAAGACCATCATACCCATGAAATTTTAATGAATTTTTTAAAATGATGAACTTCTTTTTCCTTAATTTTGTAGCTTTCCTGAGTATACCTTCAGTCAGCAGATGTCTCCTGAAATGATCGTATGAGAACATGACTAGTTCTTCCCGTTAGAAGAGCTATGCCGTTGATGACATTAGAACTAGAGATTATAATTAAGAGGCTCCAAAGGTATTTGATCCAAGTTTAATTGAGCATAATTTTCATATCTTAAGTAAACAACTTCAAAGATCTCTCTATATTCAAGTGTAAAATGAATACATCGCACATTTGACAAGAAGCACTCCAAAGGGAAACAAATGATCATAGAATGTTTTAAATCTGGTTTTAGGAGCGCTAGAATTAACTGCTAAGGAACCCCAGGAAGTCTTAACATTAAAGGGAAAGACTTCATTGTATATCAGAGATCGCTGAGTCTAGCATTCCACGATTCAGCTGTTGTCTTACCAGAAAGTACGCATATGAAATGCCTATGACAGATTCCCGGCAAATAACGCCTTCCTATCCTATTATCATCCTATTATCCCGTGGAAACAGAAGAATAGATTAACACTGAAATCACTAACACAGGGCAAGAGAGACAGCAACCACAAGGCTAAAAATTCAATTTCTTATATGGAAAAGAATTACAATTAACAAATACAGTTTAGTAACAGTTTCCTTTCAAGGAGACTCTGCTCTGCTTTTGGAAACCAGAAGAAACCTTGTCCAACTGTTAGCCAAAGTTGATGATGGGAGTTCCCTGGCAGCCTAGCAGTTAAAGACTTGGGTTTGCTGTGACATGGGTTTGATCCCTGGCCGTGGATCTTCTGCATGCGGCAGGTGTGGCCAAATCAAAGTGGACGATAACCCAACAGGAGAAACAAAGAGTGTCCTCCGTTGTGCTAGTGGGACATCCCACGTCTGGGAGACCCAGACCGTGAGGACTTCAGCCGCGAGCACGAACCATCCATGCTCACCGATCCCCCGATGTTCACTCACGTTGCCAGGCATCTGGCCAGCGAGTGTTTTCAAAATGAGTAAGGCAAGCTTTGTAGGAAGCGTGTACTTTGATAAATTCACAGTAGGAGCCACTTTCAAAAGGTAAGAGTTAAAAATTCTCACGGTCAAAACATAAAAGATAATTCCATAAAGTTTGTTTTTCTAACTGGTTAGGGCCCTGCTACCTAAGCCACAGCGGAGGAGGCTGAGAAGGCAGTGGGACCAAGATGGAAACAGTCCTTCCATCCCTCCCTCCAGCAGGTGTGATGGCAACTTTGAGTCCTTGAACTGTGACCTTTACAAGTGGAAGAGAGAATGTCCCTAACTAAAGGCCCCTAACGCATCCCCACCAAAGTCACCGGGCCAGGATGCTTCACTTTCCCACCTCCAGCGTATCCTACAGAGTCCCTGTCACCAATCATGCGACTTTTAGGACAATGGCTAAGCTTATGGAGATGTAAGCTCTAAACACGCATTCTGAGAATACATGTTTTGTTTTCCTGCAGTCAGTCTGACTGGTCACCACTGCTCTCAGCAAAGGTCTGACACAGACACTGAATGAGGACAAATATAAACAATGCACAACATGTCCGAACTTCTTAATCAGACATGGTTGGGCAGTGACTACAGACAGAACGAGGTGAAAAAGGATGAAAAATTTAAACTGGGGAACAAGTATTAAAGGGAAAAGTATGAAGGAAAGAGAATTAAAGCAAGAATAGGCAAAAACTGTGTCTCATGATCTCAACGTGCTAAGAACATTTTACTTTATTTTATCTTATTTAATTAATTAATGTATTTTTGGCCGCCCCGCAGAACATGGAGTTCTTGGGCCAGGGATCACTGCGGCAATGCTGGATCCTTCCACCCACTGTGCTGGGCTGGGGATGGAACCCTTGTCCTATCCCGTTGTGCCACAGTGGGAACACCTAAAAAACATTTATTTTAGAATGCTCTTTTAAAAGAGCATTCATTAATTAATAATGTAAAATAATCAGAATTTTCTACATGATCAAGGAAAAACATTTAAGATTAGCACTGAGGACCTAACTTTAAATAAGATACCACTACAATGTGAATGTTCAAAGTTCTATGAATGTCTGCCCAAGGTCAGGAGAAACTCTACAGAGAATAACTTTTATTCATCCAGACTTCTGACTTAAGAGTGGGGGAACCTTCTTTTTTTTTTTTTTTTGTCTTTTTGCTATTTCTTGGGCCGTTCCCACGGCATATGGAGGTTCCCAGGCTAGGGGTCCAATCGGAGCTGTAGCCACCGGCCTACGCCAGAGCCACAGCAACTCGGGATCCGAGCCGCGTCTGCAACCTACACCACAGCTCACTGCAACGCCGGATCGTTAACCCACTGAGCAAGGGCAGGGACCGAACCCGCAACCTCATGGTTCCTAGTCAGATTCGTTAACCACTGCGCCACGACGGGAACTCCGGAACCTTCTTTGAAGAATCAATCAACTTCGAGTTCCCGTCGTGGCGCAGTGTTAAGGAATCTGACTAGGAACCATGAGGTTGCGGGTTCGATCCCTGGCCTTGCTCAGGGGGTCAAGGATCCGGCGTTGCTGTGAGCTGTGGTGTAGGTCGCAGAGGCGGCTCGGATCCGGAGTTGCTGTGGCTCTGGTGTAGGCCGGCGGCTACAGCTCCGATTCGACCCCTAGCCTGGGAACCTCCAAATGCCACGGGAATCAGTTCTAGAAAAGGCAAAAAGACCAAAAGAAAGAAAGAAAGAAAGAAAGAATCAATCAACTGTTACCAAGACGACAACAATATGAAATTGTTGTGCATGTATCTCAAGATTAAAAAAAATTTCCGTTTAGAAGCTTTTAATGGAGTACAGGACATGTAAAGATTCTTCTGAACATAATACATATTTAAACAGAAACTCAGAGAAGAATAAGACACAAAGAGCCACTGAAAAGTAAGAGGAAGAAAGAAACAGAAAGACAAACCCCAACATGACAAGAGATTAAAGATGGACAGAAATACATGACAAGCCAAAAAGAAACAGGCACCCGGCCTGCAGGGGAACTGTGACTTGTCAGCCACCCACAACAAGTTCAAAACAATGCTACCTTAATCCAAGGACAGGTAACATCAGGGATTTAACCACTGTTGGTCATGTAGCCCTCAAGATATCTAGCCAGAAACTTCTCATTCTGCTACTTTGGATAATGACTGCCTTGACCAATGAGAGAAGCTTTCTGACGATCGACTTTTAAGAAGGGTGGTCTAAGTAGTTTAACCTTGACCTGTGAATGTCAAATACGAATTTGAGTTCAACATCATAAAAGCACAGAAAAAGCAGACCAGAAATAGTCCGTGGGAATAGCTACGTACATGATGCTTGGCGAGCTCAATCTCAATGGCCTTGGGGTCTCCTCCGACTGGCTTCTGTTCTCCCAGCAAGTCCTCTGTGTGTGTGAGCCACACCAGCAGCTCGTCCAGGGCGTGCTGGAACTGCCCCAGCGCTAACAGAGCGCCCTCCAGCTTGTGCTGCAGGAAGACAGGAGAGGAGGAAAATCAGTCCACAAGTCTGGTAGGATGGATGACACACATTCGTAAAACAAGAGCAAAAAAATCAATCACTTCGTGCTGCATAAATCTGTATGCTGATGGTCTCATCCTTCTACAGTGAAAGTCTGAAACTCTTTGTGGTTACAAAACAGCATGGGAGAAGCAGGACGAGTTCTAAGGAAATAAGGGAATTTGAGGCTTTGAAAGTTTGCATTCAGTAAAAAAAAAATTGGGGGGAGTTCCTGTTGTGGCTCAGTGGTTAACGAATTTATTTGACTAGGAACCATGAGGTTGCGGGTTTGATCCATGGCCTCACTCAGTGGGTTAAGGATCTGGTGTTACCATGAGCTGTGGTGTAGGTTGCAGACATGGCTTGGATCCTGCGTTGCTGTGGCTCTTGCGTAGGCCAGTGGCTACAGCTCTGATTGGACCCCTAGCCTGGGAACCTCCATATGCTGTGGGAGCGGCCCTAGAAAAGGCAAAAAGACCAAAAAAAAAAAAAATAATAATAATAATTTCAGCTGTGCCCATGGCATGCACAAGTTCCCAGGTAAGGGACTGAACCCACACCACAGCCAGTGACCTGAGCCACTGCAATGACAAAGCCCAATCCTTAACCTGATGAGCCACCGGGGGAACTCCTAAATCTACTTTTTAATCGTTATTTTACATTAATACAGGTACTAAAATTGGTCTTTACCTGTCTGTTGACGATTCTCTCATCCAGACTGTCCCATATCAATTTCAGCTCCATCAGTGGATCCAGAACAGTGTGTTTGTCGCTTTCCTCTGTTACTTTCTTCAGCAGCAGCTCAGCCTGGTGGTGAAGTCTCTCCATTTCTATCTGCTGCTGATAGGCCTCTGACTTAAATTGCTATTTTATTTTTTTTAAAAAGAAGAATACAAAGGAAAACTTGGTATACATCAGAAACTTTAAACAAACAAAAATTCTATGGGCTAGATTTTAATTTGAACCCACACTTCCGATTGGGGCAGGGTGAAGAGGAATAAAAATCCAGCACAGGGTTTACTGATGGAAAAATTCCAGTTAAAAAGGGATGAAAGAAATCTCTTCTCTTTATTCAACATTTTCTGATAGAAAGATGTTTTTATTTATTTATTTTGATACTTCACTCCTGTTCTCTATAATCAAAATTTAAGAAATGTCAAGGCTGAACTTATTCCAATGTCTAATTATACATATTCAATAAGTGAGCTTTGAAATTACAGAAAAGAAGAAAACAAAATGTATACTGACATACATGAAACCCAGAAAAAAATCTCTATTCAAATTAATATTTCCTGCTCAAACACACACACGTCTTGCATCACCGAACATTATTATATGCTTCCTGCAGCTAAGCTGTGTTTATTAATATATATTTACCCTCTGCCTCGCCCATTGCTGACTCGGAAGAACATAACTCCCTCTCCTGGTGCTTAAAGACATATATTTATATAATCTTGGCTTTGCCAACTAACCCAGGTTAGCCAGTGGTGACTCGTAAAGGAAACTGTCTTTGCATAAAGTATTGATTTTAATCTGTAACAGTAGATAATTAAACAGCAACTAATGAATGGCTAAGCAGTCCTTTTTTTCCAAGCAAATTAAAATAATAATTAACAGCCATGACAAAGGTATCGTGAACACTTGCTACGGTCAAACTGTTCTCAACAAACTTAGAGAAAATACTTTTATCCTCAATTAAGTGAAGGACACAGAAGTTAAAAGCAGTTAGATAAATTTTGTGAGGCCATGTGGCGAGTAAGTGGATGAAGGGGGATGTGTTCTAAGACCCCTGAGCTCAGGGCAGGCACCCCACCTGGTCTACCACCTGCAGACCATGGAGATACATGGGAAACCCAAAATAAACCCTCCTCCACATCTGTCCCTGTGCATAAAGGATGTCACATGCTTAGTACATGACCAGAGTAAAAAGAAAAAAAATTGTAATCCCAAGAGAAAACCTCTCAAAAAGACATGTTTTTCCTAAACAAAATATTCCACATCACACTTAGAGACGAAAATGCTATAACTTTAAATCCGGATAATAATTTTATGTAAAAATCTAGTGGAGTTCACTGGAAATAGTGTGATGTCTCTGTAGGAGACTTCAAATTAGGGTGGAAAGAGCCACTCCCACTTTGATAAATGTTCATCAGCAGAGGGATTCAGAGGAAATGGTGAGACTTAGCCATTTTCACAGCTGGAGATCAAGAACCACACCCACGCAAAAAAAAAAAAAAAAAAAAAATTACAGAGGAAAACACAAACAGTTACAAAACAACCATTTGGGCAAACACTATTATCTCATCCAATCCCCTCCCCACCCCCATCCTTCTTTAGCCTGTTGGACTAACTGAATTACAGGCTAATTGAATTATTCTGAACACAAGCAAGAGAATAACAAATGTTGCTGTACATGTAGCACTGCAAATAACAGACTACTGAATACTGAAGTTATAAAAATCCTTACAGTGTGGCCTATGTGTGTAAACACACACACACTCTCTCTCTCTCATACCTCCCCTACCCCCAGTGTGAGGATATCTGAAAGGCTGTAAATCAAATCTTAAGATTGGCTGCCCCTGGGAACATAAGGTTTTGGGGGGCTTTAAAAATACCCCACTTTGTGCTTATTTGCGTTTTCTGATTTTTCTCTCATGACCACGTCCTGATTAAGAAAAACTACTAGTATTTTGTACCCTTTGCTGAATGAGCGATTATTCATCGCTTATTATGGGCGGGGCACTATATTAAACCAGTTTCATAATCAAAATGGAATACTTCAATTATGTGAAAGTAAATAAATTTGCATAAGGCACCCATGAATCAAGAACCTAAAAATGCAAAGTCTCTGCTCAGTTTCTCGGCCTCTCCCCATACCTTTAGCTCTTCCATCTGCTGCTTGACAGTTTCAAGATCTGTCCCAACTGGAGACATGGAAGCCAATTTACCACCTGCAATATCCACCCAGTCGAATATTGCCTGAAGAACAAATTCGTTCAGTGTTACTCTCATGGCACCTTTGAAATGACAACACCTCAAGGGTGACAGACAAGTCAATCATCAATCTATAAAATGACTATGCAATGAGCCTCCTTTATAAAGCAAAGTTAGCAATCTACTGAAACAGTTACCCCAAATATGAAATAGATAAAACCTCCAAGGCTGAATCCAAATTTGCAAAAGAAACTCTTATCTTGAATAGAATCTTAGACTATTGAGAACTCTCAAGAAAAGTCTATTTGGAAAAAAGTTTTCAAAATTCACCACATGAAGTAAAATTCTCTATACTGTCTGTCTTTCTAAAATGCAGATTATGTACATACACTGAAAGAAAAGATTCAAACCCACATGTTTATTCAAATAATCAAGAAGTTTATTGTTTGGCACTTGAGGAACCTCTTTGCCTCCAAGCAAACCCTTATGTTATTTAGATGAGCATTAAAATTCTGCATGTGTAATGATTACTATTAAGACTGTTATTCTGATCTGCAAAACTTCAAAATCTCTTACTTTTCCTCTTCATTTTAAGACATATAAACATTCTAGGAGCTCCTGTTGTGGCTCAGTGGTAACGAACTGGACTAGGATCCAGGAGGATGCGAGTTCCATGCCTGGCCTTGCTCAGTGGGTCAAGCATCTGGCATTGCTGCAGCTGTGGCGTAGGCCAATAGCTGCAGCTCCATTTCCACCCCTAGCTTGGGAACTTCCATATGCTGTGGGTGCGGCCCTAAAAAGACAAATTTTAAAAAAAATTAAAAATTAAAAAAAAAATTCTAAAAAGGTTCTACTCGCATTTTTTCCCCCCCAGGGACTGAATACACAAAATCATTCTGCCCTTTAATGAAGCACCAGACAATAGCGTAGGGAGGAAAAAACCTTGGAAAATACCTGGTATTTTAAAGTTACCATTAATTGATGCTAAGAACTTAAGCGGCAACTTGGGAAATACAAACCTTGGAACTCTGCATGTCTGCAGCCTTGGCTATCTTGCTACAGTTCTTTAACCACCCTCTGCCCTTAATCCCCATAGGTGATGCTAATGGTCCAGGACCAGCCAAGGCCTGTGATGGGCAATTGTTCTTCCAGCAGCAGTGATGAGACGAGCCTCGGTGGTCCAGCAGTGACCTTGACCTCCTGAGGGCCCAGTCCCTCTGGCCTCCGGGACTTGCTGAACATAAAGGCGAACATATGATCTGGCCTCACAGATGGAGATGGAGCCTGACTGGCAGTGGCCACTGCTACCCAATCAATAAATGATCACTTTGGTTCAAAAAAGGGGGGGAAGGGTTACAATAAGGTGTCACTGGTGAATTTTTAAAAATATATTTCCAAAGTTCAAAACACTTTTCAGCTGGCAGAAAGCCGGGCATGTGACATTTATTTTTACAAATATAGAAATGAAGTGCCTTAATATAGCGGAAAAGATGTTCTCATCTGAGCTTTAAAAATAATATTCTCTTGGTGTGATGGAAATACTTAGAGAGGCCTTTTCCATATGTTTGGATGAAGGATTAAACCCCTGCCAGCCTGTGAGGAAACGGAATCAAGTTAAGGAAGGTGGGGAGAGAAATGTCCCCGAATTAAGAATTTTTAACACTAAAAAAAAAAAGAAAAACAAATGTAAAAACGGGTTAATGAACGGGGGGAGAACCCTTAAGGGACGTGAAAAACAACTGTTAAAAGGAATTATACACGTGGGAAAGGCGAAAACACTTTTACACGGCAGCTTATGACCTAATAAAACAGAAATCTATTTCAGTTCACGGAGAACCCTGGCTTCACATCAAATTTCTTTACTTCTGACTTGAGCTCAACTTGGTGATATTTTTAGAGCGTGTTTACTCCTTTCATCTGACTCCACTCAACTCGGACTCGGGCCTCGGCTCCGTTGCACTGGCTGCTGTTGAGCCATTTATGAAAAATACATAAATTGTGGGGACACTGAGTTGTACTTAAAAAACAGAAAGTATGTCTTTTCCAAGTACATGTCACTCGGTGTGCATATAAGACGGTGCTGAGGTGCGGCTCTAAATCTGTGCGTCGGATTTAGCATCAGAAACATCTTCAAAAAGGCCAAACACGAACTGAAGCAGGTGAGTTACCTGCGTCACACCTGCCGCCCAGGGCGACACCCATGCATGAATGCGTGGATGTCACTTAGTATCACTGATCCGTGGTCTGTCCTTGCAGCAGACGCCGCACCCCCTTACCTGCAGTCCATCCTGGTACTGAACGGCGGCCTGCATCGCCTCCTCTAGCCTGTCCACCCGGTCTTTCCAAGCTTTGTTTAGAGAATCCCACGCCGAGTTTAACTGCAACGTAAATATTAGAGCGCTTTCAGTGTCATAGGCTAAGTGTTCGCCTGCTTCCCTTGAGTGTGCTTTCGCACACAAACTCCTTGAAGAAAATCACTTGGGTATGAGCGGAAAAAACGGGAGCGGTACCTCGTCTATGCTCTTCTTGACGATGGGCTTGTCGGGGTCCCCGCACGCGGCCATGAGCTCGGAACCCAGGTTAATAACCATATCCAGCTCTTCCTGCAGCCCGTCTATCTCCTCCCGTACGGCCTGGAGGAAGAAACAGCAGTTTTGCTTTCAAGCTAAACCACAGTGAAACCAAGAAGATGCACGGTAGGTGGGATTCAAGGAGGTGGGGCTATAATCAACTTTTATTTCCTTCTTCCTCTCCCGAAGTTTCTGCCCCAAGTTTTTCTGACAAGAGCACCGAAGAACCACTGTAAAGACAGGGTTCTTCGAGGAACAAATGTCAAATGTTTATTATGAAGGCAATATTAAAGAAATATTCTTGGGTTTGGAATAAGTTTTTTAAAAGTATCAACAATACTGAAAAGCAGAGAAAGAATTTTGGCTTTTGTTTTTCAAACCAACTCATCTGGCCATACACATTTCAAACAGACACAGGAATATATGAGTCCAAAAACTTCGCAGAAATGTAGTTCCCATTGTAGCTCAGCCAGTTAAAGACTCAACATTGTTTCTGTGAGGAGGTGGGTTCGATCCCTGGCCTTGCTTAGTAGGTTAAGGATCCGGCGTTGCCACAAGCTGCAGTATAGGTCACAGATGTGGCTGGAATCTGGCGTTGCTGTGGCTGTGGCCTAGCCCTCAGCTGCAGCTCCGATTTGACCCCTGGCCCAGGAGCTTTCACAGGCCACAGGTGTGACCGTAAAAAGAAAAGAAAAAACCTTGCACAAATTAATGTGTTTAATGTAGGAGATTTAGGATAGTCTGGCCCTGAATTTTCACCCTTACCCTAGGTCGTGGAAACCACCAAAATGACTGTGACAGAAGTGCAGTTTTCTACCTGTGCTTTTTTTTTTTCTTAGTTAAGAACATGTATTCTTTCATGATGCACTTATTTACCAAGGATGAACAAAGCCCTAAACCAGGCATCAGAGATACAGGAAAAATCCAGTACCACTTGAGTCCAACAGCGAAGACAGAGGCATAATCAGCACCAAGTCACCCTGGGCACCGCCCTGTGTGTGACAAGACTGTTAGGGGAGAGATGGACTTGGCTGGGTATAGAGGCTTTGCTTGCAGAGTGACCATCCCACTGCACCTGACATTTGAGTGGAATGTGCCAGAAGGGGGCAGGAAAGACATTCTAGGGCAAGGGGGTAACATGTGCAGGGCTTCAGATGCTAAAAAGAGCACGGATGTTCTGGAGAAAGCCCCTTTGGTAATTAAGAGAAGGAGCTTGGTAAAGGAGCAGCAGGAAAAAAAGGGCTTTGGAAACACGGGTGTGGGCTGGGCTGGGACATAAGAGGCCGGAACCCTGTCCTGGGTTGTCTGGACTCCAGGCAGCAGGCAGTGGACACCTCTGCGGGCTTTTAATCAGCAGCCCAGGAAGATCTGGGGGGACGGCAGGCATCGAGCTTAGGGGTGGGTGGGGAGACAGACTCTTGCAGGCAGGGGTACTTTCGAAGTGAAAAAGAGATTAACAGGGCCAGAAATAAGGCAGAAGCAGTGTCTATGGAGAGAAACTTTCTAAATATACACTTGCAGAACCAAGGATACACTGTTTCTTTTCTTTGGTTGCACCCACAGCGTGTGACAATGCCGGATCCTTAACCTGCTGCGCCACCAGGGAACTCCCACCAACTATAAATTGCAGTAGAGTAATTCCAAACATTTACAGAAGGAATCCAGGATCCGTGATAGCACAACTTGTTTTTTCACTTGATATCTTCTGCTCACCTCTGCTGCTTCCTGCTGTTGTTTCACCACGGAGGGGTCAATCCCAGGGTCCTCCAGATCCCGGATGAAGTCCTGAGTGTCCTTGGTGGTCACCACCAGTGACATGTGGTCGCACCAGAACTTCTCTGCTAATTCCATCACGTCCAGTAGCTTGGCTTCCCTTTCCTCCACCAGCGTGTGTATGTTCTCCCAAATAAAAACCATTCGGTCAAGCTTATCCTGAACAGCTGTAGAGCCAAACAACATCAAAAAGGTGCCCTTTAAGCCTGAAGCAGGAGGTTCTAGTTCACACACAGACAGTGGTTCAATGTGCCAAGCATCTAAACCTGGACCACGTTCTGGTTGCCTGGGTATCACTGCGGCCTTTCCAACCAAAGGCAAGACTTTGTTCCTCTGGAACCAAGGCTTCTGGATGAAAGATGATGCCCAGGGGCCCCTGAGCTCAGAGCAGACCTGACTTCACCAAGGCTGGCCTCTCTTCCAAGAAAGCCAAACACTAAAAAGCGAAAATAACACCACCACCAAGAATGGAGATGCCGGTGCAGTCCCAGGAATAGGATGACACAGGTTACATGTTTTGGGTTTGTTTCTGGCATCCCTTACAATGAATTTCCACTGACCTCCGCATAGCCTTGTCCTGTCGACCCCAGCTCAGACCTTTACCGTAGCTGGCTACAGTCCTGGCTACCACTCCTGAGGCCACGAGCTGGGGAACCCACTACGTGGGGTAGGGTGGTCCAATGAGGAGAAAACACGCCCAGGTTTGGACTTATCAGCACTATGCTTTCACCAACTGCTTTAAAGGGCCCGGAGAACACAGATTTGTGTGTCATGGTGCAGGTTGTGTTTAACCGCCTGACTCTGTGAACACAGGAGATATTAACAAGGGATCGCTCTGCACTTTAGCCCTTTAGCCCCAAACACGGCCCATCTGCTACCTTTCCTACAATCAGGCGCTGCTGTACTACTGGACCGTCAGTGGCAAACACTTAAGGTTTCAAGAGTCAAGTTCAAGGGCGCCCCCGTCCTCTGGGTTACCTTTGGCAGAGATGTCCTTGTCAGTGCCCTGGGACCGGGCGATCATCTCCTCCCCCCGCTTCCGGAGGGTTTCGTACAGAGGCTGCAGCTTCTCCATGTCCACCGCCACGTTCTTGTTCTCGCTGATCTGCTCCTTGACCTTCTCCACCTCTGCGGAGATGGACGGCGGCTGCCGCAGACGCTCCACGATGCGCTCCAGGCTCTCCAGGATCTGGTCGATCTTGTCGTGGAACTAGGGTGGGGTCGGGGTGGGGGTGGGGGGCGGAGGTGAGAGAGAGAGAGAGGGGCCACTTGTGGGGAGAGACTGGTGACACCAAGGGTGGCAATGAAATGACCACACATCTATGTGTGGTCACCAGCGAGAATTAACCTTGGCCTTTCTGTTAACATCCAAACAGTTCCATCCAGTGGGTGTGGAAAGACAGTCCTAAAAATCACAGCTCACATGCCCCCCTGG
Source organism: Sus scrofa (assembly GCF_054392235.1). Classification (NCBI taxonomy): domain Eukaryota; kingdom Metazoa; phylum Chordata; class Mammalia; order Artiodactyla; family Suidae; genus Sus; species Sus scrofa. Next base: position 37,812,513 of record NC_139389.1, on the reverse strand, counting down.
CCCCCACTATTTATGGAGACAGGACTGCTTCTTGCCCATAACTGGGTGAGTTCATTAAGAAACACAGGTAAATAGACAGTTGGACCACCTGACAGCAGCATTTTACCGACCGCTTCATCCTGTGATCATAATTCAAATTCATTTAAAAAACTAGGTTCAGTTATCTGGGTATTTTTCTGTCAGAACTGATGGTTTTATTGACTTACATGGATTATTGTGGCGTCCTAAACAAGTTATATTATTCAATGTGAGATTCATGGGCAGTCGTGAATAGACTAAGCAATTTTTAAGGTATGAGTTTCCTGAACTAAAAAGAAAAAGTTAAAAAACTCAACACGATAAACCTCCCTGATGTTGTTGTAATGGAAATGGTCAAATCCACAGTTAGACTCATGGAAGAATTTTAAACTTCCGTTGGCACATGTACCTTAGACAATGAAACAAAGTTGTAAAAACCTGTTCATTTATACCATTTATAGATTCTACACTATAGATTATAGCATTTATAGAATCTATAAATTCCATCATTTATACATTCCCTCAACTGTAAAGGAATCGTTGCTCGGAATTACAGAAAATGGACACTAATGATAAAAACCAAACCTGCAAAACAGAAAACCTATTGGTAACTGCAAATCGACTTCTTCAAAAAGATACTTTCAAAAAAGGAAAAAAAAGCAATTTCCAATGGCACATTTTTTCCTTCTTACTCAGCCTACCATTCATAGTCTTTCTCCTTACTGTCATCTTGGGAGTGTTTTATCAAAAATGATAATAGCACTTTCATTTAGCTCTTCCAACTGCAAATACTGCATTCTACTCTGGATGGACACTTATTTGGCTAGCTGGACAATGATGGCAATCGTATGTTTCTTAAGTCATTGAAAACTATGTTTTATGGTATGCAAGCCGATAGAGAAGGATAAGGGCTGGGTGCAGGCAAATATCACCTCTGAGACCGAGACATCGATACTCAGAGCTAATGGAGTGAAACGATTTTGCTGGAATTGAGTCAGGAGACCGGGGCCACGCCGCCCCATCTCTGCCGTGGGGGACCCAGTGCACCTCTGCCTAAAGCCTTACCTGCGTAGACTGAGAAATAGCCTCATCCAGCGCCATGGCCCGTCTTTTGACGTCTTCTTTAATTTGACTGTAGAGGGTGTCGGCAGCCACGTATTTCTCTTGGATGGAAAAGCCTTCCCTCGGGCTCAGTTCCAGCAACTGTGGCCCAGTTTTGTTCATCTTATCTATGTGAGGCTTGTGTTCCGCTATCAACTCTCGCAGTTGCTGCAACAGAGCAAAGAGCATCTCAGCATCTGGGGGACACACGTCTCAGTATGGCTGTCGACAACCGCCTGCATCCACCTGGCAAGAAACGCCAAACACCCCCCCACCCCCAGGCCCTGGACGCACACCTCTCTGCCAGCAAGAGATGCCCCCTGACACAGAGATGAAACAACAGCCCGGTCGTTCAAAGTGCCTTTCGGGGTACACGCAACAATGCGAGTGGAGCAGAATAATGAATTCCAGTTTCATCATTATTTCCCACCAAGAGCAGCACATCCTGACAAGGGTGTGAGCCAAGGGTCACATCACGTCCAAGGATTACGCACTCGCTCTGTCCCAACCTAGAGACCAAGCCATAACTCTCGGCGTCCCTTTCGGAGCATTCATGCTTTGCATTAAAATTACTTTATAAAAAGGGAGGGAGGGCGAGGAAGGAGGGAGGAGGAAAGAAGCTCAGCTGAAGGTAGACACAACGCTCAAGAAAAGCGCTCCAGATCAAGCTAAGTCAGGGGAACGTAAGCCCACAGCCACGGCCATGGTGGCGTATGTAAACCAATTTACAGCATGGACACATACATGATGTTACAAGAGCTATTCCGTGTACATATAGGATACATATGGTCCATACACATGAACAAATCTATTAGTACAGATTTATTTATTTTCTGAATTTATTTTTTATTTTATTTTTTTGTCTTTTTGCCTTTTCTAGGGCCGCTCCCACGGCACATGGAGGTTCCCAGGCTAGGGGTCCAGTTGGAGCTGTAGCCACCGGCCTACGCCACAGCCACAGCAACAAGGGATCCGAGCCACATCTGCAACCTACACCACAGCTCATGGCAACGCTGGATCCTTAACCCACTGAGCGAGGCCAGGGATTGAACCCACAACCTCATGGTTCCTAGTCAGATTCGTTAATCACTGCCCCACGACAGGAACTCCTTATTTTCTGAATTTATTAAAAAAATTTTCTTCTTTTCTTTTTAGGGCCACACCTAGTAGCATATGAAAGTTCTCAGGCTAGGGGTTAAATCGGAGTGGCAGCCGCCAGCCTACACCACCGCCACAGCAATGCGGGATCCAAGCTGCATCTGTGACCCACGCTACAGACACCACAACACCACATCCTTAACCCACTGAGCGAGGCCAGGGGTCGAACTCGAATCCTCGCAGGCACTATGGTGGGTCCTTAACCTGCTGAGCCATGACGGGAACATTTCTTTTTAAATGTTAATGGCTGCAAGGGTGATGGACCTATCACATACACAGCTGGAGATGGAACGTTACCTGTAAGATGTATTTAAGGGAAAATATGTGACATGTGAATATTTCGCATCACATCATCTAGTCAGAAAATACAGAGATATTGAGAGTTACGAGTGAGTGTGCAATCCAGGTGGACCCCGTTCCTTCCGGGGATGGGGATCACTCTGGCAGCTCTACCCTCCACGGAACCCCCACCCCCACTGCCTGCAGGGTCCTCCTGCAGCACTGAGGTCCCCTTTGTTTCACCCCATGACTCATGCATGAGCTTCCCTAATCCTCACCAGAAGGCGTGTCCTATCCAGCCCCTGATAAAAGCTTCTCTGAGAGAAATGATATTTGGGCAAGACAGCCTAGAGAAAAGCTATCTTTCCCTGTAAATATTTAACTTCCAGCATTCATCAAGAAGAAGGAGGATGGCCACAGCCCTGGGTTTTTGTTCAGAGTGCCCACGAAGATCAGTCACGTCATTTCCAAAGGGGTTGAGAAAATTGCTTCACTACATCATTAACAATCCCCAACTATTTTTGAAGTGTTTCTGAAGGGGGTCTCAAAACACTTTTGAAAAGAGCTAAATATACACAAAGTCAACTTTACCAAAAAAGGAGGATGGTCTAATTGAACGTGCTGTGCCCGGCCCCTGGGTGGTCCAGGCTGCACTCTCCTACTTGTGTTTTACGTTATTGGAAGGTATCTGCATGTAACATCCGCGAACATGCAATCGCATGGAAGATGTGCGTGCCACACAAGTGCTGGTGTCAATATTCTACCAGGCGTGTTGGTGAAACGAGCTCACACTGTCATCAGGAGACTCAGAAAGCGAGGGGTGTCTCTGCAGAGAGTCCTGGAGACGTGGAGTCGGAGTGAAGCACCTCCAGATACCTTTGCTGGGACGCGGCTGGAGGAGCTTCCTGAAGGCTGTTCCACGACAGACAAGGAAACAGCCCAGGATGCCCGCCGGGGTACATGTGTGTGGGGACAAAGGGCCTGGCAGGAAACGTCTTTTGCCTCATACGTAACCAAACGAGGTTCCTGGCAACTGTTTTGAGTCCACTCATGCTGGAGATGCTCAGTGTGACCTCGGGACAGCTACCGTTTTGTCAAAAGGCTCTGGGGAACATTTTTCATTCCTTGTTAGAATAAGGATCCTTTGCACACTGTGTGATGTTATGCTAGAAAATGGCTAATTGAATCTCACCTCAGAGGAGAAGAAATCCATGCAACATCTTATATTAAAAATTGGAGTTCCTGCTGTGATGCAATGGGCTAAGAACCCAACTGCAGTGGCTCAGGTTGCTGTGTTCAATCCCCAGCCTGGTGCAGTGGGTTAAAGGGTCTGGTGTTGCTACAGCTGTGGCATAGGTTGCAGCTGCAGCTCAGCTTCAATCCCTGGCTGGGGAACTTCCGTATGATGTGGGTGTGGACATTAAGAAGAAAAAAATCATTCAGTGGGTAGGCATCAGGAGTTCTGCCAAAAATAACCTTTCTAGTAAAATTAAAGTCTATATAGTTGATAAGTCTTTCTTCCACTGAATGATTTAGATAGAACACCATAAACTTTCCATTCTGCATTAAGTGTCCTCTAAAGCTCTTCTCAACAAACACTTAGAGATATTCTTCAACGCCAATATAATAATAAAGTAAACAAGTAAGATTAATAAGGATGTTACATACTTCAAGCAATGATGTAATGTATCCTGAGTTAGACTGTACACACACACACACACACACACACACACACACGCACACCGATGAGTCTCAGGGTATATCATGTATAGATCTGGGGAAGCAAGGAAGTTCGTGAGACCATAAATAACAAGAATCCCAGACTTTTTTCTGACAGCCTTTTGCTCAAACCCTTGCAAAATCTTAAGCTACATTAACTTTTAGGTGACAGCAGAAATGAGGGCTTCGTGATGCCGTTGTGTATGTTTAAAACATGATATATTTGTAGATGTAAACACACTCTCTAGTTTACTCATGCCAATTTATAGGAACAGAGAACTTCAAAAGATTTCCATGTACATAAAGCACACACACACACAAACACACACACAAAGAGGAGGGGGACAGGTCTCTCTGCTGTCTTGAAACTTCAGCCCTTTTTCCTTTTCATAGAGTTAGATTTCACGATAATGCCATTTTGACATATTGGTTATCTCAAACATTTTTCTCCGCACTCAATGGCCTTGTCTGTAATGCTGCTTCTATATATTTCTATCCCTGGCGTATGTTCTAAATGGCTCGAACCACTATATACAGAAAGTATACAGCTTAGCCAGATTTGTGTGAATTGAAAGCCATTCAACATGCTCCCCTGGAAGTACTTCAAAAGCTTATCTTACTGTCATTTCAAAGTGAGGATTTTATGTCTGCTCATTTATCCTGCATACAACTAGGCAAAAGCCGTGTCAGTGATGACACACACGGGGTGGCCTGCCCACGTGCGTCCTCCCAGGGCACACTGGGTAAAAGGGCCCCAACTCCGAGGCAAACCCACTGTGCACACCGGAGCTCGGTGCTGCAGAAGGGGCCCGGTCCTGGACGGCGCCTGTATCACAACCACCACAAATACTGCACAGATCGAGCTTCTTTTTCACAGGGTCTCCCAATCCTCTCTGGCCCCGAGCTTACCCGGTGCTCCTCCTGCTGCTGCCTCAGGGTTTCATACTCGAGGGCGGGGGCAGGAAGCTGGGAGATGGTTTGCTGTGTGTCCATCAGCCAAGGCCACAGTTCCTCATAGGTTTCCCAGAACTGGTTCACCAGGGACTGTGCCCGCTCTAACTGCAGGTACCTCTCTGAGTTCATCTGGCAGATGGCATCATAGTTCTTCAATACCTTGTCCAGCTTTTTCTAGAAAATCAGACGATAAGATGAGTTTAACGGGTCAGGCGGCCAGGTAGCACATATGGTAGAGAAAGCTTTGTCTAGCACTATGCACAGGCTCAGGGCAAGCCGTCATCCACAAATGAAGAAAGCAACAGAGGCTACTTAGATGTTAACTGCTGCTATGGATAAAAATTCCTTTTAAATTAAAGAAGGGCCCTCCAATGCTGCATATGGCAGGAACACCCGCCTTTTAAAGGCTGAATGATATTCCATGGTATGCTAATGTTGCACCCTTACTACAACTTAAAAAAATGTCCTACACATGTGTAGAAAATAACAAAAACATAGAAAACAAAAGTGCAACAACTGGAGAGCAGGCTAATAAATGATGATGTATTCATGCAATGGATTTCTAGGTAGTCATCAAAAATCATGGGATATAATGACAGAGAGAACATCTCAAAAAATTAGGTGACGAAACTCCCCAAATAAATAAATAAACAGCCCATTTTTATAAATGAGACACTGAGCTCTCCAAATATAATAGGGAAAATTCTCCAGCCATTCTTCCAGGAGCTTCTCTGTGAGAAAATGGTTTCACGCAGATCTAGCAACATTTCTATCCTTTCTGTTGAAATATAAGGACTTTCTCTCACAAAAGAAATTCTAAGAGGAACTGCTAGTCAGAAAAATTAACTGCACAGATTAGATGCAAAATAGAACATTGCGGGAGTTCCTATTGCGGCTCAGTGGTAACGAATCCAACAAGTATCCATGAGGACATGGGTTTGATCCCTGGCTTTGCTCAGGGAGTTAAGGATCCCGTTCTGTCTTGAGCTGTGGTGGTGGTCACAAATGCAGCTCAGATCTGGCGTTGCGTGGCACCCATAGCTCCAATTCGACTCCTGGCCTGGGAACTTCCATACGCCTAACACTCCCCCCGCCCCCGCAAAAAAAGTAGAATATTGCGTTATCCACTGATTTTTATGGGGTGCTCACAATGACCTCGATCATGGTGTAAATTCACTTCATAATCTAAGAGCAAAAGATGAAGCACAATAATCCAGTAAACCAGAGAATAACAGAGATTATTTCATGATCATCTGTATTTTTCATATCAGAATCTCTGCAAAAATAATGAAGGTAAGACCGAATTCTAAAGAGGGGCCACTGTAGATTATCTAAATAAACGAGAAAGTCTCAATACACAGTGGGCATTCTGTTATTTTGCCTATGGTATAGCTTAAAAGCAGTGCACTCTCTTTTAAATGTGACCTTGGGCACAGAGATGTGTATGTATATTTATGCTCCTGGGCTGTTTTCCTGCCAGAAGCATTAATACGCATTAATTTCTTTAGGCTGCTCAGATGTCTAAATATGAACTAAACATTTTTATTGGGGCCAGTTTTCCATCAATTTAAAGGATCGTTAAAACTACATAAACTGAATGTCTCCTCAATGATTCCACTCATTTTTTTTTTCCTGTACGGATTACTGTAACTTTACACCAAACAGATTTCTGTTAGAGAGAACCACATATTTTGGGTTTTGTTTCAGCTCAAGAGGCCCCAGTGTTCCTGAAGCCCATAAACAAGAGTTGACACACAGAATAACAATTTACGCTGATAAGAATGGCGATAACAGAGGACATTAATTGAATGCTTAATGGGTCCTGGTGACTCAAGGGCTCAAACCTTAATAGCTCTTCTGTCCATTAGAAAAGATTAGCCCAGGATGGGTCCCTTAAGGAATATTTTTTTCCCCCACAGCTATTCTATCGATGTGAAAAATGCCTTCTTTAAAACTCTAGTTGAAACTGTTCAAACGGCAGCTGTAGAAAAGCGCTTTTCTGGGAGTGAAAGCCCCACCCATGCTGTTGGTTCGAGCCTCACACCAGCCACGTACGCAAAGACCCTACCTACCTTCATGGCCTGCTTTTCCTCTTCGCTGCACGTGCTCATGAGCTGATGTCCCGAATTAACCAGCTCATCAATAAGGTCCTTGTGTCGTAAGATCTCCATGGTGAATGTCTGCATTTACCAAAACAATAAAGATTCTTTAAAAAAGAGAGCATATGACCAAAGGGAAAATAGGCAAAGCAGGAGAAACGACCTAGCTGGGGTTCTCGCAAACACGATCATGCAAGCGCTTTTTCCAGCTGTGGAGCAAACGCGGTTGGTGCAACTGGAAATGTGTGTGTCTTCACCTTTTGAACCTGCAGCTGAGCAGAGGTCTGGTCTTGCTCAAGCCTGATGTCACCCAGAGACGCCAATTTCTCCTCTGTTTCAGTAATCCAGGATAACTCCGCATCGGCTGCTTGGTCAAACTAAACAAAAGATAAATAATCAGGTCCGTGAGTTCTCGTAACTGGTGCCAGAGAAATACCTACCTACAGTTCTTTTAAAGAGCCTCACGGCACAAGTGGGAAATCTGAGCTTGTCTCTTCACAGCAACCTGAGACAATTCATGATCATGATGGGTGGTATAAAGAAAAAAGAACTTTCCAGAGAGAAATTAAACACAACCTCTTAAAACATGCTGAATCTGGGAGTTTCCCTGCATAGCAGCGGGTTAAGGATCTGGTGTTGCCACTGCAGCGGCTCAGGTTGCTTCATGATGTGCATTCCATCCCAGGCCCAGGAACTTCACGAGCCAGGGGCCAAAACAAACAAACAAAAGACCCCAGAACAAAACCAAAAAACGTGCTGGAGTTCCCGTCGTGGCGCAGTGGTTAACGAATCCAACTAGGAACTATGAGGTTGCGGGTTCAGTCCCTGCCCTTGCTCAGTGGGTTAACGATCCGGCGTTGCCGTGAGCTGTGGTGTAGGTTGCAGACGCGGCTCGGATCCCGCGTTGCTGTGGCTCTGGCATAGGCCGGTGGCTACAGCTCCGATTCAACCCCAAGCCTGGGAACCTCCATATGCCGTGGGAGCGGCCCAAGAAATAGCAACAACAACAACAACAACAACAAAAAAAAAACATGCTGAATCCATACCACAGTGTTAATGATTTGAGGATAGCTAACTGTTGCCTTCTCCTTGGTGGCAGTAAGGATTTTCTCCCCAGAATACCACCCAAAGCGCCCAGCTACAAAAGTCATTAGCTTTCAATCATTTCACCTTTTTAAAATTTTGTGTTTGTTTATTTTTTTATGGCTGCACCCACAGCACATGGAAATTCCCAGGCCAGGGATTGAATCCGAGCTGCAGCTGTGGCAACACAGGATCCTTCACCCACTGTGCCAGGCCAAGGAATAACCCTGTACCAGGGACCCGAGCCCCCATAGTCAGGTTCCTAACCCACTGTGCCACAGCGGGAACTCCCAATCATTTCATCTTTCATTTTAACCTGTATGATATGCAGGTAGCATTCTGCTATCAAAGCACACAATTCCTAGCAAAAAGATTTAAAGATCCCCATTTATTTATACTGTGTGTGTATATAGAAAACCTGTATAAAGTTTCTATGTATATTGGGCACATCCCCGAATGTCTCAGGTATGATTTTTCCAGAACTCATTTAATAACGGCAGAAAGACATTTTCAAGAACATTTTTAAATATTTTAAGAGACTGTCTTTTCTTGCTCATAACAGCAATTCATGGTAGAGTGTTACAAAGTACAGAAAAATATACAGAAGAAAATTAAAACTTGGAGCGAATGCTGTTGGTATTTTAGTGGATTTTCTTCCAGGGGCTGAGACAGACTTATGAAGGTCTGGGATAATACTACATAAACAGTTTCATATCCTGCTTTTTCATTTATCATGAACATCTCCCATGTCTTAGAAGTGTGATTTTTTAAAAAATAACACCATTGTATTCTCACATACCTGGATATTCTCATTTAGGCTCTCTGCATTTCTTTTTTTTTTTTTTGCTATTATATAAACAACCCTGTAATGACTACCCTTGTATGTAAATCTCTGTTGGCATCTCTGATTCGGTCCTTAGGGGAGATTTGACCGCCAGGTCAAGAGCATGAAGACCATCAACACTGGGCACCCGGTCAGCCTCCTGCCTGCCAGTTATCACAAACGAGTCAAGCCGACAGGCGACACCACAGCAGCCACCACCCACGGTAATCAACGATGCCTCAGTGGGAAGACTTTAGGGGGAGGGGACACGGTGAAGTTCAAGTTCAGAACTGTGAGAACCAATCACGTTTCAAGGGCACCTGGAGATCCAGATTGGGGTCCGGGGTAACTAGGTGAGGGGAGAGAAGAGGGGGGGCAAGAAACCAAACTGGAAAATCATTCATACATTGGATCCCAATGCAACAGCCCTTCGACTCCCAGCCCGACGGGGTGACGGACTTTCCCCTTTCTCATGGGCACACCCCAGGGCCCCGGGCCTTATCCTGTAACACAGGCCAGGAGCCTCTGGGAGGAGAGGGGAGACGGCTGAGCTGCTGTGGGCCTGGGCCCGGGGAACAGCACGGGGGGGGCAAGTGCCCTGGACTAGATGCTGGAGAAACTGGCTACTCAGAGGCGAAGGCAAAGCCTCTCTCTAGTCAGAGAGCAGGAAATTGGCAGTCTCAAAAGACGGAGAATTTTAGACAATAACTGCTCTCCTCGCCCCTCCTGAGCCCGACACCCCTGCCAGGATGACATCATCAAAGGCCATGCAAGCTGGAACTCTCACGCCCACGGGTGATCACAAGGCTCTGCCTGGGGTGGGGGGAGCCCAGGGGAACCCCGCCCAGGACTTCCACCCCCTCCCCCCACAGAAGTAACGGGCTGGCCCTCCTGCTCGTCAGGGTGGCATCAGGGAAGACCTGAGGACAGCTGGGGTTCCCGCACCACTCAGGCATCAGGTGGCTGGGATGCCCACTCCATCCTGCAGGAGTGAGGGGCGCCACTCTCAGGCATCACACGGCATTGCTGGGGTCTGGGCTTCTGTCCCTGCCACTGCCTCTGCTAGAGTGGCATCAGGGACAGCCAGCTGATCAGAAAGCTCAGTTAAGACCTGGAGCCCAGCGTAACTCATCGCATTCAGGAGGGTTGTCAGCAGAGGCTGATACCTGGATGATCTCAAATTAACCTGGATTAACCTGCTCCATGCCCAACCTCAGACACAGCTGAAACCAATGGGAATGAGAGCTTCCACAACCAAATATGAAGTCCCAGCTAAGACACAGAACACACCGAGAGGAACCCAATGGAAATTTCAGAACTTAAACATATAACCACTGAGGGGATGCTGCTGAGCTGCAGCACGTTGAGGAACTGGCTTGTCTCTGAGGAGGCGTGGGTTTGGTCTCCGGCCCGTGCAGTGGGTTAATGGATCTGGCGTTGCTGCAGCTGTAGCGTGGGTCATAGCTGTGGCTCTGATTTGATCCCTGGCCCAGGAACTTCCACAGGCTATGGGTGCAGCCATAAAAAAATGTGTGTGTGTGTGTGTGTGTGTGTGTGTGTGTGTATCTACTGATATAAAAGCTCAGTGGATGAGACCAAGAAGGAGGACAGAGGAAAGAATCAGTGACGTAGGAGACAGAAGGACAGAAATCAAATTGCCTGACCCGAATAATAGAAAATAGATTAAAAAAAAAAAAAAAAAAAAAAAAAAGACCAGCGCCTCAGAGCCCGAGGAACTATAATAAAAGCTCGAAGTCACCGAGTTCCAGGAGAGGAGAAAGTGGCTGCAGCTGAAAAGTACTTAAACATTCTTGAAATAATAAAATTAGAGACACGGTTGGTTTCTCGGAACTGAGGAGGAGGCAGAGGCAGAGGCAGAAGGGGATGGACGTGGCTGGTGAAGAACAGCCAGAGGAGTACCTGGGATGGAAAGGTTCTGTCTCACTGGGTGGGTGTCCGTTTCCGGCTCCTGACTTAGTACCGTAATTACAACCTAATAGCGCAAATGGCTACACCTGGGGAGGTGGGCATGGTACGACGGGACCTCTGTATTAATACAGCGGCGTGTGAGTCTACAATCATACTGCAGATCATAAAATAATCTACAATTGCCTTAGAACAAGTAATTTAATAACACAGCTCTGTGTGGGTAACCTCTCATCCGTAAGCTGTGTTGGCATTTTCTACAAAGGTGCCCTTCAGACAGCATGTACTGGTTTCCACTGAGCCAGGCTGCGACCTGGGACAGGGACCCTTTCCTGCAGTGAACAGACAGCTCCTAGAGCAACAAAATACAAAGAAGCTAAGGGACTAAAAATAACTGCGTGCGGGCAGAGTTAAGGCAAATTATGGGCAACAATCTACAAAAAGACTAAAAAACCAACTGCCACTTCTGAAGAACAGAGAGCAAAAGTAGATGCTATGCATGCCCCCTGCCCATAGCACCAAAGTACCCACCCCTCCCCTCCCTCATGTCAGGGAACCTGCTACTTGTTTCTGATACTTGTTTTTGTGTCCATTCAACACCGCCCCCTACTCCGTCCCCCTGCAGCAGGGGGCCCAAGAAAGCCAAAAGCCTTGCCTGAATTTCTCATCTGGCCTCTTTATTGATTTCTATTGATTAAGGAACGCAGGTTGGTAACAGTATTCCCACAAGCAGAGTCTGGCTGTCCTCTCATTTACATGGGGTATAATTAATTTTTAAAATAATCTTTGTCAAGCTTATTGGTGGAGTTTCCTTAACGATCAGGGCACACCCTGTCAGCATGGCCTGGCACAAACAATAGCACCGATTAAGTCACTGGTATGGTTCCAATCTCACTACTAAAAAATAACAAGTTACAGAAGTGAAAAATTCTTAATACTATTACTGAATTTGTATTAAGTTTTTTAAACATATCACGAAATGACTTGCTTTTACCAAGTAACGAGTGAGTAAATACTGAAGCTCTTTGCAAGTCAATTGATTTCAATCAACAATTGAGACAGAAAAAAAAATTTTGGATCATCACCTAAACTATGGGCCCAGAAATATAACAGGCGTTAAAATAATGCTTTTACATTTACCTTTAGAAACCAATGGCATTAGCGTATCAAAGGGAAGATGTGGTTTAAAAGACCTTTACCTAACAATCTCCAGAGGCGCTACCCAAATAAAACTGAGTATCAACAGCATCTAATGGAACATAATGCAGAGCCAGGCTGTTCTGAAGCTCCCCCAGTATGTGGGCAGCAGTCACACTGTCACGTGTGCTAACTGGACACTTGTCCCACGGGCTCTGCCCAAGCATCACACTCAGAGGATCCTGACAGGTGAAGGGACCCCAGACAGAGATGCAGAGCTGCAGTACCATCGTAGGGGTGGTACTTCTAAGCTGACTGCACATTCACTCACACAAGCAGGAGTACTTGTTTTTCCTGTGCTTCCCCTAACAGCTTGTTTTTTTGAACCCGCCTCGCTGTCTGCACGTAGCGGTGTTCATGCATGTTCAGCTCACTAATTCAGTACTTTTGATGTTATGGGGACAAGTCAGGACAAGACAGACTCCAGAGGAATCGCAATAAAACCACTTGTGAAATTCTACCTTCATCTGGTACCATAACTGTTAGGACATGACTTTGTTTCAAATGCAACTACTCATGAGCGATTGCTGACCAATGTGAAAAAGAGAAAAAAATATCTTTTTCTGGTCAAATCACACAGCAGCTTCCGATGCAGGAAAAGAAACGGTCCTGGAGGGCAAGAGGCAGTCTCCTCTGCCCGCATCCTTCGCTTTCACGCCACACATGATGAACACCAGGGTTTGGCTCCACTGAGGCTGATGCACTCAGCACAAAACTGAGAAAAAACAGCCCAGGTCTTACTACCTGAGGGCAAATGCTGCAAGACGGCAGAATCACACTGAACAGGAGAGATTTGCTTTTCCTCTTCCTGGTCCCTGAAAAAATAAAATGATGCCCCCACGCCTCTTGTTTGCGTTCAGGCTATTTTTTGGTATTTATAGGACAGTCCTAATAAAGAAAGTCAGGCTATTAGTTAATATTAGTGTAATATTAAGTCTCCCTCTCTTAAAAAAAAAAAAAAAAAGCATCCAAGGAAAATGTATGACAGTACCATGCAAGTTGACAAAATGGAAAGCTGAAACTCAAACACTGCTTCTTTAACCAAGGCAAATATTTGCTTGCTGAAAGAAAACAGGACTTCAAGCAGAAATTTCCCTTCTGTCTTTTGACATTTTTTTATTAAATCAGAAAATATTTATTGTCCAAGAATGAAAGGAAGGCCCCCGGGTCTATATTAAGCGATTTACAGTCAAGCGAGGTGGTTTATTTAGGCCCGTGACTCTTTCAAGAGACTACTGACGGGCCATTCAAAACAGCCTACTTTACAGGTGAGTGACACGACACAGCAACCTTACGGCCCCAAATTTGAATAAATTTGCTCACTGTTCATACACAGCGAAAAGTGACTTCCAGTGAACTGTAATGGCAGCATCCCGTAAGTGCATTCTAGTCTAGCGGGCTATCACTCACGGCGGCTCACCAACCCCAGCTACTGTAATTCCTAGTGTAGTTGAGCTAGTGTTTCAGAAATTCCCTCCGAGTTGGTGAAAGGCATTTTCATTGGCTTACCTCCAAATGTTTCTGAAAAACGTTCGCTACAACACTAAGGGCCAACAGCCTCCTGAACACACAGGTTCTGACTGCAGAACATGAAGGAGTATCTCCTTTTGTCCTGACAGCAACGTGTAACGGGGGCATCACCACTAATTCCACCTACAGCCGAGGCAGAGCGGGCTGAACAGACTCCCCCAGAGGTACCAGCCGGGGCTCAGAGCTGCCCTGTCAGGTGGCCTGCGCCTGTACAGAGCGGGGCTCAAGAGGGCACAGTCCTGTGATTTCACTGAAACTGGCTCAACTACCACCATAGTCAGTAAGTGGTAGGTTTGAACTTTGTAAACGTTTCTCCAATCTCTGCAAACGGCTTTTGTCCTTATCTAGAAAGTTCCTCGAGTAGAAGTAGAGGTTTAAGAGAGACGAGTGATTAATCTCAAGAACAGACTCTTACTCCCTTCCCCTGGCAAGGATCTTATCTTTCTTTTCATTCGCATTTCCTTCCATTTTCCCATATTATTCATAACACAGCCCATGTTTTCCCACCCCAACGCCTGGAGGGGGGTCTTCTAAGCAAATCTCACTTCCCTTGGGGGGGAGGGTTCCTTCTCTTTTGCTACAAGAAATAAACAGGTGTTATTTTTCTCCAAGGCTGGTTCCTAATGACCCCATGAGCTGCTTATTTTAATTGCACCCAGGTACCTTTATAGTGGGGAGTTATTATGGCCCAATAAATATGGCTTACCAGGCAATGTGAACTGCCAGAGGGTGCCTGGAATGTCCAGACCCAGTGACACACACGTTGGCACCTTCTGATAACTGTACATTTACAAGGCACAAGGACAGCAAAATGCTTGTGGGTTTAGACAAACCCCGTGATCTGAATTCAGGCTGTTAAGTCGATACATCGCTTAAGCAAAAGCATCTTTTCCCCTTTCCAGTGGCTCGTGTGGTTCAACTTGCGATTAGTGAAAGAAAGCAACAGAGCTGTGTTACTTTGGGTAGGTTTAATGGGCAAAAATTCCTACGGTTTCTAACCCAGATAATGGCAGGAGGTGTGAGGAGGGGGCAGCTGTTTTGCTTTGTTTTATACACTCACCACTGCTATTTACCAAGCTGTCTTATCCCACTCAGATTTTTCCTAAAAGTTATGAAGAGGCCCAATTACTCTATTAAAAAAAAAAAAACAACCTTCTTCAGACTATCAATGCCTGCAAATCTAGAGTCAGACTGATCAACTGGTCACATGGGTGCACACAGTCCTTACATATTAGCTTATAACAGAGGCTGTTCCCCTATTTCCAGAACATTCCTAAAGGTCAATGTACATAAGGCTCATGGCCCTATGACCTCAAAATTCAACGACACATCTTTCCAAAACGGTGGCACAATACAGAATTAACAGGAAAAAAATCTAACCACGCGTCGGAAGTTTTCTGAAAACTAAACGTACGCCAGGCAGTGACAAAGTACATGCCAATCAGGGGGCATCTGTGTGCCCTTCCCTCCTCTTCTCCACGTCTGCCTGACATCTTCCCCTGGTGTCTGGAAGCCACAACGCCCTGTGACGGTGGCCAGATTTTTCACAATGTCCCTACGCAGCTGCTGAATTCCAAGGTGCAGGTGACCACATTATCAAGGAGGTAGGTCTGTACACAAGCTCAAGGTCAAGACACTGAAGCATCTAAGAGAAATCCACTTAGAAAACAACCCAGTCAGTTATTTCAAATCTAGTTTACTACATCTAGTCAGATTATTCAGGAACAACACAGGAAATCCAGAAATTTAAAAAATGACCAAGCTGCAGGAGTTCCCAGGGGCCTAGAGGTTAAGAAGCCCGTGTTGTCACTGCTGTGCGGCAGGTTCGATCCCTGGCCTGGGAACATCCATGGGCGGCAAGTGTGGCCAAAAAAATCCCCAAAGCAACACAAAATAAAAAACGAGGTGTGACTCTTGTTGGAGGGATGGCTCTGGAAGGGGCACCCTTAATAAAACAAGCTCGATGGCACAGTCTAAGAAGATGGTCTGTGGTCAGACGATGTCCATGGTTCGGATGGAGGAGAAAGGGAACCGCAGGTGATCCGCTTACGCAACATAAATAGTGCGAAATATGTGTCCAACATCCAAGTCTAAAAATTGTTTTCTGCATCATTCTTTTTGTAGTTTACACATGTATTACAGTTGGATAAACAGAAAACAAACACTTTAGCATCAAACTGTACTCTGGGCCTAATGCCAAACCTCTATCAGTGGGCAAAGTTATAATTTCATTAGCCATCTATGAGCTCTCTATAAACTTGGAAATCATGCGTTTAGAAACAATTCTAAGTGCAAAACAAAACCTCTACCAACCCAGAAAGACAGGTACTGATTTATTCTTAAACGTGTCTCGAGAGAGCGTTTTCACCATTCTCTGAGCACGCACGCCCACGTCTCCCAGGCCTATGGCTGGAAATATACTCATAAGCCCACTGGGCGGCAATGAGGGCCCCTCGCCTCAGATTATTGAAGGAGGTGAGAAAAAACTGGGCCACCCCTTAGGAGTTCTCCCCTCTACCCAAGAGGCCCTAGAGTGGGGTGGAATGAGATCTGGAGTAAGTTCTAGTTACACCTCCACCATGCACTGGCTGTGGGACCCCAGGCAAGACCCTCCACTGACCTCACACTGCTCATAAGCCCCAAATGGGCACCTCGACCTGACCAGGAGGAGTTTCTCTTCCTTTTTCCCTTTTCTTTAACTGGCTTAAGGGCATCTTGGTCTTCTTTATTACTGGAGGGATTTCACTGAACAGACTTGCAGGCATTTCAAAGGGATGCCCATCTGAGTACAGAATAAATACCTATGAACAACCCGGGGGATGTTAATTAATACATCGATGGCACCCACATTAGCTGCATGACCTCTTGGCAGTGACCTGCTTGTACCACATGCTCCCTCTCCCACACGAAGGCTTGAGGGACACAGACCACAGTGCTGACACATTCTTTCTTCCAGGAGTTTTCTTGTATTCATTCTTTCACAAAGTCCACGTTTCCAGTAAGAAATGTTTTGATCAAGGAAAAACCCCATTAATTGTAAATTCCCTGCAGGATCTGTTTGGGGTTCCAAAAAACACATATCGACCTGGTTACTTTTTCTAAGCTGGGGAAACATTGGCCAAGCCTTGAAAGAACCGGGCCGCAGTTAATGACCCCATTGGCGCGCAGCCCGTCACCTGGCCTTATTACATCTTCCCTCGCTGAACCAGCCAACCACAGTCAGCTTCTCCAGAAAACCCAACTCCCAAGAGGACAGGCAATCTGTCTAGCTACTGAGAGCAGTCTTCAGGGCCAACACTGAAAGGCCGAAATGAATTTTGGTGAAAGAAATTCAAGAGTTTTCAAAAAGGTGCATAAATGTCACAAATAAACACGCTTATTTTCCTAGGATAACAGGGGTACACATCCCTCCCAACATGGAAAACAGAGCCTTGCGGAGGCCCTGCCTGCGTGTGAATACCTGCCCCCATCCGTGCAAAAACATCCTGCTGCTATCGTGGTGTGAATCCAGAGCACAGCGCTGCAAGCAGTGAGGGGTGTGCCTTCCAACGAGGTGAGTGAGACTTTTAGGGCAACCTTAGCGGATGAATTTTCAATGGCACCCCCTGCCTACTTGATCAGTGTTTGAGGCTTGTGGCTTGGATGAGTAAAGGCTGAATCACCCACCATCCTGAGCTCTGCTCTGCGGTACCTGGCAAAGCTACACCGAACCCGTCAGAGAAAGTCTGCAAGGAGACGCTGACGACTTCATCAAAGTATTCAGAGATTCAATACGAGTTCATCAAAACCTGTCCTATAAGCCACGTACATACACCACAGGCTCTGACGGAGCCGGGGCTGGGGGCTGGAGCCTGTTATACTCCCTGGAACTAGAAACTCTGTACCAGCTGCAGATGGGCCCAGAAACTATCATTCCCCCTGTCAGTCATCTTCAGATACACACACACACACACAAACGACATTGCCAATACAAGTGGTGCCTTTTCAGAAAGCTTTCAACCTTTCTCTGCCATGTATGCCAACCATCGGTCAATACGGACTTAGATGATAACTTGACCTATGCACTCAGATTGGACTTAGGGCGGGAAATTAACACGCACAGCACGCACACGAGTAGACAGAGGCATGGTATCTGGACAGAGGTGAGTGGGGCTGGTCCTGGCGCTGACCTGGCGAGGACGAGGCTGGGAGGCAGGTGGCAGACGGCCATCAACAAGGTCCAGGTGAGCCCTGCCCGGCACTCAGGGGTCCAAGGACCTGGCTACATTCTGCTCGCATCCCTGTTTGCATTTTGGAAGCATTCCCCATGCACGGGAACAGCATGCCCAGACACCTCTGTTGAGGCCGAGGCTCTGGGAGCAAGTGGTGGACACGAGCTGCCCGGACGCCCGCACACGTGCCTACCTGCTGGGCCCGCAGGACGGCCGCGTCCATCTCCTCCACCCTCTGCGTGATGGTGTCGCTCACTAAGCGGAAGCGCTCGTTGTCCTCGGCCACCATTTTTTCAAGCCCTTCCCTCGCTCTCCAGGGCACCAGCTCCAGCAGCGCGGCACTCACTTCGTTGAGGGAATCCAGCAGGGCCCTGCTGCTCTTAGCTTCCTTCTTCAGCTCCTGAATCAGAAGGAGGAAGACGCCAGCCTGCAGTGATGCCCATGAGTTTGAACAGGCTTCCCCGCCCCACGACTGTACTGGGGCTAAAGGCCTTCCCAGGCCGATGTGACGTGCTGGTCCCCTTAGATTTGGCTACACTCTATAAACCCTTGCGATCTAAAGCTGTTGTGCAAAAGGAAAATGTGCCCTGAGAGGTTCAAAAGAGCCATCATTCCTTTGTCAACATGGCAAGATTTTCTCTCGGAAATGTAATCTAAATGTTTAAAAACTGGAGTTCGTGTTGTGGCGTAACGGGATGGGTGATGTCTCTGCAGCACCAGGACACAGGTTCAATGCCTGGCCCGGCAGGCACAGTGGGGTAAAGGATCTGGTGTTGCTGCAGCAGTATAGGTCACAACTGTGGTTCAGGAACTCCATACGTTGCAGGGTGGTCAAAAAAGAAAAAAAAATTGGGAACCCAAACAAGCAAGTTAACATGGATTATTCTCAGTTTGCTGGTCACCTCTAAGTCATCCGGTGCCAGAAAAGTAAAGGGGTAACGTCCCAGCCGGAATCAAGGGGCCCTCAGGATAAGGACACGCTGGCTTTAAGCATCCTGGCTGAGTCATTCCCAGCTCACTGAGTCTGACATCGCTGACCTCGCCACCCACGTGTGACCAGGGGCGATCAGAACAGAGGCTTCCTTCTCTGAGAACTCTGAGAAGAAGGATGATCAGCAGGGAGAACTCCACTTCTGCAATATAATTAGAAAAGCCACCCCATGCTATGCATCTGTCTCATAAAGATCTCACTCTTCTAACCAAACGACGGGTGTTACTGACACAATGATCATTTTCCCTTTTTTTTTTTTTTTTTTTTCACCATCACTCTGTTTCTGGTATGATAAACCATACTCCCCCACCATAAAATTCTAGAAATGTGGAGTTCCCATTGTGGCTCAGCAGGTTCAGAACCTGACCAGTATCCATGAGGATGAGGGTTCCCATCCCTGGCCTTGCTCAGTGGGTTAAGGATCACGAGTTGCTGTGAGCTGTGGTGTAGGCTGGCAGCTGCAGCTTTGGTTCAACCCCTAGCCTGGGAACTCCATATGCTGCAGATATGGCCATAAAAAAATAAAAAATAAAAAAGATTCTAGGGAGTTCCCATCGTGGCTCAGTGGTTAATGAATCTGACTAGGAACCATGAGGTTGCGGGTTCCATCCCTGGCCTTGCTCAGTGGGTTAAGGATCCAGTGTTGCCGTGAGCTGTGGTGTAGGTTGCAGACTCGACTTGGATCCCACGTTGCTGTGGCTGTGGCTGTGGCGTAGGCCGGTGGCTGCAGCTCTGATTACACCCCTAGCCTGGGAACCTCCATATACCGCAGATATGGCCCAAGAAATGGCAAAAAAAAAAAAAAAAAAAAAAAAAGATTCTAGAAACAACTCAGAATACACTGTTTTCATCTCTGGGCCCCTGAAAGTTTCAACAGGGGATCCATGACCGGTTTCTGTTGGGTCCTCACCCACTGGGGCACCCTGCTGCATATCAGTAACGACAAACCTCATTTCGTCCCTGTGTTAAGACCCCCTGAGAGATGACAAGCAGCTCCAAGGAGCGGGAGTTGGAACGTACTTTTTGCCTCGCGTGTGCTTGACCGGCCGCGTCCCCTTTCAGGACCTGCGTTTCGTACGAGAGCATCTCGCTCTCCACGGCGTCCAGCCAGGTGCACAGCTCCTCGTGTGTGGTGTGCAGTCGCCGTGCGAGCTGCAGGGCCTGCTCCAGGGTCTCGGCCACGTCCGTGCTCAGTTTAGTGATATCCTTGTACCTGGCTTTAATGGCTTCCAATTTATCTTGAATTATTAAAACTTCATCACCTACAATTTCAAAGGCATGTTAGATCTTATGAAAGGGGGGAAAGAAAAAAGGGTTTATTTCCTCGATTAGGTTGCAGTGATGAGATATTCAGGGGGAGAGGCGGTGAGGAGACATTTTTTTCTAAAGAGGTTCTGACCCAAGAGAAGCCCTTTCCTGGGTGTGACTCTTTCTCAGGTGTTCTGGCAAATGTAAATGAGCTCTGAAAATGCAAATATAAACCACACAAAGGGCTACAGTGTCTTCTGTGATGAGGAACGCATCCCCTTTGCATCCATCTGCATGGTGCTTCCCATTTGCAGGCATGGGGGTTAAAAACCACCGGGGTTCAGACACTGACTTTGGTGGCTTATGACCCTGCACAAGAGACCCGATCTCTCTGTGCCCAGGCAACTCACCACGGCAGGAGGAGAAAAAAAGAACCTACTATCACAAGGCTGTGATAGAAATTCAGTGCATACTGGCCTAGGGTTTAGAACAGTGCCTGGCGGGTGTCTGCACATGCACATGTGTAATCTCAGTATCTGCGGTGCTAAAGATAATAAACTCACCTGCCCTCTTCTAGCAGACCCTTCTCTGCCTCTACTTACTTTGAAGACACAGACAGAAACTGTGTCTTGAGCTTCAGACCCACAGCGCCAGGCTCTGGAGATTCCATTGTGTTCCTCCAGTCCATAATGAATGGCACTTGCCCCCACCACACATATTTGTAGAAGGACTTTCCAATGGCCCAAGGAATTACCCAAACAAGTCAGTATCTCTTTTCTTTGTGGGTTCAAGCAAGGAGAAAGAGAGCCTGGGTGTGGTCACTCTGTGTATCTCTGAATGCTGTCTCTCTCAAAATTAAAAAAAAAAAAAAAAATCATCCACAACCTACATGCTCACCTAGAACCACTGCCTTCCGTAAGGGGGAAACTAATTTCTCTCCGCCGTGGGATCCTCTGTCTCCTGTGCCACGGCACTGGGTGGTATGAGTAATATATAAAACGTCCCTTAGGAACTCAGTGAGATCATGGGAAAAAAAGTGAGATCATACCCCCAAACCCCCTAGATCGGCCTTCAAAGCATGCTCCAGAGGAAGAGGCTTGGAGTGGCCCCAAAATTATACAGTGTTTTCTGTTTCCCCCCCAGCTCTAAAACATTCTGACAGCAATGCAAAATGCTCACCGCAGGATTATTTGATTTCAAAGAAATCTCACCTGTTGTCTGTTTAAGTAGTTCTAAACCATTGAGTAAGGCCTGATCTACATTTTGTTTTCTGAGTAGGATGTCCTCTTGTAGAACCTAAAACACAGGTACCATTTTTAATGTGGGGAAAAAACTTTAAATAAGCATCAGCATCACTGGTTGATGTTAAGAGAACTGCAACAAGGCTTCACTGATGTGAGTCAACACCTCACATCCGTTCTCATGTTTACCCTCCTTTTTTTACCATTGGTCTCATGTCCCTTGTTCATCGGTTATAACTCACTCCTCTCTTCCCCCAAAAATGGGCCACACAGAGATGCTGGGGTACTGGTTAATTATGGGCCTTTGTATACGACAGCGAAATAATAAGATGAAAAGTGAAAAACCCAGCTACTGGATAAATTCAATCTCTTCTTACATGTGACTTCATTAAAAGCACACCCTACTATATATAAAATAGGTAAATAACAAGGACCTACTGTACAGCACAGGGGACACTACTCGGTATTTTGTAATAACCGTATGGGGAAAAGAATCTGAAAAAGAATGGCTATGTGTGGAGTTCCAACTGTGGCTCAGTGGATTAAGAATCTGACTAGTATTCGTGAGGATGCAGGTTTGATCCCTGGCCTTGCTCAGTGGGTTAAGGACCTGGTGTTGCTGTGAGCTGTGCTGTAGGTCGCAGACGTGGCTCGGATCCTGTGTTGCTGTGGCTGCAGTGCAGGCTGGCAGCGGCAGCTCCAATTCAACCCCTAGCCTGGAAACTTCTATATGCCATGGGTGCGGCCCTAAAAAGACCCCCCCCCCAAAAAAAAGAATGGATATGGATATGGAATCACTGTGCTGTTCACTTGAAACTAACACAACATTGTAAGTCAACTACACTGCAATTTAAAAAAAAGTTAATTGTACACTCAGGCAAAGCCTTTTTTTGAGTACAGAAATTCACCAAAATCATAATGAACATAAACCAATACAGAAATGAGGAGGATGGAGAAAATAATGACAACTGAAATGAAAAAGTAAAATAAAATACATCAAAATACCCGCAGTTCAGCCTGCTGTGTCCACAGCCCCTCCAGGCTGAAGTCCTGGACCGAGAGCCTACTCAGCTTGCCGTGAACTTCACTCAGCCAATTCATCAGCTCCACTTCATCTTCCCCAAAAATCTTAGCATTGCACAGGGCCTGCTGGAGGAGCTCGGACCTGCTGTGGCTTTTCTCTTGGATCTCAATGTACCAGACTTGAGAGGAGTCTAATTGACTCTGCACCACATCTCTGTCCTCCCTGGAGCTCAAAACCTTTAAGGACTGGCCAACGCTAACGGCCTGGTGTAAATGTTTACTGTGATGGATGATCTCATCTTCTAAGGCCTAAGCAAAGTTAAAAAAGAAAAAAAGGAAACACAAAGAGAATGGACAAATAAAAATGAAAACATAAATGGAACAAAAAGATGGCACGTGCGATGGGTCTAAAGGCGCGATGATGCCTGAGACAAAGGCACCTAACGCCAACGTGTGAAACCGCCCCGGGACCGGAGACCCAAAGCTCAGACCCACAGTGACGGGACCTTACTTTGTGCTGTGCGATCTGCTCCTCCAGTTTGGACGCCTGGGTTCCGATGGGCTCGCAGTTCGCCAGCCTCTTTTCGACGGTTGTCAGCCACTCGTTCAGTGGCTCAAGGGTTTCATGGAATTGCTGGGCAACCACGGAGATGCCTTCCAACTGGCGGTTCCTGCAAGTGCCAAGAGGAAGGTCACAGAGGCGGGGGCGGGGGGGAGGCATGGGAGACCATCCACAGAGACCCATGCCCCTGCCTTGCCCTCTGAGCAGCTGTTGTGGGAAACGTCTCAGGCTAAAATGAACACCTCTCACACTGAAAGGACACCTTACAATAGTTCTCCTGTGATATAAAATGAAAGCTGAACCACAGACCAACCTCTAGTGCCTGAGTCTTACGAGAGTCTTAAATAACCTGATTATAGTTCTTACGATAATAGCAGATATAATAATGGTAAGGTTATAATAAAAAGAAAGCAGCAATCATAATGCTGAAAATAGGTAATATTTACTGAACACAGGGTCAGGCTGTATACATTCGTTAACTTCAGTCAGGATACCAGTTACTGAGATGGCTTTAATCAAATGGTCAAAATTAGATTCAAATGCTGAAGACTAACTATAGCGGCCCCCACAGTGGAATTAATACTGACTCCTCCTTTCAAAAGTACAGTGTCAGGTCTATTTCCCCAAAGCAACACTGAATATATTTTTTGGCTGTACCCCTGGCCCACAGAAGTTCCCGGGCCAGGGATCAAACCTGCGCCACAGGGGTGACAACACTGGATCCTTAACCCACTATATCACCAGGGAACTCCAACAGTTAATGTTTTATGGACTAAAATACTGCAAAAGAGGAGAAATATCCCTCAGACTTTGACCTGTATTGTAGTTTGAAATACTTTTAGAAAACTCATTGTTTTCTCTGCTAAAAGGTACTATGTACGGTAAAACCTACTTCCACTGCCCTGGTTTTCATCTAGGCCACGTGACTGTGCGGGGGGTGTGCACAGGCCACCTGATCCAGCATCCAACCCGGTCAATCATTTCTGCTGTGACCAAGAGCCACTGTCTTCCCCTGCTGTCATGTTCCCTCCTAGGAAAGTGCATGATTCCAGACATGAGCTTCCTATGGGGACAAAGGGACTTTTGGAAAACTGGCCCATGCTGCATACAAGTTCTGTGTCTTCGTATCACAAACCACACATGCACAGATTTTAAAAAACTTTGGGTTGAAGCACATCTGATCTTTAAAAAATGAGTAACATTACTGTGTTCCTTTTGACTTCTGGATTATCACTATTTATGACTCTTTTTTCCTAAATTCTCATATCCCAACATCTAGAATCAGGAGAAATGACTACTCTGCGACCAGGTTTAACGGACTGTGATTTAAACTGGGAGGGACTCTATTAACCGTGTGTGAATCATAATATGACCGTCCTCTCTCGCTCTCCACTTAACTTGCTGTGAGGAAGGCTTAGGAAAAGGAGGCTAAACATTTACTCTTTCATTTTAAAAAAAGCACTGAGAGGAGTTCCCTGGTGGCTCAGGGAGTTAGGAATGGGTACTGTCACCGTTGTGGCTTGGGGTTAGGATCCAAGGCCAGGAACTTCCGCATCCCATGGACGCAGCCGAAGTGCTGAGAGTCTCTCCCATGGGGGTTAGGGTGGGGATCACACAGAAGGAAAAAGCTCCCGACACATTAAAGGACGATGTGGGGAGTTCCCACTGTGACGCAACGGGATCGACAGCATCTTGGGAGCAACAGGACCCAGGTTCGATCCCTGGCTGGGAAGAGTGGGTTAAGGATCCGGCGTGGCTGCAGATGCAGTGTAGGTCTCGACTTTGGCTCGGATCCGATCCCCGGCCTGGGAACTCCATATGCTGCAGGGTGGCCAAAAATGAAAACAAAAAAAGGACATGAAACTTCCAGCCGCCTTGGGAGCAACTGTCCTAGAAGAGTCATCTCTTCTACTCCAAATTCAAAATTAGATGAACCTTCTCTGTACCATCTTGGTTCCAAAGAAGGTAGGACTGAATGGAAATGCTCGCTCTGTCCAGGGGTCTATACAACAGTCTACACTAGGATGTAACTACAATCTGAACCTGGTCAAAGTGGTGCCCACTAAGAAGGTGAAGGAACGTAATGAAGCGTGGTGCGGCCATGCTCCGGTGCCCTGGCTTTGCCAAGGTCACGGTGCCCATCCTGCCTTTGCCAAGGTCACGGCGCCCTCCCTGCCTCCTTCCCCAGCTGATTCCCACTCTTTCTGTTAAAATGCTCCCTGCCCCTGCTCTCTGCCTCCACAGCACCCTGTGTCCAGGTTTTGCTTTGAACCATCAGCACACTGGTCATTTCTCTCCAGCAACTAAAACCCTGCCAGGCTGCCCCCTGTCTGAGGGCAGAGATGCTCTGACCGGCTCACCCTGGATGGCCCTGCTCTGCCTGATGCACGACAGGCAGGCCAGAAAACTATCTTAGGAGTGAGTGAATGAGCCACCCCCGAGGGAAACACTTTCCTTCAAACAAAGAGGTGGGATATCCTTGGGGAGCTCGAGACAGGACCCTGAGGGGATGAGCAGGGAGGGGCCACTGCCCCACCTGCTGTGTTCACAAAACGCACTAAACAGGAAAGTAACAGCTGGAAGAACAGTACTACCGAAACACAAGACGTGGTATGAAAGCCCTTGCCAGCCCTCCTGGAAGCCTGGAGGCACTTAAGTTACCTGCTCTCAGCCTTACTGAGCAGCGCTTCCCACCGACTGCCCAGGAGGCTCAGCTGTTTCAAAATCTTTACTTTATCTGCAGGTTCCGCGGTGGCGGCAATTTTTTCTCCTTCCCGTTTGATTACCTCCACGGTGGACTTGCGGTCATCCAACAGCCTCTGGAGAAGCTGCAGGCAGAGTATGACAATGAAAAATATGAATAAATAGAACGGAAGCACAGGAATAACTGTATCCACGGGTAGAAAACACAGGCTAGGAACTTTGGACATGTGACAAAAATGATCTCGTGTGTGTGCACACGTACAAAAGCATCTGAGAAGTAGGACTGAAAAATACCCACTCATTTGTTGAATGCTTCATTACTACTGTGTCAGGCAGTGTGTGTGTGGGGGGGCATTTGGAAGTAAATAAAACTAATATGGATAAGGCCAGGAAACCATTCGAGATTAACTTGTGCTGCTCAGGGCAACTCCACTGCATCGAAAGCGCAAGATTCCCCACCACCGTAATGAAACGGGGATGCCCTAAATGCTCACTAATGATCCGCGCCACTGGGGCAGAAAAGATGGTTACAAATCGTTGCTGTTTCCAAAGCTTCTTCCCATGTTAAACAATGCACCACAGTCAAAGATCATCTTTCTCCCCTTCCCTGTTTTCCTGCCTGGGCCTGAAGGCAAAGCCCTGCATGTCACTAGATAAAAGATGCTCGGTGTTGGCTGAAGGGCATGGACAACACTGGTGGTGTCAGGTATGAAATAAAATTAATCAGTGAAAAACACAAAAAGCTAAAAAAACCGAAAAAACCCCCCACCACGCACCACAGACAGGGAGCCTCCTGCCCAGTTCCCAAGCTAATGAGGTTCAAACCAGAGGTTCTTGGCTCCTTTCATGAGTGAGAAGAGGCTCCTCAAATCCTTTATGAGGATGAAAACTAAAAAAGAGCCTTTAAATACCATCTCCACAGTGAACCGAGGGTGAAACCTGTCAGAAATCCCCACAGCTGGCTAAGTACGACCAATATTTCAGGATTTAGCAGCAGAAAAAAAAAATCCATTTAACCCTTCAAGAAGCCTAAAATGGAATATTTGGCTCAGAGAGCCAGAAACCAGGACTCCTTCCCTCCCATGAATCAAAGCAAGTTTGTGAGCAGCTGGGCTGTGGCCAAGCCCAGTGGGAAGCAGTGAGGAAGGCACAGGTCAATGAGATGCTACGGCGTAAGGAGTGGCTTCCTCAAGCTGAGCCTGACTGATGCTCCAGGACCAAAGGCACGGACGACGACCCAGAAGGAACACCTGGGAGGCTGTCTGCTCTTTCTCTGTCACTGCGAGACCAGGACCACGGAGCAGGAGGGGACAGGGGCAGGGTCCCAGAGGAGGGGAGGGACACCCTCCCCTGACGTGGGTCAGGGTCATTGGAACAGCAAAGTGTAACAGGTGGTTCAGGCAGTAAACACGACTGGGTGGTGACTTTGGGTAAATATCAACAGCAAAGCCCAAGCAATTAAGAAAGCAAAATCAACAAACAGGTTTTGTTGGCTAAACACTGCTGATTCACTCTGGGGGAATAATAAAGGTTTAAATTAAATCATTGAACGGTAGCAGTTATATTTAATACTATGTTATATTATGACATATTTATTATTATATATGACAAATATATACTTATATTGTTATTACAGACCACATATTATATATTGTCCTATTTTTTTTCTCAAAAATCAAAGAAATGCTATGTTTTTCCTGGCATGCTTCTTTAATCTGTACTGCTAAAGCTACTTATAATAATTTCCCAGTATGACAAAGATGTCAAAGAATTTTTAGAGAGCAGTACTGAATGTTAAAATAAAATTAAGCCTCTTTGTCCAGTCCCTTCTTTTTCAAGTTCCTGTATTTTCATTTTTTTTTTTTAGGCCCGCGCCCTCGGCATATGGAAATTTCCATGCTAGGGGTGGAATTGGAGTTGCAGCTGCTGGACTATACCACAGCTGCAGCAACTCGGGATCCAAGCCACATCTTCGACCTACACTGCAACTTGCAGCAACGCTGGATCATTAACCCACTGAGTGGGGCCAGGGATTGAACCCACAACCTCAAGGACACTATGTCGGGTTCTGAGCCAGAACAGGAACTCCAAGTTTCCATCTTTTTAAAGAGAAACCTTACCAACCCCCACCCTGCATGTTATTTCAAGTCATGACTGACAAATTAACACTGGATAGGTCACTCAATGCTCCTTAAATGAACACAGAAGTTGTACATGGGGTCCCACATAGTCACTGTCCCCTAAGGGGTGTGTTTCCAGTTGGGTCCTGTATTTGCAGCATCAAAGGACACAGTGGCAGGTTCCTGGCATATGTGAATCACCTCTGCCTTGTATAGGATGGACCATAAGAAACCACTCATATTAATCTATCAAAGAGGCGGAGTTCCCGTCATGCATGGCACAGGGGTTAACAAACCCAACTAGGAAGCATGAGGTTGCAGGTTCAATCCCTGGCCCCACTCAGTGGGTTAATGATCTGGCGTTGCTGTGAGCTGTGGTGTAGGTTGCAGACTCGGCTCGGATCCCGAGTTGCTGTGGCTCTGGCATAGGCCAGCGGCTACAGCTCCGATTCGACCCCTAGCCTGGGAACCTCCATATGCCGAGAGAATCAGCCCTAGAAAAGACAAAAAGACAATGAGTAAATAAATAAATAAATAAATAAATCTATCAAAGAGGCAACCGTAGATGGATCAACCCAACACGGAAGGAACAACGATGTTTCTGTGCAAAGTTGCCTTTTTGCTGAGCAAGGTGGGCCCGGCTACTCTATTTCTTAAATTGTGCACGTGCTGTCAAGTCCTAATTCTCATCTTCCTCCCCACCCCGTTTTACTTATCAAAGGCTAACGCATCACCACTTACTTGTCAGCTTTGTTCACTGTCTCTCCTTCCCTGGCCCTCCCTTCCCACTAAACCTTAAAACAGCAGTTTCTACTGTTTTCTTTGATGATGTCTTTCCAACCCCTGGGGCAACAGCTGACCTGTGGCAGATGGTCAATAAATATTTGTTGAATGACTAACAAAACAATGTATAGAGCCTGGATGACCAGTTAGCTAGGACACCCTGTTAATGTAAAGAGTCCCAAGGTCAAGTTTTCCCTCCTTATTAAGACCGAACATGAAAAAGAGCCCGGATGTTCTGCTGGCTTACCTTCTGCTCTTGGATCTGGGCCTTCACCACCTTGAACTCGGCTGACGGGGGCTTCTGATGGGCCACAAGTTCCTCGGTGTCCTCCATCCAGCTGAGCAGGGACTCCAGTGCGTCCTGGAACCTGCCACAGTGCAGTAGGGCCTCCTGCAGCTCGGCTGCCCGCTGGGCCACCTGTGAGGTGCCAGGGACCCATGTTACCTTCCTGTCCCTGAGACATGAAACCTGCCCACTGCCAGCACTTTGCAGGCTCACCTTCTCTTTGGGTCACAACTTTTCCTTTTCACTTAACATTTACCCAAAGCATTGACAGTGGGCAAGAGTCGGACGGAAAGCAGACAAACTTGGCCAGTAAGCCAAGGAGATAAGGTTGCCACCCCAACCAGTCCTTGCAAGAGGGGAGATCCTTTGAGACTTTGGAGTGTCCAATACATTCATGATTAGCAATGGATGGTTCCAATATCTAAAGGTCACTGAAAGAAACAATGCCTTTTTTTTGGGCCATGTCTGTGGCATGTGGAAGTTCTGGGGTCAGAGATCGAATCTGAGCCACTGCTGTGACAATGCCAGATCCTTAACCCACCAAGCCACCAGGGAACTCCCAGTGCCCTATTCATGTAGGAAAAAAAAGTTTTTTAAATCATAGTTGATTTACAATGACTTTGCTGTACAGCAGAAATTGACAGAACATTGTCATACCCATATATACATTCTTTTTATATATACATTCTTTTTTTCATGTTATCTTCTATCATGTTTCATCACAAGTGACTGGATATCGTTCCCTGGGCTGTACAGCAGGACCTCATTGTTTATCCATTCTAAAGGGACTAGTTTGCATTGACTAACCCCAAACTCCCCATCCATCTCATGCAATATTCACTTTTATCGTTACCCCTGGGATTTATACTTTTATTTTCCCCTGTTGAATATCAAGGTTTTAAAAAGACTGAGAGTCGGAGTTCCCGTCGTGGTGCAGTGGTTAACAAATCCGACTAGGAACCATGAGATTGTGGGTTCGATCCCTGGCCTTGCTCAGTGGGTTAAGGATCCGGCATTGCCATGAGCTGTGCTGTAGGTCGAATACGTGGCTCGGATCCCGCGGTGCTGTGGCTCTGGTGTAGGCCGGCGGCTACAGCTCCGATTAGACCCCTAGCCTCAGAACCTCCATATGCCGCAGGAAGCGGCCATAGAAAAGGCAAAAAGACACAAATAAATAAATAAATAAATAAATAAATAAATAGACTAAGAATAAAAAAAAAAAACCCAAAAACAACTATTATTGTAGAGAGAATCAGATCTGTTTTGCTGGGCAAAATAAGCATGAAGTATCCAATTAAATTCCCCCAGCTCCATGCTCTCGAGTGCTCTCTTGACAAGCCAGGGCCTTTGTCTCGCAGTCAATGGAGTCTCTGTGTCCTGCACAGAGATATCCGATCGCCCCTCTCAAAGGTCTTTTCTTTTTGGACTGAAAAGGTAGCTGGCAAGATCCTTTAAGCACCACGGAATAGATTTACCCTGACCCTGCATCCCAGCTGTTTCTGAGGAGCCCTGCAAAGCGAGTCGGACTTTCAAGAAGGGTGAGTGTCATTTAGAGGGGACCTGTGAAGATGTCAGTGGGGAACCCCCGCACCCCCAGGTGAGCATTACCAACTGGCAACACTTTCCTGACCACTTAGGCCTCGCTAAGGGCAGCCACTGTGCGTTGGCATTTACCTCCATAAGACATCAGAGCATCACTTTCCATCATGGACAGTTAGGAAAGGGTGGGATCCACATTTTGAGTACAATGATATTTGGGTTTAATGGTCTAGTCAGGTGGCAAACCCTGAGTCCCAGTGACAGAATGCAGCTACCTTCACCTCACCGTCTGGCCTATCACACACCATGAAGGGAGCTACTGACGTCTGACAATCAGACTTCACGGACAACGTCAGATTTCTGAGTTGTTTGGAAAATAAGTACATGATCTGGCCATAGGGAGCCCAGATCCCTCTGCGACACTGATTTGTGGAGCCAAGCAGCCCCTGTGTGCTCCCAGCCCAGGGCTGTGGGCCTGGCCTCCTGCCATACCAGCTGTACGGCGTGGTCCCCACTGTGGCGGTAGGGGCAAGGCGGCTGTCTTGCTCAGTTCGCTCCCTGCATGTACACCGCCTGCCGAGCCCAGGGGGCACCCAGCGCGGGCCGTGGGGTAAGCAGGTCTGGGGAAGCTTCACTGCTATTAACATGGGCGGTGGTCACAGCAAATGCCAGGGGATCACAATCCAGCGACTTGAAGACATAGAAACACATTACGGTGACCCAAGTGGGAGGGGCTCGGTTAGGTTGGGATTAACAGATACGCCCTGCTGTACACAGAGCAGATCATCGAGGAGGACCTACGGCACAGGATGGGATGGTGCTCAACACCGTGTAAGAACCTGGAGTGGAAAAGAACCCAAACAAGAACGAACGTGCACACACACACACACACACACACACCGGAAAGGCTGTGCTGCGCACCTGAAACTGACACGTCATTGTCAATCAATTTAAAAAAAGAGAACAATCCCCAGAAATGACACCACGGGGCTGCAGACGTCACCTTCTTGTTGAGGGTCTTCCACCGCGTGCTGGCACTGTCCAGGTCGTGCTCCAGGGCCTGGGTGCTGGTGCCCTTTGCCGCGCTCTGAATGAGGCCCTGGCCCAGCCAGTTCACATCCTGCTGCTTCACCTGCAGAGGCTCGATCTCTTCCTTTTGGAACACCTGCGGTTGGAAGAGCAGTAATCACAGGGATTATCCTACCTAACATCCACCAACTGCCAACATCTGTTCCATCGTTGGGTATTAATGATTAGACATAAAGGTGATTCTTAATGCTTATACATATGTTATGGCTACCTTACAAACGCCTGTGAGAAAGTAAAGTAAATTAGGTTCATGATATTATCAAAAGCACTCAGGAATCTTAAAGAATGAGTTTCCAAGTGGCCTGAATCAGGTTTACCCATAAAACCAAGAAAAGAGTATATGTGTCTTCTCCTTAGGGCTTTATCAGCACAGCAGCAAGAATCCCCCATCACTCCGATCAAACGCTCTTAGAACCACATGGAAAATGCAAAGGAGCAAAATGTTAAGATGGGCCCGAGATGGACCCTCCCAGGCAAGGATCCTTACAGGCTCTTCCAAGGACACTGGCTTCGAGCTAGAGAACGACTGCGAGGCTCAACCTCGAAGTGGGTGTGACTGTCCGGGTGATGAGGTGAGCCAGAGGGGCCAAACACAGGGACGGGGACAGAAAAAAGACGCAGCCCTGATCTGCAGTAATGTCAATCCCTACACATCCAGCCCCACTACATCATCAAGATGCCGAAGGGCCTGCAAGGGGCCCGGAGGGCTCGCCCCAGGCATCTGATCATAGGTCATCAGTGGAGCGACTCTGGTCAACCCGTGGTCACTGCCTGCACTGTCCAGCACGCTCCCCTCTTCCTCACCATCCTGCCGGACCCAGAGGCCCCACTGCCTGCAACCGGCAAAAGATCTAATTCATGTGACAGAGTAAAATGCAAGTTCCATACAAGCACCCATTTCTGTTCTCCTTACAGCAGTAGTTCTATACCCGAGACCTACCACAGGACCTAGCTTGAAACACGGACCTCATAATTATGTGTCGAATGAATATCAGTACAGAAAATTGTATTTATATCTTGAGGGGACAGTGATAACCCATCAATAGATAATAGTGGTGGCACATCAACTCTTTCATAGATAACACACAGTCTTTTTGGCTGAGCCTGCAACATGCAGAAGTTCCCAAGCCAGAGATCAAACTTGCACCACATCAGTGACAAACTGGCTCCCCAAGCCACTAAGCCACCAAGGAAATCCTTTTCTCTCTTTTTTTAAACAAATGTTTTTTAATATAGGTCTTGAAGGATGCCACAAAGGAAATAAATATTTAACTAAGGAAGGAGAGCTTCAGCTCGATATTAAGGTAAGACAAGGTTTGGGGCGCTGAGTCACTATGTAAATACAGCCACAGTCCAAGTGAATGAACAGTAAACAGAATATACGAAAACATAATAAAAGCAAATATCAAAATAGAACCTAAGAAAAAAATTACAGGCACAGCATGGAAAATACTTTTGAAAGCTGTCAAGGCTGCAAGAGACCAGCTTTCCAGACTCTGGCCCAAGCCCAGCACACCAGCTACTTCCGTGTTATGGTCTGAATGAGGAAATTAAGGAACAGCAAACATATAAATGATCATCTCTTCTGAAAGTCCCCTCTTATCAAAAAGCCCAAACTTCTTCTTCCAAGGAAGAGCCCAGAATTTCCACGCTGCCTAACCCTTTCTACACAAGGATACTAAATATAAGTCAATTACATGTAAACAAAGAATTCTAAGAATTCCCCAAATCAATGAAACGCCCCCCCAAACGCTTTTTCATAGTTTTTTAAAAAAGGCATTATTTACCTAATTAGTGAGGAGACCCTTATAGCAAGGCAGTAAAAGCAGAATTTGGTACTGTGATCTTACTTCTTTTCTGTACCACTTTCGAAGTTTCTATTTCTAAGAACTAAGAGCTGTAAATATGTTCTACTAGGTACAAAAAAAGGGGGGGGGAGGGGGACTGCTAAATTTAAATTCCAGGAATTTGTCTGGGATATACGAATTCAGGGGAAAAGTTTTATTCTTCCTCACAGCTAATTTTCAGGGCAATAATCAAACAAATTAAAATGTTCCAGTAAACTGCCTGAACCTCTGCTCTTGGTTTAAAAGAAATGAATTTCAGGGTCGCATATCAGAGCGGTTCGAGGTGTGTCTGTGGTAATTTTCTAAAATGCTCCCTCAAATACCTGAAAGGTTAAAAAAGAATCTATATACTCCTAAGAGTTTAATCACTTTCTACAAAGGCACTGCAAGATGCTTTACAGCAAAAAAGGACTTGGCGAAGCTTTCAAACCAGCAGGCCATTTAACTGATGCTCACAGGGAGGGCACGGCTGCGGAGAGCAACTAGTCCACAGACGATGGGTACTGCCCAAATTCCTTATCACTCAGGAACAAAACACCCAGGAAGACAGGCTCTCCCCAGACCTAACCCGTCGGGACACAGACTCAAGAGAAGCTTAAAATAAAATAAAATGACCTCTGAGGCAAAGTTTACCAGAAGAGCTTAGGAAAAGTACCAAAATAGCTGAACTTCACTCCAAGTGGGGAGAAAAAAATTACAGGCTTGACCCAACAACCTCTTCTTGTTAGGAGGCTGCACCCTTTACTTTCTTAGCTCCTGCACCCCTCCCAGAAAGGCCGGCACCCTAATGACTGCAAAGCACAGCACAGCAAATCCCTCCCACAGGCCGAGCCCCCGCGAGACCCTTTCCAGGGTGAAAAGCCCTCAAGGTGGCTGGAGCACTTCTCAGACCCCAACAAGATCATCCTGGCTTTGCACCTTCCTGACAAAGCCCTGCTCAAGCGCCATCAACCCAATGTAACTGCCCTTAAGTGGCGGGGTCTTAAACCACAACGGGGCTAAAAGCCTCAGGTGAATGGAGATGCCCCTCGGAGGCATTCTCAGCGAAGGGGGACAGCCACCCTCGCAGCATCAGGAGCAGGCCTGCCGACAGCTGGGGCTCATCAAGCTCCTCAAACGCCGCCCCTAATGAGTCTGTTGTCAGGACCAACTTATCAAGATCTGCCATCTCCTAGGGGATGAGTCAGATCCTGGATGGATCATTCATGAGAAACGCCGGAGGCCACCTGACAACAGAAGGACTTCCCAGAGTCACCAGTAATTACCTGAGCTGAGTGAAAGCCATTGCAGACGGGGTCCCACCGCCCTGCCTGGGTCCTTGTTTTTCTGGAAGCGGTCTTCCTTCCTACCGCTCTGGATTTGGGGGAGCACTGCCTATGGATCACCTCCACCTCTGGGGCGGAAAGGGGGGCCTCCGCGTCCTCTACATGTGCCGTGTTGGATTCCTCTGAATCATGCTGTGTCGGTCGCGGCAGGTGTTCCCCGAAACCTGTACCATCGCCATCTCCATCACCTTCCCCCAGATCTGCGTAAGGGGGGGCTGATTCCTGGGGCGAGGCACCCACACCCTCCCTACTTTGGAATTCTCCAGGTCCAGGTGTTTCTCCTCCTCCTCCGGGGTCAGAAATACACCTGTGTTCTCCCTCTTGTGTCGAAGCGAAGGGGTGGCCCTTGATAGAGCTGGCTTTGAGATCCCTCTGCGGGCAGCAGTTTGGCCCACGGCTTTCCTTCTGACCGCAGACACGCTGTGTTTCCGCGGGGAGGGAAACATCGTGGAAAATCATTTTGAAGGTTTCATCCAGGTGGGCACCTCTGCCTGACAGCAGCGGAATTTTCTGTTCGTTGACGGGACTAACAGAATAAAAGGGTCCATACTGCTCTGCTACGTGAGCATCCTGAGCAGAAGACAAGCTTCTAATGCGTGGTGGCGGGTCCCCGGTTAAAAGGCCCTGGTTTTCTTCCCTCTCCGCGGGGGGTCTGCAGCACCCCACGTCGCCCTCCTCCGACGTGAGAGAATTGGTCCCCCATCTGCACCTGCTGGCCTTGGGAACAGCATCTGACAGATCAGTAGGTTCAACAAAAGAGCTTTCACTTTTGTTTGCATAATCCATAAAATTGGCTGGGACAAACATTCGCCACGACCGTCTGTGCTCTTTTTTTTCGGCCTGACAGCGGGCCCTGGGTACTCCTGTGCTTCGGATGATATCACTATTGAGTTTGAGGGCATCAAATATCATCTTTTCATCCAGTTTGTGAGCCTCGCGGCCTCTGAGCTCAAACGCACTGGAAGAAGCCAGGGCCCCATTGGAGCACAGAGAACTGACCTCCAGTGTCCGGT
Source organism: Sus scrofa (assembly GCF_054392235.1). Lineage (NCBI taxonomy): Eukaryota > Metazoa > Chordata > Mammalia > Artiodactyla > Suidae > Sus > Sus scrofa. The sequence continues at coordinate 37,776,645 of NC_139389.1, read as the reverse complement.
GGCTGTAGGGTAAAGTCCGGTCGGTGAAATGCCTGGAAGACAGGCTCCCTTTGGAACCAGAGTCGATCTGCTCGTTCAGCCTGACGGTGTCGTAGATGGAGCGCTGGGGGACGTAGCAGTCCTCGATGTTGAGGTCCTCCTCCTCCCCACCCTTCCCCACACAGGGGGGATTCTGACGTAAACAGTCTGGTCTGCTCAGCGGCTTCCCCATTTCCAAGGCAGTTAAGGCAAATGCTGCAGCTCTCGATCCAGAAAGGAGGCAGTAAGGCCACGCATCTTGCAGCAGAGCTCACGGCTTCTCCACGGGACCATCAAGGGTCTCCAGCCCAAAGGTGCACCCCGAATGACACACGTCTTAAGAGACGAAGCATTTAAGGCCATCAGCAGGGCACCAGTGGAAATGCAACCACCCCTCCACTGGTTGTTTGAGAAGGATTCTCAAAAATAAAGTGCATCAAGGACAGAGATCTGTCCTTCTCCTGCCCCACGCCCCCAAGTTCCCTTTCACACACTCCAGAACACAGAAAAAAGAAAACAAATACACACTTAACGGTGGTTCAAACACTCAGAACGTTCTTTTGTCAGTCCATTTCCCTTGTTATTCTAATTCTGCGTCTGAGAGTTCCAGATTAAAATTTCCAAAGGAGCGAGCATCTCGATGGGCTGAATGTTCATTTCAGCGGCCCTCTGGCAAACTGGAACCCGCTTAAAGATGGCTTGCAAAACTCCATCCCTTTTATAAATAAACCAAGGTTCAGAAACTTAAAAGACAAACCGCGGCAACCATGTACTGTTCAGATGAAGGCACAGAACAAGTCTTCGGAGAAAAATAAGTTAAGTCAAGCGCTGCAAGAAAGTTAAAATTTCCTTTTACTCTTTTTGGGAGTAGCTATAAATAATCTCAATCCAAAAGGCAGTTTTTCTTCCCATATTAAGCTTCTTCGAGGCTATTCCCAACTATCCAAAGGGAGGGAAAATAGACTTTTGGACGGCCAGGCCAGCACAATCCAGCAACGGTTTAAAGTAAACAGAAAGCATGGTGGACTCTGAACTCCCCTTTTTTCAAAAAAAAAAAAAAAAAATCCATTTTCGGAGAGTTTTATCTGATCCTCCTTAAGACGACTTGTTCCACCTGAGGCAACTGCAGCCGAGAAGAACTCGGGGCTTCTTCCAAGGCGCGGGCAGCAGCAAGGAGGCCGGGGCTCCTCTGGCCGGGCCGGCGTCCCCGAGCCCGCGCGCTCCCCGGGGCGCATCTGCTCCGCGCGCCCCTTGCCACAGGGCCGGGGCTCCCGCTCCGCTGCTACGCACTCCCCAGGCCGGGCTCTGCAGGCATGGCCCCGACTCTGGCCCCGGCCCGTGAGCCTTTCAGGGGGAGGTGCCCCGAGGCTGCGCGCCGGCGAGGCCACCGCCCGCCGGTGACATCAGCGCCAGCCAGACCCCTCCTGGAAGGGGGAGCAGGCGGCTCGGGCTGGGCTCGGCTTGCAGACCTGCTCACCGGGGAGGGGAGGGGAGAGGAGGGCCGCCGGGGAGGGGCCAGCGAGCAGGGGCGGAAGCGACCCACGAATAGGACTAGGAACCAGGGACGGGGACCAGAGCTAGATCTGGTCACTGGGGAAAGCACACCCCAGCACGCTCTGGCGTGGACTCTCAGTGTTTGCTATCTGGATGCACAGTGCGTCTCCCTTCATCTCCCTTCCAAGTGGAATGCAGTGTCCTTCTTCCCCAAGCCCAAGTTCAAGGCGAGTCCACGATCCTTAAGGGTGCCGCACACATGTGAATATTACTAATAACCATGCAGTCCCCGTGGGTATGGCCAGGCTCAGGCAAAGATCAAGAGCAGTTAAGCAACTCTGGGTATAAGGAAACAAAATCACATCCACAGATTTTTATCTACTCAACAAACAGCCTATTAAAAGACTGAAAATAAATCTGGCAAGCCAAATCTTAGCCTTTGGGGGAGGGAGGGGCATTCATAGTTTTATTAAAAATAAGATCAAATCTATCCATTCTTTACGAAATAAGTACCAATGCCAGAATAGAAGACAGCAGGCAGATTTTCTTGCCTCAGTCTCACAAGATAATCATTTGGACATAAGTAAAACTGCTGACCCGAAGTGAAGACAGTTCTAGTAAAAACCGCAGTTCTAGTAAAAACCGCCGTATACTTTCTCTGATGACTTTACAGGCAAGAGGAGGGGAGGAACTTTCGTACTGTTCATGGGAGAGATTATTCCCAAATGATTTTTATAAACCTAAGAACGGAATTTAAAAAAAAAAATCTATCTCCAGACACAACTCTGTGGGTAACATACCCACTCAACAAATTATTGAATGCCCCTCAGTAGGTGGCCATGATTAAGTTGGAAAAAAATATGTATAGCCATCTCTAAGGGAAAAGATCCATAGCAATACGATTATGCTGTGGCTCTCACCACGTCAATGCCCACTTTTCATAGCCAAGAAGTACTTCAACAAGCCCTGGATCCTGTGGTGTCTGAGCACACAGGCTGTTCTGACCTGCAGACTATAAGACAAAGAAAAAACGTGCCTACAGTTATCACGTATGAATGGTCAGGCACTAGGCAGGAATTAGCAGAGACTAAAGACCTGCCTGCCAACCTCCACTATCTTGACAGGTAAGAAAGCTACTTATTCATAGCTATGGGCATAATAAAATTTCCATGGAATGGGCAGGAGGGTGTTCCTTGAAACATCCTGAGACCCTCACAGAACCTTTCACAGGGAAGAATAGCCCTCATTCAGCCCACCTTAGGCTCTAACTCTGGGTCACTAGTTCTATTCCATTCTATTCTATGCCATGTCATGCCATGCCAGTAACCTCACCATTGAGGTGAAGAGTACACCTGTAAAACTGCACAGATAATTCATTCATAAGTTCAACCGTCCATCACACAGGGCTCACTACCTGCCCACTGGCACGGTGAGCCCTCGCCGGTGTAGAGAGAGGCAGCGCCTCCTCTCCTGCACAACGTCAAGTGGAGAAGACGGAGCAGAGGGTGGGTGCAGTACGGCTGGGAAGCAGGAAGTGCCCTGGGAAAATGCCCTGTAAGGATGTGCCATGATTAAATTACTGTGGGCCTATTTTATTAAACAGATTTCAACTAACACTACCAGTGATGATCCCAACAGATTCTGATTCGAGGTGGAATGTGTACTATTAATGCCCTATTGGTGTTTATGGCAGCAACTTGTATATTTATCTTGTTACCCAGAATCAGATTCCAAAGACCTCTCTGGATGACAGAAAAGAACTCGTACGCAGGGCAGAACTGGACTGGTTTATCTTTTCTTCCTAAATTTGGTTTATTTGACTACTTGAAATGCCTCCGTCTTTAGACGTTTTAGTCCAGGGACTATTATTTACAAATAGGGGGAAAAATGCTCCAAATGGTTGAAAAACGAGGGTAAACTAACGCAGAAGGTGGCACCAACCTCTTTTCAGAAACTTGGGACAGCTTTCACTGACTCAGGCCTTGGGCTCAGAAGAGCATTTGTTTTCAATCATGATGTTTGGGTTGGGATTAAACAGGAATTAATTGTATCCTTTCCAGGATGCTGACTGCTATGTCTTAGGTTAAGTTTTAGGGGGAAAATGAGGGGCACTCAAGCAGTCTGTCTCACCTAGTTATTTAAACTGGGTAATGGATGATTTAAATCCATTAAGCTCCCCCTCCTGAGTATAAGGCACCCCCTACCGAGTAACTGGATAATAGCTCTGAAGCTTCAGAACTGCTCTGAAAAAACTGATCCATGGCATGAGGTTAAAGCCACCAGACAGAGAGCAATGTCACATTGCATTAGTCAACAATGAAAGTTCAAAGTCAACAATGAAAACAGAGCCAGCCCTCCAGAGCTTTTCTCTTTCATTTTGGGAAGCTATGCAAGAGCCAGCAACGGGTTTCTTACTCAATACTAATTAGTCCACTTTGGGAACACTGTTTTAACAATGTTTAAATCTTCCTAAAACATCATGTCAAAACTCTCATTCCACCCAAGCGTTCATGCCGAGAAAAATGAGATTAAGGCCTGAATTGATGATTTCATTCAAGAAGGACGGAACCACTAAGAAGAGGAAATGTTTGGTTCCCTTTGGCAGTGGTGGCGCTGGTGGTCACTGTCCCCCACACGGCATCTACGGATCTGTTTCCAAGACAACCTCACACACGCTCCTCTCTTCTTATCATCAGCAGCCGGCTTAACAGAACACGTTCCCAAGTGAGTGTCCCTGGCATTCTGGATGAAAACAAACCAACCATGGCCCGAATCTCGGGCCACTCAACTCGGTCGACAGCTGAGATGATTTGACAGTGTCCCCGAGAACACAGAAGATGAGCAACGTGATGAATAACGGGAATGCAGAGACCACCTTCTATCCACCGACATCTCCAGGCTCTGACAGTCACAACCCGTGGGACCTTGGCCAAGTCGCTTCCCTTCCCTGGGCCTCGGCTCCCTTTCAGGAAGATGGGGGTAATAACAGCACCCCACTCTCAGGACTGCGAATAGGATTACAGACAGTCTAGAGTCACGCTTTACACATAGAAAGCCCACAGTAAACCTTAACTGTCTGTGACTTTTTAGAACATGCACGTGTAAGCACGTGTAGGTGCACGCACACACACGCGTGCACACACCCCACCCCATCCCCGATTTAGGGACTGTGTAAGCTACCGTCTTTATTAACCGCAACGGTATTGTTCTTTTGGACCTCTGGGGCTGGACCATACCAAGTGCATCTTGATGACTGTCCACTAGGACGGGTCTCAAGACACAGATGGGGGGTCGTGAATTTCATTAAAGTCAGTCAACTCCTTCCAAAGTGATCAGAGACCAAACAAACACAGCATGCTCTAAGTGACTTATTTTATCTTATTTATTTTGCTTTTTAAGGCCACACTCGAGGCATATGGAGGTTCCCAGGCTAGGGGTCAAATCCGAGCTATAGCTGCCGGCCTACGCCACAGCCACAGCAACGAGGGATCCAAGCCATGTCTGCGACCTACACCACACTGAGTGAGGCCAAGGATCAAACCTGCATCCTCATGGATACTAGTTGGGCTTGTTTCCACTGAGCCACGATGGGAACTCCCTATAAGTGGCTTATTTTAGAAGACCCGGTCACTTTATTTTTTTTCACAATCAAATAAAACAATCTCTGTAACCATGAAGGGTAATGACGCTTCTGTAGTGCTTTTCAGTTTGCCAACACTTTCAAAGCATCGGTGAGAGAGCCCTCCATGCTCTTGCTTCGGCCTCCTTTCCAGAGAATTCTCCACAAGCAGAGCCATGCTGTCCCCGGTCCTCAGGCCTGGGGACCCAAGAAGAACATCCACCAGCAGTGGCACCAACACTCTTCCTTTGGCCTGTGTTCCTACAAGTACTTGACGCCATGCGGTGACAAGGAGGCCTGCTCTTTTTTAGCACAAAGTCACAGAGAAATGGCAGTGCCACGCGAAGGCAGCGGGCATGCTCAACTTTCATCAGGCCGAAGCCCACCTCGTCACTGTCACGAAAGCCCTCAACCTGTCAGAAAATTCCAGAGACTCGCTCCTGAGGGCTCCCTACCTTCCAAGCAGCAACTGCCACAGAACTCTGTGTTTCTAACAGAGAATTCTCTCCCGTGAAATCTTTATTTTGCGTGAAGTTTGACAGAGTAATGAAGGAAGTCGATGGGGATGCAGCTTCCTTCACCCTCGAGAATCAAGACCTAAATGCAGAACCACGGGTTATGCCCTGAAGGACCTGGACTTCCAAGGCCTTACAGACAGTGACACAGAAGAGGAAGAAGAAGAAGCTACGGCGAAGTTATTTTTTGAGATTCGGTCACCTAAAAATAATGTCACGAAGGAGAAGGAAAGAGGGTGTCAGATACAGCAGCACAGGATTGGGGCATCTGCTCAAGTCCTATCATTTCTCCCGGAAAACGACTTGTGTCTCTGCCAATTCCGTTTCTCTCTGATTCTATCTGATGCTTCCTGGGCGGGTGGTGGGCCTTGGCAGCAATCAGTCTTTACTGGGAAGGAAAAAGTACCTCCTGGACGGAATGGGACCCCATCGACCCCACAGGTCCCCGAGAACCCCATGCGGCAAAGGCTTGGTGCTCAGGACCGTCCCTGAGTGGGGGACCTGCTTCTGACCCAGTCGGGACGGCAGTTCCACACCCACACCCTGGGCGGGTCTGCATCACTGACACTGATCCTGGCTCCTGGCTCCCCCCGCCGGCTTCCTTGAGCATCACTGGGTACCCCTGATGGGAGACCTTTCTTGGCCCCAAGGTGCTCACTGTCCCTTTAGAAAGAATTTACTTCCAACCCTCTGGGGCCTGCGCCCAAGATCTTTGTTTTCTAAAACCAGGATTACATCAGGGAAGTCTCCTCTGCCTTTTAAAAGAGGAAATTGGGCAAGAAATTCAGAGGGATAAAAAGACTATAAAAAAAGGAAAAAGTGGGAAAAGATGATCTATCATTCACTGGGAAAGAGAACGCTGGGAGACAAACGCGACAAGAACAGCCCTTTTCTGTGACGGACCAGCCTCGGCCGTAGAGCTCAAAACATGCTCCTGGTCCCCCTAGAGGTCAACTGTGAGTGACATTAGAAACAGACGCCGGCCTTCCAAGCACCCCTGGACCTCCTAATGCATCTCAGTCCTCACCCAACACAAGGACCCAAATCCCCAGTTGGTGTGGATCCACCCCACGTGCCTGGACAATAGCCCCACAGATGCTCATTCAAGCCCTGAGTGGCCATCCGGCTGGAAGGCGCTACAAGATGGCCCACCTCCCTCCCCATCAGCGATGCCTTTTAATAACAGACACGCTCCGTGCAAGGAGGCACTCCCTACCTTGAACACCTCAAGCTGCTGGTTGATCGCCTCCGTCTCCATGCCTACAGGACCTTGCGACTCCTCGTGCTCTTCAGCGTCCTGGAGCAGAGTGCAGAATTCCTTCAGTTTGCTGTAGAATTCTTCCAGGCGTGCCACGGTCCCCAGGACCTGCTCTTCCCGGGCTTGGGCTCGGTCCCGGAGCTTGTTGCACTGTTTGCTTAAAGCCTCCAGGTCCCGTCGGATCCCCACGAGGTCGGGACAGGCTTCCTCAGTGGCCAGCATCATCTTGCACGTCTTGTTGGCGTTGGCGTTGCTGGCGATGAGGGCTTCCAGTTTCTTCAGGAAGGCTTCGATAGCCTCCTTTTGCTTCTGCAGGGTTTCCCCATCCCTTCCCACTGGCGCCATGCTATCCAGCTCATCATCGAACTCCGCGAACTGGGAAAACATCTCTCGGATGGTGTTCTGGAAATGCCCGATGCCCTGAAGCTTGGTTTCTAAGAAGGAGCACTTTTCCTCCACCTGCTGGCTGAGGGCGCTGTGCTCCTGGGCCAAGCTTTCCGCCTGCAGTAAAACCTCGGAGGTGCCCCCTGGGTCCGAGGCCCCGGCCACCAGGTCCTTGGCGAGGCCCTGGGCCAGATCCACCTGGGGCCTCAAGGTCTGAAGTGCCTTCTGCTGCGTCTGCAACATGGTCAGGGACTTGCTGCTGTGCGCCTGGGGCCCCAGGGACTCGAGTCCATCCAGCTGTTCCTTGGCACCCTGAAGCTGCCTTTGGGCTTCTTTGGAAACTTCCTGAAATTCTTTAAACTTCTGGGCCAGGCTCTCCAGAGAGAACTTCTTCTTGTGCACTTGCTCAGTGACCAGATCCACCTTCTGGACCAGCGCATCTTTCTCCTCGGCAACCCCCTCCCTGTCCGCCTCGCACACACTGAGCAGGCTGCTGGCTGCGCCCTCCAGCTGTTCCACCATCCCAAAGTGCTGGTCCATATCCTTCTGCAGAGACTTTAACCGGCCAAGAGAGGTCTCCATCTCAGCAGGGTCCAGGCCAAACTTGATTTCCTCCAGGCTATTCTGACATCTGTCAATCCATGGCCGGAGGCTCTCCACGTGCTCTTTGAATTTGAGGGCTTTCTCCAGGGAATCCTTGACTCTGTCTTCTCTTTCTCTCACCAGCTTGTTAAAGCCATCCCAGTTGGTTTTCATCGTGTTCAGTTGTGACTGCAAGGCTACCTTCTCAGCCCCTTGTGTTTTGAACAACAGATTTTCACCCTCCGCGATGGTTTTCTCATAAATGTGAGACTGAGCGGTCAGCGTTCTCCTGAAGTCTTTCTGATCTTTAATTAGCGACTCCAAGACCTCGAGTTTGGCGGATATGGGAGGAGCCTTGCTCTGCTCTTCTTTCTTCGTCTCCAGCCATGTCTGGAAATCTCTAGACATTTGCTGGAACTGATGAGAGCTGGCACAGGCTGACTGAAGGTGCTGGACGTGGTTTTCTAAAAAGGAAATCACAGAAATGTTTCGTTTACCTCCAAATGTGGGATTAACCTGTGAAAAGCCAAGAGAAAAACCACCAAATCCGTGTACGGTCTGATGGCCAAGGCCATCAGCACTGATCTGAGACCTGCCAGAGAGCTTAGGTTATGGACAAAGCGGGAGAAGGACAAGGGGTGGGCATTCCAGCAAGAAAGAGACCAGGAGGCTGGACGCCAGCCACCTCCACAGCCCAGCGTGGGGACGTGACCCTGGTCAATCCACCTCTTATCAAATGTGGCTTGATAAAATCACCTGTGTGATTTTCACCTGTCACGGAGGCAAATGTGGCTTGATCAAATCACCTGTGTGATTTTCACCTGTCACGGAGGCAACATGAGACAGCTCATGGCAACCATGTGAGCCTGGATCCCAACTCAGCCTTTCCAGAGCTGGAGGGCTGGGGCCAATGATGCACCCTCTAAGCCTTGTTTAGCATCATGTTCTCAAATGTGACTTAGCAACGCAGAGAGACACGAGGTGGCAAGGAAATGATGGGACATCCAGTAACGCTCTGAGCTGAATGCCTGTCACGAAAAGTCTTTCTCTATAACCATCCTGATCATAATAACTAATATTTATTATCAATATCATGTCATAATCAAGGAGTAAGCATGAAACAGTTGCTCTGATCAGTAAACAAATGCAATCAATTATTAAAAATTCAAAAAGATACATGCACCCCTATGTTCATCACAGCACTGTTCATTATAGCCAAGACATGGAAACAACCTAAATGTCCATCGACAAAGGAATCGAGAAGATGCGGTACATACACACAATGGAATACTACTCAGCCATAAAAAAGAACAAAATCATGCCATTTGTAGCAACATGGATGCAACCAGAGATTCTCAAACTAAGTGAAGTAAGTCAAAAAGAGAAAGACAAATACCGTATGCTATCATTTATATGTGGCATCTAAAATATGGCACAAATGAACCTATCTATAGAACAGAAACAGACTCACAGACATGGAGAACAGACTTGTGGTTGCCAAGGGAGTGGGGGTGGGTGGAGAGGGGAAGGGGATGGATGGGGAGTTTGGGGTTAGTAGATGCAAACTATTACATTTAGAGTGCATAATCAATAAAGTTCTACTGCACAGCACAGCCAACTCTATCCTTTCTCTTGGGATAGAGCAGGATAGAAGATAATATGAGGAAAAAGAATGTACATATACATGTATGACTGGGTCACTTTGCTGTACAGCAGAAATTGACCCAACATTGTAAATCAACCCTACTTTGGTAAATAAAAAAATATTTTTTAAAAACCCTGAACTGAGTGCCTGTGTTACGTTGCAACAAACACAGCAGCCAACTTGCTCTCTCCCCTGGCCAGCCCTTCTCGGGCCAAGGAAGTCCCTGCTGCCTCAGTGATGCAGAGCAGTGGCTGGAAAGAAACGCATGGTAACACTTCTCTCCCACGTGTTTCTACGGAAAAGCTGCTGTGACGGAGCCAGAACTGCTGACAAGAAAATAATGCCTGACCTTTCGAATAACTGTACTCATCTCCTTTTCTGGTGAAACAAGACTGTGTCACAGCAGAAGTGTTTACATCTTTAAAAACCAATTTGGAGAGTTCCCTGGTAGCTCAGTGGGTTAAGGATCTGGCACTGTCAATGCTGCAGCTCAGGTTGCTGCTATGGTGCAGGTTCAGTCCCTGGCCCTGGGATTTCTACATGCTGCAGGCATGGCCAAAAATAAAATAATAACAAAAAAGACGAATTCGGTTTTTAAAAAATTTCTTTTTTTTTTTAGGGCTGCACTTGACGCATATGGAAGTTCCCAGGCGAGGGGTTGAATCAGAGCTACAGCTGCTGGCCTACACCACAGCCACAGCAACGTAGGATCCAAGCGGTGTCTGCAACCTACACCACAGCTCACGGCAACAATGGATCCTTAACCCACTGAGCAAGGCCAGGGATTGAACCTGCAATCTCATGGTTCCTAGTCGGATTCGTTAACCAACTGAGCCAAGACGGAAACTCTCTAAAAAAATTTCTTAATAATTGAAATACAGTTTGACTTAATAATGTTATTAATTTCTGCTGTATAGCACAGTGATCCAGTTATACAGTTATGTGTATATATATACATTCTTTTTTCCTTTTTTCATAGGGCTGTACCCGTGGCATATGGACGTTCCCAGGCTCGGAGCTGAATTGGAGCTGCAGCTGCCGACTGACACCACAGCCACAGCAACATCTAAGCTGTATCTGTGACCTACACCACAGCTCACAGCATTGCTGGATCCTTAACATATGGAGCAGAGCCAGGGATCCAACCTGCTTCCTCATGGGTACTAGCTGGGTAGTTGGGTTCTTTACCTCTGAGCCACAAGGGGAGCCCCACATTCTTTTCCATTAGGTTTTATCCCAGGATTTTTTTTTTTTTTTGTCTTTTTGCCTTTTCTAGGGCCACTCCCGTGGCATATGGAGGTTCCCAGGCTAGGGGTCTAATCAGAGCTGTAGCTGCCAGCCTACGCCAGAGCCACAGCAACTCGGGATCTGAGCCGCGTCTGCGACCTACACCACAGCTCACGGCAATGCCGGATCCTTACCCACTGAGCAAGGCCAGGGATCGAACCCGCAACCTCATGGTTTCTAGTCGGATTCATTAACCATGTGCCACGACGGGAACTCCCTAGGATTTTGAATATAGTTCCCTGTGCTGTACAGCAGGACCTTGTTTATCTACTGCTCCCAAATTCCCGGTCCATCCCACCTACCCCCTCACACGCCCCCTCCCTCACCTTGGCGACTGTAAATCTGTTCCTATGTCTGTGAGTCTGTAGAAACCAATCTGGACTACTTGAAATTTCCACGGGCCAATAGGAAGTGGACTTGGCCTACACCTGGTCCCCCATCATCTGTGCAGACCCCCCAGTGCTGTGTGTGTCTGTGAGGCCAGATCTGCCCTCTTCTCGGCCATAACTGCCTCCTTGCAGCATGTACCCCTCACCATGGGCAGGCTCTCTTTAGGGGCCTCGTTTACCCGACAGCTTGGACACAGGCAGTTCACTGACCCCCTTTTCTGGGAAAGATGTGCGTTAAAAGAAGACACACAAACCTGCTCTTTGTTCAACATCCTTAAAGGACTTTACGATGCCTTCGAGCTGCCGACCGAGCTCTGCTTTCAAGTACTCCTCCCTGACCAGGGCTGACAGCTCCTCGCACAGGGCCTGGGCCACCCGGATTTGCTTCGATTCCTGCTCGATCTCCTGCTTCACTTTCTGGGCTGTTTCCAGCTGCTGGTTCATGGCGTCGGGGGTGGCGCCCCCAGCCGCCTTGCTGCTGAGTTTCTCGTCCACATCGGCCAGCTTCTCGGCCAGGCGTCTCAGCAGGCTCTGATACTGGGTGCTCTTCACGATGGCCTGGTCGATGCGCTCACATCTGTCCTTCAGCTGTCCCGTGAGGCTGTCCCACTTCTGGGTCACGGCTGCCAGCTGCTCCTTTACGACCCCGTGGAAGGCAGGGTGCTCCCCGGGTCTGTTCAGGATGCTCTGACCAGCCGCTGTGAGCTGTTGGTACTGAGGCTTCCTGGTCTCAAACTCCTGCAGCAGAATCTAAGGTGAAGCGGGAACGTGGAGAAGCAAACACGTGTGATCGGATGATGAATTACAGAGAACGTCGCTTTACGTCTCTAAGCAGACAGAACTGGTAGTTATTTATCTAGGATTTATTTATTCTTGCTTTTTGTTACTGTTATCCTGGTGTTCATTTCCAAGGCAATGAAATCATCATAAATGAATCTGAGGTGTGACAGTGCCTGGCATAGGTCACATTTTGTCTAAAATAATATCTCCCCCAAAGAAGGAGAAAAAAAAGAAGAAATATTTTTGGTAGTTGCAGGAAAGGAACAAAAATTCACGTACGGATTTTCACATACAAAGGGCAACACTGCTTTTACACAATTCACATCACACTAACACCAAACCTGACTTTTCCTACGTGTATTTTTCTTTTCTGTTTCAGCTGCCTGCCTAATAGCATATGGAAGGTCTCACGCTAAGGATCGAATTCGAGCCGGAGCTGTGACCTATATACACCACAGCTGCAGCAACATTGGGTCCTTCACTCACTGCCCCCGGCCAGGGATCAAACCAGAGCCTCCACAGAGACAAGCCAGATCATTAAGCCTCTGGGCCATGGCGGGAACTCCTTCTATTTTCCTTTTTATAGGATTTTTAAAAAATGCTCTATAGCATTTCCACCCCAAAGGAAATGATAACATTAACCCATGGTGTACTGATTACAAAGGCTCTTCTTAAACATATGACTGATGACTACCGTCTTTACTGTAATGATTTAGCCAATAAATCATGTGGCTTCGAGGGGGCGGGCTCATGCCAACTCTTACTATAAAATGAATGACCTCAAAATGTGCTTCTTTGAGGATAAGATGTGATCCATCTCGGGGAGACTACAGACAAGTTCTCCCTCAATGTGTCTTTCCATCTGTTGTTTTCACTCTGCTCAGATGAAGAGCATATAAGACTAGTTACAGGTAACTGCATGTGGCTCAATGACCAGGACTGACCTGTATTTGCAGAGTATGGATTGGCCTCCCGGCTGATCCATCAGCAGCACAGAAAGAAAGCTCACTGAAACCACAGCGGAGCCCCTGCGATTTCGTCTGACTCACATTTTATGCATCGTCCCCCCCTTGCAGATTTATCCACTTATAATCAGAGGAGTCTAAGTAAACCAGCCCTCCAGGTTTCAAGGGTCCTTCTCTGCTTCCCTAACTCTTTCCTCTCGTCTCTTTCTGTCTCTCCCCGCATGTGGGCTGTATTGCATGATCTTTATATGTTTCACTATCTACTACGGCAATCGAAATGAATAAAACCTCAAAGGAGTGCTGTCTAAACAATAAAAAGCATATACCAGTTTCTCATAAAAATGTGAAAACTTACGCAATCACATTAATACTTCAAAGAGGATCCTCTTTAACAGGGTCTGCACATCCGCCATGTGGCTGAAAGGACCATGGGACCTGACCATCCGTGGGCTCGGGGGACGACTCAGGGATGCTCTGCAGCATCCTTTGGTTCTCTGGGAGGGTCCCACCAGCCTCAGGATGGTACCCTATGGGCCCCGGACACATTACAAACACAGTTCAAGCGGGGCAGCACACATGCTGTCCATGCTCGTGTATTTATTTACTTATTTTTGCTTTTTAGGACTGCATCCGAGGCAGATGGAAGTTCCCAGGCCAAGGGTCGAATCAGAGCTGCAGCCGCCAGCCTACGTCACAGCCACGGCAACACCAGATCCGAGCCATGTCTGCAACCTCCACCATGGATCATGGCAACTCCGGATCCTTAACCCACAGAGCGAGGTCAGGGATCAAACCCATATCCTCATGGATCCTAGTCAGAATGGTTAACCGCTGAGCCACAAAGGGAACCCCATGCTCGTGTATTTATCATGAAAACATCTGCTAAGTCAGGAAAACCTCACCACTCACCTGCACCTGTTGCCTCTGTGTGTTGAGCATATTCGGGTCAATCGACAAGGGCCCGAGGACACTGACCATCAGTTCTTTTTCCACAAGCCACTGCTTCAACTGAGCCTCTATGGTCTGGAACTGGGTTAGATTATTTGATGATTCTTCCAGTTTTTGCTGTCTTTCAACAGTAAACTGATTGAGATCTTGCCACTTAGAATCTAAGGGGGAAAAAAAAAGTCTGAAACTGGTGTTTGGTTCTTTTTTTTTTTTGTCTTTTTGCCTTTTCTTGGGCTGCTCTCGCGGCATATGGAGGTTCCCAGGCTAGGCGTCTAATCGGAGCTGTAGCCGCCAGCCTACACCAGAGCCACAGCCACAGCAATTCAGGATCTGAGCCACGTCTTCGACCTACACCACAGCTCACGGCAACGCCGGATCCTTAACCCACTGAACAAGGCCAGGGATCAAACCCGCAACCTCATGGTTCCTAGTCGGATTCGTTAACCACTGCGCCACGACGGGAACTCCGGCGTTTGGTTCTTATATACTTAACACAACTGTATCTCTGAAGATGGCAGGACAGGACTCCAAACAACTCACCAAGGCTGTCATGCCATCTGATAACTCTCCTTACAGCTGGTTAAAGCCTAACCTAAGAGATAACTAACTGCATGTAAGGATCCAGATTTTATGGTCCTGATGATTGTGTGTCAACCGAAGAAAAGTAAATCTGAATCTGACTTTGGAAGATGCTGTAAGATTGTGGGCTATTCCTGAGAGGCTTCCTTCCTTCTAGAAGCCCTTCAACGTCTGTTTATTCGTCTAGGACTGACCCACGAGAACAAGCAACAGCCGTCTTTTGCTTTAATAACAAATCTTCAATGGTTTTTGGAATGAGCAAACCCCAGACCTCTGTTGGGAACCACCTCCTCGGGATGGTCGGGGAGACTGATGGCATGAAGCAGGGGCTACACGGGACCCAGGAGGGGCTCGGTGGGGGAGGAGGGAGCCCACCTTTTCCAGATGAATAAATGAAAGGGACTATCTACACGAAAATATACTAAAGCATAAAAATTAGAAGCACCAAAAACCTAGTAAAAAACCACAATAAAAATACATGATACTCAAGGCACAGCATTGTATTAACCAGTATGTACTTTCTTCATAAAAATAAGTACATGTGGAGTTCCCGTGGTGGCGCAGTGGTTAACGAATCCGACTAGGAACCGTGAGGTTGCGGGTTCGATCCCTGGCCTTGCTCAGTGGGTTAACGACCCGGCGTTGCCGTGAGCTGTGGTGTAGGCTGCAGATGCGGCTCGGATCCCACGTTGCTGTGGCTCTGGCGTAGGCTGGGGGCTACAGCTCCAATTCGACCCTTAGCCTGGGAACCTCCATATGTTGCGAGAGCGGCCCAAGAAAATGGCAAAAAGAAAAAAAAAAAAAAGTACATGTACAAAATGGAGTACTACTTGGCCATAAAAAAGAACAAAATCATGCCATTTGCAGCAACATGGATGCAACTAGAGAGTCTTGTGCTAGGTGAAGTAAGTTAGAAAGAGAAAGACAAACACCAGATGATATCACTTATATGCAGAATCTAAAATATGGCACAAATGAACCTATCTATAGAAATAGAAACAGGAAGACATGGAGACCAGACTGTGGTTGCTGAGGGGGAGAGAGTGGGATGGATGGGGAGTTTGGGGTTAGTAGATGCCAACTATTCCATTTAGAATGGACAAGCAATGAGGTCCTGCTGTACAGCCCAGGGAACTATACCCAGTCTCTTGGGATAGACCAGGATGGAAGATAGTATGAGAAAGAGAATGTGCGTGTGTGTATAGGTCAGGGTCACTTTGCTGTACAGCAGAAAGAGAGACTGTAAATCAACGATACTTTAATAAAAAGAAGAAAGAAAAAAAATCATTTCCATCACTGTGTTTACCAAGAAAAACACAAGATACGCCAACTCCCTGTGCCATGTGACATGAACTGCCACTTCTGAACCTGCAAATACAGATTCTGAAACATTGAAGCAAATCCCTGGTGGTGCAGGGCATTCAGGATCCGGTGTTGTCACTGCAGCGGCTCGTGTTGCTGCTGTGGTGCGGGTTTCATCCCTGACTGGGGAACGTCTACAAGCCTCGGGCGAAGCCAAAAAAAAAAAAAAAGCAGATCCCAAAAAGGGGCTGGATAGATGTTTTCAGATAAGGATTATGATTTGAAGAAAAAAAGCCCTGCGCTTCTGCTGGTGGCCTCTGGCGCGAGGGGACGTACCGATTTCCTTCAACATCTGCTTCCACTTGGGGGCCTCCGGCGCGTCTGGGTTCTCCTCCACCAGCTCTGTCAATTTGTCTTTCAACTCCTGCACTTTGTTTACATTTTGCTTCAGTTCAGCCTCAAACAACTAACACGGAAAAGAAAGGGACTAACGTTAAAGTAGGTTGACATCAAAAGACAAAATCACGACAATGGACACTCTTGTTTCTGTCACATGAACAAAAGCGGGGAGACAACCTGGGTTCAGCAGCTGTATTTTCCCTTCCTCTTCACCACTCATCAACTCTTTGGCAAATGACTCCTTAGGGGAATGTTACAGCTATGGAGCTAAGGACCCTTAAGTCATTGCCTAGAACGAACTTCGTATTATTCGCAAACCTCTTTGGAAAAAAGGAAGGCGACATCAGGGAGATGATAATTAACCAGAAAATCAGTCTTGAAAAAGGCTGCAAGCTCTCAGAGTCTACTAGCGAATGAGCACTAGTGAATGAGCACTTTTCTAGACAACCCCTCAAAGAGTTCAAAGATAGCTTTGCAATATGTAGACATTTTTGCCGGCACTGCCAGAGCACAAAACCATTTCCCCCACCCTGACAGTTACAGCAATGCCATCTGTAAAAGGAAGGGAAAGCCTGAGCTGCCCTGTTTTATACTGGACCGAACATGTCCCTAATACTTAGCCCTTAAGTCAATCTTTTCCAAGAGTGGGCTGGTTAAAAATCCCAGACTGAACCCCACTGATTTTATTGTATTTCATTTCATTTTATTATTGTTTTTAATGGCCACACCCATGGCCGAGGGACGTGCCCAGGTTAGGGGTCAAAGCAGAGCTGCCGTTGCCGGCCGATGCCACAGCCACAGCAATGCGAGAGCCGAGCCTCGTCTTCCACCTACACTGCGGCTTAACCCACTGAGTGAGGCCAGGGACGGACCCTGCATCCTCCCAGACACTATGTCAGGTTCTTAACCCGCGGAGCCTCGACAGGAACTCCATTAACCCAATTTAAAGGCGGCAAAGTTGCTGACACCCAGAGTGCTCGCATCCATATGTGCAAACACAGGTGGCTATTTTCATCAGGTTTTATTTACTGAAGGTTACAGAGGAAGGGACAGGGACCAGTGCCTGACCCCAGGGCTCTGCTCTCAGCACTCATCTGTTTCATCTTCAGGATTCGTAGCCACCGAACATACCTTGTTCTGCTCCACCTGACTCTTCACGGCCTCGGTGTCTGTCGGGGTGGGGGCCTGCTGCCACGTCGTGGCAGTTGTGTTCATCTTCTGAAGCCACTGCATCATCGCACTGGATTCATCCTGGGCCTTTTGCAGTTTGGAGAGTTTGGTATTCAGCTCAGCTATTTTGTCCTTAAGTAAGAGGCCAAGATCTTCATAGTCGTGGCTTATGTCGGTCATATCCTTTTTAACGGACGTTAATTCTAAACATAAGACAGAAGAATTATACTGGCACGCTTTGAGGGGGTTGAGAGTAGAGCTCTAGAAATAAAATTTTGTTTTAGATGACATTTCCTTCAATTTCGACAACATGAACCCACTGTGATAAAGTCACCGAGTTTTTAGGACTGGAATGTTACATCTTCTTACGATGCTGCCTCGTGACAGATGATTTAGGGACACTGCACAAAACAAGTGAAATGAGATCGACACGCTAAATGAATAAAATCCCCAAACCATGAAATGTGACTCATTAATTCCTCAGGCATCACATTAAAAGAAAATGGCTCAAATAATGTTATTCCAGGCGACAAAATATCTCCAATTAACCAAAAAAGAAGGAAATATGACCAAATGCCAAACTGATTTACCAGCGTTCACTAACTTCAGATGAACAACACTGCATGGAATGTTATATAAACACGTTATTTACAGAGAATACGACTGTACTTAACACTGTTTTTCTGTTTTGTGTTTTTGTCGTTTTAGGGCTGCACCCATGGCATATGGAGGTTCCCAGGCTAGGGGTCCAATCAGAGCTACAGCTGCCAGCATATACCACAGCTACTGCAATGTGGGATCTGAGCCACATCTGCAGCCTACACCACAGCTCACTGCAACGCTGGATCCTTAACACATCAAGCGAGACCAGGGATTGAACCTGCATCCTCATGGATGCCAGTCAGGTTCATTAATTGCTGAGCCACAACAGGAACTCCCTACTTAACACTGTTTTAAATTCAAGTTTGAAATTTCAATACAACTACTGTTACTGTTTTATCCATAAAAGATTTCCTCTCAAAAAAAAAAAAAAATCCCAAGTCTTTTAATCAATAAGCACTCAAAGTTATTATTCACCTTTATTTCCCAAAATTTCCTGAGTATCTGTGGCTGTTCCGTCACCATTTAATATCACTCCACCTGCAAAAACATTAACACTGAGGTTATCATACAGTTCTGTCGTATTTCTAGTAATAGCAGACAGCATTAAATAAAACCCCTTAAACAGGAAGCATTTAAAAATGTTGTTACTATTGGAAAGCGTAAAACACTGATTCAAGGAGTTCCCGTCATGGCTCAGCACTTAACGAACCCGACTAGCATCCAAGAGGACGCAGTATGATCCCTGGTCTCGCTCCGTGGGTTAAGGATCTGGCATTGCCGTGGCTGTGGTGTAGGCCGGTGACTATAGCTGCTATTAGACCTCTAGCCTGGGAACTTCCATATGGCGCCGCTGCGGTCTTAAAAAAGACAAAAAGACAAAAACAAAACAAAACAAAACACTGATTCAACTTCAAAATCAAATGAAGGCCTAAAATGTAAAGATCAAGCTGTATGCTCTCTTCTACATAAATTTTTATTTTTTTGGTCTTTTTAGGGCCAAACATTCAGCACATGGAGAGTCCCAGGCTAGTGGTCCAATTGGACCTACAGCTGCTGGTCTATGCCACAGCCACAGCCACAGGGAATCTGAGCCGCATCTGCGATCTACACCATAGCTCACGGCAATGCTGGATTCTTAACTCACTGAGTGAGGTCAGGGATCAAACCTGCGTCCTCATGCAAACTAGTCAGATTCGTTTCTGCTGAGCCACGACAGGAACTCTTATATAAAATTTATTCTTTCTTTCTTTAAATTTAGGGCTGCACCCATGACATGACCACAAGCTTTCCAGGCTAGGGGATGAACTGGAATTTTGGCTGCTGGCCTATAACAGAGTCACAGCAACTCTGGATCCTAACGCACCGAGTGAGGCCAGGGATTGAACTCGAATCCTCAGGGGCAGTATGTTGGATTCTTAACCCACTGAGCCACAACGGGAACTTCCTAAACAAAAACACTGCCATATGTGAATCTTTAAGTTTTGTTCTTTAAAAAAAAGAAAATCACACACGATGACATTTCAAATGTAAGTGAAAAGGTCCTATTGATGTTAAAGATTAATTCCTACTGTACTTGGGGGCGGTCGAGAGTAGGAAAAAAATACTTTTTACGTATGGTAAGTATAAAGTGGATGTGAAGAACTAATATAAAACACAATAGCATTCCTTTCCTTACAAAAAAAACAAACAAAAAATCCCCCAAAACAAAAACCTCGACATTTCAGGAAATCTGATTAGGAGAGCAAGGAGTGCTTATCACACATATATACTGGGAGTCTTCCCCGAAATGGGATTAACAGAGCGGAATAAACGGGGGTGGAAGGGGCCCAGCTGGCCCAGCCTGACAATGGGCACGGCTGGGGGCCGGGCAGAGCAGATAAACCAGGGAGGGTCCCGAGACAGTCTCAGAATAAAGTCACGGGACCGGCCTTCTGTCTGTTCTTGGAGGATTTAAAACCTGATAGCAACCACAATGTAAACATGTTTTCAACTGAAAACTCCATCCACGATTTAATTTTGGAACCACTGTTTATACATGACGCTGGCCTTCTGTTGAAAAGCGGGGCTCCAGCCTGACAAGCCCCTGGTTCAGCCACACTGGCTGACACGGGACACGACGGCTGGCTTGGGCATCGTGTAAGGAACGAAGCAGAAGGGAACGAAGGAGGACAGGTCCCACTAGACAGAAAAATCCTGTTTCTTTCCCTCACTTCCTTCCCGGGAAGTCAGACTCGTTTCTCTAGCAAATATTTCAAATCGAATTTCTACGTCTCCATTAATGAAGGTAAAAACAAACTGGAACTTGATCTCTTCCCTTCCCCCCAACAAAGCTCCTTATTCTTACATATTAATTTGGCTACATTTAAAAAAATTTTTTTCATCTTAGGGCCACACCTACGGCATATGGAAGTTCCCAGGCGAAGGGTCATAGCTGCAGCTGAGTCCTACACCACAGCCACAACAACGCGGGATCTAAGCCGCATCTGTGACCTACGCCACAGCTCATGGCAACGCTGGATCCTTAACCTACTGAGAGAGGCCAGGGATCCAATCCACGTCTGCATGGATGCTATTCGGGTCCTTAACCCTCTGAGCCACAACAGGAGTTCCAATTTGGCTACATTTTAAATTGCAGTCTTTAATAAAATGAAACATAAGAGATCTGAAATTTGACTAGAATAGACATTTTTTATGGCAGTTTTTAGCATGTTTATAGGTCATCTTTCCTGTCACTTTCCCTTTGTATTTCTGAGATTATTTCATGCATTCGTTAAGACATAAAATAACATACCCAAATCCCATCAGCATGGGTGGACCCACTTTTGCTTTTGCCATGAATGTAAAGAAAACACCTACCTGACTTCACTGCTGCTATGGCCTTTGCAGGGGTCGTCACAGCACTTATTAGGTTACATAGCGAGATCCCGCTGTTGCTGACTTTCTGAATCTCTGGTGTTTTTAAGCTCCACTTTTCTTGTAATTTCTACAAAAACGCATTATTTTTCAGTTGTGACAGTCTCACATTTTACTTCAATGTCTTAAACAGATCTTAAAACAGTGATGACTGTGGGTTCTGACTGCGGGGAGGGTGGATGGAAGAAAGGGCCAGCATCCCTATTTGTTCCAACAGCCCAGGTGACTGTTGGCACGGTTGGCAGTGAGGAGTGGGTGGGGTCCATCCTGCATTCTGCTCCCGATCTCAGTGGAAGCCCCCCTGGCCCCAGCTGCCATGATTCTAAAGTAACTGTCAACTGTAAGTCCGCACAACTGCACCAGCAACAGCCCAGCTACAAGAGGAAACGTACCCAAAACAATTAAAAAAAAAAAAAAAAAAAGGAAATTCAGAATTCCATTTCTTAGTGAATTTTAATCATCAAAACGTCAACAGATTTTAAAATACCCACAACTCCACAAGTGCGGAGCAGTAAAGTTGTCATAACGGGCTTTCGGACTTGAGTCAGGTGACAGAAGACACACTACGTATTTGTACTAGGGATTCAAAAAAAACTATCCTCAAACACAGGTTAGAGCGGTATATCCAAGAGAGAGAGAAAAATGCTGGGGTGACGACAGAGTCTGTCATTTAACATTATGAGAAATGATATTAAAAACCCTAAAACTGTGGGGGAGGGGTAAATTAGGAGGTTGGGATTAATACATATACACACGACCATATATAAAATAGATAATGACGGGATCTGTTATTTAACATTATGAGGAACGGTATTAAAAATGTGAAACTAAGGGGGAGGGATAAATTAGGAATCTGGGATTAACATATACACACTACTATGTATAAAATAGATAAACCAACAAGAACCTATCATATAGCTCAGGTCCTAGCTACACAATATTCTGTAATAACCTATATGGGAAAAGAACCTGAAAAAGAATAGATACATAAATATATGTATATGTGAATCACGACGCTGCACACCTGAAATGAATAAACATTGTACTCCGACTATACCCCAGTAACACTTTAAAAATAAACCAGTACTGAAAAAGACTATAAAACACTCAGCATTAAATAAAACTGTTTAGTTTTGTTAAAAAAAAAAAAATAACTGAGACGTGGTAGGGAAAGAAACTTGGAACAGCAACCCACTAATACATCTTTTTAAAAAGGCAAATTAACTGGAAGTTTGTCTCCTTCCTCAAAAGGAGTTAAGCCCGTGTCACCATTTCCAAATGTCATCAATGAACACTGTACATACACAAGGCTCTAACTTACAGGATGTTGGGTAAATACTGACTTGGGCACATGAGAAATTAGTGTTAGACAATGATTCACCTTAGTTTCTTCCAAAGATTTCCCCAAATCCTCTGCACCGAAAGAAGACTGCACAACGGGAACTCTTTCTGTGGTTTCTTTTATCCACGACTTTAAGGATTGAACAAGGACTTGAAAGGCGTCCATCTGTTCTTGACAGGAAGATACAGCTTCTTTTCTGGATGACAAAATCATTGACAGATTTAAGCCATGAAAGGAGATATGCCAAAGGACTACTCACCAGTCAATTATTCTTCCCACATCAGGCTTGACATTAAGGAATAGTCTTCCTCTGTCCCCTCTGACCTTGACCCAGGAGGGAAGTTTCATAGGTGGCAGGTGAAATCAGCTAAAAAACCCTTGTCTGCTCAGGAAAAGCCCACAGACAAAGGCAGGAAACCTGTAACCCATATGCAACAGCACTCTGCAATGCTGCACAAACTCTATGGCCATATAAATGGTTCTACCATTATTTAGAGGCAGTCAGCTTTGATCTGTACACTTTATATGGTACCTAAAGCCAGCAGGCTGGGAACCAGAAGGGAAACAGACAATCACTGACCTGAGGGAAAGGCAGCACCACCTGGTGGTATCTGCATCACACTACACTCACTTCTGAAGGTAGGGAAACTGGGTCTTAAAACTTTTGTTCTTGTCTGCTTTCCTGGGCCAAGGATCAAACCCATGCCATAGCAGCAACCTGAGCCGCTACAGTAACAACACTGGATCCTCAACCTGCTGCACCAAAGAGAATTCCCTTTGTTTCTTTTTTTCATGACTGAGAACTACTTATATTAATTCTGCACCAAAGCATCAAACAAATGTCCTAGCAGAAAATTTAGACGTTTAAAAAATGATGAAAACATGAAGACTGTGGTAAATACCTTTTAAAAAATAAGGCTTACTTTGATATTTTATACCGTTTTAGCTGATTATACTTCAAGTTACTAAAAACAGATAGACACAGCCTAAGTCAAGTTGAAATTCAGTGTATAAATTCGATGCTTTAACATACATCTGAAAACTCACACAAACTGCTTATTTCTGTGCTATTCCGCAATGAAAACATTCCCCAGTGAAATGCCTTTTCTTTCTCATACACAAAACACATTCTCAAGCAGAAAATCAACATGAGGAACAGTATTTACATGACACAATGAATTGTGATTCTCTTAAAGGTTAAAGCAAAAACTGCGTAGTTGCAAGACCTTTATAAAGAAATAAACTAGAATTTTTATTGCTTCTGATATATGAGTAAAATAAGCTTATTATTATTTTTTTGGCTGCCGCATGTGGAAGTTCCTGGGCCAGGGATCAAACTTGTGCCACAGTAGCGACTGGAGCCACAGCGGTGACAACAACAAATCCTTAACCCACTGAGCCACCAGGGAACTCCCGAGCTTTAGGGAAAAAAAATGTTATTCTAGCAAATAATGTTCAAATAAGAATATTTCAAACTGAAGTGGATATAATGGCATCCTCCTGCTACTTGAAAATCCTGAAATGCAATGACGTACCAAGATGTAAACACCTAAAGAAAACGAAAATCACCTGCATGTTTCCAAAGTCGTTGTGAGCACTGATCCTTCTGTACTTACTAACTTATCACTGGTCTAAGTATATTGTCCAGTTTTCTCCCCCCATGATTTCAAGGATGAGTGCCTCACTACTTTGCTAATATAATACTTGGAGTGAAATTTCTATCTAAATTGGGTAAACCGGGTCTTAAGAGAGGACAGATTCAAAGCTCCAAAGATAAGCTGAGACTGAGTGAGGCCGGCCTGTAATGGGTACGCCCCCACGGAGATTCAGGGAGCTCTACTGTGACTACATGGACCCCCGTGCACGCAGCACACACCAGCAGACCAGCCTCTGGGAGGGCAGGTAGATTTGTTTCCTGCATGAGATGTGAATGGCAACGTGCACCATGTGGAATGACGGGAATGACGGCACATCAGAGTCCAGCGCACATTAGCCAACCACTGATGACCACGTGGTTTTAATTGGACCACGTGACAAAAGAAACAAGCTAGAGTTTTACCCAGGAAAATCGAGAATATTTCTTCTGTGCAATGGGAACTAAATGTCTTGGAAACCGTGCTCCATCAGTAGTACAGAGAGCACCCCAAAATTGTAAGGAAAAGAGCTCCCTGGTGGCTCAGCAGGTTAAGGACCTGGCATTGTCACTACTGTGGCTTGGGTTCAATCCCTGGCTTGGGAACTTTCACATGTCATAACCCCCCCCAAAAAAAACCCACCAAAAGATCCAAAAAAACAGAGTTGTAGGGAGAGAATTCTGAAGAAATTAAGAACAATTAAAAGGGAAATGACTACTTTCTATCTTGGGGAGGCTTCTGTGTGAACTTGAGCAAAAGCCAGACATAGATTCTAAAACTAGCACGGTATCGTCACAAGCTTTATGTCCCAGTAGTTTTTTATCTTAGTTGAGGTTCATTCTCTTGTTTCTTATATGTTCATGGAATCATGTCTGATCTAAAATTGTGGAAAACGTAATTTAACCCTCAGTGGGTTAAGGATCTGGCGCTGCTGTGAGCTGTTGTGTAGGTCCCAGACGCGGCTCAGATCCCACATTGCAGTGGCTGTGGTGTAGGCTGCCAGCTGTAGCTCCGATTAGACCCCTAGCCTGGGAACCTCCATATGCCATGGGTGTGGCCCTAGAAAAAGGCAAAAAGACCAAAGAAAAAACCAAAAAACAAAAAACCGAATTTCTCTCCTAAATATTTTAACAAAAATACACTTGATTTTAATAGCAAAAATTAACATAAAAGCACTTATAGGAGTTTCCATATGGTGCAGCAGGTAAAAGATCCCGCATTATCACTGCTGTGGCAAGGGTTCAACCACTAGCCTGAGAATGTTCACATGCCACAGGTGTAGCCAAAAAAAAAAAAAAAAAAAACCTAAATAAAATTAAAATTAAATTAAAAAAAATAAAAGCACTCATAAAGTAGCCCTGTGCTTATCCTCAAGTTTCCAAAACTGTTCCAGGTATCTATATAAATAAATAAAAACATTCATTCTAATTCCTATCAAGTAGAACAAAATCTGGAGTTCCCTTCATGGCTCAGTGGTTAATGAACTCGACTAGGATCCATGAGGATGTGGGTTTGATTCCTGGCCTCGCTCAGTGGGTTGGGGATCCGTCATTGCTGTGAGCTGTGGTGTAAGTCGCAGACACAGCTTGGATCCCATGTTGTTGTGGCTGTGGGGTAGGCTGATTTGACCCCTAGCTTGGGAACCTCCATATGCCTCGGGTGCAGCCCTAAAATAGCAAAATAAATAAATAAATAAATAAATAAATAAATAAAAGTAGAACAAAACCGAATTTCCTAAGTGGTGCTTACTTTTCTTTGACGGTATCCTCCATTTCCCTGAATTTCTTTGACAAGTTATTTGTTTTTTCAAAGACCAGAGCCTTATCACCTGGCAAACCATGGTTGGAGATTTCCTTCAAGAGATTCTGCAAAACTTCAAGATCTTTCTTGCATTCTTGCAATTCATAAGTTGATTCCTACAAAACATTTAGATATTTCATCAATATGAGAGGTTACAAGATCTCCAAACGGCATTCTGTCAGGATGTAGGCATTTGCATGGGTCCAGAATGGCTCTGTTTGGAATGTCACAGAATGACCCTGCCCACGGTCAGCACCTTATAAACATGCAGGCAGGTTGTTTGAAAGAGAATACGGTGACCTTAATTTCAAAATGCACTCTTTTGCTAATGAAAGAAATTGAAGATGACACAAACAGATGGAAAAAATATACCATGTTCTTGGATTGGAAGAATCAATATTATCAAAATAACCATATTATACAGGGAAATCTACAGATTCACTGCAACCCCTATCAAATTACCACTGACATTCTTCACAGAACTAGAACAAAAAATTTTAAAACGTGTATGGAAACCCAAAAGATCCCCAAATAGCTAAAGCAATCCTGAGAAAGAAAAATGGAGCCAGAGGAAACAGGCTTCCTGCCTTCAGACTATACCACAAAGCTACAGTCATCAAAACAGTGTAACTGGCACAAAAACAGAATTATAGATCAGTGACACAGAATAGAAAGCCCAGAGAAAAACCCATACACCTGTGGTCAACTAATCTATGACAAAGGAGGAAAGAACATACAGTGGAGAAAAGACAGTCTCTTCAATAAGTGGTGCTGCAAAAACTTGATAGCTGCATGTAAAAGAATGAAATGAGAACATTCTCTAACACCACATACAAAAATAAACTCAAAATGGAGTGAAGACCTAAATCTAAGACCGGATACTATAAACTTTAGATGAAAACAAAGGCAGAAAGTTCTGACATAAATTGCAGCAATATCTTTTCACATCTGTCTCCTAGGGTAATGAAAATAAAAACAAACAAATGGGATCTAATTAAACTTAAAAGCTTTTGCTCAGCAAAGGAAATCATAAATAAAATGAAAAGACAACCCACAGAATAGAAGAAAATATTTGCAAACAAAGTGTCCAACAAGAGATTAATTTCCAAAATACATAAACACCTCCTGCAGTTCAATATTAAAAAAAAGACAACCCAATCAAAAAAGACGTAGAAAACCTAAATAGACGTTTTTCCAAAGACATATATAGATGGCTGAAAACCACATGAAAAGATACTCAACATCACTAATTGTTAGAGAAATAATTATGAAATTACTAGAGAAACGCAAAGCCCCTGTCAGAATGGCCATCACAAAAAGTCTACAAACAATAAATACTGGAGAGGGTGTGGAGAAAAGGGAACCCTCCTACACTGAGGGTGGGAATGTAAATTGGTGCAACCACTATGGAGAAAAGTATGGGGATTCCTTCAAAAACTATATATAGAACTACCATATAATTCAGCAATCCCACTTCTGAGCATATATCCAGAGAAAACCATACATCAAAAAGATACATGCACCCTGATGTTCACAGCAGCACTATTCACAACAGTCAAGATGTGGAAACAACTTAAATGTCCAGTGACAGATGAATGGATAAATAAGATGTGGTACATATACATACAATGGAATATTATTTAGCCATAAAAAGAAAAATAATGCTATGTGCAGCAAAATGGATGGACCTAGAAATTATCATACTAAGTGAAGGTAGTTAGAGAGAGACAAATATCACATGATATCACTTAACTGTGGAGTGGAATCTAAAAATACGATACCAAACGAACTTATTTGCAAAACAGAAGCAGACTCTCAGCCTTATGGATACCAAAGGTGAAGTGTGGTGGGGAGGGATAAATTAGGAGTCTGGGATCAATAGATACACACTCCTCTATACAAGAGTTAATTGACAAGGACCTACTGTACTGCACAGGAAACTCTAATCAATACTCTGTAATCACTTGGACGGGAAAAGAACCTGACAAAGAATGAATATATGTATACGTATCACTGAATCACTTTGCCATGCACCTGAAACTAATGCAACATTGTAAGTCAACTATACACCAACATAAAATAAAAATTAAATTGAAAAAAAATGCACCAATTAAAAGACAGAGACTGTCAGAATGGCTCAAAAAACAAGACCCAATTCTGTGTTATAAGAATGCACTTCAAATTTAAAGACACATGTAGATTTAAAATAAATGGATGAAGAGTTAATGTGAAAAAAATGCACTCTTCATAATCTGTCTGGGTTCTGGCACATAGATAACAAACATCACCTAGGATGTATGGAAAATAAGACATGACCTTCACTTGTGAGCAATGAGCAAAGGCTTCAAGGAGAAGATGGTCTCTGAAGTTTTAAAGGAGGAAAAATAGATCTTTACTCATCTATTAAAATGATGCTTATTAATTATTAACTCTTCCAATAAACATACGAGCAGGTCTTAGCTGCTGAGAGACTTAATCGGCCTCACGAATTTGGCAGAGGACACACCTGCAGGTACTGGGACAACTCGGTGACATCGCGCCCGGGCACGTCTGCCTCCGTGAGAGCCTGGGTTTTTGTTTCTAGGAAGGTCTGGAGCTTCTCTGAGAGGTTCTCAAACAGCTCCACTTTGGTTTTGAGTTCTTCCATTTTGGCAAGTTTTTCTTTGTGTCGGTGACTGGCTTCAGAAAACCGGAGGGACAAGTCCTTCACCCGGGCCTGCAGCGAGGACGCGGTGGATGGATCCGAGGTCTCCGTGAACCTCTCCACCTTCTCGGTCATGGCCTTGAGTCGGCTCTGCCGCCCGGAGATGTCCTGGTCCAACATCTGAAACGAACCAAACGGGGCCTGTGGTTTATAACCTAAGGATGCTTAGAAATGCAGTCACGGGGTGTTCGCAACTACTCATCATAACAACACAGGCTAAGGGGATGCCCTGACAAGCTGATCCACCCCTGGGGAAGTCCCATCCCCAGCCCCCACGAGGACAGAGGACAACAGCTGGCTGGGTGCCCTGGAAAGGTGACCCCAGCATCTCCTGGAACCCAAGATTATCCACGGTCCTGACTCTTTTTTTTTTTTTTAATTTTTAGGGTCACACCTGCAGCATATGGAAGTTCCTGGGCCAGAGGTCGAATCAGAGTTGCAGCTGTGACCTACAACAAAGCCACAGCAATGCCACATCTGAGCCACATCTGTGAACTACATCACAGTTTGTGGCAATGTGGGATCCTGAACCCACTGAGTGAGGCCAGGGATCAAACCCACATCCTCACAGAGACAACATCAGGTCTTTAACCTGCTGAGCCACAAAGGGAACTCCCACAGGTCTGATTTTTAAAAGGCTAGACACCAAGAAGATGGATCTGATTAACCTGGGCAGCTGGCAGAGGCCCTGCTGAACAAGCAGGTGTGTGGGGCCACCCTCTTCAAAGTATGATGTTCAAGAGTTCCTGTTGTGGCTCAGTAGGTTAAGAGCGTGACTAGTATCCATGAGGATGCAGGTTCAAACCCTGGCCTCATTCAGTGTATTATGGATCCATTGCTGCTGCAAGCTATGGCGTAGGTCACTGATGCGGCTCAGATCCCGTGTTGCCATGGCTATGATGCGTGCCTCAGCTGCAGCTCCTATATGACCCCTAGCCTGGGAACTTCCCTGTACTGCAGGTATGGCCCCAAAAAGAAAAAAAGAAAAGATAAAAAAGAATGATATTCATGAAATAGCACACTCAGCCCTTCCACGCCCCTTCCCGGAAAATCACTTCACACCCTTGTCTCTGGGTGAGAACTCCTTCCTCGCTGTTATATCCAGGAAAGATCTCTTTATGCTTCAACTCATCTCAAACTGACCCATCTTTGAAGTTTATTATACTGGTTTTTTTTTTCCCAGTATATGACAACTTTTATAAGTGAGATAGAACTGACATATGTATGTACAGTAATCAGGGCAGGCTAAACAGCTGCTATCCTGAGAACAGGCACGTGTTCCCAGACCTAGTTCTTTCCCTGCGCCTGGTTTTACCAATGCTGGTGAGAAACCAAGTCTGATTTATATGATTCATCTTATGGGGACAACGTTCCTGACTGTAGGTATCTGATCAACCCCGAGAAATGATAGCACAGCTAGTGTAATAACTTCTGAAGATAACCACTGCGAATTTGATGATCACCAGCTGCAATTAAATGAGCTGTAGGAATTTCTGTCGTGGCACAGTGGAAACAAATTTGACTGGGAACTATGAAGCTGTGGGTTCAATTCCTGGCCTTGCTCAATGGGTTAGGGATCCGGCATTGCCAGGAGCAGCGGTATAGGCTGCAGATGTGGCTTAGATCTGGCTTGGCTGTGGCTGTGGTGCAGGCCGGCGGCTACAGCTCTGATTAGTCCACTAGCCTGGGAACCTCCATATGCCTCAGGTGTGGCCATAAAAAGACAAAAAGACAAAAAAACCAAAAAAAAAAAAAAAAAAAAAAAAAACCAGAGTTGTAAAATGACTGTTTTCTTTTCTAAAGATAATAATAATTGACATATATATAACATTATCTGCTATAAGAATGTTAAAACAGTATGTTAGTTTCAGGTACACAACAGAATGACTTGAGAGTGGTAAATATTTCCAAATGGTCACCACACTAAGTCTCGTCAACATCTATCATCACATATACTTACAAGGTTTCTTCCTGTGATGAAAACTTTTAAGATCTCTGAATAACTTTCAAACATTTTTTTGGCTGCGCCCATGGCATGTGGAAGTTCCGGGGCCAGGGATCGAACCCACACCACAACAGTGACCCGAGCTATTGCAGTAACACCACCAGATCCTTAACCCACTGAGCCACCAAGGAACTCCTCACACAATTATTATTTTGGGGGATGCGAACTGTGTTTTTGTTTAACGGCTTTATGCACATAACCTTGCATGGTAACTTATAGTTTATTAAGCAATTACTTGATAAAATCAATTTCTTTTTAACATTCATTTTTATATGTTTCTCTACTCAATATTTCCCAAACTTGAAAATAAAATTCTGAATCAGACACTCATTCACTGTGTACAACTTTAATGAATCTAGACTAATATACCTACTTTTAGTAACTTATACCAGTGTTCAGGACTCTTGACGCTATCATATAATTATTTTTAATTTATCCCATATCAAGTGCTGTTTGAGCAAGAGAACCCAAGAGCAGAGATAATTCGAGTTACTGGGGAGAGTAAGTCTGTTTTTTCCTAAAAAGAATCACGGGGTTCTGGTCCCTGCTGCCTAGAATGATGTTTATAACCCAAGACCCACACACTGAGGAAGATACATCAATAATGTTATGCTAATGCTTTCACGCTCTTCACACAGAGGTTTCTGTCTGCACGTGGAAAAACCCAGGATATATGAATTTTAGGGATGAAAATAGGTATGTAGTGAGGATCAGTGAAAGGTTTGATCCAGGCAGAGCATGAAAATATCTACACGTTTTGAATAGTCTGAAATGCTGCTGGGAAATCTGGGTGTTTTGTTTTGTTTCCATCTACAAGCGGCTGCTTGGAGTTTTAGGTCACTCACGATGTTTTTACTGATGATGTCCTGCAGGGCAGCAGAGTTCAGGGGCACCTGGCCGTCCTCTCTCAGGGAGCGCTCCACGCCCCCCATCCAGTCCAGCATCTCGTCCAGCCCGTCCTGCACGCTCAGGGACCGGGTCACTGTTACCTGCAGCTTCTCATTTCGTTCACTCACGGACCTGGAAAGGCTGTCGTATCTCCCGACAATGTCATCTAGCGAAAAAGGATCAGGAAATGTTAACCACTGCATTCTCCTCGTCCCAGTCCTTCTCAAAACACACTAAGGAGAGTCACAGAATTCCCACACTAAAACTGGAGGAGGAAAAATGGTTTAAGTGATAAATTCATCATGCATTATCAGAGCACCACCAAAACCCAAAAAAGAAAGTAAAGAAGATCCCAGTGGAAAATAAAAGGCTAAACATTTATCTTTGCCTGCACCTGCGGCATGTGGAAGTTCCTGGGCCAGGAATCGAACCCACACCATTGTGGTGACCTAAGTAAGCCACGGCAGTGCCAACGCCAGATCCTCAACCTGCTGAGCCACCAGGAGACTCCAAGAATGTGATTTATTTTTTAAGTGGCTGGTTTTCTTCGGAGTCCAATAGATCTTAAAGAGACTCCTATATCTTAAATATACTTTCACCTGTTCCTAGGAAACTATACCTGAGAGAAGTTTTGGTCTTAAAATAACGTACCATGGATTTTAAGCAAATAAAAGTCAAAGGGTCAAATGGGGAAAAATGTCAAAATGACTCTTCAAATTCAAATAAGAGAATTACATATAATATAGGCTTTTTTCTCTCCAGGGCCCTGTGCTCAAGTCTTTACAACAATGGTTGCCAATATGTGAGGACAGGACAGTGAAACAGGACACAGGAACAAAATCTTAGAACTTCCATTCCTATCTTTTTTTTTCTTTTTATGCCCGGAACTGTGGCATATGGAAGTTCCTGGGCTAGAGTTTGAATGAAAGCTGCAGCTGCTGGCCTACAGCACCGGGCCCTTCACCCCAAAGTGAGGGAGGTCAGGGATGGAACCCACATCCTCTCAGAGACAACCGTCAGGTGGTCGGGTCCTTAAGCCTGCTGAGCCACGATAGGAAATCGCTATTCATATTTTCATCTTTTATTTTAACATTTTATATTTTCTGTCTTATAATGCACATAAGACAGTAATATGTGTATGGGATTTATAAGCAGAGTGTACCTCTGAGTATCTAAATACACTTGCTGAAAATAACTTCACGGGCACATGATCTAAAGATTCTAAATGTAAGAATGAAAAAAAGATTTCTCTTCTACAGAGTGGTTTTAGAAGGGCAGTTTCATCCTTTTGTCTAAAACTTCTAGTCCATTGTCTTAACCACTCGGCCACAACTACACGTTGTCTAAAATTTCCACTCAGACTTTAAGGCAAGCTCTTTTGGCTTGAAACGTATGTTAACCATATGCTCTATTGAGGTTTTCATCTCATCCAGAGAAGTATTTAATAACCTCAAACCCCACATTACATGTAGAAAAAAGCAGCAAAGTCGAAACAAAAAGTACAACAGCCACATTGATGGATAATCCACTGGGCATTCAGTTTCAAGACTGTGAGGAGTTCCCGCCATGGTGCGGTGGGTTAGGAATCCCTGCAGTGGCTTGAGTTCCATCCCTGGCCCAGTGCAATGGGTTAAAGGATCTGGCGTTGCTGGGCTGCAGCGTAGGTCACCACTGAGGCTCAGATTCAGTCCCTTGCCTGGGAACTTCCATATGCTGTGGGTGTGGCCATAAGATTAAAAATCAATCAATCAATCAAGACTGTGAGGAGATACAAAGGTCACACACAACAGCTCTTCTCCCAAGAAACCCCCCATCCCATGGGAGACAAAAGCATCGCTGTGACTGGACAGAGTTTCGAGTGACACTGAGGAATGTGGGAGGCTGAGAAGAGACCCTAGAAGAGAAAGCCAAGAAGAGTGGAACCCCCACCTCTCAAGCCCATGCTCCCACCTCTGGCAGACAGATCCCGCCAAGGGTCTGCTCTGGTCTAACTCAGCCCAATCCCACCAACCAGCAGAAGCTTGTGAGGTCCCACTTTCTGTGACTATCACACAAAGAAAGGGATTTTTTTTGCTATATTTTCTAAATAACCATGAAATCATTATTTTATACACAACTTTACATTCTGTATTTACATTTATATTATAACTATATTTATATATTGATATTATACATACATTAGAAATAATAAAATAATTAAAAACTTTAAGGCATATTCTTTTTGAACCACCCAGGCCAGCCACTGCTCCCAAGACCCAAATACACCTGCTGAGGAGCGGGGCCTTCTTCAGTGACACAGAGTGAGAGGTGCCTCCGTATCTATTACGAGAACTTCATTTACAAAGTCCCTGTGAGGCCGGAAGCCAAGGAAATGAGCACTTACCCAGTGTTTTCTGAATGTCATTCTTGGCTGGAAGCAAAGACCCCCTGGCGTCCAGAAGCACTTCGGCCGTCTTCTTCAGTTTCTCCACAGCAACCTGCTGACTTGATATCTGTCCTTGCAGAACCTGGGGAAGCGAACACCTCAATTACACTCAGCAGGACTCGATTACAGACTTCCAATATGGACTCAAGTAAGATCAAGTCAGACCGGACGGAAGACCGCGTCATCAGTAGAAACTCACTCCAGAATTCTTAGAACAAGGCCAGTTAGAAGGTGACATGAGCAAGACCGTCAGCGGGTCAGGATCATTCATTTCAGTCCTGGAACAGCCCCTCAGCATGTGTTCATAGTAACTGGCCTCATTCCTGGTCCTGCAACCTCTACCCTTAGCCTGAGTCCCCCTCAATCCCACTTCTAGGCTCTGCACAAAACCTCGCTACCCCCAGAAAACAGGCAAGTGAAAACCAGGAATGCAAACATCATGAGTCGATGCTGAGTCACACTTATTTCCATTGATACAACAAAAGTTACTCAACAGCTAATCACTTCAAAAAAATCTTGCTACGTTTTGTGAGAATACAAAAATCAAGCAGACACAAAGCTTTCCCATAGGGATCTTCTTGTCTAAGGCAAGAAGTGGTAAGTGCCAAAGACGAGAAGAAAAGGTTCGGGGGCGGGGGGTGTAACTAGAGGTGGGAGATGGGGCTGCCTCCGGGGGGTGGCCCTGGGGAAGCTGGACTTGGGCTGTAGAAGAGGAGGGGAGAAAGAACAAACAGAAGGAACACAGACATGGACCAAACATTGGGGCTGGTGTGTGTGGTGAGTAAGGAAGAGTCACAGGAGTGCAAAGGCCTCAGCGTCAGGTTAGGGGTGGACGTTTTCTCCCGCCATTGGGGAGCTGCTCACGGCTGTCTTATGGGAAGGCTCAACGGTAACGCTGTGCGGGGGACATTGAACAGGGAAAAAAAGGAAGCAGAGAAACCTGCTCAGGGCAACTTCAGCAGCAGGAAAGTGTGAAAGGCCTGCTGAGCTGGGAAAGGAGAATGGGTTACAGGGTTGAGAAGAGTCCAGAGGGCTTGGTGGCTGATCATCTAAAACTGTGCTGTTCAACGGGGTTGCCACCAACTACACGAGCTTGCAAATTTATACGAAGTGAGGTCAAAACCAAACACTCAGCTCCTCCCCTGCAGCAGCCATGTGTCCAGTGCTAAGCAGCCAGGAGTGACCAGTGGTCCCACGTTGGTCAGAGCAGACTGTGGGCCCTTCCATCATCACAGAACGATGTACTGGGCACCACGGCCGGATTAGTATGCGGCTTGGCGTGCTCCTCCTTGGATTTATCCCATACGGGACTCTGTGCTTCCTGGACTTGAATGTTTCCTTTCCCGCAGTAGTGCTGTTTTCTCAGGCCCCTCTTCTCTCTCTCCTCCTTCTGGCACCCCTATAATGTGAATGTTGGTGTGTTTAATGTTGTCCCAGAGGTCGCTGAGACTGTCCTCATTTCTTTTCATTCCTCTTCCTTGATTCTGTTTGGAGGCAGTGATCTCCACCATTCTGTCTTCTGGCTCACTGATCCATTCTTTTGCCTCAGTTATTCTGCTACTGATTCCGCTTAGTGCATGTTTCATTTCAGATGCTGGACTGTTCACCCCTGTTTACTGTGGGCATCTCAGCCTGAGCTGGCAGCCACAAAGGGCAAAAGGAGATAAGACGGCAGGAGGACTCAAAGTGTGGGGCCTGGGAAATGAATGGTACTCGTTAAACAGAAGTGGGGCAGTTTAGGGGCAGAGGAGAGTCTGTTGGGAATTTATAACTTCAAAGTGCTTTCAGGAAGAACCCTCATGTTTCCCATTTGCTGAAAGAACAGCAAAGCTGGAAGTGGAGGCAGCTCAGAGTGCAGGCTGGAAGGGACAGAAAGCACCACGGTCAAGGTCCAGGAGGAGACGGCAGAGGAGGGACAGAGGTGCCGGGGTGGAGGCCACACAGAACCATGGGGGCAATTACGTGTAAGTGACGAGGAAAGCAGAAGAGACAGGACAAATGTGGTCAGGGAGATGGAAATGGGTGAGTCTGTCCCCAGAGCTTAAAGGAAGAGAGAAAGGGGAAAGGGTAGCAGAGGCAGCTGTTTCAGAAAGGATAAGGGAACCAGGAAGCCATCCTCTGGAGTCTGGCCATGCATTGCCAACACCTCAGTCCATGCAGGCTGCCCAGCACTGGGCAGTGCTTGGCTGTCATTTCACTGGAGATGCATGACCTCTAGCCTCATGCTCGATTTCAGGTTCAAATTCCCACATGTCCATGGTGGATGGACTCAGCTCCAGCATGGGCCCTGGTTTCCAGCTGCTTCCTGAATGTTTCCATGTGTGACCTGAGCCCAGCATCCTCTTCTGCACACCTGCCCATCCATGTGTGACCTGAGCCCAGCATCCTTCTCTGTGCATCTGTCCCTCCGTGTATGACCTGAACCCAACATCTTCTTCTGCACACCTGTCCATCCATGTGTGATCTGAGCTCAGCATCCTCTTCTGCACATCTGTCTGTCCATGTGTGACCAGAGCTCAGCATCCTCTTCTGCACACCTGTCTGTCCATGTGTGACTTGAGCTCAGCCTGCTCTTCTGTGCACCTGTTCGTCCTCCTGGGGCTGCACCATCTCCCAGGTAATAGCTGAGCCTCTCCCCCTCCTGTCCACATGCAAACCAACCAGCAAGCCAAAAAATTCACCTGCTAAACACTTTAAATTGGGCTTTTGCCCTGGGTCTCTGAATCACTGCAGGGTATCTCTGGTTAACTGGCAAACACATCCTAACCATGTGCCCTGCCTCCAGTCTCTCCCGATATGGCCGCCTGCTGTGTTTTATGGAAGACACACACCACACTCCCCTCTTTAAAATCCTTCATAGCTTCCTACTGCTTTGTGATAAAGGGGATGCTGGAGCCTGCTGCCAACGGTCCAAAGACATCTATCCTTTAATTCTCTTCAACCTCCTCTTCCTCCCCCATCTTATTCCAGAAATATCCCATGACTCAGTGCTCCCTTAGCAACTTGCTCAAGGCAGACCCAAGGCCATTGTGTCTGCACACACCGACCTTGGCAGGGTAACCCTGAGTTTGGTTCTCACTTTTAACATTCAGCTGGGAAGCCCTCCCTGACTCTCCTCACCCCTAGTTGGAAGTTCAGCCCCCAGAAGACCCCACAGACGGCCTCTGAAGAAGAACACTGCCCTGATGTGTCTCTTTTCTCAAAGTGGAACCTCCTTGAGAACGAGGAATTGATACCATTCAGGGCTTCTGCTATTACTGCCTGGCCGAGGGCTGTGCACACCAGGCCTTGATACAAATTTCTGGCAGAAGTAAGTGAGTAATTAAGTAACTAGGTAAAGATATGAGGTGTAAGATTTTTAAAGGTCCCCCTCTATTTCAGCCTTAAACAATACCAACAGCAACAAAAATGCCTAAAGCCAGTGGCAAACATCTTCTCACTGAATTCTCATACCCAAGACTCTACGATGATAGATACAGGCAGCTGCAAATTTGTCCAAAGGCCCAAAAAACCATGACCAGCATGGGATCTATGATCTGAATCCCAGCTCCTAGAGCTTTTCCAAGAGGCCAAAGAATCTGCATCAGAGTCACTGGTTTGGGGCATTCTCCCTCAGGTTTAGTTACAGTAAGGGTAAGAAATTCCTCATAATAGGAACGTGACCTCTAATTTTTACCTGTAACTTTTTCTTTAACCTGTAATTGTATTTACCTAAGCCACACAGACAACTTATTTACATCACACAGTTATCAGGAAATGAAATTAAAGGCACCTCCTAAAAAAAATTTTTCAGAACGCAAGTTTCCCAAGGGCAGACGTGGGGTCCTGACCTCTTTGTGTCTTTACAAAATCTAACAGTGGGCCTGGCCCAAAACTGTCTCCAAATGAATATATTTATGTAAAAGTGATCATGGTTTGATTAAAAACATCCAGTACCAGCGGTGACCCGTCTAAGACTTAGAGATGGATTTTACCAAGAGCGTCTCTTCCTCACCTCTTCAAAACATCGATGCCTCTCTTCGTAATTATGTTCAAGTGAGTCAATAATTTTTAGTGCCTAATACGTAACCAGGTTTCGATTTAGCTCGAGCAGTGGCTTACAATACCATTTGGAACAAAACTGCCTATTAAAGTATTCAAATGGGCGCCATCTATTATTTTTAACGAATTTCAATGAAACTGAGACATGAAAGGAACATCTGTGACAGGGAATGCTGACAATTATGACCTTGGTCTCCGGCCTGGACCAGAAAAGGCTGAAATTCATGAAGCTGTGGGCGCGCGTCCAGCTCATAAAAGTTTCCTGACACACATCACCCCCGGCTGAGATCAAAGCGAGCATGGAGGGTCCGTGCTGTCACCGTGACCTGGCCCTGTGCCCGGCTCCAAACCCAGGCCTCCAGCCGGTCCTGGGATCCTGCCTTTCTGGGCCTCAGATGGAGTTAAAATATTGTTTTGTCCACTGGTTTCCCTGGAAGCAGATTTTGAAGATTCTACCACGTTCTAGCCCAGACGGCGGACAATACAGACACAGCTATTTGAGTAATAAAATTAATAACCATGTGTTACTGGCCAAAAAGAGTTCAAATGGACCAAAGGAGTGTCCCAAATCACATTTATCATACAAGAGACTGCAAGTATTATCACTCTGTGTGTGTGTGTGTGTGTGTGTGTGTGTATACAGTATGGCAAATGGAGAAAAGATGGTTTTGAGGCAATCTTAGGTGTTTGTACTATTGTTACAAGAAAAATAACTGTAAGATGTGGTTAATAAAATGAAAGCCATGGTGACTAATCAATCCTGAAGAAACTGTATCCCTGCTACCTGCTGAGATCGTCTGTGAAGGAAACACGCCCAAGTGCCAGAACAACGTTAATCACATGTTCAATTTCTAAAATTATGCTGTGGCTTAATTGAGATGCATTCTCCTTTGAGATGCTGCTCGATTTTCTATTTCTCTGGGTGCCTTAGGACGAGAGAAGCCCTCTTCCGTGGCACAAGAAGGTCTTCTGGTTTTATAATTAATCTGTGCTTCGATCTCATTATAAAGCTATAGTATTCATTTCAGTGTTCTGTTTTTTCTTTACTTTTTTTTTTAAGGTCACACCCTCAGCATATGGAAGTTCCCAGGCCAGGGACTGAATCCAAGCTGCAGCTGTGACCTACACTGCAGCTGCGGCAATGCTGCATCCTTTAGCCCACTGCGCCACAGCAGGAACTCCTCATTTTGAGGTTCTTTAAATTCCTTTTACACAGGATGTAATCCATTTTCTAATACAGATCTAACGTGCTATTTCTGTTTTATATGCTTTCCTATGCTGAAAATACGTAACTTCCTAATTCAGTGTAATATAAGCAATCTTAATAGTTTAAGCTCCTTCAATTTCCTATTAAAATAATGGCCTTGGGAGTTCATATTGCGGCTCAGTGAGTTAAGAACCTGATATAGAGCCTGTGAGGATGTGGGTTCAATTGTGGCCTCACTCAGTGGGTTACCTGTGAGCTGAGGTATAGGTTACAGACTCGGCTTGGATCCTGTGTTGCTGTGGCTGTGGTGTAGGCCGGCAGCTGCCGCTCTGACCTCTAGCCTGGGAACTTCCATATGTTGAAGGTGTGACCCTGAAAAGCAGAAAGAAACAAATAAAATAATGGCTTTAACGTAACGACATCTCTTCTAACACACACTGTCCTTGGACAAGGCATCTAGTGGGGACTGAAATCTTAATTAGCACAAATCTGTTCTTGGGCTTGTGAGAAAAGTGCCCAGGACTAGAAATGTATCCTGAAGGGAGGAGGCAACCCCTGGGAGGCTGCACGATGTGGAGGCTGACCTGGCCCAGGACATCCCCCCGGTGCCTGGAGCAGGGCTGGGGGAACTGCAGCCAGAATGACAGCGCCCTCTCCGGCCACCCCAGGCCCTCCTCCCTCCCCTTAGCCTGTGCTTACCCCCTTCTCTCTGCCTGGCCTTAACCTGCCATGTTTCACCCCCACCAGGACTTAGCTTCCTTCCAGCTGCAAGGCACTGGCCTCAAGCAAAACCTAACAGTGAAGTCAGAAGGGTACCTGCTTCCCCTGTTAACAGCACAGCGGTGATTTCTGACTCTGTACCTGCCACATGCAACCACATTCTGAAAGGCAGTGGTTGCACTGGTAATGCAGTGTTTACCCTCTGCCCTGGGCACCACAATTTGTTGCTACCCACCTGCCAAAAGCACAGAACAGATTTGAGAAATGGTACTTTCCAGCTCAGACTTACTGGTCATATGGGAGCAGGATAAAGTATTTCAAAAATTCTCTCCCTTTACATCAGGATTTTAACATAGACTTGAAATGCAAGCAATGGGCTGGACACTGTGCCACCATGGGTGTGGCTGAGACACAATTCCCACACCAAGCCTGCTTTTCAAAAGGGCAGGCGGCTTCTCCAAGCAGGGAGCTGGGGAATAACCGAGACACGAACCTCTGTGAATCAGGGGCGAGTCAACAGGAATCACAGGGAGCGTGACACCCCCTCTGTCCCCCTGTTCATACAAACGTTCACTGAGGACCCACAGGGCCCCGGGGACGGTTCAATGGACTGGGGTCACAGCAGGGGACTAAACAGACCAAACACCTGCCCTCTGGCACTCGGTGCTAAAGGAGGAGAAGACAATGAACAAATAACTATCAGGATCCTAAGTGGCCCAGACTGGCCTGGGCCTTGTCTGCGGAGGAGGGGCGGGTGACGAAGTCACGGTGGCGTCAAACCAGCTGCACCAACCAAGGTGAAGAAACACTCTCACCAGAAAGAAACCAGGAGTTCCCGTTGTGGCTCAGCAGGTTAAGAACCCGACAAGTACCCATGAGGATGCGGGTCTGATCCCTGGCCTCGCCCAGTGGGTTAAGGATCCGGTGTTGCTATGGCTGTGGCGTAGGCCAGCAGTGGTAGCTTCAATTTGACCTTTGGCCTGGGAAACTCCAGATGCCTTGGGTGCAGCCCTAAAAGAATAAAATAAAGAGAAACCCAAGGGATGGGGGAGACGGGGGTGGTACTGCCCCCAGATGGAGACACACGGTGGGCTCCCTCGCTCCCTTCCCGTGGGGGTTTCAGCGGGCTCCTGGGGGTGAGTCTCTCTCTTCCTCTCACCTTGGTCTCTTCCAGCTGCCTCTGCAGGTTTTCAGGGTCCACGGCAATGGGCTCGGAGAGGTGTCTGCTGGCTGAGGCCTCGTAGGCCTGGAGCCCAGAAAGGAGGCCGCACGAAGCATCCTCATAGTGCTGGTATTTATCCACCAGATCTTTGAGGTTATTCCCCAGAACGTTGCACTAAAAAGCAGAAGGGAGGAGGGTGGGGATTAAAACCCACTACTTTTCCATATAATCCTGCAACCTCCAAACACCAGACTCCAACCAGAGTCCAGGAGAAGCACAAGGCTTCTCCTTTAAAGGGTCTCCTTTACAGGGAGAGGCATCCCCCAACGGGTCAGAGGCACCACCAAAGGCAGAGACGGTCTAGGTTTACGCCAATTCAAAAACACAAGCACAGGGGCCGAGTGTGAACTGCAGTGAAGAGTTACGTGTCAATCGTCCCCGCGGAGTTCACACACCAGGTATGCACGTGCCCTGGATGGAAGGGCTTTCAGGTACTTTATAAATCATTTCTATGTGCTGCCCAAGGCGGATGAACACAAGGAGGGCAGACAATCTGGACCAGAGGAAGTGAAGGAGTTCCCGTTGTGGCTCAGCGTGTTAAGGAGCTGATGTCTCTGTGAGGATTCGGGTTCAATCCCTGACTTTGCTCAGTGGGTTAAGGATCCGGCGTTGCCATGAGCTGTGGTGTGGACTGCAGACTCAGCTGGAACTGGCATTGCTGTGGCTCTGATTCAACCTCTAGCCTGGGAACTCCCATATGCCACAGGTGCGGCCCTAAAAAGACCAAAAAAAAAAAAGCTACAAAAGCACAGGAACAAACTCAGATTTCAAAACCAAATTTATGGTTACCAAAGGGGAAACAGCGAGGGGAGGGATAAAATAGGAGGATGGTATTAACATGTACACACTACTTTATACAAAACAGATAACTAACAAGGACCTGCTGTACAGCACAGGGAAATCTACTCGATGTTGTGTAATAACCTATATGGGGAAAAAGAATGGATATATAGAGAGAGATAACTGATTGACTTTTGCTATATACCTGAAACTAACACAACATTGTAAGTCAACTATACTCCAATACATATTTTTTAATTGGGTCTTAGAGAGTTTGACGAAGCTGCCTGGAAATCACTCTGAATGAACTAAATAAATAAATTTATGTTCCTCATCTCTAGACCCACTTTGTAGCAGCAAAGCAGATGAATAAAACCAAGCAAAGCAGGATGAAAATACCTCATTGTCCCTGCTTTGGTTTTTAGATTTCTTGCTTCCACTTTCAAAACAAAAGTTAAGATTACAGGGAGTTCCCTGGTGCTGCACCAGGTTAAGGATCTGGCTTGGTCGTAGGTGTGGCATGGGTTCCACCCCTGGCCTGGGAACTTCCACAAAACTAAATAGGCAAAGTTAAGAGGACAGAGTGGGAAGTACAGGCACAGATTCATGGTCCCTCGGAAAGTCAAGAGTGGAATTACCTTCGTGTAGAGGGACCGGAAGCGGTCGGTGGCGCGGTCCAGCCGGGCCTGCACCTCCCTGTGGGTGGCAGAGGTGTCCATGGGCTCAGCCCGGCCGCCGCCCTCTCTCCGACTGCAAGACTTGGCCGCTTCCAGCACCCTGCTTCCCGAGATGGTGATGTACCTCAGGTCCCCTTTGTGCGAGATGACGTCTTCCGAGAAGCTCCTCTGCCTCTTGAGTTTGGCCCTCAGGCCTGCGAGGTCGTCGGCCCCGGCCTCCAGGTTCACGAGCTCTTGCTCCGACTGCTGCAGCCAGAGCTCAAACTCGCCACAGTCGGCCTCGAACTTCTCCAGCTCCTCCTGCAGGGAGCGGGTCAGGCGCACCCTCCTCTCCGACTCGGCCAGGGCCGTCTGGTAATGCGCCTGCAGCTCCTTGGCCTTCCGCTGCAGCTTCTCCCGCTCCTCCGGGGACAGGTGGTGGCCCTGCTTGTCCAGCAAGGCCTGGGCCGCCTGGGTGGCCAGGAGGACGGCCTGGTGCTGGGCCGCCAGCTCCTCGTGCTGGGCCTGCGGGAGAGCAGAGCCCAGGTCATGAGGCTGTGGGGCTGCCCACCAAGGACCCGCAGGCCCATAGCTGATTCCCACACACCCAGTCTGGGAGCCCAGCCCTTCCCTCCGACCAGGGAACTTCCCGAGGGCACAGGGGGCTGATTGGAAGGCTCCCTATCTTCTCTGGGACATACCCAGATAACCGCACACAAGCACTTGGCCCCGGACATAGAGCGCAAGCAGAGAGCTTAGTCCAGAACCCTGACGGCTTCCGTGCCTCCAGGCTGCCTCCCCATGCTGCCAGGAGCACAGGAGGGGCTGACACACTTTCAGAGTTCCAAATTCTTGGTAGCAAAAAGGTCAGAAGGCAAATGGCATGCTGTGGCTAAAGACAAGGGTTCCCTGGTGGCCCAGAAGTTATGGATCCGGTGTTGTCACTGCTGTGATATGGGTTCGACTCCTGGCCTGGGAACTTTAGCATTCCGTGGGTGTGGCCAAAAAATACTTTAAAAAACAAAACCAAGGGTTTCCTGTGGGGCACCCGTATGTCTGAGTCCACCCTGGGATTTCTCCTTGGTCAAGTCACTAATCTTTCCTGATGCCTTTGCAACTGATTCATAAGGTTCCTTTAAGAATTCATTGGATTTGTCATTTTTTAGAGACAACTGCAGTAAGATTCTGGAATAGCCCCTTGAAATGTGCTATAATGAATATCCCCCCTCTCCCACTGGTTCATGTTAAACTTCCTATAATAAGAGCTTCACAAAAAGAATTCTATTCCAAACACTCCAAAGACAAAAACTCAGAGGCAGACGACAAAACTGCAAAGGTCCCTAAAGCCTAGACATCTGCCCACAAAAGCCCAGCACGGAAATAAAACGATTCACTGTGTGACTTCCAAAACGGCTTTTCAGGAGCTCCCTGGTGGCCTAGTGGTTAAGGATTTGGTGTTGTCACTGCTTTGATCCCTGGCCGGGGAACTTCTGCATGCTCTGGGTGCAGCCAAAAATAAAAATGAAAATATTTTCAAATGTTCCCTTGGCTCCATCAGGTACATAAGCAGCAGCTTTAATTTCCTCCATGTCCTGGATTTTCACCCCTCTTCTCAACAAGAGCCTTCACTGTCCCCATGAGCTGAGGCTCAGACAGAACGTGCATGAACTCAGGAGGGCACAGCAAGCCAGTCTACAAACACGGACTGGAGTTGAGCAGCCAGACGGAGCTCATGGCCTACTTTGAATTTGAATCCCCAACTCCACCCCTTACTAGGTGTGTAACCTCAGCAAGGTACCTTACTTTCCTAAGTTACAGTTTCCTCATCTGTAAGATGAGAAGATTATACCTGATACTCTCACCATCATCAGAATGATCATATTCTCATCTTACAGAGCAGCGGGGGCACCTAATGAGCTTGAAGAGTGCCTGC
The DNA here is from genome assembly GCF_054392235.1 of Sus scrofa. Lineage (NCBI taxonomy): Eukaryota > Metazoa > Chordata > Mammalia > Artiodactyla > Suidae > Sus > Sus scrofa. Next base: position 37,732,438 of record NC_139389.1, on the reverse strand, counting down.
CCCACCTGCGCTGATCTACAAACGCTGGCTGTTACTGCTCCTCTGTTAATTCCTTACCTCTCTGCTTCATGGAGAAGAACGCCACATCTCATCTGTTTCCCGTCGTCTCTGACTTGCTTAGGATTCACACCTAACTTACACTGACATAATGACGAGCCTAGAAAAAGGACTTTATGGGGGGTTCCTGCCATGGCTCAGTGGTTAACGAATCCGACTAGGAACCATGAGGTTGCGGGTTCGATCCCTGGCCTTGCTCAGTGGGTTAAGGATCCGGCATTGCCGTGAGCTGTGGTGTAGGTTGCAGACGCGGCTTGGATCCCGCATTGCTGTGGCTCTGGCGTAGGCCGGTGGCTACAGCTCTGATTAGACCCCTACCCTGGGAACCTCCATGTGCTGGAGGAAGCAGCTCAGAAATAGGCAAAAAAACAAAAAAACAAAAAAGAAAAGAAAAGAAAAGAAAAAGGACTTTACGCTCAAGGGCCCCTGAGGTTGGAAGAGATAACTCACGTGCTAAGTTCGTCTCATCTTGACAGACCCAAAGAGTGAATTTAACAAGACGGTGTGTCTAAAACAACATACCTTCATCCTCTGGTACTGCTGGTTCAGGTTCTCCTCCGGGGCCCCAACCTGCCCATCAACGTCCGTATCCAACAGGTTCCCATTAACCTCATCCTCTTCTCCCATCACTGACTTGCCATCATCCTCTTGAAAATGAGTCCCGTTTTGCTCAATGACCTGTTTCTGTTCCATCTCTGCCCTTCCTGAGTCTCTGTCAACATTTGACAACCAGTCCAAAAGGTTTTCTATTTTGGTTTTGCTCTCTTCCAGCTGCTTCACGGCTGCAACCTGGGCAGAAAGGTCCACAACAGGTATTCATGAGTGTGGACTGAGCCATTCGTTTGAAGACATTCCAAAAGCAAATATGTAGATCATTTAAAATTTCAGCAGGGAAACTGAAACCAGACCCACATGGGGAAACTGAACACACTGAAATGAAGCCTTACAACAGGTCGTTACTTCGAAGTTTTCATTGTTCTTAAAAATACATTGCAAAATTTTAATTATAAATGATGAGACCTCACACATTTCCCAAATAGGAAGTCTCAAAACAGCATTTAAATTTTTTTTTAAAAAATTCAACAAAGCGTAAAAACTATTAAGCATAAAATAAGCTACAAGGATATATTGCATAGTCCAGGGAAGACAGCCAGTATTTAACAATAACTATAAATGGAATATAACCTTTAAAGTTGTGAATCACTAGGCTGCACACCTGAAATTTATATAATATTGTACATGAACTATATCTCAATTAAAAAAACTTCTTAAGTTCAAAAAAGCCAACTCTTCAAAGTCTGCAGTATTTGGTCATTTCATACATGAAAACCCAGAATTCTAGTTTCTGGTGAGAATCATGACTTAAGACCACCTGATACCACTTAAAATACCAAAGTGCCATTACGGTCACCATTCTGAACAAAGCCAAGGGCAAAGGGTACCACGTATCTCAATAAGGACCTTTTCTGTTTCTTCCTTGATTGCTGTCGTCACAACTTTATCCAGCTCTTTTCTCGACTGTTCTGCCTTTAAATTGAGCTGCTCACACTTTATCTTCGCTTCATTAAGTTTCTGTTCGATCAGAGCCTTATCTTCTTGGGACAGCTTTTCGCCACACTCTTTCAAGAAATTCTCTGTGTTTTTCACTATTTCTGCCAAAGCCTGGGCACTTCCTTGCATATCTTTCTGTAATTCCTTATAACACAAAAGAAAAAATACATATATTCAGAAATTACTATCTATTTAATTCCTCCAGGGTTATAATTCTAAACGAGGGGGTGGGCAGAGGAGAATCTGGCACATATAGGTTGAAAAAGCACACTCAATACTATGTTAATTTGAGTGGGGTTTATTTCAACTACAATATGTAACATAGTTTGAAACCTCAAAGAGCATTAAAGGAAGGTCAGAGGTTTCATGTTTAACACATCAATGTGGTTTGTAAAACATTGAAAATAGTGAAATATTTAGTAAATAATCTAAACAAACTTGCACACAAATTATATGAGTACCTTTATAAAAGCTTTTAAGTACATGGTAATAGTATCTATTCTGTTTCTGAACATTTACTTTTAACATGTATCTACTGCTCTGGATGAAAACAAATAGTTCTCGAAGTTATGAGTTAGGTTGTTCCAATCACTATTTCTATACAAAGATGATTTCTTCTAAATGCACCATCTCTGTAATACCCATGTCTGCCTCTTTGCCCTGGCTGCTAGGAAGCTCAAGAGTAAGACTTTTCCTCAACATTTACAGCTTTCCTCTGTCTGGCTTTCTCTAGGAAATTTTTCCTCTTCTTTTCATCCTTCACACTTTCATTTCTCTATGTTGTACTACATTTGGGTCTTCATATTTTTTCTCTCCATACTTTTATTCCAAACTTCCCCACATTTTGGGGGGAAGTATCTGAATTGAAAGCGATATTGTCCAACTTTCTCAGCACCACTGAGTGAAGAGACTCTCTTTTCCCCATTTTTGTCTCCTTAGTCACAGATTAACTGACCATAGGTGGGTGGGTTTATTTCTGGTCTCTATTCTGTCCCATTCTGTTCCATTCTCTACTCTGTTTCTGCACCAGTACCATGCTGTTTTGATTACTACAGTATGGGCGGACAGTTTGAAATCCAGAAGCTTGATAACTCTGGCTTTGTTCTTTCTCAAGATTGCTTTGGCTATTCAGTCTTTTAAGTTTCCACACAAATTTTAGGATTATCTGGAGTTCCCGTCGTGGCGCAGTGGTTAACGAATCCGACTAGGAACCATGAGGTTGCGGGTTCGGTCCCTGCCCTTGCTCAGTGGGTTAACGATCCGGCGTTGCCGTGGGCTGTGGTGTAGGTTGCAGATGCGGCTCGGATCCCGCATTGCTGTGGCTCTGGCGCGGGCCGGTGGCTACAGCTCCGATTCAACCCCTAGCCTGGGAACCTCCATATGCCGCGGGAGCGGCCCAAGAAATAGCAACAACAACAACAACAACAACAACAACAAAAGACAAAAGACAAAAGACAAAAAAAAAAAAAAAATTTTAGGATTATCTGTTCAAGTTTTGTGAAAAATGTCACAGGTATCTTAATAGGGATCGCATTGACCCTGTCGACTGCTTGGGGTAGTACAGACATTTTAAGAATATTGATTCTTTCAATTCATGAACACTATGTATAAGATCAAAGAGATATGAGGATACATAGTACAGCCCAGGAAATATGGCCAATACTGTACAATAACTTTAAATGGAGCATAATCCATAAAAACGTTCAACCACTGTGTTGTACACCTGAAACTAACTGAACATTTTAAGTCAACTATACTTTAACAAAAATAAATCAATAAATTAATTTAAAAAAAAAAAAGAGAAATACCCTGGAGTTTCTGTCATGGCTCAGCTGAAATGAATCCAACTAGTATTCATGAGGAGGCGGGTTCGATCCCTGGCCTGGTTCAGTGGGTTAAGGATCTGGCACTGCCATGAGCTGTGGTGTAGGTTGCAGATGTGGCTCAGATCTGGTGTTGCTGTGGCTGTGGAGTAGGCTGGCGGCTGTAGCTCTGATTTGACCTCTAGCCTGGGAACTTCCATATGCCAAGGGTGTGGTCCTAAAAAGAAATATAAAACAAAATAAAATAAAATAAAATGTAACTTTATAAAAAGAGAGAGAGAGAGATACACTTTACTGAGCCACTACTATGTGAGAGTAACCACTGGTCACTTAACATAATATTTACATCACTGACAATAACACAAGAGTCAAAGTATGAGAAACGAAGACAGCAGGGCTCAGAGAGAGGAAGCTGGAAAGCTGATAATAAGAATGGGTTGTAAATATGTATGTATGACGGGTTCACTCTGCTGTACAGTAGAAATTGACACAACACTGTAAATAAACGTTACTTTAAAAAATATAAAAATTGGGGGGAAAAAAAAAGAAAAGACAAGAAAAAGAAAGGCTGACAATGTACAGAGTCTGGGACCAGAACCAGGAGCCACCTGATTATGGGTTTCCTGACACCAAAATAAAGATTTCTTCCTCTGTTGTTATGGTTTGTTCCTTCGATCAAAAGGAGCACATTTCAGAGAAGGATGGAAGGAACAGGAAGAAACTAGGAAAGAGAAGGAACCCAAACTCACAGCCCTGTCTCCTGATCTGCCAGGGCGTGGGTGGGCCTCAGAGGAGTCCAGATTCTAACTAACTCATCACACAGGTACTTCCACCATCAAACCTCTTTGGTTCGTGTCTCTTCCACCCAACATGTCACCCCAGATCAGTCAGGGACATTACCAGGCTTGCTGCAGGTGAACTGGCACAGCTTAGAATAAAGTTTCAAGCTCAGCTCTGCGGGGGCAGAGAGTCCGCTCAGGTGCGCCTGGCCTCAGAGAAGTATGACCGTGCTAGTTTCCAGGACCCAAGAGCTTTCCAAAGCCCTGTGATCGATCCCAATGTCACGCGACCCACCAACCCCTGATGCAAAGCGTACTCTACCTCCTGCCTGGACTGGTACTTCTTCAAGTCGGCCGTGCCATCTCCAATCACGAAGGCTTCCTGGTGACCGATCAGGCGGTTCTCAGTTTGGGTGAGGAGGTCGCAGATGCCCTGGAGCTTCTCTCTGTACTCCTGCTGGCGCTCTGCCACCACCTGAAGGGGAGCAAAACCAAAGTGGGCTGAATGCGGTCCCAAACTCGCTGCCTGACAACCCTGTCCTACAAGACACTGGCAAGTGTCCCTAACAGGCTTCCCCGAGTATGCTGTAAACATGATAGCAGTGGGGTGCACGCTGGCGAGTGACACGGAAAGTGAGAGCGCATCTCCAGTATGAAGAAGGAGATCACGTCAGGGTGACAATGTCAAGAGAATACTGGCCATGCACATGGGAAAGAGGTGGCACTTCTGACCCACAGGAGGAAACATCCCGTTTTCTCAAGCTCTTGACACCTGCGACACACACAGTTAATTCTGCAAAAGGATAGCAAAACAGAAGTTAGATGTGTCTGTTAACATACCCGTCGCGTGTAGACCGGTTATCATGCTGGAGACCATGCGCGTGCTCCCGGAAGTGGCAGAAGGAGCGCCGCGGGCAGTGTCCCTCTTTAGTCACTGAGGCCCCTTCCATCCCGCCTCTGCTCACCCCTGCTGTTCACTGCGCTGCTCTAATAAGATCCATTACACCTTCCTCAGAGATTAACTCAGTACCTACTTGCATCTTCATTTTCCTATTGTACACACACGGGTTATTTATTCTATAGCCATAGATCTAGACGAGAAGCCTGACACCTGCTGGCCAACGTCCCGAGAGTTTTAACGTCTTTCTTTCATCAATGCCCACGACACCACCAGGTAAGCACTGCTGCTCTTGCCAGTTTCGCAAAAGAGAACTGGTTCCGTAATGGACAGCAAGGGAGTGGTGCTGAAGGGGTGTAAACTGGAGCAGCCTGACGCCAGAGCCCAGCCCTCCACTGTGCCAGCCCACCGCCCAGCGGAAAGAGAAATCCTTAACCTTGGCTCTCCACACCCTCATCCATTTATCCCTGGAAATTTCTCAGGGCATCTGTATTTCCCACGCCTAGAAAAAAAAAAAATTAAAACTCTCCTCTGAAAACAGTGGTTTCAGGGAGTTGTGAAAATTAAAATCAATTAATTACAGCATTATTATGGAAAGCAATACTTTTTTTCCCAGCTACACCTGTGTCACGTGGAAGTTCCAGGGCCAGGGATTGAACCTGCACCACAACAGTGACAACACGGGATTCCTAACCACTAGGCCACCCGAGAACTCCAGCAACACTTCCATATATTGAAGGATTTTTGACTTTATATGCTGTCCTTTGACTGCCATGCTAGAAAAATTTTCCTAACTCTTCCTCTCCACAACCCCTGGCATCTACATTACAGGCTTCACCCTGAAGAACTAAAGACGGAGAATTCCCAGCCCACAAAGACAGGCAGACCTTCTGATGATCAAGCTCTTGTTCGAGCTGTAACTGCGCTTCTAAACGCTCCACCTGGGCAGCCACGGACCCCTGGGCGTCAAGGATACCCTTCTGCGTTGTGTTTAGGAGGTTCAGCAGCTGCCGGCTCTGGGTAGGGGACAGATCTTGTGCATGTTCAGAAATGAAGAACTGCACGTCAAAGGCGGTGGCCTCCAGCTGCGTTTTGGTGTGTCCAAGGTCTTTTAACACATTCTGCGGACAAAATAGTACGAGTTACCAACAGGGAATTAAACATCAGTGAAAAGTTTATATTAACAATAATATTTATCACAAAACATGCTCTTTTTTTTTTTTTTTTTTTTTTTTTGGCTGCACCTGGAACTGAATCTGAGCCGCAGCTACAGCAACGCCAGATCCTTTAACCCACTGCACTCAGCTGGAGATCGAACCTGTGCCTCAGCAGTGACCAGAGCCACTGTAGAGACAATGCCTAATCTTTAACCTGCTGCTCCATGGCAGGAACCCCCAAGGGACTCAAGCTTTTTTTTTTCTGTCTTTTGTCTTTTTAGGTCCGTACCCGCAGTATATGGAGGTTCCCAGGCTAGGGGTTGAATGAGAGCTATAGCTGCTGGCCTGCACCACAGCCACAGCCACACAGGATCTGAGCCATGTCTGAGATCTACACCACAGCTCACAGCAATGCCGGATCCTTAACCCACTGAGTGAGGTCAGGGGTCGAACCTACAATGTCATGGTTCCTAGTTGGATTCGTTTCCACTGCACTACAATGGGAACTGTGACTCAAGCTTTTAATGACATTTTTTTCAAAATCATTTAGTCAATCTATGCATTAGTAATGAATGGCAGTGATAAAATTATTTCCATACTATATATAATAACTAATATTATATAGAAATAGTCCCTCAGAATATTTTAACCTCGTCTGGCAGAGTTACTTAACACATAAAACATAACTCTGACAAAAGGTAAAGATCTAACTTGTAGGAGTTCCCATTGTGGCGCAGTGGTTAACGAATCCGACTAGGAACCATGAGGTTGCGGGTTCGATCCCTGGCCTTGCTCAGTGGGTTAAGGATCCGGCGTTGCCGTGAGCTGTGGTGTAGGTTGCAGACGCGGCTCAGATCCCACATTGCTGTGGCTCTGGCGGCAGCTACAGCTCCGATTCAACCCCTAGCCTGGGAACCTCCATATGCCGTGAGAGCAGCCCAAGAAAATGGCAAAAAGACAAAAAAAAAAAAAAAAAAAAAAAAAAAGATCTAACTTGTATACATTTAGCACATTGAAGGGGAACATCAACATTAAAATATTGTTTGCTAGTATTTACAAAATCCATGTAACTGTGGCAGCACATACATGAGACTACGGGGAATTGAAAACATAAATCCAATGGGCCAGAATTTCACTTTTCTGACTTGCAAGGCCAGATGTATAGCTGACTGCTATTCACAAGGCAGGCTGTTCAAATTAGGAACTTGATGGGGGAAGGTATTACAAACATTGACAAATACTATGCTGCATCTATGTGATTGTCTTGGAGTCCCTGTCATGGTGCAGTGGGTTAAGAATCTGACTGCAGCGGCTCAGGTCACTGCAGAGGTACAGGTTCAATCCCTGGCCGGGCACAGTGGGTTAAGGATCTGGTGTTGCCACAGCTGCAGCTCAGATTCAATCCCTGACCTGGGAATTTCCACATGCCATGTGCGTGGCCATAAAAGCATTACTGTCTTTATGTGACTGATATATAAATAAATGCACAAATACACATCTCGACACGCAATAGTTAAGAGCTGCAAAAAGGCTTCTGGAGTAGCTTCAGAACAACATCTATGAGACTGTGGTTATCTTACAGCAGCGTCAGCTGAGAGAGAAAGGAAATGATTCTCCATAGCTTTAGCAAAGTCCTATTTTGCCTAAACACATGTTCTACTGACTGCCCAGGTTGCTGGATGTACTTTGTCTTATGCATCTTGACACTTGCCTTGAGGAACTCCAAGCTTTGCCTGACATGTTCAGTATCTTGAACCTTCACAGCCTCCATACCCTTCACAGACCTGCTCTTCTCCGAGACCCAACAAGAGAACGACTGAAGTCTGTGCAGGAATTCTTCATGGGAAACTGCCAGTTTAGACTAGAAAATAAAACCACACATTCACCTCGTCTGCCCCGAATTTCAAACTCCTGCAAATAATGATCCTGTTTTAAGGGCTTAACAGTTTGAGAATGAAATAATTTATCTTAGGACTAAAATCTCAGATCATCACTTTTCTTCCAGACTTGCATTATAACTGGGTATCCGATGGTCTGGTACCTACCGTCTCAGAGTTGATGGCCCACGTAATGTGGGTCATTCTTTCTGAAGATGCAGTGCTGAGGGATGAGAAGGCTGACCGCAGACTCTGGAGGCTTAGGTGCAGGTCCTCAAGAGGTCCCCTTGGGAAGTCAGCCGGCAGAGACTTCAAAAATTCTTCTGCCAGCTCCATGTCCTTTCTTAGAATCACAGCGATTGGAGTCAATCCCAATTCAAACATCTGTAAGGAAAAAAAAAAAAAAAAAAAAAAAAAAGCATACCCCAGATCCATTTAGCGAGCAACACAAATGGGACTCCTACTCAAAGTTTAAAAGGGCTGATTAATTTTCCAAATTAAGGTCCGTCGACCACGCTCCATAACTGGCAGCGGACAGTTCTTACCTCCAACTGTTTAAGCTGGTTCTTCAGAGCTTCTAGGTTGTTCTCTGGAGACTCCCAGTTGTCCAAGGGGGGCTTCATATCTTGAAGCAAAGCCAAATACTCGCACATTTTTGATCTGTGCTGTAAACACTGCTGCATCTCATTGGAGAACTAAACACAAATGTGGACACTGTGATTCAACAGGCTTTACACAGATTTTTTTAAGCAAAGAGAAGGTAGGGGATTATTCCCGAATGTTCCATGCAGCTACTTCCTTATAAAATGTAAAGTCAACTTACTTGTCCCATCGTGCTGTCTCCAGAAGCCATTTCTTTGGACCGTGAAATACATTCCAAATGGTTCGGGGATTTGGTGAAAAGCTCTTCCAGCCTCCCATCTCTTGGAGATGCTGATGCAGAGGTCGGAGAGTTTTCTGGTCCACTGTCGTTTGCAGTTTGTACATGAAGAGAACAATGATTTCTCTCCTTGCTTTTCAGATCGTCAGGAACATGGGGCTGCTCGTCCACCTGCTCAGAAGCTGTAGATGATTCTGGACCCAAGTTTCCACCCTGTTCAACTTTCTCTGAATATCCATCAGCAAACAGCTTGGAGAAAATACTTCCGAGCTGCCCAGGAAGTCCTTCGGATGTAACACCTCCTTTCTCTAGCTCACACCCCATCCGAGTTAACTCTTTCATCAGTTCCAAGGCTCCTGTGATTTTCTGGCTAGGCTGATTTTGCCTGAGTGTGTGGGGGGGAAGCTCAGACTTGAGGTTTGCAATACAGAACGGATCAGCTCTGTCCTCTGCCTGCAGCTCTGGTGAGTTAATCAATGGGGAAGCGCCAGGACGGTCACCAGTTTCAGAGTCGCTGTGCCCACCAGATGCTTCGGGTACCAACAGTGATGCACTGACCCTCTTAATTAGGTTTTGAATCGAGATTTTAGCATCTGCGCAGGTGGATGGTTCCTCAGCCTCTTGAGGGGTCCTGTGACATTCTTCTAATCTCCCTTTTAAGGCATCCTTCACATCCTCAGCACAGACCTGTGACACCCCAGGAACCTGAACTTCCTTTTCCCGGAGTCCTGGAAAGGAGGCTTGTGCTTTTTGTGGTGGCTGCTTAAGGATGTCTTCCTTGTGGTTAATTTCCAAGGACGAGAAGTCAGGGCTTAAAGGGCCACTAGAGCTGTCACTTCTGATGCCATCTGCACAGAGTTCTGACCGCACAGAATCGGTATGTTTCCCAAGGCCTCCCACACGTCTAAGAGGTGAGGCTGGAGGAGTTTCACCATTTTCCAGTGCGAACTCAGGACCCTCTGTTCCTCCTTCTGAGTCGCTTTCTTTAGCAGGAATGTCATCCCGCTGGGCTCCCTCCATGAGTGGTGATTCCTCCAGAGCAAGCCTGGCCTCGTCCTCTGCATTCTTAACTCCTGACTGCAGGTGCTCTTTCCTGGGGAGGGAGGCTGGGAGAACAGAGCTGGGGGCATCGCCATTCAGTTTCAGCACATCTTTGGCTTTTACATTCGGTGCACAAGGTTTCAAATGAGTCCACAGAGGGGGCTCTCTTTCAGGTCCAGGGGTGACTGGCTCTCTCTGCGTTCTTGTGTTCCCTTCAGACAAGGTCAGCCCGGAAGTCGCATCCCCACCCATCACTTGGCAAACTGGTGAGTCAAATATTTCTTCGAGGTCCTCAAACTGAACGGGACTCTTACTAACCATGGCTGGTGGACTCCGGGCTTCCTCTGTCAGAGTCACAGCTGCTCTGTGAAGGCTTCCTTCCTGAGGGTGCTCACTGACGGCAATGTGTGGGACGGGAAGCTGACTATTAGCTAACCCCAGGTGCTCCCTTGTTCTTTCACTGGGCAAAAGCTGGCGGCACGCGTCACCCTCTGCAGGGCCTTCTGTAGGCACCTCCCCTTCATCCGCGCACGCTTGACGCCCTGACGTCCCACCTTCCGGCAGCACCCTGCCTCCGACAGCTCTCTCTTCAACCTGCTCTCCTCGCCTTCCTCGATCCCCTTGGTCCACCGCAGAGACTGGGGTTGACGACTGGCATTCCCTGCCGGGTGTTCCTACTGCATCAGGCTCCTCTTTCTCAGAAGAGGAGTCGGCTTGAAGAGTCACGTTCTCGCAATACGGATGTCCGCCTTCCACCGCGTCAGCAGATCCTGGCCCTTGAATCAACTCACCACCCATGTTCTTGAGCTCATACTCAAGTTCAGAAGCCGAACTGACATCAGGATTGGGTGAAACACGGACAGGGCCAAGAGTGTTTCCTGACTCAGTGCCTTTCACGACAGGCTGCAAGACGTCCTTAAGGGCCATCTCGTGCCGCAACACGTGTCCTTTGCTTTTCTGAACACACTCCATTGTAGGTTCTGGAAGGTTGTTTCTTTCAGCGACTAAGCTACTTTCACTATTTGATTCGAGCCGTAAAACATGTACATCCTGCTGTTTTTCTGAAGGACTAGGACTGTGCTTTTCATCCGGGAGGATCATCTGATTGCTCTCCTGAGTTTCGCGATGGCTCTCTGCCTCGTGCACCGCAGCAACACCCGCCCCGACACCCGCATCCTCAGCCTCACCCTGGGTCATGGGCTTTCCACCCTCGCTCCCTGCTCCTTCTTCTTCAGCGTCACCATCGTCATCATCACCACCACTGTCACACACAGAGTCCCCACAACTGTCCCCATTTTGCGTAGGATCTAAGTGACCAGCCTTAGGTTTCAGTTCTCGTCCAGCGGCACGCTCTCCCTCTCTCCCTCCCCAAGAGCCAGTGTCGTCAGGTTCTAACGCAGTCCTGAAGCCCTCTTCTCCTCCTCCAAGGTCACCGTCGCTCAGCGAGTCAGACTCATCACTGTCAAGGTGATCTGGGCCGTCCATTTCCCATGCAGTTTCCGTCCACGGTCCACCCCCCTCATAGGAGCCAAGTGCACTGAAGTGGAGTCCCCCACCTGAACTGAGTTCAGGGGTCTCGGAACCAACCAGAAAGCCCTGCAGAGACTCAGCTTCTCCCCCAACACTGAAGCCATCAGCTGGTGCCCCGGGGGCCCCCTCCTTAGAAACATCATAGAAAACCTCTCCGGGGGGAGCAGCCCTGTCTTCTTCTTCTGGCAGCGAGTCACAGTCCTCAGGCTGCAGACAATCACGGTCGTCCCCCTGCAGGAGCAGGGAGTCGTGGTCGTCATCTTCAGACAAGGGCGTGTCATAAAAGTCCTCGCTGCTCTCCGTGTCCGTCTCGGTGTCACTCTGCCCATGGTCCAGGAGTGACGTCTCATAGTCTCCAGCCCCAGCGCCAGCAGGTTCTTCAAACACTGGGGAATGAGCATCAGCCGGGGGTGCTTGAGCACCGGTCCCCCTCAGGGACGAGGCACAGGCACGCCCTTCCCCCGGGGACACACGAGGTTTGTCTTCGGGTTTCTGCCAAGCAGAAGCAAGCATCTCTTCGTCTCCACCACAAGCGTCTGAACTATCCTTATGATCTTGATTCTGCATCTGAGGACGATCGCAACCAACATGGGAAGGTTTTTGTGCAGCGTGTTCTCCCTGTAAACTGATGTTAATAGCGGCAATGCCCAGAAACTGGTCTTGAAATCCTGCCCCCATTCTTTGACCCAGCGGCATGGTTTGGTCACTGACCGGCAAGGCGGAGGCCTCGCGTGGGTGTCCATTGCTCTCTGCAGGGTGGACGTGCTCACGGCCTCCCGGATGGGTCCTCAGCTTATCGTGACTTAACAAGGCACTGAGCCTGGGGGAATAGTCGAAGAGAGCTGAATGCCGGCTCACACCATCTTCACACTCCGCCTCATTCATGTCACAGATTCTACCAGTTTTCGATTTCACAAGAGGATCTGGTATCAAACCGCTTGCAAGGTTTAGAAGGTTTACAGAAGGACGACACTCATCTGCACGATCCTTTGTCTCAATCTGCTTCTGGTGTTCGCCGTTTTCAAGTCTGTTGGCGGACTCCTGCCTGAGGACCTCAGCAAGGCCAGGCTGTGTTAAACGCGCTGGGGAGCCAGGAAGACACACGCTGGATGAACTCACTTGAGGGCCAGCTGCTAGTCTACCTGCTGGGTTCCCTGATGGGCGAATCTCACTCCTGGGAACATCAGTTCCCATGTCCTGACACATTTCATCAAAGGCCTGTTTCCTGTTCTCAGGGACTTCCTTACGCTTTGGTTCTCTGCCATGACGTGTTTCCCAACTACTTGGGGAAGCTGTACTTTCACCTGTTTCTGTACTGGAAGTGTGACTGGGAAACACACCAGGGAGTCCTAAGACACCCAGACCTTCTTTTCCGGGCGTGTCCTCCCCCAATTCCGCACCGCAGCCTTCGTGGAGCATTTCAACAGCCTCGCCCAAGGCTCCATCATACAGCAAAAGCCTCTGCCCTGTGTTCGCATCCATATAGCTATTTATCATCAAGTAAGACAGGAATAATTTCTTAGTTTGCTCTGAGCTCTGCGTCGCCACCGGCTCTTCTTCATCAAAAACATCCTCTTCCGGCCGATAATCGTGGGCAGTCGATGGTTGGAATTTACAAAAAGAGAGCCACCTCCTGGCATTTTTACAGGCTTCTAGATCTCCCAAATCGGGCATTTTATCGGGCAGTACTATATTTTTCAAAATCGATGCCGTGTTATTATCTATAATCCCTAGCTGTGCGGCAAGCTCCAGCCCAACGACTTGGGAAGTTTCTGGCATATAGAGAGCGGCTATTTTCTGTCTGCCGTTCAGGATCTTGCAGGCCAATTCATTCGTAATCAGCTCCTGCTGCAGAGAAGAAGAGGTGGGGAATATTTCCCCCGAGTGAGGCCAGATGAGGCCCACGTAGCCTCGCTGGGCCTCAAGCACCAGAAGGGCGCTGCTCGAGGTGATTAAATCACACTGGACCGCCTCGTCCACAGTCAAGCGTCTGGCGGGGTTGGAGTGGATGATTCCGCCTGTTTCGACCTGGTAGGTGAGGATGCTGTTGGCAGTGTCCCTGTCCATCACCCCCTCTGCCACGGCTTCCTCCACGGTCAGCCTCCGGCCGGACGTGGCGTCGATCAGCCCCCCAGAGAGCAGCTGTGCGCCCAACAAGCGGAACATGGTTTCACGGTCTACGAGACCTTCGTGGGCGGCCCTCAAAATGCTTATGCTTCTCCCACCTTTCAACGTTATCCTGCCTCCTTCTTGAGGCCTCACAGGGAGAAGCCGCACCCCAGTGTTTTCCTGCAAAACGCTTCTCTGCAGGAGATCCAGTAAAGACACCTTCTCGGAGGTGGAGGGGTCAATCAGATCTTTACACGTATTTTGCCTTTCCAGGATTTTAGAAAACAACGCGGAGGAAATCCAGTGCTGCTGGAAGGCCTTCTGCAGGGTCAGCTGCTCTCCTGTGGCCGGAATAACCAGAGAGCCCGTGGAAAGCAGGATCTCAAGGACCCTGATGGCCGTGGGTTCTGAGATCACCCCTTTAGCCAGGGCATCCAGCACGGGAACAGTGGCGGGCGACACGGCGGACATCACTGCCTTCGCCTCGTTGAGTTCTTGGAGGTGGCTCAGAACTTGCTCATCAATAAGGCCGTGGCTCTGGGCATCTTTGAGGTCAAAGCATTTTCTTAACGCTGGGGAGATGAGGCCGGAAATCAGCAGCTGGGTCTCGAGCAGTCGGATCCCGGTGTCGTAATCCACGAGGCCTCTCAGGACCGCCTGGAAGATGGACAGGACCTCTCCCGTGCTCCGGTCAACAGTGCCCGCAATCACTTTATCCAGCTGAAAAGGAAGCAGGACGCTCTCAGTGGGGGGACACGAGGGCGACCAGAGCCACGAAACTCCGGGTGCCTTTGCGAATAAAGAATACACTTCAACATGAAGTCCTCTACTTACCGAGGCGCAGCAAGGCTGTGAATGTTAGGCAGCTCGAATGCACAAGTGATCTATGTCAGTGATCTAGTCAACAGCACAGGATGTGATCAAAGCTTTGGAAACAACATGCATCTGTGAATCGAAAACTTCATACTGTGCCTGTCAAGAGGTTAGTGAGGACACAACCGAGGACGCCATGAGGGTGAGGAAACGGGGCACGCGCCTAGGAGACAAACCATGCTCCCTGCCGTCGGCGGGATTAGTGTACGGACGTGGAAGAGAGGTTCAGACCCCATGCTATGATGTTTACAGCATACAGACCTTCTCAGAGAGGGCCAGCACCTGAGGGACCAGCATTCTTACCTACCCTCAAAATGCAACCCCTAGTGTGGGAAATATTCCAAGAAGGAAGGGAATGGCATATACAGATAACTTTTTGGATACTGGATACTGTGCTGCATATCGTGAACACACATTGCCAAGTTCTAAAAGTTTAAGCACAGGCCGAATTTGAACCAACTTTGGTTATAGTTGAAGAAGATGCCAGAATAACCCCACTAAAACATCTGGGCCAGTGTTACTCAACTAAATCTCACGGGTGTCTCTGCAAATCAGACAACCCCCCTCCCCCCAACACTCCAAGGTCACCTTTCCAGTGATTCTTAAGACTATTTCACAACACTGTATTTACAAAGCAAGATACCTACTATAGCAGACGAATGGCTTCAAAAGAGAAGAGTTAGAAAATGAATGATTCTTTCCTTTTACCATGCAAGGCAGAGATTAAGATGTCATGGAAACTGATGACAGCAAGAGTAAGACCGCATTAAATAAACAACACTCAAATCTCCAAGCACTTACAGGAACTCCACCTGTGTTCTTCCCACGTACACAATCCAAGGTCCTTTCTTTGTCACTGACACCTATTTCTACAATCATGCCACTAAACTAAGCGTCTTGAAACAGCTTCATGTTCTAAATAAATAACGTTACCTTCTCCTCTACCTTTATCTCTGCCGAGGTTTGTAGCTGCTGTAGCTGTTTCAGGGATTCACTGAAGAATACACTGTAGCTCTCTTGCAGAGTTTTCACTTGTTTTTCTAACTCCATTCGTTCTTCATCTGTCATTCTAAAACAATCAGAAAGTGCGCAATGAGGAATGTCAGTGATAAAGATGAAATATTAGGCTCCATGATTTTGTAAAAAATACTTTGCAAAATAAGCACATGGTGACACAATCTCATATGTTATCTCATGTAATATTACATATAATACATATATAACCTCATACAACCCAGTCTTATGTATACTATAACCTCAATGCTCAGGTTTTTTGAATGGCTGTATGTGAAAATTAAGGATGGTCCTTAAGGCCCTTCTCTCTCCTGTACAATATCAGCGCTGCTCTGGCATATACACATTTCTATAACAGTTCATCTAAAATAATGGTTGTTATTATCTGACAGAGGGAAAGACCCCACTATTAGGTCCCACATGGAAAAGGGACAAGCAAGCTACTACTCAAGGTCAAACTTGTTTAAGCAGAAGGATGACTAAAGAGGACGTTTATAAGGAAATTAACCAGATTTGCTACAGGGCAACACAAAATCCTTCCGGAATAGTTCTAAAGCTGACAGCCAGAGAAGGATTTAAGAAAAGGGTAGATCCCTCCCCTGTCTGAGGCATCAGCTGAACTACAGGAGATGCCTTGTGGCAAACAGCAGGATGGAGCCACGAGAAATTAGGTTGCCAGAGGTCTCTGCTGAGAAAATGAACATATTTGCACACCTTTTCAACATCAGGCCCTTGGAGAGAAAGTACTAATTAGAATTAGGACTTGGCTTGGCATCTTTACAAGTCACTAGCTATGATTCTCAGAGCCTGTGGTCTTATCAGCAATATATGGGGGAGAGTAAGTACATTTCACGGTTCTGG
Organism: Sus scrofa; assembly: GCF_054392235.1. Lineage (NCBI taxonomy): Eukaryota > Metazoa > Chordata > Mammalia > Artiodactyla > Suidae > Sus > Sus scrofa. The sequence continues at coordinate 37,715,988 of NC_139389.1, read as the reverse complement.
TGAAGACTAAGAGTGACTAAACATGACAGTTAATTAAATTGCTAAGTCTATCATCAGGCTATTACATTACAAAGTAAATCTGCGATTGAGTTCCGTTTTTAAACTCTCAATTGAAGTTGCCCATCTTCTACTTTGCTGAGTGCTTTTAAGATCAATTCTTCAAAGAAAGGATCTAGGTATACACATGACTGGCTTGCTTTGCTGTATACCTGAAACTAACACAAGGCTGTAAGTCAACTCTACTCCAATAACGTTTAAGCAACAAGATAAACACTGTTTTCAGCATAAAACAATTATTTTATGGACCACCTAGTCCCTGTATGGTAAGTTTTTTTTTAATTGAGATATAATTGGCACATAACATTAGTTTTAGGTGGACAATATGATTCAATATTTGCGTACGTTGTGAAATGAACACAGTAATGAGTCTAATTAACACTTATCACCATATACAGTTACAAATATCTTTTCTTGTGATGAGAACTTGTAAGGTCTACTACTCTCTCGGTAACTTTCAAATCTGTAATATCATTAACTATAGTCACCATGCTGCATATCTTCAGGACCTACTTATCTCTTTATTACTAAAGTAGAGCTGATTTACACTGTTGCATCAATTTCTGCTGTACAGCAAAGTGATCCAGTCATACATACATATACATTCTTTTTCTCCTATTATCTTCCATCATGGTCTATCCCAAGAGACTGGATACAATTCCCTGTGCTGGGAATTGTAGGACCCATGGCTTATCCATTCTAAATGTCATAGTTTGCTTCTACTAACCTGAAAGTGTGTACCTTTTAACTGGACTTTATACCTTTACTCATTTCCTATGGTAATCTCTTACCCATTTTTTTTTCCTAAAATAAACACCATGTCAAATTAAAAAAAAAAAAAATCATTTCCCTAACTTCAAATTAAAGACCTGATGAAAACTGACATACTTGTCTCCATGTTTAGCCAGAAAGAGCTGCATGGTTTGCAGTGCTTCAGATAACTGTTCCTTCTTGACTGATATTTCCTCACTGGAAATCTACAAGGTAAAGAAAACACACTCAAACTCTTCCTTCACAAAGACTAGACAACAGTAACGTTACAAACTAACCCAAGTTTCCATCAAGACCCACATGATAGGTCTATTTTCTGGGGGACCCAAGGCAACAACCCATCAGTTATCAAGGGTCCGTGGGCCCAGATGGGAAGACAGCTTTGCTTGGAATGCAGGTTTAACGAAAGCCCTTCTCTCTAACCCTAACGCCATCATTTCCACGAGGAAAAGATCATACAGCACTACGTGGTTCTCGCGTTTGTCCCAGGCCAACCAGGAATAAAGGTTGCCTTAATGACGACCCAGGTACCAGGGGTGCAGCCCTGAAACATCTCGGTCCCAAAAAGATACAGGAAGGGGGAACAAGACAGCCCCCACTCCCACAGGGCCCTGGATACAATGCTCCTTGAAAGAATTATGGCAGAAGGAGCCCATCTCTAGACCTGCAGATCAAGATTAAATAATGTCCATGACTAAGAATGGCTTGCAAAAGTCACCTGTGACAGAGAAATCGATCTGTTGGAAGGAAGCAAGCTATTCTATTACTGTGTCTTGATTCCTCCATATAACATTTCTGAGGATGTAACAGCAAAAAGGAATCGCCGTTCTCTCAGGTGAGCAGAACTGAGAGGAAAGGAGGGGCCAATGAACAGGTCTACTTGCCCCACATATATTCCATTTAGAGGCACTTTAAAGACTCTTTTCCGTGGTTATAGGTAATCAGGTCACACGGAGCTTTTTGAAAGACACGTGTATTCCTCACATCAAATCACCTTAAACCTTTAACAGGGAAGCCATTGAGTGTTATTCAAGACTCTCAATTTAGGCCATGATTTGGATTGGAAAAGCATCTGTCTACTTTTATGTCTGCTAAGTCTAAAACTACAACTGAACTGAACTGATGTGTCAAATTTCAGAGACTCTACAACTACCGAATGAAATACCAAGGGTTATTAAGCCGCATTCCTCAAAAGAAACCTGTTCTCCCAAGAGATCCCGGCTACTGTTTATGTCCCTATTTTTGGCTCTTTTCCTATGTGACAGGGGGCAGACAAAGATATTTGAAACTTGAATGTTTACATAAAATTACTCTGAAGGTTTGGGATTTAAAACACTCAATGTGTTGCATTCCAACTTATTTCTTCCCCACTATAAAAAATATAGCATGCCAGACCAGGAGCTAGGCTGGCTTTATTTCAGCTGAAGAAGAACTCAAGTAAATACTCAGTCTATAAACCTCTCCAAGGGGGGATCTCAGATAAGGCATATCTGCCTCAAACCTCAGGCAAAATCAGACAAGATGCTGATGGTTTCCGCTATTGAATTATGTCAACGGTGCCTGTTTCAGGGATGAGAGGAATGTCCGTTTCAGAAGTTCCCTTGTGGTGCTGTGGGTTAAGGATCAGGTATTGTCACTGCAGCAGTTCAGGTCACTACTATGGTGCAGGTTTGATGCCTGGCCCCAGAACGTCCACGTGCCACGGGTGTGGCCAAAAAAAAAGTCTGTTTCAAGTGATGACAAGAGCACTGATGCAGAGCCAGAAAGGGAAGCTGCTGCTCACCTCTGTAATGTCCGGTCAGGCAGGAGCAAGAGGGTGCAGTAAAAAAGTGTTCAAGGAAAATGCTGCTTAATTGGTGGGAATTCATTTTTAATGAGATAGCCATTCCAGCGCTGTCACAGCAGCAGCAACACTGCTCAGCTGAACCCAGCGCCCAGAGAGCCTCCAGGGGACACCCCGGAGCACTGACGCCTCCCAATTGATGCCAAGTAGTGGGATTTAGAACACAGCCCGAGGACGCAAGTTAGGGAAGGAAGAACCCAGCACTTCCATGGGGACTGCTGAACACTTATTAAGGAAATGGCAAAGATCCAGGAAAAACACAACTAAATTCGATCCCCCTAAACACAACCTTTCGGTTTGTATCATTGTTCTTAAAACCGTCTGTTCTCACTGTGAGAATGAGCCCGCATCTCTTTATGACACAGAAGAGAGTGTGGATGTACTCTGGGCCCCCAAAAGAAGGATGCTGCTCTCCTGCAAATCCCACCTACCAATCAGGAAGCAGATCTACTCTCAAGGGAAGAGCAGCAGTTTACTGATAGACTAACACTGACACAGTTCAGCGTCCTCCTGCCACGTACTGTGAGTGCCCACGCAAGTTACTTAACCTCTCTGATCTTCACTACAATCACCTATAGAAACGGGGAAGACCAAAGTCAAGAACGGAAGCATTTTTTAGGTGGACTGTATCAACTCAGTGTAACCTCCCTACTACTGTTTTGGGGGCATCTTTTTTTTTTTTTTTTTGCTTTTTAGGGCCCGACCCACGGCATATAGAAGTTCCCAGGCTAGGGGAAGAATTGGAGCTACAGCTGCCAGCCTATACCACAGCCACAGCAACACGGGATCTGAGCCACGTCTGCAACCTACACCACAGCTCATGGCAACACTGGATCCCCTGAGCGAGGCCAGGGATTGAACCCACATCCTCATGTGTACTAGTTGGATTCGATTCTGCTTCTCGGATTCATTTCTCCTTCGCAACGATGGGTACGCCCTCCCCACCGCTGTTTTTATTAAAACCAGGACAAAGTGAGTACCTTTGGCCTGGACAAGGAGGACCTGCCAGCCTTCTCTCCATCTCTCAATGTCTTGCTGATACTGGATACCCATTTCTGTAATTCTTTGGCTTTCTCAACATGCTCTTTCTTTTCTTCATCCAGTGACTTCTGACAGGTGTGAGTGGTAAAATTAAAAAAAAAAAAAAAAAGATATATTCCAGTAAATTATTGAACTGTTACAGCGACCTCTCCACAGAAAACCATGATGTAAAAGCATTTTTTCATCACACACAGGTTACTAAGAGATTTTATTCATTTACTTAACCATACTCATCATGTCACATGGCAGATATACTTGCAAAAGGTTTAGGAGAGCAAAGGAGGCTGTGGACAAGCCGTCTAGAAGGATCAGTCTCCCTCCCAGCTGGTCAATCGAGAGGACACATTAAAAATTCTTTATTCATGAAGCACAAGAAAATCTTTGAATTGCTGCCTTTGCATTAGCATCACAATCACAATTTTCTTGACAGAAGCGCATCAGACAGTGGAAAGCGGAAAGAATCCAGTCTCCACAAAACCAGAAAATCCAGAGAATAAAGAAAAACTTTGCCTCTCTGCCATCACATAACCCATTCATTTATGCTGCTTTTAATTACAGAGTCTTAACTGGGGATAGGGCACAGTGTTAACTACATAAGAAAAACTAAACCTCTTCCTTTTCGAGGTGATGTGAAATACGACAGCCTCACGAACGTGGGAGCAAACTAACATTTTCCCCTTTGTTTGGCACGGTGCTTCTGCAGGTGCTGTCGGTGAATGTGACGAATCATTGAATAAGCCCTAAGACCAGGCTGGTCCCCCTGCCTCCACCCCCGTGATGGAGAGCTCTGTACGCTTGCTGCAGCTCCTCAGGCTTAGGCTGTGTTCCAGGTAAGATGCCTCTATTTCAGTGGGAGAGTAAAAGCTAATCTCAAAGCTAAAGGGAACCATTACTGGGAACAGTCAATCTTAGTGTTTTTGATGTAAAAAAAAAAATCTCCTCTCTTCTGTGCAGTCAGCTACTTCCAGCCCTCGAGAAACAAATGGTGACACGGTTACTATTCCTAGCCTGTGCACCCGACACCATCAGGCTGCGGGCACACGGGACGGACGGCCTCACCCCTGCGCCCGGCTATCTAGATGCATCCCATTACGAGGAATAGTAGAGACTAGAGATGCCTGTCATCAAGGGCTCCGAGACTTCTAAGAGTTTCAGTCCCGTGTGGAAATCAAAGTCGGCTTTCTCCAAGGCTTCTTTGTACGTCAACTTCCTCTTGGTCTGGGGGCACAGGATGCTTCTGGCATAGGACTTCTGGTCTTTGAGTCTGGTCGCGATGAAAACATCTATAATCCCGACTTGCAAGGCCTCTTCGATGGACAACCGGGTCTGCGTCTGGGGCTCCACCAGCCCCCCCGTCAGGTATTGAAATTCCAAGCAGCGAATTCCCAAGTCCCTGCTAATGATGTTCGCGCTCACGGCCTCCAGCACCGACATCACTTTGTGGGTGACCGGGTGCCCGACACCCGTGATCACCAGCTCACACTGCCGCAGCTGCTGGGCAAAGCCCTCGTCCACCAGGCCCCTGTGCAAAGCTTCGGCCACCCGGTACCTCTTGCCGGTCAGGGGGTCGATGACGCCCCCGGTGCTGACCTGGGCCTCGAGGCACCGCAGGGCGGTGGTCCTGTCGACCAGGTTCCGCCGAGAGGCCTTGAGCACAGAGATCCTCTCCCCACTGGAAGTCAGCCAATACCCGGCCACCGGACTCTGTGCATCCTTCTTAGGGACCAGCCGGGTCAGCAGGGCATCGGCCAGTTCTGTCGACGTGAGGAGGCCGTCCTGATGCTTTCGGACCAAGGCCCTGTCAACCGTGCCCTGCGCCACAGCCTCACTGACGTTGAACTGCAACCCTGTCTTCGCGTCGGCCAGCACCTGACAAGGCCGCCCACAGGACTCAAAGAACGTGGCTGCCTTCCACTGATACTGCTGCTCCGAGAGCTGCAGGTACATGCTTCTCTCGATGAGGTTGGCCTGGAAGGCCTCGGGCGCCGTCAGCTCTGCTCCAGTCCTGGTGTCCACAACGCAGATCCTGTGGGTTTTTGCGATGCTGAGATTGGAAACGTTCCTCTCCCCGAATGGAAACAGGAAGCACTGGCCAGCCACGTCGAACACGCACATGCGCAGTAACTCCGCATAGTACAGCGCCTGCTTGTTGTTGGGATTGGGAAAGACCCTGGTGTTGCTGGACGGCTCATGCAGGAACTGCAGGATGGCGTTATTCAACAGCCCCAGCTGCAGGGCAACTTCTGCAGGAACGCGGATGCCCCGCACAGGATCGATGACCCCCCCACAGGCGATCTGGGCCTCCAACGTGTGCTTGCCCCTCTGCCTGTCAAGCATCCGGTTCTCCATGGCTTGGAACACTGACAGCACCTTAGAAGCGCACGGGTACCCCAGGGCTGCCTTCTCAGCCTCCAGGAGCCGGACTTTGAATTCCGGCTCAACAACTCCTTGAAGGACGGCGTCCTCCACAGAGTAGGTCTGACCTGAAAGCGGGTCGATTATGAAGCCCGTTGCTGCCTGAGCTTCTAAAAACGCCAGAGCCATCATCTTGTCTATTAGGATCTTCTTGGCGGCTGAGGAAAAGGACATCTTTTCCTTTGTGGATTCTAGATAAAGCCCCGCGATGGAGGTGGGTGTTGTCAAAAACTTGCTGAGGCTTTTCTGAACCTCCTCTACCGTCTTCAGGCCAAGCCGCAGCTGCTCGACTGTTTTCATGTCCAGAAGCTTAGCTTCGACCAGCTGCCTGGCACTCACGGCGTGCCGGAGCCCTTGGAATTGAAACTCATCCTCCCTGACCGAGCACGCGTGGTCGCCATCCAGGGTCTGGGGGGCCTCTGACTCTGAGCCCTTCTTAGGAAACTCTCTTGTGGGTGCCCCAGATGCCACGCAGCCTTCAAGCATCCAGGCGTCAGCACTGGGCACCGGGCTCTTCTCCCGCTTGAACGCTGTGACTTCGGTGTGCACAGCGTACTGCTTGCTCTTAGCTATCTGCAACGGGAATTGACGACACATTAACGGTCACCTAAAGAACATCACATCACCCACTCTTAATCCGAACAGAATTCACAGAACAGCAAAGAGGAGAGAAGAAAAGCCAAAGAGGGTTCAGGAACAAATGCTACTATTTTGAGAGTCTGAAGTTTAAACGTTAGATGACAATTAAGGTATTAAAATGATACGTCTAAACGGAGGTGGAGTTCCCGCTGTGGGGGATTCTTAACCAAGAATCCGACTGCAGTGGCTCAGGTCACTGCGGAGGTGTGGGTTTGATCCCTGGCCCTGTGCAGTGGGTTAAAGGACCCAGCATTGCCGCAGTTGTGGCACAGGTCACAGCCGCAGCTTGGATTCCATTCCTGGCCTGGGAACTTCCACAGGCTGCAGGTGTGGACATAAAAAAAAAAAAAAAAAAAAAAATAATAATAATAATAATAATAATAATAAATAAATAAAAACCAAAAAAGACAGAGATGAAGTTTTGTCCCCAACACATATTAGTTAACTGCTTGCTTTTTCTGGCTTTTTTATAGTCAGACATTTTCAGAACACAATCCCATAGACAGAATGGCTTAGTCACGACATCTGTGTTTTTAATCTCACACATTTAAAAATGAAAGAATAGAGTTCAGAGTAAAGATTAAGTAAGTCACTAGAAAATGACAGCCTTATCTTCTGTTGGAACTACAGGGAGCCGATGGCACTCGACACCGTTGGAGAATTCAGCCCAGAAGAGAAAGGAAACAGGAGCGGAGAGCACACACAGGGAAGCTGACGGGGCCCCAGGACCCACAGTATACCTCTAAGGGCGTCAAAAGCGTCACCAGGTCCATTTCACACTTGTCATCTTGGTACCTGACAGCGGGCCTGGAATTGTACAGAGCTTGTTCTCTTAGATTCTCTATTTCTGACAGTCTTGGGATAATAGGCTGCTTTGTCTCATCAAAAGTTATCTGTACTTCAGTGCTTGTTTGGGAAAAGTACTCAGAGTAACACTGGGGACTCTTCTCTTGCTCAACTGGAGCCCCCGACAGGCTGCCCTGGACCTCCTTGGACATCTGGTTCGCAACCCGCCACGGCCATCTTTCCTCCGACGGCTGCGGTTCCTGAGGCCACCTCTGCAGAGGGGACCTGGTCAGGGGGGTCCGAGGCTCCGTGGTCCCAGAGGCGAGATCCCCAGGGCGCTGACGCTCCTTCCCCCCTAGCTCAGAGTCTGCCTTGGAGGCTGGGCTCTTCCTCTGGATCTCACACTGGAGCAGCACTAACTGATGCTCGTGTTCCTTTATCTGCTGGTCCATCTTCTGTTTCAGGTTCTCCACCTGCCGCTTCTGGGCCACCAGCTCTTCCTGGAGCTTCCGACACTTCTGGACATGAACTGCATCCCCACCCTGCCCCTTCGGCGTCTGCTCACGATACTGCTGAAGCTGCCTCTCGAGTTCTCGGATGTTTGTTTCACAGAGCCTGGCATTCTCCTGGGCCCTGCAGTTCTCCCGCTGAAGGGACACGAAGTCCAGCTGGATGCCCGAGAGATCGTTTTCCGTGATGACTTTGGCGTCCATCAGTCTTTCCACCTTCTTCCGAAACTCCTCCGCGGAGCGCTTGAATTTCTCAGACTCCTCCTGAAACAGGACCATCTTCCTGTGTGTCACCTGCTCCTCGATGGTCTTCAAGTGCAGCTCGCCCTGCACCTTTTTCAACTGGTCGTTCAACTCCTGTACCTGGGCCTGCTGCTGCTGCACCTGCTGCTCCCCGAGGCGCTTCTCCTCCTTGGATGCGCTCAGCTTGGCACTCAGACTTCTCACCTCCTCCTCCGTGTTCTGGATGATGAGGTTCTGCTGGTCGCACTTCTGCTTAAACTCACTGACTAGAGTTTGGCTTTTGGCCAGGTCTTCTTCCAGGCTTTTGATCCTTCTCTGGAAATCCTGTTCCGTCTTGGTCTGCTTGTGCAGGTGCTCATTTGTGTGGCGGAGCTGGTCTTTAAACCCATCCGCCTGAACCCTCAGGGCTTCGCATCTCTGCTGGATGGCCTGTTTCTCTAAGACCACATTCGCTGACTCTGCCTGGAGTCTCTGCATCAGTGACTTGGTTTCGTTATTCTGCTTGGTGAGCTCGTCCACCTTGCGTTTCAGCATGTCTGCACTTGCATTGCTCCTCTCCAGGTCCTCTTTAAGCTTCTGGATCTTTGCGTGGTTTTCCCGTTCGGCCTGACTGTGCTCAAGTAGCTGCATGTGGCTTTTCTCAAACGGTTCTCTGAGGTGGTCTGACTTCCTCTGGCAGGATCCTGCCCTCTCCTTGGAGGCCTCCGGGTCTCCCTGCAAAGCAACCGTGTTCGGATGTAAATGCTGGACGTCCCGCTCAGTGGTGGCCCGGGTCCTCGCAACCCGGTCTGCCTCCCTCTGCAGCTTCCCTCTCTCCTGCTGAAGAGACTGCAGTTCCAGCTCATAGCTGTGCTTCACCCTGCTAAGGTCATCGGCCTCCTGCCTGACCTCCTCAGCTCTGCCCGTGGTCTGGCTCAGCTGCCTGCCCAGGTCCTGGAGCCGCCGGGAGTAGCCCTCTTCGGCCCGGTCCTTCCTCTCCAGCTCCAGCTTCAGGCCCCTCAGCGCCGTGTTGGTCTCGTCCAGCTTGGCTCGGAGCAAGCGAGCCTTCTCCTCAGACGAAGTCTTCTCCAGCTGCAGGGCACTGAGCTCATTCTTGAGCTCCCTCATGTCCTTCTCGGCCTTGCGATTGGCCACCGTCAGCTCATCCACTTGCTGCCGGAGCTCCCGGGCCTGGGCGGTAGAGCATGTGGGCAGTGCACTTTCTCGGCTCGAGCACTGGACCTCAGCGACCTGCCTTCGGGCTTCCGATTCAATTCGCTGCTTCTCTCTCAGCTGGGCCTCTGCCACCTGCTTTTGGAAGGTGAGGTCCTTCTCCATCTGCTCCATCAGCTTCCGGAGCTCATGCTCGCGATCCTGCTTCCTCCGCAGCTCCTCCAGCAGCTCGTCCTTCTGCTGCTCCAGGCTGTGGAGGCTGGAGGCCTTCCTCTGCAGCTGGTCCTCCAGGGCCCTCCTGGCCAGGCTGTGCACCTCCAGCTGGCTCTGGAAGCCACGCAGGTCCTGCTCCACAGCTGCCCTCCGGGCCTCGGCCTCAGCCGTGAGCCTCCGCACGTGCTCCAGCTCCCGCTGTGCCGCCTCCTTCTCCCCTTCGACGGCCTCCAGCTCCCGGCGGTACCGCTGGGCCTCGCCCTCTGCCCGCATCTTCTGCAGGGCGATGTCGGCCGCGTCCCTCTGCTGCTTCCTTAGCTGGGTCTCCGCGGCCTCCCTGACCTTGGGCAGCTCCTCCTCCATGCGGGACTTCTGCCTCTCCAGCTCGGCCAGCATCCTCTCCAGCTCACTTATCTTGCCCGTGAGCTTGCGATTCTCCATCGCCGTGGCCTCCTGGCGCTGGAGCAGGTCCGAATAGGCCCCGTGTTCAGAAGCCTCCTGACACCTTTTCATCTATAAGAGACGGTCAGAAGGGTCACATCCGTTCTACGCCAATCTCTCTCCCAAAACGCCGAAGCCAGGCTCAGAAAAGCACTTGGACAAACAAGGGAAGCCACAGGCAGGAGCAAACCCACCACCAACTCCGCCACCTTCTTCAGAGACGAAGCTGCAGGAAGTCAGCACGGGCAGGAGACAAAAACCTGCGTCAGGTTTTCTGAACCAAGGAATCTGTTTTTCCTCTTCGGAAGAGTTTTGGTTTTAATATGAGCGAGCCCAGCATGTTACGGCAAGAAGGAACCTTATAGCACCGCTTCAGCCTTTTACAGGTGAGAAAACTGAGGTCTAGGGAGGCTCCCTAATTTTGAAAACTCACACAGCAGGTGAGGGACAAAGTCGAACCCCAAACCTCACAACTGTGCTCCTTGTGTTCTCACCCACAGCTGCGTCCTACAGGCTAAGAACGTACAACATCCAGGAACCGAATGACGTTAGAAAATTCAGCTTTCCGTGCCTCGCCCGGTGGACATTTAAAATAACGTTTACCTCCTCCTGTTTTATGGTTAATGAAACAAAATAGAGAACTTTGGAAGAGAGAGCCAAATCAGGAAATAATGCCTAACAGGAAGGAGGAAAATTATCTAAAAATCTGTAATTTCTAATGACGGAGGAAAATTCTATAAAGGTTTGTAATTTCTTAAGTTTTTTTTCCACTGTACAGCATGGGGTCCCAGTTACACATACATGTACACATACGTTTTCCTCCCACTGTTGTGTTGCGATGTAAGTATCTGGACATAGTTCTCGGTGCTGCACAGCAGGATCTCATTGTCAAGATTTGTAATTTCTTACTAATTCATATTTGCCCTCTTATGACACTTAATCATAATCAGAATTGCTAATGCAAAGGCAGCCACAGTCCCTGGTGGCTTTAGAAAAAAACGTGCTTCATATACTCACAGATCTGGTGGCGGTTGTTAGAGACCAGCCTCACATGACTCCACCTCCACAAGTACCTTTAGATCCTCCACGAACATAAAAATATTTGTTAAATACAAATGCTGGTAAAAATACCTAGAGTGTCAACTCCAATGAAGAAAATTTGTTCACTTTATTGATTACAGAATTGATCTCAGCGGGGAGGGATCTGCTTTGCACTGACCTCAAGAGGATGCGATCAAGGCTAGTGTATAATCACAGTTTAATTTCTCGTTATCAATACCATAGGTTATCGGTGTTATATCATCAACTCAAACTCATTAGCAATAATTTAAACAGAAGTAGAGTCTTTCTCAATTCCTCATCTACCTTCCCTTAAAACGTAGCTATTGCTAAGTTTTGAACCTCTCCCTTTTCTTCTTGGTCATGCTCTGAGATTTAAAAAGAATACAAATTCTCTCAGAAAAAAAAAGTTGATGGTTAAACTCTGAGTGTCTTGGAGTCATTTTATCTCATGTTGCCTAAATAACTCTGAATTGTTAGCACCTATTAGAAAAATGACTCGATGTAATTTAGTTCTATTACTGATTTGCTTTCTTATTGATCTCAAACTTATTCCCATAAAAAGAACTTCGAGTTTTATCTACATGTTCCCCCAAGGAGGCATGCTGTCTGTTAATCTCAGCGATTAACATTTAGTATATTTTGCTGTTCAACACAGACGAGAAAAACCTCTTTCTCCGTCTAATACCCATTTCAGATACTCTACTAACATTTCTGTACCCAATCCACTATCATCTTTGAAATTAACTTGCCCCCCTCTTCCACGCTCTGTGCGTTAATGAAAACTCTTCTCTCTGACCAAGATTGCTGATGTGCGTTTTTACAAACCCAGAAACACTGCTCTTTGGAGTCTGAGCTATGGCTCTTTTATAAGTCATTCCATTATTAAGATCCTTAAGTGGTGAATTTTTAGTAAGGAATTTTAAAATCTATTTAAAATTACAATCATTGTTGCATGAGCTTCCATGAACGATATTGTTTGGAGGTTCAAGTCAATAGAAGTTATGTACATTCCGAAGAATGACACACATAATCTGGATATATTTCCAGCTTTCTGAAATATCTTTTGGTTCCAGAAACTTCTAGTATTCTAACTCTTCAGATAAATTGAGCAAAGCACTCATATATGTGTACTCACATATACGCTATTAGAAAGGAAAGGACATGATATTTTACTTTATATTGAAGTTATAGGCATATAATTGAAAAGACCTGCACACCATTTAAAGCGGAATCATAGCTCTTAAAAACTAAGACGTAAACAAATGATGGATGTTCTTTCATAGACGAAAAATGTTTGCCAATTATTTCCATGGGAAAATACGCTGTCCTCCTTTCTAAGCCCAAAGGAAGCTAGTGGTAAAGACGTGCGAGAGGCTACGTTAGTGATTTAGCTGAGAAAACTGTTAACTCTGAACAGACTAAAATAGCTTACAAAAGCTGTCACACTTCTGAAGCTAAGAAAGTGACATCTCTTAGACATTGGACACCCTTTTGATTCTCTCATGATACGAATGGAGTCACCTTCAGAACGTCAACAATGGTCTGATTTAAATAGCTAAGGCCCCACAATTTTCTTATTGTAGCATTCAGTTTACTATTTTTGTCTGTTCTGAGGTTAGGAATAGGAAGCAAATCAAGAGACTAGAGCATAGCATAATACCTTTAGAATTAGATACAACAGGCTTTTATGAAAACATATTTGGCAAAAACAAGAACAAAAGCAAAAACAAAATCTGCAATTCTTAAAAAGCACTACTGTTTTGTATAAATACCTGGCACTTCTAACTTAATGGCTTTTGTTTTAAAGCCTTGAAGAGGTAAATTAATTTAAAATGCACAAAACAAAGGTGTTTATGTAGTGTTTCTGCAGACCTCATAACAGTAGTAAGAATACTTCAAAGAAGTTTACTGCTCAACTGTGAGAAAACTGAAAAATATTCTGCCAAACTGCCAACAGTCCATAATTGAAAAAGAACCACTTAAGACCTTCAATCCCATCATATGAGAGTCCTTAGAGCGAAAAATAAAAATATTTTTCAATTCAGAGTTCCCATCATGGCGCAGCGGAAATGAATCCGACTAGGAACCATGAGCTTGTGGGCTCAATCCCTGGCCTCGCTCAGTGGACGTTGCTGTAAGCTCTGGTGTAGGTGGCAGATGCGGCTCGGATCTGGCGTTGCTGTGGCTGGGGCATAGGCAGGCAGCTGCAGCTCTGATTCCACCCCTAGCCTGGGAACCTCCATATGCAGGAGTGGCGGCCCTAAAAAGCAAAAAAAATGGTTTTCAATCCGAGAGAATCTTAATAACAACTGCCAAATCCTAAGCTTCTCTTTTTCCCAGTAATTTTATAATTCATCACTTATATATCAGCTCTCAACCATGTGAGCGTATCATGCAACCACCTCATGGCTCCTTTTCAGTGACCTGCCCGTGGTTAATGGTTACCTCCTCCTCTTCCAGCCTCTTCAGAGAGTCGCCAGCAAATTTAATATACTGTGTCATGAGGGTGACCAGAGCAGTATACCGTGTCCTTAGGTCCATGAACTGCAAGTAAGGAAAACATAATAAAAATGTCATCCCCAGTTGCCCTAAATGAGTGGAATGAACGCTGAGGAATAATTAAAATCTTAACAAGGCTTTGTGACAGGGAAGTCCACAACTGCCCTGTAATGATAACCGCAGAGGAATGAGATTTTTTGGGGGGTGGCACCATTGCGGCATTTGGAAGTTCCTGGAGCCAGGGATGAAACCCGAGCTACAGCAGTGACAATGCCAGATCCTTAACCTGCTGAGCCACCAAGAATGAGATCACTTGTGTGCAAACTGCACTTGCTGATAATCCTCTTCTAAATTTAATCATGAGGTACATTTATTATTCTGCATTAATTAACCTTGAATGGATATTTCCAGAGTTTCTGCTGTGGCTCAACAGGTTAAGAACCTAACAGGTATCTTCAAAGATGCAGATTTGATCCCTGGCCTTGCTCAGTGGGTTAAGGATGGGGCGTTGCCACAAGCTGTAGTGTAGGTCACAGATGCAGCTCAGATCTGGTGTGGCTGTGGCTGTGGTGTAGGCCTGCAGCTCGACCTCCAATTCAACCCCTAACCTGGGAACGTCCCTACGCTGCAGGAGAAAAAATAAAGATTTTCAAAGGGTTTTTTAAAACCCTTAATAAATGCGTTGTTATAGGCAGAGCGCTTCTATTGGGGATGATGAAATGTTCTGAAAATGGCTCGTGGTCAAGTACGTTATGAATGTACTGAAGGCCGCTGAACTGTACGTTTACAAATGGCCAGGATGGTGAACTTCCTATTAGGCGCACGTGACCACAAGACAAATGTCTAAGTGCAAGATTGTGAAAGCGAGGCTTCTGCCTGTTACACCCTCCCTCTGTGCATCACCTCTTGGATGACAAGGTCGGCCGAGCTCTGCACCCTCCTGCGTTTCACCGGAGACTTCTGCTGCGAGTCCACCATGGCCCGGTAGGTCATCGTCTGTAACTCGTAGTCCTGTGCAAAGGAACCAGTGAGGTCACGTTCACCCAGCTCCGCCTGGGGGGGTCCCTCTACTGTGATCTAACGCAGGGAAACCTAACCGGGTCTCGCCAACTTTCAGAAAATACTGCAGAACCCCGTTTTCAGGAATCGCTCCAATCCCGAGATGTTTCCAGGGGGTGATACAAGTCAGAAACATTCAGGGTGGCCAGGAAAGGTCCCACATCCCGTGGGGACACTTAGGGCCAATGCACTGGTATTCCCAGCCTCCCTCTCCTCTGGTGAGGAAGTAGATCTGAGGATCTAGGTGGTGGAAGCTGAGCTTGGGGGGCGACTCAGCACAGGGAGGACAGTCCTAAGGTCGAAGTTCTCCCGTGGAAAGTTCCAGCAAGGTGGGGAGGGATCAGCAAGGCGGTAAGAGTCAGATTCCAGAGCTACGTGGGGTGGGTGTGCTATGCACATGTGTGGCGGAGGCATGAAAGAACCCAGGGTCACCCTGGGACTCAGGTTCCCACAAAGAATGAACAGATAACTGTCCAAGAGACTCAAGCCAACATGGTTCTCAGTTTTAGCAGAGACGGAACGAAGCCACCCCTGCACGTTACCCTGGACGCAAGGAACCAGCCCGCTCACCTTCACGGCCACGGAGTACTGTTCTGCGAATTTCTGACACTCATCCATTTTGCTCTGTTTCATTTCTATTTCCGACACCAGCATCTATAAACACACAGTGGAGGAAAAAGAGGACAAGGATGTCTATACTGTCCGGTAACTAAGATCCCAGGCCCCAAGGAATACCCACACCACTTAATAACACAGCCCTTTCCCCCGGCAGCACTTGATGTCCTCTGGCTTGCGGCTAGAGCACAAACTTTCAACGGTAAGCCACTAAGTGACACACCCTCACGGGGCTTCCACAGCAGAAATTACGAAACTCCACAGGAACGATCTAAAAGGAGACTCGAGACCCTTGGTCCCCACGTAATCCCGATCTAAAGAGGCTAGAAATGACTGGCCATCAGGATGGAACAAAAATCCCAAAGCATTTAACTGTCAAATGCGGCTGCTCAGTTTTCTACAACTAACAATCTCTAGTTATCTAGGATCGCAGGAAAAGTGCCAGAGAGATTTCCATGCCGGGATGAAATGATTATTAGGACTTGGAACACTGTGCCAGCACGCTGCTTTATATTATTCCGTACGCCTTCAAAAATGACATCCAAGAAATCCATGCAATGCAGGCATGTCTGAGTAAGATCTTAGTATTTAGGACTCCCCATCCCCCTCCCTCAAAAGTGGACTTATCTTTTTTCTTTTCTTTTTTTTTACATTGGATGACTTATTCTTTGAATGAGAAAGGAAGATAAAAGTCGTGAGCGACCAAATGCAGACACAACCTCAGTACAAGGAATCGTTATCGACGCACCTTTTGCTGATTCAACTGTGTGGCGAGGGTTTTGCTATTTTCAGGCTGATTTTCCTGAATCTTTCTCTGAGTCGTCTCAACCTGCTGGATCCAGTCATCCAGAGGATGATAGGAGTCTCTGTACTGCTTCAGCGACTTGCCCAGGCCTTCCAGGTCACGTAACCTGAGAGAGGAACCACGGAACAGTCACGGCTTCCAGCAGAGGTGGGAGGTGTGGAGAAGGAGGGACAAAGTAACTGTCCTGGGGTGCAGCCAGCACCACAGGGGTGTGTCCAGGAACTAAAGCCACAGCACCCCAGGCCCATCTCCAAGGTCCCCCCCTGCCTCGGTTGAGCTTTTAAACTAGTTTACTCCCACTGTTGTACTGATTATCCTGGGAATGAGCCCAAGAGACTAAAAGCAGGAAAATTGGGGAGTTCCTGTTGTGGCTGAGCAGGTTAAGAACCCAATTAGAATCCATGAGGATGTGCATTCAATACCGGGTTTCTCTCAGTGGGTTAAGGATCCGGCGTTGCCGTGAGCTATGGTGTAGGTCACAGATGCAGCTCGGATCCCGGGTTGCTGTGGCTGTGGTGTAGGCTGGTGGCTACAGCTCCCATTTGACCCCTAGTCTGGAAACTTCCATGTGCTGCAGGTGCAGCCCTAAAAAGGAAAAAAAACCCGTAAAAAAATGAATAAGACTATTCCTTTTGTGTTAGGATGAGCCTCCCATACCACCTATTTCCCTCTGCTTTTTCATTTCAGTCACTGGGAAATCATTTCAACTTTCTTATATCTTTGATGAAAATGAGCATCAGGGGAGTTCCCGTTGTGGCTCAGCGGTTAATGAATCTGACTAGGAGCCATGAGGTTGCGGGTTCGATCCCTGGCCTCTCTCAGTGGGTTAAGGATCCGGTGTTGCCATGAGCTGTGGTGTAGGTCGAAGACGAGGCTCAGGTCCAGCATTGCTGTGGCTCTGGTGTAGGCCGGCAGCGGTAGCTCCGATTAGACGCCTAGCCTGGGAACCTCCATATGCCATGGGAGGCCCTAGAAAAGGGCAAAAAAAGACAACATAAAATAAAATAAAATAAAATAAAATAAAATAAAATGAGCATCAGGGCGTTTCCGTTTCTTTACACCTCTTTTTTTTTCTGGCTATACCTGCAGCATGTGGAAGTTCCCAGGTCAGGGATGGAACCTGCGGCACCACAGCAGTGACAACGCCGGATCTTTAACCCACTGAGCCACCAGGGAACTCTCTTTATTTATCTTTATTTATTTATCTATTTATTTATTTATCTATTTATTTATCTAGTGTAAATGTTACATCCAGCTCTAGGAAATGCATGACCCACGCTCCTCTTACTAAGTCATGGTTATTTGGACATTACAACTTGTTGAAAATTAGAGAACTATATTGTTTTTTTCCTTCAAAAAAAGGCAAATAGACTAACCATACACATGTCAGAGTAGATCAATAGTTGTCATAACATGGAACTAAAAATATTTATTTGTAAGTTAAAGATCTTGCTAAAGTCCATCCTATGAAAAAGAAATGGAATTAGAGCCTTGCAATGAACACAACGAACTTTATATGGATATTAACTCTACAGAATTAATTACATAAGGCAGATAAATGCCTAACACGCCAAGACTTTACCCAGAATACTCAAGAGAAAGATTAAATCTGAGCTAAAATCGAATGGAAAAGGCACTGACCTATTGTCAATCTGTATGTGAACATTTTGCCACCTCTCCACCAGCTGATCTGCTTTTTCTTTGTGCCAGTCAAGGTCAAGGTCACGCTCCTTGTAAGTTTTAAACATCTCATCACTGATGGTCTTGGCTCTCTGCAGCTCATCCTCCAGAGCGTGGAAGACCTCTCTCTTTTCATCAACCTCTGATCTCCATCGCTGAAACACACCAGTTGGTGAAAGTTAATGAAAGGTGTCGACCCCTCCCTGGGCGAACACATTATTCACCTGATTTTACAATTCTTACAAATGACTGAGATAAAACCAGACAATGGAAAGAATATCTTTCATAGACATAATATTACACGAGGCTGTACTTATAAAAAGCCAATATTTAACTGTATTTTGACCTAAAAAAAAAAAAATCAATAATCTTAGGGAGTTCCCTGGTGTCTCAGTGGGTTAAGGATCCAGTATTGCCACTACTGTGTCTTGGGTCACTGCCATGGGGAGGGTTCGATCCCTAGCCCAGCAACTTCCACATGCCTTGACCATGGCCAAAAACCCCCACAAAAGATCATCCGATTTTTTTAAAAAATCAACAATTTAATAAAGTTCGGCCTAAGAGAATCTACATACGAATAAAATAAAACAAATTCCATAAGCAAGTCTGCTACCTCAATAAGTCTTTTTCATTGTTTAAAAATGAATACATGCATTAAAAGTCACTGAGATAACTTTTCACAACTACTATGCACCAGCTTTACTCAGGGTTTTCTGAACAGAATAACAGAAATAGTCAAGCACAACTACCAGTCTTTTTTCTTCCTAGATTAACTAACTCCCCTACTTATTTCCTTGATTTCTTAAAGTAACTGCTTCTTTAAGGAAACTATTACAAATATTTACTTTTTAGCTTCAACTCCTCTTGTTGCCAACATGAACTGCCTATAAAAACCTGTCAAAAAGATTCAAATTTCAAACTAAATCTGCAAAGAAAAGAATCTGAAAAAGAATATATATATGTATATATATAACTGAATCACTGTGCTGCACACCTGACACTAACACAACATTATAAATCAACTGCACTTCAATGAAAAAAAAAACCACAAAACTTCAAACAAGAACTCACCTCAAATTAAAAATGACAATGTAACTTATTTACAGTAAGTCATGACAGGACACGGAATGAATATAAATGTATTCAAGTGAAGATATTTAATGTTTGGTGTCTGAAGACCTGAGTCAAGTGCTAGAGAAATACTTTTAAAAGACAATCTGAAAAAATAGCCAGCAGTAAGGTCATACCTTTAAAGTACTTATTAGATTCTCAATGTTATTTTTGTCAGCTATAACTGCTTCCTCTTCACACAGTTTCGTTTCATAGAGCTTTACAAGGGCTTCTGCAGCTTGAGTGTTTTTTAACACCAAGTTAACAGTTTTCAGCCTAGAAAAGAGAATCAAACATTTCCCCCTTTTGGTAAGCATTTATTTTCCCACAGTGCAGTCCTAAAGCACCATTAGGGGGCATGATACAGTATGTTCTTCATCTTGGGACACCAACACATTTACTACCAGATTAACGTCCAGCTAACTGTCTGCTTACAGAACCCACGCCCTGCCCCAGTGGTGGCCTTTAGCAGGAGACCAGAATAAGGCTTCTTTCAAACCTACTTTGGACCAAGCCTGGGAGGAAAGTCCTATACTCTACAACAGGTGAGCTACCAAAACTACAGGCAGAAAGTGGGAAGATCACTAATGCCCTGAATGCTCTGGTCTCCGAGACCCCCTCCCTTTCAACATGAAGAAACAGCATAAATCAATAGAAATCATAAATATATGTGTCCTTAAGACAAGAAAATCTATATTCTTAAAAAAGAGCAGCACGTATATAAAAATGGCCATTGTGCGAAGCCAGTTTATACAGTTTATAGTATGTACTTTTCAATGTAGGTGGAGGACATGGAATAGACGTGGTTCATGCTCTGGACGACCACACTGAGCTCAGAGCGCAATGTGGGGGCTGAGGAAGAAGCAGCTGCTTGACTGAAGAAGTCTTCACATTTGTTTGTGATGGTGGCCAAGTCATCTTTAAGTCGCTCCAGCTCTTTCTTTAGTTTCTATAAAACAGAGAACAAAGATGGGGGTCAGGCCACCACTCCAGATGGGGTCTCTTCCTTCAAAGACTTTAAAAACACACACTGGAGTTCCCGTCGTGGCGCAGTGGTTAACGAATCCGACTAGGAACCATGAGGTTGTGGGTTCGGTCCCTGCCCTTGCTCAGTGGGTTAACGATCCGGCGTTGCCATGAGCTGTGGTGTAGGTTGCAGACGCAGTTCGGATCCCACGTTGCTGTGGCTCTGGCGTAGGTCGGCAACTACAGCTCCAATTAGACCCCTAGCCTGGGAACCTCCATATGCCGCGGAAGCGGCCCAAAGAAATAGAAAAAAGACAAAAAAAAAAACCAACCAAAAAACACACTGCAGAGGAGTTCCCTAGTGATCAAGTGGTTGGGACTCTTTCACAGCTGTGGCCTGGGGTTGATCCCTGGTCTGGGAACTGAGATCCCATATCAAGCCATTGCACACCACATCCAAATAAAATAAAATAAAATTCCATCAAAAAAAAAAAAAAAAACACATTTCACTGACTTAAACAGGTACGTATACATTACTGTCTATCAAGGAAACAAAGGCAAAACCCATCAAGTTTAATGCTTCCCTTACTGCCCATCTCCTCAGCCCAAGCATCCATCTAACCCAGAGCTTGTGGGTTGAGCAGAGGAGAGACAATGAGAAGCCTCACAGCCTCCCTAGAATTGGGTTTACCTGTGTTTACCTGAGTCAGAGGCAGAAGTGAATTACAGAATCCTGCCTACAGGCAGGGATAAATATGCAATCAGACTTCACCCAGCGGCAGCAGCCGCAGGCAGAGGGGAGCATGTGAGAAGGCAGGGATCAACAGCCAAGCCCCTGAGACAGCATCAGTGGTGATCTCATCCCCACACCCCCTCAGCCTCACCTCCTGCTCCCCGAGTCGGAACACGCTTTCCTGCAGGTCGTCCCTCTCCAGGGGCGTCCGGATCTGTCTGATCAGACGGTCTTCACAGCTCTCCAGCCGAAGCCTGAGGTTCCGAACTTCCGAGATGTAGAGATTGTAAGCTGACTCCTCCTGCTCCTCTGTGAAAGCGCATGTGATATTCAGAAAATACTTTGTTTTCTACTTTCTGGATGCTTTGCTTATGTTCTAATGATGCAGTTTTACTACTGGGCCAGGGCTCATAAATAAATGTGACCAGTTACCATCACGAACCCACCCCACAGATATAAACCTTGAAAGAGTGGACCTTACAATTTACAAAGAGCTAATAAAACTTCCCTCCTGCCACTTCGAGCACCAATATCTGAGTTATGACGTCTAAGGAAAATAATGTATTGCTCCGTTTTAGGTTCACAAACATGTGAATTATATCGGTGGCAATGTAAATTAAAATCCTTTAAAATTAGAGGTAAAGACTGTTAATGTTTAGATGGTTTTAAAGTAAATATGACTACTATAATTTTTTTGTCTCTAAGGAAACTCAAGATTTCCGGATAAAATTTGTATTTAACAAAAGTTAACTAGACAAAAGCTTCACCTTTAACCCCTGTATAAAATCCAGGCTTGATTATGGGACATTTCCACACCTTGCTTTTTCATTAGCTATTAATCTAAATTTGCTCTTTAAAAAAAAAAAAAAAAGAGTCTTGAGGAAAAAAACCCAAGTTTGGTATGTAGAAAAATAACCGAACCTTTTCTGAAACTAAAAGACCATCATTTTGAACGTTACATTACAAAACAATGAAAATGTTTAAAAGGAGATGCATTCAGAATTCATCGTTTGCCATACTCTTTGGTTGGCATCTTTTTATGAATTTGCCATTTGGAAATAAATGAATCCCTCTTTGAATCTCCCTACCCCAAATATGTGTTTAATGTTCCAGTAACTGTTTCTATATGTCACAGGCTGAATGACATCATATACCTAAGATTAGATCGCACTGACAGTCGATAATAGCCTGAACTAACCACCCATGAGGGAAAAAAAAAAGGCATGGGTTCCCATGCTTTACCTCTTTCTGCAGATTTGAGAAGCTCTTGGTAATACTGCTTACATACATTCACCTCCTTTTCCAATTGTGTTATATCGGAGCCTGAAAATATTTGCGATTCCTGGCTATCTTCGAGAAAATCTTCAAAGCGAGATTGTAGATTACTCAGAACTTGCTGGTGTTCACCAGGTAACATTGTCTTTACCTAAAGAAGACCAACGACCCACATAATTAAGTGACGTTGGTACAAGAGGGACATTTAAAATAGGACCAGGAGTTCCTGTTGTGGCTCAGCAGACAAGAATCTGACTAGTATCTATGAGGACACAGGTTGGGTCCCTGGGCCTCGCTGAGTGGGTTAAGGATTCTGGGGTGTAGGTCATAGACATGGCTTAGATCCTGTGCTGTGGCTGTGGTGTAGGCCAGCAGCTACACTGGAATGGATGAGTGTCTGCATGGGCTCCATCCTGCTCCAGAGCTAATACAATATCCACCCCTGCTGAGCAAATAAAATGCCCACTCGGACGGGCTGGATGGACATGCAGCTCTGTACTCACTGAGGCCACGTTGCTGGCTCGAATCCTGTCGATCTCGCTGACGAGGTAGTGCCAGGACACCACGCTCTTCATGTTGATGTGAGACTCGTGCCAGAGCGTCAGGACGTTCTGATACTGCTGCTCGATCCTGAAACAGACGGAAGAGAACTCGGGTGACGCCTTTCCACTCCCTCTGAAAACATGCCACTGCCTTCCTCTGCCTTCAGGAAATGCCCCAGGTTTACAAGCTCTCGGTCCTTCCAATCCTACAGGCCTTGGGGGAAGCAGCAGTTGTTCCTTTAACCCGCAGAGAGACTCCGGGGCCAGCTCTGTGCGGGGCGAAGGCACACGAACCTGTTTGCAAAGTCGACGGCTTCTTTGTTTGGAGGCGGGATGGTGAAGCACACGGCGGGGACCATGGCCTCGTTCCCCGTGGGGCTGATGACCTTCCACTTGGCGCGATGAGAGTTGTTGGCCAAAACGCACTCATCGTCTTTGAAAATGGTGATCTGGTTTTAAAAGAACAGAACAGGCGTTTCTGCCGTGGTGCAAGGGGAGTGGAGGCACCTCTGCAGCACTGAGACGCAGGTTCGATCCCCACTGGGCATAGTGGGTTAAGGCTCTGGAATTGCAACTGTGGCTCATATCTGATCTCTGGCCCAGGAACACCATATGCCACAGGGCGGCCCCAAACAGAAAAAAGAAGAGAAAAAAAAAAGATTAAAAAAAAAAAAAAAAGAACAGAATAACCAAATGAGGGCACTGTGGACTCACCGTCTTCCACACCCAATCTTGGGAATCTTTTTGTACTTTTGAGGTGGAAAACTTGGCCCCTAAATGAGTATTATGACCTCATTTTTTTTGGACCCCTCCCTGCCTGCAAGGCAGCATGCAGAAGTTCCCAGACCAGGGATCAAACCCTCGCCACAGCACTGACAGTGCTGGATCCTTAACCTGCTGAGCCGCCAGGGAACTCCTACCATATCGTTTGTTAAATATCTGAGTAAGGCTGGAAGCCATCTGGGTCCTGGGGTTATGGTACCTCAATTTGTCGGTAGTCACAGATGGCTTTGATGGGAATGGACGTTTTCAGTGAACAGTCAGGGTTTCGTGGCTTTAGCTGAATGATTGTTTTGGCTCTCCCCATCAGGCTGGCTACCGTGCTTTTATACTGCAAAAGCTCTTCTTTCTCTTCCTAGAGAATAAGGAAAATGGATTTTATTTAATTTTTTTTGGTCTTTCTGCCATTTCTTGGGCCCTTGCCGCATCTCGTAGGCAGGCGTCTCACTGTTTTGCTCACTGCTAAACTGTGCCTGGGAGATGAGAACTGCTTAACTAGCATTGATGGAATGAACGACTAAACACACACACACACACACACACACACACACACACACACACAACCCTGCGACAGCATTTTTAACCATTAAGGCAATCACACAGAAAAGCCACATCTGCTGTATTTCTTACCAAAAAGACACAAAAACTGAATTTTCATCTTTCTTTTTTTTTTTCTTTTTTGGCTGTCCCATGGCATATGGAGTTCCCAGGCCAGGGATCAGATCCGAGCCGAAGTTAAAACTGAATGTTTAAATGCTCGCTTGAATGAGCTGGAAATGTCACGAGCACCGATAAAATGTGAGGTTCTGTACCTGCAAAATCTCATAAAGCTCTACCCTCGTCCCCACCACACACCACCGCTGAACCTGGGGCTTTTCAGGGTCCTACCATCGACTCCTGAAGCAGGTCCTCCAGCTTGTGAAGGCTGCTGGACCTGTCGCAGCTGTACTTCCGCTGAATGGCATCCTTTAGATTCCTTAGGTAATCAGCGGCTTCTTTGGCATCATTGAAGAACTACGGAGAGATGAGAACCGGGAGTTAAAGGGTCGGAAATGTCAGCAAAGCCCGGAGCTGTGGGGTCTGAATACAGAGCCCCGTGTGCAGCTCTCCTATGTGGGAACAGAATAAAACCACAAACCGCGTAGCCTAAATCCTTCCTCTAACCAAACACCAGCTCTTGAACTTGGATGACAATGAATGAATGCCCACTGTCAAAGCGTGAGTCTATAGTGCAGCTTGGCCCCTACATTATTTTTGTTGGTTTTTTGTTTTGTTTTTTGTTTTTTTGGCTATGCCCACAGCATGTGGAAGCTCCCAGCCCAAGGGTCAAACCCACGCCGCAACACCACCACCAAATCCTTAAGCACTAGGCCACCACGGAACTTCTGGACCCTGTGTTAGTTTGATTGAAAGTCTGTTTTGCTTTAGGGTCCAATGTTGGTTAAGTGCGGAGTGAAATTGCAAGAATATTTTAAAACTTCGGAAGCACGGGAAGAAAACTCTCTGTAATGAGATGTTTCTTTAAGAAGAGAAGCACGGACAAAATTACGATTTTCTGACATTCTAAGTGGTTTTGAAAGTACTTCCTCCCTTCTAGAATGCTTCTCTTTATCTTAAAGGACATATACCCCTGTATCCCATAAAGACATTTTAGCGGATTTCTCCAGAAATGGAGACGTTTTCTGTAATTCAGCTGGCACTGCAACACTGCGTGGTGACATGGGTCCTGTGCCCCCTACCTCGAAGTAGGCACTGTTGTCCTTGATGTGCTGTTCCACACACTGGCACAGCTGCAGGACCCAGCTCCACTGCGTCTGCATCGCCGCTCGGTAGGCCTGTGGGCAGAACACAGCCGCTGTCACCGTCTGGCCAGTGAGGACACACAGCCTGCCTCCCAAGGGTCTCAGAGCCTCCACTACCTACAGAGGACGAGGGTCCTTCACCAGAGTCAGATGGACAATCGGGCCACAAACCTAAGCACTCCCACCTGCACAAAACCAGTCCTGAAAGCGTGAACATCCTTTTTTTTTCTTTCTTTTTAGGGCCACACCCACAGCATATGGAGGTTCCCAGGCTAGGGAAGGGTCAAATCAGAGCTGCAGCTGCCGGCCTACACCACAGCCACAGAAATGCCAGATCCAAGCTGTGTCTGTGTCCTATACCACAGCTCCCAGCAACGCTGGATCCTTAACCCACTGAGAGAGGGCAGGGATTGAACCCACGTCCTCATGGATACTAGTCAGGTTTGTTCCCGCTCAGCCACAATGGGAACTCCCCTCCAAACATATATTTTTAAATCGGTCCAATTTCTTCCCAATCCTAAGCTTCTTGACATTTTTTCCTAAAATAGATGGAAAAAGCTAACACTAGCTGTTCTTCCACGGAAACCCATGGAACGCTGGAAATGGAGGCAAGCTCTCCTGGGGTTTTGGAAAACCAGCCCCCACTCCCTCCAGGCCAGCACTTCACTGTGGGGAAGCCTCAGCTATGCCTCCTTCGTGGCATTTTCCTTCACTGTTCTTTCCTCTGAATTTTTGCATTAATGGATCATAAAGTACCTGACACAGAAACACATGGTCTGTAGTTTTCTCTTTGTCTGTCTTTGCTTCCAAAACTGGACTGGAAGCTCTCGGGGTGGGGGTGAGTCATTTGCATGTTTTTACCAGCACTGCTTGGGGAGGGTGGAGAAGGGAATATGCAATCCCCCATCGGTGCAATTCTGGAATTATAATAGTTACGATCCTAGGAATTTTGACTGAAAATGTTTTCTACTTGAATTTTTATTGATTTAATAGGTTCATCTTTCATGAAAGCAGAAAAGAACCCCACTTAGTAGAGGCAACAAAAAAATACCCTTTTACAGTTAAGGTGCAATTCACTAGCTTCCAGGAGAGGGCGCCCCAGGGGCTTGCCTGTGTTTCCACCTGGAAAACCACCCCTGCTGCACATGGGCAGTTTTCCGAGCAGAATGCACAGGCATCGCTGAAAAACCTTTCAGCTCATCGTGGTCACGGCACCTGCTCCCTCCAATGAAGCTACTCTGAGTAAACTGGCTAGAAAAGACATATCAGGCATTGTTAAAGAGTATCAGTTTCTTGTTCTCATAAAATATAAAACAGTGTTGATAATTAACTCTCATCGCTGACCCACAAGACAATGGAGGTTAATTAGACAAATTAGATGAACATCTCTACACAAGGTGGGGATAGTTCACACCCACACCTGCCACTCCCATCACGATTCTTGACCGGGAACCACGTTTCCTAGCAGCTTTCACCTCTCTGCTCTAAGGAACACCCCGTGCTTTTAGCGCATCGTTGTACAAACAAAGTACATCCAGACCCTGCAGGTTTCTAATTTCCTTCCCCTTCCCCAGCCCAACATCCTTCCTACTCCTAAGGGGATGAAAACCACAATTTTATGCAAAAGAAGGTCAGCTAAACTCCCAGCGAGGCCTAGAATTTTCCCATCTGGGTGTCATGACGACTTACTTCAGTGGACAAAGATTCCTTGCCTCAGCTGCAGGTCACATTTTCAGCACAGCTTCATCTTTGTTCATTTTCCTTCCATCTGTTCACACTGGCTTCTCCCTGCCCTCTTACATATCCCCCCGCACACATTTACAAAGTCACTAGCTCTAGTAGCTATTAGACCTAAAAATTGAAACACCCACCTCCATCCCACCACGCGGGCAGCCTGGTAAACCCCACATCAACACCCCCCTTCTGGGTGTGAAACAAGTGTGTTAATACCCTGAGGTCTTGCACACGCCTCCCAAAGCAGGTCCCGAACACAAAGAATAAGTTAAGTAATAATAACTAGCACCTCGGAGCACCTGCTGTGTCCCACAAACTGAACTAAGCGCTGCCTTCTCTTCGTCATCACAACTCCACAGGTTAGGAGCCCTCGCCCCCAGTTGGGGCAAGTGAATGGGGTGCGACAGGGCCACTACTGGTGCAAGGTCCCAGAGTCAGGAAGAAATCTGAGTCAAAGCTGGAAGGCCCTTCCCGGTCCCTGGGACGCATCTCTCCGGCCACAGAGAGAACGATTACTGTAAGCAGCGAGGGGGTGACCCATGGAGCAGAACTGAAGACAGATCAGCCTGACTTGACAGAAACAAGGTTTTTCAGCCAGGCTGTCACAGGCGTCTGACAGTGTGCATGTGCCACCACCAGCAATCAAAGAACTGGGGTGGCAATCATCAAATGTCCCCTTCAACCACGGCTGTCACCCTTTCTGACTTACCTCAATGGTTAACCGAGCTGGGTGATTTTCCAGAAGTAGCTGTTCCGCTATCTCCTGCACTGCTTTGATATTTTCTTCCTTTTGATCAAGCTCTCTCATTAACTCCTAATTTAAAGAAAGAGTCGAGAAAGGTGTTAGAGGAAGAAAGACTCGGAAATACCCCCATCCCCACCCAATCACAGAAGCGGCACTCACGGCGTGATATTCGCTCTTCCGGGCTATGTTGGTGTTTCTTTCACTCCAGTCGTAGGCAACTTCCTCCTCTTCTTTTTCATTCAACCAGATGAGTTCATTAGTGGCCCGAGTTACAAAATTATGGAGTGTATCGAGGTGGCGTTCCTGATTCCTAGATGTATTCTTTACAAGGAAAATCACCGTAAGAATTGCATTTTTGCCATGTAGAGATGAGGAAGACGGAAAGTTAAAAAAAAAAAAAAAAAAAAAACACAACTTACCAAGAGTTTTGCATACTGACTCTCCAACCTGTGCAACTTTTCTGTGTAAGTAAGTTTAAGAGGTGCTGTCATCTGGATCTGTAACATGGGATAAAAAGATGGCAGGGTTAGCAATCTTGTTTGGGGGGGGGATATTTTCCTATCACATACATTTTTATTAAAGTATAGTTGATTTACAGTGTTGTGCCCATTTCTGCTATACAGCAAAGTGATCCCATCATACACACATATACATTCTTTTTCTCCTACTATCTTCCATCATGTTCTACCCCAAGAGATCAGATATAGTTCCCTGTGCTGTACAGTAGGACCTCAAGCTTAGGATTCTTAAGCAACTCTGACTCACAGGCAAGGTATCTATTATCCTGTTACAGGGTCTTTAGAGGAAGAGCCAAAGCTGGAATGAAATACATACAGATTTGAAATTCACAGACCTCACTGATCTTAGCTTCTTTGAGGCTGGCTTCAAATTCTTCAATAGCTCGGTGAACATTTTTATGATTCTCTAAATGGCTTTCAACACTCGGCAGGTCTGATCCCCACTCTGTGCGGTCCAGCTGCACCTTCAAACAGAAAAATATGAGGTTAAAAAAAACAAAAAAACAAAAAAGCAACCTGGGAGCGGGAAAGCCTGAAACTCTCAGATAAAGTAAAGGTTTTTTACCTGCATCTCATCAACCCAATTCAACAGATCCTGAACAAACTTCATGTTGATTTCCTCTTCGGTTAAATTCTGATCCAGCAGAGATGACTTCATAAGAGGCTTTCGAATCTGCATCAGCTTCAGAGTCTGCAGTGAATTTGTCTCTACCCCTGAGCTGAAATTTGGAAGCACTCCAGATGGGAAGCCAGGTGTATACGCAGGAGTGACAGATGGGGTCAGGCGGGAAGTCAGGCCCGAGGTCACACTGGGTGGGGTCAGGGAGGGCGTCAGCCCTGAGTTCAGACTGGAGTTCATGGTCTGTGCGAATCCCGAGTTTAAACTCTGCGTGATTCCTGAGATCATGAGCCTCGTCTGCTCTGTCGTCAGCACGCGGCCTTTGCTGTACATTGAGGAACATTCATTCCTTAAGGCCATGATGTCATCGCGCAGTTTTGCCACTCTGAAAAGAACGTCAAAAGCGTTAAGCTAAGACAGAAGAGACAGTTTTACAGAAAGTGAACCCTAATGTAAACCCAGGACTTTGATTAACAAAATTGTATCTGTCAATATTGGCTCAGCAGTGGTAACAAGTGCAGCACACAATGCAAGATGGTAATAATGGGAGAGAGGTTTTAGGGGGTATAGGAACTCAGTACTTGTTTTTCTGTAAACCTGAACTGCACAAACAACCTCTATTTTAAAACACCATTGTAATCACATGGATAAAAGTTTGCATCATTTGTGTGTTGACCTATGAGCACTTCCCATCTTATCACACACTCCTCATAACTACAAGATACAATAATTCTACACTAGGATATGAGCCTTCTCCTATTATTTGGCACCTAGGAGTCCAAATTTTTGTTACTATAAAATATTTCCGATGTGAACAAGGGCTTTCCCCCATATTTATTTAGACATTTTCCACATTTAGAATATTACTATAGATTCCTAAAAGTGGAATTACTGGATCAAAGCATCATCTATCATTTCTGCTTTCTACATACCTCACATCTTTAGATATTTACATATGTATAATATATAGTACACCTCCTAAAAGGTTCCATTCCTACCCCCAAATCCACTTCACAGAGATACAGATTTTTGTATACATATTTTTCCAATATTTTGTTAGCAAAACTGAGAAGTTGACTTAAAAGATAATTTTCTTTCATTTTTCCTCTCTCCAGTATCACACATGAATATTTCAACTGTACATTAGTGACTACAGCATTAAATATTATGTGTATCATAAAGCTTTTTCTATTACTCATCTTTGAGCGAAACGTAGTTAACGAAACAGAACAAAACTAATGTGATGCCCATTTTCAACAAAAAAGAGCATAAGAAATATGTCATACATTTGTCACTCTCTACATTCCCATATTCCAAGTGCCATGAAATGGTCACACAGATGGACAGGACAGGGATGACAAGAAACACACTTACCTCTGTACCAACTGGTCTGCCTGGTAGTATTTTCCATCAGTAAGAATCTGTACATCAATTACATGCTGGCGTAAAAGGTTCTCGCATTCCAGGATATACCCGGCAACTTCTGCTTCATTCTGAAACTGCACCCCTGATTCTAATCGTTTAGAATCCTGAATTTCAAAAGAACTCAGTATCAATTCTGCGAACAAGTATCCAAACTTGCCTCAAATAAAAGAGTGGACAGAATCTCAGATTTTTTGTTTTCCCTTTTGGAAAACATGTTTTCCCTTGGAAGAACAAAACGATCAGAATCTTTAACAAACTGTACGTTTCAGGACACAAACTGACTAAGGTTATGCCAAGTTTTAGTTCATGGGGATGCAGAGACCCCACCCTCACCCCAACCCCCAAAAGTTCCTGATATTAACGTACAGCCTGGAGAGCGTTTCGGGCAAGTAACAGTTTGTCTTCACAGACGACGCTGTCCCTCTGAACTCGGCTCGCAATCTGCTGCAACATTTCCAACCTGAAAGAAGGGAACGCATGAAATCAAGCCTCTCCCTTAGAAGTCAGAAAGGTCGCCGTTCCTGAAAAACACCGCCTTGTGAAAGAAAAACGCCGTCCCACGCCACGAAGCCCGTACCTGTGTCCATCCAAGGATTCATTGCCAAAGCTAATGCAGGAGTTGACCAGGGTCGGACCACAATGGACGGAGAGGAAGTTTTCATTTGAATCGAGACTCGTCCGAGTGCTGGTGGTGTTACTAAACACAGAGTCGCTGCTACGGTAGCTGTAACTACTGCTATGCATCCTGACCCTGAAATGATGCTCTTCCTTCGAGCAGGAATAGGAGCCTCACAAATACACGGTCTGCGTCTAGTCTAATGGTGAAAAGCGGCAGCAGAATGTTCCAGCGTTTAATGGCTCCTTAAATAGGACCTAACATGCATATTCAATACTCAGCAAATAAGATGCTAATAACCACTCAGAAGAATCTTGCCTCCAGCCAGGCTTTTGCTGGCTGAAGGCTGCCTTTTGCAGCCAGCACGAAAGCCCTACATGTAAGGACAAGGCCGGCTGACGGGCGTCACTGGAAAAGACTTGCCAAATATTTTCACCAAGCGTCACCCACTTAACAACCACCACAAAAACAATTCCGATGCCTCACAGAAGCCCAGGTACACTTCATTAAGATTTACTCTGGCAATACCCATTCATCAGCTAAAAGAACACAAACAGTCCATCCTAGCCTGGTCAGTGCCTTTTGCAAAAGGCCAAGTCTACAATGAAAAACAGAGTTGAAATCTGATACTTAAAAACACCTACCAACAAATGAGTTAGACTAGAAGCAAAGGCCCTCTCCTTTTAAACTACCATGGGGTCTGCTGATTAGGTTAAAGTAAATTATCCGTTTACCTTTCTTTATCCGAATTCCCCGAATGTTATGTCTAATCTTAGTATTTTTCATTTATTTTATATTTTTAAAAGCCAAGACGCTAAGAAGACTACCAATGCAATGCTTGCAAGGTTACTTTGTCCGTGCTTGTTTTTCCTTCCTCTAGGTTATTAACTGGCATACGATCATTGGCTCTTTCCCATTTGTCTTTGACACACTCCCAGGCCACATGGCTATTATTTTGCAATAGAGTCAATGCCAAAAAACTTGTTGCATCAAGAAAAATGAAGGCATTTATCCAGCCAAGCTCCTAAATAATTTCCTACCCTCCAACACTGCAAAGCCCAACTGCTGCTTCTCCACCTGGGGGAATACTTTTCTTTTCAGAAAGTAAGAAAGGGGAATTTGAGAGTGAGGTGTCAAATGTGGTTAGTACACAGAATAAAGCACCAGGAGCTCCCATTGTGGCTCAGTGGGTTGCAAACCTGACTAGTATCCATGAGGATGTGGGTTCGATCCCTGGCCTCACTCAGTGGGTAGGGATCCAGCATTGCCATAAGCTGTGGTATAGGTTGCAGACACTGCTTGAATCCCGTGTTGCTGTGGCCGTGGCAGTGTTCTGTCAACTTCTCTCCTGACATTTGTTAAGCAA
This sequence comes from Sus scrofa, assembly GCF_054392235.1. Classification (NCBI taxonomy): domain Eukaryota; kingdom Metazoa; phylum Chordata; class Mammalia; order Artiodactyla; family Suidae; genus Sus; species Sus scrofa. The sequence continues at coordinate 37,683,927 of NC_139389.1, read as the reverse complement.
TTGTTGTGTGCCAGAAAATGAACTCATCCTTTTATAGACATACTTACCACCACCAAATGCAGTAGATGCTATCCTATCCTGCTCATAAAGGAGGAAACTGAAGCTTAGAGAGGTTAGTGAGTCTAAGATCACATGGCTTAGATGACATCACTTACATGTGGAATCTAAAATATGGCACAGATGAACCTGTCTACAAAACAGAAACAGACTCACAGACATGGAGAACAGGCTTGTGGTTGCTGGGGCGGCGGGGGGGTGGGGGGAGGGAGTGGGATGGACGGGGAGTTTGGGGTTAGTAGATGCAAACTATTGCATTTGGCATGAATAAGCAATGAGGTCCTGCTGTACAGCACAGGGGGCTCTATCCAATCGCTTGTGATAGAACATGATGGAAGATAACATGAGAAAAAGAATGTATATCTATGCATAACTGAGTCACTTTGATGTGCAATAGAATTGGCACAACATTGTGAATCAACCGTAATTTTTAAAATTAAAAAAAAAAAAAAAAAAAACCACCAACACACAACAAAAATAGAAGACCACACTGCTTGGAAACTGAGCTAATAATTCCCCTGGGAAGGACTCGCTCCCAAACCTTGAATCACAGTCTTTTACTACCATACATGAAAACGCAGCTGCTCTTCAGACCACTAGCATCTACTCCATATCCCTTCCTGACATCCTTTTATTTCAAATGATAAGCTAAGCATCTCTGTTTAATCACCCAGAATCATCTCCTCCACAAACGGCCCATCCTGGGTATTGTTAACAAGTTCTGGTTCTAATGATCCAGTTATGTGCTTCGACAAGTGTGCCATCACAAGCTGAACAGTGGCCTGACAAGTCAGGCCTGCCCCACATCATCCATGGGAGGTCACGGGGGCAAAGAGAACCCTGTGTACCCAGGGCCTCTGGGTAGCAGGCACGGTGTTAAGTGCCGGCAACACAGGGACAGAAAAACCAGGAGTCTGTCTCCACCTTGTCAGAACTCACGACTGTGGACAGGCAGCCGTTCATCAAACAACTGCAGACACAAATGCAAAATTACAACGCGTGTCCATGGGAGACTGAGGACCAAGACCCGTGAACCGGCCGGGGAGACCCAGGGGAGGTGCTCGAAGGGAGGGGAGGGTGAGACAGGCTTCCCTCCCGAGGGGTAGATGTGCAAAGATCCCGTCAGCAGGGTGGCTGTGCCCTGGCGCATCAGAGCTGGGGCAGGGCCAGGGGGTGATGCCGGGCCCCACCCTGTAAGGCCAGCCCGGGGGACCAGACCCCAAGTCCCACACACCCCGAGTCAGCCTGGGACACAAGGACAGTGATGGAGACAGACCCATCCAGAGGACCAAGGATCATGCATTTCTAGAGGCTTGAACCTGCGTTGACTGAGCTTCCTCGAGACGCCACCTCACTGCCCTTCCGACCAGGTTTCCTGCCCTGGAGCCAAACCACAGCAATGAACAAAAGAAGTTCACTGTTGAGCTATGCTGTGCAGGTATGAGCATCCGGGTCCCAGGACCCTGATTGGCCTTAAGACCGTAACCACCGCCTTAGGTGACACTTCTGTTCACACACAGCCTAGGCCCTCTGTGACCCTGGCTTCACTGACTCGCATCAAACCTCAGACAAGAGCTTCTAGATGCGGAAATGGAGGACCAGAGAGACCGAGTGACTTCTCCCAGGACACACAGCCCAGCCAAAGGCCAAGGATAAATGTCAGTCCCGGGCTGGCCTGTCCCCAAAGCCAAAGTTCTCCCCGAGCGCCCGCCACCTGCCCGCTCACCTCTCCACCTCGGGCCGCAGGGCCTTCTCCCTCTCGAGCATGGCGATGATGAGCTTCCCCCACTCCTTCTCCACGTCGTTGGGGTGGTAACCTTGAAGCAGTTTGATGCGTCCGAACTCGATCCAGATCTAGGGGGAAGCACAGAAAAGGCCCTGTGAAGCCGGGACGTAAAAACCCACGTTCCCTAGAGAAAGACCATAAAATAAACATTGTCTGTCAATACAAAGGAAGTTTCTCTCACCTCTAACAATTTATACAGGCGTTTAATTTTTGATTTTTCTGTCTCCTTCGGTGGGATTTCTGTTTCTTTAAACTGTAAATACTGGTTATAAAGTGCCTAAAATGAAAGGGGAGGCAAATGAGCAAACTTCAAAGACCTATTTTCATGATCACATCACGTAAGGTCACCACTGCAAGTGCTATCTGCTCTGTTGCCTGCCTTTGGTGGAATTCCTTTACCAAAGTGACAGGGAGTTCCCCGGTGGTGGGGTGTTGCCAATGCTATGGAGTGGGCTCAGTCCTTGGCCCTGAAACCGCCACATGCCAAGAATACAGCTAAAAAAATGAAATAAACTGATATTCGAGAGCACCACTGACTCCCAGCCAGGTGGTGGCCAGGCTGTATGGGGTCGGAGGAGGGTGTGATGACTGGTCTGAGCCCTCACCCCACTGGGATCTGCACAGTCAGGACCAGGGCCATGTCCACTCTGGCCCTGCTAACAGCCTCCCATCGTCCAGACGAGAAGACAAGACGCAGAGTTCCCATGGTGGCACAGCCAAAAGGAATCCGACTAGGAACCAAGAGGTTTTGGGTTCGATCCTTGGCCTTGCTCAGTGGGTTAAGGATGTGCCGTTACCATGAGCTGTGGTGTAGGTTGCAGACGCGGCTTGGATCCTGTGTTGCTGTGGCCGTGGTGTAGGCTGGCAGCAACAGCTCCGATTAGACCCCTAGCCTAGGAACCTCCACATGCTGAGGGTGCGGCCCTAAAAAACGACAAAAGAGAAAAAAAAAAAAAAAGACAAGATTCACTTTCCAAACCCTGTATTTGAGCTTTTTGTTTTTGGAAAAAATAATCTGACGACTCCCATGAAAGGGGTGCTGGGGTCATCTCCTCTATTTCACACGGTCTATCCTTTTTAAAATTTTGTGACCAAACCCGAAGGATAAGGAAGTTCCTGGGCCAGGGTCTGAGCCACAGCTGCAGCCTACACCACAGCCACAGCCGCAGCAACACCGGATCCTTAACTCAGTGCCCTGGGCCAGGGATCAAACCTCAACTCCGCAGTGACCTAAGCTGCTGTATTTGGACTCTAAACCCACGGTGCCATAGTGGGAACTCCCAGTTTCATGGTCTAGTCTTGAAAACAAAATTTTTTTTTAATGGCTGTACCTGCAGCACATGGAAGTTCCCAGGCTAGTGGTCGAATCAGAGTTGCAGCTGCCGGCTGCTGGCCTACACCACAGCCACAGCAACGCCAGCCCTGAGCCACATCTACAATCTATGCCACAGTTCATGGCAAAGCTGAATCCTTGACCCAGGAGCAATGCCGGGGATCAAACCCACATCCTCATGCATGCTTAACCTGTTGACCCACAACAGGAACTCTGAAAGCAGAATTCTTATTGGACAGACAGGACCAAAAATTTGATTTCGATGTCCCATTGGCCCAGTGAAGCAGACGTTATGGTAAATGATGAAAGATGCTACTATGTGCTGCTATCATTATAGAAGGTTGAAACATATAGTTCATATAATATCTACATAATTTATAGATATTAGCTTGGGACTCTCTTAAATATATGTTTATCATACTTATTTAAAAGGACCTGGGAGTTCCCACTGTGGCACAGTGGTTAACGAATCTGACTAGGAACCGTGAGGTAGCCGGTTTGATCCCTGGCCTTGCTCAGTGGGTTAAGGATCCGGTGTTGCTGTGAGCTGTGGTGTAGGTTGCAGATGCGGCTCGGATCCCGTGTTGCTGTGGCTGTGGCATAGGCTGGCGGCTACAGCTCCAATTAGACCCCTAGCCTGAGAACCTCCATATGCCATAGGTGCAGCCCTAAAAAAACAAAAAGACAAAATAAAAACAAATAAATACATAAAACGACCTTATAAGGATTATACTGATAAGCTGTCTTCACATTCAATAAACATATACAATTATTACATCCTGATTCGTGCTGCTTTAAAACAAATCCCTTCAATTATCCAGGCAGACACATTTCTCTGAAGGATTCCATTCAATGTTTTTGCTGGCTAAGAAAACTGATAATCCCCCATGATACTTTTCCTGTGTCCTGTCCTGTCCTAGACACCAAGCAAGGAATCTGTGTAGTCACCCCAACTTCTCTAATAACTTATGAATCTGCATTAACCAGAAGCCAGCACACATGTACTCAAATGTCCCCGACACCAGGAACCCATCTGGAAAGAAGCGGAACTTGAAATCTGAAAATTGTTTTAAACTCAAAATGCAACATTGTAGGAGCCCGTCGGTGAGCAAGCACGGAATGCTGTCCTGGGCGCTAAGCGCTGTTTGCAGAGATGTGGTGACAAAAAGGGGCAAAGGGTTCCTGCCCGGAGAGGTCCCTGTCTACGCAGGCGGACAAACAACTCGGGGAAATTAAAGAGCATCCAGGAGACACAGGAACTTCATGCCAAGGACAAACCCCCTGTGGCAGCAGGAGTGAAAGCTGCTCCACAGACATTCGGGGCAGACGCGTGGTCATCACTACCTTCAGCAGGGCCCACCCTGGTCAGTGCCCTGGGTTTTTGCAATTTTAGTCTGGTCAGAACAATATCTACCATTCGAGGAATTCGATGATATTCACATGACCCATTTCTTGAAACACAGGATACTACGTGGCTATTAGAAATCCAAAGGGACAAAATGAGACACTTTATCTTCTGTATGTTTACACATGTGCCGTCTCGCAATATTTCAATAACGTCTCTGCCTCAGAGAGACGGCCCCGAGTTCTTAGGTAGCCGTGAATGTTCTACTAAACCATGAACTCATTCAGGCTGGAGCCGGGTCTCTAGTTTCAAGTTCATGGAGAAATATTGTATGTATCTCTGGCCATGCAATAGAAGCCTCTAAGGCCGGTTTGTAGCAGGATGTGACCACAGGCACACGCCCGCCTCTGTCCCGTTGACAGGCTTCTCACTCCCTGCTGCCTCGGCCACCTGCTGGCTCCAGGCGCCTCTTCTGCACCCAGAACCACCTGGCAATGCCACTTCCAGAGACCCTCACAAATAAACCTTAGAACCTGCAACAATTCAGACCCAAAGGACTATGAGTTTCTTTAGGATGTTGCTGCTCTTACGCTTTCACTACCGATGTTTACATGCATATTCTCTTATAATAGATGAATAAATAATCTGCCTACCCTGCCAAGCACAACTTTTCTTTTCTTATTTTTTGTCTTTTTGCCTTTTCTAGGGCTGCTCCCGCAGCATATGGAAGTTCCCAGGCCAGGGATCCAATTGGAGCTGTAGCCACTGGCCTACACCAGAGCCACAGCAATGTGGGATCCAAGCCGCATCTGCAACCTACACCACAGCTCACGGCAACGCCAGATCCTTAACCCACTGAGCAAGGTCAGGGATCGAACCCTCAACCTCATGGTTCCTAGTTGGATTCATTAACCACTGAGCCACGATGGGAACTCCCCAAGCTCAACTTTTCTTAAATTTCTGATATTACAGAACTATGTTAGCATCATTTAACAGTTTCATAATAAACGCAATCACACTCAATATCTGTAAGGACCCAGACCTTTAGTTCCACAGGGTTATTAGGGAATGTTCTCTCGGACATGGTGGTCACGTGGTGTCGGATCCACTGGATGAGGTAGTTGACCATGTTCTGGTATTCGATCCACTTGACTTCAACATCCTAGAACAAGAAGACGACAGACAAGGTCCACGTCTGCAGATCGGGACACTCTCATCCAAGCCAGTTTAGTCAGCAGTGGATCAGTGCATTGACGCGTCCTTAAGCCTGACAGAGAGGACCAGCTGAAGGCTTTCTTACTGTCCCCATTCTTTTCACCCCAATAGCTTTAAGGACACAGTGTCAACACCTGACCCCTAAGACTCTGATCCAGGGACAGAGGCTGCCTGAAGCACTGGGTTAAGAAAGTTTCTGAGGCTACATTGAAACATAGCAGAACAAACACTGTGATCAATGCAGGGTGTTTTTCAGGCACTCAAAAGCATCCATAAGCTGGGTCAGGTGCCCTCTCGGCCAGCTTCTCCAAGGCCACTGTATGGCTGACACTCAAGAGAGCTACAAATACATAGGGAACTAGACAGGAATGAAAATTACGGGAAAAAAGTATCTGGCAGGATCATTCAAGTACTCATTAAGCAAACTTTTCAAAAAATGTTAGACACTGGAAGATTGTCAGCAGCTATGTGAAATTAAGTATTTGATGAGTGTTCAGAGTACTGTCCTAAATGCTGTAATAAAAACACAATACTTTAACTCATGATGCCTTTTTCTTTTTTTTTTTTCCATCTTTTTAGGGCCACACCTGTAGCACATGGAAGTTCCCAGACTAGGGGTTGAAACAGGAACTCTTTGATAAAAGGCATCATGGGAGTTCCCATGGTGGCTCAGCGGTAACAAGCCCAACTAGGATCCATGAGGATGTGGGTTCGATCCCAGGACTTGCTGTAGCCACCAGCCTACACCACAGCCACAGCAATATGGGATCCAAGCCACGTCTGCGACCTATACCACAGTTCACCGTAATGCCGGATCCTTAACCCATTGAACCAGGCCAAGGATCAAACCCGTGTCCTCATGGATCCTAGTCAGGCTCGTTACCGCTGAGCCACCATAGGAACTCCCATGATGCCTTTTATCAAAGAGTTTCTGTCTAGATGAGGAGGCAAGAGAGAGTCATAATATAAACAGTGACTACAGATGTGCCTCAAAACGGTCACTGAAGGCTTCCTGGGAGAGGCAATCCCTGGGCAGGTGTGCGATATTGTTGGTGGGTGACAGGAAGGACCAGAAAAAAGATGGGGGTGTCCCAAGGGAGCCAGGACCCTGAAACAGAAGGACCCTGAAACAGAAACACCCTGGGTACCACAAAGGGCTCGTGTCGGGCACGTCACAGGTGAGACACAGGTACACAGAAGTGACATATGGAGAACCATGGATGTCACAACATCTGGACAAGGTTTAACCTTGCAAGCCACACAGAGCCACAGAACGTTCGCAAGCTAAGTTTTGGCATGACGTGCAGAACTGATGAGAAGAGCAATGGAGACAGTAAACCCTCAAGCAAGCTCCCCTCCTCATTTCAGCGATGCCACAAGAACATTCTGGAGCAACGCTCAACCCCCATCACTGGCAGACCCTGGAGCAGAGGACAAGCACAGAGCAAGTGACTTGGGGACCAGCCTTTGAGAGAAAGGACAGGAGAGAACAAAACTAAAACTGTAGCATACAGGAGTTCCCACTATGGCGCAAAGGGATCAGCCGCGTCTCTGCAGCACCAGGACACAGGTTAGTTAGATCCCGGCCTGGAACCGTGGGTTTAGCATCTGGTGGCTTAGGTCATAACTGCAGCTCAGATGTGATCCCTGGCCTGGGAACTCCATAAGCCACAGGGCGGCCAGAAAAGAAAAATAAGAAGAGAAAAGGAAAGACAGAAAAGAAAAGCGAAAAGAGGAGAGGAGAGGGGAGGAAAGACAGCAGCAGCACACAGAGGCGAAATAAGATGCCAGAAAGCCGAGCTCCGAATCTCCAGCGTGCAATAACATGCGGGAGGAGTCTGCAGGAGTGAGCAGCCAGGGTGAGGTGGGGGGGGGGGCCCTCCCAAATGCACGTGTACGGGGTTCCTGTCCCCCCAAATGCACACGGCACCTGCCAGCAGAACCAGCACAAAGTACACGGCTGAAGGCTGAAACCAACTGCATAGAGAAGCAGGGGGCGAATAAAGCCTCCAAAGCTCCCTGCCAGAGACCTCACCCTGCTACAAAGTAGCTGAGAGTTTGGTAAAAACCAAATCCCCTTCCTCTGGGCCTCACTTTTATTATCAGAAAACAGTGCAAACCATCTCATCTCCTGGGATCACAGAAGTCCGCCTAGAAATGATCACAAACCTGTGTGTGATATTCTACACACAGAGATGGCTCTCAAAGAGGGCGGCTGGAAAACAGCGGCAAGGTACGAAAGAGAATCTGCAAGTTGAGGGGTTGCAGCTTTTATTTATAAGATGCCATGCAACTCTCAAGTGCCTGTTTTATTTATGACAGAGAAACGTTTGTCCATTACACCTGAATTGTCGTGGTAGAAGGGTGTCCTTCAAATGCACACAGTATTCATTCATTTAGTAGCCTATTAACGTGAATCCTTGAAAAACTATCTGACATTTTTTTTTTAATCTTTTTTTTTTTTGTCTTTTTTTTTTTTTTTTTGCTATTTCTTGGGCCGCTCCTGCAGCATATGGAGATTCCCAGGCTAGGGGTCGAATCGGAGCTGTAGCCACAGGCCTACGCCAGAGCCACAGCAACGCGGGATCCGAGCCGCGTCTGCAACCTACACCACAGCTCACGGCAACGCTGGATCCTTCACCCACTGAGCAAGGGCAGGGACCGAACCCTCAACCTCATGGTTCCTAGTCGGATTCGTCAACCACTGCGCCACGACGGGAACTCCTGACATCTAAAATCTATAAAAAGCTGGGGAGTTCCCATTGTGGCTCAGCGTAAACGAACCTGACTAGTATCCTGAGGACACAGGTTCGATCTCTGGGCTTTGCTCAGTGAGTTAAGGATCCAGCATTGCCGCGAGCTATGGTGCCAATCCCGCATTGCTGTAGGCTGGTGGCTATACCTCCAATTCAACCCCTAGCCTAGGAACTTCCATATGCAGCAGGAGTGGCCTTAAAAGGCAAAAATAAAATTAAAAATTAAAAAAATAAAATAAAATCTGTAAAAAGCACTATGAAAGAATTCGGTCAACTGGTCCTTTCTGAGTCAGAAGCCTCAGGTGGAAAGCTCAATACTCACATTTGCACTGATGCCTTCGCCGCCCTCGGGGACTTTGGGAAACGCATCATAGAGAGACGACACATAAGTTATTACTGACTTTTCATCAGGTGAGGAGACATCAACATCTAAAAGCAGCGACAGGCATTATCTCACAATGCTGGTCAATCACTCTGGATCAGACTTTCCAGCCGGCCCATACCTGGTCAAGGTAATCACTCACCTTCTGGATCCAGAAGTCGAATAACACCGATTTTCTCTGCTACGTAGAAAGCGTGCTCTAAATTTGCAAGGTTGCTTTGAACAGCAACAGTATTCATGTCTATCAGGTCAGGCCTAGGAAAAAATTCAGCACATCAGTGATGTTTCTCACGTGCCAATTCAGCATGACATTTACATGTGTATCTCTTGACATCACAAGCCCTGCAAATCTTCATACTAAGCCTGAGTTGAAATATAGAATTTTATTTATTTATTTATTGTCTTTTTAGGGCCTCACCCGCAGCCTATGGAGGTTCCCAGGCTAGGGGTCGAATTGGAGCTATAGCCGAGGGCCTACACCATAGCTATAGCAACGGGATCTGAGCTGTGCCTGCGACCTACACCAAAGTGCATGGCAACGCCGGATCCTTAACCCGCTGAGCGAGGCCAGGGATCGAACCCGCCACCTCATGGTTCCTAGTCGGATTCGTTTCTGCTGCACCACGATGGGAACTCCGAAATATAGAATTTTAGAATCACGGACATAGAAAAGAGATTTGTGGTTGCCGAGGGGGAGGGAGAGGATGGAGTCGTGGGATGGACGGGAGTCTGGGGTTAGTAGATGCAAACTATTCCATTTACAGCAGACAAGCAATGAGGTCCTGCAGTACAACACAAGGGACTCTATCCAGTGTCTTGGGATAGAACATGATGGAAGATGATAGAAGAAAGGGAATGAACACGTATGTAGGACTGAGTCACTGTGCGGTACAGCAGAAACTGACTCAACACTGTAAATCAACTACACCCCAATAAAAAATAAATCTAATTAAAAAAAGAGGAAATACAGAGGTTTTTTTGTTTGGCTACACCCATAACACGTGTAAGTTCCCAGGCCGGGGACTGACCCTGCACAGGACGTGAGCAGCTACAGTGACAATGGCACATCCTTGAACTGCTAGGGCACCAGGAAAGTTCCCAAATACAGTATTTCATCCAACCTTGAACACTGTTCATTTCTCTCAGAAACATCTGTGCACCAAAGTCAAATGCAGCAAAGAAAACAGAACAACTTCAGCATAAGCTCTCAGCAAAGTGTACAAATTCCTCATGATCAGAATATATCTGCTGATCTGTGCTGCGCAGCCTGTTTAAGCTCCACCACTTGAAGATGATCCTTTGAATCCTAGAAGCAATTTCTCTGTGTTTCCTCCCAAACACAAAGAGCTTATGCCAGGGCACTGTCACCCCCAGGACACCCCCACGCGGGTCGCCCTGTCCTGTCACTGCTGTTTTCCAAACCTTCTCATCCTGGAAGCAGAGATCAAGCCCACCTCCTCTGTGAGCTCTGTTAGTTAGAGCTCACTAACCTTCCCAGCCCTTGTTTTTCTCCTTCTGTTCCCTGAATTCCTTAGAGTCCCGGGCCTGTGCCAGTTAACGGGACCCTTGGAATAACCATCTACTTCTTTGCCCGATCAATTCACTGTTCAATGTGCAGGCACATCCTGTTGATCCCAATGGGTCAACTGAAGAGAGCAGGAACCAGGTGGGTTTTGTTTTGTGTTTTTTAATAATCTTTTTTCTTGAATACAAAGCCCTTATAAATATGGTTCAGTTATTCATTCAATCATTCTCTTTGGTGCCAGAACAGAATGCTAACAAAAGGGACAAAATGACTATCCCAATTTTCATACATGACACTTTTTTCATTTGTTTGACAGTAATTCACCTTCACAAGCATGCATTACTCACACACGAGACTTTTCACCTCTTTCTAATGTGAGACTTCCATGACCCTCCAAATAAACCACAGGGATGAAGTAAAGCTAGTCGTCGTAGCTACATACAGACAACAACAAATTTCCCAGGAGTTCCCTGCAGGCCTTGCGGGCTCCTTAAGGACCCGGTATTGTTACTGCTGTGGCTCAGCTCACTGCTGGGGCACAGGTTCCATCCCTGGCCCCGGGAACATTTGCAGGCCACGGACACAACCACCAAAAAGGAAAAAAAAAAAAAAAAAAAAAAAAAAGCACAGACTTCCTAAGGACTCCTCGAATAAGAAGTTGGAAACTTAACTTGAGGCCAAGAGCCAGTCAGGAAACTTTCCTCTCAAAAACAAAGCACTGAAGAATGCAGAAACAAATGTGAAAACTTAAGTAAAGCCTTCAGAAAGGGTGGTACCCACCCCCTAAATCTCTGAGTAAGAACCTGTTTCTCAACTTTCAAGGAAAGGCTCCCTGCACCTCCAGGGGTGTTCGGTTTGTCTCCAAATAACCCCAAGGGGATCCGCAGGAAGGGTGGGAGGGCCGGGCAGAGGGAGGATGAAATAAAGGCTGTTTACAGGAGGAGCTCTTGGGAAACATCTCGCTCATCTCAGGAAGGTAAACAGCAATATGTGTCATTATTTTTACCTAAAGAAAGCCACTTAGAGCTTTAAAGCACTTTGAAGTGTTCGCAACCTTGAAACATAGCTACTGACCCACTGCCCAAGAATTATGGGGAAATTCTTCAGCGCTTTTCACGTTGCCACCAATGACTGCTGAAAAGGGACCCTCCCTTTATCACAGACACAATCTACTGACAACAAGAGGTACATACACGACATGCCTCCAAAAAACCCGTATTTTGAAGAATCTGCCAACTTCACGATACTAAACAGGTCTGTATAAGTCTAGACAAAAACAAACATCTGGAGTTCCCGTCGTGGTGCAGTGGTTAACGAATCCGACTGGGAACCATGAGGTTGCGGGTTCGGTCCCTGCCCTTGCTCAGTGGGTTGACGATCCGGCGTTGCCGTGAGCTGTGGTGTGGGTTGCAGACGCGGCTCGGATCCCGCGTTGCTGTGGCTCTGGTTAGGCTGGTGGCTACAGCTCCGATTAGACCCCTAGCCTGGGAACCTCCATATACCACGGGAGCGGCCCAAGAAATAGCAAAAAGACAAAAAAAAAAAAAAAAAAAAAAAAAAAAAACACACCTGAAGTTCCTAAAACTGTTGCGCATCCATGAAGTTCAGACCTTTTGGAGAACTAAAACCCAGCGTTTCTGAGTTTGCCAAACCGCTCAACAAGAGAGGACACGTCGCCCTGCAAAGCCTGCCTTCAGCAAAGGGGGTAAACACTGAGTAATCCCCAGAATGAATACGGTCATTGAAGAAGCCCGGGCTCCACGGGAGGATAACACACAAAGCCTCCCTCAGAATGACACAAAAGCAGCCCTGTCCGATGGCGGGCAAGTCCCCGCTTTTGCCACGATGGTTAACTCTGCCGTGGAACCAAACCGGCAGTGGTTTTCCCCCAATAAAAGGCTGAAGTGGACAAAAATCAATGAGGCAAAAAGTGCCTTAAAACAATGAGAAAGCAGCACTTGAATGTCAGAAACCCGCCCTCCTCTGGGGGCTCCTTTTCAGCCTCCTGGCTGCCGGGCTCAGGCAGGTGCCAGAAGCTTCCAGAAGCCCCTGTGCTGCGAGCCTTCCTCACTTCCTTCCCAGCCTCACTGGGATCATACCACCTTTCAAAAGGTCGGCAATTCTCCACACACAGAGGATTTATAGTTTCATCCCGAAGGTTCCATTTCACCATCTCGTCTCCTTTTTGTGGAACTTTGACAGGAAATTCTCTGTTCCCATCTTAGGTCTGACCAAGCAGAGACAAAAGGTGAGCGACTTGGCTCCTGTATTAATCACAGATAGTTCAGCACCACCTCTTCTAACGTCCCTGTTTTCTCAAAACGACTCAAAATCATAGAATGAAATCCTGGGTCACCCAGGCTTTTTACAGAAAATACAGCTTACTTGTATTATTCTGTGAAAATGCAACATTTGCTAAATGACTCCGACACATCCTGGGCAGCACTTTTAAAAAACATAAATTTATATCCTACCTCCATCCCATGAAATCAATAAAAAGAACTGACAAAGAAAGAAAACAGGAGGTGACCACATACATTTTAAATAGTAAGTATAAAACCAAGATAAGGCCATATGATACTGTTGAAATTAAGGCCAAAAAGGAAAGAATACTGCCGGGCACGCTTAGAGCCTTTAATTTGTTCCAAAAACACAGGACAGAAAGGTGTCAGACAAAATGCCCAGTGTCATAACACAAAATAATTTTGGATAGAAATAACGCTTATCTTTATCCAATATCCATCCTTTTTTTTTTCTTCTTCTTTTTATGGCCATACCCGCAGCATATGGAAGTTCCCAGGCCACGGGTTGAATTGCAGCTGCCAGCTTACGGCACAGCCACAGCAACACAGGACCTGAGTGGCGTCTGCAACCTATGCCACAGCTCACGGCAACACCGGATCCTTAACCCACTTAGCGGTTCGATCCCTGGCCAGGGATCAAACGTGCATCCTCATGGATACTAGTCAGATTTGTTTCTGCTGCACCACAATGGGAACTCCCATCCAACATCCATCTTAAAAGACCATTCTCCCTGGACGAAACAGACACACATGCACCCACAAGTACACACAGGTGTATGTGTGGCACTTATGGGTATAGAGGTATTTGGGGTTTTGTTGGTTTGTTTCTTTTTCTTCTGAGGCCACACCTGATCATATGGAAGTTCCTGGGCCAGGGGTCGAATTGTAGCTACAGCTGCAGGCCTATGCCACAGTCACAGCAATGCCAGATCCTTAGCCCACTGAGCAAGGCCAGGGATGGAACTCACATCCTCCCAGATACTAGTCGGGTTCTTAACCTGCTGAGCCACAACGGGAACTCTGAATATAGAGGTATTTGGATCCCTTGCTCTCATAATATAAAGATATTGCCACCAACATTCATAGTCAAACTAGAGGAACTTTAAAACTGCATAAAAGATGTTTTGGTTTAGATACTTTATCAATATATTAGCTCACCTAAGAATCAGATAGGATTCGGAGAGAAAATGTGGCTCATGCAGCGTGATAAACAGCTTCCACATTATATCATGTCAAACCCCAAGGAGCTCTGATACGAGGAGCAGGAAGTAAAGTCAGCATGGAAGAAAGGACTTAGAAACTGCCACCGGAACGTCCTAGAGGAGGCACTGATCACAGTTAGCGAAGAGTTGAAAACCTCTTACGTACAGACCCAAGATTACCAAGGCCTGAACCAGAAATGGGGCAACCGCCGGAAGGACAGACATCAGGAATATCAACCAAGGCCAGGTCAGGATTTGTTCTCAAACTAGGCATAGAAATGATTAAATCCAGAGTTTGGGAGTTCCTGTCGAGACTCAGGGGAAATGAATCCGACTAGGAACCATGAAGTGGAGGGTTCCATCCCTGGCCTCGCTCAGTGGGTTAGGGATCCGGCGTTGCCGTGAGCTGTCGTGTGGGTCCAGATGTGGTTTGGATCCCGTGTTGCTGTGGCCCTGGCGTAGACCGGCAGCTACAGCTCTGATTCAACCCCCAGCCTGGGAACCTCCATATGCTGTGGGTGCAGCCCTAAGAAAGAAAGAAAGAAAGAAAGAAAGAAAGAAAGAAAGAAAGAAAGAAAGAAAGAAAGAAAGGAAATAAATAAATAAATTCAGGGTTTGCTGGGTTGTATTGGCACTGAACAATGATGTGTGGAGTGGATACAGCCGGAAGTTTTGAACTGAACCTTTGAGAAATTTTCCCTTTACTTTACAAGTCATGACAGAGGGAAGCAGAGTCCATTAATACGGAATAAAAATGCATGGGGTTGTTCTTGGGTCCCCTTTGTTCAGGAAATGTCCACTGCAACCCCCACCCCAACACGCACCACCACGTCAACGCAAATTCTCCTGCTTCCACCATCATCTCCTCCAGGAAATGCTTTTCTCCCTTCTCCATGTTCTCTGCTACCTTTATTTCTGGCCTGGAAGACACCCCTGATTCAAAGTTCAGCAGACGCTCTCCACTCTAATCTCTACTGACAAAGCCACCATCCGTGGCTTCCTATCAGGACTGGAAGAGGAAACAGGACCCATGTCACAGCGCCCCCATCGTCTGCATAAACATGCGGGGTTCTGAGGTTTCCTAAGGGCTTTTTCTTTGCTGAAAACAATCTGAGAAAAAAGGGTGAGGTTAAAAAAAAACCATGCAAGGGATAAACTGCAATGTTTCCGAAAGCATCAATTATGGCTCCAGGTTCTGAACCCTCCCTTTTCATGGGCCCTTGGCTTCAGCTTTTGGCCAAGCTGCTGTTGCGCTGTTACTGCAGAATAACGACAGTCACAAACCCATGACAGGGACATGTACGGATAGCTACTGTGTGCCAGCCAGTGCACAGAGGCTTCAAAGGCACCATCTCACTGAATCCTCTCTCCAACCCTGTTATCGTCCTGAACTTAGAGATGGAAAATCTGAAGTTTCAGGCTCCAGAGCTCAGACAAGGGCAAAATCTGACCAAAGACAGCCAGTACTCGAACCCAGGTTTGTCTCAGGGCAAAGTCTGGGCAGCCCACTGCACTGTGCTGGCCCTGTACACTGAGAGCTGATCCAGCAGTAATATCCAACATGAAGTGACAAATCCAGATAGAAAAAATGCAGAAGGAGTTCCTGTTGTGGCTCAGCGGAAACCAATCTGACTAGCATCCATAAGGACACAGGTTCGATCCCTTGCCTCATTCAGTGGGTTAAGGATCTGGTGTTGCTGTGAGCTGTGGTGTAGGTCACAGACACAGCTCGGATCCTGCACTGCTGTGGCTATGTAGGCTGGCAGCTGTAGCTCTATTCTACCCCTAGCCTGGGAAGCTCCATATGCCACAGGTGCAGCTCTAAAAAGGAAATAAATAAATGAATCTAGAGAAAAGCACCTGCTGAGGACTGCAGTGGGGGAGGCGTATTTCCTGTTGCTCTAACTCTGGAATACACTATAGAATGATTGATGACGTCTGGAAAAGATGCCATGTGATAACAGATTTTTTTAAAAAATTAAAAATCAAAGCTGCTTAAGTAATAAACCTTGTGATTTGAGATAACTGATCATCCTAAAGGACGCTAAACATGAATTTTCCTTCTCAGTGGAGAAAAATAGAAACAGAATGGTGGCTCCCAGGGTCTGGGGGGAGAGGAGGTTCTATTTAACAGGTGTGGGGTTTCAGTTTTGCAAGACGGAACAAATTCTGCAGATGGAGAGTGGCAATGACCACACGGCACTCTGAATGGATTTAATTTACAGTGAGCTGTACACTTAAAAGCGGTTAAGATGGTTAACTGTCTATTATGTGCCATGGTCCCTCAGTAGCCGTGGTGGATTGGTTCCAGGACCCCCAAATCCATGGGCATTCAATTCCCTTACCGTCTGCCTCTGCAGTGGCAGCTTGGAATCAGTGGATTCAATCAAGCCCAGATCTCCTAGTATTTTTGATCTGTGGGTGTCTGAATCTGCAGGTGCCAGAACCTGCGCATACAGAGCGCTGACTGTATGTTTTCCCACAGATTTTAAAACTTTCAAAAAAATGTTAGAGATAATTTTTACCTCTTTGGGAGAAAAGGCTATCCTGACGTGGAAAAAAGTAAGAGGGCTGTGATTCAGGCATCCTGTGATTTAGTCCTAACTTGCTTTGACTCTGAACACACCTCCAGATACCTGTGTCTCACTTCCCGTTACAAAAAATGAACACCAGGAACTGGCAAGAATCATGGAGCATCCAGCAACCCCACCCCAGGGAGCATCTGGAAGTGCGTGTGGTGGCCAAGGGGAGACACCAGGGGCTGTGGCTGTAAGGTTTGAAGCCCACCACTCCCCCCGCTGCCACTGATTTGGCCAAAGTCTCAAGAGAGGATTCACATGAAAGTGCTTTGTGAAAGGAAGTATAAAGAGAAATGACTACCAAGTACCTATGGGCAAATAAACAATGGAACACAATGTGATCAGAAAAGACAGAACTGGTGCTTTGACAAGCGAATAATAAATAGTTCTCCCCAGTAACAAGCTAGCAGTTCACTCCTCCACTCAGTGTTTAATAAGCATCTATTATGCCCTGGGCAGCAAGGCACGAAGGATATAGGACAGTGTGTAGGGATGGCGAGCTCAGAGTCCCAAAGGGAGCTGGGGGAAAATCAGGAGAGAATCTGGTGCAAGAGAACCTGGTGCGAGAGCGCCAGGTGGGGTCAAAATCACACAGTGAGCTGTTAGAGGGAGCTGGGCACAAGGGACCAGCCCTCAGGATGAGAGCCAGGGCCGGGGGGACGCAGGAGAGATGCCCTGTGCTCAGAGGGAGCTGATTACAGAAAGTAGCCCTTGGGATGGGAGGCAGGGGCAGGGGAACACAGGGGAGATGAGGCTGGATAAAGGGCAGAAGCCCAGAGGATGCAGCATCTCCTGAACTTCTTAAAGGATTGTGAACATTTTCCCCAAAACTACAGAAAACCATTAAAATGCATGAAGGAGGATTAAGAGATTAAATGCTCAGCTCTGAGGTCAGATGGAGAAGAAACGTCACGGGCTAGAAGTCCAGGTAAAGACCAGGCTGACTTGGAAAGGAACGAGGCAGCAGTGGGGAGAGTGGACGGGCCAGGAGATGTTCAGAAGGTCAAGTACAGAGCCTAGTTTTACCAGGGCTGGGAGCCTGGACGAGGGTCAACACAGGGGTGTGACAGGGCAGACAGGCAATGTTAAAAAAGCCTCCCATCCACTGGCCTGAGAGAGTGGCCGAGTCTGGAAAGGGTGCCGAGCAGGAACAGCCCAGGAATCAGGAGGAAACCCAGGGCAGGGCAGCGCCATAAAAGGAAAAGAGCTTTTCAGGAAGAAAAGATGGTCCCATGAGAAGTAAGATGAGGCCTGGAAAATGGGCCCTGGACTTATCCACACTTACCCCAAAGCCCTCAGGACCCTAGAAGGAGCAGTTCTAATGGATTATGGCAGATCAGAGTGGGCTTAAAGAATGAAATGACCTGGGGAGTTCCCGTCGTGGTGCAGTGGTTAACGAATCCGACTAGGAACCATGACATTGCGGGTTCGGTCCCTGCCCTTGCTCAGTGGGTTAACGATCCGGCGTTGCCGTGAGCTGTGGTGTAGGTTGCAGATGTGGCTCGGATCCCGCATTGCTGTGGCTCTGGCGTAGGCCGGTGGCTATGGCTCTGATTCGACCCCTAGCCTGGGAACCTCCATATGCCGCAAGGGCGGCCCAAGAAATAGAAAAAAAAAAAAAAAAAAAGAATGAAATGACCTAAGGCAGCCAATGGAAAAAGCATGGGTTCGAGGGTGATTTTTGTGTTGTTTGTTGTTTTCTTAGTGAAGAGGCTTCAGTGTGCTTAAAATCCAGCAGGAAAGATTATGAATGGATTAAAAAGATATGGTACATATATACAATGGAATACTACTCAGCCACAAAAAAGAACAAAATAATGCCATTGGCAGCAACATGGATGCAACTAGAGACTCTCATACCAAGTGAAGTTAAGTCAGAAAGAGAAAGACAAATACCATATGACATCACTTTTTGTTGTTGTTGTTGTCTTTTTTTGTCTTTTCTAGGGCCACACCTGTGGCACATGGAGGTTCCCAGGCTAGGGGTCGAATCAGAGCTGTAGCCGCTGGCCTATACTACAATCACAGAAACACCAGATCCGAGCCGCATCTGCGACCTACACCACAGCTCACAGCAACGCTAGATCCTTAATCCACTGAGCAAGGCCAGGGATCAAACCCGCAACCTCATGGTTCCTAGTCGGATTCGTTAACCACTGAGCAACGACGGGAACTCCTGATATCACTTATATATGGAATTTAATATACAGCACAAATCAAAGTTTCTACAGAAAAGAAACAAACTCATGGACATGGAGAATGGCCTTGTGGTTGCCGAGGGGGAGGGGGAGGGAGGGGGATGGGAGTTTGGGGTTAGTAGATGTAAACTATCCCATGTGGAGTGGATAAGTAGTGAGATTCTCCTCTATAACACAGGGAACCATACATCTAGTCACTTGTGATGGAACATGAGGAGGATAATATGAGAAAAAGAATGTGTGTGTGTGTGTGTGTGTTTGTGTATGTATGACTGGTCTGCTGTACAGCAGAAACTGACCGAACATTATAAATCAACTATAACAGAAAAAAAAACAAAAATCTTAAAAATAAAAAGTTGACTATGATGAGGAAGCTTTCTGAGGCAAGAGCTGAGGTGGGAGGAGAGGACAGGCCTGGGCAGGTGGGAAGGATGCCCGTTAAACAGAAGCAAAGGGAAGCGCCCGTGCAGCGCAGCGAGCTGAGGATCTGGCGATGTCACTGCTGTGGGCGCAGGTTCTATCCCTGGCCCGAGGAACTTCTGCATGCCCAGAGCATGGGCAAAAACAAAGCAAAAACCAGATGCAAAGATGGCTAGGTGGAAGGGGGGTTGTATTTTTGGCAGCAAAAACCAGACTTTCCACTTGCTGGCTTCAAAAATGCTCTGAAAGCAAGAGTGAGGAAAAGGTGATTGAGAGGGAGCTCCCTGGTGATCCAGTAGTTAGGATTCAGTGCTTTCACCACCGTGGCCCAGATCCCCGGTCTAGGAACTGAAATCCCACATCAAGCCACTGCATAACAAGGCCAAAAAAAAAAAAAAGACAAAAACAAAAAACAAACAAACAAACAAAAAACAAAATAAGAAAATAGAGAAGCCCACTCTATTCACCTGGAGACCTGTCTCAGCCGAGCTGCATGCTCCAGCACACAGCTCACACACAGGTGCACCCAGCTGTCTGTGTCACCTCATATCTGCTCTTAGACACCCACATGTATTAAAGACGCCTCACGTGGCCTGTGATGGCAGAACAGTCACCATAACAAATTCCTAATGATGACTATTTGTATTGAATCATGTTCAGGCTGAGCAGATTCTCACCGTTCTTACTGGTAGAAAAAGCATCTCAACTCGGCCCCCTCCAAGGGAGGAGAAAAAAAAGACCTGAAATATGGTCCTCTCCCTCCTCCAGCAAATAACTCTGAGCGTGCAGGAGACCCACCCACGGTTGCATAACTGGGTGTAGACTTTTTTTATGATCACATTTGGGTACATATTGTTGAAGAAACAAAGCCGAGGGCTCTGAGGCAGCAACACGATATAAAAGTAACCTTCCCTTTTCTCCAAACAAGATGCTTGAATTTACTCCCAGTATCCTTCTCTCTTTTTCCTGCAAAGGGACTCCCCCCTCCCGACAAGGCAGAAAGGGAAGACAGAAGCCTGGACTGCACAGCCACACTGACAAGACTTCCAGATGAGACCCCAATGCTGGACATGACAAGTCAGGAATCAGGACTCTTCCTGCACAAAGAGCTACAAACCCAGAGCTCCCACTGTGGCACAGTGGGTTAAGAACCCAGCGGCATTGGCTTGGGTGGCAGACGCTGGGGTTTGATTCCCGGCCCTGTGCCGTGGGTTAAGGATACGGTGTTGCCCCAGCTGCGGCATAGGTCGCAGCTGCGGCTCAGATTCAACCCCTGGCCCAGGAACTTCCAAATGCTCCAGATGCAGCCATTGGAAAACAAAACAAAACAAAACCACAAACCCTGTAACAGCCTTAGAGGTGTTAATAAGTTTAGAGGAAAGTACTGATTTTAATAAAGGAAGAGCTCCTTTGGTCCCTATATTTAAGTGAGTAAATTTTAAGTAAGTCTAGAGGATAAATAACACCCTTCCCTGCAAAAAAGAGGGGGGGGGTGACCCATCAACATGTTTACTCTGGGAGAAAATATTAAACTACTTCCATCAGAGAACAACACAAGAATGGAAGAATGTGTCGGGGTAGCGTTAAGGGGCATCTTTAATCTGAGCCCATCTTCTCCCGAGCCTTGTCATCCCAGCCTTGTCACTGGCGGGTGAGCAGCAGCCTGGAGGGACAGAAGGAAACTCAGGTTTCTCACACGGCAGGCAACCTCTTATCTATTATCTCAACACCCCTCTTCTGCTAGTACTCTAACTTCTTAAGTGATCACATCACTTGGAAATTGGCCAATTTATGTGGTCATTTTTTTCCCCTCAACTCCTAACACATACATGTTTAGACAAAGAGTCTGCACCCCAAACAGAGGGACAGGTGGGGCTGGCATGTCAGCTCAGCACAGAGCTGAAAAGCTGAAGAAAATTAATTTTATGAATAAACGGGTAAATTTTAAAAGAAGAAGAAAAAAAGGAACGGGGCTTGTATCTGCCAGAACACAACAAATGAGTGAGGAAAAGTTTCTCTGTTGAAGGCAGCGTGGAGCAGAGATGGCGCAGAAGGCCGTTGTATCCATGCACCTCTTTGCCGACAAGGTCTAGACTTGTCTTAAAATTTTACAGGGTCCAGAAACTCTATGTCTAGGACCTAATCCTACAGACACATTCACATATCTGCACAGAGACACATATATGATTCAGTACAGGAGTTCCTGTTGTGGCTCAGCAATTAAGGAATCCGACTAGGAACCATGAGGTTGCTGGTTCGGTACCTGCCCTTGCTCAGTGGGTTAAGGATCCGGCGTTGCCGTGAGCTGTGGTGTAGGTCGCAGACGTGGCTCAGACCCTGTGTTGCTCTGACCCTGGTGTAGGCTGGCAGCTACAGTTCCCATTAGACCCCTAGCCTGGGAATCTCCATATGCCACAAGAGCGGCCCAAGAAATGGCAAAAAAACGGAAAAAAAAAAAAAAAAAAAGAATAAGGTAAAGCTATTTGTGTGGATATGAGAAGATGTGCAAAAATATATTAAGGGGAAAAATGTTAAATAACATATACTATCCTCTCATTTGTATTTTAGAAAAGATTATAAATACATTAAAGCTTAGGTGTAAATGTAAACGATAACTCAAAAAACCAAACTTCCCCCCCCAAAATAAGAGTCTATGCAGAGAAAATTTCTGGAAGAAAATGAAAGAAACTTAACAGCTGCCTCTGAGGTAAGGGCCTGGGAATCTGGAGAAAGAAATCCCATTTCAATACATACTCTCTTATTCTATTGGAATGTTTTACTATGTTAATTACTATTTGCTTTTTTGTTCTTGTTATTGGTTGCTTTTTTCCTTTTTTTCTTTTTGGTCTTTTTAGGGCTGCACGTGTGGCATACGGAGGTTCCCAGGCTAGGAGTCGAATCAGAGCTGCAGCTGCTGGCCTACACCACAGCCACGGCAACACCAGATCCAAGCCGTGTCTGTGACCTACACCACAGCTCATGGCAACGCTGGATTCTTAACCCACTGAGCGAGGCCAGGGATCAAACCCGCATCCTCATGGATACTAGGTGGGTTCGATACCACTGAGCCACGATGGGAACTCCTGTTTGTGACTTTCTAAAAAAGGAATGGGCTCTGTCTGTGCCTTGCCTGCCCACGGCCACACACACCTTACCTGTTCACACACACGTGCACATACACGCACACGCCTGTATACACACACCCTCATACCTCTGGGTTCTGCAGCCTAGGGCAGACCAGGTTCTGAGAAAAAAGAATTCCCAAGTCATCACTAATCCAACTTCCTCTGGGAACATTTCAAGCCCTACAGGGCCTTCTCCTAGTATTAAACCAGTCCGACCCAGTTTAGCCTGTAAGGTGTGGCTGAATCCAACACGAGGCTGAATCATAGCCTCCAGGTCGTATTAAATGACTCTGCCCATAGCCTCACAGTCTAACCTTTGCGATGACAGCATCTTTAAACATGCAACATAATGAAACAGATCGTCCCATTAAATTTTAATTTGAAATGCAAACAACCAACAAATTAATCGCTACCCAACTACACACTCGGACAAGCGAACAATATCTCGCTGCCTAATTAGAAAATATTTAAGTGTCAAGCTCCTGAATACAAACTCATCCAAAAATGTCGAGTCTTACTGGGATAGTATCTTGAAAACATGCTTGTGAAAAGAATGCCAGCAGCCTGAAAAGGCGATTTAAGTCAATGAACAGGGTAAATTGTGAACAAGCAGAGGACAAGCAGAAACTAGTGAGCAGCAATCATCTCTCCTCAAAGCACCCCAGCCTCTCAGTCCTGACATTCCAGCATCTTGCCGTGTCGCCACCTGAGGCTCCTGGGCCCGGGCACAGTCTGCACTGCTCCTTCTGGCCCAGGGACGCCCATGCCTGTCCCTGCCTGTCAGACAGAAATGCTTTCACACTGAGCGACTCTGGGGGGCTGCCAGGGTGGAACTTCCCGGGGGTTGATCAGTGTCCCCACACAGAGACAATAAAGTCAGACGAGGTGGGGGCTGAACCTCACGCTGAAAGTCAGAGCTTTCCTCCTCTCAGAAGAAAATGTTCCTACGGCGGTGAGGCGGAAACAAACCCGACTGGGATCCACGAGGACGCAGGTTGGATCCCTAGCCGCGCTTAATGGGTTAAGGATCCAGCATTGCCATGAGCTGTGGTGTGTTGCAGATGTAGCTTGGATCCCGTGTTGCTGTGGCTGTGGTGTAGGCCGGCAGCTGCAGTTCCGATTCCGCCTCTAGCCTGAGAACTTCAATATGCCTGGTACAGCCCTTAGGGAAACGAAAAAAATAGAAGAAGAAAATGTCAATTTTCTTGTGTATCTGAGCACACTTAAATCATAGCATGGAGCTCTGAGCTGAATCCTACCTCTAAAGACCTTGGCTGGCAGGAAAATGACCCCTCTGTCTGTCTGTCTTAAGCTTTGATGACTTATCCATCAGCTCGTGGCTCCTAGGACCCAGAGGCTCCTGGTCCTCAGTAAATTGGCTTCAATCCTCTCTTGCTTTTAAGCTACTTACTCCTCCAGTGCTTTGTGACATCCTTCAGATCTAAGTCCATCCAACCCAAGCCTTCTGATTATTCTTCTGAATGAAAAGTAAGGTGAGGCTTATTTACCTAAAATTTCTCACCAGCTGTGGTTTCCATTGAAAAGATTTTAATCTGTGTTAAAGAAAACTATGCAAACTATACAAACCATACAAGTAGAAACTAGTATAGGATATGGTATTTTTTATTATTCGAATCCTCTGCAATTAAAAACTGAACACAGCAAATGGACATTCCTAGAAGGAATTTGGAACAGAATTTCCTAAGTGGCTTAATATAAAAACAAAGTATTGGAGTTCCTGTTGTGGCTCAGAGGGTTAAGAACCTGATGCGGGTTCAGTTCCTGGCCTCACTCACTGAGTTAAGGATCCGGCGGTTGCCACAAGCTGTGGTGCAGGTCCCAGACGCAGCTTGGATTCTGTATGTCTATGGCTGTGGTGTACACCAGCAGCTGCAGCTCCAACTCAACCCCTAGCCTGGGAATTTCCATATGCTGCAGGTGCAACCTTAATAACAAAATAAAAACAAAGTATTTATCAGTGACCTATTTAAACAGAACCTATAGAAGCAGCCCTTGTAAGCTCTTCCACTAAATCCCATCACTTCACTATCCACCGCACGGTCCAGGCTCTCCATCCTCTGTAGGATAACACGGCACACAAAACCTACACAACAGTTCATGTGTGACTTTGCTCTTACTGGTACTAAGTGTTTCAATGTTCTCTTATTACCTACAATCTTCCTCACTACATTACAGATGCCGCTGATGCTATTTTCATAGACGGCTGATTCTAAGTTAAACAATTAATGTTGCCTCTCACTAACTGATGACAGTTATACAGGGTACTATCCACTCAGTCATTTTGTAAGCAGACCGGGGAGCGGATCCTTGGAGAAAGAGAAACAGGCACGGCTTTCTTGACCTGAGAAGCCATTGTGTGATGTGAGCCTGGCCACAATGCTTGTCCTTGAACAGGTCACAGTAACTAATGATCTATTTTTTTTTTTTTTTAGGGCTGCCCTGGTGGCATGTGGACATTCCCAGGCTAGGGGTTGAGTTGGAGCTGCAGCAGCCGGCCTACACCACAGCCACAACAACACCAGATGTGAGCTGCCTCTGCGACCTACAATGAAGCTTGCAGCAACACTGGATCCTTAACCCACGGAGCGAGGCCAGGGACTGAACCCTCATCTTCATGGGTATTAGTGGGGCCCTTAACCCGCTGAGCCACAATGGGAACTCCATTAATGATCTTAAGGAACAAAAGAAGGCAGAAACAAACTACTGTTATCAGGCAGAAGCAACAACAGCGAAGATAATCTATCAGTTATAAAGACCCTCAGTTCTGTTTCAATGGTGAAGAGTGGCCTGAAAAGCTCAAACGCCGGTTAACTGGAAGCTAAAGGAGGAGGATGTCCACCTTTTCTGACCCTCAGGACTTCCGTGAACTCATGCTTGGACTGTGTGGCCGTTCAAGCCCCCTCATGAATATGCAGGTACCCTTAGCATGCACCCTTCCCAGTTTTGCGGCTGGGGGGACGCTGCTTTTGGGGAAAGATCCCCGTGGACTCCTTCCTCGAGAGGAATCAATCCTTCCTTCTCCTGAGCTTTGCTTGGTTGTGTCTTTAGGCTCTTTACCCACCAAGGAGGGGTAACAATTTCTCAAATTCTTCAAGAATTCCATATGTCTCTGGAGTTTCCGTTGTGGCTCGGCAGAAACAAATATAACTGGGAACCATGAGGATGAAGGTTCGATCCCTGACCTCACTTAGTGGGTTAACGATCCGGCATTGCCATGAGCTGTGGTGTGGGTTGCAGATGCGGCTCGGACCTGGCGTTGCTGTGGCTGTGGGGTAGGCCGGCAGCTGTAGCTCTGATTAGACCCCTAGCCTGGGAACCGCCATAAGCCACGGAAGCGGCCCAAGAAATGGCAAAAAGACCAAAAAAAAACCAAAAACCAGGCCAGGCACGAAGTGACTCAGGGTCAACACCCTGCATCTACTTCTTGGGTACCTGCTCGGCGACTGTGACTTTCTTTTGATGTTCATGGAGAATTTTATTGCACAACATCTATAATTCAGTCTTACTGTACAGATTTCTCTCCACTTTTATTACATGTCAGAGTTCTTTCCAGAAACAGAACCTTAGAAAGTTAAGTTGCTGTGAACACGAGTCAAGTGCTGTTCATTGGGATTAACAAATACTCTCTCTGTTTTCAAAAGTCGTAGTCTCGTGGGACACCAACAGAAATATGCCAGACAATCCAAATTCATGGGCTAGACTAACTGCTGTTGACAGTATTCATGTGAATACAGAATCTGAAGGATGCTATTACTCTTCCCACTTCAAATCATATTTCTTTTTTTTTTTTTTTTTTGTCTTTTTGCCTTTTCTAGGGCCGCTCCTGCGGCATATGGAGGTTCCCAGGCTAGGGGTCTAATCGGAGCTGTAGCCACCGGCCTAGGCCACAGCAACACAGGATCCGAGCCACGTCTGCGACCTACACCACAGCTCACGGCAATGCTGGATCCACTGAGCAAGGGCAGGGATCGAACCCACAACCTCATGGTTCCTAGTCAGATTCGTTAACCACTGCGCCACGATGGGAACTCCACTTCAGATCTTATTCCTTAATCTTCAGAAGACATTATGTACATTGGCCTGGCGTTCAACTAACCATGGATCAAAAAAGTATTTGAAAAAAAATTCCAGCAAGTTCCCAAAAGCAAAACTTGAATGTGCGGTGTGCTGGCAACCACTTACAGGGCATTTACAGTGCGTTAGGTATTAGAAATAACATAGAGTTGGTTAAAGTACACGGGGGACCACATCATTTTACACTTGAGCATCCGTGGGCGCTGTTATCCGAGGGAGTCCTGGAACCAATCCCCGGCAGGTAGCGGGGGACGATGGTACACAAAGTAATGACGGCTTACTTTTAAATGACAGGTACCATCTATTTTCCTTCTCATCTGCAGAGGAATCTCTCACACTATCTAGAGCAGGGGACCTTGCCACGGCAGAGATACCACACCCCTCCTTCCACCCATCACCCCACCCAGCCACGAGGTTGTTCCCTACGCAGTCCTCACCCCCTCCCAGGGGACTTCCCAACAAAGGATCCCAAATGGCTAGACTTGGCATCTGAGTAGAAACCAAACCCAGGGGCCCCCCTCAGAGAACCTGAATTACAGAAGTCAAATAAAATTCAAATAACAAAACTTTTTATCTTAAAAAAAAAAAAAAACCCAAAGCCCAATTAAGTGGGCATTGTTTCACAGCAAATTGAAATACATTACAAAGGTTTTTTGTTTGTTTGTTTGTTTTGCTTTTTAAGGCTGCACCCACAGCACATGGAGGTTCCCAGGCTAGGGGTTGAATCAGAGCTGCAGCTGCTGGCCTACACCACAGCCACAGCAATGTGGGATCCGAGCTGAGTCTCTGACCTTCACCACAGCTCTCGGCAATGCCGGATCTCCGACACACTGAGAGAGGCCAGGGATCAAACCCACATCCTCATGGATACTGGTGTATTTGTTTCCACTGTGCTACAACGGGAACTCCCAAAATACATTACAAAATTTAAGAGAGTAATTATCAAGTAAAAACAACCCTTAAATAAAACAGTCTCTAAATGTGATTATGACCATCCAATAGCCAAAAATCTGCTTACAGAGGAATTTCTCAATTGTTCACAACTCTGCCTCTTTTGTCTTCAGAGTAAATCAAGGCATCCACAAAGAAAACTAGGTTATAATTAATTCAATGTCATCTGTTCAATTCTTACACGTATAAGGAAAAAAGTACTCAATTGTTTTTTAAGTAAAAAGAAAGGCCCAAGGACTTAAAGAAAAAAAAAAAAAAACCAGCTCTACAGATGAAAGGTTTCATCTGGTAAAAGAAACCACAGTCATATTTCGGGCACAGGATAACTTCACAAAACTCCAACAGCAAAGAAATCTTGTAAGCATTTAAACCAGGTATTCAGTGTTTCGACTATAAATTCTAACAAAGGAAAACTAAGCACTCTAGGAAATCAAAGTTCAAAGGGAATGCTACACAATTATGTTAAAGGATCACCTGCTGAAGTAAAAGTTCAAAGCAAGTTACATTCACAGGATCCAAATCGTCTCCTAAAGAACGGAGCTCAGTAACACTGAGCAGGGAGCTGCTGGGTC
The DNA here is from genome assembly GCF_054392235.1 of Sus scrofa. Classification (NCBI taxonomy): domain Eukaryota; kingdom Metazoa; phylum Chordata; class Mammalia; order Artiodactyla; family Suidae; genus Sus; species Sus scrofa. The sequence goes on along the minus strand of NC_139389.1, from coordinate 37,656,083 downwards.
TCAGCCAGGCCACTGGCTTCTTTGAGTACGTAGGAGAAAACGCACCACGCACTACAGGTCTGTGTCTACTTGCACTTGATCTTCCTGAAGTATGAGACCATTGCTGTAGAAAGTCAACAACAGCTGGCCTCTAAAAACTCTGCTTCCACCTCAAAACCTTCAAGGCAGGGAGCAAATCACACCCTCAAAATGCTTCGTGAGACCAACCTGCTGGTCTCAGAAGATCTAATCGCCCCTGGGACAGGGGTGTCCACCTTCTGACAGCCTCGTGTTTTAAGTCACGTGGAAGTTTGCTGTGATTGTCACAAAGTCTGTGACCACGGGGCCCTATTGGCACCGAGTCACTCGAAGGAGCGCTGGCACTTTATTCTGGACAAGTGTTGGCACGTCAATCGTCAATCCTGGATTTACTTTCGAACTCAGCAACCCACACCCACCTCTCCTGAAACGTAGTTTTGTAAAGAAAGCCGACTGTGATGGTGTTTGGGGGGGAGGGCGGGGAGGGAGGATGGGGAGGGGACTCCTGGGTGTGGACATGTGACAGCTTTAGAGATGTCAGGGCCTCCAAAACAACGCACCCCTGATGGAGGTGATGAAGATGGCACTTTAGCCCTGCGGTCTTCCTCCCAGAAACCATAAACCAGTCTAAACACAAGGAAAACTCCAACAGAGGCACACCCTGCAATAGCCGTAAGCAGTTGTCCTCAAAACGGTCAAGGTCATCAAACACAGTAACAATCCAAGAACCCATCACAGCCAAGAGGCGCCTAAGAGGACATAGGGATTATCTTGGAACAGAAAAAGAACATCAGATACAAACCATGCAGATCTGAAAAAAGTATGGACCTTCGTTAATGATAATTTGTCAATATTGGCTCATTATTTGTGACACACATGCTATAGGACTGTCAGATGTTCATCATAGGAGAAACGGTTTGGGATAGATGGAATCGCTCTGAACTATATTCACAATCTCTCTGTAAATCTAAAACGACAGTAAAAAACCAAGTTCATTTCAGAGTTCCCTTGTGGCTTAGCAGGTTAAGGAGCTTGTGGTGTCACTGCAGCTGCCCAGGTTGCAGCTATGACGTGGGTTCAGTCCCTAGCCAGGGAACTTACACATGCCTCAGGCACGATGCTCCCCCGCCAAAAATTTCATTTAATTCACTTTTTTTTTTTTGTCTTTTTGTCTTTTGTCTGTTGTTGTTGTTGCTATTTCTTGGGCCGCTCCCGCGGCATATGGAGGTTCCCAGGCTAGGGGTTGAATCGGAGCTGTAGCCACCGGCCTACGCCAGAGCCACAGCAACGCGGGATCCGAGCCGCGTCTGCAACCTACACCACAGCTCATGGCAACGCCGGATCGTTAACCCACTGAGCAAGGGCAGGGACCAAACCCGCAACCTCATGGTTCCTAGTCGGATTCGTTAACCACTGCGCCACGACGGGAACTCCTAATTCACATTTTTTTAAAAAGTCTCCAAAATTAAAAAGAGGAAGAAAAAAGGGGGAGAGAATGGCAAGGATAAAAGGGAAAGGATGTGGGAGAATTGGGCTTCCAGGCAAACAGACGGGGGGAGAACCCGTCTCCTGTCATAATGGCAGCACTATGACCTTGCAAACCTGGGGTGCCCACCTGTAAGCAGGTTAACAGCAGCTCCTGGAGATGTGAATGAGCTAACACACGGAGTACACTTAGCAGCAAGTGTGCAGAAAGCTCTCAAAATGTTAACTACTCCACATCATTATTATTTTTGTTATAATCAAAGAAGTTTGTTAGTTTAGTGAGTTATAGCTCAGGCTTATTCTATTTAGGAAGATAACTCAGTTCTTCAACAACATAATCTTTGCAAAAGACATAATCTTCACAAAATGAAGAAAAATAACTCAGATCAAGAAAGACATAGCTTTTGGTTGGTTTGCTTGCTTTTTGGGCTGCACCTGCAGCACACAGAAGTTCCCAGGCTGTGGGTCTAATCAGAACTACAGCTGCCAGCCTACACCACAGCCACAGCAATGCAGGATCTGAGCTGAGTCTGCGACCTACACCACAGCTCACGGCAATGCCGGATCCTTAACCCACTGAGCAAGGCCAGGGACTGAACCTGTACCTTCGTGGATACTGGTCAGGTTCTTAACCCCCTGAGTCACAACGAGAGCTCCAAAAATAAAGCATCTTCATGGACTGAGCTGCTGCTGCTGCTTTTTTTTTTTTTTTTTTTTTTGGTCTTTTTAGAGCTGCACCTGCAGTATATGGACCCCAGGCTAAGGGTCAAATCACTGCTACCGATGCTGGTCTACGCCACAGCCACAGCAACGCAGGATCTGAGCAACATCTACGACCCGCACCACAGCTCACGGCAACACCAGATCCTAAACCCACTGAGCACGAGGCCAGGGATCAAACCTGCATCCTCATGGACACTAGACAGGTTGGTTACCGCAGAGCCATGACAGGAGCTCCAGAACTGAGTTTTTTATAAGGCACCAGGCACAAGGACTCAACAGCACCTAGGTTTGAACCTCAAACTTGCCCCTTGCTGGTTGTGTGATCTGAAGCAAGGATTTACTCTGATCTCAGTTTCTGCCTGGAACCTGCAGAGGACAGGTTTCCTTTAGGGGTGTCGTGAGGATTAAGTGTACGACTTAGGACAGCACCTGGCACTGAGTAAGTGCCATCCCTCAGATTCCGAGGTGAACAACATCACCCGGAAATGGTCTGCCACCCACATTTGGCCATGGTTACCCCAGCCACTCACTAGGGCCACCGGGCAGGGAGGCAGCGACGTGGGGACCCATGAGCTCTCACTACGGGTCAGTTCTCTCGAAACACAACCTTGGTCCTCCCCCCAGACTCCGGGTATCAGAGCTTCCCATCTGCAAGTCTTTGGCAAAGTCCAAAGACCCACCACAGCTCTGTGTGTCCGCCTATGCCCCAGGCTTAGAGAAGACCTCTGAGCAATGACTTCTGTTACTTGTCTGTATTTTCTAATTTTCTGCCACACACATGCATTGCATCCCTAACAATAAAAGGTGATCTTAAAATCTGGAAAGGAAAGAAATACTTTTCTTAGTTGTCTAAGGGGAAAAAAAAAAAGCAAACACGCAAATTCCGTACCTGTATTTGTGAATGATGGCATTAAAGAGTTTTCCATCTCTCCAGCAGGTGGTGAAGTTTTCACACCGAATCCCCGCGTAGCCCTCGGTCGCCTGCTGTGTCCACAGTAACAGCCTCTCTTTTGCAGACATGTCCTCTGATTCTCCAGTAACATGGATATCAGATATCTACACAGAACAGAAAACGGCAAGCCCTTAGCAAGGGAGGAAGCTAATGCAGATGAAGAACCTACCTAATGCAGGAGTTCCCACTGTGGCTCAGCAGGTTGAGGACCTGATATTGTCTCCATGAGGGTGTAGGTTCAATCCCTGGTCTCACTCAGTGGGTTAAGGATCCAACGTTGCTGTACGCTGTGGCGTAGGTCACAGATGCGGCTCAGATCTGGTGTGGCTGTGGTGTAGGCTGACAGCTGCAGCTCCGAATTGACCCCTAGCCCAGGAATTTCCATATGCCACAGGTGCAGCCACAAAAAAGAAAGGAAAGAAAAAAGAAAGAAAAAAAAGAACCTACTATGCACTTGACACAAGTGCCATCTTCCTTAATCCTCATAACTCTCACTCAGAAGCTGAGTGTGCTTCTCCCTTTTTATACACAGGGACATTGAATTTCGAAGAGGTTAAGAGATTGACAAGGCAGATTTAACCCAAGCATCTCATTTTTTTTCATACCAAAACGTTCCAGCATTGAAAATGCTACATTCCTCTTTACCATTCAGATCTGTTAAAACAACTTAAACAAATGTTTTTCCAAGTTCAAAGAGATCAAAGTAGAACCTACGAGTTAATCCACGTCCCCACCTGCAGAGCAGAATTTGAGCCAACAGCTATGCTGTGTAAAGAACAAAGATGGAAAAAGCAGTCCCCTCTCCAATTAGCCACATTACAGAACAATTTGGCCTCAAGGCTCTCATTTTCTTCGAGTTCTCTCTCCCTCATCCTATTCAACACAAAACCTTTATCAAACAATTTCTCCCTATTTTTTTTGCAATACCTTTTTTATTTTAATTTTATTACAGTATTATGGTCGACTTACCATGTTTTATCAATTGCTGCTGTACAGCAAAGGACCCAGTCATACAGATATACACATACACATTCTTTTTCTCATAATATCTTCCATCATGTTCTATCCCGAGATGGATACAGTTCCCAGTGCTGTACAGTAGGACCTCATTGCTTATCTATTCTAAATGGAATAGTTTTTGAAAAGTCCTTTCCATTGAAAGATAACAAAGAGTCACTAGTGTACACAATCCATGTTTTTCCAAGAAGCCCTTCCTTTCAGGTCCCACTTAACCTGCTGATAAGGACATTAAGGCACCAAGTGACTCTGGCAAGGGTCACGCAGTGACTCCCTAACTGGGATTAACACCAGCAAACAACAAGGTTCCTCAGTCTGCACAGGACTCAAAGCCAGGGGATCAGGAGGTCAGCCAGCCAGCCAGGGTCAGGATGAGCGAATCAGAGATGGGAAGCAAGATGGGGTGTCCTCCTGCACCAGGAAGAAAGTCCCTCAAGTCATGACTTTGGCCTCCAGTTCTGGCACCAGGCCCAGAGCTTCGAACACATCATCCCCCATCCCTGAGACCACGTCCTCGTCTATAAAACGAGGAGAAAGGAGGCAGAAGCAGATGATGTGGAAGAGTCATGTCAGCCTAAAGCTGGAGACACTAGGAGACTGAATACAGCACAGAAGGCAGAGGTCCAGGCAGTCGGGTAACTGAAAGCAGGAAATGCAGAAACCCAGACTAAAGAGTCTTCCTCTGGGGGATGCTGGGCCCAGACGGGAAGCCCTTTGCTCCTACTGCTGCCCCAGGAGCCTGAGGACCAGATACCAACCCAGGGACCTGGGACAGGAAGGTGTGGCAGCTATGGCCACCCTAGGCCGCCAGCGCCCCTTGGATGGAACGCTGGCCCATGGGCCTCTCTCTGCCCAGGCAGCCGCCCGCCCCACAGGGGCCAGGACTGAGAGTGGAGCGGGTCTCAACTGCATCATCTTCCCTGGGAAGCGATCTAACTGCTGCAGCACAGGAAAGAGCCATGTGTGTGAACAAGAGACAGCATACACGGAGGATTTTGCTCTCTCTTTTTAATTTATTTTTGGGGGCATCCCACGGCATATGGAGCTCCTGGGGAAGGGATCAGATCTGAGCTGTAGTTGCAACCTAAGCCACAACTATAGCAATGCTGGATCCCTAACCCACTGTGCCAGAGGCTGGGTATCAAACCTGCATCCCAGTGCTCCCAAGACACCGCCAATCCAGGGGCGCCTCGGCGGCAACTCCTTTTTTTTTTTTTTTCTTTAATGTGGGGTATAAAAGAGCAGAAAAATCACCCAACTTCCAACTAATACTCTGGCCTAAAGTCATGCTTTCCAGCATATCCCAGGAGTTCAAATCCACCTCCAACCCCGACATGCTCAAGGTACTTACCTGCTCCAAGACCCTCTCTCACTTGTAAAACAGTGAGAGACTAATAGTCACTATACTGAGAATTCAACCACATGGACACAGAGTAGGGCCTGGCACATCATAGTAGGTACACACTCAATTTGTCGGCTATTTTATTGCTGTGGTTGTAATTATTTTTTAAAAAACTGGTGTTCCTGTCATGGTGCAGCGGAAAGGAATCCGACTAGAAACTGTGAGGCTGAGGGTTTGATCCCTGGCCACACTCAGTGGGTTAAGGATCCGGCTCTGCCACGAGCTGCGGTGTAGGTTGCAGACGTGGCTCATATCTGGTGTTGCTATGGCTATGGCATTGGCCAGTGGCTACAGCTCCAATTAGACCTCTAGCCTGGGAACCTCCATATGCCATGGGTGCAGCCCTCAAAAAGACGAAGGACCAAAAAAGAAAAATTTATTAAACTATAGTTGATTGACAATGTCGTGTCAACATAATTATTTTTGACACAGGGAGAAGCAAAAACTTGGCTTTATTTTTCTCCCAATTCTCTTAGGAAAAGAAGTAAAAAGATAAAGCTTTTAAATGTGTGACCTCAAACTAATTGAAACCTATGAAAATAAGGCTCAAAGAAACTCATCTAGGAAACTGAACCTCTAGGTAAAATTCCCCAGCAGCCCTTACTGATGATAAAATCAGCTGCTTCTGGGCACCCTGAGGACACCGGAGCTTCGTGGGTGGTATTTCCAGCTACTGTACAAAGAGGCAGCTACTGGCTTTTGCCGCAGCATCAAGAAGGGCCCTTGCCAGTCCAGTCACAAAGGTAATTGCCTATTTTTTTTGGGGGGGGGGTTCTTTTTCTAGGGCCACACCCACGGCATATGGAGGTTCCCAGGCTAGGGGTCTAATCAGAGCTGTAGCCGCCGGGCTACGCCACAGCCACAGCAACACGGGATCCAAGCCTGTCTGCTACCTACACCACAACTCACGGCAATGCCGGATCCTTAACCCACCGAGCGAGGCCAGGGACCAGACCCGCAACCTCATGGTTCTTAGTCGGATTTGTTAACCACTGAGCCACAGCGGGAACTCCAATTTCTTTAATTTTTTACTTTATTGCAATATATAACACAACTTACCATGTTGTGTTAGTTTCAAGTGCACAGCAAAGCAATTCAGTTTTACATACACACATATCCATTCTTTGTCAGATTCTTTCCTCATATAGGTTAGCACAGAATATTGGGTAGCATTCCTGTGCTAGACAGCAGGTTCTTTTTGACGATGTATTTTATGTGGTAATCACCTCTTAACTAGGGAAGTCATCCCATTTCAATCACGGGCTAAGTTTAATAAGTTGCAGCGTAGCTCACAACACCCCGGAAAGGAAGGACATTAAGGAAGAGAGGTTTAGAGGTCTGAAATGGCTAAGTATCAACCAGGGGAAAAGAATGTATTTAAGATTTTAATTCATTATGTAATTAACTTTTTTGCAGCACCCACACACAGCCTGCAGGAGTTCCCAGGCCAGGGACTGAACCCAGGCCACAGCAATGACCTGAGCCACGGCAGTAACAATGCCAGATCCTTAACCTGCTGAGCCAGACAGGGACTCCAATAACAGATTGTATTAAATAAGTTCCCAAATCCCATATTTCATCCTATTATACTCACACACACTGTATCTGATAATTACTCATGCATACACTATTTAAAAAGCTATACTTTTGTGAATCTATATGGGAAAAGAGTCTGAAAAAGAACGGATGTGTGTATATGTGTAACTGCATCACTTTGTTGTACAACAGAAATTATTACAACTTGTAAATCAACTATCCTTCAATAAAATTTTTTTAATTGGGAAAAAAACCTTTAATGGCTTTACTGTTAAAAAACTTTATGAAAGTGTAGTTGATTTACAATGATGTGCCAATTTCCGCACAGCAAAGTGACTCAGTTATACACATAACATACATTCTTTTTTCCCCCCCCAGGCTGGGGTCAAATTAGAGCTGCAGCATATGCCACAGCAATGCCGGATCCAAGCCACATCTGTGACCTACGCCGCAGCTTGTGGCAATGCCAGATCCTTCACCCCCTGTGCAAGGCCAGGGATCAAACCCACATCCTCACGGATGCTAGTTGGGTTCTTGACCCACGGAGCCACAACAGGACTCCTATATATTCCTTTTTAAATTCTTTTCCATCATGGTCTAGCCCAAGATTACTAGATGTAGTTCCCAGTGCTCTACCGTAGGACCTCACTGCTTATCTATTCTAAACGTAATAGTTTGGATCAACTAACCCAACTCCCAGTCCATCCCACTCCCTGCGGGCTCCCCCCGCCCCCCCATCCCTGGGCAACCACAAGCCTGTTCTCTGTGTCTGTGACCTTGTTTCTGTAGAAAGCAGTAATTGTATGTTACATATTCAATATCCTATGAACCAAACTTTAACAATCAAAGACCACTCACGCCTTAACTCTTTCATCCTCTCCTGGGATTTCCATTTAAGTGAGTATTATTCCCTGTATGGAAACCAAGACAATTTTAGATACACTGCTACCATTAGCCACTATCTAGCTGAGTATATCACACATGATAGGGTACAACCAAAACAAAAAGGAAAAATAAATTAAATGCTAAACACTGTAAATCTGCAGCTCTCACTCATGATGCCTGATGCAAACTCTGTGCATTCAGCCAAATGCTGAATTTTCAGCCACGGCTGAATTCTGCCTCAGTGACCCGCCAGGCTGGGTTCTAGGAGGTCATTAAGGTTCCACCCCTCAAATCACAGTGGCTCACAGAGAAGGAGACAGTTTCAGCCCCTGCTGCCTGGTTCCAATCCTAACTCCAACCACTCACGGGATTAAGACCCAGAGCTCCTCCAATGGAGACTCTCAGGCTAAATGAAGTCAGTCAGAGAAGGACAAATCCACATCACTTGTATGTGGAATCTTAAAAAAAAAAAACCAATGCCAATGAACTTGTTTACAAAACAGAAACAAACTCTCACAGGCACAGAAAACAAACTTGCTGTTACCAGAGGGGGAAGGGGCAGGGAGGGATCCTCAGGAGTTTGGGATTAACAGATACAAACTACCATGAATAAAATAGATAAACACAAGGGCCTCCTGTCCAGCACAGAGAACTATACCCTATCTTGTAATAACGTATAATGGATAATGATCTGAAAAAGGATATACATAAGCATATAGAAAGTATACGTATAAGCGATCACTTTGCTGAATACCTGAAACCAAGGGAAGACTGTAAATCAACTCTAACAATTCAAAAAGACCCAGCGCTCTATCATATTCACATCGTCTCTCTAAAATCGATTTTCCTCATTTTTAAAATGTAAATGATGCCATGACAATGTCTACCTCCTGGCGTGGTTCTCAGGATGGGCTGAGCACCGTGCCCTGCCCACAATTTCAGGAGCAGGACCTGTGACTTGAGGCCCCTCCCCCACAGCCCACCAGGAGCATCAAACACAAACAACCAGCAGGAGGGCTCCATCCAGGGCACTGCCAGCTGCCACCCCAAGGCAGGCTGGTGCCTCTTCTGCCCTGACCCCTCTGCTTCCCCTCACCCTCAATTTTCCAGAAGGACCTCTTCCATGGGAAACAAAGTATGATACACCCTCACTTCCCTACCCTACTTCTGCCTTTCTACTGCTCCCCTCAGTCTCCCCTCACCCTGCACAACCTGGCCTGACCTGGCTCTCCGCAGGATGTGCTGAGTAAGGGGGGTGGGGGGAGATGGAGAGAGGGGGAGGGGAGGGGGGAAGGAGGGGGGAGGAGGTGAAGGGGAGGGAGAAGGCTGGGGGGGGGACTGGGACGGAGGGAAGAAGGAAGAAAAGAAGGGGGAGGAAAGGGGAGGAAGGGGGAGGGAGAGAGGAAGGAGAGGGAGTGGGAGGGAAGAAGGGAAGAAGGGGGGAGGGAGGGGCCGAGAGGGAGGGGAAGGGAGGGGTGAAAAGTACCAAAGATCAGGAACACATGGCGTGTTTTCACTGGCTTGAATGAGTTTCAGCCTCTTGTGTAAACCTCGTCCCCTTAGGAAGTAAATGTCTTCCAATTCCCCTCAATTTGCAGCAATCACTGACCCCCAACACTGCCCTGGATGCCTGGCACTGAGCCCCGGCCAAGGGTCACTCAGAGAGAGCCCACCGTTACCTAAGCTTCAGTGGAGTCATCTCTTGTGAATCAACTTCATAACCCCAACCCAGGGCGATGCCTAGAAACATCTTCTCAATGAAAGAGCAGGAGCCAACCCACCCCACCCCAGGGCGCACACTGGAGTCTGCAGACTGCCCACTTCCTGCCACGTGAACTGCCCCAGCCTCCGGGAGCTGGTCAGCTGAGGCCGCAGATGTGAAAGTCCTGGGAGCAAAGTCAATGCCACCAGACGACTGGGCGGCAGCAACACCCTATTTTTACAGATGCTGTCATGGTTCTGGCATGAGACCACACCAGGAGCCAGCTTCCAAAGCTGAGTCACACACTCCCTGAGGGATTTTTCGCATTTGCATTTTGTTCTCTGCAAGGCCAAGAAGGCAGCTTTTTAAAAAATAATTTTAATTTACTGACAAGATTTAAAAGTTTAATCATATTTACCTTTTTTTTTTTTTTTTTTTTTGGCTACACCAGTGGCATGCAGAAGTTCCCAGGCCAGGATCAAACCTGCACTACAGCCGGCTGGAGCCACCACAGTGACAAAGGTGGATCCTTAACCCAGTGAGCCACCAGGGAGCTCGAGTTTACTGTTTATACAGTGGATGGGTAACACTGGGAAAGGCAGCATCTGAGGTTAAGAGAACTAAGAAGTTCCGTGTGGAGAGACTCTTAAACAGAGGGAAGGATAAAGGATTCTGGGGAAATCACAGCTGGTAGCCCTCTGGAGGCCCCTCGTTTCGCTGGTAAAGAAGCTGAGGCCAAAGGTGGGGACCGGGCTTGTCTGGGGTCCCTGAAAGGGAGCTGGTACCTGTCTCCTCAGTTACAGTTCAGAACCTGCGAGAGAGGGGGAATCTCTCATTCCTTCGTATTTAGAAAAGAAATTTAGGAGTTCCCGTCATGGCTCAGCTGAAACAAATCTGACTAGTAATCCATGAGGACACAGGTTTGATCCCTGGCTTCACTCACTGGATTAAGTATCCGGCATTGCTGTGAGCTGTGCTGTAGATCACAGATGCATCTCCCATCCCTCACTGAGGAAGCTGTAGTGTAGGTCAGGGGCTACAGCTCTGATTCAACCTCTAGCCTGGGAGCCTCCATATGCCAAGGGTGCAGTCCTAAAAAGAGCAAAAAAAGAAAAGGAAGAAAAAGAAAAAAGAAATCTACCCCTATGGCTCAGCCTGACTTTCCCACGGGTCAGGAGCCCTGGGGGTACCCCCTCTGAGCACAGGCCCTGCTGGGGACGGTCTGCGAGGGGTCCCGGGCAGCCCTACGACTGAGGTCAAGTCCTGGCCAAGCAGCTGCTACACAGAGGGACCCACACTGGGTGTCGCCGAGAAAGTGATGAGCGTCAGGGTTCATAGGGGCCCCCTCGCTAGGCTAGGCTCACACCCTTGACCCACAGACCAGTAGGGCATCCCCGCTCTCCTTCGGGAGCTGCTGCAATTGGCCGTCTGCCCTGAGCTGCAGAGAAGCACACTGGTTTCTGAGACCTGGATCCTCCCAGGGGTTAGTTCTGTTCCAACAGGTGGACAGAATTTTAAGCTAATTATGGAATTAAGGAAATATACATAATAGGTATTCAATAAACATCTGCTGCAGAAACGGTAAGATGGATGGACTGGGAGAAGGGAGGCGGCAGCCCTTTGCTGGTGTGGACGAATTAAGTCTAAGGTCCAAGGAAAGAAAAAAGATGGTCACAAGAGGTGTCCTCGTTTTTTGTTTCTTGGGTTTTTTTTGTCTTTTTAGGGCCTCACCCACAGCATATGGAGCTTCCCAGGCTAAGGGTCCAATCAGAGCTGTAGCCGCTGGCCTACGCCACAGCCACAGCAACTTGGGTTCCGAGCTGCACCTGCAACCTACACCACAGCTCACCGCATCACCGGATCCTTAACCCACTGAGCGAAACCATGGATCGAACTCTCATCCTCATGGATGCTAGTAGGGTTCATTAACCACTGAGCCACAACAGGAACTCCTGTGTCCTCTTTTCTAAGAAGCAATGGTGATATCCAAGCTACACAGCGCCTACAGCCTCCTAAGTCTTTCTCCCACGTGCTCCCCCCTCATTAAACGCTCAGAATAAGAAACTATCCTAGGAATTCCCGTTGAGGCTCAGTGGGTTAAGAAGCGGACGAAATCCATGAGAATGCAGGTCTGATCCCTGGCCTCACTCAGTCGGTTAAGCATCCGGCATTGCTGCCAGCTGTAGCGTTAAGTTGCAGATGTGGCTCAGATGAGGTGCTGCTGTGTGGCTGTGGTGTAGGTCAGCAGCTGTGGCTCCAATTTGACCCCTAGCCTGGGAACTTCCTTATGCTGTAGGTGCGGCCCTAAAAAGGGAAAAAAAGAAAGAAAAAGAAAGAAACCATCCTAGTTCACAGATGGGGTGAAAAGCAAGTCTTCTGATGCAGAGCTCCTCAGCCTCCTTGTCTCTGCTGCTGCAAAGCTGTAGCAACTCCCTACAACATTTCGGGAAGAGTTTTCTCCATTGATGAAACAGCTTGCTTCACAGCAGCAAAAATGGATTTAAGGGACCCATGATGGATACGGAAATGGAGTTCGTCAAAGGGTCTTCCTGCCGAGCACAAAATCCCTACTGGCGGGGAGCATTATCCAAGAGTATTGTCAAAGGAATTGCAACTCCACATATTTTTTTTTTTTTAAATAAACGAGAGCATGTATAACCTGAGAGAGTTCAGGTGTTAACAGGATGAAGGCAGCAGGTTGGAAAAGGTGATCTTAAGATTCTTCTGCCTCCCAACTTTTTTTTTCCTTTTTCTTTTTAGGGCCACGCCTGCAGCATATGGAAGTTCCCAGCCTAGAGGTCAAATCAGAGCTGCAGCTGCCAGTCTATGCCACAGCCACAGCAATGCCAGATCCAAGCCGCATCTTCGACTTACTCTGTAGCTCACAGCAACACAGGATCCTTAACCCACTAAGCGAGGCCAGGGATCAAACTCGCATCTTCATGGGTACTAGTCAGGTTCTTAATCCGCTGAGCCACAACAGGAACTTCCCGACTTTTTTAGCGGACTTATTTCAAGAATGAAGTTTAACGTTGGAAGGTTAGAACAAAGCCGGGAGGTGGTGATCTGTATTCCATCCGTAACCCTACGGCTTCCTCCCCTCTGGGATGCTGAGAGCCTCAGTGCACCTGCGCACGAGGTTCAGCTGGTCCCAGCCCCACGTGATCGGAAGTGCCTGCACCAGGGAGAGGACCATTCCTTGCACCCTTTACTCACAGCGCGTGACACTGCAGTTGGGCGAAAGCAAATTCCATACTGAAATTGTCAAAACACGCAAATATTTCCAAGCCAAGACATTTGCTTCCAAAGACAATTTCTTCAACGATGTTTTAACTATTTTGGCAGAAACCAGTGTAATCAAACACATTTTTAGTGTCTGCTTCCAAGTTGCAAAAATGTGTGAAAATGCTCCTCAAAACAGTCTTAGCTGCCAAGATGGCGCACGTATTTTGAAAATTCTATCTGGTGGAAAAACTGCCTCCCTAAAAGGAAGAGTTTAAGGCTCAAAATGATGGCTACCTTCAGCAAAGGCTCATTTGTTTCTTATTCAAATACAAGTGGAAACTAACAGAAAGGAGTTCCCATTGTGGCTCAGTGGAAAAGAATCTGACTAGCATCCATGAGGACGCGGGTTCGATCTCTGGCCTTGCTCAGTGGGTTAAGGATCTGATGTTGCCGTGGCTGTGGTATAGGCCGGCGGCTACAGCTCTGATTCAACCCCTAGCCTGGGAAACTCCATATGCCGAGGGTGCGGCCCTAAAAAGACAAAAAAAAAAAAAAAAAAAAAGAAAGAAAGAAAGAAACTAACAGAACCATTTTTCTCATAAAGCAAAAGATTTGAAACTTTGATGTCCTCCACTGAACTGACATGACAGAGGCATTCTAAAATGTTGATAGAGCCAAATTCTTTGCAGCAATTTTATAAATGATATTTTGCAAACTGGTTATGAAATCCAAATGATGGCTAGACATTTTTTTAAAAAATCAATACACGCATTTTCATTCAAAAAGATGAACTGATTCAGAAAGAAATGAGTCAGCTTTGCTTTCAAGATCTGCAGAGCAAAGCTACGAGAGAAAAGGAGAAACATGTAGATTTTATCCTAGTTATTGAATTCAAAATATGGTTTTGTGGCCTAAGATTCATAAAAGACTTGGTTAAAGAAAAACATATTGAATAAATATTATATGTCAGTGAGGCTGAGTATCTGTATTAGTCTAACATTTTGAGATGGTTCTCAATTATTGTAAGCTTTTATAATACAAAAGTCAATTCATACAAATATCTAACCTGTCATTACTTGGATACTGATAACGTCATTTCTACAATGTACTCACCCCACCCTTCCCACCGTGGCTTCTCTCTCTATGTCACAGCCCTGTTCATTGTGATTCACCAAAGGATGAAAAGGAACATTCCACGAGTTCAGACTTCAGTAGTTAACATGGCTACATGACATGGGACATTGAAAGCACAACAGTCCATGGAGTTCCCATTGTGGCGCCGCAGAAACGAATCCAACTAGTATCAGTGAGGATGCGAGTTCGATCCCTGGCCTCATTTCAGTGGGTCGGGGATCAGGTGTTGCCATGAGCTGTGGTGTAGGTCACAAACATGGCTCGGATCCTGTGCTGCTGTGGCTGTGGTGTAGGCCGGCAGCTGCAGCTCCAATTCAACCCCTAGCCTGGGAACCTCCATATGCCTCAGGTGTGGCCCTAAAAAGCAAAAAGAGCAAAAAAAAAAAAGCAAAAAAAAAAAGGCCAACAGTACCCCTTTATCCACAGTCTTGCTCTCTGTGGTCTCAATGTCTGCAGTCAACCACAGTCCAAAAATATTAAATGGAAAATTCCGGAGGTAAATCATTCTTAAGTTTTAAACTGCATGACGTGGTGGGTAGCGTGATGAAAGCCTGCACCATCCAGATCTGTCCTGCCCTCGGGGGAACCACCCCTTCGTTCCGGGTACCTGGCCCACTAGTCATTTAGTAACGTCTTGTTACCAGATGGACCTACGGCATCGCAATGCCTGCAATTCAAGGAACCCGTATTCTACTTAATTGAGGCCCCAAGTGAAAAGCAGTGATGCCGGGAACTCGCATATTCTCCTACGGCGCCAGGTCTACTAACTACACAGGAAAAAGCACTGTATAACATAACACACACAGGGTTCAGTACCATCGCAGTTCCAGGCATCCACTCGGGGCCTTGGGAGGCATCTCCTGCAGATCGGGTTGGGGGTGGGGGCAACTGTATTCATGCTCATCATCACCAAAGCCTTGCAAGTGACTGGGTTTACAGTCATGGTCACTGTCATTCATTAGGAATAAACAATAGGATAGAGGTGCCTGGTGTTGGTTCAAAATAGAACGAGTATATAATACATGTTGGTAGAAAAACTAAAGAGCAGAGGGATGAAGGAGGGGCTGAAAACACTAAACAAGAAGGTATGCAGTGGTTAACCTGGATTCTGAGGAATTTAAAACTTAAAGAGATGGGGAAGGCGGGGGGGGGGGGGCAATTGGCTCAGAGTAACTCTGGGTGACATGCAAGCCCTTCCTCGTACTGGCTGAGTGACCCGAGCATGTCACATACATCTCCTGAGGCTCCAAGACCTCTGTGAATGGGGCCACAAGAGAACCACTTCAGGACGGTCTGGGGATTTTGGGTTTTTTTGCTTTTTAGGGCCACACCCTGCAGCATATGGAAGTTCCCAGGCTAGGGGTCGAATCAGAGCTGCAGCTGAGGGCTATCCCACAGTCACAGCAACGCCAGATTTGAGCCTTATCTGCAACCTATGCAGCAGCTCACGGCAACACCAGATCCTTAACCACTGAGTGAGGCCAGGGATCCAACTCACATCCTCCTGGATACCAGTCAGGTGCTTAACCTGCTGAGCCACAATGGGAACTCCAAGAACCACTTCCTGGTGGTTAAACAGCCCAACAGTGGGGTGTCTAGCAGGTGTCTGACTCCACAGATGCCATCTCTATTAACAGCAGTATCAGCATCTCGTCCAATACCCTCAATTTCTGGAAAACGAAGCAGAGACCTGTAGAGACACAGGCACCAAGCGCATTAGCTCTCTGGTTGCAAAGCTGGGCTGCCACCTCCCGCTCCGGGTCCAGGATCCACGCTGCTGGTCAGAAAACCCGTGGTGAGAAGAGAAAAAGAGGGCGCTTTCTAGAAACACGTGAGAGGGTGCCTGAAATGTACGCACTCTTCTCAGGCTCAACTACAAGACAGCCTCATCCAGCAGAATCGGGGGTGAGGCTGCATCTGGAGACGATTCCCCCACAGGGACCCTGGGGTCACGTGAGAGAAAGGAGAGGCAGGGCCCCAGCCATAGCCTTGACCTTCAAAATCACCAACAAGAAGAGTCGGGGCACCCAGCCATAGCCTTGACCATGAGAACCAACCACAAGAGTCGGGGCACCCCAGCCACAGCCTTGACCATGAGAACCAACCATAAGAGAGTTGGGGCACCCCAGCCATACCCTTGACCATGAGAACCGCCCACAAGAGAGTCAGGGCATCCCAGCCACAGCCTTGATAGTCAGAATCACAGCCCCATGTCAGAATCACAGTGATCTGTTCTAGCAGAGTCACCAGACTGACATCCAGGCATCTATATTTTCAAAGAGCTCCTCGGGTGATGCTTACAAGAGTCAGAGAACCAAGGGCTGGAAAAAGACATAACAACTGTCCTTGCTTAGATCAATATAACAAAACTGGGAAGAGGTGTGACTTATGAAACTCAAGAGAGAAGCACTGGAGGGCAAAGGTGGAGACAGGTCCCAAGAGCAGAGCGCACAGGAGCCAGACAAAAAAGGGTCCCTGCCAAGGCGCCAACCTCCAGCTCCTTACTCCCTGCCCCCGGGCGTGGTCTGCCTCTGTCACCTCTGCTGGGAGCACTCACCCTCCACAGGCCATGAGCGTCACAGGTGAACACCAGTCCCACAAACACCAACCCTGCTCCAGCGCACAGCAACCTCAGCAGAACCAGAACGCATCGCATCAAAGTAGGATGCTGCGCCCTCTCAACTCAGCCACGCCCACTGGCTGTGTTGTCTTAACCCCACTTTCTCTTTCTTCATTCCATGCAAAAGGAACCTTCTATTTGGCCTTTTAAGCAGTTGTTAGAAAGGTCAAAAGATACAATATGTCTGAAAGTGTTTCTCCAATTTCAAAACAATATGCGAATCTCAGATAGTCCTAGAGTTCCCCTTGCTGCTTAGAAGGTTAAGAACCTGACATATCTAGAGAAATGACAATAAAAACAAAAATAAACAAATGGGACTTAATTACTTAAAAAGTTTCTGCATAGCAAAGGAAATGCTAAACAAAACCAAAAGACAACCCACAGATTGAGAGAAAACATTTGCAAATGAAGCAACTGATAAGGGATTAATCTCCAAAATATATAAACACCTCCTGCAGCTCAATTTCAAAAAAACAAACAACCCCATCAAAAAAATGGGCATAAGATCTAAATAGACAATTCTCCAAAGAAGACATACAGATGGCCAAAAAACACATGAAAAAATGTTCAACATCACTCATTATCAGAGAAATGCAAATCAAAACTATGAGGTACCACCTTACACCAGACAGAATGGCCATCATCAAAAAGTCTACAAACAATAAATACTGGACAGGGTGTAGAGAAAAGGGAACCCTATTTCACTGTTGGTGGGAACGTAAATTGGTACAACCACTATGGAAAACAGTATGGAGATTCCTTAAAAAACTAAAAATAGAAGTACCATTGGGTCTAGCAATCCCACTCCTGGGCATCTATCCATGACTCAAAAAGATACATGTACTCCGATGTTCATTGCGGCACTACATACAATACCCAAGACATGGAAACAACCTAAATGTCCATCGACAGAGGAGTGAATCAAGAAGATGTGGTACATATACACAATGGAATATTACTCAGCCATAAAAAGGAAAGAAATAATGGCATTCGTAGCCACATGGATGGACTTAGAAATTATCATGCTAAGTGAAGTCAGACAGTGAGACACAAACATCATACGCTATCACCTACATGTGGAACCTAAAAAAAGGTTCTTAGCAGAACCTTAGCAGAACAGATACTGACTCACAGACTTTGATAAACGTATGGTTTCCAAAGAAGACGGGTTGAGGGCGGTGGTCTAGGGATTAGGGATGGAAATGCTATGAAACTGGGTTATAATGATCACTAAACAACTATAAATGTAATAAAATTCATTCAGTTAATAAAAAAAAAAGAACCTGACATAGCGTCCATTAGGATGCAGGTTCAATCCCTGGCCTAATTCAATGGGTCAAGGATCCAGCAATGCCGTGAGCTGTGGTGTAGGTCACAGATGCAGCTCAGATCAGTGTTGCTGTGGCTGTGGCATAGGCTTCAGCTGCAGGTTCGAGTAGACCCCTAGCCTGGGAACTTCCATATGCCACCTGAGATAGTCCTTTTTTGCAGTTACACCTCCTTACCCTAGTAAAGATGTACCTGCTCTGAGACTTACATTCAGCAGGTACCCAAACAGGGGCAGCTTAGGATCCCCCCCACCCCCGCCAGAACCCCCATGCCTGAGGGCTGCTCAGGGTCAGCTCATGTTGGCAAGGGCTGAAGAGGAAATGGGCTGGTCACCTCAACTAAGAATGACAGGAAAGTCAGAGGCCTGGACTAAATCTAAGGGTAAGATGAGTTCAAAGAATTGTACACTATTCCACATGGAGATTAACTCAAATGTCATTGAGCCCAATCCTGCAAACAACTGAATAGGAGCAAACATGGTTCAAGTAGAGACAACGTGAAAAAGATAACTGAAGGCACAGTACCTTGCAAAGTAATGCTGGGTAATGGGCCATTCCTGGGATGCGAAACTAAGGAAGGACTGAGAGCTCACATTTGCATCTAAATCTGTGATCAAAGAGGGAGAATCCAAAGCCAGATAAAGAGGACTGTGCATAGTTCTAACTAAAGATAATGAAGCAGAGCCCAGCTCCAAGGTACCAGGAAAAATGTGCTGAGAGGGGCTGCTAAGCTGTTGGTCAGACTCTGCCCCAGAAGGGTCTTTATCTGGACCACAGGTAGGTTAAGACGTCAAACCCCTCAGATAAAATAAGGACTACCCAGAGCTCCCTGGTGGCTCAGGGGGTTAAGGATCTGGCATGGCTGCAGCTTTGGCTCAGATTCAATCCCTAGCCCAGGAACTTCCATATGCTGTGGGTGTGGCCCAAAAAATAAATAAATAAATAAGCACCACCCATTCAGCCTCTCCCCAGAAGATATGTGGCTTTGAGTACCTCCGTATCACAATCATTTAACACATCTGAATGACAGGTTTATACTTATTTTTACATGTATTTTCCACTGAAGATAAAATGAATGACACGCAAATTAGAAAGGGGTAAAATCCTTGGCATGAGGAAAATATGAGGGGAGGGGGGAGGCTTGTGCACCACTTAGGAAACAGATTCTAGGAGTTTCCACTAATGAAAACATGTATGGCTTACTTGAAGCCAAATTAGGCAAAACACAGATGGAAAACATATGTGAGCAAAGCAAGCGGTTGCATTCCTAACACACAGCAGCCAAGTGGCTCTCTTTCGCACTGACCCTCACGCCAGACCCACAGATGATGGCCCAGACCGGATGCTTTCTTTATCCACTGTAACCGCGGTAAAATGTAAAGAGAAGGATGACACGACATCAGGATGGCGCAGTGGTGCACACAAACCAGGGAACCCGCTTCTGGAGGACCAGGGCCAAAGTCAGTGACGACTGCATGAGCTGACCCTAATGAAACCACATCCGATCACCGGGAAGGTGGATCTCTGCCAGGCCAGACAATGACCTTGCCACGCCTACTTCACACCATATATACCATCTGGTCCAGATTTCTTCTTAAAAGGCAATGTCAGGAGTAGCTTAAAGAAAAAGCCATCAACTGCTAACTGGTAACACCTAAAGGACGTGGCTTTGGTAATGCACTTCTCCAGCAAATAAATATCCTCTTGCAATTTACAAACAAGTAACGGGATTTCCGGTTGTGGCTCAGCAGTAATGAACCTGATGAGTTCAAACCCTGGCCTTGCCAGGAGGGTTAAGGATCCTGTGTTGCCGTGAGCTATGGTGTAGACTGGCAGCTGCAGCTCCAATTTGACCCCTGGCCTGGGAACCTCCATATGCTGCAGACTTCCCAGCAATCTGAGGCTGAGTCATATTCAAATTCCTGTGACTTGCTGCCCAAGTGAGTTCTGATTTTAGACGGGGCAGGGGAATAACCCATATAACAAGGAGATGGAATAGATTTGGACAGTTTCATCTGTGCCCACCACCCCCAAAACAGACACAGACACACGTGGAATTGAAAGCAGTGATGGAGAACTAGAATCTGGCTTTTCAAACCGATCAGCAAGTCAGTACTGCCTGATCCTTGTCCTGTCGCCTCCCTTCATCTGTCATGAAGTTACTGTCTTGTCATAACGGCTTTTTTCCCTCTTTTTCCTTTTTTGGCTGCCCCAATGGCATACGGAGTTCCTGGGCCAGGGATCAGATCCAAGTCAAAGTTAAGACCTAAGTATGCTGCAGCTAGAGCAACACCGGATCCTTTAACCCACTGTGCCAGCCCGAGATTGAACCTGTGTCCTGATGATGCAGAGATGCTGCCGATCGCAGTGCACCACAGTGGGAACTCCTGTCATAACTGCTTTGTGATTTAACTTTTGTTTCCAAAGACTATTCCATCAGAAAAGCCAAAGGCCATGATCTACAAAAGTACAAAAGATCTTCACTCTCTTCCAGCTGTGCTTCACAACAATACCAAACATGTACAGGGATTGACCAGCAAGGTCCTACTGCACAGCAGGGAACCCTACTCGAAATTCTGTAATGAACCATAATGGAAAAGAAGACGAAAAAGCACGTATATGCGTATAACCGAGTCGCTTTGCCGGACAGCAGAAACACAACATTGTAAATCAACTACGCTTCCGCACAATTTTTAAAATAATATTAAAGGAAAAATTTTAAATTATAGGGCTTGAAATAAAGCTATGATTAAAGAATGTATCACAAAAAATAAAATCATCATCAAACCCAAGGCTATGAGTCAAATGCACCAAGAACTCTACAGTGCTCACAAAACATTTACGAGTGACTGATTACAGACCCCCAGCCAGCTGTGCACACCTGGCGTCCTTATTTACATGTTAAACTCGGGCTCCAAGCTGCACTTACCTCCTTCCCATCCGCATCCTTGGAAGAAAGGAACACATTAGTACAGAGAGAACGACAGCTCTTTTCTTCCAACTGGAAGTGCTCTGTTGCGTGAGGGCAAAATCTCTCCGTGTCTTGCTTTTCCTGAACGCTGCTGTCATTTTTTGCTGGGTCTTCCAAAAATTCACATTTTTCAAGCGACCTCTCTGGGCCACCATGCATCCGGGGTAAACTGGCTGCCGTCTGGAAGGCAGAGCCATCCCTGTTTCTCTGGAATGTTATTTCTCCCGCGTTGGCATCATCTAAAGGTTCCATCCCTTTCGCACAGCGAGGAGTGCTGTCTTCTGAAATCCCTTCCTCCAGTTCATTAACTCGGACTTCTGTCTCACAGTCTTGAGCAGGGGAGGGCCCCCCAAGATGAGACTGGCTGCTCACCTTCCTGTGCTGGACCCCTTCCTCCAGAGTGAAGCTGGAGCCCCCACACCCCTGCTGGACCCCCTCCTCCAGAGCCAGGCTGGAGCCCCCACACCCCTGCCGGACCCCCTCCTCCAGAGCCAGGCTGGGGCCCCCACGTCCCTGCCGGACCCCCTCCTCCAGAGCCAGGCTGGGGCTCCCACATCCCTGCTGGACCCCTTCCTCCAGAGCCAGGCTGGGGCTCACACACCCCTGCTGGACCCCCTCCTCTGGAGTGAAGCTGGAGCCCCCACACCCCTGCCGGACCCCCTCCTCCAGAGCCAGGCTGGGGCACGCATGCCCCTCCCGCAGCAGCGCCCTTGGCCAGGGGGCCACCCCCGCTCCGGGAAGCCGAGGAGCGCTCCTCTTCTCCTGTTCATGCTTTGCCCCTCCGGACTGTGGGTCAGTCCCACTTTCCTTGGTCGGGTCTCTTCTGAAGTATTTCCTTCTTCCAGCTGAACACTTTTCGGGTCTCAGAGGGGTTTTGGCAGGATCCAGAAACTGTTCTTCCTTCTCGGCTCGGACACAGCCGCAGACATTCCCCATTTGATTGGCAGGAAATCACGGCTGCACACTCTCACTCATTTCAAAAACCGAGGCCTACTCAGATGCCCCCAGGTCCCCAGACCCCCCCTCTGTCCTCCGGTTCCTCGGACCTCACGACCATCCCCTTCAGCCCGAAGCCATTTTGCTTATGAGAGGGACACGCGCCAGCAAGGCTGTGGCACCCTGCCCGGTCAGGCCCTGGGGCTCATTAGACACTGTGGCTTATTTCTGGCCACCAATCCTCTTAGACAAACAGCCCTGCTCACTGTCAAATCACCCACTGAAGCATTTTCCAGGCAAACCTTTAGCTTCGCTGCAGGAAAAGATTCTGACCCTCGCTTTAACTTTCAGTTTTCCGAAACGCTGTCACAGGACCCAAGTTTGCGGTAACCTTTGGAACTACTGGTGATTCAGCCAATCTGAACACGAACAGAAAGCAAATTCCAGCCAGGAGAGGGTTAGCAAATGTCCTTCAGGCTCAGTTTCAAAGTGCCTTTCAAATTCAGTTTCAGGGAGTCGCTGGCATACAATTTACTTTCTGAAGAGACATAAACTAATTAAGGTATGTGCAAAAAAAGAAAAAGGCTCAAAGACCTCTATAAATTTTATTAAGTCTCTTACTCAAAACCAGAAGCCAAAAAAAATAACAAGAAGATTCAGTAGGTGAAGGAGAGAGAATACAGGCTGGATGCTTAAAACAACTCTAACTCTGTTTCTAACATCAGTCTCTTGGAAGAGTTTGTCATAATTTTCATATGACGTAAATATCCACTTCTTTTTTATGATCATTAGGGTTTTCATATAAGCAAACGCGTCACTTTTATTATTTAAAGCAGAGAACACTCAGCCTAAAGAAACACCTGTGTGCTCCACATGAATGAAGGCAGTTGAACTTTACATGAAACTTTTATAATTGTACCCTAGTTAAATATTATGCAGTTTTACTAGGACCATGCTGAATAAATAATAAATCCGTATGGGATCTGATTACCTAAGGTGTGCATATTTCTAACACTGAGTCATAGACATGGTAAAAAGGAAATTAGCAATGGCAAGCCTAGTGTCACAGGTAAGCCACAATCACTTGACTAATAAAAAACTGATAACTGCTTTAACTCTATCTAGGTTGTCTTTAGACTGATCAAAAGATGGAACTCATCTTTTTTTAAATAAAAGTATTCCATTAAGAGTTCCTGTTGCGGCTCAGCGGGGTAAGGAACCAACATAGTATCCATGAGGATTCCAGTTTGATCCCTAGCCTGGCTCAGTGGGCTAAGGATCCAGCATTGCTGCTGTAACTGAGCAGGACCCTGAGGGGCTCCTGGGCACACAAGCCTTTTTTTGACCCCCATCGCTTGTTTATAGGGAATAAGCCTCAGTCTCCACAACCTTCCCTGAGTTCCAAAGGGCAGCTGCTCATCAGGGAAGGGAGGGGGCCAGAGACCAGGGAGGAGCCATCAAGAGACAATAGTGCAGCCCTGGGGCAGGTCCTGGTTCCTCCTCAAAGAATATACATCACAATACTTTGAACTAAAACCCCCAACAAATGGAAGAACTCCCTGACGAAGAATTCTACATTCCAGGAGGAGGACAACCACCAGAACCAGTCCTAGGGCCCCTAAACACCAGCTTTGAAAGACAATGCAAGTTTGCCTCTACCCTGATCCTTATCCACAGCCCTAGTTTCCACTCCCCAAACTAAAAAACCACCTCCTAACCCCTTCCAGGGGAGGCACAGTCTTTAAGACATTATTAGCCTGCTGTGGCCCCCTTTGCCTGGCAAAGCACTACAGCTGTCTTTTTCAACTTCACCCAAAACTCTTGTCGCCACGTTTGTATTTGGCACCAGCAGACAGAGGCCGGATTTCAGTGACACCGCAAAGTGCAGCACAGGTCACACACACGGCTTTGATCCGGTGGTGCTGTGGCTGTGGTGTAGGCTGGCAGCTGCAATTCCAATTCGACCCCCAGGCTAGAAACTTCCATAGCCCATAGGTGTGGCCCTGAAAAGAAAAAAATTCCACTCAATGGTCAAATTCACCATGGTGCTGACATTTGTCAGTAATAGACCTGCGTGATGAGATTTCCCTTAATCATTTTGAGAGGAAATTAATGGAGCCATCAACCCAACCTGAATATCCTAGAAGACAAGCTGGCAAAAACAAAGCTCTGGGTTTGTCTGTTTGTGTATGTTTGTTTTCAATTTGATTTTCAATATCTTTGATAGGGATGGAGTAGGCACAGGTAGTGGCAGAAGTCCCGGATAAAGGACCATATTTATTCTCGTGGTGGCTCAGAGGTTAACAAATCCAACTAGGAACCATAAGATTGCGGGTGCAATCCCTGGCCTCGTTCAGTGGGTTAACGATCCAGCATTGCTGTGAGCTGTGGTGTAGATCGCAGATGCGGCTTGGATCCCGTGTTGTTGTGGCTGTGGCTGTGGCGAAGACTGGCAGCTACAACTCCGATTAGACCCCTAACCTGGGAACCTCCATATGCCATGGGTGCGGCCCTAGAAAAGACAAAAAAAAAAAAAAGAAAAAGGACTATATTTAACGAGGGAAACTGGCGGGATATTGGGAGATCATTGTAAGTTAGTAAATTGCTCAAGAAAACCATCAGACAAGGCAGACTTGCTTCCTTAGTGGAGCCTTGAGAACTGCCTCAGATTGTTGGGTGGGGGTGGGATGAGGCCTCTTTTCAGATTCAGACCAAGGGCAGGAGCTTGAGGACCACCCTTCAGCTGATTTGAATACACACCTTATCGGATACCGAGGAGGAGCTACTACTCTCAGAAAGGAAGAGGCGGGCTTTTCCAACCCCCACTCCCCTTGAATGATAAAAACTGTAGCCCACCCGATCCTCGGGGCGGAGCTTGCACCTCTCACAAGCATCCTATCCTAATCAATCTATTTCTTGCCTATCACTTTGTCTCTTGCTGAATTCCTTCTGCGCAGAGACATGAAGAACCTGAGCCTCAGTGAGTCCAGACACAGGCCGAGAGATTCTAATTTAAAACCTTGGATTCAAGTCCCAATCTGGGTGTAGGCTGGGTTCGAGGCCCGGGACGTGGGTTCAAGTCCCAATCTGGGTTTTGGCTAGGTTCAGGCCGTCAATACTATCAGTTTCATCTTCACACACATTATTTAGGAGAATGTTAACAGTAAGCGGCTGGTATTTGTCCTGACAGGCTAGCTGCACAACCAGTGACGTAATGCTTCTTTTGAGCCCCACCAAACTTGGCAAAAGCCCATTTCCAGGCCACTGTTGGTTGCTCTCTCCCAGAAACGGCCCAGCTTCAGTGTGCAGGTGGCTGGCACTCACCTTGCAAGGCCTATCTGTAATATCAGTGACAATTTCCTCTTTTCTCTAAGGCCTGCCCCACCTCACCCAACTCTCCCTCCCCAAATCCTTATTTTTATTGCTATTGCAATAGACTCATCACCCCACATTAGAGTCAATTTTATGAATATTCTCCCAATAGATCAAAATATTTCATTACCTTTGTGTCTCTGATCTAGCTTATGGTAGTTAATACAGGACTATTGTATGGGTAATGCTTACTTTCAGACAGCCTGACCATGAGCAATGCCCAGAGCAAATTGGGGGCAGGGGTTGGGGGGCTGCACCTGCGGCATACGGGAGTTCACAGGCTAGGGGGTGAATCAGAGCTGCAGCTGCTGGCCTGCACCACAGCCACAGCAACGTGAGATCTGAGCCACATCTGTGACCTACGCCCCACTCAGAGCAACACCAGATCCTTAACCCAATGAGTGAAGTCAGGGATCGAACCCACATCCTCATGGTCACTAGTAGGGTTCATTACCACTGAGCCACAAGAGGAACTCCAACAAATACTTTTAAATAAAGAAACACACTGGTCTTCTGAAATTACTTCCCGGATTTGCATAAAGTCTGATGGGAAAAGGCCCAGTCACTTTCAGCAAGGATGACGACCACTGCTATAAATAGCCATCTCGCTTGGCATGACCAGCAAAATCCTTCTCATCTTAAATTATCATAGGGTGAAGATCAGTTATTTCTTTAGATACAAAGGGGCATTTCTATTTTACCAAAACACCGAAATGTTCCATTTTCAGTATATCTTGTTCTAATTTTTAACTCTTGGTGGTAACAGTCATAACTGCTTGTCATTTCAGTCCTAAAATGCACTGGATTTCATAACATGCCACAGAATCATATCAGAAACAAAACTCTTGGGCATTCGGGGTTAGCAATGCACAGGATTACATCTAGTATGGCTAAACAAGGCCCTGCTGTATAGTACAGGGAACTGTATTCAATATTCTGTGATATGGAAAAGGCAATGAAGAAGTATATATATATATATATAGTCATATTCAGTTTTGTCTATAACGTTTTTCCATCCAGCGGAAATTAACACATTGTAAATCAACTATACTTCAGTAAATTTTTTTTAAAAAAGAACTAGGAAAACCTATTTTGGTGTTTTTATGGCTGGCCCTCATCTCTCCTCCAGAGATAGCTGAACTCCAAAGAGTTTTCTTAATACAGAATTTTTTTTTCTTTCTTTTTATGGCCACACCTGCAGCACATGGACGTCCAGGGCTGGGTGGAATCCGAGCTGCATCTGTGACCTACACCACAGCTCATGGAAACACCGGATCCTTTACCCACTGAGCTGAGTGAGGCCAGGGACCGAACCCTCACCCTCACAGAGACAACACTGGGTCCTTAACCCGCTGAGCCATAACAGGAATGCCTATAATTCTTTTTCGAATGAACTTTTGCTTTGTTTCCTCCAACCTAGGGTCTAAACCTACTGCCTCTACTTTCAACCACTTTCACATTCTGCTCTGGGCTCTGCCCCCAGGAGCTCCGAGCACCCTCTCCAAGGCTGCCAGGTCTTTGGAGAGGAAACCGCTAACTCAGCCTTCATCTTCTCAGATTCTGGCAGTGCTCCCCCTGCTCGGCCTCCCCTTCTACCCGAAGTTCTCCTTCCTTGGTTTCACCAACACTACGTTTCCTTGTTGCTGTCGCAGGAAATGAAATACGTTGTCCTATCTCTTGGGAGAATGTTCACCAAACTGAGTGTAATCCAGGCTGGTGAATCTAGCTCCACACAAATGAAGACAGGATGCAGAGGAGGGGGTGTCGTGCAGGCTCGGGAGGGTCTCCCACAGTAAGGGCAAGGGTCACTGACACTAGAGGGACGCTTGGCTGGAGGAATGGCAGCTGCCAGGCGGGGCCTCCCCAAGCTCTGTTTCCTCCTGCTGCCCTCGGCCTGGCCTTCCCGATTCCCGCCCTCTGCCCTCTGCTCTTTTCTGCAGAACTTCAAGGCCCCTTCCAGGAGATGGAACTCAAACCTCTGGTGGAGACAAGAATGACCAGGCCCTTATCACCACCCCACCGCCTCACTGGAATTCCCCACCCCACCCCCCTGTTGAGCAACTGACCCTACTCCTCCCCGCCCCCGACCAGGAAAGGCATGTGGCCCACTCCTCGCCCCGTCCCCAAAGGGGCCTTAGATGCCCCCAACCAACCATCAAGTGTATGGCGAGACCCCTCTTCACCCAACCAGTCAGCAGGTCAGCAGGTGTATCCTGAGACCTCTCCTCTCCCTGGGCTACAAAAACACACGACCATGTGCCCGGGTCGGCTCTCTCTGATCATCAGGAAGTCGTCCCACTGCACTTAACATCTCTCTCTCTCTCTCTTTTTTTTTTTTTTCCTTTTTGCCATTTCTTGGGCCGCTCCTGCGGCATAGGGAGGTTCCCTGGAGAGGGTCTAATCGGAGCTGTAGGTGCTGGCCTATGTCAGAGCCACAGCAACGTGGGATCCGAGCTGCGTCTGTGACCTACAGCACAGCTCACGGCAACGCTGGATCCTTAACCCACTGAGCAAGGCCAGGGATCGAACCCGCAACCTCATGGTTCCTAGTCGGATTCGTTAACCACTGAACCTTGACGGGAACTCTGAGCATCTCTTGTCTCAATAAACTCTTCTTTCTTTTCACCTCAATGTGAATCCGAAAATTCTTTTCCAACCGACGTGCATAGACCGTGACATTCTCCACACACGCTCTTCCCTGAATCCTCTGAAGATCCCTTCTCCCTGATAGATTCAAGGACCAGGTGCTCGCTGGAACCTCCCAGGGCTACCGAGGTTCTGTGCCTCCTCGGACTGGCCAGCCCTGCTTACACCCCCCATCTGCTCGGCAGACATAAGCCCTGGATGCCCCACAGGCCAGCACTTCGGCTTTACTGTCACCCCCACCCACTCCCCCTCCTTCTAGAGTCTGCTGGTTTTTACCTCCCAGACTCAGCAGTTCAAAGGCATCTTTAACTGCTTCCCCCACCCCCGCCATCCTTCATGCTCCAGACCCTGTCACCAACTCTCTTACTTCCTTCAAAATGCCCCCCTGGATTTTTTAAATTTTTTGGTCGTGCCTAAACTTCCACTAAATAGCATGTGGAAGTTCCAGAGCTGTGGATTGAACCCATGCCACAGCAGTGACAATGCTGAATCCTTAACCCACTGAGCCACCAGGGAACTCTTTGCTGGATTCAACGTTTCATGCCCACCTGAATCCTGGCCTTTATCACTCCACCCAGAGGGCGCCCCTCAGCTTATGTCTCTACCACAGACTGGGGTCGTTTCCAGCTGCTTTACTACAGCCCGTGGACTACACTTCTCAAATGTCATTCTTCAGGCGCAGAGGGCTCAGGTGGTCTGCCGACGCCTCCACGGCACAGACAAACGCTCTGCCTCCCCCCAGAGCCTGGGGCCCCCTCGGTCCCACTCATGGTTCCCTCCCTGACATTCAAACTTGTCCCCAGCAGTTGGTAATGATGGGACTAGCTCATCCCAACAGGCCTCTGACCAGCCCACGTGGGGCTCTTGGCGTTTCAGCCCCACTGAAAGTTCCGGATCCTGGGAAAGCTGACTTCCAGGTGAAGTCAGCTTTTTGGTCAGTTCTCAGAGCTCCCCAGTTCTGGTAACAGGGTCCGGGGTCTGGCTCCACGCCCAACCCCACCCCGCACCACCCCAGGTCCCCGAAGGAGGGGTTCCTCGAGCAACAAGGATGCCTAGACCTTCAGGAGCCTGCTGCCTCCACTCCGGTTCCTGAGTGTCCCAGCCACCGACAGCCCAGCTGAGTGGACATTCACCTGTCCTGCCCTGTCATCCTGCCAGCTGACACCTGGTTACCCAGTCTCCTGGTCCCTGGGTCTCATCCTCCAATTTTTTACTGCTGCAGCCTGACTCCGCTGCCTGCCCCATCCTGGCACCTATGAGACTCTACTTCCCTGGCTGTCCACACCTGTCAGATTTAACCTGCTCCCAAATGAGCTCCAGGTACCTTATCGTCCACCATTCCCCTACAAATCCCGTATCCCAGTCAAATTTTTGTTTATTTATTTATTTTGTACTGTTATTATTATAATCTTTTGCTGCACCTGTGGCATGGGGAAGTTCCCGGGCCAGTGACTGAGCCTGAGCCCAGCAGCAACCTGAGCCACTGCAGTGACAACGCTGGATCCTTAACCTGCTGTGCTACAAGGGAACTCCCAAATTTTCAAAAATTAAGAAATAAGGAAGTTCCCACCATGGCTCAGCGGAAACGAATCTGACTAGCATCCATGAGGACGCAGGTTTGATCCCTGGCCTCACTAAGTGGGTTAAGGATCTGGCGTTGCCATGACCTGTGGTGCAGGTTGCGGACATGGCTCGGATCTGACGTTGCTGTGGCTGTGGTGTAGGCCAGTGGCTACAGCTCCGATTGGACCCCTAGCCTGGGAACCTCCATATGCCGTGCATGTGGCCCTAAAAAGACCAAAAAAAAAAAAAAAAAAAAGAAAGAAAGAAAGAAGTCTTATTCCTCCCAAGATCTGGTTCAAAACCCCAGCTCCTTTCTGAAGTTGGTAAGCTCTCTCTTCCCGCTCCCAGTGCCCCCACACCTGTGGCTGATCAGTAAGATGCTGATCAGTGTGCCCACTACAGGCCAGGCCCTGTCCACTGCACACAGTGCTGCGTGGTCCATAAACCAAAAAACAAAGCAGGTGCCAAAATTAGGACTCACCTTACACCAAGTGAAGGTGATTTATTTTTATTTATTTATTTATTTATTTTATTTATTTATTTTTGTCTTTTTAGTGCTGCACTGGCATCATATGGGGGTTCCCAGGCTAGGGGGTGGAATCGGAGCGGCAGCTACTGGCCTGCACCACAGCCACAGCAACATGGGATCCGAGTGGCATCTGAGACCCACACCAGTCACAGCCAACGCCAGATCCGAGCCACCTCTGTGACCTACACCATAGATCACGGCAATGCTGGATCCTTAACCCACTGAGTGAGACCAGTGATCGAACCTGCAGTCAGGTTCGTTACCGCTGAGCCACGACAGGAACTCCAAAGATGATTTTTTTCTTTAATGCATCCTTTTACAAATACCAAAAATCAAAATCACCCTGTATCTGGCACTGGTAAATAGATGCCAATTAATAGTTAATAAATTTGCCTTTATTCTCCTGAAATCTTGTTTGAGAAAGTGCTGCTCTACACAAAATGGATAGTTCTAATTCAGGAGATCTTTTTGTGTGAACTCTACTGCCATCTAGTGTCTGTCAAAACTGGGAGAAGATAGTTGGCACAATTGAGAAACCATGATATCAATGAAAACCATTCCGATTAAGGATTGAGTCATAAAGTATGTATGTGTCTACATCAGGTAAGACTGGTTTGGGATTGGCAAATGCACACTATTGTATACAGAATGGAAGGTCCACGGGGACCTCTACCCAATAGTCTCTTTGGGAATGGACATGTGCATGTGTATGGCTGCGTCACTTTGCAGCACAACGGAAATGAACACAACACTGTAAATCAACTATACTTCAATAAAATAAAAGTTTAATAAATAAAAATTAAAAAATACCCTACTATATATAGCACAGGGAACTATACCCAATCTCCTGGGATAGACCATGATGGAAAAGAATATAAAAAAGCATGTCTATACATGTCTAACTGAGTCACTCTGCTATACAACAGAAATTGGCACAACACTATAAATCAATTATACTTCAATAAAAATTTTTTAATAAAAAATAAATCAGGTAATACTGTGGAGTAAACAAAAGACGTGTCTACCCTCAATCAACAGAAA
The DNA here is from genome assembly GCF_054392235.1 of Sus scrofa. Classification (NCBI taxonomy): domain Eukaryota; kingdom Metazoa; phylum Chordata; class Mammalia; order Artiodactyla; family Suidae; genus Sus; species Sus scrofa. The sequence continues at coordinate 37,624,998 of NC_139389.1, read as the reverse complement.
TCTCTGTCTTTCAACTCTAAGATTACACATATTGTCCTAAAAACATTTCAAGCTTTTCCACACCAGGAAACAGGGTACCAAGTTCACAAGCAGCATGTTACAGAAAGGAACAATACAAATTATGGTTTAAGAAACAAATCTGAAATTAATTTTCTTCCCTTGGATGTGAATGCAGAATTCACATCCTTCATAGGAACCACTTGAAAATTAGCAATGAGGCGAAATGAAATGACAAGTAGGAAAATCGGGCTTACCTGAAAGTGCAAAATTATTGTCCATATTAATCCCAAAGTCAATTTGGGATTTCCATCTGTTATGTCATCATTTCTAATATTCACTAATTTCACCTGTTTTATTTGTGAAGAAGAGAGAAAACAGTTTTTTCAAACCAGCACGAGTCATTGTTACTTACATAAACGTGACTCTACATTACACATACAAAGAAAGCCTGAGAAATTTAAATACTAATAACCCTTAAAATACTGTTTTACCCCCATCCCCACTCACTTTAGATTTTAAATATAGAGTAACTACAAAAAAAAATTAGTATTATTTTGGTTTTGTCTTCTACAACAAGCATTAAAAGTACACTTGTCAAAACAAAAACACAACTCAAGCAAGAAATCCTAAAAATTTTAAAATCAGATTTTTTTTTTTTTTTTTGGTCTCTTAGGGCTGCACCCATGGCATATGGTAGTTCCCAGGCAAGGGGTCAAATCAGAGCTGCAGCTGCTGGCCTACACCTCAGCCACAGCAATACAGGATCGAGCCGAGTATGCAACCTACACCACAGCTCATGGCAACGCCAGATCCTTAACTCACTGAGCCAAGGCCAGGGATCAAACCCACAACTTCATGGATACTAGTCGGATTTGTTTCCGCTGCACCACAACGGGAACTCCCAGAAATAATTTTGTCTTTTGAAAATAAGCTTTCTTTTAACAAATAGGTAGGAAACTATTCCAAACCATCAAATAATAATAACTTTCTCACACTTCTGTCACAACGAGTGTAAAAAAACCCCCAACCTCTAGCATTATTATTCTATTTGTCTGCCATAAATTGTTACCAAGGTAGATAAATATATGTCACTAGAAAACGATTCAAAACTTTAAAAATAATATAATAGTCAGACTTAAAGCTTATCAACTGTCAAATTACACATTCAGGTAAATAAATGTCATGATGGTATCTAACATTTACTTCCTGGAAAAAGAATTAAAACAAATCAAAATATCATGAATTAAAGACAATAACACCTAAGATTTTCTTTCCTGGACAAATCACTGCCAAAAATATTTCGACAAGGAGACATAATTAACCATTAGTCCTTCTGGAAACTTCCACTAGAATTAAGAATGGTAAGGCAAATACCAATAAAATTTACTAAAATATAAGTACAGAGTAATTGCTAGCATTTAATAACTAAAACCATTTCGATGTTCATAAGAAGCTAAATGGAGGATTAATAACAGACAGGGTCTCTTTGTCCTCCTGGCCCTCCCTTTCTTTTTCATTTTTTTCAGTAAATTTCAGTTCTCCTGAGTTTCTTTATCTCTTTTTTTCTACTCATTGAAAATTACCAATTATTTGGCTTATATCACTATGACACACAGTGTTAACTAACCAAGATCAAGTCCAAGACGTTGCTCATTCTTTTCTATGATTTCTTCTGAAACCTCAAGTCAGTTGGGGATTGCTGTCAAAATTGTCTTTTTGTTTGTTTTTTAATTTTTCTTTTTATGGCCACACCCATGGCATGTGGAAGCTCCCAGGCCAGGAAATGAGCCTGCACCACAGCAGCGACTGGAGCCACAGAGTGACACCGATGGGTACTTAACCCTCTGAGCCACAGGAGGATTCCAGAACTGGCTATTTTCCCCCTCTTTTTAGGGACACATCCACAGCATATGGAAGTTCCCAGGCTAGGGGTCAAATTGGAACTGCAGCTGCCAGCCTACACCACAGCCACAGCAACACCAGATCCAAGCTGCATCTGTGACCTACACTACGGCTCACAGCAAAGTCAGATCCTCAACCAAGTGAGCGACGCCAGGGATTGAACCAGCATCCTCATGGATATTAGCTGGGTTCTTAATGTGCTGAGTCACAATGGGAACTCCCAGAACTTTTATTTTTAACCACTTATAAATTACCCAGTTTTAGCTACTCATTAAAAAAAAAAAAAATCATCTATTGGTTGTTCCCTGGTCTGGGAACTGAGATCCCACATGAAGCCACTGCACTCTGTAGCCCAGAAAAAAAAAAGCAACTATTGCCTCCTCACTACTAAGTATGAAAAATACAGATGCAAAGTTTTTTGAAGTATTATATAAAGTTAGCTTTTATAAAAATAACATAATTTTATAAGGTGAGCATAAAAAAATATTGTCTCCCCACAACTAAGAACTCTTCACATTCTTAACATTCTATTGCTACTACAATGTCATTAAATTAACTTCCTTGGCAAAAGTGTTCCAATTCCCAAGGAAGGAAAATCAGCAGCTCTTATTCAGATAGAAATGTAGCCACTTATGATTGCTCTGGACTTATGCCCACTATTAACTTCCTTTTCTTTGGAACAAATGTTTAAAATCATTTTAAAATATCTGTCTCACAAAAGCACAAGTTTAATTATCATAATCTGCAAATTTAACTTCTTCATACCCCAACATGGTGCTACGCAGATTTGTTCAGTTACGTGTATAGTCTTTGAAAAACATCATACCTGGCGTCTTTTCAAATAGTCAAGTGCAATTTGTACATTCTGTAGTCTGTGAAAACGCATCCGACCTTTCTCTCGGGGCTAAGAATAAAAAAATGCAAGGTATAAAAAACACTGTAGTTTCTGATGCCACTGACCATGCTAAGTATACTCATGCTGAATATACGATACAAATATACTTTATGCTCATCTTACTACGTCAAGACAATATTTACTGTTTGGGTAAATCCATTAAACTTTTAAAATGGTATTTTTAATTTTTTTTGCATTGTCTGAGATTGAATTTATACTAGGGATTTTTCTGAATGTGTTTTATATAAACAGATGCTTTATTCAAAACATTTTATATAAACAGATGCTTTATTCAAAACATTTTCTTCCTTTCTTAAAAGGAAAAGAGAAAATACGATAGCACATACAAAGTTTATATAGTTACTATACTACAATTCTAGCCTAGACTTTTTAGCTATGGATGCACAACAAGAATTAAATACCATTCCCCATTTTGCCTTCTTAATAAACTCTGACTATTGCCAGGAAGGTCTTCATGATTAACTAGGCATGGCATGTTAATGAAAGTGATATAAAAAGCAGCATGCAGTTAGTATAAAAAATCACCAAGAAGGAGAAAGCCAGTGGAGTTTTACTTAGCCATGACAGAGGACAAGAGAAAAGCAATTAAAGCCAGGTAATCTATTTCCTCTGTATTTTATTTGCGCTTTTGCACAAAATCGGCTGGGCTCTTTATCACAGGGTTACACTGCCTGGGGATGGACATGTGATTTGCTGCTTCAGGAAAACCGACAACTCATCGTTCTTTTTCCTTGATGCCGTTTCCCTTAAGAAACGTGACACGTTAGCAGAAGGAAAACAAGGAAACAGAGCTGAGAAAATGTTCAACAAAAATACAAAGAATGGAGCTGGAATGTACCACATAAAATCTTCCAAAGAGAAAAAATAACTGACAGCTGAGCTGCTCAAACAGAAACAGGTGGCCTCAGCCAAAGGCAGCAGAATGGAACAGCCGGCAGATCACACGGGATGGGAAAGTAAGTTCCATCTAATGGGAGACATGAGGCTGATGAACTCCCCAATGGGTCCAAAAAGCACAAGTTCCATGACACTGGGGCACTAGAGATGTGATGACACAAGAAGCACATCTGTCTTACAAACAGAGGTGGGTCAACTGAGCATCCCAGGGGTTAAACAGCTCTGTCAGGACTCTAGTGTTTAAAACATGCCCCCTAAGTAAATCCAGATGCGTGAAGATAGGTAAAGAAGGGCCATCGACTACCTACTACCAATAGATATGATTTAAAACAAACTTTTTTTGGTCCAAACCCACAGCATGGGGAAGTTCCAGGGCCAGGGTTCGAACCCGCGGTGACAATGGCAGATCCTTAACCTGCTCTGCTTCGCCACCAGGGTACCCCCCAGCATACTCTTAAACATTACAGAAATGTCCATAAGTTCCGTCAAATTAAGCAACAGGTCATTGTTATGTCTGAAGTATCAATTTCGGAAGTGGAAATAGATTGGCATAAACATGAGCAGGCTGGTCGTAAGACGTCCATACTTATACAAGATGTATATCGACTTCCGTAGCTAAACTCCCATCCTATGATTCAAGTACAGAGATGCCAATACCATGCAGGGCAGTCATCAATCAATCCATGGAAAGAGAACATACATCCTCTGTCCAATTTTTTGGTGCACACACATCCACCTCACTGAGGGTTCTGGTCCTTTCTCCAGGGTGCTAAGAAGGAGCCCGAACCCAGGGGTTACTCGCTATCACATTAGTGCTCACCGCACTGGACTAGGTTAGTTGAGTTATGGGGGCTGACACCTACCCCCTTATCCTCATCCTCCACATCGTCATGCTGTTCATACGCGCATGCTTCTGTGGCACTCACCAATCGTAAGGTCTTCAAAAAATCTCGCTCCCTTGGCTAATGAATATAACAGACAGAAGATAGGACAGCAAAGACACAAGACAGACCAGAAATGAAAAGAAGAGCATGAACAGAACATAATGAAGGAGAACAGGTAACCAGGAAGGGGAAGGGGCGTTCACAAAAAAAGGAGATGACACTTGTGGACGGGGTTAGACCAGTTTTCAGAAAGCGATGCTTATCTCCTTGCTCTTTGTGAGTCTTTCAATAAGTTAGTTATAGTATGCATCCAACTTCCGATCAAAAAAAAAAAAAAAAAAAAACCAACAACACAAAACCCAAAAGGAAAAAAGAAGCAAGAACAAAAGTCTTATTTTAATTATAGAACTAATTACATAAGCAAGGTCATCGAAGTGCTTCCGCCTCCAGAAGTCACATCATTTGAAGTCGGAAAATGCTTAGGGACCGAACCAGAACACTTTTTGCAGGCAAGATTCGCAGCAGCGCTAAAGATGAATGCTGCAAAAATCTGAACAATCTGTGCTGGAAACAGATGAGTCCTATGCAAAAGAGGGTTTCAAGTTCTTCAGGATAAATTAGAAAATTGAAAACTTACCAAGGTGTCTCCCGAAAGAACCTCTAAAAGAGAGATCAAATTGTGTCCGTCCCTTAAGTCTTCGTAGAGGTCGTTCACATGTTTCCGAACCTACGGGAAGAAAAGCAATTGAGAACGCTTGATCCTAGAAGCCACAATCACCCTTGATACTCCAACAAGGAAGGGGAACAAGGGACACTGCACATGGGACACCCCATGTATTCATTCCTGCAGTAATTCCAAAAAGGTTTGGATTCTTTCACTATTTAAAAAGGAAAATTTAAAAGCGAAAAAGGAGTTCCCATCGTGGCACAGTGGAAATGAATCTGACTAGGAACCATGAGGTTGTGTGTTCAATCCCTGACTTCGCTCAGTGGGTTAAGGATCTGGTGTTGCTATGGCTGAGGTGTTGCTGTGGCTGCAGTGTGGCTGAAGCTCCCTAAAAAGCAAAAAAAAAAAAAAAAAAAAAAAAAAAAAGCCAAAGTAACTTTCAGATTAATAATTCATAAGGACAAGGAGAAGTATTACATTTTTAAACATATCAGAACAAATAAAAGCCAACTACACAGAGTTCTGATTTTTAAAGTACAGGCAGTGCTCTGACCTGAATTATGATTCCTTTTTTTGTTTGTTTGTTTATTTTTGGCCTCACCCTTGGCATGTGGAAGTTCCCAGGGCCAGGACAATCAAGCCCGAGTCACTGCAGTGACAAAGTCAGATACTTCACCTGGTAGGCCACCAGGGAACTCTGCTGAATTACAATTTCTGGTGCAGCAAACAGAGCCACATTAGCAAGAGGGGATAGTTTTTACATGGGGCCCCCCCCTCCCCCATAGTTTTCCCAACCTCTGGGCCACAAGATCCGGGAAGCCAAAGGTACACATTCCACATCTGGAAAGTCCACAGATGCTAAGCTGGGTAAAGCGTACATGAGATTCTACGTACTATTTAAAAAAATAAATAAATAAAAATAAAAATTCTTGTGAGTGTATGATGGTTTTAAAATTTAAAAGTTCTTTAAAATTCATATATGTGAAGTTGTAAGACCTCTGTCCAAAATTCCACCACACAACGTAAACTTTCCCGTGGCAGGAAGTTCCCAGGCTAGGGGTAGAATAAGAGCAATAGCTGCTGGCCTACACCAAGCCATGGTAACACCAGATCTGAGCTACATCTGCCACCTACGCCACAACCTGCAGTAACGCCAGATCCTTAACCCACTGAGAGAGGCCAGGGATCGAACCCACATCGTCATGGACAGGAAGTCGTGTTCTTAACCTGCCCAGCCACAAAGGGTACTCTGGCAGGGAGTTTTCATAAGCACATCTACATTAACAGAAAGCTAATACTCAACCCATAACAGCTTCTCCCTCCCGTCCGTAGGCCTGGGTTCCAAGCCTGTTATTTTATTTCTTAAATTTTTTAGCTGTGCTTGTGGCATACAGAAATTCCCAGGCCAGGGATCAAACTCACAGCTCAGCAGTGACAATGCAGGATCCTTAAACTTCTCTGCTGCTGGGAACCTCTAAGTTTGTGACTGCAGAGCTAAACCACCAAGGGTTCCCCAAAGTTCTGCTCAGTGTGCCACACCGGTGTACCTTCTGCCAATGCCTAGTGCACACTAAGGCTCCTGCCAGACCCCCAAGGGTCACAGCAGGCTGCCGGGGTGGCCATCCCACTCTGGGCTGGCCCATTTCCACATTCTTGCCTTGGGGTGACTCCAGGCTGTGTTACTTAGTGCCACTCTCAGGAAAGCAGCCAAAGAAGTGGTCCAGGAAGAGGCCGGGACCAGCATCCCACCTGCGGCCCACGGGCGCAGCCCTACACGTGCCCCATCCATGATATACTCTGAAGGCTGATCGTATGAGTTAAACTCCTTTGTGCTTTATTACATTTTATTTATTTATTACAGCAGAAAGTAATGAAAAGATCCAAACTCTCTGATGGCAGAGCAACCAGCAAGAAAGGGCCTAATATGAACTAGAAGCAAGCCTTTGATGGTTAAGCCTGCCAATTCTAAAAATGTAGCTTAAGTACCACTAAACTTTATCATCTTAACTGTCTATGAACATGTTTTGCATGGAAACCCTTTTTTTTTTTTTGCCACTCCCATGACATAACTACAGCTGCAACCTACACCACAGCTATGGCAACACCAGATCCCTAACCCACTGCACCACAGGGGGAACTCCTGCATGAAAATATTTCTGGTTCGTGAAGAAAAAATTCCCTTAAAAGCTTCACATCAAAGCTACCAGCTCCTATAACAAGTATTTTGAGAATTTCTGCCTAAGGTACAAAACCTTTTAACACTCAATTAATTTAATATTCAATTACCCAACTATGCATCATTAATGGCACATAATGTAAGTATTAAACTCAGGCCCAAAAGCTCTAAGTAACTAATAATGCTAACAGTACCTATAAATAGCAAACCTCAAACTGAATCAAATTACTTTTCTTTTTTCTTTCTTTCTTTTTTTTCTTTTTAGGGCCCCACCTGTGGCATGTGAAAGTTCCTGGGCTAGGGGTCAAATCGAAGCTGAAGCTGCTGCCTACACCACAGCTTGTGAAAACGCTGGATCCTTAAGCAAGGCCAAAGATCAAACCCACACCCACACAGAGTCAATGTCGGGTCCTTAACCTTCTGAGCCACGAGAACCTGGATCAAATTACTTTTAACACAGTGGCCCATTTTCACAAATCAGTATTTTTATTTTGATTTCCTAATTTCCAAAGAACATCAGCTGACTCTTTGGTGTTAAGATAATTACATAACAGTGAAAGAAAGATTTACACTTCAGTTCTCTAAAAAAAGATCATATCATAACACATTTTAGATGATCCTTATTTAGAAAATCCATAAATGTCCAAATAAGTTACAAACAGATTATCCCTTCCATAAAATATTTACTTTCCACTAAATAAATACTATTAAATGACAATCCTCTCAAATGCTCAATTACATTTCAGAGATGAACAAATTTCCACAGGTCTTTTCAGGAACACATCTATGTCATACACAACACACATGCAAGCAAATAAGCATCTTAATGAAATGAGTCCTAATACTTAATTATCTAGTCACACATGAGAGCAATGTAAGAATTCACTTGTCTCATTCCAACCCAGCAGCCTGAATGTACCTGGCGAAGGGCCTACTTAAAAACATGGCAGAAGAGTGTCCATTGATGGATAAACAAATAAAGAAGACGTGGCCTATATATACAATGGAATATTACACAGCCATAAAAAAGAACTGAATAACGCCATCTGCAGCAACATGGAGGGACCTAGAGATGATCATACTTAGTGAAGTAAGTCAGAGAAAGAACAAATACCATATGATTTCACTTACAAGTTAAATCTAAAAAACAACAAATGAGCAAAACAAAACAAGAATCATAGATACTCAGCATCAAACTGGTGGTTGTCAGAGGGGAGGGGGCATGGGGAGTGGGTGAGACAGATGAAACGGGTCACAAGGTACAAGCTTCCAGTTCAAAGATAAGTCATGGGGATGTCACATAAAGCGGAAAGCACAGTGACTACAGTGAATCACGTTGCAGCACGCGCTTGAGAGCTGCCAAAAGAATAAATCCCCCAAGTTAAATCTGTCTGGTGATGGGTGGTAACTAGACTTGTGGTGACCATTTTGCAATATACACAAATATCAAGTTGTACACTTGAAACCAATGCAACATTATTTTCTTTCTTTCTTTCTTTCATTTATTTAATTAATTAATTTATTTATTTTTGTCTTTTTGCCTTTTCTAGGGCCGCTCCCACCGCCTATGGAGGTTCCCATGCTGGGGGTCTAATTGGAGCTGTAGCCGCTGGCCCATGCCAGAGCCACAGCAGCTTGGGATCCGAGCTGCGTCTGCAAACTACATCACAGCTCACGGCAACGCCGGATCCTTAACCCACTGAGCAAGGCCAGGGATCGAACCTCAGGTTCCTAGTCGGATTTGTTAATCACTGTGCCATGACGGGAACTCCTAACATTATTTTCTTTTAAATTTTTTTTGTGTGTGTGTCTTTTTAGGGCCACACCCGCAGCATATGGAGGTTCCCAGGCTAGGGGTCTAATTGGAGCTACAGCTGCCAGCCTACACCACAGCCACAGGAACGTGGGATCCGAGCCACATCTGTGACCTACACCACAGCTCACAGCAACACCAGATCCTTAAACCACTGAGCAAGGCTAGGGGTCAAACCCACATCCTCATGGATCCCAGTAGGGTGTGTTAACCACTGAGCCACGATGGGAACTCCTAATGCTATTTTTTAATTATACCTCAATTAAAAAAACAGGGCAAGGGAGTTCCCATCGTGGTGCGGTGTAAACGAATCCGACTGGGAAAAAAACAAGGCAGGGTCACTGCAGAGGTGAAGGTTCAATCCCCCACCAGTGGGTTAGAGGATCCAGTGTTGCTACAGCTACAGCATAGATCGCAGCCATGGCTGGGATTCTATCCCTGGCCTGGAAACCTCCATATGCTGCAGGTGAGGCCGGGAAAAATAAAAAAGGCAGAAGAACTAAGCTTGTGTATTTCATTTTTATGGATTTCCTGGGCCAGGGATCACATCCAAGCCACGTTATGACCTACAATGCAGCTGTGGCAACACCAGATCCTTAACCCACCGTGCTGGGCCAGGCAGCAGGAATATCAGCTTGTGAGTCTCATGGGCCTCGATGCATCTAAATCTAAATATCTCCAGTGTAACCAGAAAGCAGACTAAGTCTCAAATCCTTAACAGGAACAGGAGAGATAACATCTATATGAATGTCATTTTGCATATGGAGATTCCCAGGCTAGGGGTCTAATCAGAGCCATAGCCACCAACCTACACCAGAGCCACAGCAACGCAGGATCCGAGCCACGTCTGCGACCTGCACCACAGCTCACGGCAACTCGAGATCGTCAACCCACTGAGCAAGGGCAGGGACTGAACCCGCAACCTCATGGTTCCTAGTCGGATTCGTTAACCACTGCGCCACGACGGGAACTCCAAGGCCTGCCATCTTCAGAAGGGACAAGGGGACCCAGGACCACCATCAGGACGGGGCCCCAGGGCAGTAACCCATACACGGCGCCTTGAAGGCCACTCGCTCTGGGCCCTTTACCCAGGCAGCCCTGCCCGAGTCGTATTTCAGTCCAGATCCATGTCCTGTCTCTTTCTCTTTCCAGGACAGTTCAAGATGGGGTGTGATTCTGAACACTCAGTTCACAGGAAAACAATCTTGCCAGCCTAAACCAACCCATCCCCTCAGGGACATGTTCCACAACGAGGTGTCACTTCTCACCACCTTATTTATGCAGCAGCAAAGAAAATTAGGTATGTTTAAAGAAGACAGGCATCATGGCAGGCCAAACCAAGTTAGGAAAAGACAAAACATAGGTTACACTTAGCCTTGCCTCTGCCATAGGTCTCATGAACCAGTCACCCACACTCTCTGGGCCTCTTTTCTCACTTGCAAAAGAAAAATTTGAGGCGTTCCCGTCGTGGCTCAGTGGTTAACAAATCCGACTAGGAACCATGAGGTTGCAGGTTCGATCCCTGGCCTCGCTCTAGTGGGTTAAGGATCCGGCGTTGCCATGAGCTGTGGTGTAGGTCGCAGATGCAGCTCAGATCCTGCGTTGCTGTGGCTCTGGTGAAGGCTGGCGGCTACAGCTCCAATTCGACCCCTAGCCTGGGAATTTCCATATGACATGGGAGGGGCCCAAGAAATGGCAAAAAGACAAAAAAGAAAAAGAAAAATTTGAAAACAGAAGGCCTCCTTTTCAAACTAGAGAGCAAAAATGCTATGAGCTGAAAATAAAATTGTCATCATTTAAAAAAATGAACATGTTGGAGTTCCTGTTGAGTCTCCGTAGTTAACAAACCCAACTAGTATCCATGAGGATGTGGGTTCGATCCCTGGCCTCAATCAGTGGGTTAAGCATCTGGCGTTGCTGAGGCTGTGCTACAGGCCGGCAGCTAAAGCTCTAACTGGACCCCTAGCCTGGGAACTTCTACATGCTGCCGGTGCAGCCCTAAAGAGACAAAAGACAAAAAAAAAAAAAAAAAAAAAAAAAAAAAAAAAAAAAAAAAAAAGAACATGTTAACTTTAAAGAAAATATGTAAAATGAAAAGCTGCTCTTAAGCTTTGTGGCTTAGTTCCTTAAGAATTTTAGGGAAAAATTACAGAAATAGATGAATTTAGCTTCTGTAATGTTTGAAAAAACCCTGACTCATCTTTTATGGAATATTGCTTATTTTTCCTGTCTAAAGTGATTATTCGGAAGATCCAGAGAATTACTGTAATGAAAAACATACCCAAAAAGGTAAGACATCATTATTATCTTTATCACGCTATGGAAAAGAAATGTCACCATTACTAACAAAAATACATAAATAATGAGTTATTACTCGCACCTGCATAAATGCTTTATAAATTCTGGCTCATTTTCCTCAGTACAAAAGAATGGGATAAAAGAATGTTAGATAAAAATTAAAAATCTATATTATGGGGAAGGCGTGGTCATGGATGAACCAAATGGAAATACCTGGGGTTCAAGAGAGATATCTGATCATGTGATCAACTGGGGTTTTAAAAAAAAAGTACAGAATTAAATAGTTAAGCTGACACAGAAATGCCTCTTATTTTGCCCAAAGTCTGAGTCACAGACATCTGGCCTGGTAACGTTCCTTCACAGATGATTATGCCACCTGCCAACAGTCATAACCTTCCGTTTTCATCTTTTAATAAAACATTCCTTCTTCTCATTTTGGATATTCTCTCCCTGGGGGACAGAACGCTGTCTGGATAAATAGTGCTCGAGGCGGTGATGAGCAAAGTGAAGGCACTTTGAGGTACCCCGGGATTACATTATATAACTGGAATTACGTAACAAGGACGAAGCACCCCTTCCTGGGCTGCACGCAGCACTCGCAGGATTTTGCAGCGCTCGGCGATGTGCGCACTGCACCTGCCTTTACCCCCAGAAGGCGCCCGTCTTTGCCCAAGAAGAATTTCCTAAGGAAGGGAAATAAGGTGGGGCCGGGGGCTGGGGTGGGCGTAGATGCTAAACCAGATGCTCAGGGTGGCCACAGAGGCAATACTTCAGTTCTATTTATTAGATTACACCAGGTCTGCATCACCTAAATGGCTTAACTGTTCCGCACACAACTCTCAAAGCCGTACCTTAACTTACAATTGTCAGACTTTACGTGGGCTACATCAAATTCAACTCTGAAGCTCAGATCCTCACAGAGCTGCTTATGTAATGTTTCAGGACGCCTTTTTCCAAAGTCTGACTCTGTTGTGGTTGATGTCAAGCCAGACAAATTCCACAAAAATCTGACCTCCCGGATTTCAGCTTCCTGCTACCCTGGAGCTGCAGCCGAGGTCACTAAGTGTTTACTGAGCTCCATCCAACACAGCTGAGGTCGCTAAGTATTTACTGAGTACCCATCCGGCGCCTGGGTATCACTGACTCCTACAGTGCGAAGGTAAGAAATGAGGCCTGCAGGATGGATGACAGCAGGTGAACTGAGCCCTCCCACAAAGATGGGGCTAAGAACCAGAAGAGAGAGGCAGGCCAGCTGGTTGGAGGGTGGGGGGAGACCCAGGAAAGAAGGGTCCCAGGAGCCAAGAGACTGGGGTGGGGGACCCAGAGGGGGGAAGGTGGCCGGGCATGTGGCGTGACTGCACCTGCCACTTTAACAAGGATATCACGGGGTAGGGGGATTAGGAGTTTGGGATTAACATATACACACTCCTATATATAAAACAGATAACCAGCAAGGACCTGCTGTGAGCACAGGGCCATTCTCTGTAGAGACCTAGATGAGAAAACAATCTGTAAAAGAAGGGACATGTATATACGTGTAACAGGTTCAGTTTGCAGTACACCTGCAACTAATCCAACATCGTAAATCAACTACACTCCAATTAAATGTTTGAAAATAAAAATCAGTAAAAATAGAGGCGTCTCATTGTGGCTCAGCAGGTCAAGAACCCGACTAGCATCCATGAGGATGCAGATTCGATACCTGGCCTTGCTCAGGGAGTTGTGTGTATATGTGTGTGTGTGTGTGTGTGTGTGTGTGTGTGTGTGTGTGTTTCTACATGACTGAGTCACTTTGATGTACAACAGAAATTAACACAACACTGTAAATCAAGTATACTTCAATTTAAAAAACACCTTTTACAACAGAGCTGTTTAGAGCAAAAATAATTCCAATCTCAGGGCACACAAGAAAGCAAACAACTAACTGAGCCCTTCCACTTGCTGGAAGGGTGACAATGAGGCTGAGAGTCAGGCTTCAGGCTGGGAGGGAATGGGTGGGCAGGCAGGTGCTGTGGGGAGGGCTCGGGGGGAGCCAGCCGGCAGGGCTGTCTTCTGGTCACACCAACACCAGCCCTTTCCCTGTCCCGTCCTGGACACTGAGTGAGACCCCTCAGGGGAGGGGGAGGGGGCTCTTTGGTTGGGCTGGGGGGCAGGTGGGGACACACAAGTGGTGGCTTCATCCCTCTTTGAGTCCCCAGGACTGGAAACACTAAGGGTCTCTGGGGAGTATAGTTTATACTTCTGAGGCCGTGACAACAGCTGAAACTTCATACGCAGCGAATGCACTCTTTACACACACGCTCGTCCCCCCAAGTCCTAACAAGCACACCACCGAGAACAACTGGGGCATCCCCCGCAGGAAAGCTTGGACGCAATCCGGGACTGCGATCAAGACAACTGTCGCAGGGGGTGAACACGGGATCTATTTTTAACGACACCCCCAGATGACGTGATTCCGCTGCCCTTGGCTCCCACCCAGGCCAGCGCTTCAAACCTCTTCCTGCTCAAACGGTTCCTTAAACCCGATGAAACTCCAAGCCCCCAGAACCAGGACATCTAGTTTCCAAAATAAACACCTCGAGGGAGGGAGTGGCTCGGCTGGGATGGGATCATAAACATGGCTTCATTCCGTTAACAACCTAACGGAAAACAAAATCGACAAATGTTCTACACGCGGTCGTTAAAGATTAAATCTCTGCCATGGAATTGTCCCTTCGGTGGGAAGACAAAAAATTCCAAAGACGCCACCAATTCCTTCAAGTGATCACCTGCAAAATGGCATTCTGGTTTTGCCGGATTTCCAGATCCCAATCCATTCCACAGAGATCCGTGGAGCAAAGAGGCTCAACAGCCAGCCTGGGTGTTCCCGGCCAGAATCAGAGGGCGTGCGCATTGAGGTCGCATACGAAAGCCTAAAATCTTGGAGTTCCCTTGCGGCTCAGCTAGTATCCACGAGGATGCGGATTCGATCCCTGGCCTTGCTCAGTGGGCAGTGGGGTTCGGATGCCGCATTGCTGTGGCACAGACCCGATCCCCTAGCCTGGGAATGTCCATATGCTGCAGATGCAGCCAATTAAAAAAATAAAATAAAGCCGAAAATCGTAGTGGAGGTTATCTTCCCTCAAGCCCCGTCTTTTAAACAAGAGGAGGCTTGAGCCAGGACCACCTAGCTGGACAGGGGCTACATTTCCAAAGGTGGACCCAAGACACAGCTGGGGGTAAATTGGCCCAGTGCCCTAACAGGAGAGCTGTCCCAACCCCAAGGGCTTAGGGAATCTGAAACGAGTCCGGCTGAATCCTGGAGGTCACATTTGCAACCCCCCGACCCCCCCGCCCCAGTCAAGTACAAGTTCCCTACTTGTACTCACGGAAATCCTCTGCTTTTTTTTTTTCACTTTAGTGTCAAACCTGCAGCATATGGAAGTTCCCAGGCTAAGGGCTGAGTCATAGCTACAGCTGCTGGCCTACACCACAGCCACAGCAACTTGGAATCCAAGCTGCCTCTGTGACCTAAGCCACAGCTCACGGCAATGCCGGTTCCTTAACCCACTGCACAAGGGCAGGTATCAAAACAGCGTCCTCATGGATACTAGTCAGCGTTTAACCCCCTGAGCCACAACAGGAACTCCCCCCAAATGCTGTTCTGTCCCCACTCCTCCTCCAGCTACTGATCCTTACTTTTCCTTCAAGGTCAAGTTCCAGTGTCACCCAAACCGTGAAAGGCTTCCCTCTGCTGCACTCCCCTATTCCATGGTTTATACCAGGACACTGATCACCATTCTCCTTAAAGAACGGTTTTATGTACATGACATACGTAAGTACAAGCCCCTCGAACAGACAGGACCGTGTCTTAGGCCCTCCTGTAAATGCCTCATGTTCACTCAGTGCCTTTCATACAATAGACAAAGAAGCTGTATTCAATAAATAAAAGATTAGTCATCTGTGCTTTGCCTGTGACCTGAGCCGTGCCCTTGGCTATGGGCCCTGGGGGCCTCCCCAGGGATGGAGAAAAAAGAGACACTCAGGAGATGGACTGATGAGCTCCATCCCACCACTTCCAAGCCAGGGGTTTGTCTTTGGCTCCAGGGCCACTAGGGCATCTGTGAGAGTGAGTACCTGGCACTGTGTCCTGTCACACAGTTGGAGCTAAATAAACACTGCTGAATGACTAACACAGAGGGCAACGTCCACTGCTGAAGGCCAAGGCTGCCCTGTTCCCCCTCACCCATCGAAACTGGTCTGATAAAGGACTGACAAAATGGTATTCAGGTAAATCAAATTTTAAGACTTAAAGAATCTTTTTAAAAATATTTTTGATAAAAATAGACGTTTTTCTGTTCCCCAGTGGAACAGAGAGAGAGACCAGAAACACACTCAGACATGTATAGACAAATGGTGCTCTGGGTTTTTTTTTTGTCTTTTTCTAGGACCGCACCTGCAGCACATGGAGATTCCCAGGCAAGGGGTGTAATCACAGGTGTAGCTGCCGGCCTATGCCAGGGCCACAGCAATGCGGGATCCGAGCTGCGTCTGCAACCTACACTACAGCTCATGGCAATGCCGGATCCTTAACCCACTGAGCGAGGCCAGGGATAGAACCCGAAATCTCATGGTTCCTAGTCGGGACTTGTTAACCACTGAGCCATGATGGGAACTCCACAAATGGTTTTTGAAAGACAAACAAAAGCAATTCAGTGTTGCATCTTTTCAAAAGATGAGCCTGAGAAAGCAATAGCCACATACAAAAGGATTCATTTCAACCTTGTCCTCAAACTAGATGTGAGACCCAAATAGAGAGCTACAACTATACAAACTACACAACTGCTAGATGAAAGCATGAGAGTCAATCTTTGTGACCTTGGTTTGGGTAAAGACATCTAATACATGACACCAAAAGTGTATGTGATAAATAAAAAGAAAACCCCCAAATAAGAGGGTGCATAACCCAATTTAAAAAATAGGAGTTCCCATCGTGGCACAGCAGAAACAAATCTGACTAGGAACCATGAAGTTGCGGGTTCGATCTCTGGCCTCGTTCAGTGGGTTAAAGATCCAGCGTTGCCGTAAGCTGTGATGCAGGTCGCAGACACGGCTGAGACCTGGTGTTGCTGTGGCTCTGGCACAGGCCGGCAGCTGTAGCTCTCATTGGATCCCTAGCCTAGGAACCTCCATATGCCACGGGTGCAGCCCTGAAAAGACAAAAGGCAAAAAAAAATTTTTAAATAAAGAATTTTTAAAAATTAAAAAATAGGCAAAGATCTGAATCTATATTTCACCAGAGAAGATACACAAATGGCCAAAAAGTACATGAAAAGAGGCTCAACGTCAGTAGTTGTTAGAGAAACACAAAGCAAGACCGCAATGAGACAGCATTTCACACCCCCCAGGACAGCTAAAATAAAAAAGACTCTAAGTGTCCACAAGAATTCAGAGAAACTGGACCCTCCCCCTGCCCGAGACAGCCCCCCACCCCCGCCCCCACGTCACCCTAGTGGAAATTCAACACGGTGCAACCACTTTGGAAAATAGTGTGGTAGTTTCTTACACGGTCGACCTAGATTTACCAAATCACCCAACAATCCCACTCCTGGATGTGTACCCAAAATAAATGAAAATATATGTCCCTACAAAGACCTACACGTTTGCATTTATAGCAGCATTTCCATAACAGCCAAAAGATGCCCATCAACTGTTAAGTGGAAAAGCCAACTGTGATAAATGCATGGACAATAAAGAGGAAGGAATACATGCTGCCACTCAGCGGAACACACAAAAAAACTATGCTAAGCGGGAGAAGCCAGAATCAAAACAAAAAACCAAAAACCATATGATTCTATGTATGTGAAATACCCAGAAAAGACAAGTCTACTGAGATAGACGATCGAGCCATGATTCCCTAGGGCTCAGGGGAGTGGGGAGAAGAGAGCAGAGGGGACAAGGTTTCTTTGTAGGGCCATGGGAGTGCTTTAAAATCAGACTGGTGGGGACTGTCCCATTCTGTAAAGGTGCTAAAAACCATCCAATTTCGGGCACTTCAAACAAGCGAATTTTATGGTGTGCCCAACACCTCTCCAAAAAGTCGCTCTTCAAGCCAGTGGGCTCACACTCCCTGGCACACTGAGGGGCAGTGATGTATGCACGCGGGGAATGTGTACCTGCCTCGAAATACAAAAGGACTTAAGCACAGCGCCCAGAATGTAGGACAGGACACCAGACTTTCTAACACGGAAGTACATGCCCCTGAAGTACATTTAAAAAGCACGTGTAATTTGCATTAGCTGAAAAAATTTCAAAAATAGGAGTTCCCATTGTGTCTCAGTGGAAATGAATCTGACTAGCATCCATGAGGACATGGGTTCGATCCCTGGCCTCGAGCAGTGGGTTAGGGATCTGCCGTTGCCACGGGCTGTGGTGTAGGTTGCAGACGAAGCTCAGATCTGGCGCTGCTGTGGCTCTGGCGTAGGCCTGCAGCTGCAGCTCTGATTCAAGCCCTAGCCTGGGAACCTCCATATGCTGCGGGTGCGGCCCTAAAAAAACAAAAATTTAATAAATAAAAATGTAACAATAATTCTTAACTCCTGGGCTGTACCAAAAGGGCTTGGTTTGGCCTCGGTCCACATTTGCAGACCTCCCCCCACCCCCCAAGCACCACCATCAAGATGCCTGAAACACAAACACTCTTAGGGGGTCTAAGGCCCCTTCTGTGAAGGAGGTGAATTAGCCGACTTCCTATAGCAAGTTCAGAATGGAAAAGACTAAGATTTTACAAAATGACCTTATCTTGCTCTTTTCTGATAATAAAGCAATACTTCTTCTTAGGAGAAAACCTGGAAGAGTTAAGACTAAAGGGGTTATTCTGCAACAGAGAAAAAAGACTCCGTAAAGGTACATAAATAGGTCAACAGCTCAACATGAACTAAGGTAGGAAGGGGAAAGGCCAGAAATGATTTTTTTTCATTTTTTAAAGTTGCACTGAGGAGTTCCCGTAGTGGTGCAGCGGAAGAGAATCCGACTAGCAACCATGAGATTGAGGGTTCGATCCCTGGCCTTGCTCAGTGGGTTAAGGATCTGGCATTGCCATGGACTGTGGTGTAGGTCGAAGACACAGCTCGGATCTGGTGCTGCTGTGGCTGTGCTGTAGCTATAGCTCCAATTTGACCCCTCGCCTGGGAACCTCCATAGGCTACAGGTGCGGCCCTAAAAAGACAAAAGACAAAATTAAAAATAAAAAATAAATAAAGTTGCATTGAAGTAGAGTTGATTTACAATGTTGTGATAATTGCTGCTGTACAGCAAAGCGACTCAGTTGGGGATAATAGAAAGGCAGATGACCCGAGGAGTAGGTAACTTGTCTGGGCCCTCGGTGCAGAGCTGTGTTTTACCTGATAGACGTTCCTTCAACTCATTCTCTGCCATCGACTCAAAGAGTCTTCACTTCAAACATAAAGATTTTCAGAATGCTAGAAAGATAAATGTATGGCACAAAAATTGCGTCATAAAAATGAAATAAAGGGAATGGAAATATTTGATGGACAAGTTTTGTTTGGTTTGGTTTTGGTTTTGTTGTTTTTTTTTGTTTTTGTCTTTCGTCCTTTTTTTTAGGGCTGTACCCGAAGCCTATGGAGGTGCCCAGAGTAGGGGTCTAATCGGAGCTGTAGCCTCCGGCCTACACCAGAGCCACAGCAACGCAGGATCTGAGCCTCATCTGCAACCTACACCACAGCTCACAGCAACGTCGGATCCCTAACCCACTAAGCAAGGCCAGGGATCGAACCCGAAACCTCATGTTTCCTAGTCAGATTCGTTTCCGATGTACCAAGATGGAAACTCCCAAGAAAAGTTTTAAGAAAGAGACAACATACTTCTCCACATATTTAAGAGCTGACATATATACATTTGTTTTTGTTTTTTTCCTTTTGCAGTTTGTTTCTTTTTTTTTTTTTTTTTGTCTTTTGTCTTTTTTGTTGTTGTTGTTGCTATTTCTTGGGCCGCTCCCACTGCATATGGAGGTTCCCAGGCTAGGGGTTGAATCGGAGCTGCAGCCACCGGCCTACGCCAGAGCCACAGCAACTCGGGATCCGAGCCGCGTCTGCAACCTACACCACAGCTCACGGCAACGCCGGATCGTTAACCCACTGAGCAAGGTCAGGGACCGAACCCGCAACCTCATGGTTCCTAGTCGGATTCGTTAACCACTGCGCCACGACGGGAACTCCTGCAGTTTGTTTCTTGATGGGGTTTTTTTTGGCATTTAAAATTTTTTTTGTTTCATTTTATTTATTTTTTTAGTTACGCCCACAGCACAAAGAAGTTCCCAGGCCAGGGATCAAACCTGCGCCAAAGATGCGACCCAAGCCACAGCAATGACAGTGCTGATCCTTCACCCATTAGGCCACCAGGGAACTCCAAAAAATTTTATTGTAGTCAGCTTATAATATTGTGTTAATTTCTGCTGTAGAGCAAAGTGACTCTGTTTTTTATGTATATTCTTTTTCACATTCTCTTCCATTGTGGTTTATCTCAGGACATTGAATACAGTTCCCTGTGCTGTACAGGAGGATCTTGCTGTTTATTTTCTGACATATACCATTTTATACCATTCTGGGGGCCATCCCAAGATAAGAGGGTAGGAATTATAATGAGCAAATTCTGGACAATGAAAGAAAGAGCTCAAGCCACAACTCAAGTAGGTTAAAAGTGTAAGTTGTCCATAAACTAGAAAATCAATGACCCATAAGCAAGGCTGTGAGAAAATATTCCTGCAACAACAACCAAATTAACTAGATCCTCTCCAAATCTGGGATTTGAATGCATATTAAATTAATTAAATGTGCTGAAATGCAGTTATTTTTAAAACTCTCCTGAAGGATTTCCCAAAGAGATGTTAGTAAATATTCTTTGATAAAAGGAATCCATGACAAGTGAATTTGTGAAACACTGGATTAAACAAGTGTAAGGGTCTTTACCACAGAAGCTCATCCTTGAATATGCTAATGTGCATCTGGACTATGCTAATGTGCATCTTGAATATGCTAATGTGCATCTTGAATATGCTAATGTACATCCTAAAACCCAACCTAGGAAGGCTGCTTTCCAAACTCTTTGGCAATGGAACTATTTTCCCCCCCAAGGCATCTCACAACACTGGTGTTTCCTGGGAAACTGAGTTGAAAAATGCTGCTCTTCTGCCAAAAAATAAAGGGGGGTGGTTATTTGATCTTGTCAACTCTGGAAGATTAATTTTTAAGTCCAGCAAGAAAAATCTTAACCAGAAGTTAAATTTACGAGAAAAAAGTCTGTAAGTTAACAACCGAGAACATTAAAACTGCTCCACTATTAAGAAAAAACTTGCAGAGTTCCCGTCGTGGCTCAGTGGTTAACGAATCCGACTAGGAACCATGAGGTTGCGGGTTCGGTCCCTGGCCTTGCTCAGTGGCGTAGGTTGCAGACGCAGCTCAGATCCTGCATTGCTCTGGCTCTGACATAGGCTGGCAGCTACAGCTCCAATTAGACCCCTAGCCGGGGAACCTCCATATGCCGTGGGAGCGGCCCAAGAAATGGCAAAAAGACAAAAAAAAAAAAAAAAAAAAAAAGAAAGAAAGAAAGAAAGAAAGAAAAAAGAAAAAACTTGCTCTGATGCACAGATCTAGAGAACAAACTAGTGGTTACCAGTGGGGAGAGGAGAGGGGGAGGGGCAACAGGGGGAGGGGATTAAGAGGTACGACCTACTCTGTATAAGCAAACTAGAAAGATATACTATATAACACAGGGAATATAGCCCACATTTTATAATAACTATAGAGTATAACCTTTAAAAAATTATGAATTACTATGTCATACACCTGAAAATTATATTATACTATACATCAACTATAGCTGAATTTTTTTAAATTGTTATATACAAAACTGGGTAAAACGAAAGTGTCTGCAAAATGGCTTAAGTTTTGTTTTTGTTTTTTTTCAGGGCCACCCCTGCGGCATATGGAGGTTCCCAGGCTAGGGGTCAAATCAGAGTTACAGCTGCTGGCCTACACCAGAGTGACAGCAATGCAGGATCCGAGTCTGTAACCTACCCCACAGCTCAGGGCAATGCCAGATACCCCAGCCACTGAATGATGCCTGGGATCGAACCTGCGTCCTCATGGATGCTAGTCAGATTTGTTTCTGCTGAGCCACGATCGGAACTTCGGCTTCTTAAGTTGTTTAAGCTTATGTGTGATAAGAGATGGTGAAAACATTTGGGAACAATGACAAAGGGTGAGACTAAAAGCAGGATAACACAGAAATTCATGAACTTGGACATAGGTCCATAGGAAACAGCTCTACTTTTAGAACTAGTCAGGGCATGGATATTAGATCTCTCTAGGGTAACTGTAAAACCTAAGAAATGAAATTGTTCAAGTATTCTTCAAGAATCCATCAAGAGGTACCGTTTTTTGGAGATATTAAAGTATTGGGGTTTTTACTCCTATTGTTTTTTTGTTTTAAATACAGGAAGGCTGCTAATGCTTATAGAAATTATAAGTGCTGGAGTTCCTGCTGTGGCTCAGCTGGTTAAGAACTTGACATAGTGTTGTGAGGATAGGAGTTCGATCCCTGGCCTTTCTCAGTGGGTTAAGGATCCAGAGTTTCCACAAGCAGCAGCATAGGTTGCAGACGTGGCTCCGATTTGGCGTGGCTATGGTTGTGGTGTAGGCCAACAGCTGCAGCTCTGATTTGACCCCTAGCTTGGGAAACCTCCATATGCCGCAGGTGCAGCCCTAAAACGAAAAAAGGAAGTGTTGCCAGAAAATATAAGTGCTAAGGCTCTGCTAAGGCACAAGGCTGAAATGCTCTGCTGTGCTTGTGGCTCTACTGGGTTTTTGCTCTGAGCTAAACTCAACCAGGGGTGTGACGACACACAAAGAATCCAGGGGCTGCCAAACACCCACAGCCTCTCGTCTCAGACTGTCACAGCCCCAGGAGGGAAGAGGTGTTAGGTGGGCCTTATTGAGACCACGAAAACCACGCTCCTTTGTTGAGACCTCACCGTCTTTCCAGCACCCAACACCGCAATAGAAAACCAATGCCCTGCACATAGGGGCCGCCTCCCCGGTCAATATGCAGGACTGTTATGTCTCAAAGCCATAAAAATGCAAATACCGGGACCACGGCTGCCACTGTTACGGAAGAAAGGATGACAAAGCAGAGGGTTCTGATGACCTTAAAGGTCTCTAGAGAGGGCACTGCTCTGTGTTCCACAGATGCGGAAACCAAGGCTTAGACAGGGTCAAGGTCACACCTCCAGTGTGGCCCCCAGCTGCCCAGGGGGCCCGGCTTTCACCCACCACAGGGGCCCACCTCCCCCGGGCCCCACAGTGCAGCAAAGGCAGAGGCTGCAAAAGGCAGGAAGAGCTTAGAACCACCCAGCAGGACAGAGTCCAGGCAGGGCCAAGCTCACTTCTAGGCGGCCCCCCTATACCCCCCGGCAACATTCTCCAGCCTGTCCGAGGTCCCACCAGACATGCACACTCCAGCAGGATGATGGAGTGCTCTATTTCCCCCGCCCCCTTTTTTTTTGCCACTCGCATGGCATGCGGAAGTTCCCAGGCCCTGGACTGAACTTGCACCAGTACAGTTACCAGAGCCACAGCAGTGACAATGCTAGATCCTTAACTGCTGTGCTGCCAGGGAACTCCCAGAGTGCCCCATTTCTGATGGGCTGAGGTGAACCCAGTATCCATCAGTCTCTCCCATCAGGCTTCCCCTGACCCTTCCCAGGAGCCCGGGATGAAGCAGGGAGATGCTGGGACGAGAGGGTCAGTTCCCACACGCAAACAGGTCCCTGGGGAAACCAGGGGGAG
This sequence comes from Sus scrofa, assembly GCF_054392235.1. Lineage (NCBI taxonomy): Eukaryota > Metazoa > Chordata > Mammalia > Artiodactyla > Suidae > Sus > Sus scrofa. The sequence goes on along the minus strand of NC_139389.1, from coordinate 37,601,602 downwards.
TCTGAGAAGCAGAGTGAGATCTGAACCCTACACAGCTGGGGTGAGGTTCGGACAGGCCCACTTCAGTGTGTTATGAGTCCTTGATCTCAGGGCTTCAGCTCTTAACATCCATAAATCAGGACTTGACAGCACCTGGTGGGTGAGCCTGAGAACAAGAGCAGCACTGCACCTATTTCAACCCCACAGGGAGACGCCGTCCTCTAAAAATGACCAGTGTACCACTTGTGTGAAGGACAACTCTATACAAAACACAATCCCATCACAACAGAATATTACTCAGCCATAAAAAACGAAACAATGCCATCTGCAGCAACATGGATGGACCTAGAGAAGTTCATACTAAGTGAAGTGAGTCAGAGAGAGAAAGACAAATATCATATATTACTTAGATGTAGACTCTAATAAAAATGATACAAAGGAACTTACTTATAAAACAGAAGCAGACTCACAGGTTTTGAAAACAAATTCCAAGGGGGAAACTGGGGGAAGGATAAATTAGGAGGTGGGGATTGACGTATACACACTACTATATATAAAATAAATAACCAACAAAAACCAACTGGGAAATCTACTCAATATTCTGTAACAACCTACATGGGAAAAAATGGATATATGTACATGTATAACTGAATCATTTTACTGGACACCTGAAGCTAATACAACATTGTACGTCAACTATACTCCAATAAAAACTATTTTTTTAAAAAAGATCTGATCATGCATGTCATGGAGTCCCTAAACTTTATTTGAAAACTGGTGATATATTTCCATGGATTTTTTAAAAATCACTAACAAGAATACTTGAACAATTTCACTAAGAATTCGTTAAAGCAGGTAAGAAAGTCAAGACATAACACATTTAGAAGTTTCTAGTACAGGCGTTCTCACTATGGTGCAAGAGGATCAGTGGCATTTCTGGAGTGCTGGGGTGCTGGTTCGATCCCCAGCCAACATGGTGGGTTAAGTGTTGCCCCAGATGCAGCTCGGATCTGATCCCTGGCCTGGGAACTCTATACACCGTGGGGCAGCCAAAAAAAGAATTTAAAAATTAAAATTAAAAAAATCAACTTTCGTTTAAAAAAAAGTTTCTAGTACAAGGCCTGGAGGCTGCCAATACATATAATTTCCCATACCCTTATAAAGGTCATGCAATTTACAGGCTGGCATATTCCTAGACCACTTTTGCTTTCATTCCAATGGAATCTGAAAATGTGGGCTGTGAATGAAAAAAATGCATTGTAAGGAAGTAATAAAAATAAAAATATGTGCTTGTCCATATCATGTTGGTAGATAGTCTTACAATTATTGTAGTTATTGAGTCTCTCTCAAAGGTATCTCAAGGCTATGCAGAAATACCAAGCCTGGCATTGGAGTGATACTCTATTTCCCATACACCACATGATCCACATCTTGTCTAGAAATCCTAAAACCAGGTTGATCTTTTGCTGATTTCATTTGTATAATGTATCTCTCTTTTCATTGAGAATCGATAAAATAGGGAACAAAACCAGTTGTTCAACATGGACATTTTACATAAATACATCATACGTGGAAAGATTAAACATCAGCCTAGGGTCCTGTGATAGAAAGTGAACCTATGATACGAAAACTCCTTAGAATATGTCGTTTGGAGTTCCAGCCGTGGCTCAGCAGAAACAAATCTGACTAGGATCCATGAGGACGCAGGTTCAATTCCTGGCCTTGCTCACCGGGTTAAGGATCTGGCATTGCCATGAGCTGTGGTGTAGGTCGCAGGCATAGCTCAGATCCCGAGTTGTTGTGGTTGTGATGTAGGCCAGCAGCTGTAGCTTCAATTTGACCCCTACCCTAGGAACCTCCATATGCCATGAGTTCAGCCCTAAAAAGACAAAAAAAAAAAAAAAAAGGAGAGAGAGAGAGTATGTCATTTGGTAGCAACCATTCAAGTGAAGTGACAAGAACAGGTAAAGGCTCAGGAAAAGCATGAATAAAAGAGATATTGGTTTGCACATTTGTACTTTCACGATTATAAAGTAATTACCTCAGGTAAATGTATACAACTAATTTATAACTAGGAATACTTAGCCTTAAAAATGCTGTATTACTTGACCAAATTTACACATCTTTAAACTAAGGTTGTTAGATTCCAGTTATTACCAGTTTTATACTCTTCATGATCACTTAGAGTGCTGCAGATTTTTTTTTTTTTTTGCCTTTTTGCCTTTTTGCCTTTTTCTAGGGCCGCTCCCGTGGCATATGGAGGTTCCCAGGCCAGGGGTCGAATCGGAGCTGGAGCCGCCGGCCTTCGCCACAGCCACAGCCACGCGGGATCCAAGCCGGGTCTGCATCCTACACCTCAGCTCGTGGCAATGCCGGATCCTTAACCCACTGAGCAAGGCCAGGGATCGAACCCTCAACCTCAGGGTTCCTAGTCAGATTTGTTAATAGAGTGGTGTAGACTGAACACACAGGTGGGTCCTTAGAGATGAAAGAACAGTTAATAACCTGCACTAAATTGAACTTAGAATCATATGACAATCACCTTAAACAGAAGGCTCAATAAGTAGTAGGGATGCAATGCACTGCTTTATTAATATAATTAAAACTGCTGTGTGTTACATATGAGAACTATGAATAGAGTAAATACTAAGACTTCGTGGTAAGAAAAAAGTTTTCCTATTTTCCTTTATTATTTTTGTTTCTCTATGAGACGACAGATGTTCACTAAACTTATTGTGGTCATCATTTCAGGATGGAAGTCAGATCTTAGGCTGCACACCCTAAACTATATCAAAAATATACATCTATCTCAGTAAAACCGGAAGAAGGGAAAACACAAATTCTTTATAGCCAACATCAGTGTCAGAATATCTTAACACTGTACATCAATAGCCCAGGTCATCGGGCATTTAGTTTAGAGTTTTTTTGTGCTTGGGGGGTGGTTTATGACCATGCCCGGGCCAGGGATCAAACCTGCATCACAGCAGTGACAATGCCAGATCCTTAACCCCTTGAGCCACCAGGGAGCTCCAGTTCAATGTTTCCAGAAGTATGTAACAGTTTCCTCAGCTCCAACAGCCTCCCTTTGAAGTCACTCTTTCCCTTTTTCACACACAGATTTTTCTACAAGACATTAAGATGAAATGACTCTATCATGCAGGCAACAGTTTCTAAGTTCTGGCTAGTCCATGACCTGTCATGGCCCCTGACATCCCAGTGGCCACTTTCTTCTTTTTTTTTTTTTTTCTTTTCCTCTTTATTGGCTGCCCCACGGCACATGGAGTTCCTGGTCAGGGATCAGATCTGAGCCACAACTGCGACTTAGGTGGTAGCCTTAACCCACTGTGCCAGGCCGGGGATCAAAACTGCATCCTGACACTACGGAGACACTGCTGATCCCACTGCACCACAGCGGGAACTCCCAGGGGCCGCTTTCAGTGTCAAAATTCTCTCCCATTAAGCATGGCCCCCTCACCCTCTCTCACGACTGGCTTCTGCCTCATTTGCTGCTCGTCTTCCTTAGCAACCCCTTAGAAAACCAGTTCCTGAGTTTGCCCTCCGCGTTGCAACACAGCAAACCCTGACCAGGGCCTGGAAATGGGGTGATTCTATGAAAAAAAATATCAAAGAAATCTAACCATCTAACCACACCTGCAATGCAGGGCTCAGAATAGGGTCCCCAAACGGGACACCTGGGCAGAGTGAATGCTGCATTTCAGGCAAGGGAGCTAGAGAGACATCTCCCAGCTCTGATTACCGCCGCCTCCCCCCGCCCCCGCTGCAGCAGCAGGTCCTGATACCCTCAGGTGAGAGGTGCCCTCCCTGCACCTGGAGGAAAGGTGCATGGTTACTTCTGCAGGTGGAGGGATGCGGGCGGAATCTGGACAAACAGACCTCCCTCGGCATCCCCAGTGTATCCCCCTCGGCTCACACCCTTTGGTCCTGTCACATTTTTCCATGACTCTCCACTCCTCACCGAATCTGGAGCGACAAGCACTTGGGTAGAACCGTTTCCTCTGCTCCCTACCTCCTGAGGAAGGCTTCTGGACCACAGAACCTTCTCCCTTAGGAAGGCTCCCGGACCACAAAAACTCGTACTAAATGCTTCCGGACGCTTTTCTCTTGATCATCGATTTCTGCTACAGAGCCCAGGCAGGGACCAGATTTCTTCTTCCTCCAAAACATGCAAGAAGGCTGCTGAGAAGCTATTCGTTTGTTCAATACATTATTAGAGAATTCCCAAGGGAGGAAAATCTAGCTCTAGCTGATATTCTTCCAATGTTTTTTTCCCTGTGCCCACAGCATGTGGTAATTCCCAGCCCAGGGACTGAACCCACGCCACAGCTGCAATCTGTACCAGCTACATGACATTGCTCTTGTCTTCAAAAACTCCCCACAACATCCCTGACAAACCAATCACAACTGTTTCTCACCGGGCTTCACCGTCTCTATCCAACCTGATGTCCTTACAGCCACACCTATCAGTCCAACAGCTCAGGCTCACTGAGCACGGCCCTGGGCACCCCCTCTGCGCTCAGCTCAACTCAACGCCTCTCCCCCCTGCACAGCTCCTGATGGCCAAAGAGCACCAAGTCTCCCAGCCTGATTGCCTAAAACCCTCACTTTTGCCACTCATTCTGGTCCTTCATCCCATGCTGCCTGGCACAACCATTAATGGTTTTACACAAATGTATCCAATGCCACCAATGAAAGAATAAGCCACATGCAAACTGTCCTTCCTAAATGGTATTTCAGACGTAGCCCTGAGAATACCAAAGTTCATACAGCCCTGCTGAAAATAAACAGTGTTATTCTGGACTTTTTTAATTGATGAAGAATTTATCACCCAAAATCATTATTCTTCATGATGAGATGATGCTGAGAATTTCTCAAACCCAAGCAACTGTCATCTCCGTGGAAGCACTTCAGACTCTGCTATGTTCTCTCTTACTATCGTGAAATGGTGAAGATTACCTCATTATTTTTTCACATGGAGAAAAACCTGATTGGCGTCTAATTCTACATTTTGATCCTTTACCCAGATATTTCTCCCAACTTGCAATCCTTCCTCTGCTGTATCTCAGAGATACAGAGTGTATCTCTTCAACCTCAACAGAAATAACTTAAAACGTTCACCATATTTGTGAAGATACTGGACCAGTGTCCACGCTCAGCTCCCCTGTAGCCTTCATACGTCGACTCTAAAACCCCTTAACTCTAAATTCACCCTTAAGAATTCTGCACAGTAGAGAAAGCACAGGATCTGGACTCAGGCAGACTGGGTGTGAACCTCACTTCCTCCATAGACAGGTGTCCGACCTACATATTCTCTCTCAGCCTGATTTTCCTCACACCCTGAGAAATTATGAGCTGATTGACCTGGAGAAATTATGGAACCTCTCTGGACATGAGTTTCATCATCTGTAACATGGGGATTAAGAATAGCCTGGACCAAAGTAATAATAATAATAATAATAATAATAATAATAATAATAATAATAATAATCTGGATCCAGATGAATGGATAAAGAAGATGTGGTATATATACACAACGAAATACTACTCAGCCATAAAAAGAATGAAATAATACCATTTGCAGACCTAAAGATTCTCATCCTAAGTGAAGTTAGTCGGACAGAGAAAGACAAGTATCATATGAGATCACCTATAGGTGGAATCTAAAATACAACACAAGTATCCACGACACAGAAACAGGCTCAAAAACTCAGAGAACAAACCTGTGGTTGCCAAGGAGAAGGAGGGTGGGGGAGGGAGGGACTGGGCGTTTGTGATTAGCAGATGCGAACTACTGCATAGAGAATGAATAAACAACAGGGTCCTACTGCGCAGTACAGATACTCAGTGTCTTGTGAGAAACCAAAATGGAAAAGACTATGAAAAGGAATGTGTATTTGTGTACAACTGAGTCACTCTGCTGCAGAGACTTACACAAACATCGTACACCAACTATACACCAATAAAATATATTTTAAAAAAAGGAGTTCCCTTCGTGACTCAGTGGTTAACGAACCTGACTAGCATCCATGAGGACCCGAGTTTGATCCCTGGCCCCGTGCAGTGGGTTAAGGATTCAGCGTTGCTGTGTAAGCTGTGGCGTACAGACATGGCTCGGATCCCTCATTGCTATGGCTGTGGTGTAGGCTAGCAGCTGTAGCTCCGATTCCACCCCAGCCTGGGAACTTCCACATGCAGCCTGGGAACTTCCACATGCTGCAGATCTGGCCCTAAAAAGCAGAAGGAAAAAAAAAAAAAATAAGGATCTGACTATAAGAATTTCTGTGAGAATTAAATACATTAAGATATGAAAGTGACAGCTCCTGGCATGTGTCTGCTCTCTGATGATATTAGCAGCTGTCACCAACACCATCACTGACGATACTTTGAAGCCCCTAGCCTACAGTAGAGGTGCAAGAGCTACTACTGCCTCCTAAACCGTATTAGAATATTTTAGAATATTTGCCCGTTATTCCAAATGAAACTGGTGGTTCCTTACAACATTTATCTTTTTTTTTTTTGGTCTTTTTAGGGCCGCCCCCAAGGCATATGGAGGTTCCCAGGCTAGAGGCTGAATCAGAGCTGCAGCTGCCAGCCTACACCACAGCCACAGCAACGCCAGATCCAAGCCTCATCTGTGACCTAGGCCACAGTTCATGGCAATGCTGGATCCTTAACCCACTGAGCGAGGCCAGGGATCAAACCTGAGTTCTAATGGTTAGTAGTCAGATTAGTTTCTGCTGAGCTATGATGGGACCTCCACGACATTTATCATTTCATCTGTGGCAGGTATTCTCGCAGTGTGGCCCCAGCTCAGCAAAAGCACTTTGTTAGAAATCCTATTTCCAGGGATTTGTCAGAAATGGACACCTTCAGGCTCTATCCCAGGTCTAGTGAATCGGAAGCCCTTGGGATGGAACCAACAAGCTACTTGAACAAGCTCTCCAAGTAAATATGATGCAGCTAAAGTTTAAGAATCACTTAAAGAAGTCTAAGGTCTTGAAAAAATATCCTTTTTAAAAGTCTCTCAATTACTTTTTATTTTATTATTATTATTATTTTTTTTTTTTTGGCTTTTTAGGGCCACACCCCCAGCATATGGAGGTTCTCAGGCTAGGGGTTCAATTGGAGCTGTAGCTGCTGGCCTACACCACAGCCACAGCAATGCGGGATCCGAGCCATGTCTGCAACCTACACCACAGCTCATGGCAATGCCAGATCCTTAACCTACTGAGTAAGGCCAGGGATAGAACCCACATCCTCATGGATACTAGTTGGGTTTGTTAACTGCTGAGCCAGGATGGGAACTCCAAAAGTTTTTAAATTTTTTAAAAATTTGTATTAAAGTATAGTGGATTGACAATGCTGTGTCCATTTCCACTGTACAGCAAGATGACCCAGTCAAACATATATATATATTCCCTTTCTCTGAAAAAATATTTTAGTTGCAGATTTTAAAACCAAAGCCTGCATTATACTTTCAGACAGGTTTTTTTTTTTTCCACTAGCCTTTTATAAAGGCAATACTTCAAAAATTCTCCTTTCTCAGCAAGGCCCACAGATGGTAAAACCACTCAAATATGCAACGGTCTAGAACATGGAGCAAAAGGAGCTTTTTTCCTATTCCCTCAAGGTTAGCACTGTGTTCTCAGCTTGGGGACTGACATTTCCTTCCAGCCACCAAATCACAAAGCAAAGAACAGTACGACTGACTCAGCGAAGCCATGAAGCTGTTGCCTTTACCACGTGAGCAGAGATTTCCATGCCATGAGTGAACCAAGCTTTCCAAAGACAAGCTGGGACAGAGATAAACAGGAGACAGTAGCTAGGCTTCTCCCAGGCGGGAACCAAGAGGGTTCCTAACAGGGTGTGGCTCCAGTCTGGAATCCAGGGCCCCTCCCTCTCCAAATGCATGGATGTATCAACAGAAAAAAAGGGGACCAAGGAGCCCAATAGACAACGTTAAGGGAAAAAGGTACAGTGCAGCGAACCAGTGCTGAAGAACCTATTTCCACTATAAATGGCCAGTCAGATGAATCCAATGCAAGGAAAACGGATTACATGAACTCCTCCAGGCTCCGATCTTCCAAAAAATTGTCCCTCCCCGTAAATTACTGAATGCAGCCTCTCAGTCAGGGCTCAAGTTCTAATTCTGGGCGCATGCAAACAATGAGTTAAAAAGAGTCTTCTAATCTTTAAAGCGTTTCAGAAAAGAAAAAGGCTTCCTTCTGGTTTCCTCAGAGCAGAGTAATAGCTATGTCATCGCGACCTCAGATCTGGGTACATCTGTGATACACACACACACACAAACACACACACGCACACTCGTATATATGTATATGCTCTCATACATTTCTAAACAGCAAGACAGAATTGCATGTCATCAAGAATAACAAAAATTACACACAACATAAGACCCTCTGGCTCATAAAGTGCCATGGGTACAATGGGAATAAACACTATAAGTAATAGAAGATGGCCATTAATTTTATATTTTAGAACAATTCTCTGGGTAAAATTTAGCTAACTGACGTCATGGGTACTTTCAATAACAAGCAGCTCACGTTTTAGTACTATAATTTAAACTCTACTAAAAAAATAATTCTTTTTTTTTTTTTTTTTTTTTTTTTTTTTTTAGTCTTTTCTAGGGCTGCTCCTTCAGCATATGGAGGTTCCCAGGCTAGGGGTATAATCGGAGCTGGAGCCACCGGCCCACGCCAGAGTCACAGTAAGGCCAGATCCGAGCCGCATCTGTGACCTACACCACAGCTCACAGCAACGCTGGATCCTTAACCCACTGAGCAAGGCCAGGGATCGAACTCACAATCTCATGGTTCCTAGTCGGATTCATTAACCACTGGGCCACGACGGGAACTCCTAAAAAATAATACTTAATTGTTATTGATAGCAACAGTTTACCAAGAGCTCCTAATCTGCAAGGTAAATAACCCAATATATTCAGTGGGTGAAGAGACCTGTAGAGGCAGCAGACGTGACCTCGGCAGCTACACTCTATTCTTACCTCATTCTGAAGAATGATGCATCAAAAGGAAAACACTCTTGCCAGAACAATCCGTTTGAGGACAGCCTTAGTCATACAACTGAAATGCCAGAGCTCGAAAATTTAAATACATTTGGAGGGAGGCCAGAGACGTGTCTGCTCCCCAACAAATATGTTTTAATTAAGCAAACTGTTGACTTTAAACAAATATAATTTTAGCTCTGATATATATTTTGAAGGCTATATTTTCTCCCCCCGCCCCCCCCGCCAGAGAAAAAGCTCTATTTAAAAATCCTAACCAAGGGTGTTAAAGAAACAGGTTTACATCTGGCCATCACAGCAACTGAAGCAATCATGGAAAAGCTCCATGATGATTACTTTTCTCCACCACGTCAATGTTGAAAAATTCCACCTTGCTGGAAGCATCTCCTGGGTAGGTGCTATTTGACAGTGGATTAACCACAACTTCCTACATCGGGGGATCAATTAGCAAACTGCTGGCTCTAGCTAGAAGGTAGAGAAAAGTCAACAGTCTAAGCCAAGGGGCCCCTGGGGTGGCTCTGCATCACAGCAAATGTAGCGCCCACAGGGGCCGAGCTGAGCCACCCCGGTGCAGCTGGACCAGGAGAGGCCGGGGCAGGTGATCCTTAGGCTAAATGAGGGAAGCGGCAGGACCACCGGGAAGATGCTCTCCAAGCCCATATCCAGGGGAGGTCAGATCACCGGCCAGGAGCATGCACAGTCCTCTCAGACCCCTTTCTGCGAGGGGAGTGAGGGGGAGAAGAGGAAAAAGAGGAAAATGGGTGTCTGGGCCCCAAGATCAACCCCCAGACCACTAAGGAGGAGGGGGGAGGGGTAGCGCAAGCAGGATTCCCAGGCAAGGCGGCCACAACCAGGCTAGACTCAATAGATTCTGACCCACAAACCCCAGCTTCTCCTAAAATGAATGGACTAAGAGGAAAAGAAGCTAGGTCCAGTCTGCCCACTCTCCTCTCCAGCCCCCATTCACTGAGCTGTCAATGCCTGAGGCTTTGCTGGACCATCTCATTCAAATCCTGACTCCATTCCAGCAGCACATCCCCACACTTTTTTTTTTTAATTTTGCGTGAGCTTGTGTGTGTGTGCATGTGTGTATGTGTGTGTGTGTTTTCTATGGCCGCACCCATGGTATATGGAGGTTCCCAGGCTAGGGGTCTAATCAGAGCTGTAGCCGCCGGCCTACACCAGAGCCACAGCAACGCAGGATCTGAGCCGAGTGTGCAACCTACACTACAGCTCATGGCAACACTGGATCCTTAATGCACTGAGCAAGGCCAGGGATTGAACCCGCAACCTCATGGATCCTAGTTGGATTCATTAATCACTGAGCCGCGTCAGGAACTCTGCACATCCCCACTCTTGACAGAGGAGCCCAAGATGGTTAAGGTCACACAAACTATAACCGCAGAGCTGTCTGCCTCCCAGCTCTGCCTCCCGTGCCACAGGTGACAGCCTGTAGGAGGCAGTCATCTTCAAAGACAAGTGCTCTAAGTTAGCAGAATACACTATCAAGAAAAAAAGGAAAACCCGGTTCAGGAGGTCTGTCTGGGACGAACCTCTCTTTGCTTCACTGCCCAAGGAACAGAACTACCCAGAACAGGTCTCCTTGGAACCACATCTGGGGCAAGAGAGCAGGGCAAAGAAATTATATAACACAAAACTAATGGAGTTCCCTGGTGGCTCAGTGGGTTATGGACCTGGGGCTGTCAGTGCTATGGCACAGGTTTGCCTGGGAACCCCAGCTCGCTGCAAGTACAACCAAAAAAAAAAAGGAATTACTTCAAAAGATGGGGAGCACACCCCCAGCTTGAGTCAGCCCCCGAGGTGGCTGAGCACAGGGCAAAGTCCCCAGAGTGAGGTCCCAGCACATGATGCCAAGGCTGTGGGGGGGCAGCCAGGGCCCAGAGCAGGCACCCCCCCAGTACCCCTTCAACCCCTTCCCTCTTTTCTTCTCTAAACCCACTTTTCCCCTCCCTTCCCCAGGGTTTAAGGGGAAGGTCTACAGTTAAACTGACAGAGCAAGTACAACAGAATTACTCAAATGATTTTCTCCCTACTTTTTTTCTCTCCTTACCCATCAATTATTCTTTCATTGTGTTGACTCATTCCTTCCCGTCATTCTTTCCCTTAACATTTTATATAACGTGATCTAATTCTACCAAAAACTCTTCAAAGAGTTCCCACTGTGGTGTAGTCGTTAAGAATCCATCCGACTGCAGTGTCTAGAGTTGCTACAGAGGCATGGATTTGATCCCTGGCCTGGCGCAGTGGGTTAAGGATCTGGCATTGCTGCAGCTGTGGTGTAAGTTGCAGCTGTGGCTTAGGTTCAATCCCTGGCCTGGGAACTTCAGTATGCCGCAGGTGCGCCATGAATTTAAAAACAAGCTCTTGGAGTTCCCGTCATGGCTCAGTGGTTAACGAATCTGACTGGGAGCCATGAGGTTGCGGGTTTGATACCTGGCCTCACTCAGTGGGTTAAGGATCTGGTGTGCCGTGAGCTGTGGTGTGGGTCACAGACATGGCTCAGATTGGGCGTTGCTGTGGCTGTGGCATAGGCCAGTGGCTATGGCTCCATTTAGACTCCTAGCCCGGGAACCTCCATATGCCATAGGAGCGGCCCTAGAAAAGGCAAAAAGACAAAAAACAAAACAAAACAAAAAACCTCTTCAAATAACATACTTTTCATTCGCTGAAAAGGAATACAGCAAGGCAAGAAAGATCAGGGATCTGCTTCTCTCCTGTCTCTATTTCTCCCTGAATCTGATCCATATTTCAAGAGAAGTATATAAGAAAATCAATACAGAAGAAATATTTCTGGAGTTCTCACTGTGGCACAGCGGAAACGAAATCTGACTGGGATCATAAGGATACAGGTTTGATCCCTGGCCTTGGTCAGTGGGTTAAGGATCTGGCGTTGCCGTGAGCTGTGGTGTAGGTTGCAGACTCGGCTCGGATCCCACGTTGCTGTGGCTGTGGCACAGGCCGGGAGCTGCAGCTCTGATTAGACCCCTAGCCTGGGAACCTCCATATGCCGCAGGTGCAGCTCTAAAAAGATTAAGGAAAAAAAAAAAAAAAAAAAAGGAAGAAAGAAATATTTCTTTCTAATACGAAGATTTTTAATCTAAAATCCAAACACTTATACTTCCTACTAACTGGATTATGACCAAATGGCCACTTAGAGCCAACGTGTCCGGCCTCCCTTTTACCACCCCTTGGCTAAAACATGGACAAGGTCACATGAAGGCTGGACTCTGGTCCCAACACAAACCTGCACAGCCTGGGGCCCCAAAATGTTCAGGGATATTTAATTATTTCTCTGCGCGTGAGGCTAATGCTATAACTTCTAGGCATAAAAGAATAAGAGATCAAAAAACTAGACTCTCATATATTTGAGTTTTGTGTCAGAAATTTCAGAGCTCAGTTCTGAGAACGGGAAAGCCCACTTTGAGCCAATTCTAACGCAGAGACCAAGAGTGGAGCAGCTGCCAGTGGAGGAAATGGAGACACTTTGGTACAGCTGTCCCCTCCCTACAATGGCTCCTCGTTTAATAAGAGGACTTTTTAAAACTCCAACCTACTTCAAGAAATAAATAAGCTATAATTATTTTTACATTCACTTCAGCTCATCTAGTCAAGTTTATTATTTCTTTTTGGGGGAAATCTGCTTAAAGTATTAAGAAATCATCCAGGGAATTCCCATCGTGGCTCAGCGGAAACGAATCTGACTAGCATCCATGAGGACGCAGGTTCAATTCCTGGCCTCGCTCAGTGGGTTAAGGATCCGGCATTGCCCTGAGCTGTGGTGTAGGTTGCAGAGGCGGCTAGGATCTGGCATTGCTGTGGCTGTGGCTGTGGCACAGGCCGGCGGGTACAGCTCTGATTCTACCCCTAGCCTGGGAACCTTCATATGCTGAGAATGCAACCCCAAAGAGACAGAGAGAGAGAGAGAGAGAGAGAGAGAGAAATCATCCATCTAGGTATTTGCAATTGTTGCTATAGGCACAAATATATTTGCCAATAAATTACTTTACTGTAGTGTAACATTTTTATTACATAAAATTTTTTATCTTGTTATTTTCTTCTTTTGCCTTTGTCTGCAAAAAAGGCTCAAGAGAAGTTTATATAATTTTGAGGATCTTTTCAAAAACCCACTGTTTCAAAATGTAATTTTTCTATTTGATAAATTGTTTTTATCCATTCTGTCCTAATTGCTTTCTCTATTGTTCATATTAATAATTGGTAATTTTGTTCATTTTGATTGATATTATTGACAATTTTAATAATTCCCTCAGAAAATATTAAGTTCTTTTATTCTTGTAATTTCGACTACTAAAGTTAAGGCTATCTATCGTTTTTTTAAAAAAGAAACAAATAAACTAATTTGATATAACTAACTGGTTGGACTGGCATCTAATGACTATTGTGCATAAAATGCTTATTTTCCTAATTCGTACAGTGCTGCAGCAGAAGTAAGCCTTAAATCTTTGAGATTTGTCATTTTATCTAAAAGAGAGGTTGTGGATTCCAGGTAAATCAGGATTTGAACCCCTGCCGTATGACTCTGAAGGCTGTGTATATAACCACTAAACTAACCATTCTGGAGGGCTGCTGGAGGCTTCGGCGAGTTCATGTGCACATGGACCTCACACCTGGGGAGAATACACTCACCGGGGCCCCCGAAGCGCCCTAGGAGTGGAAAATGCAGCCTTGCCTCCAAACAGCTCAACTATGAATAATTTTCAGCCTCCTCTCGCCCATTCATCCAGTTGACAAGCTGCTCGTAAGATGAGATGAGTGGTCCAGCCCTAGTCTCCCGGTGCCCAGCAAGTCCCCAGTGAACACCTGCCTGGCACCAGTCTGCATCCCCAGGGGGGTCACCCTCACCGGCTTCCACCCTCCACTGCCAGTGCTGTGACTTGATTACCAACCTGGAACCACAAAGCCACGCTCCTGAGGACACAGGGCAGACCTCTGCGGCCCCCAGGTGGCCACAGCCACAGAAGCTGCCAGGCCACAGCCACCAAGGGGCACCTCTTCCTCCAAAACCACGCTTCCCCAGGACTCAACTCAGAAGTGGCAGATCCTGGCAGAGCCTTCAGCTCCCAGGTTCCACCCCCCGCCTCTCATCAGTCTGCCTCTGCTCCAGCCTGGAAAGCGTCCCTGTCATGCCCTGAGCAGGGGACACACAGGGCCAGACCACAGCCAAGGGGGCGGACGGCAGTTGAACTGCTGGTAGGACGCCTTCCTGAGGGCTCACGACACACTTCCTCACCAGGGCACCTACAGCGCAGAGTCTCACCCTTTGGGATTCAGCCCCATCAATAACCAAAATCCCTACAAAAGTGATTCTCAGCGAGAGAGTGGAGGACACGGCCCCTGAAGGACCCAGCAGGTTTTGGGAAAGGATTCTGTCAATGAGCAATGAGAGGGGACTAAAATTATTATTAAAATTCTGTGACGCCCTCTGACATAAAAATCACTTTTAGAGGAGTTCCTGTAGTAGCTCAGTGGAAACGAATCTGACTAGAATCCATGAGGATGCAGGTTCAATCCCCGACCTCACTCAGTGGGTTAAGGATCCGGCATTGCCATGAGCTGTGGTCTGACCCCTAGTCTGAGAACCTGCATATGCTGTGGGTACGGCCCTAAAAAAAAAAAAAAAAAAATCACTTTTAGAGAAGTTCCCACCATGGCGCAGTGGGTTAAGAATCTGACTGCAGCTGCTCGGGTCCCTTTGAAGGCGCAGGTTCGATTCCCAACCTGGGGCAGTGGGTTAAAGGATCTGGCTTTGCTGCAGCTGAGGTGTAGGTCACAGCTGTGGCTCGGATTCAATCCCTGGCCCAGGAATTTCCATATGCCACGGGTGCAGTCATTAAAAAATAATAATAATAAAAAAATCACTTTTATAGACAGTTATGAGATGCTATTACAGTATTAGTACCACCTCCTATGCTACATGACGGTTTAAATAGAATCTGTAGGATAGCCCAAGCATATAACTACATTTAAAATAATGTTTCTATATGAGAAAACTATTTCAGGTCCCAAATAACAGACTTAAAACACCACCCCTCTCCTATTACAGAACTATTCGCAAAAGGAGGAAAAAGTAAGTAAGAGTTAATTGTGAAATCCCACAGGATTTTTATAGAAGAGCTTTGGCAGGATCCAAAAACTCCATGAAATTATACGCAAATGCTCTGTGCACATAAGTGTTTTGTTTTTTTTTGTTGTTTTGGGTTTTTTTTTTTTTGGAGAGCTTACATGAGTCTCAAAGTAGCCAGTGGTGCACAAATAAATATTAACTTAAGAACCACGACTCCTAACTGCTTCACTGAGAAAGGCAGAAGCGCGGATTTCTGGGTCATACTAAGTACAAGAGAGAAACTGCATCTAGACGTTCTGTATCTCCAACCCATCCTTACCCTACCTGACTCTTTTGCCACCTATATAAATCTGAGGCCAGAATGTGGTTTGAATCTTAGGAGAAAAAAAAAATCTCCCTGCGAACTGAAGTTTGTCTATGCCCTAACATATAAATATTTATATACTCCTTAAACTGCTGAGATTTTTCAGAGTCCAATAATGAGGGCTTTTACTCACATCACACAACACACTGCAGCCACCGGCACTCATCCCCACCCCCACCATCACCATAGGCCACACACCACATAATGACAGAGGCTGGAAATGCATGGGAAATGCTCTAGAACTGAAACCCTAACTTCCCAGTGGATTCTGAAAAGCTGCGCTTCAGAGACATACAATCTGCACAAAAGGAGTTCCCTTGTGGCTCAGTGGGTTAAGAGCCCAACTAGTATCCATGAGGACATGGGTTCAATCCCTGGCCTTGCTCAATGGGTCAGGGATCCAGTGTTTGAGCTGTGTAGGTTGCAGATGTGGCTTGGGTCCCTTGTTGCTATGGCTGTGGTGTAGGCTGGCAGCAGCAGCTCTGATTTGACCCCTAGCCTGGGAACCTCCATATGCCGCAGGTACAGCCCTAAAAAGGAAAAAAAAAGTAGTGCACAATAAAGTCTGCCTAATGGTTCCAAGATGCGGACGAGATACATACTGACCTTCATGAGATGCTGATTTATCCATTTTGTAAACGTCTTCTTTTGAACTTTGTCCCGTTCATCTGGAAGAGGGGAAAAAAAGATATAAAAGAAGGTTAGTAAAAGCCATGAAGAGGAGACTTTACTAGTGACTCTGCACATAAGCAAAAATAAGGTGTTCAAAAAATACTGTTTAGGGCACTTGAATTTTCTTGTTAAACAACAGCTCCTTGAGGAAAGAAAGACAGGCCTCTTCGTGGCGTGGCATTTGCCAGCACTGCCTCGGCCGGCTCTGCTACATAAACCCCATCACTGCCGCCGCCGCCGCCAGGAAGTCCTCTCAGCTACACCTGACACTCTGGGTGAGCCCCTGCAGGAACTTCCCAGAGCCCTGACCATAGATTACACCCAAGCTGATCTTCACAACCCCGGGGGGCAGGGGAGGTCATTCCCATCTCACAGGACAGGAAACCAAGAGGTTAAAAGACTGGTCCATGAATAGTCAGCAAACCACTTCAAGTTCTGATAAAAGGTCCTCTAGCTTGAAGTGGACAGTGGTTTAATTTCTAACCATGCTGCTCCCCTGTGCTGAACCATCTGGTAGAAACAAAACGCCCATTAGATCCTTGCCACAGAGGGTGACCCTGTCCTGGTTACAGACGTGGTACAGAGAAGGGGGAGGGGCAGCCTTAGGTAGAAGGAAGAGCACCACCGTGTCCTGGCTCATCAAGTTACTATTTCAAAAAGCATCCTAAGCTCCAGCATCCCCCACCCCAGGCAGCAGTCCCTGCCCTGCCATGTCCCCCTCCCTCTGGTGTCGAGTCATCCCATACCTACCGCATCCTCTCAGCATGAGGTGGGGGGCCTCCCTTATCCTTTCCCACCCACTCCACCTTCTCCATCCTTTCTCAGGGAGCAAACAAG
The DNA here is from genome assembly GCF_054392235.1 of Sus scrofa. NCBI lineage: Eukaryota > Metazoa > Chordata > Mammalia > Artiodactyla > Suidae > Sus > Sus scrofa. Next base: position 37,584,589 of record NC_139389.1, on the reverse strand, counting down.
CCTCGCCCTCTTCATCCCTCTTCCTCCTTGTTCATCATCATTGAGCCCTGCTCCCCCGCCCCTGCCAGCTGTAAACTACCCTAAATGCAACTAAAGTTTCCTGGAAGATGCTTGTCCTACTTACTGAAAGTATTTATGTGCCTTACAGTAACTTAAACATGAACAAAAATACTTAAATACGTCAACTGTGAAAACTATCCATAAAATGAAGTAGAAGTTACTAACATCAGTCCAAAAAAAAAAAAAACATAAGCAAGAAAGAAAAAGATGAACATCTTAATGTGTTAACAGCGCAAAAGCAGACAATGAAAACGATTAAAAATTCTGGTTTTTTTTTTTTTTTTAGGAAACAAAATTTAGGAAATTTTTAGGAATTTATTTATTTATTTATTTTTGTCTTTTTAGGGCCACACCCACAGCATGTGGAGGTTCTCAGGCTGGGGGTCAAATCGGAGCTGCAGCTGCCAGCTTACGTCACAGCCACAGCAACTCGGGATGAGAGCTTCCTCGACCTACACCACAACTCATGGCAATACCAGATCTTTAACCCACTGAGCAAGGCCAGGATCCAACCTGCATCCTCACGGATGTTAGTCAGATTCGTTTCCACTGAGCCATGATGGGAACTCCTAGGAATTTAATGTAGGAAAAAAATTAGAAAAATTTAGGATTTTTTTTTTTTTTGCGTTCTCTGGTGGCAGGTTAAAGATCTGGTGTTGTCACTGCTGTGGCTCTGGTTACAGCTATGGCATGGGTTCGATCCCTGGCCTGGGAACCTCTGCATGCTGTGGGCACAACCCAAAAGTAAATGAATAAATAAATAATAAAAAATTATGTATTGAAATTAATTTTAAAAATTAAAACATTACATGTACTCACAGGTACTCAACCTCACTAGCAAATAATAATATAAAATAATATAAATAAGGTTTTTAACCTATCAAATTGCCCAGATTTTATGAAAAAAAAATCATGTTGACAAGGGTACAGGGAACAGATATATATATATATATATATATTACTAGAGGGAACGTAATTTGGTTCAAATCTTAAGAGACCTGCACTATCAATACTGTAGTGACTGGTCACATATATGGCTATTTAACTTCAAAGCAAAATTAATTAGAACAAAATAAAATTAACAATTCCATTCCTTGGTTACAATAGCTACAATTCAAGGGTGCAGAAACTAACATTGGACATCACAGATATAAAACATTCCCAGCATCACAAAAATTTTGACTGGACAGCACCACTGCAGGACAATTTGCCAATAAATATCAAAAGCCCTAAAAACATACACCCTTTCCCAGCAAATTCGTTTCTATAAAGTTTATCCTGAAACTATAACCATGGTGGAACACAAACCTGTATCTATGAGAATATAAACCAGTGTTATGTTTCCAAATAAAAGTTTAGAAAAGACCTAAATATTCAGAGATAAGGAAATGGATGAGTAAGTCTTAGTAAAGCAATCCAGTGGTTTGTTCAGAGGAGACTCTTTGCAGACCTGGGCAGTGACAGCTTGTTACCTGGAGCTCTCCCACCCTGCGACGCCAAAGTGAAAGGGGGCAGGGGCCACGGGACCTCCCTTGCATAAGCATTTCTTCTCCAAAGTACCTCCCTGAAGCCCTTTTCACTTCCCAGCATCATGGGAGAGAACCAAAAAGACACTAAACAGAGCCTCTCTTGGTAATGCCCACAACTAATTCCTTCTCGGTGCCCCAAACTTCCAGTCTCACTTTTGACTTCCCAGTGCATATAAAACTTGGAGAAGCTGACCAAGAAGCTTGCTAACTCTTGGGCGTTCCCACAGTGGCGCAGCGGAAACCAATACAATTAGTGACCATGAGGACGCAGGTTCTATCCCTGGCCTTGCTCAGTGGGTTAAGGATCTGGTGTTGCTGTGAGCCGTGGTGCAGGTCACAGACACAGCTCGGATCCTGAGTTGCTGTGGCTGTGGTGTAAGCAGGCAGCTGCAGCTCCAATTCAACCCCTAGCCTGGGAAATTCCATATGCTGCAGGTGGGGCTCTAAAAAGCAGGGGAAAAAAAAAAAAGAAGCAGCTTGCTAATTCTGAATATAAAGGCTCAGAATTTATGCTAAAATTGTTCAGCTTGCCCAATCCCAATGTAAAATCCCCAGGCACTTTGCTTAAAACTACTCTGCCAAGAACAATAACATCCGTAATTGCTAACCAACGTTCCCATCCACACAGTATTTATTAATTTATTAAGTTTAAAAAATTGATTGTGCTTCCTCTTGTTTATAAAAGTAAATTTAGTTCCTTGTAAACGAAACAAGAGTCAGAACTGTACAGGACCCCACCTTGTAAACTTTTAAGATTAACAATAGATTAGGAACATGCACCATGTGTTTCAACATTGTTTTCCATGATTTTGAACATTTGCATTACATTTACTGTTACAAATATTGCATAATTTGTTTACTCAGGCTTGTCAATTGCTGGAAATTTAGGTTGCGTGTGATTTTCACAAGGATGAATTACTCATAAATAATTTTACACGTCTGATACTTTCTTTGCCTTTTGTTGCTTGCGAGCATCATCAGCAGACAATCCATGTCCTTACTGACGTCCCCTGGGGCATGACGGAGACCTCAGCCATTTTCCCCTCCCCCACAGCAGATGCCATGACACTTCTGTGCAATCAACAAACAAATGCCCACAGTGTGAAATAATTACGTTTCCCTAAAGACGGTCCAGCTCAGGGTAACAAGGTATCATTACTCACAAACTTAGATGCAATGGTATATACATTACTATGTCTCTTGAAGTAACAATGATGTCATAAAGGTCTTTCAGCCTTGCTATTCCTAAAGAGTTCAGAATGAACCCAAATAACTAATCAGTACAGGAGGCAAGAGCAAAGGAAACATAGCAATCCACAGTCCCAGCCTCCCTCCCTCATCCCCTCATCTCTCAGGGATGAGCCCAGCACCACGTGGTGCTGGACCACCAGGCTGGACAGGAAGAGCGCTGGCCCTTGCTCTCCACAGCTGTCACCTAGAGAGGGCACCTGACAGGAAGGCCAGCTGGGCAGAGGATGCGGCACTCACCATGCAGGGAGCACCGCAGGGAGCACCGAGAAAGCCCACCCCTGACCCTGGCCAGTCAGCGAGTGGGGCCAGCCACTGAGTAGGGCTGCAGGGGCACGGGGGAGGGAAGGCAGATTAGCAAGACAGAAGCCAGCCTAGTGCAGACTCCTCTAGCCAAACCCTGATCTCCTGGAAGGACCCTTAGTTCAGAGCCAAGTGTTCTGAGCACCCCCACCCAGAGTTGCTTCCTCCACCCCAAGATTCTGCACCTTTCATTTTTTAATATTTATTTATTTATTTTTGCTTTTTAAGGCCACACCTGCAGCATACGGACGCTCCCAGGCTAGGGGTCAAACTGGAGCTGCAGCTACCGCTCTCCACCACAGCCACAGCAACACCCGATCCTTAAGCCACTGAGTGAAGCCAGGGATCGAACCCACATCCTCATGGATACTAATCGAGTCCATAACCCACTGAGCCACAAAGGGACCTCCCACCTTTTTCTAATTCAATGAATTTTATATTTACAGTTGTACAGCCATCATCGCAACCTGATTCTAGAACATTTCCATCCCAAACCCGCAGTCCATCCTTCCCCAACCCCAATCTGTCCCCTTTGGTAACCCTAAGGTTTTCAAAGCCCATGAGGCTGTTTCTGTTCCGCCTATAGGCTCGTTTACATTCTCTTCTCAGATTCTACATATAAGTGACAGGGTGTGGTGTTTGTCTCACTATTGCTGCCTCTCAGAGGGAGGGCTCAGCACACCCCAATCACAGACAGGGCTGTGGACTTTGGACAAGCAAGTGCAAATAAGGGTATCTCCAGGCCAAAGTGGCTCCTGTCACATTTTGGCAGTGCTTTTCTAACCCCCCTACTGCGAAAACAGAGTAGGAAGAAGAAGGCAGCATCCACAGTCATACCATCCAATTAATAACCTGAGACCTTAGTGTTCAATCAAGAAAAAAAAAAACACAGTGTACTATTAATTAACAATCCTTATAATTCAAGTATAGACAGCTTCTGTATCACGTTACAAAACATGAAATGAAGACAGTCCTGTAACTATCTTCCAAAATTTTATTAATTCATTGAAATCATCACATGATAATATGAACACCGACAAATATTCTCTCCCATGAAACTGAACATAGGATGTATATTAAAGAAACTTCTCTTGGTACAGAACAGTTGATAAAACATTTAATTTAAGGAACACAAAGAACAGAACGCATGTTCTTAGAAACTAATCGCTTAGAGTGATTGCTTAGCCACAAGGTATAGCTGATTTAATCAAGTGATCAAACAATGAGATTCACTTAAGTACTGGGTAAGGTACAAAGACTAAAGACTAAAACGAACTAATGACACATGATTCCTAAGTTCTGATAACTGTTTTCTAACAGCAGCAACCTAATCTTTTCTTTTAAACCGTGATAAACCTAGACGTGGCCCCTCGGTTACAAAACATGAGATGAAGATATTCCTGTAATTATCTTCCAATATTTTATTAATTCCTTGAAATCATCACATGATAATATGAACACCCAGCAGGGCTCTCTGACACGTGGGACGCCTCCCACAGCACCACAAACACCAGAGCAGAGCTAAGGTGGACTTTTAGGGCTCGACTTTCTGCAGGAAAGCAACTTCACAATCCAGGAATAATTTAAGTCTTGGGAGACTGTGATTTGCCACTTTCCAGACACTTTATTTCCAAAGGCAGTTACTGCAGAAGGGCGTAATCCAAATGCCGCCGTCTAATTTTCCAGTGGCAAGTCTCATAAGGGTTCCTTATTTCATGTCACTGAGGGATGTCCAACACTAAGATTTATATTCAGGGCGAGGCCCCAAGACAACCAAAAGGAAAAATCATCCCTGAAGGTTTTCCTTTTATTTTTATTTTCTAATTTTATTTGTATGGCTGCACCTGCAGCATATGGAAGTTCCCAGGCGGGGAACCAGTGCTTCCGCAGCAACCTGAGCCACTGCAGTTGGATTCTTAACTCACTTCATCGCAGTGGGAACTCCTCATTCCTGAGTTTTTAACTGATGCTATTGGTTTTACAGACTATCTGATTATTCTGCTGAACAAAGTTTTATAACTTTCTTCTACGAGAAAATCATTTCATTCCTAGAGAACGTTTGAAATGAGAATACACATGTAGAATCACCTTATAAAGTACAACGTGGCTGAACATGCCATAAGGGCAGAGTATGCAAAGAACAGCAGGATTTGGGAAAAACAAAAAGCATGAAAACAGCACCAGTTATTACAACCTACACTGGCTGGTCTTCAGCAAAATCCAATCAAAGGTAAATCCACTTGGTGTCACAAAATAAATATGGAGATGATCTCAACACCTATCCTATGTCCCCAGAAGGGACAAGTTCTGTCCCGGGAGCCACAGGAGTTGGCACAGGGGCCTGTCCCGACTTCTGAAAATCCGACAGCCCCACCGTGCAAACCGGCTCGGGTCCTGCAGCTTCCCCTTCCCAATCCTGACATTCAAAGGGGAGGCAACAGGTGGTACTGACCCAGGCAGCACATCAGCCCCGCCAGCCTGGCGTTCCAGGCACTGTCACGTCTCCGGACCTGCCCCATCATCCTGCTCGGACCTGCTCAGCTGCTCTGCACACTCTCAGCCCGGAGGTGTCAGAGTCCTGCTGACTTTCGGTGCAGAAAGGAAAACACCGACACGCCCACTTCCAAGCCGAAAACCAGTTGACTCCCCCTTTTAAACAAACAGGAGCCAAACCAGTCTCCTCCACGATTCCACAGGGGATGCGGACAGCTGGGACTGAAACAGAATGGATTCTCCATTTCTCCTTCTCAGCTCAAAACCATGCAATGGAAGTGCCCTGAGGAGAGAGCTGTGCTTTCCCAACTTGTTTGCAACGAGGCCATCGGATGGCAGATTTCACCCCGGTCCTAGCTCATCACATTCCCTCCTCTGAAACCCCAGGCAGAATGCCTCTGGAATAAAAAGCCGCAACCAGCCCGACTAGTTTAACTCAAGCCTGATACGTGCGCTATGAAGGTGTTTGAGGGATGTTTACAGGCCAGGCCCATCTGCTTCAGGGGGAACGCCACTCCCAGGTATTTATGTACCTTCACGCATATTTTCACGTGAATCTCACCACAATTCTTTGAGCTGAAAGGTTTATCTTAAGTTTATTTTAATTTTATTTATTGCTTCTTTAGGGCCACACCTGCGGCATATAGAAGTTCCTGAGCTAGGAGTTAAATCGGAGCTGTAGCTGCCAGTCTACACCACAGCTCACAGCAAGGCCAGATCCCTAACCCACTGAGTGAGGTCAGGGATTAAACCCACATCCTCATGGCTACTAGTTGCGTTTGTTACCACTGAGCTAGGACGAGAACTCCCATTTTATTTTATCTTTTTTAAGTTATATATATACATATATATATATTTTTAAGTTATATATATATATATTTTGCACGTTTAAGTTCCCCAGGCCTGAGCCACAGCAATGAAAACGCTGGACACTTAACCTGCTGAGCCATGAGGAATGCCTGTACATCTTCATTTCAAAGATGTAACAAAAAGGGTTTGGAGAGATTAAGAAACGAGCTTAAAATTCCACAGCCTACGTGGGATCTGAAATCTGAGTCCAAAACCCACTTCTTGTCTACGTCATCAATTAATTAACAGAACTTCGTGGTCTAATAATGCAGGAAAAGCAAGCAGTCTCTCATTTACAAGACCACACTTCTGAGCACAATGAAAAGAATGCCAAGAAATGAGAACCCTTGTTCTAGAGGCCACCACAGCGCCTGTCTTCAGTGCACCTGCCTGAACAAGAACTGTACAAACAGGAACTCCAAGAACAAATGGTAAAGGACCACTACTTGCTTTCGGCACCGGGGAACCAGCCCGCTGTGATCTCGTGGGGGGAAAAGGTGCTGCTAGGTTAAGGGTGGCTTCGAACTGCCTTGAAAGATCCGCGAACCGTTTCTAAAACTAAATCAACTGCAAATGACACAATTACATCAACTTCGGCAGAAGTTGAAACCAGCCTCACTTCCTCCCCCTTTCCCGTTGTCTGTTTCAGAGCCTCACCTCTGCCACCAAAAACCCTGAACCATCTCCCCCAAAGAGAGTGATGATGATAAGAGCAAACACTCTGGGAGGGGCCATGTGCCAGGTGACATGTCACGTACAGGCAGGGAACACGCACAGACTGCGTGGCAACCTCATGAGACCCCTCACAAGGTCGTGGGCACTCCCAGGAGGACCCCGGGCAGGTGGAGCCTAAACTGCCCAGGATCACACAGCTGCGAAGAGAGCGCGGGGGCTGCAGTCTGCCAAAGCATATTCAATAGCATTCATCCTACAAAAACAAAAGGCTAAGTTTTAAGAAATAAACGACAAAAAGGAAAAAGTGAAGCCTGGCCAAATCTTCAGTGGGGGTGGCGGTGGAGGGGATACACAAGAGGCAAAAGGTGAACTTGTGCAGATCGGTGATTCTAAAGTGAGGAAAAAGGGTACTCACAGGGGTTTGTAGGGGGTCACATCTGAATTTAGGACCAGGATAAGATGCCTGCATTTATTAATAACAGTCAGGTGTGAATTTTAGAAGAAGAATGAGAAACACTCTGCACAAGGCTGTATCTAAAAAAAGACAGAGAAAAGAGAAAGGATGGAGGGACAGAGGGAGGGAAGGAAGGATGGAGAGGGGAGGAGGGAGGAGAGGATGGACGGAAGAGGGAGGGGAGGAGGGAGAGGAGGAGACGGACAGAGGGAGGGGAGGAGGGAGGAGGAAGGAAGGGAGGGGAGAAGGGAGTGGAGAAGGGAGGGAGGGGAAGGGGAGGAGGGAAAGATAGAGGGAGGAAAGAGGCGGGTTGGAAAGGAAGGAGGGAATGAGGGAGGAAAAAGAAAAGATGAAGCAGTGGAGTCGTGTGGGAAAAAAAGATGGGAGGAAAAGGAAAAAAGGGATCTGGGCAATTTTGCACTGCTGCCATGAAAGCGCTCTGCAGTACAACGTAGTGAAAACAGCAAGGAAAAACTCTTTCATTACAGAAGAAGGAAAACTGGCTGGAAGAAATAGTTGGGGTCAGCGAGAAGACCAGCCCCTGAGAATGACAGACGATGTCCAGTTGTGACCAGGGAGCTGGAGGAGAGGGAGTCCGACCCCCTGTCACTGCCACGGCTCCACCATCAGCCCCCCAGCCCCCTGTGCGCTGCAGCCTCACCCCCTTGTCACCTGGGGGCCTGGGCCTCATCCCGGTAACAAGGGCCCTGCCCACTTGATGGGACCCTCACACACCAGGCACAGTGGCCTCGGCAGACATCACCCGATTGGAGGCTAGAGATGCAATGAGTAAGAGACAGGGGTCCCTGCTCTCACTGTGGTGGAAAATGCTTCTCAAATATTCCCACAGAAGCATCACAATGTCACAGCAGTGGCTCGGGTTACTGCTGTGGCGCAGGTTCAATCCTTGGCCTGGGAACTTTCAAAGACATCAGGAAATTACAGACTACTAGAAATGGGAGGGAGGAAAAATTTAAAACAAATAAACCATTCTGAAAAAGACAGAGAAAATTATGTTTTAAAAATAGCTGGGCATTCCTGAAGTGGCGCAGTGGGTTAAGAGTCAGACTGCAGCAGCTTGGGTCACTGTGGCGGTGCGGCTTTGATCCCCAACCCGGAGCAGTGGGTTAAGGATCCAGCATTGCGGCAGCTGTGACTGGGGGGTTCAGTGCCTGGCCTGCAGCTTCGGTATGCTGTGGGACTAGCCATCAAATTAAAAAAAAAAAAAAAAAAAAAAAAAGTTGGGTAGGGAGCGTGTTGAAAACAAGTTCCCAGGCCCAAACCCCATTGCGGCTGACAAATCTGACAAAGCCTGATGACCGCAGACACTACGAACGAAATTAAAAAAAAAAAAAAAAAAAAAAGACAGCCCCTCCCTCACTACAAATGGGGTGAGCACACAATTCAAAGAAGGAACGCAAAAAAGAAGGACAAAAAAGGAATGCAAAGGGTCAATAAAATTCAGGGAAAGGCTCCCCCTGCCTTCCAGCCAGGAAATGCCCATGGAGCAAATTTCATCCCAGCATAAAGTTCCTAAGACTGACAATACATAACACAGAGACAGGTCGTCCCACGTGTGCGACAGCAAAAAAAAATCTGAGGGTGATTTGTCAGTATCCATTACATATGAAAATGCATTCACCTGTCCGAACCAACAATTCCACTTGTAGGAAACCTTAAGAAATACTTGAATACAGATGATCAGAGTACAAAGATGTTTACTCAAGCAAAACATTTGAAACCACATAAACGTCAGTCAGTAGAAGGCCAGATGAATGAATTATACTTCACCAACCTTACAGAATGTTAAGGGAAAGCTTGCACAGTGACATAAAAAGCTTCCAAGATATATAGTTGAGTGGGAAAATGCAAAATGATAAAGGCATATAAAGGATGCCCATCGAATTGAGAGAGAGCAGTTTCATGAGAAGAGCAGAAGGGGCAGGGGTTGGTGGGATAAATATCCTATTTCCTTCTGCATATTTCTAAATAATTTCAGTCTTTGACAAAGAAGATGTATTTGTGTATCACCATTGACAGCAACTGTGAGGGGAGAAGTATTTCAAGTTTCTATTCGTGTGTGTATTCAACACTGCGGTATACTCTAGAGAAAACACAGAAAAAAGACAGATACAGGCTGGTGCCCCACTGGGATCTGAAGAGAGAGGAACAACGCAGCTGTGGGTAGGCTGGCTCTAGGCTGGGGCAGGAGGAAGGGAGGAGGGGAGAGGGGACAAGAGGGAGGGGAGAGGGAGGGAGGGAGAGAGAGAAGGGAGGGGAGGAGCAGAAAAGGGGGAAGGGGAGAGAGGGGAGGGGAGAAGGGAGGGGAGGGGGAAAGGAGGGGGAGGGAGGGAGTGGAGGGGAGGGGAGAGGGAGAGAAGAAGAGAGAGGGAAGGGGAATGGGGAGGAGGAGGGGAGGGAAGAGGGGAGGGAGTGAGAAAGGGAGGGCGGGGGAGGGGGAAGGGGAAGGGAGGGGCTAGAGGCTGGAGGAGAGGGGAGGAGGCTGGTGACACCCCTCCAGAGAGCAGCTGTCCAGAAGGGGATAACAATGATGAGGCTGTAAAGAGGCTCTGACAGGAGAATCAATAACAGAAAATATTCACAAATGACCCTGCTTGGAGGGTATGCTGGGGGGGAGATTAATCGCCGAGGAAAAACGCAGTAGGGTTTTGCCCCGGTTGTCAGGGAATCCAGGACTAGGACAAGGGTAGAATGTGCTAAGTAAGCCGAGGCAAGGGTGGTGCAGGACAATGGACCCCACAAATCCTCACACAAATACCCTTTTGTGCATCTCCGGCCCCACCCCCGGCCGTGACCAGGTCACGTGACCCACTGTCTGAGCAGGGGTTGCAGCTGATCCAGCTGATCCGAGTGGTGACAGCATGGGATCAACAGTGTCCCTGGCTGGGAACAAAGAGGGACGAATGGGTTCTGCACTGAAGATGAATCTATGGTACCTGTTTCTCACGACTGGCCAAGAATTGAATATAAAACCCCTGCTTTTATTCTACTTTCTCCACTGAACATCTTCAAAACGTGGTGCTTCCAATTACGCAGTTACACGGGTGGAAGGCAGGTGCTGTCCATGAGCTAACGCTTTTGCAGGTGTGTGGCACAGTACCCACTCTGCCCACGGCCACCACAGAGTGACCCCCACACACTCTCCCTCCTAAACCAACAGGGCCAGGCAGACAGAGTCAGCGGCAGGGACAGAAAGGTGGAGAACACCAAAGATGACTCTGAGCACTGGGAAAACCTCAGCCCAGGCTCATTTCCTAAGGAGACTGCCTCCTGCCCAGGGTTTTCACATAAGTGTAGGTGACGGCTGCTGGGGGCACCTGCCATAGTTACGGGGTCACCAGGTGTGCCCCTGAGCTTCTGAAGCCACACCCCAGCTGACCCAACCCCAACCTGGAAGGCTTCACTGCAGCTGAAGCCACTGGCCCACCCCACTCCCCAAATCACCACCACCCCCAATCCCCCTCCCCCCTCACCCCCACCCTGACCACCCCACCCCACCCCTGCACCCCTCCCATTCCACTGCCCCTCCCCCACCCCAAAGCACCCGCCAACCACCCACCACCACTACCACCACCCCCACCACCCTTCCTCCCACTACTACCATCTATCGCATCACCTACCTACCTCCCTTCCCACCCCATCATCACTCCCACCACTACCTCCATCCCCACCCTGACCATCCCACTCTACCCCACACCCCCACCACTGCACCCCTTCCACTCCATCCCCACTACCCCCACTCCTAAACCCCCAAACCACCCCCCACCACTACCACCCCCCACACCCTCCCATTGCCCTTTCATCCTGACAATCCCATCACCTCTACCACTGCACCCCTCCCACCCCATCACCACCCCCACTAGTACTCCCAACCCCACCCCCGCCACCCCTCCCCCACCCCTTCCATTATTATCCCCACCCCCATCCCCCTCCCAGGAGCACTGACCACTGAGTGTCCCAGGGCCAGAAGAGCTTTCCGAGGGGCTTACTGCCTCCTGTGCAGAGAAGATCTCCGAACCTGTGTCAGCCAGGGCCTCACTCTCCCAACCATGCACCCAGAGCGTCACAGGTGATGCAGACAGGGACAGAGCTCTCTCTGACGTCACAGGAGCAGGGCTTCTCCCAGGTCACCACCAGACCACCGCCCTGATCACTTCCATGCCTCCACTTTCTGCAGAACGCCTGCCTTGCCCGCCTGCTTCTTCTCCTTGGGAACCAAAGGCAAACTCTGAGGCAGGGGAGCCTCTGCTTGAAGATCCACCTTTATTATCGAGTTAGAACCATGGTCCCCAACCTGCCCGTTCCATGACCCTCCCCCCATCTTTATGAGAAAGCACCATGCCCCTAAAAAAGAAGAAAATATATATAAGAGAATAGTCAATGCACGCTTTTGTTAATGATAAATTTTAGAGCGAAAGCCAGGGCTCCTCAAAAACGGACAGAAGTGAATGGTCACATCCAGTGACAGGAGATGCTCGAGAGGAAACTTTGTGGATGTCAGGCCCTGGGAGGTGGTGCTGAGCGGACACCCCGCTGGTGTTAGCCTTGGGAATTTGGCGACGGTGAGGAAGGGGCTTTGATAACGTTCATAACACTCACGCGTTTTCACACGGCAGGTACAACAGCGCACATTTACCTGCACTCAGGGCGCTGGGCCCCGCACGGAGCAGCTGGCATCCTCACTGCGGAGCGATTAGCGCAGGAAACAAAGGCCTTGGGAAGTTACTTGGCCAAGGTCGAAAGGCAATAAGCAAAGCAAAAAAGGTCAGGGACCCGCCTCTCTCTAGCTCCTGTTTCTCCCTGAATATGTGCAATATTTCAAGTGAGGACTAGAAGGAAGTCAACACAAGAGAAATATTTCTCACTAATATCAAGATACATCTGCTTATTTTATATTGCCTATTAGCTGGATTAGCAGAGAATGAGGAATCAAATCAAGGCAGTCAGCCCCCACTCCACACCCCTAACCTCCCCCTTGCCAGCCACTGCCTCTGGAAGGGAGTCTGCAGAAAATCCAAAATTCAGACGGCGATGCATAGAAGAAAATATTCATCTCAACACCAAATAAGATTCCTGCTTGATAAATACTCAAAATTTGTCCAGATATTATTCATTATTACCTATTCACAGAAAAAGGTTATGATCAACCGAGTTACTGCCACAAAATGATCACGCGTTTCTAAAAGCAACACTGCACAGTTTCTGGGACATGGAAAACACCAGTTACGGCATCAATATTTTCTTCCCATTTTTCCTCAAGGAACAAACAGATGTTACTATTTACAACTGGGAGGGAGGGTTGCACTGCAGGCATTCGTCTAAGAGTTTTGCTTTGAGAACCCTCAATCTGTGCAATACTTTTTATAAAAGCCTTCTGCCTCCCTTTCCTGGCTGCTGCTGCTGTCACCTTTAACAGGTGTGGCTGACACTGAAACACCAGGCTCCAGAGGACTTTTTTTTCTTTCCTTTTTTGGCCCCCGGGGCGGCATATGGACTTTCCCAGAACAGGGATTAGATCCGAGCTGCCCCTGAGGCCTACACTAAAGCTATGGCAATGCTGGATTCTTTACCCACTGTGACAAGCTAGGGACTGAACCTGCATCCCAGCACTTCAGAGATGCCACCAATTCCACAGCGGGAACTCTTAGAGGGACATTTAAAGGGGCGTGGAACTTTTTCTAGGAGACAAACTAGTGGGTCCCCCACAGAGCGGGGCACCTCCGTAGGGCCAAAAATCAGCTGAGCTCTCAGCACCTCTGCCCGGCTGCTGAAATGAAAATTGTCAACTAAAATCCATTTCAACAATGAAGTACCTTCAAGGCCCCTAAGCCCAGAGCTGTGACTCAGCGGTCTGCTCCAGGTTGAACCTACTCCTAACAAAAATGGGGAGATGGCTGGAGAAATGATGTAAAACTTTAGGCATCACCTGACGCCTAGAGACCGGAAAGCTCAAAACAGCATTAAAGGAGATCCCGTCGTAGCTTAGTGGTTAACGAATCTGACCAGGAACCATGAGGTTGCGGGTTCGATCCCTGTCCTATGCTCAGTGGGTTAAGGACCCGGCGTTGCCGTGAGCTATGGTGTAGGTCGCAGATTCGGCTCAGATCCTAATGCTGTGGCTGTGGTGTAGGGTGGCGGCTACAGCTCTGATTAGACCCCTAGCCTGGGAACCTCCATAAGCCATGGGTATGGCCCTAAAAAAGGCAAAAAGACCAAAGAAAAAAAAAAAAAAACCATTAAAATATACAAACTCAGTCTCTATTTTTTGTATACAAGTCTCTGTAACTACCTAAGTTAACAGCGGCTTGACCTGCATCTCCCATGAAACTCGGATTTCCTCTGTGCACCTGAGGATCACATGACACGTCTTCCTGATCCCTCAGCATAAAAATGAGTGACATCATGCCATCTGCAGCAACTATGGACGGACTGGCCCTAGAGATGATCACACGGAGTGAAGTAAGCCAGACAAAGATAAATATTAGAGGATATCACTTATACGCACAGTCTAATAAAAAATGACACAGGGAATTTGTTTATAGAACAAAAACAAACTCACAGATTTCAACACCAATCTACCACGGGGTCAACTGTTGGGGAAAGAGAGGAATTGGAGGGGTGAGAGTAGCAGATCCACACACACTACCGTATAAAAGAGCTGATTGACAAAAACCTACTGTAATGCACTGGGAAACCTGCTCAATAGTTTGTAACAACCTACGTGGAAAACAAGAATGGATACATGTATGTGTATAACTGACTCTCTCTGCTCTACACCTGAAACTAATGCAACATTGTAAATCAACTACTGCTGCAATGAGATTAAAAGAAAAAAAAAATCTTCCAGGAGGCCCCTATTCCCAAACCTACTCTTTTTTTTTTTAATGGGCCAGGCTTTTTCAGAAGGTAGCATTCCATGGGTTCAACAAGCATCTCTTGAGAACCCGCTGTAGAGGACAAACCTGCCACCCAAACACGCTGCTCTGGCCCCGGGATTACTGCCAGCTGAAAACAAAAGACTCAGGAAGAAAGATGGACCTTCCCCTAAGCCTGAAGGGTTCAGATAGAGGGCCTGTTCCCAGAACAGACACGTCACCCGGGTTGTCTGCAAAGAACACGGGTGACATGTGGTCCGGGGAACAGGGCTGGAGGCCAGAGTCCGTTCCGCCCACTGCCTGCCCAGGGCCCGGCAAACCTTTACCAGACCTTCCCTCCCCATCGGCTTGGAACTGCCTTCCTTGTCTCCGACGTTCTGGACCACGACCCCCAGCATCCACTTCTGCCTTTAGCTAAAAATGGTACTTAAGGTGAGGGCTTCAGCCATTCTGGGAGCTACTCGGTTCTCCTGGGTTTGTATATTTCCCATGTATATCTGTTGTTAAACCTTTAATTTTCTCCTGTTCATCAGGCTCGTGTCAACTTAATTCTTACATCAGCCAGAAGAACCTAGAACAGCAGAGGAAAGCTTCTTCCTCCCCAGCAGCAGGAAATGCCAGAAAGTACCCAGTACTGGCACTAGAAAATGGCATGAGGGAATTCCCTGGTGGCCTAGCCATTAGAATCTGGAACTGTCACTGCTGTGGCGAGGGTTCGATCCCTGGCCTGGGAACGTCTGCATGCTGTAGACGTGGCCCAAAAAAATGGCCTGAGTCCCTTAGCCTGCCTGGGTCCAGCAGGAAAGAGATGGGAAGCTGGAAGTGGCAAAAACTGCAGGAAAAGTGCTATGAAAGATGGATGCAAAAGGACCTTCGCCTGATTTTATTTTATTTTATTTTATTTTTTTGCTTTTTAGGGCCACACCCAAGGCATATGGAGGTTCCCAGGCTAGGGGTCGAATCGGAGCTGTAGCTGCCAGCCTACACCGCAGCTCACTGCAATGCCCAGATCCTTAACCCACTGAGTGAGGCCAGGGATCAAACCTGAAACCTCATGGATCCTGGTCAGGTTCATTAACCACCGAGCCACAAAGGGAACTCTGTGATTTTATCTTATTTTTAAAATTGAGGTTTAACTAACAAGATAAAACAAGTAAATATGAAGTGTTTGCTTTGGAGTTTCGACAATTGTTTGCGTCCTGCGAGGTACCCAAAACAAGATAGAAAACATTCCACCCTCTTGGGCTTCCTGGCAGTTCATCCCCACACCCTCCCACAGGCAGCCTGATTTTCATCAGTATGGTCTCGCTCGTTCTAAAATTTCACATAAACAGAGTCTATTTGAGTCCAGCTTCTTTCATGCAGCCGAATATTTCTGAGATTCCCCAGTGCTGCTGCAAGCGTCCATGAGTCGTCCCGCAGGACTGTTGAGCGGTATTTTCCTGTACGGATGTACCCGTTTGGTGATTCATTCATCTGCTGATGGATGTTGGGCACTTTCCAACAGCAGAGTAGCAATTTGCTATGAATAAGGTTGAGTATCATCTGTTTTGGTTCATCTCTTTGATCTGTATTTGCACGTGTTTGGGTTTGGTTTTGGCTGCACCTGTGGCATGCAGAGGTTCCTAGGCCAGGGATCGAACCCAAGCCACAGCAGCAACCAGAGCCACAGCAGTGGCAACACTAGATCCTTAACTCACTGAGTCACAGAACTTCCTATTTGTATGTGTTTTTAATGCAGGGGGAAGAAGGCAAGAGCGTAAGGTTGGAACGAATGAGGTTCTCAAGGAATATGCATCAGGGAGAAAGCCAAGAATTAAGGGTGTAATGTTAGGCACAGATAAAGCACGGGATGCATGAGAAGAGAGAGTCCTGGATGACTGGATCTCTAAAGATGTCAGCTAAACCAAACAAAAAAACAAAAAACAAAAAATAAACCCCAAAAGATATGCCAGCTAAGGAACTACGACTCTTTGAGGACAGCATCCGAAAGAGGGAAGAGGGACCACCTTTATTTCTTAAAAACCTTAGCGAAGTGGTTAGCACGCATCTTTCGAAGACAGAAAGACCCGGCCTCAAATCCCCTCTCTGCAGGCTGGAGCAAGTTAGTAAAATTCCCTAAGATTTATTTTCTTCTTCTGTAAAATGGAGAAAACAGCCCCCATTTCAAAGACTTATCGAGAGGCTGAAACCAGGAAAGCCACGCAGGTAAGAGACGGCTTAGCCTCCCGTGCAGCAGGATGGATGTAAATGCACTCACCCCTGACAGGTCCTGGAATCTAAGACAGGGCAGCATCAAAAGCACCCTGAGAGACTTCTGCTAATTTCACGCCGCCTCGGACACTGCAGATTTACCTCCAGTTTTTGAACCTATTTTTGAATTAAATGAACCAATTTTCTCTAGCGAAGATTTTTAGGGAGATACAAGAGTGAGCGCAAGGGAATACAGTGAGGTCTGGAGCAGCAACAGGACTGCATTCATTGGACACCAAGACCATTCACAGGTTCCTGCTATCACAGAAAACAGCTCCAGGGAGACTGCAACCCCACAGCCCCAACCCCCAGCGCCAAGAAGCAGCCTGCTGCAAAGAACACAGCAATGCTTCTGAACACAGCACGCTGTGGTTACACCAACCATTTCAGAAATCCTCTTCTACTGATGATGAAATTTTGACTTACAAAAGAAAGAAAACTTTCTGTGCCTTTTAGCCACAGGAATGAAAATTAAATGAAAGTACTAGAGTGTGGACACTACCCTGCAAATGACCTCTGGTGGAAGTACTGTAACCCTCGTTCAGCAGAAGAAATATAAACCTTACTTGTTAATGCTTTATATTTCTAAAGCATAAGAAAATACACTTTAGAAAAGTGTAAGAAAACACATTGGCTTTCAACATCAAGGCAGATTTTTGTCTGACGTCATACAATGTTTTCTATTTTTTATTAATCGTTTTTTTTGAGGTATAGTTGATAGTCTTATATAAGTTACAAGGGTCCCCCGTAATGAGTCACAATTTTTAAAGGTTGTACTACATTTATAGTTATTATAAAATATTAGCAATATTCTCTGTGATCTATGTTTCTCTGTGTTTTTTTTTCAGCCACGCACATGGCATGCAGAAGTTCCCGGGCCAGGGATCGAACCTGTGCCACAGCAGCAACCTGAGCCACAGAAGTGACAGCCACACCACCAAAGCTTTAATCTGCTGAGCCACCAGGAAACTCTGTAGCTCATTTATTTTATACGCAGTAGTGAGCATCTTTTGATCCCCTCCCCCAACTGGCCCCTCCCCCTTGGCTCTCCCACCACCGCTTTGTTCTCTCTGTCCACACAATTTTTTAATTCTATCTGCAGATGGGGACATCATTCTTCTTGCAGCCTATGCCCCTCCCTAAGAGATGCAGACTTAATTTACTTCCGCAGGTCATCCACCACAGGAACTAAAGAGCAAACTGTGCTCAACTGACTCTGAACATAGGCCATTTCCTTTATCATCTCCAGAGCTGCGAGAATATTCCTTAGCTAAATATATGCGAAATCTGAGTCGGCGTAATTATAGTAACCGACCCTTGAGAAGATCCAGAGCTAAGAAACATGACCACCAGAATCCAAATGTCACAAACATTAGATGCAGATTCACAGCAACTGTCAAAAAATACCTGTAAGCCATAAAGAGTTTAGAGTGATAAAAGAGAGATGACTTCCCAGGTGTGGTGACAATATCCTTGGTAGGCCATTCAAAGGGCTATTACTGGACTAGGCCTTATCACAGCAGACTAAAGTTTCTGGACCACACCTGCCTTACAAGTCTGTTAGGGTCCAGGAAAATATTCCCCCTTGTCGCATCTTCATATCTAGAGTTACACTAGTACAATAACTGATCTGGTAAAGAACCATAAATTTGATTTTTTTTTTTTTTTTAGGGCCACACTTGCAGCACATAGAGGTTCCCAGGCTAGGGGCTGAATCGGAGCTGCAGCTGCTGGCCTACACCACAGCCACAGCGATGCGAGATCTGAGCGTTGTCTGCAACCGACACCACAGCTCACAGCAACACTGGATCCTTAACCCACTGAGCCAGGCCAGGAATTGAACCCACAACCTCATGGATACTAGTCCGGTTCTTAACCCGCTGAGCCACAAAGGGAACTCCTATACTTGATTAACTGTTTCAGGTCTCCTAGTCATCATTATTTGTGTTGGAGGCTCAGTTACATGTTTGGTAAGACAAGAAACAATAATCTTATAAAACGGGCAAAATACAAGCAATATAGCTAAAACATGAAGAGGGTGATAAGTAAATATTTAAGCCAAGAGCTTCCTGTGCCAAACCAGTTTTAGATGTTGTCAAGACTGGGGAGCGGGTTGCTTAAAGCAGCAGAGAACCTCAGTATTCAGGAGGCTAATAGCCTGGTGTTAACTGCATAAACTCATCCCACAATTGTGGAAGCGTCCCTACTAATAAACAGGAGGTTACAGTTTTTGATGGAGACTCAGCTCATTGTTCTGAGTTTTAGGGACCCTAAAAGAAAATTCACAATCATGGTCAGGGTCAGAGCAGCTAATATTAATAGGCCAGGTGAGAAAACCCCACCTAGTAATACAATACATTTCCTAAGGGCCCTCACAGTTCTTAAATCTAAAAATACTTCTCAGTCAAAACTGCATATGGACAAAATATTTAAATTGAGACCTATGTTCTTTATTTTATGCATCCTGGATAAATGCAGCTAGTTACAAGTTATTCAGAGGTAGGGTATTTTTCAGAATCCGAAAGGGATCAGACAGGAAATAGGATTATAAAGTAATTACAGCTGGATTATCCTCTCACTAATTTCTGGTAATACCAACCAATGCCTATTTTTTTTTCATCTGCAAAGTGTGCCCCAGAAGTACCAAAAACACCCTAAAAAGCATGAAATATATAAGAAGTGGAAAGAACTGGCTAAAAGGAGCTCATGATAGAGGAATATTATGGGATGGATATAAGTCTATAAAATATAGCCTTTGCCATCATGGCTTTTCCTATACAGAGGCGATAACAAAAAACAAGATACCGGACACAGAAGGGGAAGCATGCTGGCCACTTGTAGGAGCGAATCAGGGCGGGGTGACCAGCATCGTCCGAAACCTACCCCCCGCCAGGACCCCTGGGCCCAGGAGGACAGAACAGCCTGGAGAAGCAGCTCCAGGTGAGCAGATGTGCGTGAGCAGACGTGAACACACTGGCTCCAGCCCTCCTGCCACCCAGTTCTCCCACTTTACACGCACACAGACTTTCTGAGTTAGGGATGATTCACACCTCGGGATGAAAAGACTGAGGCTCAAGACAATGAGAGCGATTTAAACCACCTACCTAGCTGGTCACCAGGCCTCGAACCCTATCCCTGGATTACCGAATCCCACATCCTTCTAGAACTACTGCCAAAGACTGACCCGGAGGATGCAGAGTTTAAGGACCCTGCAATGCTACAAAAAGATGGATTCCAACTTGCAAACTCAGATTATTCAGCGTAAGATAATACTTTGAAAAGGAGTCACAGGTTCTCCTTTGCCTTTGGACACAAAGGGTTAATCAGCCTAAAAGAACAAACATTTGGAGTTCCCGTTGTGGCTGAGGGGGTTAGGAACCCGACCAATCTCCTTGACGATGCGGGTTTGATCCCTGGTCTCACTCAGTGGGTTAAGGATCCGGGTTGCCACAAGCTGCAGCACAGATTACAGGTGCAGCTCTATCTGGTGTGGTTGTGGCATAAGCCAACAGCTTAAGCTTCAATTCTACCCCTAGCCTGGGAACTTCCATATGCCACAGATGCAATCCTAAAAAGAAGAAAGAAAGAAAGAAAGAAAGAAAGAAAGAAAGAAAGAAAGAAAGAAAGAAAGAAAGGGAGGAAGGAAGGAAGGAAGGAAGGAAGAAAGGAAGAAAGGAAAGAAGAAAGGAAGGAAGAAAGAAAGGAAGGAAAGGAAGGAAGGAAGAAAGGAAGAAAGAAAGAAAGAAAGAAAGAAAGAAAGAAAGAAAGGAAGGAAAGAAGAAAGAAAGAAAGGAAGGAAGAAAGAAAGAAAGGAAGGAAAGGAAGGAAGGAAGGAAGAAAGAAAGGAAGGAAGGAAGGAAGGAAGGAAGAAAGAAAGAAAGAAAGAAAGAAAGAAAGGAAAGGAAGGAAGAAAGAAAAGAAAAGAAAGAAAGGAAAGGAAGGAAGAAAGAAAGGAAGGAAAAAGAAAAGAAATTAAAGGAGTTTCCTGGCGGCCTAGCAGTTAAGGACTCAGCATGGTCACTGCTGTGGCAGAGGTTCGATCCCTGGCCCAGGAACTTCCACCTGCCACAGGCATGGCCAAAACAAAAAAAGAAAGAAATTATTAGAAATGCTACAAAAAGATGGATTCCAACTTGCAAACTCGGATTATTCAGCAAGATGGTTGACCTTTGTGAGCCATGTATCATCTAAAGAGAATTTTACAAATTTATTCCTTTCCCCTCCTGCCTCCTTTCCATCAGGAGGTCATGGAATTCTCCTTCACGGCAGAAAAGACATCCTTCCAGCTCTGACAGCAGAGCCACGGGACTCACTAAAAGGAGCGGGGTGTGGGCTGGGAGACAGGGGAGAGAGGCGGGAGCCAGACTGGCGCCCCTGGTCCAGGCTGCAGTCGTGGGAGGAGGTGAGGAGTGACAGAGGCAGAAGGGGACCCCTAGCCTCTCTCCCCACCGGGGACCCTGCCAAGGAGGCCACCTCAGGTCTACGTGGTACAGACCAAACACAGCGGGACCCGTGAGCCTGGCTGGGGCGCTGGCCAGACGCCCCTGGCTGGACAAAGGGGCCCTGTAGCTGGGGGAACAGAGCAGGTCACATGGGACGGGAGCCAGGGTGCACCCCAGCCAGACCTCCCAGGGGTGTGCGCACCAGCGGGACCCAAGGTGAAGTCCAGTAAACGCCATGGCCGAGCATCAGGCTGGGAAGGAGCCGGAGGCAGAGGAGCTGAAAGGCAGGAGAAAGACTGCAGCGCGGCACGCTCCTCCCCAGGAGGATGAGGTCGCAGAAGCCACCTCTCCCCCAGGTGCCCAGAGGAAAGACCAAGACAGGGCCTACCTGCCACCAGGCATTTTTAACCAGGAGACAGGACCACGGAGCCTGTTCACGTGACCACCCCTGACCTTGAGAAGAGGCGCAACTTAGCACATTTTCTTTACTCCCCGGAGGACGGAGCTCAGGAAGACACAGAGTAGCTGGAAAAGAAAGGCGTTCTCTGCCTTTCCAAGGCTAACCATGAATCACGCGATTCACCCGACTACACAGGCAGAAAAGCTGCTTTCCACGGAGAACAACAGTCTCGGCACCTCCCCGGAGATGTATTAAAAGTTTTGTGGGGTCCAGGGAAGAACCAGTGTCTCACAACTAGTTCGGACTTGGGCCACAAACAGCTAAGATATTCATTCCGATTATTCCAATTCTAAAACAAACGGAGAAAAGAGTTCTTCCAGGGAGCAAAGTCGGCTTTTAGAAAAGCAGAACCTCAAACAAAGCAACTTTGGACCGTTGCGAAACGGTGACAGGCGGCCCCATTATGTACATACTAGAAACAGGCTTGTTCTCTTTCAGGACAGGCTTTGGGAGCTGAGGCCAAGACAGTGACAGTCGGTACAGGCCATGTGCCATCGGCCAGTAAACATCAGATGTCCCCACAGGCCCAAGGGTTTGTACCGATGGGGGAGGGATGGCTGGGAGCCTCATGTGGACACACGTGTCAACCAGCACAATCTTACTCTCCATTTTCAATGTTGCAATGTGTCATGTGGACGACAGTTCTTTCTGAATTGACTGAGCCTTCTGGACTCCCATCAGGTTCCTCAGCAACAGGAACTCTGATTTCCAAGGGGCACAGGGCTGCCTGGAATGAAAACTACACCTCCCTGCCTTCCTGCAGCCGGCACGGCCAAATAAGAAAGTTCTGGTCAGTGAAATGAACACAGAAGTGTCCCAGGGTAACTTCTAGGAATGTTCTATGAAAGATACGGGTTCCCTTCGTCCCTTCTTCCCTCTTTTTTCCTTTCTCCTGGCTGGGAAGCTGAGCACAGGAACAGACTCCCCTCCCAGGGACCCTCCCCCGAGTCAGCCGTCCAAGTCCTGGTTCCACTGATGGGGTGTGAGCGGAAGTGACTGTGCTCCTTCTGGGACGTGTCCTTTAGAGGAAGGCAGCACCTCCTGGACATCCTTGGTCCCGCTGGCTGGGAGCCGGCTGTGGCGGCCACACAGCTAAGAACCGTGCGCGGGTAACAGGCTAGGAAGGCAAAGCACAGCGACAGAAGGTACCTGGGTCTCTGCCGCCATCGCAATGCTGGTAACAACCCCCTGCAACACTTAACTCTGTAAAACAATCACTGTATTCTGCGCACCAACTCTGGGGTCAGAAACTCACCAGCCCAGGGGAACGTCTTGTTTCTGGAGCCTCAGCTGCCCAAACCCAGAGGCTAGAAGGGCTTGAGGGCGGGAGGCTGGAGTCACGCGGAGGCCTCTTCACTCCCCCTCAAGCTGGGACCTCCTCTGGGGCTGCAACCAGACATGGGCCTCTCTGTGCAGCCTTATGGAACGGTGACCTCAGGGCTCTGGCACGGGAGTCCCAGGGAACAGGGTGGAAGTGGCACCCCGTTCCTGACCTAAGTGTACAAGACACATCCCCAAAGTCTGCTGGTCACAAGCGACCCAGGTACTCAGAGGCTACAGGGGAGGAGATGAAACCAGCCTTCAATGCAGAAAGCAGCAAAGAAACTGCATTTTTGGAAAGTCCATTCCAAAAGAGATCATTTTTAAGCCACTGTTATTGTGGGTCTCTATAGCAAACTTTAAAAAAAAATTTTTTTTTTTTGGTTTTTCGTCTTTTCCAGGGCCGCACCCGCGGCATATGGAGGTTCCCAGGCTAGGAGTCTAATCACAGCTGTAGCCGCCGGCCTACACCACAGCCACAGCAACGCCAGATCCGAGCCATGTCTGCGACCTACACCACAGCTCATGGCAACGCCAGATCCTTAACCCACTAAGCAAGGCCAGGGATTGAACCTGAAACCTCATAGTTCCTAGTCAGATTCATTAACCACTGAGCCACAACAGGAACTTCTATAGGAAACTTTTAAGAAACACTTATGCACGCTGGTGGCTCAGTGAATTAAGAATCCAGCATTGTCACTGCTGTGGTGCAGGTTTGATCCCCAGCTAGGGAACTTCCACGTGCCGTGAGTGCGGCCAAAAATAATAATAATAATAAATTTAAAATAAAAAATATAAAAATCATCAAACACAAGTAGTAACAATGTCTATCTCAAGAAACTAATCTTATAACTACTAGAATGACTTTCTCGCTATACTTTATATCATCAGCAGGTGGCGTCGTTTCTATTTCCCAAAGTGTTCATGACTATCAGGAACCCCCAGGACAGTACAATCCTCTTGCCACCTGCATGCTGCCAAGTTCCCTTCTTGGTTTGGTGCAGTGAGGGATTTCGGAACCCAGACAATAAAGATGCTGACATGGCCCAAACACTGCCGCCTGAAAACAAAGTGTTTTAGATGCAAGCAGGACTGGACGGGCCCCGAAGTCCCTCACATCACAGATACACCCCCAAAGACCCCACATTAGGTCAAGTAATGTCATCAATTTAACTGAGAGAGAAAAAAAGACGAAAGGACTTGTTACTTTAAGAAATACTGTCCAGGAGTTCTCACTGTGGCTCAGGAGGTTAAGAACTTGACATAATCTCTGTGAGGATGCAGGTTGGATCCCTGGTCTCGCTCAGTAGGTTAACGATTTGGCATGGCTGTGGCTGTGGTGTAGGCTGGCAGCGGCAGCTCCGATTCAACCTCTAGCCTGGGAACTTTCATATGCCGCAGGTGCAGCTGTAAAAAGAAAAAGAAAAGAAATACTGGTCTAACCTCACAAGAACTCCAGTGCTCTCTCACCTATGCTTATTACCTTCAGACAATATACTTACAGTTAGCACACAATTACCCAAGGTTTGCAAATATTTTATTATTATTATGGAATAATAACATAACCAGCTTTATAAATGCAGATTAATAATAATCCCACCTAACTGTGGTTTACAGTTCAGTAAAAAGTCTCCTGCCAATCTAACCGCCTGTTCCTCATAGGCAAAGTGTTTCGCAGCATACACACACTTGCATGCACACACACACACACACACACACACACACACACACACACACACACACGCACACACGCACATTCCCACACTCACGGTCCCAGGTGTCCTGAGAAGAGACCAAGACACAGTCTGGTTCCCACAGCTCCTACCTGGACAGGAGTCTCTGGGACCGTCACAGCCCAGTGGTTCTGCGCCCCCTAGTGGCCACATTGAAAAGTGCACGTCACCCACAAGCAAAGCAGCAAGCTCTTTTCCCAAGACTATTTTTGGTCAAATCATCTGAACTGTTGGGCCACCACCTTGGGTCACTGTCACTCTTCTCTAATTTCAGGAGCCCCATCACACACTTGCCCTTCCTCACTCCCCCTGCACCAGTGGCCTGGGACCCCCGGCTGCAGGTTCAGGTCTCTGCATACAAACCCAGCCCCCTCTCTGGTCAGGGCGCAATTGGAGAGCAAAGACCTTGGTTCATCTCTTTGTGTTCCCGGCAAGTGCATTGCCCAGATGAGAAGAAGATATTCAAATATGTGGTTTAAAAAAGGGGAAGAAAACTAGGACAGGAAGGAAGTAGGAAGGACATTAGGAAGGAACATGTTAGGAGGCAGGAGAGTGAAAAAGCAAAGGACACCAAAGCCACAGTCAGCAAATATGTATGTGACCCCGGGCCATTGGCTTGCTGGATGGACAGGGAGGGCTCGGTCACTGGGCCCGGGCTGTCACCTGGTGGCAGTGTAACTGGGCTGTGGCCCATGTTCCCAGAGACCCCATGACCTGTTCATCCCACAGTCTTACTGTCTCACACACGTACACATGCTCAGCATGCTTCTGAAGGTCACCAGGAAACTTTTTTTTTGGGCCACACTTGCAGTATGTGGAAGTTCCCAGGCCAGGTATCAAACCTATGCCATGGCAGCAACAATGCTGGATCCTTAACTGCGAAGCCACCAGGGAACTATTTTTTTGATTTTTTTTAATTGAAGTATAGCTGATTTACAACTTCGTGTTAGTTTCTGGCCTACAGCGCAGTGATTCAGTCTTACATACACACACACTCATACTCACACCTGCTATGATAAAGTACGAGAAGTATTTCCTTTTTTTCTCTTTTTGTCTTTTTGTCATTTCTAGGGCCACTCCCGTGGCACATGGAGGTTCCCAGGCTAGGGGTCTAATCGGAGCTGGAGCCACCGGCCTACGCCAGAGCCACAGCAACGTGGGATCCGAGCCGTGTCTGCAACCTACACCAACAGCTCACGGCAGCGCTGGATCATTAACCCACTGAGCAAGGGCAGGGATCAAACTCGAAACCTCATGGTTCCTGGTTGGATTTGCCAACCACTGAGCCACAACAGGAACTCCACGAGAAGCATTTTCTTACAAAACTCGGAGTTCCCATTGTGGCTCAGCAGGTTAAGAACCTGACACAACGTTTATGAAGATTTGGGTTCAATCCCTGGGCTTGTTCAGTGGGTTAAGTTTCCAGCATTGCCGTGAGCTGTGGTGTAGGTTGCAGATGCAGCTGGGATCCCATGTTGCTGGGGCTGTGGTGTAGACGGGCAGCTGCAGCTCAAAATCACCCTCTAGCCTGGGAACCTCCCTATGCCGTGGGTATGGCTCTACAAAGGAAAAAAAAAAAAAGACATCGAGGAGAAGAAATTCAAGGCAGCGACCACAGCTACTGCTAAGGCCCTAGGACAGGACATGCTTAAGCAAGCCCCAGGGCGCCACTGTGTCTAGAAGGAAAAGATGAGGGGACAGAGCATGAAGAGAGGACGTCAGAGAGGAACCCCAGGACAGCTGGGTCCTGGAGGACCAGGCAAGCCATTGCAAGGACCTTCAACGTGACGCTCACAGAAATGGGAAGCCACTGGAGGGATTTCAGCAGAATTAACAGATGGGACTTATGATTTAAAAAACCACTATTGGGGAGTTCCCGTCGTGGCTCAGCAGTAACGAACCCAACTAGTAACCATGAGGATGCAGTGCCAGCCCTGGCCTTGCTCTGTGGGGTAAAGGATCTGGCCATTGCCGTGAGCT
Source organism: Sus scrofa (assembly GCF_054392235.1). Lineage (NCBI taxonomy): Eukaryota > Metazoa > Chordata > Mammalia > Artiodactyla > Suidae > Sus > Sus scrofa. The sequence continues at coordinate 37,557,894 of NC_139389.1, read as the reverse complement.
GTGCTTTAGACTGCAGATGAGGTTTGCATCCTGTGTTGCTGTGGCTAGGGTTGCAGGCCAGTGGCTGCAGCTCCAATGTGACCCCTCCCCTGGGAACTTTCATATACTGCACAAGTGACCCTCAATACAAAAAATAAAAATAAGTAAAACCCCACTATTGGGAGTTCCCTGGTGGCTCAGTGGGTTAAGGATCCGGTGTTGTCACTGCTGTGGCTCTGGTTCAATTCCTGGCCCAGAAACTTCTGCATGCCATGGGCATGACCAAAAAAAGAAAAAAAAAGAAAAAAAAAAAAACCACTATTGCTACTATGTTTGGGAAAAAAAAGATTCTCAACAAAGAATATTTACCAAGTGCTTCTTCTTCAGGTATAAAAAAATATTTCAGCCCGGAATAGACAACATAATACTAAAGAAGAACGAGGGTGACAGACTGACATCGCCCAAGTTCAAGATTTACTATGAAGCCACTGTCTTCTCGCCAACACCCATCTTGATGACTGACACACACATCAATCGGACAGAACAGGGAACCCAGAAATAGAACAACACAATGTCACTCATCTCTGACAAAAGCAAAGGCAATTCAAAAGAGAAAGGATAACCCTTTCAGCAAATGATGCTGAACAACGGGACACCCACATACACAATACGTGAATCTAGACACAGACCTTTCATAAAAATTAACTTAAAACGGATCACAGACCTTCATGCAAAACTATAAAACTTCCAGACAGTAACAGAAGAAAATCTAGGTGACCTTGGATTCCTTAATAGCTTTTTACTTTTTTTTGTTTTTTTTTTTTTTTTGGTCTTTTTAGGGCCGCACCCAAGTCATATGGAAATTCCCAGATTAGGGGTTGAATCAGAGCTGCAGCTGCCAGCCTACACCACAGCCACAGCAACGCAGGATCTGAGCTGTGTCTGCAACCTACACCCCAGCTCACGGCAACGCCAGATCCTTAACTCACTGAGCAAGGCCAGGGATCAAGCCGGCGTCCTCATGGATACTTGTCAGGTTTGTTAACCACTGAGCCACAACGGGAACTCCCTGCGCTAGCTTTGTAAATACAATAACACATCCATGAGCACGAAAAGCAGTAAGTTGGACTTTATTAAAATCAAAAACTTCTGCTCTGCAGAAGATACTGTTAAGAGAAAAAGACCAGCTACTGACAGAACATATTTGTAGACTACGTATCTGAAAAAGCACTATTACCTAAAATACACGAAATATACAAAGAACTCCCAAAGCTCAGTAACAAGAAAACAAAAAAGCCAACAGAAAAGTGGCAAAACATCAAAACAGTCACCTCACCAAAGGAGACAGACGAATGTCAAACAAGCTCATGAAAAGGCCCCGGTCACAGGCCTTAGGGAAACGCAAACTAAAACAACAAGGAGATACCAGGACACACCTCTTAGAATGGACAAAATCTAAAACCCTAGACAACATCAAATGCTGACAAGCACATGGAGCCACAGAAATTCTTATTTGTTGTTGACAGAAATGCAAACAGCACAGCCACTTTGGAAGACAGACTAACAGTTTCATAGAAAGCTAAACACAGTCTCACCATATAATCCATTAATCACGCTCACAGGTATTTACCCAGACAAAATGAAAACTTATGCCCACACACAATGTGCACGCAATGATTACAGAAGCTTTATTCATTTTTTAATTTTATTTCTTTAATTTTTTTTTTAGAGCTGCACCTCTGGCATATGGAGGTTCCCAGGCTAGGGGTCTAATGGCAGCTGTAGCTGCTGGCCTACACCACAGCCACCACAATAGAGGATCCAAGCTGACTCGGCAACCTACACCACAGCTCATGGCAATGCTGGATCCTTAACCCACTGAGTGAGGCCAGGGATCGAACCTGAATCCTCACGGATACTATGTCGGGTTCTTAACCCACTGAACCACAATGGGAACGCCTGATTTTTAATTCTGATATTTTTTGCCACACCCGTGGCATGCAGAAGTTCTGGGGGCAGGGATTGAACCTGAGCCACAGCAGTGAAAACACTGGATACTTAACTCACTGTGCCACAGGGAAACACTTATTTTTTTTTATTGTAAATGCTGGAAAAAGATGGAGTTCACGTTGTGACTCAGCGAGTTACAAACCCAATTAGTATCCATGAAGATGCAAGTCTGATCCCTGGCCTCACTGGGTTGAGGATCTGGCGTTGCCATGAGCCGTGGTGTAGATCGCAGATGCAGGTTGGATCCTACACCGATGTGGCTGTGGTGTAGACCTCAGTTGCCTCTAGCCTGGTAAACTCCATATGCCGCAGGTGCAGCCCTAAAACACACACACACACACACACACACACACACACACACACACAAAGGTAAATGCTAGACAAAGAAAAAATGAGCTATCAAGCCATGAGGAGATACAGAGGAACCTTCACGGTACACTGCAAAGTGAACAAAGACAAATGCAAAAAGGCTGCAGGCTGTATGATTCTACAGCTGGAATCTGGAAACGGCAAAAATCTACACAGGCGGTACAAAGATCCGTGAGGGCAGAGAGGAATAAACAGGCGGAGCGCAGCGCAGTTGTAAAAATCGGCTCTCAAAGGCTATTCATCTAAAACATTATTCCCTGCCCTCAAAATGCTTAGTCTCATGTTACCTTATGATCCATATCCTGCCCAATTCCCAAATGGAGTTACTATGACACACAGAAAAGGGACACGGAAAGCGGAAATGAAATCTCAAGAAGCAAGAGTGGGGAAAGCTCCACAACTATTTCCATGATTCGAGCTAAAGAGTAACGTTTCAATGTTCCTTAGATGACTTCCTCCATCAAACCCCGTCATTTCTCTCCTTGCCCCACGAAGCTGCCCTTCGCCGCATCCACATCGGTGACAATGGTACAGGTATGTGATGACGTCATCGATGTCAGGCCCCCACTGGACTCCTTCAAAGCAGGTAAAGGAGATTAGTAATACAACAGTAACCAGAAAGCCATACCTGTGGTAAAAAGTTAGGTTCAGAGAACTTAAACAAATAAGAAAGGTCCCAGCTTGAAACTGTCCCACCCAGAACTGTGGTCTTGTCATGACACTAGACAGGGCGATGTGACCTGTGTTGTGCACGTTATCTTCCAGCTGTCAAAGTAGCGACATAATAAACACACCTTCGTGGTTAAGCAGGACACCAGCCTAATTTAATCCAAAAGATCGTAACTGCACCTAACGTCAAAGCCTGTGAGTAAATTTCAACCCTGAGCGTGAGACACCCTAATCTGTTCCCTTCATCTTCCCAGAACTGGAGCTTTGCGACCACTGCTGATAGGACACAACTGCCGTGCTCCCTGTGCCCAGTTCTTCAAAGTCATACAGGTTCGAAAAGATGAACTAGAATCTTCCCCATACTAGTTTTTGCTGCTCCTTAAAGTGGGACTCTCGGGGGGGAAAAACAAACAAACAAACAAACAAACAAACAAAAAAACCTGCTGCCTTTAAGCATGTAAACAAACAAATAACCAGCCAGGAAACTAACTATTGAGGAATAAAGTGGAAGTTGGAGAAAAGAGAGCTCCGTTTATTAAAAAACAAACCAACAAAAAAAAACCCTTTCTTCTGGACAGTATACATACAGCCTGAGAGCCACCACATCTCAGAATAACTTGTGTTTTAAAATGAACACTGACCATCCAATTACCAAGAGGTATTTTAACTGAATTCCTGTTAGATAATAGAGTCTCTTCAAAAGGGAACAGAATGAAAAACATTACCTAAGAAAACTGGGCATCACTTTGGAAGTTCATAAATTCTTTTTCACGGGGCCCCCAATTTAGATGAGCGCTAATCCTCACCCTGGTATGCGACTAAAATTGTCTGCGAAGAGCAGTTGTCCCCCGACATTCTGGCTGTGGCTGTCACGTAATAGTTCAAGAATGCAGTGTCATTTAAGGAGACACCAGAATTTCCCGAATCGAATGTGGAGTGTGAGGACGTCTGTACATTACATGGTAAAAATGTTTATCTCCAACAATTCGAAAGTTATAAATCATTGTCAAAGAAGTACAAAGGCCCTGGGTCAAAATATTCACGTAGATGTTTTAGTTTTGCGTATTTGTGGGTAAAATGGCAAGACTCCATTTGCCTATGCAAAAAATAGAAATATCTGTTCCCTGTTTGCCACAAACACTGACTGCACAAACATAACAGCAAAATTAATCACAACCAGGGGTTAAAATGGCACAAAACACAGAGTCATTAGCAGTGTGGGGATCACAGGTCCCTTGGAGAATCTGGTGAAATCTGCAGGCTTCCTTTCAAATGCACATCACACATGTACACAGACACCAAATTTTACCTACAAGTTCAGGGAGTGCGTGACCTTTTAAGCTCAGCTGCAAAATGTTTTCTCACCCTACTGCAAGGTTACATCAGAGTCACCAGGCTGGTGCGTGGTCTGTGCAATCATAACCTCAAGTGTGAATATTCAAGCGAGAAAATAAAAGAACCCCAGCATTACTAAGAAACTGCTTTCCTTAAGAGACACCGCAGCAGAAGCAGGGGAAAGTTACACCTGATCAGGTGGGCTCCAGGCTATTTTAAACGTCAGGGTTGAGCAATGGGAAGAAAACTGACCTATCCAAATATCAACTTTTAAAAGTAAGTATAATTTTAGACTGTGGGCCAACTTCTGCCATATAAGCACTTTATCATTTGGCAAAACCAAATGTCAAATTTACACCTTAATGGACAGAGTAAATTTTTCAGTATAACATCTGAATTCTTTTATGAAGGGGAAAACATGAATAAAAAGAGACCTAAGTTCTTTATGAGCTGAATCAAGAGATGTTTCTTTCTTTCTTTTTTTTTCTTTTGGCTTTTTGCCTTTTTCTAGGGCTGCTCCTGCGGCATATGGAGGTTCCCAGGCTAGGATCGGAGCTGTAGCCGCCGGCCTACGCCAGAGTCACAGCACCGCGGGATCCAAGCTGCATCTGCGACCTACACCACAGCTCACAACGCCAGGTCCTTAACCCACTGAGTGAGTCCAGAGATCGAACCCGCAACCTCGTGGTTCCTAGTCGGATTCGTTAACCACTGAGCCATGACTGGAACTCCAAGAGATGTTTCTTAAATGATGTTTCTATGCTCCGATGCTCTCGGTGTGGCAGGGGTCGGGTGGGGGGCTGTGGCCAGATTACTCTCTCCTGCGAGTCAAACGTACAAATGTCTTCTGTCCACTACCAGAGCTGCAGCTGGTCCTTCATGTGACTCTGACCACGTGGTTACCAGGCAGCATCTCCAGTCTAAAAAACTACAAAACTAAGGCAACAAACGACATGCTCTTTAAAACTCCCCGTTGTTTTTATTCAGGTTTATATTCAAAAGTAAACAGTGAGAATCAGGGTCACTTAGCAGAAGAGAACATTTCAGATCACAGGTCATTTTGTCACAGGGTGCTCTGAAGTGGCATTACATAGGGCCCAGGGCCCTCAGGAAGGTGGTGGCCACAGGTACATCACAGCAGTGGCCAGCCCCTGGGGACAACCCCCAGGGTAAGCCCGGGACCCCTCGCCTTCTGTTGGCCTGACGACCAGGCTGCCTGCCTTCTGGTGACAGACCAGCCCCCAACTCCCAGCGAAGCCACTCCCAGGCTCCGTGAGATGGTAAATACTGTTTAAAGCTTCTAGGCTGGTGAGTAATTTGTTACATGGAAAATCCCAGCAACATGGATGGAGATGATCCAACCAAGTGAAGTAAGAGAGAGACAAATCTCATATGGGATCACTAACAGGTGGAATCTAATAAAAATAATACAGATGAACTTCATGAAACAGAAATAGACACTCAGACACAGAAAACAAACTTTTGGTTGTGGGAGGGGAATAAATTAGGAGTTTTGGATTAAAAGAAACACACTGCTATACATAAAAGAATTAATCAACAAGGATCTGCTGTATAGCACAGGGAACGTGACTCAATATCCTATAAAAACCTATATGGGAAAGGAATCTGAAAAAGTATATATATAAAACAGAATCACTTTGCTGTTCACCTGAAACTAACACAACAGATAAGCAATGAGATCCTGCTGTGTAGCACTGGGAACTATATCTAGTCACTTATGACGGAGCATGATAATGTGAGAAAAAGAATGTATACATGTATGCGTAACTGGGTCACCTTGCTGTATAGTAGAAAGCTGACAGAACCCTGCAAACCAGCTATAATGGAAAAAAAAATTAAAATCATTAAAATTAAAAAAAAAATACTAACACAACATTGTAGGTCAACTATTCCACAACTTTAAACGTTCGTTATGCAGAATAGATAACTAGTACACTTGTCTTTTTTTTTTTTTTTTTTTTTTTTTGGTTTTTTAGGGCCTCACCCACAGCATACAGAGGTTCCCAGGCTAGGGGCTGATTTGGAGCTGTAACCGCCAGCCTACACCACAGCCACGGCAACGCGGGATCCCAGCCACATCTGCAAGCTACACCACAGCTCACGGCAACACCAGATCCTTAACCCACTGAGCAGGGCCAGGGATCAAACCTGTGTCCTCATGGATGCTAGTCAGACTCATTAACAGCTGAGCCATGGCGGGCACTCCCGACCTGTCTTTATATTCTTTTCTGAGCCTCGGGCCCTCCTAAGTACTGGTCACCAGGTAACATTTCTTCACTGTGCGTCCCGTATAACCACCCCCATACTGAATTAACATGCTTTTTTCACTTCCTCTCCCCGACCCAGACAAACACCACAAAAGCCTACACACCTACAGACAAAAGGCTGCCGTCTGCACACCTCTTACCCAACACACTCAGGAGACCGACCGGCCGGCCCGCCCCGTCCGTGACCATGGGGAGGTGAGACCAAGCAAGGCCTTGTGGGCTCCTGCGCACACAGGCTTTCCTGTATCCCCCATTTCTTGTTTTTGGGGAATGGGCTTCAGCCTCCCTGACCTTGCCTGGGTTCCAAAAAGCAGGTGCAGAGAGTTGCTAATCCGGGAAGGGAGGGGGGTGAAGAGACCAGCGAGGAACAGTCAAGAGACAGCGGTACAGCCTTGGGGCAGGGCCCTGGTCCCCCTCCGGGAACGTGGATAACAATACTTTTGAGTTCATCCACAGAGCTAAAGCCCTCAACAAATGGAAGATGTCAATGAAGCCTTCTTCATTTCCAGAGAGAAGGATCACCGGCTCTGAAAAGCCATGCAAGCTTGCCTCTCCCCTGATCCTTATCTGCGGCCCTGTTTTCCACTCCCCAAACTATAAAACCACCTCCCAATCTCTCCCAGGGGGGGCACAGTCTTTAAGACATTAGTCTGCTGTGGCCTCCTTTGCCTGGCAAAGCAACAAAGCTATCTTGTTCTCTCTCCTTCACCCAAAACCCTGTCTCTGCATTTGTATTTGGCACCAACAGACAGAGGCCAAGGGTCAGCAACAGGCTGAGCTCAAGGCGAGGGGGACGCAGGAACCAGGGTGACCCCCTGCTCAGCTTCTGCCAATCGTTGCCTTGGAATATGAGGGCCAAGGGTTACCAGATGGCCTGTTTTGTTTTTTCAAAAGAAGGCTAACCTCTGCATTTGTAAATGAAATTGCCCCTTTTTTTTTTTTTTGGTTTTTAGGGCCGCAGCATATGGAGGTTCCCAGGCTAGGGGTCAAATCAGAGCTGGAGCTGCCTGCCTATACCACAGCCACAGCAACGCAGGATCCAAGCCGCGTCTGCAACCTACACCACAGCTCATGGCAACGCCGGATCCTTAACCCACTGAGCGAGGCCAGGGATCGAACCCGAAACCTCATGGTTCCTAGTCAGATTCGTTCCCACCGCGCCATGATGGGAACTCCTAAATTGCCCAATTTTTAAACACAGTTTAAAATTTTACAATAGTACACAGGATAAAACGTAGCTACTGTCTGGATTCAGCCTGTGGACCGTCGACTTCTGGTCTCCACTCTAAATTAATCTTCCTAGAATTTCTCTCGGATCCACCTTCCTCAAAAGAACCTGTGAGCTTCTTAAGGGAAATGGAGCCACTCCACCTGGCTTTGACCACAGCTTGCACACGGCCCCAACTTACCCTTCCAGCCTCCCAGACCCCTTGGGAATGTTCTGTTCCGGCAGCCTGTCCGACTCCCTCTGCAAGAACCGTGTGTTTACGCTGACAATGTTCCAGCCCACTGCCCCATCCACACCCCGCCCACATCTGAAACCAAAGGTCCCTTCCTCCGGCAAAGCCTCTCGATTGCCCAGCCCGCTTCTGAAGTCCTGCAGCCAAGCACTGTGACAACACGCGTGTAATCATTAACCTGGGGTCAGTGGCTGGTGCTACCATCTTGGACTTGCACTTGAACCTGGTATATTCATTCAGCTTTCCAAACACTTAGACTGTTGAGTAGTGATTCCGTAATACTGTATCTAGGATACACTGGATTTGGTTCATTCACAAACCACGAAGCCCAGAGGCCTCCCTGACTGTACTGGGTGCTCAAGACTATACACAAAGATGACTATACACAGTCCGTGATGTCAGGCTGCTCACAGATCACTGGGGCAGCGAGATGCAAGCAGCTCCCTCCCTTAGCACCGACAACAAGGCGTGCTTCGGGAAATCGATGGGGCAGAAACCCAGCTCTTCCACAAAGACAGGATCCATGGAAGGAGGTGACAGTGGAAGGGGGCTGGGAATAATCAATGATTCGTCACAATAAAGAAGCCTCCCCCACCCCACCCCTGTGCCCTCCCGGGCCAGCAGGGGCCTTGCAGGATTCTGGGCACCCCTGGCATCATCAGCATCTCCCGGCTCACAGAATCCAAGCTGCTTGGTTGATTAACATTAACTGTCTCCATCTTACCTCTGAACAGAAGTCCAGCCATCATAATTATGCATAAAACAGGTGCCAGTAAATAGCTCCCTTATTAACTGAAAACCAGTCTAATGTTTTACCAGATATGATGCCAAAACAGCAGCACTATTCTCCCTTTTTTTCAAATTTTACTGAAGTGTAGCTGATTTACAATGTTGTGTTAATTTCTGCTCTACAGCACTGTGATCCAGTAATACATACATATTCTTTCCCATTATGGTTTATCACAGGATATTAAACACAGTTCCCTGTGCTGCACAGTAGACCTTGTTGTTTATCCGTTCTATGTATTACAGTTTGCATCTGCTAACTCCATACTCCCAAGCCTTCCCTCCCCCCTCCCCGCTGGCAACCACAAATCCATGGTTGTTCTCTATGTCTGTGAGTCTATCCTGTTTTGCAGATATGTTCATTTCTGTCTTTTTTTTTTTTCCGCTTTTCTTTTTTTTTTTTTTTTGGCTGCCCCACAGCACATGGAGTTCCCAGGCTAGGGATTAGATTCCAGCCACAGTTGCAACCTATGCTGCAGCTGCAGCAACGCTGGGTCCTTAAGCCATTGTGCTGGGTCAGGGATGGAGCCAGGGTCCCAGTGCCCTAGAGATGCCACCAAGCCCTGCATCACAGCGGGAACTCATGCATCATCTTTTAGGTCCCACGTGTAAGTGATATCATATGACTATCGTTCTCTTTCTGACTCACTTCACTTAGTGTGATCATCTCTAGGTCCACCCATGTGCTGCCACCAGCACCACTCTTAAAAACAGATGACAAAACATTTCAAAGGCCCAGGGCTCAGATCATGGCTTATCAAGCCAGTCTTCAAAAAAAGGAACTGGAATTCTCATCTGGCTCAGCGGAAACGAATCTGACTAATATCCATGAGCATGAGGGTTCGATCCCTAGCCTCGCTCAGTGGGTTAAGGATCCGGCATTGCTGTGAGCTGTGGTTTAGGTCACAGACGAGGCTCAGAGCTGGCACTGCTGTGGCTGTGGTGTAGGCTGGCAGCTGCAGCTCTGTTTCGACCCCTAGCCTGGGAACTTTCATAGGCCCCAGGTGCGGCCCTAAAAAAAAAAAAAAAGAAAGAAAAAGAAAAAAGGAACCAAGGCTCCTGGGAGGAAGGGTTGATTCCAGGGCTGGGCAGGAAATATAGAAAATGAGCCTGGAACATTCTGTAATGCCAAGAAAGTTAGGATGCGATCAACACACAAAGCAAGGGGACAAGCCAAACCACACGGGAACCACCCCGAAGGAGCTCCTGGTGGCCAAAACTGAGATAATTCTGACCAGAGAGCAAGTAACTGAATGCTGGATTATAACCCAAAGCACAAAGCAAATATCTCTAAGTCCACACTAATACCAGTAAATGACTGGATGAATGAAATTCTGGAAAGAAGAGACAAGCTTCCTTCACGGAAGGATCCCAGACGGGGCCAGATCCTCTGAAGGGTGTGATGCTCAGCGCCCCTGCCCTTGAGTTGGGGCTGCGCTGAGTAACTGGCATCCTAGGAACAGAGCACGGAGGAGGGAGCGTGGGGGAGGGGAGGACCCGGCAAACACAACCTCAGCCAGGCTACTGAGGTCACCGTTACAGGAGGTCATGCTGGGGTCACGCACCCTTGATGTGACAGGTTGAGAATGGCACTTCAGGAGTTCCCGTCATGGCTCAGCGGTTAACGAATTCGACTAGTATCCAGGAGGACTTGGGTTTGATGCCCAGTCTCGCTCAGTGGGTCAAGGATCTGGCATTGCCGTGGCTGTGGGGTAGGCCGGCGGCTACAGCTCCGATTGGACCCCTAGCCTGGGAATCTCCATATGCCATAGGTGCGGCCCTGAAAAGCAAAAAAAAAAGAATGGTACTTCGCCCCTGTAAAAACCCAGAACCCCAATCTCACTATGAGAAAAACATCAGACAACCGCAATTGGAAGGACATTCTACCCAAGACCCAGCCAGAACCCCCCCAAACTGCAAAGGTCATTGAAAACAAGGAAAAGTCTAAGAAAATGCCACAGACCAGAGGAAGCAGAGACAGGGCAGCAACGTGTACTACGGTGTCCCGCACGGGGTCCTGGAGCAGAAACAGGGTGAGAAGGAAAAGCTCTGGGACCCCGCATCAAATACGGGGTGTCCTTGACGGGGAGGCACCGATGCTGGTCCATGAGTCATGACCAGTGAACAGACTAACGTAAGATGCTAACGGGAAGTTGGACACAGCGACTTCGGGAACCATCTGTACTTGTCTGAAAACTTAAAACTCTCCTAAAATTAAAAGCTCATTTTAAGTTAAAAAAAAACGTTCAGAGTCACATATTTCAAAAATTTCTCTGAGTGAGAGACAGAGAACGAATTAGTGGTTACCAGTTGCAGGGAAGAGAGTGGGAGGTACGAACTCTCGTGTGTAAGACAAACTCAAGGATGTATGTACAACACGGGGAATGGGGCCAGTCTTGCGTAATAGCTCTAAGTGGAAAGTAACCTTGTAAAGTTATACTTAATTTTTTTAATTTTTAAAAATTTTCTGAGTGAAAAAGAGGACTCTGGACTTAACCTTTATGCTAAAAAAATTTTTTTTCTTTTTCGGCCACACCCACAACATGTGGATTGATTCCTGGGCCAGGAATCAATCTGCATCACAGCAGTGACCTGACTCCCTGCAGTGACAAGCCAGACCCTTAACCCACTGCACCACAAGGGAACTCTAAAAGTATTTTGTAAAGATTGAACACTAACTTAAAGATGCATTTAAAAAATTTTTTTTCTCTGTTTACAGCTGAGTAGTATTCCATTGTGTACATGCACCATATCTTCTTAATCCATTCATCTGTCAATGGACATTTAGGTTGTTCCCATGTCTTGGCTATTGTGAATAGTGCTGCTATGAACACAGGGGAGCTTGGATTTTTTTTGTAGCTTTGTCCAGATATATGCCCAGGATAGAGATTCTCATACTGAGTGAGCTAAATCATAAAGAGAAAGACAAATACCATACAATATCACTTAGATGTGGAATCTAAAATGTGGCACAAATGAACCTATCTATAGGACAGAAACAGACTCAGACTTGTACTTTCCAAGGGGGAGGGGGAGGGAGTGGGATGGATGAGGAGTTTGGGGTTAGCAGATGCAAACTCTTCCATTTAGAATGGATAAGCAATGAGGCCCTGCTGTACAGCACAGGGAACAAAACCCAGTCTCTTGGGACAGACCATGATGGAAGATAATGTAAGAAAAAGAATGTATACATACGTATGACTGGGTCACTATGCTGTACAGCAGAAATTGGCACAACACTGTAAATCAACTATACTTTAACAAAAATTTTAAAAAGGCTTTAAATTTTTTCCTTGCTCACTAGGCCTCCTTTATCATATCCAGAGATTTTATTCTGAATAGCATTACAAAAATAAATTGTCTACTCAAAGATCACAGTCAACTCAAGAAACACCTGAAGGAAAAAGTACGTTTTGAGGATACAGACACTGGACTGCTTCATCGGAAATTTTAACAATTACAGGAGTAGGTATGCCTTGGGCTATACTAATGGGCACTCCTAGGCCCTCTGTGCTCCACAGATGAATTTACCAGCTATTAAGTATGAATATCAGGAGTTCCCTTTGTGGCTCAGTGGTTAACAAACCAGACAAGGATCCATAAGTCAGCAAGTAATTAAACTCAGAAATGCAAGGCATGAGGAGAGCACGGCATCCATGTGTAAGGGTATCCGTATCCAGCAAGTAGGAAACCACGTTCCCTGGTCAAACCCTGAACCTATTCAGAAATGAGATAAACTAGATGAGCTCTGGTGAAGAAAAATCACACAGACGGATGGATGAGGGGAGAGAAAGAAGGTGACAAATGGAGGACCAGATGTCACTTTTACTTCCCATAAAACCTAAACTGAAGTAAAGATTGGTATGTATACACAATGGAATAGTACTCAGCCATCAAAAAGAAGGAAACCATGCCACTGGCAGCAACATGGATGGACTTAGAGATAACCATACTGAGTGAGGTAAGCCACGGGCCTCCTCATCTTCCTCCATCCTCGCGCTGAGCCATTATCCTCACCTCTCTGGAAACCTCCTGCTCATCCTTACGCTCAGCTCAGCACCTGCCACAGGCAAGTTAAGTCAGTGCCTGTGGGTTTTAAATCTTGCATAAGCAAAACAATAAGAGCTGCTTCCGGGACGTGATTCCCCCCAGCCCCACAAAACACGGATTATGATGAGATGGAATGCTTACAACTTGCAGGTTCACTCACCCCATTTTTAGCGACCCCTTGCATTTGATAAATGTGTCTTTGTTCTCCTAGCAGATGGGAAGTCTGAATTCTTTGGAATTTCACACTAATCTTGTCTGAGCGGGTCCCCGTGGTGGAGCTCCCCATCGGTCCAGAACAAAGCCAAGGGTGAGTTTGATCCCTGGCCTGGGAACTTCTGTGTTTACTGCCAAGCCCTGTGATTCCAGATCATCCCTGCCCTTGATAGCACACACTTAGCATCCTAGTCCTAGTGCATTTTTAAGCAAGATGTCTTAAGAAAAGCAAAGTGTCCTATTGTCCCCAGCATGGAAACCAAAGGTCCATCAGTGACGGGCAGAAAATCACCCATCCCCTGAATGAGGGTCATGGGCTGCCTTTTTAAAAGTCTAAGCACTGGAGCATCAGACAGTAATGGCTGAAAAAATAGGTTCAGGAAGACTTGATTGGCCATCAGGATATTCAGGAGAAAAGAGCGTACGTTGTCAACTCCAAGGTCAGACAGATTCCTGATTTTTGGAATCCTCTGCTTCTTCTGACCTCAGCTGACTGCAATTGGACATCAGTTCCCTGGAAAAGCAGAAGCTAAATAGATCACCGGGCAGAGTGCACTTTCCTTGAAACTATGATTTGATTCATAGTGAAAAAAAATCTACTAATTTATTGAAACATTAAAGGTCTTTTGGATGGATGTGTGTGCCTGTGTAACTGTTGTACAGCAGATATTATCACAACATTATATACTTCAACAAAACTTTAAAAAATGAAAAAAAAAATTTAAGGTTTTTTGTGTTTTGTTTGTTTGGTTTTGTGTTTTTGTTTTTGTTTTGGCTATGCCCACAGCATGCAGAAGTTCCCAGGCCAGGGATCAAACTCACACCACAGCAGTGACTATGCAGGATCTTTAACTCCTAGGCCACCAGGGAACTCCCTAAAAGTTTTAAATTGCAAAGTACCATCCAGGACTCCAGAATTAGGAGAATAACAATAACATCCACTGCATTATTGAGTTACCATATGCCAGGCACCCTGCCAAGAAATCTCAGGCAGTAACCCGCATCCACCTCACATAACCCTAGGAAGTATGTACAACTGCTCCTCCCATTTTATAATCGAGGTACAAAGATGTTCAAACTAGAGCACAAAACAGCATGACAGACTCTGCCTGTGGGCTCCCCCAGTGAACCTGCCTTAGGTAAATGCAGCTGGAACCAACAATCCTGTAGTCACAAAAATTAAGTACGTGTCTGCTCATTATCACCTCCAATTTCATTTCAGATGAGTAAACTGAAGCGCAGAGAGGTAGAGTAATTTAACCAAGGTCACTTAAATCAGGACTGGACTTGGAAGGTCAGCTCTCTAAACCAAACTAGACTAAATGCTTTGCATTCCTAGACACTGCACAAAATGATACAAAATAGCTTAGGTATTTTATGGGCTTAAGCACTTCATTATTCAAGACAGGCTGCAAGTCTCACCAGAGTTATTCGCATGGAAAAATATGAAACACTGTAACACACACCACAAAAGATAAAATTAGACTTCCACCTCTTCAGAATGAAACTCAAAGGTTACAGAGAAACATAAGAATTACTCATGGGTATTTCTTCATCATACCCATATGCAGAGATTATTAATAACCAAATAAACGCCAGGCTTTGTTTAAAAAAGAAAAAGCATGGCTATTAAGAGATTCTAACATAGAAATTTTTTAAAATTTATTTTTTTTTTTTAGGGCTTCACTGCGGCATATGGAGGTTCCCAGGCTAGGGGTCCAATCAAAGTTGAAGCGGATGGCCTATGCCACAGCCACAGCCACACCAGATCTGAGCCGTGTCTGCAACCCACACCACAGCTCATGGGCAGTGCCAGATCCTTAACCCACTGAGCAAGGCCAGGGATTGAACCTGCGTCCTCATGGATATGTCGGATTTGTTTCCACTGCGCCACAAGGGGAACTCCAAGAGATTCTAACACGGAATTCTTTAATAACTTTCTATCATAAATGAGTAATGTTACCTTAATAAAACAAATATTAGTAAAGAAAAAAAACAACCTTCATGAAATATTCATGCTCTTAAAAATCAGACTCCAAACAACACTCGAATTTAATTGTTACTCATAAAGAAAGATGCTATTAAGTTTTTCCTCGCCAAATATCTTGAAGAAGAAAAGCTTAGTAAATACTGAACCGTATAAGATATACTTCTATTGGTTAGTGTCCAGCTTTTGAAAAAAAAAAAGCTAGAATAACTTGCATAATCAAGAGACCCCCCTCCGCTATGTGGCTACCACACAATCTGTAGAGTTAAGACCCTTGAGTTCGGTCAGTTACACATGAAACCCACATTTTTTTCAAGTATTAATAGAAGCAAGGTATTTTTTCAATGTCAAGACATGTCTCAACACAAGAGTCTATTCCAATGAAATGATGGATCTGCCATAATCTAACCAATTCCCCAATATTGAGCAGTTAGAACTGCTTCCAATTCTTCATGATTACTATTAATACCGCTGTAACCAAGACCCTTGTTAAACCTTTATTCAAATTGATTTCCCCTTCTAATAAATTCTGTTTGTTTTTTGTTTTTATCTTTTCTAGGGCCACCGCACCTGCGGCATATGGAGGTTCCCAAGCTAGGGGTCGAATCGGAGCTGTAGCTGCCAGCCCACACCAGAGCCACAGCACCGCGGGATCCAAGGCCCGTCTGCGACCTACACCACAGCTCATGGCAATGCCGGATCCTTAACCCACTGAGCAAGGGCAGGGATCGAACCCGCAACCTCATGGTTCCTAGTCGGATTCGTTAACCACTGAGCCACGACAGGAACTCCCCCTTGTAATAACTTCTTAAAAGTGAAATTTCAGTCAACATGAATATATACCTTATCCTGCAGAAATATTGTATCATTTCCTGTCTGTGTATCTTTAAAAGAAATACTGTTTGAAATAGCACAATATGAAATACCTAGAAGTCTACACTAATTTTTAAACATTAGTATATTTTATATATATATATATAGTTAGTGCGTATATGTGTACATGTATACACACATCTCTATTATACAAACAGTATCTTTTTAAAATACTGTGCTTTTTTATTGCAGGGAAAAATGCATAACATAAAATTTACCACCTTAACCATTTTTTGGGGGGGGGGGGCACACCTGCAACATATGGAAGTTTCCAGGATAGGAGCTGAATCGAAGCTACAGATGCCAGCCTGCACCACAGCCACAGAAACTCGGGATCCGAGCAGCGTCTTCGACCTACATCACAGGTCACAGCAATGGTGAATCCTTAACCCGCTGAGTGAGGCCAGGGATCGAACCCCCACTTTCATGGATACTAGTGGGTTCATAACATGCTAAGGCACAATGGGAATTCCCATCTTAACCATTTTTAAGTGTAGAGTTCGTTAGAGTTAAATGTATTCACACTGCGATTCAGCCAACCTCCAGAACGTCTCATCACAGAACTGCAACTCTGTACCCCTTAAACAAGTTCCCCCACCCCCATCCCTGGTGACCACCCCTCTACTGTCTGCGTCTATGAATATGACGACTCTAGAGACCACATGTAAGTAGCACCACACAGTATTTGTCTTTTTGTGACTGGCTTGTGTCCCTTAGCGTAAGGTCCTCAAGTTCCATCTGTGCTGTAACACAAGTCAGAATTTCCCTCCTTATTAAGGCGGAATAATATCCCATTGCCTGTCGAGACCACCTTTTGTTTATCTACTCAGCCACTGATGGACCCTCAGGTGGCTTCCACCTCCTGGCTCTTGTGGATGGTGCTGCCCTATAAAATACTGTGCTTTCTCACCAATAGTCATAAATACAGTCAAACTATGACCAAGTCCTTGGCACAAAGAACTCCAGTGATTTCATCAAGAGGAGAGAGAGAGCGTGAGAGTAATCCCATGAACATATCTACACCTTCCGCATACCTGCTGGACCAGAATGTACCACTTCTGAGCACATTCAACCCACTGTAGAAAGAAATCACGCACGAGGAATGAAAAATGAACAAACATCTCCACTGGGTGGAGTAAAAAAAAAAATTTTTTTTTTTTTGTCTAATCCTCTATGATTACTCACTTACAGTTACTAGCGCGGTAGGTATTAGGTGTTACGATGCCGATTTTACAAAAAAGAAAACGGAGGCTCAGACTGTGTTAGCCATTCACCCGATGTCTCAAAGTATGAACTGCCAAGCAACTTATGTCTAAGTTTAAAGCTTCTGTTCTCTTCATTCTTTTATGCTACAAATTATCTTGTTAATTTCCAGTCACTAACACCTATGATAGATAAAAACACTGCCCTTCTCAGAACATCAAGCTTACACACTTTAGACACTTACTTTCTCTTATTCAGAAATCTGGGGAGAAAACACACCCTTTTCCTCCTTTGGGGCCCCCTCTAAGAATATGTCATCAGTCACTAAATATATCTACCTCACGTATTGACTTTCATTTGTTCAGAAAGAAACTATGGTTTGCTGGTTGGTAGGCTGGAAACTAAATATGTTTTATTACCGTATTTTCTCAATTACTGATGAGCTTAAAACACACGATTAACCACACTCTGGGTGAAGGAACCTACAGCCATTCTAAGAAAGAAAAAGAAAATTGTACTAGTAAACCTACAAGTGTCCAGTGATTGATTTTGCTGCAGAACAAAAGAAAGCAGCCAGATCCTTCAATGAGAGTAACCCCACTGCCTGCCCTTGGCCAGCAGTACCAATGGTCCCGCTCAGTAGGATGCTACTGATGAGAGGGTAAAGAAGCAATCTGCTAAGTTCCTCCCCACGGGAAGACTGAAGCTGGGAGACGAAAAGCAAACACACCTGGAATGAAAAAGAAATGCCAACAAAGGCTAAGGGACCCGGTGGACAGAAGCAGCTGATGCCAAAAGCTGCCTCAGATCTCGGCCACTAGGTATCCATACACCAAATCCTTTATCCTTGCATCCTTTCGCAGGAGGTAGCTGCCTCACAAGTTTCTGTATCTTGAAACCAAGTAAGACTGGTAAGGATGAGGTGTTGTAACGGAGGCCCTGTTCCGTGTATACTGCAGGACAGAGCAATTAATTAGCTAAGTATATGAACGTGGTTACCAACCAGGAGGATTCAGTGGGAGAAGGGGAAGAAGAACCTGTGTACAGATCCAAATAGTGAGCACTGCTAATGAACTTAGGATCTGCAGTTTTTACAGCATCCAATACATGGAAGCAATGTAAATGTCCATCAACAGAGGACTGGATAAAGAAGATGTGGTACTTATATACAATGGAATATTACTCAGCCATAAAAAAGAATGAAAGCATGCCATTTGTAGCAACATAGATGCAACCAGAGATTCTCATAGTAAGTGAAGTAAAAGACAGAGAAATACAAACATCATATGATATCACGTATATGTGGAATTTTAAAAAAATGAAACAAATGAACAAATTTACAAAACAGAGAGAGATTCATAGACATAGAGAACAAAAGGGAATGATGGGGAGAAGGGATGGACTGGGGGTCTGGGATTGGCATGTGCACACTGAGCTGCATGGAATGACTGGCCAATGGGGGACCTGCTGTACATCACAGGGAACTCTACCCAGTATTCTCTGATGATCTATATGGGAAAAGAATCTGAAAGAGAATGGATGTGTGTACATGTATAACTGAATCACTTTGCTGTACAGCAGAAATGATCACAACATTGTAAACCAACTGTATTTCGATAAAATTTAAAAAATAAAAAAAACGGAATAAAATAGGTAACTAACAAGGACCTACAGTATAGCACTGGGAACTCTACCCAATCTTCTGTGATAACCTATACGGGAAAAGAGTCTGAAAGAGAATGGACATGTATATATGTATAACTAAATCACTTTGCTGTACAGCAGCAATTAATACTACGCTGTAAATCAATATGACAATAATTTTTTTTTGTCTTTTTTGCCGTTTCTTGGGCTGCTCCTGCGGCATATGGAGGTTCCCAGGCTAGGGGTCGAATCGGAGCCATAGCCGCCGGCCTACGCCAGAGCCACAGCAACATGAGATCCGAACTGCATCTGCAACCTACACCACAGCTCACGGCAATGCCAGATCCTTAACCCACTGAGCAAGGCCAGGGATCGAACCTGAAACCCCATGGTTCCTAGTCGGATTCGTTAACCACTGAGCCACAATGGGAACTCCAATATGCCAAATAAATTTTTTTTAATAAAAAAAAATAGGTATCTATTTTCTAACTATTTCCATTGGAAGGACCTAGACGCAGTGGTACCCAGCCAGCAACAAGAGCTTCTCGCATCCAGATCTCAACCTCTCAACACAAATCCTTCCTAAATAAACCAGGACTCATAGACTCACTGACAGCAGATCCTGGGCAAGCAAAGTTCAAGGTGAACTGGAAATATCCTGTGCCAGAAAGCAAAGAAATGCTTCCAGATTAACAAGAACGTGGCAAAAAGACACAGAAGCCAGCTGCACTAGTCACACTTGGGCCAATTTGAGCATCAGAAAGAAGAGCAAATGATCATGGACCCTGCCAATGATAATGAGAAAACACGAAGGTTTAAAAATACTGATAATGACTGATTTAAGGAGGAAAATGTAAGCTCTTTTGGTGGAAACCAACAGAGCATTTTTAGGGTTTCTAAACTAAACATTTTATTTTAATACAGGCTGTCAACCTGCATTGCAGCAGAAGAGTTTAAATATCTTTTCCAAATTTAACTCTCAGTCCAACTAAATGGCAGCAAGACCCACCACGGAAGAGCACGGAACACAAGCTACTGCCAGGTCCCCGCAGACATTCAGACACCAAGGAACCCGACTGGAGGGCAGAGCCAATGTGCAAAGAAGTCATTACACAACCTGAGGCCTTTTACCATCTCTTCGTATGTCACGTATCAGAATCACATTACTTGGTTCCGATTAAAGAAGGCAGCCTGAACTCCCAGTTCACCTCTACTCTCTCCTGAAAGCCCACACGTTGACAGTCAGGAGATTTATTTTTAGGACACCAGTCTACAAACAGGGAGAAAGGAAAAGGAATGGTGAAGAATGACATTCGGGAAGCAGAAAGCAGAAGAACTGGAGTAAGGAGGCTGGTGACACATAAGGGAATTGCAGCAACATGGTAATGAGACCCCATATTCATCTTAAGTTTCTGATAGAAGGTATTTTGAGTGTTTGTTTATTGTTCACTTTATTACTTTTCATTTGATTAAACACTTTTTTGTTGTATTAAACCAGGTATGTTGCAGCCTAACAATTAAAAAAAAAAAAAAACCTATGAGTCCTTTTGTGAGCAGTTAGGCTCCAAAATCTAAGCCAGTAATGTACACACAGGAGTTCCTGCCATGATGCAGTGGGTTAAAAATCCAACAGTGGGAGTTCCCGTCGTGGCGCAGCAGAAACGAACCCTACTAGGAACCATGAGGTTTCAGGTTCCATCCCTGGCCTTGCTCAGTGGGTTAAGGCCGTGAACTGTGGTATAGGTCAAAGACACAGCTTGGATCTGGTGTTGCTGTGGCTGTTGTGTAGGCTGGCAGCCAAAGCTCTGATTCAACCCCTAGCCTGGGAACCTCCACATGCCGTGGGTATGGCTCTAAAAAAAAAAAAAAAAGACAAAGACAAGAAAAAAAAATATCCATCAGCAGTGGCTCAGGTCGCTGCAGAGGTGGGTGTTTGATCCCCACCCCGGCAGAGTGGGTTAAGGATCCGGCAACAGCTGTGGCATGGGTCGCAACCGCGGTTCATATTCAATCTCTGGTCTGGGAACTTCCATATGCTGCGAGCACGGCCATAAAATTAAAAAAAAATTTAAGTATTATACACACACAGTTTGTCTTTCTAATTGGAGTTCCCATTCCATGTATTCTTTCCGATTAATTTCAGATGCCATTAGAACTAGCAGAGAACCTTGGTTACACATAATGTGTGTTCTTCATTGACCAACCTACTTAAAAGTAAGAACAGAAACAGCATAAACTCAGCCAGAGCCAAAACAAACAAACAAACAAAAAAAAAAAAACAAAAACTTGACCCAACAGTCAAAGAGCTGAACCCTCAGCCAGTAGCAGAAGTACCTGGTTCACACCTGAACCCCGCAGCAAAGTCCCCACCAGACACTGATGGATCAGGGAGCACTAGAAGTGGGGAGGGGGGGCTTGAAACTGAAGGGGCGGTGCCAGAAGCAGAGCCCCCACCCCATGACTGCCTGGCCCACAAAAGGTTCCAGAGACAAGATCTCTCATCCACACGAGCAGCACATGTGACACAGGTGGTGAAGAGCGTGTTCTCACGAAACCCAGGCACCTTCCCAGCATCTTCCACCCATTCTCCTCCCGCAGCTGGGGCTGAAAACCCCACCAGCCCCAGAGGGAAAACCCTAAGATGCTGATAGCAGGGATGCCCCCCCTCCATGCAATGGCCCAGCCGAGTATCCCCCAGGAAAGGCTGAAGCTGACACACCCTCCACACACTCAGCCTTTAAAAGGAGCAATCGGGCAGCCAAGGCAGAGGGCTGAGGACAAGCCTCTAACAGGAAAGCAGGGCACTAAAACAGGGATAGCTTTTTAAAAACGGACTTAGAGGAAAGAGAACAGGAAGGGAGGGGAAAACTGGGTCCCTAAAATAAGAGGAAGCCATCGATGCCAGCAAGCAAGGGAGCGGATGGATGCTCAGCATCACGAATCACCCGGGCCATGCAAATCAAAGCCACAATGGATGTCACACCTGCTAGAATGGCTACTGTCAAAAAGACAAGAGACACAAGGGTTGGCGTAGAGGGGAAAGAAGGGGACCCTCACGCGGATAAAGCTCAGTACAGGCACGGCGGAAACTAGTATGGAGGCCTCTCCAAAGCCTGGGATGTCACCATCACATGCCAAATCAATCCCACTTCTGGGCATAAATCTGGGGAAAATGAAATCACCACCTGGACGAAGTATCTGTACCCCTATGTCCACTGCAACACTCCTCGCAACAGCCGGGACACGGAACCCACTCAATGTCCATGAGTGAATACAGAAAACATGATGTATGTTTACACGGTGCAGTGGTACCATTCAGCCGTAAAAGAAAAAGGGAATCCCACCATTCCAAACCGCATGGATGAAGCCTGAGGGCGTAATGCTGAGTGGGATAAGCTGGACAGAGAATGATGTGCTATATAATCTTACTGATGTGTGGATTATAAAAACACCAACCTCACAGAAACAGACAGCAGACTGGCGGCTGCCAGGGGTGAGGGAGATGGGCAGGTACTGGCCAAAAGGTGCAAACTCCCAGTTCTAAAAAGTAACATGGGATCTGAGCCTCGTCTGGACCTACACCTCAGTTCACGGCAATGCAGGGCCAGGGATCGAACCCGCCTCGTCATGGACACTGTGTCACGTTGTTAACCTGCCAAGCCACAACAGGCACTCGAAAGTGTTTTAAACAGGCTTTTTGGGTGACCCACTTGATTTACTGACATGAACTTTAGCACTCGCTGTCCAATTACACGATCATCTATTTATCCATCAGGATATTGACAGGCACTCAGGTTATTTCCAAAGTTTCCCTATAAAAGCAACGGTATGATTTAAAAAAAAAAAAAAACCCACTTATATCTACTTGCACACACGATAGTTTCATCCGTTCAGCTTCACGGTTTTTGTCCTGTGTTCTCCAAAGAATGTTAAACTCCTTATACTTTTTTTTTTAGAAACACGAAACTCCAGACTTTGGATTTCACAAGTCTTTCCACTAATGTCTTTTTTTTTGTGCCAGGATACCACCCCGAGGACAACAGGCATGTACATCTTCCCAGCCTCAGGGCTGTTTTTCACTTGCACTCGGGAGAAACTTGTTTAAGCAGCATCAACTATTAAACCTAAATAAATCATTTTAACCTTTCTGAGCCCTCCGCTGTAAAATGAGCAAATACCATTATCTGGGAATATCTAATAAGATAATGACAGGAAAGGGCCCTGTACCTCTGTTTTCCCTCCCAGGAGTATGTCTTTGCTTAATATGTATTATTCACAAGCTAGACAAGGACAAAGATATCCTCTTTTATAAAAGTAATTAAGACCTTTCTTTTTCACTAGATCATCCAACTTTATCTTTAAAATAACACAGAGAAACCAAAGACTCTTGACTTGTTCATAAAGGACTTGTATATACTGAAATGTTTTAAAACTTTTACGGGAAAAAAATTGTAAGTTTGAAGAAACGATAATGTAAAACTTACTAAATGTTCTAATCTTTTTTTTTCTTTTGTCTTTTTAGGGCCTCGTCCACAGCATATGGAAGTTCCCAGGCTAGGGATCAAATCAGAGCTACGGCTGCCAGCCGCCAGAGTCACAGCAACGCCAGATCCGAGCCGCATCTTCAACCTACACCACAGCTCACGGCAAGGCCGGATCCTTAACCCACGGAGTGAGGCCAGGGATCGAACCTGCAGCCTCATGGTTCCTAGTCGGTTTCGTTTCTGTTGGACCACGATGGGAACGCCTAAATGTTCTAATCTTAATGATACGTCATACAATAACTCTTAAGGGAGAGACTAAAGCTGATTTCTAATTTCTTTTTTTGTGTGTGTGTGTGTGTGTGTGTGTCTTTTTTGCTATTTTTTGGGCCGCTCCAGCGGCATATGGAGGTTCCCAGGCTAGGGGTCGAATCGGAGCTGTAGCCACCAGCCTGCGCCAGGGCCACAGCAACTCGGGATCCGAGCTGCGTCTGCAACCTACACCACAGCTCACGGCGACGCCAGATCGTTAACCCACTGAGCAAGGGCAGGGACTGAACCCGCAACCTCATGATTCTTAGTTGGATTCGTTAACCACTGCACCACAACGGGAACTCCTGATTTCTAATTTCTTAATATCCACTCCCATTTCTACTTCTTGATTACTTGTTTTTTCATTAATCTACTTTTATATTGAAGGAAGAGTCAGAAAATGGGTTTGAAAACTGAGCATTAGAAGTAGAATGAAGTATCACATGAATTAAATGACATAATGAGAAAATACATTTAAATTTTGGAATATAATTCTATAAATAATTAGAATTATATTTTCTTTTTTAATTTTTTTAAATTTACATTGAAATATAGCTGATTCATAATGTTGTGTTAGTTTCAGGTGTACAGCAAAGTGACTCCATTATATATATATATACACAGGTGTAAAGAGAGAGAGAGAGATTAGAATTACACTTTCTGATCTCCATGGATGAGAAAAAATTTCTTTCTAGTACACTCATCTTAAAACTCTTGGGGAAAACACTGAAATCAACCTTTTAAATTTGGTGACAAGAATAAACTCTAGCAAATATCACTTTAACAAAGTGTAACATGTAAGATTTTCATAAAGTATTTTTGGCTGGGCTTTAATACCTTCTTTTTTTTTTTTTTTTTTTTTTTTGGACAAACTCAGAACATCTCAGTAACATTTTACCACTGAGAACTGTACCAGATATTGATTCTTTCCTGCTAGCTGGACTCTGAGGACCTCAGGACAAAGACACCTTTTAGGACAAACATGAGCTCATGGGAACATACTAATTTACCTCATACAGCACATGGCCTTACATTAAGCAGCAAGACCTCTCTTGCCCCACATACATAACACCATTGATTTCCATGGCAGCCTGGTGCAGGCGAGGGGCCCCACACGGCCTCTTGTTAAAGGAAAAATTTAGGTCTGCTTTTGAAGGGTGTCTGCCACCTGGCTCCCAGCCAATCCAATATAAACATCACCATTCATGAAGTGCTGGCTAACTCCTTGTCTCCAGGGAATTCCAGACTATCGAAAAGGTCAACATGCAATTTGAAAAGAAGAGGATCATTATATTTAAGAGGGCCCAGAACATGGACATATCATACAGAACAATACTGGCCAAGGGGCCAAAACACTCTAGCGGACAAGAAAATCTATGCAATAGTAGCTGCCCTTAGGCAGAAGGCTTTACGTACCTATCAGCCCATTTCATTCTTACAAAAATCCTGTAAGTGGGTATTAACTATATTTTGCAAGTGAGGCAATGAATTTTATTTTATTATTATTATTATTATTATTTGTCTTTTTGCCATTTCTTGGGCCACTCCCGTGGCATATGGAGGTTCCCAGGCTAAGGGTCCAATCGGAGCTGTAGCCGCCAGCCTATGTCAGAGCCACAGCAACGCCGGATCCGAGCCACATCTGCAACCTACACCACGGCTCATGGCAACGCCAGATCCTTAACCCACTGAGCAAGGCCAGGGATCAAACCCGCAACCTCATGGCTCCTAGTCAGATTCGTTAACCACTGAGCCATGATGGGAACTCTGAGGCAGTGAGTTTTAAAGAGATAAACTGGCAGATCCAAGATTATAAAAGCCTTGGACTCATGAAATACGATGGCCTGTCTACCATCCACTGTAGCATGTGGCCACTGACAGTCACAGTTTGGAAACAGCCTACTCCTTTGGAAATTCTTCTAAAATGTCTGCTACAATCTTGCTGATAGGTTCCCCTGTTTTCCAGGGGAAGAGTTTTTTTCCCTTCCTTAATCTCTACAATAGTGACACCTTCAAGTCTCTGCAGTGTCCAGGACCCTGCAGGGAGGAATTTGTAGGATCATCTTGAATGAAATAATTTGAGTACAAGCATCTGCTGTTTAAATTCACCAATGCGCTTCTCTTTGGATAAAAGGATCAAACATCTACCAAACATGCCTGTGCCTGCCAGAGGCAGAACTCCTTTTCAATGAAAAAGCGAGAAGGAAGTGCTGTTCCACAACTGCTGATGTGAATCTTACAAGCAGACCCAGTTGGCCACCACGTTGACACCCATCCTAACAAAGCAAGAGCTCCAACACTGACTGGAAGCGTGGAGACCCTCATACTCCACGGCATCCCCCTCCTCTGCTAAAGATTTAAGACAATTCCTGAGGCGGCGCTCTGCAGGGATTTCCATGGTTCACAGGGAATCTGGACAGCATGGGTACAATTTCTCTGCAGCCTCCACTTCCTAAAGTGGGCATGATGGCGCTGGAAATGGAGGCAGCGTTCCCACCACATAAATGCAGAGAACACAGACTTGTGGTTGCCAAGGAGGAGGAAGGAATGGGATGGACTGAGAGC
Organism: Sus scrofa; assembly: GCF_054392235.1. Classification (NCBI taxonomy): domain Eukaryota; kingdom Metazoa; phylum Chordata; class Mammalia; order Artiodactyla; family Suidae; genus Sus; species Sus scrofa. The sequence goes on along the minus strand of NC_139389.1, from coordinate 37,531,670 downwards.
TTGGGGTGAGCAGATGCGAACTGTTCCATTTAGGATGGGTGCACAAGGTCCTACTGTACAGCACTACATACCCCGTCTCTGGGGATAGAACATGATGGAAGATAACAGAAGAAAAGGAATGAGTATCTAAGTACGACTGGGTCACTCTGCTGTACAGCAGAAACTGGCACAACACTGTAAATCAAAGATACTTTAATAAAAAATATAAAAAACAGAAAATCCATAAATAATGCAGACCACAGAGGTCAAGGGCCATGACCCCATCTCACTGACTCTCCAAACACAGGACCAAACTCAATTGTCCACATCATTACAATTTAGTTGTTTTCTTGACTACGTCAATTTCAACATATCACTTAAATTACAGATTTCATTGGTGACACCAAGCTATCAAGATGCAGGCCACACCTGTGTGTATACACTGAATAATTAAGTAGTAAAACAGGCCTAGACTCTCATGAACTACAATTCGTTTTTATCTGAAGGATCGAAGGGACAGTAATCAGACAGATCATCCGTAAACCAGCAATCTATACGGTTTAGATAATTTCCAATTTGAACAGGTCATGGCAATGACTTTGAAATCCAGTTCTGGGAAAAGATATCATTAAGTAAGTGAGCAAATAAACGTAAAAAAAAAAATTAAGAAGTTCCCGTCATGGCGCAGCGGAAACGAATCCGACTAGGAACCATGAGGTTGCGGGTTTGATCCCTGGCCTCGCTCACAGGCGTTGCTATGAGCTGTGGGGTAAGGTCAAAGATGCAGCTCAGATCCCGTGTTGCTGTGGCGGTGGTGTAGGCCGGAGGCTACAGCTCCGATTCAACCCCTAGCTTGGGAGACTCCATATGCCGCAGGTGCAGCCCTGAAAAGACAAAAAAAAAAAAAAAAAAGTTTGAAAATGTAAGATACAAATTTACCTGAAATTCCACTGCGATAGCTCATTTCTCGAGGACACATCTCAGAAGTACCCTAGTGACCACAGAGAAGTGGCTGCATTAAATACAGAATCACAGAGGAGATGGACTGAACTGTATTAAACCAATTGCAGATCTTTTTTTTTTTTTTTTTTTTTTTTTTTGCTTTTTAGGGCCACACCAGCGGCATATGGAGGTTCCCAGGTTAGGGGTCAAATAGGAGCTACAGTTGCCGGCCTACACCACAGTCACAGCAACACCAGATCTGAGCCACTTCTGCGACCTATACCACAGTTCACAGCAAAACCAGATCCTTAACCAGCCGATCGAGATCAGGAATTGAACCAAAACCTCATGGTTCCTAGTGGGATTCCTTCCCACTGTGCCACAATGGGAGCTCTCCTTTGCAGATCTTCTTAGAGCAAGACTTTTCATCTGGGGATAATAATAACAAGTCATCTCTTACAAATAAGAACACTCTTCTCCATGACTGAGTCATAAGAAGTAGAATTAGCAACTTTTGCTCCTGTATTTTTGCATGTGAAAACTGAATTCTGGTTTCTACCTTAATGCTCTATATTCCTGTTTTACTTTGTCTTTACAGAATATTTTTCCCAGCAGTATTTTAAGTTGTGTCCCTGGTTCCGAATGAACTTTTTTTAACCACTGTGTCTCCCCGACATAATCTGGGGGGTTGTAAGACTTAAGGAAGCCAGAGCTATCACTTTAAGCTAAAACTGCTTACCCAATTTTGGGTTTTTTTTTCTTCCTTTGGCCACCCCACCACATATGGAGTTCTCAGGCCAGGGATCAGATCCAAGCCACAATTGTGACCTATACCACAGCTACAGCAATGCTGGATCCTTAATCCACTAAGCCAGGCCGGGGATCGAACCTGTGTCCTGGTGCTGCAGAGAGGCCTCCGATTCTTTTGCACCACAGTGGGAACTCCCGGCTTATCTGACTTGGAATTCAGAGTAGAAGGCAAAAATGAAGAAATGTAGACATGATACTGACCCCCTGTGAATTCTGAATGATTTTTCATCAAATTTCCTTCTGGAGTACAAAATGTGGCAGGTTTGAATCAAAGAAGATCATTTCCATATTTTTTATTTTATATATTAATTTTATTTCTTTAAATAAATGTGTACTTATTCCTAAGTAAGCTCTTCTTCATTAAAATTACTCAGATTATTTTTTTAAGTCAAGTCTTTAAAACAAGTTCCAGACAATTGAGAGGGTCCTAAGCTAACCTGATCTGTGATTCATACATCACGTGTCTCATGCAGTTTCTAGGGAAACAAGCATCTGGGGCCAGAGAAACAAACTCAGAGCCAAGAATTGTGATTTCCTATGTGGCCGGTAGCAAATCAAATACCTTCCTCGTGACTCAAGTCAGTTGATGCAGAAACAAGGTGAAAGACAGGATCTTTGGAAAATCAGACTCAATGTCTGAATATAAAATTTCCATGTTATGTTAAAAAATAAAACTGAACTTGACTGCCCTATATTTGAAAATAATGTCACCATGGAGTCAAAAGATTACCTCTCAGCTGCTGCAGGAGTTGCACCAGCTCATAAGTAAAAACAAGGACATGCACGTTTTAAAGGAAAACCTCAGTATTTCCCTATTTAAGCAGGACGATTCAAGAATGAAAAAGCTACTTAAACCATTAATTTGGCCAAAGGGTTTTTCCTGACCAAAGCAAGCATAGGATGTCCCTCTTCCAAGACATAAAGAATAAAATAGGAGTTCCCTGGTGGCTCAGTGGGTTAAGGATCCAGCATTGCCACTGCTGAGGTGTGGGTTTGATCCCTGGCCCAGGAACTCTCACATGCTATGGGTATGGGCACGAAAAAGAAGAAGAAGAAGAAAAAGAACTAGATTAAAACAGACAGCCAGCATTTACCGAGAGCCTGTTCTCAGAGTTCTACTCGCTACAACCCTCAAAGGAGATAGGCCCCAGTTCTCATTAATCCCAATTTAGAGATAAGAAAGCAGACACAGGATACGTGCATTGCCCAGAATTACATGGTTAGGGGTAGCCTGTTTTGTTCAAAATCAATACTGTAAAGTCAGAAGACAAATATCATATGATATCACTTATATGTGGAATCTAAAAATATGACACAAATGAACTTATTACAACAGAAACAGACTCACAGACATAGAGAACAAAGTTACGGTCACCAAAGGAGAAGAGGGAGAGGGATAAATTAGGAGTTGAGGATTAACACAGTCACACTCTGATATGTAAAAGGGATAAATGACAAGGACTTACTGTACAGCACAGAGAACTCTACTCCTTAGCTTATAATAACCTGTAATTGGAAAAGAATATATATATATATATATAAGAATATATATATATATATATATATATATATATATAAAACTGAATCTATCTGCTAGACACCAGAAACTAACACAGAAGAACTATGCGTCAATTAAAAAATAATAAATAGGAGTCCCCATTGTGGCTCAGCAGGTTAAGAACCCTGGTTAGTCTTCCTGGTTCAGTCCCTGGCCTCACTCACTGGGTTAAGGATCCGGTGTTGCCGTGAGCTGCTGTGTAGGTTGCAGAAGTGGCTCGGATCTGGTGTTGCTGTGGCTGTGGTGGACTGGCAGCTGCAGCTTCAATTTGACCCTTAGCCTGGGAACTTCCACATGCTGCAGGTGTGGTCGCAAAATGAAAATAAAAATAAATATATAGACTTGTGGTTGCCAAGGGGGAGGGCGAGGGAGTGGGACGGATTGGGAGTTTGGGGTTAGTAGATGCCAACTATTCCATTTAGAATGGACAAGCAATGAGGTCCTGCTGTACAGCCCAGGGAACTATACCCAGTCTCTTGGGATAGACCAGGATGGAAGATAATATGAGAAAAGGAATGTTATCTATACATGTTTGACTGTGTCACTTTGCTGTACAGAAGAAATTGGTACATCATTGTAAGTCAACTATAATAAATAAATAAGTAAAATCAGTACTGAGTAAATATTTGAAGATTAAATAGCATTTGATGAATAATATTTGATGACTCAGAAAAGAGTAGAATGTTTAGAGCCAAACAGAGGACACTGCTTCCCAGGATGCACAGGGCAGGCAGACACGGGATAGACAGCCCAAATCTTCCCGAGAGACCCCTCCCTTTGCCCTGGGGTCCCTGCAGGGACAGTGCCACCCGCAAACCCCGGACACAGGGTGAGAGGGCAGGTCTAGCTCCCAAACAGCAGAGCATGACAACCACACGGGACTGAGCCGATGTCACATGATTTTCTATAACAGCGCTTGCATCTTTAAAGTATTTTAGAAAAAAATAAAAATCTCATCCTGTTCCCCCCGGCCCGCTTTCCCATCAATGAGGCAAAATTTACAAGTAAAAATCCTTCATAATCGATTAAGATCCACCACCCTAATCAAGGTAAATTATCCCACAATCTATGAAACCTTCCAATGGAGACGGAGGGGATGGTGGGAGAGGCAGCCCCAACCTTCATACACATGAAACTCCTCAAACGCACCTCCGGAGGAGTCATAGAGCCCTAGGAAAAGACCAGCCTTTGGGACGCAATGTCCCAAGTCAGAGCAGAGAGCAGTGGAAAGTCGGGCAAGAGCGGACAGGAGGCGAAGGAATGCTGTGGTCTGGTCGATGTGTGAACACAGGCAAAGAAGCCGGACCAGGACCTGCTGGGCGAGGGTCGGGGCACAGGGAGCCCCAGAGCGATGTCGCCAGCCATGCCTCAGAGAGGGGGCTGGGCAGAGTCCACTGTGCCAGCTGCCACTCCGGGAGGGGGAGATGTTAAGGACAACATCAATGGCGATGACAACTAACTTTTACTATGGGCTGAACTCTGCCAGGAACAACAGCAGGCCCTGGACTCATGTTATTTCATCCAACCCTTAACATCAAACTAGGAGGTGCTGCCCCCTACAGGAGGACACCTTGGCTCACGGGAGCTCAGCCACTTGTCCAAGGTCACTTCCAAGGTCACTTGTAGAGCCATGATCTGAGCCCAGACCAGAGTTTTCAGGCCATGCTCCACTAACCATTAAAATAGACACCTGGGAGTTCCCTCTGTGGCATAACAGGATCAATGGTTCTCTGCAGTGCCAGGATGCAGGTTCAATTCCCGGCCCAACACAGTGGGTTAAAGCATCTGGCGTTGCCACAGCTATCCTGTAGGTCACACCTATGGCTCGGATCTGATCCCTGGCCTGGGAACTCCATATGCGGAGGGGTGGCCAAAAAAGAAAATAAATAGATTATTTAAATTAAATTATGTAATTTAATTATAGATTAATTAAATTATGTAACATTCAATTTTTCCCAACTGACCTAGAGACTCAATACAATCACAATCCAAATCACAGCTAACTTTGTCCATAGAGATGAATAAGCTGATCAAAAATTTTTATGGAGAGAGAAAGGAACAGAAAAGCCAAAACACGTCGGTAAAAGAACAAAAGTGTAGGACTCAAGTTCCTTAATTTCCTTTTTTTTTTTTTTTTGGCTTTTTTTTTTTTTAACTGAAGTACGTTTGATTTATAGCCTTGTGCTAATTTCTGTTGTACAGCAAAATGGCTTAGTTACACAATGGCTATCAGGAGGCTGTTAAAAGTCTATGCCACAACAGGGTTTCCTCTTGCCTTCATTTTTCTATGGCTGTGCCCACAACAAGTGGAAGTTCTGGGGCCAGGGATCAAACCTGCACCCCACCGCAGTGACCTGAGCCACAGCACTGACAACATCAGATCCTTAACCCAATGTCGCACAAGGGAACTCCACACACTACCTAATTTCAATGCTTAAACCTACAATCATCGAAATGGTACAGTAGTAGCATAAATTTAGGTAATATAATAAAGAATTAAAAATAATAAAGTAAAGTAAAACTGGATCAGTGGAAAAGAACAGACCAGAAGAACCCAACCATACATGGTCAATACGTTCTTAAAGATGTGAAGGTAATTCAACGGGAAAAAATCTTTTCAATAAATGGTGTCAGAACAACTGGCCGAGGTACCTAGCACCGTATACAAAAACTAATTCAAAACTGACCACAGGAGTTCCCGTCGTGGCACAGTGGTTAAGAATCCGACTAAGAACCATGAGGTTGTGGGTTCGATCCCTGGCCTTGCTCAGTGGGTTAAGGATCTGGCGTTGCCGTGAGCTGTGGTGTAGGTTGCAGACACGGCTCGGATCCCGCGTTGCTGTGGCTCTGGCGTAGGCTGGCGGCTACAGCTCCGATTGGACCCCTAGCCTGGGAACCTCCATATGCTGCGGGAGCAGCCCAAGAAATGGCAAAAAGACAAAAAAAAAAAAAAAAAAAAAAAAAAAAAAAGGACCGCAATCCTAAATTTAAGAGACGAAATTATACAACTTCTAGAAGAAAACATGGCTGAAAAATCTTTATGATCTTGGGTTAGGCAAAGACTTCTAAATATGACATTAAAAGATGGACCACAAAAGAAAGCACTGATAAACTGGACTTCATCCACATAAAAACGTTTGCTCTTCAAAGTGATCTATGGAATTCCCATTTCACACCCAGCTTTTCTGACGAGGAGGATCCAGCACGAAGGTCCAGTTTAGCTGAGAGCTGAGTTCCTTTCACCACACGTCCATCGGCTGATGCTTCAGTTTCCACGGCAGTGTCCTGAGAGTTCATCCACGCACAACAAGTCAGTGCCCTGGGCCAGGGGCATTAACAGGACTCTGCTCCTACACCCATAAGACCAAGACCGAAACCTAGACCCTGGGCTATGATGACTCCTACACCACCCACCCAAACCCCAGTAAAGCCTCTCTCCTTCCACCTGCTTTTAACTATAACAGTACTTTTGAAAACCTGGACTCTGTGTAAGAAATCAGTTGAAATCTCCCACACTGATTTTTCTTCCCAAAGATAGAGAAAGTTTACTTCGGTCTGTTGAGAGAGTTAACACTTGCTACTCAATGCTCCAACAAGTCTGGGAACAAAGAGGGCAAAGAGAAATGAATGGTTTGAAATGAAAACAAAGAAAACCACAGTCATGAATTAACAAAATCTGACACGGTGGAAACCCATAAAATACATTTTCAATAATTATAAAGATGAAACTAAAGAATCACATCTTGTGATTATTTCCTAAATTAGTACAATGAAACTACACAATTGAGTCTAACCAACATTGTTTTAATAAAGAAAACTACGAATGTACTACTCGGAATCAGCATGAACCCCCACCCCCATCACCCACCGCCCTTGGAGACTGTCAGTCACTCAGCATCTGGGGGCAAAGGCCACAGCTGTGGGGTTGGGGGGATGGGGTGAAGGATTCTACCCACTATTTACTAGCTGTATTCAAATTAAATATTTAAATGATGCCCCAGAACCAGTAAGAAACAGTCTACCATGTTTTCCCTTACTCAGCTTTAGTTGAAAGGTCAGAGACAATGAACCACTGATATTTTTATAATTAGCAGATGAAACAGAATCTAATCATAGAAACTGGACATTTTCTACCACCTGCTCGCGGTCTGTGTTTATTAGTCGGTGATGAGGATTTCAATAATTTTTGAATAACGGGTAACTGGCAAATGCGTTACAGGAGACCTAACAAGGACCGCAGGTGCCAGACGCTAATGTGGGGTCTCCCGGTTCTTCTCGAACCCTCCCCACCTCCCACCCCATCACCCATGGCCCTCCTCCATCACCTCCTAGGCTGTCAATCACTCAGCATCTGGGCACAAAGGCCACAGCTGGGTGGGGGGAATAGAGTGAGGGTCTCTATTCACGTTGGCCACTTGTCCCAAATCTCCCCACTCTTTTGAAAGACACTGGCCCAGCTCTGGTGCCCATGATTTGCTGCTTTATGCCCTCCCTCCAGGCTCCAGATACCACCCCAGCCCAGATTCCTTCAATCCCTCCCCTCAGAGCCAGTCAAGCATGCAAGGAATGGGGTGGCCCCAGGGCACAGCCCTGCCACCCCCCACCCCACCCCCACCAGGGCCCCAGTATTTGGTCCAGTCGGGGTCAGGGTGCTGCCCGAAAAGGGGCACACTGAGCCTTTCAGGACCACATTAGACAACTGTGTTTCCCAACCTAGCCAGCTGGGTGGCAGCATAAATTACCCCTTTAAATACTGCCACCTTCTAATTAATTTATCACGGAGCAAAACAGTAGAAATCCAGCCTCCAATATCCCATCCCCTGCTCTACTTGAAAGAAAAAATGCAAACGATTAAGATACAAATGACTGCCAACTCAACCTCCATGCAGACAGCTGGTGAAACCACAGCAAACGTCCTGCAGGCTCCCGACGCCAACACAAGGACTAGGGGATGCCAGAAAGGAGGTCATAGTTTAGACAGATTTTCAATCACAAGAGTTCAACTTTTAAAAAAAAATTTCTGCTTCACCTCACATCATCATTTAAATTTTGCTAACTTTTAGGAATTTTAAATATGACATTTTCCAACAAAAAATAAATAAATAAATACGACATTTTCATTGATCAATATTAGTTCACTTTCTTATGTTTGTCTCCTGGTAGCACTTAATATATTGGTGTACAGAAAAATAAAAAAGTGACAACTTGTACTTTCAATAAACAGCCAAAGAGCATGTTTGAGGTGTTGCATTAATATCATGTTTCTGTACAACACGATTCAGCCCCACCGGACACTGTGGCATTTTCACAGTAATATACCGAGATCATGTCAGTTGTTCATAACATACTCGACTCCAAACGTGCTAATTTTAAGGAGTTTCTTGTTCAACTATGGTTAAAGTTTGTGTATTCTATGTCGAAAAATCCTATTTTTCTTATCTTTGAAGAACCCCCTTCTAAACTGTGATCACTGCAGGTGAGGTTCAAGCCAGAAGGGAAGTTAGAGATAACCTAATATAACCAACCTACTCACCAGACACACTAACTACCACCCCCCACAGCCAATCTTTTCACATAATATAAATGAAACCACTGTCTTTCATTATTCTTTTTTTTTTTTTTTTTTCTGTATGCAGCCACACCTGCGGCATATGAAAGTTCCCAGGCTAGGAGTCGAATGAGAACTGCGGGAGGGACCTACACCACAGCCACAGCAACACCCAATCCAAGCCACATTTTCCACCTACCCCACAGCTTGCGGCAACACTGGATCCTTAACCTACTGAACGAGGCCATGGATCGAACTCACATCTTCCCGGATACTAGTCAGGTTCTTAATCCACTGAGCCAGAACGGAAATTCCATTACTCATTTTTAAACATTACTGAGCCTAAACATTCACTAACTCAAAATAAGTTGATTCTCAAAGAAACAAAAACTAAGAACCCCAATATAATTGTGATGGTACCAACCCAGAAACCAAGTCACTCATTATGTATGACTTATTATTACCTTGTTGTACACAATGTATTTCACAGAGGGCACGTGTGCTTCTACAGGGCTTCGTTTTTAAAGTACAAAATTCAGGCCAGTGAGAAACAAGCAAAGAACATGGGCAATTTGACTTTAATTTTATTTTACCATTGCATGGCGTGGTTCTATGTGCACTGTGAAGCTGTCTCCCTAAATAAACAAGAAGCAAAAAGCCCTCTTTGACCGGAATCCTTCCACAAACGGGAGGATTGAGAGGAGGACAGAATGCTTCCATGTGGCGATGTCACCACATGGAAAATGAGCAGGGACCATCGCTGTGACAGGAGCAACACCTGCCACTAACGGTCCTTCCCAGCAGGACCTGACCCACTGAGCCCAGGACAGACCCAGGAGAACACGTCACTGCAGCCCCTCCCCTAACCCCCCTCACCAGGCAGCTGCTCCCCCGACAGCATTTGTCCACAGTGGTCACAGCTGCGCACTCAATGGACCGCACGGTACAACCGCCAAAAGCAAACCCCGAACCATGGAAAACAGCCTTCGTCACTCTTGAGACGTCGGCCAGAATTCAAGGGCTGCAAGGCTGCTTCAGAGGGACATTCTGGTCAGAGGAGCTCATGACAGCTTCAGAAGTTTAACCACCCCATGCAAAGATGCCACAACAGTATAGAACAGGGAAACCTACTCAATACTCTGTGATAATACATTTGGAAAAAAACCTGAGGAGTTCCCGTTGTGGCTCAGTAGGTTAAGAACCCGACTAGTATCTGTGATAATGCAGGTTCTATTCCTGGTCTTGCTCAGTGAGTTAAGGATCTGGTATTGCCGTGAGCTACATCGAACATGACAGATGAGGCTCGGATCTGGTGTTGCTGTGGCTGTGGCATAGGCCGGCAGCTGTAGCTCCAATTTGACCCCTAGCCTGGGAACGTCCATATGCTGAGGGTGCAGTCCTAAAAAAAAGAAAGAAAAAAAAAGAATATGAAAACGAATGGATATGTGTATATTTATACATAACTAAACCTGAAACTAACACAACACTGTAAGTCAACTATCCTCCAATAAAACTAAATATCTATAAACACATACATCACTGAACAAAAACAGAGAGGCAAAATATAGGCTGAAGGGTTTCATCAATTTGTTTTTGCCTTTTTTTTTTTCTTTATAGGACCACACCAGAGGCATATGCAAGTTCCCAGGCTAGGGGGTGAATCGGAGCTACAGCTGCCGGCCTACACCACAGCCACAGCAACTCCAGATCTGAGCTGCGTCTGCAGCTATTCCACAGCTCATGGCAATGCTGGATCCTTAACCTACTAAGCAAGGCCAAGGATCAAACCCACATCCTCATGGATACTAGTCAGGTTCTTAACCTGCTGAGCCACAAAGGGAACTCCTCATCTATTTGTCTACTGGGACTCCCACCATGTTCCAAAATGATGTGAACTTATTCACTGAATTATAGTACAATATTATAAAACAGCAGTGGGACTGTGGCAGAGACAGCAGTGCAGGTGGGAGAATGGCACCAGGAAGCAGAGCTCTGCCACTCACTACATCCCCAGGTGACCTGGGGGGGGCAGGTCCCTTACCCCTCCGTGAGCCCATTTCCTCAACAGCAAAATGGAAAGGATGACACTTACCCAGTGGGACTGTTGTGCAGAAAAACTTAACACATGCAAAGCATCTAGAACAGAATCTGGAAAAATGCAAATGTCACAAAAAATGTCAGCCTAGGAAGGAAAGGTGTGAAGGGGAAAAGGAATAGAAAATGGATAAATAGGGCCAAGGCACACCACCCTCCAATGTGCTATATATATATATATGTCTTGGTTGTTGGGTTTTTTTGGCCATGGGCACAACATGTGGAAGTTCCTGGGCCAGGGATGCAATCCACACTACAGCAGTGACCTGAGCCACTGTAGTGACAACACAGCTCCTTAACCACTAGGCCACCAGGGAACTCCAAGTCCTGTTTCTATTGTATCCACATTTTCCCATCACAGCAAGGTATAAAAATTCAATTTTTTTTTTTTTTTGGTCTTTTTAGGGCCGCATTCACAGCCCATGGAAGTTCCCAGGCAAGGAGTCTAATCCTTAATCCACTGAGTGAGGCCAGGGATCAAACCCACAACCTCATGGTTCCTAGTTGGATTCGTTTCTGCTGCACCACGACAAGAACTCCAAAAATTCAAATTTGAACTGTGCACATTTATACCCATCCTACTCTCACAGGACCAGACAGCTTACTACACGATGTCTTACTAGCCAAAAGAACTATTAGTTGACCTGAGTTTGCCACATCTTCCCAAAAAGGAGAAAGACCAATTCAAGCAATGTGGCCAGCACAGTGAAAGCGTCCACTTTCAGAACTGGGTGAGAGGTCTGTACACATGACCTTTAGAGACGGCCCCCATGAGGGGGACGGAGACCTCTGAAAGCCCACATCCCAGCCCCTGCCTCCTCTAACTGGAGGGTTCAAGGCCACTGCTAGGACAGGGGGTGCAAAGGGGGCTAAATGGCAACAGCAGACCCTGAAAGTAAACTGTAAACTGGTGTCGACATCGATTTCCCACTATTTCTAACTTCAATATATTCAATTATAACTCAAATGAAAACATCAATTACATTGAAACAAAAAGCCCTACAAATCATTATATAAAATGTATTTTAGGAGTTTCCTGGTAGTGAAGTAGGTTAAGGATCTGGCATTGTCACTGCTACAGCTTGGTTGCTGTTGTGGCACAAGTTCAATCTCTGGCCTGGGAACTTCCACATGCCATGGGTGCAGCCAAGAAAAATGTATTTTATTCTATTAACACAAACTGGCTATCATCTAAGAGATACAAACATTTAGACGCAATGGTTATTGCATCTAATGCAGGTGCTGGATAATAAAATGATGGAACGTTAAAGCCTCATGCTCCGGCTGGGAACAAAATGAGGATTGATTCGTTTCATTTTTCTTTCTTCCCCTGCTCTGTGCACAGGAACTTACAGTTCTAACAATAAAATGTCTGTAAGGGGCATCCCTGAATTTTGATCATGGGGTAACTTTGGGGTAGCAAAGTGAATACCCTAAAAGTCTCATTAACATCACAGCCCCACTCCTTCCTCCTTAAAAGCTCCTGCAGACTGGGTTCCAGTTGTAGAGCTCACTGCATGTGTTCAGTTCCATAACCAAGTCACAGGGAGTAAGATTTTAGTGAATGGATGAGAACTGATGAACCGTGAGAAACTGCTTACCTGATATTTTTTAGCTTCCCAGAAAACCAAACAAATGTGAAAAGAAGCTCCATAAGCCTCCAGGAGAACAGGGAAACCTAGGTCCCTACAGCCCCTCCCCGGCTTTCCATAATGAGGGGGCTGCACAGACTCAGGGAGCAGAGCGGGAGGGCAGGGCGAAAACAGCTGTGGCCTGGCTTCAAACCCTTACCTGCGGCCCTCAGCATCATCGAGGGCCTGCAGGTCAAGGTGAGCAACCGCCTCTCCTGCAACTGCTCTGCTGGCTCGCTGCTGAGCATGCTGCCAGTTTATCAGTGAGCCTCCCTTACGACATAAGCAGGACCAGAGGCAGCCCCATCCATACGTGAGTGAGCAGGAAATATCTGACAAGCCTCAGAGTTCCTGGTCTGGTACGTCGCTGTTTCATTCTTCCAGAAATATATTCTAAGGAGAAGAAACTGTTTTAAAGAGACCGCTTTTCTGCCTTTTATCCACTTTTCAGGGTCTCCCCACCACATATAAAGTATAGCTTATTACAATGAGGTCTTACTGTACAGCACAGGGAACTATATCCAGTCTCCTGGGACAGAACAAGATAGAAAATAGTTTGAGAAAAGGAATGTATACATGTGTAGGACTGCAAGCAGAAATTGGTACAACAATATAAATCAGGAGTTTCTATAATGGCTCAGCAGGTTAAGGACGTTGTCTCTGTGAGGTTGCAGGTTCGATTCCTGGCCTCGCTCAGAGGGTTAAGGATCCAGCATTGCCGCAAGCTGCGGTGTAGGTTGCAGATGCAGCTTGGATCTGGCTCCATTGCTGTGGCTGTGGTGTAGACCAGCAGCGGCAGCTCTGATTTGACCCCTAAGCCTGGGAACTTTCATATGCAACAGGTGTGACCCTAAGGAGGAAAAAAAAAAAAAAAAAAAACTCTCCTACCAAATATCTTTGTGGTCCCTGATCGAATCTGATTTCACAATGCTCTAAAACAAATGGGTGTTGCTTTAAGCCCCCTTTTTTAAAAAGTCCAAGGATTTAAATAGATATTGAGAAAAAAAGAGAGGCCGAAAAAATGCTTATAAAACTTCAGTGAGGACTACCACTTTTTCTCCTTCTAAAGACAGAGTCTCTCCAGGCAACCTGACCTATCTAATCATTTTCTTGGATGAATTAAGAATTTAAGTAGTTCTAAAGGCAACTGAAACCGACTGCAAAAAATAGCACAGCCTTTCGAAGAGCATCCAAGGGCCATTTGACTTTATTTTCCCTTTCAGATGAAGATGAAAGACGTTCTTTGTACATACAGATTGGATATGTGCAAAGCAATCTGTGAAAGTAAGACTTCTGATGGGATACTGTGGGTTAGATGCTTTATTATTTCTCAACAGCCAGAGCAGGTTATCATTAAACTTCACGCAAAATATCAAGACCCATTTCCTTTGAATACTTTCCCCCACTTTAACTCAAAACAGCGCAACACAGAGTAGCCAAATTTGTCGTGTTTTTTAATTAAATCATATTTATGGTGTTTAAGGAAATCATGATGATTCTTCTAAAAGTTAGTGGACACCATCTCTGGTTTCCATTTTGATCAACTAATAGAGGAAAAGGCAGTGCTCTCTGATATAGTACCAGAAAGTTCTAAAAATGGCGGCAGGAAGCAGAAAACTCGTTCCCCAAAGATTTCCACCTCCTAATCCGAAGAACCTGTGAACCGTACAAGAAGAGACTTGGCAAACGTGATGGGGCTCAAGGTTGTGAGATGGTGTCACGGAGCAGGACCCTGGGAGGCCTTCCCAGAGCAGACCCCACCCATGTCCTCTGCTACCTTCTGTCTACGGAAAAACTTTAGTCAAAGAATCAATTTCATCCAAGAAGTGAGAAAATAAAGAGAAAAAAGAAAACAGTCAAGCAAAACAGAATAATAATAGTTTAGTCAGTCAACAAAGTCAAGGACCTTCAGTTCTTCAAAGATGATAGATACTCTTCTGAACCATGTCCTTGGAGCCGTGTGGCAGATGCTGAAGCTGCACGAAGTGGAAGAAGTCAAGGGCATGCTGCCCACATATACACAGACCCCAGACCCGATGGAACCAGAAGGTTAAGGATGCTGACTCCCAATGACCTCACCACCCATCAATCAGGAGAATGTCCCCAAGCTGACCGCGCCCTGCTCCTCACACACTGGAAGACCCCTCACTACCCGTCCCCCAGGGGGACACAGAACTTGAGGCACTAGCCTGCTGGGTCCCCTGTGTCTGGCAATGAAAGCTACATTTTCTGTTCCCTTCATTTGGTCTCTGTGTTTGTATTTGGCATCGGGGGCAGAGGCGGCCGAGATCTCAGAGACAATGGGGAGGGCAGCCTGCGTTCCCCGGAGGACCCATGTCATCCTAGGGGTCTTCACGGGGGAGGGAAGATGTGACAAAGAAGCAGAGCTGGGAGCGGTTCAGCCACAAGCCAAGGTGAGGGCAGTTTCTAGAAACCAGACAAGGGCGGGAGATGGTCTCTCCCCCACATCTCCCAGGAGGACCAGTTTTGCTGACCGACGTTGGATCTGAGCCCGTGAGACCCACTTTGGACTTCCGACCGCCAAAGCCGTGCGATAATAGAGCTGTGTTATGTAAGCTGCTGAGTTGGTGGTAATTTGCTAGAACTGCAGTAGGACACGAATGCCATTCCATCCTGGAGCAAACTGCCCATTTTTTTTTTTTTTAACAAGAACCACCTCGATCCTGAACCGAAGGGCGAGAGGGAGGAAAGGAAGGTGGGAAAGGTTCCTGCCTCGTGGGGCTCAGCAAAGGAAACGCAGACCCCAGCTAAGCAGCGTCATGTCTGTGATGAGCCGACCGAGGTGCGAGCAGTGAGACCACAGGAGGACAGCCAGGAACCTTCGAGGGACCCAACGACCCTTTACTCTCTCTGTGCCCCACCCTTCACCAGCCCCGAGGTTTGAATTCCATTTGATAAACGGTAATTTTCCTTCTTAATTAGACACATGGCATGGCCACTGAGAAATGCTGATTGACATAAAACTCAGAAGAAGTTCACATAACCTCGGGTGAAAACAAAAGAATTTGCTAATCCGGCCAACCTTACTTGGGGTGTTTTTTTGGAATACGGAGAAGGGTCCAAGACTCACGTTTCAAGAACTCGGATATGGAACCACAGACAGAGAGAACAGGACTACCTCTCGGAATTGTGTATTTTTTTTTCTTTTATTTCTTTTTCTTTTTTGTCTTTTTAGGGCTGCACCTGCAGCACATGGAAGTTCCCAGCATAGGGGTCGCATCAGAGCTATGGCTGCCAGCCTACACCACAGCTCACAGGCCACATCGGATCCTTAACTCACTGAGCGAGGCCAGGGATCGAATCCACAGCCTCACATAGACAACATCAGGTTGCTGATCCACTGAGCCACAAGAGGAACTCCTCAATTCTTTAATGAAGGCAACATTAGAAAAGACCCTTATGCAAGGAAAAAGTCAACAAATCTTTATACAGGCTTCATTAAGACGTGTAAAAAATTGACAGGTATTGCAATGGTCCTTGAGGAGCCCTGGTCTGGGTCAGGCCTTCTGCACGGCTGACGTCACAGGCCAAAGTCAGTTCTCACCAACGGTCTACTGAAGTCTCCGTGCTGCTTTTCACGTGGAGAGAGTATCATTTTTCTTGTTGATTTATGGAAACACTTCATATATTAAGGAGAGGAACACTTTGTCACAAGTGAAAATTCAAATAAAACCTAAACAATTACTAAAATAAGTCATAAAGTAACTTTGAGGCATGAACAGTCTTCCTTAAAATGTATCATGGCTACTAGTGCCTCACGTCCAACAATATCTTTCACCTCAAGGGGCACAACTGTGAGGTGGTGAAGGGCACAGGCGACGGAAATAGGTGGCCCAGTTTCAAATCCCAGCTCAGCCACTTCCAAACTGTGACCTCTGGTGGCCTCGACTTCATCAACTGCACAGTGGAGGCTATTTAAGCACCTACTTCACAGGGCTACTCGGAAGAGGACATAATCCATATACCACACTCAGACGACGCCTGGCAGATGGTACAGGCTCAATAAATGGGACCTGTCTTTAATGATATGATAGCTTCAGGGAGCTGTTTAATTTCCAGAATTTTGCTAGCCAGTTGTCAAATACAGCCACATTAAAAATCAAATGACCTAAAGCCACAGTTAAGCAAACTACATTAAAAACAAAGATAAGGAGTTCCTGTTGTGGCGCAGTGGTTAATGAATCTGACTAGGAACCATGAGGTTGCGGGTTTGATCCCTGGCCTCGCTCAGTGGGTTAAGGATCCGGCATTGCCATGAGCTGTGGTCGAGGTTGCAGACATGGCTCGGATCCCTCGTTGCTGTGGCTCTGGCGTAGGCCGGCGGCTGCAGCTCCAATTCGACCCCTAGCCTAGGAACCTCCATATGCCACGGGTTCGGCCCTAGAAAAGACAAAAAGACCAAAAACAAACAAACAAACAAAAAAACAAAGATAATACATATTCCCATCTCATCACTTACTAACGACATCATTACGTCTTACTGTTTGCATCTGTGCCACCTGCCTGGTGGAAGCGCCAGGTCGTGGCAACCTGCTGCACTAACCCCGCCAAAGAGTAAAAGTGATATTAAGAGGTAGCTTGAATTCAATCATGCTGAAAGTATTTACACCATGGAAAAGAGCAGAGAAGATAAATCAAGAATTTTACCCTGGAAGAATAGGTTATCAAATGACCAGCATATCACTGGTATATTATTACAATGTAAATTATTACAGTGATTATTATAAGAGACCATCTTTAATCTCTTTCCTTTTCACAGGAAAAAAAAAAAGGTGGAGAATCCAAATATTAGTGCCCTCAAGTGTCCTTGTCCCTCTGTGGCACTGCATATACAAACCTGACACCAAATTCAGGCTCCTTTTCAAAACTGTGTCCTTCACAGACAAGGGGACGGACCATGCTAGCCTCGTCTTTCCCGCACTGCCCACACCAGACAAGTTCGGTATCTTAAAATACAACAGGGCTAATGCACCACCGTTCCATAAGGAGGCCACCTGTAGGAGGTAAAAGCCAAATGCCAAACTGTCATCAGGTACAGTCCATGCATCTCTTAAAACTGTTCTGACCTTCTGACAGGACTGAGCAACACAAGCCAACATCCAACAGGCCCGCAGTCGCTCCAGCTGAAACACAAATATTAACTTTGAAAATAATGGTCATGCACTCAGCTCCCAACTGCTCACTGCATGTCTGGTTAAGACCCAGTGCAACACACACACGAGTAATGTGTGCAGAGGGGCTGACCTCACGTGCCCATTCAGAAGTGCGGCAGAATTTACACAGCACAGAACGAAGCCTGCAAGGGAAGGCGCAGCTGGGCCCCTGGACTTGCTCAGGAACCGGAGAAAGAAGCACAGCACATACAGAGTTTACACAGCACAGAATCTCTTCTGGAGTTCCCACTGTGGCACAACAGGATCCACAGGGTCTCTTCGGTGTCAGGGACATGGGTTCGATCCCCAGGCCAGCATAGTGGGTTAAGGATCTGGCATTGCTACAGCTGTCTGTGGTGTAGGTCGCATCTCCAGCTCAAATTCAATCCCTAGCCCAGCAACTTCTATATGCTGCAGGGTGACCTCAAAAAAAGAACTGTTAAAAAAGAATCTTTTTTCCCTTCCTGCCTGACCATGAGAATGTGGTTTTATTATACTGACTCAAGCTTAAATATCACATCAACAGAAACACCTGCATTAATCGTGCCATGTTTTCTTCAGTCTCCAGCGGGTCAGCAACACTCCCATCACAGGGTTACACCAAAAAGGCAACACAGCAACCAGGACCAGGCCTTTTCTTTCTCTTTTTTTTTTGTCATTAAAGTACAACTGATTTACACTGTTGTGCCAAATTCTGCTGTAAGGACCAGGCTTTTTCCTTCCCACGCTTTCAGCAGCTGAGTCCAGAGCTCCCACCAAACAGAAGGAAGGTAATTAAAGCGCGGATGAAGCACATATGAAAGACTTGGAGCGATTTAAGTCGACAACATTTCTAGAGTCCATCTGTCACAGAAGAAAATTATGCACAATTTACATGTACACAAGGCTTCTTTAAAGATAAAAGGAGGGGAGTTCCTGTCATGGCTCAAGGGTTAAAGAACCCAACTAATATCCATGCAGGTTTGATCCGTGGCCTCGAGCAGTGGGTTAAAGATCCAGTGCTGCTGTGAGCTGTGGTGTAGGTCACAGACGAGGCTGGATCCCGACTTGCTGTGGCTGTGGTATAGGCCAGCAGCTGTAGCTCCGATTCAACCCCTATCCTGGGAACTTCCGTATGCCACAGGTATGGCCCTAAAAAGACAAAAAAGAAAAAGAAAAAAAAAAGATAAAAGGAGGACCTGCCACCTCTGGACGTGATGGAAGAAGGAGGTTTACTCTTTCACGTGACACAATCATTTTTATCTCTAAAAAGAGAGACAAAATTTATGAAACCACAGCTTTTGGATATTCGAAAACAGAAGACAGTGATTTCTGAGAAAAAGGAAACGAAGGGAGCCCTATCACCCCCAGCTTACTGCCCGGGGTGTAGCCCTGGAGGTGGCGGGGATACCGGGTTTAAGGAAAGAGGGTAGGCTCCCTCAAGAAGCAGGCAGTTAACCTGAGAAGGTCAAGGCCAGTGCAAATCGCAGTGCAGAGAACAGGAAAAAGCTGCACTAAGCCAACTCCAGAGATCTGCTAGCTGTGTACATAGGTGTAAGGAAGCTACCAGAGCCAGGTGAAAAACACCACAAAGGAGCAGGTGGATGCAAAAAGGTGTGGCCTCAGTTGCGAGGAAAATGAGCCACAGGCTCAAGCTGATCCTGCCCTGCTTTACGAAGCTTATAAAGCAAACCTTAAAAGGGGCAGTCTATTATAAGTACTTAACTGCATCACAAACAAAACTCAAAAACACTTAAAAGAACTTTAAAAAAACAAAAACAAAAAAAAACAAAACCGCAGCACCCAACGAAGTAAAATTAACAAGGTCTGGCATCTATACAAAGAATTACGAAGCATGCAAATGACATTGGAAAATGTGACCCACAATGTGGAGAAATGGTAATCAAAGGAACAGACCCAGAAAATGACACAGAAAATAGAAGTCTATCGGAACATTAAAACAGCTCTTATTAACATACACCACAAGTCTAACAAGATAGAAGAAAGCATGAACGTGTTGTGCAAGATAGAAGAAAGCATGAACGTGTTGTGAAGAGCCACAGAAGAAGTGAAAAAAGACCCAAACTGAACTTCTAGAGATGAAAAATATACTGGAGGGCATTAACAACAAGTAGACACTGCCAGAAAAACGCATTAGTGAACCTTAAGACGGAGTAAATAAGAAACTGAAGTCAAAAAATCTTAAAGCCCAAAACCCTCAGTAGAAATTCATTCATTCAATCATTTAAAAAGCAGCATAGCTCGAAGCTTCCATGTGGTGCAGTGGGTTAAGGATCCGGCATTGCCACAGCCGTGACACAGGTTGCAACTGGCCTACGAACTTCCACATGACGTGGGTATGGCAAAAAAATTAAAATTAAAAAAAAAGGAACACATTCTAAAAAAAAATAAAAATAAAAAAACACAAAAGAACAAGTAATTATTAAGCATCTACAATATGTCGAATTAACATAATAAGCACTGGAAATATTTAAAAGACGTTAAAAATATTTTTTACAGGTTCCCAACCTGGCAAAAGTATACAATATGTGCTTATTTAATGATCCCATAAACAAAAATGCCATTTGTTTTCATCAATTTCCTTGCTGTGTTTCCATATCTTTCACTATTGTATAATCATGGGTTTACCTTATAGTCCAGTCCACAGGGGGAAAAGTTAGACTATAGTAGGGCTCTCTCATAATGTATTCGCTCCTACTTGTCAGAAAAATAAAACCTTAGGAGACAAGCTAAGGGATACAGGACAGGCTAGCCTCACCCCATAAACGGTCTAAGGAAGTCACTCAGAGGATGCTTCATTCATGCTGAATGTACCAAACCACAGTCATTCCATAATCCATCTCAATGGTTTTCCCCAACAGACTAAGATCTCATAAAACAAAAAGCAACACCATTTTTTTTCATCTTTGTGTATGCCATAGGCACTCAATACATTTTCAGACAATGTTAAATAAATGAGTTAAAAATGAAGCCAGATAAAACAAAGAGAACTGTGGCTGAGGACAGGCACGCCTCAGGGATCCCAGTTCCATGAGTCAGTACCTTCTTGCCCACCTGGACGTCACCTGCAAGTGTCTGATCAATCTGATGCTGAGAATGAGAGCTGAGGTCATAACGGCCCACCTCAGCCGTAATGGACCACACAAACCCCAAGTCAGGGTTAATGAAAGGGCCAGATGGTCTGTTGAGTCAATAGCACTTCATACCCACAACGGTGCTTATAAATTATACTGGTCAGAATCACATGGAGAAAGCTTTGCTCAAAAACCAGCAGTCTCATTACATACACACAAATACTTACTGACTTTCCTTTTTTTTTTTTTTTTTTAATTTTTTTTAATCTTTCGGCTTTTTAGGGTCGTACCTGTGGCATATAGAGGTTCCCAGGCTAGGGGTCAACTCGGAGCCATAGCTGCCAGCCCACGCCAGAGCCACAGCAATGCCAGATCTAAACCGCATCTGCAACCTATACCACAGCTCATAGCAACACTGGATCCTTAACCACTGAGCAAGGGCAGGTCGAACACTCAACCTCACGGTTCCTAGTCAGATTTGTTTCCTCTGTGCCAAGACAGAAACTCCGACATTCTTCTTTTAAACCTACTTTATTTATGATGGTATTTATATTTATTACAGAAATGAGACACTTTTAAAAAAATGTCAAATACAGAGATTGAAAAAAAAAAAAATCCTACCCTCTGGAGTTAGCTACTACTAACAAAGTTTGGCTTCTAACTTTCATCTAGGTTTCCATATGGAATTTTTCCTTTTTGCTTCTTTCATAAAAGTGCCACGTGCACTAGTCTTCTGTCTTTTAATTTTCCTCAATAATACATCAGGGAAATGCTATGGGTCAATAAACATCCAATTCATATTTTTTACTAGTTCCTTAACATTTCAAGGTACAGAAGTATCAAAAGTGATTCAGTTATTCCCAATGGATAGTCATTCTGGTTGCTTCCAGTATTTCGCTACTCTAAACAATATCGCAATAAGTATCTTGGAGTTCCCGTCATGGCTTAGCGGTTAACGAACCCGACTAGTATCCACGAGAACTCAGGTTCGACCCCTGGCCTCACTCAGTGGGTTAAGGATCCAGTGTGGCCGTGAGCTGTGGTGTAGGTCCCAGATGCGGTTCAGATGTGGCGTTGCTGTGGCTGTGGTGTAAGCCAGTGGCTATAGCTCCAATTCGACCCCGAGCCTGGGAACTTCCATATGCCTTAGGGTCAAACTGGAGCTACAGCTGCCAGCCTAGAAAGACCAAAAAAAAAAAAAAAAAATCTTGAATTCTACCATGGAATCTACTTGTAGGAAAGATACAGAAATGCTGGTCAGTTAAAGTGGACATGCCTTCAGCAGCAACTTTCCTTCCTCAAGGATGGTAACTAATCCCTGTCAGAAGCAGTGCACGGAGTCCTCTGTCCCCACATCCTTGTCAGTCCTGGATGTTATACTAAATGCTTTTGGAAGATGACAGTAAGAATAAAAGCAGTTAAAAAAAAAAAAACTTCCCGGTCCTGGTGCAGGGGAAACTAATCTGACTGGGATCCATGAGGAAAACAGGTTTGATCCCTGGCCTCACTGAGCAGGTTAAGGATCTGGTGTTGTTGCCATGAGCTGCGGTGTAGATCAGGGATGTGGCTCAGATCCAGTGTTGCTGTGGCTGTGGTGTAGCCGGGAAACCTCCATTGGCCATGGGTGCGGCCCTAAAAAAGCAAAAAAAAATAAAAATAAAAAAATTTTTAAAAAGTTGCTGACTTAAAAAAAATGCTATTTCTGACTTTTTTCTAAAACACTTTATATTTCTTCATAGACCTGCTTCCAGTAAAAAATTTACCAGTGATGGAGTTCCCATCGTGGCGCAGCAGAAATGAATCCGGCCAGCTAGGAACCATGTGGTCGCGGGTTCGATCCCTGGCCTTGCTCAGTGGGTTAAGGATCCGGCATTGCCGTGTGCTGTGGTGTAGCTCGCAGATATGGCTCGGATCTGGTGTTGCTGTGGCTGTGACATAGGCTGGCAGCTACAGCTCCAATTAGACCCCTAGCCTGGGAACCTCCATATGCCCAGGGGGAGCAGCCCTAAAAGATGAAAAGACCAAAAAAAAAAAAAAAAAAAAATTACCAGTGAAAATTTTACTACAGAAATTCATTTGTAAATGCCAAACGACAAACTTTTAACACATTTTCTCTTAAAAATGCTATTTAAATGGAGATTAGGGAGTTCCTGCTATGGTGCAGTAGGTTAAGAATCTGACTGCAGTGGCTTAGGTCACTGCAGAGGCATGGGGTGGATCCCCAGCCTGGGGCAGTGGGTTAAGGATCAGCATTGCTGCAGTTCAGATTCACAGATGCATAGGTCGAGGCTGCAGCTGCAGCTGCAGCTCAGATTCATTCCCTGGCCTAGGAATTTCCACATGCCATGGATGCAGCCATAAAAATAATTTTTTAAATAAAGATTAGATAAACCAGGTTAATGGAAAGCTTTATTTTTAATTAAAAAAACAGTAAAACAGGGAGTTTTCATGGTGGTGCAGTGGAAACAAATCCAACTAGTATCCATGAGGATGTCATTTTGATCCCTGGCCTCACTCAGTGGGTTAAGGATCATGGTGTTGCCGTGAGCTGTGGTGTAGTTCGAAGATGCAGCTCGGATCCTGCATTGCTGTGGCTGGGGCGCAGCTCAGCAGCTGTAGCTCTCATTCGTCCTCTAGCCTGGGAACCTCCATGTGCCCCGGGTGTGGCCCTAAAAAGCAAAAAAATAAAAATAATAAAAGATAAAAATAAAAAATGTACGTTATAACTGTACAACACACACTGACATTTATAATCAATCTAGAATAATTAAAATCTATTTTAATTAAAATCTAGAATAATTAAAATATATAACACTAAATCTATTAAAAATAAAGTTTAATAAATGCATACAACAGGCATGTTCCTATTGGAAGTGCATTTTCTGAATCACATCCTTCCAAACACATATTTACCTGCTGCCATCAAGGGCAGGGAGGCGGGGGTCGGGGTGGGGGGGACCTGGACCAGCCAGGAGAAGCACACCTGAGCACGGGGTGGGGGGAGGTACCAAAGATGCACACTGCTGCCCGGCCACCACTCACCTAAGACCCCCTCCAACTTCCCATCAAGCCAGGAGGTAAGCATCCCTTCCTCTTCCCATGCCCTTCCGGCTGTACCCACCCCCCTTCCACCACAAACCCCACATGCCCCCTGGGTGTGAGCAAACCCAACCTCCCATTTCTGCCAATGCCATGCCTCCTCCGGACGTGGACCAGACCTGAGGTCAAAGGTATCCTCTCTTCTGTGAGCCCTGACCCACAGCAGAGGGATGGCCCTGGACCCCCCACAGCCCCTCAGAAGGAGGCTGTGGGGGAAGGGGTACAGAATGAGAGGGGTCAGTGGCCTGGTCCCTATTGCCCAGAGCCTGAGTCTTGGGTTAACGAGGACACAGCCAGATAGCTACACACTGACCCAAAGATGCAGCCAACTGAACCTTTCAAGGTGGAGGAATATCTTAATTACATGTCTTGAATCCAATTTATATTCGGCTTCATCTATTTCTTAATAGATCAGGGACAAGCCTGCCACATGCAATTTATCTTCATGGACACCCGGCCAGTCCTCAAAGTCTGTAAACATCAAACGCAGCACTAAAACCAGCACGCCTCTCGGCATGTTCCACACCACCAGGCAATGCTCCTTCCCGCTCTGCTGTGGCTTCACTCTCTCCACTCACTTCTGGACCCATTTCCACGCTCATTCCCTCGTAAGCCGTGGCTTTTCCACTAAGTGGCTCAGAACCACCAATGAGAGCACCTCTCCCACCTACAGGCACTGAGGAGACGCGGAGGACAGGAGACCCCGATCAGCCACTGCTTTTCACTCTGCGGACCCCCCTTACTCTGGACTTCAGTTTCCTTGAGTATAAAATGAAAGGATGGGGAGTTCCCAGTGTGGCTCAATAGGTTAAGGATTCGCTGTGGACTCGGTGAAGATGTGGATTCGATCCCTGGCCTTGCTCAATGGGTTAAAGATACAGTGTTGCCATGAGCTGTGGTGTAGGTGGTGGCCGCAGCTCAGATCTGGCGTTGCTGTGGCTGTGGTATGGGCCAGCAGCTGCTGGTCTGATTTGACCCCTGGTCTGGGAACTTCCATATGCTGCAGGTGCGGCTCTAAAAAGCAAATAAAATAAACAAAATAAATTAAATAAAGGGACGGAAAATCAGCACACTCACTGTTCCTATCTTTTCTCTGCATCAACCACAAGCAAAAGTCATTCTCAAAGATGGGTGGGTGAGGGCAGAGCTAGAATTCTGTTCACTGGCTGGGGGAGCAGTTCACGAGGGGAGAGAGAACCAAATCAAAACAGCTAAGCAGCCCGCAGATTAAAGCCACTTCTGAGCTGCAGGCCCCAGTCCTGGTCCCGAGGGGGCTGCTTCACCTCAGACTCGAAGACCGAGAAGCCAGGAGTTTTCTGTTCATGTTCATTCCTAAAGTGAAGAATTTCAAGTACCAGGGAACCTTCCATTCAACCAGAGGCAGGAGGAGGGGGCTTGAGGGGACATGTTTAGATCTTTCCGAAGCTGTATAAGGTCATCCTTGAACTAAACACCAAAGAAACACAGAGCTAGACATGTAAGAAGAACACATAGTGATTAAGGCAGAAAACAACGGAAAAATGTCCCCCCAGATGCAAACTATGACCTCAAACTAAGCATTGAGGTCCTACTGTACAGCACAGGGAACTCTATCCAATCTGCTGGGATAGATCATGATGCAAGATAACAGAAGAAAGGGAATGTATACATAAGTCAGGCTGGGTCACTTTGCTGTACAGCAGAAATTGGCACAATATTGTAAATCCACTCTGCTTGAATTTTTTTTTTTTGTCCTTTTGCCTTTTCTAGGGCCACTTCCGAGGCATATGGAGGTTCCCAGGCTAGGGGTTGAATTGGAGCTGTACCCACAGGCTTATGCCAGGGCCAGGATCCGAGCCGCGTCTGCAACCTTCACCACAGCTCACGGCAACGCCGGGTCCTTAACCCACTGAGCAAGGCCAGGGATCGAACCTGCAATCTCATGGTTCCTAGTCGGATTCGTTAACCACTGTGCCACAACGGGAACTCCCCACTCTGCTTTAATTTTTTTTAAAAAATTTTTAAAAAGAAAAACCTCCCCCAGAAGGTCACTTGCACACATTTGAAGGCACTAAGTTCACACATCATTAACGCATGCGTAGGATAAGAGTGGGAAAACGTTTTAAATTGCCAACTTCTTCCAAAGGTCTACTCCCATCAATGTTACAGATAAACCGAGGCCCCCCAAATGCTGCTTAATCCAGTACCATTAACAAAGAGTACCATCCTGAAGACCAGCACAGGTAATGAAAGGAAAATGTAGTCAATGATCACAGCCTCTATCCAACGTCCTGAAGGCGCTTTCAAGAGGTTTTCAAAAGAAGTCATAATAGTTGCAGAAATGAGTTAAACCTAGGAATGTGGTGATCACTTTGAATAAAAAGGGATCATTGAGAACTATGTCTAGATACTCATGTCGCAACAGAAGAAAGGGTGGGGGAAAAAACTGTAACTGCAATGTATACATCTAAGGATAACCTGACCCCCTTGCTGTACAGTGGGAAAATTAAAAAAAAAAAAAAAAAGGGATCGGGATGGAATGGGAGTTTGGGGTTAACAGACCATTAAGTTTAGAATGCACGAGCAATGAGGTCCTACTGTACAGCACAGGGAACAATATCCAATCACTTGGGACAGACCCTGATGGACGATAACATGAGAAAAAGAATGCGTATATCTGTATGACCGGGTCACTTTGCTGTACAGCAGAAATTGGCACAATATTGTAAATCAATTATTTAAAAAAAAAAAAAAAAACTAGCAGATTAAAAAAAAAAAAAAAGAGGTTGATGCCAAAAACAATCAATGGATGTATATCAGAGTGATGTTAAGAATAACCAGATCGGCGTTCCCGTCGTGGCGCAGTGGTTAACGAATCCGACTAGGAACCATGAGGTTGCAGGCTCAATCCCTGCCCTTGCTCGGTGGGTTAAGGACCTGGCGTTGCCGTGAGCTTGGTGAAGGTTGCAGACTTGGCTCAGATCCCAAGTTGCTGTGGCTCTGGCGCGGGCCGGTGGCTACAGCTCCGATTCAACCCCTAGCCTGGGAACCTCCATATGCTGCGGGAGCAGCCCAAGAAATGGCAAAAAGACCAAAAAGAAAGAAAGAAAGAAAGAAAGAAAAACCAGATTGTATGAGCATAAAGGGAAACGTCTGCAACCCAACAAGAAAAATAAAAGACTAACTTTCTTAGGTCTGTCACCCTGAGGATGTGACATGCTCGCACACAAGAAACACGCAATAAGTGTTTTCTAAACGAATAAATGAAGAATTAATTCCTTAAGGCAAGTACTATAGGATAAGGAGGTCACCACTCATTTAATTCATGAGTCCATGCAAGACTCACTAGTGAGCATCAAGAGCCAGGAATGGAAGCCAGATCTTCTGATTGATTATTAGTCATAGCTTCCTGTATTGTGGAATTTCTCGAATTCAGAGTGATTAGAATTCTTTAATTGGATATATAACTCAAGAATCTACTCAATCATGAATTAGGTAGTACCCGATAAAAGTTAATTGGTAAGTGGCTTATATAATCAATGTGGTTTCTTTCTTATCTTGAAAACTTGTGTTTCTGAAGCTTATAATTAGATCAAAAGATACCCGATGGAATAATACTCAGCAAATCCACCAGGATACAAAACTGCTTAAATGGTATCATGACATTGCTTGTCACTACACATAATAGAATACAGGCATCAGTCATTAAAAATATTTTGAAACAGGGAGTTCCCACTATGGCTTAGCAGTAACAAACCCAACTAGTATCCAACTAGGTTCAATTCCTGGCCTCGTTCAGTGGGTAAAGGATCTGGCATTGCCGTGAGCTATGGTGTAGGTGCAGACATAGCTCGGATTCTGTGTTGCTGTGGCTGTGGCTGTGGCTGTGGCCAGCAGTTGTAGCTCCAATTCAACCCCTAGCCTGGGAACTTCCATATGCCTCAGGTGCAGCCCTAGAAAACAAAACAAAAAAAAACAAACCAAAAATAAAACCAAAAAAAAAAAAAAAAAACCAACCAAACACACACACACACACACAGAAAGAATATTTAATGGCACTAGAAAATACCATGATATATTAAGTGGATAAGCAGGATACAGAACATTACACACATGGTCCAAATTTTTAAATTTTATACATTAAAGAGAAAAGAGAAATGGAAAAGGAGAGCAAATATTTCAGAGCACCAATTATATATATAATTGTACATTTATTGTATATTTATAATTGTATAATTATATACATGCATATTTGGAGAGCTGAACTACAGATGACTATTTATTCATATTTTGTACATGTCTAGCTAGCTAGTTTGTGTCATCGATTTTTCTTCTCACATTCTCAAAAAAGCTTATACAGTTCCTCCTTTTCCACGGAGTAATACAGAAATTACACCTTTAGTCAATGTGATAGTTTTCCTGTCTAAACGTAAAACCCTATAATTTTAAAAGCTGCTTCAATTAACAATGGAAATAGAACATAATGGAGTTTTCCCCCCAGTAGCCAGCAATAGAACTTTTCACTGAAGTTTAGAGGTTAAGGATAACCCAAAACAACGTTAAACAAAATGTAAACTGTATATTTCTTTCCTAAATACAGACCTCTAACAGTGATTCCAGGACATATTAAATAGCTGTTTAGTGAAACTGAGAATGCTAACCTCTCATCACGTACATTACTTATAAAACATACTATTAATAATAACTGAACGCATATAAAGATGGGCCACAACTACCTATACTAGAGCGCTCTGTGGACTGGCTGCCAGAACTCCAGTCAGCCACCCCTCAATGCCATCATGGGAACCTGGCTTCCTTCCTATAAAACTAGGGAACTGGCTCTTAAGCGTCGTGTCTCAGAGAGGAGGCATAAGAATGAAATTACATTACGTAAAAACATGATAAACACATAAGGTGTTACAATTATGATCATCTGATCATCGATCTAACTTGGAATTTCCTACACCATGTTAAGATTGTTTCAATCAACAAAGAAAACACAACCATACAAAATCTATGGGTTGCAACAAAAACAGTCTCAAAGGGAAGTTCATAGCTATTCAGGACTTCCTCAAAAAACAAGACTGTCTCACTCAGTCTTTACATTTGTTGAGCCAGGTCTAAGGGTCATTTCTCACCACTGAAGCCTCAGATTTAATACTATATTTATGGTCTTAGCAGAGTTCTTTAAAATAGAAAATAAGGGAGGTCCCACTGTGGCACATTCCCTCTGGGTGGCTTGGGTTTGATCCTCGGCCCAGCGCAGTGGGTTAAGGACCTGGCATTGCCACAGTTGAGTCTTGGATTCGACCCCTGGCTAGGGAGCTTCCACATGCTGAAGGTGCAGCCAAAAATAAACAAATAAATAAATAAAGGGTGAAACGTACAACCTAATACTGATTATCCCACAAGCAAAATGTGTCTGGACTCTATTAAAGCACTGACTAAATCATTATGATGATAACTCTTCCCAGAATGCTAAGAGTGAGAAGCAAGGTCAGACCGTCCAGATAAAATGGAAAAGTGCAGAAAACCGTCCACGGATACCACCCACCCTTGCCAACAACACAGAGCCTCCTCCTGCTGGTATTCTGGCTTCCTTCCTTCCTTCCCCTGAGACGCCTGGACGCTTTTCTGTGGCTGTCACATGGTGTGGAGCTGGCCCACCACCTTCCCTGGCTCTCCTCGTCCACGGGTCGCAGCCCTGCAGCCCGTGTCCCCCCTTCCTTCTGCAGGCCCTCGTTCCTCTGCATGGTTTTTAAAGCATTCGTCAGTAAGCATTTAGAATAAAACCACATATGGCAATTTGGTGAAGATCAATTTTTCCTGGCCCCAAGTGCTTCCTTTCTCCCCAGCTTTTTCCGAAGGAAATACTGACTGACTGGAAAACACGATGAAGGCTGGTGGGGGTGGGCAGAGGGTGTAAGTGACACAGTAATCTGTCACCTGAAGCAGGCCCTCCATTAATTTCTGACTAGAAATATGAGAAATATGAGGCTGGGAACAATGGTGCTTGAATGTCTTCAATGAAATGCTAGTTAAAAAAGCATTTTTGGAGTTCCTGTCATAGCTCAGTGGCAAATGAACCCGACTAGCATCCGTGAGGATGGGGGTTCAATCCCCGGCCTCGCTCAGTGGGTTAAGGATCTGGTGTTGCTGTGGGCTGTGGTGTAGGTCGCAGACACGGCTCGGATCCCACATTGCTGTGGCTGGGGTGTAGGCCGGGAGCTACAGCTCCGGTTCAACACCTAGCCTGGGAACCTCCACATGCTGTGGGTGTGGCCCTAAAAAGACAAAAGACAAAAAAAAAAAAAAAAAAAAAAAAGACATTTTATTCTGTTTATCTTCTTAATTCTACTGAAACACAAATTTAAATTTCTAGGTAGTTTTCAAAATAGAAAAGCATGGAGATGAAGTAACATGTTTTTTGGCTGTTTGTTTTGGCCCCACCCATGGCATGCAGAAGTTCCTGGACAGGGACTGAACCCACACCACAGCGGTGACAAACCAGATCCTTAACCGCTAGGCCACCAAGGAACCCCCAGTATATCTGCTTTTCCACAAGAAACATAAGGCATTTTGCTTCTATAATTTCGAATTCTTCAATCCTTTTTCATTTTTCAAAGAAAAGTATAAAGACTAAGTTATCTGTAGTAACGAAGTTGTCACAGCTTCTGAAATTGCTCAAATGACACTACAAATGTCTTCATAACCATAAGCCCTCCCTTTAAAAGGGATAAAATTCAAACTATATACAAAATCAAACTCTGAATTTCACTCACTTGGCATTTTATCTACCAAGCATTTTCAATATTCTCTCGTTTCCATTATAAAGTTATCACAAAGATCACACAAGTGAACAACCATATACTTTCTCCTAGCAAAGGCAACCCATGGTGTTCCAGCATTCATAAACATCTACAGGCCGTGGCAGTTCCAAATACACTCCCAAAAAATCAAGTAATCAGTCTTGGTCTTCTACCCCATTACTCATGTTTTTACAACTTAAATATGATCATTTACCCTCCAGGTAACTCTAAGTGGCAACGCAAAACTGTAGACATTATGTATATACAGCATCACGCCTGGGCTAGAGTCACATCACCGTAACAACAATTTTATAAAAAATTATACAAATGACTTTTTCAGTAGCCCTACATCTGATGACATCTTAAAAGAAGTAATTCGATACCCTAAGCATTTAACTTTCACATGTTTTGCAGGACATGGGCTACTAATTTCAGCCTATCCTTAAAATAGAACGCTTCACCTAATTTTAGACTCAAGTGTTATAAAGCATCCTAGTTGCCAGCTAACTGGACCCCTGAACTGCAGCAGCATATGTTGATACTAAAGCAAACTGTCAGATTGTTGAACTCTGAGCCACCCCACGCACGTCCATGCAGTTGGTCCACACAGCATATGTGCCCCAAACAAAACAGGGCTTAAGAAAAACATGCCCGAGTGAAAGGAAATAATCAGGGCAGAATTTATTCAAATAACATCTGTGATGTGCAATGGTTCAAAAGTGTCAAAAGCAGGTAACAACATAAAAAGGCTACTAACCACGTGCCAAACACCTATCTGATAAAGAACTGTCGCTGATACAAAGGACACTTAAAACTCAACACAAAGAAAGTAACCCAATTCAAAAGTAGGCAAGAGATCTGAATATACAACTCACCAAAGGAGAGATACGGATGCAAATAAACAAATGAACAGATGTGCCACATCATACGTCATTAGGGAAATGTTAATCAAAACGGTTCAACACCACTACACACCTACACACCTATCAGAATGGCTAAAATCCAAAACACTGACAACGCCAAATGCTGGTAAAGATGTGGTCAACAGAAACCCTCACTCACTGTTGGTGGAAACAAAAAATGGTACAGCCACTCTGGAAGACACTTCAGCAGTTTCTTATAAGGCAAACACAGTCTCACCTATGAGCCAGCAGTCATATTCACGGGTATTTACCCAAATGAGCTGGAAAACTTACATCTACACAAAAACCTGCAGGCAAACCTTTATAGCAGCTTTATTCAAAACTGACAAAAGTTAGGCATTCCCGTTGTGGCTCAGTGGTCAACGAATGCGACTAGGAACCCTAAGGTTGAGGGTTCAATCCCTGGCCTTGCTCAGTGGGTTAAGAATCTGGCATTGCCATAAGCTGTGGTGTAGGTTGCAGACGCGGCTCGGATCCCGAGTTGCTGTGGCTCTGGTGTAGGCCGGCGGCTACAGCTCTGATTAGACCCCTAGCCTGGGAACCTCCATATGCCTCGGGAACAGCCCTAGAGAAGGCAAAAAGACAAAAAAAAAAAAACAAACAAACAAAAAAAAAAACTGACAAAAGTTGAAAGCAATCAAGACGTCCTTCAAAAGATGAATGAATAAACACACTGTGGTAAATCCATACAATGGAATATTATTCAGCAATAAAAAGAAATGAGCTGTCAAGCCATGAAGAAATACAGAGGAACCTTAAACACATATTCCTAAGTGAAAGAAACCAATCTTCAGAGGCTACATATTGTATGATTCCAACTACAGGAAGTTCTGGAAGAGATAAAACCATACGGAGACAAAGAAAGATCGCTGGTTGCCAGAGGTATGGGGATGAGGAAGATGAACAGGTAGAACACAGGATTTGGGGGCTGTTAAACTATTCTATATGATATTGCATGTCTATATGACCTTTGTCAGCTCCCAGAGAATTTTAATATTCAACATAGTCTTAGAAGTCCTAGCCATAGCAATCAGACCAGAAAAAGAAGTAAGAGGAACCCAAATTAGAAAGAAAGAAGTAAAACTGTCACTTTTGCAGATGACATGATACTATACACGGAAAATCCTAAAGACACCACCAGTAAACTACTAGAGCTCATTAGTGAATTTGCTAAGGTTGCAGGATACAAAATTAACATAGAGAAACCTATTGCATTTCTATACACTAACAATGAACTATCAGAAAGAAATTAAGGAAACAATCCTATTTACCATCGCATCAAAAAGAAGAAAATACCTAGGAATAAACCCACCTAAAGAGGTAAAAGACCTGTACTCAGAAAATTATAAGACACTGATGAAAAAGAAATTGGAGATGCTACAAAAGGATGGAAAGATAGACCATGCTCTTGGATTGAAAGAATCAATATTGCTGAAATGATCATACTGCTCAAGGCAATCTATAGATTCAGTGTAATCCCAATCAAATTACCAATGGCATTTTTCACAGACCTAGAACAAATAATTTCAAAATTTGTATGGAAGCCCACAAGACCCAAAATAGCTAAAGCAACCCTGAGAAAGAAAAACAGAGCTGGAGGAATCAGGCTCCTTGATCTCAGACTATAGTTCAAAGCTACAGTCATCAAAACAGTGTGGTACAGGCACAAAAATAGAGACATAGATCAGTGGAATAGAACAGAAAACCCTGAAAGAACTGTACAATGTGACTAACTCAAACTGGATCTTTAAAATACTGGTTCATCAGTGAAAACAAATGTACCATACCAATGTGAGACACCAGAGAGGAAATTGTGGGGAGGGAAAGGAACACATAAGAACTCTGTGCTTTCTGTTCAATTTTTCTGAAAAACTAAAACTGCTCTAACATATGGTCTATTTTTTAAAGCTACTGGCCTAGAAGGAATCAGAAGACCTGCATTCTTATGTCTACTTCATTCCCTGACCATATAACCTCTCCTGGTCAAAAAACTCCGTATGTCCTATTTTATCCCACCTGTATCAGCCCAGTGAGGTAGAAAGTGAGGGAGACTGGCCTCCCTAACTGTAGGAAGGATAAAATGAGCCACCGAGGAGTTTCCCTTCACGCCCCAAGTCAAGAATACAAACTGTCACACTTGCACAGGCAGAGCACAGAGAACTGTAACACTGAATATATGAGCGGGTTTTTAATTCCCTGGGACAATGGTATCTTTGTAGAATGTCTTTAATGCCAGGATTCACTGGGAAATATTTTCACCCACTGGAGAAAAATTGGGACTTTGTCAACTCTCTTTGACGATTCTTTCCAAGAAACATCTAAGGCATGTACGTATCAAAGCGGCCACATTCACTGGTGACATTTACCAAATTGAATTCTTTTTAAAATCCCCTCAATCTAAATACACACTGAAAAGGCTCCTACTAAAATTTTCTTTTCTTTTCCCAGATACCTATACATTTGAATTTAGCATCCAGCTAACATACAACCATTCAAGCTCAAAGTCTACTGAATATTTGAATAGAAATAAATCTCTATGAATTTTTAAACTATTAATTTTTACTTCATGCCTCCATTTAACACATCTCAGTTCTAGTATCCATCAAAATCAACAAGCTAATAAAAACATGCTCATAAACACTATTTCTGCAACATTTGCAAGTCAATATAACTAAACCCAAAATACATAGTTTATGTCAAACATACACTTGATATATTTAAATGTCCTTGCTAGCACTTTTAGCTATATGATTTTAGGAAAGTTAACTTCTCGATTTCCATATTGGTAAAATAGCAGTAATTCTAGTCAAGATAAAGAGTTATGAGATTTAGAAATGATAAGTAACTCATTTGCAATACCCAGTACTGTGGCTGACATATAAGCTGGTAGGCTTATAAATGCTAGCTATTATTTTTACTATTTTAAGTTAGAAAAGATTAACACATAAACTCAAGAATGGCTTAGAATTTATATTAAATGATCATATACCCACTGACCTTCTTATATTCCAAATAAAATGAACCCTACATATTTGCTAAAGTTTATGTAAAAAAAAAATTAAGGAGGGTTTTTTATTTTTAATTTTTATTTGTTTATTTATTTTGCTTTTTAGGGCCACACTTGTGGCATATGGAGGTTCCCAGGCTAGGGGTCCAATTGGAGCTACAGCTGCTGGCCTACACCACAGCCACAGCAACGCAGGATCTGAACCACATGTGCGATCTACACGACAGCTCAGGGCAACGCCAGATCCTTAACCCATTGAGCAAGGCCAGGGATTGAACCCATAACCTCATGGTTCCTAGCTGGATTCGTTTCCACTGTGCCATGATGGGAACTCCTAAGGAAGCTTTTTTTTTTTTTTAATAAAGCCAAACAAAAAAATTTATTGAAGTATATTAAAAGATGGGTTTTTCATCACTAATACTTCCAAAACTGATCTGAGTGGGACGGACTGTGAGTTTGGGTTGGTAGATGCAAACTATTACATTTTGATTGGATAGGCAATGAGGTCCTACTACACAGCACAAGGAACCACATTCAGTCTCTTGGGATAGAACAAGATGGAAGATAATATGAGAAAGGAAGAGAGAGAGAGAGTGTGTGTGTGTGTGTGAATCGTTGGGTCACTCTGCTATATAGCAGAAACTGGCACAACATTGGAAATCAACTATACTTAAAAAGAAAAAAAAGGATCTGAAACCAATCACTTTATTTGCTTTTAGATAACAGATTCACTGCTCTACAGTACTATAAACCACGCCCGGAGGATTCCCAACAAGAATACAGTAGAGTTAAATAGAACATTCCAGGTTTCTAGGTCACACTACTGCTGCATTTCTGAGGTCAAGCAAAACAGCACTGGCTCCATTTCTCTAACAAGGAAGGTCTAACAATGATTAATATTAAAAATTTGTTTCTAATGTTATGTCAACTATACCTCAATTTTTTTTTAATTTTTCTTTTTATGGCCACACCTGCAGCATATGGAAGTTTCCCAGCCAAGGGTAGAATGGGAGTTGCAGGCCGACACAGCCAGAGTAACGCTGAATCCTTAGCCCACTGAGCAAAGCCAGGGATCGAACCAGCATCCTCACAGAGACAACATCCGGTCCTTAACCCGATAAGCCACAATAGAAGCTCCAATTATACCTCAATTTTTTTTTTGTGTGTGTGTGTGTGTATGTCTATTTTTGCCATTTCTAGGGCCGCTCCCACGGAATACGGAGGTTCCCAGGCTAGGGGTCGAATTGGATCCATAGCCACCAGCCTACACCAGAGCCACAGCAATGTAGGATCCAAGCCACGTCTGTGACCCACACCACAGCTCACGGCAATGCCAGATCCTTAATCCACTGAGCAAGGGCAGGGATCGAACCTGCAACCTCATGGTTCCTAGTCAGATTCGTTAACCACTGCACCATGACAGGAACTCCTACCTCAATTTTTTAAAAAAGAAAATAAGCTGTTTCAATACCGTATTTTTTAATGACCACAGACTACGGATTGTTTACAAATTAAAAAGGAAACACTCCTGGTTTCTTGAACCAGAAATTCAACAGAGAAGCTGTTGCATCCTTTTCAGACGCCACCCACAGAGATGACCTGTCTGCCGTGCTGTCCATTCCCGAGGTTTTTCTGGGACCAGCCTCCCTTCCATCCCTCGCCTCTCCCTGTGCTCTGGCCCCCTGCTCTGTCTCCTGGTTTCCTGAGCCGCACTCCTGACTCAGCCCTCCACACTGCTAGCAGTTATCCTCCTGAGGCAGATCCCACTGGTAACATCCTGCCAGGAGCCATGAGAGTTCCCCTCCCTGCCTAGAGAAGACTCCCCAAAGTTGGTGCGAGCCGCGGCCCCCCAGGCTCTTTTCAATCTGGTCCACGGAGCCCACATCCATCTTCCCAGACCCTCAGCCCAGCCCTAACGTTCGCTAAAGTCTAAAACTGATCATGCACTTCAGCCAAAGTTTCAAAGAAGGTTCTGTGGCTGTACAAGAAGTGCAGCTGTCCTGAGGTTTCCCCCCCTGGTACCCGCACCCTTTCCGGGGGTAAAATCCTATTTGACTGTCAGGACACAGCTTTTCCCAACACCCAACCCAAGCAGAACTGTTTGCTCCCTCTTCTAAGAGAGGAGAAAGTAGGGTGGAAAACATAGCTGAGAAAATTGTATTAAAGGGATAAACAAATACATAAATTGTAAAAAGCCTTATTTGATCACTTACAGGAATAATGACACAGTTCAGCAAACGGACTGCTGCCTGAAATTCCCCTCCGGTCGTAAGCAGAATGAGATCTGTATAAATTACTAAGGGCTGAGAAATGGACACAGATCTTCTTCAAAAGCCGTGGTAAACTAACACCACACTGGAAATCAACCATACTCCCACGCAATTTTTTAAAAAAGAAATTGCCCCCCAAAATAAAATGAACCTAGATTATTAGAATACCCCAAAAGAAAGTCACTGTAGAGAGAGGAGCCCCAGGTAACAGAAGCGTCTGGGTTGCTTTTTAATTCATGTGAAATACCAAACGCTGAAAACCACAATGCTTCTCACTCAATTCATCAGGCTTATGGAGTCAAATAACCTTAGTGAGTTTTATACATTTTTACACTCAGTTGTGGAGCTAAAACAGGAAAGAACACAGTCAACAGTCAACTATATTCCAATATATATGTATTTTTTAATTAGTCAGGTTCCAGCAAACTTAGATACTGGGATTCCAGAAAACGCCAATCCTCTGTTAGACACGGGTTTAAAAGGGTTTGTCTTTCTTCTAAAAAAGATTTACTAGGAAGATTTGTGCCACTTTTTTGGGGAAAAAAAAATTACAGAAACAAGAAGCTTGTTGGTGCTGTTTTCCTCCATGAAATCTTAGCTATTTCAATTTTGAGATTTTTTTTTTTTTACAACTACTATGTCTTCCTTGATACTTTCCAACTCTGTGAATTAAAGAAAAACGTTTAACCTTTTTTTTTTTTTTTTGCTTCATTTTCTCTCTGTAAAATACGGGATAATAACAGTATTTCAAAATGTTATAGTGAAGATTAAATGAGTTATATAACATTTACTTAAATCAGAGCTTGAGAGAAAGGAAATAAAATCTGAATATTAATGATCAAAAAAAAAGGAACATGGGACAGCCCAGATATTCCATCTTTTGTGTCCCCTCTGCAACTTTCAAAGTTCTTCCAATCCCAGTCTCATGAACAGGCTCAGTTCAAGCTCTCCAGCTCCCACAGAGCCAGGCTCCTAGACCCAAAGGCAGAAACATACAAACGCCTCTGCCTGGCTGCAGAATAACATTAGAACATTGAGTTCTCACCATCTTGACTTACAAATCACTTATTACTTGAAATCATCATTAAGCCAGAAAAACAAGTACCTTTACATTACTCCAATAAAAAGTCTGAAAAAGCATATAGCTTGTCGGGGTCAGTGTACTGTACAGAAGAAATTGACACCACACTGTAAATCAACGGTACTCTAATAAAAATAATTTTTAAAAAAATCAGAAAGTTTGTTTTAAAATACAGCTCTCTAGGCCCCACTTCAAAAGATTCTGAATTAGAACTGGCTGAGGGCTGGGCAAAAGCATTTTTAGTCTCCACTGGTGATTCTGATGTACTGTCCTGTTTAGGAACTTCTGCTATGGATCATTATTACATTTTATATGATAAATAGGCTACCCTATTGTATTAAGGTGACACTCATTTTGATTTTTATTCCTAAATAAAAATGTCTTCCTCAACTCTAAAAATTTTGTTTTAATTTTTCTGAATTTAACAAAAGTAAAGAAAAAAGTATACAGCTTTTTTTGAAATTCTTAACTAAACTGAGTTGACTAACTTGTTGGAAAAACTGTACAAGGCTCAATCAGGACAGCAACAACAACACGACAAAGACTAAAGGAGCATGAGTGTGATATTTTGGGTTCAAAGTTAAATTCACCAAGAGTATCTAATAACTGGTGACATTCCTGAACTGATATGTGTTTCTTATGCTGTAAGGCAATGAACAAATTCCTCAGTCAATTTAAACCCTAATTATTTGGTAGCAATTACTTTTCAAATCCATGTAATAATAACACTATAAAATACTCAACTATGTCATCTGGAAAATCCTTGGACTCTCAGCTATTCTCTCCGACTACAGTGAAGTCAAATACGTGTTATGGTTATTAACGTGTTCAGACTTTAGGTTTCCAATTTCAGGACAGACATTGCCGGTTGCAAACGCAATATCCATTCTCTCTTCTTCTTTTTTTTTTTTTTTTTGGTCTTTTTGCCTTTTCTAGGGCTTCACCTTCAGCATATGGAAGTTTCCAGGCTAGGGGTCCAATCGGAGCTGTAGCTGCCGGCCTACACCACAGCCACAGCAACTCGGGATCCGAGCTGCGTCTGCAACCTACACCACAGCTCACGGCAATGCTGTATCCTTAACCCACTGAGCAAGGCCAGGGATCGAACCCGCAACCTCATGGTTCCTAGATGGATTC
Organism: Sus scrofa; assembly: GCF_054392235.1. NCBI lineage: Eukaryota > Metazoa > Chordata > Mammalia > Artiodactyla > Suidae > Sus > Sus scrofa. The sequence continues at coordinate 37,492,555 of NC_139389.1, read as the reverse complement.
ATTAACCACTGAGCCACGACAGGAACTCCAATTCTCTCCTTATTCTTTACCAACAGAACATCAATTCTGTTCAGGAACTAAATGAGGCCAGCTGAAATGTATGTATTTTCCTAGTCTACCTTGCAGACAGCAGTGGCCCCTGTAACAGTTTTGGCCAGTGAAATATAAGCTAAAAGTGCTCAGTGGGCTTCTAAAAAAAGCTCTTCAAAAGGAGGCAGAATCAACCAGTCTGCATCTTTGGATCTTTGTCCTTGCACTTCCTCTTCTTCCCGTGTGGAAATGAAATGCAAAGGGTGGAAGAGCAGCAGCCATCTTGTAATGAGAGAATGACCATATGATGTACCACAAGTGGCAGAGAAGAAATAATAGGAGTCTGGATCCTACCGCCAAATTGAGGTGCCCTACAGCCTGGCCGTCCTAGCTGGGGCCTCTCAGTCCCCAAGGAAAAAAAAGCACACTTTTTACTGGAGCGATGTGAAGATGCTTACTCTTCTGGCTTAATGATGATTTCGGGTAATAAGGGATAGGACATCATCTGTTTTCGGCTCCAAACAGCCCAACACAATCTTAACTAACACTCATTACCGGATTAAGCCTATTTCATTTTTTAAGAGCAAAGAGAAAGCCCAGACCAATGTTGTTATAACTAGCTACAATGTAACACTATCACGATGGAGCCCAGTTAAAGGTCACTTGTTATACAACTGACCATGAAGCCAACATGAGCAGATGAAACCTGAAATCAAGTTTCTGCAGAATCTCAAAGCCAGCTGAAAACCACTCCGTACCAAAGGGACAAAGTTCCCAGAAACCTTTACACTCCAGCTTTCAATTCAACTGGCACCAGGGTTAGTTTACACAGCAAAAAGGCAAGATTTTGACCATTCACATATACACCAGTAGGCCATAAAACTGAACTGAAAATGACCACTACGGCTGGAACAGTTCTCATTTCCTTCAGTCACCAAGCCCATGAGTGGAATCACACTGTCCTGATGAGAGGAGAAAAAGCATTTACTCAGCGTTTCCGTGGAAAACCGAACATGATGCCTTTTTTCTTAACTGAAGAGGGTTCTTAGTCATATATACATATATATGCAGTTATTGATAAATAAGAAATCTGCCACTCAGCTTTCATAAAGAATAATAATGAAACACTTTTTACAGTTGTCTGGGGATAACCAATACATTTCCAGATCACTGGAAAAATACCCATTCTCTTGGACCAAAATAACATCCCTTCCTTGTCAATTAAGTCTAAAATGTATAGAACAGAATTTCTTGGGTTCACATTAGTGATCTCATTTTCACACTTAACATCATCAATTTTATTTTTTTAATACTCTCTTTCCTTTTCTTTTTTTGGCTACACACCCACAGCATGCAGAAGTTCCTGGGCCAGGCATCGATCCCTCATCACCGCAGTGACAATGCTTTTCTGTTTCCATACAAATTTTTTAAGTATTTTTTCTACTTCTATGAGAAACGCCATCAGTATTTTGGTAGGGGCTACAGTGATCCTTAACTCACTGAACCACCAGGGAATTACAACATCAATTTTTTTTTTTGTCTTTTTTTTTTTTTTGCCTTTTCTAGGGCTGCTCCTGCGGCATATGGAGGTTCCCAGGCTAGGGGTCGAATCGGAGCCATAGCCGCCAGCCTATGCCAGAGCCACAGAAACTCAGGATCCGAGCCACCTCTGCGACCTACACTACAGCTCACGGCAACGTTGGATCCTTAACCCACTGAGCAAGGGCAGGGATCAAATCCGCAATCTCATGTTTCCTAGTCGGATTCGTTAACCACTGCGCCATGACGGGAACTCCCCCAATTTTTTAAAGTAACAATGTATTGAGGAGTTCTGGTGTTGTCACTGCTGCGGCTCAGGTCGCTGCACTGCTGTGGTGTGGGTTTGATCCCTGGCCCAGAAACTTCTGGGATGGCCGTGGGTGTGGCCAAAAATAAATAAATTAATTAAATTAAAATTTTTTAAAAACAAGAAAGAATGCGTTGAGAAAACAAAATCTTACAATGATAGGCTCAGACAGCAGAATTTCAGGTTATAATGATAGCCAATTAATGTTAATAATATAATAACATATAATAATTATAGAAACAGTGTGTATGTTAGTTTTCTTATATTGACAGGAAAGACAAGAGGGATGTCCTGTATCTTTTATGCTAAGCTACTAAAAATGATTTACAGTCCATGATAAATATGCCGGATAATTCATGACAGACATCAAAGAAAGTCAGTGACAAGGGCAATTTCTAGCATAAACCATAATAAAGAAATATCTTTTATTTGTAAATAAATGCTTTTATTCCTGCTGACGGTGGTAAGCTGCAAAGTAATGTGATTTTTTTTTTTTTTAGTCCAGTGCCTGGACTATCCTGGTAACAAGTATGTTTTAGAAGGAAGGAGTCTGGAATATAAATCAGAACACTGCAGTCTTCTTTGCAGCAAATAACTCGCTGTGTTCTTCTCATTCAGCAAACCAGTTGCCTATGTTCACTCAGAAGTAAAAGACCAAAGCAAGACACCAGAATAGACCACACCATAAATAATTAGGGTTCACTCGCTCTCCAATATGCTTGTTTCTCTACAGAAGGTGAGGTCTGAAGTCCTTCCAAAGCCATGCGAGGACCAAGCCTAAGGAACTCTCAACTTCGACCCCCAATATTCAGAACAGCTAACAGTATAGATCACTGGAATTCGACATTTCTGTTGACAGACAGACTGAATTTGGTCCAGCTGACCCCACCACTTACACATTCAACAGCTGGGGCACAGGATCACTCGGCAACCTGATCATACTCCAGCCAAATGCCGAGTCATCCTGTAACCAGGGGACTTTGTCAGAAATGAAAATCAGAACAAGCTCTTAAGTTCAAATAGGAACATACAACGTTCCCAACAATGCATGATTTCAGAAAGTGGAACAACTGTACTTTGAAAGTTGAGTGAACTGACACTCCCCATTCAAAGCCTACAATTCTTTTCGGATTAGATCAGCCCCGCAGCAAGGCATCAGGATAAGCGCCCTAGTGAAGTCATCGCACTGGATACTGATGGGAAGTCACAACCGGCTTCAAAACACACAGGGAAACAATGAGTTTTCCAGGTCTCCAGCATTTCACGTAATACACTGGCCAAAACGCTTACTCTCCTTTCCAAGACCAGATGAAGCACAGCACATCGATAGAGCCCAGGACAAACTGATGACCTAAGCATTTTCCAACCACAAAGACAATGCAGCAAAAGTGAAGTTTTCACTTTTTCAGTGAAACTGGGGACCCTATGTTTGAAAAAGTCTCCATGTCAGTGTGATACTGATCACTAGGTTTTATTTAAAATGAGGTGCAGTGAGAACCGCAATGGCCTGCCTATCGTTAATTTCCTTTTCTTTCCAAAGGCAAAGAAAAACCACCTTTTAAATAACTGTACACAGTCTGCTTCTTCAAGGCAGGTCAAATCAGCACTTTGGTTATTTCTGTTTTTAAAGTCACTTGAAATCACCCACATGTCATGGAGGTAAAACTTGATGGGATAAAAATTCATACGGCTTTTTTTTTTTTTTCCTTCTGAGAGTAAAAACTTTCGGCCTTTTCTCTTTCTGAAATTTTTCATGGCCTTTTTTCTTTCTGAAATCTTTTATGTTTTTCTTTCTTTCTCAAAGAGCACATGTGAACATCTTCAAGAAGGTTTAATAGTATACTGCGATATTTCTCATTTTCAAAGTTCTGGGACAACGGATGAAGAACCTTATTTTTAAATGGAAGGACAGATGTAAACATGAGCGTATTGCGACTGTACACATACAGATACTACAAATGGGCTTTAACCTAAAATATCGCTGCACTTGCTCGGTGGCAGCATTATACACAATAGAGTCTTGGCACAAAGGAATTCTGATGGTGCTGTTTACAGAATTCTACACGGAGTAAAAGAATGTCAACAACAAAACATGTTCCAGAAGGAGATGAAACATATACGCGGGTCGATTTTGAGCTTTTGGGGGTCTTGTACTGTCATTACTCACTTCAGGATGCTGTATTTTTACTTTCTACTAATAGAAAACTATTAATACGTGCACTTTAACCACAAAATCCCCATCCAACTGAATGAAACTGAGTTTCTTAAAACCAAAGCAAATATCCAAAAGATGCAAAACCACTTGAACGCAACCATGCAACTATTCACCATTACTATATATATATTAAGGCTCTTGAGCTATCCCTGGGTGTGGATCCTAAGAAGCCACAGTAAGGAGACCTTCTGCTACACACTGAAAAATAATTTCCAGAGACAAAAAAGACCCTTTCACATGAGAAGGTGCCCTTTATCTAACGCTGTATTTAATTATAAAGCCAAAGTAAACATAATACTAAAATATCAATATTTACCAGGTTGGCATAGAATTTCCCCCACATAAAGGACAGGCAGAAAGACATGTCAAAATGTACTCCTTTACATTTAAATTCACAAAGGACTCGCTGACGAAAGTCATTCATCACACCATCCAATATTATTTATGATACGTAAAAATAGATATATAGTCACATACCATAAACTTTTTTTCAAATAAAACCATTTTAAGAAAAACGATTTGGTGGTCGTCTCAGTTATTTATTTTAGAACTCAAGAACCTTTTTTTATAGGGTTAACCAATACCCCACACCAAGCAAGAGCACCAATGCCTTAGTAATCCCATGGCGAATTCATCCGTACCCACCCTCCCAGGAAGAATTATGATGAAGCTTAGTGCTTAAGAGCTTTTGCAAGGGAGAGAAAACGCAACGTGCTTCTTGGAAACCAAACCCCTCCCCCCCACACCGCCCATCCTAGGGCGTCTCCAGGCCGTCGCCCACCTCACCACCCTCCCTGCGAGGAGATACTGAACCCCATCCAAAAAAGACATGGTCCATTCCCAAGACTGGTCCAGACACCTGTTATTTGTGCCCAAGCAGCGGTGGCCCGGTTTCAGCCAAAGGGTCACCCCGCCGGTCCCTGCCAAGCCCTGCTGCCCGAGCGCGGGGGACTACATACCTTTATACCTCTCCAGGACATCCTCGTAGGCCTGGAGGTACTCCTGCTCCTCCACGTACAGGTAAGCGGCTGGGGAGAGGTACCCCGCCATGTCCAAGTTTATCTAAGCGATGACTAGCCGACTCCCCTCTCCCGATCGAACCCGATAGGATCGCAATCAGCAAGACGCAGGCTTGGGAGCGGAAACGCGGAAACAGGTCAGGCTGGGGCGCAGAGCGGGGGCGCAGAGCCGGGGGGGGGGTGCGCAGAGTGGGGGACGCAGAGCCGGGGCCGTGGGGGAGGCAGAGCCCGGAACCCGCCGGGGAGACGCCCAGGCCCCCTGGCGGGCAGCGGGTGCGGGGCCGCCCGGCCCCCGGGAGCCGTAGTCCCTCTCGGGTTTCAGCAGCGGCCAATCTCGGCTAACCCGGGGGAGGCGACCGGCAGCGCCACGCCGCGCGGAGGAGCCTGGAGCCGGGCAGGGGCAGGCGGGGGACCGCGGGCGCCGGGACCCTCGGAGACCGTGGCGGCCGCCACCCTGGCCCTGCGGTGGGCGCCTGCTCGGGGCCGGGAGGACGCGCGCGCTGCCACCGCCCGGAATGCTGCGCGGCGCATCTGCAGCATTTCCTGGCCGCCGCGCCGCAGACACTCGCCCGCACCCCGGGGAGAGGGAGGGAGGGAAGGAGGGAGGGCGGAGAGAGGGAAGGAGGGCGGGCGGAAGGGAGGGGGCGAGGCTCGCGGTCAGCGCCCCGGCTGGCTCGGCTCCGACCCACGCCGCCCTGCCCCTCCCGCAGGCAACGCCGCGGCGTCGGGCCCCCTCCCCGGCCGGCCCACCGGGTCCAGCGCGCGGCCAAGCCCGCCCACCCCGGACGCTGGCCGGCCCGCCCGGATCCCAGGGGCGAGGTTGCTATTTGGGACCCACAACAGGTGCCTGGGAAACAAAGCCGCGGATCGCCGGCCCCGGCGCACGCAGCCCCCGCGGGGCTCGGGAAAGAAGAGGACCCAGCTGGTGGCACCGAAGGGCCAGGTCCCGGCGGCAGCGTGGGCAGAGGGCCGGGGGTCCGCCCCCGGGCGCATCTGGGAGTAGGGGGTGGGGGGGCTCTGCAGGTGGCCCCGCACAGCAGGGCTCGACAGCCTGGGGGCGCCTGCGCCTGCGCGCCCCGCGGCCCGGGGACCAGCCGGCGGTCCCTCCCTTCCGCCCCCCAGAGCCGGCCGGCGCATTTGCCGCGGCGCTCGGGGAAGTCGGCCACCGCCGGTGTGGACCCACCGCAGCCCGGCGCACTGTGCCTCCTCCTTGCCCCCGCCCGTCTCCCTCCCATTTTTCACGCCGCACAGCACTGATATCCGCTGAATGTGAGTAACACGGGTGCAGTTCCTCTCGCGCTGACATATCATATACTAAAGTGGTGCGTTAAGGGGCCACTGGAGGAACCCGGCGGTAGCCAGACCCGTAACCGGGTGTGTTGGTGAGTACTGACGAGGTCAGGCGGCCCTGGATGCGACACGGCCAAATCACTTATCCTCTTTTCATCAGTAAAATGAGGTGAGAATAGTGCCTACCTCATAAAGCTGTGATACTGAGCAGTTCTATAAGTGTTGGCTGTTATTATTATTAGATGAACCAGCTCATTACTGACCTCCGTTTTATGACAGCTTCACCTCGGCCCACATCTTCCCTCCCTATTGCTTCCTTTCATAAGTACTGACCTTTTGTCCTTGATGATTCTTTTTTTCTTTTTCAATGTTGAAAATCTGGACCGTCTTCCATTAACTGTTAGATGGGAATGTATACAGTTTTTTGTTTGGGCCACACCCGCAGCATGTGGAAGTTCCCAGCCAGGAATCAAACCTGGGCACAGCAGTGACCCAAGCCACAGCAGTGATAATGCTGAATCCCTAACTGCTAAGCCACCAGGGAACTCCCCAAACTGTATATTCTTGAATAAAACTCGCTTGAGGTAGAACTGGAAAGCTTTACTTATCAGGAATTGGCCTATTGTTGTTACTCCAAACAAAGCAATACCATGCTTCTTTTTCTCTCCTGACCACACTGACTGGCTTACAAGCTGAGTTTGAGCCGACATCCCGCTCAGCCTTTATAGGATCCCCAGAGTTTTCTTGCAATTTGGCACACGTGTATATGCACGTTATTCAGTTTATGGAGTAACAAACATGGACCATAGAGGACACCTTCTCGAAGTCAAAGTGTTAGCAGTTTGATCCCTAAGGGTCACTCCACATACAGACCACACATGTCCCCAAAGAAAGATCTCTCAAACCGGTCTCCCTCACAGTGAGTAGGTCACTGAGGGCAGACTCTGAGCCTTCATCACAAATTGATACCCAGTAGCAGCCAGTTTTGTAAATATAATCGTGGCACACTTACATGATTTTAACTGTCCTATAAGGAACCAGTCAAAATAAACAAGCAACATTTAGGGTTGTGGTTAGAAGTTTGTTGTTCCCATTATGGCGCAGTGGAAACGAATCCAACTAGGAACCATGAGGTTGGGGGTTCGATCCCTAGCCTTGCTCAGGGGGTTAAGGATCCAGCATTGCTGTGAGCTGTGGTGTAGGTCCCAGACGCAGCTCAGATCTGGCGTTGTTGTGGCTGTGGCGTAGGCCGGCGGCTACAGCTCCGATTAGACCCCTAGCCTGGGAACCTCCAGATGGCTACAGCTCCGATTAGACCCCTAGCCTGGGAACCTCCAGATGCCGCAGGTGCGGCCCTAAAAAGACAGAAAAAAAATAAAATTAAAAAAAAAAATCTTACAGGCTTTCCCCCATGTGTTCTTGGAATGATAATCAGGGATTGATATGCCAATAATCATAGTGTATTCCACTACGGAAATTCCAGAAGCACAGCAGTTAAGAGCGTGGCCTCTGGGATCTAAACTGCCTGAATTCAGATCCTCATTCTACTTCTTGCTATGACTATGGGAAGTGTCCCTCCTCTCTCAGCAGATTTCTGGACTGAAAAATATAGAAAATAATAGTACCTTCTTCACAGGGTTGTTGGGAAGCCCAAATAAGATAATGTATTTGGTGCCAATGAGGGCATCTGGCCATCAGTCAACTATCGTTTACAAAGTATTTTCCATGTGCCAAGGAATGTATAAAACGTTTTGCATTTACTACTTTATGTAATCACCAAAACCATGACCCTCTGAGAGAGAAAAATGAAGCTGAGAATTGTTCAGTAAATTGTGCAAGAGAACACAACTGGTGGAGTTCCCGTTGTGGCTCAGCAATAATGAACCCAACTAGTATTCATGAGGATGTGGGTTTGCTCCCTGGCCTCAATCAGTGGGTTAAGCATCCGGCATTGCCGTGAGCTGTGGTAGGTGGTAGGTGGCAGACGCGGCTCTGATCCCGAGCTGCTGTGGCGGTGGTGTAGGCTGGCAGCTGTAGCTCTTATTTAACCCCTAGCCTGGGAACTTCCATATGCTGCATGTGCAGCCCTGGAAAGCCCGGGGGGAGAAAGAAAGAAAGAAAGAAAGAAAAACAGAAAACACAACTGGTTAGTGATATAGCGGGAATGAAAGTCCCAAGTCTGACACTGCTAAGATCCTTCAAGTCTGACTCCAAGGAATTCACATGGAACAAATATCCATTTTTTAAAATAACGCTGTCACTAACAAACCATGTACCTTTACAGGTACTGAAAAACCCAACTTACAATATCCTGCAGGTAAAAACAGCAGATGGGTTTTGCTATGATGTTAAAGGCCTCCATACAGTGGGTACAAAGCCCCTTTCCTTCTGTTTGATCATGTCATTCTCACTTTGACCCTCGGGAGACAGAAAAGGTATATATATGATAGTCTCAGATTTTAAAATGAAGATGTGACAATAAATGCAAAAGCACTTTTAAAAAATATGACGTATCAGACATGTGACACCATGGCCAATAAGACATTCTGAAATGTAAATCTGGCTATGTCACTCCACTGCTTAAAAAATCTTTCAGTGATTCCCTCCGATTGAGAGCATAAATATAAATCGTCCAGTCTCCTCGGAACTGCCCGAAAGCATCATCCCAGTTGCTCCTCTTCCTTACAAATCCCAGGCTTTCTCTACACAGATGACTTGCAGTTTCCATTTGAACCCAGCTCCTGACTTCAGTGGCGCCATCCTCCTCTCAAGTGGCCCTCTCTTTCCCCCCAGTTCCATTCAGCTCCGGAAACCTCCCTTCAGGTAGCATTCCTGCAGGAACCTCCCAGGAACTTCCCCCACCTTCCTTCTCTGTCCAGGTTAATCAGACCCTCCTCTGGGTTTTTTTTTTTTTTTTTTTTTACTACAAGTACTCCTGTGAAGCCAATAACCGCCCCCCCCCCCGGAACTGTCTCAGCTCACCACTGTCCTGTAAGGCTAAGGCTCCTTTAAAGGCAGAACTGTCTGCCTGTCATCATTTTTTTCCAGGGGGGTCCATAAATACATCTTAAATGTGAATGACTTATAGGGAAGTTCCCAGGGCCAAGAATTGAACCCATGCCACAGCAGCAACCCAAGCCACTGCAGTGACAACACTGGATCCTTAATCCACTGCGCCAGGAGAAAACTCCCCTAGGGTCTTTTTGACTCTATACGTTTTCATTCAATTCTAGTTTCACAACCTTAAAAACAAGTGAAACTACCAAGCTGTCAGTGCCTTTATTACTAAGTAACAAAGGCTAGGACATCTTCACACCATGTCTGAACCTTGCCCCTTCTCTTAGTCTCTTATTGGGATGAACTTCACAGACAGCAGAGTTACAGGCAAAGTGTGAAAATCTCTAATAAAATTAGAGATTGAAATTTTTTTTTTTTTGGTGGCACCCGCAGCATGCAGAAGTACTGGGCCAGGGATCAAACCTGCACCACAGCAGCAACTGAGCCTCAGCAGTGACAGTGCCGGATCCTTAACCACTGAGCCACCAGGGAATTCCTGAAATCTTAATAGTATCTTTTCCATCTAATCCACTGCCCCAAATTCCCTCAGATGCTTTGTTCCCTCATCCTCACACTGGATGATCCGTGGCAAGTTTAACACATGGTCTATCTGAATTTCATATTTTAGCCATATTAGAATGAAACAGATATTTGTAGACTGGCCCTTGAGCCCATGCCCCACATATGATGATTGATTATGATTTTTGTGGCAAGAGCCAATTTACCAAGAATTTATTTTAAACACGGTAAAAAGTACACTTCCACACTAGGGCTGCTTATTCTGTTTGCTGCGTGGTTTTGTTCTTTTGGATTTGTTTTGTTTTTCTTTTTAGGGCCGCACCTGAGGCATATGGAAGTGCCCAGACTGGGGGTCGAATCAGAGCTGCAGCTGGCAGCCTACACCACAGCCACAGCAACACCAGATCGTTAATGCACTGAGCAAGGCCAGGGATTGAACCCTCATCCTCATGGATACTAGTCGGGTTCTTAACCCACTGAGCCATGACGGGAAGTCCTGGTGTTCAATTTGTTAAGAATTCATATCATCTTAAAAGTACGTAACTTGGAGGGCTCAAGTGCACCAACTTACTGCTGACCTCATGGCAAACATTTTACCACAAGCAAGACATGGCCCCTGCCCTCCCAGAGTCCCCACCTCCCCCTGGGTCTGCTGACACCAGCGCCTGTGTGCCCACTGCACCCCATCAGAACCCCCAGTTCCTCCACCCCTTCCCCACTGGCAGTGTACACGGCCGGCTACTGCCACCAGCTCCTCCTGACTTCGTGACTAGTGGTTTATATAATCTCGTTCCCACTGATGAACATCTGCCCTTCCTTCTCTTGTAATCCTTGCTTCTCCACTCATAGCCGAGTATCCTGTCTGCCACCTCTCGGAACTCTCAGGCCTGGAGGGCATCCTGTTTGATACCCAGCAACTTCTCACACACCCTCCTTTCGCCCCTCTTCCCTTTCGCCTGAGTCAAGTGTCGGGTGCCAGCACGTCTCCCGGCTCCCTTGGGTGTCCCAACAGGACAAGGAATCAGGCCTCTGTGACTAAACACTTTTGGGGACCTGCCCAGCTCTGCCCCCTGTCCAGGCCACCCCCACTCGCTCTCACTTGGCCCCCAACCTGTCTCCATCATTTCCCCATCCCCCTCGTCTTCAAAGGCCTGGGTGAGACCAGCCAGCTTCTCACTACGGAAGCCAGAAGAAGCTCAAGGCTGTTGCCCCAGAAACCCGGACTAGAGAACGGCTGGCTGGCGCTGTTTGTTTTTCCCGTAATCAGAAAATCCCGCTGGGGTGCGGGGGGACCCTCAGGGACTCTGAGCTGCCATGGTGGCTGGAATCTGATCTAGTCATTTCCACCCCCCACCTCCGCCCCAGCCTCCCAGAAACTGGATGAGAATCCACTCTGCATTAAGATTAAGGTGGAAGGCCAAAAAAAGTGAGAGGGAAAGGCCTGGGGGAGAGTGGGGGAGGGGGAAAGGCATGATCCGCCCAGAAAAAAAACAGGATAAACACCTGGCCTTTGGCCTTTGCAAGACAGCCCCCCAAAACACACCCCAACAACCCCATTACCATTTCTGAGGCGGAGGAAGACTGAGGGACACGGACCCTGAAAGCATAGCTCATTTACACACAAACCACTCGGGCCCTGCAGGCCTGGAGATAGATTTACACGCTGGGCTCAGCTTTCAGTTGGTGGAAGAAGCCACCACTTCTGAGACTTACCCAGTACAAGGGAACACCGGGCAACAGAAGAGAAAGGCTGGCACCTCCCATTTATTAATTAATTAGAAGCGCCTGGTGGCTAAACCCTCAAAAGTACCAGGGACAGACGCTGCTACAAACACAGGATGCTGGCAGAGAGGCTACACTTAAAAAAAGAGAAGGAAAACAAAAAAAGAACCAGCATCCAGGTTGCTAGAATATACCCTGCAAGCTTGGGTACCAGAACCCAAGAAGAAACCCCCGCCCCTGTGAAAGCCAGTGGCTTAGTGATCCTGGGCAGACAGGGACGAGAAGCTTCCAGCAAACACCCTGAGAATGACTAAGTTAATACTTTTCAGATTGTCACGATGGCTACTGCACAGAACCAGGAAACTTTCATGCAGATGCCTGTAAATATCCCCTTGCCTTTTCAAAGGTATGGATTCATCCAACCAGAAAACAAGGCCAAACAGCTTAGTCACCAGCAGGCAGGCGCTCTTTCGATAAATCGGTACATCAAATAAACACGGCCACCCTTCTCCCCCACCCGAAGCACAGACCTCTGCCCAGAGCATCAGCTCCAGGCCAGACAGAAGCCCCCCCACCCCGGAAGCAGATGGGTGAATTTCTGCAACTCCCCCCCTCCCGCCCCAGCCCCCACTCTACCCCACCGGCTCTTACCTGCTATCCGAAGTACTGCCCTCTCCGCGGGGTCCAGCACGGAGCCCCCGTGGATCTTTCTCTTCGATCTCTCATGTTTAGGCAAATTCCAAGGTAAGGTGTCTCCAGGAGCTGGAGATGCAGAGCCAGATTTCTGGCTGAAATCATCCTCATCGGAAAAATCCGCAGAGGAAGACATAGAGCAGCGGTAGGACGCGTTCCCGGAACTCTGCGGAGGGTGACACGGAGAAAAGCGTTAAAAGCAAGACCCTCGCATCTGCTCGTCCACATCAGCAGTCCCCTCCCTGCCCCCAGACGGAGTCCGCCGTCCTGCACCACCCTCAGCGCCCAGCGGGTAATCAAGCCAGCACGCGCATCGGGGCTCACCATCGTCCCCGGGCCGCGGCTCGGACACCAGCAGCAGCAGCCAGGCAGCTCCCATTCGTGGAGGACTCGCACCCAAGTGTGTGGCCTGCCGTCCGGCCAGCAGCTCCCAAATGACCGGCCCAACAATGAAGCCAGAATCAACAGCCTTCCTGTTACAAATCTATAGTATTTGGCTCCCCCACCCGGCCAGGACCGACATTTTCCATGACTCGGCTGCTGGTTAATTCATTAACGCAACTAACTCCAAGTTTCAGCAACAAAAGCACAAACGCAGGATGTGGAGCCCCGATGCCTTTCCGTTTCAGGTCGCAGCCTCCCCTCAGACCAGGCTGGAGCCCCTCGTCCTCTTGATTTAATTTTCTTCCGGAGCTTGAGGCCGGTTCCCAGCGGAGAGCAAGCGGGGTGGGGGGAGAGCCGATTCTGAGAAGAGCCTTTTCTTAAGACCCGCAGGACACAAAAGGCTGTTTGCAGAAGCCGAAGGCAGCGCCAATAAACAGACATCTGAACTCAGTGCAGAGTTCATGAGATCATTTCAACTTCTAGCAAAGTAACAGCTGCCAATAATGGAAATGAAAATGACGCCGGCAGTGACAGGAAACAGCTCTCCTCCGCCCCCTGGTCATCACATAGTAAAACGAGAAAGGCGATGTGCTGACCCAGTCCCCCCCTCCGTGGAGCCAGGCATATCTGTGTTAAAGGCCTGTCTCCATCACGGGAAAAGGCACCAGCCATTTTCCCTTCCTCCTGGGTTGGGTTAGTTCTGGGATTATCTAGGGGCCCACCAGGTGACCACGGAAACAAGGAGGCTACCTATCCCTGCTGTAAACGGGTTTATAAATAAGACAAAGCATCCAAGGGAAATCTGTGCTTCGAACTTGGCTGGGGCCCCTGGTTCAAGATGCAAAACTAGTACAATTCCAATTCCTGAAATGGACCTTGCAGCTGCAGAGTCCCAAGATTCAAGTGGCAGGCAGGAGTCAGTGAGGCGAGCTCCAATCGGAACCGAAAGCCTGGGCTGCTCACAAAGGCAGTGGCAACTGCAGCAAAAGCAGGCTTCGTGACAACACCCCAAGGCTGGGGGAATAAACCAGAAGTGAATCAGGACCCCACCTCCATCTACTCAGGCATGTTGCCACACGGGGCCAACACCACCATTTTAAAAGTACGCCTAATATTTCCTGTAAAGTAATCATCTAAGATTTATCATTAGCTTTATCCTAACCCCCTCCCCACCCCCAACAAAAGCACTCTTTCATTTTATTTTACAGGCAGTGTCATCACCCTTGCTAATTTAATAATTATTTGCATTTTGTATGTTTTCCTAGTGGCAATCATGTTATTAGGCAAATAAAGAAATAAAATTTATTCGCTGTACTCCCCAGACCCCAGAGAGTTGTGTGTGGATTAAGTCCGTCACAGAACGCTAATATATCAACCCACTTAATTCTTCATGCTTGTCTACAGTTTGTTTTTTCTTTTCTTTTCTTTTTAGGGCCGCACCTGCGGCATATGGAGGTTCCCAAGCTAGGGGTTGAATTGAGGCTGCAGCTGCCAGCCTAGGCCACAGCCACAGCAATACTGGATCTGAGCAGCATCTGCCACCTACACCACAAATCACGGCCACGCTAGATCCTTAACCCACTGAGCGAGGAGGCCAGGGATCCAGTCCACATCCTCATGGATACTTAGTCGGGTTCTAAACATGCTGAGCCACAACGGGAACTTCTCTCCATGCTTTTCTGAAAATTCATCTTGAACTCTGAGGTTGCATTGGCTGGATCTGGGAAAAAGGTGCCATCCTTCAGGACTTTTCCCAAAGGGTCCTGGGTTTCCTTGGTTGCCATTCCTTAAAGTGGCTTCCTACCTGTCCTGACTAAGGTCATCCTTTATCTGTGAGGGTGCATTTCTCACTGTTGCCTGCTCTATTTCAGGGAGTGTAGTAATTTGATTGCTTATCTTTACAGACAGACTGAAAGCATAACTGCTCACGAAGTGCTCCTTTCCAAAACCCACTGGCTATTGATTTTCGGAGATAAATTTTTTTAATGGTCAGAGTCTCAGCTGATGGAACAGCAGGAAGTGATTTACACTCTGACATAAAGGCCATGAGTCACACGTCGCCAGATGGGAGCAGTTACTACTCTGGACCCAGGGGTGTTGACTGGTGCAGCCTCCAGCCTGGAAGCATCCTTGGCAAACAGGTCAGAAAGAAAGGAAGACAGGACCAACAGCAACACCCCTTTCAGGGGCGCAGGGAAATAGAGATGCACAGACAGAGGGAAAGCACGCTACAGGATGCAAGTGTTTAAACCATTATTCAGTTTTTCCCCACCATAACTTTTCATAAACACTTGTTAAGTATAAAGTAAGCTATACAAAATTAGGCCCATTTGAACCTTGAAAATTACAAATGGTCTCAGTGAAGCTGGTCTGAAGTCCACTGAGCCACTAAAGCTATTCTTTAATTTTTTTTTTTTTTTTTTTTGGTCTTTTGTCTTTTAGAGCCACACCCGTGGCATATGGAGGTTCCCAGGCCAGGAGCATAATCACAGCTGTAGCCGCCGGCCTACACCACAGCCACAGCAACGCCAGATCCAAGCCGCATCTGCGACCTACACCACAGCTCACGGCTACGCCAGATCCTTAACCCACTGAGCAAGGCCAAGGATTGACCCTGCCACCTCATGGTTCCTAGTCAGATTCATTTCTGCTGCACCACGATGGGAACTCCCACTAAAACAATTCTTTATTGATTTGAAATGACTTGCAAATTCAAGGCTCTACCTTGGGGGTTAGAGGGAAGAGCATGAGAGCACCATTCTCCTTTCTTTTGTGAAAAAGCAAACCTGTTCTTTGACCCAGAGCCCAGAGGCTAAGCTTCGATGTGGGGGTGGGGCTTGGAAGGTAAGACAATGGAAGAGAGTAAGATGGTGGAGGAGGGTGAGACAGCAGAAGATGGCGAGACAATGGACGAAGGTGAGACAGTGGAAGAGGGTGACACAGCACAAGAGAGTAAGGCAGGGGACAACAGAAGAGGACGAGGCAGTGGAAGCAGGCAAGACAGTGGACGACGGGAAATGTGAGACGGCAGAAGAGAGTTAGATGGCAGAAGAGGCTGAGACATGGAAGATGCTGAGACAGGGGAAGATGGGGAGACAGGGGAACATGGGGAGACAGGGGAAGAGGACTCCTGGAACCAGAAAGTGCCAAGTTCCTGTCTTTTGTTCTACTTACGGCCAAAGGTTTGGTTCTTGTTAAAAATATAAATATTCGGGAGCTCCTGCTGTGGCTCAGCAGGTGAAGGACCCAGCATTGTCTCTGTGAGAATGCAGGTTTGATCCCGGGCCTGGCTCAGTGGGTTAAAGATCCAGTGTGCCATAGCAATCAGACAAACAAAAGAAAAGGCATCCAAATAGGAAGAGAAGAGATAAAACTGTCACTGTATGCAGATGACATGATACTATATATAGAAAACCTCAAGGACTCAACCCAAAAATTACTTGAACTGATCAACAAATTCAGCAAAATAGGACATAAGATTAACATTCAGAAATCAGTTGTGTTTTGTATACTAATAATGAAATATTAGAAAAGGAATACAGAAATACAGTACCTTTTAAAATTGCACCCCAAAAAATCAAATATCTGGGAATACACCTGACCAAGGAGGTAAAGGACTTACATGCCGAGAACTATAAAACATTAATCAAGGAAATTAAAGAAGATGTAAAGAAATGGAAAGATATTCCACGCTCCTGGATTGGGAAAATTAATATTGTAAAAATGGCCATACTACCCAGAGCAATCTACAGAGTCAATGCAATCCCTATCAAATTACCCATGACATTTCTCACAGAACTAGAATAAACAATCCAAAAATTTATATGGAACCACAAAAGACCCAGAATTGCCAAAGCAATTCTGAAAAACAAAAACCAAGCAGGAGGCATAACTTTCCCAGACTTCAGGCAATATTACAAAGCTACAGTCATCAAGACAGTGTGGTACTGGTACCAAAACAGACATACAGACAAATGGAACAGAATAGAGACCCCAGAAATAAACCCAGACACCTACGGTCAGTTAATCTTTGATAAGGGAGGCAAGAACATAAAATGGGAAAAAGACAGTCTTTTCAGCAAGCACTGCTGGGAAACCTGGACAGCTGCATGCAAATCAATGAAACTGGAACATACCCTCACACCATGCACGAAAATAAACTCAAAATGGCTTAGAGACTTAAATATAAAACAAGATACCATCAAACTCCTGGAAGAGAACATAAGCAAAACATTCTCTGACATCAACCTTATGAATATTTTCTCAGGTCAGTCTCCCAAAGCAACGGAAATAAGAATAAAAATAAACCAATGGGACCTAATCAAACTGACAAGCTTTTGCACAGCAAAGGAACCCAAAAAGAAACCAAAAAGACAACTTACAGAATGGGAGAAAATAGTTTCAAACGATACAACTGACAAGGGCTTCATCTCTAGAATATACAAGCAACTTATACAACTCAATAGCAAAAAAGCCGACAACCCAACTGAACAATGGGCAAAAGACTTGAATAGACATTTCTCCAAGGAAGATGTACAGATGGCCAACAAGCACATGAAAAAATGCTCAACATCACTGAATATTAGAGAAATGCAAATCAAAACACCATGAGATACCACCTCACACCAGTCAGAATGGCCATCATTAATAAGTCCACAAATAACAAATGCTGGAGGGGGTGTGGAGAAAAGGGAACTCTCCTGCACTGTTGGTGGGAATGTAAACTGGTACAACCACTAGGTAGATCAGTATGGAGGTACCTTAGAAATCTATACATAGAATTACCATATGACCCAGCAATCCCACTCTTGGGCATATATCTGGACAAAACTTTCCTTGAAAAAGACACATACACCCACATGTTCAATGCAGCACTATTCACAAGAGCCAAGAAATGGAAACAACCCAAATGTCCATCGACAGATGATTGGATTAGGAAGATGTGGTATATATACACAATGGAATACTACTCAGCCATAAAAAAGAACAAAATAATGCCATTTGCAGCAACAAAGATGGAACTAGAGACTCTCATACTGAGTGAAGTAAATCAGAAAGACAAAGACAAATACCATATGATATCACTTATATCTGGAATCTAATATATGGCACTAATGAACCTTTCCACAGAAAAGAAAATCAAGGACTTGGAGAATAGATTTGTGGTTGCCAAGGAGTGGGGGGGGGGAGTGGGGTGATTGGGGAGCTTGGGCTTAATAAATACAAAGTATTGCCTTTGGAATGGATTAGCAATGAGATCCTGCTGTGTGGCACTAGGAACTATGTCTAGTCACTTATGATGGAGCAGGATAATGTGTGAAAATAGAATGTGTACATGTATGTGTAACTGGGTCTCCATGCTGTACAGTAGAAAAAAAAATTGTATTGGGAAAATAACTATTAAAAAAAAAAATCCATTGTTGCCACAAGCTGTGGTGTAGGCTGAAGCTGTAGTTCCAGTTTGACCCCTAACACCCTGCCCCCACATCAGGAACTCCAGTATGCTGCAGGTACAGCCATAAAAAAAACAGAAAGAAAGGAAGAAGGAAAGAAGGAAGGAAGGAAGAAAGACAGACAGACTAGAAAGAAAGAAAGAAAGACTAGAAAGAAAGAAAGACAGAAAGACAGAAAGAAAGACAGAAAGAAAGAAAGAAAGAAAGAAAGAAAGAAAGACAGACAGACAGACAGACAGACAGACAGACTGTAGGAGTTCCCTTGTGGCTCAGTGAGTTAAGGATCCTGCATTGTCATTGCAGGGGCTCAGGTCACTGCTGTGGTGCAGGTTTGATTCCTGGTCCAAGAACTTCCACATGCCTTGGGCATAGCAAATATATATATAAATAAATAAAAATAAAATAGTAATTTTTTTAATTTAAAACTATATAAATATCTGGAGTTCCCTGGTGGCTCAGAAGGCTGAGGATTCATGGCTTTGGTTACTGCTTTGGGTTATGTTTAATCCCTGGCCCAGGAACTTCTGCATGCCATGGGTGTGGCCAAAAAATAAAAAGTAAAAAAATATATGTATACAAATGTCTTTTCCATTGATAGGGGATTGGTTAAATAAATGACAGTATATTCAT
This sequence comes from Sus scrofa, assembly GCF_054392235.1. NCBI lineage: Eukaryota > Metazoa > Chordata > Mammalia > Artiodactyla > Suidae > Sus > Sus scrofa. The sequence continues at coordinate 37,473,697 of NC_139389.1, read as the reverse complement.
ACAATGGACTACTCTATAGCAATTAAACAAAAATATTGATCTACATTTAGCAAAGTGGAAGGAGGTCGTACAAAATGATTCCTTTAAAAACACCTGTGCACGGGAGTTCCTGCTGTGGCTCAGTGGGTTAAGAATGTGACTACAGTGGCTCGCATCACCGCAGAAGTTCGAGTTCAATCCTGGCTCAGCACAGTGAGCTAAAGGATCTGGTGTTGCTGCAGCTGTGGTGTAGACTGCAGCTGCGGCTCGGATTCAGTCTCTGGCCCGGGAATGTCCAGATGCCTTGGGTGCAGCCGTAAAAAAAAAATCTGTGCATGTGTGTGGAGATGGGTAGACAGACCTGATTTAAAGATAAATAGGTGGACAGATGATAAGGAAACTGATAACTATTTACAGTCTGCAAACAGCAGTTATCTCTGGGTGAGGACTAATTTTTTTTTTTTTTTGTCTTTTTGCCATTTCTTGGTCTGCTCCCTCGGCATATGGAGGTTCCCTGGCAAGGGGTCGAATCAGAGCTGTAGCCACCGGCCTACGCCAGAGCCACAGCAACACCAGATCCGAGCCACGTCTGTACCCTACACCACAGCTCACGGCAACACCTTAACCCACTGAGCGAGGCCAGGGATCAAACCCGCAACCTCATGGTTCCTAGTCGGATTTGTTGACCACTGAGCCACGACGGGAACTCCTAATATTATTAATGAATTGAATTTTACTCCTCATGATTTTTTTAAACCAAAACAAATAACACAGAAAGATTACTCAAAAGAAAAAAATACTCTATCAAGGATCACAGAAAACATCAGAGGCCTTGGGAGGAAATACCACTTAAGCTCGTGTTTTTAACTGTTGGGGGCTCACAGACACCTGAAAAGTTGATGAAATCCACAGAAACCTCTCCTCAGGACAAAGCGCGTAAGCCACCAAGAAAACCCACTAAATTGTGCGGAACAAAAAAAAACATGTTTTGGGTCTTACAACCCACTTATTAAGGCCAGATTTAACAATTGAATTAGATCACCAAAAGCTTTCAAATGACTTTCCTAGTTGCCAATTCATTCACAGGGTATAAAAACAACCCCAGTCTCCTTAAGCCAGGATAATGGCATAATACAACATTTTTAGAAAGAGAACTCAACAATTCCTGCTCTAGTCGGAACCCCGGTGGGGGGCTCAGATAAGCACAATGGAACTGCCTACTCGGAAGGCGCCCAGCCTTAGCACCTGATCGGGAGCAAAGTGCCAGGAAGCTGCTGAGGCACCAGGCATTCTCTGATGGCAGCAAGAAACAAGTGCAGAGATAAGGGCTTGTGCAGCAGCCAGACTTCTTGAACCCCAGAAAGTCCCTGGAAGGTGGACTTTCACAAACCTGCAATCCTAAGATGTATGCACACTTCCATAGGCATAGTTCCAAAAATTTAACCAAAAAAATAAAAAATATGTGAGAAATCAATGAGACAAATTTCGATTGGAAGTCATTGCACAAGATAAGTATCCTGGACTCTTCGAAAAAGGAAAAAGCCCATGTCATGAAACATGCCCACTCCAAAGGCAGAGGCTTTTCTAAATTCAAAAAGACAAAGGAGGGAGTTCCCGTCGTGGCACGGTGGTTAACGAATCCAACTAGGAACCATGAGGTGGCGGGTTCGATCCCTGGCCTTGCTCAGTGGGTTAAGGATCTGGCGTTGCCGTGAGCTGTGGTGTAGGTCACAGACGTGGCTCGGATCCCACGTTGCTGTGCCTCTGGCCTAGGCTGGCAGCTACAGCTCCGATTAGACCCCTAGCCTGGGAACCTCCATATGCCATGGGAGCGGCCCTAGAAAAGGCAAAAAGCCAAAAAAAAAAAGACAAAGGAGGAGTTCCCATCGTGACTCAGCAGGTTAAGAACCCAACATAGTGTCGGTGAGGATGCAGGTTCAATCCCTGGCCTACTCAGTGGGTTAAGGATCTGGTGTAGTCGTGAGCTATGGTGTAGGTTGAAGACGCAACTTGGGGATCTGGAGTGGCTATGGCTGCCATGTAGGCTGGCAGCTGCAGCTCCGATTCAACCCCTAGCCTGGAAACTTCCATATGCTGCAGATGGGGCCCTAAAAAGAAAGATAAACAAGCAAACAAACAAATAGTAAGGAGGGGGGCACTCTGGCTTGGTGGGACCCAGGTTGGCTCTCACTCTCTCCTTTTGGGGAGACATGCAGAAGCCTTAAACCCAAAGCAGAAGGGCAGTTTGGTGCAGCTAGAGAAGCAGGGGGTCAGAGTGCGGGAAAGCTGGAAGGTTCCTGGGCCGAGTCAGGAAGGAGGTTTGGGGCAGTGAAGGAAGCAGAGGTTTCTCTCTAGGTGGAAAGGCCCGGTCATGGGCATCAGCCTGTGAAGTAAGGGCCCTGGGATTCGGCCACACGCTCCCCTAGGCTGTGAGATGGTGCACGGGCTCCTGTCCTTAGTGGCCGTTCCTGGGGCACAGGCAGGGGTAGTGCTCTCATCATTTCCCTGTAGCTGAGTGGGATGCTCTGCAAGGTAAGGACCAAAGGCTCGTTGCCAAGGAGCCTGGCCACGGCCTCCAGCCCATCGTAGCTCAGGACTAAGGCATCCAGCAAGACTTAATTCCTCACCACCTAACCAGCAAGCCCTGACTACGCATCACACTCACTGAGCATCTGCCGTCAGGGGCCGTGCTAAGCATTTTCACCTACCACCTTCTTTTTCTTTTTCTTTTTAGGGCCGCACCTTCAGAATATGGAAGTTTCCAGGCCAAGGGTCGAATCAGAGCTACAACTGCCGGCCTACACCAAAGCCGCAGCAACTCAGGATCCGAGCCCCATCTGTGACTTATGGCACACCTCATGGCAACGCTGGATCCTTAACCCACTAAGCGAGGCCAGGGATCAAACCCACATCTCAGGGAGTCTAGTTGGGTTCTTAACCCGCTGAGCCACAACGGGAACTCCCTATTTTTTTTTAATTGAAGTTAGTTTGATTTACAATGTTGTGTTAATTTCCGCTGCACAGCAAAGTGATTCAGTTATATATAGGTATATATTCCTTTTTATGTATATATTCTTTTCAATATTCTTTTCCATCACGGTTTATCATAGTGCATCAAATATAGTTCTCTGCGTTATATACTAGAACCTTTTTTCTCCCCTCCACGTATCATATCTGACACCTGCCAACCCCAACCTCCCACTCCACCCCCCATCCCCACTCCCCCGACCCCCAGCAACCACAAGGCTGTTCTACTTGTCCGACTAACTACCTTATTTAATACTCACTGAAACCCACTAAGGAAACAGAGGTTTACAGAGGTCAGGTCACTGATCCCACCCATTCTGTCAGCACAAGGGGGGGCCTGGATTTCCCCGCAGGTCCTTTGGATCCCAAAGCTTCTGTCATCAAGTGCCCTAGAATGTGGTCCACACCCTCGGAGGAACAGAGAACATTCTTACAGCCCTCCACAATCTAACCACTCATTTGCCCAAAATGATAAGACTTGTTCCGTGCTCAGCCCCAAGCACAGACATGACCAGGTGTCCATTCACAATAAGGAAAAACCATCCCAAAAGATGCAACAACTCAGAGGAGGAAACTCCTTCAGGGGCCACACCTTCCCAGGGATGACGTCACACTGACTCAAGTTCTTCCAACCCCAGATTCCGGGGTCCTGTGTGTTCCTACCCCTCCCCGAACCCTCTCCCCAAACAGATGATACATGTAAGAAAAACTAAGTATGAAAACACCAGATTTTTTATGAAAATTGTAAAAATCTTTCAAAAATACCACAGAATTTTTTTTGCAAATCCACTTTAATGAAATCATACTAAAATGATAGGAATCAAGGCATCGAGACCTAGTTTGCATTAGAGCATCTGCAAATAGGCTTTTCCACCCGAGGAAGGATGCTCTAAACAGTCTGCCGAAAAGCAAAGCAAAATATAACTCTGGCAATAGCCCCACAACACAGAAACACATTAGGAAGAAAACATCTCGTTACCTAGAGAATCCTTAATCTTGTTTATTTTTTTGGCTGCACCTGCGGCATGCAGAAATTCCCAGGCCAGGGATCTAGCATGTGCCACAGCAATGACCTGAACCACAGCAGTGACGATGCTGGATCCTTAACCTGTTGAGCCACAGGGGAACTCAGAGAATACTTAATCTCCCCCCCGCCAAATGCCCCATGGCATATGAACATTCCTGGGCCAGGGATCAAATCTGAACTAGAGCTACAACCTATGTCACGGGAGCTGCAGCAATGCCGATCCTTAACCCACTGCCCCAGGCTGGGGACTGAACCTGCACCTGCACAGAGACAAGCCGGATCATTAACCCACTGTGCCATCTTATATTTATTAATTTTTTTCTGGCTGCACCTGTGGGGAGCATCTGTGCCTGATGTGCCAAAGACTGGGTGTTGGGGGACGGCTTTATGAACTTGAAAAAGTGCTGGGCCTCGCTGCGCGTTAGTTTTCTCATCTGAGTGCCTAAGACTTGGGGCTGCGGTGGCAGAATAAGCAGTACCTGAAAAGCACTGAGAGCAGCGCCCAATGTGTAGACAGCTTTCAGTGAACTGGAGCATCACATATATTACACATTCACATGTTATCTTATCACACCTCATTCCAAAAGGAGTATTAAGGTAACCAATAGGTGGGGGGGAAGGAGTTTCCTAGTGGTCCAGTGGTTAGGATTCTGTGCTTTCACCACTGTGGCCCGGGTTCAATTCCTTTTCTGGGAACTGAGATCCCATATCCTGCTGCTGCACGCCACAGCCAGAAAAATGAAATGAAATTAAAATAAAATAAAATAAGGAAGAGCATGGGGATGGCTGTGTGATCCAGGAGTAGAGGAGTAGGTCGCTGGATCAGTATGACTGTCACTCCAGGAAATTTGAAACAACAAACAGAGACACTGGAAGTTACTGGAACCAGGTCATACTAACCTGGTCCATGTTGTCCCACATCCAGCCTTCCTAAGCTTGGTCACTGAACCTTTAGTTCTTTGGGGTACCCTGTATCTTTCCAATACGTTCCTTCTTTTATTCTTTTAAATTCAATTGTTTTTTTCTCCTTTAAATGCCATAACAAAAACTTAGACAAACACATTATATTAAAAAGCAATTACCTTCAATTCTCCCCTGTTGAAACATATGTGAGACAACGTCTTTCTACCTTTCTTTTCACAACTTGCCTTCCTTAATGAGCCTCCAGACAACAGCTTCAGTTACTATTGCGATTAAGAGGAAGAATTACTTTTTCACTAAAAAAAAGCCAGGTCCTTGGCACTTTCAGGGCCCAGCATCTCCATTTTCACCTCCTGAGGAAAACGGGGCTGGCTCCAGGTGTGTTGAGTGAAAATAACCCTGTGGCATAAGCCACACCCACTGGGATCAGAGCAGGGCCTGACGCGGGCTTGCTGGAAAACTGCGCAGCCAGGGATGCTTCACTCTGGAGGATGGCCACCCCGTCCATCACGGCGCCAAGTGCATTCCAAGCACCCTTCACTCATACCTGACTTTTCCCTATAAGATGTGCTGCACATCCAGTCCCAGAGCGCTTGCAATCCACGCAGAACAACCCTGCGGTCCAAAGCCCCCACATCAACCCTTGGGTCTTCATGACATCTGTCTCTCAGAAGGTAACCTGGGGAGTTCCCATCGTGGCTCAGCAGAAATGAATCCGATTAGTATCCATGAGGATGCAGGTTTGATCCCTGGCCTCACTCAGCGGGCTAACGATCTGGCATTGCCATGAGCTGTGGCGTAAGTTGCAGAAGTGGCTCTGATCTGGCGTTGCTGAGGCTGTGGTATAGGCTGGCAGCTGTAGCTCTGATTCAACCCCCAGCTTGGGAACTTCCATGTGCTGCAGGTCTGGCCCTAAAAAACAAAAAGAAAATAAATGAAAAGAAAAGAAAACAAAAGAAAAAGAAAGAAGGTAACCTGGGCTGTCTTGGCCTCGCTTTATCCCCAGGCAAAGCCAGGTGCGCAGGCAGGAAACAGAAACAGCCTGCAGGCACACCTGCCTTTTACTTTCCGCAAACCTAGATCTTCTGAGGCTAAGGTTCTAGAAAAAGGCAGAGGATTCTGAAGAAGACCTTCCCCAGCCAAAAAAGAGTCCCTTGGGCTAAAGGGTCCCTCTGTGGATCCTGGTAAAGGGCTTCTAGAACCCCAAAAAGGTATGTCCAGGAGGACAGACCACATACACGGTCAACCTTCCAAAAGATCCCTGTCCCGAGTGTGACCCAGAGCCACCTCTGGGCCTGGGCAGCAGGCATGGGGCGGGGGGTGTCAGCCGAACCTGGGGGCACCTGTGCTCCCTCCTCTCCACTGACGCTCTGGCATCTTATAAGACTCTAAAACCTTAACGCGACCCCAGGTGGGGGGAGTAAGGACCACAAGGCCCTGCACGATGGGAGACTGGGGGTCAGAACCTGAGTTGGGATGAAGACACAGCCAAGCCCACGGAATAAGATCCAAACTCACTATGTGCCCCACCTGTCTCCTGACGTCCCAACCCCAGTCTCGGTAGCGGACCTGTGACTGTCTGCTGAGTGGATCACTGGCTCAGCAGCCTGGACTGGGGGGTAGAGGATCCCAGGGGGAGGAGGGACTCAGTGAGGATGGCCAGCCAACGAGGTCTGGAGATGCCAAGTGTCTGTCTCTCACACAGCCATCAACAAGACCCCCTCCTCCCCCCTCTCCTCCTTGCCAAAGCACCAGTTTTCTTTTGTTGGGGGGGGGGATCTTTTTAGGCCCACACCTGCAGCATATGGCAGTTCCCAGGCTACGGGTCAAATCGGAGCTGCAGTTGCCGGCCACAGCCACAGCAATGCCAGGTCCGAGCTGTGTCTGCTACCTACACCACAGCTCACAGCAACGCCAGATCCTTAACCCACTGAGTGAGGCTAGGGATTGAACTCACATCCTCATAGATACTAGTCCAATTTGTTACCACTGAGCCACAGTGGGAACTCCAAAGTAACACTGTTGACAATTTTGGAGTTCCCTGGTGGTGCCACGGGTTAAGGGTCTGGCATTAGCACTGCAGTGGCTCAGGCACAGTGGTGCAGGTTCCATTTCTGGCCTAGAAACTTCCACATGTCACAGGCGAGGCCAAAACAATCCCGAAACACAAACACACTTCTGTACATTCTCTGCCTTATCACCATGAAGTAGGAGGCCCACAGATCAGGGCTCCCAATTGTCATTTAACAGCCCTGTGGCCTTGTTGCAAGTCCTAGGTCACAGCTTCTTTGAACCCTAGATTCCTTGTCTACATGGGAATAACACCTGCCTGTCAGGGTTGTTACGGAAGAGTAATAGAGCCAAGGCTCCGAGCACCAAGTCCAGCACAGAGGGCCCCTCGCAATGACAGCGGTCACCTTAAAGAGCTGCCCCAAAGCTACCTATTGGGAGTTCCCACTGTCTCAGTGGGTTAAGGATCCTGTGTCGCCACAAGCTATGGTGTAGGTCTCAGATGTGTCTCAGATCTAGCGTTGCTGTGGTTGTGGTGCAGGCTGCAGCTGCAGCTCCAAGTTGACCCCTCCCCTGGGAACTTCCATATACCCCGGGTGCTGACATAAAAAACAAACAACAACAGCAACAACCCTGTTGACTGGGGAGAGTTCCCAGAGTCAGAGCTGTGGAGTCTCAGGCCAAGTGCTCAGCCCTCGGGAGAGTTTCAGCCACACCACCTGCTATGCAGGGATGGAGTCCTTCACCCAGATTCCTGAAAGGGTCGGAGTGGTGGGCAAGAAGCGCTTAGCGGGCACTGCAAAGATGAGTGCTGCGCTGTTCTTATTCCACGTCCATCCTACCTGCTCCCGCACAGCCTGCTCCCCACACAGACGCTAGACCAAGTCTTCAACGCCATCAGGGTTCATCCTGCCTGTCCTTAAACCTCCATGTCACACCGTGTCCTGGCCGACATGGCTTCACCACCTGTCTTTAGGTTTCTGCTCAAATGTCAGTTTTCATGTTTTTTGTTTGGTTTTGGTTTTGGTTTTTTTAGGGTATGGGGGTTCCCAGGCTAGGGGTCAAATAGGAACTGTAGCCACCAGCCTATGCTACAACCACAGCAACCCCAGATCCAAGCCACATCTTCAACCTACACCACAGCTCACAGCAATGCCAGATCCTTAACCCACTGAGCAAGGCCAGGGATCGAACCCGCAACATCATGGTTCCTAGTCAGATTTGTTTCCCCTGAGCCACGACAGGAACTCCTCAAATGTCACCTTTTGAAAGAAAGTCCTGGACTTCCCTTGTTGCTCAGTGGGTTAAGGGTCTGGGGTTGTCACTGCTGTGGCTCTGGTTGCCGCCGTGGGGCAGGTTCAAACCCTGGCCCAGGAACTTCCACACACCAGAAGGTTTTTTTTTTTTTTTTCCTTTCAAAAAAGAAAGTTCTTCCCAAAAAACCCTGTGCTGTAACATTACCCACTCCCCTCCATGACTCCAGACCCCTCAGCTTGCTTCAACTTCCCCAAGCACCTGTCACCACCCAACACATCACAGAGTCCATGGTACCCTGTGTGTTATCTGTCTCCGCCTCTGAAGCATAGGGATTTTGTTTTCTTCCTGGTCTTTTTTTTTTTTTTTTTTTTTTTTTTTTTGTCTTTTGCCTTTTTTTTTGTTGTTGTTGTTGTTGTTGTTGCTATTTCTTGGGCCGCTCCCTCGGCATATGGAGGTTCCCAGGCTAGGGGTTGAATCGGAGCTGTAGCCACCGGCCTACGCCAGAGCCACAGCAACGCGGGATCCGAGCTGCGTCTGCAACCTACACCACAGCTCACGGCAACGCCGGATCCTTAACCCACTGAGCAAGGGCAGGGACCGAACCCGCAACCTCATGGTTCCTAGTCGGATTCGTTAACCACTGCGCCACGACGGGAACTCCTTCTTCCTGGTCTTGTCACCAGTTCCCACCCAGTGACAAACCCATAGCAGGCACTTAGTCAATGTCTGCAGAATGGAAGGATGAACAGCGAGTGGGGTTTGCAAAGCATCTGCACTGCCCAGGAAACCCCGACTTCCTCCCTCAGCATCCACCTCTCTTCTTCCTTCTGCTCCAGCTCGTCCCAATCACTGCCTCTCAAACTTGCCCTGAAGCCTGTCTCAGGAAAAGGGGTTCAAAGCATCACAGAGTCTCCAACCCACAGTCAACGTTCTGACCACAAAGCAGAAGTGAAACCCTTCTCAGCAAGCTCGCTGGAAAGGATCAGAGACTTGAGGTCACACACAGCCCTGGGGTCTGGCGGGCACCACGCCCCCCTCCCAGCCTCCCCACTCACTTGCCCCGTGACGGGGAACCAGTCACTGAACCTCTCTGAGCTTTGGTTTCCTCATCTATCAAGAGAATTAATGTCTAAGGATGCTGTGGGGATTAAGTGAGCTCATTATCACCCGCTGCCCAGCATAATGCCCAGTGCTCCCATTAAGAAATGCCAGCTGCCATCACCATCAGCACCAGGACAAATCCTGTCACGTGAGAGGTTTGCATGTCTCTACGACCTCTCTTGTACAGTTTCACTTATTTATGGTTACCTCTGGAGCTAATGATGTCCCCGAACAGTTTATCATAGGATCTAAAACCGGAAAATAATGATGGTTCTTTATTTATAAAAAGCAACATTCTCATTTCAGAAGCCATTTTCACTTCCCTAGCGTCCTGAACCGTCTACAACCTCAGACTTCCTGATTCTTTGGCTCCAATAATAAGATGAATTTGCCCGGAAGCATGGTGATTACAGGCATTCTAGAAATAACCTTAAGACATCTGTGTTGTTTGCTTAAGATGCCCATAAATTCCAAATATTATTACATAGCTTTTTAAAATGTAAGATGTCAGCATTTTCTAAATTAATTTTAAACATGGGGGGGGAGGGAGTCAGTTCATTTTGTAAAACATAAATATATATTTTTAAAAATATATGGATGTAAAGAATTTGAACTGTTTAGCTAAACGGGGCATATAAACAAGAAACGAAAAAAAAAAAAAAAAAAGAAACGATACAGCCCAGAAAAGGGTGCATTCAATAAGGAAGTCCTTGGTACAGTTGTGACGGATAACGTTTGGCATCTCAGGTCACGTTTCTGGGCCTCCTTTTCTCAAAATGACAACCCAGGCTGGATGATTTTTTTTTTTTTCCTTTTGTTTTTTTAGGGCCATACGGAGTTCCCAGGTTAGGGGTTGAATTGCAGCTGCTGCTGCCAGCCACAGCCACAGACACAGCAACACCAGATCCAAGGCACATCTGCGACCTACACCGCAACTTGCAGCAATGCTGGATTCTTAACCCACTGAGCGAAGCCAGGATTGAACCAGCATTCTCATGGACACTAGTCGGGTTCTTAACCTGCTGTGCTGCAATGGGAACTCCCAGCCTGGATGACTTTTGAGGTCCCTAAATTATCCACAAGTTCATCACCTTTAAAGTTTTTATATTGAAGTATAGTTGACTTACAGTGTTGTGCCAATTTCTGCTTGTACAGCAAAGTGACACAGCCATGTACATATATACATTTCTTTTCTCATGTTATCTTCCATCATGTTCTATCCCAAGAGACTGGTTACAGTTCCCTGTACTGTGTAGCAAGACCCGCATTTCTTATCCATTCTAAATGGACTACTTTGCATCTACTAATCCCAAACTCCCAGTCCATCCCACTCCCTCCTCTCCCCCTTCCCCTTTGCAACCACAAGTCTGTTCTTTATGTTTATGAGTCTGCTTATTTTCTGTAGATAGGTTCATCTATGCCATGTTTTAGATTCCAGATATAAGTGATATCATATGGTATTTGTCTTTCTCTTTCTGACTCACTTCACTTAGTATGAGGCTCTCTAGCTGCATCCATGTTGCTACAAATGGCATTATTTCATTCTTTTTCATGGCTGAGTAGTATTCCATTGTGCATATGTACCACATTTTCTTCATCCATTTTTCTGTCAATGGACATTTAGGTTGTTTCCATGTCTCCACTATTGTATATAGTGCTGCAATGAGCACTGGGTTGCATGCACCTTTTCAAAATATGGTTTTCTCCAGATATATGGCCAGAAGTGAGCTTGCTGGATCATACGGCTGCTCTATTTTTAGTCTTTTAAGGAACTTCCATACTGTTTTCCATAGCAGCTGCCCCAAGTTACATTTCCACCAACAGTAAAGGAAGGTTCCCTTTTCTCCACACCCTGTCCAGCATTTGTTATTTGAGACTTACTAATGATGGCCATTCTGACCAGTGGGAAGTGGTCCTTTACTACCTTTCAAGTTTTTTTGATGTCCAAATTCCAGTATCTTGAATGTTTGGTTCTCACACTTACACAGAGCCTATTTATACAATATGCTTATCCTGAAGCAAGCTTACAAACTGATCAATTGCACGTACCATGTCCTGAGTTTCACAGGCAAGAAAGAAAACGGAAAACGTGCTCCCCTTTGAAAACAAATGCGAGTGGGACTACATTTTTTCACAAAGTTGTTATTACTCAAAACAATACATCAAAAATAATAAATAAAAGTAATAAATAAATTGCGGGTGTACGTGACAACCACGACTGATACTCCATAACTTATCTGCATTTTCGTCATAAAAATACATCAATATTTTCTCCCCTTGTGGCATTTACATTCTGGAGGGGAAGACAGACATTAGAGAAGAACAAAGAAATAATATTTTCTCTTAGAAAGTCATCAATGCTATGGAGAAAAATAAAGCAGGGAGGGCTGGGTGGTAGTCCAGTTTAAATAGAATTCTCGGTGATGATCCCTCTAAGAACGCTAAGTGTAAGTAAATAAAGGAGATGAGGCGTTCCCGTCGTGGTACAGTAGTTAACGAATCTGACTAGGAACCATGATGTTGCGGGTTCGATCCCTGCCCTTGCTCAGTGGGTTAAGGATCCTGCGTTGCCATGAGCTGTGGTGTAGGTCGCAGACGTGGCTCAGATCCAGCATTGCTGTGGCTGTGGCGTAGGCCGGTGGCTCCAGCTCCGATTCAACCCCTAGCCTGGGAACCTCCATATGCCGCGGGAGCGGCCCAAGAAATGGCAAAAAGACCAAAAAATAAATAAATAAATAAATAAATAAATAAATAATAAAAAATAAAGGAGATGAGGAAGCAGGGGAGTCGTGCAGATATCTGAGGGAAGATGGTCCTGGGAAGCAGAAAGTACAGGCGCCGTGACCCTTAGAGATGCACCTGCCTGAAGGAGATCTGAGAACAGAAGTGAGGCTTTAGGGATGGAGCAGAGGGAGGGGAGAGGGGTAATGGGGGTCGTCTGAGGAGGCAGATCATTGGGTGGATCTTTCGTTTTTAAGCTTTATTGACATACAGTTGATTTTCAAGGTCGTGACAATGCCTGCTGCACAACCAAGTGATTCCGTTATCCACGTGCATATCTCCATTTTCTCTCAGATGCCTTCCCCACATAGATCGTCAGAGACTATTGCGTAGAGTTCTCTGGGCTTTATGGCAGGTTCCCACTGGCCTATGATTCCATATACCTCAGTGGGCATATACGAATCCCAACTGCCCCAGCATCCTCTCCCCCACATGTCCCTTTGGTAACTGGAAGTTTTTCAAAGTCTAGGCCGGTCTTAACAGGCTTTAGGTTCCACTTCCAAGTAGAGCAGAACACTGCAATTAGGAAGTGGATTCGGCTCAACTGAAATGACAAACCTGTACAGAAATGTGAGATATAAGCGAGTGACCAAAGAACTTCTCAGTACGCTCCATCAGCATGAGTTCCACTGTGGGAAGGGAAGGCATTGTGTCACCTGCTTAGGACTAAGAGAGAAGAGGCAACTGCCTCCAAGTACTGCGAAGCCCTAAGGAGAAAAGATGTTATCCTAGAAATAAGAACGTAAGTCAAGTCCTGGCCCCTGACTGGCGTGGGGTATCCTGGACAGATGAGTGTGGCAGGAGCCGTACTTCCCACAGCCACAGGGATGGAGGCTGGGACCCTGGGGACACGCGGCTCTGACCTGAGAGACCCGTTCTGGGGACCTGCTTTCATCATACGAACACAAGACAAGGAGATGCAAACTAGCATGTGTAGGGTGAATGAACAAGGTCCTACAGTACAGCACAGGGAACTACACTCGATAGCCTGTAATAAACCATGATAAACCAAAAAGAATATGAAAAGAATCTATGTATAACAGAATCACTTTGTTGTACAGCAGAAATCAACACGACTTAGTAATAATAAACCAACTATTTATAATAATAATAGTAAACCAACCATACTTCAATAAAATTGTTAAGTCAGAATAATCATACAAATTAAAAATGTTTTTTGTCTTTTTTTTTTTTTTTTTTTTGTCTTTTTGCTATTTCTTGGGCCGCTCCTGCAGCATATGGAGGTTCCCAGGCTAGGGGTTGAATCGGAGCTGGAGCCACCGGCCTACGCCAGAGCCACAGCAACGCAGGATCCGAGCCACGTCTGCAACCTACACCACAGCTCACGGCAACGCCGGATCGTTAACCCACTGAGCAAGGGCAGGGATCGAACCCGCAACCTTATGGTTCCTAGTCGGATTCGTTAACCACTGCGTCACGACAGGAACTCCCAAATTAAAAATGTTTTAAAAGGAATTCCCACTGTGGCGCAACATGATTGGCAGCATCCTTGGAGCAGGGGGGATGAAGGTTTGACCCCCAGCCCAGCACAGTGGGTTAAGGATCCGGTGTTGCCACAGCTGTGGCTCAGATCTGATCTCTGGCCCAGGAAAGTCCATATGCGGTGGGGCGGCCAAAAAAGAAAAAAATAATAAAAAATAAAATAAAAAGACAAGAGTTTCTCAGACATATTGCAGATGAGACCCAACAAGCCTTCCCACCACACAACACATACAAGGTGTGGGTAAAAGAATCACACGATGATGGTTATTTTTCAGTGCATCAGTGAGGTGGCAGAAAAGTAAAGGGAATCCTCAGAGGCCAGAGAAGGGAAGCACGAGCACAAGCAGGACACTCGCTAACCCCTGGGACCGAAAGCTCCCCTCTGCCAGCCAAGCAGCTGGGCAGGGGCAGGACACAGGCAGGTGAGCAAGTCTGGCTGGAACGGTCACCAATAAAGCCAGGGGCCGGAGCAGGGGAGCAAACGCTGGGTCTCAGGAGTTTTTGGTGGCCAAAGACACCTACACAGTGAGAAGGTTTCTGATGCAGGGAATTTTTTTAAATTTAATTTTATTTATTTATTTATTGGTCTTTTTGCCATTTTTTGGGCCTCTCCTATAGCATATGGAGGCTCCCAGGCTAAGGGTCTAATCGGAGCTGTAGCCACCGGCCTACACCAGAGCCACGGCAACTCGGGTTCCAAGCCACGTCTGTGACCTACACCACAGCTCATGGCAATGCCAGATCCTTAACCCACTGAGCAAGGTCAGGGATCGAACCCACAACCTCACGGTTCCTAGTCAGATTCGTTAACCACTGAGCCATGACGAGAACTCCAGGGAATTTATTTTTCGATTGCTCTTGGTTAACAATACAGCTTGGTGGAAATTCAGTAAGATTCTCTCTGGGAAAATGTATGTTCAATCCAAGCCTCAAAAATGACGACAAAGTTGTAGCCAAGGAGAGCTCAGGACAAAAAGCTGCAAAACAAGGATAGAGGTGGGCCAAGTGGGGGAGGAGTCCACAGGTACAAACCTCTAGTGACCAAGGAAATAAGCCAGAGGGTGCAAAGCAAATCGTGGCAGAGACTAGTTAATGACACTGTAGTGCCTATTTGAAAGTTACTAAGAATACCTTTTTTTTTTTTTTAATTTTATGGCCACTCCCACCCCCAGCATATGGAAGTTCCTGGGCCAGGGACTGAACCTGAGCTGTGGCTACACACAAAATGCCAGATCCTTAACCCACTGCACCAGGCTGGGAATCAAACCCACACCTCCACAGTGACCTGAGCCACTGCAATTGGATTCTTAACCAACTGCACCACAGCAAGAACGCCCCTAAGAGTACATCTTAAAAGAAAAAAAATTGTTTAGTTATGCATGGTGATGGATGTTAACTAGACAATGCGGTGATCATTCTGCAACAGATACTAATACGAGCCATTAAGTGGTACATCTGAAAGGAAGGTAATATTGGCGATCAATTACACCTCATTTTTTTTACAAAGTTGCAAAACATAATGACACAATTGGTGGAACTACAGAAAGGACAGACAGACACAAATCCACCAACAAAAGCTCCTGAATATTAATTATCAGATATTAAATATAAAATAAGTGTATTTCATTTGTTTAAAGATAGGAAAGTGGAGCTCCCGTCATGGCTCAGTGGTTAACGAATCAAACTACGAACCATGAGGTCGCGGGTTCCTTCCCTGACCTTGCTTAGGGGGTTAGGGATCCAGCGTTGCCGTGAGCTGTGGTGTAGGTTGCAGACCCAGCTCGGATCCCGAGTTGCTGTGGCTGTGGCGTTGGCCGACGGCTACAGCTCTGATTCGATTCCTAACCTGGGAACCTCCATATGCCGCAGGTGTGGCCCTAGAAAAACACAAAAAGACAAAAAAAATAAATAAATAAAGATAGGAAAGTGCATCAAAAGTAGGAGTTAAGAAAAGAGACTGCCAAGAAGAAAAGGGGACCCTCTCACACTGTTAGTGGGAATGTAAGCTGATGCAACCACTGTGGAGAACAGTATGGAGGTTCCTCAGAAAACTAAGAATAGAACTACCAGATGACCCAGCAATCCCACTCCTGGGCATCTATCCAAACAAAACTACAATTTAGAAAGATACATGCACCCCTATGTTCCCAGCAGCACTATTCACAATGGCCAAGACATGGAAACAACCTAGATGTCCAGTGACAGAGAAATGGATAAAGAAAAGTGGTCCCCCCGAGTGGTGTGGTCATGCATCAGTACCTCCTACAGGGTTTGCCAAAACCCACACTGCTGAACCCTACGCCCAGAATTTCGGAATCAGTTGATAAGGAACAAAGAACAAGTTCCCAGGTGATTCTGAGGCTGCTGGACTAGGAACCCCATTTTGAGAAGCACTAGACCAGGCTATTTATATTGTACATCCCTAAGCCGATCAAGTTAACTTCGAGTCAAGCAAACGAGTTTTGTTCACTATCTATCTAATTGACTTAATTTCCACCCTGAGAAAATGATTACCTCAGTACCACACATTATTCCCCTATAGGATATGACCAGTTTTGCACCTATTAGCAAATTCATTTCTGAATTCTTTTTTTTTTCCTTTCTTGGCCGACCTACAGCATATGGAATTCCCAGGCCACAGATCAGATCTGAGCCGCAGTTGTGACCTACACTACACCTGTGGCAACATGGATCCTTAACCTACTGTGCCGGGCCAGGGATCAAACCCGTGTCCTGGCGCTGCAGAGATGCCACCTATCCCATTCAACCACAGCAGGAACTCCCATTTCTGCATTCTTGACTGATGACCTATGTCCTTCGGATTCTCCTCTGAATTGACCTTATCATCTGAAGGGCTCCCCATTAGTGAATGAGCTGAATAAAATCTTTAACGCATGCTCATTTTATATTTGCAGAAAGGCCATATTTTAAAGTTTTGAACATTATACTTTCACAGACGCAAGATCTCCTCTTACCCTTTGGAGGATATTGAGACTCGTTAGGAATTCCCTTCAGCTCCCGCACAGGGTCATTGTTTGCTCCGAGTTCCTCTTTTTTCCCCTTTCTTAGTCTGGGATCTGTTGTCCCCTCTCCTTTATGCTGGAGGCCTGCCCCACTTTCTGGTGATGCTTAGCTGTTTGTTCACACTCAGGACTGGTGTTCTGGGGATTCACTGCCAGGGCCTGGGGGCAGTTGACCTTTTCACAGGAGACCCACGCTGGGAATGATGAGCCTGGAGGCCGGGGTCCTGGGCTGGGGGTGACGGTGCAGAGGCCTTATGGGATTTACTCATCCCCCAGGTCACTCCCGCCTTCCTCCAGGCCCCTTCCTGCATCTACAGCCTCTCTGACCCAATTTATTCAGAAAGCACATTTCTTGGCTCCTGCAGGAATGAGGAAGGTGGTGTGTGACTGGGTCACGAAGGTGCCTGGTGACAACATTCCTTGTGCAGACTTTCAAAGTTTCCCACCTGCAGGGCCCACCTCATTTCTGCCTGCAACAAAGCTGGTGACTCCTGCTCCCGTGGGGCCAGGGTGCTGGGTTGGGGGCATGGCCAAGTCCTTCACCGTCTTCATTGGCTTTCCTCTCCACCCACTGTGGTTCAAGGCTACACCATCTCTCAGGTTCACCAAACACTGACAGTCGAGGTTTCTTGTTGTCTTTGTTACTTGGAGTGATTTTTGCGAGAGGAGTCAGGAACTGAAAGGTTTTTACTTGCTGTCTTGAAATCAGAAGTCCTGTGTACTCTTTTTTTTTTTGTCTTTTTGCCTTTTCTAGGGCCGCTCCCATGGCATATGGAGGTTCCCAGGCTAGGGGTCTAATCGGAGCTGTAGCTGCTGGCCTACCCCACAGCCACAGCAACGCGGGATCCGAGCTGCGTCCACGACCTACACCACAGCTCACGGCAACACTGGATCCTTCACCCACTGAGCAAGGCCAGGGATCGAACCTGCAACCTCATGGTTCCTAGCCAGATTCGTTAACCACTGCGCCACAACGGGAACTCCCAAAAGTCCTTTAACCCACTGAAATACAACTAAAATTTCCTCCTCCCCACACACTAAAGTCCTCTTTTATTTATTTATTTATTTTTGGCTATACCCGGGGCACAGGGAAGTTCGGGGCCAGGGATCAAACCTTCACCACAGCAGTGACAACACTGGACCCTTCACCTGCTGAACTACCAGGGAGCTCCATTAAAGTCCTCTTTGTGGCTTGAAATTCCGAGCACAAAATTCATCCTTCACCCTTCTTAACACCATTGTCATTGTTAATAAAACGTATACATTAAATTCTAACATTTTGACATTTTATATCATTACCAGGCCTCTTCTGCAACGTGCTCTTCTCTTTCTCCTGTGACGTCACTCTCCCTGCTTGGGTCTCTGGTTGCTTCTGTTTGCTTCATCTGGATGACTTTCTCCTCCACCACTGAACCCTCCTATGTCACTACTGGGAATGTCAGCACAGTATCTGTGCTCTGTCGCCTTTCCTCACCCTGCAGCCCCTCCTCCATCACTGACCAGCCTCATTCACGCCCAGATTTAGGAAGGGACCACCTCGCCTCTCCTGCCCACTTGCTCTTTCCCTGGGAATTCCACACACTAATAGCCAACTGCTTGCTAGACCTCACTCCTTGGATCCCTCACAGACATTTCAAGATCCACACACACAAAACCCAAGATATTTGCCTCTGGACCGCACCACACCCTGTGCCCCTCATCTTGCTATGGCAGCATGTGATGTACAAATGTTCAAACTTCTGTTCCCGCGATGAATAGATACCTTTCAAATGATAATCAAGAAAGGGACTTTTGGCTACACAAAATACAGTCTAACTTGACCGTGTGCTACTTGGCCATTTCCTCCCCTCCTCCTCACTCTGACTTCTCACCTTACAACTCGCTCTTACTCCATAATGGCTAAGCAATAACCAGCCAGGAAAAAAACGGAGATCAGAGGGTCATTATTAAAAATGTATTGAAGTCTCCCAATTCCCAAGGGCTGAGGTTTAGAACACAAAATCCCGGCTCTTTCCTCTAAGAGGACATTATTCTTCTCATGATTACACCCAGAGTAGATAAGTGAAATTGGACAGAGAAAGACAAACATCATATGACATGTGTATATGTGGAATCTTAAAAAAAAAAAACATGCAAAAGAACTCATTTACAAAACAGAAATAGGTCCACAGACATAGGAAATAAACTTATTGTTACCAAAGGGGAAAAGGAGAAGGGAGAGATCAGTTAGGAGGTTGGGATTAGCACACACACACTACCATATGCAAAACAGACAAACAATAAGGACCTGCTGTATTGCATAGGGAACTATACTCAATATCTTGTAATAACCTGCAGGGGGAAAGAATCTGAAAAAAGATGGAGATACATATAGATATAGATACATATATCTATACATAAAGATGTGGATACACATATATACATAGACACACATAGATACAGATACATGTATATACATATAGATATAGATACATATATACATGCATAGATATGATATGTATATGTGTATAACTGAATCACTGTGCTATATACTGAAACTAACACAACACTGCAAATCAACTATACTTCAATTGAAAAAAAAGGTCAGTCCTGGAACTAAGACCCCATATCAAGCGCTGCACACCACGGCAAAACAAAAACAGAAGGTCAGAGTAGAGACAGGACTAAGATAAAGAGATAATGGTGTAAAGACAAATTACAATTACTGAAAGAGATTTTAAACTATCAACTAATGCAATGTGTATACAGTGCTTAGCAATACAAAATACGCTCTTACTCAAAGTTAGCTATACCCAGGGAAATCAAAAGAACCAAGAATGCTAAGTCATTCCCAGAAGAATCAGACATGGCTGACATCCAGCCGACTCATGCTCCCACCCTGCCTCCACCTTCAGACCCAACACTTTATTTTTAGATTAAAAAAGGAATCATCCAGGTTTTTAGAAGCAGGCCATGGACCACAGAATTCTGAAACTCTCCAACCCTCCTCCTGAGTCTGACTCCTAAGAAGAGACAATAACATGACTCTAAGGCAGATCAACGGTCAGATATTCCATCCGTGTGATTTTTTTCCCCTTTTTAAAAGATTTTTATGTTTCTATTACAGTTAATTTAGTGTTCTGTCAATTTCTGCTGTAGAGAAAAGTGACCTAGTCATGTATATATATATATATATACACACACACACACACACATATTCTTTTTCACACATTAACCTCATCATGTTCCATCCCATTCGTGTGATTTTTTTTTAATTGATGAAAATCACAAAGTTCTAGACTTTGTCACTGCTAGAAGAAATCAAGTGCAGTTCATATTTT
This sequence comes from Sus scrofa, assembly GCF_054392235.1. Taxonomy (NCBI): domain Eukaryota; kingdom Metazoa; phylum Chordata; class Mammalia; order Artiodactyla; family Suidae; genus Sus; species Sus scrofa. The sequence continues at coordinate 37,453,748 of NC_139389.1, read as the reverse complement.
ATTAAATAAACAAAGAGTAAATCCTGTTTTACTGAGGCAAAAAAAAAAAGAAAGAAAAAAGAAAAGGATGGAAAAAGAATGAATCCTGACTAATGGCTTTTCTGACTTTTTTGTGTGTGTGTCTTTTTAGGGCCATACCCGTGGCACGTGGAGGTTCCCTGGCTAGCGGTTGAATCAGAGCTGTAGCCGCTGGCCATAGCCACAGCCACGCCAGATCTGGGCCACATGTGCCATCTACACCACAGCTCACAGCAATGCCAGATCCTTAACCCACTAAGCGAGGCCAGCGATTGAACCTGCGTCCTCATGGATATTAGTCAGATTCGTTTCCCCTGAGCCACAACAAGAACTCCTGACATCTCTTTTTTTTTTTTTAAACTCCAAAGACCTCAGGGAACACACAGAAATCCACCGGAAAGTATATGTTGAGGTTGAATGCACGATTTTTGTCCCTCTGAACTCTTAGGACAAAGGTTGAGGCTCAATAATGTTTAACCTTCTTGGAACGCCAGAGAAGAAAAGGGTGACAGTGATATGTCACAAGTGATTATAACCACAGTTCAAGAAAAGTGGTTACTCTGACAGCTAAGAAAAAGAGCTCATTTTCAACACTTATGCTGCCTATTCCAAAAGAATTATTTTTCTGCAGCTGCAAGCTGTAAAAATTAATAGCACACACACACACACACACACACACACACAAAGGATTCTGTTGCTTCTTAAAGAGCTACACTTAGCTGTCCAGCTTAGCCAAGGTTTTTCTGGTTTTTCTCAGCTATTCATGCCTCTTTCTAATAGGGCGACTATATAAATAAAATTCACAGCCAGCTTTAAACAGAGCTAGAGTTGCATCGATCATCATGGGCTCACATGCCTATTCAGCAGTGGAGAAGTACCAGCACAAGCAGTAAAATGAAGACAATAATCTATCTCTGGAAAACCATCTCCCGAGCAGAGTCACATAATGGAATGGGATGTCAATATTAACGATTAACTCAAATCGATTAGGCAACTCAAGAGCTTGCATTTCAGCCAGCATCAAAATTTCATGAGCCCTGTGAAGCTATAAGTGCAATTTGCTGGAGTAAAGTAATACTGGAATAGAAGAATTCCACTTCACTAGGAAAAGACTGAGACGAAGCATCATTTGAGTTTCAGCAAGAGAAAGTCACACGATGGACGGCACGTGGGCTTTGGGTCAATTTTTTTCAATAATGATTCTATTTTCACATCAATACATCTACGAAGAACGAAAATAGCCACTTCAGGGAAAAAAATAAGCTTTTAGATAGTAAAATGGAAGACTGTGGGAGTTCCCGCTGCAGCACAGGGGGTTAAGGATCCAGCATGGCTGCAGCTGTGGTGTAGGTCACAGCTGTATCTGGGATTTGATCCCTGACCAGGGAATATCCATAAGCAGCAGGTGAAGCCAATTAGGAAAAAAAAAAAAAAAAGGAAGAATATGCCTATATAATTGCCTTGTCTGCTTTACACTACTTGTTTAGATTTTAAATAATAAGTACATTTTTCCCACTAACATGGTATTATAAAATGTTCCAAGTAAAAAGCCGACAAGCAAATAATCCTTTGTTAAAGGAAAAAAGGGAGTTCCCACCGTGGCACAGTGGGTAAAGAACCCGACTGCCAGTAGCTCAGGTCGCTGTGCAGTGGGTTAAGGATCCAGCATTGTTGCAGCTATGGCGTAGGCTGCAGCCGTGGTTCGAATTCTATCTCTGGCCTGGGAACTTCCACATGCCACAGGTGAGGCCATTAAAAAAAGAGAGGGAGAGAAACGAAAAGCATCAGAAGATGGTCACGGAAATCATGCTTTCTTCTGTTTTTCTAAAAACCTTCTAAGAGTAAACATCTGAGCATGAAAAAGACTATGTACACATATGTATAACTGAATCACTTTGCTGTACACCAGAAACTAACACAACGTTGTAAATCAACTACACTTCAATTTAAAAATATTTAAGTAAATCTCTGAACTCTGGAAATGATATTAACAAAAACGTAGGCTTGCTCTCTGGAAAACAAAAGCCAGAAGAGGCCAGACCCTAAGCATGACCCCACCCTTTCATCGGAGGCACCTGATGTGTGGTGTCTCTGCTGCAGTGTCAGCCATCATGGACAGTGTCCCCTAAGTGTCATCGTCAATATCCACTGGTATTTGCAAAATGGTGACATCTAATTCCATCATTTCTTCTTCCCTCCACCACCATTTGATTTCCGTGTAGAATAATCCATACAGGAGCTCCCTGGTGGCTCAGTGGGTTAAGGACCCGATATTGTCACCACAGTGGCTCGAATCACCACCATGACTCAGGTTCTATCTCCAGCCCCAGGAACTTTCACATGCCAAAGGCACAGCCAAAATCAATAATGATAACAATCCTTACAGCAAAGACACACTAATGCTTGGTTCTTTCCCTTCAGCATTTTCCAGAAAAGTGAGTTACTTCATTTAGCATTCTCCGAAGGTCAACAATGAGGTTTTGTTTTTTCGTTTTTTTTTTTTTAATATCCTGAGTCATGGATTTTAAATATACTGATGCGATTCAATCCACTTCGATCACTCTTTTTTTTTTTTTGGCAAAAGAATTGGGGAGTCATTTTAATATTTATAAGGAAGAATCAGCAGAACAAGATTCTGTCACACAGGCTGTATAACCATAGCTAAAGCTTATAAAACACACCAAAAATTTGCACATGGTGAGTATAAGGAGAAGCAAGGGTGGACTCAGATGTCTTTACAACCAAGGGAGTACACAGTACGTCAGCAAAGTAGAGGACGAAAAATGTTCACATTTTCTACATTAAAAAAAATTACAATGGAGTTCTCCTGTGGCTTGGTGGGTTAAGGACCTGGCATTGTCACTGCAGCAGCTAGGGTTGCTGCTGTGGCCCACGTTCAATTCCTGGCCTGTGAACTTCTGAATGCCGTGGGCACAACCAAAAAAATTAAATTTTTTAAAAATTTTAAGTCAATAAAATTAGAAATGAAAAAGGAGAAGCAACAACGGACATCACAGAAATACAAAGGATCATAAGAGACTACTATATGTAACTATATGCCAATAAAATGGAAAACCTAGAAGAAATGGACAAATTCTTAGAAAAGTACAATCTTCCAAGACTAAACCAAGATGAAATCGAAAAGACGAATGGACCAATCACAAGAACTGAAATTGAAACTGTGATTTAAAAAGTTCCAACAAACAAAAAGTCCAGGACCAGATGGCTCCACAGGAGAATTCTTTTTTTTTTTTTTTTGGGGGGGGGTGGTGCTTTCCGACTTTTCTTGAGCAGCTCCCGTGGCATATGGAGGTTCCCAGGCTAGGGCTCTAATCGGAGCTGTAACCACCGGCCTACACCAGAGCCACAGCAACGCGGGATCCAGGCCGCGTCTGCGACCTACACCACAGCTCATGGCAATGCCGGATCCTTAGCCCACTGAGCAAGGTGAGGGAACGAACCTGCAACCCCATGGTTCCTAGTCAGATTCGTTAACCACTGCACCACGACGGGAACTCCAGGGCAAATTCTATCAAACATTTAGAGAAGAGCTAACACCTCTCCTTCTGAAACTATTTCAAAAAATTGCAGAGGAAGTGATACTCCCAAACTCATTCTATGAGGCCACCATCACCATGGTACCAAAACCAGACAAAGATTCCACAAAAAAAGAAAACTATGGGCCAATTTCACTGATGAACATCGATGCAAAAATCCTCAACAAAATACTAGTAAACCGCATCCAACAATACATTAGAAGGATTGTACATCATGATCAAGTGGGATTTATCCCCAAGATGCAAGGGTTCTTCAATATCTGCAAATAAATCAGTGTGATACACATTAACCAACTGAAGAATAAAAACCATATGATCCTCTCAATAGACGCAGAAAAAGCCTTTGACAAAATCCAACACCCATTTCTGATAAAAACCCTTCAGAAAGTGGGCATAGAGGGAACCTACCTCAACATGATAAAGGCCATATATGACAAACCCACAGCTAACATCATTCTCAGTGGTAAAAAGCTGAAAGAATTCCCACTGAGAACAGGAACAAGACAAGGATATCCTGCTCTTGCCTCTATTCTTCACCATAGTTTTGGAAGTCCTAGCCACAGCAATCAAAAGTAAAAGAGATAAAAGGAATGCAAATAGGAAAGGAAGAAGTAAAACTATCACTATTTGCAGATGACATGATACTTACTATACCTAGAGAATCCTAAAGACTCGACCAGAAAACTGTTAGAGCTCATCCATGAACTTGGCAAAGTCGCAGGACACAAAATTAATACACAGAAATCGATGGCATTTCTATACACTAACAATGAAAGACCAGAAAAAGAAATTAGGGAAGCAATCCCATTTTCCATCGCATCCAAAAGAATAAAACACTTAGGAGTAAACCTACCCAAAGAGACAAAAGACCTGTACTCCGAAAACTATAAGACACTGATAAAAGAAATCAAAGATGACACAAACAGATGGAAAGATATACCATGCTCGTGGATTGGAAGAGTTAATATTATCAAAATGACTATACTACCCAAGGCAATATACAGATTCAATGAAATCCCTATCAAATTAACAAGGACAGGAGTTCCCGTTATGGCGCAGTGGTTAACGAATCCAACTAGGAACCATGAGGTTGTGGGTTCGGTCCCTGCCCTTGCTCAGTGGGTTAACGATCCGGCGTTGCCGTGAGCTGTGGTGTAGGTTGCAGACTCCCGTGTTGCTGTGGCTCTGGCATAGGCCGGTGGCTACAGCTTCGATTCAACCCCTAGCCTGGGAACCTCCATATGCCACGGGAGCGGCCCAAGAAATAGCAACAACAACAACAACAACAACAAAAAGACAAAAGACAAAAAAAAAAAAAAAAAAAAAATTAACAAGGACATTTTTCACAGAACTTGAACAAAATATTTTAAAGTTTGCTTGGAAGCACAAAAGACCCAGAATAGCCAAAGACATCCTGAAAAGGAAAAATGGAGCTGGAGGAATCAGGCTCCTGGACTTCAGACTATACTACAAAGCAACAATCATCAAAACCATATAGTACTGGCACAAAGACAGAAATATAGATCAGTGGAACAGGATAGAAAGCCCAGAATTAAACCCACACACCCACAGCCAACTAATCTATGACAATGGAGGCAAGAATATACAATGGAGAAAGGACAGCTTGTTCAATAAGTGGTGCTGGGAAAACTGGACAGCCACATGGAAAAGAAGGAAATTAGAACACTCCCTAACACCATACACAAAAATCAACTCAAAATGGATTAAAGACCTAGATAGAAGACCTGACACTATAAAATTCTTAGAAGAAAACACAGACCAAACACTCTCTGACATAAACGACAGCAACATCTTCTCAGATCCATCTCTTAGAGTCATGACGGTAAAAACAAAAAGAAACAAATGGGACCTAATCAAACTGAAAAGTTTCTGCACAGCAAAGGAAACCCTAAACAAAACAAAAAGACAACCCACAGAATGGGAGAAAATCTTTGCAAGTGATTCAACTGACAAGGGGTTAATCTCCATAATTTATAAACACCTTCTGCAGCTCCATACCAAAAAAACAAACAACCCCATCAAAAAATGGGCAGAAGATCTAAACAGACAGTTCTCCAAAGAAGACATACACATGGCCAAAAAACACATGAAAAGATGTTCAACATCACTCATTATTAGAGAAATGCAAATAAAAACCACTATGAGGCACCACCATACACCAGCCAGAATGGCCATCATCCAAAAGTCTACAAACAGTAAGTGCTGGAGAGGGTGTGGAGAAAAAGGAACCCTAGTACACTGTTGGTGGGATTGTAAATTGGTGCAGTCACTGTGGAAAGCAGTATGGAGATTCCTCAGAAAACTAAACATAGAACTACCATTTGATCCAGCAATCCCACTCCTGGGCATCTACCCAGAGAAAACCATGACTCACAAAGATACATGTACTCCAATGTTCACTGCAGCAATATTTACAGTAGCCAAGACATGGAAACAACCTAAATGTCTATCGACAGAGGAGTGGATCCAGAAGATGTGGTACATATACACAATGGAATCTTACTCGGCCATTAAAAGGAACAAAATACCGGCATTTTTAGCAACATGGATGGACCTAGAAATTATCATGCTAAGTGAAGTCAGCCATACAATGAGACACCAACATCAAATGCTTTCACTGACATGTGGAATCTGAAGAAAGGACAGACTGAACTTCTTTACAGAACAGATGCTGACTCACAGACACTGAAAAACTTATGGTCTCTGGAGGAGACAGGTTGGGGAGTGGGGGGATGCGCATGGGCTGTGGGATGGAAATCCTGTGAAATCAGATTGTGCTGATCATTATACAACTACAGATGTGATAAATTCATCTGAGTAATTAAAAAAGAAAGAAAAAACAAACAAAAAAAGAAAAAACAAAATAAATAAATAAATAAATTTTTAAATTAGAGTATGATCATTATTCTCATTGCCTGGGCAGTAGGAGCCTCTCCAAGTTCAGCCCTGGTTCTTCTGACCAGAACACAGTCATCTTTTTCCTTAAGTTTCATTTATATACAGTTGATTTACAATGTTGTGATCATTTCTGCTATACAGCAAAGTGACTCACTTACACACAAACACACATCTATTCTTTTTCAGCTTCTTTTCCCATACAGGGTGTCACAGCACGTTGGGTAGAGGTCCCTGGACTGCACAGCAGGTCCCTGTTGACAATCCAGTCCACAGACCACAGGGTGCACATGCCAACCCCGGTCTCTGATGCTTCCTGGTCCTCTGGTTTGACAAGATGTGCCGGCTTCCGGAGCTGGAATCAGCCAGTCCCTCCATCTCGCTACTGACCGAGCCAATGGCTCACAGCTGCCCTTCCTCCCAGCTCTCCTTGGAGCTACCCCGAGCCTGCTCACACACCCACAAGAGCCCCAGGCCTGCAACTAAGTCAGCTGGGACAAAAGGCTTGCTTCCAGGTGACACAAGCCCATGCTGCAGTTCGTGATCCAGAGCCAATGCAGGAACAGGCTGAGCCCGTGCCCCAGACCCACAGCCTGGCTGTCGGGCTGGGCCCCACCCAGCCGCCTCCCCGGGGCCCCTCCGACACTCCCCCTCCAGAAACCACTTGCACAGCAGCACCCTCGCCTCCCAGGCTCTGCCTTTGGAACCCAACTGAAGACACAGCCTTAGTTTGTTTCCAGGAGAAACGATCCAGGGAACTAGAGCCATCTTGTAATAACCGGCAAGGGAGGTTGGTCTGCACAAAGCTGGGTCTGTGCTGTGCATGCGAAACAAAATAATCAACTACACGTCCATTTAAAAATTAACTTTTTTTCTTTTTAGGGCCACACCTGTGGCATATGGAAATTCCCAGGCTAGGAGTCGAATCAGAGCTGCAGCTGTTGGCCTACACCACAGCCATAGCAACGCAGAATCCGAGCTGCATCAGCAACCTACACCACAGCTCACGGCAATACGGGATTTTTAACCCACTGAGCAGAGCTATGGATCAAACTCGAATCTTAACAAGACAATATTGACACCTTAACCCTCAGAGTTAAAAAAATAACTAATTTTTAGGGAGTCCCCATTGTGGCTCATCAGTAACAAACCTGACTAGTATCCATGAGGACACAGGATCCATCCCTGGCCCTGCACACTGGATTAAGGATCCAGTGGCTGTGGTGTAGGCCAGCAGCTATAGCTCCAATTCAACTCCTAGCCTGGGAACGTCCATATGCTGCAAGTGTAATCCTAAAAATTAATTTTTAAAAAGAAATCACAGGAAACCATAACAGGGGCGTTTCTAATGGGTTGGTCAGTTTCAGTGACCAGAGGCAGGAAATATTTTTTTCAATGAACAAACTCACTATGAGTTCAACCTGATATTTCCAACTCCATTTTAGGACTTTTCAGATTTATTTCTCTTATTTCATACCTGCATCTCCTCTCTCTCCCAACTGAAAATCCTGGTTCTGACATCAACGTATCTACTTGCTAAATAAGTTTCTGAAATTTTTTGACACAAAAACAAAAATTGATCATAAAAGAATACAATCTTTTGACCTGAAATGCAAGTTTGCATTTAAAGCAATCTTGCTTATTTTAGGTTATAATGTTTTAACTCATACAAATGTATTATCCAACAGCCCTTAAAACTTCATCTAAGGAGTTCACATCATGGCTCAGCGGAAACAAATCTGACTAGTATCCACCAGGATGAAGGTTGCATCCCTGGCCTCACTCAGTGGGTTAAGGATCCGGCGTTTCCGTGAGCTGTGGTGTAGATCACAGATGCGGCTAGGATCCCGCGTTGCTGTGGCTCTGGTGTAGGCGGGTGGCTACAACTCTGATTTGACCCCAGCCTGGGAACCTCCATATGCCATGGGTGCGGCCCTAAAAGGACAATAAAAAACAAACAAACGAAAAAACAAAACAACCTCAATTAAGACTTTGCCTTCGAAGTAGTTTCTCTTTTTTGAAAAATAATGTCATTTTATTCACATGAAACAGCACGTCTTGCCATGTGACATTCTGTCCACAGTCGTGGCCACACCGGTGTATAAGGACATGTCCTCCACAGTAAGTCAGTCCTTTTCTTAGCATTTGCTTCTTCTAATTACCTTGTCCCTCACATACTGCACGATCACTCTACTTAAAATAAGTGAAATATATTTTCTGTGAGGTTTTTTTTTTTTTTTTAATCATTTGGGCCCTTATTCTGTGAATCTTCATTGTTATTCTTCTGCCTCCTTCCCTGAGGCTGCTGATAAAACTCAGTTTCTTTTGTTCCTTTATTTTTTCTTTGGCCACACCTGCAGCATGCAGAAGTTCCCAGGCCAGGGACTGAACCCACACCACAGCAGTGACAACGCCAGATCCTCCAAGGAACTCCAAACTCATTTTTTTTAATTGCAGTAAACTACACAAAACCTAAAATCTACCATCATAATCTTTTTTTCCTTTTTACAGCTGCATCTGCGGCATATGGAAGTTCACAGCCTGTAGGGGTTGAATCTGAGCAGCAGTTGCTGGCCTTCACCACAGCCACGACAACACGGGATCCAAACCACCTCTGTGAGCTATGCCACAGCTTTTGGCAACAATGGATCCTTAATCCACTGAGTGAGGCCATGGATCAAACCCGCATCCTCACAGACACTATGTCAGGTTCTTAACCACTGAGCCACAACGGGAACTCCATAAACCTCATTTTAACACCAGATCAACTTAGGAATCTGATCTTCACTCTCTGGTGATGCTGACAGGTCCCAGGATCAGAGCGGATCAGCTTCTGTCCACATGATAACTGAGCAGCATGTGCAGAGGCTGCAGCATGACTTGCAGTACTGGACCAAAAAGGACTTGCCAGCACATCGGTGCCCAGGGTGGCCGTCCAGAAAATGCAGCCTGTGGGCTCACTCTCAGGGATATCCAGCTACTCCTTGGGAACAAGTCTGGATGAAGAAATGCCTGATTTCTCCAGTCTACCAGAATCTGCCTTCTCGCCCCTGAAACTTACCCCCCGCCTAGTTCCCCAGGGGCCAGTTGAGCCGACACTCCCCAAACAGATGTCAAGGATGGGGAAGTCGCCTTCCATCTCAACTCACACCCGGGTGGGTCCCTTACTCTCTCAGACTCAGCGAGGTCAGACAGCCTTAACAATATATGCCCCAAACCACACACACGGTGGTTCTGCCCATTAAATGAGATGAGGAATATCAACACGCTTTTCAAAATATGAAGTCTTGGGAGTTCCCGTCGTAGCACAGTGGTTAATGAATCCGACTAGGAACCATGAGGTTGCGGGTTCCAACCCTGGCCTTCCTCAGGGGGTTAAGGATCCGGCGTTACCGTGAACTGTGGTGTAGATTGCAGACACAGCTCGGATCCCGTGTTGCTGTGGCTCTGGCGTAGGCCAGTGGCTACAGCTCCAATTAGACCCCTAGCCAGGGAACCTCCATATGCCGCGGGAGTGGCCCAAGAAATGGCAAAAAAAAGACAAAAAAATATATACATATATAAGTCTTACCTCAAAGCAGTAGTTTTCCTGAAATATCACTATCATTCCAAGAACCAACCCCTCCTCTCCCAAGGCACAAGCTAAATTCTGTTTGGATATATTCAGCTTTTCATTTTCCATCTTTTTTTTTTTTTTTTTTAATGAATGGTCCTTTTTTTCTTTTTTTTTTCACTTTTTTTAGGGCTGCACTCTCGGCACATGGAGGTTCCCAGGTTAGGGGTTGAATCAGAGCTACAGCTGCCAGCCTACACCACAGCCGCAGCAACTCAGGATCTGAGCCACATCTGCGACCTACACCACAGCTCACAGCAACGCCAGATCCTTAACCCACTGAGCAAGGCCAGGGATCGAACCAGCAACCTCATGGTTCCTAGTCGGATTCGTTTCTGCTGAGCCACAACAGGAACTCCCAATCTCCATCATTTGATTTTATTTTTGGAACCACACTTATCATTTCACAATTGGAAAAGAAAAAGAAAAAAGGCATTGCTGGGGCAAATCAGATGGGCTCCTGCCTGCACCAAGAGGGGCCGAGAGGAGTGCACGGTGATGTTGGGGGAAACTGAGAATTCGGTCCAGGAGAAAAGGTCCAGAGAGGAGGAAGCATGAGCCCAGATAAGAAACAGCTCTGATCCTTGAGCACAATTAACCAGCTACTAAGCAGAGCTGTGAGACAATGGGCCCCATCACAGAAGGTATGGCGAAGGGGCATCCGAGAGCTCCAGCCCTTCAGCAGTCTCATTTCTCCAGGACTGAGAGCCACACTGTTGCCTGAGGGCTGCTTCCCCCCTCTTCACTGAAGACACAACTGGATAGAGTCTTAAACTGGAACCCTTGGGAGTTAGGGCAGAGATCAAGGAGTCATCCCCAGGCAAAGACGGCTGTGATACAACAAACAGAATCCTAAGGGACACTCTGAGAGCATCCTTTCACATAAAGATGTTGACCAAAAAGCACATGAAAAGATGCTCAACATTGCTAATCATTAGAGAAATGCAAAACAAAACTACAATGAGGGACCATCTCACACCGGTCAGAATGGCAATCATCAAAAAGTCTACAAACAATAAATGCTGGAGGGAGTTCCTGATGGGCTCAGTGGAAACAACTCTCACTGGCATCCATGAAGATGTAGGTTCTAACTCTGACTTCGCTCAGTGGGTTAAGGATCCAGTGTTGCCGTGAGCTGTGGTGTAGGTCACAGACAAAGGCTGGGATCTGGCATTGCTGTGGCTGTGGCATGGGCCGATGGCTGAGGTTCCAATTTGACTCCTAGCCTGAGAACTTCCAAGTGCCATGGGTGTGGCCCTGAAAGAAAGAAAGAAAACAAAAAACCAAAACAATAAATGCTGGAGAGGGTGTGGAGAAAAGGGAACCCTCCTACACTATGGATGGGAATGCAAATTGGTACAATCACTACAAAGAACAGTATGGAGGTTCCTTAAAAAACAAAAAATAGAACTATCACATGATCCAGCAATCCCACTCCTGGGCATCTATCCAGAGAAAACCATAGTTTGAAAAGATACATGCATCCCCGTGTTCAAAGCCAACATTACATACAGTAGCCGAGACATGGAAACAACCTAAATGTCCACCAACAGAGGATTGGAGAAAGAAGATGTGGTACATATACACAATGGAATATTACTCAGCCACCAAAGAGAATGAAATAACGCCATATGTAGCAACATGGATGGACCTAGAGATTAGCATACTAAGTAAGTCAGAAAGAAAAAGACAAATATCACATGATATCACTTACACGTGGCATCTAATAAAAATGACACAAATGAACTTATTTACAAAGAAGAAACAGAGATCTCAAAATCAAATGTAAGGTTACCAAAGAGGAAATGTGGGGAGAAGGGATAAATTAAGTTTGGGATTAACATATACACACTACTATATATAAAACAGATAACAAACAAGGACCTGCTGTATAGCCCAGAGGAACCAACTCACCATTCTGTAATTACCTCTATGGGAAAGAATCTGGGAAAATACCTATGGCTGATTCACTCTGCTGTGCACATGAAACTAACACAGCACTGTATGTCACCATACCCACCTCCCCCCAGAATTTAATTTTAAAAAAAAAGAGGAAAAAAAAATAAAGACGATTATATCCACCCTCCCCTCACAATGTGAAGATTGTTCTGGTTAGAGGTAGAATGATAAACTAGCCCAAGGGGCTAAGGGGCTGTCTTTTCAGCTCTCTGACCCACTGTCGTCCATGAAAACTCTGAAGGCACCAGCGCCTGTCTAAAAATTTTCTGCAAGTTTTCCTTGCCTGGAGCTGAAAGGACTTAAGGTTTTTAAAACAAGGAGTGATGCTGTGAACCAGATCCAAAAAACGGCAACACGGCTGTGGCAGCCAAAATGCTGACTTGGGGGGTTGGTTCACTCTGTGGCACAGCCGGTTAAGGATCCAAAGGCAGCAGCTGGAGGTCACTGTGGAGGCTCAGGTTCAATCCATATGCCCCAGGTGTGATCAAAAAAAAAAAAAAAAAAAATGGTGGAGTTCCCACCATGACTCAGTGGTAACGAATACAACTAGTAGTATCTATGAGGATGCAGGTTCGAACCCTGGCCTTGCTCAGTGGGTTAAGGATCCTACATTGCTGTGGCTGTGGTGTAGGTCAGCAGCTGCAGCTCTGATTTGACCCCTAGCTCAGGAACCTCCATAAGGCATGGGTGCAACCCTAAAAAGACAAAAAAAAAAAGATGCTGACTTGGAAGAGAATCATCAATTAGGAGATGTGTTTATTTTTCTCCAAGCAGTGCATATGGATCCTTTCACCAATTTCATCTTGGTTTCATGAATTGTCTGAGAAACTAAATTCTGTCCCTATTAGCACCGTCCATTCGGTACAGTGCCCCTCCCTGCATGCTCCTGTGCAGCTATTATCCTTATACCCACTGACAGCAAATTTACAATAAATGACATCAAAAAATAAAGAAACCAGTTGTGTAATTAAAAATTTTAAAAAAATAAAGGATATCTTTTGTAGGGTACAGTAAGGGAGGCGTGGCACCACACGAGCACAGACTCAGTAAGCTAAATGGATGTAATTCCATAAAACTCTTCCGAGGCAGTTAGCAAAAGAAATTTGACTTGATGCATTCCATGACTAGATTCATTCTTCTAGAATTCCAAAGAAGGAAAGGAAACAAATATTTCCTTTAGAAGCTTTGTGTCTGCCAATTAATTAAGCCAAATTAAGGTGTGAGCTGTAGAGTCAAGCCTTCAGCAGAGAGGGAAGTGTCCCAAGGTTATTCAAATAAAGTTGCCTGGGGCTACAAGCTGGAAACGGAAAGAGAAGGGAGGATCCCCTGAATAACCTGAGCAGGAAAGGGACACAGAAACAGCTACATTCTCAAGGAGAGCAAGGATGTGTGCTTAGCCTTCTCTGCCCTGCAAGTTCCAACTACAAAGATGACCTGAAATCCTGCTAATTTTAATAAAAAAATAAATAAATAAAAGCTATGCAATGTTCAAAAATATCCTGCAGACTTACAATGACCTAAGCTGCAAAGAGAAAAGCAGAAAAATTCCCCCAAGACTTGAAAACAAAATCCAACAACAGAAGGAAAGGGGTGAGGTAGAGGAAACGGTCCAGCAGCAGAAAGGGTGAGGCTAGGGGGGAGTAATCCATTTGCCTGGGAAGTTCTTTGCTGCTGCTTTCTCTGGTTTCTGTCTCAGATGCCTTGTTCTTGGTTTCAGACGAACATCCTCAACTGAAAGTCAAGAACCCTGGACCTACCTCTGCCTAAAGCATCTGTATTTTTCCCCCCATTTTTCTTTCTTTTTCTATTTTTTCTTTTCCTTTTCTTTTTGGTGTATTTAAGGGTTTGTTTTTCTGTGTCACTGAAAACAACAGATGTGTTGAGATGTTCGTACATCTCAAAATGTATTGCAAACCCCCCCCCCCCAATCTCTGGCCACCACTGGTCTGCTCTCAGAGTCTGTATTTCTTTTTTCTTTTCTTTCTTTCTTTCTTTTTTTTTTTTTTTTTGTCTTTTGTACTTTTTTAGGGCCACACCCACAGCACATGGAGGTTCCCAGGCTAGGGGTCAAATTAGAGCTATGGCTGCCGGCCTACACCACAGCCGCAGCAACATGGGATCCGAGCTGCATCTGCGATCTACACCATAGCTCATGGCAACACTGGATCCTTAAACCACTGGGAGAGGCCAGAGATCAAACCTGCATCCTCATGGATCTTTGTTGGGTTCGTTCACCACTGAGCCATGACGGGAACTCTGGTGTCCGTATTTCTGAGGGAAGATTTGGCCCTTAAAGGGAACCTCCATCCTCCTCCTGACCTCTTGGCTCTAGAGCGCCCAGCTCAGCCCTCGACTCCCTCATCCATCAGTTTTCACTCCCTGGGTCGTCCCTTCCAGCCTCGTGGGTTTGATGACATTCATGTACTAAGGACCCATTGAGGTCCAGACCCTAGGAAATCTCGCAGATATTTCAGACTTAACAGATCAAACTGGAAATTCAAGTTCCACCCCCAACCCTAACCGGCTTCTTTCCCAGCATTCACCTTTCAGAAAGCAGGCCCACAGATCACCTGTGCAAAGCCTGTCTGCCCTGCAACCCCTGAGTCAAAAGTACTGGGCTCCAGAATCAACAGCCTTGGGGCAGGAGCCCCAGAGCAGCGCTTTGCCGGCACCCGGGCGGTGACCTGGGGGAGAGCCACCACTTGGTGGGGACCTGGGGGCAAGGGTGGGTTTTAATCAGATGATCCTTCACCTCCCTGAGAAAGCATCAGAGAGTCTAAGTTGAGGACATGCAGGTGAAGGGGTTGAAATGTGCACAAAACTGGGGTCAGTGCAACGGGACAGCGACGGAGGCAGGGAGCTGGCTGTCTTCGGGGCTCTCAAGTTTGGATTTCCCATCATCGAACCCCCAACACCACACATAAATATTCTCAGGCTCGAGGGTTGTTCCACATTAACAGGTTCCTGTGAGGGCACAGGGTTATTAGCAAGACTTGCAGCCTATGGGATTGGGTCCATGGAAGGCACCAGCGGTAGCTATAAGGGGGGCTGCTCACCCTGCCCCCCTCCTGATCCTCCACCCCTACCCCTGCCACCCCAGGCTCCGGGGGGGGCTACTCCAGGGCTCAGCTGCACTCCTTGCCCACAGCTCTGGGGGTCTGCTCCAGGGCTCAGCTCCTCCCACCAAGACCCAGCAAGACCCCGGCCTCTGCCGCCCCTGCAGACCAGGAGGTTCCAGCTGAGGCTGGTGCAGCAGGCTGGCCCTGCCCACGCTTCTGGCAACAGTCCTCCCATCAAACTCCCCTAGGGCGGCAGCCAGAGGCCTGGTGTCCTGCCAGAGGCCTGGAGCCAGGTCGAACCCATGTCCATCCTGCTACAGAGCCTTCTCTCTCACTCGGGCAACTGCTAAACCGGAGATCTGCACAAAGCGCCCAGGGTCAGAACACTCTGAGAGGCAGGATCAGAAACGGCTTTCTGAACAAGCCGCCTCATCAGGAGTCAGTCCTCAGAGGAACTGGAACTGGCCGGGAAACAGAACGAGGAGAGGCATTTAAGGGCAAAGTTGCGAGGCAGGCGGACGTGTCCTGGTACCCAAGGCAGCAATGTACGGGGCTCAGGAGGGAAGAGCAGAGGGGGAGGTTTCTGCACTCTGATGGCCACTCCTTCCTTCTGCATCCTGATCCACATGCGAGCTAAGAGGAAGGAATTCACTAGATTCTGAGCAAATAGGCATAAATGTGCCTACTCCCTGCCTTCAACAGAGGCCCCATCACAGAAGACAACCCAAGGGTTCAGCGGGACATACCCTCCGTGATCTGGCCCTGCGGGACCCGGCCCGGCCTTCGCCCTCCAGCTGCTCTGCAAGTACCACTGTCTCCAGGGCCCCGGGTGTGGCTCCGAAGACCCACACTATGCTGGCCCGTGTGCACATCTGTCCAGTGCCTCAGCTGTGAGGTCCTGGGGGGCAGGAAGCCAGTGGCCGCAGATGGCGGGTAAGGGTTTGGCTCTGGGGGCAGCTGCCCAGGCCCGAACCCAAGACTCGGCCCCAAACACCTAACACCTTACACAAGTTGTTTACTCCTCTGGGCCTCAGTTTCATCATCCAGAAAATGGGAATAACAACAGCATCTACCTCACAGGGTTGTTAAGTGAGTCACAGAGAATAACTCCTGTTACACAAGGAAGCCCTCAACCCCGTTAATTATTAATACATATCTGTGCATCCCTTATTTCCTGAATAAAAAAAGCTTATGTGTGGAGTTCTCTGTGGCCTCGCGGTTAAGGATCCAGTATTGTCACTGCTGTGGCGTGGGTTCAATCCCCGGCCTGGGAACTTCTGCATACCTCAGGTAGAAACCCCCCACCCCCAAAAAAGCTTACATTTGTGGAATGAATTTTCTTACTATTTGATTTTGTCCCACATAGATACCAAATTCTACTTAGCCTTTGTTAAATCATGACAGGAAGACTCTCAACTCTAAATACGTGCTTATATTACAGTCGGTTAACAGGACCTTTTCTGTAAAGGAACTCAGCTTCTTGCCACTGTCACTGGCCTGGTCACTGAGTCATTCTCTGGCTTCTAGCAAATTCCATGTGCATCTGCCACACAGTTACTCCACAGAAGGGCAGATCTGTCTGAATAATTTACAGGGCCGCATTATCACAGCAAACCTAGTCAGTACCCTGTGATAAGCCACGAGGGAAAAGAATACGAAAAAGAATACACATATGTATCACTGAGTCACTCTGCTGTACAGCAGAAATTAATACAACTTTGTAAATCAACTCTACTTCAGTAAAATTTTAAAAAGAACACACATTCCCCAATCCTTGTCTATGGATTAGGGTTGCTAAATTTAGGGACTACAAACACAGGATGCCCCAAATGAATCTGTCCACACAACGGAGACAGACTCACAGACATGGAGAACAGACTTGTGGTTGCCAAGGCAGAGAGGGGAAGGGAGTGAGATGGGTAGGAGTTTGGGGTTAGTAGATGCAAACTATGACATTTAGGATGAATAAAGCAATGAGGTCCTGCTGTACAGCAGTGGGAACCATATTCAGTCTCCAGGGATAAAACCGCGGTGGCAAAGAATATAAAAAAGAAGGGATTGGAGTTCCCGTCGTGGCGCAATGGTTAATGAATCCAACTAGGAACCATGAGGTTGAGGGTTCGATCCCTGGCCTTGCTCAGTGGGTTGAGGATCTGGCGTTGCAGTGAGCTGTGGTGTAGGTTGCAAACACAACTCGGATCCCTCGTTGCTGTGGCTGTGGTGTAGGCTGGCGGCTACAGCTCCAATTAGACCCCTAACCTGGGAATCTCCCTAGAAGTAACCTAGAAGTAATCTCTCTCCTAACCTGGGAGTAGCCCTAGAAAAGGCAAAAAGACGAAATTAATTAATTAATAAAAAAAAAAAAAAGAAGGGATATACACATCTATGTATAACTGAGTCCCCTTGCTGTACAGCAGAGATTGGCCCAACTGTGTAAATCAACAATATTTTAACAACAACAACAAAACACAGGATGGCTGGTTAAAACTGAACTTCAGATAAGCCATGAATGCGGAGGGGATTCTTTTTTCATAAGTCTAACCCATATAATATTTGGGATACATTTATACTAAAAAAAAAAAATCACTCATTTTTTTATCTGACATTCGAATGGAATATCAGATAAAAAAATAATGGGCTGGCTCCCACAGCACAGGAGTGACTCACTCGAAGGGAAACTTTTTTTTAATACTAAAGCACTATGAGAGTACTGCAGTCACAAAATGCTTTTTTAAAAGTTTTAAAATGTCAGTTTCTAAGCTGCAGATCCCTAAGTGTCACAGCCTGGGCAAAGGTCCCTGCCAAGGAGCCCCAACTAAGACAGAAGAGCAGAGCGCACAGGAAGCACAAAGGAGCCACACCTCCTGCTACCCTCCGCCTCCAGGAGATGCAGACAAAGGAAGGGGGATGCAGGTAAAGGAAGGATCCTGGGAAGGTATTTACTGCCCCAGGCAACAGAGAGCCCCCAGTCCCACTGCCACTTTGCTGTTGCCTCTGTTCTCGTCACTCCAGCCCTCAGCTTAACTCTGTGGCCCCATCCTTGCTCTGGACCCTGCTCTTCTGGGCCAGGATTCACCAGTTTTTCACCCCCTGCCCCCGGGAACCAGAGCTGGCCTCTTGGACACCTGCCCCAGCGCTTCCTCTGAAACCACACACCTGGATGGCACTCTGTGAGTTCACCACCAAGCGTTGGGGACACCAAGAGAAAAACCTGAGTATTTCAAGTTCATCACATTTTTTTTTTCAACCTTTTTTGGCCACCCCCAAGGCATGCAGAAGTTCCCAGGTCAGGAGTAGAACCCGCGCCACAGCAGCAAGCTGAGCCTCAGCTGTGACAACGCCAGATCCTTAACCCCCTGGAGCCACCAGGAACCCCCATCTGATCACTTCTTAAGCCCAAAGGAAGGACGGTGGCATTCGACAACGTATTCTCCCAGAAGACAGTTCTCTACTTACAGGCCTCCTGGCGGGCGCGCCTTGGACGGAGTGGTAGAATTCTGGCTGCACGCGGCTGCTCTTCTTGAGTCTTCGCTTCCTCACTGAAACCTCCTGCTCGCTCTGGTGGTGAACCTCCACCACCGGCTTGGCCTCCTCCAGCCGGGCAGCTGCTGCCGCTGCCGCCCGTCTCCGAAGGTGCCGAGGGCTGGCTCGGAAGCCCTGCAGAAACAGAGAGAACAAATGCAGCTGGGTCCTGAGTTTGCTGGGAAGGGGAACAGAGAGCCCCAAAGTCCCCCTGCTCTCGGAGGGAGTCTGCCAACACATGGGCTCAGTGTGTAGCAAGGCCTGCGTGTCCTGGAAAACACCTCTTGTTCTGGGGGCCAGAGCTATTCCACAGCAAGAGCGGTTACTAGATGCAAACTATTAAATCTGGTATAGGAGCTTCCTTCATGGCTCAGCGGAAATGAATCTGACTAGCATCCGGGAAGACCCAGGTTCAATCCCTGGCCTCACTCAATGGGTTAAGGATCCCACATTGCCGTGAACTGTAGGTTACAGATGTAGCTCGGATCCTGTGTTGCTGTGGCTATGGTGTAGGCCAGTAGCTACAGCTCCTATACAACCCCTAGCCTGGGAACCTCCACATGCCGCAGGTATAGCCCTAAAAAGACAAAAAAAAAAAAAAAAAAAAAAAGGAATGGATAAGCAAGGAGGTCCTGTTGTACAGCACAGGGAACTCTATCTAGTCTCTTGGGATAGATCGTCATGGAAGGTAATATAAGAAAGGGAAGGTATGACTAGGTCACTTTGCTGTACCGCAGAAAATGGCACAACACTGCAAATCAACTATACTTTGATTTTTTTTTAATGTAAAAAAAAAAAAAAAAAAGGAGATGGGCACATTGCTTTACTTGTGTGCATATAAGTCCGACTAAGTAGGAAGAAGGGGCTCCTTGTGGGCGTGAAGATGGTTTAGGGATGGGACCCAGCATTACCCCAGGGAAGGGCCACTCCGCATTCCCGGAAAGTGCACCACAGGAAGGAAGGCAGGATGCAAGGCATCGCCGTGAAAAACCGTAAGTGAAGATCTAAGACCAATGGAGGACCAGCAGACACATGGAAAAATGCTCAACATTTTTAGAGAAATGCACTAATTATTAGAGAAAAGCAAATCAAAACTACAGTGAGGTAATACCTCACATCAGTCAGAATACATCAGTCAAAAAGTCTACAAATAACAAATGCTGGAGAGGATGTGGAGAAAAGGGAACCCTCCTACACTGCTGGTGAGAATGTAAATTGGTACAACCACTATGGAAAACAGTAGGGGGCTTCCTCAGAAAACTAAATAGAGAACCACCATATGATCCAGCAATCCCACTCCTGGGCATATATCCGGACAAAACCTTCATTGAAAAAGATACATGTACCCCTATGTTCACTGCAACACTATTCACAAGAGCCAAACATGAAAACAACCCAAATGTCCATTGACAGATAAACGGATTAAGAAGACGTGGTACATATACAAAAAGGAATACTACACAGCCATAAAAAAGAACAACATAATGCCATCTGCAGCAGCATGGATGGAACTAGAGATCATCATACTAAGTGAAGTAAGTCAGAAAGAGAAAGACAAATACCATATGACATCACTTACATGCAGAATCTAAAGTATGGCATAATCAAACCTGTCTACACAACAGAAACAGACTCACAGACGTGGAGAACAGACTTGTGATTGCCAAGGGGGAGGGGAAAGGAATGGGATGGATGGGGAGTTTGGGGTTGGTAGACACAAACCATTTCATTTAGAATGGATAAACAATGAGGTCCTGCTGTACAGCACAGAGAACTACATCCAATGTCCTGTGAGAATCTATGGTGGAAAAGAATATGAAAAAGAGTACACATGTGTATAACTGAATCACTTTTCTGTAAAGCAGAAACTAACACAACACTGTTAATCAACTACACTTTAACTAAGAAATGAATATTTAAAAAATTAAAAAACAACAAATGGAGGCAGTAAGACGAACTGAAGACTATGAGTTTGGGGGTCACGTGGGCCTGGATCCAAACTGACCTGTTCATTATAGCTACACATTCATAAAACATTTATGATCTGACTTTTCTAACCTAAGAAATGGATGATGTTCTCTGTTTAATAATATTCTCTCTCTTGAAACAAGGTCATAGTTAACAAAATTCTAAGCACAGTATCTGGCAAAGAGCAGGTGTTCAATAAAAATGTTCATTTTCCTTCTGTTTTAGTGTAAGGTGAGTATAAAGACAAGGAAACAAATTTAGCTGAGC
This sequence comes from Sus scrofa, assembly GCF_054392235.1. NCBI lineage: Eukaryota > Metazoa > Chordata > Mammalia > Artiodactyla > Suidae > Sus > Sus scrofa. The sequence continues at coordinate 37,432,869 of NC_139389.1, read as the reverse complement.
CACGCTGTGCATCTGGGAAGGTGCCAACGGTTTCGGAAAACATCAAAGAATTACATAAAATAACGTCTGTCCTGTATCTGACAATTGGTTGCGGAGTGGAAGTCTGTCTGGGAGTTCAGGGGTAGACTGGGCTGTGCGATGAAGGATGAGGGGCAGCGCAGGGCATGGGTGCAGGCAGATCCCCCCCAGGAGGAATCAGTCCATGAAGTGAGCTCAGTGGAGCAGGTGTGTATCGAGAATGGATAGAATTGAAGTTCCGGGCAAGGGAACAACATAAGGCGAGAATGAAGAAGTAAAATGATTGATGGATGGAACATTTATGCAGCAACAAGAGAACGATTTGATGATGTGCTGGGGATAGATCACAGTCACACCCTAAGTCTGGAGGGAATTAGAGGGACAAAGCCCCAGGGCTTCTTGGAGGCGGTGATCTTCTGAACTTTACAAGACGTATAAAGGCCTGGACTGCAATGGGAGTGTAAAGACTAAGAGCAGGGACATCAGGGGAGAGCACGAGGGGAGGCCCACATGCAGGGGTGTCTCGGGAGGGCCTGCAGGCTGGTCATGGGGCCCAGGTACCAGGCTGAGGATGAAGAGGGAGAAAAAGACAGAAGCTGGGGTGACCCACAGAGTCGGAGGTGCACGGAGGTCAACAGGAGTCAACATGGGGGAAACGCAAACCTGAGGTCCCAGCTGGGGCCCTTTCCCTTCACCCCAAATAAAGGAGAATGTTCTCACCCCATCTCGATGTGCCACCAAAGGGGAGCCCCTCAACCCCAAACAGGCCCAGCAGCTCCCCAGGCACCACGAAATCCAGCGGCTGCGCAGTAACCGTGGTGAAGGGGATGGAAAAGAAATAGCCACCGATCCAGAGTTAGGGCTGAGGCAAACACAAACGCACACACTCAACGCGCTCAGACACACACACTCCGAGGCCCGGGCGAGGGCGGAGCAGGGGTGGGGAGTTCAGTCACTGATTCCACAGCCCTGCCTCCCTTCTAGCTCAGAAGAGTGTGTGCTGGCGGAATGAAAAGAGTATCTGATGAGACACTAGCATCTGTCCTGGGGGTGAGCTGAGCGTAATTCTTTGCTCAGAATTCATATTCTCGGAGTTCCCGTCGTGGCGCAGTGGTTAACGAATCCAACTAGGAACCATGAGGTTGCGGGTTCGGTCCCTACCCTTGCTCAGTGGGTTAACAATCCGGCGTTGCCGTGAGCTGTGGTGTAGGTTGCAGACGCAGCTCGGATCCTGCGTTGCTGTGGCTCTGGCGTAGGCCGGTGGCTACAGCTCCGATTCAACCCCTAGCCTGGGAACCTCCATGTGCCGCGGGAGCGGCCCAAGAAATAGCAACAACAAGAACAACAACAACAAAAAGACAAAAGACAAAAAAAAAAAAAAAAAAAAGAATTCATATTCTCCTTCCTTTATGCTCTTAGAAGTTATAAGCAAGCACATTCTACTTAAGTCCCATTACTAACAACAGTCCTTGATGGCCTACGAATTCTAGAAACACTTAGGAAAACACAAAACTCGCTCAAGTGACCAAAACAAAAAACTAAAATGTGTTGGTACAGTGATTCTGGAGAACAACCACTCAGTAAATCCACACTCCTGAGAAAGGTTACCTAGGAGACCCAGGAAGATATTCCAGCCTTGCTTGTAACAAAAACCAGAAACCTTTTAAATCAGTCTTTCCTAAACTTCACATTTTTTTTTTTAAAGATCTGAGCACCATTATGGAGATGCGTGTACTATTTGAAAATAACTTCTTATGAGAACTGCAGTGCAGACCCCAGACAGCAGCCAGACTACCTAGGTTCACAGACTGTCATTCACTTCTTAGTCATGTGATCTTGAATAGTTACTTAACCATTTCCTCATCTGTAAAATGGAGATTCAAGGTAGTATTTAATAGTGCTCCTGCTGTGGCTCAGTGGGTTAAGAATCCAACTGCAATGGCTCCGGCCGCCTAGTGCAGTGGGTTAAAGGATCAGGCATTGCTATAGCTGCAGCTCAGATTCAATCCCTGGCCTTGGAACTTCCATACCTGCAGGTATGGCCATTAAAAAAAAAAAAGTAGTACTCAATTCCTAGAGTTGTGGAGAAGAATAAATGAGTGGATGTATGTAACATATTTAGAAATGTGTCTGGCACAGACTGCTATATGCGTAGGCTACGATTTTTTAGGTATACCGTTTGTGTGAATAAAAGATCTTCTTAAAGACAAAAGCGTGTTAATAATCAGTTGTAGAGAGGAAAGTGAATCACACTGCAGGTGGGCCCTGCTGACAGACACACTTGAGCTCCCAACCACCCTGACCGTCAGGACAGAGCACTTTGCTCCAAACGACCCAGGCACTGGCTGTCCTGCGGGGCGGGGGCGGGGGGGGGGTCAACCTACATGGACTGGAAAACAGCTCTCCCACTAACTAGGTGTCCACCTTCTCCGAGCCTCAGATTCTGCACCTGCCAAAGGCATACAATACCACCTCTCTCGTAGTTACATGGTATTTAGATGAGACAGTCCACATCTGCCTCCTAGAGCCGTACCCAGATTACAGCAGGTTGTCAACACAAGATCATTGCCATTTCACTTCCTGGACGCTGCAGCAACAACTCACGTGCCAGCAGTTCAGAGCTACGACTACAAACACTGCAAACAGCAGGGAGTCATCGCTGACCAGGAATCTTTTTTTCATCTCCTTAAACCATTGCACTGATTTATGAGTTTGTGGTTTATCAAGCTTGCTTGTTCTAAATATTACAGAAGATAAATCACGACTTTAACAGAAGGAAATGTTCTTTTAAAACAGTAGGTGGTGCTCTAAGCTCTCCCAGGATTTGATGGCGCCGGGCTATAAAGTCCATTTCTTGCTCGCTGCATCTGATCTTGCCGGGATGCCCTTCAACCAGCCCTTCAACCAGCAGGTGACAGGCACTTGGCAGGCTCTTTTCGTGGACGTCTGCCATTTTTAGGCCACCTTGATTCATTAGCACCTTTTGGGTAATAACTTAGATGCACGGTCTTGATACACCACTAAGTCAGGGGCCCCATGGCCCCCTCGAGACCTTGCTTCTTAATAACCTGGTACGTTCCTGGCGAGGCACACGAGGCTCAACCAACTGCAGCCTCTCTGCCTGGACACTGACTACTCAACAGAGGGATCTAAAGACTGAAAACTGCAGTAGGAATTCATCGGTCTGGCGGCCGCCCCAAAGGCCTTCTGAGGCTGCCCACTTCTGCCTGTTCCAACCAGACACACAGTCTTGACCATGAGTTCTACCGCACATGTGTCATAAATGCTCTTTTGTTTGCTGTCAGAGTCAGACTCCGTGGGCTTCAAACAAAACCCCTAGGGCACGCTCTTCCTGTTAGGTGTTCATGTGTTAGCTACTTCCTTTCTTTCTTTCTCTTTGTCTAATTTTAGGTCTGGACTCACGGCATATGGAAGTTCCCAGGCTAGGGGTCTAATTGGAGCTGTAACCACCAGCCTACACCACAGCCACAGCAATGTAGGATCTGAGCCGCGTCTGCAACCTACACCACAGCTCACGGCAAAGCCAGATCCCACTGAGTGAGGCCAGGGATGGAACCCGAAAACCTCTTGGTTCCTAGTCAGATTCTTTTCCACTGCGCCACGATGGGAACTCCTTTTATTTATTTAGGTACGTATGTATGGATTTATTTATTTATGTCTTTTAGGGCCACACCCGAGGCATAATGTGTTCGTTACTTTCTTCACACGTCCAATACTCAGACTTAAGCAGGCTGTTTGTGCAAAAAGTGGAGAAGGTATTAACAGCAATAATTTACTAAAGACCACGCAAGTGCTAAGCCCTTTACAGCCACTTCATAGACCAGCAAACCAAGGCTTGCCAGGATTAAGGAATCTACCCAAGAACTCGCAATTTAAAAAGCTCAGGTCTACATGACTCCAAACCGGTGTCCTTACCGCTTTGTCTCAGGTCTCTAGAGAGATTACAAGGCAGTAATGTACTCAGAGCTGATCGGCATATACTCACTGGCCTGGGCGCCACGGAGATGCTCAGGAAGCTATGCTGACTGATTAAAACAAGAAGTGGGAGTTCCCGTTGTGGCTCAGCAAATTAAGAACCTGACTAGTATCCATGAAGATGCAGGTTTGATCCCCGGCCTTGCTCAATGGGTTAACGATCCCGAGTTGCTGTGGCTGTGGTGTAGGACAGCAGCTGCAGCTCCAATTCGCTCCCCAGCCTGGGGACTTCCATATACTGTGGATGTGGCCCTAAAAAGAAAAAAAAAAAAAAATCTACAAAGGTGTTAGGTACGTGAGGCAGAAATTGAAAAGGTGAACATTTTCAAATAAGAATTAGTGTTATATAAGATCAAAATTGAGATGATGCATCTGAACAAAAGGAAAATCAGTGAATCATCCAGCATTATTTATATGAAGTTGCTTTTGCGTTATGGCTGTACCTGAAAAACCGGGGTTTATCGGAAGGCAAGATGCAAATCTACCATTCAAATATTATGAAACTCAGCAAGCTGATGTTTATAAAGCATATAATTCCCCATAAAAACACTATGATTCTCCTCAACCAAGGCTAGAAATAGGAGTTCCCATCATGGCTCTCTGAGGAAACGAATCTGTAGCATCTATGAGGATGCGGGTTCGAGCCCTGGCCTCTCTCAGTGGGTTAAGGATTCAGTGTTGCCGTGAGCTGTGGTGTAGGTAGCAGACGTGGCTCGGATCTGACGTTGCTGTGGCTGTGGTGTAGACCAGCGGCTAGAGCTCCATTCAACCCCTAGCCTGGGAACCTCCAAATGCCTCCGGTGCGGCCCTAAGAAGGAAGAAAAAAAAAAAAAAAGGCTAGAAATAAAGTATAGAGCATCTTGGATCCACAGATAAAATTCAAGGGAGACAGCGTGAACAATCTATCAACTGGGGGAAAATTTATGTCTTTATTTGCACTAAATTCTGATAAAACTTTAGCATATCCCTCAGTCATGAAAGTAGGCCATAAACCTGGACTGTGATCAGCAGATCTGTGACTTCTGCCATAGATATTTAAATGCTGATATTTATTTATTTTTTATTTTTATTTTTATTTATTTATTTTTTTTTTGTCTTTCAACTTTTTAGGGCTGCACCTGTGGCATATGGATGCTCCCAGGTCAAGGGTCAAATCAAAGCTACAGCTGCCAGCCTACACCACAGCCACAGAAATGCGGGATCCGAGCTGCATCTATGACCTACACCACAGCTCATGGCAACGTGAGATCCTAAACCCACTGAGCAAGGCCAGGGACTGAACCTGCATCCTCATGGATACTAGTTGGGTTCATTTCTGCTAAGCCACGATGGGAACTCTGAATGCTGATATTTAAATACTAAATTATAGCGGCTGCACATACCTTGAAGTACCATTTATGTTCATTCACTGTTACTTCAAAATCTCAGTAGTTAGTAAATCTGCTACTAGATCTTGTAATTTTATGCATTAATAAAGAAGTACACATACTGCCCTGTCAAAAATGGTTTTTTACTGACATATAGTTGATTTATAATATTGTGTTAGTTTCAGGTGTATAGCAAAGTTAATTCAGTTATACATACATACATATTCTTTTCCTTATAGTTTATTACAAGGTATTGAATATAGTTCCTTGTGCCATACAGTAAATCCTTGTTGATAATCTATTTTATACACGGTGGTGTGTTAGTGTGTAATTAATCTCAAACTGTCAATTCATCCCTCTCCTGCCCCTCCCTTTGTTAACCATAAGTCTGTTTTCTGGGTCTGTGAGTCTGCTTCTTTTTTACAAATAAGTTCATTTGTACTGTTTTTTTTAGATTCCACGTATGAGTGATATCATATGATGTTTGTCTTTCACTGGCTAACGTTACTTAGAATGATAATCTCTAGTTCTATCAGTGTTGCTGCAAATGGCATTCTTCATTCTTTTTACGGCTGGGTAATATTCCACCGTATATATGCACCATGTCTTCTTTATCCATTGCTCGGTCGACGGACACTTAGGTTGCTTCTATATCTTGGCTATTGTGAACAGTGCCACTATGGACACTCGGGTGCGTGTATCTTTTCAAATTAAGAGCTTCTATCTCTTCCAGATATATGTTCAGGAGTGAGACTGCAGGATGATACTGTAGTTCTATTTTCAGCTTTTTTTTTTTTCTCCTTTTTTGGCACCTTCTTGGCATATGGAAATTCTCAACCTGGGGATCAGATCTAAGCCAGAGCTCAAACCTACACCACAGCTCCAGCAACGCTGGCTCCTTAACCCTCTGCACCTGGCTGGGGATCAAACCAGCATCTCCAGAGAGACAAGCTGGATCATTAACCCACTGTGCGACAGTGGGAACTCCTATTTTTAGATTTTTGAGCAACCTCCATACCATTTTCCATTGTGGTTGTACCAAGGGTTCCCTTTTCTCCACACCTTCTCCCGCATTTATTGTTCATAGACTTTTTTTTTTTTTTTGTCTGTACCCACAGCATGTGGAAGTTCTGGGCCAGGGATCAAACCCAGCCACAGCATCAACCTGAACTGCAACAGCGACAATACCAGACATTTTAATGATACCATTTTGACTAGTGTGTGGTGATCACCTCATTGTAGCTTTGATTTGCATGTCTCTGATAATTAACGATGTTAAATTATCTTTTCATGGGCCTGCTGACCATCTGCATGTCTTCTCTGAAGTCTTCTGCTCACTTTTTGACTGGGCTATTGGTTTTTTGTCACTAAGCTGTATGAGCTGTTTGTATATTTTGGAAATTAAGCCCCTGTCAGTCACATTATTTGCAAATATTTTCTTCCAGTCCATAGGTTGTAGGTTGTCTTTTCATTTTGCTGATGGTTTCCTGTGCTGTACAAAAGCTTCTAAGTTTGATTTGGTCCCATTTTTTACTTTTGCTTTTATTTCTATTCGCTTGGGAGACTGACCTAAGGAAACACCAGTACCTCTTGTTTGCCTTCAAAGCAAATAATTCCCTGACAAAAAGGGGTAACAGGCTAGGGGTCAAATCAGACCTTCAGCTGCTGGCCTACACCACAGCCACAGCAACCCCAGATCCTTAACCCACTGAGCGGGGCCAAGGGTTGAACTGCATCCTCAGGGATAATAGCTGGGTTCGTTATCACTGATCCACAACTGGGAACTCCCCCAAAAGTCCATTTTTCATGTTTGCAAACTCTAAGAAATACCACACTTATTTCAGACAAGGTTTCACCGGTTAGTAATATAATTTAGTATGTACCGATACTGTATCACCTGGTTATTAATCCTGCTGATCAGAAGCTCTTACTAGCAGAGAGCTTGATGTTTATTCAAACTGCAAATGAATTACGTCAATGCAGTTTTGTAAAGAGCAGTCTTGTACAATCCCTTCCTGATGTCAATTACTCCCTTTCCGACACAGCCCCCTCCTCCCCCCGCTGCCAGGGGAGTGTGCTCTGTACCACGGCCCCCACTTCTCACGTCATGGGTCCTGGTACCTGGGCAGAGCCCCTCCCTCCAGAGTCTGACCCGGCAACACCAAAAGCCTGGGCCACTTAGCACAGAATTTGAACCTGAGGGAAAAAAAAAAATCCTTCTGTTGTTCTCAAACTTTACTATGCATATGCAGTGCCCAGGATTCTTATCAAAATGCAAAGCATGGGGCCTGAGACTCTGCATTTCTAGTAAGCTCCCAGGGAATCCCAGTGTTGCTGGTCTGCAGACCAAACAAGGATGCAGAAGGCCTGATGGAGGCCTTGTGGCCCTCACGCAGGCGGGGTAGGGGATGGGGCCAGGGGAGGGGGGAAAACCAGCTGACATCGAAGTGAGAGGCAGCAGCAGCTGGTGGAATAAACCCGAGTCACACCTTTGCCATGTCCACATCCCACCCCGAGCCGCATCTCAGTGAAGCCAGACCTTGGGGTGGGTTTTTCCGTTCAATTCCATGAAATGACACATATGCCCTTAGACCACGCCCTAAAATCTTGTAGGTCTCTGATGCTGTCCCCAGAGGAGCTGGGACATGTCCTCCGTGGAGGCAGGGGTGGAAAGGGGAGTAAGGGGAGATGTTGAGGTTGAAACCACTTGAGACGCAGCATCATTTCCTGCAGGGAGCTTGGAGCATTTCTTAATTATAACCATCAGGTTCACCCACGGGGCTCCCAGCGTCTACCCGGTAAACCAAGCCTAGTCTCCCTCCCAGCCACCCCTCAAACCCGTCATACGGAGTTTGTTTTCTCCCAACCCTACATAAAATCTGGGGTAGATCCTATCATTTTTCTGGTGGTTCTCAGATAATTAAAAACTCCTCCAGCCACTTCTAATGACAAAACAGTGCCATTCCAATGAGGTCATACCACTCCCCCAGCTTCCTCCTGAACAGGGTTTAAAGTGACTGCAGGCTTCTCCACAGAAAAACCGCATGTGCCCTTCCCCCGACAATTCTGTTTTCCCCTGCAGCCCCCCTGCTCTGTCCACTACGAGGGCAGCCAGCCGGCCAGTCTCTAGTCCTTTGGAACTGTCACATGCGGTCTGGCACCCACCTTGGCACATGATCTCTGAGGCCACAGTCAAGCTTCCTAATGATCTCCTAAAGTGGTTCATTAAGGGCAGGAGGGCTTAAAGCAAGACTCTCGGGGCACCACTGAGAAATTTTCCAGTCTCAGAGCTCCCGCTGTGACACAGTGGGCTAGGATCTGACTGCAGCGGCTTGGGTCACTGCAGAGGCATGGGTTCAATCCCCAGCTCGGCGCAGTGAGTTAAAGGATGCAGCACTGCCATAAAAAAAAAAAAAAAAAAAAAAAAAAAAGGAGGAAAGAAAGACATTTTCCAGCCTCCAACCCTGAGCCATCCCATAAGGTAGCCACTTGCCCCATGTGGCTATTTGCATTTAAATTTTAGGCTTTACATATTTTTTTCATTGAAGTATTATTGATTTACAATGTCATATTAGTTTTTGGTATATAGCCCGTGATTCAGTTATACATATATATTATTTTTCAGAAAAAATTATACGAATGAACTTAGTTACGTAACAGAAACAGACCCACAGACATAGAAAACAAACTGATAGTTGCCAAAGGTGAAAGGGGGGGATAAATTAGGCATTTGAGATTAACGAATACACACTACTACATATCAAACAGACCACACAGAGCTACTTTATAGCACAGATAAGTATATTTAATATCTTATAATAACCTTTTAGGGAAAAAAACTGAAAAAAATATTCTTTGCATATATATATATATGCATTTAAAATTTTATTTTTATGGCTGCACCCAGGCCGTATGGAAGTTCCTGGGCCAGGGATTGAATTCTAGCTGCAGCTACAACCCACAGCACAGCAACACTGGATCCTTTAACCCATTGTGCAGAGCCGGGAATCAAACACACGCCTCTGTAGTGACCCAAGCTATACATCACTTAAATTTTAATTTAATTTAATTTAGAGTTAAAATTAAACTAAACATTGAGTCCCTGGGGTTTGCCAGCCACATTCCAAGTGTTCAGCGCCACGTGTGGCATGTGGCAGGATGCAGGTAAATGTTTCCATTGTCTCAGAAAGTTCTACTCAACAGCTCTGGTCTAGCCTCTCAACACTGGACACTCAGCCTTTACCCACAGAGCTTAAATTAGGTGGTGGGCAACTCTGAATATCAGTGCGGGCTAACTGCTGCAGCAAGCCACACCCAGATCTCTGCACCTCAGCACAAAGCAAGCTGAAGTGTGGCTCACAGCACAGTGACACAGGACCTGCGCGTGCGATGGGGGCTCTGCTGCACAGTCGTTCAGGGCACAGGCCCCTTCCACCTTGCAGCTCATGAAGCACCCAGCGCCTTCCCAGTTTATGCCTATTTATTTATTTATTTATCTATTTTTGTCTTTTTAGCTATTTCTTGGGCCGCTCCCGCGACATATGGAGGTTCCCAGGCTAGGGGTCGAATCGGAGCTGTAGCCACAGGCCTACGCCAGAGCCACAGCAATGCAGGATCCGAGCCGCATCTGCAACCTACACCACACACAGCTCACGGCAACGCCGGATCGTTAACCCACTGAGCAAGGGCAGGGACTGAACCTGCAACCTCATGGTTCCTAGTCGGATTCGTCAACCATTGAGCCACGACGGGAACTCCAGTTTATGCCAATTTAAAGAGAAGGTGCTGGGACTGGGTGTGGATGGTGTCCATGGGCCCGGCCTGCAAACAGTGCCCATCACCTCTCGCAGTTTGGTAACCAGAACCCAGTTACGTGGCCATCACTGACCTACAAGGGACGCTGGAAAACGTGGTCAGGAGAAGAGGCCACGTGCCCCGACAGCAGGCTCAACCCCAGAGCTGGTTCCCAAATCAGGTGCACAGCCACGCACCTCCTTTTTGAGTCCTCTGCTTCTCCTCCTCACCAACCACAACTCAGACAAACTAACACCAAGAGCTCCTGCACACACCTTGTTACAAAGCCAGACTTAACATGAGCCCCATTTATCTCAGGCTTTCCCAACATTGTCCAGTTGGTTAATTACATGCAACTCTAACTCTTTACAGTTGCATAAATCATAATTTCTAATTACAAAGCATTTCTCATGTGCCAAATTCTGTGCATGCATTATTTCATTGTTTCTTGTAGTATTTTTAGGGAGTGAGTACTATTTTAGTGCCATTTTATAGATGTAAAAAAGAGACATTTACAAGTTTGCCTAAGACGTAGACTGTCTTTTCTCTAGGATTGAAACTCTGGCAGCCAAACCTCAGTTCTCCATTAGGGGGTCAGCAAACTGTGGCCCTCAGGCCAAATCTGACCCACTATCTATCTTTGCAAAGTTGGAATAGAGCCATGCCCATTCATGCTCATTGCCCACGGCTACTTCTGTGCTAGAAAGAAGCACGGCTGAGTAGCTGCATCAGAGTTCACACACGCTGCAAAGTTAAAAAAAAAATTTTTTTTTTTAATTTTATTGGAGTATATTTGACTTAGAATGTCGTGTGTTTTGGAGTATATTTGACTCAAAGGTGTATGGCAAAGTGATTCCATTATACACATACACGCATCCATTCTTCGGATTCTTTCCCCATACAGGTTGTTATAGAATATTGAGTAGAATTCCCTGTGCTATATGTCAGGTCCTTGTTGATTATTTTATATATAGTAGGGTGTGTATGTTAATCACAGACTCTTAATTTATCCCTCCCCCCACAACCTGTTCCCTTTGATGGCTGTAAATGTGGTTTCTAAATCTTTGAATCTGTTTGTTTCGTAAGTTCCTTTGTATCTTTTTTTTATTAGATTCGACATGTTAGGAGTTCCTGTTGTGGCTCAGGGGAAACGAATCCAACTAGGAACCATGAGGTTGAGGGTTTGATCCCTGGTCTCATTCAGTGGGTTGAGGATATGGCGTTGCTGTGAGGTGTGGTGTAGGTTGCAGACACGGCTCGGATCTGGCATTGCTGTGGCTGTGGTGTAGGCCAGCAGCTGTAGCTCTGATTAGACCCCTAGCCTGGGAACCTCCATATGCTGCAGGTCTGGCCCTAAAAAGACAAAAGACAAAAAAATAAAAAATAAAAAAAAATTCCATGTGTTAGTGAGCTCACATGATAATTGGTATATATCCAGAGAAAACTATAATTCGAAAAGATACATGCACCCCAATGTTCACTGCAGCACTGTTTACAATAGCCAAGACATGGAAACAACCTAAATGCCCATTAATAGAGGAAGGGTAAAGAAGATATGATATGGTACATGTATGCAGTGGAATATTACTCAGACATAAAAAAGAATGAAATAATACCGTCTGCAATAACATGAATAGACATATAGAGATAATTATAGTGAAGTCTTTAAACAAAGAAAATCTTTTTTTTTTTGTCTTTTTAGGCCTGCACCTGTGGCATATGGAGATTCCCAGGCTAGGGGTCCAACTGGAGCTGTAGTTGCTGGTCTACGCCAGAGCCAGAGCCATGCCAGACTCCAGCCGCATCTGCGACCTATACCACAGCTCACAGTAACACCAGATCCTCAACCCATTGAGCAAGGCCAGGGATTGAACCCTCAACCTCATGGTTCCTAGTCGGATTCATTTCCGCTGCGCCACAACAGGAACTCCTTTTTTTTTTTTTTTTTTTGGTCTTTTTAGGGCCGCACCCAGAGGTTCCCAGGCTAGGGGTCAAATCAGAGTTACAGCTGCTGGCCTACACCACAGCCACAGCAACACCAAATCCGAGCCGAGTCTGCACCCTACACCACAGCTCAAGGCAACACCAGATCCTTAACCCACTGAATGAGGCCAGGGATTGAACCTAGTCAGATTTGTTTCCACTGCGCTACGATGGGAACTCCAAACAGAGAAAAATCTTTAATACAAAATCCTTCCCGGGAGTTCTTGCCGTGGCTCACAGAAAACAAATCTGACAAGTATCCATGAAGACACAGGTTCGATCCTAGGCCTCGCTCAGTTGGGTCAAGGATCCAGCATTGCTGTGAGCTATGGTGTCAGTCAAAGATGCGGCTTGGATCTGGCGTTGCTGTGGATGTGGTGGAGGCCACAGCGGCTACAGTGCCAATTCAACCCCTTCCTAGCCTGGGAACCTCCATATGCCATGGGGACGGCCCTAAAAAGACAAAGAAAGGAAGGAAGGAAAAAAATCCTTTTCAATCCCCAGTTGGAGTATCCTATAGGGCGCTGCAGTATCCTATGGGGCCCTGAGCACTCTGATTCCATCACTCTGAAAAGGAATTTTGACTCAGTGTTCTGGTCAGCTGATCTGTGCTCTGCACCGGCAACTGGGCCTGTGAGATACACAGGTCAGTCCACTACCCCTCTGGCAGCCTCGTCTGCTCCATCTGTTTGTGGTTTCACAGGCAGATTAAACAACATCTGTCGGGCGGTTTCATCAAACACAGAGATGATACTATCAAGGATGCACCTGCATTACTTTCTAAAAATGATTATGTCTGTTCCCTTTATGTTTGGACTGTAACTACCAAGTGAAAGGTTTGCACAAGCTGATCAACCTGATGGCTTTGGATACGAATGGTTTCACCCCTCCCACCTCCTGCTCCAGTTTTTAGAAAGAAAGCCATTAGCACAGAGGACAGTGAATCTTATGGTCAGTGGCTATTCAGTAAGGCAAGGCCTATTGTGTTGAAACGAGCCTATCTACTCTATTTTTTCTTAGATGGAATTCATCAGCATTTTTTTTCACCAAGATGAGCCATAAAAAGAATATAAATATGCTTGGTTTTTACAAGACTCAGAGCATGGAACCCACACTGCGTTCACATTCAATCAAGTTAATAGTAGGGTGGAAACTGCATCTACTTGGGCAAAACTAGAACAAGGACATCTTAGCGGGTGCTGGCGGGCACCACCTGAGCCCCACCTTCAGGAGGCTTTTGGCTGAACCCCTGTGTGGGAATTACCCTCAGCGAAAGCCAGCTGCCTGGCCCTCGCCACACACTGTCCTCCAGGGCCAGCGCTGCTGCTCAGGGGAAAGGGGGCATGCTGGCCTCAGTGAGGAGTAAATCTGAAGGGCCTCTCAGCTCCAGAACTTCCCTGGGATCAGCCAGGCCTCTGCTGCATATGCATCACACTCCTTCTCTTGCTGGGCTGCTCCCCCTCCCCCATCAGTCCCCTGCACCCAGTCTCCATCTCAAAAGTCAATTTCCCTGGGAAGCTGACCAAACAACAAACAGGAAGTCTGATTTCTTACACTGTGCCATCAATAACTGATGCGCTACATTTAACATCCAATGACAGCAATAAAGAGCTTCTCAGGACAGCAAATCCATCAGTATCAAAAATGACAGTAAGAGCAAAACCCTGGGTGGTGCACACAGCAACACAGGGAGCATCAAGCTGGAGAAGCGGCAGCTGTCTGGGAAGGGAGGCGGGGTAGACTGAGATCTGGAGGGAAGGCGAGCTCTAAGGAGGGTGAGAGGATGGCGAGAGGATGGCTGCCTGCGAAGCAATTGCCTCTGTGGAATCGCTCTCCCGCAGGCAGAGCTGCCGGCACAGACAGTCATGCGCAGTAACAGCTCTATAAATAGCAAAACCCCCAGCCAATCCCAGCCCAGGCTCTGTAATTACAGAGCCAGGGGTCTCACAGATGAAGACTGGAAGCCTGTGCACAGTCTGCTTGCAGGCAGCCTTTTCGGAGCCACCCACTTGCAGACAGTAACCAGACCCTGTGTCCACAAAATAAGCAGAGTCACCATTCACAACAGGAATGTGCCTGTCCCTATCAGTGTTCTGTAATCACCTATATGGGAATAGATGCTGAAAATTATGGATATATGTATATGTATGACTGACTCACGTTGCTGTGCCCCTGAAGCTAACACAACATTGTTAAGTCGACCATATTCCAGTGTACGATAAAAATTAAATGTAAAAAGTGAAACAAAATCGGAATATGCCAGGGACCACGACCTTTTCAAGATAAAAAACTAGATAACATAAAACAACGAAGTGTGTTTTATGAAGTGTTTATAGCGTCCCAACTGCTAAGATGCCAGATAGCACCCAAACAGCACATCGGGGGGGGGGGGGGGGAGAAGCGACAAGGGAGGAAAGGCAGGGAGACGATGAGGCTGTGCAGCCCCCTGAGCGTGCAGGAGAAAATGAAGATGGGGAAGGAAAAAGAGAGAAAAGACAAAAGGAAAATAGGAAAGGAGGAAAAAACTGAACTTGTGCAAATTTGCAACAAGTCACAGCAAAGACCTACTAAGTGGTCACTAAGTCTTTTCAAGAGCATCCTTAAGTACCTTCAATATCTGTTACAAAATCAGAGTCTCTTTTTACTTATTTATTTATTGGCCGCACTGACAGCATGTGGACGTTCCCAGGCCAGGGACTGAACCTGAGCTGCAACTGCAACCTATTGTCACAGTAGTGACAACACCAGATCCTTAACCTCTAGGCCACAGGGAACTGAAAATCAGAATCTTTTTTTTTTTTTTTTTTTTTTTTTTTGTCTTTTTAGGGCCGCACCCACAGCAGATGGAGGTTCCCAGGCTAGGGGTCGAATTGGAGCTGTAGCCGCCAGCCTATACCACAGCCACAGCAACATGGGATCCGAGCCACGTCTGCAACCTACACCACAGCTCACAGCAATGCCAGATCCTTAACCCACTGAGGGAGGCCAGGGATCAAACTGGCATCCTCCTGGATGCTAGTCAGGTTTGTTAACCACTGAGCCATGATGGGAACTTCCAAAATCAGTCTTTAAGAGACTAAAGTCACTTTATCGGACAGTGCATCAGAAACAACCCAAGACAAGACAGGGCAGTGGAAAAAAACCAAGCAGACAAATAAAAGACCTAAAGGTACATGCAAACCGAACAGCTAACACTCTGTACAAGGGAAAAATGATGGATAAATTAAACTTACAACTATGGCTCTACTAACAGCATCCCCAGTAAGCTATTCTAAAGTAATAGCTCAGGCTTAAGGCCCAACATAATCCCAATAAAATACTGCTTCTATGAGAAAGTCTGACGTCATCATGACTCAGGACAACTCAGTCAGGAGACAGGTGGGGCCCCCCCGAGTCCGGGTGGCAGAGAGGTGACAGGGAGTAGCAAGCCAGGCTGATGTCATCGTGACTCAGGACAACTCAGGCAGGAGACAGGTGGGGCCCCCCGGGGTCCGGGTAGCCGAGAAGTGACAGGGAGCAGCAAGCCAGGCCTGCCGAGAGTCCTGCGTCTGTGCAGGCATGTGCCTGTGGGTAGGCACTGCCGTGTAGGCTCCAGCCGGGCGTGCAGGAGCTCAGAGCACTGGATGATTAATCAGGCAGGTCAGGACCTAGGTGACCGGCCATAAGGGTAGGAGCCCCAGGACCCCGTGTGTCCTCACCATTGCTCACCTCCTGCCCACTCTGACCTCCCAAATTGTCCTCAGGGTCAAACAATTAAAAGGCTTCAGTTGGCACTCTTCTGATTGATCCGTGCCCATGTTCTACTGACTGCTAAATATTCTAAACATCACCTCTGCCAACATACAAGGTTAAAGAAAGCTAATCAGGCTTTGGGGCTGGAGTTCAGGGCAGGACTCCAAGTCCCAAAGGTGAGTGACAGCACGAACACAGGCAAGCAGGCAGTCAATACCCAACCCCGGGCCAGGCGGGAGTGGGGTGGGAAGGTGAGGGTGGGGGCGGGTAGATGCCTGCCAGGCTCCCATCCAGCCCAGGCTCCCATCAAGCCCAGCTTCCCATCCAGCCCAGGCTCCCATCAAGCCCAGCTTCCCGCCCAGCCCAGGCTCCCATCAAGCCCAGCTTCCCATCAAGCCCAGTTTCCCATCCAGCCCAATTTCCCATCCAGCCCAGCTTCCCATCCAGCCCAGGCTCCCATCAAGCCCAGCTTCCCATCCAGCCCAGGCTCCCATCAAGCCCAGATTCCCATCAAGCCCAGGTTCCTGACTTGAGGCAAGACTAAGACTCCCTGGGCAGAAGCTCCCAGCACATGCAGCTACGGTCAGAAACATCTAGAAGTATCACAGCCCCCACTGGGGACACGCAGAGCAGGAAGGACTGACCGTTCCCACCCACAGTCTGATGGTTGAACCTTTGCCCCCAAAGAAATTAAGTGAATGGATTTGGTCTGTGTTCAAGTCTTAAATGCTTTTTTGGCAGCGCAGGGCCTCTCAGAGTCCACTTACTCTGAAGACATACTGATCAGCAAGAAGAAAAGAATGTTTTCACGACCTGCTATCTCCTGATAATTCATCCTAAGCGAAGAGAGAGAGAAGGAGCAGAGAGCTAACGGGACCAAGGACAAGGACAGCTGATGAGAGACTGAGAAATGTGAGACCGGAACAGGCTGGCCGAGCCGCCCTGTCACTCACTGTGCATTTCTGCTCAATCTTTGACCTGCATCCCATGGTTGCCACAAAATTTCTCCTCAGAAGTCACCTTGACCCTTTCTCCTGAGAGGATGTTATTGGATCGTAGCTGAAAGCTTGAAAGGGATTGTGTTACCTGCCTGCAGCTATTTGGGCAGGAGCTAGGAATTTTTTAACCCACATCGTTCGATCCTGCTGACTCTCACTGCAGACCATGGAAGTGGGGCTTATTTCCATGTGGCCTTTTGCAGCATTAATCATGGTCTGACTCATTTCAAATGTACTCGTGGATGTGAGGACAGAAACCTGCTTCTCTTTCCTTAGTATCCTCCTTGTTCCTGTCCAGACCTGGCACAGAGTCGATTCTCATTAAGTTTGGGGTTTGATTTTCTTTTTCAAAGATCTATTTGCCTAAAAATTGCAGAAAAGAACAAGTTAGAAACCTAAGCCCTTCCAAAAGAGTATACTACGCTCTTTTTAAAGTGTATGAAGTCAGGAGTTCCTGCCTTGGTGTAGTGGGTTAAGAACCTGACTGTAGCAGCAGGGGTTGCTGCCGAGGCATGGGTTCCATCCCCAGCCAGGTGCAGTGGGTTAAGGATCCCATGTTGCCACAGCTGTGGCATAGGTCACATCTGCCGCTGGATTCAATCCCTGGCCCAGGAACTTCCATATGTCGCAGGTGTGGCCATAAAAAATATATACATATATAAAATCAAAGAATGTCCCTGTTTTGTACCTCAAAACACATCCCTCCAGAATAATACCTGGGAAGCTGGTAAATAGCATCCTGATTTTTTTCCTATGCTTATTCAGATATTTACAGATAAATAATAATTTTTAACGAAAAAGGATCTTGCTATACACATTGTGTCGCACTTTGCTCTATTTATTTATTTATACTGTGGATAGCATTTCAGAGGTACATTCTTTTGAACAACTGAATAATTTTCCAATACACTGGTGTGGCACACTTTTTCAGCTGCACCCAAGGCATGGAGAAGTGGTGTGGCCCACTGTTTAAAAATGTGAGATCCTTCAGGTTTCTCCTTTTGTAAACAGTGTGATAAACAAAATGTATAGATATCTTGAACTAAATCTTTACTGAGATGTGGGATTACCAGGCCACAGAAAAATCTCATTGTAAAGCTACTACCAAATGTGTCCCTAAAAATGTTGAACCAATTACATTACCAGCCATACTCAAAAAGCACCATTCCCTCCTCTCCCCATCAACACTGTGCGATACCAATCTTTTTATTTGTTGCCAGTCTGATGGGCAAAAAACTAGTCTAATTTGCATTTTTTATGAGTAATGCTGGGAATCTTTTCATACTTTTATAAACCATTTTGTACTCTTTTTTTTTTTTTTTTTTTTTTTTTTTGTCTTTTTGCCATTTCTTGGGCTGCTCCCACGGCATATGGAGGTTCCCAGGCTAGGGGTCCAATCGGAACCGTAGCCACCGGCCTACAGCACAGCCACAGCGACACGGGATCTGAGCCCCGTTTGCAGCCAACACCACAGCTCACGCAACGCCGGATCCTTAACCCACTGAGCAAGGCCAGGGAACAAACCCGCAACCTCATGGTTCCTAGTAGGATTCGTTAACCACTGAGCCACGACGGAAACTCCTATACTCTTTTTTGAGTTGTTTGTTTGACTCCTTTACTCATTTTTCTACAGATTATATGTATCTGCCACATTGATTTTGTGGAAGCTTTTTATATAATAGGAATACAATTATTTACCATTTATGCTGCAACCTGTCTTTTAATCTTATTGTACAGACGTTTACAATTATTTCACTCAAACCTGCCTATCTTTCCCTTTATGACTCCGAAATTTTGTTTTCTCCTAGAAAGTTTCTCCCAATTTGCAAGATTACCAAGTGGTCTCCTCTATTGTCTTATATTCCTCAAATCCTTCGAGGGCATGTTTATCATCCCTCTTGAATTAACTATGTGCATATGTTTAATCTGTATGAAATTAATATTTTTTTGGCTGCACCATGGCATATGGAGGTTCTTGGGCCAGGGATCAAAGCCATGCCACAGCAGCGACCCTAGCCCCTCAGCAACAATGCCAGCTTCTTAACCCAGTGTGTTACCAGGGAACTCCTGAGATCAGATTCTGACTACAGTGTGAGGTACAGACTAATTTCCTCCCTCCCAGGGAGGTAATGTCCACTGAACTAGCTATTCTTTCTCCAAACACTGTTTTATTTTTCCTTTTTAAATATGTGTGTATTTTTATTATGGAAAATTTCAAAATATAACAAAGAAGGTAAACACGAGAAAGGCTGGGGCCTGGGACCTTGGGCCGCCGTGGCTGCAGTGCTTACACCTGCACCTGGACCAACATCTCCTGGAATAACCGATACAAGGAATCTCCAAGGCATGAAGTAACCACACCCACATTATGGAAAATAAGTTACAAAAAGGCCACAAACCAGCTGCCAGGTCTGAGGTGCTGGGAGCAAAAGCAGGGACTAGCACCACTGAGGGGGCAGGCAGGCTATCTAAGCCCCTCCCAACCCGCCCCCACCCTCACCCCATTTAAGGGACCATAATCAATGAATGAAATTAAAAAATGAATGTTGAGATTATTAAGAGCAGGTACTAGTACAATTTTCCCACTTGAATCTATTTTTTGTTACCTTTTTCACGATAACAATGGCTAAAACCAAACATCAAAATTAACTGAGTTCCTGTCATGATGCAGTGGGTTAAGAATCCAACTGCAGGTGTTCCCATGGTGGTGCAATGGAATCCACAGCATCTCAGGGTTGCCAAAAAAAAAAAAAAAAGAAAAGCAAAAGAATCCAACTACAGCAGCTCGGGTCACGGTGGAGGTGTGGGCTCAATTCCCAGCCCAGCACAGTGGGTTAAAGGATCCAGCACTGCCAAAGCTGCAGCTTGGAGTCCATATGTCACACATGTGGCCATAAAATTTTTAAAAAAGTTAAAATTAAAAAAATAAATTGTGCTTAAAGTAACTGACATTTGAATTACTGAATTTGTACAGGGTTAAGCAATGATTTCTTAAAAATTAATAATGTTAATATTTTTCTCTAGATGAAATTTGTTATACATAACACATTAACACAGGGGTATGCGACCTAATTTAAATAAATACATACATATCCGACTTTCCTGGTGGGGTTAACAGTCAAAACTGTGAGGGCTTGGATCCAGCATTGCCGTGAGCTGTGGTGTAGGTCGAAGATGTGGCTTGGATCTGGCAGTGCTGTGGCTGTAATGTAGGCTGGTAGTTACAGCTCTGATTTGACCCCTAGCCTGGGAACCTCCATATGCCGCAGGTTCAGCCCTAAAAAGACCAAAAAAAAAAAAAAAAAAACTCCAAAAAACTGTGAGGACTACTGGCAGAAAAGGGCATCTGCATCACTTTGTACATTTATTTTTAACATATAAAAGAGTGAGAATAATCTAAATGGACTAGTGATCACAGGATATACTAAATAGGATATAAGATACAACATGGAAAAATGCTCCAAGCACAAAGAGTTTTACACACATAGTCTCATCTAATGCCACCCACACAGCACTGAGTTATTATACTACAGTTTGCTTCTGAGGTGGTTTCCTTTTTTTCTGTCTTTTTAGGGCTGCACCCATGGCATATGGAAGTTCCCAGGCTAGGGGTCGAGTCAGATCTGCAGCTGCCAGCCTACACCACAGCCACAGCAATGCAGGATCCAAGGCACGTCTGCGACCTACACCACAGCTCACAGCAACGCTGGATCCTTAACCCACTGAGCGAGGCCAGGGATCAAACCCTTGTCCTCATGGATGCTAGTTGGGTTCGTTATGGCTGTGTGGGAACTCTTGAAATGACTTACTTTATGTGCAGGGATATGCTATAAAAATACGTATAGGCACATAAGTAAGACAATTATCTATTAGTTATAATGTTAATTTCAATAACAGATTATATATATAATATATACTTTATACGCTACATTCCTAGAGCCATTAAAATATACTCTAAGTTCCTAGAGCCATTAACAATTTCAAGTTCTGTTTCCCACATGCTACATGCCCCCAAAGCTCCAGGCAGTACACAGACTACCAGCTAAAAGCCCCAGCGCACTTTGCCACAAGCTCCGCCAGCTACAGGGCGTTGTGTTACACGTTGAGCTTATGCTGCAATATGTAATGATTGCCCCGCTCTAGCCTGTCTTGATTTTCGTTTCTGGCTAAAAGTTTTGGCCCATCATTACTGACAAAAAAGTGAAAGCTCTAGATGTGTTTGCCAAGAGAAACAAAGCATGCCACACTGAGTGACAAAACATGTTTCACAAAGACTCAAGACAACTCTAAAGGAACAATCAGAGACACAGAGAGCAAAGATCTGAAACTAAATGCAATGTGGTGGACATCCTTGGTGGAAGGGCTGACCAGCAGCTTGATGACTCACAGCTAGAAGAATGGCCACGAGAAATGTTTTATTCCACTGAAAGGGAAGAGAACCGGACAGTGGCAGGAAAGACATGGCCACAGCGCTGATTCCGTTAAAACCCTCATTTCCAGGAGCAGATACTTAGGTTACAAAGGCTGTGCAGGAGTTCCCATCGCGGTGCAGTGGTTAACGAATCCGGCTAGGAACCATGAGGTTGCGGGTTTGATTCCTGGCCTTGCTCAGTGGGTTAAGGATCCAGCGTTGCCGTGAGCTGTGGTACAGGTCGCAGACGCGGCTCAGATCCCACGTTGCTGTGGCTCTGGCGTAGGCCGGTGGCTACAGCTCCGATTAGACCCCTACCCTGGGAACCTCCATATGCCACGGGAGTGGCCCAAGAAATGGCAAAAAGACAAAAAAAAAAAAAAAAAAAAAAAAAGGCTGTGCAGTCACGGTCAAGTTCTAGCTACCCTTGCAACAGATCATTACTATATTATTCAAATTACTCCAAGTGATAGAAAAATAAGCAAAATTTCTCAACCCATTTTAAGATGCTTACGAAGCCTAAAAACAAAGCTTGGTAAATTCCAGAGAAGAAGCAACTATCGACCCATCTAACATACAAAGATAAATTAAAAGATCCCAAATAAAATCACACCAGAACGAAAGCAGTGAGTTCAAATAATAAAATTCCAAGACTAAATGGTTTGTTCCAATAATTAAAGGCTAACTCAACAACAGGGAACCCAGCACCATACTTTATTACAGTTATAAAATAAAGAAAAAATAATAATATCAATAGGTGCATCAAGATTGCAGATAAATTCAAGAGCAGCTGTTGATGAAAAAGGGAGTAAAAGAGAAAGAGAAGGAAACTTTCTAAATGCTAAAAAGATTATATGTCAGGAATCAACAGCGAACGCTGATTTATATGAAATACAAAGGCATGACTCAAAGTAAACCCAAGCCAAAGGTACTCATTATCACAATTACTTTTAAAATTTTAGGAGACGACAGCTAAAAAAATAGAAGAGAAAAAAGAAGTCGTCTAAGCATTAGTAAAAAAAAGTCATCATTAACATTTACAAATGTGACGACATTTCTAGAAAAGCTAAGCAATCAGTTAAAAACTGTCAAACTTATGAGGTGAGTACGATAAAGGGATACAAATAAATATGCAAAACTCAATAAGCATTTGACTGAAAATATGAACTAGCTTGTTGTTATAGCTGTGTTTCCCCATAACCAGTCTGGGGAATAGCGGATGCTTATTGGGGAATATTTGATTTCTTCCCTAGATTAGATGGAGAAAGGGGGTGCTGGTAAACGGACTGACTGGGGTTTAGGGGGGAGCTGTGATAGCGTGTTTGCCAATTTCCATGGTGTAAATATTCCCATCACAGCCATGATGTCACTGAACACACAACTGGAAAGACATGCGTACAAGTGGTCCAGCTCTGACAGAAGCCAGCTCCAGACCCCACCGGATGGAGGCGACTGACTTCACATTTTTACATCGATACCGATACGTTTATATACATGTACACCACTCAGTCCCAGTTTTCCTCTTCCAGGACAGCCTGAGGACATTCTTAATGTGCTTATGCAGGGAATCGGAGAGCATGGTGTCTCGCTGACGATTTATACCACTTCTTCTCAGCTTCAGTCATCTTAGGTTTCTACTAAGACTCTTTTATGGTGGCAGAAATAAGCTAAATATGTCCAGGAAGCCAGACTTTCTTTAGCACTGTAAATGCACAAACCAGAAAAATCCTCCTTTCTAGTTTCCGAACGCATGTTGCTTATTTTAATTTAATCACCAGAAGCATGGACTGCCTCCACAGTAGAGGAACAGTCTCTCATTTCACCACGTCTGATGTACCTAAAATGTTCCTAAATAATTTTTTTTTTTTTTTTTTGCTTTTCAGGGCCATACCCGAGGCATATGGAGGTTCCCAGGCTAGGGGTCCAATCGGAGCTACAGCTGCTGGCTTACCCCACAGCCACAGCAGTGCCAGATCCAAGATGCGTCTACCACCTATACCACAACTCATGGCAACCCCAGATCCTTAATCCACTGAACGAAGCTAGGGATCGAACCCGCAACCTTATGGTTCCTAGTCGGATTCTTTTCCGCTGCGCCACAATGTGAGCTCCCTAAATAACTTCTAATTACAGTAAAAAAAATTAAATCAAGATAGTTTAGAATGAGAGGCTCTGTTCTTGCAGGATGGGAAGGGGCTGGTTTTTCTCACCCCTGTGGTTCGGACACCTCCCCCAGAGCAGTGAGCATCACCCTTCTGTGAGCACTGGCTGTGGGGTGGGGGGCCCCCAAGTTCCATAGGTGGCCATTTGAGGTTAAAGAAAAACCCTAAGTTCAAATGCTTGCTTTAAGAAAAATTATTGCCTGGAGTTCCCACTGTGGCGCAGAGGGTTAAGGATCTAGTGATGCTGCAGCTGCAACAGATTCGAGCCCTGGCCTGGGAATTTCCATATGCCACAGGTACGCCCCCCAAAAATAATCACTTTCCTTAATCTTCTGAGGGGGGAGAAGGAGGACCATGACATTCCATCTCACGCAAAATTTTGATTGAATTGACGAACATTATATTTGTATCTGCTTCATTTTTAAAACTTTGTTTGGCCACAGTGTGCAGCAGCTTGATGACATAGGATCTCAGCTCCCAGACCAACGACTGAACCCAGGTCACAGCAGTGAAAGCACCGTATCTCAACTATGACGCCACCAGGGAACTCCCCATGTCTGCTCTTTTATCATAAAGATTAAAGATTGTTCCTTTGGCCACCCTAATGGCTAGCTAATTTAAAAAGCTTTTTTGGAGTCCCCATTGTGACTCAGTAGGTTAAGGACCTGATGTTGTCTCTGTGAGGATGGGGGTTCCATCCCTGACCTCGCTCAGTGGGTTAAGGACCCAGTGTTGCCACAAGCTACGGCATAGGTCGCAGCTGCAGCTCTGATTCCACCCCTGGCATGGGAACTTCCACGTGCATTAAAAAAAAAAAAAAAAAAAAAGCTTTCTTAGCACAGGAATGCAGGGCCAAGGGGTCACAAAAAACACACAGTCACAACAGCGTGAAGTAAGAAGAGTGACTTCCTCCTCCGGACCCTGGAGAGACTGGCAGGGCCAGCAGTCATGAGTCAGAGCTCTCCCTGCCCTTCTCAGAGCCCAGAAAGTGAGGGAAGGAGAAAGCATCAAGTCACAGGAGCCTGAGGCTGGGGTGGGTAGTGAGGAAGCGGGGGCGGGGGGGGGGGGAGTAAAGTCTGGGACAGAGAAACCAGAGAAGATGCCAGTGCTTAGGATGAAAAGGACCAGGTAACAACAGAAGAGCTAGGGATCCAAGTCCCAAAGGATGGCCTGGGCTGGCCCCCGACAGAGCCTCTCCCCCTCCGCCCCAGTCTAAAGCCTGCACTAAAGCTGCAAGTCTCACTGGGACCCGAGGTGCACTCAACTCAAGGAAGGGAGGCGGCAGTGGTGTCCACACTGTGTGGCCCTGGAGAGGAGGAGCATCTCCCGGGGTGGGGGTAACGCTGGCTGACCCCATCCCGCACCCACGGCCCCCACCCCTCGACGGAAACGGAGGCCTCCCTGTGCTGCAGTGGGATCAGGGGCATCGCTGCAGCACTGGAACGCAGGTTCTATTCCCAACCTGGTACAGTGGGTGAAGGATCCAGCATTGTGGCAGCTGTGGCTTAGGTCTCCACTGCGACTCAAGCTCATTCCTGGCCTGGAAACTCCATATGCTGCGGGGTGGCCACCCTGCAGAAAAAAAGAGAAGACAGAAACGAGCTCTGAGGGGGTAGAATGAGTCACTCACATCAATTCGCAGGTAAGAATTAGCCTTCCTCTATCACAGTGGATAAAGTGAAAAGGAAAACACTCCTGAAGCAAGGGTATAAAATCAGCCAATTTATACTGTCACCACCAAACCACAGGCCTTCCTTTGGAGTGATGCTAAACTCTTTCAAAAGAGTAAATGTTTTTGGCCATGCCCTCAGCAGGCAGAAGTTCCCGGGTCAGGGATCAAAACTGCATCACAGCAGCAACAATGCCAGGTCCTTAAACGATGAGCCACCAGAGAACTCCTCAAACAATTAATTTTGGCAATTGATGCAATTCCATAATAAAACATACATATGTGTGCACCAAACATAATACATTGATAAGAAAAACCAGCAATAAAATACCTACATGGAGAGTAAGAATAAAGAACACACAAACACATGATCTGAATTGTGGGCCGAGGGCACGGAGTGCAGCAGTGAGGTAAGGACAGCATTTAGATGGCCCTGAATAATTTCTGTGGCTAATGTGGGTCCAGAAAGAATTCTAGAGTCTTCCCGTTGCCATCCAAACACAGCTCGCCAATTAAAAACTTTCCAGCAGCTCAAAATGGGAACACATTCCAGCAAAACATAATCCCGAGTTCTACTTATATGTACATTCCGCAGGTGAGGGCATCATGGAAAGAGCTTTGATTTGCCTCAAACCCCTCAATTTAATCCTCCACTTTCAAGTCAGTCCACCTCTAAGCAGATCGATTCTTAAGCCCTCATATCATCCCTTCGATTCCTTCACCTCTACTCTCAACATTTCTAAAGCAAGAAGGAAAAAAATAAATATCCTGATACAAAAGGTGAACGATCACAAAGCTGCCAGCGGATTTTAGATTTCCATGGCCTTGCAAATGGTCTTTCTGACTTCCTCTCATGTACACTGTCTGAGTAAGCCTATCTAAAACGTGTGCTGTCAGGAAAGCATCTGCCGTGTAAACACAGCAGATATAAATCCAATGCCCTCGGAATGAAAACAAGGTGTTTACTTTCATACAGTTGCAAGTGGATGTTTTCTAAACACCCTTTTAGCATCTGGCACCTGATACTGAAGCCCCTTCAGGCTCCATTCATCCATTTGCCAGCCATCTTTCTTTGGAACCACTTTGACTTGGGTTTCACTTATTCAATAATCCACTAAGATTTTTGAGGCCCCCTATGTGCAGTATGGTACTGAGCCCTGGAAACAAGTGAGGAGACACAGGAGTTCCCGCTCTGGTGCAAGAGTTAAGGAGCTGACTGCAGCTGCTTGGGTCACGGCAGAGGTGCAGATTCAATTCCTGGCCCAGCACAGTGGGTTAGAGAAGACCTAAATAGACATTTCTCCAAAGAAGACATAAAGATGGCCAAATAGGCACATGAAAAGATGCTCAATATCACTAATCATTAGAGAAATGCAAATCAAAACTGCAATGAGGTACCCCTTCACACCAGTCACGATGGCCATCATCAAAAAGTCTACAGACAATAAATGCTAAAGAGGATGCAGAGAAAAGGGAACCCTCCTACACTGTTGGGAGGAATGT
The DNA here is from genome assembly GCF_054392235.1 of Sus scrofa. Lineage (NCBI taxonomy): Eukaryota > Metazoa > Chordata > Mammalia > Artiodactyla > Suidae > Sus > Sus scrofa. Next base: position 37,406,236 of record NC_139389.1, on the reverse strand, counting down.
AAACTGGGGCAACCACTACGAAAAACAGTATGGAGATTCTTTAAAAAACGAAAAATAGAACTATCCTATGAGCCAGCAATCTCACTTCTGGACATATATCTGCAGAAAATTATAATTCGATACACACACCTCTATGTTCACTGCAGCACACTATTCAATAGCCAAGACATGGATGCAACCTAAATGTCCATCAACAGAAGATATATACGATGGGACATTAGCCATGAAAAAGAACAAAATAGTGCCATTTGCAGCCACATGGATGCAACTAGAGATTCTCATACTATGTGACGTAGGTCAGAAAAGGAAAGACAAATACTGCATGATATTGCTCATATGTGGAATCTAAATGATGACACAAATGAACTTACCTAAGAAACAGAAATTGACTCACAGTCATAGAGAACAGACTTGTGGTTGCCAAGGGGAAAGGGGATGGATTGGTAGTTTGGGGTTAGTAGATACAAAAAGTTATATCGAGGATGGATAAACAACAAGGTCCCACTGTGTAGCACAGGGAACTACACTCAAGATCCTGTGATAAACTATAATGGAAAAGCAAACAAGAAACAAAAAAACCAATGCCTGGCAAAGGGAACTATATATTCATTATCCTGTAATAAAGCATAATGGAAAATAACATATAACTAGACACACACACACATATATATATAACAGATTCATTTTGCTGCACACCAGAAACTAACTACAGCATTGTGAATCAACTATACTTCAATAAAATAAAATTTAAAAAAATTTTTAATGCAAGCATTTCTATTCAGGCTAATGTCCCAAAAACAGGACCAGACAGTAGTAGGCAACCTCAGCAGGGACCCACATCAGAATAGGTGTCACCAGGAAAATCCAGAAACTGCAAATTTTTCCAATATACATAACAGCACTGAAATAAAAACCTGACACAGATTATCCAAAAAGAGAAAAACTTCAGACCAGTCTCTTACACAAATACTAATGCAAAAATCCTAATGAAAGCATCAGCGAGTAGCATCAGCAGCCCATTGGAAGAATACACGGTGAAAGGCAATTTATTCCAGCAATTCAAGAAGAATCTAATGCTAGAAAATCCATTATTGGAGTTCCCATCGTGGCTCAGTGCTTAACAAATCTGACTAGGAACCATGAGGTTGCAGGTTCGATCCCTGGCCTTGCTCAGTGGGTTAAGGATCTGGCATTGCCGCGAGCTGTGGTGTAGGTTGCAGATACAGCTCAGATCCCAAGTTGCTGTGGCTCTGGTGTAGGCCGGCGACTACAGCTCCAATTGGACCCCTAGCCTGGGAACCTCTATATGCTGCAGGTGCGGCCCTAAAAAGACAAAAAAAAAAGAAAATCCATTATTATATTTCCTAAGTCTAAAGAAAGAAAAATCCACAATCATCCTCATTGGCACTGAAAACACATTGAGGGAAAATCTTTCAGAAAAAAAATCTTGATAAAAACATTCAATAAAATAGGAGTTCCCTGGTGGCACAGCAGGTTAAGGATCTGGTGTCACTGCTGTGGCTACGGTTACTGCAGTGGCAAGAGTTTGATCCCTAGCCTGGGATTTCCACATGCCACAGGTGCAGACAGAAAAAAAAAAAAATCAGTAAAACAGGAACAAATCAGACTGGGTCCTTTCAGCAAAATGGAAAGTGTTTCGACAGAGGGAATTTAATAAAAGGAATTGGTGAGACAGCCCCTTGAGGACTAGAAGAGCCAAAGAGGTCACCTAGCAGCGATAACAACTCGCTACCACCCACAGAGTTGGGGGAGGGGGAGACCAGGTTACAAGAACTTGGGCGCTCAAAGGGAGGTCCCCAAACCTGGCGCTCAGGCCTGTGATGCGGGTGCATGGCTCAGGCGCACACCTCTGCAGAGTGATGGGGCTGGTTCTCAAAGCTTGAGAAAGAGCTGGAGGCAGTGGTGAGAGCCGGTTTGGGGCACCTCTGCCAGGAGAAGAAGCGCCAGGGAGTGTCCACCCTCTGGTCACCTTCCAGGCCCCCTCCAGCGCCCCCTCTGGACAGATCCCCCACCAGGAAGCAGCTGTCAGCAGAGTACAGCATCACAGGGCGAGGAGAAGCTGGAGGTCAGGGTCAACCTGCACAGAGGGGTACTTCTGAGGCATAGTAAAGTGTGCATGTCTCAACCTGACAGCCAGCTTATGCTTCACAGGGAAACACCAGAAATATTACGGTGAAGTCAGGAACAGGAAGAGGACACCTACTCTTATTGACATTTGGCTGCATGTCCTGCTCAATACAAACACACACGTGAAATCAGTAGGAAATGTCAAAGTTGGAAAGGAGGATTACAGAAATCTCTGCCCTCAGATGATGCATTTGTATACGTGAAAATCCCAAGGGACTCCACTGAGAAGTCCTACAAACCATAAAATAATTAAGGGGGTTAGAAGATTATAAGATTAAGATAATGAAACCAATAGTTTTCATGTACAGAATCTACAAACAGAAGATATCATGGAAAAGAAAGACCCAATTTTTTTTTTTTGTTTTTATGGTCGCACCTGTGCCATATGGAAGTTCCTGGGCTAGGGGTTGAATCAGAGCTATAGCTGCCAGCCTACACCACAGCCACAGAACGCCAGATCCAAACCTCATCTGCTACCTACACTGCAGCTGGATCCTTAACCCACTGAATGAGGCCAGGGATCGAACCCACATCCTCACAGAGACAACATTGGGTCCCTAACTCGCTGAGTTATAGCAGGAACTCTTAAAGACCCATTTTTAACCACAACCAAAAAGATAAAATACTAGAAGTAATCTTAACCAAAAAATGTGGAAGAATTCCATGAAAGCCACTCTTCCACAAAAGAAGAGTTGAATAGAAAAGCATACCAATTTTTAGATAGGAAAACTCAAAATGATAAAGATTCAATTCTCCTTTACCAGAATTCACATATAACATGCTCTCAAATAAAAATACTTTTTTGCTTAGAAGGAGACAACCTAAAAGAAAGAAATCATAAAAAAAAGAGCAAAGCAAAAGCACCTTTCAATGAGAGAGGACTACAGCATGCTATGAAGCCACAATAATTAAAATAGACCATTACAAAGGGCTATATAGTAATTTTTTTTTTTTTGTCTTTTTAGGGCCACACCCGAGGCACATGGAGGTTCCCAGGCTATGAGTCCAACTGGAGTTGAAGCCGATGGCCTACACCACAGCCACAGCAACACCAGATCTGAGCCGTGTCTGCAACCTATACCACAGCTCACAGCAACGCGGGATCCTTAACCCATTAAGCGAGGCCAGGGATTGAACCTGCATCCTCATGGATGCTAGTCAGATTCATTTCCACTGAACCATGATGGGAACTCCCATGTGGTAATATTTATCAAGGTGGAACTATATGAATTTTTGGCCCCATAATTCTCCTTGTGAGAGTTTATCCTATAGGTAACAAATGCACACACCATATGACTAAGGTTTTACATTTCAGCATTGTTTATAATAATGAAAGATTAGAAAATTCCCAAGTGTCATTAATCGGAGGCTGGCTAATTAAGCTATACACAAGTATTTAATGGAATACTATGCAGCTATAAAAAGAAGCAGCACTCTCAATGGAAAGCTCTCCAAGGCGCAGTAAGTAAATAAAACCAGAAGCAAAACACTGCATACAGTTACTATCCATAAAAAAGAGAAAAACTAAAGTGTTTTTACTTCCCTGTATATAAAAAAATAATTAAAAAGATTCACAAGAAACTAAGAAGAGTGAATAAGAGATTTCCTAAAGAAAATGAGGAACAAAAATTCTCACTGATATATCTGTATATGTTTTAATTTTTTTTTTTTTTTTTTTTTGGCACATAGTAATTCCTGGGCTAGAGCTCAAACCCGAGCCACAGCAGTGACAACACTGGATTGTTAACCTGTTGAGCCACCAAGGAACTCCTCTTTTAATTTTTGAATTATGTGAATGTTTTACCTATGCAAAATTTAAACCAAAATTAAAATAAAAATTAAATAAGGAATAACAGAAAATGCTGCCAAACTTAATCCCTACAAACTGGAGTCTTTGAAGAGAAGACTCTTCAAAGTCTGGGAAGAGATACCAGCCCACAAAAAGTCTCTTTTGGGCCACACCCACGGCATATGGAGGTTCCCAGGCTAGGGGTCCAATTGGAGCTATAGCCACTGGCCTACACCACAGCCACAGCAACTCGAGATCCAATCCGAGTCTGCGACCTACACCACAGCTTGCAGTGACACTGGAACTGTAACCTACTGAGTGAGGCCAGGGATCGAACCCAAAACTTCATGGTTCCGAGTCGGATTCGTTAACCACTGAGGCATGAAGGGAGCTCCCAAAAAGTCTTTCTGTTACCTTTCCCACTCCCCAAATCCCATTACTAAAATGTTTTTTTTCTCTCTTTTTTTTTTTTTTTTGACCACACCCGCAGCATACAGAGGTTCCCAGGCCAGAGATCAAACCTGCACCACAGCAGCGACCCTTGCCACTGCAGTGACAACAATTCTTAACCCATTAGGCCACCAGGGAGCTCCCCTGTTACTAAGATCTCATGTGTAAAGCCAGAAACAAACAAACAAACACATCATAATTCCGATTACCCTTTGACTCTATACCTAAGATACAGAAATTCAGGAGAAAGAAGGTACAGCCAAAGGAGAGAAGAAAAGAAGCAATAACACTAGCTTGAATGAGTGACAAATTTCTCATTGCCTCATACACCACTGCAAGATTAAAAAAAGAAAGAGGGGAGTTCCCGTCATGGAGCAGTGGAAATGAATCCAACCAGGAACCATGAGGTTGCAGGTTCGATCCCTGGCCTTGCTCAGTGGGTTAACGATCCGGCGTTGCCTTGAGCTGTGGTGTAGGTGGCAGACGAGGCTCAGATCCGAAGTTGCTGTGGCTGTGGTATAGGCCCGTGGCTACAGCTCTGCTTAGACCCCTAGCCTGGGAACCTCCATATGCCATGGGTGTGGCCCTAAAAAGACAAAAAATAAAGAAGGAAAGAAAGAGACGTTCCTGCTGTGGTGTAACAGGATTGGCAGTGTCTCTGCAGCACGAGGAAGCAGGATCCATCCCCCTGCCCGGAACACTGGGTTAAAGATCCGGCATTGTCACAGCTGTGGCTGGGATCTGATGCCTGGCCCAGGAACTCCATATGCCAGAGGGTGGCCAAAAATGGAAAAAAAAAAAAAAAGAGAGAAAAAGAAGAAAATAAAGTATAGGATTTAAAAAATTCTTCGTAACCTGCTGTATAGCACAGGGAACTCTACCCAATATTCTGTAATAATCCGCACAGGAAAAGAATCTGAAAAAAGAATGGACGTGTGTACATGCACAACTGCAATCACTTCGTTGTACAGCGGAAAAGATCATAACACTGTACATCAACTACACTTCAATAAAACTTAAAAAAAAAAAAAATATCCCGAGTAAGAGCTCCCCTTGGATATCCAACCTTCGAGGACAGAGCTCCAGAATTCCAGACATGTCCATCCCTTTGGCTTTTTTTTCCCATGTGATAAAAGACCACCCGTGGGCTTCAATTCCACCAGCCTCCACTGGAAGCTCGAAATCGACTCTTGCCTCCCCTGGTGATTGTGGATACCTTCGTCCAAAGGGCATTAGCTGTAGGAAACTTCATTTCCCATCACCAGCGTGAGTAGTCATTTTTGCAATGTGTAGTCACTTACATTTAACAAAAGACACAAGAAAATATTCAGATAATTGCACAAAGGCTGCTGAACAAAGAGAGTAATTTTGCTAAAACGGGTTACAGGCAGCAGCGCTTAAGATGTTCCTTTGTCCTGACTGAATGACATAATCCAAATCCTGGCATAGCGACCTGTGCGGGGAGAGCACGAACGTGCTGCCTGAAAGGGAAGCCAATGTACTCAGGCAGCAACCTGAGCAGACGAGCACCCCGGGCACACTCTAGTCCATCTTCTACGCCCTGGAATGAATCAGGGGGACAGGACCCCCGCTAATGACAGCCAGCTGCGTGCTTCGGGATGGAAAGGGCGCTCCGCCTGGGGCGGAACGTAGGAATCTGGGGAGCAAAAGCCAAGGGACTGCCAGAGCTCAGGGGACCAGGAAGGTGTCCTTTAGGGAAGCCCAAGAGCAGTGGCGCCCAGAGGGGCAGGAGGAAAGGGAAAAGCAGGAGAACCAAACCCAACCGCTCTGCGTGTTCTCACCTGCGCCCCAGGGCCCCTATTCCACCCACTGCATCCCACTGACCCATTCATCCAATATTTACCAAGCAGCAAATATTTTTTTGTTTTTTTTTTCCTGGATGCACCCGAGGCCTACAGAAGTGCCCGGGTCGGGGATTGAACCCGCACCACAGCAGTGACCTGAGCCACAGCAGTGACAAGGCCAGATCCCTAACTTGCTGCACCACCAGGGAGCTTCCCAAACATTAGTCAACCCAGTGAGTAAGGACCCATCTCACGCTAGATGTCACACGAGGCTCAGAGGCAGGATGGAAACTACACAAGGACCTGCCTGCTGGACCTCCGGGGGGAGAACCTGCAGTGGGGGTGAGGGGCAGCTGGGAGGTAAATGGAGGAAAGAGGCGATGGTTAATCCTCACATTGAAGCAGGAGCAGGAACTACCACACAAAGACTAGCAGGAGCCCAGCACTGGGAATAGCATGAAAATATAGAAGGACGGTGAACATGGAGCAGCTGGGCCCTCAGCTGAGGGTTCCCACCCTCGACGGGTGGTGTGGAGCTGGGGTTGAGAAAAGGTGTGTTAATCCCACAGGCTGACAGAGCTGCAGGGACGGATCTGACTGCAGCCATACAGCAAGAGGGACCAGAAGCCAGGGGCCAGGAGACCAGGCACCAGCCTATGATGAGAGCTGGTCCTTCCCTGTTCTCAGCTTAGAGTTTTATGACTGTTGCTACCACACTGCATTTCATCACATGCTTCTCACCTCCCAGCCACTGCTCTTGCCAGTGACTGTGCAATTCATCCTCCAAACGGGTACACCCTTAAGTGTGAAGGGGGGCGCCAAAACAATAGGTGTAAATGCACATCTTTCTGGCAAAGGTGGTGATCAAATCTCTCCATTACTAGGGGTTGTTAGCAAAATGCATAGTTTAATCCGAGACAATGGCAACTCTTGCTTTCCATTTCGTTTCTGGGTTTTTTTTGGGGGGGGGGGGCATTGCGGGGCTTTTTGGCCTCACCTGCAGCTTTCAGAAGTTCCCCGGCCAGGGATCAAATCCATGCCACAGCAGCAACCTGAGCCACAGCAGGGACAACGCCAGACCCTTAACCCACTAGGCCCCCAGGGAGCTCTGAGTTTTCGGATTTTTTAAAATTACTTTTTGGTATGCTCTGAGGTTACAAGTCCTGGCATGCGGGTTGTAAATTGTTCAACTCGAGAGGGGAACATTTTGTTCATTAGCTGATCATTAACCCACCAGTGCATTTTATTGGGGCACATAAAGTCTACGGTATCAAAACGGAAATGTCATCATCCATTCTGTGACCATTGTAGGTTGGCTGCCCTCTCAGCTGGCTTTCCAACTGTGAGTTAACATGTACTTAAAAATATATAAATTAATTTGAATAGTAATCTTAAAAAACATAATCAGCAAACTATATTCTCTTAAAATATAAGATGTGGTCTATATTTACAATGGAATACTACTCAGCCATAAAAAAGAATAAAATGCCATTTGCGACAACATGGATGCATCTAGAGATCCTCATACTAAGTGAACTAAACCATAAAGAGAAAGACAAATACCGTATGATTATCATTTACATGTGGAAACTAAAATATGACACAAATGAACCTATCTATAAAACAGAAACAGACTCACAGACATAGAGAATAGACTTGTGTTTGCCAATGGGGAGGAGGAGGAGGGAAGAGGACAGACTTGGAGTTTGGGGTCAGTAGATGCAAACTATGACATTTAGAATGGATAAGCAATGAGGTCCTACAGTACAGCACAGGGAACTATATCCAGTTTCTTGAGATAGAACACGATGGAAGATAATCTGGGAAAAAGAATATATATATATATGACTGGGTCCCTATGCTGTACAGCAGAAATTGACTCAACACTGTAAATCAATTATACTCTATAAATGTGTGTATGTGTGTGTGTGTGTGTGTATATATATATATATATATATAGCATATTCCAAAGTCAAATATTGATAGCCACTAACAGAATTTCTCTCTTTGAGCAACATAGAGAACAAAGAATTATCAAATATATCTAAAATGATATATATTTTTTATTTGTCTGGCTTATTTCTATGCACTCTCCCTATCAGTTGGCAGTATCTCTCTGTTTTCCTAAGCTACACACACTACTTCAGCTTTAATTAAAAGGTCCGTTGCCATAGTTTCTCTGAGAACAGCTCGAGGCATGCTTGAGTCCATTATTTTCTTGAGATCTCTCTAGAGAAATTGTAATAGAGTGGTAGCCAGCCAAAATTTCCCAATTTTACCTCCCACCCAGAACAGCAAATGACTCAGGCAACATCTCGATAGGTATTCTGAATATTTCAAGGGAGTCTAAACAACCAGGAATGTTATTTAAAATTCAGCCTTTGATTTCTTCTGTTCTGCCACGTCAGTAATGCAACCAGCAGACTGCGGTTTAGTCAAAGGCAGCAGACCCAGACGGAGGGGAGTTCAGCCTAACAAACACACTGACTGCATCGGTGGAAACACCAGCACATTTCTCTCGAACAATAATGGAGAAAATGCACTGTCTTTGTGTGTTATTATAATCTTCTTGTCTCATGGCTTCAAATAACTCAAAATTTCCAATATGTTTGATAAAAAACAGATTAAATAATGGAAATTCAAGAAACAGATTAAGTAATGGAAATGGATTTCAGAAAATAGATTGAATAGATAATAGATTAAATAATGGAAATTCATTTCGTTAAGGATTTCGTAAATTAAAAAGCGGAGCTCAGGAGCTCCCCTTGTGGCTCATCAGGTTATGAACCGGACTAGTATCCATGAGGATTTAGGTTCGATCCCTAGCCTCGCTCCATGGGTTAAGGATCCATATGCTGCAGGTACGGCCCTAAAAAAAGGAAAAAAAAAAAAATGGAGCTCAGAGACCCTTCTTTCTTTCTTTCTTTCTTTTTGGTCTTTTGTTTTTTTAGGACTGCACTCATGGCATATGAAGGTGCCCAGGTTAGGGTTCAAATGGAAGCTGCAGCTGCCAGCCTATACCACAGCCACAGCAACACAGGATCCGAGCCACGTCTGTGACCTACACCACAGCTCACGGCAACGCCAGATCCTTAACCCACTGAGTGAGGGCAGGGGTCAAACCCTCATTCGCACAGATACTAGTCGGGTTCGTTAACCACTGAGCCACGATGGAAACCCCGAGACCCTTATTTCCTAAAGTTAAAGGTTGATTCCATCTCAGTCCCCACCCCGCTCTCAGGTGGCAATGACCACTAAGTCCCGAGGCTTTCAAGGTTGAAGAATGTGAATTAACACTGACCCCTATGACCTCAGGAAAGGCAAACGCCAGCTCAGCTCACTGTAATCAGCCCCACCGTCCTGCTTCTGGGTAACTGTGAGCATGGACTCTGTGGAAAAGAAACAGGGCTGGGGAGTTCCCCGGTAGCTCCGAGGGTAAGGACCTTGTGTTGTCACTGCTGTGGCACAGGTTCAGTCTCTGGCCTGCGAACTTCCGCAGGTAAGGCCTAAAGTAAAACTGAAAATGGAAAAAAACACCAGGGCTGGGATGTCATCCCTGAGAACCACGTGACCTCGGGCAAGTGCAGATTAAATGAGATAGGACACGTGGGGAGAGAGACGAGCTCTCAGAAAACGGCACTTCCCCCACAACTAGGTCAACTCCAGGACAGGATGTGGGGCAGGACAAGATCTCACTATTTTCAGAATCGCCGAAAATCATCCTGCTCCCTTTGACTCTCATTTTAAGAACTAATATAATCTACTCAGTTACTGATCTTTCCAACCTAAGTGGTACCCAAACCATCGGACTTCCTCATTCTCACCCAACTTCCTTTTATTCTCTTTTCTGTATACAATGAAGACATTCTACTGAGAGACAGAAGGGCCATATTCTGAACCAGGAGCACAGGGAAGTTAAAGATGCCCCACAAGCATTAGATTATAGGTATTTACTAATGAACACATGTGTGCTAAGTGAACACAGGTGCCACTCTGTCATAGCTGCTGTGCTTCGTGTCCCTTTACCTTTCAATGTGATAGGCTGACATGTGTCAAAAGGCACACACAGGTGGCCTAGCAGGTTAAGGATCCAGCAGGGTCACTGCCATGGCTTGGGTCCCTGCTATGGGGCAGGTTCAATCCCTGGCCAGGGAACTTCTGCATGCTGTGGGCGCAGCCAAAAAAATAAAGTTTAAAAAAATTTTTTTAAATAAAAAGCGCCTATATTACGGTCACTGATCCTCACAACATCCTGTAAAAAGATAGAACGGGTATTGCCATTTCTGGTTTAGCAAAAGAGAAAGTGACATTCAGCAATACAGAACAGGCTTGACCCTAGGCCTTCAATGCCTAAGACAGGACCCTCTCTCCCATCACTGCTGGTTCAGGACCCTCCCCACTGTCCCTCTTGCACGGCTGGGTCACTGCAGGATGTTGAAGGGAGGCTGACAAACATCTCCCCAAGGAGCCCCTGTATTCCTGAACACATACTTCTTTAGTTAAAACAAACCTGGAGTTCCCTGGTGGCTCAGTGGGCTAAGGATCCAGCATTGTCACTGCTGGGGCTCAGGTCACTGTTGTAGCACAGGTTTCATCCCTAACCCAGGAACTTCCACAGCTTCATGGCCAAACAAACAAGCAAATGAACCTGCAACTGCAGCAAGCACATCAGCCTGAGGGGTGCCTCCTGCCTCCTGGCTGCAGGGAAAGTATCTGAGTTGACATTTCAAGCTGCGTACTGGGGACTGGGGATGACTTTGTGAATTACTATTTCTTCAAATATCACAGGGAATTTACAAGAGGTTTTCTACAGCATCTCACACCTGAACCATAGTAGGAACTAGAGCTCAGCCTGCCTGCTAAGGCATGACCCAGGATAATCCTAGCTAGGCAAGGCTACCTGGTCATCTTATCACAGGACTTCACGGGGTCTCCCCTGCCCTCAGAATCAAGATGAGCATGAGGAGGGCCCCTGCATGCCCTTGAAAGTATATACAGAAGCATATGTCTGTGTATCCCTAATTGTTCTAGAGATGTGGACCACAGCTTTCATCGCTTCTCAGAATGCCCCCCAGGGTTAAGATCGATCCCACAAAAGGACTTCAGAACAGGAGAAATCAGTTAGACCTCATTATTATTATTATTTTATTTAAAATGTTTTAAGTTCCTATTTGTGACTGCATTGCTTTAAAAAAAAAAAAGTCGGACCATTTCACGAAATCTCCCCAATATATTTGGGAAGCCTTCAGGAAGCCCTACAGCAGATTTCGAAACAAGAGAGTTACAATCTCGATGGACTGGAAATGTTCACAGCCTCCTCCCTGCAACCCACGGTCAGGAATTTACCTACTGGAGCTTTGTTAATTATTCTTCAGAGGTGGCCAGTTAGTTATCTATAATTTATTAACAGTGTATTGCTAAATCAGTTTGTTGTTTTTTTTTTTTTTTTCTTTTTATGGCCACACCTGCTGCATATGAAGTTCCCAGGCTAGGGATGGAATGGAAGCTGCAGCAGGTCACAGCCACAGCAATGCCAGATCTGGTAGGTCACAGCCACAGCAATGCCAGATCTGAGCTGCGTCTGTGACCTACATCACAGCTCACAGCCATGCCAGATCCTTAACCCACTGAGTGAGGCCAGTGATTGAATCCACATCCTCACAGACACTAAGTCAGGTTCTTAACCCATAGAGCCATGAGAACTCCGCTAAATTACTTCTTAATGAGAATGCTCCGTTCTCTTTGTAAAGAACATCAGTAAACTTGATGAAATGTATATTGTTTTCTCTGAAATTTGCAGGGAGTTCTCTAATCACAATCGATTTGGTTTTCAAGAATTAGAGGAAAAGCCAGAAAATCTGGCGAATGATGAGATGGAGCGAAAAGAACATAAGTTTTCTTCAAATGACAATGTACTGAAGGTAGATTCCTAAAAATTCTGTATAATGATAAAACACATGGAATCTTCAGCATTGCATGAGTTACATGCAGCAACACACATCTCTACCATCCTCGTCTTACTAGATGGCAAGTCTATGAGTCTTCCCAAAAGTAAATAAATAAAAGCAGGAAAGCAATGGGCTTAAGGTGAAGAGAGTATAGACTGATTAAAAACAGAACTTTTTTTCTTTTTAGGGCCGCACCAGCGGCATATGGAAGTTCCTGAGCTAGGGATCGAATCAGAGCTGCTGCTGCCAGCCTTCGACACAGCCACAGCCATGACAACTGCAGATCCAAGCCACATCTGTAACCTATGCTGCAGCTCAGAGCCTCACCAGATCCTTAACCCACTAAGCGAGGCCAGGGCTCGAACCCACATCCCCAGAGACACTACACTGGGTACTTAAACCGCTGAGCCACAACGGGAACTCTCAGACTAGATTTGATTACAATAAATTAGAACAAGCACAGGCTCCCACTAAGCACAGCTATACATCTAGACAGAATGCACTGATCAGCTTCTAAGGATTTTGAAAAGTAAGGAGTATCGAGGGGCTTGAAGCAAAAAAGGCTAGAATTCAGGGCATTCCCCTTCTGGCTCAACAGTTACAGAGCCAGTGTTTTCATTGCTGTGGCTCTAGTTAGAGCTGTGGCACAGGTTCGATCCCTGGCTCAGGAACGTCCACAGGCCACAGATCGGTGGCGGGGGGTCGGGGGGAGGCCAGAATTCGAAGCACCACCAAACCAGCTATGAGCATGCTTCCAGTATCATGTCTGACTTCCCCATTATCCCGCAGCCTGAATGGAACGCAGCAGTGCAGCCTGAAACCCAGCACTGGGTACACAGGCTGAGGCAGAGACAGCACCAGGAGAAGCCCCTGATGCTGGCTTCAGGAGTGAGGAAAGGAATCCCTAAGGCCCAGACACAGGGCACAAGGCCCCCACGTTTTTTCTCTGAGTTTTCTTGAGCCTCAGCTTTCAAGCAATTCCACGAGCACTGACATTAGAAGTCCCAAAGGAATAGAAAATAAAACTCTTGAGAAAGAAACCTTCCTCTCTAATGCCAAGAAAGTGGGACAAACTCCCACCACTTTCTATTCTCTCTCTTCCTGACACCTGCCCCGGACATAAGCACAGTCACAGAATTGTGCCACAGAACAGAAAACAAACCCCAACTTTCTGCTAGATGTACACAAAAGGAACCTGAAAGTACTACCAACTCTACAGAAATTAAAAGGGGTAAAAGAGACCAACAAATTACACTGTTAGCCAACAAATTAGACTACATAAAAATGAACACATTTCTAGAAAGACATGAACTACCAAACTGGCTCAAGAAAAAATTGAGAATCTTAATAGGCATATATAAAGTAAAGAATTCAAGTATGTAAATTTTAAGTTGATAACTTAAAATGTTCCCACAAAGAAAATACCAGGAGTTCCCGTCGTGGCGCAGTGGTTAACGAATCCGACTAGGAACCATGAGCTTGCGGGTTCGGTCCCTGGCCTTGCTCAGTGGGTTAACGATCCGGCGTTGCCGTGAGCTGTGGTGTAGGTTGCAGACGCGGCTCGGATCCCGAGTTGCTGTGGCTCTGGCGTAGGCCGGTGGCTACAGCTCCGATTCAACCTCTAGCCTGGGAACCTCCATATGCCTCGGGAGCGGGAGCGGCCCAAGAAATAGCAACAGTAACAACAACCAAAAAGACAAAAAAAAAAGAAAATACCAGCCTCGGAGTTCCCGTTGTGGCTCAGAGGAAACGATTCTGACTAGTATCCATGAGGACGTAGGTTCATTCGATTCCTGGCCTTGTTCAGTAGGTTAAGGATCTGGCGTTGCCGTGAGCTGTGGTGTAGGGACACAACTTGGATCCCGCATTGCTGTGGCTGTGGTGTAGGCCAGCAACTACAGCTCCGATTGGCCCCCTAGCCTGGGAACATCCATATGCCACAGGTGCGGCCCTAAAAAGACAAAAGAAAAGGAAAAAAGAAAATACAGCCTCAAATGGCTTCACTGATGGATCCCACCAAATATTTAAAGAATTATAATCCCAATAATCCACAAACTTAGATAATTGAAAGAAAAAAAACCTCAAAATGGATCATAGTCTTCATGTAAGAATCAAAACTGTAAAATTTCCCAAAAAAAAGCAGCAGAAAATTTTCATGACTCTGGGTGAGGTGTTCTTATATATGATATCAAAAGCATGTGTGTCTTTTTTCTATTTCATCAGTGACGTCTACTCATATTTTTATTATTTCCTTTGTTCTACTTATTTTGCATTTCCTTTTCCTTTTCCTTTTTTTTTTTTTGGTTTGGTTTGGTTTGGTTTGGTTTGGTTTGGTTTGGTTTGGTTTGGTTTGGTTTGGCTGTGCCTGCAGCATGTGGAAGTTCCCAGGCCAAGGACTGAATCCATGCCACAGCAGTGACAATACCAGATCCTTAACCCACTGAGCCACCAGGGAACTCCAACACCAGATCCTTAACCCACTTAGCCACAAGGGAACTCTTACTTTATCTTTTTATCCCTCAGTTTCTTAAAGTTTAAAAATTGCTAAGATTTTAGACCCTTCTTTTTGAAAATATAAGCAGTTAAGGCTGTATGTTTTCCTCTGAGCACTGTTTTGGCTACAAAGCACTCTCACACTTTTGAGATACTGTGTTTTCATCATCATTCAATTCAAAGTATTTTCTAATTTCCCTTATGGTTTCTTTTTTGATGCATGAGCTTTGTGAAGCATGCTATTTAATTTCCAAATATTTGAGGTTTTCCTAAAGATATTTTTGCTATTAATTCCTAGTTTGATGATGTTACTATTAGAGAATATACTTGATATTATTTCAATCATTTTCAATTTAAGTTAAATTTATTGTGAATTGATTTATGGCCTAAGATATATAGTCTGTCTCTGAAAATGAGTCATGTGACTATGGTGTTTTATAAATAACAGGTCAAGATAGTTGATAGGATTATATATTTTTACTTATTTTTTGTATGGATGTTCTACCAATTGCTGAGAGAAGGATGTTAAAATCATCAACTATGATTACAAAATTGACTATTTCTCCCCTTTAATTTTGACAATGTTTATTCCATGCATTTTAAGGCTCCGTATTAGGTACATACACGTTTATAATTATGTCTTCCTGAAAAATTAGTCTGTTTATTATTAAGGAACATACCTCTTTATCTTCGTTAATACTATTTGCCTTCATATCTAATTTATTTGAGATTAACCCAAACTTTTTCTGATTATTGTTTACACGATGTATGTTTTCCATTCCTTATCTTTCAATCTAAGTCTTTAGGTGCATTTCTTATAAATGGCATATATTCAGGTCTTATTATTTATTCATTCTAATAATCTCTGTCTTTCTCTATTTCTTTTTTTTTTCCTTTTTTTTAGGGCTGCACCCATGGCACATGGAGGTTACCAGGCTATGGGTACTATCAAAGCTACAGCTGCCAGCCTATGCCACAGCAACAGCAATGTCAGATCCAGTGTCTATGACCTACAACACAGGTCATGGCAATGCCAGATCCTTAACCCACTGAGCAAAGCCAGGGACCAAACCTGCAACCTCAGGGTTCCTAGTTGGATTCATTTCTCCTGCACCACAATGGGAACTTCTGATAATCTTGGTCTCTTAATTAAGAGTGTTTAGTCCATTAATATTTAATATAATTATGGATGTGACTGGATTTAGGTCTACCATCTTATTACTTATTTTCAGTCTGTCCTGCCCCCTTTATTTTTGTTCCTTTATTTCTTTGTCCTTTCTTTCTCTGGATCATTTGGATACTTTTTAGAATTTAATTTGGTTTTATCTACTGATTTCACATTAATTTTTATTTGTTTCTCTAAGGATTAAAATATTCATCCTTAAAAGTTCTCTGGTGGCTCAGCAGGTTAAGCATCTGGCATCACTGTTGAGGCTCTGGTTACTGCTATGGCACAGGTTCGATCCCTGGCCCAGGAACTTCCACAGGCCATGGGCATGACCAAAAAATAAATGTATCCTTAACTTTTGACTCTACTTAGAGTTAATATGCCACTTCATATAAAATGCAGAAACTTTGCATTCATATGGGGAGTCCATTCACTCCCCTGTACTTTAAACAATTATATGTGTTTTAAAGAAATTAGGAAGAATAAAATGGTATTTTATATTTACTTTGGTATTTGGCATTTCTGATGCTCTTTATTCAAATTTACCACTGTATTTCTTAAAACTAGTTTAACAAAGCTAATCAAAGTATACTATTTAGCCTTCACCTGGCACAAATGCATAAATTACACATTAAAATTATCCATGGTCTTTTCTCTTAAGATCATGACAGTTTTTAAAGCAAAACCACTTGGTGACAATCTGTGAACAAAATATAAAGTCAGGCAATGGAAATGGGTGCAAATATTGATGATAAGGTAAATTTCTTATATTTATGTTGGTTTTTCAGACTATAAATTGAAATAACATGAAATATTAGAACTCTTGTTCAAAATACTCACATCCAAGTATAAAAATCTCTTCAACAATAAACAGAAATGTCAAGAAACATTTTCAACTCATTTTTAAAAGTGCCTGAATCTGCATATTTTCAAAGTAAACACAGGATATTAAGGCAGAACTGTATGTGTGAAATAAAAAGTGAAATGCATCTGTCTCTTTCTATTTCTTTTCCTTTTTTTTTTTTTGTCTTTTGTCCTTTTAGGGCCGCACCGTGGCATACGGAGGGTCCCAGGCTGGGGGTCTAATCAGAGCTGTTGCTGCCAGCCTACGCCAGAGCCACAGCAAGGCCAGACCCAAGCCATGTCTGTGACCTACACCACAGCTCACGGCAATGCCAGATCCTTGACCCGATGAGCAAGGCCAGGGATCGAACCCGCAACCTCACGGTTCCTAGTGGATTCGTTTCCACTGTGCCACGATGGGAACTCCTGCCTCTTTCCCTTTAAATAAAAGGGGGGTACAGGAATATTTGGAAAGTTGGAATCCATGAAAATTGAGAATTAAACTGACTTTAGAAAATGTCAACTACATTCTTTACTTCAGCAAACTTTTTTTTTTGGCTGAACCCAAGGCATGTGAGAGTTCCCGAGCCAGGGATCAAACTGAGACAGAGCAGCGACCCAAGGTACTGCAGTGACAACACTGCATCCTTAACCTGCTGTGCCACAAGAGAACTCTTCCTTCAGCAAACATTAGCTGAACTCTATTTATTTATTTTTTGGCTACACCGTGGCAGGCAGAAGTTCCCAGCCAGGGACTGATCCCACGCCACAGCAGCGACTGAGCCACAGCAGCGACTGAGCCACAGCAGCGACTGAGCCATAGCACTGACAATGCTGGATCCTTTAACCACCAGGCCACCAGGGAACCGCTTGCTGAGCTTTATTCTGTACTAGACAATGAACTAAAAACCAGGGATTCAGACTACCTTCAAGATACCCCCAACCTTGTAGGAGAGATGTACAAAAAAGCTCAATTATTACCATGAAAAGAGAGCTAAAAAAGTGTCCTGGGGATGACCTACAAGCTGGCTGCTGAAAGACGAGCAGGAGTTAGCCTTTTGTGCCTGCGTATTTTTGCTTTAGCTGGAGGTGAGTGGGCAAAGAGAGAGAAGGAAGACAAAAGGGGGCTTTCTCAGCTGGAAATAACATGAACAAAAAGAATAATCCTAAAAGCTCAAGGTCTGTTTGGAGAATTACAAGAAGGGAAGGCAAATGTTACATGAGAACCATCACCAGGACACCAGTAAAGGGATCCCTCTGGGGTCACATTAAGAAGGTCGAACTTTTATTACCTGGAAGGATGTGGAAAATTCTTGCAGAGGTTTAAGCAGAGAAGGAATGTGGCTTACCCAAGCCTTTCTCCCTGCCTGCCTCGATCACAGAAGCCAGAAAAAATGAAAGCTCCCCTTACACTGAAAGATGACCTTGTGACACAGTTCTGGACCAGTGGACTGCAAGCAATCTAACTGGAAAGGCCACTGGCAAAGACTTGGATGTCCTGATGAATATCCTTCAGAACTGGATAGGCCTTTTCCCCTCCTTCCTTCCTGGAATTGGAGCATGATGTCTGGAGCAGCACCAGCCATTCTGTAGCCACAAGGGAAAGGCCAGGACTACCCCCGCAAAACACAGGAATGACATGGTGGGGCCGCTGGCAGCAAAGCCAGCATAAGGACTTCTTGGCACAAGAGAACAGAAATCCCTGTCATTAGTAACCATCTCATGCTGGGATGGCTTAAATCTGAATGTCTTCCTGACGAACACAAGTCTTAAGAATTAATCTGGGAGTTCCTGTAGTGGCTCAGTGGTTAACAAATCCGACTAGGAGCCATGAGGTTGCGGGTTCGATCCCTGGCCTTGCCCAGTGGGTTAAGGATCCGGCATTGCCGTGAGCTGTGGTGTAGGTTGCAGATGCGGCTCGGATCCTGCGTTGCTGTGGCTCTGGCGTAGGCTGGTGGCTACAGCTCCGATTAGACCCCTAGCCTGAGAACCTCCATATGCCGTGGGAGCGGCCCAAGAAATGGCAAAAAGACAAAAAAAAAAAAAAAAAAGATGAATACGGAAATATCTGGAGTTCCCGTCGTGGCGCAGAGGAAACGAATCCAACTAGGAACCATGAGGTTGCGGGTTCAATCCCTGGCCTTGCTCAAGGGGTTAAGGATTTGGTGTTGCCATGAGCTGTGCTGTAGGTCGAAGACTCAGCTTGGATCCTGCGTTGCTGTGGCTCTGGCGTAGGCCGGTGGCTGCAGCTCCGATTGGACCCCTAGCCTGGGAACCTCCACATGCCACAGATGTGGCCCTAAAAATACCAAAAAAGAAAAAAAGATGGAAATATCTGAAGGAACAATGTGGAACCACTGCTGAGCTAAGGGTGAGTGGTTTGAAACAGTAGCGGCAAAAGCCAGATTACACTAAGTTCAGGACTCACTGAGAGGCGAGGAACAGGAGGTGGAACCGTTTGGGGGAAACTTTTCTTGCCCAAAGAAGAACTGGTGCCTTAGGGAGGTTTGTGGTGGCGTTTTTAAAAGGATGCTCATAGGATGTTTATGTGTCGGGGAAAGAGGCCAGCAGCAAGGGAGCAACAGAAGAGAAAAGAGGAGGGAGGGGTCGGCTCCCAGAACCAACACCCCCATGAGATGGGAAGACAGGAATTCACAGCACAAGTACAGACGGCCGCTAGTGGGGATGGAGGAAGTTCTCCCTGGGCTGGGAGGAAGGTTTAAGATGCCACTTAGCTGGCAGGGCAAAGACACCGAAGGTGCTATTATGTGATGGCACTGATGTCCTCTGTGGGGGGGGGAGTCACCTGCTGACGGTGACAGGGTGGGCCTGAGGATCTGAGGAGGACGCAGACATTTAGAAAGAATACAACAGGAGGGGGATTTTCGAGGAAGGAGTTTAAAAGCAGAGACACATTTTACATACTTTAAAAAACTGTGGTCTGTTTCAAAATGGAATAGAAATGGCCTATTGGAAAATGGACTTGGGAGTTCCCATTGTGGCTCGGCGGGTTAAGAATCTGACTAATATCCACGGGGACATGAGTTCAATCCCTGGCCTCACTCAGTGGGTGAAGGATCCCCCACTGCCGTGAGCTGTGGTGTAGGTCGCAGACAGGGCATGCATCCCGCATGGCTGTGGCTGTGGTGTAGGCTGGCAGTTGCAGCTCCGATTCAACCCCTAACCTGGGAACTTCCATATGCCAAAGATAAGGCCCTAAAAGGCAATAAAAAAAAAGGTGTTGGACATAGTGAACTGCCTGCAAGTATTATGTGTCAGTATTATGCTTTGTGTTAGGCTCTGTAATGACCACAGGGAGCACCGGGGCCAGCTATCACAGAGCCCCAGACATGTGGTGTCCGAGGTCCAATAAAACCCAGCAATGCTTGTGCGCTGGATCTGAAACCTGGTGCCCTGCAAGTGTACAATGTCAGGGTGACCAGAAAGGCCCAGAGCCCATCACAACCCCGGGCCTCTGTGGCTGGTGCCACAACTCTCCACTCTCCCTGACACAGAAAAAAGACTGATTGGGCTGTTTGGCCACAGACGCTAGAAGAAAAATCAAAAGGCAAATTTTTCAGACTTTTTTTTTGGCCATGCCAGAGTCATGCAGAAGTTTCCCGGCCAGGGATTGAACCTGAGCCACATTAGTAACAGTGCCACATCCTTAACCCACTGTGCCACCAGGGAACTCCCCAGAATTTTGTGTTATAGCTGGCACCCACTTCTATTTCCAGTTCTGTACTCCTTTATGTGATATCAAGAACCCTTTCTTGTAATCATATTGGTATGCTCTGAGCTCTGAAAACAGGCATGTAGATGCCTTTCCGAATCAGTGCCTCTTCTCCTGCCATCCCGTGGCCTGGGGGCTTGCTCTCAGCCCCTCCCTGTAACCTGTACGCAGCAGCAGAAATACCACCTCCCCTTGGAAGCCTTCTCTGATCACCCCTGCCAGGAGCAGTCCTGTCAACAGAATCATTCCAACCGTTCCTCTTCGATCCGGAATTTGTCACTCGGTATTCATGCTAATTCCATCCTTATCTCTACTTGCCTTAAGTTCCTAGAAGGAATCACATTTCACATGATGCCTCTTTGGCATGATGCTCTGCCCGGAGCAGAAACACGGCCAGTCACTCTGAAGGGCTTCAGCAACTGCTTCATGTTACCACTGAGCAAAGCAAGGCAGTCTCAGAGACGCTAAGAGACTGGACCAAGATCCTGAACTCTTATTCCTGCATTCTTTTCACTAAACCAATACCTGTTACTAGCCTGGTTCTATTTTGTAATTAAAATCTCAAAAAGAGTCATTCTTAAGCCCTAAGGTCAAAGATTCAGGCGTCTCTGAAAAAGCTTTCGTTTCATCTTTCATCTGGATTGGATTTAAAAGGGTTGGCTGCTTGGGGGGGAGTAGGTTTCTTTCTTCTTTTTTTTCTTTTGCTTTCAGCATTCTGTTTTGTCTCGCTGTAGCTGAAATAGGAGTAAATGATACGGTGGTGGTAACTCTGGTGACTCTAGGGGTTCATTTCTCTTCTTCCCAAATGTACCGGCTGTACCTGCACAGCTTGGCCTCCCATCACATGCATGATTCACAGTTGGAAACCGCACAGCAGTTCGGTTACCGGAACACAAGAGAGCAGTAACTATAAAATTTCAGCATTGATATTGAGAGTGACCTAGAAGGAATCATCAAGGGCAGGGGCTCCACCTCAGACCTTCTGTCATTCCTGCTATCCGATATCAGACCTCATAATGAATTTAAAAAAAAAAAAAAAAGCTTATTTTTGAGCGAAGGAAAATGAACACTACATCACATGTGGCATTCAATGTAAGACTGACTTAATTAGTACAAACTAATTTAGACCTAGAATTTAACTCTAGGCAAAGGATTTATTTATTAAGATAACCTAATTATAAAATATAGCTAAATAATAAACTATCATTTTCTCTAATCCACTAAATTGGTTAATTTTTTTTCTCTTTTTACAGCCACACCTGCAGCATATGGAGGTTCCTAGGCTAGGGGTCGAATCAGAGCTGCAGCTGCAGGTCTACGCCACAGCCACAGCAACACCAGAGCCAAGCCATATGTGGTACCTATGCAGCAGCCTGCAGCAATGCTGGATGCTTAACCCACTGAGCGAGGCCAGGGATAGAAACCATATCCTCACAGAGACAACGTTGGGTCCTTAACCCACTGAGCCACAACAGGAACTCCCTAAATTGATAATCCTTCTTTTTTTTGCTTAGGGCCACATCTGCAGCACATGGAAGTTCCAGGGCTGGGGCTCAAACTGGAGCTGCAGCTGCTGGCCTACATAATGGCCACAACAATGCTGGATCCTTAACCCACTGAGCAAGGCCAGGGATTGAACCCACATCCTCACAGACACTATGTCAGGTCCTTAACCAGCAGAGGCACAACCGGAAATCCTAAATTGGTCATTCTTCATGGAAGATGCAAATTCCAGGCGAGGCTGTGAAGTCTGGTTCTTTCGCTGACTACCCTTCCCTCGGCCTGGGGCAGGGACACTCTGGGAGCATCAGGAAGCCAAGAGGGTCTCTGTGGACCACCTTTCATCCAGGGTCATGTGGATGACACCGGAAAAACCAAAAGGCTCTGCCTCTTCAGCTTTGTAGGAAATGTCTGTCACAAATCCACCCAACTTAGCTTCCCGTTTTCATGGAGAAATTTGGGCATCTGACTCTGCGCTGAGAGTGACACAGCTAAAACCACAGGCAGACAAAACGCACCACGGAGTTCTTGTCTGACTGAGGCCTCCTCTTGCTACGTGACTCTTGGGGAGCTGCTCCAGGTCACTCTTTTCGTCCCTTTACCTGAAACGGGAAGTGAAGACATTGACTCTGCCCTGCTGGACACAAAACGCACCCCCTCCTCCCGATGTCGAACAAAGTAGCCCTTATTCTGCCGAGCTGGTGAACAGGGATCACTCACCACTGTTCACTCCGGGGATTCTCCACGGACAGTGGACGCAATTGTCTTCATTCTACTCGACGCCCAGGACTCCGGCTGCTGATCTAATGGTCCCTCAATTACCCATATCACCTTCTAGAACTTCCCTAAAACCATGGGCTGCCATGGTCTGATTTCTACCACAGGAATCTAGGGTAACAGGCCTAAGCGATGGGTAAAGTCACAGCATAAAACACTACAAGTCCTCAGGAAAAGTACCTTCCAGAGACACAGAATGAACACCCGGTTTCTAGACTGTGTGTGACATCAACATGAAAGCGTGAAATCACTTCTCTTCATCAACACATATGTTGTTTATGACTATATATATATGAATGTATATATGTATATGGCATGAGTTCTTTATTTTCATATACAAAGCATGTATTTTTTTTGGGCCATATCTGCAGCATGTGGAAGTTCCTGGGCCAGTGATCAAACCCAAGCCATAGCAGTGACAACACTGCCTCCTTAGCCACTAAGCCCCCAGGGAACTCCTACAAAGCACATATTTCTATCCATCTAACTGGACCTTTTTTAATCTGCCAGAGAACTGGGGTTCTACTGTTGAGCCCTTGCTGGATGGATTAGTAATTTCACATTTTCATATGGTATTATTAAAATCTAGAGAACAAGGAGTTCCCGTTGTGGCTCAGCCATAACAAACCCAACTAGTATCATGAGGGCGAGGGTTCGATCTCTGGCTTCTAGTGGATTAAGGATCCCATGTTGCTGTGGCTGTGGCGTAAGCCAGCAGCTGCAGCTCCAATTTGACCCCCTAGCCTGGGAACTTCCATATGCCATAGGTGCGGCCCTAAAAAGAAAAAAAAAAAAAATCTAGAGAACTATTACGCCAGGAAAGATGAGTTTGCAAGTATGTGAAAATAAAACAGGCTGCTGGTGGTACCCAAACATCTCACAAAGAGCTGCATCATTTCTTTTTTTTTTCTTCCTAGTCTCATGAGGAAGAAGCTGAGTTGAAGAAAGGTGGAGATTAAACACAGCGAGAAGTAAAAAGCCAGAGCCCCTCAGACAAGAGACATAGCTTTTTTTCCCTGCTAAAAATGTCACAAAGGACACCGGGTCCTGATGCCACGGCGTCCCCCCTGCAGAAGTATTCCTCTCACTACCGAAAAACAAACATTCTGAAATTTCCTGTCCAGCTGGACTCCACCCTGGATGTACTGACAGCAGAAGCAACAGCCTCCACCAGGTAAAGCAGCCAAGTGCTAACTGAACTTCTCCACATGCCCGAGGACTTTCCCAAAGCTCTTGCCCATTTCCAAATGAGTCAGCAGATCCTAACCCCTTTTTCCTCACTTGACCACTACTTAAAAGCCCAGTGAATTATCTACTTCCTGAGACTGGGATGGGGAACAGAATATTCAATGGGAATATAGCTTCTGGGAAAATCAAAACACTGGTCCTATTTTACAGATGGGGGATAGACGGGCTAAGTTGAGAGAGTTAACCGGACATCACACAGCTAGTTAGTGTAAAACCGGGAACAGAACCTCTGATTGTCCAACTGGTTATTTTATTCTCTTTTGCAGCAACTACTGCTGAAAAAGCAACAGGACAAACAGCCGTTATGCTACACAAGTCCTAATTTCCAAATATGCTAGACGCCAAGAAAATCAGAGGTATTGCTTAAGGAAAAAGTCCTGCAGGAAATGGCATTTTGATAGAGGCGGGGAGGGGGGGGGGAGAATCTCCTGTTTTCCTGAGGGGAAAATGTTTTATTTGTGGTGAACATTAAACGGTGATAAAATATGACATTCTCAGGAAACAGTCGCAGGATTTGCACTTATAAAATGACATTCTTTGAGCAGTTTAACAAAGGAACTTGGTAAGAAAAGGAACAAGGAACAAATTAAGCTAACACCGCATTTAAGTTTCTGAGGAAAAAAAAAATTCTAACCAAACCCCTTAGGTTATAATTAGTGATTCACATTTTTAATACAAACTCCAGGACAATATTTTAAAGTCTAGAAAGATAAAATAGGAGTTGAGATTCCACAAATGTTAAATTCTGAGCAATGTCCTGAGAACATGCATTTTTCTTTTCTGCCCAGTTCTCAGCGGTATGATGGGACCTGCTACTCACAGAGGAATTTTTCACTCATTCGATACACATGTATTAATAACCCATTGTATATACCCGGCAGTGGGGACACAGCCCTAAATGAGAGAGACATGGCCACATGTCACAAGGTCACAGCCCAGCAGATGAGGCAAATGCGAAGCCCAGACAGGGTGTCAGCCTGAACCAGGAATCTTTTGAAAGGAATTACATTAAATAGTCGCTCCAGCTTTCCTAATCAAAGGCAAGCTCGGGACAAAGGCTTAACTCAGAGATAACTAAATAAGACATAGTCCTAGCTGGTGTTTTCTGTCTGTGCTTTAGCTGAAACACTTGATGGCTAACAGAACGGCTCATAACAGAATTCTTCTCCTGGTTTTATCATTTCTGTGTACTAGACGGGTCACCTCTTTTTAAAATCAAAATCCTAAATTTTGATGTTCACACTCCAACCATTATTTATTTATTTATTTATTTGTCATTGTGGTTTTTTTGCCACCTCTAGATGGGTTATTCTATTAAATGACTCAGATATCTCAAGAGTGTGGGTTCATAAAAGACCCAGTTTATGTTGTTTCCTATAAATATGAATTAATTAATCTAATAAAGACTTCAAAATGTGCAACAGACCTTTTATTTTTACACATTTTTAACTCAATTTTTACAAATTGTAATGCTAGCTATCGAGTACTGAATAATTACCATGAACTACATGGGGTTTGTTAACACAAGTACTTGTAAACCCTGCCCTCTCCCTACAGCCCCACAAGGTCCTATTGCTCCTATTTTACAGATGGGGGACTGATGGGGTAAGTTGAGAGAGTTAACTGGACATCACACAGCTAGTTAGTGTAAAACCAGGAACAGAACCTCTGATTATTCAACTGGTTATTTTATCCTCTTCAGAGTCCTAAACTGAGCACAGAGCTCTCCCCTCTCCCTGGCTGGGGCTTCATGCAGAATTACTCACTGTGCAGCATTATAATGAGGTAACAGTAATGCAGTTAAAGCTTTCAAGCAACCAACGTCCAATAAAACATCCAGGGGCAATAAAACATCCGATTAACTAGTGAAATGAAATGTGAAGTGACTTCTCAGGTAAATGGCAAGCGGAAGGAGGGTATCTAACTACAAAGTCTTTGCTAAGATGACCAAATCACAGCAAGCATGGCTAACAGCAACCTTTTTCCGGAAAAGAGGAAAGATCATCTGGCTTTAAGTAGGGGTTGGCCTGGAAACCCATCAAAAAACGCTGGGTCAGGGAGAGGGTATGTTTCTCGTTTGGTCTGTCTAGTCCTACAGCACTAGTCTTACAGCAGTTCCACCCAATCGCTGCAGCCAGGTCACCTGTTCATGGAGAGACGGTCTGCATTTTGAGAGTCATGCCAGATCACTACCACCAACACTTTGCAAAAATCACCAGATGTCCCCAGGGAAACACCCAGCGCTGCTGTCTGGGTGGAAGGGAACGTAAACTCCAAAGTCTAGAGTGGAATGCATATGGGTCAGACTGCTCCGCACTAACTCTCTAAAAGCTCCTTCGAGTGGCTGGACACCCAAGCCAGCAGCCGGCCGACTGCGCCCAAAAGCTTCCGGCCAGTTACAAGATCGCCAAAGAAGCCGACATCCACCCCGGGGGCGAAGTTCCTGAGGTCTGACCGATTTTAGGGGCCGTTTCTCCCCTCCCAGCGCTGCGGCTCCATGACACGAGAAATGTGCTAAAACCGTTCCCCGGGCGCTCATGTTAGGGAGTCGCTTAAAAGGAAACATGTCCCTTTCGGCTTGGGAGCAGCGTGCTCACCATTCAACACCCTACTGGTTTCTGAACACGCAAGTCATTACTATTGCTACTCTGGAAAGAGAACTTCTGACCTTGGGCGTGCGCGCTAAATAAATTACCTCGGAACGAAAGTGGTGAGATCTCAAAACAGCATCTGGGGAGAAAAAACAAAAAACGAGGCTTCAATTAACTCCTTGTGCTTCACCTGCCGAGTCACCGACGACTCACCTGGGAGACCAGGGTCGGGGAGGCGCGTTGCAGACGCCTGGGGACAGCCTGCAAGGCGGGTTGGCTACGAGGCCATCAGTCTCTACATGACTTCTCCGCGAGAAGTTGTAGGGAAAGTTCTGGGGGAGTTGGGGAGCCCCGAACTGTCCATGCCACACTTTCCCACCCCACACCTCAGGCCGGGGTTGGGGGAGGTGAGGAGACCGCCACAGCCCGGACTCCGCTCCAGTCACCCACAGGGCTTAAGCAAGCTGACACCGAGCATCTGGTGCGTTCCTCCCTCACCGCGCTCTGCCTTGCCGCGGTCACCCCAACCTGGGGGGCCGGAGAAGGGGGACAGGGACCTTAAACATGGAAACGCACTCGGCCGGGGGAGCGGGCGAGGACGGCGAAGGAGCGGCAGCGCCGAAGGCAGCGAGCGCGCTTCCCTCTCCAAATCGGCTTAAAGGCTCCTCCTGGCCCGAAGAAACCCGTCGCGGTGTGTCTTACCTCGGCTCCTTGAACGGCCCGAAAAGACCGATTTCATCGGATGCCTCCCCTTCTGGAGCCTGCGGTGCCAGCAGCAGAAGAAGATGATGGTGGCGATGGTGCCCAGCAGAAGCAACAAGAGGAAGAGGGCACATTGGATGCTGTAGGGTCTCAGCAAGACGAGAAAAGCGGCGGCGATCATGGTGCGGGCGAGGCGGGGGCGGCTGGCGGCGGGGCTGGAGGGCGGCGGCACAGGCACCCGCGCGGGGCGCACGCGGAGCGGCGGGCACGGGCGAGCGCGGCTCAGCGCGTCATGCCCGGCGCTCGCGGCCCCGCGCCCGGCCCAATGGCTGCGCACCCGCGCCCGCCGCGCTACGCGAGTGAGCCCGGACTGCGGGCAGCTCTGGCCATGACTCAGCAGACGACGACCCGGCAGGCACTTGGCGGCCGGGAGCCCTCCCCGCCCCCCCCAGGCTCCCCCGCCCCCGTCCGTGCGCAGCCCCCGGGCGTAGCCCCGCCGGAGACGCTGAGGGCGGGGAGGGGCAGCGCCGCCGCCGCGGCCACCCGGGCTCCGTGCATCGTCCTGCGGCCGCCGCCGGCCTCGGCATCCCCGAAGCCGGGAACACGTGGGGCGGGGCGGGGACGCGGCGGCCCGCGGGGGGCGGGAGTGGGGCGCCGCGGCGGGGGTTCGGCGGATGACATCACGGCCGGGCTGCGGCAGCGCGGGCGCGCGGACATGGCTGCGGCGGCGGCCGCGGGCTGCGCTCGGGCCTGAGCGCCCAGCGCCTTCCCGCGGGGCCGCCCGCCCGTCCTCGCCGTCCGGGGGGCACGGGCCGGGCGCCCTTCGGCTCCCGGACTCCCGGGCTGCCACCAGCCTGCCGCTGCCGGATCGCTGGGGAACCCGGCGACAGGGGGCGCCACGGAGCCGGGGGTAGACCGCGAGGCGCCGGCGGGAGCCTTCAGGCGGTGCTGCCCCACCTCCCACCTCCCCGCGCCCCGCCCCGAGGCTGGGGCTTTGGAGGATGCAGCCGGGTGAGCTATTGCTTGCGGGGGGGTTCCTCGCACGCGGAAGCGTGAGCCCGGGGCAGGGCCTTCCCTGGAATCGGGGTCCCCCACGACTGGGGGCCCGCCCTCTTCGGCCCCTCAAAACTGGGCGCGCTCCCCAGCGGAGCGCTCCGGTCTGCGGACTTGAACTCTTCCCCCCCTGACGGGGCGCGGTTTCGCAGCCGAGTAACGGTCACTTTGCATCCTCTCATAACCATGCGTTGCGTTGACCCTAAAACCTTGCCTTTTTTAGTGCACTTGAAGGGAGAGGCAGATTCAGATTTAGGGAACCGTCAGATGGAGGAAGTTGGAGACTGGCTTGTAAATGTTTTGCGGAGAAATTTTGTAGGAGACCTGAGGAGATGATGTTCACACTCAAACGCACACACTCCCTCTCGCCCCCTCGCCTTTCTTCTCAACCAGCGAAGGCGGCCAGGAGATTTTCCCGGGGTAGCTGGCGCAGTGCGGACGCGGGTGGCGCGGCGGGGGCGCTGCAGTGACGTCCCTGCGGCCGCCTGGCCACCTGGACGGACCGCTGCGGCAGCGACCTCGACCGGCTGGCCGGCGCCGTGCCACGTCCTGCGGCTCTGAGCCAGTGCTGACTTTTCCCGCGTGGGGTTGGTTTTTTGCTTAATTTACTCGCATAAGGAAACTGCAGTGTATAGTAACAAGGGAGCACTTGCGTGCATTTGTGGAGTTTCTAATAACCATCAAGGTAGCCTCTTTGGACTACTTAGAAGACTTGAAGAAATTGTGTCGTAAAAATTAATTTGTAAAATTCTGGAAAGAAGTTAAAGAATCAAGGGCAATAAAGTTTTCTTATTTGCTTGTAGGATCGCAAAATCAATGTGGTTTTATGTCAAAATCAAATGTACAGCTCTACTTAAAGGCTTAACCATTGCCTTCTGTGTAGCCAATAAAGAGCACTCAAAAAGGCATTGCCTAATGTATTTGTTAAATGCCAGATTCATCAACATGAGAAACAGTGGATTGAGTTTTCTTCTGCACAACCTGTTTCCTGAAACAAAATAAGCATTAACTCATTTTTCCGGTTTGAAGATAGACCGTGCTTGCAGATGCTTTGTAAGGTGAGAATGGTGAATCAGGGTGCCCACTGCACTGCAGGGCAAGATGAGCTTCCTGGGTCCCTGGCTCTCAGGCAGGTAGCACTGCTTCTCCTGCAGGTGACTCAGAGGTGCCCTGCAGCCGCAGCCTACTGCAGTGAGAGACCACATTCCCACCCGTTGAACTAAGCTTATGGAAGGGAAGCCTGGGAGTCCACCCTGCAGGGCACATCAGGAAGGGAATTCTGTACCTGCATTGCCTCACAGTGGCCAGGTGGAGTAATTTAAAACAACAACAAAACTGAATTCACCTTCCGCAAACATTGGGAGAAATAACTAATAGAATGTAAGAAGGTCATCTTTACTTTATACCTCTCTTTGGCTAAAATTTGTGAGAGAACTGAAATGGCATAAATAGCCTTGAAACAGCCTAAGACCACAAACACAACAGAGTAACCAATTTACCCCAAACTGTGCCTTTATAACAACAAAAAGCAACTAAATATCAATTATGGTTTTCTGAACTATGACTTTAGCACAATTGTTATCATCCTGCAGTCTAGCTGCAGCCATTTATAAGCTTCAAGTGCACACAAGAACATCATTTATCTCTTTTGGCAGGCAAATACTTAACTGCCCTGCAGTAGGATTGTAGATATTTCTTTTTAGATGCGTTCATGTCTGTTCCTTGCATCAGTTTACTCAAGGATACTCGTAATAAGCGAACCAAATCGTTGAAAGAATTTAGTATTTAGGTTCCATTGTTATTTTCTGATTTGTTGCTAATTTATCATTTCCTTCTCCAAATAATGGCATGTTATTAATTCTTTCTGTGTGTTTATATGAAGCTAATACATTGTGGAATTCAATAACTATTAAATCAGCCAGTCAGTCCTTTTTGGAAGTTAATTTAGGCGAATTCACACTTTTCCTTTCTGATAGGTTTTCATTTAAAAAAACTATTGATATTCTATCAAAGTCACAAATTTTAAATTTTGGAGTAGGGATGGAGGAGGAAGGTCCATGGCTAAATCTTTCTTACCAAAGAATAAAAAGTAAAGAGGAAAAGTATATGTAAGTTTTTTACTTTTTATGATAGTGACAGCACTGCCTCCCAGGAGAAGTTGAATTAATTGGGGAAATTAGTTGAGATATTTGATGTCAGATATGTAGAAGATGATTAGTCATGCAGCCCTTTCCCTCTAGAATCCCAACCAAACTGAGAACACACAAGAGGAACCAAAAGGAAATTTTAAGTATTAACTTTATTCAGGATGAAGTCAGACTGAAGTGCATGGTTTAGGCTTAAGGCCAGTTAAAGCTCCCTGGCCACCACTCTGTGGTGGCTCAGTGGGTTAAGGGTCTGGCATTGTCACCCGGCTGTGGCTCGGGTTTGATCCCTGGCCTCAATCAATGGGTTAAGGATCCATGTGGATGCTGCCCTAAAAAGGAAAAAGAAAAAGAGTGAGTAAGGGGCTTTGATAAGGTGGCAGAGACATCTCCTGCAGTGCGTACCTAGAGGTAGGAAGCTGCCACATGAATTCCTGATTTTCGGGTCAGGAAGAAACTTTGGGAAGAAGAGGAGGCTCCACCCTAAGCTGAGTGGTGGCCAGGGGACAGGATGGAAAGAATCGCAGATGATGCAAGTTTTGAGCTCTGATGAAGGAAACGTCTTTTTTTTTTTTTTTTTTTTTTTTTTTTTTTTTGGCGTTTTTAGGGCCACGCCCGCAGCATATGGAGGTTCCCAGGCTAGGGGTCCAATCGGAGCTCCAGCTACCAGTCTACACCACAGCCACAGCAACACCAGATCCAAGCTTCGTCTGCGACCTACACCACAGCTCACAGCAACACTGGATCCTCAACCCACTGGGCGAGGCCAGGGATTAAACCCGAAACCTCATGGTTCCTAGTTGGATTTGTTTCTGCTGTGCCACAACGGGAACTCCTGAAAGGGATGGTCTTGAAGGAAAATTTGATAAAGTGAATGAGACCCACTGAGGTGGAGGTGCCCACAGGACATCTGTGTGAAATTACCCACGGGAACAAGGGTGGGGAGGACAGAACGGGAGACAGATGGGAGCCTCCAGCATCCATCATAGTTGGAGTCATGGATGCAGATGAAACAACTAAGGACAAGAAGGTGAGAGAAGAGCTGGAATCAGAGCTTGGGGAGAGCTTTCCCCTTGCAGCCTGGAGCAGGGAGCGGGAGGCCGGCGGGAATGCTCTGGTTCAGTGACTCTCTGGGACAGACACACATCCCGGTTAAGGAGGCGGAGGACTGAGGTGATGAGACCTCTGGACACCTTCAGAGACCTGGCGCATGGCAGTGGGAGAGGCTGATACGAGACAGCAGTGGGCCGGAGAGGGATGCAGAGGTGCAAATGGTTTTCCTGGCAGTCTGACACTAGGGCCTCTGCCAACGGTGTACCTGTTCTCGTATTGAAACACCAAGGAGCTACACCATTTGGGAGAACCTACAGCATCTGCTGTCATCTCCCGAGATTATTTCCAGCTACAAGGATGGATTACTGCAGTCTTTCTAAATTTAGAGTTTTGGAAGGAAAAACAATTGTTATTTGCAATGATATCAAATATTGTTTTCACCAAACATATCCTAGGAAAGGACTTTATATTTTACCATAATAAAAGCTTTAAAGGAGTTCCCCGGTGGCCTAGCAATTAAGGACCTAGGTTGTCACTGCTGTGGCTCAGGAGTCACTGCCATGGTACAGGTTTGATCCCCAGCCCAGAAATTTCCGCATGCCTTGAGCTCAGCAACAAACAAACAACAAAAACTTTAAAAAGGCATCATTGTAAAAGAAAATATTTCAAAGGCAATCATCCTAAATTGTTCTTTTAACGTTTTAGAAACTATAAGCTGAATTAGGACTGGTTGTCCTGTGGGTTGCAAAATCCATGACATGCTGGCATTGGGGGTGAATGTTCTTTTTTGTGAGCGTTACAGACTTTAGAAAAGTCTACATTTGAGCGTTTAAAAACATCAATATAATTGAATTCATCTACTCTATAATGCTTTGCAGGCAGCTTTTGGAAAGTAATCATTTATTATCCACAAGCAAATAGAATTCATTTGTATAGTTTCCACATTGAGTGTGGGGTTAGTCATGCAGCAAAACACTGAGTCATTTGGCCAGAAAATTTACTCATAGTTGTATGAACTGCCAGTGGAAAATCTGAGAGCTGTTCATAAGTCAAATTATAAAGCTCTCAGAGTTATAAATCACTGAGAAGCCTTGTTCTTTATTATTCAGATAGTGTGAAATATTTCCACCATTTCTAAGAATGGACAACTTACAAAGCAAGTTTGAAACCTGAGGTCATTACCTTCTAGATCTAAGCTAAGAGTTGCCAGGAACAAGCATTTCTACATTCTTAGGTGAAAAGGGGGGAAAAGTGAGGTAAAAGGTTTACAGCTGCATAGTAAATACGTTACGAGATTAATACTCTTTTTTCCCATGTGGGACAGTTTAGGGTTTTTTTAATTTTTTATTCTTGGCCTCTCCCACAGCATGTGGAAGTTCCCGGGCTAGGGATTGAACTCAAGCCACATCAGTGACCCAAGCCACTGCAGGACAACACCGGATCCTTAATCCTCTGTTCCACAGGAAAACTCCCTAGTTTCTTTTTTTTTTTCTAATTTATCTTATTGTAGTTGATTCACGATGTCATGTTAATTTCTACTGCATTGCAAAGTGATTCAGTGATATATTTTTTTCAAGTTCTTTTCTATTATTGTTTAATCACAGGATAGTGAATATAGTTCCCTGTGCTACACAGTAGGACCTTCTTTATCCATCCTTTATAAATAGCTTGCATTTTTAACCCCGAACTCCCAGTCCTTCCCTCCTCACCCCCTCCCCCTTAGCACCACAAGTCTCTTCTCTATATCTGTGAATCTGTTTCTATTTTTTAGATAAGTTCATTTGTGTCATATTTTAGATTCCACATATATGTGATATCGTATGATAATTTCTTTTATCTTTTTGACTTCACTTAGTATGATAATTTCTAGATCCATCCATGTTGCTGCAAATGGCCTTATTTCATTCTTTTTTATGGCTGAGTAGTATTCTATTATATACATATCTTTAGATAGATAGATAGATAGATAGATAGATAGATAGATATACACATCATCTTTATCCAGAGATGAATGAATTCTTGATTAACTAATGTTGATGAATTAAATTCCAGGTTGTCTTAATAAAACAACAGCAATGTTTAATAGCTAAATTATCTCCTTTTCTTACAATAATTTTTCGTGGCACTTTTGCATTAACTGTTTTGTGGTAATAGGTTTGTATGGTAATGTATCCATATGCTGATGGTCTAAAAGAATGTCACTAAGACCACAGAGGAAGCAAGTGTACCAAGGAGAATGGGAATGGTGATGAGTAACTGATGATTAGTAAAAGATGTTTCAATAACACATAGTTCAAAGGACACTGAAGTTATCACAGTGTAATGACATCCTGTGCATCTAGGAACAGAAAGAAAAATGTGTCTTAAAATGTCTGTGGTTCAAAAATGCTTTTTGGGGTAAAAGGGGAGACAAACAGAAAACCCACTAAAAACAGCAAACCCACTAAATTAGAATATAGTAAATGTTATATTTTAAAGCAGAAGAACAAAAACCTAAAAGCCTCTTCTAGCTGGTCCTCACTGCTATAGGAGTTTTTAACCTGGAATTCAAGAACAGGAGTCTAGGGACCAGAAATTAATTGTAAACCTGTGTGACTCTTTAGAGGAGCACGATCCAGTTCTCACCAGGTTCTTTAGGAGCTATTACCAAAAATAAAAAGAATCATCAGAACCATACAGGTCTACACAGATACCAAAGCTTCTGCAGCATCAATTCATTCTCTGCTCCATCAGCATCACCTCACCCACGTGCCTACCCTGAGACTGGGAGAAGATTCTGAAGCACCATCGGTCAAGAATGAGCAGAGGAAGCCCTCAGCCCCACCCTATGTGGGTGCAGGGACATTGCCCCAAAGCTAGCAAATGCAGCCCACCCTGTGGCTCAGTGGCACTGAGTCCTAATCACAAGCCCACCAGAGAACTCCCAGTTCAATTTTTTTTTTAATATTCACAAGATTGTGCAACAAACACCATAGACCGATTTTTTTTTTTAACATTTTTGTCCCCATTAGAAGAAACCTGTTTGGCATACGCACATTGTCTTATATGAAATGATTGGCCAACACAGACCTGCTGTCTATCTAGCACAGGGAACTCTACCCAATATTCGGTGATAACCTGGGTGGGAAAAGAATCTGAAAAAGAATGGATGTGTGTACATGTATAACTGAATCACTTTGTTGTACAGCAGAAATCATCACAACATTGTAACTCAACTATACTTCAATCAAACTTTAAAAAATGAAAAAAATAAACTAAAAAAAACCCCTGTTAGCCGTCATGTGGCCCCACATTCCACAATCTCTCACCCCTAAGAAACGACTAATCTATTTTCTGTCTCTAGAAGTTTGACAGTTCTTGACATTTCATGTAGGGCCAAACTATGTATGGTCTCTGAGACTAATGTCTTGCACGTGATGTCACGTTTCCAAGGCTCATTTATGCTGTAGTGTGAGTATCAGGACTTCATTTCTTCTTGTTGCTCAATCATATTTCACTGTAGGGATATACCACATTTTGCTTATCCATGAGATAGACGTTTGGGGGTTTTCACTTTTTTTTTTTTTTTTGTCTTGTTGCCTTTTCTAGGGCTACCGCACCTGCGGCATATGGAGGTTCCCAGACTAAGGGTCGAATCGGAGCTGCAGCCACTGGCCTACACCAGAGCCACAGCAACTCGGATCTGAGCCTCATCTGCGACCTACACCACAGCTCACGGTAACGCCGGATCCCAACCCGCTGAGCAAAGCCAGGGATTGAACCTGCAACCCCATGGTTCCTAGTCGGGTTCGTTAACCACTGAGCCATGACAGGAACTCCAGTTTTTCACTTTCTAGTTCTTATGGATAATACTGCCATGAATATTTGCGTGAAGTTTTGTGTGGATGTAGGTTTTCATTTCTCTTAGGTATATTCTTAGGATTGAAACTGTGCTTTTGCTGCACACTTGATAATGTTGACAGTGAGTTCATTAACAACTTACAAGATAAAATTTCAAGGCAAAACCAGTACTTAGCTGGAAAATTTACATTGAGGAGGTCAAGTCATTTCAATAACAACGAAATGTGACTCATGAGTGCTGTCAGATTGCTTTGTATACTTGCCTTGATGCCTAAAGTTAAAATAGGAATTGAGAGAATTCCTACCGTGGCTCTGCAGTAATGCACCCAACTAGGATCCA
This sequence comes from Sus scrofa, assembly GCF_054392235.1. NCBI lineage: Eukaryota > Metazoa > Chordata > Mammalia > Artiodactyla > Suidae > Sus > Sus scrofa. The sequence continues at coordinate 37,370,611 of NC_139389.1, read as the reverse complement.
TGAGGATGTGGGTTCTATTCCTGACCTCATTCAGTGGATTAAGGATCTGGCATTACCATGAGCTCTGGTCTAGGTCACAGACATGGCTTGGATCTGGCATTGCTGTGGCTGTGGTGTAGGCTGCCAGCTGTAGGTCCCATTCAATCCCTAGCCTGGGGACCTCCATATGCCGAGAGTGCAGCCCTAAAGAGCCAAGAAAAAAAAAAAAAAAGAAAAAGAAAGAAAGTAAGCACATTTCCAGCATTGTCTTTCAGACTTCATTGCAAATGCAAAAGGAATTTCCATGCTTTGAAATGCATTTCACTGTGCAATTGAAGAATTTCCACCCAAACTTTAATCTGGAATAATCTACAATGTAGTGGCACACTAAAAGGCAAAATATCAAAAGAATTTAACAGAATTCTGTAAAAGTCTAGTAATAGATGAATATGCATAATTAGAATTATAAGCTCAAATTGAGAGGTATGAACTTTCTTTAATAGTTGAACAATATTGTGAATATGCTAGAAAAAAAAAACACTGAATGAACATACACTTAAAATGGTTAAAATGATAAACATTATGTTATGTGAATTTTTTTCTTTTTACGGCCACATCCACATCATATAGAAGTTCCCTGGCCAGAGGTTGAATCAGAGCCACATCTGCTACCTATGCCACAACTTGTGGCAATGCAAGATACTTTACACATGGAGCAAGGCTAGGGATCAAACCGGCATCCTCAGAGAGACAGCATCGGGTTCTTAACCCACTGAGCCACAACAAGAACTCCGATGTTATGTGGATTTTTATCTCAATTAAGAAAATTATAAACTCATAGTTTAGTATCAGTACATGGCAGTACCTATCAGTGTGGGAGACATTTTCAAAGACGAAATACATAAAATCTAACAGTGCATTACAAATGAGCATTTGCCATTAATTTTGATGATGGAGAACACTTTGAACTCAATTAAACAAGATATTATTTTTAAAATTCCATTATCATTAGTAGAGCTGTCTTACAAAAGTTGTATTCAAGTTTCCATGGTGACCTAGCCATTAAGGATCTGACATTCACTGCTATGGCTCAGGTCACTGCTATGGCACAGGTTCAGTCCCTGGCCCAGCAACTTCCATATGCTGCAGGGGGTGAGGTGGGGGACTTGTATTCAATTATTAAGCACAGTTTCAATTTTATGAATAAAATTTTGCAAAGATGTATTTTCTCTCTTGCTTCTGCATGCCAATACAATATCCTTGGTTTTGCCTCTTGGCTTTTGCAAAGCTTAAAATGTTTACTGTCTGACCCGTCACAGAAGATGTGTGCTGACCTTGCCCTGAGCAAACAGACTAATGGGATTTGGTACAAGTGGGGTTTTTGTCTGGGGAGTGCCCTTAATTGTATATCCTTGATTCGAGATTGCTTGTGGGGACACACGTAGGATCAACGGATTTATAACTCAGCGCTTTCACTGTGTGGCCTGGGTTCAACCTCTGCGCTGGTAACATGACATCCTCATGATGGGGATGAAAGGGAAGACTTTGGAAGCAGTGAAAGTGTGATCTACATTGGCCCCGGGGGAGGAGGAATGACAGGAAGCACTGAGTAAAAGCGTCCACTTAAGTAGCTAGTGCCTTTGAAACACCCAGTTGTAAACATATTCTGTATCCCTCTGTTTTTCACTTTAAGGAAAAGCATTAACTTTTGGACCACGTCCAGAGTAGCACCATCTCACGGGCTTTCCCTCCTCCTACAGTTTCAGAAAGCCTTTGGTAACTAACTGAGAAAATGCAGAAGATCTTGCAAGCAGAGGAAATTACCAACACCCAAGCTCTTAGAAAAGGAAAGAGGAAAAGGACAGAGACAATGGACTCAGAGAACGTCAACAGTGACGTGGATAAAGGGCAGGTTGGTGTCCTGGTACTGGGGTGTGGCTTTCTGACCTTGCTCTGCCCTGATGCCATAACTCCTTTACTAATTTATTAATGTTCCCCCTCTTGTATTATTCTTCCTTTTAATTTCTTATTCAATGAAGGAAAAAAAAATTCATGTTCTCTTTTTAATGTTGAATGAGTTGAATTGGAAACACACTGGAAGGACGTTTTTCTCGCCCCTATTTAGGTGCAGCCAATTATGCGCTGTTCAGACATTCCTCAGTATCCTGGGAAATGAAACTGTCAAGAAATGATTTTTTTCTTCCCAGAACTCACTGGAGAATTTGGAATACCTGTTCTAAAATTTACTTTCTGCTTTTCTTTTTCTTTTTTTTGGGGGGGGGGGGGCTGCCTGCGCCATGCAGAACTTCCCAGGCCAAGGATCAAACCCATGCCAAGCAGCAACCAAAGCCACTGCAGTGACCATGCTGGATCCCCCACCCCCTGAGCCACCAGGAAACTCCTGCTTTTCTCTTTTGACTCCAGTTTGTAGCCCATCCTCATCACAGGTTTGGTCAGAGCCCCTTTTTTATTTGTATTTATTCCTTTTTTATCTGAATTTCCCACTCCCATTCTCTGCCTACACTGCAGACGAACTGTTGATGTGTTTATTCTCTATCTTTTAATTTGTGTCTTTGTCATACGTGTAATGTTGATGTACATGCATTTTTGTTTAAATCTTAAAATACATACTGTACATCCTCATGGTTTAAAGTATCTTTCAGTGCCTGGGGATGGTGTCCAGAGGCATTCATATTAACCCAGCATTTGGCCTACTGTCCATCATCGGCTGTCCCTCAAGGCCGCCTCTCACAGAACTAGGTGGTCCGGGACCCCCGGGAACAGAATTGTTTACGTTTAAACCCAGAAGGTTGGGAAAGCACCAGAGTCCACACATGGAATGTGCCCAGGCCGACTCTAAGAAGGTGCTCAGAGACTTAAAGTTCTTATAAGGTTTTCTCAAAAAGAAACATGTCAGCAGGACCTGTGGGTTCATGTCTGCTAATGACTGACTGTGCATGCTTTCCTTACCCAGGAGCAGAAAGCCCTGGTGAAAGTGTTGAAGCCACAGGCTCAAGTCAGAAATCTAAATTGTATTTTTTGTCTTTTTAGGGCCACACCCGAAGCATGTGGAGGTTCCCAGGAGAGGAGTTGAATTGGAGCTGCAGCTGCCGGCCTACACCACAGCCACAGCAATGCCAGATCTGAGCCGAGTCTGTGACCTTCACCACAGCTCATGGCAACGCTGGACCCTTAACCCACTGGGCAGGACTAGGGATCGAACTCATATCCTCATGGATACTAGTCAGGTTTGTTACTGCTGAGCCATGAAAGGAAATCTTGAAATCTAAATTTTAAATGGAGCTTTTTGGGATAATTAAAAAAGAAATCCAAAGGCTAAAAAATATATATCCATATATCTATATAGTGTATGTGTGTGAGAAATCTCCCGCCCACTCTGTTCCCGCCTCTCGCCCCCCTACCACCCATAACCACCTTTGCCGCTCTCTTATTTTTCCTCCCAGTGTTTCTTTGTCCACATAAAACAAATATGCATATGAATATTCTCATCCCCTCTTTTGCACAAAAAGCCACTTACTAGACAGGCTGCTTTGAGTTTGCTTTTTTACCTAATGTATTTTGACAATCTTTTCATTAGTAGATAAAGAACTTTCCCTTTGGGGGAGTTCCCTGGCAGCCTAGTGGTTACAGGGCTCGGCATTGTCACTGCTGTGGCTTTGAGCGCTGCATGGTGTAGGTTTGATCTCTGGGGTGGGAATTTTCACATGCCGTGGGCGTGGCCAAAGACGAAAAAAAAGGAACTTTCCCTTTTTCACGGCTCCCTATTATCCCGCTGGACATCCACATGGTTCTTTACTTAACCAGTCGCCTAGGACAGGTACAGCTTGTGTCTAATCTTTTCCTTTTTAGAAATCACTGCTCTGTGCAGCCTTATGGCCACATCATTTCCTACATCATTTCCTACATTGGCGTCATAATATTCACCTCAGTCTGTCTCTGATTTTGCAGTCAGTGCTGTTTTTCACACCTGTCTCTCTTGCTATCACCCGTGCTCCATGGTGTCTGACCAAGCATAGCACCCTATTTTACTCATGCTTCTCTCCAATGACAACAACCCAGATTGCCTCCAGCATCTTGGTACTACCAACAATGCAGAATAAATGTCCTCATACAAGTCCTTTTAAGAAGGGGCGTGAGGGAGTTCCTGTCATGGCTCAGTGGTTAACGAATCTGACTAGGAACCATGAGGTTGTAGGTTCAATCCCTGGCCTCGCTCAGTGGGTTAAGGATCCGGTGTTGCCATGAGCTATGTTGCTCGGATCCTGCGTTGCTGTGGCTCTGGCATAGGCTGGCAGCTACAGCTCTGAACCCCTAGCCTGGGAATCTCCATGTGCCATGGTAGTGGCCCTAGAAAAGGCAAAAAGACAAAAATAAAAGAAGGGGTGTGAGGATGTCTCTGGAATAAACACAAAAGAGGGGAGTAATGGCTTTCATGTGACAATGAAATTGCCTTGCCTGCCTGCCCAGCAGGAGTGCATGCTGGGCTTCCTTGCCAATTATCAGCATTTATGTCATATTGCATATTGTGGTGGTTGATGGGAGAAAATGATATCTTGTTTCAGTTTGCTGGTGCAGGTTTTAGGGATCCAGTGGCTCCTGGAGGGTGAAAATCACCTGCTCTTGCAGGCCAGTATTGTGGTGTCTTTTGCAATTTGTGTTCCTCAAAAACTTAATAGCTTCCCAAATGATTTATTTCTGTTTGGTTACTTTGCAAGTACCTTCAGCCAGAGGTCATATTTGGGCATAAATAACCTTGAAAACCCTCCTCTTTTAATAGGGCAGAGTTCTCTCCAGCTTACAGCAGTTACTTAGTCACCATGTGAAGCAAAAAGCTTAAAGGGGATGCAGTGAATCTGATGCTTACTGTTGGGATGGATTTCAGTGTCTGGCAGGAAACACTTAAAGAGAAGCTCTTGAGAAAGCCTTGAGGTCACAGTCTTACCTTCTGCTACTTAGGTGCAGAAGTAATTGCTTTTTTTCAGGCCTTGAGGATTTAACATTACTGGACTCCGTTTTCTGTTGCATGCTGCATTCTAATGTAGATGGAAGGAGAAAACTTCCATTTCTGCAAACCAGCTAGCACTGACAGGAAGCCAACATTCTTTCTTTTTCTAGCCTCAGTAAGCACATGGTCTTCCTTCCAAAGCACCGCAGGTGACAGTTTTATCATCACCTTCCAGCTTGTTATAACTGTGCTCTTTGTGCCCTCAACTTGACCTCTAAGTAATTCAAAAATATGTCAGGTCTGGGAGTACTGTAATGCTAGATACCAAAGTCTGCATTAGGTAAAGTCTGTAAGGAATCCCCAAAGGTGACAGTGGTTTGTAACGATGGACGTTTACTTCCCTGTCCCCTAACAGCAAGGGCAGTCCTGGTGGCTATGGCTGCTCGCTTCATCTCCCTTCCTGAACACAAGGTCAAGGTGACTGCTCCAGCTCCCACCCCATGCTTTCCTCTCTGCCAACAGAAAAAGGAAAATTCAGGCAGAAGGCAAGCCTGTTCCTTCCAAGGTCATGACCCAGTGGTGGCACACACTGTTTCTCTCACATGTGATTAGTCACAGAGCCACACTGAGCAGCCTCAGAGTCTGGGAAATGTACTCTAGCAGACAGCTTACCTGCTCTGCTGAAAACCCATTACCGTAGAAGAATGGGGACACAAGCACCTGGAGGTAGCTGGTGGATTCTGCCATTATCTGCTTTTCTTTTCTTTTCTTTTCTTTTTTTTTTTTTTTTTTGGTCTTTTTGTCTTTATAGGGCCACATCCTCAGTATACGGGAGTTCCCAGGCTAGGGGTGCAATCAGAGCTGTAGCCACTGGCCTATGCCACAGCCACAGCAATGCCAGATCCGAGCCACGTCTGCAACCTACACCACAGCTCACGGCAATGCCAGATCCTCAACCCACTGAGCAAGGCCAGGGATTGAACCCATAACCTCATGGTTCCTAGTCGGATTCATTTCCACTGTGGCACAATGGGAACTCCCACTATCTGCTTTTCTATTGAATTTTTATACTTCCTGTTAGGTTTCTTAGTCTATTCTTGTGAGTTTCCTGTTCTCTTCTTATCAGTTAGCATATATATCTTGTCTATTGTAGAAATTAGTCTCACGTGGTTTTAGATTTTGCAAATATCTTCAATTTGTCAATTTTTTTTTTTTTTTTTTTTTTTTTTTGTCTTTTTGCTATTTCTTTGGGCCGCTCCCGCGGCATATGGAGGTTCCCAGGCTAGGGGTCGAATCGGAGCTGTAGCCACCGGCCTACGCCAGAGCCACAGCAACACGGGATCCGAGCCGTGTCTGCAACCTACACCACAGCTCACGGCAACGCCGGATCGTTAACCCACTGAGCAAGGGCAGGGACCGAACCCGCAACCTCATGGTTCCTAGTCGGATTCGTTAACCACTGCGCCACGACGGGAACTCCCAATTTGTCAATTAACTTTGTCTTCCATTGATGCTTCCAAATGGGTTTACTTTTCTTTGATTCCTTTTTTTTTTTTTTTTTTTTGTGGTCATACCCACAGTGTACAGGAACTTCCCAGACCAGGGATTGAACCCACACCACAGCAGTGACAATGCTGATCCTTAACCCACTGAGCCACCAGGGAACTCCTCCTTGAATTCACTTCTCTCTTGTAGGAACTTGCTACAAGAACTACACCATACATTCTAGGTTTTTTCCAGTTACTTTGCATAGAACTATGATCTCAATGGTATCCTCAGGTTTGTTTGTTTTTTTTTTTTTTTTGTCTTTTCTAGGGTCACACCCGCAGCATATGGAGGTTCCCAGGCTAAGGGTCAAATTGGAGCTGTAGCCACCGGCCTATGCCAGAGCCACAGCAACGCAGAATCCAAACTGCGTCTGCAACCTACACCACAGCTCATGGCAACGCCGGATCCTTAACCTACTGAGCAAGGCCAGGGATCGAACCCACAACCTCATGGTTCCTAGTCAGATTCGTTAACCACTGAGCCACGACAGGAACTCCATCCTTCAGGGTTTTTTTTTTATGCATTTCTATTTAACTCAATCCATCATTTTCTTTCTTCAGGATTTATGTATATAGTACCTATTTGCCCACACAGGACAAAAGTAATTTTCATTACCATTATATGTGTTAGATATATTATATATGTCACTCATACATATGGAATAATGAAATATATGCATATACACAGATTCACTTGTTTGTACAATAAGGAGTGAAGTTGAATGTATACATTACCAAGCATACTAAAATGTTGCTGTGTTTTCTTTAACTGACCTCATCTGGCTGGCTTTCTTTCTTTTTTTCTTTCTTTCTTTTCTTTCTTCCTTTCTTTTTTGGCTTTTTTTAGGGCTGCATCCCCCCACACATGGAAGTTCCCAGGCTAAGGGTCGAATCAGAACTGCAGCTGCCAGCCTACACCACAGCCACAGCAACATGGGATCTGAGCTGCGTCTGCAGCCTACACCACAGATGAATCCCCAGCCCGCTGAGCAAGGCTAGGGATCGAGCCCGCATCCTCATGAATGCTAGTCAGATTTGTTTCTGCTGTGCCGCGGTGGGATCCCCTCATCTGGCTTTCAATTCTCCATCCCTCCTTGACAAGAAAGGGGGTGGGAGAGAACTTAAATTTGTCCAACGACAGTGAATTACAGTTAGTGTTCTTGTATTTAAAAGTCCTTTTGAGGAGTTCCCTGGGGGCCTAGCAGTTAAGGATCCATTGTTGCCACTGCTGTGGCTTGGGTTCCATCCCTTGCCTGAGAACTTCCACATACCGTGGGCAGGGCCAAAAAAAGTCTCTTCAGGCTATCGGTGTAATTTCGGTCATTTCAGCATGAAGTCTCAATGGAGACCAGATTTTTGCACCCTTCCCCACTTCCTATTTTTTCCTTCAGGAAGTTCAAGTTTTCAGGAGCTTTACATGTCATCCCAGCATCCGGCAGGTCCTATGCAGAGGCGCTAATGCCTCTGCCAGCTCCTAAGGCTCCAGCACTGCTGCTGCTGAGGCCCCTCCAGCTCTCTGGGCTTCTGTCAGGGCTGCCGTGCTGGTACCCACTGCCACCTTCTGAAAGGTTCTGGCACCCGTGGCATCCCTGTCCACATCCTGGATGGTTTCTGCCTCTCCTGTTCCCTCAGCACTTACCCAGTTCCTGGCACAGGGACATTCCGACTCTGCAGCTGTTTTGCACAAGCTCTGGGGTGTCTGGAACTATCTCTGGCCCATTGATCCAGACACCACACCAGTTTTGGCCTTTTTTTTTGGCCGCCCTGTGTCACATGGAGTTCCCAGGCCAGGGATCAGATCCGAGCTGCAGTCACTACCAAAGCCATAGCAGTTAAGGCAACGAGGGATCCTTAACCCACTGTGCCGGGTGGGGATTGAACCTGCATCCCGGCGTTCCCAAGGCACCGCCAATCCCATTGTGCCACAGTAGGAACTCTAGTTTTGGCCATTTCTGATCTGTGACCCAGACAGGCACTGTGTGGCCCTGCCGTTTCTGGACATGGGTCCTTTAGGGAGCATCTGATGGAGTGAGGAGCATGGAGCCAGCCCTGCTGCTCTGGATGTTTCTATCATCGGCCTCCGCCCCGTGACCCTCCTCTCTTCCCCCAAGTTCAGGGCAGGAGGAACAGACCCTGGAATCTGACTCCCTGCCTTTTCTGCTCCTTAGCTGGGCCCCAGGATGTCTTTTCCCTTCCTATTCTGCAGAAATTTTTTTTTTTTTGGCTACTTCCCAGGCCAGGAACTTGGAACCTTTGCCACAGCAGTGACAATACCGGGTCTTTAACCTGATAAGCCACCCGGGAACGCCCAGCAGGAACTTTCTTGATGCTAGGCCTTTATGTCTTCCATGCTAAAATGATTTTTAATAAACTTCGTACTCCAGGCTTCTATGTTTGGTTCTTTGTAAATTCCATTCTGTGCTTCAGTGTTGCACATTTGCATTTGTATAAATATAAAGGCCAGCTTTGTAATTGGAGAAAATTCTTTTCTGTCTCAACACAGCCTGGTTTTTACAACTCACATGCATGCGTTTTCAGACTATTGTCCTGCTGTCCTTTAAAAAATGCTTTTTAAACTAAAAGGCTGGAGTTCCCATTGTGGCTTAGCTGTGAGGAACCCAGCTAGTGTCCATGAGGTTGTGGGTTCGATCCCTGGCCTTGTTAGTGGGTTAAGGATCTGGTGTTGCAATGGCTGTGGCATAGGCCAGCAGCTGCAGCTCTGATTCGATCCCTAGCCTGGGAACCTCCATATGCCGTGGATGCAGCCCTAAAAAGCAAAATAATAAATAAAATATAGGCATCAGTGTTGTGTTCTGGGTAAATCCTCTCTCTGATGGAATAAACCACAGCAAGGGCCTCATGGCCTGGACTCAATAGGGAGGCCGTGAACAGGGAGTCGGGCGAGAAGTGGCAGATGGGTCTGAGTTACAAAGGTCTGAATGATGGTCTGGTTGGTTCTGCTGTTGCGCTATTGTTCTACTGTCCGTTTTTCACTAAAGTCAGAACCCTGGTTACTGCTTTGAAGGAAACATGTGCGGGATACCTTGAGGTCCTGGCTGGTTCTGAGTTCACCCCACTCCTGGGGTGGCAGAGGACCAGGTGAGGCTAGATCACTCGCAGGACCCAGCTCCCGCCCTGGGAGATCAGGTACCTGCTGGTCTGATGAAACTCCAGGGGTGCTTAGAACACAGAACGCACCACCAGGGCCACCTTGATGCTTTTGTTGTGCTTGCCTTGTGTTTCAGAGAGACCCTTACTCAGGCAATGCCTTTCTGCCCGGGGAGAGCTCCAGTGAGGAGGAAGAGCCCTTAGCAGAACTGTCAAAGGAGGAATTGTGCATGAAAATCAAAAGCCTGAAACAAAAACTAAGCAGCACCCGGAAGGAGAACAGCCGACTTCGACAGTCTTTGGTCATGCTTCAAGGTAAACGTAGAGAAAACCAATATTTTTATTTGTTTGTTTTTTTGTTTTTAGGGCCACACCCGAGGCATATGGAGGTTCCCAGGCTAAGGGTCCAATCGGAGCTGTAGCCTTCAGCCTAAACCACAGCTCATGGCAATATAGGATCTGAGACGTCTGCAACCAACACCACAGCTCACAGCAACGCCAGATCCCTAACCCACTGAGCAAGGCCAGGGATTGAACCCACAACCTCCTGGTTCTTAGTCAGATTCATTACTGACTACATTTTTAGATGAAAGGAAAAAGTGATGAGTGAAAAGTATTGCAAATCAGCTGTCAGGAATGAAAAAATCAGTACCTTAGAGGAAAAAAAAATCAAAAAACACTTTTAAGAAAATCTATGATTACATAACATAGAAGCACTCTGTTGAAGTCTCTATTTTATTGCTTAGATGATTTTAGATTATTCCTACAAAACACTCGATGTCCTATTCATTTAATAATGTCCAATGAATATTTATTGAGCATTGAATATAGGCCTGCAAAGAAAAGATCAGTAAACAGAATATGTCAGGTTGTTCATGCTGTACTTATCTCATTCCCGTCTTCTAAGGAGAGTACTAGAAAATGAATTAAAGCTTCCATATATTAAATTCGAGGTTTGCGGTTGGGAGGAGTAATTTGGAAAATAATCACATTTCCTTGAATATTTTTAAAGGAGAAAGGCCTCAGGAGTTCCTATCGTGGCTCAGCGGTAACGAACCCAACTAGTATCCACAAGGACATGGGTTTGATCCCTGGTCCTGCTCAGTGGGTTGAAGATCCTGAATTACTGTGACTGTGGCATAGCCGGCAGCTGCAGCTCTGATTTGACCCCTAACCTGGGAACTTCCATATGCTGCAGGTGCAAGCCTAAAAAGACAAAAAAAAAAAAAAAAAAAAAAAAGGAAATAATGAAAGTACTTACCTGGGTGACATTAAAGCATTCAGGGCAGAGCCTGGCAAAGCAAGTGCCGCACAGTGTTTGCTTTCCTTATCCTGTGACAGGTGCAGTCATGTAGGGTCTGCTCCTGGGAAGGCCCCACATACTGGTTACTGGCTAAGGCTCAGCTGTCACCATGATGAAATGCTGAAGGAACTTTGAACATGGGGTCCTGCGTTTTCATTTTGCAATGGGCCTAGCAACTTATGCAGCGAGTCCTGCAAGCCATTCTGGACAAGGATGAATTATTCAACAGTGGTGCTGGGAAAACTGATAATTACAGTTTGGAGGGGAGGGCAGCTCGATTCTCATTTCACACCATGTGGTGCGCTAAAAACATAACTTACAGTTTAAATTAAAATTCCGTGTTCTGACAGAAACAGACTCACAGACATGGAGACCAGACCTGTGGTTGCCAAGGGGAAGGGGGAGGAAGTGGGATGGACGGGGAGTTTGGGGTTAGTAGATGCAAACTATGACATTTAGAATGGATAAGCAATGAGGTCCTGCTGTACAGCACAGGGAACTATAGCCAATCACTTATGATAGAACACAATAAAAGATAATATGAGAGGGAGTTCCCATAGCGGCTCAGTGGTAACAAACCTGACTAGTATCCATGAGAACTCGGGCTCAATTTCTGGCCTCACTCAGTGAGTTAAGGATCTGGCATTGCCATGAACTGTTGTGTTGGTCACAGATGTGACTCAGATCCCGAGTTGTTGTGGCTGTGGTATAGGCTGGCAGCTGTAGCTCCGATCTGACCCCTAGCCTGGGAACTTCCATATGCTGAAGGTGCAGCCCTAAAAAGCAAAAAAAAAAAAAAAGGAAGATAATATGAGAAAAAGATCTTATATATGTGTATAACTGAGCCACTTTGCCGTACAACAGAATTTGACAGAACATTGTAAATCAACTATAATGAAATTTTTTTAAATATTAAAAAAGAACCTCGGTGTTCCGAATTTGATGAGTACTGGTTTAAACACCTGATGAATTTTATCTTTAAAGATCACTAATATGGGTGTTCCCGTCGTGGCTCAGTGGTTAACGAATCCGACTAGGAACCATGACGTTGCGGGTTCGATCCCTGGCCTTGCTCAGTGGGCTAAGGATCCGGCCTTGCCATGAGCTACGGTGTAGGTCGCAGACACGGCTTGGATCTGGCGTTTCTGTGGCTGTGGTGTAGGCTGGCAGCTACAGCTCCGATTAGACCCCTAGCCTGGGAACCTCTATATGCCGTGGGAGTGGCCCAAGAAATGGTAAAAAGACAAAAAAAAAATCACTAATATGTATTTCCTAATGCTGTTCACTGAAAAGGGTTAGAAACAAGACCAGTCCTAGCACCTGCATGAGGTCTTGTAGCACCGTGTCCCACTAAAGGGAGCCAGGCTTCCCTGGAGAAATGGCTGATACTGGAGCTTGCACAGATGAGCCTGGCCGGGAGCCTTGGACAGGAATATAGATGAGAATCTCATCCTACCAGAAAGCAAGAGGGTCAGCGAAGACCCTGTAGACGTGTCAACTGGAAGAGATTCCCATTGGCCAAAGATGGGACAGTTTGAGCTCAATAAGAATGATCCTGGCAGTGGGTTATCATACATACATCATACATCAAAGTATATATATATTTTGGCCACACCTGCAGCATATGGAAGTTTCAGGGCCAGGGATTGACTCCAAGCCTCAGCTGTGGCCTATGCTGCAGCTGTGGCAATGCCAGATCCTTAATTTACTGAGCCAGGCCAGGGATTGAACCAGCACCTCTGCAGCAAGCTGAGCCACTGCAGTTAGGTTCTCAACCTACTGTGCCACAGCAGGAACTCCTGCAACTGTTTGCAGTGCAGTGAATCTAAGCAGTGGTCATCCCTGACTGCTAATATCACAGTAAAAGCTAACCATGCCTTAAATGCCACCTGGTGGAAGTTAAAACAGAATAAGCATTTAGAAATAACCACCAATTTACAGTATATACAGGGAACGGGAGAATATGTTAAATATCACCTCAGGGGTGCAGTCAGCCAAATCCAAACCATGGGAAAGCCTGCAGGACAAACGACGCAGCTTCTTCAACTAATACAGTGCTCGGAAAAAAACTAGGTGAGGAAAAGGAAACCAACAGTTTGTAAAAGAGACAGCAACTAATTGTAGTATATAGACTTTATTTGGATTCTGATTCACACAAAGCAAAAACTACAACAAAAATGAAACAATCAGAAAAATTTGAACATTGGCTGGTTTCTTTTTTCTTTTTTTGGTCTTTTGAGGGCTGCACCTGCAGCATATGGAAGTTCCCAGGCTAGAGGTTGAATGAGAGCCGTAGCTGCCGGCCTACATCACAGCCACAGCAATGCCAGATCTGAACCACATTCACAACCTACACCACAGCTTGTGGCAATGCCAGCTTCTTAACCCACCAAGCGAAGCTGGGGATCAAGCCCACATCCTCGCGGATACTAATGGGGTTCTTAACCTGCTGAGTCACCACAGGAACTCCTCTTTTTTTTTTTTTTTTCATTTTTTTAAAACAATATTCAGGAACTATTGCTAAGTATTTCTGGCTGTGACAATGGAGTTATGGTTATATGTATTTATATTTTTTAACTTCTTACCTTTTTGGAGGGACACATGAAACTTCACAGATAAAGTGAAATGATGCCTATGATTTCCTTGAAGTTGTCTGGGGGTGGGGAGAAAGTGTGCGAGGGTACAAGTGGAACAAGACTGACCAGGAGTTGAAACTGGGGTATGGAGTATATGGGAGTTTATTATAGTGTGTGTCTAAATTTTTCCATTAAAAATTGAAACAAATATATCCAGATAGAAAAAAGCCTACTTGAGAAAAGAGATGTTTAAACAGTATGAAACTGATGAGTTTTAACTGATCAGAATGACTCTCTAAGCATAAAGTAAATGAATAATATACTACGAAAAAGACGGCTATGTTAACTGAAGTAAAAACTAAAAATAGATGCAGCTTTAAAGCACCATAAAAAGATGGAGTTCCCATTGTGGCGCAGGGGAAATGAATCCAACTAGGAACCATGAGGTTGCGGGTTTGATCCCTGGCCTTGCTCAGTGGGTTGGGGATCCGGTATTGCCTTGAGCTGTGGTATAGGTTGTAGACATGGCTCGGATCCTGCGTTGCTGTGGCTGTGGTGTAGGCTGGCAGTTGTAGCTCTGATTAGACCCTTAGCCTGGGAACCTCCATATGCCATGGGGGCAGCCCTAAAAATAAAAGATAAAGCATCAGGAGTTCCCGTCGTGGCACAGTGGAAATGAATCCAACTAGGAACCAGGAGGACACAGGTTCGATCCCTGGTCTTGCTCTGTGGGTTAAGAATCTGGTGTTGTCGTGAGCTATGGTGTAGGTTGCAGACACGGTTCAGATCCTGTGTGCTGTGTCTGTGGTGTAAGCCAGCAGCTATAGCTCCGATTGGACCCCTAGCCTGGGAACTTCCATGTGCTACAGGTGCGGCCCTAAAAAAAAAAAAATAGTCACAAAAAGAAAATAAACACTCTAAGAAAAATACTTGCAACTTATGACAAATAAAGGTAAAAGTGCTTAAGACATTGGGAATTAATAATCATAGCTAATACACTGTGCTTATAATATACCAGGTTCTTGTATGAGCACTTTACGAAACCATCAGAGCTGTTATAATATCCCTTAGTCTAATAAGTATCTCATAGAAGTTCAGATAACCAATAAACAACTAAGTATGTATTTAATGTCACAATAATCAAGTATTGGCAATTTAAGTTGTCCTAATATTTTAACCTATCAAAACAGTTAAGACTGTGGTCCATGATGAACACCCCTTGCTAATGCGTAGTCATGGGCCTATAAGACGGAAGAATCTTTCTGGAGAGCCCTTCATCAATATCAATTGAGCCTGGAAAACATTCATATCTCAGAATGTTTCAGAAATTTATGGCATTGACACTATCAGCAATGCATACAAAGATATGCATGCTCGGTAGCGTGTGAGAGTTTTGTCTATAGTCAAGAAAAACTGGGAGTTCCCGTCGCGGCTCAGCGGTTAGGGAACCCGACTAACATCCATGAGGACATGGGTTTGATTCCTGGCCTCGCCAGTGGCTAAAGGATTCAGCATTGCCAAGAGCTGTGGTGTAGGTTACAGATGCAGCTTGGATCCCGAGTTGCTGTGGCTGCTGTGTAGGCCGGCAGCTACAGCTCCAATTGGACCCCTAGCCTGGGAACCTCCATATGCCACAGGTGCGGCCTTAAAAGATAAAAAGAAAAAAAAAAAAAAGAAAAGAAGCAACCTAAATTCCAAAAAAAAAAGGAGCATTTCAATAAACTTTAGAAGACCAATACCTTGAAATATTAGAGAATCCTGAAAGTCATGTTCAAGTGAAAAATAACCCATCAGCAGGCGAATGATAATTGTTTAATTGCCATATAATGAAATATTACTCAGGAACAAAAAGAATGAATAACTATATGTATATGTATAACTGAATCACTTTGCTGTGCACCTAAAGCATCGTAAATCAACTATACTTCAATTGATCCGTCAATCAATATTTGTCCTCATAATTTTTCCTTTCTTTGCATGCACCTTGAGTCACCCACAGCACAAGGGTAAGGGCACCATCCTCCAGGCCAACCAGATCTGCTGAGACTTCTGAGACCGACTGCAAGTTAAGGGGTTTTCCAAAACCATTTCTCAGGTTCATTAATTTGCTAGAGAAATTCGATTCACTGAAACCCATTATACTCATGGTTACATTTATTACAGGGAAAGAATACAAATTAGAACCAGCCAGAGTTGGAAGAGACACAGAGGGCAGAGTCTGGCTGATTTCTAAATGTAGAGCTTCCCTTGCCCCCGGAATACATTATCTCCTGGTATTTACAGGTTACAAAATGCCCGGAGGAGTGGCCACCCAGGATGCTCACTGAGCTTGGGTGTGGAGAGTTTTTACTGAGGGTGAGCATGATTGATTGATTGATTGATTGAGCGATTGCCCATCTGGTCTTTTTGGCTTTCTGGCTGTGGCCAGCTTCTCCCCTAAGGCTAGTGGGTGTGACTGTCCCCACCTGAGAAACCCCTCAGTGTAAACATAGGTCAGGTGTGTTCTGAGGGGCTCACCAGGAATTATAAAGACACTCCAACTATCACTGGGGAAATTCAAGGTTTAGAGGTTACTTTCCAAGAACTGGTTAGGGCAGGAGGCCAGACCTTGCTGTGAGCAGGCCAAATTCTTACACACCGCACAGTTATGAAAGTAAAGCTCCCCATCCCCTCTCGGTTCCAAAAGGCTAGGATCCCATCTGGTTTTGCCTCCAGTCTCCTCCCTAGCACCTAAAAGAGTGATCAGCAGGTGCTGAGAGGCAGCGTAACATGCAGTTTATAGGATGCAGTTAGTAGAGTCTGAATTTGAATGTTGGCTCTTCTTTTTTACTAACTGGGTTGACCCTGACGGGTTATTTAAACCCCCATTGCCTAATTGTCCTCGTCTGTAAATTGGGAGTAATGATAATACTTATCTCAGAGAATTGCAATGAAGATTAAATGAATGAACATCAGTAAAGTTCCCAGAAGAGTGCCTGGCCACAGGGTAAAAGCTAGATAAATATCTAATATTATTAAGTGCTCAATAAATCACTGCTGATTGAATAACTGCCTGGCACATGAGAGTTGCTTTGCAAATTTTAATTGAAAGAATATAAAATAAAATTTTCTTCTTTTGTAGGTGTTCCTATTTTTCCATTAATATATTACTAAATGGATTGATTTGGACATATCATCAATACGCCTGATTTTTAGGTCTCCAGTCAACTATTATTCTAAACATTAGGAGTTCCTATTGTGGCTCAGCAGGTTAAGAACCAGACATAGTATATGCAAGGATGCAGGTTTGATCCCTGGCCTCACTCAGTAGGCTAAGGATCTGGTGTTGCCGCAAGCTTTGGCATAGGTCACAGATGTAGCTCAGATCCACGTTGCCGTGGCTGCGATGTAGGCCTGCAGCCGCAGTTCCAATTCGACTGCTAGCCCAGGAACTTCCTTATGTCACAGGTGTGGCTGTAAAAAGAAAAAGAATTTTTTAATAAAAAGATAAAGATTAGAGCTCAATAATATGCTAAGAAAAAGGCAAAGTTTCAGAGTCCTTTCAACCCTCCAGCAGGCGTTACCCCCAACCACAGAGTGAGGAGCTGAATTAGAGTTCGAGATGTCTTCCAATGCCAACAAAATGTTCTTTGTCCTAAGGAAACAAAGTAGATATAACAGCAGAAGAGACCATTTTACATGGAGGCATGAAAGCTTTGAATGTGCAAATTTCCACTTTAAAAAGGAACAAAGACAATTTTCAAGTTGACGTCCAAAACCCATATTTAATATATGAACACATCAATGTGAATGATGACAATGAATCCTTACTAATTTGATGGCTTTGGACTCCCTGGCAAAGGACACATTAAGGCCATAGAAAATGGATTTTAATCTATGAGAAGTGGTTTATTTTATCTTGTCACTTAAACTGGCCCAACAGAAGGTGAGTGATGGCAGAATCGGTAATATCTCCGAAGCAACACCTTCAAAGAGTCTCATGAGCAATTAGAAAGAGAATCAACTTGTAAAAACATTCATTTTGGTTATAAAGTAATACGTATACATTTGAATACAACCACCCAATGTTTTTTCATTGATGTATTATTATTAAGCAGTTAGTAAGTTATTTAATAATAAAAAGTAAATATGTTCTGAGCTCTCTTCTTACCACGATCTCTTTTTTTTTGCTCTTTAGGGCCGCTCCTGCAGCATGTGGAGGTTCCCAGGCTAGGGGTGTGATTGGAGCTGTAGCCACTGGCTTACACCAGAGCCACAGCAATGCCAGATCTGAGCCGAGTCTGCAACCTACACCACAGCTCACGGCAGCGCCAGAGCCTTAGCCCACTGAGAGGCCAGGGATCGAACCCGCAACCTCATGGTTCTTAGTCGGATTTGTTTCTGCTGCGCCACGACAGGAACTCCCCATGTTCGTTTTCCAAAAGGAGCAGGTGTTAATAATTTGTTCTACATACCTGGTTGCAAATACACAATTTCAAAAGCATCTCTGCTGCTGTTATGAAAGGCCTTGGTCAAGTGCTGCTTTTTCTTGCCCTTTTAGTGTTACCACACGCTGTCACCCAGTTTGAAGAACTGGTTGGCATGGCAGAGGCCCTGCTCAAGGGCGGAGGAACCCTGTCCACATCTGCGTCCACCCTCTGGCGAGCTACAAATAACGCTTCGCCCGATTCATTTGCCTCCACATGCAGTAACTCCAATTCTAACTCCAGTTCCCCGATTTCGCTGAAGGCTGAAGAGGAACCTCACATTGATGAGAAACAGGTCAGCGGGAGCACCTGCCCTGTGGTTCTCTGGGATGCAGCTATATATAAAATTAAGAGTTGGGGAGTTCCCGCTGGGGTGCTGTGGGTCAGAGGATCCAGCATTGCTATAGGTCTCGGCGACGGCTTGAATTTGATCCTTGGCTTGGCTGTAAAAAAAATAAGTAAATAAATAAGATATAAGAGTACAAAATGACCTAGCAGTTAAGGATCTGGCATTGTCACTGCTGTGGCAGGTTCAGTCCCTGGCCCGGGAACTTCCGCATGCAGTGGGCACTGCCAAATTAAAAAAAAAAAAAAAAAAAGATTACAAAACAGTAGTTGTCTTATCAGATCACTCCAGGTGACTTGAGGACAATCATAATACCCTGACTACCTAAAACAGTTGTTTACAATGACTCTAATATTTGTGAAACAAATATCCCGATGAGGAAATTAAGGTCAAATCGTGGACAACAATGAAATTATTAAACTAGAAAATTCTTAAACCTGTGACAGATCAACTGTGCATTAAAGGGTATAAAACTGTACCATTGAGATAAAATGTGCTGAATTTGAGTCTTTTGTTTTCCCAGCATCTCTTAATCAAGAAACAGAAGCTAAAAATACAAGTTTTGGTAGAATCAGCCTGGGAAAATATGCCTTCAAGGGCAATAATTAAATGCTCATGTTGATATTCAGAATATTCGAAACTTCGTGTGCCAGTCTCTTCCTCTGCAACCGATTACCACAAACTTGGTGCTTTTTAAAAACACAAACTCATCACCTGCAGGTTCTGCAGCTCAGAAGTGTGGGAAAACCCAGGTGTTGGCAGGTGCACTCCTTTCTGGAGGCTCTGGAAAAAACCCGTTTCCTGCCCTTTGGCATGGTTGTAAAACTCAGTTTCTCGTGGTTGTAGAGCTGAGTTCCCCATTTTCTGTTTTATCCTCGGCTGTAACCTGAAGGCTGTTCCCCCATCTCCAGGCAAGCCAGTTCCCTTTTTCATGGCCCACCTCCACCACCTTCAAAGCCAGTCAAGGAGGCAAAGCCCTGCTCACTCTTCAAGGCTCTCTTCCCTCCTCTCTGGGTTCTTTTTTTGTTTTTTTTTTGGAAGGGGGTACTTTTTATGGCCATACTTGCAGCATATGGAAGTTTCTGGACTGGGGTCCAATCAGAGCTGCTGGAACCTTAACACACTGAGCAAGGCTAGGAATGAAATACTAGTTGGGTTCTTAACCTGCTGAGCCACGACAAAAACTCCTGTCTTTTCTTTCTTTTTTTTTTTTTTTTGTCTTTTCTAGGGCCACTTTCTCAGCATATGGAGGTTCCCAGGCTAGGGGTCTAATCAGAGCCATAGCTGCCGGCCTACACCAGAGCCACAGCAACGCAGGATCCGAGCCACGTCTGCAACCTACACCACAGCTCACAGCAACGCCACGTCCTTAACCCACTGAGCAAGGCCAGGGATTGAACCTGTAACCTCATGGTTCCTGGTCAGATTCATTAACCACTGCGCCACAATGGGAACTCCAAAAAACTCCTGTCTTTTCTCTGATGTTCTTCTGCCTCCCTCTTCTGCATTGAAGGGCTCATGTGATTGGGCTGAGCTGGCCCAGGATAGCTTCCCCATTCACCTACAAAGTGGATTTTCCACATAAGGTACCGTGTTCACAGGGCCCAGGGATGAGCTGGGACATCTTCTCTGGGTCATTATCCTGCCTGCTTAAGGCATCACATCCAGATTACATGACAAGAGTTTGTGTACACTCTGGAGCAAATACCTCCTAAGTAATGGGAAGTATCTCCAAGATAACCTTTAATGCTAACCCCTGAAATGTAAAATATACGTTAAAAGTATCAGGGAGTTCCTGTCGTGGCTCAGTGGTTAATGAACCCAACTGGTAACCATGAGGTTGTGGGTTCGATCCTTGGCCTCACTCAGTGGGTTAAAGACCTGGCATCCCATGAGCTGTGGTGTAGGTCGCAGAGGTGGCTCAGATCCCGAGTTGCTGTGGCTCTGGTGTAGGCTGGCAGCTACAGCTCCCTAGTCTGGGAACTGCCATATGCTGAAAGTGCGGCCCTAAAAAAAGACAGAAAAAAAATCACACATCACCTTTAAGAATGTTGGTTTTGGGAGTTCCTGTTGTGGCTCAGCAGGTTAAGAACCCAACTAGTATCTATGAGGATGTGGGTTTGATCCCTGGCCTGGCTCCTTGGGTTAAGGACCTGGCATTGCCACAAGCTACAGTGTAGGTCACAGACATGGCTCCGATTTGACCCCAGCCTAGGAACTTCCATATGCTGCAGGTGCAGCCGTAAAAAGACAAAAAAAGAACGTTGATTTTGTTTTCTGGTCTGTATGAATTCAATTAGCAATGTATTTCCTCAGCTCTCTCCTTTTTCAGTTACTGCCACTATTCTTTTCAATTTTTCAGTTCAAGATTGAAAAATGGCAGATTGCCCGTTGTAACAAGAGCAAGCCTCAGAAGTTCATTAATGATTTAATGCAGGTGCTTTACACCAATGAATACATGGCCACACACAGCCTGACGGGGGCCAAATCCTCCACTTCAAGAGACAAGGCCGTGAAACCAGCCATGAATCAGAATGAAGTCCAAGAAATCATAGGTGATGATACTTTTGCATTGCATTATCACATGCATTTAACATAATTTTACCATTCAAAGTTAAGTTGTTAAAGATTTTGGAAACCAAATTTATGGTTACAAAGGGAAAATGTGGTGGGAGGAAGATAAATCAGGGAGTTGGGAATTGCCATATACACACTACTGGATATAAAATGGATGGGTAACAAGGACCTGCTTACAGCTCAGGGAAATCTGCTCAACACTGGGTAATAACTAGTTGGGAAAAGAATCTGAAAAGGAATGGATGTGTGTATATGTATAACTGATTTACTTCCCTGTACACCTGAAACTAACACAACTTGGTAAGTCAGCTGTACTCCAATACAATTTATAAAACAAAACAACAAAAAACCAAAGTTAGGTTGTTATTTCATCATCATTTTTTTCCTAAAAATCAATTATTTTATGAGAAAGAAATCTCAGTATAGCCTAAACCTCTTTTTTTTTTTTTTTTTTGCTTTTTAGGGGTGCACCCGCAGCGTATGGAAGTCCAAGCCGCATCTGTGACCTATACCACAGCTCACAGCAATGCCGGATCCTTAATGCACTGAGTGAGGCTAGGGATCGAACCTGCATCCTCATGGATCCTACTCGAGTTTGTTAACCTCTGAGCCATGAAGGGAACTCCTAAACCTCTTATTATATATAGGGAATTTTGTGGAAAAACTTTACACTAAAAGTGGTTATTGAAATAAAAATAAATTCTATATCTGTGAAAAGATTGGAGTCATAAAATTCATAGCTTTAGAAAAGTAAATTTTCAGAATTCTTTCAAAAAAATTCTAGTAACAGTTTATATCTTATTTTCTCTTTCTTATCTTGGTTATATATATATATACACACACACACACATCCCTTATCTTTTGTTCAGAAAAACAGAGGTTAATTTAACCATCTTACTTATGGTTTTTAAGTTAATCTCCTTGAATATAATAGTATAGATTATTAAGTGTTTTTTTGTTTGTTTTTTGCAAATACCCAACAAATTTAAAGACTCAGTGAATCCTGGTTCTCTACACTTTAATGGCACATTTTTTTTTTTTTTTTTTTTTTTTTGCTTTTTAGGGCCCCACCCTTGGCATATGGAAGTTCTCAGGCTAGGGGTCGAATCAGAGCCATAGCTGCCGGCCCACACCACAGCCACAGCAACTCAGGATCCAAGCCTCATCTGTGACCTACAGCATAGCTCACAGCAACCCCAGATCCTGGACCCACTGAGCGAGGCCAGGGATCAAACCCAAATCCTCATGGGTACTAGTTGGATTCATTTCCGCTGTGCCACAATGGGAACGCCCGTGGTACATCATTTCTTAGTTGGAAAAGAGTCCATCAGAATCTGCATGTTTCAACTGATGTTAGGAATGGATAAAAATAACTTCCTAGCATTTTGGATCAAGGGCACTTGGCATTCTCAGCAAGAAGCAAGGTTAAAGTTGAGTACTCCCATTGGAAGACACATATGTATGTGTCAGTTTATGATGCAAACCTTTGTTATCTCTCACTTTGCTTTGAAAAACCTGCCTATGGATTCATCTATTTAAATGTCTCATGGGTGTTTGGTTGCTTTTTCAAAATGAAGACAAAATTGTAATGTGAATTGCTTGGTGTTTTATCTCAATTCATACTTTAAGATATAAAGGCCTGATAAAGTGATGTGTGTAAAATTAATGAATTAATTTGTACTGAAGTATAGTTGATGTGTAATGTTATATAAATTACAGGTATACCACTTAGTGATCCACAATTTTTAGCGTTTGTACTCCTTTGACAGTTATTATAAAGCACTAGCTATATTCCCCTTGTTGTACAATGTATCCTTGTAGCTTTTTTTTTTTAGGTCTGCACCTGCAGCACATGGAGGTTCTCAGGCTAGGGGTTGAACTGGAGCTGAAGGCGCCAGGCTACGCCAGAGCGTCAGCAACGCCAGATCCGAGCCGCATTTGTGACCTACACCACAGCTGAGGGCAACGCCAGATCCTCAACCTGCTGAGCAAGGCCAGGGATCAAACCCGCATTTTCATGGATGCTAGTCAGACTTGTTTCTGCTGAGCCACTATGGGAACCCCCCTGTAGCTAATTTTACACCTATGAGTTTTAAACTCGGAATCTGTGACCCCTTATTCCCCTCCCCTTCCCTCTCCCCACAGGTTTGTTCTCTGTATCTGTGAGTCGGCTTCCTTCTGACAAAGTGTTTTTCTATATTTTGTTTTTTTTTTTTTTTTTTTTACAGGAGTCACAAAGCAGTTATTTCCCAACACAGATGATGTTTCAATCAGGAGAATGATAGGGCAAAAGCTAAATAACTGTACCAAGAAACCAAATCTAAGCAAAATTCTGAACTCTCAGGATATTAAGTAGATCCTTTTGGTAAGTCTCATAAATCTTCACAATCCTTTCAGTATGGCAAGGAGATGAAATAGCTTTTTCCAAACACTCTCCTAGAGAGACCTGTGAGATGCTGTAGTCAGTGGTCCTGGGGGTGACAGTGAGGACAGGGAAGGGGGTTTGAATTTGGGAAATGCTGAGTCAGTTATGCAGACGCTGCTTTCTCTCCCAGAGCCTCTCAAATATTTTGATATTCTTTATTATTAACATGAGTATTATTTTATTTAATGGCCACACCCACGGCATATGGAGATTCCCAGGCTAGGGGCTGAATTGGAGCTGTAGCTGCCAGCCTATACCACAGCCACAACAACACCGGATCTGAACCACGTCTGCAAACTGTACCACAGCTTAGGCAACGCCAGATCCTCAACCCACTCATCAAGGCCAGGGATCAAACCTGCATCCTCACAGGGACAACATTGGGTTCCTTACCTGCTGAGCCACAGCAGGAACTCCCTTGATACCCTTTAAATACCCCCCAGTGCATCAGCAATCCCTAAGAAGTGGATAGAGTCTGTAATGTTTTCCAAATGTGTTTGATGGAGGAATTTTTCCTTTTCTCCACAGAACACATGTGACCTTGTGGGTGGAGTGAGAAGGAGCCACAGAAGGGACACAGGGCAGTTTAGGACGTTTTCCCGCAACAGGGGCTACAGACACTGGGGAAATTGCTGAGATCATGGGCTGCACTTCCATCACTAAGCAAAGAACAGACGACTGGCTGGGACTGTTGAAGGGCCCCCTCTGCCACCTCACCCTGCTTCTCTGTATCTTTAAGTCCTTAGAGAGTTCCCTGGTAGCTCATCAGGTTAAGGATCTGTCGTCGTCACTGCTGTGGTTCAGGTTGCTGCTGTGGTCCAACTTTGATCCCTGTGCTGGGAATTTCCAAAAGCTGCAGGCACAGCCAAAAACAGACAAACAAATCTTTAAGTCAGTTATTACGGTTTTTGTTTGATGAGGATTCCTAACAATATATTTGTATTATAATTAAAGGAAGAATTATGTGTTTCAGTGCATTCTGAAGGAAATACACTCTGTGGTCAGGCCCTGCTCTAGGCAGGGTGGTGTCGGGGATTCTGTGTTCACTTTATCTCTATTTTCTTTTTTTTCTTTTTCTTTTTCTTTTTTTTTTTTTTTGTCTTTTTACCTTTTCTAGGGCCACACCCATGGCATATGGAAGTTCCCAGACTAGTGGTCTAATCAGAGCTGTAGCGGCTGGCCTACGCCGGAGCCACAGCAACTCAGGATCCGAGCTGCGTCTGCGACCTACACCACAGCTCATAGCAATGCTGGATCCTTAACCCACTGAGCAAGGCCAGGGATTGAACCCACAACCTCATGGTTCCTAGTGGGATTCGTTAACCACTGAGCCATGATGGAAACTCCTGTGTTCACTTTAGAAGTCAGAGTCCTTCCTCACCATTATTTTAATGGAAAATATATGGCAAATAGGCATTGTTACACTCATTATTTTAATTGATAATAGAGGTATGTGATAAACACATGAGGGCAAGGTTTTCCTTCCATTTTCTTTCTTTCTTTCTTTCTTTCTTTCTTTCTTTCTTTCTTTCTTTCTTTCTTTCTTTCTTTCCTTCCTTCCTTCCTTCCTTCCTTCCTTCCTTCCTTCCTTCCTTCTTTCTTTCTTTCTTTCTTTCTTTTCTTTTCTTTTCTTTTTATTTTTAAATAAGGGCCACACCCTCAGCATATGGAAGTTCCTAAGCTAGAGGTCAAATCGGAACTGCAGCTGCTAGCCTACACCACAGCCACAGCAACATGGGATCCCAGCTGTGTCTGCGACCTACACCACAGCTCACGGCAACACTAGATCCTTAACCCACTGAGCGAGGCCAGGGATCAAAGCCGAGTCCTCATGGATACTAGTTAGGTTCTTAACCTGCTAAGCCACAATGGGAATTTTGTTCCCTCTGTTTTCTTTACTTCTGTCTTTGACTTCCACTTTGCCTGCCCCTCCCCTGCCTCAAGTCACCTTGAGGCCATGTCACTTGTCTTCTGACCGTGTTTCAAGTGCATGTGGACCTGCATGTAATGCAGTGGTTCCCCCACCCACTAACTGGCCCCCACCCCATCCTCCTGGAGGGTCCCTTACTGGGTTGCTGGACAATTAAGGCTACTCTGTTGAGGGACAGCAATAGTCTGTCTTCCCTAAAAAGAGCAAAACAAACTAACCAAAAAAACCTTGCTTTGATCTGCACTGCTAGACTGACTTGAAGATTTATAAAGGATAAAGCTATCCATATCCTTTTTCTCCCCAAGGGATTTTTTTTTTTTTTAATCTTTTTAGGGCTGCACCCGTGGCATATGGAGGTTCCCAGGCTAAGGGTCGAGTGGGAGCTGCAGCTGCCGACCTAAGCCACAGGCACAGCAACGCCAAATCCAAGCCTTGTCTGTGACCTACACCACAGCTCACAGCAACACCAGATCCTTAACCCACTGAGCGAGACCAGGTGATCAAACCCACAACCTCATGGTTTCTAGTCAGATTTGTTTCCACTGTGCCACAATGGGAACTCCTCCCCAAGGGATTAAAAATGTTGGTAGGCTGTGAATCTCACAATTTCCCAGTGAGGCGGTAACTGCATAAATGAGCCCTTAGAACTTCTTGGGGTTTTTTGGTCAGTTTTTTAAAATTTATTTTATTGAAGTATAGTTGATTTACAATGTTGTGTTAATTTCTACTCTACAGCAAAGTGATTCAGTTATATGTATATCTTTTTTTTTTTTTTAAGATCAGGACTTCTGTGTATTTCTTTATTTTATTTATTTATTTTTGGGCCACATCCTCTACCCATGGAAGTTCCCGGGCCAAGAATTGAACTTTTGCCATAGCATCAACCCAAGCTGCTGCAATGACAATGCTAGATCCTTAACCCCCTGCACCCCAAGGGAACCTCCTACACATTCTTTTTCATATTCTTTCCATCATGGTTTATCACAGGATATTGAGTATTGAGAACTTTTCATTTTGATGAGAGGCTACTGAGTTGTCCTGGTGTCAGGGAGCTGAGCTGCTGTCTAAATGCTGTGGAAACAGATTCCAGGTCATAGGGCCGTCTCCTGGAGCACTTTATTGTGTTTCAGAGCTCAGCAAGGCATTTCGATATCCTAACTTCAGCCTTTTTCAGAGCTCAGGCTGCTGTGGGTAGGCACAAAACTCATCTTTGATAACAGCAGAGTATTGAAAAAAAGTAAAAAGTGTTTATATGTGTTGCTTGTCTTCCTGGTAGTGGTGCTATTACATCACCTGGCCATGGCATTGACAGACACTGAAAACAGCATGAAGTCTTCTGTAATGAACCCAGTCTGTGCTGGTGTCTCCCGAGCCAAGATGCTCGGAATAGAAATGCATATATTTTGAGTTATAAGTAGAGATTAACACTGCATTGGAAATTTTTTTTTAATTGGCAGGTACCTTTCACTTGAAGTATAGCTAAATGCTGTAAATTCTTTTCTTTCTCTTCCAGCCACACCCACAGCATGCAGAACTTCCCAGGCCAGGGATCAAACCCAAGCCACAGCAGTGACAGCGCTGAGTCCTTAACTCCTAGGCCACCAGGGTACTCCCAGATTATTTCAAAAAGCCTGAGAAAATACACTGGGAAAGACAGGGTCACAGAAAACTGAATTCAGGCCTGTTTGATGAATTAGATATAGCTCCCTCTGGTGGAATACTGCTATATTTTACTTTTCTTGCTCATTTGACGAACAGGAGCCTACAGTGATTGCCTATTTAGACAAACTTCACCCTGCCCCCAAAAGTATCCTTTGGAAAAATAATTGTCCTTCCGTGACTATAAGCAAGGTAAGATATTCCTTAAAAAAAAAAAAATAAAGCTACCATGTGATCCCACAATCCCACTCCTGGGCATCATCTAAAAAGAGAAAACCATCATTTGAAAAGATCTATGCACCTCAGTGTTCATAGCAGCACTATTCACAATAGCCAAGACATGGAAGTAATCTAAATATCCACTGACAAATGAATGGATAAAGAAGATGTGGTACAGGAGTCCCCTGGTGGCAAAGTGGGTTAAGGATCTAGCATTGTCACTGCAGTAGCTTGGGTCCCTGCTGTGGTATGGGTTTGATCCTGAGCCCAGGAACTTCCATATGCCATGGGCGCAGCCAAAAAAAAAGAAGTGGTACAAATATACAATGGAATATTACTCAGCCACAACAAAGAGCAAAATCATGCCATTTGCAGATGGATGGATGGACCTAGAGATTTTCATACTAAGTGAAGTGAGTCAGGCAGAGAAAGACAAACACTATGTCACTTTAAAAAAAAGGTACAAAAAAATAAAAGGTACAAATAAACTTATTTCCAAAACTTAAAAAGAAAAGCAAAAAAGCAAGACAATAGATGCTGCAAAAATCACATAGATGTCTCAGAATTCGAGGGCCCTGCTAGACCGTGCCTTCCACTCAGGACTGAGCACATAGTGGCCCCTGGCCCAGATTTGAAAGGACCATCACCTCCCAACTAAGACTCATTTTTGTGAGAATAAGAGCCCAGGAGTTCCCCGTCATGGCTCAGCAGTAACGAATCCGACTCTTATCCATGAGGACTCAGATTCAATCCTTGGCCCTGCTCAGTGGGTTAAGGATCTGGCATTGCCATGAACTATAGTGTAGGTCACAGACATGGCTCAGATTCCAAGTTACTGTGGCTGTGGCTTAGGCCAGTAGCTGTAGCTCCAATTTGACCACTAGCCTGGGGACTTCCACATGCAGCAGGTGTGGCCCTTAAAAAAAGCAAAAAAAAAAAAGAAAAAAGCGAGAGAGAGCTTAATTCCATCCCCCTCCATTTCATCTATTTGCTCTCACTCCCAGACCGGCCCTCAACCTGCATGCAGCTCACTCTTTGCCTAGGACTTGATGTTGCCAATCTTTCTGGCCTTCCTCCATTTTTTGCTTTTTTTCTTACAAGAGCTAAAGAAAACTTTATTTGTAAAAATTACAGAATATTAGAATACCACCTCTGTAACATCCCACTAAGCAGCCAAACAGCCTTCTGAAATTTCTGAAGCTGCCCCATTTTTTTAAATCTCTACCATCATATGCCATATGCGTATAACTTAAAGATGATCAAATACAGCAGTGCTTGAACAGGCAGGAGAGATTTTTGTGCCCTGCCCGTGAAACAGGTGATATTTGAAAATGTCTGGGGACATTTTGTGTTATCATACGAGGTGATACTGCTGGCCTCTAGCTGGCGGGAGCCAGGGCTGCGGGACATCCTACAAAGTATAAGACAGCTCCCACACCAAGAACTACCCACCCCAAGGTCAGTTCTGCTGAAGTTGAGAAATCTTGATCCAAATGATTTCCTGATCGCCAAGACGATGGGGTAGGAAGCCCCTGAGCTCACCTCCTTCCAGCAGCCCACCAAGATTGCAACTGCTTACAGAGCATCTATCAATGAGAATAGCATGTAAACAGGCAGGAAAGGTCTTCTACCACTAAAAATATAAAGAAGGAACCACGGCAAGCTGGGTAGGAAGGGTGGAGCCACAGCATAGTCAAGCCCACACCCCTGGGTGAACGACTCATAAACAGCAGGACATCACAATTGCAGAGGTTCACACCAAGGAGTGTGGGGTCCAAGACTCCATACTAGGCTTCCCAGCCCTGGGGCCCTGCACCAGGAAGACCATCCCCCAGAACATCTGGAGTTGAAGGCAGGGGCTTGCATTTGGGAGTGCTGGCGGGGTGGGAGGGCAGTATGAGGTATAGGAAACAGAGACTCCACTTTTTTTTTTTCTTTTTCTTTTTCAGACTGCACTTGCAGCATGTGGAAGTTCCCAGGCTAAGGGCTGAATCAGAGCTGCAGCTGCTACCCTACACCACAGTGGCAGCAACGCCAATGCAGCTTGCAGAAACACTGGATTTTTAACCCACTGAGTGAGGCCAGGGATCGAACCCACGTCCTCATAGATACTGGTTGGATTCTTAACCTGCTGAGCTACAACAGGAACTCTGAAACTCCATTCTTAAAGGGCCCGGGCAGAATCTCACATGCTCCAAGTCCTAGCTCGCAGGCAATAATCTTCAAGGAGCCTGGGTCAGACTCGCTTGCTGACCTTGGACACCCTCCTGGAGGGGCAGCAGGCAGCTGGGACCACTCCCCCAGCCCCCCGGGGGTGGGAAGGCATGAGTAACAGCTATTTGAGAGGACGCATCCTATCATGAGAACACCGGTGTTTGCAAGCACCTGTTTTGTTTTGTTTTGTTTCCTTTTTGGGCACCCTGTGCCACATGAAGTTCCTGGGCCAGGAATCAGATCAGAGCTGGAGTGGCAACCTAAGCAACAGCCATGGCAATGTCAGATCTTTAACCACTGTGCCAGGCTGGGGACTGAACCTTTGTCCCAGCATTCCAGACATGCAGCCAATCCTGTTGTGCCACAGGGGAACTCCCAAGCCCCTGTTTTGGAGTCTTCTCTTTAGTCTGTTAGTGCAGAGGCTTACCTGTCTGCCAACTGGTCACCACCAGTCCTGATACCCTTCAGGCTGAGGAAGGACCTGGTCCAACCAAGTGGTAGGCTGGTATCACCCATTAACAGGCCAGAATCAGCACTGGGAGGCCCAGGCCCCACAGCCAGCATGCCAGGACCCAGCACTGCACACCAGTGGACTCACTCACTAGACCTGCAGCCAACCTCTCTAGGACCCTGCTTCACTCAGTAGTGGGCCAGCACCAGCCCCTGGACTCCCCAGGCCATGCAGCCAGCTGCATCAGGACACAGCCCCATCCACCAGCAGCCGGTAGCTTCTGCAGGAGACAGGGCCTGGCAGCCAACTGGACCAGGGGCCAGTCCTGTGTGCCAGTGCCCCCCAAGTTCTCAGCCTCACCACAACAGAAAGCCCCCCTCAGCCCACATGGGGGCACCTCTAGAGCATATAGCTCTGAAGACCAGAGGGGAGTGTGCTGCTGAGCCCCTCCTACAACAAGCCACTTCTCCAAGATCAGGAAGTGCAACCAACTTACCTACATGTACACCTAACAAAGATAAGCAATCTGCCTGAGAAAAGGTCCAAGGTCATCATAAAGATGCTGAGCGACCTTGGGAGAAGAATGGATGAACACAGTGAGAAGTTCAACAATGGATCTGAAAATATAAAGAAGAACCAAACAGCCGCAGATACAATAATTGAAATGAAAAACACACTGGAAGGAAGTCGAGAGTAGGTTAGATGATACAGAAGAACAGATCAGCAAACTTAAAGACAGAGAGGGGGAAATCACCCAAGAGGAAGGGAAAAAAATAATTAAAAAAAATGAGGACATGGAGTTCCCATTGTGGCTCAGTGGTTAACGAATCTGACTAGGAACCATGAGGTTGTGGGTTCGATCCCTGGCCTCACTCAGTGGGTTAAGCATCTGTGTTGCCATGAGCTGTGGTGTTGGTCGAAGACTTGGCTCAGATCTGGTGTTGTTGTTGCCCTGGTGTAGGCCGGCCACTATAGCTCTGATTAGACCCCTAGCCTGGGAACCTCTATATGCTGCAGGTGCAGCCCTAAAAAGACAAAAAGACCAAAAAAAATTTAAAAAAAGAAATGAGGACATGGAGT
The DNA here is from genome assembly GCF_054392235.1 of Sus scrofa. NCBI lineage: Eukaryota > Metazoa > Chordata > Mammalia > Artiodactyla > Suidae > Sus > Sus scrofa. The sequence goes on along the minus strand of NC_139389.1, from coordinate 37,339,765 downwards.
TCCCGTCGTGGCTCAGTGGTTAACGAATCCAACTAGGAACCATGAGATTGAGGGTTCAGATCTGGCATTGCTGTGGCTCTGGCATAGGCCAACTGGTCACCACAGGTCTGATTAGATTCCTAGTCTGGGAACCTCCATATGCCAAGGGAGTGGCCGTAGAAAAGGCAAAAAGACAAGAAAAGAAAAAAAAAAAGAGGACAGACAAAATACTTCTGAGACTACATCAAAAGTACTAACATTCCTATTGTTGGGGTCCCAGAAGGAGAAGAGAGAGAGAAAGAGGCAGGGAACTTATTTGAAGGGACAATAACTGGAAATTTCCCTAACCCAGGAAAAGAAATGGACATTCATGTCCAGGTAGTACAGAGAATCCCAAAGAAGATGACCCCAAATAGGTCTATACCAGGATGCATCGTAACTGAAGTGCAAAAATTAAAGATATTAAATTAATTAAATTAAATCTTAAAAGCAGCAAGGGAAGAACAGTTAGTTGTACAGAAGGGACCTGCCCTAACACTGTCAGCTGACTTTTCAGCAGAAACGTTGCAGGCCAGAAGAGTGGGAAGTAAGAAAAGGAGAAACCTAAATCAAGAAAATTTCACTCAGCAAGGCTATCATTGAGCATTGAGAAGAGATAAAGAATCTCCCTGGAGTTCCCATCGTGGCACAGTGAAAACGAATCCAACTAGGAACCATGAGATTGCAGGTTTGATCCCTGGCCTCTCTCAGTGGGTTAAGGATCCAGGGTTACTGTAAGCTGTGGTATAGGTTGCAGACGCGGCTTGGATCCTGTGTGGCTGTGGCGTAGGCTGGCAGCTGTAGTTCCAATTAGACCCCTAGCCTGGGAACCTCCAAATGCCGTGGGCGTGGCCCTAAAACGAAAAAAAAAGAAAGAAAGAAAGAAAAAAAAAAAGAATTTCCCAGACAAGCAAAATCTAAAAGTGTTTAGCGCCATTAAACTGTTTTTACATCGGAGTTCCCATCGTGGCGCAGTGGTTAACGAATCCAACTAGGAACCATGAGGTTGTGGGTTCGGTCCCTGTCCTTGCTCAGTGGGTTAACAATCCGGCGTTGCCGTGAGCTGTGGTGTAGGTTGCAGATGCGGCTCGGATCCCACATTGCTGTGGCTCTGGTGTAGGCCTGTGGCTACAGCTCCGATTCAACCCCTAGCCTGGGAACCTCCATATGCTGCGGGAGCGGCCCAAGAAATAGCAACAACAACAACAAAAAGACAAAAAAAAACCAAAAAAACAAAAAAACTGTTTTTACAGGAAATGTTAAAGGAATTTCTCTAAGTGGAAAAGAAAGACCACAACTAGAATTGTAAAATTACAAAAGGAAGCAGTTTCCTAGGGGCTCAGAGGGTTAAGGATCTGTTGTCTTCAATGCTGTGGCACGGGTTACTCCTGTAGTGCGTGTTCAAGCCCTGGCCTGGGAGCTTCTCCATACTGTGGGCACGGCCAAAAAAATATATGTATATTACAAAAGGAAAAAAAAATCTCATTGGTAAGGGCAAGCATACAGTAAATGTAGTTTACTCAATACCCATAAATCTGGTAGGAAAGTTAAAGGAGAAAATCATCTATATCCATAATAAGTAGCTAAGGGGTACACAAAACCAAAATATGTAAATATGCTGTCAGAAACATGCCATGTGGTGGGGAGGAAGTAAAAGTCCAGGGTTATTAGACTATGTTTGAATTTAGGACATTATCAAATTAAAATAATCTTGTATAGATAGGTTGCCATATATAAACCTTATGGTGACTAAAATATTTATGGATTCCTTGGTGGCTCAGCAGGTTAAGGATCTGGTGTTGTCACTGCAGCAGCTCAGGTCTCTGCTGTGGTGCAGGTTCAGTCCCTAGCCCGGGAACTTCCACATGCCCAGGGTACAGTCAAGAAAAAAAGAAAAAGAAAAAAAGGTTTTAATTTTAAAAATAAATAAATAAAAGCCACTCGAGATAAAAATATGTGTTAAATATTTCAGTTATTATCTATGCTGGAATTTCTCTGAATAGATCATAAAATAATTCTTGTCACCTCAGTAGTAACATTTCTTATTACCAACTTGTATTTTTAAGCACAAATTTGTAGTTGACACAAAAATGAATAACTCATATTGTTATTATAACATAACTGTTAAAATGCTATGAGAATTCAGTTATAAGTTTGCTCTTTTTTTTTTTAAATTTGCTTTTTATAGGTATTACAGGCCCCTGACACAAAGGCACCTTCAGCTGTCAATCTCACCTTGGACTTTGTGGGAGACACTGTACCCTCCCAGGCAGTGAGCACAGAGACACGCACAGTGACAGGCTGGGAAATACCTGTGTCATCGCTGGGCTGTCCTGACAGAGCACAGGCCTGCAAAAACCTGCATGTGTACTGTACCCTCAGTACCAGCGATGCTTCCAACCGGAGGGTTTCTAGCAGCCCCAAGAGCATGCAGTATGGTTTCTTGCAAATATGCATTTTTTCCTCCCCAAAATGCCTCCCTGTACAGCTATCTTAACAGGATAATCAGAGCTCTTATCGTAGCAACAAAAACTCTAACCCAGAAGATTCGTCATTGTCCTAATCAATCCCTGTACATTTTTTAATACCAACGACTCCCCATTTTCATTTTGTTGGCTCTTTAGTATAAGTACATGCTTGGGAAAGTAAACAATGAAATAATCAATGTTCAAAAACGTGAGTAGCAAAATCAGCCTAAAAGCTGATAACCATGTTCTAACGAAGTAATAGTGTTTTAGCAATAAAATTACAGGATCGTTCTGTTACATAAAATTGTATAAAGCAGGAATCCGAAAAATAAATGAGAGCAACAAGAACTTTCTATTTTAATATGAAGCTATTTCACTGCACTCCTGAAAAAGAAGCCCAAGTTTTTGTGATTGTTAAAATAACGCATCAGCTTTTTTAAAAAGTCTTTTTTATGTTTCCTTGTTCACTTGCTTCTTTTTATTGCCCCAAAGAGTATGGAATACATGTGTGTAATATAAAACATCAATATCATCTGAAACCTTGTACATAGGTTAGAAAATCTAATGTTTTCAGGTTGGTTATGCTGCTACACTGCTTAGTTTTAACTGATGTGTTTTCATTGTGCCAGAAGAGAATAAGTGAAAACAAAATCATATGGGTTTCCTAATCACACACACATACAAATACCATTTTGTAAGTGAATGAAAGACAAAGCATTCTTTATCAACGTCTCTCCTTGGACCTCAGGGGGTCCCACATGACAGCTCTGCAAACCCAGGCCCTGCATCTTCAGTGCTCAAGGCCATGCTCACACTGGAGGAGGGTGCATGTGCTAGAACGTCCAGTGCTGTGGTCCCAGGAACAGTCGGTAAAAGTTGCTTGATAACAGTGTGGTTGTACAAAATAAATAGTCTTCGGGAAACAGCTTGTGTTAACATTTGCTACTTTTACTTAAATATAAGTAAATCTCACTGAAAACATAAGAAGCATTTGCTTGTTTCTTTTCTTTTCTGTCTTTTTGTCTTTTCTGGGGCCGCACTTGCCGCATATGGAGGTTCCCAGGCTGGGGGTCTCATCGGAGCTGTAGCTGCTGGCCTACGCCACAGCTAGCTGCAATGCAGGATCTGAGCCACATCTGCAACCTACACCACAGCTCATGGCAACGCCGGATCCTTAACCCACTGAGCGAGGCCAGGGATCGAACCTGCAACCTCATCGTTCCTAGTCGGATTCGTTAACAACTGAGCCAAGACAGGAACTCCTGTTTCTCATTAATGCATAAAATCTAGGGAGAAAATCGTTTTCTAGGCTGATGGCTCCTTACCCACACACTGAGGCACTACCGTTATAATTGGACTGTGTTTCTCTGGCTCGTTTGTCTTCTAAAGAGCCGTGCCATTAGGACATACACACAATGCTCAGGGAAGTTCACGGCTTTATTGCAAAAGGATAATCTCACTAAGATAATATGCTATTATCTTAAAAAAAACCCTACTTTGTAATAATAAGTTTTGCCTACCAAATGTAAATAAAATTCCCTTTGCAAAACATAACTATTATTTAACTAGAACTTCTATGGTCCTTCGGTAAAGTTTTGAGATTATGTTGATATTTTTATGGATAATAGAATATATGTATACTTTTAAATTCAGCTTCATATAGTGGTTCTTTTTTTTTTTTTACCATTTATAAAAAAAATCTTTATTCTCACTTCTCTGCAGTGTCACTTCTGTCATAGGTTTGTGTGTGTGTGTGTGTGTGTGTGTGTGGTGTTATTTATTTATTTATTTATTTTAATTTTATTTTTTTCCTCTGTACAGCATGGGGACCAAGTTTCACTTACATATATACATTTTTTTCCCTCTCTTTTTTCTGTTGCGATATAAGTGTATAGACATAGTTCTCAATGCTACACAGCAGGATCTCATTGTAAATCCATTCCAAGAGCAATAGTTTGCATCCACTCATATAGTGGTTCTAAATGTGTCAGAAATTAAGAAAACTAATGAGGAATTCCCTGGTAGCTCAGCGGGTTAAGTATTCTGCATTGTCACTGTGCTTGGGTCACTGCTGTTCTTGTGTCACTGCTGTGTCTTGAGTGCATGGTCCAAAAAACAAACAGGGGAGTTCGTGTCGTGGCTCAGTGGTTAATGAAACTGACTAGCATCGATGAGGATGCAGGTTCGATCCCTGGCCTTGCTCAGAAGTTAGGGATCCAGCATTGCCGTAAGCTGTGGCATGGGTTGCAGACATAGCTCGGATCCCGAGTTGCTGCAGCTGTGGTGTAGGTCAGTGGCTACAGCTCCGATTCGACCCCTAGCCTGGGAACCTCCATATGCCATGAGTGAAGCCCTAAGAAGACAAAAGATAAAAACAAAACAAAACAAATCAAAACACAACAACAGGAGTTCCTGCTGTGGTGCAATAGGATCAGTGGCATCTATGGAGTGCTGGGAGGCTGGTTTGATTCCCCACCTGGCACAGTGGGTTAAGGCTCCTGTGTTGCCATAATTGTGACATAGGTCCAGCTTAGCTCTGATCCCTGGCACAGGAACTCCATATGCTGAGGGGTGGCCAAAAAAGAGAAAAAAACAAACAACTTCAAATGAAAAATACAATGTTGTAAATTAAAGTCACCACACTGTCCCTGAATGTGCTCATCTGACTCTAGGAGCTTGTGCCCTGTGACCAGAACCTCTGTTTCACTCCCCTTCCCTCAACCCCTGGCACCACCTTTCCACTCTCCATGAGTTTGGCTCTTACAGATCCTGTGTATAAGTGAGAACATATAGTATTTCTCTTTCTCTTTCTTATTTCACTAGCATAATGCCCTCAAGGCCCATCCATGTCATTACAAAAGGCATAATTTCCTTCTTTTTCATGGCCGAATAATATTCCACCACATAAATAAACACCCCATTTTCTTTGTCCATTTGATAGATTCTTAAGTTGTTTCCATGTCTTGGCTATTGTGAATAATGCTAAAATGAACACAGGAATGTAGATATACGTTTAAGATAGTGTTTTCATTTCTTTCAGATATGTACCCACAAATGGGATTTCTGGATCACGTGGTAATTCTATTTTTAATTTTTTTTTTTTTGGCCGTGCTGACAGCATGCAGGAGTTCCCAAGCCAGAGATCAAACCCACACCAGAGTCACAGCAGTGACAATGCTGGATCCTTAACCCATTGAGCCAACAGGGAACTCCCCCATTTTTTATTTTTTGAGGTATCTTTACATTGTTTTCTATAGTGGTTGCATAATTCTACATCCCCACAAATAGAGCACAAGGATTCACTTTTCTGAGATGGTCTTAACCAGAACAGAGAAGGCAACCCATCTCTATCCATAACCAGGATCCCGAGCGTCACATAACAGGTCAGAGCAGTCTATCCTTGACTGCTGGGCGATGGGCAAGAACGGCAGGGAGAGACACTTTGTGAGGCACACCAAGAAGAGAAGCCCTAACAGTGGGGTCAAGCAGGCATTCAGATAATCAGTTTAGTAGATAAGCCCCCACCTTAAGTGCAATGTAATGCTGGTGGGATTTGAAGGCTGTGGTGCTTGGGGGGGGGGTGAGTGTGTGGGGGTGTGTGTGTGTGACCTCTGAAATCAAGGGCCACTCAAAATTACACAGACTGAATTAGGGGACCCTAGGTCTCGAAAGATTTCAAAACAAAGAATTCCATAATGATAAAAGGATCAATTCATCACGGAGACAATTGTAAAGCTCTAAGTACCAAATAGCAGAGCTTGAAGACACACGAAGCAAAACTTGTGGAAATAAGGAGAAACAGACATGTCCACAGTTATAACTGGAAATTCCAAAATGCTTTTCTCAATAATTACTGATCGAGGAGTTCCCGTTGTGGCACAGGGAGTTAGGTTGAGCTTGCACTTACTTGGTACAATGAGTTGAAGGAAGAATATCAGCATGGTATCAATGATATACATCTGGAAATCTACTGTAATGCTGCTTCCAACCAAGTCTAAGAGAACTGAATTAGAGGTGTTATCGAACCCAATAATTGTTCCCTTCAAGATCTCAACTGAAAGCAAAATAATAGATCCACAGTCCAAGTGAAGCATAAAAAAAATTTCCTGTCACACAAAAAACCTTTTCCCATGGTTAAAAGTCTCCGTTTTGAACTCTGAACCAATCTGTTTCTTTGACATTTAACCAGTTCCCTAACACAGAGACTGACCTTAAAAATCACCCAATCTTGGGAATTCACTTTGCGGCTCAGCAGTTAATGAACCCGACTAGGATCCATGAGGATGTGGGGTTCAATCCCTGGCCTCCCTCAGTGGGTTAAAGTTCTGGAGTTGCCACGAGTGGTGGTGTAGGTTGCAGATGAGGCTGGGATCCTGCGTTGCTGTGGCCTAGGCTGGCAGCTATAGCTCTGATTCCACCCATAGCCTGGGAACTTCCACATGCTGCGGGTTGGGCCCTAAAAGGCAAACAAACAAACAAAATCACCCAACCTGGATCTCTGGAGAGACCATTAAGCTTTGCCTAGTTTGTCATTTGCTACACCAAGCCAAACAAACCTGGCCTGATGGGAACGATAGGCATGTCTCTTATAATAAATCTTAGTAGGTTTCAAAAAAAAAATTTTTTTTTTTTTCTTTTCTGCCTGTTCCCATGGCATGCCTGGCCAGGGATGGAACCTGTGCCACAGCAGCAACCTGAGCCACAGCAGTGACAATGCTGGATCCTTAACCCGCTGTGACACCGAATTCCACAAGAGAGGCTTTTTGGTAAGGCAGTAAGTGAAAAGAAAATGAGAACACATATTTGAACATGGGTGAACTATTTTATAGATTTTTGCGTGTGAACTCTTCTATTTTATTAAGGATCCATCTGAGAACATCTTTAGAAGGTAGGGTTCAGTGATAGTTAGAGATGTCTCGGTTCCCTGTCCTACTGGGCCAGGACTCCGTGGCCTCGCCAGCTTTCCATATGGAGACCAGAGCTCTGGGTTCCGGGTTTCTTCCTCAGGTGCATGAACACAGGCTCTGAATGGCGGAGACTAAAGATGGAGAACAGATGAGCAGCGTGAGGCCGCCTCAGATCCGTGCTGATCTTAGAATCCAGCCAAGCACCCATACTTCCAAACCTTAAAGAGAAAAAGGAGAACTGATCAATTAGTTCGCACCACCTGCTTTCTGGGCTCAAACAAATCAGTGAGCTTCGCTTCCATAGCCACACGAACCTCATCTCCAAAATCTCCTTCCATTCTAGTCCCCAGCCCGCCCACCGCTCGGCGAGCGACAGTGACGTCACTCCGAGGCGCGCACGCGCCGCGCCCCCGGCCCTTTTACTCTCGGTCCGCTAACAGCCAGTCTCTGTGCAGCCAGAACTACAGTTCCCAGCGGCCCGCGCGGCGGAGGCGGGCGGACGGGATTGTGTGAGGCCGGCCCCGGCGCTGCGGGCCCAGAAGGCCGCTCCTCTTGGGGAAGCGGTCTACCTCGCTTCCCGCCCGCGGCGTCGGCGGCTCGGCAACGTCCGCTGCTTGGCGCGCACGTGGGGGCGGGTCACGGCGGGCGGGGAGGTGGCGGGGACGGCAGCGGCGCTGGTTTTGTCCGGCGGGCCTTTGGGGAGATGGGAGACCCAGGGTCGGAGGTGAGTAGCGGGCTCGGCCTGGGGCGGTGCACGGGCAGACCTGGGGCGGCAGGCCTGGAGTGAGAGGCGCGGTGCCTGTGGTGGGGAGTCTGGGGCGAGGAGCGAGGGGGCGACGGACGTGGGGTGAGACACCTGGGGCGAGGGCCTGGCAGCCACAATGGCCGCCCGACCCGGCCCGGCCCGGCCCGGCTCGGGGGCGCTCCCCGCCCGTGGGCGCGGCGTGGGTGCCGAGGCCAGCAGTCTGCGGTGGAGCGAGCGCGCCCTTTCTCGCCGAGACGGAGATGCGGAGGGTCGGCCGGGCCTCTCGAGACCTTCCCTAGTTTGTGCCTTTTGGAAAAATCTCTTGCAAGTGTGTGGCTGTGTCGGTCAGCGTGTCTTGGCTTCTTTTTATAGATGATAGAATCTGTCCCTCCAGCTGGGCCTGAGGCGTCCGAGTCCACCCCGGAGGAAAATGAAGATGACATTCAGTTTGTCAGTGTAAGTAGCCACGACGGTCGGGTTTTCCGAGTCAGCACGCTGAACCCTGATGTGATTAACCCTCACCTGTCGGTGCATCGTTCACAAGGCACGTGTGACTGTCTGATGGGGACTGGACACCTTGGGGCATGGCCCAGGATTAGGGAATATACCCACAGAGTCTCTGAGCAGCCACCAGAAAGACTGTGGCCTGCAGTTCCTGTTGTACCCTGAGTCACGCTTCTCCCCCTTCGCTTGGAACCGTTTGATACTTAAGGTGTGCCAGGTTCTGGTTTCCTAAGGCTGTGTTTAGAAACGGGACAAGAGCAGCTTCTAAAAGGTGCCACACAGGTTAGGGAGAAGGACCCCTGGTGATGGTGAAGGAAGTGGAAAACAAGAAAGGCTGCAGGAACTGGGACTCGGAGCCTGGGTGTATCCCTAGTGCACAGGCAGATAGCTTGAAGACCCCCCAGGCTCTGAGATCATCCTGCTACAGCACAGAGCAGCAGGTGATGTTCACAATGCAACGCCTGCATCAGCAGGAGCACAGGGTCCCTGTCTGTGTGTTTATTCTCTTCAGCAGCAGCACAGTACCTTTCAAGCATTAGCAAGTGGACACTTATAGATTCCTGGACCCCAGTCCAGATCTGTGGAATCAATTTGGAGAGGGGAGGGCCTAGGAATCTTCCTTTAGGCACAGAGGCAGGGGTCTATGACTCTCTGAACACACTTTGTAAAGATTGGTTCCAAAAACGGAAGGGGGTGCTAGGATAGATTTTGGGATAATTTCCACCCCGAACTGTTTTACAAAGCCTCTGCTTAAACTAGTGTCTTAGTTTGCTAAAGCAGTTTTCTACTGTAAACTGCTCGTTTTGAATGAACTGTAGTTAGTTGAGGTTTGCTGTTAAAGGTGTATAATCTTTCTTTAATATACTGTCTGAGGTGCACCTGTGTTTGCTGGGTTTGGACGGTTTTGAAAAACTGATTATTAGGCAATGTCCTCTATGTACCACAAAGTCAGGCCAGTGTGATGATCCATTGTTGTGTTTTTGTGGGTTTGTTTGGGAGTCCTTCACAAAATCACTTCTTGGCTTTGTTCATCTTTACCTCTACATTTGGTGCTCTGTCCTTTTTATTTTAAACTTTAAGGCTTGGGGGATGAGGGTAGAAAAATGTATCCTGCCCCTTCCTTCACTGTGAACTGAAGTGTGTTAGGCCCTTCAGGACAAATATTCAGGTTCCCCTTGAATATTGGTATATTTGTGAATGGAGAATATTTACCTTGATATTTTGGGGAAATTCAAGTAAGAGTGACATTTTTTTAGGAACTGTGGAGTTTACTTTGATAATCACAGATGGAATACACAAAAATAGGATTTAAAAAATATATTTTTGGTACCCTGTGAAATGAAGAACTGTAGTTTGTGAGTACCTAATATAAGCTTGCATTAGACTGAAGTTTAAGAATTCTCTTTTAGTTTAACTTTATTTTAGGAGCTCCTGCTGTGGCACAGTGGCGTAAGAATCTGACTGCAGTGGCTCTGGTCGCTGTGGAGGCACGGGGTTCAATCCCTGGCCTGGTGAAGTAGGTTAAAGGATTTAGCATTGTGGCATCTGTGTCCACATGCTGCCGCTGTGGCCATAATTTTTTTTTTTTTTAAATAGAAATAAGATTTTTTTGGCTGCCCCACGGCATTTGGAGTTCCTGGGCCAGGGTTCAGATCTGAGCCACAGTTGCAGCCTATGCTGCAGATGTGGCATTGCCAGATCCTTAACCCATTGTGCCAGGCCAAGGATTGAAACTGTCCTGTGGCTTCAGAGACACTGCTCATACCTTTGCGCCACAGTGGGAACTCCAAAAATAAGTAGTATTTTAAATGTAGAGAATCTGTTATATCTTTACATGAGAATAAAAAATATACAATGTATTTGTATCCATTTTGATGCAGCCTATTTTTAACTGTTTTTGAATATAGGTTTAAAGGTTTGATACTTCAAGTGGTGTAGTGAATTACATGCAATTACAATATTAGAAGAAACCTATTAAATACATTCATTCTACCTTTTTAGTGATAACACTTCAATGACAATTAATGATACCTTAATTCTGTTTTAAAATACATTAGAGATGGAATCTTCTACTTCTCTGTAAGCCAATCTTGACTCCTTCAAGTAGTGCTTGTCCAATAAAGTTAACAGATAGTTCTTTGCTTAAGATTTCTTCAGGTAGAAAAAGAACACTGTGATGTTACTACTTGGATTTCTTAGTTTGTTCTTAGTTTAATTTTCCCATTTTTAATCTGCATGGTGGCACAGCAGTCTTTTCGTGGTTTGGAAAATATAGAGCTTGAAACTAAACATAGCATGCTGAAGAAAAGGAAGGATATAGATGTGGAGTTTCAAAACTGAGCTGTTTCATTTAAATTTTATTGAAATACACGTACAGAGGACTGCACAATTCATAAGTGTACCATTCGATTTTTGTAAAGCCAGCATGCTTGTGAAAACAGTGCTTAAACAGGAGACAAAAGTTACCATAAAAACTTTTCATTTAGGGAGTTCCTGTCATGGCGCAGTGGTTAACGAATCTGACTAGGAACCATGAGGTTACAGGTTTGATCCCTGGCCTTGCTCAGCGGGTTAAGGATCCGGCATTGCCGTGAGCTGTGGTGTAGGTCATAGATGCAGCTCGGATCCTGCGTTGCTGTGGCTGTGGCGTAGGCCAGTGGCTACAGCTCTGATTTGACCCCTAGCCTGGGAACCTCCACATGCCGTGGGAGCGGCCCTAGAAAAGGCCAAAAGACAAAAAAACAAAAACAAAATAAAAACAACAAAACTTTTCATTTAGGTCTTCTGCTTTAATTTTTTGTTTAATTTAATAATATCCCTTATTTAGCCACCATCTTTCATATATATTATCTACATTCTTTGAAATTGCAGATATGTTAATTTACTTCCAGGAAAGTGTTTAAGAGCTAATGACATGATTATTCACAGTGCTGCTCTAGATACAGAGGTATAAAAACTGCCGAGGCAGCCTGTCATCATCTGGATAAAAGCCCATGAGGTTTACGCTTCAGCCAAGATTGTTGGTATAGTGTGGAAATTTGTGAAGGAAATCAAGGTATAATTTCATAAATTGCTTCAGGAGCCCAAAGGTCAAGTGATAATACTTCAGCTGCACAAGGGGGTCTTGGTCAAATACTAAGGCTGTCTTCTGGCTGGGTGTCTTGGGGCTGTAATTAGCTCAGTAAGTAAAAACAATGTTAGAGCTCACAATATGTAAATTCATGAATTAAGTGCCTCGGAGCTACAAAGATTAATTGGAAGTACATCCTACTCATTTCAGCATGAAAGATGAGATAGGGATGAGAACATTGTAAATAGTTCTAGTAGAAAGTTATTTTATAAAAAATACACGGTGCTATTAAAAAAAGACATAAGGCTTTCAGTTTATTACTTTTCTATAGGTAGCATTTAGTTTGTGTTTAAAAGGGTATTTTGAGATGAAATAAGGAAAGTCATAAAAATGAAAGAGAGAATTATGCTTAATTATGAAGGATACGTTTTTTTTTTTTTTTTTTTTTTTTTTTTTTTTTTTTTTTTTTTTTTTTAAGTAGGAGAGAGAAGGATGGGCCAGATACTCTAGATTTTGAATTGTGAACTAAATTTGAACTTACAGCAGGCATTTGGGAATCATTTGAAATTTTTGAATTGGTTGGAGTTCCTGTTATGGCACAGTGGAAACGAATCTGACTTGTATCCATGAGGATGTGGGTTCAGTCCCTAGCCTCGCTCAGTGGGTTAAGGATCTGGTGTTCCTGTGAGCTGTGGTATAGATCGAAGACATGGCTTGAATCTGGTGTTGCTGTGGCTGTGGTGTAGGCTGGCAGCTGCAGCTCCGATTCGATGCCGAGCCTGGAAACTTTCATATGCCTTAGATGCGGCCCTAAAAGAAGCAAAAGAGAGAAAGAAGGAAATTTTTGAATTGGGCAGGACTGTAGAAGTAAACCATATCCCTAACTTCTCTGTGTGGAAAAAGCCTATGAATTATCTAAGATTTTAATTAGATTTTGCGTCTGTGCTCAAATCCATAGTCTTTGTTTTATTTATTTATTTATTTTTTTGTCTTTTTGCCATTTCTTGGGCCGTTCCCATGGCATATGGAGGTTCCCCGGCTAGGGGCCAAATCAGAGCTGTAGCTGCTGGCCTACGCCAGAGCCACAGCAATGCGGGATCTCAGCTGTGTCTGCAACCTACACCACAGCTCACGGCAACGCTGGATCCTTGACCCACTGAACAAGGCCAGGGATCGAACCCGCAACCTCATGGTTCCTAGTCGGATTCGTTAACCACTGAGCCACAGCAGGAACTCCCATAGTTTTTGTTTTAAATGGTAAATTGCTTTTTTGTAGACTAAGTATATTGGCATCACTTTCCAATTAGTGGGTAATTGGTATTTTAGTTTTGTATTGTGAATTAGTTTTCTGATAACAAGAACGAAAGCATATATATATATTCTTGCCACACCTGTGGCATATGGAAGTTCCCAGGCCAGGGATCAAATCCAAGCCATAGCTGCAACTTGAGCCACAGCTGCAGCAACTCCAGATCCTTAGCCCACTGCACCATGCCAGGGATCATACCAGTGCTGTTGCAGAGACTGCAGGATCCTTAACATGTCCCACCACAGCAGGAACTCTGTCATTAAAAATATTTTTTAGAAGTTCCCGTCATGGCGCAGTGGTTAATGAATCCGACTAGGAACCACGAGGTTGCGGGTTCGCATCCCTGGCCTTGCTCAGTGGGTTAAGGGATCCAGCATTGCCGTGAGCTGTGGTGTGGATTGCAGACGCGACTTGGATCCCGCGTTGCTGTGGCTCTGGCGTAGGCCGGTGGCTACAGCTCTGATTAGACCCCTAGCCTGGGAACCTCCATATGCCGTGGAAGTGGCCCTAGAAATTGCAAAAAAAAAAAATTTTTTTTAAACTTCCCAGTACTAAGGGGATGAAATGGTGGTTGATGGATGGAGCAAATTTAAATAAAATACGTTGTAATTGGAGGACCATGTGCATTTGTACTTTTTAAGATAAGCAGTCATTATAAACATAAAAAATTACCTTCTCTTGATAATGGTATTATAAACATTACTTTCTGGGGAGAATTAACATACTTTTTGGTCAGTGTTATGAATTTTTCAGAGATGGAGACAATAGCAGATAGTCATTTTTCTCATATTAAAGGAAGAGAAAATATCTCAGGAACTTAGGAAATAAACATTGATTTAAAAGTAGTGTGTATGCTTTGAACTGCTTCAGAATAACAGTGATCACACAGCCAATTATGTAATTATGGAAACAGGTATACCTTAGTTTTCTCATTTGTTAAATGGCCTAATAGTAAAGTAATTGTGGGGATTAAGTGAAATGACGCACGTGAAAAGTTGAGCACAGTGCCTGTACAGGGCTCATGCTCATGACAAATGTTGCAGATTAGGGTAAAATAAATGGAGTATCTAGGTGTTCTGATTCCTTAAGTTTATTACATGGAAATTTGTTCATTTATGAAAATTAGCTGAAGCATAGAGTTTATTTCCTTTGGGACACCTGTTTGTGTTGTTTTTCCACTCAGCCTCCGCCGTTTTGGGTCTCAAACACATGCTGTCTTCTGCCATTCTATCACGTGAATGAAAAAATAGTCTTAACTGACTCCTGCTTTTTCTTATTTATGGATTTCCTATCCTGTTTCTTTTTTATCTGCTCTAATTAACGTGAATCGTAAATTGACATTTTTCAGTAGTTCAGAAATGGCTGCCCATCAGTGTGAAGGTTGACGCCAACAGGAAATTTCTGGTAGTCTTCTCTTGTCTGTTCTCTTTCTTGCCCTTTCTCCTATTTCTGCAGCTTATCTCTTCCTCTATCCTAAAATTAGGATATTTAATCTGGTTTGTGACCATTTTCCTTACTGTTTTTTCCTGCCCATTCTATTTTTGCTTTGTGCCCTGTTAATCTCCTTTATCTTCCTTTTCTCCTCTGCCTTTTATCCCTTCATGGATGCTCTGGCCCACCCTCTGTATTTCTAGAAACTTGGGGTCTTTCTTGGTGTGCTACATGAGTGGGGATGTAATAGGAATTCCTAATGTACATTTCTTGAAGAGCACAAGCTGTTATATTTTTATCTCCTCTACTGCCTTCTTAGGTTGAATGTATGATGTTGACAATCTTAGTACAGGTGGTAGGTTTTAGAGTAGGTGATGCATCTTTTGACCATACATTGGGGAATGTCTGTCCTTCTTATACTCTTTTCACAATTTCCATTTTTACAGTTTGGGGAGAAATCCTAAGTACTGTATTACTTGATCCCTGCCCAGAAGTTTTGCTTTCTGGTTTATCTGCCTGCAGGGAAAGCAATTTCCTGCTTAGAGAGACGTTGTGGCCTAGGGAGAGGAGAAACGGGGCACTCTTTGAGACTGGATATCTCTTCTCAGGAAGAGGATCTTCCGCTAGATCTCACTTTCTGTCTCCTGACCCTGAGGTCTCTTTTGTTAGTTTTTCCCACTGCATATGTCACTCTGGTTTACCAACTGCCATCTTTTCTCATCCTAAGAGATCTTTCCCCCAGCCACATTCTTCCCTTGTGTTACTTTCTCTTGTTCTGAACATATTAGAATTTTGTAAAGAATAATCTTTACTCTTGGCCTTTATTGGCTTATTTTCTTCTTAATTTTTTAGACCCTGACTTTTTTGCTCACTATTTTCTTGAACATTGCTCTTTCAAAGGCATTTTAATTTATTTTATTTTTTTGCCAAGCCAGGGATCAAATCTGAACCACAGCAGTGACCACGTCAGGTCCTTAACCTACTAAACCACCAGGGAACTCTGTCTCAAAGGCATTTTAAAACCTTGTTGCTAGAGGTCCCTGGTAGCCTAGCAGTTAAGTACTCAATATTGTCACTGCTGTGGTTTGGATTTGATCCCTGGCTTGATAAACTTCTGTATGCCATGAGTGTGGCCAAAAAAAAAATCTTGTTGCTAAATTCAGTGGCTTTTTTTGGTGGTCAGTGGTTTTGGCCACATTTAGCATTGACAGCTTTGTTGAGGTTTTTCTCTGTCTTTAGCTTCTTTGAAATTCTGTATCACTGATTCTTCTCAGATATATGATTACCTGCTTATCTCTTCCTGTATCCTAAAATTCCATAATTTTCTCAAGAGCTTCCTTGGATCTCTTTCTCCTCTTTGCTTTCTTCTTTGGCAACAAAATAGTTTTGGTTTTGTTCTGGAGTTGATAGTTTCGTAGGGGAGCAGTTTCCAGTCTCCATTTCTACTCATGTTCTTGTGTCCACAGGCCTGCGTTTCCAGCTGTTGGCCAGCTGCCTCTGTGTAGCACTTGGGCATCTGTCCAAAAGGTTGCCAGCTTTCTGTCTCTGTGTTCCAGACTTAGGCTAATTCCAAAGTGATGCTATTCCAAACTTATCCTCCTTGTAGTTGCTGAAGCTTGAAATCTGAGGGACCATGATCACTTGGACTCCTTGTTGTTGGGTTTTCTGTTTTTTTTTTTTTGCGTGTGTGTGGTTTTGGTTTTTTTTTGGCTGCACTCATGGCATGCAGAAGTTCCTGTGCTAGGGTTCGAACCCTCGCCACAGCTGTAACCAGAGCCACAGCAGTGACAATGCTGAATCCTTAACCTGCTGAGCCACCAGGGAACTCCAGGGTTTTGTGTGTGTGTTTTTTTTAATAGCCCCAGCCATTTTTTGTTTTTTATTTTCATTATACCTGTGTATTGTTGACTTCAAAAAAAAAGCACAACCTAAAAGTTGAAAGTTAAGGTTTTTTTTTGTTTTGTTTGTTTGTTTTTTTGTCTTTTTAGGGCCATATCTGCAGCATATGGAGGTTCCCAGGCTAGGGGCTGAATTGGAGCTGTAGCTACTGATCTACACCACATCTCATGGCAATGCTGGATCCTTAACCCACTTATCGAGGCCAGGGATCGAACCCGAGTTCTCATGGTTGGTAGTTTGGTTTGTTATCCACTGAGCCACTGGAACTCCAAAAGTTAATTTTTATTTGAGGCAAAATGAGGACTTAAGCCCAGGAGGCAGCATCTCAGGTAACCCTGAGAAAACTGCTCCAGGGAGGTGAGGTGGGAGCTAGGATATGTAGGAGTTTTGCAACAAAGGGCAGGAAGTGGGAACAAAGATTACTGTTAATAACAGAATGCTAGATACCTCAAGGAATTTAGGGCTTTTCTGTGTATGGGAAGATGCAGTGGTCTGGGCTCACTGAAATCGTTCCTTTGATATTCGTCTTGGCTGTCTGGGGCCAAAATCCTGTGTTTTCGCAGCCTGAGTTTTCTCAGGGCTCACCCCTGGAAGTGGCTGCGGTTTGAGGGCTGCCCAATAGATCACAGGTATTCTCTGTTTCCTTCTTGAGTTCCCTCAGGGCTCAGCTTTGGAGGTGACTGCAGTTGCTGGTGACTGGAACATCCACTGTTTACTGATCCGGCAGGCAGATTTTATTTCTCAGAATTCTCTTGTATATGCAGCATGACATCACTGTTTTTTTTGGTTTGTTTGTTTTCTCCCCACTGCCACTATGTTAGTTTTGTGTTATTATGTGCTTGGATTTATTCATTATCCAGCTTTTCGTGCTCTCCATACTCCTCTAGGTGACTAGTCTTAAAGTAAGCTCTCATGATATTTTTCCTATCTTAGTATTTACTGATTCCCTTTTGCCTGTAGAGTAAAATCTAGGCTTTTAAGTTTAGCATTCCAGGCCTGGTCTGTGGTGGAGTCAGTGTGGATGGAAAGAAAGGATGAAGGAGGTTTGATATGCGACTCTAGGTGTGGGAGGTACAGCCCACTCACTAGTCAGAGAGCTCCATGTTTTGAGCTTAGATTTCTAAGAGACTGCTGACACCACCCCATCTGAAACGCACTGGCTTCTAGTAGCTATGTCCTTGTAGCGCTTCTCCTATATTAGGAATCCTCTCCCCCAGAAACCAACAGGTCTCAGTACCCTCCCTGGGCTTAGGTTCTTCTAGGTCTTGTCATCATTTCTTGGTTCTGCATTTGTTCTGGTTATTTTCTACCACCCATAAGGCTTCCTCTGCAGAGGAGTTCTTGCAGTTCCCAATATCAAAAAGGGATTGATTTAAGTGCTGGTGTAGTTGGGATAACTCCAGATGCTTGTTAATTTGTTCATTCCATCCTAGGAGGGACCTTTACGACCTGTTCTGGAATACATTGATCTGGTCAGCAGTGATGATGAAGAGCCTAGCACCTCTCATCTTGAGGTAAGTACTTTACATTTGATTTGCATTTCTTCACTTTCAGCATCTAAGAGGCCCTCTGTAGAGAGAGCGATCAACTCAGTAATGGCTGTGTTCAGGTGCTGTTGTGCTTTACAGAATGGCCCTTTTCTGTTAAAGGGGCAGTAAGAAGTAGTCCAAGGGGTCCTTTGCCCAGAAGATCCCCTACTTCCAGCTTTGATCCTCTGCTTTCCTTGAGGATGAGAAAGGATTATGTGCCTTGGAGATGATATCTGATAAAAGGGAAATGGAATAAAAACTGCAAGCTTTTTGGCTCCCTTCTCCTTTCCCGTCTCTCCTCATGTGCCCTGTAGAACCGGATCCTTTTCTTCCAGAACCACGTGGCTACAGGAAATTTGTTTTATCTTAGAAGAAAAGATAGATAAAGATTCTTCAGGAATGGGATGCGGGGAAGGGTTCCAAGTTATTCAGACATCATTCCTTTTAAGCTCTTCTGCCTCCCTCATATTTGGAGTTTTCTCTCTTAACCTTTGATTTATTGGTTGTAGATTTGACCTTAAACGAAGACTTCCCTGACTCTGAGAAACCAAACTAGCTGAGCCCTTTGTAGCAATCTTGTCTTTGATTTGTCTTAGCCCAAATTTCTACTAATAGATTGTTTTTGTGATGGATTAGGAAACGCCCAGCTATGTGTTGAGGGTGGCCGGAAGAAGTCTTGCTCCATGATGTAAGCGATTGAGACTTGGACTTATAGTTAGAATACCTAGGTTTTAGTCTCAGCTTTACTCCTTGTTAACTCTCTGAATTTGGGTAAACTAAGTAGCCCTTTAATCCTAGTTTCCTTATCACACAAGAATAATGCGGTGATACCTACCTCACAGGGTTGTTGTGAGGATAAAATAAGGTAACAAATATATACATAAGCTCCTTGAAAACTGTAAACCGTTAAGTAGAGCCATGCAGTTGAAAGTTTTGTTACTCATGGAGAGTGGATGAGAGAATTTTTAAAGGGACTTAAAATGTGACTCTGCAAGGGGGAACTTTTAGAAAAGTTTTTTCTTCTCAGTGGACCTTTGTCCAAGTCTTTCTCCCGTTATTAACTTCTACTTGTTGACTTACAGATGTTGAAGGGGATTTTTAAAAATTGTTGCCAGTAGTCTTGCTACCTCTTCTAGCATGGGAACGAGCAGCCGGCTAGGATGGCATCGTGAACTGGGCTTGTTTTTGCTCTCTTTTTTCATAGACAGTGCCAGTTTAATGCCAGTAGTTGGCTTGGGCCTTTGGGGTGGTGAAGGTTGTGGATTTGACGTCTTTGATCCCCTTGCTGACTTGTAATGGATCGCATCTTTCACTGTTAATGATGATAGTTTAAAAATTGAGTTCTACTTACTGGACATGCATCTCTGCACTTGAAAGTTACTATATTAAAAGCCTATTTTTTTTCTCCCTTGGTTTCCTTGTTCATGTGGATAACTCAGAGCACACCTGTGTCTAAGGCGCCATCCTCTGAGAGTCATCGCCCAGGGATGTGCTCTGGCTGCAGTGTCCCTCTTCCCATTGGAGACAGCAGCGCCTCCTCTGGGGACTGCACCAGCAGTCCACAAAAGATAGCTTCCCAACCTTCTTCTGTTGAGAACCCATTGGAGAACCAGACACATGATCCCAGTAATTCAGATACTAAGATCTCTGAGACAGAGACATCACAAAATAACCAGATTCTGCCTTCGCCTCCACTTCTGGTTCCCCGAGAATCTTTGGCCTCTTCGGAGGTCAAGGAGGACTTACCTGTAGAGTCTTCAGCTCCCCAGCATGGGCAGGATGCCATCCTCTATCTCCAGACACAAGTGGCCGAGATGTCCCGAGTGATCCGTGACCTGCAGTCCAGGAGCTGTTTCAGATTCCATCACTCTAGGCCAAGTGAGAGCTCCTCAGCTCCCTGGGACGTCTCTGCCTCCAGGGAAGAACACGTGTCCACAGCTGAAGAGGAGGCCGAGTGCAGATCCCCATCAGCCGATGACAGAGGGCAGCCAGCAGACCCCAGTCAGTCTAGTTTCACAGGTCTCCTGAAGAGAATGGAACAAAGAGGTGTGATAAAGAGAGTGACATTGCAGGCCGAAGCAGAACCCTATGATGGGAAACCTGACTGTGTGACCTCTAAAAAGCGTTTGGTTCCTCCACTGCATCCTCTTCTGAAAATTGCCACCACGGAGGTTTTTAAAGACCCTGCTGATTGTCATCCTTCTTCCTTCATGGGACACAGGGTGTATCCTGTGGCCAAGGACACCTCTCCCTTCCAGCCAAATCCACCAGCTGGGGGCCCCATTGTTGAAGCGTTAGAGCACAGCAAGAGAGGGAGCACCACCTCGCCTCTGGACTCTACCTCCAAAGAAATGGAGGTCATGGGCTGTAGATTCTACCACGCTGCCTCCATCGCAGCCCGAGCTGCTAGCTACATGGCCTATATGACTCAGTATCAGCGTAAACTCTGGGAAGACATGGAGGATCTGGTCCATGACCCAGAGTTTGATCGCGGGAAAGCAAGGTGTATAATATCTGATGGTATGGATGCCGGCCTTTGGCAGCTTTGCACCACGAGGGACATCATGGACTCTGTAGTCAGAGTTATGGCAATGGCAATAGACTACAGAAGGCAGGCTTGGCTTCGACTCACATCTCTCACTAAGAAGACCCAGGAGAAGATCTCACACTTGCCCTTTGATGGTACCTCCCTCTTTGGACAAGATGCGAATGCTGTTGTTGCAGAAGAAAACAGTATAAAAGAAAACGAGTATAAAGACCACAGCAAATACTACAGTCAACACCGCTACTTTTATGGGCACGATCAGAAAGCCCATTATCACAGTAGAGGCCACTCCAGAGGGGATTGGTACAAACCTCGAAACCACCCCTACAGATATAGGAAGAAGGGAGACTCTCCAGAGCGCCACAGTTACAAGAACTGATAACCCTTCATGGTCTGCAGTGTGGCTGTCCGAGAGCCAGCTGTTTCTCCTGCCCTTCCCACTCACAGGACCTACAGGCCAGAAGTCACCTCAGAGACTGAACGCATGTATGGAGTTATCACAGCTGGCATTTGAATTGTAGACTTTTGGAATGAGGTAATTAGTAAAGAGACTCATGCTTCGTTGGCCGGGTGAGCAGTAGAGACTTTTGGGTAGGGCTGGACAGAGGCTTACCCATTATTTCTAGTCCAAAAGAAGTCTAGAGGAGGGTGCTCAGAAATCTGAGTTCTCTTGTGATGAAGGAAAAATACAAAGATTTCTTTCTTCCTCAGGAAAATCTTAGTGGTAACCTGAGGATAGCAGATTTGGGGTTTGGAAATAATCTACCATTAGGTCTCTAACACCAGAGGCAAATCCTTCCTTTTTAGGTCATCAGTGCTTCCTTGTTTAGGCTTCAATTTATCAAATCCTCACAAAACGACAAATCTGCTGTAATCTCTCTATGTCAGGATGATCAACTCACCAGGGGTTCACACTGCTCTCCAGCTCTGGGAGGCTTCAGGATCAGACTTGAAGCCATACAACAAGAACTGTAATTCAGACCAAACTTTGCCAATCCAGTTTGTACCCAGTAGGATGGCTGGATGTTACAGGTGTGTTGTGGACACAGCCAGAAGACGACTGTCCTGCCTGTGACATCGCTGTAGAAATTGCTGCAGTAATGCCCTGTCGTCAGCAGGACAGATGACGGCTGTACTGTCACTACCCGGAGCTGCAAGCTACGGGTGAGAGTTCTCTGCAGTTGGCACTGCCAGGCTCTCATCTGCTGACAGGCTGTGAGACCCAGTCCTGGTGCTCTCCCAGGATCGTCTGGGCCCTTCACCAAGATGACCTTCTTGACTCCCTTCTGCACTTTTTTGAGCTGATAATTTATCACACTCCAGATACAACAAAGATAACACAGGCTATTGCCCTGGAAATAAAGGATGTTACATCATCCAGGCATGCATATCTGAGCTCTTGAAAGAGCAAGAACCAAACATGCCTGACAGCCTGGTCCTCTAATGGTAATAAAGAGGGATGCCATCAATCTAGACGTTCCTGAGAAATCCTTGTGATTTAACATGAAACTGGAGGTGGTAAAGAGAACGCCCTACACATTCACTTTCTGGATATCCATCAACAATTTCTTGAGAATCTGAAGTCAAGACTGCAGTGACCCGTTCTTGATTTATTGGTCCCTTAATCTAGTCAGACTCCTGCTGTGAGAGATGACTCACCTTTTTGTTCCCAGTTCTTCCCATTACTCTTTCTCCTCCAGACTGGCACTGGCAGCAGATAGCTCAGTTACATGGCCCACAGCATCTTTAGTCTCCAGGCAATGGCTATATGGCGTCCCAGCCCTGAGACCTTGGTCTTTGCAGCCTGACTTCAGAGATGGAGAAAATGCTAAATTGGAGGGGTCTGCATATGTCATCTAGTATTATTTGCTTTGCCAAATAGAAAAAGTTTTATTGACAGGCTTACAGTTTTGTAATTTCCTGGTTTGTCAAACATCTGCATTTCTTTTTCATCAGCTTGAGAACAGTATTTTGGGTCTCCTGTTAGTGGACTGACACACTGTTTTGGGTTTTGTGTGGTTTCTATTTCCTGCAGGAACAGTGGTGATCAGCGCTTTCTCTGATGCCCCACTTTTTCATAGCTTATTGGAAGTGCATTCCCTCTCCTCCTCATAACCATAGTCAGCACCCTTTGTGTCGACTTTTCTTCGTCTCCCTATTTGTGCTGTAGAGTTTGAAGATGCATATATCCCTATTTGAAGTTTTTTTATTTTGTCAGATAATTTCAGGGTTCTGTATTGACTCTGTTTGTCCTATTTGTAGATAAGCTTAATCTTCAGTCTTGGTAGAGTCTCCTCTTGGCAGATTTGGTCAAGTCATGTCTAGAGTTAAGATTTAACCTTGAATTTTTCTATATTTTTCACAAAGTTTTGCTTCTGCTTTTTTAGGTCCATGCCAGTGCTCTAGAAACTGTCTTTTGAATTGAACCCTAGAGCATTGATAACTAACTGAAAAGAAGCAAGGGCCTAAGAACTCACAGATTTTATAGCTGATGCTGGCCACTGCACCAGTTCACGGTCTCTGCCCCTGGATGTGACGCTGTACTTCATTCTGTGAAAGGATCAGCCACCAGGGACCTTGCTGGGGAGGGAGGCCATGCTGCCTTTCTGTATGGCTGCCCTTAGTTCCCAGTAGTGAAGGCTGCTTTGGACAGCTCCCACTTTGCCATTTCTCCCCTTCCCTGCCCTGAATTAGATGCTGGTCACAAACTTGATGATTTTTGAGATTATTTTCCAGAAATCAAACCAAAATAAATGGTACTTGAAGATCTGATTGTCTGAAACTGCTTTGGCATTTCCACTTAACATGCTTCTCCTTTTAAGTTTTTTTTAAAATTTTAAATTGTGGTTAAAAAAGACATAACCTAAAGTCTACCATCATAACCATTTTTAAGCGTATAGTTGAGTCATGTTGACTATTCCCACTGTTGTGCACTTCCTCCTCTCCTAAATGTTTATGACAGCACTGCTGTTTTTTTTCCTTTGTATTATGTTGCTCAGTTGTAAAGATAACTAATTAAAAAGATAAGTAATGTTGCTGTACCACTCTCTAACTGATGTGCCCAAGCACCTCCAGAGACTTTTTCCTAAAAATAAAAAGGTATTGAGGAATCATGGAGTTGGTAGTCAGGTGGCTACTAGCTTCTGAAGGGTTTGGTGGTTGCATAGGCTGGGGCAGAACACTGTAGAGTGGGAATGGGTTTAGCTGTAGATGGGTCTCTTGACTATAGAAGAAACAATATCCTTAACCTGTTTTTGTTATTTTAAAGTCTTTGTCTGGCATACTTGAATGATGATGGTGTCATAAGCTAAAATGGTGACTTGGTCTGGGGAAACAGCCCTGCAGTAGTGTATGGAACTCATTCGTAGTCAGGGAACAGGTGTTTACCTCCCGTCTGCCCTGTGCAGAGCCTTTGGCAAGATTCTCCCCCTTGCGTTTGAATACCTCTAGGCTTTCTAGGAGGCCTTGGAACCATCACAGGTTGATTTGGTATTCTCAAAAGGGATGCATCTAATGATCCTTTTTCTTCAAAGTGTTACTGTTTGACTACACATAAAATGTATGCGGAGACAATATGGTTTCTTGTAGTTACTGTGTGTACGTAGAAATACTGTTTCCATTAATTGTTCTATCAAGTGCCTTTTTAAATTTCATGCTGTTGTTAAAAACAACATTTAAATGTCTTGCATATGTTGCTGGTGATATTTATGTGAATTCTGTACATTGATTTTTAATCTCATAGCAGTTTATTCATCATCTATACAATTGCACTATCTAAATGTACTTCTTTTGAGTGTTAGTTTTCTTTTCAGCACTGTTGATCCATTTCAGAAGGTTGTATAGTATGACTATTTAAATAACTTCACAATAGTTATTAGTGATTGGCTCAGTTTTCTGGGCATCGTGGCAGCTTTGTTTTCTATCTGTAGGTTCTAGGTTCCTGATTGAATCATTTGTCTCCTATCTAATCTCATTTTTTGCCATGGTAACACACATATTTGATAAGTGGATGTGTTTACATGGTGAGAAGAAACAAAGACATTAGGATAAAGCGGTACATTTGCTGACACTTTATCTTTTTTCTTTTTTTAGACTTTGTGACAGCTTCCTCATCAGTGTACTTACATTTAGACTTATATATTATTATTATTATTGTTGTTGTTGTTATTGTTATTGTGTGGCTGTTTATCAGTATAATTCCATTTATTTATGTAGCCCTCGAAATGATACTTCGAGGGGATCATTAACTCAGGCTTCTTGGGTACTGTTTTAGTATATTACATTGGTGTTTTACTAATAATATACTGAATGGTACCTAAGTGACCTGACTGATAATGTCCTTAAGGGCCTGCCTGCTACATCCAAGATAACCTCTCAGGTACTGTAAACAAGGAGGCTGGAACAGACACAAGCCAGAATCCCTTCTAGCTGTAAAATTTGATACAGAGTTAAAAACCCCACCCTGTCTTCTTGAGGACATGATTAATTGACTGGGATTCTGGTAAAGGTTAGAAATTCTGTGTTAGATCTTCATAGAGATAGCTTAAAGATTGCAATAACAAAACTTTTCTTGTTTAAATGGGAGGCATGTTTTGCCTAGACTTGTACTGTTTAAGTTGCCTTGTTTCTATAAAGGTACCCTTCCTTCCTTAGTGTTAGGGGCCCGTCCAGTCATTGATTGTGGTATCTGTGTGCATCTCCTGCATGCCATTCAGTTGGTTGGAACCATTCTGTATAGTTCTTCATTAGTGTTTCCACCAATCATGTCTTCGTTTTTCACTTAAGAAAACATGCAGGTGGAAGTTATCTCTAAACTGATGATGACCACTGTATTGAATGCAAACTTTTTTGTTATTTTTCCAGATATTATAAGTTTTTTATGCCATTAATATATATT
Organism: Sus scrofa; assembly: GCF_054392235.1. Lineage (NCBI taxonomy): Eukaryota > Metazoa > Chordata > Mammalia > Artiodactyla > Suidae > Sus > Sus scrofa. The sequence goes on along the minus strand of NC_139389.1, from coordinate 37,314,443 downwards.
ATGGAATTCTCCTTCCTGGAGGAATGATGAGCATAATATTGTTTTATTAAATCTTTTTTTCTTGAATTGATTAGTGGGATGATATTTTTGTACTACTCTGTTTTTTCACTTGCTTGACTTTGTAGGAATGAGAACCTTTTTTTATAGTAGTGTTTGGTACCACTGAGATATCTCATCACTGGAAATTATGTTTGCTTCTGGTGGGCCATATCTGGAAGTGATCACAGTCCAGCCATGTCCTTTTGATGTTAAACATGTCAGTTATTTCATTCTTTGTATTGATCTTTTCTTCCCCTTTATGTAACACCTCTTTCTAAAAGGGTGTCTGGTCTTCCTTAATCTCCTTGTCGATTATACTTTTCATTACCAGTGTATCCTAGCCAGGATTTTGATGTGGCTTTGTAGTTGTATGTTTAAATACAATGCCTTCAGCATTTTCTAGTTTTTGCTTAAAAATGTCCCCTCCCCGCCTTTTTTTTTTTTTTTTTTTTTTTTTTTTTTTTTTTTTTTAATGTGGGCAGTTCAGTCTTATTATCAGTTTGGCTATTGAACTTTCACCAGTTTTTAATGCCTTCTTATTCCATGGTAGTATTTTCTCATTTCTGTATAGTCCTTATACAAATATATTATTACATGTAGTCTGTTGTTAGTTGTATCTTTTCATTCTCATAAAAATTTTAAGCTCATCACCATGAATTTATAGTACAGCCCTGACATATGCCCTATCTTAATCGGTTTTCTCTAGGTGGTTAAGGCTTTATTGGTTTTGTTGAGGTAACTGTCTATTTCAGATGGTCCATTGGATTTTCTGATGCCTTGTCATTTCAACAAGAGTTCTCAGGTTGTCTGTAGTTTCTTTTAGGACTTCGGAGATCTCTCAAGTTGTATTGAGTTTTCTAATATTCCCGAGTAGTATGTTCCTTGGTAGTGAAAATAAATGCTTTATATCTGGCGGTATTAAAAAAATTGTTCTTTGACCTTAAATGCTTCAAGTCTTAGGAGTTCTGTTAGTCATCCCTTTGTAAGACTAAACTCACAGGCTATTTTTCCTATGAGCTATCCTGTGCTGTTTCCTTTCATTACCCACTTATAAGGGCGGCTCTGTCACAGCATTCAGTTTTAAGGGCTACAGTTAGACCTCTTGTTATCTGTGATGGCCTTGGCTCACAAGGTAGTGATGTGCTAAAATAATTTTCATGTTCGTGGTCCCTTTATCTGTACTGCTTTTGTTTAATGAGGTGACAGAGATGTAGGTGATTGGAGAAAACATTTTCCAGGTTACTAAGCACAGCTTTAGATTCAGTTCCATGTTTTAAGACTTATTTAATTACATTAAGCTGCTTGCTTCTAGTTGTGCAGCCCACTCCTTTCTGTCTTGGATAGAATATAGTTTATTTGTAATCGGTCTCATTTAGAAGCTTAGCACAGAGTTGGATGCGTGTTGGTCTTTGTTTAATGGCTTATAACCACTTTTACTTTTTTTTTTTTTTTGGTCTTTTTGCCTTTTCTAGAGCCGTTCCCACGGCATATGGAGGTTCCCAGGCTAGGGTTCTAATCGGAGCTGTAGCCGCCGGCCTACACCAGAGCCCTAGCAATGTGGGATCCAAGCCGTGTCTGCAGCCTACACCACAGCTCATGGCAACGCCAGATCCTCAACCCACTGAGCGAGGCCGGGGAACGAACCAGCAACCTCATGGTTCCTAGTCAGATTCATTAACCACTGAGCCACAACGGGAACTCCTGCTTTTACTTTTGACAAGAATGTATTTTGACAGATCTTGGAAGCTCCTTGATAGTATTGGCTTTAATTGTTGTCTTCCTACTAGAAGGAATGGAGGAAAGAACCTTCCTTAGAGCTTCTATGTACTAGGCTTTGTGCTAGTTGCAGGGTACTCTTGAGGCAGAAATTCACCCTTACTTTGCTGATGAGGAAATGGAACTTATGTCCAGCAACTTGCTCAAATGGTGGAACCAGCTTTGAATATACACTCTTCTCCTCCAAGTCTCAGTTCAGCATTGTACTTAGCTGCCTTTGTTTGTTTTTCAAGGTGCCACTCAAATCTTAACCTCTCTGAGAAGTTAATTTGACAAATACTACCCTTTTTCTTCCCTGGATTTTGTATTTATGGCTCTACTCTAATCCCTTATTACCTGATGTCTTGTAGTAACTAATTCCTGGTTATTTCACTTGCCTGATCAGGAACCCTAACCCTAAAGTTTTGCTGTGCCGGACTAAGGTGATCCTTAATGTGTTGTCGTTGGCTTCGGTTTCATGTATTGCTTATTTGTATCCCATTCATTTTCAGTACTGATCATTTTTATCCTTTTTTAATTTGTTGTACCTTTATTATAATACCCATTTCATTTCAGATATGTGCTTAATTTTTTTTTTTTCTTTTAAACTGGTGTCTTAAGGATATTGGCTTAATGGAAGGAAGGTGGAATTTGAATTCCAGAGACCTTGATGTGGGTATTAATTCTGAGACTCAGTTTCCTACTCTCAAGTGAGGCTATGCCCAGAAGTACTTTGGAAACTTCAGTGCCCAGTATGGATTACTTTCTTTAGTAGTTATGCTGTTTCTGCCCACGTTTGTAGATTTCTTATAACTGTGGGATGGTATTGGATATAAATACAGATATACTTGAAGATGTATTTAATAGTACGTAGTAATTCATTTCATGTTAGCACATCATGTTCCCTATTTACAATTTTTTTTAAAGCTGAGCCATTGATCTACATATAATACAGGCCCAATAAAGGATTGAAAGGCATTGAAAGATGTATTTAAAGTGAAATAGTCTCTTAAGTGCAAGCTAAGAATGCTTATAATAATAAGGAAAAAATAAGATGTAGAATGAAGAGCTAGAATGTGTTGGTATAAGTATACAATTTTTGATGGATGGTGTTTGGTCATTTTGTGTCTCTGTTGGAAACAATCTTTATTTGTAAAACATCCTTTTCATACCTGCTGTGTGCAGGCAGGCTCTGAGGAAGGTCTGAGGATACTGGGAGTTAGGAAGAGATGAATGTTCTCTTAAGGGAAAGAACTACTGGTCATGGAATTGTCCTGTTTGGAGGGATGCCTGGGGTGAGGCATCTAGAGGGGTCAGAGAGCCTTTCCTCACCAGGTGGCTGCAACTGGAGAGGAGCTCATCTGACCAGTGGAGCCACAGGATCCAGGCATTCAGGCAAGGGAATCCGCATGCTGGTGTGAGGAACAGCATGTTTCTGATTTCAGAAGTGGAAGGAATAGCCTTTATGGTCACAATTGAAGGAGGTTAGGTTGAAGAAAGGATAAATTACCCCTGAAAATGTAATGGTTTCTACCTGCTGAGCGCACTAAGCTTGTAGAGCCGTTACTAGTGAGGTTGTAGAAGTAGTCTTTCTGGAAGTTGGTTTGTCTATCCTGGACACCTAGGTTCCTTTTCTTCCTTGAGCTGAGCCGAAGGAAGGCTCTGGATTAGGCTCCTCTCAATGCAGGGATGGCTCCAGCAATGGATAGGAGCTAGGGCCCTGGTGCCCATGAGCAGAATGCTGCTACTCATGGGCAGGGACACCTGGGCCAGGGGTCCTCAGTGTGCCTGGATGTCGTGCCTTCCTTGTGTGTGGCCTGCAGATAACTTGAGGATGGACTTGGGCAGAAGGAGGGGTTTTCTTTAAGCTGTTGCTTCATTGGAGTTTGCAGATGTGGCGTTGAAGCAGGGCCTGTGAGCCCTGTGCCAGTGGCATCTCCAGCAGCACCTGGAACACACGTTGTCAGCTTGCTTTTTGCGTTTTCTCTGCTTGGAGTATCTTTCCTTGCTCTGGTTGCCACATTCACCTCTTCTCTCTCCACAATTCATCCTTTTTCTTCCTGTGCTAGAGGTAGAGCAGTGGCACTTAGGGCTAAAGCATTGTAATTCCTCTTTGCTTTGTCACAGTTTCACATTAGGAGATCATTAACAGTTTCCCTAAGCTCCAAGGTTGCTTTTTGGAGGGGGTTGGGGGGGTTTGTATCAAAGGAGAATCAAAGTTATTCTTCCTAGGAGGGGATTTTTACTAGTATAGATATTGGCAATTTACCCAAAAGACAACGTTGGAAGAGTCTTCTTTAACAGGTTTGGTGGTATTAGCCTTCTTAGCTGAGTAGTACTTTACAGAATGGGGTATAACTATATGTATGTTTTAAAATTTGTTCGTATAAAGCGTATGTTCTATGTACTTTGTATTTGTAAACAATAACCAGTTTGGGGGTGGGAAGGAGTTTGCTTTGTACAAAGAGTTTTCTGGTTTCAAAGTTTTGCTGCTGGAGATGATAAATAAATATTGTACTGCTTTGCTGTGTTTCTCTCTTCTACTCTATTTGTATTTGAATATAAAATTCCTCAGAAAAATTGTTGTTTTTCAAAATGTTCTTTGGGGTATGGTTTCAATTATAAGTGGGATACAAGGGGATTCTGGTAAACAGAACTTATTCTGGGGGCGTAAACCTTATCAGACCTAACTGCAGACTGCAGCTTTGGAATGAGCAATAATAAGCAGGCTTTGAAATTTGAGTTTGTGTGAAGGAAGGCAGTTGTTTCAGGAATTGCATTCAGACAGGTGTATTAGATGAATATGGTGATAATTTTCAAAGTTAATTCATTCCGCTTTTGCAGTTGGTTGCATCTTTGAGTTTTCTTTGAACTCGGAACCCCTTACCCAGGAGATGCAGATGTCGGAGGGGATCTTCCAGTGCTGCCCCTGTGACGGATCAATGCTAGCCTACATGCAGGGAGGTATCAGTACAGTAACCCTGCCTGAGGCTGTTCTGTCTGTGTCGCCTCCTCTACATTCCTGTCCCCCTCATGCCCACCCCAGTTTCATCTTTTCTTATTACTAGCTTTTTCAGTAGCCATAAAAATACCTTTGGTGAGTCAGATGGGGAGCTGGGTTGTTGTGACCACCTGTCTGATTAATAACTGATATTACAGAGGGCTTTCTTCTAGCTTGTATCCCCTCCTGTGTGGTAAAAGGAGAGTTCAGTGACTCTAGGCGTATTTCTATCAAAGTAATTGTGTAGAAAATGCCAAAGTTGATAGCTTTGTTACTTAAGAACCTAACCTTAACCCTAAAAAAGAAAAAAGAAAAAAAAAACTCTCTAGACAGAAATGACTACTTTTATCATTTTGATTTATAGCCTTCTAGATTTACTTAAATATTTTTATCGTAAAATGGGTTCATTTTCACTTAATAAATATAAATGATAGGAGGAAAAAAAAAGGTTGAAATGTATACAGATTATAGCTTCATTAGTGAATGCGATTTTGTGCCATGTCATTAATTATTTAATGATTTTGTTTGCATTTATTTTACAGTTCACATAGCAGTTCAGTTTCATAGCAGTGTTAGAAATTGTAATAGTTTCCAGGAAATCTTTGTTAGCTCATTAAACTTGATTAGTATATGAATGTGTTAAGTGCTTTGGTAAAAATTTTGCTTAAGTAGTAGAGTTCTCATTGGACATTATTCCTGATGATCTTTTATGATCAGGATTGTGAGGTTATGGTCAGAACTGGCTTCAGGTTCAACTGAACTGATTTGGAGTTTGAAGTGGTTATTGGTCTGTAGCAAAGGGATTAAAAAATCAGGACAGTGCAAATGGTTTTTCACAAGGTAAAGTTTGTTCAGTAATGAGACTGCTAAGGGAAATTTTGAAATGAAAAGACACAATGCTGACCATTGCTGTTAGTTCCTTTTTAAAAATGCCTTTGGCAAAATAAGGGAATGCTGTATCAGGCTTTCGTCCCATCTCCCATCCCAATTATGGAGACCCACTGAACTCTACTATTCCAGATTAGCTATCATAAGAAAGCCCTCTTCCTTTCCTGCCCAAGTTTAATATTTCCAGACTTGGAGTTTTTGCCGTAACTCTACCAAGCTCCAGAACAAAAGAATTCTTGCCTACTTTTCCCTCTTTTGTGCTTGATTCTCATGGATGTGTGCAGTCCAGTTTAATCTGACTGCATTTCTAGGACACAATCCACATTTGCTTTAACATGTTTTACCTCAGGTTTCAAGTAAGAATGTGGAGTACACTGGAAAATAAAAGAATTTCCTAGTGTCCAGGGCTGAGCCAGACAGGGTTGCAGGGGGAGGCTGTATTCACCTGGCTTCTGCTTCTGGAATACCTCTCCTGTACCCAGTGGGACCCTCATCTTGTAACCTCCCAGCTCCTCATCATCCACAGAGTTTTCATTTTAGTCTTTTTTTTTTTTTTTTTTTTTTTTGCATAGGAACTGAACTAGAATCTGCTTTTTAACCTTTTCTGACGAAACAGTTTTCTCCCTAATTTTGTTAGGACCCTGCACAACTTCCCCATTGGGAGGAGGGTGGGTATGGAAGGAAGACATGCAGAAAGAGTGGTTTAAAATACTGGTAGCTAGAGACTCTCCCCTCCCTGGTATATTTCCTAGGACTTGACTGTGCTACTTCCCCAAAATAACTGAGTGATATGTTTTATTGCTGGTCATCTGCTCTCATTGTGGACTCTTTACTGTTACTCTTTAGTAGTATTTCATATGGAAATTAACCCAGGATGATGACAGCAAGTGCTTCATGAAGCAGAGCTTCGGATGCTATGGCTGTTAACATTCTAAGTAAATTTAAAGCCTATCGCTGTTATCACTGAAAGCCAATTCCATTTCTAGCTTAAGGCTGAAAAGCCTGAAAGCCTCACCTTGCCTAAATGCTTATTTAGACTATAAGCTTTGGGAGAGATTCAGCCTCAGAAGAGCCCTGGAATTTTGTGATTTCACCTTAAATTACAGTTCAGCACAGTGGCTCTAACAGAATGTTGGGAGTTCATTCCCAAATCTGACTATTGGCCCCTTTCTGCCCATGTTCCTGATGGCACTGTAGCTTTGGTTCTGCAGTTGGATCATTAATAAGGTGGCCTCCAGTAAGTTTTCCCCCTTGCGTTCCATTTGTTGAAAATTTATTTCGGAACATACTGACTTTGAACTATCTTGTAAACTTCTGTGCAAAATAAGACCTGTGGCCTAATGGGTAAAATCTGTAACATGCATTTTAATATCAGTGATCCCTCTGTTTCTCCACTGCGGACATGTTCTCCCAGAAGCACAGAAGAATGAGACTTAGAGGCCAGCCCAGATTGGATCTCTAACAGTGGAAATCCGAGGGACTTAGCTTTCAGGAGAGAGTGAGTGCTTATAGACAACCTGTCACTCGTGCCTGGCTTTAACCAGGGAGCTTGATCCCAAAACACATGTTTGTGATGCGCAAATATCACATGCTTAATTTTTTTCTCCTTTAAGAGGAAACAGTCTTGTTTAAAGTACTTCCATTTTGTCACTTTTAAATGGCAAAGATTTCAAAGTTGAAGTTCTCCCTTTCTCTAGCTACCATTTCCTTTCATCTACTCCCAACAGATTGTCTCCCAGTGCTGCTTATCTGCTTTGAATATAGGTAGCCAGAGTTCGTCTTTTTTCTCCTTAGAGGAAAACAGAAACTTTCCACCTTAGTGGAGAAGGAAACGAAACACAATTCTAGATGTCTTTTGTTTTCAGCACCAAGGCTGTTAGGTCTTTTGAACCCTTCAAAGTCATGAAAGTTAATGAACAGATCAGCAGAATTACTTGGAATTAACATAAATAATCCTGTTATCAATATGACCATATTGTTAAATATAACCATATAGTTAAATAAAAGATAATAGGCTACTGAAGCTAAATATAAGAAAAATACCTTGAACCTCTGTTCCAGCGCTCCAGAGACACCACCAATCTTGTTGTGCCACAGCAGGAACTCCTACTAAATAGCTTTCTATGGCTATTGTTTATTTGTTTGTCTTTTTAGGGCCATACCTGCAGCATATGAGGGTTCCCAGGCTATGGGTTGAATCGGATCTGCAGCTGCCGGCCTATACTACAGCCAGAGCAACACCAGATCCAAATCGTGTCTACAACCTACACCATAGCTCACAGCAATGCTGGATCCTTAACCCACTGAGCAAGGCCAGGGATTGAACCTGTGTCCTCATGGATACTGTTTGGTTCATTACTGCTGAGCCACAAACTCATGGGAACTCCATGCTATTATTTTTAATAAGATTCATTGTCCTGAGACTTGCAAAAGAACATTTTGAAGTTAGTAGAATGCATCGTACTACCTGGTACAGTGGTCAGAAAATGAATTTGGGACTATTTCCACCCATAGTGACCCAAGAACATTCCCTACTGCAACGATGTAGCCTCATGCCAAAAATACCAATTAGGCCTTCTTATATATATATATATATATATATATGCTCATTTCAGTGGGATATGTTGTGTACTTTTAAATCATGCCTGTGGTTTGATTTGGTTGAGGCCATTCTGTCCAACTTTAGATAAAATTTGGGTTGTACAAATATGACTGGTTTGCTTAAAGACTGATGTTTTAGTTAGTAATACAGTCTTTCTAGTCAAAAAACTTTTTTTTTTTTTACCTTTTTTTTTGTCTTTTTAGGGCCACACCTGTGGCATATGGAGGTTCCCAGGCTAGGAGTCCATTCAGAACTGTAGCTTCCGGCCACAGCAACGCGGGATCCAAGCGGCATCTGCCACTTATACCACAGCTCATGGCAATGCCGGATCCTCAGCCCACTTAGCAAGGCCAGGAATCGAACCTGTGTCCTCATGGATGCTAGTCAGATTTGTTTCCGCTGAGCCATGATGGGAACTCCAAATATTTTTAATAGAGTTTATTTTTGAGAAAAGCTTTAGGCTCACAGCAAAATGGAGAAGAGATTTCCTATAACCACCCCCCAACCCCAACATACACATGTGTAGCTTCCTCATTATCACCTTCCCCACCATAGCAGTAAATTTGTTCTAATCAATAAGCCTCCGTGGGCACATCACCACCCAGGGTCCATAGATTATGTTAGGACTCATTCATGGCGTTAATACATTCTGTGGGTTTGGACAAATGTGATGTGGTATCTACCTTTTTAGTATCATTCAGGATAGATTTCCTGCCTTAAAAATCCTTTGTACTCTGCCCATTCATTCCACCCCCTCACCCCGGCAACCACTGATCTTTTACTGTCATCCTAATTTTGCCTTTTCCAATATGCTATCTAGTTGGAATCATACAGTATGTAGCTTTTTCAGATTGGCTTCTTTCATTTAGTTCAGTGTACTTAGGTATTCTTCCATGTCTTTTCATGGCTTGGTAGCTCATTTGTTTTTCACGCTGAATAATATTCCATCATCTGGATACATACACACAGTTTATCTATCTGTCTGCTAAAGGTACATGGTTGCTTCCAAGTTTTGGCAGTTATGAATAAAGTGGCTATAAAGATCTCATTACACAGGCTCTTTCACCCCTAATTACTGTTTTATTTGCATGTTGTTTTTTTTAGGAAGATCATGTCATCTGCAAGGAAAGGGGTTTTATTTCTTTATTTTTATTTTTATTTTATTTTCCCACTGTACAGCAAGGGGATCAAGTTATCCTTACATGTATACATTTTTTATTCCCCACCCTTTGTTCTGTTGCAGCATGAGTATCTAGACATAGTTTCAATGCTACTCAGCAGGATCTCCTTGTAAATCTAAGTTGTGTCTGATAACCCCAAGCTCCCGATCCCTCCCATTCCCTCCCTCTCCCATCAGGCAGCCAGAAGTCTATTTTCCAAGTCCATGATTTTCTTTTCTGTGGAGATGTTCATTTGTGCTGGATATTAGATTCCAGTTATAAGTGATATCATATGGTATTTGTCTTTGTCTTTTGTCTTTCTGGCTCATTTCACTCAGTATGAGTTTCTCTAGTTCCATCCATGTTGCTGCAAATGGCATTATGTCATTCTTTTTTTATAGCTGAGTAGTATTCCATTGTGTATATATACCCCATCTTCCGAATCCAGTCAACTGTTGATGGACATTTGGATTTTTTCCGTGTCCTGGCTATTGTGAATAGTGCTGCAATGAACATGCGGATTCATTTGTCTCTTTTAAGTAGAGTTTTGTCTGGATATATACCCAAGAGTGGGATTGCGGGGTCATGTGGAAGCTCTATGTATAGATTTCCAAGGTATCTCCAAACTGTTCTCCATACTGGCTGTACCAGTTTACATTCCCACCAACAGTGCAGGAGGGTTCCCTTTTCTCCACACTCCCTCCAGCGTTTGTTATTTGTGGACTTAATCAGTGATGGCCATTCTGACTGGTGTGAGGTAGTATCTCATGGTAGTTTTGATTTGCATTTCTCTTATAATCAGCGATGTTGAGCATTTTCTCATGTATATCTGTATATCTTCCTTGGAGAAATGTCTATTCAGGTCTTTTGCCCATTTTTCCATTGATTGATTGGCTTTTTTGCTGTTGGGTTGTATAAGTTGTTTATATATTCTAGAGATTAAGCCCTTGTCCGTTGCATCATTTGAAACTATTTTCTCCCATTCTGTAAATTGTCTTTTTGTTTTCTTTTGGGTTTGGGGTTTTATTTCTTTTTTGTCCTGTGGTTTTGTGTGTGACATTACTTTGGGGAAATTCTCGGTCATTATTGCTTCAGATATTTCTTCTGTTCTTTTCTTTCTTTCTCCTTGTATTCCTATTTTGTATATGTTACTTTTTTTTTTTTTTTTTAATCATTTCTTGGGCCACTCCCGCGGCACATGGAGGTTCCCAGGCTAGGGTTCGAATCGGAGCTGCAGCCACCGGACTACACCACAGCCACAGCAACGTGGGATCTGAGCCTGAGCTGCGTCTGCGACCTATACCACAGCTCACGGCAATGCCAGATCCTTAACCCACTGAGCAAGGCCAGGGATCAAACCTGCAACCTCATGATTCCTAGTCAGATTCATTAACCACTGAGCCACGATGGGAACTCCAGCATATGCTACATCTTTTTTAACAGTTCTTGGAGATTCTGTTTTGTTTGATTTTTTTCTGTCTTTTGGTTGTGGAGTTATTTGTGGACATGTCCTCAGGCACAGAGGTTCTTTGCTCAGTGGTGTGTGATCTGCTGGTGAACCGTCAAAGCACTGTTCATTTCTGACTTCTTGGTGCTTCTCCCTTAGGGTTTCCCTCCTTGTGACATTACACCTTGGTTTTCCATGTTGTCTGCTTTTTTCCACGGGAGCCTTCAGCCTGTTAATCATGCCTGGTTTGCCATTTTGTGCTTGCTCTGACTCTTCAAACTCTGTTTTTGCCCTTCAGTATCCTTGTAATTTTTTGTTGAAAGGTGCATGTACTGTGTTAGGTAAAAGGAACTATGGTCAGTAGGCCTTCGGTGGTGCAGTGGTGGCTCTGGAGGAGGTGGTGGTGTGCCGTGTGACCAGGTGTCAGCCTTGAATGGCCGGTGCCCCGGGCTGGACCCTCTGCAGTGCTGCTCAGGCCTTCCTCTCATGTGGGAACCATGGCCTGAGTGGCCTGAAATTGCCTCCTTCCCATCTCCCAGGTTGGTTAGGCTCTCATGAAGTAGTTTCTCTTGAGGGCAGGCATGGTTAAGAACAGAACGCTCTGGCATATTTCACAATGCTTACTTTGCTTTCCCCCCTGCGTCGTGAGATTTTCTCCAGTCGTCCCCGTGAGAACCTGGGGGAGGGTAAACTCAAAGAAGAGTGAGGGCCCTCATGACCAGGTCCCCCTGGGGCCTTAGGTCCTCTTAAGACTTGTGCACCCTGGGCTCTCAGCACTCGGTCAGTTACAGCTAAGGTTTTCCCACCCAGCACTGGTTCTGCCGAGGCTTCTGCTAGGTTGTGACTCTCTCTACCAGCCCCACTGTCTCTCCCATCTTTGCTGCCCCCACTTACATACACTAACCTCGCTTCTCTGGAGGGTCTAAGAAGAGCTGTTGCCTCTACAGTTTGTTCAGCTCTTCATTTGCCCTTGGGATGGAGTGGCCACTTCTAAGCTCCTTCCTCACATCTTGGGTCAGAAACCAGAAGTTACATCTCTTCTTTTTAATGAGTAATTTCTCTTACATAAATGCTGTCCAGGCATTGCTGAAAAAACCAGAGCCAGATGTTGGTGCTGTTAGACCTTCTGGGCCTTGGCATTGCCTCACAGGCTCAGAGCAAGGTGGTGCCAAACCTTTCACTATCCAAAGGACTGTAAAGTAAATAATGGTAGGTAGGTAGGTTATGTAACTTTTCGAAAACTAAAGATGCTGGTGGGTGATTGGCTGACCTACAAGATACCACAATTTTAAAATATAAAACACACAGGACAGGTTCTTAGAAACTTGATGATGATAAAAGTAAATCATTCTTTAGTAACTCTTTGGTAAATGGATATATGTTATCCCAAAGCTAATTTTGTTAGCTAAAAGGAATGAAAACTGGTTTTTCAATTATAGGCTAATGTGAAGCATAAAGACCATATTGACCATCAGAAGGATAAAGTCGCCTTAACTTTGGCTCGTTTGGCCCGCCATGTTGAAGTGGAGAAACAGCAGAAAGAAGAGAAGAATAGAGCTTTCAGGGTATGTGGCTGTTTCAGTTGATCTGTTATCAAATTATGGAATTGCTTGTAAGTTAGAGAGATACTTGTGTATTCAAAAAAGCATATAATTGAATCCAAGTTCAGCATAAACTCTAGATAGCTCACTGATTGATCAGTAATTCATGATGGCTTTTTATATCTGTTTCTAGTTTGTTGGATTCTCATCATATATGTATACGGGGCAAAAAATAGAATTGAGTGGACTATATTTTGGGGAATCAAAAATCATGGGATTTCTCGAGCCAATAAGCAATTAAGGATTTATAATTACCTTATCACACGCCTATCAGAGCTTTTGTAGATTCAAGCTGTTGAAAGGTTATTTTCTACTAAATAGAGCCAGGCCACTTTCACTTCAGCCTCTCCCTTCAGATTTTTGAATCAGGCTCTAGAAGAGCTGCTATGTAGAAAATGAAGCCTGGAGTTCCCGTCGTGGCGCAGTGGTTAACGAATCCGACTAGGAACCATGAGCTTGCAGGTTCGGTCCCTGCCCTTGCTCAGTGGGTTAATGATCCGGCGTTGCCGTGAGCTGTGGTGTAGGTTGCAGACGCGGCTCGGATCCCGCGTTGCTGTGGCTCTGGCGTAGGCCGGTGGCTACAGCTCCGATTCAACCCCTAGCCTGGGAACCTCCATATGCCGTGGGAGCGGCCCAAGAAATAGCAACAACAACAACAACCAAATAAAAAAAAAAAAAAGAAAGGAAATGAAGCCTAATTTAGAATCTTGCATGGTATCAGTCTTTTAAAACTTGACTTGTGGAGTTCCTGTCATGGCTCAGTGGTTAACGAATCCTACTAGGAACCATGAGGTTGCTGGTTCAATCCCTGGCCTTGCCAGTGGGTTAAGGATTCAGCGTTGCTGTGAGCTGTGGTGTAGGTCGCAGACGAGGCTTGGATCCCACGTTGCTGTGGCTCTGGCGTAGGCCGGCAGCTACAGTTCTGATTGGACCCCTAGCCTGGGAACCTCCATATGCCTTGGGTGCAGCCCTAGAAAAGGCAAAAAGACAAAAAACAAACAAACAAAAAAAACTTGACTTGCTTTAGAGACACCAAATAAAATCACCTTAAAGAACTCCCCCAATACTGACAAATGTCTGTTAGGAGTAGACTATTGGTAAGTTGAGTTTAAAAAGATTCCTCTTCTGAGTTCCTGTTGTGGCTCAGCAATTAACAAACCTGTCTAGTATCCATGAGGGCTAGGGTTTGATCCCTGGCCTCGGCCCAGTGGGTTAAGGATCCAGCGTTGCCATGAGTTGTGTAGGTCACAGGTGCAGCTCACATCCCACGTTGCTATGGCTGTGGTGTAGCCTTGCTACTGTAGCTCCGATTCAACCCCTAGCCTGAGAACCTCCATGTACCATGGGTGCAGCCCTAAAAAGACACACACACACAAAAAAAACCTTCTTACTGTGAGTTTAAAAATGGAAATAGAGGAGTTCCCACTGTGGTACAGTGGGTCAAGATTCCTACTGCAGTGGCTTGGGTCACTGCAGAGGTTCAGGTTTGATCCCTGGCCTGGCACAGTCGGTTAAGTATCTGGTATTGCCACAGCTATGGTGTAGGTTGCACCTGTGGCTGGAATTCAGTCTCTGGTCTGGGAACTCCATATGCTGCAGGTACAGCCATAAAAAGAAAAAAAAGTCATGCATAATTTTACCATGTATGTTTTTGATTCCTTGTTCCATTAATTATTATTAAAGGAATTTATATATTTCTGTAGCCTCTGTCTTAGTGTCTTCTAATCTAATATGGAATATATCAATCTTTAAATTTAGAAGTAGGGTTTTTGGGTAACTTTATAATGTAATACCAAATAAATCAGAGCATAGTATTCTAATCATATGTTTAAAATGCTTATATGTGTTAGTGGTTTTTTTGTTTTTGTTTTTTTTTTTTTGGTCTTTTTGTCTTTTTTTTAGGGCCACACTCTCGGCACATGGAGGTTCCCAGGCTGGGGTCCGGTCTACGCCACAGCCACAGCAACAAAGGATCTGAGCCACATCTGCGACCCACACCACAGCTCATGGCAACGCCAGATCTTTAACCCACTAAGGGAGGCCCGGGATTGAACCCATGTCCTCATGGATTCTAGTCAGGTTCTTTAACTGCTGAGCCATGATGGGAACTCCTGTTAGTGATATTTTCTTAAAAAAAGAGTTGTTTCTTTCCTGGCAGAAACACTATTCAGTTTTAAGGAAGATTCTTTCCCAAAACTATGTTAAGTGTGTTTATGGGTCACGGGGGCATCTCTGAGAGAGGAGGGGTTTGCAAGCTGCCCTTCTCTTGTGCAGGTTTCCTCAGTGATGACGTCCCAGGCTGTGTTAACCGCTGCTTAGATAAAAGAGCTTTTGTGATGAATTCAGAATCTTATCGTCACTATGACATCTGGGCCTTTCTCAAGGGCATTCCAGCTTTTACACATATAAATGTTCATTCATTGTGTTAAAGACTGTACCTTAGCCTTGAAGAACATTTTTTGAAATTTTGAAATTCTTGTTTAACCAATTGTAAAGGATAAGTTTATCTAGATTTCATTCTATCCTGATATTTTAACTCATTGCTTGCTACCCAGAAAGGAACATAGTGAAACTGGGGGGAAAAAAAGCTAATTCTTTTTTTTTTTTTTTTTTTTTTTGGTCTTTTTGCTATTTCTTTGGGCCACTCCCTCGGCATATGGAGGTTCCCAGGCTAGGGGTCGAATCGGAGCTGTAGCCACTGGCCTATGCCAGAGCCACAGCAATGTGGGATCCGAGCCGCGTCTGCAACCTACACCACAGCTCAGGGCAATGCCGGATCATTAACCCACTGAGCAAGGGCAGAGACCGAACCCACAACCTTATGGTTCCTAGTCGGATTTGTTAACCACTGCGCCACGACGGGAACTCCAAAAAGCTGATTCTTAATTCTAGTAGGTGTTAACTGTGACTAAAAGTAGATATAGTAGAAAATGTCTTCCAATGATTCTAGACCTTTGGGAACTGTTGATTACTATTAAACTATTGTCCATCTTTGTGATGGAAAGATTTTAAAGAAAAGAAAGAAAATTTATTAGAATCTTGACTGGATAGATCACTTTCAGAAATAATGTGTTGCACTTGACTAGTTGACCAGTTACCAGCTTTGCTTATTGATGCTGTAGAAGCTAAGATGACAAGCAAGAAGGTGTGTACCCCTCAAGTTTGTGTAGCTATGTGACAGAAGACAGTGGTTTTTAATTTGGGGGTGATTTCAACCAGCAAATGTTTTTTGAAAGTTGGCTATGTATGGCCATAGAATTCAAATTCCATTAAAAGAAATGGCAGAGAACTTTTTTTAAAAATCCATTTTTAAAAAATTTTTGGCAGTAGGTTAAAATAAGTAGGCTACTGGAGTTCTCTTGTGGCACAGCAGTGTAAGGATTCAGTGTTGTCACTGCTGTGGTTTGGATTCAATCCTTGGCTGGCCTAGAAACTTCCTCATGCCATAAGTGTGGCCAGAAAAAAGTAGGAGTTCCCGTCATGGTGCAGCAGAAACGAGCCTGACTAGGAACCATGAGGTTGCGGGTTCAAGCCCTGGCCTTGCTCAGTTAGTTAAGGATTCGGCACTGCCATGAGCTGTGGTGTAGGTTGCAGACGTGGCTTGGATCTGGCATGGCTGTGGCTGTGACTGTGGCTGGCAGCTCCAGCTCTGATTGGACCTCTAGCCTGGGAACCTCCATATGCCGCAGGTGTGGCCCTAAAAAGCAAAAAAAAAAAAAAAAAAAAAAAAGTAGGCTCTTGGGTGGCATGTAATAATATTTAATCTCAGTTATATTTCTTTAAGAGTTTTTATTGTGATAGATTTTTGTAAGGAACTTTAATTGATGCTTTAATTTTGTACATAAGAAAATGTCTTTAGAGTCTACCAGAGACCTGCCATATTGCTTTCTTGGATAAACTAATTTTGTTTCCCATAGCATGTTATTTAGAACACTGATCCTCTAGGATACACTTTGAGGGGAAAAAAAGTAATTTGGTGACTTAGCAAATTAGGATACTCCATATTCACTGTATGGAAAATCGCAGTTGCGTTAGCACTTAAGGCTTGGAAATCCTGCCCTGAGGGAACCTTTTAAACTCTGTATTGAAACCATCATTCCTATACTTACTCAATTTGATCTCAGAGGATTTTTCAAAAGTGTACATAGTGCATATTGAGATCTTTGGAGACTTAATATTCTATGGCCCTATGTAGAACAATGTCGTGTGGAGGATTTTTTTTCAGATTAAAATCTTGAATCTCCCTGTTCTCCCACTTATGCTTCCTGATAGAAGGTCCTGTTATAGTGCTAATTAGGCAATTCAATATTCTGGCCTATATTTTGCAAATCCAGCTTTTGTGGCTTTGTGATTTCTTTATAAGGATATGATAACCCTTTTGAGACACAGTATGGTGTACTGGTTAAGTGTATGGATTCTAGAATTGGATTGGAGAATGAGAGTTTAAATACTGGCATTATTATTTATCCTTTTGCCTCAGTTTCCCCACCATAAAATGGGAGCAATAATAGTACCTGTTGTGAGAATTAAATATAAAGTGTTTTTATTTATTTTTTTATTTTTAATTTTTTTTTTGTCTTTTTGCTATTTCTTTGGGCTGCTCCCTTGGCATATGGAGGTTCCCAGGCTAGGGTCGAATCGGAGCTGTAGCCACTGGCCAACACCAGAGCCACAGCAACTCGGGATCCGAGCCGCGTCTGCAACCTACACCATAGCTCATGGCAACGCCAGATCCTTAACCCGCTGAGCAAGGCCAGGGATCAAACCCGCAACCTCATGGTTCCTAGTCGGATTCGTTAACCACTGCGTCACGACGGGAACTCCATAAAGTGCTTTTAGAATGGTGCCTAGCACATGGTAAGTGGTTAATAGATGTTAATTGTTAGATACAGCATGATTAGAGAGTATACAAATAGATTTATAGATAGCATGATAGAAAGATTTAGAAACTGCAACAGTCTAAAGCATCTAGTTTAGTGGTTGGCACTGGCCTAGGGCCTGTTTTTGTAAATAAAGTTTTATTGGAACATAGCCATGCCCATTTGTTTACATATTATCTATACCTACTGCAACAGCAGAAGTGAGTAGTTGAGAAAGAGACCATGTGGGCTGCAAATATGGTCTCTTTCCATATTTGAAAAAATATATATGTATATATATATTTTATATATATATATACTTTGTGGCCCTTTATGGAAAAAGTTTTCCAGCCTTTGATCTAGATGGCAATAGGTGCTTTATACTGGCACATATTAGGTACTAATGAGTATCTGCTCTTACTAATACTGTTCACTGAACAAATACTGAATAGGCTTCTGTGTACTTCAGAGTATATATGGAAAATTTGAAAAAAAAAGCATGAATATTTAAAGATGAAATAATCATTCAGATTTCCATTCCAGAGATAGCCATTGACATTTATCATATTTATTTTCTGCCTTTTTCCCTCTCTGCAGATAGGGTTACATATATCTTGAAATGATCTTTGTTTATATTTGGCCATGTTTGTTTAGTATTGTTCGGTAACCTCCTTGATATCAAAAGTATATTCTTACATCATTGAAAAAGTTTGGTTAGTGTTGTACATACTATAGGATAATTACACAGCCATAGCATAATAGGCCGTGTACTATTATGAAATGTACATACCATAAGTAAACAGTACCCTGTTGTTAGAGATTTAAGTTGTTGCACACTTGGTGCAAATGTAGATGACACTGAGGTCAACATCTTAGAGCATGAACCTTTGTTTTGACTTAACTCTCTAGGATAGATTTCTAGCTGTGGAGTTACAAGGATAAAGGAGAGTCAGTATTTTATGATCACTGTTGTGACAAAATCATTTTCTTAAGGAAACCAGATTAGTAATCATAGGTTAATTTTTTTTTTCTTAATATCTTTAGGAAAAAATCGATTTTCAGCATGCACATGGGTTACAAGAATTGGAATTTATTCGAGGACATTCTGATACAGAAGCAGCAAGACTGTGTGTGGACCAGTGGTTAAAAATGCCAGGTATTCTCTAGAGATCAGAGCTGAGCACTAAGGTTGCTGAGCCTTCCTGAAGCCTTTAAGGCATTGTGTCTGTTTTATTCAGTTGCTGATGAGTATATAAAGCATTGAAATTTAGTCTCAGTGATACTTAACAGGGGGCCTACTCTACCAATTATCTTCCTACTTTGGCTAGATTTATTTTAAGTATAAATAATCCTTGAGCAGATTAGATCTTGCCTATTTATTCATTCATATGTCTCAGTTATTACCTGAAATAGGACATATGTCTATGGGAGGGTGTGTAACAGGTTTTTTTTGAGGTCAGGAAAGGCTTCTCTAAGGAAATTGAATTTAAGCTGAGCAAAAAGACTAGCATTTATTTATTATTTGTCAGTGCAAGAAGCTGTGTAGCTATTTTCTTAAGGAAGTGTCTGCATGGGAGGCCTGTCAGAGCACTGGTGGCTTCTTCATTATTAACAATGTGCAGACTTTAGATTCCTGTAAGTCATTGTGGGGTATTTTTCCTTCCACCAGATAATCTGGTAATTTTTTTTTTTTTTTTGGCTTCCCTGCAGTACTTGGAGTTCCCGGGCCTGGGATCAAGTCCAAGCCACAGTTGCATCTTAAGCTGCAGCTGTGGCAACATCAGCATCAGATCCTTAACCCACCATGCCAGGCTGGGGATCTAGCTGGTTTCCCAGTGCTCCGCCGATCCCATTGCACCACAGTGGGAACTATAATTTGGTGAAATTTTTAAGAGCCAGTCCCATCCTGGCAACTTTTCTAGCCTGTCCTGTAGAAAATCCACTGAGCCCTTCAAGGCTTGAGGTATCCATAAAAACTTCAGCTGTGAATTTGATCTAGCAGAAGTTTAATTGCAGAAGGCCTTAGTAATATCAGTATATGTTGTGCTCAACTTTGAACCTAGGTATCTTGCTCTATAGTTTTTAGAGGGCTTTTCTTTGAATAGAATCAAATTGCCACTTTAAAAGTAATCCCAATAATTTATAGCTATTTTGACAACTTGGCCACTCCCTGAAACTTTATTTCCTTCTCATCTCTTAATTTGTTTGTACCTTGCAAACTTCCACCCTACCCCGTCTTCCCTTTTAAATACCTTTTCCTCTTTTTTTTCTTCTTACTTGCCTATGGGGTTAGCCCCATGGATGGTACTCAGTACTAGAGGTTGCTAGGTTTATTTATTTCTGCTAATATTTGGTTGCTCAGCTGTCTTTGATCCCAGAGTGTTTTATTCATTTCTCTAATAGAGTTTTTACCTGGTTATGTTGGGTTGATATATTTATCTCTCTGTGTATTCTACTAGACTTCTGTGCTCTGTGGGGACAGAGACCAAGGCTTATTAATCTTTTTTAGTGACAGTGCCTAAAAAGAAGGCTTAGCACAGAGATGCTCAATTAAGTGTTGGCTGAACATTATACCTGGTGGGCTCTGCACATTTGCATATGAACACAAAAGTAGCCCAGAGCTTGGGTTCCAAGTATGACTGTCTTTAAGCTAAACCAAAGAATTGCTTGGCATTCCAGACGTGCTTTAGAAAAGATACTTAGAATCTATGGTCCTTAGTTGCATTGGAAACACCTGTGAGTCTTAAATAAATACATGTCTTTGCCTCACTTCCAAAAATAATTCTAGGGCATCTGTAGACTTGAGAAGATTCCTACATGATTTTGATAGGAAAATGGACTATAACTGTAAGACTTCCTTCTACAAGATATCTTCTAAACATCTATTGTATGAACTTAACACTTTCAAGTCTTGTCTAGAATGGTCGCTGGACCAGTAAGATGTCCCTTTAGGCCTAATCCCTGGCCTCTAGATTGTCAGAACATTTTAATTCATTATACACTGAATTCATGAATATCTGTTTATGTATTTCTCTGAGCCAACCACATAGGAACAGATGAGTGACTTAGCTGTTTCTGATTCTTGGCAAGGTGGTGGTTTATATAACTTCAGGTCACACCTGGTTCATTGGCAGTTGATAAACTTGTGCCTTGAGTTAAGGTCTTGAGCTATGCTGTATTATGGCATTGTTTTCTGTTTTTGCTTGGTCCCTGCAACACTGGGAAACTGAAGTTTGGGATCTGTTGCTGCAAGAGCTGCTTTAGCATCAGACTGTTCCATGGATGAACTAAAGCCCATCTACTATCTAAGGAGAGTGAAACTGGGGAAAACAGATGAGGCGTTGTTCTCTTAAAGCAAAAAGTGAGGTTCTGTTTCTAAGAAGCTTCAAGGGACCCATTCAGTATGTTCCAAAGTATCTAGCTATTGTAATTCAGTTATTTGATTAGAAGTAGTTTAAGTACTTTATTTGTAATTACTCAGACTTTGGAAATCCATCTTTTATTTTTTTAAAGACTTTCATAGGTAGGCCAGTTTGCATGTATTTGAATACTAAGTAATTTTAAAACAACACTCTATACTCTTTAAGGAAAGAGCTGTTTAAATCTCTCTGTATTTTGCCTTTCTATGGAAAAAAGCTTATTTTCTTTCAGTTGATTGTTTTCTCTAATTTTATTTTTATCCAGAATCTCTTGTTTGGCTAAATAAAGGTCTTACTGGGCAGCACCTGCACTGTGGATAGACAATAAAATTGTTAAATTTTTTTTTTTTTTTGCTTTTTAGGGCTACGCCTGCAGCATATGGAAGTTCCTAGGGTAGGGATCAAATGGGAGCTGCAGCTGCTGGTCTATTCCACAGCTGCAGCAACACCGGATCCGAGGCATATCTGCGGCCTATGCCACAGCTTGCTGGATTCTTAACCCACTGATCAAGGCCAGGGATACTAATTGGGTCCCCTGCTGAGCCACAAGGGAAACTCCAAAATTGTTATAATTCTGATGGCATTAAAAATTAAACATGAAAAGATATGTTGCTGTCATTAATACCTCTTTAAGATTAAAATGATTAATGCTGTCAATAGTAGTCATCTATTGGTACAACACATTTAGAAGGATTTTGGCAGCATTTAATAGAGGCATTCCTTTCATAAACAGCAACAAAGCAATCGAAACCTTAAGAGTTTGCTGGTGGCTCAGTGGGTTAAGCATTCAGTGTTGTCACTGCTGTGGCTCATGTCACTGCTATGGCGAGAGTTCAATCCCTGGCTCAAGAACTTTCATATGCCACAGGTGCAGCCAAAAAAACAGAAGGAAAGAAACCTTTAACGTAGATAACCATTTATATAGATGATGTTAACTAGATAATCTTAACTAGATGATGTTAAAGGATTAACATTTTATTCTAGTTAAATGCTTAGGGGCTTTGTAGAAACTGCCATGAAGATAAATACCTAGTGTTTTGTTGTATGAAATATTCAAGAGATTTGAGTGAAACAATTTATAGGAAATTATAATAAAAGACCATAATCAAATGATCTGTTTGTCAGAATCGTGACAGTTTTTATCGTTCTTCATTTATACCACATAACTCTGAATTTTTCTTTGGGTAACATGTATTGGGAGTTTCCCTGGGAACAAAATTTGGCCAAGTCTGGAAGGTTGTGTGACTGTAAGACCAAGATTATATTCAGAGAAAAAGGGTGAAGGCTGGGTCGTAGGGTAATTAAGGCATTCCCCTTGTGGCTTGTCCTTTCCACACCTCCTGCCCTCCCAATTACATTATTGACATATTTTTGTGGAACTCACATCCTCTGTACTATAACTAAAACTTACAAGGTGTCTCAGATGGATAAAGGAAGAAGTAAGAATTAGAAGAATAGGTCTTTGCCACGTTGTATAAATGAAAAGGAGAGGGGCAGGGATAAGAATTCTGTAGAGCAAGTGATTTGCTAGTAGAGTTCGTCCTTTGACTTCTTGGGTGTTAAACAGTTTTTTTTCCCTTGGGATAATGTTACTTGGGTATGTTAACAGCTTTCCTTATCCCAAATAGCTATTTACTTGTAGGTTGTTATATCTTTTATAAGAAAGATTGTTAACAGTTACAATTAGGATCACCTAGTTGATGCTACACCATATTTTCATTGTTTTTTCATAATTTCGATTACTAATCTAAAGAACAGGTATCTGAAATAGAAACTAAAGAATTTATATTCCAATGATGTAGGACTCAAAACAGGCACGATTAATTCTGGAACAAAAAGTTCATTCCGAAGAGGAGGCCACATACGAGTGTCTGGAAAACCAATTTCATGTCCCATAATGCACTGTAACAAGGAGTTTGATAACGGGCACCTTCTCTTAGGGCATTTGAAAAGGTAAGTGTGGTGCTCAGAAGGGTGGTTGCTGAAGATGAGGCGAGTTACAAAGTGACTTTCTGAAATGAAAGTGTGATGCCCCCACCACGGTGGCTGTAGCAGTTGTATTCTGAACTCATGTTTTGTGCTATTATGATATACTTTTTTCTAATTTACGCTTCTTAGGCTTCCTAGAAGGGTTGAAGTCAGATTATTCTGTGATGTTGCATCTTTATCTGTCTTATAAAATCTGACCAGACTTTTTGCATTGATATATGCATTTGGATCTATTTAAGAGAAATCCAGTCCATTAGCAAATCCAGCATTTAGCAGATTTCAGAAGACACAAAGCACTTACAGATATTTGGTCTAGCCCAAAGAAAACTAATATGGTATTACAAAATAAATGCTAAAGGCAAACCAAATTTAGCAAAATTAACAATAAATGTATTGTTATTTAATTTATTTATGAAATCCATCTTACTGAATTTTTGATTAGAGAGCTTGAGAAAGCAAGTATCAAGGGAAGCAGTATTAAAGGTGTGAAGTAGTCTTATCTTCACAGTCTCCCTGCCAACAGTTTAAAAATGGGAATCGAGAGTTTGTGGCTCTCAGTCTGCTTTCCCAGATGCCTTGCTCTGCTTATACCCTATGCTACCAATAGAGCCTTCTGAACGGGTTTTGGCATCCTGCAGATAACTGGGTAGCATACTGCATTTTGAGTATTTTACAAAATCTTTGAGATAGTTTTAAATGACACACATTTGTCAGATGGTTAAAATACTATTGAAAGGATTAAAAGCCATTTTTATGAAATAAGTGTGTACCAGAAATCTTGATATGAGACGATGATTTGCTTTTTAGGGTCGCACCCATGGCATATGGAAGTTCCCAGGCTAGGGGTCGATTCTGAGCTGCAGGTGCTGGCCGCAGCAAAACCAGATCCAGCAAAACCAGATCCGAGCTGCATCTATGACCTATACCACAACTCACGGCAACGTCAGATCCTTAACCCACTGAGCAAGGCCAGGGATTGAACCCGTGACCTCATGGATCCTAGTGGGGTTCATTACCACTGAGCCACCACAGGAACTCCTTGACATGAGAGTATTATCCAGTTCTTCATTTAAAATTATGTGTCAATTTATGATAAATAAGGCAAGAAGAAAGATGATGGCTCTATAGTTTTCAGACTGGAAGTTTACCAGTTTGGCAAGACATGGTAAATGGGTCTTGAATACTTTTATGAAATCTTAAGTTGTTGTTTACTGTTGAAGAGATTGCATGGCATGGGGGAGCCGCTTGATATTTCTTGAATATGAAGAATATTATTTAACAGTTCAATAGAAAAACTGTAAAGTTTGAATGTATGTGTTGTGCGCATAGCTTAACAAATGAAACAACATAGGTCTGCCCCTTGAATGTCAGATTTTCAAGGGAGTTCCCGTCGTGGCGCAGTGGTTAACGAATCCAACTAGAGACCATGAGGTTGTGGGTTCAATCCCTGGCCTTGCTCAGTGGGTTAAGGATCCGGTGTTGCCATGAGCTGTGGTGTAGGTCGCAGACACGGCTCGGATCCTGCGTTGCTGTGGCTGTCGTGTAGGCTGGTGGCTACGGCTCAGATTCGACCCCTAGCCTGGGAACCTCCATATGCCGTGGGAGTGGCCCAAGAAATGGTAAAAAGACAAAAAAAAAAAAAGAAAGAAAGAATGTCAGATTTTCTAATGTTACCTCTCTTTTGCTGAGCAGGTTTGATCACTCTCCATGTGATCCAACAATTACACTCCGTGGGCCTTCCGTCAGTTCCTTTGCTTGTGTAGTGTGTTATAAACATTTTGTTACTCAACAGCAATATAGGGATCACCTTTTTGCTAAGGTAAGAACATATTCTAGATTAAGAGTAGACATTTTTCTAGAGAACTGTGGAGTGGAATATAGGTGTTTTCTTGTTGCTCTTAAGCTTGCATTCAAAAGTGATGCACATAAAGATCCAAATTGTGATTGTGGAGAATGAAATGATTTGGAACAATAGATTACCTTGGGTGGGTCAGCCTGATAGCCAAAAGCCAGCAATCCTAAAGATTATCACAGAAACCCTTCCTTTTAGGGAATTGCTCAATGAAATTAACTTACTTTGTTCAAGATGTTCTGTGAGTTAGTCACATGATAATTAGAACATTGTTTTTTGTTTTTGTTTTTGTTTTGTCTTTTTGCTTTTTTTGGGTCACTCCCGCGGCATATGGAGGTTCCTAGGCTAGGGATCCAATCGGAGCTGTAGCCGCCAGCCTACACCAGAGCCACAATAACACCAGATCCGAGTTGCATCTGCACACGGCAATGCAGGATCGTTAACCCACTGAGCAAGGCTAGGGATTGAACCTGCAACCTCATGGTTCCTAGTCAGATTCATTAACCACTGCGCCACGATGGGAACTCCCCAAATGTTATTCTTAAGTGCACTGCGGTTCACTGCTAGTTGAAATGTTGGAGTCATGTAGTAAATAACAATTCCTTTATTAATGCTAGTATTAAGAAATAGATCTGGTATTTAAAAGGCTGTGTTGTGTAACTTGCCTTAAGTGTTAAATCGCAGGGACGTGAAGTTGATTCTTGGTATTAACGAATTCGTGTACTAACTCTGTAATGAGTGTTTACTATATTTGATATTAGAGATTTTTAGTGATTTATTAACACTACAAAATGTTAATTGTGCAATATATTTACTGTGGAAAATTTAAAAAATACTAACATAAAATAAGAAATCCCTCTGAATCTAACTTACAGATAACCACTGTTAAGATTTTTGTATATGTGTTTCTGCTATTTCTCCATATGTAAATATTTTTACATAGAATAAAGTATCTAAATTGTTTTGTAATTTAGAAAGGCACTGTCGGAAACATAAATGTTTATTTGTTGAATCGGTACATACATTTTAAATCAATGAATGGCATTTTACTGCACGAATATTATAGTTGATTTCATTTCTTATTAGATAATTAATTGTTTAACTTTTTCTGTTATTAAAAACAGTAACATTAAATACCCTTGTGGCTAAAAACCTATGAGAAGATCCGTATTGATAGGTTTTGAAAATAGTAAAATGATAATGTCCAGAGAGTAGTAGGGTTTTTCTTTAAATTGTATTTTCAGAATTTGCTAATAGCTGGACCTACACTAGAGAAGAACTGTGGGTAATGACTTGGATTCTGTACAGGTTCACACAGAGAATGAAACCTTGTGCTCGCAAGTGTCTCTGGTTGAGTTCTGCAGTGGACTTTACCCCTGCTCTGGCGCTGGCAGTCCTTGCCAGGGTAGACATGCACCCTGACGCAGTTTGTTATATACTCAGTCATCAGTTTGGGGCAGTGACTGACAGTCACTTGATCCAAGAGGAATCAGTGAACTCTGGGAATGCTTACGCCTCAATGGTACATCACACGGTGAGATAGGAGTTCAGAGGAAGGGGAGAGAGGTAGCAGGGCAATTGACAAAGCACTGCAGAGGAAAGAGGTCCTTAGGGATTGGATTGGGGTACATAGAAAGCTCAAGTGATGTGCCTCCAGGGGGGCTGCACATGGGCCTAAACAGAATAGTGGACTAGGTGGTATGCAGAGAACTGTTAGCACAGCAGCCGTGAGGCTTGTGTCCTGAGACTGACTTGCTTGCAGGATTGGCACTTGGCTGGTGTCTGGGAGCTTGGATTTTGGCAGATTCCTACCACTCTGGTATGAGTGGCTCATTGAGCCTAAATGGTTGGTGCAAACAGCATGGTCTGTCCTGAATACCTGCTTTCCATGTGAGAGTCTGGCATTAGGCAGCTGTGCCCCAGTCTCCTGGGCCGTGAGTCTCTAAGGTGTTCATGTATGTTGTCACAGTTCATTGCTAAGTGTGCCTTGTGAGTCTCTCCTGGGAGAGGAGCCTTGGGGTCTCACACCTGCTTTCCTCTGCACTTCGCTGGTTTTGCTTTGTGTCCTTTCACTGTAATACTTTAGTGAACACCACGTCCTGTGCCTCCTACCAACCATCGGACCTGGGAGTGGTCTCGGAGACTCCCAACACAAGTAGTAACTTGACTATATAGGCACAAGATTTTAAACTGATATTGGCAGGATTTTTATCATAGGGTGTGACATGAAAATAATGCTTCTGTCTTCAGAGCTGGAGGGACCTTAAATTCTAGAACCAAATTCCTTCTCCTTTTTTGGGGGGACACCAAAGAGATTGAGTGGTATTAGAAGAGTCTCAGTATTCAGGGTAGATTCAAAGATGTGGGCAAAGAGACCAGTTGGGTGACTTTTGCAGTAATTTAGCTTTGAGATGAGAAAACGGCTTACTTAGGTAGCAGCATTTAGGATTAAAACCTTAAAGTGAAGCTACAAGGAAGAAAGCTACAAGCTGAAGAAAGAAATGATAGGGCTGTCTGTTGCCATAACACTGGTTTGGGGAGAGAAAGGAAAAGGGTATGACTATGTTCCATAGTTTTTAGTGTTTGTAGTAGGTCATCAATACTCTGCCTTTTTCAGAACTAGAGCTCTGTCAGGACATGTTTCTCTAGTCCATGCTGTAAGCACAGGTATCTCTTTTCTGTAGTAAATCTGAGTAGGTATCTTAACCTTAAAATTAGTTAATACTCATTTGAATTGTATTTCCCCAAATTTATTAATTTGTTTCCCTTTTTTTGGGGAATCACTTATTCCATGCTTTTTTGCCTTCCCTTTTGCTGTCTCTCCAGGAAGTAAGTCTGTGATATTCAGCCTTCTGGGAAGCAATGATTGCAAAGGTTTTGGTATCAGACAGGCCTGGATTCCTCTGTCACTTCTTTTAGCTCTGTATTTTCACATAGTTGCAGAATATCTGTGAGCTTAGTAGTAGTTCATCTCTAAAGTGGAATTGTTGTACTTACATACAGGATTGTTGAGAGAAAATATAATTTGGCATAAGGCACTTCTGGCCTTACAACAAAAGCTCCTCATTGCTTATTCTTTGGAGTGTCTGACTCAAGGACTCGGAAGGAACCAGTGTGCAGTCGGCTGCAGTTAGGTATCTAAATCAGCCAGAAGAGGTCTCTAGAAGATTGTATCCCTATGAATTCTGTTCCATGAAGATGACGTCCTTCACTGAAAGAGTGTGGAACTGTCCACAGTTTGCATTATTTGTCTCGCTTCGTCCTTGTTTCTTTTTATCTCCAATTTCTTCTGTCTATACTAGGGCCTCTCAGACATTAATGTGCATGGGAGTTTCTTGGAAATCTTGTGGAAATGCAGGTTCTGACTCAGTAGATCTGATGTGGGGCTTTGGATTTGAGATTTAGGTTTCTAGGTGATGGCAGTGCTGCTGGTCTTTGGGCCACACTTTGAGTTGCAGGTGTTTCTTGATATTAAAGCTATCCAGTGGGTGTGTCACCGGGTGGCTTCCCGCTTCTCTCACTCTTGGTACTGGTGGGGTGGCAGAAGACATATTGTCAGCCCCTGTGTGCCTCGGTGTTGCTTGTGGGCCAATAGACATTGCACTTCTTGCTCTCATTCTGTCATCAAAGGGGACTTTTCCTCTTGTTAGTCTATCCTCCCCAGCCCTGGGCACCCAGTAAACTACTTTCTTCAGTTTTGCCTTTTCTGGACATTTCATTTAAATAGAGTCCTACAATATATGGTCTTTTGTGACAAGATTCTTTCACTTACCATAACGTTTTCAATGCTTATCCATGTTGTAGCATCCTTTTTATTACCAAGTAATATTCCATTATATGGACATATGCCACTTTTTATCAGTTCAGTTGATGGACACTTGGATTGTTTCCACTTTTTTTTTTTGGTCTTTTTAGGGCCACACCCATGGCATATGGAGGTTCCCAGGCTAAGGTCCAGTCAGAGGCACCAGCCTACACCACAGCCACAGCAACGTGGGATCTGAGCCTTGTCTGTGATCTGCACCACAGCTCACGGCAACACAGGATCCTTAACCCATTGATCGAGGTCAGGGATCGAACCCCAGTCCTCATGGCTACTAGGGTTTGTGGGAGCCACCATGGGAACTCCTGTTTCCACTTTTTGACTGTTGTAAATAATTCAGTTCCTATAAACAAATGTACAAGTCTTTGTGTGGTCATATGTTTTCACTTCTCAAATTGTTGGGTCATGTAGTCATTATGTTTTAAGTTTTTGAAGATCCACCAAATTGTTTATCCAACACAGTGTATCATTTTATCTTCCCGCCAAAAATTGTGTGGGTTCCGATTTCCTCATATTCTTGCCAACACTTAATATCTGTATTTTAAAATAGCCATCCTAGTGGGTATCAGTGGAGTGGTATCTTACTGTGGTTCTGCATTTTTATATACACAAATTTATATGATACATTTTAATTTAATATAGCTTGAAATTTAATAGCAAAAATTAAAGTATTGAGTACTTTAACTTACCAGACATCCTATTTCCCATCCCTTTTCCCAATTTGTAGAAGATATTTTCAAATATGCTATACTTGTACAATAAGTATATGTCAATAAAATTTAATGTAGAATCACAGCTTTGTTTTATTGAGCAAATAATTTATTTTTTAAAATTTATTTATTTATTTTTTTTTTGCTTTTTAGGGCCACTCCCACGACATATGGAGGTTCCCAGGCTAGGGGTCACATCGGAGTTGTAACTGCTGGCCTACACCACAGCCACAGCAACACCAGATCCTTAACCCACTGAGTGAGGCCAGGGATTGAACTCACAACCTCATGGTTCCTAGTCAGGTTTGTTGAGCACTGAGCCACGATGGGGAACTCCTGAGCAAACAATTTGAAGAAGCTTAATTTGAATCCATTTATAACTCACAATTGACTTAAAGCTCATATCCTTAGAGTTCTTCAAGTAGGGAACATTTGTATAAATTGGCGGCTAGTGAATGCTTTCAGAGCTCTTATTTGGAGCCTTCTAATTCAAACGCAAAATAGCTTGCCAACTGTAATGTTTTGCATGGCACTCACCAAAATAAAATGGGGTGAACCGTAGTGGAAAGAGCATAGGATTTACCACCAAAGATATGAAACTGGGTGTGAATGGTAGCCTTGTCTCTTCTGCCTGAGGTTACAACTAGAAGGGGAGTGGTGATTTTGTTGCATTATCTAAACTTCAGTTTTCTCATTTGTAAATAGTTCTTCATGGGTTATTGTAAGAATTAAGTGGAAAAACACTTGAATGCTAGTGTGGTACATGACATGTGCTGAATATAAATGTAAATGTAATGGCCTCTTCCTCCTCCTGGTGCATCTCATAAGCAACCACACACATTATTTGATACCCTTAATGTTAATGATAGGAAGTTTACAAGACACAATACAACTTTTAAGGCCATTTGTCTAAAGATCATTACGAAGAAGTTAAATTATATTTATATACAAGCATGCACACATACACATACACGTATAAATACACACAAAATATTTCCAGAAGTTCCCACTGTGGCATAGTGGGTTAAGGATCCAGCATTGCCGCAGCTGTGGTGTAGGTCTCAGCTGCTGATTGAATTTGATCTCTGGCTCAGGAACTTTAATATGCCATGATTTGATCAAAAAAGAAAAAAAATGTATATTTCCAATTTTAGGACAGAGGAGGCTCTTAACCAAGTTTGGAAACCTACACACTAGACAGAGTATAGCTGTTTGACTATATCAGAATTTAAGATGACTGTATATAATAACATTGACAGCTTTTGGTGAAAAAAATTTGGAAAATGGAGAATGAAACCGAGTTAGTTTTGATAGCAAAGAATGGATACAGGTTGACCAGAGGGGGAGAAAACAAAAACAACCGAAACATAAGGCTAAAGAATATGGAATAAACAAACCACAGAATATGGAACAGCCACAGAATTGTATGAGTATATGCTCAAACTCACTGGTAGACAGGAAATGCAAATTAAAGTAACACTGAGTTTCACATCTGTTAGACTGCAAACATGAAAATACCTATAACAGCTATCATGCCAGGCTCACTCAGTGCTAGGAGATACCTGAATTGGTAGAGCCTTTTTGAAAAGCAATTATATGGTACCTTTTAATATTCAATTAATAAACCTTTTAACCCAGTAGAGCCACTCCTGATAATGAGAGAAAAGCACCTATAAATAAGGATGTGTATTCAACATTATTTACAAAATCATTGTTTATAGTGGCCAAAAAAAAAAAGTCTGGAAATGAATAGTTGATTAAATCTTAGAAGATACACACCATGGAGTAGTTTGAACCATTAAGATGGATAAATGAGAACTACACCAGTTGATTTTTTAGGGATTTCCATTGGGTATTGGGGAATAAGAAGACCAAGAGGCAGAAGAATCTGTAAGATGACAGTATGTTATGAAACAATGGCAGTTCCTTGTATCTATTTCTGTATTTTTGTAAATGATTAAAAGCATGAAGAAATTTACAGAAGAATACATATTTGTAAACGTACTTCATAGTGCAGAGAAGAGTAACAAAACCTAAGAAAACGTATATGTGTTGTGAAAACGTATGCATTTATGTAATATTGCATATGGATGTGTAGATAAAAAAATGTATAGAAAGCAAGTATAACTACGTTTATTGTCAAAGAAAGATGGTAATAATTTGTTTTTAAGCAAAAATTAAATTTTCATTTATGAAATTTTATCTCATTTATGATAAAGAAAAATTGTGTAGTTCACACTCAGGGAAGAAAATTTTCATGTTAAAGACTGATACAAAATATTCCAAATAAATAATAAATAGGAAATCTTAAAAGTTGATTTATGAATATTGATTTTAGTTGTCTATAATACAGCTTTGCCTTATATTTTAGGAAGCTGCAGATGATGGACATAAAAACAACCTCCTTCCTCAGATTATTCAGTGTTTTGCGTGTCCAAATTGCTTCCTTCTTTTTAGCAGCAAGGATGAGTGTTTGAAGCATATGTCTGGAAAGAATCATTTCCATCAGAATTTTAAACTGGGTGGTATGTTAATGCTCTCTTCTGCTGAAAATTATTAAACTACTTTACTTTTGGTGAATTACCATACTTCTCAGATAATTCTTGAGGTAACTTACCTTCACATTAGTTTCAGCCATGAAGGTGAAAGAGTTTTATCTCAGTTTTTATTTTTCAAAAAAGATTATCAGCATTTCTGTGTACCTCAGAGTAAAACTTTGAGTGAAGAGAAACTTGGGAAGGAAACATTTCTCCAGGGTAATGTTTTTGTATATTTGTGACATCTGGGAAGTTGGGTGTCTCTTTGCCTTTGAGATTCAAATTTTAATTTGAGCATGAGTTCAGCATCCTTTGCACTTAACTGAGGCTAGAAAATGACTTCTCTTAGATTTTTTTTTTAATCACTAAAATAACTGTCTTCTCTTAGTACAACAGATATTGAGAAGGGCAAAGGGGAGGAAGTCTGGGTCACTACTCAAATCTTTGCAAGTTATAGTTCATTTTGTCTTTCAGATGACAAGGGAATTGCACATCCAATATCATTTCCATCTTTTGCAAAGAAACTTTTGATCTCTCTGTGCAAAGATGTTCCATTTCAAGTTAAGTGTGTGGCCTGCCACCAGACACTGCGTTCCCACATGGAGCTCACTGCCCATTTCAGGTTTGTACAGGTCCAGCCTTGGGCTGTGAGAGTCCCGCCCAAGAAGCTCTTTGCCAGCAGGATTCAGCAAAGACTTTTCTATTCCCTGTTTTTCTTTTTCTAAAATGAACATGTAGGAGTTCCCTGGTGGCTCAGTGGGCTAATGACCCAGTGTTGTTACTGCTGTGGCTCGGGTTTAATCCCTGGCCTGGGAACTTTCACATGCCATGGACATGGAATAAATAAATGAATAAATAAAATAAATAAAAAGAGAATGTATATTCGCCTGGAAACTTACCAAATTTAGCATGAGAGAAGTGAGAGTTGAAGGAGAAGTGGATATGTTGGTGTTGCTGTGAATGTGAAACAAGCTAACACTCCTCTGAGTTGTGCATTTATTTTCTGTGTTTTGTTGAGGGGTGTGCATAGGGGAGGAGAGGGTTAAAATAGAACCTTGGCTTTGAGTCAGCCAGAATAGAGAGTATCACAAAGGAGGCAAATCAAATTTTAATGAAAGGCCGAATTTATTAAATCATTGGGTATGATTTTTTTGTCTTTACAATGGAAATTATCAAGCCATATATAAAAGTAAAGAGAATGGTATAATGAACCCCAGTGTACCTTTCACCAGGTTCAATAGTTACCAACACGTAACAGTTGTGTGTTTCATTTATCTTCTTACCCCTGCAAGTTCTTATTTTGAAGCAAATCTTGGCATATTATTTGTGTATGTATATATAATACATATTGTATATATATAGAGGGGACTCTTTGTAAAGAAAAATGACTCTAATCCCATTAATCATACCTTAAAATTCTAGTAGTTTTTTAATGTCATCAAATGCCTAGTCGATTATGAAATTTTACATTTGGTTTGTTGAAATCGTAATCCAAATTCTTTACTTTGCATTTACATGCTCTGTCTCCTAGGTATTTTTTTTTCCTGTTATTTCTTTAAAATACATTAAAAGTTTCTATCTACTAAGTGATATGGTTACATTTGTTTAAGTAGAACAGTTATTTTCACAAACCTTTAAGTAAAATATGTTCTTTGAATGTAGTAACTGTATATACTCAGCATAGTTACTGATGTTAACAGTTCTGGTTCTAACTTATAATTCATGAGTTCAAATCCTGGTTCTGCCTTTTATTTTTATTCTGAATTTTTTTCGTGGAAAATTTCAACTGTATGAAATTCAACAGAATAGTATAATGAACCTCAGCTTACCCACGTTCCCAGCTTTAATTATAATGAACACTGCCATTCTTATTTTATATCTGTATGCTATTTACCGACCTTAGTTGTGTTTTAAAGTTCTTTGTTTTTGAGATACAGTTTCGCTCTGTTAAAGTATATAGATCTTAACCTTTAT
This sequence comes from Sus scrofa, assembly GCF_054392235.1. Classification (NCBI taxonomy): domain Eukaryota; kingdom Metazoa; phylum Chordata; class Mammalia; order Artiodactyla; family Suidae; genus Sus; species Sus scrofa. The sequence continues at coordinate 37,280,787 of NC_139389.1, read as the reverse complement.
GATTTTGACAACTGGATTCTTCTGTTAACCCTTTTATCTATTGTGTCCCTTCCCAGTCATTTCCCACCCTCACACCCAGTCTATTCAGATCTTTTTTCCACCTTACATTGGTTTTTAGAACTTTATTTAATTTTTTAAAAATTTTTAATTTAATTAATTAATTTATTTATTTTGCTTTTTAGGCCTACACTTGCGGCATATGGAGGTTCCCAGGCTAGGGGGTCAAATTGGAGCTATAGCTGCTGGCTTACGCCAGATCCCAGCCACATCTGCGACCTACACCACAACTCATGGCAACCCCAGATCCTTAACCCACTGAGCAAGGCCAGGGATCTAACCCAAAACCTCATGGTTCTAGTCTGATTCATTTCTGCTGTGCCATGATGGGAACTCCCTAGAACTTTATTTAAATGGATTTAGTATAATATGCACTTATCTATTTGTCATAATATCTGTGAGGTTCATCCATATTGTTCAGTGCATTGTTCCTTTGTATTTGAGTAGTATTCTGTAGCACAGTTTATTCATTCTCATGTTTATTATGAATAAAGCCACAGGTCTTTTTATAGACACATTTTCATTTCTCTTAGGTGAATATCTAGGAGTGGAATTGCTGGATCAAAGAGTAGGTGTCTATTTAGTTTTATAAGAAATTACTAGACATTTTTCCAAAGTGTTTGTATGGAGTACCTTCCTATTGGCAAGGTCTGAGAGAAACAGATCCTGTGCATCCTTGCCGGGGATTCCGGTTGCCAGTCTTTTTTCATTTTAGTTATTCTTTTGAGTGTCTCATTGTGGATTTCCCTGATAAACAGTGACATTCACTGATTTTTCATGCACTTGCTTATGGGCTATTCATTTGTCTTTGTTTGGAAATGTCTATTTAGGTCTTTTGCTGATTTTAAAAATTGGATTGTTTGCCTTTAGTGGGTTGGAGTTCTTAATATATGTTGTTAATTACATCTTTTGATAAGCAGAAGCTTTAAATCTCATTAAATATAATTGTTTTTTTACTTTTATAGTTATGCTTTCTCTGTCCAGTCTGAGAAACGTTTGCTTATTCTTTTTTTTTTTTTTGCTTTTTAGGGCCGCACTTGTGGCATATAGAGGTTCCTAAGCTGGGGTCTAATCGGAGCTACAGCTGCTGGCCTATACCACAGCCACAGCAACAACAGATCCTTAACCCACTGAGTGAGGCCAGGGATTGATCCCACAACCTAATGGTTCCTAGTCAGGCTTGTTTCCACTGCACCACAACAGGAACTCCAACAGTTGCTTATTCTTGCCTCAGAAATTTATTTTATTTCTTCAATTTTAAAAAATTTAGCTTAGGAGTTCCCGTCGTGGCGCAGTGGTTAACGAATCCGACTAGGAACCATGAGGTTGCGGGTTCGGTCCCTGCCCTTGCTCAGTGGGTTAACGATCCGGTGTTGCCGTGAGCTGTGGTGTAGGTTGCAGACGTGGCTCGGATCCCGCGTTGCTGTGGCTCTGGCGTAGGCTGGTGGCTACAGCTCCGATTCGACCCCTAGCCTGGGAACCTCCATATGCCGCGGGAGCGGCCCAAGAAATAGCAACAACAACAAAAAGACAAAAGACAAAAAAAAAAAAAAAAAAAAAAATTAGCTTAAAAAATTTTTTTAGCTTGTATATTTATTTCTATAATCTATCTCAAGTTTTAATGGGGTTTTTAGAAAAACGGCATTTGATTTTTTTTTTTTTTTTTTTTTTTTTTGATTCTTAGGGCCACACCCACGGTATGTACAAGTTCCCAGGCTAAGGGTTGAAACAGAGCTACCAGCCTACATCACAGCCACAACACCTTTGGTTTGAAACAGAGCTGCCAGCCTACATCACAGCCATAACACCTTGGGATCCGAGCTACATCTGTGACCCACACCACAGCTCATGGCAACGTTGGCAGATCCCCAACCCACTGAGCGAGGCCAGGGATCGAACCTGCATCCTCATGGATACTAGTAGGATTAATTTCTGCCTTGCCACAGCAAGAATTCCCAAGCATTTGATTTTGATGCTTCTCTCTGTCTGCCCATTTTTTATTTTGTTGAGTTCTGCTCTTTAAACCTTAAGTTTAATTTGCTTATTTTTCTAGCTTCTTAAAGTAGAGGCTTAGATTGACTTTGGACCTTCTTTTTCTAAATAAACATGAATTTCCCTCTAAGCATTGCTTTACCTGCATCCCTCAGATTTTGATAAATTATTTTCATTTTTACTCAGTTAAAAATGTTTTACCTTTTATCTTTTGGTTTCTTCGACCCATAGATTTATTAGAAAAGTGTTATTTCACTTATAAAGATGTAGGGATTTAATTTCCAAATATTTAAGGATTTTTATTATTATTTCTTGTTTCCAATTTAATTCCACTATAATTAGAAACCATACTTTGTAAAATTTCCCACTTTTAAGATATATTACAAATATACCATGGTAGTATGTCTGTTCTCTGGAGTTTAGTGAGGGGAAGACAGTTGAAGCGCAGTTGTTCTAATTTCTTTTCTTCTAGAGAAGTTGACTTACTTTGAGTAAATGTTAGGAATGGTGTGTAATCTTGATTGAGCTTGGTTCTTTAGTATAAAAGTAGCCAGCTTGTTGAGTATCTTACATAGTGTTCCTCCAAACATAGAGAAGTTAATTATTTGCTTGTCTCATAAGGTTCCTGTCAGTGCGTTTGATGTTGATTTCAGGTTTCTGAAGTTTATCTGAATTTTTTAATCTTTTAAAAAAATTATTTATTTTTAATTTAGGGCTGTACTCATGACATATGGAGATTCTTGGGCTAGGGGTCAAATTGGAGCTGCAGCTGCAGGCTGCACCACAGCCACAGCAACATGGGATCCGAGCCTGTCTGCCGCCTACACCTCAGATCACAGCAATGCCAGATCCTTAACCCACTGAGCCAGACCAGGGATCAAACCCGCACCCTCATGGATACTAGTTGGGTTCATTACCACTGAGCTACAATGGGAACGCTGAATTTTTTTTAATCTTTTCATTCTAGTTTTATCCTTTGGCATGTGGATACACAACATGTAGGTAATGTTCAGGTATTTTGAGATGATGGAATATTATTCTGTCATCTGCATTTTAATGAAAAGTAATTTTTAGTGCTTAAGTATACATTGTTTATAATTCTGTGATAAAAAGCAGAGGTATTTCATTCAGAAAATACTTAAAATTTATTTATTTTTTTTATCCAATGTAGAGTTCGTTGTCGAAATGCTGGTCCCGTAGCTGTTGCTGAGAAGAGCATTGCTCAGGTGGCAGAGAAATTCAAATTAAGAGGGTATTGTCCACTTTGCAGCCATGTCTTTGTGGATGAAGCCAGCACCCAGACTCATAGGCAGACTTCAGGACACAAAGTTCGAGCCATTAACTCAATGGAAGAGTCAGTCTTACTTTACTGCCACAGCAGTGAAAGGAACAGACCTCCTTCTGACTTGCACCTTTTGCAAGATCAGTCAGAGTTTTCATCATTGAAAAGAAATCTGTCTGTTCGAGAATCTGGCTCCCAAGATTGCAGCACCATTCCAAAAAAGAAGATGAACTTAGGAGATGAAAGCCATGGAGCTGTGGTTTTTGTTCAGAAGGAAAAAGCAGTTGTTAAAACCTGGTTTTGTGAATGCCGTCAGCAGTTTGCTAGTGAAGATGCAGTAGAAAAGCACGTGTTCGCTGCAAACACCATGTGTTACAAGTGCGTGGTCTGTGGGAAGGTGTGCGAGGACTTGGGGGTCATCCGTTTACATATGAGCCGAATTCATGGAGGGGCGCACTTAAATAACTTTCTGTTCTGGTGTCGGATGTGCAGAAAGGAGCTGAGCAGGAAGGAGACTATAATGGCCCACGTGACTGAGTTCCACAGGGGACACAGGTATTTTTATGAGACGGATGAGCTGGAGGGTAAAGCCCGGCCGTCATCTTCTGCAACCGTGGCGAGTGACGTGACTGCGGAGTGTCCTTCAGCTGTCAGTGTTATTGATCATTCCCCGGCCAGCAGCCCTCCAAAGGGTAGGTGGCAGTGCCGAATTTGTGAAGATATGTTCGACTCCCAGGAATGTGTCCAACAGCACTGCACGTCTCTGGCAAGTCACCAGTTTCACAGATACAGCTGTGCCCACTGCAGGAAGACGTTTCACAAGGTGGAGACGCTATCCCGACATTGCCAAGATGAGCATGATGGCGAGATGAAGCTTAAGTACTTCTGTGGGCTTTGCGACCTGACCTTCAATGTGGAGGAAGCGTTTTTGAGTCACTATAAGGAGCACCACAGCCTAGATTATGTGTTTGTGTCAGAGAAAAAGGAAAATTCCATTAAAACTGAGAGTGACTTTCCAGTAACAGAGACCAGCCCCCTGCTAACGTGCGGCTGCCGTGAGAGCTACGTCTGCAGAGTCAACCGCAGGGAGGATCATGGCAGGTGCCTCCAGGCCCTGCTGGCCACAGGCAGACTCTGGTTCCGATGCAGCTCCTGCTCGGCCACCGCGCAGAGTGCCGCCGACTTGCTTGCGCACGTGGGTCTGGCGCACGGAGAGTGCAGGTCTGCCGACGGGGCGGCGCCCTTCACAGTCAAGTGCGGCACCTGCACCAAAACCTTCCAGGACCCGGACAGAGCCCAGCAGCACTTCCACTGGAAACACTGCTTCCTGCAGCAGCCCAGCGCCACCCGAGCGGGCCCGCCCTCCACAGCTACCAGCTCCTCCCGAGCTGAGGGGAAGCCTAGACAGGCAGCGAGCTGTCCCATGACCCCAGACCCGGAGAAGGGGGTGGAGAAGGACCTCAGCTGCCAGAGCGTGGGTACGGCTGGGCAGCTCTGATGCTGTGCTATTTCACGGGTGGGCATGGAAGTTCGCGGGCAGTGGGTGTCTTTTCTGTGAAAGCTGAGAGGGATGACACAGTGGTCAGCGATGTACTTGGTAGGGGCTGTATTCCTGCCCCTTGGTTCAGTCACTCCCTAAACTCAGCAGGACAGGAATATCTGTTAACATTATCTTTTCCAAAAAGCATGGAATTTTGAAAGATGAGGGAAATACATGGTCTTTGTGAAAGTCAGATTTGAAACTTCTCCATATTACCGTCATTTAGATTTAGGTTCAGTGAAAAGATAATGAAGCGAATTATTTTTGTTTCTGTTTTGGCATTATTCTGCAAGTGTGAGAAAACTTAAAGGTCACTTTAAGATTGTAAATTTTTTTTTTTTTTTTTTTTTGGGCGCAGGACTTTTACTTATAGTTAAAATAGAATTTAGAGTTAGAGTTGTAGGGAGTTTCCCTGGTGGCCTAGTGGCTGGGGACTCGTAGTTGTCACTGCTGTGACTAGGGTTCCATCCCTGTCCTGGGAACTATTATGTGCCATGGGTGCGGCCAAAAAAGAGAAGAGTTTAGAGGAGAACACTGAGGTATGGCTGTCCTTGTTTGTGCCCACTCTAGACTTTTCTTTTTCTGTGATAAGATTAAGGAAGTCTAGAAGAGTGCAGTGTCTTCATTTTGTTTAGAAATAGAATTATTTTCTTCAGAGTATAATTTTAAGTATATATACTTTTAAATAAATATTAACTCTTCAAAAGTTACATGATAATAGAGTGAAAAAATGAAGATATATGAAATTTTTGGCTAATAAAATGTTTATGACCTACGGAACTTTCATAGGCTTGCTCTGTAGCATATGTGGGGCTCAGCATCACCTTTGGTCACAGCCTGTTTTGTGTGAGAAGGGATTAAATGACCTACCACAGACCCATTCTGTGAAACAGTGGTCATGCTGTTTTATGTTCTCTTGTTTTTCTTTTGCTCTTCCGATTACTTGTGGGGATTTTTTTTTTTTTTTTTTTTTTGGTCTTTTTAGGGCCACACCCACAGCATATGGAAGTTCCTAGGCTAGGGATCAAATGGGAGCTGTAGCCGGCCTACGCCACAGCCACAGCCACACCAGATCTGAGCTGCATCTGTGACCTACACCTCAACTCAGGGCAACGGTGGATACTTACACTGAGTGAGGCCAGGGATTGAACCTGCATCCTCATAGTTACTAGTTAGATTCATTTCCGCTGAGCCACAAAGGGAACTCCATTTTGGGGAATTTGTGATGGTCTGTTGGTAGGAGGTCATTGTAGTACCTAAATCTACACTTACTGAGTATTTTAAGAAGAGATAAGCTGGGCGGTTTGGAAATGTGAGGGATGGTGGGAGTGTATTTGAGCGGCCCCTATTAGGTGGAGTAGAAACTAGGCATTCATAACATAATTTAAACATTTAGAGATTGATTTGCTACCACTAGAAACTTAAGGCCTTGTCAAGGTGAAGAGCTAAGAAAGAAGGGAGAAGGGGGAGGAAAAGAGGTAGGGATGGTGGAGGGCGAAAGCCCTGGAAGGGACCCAGGAAGCGCATCTGTGGTGGGAGGTGCTCCACACTGCTCCCACTGGGTGTGTGAGCACAGAGCTGGAGGATGCTATGAATGAGTCCAGATTAGGAAAGGAAGACATACTCTCAGGGGAGAAAGTTCTTAGCAGGTAACTTTGAAATTTTATTTGGATGGATGGAGCAAATTTTTAATTATTTAGCTTTAAAACTTGATCTTCTATATCTCCCAGTACACTAATGTTTTTAAAAATGACTTTCAAAGAAAGCCTTAGGACCATTGCCACTTATTTGTAGAAAGGATAATCATTTTTGAAATATTCAAAATATTTTTAGCTGATATAAATATACTATGTCATGTACATACTTGGATTTCTCGAAATAATTTAGCTAGAAATAAATAACATGCAAGGTTAATATTAAGCTGGCAGATGTTTTTAGCTGATTCTTATCAAACTCATACCAGTGGTTCTCTCTTCTCAGGTGAAGAAGATGTTGAGCTTCCAGATTTGGATTACCTGCGAACCATGACTCACATCGTCTTTGTAGACTTTGATAACTGGTCCAACTTTTTTGGTCATCTACCAGGGCATCTTAACCAAGGAACCTTTATTTGGGGCTTTCAAGGTATGGTTAATAAGGGAAGCATTAGAGATAACCTCCCCTCTTTTCCCCTTAGAATATGATTTCCTTTTTTTTTTTTTTAATTGATGTATAGTTGATTTACAGTGTTATGTTAATTTCTGCTGTATAGCAAAGTGATTCGCTTATACATATACGTGTGTGTGTACATACGTTCTTTATATTTTTTTCCGTTATGGTTTACTACGGATATTGACTGTAGTTATGATTTGCTTTAATAGGACTACTCTGGAACCTTTCTGAATAGAAGATAAGAACATAATTAGATATGTTGTCACTTTGCATTATGGTTACTCTGCTAGAATATTTTTCTGTTGACATTTCATTTTTTTCTTTTTAGTGCTGAATCTGTGGCATATGGAAGTTCCCAGGCTAGGGGTCCAGTCGGAGCTGCAGCTGCCAGCCACAGCCACAGCCATAGCAACATGGGATCCGAGCCTCGTCTGCAACCTACACCACACAGCTCATGGCAATGCTGGATCTCCAGCCCACTGAGCAAAGCCAGGCATCGAATTCATGTCCCCATGTACTCTAATCTAAACAGTTACAATAGTAACATCAACAATCATGATAACAGATATAATAATGATGAAAAATTTCGCAGTATTGCAGATATTACCAGAATATGACGCAAAGTGAGCAAATGCTTTTGGAAAATGACAGTAGTAACATCAATGATCATGATAACAGATGTAATAATGATGAAAAATTTTGCAGTATTGCAGATACTACCAGAATGTGACACAAAGTGAGCAAATGTTTTTGGAAAATGACACCAATAAATGCTTAGTGCAGGGTTGCCTCAAACCTTCAACATGTAAAAAACACAATATTGCAAAGGTACGCCTGTCATGTTAGGCAGGAAACAGCATATAAAGAGGAGGCTTGGGATTTGGGATGGGAACATGCTGACCTGGATGACAGTACAGCCTCTTAGTAAGTCCAGCTTTCCTTAGGTTCATTGTTTGTGTCCACCAAGCAGCTGTGATATGTTTGTGAATAATGCCATTCAAGGAAGTTTGACACACATTACTTTGAGTCGGCTTCACATCCCTGTGAGTTTTCAGATGACTAGGCAGACTCGGAGTCTTCTTTCCTGCTGATCCCTGCGCTAGGACTGCCTTGTCCTGCCTTCTGATCTGGTCTTTCCCTCTAGAAACATTGTTTTAGCATTTGTTTATCCTTACAGAATTTTCAGTTGTATCAAGTGTTCTGTTCTTTTTCTCCTTTTTGACTTTTCTTTATGCCTTTCCTAAAAATTATAGGAGGAAACACCAACTGGAAGCCTCCCATCAACTGCAAGATCTATAATTACCTGAACAGAATTGGATGCTTCTTCCTTCATCCTCGCTGTAGTAAAAGAAAAGATGCTGCTGATTTTGCCATTTGTATGCATGTGAGTCATTGTTTTATTCAGAATCTAATGTGACTCTAGGACCCATTTGGATTTTTCTCCACTTGAATCAAAATGACACCGTAGATTCATTTCCAGTGCTGTATTGGTATAAAAGCATTTGCATCAGGTTCCGCTTGTGACTGTGGAGGGCAGGAACCCATAGCAAATGTTTACTGCTTCACCTCCAGTTCCCTAGCAGAGTCTCAGCTACTCATAGTGGACCCTCAGCTATTCCTGAGTGAATGATGTGGAGATGACTCTGCTTGATGCAGAGACACTTTAACACTGTAACATCTCTGAGACTGGGAGGCACCCTAACAATCACTGTTGGCCCGGGGGGAATTTGCATTTGTTTCTGGCTCTGCCAGTCACCTGGAGAAACTGCCTGCTTGGGGGCTTACGTGTCACACTGATATCATGAATGTACCCTGAAACTTGTTGACTGCTGGGGCGTTTGAAACCACAGGATAATTTCTTTTTCCATCCAGCCAGTGTTAAGATTGAGTCATGCCAATTACTTGGCCTCCCTTTTCTCTATGGCAGATTCTCTTTGTATTTACCCTTTAGGTGGAGTGTGGAGCCCTTTTCATGCTCCACCTTGATGTGGGGGCCTCCTTTTTTGACTCTTCTGGCTTTTTTTTTTTTTTTTTTTTTTTTTCCATTCTTAGTGGTACATAAAAATAGCTTATCCTGCAATCACAGCACTTTATCTTTGGTTAAATGTGGTATATGTCATTTATGCGCAAGATCTTTATGTCGTACTTTGGTGGGAGTAAGGGAGCAAGCTGTATGAATTAGATGAAACTTGGCTGGAAGCTCACATGCTGATTTGTATCAACATATGCCCCTTGTTCCACTCAGGCTGGCCGTCTCGACGAACAACTGCCCAAGCAAATTCCTTTCACCATTCTCTCTGGAGATCAAGGTTTTCTGGAGCTAGAGAATCAATTTAAGAAGACTCAGAGGCCAGCACATATACTGAACCCTCACCACTTAGAGGGAGACATGATGTGTGCCTTGTTAAATAGCATATCTGATACCACCAAAGGTACGCAGCTGCAGACACGGGGCCACCCGCCCAAGAGGAGGAGGCCTCACTGCTGAGAGACCAATAAAACTGCTGTCCGCTAGTGCCCTGCTGCCTGCTCACTAACCGCCATGCGCCCGCACTTCAAGCCTTGTTTGTTTTTTTTCTTACATTCATCTTTAGTGTATTAGAGGGAGAATGAATACATAATTTTCTGGAGCCTTTTTTAATCTAATGGATAAAATTTATATTCGTTTATATGATATAACATACTTAGGATTTGAAACATGTTAGTACAGTTTTGCAAAGCTCAGGGTTTAGATAATCATTTTGTTTCTAAAATTCTTTAGTTTTTCAAAGGCAAAGTGCTTATAGGAAAAACCAGAAAAAAGACAGCTTTTCAGGGTTGGGCTTGACAGTAAGTAACATAGTGAAGCCCTGAGGGATCTTTATGGCCTTGAAGGGCTGGGCACTAGGCCCTCCTTACTCTTCTCTGCCTTCCTATTAGGTTGTTCAGTGAAGAGACGTGCACTAACCAGGATTTAAGAATAGGGGTAATTCCACAGATTCTGATGGGTTTTCTCATAATTTCTGAAATAGATGAGAGTAGAAGAGAATAAAAGTAATTTTTAAACATCCTAATAACTTGCAGCCATGAATAGGATTTGAAGGTATTGATAAATGACCTCAATGAAAAACTGACTACTTTTTGGAATTTTTATTGTATGCCTTTAAATTTTCCAAGTCTACTCTCTCAGCAGTTTTCTTCTTTCAGTGTATTTAGAGCCAATTTTTTTTTTTGTTTTTTTGTTTTTAAATCTTTAGGGCTGTACGTGTGACATGTGGACGTTCCTGGGATAGGGGTTGAATCAGAGCTGCAGCTGCCAGGCTATACTGCAGCCACAGCAACACAAGATCTGAACCTCATCTGCAACCTGCATAGCTCACCACAGTGCTGGATACTTGAACCCACTGAGCAAAGCCAGGGGTCGAACCCGCATCCTTGTGGATACAAATCGAGTTCTTAAACCGCTGTGCTGTAACGGGAATACCTAGAACCACATTTTGGTTGAAAATCTATTCTGAAAAATTTTGCTCTAATTGCTTATTGCAGGGGATCAGTTCACTTCTGCAGATCATTAAGCCACTGGCACAACTGTGCTCTTTAAAGGAAAATCAGCTCTGTTTTGCATATGTATGGTCATGCTTTAGTACTGAATTCTATCTTCCTATTCTGTAATTTTTGTTTTCATTCATTTGCTTTTTCTACCTTTGGCTTTTTAAACCTCTTTTTCTTCCACTCTTTAACCAACCTTTCCCAGATCCTTAACATCTACGTAATATCTTGTAAATTATTTAAATTTTCACCTTTGCCACTTAGGCCAACCCCCTTGTCTTTCTCCTGTGCTGTTGCTTTGAGGAGCATTTCTTTTGTAATTAAGAATGTGAAACTTGTTATGGATTTGCCTTTCTTTCAACCTTACTTGGAATGAGAGCTGCACATGAGCAGGTCTGCATGGGTATAATAGGGTTGGGGGTAAGATATGGGATTCTGTTATATACTGAATATCTCATGATCTAGGTATTTTTTTAAAAAATCACTCATTCATAATCAGTGTTCTTTTGAACTTGCTGCTCTTTTGGGGCACATGTGTACTTTATTCTGAGTTTTTGTGAAGTAGAGATTATACATTGCAGGGTGTGGGCTTTGGTTCAAATGCTCACTTTGCTCCTAGCTGTGTGAATTCAGGCAAGTTATTCAGCTTTTTCTGAGCCTTACTTCTCGTATCTGTACGGTTCTAGGAGTTAGTGATATGTGTATTGTCTGGCATAGCATAGGAAACACTGAATGAAGATACTAAGTAGCAGCCATTGTTAATTATGACAGCTGTAAAAAGAAAATGCCAGCACTAACCAGTATATGTTTTTTTAGTTTCTCTTTTCTTTTATTTTAATTGTGGCAAAATATACGTGAGATTTACCATCCTAACACATTCTTTTTTTTTTTTTTTTCCTTTTTAGGGCTGCACTTGTGGCCTATAGAAGTTCCCAGGCTAGGGGTCGGATTGTAGCTACAGCTGTGGCCTCTGCCACAGCAACTTGGGATCTGAGCCATGTCTGCAACCTGCACCACAGCTCACGGCAATGCTGGATCCTTAATCCACTGATTGAGGCCAGGTATCAAACCCACATCCTCATGGATCCTAGTCGGGTTCGTTAACCACTGAGCCATGAAGGGAACTCCCAGCATTCTGAAGTATACAGTTGAGTGGTATTAACTGCATTTACATTGTTGTGCAGCCATCACCACCATCCATCCCCAAATTATTTTCATTTTGCAAAACAAACTCCATACCCATTAAACACTAACTCCCCATCCCCTTTTCCCTAGCCCCTGACAACCACCATCCTGTTTCCTGTCTATAAATTTGACTAATCTAAGTACTTTGTGTAACTGAAGTCATACAAGCTTTATGTTTTTGTGCCTGGCTTAGGTCACTGAGCATAATGTCCCCAGGTTCATCCATGTTGTAGCCTCTGTCAGAGCTTCCTTTCTAAGGCTGAATAATAGTCCATTGTATACCCATGTACATGTATGTGCCCCCTTTTGCTTAATTATCCATTTATCCTGTTAACAGACATTGGGATTGCAGCCATGCTTTAGCTGTTGAGCATGGGTGTACAAATATCTCTTCAAGACCATCCTTTCAGTTCTTAGGAGTATATACCCAGAAGTGGAACTGCTGCATTATGTGGTAATACTGTTTTTAATTTTTTGAGAAACCGCCATATGACTTTCCACATGGACTATACATTTTACATTCCCACCAATAGTGCACAGTGGTTCCAGTTTTTCTACATTCTTGCCAACACTTATTATTTTCTGACTTTTGTTTGTTTGTTTTGTCTTTTTGCCATTTCTAGGACTGCTCCCACGGCATATGGAGGTTCCCAGGCTAGGGGTCAAATCAGAGCTGTAGCTGCTGGCCTACACCAGAGCCACGGCAATGCAGTATCCGAACCGCATCTGCAACCTACACCACATTTCACGGCAACGCCGGATCCTTAACCCACTGAGCAAGGCCAGGGATCTAACCCGCAACCTCATGGTTCCTAGTTGGATTTGTTAACCACTGCGCCACAATGGGAACTCCTGTTTGTTTTTGATATTAGCCATCCTAATGGGTGCAAAGTAGTATCTCATTTTGTTTTTGATTTCCGTTTCTGTAATGGTTAGTGATACTGACCATCTTTTCATGTGCTGTATAGCCACACTGCAATTTAAAAGTAATGAAAATTATTAAAAATTAAGTAGCAAAAAAGTGTAGTCTTTTATATTTGTTTTGGCCATACACACTGCATATGGAAGTGCCCAGGCCAGGGATCAAATCTGAGCTGCAGCTGCAACCTTGTCACAGCCGGGCAGTGCCATATTTTAAACCTGGTGCACCATAGCAGGAACTCCAAAAAGTATAGTCCTTAGGACACTTTTTATTTAGGTCTAAGTTTAAAGATGTTTTTTAACTCTAAACTTAAAAAAAAAAAAATGGTGAATCATGGAGTTCCAGTCGTGGCACAGCAGAAATGAATCCAACTAGAAACCATGAGGTTGCGGGTTTGATCCCTGGCTTCACTCAGTGGGTTAAGGATCCAGCATTGCTGTGAGCTGCAGTGTAGGTTGCAGACATGGCTTGAATCTGGTGTTGCTGTGACTGTGGTGGGCCAGCAGCTATAGCTCTGATTGGAACCCTAGCCTGGGACTCTCCATATGTCGAGGGTGGGGCCCTAAAAAGCAAAAAAAAAAAAAAAAAAAAAAAAAAAGATGAATCATAGTTCAGACAGTTTGATTTAAGACAAATTTTTTTCTTCATGGAAAACTGAAAGGAATCAAATTACCTAATAATAAACCTTAAAATAAGAAAATCAAACAACAGTAACTTTCTTATAACTTTTTCCCTTCACCTTTCCTAACAAATGACTTTGTGACCAGTAGAGTAATAGTTTTTATTAAGAAACAGTAATTAATATGTATTTGGACTGAGAAAACTCTCAACGTCCACAAATACTGCAGCTCTCTTTGGACCTGTAGGGTAATTTTAGTTATCACATGGTTACCAGGATAACTCTTTTCATCTAGCTTAATTAGCTCAGTGTTCCGGCCCCAGATTTGACTACCAGTTATTTTAAGGCAGTGTGGTTTGGGGTAAGAGTCAATGGACCCTTTTAAGAATCTAACAAAATCTTTATCCCATAAAGTACATGTGTATACAACATCACATGCAAATTTCAGGGGATCTATAGTTTCAAGTCTCCTAGTAACCAAACAGCCAACCACAGAACTCTCTTATCTTTAGGATGTGACAAAAATTCATACTATAAGTAACATACAGTCGAAGGTTCTTTCATTTATCATTATTTTAGAAGCAGTGTGATGTTTTTCAGGTTCTAAAAAGCTCTGCCATAGCATAGACAAATGATACAAGTTTGAACTTCTTTTTTGTTTGTTTTTCTCTTTTTAGGGCTGCACTGGTAGCATATGTAGGTTCCCAAGCTAGGGGTTGGACTGAAGTTGTAGCCGCCAGCCTACACCACAGCTGCAGCCATGCGGGATCCGAGCCGTGTCTGCGACCTACACCACAGCTCACGGCAACACTAGATCCTTAACCCACTGAGCGAGGCCAGGGATCGAACCTGCATCTTCATGGATGCTAGTCAGATTTGTTTCCACTGAGCCATAACAGGAACTCCAGCTTATTCCTAACTTTTCAAAACATTCCACTATTAGGACCAGTGAATGGCTCTGTTCCTCCTCTGTAAACAGGAGGAGTCTGTTGAATACTGTCAGGAGAGTGAGTGATCACATGGCAGCTTATACTTTTCTTGGCCAGTTTTTCAATGAATTGAATGTTTCTTCAGGAGATCCTTATCTCATTAGAAACAGAGGCATTTGGAAGTTGCTGGTTCTGTATAAGAATGTCCAGTCATTTGGCTGTAAGGTCTTATGTCTTTGCTTGGTAGGGGCTGGAACTTTAGGTCTCTGACTTGGTTAGGGTAAATCAGTTACCCTCTGTTGTTGTAGGGTGAGCCTGTAGACTTAAGTTTGAGATTTGAATGTGTCATGGTTTTTGCCCTGAAAACTCCCTCTACTTTTATGCATCAAGGTTCCAGGACCAGCACCAGCATTTTGGTAATAGCTTTAGAGATAATGTAAAAATATTGATCTGTTCTTAATTGACACCCTTGGCTCCTTATCCTTCTTCAATTCTATTTTATTTTGTACTCATTTTTACTTTTTAAAAATTTGCCAAGGAGTTCCCCTGTGGCTCAGCAGGGTGAGGACCCAGCATTGTCACTGCATTGTCACTGCCATGCTGTGGGTGCAGCCAAAAATAAAGTTAAAAAATTAAAAATTAAAAAATAAAAATTTGCCCAGATATATGGATCTTTTCTCTTGATCCTAATCAGAGGAGCCATGTAGACTTTTCCTTTTCTTTTCTATTTTGGCCGCCCTGCAGCATACGGAGTTCCTGAGCCATGGATCAGATCCAAGCCAACTTTTTAAACTAAGCTGCAGCTGCAGCAACACTGGCTCTTTAACCCACAGTCTGGTGGTCTAATCCCAGTGCTGCAGCAATACTGCTGATCTCATTGAGTCACAGCAGGAACTCCTAGACTTTCTTCTTTTAAATCTTTTACATTTTATTCACAGATATGTGTTCATTCTAACTAAGCCTCATGTTTCAAAGATGCAGTTTTCACTTGTCACTTAAATGTTTCCAAGAAGAAGAAAGGGAACTTTTATTGAGGCCTGTTGTGCATAGCCAGCCATGGTGCTGTCTGCTTTATATGTGTGGTTTTTGAAGATGTTTAAACATGTTACAAAAACTTCTAACACATGTTGTTTAATCCTCTTTGCTACACCATGAGGGCCATAGGTCCAGGAAGGTTGAAGTAGCTGCCTGGGGTCACACAGCGGGTGTTTTTCTCTTTATCAGTGTCACCTGCGAGGGTGGAAGCTTTCACTGACACACTGACCTGACTTTCTGATACAGAGAACCAGGCTCTTACCATGTCCCTGAAGAATGAAGATGCTGGGATATGTTCTGTCAGTCTGACAATATTGCAGTGTGTGCAGATGCCAAATATGAGAGGGGTTTTTTTGTTTGTTTGTTTTTGTTTGTTTTTTTTTTTATATTTAGGAAGGTCCTTTTTGTTTTTTAAGAAAAAGAGGTTTGATTGTGGGTTCTGGTACTTTATAAAGTGAATGGTCAAGCGTTGCCTAAGAAGGTTCCCTAGGATCTTCTGTCTTGGAGGTAAAGCATGCAGCCCCATTTTCTTTCCTTCCACCTGTGGAGGAGTAGTCTTTCGGGTGGGCATGTGCTGAGTTAAGGCCACCACACCTGCACCATTTTTTATATACCCTTGTGACCTTGCTCCATCTTGTAGGCCACTCTCTGTGAGATAAAATAACTGTGCTGCCCTGACAGGACAGGTTAATTGTTTTGTTTGTTTGCTTTTATTACTTTCCAGACTGTTGGATTATTGCACCTACCTCAGTCACAACTTGAGGACTCAATTTCTGAGTTGCCATATTCCGCTGTTTAATTAGTGACCACGATTGCTTATATAGTAAATTCTCTGCACTCTGAATGATCTGTTTATATAATAGAACTTGACCATATCTTATAGGTTAGTTTCAAGAATATTGATTTGATTTATGCAGGATTTTCCTTTTAAAGACACAGTTTGTGTATTCAGTTGTTTTTAGTTCTTCAGTAATTAAACATCTTCCTTCTAGTTTTATGTAAAGTATGAGCTTTCCTAGAATTTTTTTTAGGCAGTGCAAGGATGAACATGGAGTTCCTGTTGTGGCTCAGTGGAAACGAACTCAACTAGTATCCATGAGGTTTCGGCTTTCATCCCTGGTCTCACTCAGCAGGTTGAGTGTCCAGGGTTGCCATGAGCTGTGACGTAGATTGCATACTCGGCTCAGATCCTGTGTTGCTGTGGCTGTGGTTGAGGCTGGTAGGTGCAGCTCTGATTCACCCCCTAGCCTGGAAATTTCCATATGCTGCAGGTAAAAGCAATAAATAAATAAAGTCATCTTAAAAATTGAACAATAGAATAGTTCACCCATACTCGAAAGTGTCGATGATTGAAGTGGTACCATGTCCTGTTGAACAGGCACTGCATAAAATAGTTGATGCCTGCTGTTTCCTCAACCTGTTAATGAGAGCATGTAGATTGTTGCTTTGGGCCCCCATCCTAAATATCTATAAGATATAGTTAATTCTGTGCAAGTTAATGAAAATAGGGAAGAATATTCATGATTTTCTCTCTTATGCAGGTGGGGCCGTTGGAGGCAAAGGAAACCTTTTTTTAAAAAAAAAAAAAAAACAAGTGGCCACACCTGTGGCATATGGAGGTTTCCAAGCTAGAGGTCGAGCCACAGCCACTGTGGAAGCAATGCCAAGTAGTTATGTTGTGAGTCACATGGAAGTCCAAAGGAAACCTTTTAAAATCTTTACAACCTGATGTCAAGCTAATCCTTATAACTTAAACCTGCAGTTTTGCCTTAGGCTTGATGCAGAGATGAATTGTTTAGGCCAGTTACAACATGCTATTTTTGACTGGCCTTGACTTTGAATTGTAATAACAGAAACCCTGGGTATTTTCTCTTTGTTCCTAATGTCTTAAGACTTAGTTTTTTGTTCTTCAAATTGTGAATATTTCACCACAGCTTGAAAGATTTGAAGTGGTAGATGTATATAACAGATAATCAAAAGAGCAGTAGTTTTGGGTTTTTTTGTTTGTTTTTTTGCTGCAATAGTGGGTTTCTTTGCTGCCGTGGTGAAAGGTTACTTGTAGTAGATTTTTATAGCAGAGTAATATAAGAGAAATATAGTTATTTATAAACAATGATAGGAGTTCCCATCCTGGCCCAGCAGTTAACAAGCCCGACTAGCCTCCAAGAGGTTGAGGGTTCGATCCCTGCCCTTGCTCAGTGGGTTAAGGATCTGCTGTTGCCGTGAGCTGTGGTGAAGGTCGCAGATGCGGCTTGGATCCCACGTTGCTGGGGCTCTGGTATAGGCTGGCAGCTACAGCTCCGATTGGACCCCTAGCCTGGGAACCTCCATATGCCTCGGGTATGGCCCTAAAAAGACGAAAAAAAGAAAAAACCCAATGATATCTTTAATTTTTGAAGTGCGTATTTTAAGTTTTTACGTATTTTCACATAAGCAAGTATGTCCATATAATTTGTGTTAAGGTGTTTAAATCCTGATTCAGTCACTCTGATAGAAATTTATTTAAAGGTAAAGTGATAAGACAAATACTGGGTCCCCAATGGAACCATGTTCAAATTTTAAGTGACTTGTCACACCTGGTCAGTTGTGTCATTATTTCAGAGCCTTAGATCTTTCATTACAAAGCATATAAGACATCAAGTGAGTTTGTACCATGCAGAGGCAAAGTTAATATAAACCTATGGTTTCTATAGACATGAATGCATGTGATTTTCAAAATGCAGAATTTTATCTGTCCCACTTTAAAAAAAATTAAAATGATTTCATGGAAATTACACATTGGAATAGTTCCCTTGTGATGCAGCAGGTAACAGGATCTGGTGGTGACACTGCCGTAGCACAGGTTCGATCCCTGGCCCTGGAACCTCCAAATGCCATGGGTGCGGCCAAAAAAACCCAAACAAAAAAATAAAATAGGATAAACAGAGTTTATTTGTGAGATCCAAATAAACATACCAGCTTTATGAAATTTATAGTTTTTTTTAAAGTGCTAGAATTGTGTATTTTTTCAACATGCTACAAGAACTTTTTCAAATAATTTTTTGAATATGAAGCTAAAATTGAATTGCCTACTTCATTCATTTAAAATTTTTTCTTGATTTAAGTATTATTATTTGGTAAGATTTTAAAAAGCCAAACCTGTAGGGAAAGTTGTGTAATACTATACAGATGGATTGTAATTAGTAAGCTCGGGTGGGGAGAGGTCATTGAAAATAATATTGTCTTAGGCTACGTAAATTATGGCACAATAACTTTTTCAGAAGTACATTTGCATTTATTGATTCTGCCTTACAGAATGTGACAGTGATGATAACCTGGGTATCAAAAGTACTTCAATGGGAGAAGAATTCAGATCCACAGAAGGTAATATAATGGAGTTTAATCTTTTCCCAACCTGACTGTATCTGTATGTGTTTTTAATTTCTCCCTCTCTTACTTCTTCTTCCTACTCTCTTCTATCCCTGAGGGTTTTTTTTTTTTTTAAGTTGTTCTTTTTCTTTTTTTTTTTTTTTTTTTTTGTCTTTTTTGCTATTTCTTGGGCCGTTCCCGCGGCATATGGAGGTTCCAGGCTAGGGGTTGAATCAGAGGTGTAGCCGCCGGCCTACGCCAGAGCCGCAGCAACGCGGGATCCAAGCTGCGTCTGCAACCTACACCACAGCTCATGGCAACGCCAGATCGTTAACCCACTGAGCAAGGGCAGGGATCAAACCCGCAACCTCATGGTTCCTAGTCGGATTCGTTAACCTCTGCGCCACGACAGGAACTCCCCATTAAGCTGTTCTTTTTCGTTTTTAAAATTTTATTGGAGTATGGTTGACTTTCAGTGTTATATTAGTTTCAGGTATAGCAAAGTGGATCAGTTTTATATATATATATATCCATTCTTTTTCCAATTCTTTTCCCACATGGGTTATTACACAATGCTGAGCAGATTTTCCTGTGCTATAGAGTAGGTCCTTGTTAGTTACCTATTTAACATATAGACGTGTGTATGCTTTAATCCCAACTTCCTAATTTATCCACCCTCCCACCCTCCACCCTCCGCCACCGCAGTTTCCCCTTTGGTAACCATTAAGTTTGATTTCAAAATCTGGGAGTTTGGTTCTGCTTTATAAATAAGTTCATTTCTATCTTCTTTGCTTTTTAGGGCTGCAGGTGCGGCATATGGAAGTTTCCAGGCTAAGGGTAGAATTGGAGCTGCAGCTGCCAGCCACAGCCACAGCCACAACAATGCCAGATCCAACCTACACCGCAGCTCAGGGTAATGCTGGATCCTTAACCCACTGAGAGGGACCAGGGGTCAATCCTGCATCCTCATGGATACTAGTCGAGTTGGTTTCCTCTGAGCCACAAGGGATTCCCCCCCCTTTTTAATTCTACATATAAGTGATATCACATGATCTTTGTCTTTATCTAACTTAGAATGATAATTTCCATCCATGTTGCTGCAAAAAACATGCTTTGTTCTTTTTTATGATTGAGTTGTATTCCATCGCATATATGTACCACATCTTCTTTATCCATTCCTTGGTCTAAGGGTATTAAGTTGCTTCTATGTCTTGACTATTGTATATAGTGCTTCAGTGAACATTGGGGTGCATGTAGCTTTTCAAATTATGGTTTTCTCTGGATATGTGCCCGGGAGCGGGATTGCTGGATCATATGGTAGTTCTATATTTAATTGTTTGTTTTTCTTATTTGGTTTTTTTGGCTACACCCGTGGCATGTGGAAGTTCCCAGGCCAGGGATTGTACCTGTGCCACAGCAGCCACCCCAGCCATTGCACTGACAATGCCAGATTCTTAATCCACTGAGCTACCAGGGAATTCCTCTATTCAGTTTTTGTTTGTTTTATGTCCATACCCACATCATATGGAAATTCCTGGGTCAGGGATTGAATTCAAGCCACAGCTGTGTCAACGACAGATCTTTTAACCCACTGCACCATGCTGGGGATCAAACTCACACCTTTTCAGTGACCCGAGCCACTGCAGTTGGATTCTTAAGACACTGTGCCACATCAGGAACTCCTATGTTTAGTTTTTTTTAAGGAACCTCCATGCTGTCCTCCGTAATGGTTGCACCAGTTTACATTCACACCAACATATAGGAGGCTTCTCTTGTCTTCTGTCCTCTCATTTAAAGGATAATTTGCATTTTCCCATGTGAGATGATTTAGGGGCTAGAAGAGGAATCAGCCAGTCCACTGTCTAGTTTGTAAATAGGTTTAGGTATCTGTCTGTGCTGCCGCTTGCACACTGCTGGAGCAAGGGGAGCGTTCATGACATAAACAGTTTAGATCCTCCCTGTCCCACAACCAAGCCTAAAATAATTATTTTTGGGCCTTTGCAGGAAAAGGATCCTGTCCACAGGGCTAGGAAAAGATTTTAGTTTCCTAATTTTACTTTATTTTTAGTAGTATTAAATTAGGGATATTTAAACTACGCAGTGGAAAGGAAGCACTTATATCTGTATATTAATGGACTTTTTCTATAAATTAGCTTTTTCCTCTCTTCTTAAGAGAAAAGCTGTTTCTTTCCATATGTTAAAGAGAACTTTTTTATTACTTAGATCATTTACTGGCTGTACCACCATTGGGATGTGGTTTTTACTTTTTTTTTTAATAACAGATTTTTTTTTTTTTTTTTACTAACCATGGGGGAAAATGAAACAGTGAATTTTAGAAAGTACTTGTAGCCTCAGTGGAGAAGTTGAAATTCTTATGTTGGCATCTCTGACATTTTAGGTCAACAGAAGGAATCTTTGGATACATTCCAGTGTGGAATTTGTTGGTGGAGATTTGAGAATGTGGATGTGTGAAGAGGGAGGGCAGCGTGGCAGAACAGTCACTAACAGAATGGCCCCTGCTGTGCTTCTGTGCATTCTTGTACTCACCTAGAATGCAGTCAGTCTGACCAGAAGCATAGTGGGAAATTTAAGTCTGGCGGTGGAATTGAGTCTTCCATTTAGTGAGGTAGAAAACTCCAATCTTTTGCTCTTATAGTAAAAATTAACTGATTAAACAAAGTTGGCAGTAAATCTACAGCCTAATTGGAAACAAGTTTTCTGACCACCCTCTTTTCCCAACATGGTCTTACAAGGTCTAGCCCGTGCTTAGCAGCCACGTAATGATGAATTAAACAGAAGAAAGAACTTTTGTGAGATTTAAACAAACTGCCAGCTAAGGTGCTTATCAAGGCCACGAAAAGATAAACACCATGGAGTATCTGAGTCATTCAGATTTTGCAGCCTTTGTTTGTTATCCATGGAAAGTTCCAGACAAAATTATAACTTTTAAATAACCACACTTGGGAAGCCTTGGCAGTTTTGTGGGCTCCTGGCTTACCCAGGAAATCTGAGATGTGTGTGACCGAATGTGTACGCCCCCCCCCTGATTGAAACGTTGTTTTGTGTGCATCTCATCCTCACTAGACTCTGAGCTCCTTAGGGAGGAGGTTCATGTTTCATTTGTCTTTATTTCAACACACCTAGCACAGCGTTTGGCACTAAGTGACTGCTGAACAGATAAACTTAAAACATTAGAGTTACTAGGATCCATCTCCCTATAACTGAATAAAGGAAATTAAGATAGAGGCCATTTGGCTGGGAGAATTTTGGTTGGTTTTGTTGACCTGCACTGTGGAAGCAAGGTGATGTTCTAGTCCAGACCTGATAGCAAAACTCAGAAAGTTTAAATAACACTTTTATTTTATTTTTGGCCACGCCCTTGGCATGTGGAAATTCCTGGGCCAGATATCGAACCTGTGCCACAGCAGTGACCCAAGCTGCTTCAGTGACAACGCCAGATCCTTAACTTGTTGTGCCCCAAGGGAACTCCCTTTTTTGCACCTTTCTTCTCTTTCTGTGACCCTATAATATGTATCTTAGTCCATCTGATGGTATCCCATATGTCTCTTAGGCTCTGCTTAACTTTTCTCCAGTTTTCTTTCTGTTCTTTATCAAATGAGATAAATTTATCAAACAAGATAAATTGTCCTGTCTTCAAGTTTGCCTTTTTTTTTTTTTTTTGGTCTGTTTAAATTTGTTAATCTCATGAAATTAATTTTTCATTTTGATTGTACTTTTCAGCTCTAGAATTTGTATTTGGTGGCTTTCCATAATTTTTCTTTATTGACATTCACATTTTGTTCATATGTTGTTTTCCTAGTTTCCTTTAGTTCTTTGACCATGGTTTACTCTAGCTCTTAAGTATATATATATATCTTTTGTCTTTTGTCTTTAGGGCTGCACCTGCAGCATATGAAGTTTCCCAGACTTGGGGTCTAATCAGAGCTACAGCCGCCGGCCTATGCCAGAGCCACAGCAACGCCAAATCCAAGCTGCGTCTTCGGCCTACACCACATTTCATGGCAACGCTGGATCCTTAACCCACTGAGTGAGGCCAGGGATCGAACCTGCAACCTCAAGGTTCCTACTCGGATTCATTTCCGCTGCGCCACAATGGGAACTCCAGAACATACATATTTAAGACAGTTGGTTTAAAGTCTTTGTTTAGTAAGTTCAGTGTCTAGGTGTCCTCAGGGACAGTTTAACTCAGGTTTTTTCTCTTCAAATGGCTATCCTTTTCCTATTTCTTAGTGTTATTTGTATTTCTGTTCTTTTTGAAAATTGGGTATGCAAATATTATAATGTAGTAAATGAGATTCTGTCTCTTCCCCTGAGTTTGCAGTCCTTGATTGTTAAAAGACTGCAGCTGTCTATTTTGTTCAGTTACTTTTACAAACTCTTTTTATAGAAGCTATATTCCATGTCATTACTGGTCATTGAAGTCTCTGTTCCTTTGGCTTGTGTTCAGCTACTATTTTGATAGACAGTTCCTTGACTAGCAGGAGCTAAAATAAACACAAAACCAAACCTCTCACAGGCTTTGCAGGTTGACTTTGTGCTGGGGCCCTTCATCATTTAGCCAGGCTTGCACGGAGCCTACAGATGAGCCAGTGGTGAAGGCTTAGAATCTTCTCGGTTATTTTCTGAGCATGCACCCTGTCCTGGGTATGACCTGGCTTTCTAAATTCCCCAGTATACATGGGTGCTTTCCAATGCCCTAATTTCCCAAAGAGATTCTCTTCATGGCTTTTCCTCCCAAGTATTAGGTGTTCTATTTATGTCTCAACTATAATCTTTTCCCCAGGCCATGTGGGCTTTTTGTTTGCATTACAGCGTTTTTGAGCAATGCCTGCTGCTTTTCTGCCCTGAGTGGGTTCTGAGCTTGGTAAAGCAAAGATGAACGCCTTGTGTCAGTCCTTCAGGTAGTCCTCAGACAGATTAGAACAGACAGACACAATAATTTTTAAGTTCTGCTCTGCTCTGTCTGGAACCAGGGACTAGGGTTCCACAGTAGGAGTATGAGACTGCTGCAGAGACAGGGAGATGGTGGGGAACGGGCAGGTGAAAATACCTACTAGGCTTTCCTACTGTTTTTATGTTGGTCTTTTTCTTGATTTAGTGTTCCCTTGGTTGCTGTGAATCTTTGAGTAAATGTAGACTTTTGATAAAAGTTGTTTCTGACAGTTCCTGCTTTTCTTTCAGTGTTTCTGTGGAACGATGGGTGTTTGGATCTGCCTGTTCTACCATTTTTTTGAGTAACCACTCTAGACTAATTTTATTTCTTCTTCTTCTTTTTTTGTCTTTTTAGGGTTGCACCCACGGCATATGGAGATTCCCAGCCACTGTGTCATATTGAAGTTCCTAGACCAGGCATCAAACCTGAGCTGCTACAGGAACATCACAGGATCCTTAACCTTCTGTGCCACAAGGGAACTCCCTTCTGAAGAGTCTTTTGACAGTAGATTTATTTTCTTAATATATATAGGTATTAAGGTTGTTTTTTCATTTTGTGTCAGTTTTGGAGAATTGTGTTTTTCAAGAAATTTTACCTAGATTGTCAAATGTACAAATGTAAAGTTTTTTGCAATAATATTCCTTTTTTTTTTAATGGGTGCATGCATAGTTCCCAGGCCAGGGATTGAATCCAGGCCACAGCTGCAACTTTGCCAGATCCTTTAACCCACTGCACTGGTCTGGGGACTGAACCTGAGCCACTGCAGTCAGATTCTTACTTACTGTGCCACAGTAGGAACTCTGGTATTTATTATATATGATTTATTTCTGTATGATCTTGTAGGATCTCATTTTTTCCTGATATTGATAATTTGTATTTTCTTTCTTTCTTGATCAGTAACTAGAAGTTTATCAATTAATTTGATCTTTTCAAGGAATTAACATTTCTTTAGTTGATAATTTCTTTTTAGTCTGCTTTCAGTTTCATTGATTTCTGCTCTTTATTATTAACTTTCGTCTATGTGGGGTTTAATTTTCTCATTTTTTTATGGCTTCTTAATGTGACACGTAGATTGTTGACTTCTTATTTTTTCATGTAAACATTAAGTTGTTTATTTCCCTCTAAACCAGAATGAGCAGGCTTTTTCTGTAAAAATGCCAGGTAGTAAGTATTTTAGGCTTTGTGGGTCCTGTGGTCTGTGTTACAGTTACTCAGCTCTGTGATTGTAGCGTGAAAGCAGCCATACACAATACACAGGAGTGTAGATATTGCCAATAAAACTTAGAGTTCCTGTGTGGCTCAGCAGATTAAGGATCCGGTGTTGACGTGGCTTGGGTTCAGTCCCCCGAGTGCGGCCAATCAATCAATCAGTCAATCTAACCACTGAAGAGAAAGGATAAAACGAAACGACAGAGAAACCCAACACCACAACTTTAATTATAAAGATTGCCAGTGGACTGGATTTGGCCCACAGACTATAGTTTGTTAACACTATTTTTTGCTGTATTTCACATTTTTTATATCTTATATTTTTACTATCAGTTTGAAATATTTTCTAATTTTACTCATATTTTCTCCTTTGACCTATTGGCTTTTGGGAAGTATACTGCTTAATTTCCAAATATTTGAATGTCTTATTTTTCATTTCTAATTTAATTTTTGTGGTAAGAGAATGTACTATGTAAAATTTAAATCTTTTGAAATTTTTTGAGACTTTTATGGCCCGCCATATGGTTGTCTTGATGAACATTCCATATGTACTTGAACAGAATATATTTTCTGTGTTTTTGAGTAAAGTACTTTATAAATGTCACTAGATCAAGCTGGTTAATAACATCGGATCTTCTTTATCCTTACTGATTTTTTTATCTAGTTGATCAATTGCTACAGTAGGAACAATGAAGTTCTTCATCAATGATTGTAGATTTGTTTTCTCTCTTAGTTCTGTCTGAAGTTCTATTTTTATTTTTAAATTTAATTTTTTTTTTTTTTGTCTTTTAGCACCTCAGCATATGGAGGTTCCCAGGCTAGGGGTCAAATCGGAGCTGGAGCTGCCGGCCTTCACCACATCCACAGCCACGTGGGGTCCGAGCTGTGTCTGCAGCTACCACAGTTCATGGCAATGCCAGATCCTTAACCCTCAATTCACTTTTAAAAAATTTTTAATATATTTTTTAATGGCTGCATTTGCAGCATATGGATGTTCCTGGACCGGGGATTGAATCTAAGCCAACACCAGATCCTTTGACCCACTTGGCTAGGCTGGAGATTGGACCCACACCTGTGCTGCTGCCCCAGCTGCCACAGTCAGA
This sequence comes from Sus scrofa, assembly GCF_054392235.1. NCBI lineage: Eukaryota > Metazoa > Chordata > Mammalia > Artiodactyla > Suidae > Sus > Sus scrofa. The sequence goes on along the minus strand of NC_139389.1, from coordinate 37,254,933 downwards.
TTTAACCCACTGTGCCACAGTGGGAATGTCTGTTCACTTTTTAGCCCTTTTCTTGAATTTTTATGGTTGCTCTAAAGGTTACAATATGTATTTTATCCTTTTGTTATAAGCTCTACAAGAAAATGTTATTTTTTGCTTTCAATGATGCTTTTTTAAGGAAAAAGAAGAAATGTATAGTCTTTTATATTTACCCACATAGTTACCATTTCCAGTGACCATCATTCTTTCCAATAGATTAGTTTCCATCTGGTATCATTTTCCTTCAGCCTAAAGAACTTCGTTTCTGTTCTTATGTAATACAGTTTTGTGAGTGTCAGATATTCTGGTTTTGTTCATATGAGAATATCTTTATTTTCCCTTTAATTTTGAAGAATATTTTTTCTGGCCTTAGAATTCTGGTTGACTAGTATTTTTTTCCTTATAGCACTTTATTTATTTATTTTGTCTTTTTGTCTTTTTTTAAGGCCACTTCCAAGGCACATGGAGGTTCCCAGGCTAGGGGTCGAATTGGAGCTGTAGCCTCCAGCCTACACCAGAGCCATAACAACTCGGAATCCGAGCCACATCTGTGACCTACACCACAGCTCTCAGCAACGCCAGATCCTTAACCCACTGAGCACGGCCAGGGATTGAACCCACAACCTCATGGTTCCTAGTTGGATTCATTAACCACTGAGCCATGACGGGAACCCTCCTTTAGCACTTTAAAGATGTTATTCCATTATCTTGTCTTGTGGCCTCCATTGTTTGTCATGACAAGCTGCCATAATTTGTATTATTGATCCACTATATGTAAAATATCATTTTTTCCCTCTTGTTGTTTTTAATATTTCCTCTTTGTCCTTGGATTTTAGCAGTTATTGATCATGTCTCTAGGTGGTGGTGTCTTTGTATCTTACTCGGAGTTTTCTTAGTTCCTTGTATCTGTAAGTTTCTAGGTTCCCCCAATTATTTCCTCAGTTTTTTGCCTCACTTTCTGTCTGTTTTTTTCTTTTGGAACTCCAGTTATACATATGATAGGTAGCTTAAATTTATCCACAGTTTTATTCATTTTTCTTCCAGTATTTTTTCTCTCCATTCTTCATATTTGGTCATTTCTGTTCAGTCTTCATGTTTATTGTTAACCCTTCTACTACCTCCATTGTTAAGCTGACCTAGTAAATTTTCCATTTCAAATACTGTATTTCTCAGTTCTAGAATTTTCATTTAGCTGTTTTGTGTTGTTTGTTTTAAGTTTTTATTTCTCTGTTGAGATTTCCTATCCACTCAGCCTTAGTATTTTTTTTTTGGCCACACTCAGGGCATGCAGGGAGTGACCCAAGCTACAGCAGTGACAACACCTGAGCCTTCACTCGCTGTGCCTCCAGGGGACTCCCAACTTTAAGTCTTGGAGAATATAACTTTTCTAAAGTCTTTTTTTCTGCTGGTTCCAGCAGCTTAGCTGTTTGGGGTCAGTTTCTTTTGACTCCTCTTCCTCTTGACTATGGGTACCATTTCTTATTTCTTTGCAAATAAAGTGATTTTTGATATTTACTGGATATTTTGTAGATGCATAGTTTAGATTCTCTGAATTGTGTTAACCTCATCTGAAGAATGTCGGTCGTTTTTTGGATTTTTTTTTTTTTTTTTTGGTAGGTAGTTAACTTGCTAGGCTCAGACTCCAAACTCTGCTTCCTCCACAGCAGGCAGTAGCTAAAATTGCTTACTTCCTTCAGCTGTCCAACTGTTGTTTTTCACCGAGAACCTTGGCTTCTCTCCTGGGTATGCACAGTTCAGAAGTCAACCAAGGATTTTTAGATTAGGAGCATCCTCTTCTGTTACTTTCTTATTTCTGCTGGTTGCCTTCTTTCTTTGCACCCGACCCCCGCCGCCAGCCCCACCTTCCAGCGTCTCTGTCACACTCAACTGTCTCACTCCTCAGTCCACAAGGAATTCTGCATCTTGTCTCACAAGGATTCAGGCATGCCCTAAGGCAAAGCAGAGCCAAAACAAAACCATAAAGCTGCAGATTTAACCCTGTGCAGTTCACTTCTTTCAGTGATTAACTTCTCTCCTTTTTCTGCATGATGTTTGTTGCTCTTCAGTGCCTCATTCCTTTTTCCAGTTACTGCCCCTTCATTCCTTCCCAAAGGTTAGTGACCATGGTCAGGTCTTGAAACACTAGTTTAGTAGCACTTGCTATTGAACTTGGTCTAAATGGGATCATGTAGACCATTCAGTAGAATTTTCTGTGATGATGAATATGTTCTATTTCTATACTAATATGGTTGCCAAGAGTCATGCATGGCCATTAAGCATCTGAAATCTGGTTTAACTGAGGAACCGACTCCTCTAAGTTTTATTTTATTTTTTTATCTTTTTAGGGCCACACCTGCAGTGTATGAAGCTTCCAAGGCTAGAGGTCGAATTGGAGCTATAGCTGCCAGCCTACACCACATCCACAGCAGTGTGGGATTCCGAGCCACATATGCAACCTACACCATAGCTCACGGCAACGCCGGATCCTTAACCCACTGAGTGAGGCCAGGGATCGAACCTTCGTCCTCATGGATGCATGTCAGATTTGTTTCTGCTGAGCCATGAATTCTTTTGGGTCTGGATGCCTTCAGTCAACACTGTTTTACAGATTCATCTGATTGTTAGCACATGGCTTTGGTTTCCAGGACCTGTATAATCATTTTACATACACACCACAGTTTATTCATTGTTTATAGACATTCGGTTGGCTGCTACAAGTGGTGCTGCTGGGAGCAGTTTCACACATCTCTTGGTGCACATCTGTCCATGCTTCGCGGGATACATACTGAGGCATTGACTTGCTTATGTTCACTTTAGGTGGTTATATGTGGTTATGTGGTGTAGGTTGCATATGTGGTTTATTTTTTCCAAGGTGGTTGTTCCCATTTCTTTCACTCCATTAGTAGATAGGAGTTCCCATTGATTTACATCTTTTGTAGAATTATTGGTCTTTTTAAAAAAAAATTTTGGAGTTCCCTTGTGGCTCCATGCTAACAAACATGATTGGCATCCATGGGGATGCACGTTTGATCCCTGGTCTTGCTTACTGGGTTGGGGATCCTGCATTGCCATGAGCTTCGGTATGGGTCATGGACAAGGCTTGGATCTGGTGTGGCTGTGGTGCAGGCTGGTGGCTGTAGCTCCAATTTGACCCCTAGCCTGGGAATTTTCATATGCCAAGAGTGCAGTCCTAAAATGCAGTAAAAAAAACAAAAACAACAACAAAACCCAACATTCCTCACCATTCTGCAGTGTTGCCTTTGTTATCAGCCAAGATTCCATATAAGCATGGGTCTGTTTCCTGAGTCATATATGCTGTTCTCTTGGTGTCTTCATCTATTCTTGCACTGGTACCACATTCTTAGTTATTGTAACTTTATAATAAGTTTTCATAAAAATAAATCTTGTCACCTTTTTCTTCTTTGCAAAGAGCATCTTGACTTTTTAGTGTATTTCTTCATCCCTTTGAATTCATCTTAGGGCAACTCACTGACCTAAATCTAGCTTTAACTAACACAGTGTGTAGTAGCTTGTGATATTTTAAATTGCAGACTATACCACACTAGTGCCCAGCTCAGAGGAAGGTGTAGCTGTATCTTAGAGGAATTATTGGCACCAGTGAACCATGCAGGCTCTGGGTGACTGTGGACAGGATGGGATGAGATAAATCTGGGGTGAGAAGCTAGCGAAGACCAATAGATGGACACCTAGCTCCACCTTCTTGGACATCATCATTCTCAGGAGAGGGAAAGAAGGTTTTAGGAACCCAGGAATGTCTGTCTTGCTCACTGTTGTATGCCTGTGCCTGGCATACAGTGGGTGTTCAGTAAATATTTGTTCAGTGAATGCATGTGTCTATAATAAATCCTTCTCAGAAGACATGATACAGCCATGAGTTTCACCCTTTGCCTTAGATACCAGAAAAGCTTTATGAAAACTGAATTTTTAAACTGCCTTTGAGATTTTGTCATTTCATGGTTTTGCCTTTTTATTTCTATAGTCTTATGTGATTGCCTTGAGTCTTTTTGAAAATACATAGTTGGGTGTTTTTGTTTTTTTGGTTTTTTTTTTTTTTTTTTTCATGATCAATCTAGTGATTACCTGTCAGTGATTATGGAAGTTTGTTGACTTTCTGTATCCCTAAATGGAAATAATTTACAAGTTTCCTAGCATAGTAGGCTCATACATATTAGAATTCAGTTTGCGATTATATCCAGCTTCCCTTATTTCAGAAGAGTCAGAAGAAACTGCTAAGTTATCCTCAGTTTCTCCAATTTGTATTTCCTCTCCTTCCTGAAAATATTCGTTGATGATGCTTACATAAAGCATATCTTTATTTGGTTTCTGCTCTAAATATTAAACTTCTCTTTCAATGCAGATGTGGAATTAGAAGAAGCAATTAGAAGAAGTCTTGAGGAGATGTAATTAAAGATATTACCACACAACATCAAGTGGCCTTGAAGAGACTCAGGATAATGAATTTTTGAGTTTTCTAAAGGAGACTAGAAATCTACTAGTGCAGATGTATTTGAAAACACGCTTTTTTTGCTTTCATATGTTCAAAATATGATATTGCTTTGTATTTTTGTGCTACTTTGCAAAAATGTATAGAGGAATAGAATACATGTTCATGCAAATACAAATCATGTGTTCTAAAACAGGTGTCACCGTTTCCCAGTTAATGTTGAAGTCATATATTTAGGTTAAAGGAATTAAAAAAAAGAAAAGAAAAGCTCTTGACTATTGTTTACATGTTTCCCAAATAGAGTTTGTTTTTTAATTTTATTTGTACTGTACAGATAATTCTAGCTTATTTTTTTAGGAGTGAAAATGAATATAAATAAAGCTGCCATAGCTCACTTTTTCTGTAAAGCCTACGTCTGATGTGGCACTAATACCTAATGCCTTTGAGATCTTCGATTATGATTATTGGAAGAGAGTGATGGAAGTGACCGTGGAAACATGAAGTTCCCCAGCAGTGTTCTCTGTGGGTGTCAGACGGGCAGTCCTGCTTTAATTAGAGCAGCACATCGCTGGGATGTAGAAAAGGAACACCTCATTTCTTAGAAAGTATTAAAAAGAAACTTCTCCATTCCCTTTACCTGCTTAGACTTTTATGTGACTTGTCTTATCTCCTATTTAAAGGGAACGATGTAAAAATATTTGCATAGAATTAGACTTATTTTTAATAATATTGGTCCTTTTATATGTATATTTGTGTAATCATAGTATTCTTCAGATAATAATGTTGAAGGTCTGCTCAGGAGTAATCTTCCTTTACCCTTTAAAATTTCTGTTTCATATGGAAGTATCTTCATTTTAGTTATTCATTAAATTGTCAGTTTCCTACAGCTGGTATCACATACTTAATTTGCAAGTGTTGAGTTCCCACTGTGCTAATAACAATATTCCATAATTAGATGACTCAGAAGGGGCTTGTCATACTATCTTGTGCATATGTTTCATGTTACTTGAACAGAAATGTCATCTCTAAAGATTTCGAGTTAGTAATTACTTACCAAATGTAAAATTTTCTCTAAGTATAAATTTTTCTTTAAGAAAAAAAAATCGGGGCTAGAACTTTGTTTTTTCTCTACAACTAGATAATTTAGTGTGAAATACTGTTACTGTTTTTTCGGTTCACATTGGAAACCAATTTGTTTGTATTTCTTAAGATGTCAGTTCTAGTTCCCTGGTGGCTCAGTAGGTTAAGGATCTGGTGTTGTCACTGCTGTAGCTCGGGTTCAGTCCCTGGCCCCAGAATTCCACCCCACCCTGCCCCGATGTCTGTCCTACCTCCTTGAAGTTTTTTTAAAAGTAGACATCATAGCTTGAGAATGTACCAGTCATTCTTCCAGAGCGACCACATTGTGGTTTTGTTTGTTAAAGGACTTAAGCAAGGCTTTGGGAGGGAATCGCTGGGCCACACCTTGAGGACATCTGCAGGAGCGCACTCAGTAGTGAGCCTCAGAAAGGATGTCTAGCAAGAAGATGCTCCGGCAGATGCCGCAGAGCAGTATCACAGCAGCAGGCGGGATGCAGCCCGTGTTCTGGTAGGAGGCTTCTGAGGTGTGAATGGTTGAGAGGAACTGAGGCTTTTTCTATGACAGGAGTGGACTGTTTCACCATGACCCTTAAAATACGGTAATTGGGTTGTTTAACGTTTTAATTAAGAATAGTCACTGACTGTATAATCTACTTACTAAGCAATTAAAAATCATTTTAAAATTACTTCATACTTTGTACTTAATTTAGCTATAAGGAGGAGAGGTAGTTGGTAGATGTTACAAAAAGTTTTGTGCATTATTATCAAGAGTAAATGTTGCTAACATTGACAGTGATGCTTATATTTTGGGTTTTTTTCCCACATTTTATTGTGATTCCCTTTTTTTCTTTTAAAAATGTTTTTATTGTGATTCCTTCTTTTTATACCTGAATAACAACTTCCCCAAAGGGATGATGGACATGTTTATTCTAAGAAGGATATATAGATAATGTATTGGTAGCATCTGCTCAGTGGTATCATTGATTCTCTTAAATAAAAATTCCTCAGTTAAGAAGGTGGGGTTTTTTTTTTGGATCCTTGGTGTCCTACCAGCCCAGCCCTTTGTCCTATTTCTTACCCGCCTGCTGGCCTGGCTCTCCTCTCTGACATCGCTGGGGAACAAGACACGGGTTTGTTCTGGGCTCCCTTGGCAAGTGCAGCTCTGATACTCAGCAGGCTGGGGCTCAATTTAAAGAGCATCATTTTTTTCTTTTCAATTTCTTTCAAATCATTTATTTGTTCACCCACTCACAAAGTATTCTTGGCTACTTACCATGTGTTCGCCACTGTTCTCGGCACTTGAGATCCCCCCCCAACACACACACACACAAAGCCCCCACTCTGGAGCACTCGGGGAGGGGGTTGGATAGAACCTCGAATGATAAGATAGTGAAACAGGGAAGGGGGGAGAGCATGGGGCTGGGCAGGGGGAGGCAGTTATTTCCAACAGGGTGGTCGGGAAGGACCCTGACCAGGTGAAGCTCAGGAGACCTGAAGGTGGGCGAGCTCTAGGAAGAGGGTGAAAAGGTCTAGAAGAGCAGGATGAGCTCAGAGGGCAATGCAAGGTGGCATCCTTAGAGACCTTTTCTGAAGACCCTGGAAAGGAGGAGCCCTGAAGGTTTCTGAGAGTAAGTGGTGTGACCTGCTGTACTTGGACTGCTGTGGGGCTGTGTTGAGTGCAAACAGCTGAGAGCAGAAGCAGGGGTGCAAGTGGGAGGGCAGGCCACTGGTCCAGGAGGGAAGGCAGGCTGGGTGCACCCTGAAGGGGAGGGGACTGGGTCTCTGGCATGAGAGTCCAGGGTGATGCTGAAGTCACCTGATAGACTTCCATTCTCCAAAAGTGGAAGGATTCTTTGTTCGTGTCATGATATGAGAGAATATACTTAATGATGTCAAATATTCCCCTCCAGCAACAATTCATCGACATGGAGTCTAAGTTCAGAAAAATTGCCATCCAGCCTTAAGGGCTTCATCTCTGTTCACTTATTTACATGGCTTTGATCTCAGATTAAAGGTTGTGATCCAGCTTTAAAGTGTTATTATCTCCACTTGAAGTGCCCTGTACCTTCTCATTCTTGCAGCGTGAAGCAGCGAGCTCCCCACAACATTCACTCCACTTGTACTGACCTTCATGGTGTCTGACCTCGTGGCCTACGGCATCTTTTCCTAACAGGAGATTTAAATAAGTTGGGTGTGAAAGGGTCTTAACCATTTCACTTAAATTCCAGCAAATAACTTTTGAACAGAAGAAAGTCATTGAAAATAAAGGAAGTTCACCTTCCTACGTCCCGCTGGGTGGTAAGAGGGGCGCCTTTTCTCGCGCGCTCTATTAGCCTCGTTCTCATCTCCGGAGAGGGCCTGGTGGCCAGGCAGGTCGGGCGACACGGCCCCGGCGGCCCGGCTCTGCGCGCGGGAGGCGGGAGGGCGGGCTGGGCTGGGCCGGGCCGGGCCGGGGGCGCGGGCTCCGCCCTGGGGGCGGTGTTCCAGGCGAAGAGCGGGCCCGACGCCACGTGAGCCGCCCCGCAGGCCGCCCGGCTTCCTCCTACCGCCCGCGCGCGGTCAGCCAGCGCCCCGCGCCCCTGGGTTCCCCTGGCGTCTGGAGCCCCGGTTCCCTGGCCCCCAGTCGTCCGGACCCCAGTCCTTGCTCGACCACCCGCGCCCCCCGACCCCCAGTCCCCTGGCCCCCAGTCCCCACCCAGACCGCGGATCCCCAGCCCGGGCGCGGGCGGCGCGTCAGAGAGAGGCGTGCGGCGCGGTGACGGCGGTGACCTCGGGCCTCCGGGCGCAGATGGCTCAGGCGAGGATCAGCGCCAAGGCCAACGAGGGCCGCTTCTGCCGCTCCTCGTCCATGGCCGACCGCTCCAGCCGCCTGCTGGAGAGCCTGGACCAGCTGGAGCTCAGGTGTGCGGGGCGGCGGGCGGATCCGGGCGCGGTCGGACCCCGGCCCTGGGGCACTCGCTAGCCTGTCCGTCCGGCGGTCCCTTGGCCCCGCGTCCCGGCGGCCGCGCTCTTGCCTGCGCGGGAGCGGGGGAAGCCGAGGAGGTGAAGGGTAGGGACGCCGCTGGCGGTTGGGGCTGGGCTGACACCGCGGGTCCGCGGAGCTTCCAGAACCTTCTGCACGCCAGGGGTTCGGTCGGGTCTCCCTGAGATGCTCTTTCTGAACGGGTGGCGGTCTAATGGTCCCAAGGTCAGTGATCCATTCTTTTGCTTCCAACACTTAAGAGCAATATCTCAGAATAAAGCTTCGGGGCCCCATCGGATCCCAAGGCGGGGCGGGGCGAGGGCACTTGTGGGGCGCCCGCCCGGTCCCCTCTGCGTTTTTCCCGGCGCCGGGCTCCCCCCACCAAGAGCCGCTCCCACCTTCCAAGTGCAGTTTGCTGGCCCGAAACCACAGGGGTCACCTGTTTCCACTCTTAGCTGATTCAGGTTTTAATAAGGAATCAACGTGTGGCTTGAAATAAAGCCGCGTGAGGGGGCCCGAGCTGCGCTGTTGGGGGGCGTGCTGAGCACCTGGGGGTGTGGGGGGGCCTCTAGCGCCGCCCCGGCCCCACGGAGGGGACTTGAGGGCGGGGTAGATGGGCGAGCGCACGTTTTGATAGAAGGTCGCTGCTGGTCGGGAGAGCAGATGTGTCCTCAATGGTTTTAGTGCTTTTCTGCGTGTGGGAAGATGCAAGAATCTGGGTTCATTAAATTTTCCTGAAAATCTCTCTCTGTGGGCCTGTTCCGCCAGTTTTCCCAGAGCGCAGAGCCTCCTCATTCCTGCTCGTCTGAATTCTTTCCAGGCTGTGCTGTCAGTTCCTGTAGAACCGGGTGGCCAGGGACTCTCCTAGCGGCAGATGGGGTGGTAGGCTCCTTGGGATGCCTAAAGCCTATGCAAGAAGTTTTGGACCTACTTTTCTCTTTCCACAATGTATGAAAACGTTGATGTACTTCTCGTAAAGGTTCAGGTCACAAAAGCTACTGTATAAATTGTGTGCAAGTGTAGTTTTATGAAAATCTTAACTGGGGCACCCACAACTCCCTTAAACCTCCGCATTTTTTTCCATAGTTTGCACCAGGTTCTGGATGAGCAAAGGAGTAGGTAAGGTAGACATTTCAAGAATTGCCTTTACCTCCCTTGATTAATACACCAAAACGGGAGGGGTCTTATGACTCATAAAGTACACTAATAACCAAATGAGGCATTTCTTCATTATTTATCATGATTAACTGAATGAGGCATTTATTATTTATCAATTAGCATTAAGCAAGTGAGGCCTATATTAATCATTTTAAAATTTAGTATTTATCATTTGAAATTTGTTATTGATGATGATGGCAAGAAACAATGTCTTCTCGGAAAATAAATTCAGAATGTATACCTGTATGTGTGATTGGGTCATCTTGCTGTACAGTAGAAAATTGACGGAACACTGTAAACCAGCTATAATGGAAGAAATATCATTATAAATGAAAAAAAAAAAAAGAAAATAAATTCTCCACCATCATGATTTTGTGGGTAGTAATGGAAACCAGAACCCAGACTGGTTCTGGGGTCCTGCTGGGAATGACACAGATGGAATAAGGGGAGAGCAGTGCTTCCCGTGGCTGGACCTGCTGAAGCCAGTGCTCCTGAATGTCGTGTGTTGTCCCCTTTCCAACCCCCGCCCCGGCAGACTGCCTTTTCTTTTTTCATCGCATCGCAAAGGGGTCTTGTCATCTTCCCGGGCTTTAGAACTTGGAGGGGCATGTTCTCAACCATTTCTGGGGTCTCCCCACCCCCACACCCCATCAGAAAGGAAGGGTTTCTTCTTCAGGGACCGTGGGGGATGTTGCCCCCGCCTCCTTCTTCAAGCTTGAGTGGTGGTCCTCAGACTTGAACTAGTGCCTCACGTACGAAAGCAGCCAAGTGCTCGTCTTTACCAGGAAGGCTTTGGTTTTGAATATTGTGTTCCAGCGATTGATGTGAAGCGAATTCTGATTACTGAGTACAAGCAATTAAATTGTATTTTGCCGAATTAACTCTTGAACTGAGGAGGAAAGGCTGATTAATGTGTGTCTAGTTGTTCATTTTAAGGACCTTCCCAGTAATTGTAGACTTTTGCGAGCTTTATTTCTTGCTTTTAGAAAAAGTAACGCTGAGTGAAAACTTAGGAAGCATTTGGGAAGGTGGGTAAAAACAGGAGTTTTTGAAACCATGTGAGCCATGGAGAGTGGAGTGCACTCTCAGAACCTAGAATCCTACCTAGAAGATCAAGTGGAAGAAGAATGCATGATTTTCCCAGGTCATTTTCTCTAATGGTTTAATTTCATATGAAGGATGACTAATAAGGAGTTCCCGTTGTGGCTCAGTACCCATGAGGATGTGGGTTCGATCCTCGGCCTTGGTCAGGAGGTTAAGGATACGGCCTTGCCGCAAGCTTTGGCTGGGGCGTAGGCCAGCAGCTGCAGCTCCCACTCATCCCTAGCCCAGGAATGTCCAAATGCCACAGGTGTGGCCCTTAAAAAAAAAGGATGACTAAACAGCATACTAGCTAGAGAGGAAATTACAGGTTGTACGTGGAAACTCGCTTTTACTGGCTTTGTCAGTTGTGGCAAAAACTGCTTCCGTCTGAAGCTAAAAAACAGATTTGTGCTAAATGCTCTAGGACCTGGTGTGTGAACTGGTGCCCGCGACGTCTGAGAAGCTTTAAGATGTTGGCAGCATTCTACAGACCAGTCAAGAATTTCCCTGGATTTCTAACACTTCTCCACACCGCTAGCCTTTCTTTTTTGACTCTAGCTCACCTCCTTTTTCGCTTCCTCCTAAAAAGGTGATGCCTTTCTCTCCGGGTTTTCATGACCAGTTCAGCTGGTGCCTGATTTTCCATTCGTCAGTGGCCCAAAACATGTTTCTTACGATTGTCACTGTTTTAGCAGCTACCGTGATTTATAAATACTGCACACTAACAGCTAGTTAGTGAATGACATGACCATGCAGGGCCCTGCCTTTGTGGAATTTACCATCCCCTCCATTCTGCATGTGGAAAAGTGAGGCTTGAGAGCTTAAATGACTTGTCCAAGGTCACACAGCTGGAATCCGGGAGACTGATATCTTCTGCCTGAATTTTCTTAGAGTTAAGTGTGTCGTATTTCAGGATGTAGGAAGAGTATGTGGATGAATGTATGATTTTACAGAAGGAGGTGAACTTTCCACTTAGACTGGTGTTTGGATGAATGAATATTGAACTGTGCCAGGGGTCAAGTGGCCCCTAAAGGTTCTGGAGGGTAACAGGTGTTTGGACGTGGGGTGTGTGGACACAGCAGAGGGGAAAAGGAACTGGCTGGGAGACCAGCTGTTCACAGATTTCCCCAAAGGGCTCCTAGCATGGCTCCTCCCCCGCCTGCCAGCCACTTGCAGTGGCTTCCGTGGCAGCCAGGGAGTAAAGGATCGGCGAGGGGGGGCACAGCTGAAAGTTTCCTGTCACGGTTCCGTGTGTGGCGTCCCAGGGGTCACAAAGCAAGCTGGCGCCATAGTTAGCATCTCTAAGAGCCTGTAATTAAAAAGATCCCTTGTCATAGACACTGTCATCTGAACCTTCCAGAACCCTTTGAGGCAGGAGAAGGACACCTATTATCTCTTTTAGGAGCCGGGGGATCCGGTCCAGGGGGATTGGAGGCCAGTCTGAGGCCACCCCACTAACAAGCCGCTCCTAATGCTAAACCCTGGTCCCATTTTTACCCCCCAGTGTCTCAGCCGCGAGTGTAATGCATTGTTTTGGTGATGACTCGGACGCCCTTCAGAAGCTGCACTTTGCCTGAAACGTACATGATCCTTGTAGCCTTCCTTGATACAAGAGTAAGAATAAGGTGGTCTAGCGGTTAAGGATCCCAGCCTTGTCACTGCTGTGGCACAGGTTCAGTCCTTGGCTTGGGAACTTCCTTGTGCCACAGGCTCAGCCAAAAACCCTCAGGAGTATTGAATAAGAAACAGGACTATGATTTCAAGAATTGTTTTAGAAATAATCATCTTTGAAAAAAGTCTGTTTACCATTTCTCCTCCTCCACTTTTTTGGGGGGGGGGGTTGGGGGTGTCACCTGTGGAAGTTCCCAGGCCAGGGGTCGAATCAGAGCTGCAGCTGCTGGCCTACACCACAGCCACAGCAACACTGGATCCTTAACCCACTGAGTGGGGCCAGTGGTCAAACCCTAATCCTCATGGATACGAGTTGGGTTCTTAACCCACTGAGCCATGATGGGAACTCCCACCATTTCCCCTCCTTTTGATGAAAGCACAAATTCTTGCCATTTGGAAGCCCAAGTTCGTAGTGGTAAGTGTGTCATAAAAACCAGGAAGCTAGTGTTTGCGGCCTCAGCTCTGGGCACTTGATGCTGACAGTGGCCCCCATGGACCAGAATCCACGGATGCTCAAATCTGTAGAAAATGGTGTAGCAGTTGGTGCTCTGCATCCGTAAGTTCTGCATCCGAGTTACTCATAAATACATTTTTAGTTGATGCTTTCGGTCACTGCGTTAAACTCCACCTGCTTCACTCCATTCGGTCACAACCACTGTCACATGATCCGTATAGTGAAAGTGAGGAAGTTGAGGCAAAGAGAAACTACCCAAGGTCACCCAGCTAGTAGGTGGCAGCAGCACTGTCCTGAGTGGCAGGACTGAGGCCCTTGCGGTCCCTGCACTTGTGACCAGCCTGTGCAGTCAGTCACCTCCCAGCTCCTCCTCTCTCTGGTCCCCAGGCTGTGGGGACCCAGCGGTCCGCGCCGTGCACTTTTGTCCTAGGGACATTCTGACCATGGCCTGTCTTTGTTAAAGTTTAGTCCTGATTCCATGCGGAGAGTGTTCCAGGAGCACAGCCCAGGCCGCCCTTGGAGCGAGGATCAGTTCTTTCCCAATTTGGACATGCAGCTCTTCCAGGATCTGCTCATAAAAACAGAACCACCCTTCTCCGCCAAGAGCAGCGCTGTCAAGTGAGGTGTTGAGAACGTGAAGGGTAAAGAGAGGCAGTCTCACCCTTGTCTGAGCAGAGTTCCAGAAGACATAGCAGAGTGGCAAGTGGGAAATATTTGAAGATATATATTGGCTAACAATTTTCTAGAACTAATGGGAGGGACAAAAAGATGTATGTATGAGTTGATTTCGGAATACCAGTAGCTGATGAACAGTACAACTAGCACCCAAGCAAACTAAGTAGAGATGTAGGATTGACTTTTTTTAAAAAAAATAAAACCTTCATCCTGTGAATAGTCCATCCACTAGACCAGGGTAGGACTGACTGCCTGGGGCAGGGGAAGGAGGAAGTTGCTTAGGAAACAGTTCCTGCCAGAAGGATTGGGTTTTGAAAAAGGATCACCCAGGAGGCCTGGGTAGGGGAAGAGGGATGTCGCAGGACGAGGGGGCAGCAGAGGAAAGGGCCGTGATGCCAAAAGCTCTGGGAATCTTTGCATCGGGAAGGATGGCGTTTTACTGTTGCTGTGAGATGAAAAGGGTTTACACAAAATCATACATGAGAAGTCCTTTAGGACTTCCCATCGTGGCTCAGTGGCTAACCAACCCGACTAGGAACCATGAGGTTGTGGGTTTGATCCCTGGCCTCGCTCAAAGGGTTAAGGGTCTGGCATTGCCGTGAGCTGTGGTGTAGGTTGCAGACGCGGCTCGGATCCTGCATTGCCATGGCCCTGGCACAGGCCAGCAGCTACAGCTCCGACTGGACCCCTGGCCTGGGAACTGCCATATGCTGCGGGTGCGGCCCTAAAAAGACAAAAAAAAAAAAAGGAGAAGAAGAAGAAGTCCTTTACAAGATAGAAATCTGTGTGTTATGGAGAAAATGCCCTGGCAATTTCTAGCCATATGGGGGGAAAAAGTAAAACTTAAAAATTCCATCTCATTTCCTCTACATTTGGTCTCATTTAATGACAAAACATCTTCTGTGACAGATTTTTATATTTTTGTCTAAAGCGTCTCTTTTCAAACCACTTTCTTGTTAACAACCCATGAGCTTCGTGTTGAAACTTACGCTCATAAATGGGCCTCCTTCTGTAGAGTAACTCTCAGTTCTCTCTTTATCATCCTACATGTGCATACAGGCTCAGGAGGGCTGGAAAATTCATCTCTTCTGTCGGCATCTTCTCATTTACCAATCAAGTAATTCTTTGGTGCCATTGAAATGCTGGAGTCATGTTTTGTTTTTCATGAATGTCTCATTTTTGGTGCCAAGCTGACCCTTTTGGTGTGTGCCAGGCTCTAGAGTATGTGCCTGAGGTTCCCTAGGTTATATTAGAAGATTCCAGTTTCTATTCCCTAGTGTGTATTAAAGGGCACGAGTCTGTAATGAATGGGCTGGAACACAGCCTCATGCTGCGCTCTTACTGTTTGATAGACTATTGGTTTTGATTGCATTTTCCAGCTAAATTTGTCACATAAGATTCTTCCTCGCTCTTTGCTCCTGCTGGCTCTTATAAACACAGAGTCCAGCGTATATTTAGTATCTTGATGAATTCAGACCCTGTGACTACCGTCTGTCTGTCGGTGCTATTTCGGGGGACAACAGGTGGGTGCCCATTGGGAAGAAGGCCTGCGTGTGGCTGGTGGGGAAGGGCCATCCGTATATGGCCTGTGCTCACACTGCCTGGTGGTTCCTTCTGCGCCCACGGAGGGCACGGTCGGGATGAGGTCTGTGATCTTGTGCTTCCAAGGCCGCCTGAGTGTTGGAGCTACATCTGTCACTATTTATTTTGCAAAAGTCAGCAACTTGTTTAGTTGTGGTGTAATATATGTAAGAAAATGCCCTGGAAACAGAGCACCTTAAACACACAGGATTTTGTTTTCTTCTCCCCTGATTCCACAACCTGGTTCTTTAGTGACTGGCTGAGTCCGTAGTCGGTGCCTGTGTAGGGTTGGGGGAAGTGGTGCTTTGATAGTTTGATTAGGGCATCGTACCCAAAACCCACAGAGGCATTCTCTTTAAATTCGGAGAAGGCAAACATGCCCTTGCTCATCACCATCGTTTGGGCTTTTTTTCTTTTTCTTTTTTGGCCGCCCCAGGGCATGTGGATTCCCAGGCCAGGGATCAGATCCGAGCTGCAGCTGCAACCAATGCCACAGCTCAGCAACACTGGATCCTTAACCCACCGTGCTGGCCATTGTTTGATATTATATAGGAGGGCTTTGGTCAGTACTATGAGAAAGAAAAATAGGAGCTAAGAGGATTAAAAAGGCACAGATAAGGATTATCGTTTTTGCAGATGATATATATGATCATCCATCTAGAAGAACCAATGGAATCAAAAATCAAACCATTAAGTGAATAAGTGTTAAGGTGGCAGCTACAACATGAACTACAAAAACAGCATTTTTTTTTCCAACCAGCAATAGCCAACTAGAAAATGCAGTATATAGAAATGTATTATTCCCAATACCAACACTATCCAAAGTATCAAAACACTTAAAAGAGTCTGTACAACTACCATCAGTACTTCAGGGAGTTCCCGTTGTGGCTCAGGGGAAACAAATCCAACTAGGATCCTTGAGGTTTGATCCCTGGCCTTACTCAGTGGGTTAAGGATCCAGCATTGCTGTGCTTTGTGGTGTAAGTCGAAGATGCGGCTCAGATCTGGCGTGGCTGTGGCCGTGGTGTAGGCCTGCAGCTGCAGCTCCTATCTGACCCCTAGCCTGGGAACCTCCATGTGCCTCGGGTGCGGCCCTAAAAAGAAAAAGCAAAGGGTGTTGGTATAACAACAGGCACAGTGCCGAAAGATGGAATAGAGACTTCAGAGGCAGACAATCTACAAATCATTGAGGGAAAGATGGATTTGGGGATGGATAACGTTGGAGAAAATGGTTCACTATATGGAGAAAAAGAAACACATCTCCCCTAGCCACACACACAAGGTGGATTCTAGGTGGATTAGGACATAAGCATGGAAAGGTGAAGTCAGACGTTAGTAGACGGGGGTGCAGGAAAGCGTCTCAGGACCTGGGGAGGGGAGGGCCCTGCAGCAAAACTTCCCGATATGAGCCGTGAGGTAAAACCAAACCAAGCAGAGATGGACCTGACCCCTTCAGAACAAGGCCTTCTGCTCCATGAAGGACGCCCAGACACACTTCACAGGGGACAGGATGGGAGAAGGTGGTTGCAGGGCCTGTCACCAACAGGGCATTAACGCCTTGAGTGTGCACATGGCAGGGGGACAGTAACCCCAGTGTGCAAAAAGAAAAAGCAAGATAGGCAAAGGCTGCGAACAGCCTCACAAGGATACGGAGAGATGTCCAAAGTGATGAGTAATGAAAGAAGGGCAGATTAAGTACTGACGCAGCACCTACTACACTGACAGCAGAAGGTTAGAAAGTTGGGAAATGCTGAGCTTTGATAGGGCTGTGGGGACCCAGGGGCTTTCTGGAGAACAATCCAGAATGGAGCTGCATGAAGGGTCCGCACACCCTGCGAGGAAGCCGCCCTGCCCTGGGATGGTGCCTGTTATCAGGGCCCCGAGAGGACAGGTTGTCATTGACCTGTTACTGGAGGTGACGAAAAACTGGCGCCGAGGTACATCTCTACTGGGTCGGGGAGGTCAGGTCAGGTGGGGACACAAGGTGGCATTTTATGCGAGACCTAGGAGCTCCTGATTACACGTACTCGGAGGAACCTGGTGCTTCGTCATAAAATACACTGCGTGAGGGCAGAAACAGTGAGATATAAATAAGTTGAAAATAGGCGAGCACACAAGTATTCCGTTTTTTTGTAGAGCAAATACAAATAAATAAACGCTAAACAGAACTATTGCCCAGTGAGTGGGGAGGAAAATGGGAGCAGCAGGGCAAGTGGATTAAAAAGAAAACTTAAAAGCACAGAAAACAAGGAATACGGCATTTTTGGTTAACCATCTTTAACCGTGAGTTGGACTGAGGGATGGGGAGATGAGGCAGCCGTTCTGCTGTCTGGGTTATAACATCTGGCCCCCCTTGGTCCCCAGGGTGGAAGCTCTGCGAGAAGCGGCCACTGCCGTGGAGCAGGAGAAGGAGGTGCTGCTGGAGATGATCCACAGCATCCAGAACAGCCAGGACATGCGGCAGATCAGCGAAGGTGCGCTGCGGGGGGCGGGGGGGTGGGGGGGGTCCTGGGGGTGGGTGGGGGAAGGGGGGCATCAGCAGAGCCACTCCTCCAGCCCGAGAGCTGCTCCAGGTCCATGCTTCCAAGAAGGGCCAGAGCTGTGCGGGATGTGAAAAGCAGTAGCGTCAGAGGGTGAGAGGTTGGGTGGAGGTGTCACTTAAAGGGGAGAAAGGCAGAGAAAGTGGATTATGGACCCAGTGACACCCGTTTCCAGAGGAAGAGCTTACTGCCCAAGAAGAGATGGGCTTGCTGGGAGGTGATTCTCTGCACACCCAGTGGTCCTCCCAGCCTGGCTCCCCGGGCTAATAGTTGCGTTGCTGGTGTCGTTCAGTGAGCGTCTAGCCCAGACCCAGACTGCTACGCAGCCTCAGCAGGGTCAAGATGTCAAGATCTAGTCTCTCTCCACTGTTCTGGCCAAAGGTCCTTGAATTGGGAAGGGAGTTACAGAACAGGACAGATGAGAGATGGCTGATTTTCACATAAATAGGGAAAGGTTGACCCAGCACCCCTACCGGTCCCAGGAGAGATGAAGCCGGTGCCTAGTGTAGAGGCCAGCCTCTCCTCCAGTATCACGGAGGAGATACTGTTTTCTCAGCCACAGTTAAGGCATTGTTTTCTGATATGCGCACAGAATGTGCCACGCCAAAAGATGCCTCTTTGGCCTAAGCATTGTTTTGAGCTGACTGTTTTTGAGAAACTGCAGACACAGGAGAAGCTCTGAAAAGGGAGAAGTTACTCTTTTCTAAGAGACATTTGTGGAGTTCTCGTCGTGGCTCAGTGGAAACAAATCTGACCAGCATCCATGAGGACGCAGGTTCCACCCCTGACCTTGCTCAGTGGGCTAAGGATCCGGCGTTGCTGTGAGCTGTGGTGTAGGCCAGTGGCTACTGCTCCGGTTTGACCCTAGCCTGAGAACCTCCATATGTTGAGGGTGCAGCCCTAAGAAGACAAAAAATAATAATAAGAGACATTTACATTTTGTAATGGACATTTCCATTTGTAAGGAAATGTACCAGGAGGAGCATGGCTAAATTGCGAGACGCTCAGCAGTGGAGAAGGCACCTACTCAACCTACATCAAGACCTTACTGTTGTTTTTCGTGCTTTTTCTGGTACCCTCCATAACCCACCCCCTCCCTCCCCAGCATTTCAAGCCGTGGACAGTATTTAGGGTAGCAGCCTGGGCTCTGGGGGAGTTACTGAGCCTTGCTCGCGAGCCCTGATGTGTACGTGAGGTATACATGTTAATAAACTTGTTTCTTCGTGTTAATCTTTCTTATTATTGGGAGTCTCAGGCAAAAGGTAGAGGGCACATGACTTTCCTGCTCTCCAGGCACCTCCTCCCACAGGTCAGGAGCCCCCTCTCCTGCTCGTCCCGCACAGAAGCCCAGGGACGCTCACCCTTCGCTCTGTTGGGACTTGACCTCCCTCCCAGTTCCAGAAGCACACCTGCACCAGCTTTTGCAGACATGACACCTGGAGAGGTCATCTGGTCGCCATCCCAGAAGGACCTTCAGGGAAAAAGTGCTCTACAGCCTTTCTCTGTAATCTGATTCCTAAATTAACCCTACTGCTGTAGCTTTAACTTTGACCTTGAAGAACTTCATACGTGCTCACAGAATAGGTTTGATTTTCGTATTCTCGACACAGATGCATTTCTCTCTCACATTGATTGACATGTCAAACTTTTTCTGATTAGGGGAAAGGGAAGAACTAAACCTGACTGCAAACCGTCTGATGGGACGAACACTGACCGTTGAAGTTTCGGTGGAAACAATTAGGAACCCCCAGCAGCAGGAGTCCCTCAAGCAAGCCACCAGGATCATCGACGAAGTGGTGAGCAAGTTTCTGGATGACCTGGGAAATGCCAAGAGTCACCTCATGTCACTGTACAGCGCCTGTTCTTCCGAGGTGCCTGCCGGGCCCGTGGATCAGAAGTTCCAGTCCATAGTGATTGGCTGTGCTCTTGAAGATCAGAAGAAAATTAAGAGAAGGCTAGAGACCCTGCTTAGGAACATTGAAAACTCTGACAAGGCCATCAAGCTGCTGGAGCATTCTAAAGGGGCTTCCAAAACCCTGCAGCAGAACACCGAGAGCAGGTTCAATTAGTGTTCAGCCTAAGAGCCCTTGAAATAATGGCGTAGAAATGCTAACATACTAGTGCAAGTGTTAATTAACTAGTCCTGTATGTTAGGCACAACTCCCGTAACACTGATAGTGGCTTCCAGTGAGGGACATGTCCCAGTGTTGTTAGTTTTATGAATAACAATTAAAACTAGCAATATTTTGATTACCTTTCTAGAAGTTTTTAGATTGAATTCTTGTCTTATACTAGGATCTAGCACCTCATATGTATATTTTTTTATGATTCTCTGGATGAACACTTACACTGTGTGGGGGAAGTGAGGACTCAGCTTGGAGCAAAAGCATCACGGTTCTCTCCTGGGCATTGCTTGGCACAGACACACGGGCAGTGGGGTGTGTGGTTGACTAGACCTTCTATCCCTAAAGCAACCCCCACTGACCACACATCTGCTGTGAACCAAGCAGTGAACTTAGAGGGTGGATGGGAACGTTCCCACCATCTCCCCTTACTTTTGGCAGTTTTTTTTTTTTTACATTTATATCAAATTATTTTTAACTTAAAGACATACATCTTGTAATATGAATATATTT
The DNA here is from genome assembly GCF_054392235.1 of Sus scrofa. Taxonomy (NCBI): domain Eukaryota; kingdom Metazoa; phylum Chordata; class Mammalia; order Artiodactyla; family Suidae; genus Sus; species Sus scrofa. The sequence continues at coordinate 37,234,610 of NC_139389.1, read as the reverse complement.
CTTGATAATACACATGACATAAAATGTGAGAGAATTCACCTCTAATTTTACCACTATGAACAACCATCCGCTTCATCTTTAAAGGCATCATTTCTTTCAACTGTTTTTTTTGTCTTTTTAGGGCAGCACCTGTGGTACATGGAGGTTCCCAGGCTAGGGGTCCAATGGGAGCTGTAGCTACCGGCCTACACCACAGCTCACGGCAACGCCAGATCCTCAACCCACTGATCGAGGCCAGGGATCGAACCCTTGTCTTCATGGATGCTAGTCAGGTTCGTTAACCGCTGAGCCACGACAGGAACTCCTCTTTCAATTTTTAATAATTACAGAAAAATAGTATGGTAACTTGCCTTTAAAAACAGAAGTGCCATTGTAGGTTTGCTTTTAATTCTCAACTTAAAAACCTCTGTTCTGCACAGCTGTACAATTTACTCGCCATCCCCCTTAACCATTCCAGTTTGTCACTTACCACTGCACCATATTTGTGAATGTAGAGCTTCTTCCCTTTCTTTTGTTTTTGATTTTCTTTGTATAATTTCCAACAAGGGGATTTACTGGGTCAATGGGTATACATGTTTTCATGGCCTGATGTATTTCCAAAGTGTTTTTTAAAATTTTTTTATCACAGTTGATTAACAATGTTTTGTCAATTTCTGGTGTACAGCAGAGTGACCTAGTTATACATTTACATACATTCTTTTTTTCACATCATCCTCCATCATGTTCCATTACAAGTGATTAGATATAGTTCCCTGTGCTGTACAGCAGGACCTCATTGCTTATCCACTCCAGATCCAATAGTTTGCATCTACTAACCCCAAACTCCCAGTCCATCCCACTCCCTCCCCCTCCCCCTCGGAAACGACAGGTCTGTTCTCCACGTCCATGAGTTTGTTTCTTTTCTGTGGAAAGGTTCATTTGTGCCATATATTAGATTCCACATATAAGTGATATCATATAGTATTTGTCTTTCTCTTTCTGACTCACTTCACTTAGTATGAGAGTCTCTAGTTCCATCTATGTTGCTGCAAATGGCATTTTCTTTTTAATGGCAGAGTAGTATTGCATCATGTATATGTACCACATCTTCTTAATCCATTCATCTGTCGATGGACATTTAGGTTGTTTCCATGTCTTGGCTGCTGTGAATAGTGCTGCAGTGAACATAGGGGTGAGTGTATCTTTTTCAATGAAAGTTTTGTCTGGATAGATGCCCAGGTGTGGGATGACTGGGTCATATGGTAGTTCTATGTTTACTTTTCTGATGTACCTCCATACTGTTTTCCATAGTGATTGTACCAATTTTCACTCCCATCAACAGTGTAGGAGGGTTCCCTTCTCTCCACACCCTCTCCAGCAGTTATTATTTGTGGACTTGTTAATGATGGCCATTCTGACAGGTGTGAGGTGATACCTCATTGTAGTTTTGATTTGCATTTCTCTAATAATTATTGATATTGAGCATTTTTTCATATGCCTATTGGCCATCTGTATGTCTTCTTTGGAGAAATGTCTATTCAGGTCATCTACCCATTTTTCAGTTGGGTTTGTTTTTTTGCTGTTGAGTTGTGTAAGTTTTTCGTGTATTTTGGAGATTAAGCCCTTGTTGGTTGCATTGTTTGAAACTATTTTCTCCCATTCCACAGGTTGTCTTTTTGTCTTTTTTATGGTTTTCTTTGCTGTGCAAAAACTTGTAATTTTGATTAGGTCCCATTGGTTTATTTTTGTTTTTATTTCTGTTGATTTGGGAGACTAACCTAAGAAAACGTTTGTACAGTTGATGTTAGAGAATATTTTGCCTGTGTTCTCTTAAAGGAATTTTATGGTGTCTTGCCTTATGTTTAAGTTTTTAAGCTATTTTGAGTTTATTTTCATGCATAGTGTGAGGGTGTATTCCAGTTTCAGTGATTTGCATGAGGCTGTCCAGTTTTCCCAGCACCACTTGCTGAAGAAACTGTCTTTTTCCCATTTTATGTTCTTGCTTCCTTTGTTGAAGATTAATTGACCACAGGTGTCCAGGTTTATTTCTGGGTTCTCTCTTCTGTTCCATTGGTCCGTATGTTTGTTTTTGTATAAGTACCACACTGTCTTGATTACCATAGCTTTGTAATGTTGTCATAAGTCCAGGAGGGATGCCTCCCTCTTGGTTTTTGTTCCTCAGGATTGCTTTGGTAATTCTGGGTCTTTTATGGTTCCACATAAATTTTTGGATTTTTTGTTCTAGTTATCTGAAAAATGTTATGGGTAATTTGATAGGAATTGCACTGAATCTGTAGATTGCTTTGGGTAGTATGGCCATGTCAATATTAATGCTAATCCAGGAGCATGGAATACTTTCCATTTCTTTTTAATCCTTTTTAATTTCCTTGATTAATGTTTTATAGTTCTCAGCATATGTCTTTCACATCCTTGGTCAGGTTTATTCCTAGGGATTTAATTTTTTGAGGTGTGATTTTTAAAAGGTATTGTATTTTTGTATCCCTTTTTGTTAGTATACAGAAATGCAACTGATTTCTGAATGTTAATCTTGTATCCTGCTACTTTGCTGAATTTGTTGATCAGTTCAAGTAGTTTTTGTTTAGAGTTCTTAGGGTTTTCTATATATTGTATCATTTCATCTTCATAGAGTGACAGTTTTACCTCTTCTCTTCCAATTTGGGTACCTTTTATTTCTTTTGTCTGATTTTTGTGACTAGGACTTCCAATACTATGTGGAATACAAGTGGAGAGAGTAGGCATCCTTGTCTTGTTCCAGATTGTAGTGGGAAGGCTTTAAGTTTTTCTCCATTGAGTATTATATTGGCTGTGGGTTTGTCATAAATGGCTTTGATTATGTTAAGGTATATTAACCAAAATCCACTTTGGTAAGAATTTTTATCAAGAATGGATGTTGGACTTTGTCAAATGCTTTTTCTGCATCTATTGAGGTGATTGTGTGGTTTTTTACTTTTCTTTTGTTAATGTTGTATATATGATGTTGATTGATTTGTGTATTTTGAACCATCTTTGTGAACCTGGGATCAATCCCACTGGGTTGTGGTGTATGACCTTTTTTATATGTTGTTGAATTTGATTGGCTAAAATTTTGTCAAGAATTTTATATTCATCAAAGATAGGGGCCTATAATTTTCTTTTTTAGCAGTATCTTAGTCTGGTTTTGGTATTAAGGTGATGATGGCTTCATAGAATGTCTTTGGGAGTGCCTTCTTCAACCTTTTAGAAAAGTTTAAGAAGGATGGGTATAAGTTCTTCTTTGTATGTTTGGTAGAATTTGCCTGTGAAGCCATCTGGTCCTGGACTTTTGTAGGTAGGGGGTGTTTTTATAACATATTGAATTTCACTTCTGGTGATCCATCTGTTTAATTTATGTTTCCTCTCGATTCAGTTTTGATAGGCTGTATGTCTTCTAGAGAGTTGTTCATTTCTTCTAGGTTAAATTTGTTGGCATATAATTGTCCATAGTTTTCTCTTATGGTTGTTTGTATTTCTGCGGTATCCATTGAGATTTCTACTCTTTCATTGCTTATTTTGTTAATTTGAGTTCTTTTTCTCCCCTTCTTGATGAGTCTGATCAGAAATTTGTCAATTTTCTCTCTGATTTTTATGATTTTCTCCCTTCTGCTAGCTTTAGGTTTTGTTTGTTCTTCTTTTTCTAAATCTTTTAAGTGGTGGGTTAAGTTGTGGATTTGAGATTTTTCTTCTTTTTTGAGAAAGGCCTGTATTGCTATGAAATTTCCTCTAAGCACTGCTTTTGCAGCATCTGTGTGTGTGTGTGTGTGTGTGTGTGTGTGTGTGTGTGTGTGTGTGTGTGTGTCTTTTTGGGGCAGCACATGGTAGTTCTCAGGCTAGGGTTCAAATTGGAGCCGTAGCTGCTGGCCTTTGCCACAGCTACAGCAACACCAGATCCAAGCCACATCTGCAGCCTATACCACAGCTCACAGCAATGTTGGATCCTTAACCCACTGAGCATGGCCAGGGATGGAACTCACATCCTCATGAGTATTAGTCAGGATCATTATTGCTGAGCCACAACAGCCCCTCCCATAGGTTTTGAATGGTTATGTTTTCATTATCATTTGTCTCAAAGTAGTTTTCAGTTTCCCTTTTGATTTCCTTGCTGACTGTTTTTTTTTGTTTGTTTTGGTTTGGTTTTTAGTAGCATGTAGTTTAGTCTCCATGGAGTTAGTTTTTTCTCATTTCTTTCCCTGTGGTTGTTTTCTAGTTTCATGCCATTGTGGTCAGAGAAAATACCTGAAATAACTTCTATACTCTTAAATCTGTTGAGGTTAGTTTTGTGCCCCAGTATGTGGTCAGTCCTTGAGAATGTTCCATGTATATTTTTAAAGAATGCATTAAAACATTTTCTGGAGTTCCCACTGTGGCTCAGCAGGTTAAGAATCCCACATAGTGTCTGTGAGGATGCAGGTTCAATCCTTGGCCTCGCTCAGTGGATTTAGGACCCAGTGTTGCTGCAAGCTGTTTCATAGGTCACAGATACGGCTCAGATCCGGCATTGCTATAGTTTGGCAGCTGCATCTCCAATTTGATCCCTAGCCAGGGAACTTCCATATATGATAGATGTGGCACTAAGGAAAGAAAAAAAGAATGTATACTCTTGATTTTTTAGGATGTAGTGTCCTGAAAATATCAGTTAAGTCTAACTTTCCTACTGTGTCATTTAGAACCTCTGTTGCCTTATTGATTTTCTGTCTAGAGGATCTGTCCATTGATATGAGTTGGGTGTTAAAGACTCCTACTGTTATTGTATTCCCATCATTTTCTCCTTTTTATGTTTGTTAGTATTTGGTTGGTCCTATATTAGGGGCATATATATTGATGAGTATAATATGGTATCCTCTTCTCAAATTGATCCTTTTATCATTAAATAGTGTTCTTTTTCTTTCTTGGTGGCCTTCGTTTTAAAGTCTATTTTCTCTGATATGAGTATTGCAACTCCTGCTTTCCTGTCTTTTCCATTAGCATGAAATATCTTTTTCCATCCCCTTTCTTTCAGTTGACATGTCCTTTGCCTTAAGGTGAGTCTCTTGTAGGCAACAAATTGTAGTAGGCTCTTGTTGTATTATCCAGTCTGCCACTCTGTCTTTTGATTGGTGCATTCAGTCCATTGACATTTAAGGTAATTATTGATAAATATGTATTATTGCCATTTTAAACCTTGTTCTCTAGTTGATCCTATGTTTCTCCTTTGATCCTTTCCTTCTTTTGGTTGGATGATTTCCTTTTATTTTATGCTTGTGTCCTCTGTAGTTTGTGTGCATTTTGCCCCATTTTGTTTGTTTGTTTTGTCTTTTTAGGGCCGCACCCATGGCATATGGAGGTTCCCAGGCTAGGAGTTGAATTGGAGCTGTCACTGCCAGCCTACACCACAGCCATAGCAACAGAGGATCTGAGCCTCATCTGTGACCTACACCACAGCTCATGGCAATGCCAGACCCTTAACCCACTGACCGAGGTCAGGGATCGAACCCCCATGCCCTCATGGATACTAGTTGGGTTTGGTAACCACTGAGCCATGACATGGGAACTCCCAGCCCTGTTTTTCAAATGTGTTTACCTCTTCCTATATCTGCTTGCTTTAGCCTGATAGTCATATAGGCTCAAACCCATTCTAAAAAAAAGTCTAGATTTTCTTGCTTTCCTTCCCCACATTTTATGATTTTGATATCCCTTTTTAACATCTTCATGTTTATCATTTTCCAGTTACTTGGGTTTACCTTTGCTTTTGCAGTAGGGTTTTTTTTTTTCCTTTTAGATGTGTATACTGGCTTGTTTAAGTGATTGCTGTCCAATTGTGATTTCCTCCATCCTATTTCTTTATTTAGAGTAGACCTTTCAGTATTTCTTTTAGAATGGGTTTAGTATTGCTATATTAGTTTTTATTTGTTGGAAAAACTCTTTATATCCCTTCTATTTTAAATTATGTTTTTGCTGGGTAGAGTATTCTAGGCTGCAAATTTTTCCCTTTTAGAACTTTGAATATGCTTGCCATTTTCTTCTGGTCTGTAGTGTTTCTGTAGAGAAGTCAGCCTATAGGGTTATGCGGGTTCCCTTAAGTGAACTCTTTGTTTTTCTCTTGCTGCCTTTAGAATCCTCTCCTTTTAATTTTTGCCATTTTTATTATAATATGTCTTGGTGTGGGTCTGTTTGGGTTCAACTTGTTTGGGGCCCTCTGCGCTTCTTGTATCTTGATATTTGTTTTAGATGTGCAAAGTTTTCAGCCATAATTTCTTCAAATATATTTTCAATCCCCTTTTCTTTTTCTTCTCCTTCTGGAATCCCTATTATGTGTAGACTGGCCTGCTTTATATTATCCCATAGATCCCTTATATTGCTTTTGTTTTTTTTTTTTTTTTCATTTGGTTTTCCATCTGCTGTCCTGACTGGGTGATTTCCATTATTCTATTTTCCACGTCACTGTTCACTCCTCTGCATTATTTCATTTTGGTCTTCAGTGCCTTTAACTCAGTTTGCATCTCTGCAAATGAATTTTCTAATTTTTCTTGGCTCCTCATATTTTCTCGTTCCTTTCTAAAGTAATGTGCATTACTGTTCATATGTGCTCTTAATGCCTTCATAGTCACCCTTAATTCCTTCAGTATTTTTAGTCTCCTCTTGAACTCGGTGTCTGATAACTGCAGAGGTCTGTTTCATTGTTCGCTCCTTCGGGAGAATTCTCCTGTTCTTTTACCTGGGAATGGTTTTGAGCCTCTTCATTTTGCTTCTATTTTTATTATTCTCTGAGTTTAGGGAAACCAACTACTGTAGTCTTGGAGGGCTATTTATATTCGAGAGCACCCCTGGGTATTTTGTGAGGGCTTACTATTTATTTTTGGTGTGAGGGTTTGGATGCTTGCTGTCTCTTTTCTCAGTGTGTGCAGGCTGTTATCCACTTGATAGGGTGCTGCACGAGCTTCCAGGGAGGTGGGAGGCAATGAGCAGGGCTAGTAGCCAATGCCTGGTTACTGGGCCTTTGACAGTGGCAAGGACCCACAGGAAGGTGGTGCAGGCTGCTCCTAGTTGCAGGGCCCTGGGAAGTGGCAGTGAGCTTCAGGAAGTTTTGGATGGTGCCTGAAACATTTGTCAGTGGCAGCATCAGGGCGTGTGTGTTCCCAGGGCAGTGAGAGCAACAACGGGTGGTGCTTGGTTGCAGTGCCCCCCTTTGTGCTGACCTCTGAGGTGACTGGGGCTGCAGGTGGTGCCTGTTCATGGACCCCTCATGGTAGCAGGCATGCCCACCTCTGGACTCATAGATAACTGGTGGTTTGCCCCTGCTGCCTGTAGACCACACAAGCAGCACCCTGTCATGCTTAGCCTGAGCAGGAGGCACCGCCACCAGTAGTTGGCACAAGAGGTGCCTCACCACCTATAGCCCTGCCCTCCAAGAGTCCATGTGTGTGCAGGGAAAGATATTCCTGTGGCCGTCTGCCCCTCTGCCTCTTGCTGTCCCCAGCAGTGGTGCCTTGCCCCTCCATGGGCGCAGTCCTCCTCCTAGTTTCCCTCAGCTCTGAGCCTCACTCCCCAGCCCCTCAGGCTGTCTCCACACCGTCAGCCCTAGTCCTCTCCCCAGAAGTGACCTCCGGAGCCTCGGTCTTGACCCCCAGCCCCCGCCCAAGCGGCTCAGGCTGTGGTGTCCTGGGAGGCGGTCCTGATGGTCTGTGTGGCTCTCCCTCCGCTTTGCCCTCAGTGCAGCTGCTGTGCTCTTCTCTGAGGCTTTGAGGTCCCTCTATCTCGGCTGATCTCCCCTCGGTTAGGTGGCTCCCCAGGGGGTGGTTTCCTTTCCTCTTTCACAGCTTCCTCTCAGGACTGCTGGTCCCAGCCTGATTTCCTTTTTTTTCTTTTTTTTTTTTTCCTCCCTTTTGTTCTACCCAGTTATGTGGAGGGTTTCTTGCTCTTTGAGGAAGTTTAAGGTCTTCTGCCAGCCTTCAGTAATGTTCTGTGCAAATCGTTCTACACGTAGATGGTTTTTGTGACGTGTTTGTGGGAGGTGAGTGTTACGTCTTACTCCTCCGCCATCCTGATCCCGTCCCTGTTTCCAAAGTTTTTTTGTGTAAGAGTTATATCAATTTATACTGTCTTTAATAATTAAAAAGTAACTGTTTCACTGAAAGCTTTTCATCATTGAGCATTTTTTCCCTCATATTAGATCTGAACTGCCTTACCTTAGATTGCATTTTGTTCACTAACAGGGTTGACAGGGTATGGATGATTCTTCTGTGCACCTATAGAGAGCAACCATAGAACACTTTGATTTGTTCAAAGTAACTAGTGCTATGGCTACACAAAAACTTCAACTTCCCCAAATACTACTACAAAATGAATACATCACATTCAATTTTCATTTAAAAATATTCTTTTTTCATCAAAAAATGGGGGGGGAACTCAGTCAAGATCCAGATTGGTTTTATGTGTTTTTATCCCTCTTCATAAAAAGCACTTCACAATCTAACAATGTGAGAACATTCATGATAGTTTTGCTTGCCAGCTGAGTCCGCCTCATTTAAATCTTTCCATTTCATGGAAAACATTAATTCTCATCGATAACTGTGGCAAAAGCCTCTTGATTTATCAAGCTAACTTGCTGTCACCAGGTTCACTGCTGAAGATTTTGTGTATCAGAATCAGTGTGTGTGTGTGTGTGTGTATGTGTGTGCGCGCGTGCACGGGCCGTCTTTATCAGCTTTGTGAAAATTCAGCAGACAACCAAGTTTTCCTCAAGTTCTCAAGGACTGTCAGCACCTGGAAATTCCTTCCACCCTGGGCAATACCTTCTAGTTCACTGTTCACTCCAGATCAGCCCAGGACTTTCTCTACAACCTTTGCAGTCTTTGTAAACTTTTCACACACCCACCCACCCACCCCCTCTGAGGGTCTGCCCCCACCCACCCTCCCAGCTGTGACACTGGGTGACTCGGGAACGTTACATGAGACGCTGAACACCTGCGCTTAGCATGGCAGCCACACAGGAAGCACATGTTCAATGCCTCTGCAGTTGACAGGACAAAGTAAATGCATTTATTATGTGGGAGAAAGCAGCAGCAAAAGTCTCAAAATAAAACAGCTTTTAAAAAAAGCAGACTCAAATTGATGGAGTTAGAAAAGAAAGTTAATTTACAAGGCAAAATTATCTAAGCCCCAGTCTCTGAAATATGGAATATATTTTGGTTCTTTTGATTTTTAAAGACGTCACATTTGGTCTCACACTGGCGATACACAGCACACATATCCACACAGAATTCTAGCGTTGAGACATTTATTTTTTGCTTACTGGAGTTCATCTTTCATGGAATTTTTATTAGGTAGCATATTTTAAATTAGGTGTAAGGGGCTTAATTTAATACCAATACATCCCAATAACAATACATCCAAGTGGTTTTCCATTCATATTGACAAAGGCATCGTTTAGTAATAACGACAGTATAGAAGGGATCAGTTTTCCTTTTGATCCCAAGTTTTTAGTTTTAAAAGCCCATTTACCAACTTAGTACAGGTATGTCGAGAGAAAAGGCAGGAGCACTAGTCCCTGGTAGGGCCTCACAGCCCCTCACCCCGTTACCTGGGTGTCAGTGACGGTATTTCATTGCCCACTGTGGGTGCATTTTCTTTTAGCAAGTAAGTTCACTTGTGTATCAGGTTTACATGTTTTAGGGTGAAAACCTAGAGTGACAAGAAAGCTCATGATGTTCACAACGAATGAAAGTCTACATCTGCCTGTCCCACTGGTGGCTGTGGCGTGTCAGTTCACGCGGTGTTCAGAGAAGCAGATCCACTCAGGACGCAGGAGCGGGTCGAGAGGGATGCGAGCGGCTGGCGGTGTTGTGCCCGGACGGGGTGCCCTTCCCTTCCCGCCCGCAGTCAGGTCCAGAGGCCAGTTCCTCGTCCCAAGGTTGGCAGGAGAGACCCATGCCCCACCACCCCCAGTTCTCCCGAGCTCCACGCCACCAGCTTCGGGGACCCCAGGCCCCCTGGACTCCAGTCCCTGGTGAGGACTGGCCCTCCTTTCAGGGGCGGTTGTGTCCCTCTGTGCTGAAGAAGGACACAAAAAGTGCCGCCAACTTTGGGCCGTTAACGGGGAAAGCGCTTAGCCCGGCTTTAGTGAGTTATGCTGCCAGACGTGGCCTGCCCTGTGCGCCCTAAATTGGACAGGCAGACGGATGGAGGAGAGGGACGCTGCAACACAGCAGTGACAGCCCAGCCGAAGGCGACAGACGCGTCCAAGAGCACAAGTGCACCCGGCCCAGAGCCTCACACAAGAGCGCGCCAGCCTCCGCGGTTCATTACAGATTAAGTTATTTAAAAGAACTAAGGGTCTCGGGGGCCAAATTTAATGTCATTTTGGAAGGTTTTAGAACTAATTAAATTGAGAAAGGGTTCAACCTATCACTTGTGGCTGATTTGCAGGCCTACTTAATTATTTTAAATGACTAATTATGGTTATGTTTAAAATATAAAAGTGCAAATTAAAAATTCAAATGTGTAACAAAGATCTCTTGAGTTCTCATAAAAACCAAAAAAACCCAAAACTACATAAAATTATATTACAAATAGCAGGGGAGCTGCAACCATCATCAGAGATTATACTTTTTATATAGAAAAATAAACTTTACCCACACACACTTAATGTGAAATAGAACTACAACATTTTACATTACGTGATTTCTCTGCTCTAAAGACTATTTGCTACAAAATATATTTTGTGCAAAAATTAAAGAGACTGTATTTCCGGAGTAGAAAGGGGAAGATGAGCCACTAGCGGGTACCCGTTGTGAGGATCAGTTCTCCACAGCACCCACCCCACCGCCAGCAATGGGAGTGGTGACCACTGGTGACGCAAAAATAAACATTTCATATTACTTTGCAATAGATAATGCCAGAATATTTCAATATTATGAAAAGCAACATTCACTCCTGACCACTTTAAGACATGCCCTAGAAAATTCTATCATGTTCCCAACATTAATCTGGACAGGGGCTGAGGGTGGTGCAGACGGAAGACTTAAAAAAAGAGAGAAAAAAACATACAAAAGGAATATAGAAAACATTACTCATTTAGTACAAATAATGAAAAATGACTGCATGACACATCTTCAAAGAAAAGCTGTTTTTACATATCTTAAAATCCTGTAAAACCCAGGCACATTGCTAGGGGTTAAAAATATGTCATTATGAATGATAATCAGTTTTAACAGAGTCCATGCAATTAATTATCTTAGTTGGAAAGCAACTGTCCCAAGTCACAAAACTTATACTCTGCCACATAATTACATGTTAAAATCTCTTCTTAAAAAGAAATTATTTTGTATTTGGTGCTGACAGAGTTCTTGAGAAAGTGCTATACAAACTGAAGGTTAGAGAAATCTTTAAATGATAAAACACCATACAAAATGTGTAAACAAAAAGATGCTTTAGAGTTGCAGGGTGTTATAAAATCCATAGTGTGGGTTAAGACAAAAGATCATCTCTTGTGTATTTAAAAAAATGGTTAGCATAATCCTCAAAGTTCAAAATTGCATTGTCAGCAGCAAAAGGTACTGGGCGAGGCCGCACCTTGCAGGACTGGGAGCCCTGTGGGTGCTGGTCTCTCCCAAAGGGCCCGCCAGCTTGGGCCGCCACGCGTGAGGATGGACGGCAGATTCTGCAGCAAGTCCCCCTGGGAGGTGTCCCAGCACTAAGACATTTCCTCTTTCATCTACCCTGTCAGAGAGGAAACCTGCTTTTAACAGAGATTATAAGCAGTATAACTTCTGGAAGAGCACTGAGAATTAAGTATGATATTTTTGGCACAAAGCACTTTTTAAATCCAAGCTCTTTTTGCAAAATATCTGTGGAATCTCTTAATTTGAAAATAAAAACTCAGAGCATATATGTGATGTGTAAATGGGTTTATGAATGAATGAGTTAGATTCTGCGTTTCCTTAAACACTGTATAGGAAGGAGTTCCCTGGTGGCTCAGTGGGTTAAGGATCTGCTGTTGTCACTGGCCCGAGAACTTCCGCAGGTAAGGCCAAAAAAAAAAAAACAATCTCCTTAAACACTGCACATGCCTTCAGGGTCCGTGAGTACTGGGTCTCTGCGTGAGTGCCTCCACCCTCTACATTCTACAGATATTGCACAAGTCCGCACTACTGCAGGCTGGAAGATGAGGGTTCACCTTCCAATATTATTATTCTAAGTATTCAGATTCAGTACTATTTTCCAGAAAAGCTAGATGACCAATTTCAAAGAAATAACGCTTGCTATTTTTCTTGACTCATGGTATTAAAATCTGTACAAATGTGTTTAGGCATTTAAGTTTTCCAGCATTTAAAATTCGGCAGAACCCCTGTTTTTGATATTTCTTACAGCATTCCTTCAAAAACAGGAGACGCTTCGTCTAATGTAAAAAAGTTAAAAGGAGTCCACAGGGCAGTAATTTTTCCACCAAAGATCTCGCTCTGTTCTGAAAAGCACTGCAGAACGATATTTAGGTCTGTCAACGCTCAGAGGGCCTTTAGGTGCAAAGTCTGCTGGGCATCATGTCACATACCCTGACAGCTGCATGTATGTCTCACCGCACAGCATGAGGGCACCTCTTCCTCCCCAAGGTGCTTTAGGGTATGCTACAGCTGCTAAAAGGGTTTCTGTTCTTCTTGGTCCTCTGTCTGTTGGGTCTGAGGTTGATGACATCCCCACCGTTAAGGGCACTAGAATTCCGACCCAAGTGACTTCCAGCCGATGTGCTGAAGACACCTGGATAAAGTGAGGAAAACCACAGAGGTTGACACCGACGCACCTCACCGTCACCTGCTGCAGACATTGCACCCAGCTTCTTAGTAAACCAGCAACATTTTCACGTGTTTTCCATTTTAAGCTTTTCATTTTTTTTTTTTTTTTTTTTTGTCTTTTTTGCTAAGTCTTGGGCTGCCCCTGCGGCATATGGAGGTTCCCAGGCTAGGGGTCGAATCGGAGCCATAGCCACCGGCCTACGCCAGAGCCGCAGCAACGCGGGATCCGAGCCATGTCTGCAACCTACACCACAGCTCACGGCAACGCCAGATCGTTAACCCACTGAGCAAGGGCAGGGACCGAACCCGCAACCTCACGGTTCCTAGTCGGATTCGTTAACCACTGCACCACGACGGGAACTCCTTAAGCTTTTCATTTAATAGTCAATAATACACAGGGTTCAGAGTTCAAAGAGTACACAGGGGGTCAAAGTGAGGTCTCTCCTCCACCCCAGTACTACCTGCCGCTACGTCACCAGTCCCTCCCCGAAGGCACATGTTTAACTTCCTACATAGCCTTGCAGAGATGTTTTATGTGTCTGCAGGCAAGAGGGCATATACAGTCTTCCCTCCCTTTGCTACCCAAATGGTGACATGGCCACAGTGCTCTGCCTCTTTTCACTAACAATCTATTTTTGAAATTTGGAATCTGTAAATATGATGATTTGAATAAGTTTACTTACTAACTTCACATTATATAACTTTCTCAAAAACAGCTGCCTTTTGGGAGTTCCCATCATGGCTCAGTGGTTAACGAATCCAACTAGGAACTATGATGTTGTAGGTTCGATCCCTGGCCTTGCTCAGTGGGTTATGGATCCGGCATTGCCATGAGCTGTGGTGTAGTTTGCAGACATGGCTTGGATCCTGCATTGCTGTGGCTCTGGCGTAGGCCGATGACTACAGTTCCGATTAGACCCCTAGCCTGGGAACCTCCGTGTGGCCCTAGAAAAGACTAAAAAAAAAAAAATTAGCTGTCTTTTTTTTTTTTTTTTTTTTTTGGCTGCACCCTTAGCATGTGGAAATACTTGGGCCAGGGATTGAACCTAAGCCATGCAGCAACCTGAGCCATAGCAATGACAATACTGGATCCTTTACCTGCTGCACCACTAAGGAACTCCATCCAATTTATAAATTATTTACCATCCATGATTCACAAGACTCTGGGCCACACAAAGACAACTAGAAGTTTACAACCAGCAGAGTGAGGGGAGGTACAAATAGGTAAGGATGCTACAGGATACTGTTTGTTAAGTCGCCTAAAAGAGACACCAGATCCCACAGATGGTTCAAAGGCAAGAGTGACCCCAGCTGGTTCCCAAGAAAGGACAAGCTGCATGAAGGAGGGACTGGACCCCGCAATGCTCTGCACCAGGTCTCTATTCCTTTGAGGAGTTAGGGCCGTGGTCAGCCAGAGAGACAGCCAAGAACTTTTTCCATGGTTCTTTTTTTTTTTTTGCTTTTTAGGGCAGTACTTGCAGCATATGGAGGTTCCCAGGCTAGGGGTCTAATCAGAAGAGCTACACCTGCCAGCCTACACCACAGCCACAGCAACGTGGGATCTGAGCCCCATCTGCGACCTACACCACAGCTCACAGCAACGCCGGATCCCCCAACCCACTAAGTGAGGCCAGAGATCAAACCCACAGCCTCATGTTTCCTAGGTGGATTCGTCTCCACTGCGCCACGACAGGAACTCCCTCTCTGTGGTTCTTGAAGCACAGTTCTTGACAGCAGAGGTGGAGGGGAGGCCATTCTTGACAGAAGGGCCAAAATAAGCAAAAGGGAAGAAGTAAGACAGCTCCAGGCAGGATCAAGAAACACCAGGCCCTGTAGTGGGACAGCAAACGGGGTCCACCACAGAGCAGCAGGGCAGGAGGCTGCACAGGAAGGAAGGGCCAACCTGGCTCTAAATGCTGGGATGAGAGAGCCCACCTTGACCGTGGTTCATGGTGAGAATCTATCAGCAGGCTTTAACCTGCAGACAGAAGGGTGGGCCCGGACACCAGACCAGACAGCAGCTCATCACAACCACTCTGTCGGACAGAGAACCAGTGTGCGTCCCCCAGAAGCCACAGCCAACAATGAGACACAGGAGGTGCTTCCTCTCTTGGGGATGAAAAGTGCTACCTGCACTTCATGTTCAAAAAACCAGGGGTGTGTGCTCAGCAGGGTGGCAGAAGAGGGAAAAGGTGAGGAGACGGCGCCAGGTGTCAAGTCAGAGAAACAAGTGCTCAAAAAGGACAGCCCTCAACTGTATTTTAAAAACCAGGAAGTATGGTAACAATGAAGAGAAAATAAATTTACCAGGTAAACACAGGGCTAAAGCTTCCAGGCACTTACCAATTTTGTTACTACTTGAATGCATTGATTCCGGATCCTCGGCTATTTGTTGTTTAAGTTTTTGAAGATATTTTTCAGCCAAATATTTAAAAACTAGAATGAAAACAAAAACAAAAACCTTACCAGGTCAGTATAAGTTATGCCTGTAAAACCCATTACTTCATCACCTCTCTTACTATAATACCTAATCTTACAAATTTTAAAAAATTAGAATTAGAAAAAAAAATTAGAATTAGAAGCATACAATCTAGTTGAAAAAATTCAACAAAAAGTTACTTGAGCGACCTGAGCCATTGCAGTCAGATTCTTAATCCACTGCACCACAGCAGGAACTCAACTCCCCTCAATTATATTTTAAAAATTAACTTAAAATAAGGTTTCCTTTTTCGATACACAGTTCTATATGAGTTTTCACTACAGATCAGTGGTGACTACTGATCTGTTCTTGGTGTAGTTGCCTCTTTTGCAAGATGTCATGTGAATTAAATCACATGGCATGAAATCTTTGAGGACCTCTTCCTTTGCTGAGCACACTGTCTTCGAGAGCCGGTCACGCTGCTGCAGGCGTCACTGGTTTGTTCCTTTTCACTGCTGAGTAGCCTTCCATGGCATGGCCGTGTCCCACTGAGGGACACTTGATTGTTCCCAATGTTGATGGTTACAAATAGAGCTGCTGTATGAGAGGTCCTGCTATGGTGCAGTGGGTTAAGAACCCAACTGCAGCAGCTCGAGTTGCTGTGGCGGCACAGGTTCCATCCCTGGCCCGGCCCAGTGGGTTAAGGATCTGGCACTGCTGCAGCTGTGGTGCAGGTCATGGCCTTGGCTCAGATTCCATGTCTGGGCTGGGAACTTCCATATGCCATGGGTGTGGCCAAAAAAAAAAAAAAAAGCTGCTATAAATATTCATTCATTCTACTTTATGGCTGAATAATATTCCATTACATATATGTATCATATCTTCTGTATCTATTCATCTGTTGATGGACATTTAAGTTGATCCCATGTCTTGGCTATTGTATATAGTGCTACTATGAACATATGGGTACATATATCTTTTTGAATTATAGTTTTCTTTGGATAGGTGCCCAGGAATGGGATTGCTAGATCATATGGTAACTCTTAGTTTTTTAAGGAACCTCCATACTGTTCTCCATTGTGCTTGTACCAAATTACATTCCCACCAACAGTGTAGGAGGGTTCCCTTTTCTCCACACCCTCTCCAACATTTATTATTTATAGACTTTTTTTTTAGAAATTAAAGTATAGTTGATTTATAATACTGTGCCAATTTCTGTTGTACAGCAAAGGGAACCAGTCATACATACATACATACAGAGAGACAGACAGACACACACACACACACACATTCCTTTTCTTTTATTATCTTCCATCATGTTCTATCCCAAGAGACTGGATAGAATTCCCTGCGCTGTACAGGAGGACCTCATTACTTATCCACTCCAAATGCTATAGTTTGCATCTACTAACCCCAAACTCCCAGTCCTTCCCATTCCTTCCCCCTCCTCCACCCCCTTGGAAACCACAAATCTGTTGTCCATGTCTGAGTCTGTTTCTGTTTTGTAGATAGGTTCATTCGTGCTATATTTTAGATTCCACATGTAAGTGATATCATATGGTCTTTCTCTTTCTGACTTACTTCACTTAGAATATCTAGGGAATTCCCCTCATGGAGCAATGGTTAACAAATCTGACTAGGAACCATGAGGTTGCGGGTTCGATCCCTGGCCTCGCTCAGTGGGTTAAGGATCTGGTGTTGCTGTGACCTATGGTGTAGGTAGCAGACACGGCTTGGATCCCACGTTGCTGTGGCCCTGGCGTAGGCCAGTGGCTACAGTTGCAATTAGACCCCTAGCCTGGGAAACTCCATATGCCATGGGTGCAGCCCTAGAAAAGACAAAAAGACAAAAAAAAAAAAAAAAAAAAAAAGAATGAGAATATCTGGTTGCATCCATGTTGCTGCAAATGGCATTCTCTTGTCCTTTTTTATGGCTGAGTAGTATTCCATTGTATATATGTACCACATCTTCTTAATCCATTCACCTGTCACTGGACATTTACATTGTTTCCATGTCTTGGCTATTGTGAATAGTGCTGCTGTGAACACAGGGGTGCATGTATCTTTTGGATTTTAGTTTTGTGCAGATAGACGCCCAAGAATGGGATTGCTAGATCATATGGTAGTCCTACATTTAGTTTTCTGAGGTAGCCCCATACTGTTTTCCATAGGGGTAGAACCAATTTACCTTCCCACCAACAGGGTAGGAGGGTTTCCTTTTCTCCACACCTGATCCAACATTTATTATTTGAAGACTTTTTAATGATGGCCATTCTGACAGGTGTGTAGTAGAACTTCACTGCAGTTTTCATTTGCATTTCTCTAAAAATTAGTGATGCCGAGCATTTTTTCACAATCCTCTTGGCCATTCCTATGTCTTCTTTGGAGAAGTGTCCATTGAGGTTTTCTGCCCATTTTTTTGACTGGGTTGTTTGTTTTTTGATATTGAGCTGTATGAGCTATGTGTATATTGTGGTTATTAATTCCTTGCAAATACATTCTCCCATTTTGTACAGTTGTTATTTTTAAAGACAAAAAACAAAACCAAACCCCACTGGAGTTGTGCTATAGAGTAACAACTATTCAAAGATTAGTAAATAATTAAGGACGCTAATTCAAAGCAGCATCAAGCCTTTAAATTTTGCTTAAGGATGACATGTGACAACAAGAAAATTCTATTCTTGGACTTCCTGTTGTGGTTCCAGCAGTGATGACTAGTACTCATGAGGATGTGGGTTTGATCCCTGACCTTGCTCAGTGGGTTAAGGATCTGGCATTGTCATGAGCTGTGGTGTAGGTTGCAGACGTGCCTCGGATCCCAAGTTGCTGTGGCTCTGGTGTAGGCTGGCAGCTGCAGCTCTGATTTGACCCCTAGCCTGGGAACTACCATATGCCACAGGTATGGCCCTAAAAAGAAAAGAAAAAAAAAAAGAGAAAATTCTGTTCTCATTACAAATGTGATTTCTAAACAACACAAACTTCCTGTGGTTCACTTTTAAGGGGGCACTTTACCTTCGTTCACATTGAGATCTTCCTTCACTGAAGTCCTGTAGAATCGCAGCTTCAACTTCTTTGCCAGAGCCTCAGCTTCCTCGCTACACATCAATTAGGGGAAAAAAAATGCATGTAAAGGTATCTTCTGAGAGTTTGTTTTTAAAAAAAAAAAACATTTTTTTTTTGGTCTTTTTGTCTTTTCTAGGGCCACACTTGTGGCATATGGAGGTTCCCAGGCTAGGGGTCTAATCGGAGCTGTTGCTGCCGGCGCAAACCAGAGCCACGGCAAAAAAAACCCTTTTGCTACATTTACTTCATAGAGCTGGGGGTGGGGCGCAGATCAGACCTTCCAGAACACTTCAAAGCTGTGCTCTCCTGGAGTTCCCGTTGTGGCTCAGCAGTAACGATCCTGAGTAGGATCCATGAGGACACAGGTTCAACACCTGGCCTTGCTCAGTGGGTTAAGGATCTGGTATTGCCGTGAGCTGTGGTGTAGGTTGCAGATGCGGCTCAGATTCATACCAGAAGCTACAGCGCCGATTCAACCCCTAGCCTGGGTTGATATGCCAAGGGTGGGGCCCTAGAAAGACAAAAAACAAACAAACAAAAAAACAAAAAAACTGCTAAATTTTATAAGTCTATGCAAAAATTAAAATAGGCTTTAACTTTATAGAATGACCCCCCACCCCACCCCCAAGAGCAGTCCCCTTACTTCTTTATGCAGGAGTCATCCAGGAGATCGATCTTGTTTTGCACCAGTACAGTTGGAACATCTCCAACCTCAGCCACCACCTTCTCTCTCCAACTGGAAATCGCTTCAAAAGACTCCCTGTCTGTAGTAGAAAATACCAGGACACAAGCCTGGGCTCCTGTGAAGTCACAAAATACAGGTGCCATTTATGTGTGTGAAACAGTCCTACACAGGGCGGGGGCAACACTTACACATTCCAATAGTTTTAGGTAAATCAGTGTTTAACTCATCTTTGCAGCACTGCTTCTTTTTTAACATGTAAACTCTATTTTCCAATTCAAAGAACCAATTTTTACCAAGAACAGTGGTTCTCAAATTTGTACAAGTGCCAAACAAAGTACCCTCAAAACCATACGGCGTTTCCAACATGACTCAGTGCAAACAAATCTAACTAGTGCCCATGAGGACTCACGTTAGACCCCTGGCCCTACTCAGTTGGCTAAGGATCCGGTGTTGCCATGACCTGTGGTGTAGATCACAGACACGGCTGACATTGCTGTGGCTGTGGCGCAGGCCGGCAGCTGTAGCTCAGATTCGACCCTTAGGCTGGGACCCTCCATGTGCCACGGGTGTGGCCCTAAAAGACAAACAAACAAACAAACAAAACTATACACCTTCCTTGGGGAACAACACAATACGGATAAACTTAATGACACTGTGAGAGCCAGACACAACAGAAATCAGACCACTGCCAAGTTGCCAGTGAGCTGTGGTGTGGCTCACAGATGCAGCTCAGATCCCAGGTAGCCAGAGCTGTGGTGTAGATCAGTGGCTGCAACTCCAACTTGACCCTTGGCCTGGAAACTTCCATGTGCCTCAGCTGTAGCCCTAAAAAGACAAAAATAAATAAATAAGTAAATATATTTAATCTCCTGTGATAAACCATCATGGAAAAGAATATGAAAAAGTGTATGTGTGTTCGTCACATCGCTGCAGAGTAGAAATTAACACAACACTGCAAATCAGCTACACTTCAATAAAAATTCTTTAAAAATGACCATAAATAAATAAATACTTTTAAAGTAGTTAAGGAATGACCCCACACTACTCTGCTTTCTTTTTGATTTGATTTTATAGTATTTTATTTTTGGCCACAACACTGACTCGTTGGCTCACTGAGCCACAGCGGCAACGCCTACTCTCTTTTTCTTCCTTGGGCCTCCAGCTGTGTGTGGCACCAGTCATTTTTAGGAAAGTTAATGTTTTAATCTCTGTCCCTGATACTGAAAGGCAGCCAGCATTTTCTGTCTGTATACTTTACAAAGACCTTCATTTCCTAGCAGTCAATGTCCTTCACTACTACCTGCCCTAAGAATTGAGCCAGGGGAAAAGTTTCTTCATTATCATAGATAACAGTAGCCACCCACCAATGAATCACTTCTAACAGTTAACAAACTGGTGCATTTATCCACACATCAGAAATACGGAGATCTGAAGACATTTTTGGTATAAATGATGTCATCAATAATAGGATCATTCCCCCCAAAAAGTCACCATATATTTAAACACACATATATATTTATATGGGGGTGGGGCACGCCGTGGTATGCTTAAGTGCCCAGGCCAGGGCCTGAACGTGCACATCAGCAACCTGAACCACAGCAGTGACGACCCTCGACCCAAACCCACTAGGCTACCAGGGAACTCCAAAAAGTTACTGTATTTTAATGCAATTCAGAATGCACTCCCCAGAGTTCCCATCGTGGCTCAGTGGAAACAATCTGACTAGCATCCATGAGGACGAAGGTGTGATCCCTGGCCTCGCTCAGTGGCTTAAGGATCCAGTGCTGCCGAGAGCTGTGGTGTAGGATGCAGATGCAGCTTGGATCTGGTGTGGCTGTGGCTGTGGCTGTGGAGTGGGCCATTGGCTACAGCTCCAATTTGACCCCTAGCCTGGGAACCTCCATATGGTGCAGGTGCAGCCAACCCCCTTCCCCCCCAAAAAACAAAGCACTCCCCAAGACACAGAATGTGCAGAGAGTAATTCTGTTCTCAAACCAATGAGGAGCCTCCAAGATGGTTGGAAGACTGGTCCTGAGAGTGACTGATGAGCTGTGTCACCTGGGGGCTGCGGAAATGTGGCCCCTCAGAGCCCCCCATGGATCTACTGAATCAAGCCTGCACTTTAACAAGCTCCCCAGGGGCTCAGGGTGCATTAAGGTTTACGCCACACTGCTCTGGAGAACAGAGCAGAGGCCAATCAAAATCACAAGGCTGTAAAAACACTACTACAGACAACACTCTGGATTTAAAATGCTGTCCCTTATTCTTTTTGGCCCTCTATACAATCTACAGCTGCAAATTATTCAGTGAACGAATTTATTACAGATTCCTGATCATATAATTTCACAACCTGAGACTTGCACAGTTTAATTCTGTTGTTCCTTAATTCTTATATTTATAATTATAATTTAGAAATAGCTTCTTGTCCAGAGCTATTTGGTTTCCAATAAGTTATATTCATTTATATTTGTGAAGGTAAGTTCTTCTTTTTTTTTTTTTTTTTTGGTTGCACCCATGGCGTGTGGAAGTTCCCAGGACAGGGATGGAACCCATGCCACAGCAGCGACCCAAGCCACAGCAGTAACAACACTGGCTCCTTAACCTACTGAGTCACAAAGGAACTCTAGAAGTCTCTGTATTAAGAAAACAAGGGCTTCCTTCCACTTACGTGCATAATCTTAAATAACAGGACTCAAGTCTAACCTCATTTCCACATACTGCTTGTCAGAAGCATTTTTTTTCCTTAGAACCAAGTCACAGTAAAAAAAAACCTTCATCTATTTTATGTCGTACATAACTTCTGTACTCAGTATGGCACCTACTGCCAAAGGTGGATTTGTGACGCCTTTGAGGAGTCACGTGTGCCCCAAAAGGCTTCCTAACGTGCTCTGTTCTAATCTAGTTACAAGAAGGTCATGTTTCAACGTATCTCGCTGACCAATTACACCAGCATCCTAAGAACATAATGATGCCTTGGAGCGATGGCCTTGCTAGGTCCTTTAAATGAATTATGACAAATTTTTTTCTTCTTCAAGTATAATTTTTATCCATCTTGAATAATACATTTCCAGGACATAAATCAGTAAGTCATAACTTTACAAGGCATGGTGTTTCTATCACTAAATCTTTATCTTTTTTATTTTTCATTTTATGGCTTCGCCTGTGGCACATGGAAATTCCCAGGCCAGGGATTGAATCTGAGCCGCAGCTGCAATCAATGCTGTGCTTTAACCCACTGTGCTGGGCTGGGGAGTGAACCTGTGCCTCCGCAGCAATCAGAGCCACTGCAGTCGGATCCCTAACCCACTGTGCCTCAGCGACACTGCACTAAAGCTTTACCTTAACCCCTTGTTCCCACCTATACATAAAAAGAATGTATACATGTATGTGTGACTGGGTCACCTTGCTGTGTAGTAGAAAGTTGACAGAACACTGTAAATCCACTCTAACGGAAAAAATAAAAATCGCTATTAAAAAGAACATGTCATCATCTGACTCTGTACTCAGAGCAGCTATGACCTGGTGCCTAGCAGCCATCCACCTCAGAGATACCTCTCTCCGCCACAGAGTTGCCCTACGGTTTAGGCAGCCAAACCCACCCTCTGCCCCGGGGGAGGCCCCAAGTGCCCCAACCCAGTTAGGGTTATCACATTCCTCTGGCTACTTACTGTAATCTGGTCAAAGATGGTCTAATCAGATAAAAGCACCAGACTTCTGACCAACTGCTGTGGGCAGTAACCCTCTGTCCCTACTGCTGGGGGGAGCAGGCTTGCAACTAAGAGGGAGGAGCCCCACACAGGGAGGGCCAGTGGGCTTACAGTCTGAACAAGCCACCCCGGAAGCTATGCTGCTCTCACGGAGTCAACGACAGCAAATAGGCGGGTCTAAAATTGCTTTTCTGCTGTCAGCAACCCAAAGCGTTCTGATGGGACCTCAAGGAGAGCATGAAAAAATATTCAGTACACCATTTCTCAAACTTACACTAACACTGCCCCTGCTGGTTCTTCATCCAAATAAGGATGTGAGGGAGAATGCTGAAGCCTAAGACCCATCTCGGTATCCCACCCTCTCCTCCGTTTCAGCATAGTTAGCTAAAAATGTTACATGTTAGGGAAGTTCCTGTCGTGGCACAGTGGTTAATGAATCCCACTAGGAACCATGAGGTTGTGGGTTCGGTCCCTGCCCTTGCTCAGTGGGTTAACGATCCGGCGTTGCTGTGAGCTGTGGTGTAGGTTGCAGACGCGGCTCGGATCCCACGTTGCTGTGGCTCTGGCGTAGGCCGGTGGCTACAGCTCCGATTCGACGCCTAGCCTGGGAACCTTCATTTGCTGCGGGAGTGACCCAAGAAATAGCAAAAAGACAAAAAAAAAAAAAAAAAAAAGTTACATGTTAGGAAAAGCTTTTAATAGATCTATTTATACACTTAAGATGGCTTTAAGTTAAAATGTTAAATACCAGGAAATCAAAGTTATTTAAAGCCTTTTAGTCCAAATGAAACAGAGTAGAGAGAAATTTAAACATCACCCACAGTAAATTAAGATGTAAATACTAATAATTATGGGCTTGCTTTTTAGTTTCTGGCAAAGAATGTTTTTTGTAAACATAAGAAAGAGAAACAGTACTATTTGTGGACACTTAACAAGTGAAACAAGAAGTATGCAACAAATTGAGTGAGCCAAGGTTAAAAAAAATTAAAAGATAATAATATTGAACTCAGTCTTGTAGCAAAAACACAGTGGAATTAAGATATTTTTTAGCTACCTGGTCTTTTTCTTTAAATTTGGGACCCAAATGATCTACTAACTATACAGTTCCAACATTTTCTCCTTTTTTTTTTGGTCTTTTTGCCATTTCTTGGGCTGCTCCCGCAGCATATTGAGGTTCCCAGGCTAGGGGTCGAATCGGAGCTGTAGCCACCGGCCTACGCCAGAGCCACAGCAACGCGGGATCTGAGCCACGTCTTCGACCTACATCACAGCTCACGGCAACGCTGGATCCTTAACCCACTGAGCAAGGGCAGGGATCGAACCCGCAACCTCATGATTCCTAGTCAGATTCGTTAACCACTGCACCACGACGGGAACTCCTTCTCCTTTTTATTATATACAAATCAAATAATTTTTGACATTGACCAGTTTTGTCTTTTTTTTCCAGTTAAATTTTATTTATTTATTTATTTTTGGCTGCAGCACGCCGTGGCTTGATGTGGGATCTCAGCTCCCAGATCAGGGATTGAATCTGGGCCACAGCAGTGAAAGCAGCAAGTCCTAACCATTAGCCCACCAGGGAGCTCCCAAATTAAACTTTGAGATAACCGTGTGTGTATACATATATATTTTTTTCTTTTCTTTTTTTCTTTTTACAGCTGCACCTGCAAAATTGGAAGTTCCCAGGCTAGGGGTTGCATCAGAGCTGTAGCTGCAGGCCTATGCCATAGCCACAGCGACAGGGGATCCTTAACCCACTAGGTGAGGCCAGGGACTGAACCTGCATCCTCACAGAGACAATGTTGGGTCCTTAACCTGCTGAGCTGCACCAGAAAATCCTGAGATAACTGCAGACTCATATGGTTTTGTCTTTTTAGAGCTACACAATGATAATACAGTCTCCAAAAATAACCATACCAGTTAGAAACCTAATACTGCCACATCAAAAGCTTAAAAAGAAATAACTCAACCTGTTGTATTCTTCACAAAAAGAACATATATTTCACACTAAAAGTTTAGAGACGAAAGCTAGGTAGGTAAAAAGAGGAATTTCCCTCACAGAGCTAAAGTGGCAGCTCTTCCCTTTCCCATGGAACTCATTTCTCCAAACGCCCACAGCCTGAAAGGCTTTACCCACACACTTTGGTGTCTCCTAACAAACCACCGTCGTGTCTGTTTTCCTGTGGCAGTTTCCACTCTGACTACAGTCACTTCCCTGGAGTAAGAGGAGGCACTTCAGTTTCTGACTTAATAGGTCTGGGAATGCCCACATGAGTCAGATAATTCAAAGGCAGAGACAAAGGGTCTCCAGTATGAAGCATTACCTACCACGTGGTAAGATCTTTAGGAGAATAACAGCCTGGGGGTTTAAAACACACTTCAGAATTAATTTAACTATTCTTGAAGAGAAATCCTTCTATGGGAAACAAAAAAAGCAAAGCTCCTTGTTCGGGCAAAAGAACATGTCCAAGCAAAGCAGACAGCACATTCACCTCGATAGTAGGCCTTCGTTATCGCGTCAAACTCCTCCTGACCTGCCGTGTCCCATAGCATCAGCCTGACATCCTCGTCGTGAACTCTGAAATGAGATGAATTTCACATGCAAAGGAGATGGCTTTATTTTTAAAATCTGGAGGTATTAAAATACACTGTTGGTTTCACTCTGAAAAGGTCTGAAAGCTTTTACCTGCCGATCCCATAACCAGCAGGGAGAGGAAAGGGTGAAACGCTCCCCTAACGCTGTAATTTTACACCACTGGGATTTACCTGTCACGTGTTTCCTTTGACAATGGTCACAGATAGGTCTGGCTCTAAGGCTGGCATCTGAGGGTTCCACACCCGAGGCCTCAATCAACCGCGGATAGAAAACATTAGGGAAAAACCTCTAGAAAGTTCCAAAGAGCAAAACTTGAATTTGCCACACACCCAGAAAATGTTTACATTGTATTCAATTTTTTGTTGCTGTTGTCTTTTAGGGCTGCACCTGCAGCATATGGAGGTTCTCAGGCTGGGGTTTAATTGGAGCTACAGACACTGGCCTAAGCCACAACCACAGCAAATCGGGATCCAAGCCACATCTGCAACCTACACCATAGTTCACAGCAATGCCGGATCCTTAACTGACTGAGTGAGGCCAAGGATTGAACCTGCAACCTCATGGATACTAGTCAGATTTATTTCTGCTGAGCCACAACGGAAACTCCGTGATCTTGAGATGGCCGAAAGCCTACGGGAGCATTGTGTGGGTTAAGTGCAAATACTACTCTA
Source organism: Sus scrofa (assembly GCF_054392235.1). Classification (NCBI taxonomy): domain Eukaryota; kingdom Metazoa; phylum Chordata; class Mammalia; order Artiodactyla; family Suidae; genus Sus; species Sus scrofa. The sequence continues at coordinate 37,208,687 of NC_139389.1, read as the reverse complement.
TTTTATACAAGGGGTTGAGCATCCATGGATGCTGGTGTCCCCAGGATCCTGGATACTCAAGTGCACTGTCCTGGGAGAGGGGAACTCCTCTTGGGACACGACCTCTAATGGTGACGGAAGAGGAAGGAAGCAAAGGAGCTGCTGACCTGCCTGGTTGCCCTTTAACTCAAAAAAAAAAAAAAAAAAATTTTTTTTTTGGGCCATGCCCACAGCATGCAGAAGTTCCTGGACCAGGGATGATACCCGCACCATGGCAAAGACAACACCAGGTCTTTCACCAACTGAGCCACCAGGGAACGCCTAACTCAAAAATGTTCTGTCATATCCACTGTCTTACTTAGAGGCAGGAGTGCTGTGCTGCAGGCACAGGCAACAGTGAATGAGCAAATCCTGAACCACTGCTCTGAGGGGAGATACTGGGCAAGGTGCCTGTGAGCCCCTGGTTATATGTACATCAACTCATCAAGACATTACCTGGTTTTTTGTGTTCTTCTATTTAAAGACACACTGTTGATTCATTAACAGTAAGCTCATGGCTAACAGCATTATAACTCATGCCTGAATGAAGCTTTTCTAACATGTATTTCTCCACAAGGCACATCACAGCTCACTAGACAGCATTTCAGCTCTATGCGCGGGGCCATTTTAAATGGGGAAACCACCAATAAAAAGCACAAAAATGTGGCACAAAAATGAAAAGGATACTTGGTTATAAGAAATTAAACCAAAAGGCAGAGGATTGCCTTGTTCAACTTGGCTGGAACTGTGTGTACAGAGTGACTCAAATTTTTGCTGCTCTGTGCATGTTCACAAATGACCCCAGAGCAGGGGGAGCAATGGTTCTGGGTTTACAAATAAATTTTAGCTAGTAGGTGAATTTGCAAATTTGGAATCCACAAATAATGAGAAATAACTGCATACTGAAAACAACTTCCAAATTTAAACTTCAAACATCATTCACAGGGAAATTTTATATATGGAATCTTTGAATAAGAAGATCAACTGTATATTTAAAATATTAACTTGGTTCAGGTAACAAGTGCAAAAAATAAACATCATCAAGACAATGAATCTTCTTAAATTATCTAAGAAAGGAAGCAAATACGGAAGTATTTTATTTAAAAAGGGTAAGTATTTTATTAAAAAAGGGTAACAATACAGATTTGATGCTAATGTCTGGGATAGTTAAGTCAGATCTGTTCAGTGTACTTATTTCTCCATAATATATTTTAGTTTTTCTCCTACAATTTAGAATATCCTTATAAAACTTCTTGGAACTAATGACAAAAAGTATTACTTTGATGTATTTTATAATCCAATTGGATTTCCTTTTCATAGGAGTATTTTAATGCTCTCAAATCTGCTTTCTCTTATTTCTTCAAAGTAAAAACAAATTATTAATTCTCTAACTTCTGGGAGTTCCCATCGTAGCTCAGTGGAAACATACCTGACTAGTATCCATGAGGACGCAGGTTTGATCCCTGGCCTTACTCAGTGGGTTAAGGATCTGGTGTTGCCGTGAGCTGTGGTATAGGTCACAGATGCAGTTCAGATCCTGTGTTGCTGTGGCTGTGGTGCAGGCCAGCAGCTACAGCTCCAATTTGAACCCTACCCTGGGAACTTCTATATGCCATGGCTGCATCTGCACCCCCCCTCTCCAAAAAAATCTCTACCTTCTATACAGTCTTGCCCAGTTTTTTGCTGGTGGTGGTGTTGTTCACAACCATGCATGCAGAATTTCCCAGGCCAGGGATTGAAACCCAGTTTCAGCAGCAACCCACACTGCTGCAGTGACAAGGCCAGATCCATAACTCGCTGCACCACAAGAGAATACCTAGTCTTGCCAAGTTTTAAAAAGAGAAGAAACAGGAGTTTTCCTCATGGTGCAGTGGAAACGAATCCGACTAGGAACCATGAGGTTGTGGGTTTGATCCCTGGCCTCAATCAGTAGGTTAAGGATCCGGCGATGCCGTGAGCTGTGGTCTAGGTGGCAGACATGGCTCGATCCTGCATTGCTGTGGCTCTGGTGCAGGCCGGCAGCTGCAGCTCCGATTCGACCTCTAGCCTGGGAATCTCCATATGCCACGAGTGCGGCCCGAAAAAGCAAATAAATAAACACATAAAAATAAAAAATAAAAAGAGAAGAAACATTTTAAACAAAGAGATCCCGTAATATAAGAGATGAAAACTATTCTGAGCGACAGGTAACTTTCCATCCAAATTAAATAGTGGACAGAAATCTCAATAAGTCAAGCATCCGTTTGTGTTTAAGGAGGCCCAAGGTACTATTACTAAATATAAACAGACGTCAGATAGAAAAAGAGAGAAGGGAGAGGAGTAGGAAAAAAAGAAATGAGAGAGGAAGGGAAGCGATGGAGGAGGGGGGAAGAGGATGAAGACTCAGATGAATGAGTAACTGAAAACCACGGCCGCTAGACGCCCAGCCTGGGACTGTGCTGTAATCAGTTACTGTCATTCTGATGAAACGCCTGGACACAGCTCACACATCAAAACCGAGAGCATAAAATGGCCAAGTACATACTGGATTTGTCGCTCCAAAAAATCAACTCCAATGGTTTTCTTGTAGTCTTTTGTAAAAATGCCTTTGCAATACCGCTGAATCATACTTGATTTTCCAACGGCGCCGTTCCCTACCACCACCATCTTGATGGCCACTTCCATATCTTCCTCCAACATTTTTGGAGGTGAGCTTTAATGCCAGGTGACCAGATCTTCTCTCTCAAATCTGTGGTTTAAAACGAAATTATTTTTTCATGACATAAAAATTATATAAAATAAGCTACAATTTCTTTACCAAGAAATAATTATACCACTTTGCAAGAATTTGTTTCCAAGGTGAAGACCCCCTCTCCACCCGGTTCAGGTAAAGTAAATTTTTTGAAAAGAGGGACAATACCATTCACTTTTGAATCCTTATCAATAGCACAACACATGACATCCACATATCGATAAATGCCTAAATTACACAGTTTACTTTGCATGGAGACTAGACTACGGGTGTAAGAGATGAGCCCTGATTTAAAGTTGCCATTTACGGAGTTCTCTTGTGGTGCAGTGGGCTAAGGACCTGGCATCGTCACTGCAGCAGGTCACTGCTATGGTCCGGGTTCAATCCCGGGCTTGGGAACTTCTACATGCTGTGGGCGAAGTCAAAATAATAATGGTAATAGTAATAAAGTTGCCATTTACTATTTCTGTGCTCTTAGTGAAGTTATTTTTTATTTATTTTTTGGCTGTGCCCGAAGGATGTGGCCGTTCCTAGGCCAGGGGTTGAACCCATGCCACAGCAGAAAACTGTGCCACTGTGGTGCCAGATCCTTAACTGGCTGCAGAAGAGAACTCTCAAAGTTGTTGCCTAACCTCTTTAAGCTTCAGTTTCCGAAGGATTTTTTTTTTTTTTTTTTTTTGCTTTTTAGGGCTGCACCCGAGGCATATGGAGGTTCCCAGGCTAGGGGTCTAATTGGAGCTACACTACAGCCACAGCAACACCGGATCTTTAACCCACTGAGCGAGGCCAGGAGTCTTTTCTGCTGCGCCATGATGGGACCTCCTCCCGATGATTTTTACCTCACAGGATTGTTGATCCACGTTATACATACAGCACTTAGCACAGTGAAAGTTAAGCATTCAAAAGATGGTGATTTTATACTATAATAAATTCTCCATAGTTACCACCAAACAAATACAAAAATCTAAGGAAACTGTTCTTCATCCTCACAGGTAATAATTAATGTTCCAGAACAGCATCCTAAAGAAGGGTTTTGTACAATACCACACAACCACACGGGAACACTGGGCTCTTGGTTACAGTGCTTTAGTGTTTAGGTTACAGTGACTCCTCCACAAATAACCTTACACCGCACATTCTTTCTTTAGTTTCAGACTAGTTATAGTTACTCATACAATGAAGGTAACAGAATGGGTACTGTTCACATTTTGGACTGAAAAGAACAGAAACCAATTTTTTCATAATTCTTCTTAAAATGAGTAGTTGAGTTCCTGCCTCCTTAGCTATTATATTCTAACTACCTCAACCAAAACTTGTCTATACAACCACTACCCAAAACATGTCTGAAACGGTCCCTTGTGCTTACTGCACAACCATGCGGTATCATTGTGGCTATGGTTCCGGTTTGATCCCTGGCCCTGGGACGTCCACATGCCGTAGGTGCAGCCAAGCAATTAAAAAACAAACAAACAATCAAGCAAACAAAACGTCTGATGTGTGAAGAATATTCCCTCCTTTGTCCCTAATGGACTCTCAGTAATTGTCCCAATCTCGCACATTTGGAAGAATCATCAGGGAGCACTGGGTAAAGTACAGGTTCTAGGTGTCCAGACATAATTAAATGATTAAAGTAACAACAAAACAACTTAAAGTATCAGAACAAAAGAAAGAACATTAACAAGAGAAAAATACGGCTAAATACAGTAGACTCTTCTTAAATGTTCTACATTACATTTGACAGTTGAAAGAAAAGTGATGATACTGTTGGATGTGGTTTTCAATACATGTAGAGAGACTATTTCATACAATTAATTATAAATGCGAGAGGATAAAAGGATGTACGGGGAGGTAAGGTTTCTATACTGCACTTGACCTGGTAAAATGTTGACACCAATAGACAATGATAAATTACCCGTGCCACTGAACAAGTTACACAAGAAGATACTCAAAAACACTACAACAAAACAAAATAAAAATCTAAAGACACAATAAAACCATCTACGACTCTAATCGACATTTACAGAGCTATCCACACAACAATAGTACAATATACTTCAAGCACCCACTGAAGTATATTGTACTATTGAACATGTACTTGGATAAAACATATTCTAGGCCATTAAGCAAATCTCGACAAACTTAAAGAAGCTTAAGAGAAATTTTTTTAAATAACTGCATGAAAATGAAAATACCGTATGTCAAAACTTGTGGGACACAGCTAAAAGACAGTGCTGAGAGGGAAAATGTACAGCACTAAATGCTTACCTTAGAACCAAAAAAAAGTTTCAAATCAATAATCTAAGCTCCTACCTAAAGAAACTGGAAAACAAAGTGCAAAATAAACCCAAAGCAAGCAAGAGGACAGAAAGAATAAAAAGCAGAAATCAATGAAACTGATATAATAACTATTAGGAAAAGTGAATTTGTAACTTAAAAACTCAAAAAGAAATCTCTAGGCTCAGGTGATTTCACTAGAGAACGCGACCAAACTTTCCAAGAATAATACACAATCTCCTCGCGAATGAAGAAGAGGAGGAAACATTCCCTAACTTATTTCATAAAGCCAGCATTAGCTTAGTACCAGCACCACAGAGACAGCACAAAAAAGAAAACCAGACAAATATCCCCTTATGAACACACATGCAAAAACCCTCAACAAAATTTTAGTAAATCAAATACAATAATAAATAAAAAGAACCAGGACCAAATGGGCTTTATTTGGGAATGCAAGGCTGGTTCAACATGCAAAAATCAATCAATGTAATCCACCATATTAACAGACTAAGAAAAAACACATCACCATTATCAATTGATGCCGAGGAAATATTTAACAAAATTCAACATCCATCTGTGAGAAAAACTCTCATTACCTAGAAACAGGACTTCCTCAGTCTAATAAAAAGCATCTATTAAAAACAAAAAAACCGGACTTCCCGTGGTGGCGCAGTGGTTAACGAATCCGACTAGGAACCGTGAGGTTGCGGGTTCGGTCCCTGCCCTTGCTCAGTGGGTTAATGATCCGGCGTTGCCGTGAGCTGTGGTGTAGGTTGCAGACGCGGCTCAGATCCTGCGTTGCTGTGGCTCTGGCGTAGGCCGTTGGCTACAGCTCCGATTCAACCCCTAGCCTGGGAACCTCCATATGCCGCGGCAGCGGCCCAAGAAATAGCAACAACAAAAGACAAAAAAAAAAAAAAAAAAAAAAAACAACCAAAATACCCTATAGTTAACATCACACTTAACTCTGAAAGACTGATTGTATTCTCTCTAGATTGAGCACAAGGTAAATATGTCTGCTCTCACTACTCCTATTTATCATTAGGCCTGGACAAAGCAATTGACAACAAAAATACATAAAATGCTTACAGATTAGGGAAAAAATTGTCTCTATTCACAGATGACACGATTGCCGATGTAGAAAACTCCAAGGAAACAACCTTGGAACTAATAACTGAGATTAGCAGGGACAGAGGAGACAAGAGCAGCATACAACATTCAACTGTCTATTTCTTTTTTAATGTTTTATTTATTTTTATTCATTTTTGACCACACCCACAGCATGCAAAAGTTCCTGGGCCAGGGATGGGACCCAAATCACTGCAGTGACAATGCCAGATCCTTAACCCACTACACGTCAAGGGAACTCCCACAACTGTATTTCTAATATCCTAATAACATACAATTTGAAACCAAAAAAAATTTTAACTGACATTTACAATAGCTCCAAAAAAATGAAATACCTTGGTATAAATCTAACAAAACATGTACAGGATCTGCATACTAAAGACTACAAAACACTAATGAAACAGACTTATATAAGGGAAAAGATATATAATGTTCACAGACTGGCAGATTCAACAAAGTAAAAATAGCAATTTTCTCCAAATTGATCTATAGCTTAATAAAATTCCAAAGTACTACCAGGATAGTCTGGAGTTAGAGACAAGCTGATTAAACTTTTATTCAGAAAGGCAAATGGACTAGCAGAGCTAAAGCAACTGTGAAAAAGAATAAAGTTGGAGGAAATAATACTACCAGTTTTAAGATATCCTAATGCTATGTTCATCAAGAAAGTGTGATTCTGGCAAAGAGAAAGATACATAAATGGAACACAACGGAGGGCCCCAAAAAAGACCCACACAAATATGGCTGACTGATTTTCAACAAAGGTGCAAAAACTATGAAATGGAGAAAAGGAAGTCTTTTCAACAAATGGTGATGGAACATTCATATGCAAGAGAGTAAATCTTCATCTAACCTTCACACCTTATACACATAATTCAAAATAGGTCACAGATCTAAATGTAAATCTACAGTTTTTAGAAGATGAAACTCTTCTTGATCTGGGGTTAGGCAAGTTCTTAGACATGCTACCAAAAGATGTACAGAAGGAAAAATGGATAAATTCGATTTCATCAAAATTAAAAACATTTGTTCTGTGAAAAACAGTCAAAACAATTAAAAGAGGGGAGTTCCCATCGTGGTGCAGTGGAAACAAATCCGACTAGGAACTACAAGGTTGCAGGTTTGATCCCTGGCCTCAATCAGTGGGTTAAGGATCCAGCGTTGAGGTGAGCTGTGGTGTAGGTTGCAGAGGGGGCTGGGATCTGGCGTTGCTGTGGCTCTGGCATAGGCCGGCAGCAACAGCTCCTATTAGACCCCTAGCCTGGGAACCTCCATATGCCGTAGGTGCGGCCCTAAAAAAGGACAAAAAGATACACACACACACAAATTAAAAGACAGGAGTTTCCACTGTGGTGAAGTGGGTTAAGAATATGACTGAAGTGGCTCAGGTCATTGAAGAGGTACAGGTGCGATTCCCAGCCCAGTGCAGTGGGTTAAGGATCTGGTGTTGCCACAGCTGTGGTGCAGGTCACGCTGCAGCTCAGATTCAGTCACTGGCCTGGGAACATCCATTTGCCAGAGGTGCAACCATTAAAAAAGAAAGAAAGAAAAGCTTTTCTTTGCAAAACATATCTAACGACTTGTATTCAGAACAAATAAAGAACCTTCAAAACTCAAATTAAGAAAGTAACTACCAGAGTTCTGGTCATGGCCCAGTGGTAATGAACCCGACTAATATCCATGAGTATGCAGGTTCCATCCCTGGCCTTGATCAGTGGATTAAGGATCCAGCATTGCCGTGAGCTATGGTGTAAGACGATAGCTGTAGCTCTGATTTGAACTGGGAACTTCCACATGCTGCGGGTACGGCCCTAAAAAAAAAAAAAAAAAAAAAAGTTAACTACCTAGGAGTTCCCATCAGGGCACAGTGGAAATGAATCCAACTAGGAACCATGAGGTTTCAGGTTCGATCCCTGGCCTTGCTCAGTGGCTTAAGGATCCCACTTTGCTGTGAGCTGTGGTGTAGGTCACAGACGTGGCTCAGATCCCGTGTTGCTGTGGCATAGGCTGGCAGCTGTAGCTCCGATTGGACCCCCAGCCTGAGAACTTCCATATGCCGTGGGTGCAGCCCTAAAAAAGAAAAAAAAAAAAGAAAAAAAAAAGTTAACTACCCAAATTAAAAATAGGCAAACCTCAAAGAAATACCAAAAAAAAAAAAAAAGGAAAAAGAAAAAAGGACACACACACACCAAAGAGGCACAACTCTTGCCCAGATATTCACCCAAGATTATGTGTGCTAAATAAGCACATGAAAAGATATTCAACATCTTTAGCCATTAAGACCACTACCTGCCTATTAGAATGGTTAGATTAAACAACAGGACAATACCAAGTGCTAGAGAGGATAAGGAGCAACTGGAACTCTCACATGTTGCTGGTGAGAATGCGAAATGATACCACAGCTCTGGAAATCAGTGTGACAGTTTCATATAACTGCACTCTCAATCTTAGCAATATCCTAGAGAAATGAAAACCTAGGTTCATATAAAAACCTGTACACAAATGCTTATAGCAACATGGTCCTAATCCCCCAAAACTGGAGACAATCCAAATGTCCTTCAGTGTGGTGGACGTATAAACAAATTGCAGCACATCCACCTAAGGGAACACCACTTAGCAACAAAAAAAGAACAGACTGTTGATTACATCCAATGACTTGGAGGAATCTCAAAGGCATTACGCTGAGAGAAAGGTTGTATGTTGTGTAATTTCATTTATATTACATTCCAGAAAAGATCAGTAATTACCAGGGGGTGGGGTAAGGGGAAGGATACAGAAGGATAGCATGGTGTTTTAGAGATGATAGAACTGTTCTATATTGACTGTTATGGTGGTTACATGAACCTAAAATTCACTGAACTGCACCCCCCCACAGTCAATTTTACTATATGATAATTTTGTAATTAATACAATTTAAAGAAAAATAAATGCAATCAGATTTTAACATTATACCAGGAAAATTAAGTTCTTAGAAACTAAAAACTCTTTACGTAAATGTTCTTTTCCGAAATTTAATTTTAAAGAGTTTTGCCACCCGACAGCAGTCCAGTACATTAGAAAAGTAAAGGATGAGTTAGCTCACTGATCAAAAGGGTGGTTTTTCCATCACAGCTCGTACTTCGATACAGGAATGATTATATTGATAAATAAAAACCGAAAAACTTCTCAGTTTCAAAGAAGTTACCTAGAAGATGTCAGGAGTTATATAAAACCTGTAGTAGTAAAAAGCCCTCTTCAGTTAGTCATGTCACTCGCCTAGACCGTGACCATGAAGTTATCACTCCCACATCCTCAGGTCCCGTGCCTGGGAGCTGCTGGGGGCTCTGGGATCCCGGTAAAGTGACTCTACCGCAGCCAGTGTCAAGGAGACCGTGCTGTCGGGCTCTTTGAGATTCCAGCAGAATCTGAGCAAAACCCCAGGCAGGGTGGGGCCGGGCAGGGAGGGACGCCCGCCGCCCAAGAGGGGTCTGGGAGCCAGGGTGGGGCATAAGCCTTTTCCCCGCCAACCCGACCCAGCACCTAACGCCCCTTCCCCAACGCCCCTCCGCCCCTTCCCGCCCAGGGACGGGGCGCGGGGAAGGGGCACCGGGTCGGCTGCCGCCTACTGCCCACCGCCGGGCCCCGGGCCCCGGGCCCCACGCTCCAGGCGGGCGCCGGGCAGCCGGGCCGGGGGATGGGCGCCCGGCCTGGAGGACCCCTCCCGAGCCCCGGGCGGGCGCATCCCGGGCCGCGGGGACAGGCGGGTCCTCCGCAGCGAACCCCGAGCGAGGGCGATGAGTGCGGCCCGCCGCCCCGGGTGCGAGCCGCTACTCACCGTCCCCGCCGCCCGCGCCAGGCGCGACAGCTCCTCCTGGTCGCGGCGCAACCGCTGCCGCCGCCGCCCGGCTCCCCAGCGGGCCCCCGGCGGGCTCGCGCCCTCTTTCACTCTTTTGAGAAGGACTGTGATTTTCTCAACCAACTTTATTGCAGCGCGGCTCCGAAAGAGCGGCTCGGCAGCAGCCCCGCCGGGAGGGTCGCGCGCGGGAGACCGCGCTCCCCGCACCCGCGGCCGCGCGCCGCTCGGAGCATGCGCGGGACTCTCTGTGCGCAAGCGCCGCGCCGGCAGGCCCGCCCCGCCCCGGCTCTGCGGGGACCGAGGGGGCGCCGAGTGCCTGGGGAGGCACCTGGGACCTTGCGGCCGCCCGGCGGGCGCGGGGGCTAGCGGCCGAGGAGGGCCTTGTAAGTTCGGGCTTCAGAATGCGTAGAGGATGCGCCCGCCTTGGACGTACACCTTATGTCCGGACATCCAAGTGGCAGAATGAGCAAAACTGTGGTGCAGAGTCGAAAATGCACGCTGTCCGCACGCTGGGGCCGGACGAAGTGGAAGTCTGAGCTGGTTAATAATTCAGAGACCCAAACCAAAACCTGGAAGTTCGCCCCCAAAGCAACCCAAACTTCGCTTCAGTTGCTTTAATATTATAGACTAGAAGGGAGGGGGCGGGATACCAGGTGTTGCTGACGATGTGGTGTTGCCATAGCCACTGTGGAAAACAGTGTGCAGCTCCTAAAAAAAAAATTAAAAATAGGATTTATCATATGATCAAGCAGTTCCATTTCTAGGTACATATTCAAAGGAATTGAAAGCACACACTGGAGCAGATATTTCTATAACCACGGCCATAGCAACATTATTTGCAATGGACAGAAAGTGGGAGCCACCTAGGTATCTTTCAACAGATGAATGAATGAACAAAATGCGGTCCATCCACACCGTGGAATATTATTCAGTCTTAAAAAGGAAGGAAATTCTGACACATGCTACACCATGGATGAACCTTGAAGACATTCCGAGTAAAAGAAACAGGTCACAAAAGAGCAGGTACTGTATGATTCCATTTATATGAGATACTTAAAAGTAGTCAAATTCATAGGGACACAAAGTAAAATGATAATTGCCAGAGGCAGAGGGGAGGTGAGAATGAGGCATTAGAGTTTAATGGGTACAGTTTCCGATTTGCAAAGCAAAAAAAGTTCTGAGAAGTAATGATGTTTGTGCAATAATATGAATGTACTTATTGGCCCTGAACGGTACACTTAAAAATGGTCAAAATAGAAAATTTTATGTTAAGTATATTTTACCACAATTCTTATTAAAGGAGAAAAAAGAAGATCCTAGTGGGTCTCAGAGAATTAATCTGAGGATTCAAATTTGAGAGAAAAACATTTCAGGGGGCCTTTTTAGGGCCACACCAGTGGCATATGGAATTTCCCAGGCTAGGGGTCAAATCAGAGCTATAGCTGCCAGCCTACACCACAGCCACATCAATGTGGGATCCTTAACCCAGTGTCCTCACGGATACTGGTCCAGTTCGTAACCAGCTGAGCCGTAATGGGAACTCCGGGAGAAAAACTTCTTGAAGGAGATCCTCCTCCCAATCATTCTTTTTCTCCTGCACCCCCCACCTGACTTTCCACTTCCATGGGGTGATTGGACGGTCTCCGTGCAATTAAGTCCACCTTTTATTTAACTCAAAACTGTACCCAAGGATGCAACAGAGATTCTTTTGCTCCCTTCGGTGAGGTGATGAAAGCCTATGGGAAAAAAACTGGCCTTCTAAATCCTGCAGTCTTGCTGTACCTGAAATGGCGATAGGGTTCAGCTAAAGGGCTCTGAAAGAAACTTTACCTGCTGTGACCAGAAATGAGTGGCACAAAATAATTTTAGGGAAAACATTCCGAAAAAGTTGTAGTTTTAAGTCATTTAATGATTGTTCAAATCTAGTGCCTTTCACTGACCCAGCAGAAAAAATGTCCATTGTCCTTTGGGAGTTGTTTCACTGTGTTTGACTCTAATGGGTTAAATCCTTTTCAGAGATCACAACTTGTGTCCCTGAAATGAGTGAATGAAAAACATTTAAAGGAAAATTAGAGCATATTCTTAAGGAAGGAATTCTTGAAAATTTTACCACTAAGACACATGCACCTGTATTCATGGGCATGATGAAATCCTCGTGGAAACCACCGTATTGGCCTAAACAGGAGTAAAATTAATAGTCTACAAAATCAAACTTACAATGCTGGAAAACAAAAATTCTTCATACTTTCTAGTCGGACAGATATCAGAGGGCTGTTCTAGTTCTTAAAAGTGTTTCACTCTGGATCTTAGTGTCCTCATCTGTGACATGGAATAATCTACAGGGTTTATTTAATCATCATTCAAAAAAATATTTTGGGAGCTCCCGTTGTGTCTCAGTGGTTAACGAATCCAACTAGGAACCATGAAGTTGTGGGTTCAATCCCTGGCCTTGCTCAGTGGGTTAACGATCTGGCGTTGCCGTGAGCTGTGGTGTAGGTTGCAGACGCGGCTCGGATCCCGCGTTGCTGTGGCTCTGGCATAGGCCGGTGGCTACAGCTCTGATTCGACCCCTAGCCTGGGAACCTCCATATGCCGCAGGAGTGGCCCAAGAAATGGCAAAAATATAAAAAAAATATTTTGCCTAGTACCCTGCTGGAGATTGGGTATTCAGTGATGGACAAAAGAGACACCATTTGTGCCCTCTTAGAGCTTGTAGTCTGGTAACAGAGACCAATGTTATATATATATATATACTTGTAATTATATGACTAAAAATAACCAGTGTAATGGAAGTATATAGAAATTTAAATTGGAGCCAGAGTGGCCTTTCTGACAAAGTAGCATTTAATCTGTTATCTGAAGGAGGAATGAGTCAGCTGGGTCAAGTATGGGCAGAAAAAGATTTTAAGAAGAGGGATCAACCCAGGAGTTCCCTGACAGTCTGGGGTTAGGATTTTCATGCTCTTACCACTGTGGCCTAGGTTCAATCCCTGGTCTGGGAACTGAGATCCCACATCAAGCCACTGTACCATGGCCAAAAAATAAGTAAATAGAGAGCCAGGGATCAACAAGCATGATGGCCTGAGGCAGGGAATAATTTGGCGGATTTGAGGAATTAAAAGGGAGCCAGTGTACAGAAGTGAGGTGCCATGTGGTGTAAAATAAAGACATGAGGGAGGCAGGGCCCTGATCATGCAGCCCCTGTGGGTCACACACGCAGTTTAGATTATGTCTCAAGTGCATTGGAAGCCTTTGACGGATTTTTGGTACGAAGATAAGGTTCACTCAGAAGGTTAGGGTGGAGAAAAATAGACCAGTGGAAGACTGGTCCAGGCGAGATGATGGGGGCTTTACTGAGATGGTAACAGGGGTGATACAGAAAAGTGGATGACATTTGTTTTAAACTTTTGGGGGAGACTCTCTTGGATGTGGCTATGTGGCAGGTACAGAGGTAATGGCAACAGTGAGTTTCTCGAATGACCTCCTGAGATTCTGGGTTCCCCCTCCAGCAGATTCCACCAAACAATTCTCGCACATCTGCTTGGTGTCCTCCAATTCCACTCAGTTCTGACACTATCTACCTGGAGATGGCGTCAGATTCCGCAGATTGGGGCTTCAGTCCTATAGGACTGCCCCCCCACCAACTTCAGATGCTAATCACAAATCCAGATTGTCACTTGTGCTTCTAACCAAGTGGCTCTAGATGGTTCCTCTCCTTGGGGACAATTAATTTGCTAGTTTGGCTCATGGAAGTCAGAGGAACACTTTACTTAGTAGACATTGGTTTATTATAAGAGCGTAGAACTCAGAACAGCCAGAGAGAAGGGATGCACAGGACACAGTATGGGGACGGGATATGGCACCTCCATGCCCTCTCAGAGATGCCCTCTCCCAGCACCGCCACGTGTTCGCCAACCAGAAGCTCTCCAGGCTGGTCCTTTCACGGTGGCTTCTTTACGTAGGCGGAATTGGCAAAATCCTTGACCATTGGTGATTGAACTCTATCTCTAGCCCAGGGGTCTGGGATGGAACTGAAAGTTCCAACCCTCTAATTGCAGGGTTGGTTCCCCTGGCAACCAGCATCCTTAGGTAATTTAGGGATTTTCCCTAAAGTCACTTCATGAACATAACAAAAGACACCTTTAAGGCCATCATCTCTTAGGAAATTCCAAGGGTTTTAGGAGTTCTGTTCCAGGAGCTAAAGACCAAATACATTTTTTTTATTATAAATCACAATATCACACTGCCTTGCTGATGGTGGTCACTGCAGACACTAGTTATCACCCCTAACCAGTGTGAGCCAGGGAAGAGTCATCCTTCTAGTCCTTTTTGTTTTTTCACAGATTGTTCTTATCTCTCATGGGCTGGTCTGTACCATCAGATGCACTTCTGGATTTAGGGCACTTAATAAAGGAATTGTTAGAACATTAAAGTCTTTATTTATTTTCCTTCACTGTCTTTCTCATATGGACATTTGTTTTTGTTGAAATGGTCTTTAATGTGCTGAGAGATCTCTTCCCTGAAAGGGCTGAGTTGTTTGGACAACTGCTTGATTTTTGAGGACTCCACTGATGATACATGAGACTGCATCTCTGTGATGCTTTTCCTTGTTCATCTATTGGCACATTTGTTTAAACATCACTCTCATGATCTGGCAGTTAATGCATTTTCAAGAGCTTATTCACAATCAGCATTTTGTCATCCACTCCTTATTTTAAATTCTGCTCAGTGTCCTCACCACATAAGTAGGGGAACATATGATTAGGCCTGTTTTGGATGCAAAGAAGTAAATAAAGGTGATGTGCCCTGCAGGTAAATTAGGTACAAAGAATCCACTTGTCTTGATGGCCAGTTATAAATTCATACTCATCCAGTTGTCCATTCCCTGAATTCACAATTATTTAGTCACATCCAGTGGTGGGAAAGTGCTCTACTCAGGGTAGCAATCGAATACTTGATGCCCGCTATGGAATTTTTTTCCTCTCAAGTATAGTCATTTCCAAGTTAATCAGAGATTATGGTTTCATGCCTGAAGCTATTTTAAAATTGAGTTGCTCTCAATCAGAGGGACAAAAAGAATTGCATTAGACAGGGGGTTGGGGTGTTTAAGAATGAACAGAGAATTGATTCAAGAGCGGGATACGTATGACAGTGTTATCCTGAGCCTTGGTGTGGTGTGGCGGGTCCCAGACGGCAGGAATGATCTGGAAGCCACTCTGGCAGTGGAATGTGTGGAAGTGTCTCTGAATGGACACATCTCCAGAAATGCCAGCAGCCTTGCCAGTGATATATCTTTTCTTTTCTCTAGCTGCTTTTAAGGGTTTTTCTTCATCTTTACTGTGTTGTAGTATCTGGGTATGAATTTTACCTACAATATTTGGTGTGTTACTTCCAATCATTCTTCAGTTCTGGAAAATTCTCAGCCATTATCGCTCTTCTCTCTCTTTCTCTCTTTTATTTTTCGTCTTTTTAGGGCCGCATCTGTGGCATATGGAGGTTCCCAGGCTAGGGATCTAATAGGAGCTACAGCTGCTGGCCTACACCACAGCCATGCGGGATCTGCCCTGCGTCTGCCACCTACATAACAGCTTATAGCAACACCAGATCCTTAACTCACTGATTGTGGCCAGGGATTGAACCCGCAACCTCACAGGTTCCTAGTCAGATTCGTTTCCACTGTGCCACGATGGGAACTCCCACAGCCATTATCTCTTCAACTATTACCTCTAACCTATTCTTTCCATTTTTCTTTGTCTGGAACTCTTATTCAGTGAATTGACCCTCTCTTATATTTTTCATATCTTTGTCATTATGGCTTCATTGTCTGTGACGACTCTCCCTCATCCTGTGATTTGTAATATAGGAATGTGAACTCATGGTCCCTGGGGCTGTGTCTTCTATGAGGCTTTTGCGTGCTCAGCCCCTGCACAGTGGTTTCACAACTTCGTTTTTGTTTTTTTGGTTTTTTCCCTTTTTGGTCACCTGGTGGCATGTGGAGTTCCTGGGCCAAGAATGAAGTGCGAGCCACAGTTGTGACCTAAGCCACAGCTGCAGCAATGCTGGATCCTTAACCCACTGTACTGGGTAGGGGATTGAACCTGCATCCCAGGGCTCCTAAGAAGCTGCCGATCCCTTCGTGCAATAGCAGTAGCTCCTTAACAACTGCTTTTGATGTTTGCTTTTTCAGAATGTTCCTGGATCTGGGACTAGCATTTATGCTAAATTCTCAGCTTGTAATTCTCACTTCACATGGGAAATACAAATTTGGAAACCATACCAACCACAGTATAGGATTGGGGTTTGATTCTTCCCAGAGATGTTTGCCCATTCAGAACCCTAGGTGCTGTTAAGCATCCTTGCCGCTTCCCTTTTCTAGCTCCCTTTTCACAGCTTGGTGGCTCTTCTGGTGTCTTGTCTTTATGTCGGTATCTCACTGCCAGCACCCTCTTTCATCCAGATCAGGATGCACCTTCAGACCCTTGGGGCATTGAAACCTCAGTTTTGAGCCTCAGGTGTGACACTGTCTGGGACTGCCAAGGCCGCTGGGGGCTCCCTTTTCTCTTGGTTTAGGCTCTTTATTCTGTTGTATGTGTGTTTATTCTTCATCCAATCACGTCTATTTATCTAAGCTTGTCAAGTCTATATATATCCAGTGGAAGGGGTAAGATCAGCCCAGTCAGCTTTTTTACAGAAACAGGAAGTGTGTTTTCTGCATCAAATTAATTTTCGCAGTTTCCACTGTGGGTCATTGGGTTAAGAGCCCAACACAGTGTCCATGACAATGCAGGTTTGATCCCTGGCCTCGCTCAGTGGGTTAAGGATCCAGTGTTGCTGCAAGTCCTGGCATAGGTCACAGATGCGGCTCAGATCTGGGGCTGCTGTGGCTGTGGTGTATGGCCAGCAGCTGCAGCTCTGATTAGACTCCTAGCCTGGGAACATCCATCTGCCACAGGTGAGGCCCTAAAAAAGAAAAAAAAATTAATTCTGATCTGAGCCCCTACTTGCTAGAATTGTAAGATACATAGCACTATTCTTTAAACTAGGTGCTCCCCTCCCCTTTACACAGCTCCACAAGAGCTGTCAGAGGCTCGCTCAGTTTGCAGAACTTGGGGAAGGACCTCTGGCACTCAGTCAGTTGTAATCATCACCAAGATATGCGTTGCCCAAGTTCATTCAATCTGAATAAATTCACATCCATTATGACAGGGGTGGTCACAAGTATCTTTGACCTCAACCCCCTCAATTCTTAGAATTGAAAAGACTGAATTAACTTTCTAGAGACTAAGAACCCACCCCTTGGTGAGAATGTGAGGGATATTTTAAAATGTGTGGGTCCATTTTTGAGCGGTTCTTAATGTCTAGGTTGTGCTGCTGTTATCTAGTGTCAGGAATACCCAGTGACGCTTGCCCAGAAAGGCCACCAGACTTCTCTTTAAGAAGAGTCATTGTTGTGGGGTGGAGCCATCAGATATGTCCTCTGAGGAGCTCCCTGGTGACACAGCAGGTTAAGGATCCCACATGGTCACTGCTGTGATTACTACTGTGGCTCCTGCTGTGCCTCGGGTTTGATTTCTGGCTTGAGAAATTCTGCATGCCATGGTTGTGGCCAAAAACAAACAAACAAATAAAGAACCTGCAAAACTAAACTACAAAACCTGGAGCCCACTTTGGCACAAAGGGATTGGTGGCGTCTTGGGAGCACTGGAATGTGGATTTGATCCCCGGCCCAGCACAGCGGGATAAGGATCTGGCATTGCCGCAGCTGTGGCTTATGATCTGGCTTATGTTGTCACAATTGCAGCTCAGATCTGATCCTCGGCCTGGGAGATGCGTAGTCTCAGGGTGGCCAAAAAAGAAAAAAAAAAAAAAAAATGCCTAATATCCCTGGAACTGAGAAGGAACTTTGAGATGGGAAAACGCAGCCAGCCACTGCATAAAGTGCAGTTATGAACGTTACTGTGGGAAGCTTCATGCAGGCAGGATTGGGCAGATGACCATCAAGAGGCATTGGCAGGAGTTCCCGTCGTGGCTCAGCAGAGCTGAATCTGACTACACCCATGAGGACACAGGTTCAATCTCTGGCCTCGTTCAATGGGTTAAGGATCTGGCATTGCTGTGGCTGTGGTGTAGGCTGACAGCTACAGCTCCAATTCGACCCCTAGCCTGGGAACCTCCATATGCCACAGGTGCGGCCCTAAAAAGACCAAAAAGAAAAAAGAGGCATTGACAGGACCTTGCATGCCACCCAAAGGGGCTGTGGGAGACTCAACAGGGCCAAAGCTAAAAATAGGATCTAACTACTAGGGATACGTGTGACCCCACCCAGGGGGACCGGGTTTTTCTCCCCCAGGGGTCTCATGACCATTACCATCTGCTGCAGCAAAAGGTGCTCCTCCAGTCTCATGTCAGAGGGAGGTGTGGTGGCCGTTGACAGGGAACTTACACGGCTTATGAGTAGCTGGGTCCCACAGAAAGGGGAGGCGGGGTAGGACAGGGGCCCAAAATGACAAAACGGAGTTGGGGATTTGGCCACACAGTCCTAGTCCATCGATCTTTGGTGCCGTCCCATTGAACCCCCTTTGAAGGACTTCAAGTTTTTTACTTTTCTAGATGTCTTAGCTCAGGCTGCCATAACAAACTGCTGTCGGCTGGAAGGCTTAACAGCAGGAGCTTATTTCCACATTTCTTTCTTTCTTTTTTTTTTTTTTTGGTCTTTTTGCTATTTCTTCAGGCCGCTCCTGTGGCATATGGAGGTTCCCAGGCTAGGGGTTGCTAGGGGTTGAATCGGAGCTGTAGCCACCGGCCTACACCAGAGCCACAGCAACGCGGGATCCGAGCCGTGTCTGCAACCTACACCACAGCTCACGGCAATGCCAGATCCTTAACCCACTGAGCAAGGGCAGGGATTGAACCCGCACCCTCATGGTTCCTAGTCCGATTCGTTAACCACTGCGCCACGACGGGAACTCCTATTTCCACATTTCTGAAGGCTGGGAAGCCCAGGATGTTTTTCTTTCTTTCCGTCTTTTTTTTTTTTTTTTTTTTTTTTGTGGCCACACCCATGGCATGTGGAAGTTCCCAGGATGTTTTGAATTGCTATCTCAGACAGGAATTTCAGATTCTGAAGTTTCTTTTAGACCTACTGCAATTTTGTCTCAGGAAGGTTTTCTGGGATGGCATTACAAACATGGGCTAATTTCATGCATTTCATGTTCTTTTTTTTCCTTATTTCTGAGATTCAATACTAAAGTATTACAAGGGGTATAAAGACACATGAAATATTGCCCCTGAATACATTTAATTTGTGGTTTTAGGTAGACTATATACTATATTTAAGGAAAAGTTTGGGGGCAAAAGATTTGTGTATTTCTTTTTTTTTTTTTTTTTTTTTGCCTTTTCTAGGGCTGCTTCCTGTGGCAGGCATATGGAGGTTCCCAGGCTAGGGGTCTAATTGGAGCTGTAGCCACCGGCCTATGCCAGAGCCACAGCAATGCCATATCCAAGCCGCGTCTGCAACCTACACCACAGCTCACGGCAACGCCAGATCCTTAACCCACTGAGCAAGGGCAGGGATCGAACCCGCAACCTCATGGTTCCTAATCAGATTCGTTAACCACTGAGCTACAATGGGAACTCCTGTGTATTTTATTTTTAAAGTTTTATTGAATTATAGTTGATTTACAATGTTGTGATAATTTCTGCTATACAACAAAGTGACTCAGTTATACACATACACACATGCATTCTTTTCCCAAATAGATTACCACAAAATACTGGATAGAGTTCCCTGGGCTCTACAGCAGGTCCCCACTGGCTCTATTAAAAATTAAACTAGGGCATTCCCTTTGTGGCTCAGTGGTTAACAAACCCAACTAGGATCCATGAGGATGCAGGTTCAATCTCTGGCCTCCCTCAGTGGGTTAAGGATCTGGCGTTGCCATGAGCTGTGGTGTGGGTCAAAGACACGGCTTGGATCCTGCGTTGCTGTGGCTGTGGTGTAGGCGGGCAGGTGCAGCTCAGATTCGACCCCTAGCCTGGGAACCTCCATGTGCCACAGGTGCGGCCATAAAAAGCCAAAAAAACAAACAAACAAAAAATTAAATTAGGAGTTCCTGTTTTGGCTCAGCAGTAACAAACTTGACTAGTATTCATGAGCATGCAGGTTCGATTCCTGGCCTCACTCAGTGGGTTAAAGATCCTGTGTTGCTGTGGAGTAGGCTGGCAGCTGTAGCTCCGATTCAACCCCTAGCCTGGGAACTTCCATATGCCGCACATCTGGCCCTAAAAAGAAAAAAAAAAAAGTTAAACCAGTTTTTATAACTGTAAAAATACAAAATGCACTTGGTAAAAATTCCAACTTGACTCAAAATGGGATAAAACAAACAGTAAATATCTGTCCTCTCCACACACCCTGCCTGACCGCTGCCCCACTTCAGGGGAGACATCTGCTAATGCTGCCTTAGATTCATCCAGTATGTATATGTGTTCTCTACCAAATGCTACACACATCCATAGACTGGTAAGTAATTCCCCTCCATCTTGAAGGATCACGTAAACTTCATTCATTAGGCCAGGCTGGTCTAAGGTCTCTGTAAGGTATCTAGACTCCCAGAATTTCAGTGATGATACATGTTGAGAATTTGTACAGTGGTAAAAACAAAAAAATCAAGATATAAAGTTACATTTTCCTTCTTGTATAGACCCCTGGAATGAACTGGTTCTGCTGAAATCTTTTAGCCAAGTGAGCATGATTTTGGACTCCTGACTTCTGGAATGTAAGGCAATACATTTGTATTGTTTTGAAACATTAAGTTTGTTACAGCAGCACTAAGGAATGTATCGTTTCCTCAGATGATGACTATTTCTATTATTATTATTCCTTGTCTTTTTAGGGCCGCACCTGCCACACACGGAGATTCCCAGGCCTGGGGTCGAATTGGAGCTGTAGCTGCTGGCTTACACCACAGCCACAACAACGCCAGATCTGAGCCACATCTGCGACCTACACCACAACTCATGGCAACGCCAGATTCTTAACCCACTGAGTGGGGCCAGGTATTGAACCTGCGTCCTCATGGATACTAGTCAGATTCATTTCTGCTGAGCCACAACGGGAACTCCTATTATTTTTATTATTATTATTTCTATAGGAAAAAAATAGTTGCCAGTGATTTAGCACTTACGGTATGGTGGGAACTATACCAGGTACCTTGCAAACAATAATTTATTCCTTACAACAGCTCTATGTAGGTGAGTATGGTTATTCCCTCTTTTTTTTTTTTTAATAGAAGAGGAGAATGAAGATCAGAGAGAGAAAGTAAATTTGTTAAAGTCACATAATCACATACATGCTAGTTAGCAAAGCAATTTTCTTTTTTTTTAATTAAAAAAAAATTTATGTCCACACCTGTGGCATATGGAGGTTTCTGGGCAGGGATTGAATATCAGCCACAGCTGCAGCAATGCTAGATCCTTTAACCCACTGCGCCAGGCCACAGATCAAACCTGTGCCTCCATAGCGACCCAAGCTGCTGCAGTTGGATTCTTATCCCACCACGCCACATCGGGAACTCTGCAAAGCCATTTTCTATCACATTTTAAACTACTGTGTTTATACATCCTAGACATAAGTAGATTACACTTTACAGTCTAATATATATAAGTGGATTTGATACTGTTTTATATATCCAATTCTATTTCTTGAGTTACTACTGCCATGAACATTTTTAGCATGTAAATCTTCTAACATAGGGTCGTCATGGATTTCCTACTGATTCAATGCATTTGTTTTGAAAAAGAAAATAATAAAGAATAATTACATGTTGTTTTCAATCAAACATCTGATATCTTATCTGAAATTATTGGAAGGGAAATATCCTAATAGACTAGTCAATCTTGTTTTTAGTGTATTCTTTTTTTTTTTTTTTTTGGCAAGAAAGAAATTTATTAAGATAGGATGCTTGTGAGAGGTTCAAGCTAGCAGGCAAAGAAGCTCTGCCCTGAGGATTAGGTGGGCTACATTTTTATAATCAAAGGAAAATGGGGAGGGGAAAGGACTGCCTTCTTCCTTGTTCTTAGAGTAGACATCAGGCTTACATCACTAGCTCCTCCTTCACATCCGTAGAGAGTATTTGGTCCTATGAGGTCAAACTAGAAATGCGACAGGACTTATTCAAATCAGCAGAAGGGTGGTGACATCTGCTAAAATATGTTGCATCATCTCAGGTTTCCGTATAATGAGGCTCTCCTACTTTGGAATGTCATCTTTTCCTTAAATTCCTGTACTTGGTCTTAAGGATCCTTGGTCTTCAGGATCCCCAACTTGAATGCAGGCCTCGTTTTATCTCTCACTTAAGGACTCAAGGCCTGTCTCAGGCTCTCATTTTTGGTTTTAGAGTTGAGCAAGCCTGCTTTGTTCTGATGGATTTCTTGAGTGATCATTAACTTACAGTGGCCTCCCACAGTTCCCTAGGTTTCCTTGTCTAGCTACAGTCCTCAGCTGCCCACTGGGACTTCTACAGCTACCTGTGTAACTATCTTACTCCATCCCTGTCAGAAGTATACTTAGAAAGGACCAGGGAGGGCATTGGAGTATGTTGCTTGAAAAATGTATCCCCACTTGGGAGTTCTCATTGTGGCTCAGCAGTAACAAACCCAACAAGTATCCAGGAGGATGCAGGTTCGATCCCTGGCCTTGCTCAATGGGTTGAGGATCTGGCATTGCCATGAGCTGTGGTGTAGGTCATAGATGTGGCTCGGATCCTGTGTTGCTGTGGTCGTGGTGTAGACCAGCAGCTGCAGCTCTGATTTGACCCCTAGCCTGGGAGCCTCCATATGTTGTGGGTATAGCCCTAAAAAGCAAAAAAAAAAAAAAAAAAAAAAAAAAAAAAAAAGTGTCCCCGTTGAGGTTCTCTTCATTGGGACTTGGTGACCACCCAAGGGGCAAGGTGCCCCACCCCTACCCCCCACCCCCCAGAGGCATGGAGAAAGGCTGGGAAATTACTTTTATGATCCATCGAGGCTTCTACCATGGGTGTATGTGTGTGTGTGTGTGTGTGTGTGGTTTCTAGGCTTGGTGAGAGGATGGGGCCTCTTCACCCCAATTTCCCCTGCTGGCACCACTGGACCCAATAGCACTGAGGAAGGATCTGGGGCCAACAAGAAGTTCTATACACACAAGTCGACTCTCTCTGCCCTGGGGTAGATAAGGCAGGTCCAAGCCAGCTGGGTCAGGCATGTCCTCCCAGTGGCTGCCAGGGCACCAAGCCTGGTGGGCACCCTGGTCCTGAGCATGTGCCCCTTTGTGCCTGGGCACACCTGTTCTTCCCTGCCAGAGATGGCCAGACCGCTGGGACCCTGGGTAGGAGGTACTGCATGCTGTGTGGGCCCAGCCAGAAATGGTCGTGGGGGAGTTCCCTTCATGGCTCAGTGGTTAACGAACCCGACTAGGATCCATGAGGATGTGGGTTCAATCCCTGGCCTCACTTAGTGGGTTAAGGATCCGGTGTTGCCATGAGCTGCGGTGTAGGTCGAAGATGCGGCTTGGATCCTGCGTTGTCGTGGCTGTGGTGTAGGCTGGCGGCTGTATCTCAAATTCGACCCCTAGTCTGGGAACTTGCATATGTGGCAGGTGCGGCACTAAAAAGCAAAAACAAGTAAACAAACAACCAGTGGTGGACCGAGGCAGTGAGTAACTGGGGGGCATTCTCAATCCCGCCCTTGTCAGGGGTGTGCCCCCACCCCCACACTTCCCCCCTCACACTATAGTCTATCCTGGTTTCTGGAAGAGTTGGCCTGACGCCTGCTGTCTGGGAGTGTTCAGGATGGTTTCCAGAAGCCCCTCCTAGGAGACAGAAGGCACAGAAAGAACATGTGAAGGATCGCCATGCAGGGCACGGGCCAGCCTCAGCCCTGCCAGCAGTGCCTGCACCAAGTATATTCTTGTTTTGTGGTTTCCTACCCCAAATATAAGGAATTTAAGAATATAGAGGAGTTTCCATCATGGCTCAGTGGTTAACAAATCCGACTAGAAATCATGAGGTTTCAGGTTCAATCCTTGGCCTTGCTCAGTGGGTTAAAGATCCGGTGTTGCCATGAGCTATGGTGTAGGTTGCAGACACGGCTCGGATCCCACGTTGCTGTGGCTCTGGCATAGGCTGGCAGCTACAGCTCTGATTGGACCCCTAGCCTGGGAACCTCCATATGTCACAGGAGCAGCCCTAGAAAAGGCAAAAAAAAAAAAAAAAAAAAAAAAAACAAACACAAACAAACAAACAAAAGAATATAAAGAAAAAACTTTTGGGATTATGTACTTAGTAGGAAAAAATAAATTAACCACATTCAAGTACATTGTAAAAGGCTTATACAGAAGAAATTCTGAACAGCTACTTTTAATTAAAAGATCAAAGTTTGAAGGACTTAGCTCGATTATGGTGATTATTAAATAGTGAAATCATCTCATGAGTAACACAGTAAGTTAGCCGTCTCCATAAATGAGAACATTAAATAAAAAAATAGATTGTGATCTATGCTGAATGCCAACTTAGATGTCAATTTTTTCATAAAAGTTTTTTATGTTCCCAATTTCTCACATCTTTTGTAATTCATTTTTTCATATATTTCAGTGACAGTTTCACTTAAGTTTGCTTTTATTACTTTTAACTGGTTAAGAGAAATCAAAAGCTGAGTTTGCTTTCTCCTTGGCTTTTGTATTGTATTGTAACTCCTCTAAAACTCGTATCATATTCTATCTTTGTGGTTTTATCAACTGTGTGCATATTTCATCTCTTCTCATTTAAAAACGTTGTTCCAATTTTTCTACTCCTAAAACAGTAATGAAGCTACTCTGCTCTATATTTGTGGGGGAAAATATGTCATATCATCTTGAAATTTACTGTTACAGCTTTTATACAGATTACAACTTACAGTAATGAAAGCAGATTGTACAAACATTTTAAATTAAAATATTTGATACTTATTGCTGGGAGAAATTAAAGAAGCCTTAAATAACTGGAGGGATTTATTATGTACATAATTGGAACACGCCATATAGTTTTGTTGTCAGTTCTCTCTGATTGATAAATAGATTCAGTGCAATTCCAAGAAAAATCCACCAAGCTTTTTGGCTGAAAATTTCAAGCTAATTTAAAAGTTATTACCATTGTGGCTCAGTGGTTAAGAACCTGACTAGTATCCGTGAAGATATGGGTTTGATCCCTGGCCTCACTCAGTGGGTTAAGTATCAGGCTTTGCCACATGCTATGGCATAGGTCGCAGATGCAGCTCGGATCCCATATTTGTGTGGATGTGGTGTAGGCCTGCAGCTGCTGCTCTGATTTGACTCCTAGCTGGGAACTTCCATATGACATGGGTGCGGCCCTAAAAAGAAAAAAAGAGAAAAGAAAAAAGATTTTCTTTGGGAGTTCCCGTCACGGTGCAGTGGAAACGAATCTGACTAGGAACGAGAAATAGACCCACACAAATATGGCTGATTGATTTTTAACAAAAACTCCAAAACAAGTCAACAGAGAAAGAGAAAGTGGTGCTGGAATAACTGGATATCTATATAATGGCATGTGGAAATTCCTGGGCCGGGAACTGAATCTGAGCTGCAGCTGTAGCAACACCAGATCCAACACCAGATTGAACCAGCATCACCGCAGAAACAAGCCGGATCATTAACCTACTGAGTCACAGTGGGAACCCCAGGATATCTATATTTTTTTTTTTTGTCTTTTTTGTTGTTGTTGTTGTTGTTGTTGTTGTTGTTGTTGTTGTTGCTATTTCTTGGGCCGCTCCCGCGGCATATGGAGGTTCCCAGGCTAGGGGTTGAATCGGAGCTGTAGCCACCGGCCTACGCCAGGGCCACAGCAACGCGGGATCCGAGCCGCGTCTGCAACCTACACCACAGCTCACGGCAACGCTGGATCGTTAACCCACTGAGCAAGGGCAGGGACCGAACCCGCAAGCTCATGGTTCCTAGTCGGATTCGTTAACCACTGCGCCACGACGGGAACTCCTTTTTTCTTGTTGTTGTTGTTGTTGTTGCTATTTATATTTTTAAAATATTTCTGGAGTTCCCGTCCTGGCTCAGTGGCTAACGAATCCCACTAGGAATCATGAGGTTTGAGGTTTGATCCCTGGCCTTGCTCAGTGGGTTAAGGATCCAGCGTTGCCGGGAGATGTGGTGGAGGTTGCAGACTCGACTCGGATCCCGCGTTGCTGTGGCTGTGGTGTAGGCCGGCGGCTAAAGCTCTGATTGGACCCCTAGCCTGGGATCCTCCATATGCCGCGAGAGTGGCCCAATAAATGGCAAAAAGACACACACACAAAAAAATGTCAAGCCTTACCTCACACTATACTCAAAAAGTAATTTCTGATGAATTATTAACCTAAGTGTAAAAGCTAAAACTCTAGGGCTTCTAGAAGCAAAGAAAGGAGAATATCTTCATGACCTTACATTAAGCAAGTATCTCTTAGGCCCCAGAAAGCACTGACTGTAAAATAACATTGAACATAGTAAGAATTTAAAACTTCTACTCATCAAAAGACATGGTTGGAGTTCCCGTCGTGGCGCAGTGGTTAACGAATCCGACTAGGAACCATGAGCTTGCGGGTTCGGTCCCTGCCCTTGCTCAGTGGGTTAACGATCCAGCGTTGCCGTGAGCTGTGGTG
Organism: Sus scrofa; assembly: GCF_054392235.1. Taxonomy (NCBI): domain Eukaryota; kingdom Metazoa; phylum Chordata; class Mammalia; order Artiodactyla; family Suidae; genus Sus; species Sus scrofa. Next base: position 37,182,027 of record NC_139389.1, on the reverse strand, counting down.
TAGGTTGCAGACGCGGCTCGGATCCCGAGTTGCTGTGGCTCTGGCGTAGGCCGGTGGCTACAGCTCCGATTCAACTCCTAGCCTGGGAACCTCCATATGCCGCGGGAGCGGCCCAAGAAATAGCAACAATAACAACAACAACAACAAAGACCAAAAAGACAAAAAAAAAAAAAAAAAAAAAAAAGACATGGTTAAGGAGTCTCCGCTGTAGCACAGTGGATTAAGAATCAGATGGCAGTGGTTTGGATTGCTGTGGAGGCACACGTTTGATCCTTGGCCCGCATGTGGTGGGTAAAGATCTGGTGTTGCTGCAGCTGAGATTCGGTCCCTGGCCTGGGAAGTGCTATATGCCATGGGTGAGGCCAAAAAAAAAAAAAAGAGAGAGAAGAAAAAGGACATGGTAAAGAAAATGAATAGACAAGTCACAGAGTGGGAGAAAATATTTTGTAACGACACAACTGATGAAGGACTTATATCAGAAAAAGGACTTATATTAAAAAGTAAAATCTGGAGTTCCCGTCGTGGCTCAGTGGTTAACCAATCCGACTAGGAACCATGAGGTTACGGGTTTGATCCCTGGCCTTGCTCAGTAGGTTAAGGACCCTGCGTGGCTGTGAGCTGAGGTGTAGGTTGCAGACGTGGCTCGGATCCGGCATTGCTTCAGCTGTGGCTGTGGCCGTGGTTGTGGTGTAGGCTGTGGCTGTGAGGTGTGGTGCAGGCCGGCAGCTGTAGCTCCGATTTGCCCCCATCCTAGGAACCTCCACAGGCTGCAGGTATGGCCCTAAAAAGACAAAAGACAAAAAATAAATAAACAAAAGGTAATTTTCATAACATGAAATACTGTTAATAATTAAAGAGAACACATTAGTAACATACAAAATGACAGAATGAGTCTCAAAAACTTTGTGCTGCACAAAACAAGTCGAGCACAGAAGAGTAGGTGCTGTATAATTTCATTTCCGTGACGTTCTGGAGCAGGCAGATCTACTCCAAGATGAAAACACTCAGACCAGAGGTTCCCTCTGGGAGCATGCGCTGACAGGGAAAAGGCACACGGGAAGGTTCTAGAGTGAGTAGCACCGTCCGTATCCTGACGTGGTATTGTTACACAGCTCTGTACATGTGTCAGAACTCACTGAATTGTATACCGAAGATCTGTTTATTTCACTGAATGTAAATTATGCCTCAACGAAAAGTTAGAAAAGCAGTGTTGTGCTTCTTTTCTGGGAAAGACTACTTTAGTTATATGAGTTTTTTGGGGGCTTCATATTTTATTTTTTCATTTAAAAAGTTTTATTGGGAGTTCCCGTTGTGGTGCAGTGGTTAATGAATCCGACTAGGAATCATGAGGTTGCAGGTTCGATCCCTGGCCTTGCTCAGTGGGTTAAGGATCCGGCGTTGCCATGAGCTGTGGTGTAGGTTGCAGACACGGCTCGGATCTTGCGTTGCTGTGGCTCTGGCGTAGGCCGGTGGCTACAGCTCTGATTAGACCTCTAGCCTGGGAACCTCCATATGCCGCGGGAGCAGCCCAAGAAATGGCAAAAAGACAAAATAAATAAATAAATAATAATAATAAAATAAAAAGTTTTATTGAAGTACAGTTGATTTAGAAGTCTGTGATCATTTCTGCTGTATAACAAAGTGATTCAGTTACACATGTACACACATCCATTCTCTTTCAAATTTTTTTCCAACATAGATCGTCACAGAATACTGGGCAGAGTTCTCTATAATACCCAGCAGGTCCTCCCTAGCCAGCCACTCCACACACCCCAGTGGGCACATGCCAATCCCAAACCAGTTAGTGACATGAGTTATAATTTAATTAATCCATCTTTGAGACTGCTTCTAAGAAGGATGATGGCTTCAGCACTGACATTTGGATCTCCTTTATGCAAACTGACCAAAATGGCCAATGAAATAGAAAATTGAGGAGCAACCTGAGTAGTAAATACTCTTTACAGATGCTCCCCCGCCGCTGCCCCCCCAAGTAATTCTGCCCATCCCTGTCCGGGTATGCAGCTCCTCCCACCAGGAAGGAGACATTATGTCCCCTCTTGAGTCTGACGCAGACCTGTAACTGCTTTGTCCAGTTGGATGCAGAGAAGTGACGTCCTGGGGTCTCTGAGCCTCTGCTTCCTGCCTCTGAAACCCAGTAGCCATGCTCTGAGGAAACGTAAGTGGTCAAGTGGAAGGCCATGTGGCCAAGAGTAGAGGCCTCCACAGGCCCTGCTGAGTACCCCGTGACAGCCTGAAGCCGTCTTGGAAGTGGACCCCCAGCCTCAGTCCCACCAACCTCACCAGTGTAGAGCAGAGAGGAGCTGCCTATTGAGCCCTGCCCAGGTTGCAAAAATCACAAGCAAATAAGTGCTTATAGTTTTAAGTTAACCAAATTGTGGGGTTGTGTGTTATGTGGTGATTGATAATTAAAACAACTTGCAGGAGTTCCCATCATGGCACAGCAGAAATGAACATGACTAGGAACCATGAGGTTGCAGGTTTGATCCCTGGCCTTGCTCATGGGTTAAGGATCTGGTGTTGCCATGAGCTGTGGTGTAGGTCACAGACTCCGCTCAGATCCTGTATTGCTGCGGCTGTGGTGTAGGCCAGCAGCTGTAGCTCCGATTTGACCCCTAACCTGGGAACCTCTATATGCCATGAGTCTGGCCCTAAAAAGCAAAAAATAAAAAAAATAAAAAAAAATAAAACAACTTGCAGAGTTCTCTGGTGGCTCAGCAAGTTAAGGATCCAGTGTTGTCAATGCTGAGGCAGGGGTTTGATCCCTGGCCCAGGAACTTCCCCATGCCATGGGCCTAGCCAAAAGAATAAACTAAAAAAGTAAAATAAAGTAAAATAAAATAAATCACTCTGTCTTCCAGCTCACTGATCCATTTCTGCCTCATTTATTCTGCTATTGATTCCTTCTAGTGAATTTTTCATTTCAGTTGTTGTATTCTTTAATTCTGTTTGGTTGTTCTTTATATTTCCTAATTCTTTGTTAAAAACTTCTAACTTCTCACTCCGTTCATCCGTTCTCCTCCTGAATTCTTTTTTTTTTTTTCTTTTTTTCTGTCTTTTTGCCTCTTTTGGGCTGCTCCCGCGCGGCATATGGAAGTTCCCAGGCTAGGGGTCTAATTGGAGCTATAGCCACCAGCCTACGCCAGAGCCACAACAATGAGGGATCCGAGCCCTGTCTGCCACCTACACCACAGCTCATGGCAACGCCGGATCCTTAACCCACTGAGCAAGGCCAGGGATCGAACCCGTATCCCTATGGATACTAGTCAGGTTCGTTAACCACTGAGCCACTACAGGAGCTCCACTATTTGTATTTTTATGTATGTCATAGGTTGGTTACGTCTCTTAGCCCTGGAGAAGTGGCCCTTTATAGGGATGTCCTATGTGTCCCAGCAGTGCACTCCCCTCTTGTCACCCAAGGGCTGGTGCCACCTGGCCCCAGGGTACTGTCTGGCCTATGTTTGCAGACTTAGTCTGCAGGCTACAGGACTGTCGTGTTCTTGCTTCTGGCATCTACCCCGTGGTGGGTCGAGTTAGGTCTTGATCCTTTGCTGGGCAGGGCCACGTCTAAGGGCATGTCCAGAGGTGGCTGTGGTCTCAGGAAGTCTTCAGGCAACCTGTCTGCTTACGGGTGGGGCTATGTCCCCACCCAGTTTGTCGTTTGGCCTGAGGCAGCCCAGCACTGGAGTCTGTAGGCTCTTGGGTAGGGCCAGGTCTTGGTGCCCAAATGTCAGCCTCCAGGAGAGCTCATGCGGATGAATGCTCCGTGATAAATCTGGTACCAGGGTCTATGTCCCCAAGTGATCCACAGGAACCCCTTTCCTCCCCAGGAGATACTCCAAGACAAGCAGGCAGGTCTGGCCCAGGCCTGTGAGATTACTCCTTTTGCCCTTGGCCCCAGTGCATGGGAGTTTTTGTGCACCCTTTGGTAAGTGAAGTCTATTTCCCCCAGTCCTGGGGCGCTCCTGCAATCAAGCCTCACTGACCTTCAAAGCCAAAAGCTTGGGAGCCCTTCTACATGGTTCTGGACCCCTGGACTGGGGGTGCCTGATGTGGGGATCAGAATTCTCAGTCCTGTGGGAGAACCTCTGCCATGTAATTACTCTCCAGTTTGGAGTTTGCCTACCTGGGGCCATGGGACTTGATTATATGATGAGTCTATCCCTCCTACCAGTCTTGCTGTGATTCCGTCTTTATGTCTTTAGCTGTAGAGGATGTTTTCTGGTAAGTTTTAGTCTTTTCCAGGGATGGTTGTTCTGCAGATTGTTATGACTGTGGTGTGCTTGTGAGAGGAGGTGAGCTCAGGGTCCTTCTACTTCGACTCCACCTCTTCTGATCGGCTAGCCTGGGAACTTCCATTTGCTGTGGGCGTGGCCCTAAAAAGAAATAATAATAATTAAAATAGCAATAACAACAACAATGATTCCTTTCTTCTGTACCTCTCAATGAAAGTTCCTAAACTTTCCTCATATCAAAATATATTAAAAGCCTCTACAAAAGCATTAATAATTTCCTGCCAATAAAATATAATTGCATTAATGAATTATTGAGTTAATGAATACAAAACTTTAAGAAGAAAAGAAAAAAGTGAGATGTTTTGCTTTTTTTGATTTACCAAAAAAGAATGTGATAATATAAATTAGGTTATTTTTAAAACCGGTAATTTAATACTGAAAAAATTATAGTTCGGTAGCTACAACATGGAAATCAAATAACTTACAGTTGACTTAAGTTGTTTTATGTTTTCTCAAACCAGTATGGTGGTTACCAATTCAAAAGGAAAAATAGGCTGGTTAATCATAGCATCAGCTTTTTTCCTAATATGGTAAAAACAATTTTAAAGTTCTTACTGTATGACATCTTAGGGTGTGATTTTCCTAACTGTCAGAGGAAGATTTGTAACATATCATGTGCCTGTTTTTTGGGTTTTTTTTGTTGTTGTTGTTTTAAACCAAGCTGCTACCCAGACTTTATTTAGAACCCTGAAAAGTCCAGGCTCCTTACGTTATAATTTCTTTCTTTTTTTTTTTTAATTTCCTTATAATTAATTGATTTAATCTGATCTGGATTTGTATATGAAGTCATCACAGGCCATCTCATAGTTTGAGTTTTGCGTTGCAGGAATGAATTCTCATGGAAAGGAAGAACTTTCTAGAAATTCTGTTTTCAATGGCTTTGGGGAATTTCATAGACATTCTCAAACAATGCGGTATTTCTTGTTCTAAAAGCGCTGCTCCCCGATTTGGTATCAACTGTCAATGCCACTTAGCAAGGCCAGCCATCTGTAAAATATACATGAGGAATCCTTAGAAGGTTCCTAATGTCAGCCCACTCTCATCTGCAATCTACAGTCCATCATTTCACATTTTCACAGTAGTGTCTTAAAATGCAATGGTTGGGAGTTCCCCTTGTGGCTCAGTGGTAACGCGTACCCGACTGGTATCCATGAGGGCGTGCATTCCATCTGTGGCCTCGCTTAGTGGATTAAGGATCCGGTGTTGCCATAAGCTGTGGTATAGGTTGCAGACGTGGCTCAATTCCCAAGTTGCTGTGTCTGTGGTGTAGACGGGCAGCTATAGCTCTGATTTCACCCCTAGCCTGGGAGCTTCCCACATGTGTGGGTGCAGCCCTAAAAAAAAAAAAGAAGAAGAAGAAGAAGCAAATGGTGTTGGAAGAATGAGGCCTTGACTCAGGTTTTAGGTTCATGATCTCTTTCTGTACCGTGTGAATCTAGCTAATATGATGTGGAAACACCCATCCCTCAATTGCCTAAGAGGCCTTTACAGCCCCACCCCATGCTCCTAAATATACTTTCTTCTTCCACATCTTTACTAAGGTTGAATTTTACACATCGCTATGTGATTCTTGTATTACTCTCACCCACTAGATTATAAGTTCCCTAAGGAGAAGCACCTCACCTTTTTTTTTTTGGCTCAGAACTATAAACCCAGTGTTTAGCAGCGTGCCTGGCATGTGGCAGATTTTCCACAGATGGTTACTGAATGAATCAATAAGAATACATTCTAATTGGAAAAGTCATCTCACCCCAACAGAAGTCAGTGCCATGGAAACAAACAAACATGCAGATCCTACTACTTAAATTCTCTCATGATGACTTTGGACTCTGTTACCAAAAAGAATGTTTGCCATGGAGCAGAGTGGGGTCAAGCTGTGGCTGGTGCACTTCAGAGAAATAATTGCACAGGTGCTGATGAATAACTAAGAAAATTTCTCTAGGAGTTCCCGTTGTGGCTTAGCACAAACGAATGTGACTAGCACCCATGAGGACGATAGCAAGGATCCTTGACCTTGCTTAGTTGGTTAAGGATCCAGCATTGCCATGAGCTGTGGTATAGGTCAAAGATGTAGCTCAGATCCAGCATTGCTATGGCTGTGGTGTAGGCCAGTGGCTGCAGCTCCATTTTGATCCCTAGCCTGGGAACCTCCATATGCCGGGGGAGCAGCCCTAAAAAGACAGAAAAAAAAAAAAAAAACCTGACTAGCATCCATGAGGATGAGGGTTCAGTTTCTGGCCTCGGTCAGTGGGTTAAGGATCTGGCATTGTAGCAAGTTGCAGCATAGGTGGCAGACGTGGCTTGGATCTGGCATTGCTGTGGCTGTGGTATAGGTCAGCAGCTGCAGCTCTGATTTAACCCCTTGGCTGAGAACTTCCACATGCTGCAGGTGCGGCCCTAAAAAGAAAAAAGAAAAGAGAAGAACGTTTGTTCAGAACCACTGTCAGTGATGAAAGGTGCCAGGTGCCTCACACAGGAAGAGCTTCCACAGCTGGACTGTGATATATGCTTACGAGGCTTTGGCTCAAAGACAACAAGTTATCCCACTTTACTCCAGCCCAGAGGTGTAGAAGGCTGGAGAAGAGGGGGAGGGCACCCCTTCCATGACGGGGAGATGCTGCCTGCCCTCCCTCCTGAACCAGGCAAGGGGAGTGCTACTAAAATGATTTGGAAAGATTGAAGCACTTGCAAGGAAGGGTACTGATGATGTGCCTGTGCCCAGTTGGATGATGAAAGGGAAGTGAAGGTGAGTTTGCAGGAGGAGAGAGAATGGCAGAGACACAGCCTGCACACCTGCCATCTGGTATTGCAAGCATTCCTGGGTTTACAACTGGTGAAGTGAACAAAGCTGAAGTGGGCTGAGCTGAAGCCATGCGCTGGGACCCTGCCCCCTGCCCCACCCCCACATGGTGGCTCCTTGGCCAGCGGACTGCAGCATCCAGTTGATGTCAGGAGAGGGGAGTGGGAATGCGGGTGGGGATGATAAACTGGAGCTGAACTTCACACCTCACACATCCTCTGGGAATCCTGTGGCCGAAGGTCTCCTGGAGCCTGAAAAGAACTCACGCTGAGGACACAGACAGTGAATCAGGGCTACTTTGAGAAACAAGTTGGTAAAGATTCAGGCTCCCAATATCCCATTCAGTTCAGATCTCATAAATCCTGAGAAGTAGGAGTGTGCAACTCAAAAGCAGTTGTGGAATAAGCTTCTTATGAAGACTGGACCACTGCCACTGACTCTTCAGCATCTTTGTTGAGAAATGTACTAGAAGACAAATTGAATTCACCACAATGGCCAGCTAAGACCATACTGTTTTGATGACTGTAGCTTTGTAGTATATGAAATCAGGAAGCCGGATTCTCTAGTTTCATTTTTCTTTCTCAAGATTGCTTTGGCTATTCAGGATCTTTTGTGTTTCCATACAAATTTAAATATTTTGTTCTAGTTTTGTGAAGAATATCATTGGTAATTTGACAGGGATTGCATTGAACCTGTAGATTGCCTTGGGTAGTGTAGTCATTTTGACAATACTCATTCTTCCAATTTAGGAGCACAGTATATCTTTCCATCTGTTTGTGTTATCTTTGATTTCTTTCATCAGAGTTATACAGTTTTCAGATGACAGGTCTTTGGCCTCTTTAGGTAGGTTTATTCCCAGGTATTTTATTCTTTTTGAAGTAATGGTAAATGGGATTGTTTCCTTAGTTTCTTTCTTATATATATATATATATATATATATATATATATATATATATATATATATATATATATTTTGGCTGCACTCAGGGCATGTGGAAGTTCCCAGGCCAGGAATCAAACCTGTGCCACAGCAGTAACTGGAGCCACCACAGTGACAACACCAGATCGTTAACCTGCTGAGCCGAGGAACTCCTCTTTCTGATCGTTTGATATTAGTGTATAGGAATGCAAGAAATTTCTGTGTATTAATTTTGTATCCTGTAACTTTACTGGATTCATTGATGAGCTCTAGTGGTTTTCTGGTATCATCTTTAGGATTTTCTATGTATAATATCATGTCACCTGAAGTATTTTGTAAGCTGTGACAATGGGATACATTATTCTGAAATACATTTTTTAATACCTCTATATCTCATTCTTCTCATGAAACAGTTTTTTTTCTAGAAAATTTAATTCTTCATACAAATCTGGTTTGTGTAAGTAAGTCTGAGTGGGAATTTAATTTTCTTTTTCTTTTCTCTTTTCTTTCTTTCTTTCTTTCTTTTTTTTTTTTTGGTCTTTTTGCCTTTTCTAGGGCCACTCCCGTGGCATATGGAGGTTCCCAGGCTAGGGGTCTCATCGGAACTGTAGCTGCTGGCCTACACCAGAGCCACAGCAACACGGGGTCTGAACCATGTCTGCAGCCTTCACGACAGCTCATGGCAACGCCGGATCCTTAACCCACTGAGTGAGGCCAGGGATTGAACCTGAGTCGTCATGGATACTAGTCAGATTCATTTCATGTGAGCCACAACAAGAACTCCGGGAATTCAATTTTCAATGAAAATATATGCCATGGCATTTGAATGTGTCTTCTGACATTTCCTTTAACTTGTGGAGGTCATACGAGAGCCTGAAAGTGGCTTCATGACTCGTACACAATTCCGTAGGCCCATTTATGCATTGTGTTATATCTTCAATTGCAAGGAAAAACTAATTTTAAAATTATCTTCCTTATTAATAATTCATTCATACAAAGCTTCATATGAAAATAGCATTTTTGGAGTTCCTCTTATGGCTCAGTGGGTTAATAACCTGATTAGTGTCTGTGAGGATTCAGGTAACATCCCTGGCCTTGTTCAGTAGGTTAAGGAGCTGGCATTGCCACAAGCTGTGGTATAGGTCACAGATGCGACTTGGATCCAGTGATGCTGAAGCTGTGGTGTAGGCCTGCAGCTGCAGCTCTGATTTGACCCCTAGCCTGGGAACTTCCCTATGCCTCAGGCGGAGCCTTAAAAAGAAAACAAAATAGCATTCTTTGTCACTGGATACAACAGTCTTTGCACTTAATTTCTATGTGTAAGCTTGCAGCAGTTTTCAGAACCAAAGATTCTAAACTTGAAGAGTTCAAATAACTCCCTAAAAATAAAAATGCTTAATGCAATGTCCATGTATATGCTTTTACTTTGTAGTAATTTATTTTGGGATATTTAAAAATAAAAGTTTGGGAGTTCCTGTAGTGGCTCAGCAGAAACTAATCTGACTAGGAACCATGAAGTGGTGGGTTGGATCCCTGGCCTTGCTCAGTGGGTTGGGGATCCAGTGTTGCCGTGAGCTGTGGTGTAGGTCGCAGATGCGGCTCGGATCTGGTGTTGCTGTGGCTCTGGCATAGGCTGGCGGCTACAGCTCTGATTAGACCCCTAGCCTGGGAACCTCCATATACCGTGGGTACGGCCCTAAAAAGGATAAAAGACAAAAAAAAACCAAAAAACAAAAAAAAAAAGTTTACCTAGACAAAGTTTACTCAGTTTACTGCCTGAACTCTGGCATTTCCTGTCCTAGAGAGTTGATACTTGTTCAGATGCCCGAGGAACCTGCCCTAGGGATGGAGTGCCAGCCACCCTTCCACCCTGGGTCCCACCATTGTCCCCAAGCAGAGCCCTGCTCTCTCCTCTGAAGCTCCTGCTGCTGCCTCTGCCAGGGCCAATCTCTAACCACCTTGGGGTCCCACGTGCCCTGACCTGCCCCAAAGTGCACCTAGGTCACCAGATGTCAGGTGGCTTGGTTTCCCGTGCAGGCCCTGCTCCTGGCCCTGGCTTACCTGTGCTTGCACCTCCCAGCCTGTCTGCTGTTCAGTGCATGCTCCATTGCACCCTCAAACCTCATTTACAAAGCACAAATTCAAAGATAAAATTATTCATAATTTCAAGGCAGCATCAGTCCTTCTGAGAGCATAGCCCAGGTCACACAGCCCTGAAACCCAGCCTGCCAACCTTCTGTTATGCTCTATAGATGATCATATCTGTCATCTCTGAAGTGTGTTTGTAAACTCACAGGGCTGTCACCTTGAGCCTGATAACCAATTAGCCAACTAACCTCAACAAACTGCAGTAAAACTCAATTTTTCACTCTCTCAGCCCCGCTCTCTGCCCACTCCCAGGTTTCAGTTTTGCAGGTTTTTAACCTGGATTCTCTTTCTCTAGCTCTGAGAGACTGACCATCCTAGGTTCCTGTTTAGCACAACTGCTGAGATCTCAGAGCACAGAGAGATCAAACACTAGCTCAGCAGGAACATAATGATGAAGTCCTGAGTCCCTTCAGGTTTGATGGCTCTGGCTCCAGAGAGTGGAGTTGGAAATGGTTGGTGGGGTGTTGGGGGGGGGGGAGACGGTGCACCTGCAGTGCTTAATTATAAATGGTAGGACATGAATATTCCTGTTTTACAGAATTCGATGAAACAGAGCGCTAATTTTTATTTTTATGCTTTGCTTTTTAGGGCTGCACCTGAGGCATATGGAAGTTCCCAGGCTAGGGGTTGAATCAGAGCTGTAGTTGCCGGCCTACACCACAGCCACAGTAACGCTGGATCCAAGCTGCATCTGTGAACTACACTGTAGCTCATGGCAACACCAGATCCCTGACCCACTGAGTGGAGCCGGTGATTGAACCCGAGTCCTCATGGATACTAGTCAGGTTCATTACTGCTGAGCCATGACAGGAACTCCTTTTTGTATCTTGTTGTTCATAATTTGCCCCAACTGAGCATGCACGTGGTTCTTTTCACTCCCGTATAGTTTCTTTGTATTTCGTTGCTGGAGGAGATGTTTGTCCAGGTGCAGCCACTGCAGCCACTGCAACCAAGGGTCCCCAGTCACAGGTCCCAGCCTGGCTCAAACCCAGAGTTGGCTTGGCCTTTAGGGGTTGGCTGACCACATACATTGTGCTTGTGGTCACCTGGAGCATTCACACGAGTGCAGGAAATTTATTGAAGTTTTGATTTGCTGACCTGGCCCTCTGGCAGGAGCAGCTCCACATTGGGCCTAGAAACATATTTAACTCAAGTTTTCTTGGTCTGTGTTTTGAAGGTGTCGTTTCTTTCTTTCTTTCTTTTTTTTTTTTTTTTTTTTGTTCTGTATAACTTCTTACTTGTTCAGGTGATCAGCAGTAGAACATCATAGGATTTCCTTTCTCCCAGAGGTTGATGGAAAAAGGCTGCAAAACTAGAGATAATGTTATTGTACCTTCACTGGTGTCAGGATTGCCTATGGTGATAATGAGATATAGCTGGAGAGATTCTTCACCTGTGGAAAAAAGCAACCTGCCCATCCCTCTTGTGGCCCATCTCCCACCAACAACCCTCTCCCATCTCTTCCCACCTGTGCAATAGTGGTTCTGGCAATGGGGCAGGAGCAGGGGTTGCAGGTAGGGTGGTGTTTGCCAGCTCAGAAACCAGAAGGACAGTTGGAGTTCTCTTATGGCTCAGTGGGTTAAGGATCTCACAGTGTCACTGCTGTGGCTCAGGTTCCATCCCTGGCCCGGAAACTTCCACACACTGCGGGTGTGGCAAGAAAGGAAGGAAGGAAGGGAGGAAGAAAGGGAGGGAGGGAAGGGAAAGGAGAGGGGAGGAAAGGAAGGAAGAAAGCGGAAGCTCAGTTAACCCTAATGCGGCGGGCTCATTTCCTCCGTCTGTTCCGTAAATCATGCCGGTGCCCAGGAGAATGGGGAGCGGAGGGAGGTGGAAGGGGCAGTCCCTGCCCAACAGCCAGGCTGGAGCAGGGAGGGCAGCTCAGCACTGCTAGGAGCGTTTGTGTCACCGAACCGAATTGGTCTGCTCACGCATGCACAGTGAAGCCAGTCTCCTGACTCCCATTGGTGGTGGAGGAAAGTGCAGCCTTTATTGCAGGTGCCAAGCATGGCGTCCAGGTACCTAGTGTTCAAAAGGCCCAAGCTCCTTGAAGGCTTCCAGGGAAAGGTTGTGGGGTGGGGGTTCAGCTCTCGGACACTTTTCTGATTGGTTGGTGGTGAGGAAATCAAGAGTCAATCTCATTCGCCTTCTGGTTCCCACCCGTCTGGGGTCTACCTGCTTGTGGATAGCATGCAGTTAACTGATGGGGGCTTCAGTGTCTGCAAAACAGCTCAAAGGACATGGCTCCGAATATTATCCGTGGTCCTTGAGGAGGAACTAAAGGTCCTTGACATTGTTCAATAGCTAAAATATCATTATATTATTAGTTTGACCGGCTTGACTGTTTTCCTTTCTTTCTGCATTTTCTCGTTCTCTGATTAAATTTACACTTTGGGCCTCAAGGAGGACGCGGGGGCAGAGGTCTGTTCAGGGCAGGCCCCATAGGATCCTGCTCAGTTATACCAGGCAGATGTGGACAAGGTAGGGTTCCTGCTGACTCCCTCACCCGCTGGCTCCTGCCTCTGCCCTGTCATCCTCGGGTGCTCCTTCCTGTCCAGCTGACATCTCAGGGCATGGTTTCTTGGTGGCCTGGGCCCAGGGCACCCACCCTCTCTCCCGCTTGGCTGGAAAGCCAGCCTTAGCCCTTTCAGGCCAGCCCTCCTTCTCTGCCATCACATCCTCCTTGACGCTGGTTGAGGTGTAAGATTATTCTTTACTTTTCCGGCCTGGACGCATTGTGATGAATTTTAGGGCTTGTCACATTTCAGGGCTCTGTTTCATACCACACACATTGTTAGGAATTTGAAAAGTGCTGCTAGTAATTATCCATCAATGAGTAAGCTTTGAAGGAAGAGAAAAAGTGTTGTGAAATAAATGACAGGGTTATAATTGAGGCTTATTCAGGGCAAAACTATTTCTGGTATGTTTTGAGCACCAGATAAATGTCAAGGAAACCAATGAGAAATAGCAGAAACTGCTGAAGTAGCAGTTTCACATTTGTAACTGCTGCGGACGAAATGGAAATGCTCTCTACGTGGCCTGTGTGAGACAGTGTTTCACAGGACTATTAAAATTATGTCTTAGGTGTTCCCATCATGGCTCAGTGGAAACAAATCTGACTAGCACGCATGAAGATGAAGGTTCAATCCCTGGCCTTGCTCAGTGGGTTAAGGATCCAGCATTGCTGTAAGCTGCAGTATAGGTTGCAGATGTGGCTCAGATCTGGTGTTGCTGCGGCTGTGGTATAGGCCAGCAGCTACAGCTCTGATTTGACCCCTCCCAATGCTGCGGGTGCAGCCCTAAAAAAAAAAAAAAAAGACACACACCAAAAAAATTACATCTTAAATGTAATTTAGGATCCTAAAGTTTTCAAGTAGCAATTTGAAAAGTCTTGGAGTTTTCTTTCAACATGGCCTAGAAACCTCTGGCAACTAATTTCTATATGACTAAAGCCACCATTTGAGCTTTTCTAGGGAGGCTCCCAGGCTAGGGGTCTAGTCAGGACTGTTGCTGCTTGCCGGAGGCCAGTTCCAACAAGAGGGTCCGGCAGCCAGGGTGTATACATCCCAATAGGAGATGGACAGCGTCAGCGAAAGAACGGAGACAGCCTCTTTGTCCCTTCTTTCAGGGCGCTGGACTGCTCAAACTTTATTGGCATAAGTGGTTTTTATATAGACAGTTTTTATTACAGATTACATCATAGTGTTAAAAGTACATTGGTTAACTATTAGGCTTTGTTTTTTGATCACATGGTACAGTAGCAATATGTCATGTTTTAGAATCTTTAGCCTAATTAAATTTAGGGAGTACAATTCAAGGACAAACAGATACAAACATATCATGTGGGAAAGAGGAGACCCAGCACAAACCATCTCATGGCCAGCCAGTTCCCACAAGCTGAAGAAGTTATGAACACAAAAAATCTTGTCTTCAGACTAGTGTCTATCTTCAAAGCGTCCTTGGCAGGGAGACAGTGTGAGAAAATACAAATCAACTTAGTCAGCTACCACTGAAAGTTTCTAAAATCAAGGACAAAACTCACAGCTGGGTTTCTTTTGATCAAGAATAATATATGTCTAACTTCTATGGACCTCATTAAAATTCTAACTCTAAAGTTTACTGTATAACTGGTTAGTAGATAAACACTATGTTTTTAATTAATTTGGATTTCAATAGGGGAAAGTCCTTCAGGATGAAATTCTTATTATATTATTGTCATAATTTTGCTAAATCACAAATCATCGCAGGAAAATAAGAATGGGAACTAAGAATAATAAGCAAATAATCAGGAAAGACTGAGGAAAACTGAATAACAAATAAAACAGCAGGAAAGACTAGGTAACCTGAGAAACAATCCATGTTCTCCGGCACAAACATGGAAATTGTTTTCCCAGGAAAGCTCCACTTCTTCTCCATCAATATCAAAATGAGAGCTGTGTAACCTGAGGCCTGTCCTCGGCTTGTACCGTTCAGGCAGGCTTTTATCCTGTCCAGAGGCCCACCTTCGGCATGCACCGTTCAGGTGAGCTCCCCTCCTTGGTTAGGAACCTGCCTTCAGGTTTTTCTGCCATCAGGCAAGGTCCTTTTTTCTGATTAGGAGCCTGCCCTCGGTTTTGCACCATTCAGGCAAGCTCCCTTCCCTGGCTCCTTGTATCTTTTCAGCTCCCCACAGCTGCTGGCCTACGCCACAGGTACAGCAACTCAGGATCCGAGCCTCATCTGCGACCTACGCCACAGCTCACGGCAACACCAGATCCTTAACCCACTGAGCAAGGCCAGGGATCAAACCCCCAACCTCATGGTTCCTAGTCAGATTCATTAACCACTGAGCCACAACGGGAACTCCCTGAGCTTTCTTTTCTTTTTTTAAATGGCCACGCCTGGGGTATATGGAAGTTCCTGGGCCAGGGATTGAATCTCAGCTACAGCTGTGCACAGCTATTGTTGCCAAAAATCTTGGCTGCCTCTGTACACTGATGCCAAAGGAAATGCAGAGACAGTGGAGGAAATGGAAAAAGTAGCTTTAGTTGCCAGGCAAAGAGGGAACACAGCAGACTAGTGCCTCAAGGACTGTGCCCCCCTTGGAGGGAGTAGTGAGGAGTTTTATAGTGTGTGAGGAGCAGGGCGCGATCAGGTCCTGTTCATTTTCCTGATTGGCGGGTGGTGAGGTCATTGGGAGTCAGCATCATCAACCTTCTGGTTCCAGATGGGCAGCATACCCTTGACTTCTTCTGCCTGGTGGGCCTTCAGCACCTGCAAAACAGCTTCAAGGACACAGCTCAGAATATCATCTACAGTCTTTGAAGAACCAAAGGTCCTTGACTTTGTTGAATGGCTGAATTATTATTACTGTTTTTTGGGTTTTTTTTTTTTTTTTGCCTTTTCTAGGGCCGCACCCTGGGCATATGGAGATTCCCAGGCTAGGGGTCTAATTGGAGCTGTAGCTGCCGGCCTACACCACAGCCACAGCAATGCCAGATCTGAGCTGTTTCTGTGACCTACACCGCAGCTCATGGCAACGCCAGATCCCTAACCCACTGAGCAAGGCCAGGGATCAAACCCGAAACCTCATGGTTCCCAGTCGGATTCGTTGACCACTGAGCCACGAAGGGAACTTCTACTGTTTTCCCTCTCTCTCTCTCTTTTTTTTTCTATTTTCCCTGATTAAATTGGTTTTTTGACTAAAGGTTTTCTATAGATAAAAAGGCCGGTGGAGGACATGAGTGGGGGTCTCATCTGGGGAGGCCTCCCAGCGTCCCACTCAGTTACACTATAGCAATGCCAGATCCTTAACCCACTGAGCCAGGCCAGAGATTGAACCCGAGCCTCCACAGCACAGCGACCCAAGCTGCTGCAGTCAGATTCTTTTTTTTTTTTTTTTTTTTTTTTAGGACTGCACTCTCGGCATATGGAGGTTCCCAGGCTAAGGGTCAAATTGGAGCTACACCTGCTGGCCTACGCCACAGCCACAGCAATGCAGGATCTGAGCTGTGTCTTTGACCTACACCACAGCTCACGGCAACGCCAGATCGTTAACCCACTGAGCAAGGGCAGGGACCGAACCCACAACCTCATGGTTCCTAGTCGGATTCGTTAACCACTGCGCCACGATGGGAACTCCCCCCTGTTTGAGCTTTTATTTTTTTTTTTTTTTTTTTTTTTTTTTTTTTTTTTTTTTTTTTTTTTTTTTTTTTTTTGTTGTTGTTGTTGTTGTTGCTATTTCTTGGGCCGCTCCCGCGGCATATGGAGGTTCCCAGGCTAGGGGTTGAATCGGAGCTGTAGCCACCGGCCTACGCCAGAGCCACAGCAACGCGGGATCCGAGCCGCGTCTGCAACCTACACCACAGCTCACGGCAACGCCGGATCGTTAACCCACTGAGCAAGGGCAGGGACCGAACCCGCAACCTCATGGTTCCTAGTCGGATTCGTTAACCACTGCGCCACGATGGGAACTCCCCCCTGTTTGAGCTTTTAAAGAATAAACTCTTACCCTAGATGTACTGTAGCCCTAGCTAGTGAGTAAGTGAGGAAATAGTGAGATTAAGAAAATCTCATAGAAAATAGTGAGATTTGGGGAAAAAAATCAAGATACTGGGTACAATAACACTGGTCAACAGAGCATGTAATTAGGTCTGTGCTTGGGAATTTCTAATTTAACCAAAAAAGAATTAGACCTATTATAGCTGCACCAATGGTCAGAAAGAGACTGAGTGGGGAATTAAGGAATGTACATAAAAACTTGGATTGTCTAAATCATGCGAAGTGGCATATCAAGTCACGTGTGTCATATGTGTCATGGGGCCTATCCAAATGTTTCCAGGTGTAGTTACACGTGGCTTTCACGTGTGACAGCAGAGTTGGTCAGGAATGAGCGGAACCCCGGCACTTGGCAAATTAATGCAGGAAACAGGTGGTGGGAACAGTTTGAAGATGAGCCAAGCTGTTTGGGTTACAAAGCTATTTTCAAATTCATTTTGCCACCATGGAGAGAGAAATCACACCTGTTAACTTACCTAATTGTCCTTAGCTAGTGTATCAGGTTCAGTCTTGCACCCTTTAACAGCCATTGGAGATGGAATACAGTATCTCAAAAGGTGCTTTACAGTGGCGTGGTCACATCGGTTCAGTAGCCTTCAGTTGTGACTTCAAAACACTAGAATTCATTGACTAGAACTCTGTCAATTTTCTCAGCATGTTATTTCTGTTGACTGATGGCTGCCACTCCCCTCCCCTGCCCACATTAAAGTTCTGGGGAAACAGATTCAATTCCTTTGAACAATGATCAAAGGACAATTATGAAACAGGCAAATCTGAAAGGCTAGAGTATAATGCCACAAATTTAAGACAAAATTGTCTCCAAAGACATTTGCAGTTGGGATGTGACATATTGGCTTCAGTGAGCATTTCACAAGGAGTGAAATATTCTAGGAAAATCTAAACTGGCTTTTTCTTTTCTCCTTTGCTCTGCAGAGAGCATATTTCCCCCACATATTTGCTGAGCAGTTTTTCTTTATTATGAAAAATAGGCCAGCTGTGGAAGAAAAGAGTCTTTTTCTAGTTGGCTGTTGGAAGTAAGAATAGCAAAGGCTACCAGGTCAGAATCCAGTGAGCCTTGCTAAGACAGGATGTAGGGAGTTCTCAGAGTTGGGTGACCCTTGCTGAAATAGGACACAGGTAGTGATCAGAGTCGGGTGAGCCTTACTGACACGGGACATAGGTGGTTATCAGAGTCGGGTGAGTCTTGCTGAGACGGGACATAGGTTATCTAATGAGGGACCAGGAAAACCCAGTTAATGTGTTGGCTGAAGGCTTGGGGCCTAAAGATTGTGTAGACATGCAGGCTGACACGCTAAGTTTGAGATCCTGGGCCTTGGGGAAGGCTTTGAATGGAGTATTGGTCATTGCCAGGGTGGAGTGTTGCTGTTATGGGCCTGAAGCTCTGGAGTTACCACATCCTGCCTGGACTAGTTTTTGGCCTTCCTGGTATAAGTAAACCTGTATCTCCAAGCCTATCTTCCTTATTCCTGCAAGCCTCCCTGTAGCAGGCGGTTCATCTGGTGGTTTGGAGCATGAGTCCTGAGAAATGAAGGGAGGAACTGACTGTTTCGACCCACTGCTCTGGTGGGCTGGACACTGGGCAGGACAGTTGACCTTTCCTAACAAATTCATTTTTATTCACTAAGTCTTTAATTATTTCAATGTTTCTGTTCTATAGATAGGTTCATTTGGGCCATATTTTAGATTCCACATATGAGTGATATCATATGGGATTTGTCTTTCTCTTTCTGACTTACTTCACTTAGCATGAGAATCTCTAGTTGCATCCACATTGCTGCAGATGGCATCATTTTGTTCTTTTTTATGGCTGAGTAGTATTCCATTGTGTATGTATGTACCACATCTTCTTTATCCATTCCTTTGTTGATGGACATTTAGGTTGTTTCCATGTCTTGGCTATTGTGAATAGTGCTGCAGTGAGCATAGGGGTGCTATAAGAAAAAGAATGTATATATATCTATGACTGGGTCACTTTGCTGTACAGTAGAAATTAACACAACATTGTAAGTCAACTGCATTTTAATAAAAAAAATTGATTCTTCAAATATCACTGTTTTTTCAACGTTTGAATTTTGACTTAGTGTGTATCATTTCTCCAGTGTTTCAGATTAGAAATCTGGGAGGTCATTCATTCACTCAGCAGTTATTTATTGGGTATTTACTAGTGTCAGGAATGATATTGGGCATTGGGTCGAGGAGTGGAGTGAAATAGACATGGCCACTGTCCTTATAACACTATCTCCCGGAGGAGGGGGAATGACTGTAAATAAATAAGCACCTACAGATATGTAGAATTACAGTTGAAAAGTGATTTGTAGTGAACACTGTAAAAGAGAATATTCATGGGAATTTGAAAGGCAATAAAAAATTGAGGAGAAGTTCCCTGGTGGCTCAGAGGGTTAAGAACCTGGCATTGTCACTGCAGTGGCTTGGTTTGCTGCTGTGGCACAGGTGTGATCCCTGGGAACTTCCACGTGCCTGGGGTGAGGGCAAAAATAAAAAAGGAGGATTGAGGAGTCAAGGAAAGCCTCTGATAAAAGTGCCATTTGAACAGAGACCTGAGGACAGCCAGGAGGGAGGATAAGAAAATTCCAAGCAGAAGGAAGGGCTGAGGAAGGAAATGGTGTGTTCCAGGGGCTGAAAGACCACTGAAAGGGTGGAAAGATGGAGAGTGTGCAAAATCAAGTAGCCTTTGACCATTTTTTCTCACCCATCACACCCAGTTAGTGTATGTAAATGCAGATTGTGTTATTGCACTGATGGGGAGACCACTGCCTTTGAAAAAATGGGTTTGTACGCTTGCAACTAAATGTAAGTCAACTATACTTAAATAAAATTTATTTAAACAAAAGAAGGAAAGATAGGTTTTACTCAAAGGCACAAGAGAAGGGCCATGCCATGCCGCAAAGGGTCATGTGGGGAAGCACCAGGCTGATCGGGGGGCTGAGGGGGCGAGGGGGCAAGGGCGAGCGTTGGCAAGAGCCTTTGCTGTGCTTCAAGAGGAGGAGGAGTGAGGCTGAGGACTGGCTCGTTGGAGTAGCCTCAGTGGGCTACAGGGCGGAAGAGTCATCTCTAGGTGTCCATACCTGGCCCTTGGGTGGTTAGGGCAGGTGGATGGAGTTCAGAGTGTGGGAGCCTGAAAGGAGTGGGTAGTTGCACAGGAAGGTGGGCTCATAGCCTTCACCATCTCTACGGACTGGTTAGCCCTGGAAGGGCCAGTCTCCCTGGGGTGGGTAAGATCCCAGACGCCAAAGCATCAGATATGCAGGCTGTAAGCAGGTGGTGTTACCGACCTGGGTTCTTGGCTTCTTCAATCAATAGAAATTGATAAGATGCCAGACAAGAAATTCAGGCAAGGCTGTATTGGAGCTCCTGCTGCAGCAGGGGGAGGGGTGGAAAAACAAGTCACAGGTTCCCTTGCTAACTTGTGGGGGCCAGCTGGTTCCTTACATGGGGTGAGGGTAGGGGTGGGTCCAGGCGTCTGGCTGGAGGGGTGGCTTAGGTGGTCTGCCCCCCTTTGATGGTGCTGTGGGCAGGGGACATGTGTAGCACCTGCTTTTACTTCCCACACCCTGCTTTTGCTCTGGGCTTTTCAGAAATGGCAGTTGGTTTTTTTGAGGTTTTTTTTGTATCTTGTCGCCCATAATTTGCCCCAGCTGAGCATGCACGGGGTTATTTTCAGTTCCTTAGAGTTTCTTTGTACTTTGTCGCTGGAGGAGTTGTCCGCCCAGGTGCAAACACTGCAGCCATTGCAGCAAAGGGTCCCTGGTCCCAGATCCCAGCCTGGCTTAGCTTTATTAACACAATCAGTTGTGATTTATCTTCCTCTCAGCTACATCTTATTTTCTGTTTCTTCCCTGTTCCCAAATTCAGGTTCTGTGATATGTATGGATTCTAAATTTCTGGGTCGGATTTGTAATTGCTTCCACTTTATCTTTCCCTTGGATCCATCTTTCAGGTCCTCTATAGGTTAGATTTTTTTAAAAAAATCCCAATTTACTTTCATTAAAGAATCTTGGCGTTCAAAGGAATATTTAGAGATGAAATTGTCTAACCTACTGCTGCAAGCAGCCCCGTCTTGGTGGGCTAACACAGTATGGGTTATTTCTTGCTGGTCACAGTCCAGCCCAGTTTGGTGGGCTGGGAGTGGAGCGAGGCATATGGTGGCTCAGGTCACTTGTGCTTAGTGGGTCAGGCACCCCTAGGTTTGCGACTCCTCTGCTAGACCAGCTTCACATTTCCAGCACAGAGAATCTGAATACCTGCCTTGGATTATTGCTTTCCTTGGTCCAATCAACTGACACCACAGCATGGGGTAGTTACAGACTTTAAATATGGGTGCAGTGGTCATTTTTGTGGGTTGGGGCCATTTACACAGAAGGCAGGTGAGCTGGGCAGGTACATCAAATGAGGTGTTGTTCAGGTAGCCACTTTTACCTCATATGATAGATCTTCATGTAGTTGGAGAAAATCAGCCAGTTCTCTGCTTTCCCACCAGCCTCGTTCTTTCTTGTCAGAGGAAACATCTGCTTTCTTGAGCCAGTGGTGTCTAGGCTATTTCCACCAACCATTCACTTCCCTCTCCAAATTTTCTTTCTTTCTATTTTTTTTTTTTTCTTTTTCAGGCCACATCTTCGGCATATCGAAGTTCCCAGGCTAGGGTTCTAATGGGAGCTGCAGCTGCAGGTCTACACCACAAGCCACAGGTCTACACCAACAGCCACAGCAACACTGGATTGTGCCATATCCGCAGCCTACCCTGCAGCTCACGACAACGTCAGATCCTTAACCAACTGAGAGAGGCCAGGGATCAAACCCATGTCCTCACAAACACTATGTCAGGTTTTAACTCAGCCATGATGGGAACTCCCCCTCCCCAAATTTCCATTAAGAACTTCCTGCAAACTTCACCTCCTCGAGGAAGAGATCCTTAGTTAACTCCCCTCCTTACTAATTATTTCCTAGTTCTCAATTCTTTCTTGGCTTTATCCACCCAAGCAAGCAACCCTTAATCTTGCTTGTATAGTCACATAGCATTAATTTTTTTTTTTTTTTTTTTTTTTTTTTTTTTTTTTTTTGCCATGCCTACAGTATGTGGAAATTCCTGGGCCACAGATCAAACCTGCGCCACAGCAGACACCCAAGTCACATAGTAACAACTCTGGATCCTTAACCCACTGAGCCACCAGGGAACTCTGATCTTTAGCTTTTAAAATTCCATGTCCTAGGAGTTCCCATCATGGTGCAGCAGAAACGAATCAGACTAGGAATCATGAGGTTGCAGGTTTGATCCCTGGCCTTGCTCAGTGGGTTAAGGATCTGGTGTTGCCATGAGCTGTGGTGTAGATCGCAGATGCGGCTTGGATCCCGCATGGCTGTGGCATAGGCCGGTGGCTACACCTCTGATTCGACCCTTAGCCTGGGAACCTCCATATGCTTCACCCTCGGCCCTAAAAAGCAAAAAATAAATAAAAAATAAAATAAAATTTCATGTCTTAGAGTTCCCTGGTGGCCTAGTGGTGAAGGGTCTTTCGTCTTGCTGGTTTTATGATTGCACCTGGGTTAATAGATACTAATTACATATGGTTATGAAGACTCTAACTTTGGCTGTTATAAAGTGTTGACATTACAGTTATGCAGCCAGCTGGTATACTCCCATCCCCAGTTTCCATCATGGGTGGCTGAGCCCATGTAAGCGCTGAGGACAAGAAGGAAGAGGGTCCATGTTCAGGCTGTTTCTTGTTCTATTGTTACTGCCTTTTCTGCCACCAGGCTTTCTCCATGATGCTGCCTCCTGTTCTTGGCATTAATGGAAATCTAAATTCACCAGCGGTTTGAGCGCCGGCTGTGGTGGTGGGTGGTACTCACCCATCCTTCAGTTCTCTCCACTGCAGCTTTGAGACCAGCGGCCCCCAAACCCTGGCAAGCATCAGCATCACCTGGAGGGCTTGTTCAAACACCAATTTCTGGGCCCTGCCCTCGGTTTCTGATTCTGTAAATCCGGCATGGCTCCCTAGAATGTGCATTTTACGTTCCTAGGTGATGCTGGCACTGTGGCTTGGGGCCACACGTTGAGAACCGCTGTGAGAAGTCATCAGTTCTCACCCAGGTGAAGATGCTGCCTTCCTTTACAGCCCTTGACATTGGAGCTACGCCACACACCCTCCAGTGTGTGGCTGTCGTCATCCCCTGACTTCCCAGTCACCCCACACACACACTCTCAGAGGTGTAATGGCATCGAGCTCACTCTTTTCTCTGCTCCTCCAGCTCCTGTTTGTCCTGGGCATTTTGACATCCAAGGACCTTCTTGCATCCTAGTTTGGAGAATGTATTTACCTTCTCTGTTCAACAGGTTTCACCTCAACTCTCTCTCTCTCTCTTTTTTTTTTTTTGGCTGCACTTGCAGCATATGAAAGTTCCTGGAGGAGTTCCCGTCGTGGCGCAGTGGTTAACGAATCTGACTAGGAACCATGACGTTGTGGGTTCGGTCCCTGGCCTTGCTCAGTGGGTTGAGGATCCGGCATTGCTGTGAGCTGTGGTGTAGGTTGCAGATGCGGCTCGGATCCCGCGTTGCTGTGGCTCTGGTGTAGGCCGGTGGCTACAGCTCCGATTAGACCCTTAGCCTGGGAACCTCCATATGCCTTGGGAGCGGCCCCAGAAAAGGCAAAAAGACAAAAGAAAAAAAAAAAAGAAAGTTCCTGGACCAGGGATTGAATCCGAGCCCCAGTCACGACAACACTGGATCCTTTAACCCTCTGCTGGGGCCTGGGAATCAAACCCGGGCCTCTGTGGCGACTCAAGCCACTGCAGTTAGAGTTTTAACCCACTGCGCCACAGCGGGAACTCCCACCTCAACTCTTGAATCTCATTCCTATTACCCACTTGGAGAGTCATAACCTGAACCTTGTCATCACTTTGGACTTCTCTACCAGGTTCCAGTATGAATTTCACTTTTCTTCTCTGTAATCCTAAATCCCCTTCTTTCCAGTTCTCACATCTCACTGCAGCTGCACCTACTCTTGAGCACAAGGAAAGCTTGATTACCTTGATCCTTGTATTTAATTCATCTTTTAGTGCCTTGTCTTCTAGCCCTTCTCTGCAGCCTGGAACCCATGGCTGATCATTAGAATTACTCTCCATTTATTTGTAGTCTTATCTTTACTCCGCTCTTTCCAGGGACCAGTGCTGGGTCTTTGCCACAGCCCGTTGTGTCTGTTTTTCAGTGTACCGGGGAAGGTGATAAGAGTAAACATAAATGGAGTGCCCGTCGAGGTGCAGCGGAAACGAATCCGACTAGAAACCATGAGGCGGTAGGTTCGATCCCTGGCCTTGCTCAGTGGGTTAAGGATCCAGCGTTGCCATGAGCTGTGGTATAGGTTGCAGACATGGCTCGGATCTGGCGTGGCTGTGGCTGTAGCCGGCAGCTATAGTTCCGATTAGACCCCTAGCCTGGGAACCTCCATATGTCGCAAGTGCAGCCCTAAAAAGCAAAAAAAAAAAAAAAAAAAGCATAAACATAAATGACCACCATATGCAGCAGTTTCCCTAAGGATGATAAGTATAACAAAGAAATCCATGAGCAAAGGTGGGAAAGACTGTATCTAAGTAGGGAAGCCAGAAAAATCTTCCAAACACAAATATAAGACACTACTAGCCTCTAACGCTCTTTAAGCAGAATGATGTATTCATTTCACCAATACTACCTAACACTTTAAAAAAGAGATTTAGGGATTTCCTGGTGGCTTAGTGGATTAAGGATCTGGTGTTGTCACTGCAGTGACTTGGGTCATTGTTGAGGTTTCCACCAAGAAAAACAAAATAAATAATGCATGGTGTTTCCTGTAATGTGATTCTTTATCTGCTATGCAGTACAGTGTGAAATACCTAAGGGAGCTCAAATGAATGCATTTTAAAAAGCGATTCAGCACTGTCTTTGTGTGTATAGGTACTCACATGTATTTGTTCTGCAAGCCTGGGGAATCTGGGGAAGAAGACAGGTACTGCCTGGCTTTATCCATCAGGATATTGTTTTCATTTGTGATGAAGTGCATGCCCCCTTTTGCAGCATAAACTTTTGCAGTCAAAATGAAAATATTATTTTGAAGAAGAAGGAAATCAACTTGCTTTTGGCAAAAAGGGGTAGACATAATAATACTTCTTGTGTGTCCTGAGGACCTACCCTGTGCTGGGCATCTGTTACCTCGTTTATCCCCCACCATCACCCTGCAAGGCCATATTATGTATTATCTTCATTTTGCAAATGGGTTTCAGAGAAATTATTGTATTTCATTGATTGCAAGATTAAATTTTTAAAAACTTAAAAAAGCTTTAAAAATTGTTTTTAAATTAAAAATTTAGATCTTTGAAATTTGAATGAATCTCATAATTGATGGTGTGTTAGATTTGATAAATTGTACTCTTAAGTATTATATATGTAATGTTCTCATTCATAGTTGAATTTGCTCTAAATCTCATACTTTCCCCCCATTAAATTTGCATTATCTTTTATAACAAAAGCAGACTTTTTACTCCTCCAGATTTTCTCTCTCCCTCTTACACACACACACACACACACACACACACACACACAAACACATTTTCTTCCTCTCTCTCTTCCCCCATATCCTTATATCTCAGTACAAACTAAAAATATCCCACTCAAAAGAAGCTCTGCCTTATGTCAAGCCTTGTGTTTATTTTGAGTTTAGCCATGGTGAACTTCATCTAACTCATGTATTAGCCTCCTTTCTCCTGCTAAATCGCTGTTCATCTGTTTTGTTCAATTCCATTTTTATCCACAGCCTTTAGAATTAGTTGCCTTGACTTTGGGGGAGATCCTACTCTTTCTTCTGTGTTTAGTTCTTTGGATACATTAGTCATGACTGATACAATAAAAGCATTTTTCTTTTTCTTGGGCAAGTTGGCCCCCCGGGGCTAGTGCTTCTCCAGCTGAGCGCACTGCACCTCTCTGTTCCCACCCGCTGCCCCTGTCAGTCTTCTTGGAGCGTCCCTTTTACTTGGAAGTAGGACACTGGGAAATGAAGATACAAATCTTTGAAAGAAGAATTTTTATCTTAAAGCAAATGTATAAATATCATGGACTAGAATGAAATATCCACATGCACTTTTTTTATGGTATTTCATTGTGCTTTTATTTTTTTAATTTTTTTTTAATATATGTTTTTTTTATTTTCCCACTGTACAGCAAGGGGGTCAGGTTATCCTTACATGTATACATTACAATTACATTTTTTCCCCCACACATGCACTTTTTTGACAGTGCCCATGGCATGTGGAAATTCCTGGGTTGGGGATCAAATCTGTGCCATACCAGCCACCCAAGCCACTGCAGTGACAATGCCAGATCCTTAACCCACTGAGCCACCAGAGCACTCCCTCTGTGTGCATTTGTAGGCTGGTGACAGACTACTCATGGCAGCTCGTGGGCGAAGCCACAGGGTTGGGACTCTGGGCCTTGGGAAGCTGCTTCATCTCCAAGTCTCAGTTTCTCTGTCTTCTGCTCTTTAAGTTGGAATTATAGTGTCACCTGCCTCCTGGGGTTACCATGCAAATAAATGACAAGGACATTGAGGAGAGTGGTGGGCACACTGGCGCTCTCCCGGATGTTAGGAATTTTCATTTCTCTTTGTCTTTCCAGGCGTCCCTGGGCCATTCTCCTCACCTCCCTTTTTGCGAAGGGGTCATGGCAGAGAAGTCTGAGGAGCCCTCCCCCAGGTCCTCTCCAGTGTGTGGCCTTGCTTGTCCTCCGCTGGCCTTTGGTAGTATTTCAGGAATGCACTGTTTTCTTTTTCTTTTGCAGCAGCATAAAAACGAGTAGTCGTTTTAGGAATTTGGGAGGTGAAGGGGAGTGACTCTCAGTTTCACTCATGTTTAGAATGAAATAACCTAAAAATTTGGAGTAGCATCCCATGGTTAAGATGTTGGAGGTGGAGACGTGAAGAATTTCAAAGTTTCAACTCCCTTTGGAATCAAAGCTGGGACCCCCGGGTCATAAAATACAAAGTCTGGAGTCAGAAGTTTCTCCTGTAAGACTTGGGGTTTGTGCAGTCTCATCTGGTTAGGGCTTATTTGGGAATGGATTTTCTGACGCAAATGAGGTTTTAAAAAAAACGTAGTCTCTCTCTATTTGGTTAACATTATTTCTGCACTTTGTTTCTCCCTGTCAGCTTTAAAAGGAAGAGAGAAAAAGCAAAGCACCCTGCCAGAACTTGGCAGTGGAATTTCAGTCAGCAGAACTTCTCCACCAATGGCAATGATTGAAGTGGCTGCACAGGGAGCACCCCACAGGCTATTCTGCTTTTTTTTGTTTCCTTCAGAATTAGTGTATTTTATTTTTAAATTTTTTATTGAAGTACAGTTGATTTATAGTGTTGTATTAATTTCTGTTGTACAGCAAAGTGGTTCAGCTATACATATATGCATTTTTTTTTTTTTTGTCACTTGTCTTTTTAGGGCCGCACCCGCAGCATATGGAGGTTCCCAGGCTCAGGGTCGAATCAGAGCTACAGCTGCTGGCCTACACTACAGCCATAGAAATGCCAGATCCAAGCCACGTCTGCGACCTACACCACAGCTCACAGCAACGCTGGATCCTTAACCCACTGAGCGAGGCCAGGGATGGAACCTGCAAACTCACGGCTCCTAGTTGGATTTGTTTCCACTGCGCCATCACAGGAACGCCTATACATTATTTTTAAAAAATATTCTTGGAGTCCTGTTGTGGTGCAACAGGATTGGTGGTATCTTGGGAGTGCCAGAACATTGGTCACATCTGCAGCTCGGGTCTGATCCCTGGCCTGAGAAATCCAAACGCTGTGGGGAAACCAAAAAAAAGAAAAAAAAGAAAAAGAAAAATATTTTCTATTACGTTTTATCATAGGAGATTGAATTTAGCTCCCTGTGGTGCACAGTAGGCCCTTATTTATCCCCTCCGTGTATGACAGCTTACACCTGCCCCAGCCTCCCACTCCTTCCCACTCCCTCTCATCCCCTTTGGCAGCCACAAGTCTGTTCTCCTTGTCTTTGAGTCTGTTTCTGTTTTGTAGACAGGTTTATTTGTGTCTTATTTTATTTTATTTTATTTTTTTGCCTTTTAGGGCCGCACTCGAGGCATATGGAGGATCCCAGACTAGGGGTCTAATCAGAGCTACAACTGCCGGCCTACGCCACAGCCACAGCAATGCCAGATCTGAGGATCTGAGCTGCATCTGCCACCAACACCACAGCTCACGGCAATGCTGGAGCCTTAACCCACTGAGCGAGGCCAGGGATCGAACCTGCAACCTCATGGTTCCTAGTTGAATTTGTTTCCGCTGTGCCACAACGGGAACTCCTGTGACCTATTTTAGATTCCACATATAAGAGATATATGGTATTTGTCTTTCTCTTTCTGACTTCATTATAATAGTCTCTGGTTGCATCCATGTTTGCCACAAATGGCATTAGTTTGTTCTTTTTTATGGCAGAGTAGAATCCTATTGTGTATATGTACACATCTTCTAAATCCATTCATCTGTCAATGGACCTTTAGGTTGTTTCCATGTCTTGGCTATTGTGAGTAGTGCTGCTGTGAACATAGAGTGTATGTATCTTTTTTTTCTTTTTTGGCTGTGCCTACAGCATATGGAAGTTCCCAGGCCAGGGATTGAACCCACAGCCACCTTAGCCACAGCAGTGACAATTCTGAGGATCCTTAATGGCTCCTTCACCTGTTTATCCACCAGGGAACTCCTGTATGTTTTCGAATTAGAGTTTTGTCCAGATATATGCCCAGGAGTGGGATTGCTGTGTCATATGGTAGTTCCATTTTTAGTTTTCTGAAGTATCTCCATACTGTTTCCCATACTGGTTGTACCAATTTACATTCCCACTGACAGTGTAGGAAGTTTCCCTTTTCTCCACATCCTCTCCAGCATTTGTTATTCGTAGACTTATTAATGATGGCCATTCTTACTGGTATGAGGTGGAATGGACTGGGAGGTTGGGGTGGTAGATGCAAACTCTTGCATTTAGGATGGATAAGCAATAAGATCCTGCTGTACAGCACAGGGAACTATATCCAGTCTCTTGGGATAGAACATGATGGAAGATAATATGAGAAGAAGGAATTCCATCGTGGCTCACCAGTAACGAACCCACTAGCGTCCATGAGGATGTGGGTTCGATCCCTGGCCTCACTCAGTGGGTTAAGGATCTGGTGTTGCGTGAACTGTGGTTTAGGTCACAGATGTGGCTCGGATCCTGCGTTGCTGTGGCTGTGGTGTAGCCTGGCAGCTGCAGCTCCGCTTTGATTCCCTAGCCTGGGAACTTCCACATGCCACAGGTGCAGCTATAAAAGGAAAAAAAAATTCACACCTCCTGCATTCAACAACTAGACTGCTTCCCAGCTTAGAACAAAAGTATGTCTTAGAGAAACACTGAACCTCTGTCCAAAATGTCCTAATATGCTTTTGGACCCTTGGTTTGAGATGGAACTCAGTCTGCAAAGGTAGGTGGGCTAAAGAATTGTGGGCAAATGGGAACTTTGTTTTTTTTTTTTTTTTTTTTTGTCTTTTTGCTATTTCTTTGGGCCACTCCCACGGCATATGGAGGTTCCCAGGCTAGGGGTCGAATTGGAGCTGTAGCCCCTGGCCTATGCCAGAGCCACAGCAACACAGGATCTGAGCCGCGTCTGCAACCTACACCACAGCTCACGGCAACGCCGGATCATTAACCCACTGAGCAAGGGCAGGGACCGAACCCGCAACCTCATGGTTCCTAGTCGGATTCGTTAGCCACTGCACCACGACGGGAACTCCGGCAAATGGGAACTTTGTAAATGGAATTAAATTCCAAGTGCGAGGGGGGAGTTTGGTATTCTAAAGTGAAAATGCAATGATTGTTTTGTGGATAATCACTTTAATGACTTACTGACTTTTCTATTCAGGTTTTCCATATCAGTAGTTATTTTACTTCTATAAACCCATTCTGGTTTTTTATAATTCCTTGTGTGAAATTTTCACATGTTGTCACAAATTTGGGGCCTTTGATTCTTAGTAGATTTCCTCTGCATGTATTTAATTTAATTTAATTTAATAAGTTTTTTAGGGCCCCACCCGTGGCATATGGAGGTTCCCAGGCTAGGGGTCTAATCGGAGCTACAGCTGCAGGCCTACACCACAGCCACAGCAATGCCAGATCCGAGCCTCATCTTTGACCTACACCACAGCTCAGGGCAACACAGGATCCTTAACCCACTGAGTGAAGCCAGGGATTGAACCCGCCAGCTCATGGTTCCTAGTCAGATTTGTTTCCGCAGTGCCACGATGGGAACTCCTGCATGTATTTTATTTTATCTTTTCCTTTTTACAGCCACATCTGTGGCATATGAAAGTTCCCCGGGCCAGGGGTTAAATCAGAGCTGCAGCTGCTGGCCTACACCACAGCCAATAGTAACACAAGATCCTTAATCCACTGAGCTGGGGAGGCTGGGGATCCAATCTCACAGAGACTCTGTGGTCCTTCACCTGCTGAATCACAATGGGAACTCCTGCATCAATTTAATTAATTAATTAATTAATCTTTTGCTTTTCAGGGCTGCACTCGTGGCATATGGAAGTTCCCAGACTAGGGGTTGAATGTAGCTGCTGACCTACACCACAGTCACAGAAACACCAGATCTGAGCCTCATCTGCGACCTACACTGCAGCTCACAGCAATGCTGGATCCTTAACCCACTGAACGAGGCCAGGGATCAAACCTGCATACATAATGGATCCTATTTGGGTTTGTTAACTGTTGAGCCACAAAGGGAACTCCCCCTATTGGCTTGAAATTGATGCAGGAGGAGTTCCCTTTATGGCTTAGCAGTTAATGAATCCAACTAGGATCCATGAAGATGGGGGTTCAGGGAGTTCCTGTTGTGGCTTAGTGGTTAACGAATAAGACTAGTATCCATGAGGACATTGGTTCGATCCCTGGCCTTGCTCAGTGGGTTAAGGATCTGGCGTTGCCGTGAGCTGTGGCGTAGGTCACAAATGCGGCTCAGATCCCGCTGCTATGGCTGTGGTGTAGGCCAGTGGCTACAGCTCTGATTCGACCTCTAGCCTGGGAGCTTCCATATGCCACAACTACGGCCCTAAAAAAGCAAAAAAAAAAAAAAAAAAAAAAAAAAAAATTAAACCAATAGGAACCTTAGTGGGGTCAAGGGGATTCTGGGGGAGGATACAGGTGCAAGATTGTTGGAAGTGGCTGTGGATGAAATGGACAGAGCAGATGGCCATGCCAGGAGAAAAGACTTCTGGCCAAGTGGTTTTTCTCTGGTAAATAAGAGGAATAGGGGAAGCAGATAATTTTCTCCATGCAGGGGTGGTGTTGATAACACAGCTGCAGCAGAACCACAAGTCAGCAAGGAAACCCAGAGTTCTGATAGGATTTTTCTTACTCAGCCGTTTGCCACCCCAGGGGTGGGAGGGGCAAGCTGGGCGGGAAAGCAGATCAGAACCTTGGTGCCTGGGGAGTGGAGGCCCCGGTGAGAGGGAGGGACTGCTCAGCGAGTGATTTGGTCAGAGCTTTCATGACGGGCAAGTTGTGTCCCCACTCATTGCCTCCTGCTCTCCTGGGGAGGCTGAGGCTTTCAGACATCTGTAGGATTCAGCAAATATTCTTGATATTTTATTTTATTTTTTTGGCTATGCCTGCAGCATGCAGAGTTCCTGGGACAGAGATTTAACCTGCTCCACAGTAGTGACCTGACCTGCTGCAGTGACAGTGCTGGATGTTTAACCTGCTGAGCCACCAGGGAACTCCTTTTTTATTTTTTTTAAACTTTTTTGTTTTTTTGTCTCTTTAGATCCACACCTATGGCATATGGCAGTTCCCAGGCTAGGGGTCAAATCAGAGCTACCGCTGCTGGCCTACACCAAGCCACAGCAACACCAGAACCCAAGCCTTGTCTGCTGCCTACACCACAGCTCATGGCAATATCAGAGCTGTAATCCACTGAGCCAGGCCAGAGATTGAACCCACAGCCTCATGGATACTAGTCTGATTCTTAACCTGCTGAGCCTCAATGGGGACTCCTTTCTTTGATGTTTTAAACAGAGGGCTTTGTTACACAAGAGATGGCAGAGCTGAGAAGCCCACAGAGGGACAGGGGGGCATCCTGGAGACCATTAAAAACAGGACGCTGCTGACACTCCCTCCAGCTGAAGGGATCAAAGGACCCCGGGTTGCCAGGCAGAAGCTGGAGACATGATGGGGCCTTGCAGCAAAAGGGGGGCATGAAAGAGAAGCCGCTGCATAGACAATGCCCCAGGCAGAAAGAGAGGGAAAACTACCTCCCTCCTCCTTTCCTGCCCCGTCACCTCCTTCAAACAGAAAGCAGAGGGCAGAGGGAGTGGGAACAGTGGTCCTGTGTTACAGGACTGGGCAGAGGAGGTGGGAGTGGTGATCCCTTGCATTACAGGCTGGGCAGAGCAGGGCAGGGGTGAGTCTGAGAGCAGAGCAGACCCAGGTTGGCACTTGGGTTCAACCTCCCTTCTCTCCAACTCTGTGAGTCTCTGATCCTGCCCCCCTGCCTCTCCCAGATGCCCCAGAAAGCTGCCTTCTGGCTGGGTACACTTGGCAGGTGGCACCAGCAGGTTGGGAGAGAGAGGAAGCTCAGGGTTTTCTTCCCCACTCTCCCAGTTCTGCTGTCACATCCCTGGTGTGACTGTGCCCCTCCAGGGTCACAGGTGCAGCTGGTGGCCTCTCGGACCCACTGCGCTGTCATGGCTGTCTTCTGAGCTGGTCTCTGGGGTCTTGGCAGCCCCTGTTGGTTCTCTCAATCTCGCCCTCAGCGATGTCAGCAGTATCTTTATCTCTTGAGTTGCACCACTTGGGTTGCTCTCTGTTTCTTGCTGGGACCCTGCCTGGTGTCCTGAACTGCTGCTCCTTGTGTCACGCTTTCCCCCTGCCCAGGTCGACAGGTATGGACAAGCAGGAAGAGCACGGACCTTGGTGGCAGACAGAGATGGTTTTATTTCTGATTCAGTCACTGGGTAGCAGTGTGGGAAAGTTTGCTGCTGCTGCTGTTGTTGTTTTTAATGGTCGCACCCACAACACATGGAAATTCCTGGGACCAGGGCATTGAATCCAAACCGAAGCTGTGACCTATGCTGTGACTGTGGTAACCCCAGATCCTTTAAGCCACTGCAGTGGGCCCCAGGATTGAACCTGTGCCTCTGCAGAGACCCAAGCTGCTGGAGGCCAGCTCCAGCGGCCAGGGAGTGCACACCCTGTCGAGGATGGACGGTGTCGGTGAATGCACATGGAGACAGCCTCTTTGTCCCTTCTTTCAGGGCGCTGGACTGCTTGAATTTTATTGGCATAGGTAACAGTTTATATAGACAGCTTAATTGTAATGTCACAGTGCTTAGATCATATTTTTAAAGGTTAAACTTTTAGATTACATGGTACAGTAGATATACATTGTGTTCTAAGGATTTTAATTAAAACCAACGGTTACAATACATCATGTAAAACTATAATGGGTACAAAACATCATGTGGAAAAAACATTATATGAAAATAAGGCGATTCGGTACAAAACGTTTTGTGGTTACTCTTAGCAAGCACCACCCGTTATTGTTTTAAGCTAATCTTTAACAACTACAAAGGTCACAAGCACAAGCATTTGACATTTACAAAAATTCATTTTTTAGATTAAAGCTTGGGGTACTAACTTCAAAACGTTATGGGGAGGGGACAGTATGAGAAAATTTTTTTATATCAAAGCAACTTAATTTCCTAAAACTTAAAAGTCTCCTACAAAATTCATTAAAAGCAAAATTGTTATTATGTTTTTCCATCAAGAATAACATATGTCTGACCTATTCCAACCTATTGTACATTCCACAATGACCTAACTCTAAAACCTGCTCTTACTTGTAACAAACTAACGAATACTTTGTTTTTACCTACATTAGATCTGGATAGGGGGAATTCCACCAAGGTGAAGCTCTTATTATTTTATTACTGTTCCAATTTTTTGGTGTTCCAGTTTTATTGAGTCACAAAACAATATAGGAAAATAACAAGAAAGACTGAATAATAAGTAAATAACAGGAAAGACTGAATTTTCCAAGAAGCGATTTCCATTCTTGCACTGTTGTGCAAAGCCTTCATTTTGTTATTGTTGCGTTGTTGTCGGGTTAGCAGGTGAGCCTCATTGTTTTTAGAACTTGCCCTCGGAACTGTGCTGCGGGGTAAGCCCTTTTCCCTATTTCTGAACCTGCCCTCGGAACTGTGCCGGTGGGTAGGCTTTTTTTCCTCGGTTAGGAACCCTGCCTTCGGAACTGTTCCCTTCTTCGGCCTCCTGCATCTCCTCGGCTGCCCGCACCAAGCTACTGCAGCTGGATTCTTAACCCCCTGTGCTACAGCAGAAACTCCTAGGAAAGTTATTAACCTCCAGAGCCTCAGTCTTCTGGCCTGTGAAGGGGGGATGATGGTGGTTTCAGCTGAACTGAGTGGGAATCTTCTTCACATGGAGTTCCAGCTTCCTCAGCCTCCTGTTGCAGAGTGTGGTCACACCTTTTTTTCATATTCATGACTTGAGTCCCTGTCTTCCTGGGCTGCAGGAAATTAACTCCCCTGCTATTAGTATTTCCTGCTCTTTGTAGATGTTCCCCAAGCCGTGCCCTTGCTGAGCGGCCTCTCCCTGCTGTGCCCTCCTGCCCCGGTCCCCACACATCTGCTGTCTGCTCACAAGGTCCCAGCCCCAGCTTTGCCCAGGCGGGAGTTTCTCCAGGGTCACTGTCTATTGTGAAAACACCGTCTGTGCCAAGGGTCCTGACTCCTGCTTCAGAGAGCCTGGCCCCGAGCCTTCTCTTGGTGGTTCAGTGGGAGGAGGGGAGCAGAAAGAGCTGGTTACAGCCTGCCTCAGGTAGTTAAATATTTATACTTTCTGGTCACGAACAGTGGATTTCAGTCTACCAGGAAACAATCTTGACTGTCCCGGTTGATGACTCTTTTTTCTTCCTTTGCATCTGCAATGTCCTGATGCTGTCCTTAGTTACCGTTGCTATGGAAGGAAGTATTTTGGTGTTTCCTGCCGTGCTGGGTGCGGCGGTGCTGGAGCCTCTGCAGTGTGGGCTCATGATACTCGGTCTTCTGGCCAAGGGAGTAACTGTTTGTCAGCAGAGGAGTGAGGCATCCTTATTTTGGTCCCCTGATTTATCACACTGGTTTTTTTCCTTTTCATTAGTTCGGGAGTGCTCATGATCTTCTTAAATAATCAGCCCATTATTTAATGGAATGAAATGACAGAGCCAGCCAGCCTCATCATCTCGACACTGAATAAGTTGGTAATCAAATTCAGTCCCTCTGATATCAGTGTGGGGGGCGAAGTTGAAGCTTGTGGAAGCACACGAGAGCCTTTAGGGACGCAGAGTTTAAGAACTGTGGTTGAGTAATGCTGGGAGGGGAGAAAATGGGGCTCTCGGGAGACTTGGATTCCGGTCTCTTCTATAAAATGGGAACTGTAATCGTAACACACAGCCCTGCTTGATAGGATTGTTATAAGGTCCCCTGATTAACACATGGGAGAGACATTTGTAATTACCCTGTACTCTATTTTTATTTTTTATTTTTATGTTTTGCTTTTTTGGGCCGCACACAAGGCATATGGAAGTTCCCAGGCTGGGGGTCGAATTGGAGCTGCAGCTGCCAGCATACACCACAGCTCACAGCAACGCTGGATCCTTAACCCACTGAGTGAGGCCAGGGATTGAAACTGCATCCTCGTGGTTACTAGTCGGGTTTGAAGCCTGCTGAGCCTCAACGGGAACTTTAAATGCTCACAAATGCCCTTGTGAATCACAGCAACTGGAATCTCAATAGTCTTGGTTCTGCCTTTGACATGCGTGACCAGGGGAGCAACTTTATCTCCCACGAAGACCCTGAGGTGGCCTCTTTCCTAAGCCATAGGAGCAAATAGGCCATTTTTCAGCATTTCCCAGGTCATTTTTTGTGTTAACCTCATCTATTCTTTTTTTTTTTTTTTTTTTGTCATTGTAGGACTGCACCTGAGGCATATGGAAATTCCCAGTTTAGGGGTCAAATCCAAGCTGTAGCTACCAGCCTGCACCACAGCTACAGCAACTGAGTCGTGTCTGTGACCTACACCACAGCTCACGGCAACAATGGATCCTTAACCCACTGAGCAAGGCCAGGGATTGAACCTGCATCCTCATGCATACTAGTTGGGTTACCGCTGAGCCCTGCCAGGAACTACTCTTGTCTATTCTTCCCTTATTTTTTATTGTGGGAAGGGCAGGGATAATGTGACTTTAATTACTAGGTTGGAGAGGAGGAAAAAATCTTGACATTTCAGTGTATCTTTTTCAAGTTAGTTCTTTCATGGAAAGTCCCTATAAAAAATAAGGAGTTCCCACTATGACATAGTGGGTTAATCATCCGGCTTGTTTCTGTGGAGGCACCAGTTTGATCCCTGGCCTGGCACAGTGGTTTAAGGATTTGGTGTTGCCGCAGCTGTGGTGTAGTTCATGGCTGTGGCTCAGATTCAGTCCTTGGCCCAGGAACTTCCATATGCCATGTGTGCAGCCAAAAAAGAAAAAAAAAATTTTTTTTTTAATTTTTAAAAAAGGATTCCCTGGTGACCTAGTGGGTTAAAGATCTGATGTCAGCACTGTAGTGCCTGGGTCACTGCTGTGGTGCCAGTTTCATCCCTGGCCTGGGAACTTCCCCCACGCTGCACATGTGGTCAGTAAATAGAATGGAATGGAATAGAATAGAATAGAATAAATTGATGTCTCCTCTTTAAAAAAAAATACAAAGTGTCTGTGATGCATTTGTTGCTTGCTTGACATGTTGGCATATGCCAGTGTAATTTTGTTTCTCTAAAAAGGTTGGGTTTTTTTTTTTTTGCGTGTACTTTGTTTTAAGGTAAATACTCAGAGACTTATCAGAACACATTTAGGCATGCAGACTTTGATAGTTCTCGGGGAAAGGTCTGAATGCATTACTAAATGTATTTAGTATTTTAGTTTTAAAAGATCTATCAATTTAGTCTAGAGGTGCTCCAGAAATTGAGGTCATTGCAATGAAACAGAAGTCTTTATAAAGAATTTCCTGCCCAACAACTCTAGATATATTTATTATGCAGCTTCTCTTGAAGCATTTCCAATTTGCTCATTTGGAGCAAATTTTATGTGTTGAATGCAGCCGGTTCCTAGACACTGACTCATTTTCCAAATATGAGTACTCTTTTTTTTTTTTCCGATTGACTTTCTCCTGCCAGTATGTCATCCAACTCTTTTTAAAGTGCAGTCAGAGTCCAGTCACCTCACCATTAACAGGAAACAGGCTTTTTGCCCACTCTTACAAAAGTTGAATGACGTCAGATAATTTGATTTTTAAATTATAAGAAAATGATTAAAAAAGAACAGCTGGAAACCTAACTAATTTCTTAGGCTCAGGACTACTATTATAAGAAGCTTGAGCAAATGAGCTATCCAGAAACAAAAGGAAAATCTGCAGTTTGCATGGTTTTGAATTTCCATTTTACTTTAAATATCAAGCAGATGTAATGTGAGTCAGTATAAATAAACCGAGGAGCCAAGTCTTCATGGAAGACAACAGCAGTTTCGTGTGGGCAGATCACTGTTTAAGCATCTCAACATGAAAACTGGCCATATGCTCAGCACCGTTTCTCTGTATTTAGAATAATGGTGCAAATTCCATCTCTGTATCTAGAAAACAAATGCAGAGGTTTTACAAAGTTAAGAACAAACAACTTATTTTACTAAAGTTCCAGTCATGTCAGCTCCAAAATACCAGACGTTTCAGCATTATGACACCACATATTCACCTGGACAGTTTTTGCAGCCACAGTGGCTTATGGGGCTGACCAGAGTAATCGTTTGTTTAAGACGAAGTCCTGGAGTTCCTGTGGTGGCTCAGCAGCTTAAGGATCCGACATAGTGTCTGTGATGATTTGGGTTTGATCCCTGGCCCTGCTCAGGGGGTTAAGGATCCGGCATTGCCATGAGCTGTGTGGTGTAGGTTGCAGATGCAACTTGGATCTGATCCAGTGTTGCTGTGGGTGTGGCGTAGGCTGGCAGCTGCAGCTCAGATTCGACTCCTAGCCTGGGAACTTTCATATGATGCAGGTGCGTCCCTAAAAAGACACAAAATTAAAAAGGTAAAGTCCTAACATAGCCAAATGTACAATGTATAGTGAGGGTTTGATTCAGTCATATGGATAATTCACTCCCAAAATGTTCTTCATAAACTGCTGAGGAAAAGGATCATTTATTGCTGTTGAATTATCAGGTTACCTGCCTCCCCCTCCTACTTCACTTCAGGTGTGCCTGTACCCTTTATCAGAATAACATTTTATAGGATAAATGTAGTTTATCCTTCCAAAGCTTCCCTCCGTTTGCCAGTTCAAAACCTTGGGGTGGGGATAATAACACCTCTAAAAAAATAGAAGCTTGTTGATTAGCGGGATGATGCAAAGCATTTAGCGTAGGGCTCAGAATATAGTAAATGCTCAATTAATCTTAACTATTTTACTTTTACTATAAAAGATGTGACCTTGGAAGTCATTAAATCTTTTGTAGCCCAGTTATCTAGAGAATAGATAATAGTTATCTAGAGAATATCCAATTATAAAGAGAATGTTTCAATATAAGCCTGGAAATGCTCTTAAAATAAATATGGTACCTCCACATACAAAGTGAAATATAGAATTTAAATAATTATCCTCATTAGTTAAGTAAGACACTTTACCTTAGTAGTTACTATATGCTTTGGAGAAGAGCTTAATGCACAAAGGTTTACTTTGCTGGGATATTATTTTTTATTACCATTTGCCAGTATTTTTTTTTTTTTTTTTTTTTTTTGGTATTCATTATTTACTAGGATGAAATCTAAGTCGTGTCGGTGACCTACACCACAGCTCATGGCAACAATGGATCCTTAACTCACTGAGCAAGGCCAGGGATCAAACCCGTGTTCTTATGTCCTATTTAGGAGGTGCTCTCAGCTAACAGGAACAGGAAGCAGGAGAAGTGAGACTGGCCAGAGAGGAATGCTATCAAGGGCACCTTGCTGAGCAGGTCCCTGAGGTGGGCAGATGGGCCAATGCCACTCTGGTCCGTCAGAGAATGCATGACATCTGGGGACTTTGAGCAGCCTTGTCTAGCCCAGCACCGTGCAAATCTCATCACTTCCCATGAGTGGCACCACAGGAAGAAGTTTGGAAAGCATTGCTATGAAGAATGGTGGCTCAGCAGGTTAAGGATCTGGTGTTGTCACTGCAGCAGCTCATGTGGATGCTGTGGTGCAGGTTCAGTCCCTGGTCTAGGAACTTCCACATGCTGCAGGAGTGGCCAAAAAACAAAAACAAACAAACAAAAAATGCCTGAGAGAAGTGTGGAGCCCTAACCAGGAGAGAGGGGACATTTGAGTTAAATGGGTGGGGCGGGGAGGTCAGAAGGTGGAGGCTGATGGTCTCTGACTACTTGGAAAATTGAGAGAGAGGAATTCGGGTAAAAACAGTGTCAGTGGGTGGAAAACACAGGGAGGCAAATGTGTCCTTATTATCAGAGCAAACAGACTGCTTGTGAAGGGCAATGCCTTGGCTCATTTGATTCTATAACAATCTTGGAGATTGATTGTTTTTTTTCTTTGGCTACACATGTAGCACATGGAAGTTCCCTTGAGAAGAATGAAGATTCTTGTTTGACTCTTGTTTCCGTCTTTGAGCAAGATGGGTTTAGTTATTATTTATTAATTATTATTAAAGTGTCGGGGAGGGTGGAAGTTTCTGTGTCTCGACACCTTCCTCTGTGATCCTAAGAAATGACCTTTTTTTTTTTTGTCTTCTTAGGGCCGTACCCATGGCATATGGAGGTTCCCAGGCTAGGGGTTCCATAGCCGCTGTAGCCACTGGCCTACATCACAACCACAGGAAAGCCCAGATCCTTAACCCGCTGAGCAAGGCCAGGGATCAAACCTGTGTCCTCATGGATCCTAGTCTTGTTTGTTAACTGCTAAGCCAGGATGGGAACTCTGAGAAATGACCTTTCTTCTTCCCTCAGTGTGCGCCAGGTGGCGCTCCAATTACCGCGCAGAATCCTGTGCCAGATGGTGGGTTATAGGATGTTAAATGTTGGAACCAAAGGAAGAGCCATTCTTGGATTTGAGCTCAAAGATTTCATATTTCAAGAAGACTACCAAGGCTTTATAATATTATGTGACATTAAAATGTCTATGCACAAAAGTGGGAAAAAATGCTACCTCAGAGTCAAGGTTAACATTGTTGGTAGGAAAGTGGATTTCATTCTGTTTTTTTTTTTTTTTTTTTTTTGGTCTTTTTAGGGCCACACTCGCGGCATATGGAGGGTCCCAGGCTAGGGGTATAATTGGAGCTGTAGCTGCTGGCCTACACCACAGCTCACAGCAACGCCAGATCCCTAACCCACTGAGCGAGGCCAGGGATCGAACCTGCAACCTCATGGTTCCTAGTCAGATTTGCTAGCCGCTGAGCCACGATGGGAACTGCCTTTTTTTTTTTTTTTCTATTTAGCTTTAAGAAAAATTCTAATATAGCAGGTTCCAGGGGCATTTATGAGGATTTTTAACTTAAATTATTATATCTTCTGGCTGGGAAGACAAGTTGTTTTTCCATGTTTATACATAGTCTTTCAATGTCAACTCCAATATGGATAAGTTGTGGGTCAGTAATTCTGTCAAATGCAATGATTGGGGGCGGAGAGAGGAAAAAAGCAAGTAGAATAAAATGCCAATTGCAGAACCAAGAAAATAAGTTAAAAGCGGACAGGTATTGGATTTGCCCTGTGGCTCAGAGGCTTAAGGATTCAGCATTGTCACAGCAGCGGCTTGGGTTGAAGCTGTGGTGCAAGTTTGATCCCTGGCCCAGGGAACTTGCACCTGCCTCAAGCTCAGTCAGAAAAAAAAAAACAAAAAAAGTGGACAGGTGTTACTGTTACTGAATCAGGTTCCTACTGATTATTCCTTGCTGGGCCAATAAATTGAGAGACTAGGTTTGGAAGGCTAGACAAGGGTCCCAAAGAACCACCTTCCCTGAGTTAGAATTCAGGCTTCTTTTATGCTAAAAGGAGAGGTGGTCAGGCTGGTGTTGCCTACTTGGGATGTGTTCTTGCATCTTTCCATGTAGGTGTGGTCACAATGTTTCTGTAAACCTCCAACAAGACAAATGTTATTCTTTGTTTTGCAACTTTGTAGCTCTATATGAATGAAAAGTGTTATACCTTTCAAGGTCAAGGCTGGAAGGCAGAGCCTTGATAATGGGCTTTCCTGTATATTTCAGGCTCTAGGCAACATTCTTTTACAAGGTGCAGAGCCAGCTGGACTAAGCACAGGCGCAGAGCACAAGGGTTAGAGCTAACAGGATGGATCCAAAGTGGAGTCAGGTCTCTTCTTCTGTTACATGGCTACTGGATGGTTTCAGATTA
Source organism: Sus scrofa (assembly GCF_054392235.1). NCBI lineage: Eukaryota > Metazoa > Chordata > Mammalia > Artiodactyla > Suidae > Sus > Sus scrofa. The sequence goes on along the minus strand of NC_139389.1, from coordinate 37,140,790 downwards.
CCTGAGGCACACTCTTAAAAGATTTTTTTTTTTCCCCAAGCCCAGTCCTAGACAATGCACATATTTGCTCTTCCCAGTTCTACACTTGAACTGCCAGGTTGCTGGAGAAGCATGTCACAGCAGGGCTGTTTGGTGCATGACAAAGTCAAGGTTCTGTACAGAGGGCTGGAGTTCTGGAAAGGTGGCAGCTAGAATGCATTCCTTCTCATTGTCACTGCCGACCCAGCACAGCCTCTATGAGCCCCCTGACATCCCAGGTCTGAGGTGGCCAGAGGGTGCCAGCTCTTTCCGTGTCCTCTAAAAAGCCAACTGGAACCCTGCTTCACTTCCCACCTAAAGGGTGACAAAATTGTCCACAGCAATAGTGTTCTGCATAGCAGAATTAAAAACCATCTACACATGGGTTAGTAGCGAAATGAATTGATGGACTGTGATATACTTGTACAGTGGAACATTATATTACACAGCAGGGACAAAGAAGGAACTGGATCGCTATATTTCCCATGAAAACAAGCAACTACTGGAGTTCCTGTTGTGGCTCAGTGGTAATGAACTCAGCTAGTATCCATGAGGACTTGGGTTTGATTCCTGGTCTTGCTCAGTGGGTTAAGGATCTGGTGTTGCTGTGGCTGTGGTGAAGGCTGGCGGATGTAGCTTCGATTCGACCCCTACCCTGGGAACTACAATATGCTGCCGGTGCAGCCCAAGAAAAGAAAAGAAAACAAGCAACTCTTACTATTATTTTTGGTGACACCCACAGCATGTAGAAGTTCCTGGGCTAAGGATCGAATCTGTGCCACAACCGCGATCTGAGCCATAGCAGTGACAATGCCAGATCCTTAATCTGCCACACCACAAGGGAACTCCAAGCAAGTATTATTTATACAATAAGAGAATAATTGTGGAATAATAGTATACTAGTACCATACTGTTTTGATTACTGTAGCTTTGTCATATAGCTTTAAATCAGACAGCATGATATCTCCAGTTTTGGTCTTCTTTCTCAAGATTGTTTTGGCTATTTGGAGGTCATTTGTGTTTCCATACAAACTTTAGAATGATTTCTTCTGGTTCTGTGAAAAATGCCATTGGTAATTTGATAGGGATTGTGTTGAATCTGTAGATTGCCTTTGGTTGTATAGTCATTTTAACAATGTTAACTCTCCCAATCCATGACATGGCTTATCTTTCCATTTGTTTGTGTCATTTTTCAATTTCTTTTATCAGTGTTTTAGTTTTCTGAGTACAGGTCTTCTACCTCCTTAATTAGATTTATTCCAAGTATTTTATTCTTATGGATGAAATTGTTAATGAGTTTGTTTCCTTAATTTCTCTTTCCGACTGTTCATTGTTAGTGTATAGAAATGCAACAGATGTCTGTGTATTAATTTTTGTATGTGTGTCTTTTTATGGCTATACCCTCGGCACATGGAGGTTCCCCCCCCCGCCACGCCCCAGTCCTGGACTCTCTGTCTGTACCTTTTCACCATCCAGCGTGATTGCTTCCTTTAAAAAATGCTCTAGGAGTTCCGGCTGTGGCGCAAGGGGATTGGTGGTGTCTTGGGAATGCTGGGACCCAGGTTTGATCCCTTCCTGGCACAGTGGGTTAAGGATCCGGCTGTGTCTTAGGTCTTGACTGGAGCTGGACTCTGATCCCTGGCCGGGGAGCTCCACGTGCCACAGGGCAGCCAAAGGAAGAAAGGAAGGAACGAAAGAAAAGAAACCACTCTAAATACTTAATTTGTTCTCTCTTAGGGCCATTTTCATGTCGTGCCCTGTGTGTGTGTATTTCTTACGATATTGTACATTTTTTGACAGTAAGACTGTATCTTCTTCATTGTTACATATTGCAGAGTGCTCTGAACAGTAGCTTGTTATTACTTGCTAAATAAAAATTGTTTTCACTTAAACTTATCATCTGGGCACTCCTTTACTTGGCGAAGTCATGAAGTCTCATGACTTCAACTAACACATTTCAGTGTATACATTTTATTTTATTGTATTTTTTGGTCTTTTTGCCTTTTCTAGGGCTGCTCCCGTGGCATGTGGAGGTTCTCAGGCTAGGGGTCCAATCAGAGCCACAGCAACTCGGGATCCGAGCCACATCTGTGACCTGCACCACAGCTCATGGCAACACCAGATCCTTAACCCACTGAGCAAGGCCAGGGACCAAACCCACAACCTCATGGTTCCTAGTCAGATTCATTAACCATTGAGCCAGGACGGGGATTCCTAGTGCGTACATTTTAATATATAGATTCTGGGATCTCCACCTGCTTCCTAACTGGTTCTATATTGATAAGCTAACTTCATTGCAAATTATGAAAGGCTAATACATGGAATAATCCCTTTCCAGGCTCTTCCTGTGATGGGCTGAGCTGTGTCCCCTTCATTTGCAGTTGTCGAAGCCCTAACCCCCAGCTCCTTAGACGGGAACTGTATCTGGACATGGGGTCCTTGGAGAGGTGGGGAAGGTAGAAGAGGTCCCTTGGGGGCCCTCATCTGCTGGTCTGGGTGTCCCTGTAAGGAGGGCAGAGTAGGACCCAGACACAGAGGAAGATGGTCATCTGCAAGCCAAGGGGGGAGACCCTGGAAGAACCAATCCAGGTGGCACCTTGGTTTTGGGCCTCTTGCTCCAGAGTTGTGAGGGACTACATTTCTTACTTAAGCCATCGGGTGTGTGGCCCTGTTAACGGCTGCCCGAATAAAGGAATACAATTCCTCCACCTGAACCCGGCTTTCCTAGTGCACCTGGGCAGTCCTGCCACCTGCCAGCCTTTCTCAGCACCCTCTGCTCCCTTCATCTTCAGGAAATGCATGCCGAGCATCCTTCTTCCCCTTCACTGGCTCTGCGACTGCCCTAGTCCACCTCCATGTCCATCCTGACTTAATAGCCTTTACACATTTCTCTTCGTGCCCAGGTCTTGGTCTCCGGTTGTGCAGATGTTCTCCGAGGGCAACTCACACTGAACAAGTGACGTCGGACACATCTTTGTCCAGGTGGTGGCCTCTGCTGGGAGTGCCTTTCCCCTCCTCTGTGGCCTGGTCGTTTGTGGGTCTGGATGTATAAGTACATGCGAACCTCTCATCTGACCTTGACTTCTGATTTTGTGTCTGTCCTTGACTTCCCCAGTTTCAACCTAATCTATCTTCCTGCTCTTTCTCTACGCCAGATAGAGCTTAAAATGTTAATTTAACTTTGAGTACCCCCTGTAACCTTCGGGGTGCTTCTTTCTCTTATCTACTGCAGACACAGGCTCAGGCGGCAAACGCTGACGCTGATGATTCTCCTAGGGTCGTGGAAGAGGCCTTGGTTTAGTTTCAGGCTTTTATTAGCTTTGAGAATTTGGGAGAGTTCTATAACTTTTTTTTGGGTCTCAACTCTAAAGTGAAGAGAAGAGGTCCCTGGTGGCTTAGTGGGTTAAGGATTCGGCATTGTCATTGCTGTGCCTCGGGTTGGATCCCTGGCCCAGGAATTTTTATGTACCACGGGCGCAGCCAAAAACAAAAAAAAGAACAACTCCTTCCTCCCAAAACCCCAGCAACAACAACAAAAAATAAAGTGAAGATAATATTTAATTTCAGCTGAGTATTATGAAGAAAATAGATTAAATATATTAAAAATTTATAAAGCACTCAGAAAGCAACATTTGGTGTTATTTGTTCTTGTTGGTCATCTTGAAATTTCCCTTATTGCCTTTTATTGCTGCTGGTCCTGCCTTCCCAAGTGCCTGGTAACTTCTTTGCTGCCTTCCCAAACACCTGGTAACTTCTTTGCGAGCTCAGATCATGCATGTATCGTGTATTTGTTCTGATTCTTACAGCACCTAGTTGTTTCTTAGTACTGAAAAAATTTAAAAAGCTAAGTCCCCAAATCATAGAAGTTGTAAAGCCTTATAAGTAGGGTGATTATTCCATCCACTTTGCATGAGATGGTTCTGTGCTTTCCCTTTTTCCCCCAACATGATTATTATAGCACCACCCCCCCTCTCAAAAGTGTGCTTATTTGGACAATAAATGACATAGTTCTCTTCCCCATGAGTGACTTGGCTTAAACAGAATCGTGGTAGTTTGTGTCACGAGGATAAAAGGGCCAGGGGAGATTTCCTCCGAAGGAAGAAAAGCCTGAAGATAAAGACAGTTGAAGCCAAAAGTAAAAGTTCTGTTTGGGAGAATATTTCAGCTAATGGAGATTATAAGGCCTGTGGGTAAATGTGTTTTCCTTAAATGTTTGAATGTCAGATAAGCTAAACCAGCTGCACTTCACTGTGGTATTGCCAAGTTTAGTCTTTGAGTTAGCTCTTGGCAGATACACTTGGAGGCTGTACAGCTCAAAAGCTATTAATTGACTTGCTAAAATATGTGTTGTTAAAAGTTAAAGATGTTGTCTATATTCTAATTTTAAATAGTTTTTTGTTTTTATTACTCAGGTAATACATATGCACATTTATGTTATGTCTAATTAAAGTGATTATCAAGGAGTTCCTGTCATGGCTTAGGGGAAACAAATCTGACTAGGATCCATGAGGACGCAGATTCGATCCCTGGCCTTGCTCAGTGGGTTAAGGATCTGGAGTTGCCGTGAGCTGTGGTGTAGGTTGCAGACGCGGCTTGGATCTGGCATTGCTGTGGTTGTAGCATAGGCTGGCAGTTACAGCTCTGATCCCACCCCTGGCCTGGGAACCTCCATATACTGGGGTGTAGCCCTAAAAAGACAATAAATAAATGAATAGATTATTAAAATACAGAGTAAAAAACAAAGTTCCCCCTCCATTACCTCCCACCTACCTAATCTCACTAACAAATAGTCCAACTTAAGACAACTTGTCAAAAACGCCAAAATGTCAAAAAAAATTTTTTTTCAGGGCTGCCCCTGCGGTATATGGAAGTTCCCAGGCTAGGGGTCGAATCGCAGCTACAGTTGCTGGCCTATACCACAGCCACAGCAACACCAGGTCCAAGCTGCGTCTGCAGCCCACACCATAGCTCATGGCAATGCTGGATCCTTAATCCACTGAGCAAGGCCAAGAATCAAACCTGTGTCCTCATGGTTGCTAGTCAGTTTCGTTACTGCTGAGGCACAAGGGGAGCTCCAAATATGCATATTCTTTGATTCAGCAATTTCGGTTCAAAGAAATAGTTACACCATTATACAAAGATGTATATACACATGAATATTCATTGCAATGTAGTCTGTACTGGTGAAAATCTAGAAGTTATTTAATGTATCATTAATGGAAAATTGGTTAAATATATTATGATGTATTCATGCAGTCAGTAATGTGGAGTCATTAAAGCTAAGGATGTAGTGTTACATTTATTAATAGGATCAGAGGTCCACAATATGTAACTAAATGAGCAAAAGCAGACTCAAAAGAGGTTATACAGTGAGATCACAGTTATAAATATTTATGTGTGAATAAATAAAAATTATAAGTGTGCACATGTAAATGCACATTTACATATTTAAATAATCTTTAAGCATTTATGTATAGCCATTAAAAATACATGGAGGCATAGAGTTCCTGCTATGGCACTACGGGGTCAGCGGCGTGTCTGCAGCACAGGGACGCAGGTTTGATCCTCAGCTTGGCACAGTGGGTTATGGATCTGGCCTTGATGCAGCTGCAGCATAAATCACAACTGTGGCTCAGATCTGATCCTTGGCCTGGAAACTCCATGTGCTGCAGGGTGGCCAAACAAACAAACAAAAAAACCCCAAACAGGGAGTTCCTGTTGTGGCGCAGTGGTTAACGAATCCGACTAGGAACCATAAGGTTGCAGGTTCAATCCCTGCCCTTGCTCAGTGGGTTAACGATCCGGCGTTGCCGTGAGATGTGGTATAGGTCGCAGACGCGGCTTGGATCCTGCGTTGCTGTGGCTCTGGCGTAGGCTGGCAGCTACAACTCCGATTCGACCCCTAGCCTGGGAACCTCCCATATGCCGTGGGAGCCACCCAAGAAATGACAAAAAGACAAAAAAAAAAAAAAAAACCAAAAAACCCCCCAAAACCCCAAACACTTGGAGGCAGAGGTGGCCAAGATGTTAGAGTAAGAAGACCCTGAGCTCACTGGCTCCCACGAACATACCAAAATGACAACTGCTTACAGAACAGCTGTCTATGAAATGACTGAAGACTACCAGTAAAGATTTTGCAAGCTGCAGAATCACTGGCAAGTTCTCTTCAGAAGCATCAGGGACATGAAGGGTAAAGCATGGCTCAGGAGCTGTCCCATATAAAGGAGACTAAGTGTCCAGGAGGATGCAGTTTGATCCCTAGCCTTGCTCAGTGATTGAGGATCTGTCATTGCCATGAGCTGTAGTGTAGGTCGCAGCTGCGGCTGGGATCCAGCATTGCTGTGGCTGTAGCATAGGCCAGCAGCTGCAGCTCCAGTTTGACTCTTTGCCTAGAGCTTCCATATGCTGCAGGTGCATCCATTAAAAAAAAAAAAAAAAAAAAAAAAAAAAAAAAAGAAAGAAAGAAAGAAAGAAAAAAATAATAACTAAAGGAGACTAAGGAAGCATGACAACTAACTGGAATGTGAGATCCTAGGCAAGAAAGGCAGACAGCTGTGGGACAGTGTCCTTGGGGTCAGCTGATGAAGGTCCAGAGGTAATTTGGGGCACAATTTTGTGCTTATTTAATAAGCCAAAACTATTTCAAAGTGAAAAGTTTAAAATAGAAATATTGGAGTTCCCATCGTGGTGCAGTGGTTAACGAATCCAACTAGGAACCATGAGATTGCGGGTTCGATCCCTGCCCTTGCTCAGAGGGTTGAGGATCTGGCATTGCCATGAGCTGTGGTGTAGGTTGCAGACGCGGCTCGGATCCTGCGTTGCTGTGGCTCTGGTGTAGGCCGGCGACTATAGCTCCGATTAGACCCGTAGCCTGGGATCCTCCATATGCCGTGGGAGCGGCCCAAGAAATGGCAAAAAGACCAAAAATAAATAAGTAAATAAATAATTTAAAAAAAAAGAAAAAGAAAAATGATGCTTTAAAAAAAATAGAAATATTAATTAAAATACATGTCAAGGTACGGACTGGCACTCTTGTGCTGACAGAAGGCAAGACCAAAGAGCTGCGTGTCTGTGCGGAGGGGCCCTGTAAGCAGGGTGGGAACCAGACAATCCGGGGTGCAGTGTCACCCTGGGGCCCAGGGTCTCAACAGCGGCACAATCAGGTTTTCCTGCAAAGCCGTGGGTTTCTCTTCATTCTCCTCTCCCCCCAATCAGGAGCCGGTTTCCTTCTTTCGGGCAGTAACATTTGTCATTTTATTAAGTTATTCTCATTTGTATAAGTTGACTGTCAAGCCCAAATTCATCCATTGCTGTGGAAGCTAATGTACAGAAAGTACAAAAACAATGTACACAAAGCGCATTTTACAATAAAGCACAGGAATAGTTAAAAAAAAAAAAAAAAGACGAAGAAATCTGAATCATTTGGATTGTACACACTCCTCCCTGCCTGTGTGTCCTGTTGTCCCTCGTCCCGTCTGTCATCTGGCACTGCCAGCTCTTCTTTCACAGGAGCTCTTGCAGTGGGTTTGGAGTCAGGTGGCTCTCATCCTGATTCTGCACTGTGACTGTGACAGTTCTCTGTGCCTGGGTCTCTGTGGCTGGGCTTGGGTCCTGGGTAGGAGATGGGCTCCAGCCTCTCAAGCGTGGATTAATGTGCACCTGCTTGTTTGAGTTCAATCTTCCAGTTAGAGTAAGGAGGCTGTTAGCCTTTTTTTTCTTTTTCTTTTTGAGGCAGTGCTTGTGGCATATGGAAGTTCCCAGGCTAGCAGTCAAATCAGAGCCACAGCTGAGGCCTACGCTGCAGCCACAGCAATAGCAAGGCTAGTTACGAGCTGCATCTGTGACTGATGCTATAGCTTGCAGCATCGCCTGGTCCTTAATCCACTAAGTGAGGCCAGGGTCCAAACCCACATCCTCATGGATACTAGTTGGGTCCTTAACCTGTTAAGCCACAGTGGGAACTCTGGGGCTGTTGGTTTCCGGATGAATTTTCAATAAAGGAGCATGTTTCTCAAAGAAAGACATTACTTTTCCTGGGTAAACCTTGTTTAAACCTGTGTTGCTCTTGTCCCTCCTAGCATGTTCCTGGTCCCTCCTGGAGGAACCACAGTCCCCATCTTCATGCTGAGGTGCAAAGCTGGACATCTGCCAGCTTCAACCCAGGAGAAGAAGCAGCGACAGAGTGACCTTAAATGACTGCTCTCGGCCTCAACTTGTACAAGGTACTCATCTCTATTAAATATCTCAATTAATAGGGTTTCCTTCTTGTCACAAGGGAATAGGGAAGGTTACCAGTTATCTTTACCATCCTACTATTAATGTTGGTGAGGGTAGCTAATTTTGGAGAAATAAGTAGTTTCAAACGTGTGCTGGTTTAGGTGTTTTTTGCATAAAGATCTTTGTTGCAAGAGAGAGAAGTGAAATCTGTCTACCTCAGTGTGTAGCCATTGCTTCAGTACCCTGTCTGGATGAGACCCCATTTGCTTCTGAGTTTCATACCCTTGCCTTTTTTTTTTTTTTTTTTTTGGTTTTTGGCCACCCCGTGACATATGGAGCTCCCAGGCCAGGGATCAGATCCAAGCCATAGTCACAACATAAGCCACAGCTGCAGCAATGCTGCATCCTCAACCGGCTGTGCTGTTTCAGGGATCAGACCTGTGACCCAGTGCTCCCAAGACGCTGCCAATCCTGTTGTGCCACAGTGGAAACTCCTACCCTCACCTTTTAAAAATTGCTACCGGAGCTGACACTCAGGTTGGCCCTGAGCTCAAAACATCCTCTGGTAGGGTGATAAAGAATGGGAGAAACAGCACTATGTCTCAGACCTAATGATGTGAAGTGATCAGGAATCAAGTGGAGAAAGCTTGCCAGGCAGAGCTGACTTCCTGCACATGGTTGCTCTCCAGGGAAGTTTACCTAAAAGACCTCTGTGGATTATTGGATACAGGAGTGTTGAAGTCGAGACTGAGTTGAAAGTTCCCACTGTGGTGTAATGGGATCGGCAGTGGCGTCTTTGCAGCACCAGGACTCAGGTTCGATCTCCAGCCCTGCACAGTGTGTTAAAGGATTCAGCACTGCCACAGCTATAGTACAGGTTGCAACTGGGGCTCAGACCTGATCCTTGGCCCTTGAATCCCTTATGCTGCAGGGTGGCCAAAGAAAAAGGGGGAGGGAGAGAAAAAGAATGAGTTAAGACTGAAACCTGATGTGATTCTGGTCCTATTTTCCTTTGCCTTCTCCATGGCAACCTCAAGACAGATACTGCAGAACACACTCCCAGTTACTGGCTGAAATAAACCTTCCATCACTAAGACAGGACTTTCTGCCTCCAACCTCAGGAGTCACGAGATCCTTGCTTCCAAATTTGAACTGATTGCATTTCCAAATTTGAGATACCGAGTATGAAACATTGTCTCACTTGGGCTTTTAATGATGATAATATAAATTTTTTAAAGAAAAAACCCCTTTAGGAGTTCCCGTCGTGGCGCAGTGGTTAACGAATCTGACTAGGAACCATGAGGTTGCGGGTTCGGTCCCTGTCCTTGCTCAGTGGGTTAACGATCCGGCGTTGCCCTGAGCTGTGGTGTGGGTTGAAGACGTAGCTCGGATCCCGCGTTGCTGTGGCTCTGGTGTAGGCCAGAGGCTACAGCTCCGATTCGACCCCTAGCCTGGGAACCTCCATATGCCATGAGAGCGGCCCTAGAAATGGCAAAAAGACAAAAAAAAAAAAAAAGACAAAAAAAAGAGAAAAAACCTCTTTAAATATGAATATCTGTGAAATAATTTAGTTACTATTTAGTTTAGTTTTTTAGCAGAATTACATTTCAATATATATGAAATTAGAATATACATATATGTTTCTTTTTCATCCTGGTTATTTAACTCTTGAATTCTTAACTATTCCATTTAAGTACACCCTTGAATCATTAACAGATATTTTTGGTTTTTCAATGTTTTCCATTGATTCAAGGTTTCACCGATTTCAAGGTGGCTGTTGAATTTTAAGTAGTACATGAAAAAGAGATATGAAAATTGTTGCTTTGTTATCCATGTATTGTTAAGAGATAATATATAGGAGTTCCCACTGTGGCTCAGTGGTTAATGAATCCGACTGAGAACCATGACGTTGTGGGTTTGATTCCTGGCCTTGCTCAGTGGGTTAAGGATCTGGCATTTCTGTGAGCTATGGTGTAGGTTGCAGATGCAGCTTGGATCCCCAGTTGCTGTGGCTTTGGCGTGGGCTGGCAGCAACAGCTCCAATTAGACCCCTAGCCTGGGAACCTCCATATGCTGCGGGTGCGGCCCTAGAAGAGGCAAAAAAAAAGACCAAAAAAAAAAAAAAAAAAAAGAGAGAGAGAGATAAATATAGAAAATGTCTTAGAAATGAAGGTATTTTTATCTCTCAAAGACACAGCTACTAAAACACGTTTTTCTTCCTTAATATTTTGGAAATCCATTAGGGTTTATGTTCTAAATACCCTTGAGCCACTTGGAAGAGTGCTTTTAAATAATATTGTTTATCTCCCACAAAATAAACACTCCAAAGGCCTGGTATTTCTGTCTCTAAGCCAATACATTCTGAAAATAGCTCAGTCATAAAAGTCCATTATTTCTAATTCAAATACAATTAGAAATACAATACAATTACTGGTGCAGAGAGTAATAATGGACTTCTAAAATTAAAAGTTTTTTAATTTAAATTGATTTTACATTTCTAAATTAGTTAAGAACTGTTTTCAATTAATATGGGAAGCATTTATCCTGAGTAGCATTAAAAAATCAAAAGGTTTACTGCTAATCTAATGTATGATTAGACTAGAGTTCTTAAACTTGAGTAATGTAAAGAAGCCCTTAAGAGGAAGAAAATTTTTGAGGACACCCAGAGTTGACACAGACCATTGTTTTGATGACATAGTTCTTGTTATGAAAGTTTTTATATACGTATAGGTATCCACAAAACCTAAATACATTTACATGTTAAACACAAAATTCTAAACCTGATACAGTTCCAATGGACAATATTAACTTAATTTGCTTGATGATCAGGAGTTCCTCTTGTGGCACAGCAGAAACGAATCCAACTAGGAACCATGAGGTTGCAGGTTTGATCCCTGCCCTTGCTCAGTGGGTTGACGATCCGGCGTTGCTGTGAGCTGTGGTGTAGGTCGCAGACGTGGCTCGGATCCCACGTTGCTGTGGCTCTGATCCCACGTTGCTGTGGCTCTGGCGGAGGCCAGCAGCTACAGCTCCGATTCGATCCCTAGCCTGGGAACCTCCATATGCCGTGGGTGTGGCCCTAAAAAGGCAAAAGGCAAAAATAAATAAATAAATAAATAATTTGCTTGATGCTATTTTGCTGAAATTAAAGAGCATATTTTGAGATTAATGATAGAAAGGTGTAGTCACTTTTTTACTTGATTTTTTTTTTGTTTTGAGCACAGTAGATCACCATCTGAATCATTTTCATGATCATTGTTGACTAATTAATTAATTAATTAATACAGCTGCACCTGTGGAAGTTCTCGGACTAAGGGTGGAGTCAGAGCTGCTGCTGCAGGTCTGCGTCACAGCCACAGCAACACCGGATCCTTAACCCACTGAGCGAGGCCAGGGATCCAACCTGCATCCTCATGGACACTGTGTTGGGTTCTTAACCTGCTGAGCCATAATGGGAACTCCTATTTAATTATTTTTTTAAAATGCATTTGTTTTTAGTCACTGCAATTGATTGGAGGGCCAATCAAATTATTCATTCACTGCAAAATTCAGGAGAGAAAGATCTACAAGTACCACCAACTGCAAATCCTTCACTGTAGATTTACTTTTCTATATACTGTGTGTGCACTGCTCCAAGTTGCCCAAATCAGAGCATCACTTCCACTTGCAACACCAGTGGAGGGGGTAGGCCTGTTCTTTGGAGTCCCCAAATGTCTTTTGAATTATAAATCCTGTGAAAACCCAAGCGTCTAACCACAAATCCTTATCCCAACTGCTGTGGAAGTTGCCTTTGCTCAGTGAATCCTCTTCATGTTTAAGTCCACCTCTATCATGCTTTCACCAGGACTTGACTTCCTGCACTGGTTTGTTTTCAAATATCAAACTAAACTTTGACTTCCTAATAAATACCTTAAGAAACTAAAAGCTTATTCAGGAGAATGACTTGCAATTGTAAATTATGACTGCAAGACAGAAGTTCATTTTGTCTCTGTAACTGCTGGAAAAAATCCAAATTAAGAACAATGATAATGTGGGGTGATGGCTGACATATTGACTTTAGAACCTGTTAATAATCTAGGAGCAGCTGGGCATGTTTACCAATACCGTCATCCCTCTGTATCCTTGGAGGGCTGGTTCCAGGACCCCCAGTGGATATCCAAATCCGCAGATGCTCGAGGCTCTTATGTAAAATAGTGTAGTACTTGCACCTAATCTATGCACATCCTCCTTTGTATTTTTAAATCACTTCTCAGTTATTTATAAAACCCAACCCAATGTAAATGCTATGTAAGTAGTTGCCAACATGTGAGAAATTCAAGTTTTGTGTTTTGGAACTTTCTGGAATACCCCCCCAAGTGTTTTCCATCCTCGGTTGGTTGAATCCAAGGATGTAGAGCCATGGATATGGAGGGCTGACTATACATGGCAAGGCAACCTGTGTCATTTTGGATGATCACACAACACCAGTGGGATAGGCGTCACATGCAATGGCTGGATTGAAGCCATATTTGGAAATAACATGGTCTTCCAGATGACATAGTATATGCTTAAAAAAAAATCCTTTAAAATTAACCGTAAAAAATGGAAGGAAAAGGTGGAAAGAAAAAAATGGAAATTATGGTTGAATGAAAGGACCCCAGAGATTCAGTTGGTTTGAGAAAGCCTGGATTAGATCATGTCAATGAAATTGCCATGAAAACTGTAACATGCTCCGCAGACGCTCATCCCATTATCATGAGGAAACAAATATAATTGGAAAAGTCTGTAGTTAATATAACATGAGGAAGACTGGATGCACTCTGCATAGCAGACAGAAAATTCCCACAGTGAATGTCATTAAACAGTTTCCAGGAAAACAGCTGCTCCTCTCACTCCCCTGAGTGAGGAGTGAAACAACCAACTTCTTCATAAACGTACCCTGGAGCAGCCTGGCCAGAGTGCGTGTGGGGTCGGGGGATGGTGCAGAGGAGCATTTGACTTGGGGCCCCCAGGGATAGAGGGGCTGGAAGGGGGGCAGTAGGTGAGAAGCCCACTTGCGGTCCTGAGGACCCACCACACTGCTTCTGGGGCACCAACCCTGAAATATTTAACCTCATAAGAAAAACCAAGTTCCCCCTAGGTGATGAAGTTTTTACCACCCCGGCCCTTGATCGACAGATTCCGTTCTGTGGTTCAAAGAGTAAAATGCAGATGAGGTGTTTACTCCTTCCCTCTCTGTACTTAGGACCCTGAGCATTGCTCCCAAAGTGTTCAGATTAGTCTAAGTGAAGGCAGATTTATTTATTTAGGCTGCACCTGTGGCATATGAAAGTTCCTGGGCCAGGGATTGAATCTGAGCCTCAGTTGATACCCATACCACCACTGCTGCAGCAACACCAGATCCTTAACCAGCTGTGCTGGGCTGGAGATCGAACCTGAGCCTCCAACAGCAACTGGAGCCACTGTAGCGACAATGCCGGATTCTTAACTCACTCTACCACAGCAGGAACTCCAAGGCAGATCTATTTTTATTTTTAAGTTTCCATTTTGTGAAGTGTAAAAATCATCTTCTAGCTGAGAATGTGAGTTGGATGTGCTTATCAGTCGGCTTGTCAAGTTGGAATTAAATCTTGGCATCATAACAGGATCATATTTACACCTACTTCAGTTTCCAAAAATTAGTCAACTTAGAGAAAATATTTTGATCAGGAATTTCAAAGGGAAAGCCAAAGTCTGGAGTGAAAACATCTCCTGCGAAGGATTACATCATAAAGCCTGTGAAAGCCCATCTGGAGTCAGGGATGCGTACAGAAGAGTTCAGTTCAGTTCAGCAGATGCTCTGCTGTGTGTTGGGAGCCAGTCGGCTGGTCTCCAGGAGATCATGGCCTAATAATCAGTCTCATATTAAACATTCAAATATTCAGAGGAGCTTAGGTCCAAAGAACAACAAATGTTGCCAAGATCTAGTCGAACTCATTTAAAATAAGATATTCACTTTAGAAGTTCCTGTTTAACAAATTTTATGGACAGAACATTGAAAATGCCATCAGTTCTAGAGCATAAAACAAAATTGTGTCTGAAGGGAGTTTCTTGATTATTTAGATTTGTTTTCTTTTTTTGGCTACACTCACAGCATATGGAAAACTGAGTCCAAGCCATAGCCGCAATCTACGCCATAGCTAGGGCAATGCCAGGTCCTTGACCCATAGTGCCACAGTGGGAACTCCTTTAGATTCTCTTCTTATGATCTCTTCTTTCAGCTATGTAGATTCCTTTGAATACCCAAAGATGGTTCTAAGTAGATGGGTCTAACACAGTGATTCCAGGCAGCTTAACTTTAAGTAGGGAAAGAAAAATAAGGGACTTGCTACTGAATTGTTAGGCACCAATCTGAGTTGTGCGCTCACCTAAAATTGGTATCCTTTTTCTTTCCTTTTTCTTTCTTTCTCTCTTTCTTTCTTTTTCTTTTTTTTTTTTTTTTGCCTTTTTAGGGCTGTACCCGAGGCGTATGGATGTTCCCAGGCTAGAGGTCGAGTTGGAGCTATAGCCGCTAGCCTACACCACAGGCATAGCAATGCCAGATCCTTAACCCACCAAGCGAGGCCAGGGATCAAACCTGTGTCCTCATGGATACTAGTCGGGTTCGTTAACCGCTGAGCCATGACGGGAACTACTAAAATTGGTATTTCTTATATATCTTTGGATGCTCTGAGCTGGCATGAATAATTAGTATTATAATAAAATAAATTCTGCCCTCCAAATTTATCTGACAGAGAGCAATAAAATGCCTAAAGTTATGGTACATAGGTAATTATCCATAACTGGTAAGTGGAGCTCATAAATACCAGTATTGAGGAGTTTCCTGGTGGTTCAGTGAGTTAAGGATCCAGCATCGTCACTGCTTTGACTTGTGCTGCTGCTGTGGTGTGGGTTTGATCCCTGGCCCGGGAATTTCTGCATGCTGCGGGCATGGCCAAAAAAACAGAACAAAATGAAAAATCCAGTACTGAAAATACTTCCACATGGCTAAACTGAGGTCAGCTTTTTTTTTTCTTTCTGTTCTTTATTAATCTCCTCTTCAAACAGCATCAAGAGTGAACAGCTTTACTGGATACAATGTTCATTGTGAATTCATTTCGTGCCCCCTTCACCCTCACCTCACTTACCAGACAGAGCTGCTCGAAGCAGAGGTATTGGGTCAGATCCTATATAGCTCCTACCCCACTTCTCCTTTGGCCCTGAGCCCAGATTTAGGATTCTGTGCTCTGGTCCACATGATGCTACCCCAGGTGAGAGGGTCAGACTAGTAATCTACACTCCACCCCCCACAGGTGTAACCAGGTGCTGAGAAGCTCAGGGTGGACCAGCTACATGGAGGTCCCCTACCAGCTCATTAAAAGTAGGGGTATAGTACCCTGGCAAGTGCAGGGGAGAATTGAGGCAAAGCTGGTGACTCCTAGTTAAAAGGACTCTGGATGTAGGCACCTGAGCGACACAGTGACAAGGGAGGCAGCTAGGCAGGAGGAGGAGCTGTGTTGCCAGGGTGAGCGCCTGGTTCAGGACCCTGGACAGAAGGCAAGGGACCTCAGGTGTGCGTGGCTGTCTGCATGACACCCCCACCCCAAGCCTTCAGCAGTTCCTGTTCTGAGACCTCAGTTTCTCCTGCCAGGGCAGCTCTGTCTTGGGTCTAATAGGAGAGAAGGGTTTTGGAGGGGTAGGAGGTGGGGAGGAAGGAGCAGGAAATAGAAGCGAAAACTACCCCCTAGATTTCCCAGTGGGGTACATGTGAGGATGACTGATTGTGCTCTCCTGTTTCTTGGGCTGTCCTCTGCTGTGATTATTCTTTTCCTTTCTAAACGTCCACTGTACATATACATACTGCTGGTAGAAGAACACTACAAGGAAGGTTCGTGTTCCCACCTGAGCCTCAGAACAGCATCAGGCCCTTTGAAGCCCCTCGTGGCCCCAGCAGTGCATCCCCCTCCCTCCCCGAGTTAGCTGCTGTCTTGAATCTGGTATTCATATCTCTCTTGCTTTTTGATAATTTCCACCTGCAGTATGAATCCCTGAACAAGATACTGTTTCACTTTTAAAGAAAGCTTTCATATGATTGCTAATGTGTATTTGTCAGGGTCCAACAAGAGACAGATGGTGGCTCAAAATAGTCTAATTCCAAGATGGTTTTTTGCAGAGACTATTGCAAAGGCGTGGGAGTGGGGAACCATAAGAGCAATAGTGCACCCACAGGGCTTCACTGAAGTCAGCATGTCACAGTGTGGAGGCCTGAAAGGTGGATGGCAGGGAGCCTTTCCGTGGTGGACACCTTGAAGGGAGCAGTGCCAGGCTGAGGGTCACAGGCAGCCTGGCCCGGTGGCAGCCAGGGGAACAGGTACTTTGTTTCTCATCTCCTTCCCACTCCTGTCCGGCTCTTAATTGCCCTTAGAAGTCCTGTAAGCAGAGAGCAGGGAAGAGGGTGAGTGTGCAGGGTGAGGGGGGTGGGGGTGGGAGATGCAGGGGATAAATGTATTCTCCAGGGGCTTTTTCAGGTAACATTATGTTTCTGAGATTCATCAGCACTGATGTGTTTCATTATAGTCAGTTCAGTTTTGCTGTTGTTGTTATATTCCACTGTGTGAATTGACTACAATTTTGTAATAGTTTTTTTTTTTTTTTTTTTTTTTCGTTGTACTAGCAGCATGAAGAAGTTCCCAGGCCAGGGATCAAACTGGAGCCACAGCACTGACAACACTGAATCCTTAACTACTAGGTCACCATGGAACTCCTGAATTGAGTACAATTTTTTTTTGGCTTCTCAGGGCATATGGAAGTTCCCAGGCTAGGAGTCGAATGGGAGCTACAGGTGCCAGCCTACACCACAGCCATAGCCACGCCAGATCCAAGCTGCATCTGCGACTTACACCACAGCTCACAGCAATGCTGGATCTTTAACCCACTGAGCAAGGCCAGGAATCAAATCCGCATCCTCATGGATACTAGTTGGACTTGTTTCCACTGAGCCACAACGGGAACTCATACAGTTTATTTACCGTTTTCCTGACGATGGGTGATTTCCAGTGTTTTAGTGTCTTGATGTTGCTATAAACAGTCTTGTCAATGTTTTTTGATGTCTATGTACAAAAATCTCTCTAGAGAATATACTAACAGCAGACAGAGGGTCAGCTTTACCAGATGACGCCAATTTGTTTCCAAAGTAGTTTCACCAGTTAATACAGTGTATGAGCTTCTTGTCAACACAATACTTTCAGACTTTAAAGTCTTTGTTCATCTGGTGGGCATACGATATTTATCTCATTGTCGTTTTAATATGCATTTCCCCATTACTAATGTGGTTAAACACATTTTCATACTCTTTTTTTTTTTTTTTTTTGCTTTTTAGGGCCTCACTCATGGCATATGGAGATTCCCAGGCTAGAGGTCAAATTGGAGCTACAGCTGCCAGCCTATACCACAGCCAAAGCAATGCCAGATCTGAGCCACCTCTGCGACCTATACCATAGCTCCCAGCAATGCCAGATCCTTAACCCAGTGAGCGAGGTCAGGGATCGAACCCGAGTCCTCGTGGGTACCAGTCGGATTCGTTAACCACTGAGCCATGATGGGAACTCCCGTTTTCATTCTCTTACTTGTCATTTGTGTTTCCTCTGTTGTGAAACATCCTGTTCAGAGTTTTTTTCTCTTTTTTAGCTTTCTTTTATTGATTATATTCAGATACTAACTGTATATTATTTCTGACAGCTTTTTTTTTTTTCTGTACCCAAGGCATGAGAAAGTTCCCGACACAGGGATCAAACCCTCACCACAGCAGTGACAACACTGGATCCTTAACCTGCTGAGCCACCAAGGAACTCCTCTGACAACTTTCTTTTCCCAACTTGCAGATTGTTTAAAAAATGTATATCTGTATGCTTTTAAAAGTTAAATCCTTGATTTTAGTGTAATTAATATTATCAGTCTTTCCTGTAGCTTCTGCTTTTTTGTTTGGGTGTGGCTGTCTTGTGCGGAAGTTCCTGGGCTAGGGATCAAATCTGTGCCACAGCAGCAACCTAGGTGCTACAGTGACAAAGCCACATCCTTAACATGCTGTGCCACAAGGGAACTCCTAGTTTGTGGTTTTTAAAAAGAAACAGTGTTAAAATATACATAACACAGGGAGTTCCTGCTGTGGTGTAGTGGGTTAAGGATCCAGTGCTGTTGCAGCTGTGGCATAGGTTGTAGTGGCAGCTCGGATCCAGTCCCTGGCCCAGGAACTTCCATATGCCACGGGTACAGCTGAAAACAGAAAAAGATATATACATAACACAAAATTTACTATTTTGAAGTGGACAGTTCAGTGACATTCACATTGGTGTGTAACCATCACCACTATCAATCCCCCTAGATGTTTCCGCTTTTTCTTAATGTCTTGTTTAAGAAATCCTTTGCTACATCAAGACTATCTATATATTTTTCCTAAATTCTTCGTTTTGCTATTCACATTTAGGTCATTAAATCATCTGGAATTGAACTTTGTGTGTAGGGGGAGGTAGGAAAAACAATCCCCTGCCAATAGCAATTGTCCCAGCCCCTATTAGAACTGTCCATCTTTTATCCCTTGGTTTGTACTGTGGACCTGTCACTTGCCATGTGTCTTCATAGGTGTGGGCTCATTTCTGAGTACTCTGTTCCAGTGGTTGATTTGTCTATTTCTGTGCCAAGATTATGTTGTCTTAAATTTTATGGAGTTATGATAAGCCTTCCATCTGCCTGAAATGCTGCTCTCCTAACGATACACATGAGTAAAGCCCTAATTTTCTTCTGGTGTCTGCTTCATGGTCACATTCTCAGCCAGCCTTCCCTGGCTGCCCTTTCTAAAATTTCAATGCCTCCTCCAAAAATTCAACATCCTCTCCTCTGCTTTATTTTTCAGCTTAGCAGTTCTTATTTAACAGAGTAATGTTACACTTCTATTATTTGTTTTCTCTCTTTCCCTCTAGAATATAAGCTTTATGAAGACAAGATTTCTTTTTCATCCCTCTTGTATCCCCAGCATTGAAAACTTTGCCTGGCACTTAGCAGGTGCTGTAAGTATTTCTGGAACAGGTCATATAATGTTGCTATATGGAAGGGTAACCCTCCCTCTCTGTTCTTTTCTGAGTCCTTAACCCACTATGCGGGACCAGGGCTCGCACCTGCATCCCAGAGTTCCAGAGGCACTGCTGCTCCTGTTGCGCCACAGCAGGAACTCTTTTATACTTGATTTTAAGATGTGCTTTTTCTCTACTTCTCTCTCTCTTTTTTTTTTTTTTTTTTTTTTTTTTGTCTTTTGTCCTTTTAGGGCCGCACCTACGGCATATGGAGGTGCCCAGGCTAGGGGTCTAACTGGAGCTGTTGTTGCCCACCTATGCCACCGCCACAGCAACGCCAGATCCAAGTCACGTCTGCAACCTACTCTATAGCTCATGGCAACGCCGGATCCTTAACCCACTGAGTGAGGCCAGGGATCGAACCCGAAACCTCGTGGTCCCTAGTTGGATTCGTTTCTGCTGCACCATGATGGGAACTCCATACTTCTCTCGCTTCTTGATGCTGGACTAATTAAAGCAATCTGAAACGAAGTGAGAAAGGATGAGGTTTTCGGTTCCTTCCCAGAGGTGGGCAGTGGAATGGAAAGTGCTGGATTGACACAATGCTGAACTCTGGCAACCAAGATGCATATACACTACAGGCCCGACCTCCCACCAAGGGGCTATTTAAATGTGCATTAGCTTTTCCAGGTCAGCCATCCTGCTGAAAAGCCTCTTGTCCCTCTGCTTTCCATGGCAAATGCAGCTGGCAGGACCCAAGCTTATAGTGTCCTCTCCGGGTGAAGAAACCTGCCACACCTTTGGTTTTTAAGGTGACACACCCCGCTCCGGGAAGGAATGAACACTTGCTTTGATTCACCAAGCATGGCGACTAAAATCTCTGCTGCGAGTGTGACATGCGACAGGACAGGACTCCTGGAGCTGGAGTCATCCAAGGGTGACAGCTGTGGGACAGCCTGTCGGCAGCTGGGTAGTGCCCAGGGCAGGCCCCGAGTTGAGCAGTGGTGATTCATGGAAATTCCATCAGAGACAGCACTCTGTGCTTTGTTCCAGGCTAAACTGGGGAGCCAAGTCACTTTGGAAGGAATGTGTACAAAGTTTTCATATGAGGACCTGACGTTTTATAGGGTGGAATCACATTTGATTCAAACCATCTGTTGAACATCAAGTTGAGCCTTTCCCTTTTTCATAGATCCCTCGTGTTCGACATCAGCTCAGTGTAATAAATCTTTGCTGAGGGCCAGGCACCAGGGTTATAGAGCCGAATGATACAGTGGTCCCTGTTTCGGAGATGATTCTGGTCAAGTGGAAGTAAAAGTTATACATTTATGTGTATTTTCCCTTCCCTGGTTGTGAGGCTGGGGTTGTGGTTTATGTGCATCACAGTTGCCAGAGCTGAGCATTGGGCCAATCATTTTGTTGATGAAATAAGCACACGAAGAACTCTCAGTGGTTTGCCAAGTACTTAACTGAGATGTATAACATCGTGGGTCACTGATACCATGTTACATAGATTCCTGTTGCAGTTGCCGAAAACACTGTTTGCGGTGAGATAGTGACCACAACTGTGGCTGGAGAAAAAATGAAGACGCTAAAATTGTTGGAATAGACACAGGCTGTTTTGTACTCCGAAGGTTAAAGTAGGTTCTTTAACACGATGAAAAGGCAGCTCTTATGTGACATGTTTAGTAAGCCATTGGTAATGCTAAACGTGAGCATATTTTCCCAATTGTCTCTGAAATGGTCCTAAAAGGATATTAATTATCTCATCTTTCAATTTGGAAGATGCTATGGTCAGCACTTTAGGGATCATAAAAATAAGACAGAGGCCCGTCCAAAGAGAGCTTAAAATCTGGTAGTGCTCCATAACCAGCTGCACACGTGTTCCCAAAGCTTTTGAAAGAGTGAACAACGTTGGCGTGTAGGTGCACTTTTCTGAGGAGTGCGTTCATGCAATCATCCAACGACTCATGTTCCCCAAAGATGAAGACCCTCGGTAGTAGGAGACAGCGGGAGACGGAGGTACTGGGGTGTCACACCAGGAGCAAGCCTGGTGGCATACGCAGAGGCTCAGCAGGATGGAGGAAGGTGGCATCTGACTTCTGAATTCCTGAAGGGCAGGCAGGGTTCCAGCAGGAGAGAGGGTTCGGCTTCTTGAAGTGGGGAGATCACCACGGGAGAGACACAAGGTAGGGAGTGCAAGGCTGCTTTGGGGAAGAGCTGGCAGTTCAGACCATAAGCTGGGGTGCAGCTCTAGGCAATAAAGTAATCAAGTCTTGGGGCCATGCTGTGGGAAGCCTTCAAATGTTTCTTGAATTGGGAGTTCTCATCATGGGTCAGGGGAAACCAATCAGACTAGTATCCATGAGGATGTGGGTTGGATCTCTGGCCTCACTCAGTAGGTTAAAGATCTGACATTGCCGTGAGCTGTGGCGAAGTTCACAGACACAGCTGAGAGCCTGCATTGCTGTGGCTATGGCCTAGGCTGGCAGTTGTAGCTACGATTTGACCCCTAGCCTGGGAACTTCCATATGCCATAGGTGTGGCCCTAAGAAGAAAAAAAAAGTTTCTTGAATTGAAATTAATATAGAATTTTCTGTAAAATTAAATTAGAACTTTAAAAATACTATCAGGAGTTCCCTGGTGGCTCAGTGGTTTAAGGATCCAGCATTGCCACTGTTGTGCTTCAGGTCACTGCTGTGGCACAGGTTTGATCCCTGGCCCCCAAACTTCTGTATGCTGCAGCCGAGGCAAAAAAAAAAAAAATGTTTAAGAAAATACCATCAAGTGTTCCATGGCCCCGTCTGAGCTTGAGTAAGCATTTTTATGTTTGCAATAGACTAATTTTTTAATTGTCCAAAGAAGTATTTAATATCAGCTGTCACAGAAAAAGGGCCAGTTTAAGACCAGGCTGAAGTAAAGCCAAGAAAAGTGAAATAAAACAAGAACAGCACAGAGGGACAGTCTTGCACCTAAAATTCTGATGGCAACGGACAACATATGCCTAGATTATTATTATTTCTTTATGGCCGCAGCCATGAAATATGGAAGTTCCTGGGCCAGGGATCGAATCCGAGCCTGGCTAGGGCAATGCCAGATCCGTTAACCTTGAGCTGGGCAGGGGATCAAACCACTGCCTCTGCAGGATCCTTAACCCACTTCCCCACAACCAGTGGGAACTCCCACATGCCTAAATTGTAAGAGGATAGAAGAGGGATTCATGGGGAGGAGTTGCAGAGGGCAGCCTACTTGCAGTAGTCAGAAGCACTGCAGAAAACTGTAATGCTATTTTGTTACAAACTGGGATCACATGACATACATGGTTTTAGTATTCTGCTCTGTTAACCTCATAGCAACCCGAACATTTTCCCCAGGTCATTTCTTCAAAAACATGTATACTTTGAAAGCCTGTGTAATGTCTCATGATGTGAATATGCCCAGTGAAGTTATTTGGTCAAGGTCCTTTCAGGGCTCATAATAAATATAATTATAGCATACTCCAGAATTATGGCACCACAGTCAATTCCCATGTGAGTTCATCATACTGTGCTCTGCCCAATACTGAGTATTTTCATTGTAAAATCGGCCAGTTTTTAAATTAGGTTAATTCTTTTGGCTGTACCTGTGGCATATGGATGTTCCTGGGCCAGCTATTGAACTGGCGTCACAGCAGTGACCCAAGCCACTGCAGTGACAATGCTGGGTCCTTAACCTGCTGCTCCACAAGAGAACTCCTGTAAAATCTGCCAATTTTGTAGTAGAAATTTTCTTTCATGCCAATAATAAACATTTTTTTCACATTTTATCATTAGTTATTTTGCCTATGGGTTATTTATTGCTATTCTTTTTCCATTTGTGTCTTATGATTTTTCCCAGTTAATTTACATAAGTTTTTTACATGGTATTAGCCTTTTTCTTTTTTTTGTTTTTTTTTGGTCTTCTGTCTTTTTAGGGCCGCACCTGAAGCATATGGAGTTTTCTAGGCTAGGGGTTGAATGGGAGCTGCAGCTGCTGGCCTACGCCATAGCCACAGCAACACAGGATTCAAGCCACATCTGCAACCTACACCACAGCTCTGGGCAACACCAGATCCTTAACCCACTGAGCAAGGCCAGAGATTGAACCCGAACACTAATGGATACTAGTTGGGTTTGTAGTCCCCTGAACCACTACAGGAATTCCCCCAAATTTTATGTTTTTATAGTCAGATCTTTAGATACTTTTAAAAAAAAATTTAAAAAAAATTTTTATGGTTGCACCTGAAGCACATGTAAGTTCCCAGGCTGGTGGTCAAACTGGAACTGCAGCTTCAGATTGTGCCAAGCCACGGAAACACCAGATCCGAGGGGCATCTGTGACCTACATCACGAGTTGTGGCAATGACAGATCCTTAACCCACTGAGAGAGGCCAGGGATCCAACCCACATCCTCACGGAGACTATGTTGAATCCTAACCCACTGAGCCACAATGGGATATTTAAATTCCTTCTCTATCCAGAGATCAGAATAACATTCATATAAATGTTTTTACGGTCTGTGATCAAGGTTTTTTTCAGGCAGTCCTTATGCTTTCAGGTGTCTTCATCAGACCAGGTGGTATTATTTATGTGTCTGATGCAAGAAGGAATTAAGGTGAGGAATGGTATGTTAGTGGAATTGGCACAGCCTGGTGGTTAGCACTGTGGTGCTTGCAGTGTCTCCCAGACTTTGAATCTAGCTCTCCCACTTACTATGTGATCTTTATGTCACTTAGCGTCTCTGTTCTAGGTTTCCTTATCTTTCAAATGGGTTAATAATAGAACCAACTTCAGATGGTTATTGGAATAAAATGAATTGATCTGTTAAGTTCCTTAGAGCAAGTCCTGGTGGAGGCTGGATAGGTGCTCTGAAGCTTGACATTGTTTCAGTACAGTTGGCATTTCTAAAATTTTAAACATTTCAGAGCGCTCCTCACCTCCCATCTTTACTAGAGCCTGCCACTGCTACTTTGGTAAGCGAGACACGCCCGCCCCCTGGAGGCCTCAAGTGAAGTTTATTTCCCGCTCTGGAAAAGTGTCTAGAGCACATCGCGGAGCTGGTGTGGCTCCCAGCTTGCAGCCGCAGATCCACTTTCTCCTCAGGGTTTTGCACCTGCTCGCCTCTGCGCCTCATTTGTAGACCCGGAGCAACTTCCGTATGCACGCATGCACTCATTCATTCCAGCTCACTTCAGATCCAGCTCACTCCAGACACTCTGCGGGGCGCTCGCCGTGCACGAGTCGTTGGTGGGGAGTGCACTGGGCATAGAACCCGACCGCGTGGGGGCTGCCGTCCATGAGAAAAAAGATTAGGTGTTGTACGGAGATGGGCAAGTTCCTGCTTTCGCGTCTGTACAACCGGGGCCACACGACCCTCCTTACAGGGTTCCTGGAAGATTGACCAGAGTCCCTAAGCAGGGGGCGGGTGCAGGAGGACCGCGCCGCCGGGTGGATGCGCGCTCGGCCCCGCCCTCAGCGCTCGCCCGCTCCAGGTCGGGCCGCTTCCCAGCTTCTCCTCTCTAGAGCTAGCGGTTCCACGCACGGGGAGCACAGCCCAAGACACGTGAAACGTTTTTAACCTGCTGCAACGATCCCGTCTACACCCAGCACCGCACAGAGCATGCGCAGGCCCGCGCATGGGCGGGACCTCGGAGGGAGGGCCTGGGGCCCAGCAACTTCCGCTTCCGGCCCCATATGAACTCTCCCGCCACTCGGGAAAAGCGGTTGTTTGGGTTTGTTCGGCTTCACGTTTGCTGTGGTTGCAGGTTAGAGGCACCACCGCGGGTTTAGGGCGGGCAGCAATCCTGGTGTGGAGGCTTGCTAGTCTGGAAAAGGGACGAGAGCTTTGGGGCGACGGGCGCCGAGGGCGGGTATAGGGTATGGGTCGCTCATCAGTGTCCCCGGGGCTGATTGACCGCCCGGGGATGGGGGGAAGGGGAGGGGGCGGGGTCTTCGCTGGGTTCCTGGGGATGCTGCTGAGGGGGGGGGGACTGCTGAAGATGCTCTGAGGGGGGCTGCTGAGGGGCGCTGATTGGGGGTGCAGCTGAGGATGCTGTTGAAGATACTGCTGAGGGGGGCTGATAGGAGGGCTACTGAGGATGCTTCTGAGGGGGGCTGCTGAGGAGGGTTCCGACACCCGTAACTCCAAAGATCGCTGTCTGTCTGCCAGGGTCCTAAGGTGGGAAGCGGATAGCTGGACCCGGTCCACTGAGGCTCGGTAGCCAGAATCAACCCTGGTTTCCTCCAATTCAGGACTGCAACTCCCATGAATTCTTGGGACGGCAAAGACCTAAGGGTGGTGGCACACAGTCCTCTAAGTGACCAGGCAGCGTCATCTGACATTGATGTTGCTGGAAGTCAGGACCACTGCCTGTGTCTCCTCAGCTCACACCGCTTTCCCACCGGCTTTACACAGGTGTTACAGATGTGTTGTGGAAAGGGTGGAACACACAGAAGACGTGACTCAGGGATGCTACTGTTAACACTTTGCGCATGCTTCAACTCAGCTATCTTCCCCTCTGTGCATGTGGAGTTATTTTTGCATTTTTGTTTCTAACTCCACTTTCAATCATTTTAACTTTTTTTTTTTGCTTTCTTCCAAGGTACCAAGATGGAGTTTTTTGGAGGAAAGCGGAGGAAACTGAGGTTGGCAGATGACCAAAGGAATGCTTGCTATCCACATAGCCTTCAGTTTTATTTGCAACCACCTTCTGAAAACATATCTTTGACAGAGTTTGAAAACTTGGCTTTTGAGAGACTTAAGTGTGAGTGATTTGAGTTTGAATTTATATATTCTTTTTAAAAAATTTTTATTTTATGACTGCACCTGTGGCATATTGAAGTTCCCAGGCCAGAGATTGAATCTGAGTTGCAGGTGTGACCTACACTACAGCTGTGGCAATGCTGAATTCTTTAACTCGCTGTACCAGGCTGGGGGTTGAACCTACACCTCTGCAGAGACCTGAGCCACTACAGTCACGTTCTTAACCCACTGTACCACAGTGGGAACTCTGGATTTATATATTCTTGAGAACCTCATGCTTTGTGGGACTGAATTAGAATAATTTCATTTCCATTCGACACATTTATTGAGGATTTTCTATTGAGATTTTACTGTTCATTCTTTATTCACTGTACTGTGTGTATTTATTGAGTGCCACTATATTTTAGGTGACAGGGATTTTGAGCTGAATAATATAATTCTCACCTTTGTTGAAGCTGTATTCTAGTTCATGAAGATGGACATCCATAATAATAATTATAGTTTAGTATTTTAAGTGCTCTAGTAGAGGGAAATAATAGTGCCATTGAAACATAGAAGTGGGAATGATTAGTGCAGTCTGACTAAGACTTCTTACTAGAAGTTGAAATGTGATCTGGACCTTGAAGGATGAGCAGAAATTTCTCAGCAGAGAAGTGAAGGGCTTTTCCAAGCTGAGATAATAGCCTGTATGAAGGCTTGGAGGCATGAGAGAGAATGTCACATGTGAGGGAACAGTGACAAGTTTAGGGTGCATGGTAAAGTAGGATAACCAAGGGCATTTTGTGCCGAGCTAATGGCATAATGTTGGAGTGTAAGAAGTATGTAGCAATTGTACAGAGGGCTTAATTATTTTCCGTGTGTTGAAGAAAGAAAGAAGTTAGGTGTGCTGATACAGAGGGGGGCCATGGCAGGGGGTGGTTGCGGATCTCAGTACCTGTTTGTTGAAAGAAAGTGAAGGCTGAAGGTGAGGGATAGTAGGTTTGGGGAAGCTCAGCAGTGTCAGGTGAAGGTGAGGGAGAGTGGGTTTGGGGAAGCTCAGCAGTGTCAGGTGAAGGCGAGGGAGAGCGGGTTTGGGAAGCTCAGCAGTGTCAGATGCTTCATAGAGGTTAGATGATTGAAGAGCATCCTTTGGGCTTGGCATTTGAGAAATGAGATGGTAAGGCAGTGACAGTGGCAGTGATAAGAAGGTAGAGATTTAAGGGATGCCATGGCAGTATGATTGACAGAATTTGGTGACTGCTGGGGATGGGGGAGTCGTGGGGTTGACTGAAATTCCTGCCCCGATGGTCGGGTAGAGGCGGCTTGGGTTGCAGGAAGAGGAGTGGGCTACCATAAGACTGTGCTACCTGTGAGACGTGGATTTATGTTTATGATTCATTTTAGAAGTTTTTTGATCTCGAATTAAATATTCTCTTTTTGAAGGAGTTCTTCCGGGGCTCAGAGGGTTAAGGTCTTGGTGTTGTCCCTGCTATGGTGTGGGTTTGATTGGATCTTCCACATGCCCTAGGTGTGGCCAAAAAAAAAAAAAGCCTCTTTTCATACTGATGGAAGAATTCCCCTGAGGAAGGGTTGATAGGGGCTTCAGGAGCCTGAACAGTAGGTAGCATCAAGTCAGAATGATTCATTTGGGTGATGGGAGGGCCCTGCTTCTTCTCCGTTGTGTCTCCTCCTCTGCTTCTTCAGGAAGGGAGGACCATGTTTTTCTGAGTCTGCTGAGTTGGTGAAGCGGACTCCCTCACAGACTCCCCACACTGGGGGTGCATACGCCGACAGGCTTCTGCCTCCCTCAGCAGTGGCGCTCTGAGCAGCTGCCGCCGTCCCCCATGGTTGAGAATCCCTGGTGTGAGATTATGCTGTGTGATGTGGGTATTCTCTGCACATGGTTGGAGATTATCCTCTTATGTATAATTTATATCATGTACTTACAGAAAATAAAGCTTAAATACTGTCATCTTTTATAAACAAGTAATTGTGGAATTGCTATTCATAAATTTTGTCTTGGATTTAGTTTTTTAAAATTTACTTTGCATTTATACTTTTTTTCCTTTTCTTCTGTTTTAAAATTTTTTTAGTGCTAAAATCAGTTGAGAATCTTGGTGTGAGCTATGTGAAAGGAACCGAGCAGTACCAGAGCAAGCTGGAGGCTGAGCTTCGGAAGCTCAAGTTTTCCTACAGAGTAAGTAAAGGAGAGAAAAAATGGGATTTCCCATTGTGGTTCAGTGGGTTATGAACCAAACTAGTAACCATGAGGATGCCAGTACAATCCCTGGCCTCGATTAGTGGGTTAAGGATGTGGCATTGCTGTGAGTTGTGGTATAGGCTGGCAGCTGCAGCCCTGATTCAACCTCTAGACTAGGGACTTCCGTATGGTGCAGATATGGTCCTAAAAAGACAGAGAGAGAGAAAGGAAATGGTCCTTTGGTTTGTGTTTATCTATGTACTGGGAGTCAGTTGTGGGACAGGTCTTGTGTTAGGCACAGGGCTTTAAAAAAGACCCTGCCTGATGATACCTGAAGTCCACTCGGGTGACTGACATGCAGTCAGATGACTCCAGAGTGGCAGGACTTCTCGACTTCAGCCTCCGGGTGTTCAGGTCCTGGTGATTCCTTGGTGCATTTAGGGGCTCGCTAGCATCTCTGGCTTCTACCCAATCCCTGTCTCCAGATGTTGCCAGCTGTGCCCCTCCAGTACAAGTGATGGATGTTGCTCTTGAGAGTAGTCCAGGAACTCCAGCGCACAGAGAATTAGCTCAGGTGGGGGTGCTGGATGGATGGACCCAGTCTTGATGGATGTTGTCTGATTTTTATTTTGGGGAGGTGATTACCAACAGCAGATTGACAGGATCGTGTCTGGTGGGTAAAAGCAGTTAGGAGCCTGGTAAGAGTGGATTGAGTGGAGGGAAGAGAGTAAGAAGGTAGAATTGGAAGAGCTTAGTGAGGGACTGTGGGGAGAAGGAGAGGAGGGTTCCGAATGATCCCGGGTTTCTGGTTAGGACAGGCTGGTGGATGGTGATGGTAGGCAAGTCTAATTGGAAGGAAGACGCTGAGTTTAGTTCTCGACATGACTTTGAGGTACTTGTGGAGCTGGCTAGGGGACAGTCGGGTATGCACACAGATCTGCACTTGGGGATGGCTGGGTGGGAGGGCACCTTCAGGAGGAAGTGGGCACAGGAGAGAGCCACTGGCAAACATTCGAGTGAGGAGGGAAGGTGATGGAGGATAGGGTGTGAGGACTACCGACCTTCCAGTGGATGGAAAGGGAGGGCGATTGAGCAGCAGCTGCCTGAGAGGTGGGAGGTCAGCCAGGAGGAGGGTGGCCTGGGGGCCAAGGAAGCTGGAGGTTCAGTACTAGTGATTGTGGTGCAGGTGATGCTTCCATGGGAAAAACCACGGCAGATGTTCACAGTATCCTTACCGTGTCCCAGAGTTTGTTGTGAGTGCATTACAGCTATTAACCCATCTAGTCCAGAGAGCAGTCTTAGGTGGGGTGGGTACTGTTACTGCCCCTGTTTTGTAGACAAGGAGGCTGCCTTATGGGTTGGCTGGGTAACTTGCCCAAGCTTGTGAGATCTGAATCTGGACATCATGTCCTGTCTGCCCAATTTCAGAAACCTAAGCCAGAGCCAGGAAGATGAATTGTGCAGAATGGATGGGACTTGTCAGCGGGGTGGACTTTGTGATAGAGGCAGAGAGAGAGGTGCATATAGAACCGTCCTCTTCTAACATGATTAGCTGAAAAGACCGGGGAAATGGGGCTGAACATAGATCTGAGGGAAAAAGGGAAGATGCTCTCTCTCACACACACTAGGAGGTCCTCAAACACATTTACAAGCTGAGCAGAAAGATCCAGAAGGGAAAGAAGAGGAGAAGAGCTTGAAGGTACTTTGAGGGAGCATTTGATAAAACCAGGGTGCTTGGGAGGCAGGAGCAGGTACCAGGGTTTAGGTGAGGGGATTGCTTTATGTAGGCTTGTGGGGGGGGTGGTGCAGAATTATTTAGGAGGGAGGAGAGGGTAGCACACACATGTGGCAGGAGCTTGGAGCTGAAGGAGTTGGCCTGGTGGCCTTTATCTTCTGTAAAGTGGGTGAGGTCATCTGATGAGAGAGGAGCGGGGTGTTGAGGGAATGGGGCCACCTGGTGAGGTTGACATGGCTTTGCCAAGACAGGAGAAGAGGGATGATTGTGTGTCAGATCCCAGCTCTGGGGCTTATAAGCTTTGTGACCCTGGACAGAACTAACTTTCTCATATTTCAGTTTTCTTGTCTTTATTTATTTATTTATTTTTTAATGGCCACACCCATGGCATGTGGAAATTCCCCGGCCAGGGACTGAACCAGCGCCTCCCAGCTACCCAAACTGCTGCGGTTGGATTCTTAGCCCACTGTGCTACAGCGGGAACTTGTCCATTTCCTTGTCTTTAAAAGAGGGATATAGTGGTGCCTACCTCCTTGAAGGTTTCAAAGGTCACTGGACTCTAAAAATGCTTATAATGGTGCCTGGTACCTGGGAAGTGCTTGGGGCCTGTTTTCTCTGTAATGAATTGAATAAGGGTTCCTTGAATTGAATAAAGGTCCAGTTGAGGTTAGAGGCTGTAAATTTTTAATGTTCCAAATTCTTGTCATTGTATATTTTTTTCCTTGAGGTTCTCAGTGTTTTGAGAACAGGACTACAGAGTAGCTCTGGATTTATTTAGAACCTAGGTTTTGCCAAATGCTTGACAATGAATGCAGGTGAGAGGTAAGAAGTGATTGAGGAGGTGAGTGCCCTGGGTGTTGGCTGGATGAGAAGAAAAGGTCAGAGGAGTTGTTGGGAAGAAAATAGTGGGGTCCACACCCAGGAGGTTTTGCTTTCACCTGATTCCTAACCTACATTAAATGATACTGTGGAAGGCATATTTTGAAATTTATGTTATTGAAACTCTTACTTTACCATTGGCTTATGCTGACTCTTTGTTTCTTTATGCCTTTTACCATTCTGATGCATTTATTTTCTTCATGTGCCATTATTTTTAAGGAAAACTTGGAAGATGAGTATGAGCCACGAAGAAGAGATCACATCTCGCACTTTATTCTGCGCCTTGCTTACTGCCAGTCGTGAGTATACATCTGTCCTCTTGCAGTCAGCTTTGACATCTCGGGTCATAAACTGGTACCGGGGGGCTGGCAGGTATCGTACTGAACATAGGAGATCTCAGAGTAACCTCAGAACTGAGCACTGTTGCAGCAGATTGTTTGAAACAAGTTGTTTACTAAAAATAGCAAAAAATTTTAATTGCAGAATTTTATCGAAATACTTTAACTTTATGGGGGAGACTCTACATTTGGGATTTAAAATTGGAAGAGATTTCATTAGGAACAAGGACTTTTGATATTTTTTTCCCTGGAAAAAAAGTGGAGCTGTTTATAAGAAGTAATTAATCAAACACACACATACTAGAGTCTGCACAGGTTTTTAGAAGTTGAGATGGATTGACCAGGGCTCATTAGATTAAGATCTTTTCCTTTGGTGGTTGGTTTCTTATAAGTCAATAGTGCCACCCAGAGGGAGGAGAAGTTAGTGTTTTTGTTTTGTTTTGTTCTTTGTTTTTTTGTTTTTTTTTTTTTGTAAAAACTTTTTTCCTGTATTAATTTTGGCTAAACTGTATATTTGTTATTTTTCTTTCCTGTTTCTTTTTGGTAATAGGCTTATCAAATGGGAATCTTGAATTGTTTGCTATCCCAAGATAATAACTGAGAAGTTATTGACCAACTTTGGTCCTAGTTTTTCTTTTCTAAAAAAGCATATGCAGGGAGTTCCCGCCATGGCTCAGTGGTTAATGAACCTGACTAGTTTTCATGAGGATGTGGGTTTGATCCCTGGCCTCGCTTGGTGGGTTGAGGAACCCATGTTGCCATGAGCTGTGGTATGGGTCGCAGAATGGCTCGGATTCTACATTGCTATGACTGTGTTGTAGGCTGGCAGCTGTAGCTCTGATTCGACCCCTAGCCTGGGAATCTTCATATACCACTGGTGTGGCCCTAAAAAGACCAAAGACCAAAAAAAAAAAAAAAAAAAAGCATATGTAGTTTTTACAGTAAACAAATTGCTGACAGTATGAAAGTCATTTGGGGGAAGAAAACTAAATTGTATTTTACATGCAGTAGCGTAATTATTTTACGACAGTAATGCACATTATATATCTGTTTTATAACTTATTATAAAAGTTGGCTTTAAAAAAATTGAGGTATGTTAGTGGATGTTAAATTTTGTGAAATTATAAAACTATAAAGCTGTAAGTAACATTTACTTTGCAAAATTTATCTGATCAAAATCTATTCAGAGATAAAGTTACCTTAGAAAACTTTGATGCTGGAATTCCCTGGTGGCACAGTGGGTTAAGGATCCTTTGGTGTCACTGCTGTGGCTCTTGTTACTGCTGTTTTTTGGGTTCTGTCCCTGGCCTGGGAACTTCCACATGCCATGGTGCAGCCAAAAAAACAAATTTTGGAGTTCCCGTCATGGCTCAGTGGAAATGAATCTGACTAGCATCCATGAGGACACAGGTTTGATCCCTCGCCTCTCTCAGTGGGTTAAGGATCCATCGTTGCCATGAGCTGTGGTGTAGGTTGCAGATGCGGCTCGGATCTGGCATTGGTGTGGCTATGGTAAGTGTAGGCTAGCAGCTACAGCTCCGATTCAGCCCCTAGCCTAGGAACCTCCATAGGCCACAGGTGTGGCCCTAAAAAGACACAAAAACTCCAACAAAACAAATTTTGGTGTTTATTTGGCATTGATGAAATCATCTCAGACAGAGACAGGGAATACCCCATTTTCTAAAGTAAATGACTATTTTGTGATTGCATTAAACGCAGTACATTATTTTCTTTTAGGCTATTTGATGATGCAGCTAGGCTTGAAGTATTCTGTATTTAATTCTTTAATGTTCATAACACCTTTCTCCCCCATATTCTGATCACCCCTGGAAGATTGTGGCATGTAGTACATACTCAGCTTTTTCCACAACGGAGGACTTGTATGCTTTTAATTCCTATGCATTGGCCTCTTACTCCTGTTTGGATATTTCATAGAAAAGTCTTGGATTTAATAATCAGTAGGCTTTTAAAATAATCATTGGACTTTTCATTTATACTTAAAATTTTCTTGTCTTTATTTCAGTGAAGATCTTAGGCGCTGGTTCATTCAACAAGAAATGGATCTCCTTCGATTTCGATTCCATATTTTACCCAAGGACAAAGTTCAGAGTTTCTTAAAGGACAGCCATTTGCAGTTTGAGGCTGTGAGTATGTTTTTACAGTCATTTCCAGTAGTTATCACCATTCATCCTTCCCTGTTACCGTAGGTGCTGGTGTTAATGTGTCGAGTTTGTTCTCTTTACATTTTCTTCACA
The DNA here is from genome assembly GCF_054392235.1 of Sus scrofa. Lineage (NCBI taxonomy): Eukaryota > Metazoa > Chordata > Mammalia > Artiodactyla > Suidae > Sus > Sus scrofa. The sequence goes on along the minus strand of NC_139389.1, from coordinate 37,107,326 downwards.
AGTACCCTCCTGAAAGAGTAGCTCTTGGCTTTGCACAGCAGTGAACTTTTCCTTCCTGTGACTGGAAGAAAAGGGGCTCCTTTGTACCAGAGCCTCATCTTTAGTTGCTTTATTAAATATGTGATTTATGAAAGCACTGAAAGGTTTAACTTATAAAAGTTCATCTTTAACCAGAATCTTCCAGGCCCCAAATTTGAAGCTAATAATGTTCTTAAGAAAACAGAGAAGTCGGTGTTTTTGTTGTGGCTCATCAGAAACGAATCTGACCAGCATCCATGAGGACGTAGGTTCGCTCCTGGCATTGCTCAGTGGGTTAAGGATCTGGCCATTGCTGTGGCTCTGGCTTAGGCCAGCAGCTGCAGCTCTGATTTAACCCCTAGCCTGGTAACCTCCATTGGGCGTGGCCCTAAAAAGACAAAACCCCAAAAAACAGAGAAGTGGTAATTATTTCCAACAGTGAGGTTTGGGGTGTGGGGTAAGACTTTATTTTCAAAATCAATTGTCAGTAAAATCTTTGAATAGTTTGAAAATACGATTTTGTAGACAAATCTGAATGAGTTACATGTAGTAATTATATAAAAAAGAAGAAATGTCTGACATATTTTATGGGGATAATTATTGTGGGTGAAAATAGAATTTATGTTTTGTATGTGTGTCTGTGCTGCAGTAGGAAGGTAGAAAAATTCTGTTTTTGGAAAACGTAGGCGGTGGGATGGTAGTTGGTTGGTTGAGACTCCATTTCGGGGTTAGAATGGGCAACTCAAGACCAAATAAACAAGTAGGCATTGGCGTAGGTGAAGGACCTTGTCCTGTGAGAAGCGGCTGTGCCGAGGTAGCAGGAACCAGCGTGGGTTATTGAGTTGGGGGAGGAGGCTGCGCGAAGGGAAGTGAATAAACCTTTGGTGGACACTTAGTGTCTGTTATGTTCGAGAGAGACACTTTCCAGTTTCTCTAACTTCTCCGAGCCCCATGAGGTTTTTAAATAATAACTACCTGGGCAGAGAAAAGCGTCAGTCCCAGAGCCATCTCACCCAAATGCCAGGCATTTTCCTCTTTGCTTAGAACGCTGATCTTTAGTCAAGTCCATTATGACTAATATCAGTTACAGTTATTTTGTTCTTTCATACTAATTTTTTTTAAGCTGTTGTTGAAATGATGGTTTTATTAGATCATAGAGAAAGAGTGTTTGTGAGAAGTTTTACTCTTTATTCTCGATTGTTTCGATAGGTTAAGTAGAATTTTTTTTTAAGCCAAAACCATGTTTCTTTTTTTAAAAACCTCTTGGTGAAGTAGCCCATCTACAGAAAAGAGCACAGATCATAACTGCAGCTCTGTGAAGCAGCACAAAGTAAACATTACCGAGGTTAAGAAGTAGAACTTTGTTGTCACCCTGTGCTCCCTTGTGCCTCCCCCCATTTCCAACCTCTGTCTTCCTCCTGATAGCTACTATTCTGGGTTTAGTATCATAAATAAATTTTGCCTGTTTTTAAACTTTATGTAAATAGTATTACATGCTCTGTCCCCTGCTGCCCCCGCAAGCTTTGTTGAGATATAGTGGACACGTTAAAGTTACATAGTTTCAGGTATACAGTGTGATGATTTGATACATATGTAAGCTGTGAAATCTTTCCCACAATAAGGGTGGTTAGCACATCCTTCACCTCACTAGGGTACCATTTTGTTGTTGCTATGGTGAGTGTTTAGAAGCTACTCTTCTAGCAGCTTTCAAGTATACAGTACAGAATCATTGGCTACAGTCCCCATGCTGTACCTTCGGTCTCTGGAACTTTTCCTCTTGTAACTGGTTGTTTCTACCCTTTAACCAGCATTTCCTTGTCTTCTCTGCTGCTCGTCCCTGGCGGCTACTGTTCTACTCTCTGTTTCTAAATTTGACTTTTTTATTTTATTTATTTATTTATTTTTGGTCTTTTAGGGTTGCACCCACAACATATGGAAGTTCCCAGACTAGAGGTCAAAAAGCAGCTGCCACAACAACACTGGATCTGAGCCATGTCTGCAACCCATACCACAGGTCACAGCAATGCTGGATCCTTAACCCACTGAGTGAGGCCAGGGATCAAACCTGCATCCTCATGGATACTAGTTGGGTTTGTTACCACTGTGCCACCACAGGAACTCCTTCTTTGTTCATTTTTTGTTTGTCTTTTTAGTGAGTGTTAAGAATTCTTTACATATTATGAGTACAAGTCCATTATACTTTATATGATTTACAAATGTTTTCTGCCATCTTGAGGAATGTCATTTCATTTTCTTAATAGGGTCATTTGCAACACAAAGTTTTTAAATTTAGATAAAGTCTAATTATCTGTTTAATTCTTTTGTCACTTGTGCTTTTGTTGTTGGGTCTGAGAAGAATTTGCCTAATGGAAGTTCGTGAGGATTTAGTCTTGTGGTTTTCTCTAAGAGTTTTATAGTTTTGATCTTTACATTTAGGTCTGTTTACATTTCGGGTTAAATTCTGTGTACGGTATGAAGTAGCGGTCTAGCTTCATTCTTTTGCATGTGGATATCAAGTTGTCTCAGGATCATTTGTTGAAATGGCTATTCTTTCCTCTATGAAATGGCTATTCTTTGCTCTCCTCAAGTCTTTTCGTGCTTGTCAAGTCAGTTGACCATAAATTGGTTTATTCCTGGACTTGTGATTTTTTTATTTTGAGCTGTATGTCTCTCTTATGTCAGTACTGTGTGGTCCTGAATCTTGTTACCATAGTTTTGTAATAAGATTTAAAATAGAGAAGTCAGTCTTCTCACTTTATTCTTTTTCAGGATTATTTTTGCAGTTCTGGGTTCCTTGCATTTTATCAATTTTAGGATCAATTTATCAATTTCTACCAATAAGCCAGCTGGGATTCAGGTTAGGATTATGAGGACTAAGTAGATACAGTTGGGCAGTATTACGGTCTTAATAAGCCTGATCCATGAACGTGGGATGTTTTTCTGTTTTTTGAGATCTTTAATTTTTCAGCAAAATTGTGTACTTCTTTTGCTGAGTTTATACTTAAGTATTTTATTCTTTCTTTTTTCTTTATTATTATTATTATTAAAGTATAGTTGATTTACAATGTCTTGTCAAGTTCTGTTGTACAACAAAGTGACCCAATCACACACATTTCCCTGTGCTGTCCAGTAGGATCCCGTTGCCCATCCATACCAAATATAACAGTTTGCATCCAAAAAACCCCCAAAATGCTCATCCATCCCACTCCCTCCCCTTCCTCCCTGAACCCCAAGTCTGCTCTTCTCGGCCATGATCTGTTTCTGTTTTTCGTTTGTTTGTTATTGTCATGTTAGGATCATCTGTTCTGTATTTTAGATTCCACAAATAACTGATATTGTATGATATTTGTCTTTTTCTTTCTGACTTACCTCACTTAGTATGAGACTCTCTAGATCCATCCATGTTGCTGCAAATAGCATTAGTTTGTCTTTTTTATGATGGAGTAATATTCCATTGTATATATGTACCACATCTTCTTAATCCATTTATCTGTCGATGGACATTTAGGTTGTTTCCATGTCTTGGCTGTTGTGAATAGTGCTGAACATAGGAGTGCATGTGTCTTTTTAAATGAAAGTTGTCTATATATATGCCCAGCAGTGGAATTGCTGGATCATATGGTAGGTAGCTCTATTTAGTTTCTTGAGGTCCCTCCATACTGTTTTCCATAGTGTTGTACCAATTTACATTCCCACCAGTGGTGAAGGAGGGTACCTTTTTTTCCATACCCTCTTCAGCATTTGGTATTTGTTAACTTGTTAATGATGGCCCTTTTGATTTGCATTTCTCTAATAATTAGTAATATTGAGCATTTTTTCATGAGCTTGTTGGCTATCTGTATGTCTTTGGAGAGATGTCTGTTTAGAGCTTCTGCCCACTTTTCAGTTGAGTTTTTGGTTTTTTTTGGTTGTTGTTGAGTTGCACGAGTTGTTTGTATATTTTGGAGATTGGGTCCTTGTCTGTTGCATCATTGGCAAAGATTTTCTCCCATTTTGTGGGTTGTCTTTTCATTTTTTAAATGGTTTTCTTTGCTGTGCAAAAGCCTTCGAGTTTGATTAGGTCCCATTGGTTTATTTGTGTCTTTATTATCATTATTCTAGGAGGTGGATGAAATAAGATGTTGCTGTGATTGATGTCAAAGAGCATTCTGCCTATATTTTCCTCTAGGAGTTTTACAGTGTCTGGCCTTATGTTTCATCCACTTTGTGAGTTTATTTTTGTAAATGGTGTTAGATAGTGTTCTACTTTCATTTTTTTACCTGTGTCTTCCCGGTATTATTGAAGAGGCTGTTTTCTTCCACTGTATGTTCTGTTCTCCTTTGTCATAGATTAGTTGACCATAGGTACTTGAGTTTATGTCTGGGCTTTCTATCCTGTTCCATTGGTCTATATTTCTGTTTTTGTGCCAGTACCATATTGTTTTGATGACTGTAGCTTTGTAGTGTTGTCTAAAGTCAGGAAGTTGGTTCCTCCATTTTCCTTTTTCTTTTTCAATATTGCTTTGGCTATTTGGGGTCTCCTGTGTTTCCCTACAAATTTTAAAATATTCTGTTCTAGTTCTGTGAAGAATGTCTTTGGTAATTTGATTGGGGATGCATTGAATCTGTAGATTGTCTTGTAGTATAGTCATTTTGACAATATTGATCCAATCCAAGAGCATGGTATAGCTTTCCTTGATTCTTCCAGTCCAGGAGCATTCCATCTGTTTGTGTCATCTTTGATTTCTTTCATCAACGTTTGAATAGTTTTCAAAATATAGGCCTTTTGTCTCTTTAGGTAGGTTTATTCCTAGGTATCTTATTCTTTTTGGTGTGATTTTAAATGGGATATTTTCTCTGATTTCCTTTTCTGATCTTTCATTATTAGTATAAAGAAATGCAATTGATTTCTGTGTATTAATTTTGTAGTCTGCAACTTTGCCAAATTCATTGATGAGTTCTAACAGTTTTCTGGTGCTGTGTTTAGGGTTTTCTAACTATAGTATCATGTCGTCTGCAAACTGTGATAGTTTTACTTCTTCTTTTCCAATTTGGATTGCGCTTTTGTTTGCTTTTGTTTGTCTTTCTAAGGCCACATCTGAGGCATATGGAGGTTCCCAGGCTAGGGGTTGAATTGGAGCTGTAGCTGCTGGCCTACACCACAGCCACAGCAATGTGGGATCTAAGCTGTATCTGCCACCTACACCACAGCTCATGGCAACACAGGATCCTTAACTCACTGAGCAAGGCCAGGGATCGAACCCATAACCTCATGGTTCCTAGTTGGATTCATTTCCTTTGTGCCACGATGGGAACTCCAGCAAGTTTCTGCACCTGTTCAAATGATCGAAGGGCTTTGTCCTTTATTTTATGAAAATGGTGTGTTACATTACTTGGTTTTCAGGAACCTTGCTGGGGTGTTCCTGGGATAAATCTCTCTTGGCCGTATGGTATGATCCTTTTAATATGTTGCTGCATTTGATTTGTTAATGCTTTGTGAAGGGTGTTTATGTTTATTAATAAGGGATATTAGACTGTTGTTTTCCCACATATCAAGGTAATATTGGTCTCATAGAATGAATTTAGAAGTATTTCCTCCTCTTCTATTTTTTTGGAAGAAGTTGTGAAAGATTGGTGTGAATTTTTTTCTTAAACATTTGGTAGAATTTACCAGTGAACCTTTCTAGACATAGGATTCTCTTTGTAGGGTGTTTTAAAATTACCGATTCATTCTCTTTACTTATTTTAGATATATTCAGATTTTTTATTTCTTGAGTCAGTTGTGTTAATTTGTTTTCTAGAAATTTATCCATTTCATCTAAGGTATCTAATTGATGCTTACAATAGTTCATAGCATTCCCTTATAGCACTAATTTAATTCTCTTTTTTTTGATCATTTAGGTAGATATTTTCAAATAACTGTTGATATTTTCAGATAACTGTTGGTTTTCTTGATTTTCTCTATTTTTTCTTTTTACTCCTTTAATTCCTGCTCTTTATTATTATCAATTAACAATTTTTATTATTTCCTTCCTTCTGTTTGCTTAGAGTTTAGTTTGCTCTTCCTATCTAGTTTCTTTAGGTGAAAGTTTAAGTCACTGATTTCAGGTGTGTTTTCCTTTTTAAAAAACATTGTAATACAGTTGATGTACAATATGCTAGTTTTAGGAGTCCTACATAATGATTTGACATTTGCATACATTGTGAAATGATCACTGCAATGTCTAAACATCTGTTCCCATACAAAGTCATCACCATATTATTGACTATATTCCTTCTTCACATCCCTGCGACATATTTGTTATAATCTGGAGATTTGTACCTCTTAGACCCTTTTACCTATTTTACCCACCTTTTGTCCCTCCCTCTGGCAAACACCTGCTTGTTTTCTGTGTCTGAGTCTGTTTTCATTGCTAATTTTTTTTAGATTTCACATATAAATGAGATCACACCGTATTTGTTTTTCTGTTTGACTTATTTCACTTTGCACAATACCCTCAAGATCCATTTGTGTTGTTGCAGATTGCAGTATTTCTTTTTAATGGCCAAGTAATATTCCATTTCAAATGTCTAATTAATATTCCATTAAAATTTCATTTAATGGCTAAGTAATACACACACATCTCATCTTCATTCATTCCTCTATCTGTGGACACTTAGGTTGCTTCTGTATCTTGGTTAAGGTAAATAACGCTGCAGTAAACATTAGAATGCGAATATCTTTTCAAATTTTTGTTTTCTTTGGGAAAATGCCCAGAAGTTAAATTGCTGGGTGAAGGGAGTTCTATTTTTTATTGAGGAAATTCCATACTATTTTCCAACTTAGAGTCCTATCAGCAGTGTACAAGGGCTTCCTTTTCTGCACATCCTCACCAAAACTTGTAATTTGGTGTCTTTTTAATGGTAGCCATTCTGACAAGTGTTGAGGTGATATCTCCTTATGGCTTTAATATGCAGTCCCCCCCCCCTTTTTTTTTTGTCCTTTTGCTATTTCTAGGGCTGCTTCTGTGGCATATGGAGGTTCCCAGGCTAGGGGTCTAATCGGAGCTCTAGCTGCCAGCCTACACCAGAGCCACAGCAACGCGGGATCTGAGCCATGTCTGCAACCTACACCACAGCTCACGGCCACGCCTGATCCCTAACCCACTGAGCAAGGCCAGGGATTGAACCCGCAACCTCATGGTTCCTAGTCGGATTCGTTAACCACTGAGCCACGATGGGAACTCCTGCAGTTCCCTTCTGATTAGTGATGTTGAGCATCTTTTCATGTGCCTTTTGATCATCTGTATGTCTTCTTTGGAAAAATACCTATTCAGGTTGTCTATTTTTTTTATAGTTTTATTAATTTTCTTTTTTTTCCATTATAGCTGGTTTACAGTGTTCTGTCAATTTTCTGTTGTACAGCATGGTGACCCAGTTACACACACAAGTATACAGTCTTTTTTCTCACATTATCATGCTCCATCATAAGTGACTAGACATAGTTCCCAGTGCTACACAGCAGATCTCATTGCCTATCCATTCCAAAGGCAATAGTCTGCATCTTTTAACCCCAAGCTCCCAATCCATCCCACTCCCTCCACCTCCCCCTTGGCAACCACAAGTCTATTCTCCAAGTCCATGATTTTCTTTTCTGTGGAAAGATTCATTTGTGCTGTATGTTAGATTCCAGCTATAAGTGATATCATATGGTATTTGTCTTTCTCTTTCTGACTTACTTCACTCAGTGTGAGAGTCTCTGGTTCCATCCATGTTGCTGCAAATAGCATTATTTTATTCTTTCTTATGGCTGATTAGTATTCCATTGTGTATATATACCACATCTTCCTAATCCAGTCATCTCTTGATGGACATTTGGCTTGTTTCCATGTCTTGGGTATTGTGAATAGTGTTGCAATGAACATGCAGGTGCATGTGTCTTTTTCAAGGAAAGTTTTGTCCAGATATATGCCCAAGAGTGGGATTGCTGGGTCATATGGTAGTTCTCTGTTTAGTTGTCTAAGGGTTGTCTGTTTTTTAATTTGTTTTTTTGTTCTTTTGATTTTGAGTTTTATGTGTTCTTTGTATATTTTAGATATTACCCCTCTCAGATATATTGTTAGCAAATACTGTCTCCCATTCAGTAAGCTGACTTTTCATTTTCTCAATAGTTTCCTTTGCTGCGCAAAAGCTTTCGAAGTTTGATGTCACATTGTTTATTTTTTGTTTTATTTCCCTTGCCTGAGGAGACATATCCAAAAAAAATATTGCTGAGACCAATGACAAAGAGAGTATTTTTTTCCCCAGAGTTTTATGGTTTCAGGCCTTACATTTAAGTCTTTAATCCATTTAGAGTTTATTTTTGTGGTCTGAGAGAGTAGTCCATTTTGATTCCTTTGCATCTAGCTAGCTGTACAGTTTTTCCAACACCACTTATTGAAGTGGCTGTCTTTCCCCATTGTATGCTTAACTCCTTTGTTTTAGATTAATTGACCACATAAGTGTGGGTTTGTTTCTGGACTTTCTGGTCTGTCCCATTGATCTGTATGTCTACTTTTGTGCCAGTATTACACTCTTTTGGTTACTGTAGTGTTGTAGTATAACTTGAAATCAGATAGCATGGTACCTTCCACTTTGTTCTTTTTCTTCAAAATTGTTTTAGCTATTTGGGGTCTTTTGTGCTTTTATACATATGTTAAAATTACTTGTTTTAGTAATGTAAAAAATGCTGTTGGTATTTTGATAAGGATTGCATTGACTTTGTAAATTGCTCTGGGTAGTATGGTCATTTTAACAATATTAATTCTTCCAAACCATGAGCATAGTTTTTCTTTCTGTTTATGTAATCTTGAATTTCTTTCATCAGTGTCTTAGGTTTTTCCAAATACAGGTCATTTACCTCTTTGGTTAGATTTACTCTTAGATATTTTATTTTTATAGATGCTTTTGTAAATGATACTGTTTTCTTAATTTCTCTTTCTGATAGTTTGTTGTTAGTGTATAGAAATGAAATAGATTTCCGTATATTAATCTTGTATCCTACAACTTTACTGGTTTCAATTATTAGTTCTTACAGTTTTTTAGTGGAGTCTTTAGGATTTTCTGTGTATAGTGTCATCATCTGCCAACAATGACAGTTTTACTTCTTCCTTTCCAATTTAAATTCTTTTTATTTCTTTTTCTTGTCTGATTGCTGTATCTAGGACTTCATATACTGTGTTGAATAAAAGTGGCAAGAATCAGCATCCTTATCTTTTTTCTGATTTTAGAGGAAATGCTTTCAGCTTTTCACTGTTGAGAATGATGCTGGATGTAGCTTTGTAGTATCTGGCCTTTATTTTGTTGAGATATATTCCTTCTGTACTCTCTTTTTGTTGAGCATTTTTAAAATCATAAATCATTGTTGAATTTTGTCCAAAGCTTTCATTAGCTATTGAGATAATTATACGATTTTTCTTTAATTTGTTAATGTTGCATATCACATTAATTGATTTGCATATATTGAAGCATCTTTTCATGTCTGGGATAAATCCCATTTGTTTATAGTTTATACTCCTTTTACCATACTGTTGAATGGTACTATTTCGTTGAGGATTTTTTAAAATTTTTGTCTTTTTTGTCCTTTTAGGGCCATACTTGCAGCATATGGAGGTTTCCAGGCTAGGGGTCCAATGGAGCTGTAGCCGCCAGCCTACCCTGTGCCAGAGCCACAGCAACACCAGATCCGAGCTGCATCTGCGACCTACACCACAGCTCATGGCAATGCCAGATTCTTAACCCACTGAGTGAAGCCAGGAATTGAACATGCAACGTCATGGTTCCTAGTTGGATTTGTTTCCACTGCACCACAACGGGAACTCCCTTGTTGAAGATATTTGTGTCTGAGTTCATCAGCGATAGTGGCTTGTGACAGTATTTTTTTTGTGGTGTCTTTGTCTGGTTTTATTGTCATGGTAATGCTGGCCTTATTGAATGAGTTTGGAAATATTCCTTTGTCTTCAATTTTTTGGAGTAGTTTGAGAAGTGTAGGTTTTAGCACTACTTTATTTTTTATTTTTAAAATTTAATTTTATTGGAGGATGGTTGATTTACAATGTTATATTAGTTTCAGGTATACAGCAAAGTGAGTCAGTCATACATGTAAATATATCCATTCTTTTTTCCCAGATAGGTTATTGCAAACTATTGAATAGATTTTCCTGTGCTATACAGTAGATCCTCTTTAATCATTTATTTTATACAGTAGTGTATATGTTATTCCCACTCTCCTAATTCTTCCTCCTTGCACTTTTTTCACTTAACGACAGTCATAAGATTGTTTTTGAAATCTGTGAGTTTGTTTTTTAAATAAGTTCTTTTGTATCTTTTTTTTTTATTAGATATAGGTGATGTCATATGATATTTGTCTTTGTCTAACTTACTTCACTCAGTATGATAATCTCTGGGTCCATCCATGTTGCTGCAAATAGCATTATTTCATTCTTTTTAATGGCTGAATAATACTCCATTGTATATATGTACAACATCTTTATCCATTCCTCTGTCGATGGACATTTAGGTTGTTTTCATGTCTTGGCTCTTGTAAAGAGTTAGCTCTACTTTAAATCTTGGTAGACTTTACCTGTGATGTCATCAGGTTCAGGACATTTGTTTGTTGGGAGATTTTTGATTTGTTTTTTTGTCTTTTGTCTCTTTTTTTGGGCCACACCTGCGGTATATGGAACTTCCCAGGCTAGGGGTCGAATTGGAGCTGTAGCCGCCAGCGTAGACCACAGCCACAACAATGCCAGATCTGAGCTGTGTCTGCGACCTACACCACAGCTCGTGGCAACGCCAGATCCTTAACCCATTGAGTGAGGGCAGGGATCGAACCCTCAACCTCATGGTTCCTAGTTGGATTCGTTTCCACTGCACCATGACAGGAACTCTGATTTTTGGATTTCTGATTCAATTTCATTACTGGTAATTGGTCTGTTACATTTTCTGTTTCTTCCTGATTTAGTATTGGGAGGTTGTACCTTTGTAGATTTATCCATTTTTTCCTAGGATTATTTTTTGGCATATAATTGTTTGTAGTAATCTCTTATGATCATTTATATTTCTTTGACATTGAACTTTTCCTCTTTCATTTTATATTTATTTGAGCCCTCTCTATCTTGATGAGTCTGGCCAAAGATTTATCAATTTTGTTTATCAACTCAAAGAACCAGCTCTTAGTTTCAATGATCTTTTTTTTTTTTGGTCACTATTTCATTTATTTTTGAACTTCTTTTTATTATTTCATTTTACAAATGGTTTTTATTTTTCTTTTTTCTACTTCCTATAGGTGTAAGGTTACATAGTTTATTCGAGATTTATCTTGTTTCTTTTTTTCTGTCTTTTTAGGGCCACACCCACACCCAAGGCATATGGAAGTTCCCAGGGGTCAAATTGGTGCTATAGCTGCCGGCCTACTCCACAGCCACAGCGATGCAGGATCTGAGTCTGCCACCTACACCACAGCTCATGGCAATGCCAGTTCCTCAACCCACTGAATGAGGCTGGGGATTGAACCCACGTCCTCATGGATTCTAGTCAGGTTTGTTACCACTGAGCCATGGTGGGAACACCCTTTATCTTGTTTCTTGAGTTGGGCTTAGAGCACTGTAAACATCCCTCTTAGAGCTGCTTTTGATGCATCCCATAGATTTTTGGGTTGTTGTGTTTCCATTTCTTTTTTCTTCATGTATTTTGATACCCTCTTTGATTTCTTCAGGGATGCATTGGTTGTTTAGTAGCATGTTGTTTAGACTGCATGTGTCTGGGTTTATTTGTGGTTTTTTTTCTTGTGGTTGATTTCTAGTCTCATAGCATTGTTGTTAGAAAAGATGCTTGATATGATTCTGGCTTCTTAAATTTTTGTGGCCTGTCATATGAACTGTCCTGGAGAATGTTTCATGTGCACTTGAAAAGAATGTATTCTGTTGCTTTTGGATGGAATGCTCTCTATATTAAGTTCATCTGTTCTAATATGTCATTGAAGGCCAGTGTTTTCTTCATGAATTTCTGTCTGGATAATCTGTTCCTTAATGTGAATGAGTGTTAAAGTCCCCTATTATTTTTTACTGTTTGTTAATATTTGCTTTTTGTGTTTAGGTGCTCTGTGTGAGGCATATATGTATTTATAATTGTTATATTTTATTGTTGGATTGATCTTTTGATGATTATATAATGTTCTTTGTTTCTTGTTACAGTCTTTGTTTTAAAGTCTATTTTGTCTGATATAAGTATTGCTACCCTAGCTTTCTTTTTGTTTCCATTTAAACTGTGTCTTATTTAGTATAGTTCGGCCCTCTTACCTTCACCCCAGTTTGTGAAATGTCATGATGATGTCTGAATAATTTTTCATCCTTTGGGATGAGACCATGGTGGGCCATTTTAATCTGAAGATTGAGGTTCTTCTGTTTAGAAAATTTCTTTTTGTTATTTATTTGAGAATTTCCTCCCTTTTGTCCTTTATTGCTCTTTCTTTATAATTTCTTGTTTGTTAGAAATTGGACCTCCTAGATTTGTCCTCTTATTTTCTTTTTTGTTCTGACATCCAATTTTTTGTCTTTCTGTTTTGTTTTCTAGGGAAGTTCAACTGTTGTATAAATTTTTTCCCCCTGCTCTCCTAGCCTAATCTCTTTTTTAAGATTTATTTATTATTTTCATACAGCTCTTAAAGATTACTTACAATTAGAGTTATTACAAAATATTGGCTATATTGCCCGGGTTGTTCAGTCCTTGAGCCTATCTTATAATAACCAGTAATTTTTTTTTTGTCTCTTTTTTAGGACCACACCCGTGGCATAAGGATGTTCCCAGGCTAGAGATCAAATTGGAGCTGTAGCTGCCAGCCTACGTCATGGCCACAGCAGTGCGGGATCCAAGCTGCATCTGCGACATACACCACAGCTCACGGCAACACTGGATCCTTAACCCACTGAGTGAGGCCAGGGATTGGACCTTTGTCCTCATGGATACTAGTTGGGTTCCTTACCTCTGAGCCACAGTGGGAACTCCACATACCCAGTAATTTGTGTGTCCTGCTCCCCCACGCCTATATTGCCTCCACTTCCCACCGCCAAACACACACACTGGTTAACTACTAGTTTATTCTCTATATCTGTGTGTCTGCTTCTTTTTTACATTAGTTTGTTGTATTTTTTAGATTCCACTTACAAGTGATATCATAAAGTATTTGTCTTTCTCTGTGTGACTTATTTCACTTAGTGTAATATCCTTCAGGTCCATCCATGTGGCTGCAGATGGCAAAATTTCATTCTTCTTTATGTCTGAGTAGTATTGAGTTGTGTGTGCTTATACACACAGATCTTCTTTATCCATTCATCTGTTGATGGACACTTAAGTTGCTTCCATATCTTGGCAGTTGTAAATAATCCTGCTGTGAACATTGGAGTGCATGTATCATTTAGAATTAGTGTTTTTTGTTTTTGTTTTTGTTTTGGATATATATCCAGGGATGGAATTGCTGGGTCAAATAGTAATTCTCTTTTTAGTTTTTTGGGAAACTTCCATACTGTTTTCCACAGTGGCTTCACCAGTTTACCTTCTCATCAGCAGTGTAAAAGAGTTCCCTTTTCTCCGCATCCTTTCCAGCTTTTATTATTTGTGTTCTTTTTGATGTCCTGTCTTTAATGTCTAAGAGTCCTTTCCGATTCTTCTTTAAATAGCCTCTGTTTTTGCTTCATAAATACATTTTCTTCTTTCTTTTAAAGATCATTAGTTATATTCTGCTCCATTAGTTGTCTTTTTACCTCTGATTCTTTTATTTAGTTCATCTGTTTTAGATGGTCTTTCATGTTGAAAGCTTTCCCAGAATGTTTACTGATCTTTGTTTGTTTTTGTTTAAGACTGAGATATTAAAAAGTAAATTGGAAGATTGGAGGTTATGTGCACATGGAGTTGTATGTGATATTTATTTACTACTGGGCCTCATTTGATCTCTTTTTTAAAAAAAATTTTACTGTTGGATGAGCCCTGCTAGAGTCAGTATTTCAGAGGAAACCTCCATTCTTCTTCCGTAGCGATTTTTGTCTTAATGATGATGTCCTTGTGTCTGAAAGCTGGGAGTCCGGTGCTCGCTGTGGTGACTTTTCTTTCATCTTTTGCATGTGGTGCTTCTAATTCATGACTTTTCTTGCTTTCTGCAGTCATATTGACTTTCTTCTTTTCAGTATCATTTTCTCCAGGGATTAAGTTGTAGTTTTCTCTTTTTTTCAAAATCAGTTAATGCACTTTCATCTACTTTCAAAAAACATATTAACCCTCTCTCCTCCATTATTTTGTTTGTCCTTTGATTGTCCATTATTTTGTTTGTCGTTTTATTGTGGAGGTACAGGAAATAAATATTTATGTCAGTTTGCCATTTTTTTTTTTTTTAAGGGATCAGATTTATTTATTTATTTATTTATTTATTTATTTATTTTTTGTCTATTTGCTATTTCTTGGGCCGCTCCTGCGGCATATGGAGGATTCCAGGCTAGGGGTCTAATCGGAGCTGTAGCCACCAGCCTACACCAGAGCCATAGCAACGCGGGATCCGAGCCGTGTCTGCAACCTACACCACAGCTCACGGCAATGCCGGATCGTTAACCCACTGAGCAAGGGCAGGAACCGAACCCGCAACCTCATCGTTCCTAGTCGGATTCGTTAACCACTGCGCCACGATGGGAACTCCCAGTTTGCCATTTTTAACGAGAAGCCTCAGTGATCTCAATAATTATAGTTTTAAATTTAGGAAACAGAGTTAAACTTTTTAAAAGTATTTTATCAATAGTGTTTGCAGTCCTGGCTCTGGTGTTGTGCTGTTGAGTCTGATTTTCCCCTCCTCCCTGGGTCTCTTCTGTTCCCACACACCTTGCTGGGTACGTGAGGAATGCGGGTCCTGGGCACTCTGCTTGGGTTTTTCTCACAGCTGTGGTCTTGGCAGACACCCTTGAGGGATGAGGCCTGTCTTCCTGGTGTATGGGGGGTGAGGAGGGCTTGCTTCCTGCCTGCCATCACAGGAACAGGGTCTGAGGGCTCCCTGGCTGCAGTGCGAACTGTAATACTCGGGTGTGTTTGGGCTATGTCATGTTCCCCTGGGAACTTGTGGGTTAGGAGAACAACACAGACATTCTGGTTCTTTTGCTGCTTCCTGTGGTATGAGGATTAAAGTTCTCTGTCTCCAATGAAGGAGTCTGTGTCTTCTGCCAGCATCCATTAACCAGTAATAGGCTACCATTTGGGCTTAAAAGCAGCGTAAAATTCAGTCCAGAGTTGACAATCAGCTATGTGGTTTTGAATATGAATTTCAGTTTCCTCATCTTTAAAATGGGTTAATCACAGTCCCCACTTCACATAGTTGTGGGATTTAAATGAAATAGGGTGTGTAGTGTTTAGTCCTGTGCCTGTTATGTATGTTCAGTGGTGATATTAAGGAAGACACAGGTAGCAAATGCTTATGTGTCGGAGAACTTTGAGATTCATTAGATTGACTCTAATTGAAAAAAAAAATCTATTTTGAGTCTCTATTTTAGGAAACAGTAATTTATGGGAAATAGATGTATACTTTTAACAAGTGTGTTGGCAGTTATGACTTTTTTTTTTGTCTTTTTGCCATTTCTTGGGCCACTCTTGTGGCATATGGAGGTTCCCAGGCTAGGGGCCTAATCGGAGCCGTAGCAGCCGGCCTATGCTAGAGCCATAGCAATGTGGGATTGGAGCCGTGTCTGCCACCTACACCACAGCTCACGGAAATGCTTGATCCTTAACCCACTGAGCAAGGCCAGGGATCAAACCCACAACCTCATGGTTCCTAGTTGGATTCGTTAACCACTGAGCCACTACAGGAACTCCATGATTGGTTTTTAATACTACTCTGGTTGCTTCTAGTCTGCTGTAATTATTTTATTACTTTATTTCTTGTTTCATTTTCCATGTCATTTGAAGTACATCATAATAAGATATTCATTAAAGTAAGATTTAGAAATATGGACAAAGTTGCAAGATTGAAGGGAACATTACTGTCTACATTTGTACATCATGGTGGAGGAGGGAGCCATACAGTTTCTAAAAAGAACAGTAATTTTGGCTTCTTGGGTGACCATTTCGGTTTTTCTAGTTCAGTGATTCTCAGGGGGGTGGAGGGGACAGGTTAGAGGTAACTTGGATGGAGGTATGTAGAGTGTGAAATGTGCCTTTTGTTTTTGAAATAAACACTGTGGATAAAACTCGATCAGGTGTTTGTGGTTGGGTGGGGATTTGTGGCAGAAACATCATTCCTGTGACAGATTGTCATCACTTCCCTGGCAGAGACCTGTCCCCCCTTCTGGTACTCTCATGGCTTCCGATCCTGATGGGGAAGGAACCTGAATTCCTTTGCTGTTGATTAGCTTGCCCCTCCATCCCTGCTTCCAAACTTTTACAGCTTAATTAATAGGAGCATGCACATTTCTTTCACTTTGGTTAGAATACTTGGTTTGTATTTGAGAACTGTTATGTTGAAAAACATGCCAGTGGTGCTTTTAGACTCAGGCGCCATGCTTTAGACTCAGGACAAAGCAGGGGCTAGGGAAGAGTTACTAGCACCTGTCACAGGCTGGTCTTGGCTGCCTAAGTCGAGGTAAAAGGAAGCAGCAGGGAGGGGAGAGCCTCAGGTGTCTTGGTTTCTGGATTGCAGGTACACACGTCTTAGCCTGCCTGCACTGACAGTGTTCGTGTGCATTGCTCCATCTTTTCAGTTTCATTAACACTGCAGTGACTTTTATGTTGGTCTACTATGAAATCATTGTATTTTACCTTAGGAGGAGATGCAGTGTTATAATTAAATTGCATTATGTTTACTTTTATGGAGAAGTCTGTATGGAAAAAGGGATCATTTCTTCGTGTGTTTTTTTCCTCTTAAATTCTGTTTTTGTTCAGTTTGCCATGGCTGATGTAATTTTGAAGGAGGTGAAAAGGGGGCTAGTTATCAGATGTGGGACCATTGTGTTCTGTTTCTGGCAGCCGTTTGATGCTTTGACTTTTAGTCTCGATTTGGGTTTCTAGTGGACAGCAGGTTTTGAATCTTAATGATATACAACAGAAGGCCTTTGATATGAAGTACTGAAACAGGAAAAACAGACATTTTTCATTCTTGGGCTTGTGTAAATAACTTAGATTTTAGATCTGAAATTTCCAGAAAGGATTAGAAATGAGTAGATACTGCTTCTCTGGGGATCCGTTGTGGACCTTTCCTTGCTGAGTTGATTGACTCAGGCTTGTATCACAGAAAAGGTGACTGGATGAGGTTAAACAGATTCTGTTAATGCTTCCTCAGTTGACCAGTTAGGAAAAGGTCAGGCTTTGACAGCTGACAGCCTCCTGGGCAGAGGGTCCCCATGCTGCTGCAGTTCAGAGTCTGACAGCAGCTTGATGTTTTTAAACATCTTCTTAAGACAGTCACATATTTTTATTTGGTTTGAAATACCAGTGGTTAATGGCAGGGTGGCTGTCATGAAAATAGTGCTGAGTGGCAGGGACAGTGAAGGTGAGCATCCAGGTTGAGAGAATGTTTTATGTCGCAGATTAAAACTCCACTGCATATTAAACAGAGTACGTGTTGTTCAATTGCCAAGTGATGTTTCGGAAGTGAGGGTTTTTGAGAGAAAGGCAAGTGTGGTTGGTAGCCTTTTTGCCTTATCACTGAAAACAACTGTGTATAAAACTTTGAATTGCTTATTTTTGCTTATTTTGAAATAGTTTTCCTTATCTTGAACCTGACATTTAAAATTTGTCTTTTATCCCTTGTACTTTGAAATCTGCATTTCTTCTTATTTTATGTCATTTTTGGCTGATAACTTTTCAGTGAACATGAATTAAAGTTTAATTTGTCATTTGTTATTGAAAATGTCAGTTACATGGATTTATTAGGAACTTTTGGATGCTTTTTTTCCAGTTAATATTGGAACATTGATTTTAAGTTGATTTAATAGTTTTATGTGTGTAGAATTTTGAAATTGTTTTTGGTGTTTCCTTGTGTATCATTATTTCTTAGATATTTGCAAGCTGTCCTTTTTCTGGTCATAGTTTTCTGATCATTTTGGCCCTTATTATATTGTTTGCAGTGTTAGTTGGTTTCCTTCGGGTTGCTGAAGCTCTTTTGGAATGGGCACCCATCATGGTCAACTCTGTTTCTGTTACTTAAAATATGAAAATGCCCTTTTTGTGATATACATGACTGAAGCTTACCCTCTGTGATTTGTTTACAAATTATTATAAGCTTACTACTAAGTTATAAGGTAATTTTAATGTGTTGCCTGCAAAATGGAGAAGTATGTGTATCTTTAATCTCTCTTTTCGACACAGGTAAATTTTAGCTAGTAGGGAGTCTGACAAATTATAGGGCGCAGACCTCAGAACAGACATACTGGAGAACACATGTGTTCTGATGGGACGGGGCCTGGGGTGGGGCCTGTGACAGGAGTGGAGGGGGGCTGGAGGAGGAGGCAGCGGTACTTCGATGCCCTCTCAACACTGGTTCCAGACCTGGGAGGCACCAAGGGGGATGGCTCTATGGTCAGATGAAGACTCATGTTTACCTTGGGAGTGGGGAAGTAAGTTGTCTGTTTCAAGAACCTGAGGCAGGCAGGTTTGCGCAGAATTGCCTGAGGGTGCCAAGCACGGTGTTCTTTTGGAGAGTGGAGTAGATGTTTAATTTTGAAAGAAGATAGTAGTCAAGTCAAGAGGTTTGCCTCTGTTCTGCTTCATGAACCCTGGGTCATCTAAGATCAAACAGTAACGCGGAATGCGTATCTTTTTCTCAGGGTTAAGTAGTAGGTCATGTACATGTTATATGTGAAATGAGCTTTTCCCGTTGAACTGAATTTGAGGGATTATGCTGGTTAGCAAATTTCAATTCGTTCTGTATTTTTATACAGGAAAATGTGTGGTTTAGAGCTGTGTTTCTGATAGAGTTGTACCTTTAACTTCTTTCCAGATGATTTCGAGGAACGCGTTAACACAGGGCTGCCTTGCTAAGGCAGACTCCGCAAATACGATGCTTGATTCTCACGGTGCTTTTTGACATCACATAATTATGGAAATCAGCCTTATATTAGTTTCTCTATATATTTGTTTGGTAGCTATAGTATTATAGTTGGAGAATGAGGAAAAGCTTCACTGAATTTTCTAGTTAATGGAGGCCTAACCATTATGCATATAGTAGTAAAAGTGCACCATAGCAGATGGTCTTTAGTGGCAGTATTTTAGAAGTTCATGGAATTCGTATTTTCCTTATCAAGCTACAAAATTAGATTCTGCTCATTATAAGATAGTTTAAACCTAAGATGCTATGACTGAATGTGAAATTTCAAGCTGAATTACCCTTGACGGCTAAAATGAACATATGCAAAAAGTTTAAAATAACTTGGGAAAGTCATCTTTTTAAAAAATGTCCTGTGGCCTTTGAATATAGAATTCCTCATATTCTCATTGTTGGTGACTCTATGCCTCTGACTTTGCCCTTGGAGAAATGCATGCCTGTAAATTAGCTGGAGTTTCCCACCTATAGGGCTGTGTCCTAGTTGTCTTACAATGTTACGTACATATATGTAATTATTTAGACCCTAAAATAATGAAATTAATTTTATTAAATATCATCTTTATGTTCTAATATTTTCTGTAGTTAAGCATTTACGTAGCGAGGTGTTACTCTTGTTTTCTGAAGGTGTTCCAAAAAAAAGACACTTAAGTTTTTGATGTTTACATTATTTTTTCATTCCATAATCCTTCTAACCTTCTCCTCTTACCCCCAAGCTCCCTGAAAATTTAATCCTTTTCAGTTGAGGCCATGTCAGGGACTAGCCGAGAGCCTAGGTCAGGTTGCCTTGTCCTAGTCTGTAGGTGAGGAGGAGAGCCGGGGCGCAGGAAGGCTAGTGGAGTTGCACAAAGGAATCATTGTGCTCCCGGCTGTTGAGCCATGGGGTCTGAGTTATCAAGGCTGGAGGAAGTAAGTGCAGTAATGACAGTTGTCCAGTCGGCCCAGGCCCTCTGGTGCGGCCGTCCTGCATTGCCCAGCCTCTGAAGGATACCACCAGCATCTCTCCATCTGCTCAGCCTCCCCCGAATGCTCACCTCCCTGGCTTACAGATTGCTGGTGCCACACCTCTCTTCACCTCTGGTTAAAGTGTGTTCTCCACTCTCTGAGCCCCATGCAGCTTTTGGGGAAGAGAACCTTTCTGTTTTCTGTATTGGAGCCTAACAGCCAAATCTATCCCAGCTTCCTTTAGTCGATCCAAGGAGCAAGGCCTGTGTGTGGAGGTTAGAAAATCCAGGAGACTGTTGCAGAAACCTCATAGGGTCCTTGCTCCCTAGGGAAAAGATGCTTGTTGATGACTGGAGGCACAGTGAACTTAAGGTTTTGTTCTGCCCAGCGAGGTGAGGAGACAGAGGGAGAGCGTGAGTCATTGATAGCTGACATGTGGGAGGTGTTTACTGAGTGCCAGGTGCTAGGCTCCCTACTTTCCACGTGCTGTGTGAGTTAATCCTCACAGCAGCTCCAGAGATGTTAAGTGTCCTCCCCAGAGTTAGGTGATGGACTGGAACCCCAAATGAGACCTCTGGGTTTTTTGAAATGTTTAAATCATGAAGCTTGTTACTAAATGCGTGAGCAGATCTCTTCCCAGCCAGTCCTTAACAGGTAGTGAGGTGGAGCAGATGCTGGTGTGGCCCATCCCGGGGCCAAACACAGGTGTGAAGTGAGTGCCCCGCTGGGGGTGGGGTCGGGGACTGAAGCCTCCCCTCCAGTTTGCCAGGGTGCTTCATTTTAGCTGCTGGGTTTTGGTAGAAGCGGGAAGCAGAGACGTTAACTACACGTAAGTGGTCTTCCCACAACATGTGTGTGGCCTCTCGGGAAATTCCTGCCGTCCCTGGTGAGGGCTCAGTACCCAGCCTGTGGCCTCTTTCTGCTCTGTGTTCTCTGCCCTTTGTTTTTTCTTTTCTGGAACCTTGTTAAAAACATTTCTTGTGAATTCCCTTCATGGCTCCACAGTTAACAAACCCGACTAGGATGCTTGGGGATGCAGGTTCAATCCCTGGCCTCGCTCAGTGGGTTAAGGATCTGGTGTTGCTGTGACTGTGGTGTAGGCCAGTGGCTGTAGCTCCAATTCAGCCCCTAGCTTGGGAACTTCCATATGCCGCAGGTGTGGCCCTAAAAAGCAAAAAAAAAAAAAACAAAACAAAACAAAACAAAAACCAAAAAAACAAAAACCCACCATTTCTTTGAGCATAGTGCATGTTTTAGTTCATGTTCAACAGGAGACACATGTAATATTCAAAGATCAGTGTAAACCAAAATCCCAAGAGTAGATTTTATACTGAGATAGGAGTGATTCAATTGAACAAGTCAGGGAAAGAAAAGTTGCAGAGGCCATTGGTTGTATGAGGCTGGGCCTTTTAGGGGGACGGTGTCTTGGTTCAGTCTGGCATTCTGGACTGCAGGGTCTATATTCCCCAGCTAACTGTCTGGGCATCTCTGGAATTTTTGGCGGTTGTGACAGTGAGGGGTGGGTGCAGACTGCCTATGATGCACGGGATAGTTCTGAACCATGACTTTCTCATGTTCTTTTTTTTGGCTGAGCCCTCGTCATGTGGAAGTCCCAGGCCAGGGGTGGAACCTGCACCACAACAGCGACCCAAGAGGATGCAGTGACAACGCTTGATACTTAAACCTGCTGCGCCACAAGAGAACTCCTCCTCTCCACTTTTTAATGTTCCTTTTTATAATTCTGTGGGCCCGAAGGACCTGTTTCAGATGATCTGAATCTAGAACTACAGATGTTTTAGAAACAGAGAATGCTTCCCCCTCATGCTGGTGCACCTGATTGTTCCTGGAGGCAGCTACTGCGTGGACGGTCACCCTTTGTTTTGTTCCCGATGTTTCTGTGTGGTGTTGGCCTTTTTTGGGGGCATGGAACTAATTTTTGCGATAATTAACAATTACCTAACAAGCAGGGTTTAGGGACGATAACGTCTCCGCCTTCTTGCAGTCAGAAACCCACACATCACTTTATCATTGGCTGAATCTGTGGCTCCTTATCCTTAGATTCAGCTGACGGTGGATTGTGTAGAATTTCAGTACATGTTTATTGAGAAAAGTTCCCCATATTAGTGGAACCACACAGTTCAAATCTATGTTGTTCAAGGGTCAGCTGTATATGTGTACAGTTCATCCTAAGGTATGTTTATAGAAACCTCTAATTTCTCTTGATTAGAATACCTTTGTGACACAAACTTTGGTACAATAGTTTTACCTTCACCTTTTTTTCTCATTTTTTTATTGTATAATTCCTTCTCCTTTCGGGACCTAGAGATATACTTTTCTTTGATTCGGTGGAGAATGGGGTGGACGATGGATGATGGCACCAAAACTGAATCGCGTACTGATGAAGGTGAGCTCAGGAACCCTGTTGCATTCGGCCTCTGTTTCTTTTCTCTGGGACAGGATTTTTATGCTCTGGAAGTGTCATCTGGGGGAGCCAAAGCACTGCGCCAGAACTTCTAGCCATCCCTTCGGTGTAGAAGGGAGACAGTGAAGTGAAGCTCATATGAGCTTTGCAGGTGTTTATGTGTTTATTCCTTCTGCTTTAAAGTAAATAGTTAGGGGGTTTATTAAATAGTGAATGAATAAAACTAAATGTTAGGCATGAAGAGTTTTAACTTTTTCCATTTGTATCTTAGTTGTTGATATTTTAAGGGTTAAGAGAAATTAGTATTTTCAGTTGGACATGTGTCATAGCACTTCAGAGCTCTCATTGCTCTGTCCTTATCTAACTTAGACCTGCTATGAAATGACTAAAAAAGGCAGACTTTGGAATGTAGACTGGATTTTCCCAGTCAACAAACCGACTAATATTTTCCGAGGCCCCTAGATACAAAGCACTGTAAATAAATATTACCACTTGTAAGTCCTTAGCAAAACTCTTTTGGTGCTATTTGTTTGATCAGTGTAGTCAGAGCTGTTGTTTGGGTTCAGAGAGCCTGGGATCTGCATCTAGATGGGCGGGTCTCCTAGACAAGCGGCGGGGTGGGGGCGGATGGGGGTGTTCAGAGAGCCTGGGATCCGCACATATGCATGTAGATGGGGATGGGGTAGTTTGGTTCAGAGAACCTGGGATCTGCATACAGACGAGTTAGGATTTGGATTTGGATAGGTCCTTGTTTATTTTATTCTGTCTGTTGGCTTTTGTTTAGTTTGGTATGCCCTTTCAAATGGATTAGAATTCATTTTAGTATCCCTTTTTCATATAACCTTGGCATGATTTTTTCCTTCTTTTTATTTACTGCTTCCTCTGACACACAGCCATGTGTGTGCACGCGCGCGCGCACACACACACACACACACACACACACATAGAAGAGCTACAGTTTGGATAGAATTTATAGCAGGATAAAAATATGATTTATTTGAAGTTTTTAGTAGTCTATCTGTAGTCACGAGAAAAGTCTACCTTCAAATTTTGCTGCTTCTTTTTTTTTTTTTTTCCTGCAAGAGGATTAATTCTAGAACAGAGGGCCTGTTTCTAAGACTGTATCTTCATCAGAAGCTGGGGTCAGTGTATGTTGGGAAATGATACATGCTTCCTCCACCGTCCATTAAACACTTGCTATTTATTACGTGGCTATTATTTATCAAATCCTGGAGTTGCTCACTTTTGTTAGCTAATGGGGTGTTTTGGATCAGTTAAAGAGGAAATAGTTTTTAAAAAACTTCAGCATCACTCTTTGTGTTAGGTAATGTAGTTGCTATAGATGAAAGTAAGGGGTTAGCTTGGTTTGTTGTGGTGACAGTTTTGCTGCTTTATTGTCTACTGGCTTCTCTTTGTCTAACAAAAAAAACCTGACAGGTTACTTACCTTTTCATGAATGCTGTTCTTTAAGCTGTGACTGAACGCCTGTGCTGTCAACTTCGGTGTCTGCCCTACTGTACCCAGTGGCCAAAGTGGAAGGAAGGGAGGCCCCTCCCTCTTCTTTACTCTCTTTTCCTTAAAAAAATGCTGTTTGAACCTAATTTGGGGGAGTTGATGGGGAAAATTGAAATAAAATACATATTTCTTTTCTCTTTTGAGCTTTGTGTTAATTGCCCCAAATGACAGAGTTAGCCTAAATGTTTCAAAGTGCCAGGTATTAGCAAACTGAACATAATTTGTATTTCTTTATTTTTATGGTATATGTAGTAAAAATTAGATAATAAAGATTTAAAGAAATAGCTAACTGATAAATTCACCCTTTTCACCTTCTTAAACCTAGGAAGCATAATTTGCCTAAATTATGCAAAATGCTAATTAAAGGCTTTAATTTGCTAATCATCTCAGTTTGATTAGAGGCAGATGCTGATTATCTGCACAAGTCTAAATGGACCTTTCAGAGATGGCTTTCATTATTTAAAATCAACTTGTCAAACTAATTAAGACATAAACGTAAGGAATAACAAATACCAGTAGTCCTCTGTAGACTTTCAATGTGATACAGGGCAGGACAATCCGCTGGTGCTGGGAGCTGACATGCAACGTGTCATTATGGATTTCATTATTCCCAGAGTCTAAGAGTTGAGCTTTGTATTTTCACTAGCTGAAACTTTGCTGGTCCTTTGGGTCTCTGGTTTTCTCGCTGGCTCTTTTTTCCTCCTACTGTGAGTCAGCAGCACAGGGGAGTGGATATGTGCATATTCACATCCACACCAAGCATAGAGAAGGGCAGGTGTATCACAGTCAGTAGTGGCAGACTCTCCAACCAGATTTCCTTGTACAGATCCGAGTGATGTGGCAGGAAATAGTCAATGGGTGTGGGTCAGCGTCAGCGTTAGTGCCAGGAAGCAGGGGGAGCATCTCAGTATCAGCAAGAATTTGGATCCCAGCCTTTGCATCCTTCCTCGCTTGTCTTTTTCTCAGGAAGAGCAAAGATAGGAGATTGTGTATAGACTAGTCAAGTGTTGGTGGCTGATGTAGGGTTAAGACTAGGGAAACTAAGGTTAAAAACTGCATTACCCCTAATCTGAGTCAAATACAAAGGGCCCAGTGACACATGTTTGGGGTTTTCCCCTGGAGACCTAGGGTGTTAGGAAAGGGGTCTGAGGTACAGACAAATGAATCCTGCTTTGATCTGCACCAGGGTCAAGGGTGGAGTGCTGTCTCAGGGTGGGGGAGGGTGATCCTGAGGTCATGTGGCCTGGGGTGCAGGGACAGGTGCTGGTGTCATACCACTCGGGGTTGAATATGGCACTGGATTCCTTGCCTGCAGAGTGGAAAACATGACAGTACTTCCTCATCAAGTTGGGAAGCCTCTGTAGGTTACTATACATTAAGTAATTAGGACAGTGCCTGGCAGATAATAAGCACACAATAAATGTTAACTCTTATTATTTTTAGTTGCCATCCTCCCTTTTGCACGAGATTCACAAAAGATGGTGTATATTGAGAATGTTGGATTCTTTGGTCCATTATCCCTTTGAGGCATTTACAAATGATGGCTACAAGTACATGTACAATAAAAAGTTATAAGAACTTCAGATTCTAAGATAAGGCAATAGAATTTGGGATGTTAGAGATGTAGTAAAATGAGTAGGCACAGGTTTTTTTTTTTTTTTTTTTTTTGTCTTTTTTGTCTTTTTGCCATTTCTTGGGCCGCTCCCGCGGCATATGGAGGTTCCCAGGCTAGGGGTCTAATCGGAGCTGTAGCCACCAGCCTACACCAGAGCCACAGCAACGCGGGATCCGAGCCGTGTCTGCGACCTACACCACAGCTCACAGCAACACCTGGATCGCCAACCCACTGAGCAAGGGCAGGGATCGAACCCGCAACCTCCTGGTTCTTAGTTGGATTCGTTAACCACTGCACCACAATGGGAACTCCAGCACAGGTTTTAGTCCAGATCTTGCTTTCCTGTGTGTAGCGTGGGAGTTTGGGATACACCTGGGTAAGTACTGGACTGACAGGCTGGCCATCCCAACCATGGGCACTCTTTACATTTTAATTCAAAGGGCAGGAGGAAGAGTTACTAAGATTCCATTACTTTCTGGCTCCCAGGAGAAGAAAAGATTGCTCTGTAACAGGACAAAAGAGGAGTAGAGTGCTGCAGGCTTTGTCACTGCAGGGACTCTGGGAGGTGGGGTGCACCAGCAGGGATGCTCTCGTCACTGCAGGGGGCAGTGCAGCCCTTGAGGACCTAGCAGCTTCCCGTCCTACATCTGGCGTACTTTCTCTGGGGGTCCTGAGACAGCACGTAAGAAACCTGACTAGACCTGCTGAGACCACCTGCGGGAGAGATCTGTTCTGAGGCCAGCATAAACTGGCCGCTGCCGTTCAAGGAGCCTGTCCCAGCTGAGCTCAGCTGTGGAGCCGTCCCCACCAAGGGGCCAGACTTGGGCATGAAGCCTCTTGGACTCATTGGTGGTTCATAGCTCTGTACCCCCGTGACCTTATTTGCTGCCACTTGGAGGAGGTGAATTGCCAGCTGCATCCTTTCTTATTTTCCAATCAACAAAATTGGCACATAGGGTGAAATGGTTATTGTTTTAGGCTGCTAAGTTTTGGGGTAATTTGTTATGCAGTAATAGATAATTGAAAGGGAGAGATAAACTTGAGCTTCTGGCTTCTGGAATTTGCACTGAAAACAACAGTTATGTGCCCCAAACACTATCAAACAAGTGTTTGCTGCTATGATTGAAAAGCCTTCATGGGATCTAGGGAATAACTTAACTCAGACATGGTTACTGGTATGGAAAATGAAAGTCTGACAATGCGGTGAGTAGAGAAGATGACTCTGAAGAAGAGCAGATTGCCCAGAAGGGGCAGAACTGGGAGAGTTGTTAAGTGCTTTCTGCCTTTCAGAAATGTGATTGGTGAACTTGCCTAAAACGAGTTCCTTGTGAGGTCAGGGCTTTTTAATTTTGAAGAAGAGAGGCTGCCCCATCCTCTAGATCTGCCCAGATCTCAGGAGCCTCTGAGGTGTCCTTTATTCCCTGAGGCACTTTTTTATTACACAGTGCGCTTACCCCATCAGAGTTGGCCAAAATTTCAAGTAGACCAAATTGTTGCATTTGAAGTATAGCATGGATTGTGGGTAGTCCTTTCATTTTGCTAAATTCAACTCAACTAAAAGATGGTGAACTAAAAGGTTTGTTCAGGGCACTGTGTAGGTGCTATGGGGGATTTAAGTCACTTTCTTAAATAGAAGGGGTCACTAATCAATGATTAAAAGCTGTGCTAAGTTACTGCAGGCACCATATCTATCATACAGGCTCCTTGATTTTTATGTGTCCTTTTGAAATGGTTGCAGACTTTTACTTTCTTTTTTTTCTCTTTTTTTGACTGCCCCTCGGGATATGGAGTTCCCGGGCCAGGGATCAGATCTGAGCCACAATTGGGACCTAAGCTGCAGCTTTGGCAATGCCGGATCCTTAACTCACTGTGCCGGGCCAGGGATTGCACCTGTGCCCCATTGCTCCCCAGATGCAGTTGATCCTGTTGCACCACAGCGGGAACTCCGGGAAACTTTCTTATTAATTTTCAGCATTTATTGGTCTTAATGTGGAGTTTGGATGTAGGTAAGGAGGAGGTTTTAATTTATGTTGAAAATCTATTAAAGTTATTTCCTACTGAAAACCTGAAAATAGGTTAAGAAACTATTTCCGAAGTCTAGGGAAGCAGGACTGTTGAGCTGTAATAAAAGCCCTTTGTGTTGGCAGACATACCTGCTGCTATTAGAACTCTTCGCTTAAGGAACAGGGGAAATGTAGGTGAACACAGACACATGCACAGCTCTTTGAGTTTGCTGCTCAGCTTTCTGGGATCCTTAAGCTATTATTATGTTTGGATTGTAGTGATCTTACTGGAGACAAAAAGAGTGAATGAGGTGTACTTGAAAATTTCCAAGAATGCTGTTATTTATTTCTATAAAACAGAATAATAATAATTTTGCCTTTTTTGGGTAAGTTAAAACTAGCAGTAGCAAGGGAATTGTAAAGAGCCAAGTGACCGATAATTTCAAATAAAAGATCAATGTCAAGTTCATTACAGAGAACAATATAATGTGTGAATTCAGGGTGTTCTCTCTGCAGTCCTGAGGACGTAGAGTGAAAACGGCTCAGGTTAGTGAGTAGGAGTTCAGACTTTATAATGCCTTGTGGATGAGATGGTATTTACAGTCTCATGAGAGGTTCCTCAGGGCAGAAATGAGCTCTTTTCTCCTATTTGTGATGTGGAGCGTAGAAGAGGGCTATGAATGGTTGGGGCCCTGGAGGGTGGCCTCTGACTTGCAGGCACTGCTGCTCTGTTACCCTCTGGTGCCGCAGCCTGAGAACTGGGGGCTAGATGAACATCATTGAGTAAAGCGACCCTGTTGGTGGCATCACAGTTTCTTCTTGTGTTTGAATCCATATCTGAAGTGCAGGTGGAGCACTTGAACGTTTGAGGACTGTAATTAGGGAGGAGCTCTAAGTCAAGAAGGGGTATAACCAAGGGGAGGATTTCGAAATAAGTAAGACCCATGGGGGAGCAGCGTCTGCAGGGCATTTGCCTGAGAGGGTGGGGAGCACTTGTCTGCAAGTCCATCAGCGTCAGGAGGCGGCCTGGGGTGTCTTGACTGCCAGGGTGTCCCAGGTTCACACACAGTGTATTAGAAGTGTGCTTCGAGTTAAGATCAGTCCCCTAGCTACCAAAATTCTGTTCCTAAGCCCATCCTACGTAGAATTCCTTTGTCATACTTGATAGCCAATATTTAATAAGTGCTTTATGTAGACTCAGCATTATGTTATGTGTGATGAAGGATTTGCATTAACATGTTTAGAGTTTGGGAGGGAAGGAAGAGACTCTTCAGGAAACAAGGTGAAATGTTGGACAGGGTCAATAAGAGTTATGAGAAAGGAAAGGGGATCTTACTAAGGGCCAGGTTAATCTAGGAAGGCAGCATCCAGCTGGCGGTATTTCCTCTGAATCTTAGACGACAAGAAGGCAGAGAGGAGGAAGCAGAGATGCTCTGATGGAACGCTTGCCAGCCGCAGCCGCACGTGTCTGAATAATGTTCTGTGGAACTGAAATTGCTGAGTTGGGTCAACAAATAGGACACCTATTTCAAAGCCATAAAGCTGATTTTTTTTTTTTTTTAATTTTCAGTTTCAAATATATAGCATCTCTTGGAATAAACACCTCCTTTTCCTTTACTCAGGCACAACAAATATCTAGTATTCTGTCTGCTTGAATTTGAAATCTATGATAGAAATATACTTTAATAACAACTAACTTACTACAAATGGAATTTCCAAAGCTTTGATTTCCCCTGGCCTGTAAGAGAAAATGTAACAAATAATTTTTTTTTCCTGACCCTATTTTCCCCTGCTCTTTTATTTCATTCTCATTTGCTCGAATAAACATGCCTTCACCACTGGTTCATGTTGATCCTGCGCAAGCTTCCTCCTTTCTTCCCCAGCTAAATAAAGCCTTATTTTTGTAATATCCTTCTGTTAGCGGCTGACATGGAAAAGCTTCCACCTTATCCTGTCTTTCAGAATCAGAGTTTGGCTGCCTCTCTTGCGATCTTGAAAATGTTTGAAATGCTACATAGTTAAAAAGCTTAGAACTAAGTAAAGTCGAACAATTTTTTACTGGGCTACATTGTATTAAAGTGGGAAGGAAAATTACTTTCTTTTGTTTTTGGAAAGACATTTGCCAGTTGGAGCCTCAACAAAGATTGAGTTTGGAGGCCTTTAACTGTGCACCAAAAGGTTATTGCAGAAGGTGGTAACATAAGGGAGATGTCTTAAAGTGGAGAATTTGAGGTTCAGTAATAGGAGCTGTGTGAAGACACAGGCATTTTGCCAATTCATTGGGTGCTTGAAATAAATAGTGTGGAATTAAAGAAACAGTTGCAAGTTTTCATAGACTTGATTAATTTAGTCCACAGGAAAACTGGAGGGGGGAACACCCTTCAGGTTGGTTGTAAAGCCTACCTAGCATTCATTAAAATTTTGCTTTAAAATATTTACTGATTATAAGTTTAATAATGCAAAATCAGAGCAATTGTTAATCTAATATTTTATGTTAAACCACTGAAACAAAATTGCATGTATATTTGGGTGAAAATGAATTAAGATGATAGGTTAGCAGTCAGTCCGTATTTCCCACACTGGGCACAGTGGTTATGAGTGCGAAGGAAGAACACCCAGTGACGTCTATAAATGGTGCCCGACCCTTGGGTCTTCTGTCTCTTGAAGAACTGTGACACAGTTGTGTACGTAACAAGTGATAGTAACAGAGAGCATGTGATTGTACATATAGAAAATGTTAAATAGTCATCTTCCCATAAATGTCAGCTGTTCTTATGTTGCATTAGTTTGAGGTAAAGTAAGATTTTTAGATTTTTTAAATTATACTACTCATTTTATTTGGTTGAAAATGCCTTTCATCCAAACCAAAACACGAAAGGAGATGGTCTTCTTCGCTGAAGGATGTCTCTGCTGGCTGAGGAGTTCTGACTGGCGGGTACTTTCAGTGCAGGAAGGTTTGCGACTCCACTGCCTCTGGCCCCCTTCCTGCTGGCAGTCAGCTGACAGCCTGACGGCAGCACCTCTGAGAGTGAGATCCCCACCCTGCTTATTTCTCCTTGTAAGATATTCCAGTTCACTTCTGTTAGTTTAATATTCCCAGTTTGACTAGGAGTGGAATTCTTTTACTTATCCTGCTAGGGTTTCACTAGGCTTCTTGGATCTATAGATGGGTATCTGATATTAATTCTGAAAAATTCCCAGCCACATTGGGGTAAAATTTCCCTCTACACATTCTTTCTCCTCCTGTCTGGGATTCTGGTCAAATGTATTCTAGACCTTCTGGTCAGCCCTTCACATCTCATTCTCATATCTGTACTTCCCTTTTTACTCTTTCTCTCTGCTGAATTACAGGTAAATTTCTCCTGAACTACTTCCTAGTCTGATATTTCTCTATTCCATTTTGTCTGTTTTGCTGCCATTGTGTTTTAAACTTTGGCTGTTGTAATTTCTAGAAGTTCTTTTAAAGATCTGCTGTTACTTTTTATGAATTCTTGTTCCCTGCTGGTATTTTAAACTTTGTTGTGCTCTTCTCTAGATACTTTAGGCTATTTTTTTTCTTTTTAGGGCTGTACCTACAGGATTTGGAAGTTCTCTGGCTAGGGGTTGACCCAGAGCTGCAGCCACTTGCCTACACCACAGCCACAGCAACGCCAGATCCAAGCTGTGTCTTCAGCCTACACTGTAGCTCACAGCAATGCCAGATCCCTAACTCACTGAGTGAGGCCAGAGATCGAACCCGTGTCCTCATGGATGCTAATTGGGTTCATTAACCACTGAGCCATGATGGGAACTCCTGAATGTGCTATCTTTGACAGGTGCCGTGCTGCCTTGGACGGGCTTCTGGGGGGCTACCAGTCTGGGACTCTTTTTAAACCATATTTAGGACACACTACTGGGCTCCTGCACACTGTGAATGTGTGCCTGGGATGTGGCCTAGGGTGGCCCTAGCTTCTCAGAGACTTTGTTTTTCCTGCCTTTTCCTTTTCTTTCTTGTCCAGTGCCTGTTCGTTACCCTCGTGTGGTTGGGGAGATGATGGTTCCCTTCTAGGTCTTCCTTCCTTTGGGTGGGGCTCAGGGAGACGGGCGTTCATCCATTACCTCCTGCTGCCTGGCCTTTGTGGGCCGAGGATCTATCTGCAGCCATGTCCCAAGAAGCCCCTAGGTCTGTGAAAGCCAGGTTGGTGGGTTACCCTGGTGGGGAGCCAGAGGGCTGGATGAATTTGAGGCCGTGAATGGTGTGGGGAGGTGCTGGTCCATGTGAAAGGGACGGTCGGGACAAGCTGGGGCAGCGCTGTCAGCTGATGGCCGAGTTGGGGAGCCTGGGCAGGAGGTGGGTGCGTGTGCAGGGCCCCGTGAGGAGGGCAAGGGAG
The DNA here is from genome assembly GCF_054392235.1 of Sus scrofa. Taxonomy (NCBI): domain Eukaryota; kingdom Metazoa; phylum Chordata; class Mammalia; order Artiodactyla; family Suidae; genus Sus; species Sus scrofa. Next base: position 37,075,375 of record NC_139389.1, on the reverse strand, counting down.
AAAGGCTTTAGAGTGAGCCAAAGGAATGTGCAGATAGGTGAGGTGTAGACGGGGGTCAGGGCTGAAGGAAGTCACAGTGTCAGTGGGAGCACTGCTGGGTATCTAGGGGGCTCTAAAGAAGTTTTCTTTCCTTTTTTTTTAAAGTATGCATTTTATTAAAAAATTTTTTTTTTGCTTTTTTTTAATTTTTAATTTTTTTTAATGGCCACACCTGTGGCATATGAAGATTCCCAGGCTAGGGGTCAAATTGGAGCTACAGCTCCTGGCCTACGCCATAGCCACATAAGATCTGAGCTGTGTCTGCGACCTACAACACAGCTCATGGCAACGCCAGATCCTTAACCCACTGAGCAAGGCCAGGGATCGAACCCGCAACCTCATGGTTCCTAGTCGGACTCGTTTCTGCTTTGCCATCATGGGAACTCCTAAATAAGTTTTCTTAAAATATTGCTTTCTACATATTCAGCATCATTGATTACTTAATATGTTGTTTGCTCAGGGTTACTTTATATTTTGCTGTGTTACTGGCATTTTTCTAAGTTGCAGCAGCCTGGGAATGACTCAGCCATAAACTGGCCACTGTTTAGTCCTGCTCCCTGGGCTGAGGTGCGGGGTGGTGAGAGAGATTGACTGACTGATGGGGATTGATTAAATGGAAGTGACTTTCTTCCATCTTCTGGGCCCCATGCGACTTCCTGGGTTTCCAGCTTCTGGGGTTGCATCCACATCTTCTCAGGAAATGTTCGTGTTAACGCTGCAACTGCTGCCTGGTTGCCCTGTAGTTGTGATCCATAAGCCTCCGCCAAGGCCACTGCCCTTGTGGTGCCCTTGGGAACATTAAGGTTTCTCCACATTTGTTTGAGCGAGGTCTCTGTGCTGCCTCTGAAGTTAGGGTCCTGGGATGGGCCCCATGTTCCTCTCTGCCCACCTTGCACGCATGGAGCAGAAGCTACAAGGCCATGTGGCTCCCATCTGCCCTGGTGGTTTGGGAGGCATTCTCACATCTTTGCTGGGGGTCCAGGCGCTGTGTGCACCACCCTGCTCTCCCAGGGCCCACTGCCCTCCCCCTGAAGCCACACTGCTTTCTCCTCTGCAAGCAGCTGATGCTTTCAGACATCCTTGGAGTCAGCTTATCTTTATGAGCTTCTGCTGCAGCTAACATAGTTTCCAAGCAGCTCCTTCCTTTGCATTGTGTCCCCTGGTGGCACTGTACCCAAGCAGCTCCTATGGATGCAGCTCCTTCCTTTGCATTGTGTCCCCTGGTGGCATGGTGCCTGGGCGGCTCCTGGGAGGTGCTGAGTGGGGGTGAATGGCATGAAGTCCACCTGACTTGTCCTGTCAGATGGGAATGCTTGCGTGTGTGCCCGGGCCTCTTAGGCCCAGCTCAGGAATTACTGCTCTTGATTTATTTGGGGGATTTAAAAGAACTCTCATATAAATTACCCAGCCAGCTTTTTTAAAAAAGAGGTTTGTTTTCTTGTTGAAGAAATGTGCTTGAGTGTAAGTGATTAATCATTCTTTTGTAGTGTAAATTTCAGTATATTCCAAATGTGCGTGTGCTGTTAAAAAAAGAGCAGTAATAAAATAACCAGACGATTGATTTTTAAACATTGATCAGGTTGGCAGAGTTCCTGAGACATCAACATACTAATTAGAATGTCAGGATATTAAATTACTGTTCATTTTCTAACTTCAGAAGTTTCGGATGACTATAAATGACAAAGAATTTCTAAGTGAACTAAAGATTTCCTCTAAAGATTTACCAATTATTAACAATTTCTTTCATTTTTTTCCTTTATTTGGCTCTCTTCTGTACTTTAAGTGGAGGAAGTATTTTGTAAGAATTGGATTATAAGTAGAAAAGATGCTTGAGACTAACTTTTATTTTAGGTAGGTAAGTGTTCTGGTTGTTACTGTGTAACAGCTATCTCTAAATTCTGAAAATAACAATTCTGAAGCCTGTTGTCAAAATGTGAAACTGCAACTTAACCCTAAAACTTCAAACAATGCCCTTTTATGATACCTCACAATTCTGAAGCTCAGGGATTCAGACCAGGCTCAGCAGGGTGGTTCTGCTCCACAGGGTGTCACGTGGAGCTCCGTGCTGGTAGCTCGTCTGGTCTAGGATGTCCGAGCCAGTGTCCCTCTCGCTCCTCCTGCCAAGGAGGCTGGGCTCTGCTGGGATCCTCTCCACGGTGTCCTGTACACCAGGGGCTGGGTTTCCTTCTTGGTGACCCAGGATGGCAGAGAACAGGTAGGAACGGTCCACCCTCAGAGATGAGGCCTGGGATGTACCCTGCTGTCAGACGGCCGTTGGCCAGCCCACATCGCAGGGAGGGGTGCCCAGGTCTCAGCTCTCAGTGGGCAGTGGTGACATCCTTAATCCCCACAGCAGGATTGATGTATGGGTCACAGGGCCTCGGGGAAACAAGCGCCCTTTATGTATCACAGTATTTATTACCAACATAGGACCGATGTTTATTAGGAATAGTAATAACAGTATTAAAAATCATGAAAATTGCTTCTAGCACTTGCTTCATCCACAAATTTTTAATTTCATTATAAAAGAAATGATTCCTAATTGTTTCATTACGCATTGGATATTTAAGACAGACTTTCCATTAGTTACTTATTTTAATTAGCTTTTAAATATTTATTACTAATATTTTATATTAATTTTATTTTAAATAATACTAAAATATTAATATTTTGCAAACATTTATATTTTAATATTTAATATTAATAAAATTAGAAGTTTTAACATTGTTATTAACATATCTTTTTACCTGCTATAGAGATGTATTTTTTAAGAAAAAGTGGTACTTGAAATCATTTATTTGTATGTATTTATTTATTTACTTAGACTGTGTTTGCAGCATGTGGAAGTCCCAGGTCCAGGGACTGAACCTGTGCCACAGCTGCCATAGCAGTGACAGTGCCAGGTCCTTAGCTCACTACACTACCAGGGAACTCTTCTATTTGTATTTATTGATGCTATGCCCTTTTCTACAAAGGATTCGAGGTGACTTGCAACAAGACACATATGGTAAATCTGTATAGAAGTAAAATATAAATAAGCAGTGGAGGGTGAGGCTCAAGAAGACAATGAGTTGGTAAATGCTGTCACCATCTGCCCAGTGGCTGAGGCCCCAGACTTGAGTCTTTTTCACCACACCTTCATTAATTGACAGTCTGTCAGTCTGGGCTGCCTCTGAAACACATCCCCCTGTGCTTCTCTAGTTCAGGCCACTGCCATCTTTCCCCTATCCTGCCGCCTGAACGTAGGTCTCTCTCTTCTTCTCCAGTGTGATTCCTCATGATAGAGTCCTTCCTCCATGTAGCACACCAGCAAGTGTAGGAGTTTTTGTGATGGCTTAGCAGTAACAAACCCGACTAGTAGCCATGAGGATGAAGGTTTGATCCCTGGCTTCTCACATTGGGTTAAGGATCCATTGTTGCCGTGAGCTGCAGTGTAGGTTGCAGATGTAGCTCAGATCCTGTGTTGCTATGGCTGTGGTGTCACAGCTACAGCTCCAATTCTACCCCTAGCCTGGGAACTTCCATATGACTCAGGTGTGGCCATAAAACAAACAAACCACAGTGTAAATCTGATGATAACTTCCTCTCCCCCAAGTTTGCCGTACCATTCTTAGAACAAAACTGTATCTCAGAGAGGCTTCAGTCCCCCCCACCCCCAAGGACTGTGCTCTGTCTCCTCTTTTTGCTTCTCCAGCCCACTAGACTGTTTTCTCTTTAGCACCTTGGCAATATCAGTTTTACCTCTGCTGGGGATGCTCTTACCCCAGGTTTTCTGTGGCTGACTCCTTTTCATTCAGGTTTCCAACTACATGTCACTTCTTCAGAGAGGCTTTAATTATCTAGAAACTGAAGTGTAAATCCGTCCATCCATAACACATCCTTGTGTTTTATTTTCATCGTAGATCACTACCTGATAGTTTATTGTTTTTTGTCTGTCTCACCTCATTAAAATATAAGTTTCATGAGAGCAGTGCTTTTTTTTTTTCTTTTTTTCTTTTTGGCTTGTTTATAGCTGGATCCCATATGGGAGAGATGGTAGGTCCTCAGTGTTTTATTTATTTATTTATTTATTTATTTAATTTTTTGGCCTCCCCCCCAGCATATGGAGTTCCCTGGCCAGGGGTCAGATCCAAGCCGCAGTCACAACCTAAGCTGCATCTGCGGCAACACCGGATCCTTAACCCACTGTGCTGGGCCAGGGATTGAACCCCTGTCCCGGTGGTCCCATTGCGCCACTGCAGGAACCCTGGCCCTCAGTGTTTTAGAAAGAATAAATGGATTCTCCGTAATAAAATCAAATGCTGGAATTGATAGTATTTCTAGGACATGATAAATGTATTTTAGAAAAGAGGATTCTTTCCTTGGAGTGTGCTGTTTTAGACTAGTGGTGTATTTCAGAATCATTAATGGACCTTTTAAGTAAATAGACACCTGGACTTCAGTCTGTATGTAGGTCCAACTGGTACCAGGGATCTGTAATTTTGCAAAGCTCCCCTGCAAATCTGATGTCCACCCATGTTTAAGGGCCAGGGCTTGAAAAGGAGAGCTGTGTAGATTCACATAGAAAGTGTCTGACTACTCTGTTTATAAGCATGAGTGAATATTCTTGATTAGAAGTTTACAGAGTAAATCTGTGGGAAGCATTATTTGTATCATCACTGTAGAGGCCAGGGTGACAGACTAGTGGTTCTAAAGCAGTGTGCCCAGGGGGACCACTTGGGGGTGTCGGAAGGATGTAGGTAATAAATACAACTTATATTTTTTAATCCCATTCCTTTTATTTTGAGGTGGGAGGAGAAAGGCATGTTTTCCAGTACCTAATGTACAGTGATACGTGTATGCAGTTTATAAACATTGGAATTATGTGCTCAAAATACTGTATTGATGGAGTTCCCTTTGTGGCTCAGAGGCAACGAGTCTGGCTAATATCCATGATGATGCAGGTTCGATCCCTAGCCTTGCTCAGTGGGTTAAGGATCCGGCATTGCTGTGAGCTGTGGTGTAGGTCACAGACGTAGCTTGGATCCCGTGTAGCTGTGGCTGTGGTGTAGGCCAGTGGTTACAACTCCGATTCAACCCCTAGCCTGGGAAATTCCATATTCCCTAAATATGAGTGTGGCCCTAAAAGCCAAAAAATTTTTTTTTATTGATGAAAATGTGTGAGTCAAACAGGATGGAGATTACTGTGCCAGTCAGGACAGGTGACCCCAAGCTTGGCTGCTGAAAGGCTTGTTTCTTATTTGTGCTCTTTGTGTCCTGTGGGCCAGTGGTAGCGCTGCTGCGTCCTTTTGGTGCTGTGACTTGGGCTGTGGGCCAGTGGTAGCCCTGCTCTGTGTCCTTTTGGTGCTGTGACTTGGGCAGATAGAGCAGCCTTTATCTGGAATGTCACTAGGTGCTGAGGCAGAGGAATGAGAGAAACTGGGTAAGCCATGTGCTTGTAAAGTGGCACATGTCACCTCTGCTCATATTTTACTGGCCGGGGCAAGTCACATGCCCACATGTGAGTCCAGTAGGTAGAGGATGCATAATACTCCCTCAGTGAGGGACTCTGCCATGGACGAACGGCAGGATGGTCTACATAGACAGCCTCCACTACCTGTTCAGTGTGGGGGACATTTGCTACTCCAGAGCTCACTCTTCATCTCCTTTCAGGGTTGTTGGCAGAGTGAGCCTGCTCTCCCTGTTCCTGACTTGATGAAGAATACCAAAAAAGATACGTGCAGCCCAGATCATTAATTCTTTTACTAAGAAGCATGTGAAACAATCTGATTGTAAAATAAGGAAATGTAATTTTACCAAAACTGTTAGAGCCTTGTGTGATTTTTGCCTAAAAAAAGATTATACCATCACTCCACATACCATTTGAAATATTCAGGTACTTAGTGTTGGTGGGTGGGTATGAAAGATAGAATGAGGTGGGGGAATTGTGGGTATTGGTAGAAAGAGGACTTCATGGCTCAAGTGTTCAGGGTCTTTGCTGATTGAAAATTTAACCAGGCTGAAGGTGGAGCATCTTTTTTTTTTTTTTTTTTTTTTTTTTTTTTGTCTTTTTGCCGTTTCTTGGGCTGCTCTTGCTGCATATGGAGGTTCCCAGGCTAGGGAACCTAATCAGAGCTTTAGCCACTGGCCTATGCCAGAGTCACAGCAATGTGGGATCTGAGCCGCATCTGCAACCTACACCACAGCTCACGGCAAGGCTGGATCCTTAACCCACTGACCAGGGATCGAACCCGCAACCTCATGGTTTCTAGTTGGATTCGCTAACCACTGAGTCACGATGGGAACTCCAAGTGGAGCATCTTTGGAATCATAATGTAAGTCCTTCTGGAAATGTGATTCCACTTAGAGCAGTTTGTTTATATCCTTCTCTTCAGAAAGATGTTCATTTGGAAAGCAAAATCTACCTTGACAGTGTTGTGGCTGTAGTGATAAATTAGCTAACTTTATTATTTTGTATACCCCCTAAAGACCAGTCCTATGTGAGTTCAACTAATAAAACGACAAGTTCATAGAAACCAGTTGAGTTTCAGGAGGTATTTCACTTTATTTATTTAATTGAAATATAGTTGAGTTAAAATATCATCAGTTGCAGGTGTATAGCATAATAAGTTAATGTTTTTATATATTGCAAAGTGATTATCACTATGCATCTAGCTACTGTTTGAAACTCTACATTGTAGTATATTGACTGTATTCTCTATTTTGTACTTTACATCTTTATCACTTATTTTATAACTAGAAGTTTGTACCTCTTAATCCCCTCACTTATTTGTCCTTCTCCCATCCCCCTCCCCTCTTGGAAAAACTCTCGTTTTCTATATCTGTGAGTTTCTTTCTATTCTGTATTCTTCTGTCTTGATTTTTAGATTCCACATATAAGTGAAATCATATGATACTTGTCTTCATCTGACTTACAGCATAATACCCTCTAGATCTATCCATGCTGTCATTCATGGCTGAGTAATACTACATTGTGAGCATGTGTGTGTATTACACATTTTCTTTATTTATTCATCTGTTGGTAGACACTTAGGGTGCTTCTATATCTTGCTTATTGTAAATAATGCTGCTGTGAACATAGAGGTGCATATATCTTTTTGAATCAATGTTTTTGTTTTCTTTGAATAATTACTCAGGAGTGAAATTGCTATATCATATGGTAGTTCTGTTTTTAACTTTTTACAGAACCTTTCCATAGTGGCCATACCAGCTTACATCCCCACCAACAGTGTATTAGGGTTTCCTTTTCTCTACACCCTTTCTAGCATTTGTTATTTGTAGACTTATTAGTGATAGCCATTCTGACTGGTGTGAGGTAGTACCTCATTGTATTTTGATTTGCATTTCTCTTATATTTAGTGGTGTTGAACATCTTTTCATGTGCTTGTTGGCCATCCGTTTGTCTTCTTTGGAAAAATGTCTCTTCAGGTACTCTGATTTTTGATTTTTTGATTTCCTGTATTAGTTCTTTGTTCACTTATTGGTTGTTTAATAGCATGTTGTTCAGCCTCCACATGTTTTTGTTTTTCGTTTTCTTCTTGTTATTGACTTCAAGTTTCATATTGCTGTGATCAGAAGAGGTGCTTGATATGAATTCAGTCTTGTTAATTTATTGAGACTTGTTTTGTGGCCCACCATGTGGTCTCTCCTGGGAAGTGTTCCATGTGTACTTGAAAAGAATGTGTGTTCTGCTCCTTTTGGATCGAATGTTATCTATATATCTATATCTATATCTGTATCTATATATCTATCTATCTCTTTTAAGTCCGTTGAGTGTATCTGCTCTATGTTTCTCCTTGTCTTTAACTTTCTCCATTTTAATTATGATATGTCTTTGTATGGATCTCTTGGGTTTGTCTTGGAGACTGTAGGCTTCTTGGACCTTGATGTGTTTCTTTCCCTGTCTAGGGAGGTTTTCAGCCATTCTTTCTTTTCTTTTTTTTCTTTTTTTTTAGGGCAATACCTGTGGCATATGGAAATTCCCAGGCTAGGAGTCAAATCAGAGGTGTAGCTGCTAGCCTGCACCACAGCGATAGCAATGTAGGATCTGAGCCAAATCTGCAACCTACACCACAGCTCACGGCAATGCTGGATCCTTAACCCACTGAGCAAGGCCAGGGATTGAAGCTGAATCCTCATGGATACTAGTTGGGTTCATTAACTGCTGAGCCATGATGGGAACTCCTTAGCCGTTATTTCTTGAAATAAGTTTTCTGCCCCTTTCTCTCTTCTCCGTGTGGGACCCTGTTATGTGAATGTTAGTGCAGTTGATGTTGTCTCAGACTTCCCTTAAACTATTCTCACTAAAAAAAATTATTTTTCCCTTTTGCTGTTCTGATTGAGTGAATATCACTGTTCTCTCTTCTTTGTTGCTTATGTGGTCTTCTGTATCATCTAAAATGCTGTTTATTTCTTCTAGTGTATTTTTCATTTCAGTTGCTGTATTCTTTAGCTCTGATTGGTTCTTTTTTACATTTTTAATTGTTGTTCAATAGAAGTTTATAATAATAAAGTTTCAGGCAGTCATCCTACATTTTTCAGTGAGAATTCTCTTACTTTGGTCTTTTAAATTTTGTTTATTATTAGATAGATAAATGATTTAGATGTGTGTGACAAATGGATTAACTTTAAAATAACCAAGGAAAAACAGAATAGTTACTGAAAGGCTATAATGTAGGAAATGACACTGGTTATAGATAAAACTCATGTTAATTGGAATGCATCTGATTACTTTGGGTGAGCAGTTTAGAAACACATTGAATCCCTTAGAATTTTATTCATTATTTCTAATCTAAAGTCTGGATTAGTTTTTTTTTTTTTTTTTTTTTTTTTTCCCAATCTTAGGGAGTGTGGGGTCAAGATTTCAGGGAAAGACAGTCTTACCACACTCTTTAATAATCAACTCTAGTTTTTAATTCAAGATCTTGAACTTTTAAAAAATTGAATCTTGACTGCATATCTAAAGCAGAAGACTCTTTGGACCATTAAGTGTTTTGTAACTAAAGTGTTCTGTTGTGTGACAGTTGAGCTGAGGTATGCTTTTCTTGCTGCCCTGATGTTTACTTGGTGAGCAGTTGATTTAGACATGCCTGTGGTATTGTTAATACAGATATTTGAGTTGAGTTTAAGGAAAGAGATACTATATTCCTGTATATTAGGGATGGAGAAGTGTTAGTGGTATTTACATATTGCTGTGGGATTTGCCCAGTTAGAACCCCAGATATTATCATGCAGACATCTGTGTGTTTGGAGTTACCTAATTCTTTGTTGCTGTAATAAGGGATTATAACACATTTGACCTCACCTCCAGTATTGCCAGAGCCACTCAGAACCACTGGGCAATCACTTATCATTATCCCTATTAATGGTGGGGAAAATAAATGTTCATTGCACAACCATGAAGTACTTTTTTTATATATAAATTGGAAATCACTGAAGAAATAGTGAAAGACCATCATGAAGATGCAGATTTCTTGTTTCCTTTTACCTTTTCTCCTGATCAGTGTCTTACTTTATTGGTTGCTGTTTTTTTTTTTTTTTTTTTTTTTTTTAATTGGTTGCCTTTTGAGAATTGCAGCTTGGTTAAAACATACTGCCTTCTCTCAAATGGTCTCTGCCTTATGTATCTGGTTGTGTGTTTGAGGTTCAAAGGAATTCTCCTATGGCAGGCAAAGTAAAAGGTAAATGGTCAACTGAGCAGAGAAATTACTACCAACAGATACATGTAAACAAAGCCAGCACTAAAGCAGAATAATGTAGTGTTAGCTCTTAGAGAAATATTTGCTGTTGCCGAACCTCAATTTGAACACTCTACAATGAGTGTTGATTATATATAGCGTGTGCTGTGACAGCCCTTAAAATTTTTGCCTCTAAGACTTCTCATGACATTCGGTTATATTACATTTTTAGTTTCTGTGTTTTTGTCCTGTTCATTACCAAAAAGGAATTGAGGTGGTAATTTTCAGCTGATGACTCTCTTGCATTGATTTAGATGATACCTGTTTGTTTGACTCTCTCAAATATGATAATAATGAAAATGTTTCAAATACTGTGAGAATTGCCAAAATGTGACACAGAGACCCAGACAAGCATATGCTGCTGGAAAAATGGCACCAATAGACTTAACTTGACACCAGGTTTCCACAAACCTTCAATTTGTACAAAAACTTAGTATCTGGGAGCACAATAAAGCAAAGTACAATAAAACGAGGCACGATTGTATTTATTGGTCCTTTGAATTTTCTCATTTATAAAGTGTTCATGTCTTTGGCTCATTTTTCTGTTGGATTGATTGTCTTTTTCTCATTTCTGTCTTGGTTTGCCTTGGCATTTTGTATGTCTCTATACATTTTAGAAGCAATACAGACACAGTAGTAACACAATAGTGTAAGCTGTTGTGATTTTGTTTGAGGATGTATTGAATCAGCAGGTTAACTTGAGGATAATTGGGTATATTTTCAATATTACATCTTCTGGTGCTTGTTTATGGGGTAAGGTAGCTCTCTGTTATTGAAGTTTTCTCTAGTTTCCTTCAGTAAGGTTTTATAGCTTTTTGTGGAGGCCTTGCACATTTTTTTGTTAGATTTATTCCTGTTGTGAATGTTATCTTTAAAAAGATTCTCTTATTACATTTGGCTGCTGGCAGATAGAAATAAATTTTTTTCTGTATTTAGTATTGCATCCAGAAACCTTGCTTAATGGTCAGTAGGTCTAATAACTTATCTGTAAATTCTTCTGGATTTTTTAAGGAAATTTGTAATACTCATGTAATACTCATGTAATTTGTAAATATGACAGTTTTGTTTCTTTTTTCCAATCCATATACTTTTGGCCTCACCTACCTCGTTCCCATTCCTGGAGTCTGGCTTTCTTGTGTGCCGTATTTTCTTTGTGTGCTAGAGATGGAGTTTTGAGATTCCTTAGAGGATGGTATTGAGCCTGGGAGAATGGTGTCTTTCTCCAGGAAGGTTTTCATTTCCTTTTTTGATGCGTCTGTGGGTGCAGCTAGTCCAGAATTCTGTTGCTTTCCACCCAGAATAGAGGTCCCGCCCACTCGACCTTTGGAAACTGGGCTGGGATCCCTGTGAAGGCTGAGAAGCTTCTGCCTCTCCCTCCTCAGCCCTTCAGGGTCCTAGAAAGGAGGGGCAGTTTATCCACTGTTGGCAGCATCTCTTTGAGGTTGCTTCCCCAGAGTTAGCAAAAGTAAAAGCCTCTTTCTCGTGTACCACCCCCTTCTCACATCACTTTTTACAGTTTCCCACTCATGCAGACGTCATTATGCTTGTCTGTTTTATTTCTTTACACATCCTATCAGTTATTATCTGTGTTATATTGAGTCTTTTCCTTTTGTTTTTGCTCATGAGATGATGTTTTCTTGTTTGCCTTGTTATAGAATACAATGTGCTTGGTGTACTGTATTTGAAAGTGTGTTTGTGGGAGTCCTTTGAGGCTGTGAATGTACTTTCCTCAGAGAGGATTTGAGTTTCTTTTTGCCAGAGAACATTTGGGCCATTTCAATGGGGATGACCTTAAATCAAGGTCAAGGCTTGGGATTTCCCTGTGACCCACGGCTCTAGAGCAGGAGGGTCTCTTGTGCTCACGTGGGGCTGACTGTGCTTTAAAGAAGATGCTTTAAAATTTTTATCCGTGTTTTCTTCCTTGATTTTTGAATAATACAGTCTGCTTTACTTGAAACATTAAGTTCTACTGTACTTTGTTTAGCCGTATACCTGTTGTCGGGCATTTAGCTTTTTAAAAATTATTGTAAATAACATTGTGCTGACAAATTTTTTCTATTCGTGTGTTTGTTCTGTTATTACGATTAATTGTTGGGAGTTCCGTGGTGGTCTAGTGGTCAGTGCTTTCACTGCTGCGGCCCGGGTTCAATCCCTGGTCTGGGAACATAGATCTCATGTCAAACCACTGCACACAATGGCCAAAAAAATAAAAAAAAAAAAAAAAGGAAAAAGCATTAATTCTGGAAGTGAAATTGGTAGGGTCTTCATGTTTTAAGGGTTTTTGGTGTGTATTGTTAAAGTGCCCTACACAAATATACTGTCTCGACATTGTGGATTATAAATCTTTTTAACTTTTGTCATTTTAGTGGTTAGAAAATAATACCACATTATTCTTTTAATTTATTTTCACTTATATGAATCTTGGCTGTGTATTACTTTTGGGCCACTAGTATGTCCTACTACCTAAGGGTTTACTGAGAGTAACTCAGATGTCAAATGATGAATTTCCCATAGTTTGTCATTTATATTTCTTCTTCATTTACAGATCTTTTATTTTTCTGTATAGAATTTTAAAGTCTTTTTCTAGTCATATCTGTCAGTCTTTTTTTTTTTTTTTGAAGATCTAATTGTTGCTGTTAAATAATTCAAATGATTGCAGCATCCCATCCAGCAGATAGAAGGGAGCTCAAAGAGCTACAAAAAGAGATTTAAAAAGTCACAGAAAATGTGGGACAAGGAAATGATAAAGGACAGAGGATTGTTGGGGCAAGATTACCTTCCTTTGGGGGACAAGAAGGTCTGTGAGGCAGATACCCAGCTTGTGCTAACCAAGAAATTTTAGTCTGACCAGTTGAGATTACATTCCTGGGGAAGGTTGAGGCTGCAGTTAGGTTGGGTATTGAGTACAGGTTAGGTGACATGGGTTTAGCACAAGTGATTCCACTTGGGACCTGTAGATCCTTTCTTGTTGTTTTGGCTGTGCCTGCTGCATACCAAGCATCCTTGGTCAAAGACAAACCTGCACCACAGCAGTGACAACGCTGGATCCTTAATCCTGGGCCACCAGGGAACTTATGCAGTTTTTTTTTTTTTTTTTTTTTTTTTAGCAGTATACATGTTCCACAACTCCCAGTTTCACAAGTAATGCAGTTCTGTATTTGCATTGTGCCAAGTCTGGGTGTTTTATACTCATTTGTGAGCTCCTTGAGAGCAGGTATTACATTACAGTTATCTTTGGAGTTCCCCTTGTGGCTCAGTAGTTAATGAACCCAATTAGTATCCATGAAGACACAGGTTCGATCCCTGTCCTTGCTCATAGGTTAAGGATCTGATGTTGCTGTGAGCTGTGGTGTAGGTCACAGACGTGGCTTGCATCCTGCGTTGCTGTCGCTCTGGCGTAGACCAGCAGCTACAGCTCTGATTCGATCCCTAGCCTGGGGACCTCCATATGCCAAAGATGTGGCCCTAAAAAGACAAAAGAGGAAAAAAAAAAAACCCCAAAACCCATTACAGTTCTCTTTGTATCATTTGTACATAGAAAACTTTCAAGAATATAGCAAATGTTCCACAAACCTTTTTTGAAAGAATGAGTAGTTGGTAAGTAATATCATGGACATGGCAAAAATGTGATTATCATTCATGAATTTAATTTGAAAGACAATTATTTAGTTTAAGAGGAAGGGTGTGGATGGTGAATCAAGACCCAAAAAGAGCATCATAGATTTAATTATTTATTTTCTCTGAATAGTGTGTAACAAAACATTTGGGGTCCCTTAGATGATCAGATTGGATGAGCTAGCTAGAAAAACATTCCCAATGAATATGGCATTCAGGCTCAGTGACAGAGAGATGTTTGGAAGAAACAACAGCATTTCAGATAGAAGGTGAATACACACTGGAACAGACCATTAAAGACACTGTGAAAAATACATAATGGAGGTTATCTCGAAGTAAAAACTAAATAATCAAATACTTGAAGACATGAAGTTTAAAATGAGTCAGTAACAAAATAATCATAATTGGTTGAAAGAAATAAGTTTATATCTAGCTTTTTTAAAAAATATTCTTTTCCATTATATTTATCATAGGATCTTGAATATAGATCTCTGTGGTGCATGGTGGGGCCTTGTTGTTTATCCCCTCCGTGTATAATATCGTAATCTGCTAACCCAGCCTCCCAGTCCATCCCTCCCCCAAACCCCTCTTCCGTGGCAACCACAGATCTACTGTCCTTGTCCGTGAGTCTGTTTCTCTTCTGCAGATAGGGTCATTTATGTCTTATTTTAGATTCTATATGTAAGTGATATCTTGTGGTGTTTGTCTTTTCTGACTTACTTCACTTAGTATGATACTCCTAGGTCTATACATGTTGCTGCAAATGGCGTTATTTCATTCTTTTTTATGGTTGAGTAGTAGTCCATTGTATATACGCACTGCATCTTCTTAATCCATTCATCTGTTGATGGACATTTAGGTTGTTTCTGTGTCTTGGCTATTGTGAATAGTGCTGCTGTGGACATAGGGGTGCATAGTTTTGTCTGGATATATGCCCAGGAGTGGAACTACTGGGTCATATGGTAGGTCTGTATTTAGTTTTTGGAGGTACCTCCATACTGTTTTCCATAGTGATTGTACCCATTTACATTCCCACCAACAGTGAAGGAGGGTACCCTTTTCTCCACACTCTCTCCAACATTTGTTATTTGTTGACTTGTTAATGCCATTCTGACTGGTGTGAGGTGGTACCTCATTGTAGTTTTGATTTGCATTTCTCTAATAATTAGTGATGTTAAACATTTTTTTTTTTTTTTTTTGCTATTTCTTTGGGCCGCCCCTGCGGCATATGGAGGTTCCCAGGCTAGGGGTCGAATCGGAGCCATAGCCACCGGCCTACGCCACAGCCACAGCAATGCGGGATCCGAGCCATGTCTGCAGCCTACACCACAGCTCACGGCAATGCCGGATCGTTAACCCACTGAGCAAGTGCAGGGACCGAACCCGCAACCTCATGGTTCCTAGTCAGATTCATTAACCACTGCGTCACGACGGGAACTCCTAGACATTTTTTTCATGTGCCTACTGGCCACCTATCTATATGTCTTTTTTGGAAAAATATCTATGTTGGTCTTCTACCCGTTTTTCAGTTGGGTTGTTTGTTTTTTTGTTGTTGAGTTGTTATGAAGTGTTCATACATTTTGAAAATTAAGCCCTTGGCGGTCATATCATTTACAAATATTTTCTCCCATTCTGTAGGTTGTAATCTTTTTTTTAAAGCCATAATTAATCAGAGATAATAGAACTATAGTTGTTCATACAAAAATTAGTGCTTTAAATTTGGAATTGTTTTATGTGGTTAGAAAATTACACTCTTAACTGCAGATAGGTATTTAATAAATTACCATGAGTCTAAATTTGGATAATGCTCATTTTTAGTCTCTGTTATCTTAATTTTTAGTATAATTTTTCTTTTTATTATAATACTTTGTGTTTCTCTGCTACTGCTCTTTTTGTAAATGTCCTCAGAAACTGGTAGAGTGGAAATTTGAAAGTGTATTGAATTTACATTTTCTTCCATATTTTGGCTTCGTTGATGATAATAATGATTTAGTAATCGTATTAGGAATGATTTGAGATATCAGTATTTTATTTTATTTTCATTTCTTGGGCCGCTCCCACGGCATATGGAGGTTCCCAGGCTAGGGGTCTAATTGGAGCTGTAGCACACTAGCCTACTCCAGAGCCACAGCAACTCGGGATCCGAGCCACGTCTGCAACCTGCACCACAGCTCACGGCAATGCCGGATCGTTAACCCACTGAGCAAGGGCAGGGATCGAACCCGCAACCTCATGGTTCCTAGTCAGATTCATTAACCACTGCGCCACGACGGGAACTCCAGATATCTTATTTTAAAATTTTTTAAGTATAAAATCTTCACTAGAACAGGAGAGTATTTTATTGAAACTGACTGAAGAGTTTTAATTTTTAAACATTGTAAAATACGTTTCCTTGTAGATAAGTGATGAAGAGAAGACTCTCCGAGAACAGGACATCATTGCTTCGTCTCCCAGTTTAAGTGGGACTCAGTTGGAGTTGGAGTCGGTTTATAAGGTGTGTAAACTCTTCAGATGCCTCCTAGGCTTGGTTAAATGTACGACATGAAGCTTATGTTTGTGTCGAGTTGACTGTGTGGCCTCGCCTCAGCTCAGCCTCTCACTCCTGCTCAGAGGTCCTCACGCCAGGGCTGTGCTGCATGGACCCGCTGCGGGCCATTCGCTCAGAGCAGCTCTGACCCTGCTGTGCCAGGGGCAGGGATGTCCTGCAGGGCCGCCTCGTCACCCCCACTGTTGGCCGACACCATGCTCTGGACACCACCTGTGGGGAGCCTCTCATGTGCCACAGGCCCCTGCCCTGGCTTGGACCATCTGACCCAATGCTCCATCACGTTTGTCTGGGCTCTGACCTGCTTGCTCAGGGTCCATTGTCATGCCCCGGGCCCTCATTGCCCTGCCCCTCAGTGCAGTCCCCTGCTTTGCTTGAGCCAGTCGAGTGGCTTTAGGGCTGAAGAGTTCCGAGATGGGGCGGGGAGCTGAGATTGCCATAAAGCGCAAATGGCGGTCCCGCCTCAATTTCCTCTGACCCATGTGCTCTGCTGCTTGGTGCCCATGAGGAATTTAGCGTCCTGCCTCCCTGATATCCTCTGTGCTACACCCCTTCTGCCAATCAGGCTACTGTCCAGCTGGCCTTCCATGCACAGAGGTGGGGGGTTGACACTGGCTCTTCCTATTACACACTTCCGATTGCTCTGCCTCTCGGCATCTTGCTTCTGCCTGGGCACTTCTGCTTCCTCTGCAACCAGCCTGCTAAGCTAGAATCTCAGCATATTAGAGCTAAAACCCCTTTCCTCCCCTTCCCAGGTGCATAGATACAGCTGCTGAGGTTTGAAAGCCTTCATTACAGGTTCCAGCATCACAAGTCTAGTAAGGAAAAGAGCATGGGCTGGAACCCACCTTTTCAGACTAATTTCCTTTTCTTGCTGGGTGACTGAAATAAGCCCTCCTGCCACCTCCTCTCACATGTCCTGTGTGACCTGCCTGTCACCACAGCTGCCCTGTGATGCTGCTTGATTTTCCCTGTGGGTCTGTCTTATTCCCTCAGCTAAGTGATGAACTTCTTCAGGGCAAGGACTGTGTGGTGGTTGTAGGAATCTGTAAATTAACCAGAAACTATCTGTAAAAACACATGATCTGATTGTCGTGTAGTCTCATTGAACATATAGAAGAATTATGGGCATAGAGCTTTAACTCTTCCCTAAAACTTGGGTGAATAGGCAGTTTGGGGGTCATTTTTTTTTTTTTCAATCTTTTTTTTTTTTTTTTTTTTGGTCTTTTTGCTATTTCTTTGGGCTGCTCCAGCGGCATATGGAGGTTCCCAGGCTAGGGGTCGAATCGGAGCTGTAGCCCTCGGCCTACGCCAGAGCCACAGCAACGTGGGATCCGAGCCAAGTCTGCAGCCTACACCACAGCTCAGGGCAACGCCGGATCGTTAACCCACTGAGCAAGTGCAGGGACCGAACCCGCAACCTCATGTTTCCCAGTTGGATTCGTTAACCACTGCGCCACGACGGGAACTCCTCAATCTAATTTTTTGAAGAGTAAGGGTAATTTTCACAATTTACTAATACCATAATCTTCTCATTTCTTAAAATTTTATGAAATGTAAGTAGAGTTGTTTTAGGATCTTTTTTAGGGCTGTACCCACGGCATGTGGAGGTTCCCAGGCTAGGTGTTGAATTGTAGTTATAGCCTCTGGTTTACACTGCAGCCATAGCAATGCCAGATCTGAGCCATGTCTGTGACCTACACCATGGCTCACGGCACCACCGGATCCTTAACTCTCGTGGATACTGTTCAGATTCGTTTCCACTGAGCTGTGAAGGGAACTCTGAGTAGTACTGGGTTTTGTAAAAAAATTTACTGGCAAATACTTATTTTTATAGTAATGCTGGATACTTATTATTATTTCCATTTCTTAGGGTCGAAATTAGCATTTCCAATGTATTTCTCTAGAGGAAGAGTAGACACATAGATGAAGAAATATGGAATTACTTTACTAACTAGTAGTTTTTTGCACCGAATATACTGTATATAGGTTGGATTCTGCTTGATGCAGAATAAAGTGTGGGATATGTCATACGGGGGGCACGCAGTGTACTGAGGAGGCTTGAGCTGGGAGTCTGAAATCCTGTGATTATAATTTGTAACTTCATGAGTTAAGAATGAAAAGAAACTGTAAACCAACTATAATGGAAAAAATAAAAATCATTAAAAAATTAAAAAGAGAAAAAATTTATTTAAAGAGAAAAAAAAGAATGAAAAGAAAGCGTTCTAACTTGGCTTATTTTTTGAAGCATGTGCTCTGAAACAAACATGTTTTTGGACTGCCACTCCTTCCGGCTACTGTCCTTTACTTACAAGAAGTGTGAATTGATCCCTGCTTTTTTGATGTTTTTGATCTGCTGGGACCAGTGACTTTCTTAGAGGAAGGGTTTTGTTTAGACTTGGTGCCTATGGAGACTTAGGAGCGATTCCTAATCACAGGTACTGACTTACTTGCCCTGTTTCACTCTGAATTCAGGTCCTTTTTTTTTTTTTTTAGATCCCTTTTGCTGATGCTTTGGATTTGTTTCGAGGAAGGAGAGTCTATTTGGAAGATGGCTTTGCTTATGTACCACTCAAAGACATTGTGGCAATCATCCTGAATGAATTTAGAACCAAACTATCCAAGGCTTTGGCTGTAAGTATTTTACTTTGTTTCCATATTTCCATATGCACTTCATTTCTATATGTTCACCTTTTCAGTTCTTGATAGTTTTGTTCTATACTTCTTAAGAAATAATTTGATTTTTATAGTGATGTTCAGATTGCTTATGATGCTCTACTGTTATTTCTAGAACTCCTAGGTTTTTATTTGTTACTACCCACTGTTAATTTTGTCATTTTTTTTCTCTTGCTCCTAGTAAGCCTGATGGTGAGATGATTAATTTTGTGAATGGCCTCTGTTTCTTCAAGGTTGTGTCTTTTTTTTTCCCTTGGAGATGGATTTCGTCTATGGCCCTTAACAGTTAGTGTGGCCTATGGTAGATATAACCCCTAGATTTCTGTTCTAAATTGGTATTTTATGTCAATAGAGAGCATTGTAGAAGAAAGCCTTTATTTAAGTACTAAAAACAGTGCTAAGTTAGTGCTATAGAACACAGCCACTGCTGAGTGAAATGGGAGGTAGCTGAGTTGAATAAAATGACGACATAATGTGTTTCTTAAGAGAGCCGTTAAAAGCAGACACCGAAGTGATAACCCTTTAAACACATACTCATTTTTTCATATTATTGTCTGTTAACCTGAGTCTAGTTTTCTTTTGTATTTTTGGGGGTTCTTTTTGGGTACTTAGTATTTAGGACACAGCTTCAAAGTTATGGCTGTGGCTCTTTTTAAGCTGTATTGATTACAGTGTAAGCAAGAGCCAACTTTTCCTTTTGAGTTAAAACTTGTAATTTTTTGTGGTGTAAGTAATTTTTATTACTGACTCTCTGGGGTTACATACACAGGTGTAACTCAGGTATGTTAGCTTTTGGGAAAGCTAAAATATTAACTGTGGTTTTATTATAAATGAGACACTTTATGAAAACACATAGCATAGTAGGCTTTCTTCCTCCCTCCCTGCTCATGTGTGTGTGTTTGTGTGTGTGTGTGTGTGTGTGTGTGTGTGTGTGGCAAAGGGTCCGGTGTTCATAAGTAGTGTCTTGACTCTTTACTAGTAATTACTGCTGTGACTTACCCTGGACCATAGGACACTTCCAGATATGGCCACTGTCCTTCACCTCTGGGAGTCTCTGTGGCAGACACTGATGTCTGCCTGTTGGTTGGCCAGTCCCTTTATTTTATGATGATTGGTTTTGTTCACTCCTTCTCTCCCTCTTGGCATTCTGGACAGCACTTCTTTGGACTTTTGAGGATTTGGGGCATCCCTAGCTGTCATCCACTAAATGCCAGTCGTGGCCCCTGGCCCAGTGACACCCAGAAATATCACCATGTGTTTCAAGAAGCTGGTGGTACCACCTTGTGTTAATCATGGCCATTTTCTTCTCCTTTCCAAATTGTTCATCTGTGCATGTGAGATGATGTAATTCTGACTTGAAAATATAAGAAGTTGTTTGGGGGAGCTTTGGAAAAGAGTTTCCCTCCTGATAAAAATGGGCTAAAAAGCCATGTTTATTTGCTCTTCAGTTTATCTTCTTAATAAGCTAAAGTACACAGAGGGATATGTGGCAGAGTTTTGCAAATTTTATAAAATTTTTTCTACTTTCTGGGCAGAAGATGGGGAGTCTAAATATACTGAGATTAAAGCCAAAACTCTATGAGTTTCTAAGTTAGTAATAAGTTCATTTTTACAACAAATTTCACTTGAGCTTTGTATCTAGCTGGGAAGAAATATAGCTCGTGAACTTTGAATTCCTTTCTCCTACCTTCCCTCCCGTCCATTCTTCCCTGCTCCAAGGTACTCTTTAAAAAAATTAACCATTTTGTAGGATTTTGGAACAATCAGAAACCTACAGAAAACTTGCAGGTATAAAAAAATAACTTTCCCTAAACCATTTGTGAATAAGTCTCATTGTCCCCCCCAATACTTTAGTGTGTAATTCCTGTAAATGAAGATGTCCTCGCACATAGTCAAAATTCGACTGTCACCGTAAAAAGTTAGTGTCAATACGTGACTGCCATCTGGTCCTCAGACCCCTTTCAGTCTCCCCTGCCTGTCCGGATCATGTCCTTTATTTCAAAAAGACCTCATCTAAATCACACATGCTGTTTACTTATGTCTTCCTTGTCTCCTTCGGTCTGGAACAGATTCTTAGTTTTTCCTTGACTTTTGTGACTGTTTTTTTTTTCTTTTTAGGGCCACACCTGTGGCATATGGAAGCTCTCAGGCTTCGATTTGGAGCTGCAGCTGCCAGCCTATATTGTGGCTATAGCAACTCCAGATCCAAGCCACATCTGCGACTTGTGCCACAGCTCATGGCAATGCCAGATCCTTAACTCACTGAGCGAGGGTAGGGATCAAATCCGCATCCTCATGCACACCATGTCGGGGTCTTAACCCACTGAGCCACCAAGGGAACTCTGACAGACACATTTCTGTTGGTTGTATGCCTGGCGATGGAATTGTAGGGTAGAGGCATGTCTTTTCTGCTTTAGTGGGTCCAGGTGTGTTTTAATTGCCACAGGGTTGTAGAGACATCTGGCCTCAGGGTCTGATTGATAGAAGGACAGTGGCTTGCTGCCTCTTGGCTTTCTCCTGGGTTGGTCAGGGCCAAGTCTGGTTGAGAGGTGTCCGGCAGCCCTTTGTATCACCTCAGGAGGGTGGCTGGAGTGTGTTGTCTGGGGAGCCAACCTGTCTGTGGAGTCTGAAGGAACTGGAGGGCAGAGATGGTGTTTCCTTCAGGGCTGTGGCCCATGGCAGTGGTCTCCTCGTTACTGTCCTCTCCAGTAAGGGAGGTTTTGACCTTGGAGTATGTAATTGAAAAACCTGGAAATATTCTTGAATGGCTTACAAAATGCACACAGTTAATCATGAAGGGCTTGGGTTCTTCGCTCTCATTCTCCCATAACTCCATAAATGCAGTGCCTTTTTTTCTACAGATTGTTGCCTTGCTCCAGGCCCAGTCAAATGCCTCTGCCTCTCTGATTCACCCTCAACAGGTGTTTCATGACATGTTTCATACGTGGATTTTTCCAGAGGGAAAGTGAGCCCCATTCAACTTCTCCAGGGAGGACTGAGCCCCATTCAACTTCCCCAGGAGGGATGAGCCCCATTCGACTTCTCCAGGGAGGGATAAGCCCCATTTAACTTCCCCAGGAAGCACTGAGCCCCATTTAGCTTCTCCAGGGAGGACTGAGCCCCATTCAATTTTCCCAGGGAGGACTGAGCCCCATTCAACGTCTTTGTGTCTGATGCCAAGCTCCGTGCCTTGGAAAGAGCTGGTGCTCAGGACCTGAATGACCTTGTGAGAGCTGCATATTCAAATTTTCTCCAGATTTGTTGAGAAAATGAAGTTAAAGAGGTTGCACTTCAATGTCCTGTTTATAGTGGACAGAGCAAAGTGCTTGATGCTGAGGGTGAAGGCTGTGCAGGCAGAGTATTGTGGACCTCCCAGGTGCCAGTGCCTGAAGGTCTGTAGGGTTAGGTTAGTGCCTGCGGGTCTGCAGGGTTAGGTCAAGGTCTGCAGGGTTAGAAATGTACTTCCCGGGAACCACCGTACTTGGCTGCAGGGGTCAAAATTGTTACGCTTTTGACAGTCTTTCTCTGGAGTATGTAAGATTTGAGTTTTATATTTTGTCTAGAAGCTAAGATCCAGCATAAACCAGGTTTAAACTCTTGCTCCCTTGAGAAAGCAGCTTCATATTTCATGGTAGAACTCTCTCTCCGGAGTCATTCTTAGGTTCCTATCTTTGTGGTCACCTTTGTGTCCCCAGTGCTCCCTTCCCCCTTTCACAGAAAAATGCCCCAGACTCCTTCATAAACACTCCTGTTTCTCAGAGCATTTACCATATTTAAGAATTATAATTACTCCTTTTAAAGCTTCAGCCCAGATTGGCTACAAAATACTTAGTATTTTTATACTCTGTTTATAGTGCTTTTTCCCCACTGAGCTGCACTGCTCTCATTGACACTTGAGTGCACTGAAACACAGCTTTTTATCCCTTTTACTCACTTGTGGTGAGAAAGTACCTGCAGCTTCAGTTGCTAGGAAACAGCTGAATACTGAAATAGTTTTTTTTGGGGGGGGTACTTGTAAATTCAATTCTTTGACAGTTCTGCTCTCATAGAGCAAAAATTTATTCAGTTACTACAAAGAAAGATGCATCACCTGTTAGTTTTCCAATTTAAAAATTTTGCTCAGGGAGAGCTAGGAATACAAAAAGTGTTTCAGGGTTGATTAAATGTTGAGAGTGTAATTTTTAGCAGTGACTGGACATTTAGAAGTAATGGTTTATGTGTACATCTTTAGTTTTTCTTTTAAGTTTTCTGATTCCTCATTAATGAGAAAGAATGAGAATGAGACACACACACACACACAAATGACACAGAAGAATGTAAACCAAAGTAAAATATTATAGTAATTAAATCAGCTTTATCTCATAGAAATAGGATTGTCCACATCCTGTATTCAGTCACCCAGGTCTGCTTTTTATCTATGACACTTAATAATTGTGTGTCAGAGAAAGAATAACTATTAAAGAGAAGTGTTTGGTTATATATAATCAATTGGGCTTTCTTTTATGACTGTCATTTTTGTCGTAATTACAGAATGTTTAGGAAAAGATTTTTGTTCAAGTTCAAGAGCTCTTTCTTAGAAGCGAACAGTCCCTTGACCTTGTCTCTTTTTGGCAGGTGGTTGTGGATGGGCTCTCAGACCAGTATTGGTAGTCTTCATTTTTAAGTTCCCCCTTTGTTTCTTCCTTGTCCAAATCCTTGATTGGTGTTTTCCCTCCCTACCCACTCCCTTTGGGCAGGAGAACCATCCCTAGACCAGTTTCTAATTGTGCACCTTCAAATGTCACTGCATGTCTTTTTCATCGCACATGTACGTCTGAGGAACTTGTCAGGGAGTGCAGAATCCATCTTCTGATTTGCGTGCACTGAGAATCTGTGTCTCAGGAGTAAAAATCCTACCATCTTTCTGTCTTTATCCATGTGACGCAGAGAGCTCTGTGAACTCCACTTGCAGCCTATACACCAGATTTGGAGTGGAGTAGAAAATACTATCTGAGATGTTTAATGAGAGTAATGTGAGCGTTCAGAACAAAAATAAAAACAAGTGGAAATTGTTCCACACAAATTGATACTAGAAATAATGATAGATTGAGAATAACTAAAAACACAGGTTTGATTTCCCCCAAAATTTTTAAAAAGGCAGTAAGAGTAGGGTTAATGTTTTATGAGACTCTTGCTGTTTGTATAAAATACTTTTTAATAATTTTACACTTCTAGGGTATGTTTTAAACTT
Organism: Sus scrofa; assembly: GCF_054392235.1. NCBI lineage: Eukaryota > Metazoa > Chordata > Mammalia > Artiodactyla > Suidae > Sus > Sus scrofa. The sequence continues at coordinate 37,051,533 of NC_139389.1, read as the reverse complement.
CGGTATTAGGTGAGTTTCAGCGTCTTCATGCCTCCATTTTAAACCAGAAACCTGTCATAGAGTTAGGAGACTTATAGTAATCTGGAAAGCCCTTAAGCTCTGGTTAAAAGAAATGAAACCAACTGGGATTTTATCTGTGTACAAGATTGTATTTGTTGAGCTGCAGAGCTGTTGGTGGAACAGTGTCAGTGTCAGGGAACTGCTAAGTTGAAGAGCGATTGGGGAACTAATCTAGAGAACACTGAACCAAAACTGGGAAAAGATGGAAGACAGATTTCTTTCTCATAAATTTAGAACAGAAGAATAGCAAACATAATTGCTAACCAGGAGGTTATCTTCTACAACCGTTCCATCAAAAATTCCACAGTTACCACGTTGACCATCAAAGGCTAAAATAACCGAGAGAAGATATTAAATCTTTGAGGAAAAAGCAAACCAATACAGCTTTGGATTTTGGCAGGGTAGCTATAATCCCAGGGAAAGAGAATAACAATTTGCATTTATAGTCTTTTTTTCCAAGTAGCTTAACGGTTTATAAGTACATTTTCATTAATCCTTTGGACTACTTTTGAGCTTTGTTTAAATATTAAGGAAATATCTCTACTTCTTGAGGATGCCTGAAAAAATTGCACACTGGAAGTCATAGAAATGACTGCTTTGCCTTGATGGCTTCAGTGTTCTACGTATCTCTGCTGTCTCTTTTTAACACTTTGGCTAGGATTTTATCCTTTGGCAAATATTTAACAGTTGCACACTGTGGGTTAGGCCTGAGGCAGCACAGGCACACACTCATAAGTCGATCTGAAATTGTATTTCCCCCTTTGGTTCCTTGTGGTGCTGGCTCACTCTTATCAGGTCAGGAGCCTCTGCACTTTACTCACTTTGGGTTGTGGTCATGGTTATGGAGCAGGTTTCTAACTTCTTATCAAGCACTTACGGGATGCCAGACGCTATTAAATTTGCTATATACCTTGCTGATTTAATCCTGTCTGTAGTTGATGGGGTGGTTATTAGCATGATTTTTGCAGATGAGGGAACGGAGGCTTTGAAAGGGCAAATAACTTATCCAAGATCACCATGCTGGTTAGTTGCTGAGCCAGTACGCTGAAGCTGTGCTGCTCTTCTCGTGGTCTTTTTTTTTTTTTTTTTTTTTTTTTCCCTTTTTATAGCCACACCTGCGGCATATGGAATTTCCTGAGCCAGGGGTCGAATCAGAGCTGCAGCTGCCAGCCTGTACCCACAGTCACTGCAACAGTGGATCTGAGCTGCATCTACGGCCTATGCTGCAACTCACAGCAACACCAGATCCTTAACCCATTGAGCAAGGTCAGGGATCAAACACGCATCCTTACAGACACTAATGTTAGGTTCTTAACCTGGTGAGCCACCGCTTGTGATCTTTAGTGATGTGGGAAGAGGCACAGTGATGTCTTCTTCCTTTTCTTTCTGGATCATTGTTGATGAGCATAAATGTGTCAGTCACCAACTTACTGTAGAGTAAGTAACAGTAGTTTAAGATATTTAACTTAAGTGGGGGTTTCTTTCTTACCCAACTTGAGACCAGTGTTTGTTCCCCCCCTTATGGAGGCTCAGGGTGTTGGGGTGTGTCTCTTAATTTCTTGTGCACCTTCCCTTGGGTCTGCTGCCTCTGCTGCTGGTACTTGGCTTCTGAGCTTCTCTTATCAAGTCTTCATTAGACAGATCAGTGCCTTCTGCTCCTCTTCACAGTGGGGTGGGTGGTGGGGTGGCAAATATTTTCTGAGAATTGTTAATTCCCTATTTCTCTTCTTGAGCAAAATTGTGCTTTTATGTTCTTTGGCCAGAACTGGGTCTTCTGGTCCCTGTTGTTTGGGAGAGCAGGTGCTTGATTTCTTCAGCCACTTTAGGTAGAGACAGGTAAGGAGTTTGCCACAAGATTGATGGCCTTTGCTGAACTTAGGTGAGACGAAGTGCACTTAAATGCAGATGGGTTGGAGGAGGACTTTCTTTTTGTTTAATTGAGTATCATCCACATAATATACATGAGTTAGTTTCGGGCATACAGTGTCACAGTAAGTCTAGTTAATGTCACCACACATAGTTCTCATTCTCTTTCCTGTGACAAGGCGATCTCTTCTGCCAGGGAGAGGACTTCCCTACTGTGTGCCTGCTGGACACAAGCACCCGGTGGAGGGTCGCACCAGGAGGTGGTGGTGTGGCCCATTTCTTCCTGGAACATACCTTTCTGTTCAGCTAAGTGGGCTGCTGATCTTTGGTGGTAGGTTGCAGCATGGAGAGGTCTTTGTGGGGAAAGGAGCTTGGAATTTATTTTGAGAGAAACTGGATTGAGAAAGAGAAACTAACAAGGATGTGTTGAGTCCTGTGAGCCTTGTCTGTGTCGAGGCTCAGGAATAAGTGGCTGGCCAGTCTTTTCTGTTTTTAGCAGGTAGATTTGAAATGAATGGATCGGCCTTGGCACTATTGCGTGAGTCCCTAAATCCAGACCCATTACTCTCTGGAGTGGCAGAGTGAGGGCAGTTACCCTGTTCAGATACTCCTGGGAATGGATTGTCTCTGATCCCTCCTGCCCTCATGTCCCAACTTCCCAGGTGTGGCTGTGGCAGGTGGCAGAGGAAGGTGGCAGAGACCGTCTCTGTTAGGACATACAATCCTCTGAGTTTGCTCCCAGTGTAAAGGAAAAGTCTACAGACACTGGAGGACGTTGCATCTAATGCACTGTTACTGCTGTCATGCTCTCTGTTGGTGACAAGGTGGCCCTGTTCTGGGTAAGTTACCCAGTTGGCCAGTCCTCCCTCTGATTTCTTTCTTTATGATTCTCTCACGTTAGAGTGCTCCGTTGACTGAGGCCCCTTGTTTACTCCTGTTTTGGAACAGGGACTTTTTATTGCTGTGACACAGTATGATGTGTTCTGTATCAGCTTAATCTTGGTGAGAACACTGGAGAAGCTATTCTTAACTGTTCAGACCTTTGTCTCTGCTGCGTTCTTTGTATCCTTACTCCCACCACCTCACCATCCACAGCCTCGCCTGTGTCCTGTACTCCATATACTCCCCTTATTATCACTGATAGCCATGACATGCCTGTGCTTCTCTCATCCATATTTTGTCCCAGTTTTTTTTTTTATTGTGGTAAAATAGACATAACATAAAATTGACTGTCTTAAATTCACCATTTTTTTTTTTTTGTCTTTTTGCCTTTTTCTAGGACTGCTTCCTGTGGCATATGGAGGTTCCCAGGCTAGGGGTCTAATCGGAGCTGAGGCCGCTGGCCTACACCAGAGCCACAGCAACACTGGATCCGAGCTGCATCTGTGACCTACACCACAGCTCAAGGCAATGCCGGATCCTTAACCCACTGAGCAAGGCCAGAGATCGAATCTGCAACCTCATGGTTCCTAGTCGGTTTCGTTAACCACTGCGCCACAACGGGAACTCCTAAATTCACCATTTTTAAGTGAGGCAGTCGTACCTGATTCTGAATGTCCTGTGAGGAAAGCCCCGGTGCTCACCTGGCTGTTGTGGAACCCAGGTGGTCCTTTTCTGTTTCAGTGATGAGCCATAGCTGTAGTTCTTAGTGCTTGATCACAGCTTTTCTTTTTGTGGCCAAATATAATTTATGAGTCCTCCAGTCCTAAGTTTTAATATGTACTGTTCTTAAAAGTATGTCCTGCATGAATGATTTTAAAAAAATCCATGAGTGGAGTTCCCTTTGTGGCTCAGTGGTTAACGAACCCAACTAGGAACCCCACTGGGATGTGGGTTTGATCCCTGGCCTTGCTCAGTGGGTTAAGGATCCAGCGTTGGTCTGAGCTGCAGCATAGGTCGCAGACGCGGCTCGGGTCCTGCTTTGCTGTGTTTGTGATGTAGGACAGCAGCTGTAGCTCTGAACTTCCATATGCCACGGGTGTGGCCCTAAAATGCAAAAAAAAAAAAAAAGTCTGTGAGTTGTTATTGGACTAGCCAACAGTTTAACATTTATTTTGCTTTCAATAAGTTGTCACCTTCTAAGAGTATCATATATTTGAATTCATTGTTTTATTTATAAAGAAAAAAAAATCAGTGTTAAATAATGTATCTTTTTAAAACTATGGTATGGGACTTTTTAAGATTTCATATATTAGCATTAAACAATTCAGCTACACTCTTGGTTCATTGTTTATTATATTACTGTAATACTTCAATACATTTTAGACTTAATTCATAATTCAGTGCATCTTGGAAATGAATCCATGATTCAGTGTACACACACACATACACCCCTCCATCACTCCCCAGTTTTATTTTTTAAACCTTTTGCCTCCTGACTGTGCTGGTTTATCATAATACTATGGTAAGAATTATTAACAATTTATGGCAAGGTGTAACTAGCAGTAATAGGTAGTTTAGTTTAGAGTAGCTTAGGCCTAATGGACAAGCCTTATCATCAGCTTGGATGATGTCCATTAAGTTAATTTGTATTTTTCACTAAAGAAACATCCCAATGCTGATTATATTTTACTTTGCGTAGAGAATGTTAAGTAAGAATTGGGAGAAATTTGAATGCTGTAGTTCACATTAAGTACTCTTGTTTTACTGTAAGCTCTGTCAGTAGAAAGCTGCTCTGTCCTTTATGTGCACTGCGGCTGTTTTGTCTTTCTAGGTCATCCTCTGGAAATAGTTAAAACACCCGTTCCCAGCTCTGTGTGTGTGTGGGTCTGTAAAGGAACAATGTTAGTGATCTTCTCTGCACTTATTAGCCTGTTTGCTTTAACAATACTTAATATTTTTCTTTAAGGCCATCCTTGGCATCTGAGGCATTGAAACTGACATTTTGTTAAGAAATGCCTCACAATGGGGGCTCCTTTTCAGCAGCTGGCCCCCACTTCACTTAAAAATCTCTTACTCCTGGATTCACAATCTTGTTCGTTAAAGATCAGATACACTTTTCCCATGGCTGTCAAACAGGAGCCATCAAACACAATAGAAACTATTTGAAATAGGAGTATAGATTTTCTTCACTTAGCATATTTCTTGGAGAATAAGTATAGTGAAGATTAGAATGACATATACCTGCATTATACTGTAATATATGCAGATTTTATTTTAATGTTTATGAGCTGTACTTTTTCTTTTTAATAATTGGTTTTTTCCTACACTTGAGACTATGTTTTTTATAAGTATTATGTTTGAATTTTTAAACCAGCTTTATTGAGGTATAAATTATATAAAATTTGCCAATTTTATTTCTTTTTTTTTGTCTTTTTGCCTTTTCTAGGGCCGTTCCCGCGGCGTATGGAGATTCTCAGGCTAGGAGTCTAATTGGAGCTGTAGCTGCTGGCCTACACCAGAGCCATAGCAATGCTGGATCCAAGCCGTGTCTGCAACCTACACCACAGTTCACGCCAACACCAGATCCTTAACCCACTGAGCAAGGCCAGGGATCGAACCCACAACTTCATGGTTCCTAGTCAGTTTCGTTAATCACTGAGTCACGATGGGAACTCCTATTTCATTTCATTTTTAAAAAATTATAATTTTATGTTGGAATATAGTTGACTCACAGTGTTGTGTTAGTTTCAGGTGTACAGCAAAGTGATAAAGTTATATATACATATATCCATTCTTTGTCAAATTCTTTTCCCATATAGGTTATTACAGAATTTTTAATAGAGTTACCTGTGCTCTAGTATACAGTAAGTCCTTATCTGTTTTCTATATAGTTATGTGTATATGTTAATCCCCAAATCTTAATTTATCCCTTACCCCCACATTTCCACTTTGGTAACCTTAAGTATGTTTTCGAAGTCTGTGAGTCTGTTTCTATTTTATAATAAGTTCATTTGTATCATTTTTTTTTTAGATTCCACATGTAAGTGATACACAATATTTGTCTTTGTCTGACTTCACTTAGTATGATAATACCTAGTTGCATCCATGTTACTGCAAATGGCATTATTTCATTCTTTTTTATGGCTGAGTAATATTCCATTGTATGCACGTACCATATCTTTATCCATTGCTCTGTTGATGGACATTGAGGTGGCTTCCATGTCTTGGCTATTGTAAATAGTGCTGCTATGAACATAGGCTGGGGGTGCATATATTTTTTCGAATTAGAGTTTTCTCTGAATAGATGTCCAGGAGTGGTATTGCTGGATCACATGGTAGTTTGATTTTCAGTTTCTTGAGGAAACGTCACACTGTTTTCCATAGTTGTTGTACCAATTTGCATTCCTACCAACAGTGTAGGAGGGTTTCCTTCTGGCTTGCAGAGTTTGTGCTGAAAAATCAGCTATTATCCGTATGGGGCTTCCCTTTTATGTTATTTGCTGCTTTTCCCTTGTGGCTTTTAATATTTTTTCTTTTTTTAAAATTTATTTTATTATTATTTTGTTGTTGTTGTCTTTTTTTGCTATTTCTTGGGCCTCTCCTGCGGCATATGGAGGTTCCCAGGCTAGGGGTTGAATCAGAGCTGTAGCCACCGGCCTACGCCAGAGCCACAGCAACGTGGGATCCGAGCCGCGTCTGCAACCTACACCACAGCTCACGGCAACGCCGGATCGTTAACCCACTGAGCAAGGGCAGGGACCGAACCCGCAACCTCATGGTTCCTAGTCGGATTCGTTAACCACTGCGCCACGACGGGAACTCCTAATATTTTTTCTTTGTATTTAACTTTTATCCATTTGATTAGTATGAATCTCACTGTTTCTCCTTGGGTTTATCCTGTATGGGATTCTCTGCTTCCTCAACTTGAATGGGTGTTTTCTTTCCCGTATTAGGAAAGTTTTCAGCTATAATCTCTTCAATTTTTTTTTTTTTTTTCTTTTTAGGGCCACACCTGCAGCATATAGAGGTTCCCAGGCTAGGGGTCTAATCAGAGCTGCAGCAATGTCAGATCTAAGCTGTGTCTGTGACCTATGCTGGATCCTTAACCCACTGAGCAAGGCCAGGGATCGAACCAGCCACCTCATGGTTCCTAGTCGGATTCATTTCCACTGTGCCATGACGGGAACTTCTCTTCAGATATTTTTCCTGGCCCTTTCTCTCTTTTTTCTCCTTCTGGGCTCCCTGTGATGTGAATGTTGGTATGTTTAATGTCCCAGAATTCTCTGAAATTGTCCTCAATTCTTTTCATTCTTTTTTCTTTATTCTTTTCTGTGGCAGTGATTTCCACCGCTCTGTATTCCACCTCTTTTATTTGCTCTTCTGACTCCATTATCCTGCTGTTGATTCGTTCTAGTGTATTTTTCATTTCAGATATTGTGTTTTTCTCCTTGTTAAACAGTTCTTGTAACTTCTTGATTGTGCCTCCATTCTTTTTCTGAGATCTTGAATCATCTTTACCATCATTATTCTGAATTCTCTTTCAGATAGATTGCCTCTCTCCTCTTCACTTAGTTATTTTTTTTGTGATTTTATTTTCTTCCTTTTTCTGAAACATATTTCTGTCATCCCATGTTACCTAACTTTCTATGTTTGTGGTCTCCTTGACAGCAGGTGTGTAGATGCTGCGGCTGGTGCCTGGTCCTGGAGTTCTCGGGGGTGGGGGTGACTTATATGCACCCAGAGCATGTGATGGGAGTGGCGGTAGCTCATTATGTCTCCTGGTATTGGGTGGCTGTTAGGGATGGGGTCCGTGATGGAGGTGGCAGCAGTTAAAGGGACTGCTCCAGTAGCATGGGTGGCAACAGTGGCTTCTGAAACCCCTCCTGTAGCCAAGCTACTCTGGGGACCACCCCCTGTAGTTGGTGAGGGTGGTGGCTGCTCCTGCGGTCTCTTCCTTTGCTCAGCAGCTTATTTGTCAGCTCCCTGTTGCTGTGGAGGCTGCTTCTGTGACCCCTCCTGTTGCCAGGCTGCTTGCAGGACTGCTCCCTGTCAACAACATCAAGAATTTTTTTTTTTCTTCTTCTTTTTAGGGCTGCACCTGCAGCATATGGAAGTTCCCGGGTTAGGGGGTTGAGTTGGAGCTGCAGCTTCAGGCCTGTGCCACAGCCACAGCAGCATCAGATCCGAGCTACATCTATGACCTATGTCACAGCTTGCAGCAACACCAGATTCTAAACCCATTGAGCAAGGCCAGGGATCAAACCTGCATCCTCATGGATACTAGTCGGAGTCTTAAACTGCTGAGCCACAACAGGAACTCCAAGGATTTTTTTTAAGAGCATAGGGGAGATGCTCTATAATTAAAAAAAAATAGGTGATCAATAATTTTTGGACAAGTAGGCCTTTACATAGAAAATTTGGAAAGTGTAGGAATGTGTGAAGACAAAACAATTGTGTTATTCTTTTTTTTTTTTTTTTTTTTTTTTTTTTGGTCTTTTGTCTTTTGTCTTTTTAGGGCCACACCTGCGGCATATGGAGGTTCCCAAGCTAGGGGTCCAATTGGAGCTGTAGCTTCTGGCCTACACCACAGCTACAGCCACGCAGGATCTAAGCCGTGTCTGCAACCTACACCACAGCTCACGGCAACGCCAGATCCTTTAACCCACTGAGCGAGGCCAGGGATGGAACCTGCAGCTCATGGTTTCTAGTCGGGTTTGTTTCTGCTGTGCCATGACAAGAACTCCTTATTATATTCTTGATAATATAGTATTTAAAATTTGGAATCTATTGTCTTTAAATAATATAGTATTTAAAATTTGGAATCTATTGTCTTACATTATTATATCATAAGTTTTATTAATAACATTTCATTCATTTATTTATTTTTAATTTTTTTGTTTTTTCTCTTTTTGAGGGCTGCACCCACAGCATTTGGAGGTTCCCAGGCTAGGGGTCTAACTGGAGCTGTAGCTGCTGGCCTACACCATAGCCACAGCAACACCAGATCCGAGCCACGTCTGTGACCTACACCACAGCTCATGGCAGCGCTGGATCTTTAACCCACTGAGTGAGGCCAGGGATCGAACCTGCAACCTCCTGGTTCCTAGTTGGATTCATTTCCGCTGTGCCACAGTGGGAACTCCCTATTAATAGCATTTTATATTATTATAATTTATTGTGTGATTTATAATAATTTATTTATCTATCCCATTAATATTGGATTTTTTTTCTGTTTGTAATTTTTTATGCAACTTAAAATCTTCATGTTAGACTTTGTTTTCTGGTATTTTTCTTTAAAAGCTCTTAATATATTTTAAAGAAGTACTTTCCTATATATTCAGTTTGTATTTCCTCAAGCAATGTACAAGCTCTTGATACAGGATTTTACAGTTAAAAGTCTTGGTGTATCTGATAGCTAAAAGTAGTATCTTATTGCTTTCAGTTCCATTTCTTTAATTACTTGGAAATATTAAAAAAAAATCTCTTGAAGACTTTTGAACTAGTCAGTCACAAGAGTTATGCAGCAGAAGGATTAAGGGGAAATAAATACATGGAAAATAAGTTCTGAAGTAAATGCAAATAGAAAAACAAAGGCGTTAGGCCATGGAATTTTATCACCTAAAGAAAGGGAAAGGGATTTTAGTTTCTATTAAATATTCTCATTAGTTTACTAAGAAATGGATAGATTGATTATAAGAGCCATTAGTCTCATATTCTGATTTCTTTAAAGCATACCAACATTTCATAAACTTAATGAAAGAGTCTCAGGACTTATAAGTTTGCTTTTTATGGTTTATGTCACTGATGAAAGTTATTTTGGGAATTAGCTACCTGTTACTAAAAATAGGTGTCTGTAACAGAGAGACCTCTTGTTCAGCCTTCCAGCCATGATATTGATCTGCTCAAAAAAGTACTAATTTAAAAAAAGTGAAAGAAAATAGCAGTGGAAGTCAAAACTGTGTGAAGTTATAGGCAGAAAATTTGGCTTTTATATTAAATTTGATAGGCAATACAATTGAAAAATGTGACGAAAACTTAGAATAGAAGTAAAAATGGAGGAGAATAAGTTTGAGTTGATACACGTTTCGGTGGACAAAAAAATGAATTTTTAAGTAGAAACTTGATGTATATCTTTTTTCATGGCAGGTAAATTCATTTATAACCTGTTTGTTTTTACAAAACTTCTGAGGCAACTTACACAAAACCATTGATTAAAATAGTTTTAAAGAATGAAAAAGGAAAGAAAATTAGGATTAAGGAATAATTTTGACTCAAGTGCCATATAGATGCTATATGATTGGGCTTCATGTTTGGCTGTAAGCTTCCTGGGAAAAAAGGCAGAAAGGAAGCCAGTGGTTTACAAAAAAAGGAACAGCTGTGTCAGTTTCTGAAATCTGAGGCATAAGGATTATGCTCTACCAGATAGTAAGATTTTTTTTTTTTTTACTGATGGAGGATATATGAATTAATATAAAAAACAAGAAACCATAAAAGTGATAAAATCTTTCAATATATTTGAGCTTTTGTTAAATACTATAGTATACATAAGTGATTTCAACTCTTTTTTTTTAAAAAAAAAGAATTTAAAAAGAATTGCTGAGTCATATGGTAGTTTTATTTTTAATTTTTTGAGGAACCTCCATAATGTTTCAAGTAGTGGCTGCACCAGTTTACATTCCCAGCAGCAGTGTACGCAGCCTCCCTTTCTCTACATGCTCACCCACACTTGTTATTTGTTGCGCTTTTGATGATGGCCATTCTGATAGGTGTGAGGTGATCTTTTATTGTGTTTTTAATTTTCATTTTCCTAATGATTAATGATGTTTAGTATCTTTTCATGTGCCTTTTGGCCATTTGCAGTGTCTTTTTTGGAAAAAGGCCTGTTCATGTCCTCTGTCCATTTTTCAATCAGGTTAAAAAAAAATCTCTTATATATATAATTTGGTACTTATGTATTTATCCCATCTCTGTTGTTCATTGAGACTTTACACTCAGCATTGTTCCTGGGGCTTTGAAAGGGTACAGAGGCACTTATTGTTGTCACTGTATCTTGAAAACCCAAGTTCTAGACAGGCACATGAACAACAGGAAACACTAAGAAAAGAAACATAAGCTCAGAGGTCCTTCGTGTACATACATGGATGTGGACTGTGCATATTACTTGATCTGTCTGAAAGGTGTGGTGTAGGAAGGAGTTCTGCTGCCCAAGGGGTAGTGCAACTGGACTTTGACCTTGGGATGCAGTTCAGAGCCCAGACACTGGGGTGGAGGGGAGGGCTGCCTCCATACCCTCTGCTAAGGGTGGTCACAGAAGGCACCCATATGGGGAACCTGAATGTTTTCACTGCAGTTGAGAAACAGGTCGAAAAGAATAGATGGTTCTTTTCCATCTTTAATTTTTTTTTTTTTTTTGCTGTTTAGGGCTCTACCCACGGTGTATGGAGGTTCTCAGGTTCAGGTTCAATCATAGCTACAGCTGCCGGCCTATACCACAGCCATAGCAACTCGGGATCCGAGCTGCGTCTGTGACCTACACCACAGCTCACAGCAACTTCGGATCCTCAACCACGGAGCAAGGCCAGGTATCAAACCTGCATCCTCGTGGATATTAGTTGGATTCGTTTCTGCTCTGCCACAATGGGAACTCCCCATTTTAAATTCTCAATACTTACCATACTAGTCTGCTTGTTATCAAGGTTTAAAAAGTGTTTAGTAAATGAATGACTAAAAAGAAAAATGAGAGAGGGGTGTTCTGTAACAATTTATAAAAGAAATAAAGTATTAATCATTAAAATGAGAAACCTTTCTAAAGAGTTTTAAAGGACTGTGTGATAAGAGTTATTAATTTTTCTAATATGGTTATGGTGATAACTTGTCAATGTTGTTGTTTTTGTTAGGATCTAGTTTATTTTCAGTATTTAAGTGAAACAATAGTAAATTATAGGAAGTTGTATATACTGAAAAAATAATCCCACATATGAACTCACTTGTCACTAACCTAGTCAGGAAACCACAGATTTTAAATAGCTGAATGGTCAAAGTTCTTTGATTACCTTTCTTATTGCTAGTCAACTTGCTGGACCGTTATTTGCTATTTCTGGCACTAGTGTCATGTCCAGTAGTACATATGCAGTGTGTGAACTAAGGTTTTTTAAGTGCTTTCTATGTAGGAGTTGTGGAATAGAAGTGGTTTGAGACAGGGTTCTTGATATAAGTAGCTCATGATCTTCTAGTTGCCATGAGCAGATACACAGATAGCAACTAGTATATCATGAATAAAGGCATCGTTTAGCAGCTATGCCAGGTTGAAGAAGGAAAGGGATCCCTAATTTGTTAAAGACTGTGAAGGCAACACTGATTAATCTTTAAAACAAAGGTAGAAATTGAGTAATTTATTCAGTCACTTATTACTGGTTAAAGAAAGCAAATGAACTATGCATCTTTTTGTGTTTTTGCACTTCATTTAACTAGTGTGTGTGCAGCCATGTAGAGCCTTGCTAATCTGTTTGAACACAAAGATTGTAAGCCATTATTTTAACAGGAATTTAGCCTTTTGCAAACATGTGTATATTCATAGCCAGAAGGTAGCTATAAGGCAGCTCTGAGGGATATCGTGGTATAAAATAAATGCTAAAAAATGCTTCACCAAAGAATAGGAGGTATTTATAAGTAAGAAGGCCTAAAAATGGCCATATACAAATGCTGTAATAGTAAGATTGAATGGAGAACATAACTGGGCAGAAGATGGCGTTTACATTAGACAAAATGTTGGGGAAATTTTAGGGAGGAAACCCAAGTAGGAAAAGTTCCTGCTAGTAAAAGGGGATTTTAGATAAGAAGTCTGGGTCTAAATTAAGACGATAACAGTGCATTTAGAGGGTGGATAAGGACTAAATCTAGAGATAGTAATCGGATAAGGTCATGCGCTTTTATATTCTAATTCATTAATATTTCCTGATTGCCACCCAGTCCATGGCCTGTAAAGAGGAACTATGCTTTAGTTTTGCCAGGTCAGTCAGAAGAGAGGTTAGCTACTTGCTTGCTAAAAGCGATATTGTCCATGAAGCTGCCTTACTCATGTGGCAGTGACGGGGATGGCAGAGTGCCCGTGGTCGTCTCCTGCCCTCAGGGAGTGTGCTGTAGGGCCCTGAGATTTAGTTACCTCTGTGTTTATGCACCGTTTACCTTTCTGAGGTGGTCATTATTCCAAAGAATTAAACCTCTGACAAACTTGATGTGCAGGTGTCGAGGTGAGGTGGTGTAGGGATGCTTTGGTGTGGGAGGATTGGTTCAGACCCTGGTACAAGCGCTCAGGGAAGACCTGAGGACCCAGAGTACATGGTGGTGGTGGTGGGGAGGAGAGGGGAGCACGAGCCCTGGGTCCTAGGAGCTTGGCTAGGCGAGGTCCAGTGTCTGAGGGCAGGGAACACTCAGACTTACTCTGGGTTGGCGTTGGTGTCCACGTGGGTGTGCTTTGGAGGATGGGATCCTGCAGCAAGCATGTCTTGTCACTGCCAGTGCTGCCTCATCTGCCAAGTCTGTGGTGCGTGGGTCTGGTTTGGGGTGGGCTCCTTCATGGAGGAGGAGCCAGCTGGGGCGTGGGTGTTGGTCTCAGCAGTGAGGTTGTCTCTCAGGGCTTGGTGGCTGGCAGTGCTCAGCAGGGGATCTGGGCCCCACAGCAGGTCCCTGTCAGGTGCAGTCTGGCTCTCGGATGGATTCACTGTAGCCTGGAGGGTGTGTTGTACGTGCTGTACTCACATTTATGTTTAATCTTACCTTGTGAACGATCTTTTTATATTTGAGCAAGTTTCCCCAGTGTTGGTTTAATTTTGCTAACCAAGGAGTCAGTATTATGAGTATAGCAAGCTGTACTCAGACTTGTGTGGGCAGCAGGGATTCCCAGGGATTGCAGGAGCTCCTGTGTGTGCTGGTGGTGGGGGAGGGCAGCAGGAATTCCCCGGGGGTTGCAGGAGCTGCCGCATGTGCTGGTGGTGGAGTTGGAGCAGCAGGGACTCCCAGGGGTTGCAGGGTTGGTTGCAGTGATGGCCTTCTCATCGCTCCTGTCTTGTGGCAGCTGTGGACACTCTTCCTAGAAGCTTCACTTTGAGCGTGTTTCTTCATTTTCCCAGCAATCCTGTGAGATGCCTGGTAACCTCTTAGGCCCCTCCCCTGCTGCTCAGCCGAGGTCTGCTGCTCTTGTGCTCACTAAGGACCGTAGCTGGTTCTGGCTTGGGGGGTGAGGTAGCAGATGACATTGAGGCTTTTGATGCTGAGAGGGCTTCGCCAGAGTCCACCTGGTACCTGGCGGCAGCTGAGCCTGTGGGCTCAGCCAGTCAGTGCATGGGATTGACCCCCCACCTACCGGGACTGATTTTAGGTGGTTTTTTGGGGATGAACTAGAAGAGATATGGAAAACAACTGTGGTGATAATTGGTCTCTTAGATTGTTGAGCATGTAAAACAATGATTTTAGTTTTGACCATGTTTAGTTTGAAGTTCCGGTAGAAATATTCATTTTTGGAGAAAGCTTGCCATGTAATTGGAAATGCAGTTCCAAATTCAAAAGAGAGATTGGAGATAGAAGTGACTTCTTCTCCTGATGGTTATTTCCTGGCTCTGTTGAAGTTGGAAGAGAGCCCGTGGGATGAGGGCAGCCGAGGACTGAGGGCAGACCTGGGGACGAGCACCCTTGCGGGGAAGACCGGGAAGGAGGGAGACAGGAAGTGTTTCTGGAGGTTGGGGGGTGGCCCTCAGAGGGTGCACTGTTGAGAAGCTGAGAACGTGGGAGGCCCAAGGAGCAGTAGGAGTGTCAGATCCTATGGGGCAATCGAGCCTTGAAAGAGACCGTCGGTATTGTTGTGCCTTTGGAGAAAGTGAATGGAAAATAGAACAAAACCCTTAGAGGAGCAGAGCAAAGGGCTGGGGTAATATCTGTAACAGCAGAGGTTAAGTGGAGAGTCTGGTCAGATTTTGTTAAATTTGGAATCTAAATCATAAATTCTGACATTAGAGAACAACTGGTATAGTTGTCTTTAAGGTTTTTTTTTTTTTTTTCCAGTATGGTTGCTAAGTTTGCCTGAGTAATTGCATTGATATATCAAATTCTTTTGTTTTAACGAGGCAACACCTTTCTAGCGTGGAAAACTTGGGAAAATATTTTGCTGTATGATTTTAGTGTTCCTTAAACATTATTATGTAAGCAGTAAACAAATGTTAGAGAATGTACATGTTTGTGACATTTGTGTTTCTGTCATGAATGTGAGATTTTCTCGTATAAGTATTTTCAGAGATCTTTGTTCACAGTTTGACCTCACTGTACATTTTTACCATATTGTTCAGTGATAACTATTTCTGTTCTTTTCCCCCCCTTTTTTTCTAATTTTTCCCTGTCCTCATAAGCAGTAACTTCATTATTACTGAATGAGAGGCTTGATGATTGTTTGTGGTTAGAGCCTCTGCCGCTTGGGATTTTCATTTTTTCTGTATTTTGAAGCTCTGTCTTTTTATATTTTCATTTTCTCTATTTTAAAGAGCTGTCACTTTATGTTGGCTATTCAGATAGGATTATCTGCTCAAAATGAAAGTCTATGCTCCTTGAATTCTGGCTTCAAAATAATCATCTGGAATAGATGTAAGATACTAGAGCAGATGAGAGATGCCAAGATGCCAGTCTTCATTTTCAGAGGTTTATTATCAACAAGACTGGATCTTGACTTGTACCAGTCCTAAGAATGTATCTTGCATTGTAATCTGAATTACAGGATTTCATCATACATACAGTTTATAGGATCCAATTTCTTTGCTTTAATTTATGTAGTCAAATAGAAGTCACTAAATTCAAAAAAGTCTTAAAAGTTTATTTATATGTTCTGTCATTATTTTTTGCAGTGTTTTAAAATTAATTGCGGTTTACTTTTGACTTATGGAGGATGATCTGAATATTGTTACATATCAGAGAACTTTAAGAGAGGATTCCTCAGTGGTCTTCTAGCTCAGAATCTAAACCCTTCTGTAAATTATTTCTTTATGTAAATGGAAGCTGAAAGTATCTTCTAGTGATTGGTCTTAGTGGTGACATGCCCCCAGGCAGTGTGTAGTCAGTGGTGTCACTGGGCCCTGGTGGTGGTCCCCAGGCTGAAGGAGAGGTGCTCCAGCCAGGTGGACTTGCCCCTGGGTGGGGTCTTTGGAGAATGGGTGTTTCTAGAGATTTCAAATTCCTAGCTTGGTGTTTGTTGTGTTTTAATGAACTATTCTGGCAGAGGTGTTTGTAAGAGAACTCATACAGTCTTAACGTTAAACGTTTTTAAAATGTGTTTGTTAGTAGCCGTACAGGGCATGCTGATGCCTGAAATTTAGAATTTTACTTGGAGACCCTGTTGCTATCCACATCCATAAAACTTTAAAATCATTTTATTAGAACTCATGTCAGAGTTCAAGGGCAATGATGCCATTTACATTTTTTTTTCTCGATGGAATGTCCCCCACATAATGTATTGCTCGTCTACAAGTGACAGTGTTTTATGTTAAACAGGTTTTTTTCCTAGCTACAGCAGAACCTTGTTTACACTGTGACCTTTCAGAATAAATCGGCAAGCATGTCAGATGCTAAGAGCTAAGAAGGGTTGGAAAAACAGTTTTTTTGCAGATGAGTCTTTGGGATGCTCCATTTACTTGAAATTTTAAACAATGAGCTAAAGGACTGTGTTGAAGCATGACTGTTTCAAAATGATGATTAACGAGGAGCTTGTCACTTGGAATTCATTTCAGGTACTCTGTTTCCATTGTTGGCCCAGAGTCATTCTTTGTTACACAAATGGATGATTTATATAATGTGCACACACAAGGTTAAGGTAGTAAGGTAGTAATTTAGCAACACAACAGAAGCCTGGTATCCTTTGCCTTTTTGCACGTTGAAGTTGACCTGTTAGCTTTTCAGAAAGCTTATTTTCTTTTCTTCCTTGGTATTGTACTGAAGTGTCGAAGTATTTTTCTGACAATTTATATTTTTTATATAAATATTCTTTTTGTGTCTGAGAAGTTCTGGGTTTAAGAACATATTTTAATAGACTTATGTACTTTCACATAGTTTTACATTATTCAGATAAGCATGTGTATATAAAATTCTGTTTTCGGCCATTGAGCTGAGAAGTGCTGCAGTTGACAGTGTATAAAATTAATCAGGATCCATCAGTTGATGATTAATTTGGAAGAGATCTAAAAGGCCCTGGTGGAAAAAATATGAGGCACCACAACTTTTCATTGGACCCTGTTGCCCTGAATGGGGTTGAGAGGGGGACCTTGACCTTTGGAACCATGCGAGTGCAATGGTGAGGCCATGGCCAAGTGGGAGGCCCAAGGGCCACACAGGTAGGGTCTGGTGACATGTCAGCAGTTACTGGATGGTAGTTCTGGGCCAGGATGTGTCACTGTCAAGCCCTTTTCAGGTGATTATGGTGGAGTAGCAGACAGGTGTGTGTGTGCAGAGCCCGCTGAAGCTTCTGGTTACCTGAGTAGGCTAGTTAGTGCTGAGGGCCTGAGGGCCGGGCTGCAGGTGGTCTCACTGTGGTCACGGGCGCAGGTTAGCCAGTGACCGAGCTACCAACTCTCCAGTCGTGCAGGAGCTTGAAGGTCCGTGTCTGCAGGTGACCTAGACCGTTTGGCTCGGTGTGGGCCCCTTCTTGCGTGTGCTGTGTGCATGCCTGTAGATGCATGTGGTCTGTGCATGTGTGTCCCATGAGGTTTCACCTGGATCCAGGTTCCATCAGCATTTGTTCAAGCTCTGTTCTGAGCATTTTCTTTTTAATACCTTATTTCTTATGAGTGGCCTTCTTGCTTTTTTGATTTGGGGCTGACCAGAAATCTTTGTCTATGATGCCAGCCTTGAGTGGGTGGGTGTGTTTTAGCCAGCATGGATTGTGAAAAAGTGCATTTATTTTAGTAAATTATGAGGAAAAACAAATAAAACATGGATTTAATTTAAACATCACACTTACAGAAAGTAGAAATTCTTTCTCTGTTTATTTACTCAGGTTAGCCTTCGGGGGTTTAATTAAAGACCAAGACACTTTAAATTCTTGTTTGTCATAACCACATCTTACACTGCTTGAAGTAATGTACTTTATTAAAGATAGCAAAAATTTAAGTTGCATCAAAGGAGAGATTAAACAAAACTACAAGTCCGGCCAAAAAAGAAAAACCACCAGATTTTAAATATTTAATTACATGAGATTATATGAAATTATGTGAGAATAGATGCAGAAGATAAGAGCAAGTGCCTGAGTCCAGGCGATAATTGGAGAAAGTGCTAAGATAAAGGTACTTACACTTGTAAAGTGATTGGTAAACAGCAAATCAAGGGTAGAAATCTTGGCAGCGGCTTCATTAAAAGACTGTTAATTTTGGGAAATTCTTATATTATGGAAATTCAGTTACCATGAAATCAAAGAAATACACATTAATTCTGGTCTGTAATTTAAAGGAATCTTATTTATGCAGTCTAATATAGTAAAAAGACTGTCAAGTTGGATAATTCAAATGGAAGAGGTTGGGATGTGAATTTCTCACTTAAGTTATTGCACCTGATGCTAGAAATACCATTTTTGATCAGCAGTCTTTATGAAAAAGTTATTATTAATCTTGATGCAGACAGTATAATTCGAGACAACTAAAATATATTACTAATTAAGTGAACTAACAAGAGTCTCTTTAGATCTTTTATACATATGCAAGTAAATGCTGTTCAGATAACCATAAAGCACCTTGAATGATGTTCCCTCAAGTATAAAGTAGAGAAATAATGAATGAATGATTGAACAAATAAATATGCATACACATACAACTTTTTTCTTGATTAGGTAACTATAGAATTATACTTAAGAATAGCTTTGGGGAGTTCCCGTCGTGGCGCAGTGGTTAACGAGTCCGACTAGGAACCATGAGGTCGCGGGTTCGGTCCCTGCCCTTGCTCAGTGGGTTAACGATCCGGTGTTGCCGTGAGCTGTGGTGTAGGTTGCAGACGCGGCTCGGATCCCGCGTTGCTGTGGCTCTGGCGTAGGCCGGTGGCTACAGCTCCGATTAGACCCCTAGCCTGGGAACCTCCATATGCTGCGGAAGCGGCCCAAGAGATAGCAACAACAACAACAAAAAAAAAAAAAAGAAAAAAAAAAAAAAAAAAAAGAATAGCTTTGAGTTTCAAACTTTTCTCACATAAAATATGTACTTCTAGTTTTTTAGTTTGATTGTTTTTTAATTTATATTTTTATTTCCTTTTTTGAGCAAATAATATTTGTTCATTTGATTTGAGTTCTAAACATTTTTTTCATGAATTATTTGAATTGTCCATAGTGTGGTCTAATTTATAATAACATTAGACTTTTGAATACTTGAAGACTAGAATCTCCTTTGAGCCTGTGAGACATTTGGTTAACATAAGTTTAATGGTCTTTTTAAAGACCAGATAGACAGTTCTCAGAAGCCGGAAGTCCTGAGCAGGCTGGGTAACGGTGAGGGTCATTTAGGAATCTAATTCCAGGGTACTTTCAGGAGGTCGGGGAGCTGTCAGACAGAGTGGCAGAGACAGCAGTAAATCATGCTCCTCAGACGTAGTGTACCTTTTTGTTAATTCACTTTCTCTTCACTGGTCAGCTGAAGTGGTTTTTTTTTTGTTTTTTTGTTTTTTGTTTGTCTTTTTGCCATTTCTTGGGCCACTCCCGCGGCATATGGAGGTTCCCAGGCTAGGGGTCTAATCAGAGCTGTAGCCACCGGCCTACACCAGAGCCACAGCAACTCGGGATCTGAGCCGCGTCTGCGACCTACACCACAGCTCATGGCAACGCCAGATCCTTAACCCACTGAGCAAGGGCAGGGATCAAACCCACAACCTCATGGTTCCTAGTTGGATTTGTTAACCACTGAGCCACAACGGGAACTCCTGAAGTGTTTTAAAGCAGATGGAAATTCAGAATGACTGAGTCTTGTAGTCAAATATAAACCTTTTTGTGCCCAGAAGCGACCCTGAACCTAGGTTTTAGGCTCAGATACAAGTTTCCTAACGTGAAGGAGTTTTCAAACTTGAGTAATGTGGACAGCTGACCAAGCTCTTCTTTTCGCACAAGAAACATTATCATCCAAATATGGTATTTGAAGATAAGTAAATAGCTCATATAGTATTTAATTGTTTAATTTATATAATTCTCTTTTTGTGTTTAAAATATATGGTCTCTAACATTTGGCAGAAGTGTAAGCACTCACCAGACACAGTGTAGAACATTGCCATCTTCCAAGAAAAGACCCGTGTGCTCTGTGTGTCACTCTTACCCACCTCTCTGCCCCAAGCAGCCACTCAGTGATCTTGAATATTATCAATTAATTTTGCCTATTTTAGAATTTTATATAAGTGGGACCATATAGTATGTACTCCTCTGTCTCGTTTCTTTTGCTCAGCAAGATGCCTCTATGGTTCATCGTCTGTTTGTTTTATTCCTTTTTATTGCTGAGTAATATTCCATTACGTTAATGGGGAAAAGATGTGAACAGATATTTTACAAGGGCATATATTTTAATAGCCAGTAAATATGTGAAAAAATCCTCAGCATTATTTGTCATCCTAGGAGATGGAAATTAAAGCCAAAATGAGATACAGTTACACACCATCTAGAATGGCTAAAATTGAAAAAATATTAACACCAGGTGTTGGTGACCAAATTGTATTCTCACGCATTACTGTTGGGATGTAGAAGGGTTCAGTTACCTTGCAGAGCAACGTGACAGTTTCTTGTAAAGTTCAACATATACTTAAGTGATGCAGCAACCTCACTCCTAGATATTTACCCAAAAGAAAGCAAACCATATTTGTACATAGTGTTGTTTATGAATATTCATAGCAGTTTTATACATAATTGTTCCAAACTAGAAGCGACCCGATGTCCACCAACAAGTGAATAGGTAAGTACATTCTGATAGATTTTATTTTGTTCTTGTACCTAAGATTTGTCCTTGGCTAACTTTTCAGAAATGGAATATTGGGAGTTCCCATCATGGCTCAGTGGTTAACAAACCCGACCAGGATCCATGAGGATACAGGTTCGATCCCTGGCCTTGCTCAGTGGGTTGAGAATCCCTTATTGCCGTGAGCTGTGGTGTAGGTCACAGGCTTGGCTTGGATCTGGTGTTTCTGTGGCTGTGGTTTAGCCCAGCGGCTGCAGCTCCAATTGGACCCCTGTGCCATGGGTGCAGCCCTAAAAAGACAAAAGACAAAGAAAAAAAAGAAATGTAGTACTGAAAGATTCTTGAGAAAAAAAAAAACAGACAAGTTTTTGTTAAGCCAAAAACTATAATGGAATCCTATTTCCTTTCATTCTTAACATATTAAGAAGCAGTGGTGGTCTGCATGGTGCGTGTGACCTAGAATAAGCTAGAGAGCCTGACTGAGATTGCAGCCCAGCCATGTTCTGCCTATCTGACAACGGTTCCCTCTCTTGCGTTAGAACTGAATTGTCTAGAAATGAGCTGAAGAGTTCCTGTCATGGCTTAGTGGTTAACGAACCCCACTAGCATCCATGAGGATGAGGGTTCGATCCCTGGCCTCACTCTGGGTTAAGTTGCCGTGAGCTTTGGTGTGGGTCACAGACATGGCTCGGATCCTCTGTTGCTGTGGCTGTGGTGTGGGCTGGAGGCTACAGCTCCAATTCGACCCCTAGCCTGGAACCTCCATTTGCCGTGGGTATGGCCCTAAAAAGACAAAAAAAAAAAGAAAGAAATGAGATGAATTTTTGGGTCACCCTGGCACAGATTGGCTTGAAGAGTGAAGTAGTTTGTCTTGATTCCTCTCAGATTCTTTCAGTCTTAATTTTGTGCTATAAGTTTTCTTATTTTCCATATTTCATAAGTATGTAATGTGATTTGGGGAATGGGTATGTCAAAAACTGTTAGTCAGATGGTCTTTTAAACCAAAAACTTTGCTGGAATTGTATATCAACTGTATCATTCAATTCTCAACCTTACTGAATATATATCAAAGTTGTTTATATTGTAGTCCTAAACTTTTTTGGATTTGTGGTTTATTTATAAAGGAAGTGAGGCTGTATTGTCTGAATTCATTAAGGAGGATGGATTAAGAGAATACTTAGATGATAGGAAGTTGTAAGGGCAGATGTCGGAATTCCTGGCTCTTTTGCTTATGGTTTATGTTTTGTAATGCTGCTTTTTCTTGAAATAAGAATACTAAAAATTTGGACCTTGTTCTTATAAATGAAACTTTGCAGATTAACTGCAAATTTCAAGCTGTTTCAAATTAATTTAAATTTGTGTGAAAAACTCAGTAGTGATTGTCTCCTGAGGGGACCCTAGGAATCCTGTGACTGTGTCTAGACAGGAGAGAAGCTAGATTAAAGACCGTCTTAAAAGAAAAAAAGGCTTGTATTAAGTATGTGGCTTAATTTTAGATAATTTGAATTGATATATTTATATATATATATTTTTTTTAAAGTCAAGAATTTATACTCTGGAAAGTGGTTTTCTTTAAAAAATTATATGCATAACAAGTGTGTTAAACCCATCATTGTCTTATTTCTTGAATGTAATCAGTTACTTTCCAGCTCTAGTAATTCAATATGAATCAATATTTTCCGCTCCACCCTGCTTCTTTGTTTCTAAAATTAAATCTAAGGAGAATAAAATTAACTAAAGGAATTGGTGTGAAATTGCTCTTGAGATCCTAGATCTCAATAATAATAACACGGTATATTATTCAAATCTTCATGTGAAGATATTTTGAAGAAATAAATAACAAACCCATTGATAATCTTGGCCTAAAACATTGATTCCTAAGTCTTTTCTACAAAGGCGCCCTGTCCAGGATGTCTCAGCCCTTTGGTAGCCTGCCCGTAATACTGTGCTGGGACTTGGGAGTTTGGGGTGAGCTTGGCCTGATTTCATAACTGTTTCTTTTGGGGGTTCATGGAGAGAGGGCATGAACTTGGCAGCACAGCCACTAAGCATGGTTCCCAAGTCCTCCCCAGAGAGTCCGTGAGCTGTGAAGTAGTTTTATTTAGAAATGATTTTAGACTCATGTAGAAGTTGCAGAAATAGTGCAGAGAGTTCCTACTGTACTCCTCCCTCAGCTTTCCCCCCAGGTGACAGCTTGCACAGCCATAGCACTATTATCAACTAAACTACAGACTTTTTTCAGATTTCACCGGTTTTTACATGTACTCTTTGTATGATCTGTGAAATTTTACCACATGCATAGATACTTGTAACTGGCACAGTCAGGATACAGAGCTTTTCTTTCTTTTAAAATTATTTTTATTAAAGTATAGTTGATTTACAGTGTTGTGTCAATTTCTGCTGTACAGCAAAGTGACCCAAATATATATATACACACACACATTCTTTTTTTGCTTTTTTAGGGCTGCACCTGCGGCATATGGAAGTTCCCAGGCTAGGAGTCAAATTGGAGCTACACCTGCCAGCCCATGCCACAGCCACAGCAACGCGGGATCCCACCTGAGTCTGTGACCCATACCACAGCTCACGGCAATGCCAGATCCCTGACCCACTGATTGAGGCCAGGAATCAAACTCACATCCTCATGGATACTAGTGGGATTTGTTTCCACTGGGCCACAGTGGGAACTCCCATACACACATTCTTTTTCTCATGTTATTTTCCATCAGGTTCTATCATAAGTGATTGGATACAGTTCCCTGTGCTATACAGCAGGACCTCATTGCTTATCCATTCTCAATGTAATAGTTTGCATCTACTAACTCCAAATTCCCAGTCCATGCCCCTTCCTCCCCCTCTCCCTTGACAACCACAAGTCAATTCTCCATGTCTGTGGGTCTGTTTCATTTAGGCCATATTTTAGGTTCCACATATAAGTGATAACATATGGTATTTGTCTTTCTCTTTTTGACTTCCTTCACTTAGTATGAGAATATCTAGTTGCATCCATGTTGCTGCAAATGGCATTATTTTGTTCTTTTTTTATGCCTGAGTAGTATTCCATTGTACATATGTACCACATCTTCCTAATCTGTTCATCTGTTAATGGACTTTTCGGTTGTTTCCATGTCTTGGCTAATGTGAATAGTGCCTGTATTACCCCTGTATAGTAATATCTTCCCACCAACCACGGATCTGTTCTCTCTTACTGTAGTTTTGTCATACTGACAATGTTGTATAAGTGGAATCATATTTTTCTAGGCTTTACTGTTTCTCCCCCAAGTTCATATGTTGAAACCCTTGCACTCCGAACCTTGGAAGTGACCATATTTGGGGACAGGGCCTTTATAGAGGTGACTGAGTTAAAATGAGATGTTTGGGCCCAATCAGACCAGTGTCCTCATCAGAGGAGGACATTTGGCTGCACATGGAGACACACCAGAGGTGCGTGTCCTCAGACCCTGTGAAGACAGCGAGGGAAGGGGGCCAGGAGAGGCCTCCGAAGAAACCAACCTGCTCACACTTTGATCGTGAACTTTAATCCTCCAGATTTGTGACAAGATTAACATTCATTGTTTAAGCCACTTGGTCTGTGGTGATTTGTTGTGGCATCTCTGGCAAACTAATACACACACAGCCTATGACCTTTTCAGATTTTTTTTAAGCTCAATATAGTTGTCCATCCCGTGGTGTATCAGCAGGTCTTCCTTTATTGCTGATTAAAATTCCACTGTGTGGGTGTCTCATAGCTTGTTTATCCATTCACTCAAGAGCAGTTGGGTTGCTTCTAGTTCTGGCCATTCTGCATGGAGCTGCTGTGAATATTCATGTGCAGGTTCTTGTGCAAATGGAAGCATTTATTCCTCTAGGGAAACAGCAGGAGTAAGACTGTTGGGTCACGGGATAAGCGTAAGCTTACCTGTGTGAAGAACGGCCGGGGTGTCCAGGACTAAATGTAGCTTACCTGTATGCGGAACTGCCGGGGTGTCCAGGGTCACTGGACCATTTGCCTCCCAGCCATGTGGGTGTGGGAAGGCTTCAGCTGCTCTGCATCCTGACCAGCGCTGGGTGCTGTCAGGATGTTTTCATATTGCCGGACTACTAGATGTGTGCTGGTATCTCTTCATGGCTTTAATTGGCCTTTCCCCGATGGCTAGTGATGTTTAATAACTTCTCATTTACCGACTGGCCACCCACTGTCCTCTTGGTGAAGGAGTTGTGCCTTAGTTCAGATGAACATTGTAAGCCTAGACTCAGGGCCAGGAAATTGATGTTGATGGTGGGAATAAAGATCACTTGGTATCGGAGGAAGCAGGACACTTGAGGCACCAGTGAGTTGTTAGCTCAGCCACAATGCAGCAGCCCTTTGACTTGAGTTCTGCAGCTGGGGTCTGCCCTCGGGGCTGTTCTTTGCGGGGGGGGGGGTAGGAAGGGTGGGTGCGTGAAGGAGAACTCCATCTTGCTAGTGGTGGAGCTTATTCTCATGGAGTCATGAGTGAGCCGAGCCTGCCCTTTATGTATTTGCTCAGTGTTACCTGGGTTCGTCGTTTGGTAGCTGGGCAACACTAGGATCCTGAGGACACTGAGTTAAAGTCTGAGTCTAATAAGTAAGTAATGGAAAACGGCAGTTTCAGATGAAATGTCAGTTTCTAACATGTTTCTTACATCTTAAGCTCCTTTTGAGAGAAGCAAGTTAGACTAAAGGAGTAATACATGTAATTAAAACCCATAATGTAGGTTTTGAAGATTATTTGGATAATGAATAATTTAAAAATGTATCCTCTGTTGACTTCAGGCATTTTCTTCAAATAAGGGTATCCTAGCTTTAATGGGATTGATTGCAGAGCCAAAACAGAAACGCTTGTGCACGTTTTGAAGATAAATCATTTCAAATCAGACCACTTTCTCACATAATATTCATACTCTTGTGAATATTGTAGATGGCGGTTTCAGGGACAGTTTTCAGAGGCATGCTTCTGCATTCACCTGTCAACCGTATGCACACACATGCACACACACACGTGTGTACACACACACAGGCACACTCCGACAGCCCTCCTTGGCCTCTTTACTCCCTCTGCTCTGGACTGCATGTTTCTCCTCCTCGCTTCCAGCTCCCCTTTTCTCACGAGTCAGTTACCATTCTTTGATCTTTGTCCCTGTCACAGGGGTGGGGGAGGGCATACAGAGAAGCTTCCCAAACCCTCCCCTCCCCTGGAGACAGCGACTTTGAGCTTCCTCGGTCTGTTAAACATGCTTCCCGAGGATCAGCCAGGCTCTGCTCTTTTCAGTTGTTAGTGACTAGACTGTCCTGACATACTTGTAAAGAAAATTTGAGCTGTTCATTTTGAGAGATAAAGCTAGCATTTGATCATCATGCTCCTAGTGACATTTTCATGTAAAAAAAGCTGCCAGGCGAGCACCAGTCTGTGGCTCAGACCCGGCTATGATAATGCGTTGAGCTCCTCCTAGCTCTCCTTTCCCACTGCTGGTTGTGACATTGGCTCCTTCTTACACATCCAGGTCTAAATGTGTGTGTGTGTGTATGCCTGCTTTGGACCTCATATAATAGGATTGTATGAATACTTGTGGCTGCAGAGCTGCAAGACCTGGGTTTACTGTGACATCGGCTTTTACCATAGGTCATGGGAGATAGCAAAACATTTACTTTCTCCCTTCCTATAGGTGTCCTCTATTCCAAGTGCTGTGTTACCACCAGCTGAGCCTTTGTAGAAGCAAGATGAGTGGAATGCTGGCCTTTGGGATTTCTTTTGTGAGCGTGTGAAAAGGAGAGGAAATAAGACTTAAATTTGCTGACTCTTGGAGTAAATGAACTTGGAAGTATGAGAAATGAGAAAAGCTTACATTTTGGGCGTTAGATTATACAGTTGCTGCATTCACGAAAGAAAATTTGCTCCAATTTTAGTGAAAATGGCCAAGTAGGAGAAATTTTGAGAACTGGGATTGGTATAATAAAATACCAAGAATTGTATCCAGATTTTCTGTGAAGTAAGAAGACCAAAAGGTATTGAGTAAAGAATCTGGGAGGCCAGATCTGTGCTCCTAGTTCTGTGGTGGAGAACCTTAAAGCTAAGAGAGTGAACGCATAATAGTTTCTTAAAGAATGAACAGAAGGGAGTTCCCTGATGGCCTAGTGGTTAGGATTTAGTGCTTTCGCCACTGTGGCACAGGTTCAGTCCCTGGTCTGGGAGCTGAGATCCCATGCCATGCTCCCCCACCCAAAATGAACAGAGGAAAAAAACCTGTTTGTCTGGATTATGGGCAATTAACAAGTACATTATTTGCATTAGAAACTTTACAAACAGATTTATAAAGACATTAAACATTTCATTTTTTCTACTTTACTTCTAAAAATATGACAGTTGAAAATAATTTTGGGAAGAATTTCTGTCCTTCACGGATGCATGTTACAGTATTCTCAGGCTTTTTAGGAGCCTCATTCTGTTACATGCCTCAGAATGTTAAACTCTTAATATTGTTGTCAAACTCTAAGAAACTGAGTCCTTTGTCATTCCCTTAGTAGGCTGATGAATAGTCGTTTACCTGGTTTGAAAACCTGAGTTTTGCTTCGGCTTAGCAGTGTTAGGCTGCCCAGAGGGTTAGTCTCCTCGCACTATCGCTTGAACAGGACATTTCCTGAAAGTAGTTAGGAATTTTAGTTGACAAAACAAGATATACAACTTTTCCTAAATTCTTCTACCATTAAATGCCTGATAAATCAGGAGTTGGCACACTGTGGACCACAGACTGCTTTTTTTTTTGGTCATTTTTTTGTCTTTTCTAGGGCCATACCCGCGACATATGGAGGTTCCCAGGCCAGGAGGGGTCTAATTGGAGCTGTTGCTGCCAGCCTACACCACAGCCACAGCAACGCCAAATCTGAGCCATGTCTGCAACCTACACCACAGCTCAGGCAAGGGATCGAACCTCCAACCTCATCGTTCCTAGTCAGATTCGATAACAACTGAGCTGCGTCGGAAACGCCTTATTTTTGTAAAAAAAAAAGTATTATTGGAACACAGCCACACCCTCTTGTCCTGTATTGTCTGTGGCTTTGGTGGCAGAGTTGAATAGTTGTGACAGAACGTGTGGACTTCAGAGCCTGAAATATTTGCTGTCAGACAGCTGACCTCAGTGCTAAAAGATAGCATGAAAAGGGTACATAAATCTTTGTTTTGTTTTAAATTGTGTTTTTTCTGGTTAAAAACTCAGGCTATCACTTTACACTGAAGGAAGCAGGACAGACATCTTGGCAACTTTGGGGATCATTTGTGATCTTTCATCTCTTAGTATGAAGTGGAAATGATTAAATGAGCTTTAACTTAACTAACGATTACATATAACCTTAAACAGCAACCAGAAGTTTTTATTATTGAATAAACATGACAGAACAGTGTCCTTTAAGAAGTTAACAGGTAAATATATAGGACACTCAAAGCAGGTGGTTGGAGCCATTTATTTTCACATTAAATAAAAAATAAATTGTTTGCTCTATAATTTATAGCAGATTATCTTTTTTTTGGGGGGGGGGTCTTTTTTAGGGCCACACCTGCGGCATATGGAAGTTACCAGGCGAGGGGTTGAATCAGAGCTTCAGCTGCCAGCTTACACCACAGCCACAGCAACGCCAGATCCAAGCCACCCGCGTCCTCATGGATACCAGTCAGGTTTGGTTCTGCTGAGCCACAATGGGAACTCCTATCTTGTTTGTTTTTCATGATAGGGAAATTAGGTTTTAATTTTTTTCTCTAAAGCCTGAGTGAGCCTGTATTGTGGCACATCTGGAGAGACCTGGGTTTGAATCCTGCTTTCTCTGCTTAGCAGGTGCCTTAACTTCTCTGTGCCCTGGTTTTCTTACCTGTAAAACAGGTGCAACAGTAAGACCTACCTCACAGAGTTGTTGGCTTAGTGCATGGAAAGCACGTTGTATAGTGCCCTGCGTATTGTGAATGCTTACTGTGTGTTGTTACTTGTACGGTTTGCTTTTATAATACATTATTGAAGCTTCTCCCTCACAAGGGGGCAGCCTGTGTTATTGAAAGCAATGTGTTTGGATGAAGGGAAAAAGAATTCATAAGAATTTGCCTGAACCCCCAGCTCCTTCTGTAACATTGATAGCTGTCAAGCGATGCTGACTTATCAGAAAATAATGACCTACATTTCTTTTTTTAAATTAAAATTTTTTTGTTTTACTGAAGTGTAGTTGATTTACAAGGTTGTGTTAATTTCTCCTGTACAACATACTGATTCAGCTATACGTGCACACACACCTGTTCTCTCCCAGACTCTTTCCCCACATAGAGCATCGCAGAATACTGGGTAGAGTTCTCTGTGCTGTACAGCAGGTCCCTTTTGGCCAGTCATTCCATATACCTCAGTGTGCATATGCCAGTCCCAAAGCCCCAGTCCATCGCTCTCTCCAACCTGTCCTGTTAGGTAACCGTAAGTTTCTTTTCTTTCTTTTTTTTTTGTCTTTTTTTTTTTTTTAGGGCCGCACCTGCAGCATATGGACGTTCCCAGGCTTGTGGGTCTAGTTGGAGCTATATCTGCCAGTGTATGCCACAGCCACAGCAACGCCAGATCTGAACCACGTCTGCGACCTACACCACCGCTCATGGCAACACCAGATCCTTAACCCACTGAGCGAGGCCAGGGATCGAACTCATGGTTCATGGCTCCTAGCTGGATTCATTTCCACTGTGACACGACATGAACTCTATAAGTTTGTTTTCAAAGTCTGTAAGTCTGGTTCTGTTCTGCAAATAAGTTCATTTGTATCCTTTTAAAAGATTTCACTTATAAGTGATATCATATGATGTTTGTCTTTCACAATCTAACCTCACTTACTATAATAATCTCTCAGTCTGTCTGTGTGGCTGCAAATGGCATTATTTCTTTCTTTTTATGGCTGAGTAATATTCCATTGTATATATGTACCACATCTTCTTTATCCAGTCCTCTGATGACACCAACAAATGGAAAGATATACCATGCTCTTGGATTGAAAGAATCAATATTGTCAAAATGGCTCTACTAACCAAGGCAATCTACAGATTTAATGCAATCCCTATCAAAATTGCCGATGATGTTTTTCACAGAACTAAAACAAAAAAATTTAAAATTTGTATGGAAACACCAAGACCTACGTTTCTGAAGTAAAAGGAGGGTTATCCACACTGTATAACCAGCTTTAATCATTGAGTAACACATTAATCGAGGCAAAGGTTTCTTTTAATTTTTTTTTCTCTTGCTTGCATTCTGCCATTCAAATGCATCTTCCATAGATGCAGCTTATGAAGGCCTGGCGCCTTTTAGTGCCCAGCTCCCGGGGCTCTGCCCTGGTCTTTCCAAAGCAGGGTCTCTCAGGATGGGCCCTGTGTACACGGAAGCCTGCGGACCAGAGAGGGAGCAGAGTGCTTTGATGTTACAGGCTCTTGCCTTCTCTCCGTCCGTGTTTGTGGTGTGAAGCTGTGCTGTAGGAGGGCGGGGGGGTTTGCTGAAGTTGCACAGGACCTGTGGAGGAGGCCCGCCTTTGTTCCTACTGTCCTGGTCCTGGCCAGGACGCCCTTCTGTCTCTCGGTTACTCCTTTCCTTGGACCTGCAGCTTCAGCTGGGCTCATACTGGCTCACCCTGCTGGAATGTTCTGGCAATTCCAAGGGAACTTCGGAGACTAAGGAGGAAACAGGTGCTTAAAGGTGAGACATACACTGTGAGATGTGGGCTTCTGTTTCTCAGAATACTATGGAAGGGCCTGAAGAGCCGGTGTGAGGGGCTTCACCCTTGGGCATCCCCTTTATCCCCCACCAAGGCCGCCTGCCTGTGCGTTTTGCCTCCCTTCAAGACTGTGTGCGCTGTCAGTTATCTTTGAATATTTCTGCACTCCGTAGGTCTTCCCAGTTTAGCTTCAATATTCTAACCAAATTCAGTTTTTCTTTATGGATCAGGAGTGATGAATACTTAGGAACTCTTAATAAATAGATTTGCTACTCCTTTACTTTTTCCAAGCATTCCATGAACATAACTCCCATCAAGTGAGTCCCCCCCCCCTTTATTAAGCCCTCTGTATAGGGAAGTATCACAGTGTAACAGTACTTTATCTCATGTTAATTTGTTATGTAATTGTCCTCAGAATTTGTTAGTGTGGATAATTGAGTTAGTCACCAGTGCTGTAGGATGTGCCCCTGTGGACACTGAGATAGGTGTTGCCAGGGAACCCGGATGCTGGGAGGGGCTTCTGTGTCTCCTGACTCTGGAAAGATCAGCATTTAAACTGTTCTATCCTGTTTTTAAAAGTCTCTAAGAAAGACAGTTTCATAGCCTGTCATGATAATCTGTTCCAATATTTAATAGATTTTAATACACTTCCTCTGTACCACTATCAAGTTGTATTTCACATGAGGTTTCTTTTAAATAGTTTTTAAAGTGCTGATTGATTAAACTCGTGCTCCATTCTGACTGAGCTCTTTCTTGGCTCCATGCTTGTGTGACTAGACATTACCCATATCACATACCACGTTTGGGCATTTATTCTTTTAGCCCATCAGTAGGCTTTATTCTGTTTCCAGGGTATGGTGACTAATCGTTTTTAATTTAGAATTCTCTGGAGCTTCTGACTGATTCTTGTCAGCAATTGGCAAATTTCATTCACATTCTAGTAAAATGATGCCAGCCTCTTTTCACTAGTAAAATCGGGTCTAATTCAGCTTGTAAGTTGCAGTATGTCTCCCATCTCCTCCTTTCCCTTGTTTCCCACCTTCTCTTTTCCTGTTTGTCTCCTCCTCACATCTACCCCCTCTCCTTTCATGTGTTAGAGTGAGGAGGCTAATATTTGATTTCACAGCTTTTGCTGAGTTTGCCAACAGTGGTATTGACTAGGCTGTAATTTTTAAGAACCGTAGGGACAGCTTTATTTCGGATGAAGAGGATTTGAATGAGTACAGGTGTGAAAAACCTGCATCATATCTTATAAATCCTCATAAGGTCCCTAAGTCTCTTCCAGAGCATAGTGTGATTTGTCAGTTGTCACCCTTCCTGAGCTGCAGATGTCATTAATCATGAGAGGGAAAAGTTCCCATTTAAATGTTTGATCATTTGTCTTCAGAAAACATGATTTTCAACTCTTTTAGAGTCACAGAACATGTAAGCAGTAATGAGTTGGAGTCCCATCGGCAGTACCCGAGGCTGGGTAGTGGTCACAGTGAAACACAGGCTGACTGGCCTTAGGCTGGACACTGCTCACCCAGCCCTGGGGGCCTTGGACTGTGCCCCTGCTGGGGTGCTGAGTGGCAGAGGGCCCATAGTGGACTCTGTCTCTGTCTGGTGCATTTCCTGGGAAGGTTTAACCCCTGTTTTTGTTGTTGTGATAAACAGATTTATTATTGACCAAGAATTTGAATGAAAGATTAAAAACAGGACATTTTCTTCATGCATAGATTGTTTCCTTCTATTTAATTAAATTGCAAAAGCTCTGGGAGTCTTATGGATGTGTACATACCAAAAAAAAGTGTTTCGTGTGCTAGTTTTGAAACTGGAAGAAAGTGCTACTGCTTTAGGATTCTCTTTTTCTTGATTTTGTAGTTTTTGTAGACCATAATTATGCAGACAAGGAATTTCATTTTTTTGCCTTGGAGTATGGTTTTGGGTGCCAGCATCACTTCCTCCACCTTTATTCATGCTTTGTCTTCTTCAGTTGCTCTGTTTTTCACCTGGTTGGCTCTTTGCTGTTTTGACTCAAGCTTTGTCCAGCAGAGGGAGAGTGACAGAATTCAAAACACCTTTTAGAGGGGAGCGTTGACTTGGAATTCATTTTCAGTGTGGAATTTTGAGATGAAGTGATTGAAAGAGATGAGCTGTATGTTGGCAACTAGCAAAGATCCTTGGCAAGGGCTTTTTTTTTTGGTCTTTTTGTCTTTTTGCCATTTCTTGGGCCGCTCCCGCGGCATATGGAGGTTCCCAGGCTAGGGGTCTAATTGGAGCTGTAGCCACCGGCCTACGCCAGAGCCACAGCAACGCGGGATCCGAGCCGCGTCTGCAACCTACACCACAGCTCACGGCAACGCCGGATCGTTAACCCACTGAGCAAGGCCAGGGATCGAACCCGAAACCTCATGGTTCCTAGTCGGATTCGTTAACCACTGCGCCACGACGGGAACTCCGCAAGGGCTTTTAAAATCAGTTGACGTTTGAACCATACAAGTTTGAACTTTGTGAGTCTGTTTATGTGCGGGTTTTTTTTCAGTAAATAGGTACTACAGTACTGCAAGTTCAGCCGTTGGTTGAATCCTCAGATGTGGAACCCCTGATGTGGATTTTTGACTGGGGGGGCTCACCCCCATTGTTGTTCAGTGTTCAACTGTAAATCCTCCCCAAGTGTAGGTATCGTCACCAAAATAAGTTGTTTTCCTAATAGCATTTTTAAAATTGGCTAAAGAGGAGTTCCCGTTTTGGCACAGTGGTTAACGAATCCAACTAGGAACCATGAGGTTGCAGGTTCGATCCCTGCCCTTGCTCAGTGGGTTAACGATCCGGCGTTGCCGAGAGCTATGGTGTAGGTCACAGATGTGGTTCGGATCCCGAGTTGCTGTGGCTGTAGTGTAGGCTGGCGGCTACAGCTCTGATTTGACCCCTAGCCTGGGAACCTCCATATGCCGCAGGAGCGGCCCAAGAAATGGCAAAAAGACAGGAAAAAAAAAAAAAAAAAGAAATTGGCTGAAGAAGGTCTCTTCAGTTTTGAAGTATTTTTAATATAGTTTTTTGCCTAAATGAATGAATTGAAAATCCATTAGTTATTTTTCTCTAATACATGATATGTGTTTTAAGATTTTTTCCCACAGCCTCAAAGAATTCTCTTGTTGGAAGTATTTTAGTGACCAAAGTTTTTCCTGTTGAAATGTTCAGTTTTATAAATTTTGCTGCCTTGAAACTTAAAGACCTTCAAGGAAGGTTTTTGTTCCGGGCTGGATTCCGATACTTTTGAATCTTAAGAACTGTGTGGAGGAAAATGAAGAAGGAAGATTGTTGCTGAAAACCACGTGGGTAGTGCTTTACTGTTTACAACTCCAGTGAAGACGTGACGGCCCTGCCTGGCCTGCAGGGTAGCTCTCTTGAGTTTGAATATGAGGATAGCTTAAAGTTATTTCAGAAACCATCCTGCTTCAGGCTGGATATTGATGCATAGAAGTCATATTACCTCAAGCATGAAGGAAAATAGAATAAATTTGAATGCTCCTTGAAAGGTTTAGTTTAAAATGGTGAGATTCTGACCCTTGGAGGATTCTACAGAGTCTAACACTTTGCTCACATAAGCAGAATTCTGTACTCTCCCCGTGGCGGGGTGGAGAGGGCACCTCTCTAGGTGGATTCCCCCAAGTTAGTGAACCTTTCATCTTGCTTTGGAGTTTTTAAGGAAATGTTGCATTTTAGGATAGAAGTCACTGTTGGTTTTTTAAGGGAGTTCAGTAGCCATGACTTGGATTTATTTTAGTTGTGGCCACTGACTTTGGATTTGTACTGAAGGCTTTTTTTGTCTTTTCAGTGGAGTTTGCAGTATTGTACAGAAAAACTGCATATTTCTTTAAATGTTTTTATTGAATCTTGCTTAAACTGGACACTCTCTTCTGTTTCTCAGAGTTCTCCCTCTCCTGGTCAGCACCCTGAATTCTGTTTTACTGTCTTTGTCCTTTGTTGAGAGGATTAGATTGCCATGAACTTTGAGAGCAGATACTATTTTTCTTGTGAAAACTTATGTAAATTCTGTCACTTTCTATGCTTTATTTAAGGTAATGCAAAATATGTTCAAAGCAGATGCCAAAATTTTTAGTTTTCATTCGTCAAATATTATAGCTGGATTTTTTGAAGCTTTTAAAAACCTCTAATAACTGGATTAGCAATTTAAAATTCAGGCTTATTTAATGTGGAAGACTTTTGAATGATCAGTGCTCATTTTGAAACATTTTAAATTATACATATATGCATAGGTATGTAAATGTGTGTATGTGTATATAGGTTTTTTTAATTTTTATATATTTTTTTGGTCTGTGTTTTCTGGTATTTCCCTTTGGAAGTTTCAGAAAATACAGAAAAGTGTCAGTCAGAAAATTAAAGTTACTTAGGATCCCATCACATAGAAATAACTGCTATTTATTTTCCAGGAAATAGCTTCCCATCACTTTTTCTAGTTCAAATTGTATTGTATCTTTAGGAGAATCTTCTAAGCCAAACTTGCAGCCAAGGCTCCTGTAAAGAGTATTGATTATTAGTTGATAGCAAGAGAGAAATGTAAGAAAAGGAGTTAGAGATTGAGGCTTGGTTTGGGATCACATTCCCCTTTAATCCTCTCCTTTGAAAAGTAGCTGTTTGCAGAGGCTGACTTATTTTGAAGCTTGGACATCCATTCCTCCGTGCCCTGGACTCGGGAGTTCTCTCTTGATTGCAGATATCCAGCCTTCTGACTAATCCCATCTTCCTGAGGTCTCTTGTCATCTAGGGGATACCTTTGACTCTTGACTGGCAGCACTTTGAGTGATTCCATTGACGAACAAGAGTGTACAGTAACCATGTTTTCCAAATTAAATTGCTTCCCAGTAGCCTTATTTGTTCATTCTCTGTGAGGCTCACTCCGTCTAAATCGTTTCCCTATAGTAATTCCTACAGAAAAATCTTAAAGTAAGACCTTTCGTCTTGCACTTAACAGCAAAATTCGAAAACTATTTTTGTGCAGAGTAAATATTCTCAGAGCAGAAATAATGCTAGGTTGGCCTCAGTGGCACCAGAGCCTTGTGTGGCTCCTCTGATGTCGAGAAATGTCTGCTTCTCTGACTTGGTGTCAATGTGAAAGTGGTGGAATTACGAGGACTAGTTATTGTTTGCTGAAGTCAAGTGCATCTTGTCAGTTAATGAGTCGTGCTGCTGTGCTGATCAGCACCTCGGAGGTCACACTGCTCACTGACCCCCATGCTCGAGGGCGCTTTCCATTCCATGTGTCCTTTCCTTCGAAGGCGGAATTTGCAGAGAACCCCCTGGCCCGCTGCCAGAGCCCTAACTATCTTGGCCGTGAGTTGTTCATTCTACCAGACTTAATGGTCAACACGTTTCTTTCTCACTTTTTTGAGCTTACAGGAAAAATTGCAGTAAACTCAATGGAAGAAATTAAACTTGTACATTAAAAAAGTTGTTTTTCTTTGTTTTTATTTTTGGGTTTTTTTTTTTTTTCCCTTTTTCCTCACCGAAAATAGTAATTCCTTGAAGCGAAGTAATTACATATGCTAGTGTGTAAATGGTTTTGATTTTCATCAATATTTTGTTTAAGCAGTTAATAAGGGACAGTGGTGACACAACCAGATCTATCATAATTCCCTATAGACACGGTTTCTCATTTTACAGGTGCTGAAGGATAGTTTTTGTAAAGGTAAAATCATCACTCCCAGGTAAATATAAAATGAACCTGTGTCAAAGATTTTACTTAACTCTTGAAATTAATGAGGAAATAGTCCAAAGAGCAGCTGAGAAATTAGGCATATATAGACAGTTTATCAAAGGGATGTTTCTGGGTTAGATTGAAAATTGGTTAATTCCTACCAGAGCCACCAATCTTGACAGCTTTTGCATCTCATTTGGCTAAATTTCTCACAGAACTCACAGTTCACAAACTACCCTCATTCTGGGACATTGGTCCAGAGTAAACAGTGGGTTGCATTGGGTATGTTGGCTTGGTGTGCCTTTGACCTTCCTGTTCGACATTAAAAGATGTGCATGGATGTCTTCCAAGTTTGCGTACCTTTTTCTGATACGAAGAAAAGGAAAAAAAATTAAAAAAGAAGGGGCATGATGTTTACTTTCATAACAAGAAAACAAAGGGAAAAGTTTAGGAAAAAAGAAGGTGGATTTGGCAAGAAGTGCTTTGCTTTGATAATGTTTGATGTAAAAAGCCAAACACATCTCATGTTATAGAAGAAACATGTTCTTTCTTTGTCTCCTGGTCTGTAATGTGGATGCTTCTCCAACAACCAGTGGAGGAGCTTAGCTGTGGGTGACTTACTCATGTTGTAGGGCCTGTGTGTCCACAGCCAAGTGGGATGAACTCTTAGTGCAGCCATGATGCAGCACACATTTGTGAGCCTCAGCTCTCATGTAAGGAATAACAGTTATTTTAAAAAAGTATTAAAAATGTCAACATGGCCATGTAATTCCACTGGAATACTGCTAAGTGAACTTTGTGTGAACTCTGTGATGCGGAATCTTAGCCGTTTGGGAGGTCATCTTGTTACCTGGATGAGGAGCCTGAAGTGCAGCTTATTGGCTGATTCTGGGAGGAACAAGGACGAAAATCCATGCTTCTTGCTGTTGATCCAACACTGTGGCCTTTTACATGTTGCATAATTAGAAAATTATAAATCTTTGATATTTATTTTGTGCTTATTTTGCTAATTCTGTGCAAGATATTTAAACTACAAAAAAAGTTAACACAGTCTGTACTCTTGATGGGTTTAAGATCTAGCTGAAGAGACTGATACTATTATTTCTTAAAGGATTCACAACACATGGAACGACAATACACAGGATGTAACGAGTGATTAATAGATATAAGTTCTGCAGGAATTTAGAAGGAAGGGGTCAGAGGAAGATACTAAAAAGGTAAACAGCCCTGGGAAGCAGCATGTGGAAGTGCCCTGAGAGCTAGAGAAGCATTTCTTTTCTCCAGGGGCAGATTTGGAGGAGCCCCTTGCCCACTTTAGTCACTTCATGTAATCCAGTGGCAGGTGTACCAATCATTTTGGTCCTGCTGTTGGTGTAATACTTTTACTTGCTGGTGCTATTAATGGTTAATTTACATGGAATTTTGGTTCATTAGTCATATATTTAAAAACTGTGGGTGACCCAGACAGTCCGTCCAAGTAGCTTCATAGATAGTGTTGGGAATGGTGGCCATACATAATCTTGTCTGGTCACGTGGCAGGCAGCGACTTACAAATATATTTCCTGAAAGGCGCATTAGTGGAATAAGAGTCCTGGTATTGTGGTGTCTACAGTTAAATGTGTCTCTGTTACTCATGGGAGTGGCATGGTTTGTAAAGCAGGGCAGAAGAGTTCACGGATGCACTCATTTTTCGAGGGCATTTTGTACTTTTGTTTTAGCAGAAAAGTTAACATTTTGATTGATGTATTTATCAAGGTTATAAGAAGCAAAAGCTAAAATTAATATTTCACAATTTTAATTGCTTTTGCTTGGCTCCTCTCTGCATGTTATGCATTCTGATTTTTAAATATTTAACATTTCATCTCGGGGGTAAAGTAGAAGTGAAATAACTTGGAGCGTAGCTTTCTGTCCATGGTAGTCCTCCCTGCCCCTTTTGAAGCAGAGTGATGTTCATGTTAGGGCTTTCTAGCATTAAGAGAAATTATTTGCTAAGGTGGCAGTTTTTCTAAACTCTAACAGCACTTAGAGGGTGAACATTTATAAGGCGTGACTTCATGGTGTGTGTTGTGTGGTAGATATAACTGATAATTCTCCTTTCTCCCGTTGACTGTCTAATTTCTAACTGTTATGACATGTTTTTCTGAAGTGTACTTTGCAGTAGCTTTAGGCAGATTGGAAGAGGTGGGCATTTTTGTGTTTGCCAACGTTCTAGTGCTGGAAGGGATTCAGGGTAACTCTAGGGTAGCCCTCTGTTTTTGTAATTGAAGAAAATGAGATCCTATCTGGAGATAGAACCCTCCCCCCATGCACATATATGTACATCTATAAATGTTTCTATATCCATCTCTGTGTATTGTTTGTGTATGTAATGAAATAATACCTTCAGTTCGAACTAAGCATCTTGGAGTTCTTTCTTTGTAACTACTTTCTCTGGCAGTGAGAAACACAGCCCCCACTATCCTTAATGTAGTGTCTTATTTGTTCAATCAAAGGTGACTTGCAGAAGGCAGGCCTGCCTACCCGCTGCACTGCTGTGCCAGTCCCTGCCACTGCCTTGCCTGGCCCGGGGCTGCCTCTCTGTGGTGTCTGTGGCTACCCCAGCTGCTATGCCAACGCGTCTGTGCTGGCAGCAGAAAGGAAGAAAAATTCGAATTCTTTAACGTTTCCCAGATGTTACCCTCAGCCCTGCCACATTTCCTTGAGAGTTTCTTTATTTTTGAGATTCTTCTCGATGTTGCGGCCTGAGAACCCCAGGTACTTGCTCATTCCTGTGGTTGGTCCTGGCTCCTGTTTGCACAGGGCAGAGGGTCAAGCTCTCATTATTTGACCAGAGGGGCTGGAATTTTTGCCCACTAGAGAGAATGAGCTGGCTCTCCCCCAGCCTCATGCTCTGCAGCAGAGTTGCTGCGGGTCTGGGCTCGTTTCTGATGGTGGGGGGGAGGCTCAGCCGCGGCGTTACAGCTCTTCAGTTCCAGCTCCTCTGCATCCACAGACAGAGAGTCCCTTCTTGATATTCACGCCTCAAAGCCCTAGCCAGCACTGTCTGAAAATTCCTCTGGTCAAAACGTTAGCATCTGATCCTCAAGGATCAGAGGAGTCCATTGTGTTCCTTTACTCTGTTCCTACTGCTCTTTTTCATGCCTCAAAATGATAAGCAATGCTTCTTTTTGGTTGCAGGTAACATAAAACTTGCCTCAGAATAGCTTGAACAAGGAGAGTGTATCTGATCGTATAACTGACAAAACCCAGAGTTGGGTGGCCTTAGGCCAAGGCTCTGGCTTCATTTCTTTGTGATTCTCTTGGCTCTGTTCTCTCTCTGTCAGCTTTGACCTTGGGTAGCTTCTTTCGTGTTAGCAAAATGGCTGCAGTGGTTCCAGGCTTCACGTCCACCTACCACATGGTTCAGAAAGGAAAACATTTTGGTTTTATGCTGATTGGACCAACTCAGGTCATGTGTTCATCCCAGAATCCAGGACTGTTGCAGGGGGTGGGGGTGAGATTACGCTGATTGGTTCAGGCCTGTTCCTACTTTACCTGTAGAGCTGAGGGTAAAGTCAGTCAGTTTCATCCTGAACAGCTGAGGTTCACAAAATAATCTTCATGGAATAGTGATCATAACTTCAGCTTTCATAGCACTTAGGGCAGTATATTTATTCATTAAAAATAGCTGTAAGAGGAGTTCCTGTCGTGGTGCAGCGGAAACAAATCCAACTAGGAACCATGAGGTTGCGGGTTCGATCCCTGGTCTTGCTCAGTGGGTTAAGGATCTGGCATTGCTGTGAGCTGTGGTGTAGGTTGCCGACGTGGCTCGGATCTGGTGTGGCTGTGGCTGTGGTATAGGCCGGCAGCTGTAGCTCCCATTTGACCCCTAGCCTGGGAACCTCCTCATGCAGCCCTAAAAAAAGCCAAAAAAAAAAAAAAAAAAAAAAATCCGTAAGAAAATTTTTTTGTTTCTTGAATACTTGGATAAAAAAATGTTGAATTGTGTATGTCTTAAGTTCATTTTTTTTTATCAGTACTGTACATTTGCAGTTCTAGGGTCAGTCTTAGCAATTTCATGAAGTAGTTGTGCCTTCTATAAAATGGATAGTAACCATTTAACCTGGAGGATGGAAGAGATGGAGGCTAAGATCAGATGAGATTTTACTCTTCATTTCTAACCTCTGATGAAAGTCTGTTTACATGTGCAGTGTCTGAAAGGTAAGTAGTGGAACATGTAAAGTGGGTGGTGGGTTTTGTCAGTATCTAGAGAGAAGAATTAGAATACAGTCATTTATTTGGGCTTATAAGGGGGCTGCTTTGCCGGACACCGGCAATGAGGTGCGTAGGTGGAACCACCAGAAATAACTAGTCAGTTATTAATGGGGCTCAGTCCAAGGCTGTTGGTTAAGCAGCCCTTAAACTTGAAATTTCTGCACAGGACTTTGCTGCTTTCCTGGAGTAGGTATTTGGGAATAGGATCTGCTTACACCTCCCTCAGGATGAGTCCAGCCTCAGCTGGCCACCTCCACTTCTCGTGTATTATCCTAGTACCCACCAGGGTACCATTTGCTTGTTTACCGGGCTGCACCTACCAGTCCTTGATGGAAGTGAAGGGTGGTCAGATCTTGGGGTGCAAGGAGATGCTGGTCCGGGTGTGGCTCCTCCAGGGAGCAGCAGCAGGGTCCAGCCCTAGAGCCCTCTCACTGAGAACTCTCGGAGGCCTCCCCTGGCTGAGGTCTCACAGCCACTAGCCTTCTGCTTGGTTCTGTAGTCTGTAGACATGGAGGGTATGTGACAGTTGGGACTGGTGTTGGTGCTTTTGTTTCAGGGCTGGACCTCTCAACCTTTTTTTCAGCTCTGGGACTGATGTATGCTGGTGTATTCAGGTGTGTCCATGTAGAGTTTGGAGGTAATGGCTCTGGTGTAGCATGTGGTGCTAACCCTGGTCTCAGCTGCTCTCACACAGCTGCTCACAGAACCGACGCATGTGAGGCAGTTGAAGCACAACGAACACCTTATGTGGCAATACGTTTCTAGAGATTTAGGTCCAAAGCTAAGAGATGTGTTAGCTATGTCCTGAAGATGGGCAGAATTGGGGGAGTTGGAGAGGCGGGGAAGGCGGGCGTTCCTGAGGGACTGGCATGGGGCACTGTGCGGGAAAGTGGGATGGATGAAGTCAGCACTGGGAGATAATAATCACGCTGACATAACTGCAGCAGAGCATCTCCCAGGAGCAC
Organism: Sus scrofa; assembly: GCF_054392235.1. NCBI lineage: Eukaryota > Metazoa > Chordata > Mammalia > Artiodactyla > Suidae > Sus > Sus scrofa. The sequence goes on along the minus strand of NC_139389.1, from coordinate 37,010,124 downwards.
AGATGGACATAAAGTTGCCTCGGGAGAGATAAGGTCAGACATTCTAATGGAAGGCCAAAGAAGCACGGCAGAAAGAAGTCATAGGTTGAAAGTGTGTTGTTTTGGGAGACTGTTAAATTGCATTTCTCGGCAGTAGTTTCTTTAAAGAACTTGTTTCAAATGAATTGTTCCAGATTGAGGAAATGTTAGGGAATTAGGAAAACTTCTTTTTAAATGGACTATAACTCAAAAGTCATATATGTTTTGATAAAAATAGTTTCATTTATTAATCATTAAAGAAAAATAGTTGGAATGCATGGCTTTTGTTTTGTTGTTACTCCAGTAGATAGCAAAACTATTCCAGGCTTCCCAGTTTAATTTTGGGACTGGTTCATCTTGAAGTATTTCTGTCATTTGTTTCTTTTTCTTCTGGAAAGTGAAATAACCAAATCAGTGTTCAGTTTTCTGAAGTTAATTTGAAAGAAAAAATACCACCTTTAAACATATAGCAAGTATTTTTTTTTTTTTTTTTCTTTCTTTCTTTTAAGCACCCGAGGCATATGGAGGTTCCCAGGCTAGGGGTCGAATCAGAGCTGTAGCTGCCAGCCTGTACCACAGGCATCGCAACTCTAGACCTGAGCCAAGTCGGTGACCTAAACCACAGTTCATGGCAATGCCAGATCCCTAACCCACTGATCAAGGCCAGGGATTGAACCCACAACCTCAGGGTTCCTAGTCGGATTCGTTTTCCCTGCGCCATGGTGGGAACTCCAGCAAATACTTTTGAAAGTGTAATAAACCTTTAAGACTGTTTATTGAGACAATGCATTATGGAAATATCTTTAGAAAAATCTAACACCAGATGTGTTCCTGGCAAGAGGTTTTAAGCAAAACAGATTACTTTTAAATCCAATAACTTTTATAAGATAACAAAATTTTCAAATCATAAAATTTTGAATTTTTATAATACCAGGTAATGCAAATAGAATGTTTAATATTGATGATTTCTCTGAGGCATCGGCATTGTTTCTGAAAGTAAATCCTGAAATTTACTTTCAGAGTGGGGGCCAGATGGGAGGAGAGAGAGAATGCAGAGGGTGCGCTTTTAAACAATTTAATTTTATGTTATGGCCACACCTGCAGCATGTGGAAGTTCCCAGGCCAGGGGTTGAATCTGAGTGCAGCTGTGACCTATGCTGGATCCTTTAATCCACTGAGAGGGACCAGGGATCAAAGCCACACCTCCACAGTTGGATTGGACCTGCTACAGTTGGATTCTTAAGCCACTGTGCCACAGCAGCAACTCCTTAAGGGTGCACTTTTGCCTGTTAACACTTTAGAGGATATGTTTTAAACCTGGGATTGTGTGAAAAAAATTTAAGCCATCTTTAAATCAAATTGAGGTTTATGCCTTCATTTTGATCAACAGGGATTAATTTGGAAAGTAAACAATAATGAGCTGATATATGTGTTAATTTCTCTCTAAGAGTTGACAATTTAGCCTTAGGTGCTGAATTTATATCAAAGAATTATGATCAAATAATTTCTCATTAAATTGGCAAACATTTGCTTTCAGCAGTCCTCTAGAACAATTAAAATAACTTTATTGTTGTTCTTATGTTTGACTCTAAACTTGAGAAACTAAATCTTCTAATTGCAAGGAGAATAAAATGACAAAATGTGTCAGCTAGAATTATTCAATTATTTTATGTAAATACAAACCCATTTACTTTAGGAGAACCATCACATCTTTTAAAATGAGATCAGTCAACACCTTTCTTAGAATGGCTTTCATTGAGCTAATGAATAGATATTTTTATTCTTGAAATATTGCATTTTTATTCTCCTTATTAATGGCCCTCCCTGCAGAGGAGTAAATAAATCATCCGGCTGCTAGTAGTTCTAAGTGCTTTTCAAAGAGCATTTAAGTGCTTGTAATCACTAAGCAAAGGAGCACTATAGATTAAATGTGTTATAAACCACACATGAAAGCAGCGTCTTTTTTTATTATGCGCAACTTTAATGGAAAGAAAATGTTAATTTAGGGTAATGAAGTAGACCTCCAAGTATGATCAGTGAATAGACCATTAGGTTAATTAAAACGAGGGTTTGTATCACTGCTGTGCTAGAGCTGTCGTTGTGGAAGAGACAGGTTCATTTAGTGCTTGAACAGTAAAATTCAGAACATGTCACTCTCAAGCCAGATTTACTACACGATGGAACAAGATGGATGACAAGGGTAATTCAAGTTTTATTTCATTTACTTTTACCTGTCACATTACTTGTCATTCTAGAGAGCCTGTCACTTAAAGGTGAAAATTTATCCAATCTTTAAAAATCAATTAAGTGTAAATTTTGCTACTTTCCTATCTGTCATCCCAGCTAAATTAAACACAGAAAGAAGATTTAAGTAATAGACAACATACAGATTGTAAATAACTTTCAAAAAGTTAGCAGCTTTAAATTTATTAATTTGTAAAAATGCAGTTGAAACAATCACTACAACTTTTTGGTAATCAGTTCTTTTCAGTGTCTAAAATCCAAACCTATTGGAAACTTATTTTGTGTAGTTATCCACTGGGGCAATTTACTGTTTGAATTTACAAAAAAAGACTTAATGCTTTTTGCTTCTTCCCTATGAAAAGTCTTAGCATAGAAGTTTTGAGCCTTATGGCAGCACAAAACCGGTAGCTTTTTGTCCAGGACCTGAAGTATGAATTCAGTGATTCACAGAGTAAAGAGTAAAGTGATTTAAGGAGTAAATACTTTCCCCAGTGACTTATATGATCAGTCAGGCAAGCTAGTATTTATTGAATTCTAGTACTGAGCCCTGTACTGTGGTGAGTACTTTCTTATGCCCAAAGCTTCCTTTGGAAGTTACACAAGATCAGCATGTGTCTGTAAAAGAATCTCTCCTTAGCTTTACAGATAAGAGCACTTTTTAGGAAGGTGACATGCTGTTTCTCTTTGCTTTAGCATCTTAATTCTGGGAAAGTCTTATTTCTGCCTTACTTCTCCATTTTTCTTACATTTACCCGAATGATATTTAGTAGGAGATAATGAGTTTATGTTAAATGTATATATTTAATATTTTTGATTACTTGTGAACATTACCTTAATGAGGCCTGATATAGGAAAGCCATTTATTGATTATTTTAGGAAGGGAATCTTGATTCTGTGATTGGGTTCACCATAGAATTTTTCCTTAGAGCATCTGGCAGGTTTCATGTGCTCCCATCTTGTTCATTGAAGCCTTACCTGGGCTCTAAGGAAAACAGGGTTCAGGAATGATTCATCCCGAGAAGGGCCCAAGAGCTGTGCTGAAAGGGCAGCACTGGGGCGGAGCACTCGAGAGCCATGTCCCTCGTCCCCCCCCCCCCCCCCCGCGCGCCCGTGTGTCAGTTTCTTTGTGTTCTGTTCTGTTTTTAGAATTCTGACCACACACTGACTCATCATCTTCTCCTTTGTCCCTCCTTGTTATGTCTCTTAGCCTCTTCTTACTCCTAAGTTAGTTGTGGCTTCTTATAAAGTGTGAGATTCAGCCTGAGCTTCTGTCATGCATTGCTCACCACCCAGTTCTTTGTCTTTCTTGCTTTACATTCCCCAGGGAGACCATCTCATTGACATGTATATTAGTCAGAATGAGCAAATTGATGCTGAGGTAAGAGGAGTGGTCAGCATACTTTCCTGTTCATGCTGCCTGTGTTCGTCACGGATTGGTTGGGGGCTGCGCCCCATGTGGTCCTCATTCAAGGAACCAGGCTGTGCTCAGCATTTGAAGCATTGTCAGAAATCAGGTGCCCACCATGGCACCAGCTTATGCAGTTTTCACCCAAAAGTAACCTCTTACTGGTTCATATTTCGTGGACGGAAGCAAGCTCCCTGCACCCGTGGCATTCCCGGGATGACGACGTCCAGCCCCTCCCTGTGCCCTGAGGAGAACCGCAGCTATTTGGGGGGACGCACAAGTGACCACTGCAATTGGCCCCTCAGCTGGCGGCTGCTCACGTCACTTTTCTTGCCATGTGGAATACATGCTTTTCCTGGGAGACAATCCATGTCCTTGGCCAGGCGACATCTGGTAACTTCCAGGAGGCAAAGTGTACTCTCGCCCGTGGTAAGGCTTGCCTTGCTTGGGCCCATGGAGCACGTGCAGACATGAAGTAGGCCAGCTCTGAGCAGAAGCTTGGGATGTGGTTTGTGTGATTCGACTAGAACTCTTTGTAGCTGGGTACGCCTCATGCTTGATTCCCAGCGTGAGCAGACGTGTGGGGTAGGCCTGCAGCCTGGGCTGAGCTCGACTCAGCCTTCGCTGTCCAGTTAGTATGAACAGAAGGCAAACGTGTCATGGGGTAGGTCACTGACACTTTGGATATGTTACCACCAGCAAAAGCTTACTTAACACGATGGAATTTGGAGCTAAGCACACCTGGGCTTGAGTGTTAACCCTGCTAGTTGTGTGATGTGGGATGAGTTAAGTCCCCATCCGCTGGGTTTCCTCATCTGGAAAATGAAGGTAATAATGCCTACCTTACAGTTGTGATGTGATGTGTGGCATTCATTTTATTTTTTGATTTTTTGCTTTTTAGGGCCTCACCCATGGCATACGGAAGTTTCTAGGCTAGGGGTTGAATTGGAGCTACAGCTGCCGGCCTAGGTCACAGGCGCAGCAATGTGGGATCCAAGCCTGGTCTGTGACCTATACCACACCTCACGGCAACACCAGATCCTTAACCTTCTGAGCAGACCAGGGATTGAACTCACATCCTCATGGATCCTGGTCAGGTTTGTTAACCACTGAGCCACGAAGGGAACTCCAAGTGTGGCATTCAGCATGAGAACCAGCGAGGGTCAGCTCCCCTTCCTTTCCCTCCACTTGGCTTCCCCATCAGGTGAGTTGTTTATAGTGTTGCTTAAAAGGGATTAATTGATTAGTTGAAAAGAATCATTTGTGAGGTTAGGAATTGGATAAAATGCTCTAAAGTGCACCTTTTCAGCCCCAGTTTAAGGATTTCCTTCTGAAGCAAGTCTAGGATGCTCTTATAAGTGATGTTTTTCATAAATGATGGGTTCCTACTGCAGTGAAAAGTCAGCTGGGTTTGTAACTGAGCCAAGTGGGGCCCAGTACCACTGTGTCTACACCCTTGAGAGGGAAGCTCCTGTCCGCGAGTGGTCGGGTCACACCCACAGCCTCTCCGACAGAGGCTGGCCTGCCGCACTGGCACGAGGAAGGAGGTGCAGGAGTTCTGGTGACCTGTGCTTTGCCCGAGCTCCAGAGGGTGAGGCTCCCATGCGAGATCACGGACCAGCTGAACTTGTGCCTGGAGGGGAAGCGAGAAAACCCAGAGCACAAACGGTGAAGGTTGGCTGGGTCAAGTCTGAGGGGAAGCGGCCAGTTCACAGGTCTGCACGTTTGGAGCCTTTAGGATAGAAAGAGAAAATGGATCCTTCATCCCAGCAATAAGGAGAGGAGAGACAAAGGGTGGTTGGAAGGTTGGAAGGAGGAGAGACAAAGGGCGGTTAAAGCTCAGCTGGAGGAATCCTTTCAGGAGTGTTTCTGGAAGCCCTTTGATGATGCTGCTCCTAGGAGGTGGGGTGTGCCTGGCTGGGGGTGGAGTGTCTGGAGCGTGTTGGTGCTCCCTCTCCTCCTCGCTCCTGCTCTGCTCACATGGGGCGATGATGAGGACTCGGCCCTCAGGGTGGTCCTCTGTGGGGGAGCTGTGGCTCCAGCCCGGCAGTCCTGCCACCTCTCCCATCCCCAGATGGGATCATGCACTGGCTTGGCTGCCGCCTTGAGATACCCAGCTCTGGGGCTGCCTTGCTTTGCATATCTGGACGCCGGGCCCCAGGCGCAGCGTGGAGATGCACCTGAGAGCTGCTACACAGCAGTGGATCATTGATGCCTGCTGAAATCCCCGAGCACATGCCTCTGTCTTTTCACTGACACCCAGTATAACCTTTCAGTATACAGTGTGTTTTTTCAATGGGATAAAGGGACTCAAAAAAAAGTTGTAAAGCTGTAGTTGATGTATCATTTGTGCTTGGTTAAAATGTTTATAATAACTTACTCAAAAGTGTACAGGGATTAAAAAGTATAGCCTATTTTGCAAAAAAAGTATAAAGTGCTCTGCTTTATTGGTATCTGAAGACTCTTTTCTGCCCTAGTGATTTTCTATATATTTCCTGAACCCAGTACTTAAAATAGGTTATGTCAGGCTGGACTGTTCAGACAGACAAGCCTAGTAGAGGATGCTCTGGAGGCGGGTGGGGAGGGGGAGATGGAGGAATGGTTCACAGTGGGGAGGGGGGCAGGGCTGTCAGGTTTGAAACCCGTGGGGTGGATCTGTCCGCTGACCTTCTGGAAACTCAGGCAGAGATGAGGTTGTAGTCTTAGTCTGAAATACACAGGGCAGGCCACCATACTGGAAAGCGGCAGGATTTCTCGACTAGTCTTGAGGCAGAGTACTTTGTTCTCCAGGAAGCTTGTTTCTGCTCCCGAGGCCTTTGACTGACTGACTGAGGCTCACCCACATCATCAGGGTGATCTCTTGAAAGTCACCCACTGTAACTGTTGATCACATCCATGAAACATCTAGATTAGTGTCTGACCAAATAGCTGGGCATCTCGCCTAGCCAAGCTGGCGAATAAAGTGAGTCCCCCTGCAAGTGAACAGGGCAGAAGAGGGGCTGAGGGGCAGACCGAGGGACTCCCCCACCCTGTTTGCACTGAGGGTTCTCCCTGCTGCCCCCTGGGCAGAGATGCTGTGCTCCGGGACAGTAGCAGACCAGTGTGAGTGGCTTCTCTTGGGCTCCTCAAACTGTCTGGGGGCTCTGTTTCTCAAATTTGCAGCTAAAGAAGTAGTAAGTTTTGTTCGTAATTAGAGCTGAAAGGAGCTCATTAGACAGCAGAGGGCAGGTGCGTCTAGAAAGGTTCCTGCTGCTGGCTGCTTGCTGCCGGTAGAAAATTTAGGCACCTGGTGGATTTGCTGGCATGCTTGCTTTCGTGATAGTTTAGGGCGGGCCGTGGAGAGCCCCCAGGAAGTCCGGAGTACATCCAGGGCTCAGTAGGCTCCCCTTGAAAACCGAGGGGTCTCTGAGATTTCACAGACGACCGTGCTTTTGAAAACTACTGGCAGGGTCTTATTCCCTAATGCTTGTTAAATTCTGTCTTCTTGAGAAGGTTAAATACTGTATCCTCTGAATTTAAACCTCTGTCATTTAAAAGAGTGTCTTTTAAGAGTTGACCGATTTAGGTCTTTTGATAGGCCTGGCTTATGGCTGTCAGCTTGATTTTACTTTTTTTTTTTAATGCCTTTAAATTGAACTTTAAGGTTGACTTCTAGGTATAACTTCTGAAATCTCTCTATGGGTTTGATTTATTGCAGAAGTAATATTATTAATTTTATGAGACTGTTTCTAAGCAGTGTTTTCCTTGCTCTTGGATTTTTCTCTATGAAAAATACCGAAGGACTCCTTAACCAAGTTTTATTGGGGTAAGATCTGTTTTATGAAGCCTGACAACTCCTGAGTTTTACCTGAGCCATGCTCCAGCTCAGCTGAGTGGCTCTCTTGTCAGCGCCTTTATTGATTAATGACACCGAGAAGAAAAATGAACCTCGTTGCTGCGGGATTCGAATCAAGGAAGCTACAAGTCCCTCATCTCGAGACAGTTGAAAGTCAGTATTTAAGTATGATGTGATCTGTGAAAGAGAGGGAGAGTCAGGGTTGGTTATGCACATGGAATGGAGGGGAGAACAGAGAAGGCTAAGGCCGGGTGTAGATTTGAAACCTGTGGGAAGGCTCAGCGGACCATCTGGGTAGCCTCGAAGTGTTACATGAAAGCCTTGGGAAGTGAGCGCTCTGCTGATTTGGCGTTTGGCGTTAGCAGGTTGTGCCCTCATGTGCTGGCCTGCTCGCTGCGTCCTACTGAGAAGGGTAAACCTTGCAGTTCAGGACCATCGAGGGCGCGGCAGTTAGTACTAAATCATCTTCGCGCTGACGGCTTCTGGCCACAGGAGGTAGATGTGCAGGTGCATCCTCAGTATTTATGAATGCATCGGTGGTGTGGCGGAGCCCTCAGCCTGCCGGGTGGCTTCTCCCTTAGGGAAATCGGGCTATGTCAGCTTTCAGAAGAGGAGAAATACTAGAAGTCAGGATGGGCTGCTGTGGTTTTCTTCTGCTAATCATGATCACCTTTGGAGAGGTTTGAGGGTATATGCCTTTAATAAGATAACGGGGAATTCATGCAAAAAGAATTTGTATACACAAATGTTAGTATGTCTCAGACACAGTGCCTCTTCTCTCCTCATGGAATCGGAGTAGCCAGTTCTGGAATAGCATGCACATAAAAATGCTAGCAATTGAAATCAATTCACCTAGACTAGTGCCTGGAGGATAAGAAAAGCTTGGCGAGGAGTTAAAACATTATGGAGTAAAAAAGTGTGACGTGAAAGACAAGCTATAGTGTAGTGTTTAAAAGCTTGGACTCTGGAACCAGACTGTGTGGGTTCAGATCCCTGTCTGTTACTCTCCAGGCCCTCTAGCACCCCGTTTCTTTTCCTGCAGGGTGGTGATAGTCATAGCAAAAGGGTTGCAAAGGAGATGCTAGTAAGGGGTGCCTGATGCTCCTGCCTGCTCCTTGCGAGGTGGCCATCTTGATTCTCTTTGCCCGAATCAGTCAGAACAGGTGTGGGAGCTCCTCCCTGCATCTGTGTCAGCTGAGGCAGCCATAACAAATACCAGCCGTGGGGTACCTGAAACAGCAACAGTTAATTTTCTCGTAGACACAGAGGCTGCGAAGTGCAAGGTCATAGTGCAGACCATCTAGATTCCTGAGGAGGCCCCTGTCTGGCTTGGGGTCGGTGGGGTGGTGGAAGGGTTTTCTTTTTCTGTGGCCCGTGAGTCTTGTTGGGTTAGGCCCCTCCCCTGTGACCTCCCTTCACCTGCATGACCCTGTCTCCAGGTGGGTTACGTTAGGGCTGCAGAAGGTGAATTTGGAGGAGATGCTTCACTCCATAGCACTGGATAAACATAGATTGTTTATGGCCATTTTGGGTAAATGAGAGAAGGATGTGGTGAGAGATTCAAATAAAACCTATGGAGTTATGAAAAGATGAATGTTGTATAAATGAATGAAAAAACAATTGTGGGCTTTCAGAACAACTCTTTTGTTAGAATTGTGGCTTCTGTCCCGTTCGAAGGTGTCCTTGGATTCAGCAAACTGTTGTCCTAAACACTTTGAATTAACATTCTCGACTTGCACTCATGTTTTATTCTATGTGACAAAAAGCAAAAGACCTTCATGGGTATGAGATAAATGAAATTAGCCTCTTTGTTACCAGTTAGGATCCTTTTGCATGTGTGGCCCAGCCCTGGTGTGCGGCTGTGTCTGGGGTTCATCTCTGGTTTCTCTGTGACCTGGTCTTGGCCTGTAGGCAGCTGTGTGGTAGAGGGTGTTTGCTTTGCTGCGTAAGAAAGCCTACCTCCTGGAGCTGCCCTGGCTTCTTCCTGTGAGGGAGCTGGTGTAGGGGGTCAGCCGGCAGGCTCCAGAAGCTTTCTTCCCTCTAAGCATTATTTCTCACAAAACCCTCCGAGTCAGTAGTTTATAACCTGATTCCTCTTAGAGAGGAGTCTTCAGAAAAGAGGGGACATTTCCAGTCAGTCAGAAGGTGACTGGGAGGAAGGCTGTTAATCAAAGGTACTACGACGATCCCGCCACGCGCTGCTCCTTAGTTTCTGGTCCCTTCTTCTATTGCACGTTGGTGCTCATGTCTGGGACATGTGTGCTCTCAGCGTGTGGTGGCAGTCTGGGGTTTGCAGGTTAAGGACGGTGTCGCAGAGGAGCCGTGGCAAGAGCACCAGTCCTGGCTCGATTTCCTTACCGAGGAAGCAAGGGAGGTGAGGCTGGTGGGGGCTTTAATGTTTGTCTGGCGTGCCGACTGTCACCAGTGCCATGTTTCCCATTGTTATTCTCTGACCTCCAGAAGCACATCCTTCTACGGTTACTTTTCCTGCTCGAATGTGTGGGCGGAGCCTGTAGTGTACAGCTCCTCCGGCTGATGCCCCTCAGCCGAAGCCTGTGGGTGGGTCTAGTGGAACCAGCATCTCTCTTTTATGAGGGGTTTTGCAGAACCATTTCCTCGTGCAGGTCTGGGGCCCAAGTGCACGTTGTTTTTATCGAGAGGCTGACCTCACTTGCTCTCTCGTTTCTTTCGGATTGATTTGCTTTGTTCAGGATCTCAGGCTTGGACTCCAGGCTCATGGAAGCTTTGTTGGTAAACTGGCCTGGGACCTCCCACGGGTAAAATCGTCATGGGGACTCTGTCATCACCATGCAGGCTCCTCTGCACACAGTCACCCCCGGAGACCCTTCCACCCCCACGTTAGCTCTGGGTCCCTGAAGGGAAGCTTTCAAAGGGGAAAATGCCGAGTTGCGCCAGCTGACCCATTGATATTTTCCACGGCCACCCTCAGTGTAAAAACTCCTGAATCACATGTGTGGCTTTGTCAGCATTACAGTGAGAACCACGAGTGACATTTAAACCTGGGAAAATCCAACTGCTGATATTGACTGTTAATGTGAAAAACTGGAAAAAGCAGGTAGAGCGCTGTGACCTTAGTGATGTGAATTCTCTAATAAGAACGTTTAGAGCAGTCAAATATTTGACTTATTGATTTTTGGAGAAACAAGCTGTTTTGTATGCAAGGTATGAAAATAAAAAGAGTTTTTGTCCTTGATTTGGAATAAGTGCTGAGAGCCAGCCAGGGCCCTGTGCCGGAGGCTTGAATTTATGGTGAATATTTTAGCAGAAGGGGTACTCAGTTTTCCATGTGTTTATAGCTACGTGTTTAAAACAATAATTTGTACTTACACTTTAATTTCTCTTTTGAAAATAGTACTAATTCATTAATAAATATATACTCTTATTAGGTACCTAGCAAAGTGTCTTATTAAATCTTAAAGAGACTCCAGCTACACAGGGTTGTTAACGTCCTCTGCCCACATTTGAACGTACTTCTTTCTGTACTCTCATCCTTCTAAATTTTGCTCTTTTGTACAGTTACTGTTGGAGACCTTTATCTGTCAATTTCTGGCACCTTGGAAGCTAAAAACAGAGTAGGTTGAGTTACCCTGACCTCTTAAAGAAGGCGTTCCACTTTCACTCTGGTTCACCTCAAGGGACATATGTATCTTTTGGACAAGTAGTGTTCAGTAAATTCTGCTTTCCTAAAACAATGCGGGTAGACTTTAATTTGGGCCTGGTGGCATCTCATTGAAAGTGCCTTCCATTTTCCCTCTGTCTCTTCAGTCTCATCTTACAAACCTGTGAAGGCACTTCTGCTTCCCCGCTCCGTCTGCAGAGCCTGCTTCTCGCTGCCTTTCTTCCTCCCGGGCTGTGGCAAGAGCAGGTGGCCCTTCACTGGCATTCCATCACACTGTAGTTGGCTTGGGCTTTTACGGGGCCAATTGCTTTGCAGAAGATAGAGGAGGGCAGGTTTTTTTTGTGTTTGTTTGTTTGTTTGTTTTTTTTTGGCAAAGGATGATGTTCAGGTCATTTCTAACAAAGCTTAAGACTAGAGTGTTGCTGCTTTGGTAGAACAATGTGTTGAGTCTTCACACATGTATTTCAGGGTGACTTTGGAAACCTGAAATCCCAGGGTTTTGCTCTAATCTTTAAATGACATTCAGAATTTATACCGGAAGAGGTCTTTATTAAACAATTGCATATAGCCTCCCTGTGAGCAGATAGCAACACTAGTTTGGTGGGATTAATATATATTGTCTTAAAATCTTACTGGATTTCAGTTACCTTGGCTTTGGTTGCAGCCCGTTGTCTGGTGCTTTCATTTTCATGGTTCAAATAAATAGTGACTAGATTCTAGATTTCCATGAAGACCATGTTTTCTTCCTGGTGTTGGGCTCCTCAGTTACTCCTCCTTGCTGCTCCCTTCTCCTCACTCACACTTCCCAGATTGAATAAGGGGAAGCCAAACAGTACCTTCCAGGGTGCAGTTACAGAGATGAATGCAACCACCTGCTTAGTTCTGTGAGATCAGAACCTAATCCTCGCTACTCAATTTTTGTAAAAGTATTGGTAGAAAATTATATTGATAATAGTAATTGAGTTGGTCCCAGGTGACACAGTCTTACAGTGTAAGATATTAGCTTTTTTTTTTTAATCTTTTTTTTTTTTTTTTTTCTTTTTAGGACTGCACCTGCAGAATATGGGAGTTCCCAGGCTAGGGGTCAAATTGGAACTGCAGCTGCTGGGCTACATTGCAGCCATAGCAATGCCAGATCTGAGCTGCATCTGTGACCTACCACATAGCTCAGGGCAATGCCAGATCCTTAACCCACTGAGTGAGGCCAGGGATCAAACCCACATCCTCACGGAGACTGTGTCAGGTTGTTGTGAAGGGGCTGAGCCACAACGGGAACTCCAGCTTTAAAAAAAAGATTTAAACCCAGGAGTTCCCATGGTGGCTCAGTGGAAATTCATCTGACTAGTATCCATGAGGATGCAGGTTTGATCTCTGGCCTTCCTCAGTGGGTTAAGGATCTGATGTTATCGTGAGCTATGGTGTAGGTTGTAGACATGGCTCTGATCCTGAGTTGCTGTGGCTGTGGTGTAGGCCGGCAGCTACAGTTCTGATTCAGCCCCTAGCCTGGGAACCTCCATATGCCATGGGTGTGGCCCTAAAAAAAAAAAAAAATTTAAACCCAGAGTCTAGTTTTTCTAGTCCCTTGGAATTTTAGATCTTGCCTTTCTCCAGGGAGCACCTGGTTTGGAAAAGACCCTTGGGTGGTGACATGGGGAGTAAGCTAAGGGAAGGTCCCTGGGATATTAATAATAGTAATTGAGTTGGTCCCAGGTGACACAGTCTTACAGTGTAAGATATTAGCTTTTTTTTTTTTTTTTTTCATCTTTTTTTTTTTTTTTTTTTTTCTTTTTAGGACTGCACCTGCGGAATATGGGAGTTTCCAGGCTAGGGGTCAAATTGGAACTGCAGCTGCTGGGCTACACTGCAGCCATAGCAATGCCAGATCCAAGCTGCATCTGTGACCTACCCCATAGTGGAGGGAGGTGCTAAGAAGATGGGGGGAGAGTAGGAGAGTTGGGTGGGAGGCACGGCGGGGGCGTGGAGAGAGGGAGGAAGAAAGAGGAGAGAGGGCTGAAGAGAGAGACTCTAGAGAGGGATAAGCAGTGAGAAAATGGAGGTTGTATGTGTTCAGAGTAGAGCAGAAACACTGGTAAGAGAAGTTCCATTAAGGGAGAGGAGGAGGGTCAGAGAAGGGGACAGTGAGGAGACAATCTGGAAGGATGGGGAGGGCACGGGGCCCTGCTCTCTTTCTAGGCTTCTGCTGAGTGGGTGTGGTCCCCTGGATGCTGGGATCCAGTAGCTCAGGGCAGGCCTGCGTGGTTGGTGCTACACAGCTGTGAAGGAGGCTGGAGAAGCCAGGAGTGTCCTTCCGCATCTGCAAGGACCTAGGAAGTTCAACTGCACCAGGTGAATCATCCAGTTACCTTTTCCTTGGAAAAAAATTAAGCACAACACTTTAGTAACAGAATTTCTTTATGTGATGATAATGTTTATTACATATATGAAAAGTTGAATTTTACATATTTCATTCAAGGTAGGAGAGAAAGGAAAGCTTAAGCCAAACATTGGAAAAGATGCAAGTATTATAAAGGTGTTTTATGGTAGCATTTATTTGGGAGCACTTGTTCTGGATGTGCAGTTTTTCTGGAGAACTGTCCCTGTTGACCAGGTTATATTTAAAACCTTTAAGCATGGCCTACCTTGAATTGGAGTTACTCCAGAGTCAGCTGCCAGTTAGTGACTTTGATGGGTGAGTAGGGTCAGTTAAATGACAGGATAGAGGGAGAGACCTGGACCTGTACCTGGAGCTGCGTGTATGAATTTTCCCCGGGAGGGCAGACAAGGACCTCAGAAGGGGCGTCTCTGTTCAAGCCCAGTCCTGCCGGGGGCTGGCCTTCCCTGCTGCCTGGAGGTCAAGTGTGGGGTAGACATTGCCAGACTGCTGGCCTTGAGTGGGTTCCTACCAGGGTGCTCTGCCCGATCTGTGCCAAAAATGGTGCCTTTCAAATCCTTCCTGATGTGAATTTTTATGTTGGAACACTTTTACCTAATGTATCATTCTTTGGGGGGCGGGGGGAGTAGAGGAATTTAACCAGTATGAAATATTAGAATGGTCAAGGCTCCAGATAACTAATTATATAATAGGCAAATGTGAAAAATTGGCCTTACTATTCTGTTAGATTAAACATCAAAAAGGATATTCAAGAACAATTATTTTGCTTAAAATAAAGGCATACTTTTAAAAGTTTGCTCTGGAAAACAGGAAGCAGTTGTATGGTAAGTGTGTGTAATTATCTGCCTTCCTTTCCAACCTCTTTGGGATCAAATTGGTTTTCTCCACTAAAGGCAATTCTATGCGGGAGGCCACTTTCTTTTGAATTACTGCGTTGCATGCAGCGTATCCCACAAACCTGGAGTCATAGAGGCACTGCTATGATTTATAATACCCATTAATTGCAGCTTTGTATTAAAGGCTTTTGGTTTGCTGCTTCAGTAAACCTGAATTCTCCTTTTGAAGAAGAATCGCATACCTTAGCACATCCCGTCTTTTAGCGTCTCATCAGAGGTGCTTGATGAAGTAAGAACTTACCGGTTGGCTTTAAATGTGCAGTGCCGAAGCCGTTTAGCCCTGTAGGATGAAGCAATAACTGGGAGGATTCCTGGTCTGGTGATGAGGAATTGACCCACAACCCCATGAAGAGGGGAAGTCGGAGGTGTTGGCCCACCAGGTGTCTGTCACCCTCAGGCACGCCCAGGCTGCACTGGGCCAGGCCCACTCTGCGGTGCTCTCCCCAGCTGTGCTTTATAGGCTCACCTGGGGCTTCACAAAAACCCCTCCAGCCTCACCTAGAGCAATTAGATGCTGGGCCTGGATGTTTTAAAAGAGCTCCTTGTTGAATCTAATGTGTAGCCAAGAATGAAAACATGTATCTGGTCCAGTTGGGTGGGTTTTCCCTTGAAAAGTTAGTTTTGCTCTGCTCTTTGTTTTGGCTTCATCTTCCTATATTCCTTCCTGTTTTCCTTGATCGTAGACAATACAATCAAGCAAAACAAATGAACAGAATTAGGTTGCCTTCTTTTCTCTTGAGCTTCTGTCACTGTCTAATTCTATTCGGGGACAGGCATTTCCCTGGTGATTCCTTTAATTTTTGTAACTTCACCATTTTTTTCCATGTGAAGAATGTCTAATCCAAGATGTCTTTGCTAAACGCAACTGTTTTCTAACCTTGTCAGGGGCCTGCTCCTCGGTGAGGCTTTGCTTGATTTTTTTCCTCTGAAAATATTTAAGATTACATTTTGACTCAGAAGAGTTTTAAAATAAGGATTTATAGTGTTTTTCATTACACCTTTCTTGCAAATTACTCAGAAACTTTATTTCATTTCGATTTCACACACCTGAGAAATTTGCAAGTATTATCCATCCTTTTTTAAGGAGAGGAGGCATTGTAAGTACAGATTCAGAAACTTGGATGTGAAAACGGGTATGTGTTTGTGACTCACTGAGGCTGCTGTGCAGTCTTTTCTTTGGATGTGTTTGGAAGTAATGTCCATCTGTGGCAGGTGGTCCAGATGCTGTCGTAAGGAGTTTGGAAGGGGAATATTGGTAATGGTGGTGGCAGCCACTGTGTCAGGAAGGTCCATGAACACTTTCCAACACCGGTTGGAGCCTCTCACTAACCTGCGAGCAGGTCTGTGCTGGGGACTCAGCAGGCCTGGGGAGGCGGGGCGGGCGTCAGGGGAGAAGCCACGCTGTTCCCCACCCTCCACCACTCTCTTGCTATGACACTGTCCACAAAGTTAGTGAGAGGCCACGTTAACAGAAATGTTCAGAAATGGTACATTCAGCCACCCAATATGAACAGTGATAACGTGCTACTTAATTCAGCTGGAATTCAAGTTAAAGGCAGGTTTAATGGGTGGGAGACTGCATAGCTTCTGCGTATTCTTATGAGTGTTGCATAAATACCAGTTGTAGCACTTGAGTGAGCCATGGTCCACAGAAGAAAGGCTCTTTAGGATACTTTGAAGTGCATTCCTCTGCTCCACTTAGAGTTTATCGCTAGCATGCTATCCTTTCCAGTTTGTTAGTGTTATTTCCTATTATACCATATAAAATATTCACATTGTCAGTACCATTGAATTTGTAATGTGGTATCATTAGCTGTGAAAGATGATAAGTTCAGTGTACTTATCTTGCTCTTTGCTAAAAATTCTGCAGGCCGTCTTGATTCATTGATTTAAATATCATGTAGTTTAAATAGTATGATTATGTGATGTGATAAATTCATTGAAAAAAATAAAAAAAATTAGTATGATTATATGATTTAAACCTTTATAAAAGGGAGTTCCCATTGTGGCTCAGCAGGTTAAGAATCTGACTAGTATCCTTGGGGATGTGGGTTTGATCCCTGGTGTCTCTCAGTTGGTTAAGGATCTGGTGTTGCTGTGGCTGTGGTCAGCTACAATTCAGCCCCTAGCCTGGAAACTTCCATGTGCTGCAGTTGTGGCCCTAAAAAGGAAAAAAAAAAAAAAAAGAGGCAATAAAACATTATAATAAATCCTGAGGAACTGGGAAGATTTTAGTTACTAATCTTGTGAATGAGTTGGATTTTCAGAATTTTGTCCTAAATGACAGTGTTAGCTCTTATGAATAGTGCTGCATAGTTATAGTTTGAAGCCTGTATTTTCTTTTAAAAGAGTGTAAAGATATCTTCAGAATTAAAGCATCAAATGTCAAAAGTGTTCTTTAAAATTTGAAATCCATAGAAAATAGCCTTGCTTCCTCTTTCAAAGGAAACCAAAATGCCTTCCATTTATATAGCATTTGTTGACAATTTTTAAATGAGTGTTTTTAAAATACTACATTCACATGCAGTTTTTTATATTTGCATGTCTCTAAGCCGTATACTACTAGCAGCGACTGTAATAATAAGAGACATGTAGTGAAAGAGTAAGTGCCTGAATTTTTAAGAGTAGAATAATAGACAGGAAGCTATAGTCATGTGAGTGAGTGGAGATAGGGAAGCTCAAGTGAGGAAATATCTTTTTGTTCAAAGCCAGATGATGCCTTCTGTGGAAGAAGTCAGCATAAAACAGGTAGTGTGTGTGTGTGATTACAAGTAGTATTTTTTTTTTTTTTTTTCTTTTCTTTCTAGGACTGCACCAGCGGCATATGGAGGTTCTCAGGCTAGGGGTTGAATTGGAGCTTACAGCTGCCGGCCTACACCACAGTCACAGCAACTCGAGATCTGAGCCACATCTGCAGCATATACCACAGCACAGCTCAGGCAATGCCAGATCCTTAACCCACTGAGCTATGCCAGGAATCGAACCTGCAACCTCATGGTTCCTCGACGGATTCGTTTCCACTGCACCACAACGGGAACTCCTACAAGTAGTATTTTTATTTTATTTTTATTTTTTATTTTTATTTTTGTCTTTTTCCCTTTTCTGGGGCTGCTCCTGTGGCATATGGAGGTTCCCAGGCTAGGAGTCCAATCAGAGCTGTATGTAGCCACCAGCCTACACCAGGGCCACAGCAACATGGGATCCGAGCCGTGTCTGCGACCTACACCACAGTCATGGCAACGCCGGATCCTTAACCCACTGAGCAAGGGCAGGGACCGAACCCGCAACCTCATGGTTCCTAGTCGGATTCATTAACCACTGAGCCACGACGGGAACTCCCAAGTAGTATTTTTAATGTAAGCATTGTACACCCCACTAAAGCTCTTTACCTTTTAGTGTAGTATTCCTTGTTCATGGCATTGGTGATAAGTCAGATAAATTACCAGATAATTCAGATAAATAATGATCAATAATAAAATAACAGTGTGGCTAGTGTTGGTCATTTGCTATCAGCCAGATAATATACATATGTTTTACACCCACGGTCCCATGAAGCACAGGGGTTTCTCACTTTACAGATTGAGAAGCCAAGGCACAGAGAAGCTAAGCAACTTGCTAGAGGCCATTTAAACCCTTCTCCGTGTTCTCCACCACTGTCATACTGCTTTGTCCTGCTATTTTCTATTAGATTCTTAAGTTATGAAATATTGTACTTTGTAGCAAGTTGCCAAAACAGGTGAGATAGAGATTAACATAACTCTACTAGTATTACTTAATTTTCCCTTTGAGAGAATGTATCTTAGCTGTAAATTTGAAAGTGAGCTCGAGTGATAAGGGGTTGGAATTTGTATCTGCTCTGGGGTGGACAGACCTGACTACAGCTTAGCAGTGCCCATCATCTGCTCACTGTCCCCATCTGTGCCCTGCAGGCCCCCAGCTGTGAGTGGCTGTCAGTTTGCGTGGCTCTCACTCACTGTCCTGTGAGAAGGAAGAGGCTCCATCAGACTGGATTCTAGATTAAACTTTTGTTGTTGTCATTCCATATACATTTTCTAGCTGGTCAGAAAATGCGAAGAAAGTCTATGAATTAGGAATAGATTATCCTTTTTTTTGGGTGTGTGTGAGTGTGTGTGCCCAGGTCAGGTAGAAGTTCCCAGGCCAGAGGTTGAACCTGCACCATAGGGAACTCCTAGGTCGTCCTTTTTATAATGTATAGAAACACCAAATCACTATAATGTGTAGCAGGAACTAACATAGTGTTGTAAGCCAATTATTCTTCCAAGAGACAAACAAACTCATAGAAAAAAAAAAAGATCAGATTTGGGATTACCACATTTAGGGAGTGGCAGGGAGGGGCCTAGATGAAGGAGGTCAAAAGGTACAAACTTCCAGTTGTAGGAGAAATAATGCTGTGGTTGTGTATGTACTGCATGATAGATAGAACCTTGATGTACCTTCTATATGAAAGTTGTTAAGAGAGCAAATCCTGAGGGTTCTCATTACAAGAAAAACATGTTATTTTTCTTTTCTTTTGTCTCCCAATGAGGTGATGGATATTCACTAAACTTACTGTGGTCATCACTTCGTGATATGTGTAAGTCAGATCATTATGCTGCACACCTTAAACTTTTGTATGTCAGTTATATCTCAGTAAAACTGGGAGAAGTGGAGAAGTACAGGTCATCTGAACTGATTTATTTGAGTGTCAGTTGATAATTCTGAGCATTAAGTGCTTCTCTTTCTAATATAGAAACACATTTGAAATTGCTTTATTGACCATAGGTACTTGATTGATGTGTTTGTGAACTGCTTAAAAAATGCATCAAGGAGTTCCTGCTGTGGTGCAGTGGGTTAAGAATCTGACTTCAGCAGCTTGGGTTGCTGAGGAGGTGAGAATTTAATCCTCAGCCCCGTGCAGTGGGTTAAAGGATCCAGCATTGCCACAGCTGTGGTTCAGATTCAGTCCCTGGCCCAGGAACTTCCATATGCCTCAGATGTGGCCATTAACACACACACCAAAACTTAAAATAATTCTTTCAAGAAGAGTAGGGATAGGAAGAGTTACATGTTGACTGGTTTTATTCATACCCTCTTCATGATTCATCTTGTTTCTCAGGTCTCTCTCTACTCAAGAGAGAACAAATGATTTTTCCTGTCTGAGTGGAGATAATTTGCAGGTTTCTAAAAGATACACTTTTAGGCATAATCTAAAATGCTCTTATTACTGTCTTGCAGGGGAGAAAGTCTTTTCTTTCTCACAGCTGGATATGGTGTCCTATATACATGTGGCATTTAAAGGACATTCAGGTGCACCTCCATCCTTGTCATGGTGCGTGGATGGCTGGGGGGATTGCAGATAAAGACCTGACGGCATATTAAAGTGTGTGTGTGTGTGTGTGTGTGTGTGTGTGTGTGTGTGTGTCTGTTAGATTTGCAAAACAGTTGGCCTGTTGAAAATCCTGCCAGTATGTATCGTCTGCCATCTGCAAGGTCATCAGCTGGATGCTGGACAAGATAAAAAGGTGAGTGAGACAGCCATGAATATGGAAACCTGCTAGTATGATGAGAAGCTGAAACAAATCCCTAGGCCATCAGGCAGAGCGCAGCCGTCTCCATTCTGGAAGAGGTGGTTGTGCCGTTCAGCAGAAGGAGAGGCGGCATCTGATTGAAGAAAGCACAACAGATGTTCTGGAGCAAGAGACTGAAATGTGCCTTAACAGATGAGTAGGGTTCCTTAGCTCAGGCTGGGGTGGAAAGAGTGGGTTAGGCAGGTGGTCCAGGTGGAGAGAACCCTGTGCACAAGAGTTGGGGTCCTAAGCGCCTGATGGTGTTTAGGAGCAGATAAGTGTGGTGGGAACATCTGCGTGGATGTGGATGAGAAGACGATGGAGAGAAAGTACAGTGGAAATTTGGGTATTGGTGTTTGGTGATGAAAGGTCAGAGCACTACTGACAAAAACAGATTCAGAATTTTCTTCTTAATTTAGGGGCAATGACGAATGTGGTTTTGGTTTTGAGTGTCCTTGATGGAGGGGACAGTCCATGGAGGTGGCACAAGGAGGCTGTAAATCTGCGTCTGTAGCTCAGGAAGGTTGGGGCTGGAATTCTTTGAAGATCAAATATAGAGAGATGATATTTACCGTTGGCTTGGAGGTGGCAATAGTAAGCAAAAGAAATGTCTGAGTCCTATTTAGAAGGGCACCAGGGGTTCTGTAGAACGGGTGGGCAGCTGAGTCACGTTGCATAGAGGGTGGTGGAGGAGAAGGCTGGGAGCCAACTCAGCCCACTGGTGCTGCAGATGCCCGCTCTGCGGGGTTGAGGTATGACTGAGCAGTCACGTTGGTCAGGGAATTTGTTTTAACACAGGAGAGATAAACATGCTTATTTTAAAGAGGAAAGAGAAACCATAGGCTCATGAATGATTTAAGATGCACATGAGAGCAAATCATCTCCAGGCTGCAGAGCAGAGGTACTTGGTAGGAAGAAGTGAGGTGAGCGGGCAGGTTGGGGACACATCTGGGCAGGAGAAGGCAGAACCTTTGCTGGGGAAGTTAAATGTGTCTTTCACAGACCCATGAGGAAAGGAAGAGAAGGGCACACCAGACAGGTTTTTTGAGGAGGGAGGCAAGAGGATGGCTTCCTTGATCCTATTAGGAAAGTAGATTGGTTTTTATAAGACATTTTGATGATTCCAGATTATTTATTTTGTAAACTGTGGCTTTGATTAGAGCCTCAGGATATGAGCACAATACAATCTTTCATTAAAATGTTTAAACAGCAGCAGCAGCAAAAGGAAATGCCAGCAGCATAAACAACATATCTTATAATTCTATCAGTGGGCTTGTTTTAAAAGGGAAACACAGGTCTAACCTATATATCTTAGAAATTGCATTTTTTTTTTCCTTTCCTTTTCAGGGCTGCACCTCTGGCATATGGAAGTTCCCAGGCTAGGGGTTGAATCGGAGCTGCACCTGCCAGCCTACAGCACAGCCACAGCAACGCCAGATCCGAACCACATCTGTGACCTACACTGCAGGTCACAGCAACACTGGATTCTTAACCCACTGAGCAAGGCCAGGGATTGAACCTGCCTCCTCACAGACACTATGTTGGGTTCTTAACCTGCTGAGCCGCAGCAGGAACTCCAGGGCTTTGCCTTGTTGCCAGTCTTGGCATCCGGACAGAGACTGGGCTGATGACCAGATGGACACTAGCCCAGTGATGTGGCAGACAGTGGCTGTGGGGGTGCTGTTGTGGAGATCTCTGAGAAGTGGGTTTGCTGTTTGGGTGACTGGTCAAGGCCCAAATTCTGTGACCCTGTCACCCAGGCTGCACATCACAGCTTTACATCCTTCTGGCCGCAGTTAGTCCAGCATATCTTTCCCCAATCTGAGCTGATGGGCAGAGCACCCGGCTGTGTTTTGGGAGGCCTGTCCTTGCCCCGTTTCCTGTGGCTCTTCTTAGGTTTTCTAAGCTTCTCCAGCCTGGATTCCTTCAGCATTTGCTGTTTTCCTTCTGAATGGGTAGAGTTTGGAGTCTGTTCTTTGCCTCTAAGAGTTCTGCCTAATGTGCGTGGATGGCTATGGGTCATGTTTAAGTTCAGGGTTTGCTGTCTGTAACTTATCATTCGATCTGAGTAGATGCTGGTCTGTGGAAAGGGCTGATGAGGATAGTGCAGCATTTTCTTGTTCTCTTGGTTTTAGGTCTCCAAGGCAGAGTAGAAGATGGGAAAAATTTTAATTTATTTTTGGAGAACTCTTAGGTTATAGGAAATAGGAATATCTGTAGGGGTTTACACATTACCAATGGCTAGAGAATCACACATTTGTTATTTGTCGTTAGAGGTTTTATTGAGCGCTGACTGTGTGTAGAACATTTTCCTTACATGCAAAGGCTCATTCATTCGTTTGACAGCGACATGGGTTGAGTGAAAACTCTGTGCTGCATTTGTGGGGACAGAGATGAATTCACCCTGGCCTCTGCCCTGAAGGAGCATGGGGTCCAGGAGGGGAGAGTGACAGGCAAACGTCCATGTGCAGAGCACAGGAGGGGTCATCAGCTGTAAGGTATGCGCGACACACAGAGATGTTTCCCAGAGGCTTGTGAGGGTTGGAGGTGAGTGGGGTGAGTGGAAGGAAGCCTGGACGCCAGAGTGCAGAGGCCCCGTGGTGAGGGCTGTGCCTCACAGTGGGCCGCGGGGAGAGCTGGGTGAGGGGTTCAGCTGGAGGGGGCAGGAAGGGGCAGCCAGGGCTGAGGGGGGTCTGTAGCTAGAAGGCAGGGAGGGGTCACCTTGGAGGTTTACTTTCGGGAAAGTAGAGCAGCTTTGTATTTTAGCCTCATCCCTGGCGCCTGGGGGGGGGGTAAGGTTGAAGGCAGGAAGCACGGGGGGCAGGTACCTGCAGCCCCACGTTGGTTCATTCTCAGGGAAGGGAGGAACTAGGAGCCCTGGCCCGAGAGAGACTCAAGGTTCAGCTTCTGGCAGCACCGGGCACTGTGGACACATTCCTGGTGTGCCCAGTGTATGTGATGTGGGCAACTTCCCCAACAGCTGTGTTATCTTCATAACCCAGCCATTCCTAGTTCCCCGTTGGTGATAAACTGGAGCATCAGAAACGAGGTCCTGGAAAACAGCTAGGCCACCAGCATCATTTCACCAAGTGAAACCCTTGGTCTGTTGAGATAGATGTCAGAAAAATGGATCAAAATTGACACTCGACAAATACTTCCATGGTTGGTTATTCATGTGAAAGTTGCTGGAGCCATAATCTCTTGCTCCGCCCACATGGAGTATACATTTAATTTCTTCTAGTGAGAGACCTAAGGATTTTATTCATAGTCCCAAAATAAAGCATTTCAGAAAAATGTGTATGCTGAGTGCTAAATGCATTTAATATTTATTTTTGTGATGTTAATTTGGCCATTGAATTTTTAGTTACTGTTGCATCATAAAAACCACATAAAAGATTACTAGTTCTAACAATTCCCCTAGAAAGTTACAGAAAAAGTCCCCTAATAAGCTTGTTAATTAAAATTAAATTTTAATTGGAACAAGTGCTCAACTTGGTTTTTTTTTTTTTTTTTTTTTTTGCTTTTATGATGAAGGGTATTTATTACATGCGTTTTATAAAATTCTGAGAATTATGCCTGGGATTAAATTACGCAAGAAGACGGCAGTTACGTAACGTAGATTTTGAAACCAAGTATCCAGAACAATGCAAGTTGGGAATTTGAACAGCCAGATACTTGAGGTCCATTTGTACCTCAGCTGTGCCAAGCTGAGATCTCGTCTATAGTGGGGTAAATAAATGCCAACACTTTGTTTTGGGTAAACTCTAAAAAGAGTTAATTTAGAAGACTGGTCATTGTGCAGATTTTACGTAAGGTATTAAATGAGATTACTGATGTAACCTGGACTAGTCAATGGTAATGGTGTTGGTAATGGATAGTTAGCGATGCTTCAACTTGGTTTTGAATCAGTGTCTTCATGTCTGCTGTCTTCTATGAGATACTTATAGTAAAGATGGACTAGAAAGTGGAAACACATGAAAGAGACGTAATATAACGTGTTCAGGGTGTCTGTATATGTGCTTGTGTTACTGAATGTGTATGTATTTCTTTTTAAAGAATTGCCTACCTTGATAGAAATGTAGAAATGTGTATCATGTCTGGGGCTGAGTTTATTTGATCGATGAAATTTGGAACCTCAAGTCATTATTTTCATGGGATTGCAGGCACTTAAATACATGGGATTGTAGCACATACATTTGCTAACTTGTAGAGGTGGCATTTTATAAAAAGCCGTATGAGTAATATCAAAATCAAAATCAAAAGTAATAAAAGTCAAGAAATTTTTTTTGATTTTTTTTTTTTTTTTTTTTAAAGGATTAGGGTGGATCCATTGGGAATCGAAAGAATTTGAGAATTCAGTAAATGTATTCTTAGGGTAATTGCCTCAAGAATAAGCTTTTTTTCTTTTTTTTTTTTTGCTGCACTTGCAGCATGTGGAAGTTCCCAGGCCAGGGACTGAATCTGAGCCACAGTTGCAACCTATGCCACAGCTGCAGCAATGCCAGATCTTTAACCCACTGCACTGGGCCAGGGAGCAAATCTGTCCCTCAGTAGTGACCCGAGCTACTGCAGAGACAACACTGGATCCTTTAACCCACTCTGTCACAGCAGGAACTCCAAGAATAAGCTTATTAATTCTAAGTGAAGCTCAGTCAATTTATTTGAAATAGCAGAAGTAATAACAGTACTAGTGATGGTGGTTCTAGTGCTGGTTAGTCCTCGCAGCAGCTCTTAGCACGCAGCTCATTGCTTTGCACAGTACATCTTTGCTGAGTAAATCGTGGAAGGCATAGTCTAGCTGTACATTTCTTTCATTTATTATTTTAGTTCTTAGAGTAGCCATGTGAAATGGCAACTGGTCCCCTCATTTTATGGATGAGGAGGATGAGGCACTAAAGAATGGAATCCTTATTTCCAGGTCATAAGCTCGTAAGGGCTAAGGATTTGGATCAGGCATGCCTGACCTAAAACCCAGGTTGGCCATTCTTCACTCTTCCTGAATCCCCTTTCAGTCTGACATATATTAAACTCTAGTTGTAACCCTGAGGCTGGGAAAGAGAATCCACTAGGACAGAAGGCCGTTGGTGACATGGTGTTTACTGGTGGGGGCGTTTGGAATCCTCAGGGATCACAGTTCCTGGGTTTGTGGCCCTAGCTGCATTTCCTGCCTCCTCCCCTGTCATGGCCTCCTGTCTCTGTCACCCTCAGTGTAAGGTAAGAGGGGCAGTGGTTGTGGGTAAACTCTACCGTTTGTATGATAGGATTTCAAGGCTATTCCTTTTAAAGGAGAAAGTGTGATTAGTTCAAGAGTAGAATATAGGTTAAGGTCACTCGGAATTTGATTGAGAAATCTCTGATTCTGAGAACATTTTTGTACTTGGAGTGAGTGCCACGTGTCACCACCACATAGGACTCTTGATTTGTGGAGGGTAGCATAGGCGTGAACATGCCACCACCAGGAACAGTGGTCCCAGGAGCTCAGTGCACTGTGCCCTGCAGGTTTGAGGTCACTACAAAAGGCCCGATTCACAGATTCGGGATGAAACGGCAGTTACTCACGTGGGGAGGAGGCAGGGCCAGGCTGCAGATGCGACGGCGCCCCCCAGGCTGCACCCCTCTGGGGGGGCTAGCAGAGGATGGGTGACAGTGATGACCATGGGCTTGGCCAGGTGCCACCTGACACAGGCTGGAGCAGAACCAAAGCCCTGCTGGGGTGGGGATGGGGAGCTGGGGAAGCAGGTCCCAGCTTAGCAGACCCCCCCAGCGCACTGGCTTCTCCTGATGCTTGGGATCCTACCCAGTGAGATTGTCTTCTGCCAGCACTGCTGCCTTTGCAGTCCAAAGGCCAGTCCCTTCCAGGGCCTGGACCCTCAAAGGAGTGTCCTCCCCACCCCGTCTTTCTCAGATTCACAGAGAAGAAGAATGCCCTGGGACTTGTGTTGGGGCCACTTTTCACATGTTCCCAGATCAGTTAGCTCCTGTGCTTTGGTAATTGTGGCTTCATAGGTCAAGATAATTAGACCCATAAAGTGGGGCTGCTCCTGGATACATAGTGATAAACTGAGTGGTGGTGAGGTGGAGTCGGCCAGAACAGAGGGCTTCATGACAAGCAGTGAACTTGAAGGAGGCTACTCAGTAGTACTTCCTGAAAGTACTGCTTTGGAGGAGGAGGAGGGTACTTAGTAGTATTAGAAGAAACCAGAAGTCATAGAAAGAACAGAGGGGACATACTTGATGTGACAAATCAGGTAAACAGAATGAACACAAGTGCAAAATGAATATTGAACTTGAAGATCATGTTGAGGGATTCTAAAGGCAGAGGAAAAGCAGAGATCAAAAACATCAAGGAAGCTAAGAAATACAGAAGAGCATTCAAATCGTGGACTGGAGAAGGGAGAGGAGAAGTCGACGAAGAGAAGAATATGTGAAGAAATAATGATAGCAGAGTGAAGAGGGAACAGAGACTGGGATTGAGAGGGCCAGTGGAATCCCAAAGAGGAAAACCCACGTCGTGGTAGATGAGCGAAATTTAAGAATATCAAAGCCAAAGACATAAAACTTTTAGAGCGAAAGAATAGATTATCCACAGATTAACATGAATCAGACTAAGTTATCCTTTCATACCAAGGTTTGTTTATTCTGCATATTTGAGGTAAGGAAATCATCTGTAATGTACAGTTTAAAACTTGGCAAATAAACTCATTAATTCATGTTGCATTTGGTAAAGTATTTCTCAAAGTAATAGACATTTTCTCTATAAGTTTCCTGCTTGAAAAAAGGTTTCCAATATATAATTGTATGATTTTGTATAAATATTTGGGAAATGTTGCTGTCATTTTCCTTAAAGAGGAAAATTCTTTCTTTCTTTTTGGCATAGTTCTGTTTTGTCTCCCATTGAGGCATGCGCATTTTAAAAATGTGTTTTTGCAGTCGTAGATGTAAGAGGGACGATTTTCTGCTTCTAATGATTTCATCTGACACTAGTGATTTTCAGTTATGCTCCTTGATTTAAATTATTTAAATATCATGTTATCACTTCTTGTGTGCCACAAAGAAGTCACTTTTGGTTAAGAAATCCTCTGTCTGGTAGAAGTAATAGCCACATATGTAATTTAAAAATGTCTAGAATCCACATTTAAAAAGTTTTAAAAGAATGAAATTAATTTTACTCTTATTTTATTGAACCAGTATACACAGAATATTATCATTTCAACATGTCATCAATATGGATGATTTTTAGTGAGATATTTTACATTCTTTTCTCCATGCTAAGTCTTTAAAATTTAGTGTGTATTTTACAGCATCTCTCAGTTTGGGCTCGCCACATCTCAAGGACTTAATACATGTGCCACAGTAGCCACCGTACTGTCAGTGTGTCCCTAAGGAAGTGATGGGACAGTATTCTGGTGCTGGTGGTGGCTTAGAGCTTCCTGTAAGACTTCCGTAGTGTTAAAGGGACCTTAGAACTGGGTGGTCCTGAGACAAGTGATGCTTTGTATCCATTCATTGTAGCTGATGATTAAAAGGGTAGAAATTAAGTTGAAATACACAGCAGGATGTTCGGGAAATAAGTGACTGGTTTTGCAGCTTTATTTCTAAGTCTAGGTTGTTCTACCTGGATGTCTAACAGGTGGTTCAAAGTTAACACGGACACAACTGGGCTCTGCCCTGTCCTTTCAGATTTGCTCCTGCTTAATGAGTGAACAGCAGCTCCCCTGTCTCGTGGCACAGGGTCCGACAGCTCTCTTTGTCTTCCACCTAGAATGTTGGTGAAAAGTCAGGGTCTGCTGTTGCAAATGTCCAGTTGCCTAAGTTCTTAATTGCCCATACTCTAAGGATGATGTGTCTTTAATGAAAAAAGTCTGCCGAGTACTTTCACATAATTTAATGTCACTTAAAAAAAATTAAACCCAATGGAGATTTAAGAGAAATATGTGTGTTTTTCAGTAGTTGACTTTAAAATCCCATCAGCTGTGTGGTTGTTGACTTGGTAGGACTGAGTGTAGCTCACACTGGCATTCACTTACATTCGATTAAGGCGAACCAACTGAGGGGAAATGTAAGCCAGCACAAAGAGCAGAACAGAAAAATCCAGCTTTGCATTTGGTGAACTCTGCCTTGTGGAGAGCATCTTGTGGCTGTTTTATTGGAGAAAGTAAACCTTAACTAAGAAAGGTAAGATGCACACCTTTCATTCATCCCGATTTTATAACTGTTGTTGTTTCTTTAATTGCAGCCAAATGCATTTCTATGTAAGGATTGGTTGCTTCAAAAATATTGCTGACTTGGGCTTTTCTGTGTATAGTGAGATCTTTTGGAACTAACATCGCCTATGGGTTTTTGTTCCCTTTCCCTTTTCCTAAGATACGTAATAAAACAAGAAGATGTCAGGTATAAAGGATGGCTGTTGCTCAGACCTGTCCTTTGCTTGTCTGGTTATCCATCAAACACTATCAACTGATTGTGCCAGAAAGTATGAAAAAACGTCATTGGAAAGCTATTGGTCAAATGGATGTCAAGGTCTTTTAAAAGTCTCAACTAGCTGTTCTGCTCTCAGAGGATGTTTTACAAATATGATATGCTGCAGTGATTCCCTTAGGAGATGTATCTTTAAATGTGCCTAACCTACCCCCCCACCCCCAATTTCCTCGTTGGTGCTTCAAGCCAGATTAAGGTGCCTTTAATCAGAGCATGTTGCAGTGGCCTGTACTCCACACCCTGGGCAGCTTGCAAAGCAGCATTAGCAAGGGTCCTTCCTAACACTCAAATGGCAGCTCTAATTTGAGGCTGTCAGAGCAATAGGGAGTTGTTATAATAGCCACATTATTTTTTACAAACCTTCTCCAGCTAAGCAGCAAGTAAGGATTCTTTCAATTTTCAAACCAGTGTCCCTTGTTTGCCACATAATTCTTTCAATTTTCAAACCAGTGTCCCTTGTTTACCACATAATCTCCAGCTTTAAAAATGAGAGAAAAGGTCATAGCCTAGAAGGAAATAAGGAATAAGGAAATTTTTACTTTCTTAGGAAAATGGAATTTTTCTTTGCAATTTGCATTTATTTGTGACCTAAATTAACTATGAACAACTGCCTCATACTTTTGTATTAATAAATTAAATCCAGTGGTTTAGGTTGGTGTATTTAAGGGCATTGTGTTATTCAGAACTTCTGTAAGTTTGTAAATGAGAAGACAGGCATCCAGGTTGCTACTTGTGATGATTCCTAGTTTTGAAAAATAAAAAAGGAAGAAAGAAGAGGGTTTGGGGAACTCTGGTGTGTTAGTTTAAATATTTCAAAATACATTGATTTCATTTTCTTTTGTACCTTTATAATTTTATTAAGTGAATTTTGTCTCTAAGTTCATGATGAATTAAAACCTTTTTGAAAATCATCGTATCTGATGGTGGAGTGCTGAGAGGAGTCCAGTCAGCACTTTTTAAATGTTCTTATCGTAGTAAAGACATCATATTTCCCTATTTCCTTTTTTTTTTTTTTTTTTTTTTTTTTTTTTTTTTTGCTTTTTAGGGCCGCATCCGAGGCATTTGGAGGTTCCTAGGCTTGGGGGTCGAATCAGAGCTATAGCCACCAGCCTACACCACAGCCACAGCAATACCATATCCAAGCCTCGTCTGCAACCTACACCACAGCTCATGGCAACGCTGGAACCTTAACCCTCTCAGCAAGGCCAGGGATCGAACCTGTGTCCTCATGGATCCCAGTCAGATTCATTTCTGCTGTTCCACAGCGGGAACTCCCCCTATTTCCTTTTCATGATGAATGGTGGTTATTGGCTTTTATGTCCTAGTAATGGAAAATTTTTTTTTCCTGTTTCTGATTTGTTATAAATATGGGTATTCAGAAATTGTGTAATTAATCACAAGGCCCTAGTTTTAGTTGGCTGAACCTGCTTCTGTATGCATAATTGAAAGCTGATCAGATCTTTTAAGAAGCTCTTTTCAGAAGAGTTTAAATATAGGAATTATTTTTTAATTTTTATTTTTCTTTATTTATGTATTTTTTTCTGGCCATGCCAGTGGCATGCAGAAGTCCCAGGGCTAGGGATTGAACTGAGCCACAGCTGTGACAATACTGGATCCTTAACTCCCTGAGCCACCAAGGAACTCCTAGAAATTCTTTTTTTTTTTGTCTTTTGTTGTTGTTGTTGCTATTTCTTGGGCCGCTCCCCCGCGGCATATGGAGATTCCCAGGCTAGGGGTTGAATTGGAGCTATAGCCACCGGCCTACGCCAGAGCCACTGCAACGCGGGATCCGAGCCGCGTCTGCAACCTACACCACAGCTCACGGCAACGCCGGATCGTTAACCCACTGAGCAAGAGCAGAGACCGAACCCGCAACCTCATGGTTCCCAGTCAGATTCGTTAACCACTGCGCCACGATGGGAACTCCTAGAAATTCTTAAGTAAAGGAACAAAATTAGGAGTTCCTGCTGTGGTGTAGCAGGCAAAGGCTCCAATGTTGTCTCTGCAGCAGCTCAAGTCACTGCTAAGGCACGGGTTTGATCCCTGGCCCAGTGTAGTGGACTAAGGATCTGGCATTGCTGCAGCTATAGCATAGGTCACAGATTTGGTCTCTGGCTGGGGAATTTCCATATACTGTGGGCACAGCCAAAAAGAAAAAGAGGAACAAAATTATATTATGGTCCTTATTTTTTTTTTTTTTTTGTCTTTTGTCTTTTTGGTTGTTGTTGTTGTTATTGTTGCTATTTTTTGGGCTGCTCCCGCGGCATATGGAGGTTCCCAGGCTAGGGGTTGAATCGGAGCTGTAGCCACCGGCCTACGCCAGAGCCACAGCAACGCGGGATCCGAGCCACGTCTGCAACCTACACCACAGCTCACGGCAACGCCGGATCGTTAACCCACTGAGCAAGGGCAGGGACCGAACCCGCAACCTCATGGTTCCTAGTCGGATTCGTTAACCACTGCGCCACGACGGGAACTCCGATGGTCCTTATTTTTAAAGGAAAACAAACAGTAAGACCACTTCATGAATAGAGAAAATCGCTTATATTTCAACTAAATTGAATGAATCCAAAAATAGTGCAAAATCTGATTATTTCAGGTTAGGGAAATAAACTGTGAGTGAGATATGGAGGCACACTGGGCTGTTTTACACTGAACTAAAAACATTTGCTGCATCTGCAAAAAGCAAGTTCTCTTTCGAGAGACCTCGAGAGACCCAGGGCCCAGGGCCAATGAAGTCACCGAGGTGTGAGGAGGAGCCGCTGGAGTGCTGAGCATGCAGTCTGTTACCCCGCACGGCAGGGGGTCAAACTCAAACTCGGCTGGGGGCCGGGGGTGGGGGGGCGGCGTCCTTGAATGACACACAAATTCAGCACCAGAGGAAATGGCCTTATTCTCAATCACCTCAGCCTCCAGCTTCTCCCCAGGGACCATGCGTGGTCGCACACAGATCACTGTCACTGAGGAGCTAAGAAAAATACTTGTCCACACTGCTGCTCCGCTCCTGTGGCCGGCTCTACTTCCCAGTGTGCGTGAAAGAGTGAGGCAAGGGAAAGAGATGCAGAAAAATGGAAGTACTTAAACATGGGTGACTTGTGTCTCTTCGCTTTGGTAACTAAGTATAATTTGGATCCGTTAATCTGACGTTAGTTTCCGATTGTTTAATAAATTTAAATATGGAAGCACAGTGCGGAATAGATTAATATGAAGTTTCCAACGTTAGAAGTGATGCACTGTTCAGTGATATTTAGGAAAGAGATGATTGCCATTTTAACAGGCAGCTCGTGTCTGGCATTTCTAACTGGAGGTAGACTCAGCAGGAAGTGAAAGGGTGGTGCACTGTGCCACCTAAAGAAGATGCACAACATGCACTGACAAGGCTGCTGTGCTGTCTGGGGAGCCTCTTAAACATTTACTGGGAGCCCATAGACACGTTTGGCAACTCCAATGCATAGAGTAGAATTTATGTGCATATTTAGGAAGCTTTATGAAAAACACGTAATAAGATTCTGCTCAGGATTCATGCTTACAACAAACAGTAAAGGAATAGTTTCATTTCGGAAAACCCAGAGAAGTATATTTTTTACATTAAATAAGAAGTTGACAAATGTAAATTTAGGTGACAATGGCAGAGATGTTTTTGGAGACAAAAATAGTGGATGAAAATATGATAATAATGAATAAGGAGCTTTAGAACTTACTGCCTCACAGATTTATTAAATGAACAGAAAACCTAGGAATCTGAATGATGTTTGGAGTCTTTGCCTGTAAAGGTGTGTGGTGGAGTCAGATGTCTGGTCTGTCCCTCTGTGACTGTGTAGTTTACATGAAGTGACACAGGCCGGGGCCAGGGACATGTGGCAGGAGCCAGAACTATCTCAGCCACCTCCCACTCCTAGTGTCCCTTTCAGGGGGCTGTAGGGATTAAAGGTGTGGTCATTGCTTTCTAGCGGTGAGAGGGCCAAAACCCAGGATTGTCTGTCCTAGGGAATGTACAGAATGTGTATAGCACAATTATGGTACTGTTGTAGTCAGGGGTAAAATAAACCTTATTTTTATAGTAAAAACTAGAAAGACATGTTTTAGAATAGAGTGCAAGTTTGGGGTAAAATTTTAAGATAAATACAAGAGACTAGAAGATTAAGGCATGAAGGTCGCTGTTCCTGGTGTCTTTGCTGAACAGTGTGCGAAGCCCTGGGTGCCTCGCGGTGATAGCGATTTTAGGGAATGCGGTGAGGCTTGGGGTCTGTGTGGATCTCCTGGAAGAATGTTCTGCATGTGGTGTAACATTCTGTGTCCTGCTGCCCAACCCCGCTCCGAGGGCAGCCCTTTAAGAGGGCAAGAAAAGGTTGGATGCCAGCACGAAAACCACAACTTTCCATTCGCCAGATCTTTGCTGTGCTTGCGCCAAGTCTCATTGCAAAAGTGCTGCTACAATAGCATAAGAATTTGGTGCTCAAATTCTGAGTCTTCTAGAAGTGAAATGCTTTTATGGGTGTTTTACTCTTGGAGAAAATTCAGCAATCCACATCCATTTAGCACCGCATAGCTCTTCATACCGTTCCTTCTGGCTCAAGCAGTTGTTTTATGTGTTTAAATGGTGCAGAGCTTTGGTAAGCTGCTCAGCTGAGCCTTTGAGTAATAAGCTTCTCACACGGTGAGTTTCACGATCAGACCTCAGCCCTGGACATCTGCTTGCTCAGTTCCCAGGTTTACTCTCAGTTCTTTGCATCATCTGACCCCTGAGCTGGAAATGTCTTGTTAACTCTGCACTGCTTAATATTCTTTGGAAATTAAGCTACTTGGGCATGGTTGAAGCGCAGATGAAATCTATGCATTTTGCTGGCCAGGGTTGTTGGTTTTTGAAGCCTTTGTATTGGAAATTGTGTTTGTGTGTGTGTGGGGGGGGGGCGGCAGTTGATAGAGAAATTTCCACGTGTGGGAGCCTCGCACTGAGGAAACCACCCGTGTAGGGAAGATGCAGTGAGACGTGGGTGGGCGGGGCCCCATGGAAACCGGAGTGCGTGGGTGTCAGAGCTTGGCCTTGAGTGTCTGAGCGCCGCCATGAGGACTGGTGAGGAACAGCATCTCAGGCAGCCCAGGGACCCCATGACACCCAGGGAACGAATTGGGTTCTGGCCGCAGGGGTATAAGGTGGATTTTCATGGTTCGGGATTTGTAATTGGGATTCGTTGCTGTATAAGAAAATGTAGTTCAAAAAGACACAGGATTTTCTGTTGTTAAAATCAATGAAGGTAAAAGAGAAGCTGTTTGTAAAAGTTAATTTTACTTGACATCTGCCTTGGCTCAGGTAATAAAAGAGAGAGGTCTGTTGAACAGCCTGTTCTCTCTAGAGCTGTATCTTGTTGTTACTGTGAGGTCTCTGTTTAAAGAAGCTGTCCTTTAGGTTTCAAAGATTATTTTCTCGACCTCTGACTGTGTGTCTCTTAGACTATATGATGACCATCATTTGTGCACCTTCAGTTGAGGAGAAAGGGTTGCGTGCTTGACTCTGAGTCTGTACTCTGGGGTGGGGGTGGGGTCCGACGTGTGGCGGGAGCCATCTCAGCTCTGGTATGGCATGAGAATGGAAAGACATTTTGAGAAATGCCCTCTATTTTCATTAAACACAAAGCCAAACAAACAAACAAAAACACCTTTTGAAAGCTCTGCATCCACACAAAAACCTGCACACAGATGTTTGTAGCAGCTTTATTCATTGCTGCTAAAATGTAGAAGCAACCAGGATGTCCTTTAGGGGGTAAATGGAACATAAGCTGTGGTCCCGCCAGAATCATGGAATATTTTTCAGCACTACAAAGGAGTGAGCTTTCAAGCCATGAAAAGACATTGAAGAAGCTTAAATGTTCCTGAGCGTATGTTCATTACCGAGTGAAGGAAGTCAGCCTGAAAAGACTACATCCTGTACGATTCCAACTCTGTGACATTCTAGAAATGGCAAAACTGTGGGGACAGTAAAAAGATCAGTGATTGCCCTGAATTAGGGGGCAGGAGGGATGAACAGGTGGAGCCCATAGGGTTTTTAGAGCCATGAGACTGTTCTGAGTGATACCGCAGTGGTGGGTGACCCCTGAGCTGTGCAATAGCAAAAGCGAACCCCGTGTCACCCCGTGGAAACTCTGGACTTTGGGTGACAGAGACGTGTCAGTGTAGGCTCATCAGTTGTGGTAAACATCGCAATCTCCTGGAGGTGACGGGAAGGCTCTGCAGGTGGGGGCAGAGGGGGTAAGAGAAATCTCGTGCCTTCCTCAAAATCTTGCTGTGAACCTAAAACTGCTCTAAAAAATAAAGTCTCTTAAAAATAAAAAATAGGAGTTCCTATTGTGGCTCAGTGGGTTAAGAACCCAACTAGTATCCATGAGTAGGCAGGTTTAGTCCCTGGCCTTGCTCAGTGGCTTGAGGATCCGGCGTTGCCATGAGCTGTGGTGTAGGTAGGTCGAATCCATCCCTAGCCTGGAACCTCCAAATGCCGCGGGTGTGGCCCTAAAACAAACAAAAGACCCCCCAGAAAAGGAAACAAGGAAGCAAAAACCAAGCCAGAACAAAAACTATTCTGCTTCCAGTGGAGCAAGATCATACGGAGGAGAGGGTCCACTTTGTGCTCAGACCTGTCCCGGACCCTCAAGGTGCGGCTCTGACCTCCGAGCACACTGGCCTCCTCTCGGCTTTGTGAGGAGGCCGAAGTGAGTGGTGGAGGGTGACGACACCAGAGAGTGAAATTGAGCAATATTTTCCAAGTGAGCACTGTTTTCCTGTCATTTTTATGTGTTTTAATTTAGCCAGTGTTAGGAGAACAGCTCAGGGAGAAGAGTTTATTATTTTAAATGAAGCCACCCTCCTGTCTTTCATTTTCTCCTGATTGAGTCACTTGTGTGCCCAGTGTCTGCTGACCGTCAGAACTGTCTTCCCTGCTCACTTGTGTGGTTGCTCCTTGTGTCATGTGGTGCCCGCCCCCGCCCCCCAGCCCAGTGCCCCTCAGCTGAAGAAGGAATCTCAAAGACCTTTTCTTTCCCCGGGCCCTGTTTGGAAATCCTGCTTCCAGTGGCAGCTGGCTGGCAGCACAGTCTCCTTCCTGATTTTAAGAGCGACAGCCTGGTGGCTGGAGGAAGAGTCCTTTCCTCAGGGAACGTTCCCGTCAGAGTTGTTGCAGGTACACAACAGGAGTTAAATTAGAGGAGCAGCCATTCCCACTCTGTCCCCCTTTCTCTCCCCTGCCCTGTGACCCTGCCTTTGCATAAAGTCAGTATCACAAAACTCCAGGTCCTTGTTTCTCTCCCTGCCGTGGGGAAGCACATGCCTGGCAAGGGCCAGAGAAGACCCTGGGTCCCCTCTGGCTCCTGGGCGGGGCTCGAACCCTGTGCCCTCATGAGCTGGCCAGGGCCTGCAGGGGGCACCCCCGCTTCCTCAGCTCCACGCTCACCATTGCTTACCTGTTGACAGCGCCTCAGTGGAACCCTGAGCTCTAGACCCCCCTCCTGGCTCTAGACCCATGTAGTTCCCTTGCCTCTCACATTGTCAGAAGGTGTCCAGTTCAGCAGGCCTGGAACAGGCTGTTGCCTTTCCTGTCGCATCCTCCTCCTGTGGCCACCCTATTGCACTGACCCCAGTGTGCTCTGTGACGCCGCCTCTGTCTGTTGCTGGCACCAGGTTATGCCTTTTTTCCTGTGGCCCCGCTTCCTTTCTGTCACTGCTGCCTGATTCTGTGCCTTGGGTCCCCGTGTCACCCTCCAGGCCATTCCCCTCACTGCAAGGAGACCCACCCTCTCTCCCTCTCCTCAATGACTTTAAACCGAGCATCTGCGTGTAATGTCACAAATGCCCAGGTACTTACCTCCAGGCTCATACTTCTAAAAATGGCTTTTTCATCCTGATCTAATTGTCTAGATGTTGTTTCCCATGTTGGCCTTACTCTCCAAAAGGTCTGAGAGCCCGGCACACTTCATAGCCAGGCTTTTCCATCCTTGAGTAGATTCTCTTCTAATTGCTGCCTGGATTTCAGTATTTTCAAAACTCTATGTCCTTTTGGGGGAGGAGTGTTTTGAGACAAATATTTTGGTCTCCTTTTCTAAATAGCTTATCCACGAGAAACTGCAACCCATCGTAGTTAGCAGCAGTATCTTGAAAAGTATTTACCGCAACACTTGAGTTTCAGCGTTGTTATATAAACACCCCCGATCCTTCTTCACAGATGAGTGAGTCTTGTTTGAATAGAGTCACACTTACACTGGCTGCTCCTTAGTCACTGTCTGTAAATTGTTGAGTCCCAGTCTTGCCAGTTTAAGTTTTTTTGTTTTTTTCTTTTTCTTTTCTTTTCTTTTTTAGGGCTGCACTAGTGGCACATGGAGGTTCCCAAGCTAGGGGTCTAATTGGAGCTGTTGCCGCCTGCCTTCATCACAGCCACAGCAACGCTGGATCCTTCACCCACTGAGCAAGGCCAGGGATCAAACCCACAACCTCACGGCTCCTAGTTGGATTTGTTTCCACTGTGCCGCAACGGGAACTCCTTGCCAGGTTAAATTTTTTTAATGAGTGTGTGCTGTACAGGACTTTGAAATTTGATGTATGTTTTAAATTTTTAGTAATGTTGGAAAACGTATTTAGTGATTAATTTCTGCTTTATTTGTAGCTATTATTTAATGACCCCCCCCCAAAAAAAAAGCTCACAGAAAACAAAAAGAGTAGAGGGAAGGAGCTGTGCCTCGATGGCTTTTCCAGAGAGTCTGTCAGGGTGTGTCCATCATTCCGGTTTCACTCTGTTAGTTTCGGGCTCCTCATTGCCTTCGAACCAGGAGCCATGGTTTCCGCTGCACTGAGGGAGGTGCATTTGCCTTCCTTTTACAGGGAGGACCTGGGTGCTGGACATGGCAGGAGAAATGTGTGTGGCCTGTTAAATTGATAGAGTGTATTTACTTATGAAAACATGAAAATCCAAGCCTGGAAGGGTCAGTGTCCAGGGCAGACTCTTCTGAAGCGCTGCTGTATGGACATACTTGAGAGAGCTGAACCGTTGACCCTGCAGTATTCATTGAGTGCTGCTGCATGCCACACCACATGCTGTGCCAAGGAGTGGGGACAAGGGCTGGGCAGGGCA
Organism: Sus scrofa; assembly: GCF_054392235.1. NCBI lineage: Eukaryota > Metazoa > Chordata > Mammalia > Artiodactyla > Suidae > Sus > Sus scrofa. The sequence goes on along the minus strand of NC_139389.1, from coordinate 36,972,537 downwards.
GGAAAGTATCTGCCCTGATGGGCACAGTGAACAAACTAATAAAGTATGTTCAGAGCGTGATGACTGTTGTGAGATACCTGAGCAGTAGAAAACCCGAGACAGGGTGGTTAGGGAGGGCCTCTGGGAGGAGGTGACGTTTGAGAGTATAAGGCAGCTGTGGTGCAGAAACCTGGCAATCTGGAAGACTGAGCATCTGTGGGTCTGTGACTCTGGAAGAGCGTTGTCCAGTCTTGGAAGTGAAGGGGCTAAGATGAGGTGAGGCCCCTGGCTGTTTCCAGGTGTGCGGGGCAGGCACCCTCCTGGTGTCCTGGTCTCTGCAGCTGGCACAGGCTGTGAATGCAGCCTTGTGCTTGGGCCTGAGGTGCTGCCTCCTCACCTCCAGACTTGCTGTTATCTTCTGTGCCTTTGAATCTGCATGGTCTTCATGGCCATTAAAAGGAGAAGTATTAGTTGGCAGAATGCACTGTTATTTTCTGTACCCAAATATATGGCAAAAGGCATGACTTACTCAATGATAGTAATCTTTGAAATGAGATGTAAGAATCTGTAGTCTGTGATATGCGCCTGAAAACAGCAAACTGTTCAGTGTGTGGGTATCTTCTTAACAGCTCACCTCTGACCTCTCAGCAGTACGCAGAAGTAAGATGCCCCAGATGCCAGCGTTTACGGTGGTCCCCATGAAGCAGCCCTAGCTCAGGCCCCCCAGTTAAGCTCTGTAGACATGAACCATCATGGATCATCTTTCTCTTCCATTGTCGGGGATTTATGTGTCAAGGACACGGTTGTGTTTTCTATCAAAACAAACAACTAAGACTTATGAGGAAACCAAGGTCTATTTAAACTTTACCAATACGCATTTCAGGTTGTAGAGGAAGTCCTTAATGCTGGAAATCTTGTTATGACTGTGTTTTGCTTTCCTGGAAGGCTGACAGTGGTGATTTATTAGTGTCGATTTAGATTTCTTTTTGCTCAAAGCAGGGATTTGAAAAGCTTTAGCTATGAAATGTAGATCCAGATATACCTTGGTTTCCATGGAACTCCACAGGTGTAAGTTTTTGGGTTTGCCGCACACCAGTGACTGTTATTAAACATCTGCTGTGATGTAAGTGCTGGGCACGAGGTGGCCCTCCCGGCCCAGTGGGTCTAGTAGCAGTTTTGTGGCTCAGAGAGAAAATCCAGAAGACAGGATGGCACCAACCAGTCTCCGAAAGGCAGCTTACGTTTCTGTCAGCAGGTCAGCAGATGGCTTTGCCTGTTAGAGAGCTCTGGAATAGCTTTATCACCTCACCTCCTGAACTCGAGGAGATGTGTACTCTTTTTGAAAATGCTAATTGTTTTACAAGTTGAAAGCAAAACCTTTGGAAGACTCAAAATTTTCCCTGAAGTCATTTTACTGAGAGCATTGACCCTTGTTTTAGGAATTATTCTTATCAGTGATTCAAACTTGAGAATAAGTGATGGAGGTGGGGAGAGCATCAAATCATAGAGTGTAAGTGTTGCAGAAACAGCGGCGGCCCATCGCTATCTGACTGCTCCCGTCGCATTGTGCGCAGGTGGCCCAGCCCCCGTCCTGTGCCAGTTTACACAGTTTAGCCCCCGAGGAGCTGTTTTATAAGCTGTGTGATGGGAGAGCTGATGTGACGGTGTTAGCCGGGGAGCCTGAGGGAATTTTAAGTGGTTTAATTAGGGGCGGCTAACTGGGATTTTGAAGATGTCACTGTGGCTGCCATGTAGAGAAGAAGGTTGGGAAGAGGCCGGAGGGGGCAGAGGGACAGTGAGTGCAGATGGGACCGCTGGGACATGCTTCCCGCACGTAGGAAGGTTTTGCTGGTACTGAGGTGTTATGTTCTATTGCCTTCAGCTGGAAAACATGGCTGATTAGAAACCACACTACGCAGATGGACAGAAGCAACTGAAAAGCCTGGTTTGTCTCTTCCATCTGTCTTTAGGAAGTTGACTTTTGAAACATCTAAACAAATTATTTTAATCTTTTTAGAGCATGCCTTTGGTGCTGAGTCATGAAATCTCGTGGACAATGAAAGTGACATTTGGTAAAGGGATTTAACATTAGCAGATATAGGCATATTGCAGTGTTTTGTTTATAAAACCTTGATAACATTTTATATGGCATGAAATACTGAACATGTCTTAGGGATACTGAGAATCTTTTGGTTGCACCAAAATTGCAGCAGACTATATCAGTATATTTTTAATTAATATGGCTTTATATTTGGCATTTGGTAAACATTTTTTCACAAATGTAGTGTTTATTAGATGTTTTCAATGTGATAGTTTTATTGGCATAATGTTGAAATTAGGTTTGAATTGATTGATGAATTACTTTTAGTTGACAAAATAAAGAGACAGGATACTTGGGAGTTCCCGTCGTGGCGCAGTGGTTAACGAATCCGACTAGGAACCATGAGGTTGCGGGTTCGGTCCCTGCCCTTGCTCAGTGGGTTAACGATCTGGCGGTGCCGTGAGCTGTGGTGTAGGTTGCAGACGCGGCTCGGATCCCGCGTTGCTGTGGCTCTGGCATAGGCTGGTGGCTACAGCTCCGATTTGACCCCTAGCCTGGGAACCTCCATATGCCGCGGCAGCGGCCCAAAGAAATAGCAAAAAGACAAAAAATAAATAAATAAATAAATAAAAGAGACAGGATACCGTATGTAAAACTAAAGGCTATCCTTCAGGTTTTTTTTTTTTTTTTTTGTCTTAAGAATATTCTCTTTTGTGAATTATCAAATGACTTACTAGTAGAATACAAGAACTATGTATTTGATATACTTAAGTCCAGAAAAAAATCTTTTATTTTTTGGTATTTAGATTACTTCAAGCTATCTAATTACTTTGAGTATTTTTATTTTTGGGGGGTTAAATTTCTTATAAGAGGGCTTTCTCAAGAAAGGAAAGACGTATACATCAACATACAATTAATATTATTGTAATAAAGTACATCTGAGGCTCACACTTCCATGTTACTGCCAACCTGACACACAGTATTTAGGAATAAGGCTCTGATGCTTACATTTTATTTCCTAGATCAATCGAGGGTCATATTTCTTTATTAAATACTTAGAGTTGCCTTGGTATGTTTATAAGAGATTCTTGGTTTCTCGTAGTAATGTTGTCAAAGCAGAGGGGATGCATGTGTGTGTGTGCGCGTGTGTGTACACGTCTGCATGGAACCAATTTCACAGTGACTTCGCTCTAAATAAAATTCTCCCCACTTTCTTCATCATTCCTGGATTCAGTGCTACAGGTGGGTTGCTGTATGTAAATTCTGAAGATTTTCCATTTTTATTTGCAGAGATATTTTTGTGACTAGGGGCTTTTTCGTGAATGAGAGTAATACTTCACTTCTTATTCTTTGTTTTGCTTCCTTTTTCTTTATTTTAAACTCAGCACCCCACTCTGCAAACCTCAGGGCCATCTAGTTGGCTTTAACCACAGAGTGAATCCACTTTCTGCATAAAAAAAGAACCTTGCCCTTACCTTCAGGCAGCCCCTCTCCCACTCTTGTGTCCGCATTTAGCTTGCGGTTGTCGGCGATGTCCAGCAGCGGTTCTTACTCACCCTCTTCTCTGCTTCCAGTTGACAGCCAGGTCCTTGCCTGCCGTGCAGTCGGACGAGAGACTCCAGCCTCTGCTCAACCACCTCAGGTAAGAGCTCACGACCCCTGCACTAAGGTGGAGCCTGACACTCCTGCGACTCAGAACTGTACACACTGGGGCTTTTGTTCTGTTTATGCTTTAATTATGTGATTAACCAGTTGAGGTTGTTAGTACAGCACGCTTGTCACCCTTGACTTTGGGGCTATGGGAAGCTCTTCTAATGCCATGAAAGGGTACAGAGCTTGTTCAGTTTCAGTTAAAGTGAGGCGTGATGACTGCAGCAAGATCTCAAGGAGTGTGTGAGGCGGAGGCAGACTTGGGGAACACATGTTTTGTTGCAGTGTAGTTGAAATGAGTTGTATTTGTTTTCTAAATACAAAAATAGCACATCCTCATTATTTAAGAATAATGAGGAAAAAACCATGGGAAAGAAAGAGGAAGAACCTGTTATCACTACTCAGAAATAATGTTTCTTTGTACTGTTTTAAAACAGCTTTAAATAAAAGATATAATTAATATATATTTTATAATGAATGTATTACAATCAGTATAACATTATAACATATAATCAAATGTATTATTAATATAATTAATAATATATTAATATGCAGTATTAAATAATACATAAAATATAGTTTATAATTAGAATATAATTAATAAAATATAGTAGTTCCTGTCGTGGCGCAATGGAAACGAATCCGAGTAGGAACCATGAGGTTGCAGGTTTGATCCCTGGCCTTGCTCAGTGGGTTAAGGATCTGGCGTTGCCATGAGCTGTGGTGCAGTTGTAGACGTGGTTTGAATCCCGCATTGCTGTGGCTGTGGTGTAGGTTGGCAGTTGTAGCTTCGATTTGATCCCAGCCTAGGAACCTCCATATGCCGTGGGTACAGCCCTTAAAAAATATATATATATATGTATAATATTTATATTATATTAATATATAATATATAATTAATAAAACACAATTTATAAGGAATTATAATTATATCCCTTAGAAATCATATTAATAATTATATCAATAATATAGTAATAATATATTATATTAATAACATAATTTATAATTAATATGATGTATAATTTCAACTTTTTAAAAAGTTGAAATTCTATTTTTATGTAACTTGCATTTTTTTTTTTCATTTAAAAATTAACGGAGTTCCATTGTGGCTCGGCAGTAATGAACCCTACTAGTATCTATGAGGACTTGGGTTCAAACATCTTGGGCCTCACTCAGTAGGCTGAGTATCTGGCATTGCTGTGAGCTATGGTGTAAGTTGCAGAGGCAGCTTAGATCCCACCTTGCTGTGGCTGTGATGTAGGTCTGTAGCTGTAGCTCTGATTTGACCCCTAACCTGGGAACTTCATAATGCTGCAGGTGTGGCCCCTTAAAATAAATAAATAAACAGATAAATAAAATAAACACTGTAAAACTCTTTTCCTGTTATTAAAACTGCTCCAAAAACATGATTTTTTGTGACTACCTGTTATTTTCTTGTTTGGCTGTCTTGTGGTATATTTGTATTTCTTGGGTGGGAGGCATTTCCAATTCTTTTCACTAGGATAAGAAATGCCGTATGTTAATTTTTACCTGTGTTTTTGACCATTTCCTTAGCATAAGTTTTCAGAAATGGAATTACATTGTCAAGGCATTCAAACCATTTTAAAGATTTAAGTATAAATATTCTTAAATTTCTTTTTCAAAAACCTTATTCTACTTATACTTAGCTATTGTACAAGATGCCCCATGTTGCTGTACCCTGAACAAGGTGGGGCAGCCAAAATAGTTGCTAATGTAATATGTTTATCATAGAGATACTCTTGGTATCATGTACATTTTGCATTGATTATTATTAAGAATAATTTTGAAACATTTTGTTTTCCATTTTTATTTTGGGGTGGGATTAACTAGCTGTATCTTTGCCCCATTATTGATAGCATCCTTGATTTTATTTGATCTTATCTACTTTAGATATAAAGGATAGTAACTTTGTATTATTTGTTACTTTTTTTGAGAGTTTTTGATTATGTTGCATTATCCTTGATACCTACATTTTGAAGTTTTACATAGCACCTTTCAGGGTTCTTCATTTGCCTCCTCCCCTCCCTGCTCCTGCTTTTCCTCTTGCCCTGCCCTGCCCTCCAAGTGTGGAGTGGCGTCTAGACTGAGTGGCATAAGCCTTACACAGAGTTGTTAGATTTCTGAGAGCTCTGTGCTAGTGTGTCCTGTTGGAGTCACCCCCCACCCCCACCCCTGCAGCCTGTCCCAATGTGAGAATCTCTCTTATTCCAAGTGGCCCCTTGTCTATGCCCAGTTTGCCCTCCCTGAAATTTTTCACGTTATTGCTGGAGCGATTCTATTATTCCCTGGTTTAAAACCACCTGTGTGTTGAGGGTTTCACTCGGGATGAAGTGAACACTCCCCACCTTCCAGAAGGAGCCTGGCCTGCCTTACTGTCAGTGTGGCCGCATGGTCTCCATCCAGCCTGCGCATGCAGCTTCTCCAGTGCAGCACATCCCGGCAGGTGTCTTCCTCCCGCTGGACCGCTCTTCTCCTTCCCTCTCCGCTACCTCCTCCACTGCTACAGCTCCACTGCTTCCTCTGCTACTTACCCCACTGCTGCAGCTCCACGGCTTCCTCCGTTGCTCCTTCCGCTGCTGCAGCTCCACTGACTCTCCCTCTGCCGCCCATCTCAATATTTTTTTTTTGCACATGTCCCCCTAACAAACACCTACCCTGGTGGCTCCAGCATGTTACAGAATCTCTGACACTGTTTCCATGTCCGTCTCCACTGTGGTACAAGTTGGTCGAGAGCTGCACAGTGACACCCAGGGTAGATCGTCATTATATGTCTTGTGGAATGAATGAATGCTGTGATACCAATGATATTTTGTTGTTTTTTTGCATGAAGTTTTTATAATTTGTAAATCGTATTGTTAAATGTCTTTCCCCTATAAAACCCCTGATTCAGAAGATGTGGAACCAAAGGGCTGGATCTCACCTTAGTTAATGCTCAATTATGTGTGGTAATGATGGATTTTCCATCCTCCACCTGACTGTGGTAATTGCCAAGTGGAATTTAGATTAACTACTGAGACATAGTCTTGAGTCCTTGAAACTTGCGCAAACTGTACTTTCATTTAAGGCTTTCATTCTCTGTGGAGTTCACTCATGGCTGGTTGCTAGGCAACCAGGGCTAGATGCTGCATGTGATATGCACCAACTGATGTTGCTTTTTTTTATTACTAGTAAACCAAATGGTTTTTCGTTTTATTACCATGTCAGAGACATCTATGTGTCGGGTGGCAGCTGCCGGGTCTGGGTTGACAGTTTCTGTTACGCGAAGTAACCTTGTGAAAGCCTTTCAAGCATATTGAATTGTCTCTTTTGACTGTCTAAATGTAACTTTTTTCTTTCTTTATTTCTTTTTCTTTTTCTTTCTTTCTTTTTGCTTAGGGCTGCACCTGCGGCATATGAAAATTCCCAGGCTAGGGGTCCAATCAGAGCTATAGCTGCTGGCTTATACAGCCATGTACAGCTGCAGTAGTGCAGGATTCAAGCCTCATCTGCGACCTATACCACAGCTCACTGCATTACCAGATCCTGGCCAGGGATTGAACCCAAATCCTCATGGATCCTAGTTAGGTTTGTTAACCACTGAGCTACAATGGGAACTCCCTAACATTTTCCTTTTACCTGCTTTTGTTTAGGTCAAAATAGGAAAGAATACTGTTTGGTTTGAAAAATTCTAATGATAATCTTGTTAGGAAAAAAATAATTGTCATTGATTTTTATGAAGTGTATAGTTTAAATGTAACTGAGAGGGAATGGACATTAAGAGGCTGAAAACTGAAATCATTATTAGGTCTAATTTTGTTTAGTGCCTCTAATGATCGAGAGGAATGATGAATAGTATTTTAATTAAATTTGTCAATAAAATTAATTTGGGAAATGATAACAATACCTGTAAAAATTGAAGTAGCAATAGAAATTCTCAAGTCATTTTATAGGACTTAGACATTCAAAGACAATTAGTATAATACTTTGCAAACCTAATAATTTAGGATATTGCTTAACAGTATATATAGCAAAGAAATAAGACACAGTTTCTCTTCTCCAGGAATTTGTAGTTTTGATTTCATTTGAGAGACAGACACTTAAACACATTACAACATTTGTAAGCCTTTTGAATGGAATTAAACACAAAATACATAACTGATCTATGCTCCTCACTGATTTCCTCACGTAATGGGGCCATGACTGACTTGTTCTGGATTCCGTACTCCTTGGCTCTGTCGTGGCCCACAGTGGTACTCAGATTGGACTGATCTTTAACCTCATGCGGGGGATGATGTAGTCCTGAACCATGAAGCGGAATAGGTGGTGAGTAAGGCTGCTGGGATTCCAGACTGCAGTCAAGAGTGAGGCTTATACCAGAGAGAGACATTTGCTCATCGCTGCTCTCTGGGTGGTAGCTAAAATCAGAGGAATGGTTGAGATCATTCAGGGAGAGAATGTAGAGGGGTAGGAAGAGGGGAAATGGCCCTGAATGGAACCCATAGAACATCAGTGTTGAAGTGACCTGTGGTGGGCGTAATGGAGGTGCATTACAAGAGAAGCCACTGAAAATATCAGGAAGGAATCTTGGATGACATGGGCGCACAACAGGGGGTGTGGCATTAAAGATGCCGAGGGAGAGATTTCAGGAAGGACGGCGCACACTGTAAATGCTGGGGGTGTCAGGGTAGAACCCCCCTTTTGTCATTGGATCAGAGCCCCTGCAGGGTGGCGGGGGTCCCGGGAGTGGAGGCTGCTCTCAGCCGAGCTGGGGAGGAAAGGGGACTGTGCCTGTGAGTGGCATGGTTAAAACAGTGCTTTATTTTTCCCTTGAGGCTGGAAAGAGGAGCATATTTATATGTTAGGGAGAAATGAGGTTTATGGGAATAAGCGGAAATAATTGAAAGAGCAGGTATTTAGAAGAGGTAGGAGGAGATGGGACCAAGAAATCAGACTAGCTAATTTACAAAGCACCTTCCAACCTGCCTCTTTAGTTCATACTCAGAGCATCCCAGTGAGGGCGGTAGATGGTCATTTATCACTGTCCCTGTTTTAAAGTTGAGTGATAGAACCTCAGAAGTTCAGGTTAAATTCCAGAACACCTACCGTCCTCAAGTCAGTTGTCATTAGCTCTGTAGTCCAGTGAGTCCACATCTCAAGGTGGCCTCGCTGACATCCCCCCCACCTCACTGTGTTTTCTAGCCTGAGTTATACAGTGAGCTGATTTTCACATTTGGAGATGCACCAGAGGTCTGGGGATATGTTCCTGCGAATATAGAAGTTTACTGTGAATAAGTATCTTTGCTGCCCTAATGCTGGTACCTATGGGATAAAAAAGTATAAACTACCAAGGGTGTTTATTAAAGACCATTATTTCTTTATCACTTGCAAATGTCAGACGTGAATAGGTGACACCAGAGAGGAAATTTGCAGCATACAGTTTTCTACATGTGATGACTTCAGTTGTGTGGATATGATTTTTTCCTTAAAGATAATGCCTTTCCCCACAGTATGTGTGTGTCTTCCTTCTTCACCTCTCCACCCGCAGATAGGAAGTGAGTACTGTTCTCATTTAATACTTTGCTTTTAATTAAAGGATAATTTCAAAAACGTGTATTTGTTACACTATTTTTCCTAATTTTGTTAGCCTGTTTCATCCCAACAATAAAATATAAATCAAATAAAGGAAAACTACAAAGAGAAGTATTACCTATAGTACGTACTTGAACTCTATCACATGGATTAACTTGTAATGTGTCGTGAATTTCTAAGCAGATTATTTTTGTTGTTACAGTAGAGTTGACTTACAATGTTGTACCAGTTTCTGTTGCACAGCAAAGTGATCCAGTCAAACATCCATATACATTCCCTTTCTCATACTCTCTTCCGTCATGTTTTATCCCAAGAGACTGGATATAGTTCCCTGCGCTGTATACTAGGACCTCATTTCTTCTCCATTCTAAATGCAATAATTTATGTTGACCTTTATTTGAAAATCTTTTAAAATAGTGGCAGAATCTTCCTTCATCTGGTATTACTACTAACAGTTATTGTGTACAATTTTTTCCTAACATAACACATTTGGTTGATATGTACCTGTTTCTGTTTATTCCTCTAGAAAACACGCTAACAACAGGTTTTATGTCAGAAAGGCAGTCTCTTGTCAGAAAGCTCGTATCCCTGGTGGTGCAGTATGCAGTGTTTTCTTTCGGGATTAATTCTCACTTTTAAATCAGAAAATTGTTGGGCATTTGTGTCTCGGAAAAGGCTGGGTAGGTCGGACGTCCCCCAGGGGAGGGCCGGAGCAGAGCCTCGGGAACCTGGCCCTCAGGCTTCTTTCCCCTGTTTGACAGCTGTTTTCAGGCTCAGGCCCTACCTTTCACTGTATTTATTTCCTTTCTGCATGCAGCAACCTAAGCCTTTCGCTCTGTGATTATTGTGAAGATGTTCCAGGTGCCTTGTGCGTTATTAATAAATTAGAAAGAATGTGTTCTTTTGCATTATTTACTGTCTTTAAGGTATTTTTTCCACATCTGTACTGAAAATGCCTTTTTAGAGATGGACTTGTTAAGAGTCAGCATTTTATTAAAATCTGCCCAAAGTGTCAAGGGCACTATAATGGAGACTGATTATGTGCAGAGGGGTGAGGGGATGTGGTCCCTTAGCTCAGGAAGCTTATGCACTAATGGCAAGGAGGCCAGTTTGTTTTATTTATTGTTAATTTAAGGCATGTTAGGCTACTTGGTGTCGGACGTGGTGTTAGGTTTTAGGGATGTGTGTTTATTTCTGCTCTTAGAGGCCTCAGTGTTGAATGGAAAGGAGGATCTTCACTAAAGTGATTCCTAAATCACGGAGGCTGTTAGCATAGGAGAGGCATGTGATTCCTTGGGGCACAGGGCCCTGCATGGCACAGTTCCTGCAGCTCACCCCCAACTGGAAATGTCACCTTGCCACACTCGATCAGAGAAACGATTGGAAATGCCACCTTTCTGTTATACTTCTGACTTCAAAGTTTCCTAGAGATTGATGAATTATGAGTGCTGTCAGTCTTCCTGGAAAGCAGAGTTTATGCTTGTCTGTTTTTAAGGTAATTTTATTGTCTGTGGTTAAGTTCCGGTTCTTTACTCACTGGGTTTCTTAAAACCTTGATTGTCCTCTAGTTAAGTAATAAAGAAAATCCATCATTTTGGGCATTGCCTTGGGCATAAAGTGCTAACAGCACAAGATGATGGTGCCATGGGAGGGAGTGCTGTGGTTGTGCCTGTGATGTGTTTGGAGCTGCACAGGATGGACATGCACAGTGTGGACAGTGGTGTGGATGGTGCATGGGGTGGACATTGCACAGTGTGGAAAGTGGTGTGGACATTGCACAGTGTGGGCAGTGCAGTGTGGACACTGCACAGTGTGGACAGTGCACAGGGTGGACACTACACAGTGTGGGCAGTGGTGTGGACCGTGCACAGTATAGACAATGCACAGTGTGGACAGTGGTGTGGACAGTGCACAGTGTGGACACTGGTGCACAGTGGTGTGCAGTGCTGTGCAGAGGGTGTCCTGTGAGGCTAGAAGTGCTCAGTGCCTGTGCTGTTCACCCCAGGAGCCAGAAGCTACTTAGGTCTGTTGAATGCTTGAAATATGGCTCGTGTGATTGAAGAACTTGGGTTTTAATTTTATTCTAATTAATTGAAATTCAAATTTAAGAAGCCGGGTGCAGCCAGTGGTTACTGGATTGGATGGCACGATTCTGTGTTTTATTTGAAATACGTTTAGATAACCATGTTTTTTAAAATATAACAGCAGTTTTAAGATGAGTGGATTTGGAGTTCCAAGTCTGAGGTGCCCGTGGCCGTTGTTCTGAGGTCTTGTGGCCGCTGAGGGTCAGGAGGCCCCAAGCCACTTCCTGGTGTGGTTGTGGCTGCCTTGCCCTTGAGCCGCCTCCTGTGCAGGTGCTTCAGGAGGCCCTGTGGAAGGGGGTCCTGCCAGCAGCAAGTGGGGGGGTCCTGTCCGGGGTCTTCCTGAGCCCTCTGAGGCCATGTGTGGCCGGTGGTCATCTTGTGAGTCTAAAGGTTTAGTCGACCTAAGAAGGCCCCCTGGCAACCAGACACAGTTCACCTTTATCCATTCAGAGTGAAAACAAGACAAAATTTACCAGATCCCTCCCATGTGCAGCCCCTCAGTCGTTTGTCATGACCATTTAGAGGGAGGGTGGTTCCAGAAAGATACTGTAGAGTGAATACAAGGCCCATTTTAATCGCCCCTTGGGGGGTGGCAGGCACACTGTCCGCAGACGCCACCGGACCTTAGTCATGTGATGGAAGTGTCTCCTCAGTGCATGTAGGGCCGCTGCCGACGCCCAGCTTCCAGTCCCCCCGGGGCTCTGTGTTCCCTTCACACTGGCTGGAATGATGGTGTGAATGTGTTGGTCCGTGTTCTGGTGTTTGCAGTGTTCGCTGTGTGAGAGCAAGGGCTGGTCCCCTTGTTAGCCACCCCGTGTCCACTGCTGTGGTGACAGCCGGACCTCAGGAACCAGTGAGAGAAAACACTTAGGTTTTAAAATTTTACCTCTCAGAGTTCCCATCCTGGCTCAGCAGAAATGAATCTGACTGGGAGCCATGAGGTTGCAGGTTTGATCCCTGGCCTCGCTCAGTGGGTTTAGGATCTGGTGTTGCTGTCAGCTGTGGTGTAGGTCTCAGATGCAGCTCAGGTCTTGCATTGCTGTGGCTGTGGTGTAGGCTGGCAGCTGTTGCTCTGATTGGATCCTTAGCCTGGGGACCTCCCTGTGCCACCGGTGTGGCCCTAAAAACCAAAAAAAAAAAATAAAAATAAAAAAATAAAATTTTACCTCTCATGTAGGTTTTTTCAGCTACGAAATGCTGAGACTGAAGGAGGTGGTGTTTTGGACAAAATGTTGATGGATTTTCTGTCATTTCCAGGTAAAAGCTTTGGTGGCTTTTACACTCCTGACACTTTGCAGGAGGGAGTTCAGTGCTGCATTCACCCTTTCTTTGGAGCTTGGGTATTTCTCCTGGTGTCAACTAGCCGAGCAGGATGGACAGTACTTCACGTTCCTCTGTGTGGTCTCAGGAGGACCCCTTATTTTCCTCCTCAGTGACCTATCCAAATATCGATGACAATATTAAAAAACAATCCCCAAACTGTTATGAACCCTGCTATTTTGATCTGTGAAGCAGAAGCCTTAAGCATTAACGTCTCTGCAAGAAGAAAGGAGTACAGAGGGAAAGTATGTAGTGTGATTTCTGGATGTGACTTGTGATAATCCCCATTAGCTGTCCCCTCATCTCCTGTCCCTTCAACCCCCCAATCATGTCACTGATTATCTACTGTTATTAGGGAACCAGTGTGAGAGAGCAAACGTAGAGTGCCATAAACTTGGGGTAGCGGCCAACTAAAACTGGCACTTGCCGTCTGCCTCTACAAGCATTGAATCATGAGCCACTGCAGCCGCTGCCCTTCAGACCCCCAGAAAGATGCCCAGGGTGGAGACCAGGAAGGAGGCACTCTGGGCTCTGGGAAAACTGGCAGATCAGGCCTTCAGGTAGTTAGATATTTTCAGGAGGTTTTATGAGCCTGGATTCTTGCATCTTCTCATATGTAGAAAAGCACTAAAATCCTTAAAGGTACCATGTGCTCCTCATGACTCTCAGTGAGCCTCTGCTAAAACATGTGCTTATCTACATGTCCCCCCGTCACTGAAATCACTGACCTCCCCGCCCCTCAGCCGGTCCCTCGGAGCTGTGTCAGGGCTGTCTCTGGGCTGTAGTCCCCATTTTGCCCCAAATTAAACTTAATTCATAATTCTCATGTTGGGCATTTTTCCTTAGGTCACCTAGCCCATCTCAGAAGTATCCCAGCTCTCTGTAAATTGTTATGGGAAAATGAGAAGATGCCCGCAGTTTAGTGTGTTCGCTCTATTGGGTGTGCTGGAACTCTCTGTCACGCTTACCCCACAGCTTCTCATCGCCCTGCCCTCAGGCAGCCTTTCTTTATTGTCATCATTTGACCATCCTGGACCAAAGCCAGATCAAAACAGTCTCTACCTGGGGAGTCGTTATATTCCCAGAATATAGTAAGAATGTGAATCTAAAAAGTCGACTCATGGAAATAGGAGTATTTGGTGGTTGGGGGGGTTAAGTATATATGCTGAAAATACCTATGTCGTGTTATAGAGCAAATATCTTATAGGGATATGTGTGTATATTTTACTTTTAAAATCAGTTTTATTGAGCCATAATTTACATACAATGAAATACACTCTTTTTAAGGGTATAGTTTCATGATTTTTGACAATCGTGAAGTAGATTTTTTTGGGTGGGGAGCTGCACCCACAGCATATGGAAGTTCCTGGGCCAAGGATCCCAGGCTGGGATTGAACCTGAGTGGCAGCTGCAGCTGCAGAAACCCTGGATCCTTTGGGCCAGGGTTCAAACCTGGACCTCTGCAGCAACTCAAGCCTCTACATTTGGGTTCTTAACCCACTGCACCACAGTGGGAACTCTGAGATACAGATATTTTTGATAGAAAAATGAGTTGCAACTTTTAACTCTTGCAGTTCATTGGATTGTTGCCGCTTAGAAATTGGAATCAGTAGGAAAATGTGGACCACAAGGGAATAGATGAGGCCAACCTAAAACAAAGAAGAGCAGCAGTGGTGCCATGTGTAGCCCTCACCTGACGTGGAAACCCATATGAACCTGGCTTTTTACTGGTGTGTGAGCATCTTAGAGTCATACACTTTCAGTTGCAGAGAAATATGGGTCATTATACTGCATGTTGTCTGATGGTAGTTTTTTGGAGAGAATTTTTCTTTTTACAGAAAATTGAATAAACTTCATGCTTGGGAAAATAATTTACATTCCATTTATAACAGAATTTTATTGGTTGTGTTCCCATTTGGAGTAACTGCAGGGAAAATCACCTGGGCCAACACAGGTTGGATGCCATTTAGTAGGGGGTTAGCTCGAAACAGAAACTCATTTCGGTTTCAGTGGTAACAGCTGTTGTGTGAATTTTCCTGTGATATCCTTCACAGCAGGAAATGATACATTGTATCTTCGCCTCCCTTGATTTTCTATACACCCAGTGAACCCAAACTGCAGGCATTGTGCTTTCTAAGCGTCTGAATATCCCACCTTATGTGGTCAGAGTACTTTTTTTTAACATCCAAAGTGGGTAAAATTGTGATTGCAAAAGTGGATATATGGGTGGTATACAAAACCTTTGTTTCCTTTATTTGAAATTGTTTTTCCACTGTGCTGTGATTACGGCTGACTTGATGTGAAAAGGTTGTATTGGAACTTGATATACTTTGATAGAATGATGTAGGAAATTACATTCATTTTGAAAGGTGTATTAGCTTACTTTTTAATTTAAACGGAAATATGTCTCCTTGGTGCAGAGATCAGTTTTGATTACTTGTTATGCTTTCTTCATTGCTTTTTTATTTTATACCAGTTTTTAAAGTAGGAGACACTATGGCTGCCAGATAGAGGGGAGTAAATAGTGTTAACTTCTTTCAAGAGTCCTGGGTCCTACTTGGCAAATAAAGCGTGTTTGAATGTGTTACTGTTTTATGATCCTCTGAGTCTGTCGATGGGGAGGGAGGAGGAGGTGGGGATGCCGTCTGAGGATGGGAGGCAGATTCTGCCCAGCCTGGCCCGGGGTCCTGCTGTCATCCTGACTGATCCTCCACCCTGCACGGCTTCTTGGAGATGAGAGAAGCAGGGACAGTTGTAATGAAGTGTGGAGGTGGCCCATGCCACCACACAGATGCCCAGATAGAAATGTGTCATATCAGAGTTCCCATTGTGACTCAGTGGCTTGAGAACCTGAGTAGTGTCCATGAGGATGAGGGTTCAATCCCTGGCCTCGCTCAGTGGGTTAAGGATCCAGCATTGCCATGAACTGCAGTGCAGTTCACAGATGCAGGTAGGATCCAGTGTTGCTGTGGTTGTGGCATAGACCTACAGCTGCAGCTCCAGTTCGACCCCTAGCTTGGGAACTTTACGTATGCCACAGGTGTGGCCCTAAAAAGGAAAAAAAAATGTGTCACAGCTTTTACCCCCACCAAAAAAGATTCAGGTTACCTCTAAGCTAACCAGAATTCAGGATTGCTTCTGTGATGGTATAAATGGCACATTGTGGCTGAAGTCTGAAGCCTTAATTCCCAACTAGAGCATTGTGAAAACAAGTGAATTTGTAGTCAGCTTGAGACACTCTCTTTAGGGGCCCACTTGCAGCTTTCCCTCTGCTTGAGACAGCAGAGTCTGGGTTTCCTCGGCAAGTAGAGGTCGGGGTGGGATAGCTGGTGTTTCTTTTCCCTGGTCCCCGAAACCATTTGATTGTGTCATGTCACTGTCCTCACTCCATCATGACAGTGCTGTCTGACAGGCATACACAAAAGCCACGATTTTGGACTACTTCAGTGAAATTGTTTTGGCTGTACCCATGGCTTGTGGAAGTTCCCAGGGCCAAGGGTCAAACCCACGCCACAGCTGTGACCTGGGCCACTGCAGTGACCATACCTGATCCTTACCTTACAGAGCGATGAGGGAGCTCTGAAATTAAATAATATCTTATTTGACTCTTAGCCAAAATATCATTTCAACATGTAATCAGTAGGAACATTTATTAGTGAAATGTTTTAATTATTTTTTCCTATTAAGTCTTTGAAATCCAGTGCGTACTTTACTTACTGGACATCTTAAATCTGACTAAGGGACATTTCAAGTGCCCAGCAGCCACCTTTGGCTTGTGGCTCTTTGCTGGTCACGCTGCTCTGCAAAGCTGGATTCCATTGAAGCTGTCAGTGTTGGAGGTTGCATTTTTGAACTGTGGAAACTTTCTAAGAGAACAGGTGTAGAGAAAACCTTCCTGATCTTCAGGTTATTCAGGGACATCTAAATTCTACTTTAAGATTATGTATTTTGTGTGATAATATAAAGAAGATAGGAAAGAAGTGCGTTTCCCCCCTGGTTTCTAAGGGAAGAAACTGGTGAATATTAAGAGGAGAGAGAAACAACTGAGCCTTTAAAGGGTGGTGAAGGGAGGCCTGGGTGATAATGAGTGAAAGATGCTGTGGTAAATGCAGACATTGCCTTTGATCCTCATAGCCACCCTGGGGGGTGGGGAGGCAAGTGGGGACTCTCATGACCCATTTATGACCCTGTTTACCAGGGAGGAACTGAGAGCCATCAGGCCGCCCTGCAGACTCATGGGGAGTGAGCACAGGCCAGTCCTGGCCAGTGGTGCTGAAATCTGTGCTTCTCACCGCCCTGGTCTGCTTACCCAGGTGCCCTTTTGTGCCCCGTGATTGCTTTGGGCCAGTTGGACAAAGTATGTGAATATGGGAGAATTGCAGTGATGCCTAAAATCTCATAACTATCCCACTGCTCCTTGTTTTCTCCCTCGTGTCTTTTTTTTTTTTTTGTATTATTATTTTTTTAATTACTCAAATGAATTTATCACATCTGTAGTTGTATAATGATCATAACAATCCAATTTCACAGGATTTCCATCTCATAACCCAAGCACATCCCCCCCCCCCAAAACTGTCTCCTTTGGAGACCATACGTTTTTCAATATCTGTGAGTCAGCATCTGTTCTGCAAAGTTCAGTCTGCCCTTTTTTCAGATTCCACAGGTCAGTGAAAGCATTTGATGTTGGTGTCTCATTGTATGGCTGACTTCACTTAGCATGATAATTTCATGCTAAAAATGCTGGTATTTCGTTCCTTTTAATGGCTGAGTAATATTCCATTGTGTGTATGTACCACATCTTCTTCATCTACTCGTCTGTCAATGGACATTTAGGTTGTTTCCATGTCTTGGCTATTGAAAATAGTGCTGCAGTGAACATCGGAGTACATGTGTCTTTATGAGTTGTGGTTTTCTCTGGATAGATACCCAGGAGTGGGATTGCTGGATCAAAGGTGTAGTTCTATTTTTAGTTTTCTGAGGCATCTCCATACTGTTTTCCACAGTGGTTGCACCAATTTACAATCCCACCAACAGTGTACTAGGGTTCCTTTTTCTCCACACCCTCTCCAGCACTTATTGTTTGTAGACTTTTGGATGATGGCCATTCTAGCTGGTGTAAGGTGGTACCTCATAGTGGTTTTTATTTGTATTTCTCTAATAATGAGTAATGTTGAACATCTTTTCATGTGTTTTTTGGCCATGTGTATGTCTTCTTTGGAGAACTGTCTGTCTAGCATCTTCTGCCCCTCATGTCTTGTCTGCCGTCAGAAGAGGAGGAGATGACAGGGGAAATCCTTTCCCTGACAAGGCTGCCTCTGCCCTGTGGTCAGCTGCACCCTGGGGCATTTGTATCTTGGTTGGGGGCTCATGGAGGCCACCCAGCACAGGTGTCATGGCCCATCTTCTGTGGAGTCAGTGCCACAGCATGAGAAGATTGTTTTCCTTGAGAAGCTAATCTTGTCCGGAGACCCACAGATCCATTTCCATATGATTTCTTGTTTTGGGTTTTTTGGCTGCGCCTGTGGCATGTGGAAGTTCCCTAGCCAGGGATCAAATCCACACTATAGCAGTGACCTGAACCACAGAACTGATACCCACTGAGCTACCAGGAAACTCCCTATAATTTTTTGCCTTTATGTTCAACTCTTATTCTCAGCACTCCGAAGCAATTCCCTGTTGAGACCTAAGTGCTCATACTGATGTTGGCTGTGTATTAAACAGATTTACATTTCTGTGATTTCTGCAAAGACCAGGGCTGGGTCTGCTTCTCACAGATCAGATGTGAGCAGATGTGAGCTGTTGAGATTTACCTTTTTAGATCTCCGCTGTATTTCTATTCTGTAAGTTAGACACTTGTGTGGAGTGTTTTGGCAAAACTTGTTCCGTGTGTCTGTGACTCATGGTGCCCACCTCTGTTATCCCTCAACCCGCTCCCATCCCCAATGGGGTTGCTTTTTCAGTTGGATTGAAAATAGTATCATGTCCAGTATGGTTACATAAATATGTGTAATGGATATTTTGAAAGTCTTTTCTCCGCTCAGCTCTAAATCTATTGAACTGTTAGCTTTACAGTTTTCTGTTTACTATGATTTTCAGCTGTATTGGGAAACTAACTCTGCTTACCTCTTACTGTTTAATGAGCAAGATGATGTGGGAGGAAAAATTCCTCAGATGTGACTGAGTTTTAATTAAGTTGCATGCAGGCCAAATGAGCAAATGCTCCTGTAAAAAGATGCTTTTATATATTTCGTGTGCCATTAGTTCTCTTAGAGGGGACTGGGTAATTTAGGACAGTCACCTCGAAACAAAAGGACGCAAAATAACCAAGCAGTGACACTTCTGTGTAAGCCAGGGTTTTTTATATATAAGAGCAAAATTTAGTTTTTTTAGGAAATACTATTATGTACAAGTTTAGATTTTTAAAGATTTTAAACTTGACAAAGTCTCGAAGTTTTATTAAAATGGTGATTTAGCAGTATGTTATTGCAAGAGGAAATAGGATATGATTTGCTTTTTATTTTAATTTTTATTTGGAGACCTGCATTTCAGGACCTACCTACTCAATTTCAGCTCTTTTGACCCTTACCTCTGCTTGTCTTTTTTTGCACCTAACCCAGCCTCTTCATCTATAAACTGTGAAATTTCCTTGGCTTTGCTTATCTCTTTCTGCTTGTCCATCTGATATGTGCTAACCCTCTAGATCCTGAGAAAAAAGCTTTTTATTTTATTATTCCAAAATGTCACTTCCTTATCATACACTTTTAAAACCCTCCAACAACCTTAATAAACTCAAATCATATACGTCTGTGAACCTGGTCAAAATTTAAGAATGTTTTAAAATTGTTCAACTCTAAATGGTAAAAACCCCACAATAACCAGGCCTGTGACTTTGCTGTGGTCCCCGTGTCCTCCTCCTAAGCCTGCAGACGCAGGTGTTCCCTGACTGGCTGGCAGCCTTCCTCGTGGTGCCCAGGGCCACCTTCTCCCTTGTGGCATCTTCCTCCCCTTCGGCCTTGAGCTGTCCCTCCAGCTTGGTGGCTTCTCTGCATAGCCTGGACTGTGTGGTCAGTTTTGGGGCTATAGCTGGCTTTGTCTGCCTCTCCCTGCTTTGAGAAGGGCCTGTCCTCTGTGGCCTGTGGCTCTCGTCCTGTCACACTGTGCACATCAGCTGTGGGGCCTTGGCTCCTGGGGGCTCTTCCTTGGCCTCAGAGGTGCTTAATGAGTGTGCGCTGACAGATGGGTTGCTGTCCACAGGCTCTACAGAGCTTTCTTTAAAGGGTAATTAGAAAAGGACAACTACCGGCTGTAGGAAAAGTCTGTTAAAGAAAGTCTGACATTTTAATGGCATTTTTTTCCTTGTCTGCATCTGTGACGTGTGGAAGTTCCAGGGCCAGGGATCGAACCCTTGCCATAACAGTGACAATGCCAGATCATTAACCCCCTGCACCACAAGGGAACTCCTCTAATGGCAGTTAAAAAATAAAGTTTGTCCTGGGTTTATGTGTTTCTATACATAACTATACATATATTGTTCTCTCTGGGGAGTGAGGTGTTTATTTTCTCATATGTCGAATGTAATCGTCACGTTTGAGGAGAGGTCTCCTTTCAGCACTGGGTGTCTTCACTGTCTAATGTAAGTCAGTACATGCTGAACCACACCTTTATTATTTTCATGACTTTTCTGGCTTTTTGCTAACTTGAGAAAATGGTAACATTTTGCTTTTCATCTGATACCCTAACAAGCAAAAGGTGAATCAGCATACAGGCTGTGAGGAAATACCGCAGCTCCTGATCCCTTACCGTCCACATTTGTGGATGAACAACTGATACAGAGTTTGATTTACCCTTTCTCTTTTTCACTTGTGGCAAATGAGTGGCTCAACTGAGAAATCAAATCTTGTTTTTTTAAAATTCTTTGATTAATCAAAAACTCCTCTTTATATTTGGAAAGATAGTGATTAGTGACATAATTTGAATTTTGTGGTTCATGTTTTTTGACCTGCTGTACTGAAAAAAATGGCATTTGTGTTATATCTCAGTTTATCCTTTTTTTTTTTTTTAATTTTTTTAATAGCCACACCCACAGCATCTAGGCCAGGGATTGAACCTGAGCTTCAGCTGAGACTTGTGCCGTAGCTGTGCTGGACTCATTAAAGCTGGGTACTTTAACCCACTGTGCTGGGCTGGGGATTGAACCTGTGCCTCTGCAGTGACCACTGCAGTCAGAGTCTTAACCCCACCGGACCACAGTGGGAACTTCTCTCAGTTTATTCTTTTATGGAAGCTTGGAAGCAGGAATCCCCTGTTAAAATTGTACATCAGGAGTTCCCGTTATGGCGCAGTGGTTAATGAACCTGACGAGGAACCATGAGGTTGCAGGTTCTATCCCTGGCCTTGCTCAGTGGGTTAAGGATTCGGCATTGCCGTGAGCTGTGGTGTAGGTTGCAGACGCGGCTTGGATCTTGCGTTGCTGTGGCTCTGGCGTTGGCCGGTGGCTACAGCTCCGATTTGACCCCTAGCCTGGGAACCTCCATATGCCGCAGGAGTGGCCCTAGAAAAGGCAAAAAGACAAAAAAAAAAAAAAAAAATTGTGCATCAGTGATAATGTTCTTCAGATAAAGCCATGATGTTTAAAAATGGGCTGAAAACAGTATTTTCCACTGTGTGTGTGTAACTAATCTGTTGTTTTTGCTGTTCAGAATTACTATCACTTTTTTGTGTTTCCCCAATACAATGGTGAAGAAATGTTTATTCATAAAATTGATCTATTTTAAAAAATCATGAACGCAAGAATACACCTTGAGAGTTCATGGTGTGTGTGTTCGTTCGCCTGTCATCACCCGAAGCAGTGTGATACAGAGCTGACTGGGCGGCTGGTTAGGAATCTCGGCTAATAACATCCCTGGGCGTTTCCAAGTAAGAGCCAGGGATCCAGGCTCACCAGCTGATGTGAGTTGCTCTTAAGGATTTTTATTTTTTTTTTTTGACTTTTCTGTTTATTCCTTTTTCTTCTCCCTTGATTGCCTTCCTGTCTCCGCCTGTTGCTGCTACTTTACTGCAGGATTTTACAGAAACTTCTCTTGCCTGAAATATTGCAGTGTTCTTCCAAGTGATTTTTCCATTGCCCAGCCCCCTCTTTTTAGTACTCTTTCTACACTGCTCTCCTTCTCGAGTATAAGTCTGATTATGTGAATTCTTGCCCCACAGCTCTTTATGGTTCTTTCCTGCCTCCAGGTCATTGGATATAGTGCTTCCACTATTTGCCTGTCTTGTGTTCTATCTGAAATCCTCCCCGCCATGGCTTCGTCTCTCCAGAGCAAGTTCAAGTGCATATCACACAGCTGTGCACACCAGCTCCTAACCAATATGTAGGTTATTCCTTCTGATCATGGGCTGAGAGGGAGGGAGGAATCCCATTCCCAGTTCTTAGGCTGGAACCCTTCCTTTCTGCCCCTTCTCCCTGGGCATCCCTGCTTGCCCCACCTGGGTCGGCTGGCGACCGTCTTCCTATCTGTTAATAGCAGTTTTAGAGGAGTGATGTCTGTACAGTTTCCTTATATTCTCTCTGTGGTTATTTATACCTCGAAAATTCTTTGCATTAATCATTACTGCCATTTTCACTTTTTTTCTTGGAATTTAGCCCTTTCGCACATACCGTCAAAGCACTGAGGAACACGCCTTTATACGGCCACTCAGGCAAATGGATGTGTCCTCCGTAATGTATCATTTTTTGTACTTCGTATACTTCATTAATCTGGGCTGAGAAAACTATTTATTCGATAACTGTCACCACGTTTGTCTGTCTTTTACCCTTTATAGAGGACTTTAGTATTTGTTAGTCTTTTTGGCCTGGATCATCCTGTTAGCGGATACTGATTCCTTTATAGCCTAAAAAGCAAAGTTCTAAGGCCAGTGTGTGGCCAGGCTCCACCCAGCTGGGGGTGGCTCCTCTGCAGGATCCTGCTGCCTTCCTTCCTTCCCTCCTGTTTTGTTTTTGCTATGGTTGTTTTTCCCCCTGCACTTCCTGGTCAGGACTGCAGTTGGTCTGTGTACTGGAATATGCTTTACTGACTTTAACTAGTGCTTTGAATATATCATTTCATTTGCTCTCCCCAGCATTTCTGTCAGTGAGGCAGGCCTGGCATTATTAATGCCCTTTTACAAGGAGAATAGTGCAAATGGCAACAATTTGCCAAACTAGTGATTTAAAAAACAAAACCAAGAAGAGGTCTTCAGACTCCTAGGCCGTGCTATTTTTATTGGATGTGTGTGAGACATATTAGAAAGTGAAATAGGTTTTTATTTGGGGGGATTTCACGCAAACAGTTCTCTGGTTGCGTTGTATATTAACATGTAAAATACTAGAATGAAGTCACAGCCGTGGGTTTAACCTAGCATGAGTTTCGTGTGCCGTGGCACTCCTGTGATAAAGGGAAAGGACAGGATCCAGTGATCCGCTGTCAGAGATTCACTGCTGGAGGAGAAATAATACCTCAGAGAGGAAGACGTGTTTTAGGTGTGGGATCATCCGTGTGACTCTGTGGCATTGTGCTCACCTGCTCTCAGGCCATTCTTCGCCCTCGAGGGAGGGGATGTCCTCACGTGTGGTGGTCTCCTCGCCAGTGGCTGCAGTGCCCTGTGGTGTACTGTGGTTTTGCTTCATGATCCACACCCACTGTTTAATCAATAACCTGGTTGACTGTCGGAACATCAGCCTTTCCGCAGAGCAGCTTGGAGGCCTGTGTGATCCGGCAGCGAGAGTCCACAGTGCTGAGCAGGGGAAAGTAGAGCGCCTGGACTCCTGTGTGGTTGTGACGCTGCTTAACTCCAGGCTGTCCCTTCAGTTGTGGGCTCTGTGTGAGCCAGGATCTCACCGTCTCCTGTGCGACCCAGGCCTGACCGTGGTCTTCCGCGAGAGCCAGAAAGTTGCGTCCCCCTGCACGGCTGACTTGCTCTCTGATCTGACAGGCTCCTCGTCTCTGAATGTAAAATGAACGTGCTCTCTCGGGCTCTTGTGAGGATGTCATTAGAGGATGTCGATAGATATTCAGATGGCACTTCCTTCAGAGGAGAATGATCACTCTACGTCAGGTCCTCGAACAAGAGGTCGTTCAGTTCAGAGCTCGTCTCAGCAGGCAGAGCAGGCCCTGTCATTTCCATGTGACGGTAGGGAGCCTGTGGTGTAGACAGATGAGGTGACTCACTCAAAGATGAAGCTCCCATTGGTCCTTGGTTCTGCCTCTGCCGCTGTGCTGTTCTGAGGTGTCTTAATAGAGACTTGAACTTTATTTTTTATTTTTTTTGTCTTTTTGCTATTTCTTGGGCCGCTCCCGCGGCACGTGGAGATTCCCAGGCTAGGGGTCCAATCGGAGCCGTAGCCACCGTCCTACGCCAGAGCCACAGCAACGCGGGATCCGAGCCGAGTCTGCGACCTAGACCACAGCTCACGGCAACGCCGGATCGTTAACCCACTGAGCAAGGGCAGGGACCAAACCCGCAACCTCATGGTTCCTAGTCGGATTCGTTAACCACTGCGCCACGACGGGAACTCCAGAGACTTGAACTTTAACCGCAATTTGCCTTACGCCTCCAAGGCGTGGGAAATGGAAACGCCTTCCTGGTCAGGGAGTCAGGTGAGCCCTGTGTTTCTGTGTTAAGTTTGGGTAGTCACCTAAACATGTTTTGTTAAATAACCTTTAAAACCCTTCACTATGTTTCTCTGAAGGTTTATATGTAAAATGTTTTCTCACTGTGACTTTATTTCAGAATTAAAAAAAAATTCCCTTGAAGTGATCAAAATATGTTTTGCAGATCTTATTTTAACATTTTGTTCTTTTTCTTTGCAGTCATTCCTACACTGGTCAGGACTACAGTGCACAGGGAAATGCTGGGAAGATTTCTTTGGATCAGATCGATTCTGTAAGCATCTCATCCTTTTAAACTTAGACCCTTGTAAGTGGAGGAAGCACAGATTTTCTTCAACCAAAGATTACTTTTGGTTGGGGAGATGGGAGAGAATGTTATTTCATTGCTTACCAATCATTTTTAGAAGTCTTGTGTGTTATACATGTTTTTTTTTTTGTAAATTATGAAAATACCAAATAATCATAAAATTATTTGTAGTCTGATAAAAATCGAATTTAATCAGTTTTCCAAAGGAGGAAATTCTTTTAAGTGATGATAGCTAAATAGTGTTTATGTGTTTAATACCATATACATTCAGAAAAGGAGAAATGGAAAATACTAGGTATATCAGTTTTCTAAAGCTCCCATAACAAAATACCAGTCTGGGTGCCTTAAACAACAGAAACTTAGTTTCTCACAGTTGTGGAGGCGAGAATTCCACACTCAAGCTGTCAGCAAATTTGATTTCTTCCGAGGCACGTCTCTGTGGTTTCTGGGTGGCCGCCTCCTCCCCGTTTCCTCACGTGGGCTTTGCCCTGTGGCCACTTCCGCTGCCTGGAAGGAAGTCAGTCACAGTCGACCAGGGCCCCACCCCCAGGACCTCATTTAACCGCAATTGCCTCTTGTCAGGCCCTGTCTCTGAGTTCAGTCTCATTCTGAGGTCGCGGGGTTAGGACTTGGGTGTTTGCATGTGAGAAGCATACAGTTTATTCTGCAACACTGAGTGCAGGCGCCTGTCCTCCTGTTGCCACTAGATGAGTGGACAGCTCATGTCTGCTTCACTTTTGGTTCCAGAGTAGAATGAAGAGTAGCACACTTTACTGCCCTTTTAATTTATTATTAAAATTATATTAATTTATAGGATTTCTCTTTAGTACATTTTAGCATGTCTACTTTACCCAAAAAGGGAAACTGAATCAGCCATAAATAATCTTTGTTTAGATAGTTACTAAATTATTTACAGTAAATTAAAAATACTCTGAGGTTTTGGAGTTCCCGTTGTGGCTCAGCGGTAACGAACCCGACTAGTATCTGTGAAGTCGCGGGTTCGATCCCTGGCCTTGCTGAGGCTTTGTTGTGGTGTAGGACACAGGCATGGCTCAGATCTGGTGTGGCTGTGGCGTAGGCCGGCAGCTACAGCTCTGCTTTGACCCCATCTGGGAACTTCCATATGCCATGGGTGCGGCCCTGAAAAGACAGAAGAAAAAAACAGCAAAACAAAAAAACAAACCAAACCAAAAAACCTGAGGTTTTAATGCTTGGAAATAAGAACTGTGATGGTGAGTAGGGAGAGACCCTGAGTCTTTAGAGACCAGAATGAATAGTTCATCTTGCTATTTGAAAAATTATAATCAGGTGCTTGCTATTAGTGTGTCTGTAGAAGTAACAGTAGAATTGCCCCTTAGATGGTTGGTTGAACTGGAGTTTCTTTATCCCCAAGGATGCCCCATCCCTTACTTTTCCTTAAGCAGTTGTTGCACCTCTCGCACCTGCCTCCCTGCTGTGTCATTTGTGTTTGTGTTATACTGTGAATGATTGGGAACTAATTCTGTTCCTGATTCCATCAGTGTTTTCCCGTTCATAATGGTTGGGTACCGGGGGGAAACCTAGAGGAATAGCCGTCAATGCTTGTGGCGAATATACACCGGAGCCATTGGTGACACACCGGCTGTTGTATTGTGGGTCCAGAGGGGAGTAAAGCAGAAGGTGCCCCTGCCCTCTCGGGCCTTACCTGAGGGAGGTAGACGAGGCAGAGGTACGAAGCCAGCAGCCGAGGTGTGAGTCTCTGAGGGCTTTGAGACCTCTCTGTGCCTCTACCTGAGGCCCTGGCCTCAGTGATGAAGGCGGACCTCGTCCTGCGGGACCTTTGTTGTCACCC
This sequence comes from Sus scrofa, assembly GCF_054392235.1. NCBI lineage: Eukaryota > Metazoa > Chordata > Mammalia > Artiodactyla > Suidae > Sus > Sus scrofa. The sequence continues at coordinate 36,946,091 of NC_139389.1, read as the reverse complement.
TCACAGCAGCGTGTCACCGCACACCCTTCCATGTCTCAGTTCGTCTCCACACGGTCCCTAGATTTTTCTGCTTTCCCTGCGGCCCTGCAGGTGGAGCTGCCCCCAGGCCCCATGTAGTGTGGGGTGAGCCCTTCACCGGCCCCGTCTGGCTTTACGTGTTTCTCTGCCTTTGCCGCGGCTCCAGCTCCTGTGGGACCAAGTGAGCACAGCACCCCGCCCCCAAGGGTTCTCCCCGATGCCGCCCCTCCCTCACTGGTGGTGCCTGTGGCGCCAGGTCGCAGCTCCTGCGGGGTCCCCAGCTCCCTCGGGGTCCCCAGCTGCTGCTGCGTCCACATCGATTCATCCCGCCCCTGCTGTGTAGTGTCTGCCTGTAAAGGTCCACAGTCTTTCCTGCCCCACTACAGCCAGTCCCAGCCCTGTCCTTTCATTTCCACTGCTGGGACTCCTGCCAAAGCCCCGCCCATGTCCCTCCTGCTTCATTCCTACCTCTGGGGAGTCTGTTCAGTGTGTAGCAGCCGAAGTTCTTGCCGTGTCCCAGCCCCTGTCGGCCTTCTGGGAACCCCTACTGGGTTTCCATCACCTCGGGTCTGAAACCCACACTCCTTCTGGTGGCCTCCAGTGTCCCCGTATCCTGGGCGTTCTCCTCCATCTTCTCCCTCACGGCCCCAGCCATGTGGCCTTCTTGCTGCCCCTTGAGCTTGCACCTCCATCCTTCTCAGAACTTTTGCTCGTGTTTCCTTTACTGGAACGGTGCTCCTGGGTCTTCATTCCACTGGAAGCCTACTTACACACCAGTCTCAGCAGCAGGCCCTGTCTGCGGAGGCTCCTGGGGCCCTTCTCCTCCTCACACTGAGCCCGTTGCTCTGTCTGCAGTGCTTTGGGAATTAGACATTGTGTTTCTCATTTACGCCTCTTTCCTTGCATGAGGATGTAAGTCTTCAAGGACTGGACTTTCAACATCTTTGTTCCCAGCTATTCCCCAGGCTGCGCACGTGGAATGTTTAGCAGATATTTGGCATTTGAATGATAAGGGGTGTTCAAGCAGTTGGGGAAAAGGAAGCTGAAGTTGAACCGAGTCTCCCCACCCCCTTCAGTTCTGTTTACTGGCTTATTTAAGTAAATTATTTCCAATTGAGATTTCCTCCATCCTGTATCTTCTTATTTCTTTCCCTATTTAGAGAGACCATTCTGTATTTCTCTTAGAATGGGTTTAGTATTGCTGTAGTCTTTTAGTTTTTGTTTGGAGAAATTCTTTATTTCTCCTTCTGTTTTAAATGACGTCCTTGCTGGGTAGATTATTCTGAGCTGCAAAATTTTTGCCTTTTAGAACTATGAATATATCTTGCTGCTCTCTTCTGGCCTGTAGTGTTTCTGTAGAGACATCAGCAGATAGCCTTATGGGGGTTCCCTTACAGTTAACACTTTGTGTTTCTCTTGCTGCCTTTAGAATCCTCTCTTTAACTTTTGTCATTTTTGTCATAATATGTCTTGGTGTGGGCCTGTTTGGGTTCAACTTGTTTGGGGCCCTCTGTGCTTTCCATATCTTGATACATGTTTCCTTTAGAATTTGGAAAGTGTTCAGCCATGATTTCTTCAAATAAATTTTCAATCCTCCTTTTCTTTTTCTTCTCCTTCTGGAACCCCTATTATGCGTAGATTGGGCCACTTTATATTATCCCATAGATCTCTTATATTGTTTTCATGTTTTTTCATTTGGTTTTCTGTCTGCTGTCCTGATTGGGTGATGTCCATTATTCTATCTTCCAAGTCACTAATTCGTTCCTCTGCTTCATTCATTCTGCTCTTCAGTGCCTTTAACTCAGCTTGCATCTCTGCAAATGAATTTTATAATTTTTCTTGGCTCCTCCTTACATTTTCTAGTTCCTTTCTAAAGTAATGTGCATTACTGTTCATATCTGCTCTTAATGCCTTCATATTCGCTTTTAATTCCTTCGGTATTTTCACTGTCCTTTTGAACTCGGTGTTTGTTAGATTGCAGAGGTCTGTTTTGTTATTTGCTCCTTCAGGTGAATTCTCCTGTTCTTTTAACTGGGAATGGTTCATGAGCTTCATTTTGCTTATATTTTTGTTATCCTGTGAGTTTAGGGAAAGCAACTACTGTCGTCTTGGAGGGCTATTGCTTGAGCACCCCTGGGTATTTTGTGAGGGCCTACTATTTGTTCATTTTTTTGGCCTGAGGGCTGCTTTTGGTTTGGATGCTTTCTGTCTCAGTGTGTGCAGGCTGAGGCGTGCTCTTGTATGGCCTGCACATGCCTCCAGGAAGATGGAGGCAGGGGACAGAGCTAGTAGCCAGTGCCTAGTTGCTGGGCCCTTGACGGTTCAAAGGACCCACAGGGAGGTGGCACAGGCTGCTCCTAGTTGCAGGGCCTGGGGAAGTGGCAGTGACCCTCAGGGAGGTGTAGGTGGCACCCAGGGTGTTTGGCAGTGGCAATAGCAGGGCATATGCATTCTCAGGAAAGTGAGAGCAATAACGGGTGGTGCTTGGTTGCAGTGCCCTCTGTGTGGACCCCTGAGGTGACTGCAGCCGCAGGTGGTGCCTGTTCACTGACCCCTAGTGGTGGCGGGCTATGCCCACCTCTCATGTCTGAGATGACTGAGTTTGCCCCTCCACTTGCAGACCACGCAAGAGGTGCTCTGCCACCTGTTCCCTGTGCAAGAGGTGTCCTGCTGCCTGAGAGTCCATGTGCTTGCTAAGAAAGATTCCTGTGGCCATCTGCCCCTCCTCCTCGTGCCCTCTCCACCAGTGGAGCCTCGCTTCTCCTGCAGGCCCAGACCTCCTCCCAGGTTCCCTCGGTTATGTTGTTCCACTCCCCAGCCCATGGCACATGGCTCCCTAGCCCCTCAGGCTGTCTCCACACTGCCAGCCCTAGTCTTCTCCCTGCAACTGACCTCTGGAGCCTGAGTCTTGGCACCCAGCTTCTGCCCAAGTGTCTCAGGCTGTGGTGTCTGGGGTGGTGGTACTGATGGTCTCTGTGGCTCTCCCTCTGCTTGCTGTCCTCAGTCCAGCTGCTGTGCTTTTCTCCTCGACTTTGAGGTCCCTCCTTTGCTGATCTCCCTGTCAGTTACCTGTGGGTTCCTTTCCTCTTTCACGGCTCCCTCTCCAGACTGCTGGTCTGGTCCTGATTCCTTTCTCTCTCTTTCTTTTCCTTCTGTTCTACCCAGTTATGTGGAGGGTTTCTTGCCCTTTATTTTTTTATTTTTTGTAATTTATTTTATTTTATTTTTTGTCTTTTTTTTTTGTCTTTTCTAGGGCTGCACCTGTGGCATATGGAGGTTCCCAGGCTAGGGGTCTAATTGGAGCTGTAGCTGCCGACCTATGCCAGAGCCACAGCAATGCGGGATCCAAACTGCATCTGCAACCTACACCACAGCTCACGGCAACGCCGGATCCTTAACCCCACCCTGAGCAAGGCCAGGGATCAAACCCGCAACCTCATGGTTCCTAGTCGGATTCGTTAACCACTGCGCCACGATGGAACTCCTCTTGCCCTTTTTGAAGCTTTAAGGTCTTCTACCAGCATTCAGTAGATGTTCTGTGTGAATTGTTCTACATGTTGATGGGTTTTTTTTTTTGATGTGTTTGTGGGAGAAGGTGAACATGATGTCTTACTCCTCCATCATCTTGATCCTCCTCCCCCCACCCGCTCACAAAATTCTATGATGATTGGTTTCCATGGTAATGCAATGATGCACATCTAGCCTTCCCTTGCACCTGCCACATTGTGAGTTGTTAGGTTCACTTTTGGTGACAGCAGAGGAGCTCTCACCTTTATACCTTGAGCGTTTGAAAATGGGAAAACCAGGAGTTCCTGTTGTGAATCCGACTAGGAACCATGAGGTTGCAGGTTTGATCCCTGACCTCACTCAGTGGGTTAAGGATCCGGCGTTGCCATGAGCTATGGTGTAGGTCACAAATGTGGCTCAGATCCAGCGTTGTTGTGGCTGTGGCATAGGCCAGCAGCTACAGCTCCGATTTGATCCCTAGCTGGGAGCCTTCATATGCCGTGGGCATGGCCCTAAAAAGACAAAAGCCAAAAAAAAAAAAAAAGAAAGAAAGAAAACGGGAAAACCGGATTCTTGTTCTGGGGATACGTTGATACTGATCTTCTAAATGCTGGTCCATCAATGGATGTTAATATTGACATAAAATATTATCTGATTCTTTATATTCACTGGGCTTTGCTTCCCTCCCTGTCACAGTGCTTCCACATCACTAACTGGTGCTGTGCTGGAACCTTATCACATGACTTATTGTATGAGTTTGTTTCTTTTCCTTCATGTAACCCAATTAAAGGGGAAAGTGATGTTTTTATTTTTATTTTTTATTTTTTTTGTTTTTTGTTTTTGCTTTTGCTTTTTAGGGCTGTATGTGTGGCATGTGGAAGTTCCCAGGCTAGGGTGAAATCAGAGCTGCAGCTGCCAGCACACCAGAGCCACAGCAACACCAGATCCTTAACCCACTGAGTGAGGCCAGGAATCAAACCTGCATCCTCAGGGATGGATTCATTACCGTTGAACCACAAGGGGAACTCCCATTGTTTTATTCATCTTGTTTCCCAAAACATCCAATAAATATTTGTTCTGTTACGTATAGTTGGAAAGTATTGTAACAGACATTGTGACAAACTACAGGTTCCTATTAAGGATGGTGACTGTTCATTGATGTTTTTGGAAGAGAAAATAATTTGGTAACAGCATGGAGTAACAGGCAGGGACCCATGAACTTGAGGGAGGTGGCTTTCCTGTAGTCCTCTGGGGGAGGCTGGAGGCCTGGCTGAACCTGGGTGGGGACAGAAAAGGTTAGACATTGTTGCTGGTCAGTAAATGAGGAGTGTGCAGCTGGCACTGCGGATTGAGGGGGGTGGGTGCAGAGGTGGAGGAGGGGTGGGGAGAGGGGTGGAGAGGCTTTCTCTTAGTGGTTAATTTCTTTAATGTGGTTATTTGAATTCACCTTTTGTGAACCACTTGTCATTTTTCTGTTTTACTTTGTATTTGGCCTATTTTAAAAGTTCATCTATTGTACTTTTCACCAATCATACTTTGAATCATTTATCCCAGGAAAATGAAATCTTAGGTTCACAGGAAAAGCCTGTACGTTCATTTATTTGAAATAGCTTCAGACTGGAAAAAACCCAAATATCATCCAACAAGTGAACAGTTGAACAAGTGGAGATACAGCCACACCATGGACTGTTACTCAGCAATGGAAAAGGAATGAGGAATTGATACCTGCAGCAAGTTAGATGAATTTTGCAAGAGTTATGCTGAGATAAAAAAAACCTGCTCAGAACATTAAACTATATGATTCTATTTATATAACACTCTTGATATGACAAAATTATAGAAGTGGAGAACAGATTAGTGGTTGGCAAGGGTTAGAGAATAGCAGGGGGCAGGGCAGGGGTGATAAAAAGGAAATATGGGGGGTCTTTGTGGTGGATGCATGAACCAAACATGGGATAAAATTACATAACATTAAATGCACAGACACACAGAAGTGAGCCGGGGGTGCCACTGAGAAGGTCTGAGAGTAGTGGGTTGTGTCAGTGTCCTCTTGGTTGTGATGAATATACTATAGTTTACCTTTGGGAGGAACTAGGTACAGGCATTTCTCTATTATTTCCTGTAACTGCACAGGAATCTAATGTTATCTCAAAAGAAAAATTTTAGAAAAAAATTTGAGAAATAAATTTTAATGATATTTTAGATATACTGGGTTAAATAAAACATACCGCTTTCATATGTAATCAGTATAAACGTATTAATAAGAAAAAGAGTTCATCTGTAATCACAGTAAAACAGTAATACTTCCTTACGGTTTTTGCTTTTATTCCAATTAGATTGAATTTATAATTTGCAAATTAGATTGATTTTGCAACATATGTTGTGGGGGACCCGATAAATCTACACATAACAAACCCTCTTTTATCTTGCAGCTCTCTACCAAATCCTTCCCGCCTTGCATGCGTCAGTTACACAGAGCCCTGCGGGAAAATCACCATCTTCGTCATGGGGGCCGCATGCAGTATGGGCTCTTCCTGAAGGGCATTGGTTTGACCTTGGAACAGGCGTTACAGTTCTGGAAGCAAGAATTTATCAAAGGAAAGATGGATCCAGACAAGGTAATTTTGAAAAATCGGAGCAGTCACTCAAATTTTAATTCGGTCCGAAGCCTGAAAAGTTTTTTTTCCTTTGTCTTTTGTCTTTCCAGGGCCGCACCCATGGCATATGGAGGTTCCCAGGCTAGGGGTCTAATTGGAGCTGTAGCCGCTGGCCTATGCCAGAGCCACTGCAACATAGGATCTTAGCTGCGTCTTTGAGCTACACCACAGGTCACGGCCACGCCAGATCCTTAACCCACTGATTGAGGTCAGGGATTGAACCCACAATCTCGTAGTTCCTAGTTGGATCCATTTCCGCTGCGCCACTACAGAAACTCCAGAAAAGTTTGTTTCTTGATATACTTGGAAATGAAGTTGAAAATTCTAAAAGATAATGTCTACAGTTTCATTTAGGTAAAGAGAAACTCATGTATTAATCCATTAGTTGCTAAACAAAAGATTGGGAAAGTAGATTAAATTTAAAGAGTAAGGTTGAGCCAGTGACGTGAGATACAGAGGAAGGCTTGACTGAGTCTTCCTGGTAGGGACACTGTCAGAGTCCTTGTAACTGAGTTTTCGTCACGCTGAGTTCCGTTTCCTGAGGGGTGTGTGTGCATGTGTGTAGATGTATATACACACGCACATATCATGTATTTTCAGGACCAGGAAATGTTGAGAACACATAAAGTGAAAACTGCTTAGAACACATTTTGTTGTATTGTGCAGAATCTTTGACAGAGAATTTTTCTTTCTTTTTTTTTTTACTCAATGAATTTTGTTACATTTATAGTTGTACAGTGATCATTGCAATCCAATTTTATAGCATTTCCACCTCAGACCCCCAGCCCATCCCATTCACCCCCCAGCCTATCTGTTTTGGAAACCATAAGTTTTTCTTTTTTTTGTCTTTTTGTCTTTTTGTTGTTGTTGTTGTTGTTGCTATTTCTTGGGCCGCTCCCGCGGCATATGGAGGTTCCCAGGCTAGGGGTTGAATCGGAGCTGTAGCCACCGGCCTACGCCAGAGCCACAGCAACTCGGGATCCGAGCCGCGTCTGCAACCTACACCACAGCTCACGGCAACGCCGGATCATTAACCCACTGAGCAAGGGCAGGGACCGAACCCGCAACCTCATGGTTCCTAGTTGGATTTGTTAACCACTGCACCACGACGGGAACTCCGGAAACCATAAGTTTTTCAAAGTCTATGAGTCCGTATCTATTCTGCAAAGGAGTTCACTGTGTCCTTTTTAGATTCCACATGTAGGTGATAGCATATCACATTGGTGTCTCACTGTCTGACTAACTTCACTTAGTTAGCACGATGATTTCTAGGTCCATCCATGTTGCTGCAAATGACATTATTTCATTCCTTTTTATGGCTGAGTAGTATTCCATTGTGTGTATGTACCACATCTTCTTTAGCCATTCCTCTTTTGATGGACATTGAGGTTGTTTCCATGTCTTGGCTATTGTAAATACTGCTGCAGTGAACATTGGGGTACATGTATCTCTTCTAGGCATGGTTTTCTCTGGATGGATGCCCTGGAGTGGGATTGCTGGATCAAGTGGTATTTCTATTTTTAGTTTTCTGAGGAATCTCCATACTGTTTTCCACAGTGGTTACACCTATTTACATTGCCATCAACAGTGTAATAGGGCTCCCTTTTCTCCATGCCCTCTCCAGCATTTAATGTTTGTAGACTTTTTGATGATGGGCATAATGGCCAGTGTAAAATGGTACCTCATAGTGGTTTTGATTTGCATTTCTTTAATAATTGGTGATGTCGAACATCTTTTCATTTGTTTTTTGTCCATCTGCATATCTTCTTTGGAGAATTGTCTGTTTAGATCTTTTGCCCATTTTCTTGATGGGGTTGTTTGTTTTTTTGGTATTGAGCTACAGGAGGTGTTTGTATATTTTGGAGATGAATCCCTTGTCAGTTGCTTCATTTGCAAATATTTTTTCTTGTTCTGTGGGTTGTGTTTTCATTTTGTTTAGGGTTTCCTTTGCTGTACAGAAACTTTTAAGTTTAATTAGTTTCCATTTGTTTATTTTTGTTTTTATTATCATTACTCTTAGGAGGTGGATCTGAGAAGATACTGCTCTGGTTTATGTTAGAGAGTGTTTGGCCTATGTTTTCCTTTAAGAGTTTTATAGTATTTGGTCTTACATTTAGGTCTTTAATCCATTTTGAGTTTATTTTTGCCTATGGTGTTAGGGAGTGTCCTAGTTTCATTCTTTTTTACATGTAGCTCTCCTGTTTTCCCAGCACCACTTATTAAAGGGACTGTCTTTTCTCCATTGTATATATTCTTGCCTCCTTTGTCACAGTTTAGTTGACCGTAGGTGTGTGGGTTCAGTTCTGTGCTTTCTATCCTGTCCCACTGATTTATATTTCTGTCTTTATGCCAGTACCATATGGTTTTGATGACTTTATTAGCTTTGTAGCATAGTCTGAAGCCAGGAAGCCTGATTCCTCCAGCTCCATTTTTCTTTCTCAAGATGTCTTTGGCTATTCTGGGTCTTTTGTGCTTCCGAACAAACTTTAAAATATTTTGTTCGAGTTCTGTGAAAAATGTCCTTGGTAATTTGGTAGGGATTGCATTGAATCTGTAGATTACCCTGGGTAGTATAGTCATTTTGATAATATTGATTCTTCTAGTCCAAGAGCATGGTATAATATATCTTTCCATTTGTTTGTGTCATCTTTGATTTCTTTCATCAGTCTCTTATAGTTTTCAGAGTACAAGTCTTTTGTCTCTTTTTTTTTTTTTTAATTTTCCCACTGTACAGCAAGGGGGTCAGGTTATCCTTACATGTATACATTGCAATTACAGTTTTTTCCCCCACCCTTTCTTCTGTTGCAACATGAGTATCTAGACATAGTTCTCAATGCTATTCAGCAGGATCTCCTTGTAAATCTATTCTAAGTTGTGTCTGATAAGCCCAAGCTCCCGATCCCTCCCACTCCCTCCCCCTCCCATCAGGCAACCACAAGTCTCTTCTCCAAGTCCATGATTTTCTTTTCTGAGGAGATGTTCATTTGTGCTGGATATTAGATTCCAGTTATAAGTGATATCATATGGTATTTGCCTTTGTCTTTCTGGCTCATTTCACTCAGTATGAGATTCTCTAGTTCCATCCATGTTGCTGCAAATGGCATTATGTCATCCTTTTTTTATGGCTGAGTAGTATTCCATTGTGTATATATATACCACATCTTCCGAATCCAGTCATCTGTCGATGGACATTTGGATTGTTTCCATGTCCTGGCTATTGTGAATAGTGCTGCAATGAACATGCGGGTGCATGTGTCTCTTTTAAGTAGAGCCTTGTCCGGATAGATGCCCAAGAGTGGGATTGCGGGGTCATATGGAAGTTCTATGTATAGATTTCTAAGGTATCTCCAAACTGTTCTCCATAGTGGCTATACCAGTTTACATTCCCACCAGCAGTGCAGGAGGGTTCCCTTTTCTCCACAGCCCCTCCAGCACTTGTTATTTGTGGATTTATTAATGATGGCCATTCTGACTGGTGTGAGGTGGTATCTCATGGTAGTTTTGATGTGCATTTCTCTTATAATCAGCGATGTTGAGCATTTTTTCATGTGTTTGTTGGCCATCTGTATATCTTCTTTGGAGAAATGTCTATTCAGGTCTTTTGCCCATTTTTCCATTGGGTGATTGGTTTTTTTGCTGTTGAGTTGTATAAGTTGCTTATATATTCTAGAGATTAAGCCCTTGTCCGTTGCATCATTTGAAACTATTTTCTCCCATTCTGTAAGTTGTCTTTTTGTTTTCTTTTTGGTTTCCTTTGCTGTGCAAAAGCTTTTCAGTTTGATGAGGTCCCATGGGTTTATTTTTGCTCTAATTTCTATTGCTTTGGGAGACTGACCTGAGAAAATATTCATGATGTTGATGTCAGAGAGTGTTTTGCCTATGTTTTCTTCTAGGAGTTTGATGGTGTCCTGTCGTATATTTAAGTCTTTCAGCCATTTGGAGTTTATTTTTGTGCATGGTGTGAGGGTGTGTTCTAGTTTCATTGCTTTGCATGCAGCTGTCCAGGTTTCCCAAGTCTTAGCCACAGCAATTAGACAAACAAAAGAAATAAAAGGCATCCATATAGGAAGAGAAGAGATCAAACTGTCACTGTATGCAGATGACATGATACTATACCTAGAAAACCCTAAGGACTCAACCCCAAAACTCCTTGAACTGATTAATAAATTCAGCAAAGTGGCAGGATATAAGATTAACATTCAGAAGTCAGTAGCATTTCTGTATACCAGCAATGAAACATTAGAAAAGGAATACAAAAATATGATACCTTTTAAAATTGTACCTCACAAAATCAAATACCTCGGAATACACCTGACCAAAGAGGTAAAGGACCTATATGCCGAGAACTATAAAACTTTAGTCAAAGAAATCAAAGAAGATGTAAAGAAATGGAAAGATATTCCATGTTCCTGGATTGGGAAAATCAATATTGTAAAAATGGCCATACTACCCAAATCAATCTACAGATTCAATGCAATCCCTATCAAATTACCCATGACATTTTTCACAGAACTAGAACAAACAATCCAAACATTTATATGGAACCACAAAAGACCCAGAATTGCCAAAGCAATCCTGAGAAACAAAAACCAAGCAGGAGGCATAACTTTCCCAGACTTCAAGAAATACTACAAAGCCACAGTCATCAAAACAGTGTGGTACTGGTATCAAAACAGACAGACAGACCAATGGAACAGAATAGAGAATCCGGAAATAAACCCTGACACCTATGCTCAATTAATCTTTGACAAGGGAGGCAAGAACATAAAATGGGAAAAGGAAAGTCTATTCTGCAAGTGTTGCTGGGAAACCTGGACAGTCTTTTGTCTCTTTAGGAAGGCTTATTGCTAGGTATTTTTATTCTTTTTGATGCAATGGTAAATGGGATTGTTCCCCTAATTTTCTTTCTGATCTTTCATTATTAATATGTAAATATTTCTGTGTATTAATTTTGTATCCTGCGACTTTGCCAAATTCATTGATGAGCTCTAACAGGTGTCTGGTAGCATCTTCAGGATTTTCTAGGTATAGTATCATATCATTTGCAAAGAGTTATAGTTTTTCTTCTTCCTTTCCAGTTTGGATTCCTTTTATTTCTTTTTCTTTTCTGATTGCCGTGGCTAGGACTTCCGAAACTAGGACTTCCAAAACTATGTCAAATAGTAGTGGCAAGAGTGGACATTCTTGTCTTGTTCATGATCTCAGCGAGATTTCTTTCAGCGTTTTACCACTGAGAATGATGTTAGCTCTGGGTTTGTCATATGTGGCCTTTATCATGTTGAGGTAGGTTCCCTCTATGCCCACTTTCTGAAGGGTTTTTATCAGAGAATTTTTCAATGGACACTTATCACCGTCAGCCTGAGAACTGCCTTTAAATCTGTTCATAGTTCTCAGATTCCCACTCTGTTCCTATTTCTCTTTCATATACTAGCTAATAACATTTTATTTTGAAGCTACAGTTTTTGGCCCCTCTGTACCATGGCACTGTGGTATGAGGTGAAGTTTTTTGTTTACTTCTTGGTTTGCTTCTTCCTAGGAAAGAGAAACTACAGAACAAAGAATGTTTACCAAGTACATTGTACAGTGATGCTTTACCATGTCCTGCATCAGTTTGCTAGGACTGCTCTAGGAAGATAGCATAGACCGGCTGCTGTAGACAGCACACCTGTACTCTCCAGGAGGCACGTCTGGCTTCTCCTGAAGCCTCTCTTGGCTTTCAGCTGCACCTTCCCAGCTGTGTCCCCTCTGTGTCCATGCCTCTTCCAGGACCCCAGAAGAGAGTCCCACCCTTATGCTCTCACTTAACCTCCATCACCTCTTTAAAGGTCCTGTCTCCCAACACATAAAGGTAGGACCTCAGCATCTGAATTTCAGGACATAGTTCAGTCCATCAGATGACTTTAGCTTTAGACTTAATGACGTGTTTAGCCTCTTTTATAGTATATTGTAAAAAACTCTTAAAATTTTTACAGATTTGTTTTTAAAACTGTCTTCATTGATTATTGTCCATAGGATCTTAAATTTATCACTGAATAATTTTCTTTAAATATAATTTTGAATAATTTTTATTAGACTGCTATTATACTTATTTTATTTTAAAGTAAGGCATCCTGATTACAGGAATACGACAAAGACAGAAAACTTTCCTATCATTTCCCCATTTAGGAATAATTGCTGTCAATATTTTAGCCTTTTTCTGTAGTCCAAATTGCTAGATATCATTGCATTTTTTCCCATTAAAATTGACATATTATCATTTTCCCAAGCTGTTGAATATTTTTTGAAAATATAATTTATGTTAGTTGCATGACAACACACCCTTGTAAAGTGATATAATTTGTTTAATCATCCACCCGTTAGTGAACGCTTGGTTGTGTCTGACTCTGTGCAGCTGATATCCTGAGCACATAAATCTCTGATTATGAGTCTGATTGTGCCCTCTGTATGTATTCACTAGGGAGTAAATTAATCTGGTGAGGAACTGTAAACAGTTGTGAAATTTGGGTACATGCCATGAAATGCTGCAAAGGCTTCAAATTAGATTTTCATCAAGCTATGTGAGAACCTTGCTGTCATTGACATCATTGTATATTATTACTTGGAAATGTTTTTCGATCTTTTTATTAGGAATTTGATATATTAAATAGGAAGGTGTATCAGGGCTCTTCAGAGAAACAGAATCAACAGAGTGTGTGTGTGTGTGTGTGTGTGTGTGTGTGTGCATGCGCGCGCGTGTGTGTGTACACCAAAAGAGGTAGATTACAAGGAATGGCTCATGTCGTGATGGAGGCTGGCAAGCCCCAAGGTCTGTGGGCAGCAGGCTGGGGACCCAGGAGGTGATAGCCGAGGTCTACCCTGAAGGACCTGCGGGTTTGATACCAGGAAGAGCCAGTATTGCAATTTGAGCATGGAAGCTGGAGAAAGGCCACGTGTGAGCTCACAGCAGGCAGGAGTAAGGAGCCTCTTACTCACAGGTGGGCAGGACCCACCCGGGGAGGGCATCCTGCTTCACTCCGTCTGCTGGTTCACAGGTTAACCTCATCCGGAAACACCCTCACAGACACACCCAGAATAACGTTTGACCCAAGGTCTGGACACCCTCATGGTAGAAAATTAAGCACCCCAGGAGACAGGTCCTTGTGAGCTGCGGGTTTGCGGTGAAGAGGGAGAAGTTGAGGTGTGTGTAGCCGGGTGTGTGCTCTGAGCTCGGCCGGAAGAGGGCTGTAGATGGGGAGCCTGTGCCTCCTTCACTGACCAGCTGCTTCTGGGTGTACTGGTGTGGCTCCCTGTTTTCCTCCATATTTAGTTATTTTTAAACCTATGTGTTTAAAAATTTTTTTCAAATGGGATTTTTATTTTACAATGTAAAAGTCATTTTCTTAAACAAATTATGGTAAAAGAAAATCAATAAATAATTTTTACCTTTCTAGTTAATATATAGCAGTCTGTGTTTTCATTAGCTTATTATTGATTATAGCAAATATAATATTCTGACTAAAAGTTTTAAGTTACACTTAAGATTTACTGTGTGTTGTTGCAGAGCCTGTTTTATAACTAAATGTTCATGTTTTCCTCAAGGATATCTTCTTACATATTTTTGCAGTGAAATGTAATTTAGTATCCCTTAGTTTCTGAGAATATTCTTGTCAACTTAATCACTGTACCTACTTGTTAAGTGGTACATTCAATTAAAAACACTCAAGAGGTGTAGGAACTGATTGCCTAAAATACTGTCTGCGGAGAATGGTTGCGGAGGATCTGTATTAGACATTTTTAGTAGGGCTCTGATGAAAAGACTTGGATGTTGAACCCAGGAAGCTTTTGGAAAATCACTCGTATTGAGTAGCTTGTTCCCTGACAGTGCAGGATAATTTGGGGGAAATTTTCAGTTTCTCCTTTATGTGGTTTCCCAGGTGACCACACATCTGATTCTTTCTGTGCTCAGGCCCTGGTGGAAACTTTCTCAGGTACATTGCTTTGTGTCTCTGGGTAGAAACCAGGGTACCCGGCCAGTGCTTTGTGGAGCAGGAAGCGATCGGTACCTCCAGGGCTTCTGAGCTGTGCTGTTGCCACTGCTGCTGCTGCTGCGTGCTGGGAACCGAACTTGCCTTTCCCACCTCCCTTCCAAAAATGACCCTCTGTTCCCTGGGAACTGACTTCTGAAGCAGAACTGAGTCTGGCTCGCATCTTCCTTTGCTTGGTTTGTTGCAGGCATTTATTTAGTTTTTTTGTTTGTTTGTCTGTTTTTAATACTTTGATTACTTTCCTGTCTAAGGTTGTATTTAATATTGGAGGGGAGTTTGTTGTCTGTATTTATTGACACAGTGATCTAAAACTGTATGCATTAGTTTTGTAACTGCCACCCAGAAGGTAAATGTTGACATAGCCTATTCCTGGATACCTTTTATTAAGGTCAAGCGTTATTTTTGTACCAGAGTCTACAGATTCTCCTTTTCTCTTACAGTCATTTTTGAATAGTGATAATGTGTTTGTGGAAGCAGCAGATGGTTTTGATGCTCACTGTTAGTCATTTTTTTATTAGGAGTTCCATGTACTTAGTCCTCCTCTATGTGTAACAGGTAGCCATCTGTCTATAAGATGCTTATGCAGGGTTGTTAGTTTGGTTTGGTTCATTTTCTATTCTTTTAAGACTGTTTTCAGGTGTTAATATTATGTAGAGGTGGCCCCTATCAGGCTCCTGGTCATGTGCTGCCAGCTTACGCTCTAATAATTTGGGGGACTTATCACTGCCTCATGTTTATTGTTTATTTATTATCTATCACGTACAATTAGAATGAAACTACATAGAAGTGGCGGCTTGTTCTTGTTCACTGCTGCGTGTTCAGGCACCTAGAACCTACCTGATTCATGGTAGGAACTCGTACCTGTTTATTTTATTTACTTATTTATTTAGTCTTTTGAGGACTGCACCCATGCGTATGGAAATTTCCCAGACTAGGGGTCAAATCAGAGCTATAGCCACAGGCCTACACTACAGCCACAGCAAGGCGGGATCCGAGCCGTGTCTGTGACGTACACCACAGCTCATAGCAACCCCAGATCCTTAACTAACTGAGCAGGGCAAGGGATCGAACCCACGTCCTCATGGGTACTCATTGGGTTCATTACCACTGAGCCATGATGGGAACTCCTGTACCTGTTTATTGAATGAGCTGAATAATAAATCCCCTAGAAATAAATACTCTGAGAACTAGGAGGTTTGACCTACTTTCCTCATATTCCTTCATGTAACTCACAGCATAGTCCCACACAGTTGCTTACTTGTTAATGTGCTGTCATTCCATTTATAGTGAACTTGAAGCTAAAGTAAATCAAGAATTTTAGTGTGACTTGAAATTTGTGATAGACGTTATTGATTTTATACATTAGAAGGGATTTTTTATCATTGCCTTTCCAAGGTGTCCACGAAGTTAAGAGCCCTTAAAGGTTATCAGAGCAGAGGGCAGGGCTTCTGGTTTATTTTCTTACACTTCATTTGTTTAGTAATTACAATTCTCTCTCTTTTTTCCTTTGCCGTATTAAGAATAGAATACTTGTAGTGATCTACTTTTCTTGAACTTTGTACATATCGTCTTTATAATTGTTATCAAATTGTAGCATTTATGTTTGCATGTGCATCATCACAGTGGATTTTGAGCTACTTGATTGCAAGGACTATGATTTTTCCACTCTGGGATTAGCACAAGACCTGGCAGCTATTAGAAGTTTGCTGGCTATGTGGTCTGTTCTGCCAGAGTTTTAAAAAGTGGCTTTCAGTATGAGAAAATAATTTATTACATTTTTCTTTTTAGGTAGAGGTATATTAATAGTCATTTTAGTAGCTAGCCAAATTTGTTGTCATCTGTGTATTTCTCTAAATCAGAATATAGGTTGGAGGGATATACAAGTGTATAAGAAGTGGTAACCAGTTATCATTATTTTAATTAATGTCCAGAAATACAGTATGTCCTCAGTTACTGATATTTAAATAATACATTAATCTAATTATGGCTCTTATTAAAAGTACGAAGACGTATATGTGTGTGCACGTGTGTGATGTACGTACACACTCCATCTGCTTTGTGCCCATCACTTGGCAGACTTGTATTGAGTATTGACCATGGGCAGGTGCCCTTCTCAAGATCCTGCAGTGAAGGTGCAGCCCCTACTTATGAGGTGTTAGGGCCTCCTGGACAGCAGACTTATTCAGTACACTCACGGCTGGGGTGGAGCTGGTCACAGGGCTCTGTGCAGTGGGGGAGCTAATGGGAGAACGTGCCTGAGTGAGGAGGTTATATTTGCCAGGTGAAGTTAGGGGTTCACCAAAAAAAGACAGGGTTCCACATGGAAGGGCAGCCTTATCAGAGGACCTTGGATGGGAGAGTGTAACCCATCTTAGGGGTGGTGGGATCCTGAACTGTGACTGTACTTGGGGCTCAAGATGATTCTGTGGGCATCACCAAAGATGGATGAATGGGTGGGCCAGTAGGAAGTGGTCTTGCTGAATAAACAACTGCCCACTAGGACCAGCTGTAAAGGGCCACTGGTTACTGTCATCTAGTTAAAGATGCGTAATTTCATAGCTTTGAGTATTTACTAAAATTGCGCGATGAATCTGGTTATGTTGTGAAGTTTACTGACAGAAAGAAAATGGTATGACTAGAGTTCCTATTTATATTCCTGCTTGGCTTAAAGGAATTTGCCATCTCTAAACATGGGTTTATATGGGCCAGCATTGATCTTTAGAAGCCTTTTGCTTTAAGATTTTAGTCTCTTTGGTCATAGGGAGAGTTGAGAGAGAGATGTAACTAGAAAACAGTTACACAGCATGATGGGGAAAAGAGGGGTATCACTGAGAGGCTCTGAAGTTCCTGGTGGAATCAGGTTAGGGAAAGTGCGCTGAAGACCAGGCTCGAATTGGGGTTTGAAGGAATTGATGACGTGGATTAGGAGAGATGGGAAAGCAAGGCCACACACAGGAGCACAGGAACAAGGAACCCGGGAGAGCGGCCAGGATGTTGCTTACTCTCCCGTTATTTGTTGTTTTTCTTCCATTATTTGTTGCTATTTGTTCACCCAATCTTCGGTTTTTGTCGCTTGTTTGGGTATTCAGCGATTTTTGGTTGTCATTTTTAAGTCTCTGCTTTCAACTTCTCTGTGGGCTTGACCTTGTCAGTATATTTTTATTTGGATGCGTATTATACTAGAGGGTAAGGGGTTTCAGTATTAACACATCAACCATTTCTAGAGAACATCCATTGTTATGAATGATCCTGTAGCAGACTAATTGCTTCAGGGCATACCTTACTCCCCAAACATTAGTTTCATAATGTAGGATTTTTATCTTAGATTTAATTGTATCAAGTATGAATGTTTATGATGTATTAAAAATTTAAAGCTTTTTCAGTTGCCCTTGTTGGTGGGGGTTGGGCATGTTTGCATTTAGGTGTCAGACGGGATTTTTTGGATTTGTGAATGATTCTATGAGAGATATTCACAGCTTCGAATGTCTTATTCCTTAAGTAATTTCTGAGATTCCTGAAATAAATGTACCTATGCTTTATGCATATAAAATATATTTAATTAACCATTGTACAGTCTCATGCACATTTTTCTTAGTTATGCTATTAATTTACATGCCAGTCTACCTGAGAAAAAGCCTCACTCTGTGTGCAAAAGATAAAATTAATCAAAGCTGTATTGAAAGCACGAAGGAACATACCACTAAAATACTCTTTCACGTGGAACTTGGCTATTAAATCACTTTAGCCACTAGCTTTATTAAGAATTAAATTGAACTAGATAATTTGTCTAATAAATTCAAAGGACTGTGTCCTCTTCCTCAGATCACTGGCAGCAGTGCTGCTCTGGATTTCTCGGACCCTGCCCCCTGGGATGTTAGTACATTATAGCTCAGGGACATGTTGTGTAGCTGAATTCCCGTCCCAGGGGGTTGTGCGCCAAGGTCTCCTCTGCTCTGAGTTGCTCTAATTGGGTCAGGCCACACTTGGCACATTCAACATGCTTCTTTGTCCTAGAATCCAGCTTCCATCGTGACTTAGAGCAGACCTGTGCCGTTAAACAGGGACCTCTAGGATTAAGTGTTTGGAAGGCAGGGTGTGCATGTATAAAATGTATTTACCATTAGGGTTTTTTTTGACCATACCTGAGGCATGCAGAAGTTCCCCAAGCCAGGGTTCAGGGATCGAACCTGTGCCACGGCAGCATCATTGCTGTATCCTTAACTCACTGAGCCACCAGGGAACTCCTGGGGTTCTTTTTAAGACCAGTAGTTCTCCCGCTTGGGCATCATGTGGGAATTTGTCAGAAATGCTGGCTCTGTGTCAGGCTCTGGAGGCGGGCCCTCAGCCCATGGGTCCCAGGCAGATTGAGAGCCCATGTTTTAGATGTTGCCGTACAGGGATCTGGAGTGGTCATTGGCCTAGCAAAACGGAGGCGTTGAAAATCTTCAGCTGTCTGTTCTCTGGTCCATTTCTGTTGGCAGCTTGAGTGTGAGCATGGGTATGGCTGCCCCTTTCCTGCTGCAGGTCAGGTACGAGCCAGCTCTACGGGCATGTGTGCACTGGACCTCTCCGCAGACGCACTGCTCCTGGGTGGGTCCTGAGCCCTGAGGATGCCTGGCTGGGCCTGGGCTCCTCAGAGTCGGTTGCCCTCATCTGTGAGTGGCTGCTTCTGTATACTCCATAGTGTTTACAAAGGTCATTTGAAATGTGCCACGTGACATGGAGACAGTGGGAAAGAGCTGCCACAGGGCACAGGTGTGGAGTCCGCTCTGTTCACACTCTCTCATCTGCTCTCCTACATTCTGCACCACAGATAAACTACAGTAGTATTTTGTAAACATTTTTAAGTGGAAAAATCCTCCTTCTAAGTGAAATCTCACACAGATCCCCCAACATGTAAAAGTAGATGAAGCTACAAATATGCTTGTTATGGGGGAACGGGAATCAGACTCCATCTTCCCCCCAGGTTTCTGCCCCTTTTGCTGCGGGGCTGAGAGCTCCCAAGAGCACAGCCTGAAGTGTATTCCATTAGTCTGCATGCTGCACGCTTCCTAAAGCAGATCTTCAGCCCCCGGTTCCCTCTTCCCCCACCTTCCTCTCCATTCCTTCACGTAACCTGATTAAAGTTAGGGTCACACAAAGCCTTGGCAAGTCAGCCCAAGTTCTACCTGTGGAAACTTTGCTGATTGCTCTGTGTCAGGCTAGCCTGTCCTTCCTGTGACCTGCTGGTTACTTACCCCAGCACCTGCTAGTTTCAGAGTCTTGCTCAGCCTTTACTGAGCCCTCAGCACATCAGGGATGTGGAACTGTAGAAATGGATCTATGTATCTATGGATGTACGTGTCATTACTGTCCACATGCTGCAGGGCATGGTAATTGGCTGTGGGGGAGTGAGTGAGGAACAGAGCTGGGGCGCTGAAGAATGGCTTGTAGGATGATTGTTACGGTGTGGGGACCCCCACCCCCCACGCTCCCTAAGAACAGCCACGGGCTCTGACTTCCCACTGTCGCCTGGCATGTGGCTTGGTGCCCGAGTGAAGGAGTGACTCTGAAGGGGTTGAGAGACCCACGGGTTGTAAGTCCGACTCCAGGTTGGTGAGCAGGTGTTGGAAGAAGCAGAGCTGGGGGCTTGTGCCTGCCACCCATCTGTTCAGTAAGGCAGGCAGGGAGCTGACATAGTAGAAGGGTGTGGTGCCACCAGGGCGCCAGGAGTGAGGAGACGAGGGTGGAAGACCCCCTTCCAGAACAGGCAGAGGAGCTCACCCCCAAGAAATACCAAGATCCAGAAGTGGCAGGACCATCCAGGGTGGCCATTTCCTGGGTGCCTCACGTGATTACTACTGTACACAGTCCTGGGAGCCAGGTATCATTTATTATTTACGTCTCCTTTACCTATGAGAAAACTGCTAGATCATAAATTTGCAATCTGCCAGGTCAGCACTGCTGTGTTGCGTCTCCAGAAGCCCTCGTGGCCTTCGAGCAGAAGCAGGGTGGCACCAGTAATCAGGTCTAGGAGCTCCAAGCCTCCTGATCAGACCCGAGTTAGAACCCCGGTCTGTTTTACCCCAGAGCCTGTGCTGGACCCCGTGCTCTCAGGAGGAAGGGTGGACGTGTTGTTCGGAAGATAGTGTGTCTGCCCAGCCATGTAAACGGAACAGGGGCTTAAACAGCTCTGTGTTTAATCACCAGGGCTTCCATCCTCATCATTATGAAGGGGCAGCAGTAATGCCTCCTGAAATGGCACAAAGAAACAAGAATATGCATGAAATACTGTGTAATTTATAAAGCACTAAACCAATATTAGTTAATAATCATTTTTAGAGGTTGATAAATGGGTTAGTCTGTAATCATTCACATTTTCCTGATGCATTTTATTTTTTTAATTTTTTTTTGTCTTTTTGCTATTTCTTTGTGCCGCTCCCGCGGCAAATGGAGGTTCCCAGGCTAGGGGTCGAATCGGAGCTGTAGCTGCCGGCCTACGCCAGAGCCACAGCAACGTGGGATCAGAGCTGCGTCTGCAGCCTACACCACAGCTCACGGCAACGCCGGATCGTTAACCCACTGAGCAAGGGCAGGGACCAAACCCACAACCTCATGGTTCCTAGTCGGATTCGTTAACCACTGCGCCACGACGGGAACTTCCTGATACATTTTAAACCTGTTAACTTATGGATACAAACCTTAACTAGTTTAATTGGTTATGTTTTTGGCTTTTCTTTCAAAGAAAACTTTGTTGTGCTTGAATATTCACATCAGCTATATTCTAGGAAAGTAATTTGAATGTAATTAAAAGTATTTCTTGTAAAAGTAGTCTAATCTTTGTCTGTGTTGTTCTTGAGTGGCAATTTTAGGTACCCTTAGCAGTTCCCCCATCTCTAGAATATATTTTTTAAAGTTTTATTGTATGAAATTTCTGTTATAGTCCCTCTTCTAAGTATTTTAATGTGAAATAAAGACACGTGAATGTTAAGGGTTTAACACTTACCTCCATGCCTCCCATTGCATGTGAAACACAAATTCTAGATAACACAGTACAATAATTAATATTTAAACACTGACTTGAGCAGTTGGACTTGCTTTCAGGAATTGTCAAAAGGCCAGTTAGTCATATCTTCAATTAAATTATGTGTTGAAGTTTATCATTAGAATAAAACAGGTGTGACTATCCAGCCTCCCAACACTGTTCTAGTTAAAAAGTGGCCTTAGTAATCATTGCTTTGGGGGTTCTTTTCCAAATGCTTTCAATTCTTAAACTATGAAAATGGAATAAAAAAGTAGAAGGCTTCAACTTTAACCATTCAGTCATTGTCTTATCAGTGATAGCTTCTGGATTATGTTATATGAAAATGACATTTTACTCAACATTTTAAAATGTAGGCTATTTGTTGTTAATATGTGCAGTGCTCTTAGAAGAAAATGACAGTAAGGAGGTACTAGTTTAAGGTTTCACAGAGTGTGTCTTTATTACCATGTCCTGGTTGTGAATTGTCTCCAGATAAACTGGGTGTGTTTAGTGTCCAAAATGGGCCAGGCTTCTGATGCTAGGAGGGTTTTCCTCTGGAAGATTTTTCAAGTTGGGAACCTCGAGGGGTTGGAATGCGGAGAAAGGTATATGCTTGGCTTTCTTCAACCCACAGTGTCTTTATTACCCATCGTGTGCCTATAAATCTTTCTTGATTTATTTTTTTCTTTTTCTTCTCTTTCTTTCTTTCTTTTTAGGGCCACACCTGCGGCATATGGAGGTTCTCAGGCTAGGGGTCCAATCAGAGCGGCAGCTGTTGGTATACATCACAGCAACTCGGGACCCGAGCCGTGTCTGTGACCTACATCACAGCTCGTGGCAATGCTGGATCCCCGTCCAACTGAGTGAGGCCAGGGATTGAACCCGCATCCTCATGAATACTAGTCAGATTCGTTTCTGCTGTACCATGATGGGAACTCCTGATTTATTTTTTTCTTGCTTTTGCTTTTAAAAAAGTTACTCGGCACTATCTTTCCAGATACTTTACCTGTGTAAAGTAGGGTCATTTTATTTTAAAGATAAGCAAATAGCTGTTTTGTACCTGTCAATGTGCATTTCTCTTTATCGTGAGAGATTGTGAGGTCCCAGGGTTGTGGGGGCTCAGTGGTGCAGTCGCTGTGTGCAGCTCAGTCGGAAAAGCAGGACTCCTAACAGGTGAGGTGCAGAGGGGTGTTGACTCAAGGGGACGTCTACACGTCCATGGTTTAGATGGACGGGAGCACCAGCTGTTAAGGGAAAGCAAGGCTTTTAATGAGAATGTAGGTTAGAGAAGAATGAAGCATTGAAGCTCAGGTTAAAACATATGAATGGTGAGGGTGCTATTGATGGGGTCCCTAAGAAGCAGTGCTTTTTGACTCAGAAGCCTTAGAATAGTCTTGTCATTTTCTTTTGTACTGTCCCAGATCTGCCTGAGCCAGCCTGCCTTTTCCCAGGCATCTGTGTGAAGGCTGTGTTTTATTTTTTAACAGATACTTATTGAGTATCTACTATGTTCCAGAACCTCTCCTTGATATCAGAGGTATAGCAGTGAACAAAGGAGACAAAAATATCAACCCCCTGGAGCTTATGTTCTGGTGGGGGAGAGACAGTAAATCATGTATTACTTGGTGATAGATGCTGTGGGAGACATTTTGCTGGGAGTAGTCAGGCCGTGTAGACTTGACTGGGAAGGTCAGGCTTGAAGAAGAGGTGACTTGTTTGCTGCAGCTTCAGTTTTTGCATAAGAGCTCTGGTGTGCACTGCTGTTTATCTGTCTTTGTGGCCTCTGAACGTCGTCACCCCTTTACGATGAAGGAGAACTGGCCCCATTTGCCCAGAAATAGCAAACCTGGCATCTTAAAGTCCCTGGCTGAGGGGTATGGTTCTCTGTAGGCTGAGTTACCACGTGGCCAGGTCCAGCCAGAGAGTCAGGGGTTGAGGAAGGGCCTGCAGGAGGCAGCGGGGCACCTTTCGGTGGTCACTGCGCCCCGGGCTCCACCAGGAGGGCAGCAGCTGCTTTTTGTTTGGGAGGGTGGTGGTTTACAATGGTCACTCTGGGACGACTGCCGGGTCTCCTGCCCATGGGCCTGTGATCCCCAGAGCCCAGTGGGATGAGTAAACTGGACTCTTCACCACGCCTGAGCCCGTGGTGTGGTCAAGGTGATTGTCCTCCAAAATCACAAGAGAATTGCTGCCTATCTTTTTATCCCCACTGGAAAGATAGCCAAAAGAGAAATGATTGATGCCCGCAGTGTGATCTGTGGTTCTTGGGCAAAATTAATCCTTTTAGTTATTGATACAATAATTAATAATTTTTCTTCACATCTTTGCACCTACAAAGGTCTTTTATTTGAGCCTTTTGTTTCTCTTTTTCCTTTGCATGGGTTAAGACTAACCATCCCTCACACTTTCTTAGCTCTGCAGTTAGATTCCTAAATGCCATCTTCACCTCTGAATCTTCACATGGATCTCAAAAAGGTCAACAGCGGTCATTACACACTGAAGTCCTAGGCCTGCCACTGGCAGGTCAGCGCTGTCACCATGCAAAGAATCCAGCCTTCTCTCTGCACAACTGTCTTTTCTGTTCCTTCCTTGGGCAGTTTTTAGTGAGAAGTTCACTGTAGAAATAAACCCTGTTTCCCATAGACTTGGAGAATAAACTCTCTGATGAAAATTTATCTCACGTGTTCTTGTGATACTAAAAACTCTGCAAATAAATTGTATTTTACCCTATTAGATTTATTTGGACAGTGCAGTGGAAAATATAGCACTGGTCGGAAAGAGTAAACATTCATCAAACACCACACCAGCCATTAGCTAGTGGTGTCAGGTGGGAGGGTGGTCAGGGCATGTGTCAAGGTGAAGTCACAGTGACATTTTCCTGGAAATGTGTGGGTTAAAGACATTTTTATTTCTTTAAATCTGGCAACTTAGATATAATGACAGTACTTTTAAACCCACTTAAAGATGAGTTATGCTTTCCACTTTGATGTTTTTAGGTTTTATCATAAATGCGATGTTTCTTTACTGACAGAGGGAAAAATGTATGTTGATTAATTCTTGCAGATATGAGTTTTATCACAATTATGCTTTTATTTCTACCCTCACTTGAAACCACTTGAAAATATATATTTGTAAAAACATAAATCTAGGACATGGTTATTTTATCAGTATATTTGAATATCAAATATTCACCAACAGAGATGATTTCACTCAAGGTAATTCAAGAGGAGATCATACATTATTTTTCCCGCTTTTCCAGGAAGTATCCTATTCTTTTTGTCTTTTGAGGTGGGCATGATTTCTGTTTTTTTTCCCCTAGTGTTACCTGGGCATTGGTTGCCCTTTCTTCTGGGGTGGCTGACGTGGACTTGCTGTGTAGGCCTTCCCTCTCCTTGCTTTGGGGTCTGGGCAGCCTCAGTCTTCAGTGATAATGTGGCTATAGAAGCACTTGGCCTGATCCTTGGAATTTCAAGGATGTTGTAAGGCTTAAGGCTTTTTCCTCTCCCCTGGTCCTGCCTCTGTATGGCTTTCAAAGACTTGCCTTGGCCACACGTAAGTTCAGGCAGGTGTGTCTACAGTTTCCGAATTCTTCCTGCAAAGACCTGAAGCCAGGGTGACTTCCAACAAGTACCTCATGGGAGGTGTTCTCCATCTCCTACTGTTGTTTTCCAGTCTGTGGGCCTTCTGGAATCGTGCAAAAAACAAAGACAAAAACAAACCAAAAAAAACCCTGTCTTAATGGCTCTTTCTGATAAGTCAACTCTTAAGCATTATTTTCACACAATTTTATGGTGATTATTATGTGCTACAGTTTTATGTATTTTAATTATTAACTTATTGATTGTTCCTTGAGGCCTTTTGCACGAAGGACTCAATTTGCATAATGCTGTGGTAATGCCATTTAATAACAACTGTATTATGTTTCATTTCAGCCAGTAGTGATAACTCCTTTTAGGGGAGTCCATGGCACATAGAGTTTACAAGAAAATATTGTTTTAAAAGCTGTCCTTTTGTTAAATTTAGATGTCCACATTCAAGGTCATTTATAAAGTTTATGTGATTTTTTTTTTTTTTAAAGATAATTTTAATCTGCCTGCAGGATGGGTGAGTTTATCGCCTGGAAAAAAAGGAGACATTGACTTTCTGATGGGGAGAGGATTCTGAATCATCACTGGACAGCTAGATGGAATTAATTTCAGTACCAGGGGGATGAATCAGAGTGAGTTTAAGCAGCTTTTGGTTGGAGACAAAGGAACCTTCCTATTGATCATCTGAGGCCAGGCTCCATGTTAGTCTTTTCCTAAGTATCTCAGCCAGTGGTGACCACCCACCCCACATCCCCTTTTATGTCAAGTAGGTTCTAAGTGTGTAAGTAGCAGAGGCTCTGCCACAAAGCTTTTCTCCTCTCCCCACCCTGATTGCAGGCATAGAAAGCTGTGCACCCAGTCTGTCCTTGGCATGCGTTCATTGGTTGAAAATGGTCCTTTTGTGTCAGGCTGTTAGTTTTCCTCATTACAAGTTCCAGAGTGTGCTCCTTTGTTTGTTGTTTATTTTCTTCTCTGTTCATAATTGAAATTAGCTGTAGTAATAAAGACCTCCTCTTCATGGACCATGTTGTCATTGTTTGAGGAACCCTTCCAGCCGATAATTTGTTCTCCTGACTGACCCTTGTCCTCAGACGGGTGGACCCTGAGTGCCAGGGTGAATGGCTTCTGGTGTTTTCTCTTTATAAAGATACACCAAACCCTAAAAGAGAACATTTTCT
The DNA here is from genome assembly GCF_054392235.1 of Sus scrofa. Lineage (NCBI taxonomy): Eukaryota > Metazoa > Chordata > Mammalia > Artiodactyla > Suidae > Sus > Sus scrofa. Next base: position 36,920,117 of record NC_139389.1, on the reverse strand, counting down.
ATCCTGTTTGTAGGGTTTATCAACAGTGAAGGAAGAAACAGCTGTTGGTAAGGGATATATTTAAGGTGGTTGATGGAGGCATATGAAATAAAAAAAAGTTACTCTTTTTCTTAGAAACGTATTTCATGTTTTAAATGGCTCTTAGAAAAGATGACTGAGAATACCCTTGCTGTCTCCTGGCATGGATGAGTCATTTGGAGTACCTTGTCGAAAGGCGGAATGTTAGCATTTGTTTAGTCCTGCAGGGTACCTGGCACTTTATGTGCATATTCGCAGTTAGTCTTCAGGAATTCTATGAGAGTGGGCACTGCTGTCATTGAATTTTGCAGAGACACCCTGAAGCTCAGTGACTTTCTTAGGAAGTGGAAGAGCTGAGGTTCACTGGATCTTTCTGTCTGTGGCATAGGCCGTACCCCAAGCACTAGGTCTCCTTTGATGGAATTGTCCTTTAGAAATTTCCTTTAGAAAGATGAGAACTAAAAACACTATAGAAAGAAATGGAGGACTAGATATTGCTCAACATCTGGGTAACTTTCCTGGGCCCTAAATTTAGCTGAGGAGGGGGAGAAAATTCTACGGTCCTCATTTTTAGGAAGAATTATAGTTTTATTATACTAGAAGAGTTTACATGTTCATAGTATTTAAAACCTCTAAGGACTGTGAGTGAAGAAATATGCTTAAGACATGACTTGTGGTCTCAAGGAATGTCTTCGGGCTGATATAACTTGTTTTCTTTCTTTCTTTTTTTTTTTGGCTTTTTAAGGCTGCACCCACAGCGCATGGAGGTTCCCAGGCTAGGAGTCCAATAGGCGCTATAGCCACCGGCCTACACCAGAGCCACAGCAACTCGGGATCCGAGCCACGTCTGCGACCTACACCACAGCTCATGGCAACGCCAGATCCTTAACCCGCTGCGCGAGGCCAGGGATCGAACCCGCAACCTCATGGTTCCTAGTTGGATTCGTTTCCTCTGCGCCATGACGGGAACTCCTTTTTTTGGTCTTTGTTTATTTATTTATTTATTTGGTCTAACTTCTGTCTTATTTTAACACAACTATTGAACTACCTTCCAGCTAATTACAAGCTTTTGGAGGGGTAAAGACTGTTTTTGTTTTGTTTTGTTTTTAAGGTTAAATTTGAGTAACATTTGTTGGATTTTTAGAAATCTTTCACATACCTTACTAAAGAAAACACTGTCCTCTTGAGCATTTCAGCTTGATTTGAAGGCAGTGTGATCTGACCGGGAGAACGCAGGCTTGGGGATCAGACCAGAGCTCAGATGCATCTTGTGACTATTAGCCGTGTGACTTCTATATGTCAGCATCACCCAGGTCAGTTTTCTCGGCCCTCAAATAATGAGGTGATGGGATTACGTGGCAGCACTGTTGGTGTGCTGCTTATTAGCAGTGTCTGATATATAGGAGATCCTCAGTCACATGTTCTCCCTTTAGTCCTCATTTAACGTGAGGTTGAAAGTGGTAAGCACAGCATCTGGTCAGGCCTGGGAGTGAGGTACCCACCCAAGGCGCTCAGGGAGGTTGATATTCACATTGACCCTGAACTATGGTAGGATCTGGACGTATGGAATTGGGACTTGGGGATTCCATGTAAAAGCTGTTGGTCACATAAAGTAGGACCTTTTAAACTGTGGTTTGGCCGAAGACACAGCTTACTCCTCAAATGGATGGAAGTCTGACCCTGAACCTCCTGAAAAGCTGAGTGCATGTTACTAGGTCTCAGTGAATGTGTTCTTGCTGAACTCTGAGAAGTTACAGGCTGGTTTCACTGCTATCTGGTGGTCTTTACAGGGAGAGAGATTAGAAGATCTGAGTGAATGATTGCCTGGTACACGTGCTGTATCTTTCCTCAGAATGTCGAGCAGGTTGGTGGTGAGTGTGCCGAGGTGAAATCAGCTCAGAATTCAGTCTTCTAACGAGTGCAAAAAGGCTGACCTTTAGGCACTCACTTAAAGGTACCTTTTGATCCACAGGTGATTTAGGCCAGTGCCTCTCACATTTTTCATGTTTATCAGACACGTTTGCATACTTGAATCTTGGATGGCAGGAGGGAAGGTTCTGGGTGACACCTTTCCTTGGCTGTGCCTGTGCTTTCTTGCAGCAAGTTGTGCCTCTCAAAAAAGGTCCTATCTGATCGATGTCTTTAGTTGCAGCAAAGATGAATTTGATCAGAATTTAAAGAAGTTCAGAAGAGTTCATAGGATACTTGATGGGCTCGATCCTGGACAGCACAGACACTCAGCATTTCTAAGGCAGTATTACTCTTTTTCGAGGGATTAGCGCCCTGGGACACAGCATAGTCCTTTTTGTAAGAAAAATCTATGCTGACTCCCTGGCTGAACTCATCCCTTTTTAATGTATCTCTCCAGCCGGCTTTCTCCCTGAGCTCTCCATCCTGACATCCAAGTGCCTGCTTATGGTCTAGATTCTAGACGATACCAACTCTGTAATACTTGAAGCATCTCGAGCTTCAGCTCTGCAGAAGTGAGCCCCTGGCCCACCACCTGCCCCAAAGCAGCTCCTCCAGGCATTTCCGTCCCAGACAGGGGCAGTTCTGTTCTCTAAGTCTCTTGGATCAGAAACCTTGATGCAGAACCTTTGACTCGTTCTTTCTCTCATACGTGCACTCTCAGCAGATCCTTTGGCCCAAGCTTGAAAGTACATCATTCTGTACCATCCCTGCTGCTAGGGGCTGGTCCACGCACACTGTCACCATCTCTCACTTGAAGAATTGCAGCAGCTTCCTAATGCTCTGCCAGCTCTTGTCTCAGATTTGATCAGTGTTGCTAGAGCAGAGGAAAGGAGGGCTGCTGTTTGGGCCAGCATTTTCTCTAAAAGCAATTTAAAATTCCTTCCAGCCTATGGACAAAATTTCTATGAATACCCCATAAGAGTATCATGCCCCAGATTTTGAGCTGAGTGCTTTCCCCCTGTGTGTTGTTGACTGTAAGAGCATCTCAGTATGGCCCCTGTGAATGTCTGACTTTGAGTTGAACAGCCTTTTGACTGCTGCGTTTTGGACCTTAAATATATGATTAATCTTAAAATAATGTGAGTATTATGTACTGCACTCACTACCAAAAGCGTGCTGAACCTAGTCTCATCTGCTGAGTGATTTGGAGCTACAGCCTAGCCGAGGAAGTGCTGGTTAGTGGAGATTTCTGGTTGAGTCAGGGCCAGAAAAAACTGCTCACTCTCTCATATTAAAGATAGTTTATTAAATCTTTCTGGTTAGTTTTTCCTGTGAGATTTGGGGCATCTGGGCATCTGTGGTGTGATGGTGCATTTTGTTGTGGAATCTCTAGCTTGGATGCTGACTAGCGGGTTTTATATATCACTTAAAAAAAGTTCAGTAATTGAATTGTGCAGGTATTTTATTTGAATTGTATATGCCTTAACTTTTAAATTTTATATTTATTTCCCAACGTGTAGACCTGAGGCCCTTTCTGGTTTAGTGGCACAGTTAAAGATACTAATGAGAATGTCTTTGGGACATAATTATGTAGATTTACAGGAGTGATGTCGTTTTAATTATGCCCTTTAGCGAGTGTGCTTGCATATTAAACCCACTCATGTCTCTGTATATTTCCTTCTGAAACTTTGCTTCTCTCAGGCCTTAAATTACTAATCAGCTCATGGGTGTACCGAAGGTTATGTAGGCTACATTGAAGACTGCCAAAGAATGTGTTTAAACTATTAATCCAAAGTATATAGAAGTGCTAGAAAAAATGGCCCATGGGTTTATAGTTTTTTTTTTTTTTTTGGTCTTTTTGCCATTTCTTGGGCCGCTTCCTTGGCATATCGAGGTTCCCAGGCTAGGGGTCTAATTGGAGCTGTAGCTGCTGGCCTACGCCCGAGCCACAGCAATGCAGGATCCGAGCCGCATCTGCAACCTACACCACAGCTCACGGCAACGCCGGATCGTCAACCCACTGAGCAAGGGCAGGGATCGAACCCACAACCTCATGGTTCCTAGTCGGATTCGTTAACCACTGCGCCACGACGGGAACTCCAGGGTTTATAGTTTTATTTGCTGGATTTGTTAAGGAGAAATTCCAGCATCATATGTCTGAGCTTCCTCCTTTCTTCCTTCCCTGAATAGAAACACCCTTTGGGTGTAATGCATAGAAATCTTGGGTTATTTTATTTTATTAATTTATAGGGCCACACTTGCGGCATATGGAAGTTCCCAGGCTAGGGGTCAAATCAGAGCTACAGCTCCTGGCCTGTGCCACTGCCCTAGCAATGCCACATCGGAGCCACGTCTGTGACCTACAGTACAGCTGACAGCAACGCTGGATCCTTAACCCACTAAGCATTGCCAGGGATGGAAACCACATCCTCATGGGTACTAGTTGGGTTCGTTTCTGCTTAGCCACAAGGAAACTCCATTGGGTTATTTTATTAAACCCAGTGGAGTAAAGTAATAATAACAATTAATAGTAATACTTTTTCTTTATGTTTTAAATGTTTTTTCACATCTTTGCTTCTTTGGCTTGTTTACTTTCATTGTAAGCTTCTAGATTGACCGAGAAGTAACCACCTTGAAGCTCTCAAATGATTTATTCACTTTTGGAACAAAAGTATGAGGCTGCCTAAACCCCACTTTGAGGGTAGTTTTGTTATTATTTGTTGAGAATCTAAAATCTGGGCAATTCTTGGTAAATTTTAAGGAAAAAGGCTCTAAAATTTTTTAATGCTCTATTTCCTGTCTGAGAGGCAGTGAAGTTAGAATTTAGAAGAGGAGTAAGTGCACTTTGTTCACAGGGAGAGAGTAAATGTCTGTGGCTCTGTGGACCATTGGCTCCGTTGCACCTGCTCTGATGTCATGTGGAGCCTGGGATTAGCCGTTGGCGATATCCAGACAAATGGGTGATACATTAAAATGATGTTGTTGCCAGTTGTCTGGATCTGGCCCGGGAGCCAGGCGTAGTTTGCAGACTCCTACTTTATAACTTGGATTCTTTAATCTTTTTTCTTTATTCATTTTGTAGACTGTCATTCATCAAATACCTGATAATGTGTTTTAGCTACTTTTATGTACTTTCTGTAAAAAAGTTTTTTTTTTTTTTCTTTTAACAGCCACACCCAAGGCATATGGAAGTGCCTGCACCAGAGCCACAGCAACGTGAGATCCGAGCTGTGTCTGCCACCTACACCACAGCTCACAGCAACGCTAGATCCTTCACCCACTGAATGAGGCCAGGGATCAAACCTGTGTCCTCACAGACACTATGTCAGGTTCTTAACCCACTGAGCCATAACAGGAACTCCTACTCTTATATACGGATTTTTTTTTTTTTATAAGATTTTTATTTTTGCTATTATACTTGATACAATGTTCTGTCAATTTCTGCTGTACAGCAAAGTGACCCAGTCACACACATATATACATTCCTTTTCTCACATTGTCCTCCTTCATGTTCCATCACAAGTGACTAGATATATAGTTCCCTGTGCTGTACAGCAGGACCTCATTGCTTATCCATTGCAAATGCAATAGTTTGCATCTACTAACCCCAAACTCCCAGTCCATCCAACTCCCTCCCCCTCCCCCTTGGCAACCACAGATCTGTTCTCCATGCCCATGAGTTTGTTTCTGTTCTGTAGATAAGTTCTTTGTGCTGTATATTAGATTCCACATGTAAGTGATATCATATGGTATTTGTCTTTCTCTGTCTGACTTTCTTTACTTAGTATGAGTCTCTAGTTCCATCCACGTTGCTGCAAATGTCATTATTTTGTTCTTTTTTATGGCTGAGTAGTATTCCATTGTTAACATGTATCACATCTTCTTAATCCATTCATTTGTTGATGGATATTTAGGTTGTTTCCATGTCTTGACTATTGTGATCTGTGTTGTAGTGAACACAGGGGTGCATGTATCTTTTTCAAAAAGTTTGTCCAGATCTAGGCCCAGGAGTGGTTATTGCTGGGTCATATGGTAGGTCTATATTTAGTTTTCTGAGGTACCTCCATACCGTTTTCCATAGTGTTTTACCCATTTACATTCCCATCAACAGTGAAGGAGGGTACCCTTTTCTCCACACCCTCTCCAACATTTGTTAGTTGTTGACTTGTTGATGATGGTCATTCTGACCTCTGACCAGTGTGAGGTGGTACCTCATTCATTTGCATTTCTCTAGTATTTAGTGATGTTGAGCATTTTTTCATATGCCTCTTGGCCATCTGTATATCTTCTTTGGAAAAATGTCTATTCAGGTCTCCTGCCCATTTTTTGTTTTCTTTTTTTTTGTTGTTTTTTTAGGGCCGCACCTGTGGCATATGGAGGTTCTCAGGCTAGGGGTCAAATCAGAGCTGCAGGAGTTCCCATTGTGGCGCAGTGGTTAACAAATCCGACTAGGAACCATGAGGTTGCGGGTTCGGTCCCTGCCCTTGCTCAGTGGGTTAACGATCCGGCGTCACCGTGAGCTGTGGTGTAGGTTGCAGACGCGGCTCGGATCCCGCGTTGCTGTGGCTCTGGCGTAGGCCGGTGGCTGCAGCTCCGATTGGACCCCTAGCCTGGGACCCTCCATATGCCGCGGGAGCGGCCCAAGAAATGGCAAAAAGAAAAAAAGACAAAAAAAAAAAAAAAAAAAAAAATCAGAGCTGCAGCCACTGGCTGCAGTTTAGAGCAATGCTGGGTCTAAGCTGTGTCTGAAACCTACCCCACAGCTCAAGGCAACACCAGCTCCTTAACCCACTGAGCGAGGCCAGGGATTGAACCCACATCCTCATGGATGCTAGTTGGGTTTATTAACCATTGAGCCAGGACAGGAACTCCTGCCTATTTTTCAATTGTGTTGTTTGTTTGTTTGTTGTTGAGTTGTATAAGTTGTTTGCATATTTTAGAGATTAAGCCCTTATCAGTTGCATCATTTGAAACTATTTTCTCCCATTCTATAGGTTGTCTTTTTGTATTTTTTATGGTTTCCTTTGCTGTGCAGAAGCCTGTCAGTTTGATTAGGTCCCATTGGTTTATTATTAATTTTTTTCTTTATTTCTGTTGCCTTGGAAGACTGACCAAAGAAAACATTAGTACAGTTGATGTCGGAGAATGTTTTGCCTGTGTTCTCTTCTAGGAGTTTGATGGTGTCTTGTCTTACATTTAAGTCTTTAAGGCATTTTGAGTTTCTTTTTGTGCATGGTGTGAGGATGTGTTCTAGTTTCATTGATTTACATGTGGCTGTCCAGTTTTCTTGCACCATTTGCTGAAGAGACTATCTTTTTCCCATTTTATATTCTTGCTTCCTTTGTCAAAGATTAATCGACCATAGGTGTCTGGGTTTATTTCTGGGTTCTCTATTCTGTTCCACTGGTCTGTCTCTCTGTTTTTGTACCAGTACCACACTGTCTTGATTACTACAGTTTTGTAATATTATCTGAAGTCTTGGAGAGTTGTGCTATGCTCAATGCTTGGTTTTTATTCCTCACGATTGCTTTGACAATTCTGGGTCTTTTATGGTTTTATATAAATCTTTGGATTGTTCGTTCTATTGTTCTGAAAAATGTTGTGGATAATTTAATAGCGATTGCACTGAACGTGTATTTTGCTTTTGTTAGCATGGCCGTTTTTACGATACTAATTCTTCCGATCTAGGACCATGGAATATCTTTCCATTTCTTTGAATCCTCTTTAATTCCCTTGAGTAATATTTTATAGTTCTTAGCATATAAGTCTTTCACCTCCTTGGTCAGATTTATTCCTGGGTATTTTAATTTTTTAGAGCATGATTTTAAAAGGTAATGTATTTTTATAATACTTTTCTAATATTTCATTGTTAGTATAAAGAAATGCAACTGATTTCTGAATGTTAACCTTGTAATTCTACTTTGCTGAATTCACTGATCAAGTAGTTTTTGAGTGGGGTCCTTAGCGTTTTCTATATATAGTATCGTCATCAGCATAGAGTGACAATTTTACCTCTTTCCTTCCAATTTGGATAACTTTTATTTCTTTCGTTTGTCCGATTTTTGTGGCTAGGACTTCCAATACTATGTTGAATAAAAGTGGTAAGAGTGGACCTCCTTGTCTTATTCTAAATTTTAGCAGGAAGGCTTTCAACTTTTCTCTGCTGAATATTGTATTGGCTGTGGATTTGTCATAAATGGCTTTTATTATGTTAAGGTATGTTCACCAAAACCCACTTTGGTAAGAGTTTTTATTATGAATGGATGTTGGATTTTGTCAAAAAAAAATTTTTTTTCCTGCATCTATTGAGATGATCATGTGATTTTTGACTTTTCTTTTGTTAATGTGGTTTATGACATTGATTGATGTGGTGTTGACGTTGATTGATTTGCTTATGTTGAACCATCATTGTGAACTTGGGATGAATTCCACTTGGTCGTGGTGTATGGTCTTTTTTATATGTTGGATTCAGTTGGCTAAAATTTTGTTGAGAAGTTTTGCGTCCGTATTCATCAAAGATATTGGCCTCTAATTTTCTTTTCTGGTAGTATCCTTGCCTGGTTTTGGTATTAAGGTGATGGTGGCTTCACAGAATGTCTTTGGGAATGTTCTGTCTTCTTCAACCTTTTGGAAAAGTTTAAGAAGAGTGGGTATAAATTCTGGCTTCACAGGTGAATTCTACCGAACATACAAAGCAGAACTTAGACTCATCCTTCTTATATACTTTCAATCGGTGATCATCACAGTGGCCTATGTCACATGTGGAGAAAATACTTCTCAAAATTTTTACATTGTGGAAGATTTCAAACTTGAAGAAGCACAAATCCGCATATGCTGATTTGCAGCCAATGACCCTGGCTGGGATGTAGAGAGGAGGCTGTGGTAAGAGCTAGGTGGGTCTGGCCTGGCTTAAACTCTGTTCCAGATGCACAGGGAAAACCAACTGGTTTGGGGTCTCTGCCATTGCCTCTAAGTCCCAATGGGACTTTTCCCCCTAAGGTTGCTAATTGAAGAGAAAAAACTATAAATAAATAATTTTTTTGATGTGTCTTGAAAAAAAAATCAAACAATTATTATATTGTGTTAATTTATCATTTTTTCCTTTATATTTCCGCTGAAGTATTTTAAGGCAAGTTCTATATTATGTCATGTGATGCCTTCCTACTTTAGTATGTATCTCTAGAAAATAAGGACATTTTGTTACATAACTATAATACCATTATCCACCACTTGGCATGAACAATAACATCTAACTTCTAAGCCATGTTGGAATTTCCCCAATTGCCTAAAAAATACACATTTTTAACGTCTGATTTGTTTGAACCAGGGTCTACATATGTTGTCTCATAAATCTCTTTTAGTGATCCATTATTTACTTTCCTTTTTACTTGTTTTATGTCTATAACTTGTTGAAGAAATGAACTAGTTGTTTGATAGAATGTTTCACATTCTGGATTTATTTGTTTGCTTCCTGTGGTATCATTTAATTTGTCACCATTTTTCCTATAAATGGAGTTAGCTGGAAAAACTTTTGTAAATTCAGGTTCAACCATTTTTTTGGCAAGAGTCCTTCATAAGCAGTTTTTTGTTTTCATGTTGTTTCTCATTTGGAGGCATGCTAGCCCGAGCCTTCCATTGTAATGTTCCCTATAACTTTTCATCTAATGGTTTTATCCATTGAGTATCCATTGATTTCCCAAATCAATTACCTTGTTTTCATTTCTACATTTATTAGCTGGAATTCTGTAAAGAGCATTTCCACCTCTCTTGGGTATTTGTTTCAAATAAGGAAGATTGTATTTTTTAATCTCAATTTAGAGTTTGGGATCGAGTCTCAAAAAAGTTAAATGAATGGCCTTAAGTCAAAACCCACTAACCCAAATAGCACAGAATCAAACTGCACGTTTAGATACCAGTTCTGGTTGACTCCGGTATAGTATAACGGGAGCCAGTGGCCGACATGGTGAGAATTCTAATTGATTCAGAAGTGAAATAGTGAGAAAGAAGGTGGTTCCTCCTTCCCCTATCTGTCCCTCACCCCCAGTAAATTTAGGAAAGAGCAGTGGGTTTATCTGATAAACTAGAGGTAGTTTTCCAGCCTTCGAGTGCTTGGAATTCAGATTGCTTGGGTTCATAGTCCTGCTCTGCCACTTAGCAGCTGTGACCTGACTTTTGGCAGTTTTCTTGTCTGCACAATGAGCATCCTAACAGTGTCTGCCTTGAAGGGTTGTTGTGAGGATTAAGTGAAGTTGATATAAGGAAAGGGTTTAGAACAGTGCCTTGCATATAATAAGCACTCCATACCATAGTTTAGCTTTTCAGAACTAAAACTGTTCTACAGTTACATTTTAAATTCTACTGGCTATCCAAACCAAGTATTTGAAGAATGCGGTAATTGTTAGGAAAACAATGTTATGCTGTGCTGTTGATGTTTCCATACGGTCGTCGATCAGAATTCAGATGGTCTTATTTTGCAGCCCTGAGAAATAGCATGTTGGAACTGGTTGCCGCATTTCTACCACAGCTGCAACCTCAGAGAAATGTAGTTTTACCCTTCTAGTTATATACCTAGGGTTATTTAGTGAATTTATGGATAGTGGTTGAAGAGGTGTATGTTATCTGAATGGTCTGCATTTTAGATATTTTATATTTGAATTTCTTAATGTGAAGAATATTTCTTTTTGAAGACTTAAAAGCTTTTCTCTGAGCACAGTAGGAAAAGCTGTCACTTGTCATATTTTCAGCAGGATGTAAGATGCTTATTGTACAGTGTGTGGAAAAAGCAAAATGCGCTCTGCCCCACCCCCGGCTTCCATTACCTACGTTTCTACTTGCTAGAGCTACAGGTGGTATCACTATGTATAAGTTATATTTATAATCACATCTTAGTTCTGTTGGGATTTTTAAAGACGAATTTTAAAAGATCCTTTTAGCAGAGTGTTTTACATCATTTTTAAAGCAGTGGAAATCCTAATTCTGTTTTTCAAGAGCTACTGAAGGGAATCTCCTTATACCTTTATCATTTTGCATTATTTTCTTTGGTTCACTTTGTAAGGCTGGGTTGAAGGTGTCTGTATGCGTTTGATTTGCTCATAGACTGTTCCTCTCTGTTCACAGCCACTTCTTCTCCAATTTTTCACACGATATTATGACAGGTTTTTCACTGTTTCTTTCTTGAGTTGCCAAGGATCTTTTGAGCCATATTCAAGAGGGCAGTTTTGCTATAGATATGTGCCACACCTCATTTAAATTTGTTCTGAGTATTTGAAAGTGCTTTCTGTATGGCCACGTGAGTCAGAATGGGTGCAGTGGTCTGATTTTCTACATGTGTACTAGGCAGTCATGTCTGTTTGTGACCACTGATGTCACTGTTGCCAAATGCAGCGAGGACCTTGGTGTGGTTCTTGCAGAGATACAGTTCTTTGTATCACGTCCATGAGGTGGCGTCCCCCCAGCCTGAAGCCAGGAGAGACACCACACCCAGAGCTGCAGGTGTGTGGGCCCATGTTAAATTCTATGAAAAGACAAAACAAAACCCTGTTTGTTCCTGAAACTAGCTTTTTAGTATTTTCTGTTTACTGTATGCCCCAGAATGTCTGTATTTGTGAATGGAATGCCATTACAGAAAGTTCTGATAGAATACACTTAGGAGCAGTAACTGTAGCTTTTAAATGTTGATGGTTTTGACTTTCAAATAAAGGAACATGTTTATAAATGTCTATTCTTACAAGAATTTTAAGGGAATAGTAAAAATGGCATGCAAGCGTGTGCGTGCACGTGCAGATCAAGGAGCTCTCGGTCTTCAAGGGCAGGCCGGGGGTGGGGGTGGGGGTCCCAAGGAGGCCTGGGTCTGGAGGCAAAGGTCACAGAGCTGGCCCCTGCCTTTGCATGGGGAGTCCTGGGCCTGTTTTCTCCTCTACAAAACGGAGGAACTAAGACCTGCTTTTTCAGTGAGGGTCAGGGGTGAAGCAGGTTTCTTAAAGTGAGAATTCTGACATGCAGGTTGCTAGAGCAAAAGGTTAGGATGAGCTGAACAGGTCGTGAAGGAGGGCGGTGATGGTTGTGTGGGTCTGTTAAGGTTTGTCGTGGTTCATTTTATGATCTTGGTCAGGAAAGCTGCCCTCCCCCTGATTCCCCACCCCCCACCCTCTTCGGTGTCCTCATCTCTGTGTCCAGTTTGCACTGGTTCTGAGGAGCACCGATTGTGTGCAGAGCAACTCGGGATCCAAGCTGTGTCTGCGACCTACACCACAGCTCATGGCGACACTGGATCCTTAACCCACTGAGCAAGGCCAGGGATTGAACCCACATCCTCATGGATACTAGTCGGGTTCCTTACTGCTGAGCCATGACAGGAACTCCTGAATCCTTTTGGTAAAAGGAAGGAGTTGTAAATATTAACCAGTTTGTGGCATTTGGAGAGAGTGTCAGTTTCTAGTAGTTTTATCTTTTAAGTTAATAGTATTGATTGAAATCAATGTTGTAAAATTAACTGAATGATACTGACCTTTTTTTTTTTTTGGTCTTTTGTCTTTTGTTGTTGTTGTTGTTGTTGCTATTTCTTGGGCCGCTCCCGCGGCATATGGAGATTCCCAGGCTAGGGGCCGAATCGGAGCTGTAGCCACCGGCCTACGCCAGAGCACAGCAACGCGGGATCCGAGCCGCGTCTGCAACCTACACCACAGCTCATGGCAACGCCGGATCGTTAACCCACTGAGCAAGGGCAGGGACCGAACCCGCAACCTCATGGCTCCTAGTCGGATTCGTTAACCACTGCGCCACGACGGGAACTCCGATACTGACCTTTTTTTCTTTTGGAAACCCAAGTTATTGATAGTGAAAATAGGTAAGGAAGTTCAAAGGTTAGATTTCATTTATACTCAAGATCTTTCCTTTCTCCCTGAATGATATCATCTACTGTGTTCATTTCTTAGGCTTTATAAAAATTTAGAATTGAAACATGAAGTTGTAGAAGTATAGTTAATTGAGGAAAATGTATATGGTAAAGTTCAACTTTTCTCAGGTGGACTCATAAACTCCATATTCGCTTTCATTCTCCCTCTTGGCTTTGGTTAGCTGTTAGCCGCCTCTGCCACTGCTATCTTGCAGATGTGGACATGACCAGTGTGCTGAGAAGCCACCTTTTTAGCTCATTAATCCATCATGGCAGCTGCCGGGCCGTGGCAGCATCTTTAAAGAAGGTAATAGAAACATTTGTCTGGGGAAATGTTAGGAACCAAAGTTAACTGATGTGAAGGAGCTGTGTATACGCCTTTTTAAACTCTGTTTTATGGAGTACAAGCCAGACGCCTTTCTTTTCGCTTTTCGCTTATCAGTATTGTAAATGGAAAATGATTTTTTACCATTTCTTTTGTGATCACTTAATTAACAACTGTCTTTAATTTCCTTTTAGAACTTATGAAGTTGGTGTGGTTTCACTGTCAGTAATCTTGCCCATCACAGTTCTCTATATTCTGAGGGCTGTCTCTTGGTACCTGTAAACAGCACTGTTTTTCTAACATTAAGATAATTTTTCTGATTGTAAGTGTTGTAAAATACTGGAGTACTTACCATTGAAAGGATTGATTCCTTTCTGGGGATGTAAATGAAGAGGTATTAGGTGGCTTTCCTAGCCAGCTAGGACGTTCTAGATAGTGTGTAAAGATTCTTGTCAGCCTGTTGCCTATAAAACTGAACTTTAGTTGGGAGAAAAATAAACCATGCCACTCAACATATTTTCAATAAGCGACTTAAATGCATGATTGGAATTAAAGCATTGAGAGCTTTGTTCAAAAAGCAGAGTGTCCAACATGATAATTAAGAGCTAGGTGTGCCACTACGACTGTCCCATATATTCTGTAATTCACTGCAGCCACTTGGCCCACTCTCAAAATGTCAAATCCGACGATAGTTTTTGAAGAATGTTATAAAAATGTTGTAGGCATTTCTGTTAGGAAAATTGATTTAACTTTTTACATACATAAAGTAGATCTAATCTTATAACCGAACGGATACTTTTTTGGTATAGTTATTCTTGGTATACATAATATATGAACAGCATGATCTAGGAAAAATGATTGACTACCTTTCAATCTAGGAAATAGGAATAATCATACTTTGAAAATATTGTTACATGCTGGTTAAATTTTTTTGTTTTTTAATTGAAGTATAGGTTGATGTACAGTATTATTCAAGTTATAGCTTTACAGCATAGTGATTTACAATTTTTTTAAAAGTTTTATTGAAGTGTAGTTGATTTATATTGCTGTGATCATTTCTGCTATACAACAAAATGATTCAGTTATACATGCACACACATCCATTCTTTTTCAGATTCTTTTTCCATATAGACTATCACAGAATATTGGCTAGAGTTCCCTGTGCTATACAACAGGGACTGGTTCCTGTTGGCCAGTCATTCCATTTACCTCGGTATTCATGTGTCAGTCCCAAACCCCCAGTCTGTCTACCCCCGCCCCACATACCTGCCCTCTTTGGTAACCATAAGTTTATTTTCAAAGTCTGTGAGTCTCTTTCTATTGTGCAAATGGAGTTCTCTGGCCAGGGATCAGAGCCAAGCCACACTTACAGCCTAAGCCACAGCTTAAGCAACACTGGGTCTTAAACTCACTGTGCCGGGCTGGGCGTCAAACTCGCGTCCCAGTGTTCCCAAGACTGCTGATCCCCTTGTGCCACAGCAGGAGCTCCTGTATCCTTTTTTAGATTCCACATATAAATGATGTCATATGATGTTTGCCTTTCTCTGTCTGACTGACTTCATTTAGTCTGATAATCTCTGCGCTCACCTCTGTTGCTGCAAAGAGCATTATTTCATTCTTTTTTATGGCTGAGTAGTATTCCATCATATGTATGTACCAAGTGATTTACAGTTTTTAAAGGTTATACTCCATTGATAGTTATTACGTTAGCTGTATTTCCTGTGTTGTACAGTATCTCCTTGTAGCTTATTTATTTTACACATAATAGTTTATACCTCTTAATCCCCTTCCCTTATCTTGCCCCTCCTCTTCCCCTCTCCCCACTGGTAACCACTAGTTTGTTCTGTGTATCTGTGAGTCTGTTTCTTTTTTGTTATACTTTCTAGTTTATTTTTCATTTATTTTTTAATTTTTTTATTTAATATTATTATTTTAATGATTACCCCAATACAGGTTTTTTTCTACTGTACTGCATGGTGACCCAGTTACACATACATGTACACATTCTATTTTCTCACATTATCATGCTCCATCATCAGTGACTAGACATAGTTCCCAGTGCCACAGAGCAGGATCTCACTGCTAATCCATTCCAAAGGCAATAGTTTGCACCCATTAACCCCAAGCTCCCAATCCATCCCATTTCCTCCCCTCCCTTGGCAATCACAAGTCTATTCTCCAAGTCCATGGTTTTCTTTTCTGTGGAAAGATTCATTTGTGCCATATATTAGATTCTAGATATAAGTGATATCATATGGTATTTGTCTTTCTCTTTCTGACTTACTTCACTCCGTGTGAGAGTCTCTAGTTCCATCCATGTTGCTGCAAATGGCATTGTTTCATTCTTTTTTATGGCTGAGTAGTATTCCATTGTGTATATATACCACATCTTCCTAATCCACTCATCTGTTGATGGACATTTGGGTTGTTTCCATGTCTTGGCTATTGTGAATAGTGCTGCAATGAACATGCATGTGCATGTGTCTTTTTCAAGGAAAGTTTTGTCCGGATATATGCCCAAGAGTGGGATTGCTGGGTCATATGATAGTTCTGTGTATAGATTACTAAGGTACATCCATACTATTCTCCATAGTGGTTGTACCAGCTTACATTCCCACCAACAGTGTAGGAGGGTTCCCTTTTCTCCACACCCGCTCCAGCACTTGTTCTTTGTGGACTTATTAATGATGACCATTCTGACTGATCTGAGGTGGTATCTCATGGTAGTTTTGATTTGCATTTCTCTGACAATCAGTGATGTTAACCATTTTTTCATGTGTTTGTTGGCCATCTGTATATCTTCCTTGGAAAAATGTCTATTCAGGCCTTTTGCCCATTTTTCAATTGGGTTGTTGGCTTTTTTGCTGTTGAGTTGTGTAAGTTGCTTGTATATTCTAGAGATTAAGCCCTTGTCAGTTGCATCATTTGAAACTATTTTTCCCATTCCGTTAAGTGTTTTATTTTTTAAATTATACAAATAAGTGATATCTTATGTGCAGGTTAAATTTTGTATTTCAGATTTGAAACACATTAATTTGATTTAAAAAAAAAACAAAAAACAAAAACACTTTCCGATCAAGTGCTTCAGAGTTAGACCTGAATTCAGGTCTGAGGTCCACACTGACTAGCTGGGCAGGCTTCACGAAGCAAGTTGCTTTATTTCTCTAAACCTCAACACTTGTATCTATAAAAAGGGACTGAAGCCTTTTTCTTAGTGTTGTTAGGACTTAAGAAAAATAAAATGTGTAAAAAACTACCTAGAATAGAGAAGCACTCAGTAGGAGTTATTACTGGTTAGTGTCTTTCCTTTGCCAAGAAGTGAAGCACAAATATTGGAATAGGAATTCAAGACTGTTGTTTGAGTTTTGGAATCACTTTCACGAATGATGAGAAGGTGCAGTTCACACTGGTTGTCAGTTTTCAGTGAGAGACTTCAAGAAAGTGGGTCAGGTTTCTCAGTCTCAGGCTCTAAAGCTGAGGAGTATTTTTTATTGAAACTACTATCAAACTGGCGTCATTCCTATAATTGTTTTGTTCCCAAGATATTCACATTGGCAGTTTACATGGAGAATTTTACTGGAAAAGAACATGTATTTGATTTAGTAATAATAAAGTGGGAAAGAGGACCAGTGTTCCTGTAGTTCTTTGTAGTGAAGTATCAAAACCCAAATCAAAAATACATAAAAGGCATTTTCTTATTTTTTTTCCCCACCTTTCAGTCATTCTCATTTAGAACACCTGTCATTTCTGCCAGGAGGCTTTGCATACATAAGCTTAGAATTATATTGTGTTACTGAGTTTTAAGATGGCAAAATTGGAAATGACATATCTTCTTTAACTTACTCTCAAAGCGAGAGTTCCTACCTTTCAATTAGGTAATGAATAAGAGTTACAGGTTTTTCCCTGTGATCTCTCTACCCTGGCTGTTCCTAAACACAGCAAATAGCAGTGAATCTGTTCTCTTCTAAAACATAGTGCAAGTCCCGTTCACAAGACCAAAACTTGACCAAGAGCTGTCCACCAGGCTTGGCAAGTCATAGCTGTTACCAACTGTGTTCATAGTTTGTGAAGACTTAAAGTTGCCACCCTGCATCCTGGGGGCCGAGTGAGAACAGGCCTTACAGGTCGCCTCTGAGTGACCTGACTGGAGCCTCCTGGCTTCCTGTGTTGTCTGTGTGCATGATCTCCAGCCACCCTGGTCCGGCCCTGTCACTCCTGCTTGTGTTGAATTCTTAACGTCTTGCTCTGCTCTGTATTTGTCAAAATATTTCTCTCTGTTCATCTTATCATTTATGGATATTTTGCATCTCTAAGTAGAATTTTAAAACCCTGGGTTTTCTTATTTTCTGCCTTCTTCCTCCAGTGTCCAATATAGCACTCTCCAGTCTATTTCTTTAAGGAAAAAAGTGTAATTAATGAACAAGATGCTGTCAGCACAGTATATCAAAAAGAGAAGAAAAGACAGATTAAAGCTTCTCTTTGTTTTGCTTTGTTCAATCCCCAGTTGAATGGAATAGTGTTGAGCGGCAGCCAAAGCCATAGAATTTGAGATTACTTGTTTCAATATTGAATGAAGGCTCAGCTGAGAGAGATGGGTTTTAGTGCGTTTTTTCCCCCCTTGGTGGAATTGAGGTGACTTTCCTTTGCACATCGTGTCACCTCAATTAGGAGCTAAACAGCTTGTGCCTGGTGGTTAGGTAGCTTAATTCTGTGGCTTTGTGGGACCCAATGTTTTCGTAACAGAAGGGAAGGCTAGATAATAATCCTCTGAACCTCTGAAGAATTCAGATGTAACAGTTGATTGCACACGTGTGTACAGTTTTATGTGCACACCTATGGAATTTAATTTGTAGTTTTTGAAGACCTTCACTGTCAAGGGTAGTGGGATGAGGTTGAGATTTAAAGAGACACCTGCATCGCAGTTCCTGATCTGGGCTGGATTTCATGACCCTGAGGAAGGGAGACTCAAACCACATGGGATGGAGGGCGGGGGTCCGTCCATTGCCTGACAGTCAGGGGAGCGGGTGTGGTGAAATGTGAACCATTTAGTGTTACATGGTGAAAACATTCCTCATCGTTTCCTGTAAACCATCTAACGTGAAAGGCTTCTTGTCATCTGCTACCTTTTAAGTTTCCAAAGTGACACTGTGCTTTCATTTCTTTAGAAACAGATTAAGTGCACCAACTTGACTTGGAGATTATTAGTATTCAGGAAATCACTCCTTAAAGCCACACATCAAAATATTACTATTCCTGTAATTCTGCGTGTGTTATGCTTCTCATTACTGCTCTTCTCATTTGTGTGCTGTATAGAACACCAGAAGCGGCTTCCAGTTTTTAAAGAAAATTCATCTATATAGTGAGTGGCTAGTACACTTGGATCCTCAGAGTTGTCTTATCAGAGCCCCATGCTTAGATTCTCATCACTGTCCACAGCTTGATTTCCGTTATTACCATGTCATTTAAATTGTCCAGTTTGAATTCATGGCTACTCAGAGTTCTTATTTCAGGAACAACTTTTCTTTGAAAAACAGGAATGGAAAATGATAATTCCTAGTAAATGCTGACTTTATGACATGAGAAACTGAAAAAGATAGCTACTCAAGAGATTTTTTGTAACAAATAGGATAATTTAGGGCATTATAAAGATCACTTTTGGATACATTGTTTCAGTGTATTTCAGGAAGAGAAGTGTTTCACATGATAATCTACCCAGGCAAAATGATAAACAGTGGTAGTTTTTTCCCCCAAAAGTTTCTGCATGTGACATAGCATAGAAAAAAATTAAAGGGGAAATCCCTAATGTTAGATAGCTTAGGAACATACCTGTACTAATATAGAGTATTTCTGAATAGTTGGTGATAGAGGCAGATTATAATGAATTGAGCATGTAAGTGAATTTGGGGACTTCAAGTTGTTTCACTTCTCTTTTGCTGTGGTTTTGGAGAAATAATCCTCCTGTACTCGGTTATTTTACTCTAAAATGGTGATTATGGTATTGAGAAAGGTATTGCAAAGGGACTCACAGTCAAGTGCTTATGTGACTTACAAGAGGCTCTCTTTAACTTTCTAGTAATTATTATAGGAAATATCAGGCAAAGGTAATTTCTGGCATTATCACCACTAATGTAAATGTTTCTTTAGTGCCTGTTATGTACCAGGAGGGTTCAGGAAGCCCCAGAGGTCACAGAAGGCAAGGACCAGCCCCAGCTGCCACTCTTTCTAGCTCATGCCCAGAGAAGAGATCAAAATGAAAAATTATACAAGTATCAGCTGGAACCGTAGGAAATTGCTGTTTGTGTAGAACAAACATATGTTACATGAAAGCAATTGCATTTGGTCCCACTCAGCATTCACAGGGCCACTGGCAGGTGCCAGGCGCTGTTGCAGGAGCTGAAGGCACAGGAGCTAACAAGACAGACCCCATTCCTTCTTCATGGAGCTGACATTCTCATGTGTTCTCTAGCCACACCTCCCTTACTGCAGGGTGTACCCAGCTGTCACTTCTCCACTTGGGTGACAAATAGGTGGATAAACAGTATGCCCAGGCGTTATGAGATCTGCCCCATGGATCGTGCATGCTCTCCCTCTCTCTGTCAAGATAAAAGAGCCAGTAAATAAGACAGTAATTTCTATAGCACCAAATGGTGATTTTTATCTGCTGAATTTTAAAATATCCCCAGTCATGAAAATGGAGCCGGTAGATTGTTAAGGGCAGCAGTGATGTGTTTGTTTCTGCTGCATTGGGCCCCTGCTCTGTGTGCTCCACGTGGTGAGCAGCTGAGCTGTGCTGGGGCTCAGGGACAGGACTCAGGGTGGGGAACTGGCCGCACTGCGTTGTGCTTTCAGGTTTGCTCTGGGGTGAGTCTGTTACTCAGGTGTCCATCAGGAGGTACAGTGAATTAGCTGTAACAGTGAGGTGGTGAAAACAGTGAGTTGATCATCACCAAATGGCCTAAAAATGCCCTCTTTAAAGAATCGTGTATAAAATATAGACAGTAACAATTTTCACATTCATAGTGTAGGGTAATCTTTAGGCCTTCTGGTTTGTTTTTATTTTTCTTAAAGTATTACAGACTTCAAAATCTTGTTTTGAACAAGACCCAAAACACTTTGTTTTGAAGTGCATCAAACCATCTGATTTTGTCTTCCCTCTACTGTTGTCCGTAAGGTATCCTTCATATGCTTATTTTCAAGTTAAATTCCTATGAATGAATAAATGAGACTTGTGCTGTTGAAAGTATTGCCTAACACGTAAAAATGCATGCTTTAAAAGTTTTTAAGTTGATGGAACTTTAAAAAAACGCCTTTTCCTTGTTTGTCTTCTTGTCCTTTTCTGTTAGTGTGCCCTGAAGGTGGAAAATACATTCCGTCTCTTAATGAGATGTCCCATCCAAGTTAGAGGCAGACAGGTAACCTGAAGCCATGCAGTAAGTTTATTGTCTTCCTCGGTAGTGCCATCTTCCTGCCCTGCAGAGAACAATCTGTCAGTGATTCAGTGTAGTTACACTGGGTGTAAGAAAGCAGCCACTTCGTTTTGAGACTGTAATTCTGATTCCTTATCGTAATCCACAGGATGCTCCCTTGTGTCCACTTGCTATTCCAGGTCCTACTCAGCACTATGTCTGGGGCTAGTTCTTTCCTTGTCTTTTATGGTCTTGATGTTTTTGAGGATTACCAGTCAAGTGTTTGTAACTGTCTTCCCCTATTGGGTTTTTGTGCTATTTCTCAGGACTAGCCCGAGGTCATTCACTTTTGGCAAGAATCTCCCAAGGGTGGTGCTCTGTTCCGATGCCATCAGATCGGATCTGTGATGCCATCATAATTCACTCCTGGTGATATTAACCTCTGTCACTTGGTTCAGGCGCTCTCTGCTGGGTTTCTCTGCAGACTTCCTGTTTTCTCCTGAGAATGTCCAGGGGAGATGTTTTAGACCATATACATAGTCTGTTTCCTCTCTAATCCTAGCACCCCTTGGTGGATCTTGCTGCAGCTACTATTAGTATGATGTTCTAAGGGTTACTTTTACCCCCATCCTTCTACATCAGTTTGAGTTCTTCTGTAAGGAAAAACTGTCCCTTCTTCCCCCATTCTTTTATTTGTTCAGTTCCTATTAGTATGGGTTCGAGGATGCTCTGTGAATTAGGCTTTTCCCTCTCTGGGTTGTAATTCATTACTGTTGTTGTTACTCAGTGCTCAGGTTGTCTCAGCTCTGGCCGCTGGGCGCTCTCCCAGCCAGTTCTGCTGCCCTTTCTTCAGCCCCCATCCTCTTGGAGCACATCTTTCTGGCCCCACAAGACACTCCAGGCTCATGCTGTGTGGTCCCAGTGTGAGCCAGTTCTCCACAAGGCCATGTAGCTTTCCTTGCAAATAAATTAACGATCTGTCACTCAAAATACATTTTTCTAACTCCTGATATATTTTGTGTATTTCTCTTTTGACCTCCAAGTGCATTCACCTCCAGGTGAATTTAGTCTCATCAGGTGGTAGTTACTGGTTCCTAGTGTTTAGAAGAGAAACAGAACACTTGCCCACAACGGGAGACAGCAGATCCACATTCATCTTCTTTCTGTCCCTGAAATTGTCGAGGAATAATCTGGCTCGTCACTGTAAATTAAAACTTATCTCATGCCCTTTGTCATTCAGGGCATGATATATTCCATCATTTATTGCTACCTTTTAATGTCTAGTGTAAATTTTTCTCTTGGGCATCTGCTATGTAGCCAAACTTTGGTGACTAGGAGATGACATGACTGAATAAGTGAAATATCTTATTATATTATTGTATTACTGTGACTCTGGGAATGGCATTTAATCCTTTGAGCACTTTTTTAGAGTTCTTTTGGAGCTACTTTATAATTACGCTGAAAGTAAGAGTTTGCTAAAGATTTTTTTTTTAGAGAGTCGGATTCATTTTTGATCTGGGTAGAAAAATGTGATGGGTAACCACTAGAGGGTGGTCACGGGTAGCCAGTTAGCATTTGCTATTTATTCAAGCCTTTCTGATGTGGAAAGATTGACAGTAAAGGTGGAGAGGGGAATACCAGCAAGTGGAATCCAAAAGAAAACCGGAGTGACAGCGTTAATATTGTACAAAATGTGGTACAAGAAGATATGTATTAAACAAGAAAAAGAGTTATATTTTTGCATGTTGATGACAGGTATATTCCACCAAGAATATATGACAGTTCTGTACCTTTGTGCACCCTGAAAGATACCATTGAAATAGATCAATATATGTAAATGTTCAAGTGTTTAATTATAAAAAAGCATTTAGTTTTTTTTAACATTCGAAAGAATAGGGGGTTACGTTTTTGCAGTCATCCTGTTAGCTCTTCAGAACCTTAGGTTTATTGCACATGATATGTACAATAGGTTATAAGTAGTATCTTGAGACATCTTTTTAATGATAAAGCTAATAAATCTTTAAAATTCTGACATAATAGAATTTCAGTTCTAGAAAGTACTAATACTATGGATTAAAATATCCAGATAAGGTAATCTAGAAAAGCAAAGTATGAGGGGAAAATGACGAAAACTAAATCTGGGAAAATGAGTGATTAGGATGAAATTCATCTAGCAGAAGTTTATTTTTGCTTCAAAATGTTTGTAGAAATCAGTACTCCATCTGTGAAGAGGGAGCCTTTCCTTGGGAGATCAGATGTTCTCATCAGCTCACTCTCAGGCAGCTCCTGTTTGTGGCCCCGACCATGTGTTCAGCTTGCTTCTCTTGTTTCCAGTAGTGACAAGACGGACCTGTGCAGGCTGGGCCGGCTCATGTGAATCAGAGCCTTCCACATCAGGCCCCTGCTCCTGGGCTGCTCTCCTGGTGTTTGCTTTATGTTGGCTCTTTAGCTGCCAACAAAGTAGAGACTAAATTGGCCACCTTTTAAGGGCTACCAAATTTAGTCTTTTAGGCTCTAAGTATATGATTCTGGAAATGCTTTTACTGTAGTGAATTGAAGGGTTGTCTGTCAGTGGTTTTTGTCTTCAAATTTTGAGAAATTGTATTTGGAATCTTGATAAATTTTCATTCACTGTTGTGTCAATGGTATTCACATCAGTGAATAAAGTAGACTTTACAAAGCAAGTGTTCCAGGTGGACTGCTGTAAATTCCACCATGAATCTGTCCTTTCCTCGTATAAGGCAAACTGAATGAAGAGATAACTTGATTTTTTGTTGTTTGTTTGTTTGTTTCTTTTTTTTTTTTTTTGATTGAAGTATGATTGATTTACAGTGTTGTGTTAGTTTCTGGTATACAGCAAATGATTCAGTTACACAGGCTCTTTTTCAGATTCTTTTCCCTCATAGGTTATTACAAGATATTGCCTATAGTCCCCTGTGCTGTACAGCAGGACCTTGCTGTTTATCAGAAAGCCCATTCAAGTGACCCACCACACAGCTCTCCTAGACCTTCTCCTTGGGGTTGAGTGGTGGTGTCTCCACGTTAATAATGTTAAGTTGCGGTATGTAGGGATGGGAGTTTGCTGAACCTCCTCTGTCACTAACAGCTACCAGAGGTCAACACAAGGCTGGCTTTCTGTCCTCAGGTGGGGGTGATCTGATGAGCCTGTAGCACAGGGAAGATTGCCTGCAGTTCAGTGCTGAGCGTGCAGTGAACAGCTGCAGTTTGTAGCTCTGTGCTGGTGGCACTGCAGCCCAGGTTGAGAGGCATGCAAGGTGCAGTTGAGGCTGGACCCCTGCTCCTGGCTTTCCTGCTATCAGGCTGCCCTGAGCTGTGGTATAGGTTGCAGATGTGGCACGGATCCCACGTTGCTGTGGCTGTGGTGTAGGCTGGCAGCTGTAGCTCTGATTTGACCCCATATGCTGTGGGTGCAGCCCTAGAAAAACAGCAAGTAAAAGAGTAAGATTTTAAATGGCATCTCTTTTCTCCTAAGTAATCAAAATAACTGTTCACTTGACCTCTTGAAACTTTAGTTTGCTGATTTATAAGGTAGGGACACCTAACTTCCATACTTTACCAGTAGTAGAAGTCTACAAAGAATCGTTTTGTTACTGCTAAAGATCTGTGGAAATGTACGCTTTTCTTATTGAAACTTCACTAAGCATTACTTTGATTTTTGTTGCTAGTAGCAGTAGTACAGTTGTACTAAATTCCCCATTAGGAATTTAGAAACGATGTTCTTTCTTTACTGTCAGAATGAATAGCTACATTTAGAATGATGGAGCTCACGCAGCCCTGGTCACAGAAGACACGCAGGTCTTGCTTTCTCATTCTGTTTGGGTGCAGTCCTTGGTAGAACATGAATAAGACAGAGGAACCCAGAGCCCACACGTCTTGCATCCTGACCGCATAGCACCCTTTCCTCTGAGGGTTATGGCAGGTTTTTGATACACAGCTGATCTTTCTTTTGATCTATTGGCTTCACTGAAAGTGGTCTGCTTAAGCAACTGCCTTGTGAAATTCCATAGGATCATTTTGTTTAATACTTTATCTGCAGATTTTTATTTAGCATTTCACTATTTCTTATTTTCTAACAAAGTGGTGAATCAAAATTTTAAAATTTTAGCTTGACCCTGCCTAAGGAGAAATTTGAAGGAAAGAAAATCTGCATATTCTGGGGTCCCTGAGTTCATGGCTTCAGGGAAGGGGATAAGGGTGTGAAGATGGGGGATGTAAGTCCTGCTTTTTCGGGTGACACCTTTGGGGAGGCATAAAACCTTTGTCCTCTGCTCCTCCTCAGTTCTGCAGTGTGGGGTCTGTAAATGAGGCTGGCAGAGGACAGATTCACAATGGAAAACAAGCAGAAGCGTATTGACTTGTACGCAAGTCAGCGAGGAGCAGCTCAACGGGGAGGTTTCAGTTTGGGCTCATATACTGTCTCGGGTTAATCAGAGAAAAGGGGCTTGGGGCTGTGGAGGGCAAGTTTGAGGAGGTCAGTAGGAGGAATATAGTAAACAAGGTTACTCATAAGGTCTTTATGCGTGACGTTCAGGACTTTGGTAAGAGTTATTAAGAATTCTCCTGTTTCTGGTGTGAGTAGGAGTGAGTGGGCGACACCTTTACAGAAGGAAAGTTTGTAGGCTGCTTAAAGCTTTTCCCATCACTGTTTCTCAGCGGCCTTTAACTCAAAACAGATGTACGCCCAGAAAGCCCATTTTGGTGTGGCAGATCCTGGTACCCTTCCAGACTTTTCTAATGTGTGGTCAACACTTTTTCAAGTGAGCTCCCAGTAGTATTCAGAGATAGGCTTGAATATAAAATAAAACTTATTTTTTAAATTTCGCCTTTCAAACACGGCAGAAACTAGTTTCTACAAGTCTGATACAAACAATTGTAGCAAATAATCATAGTATATACTTAGCATTTCATAGTATACAAAGTATTTTGGCACAGAGCGAAGGCTAGGTCTCATTGTTATAGTATTAAAAATGAGAAAAGGAGACTGAGATATTTATAAATGACTAACATTCAGCTAGTAGGTGGCAGAGTAGAACCCAAATCTGTGTTCTGACACCTTGCTGCCTCGCCACCTGGTGAGACATTCTCACCAAGGAGAAATGAATCAACTCTTAGAGAGCAGAAGAAATATTTAGTAACCATAGGAGGTAGTTTACAGAATTAAAGCAGTAGCAGCAGTGTCTTCCAGCTGTGTTACAGACTTCAAATTGTAACCGATTTAAGGTCCTATGAAGAATTAGAGGGAATAACTAGATTTTAGGTTTTTCTGATGAGGAAGCTAGAGGCAAAACTTGTAAGTAGTTTAAGTAATGTCACACAACACCCCACATCTGACCCACTGGTTAATAGTGCCAACCAAAAGTTGTCATTCGCCATCAGGTTCTTCAATGATGAAGTCAGTAGCCACTGCAGCTGCTGACCCTCAACCCTCCCTGAAAGGAGCTCAGGGCTGAAATCAGGCTCTCTGTGTTCTCTGAAAACTGGCAGAAAAGGTCTTCAGATATTTTCAGGAGAAGATTTTACAAACCCAGTTTCTTGACTCGACTCACATCTAGAAAAGGACTGAAATCATTAATGGAAGCATTTCCTCCTTCCTCCATCCCTCCTTCCCTTTCTGGCTGTGCCCACAGCATGTGGAAGTTCCCAGGCCAGGGATAGAACCTGCCCCACAGCAGTGACAATGCCAGGTCCTTAACCCACTAGGCCAGCAGGGAATTTTATGCTCCTCCTGATTGGCAGGAAGCCTCTGCCAAAATATGTGCTCGACTGCATGTACCCCCTTCACCAAATCACATTTCTACACCCCCCCCCCCCACCTTTAGAGCGGTTCCTCAGGGCTATCTGAGGCTGTCTCCTAGACTGTAGTCCTCATTTTGCCTCAAATCAAACAACTTACAACTCTCACATTGTGCTTTTTTTTTTTTTTTAAGTTGAAAAGAGTAAATGGTTAATAGTAAAACTGACTACTGTAGTAATAACTGTAAAGTGTTTTTTGTTTGCTTTTACTTTTTAACAATTTAGGTATAATTGATTTAGTGTTGTGTTAGTTTCAGTTGTACAGCAAAGTGATTGAGCTATACATGTATATACATTCTTTTTCATGTTCCTTACAGGTTATAGGTTTGCAGTATGGTTCCCTGGGCTATATAGTAGGTCCTTGTTGATTACCTCTTTTGTATACAGTTGTGTGTATCTCTTAATCCCAAACTCCTAATTTATTCCCCCCCCCCACGCCAGTTTGGGTAACTGCAAGATTGTTCTCTATGTCTGTGAGTCTGTCTGTTTTGTAAATAAGTTCACTTGTGTCATATTTTAGATTCCACGTATAAGTGATATCATATGATACTTGTCTTTCTCTGTTTGACTTAGTATGATAATCGCTAGGTCCATTCATGTTGCTACTAATGGCATTACTTCATTCTTTTTTATGGCTGAGTGATATTCCACTGTCTATATGTACCACATCTTCTTTATTCATTCATCTGTTCATGGACACTTAGGTTGCTTCCGTATCTTGGCTGTTGTAAATAGTGCTACTTTGAACATTGGGGTGCATGTGTCTTTTCAAATTAGAGATTTGTCTTTTGTGGATGTATGCCCAGGAGTGGGATTTCTGGTTCGCATAGTAGCTCTGTTTTTAGTTTTTTAAGGAACTTGCATACATTCTCAATAGTAGCTATACCCATTTACATTCCCACTAACAGTGCAGTTCCCTTTTCTCCACACCCTCTCCAGCATGTATTTTTTTGTAGACTTTTTGATGATGGCCATTCTGATTGGTGTGAGGGTTATACCTCATTTTAGTTTTGATTTGCATTTCCTTAATAATTAGCAATGTTGAGCACCTTTTCATGTGCCCGTTGGCCATCTGTATGTGTTCTTTGGAGAAATGTCTATGTAGGTATTGTGCCCGTTTTTAATTGGGTTTTTTTTTCTGGTATTGATAACTAAAGTATATTCAATTCAAAGCTTATTCTGAGCTAGATGTTCTACCAGGTGCTTTATGAAGATAACCTATTAGCTAATCTTGACACCAACTCTATGTGTTAAGTGTTAGTCCTTTGTTTTTATATACTGAATAAGGGAACTGTTATAAAGAGGTTGAATAGCCTGCCCCAAAGTCACACAGCTAGCATGCGGTAGAGACAAGATTCAAACTCAGGTATTTGACTTAAAGCACTTGTATAACTCTTAGCCTTTAGTCTCCTAGTCTCCTTCAGTGTGTTGTTTGGTGTGGTGTTTCAATGACATCAAAGTTAAGAGTTAAAGAGAAACATTTGGAATCTGTAGATGACAGATTACAGAATTAGTTTTACAGATAATTGAGTAATTTAATAAAGCATTTAAAAGCAATGGGGAGGGGGCACTATATATTAAATGCCGATAGCATTCATTCTGGTTGTTAACATCATAAATAAAACTTAAGGGAAATGATACAAGAAGAGATAATCAAACAGGTCAACAGCTGTGGGCCAGTCAGCGAGAATGCGTGTCAAGGAAAGGCCATGGGGTGACTTCAGGCCCTTTCCTTGGTGCAGGTCCGTGTACCCTGCTCTTGAGCTGAGTTCATGTCAGTATTTATGGAGACTGAACTTCCTAGGGCCCCTGGTCCTGATGTGTGGATGCTGGATGCTGGGCCTTGAAAGAGGGCCCTTGTAGTTAGCAGACGCTCCCTCTGTAAATTAAGAGTTCCAACTCCTTATGAGTAGGGATTGAAAATGCCTTCGTTAAAAATTGCCGTATCCTTGCCCTCTTCTCTGCCCACATATATGGTGATTTTGCCTCACTTAGGTCAAGATTTTCCTTTTTGAATATAAATCTCTTTTTGAAGGGTACTTGGTTTTTAACTGTTCTCACTTTATTGTGCAAACTGAGCTTGACTTTTGAATGCAGTTTTTTTTGACAGTAGGAGTAATATTTGGTCTTGAGGCTTTTCTTGGTAGTAAAGATTTTCTTCTAAGGAAGAGAGTACACTGCTCTTGGCAATTAGAGGTTTACATACACTCAAAGCTTCTGAGTAGATTTGTCTGGAAATACTTTTAAAAGTGTAATAAGCTGAGGTCATTATGCCCAGGTGGAGCTGGGATGGAAGGTAAACTTACTTGTAAGAGATTCTGAAAGACACGGGGTAGGGCAGGTTGAAGATAGGCTTGCTTTATCATTTCTCCTGAGTTCTGTTGGTAACGTAGTGGCCCTGAAAATAACTTGCTGCTGACTTTGACCGAAATGCAGATTGCAGTGAAGCAGCTGGGATGTTAGGACTAATTTGGAAGGTTGCAAACTTCCACTCAGCCACCTTCAGAGCAGTGTTAACTTTCTGGCATTTCCTGTCACTGGCTGGATTGGGGTGGGGATTGGGAGGAGGTAAGACATAAGAGTGTTTTCCACTTGGTTCTCACCACCTCGTCCCATATGAATACATAGAGATGTTCTTTTGAGTTGTGGATGTGAACATCTGCAAAGTATTCTCTAAAAAACATGGAGTTCCCATCGTGGCGCAGTGGTTAACGAATCCGACTAGGAACCATGAGGTTGCAGGTTCAGTCCCTGCCCTTGCTCAGTGGATTGATGATCCGGCGTTGTCGTGAGCTGTGGTGTAGGTCACAGACACGGCTCGGATCCTATGTTGCTGTGGCTCTGGCGTAGGCCAGTGGCTACAGCTCCGATTCGACCCCTAGCCTGGGAACCTCCATATGGCGCGGGAGCAGCCCAAGAAATAGCTAAAAAAAAAAGACAAAAAATAAATAAATAAATAAAATAAATAAATAAAAATAAAAAACATCACTCAATGAATATTCCTTCCGTGCAATATCTTAATAGAGTTTGCCATTCTGAAAACTAGAGAAGACAGTCTGTATGATAAATAGGTGCGTAGTCTGAAAGCTTATTAGTAGTAAGGTCCACATTTTGGACATACTTACACACAAGCAGTAAATAAATTGGAAAAAAAACAGAAGGGAAGATACTAATTTTAGCTTTTCTTTCTTTAGAGAGAGCAGCTCTTCATTACTCTATCAGTGGCTCCCCAAGAAGTTCTTTCAGTGTTTTCTGAAGAACATACAGAAATCTTGTGTCTAATTAAATTCAATTTATGCCTAGAACTTTGCACAAAGAAATTGATTGTAGTTAATGTTTGACTAACAAAGAGAAGTTGTTTGTAAAAGATGTTTGCTGTAACTTTTAACATTGTTGTTTCCACCAATGAAATTTAGTGATAATCTGAAAGGTTTTTTTTCTCTTTTGAAAGTTTTCTGTTAGTTGAAATGCCATTTGTTTTCCTTGTGAGCAGATGGGTGGTCATGAAACCATAAGCTACTGATAGCTGAAAATTCCAGCTGTCCTTTTTTTTTTTTTTTTTTTTTGGTAGAAATTGAGGGAATTCTCATTGTGGCGTGGTGGTAATGAATCCAACTAGAATCCATGAGGTTGCAGGTTCGATCCCTGGCCTCACTCAGTGGATTAAGGATCTGGCGTTGCAGTGAGCTCTGGTGTAGGTTGCAGACGCGGCTCGGATCTGGCATTGTTGTGGCTGTGGCATAGGCCGGCAGCTGTAGCTCCGATCAGACCCCTAGCCTGGGATGCTCCATATGCTGTGCATACAGTTTTAAAAAGAAAAACAAAAAAAAATTGGTAAACTGGTTCTGAAATTTACACGGAAATATAAGGACAGAGAATACCCAAAATAATACTGAAAAAGTACAGATTGGGAGGACTTGGTCTGAATTTGAGACTTACTCTATAAAGATTTTGTAACCAGGACAGTGTGGCACTGGTAAAAGGATGGGCATACCGAGCAGTGGGACAGCAGCCTCTAGAGAGAGACCCACACTTATGGTCAGATTGAACAAGGGACCAATGTGATTTCACAAGGAGAGGAACATATCTTCAGGAAGTGGTGTTGGGAAAAGTGTTCACATGGGGGCGAAGGTTTCTGGAAAATGCCATCCCCAAGTATGCCTCTTTGGCATAAGGATAATTTAGAGCTAATTGGGCTTGAAAACCAGCAGATGCAGGAAAGGTTCTCTGCAATCCCCCATGACTACATAAAAATAAAGTATAAATCTCCCCTCTTATAAAGGAAGTTTACATTTGTGATGCTATCTCTGCATCAGGAAGAAAGCCGCTCCTGACAGCTTGCCACCCACCACTCATCTGCTGAGAAGACAGCCCTCATTCATGGTATATTTCCTCCCCTCCCGTTCTCATGACTTGGCCTCCTCAACCCCAGATCCCCAAACCCCATTTCCTTTGTTTAGCTGAAGATAGTATATAAGCCTCAGTCATGGGGCCCCTCCTTAAGTCTATCTTGGCCCCTCCTTGGGTCTATCTGTTTGAAATACTGCCATGTGTGTACTTATGCACAAATGTAATTACATTTTTTTTCTTTGTAATCTGTTTTTTTTTTTTTTTTTTTTTTAATCAGTTTGATTGGGCCCCAGCCATTTAACCTAGAAGAGTGGAAGGGAAAATATTTTTCTTTCCCTACAGAGGATAAAAAGAGCACATAAAAACATGGAGATAAATTAAAATGAGATTTAAAAGCTAAAACATGGTAGCCTGTAAAGGACAACAGAATAATCTGTGCAGCCTCTGTTAGCGATGGCCCAAAGAGCACTACCATAAAAAGTTGTTTAATCAGGGTTCATCGAAAGTAAAAACATCTGTTCATCAAGAAAATAGTAGACAAGCCACAGATTGAGAAAATATTTGTAACACTTATATTTGACAACAGGTTTGTAATCAGAGTATATGAAGAATTCTTACCATGGAATAATTGTCAATCCAGTTCTGAAATGGGCCAGAGATTTGAACAGACACTTCAGAAAATAAGGGACATCGCCAGCCAAGAAGGCACATGAAAAAGTGTTCAACAGTGTTTATCATCAGGGAAATGCAAAATGGGATACTACTGCCCATCCATTAGAGTGGCTGAAATGAACACAACTGACAGCACTAAACAGTGGGGAGAATGTGGAACTCTCATGCATTGCTGATGCTGTGTAAAACAGTAGATCCATTGTATATATCTGAGAGAAATGAAAGTACCGTCCACGGAAGTCTTCTACAAGAATGTTCATGGCAGCTTTATTGATATTGGCCCCACACGGGAAAAGCCCAGGTGTCCATCAGCAGGGGACTAGATAAACTAGCGAATGTGTTCGTGCAGTTGATACTCCTGGGCAGTGGAAGAACAAACTGCTGACCATGTGATGAACAGCATGGGTCAGTCTCAAAAATGTGAAAAAACTCAGACACAAAACACTTTATACTGTACAATTCCATTTATGTGAAGTTGCAGAATAGCTAAAGCCATGGTGACAAAAGTTAGGCCAGTAGTTGCTTCATGGTGTGGAGGGAAGGGAAGAGGGGCCCATGGGATCTCTGTGGGTGATGGAAACGTGCTGTCTCTTGATAGGGGTCTGTGTTACATCAAACTGTAGACTTGATGTATGTGCATTTCAATGAATGTGAATTATAGCCTCAACTCACCCCCCCCAA
The DNA here is from genome assembly GCF_054392235.1 of Sus scrofa. Classification (NCBI taxonomy): domain Eukaryota; kingdom Metazoa; phylum Chordata; class Mammalia; order Artiodactyla; family Suidae; genus Sus; species Sus scrofa. The sequence continues at coordinate 36,888,046 of NC_139389.1, read as the reverse complement.
ACCCACAGTATTTTCCTGTCTCTTATTCTGACTCTCTGTCCTACTTTCCTTACAGTATTGGGCAGCTTAGACCTACTATCCTGAGACTCTGAATAAATGAGTCCCTTTTTTTTCTTCTTCTTCCACCCATTTCAAAGTCCTTCCTATGCCATTACCTTGCTTTATGAACATGGAGCCAGGATTACATGTAGGAGGCAATCACAGTATTTCATTCATTCTCCAAGCATTTGCCGACTAGCTTTGTCTAATGGAAATGCAGAGGGAGGCACTAATCATGTTTAGAGGCACTTAGGTAAAATAGGTAAGATGTGGTAATTCAGGGAAAACTAGGATAAGGGGGGTAGAGAAGTTGATTTACATCTAGCATGATCTTTGGAAGCAAACCAAGAAATGAGCAAATCGATTATTCTTCCCAGGAAAGGATTATCCTCATCTTTGAATATATGAACATAAAGTCTCCACCTGAGAAATTAGTTTCCTTTTAAGTTTTATACCTTTAAAAACAATTATTTGTGTTATAGAGCCCAAATGTTGTATACGATGTAATTGTACATTTGTCCATGAATGCTGAACTTATTTAAGAAAATATCACTTTGTACTCTTTGATGCCAGCTGGCATTGCTGACACCACTTTGTCTCTTCTTTCTTTTTCCTCCAATCAGTTTGATAAAGGCTACTCTTACAATATCCGTCATAGCTTCGGAAAGGAAGGCAAGAGAACAGACTATACGCCTTATAGTTGCATGAAGATTATCCTCACCAATCCACCAAGCCAAGGGGATTATCATGGTGAGTGCTTCCGTGGATGTGTCTGTGATGTACAGAAACCCAGGAGCTCTGTAGGAAACACTAAAACAGTGGGCCAGTCTTTGCATTACTAATAGGACAGGTTTGTAGCTTTTGTCAGCTGTTGGTGTCAAGCTGGAACTGCACTGGCTTCTAGTGATTTGTCATATCACACTGGGTCAGCACAAGAGGGGGTTCAGCTGTGCTCCACTTTGTGCTGTACCAGGCTCTTTAGTCCCCATTCCCCTTCACTGCCCTTCTCTATCTCCTATTCTGCACATGTCTTAGAAGGCTTATCTGAGTTCTTCAAAGCTTTTTAAAATTGAGCGCCTTAAATTTTAGAACAGTAGATTCATTAATTTTCAAAGATGTCTGAAGAAAAGTGTTTTATTCTCATTACTATCATCTGATTAACCAACAAAAAATAAGTGAGTATTTAACAACCCATAGTATCAAACATCTATCAATTTGCCTGAATTGTAGATTAAAAAAAAAAGTTAATCTGTTTTCCATAAATGTCTGAGTTTAACAGCTTTTTTCTTTTTTTTTTAGGACCGCACCCAAGGCATGTAGAAGTTCCCAGGCTAGGGGTCAAATTGGAGCTATAGCTATAGCTTCTGGCCTCTGCCACAGGCACAGCAATGCGGGGTCTGAGCTGAGTCTGAGACCTACATATCACAGCTGTGATCCTTAACTCACTGAGTGAGTTCAGAGATGGAACCTGCATCGTCATGGATCCCAGTTGGGTTCGTTACTGCTGAGCCATGATGGGAACCCCTGACAGCTTTTTTATAAAATAGTTCTCTGAGCATACCTTGAAAAGCTCCTCATTTGTCTGGATTGTCAGAAAATGATTTAATAGCCCATATTAGTAAAATTTCTAGATTACCAGAGCTTACTGCAGCATGTGTCAAAACTCTTTTTGTTTTAGTGTCTTAAATTCTTTTTTTACAGGAGCACATGCTTTCACACTGTTAAAGACCAAATAAGCTCAAATATGATATCAAAACCAGCAATTGTGAAAAGAGAGTATAAATGCAAAATATTGCTAACACATTTGAAATTAAGAGATGAGCACCTTAAAACAACCGTGTATGTGTGTGTGTGTGTGTGTATTCCTATATCAAAACCCCTTGGTAACCACAGACCAAAAAATGACAATAGATACAAAAACAAATAAGAGAAAGCAATTTGAACACAACACTAAAGATACTCATCAAATCACAAGAGAATAGAACAAAAGAGGAAGAGAAGAAAAAAAAAAATCCCAAACTATTAACAAAATGGCAATAGGCACATACTTATCAATAATTACATTAAGTGTAAATGGATTAAATGCTCCAGCCAAAAGATATAGACTGGCTGAATGGATACAAAAACAAGACATGTACTCTCTACCATAAACCCATTTTGGATCTAGGGACATACACAGACTGAAAGTGATGGAGAAAGATACTGCATTCAAATGGAAATCACAAGAAAGCTGGAGTTAGCAAATACTCATCAGACAAAACAATTTAAAATAAAGATGATTACAAGAGTCAAAGAAGGACACTACATAATGATCAAGGAATCAATCCAAGAAGAAAATATAACAATTGTAAATGCACCCAACATAGGAGCACCACAATATATAAGGCAACTGCTAGCAGCTGTAAAAGGAGAAATCAATAGGAGCATAGTAACAGTGGGGGACTTTTAACACCTTATTTCCAACAATGAACAGATCATCCAGACAGCAGATCAGTAAGGAAACACAGGCCTTACGTGATGCATTAAACCAGATGGACTTCATAAGTGTTTGTGAAACTTTCCATCCAAAAGCAGCAGAATGCACATTCTTCTTAAGGGCACATGGAACATTCTCTAGGATGGATCACATTTTGGACCACAAATCAAGCCTCAGTAAATTTAAGAAAACTGAAATCATATTAAGCATCTTTTCTGATCATAATGCTATGAGACTCAAAATCAACTATGAGAAAAAAAAACTGCAGAAAACATAAACATGTTGGAGACAAAATACTATGCTACAAAACAGCCAGTGGATCACTGTAGGAATCAAAGAGGAAACCAAATATATCTAGAGACAAATGAAAATACAATGATCCAAAACATACTCAATGCAAAAACAGTTTTAAGAGGGATTATAGCAATACAAGCTTACCTCAGGAAACAAGAAAAATCTCCAACAACCTAACCTCACAGCTAAAGCAACTAGAGAAAGAAATCATAAAGATGAGAGCAGGAAAAAAAGAAAGAAAGAAAAGAAATAGAGATGAAGAAAACAATGAAAAGTTTAATGAAACTAAAAACCAGTTCTTTGTAAAGATTAAAAAAAAAATGAATTAACCCTTTGCCAGACTCATTAAGAAAAAAGGGAGAAGGCCTCAAATCAATAAAATTAGAAATGAAAAAGAAGTTACAGCTGACACACAAAGGATCATACAAGCCTACTGCAAGCAACTATATGGCAATAAATTGAATGACCTGGAAGAAATGGACAAATTTTTAGAAAGGTGCAATCTTCCAAGACCGAACCAAGAAGAAATAGAAAATATGAATAGACCAATCACAAGTACTGAAATTGAAACTGGTTTAAAAACTTCAAACAAAATTCTAGGACCACATGGCTTCACAGGTAATTTCTATCAGACATTTAAAGAAGAGCTAACACCTGTCCTTCTGAAACTCTTACAAAAAGTTGCAGAGAACACTCCCAAACTCATTCTATGAGGCCACCTGATAACCATAACCATCAAAGATAACACAAGAAAAGAAAATTATAGGCTAGTATAAAAGGATCATATACCATGATCAAATGGGATTTATCTCAGGGATACAAAGATTTTACAATATCCACAAATCAATTAGTGTGATACATCACATTAACAAATTGAAGAAGAAAAACCAATGTCAGCTCAGTAGATGCAGAAAAAGCTCTAAAAAAGAAAAAAAAAAAATCCAACACCCATCAAGAAAGTAGGTAGAGAGGGAACCTACCACAACATAAAAAAGGCCATATATGACAAACCCACAGCTCACGTCATTCTCAATGGTGAGAAGCTCAAAGCAGGAAGAAAATAAAGATGTCCACTTTCACCACTTTTATTCAACATAATCTTGGAAAAACCTAGCCATGGCAATTGGAGAAGAAAAAAATAAGGAATCCAAATTGAAAAAGAAAAAGTAAAGCTGTCACTGTTTTCAGATGACATGATACTGATCCATAGAAAATCCTATGGATGCTGCCAGAAAACTTAGAGTTCATCAATAAAGTTGCAGAATACAAAATCAATATGCAGAAATCTATTGCATTTCTGTATACTGACAATGAAAATCAGAAAGGGAAATTAGGCAAACAATATCATTTACCATCACAACCAAAAGAATAAAATACCTAGGAATAAACCTACCTAAAGAGGCAAAAGATCTGTATTCTGAAAACTGTAATATGCCAATAAAAGAGATCGAAGATGACAAGCAGATGGAAACGTATACCATGTTCTTGGATTGGAAGAATCAGTATTGTCAAAATGACTGTACTACCCAATGCAATATATATGTTCAGTGCAGTCCATATCAGTGCAATGCCAATTACCAACGGCATTTTTTCACAGAACTAGAGCAAAAAAAAAAAAAAATTTTTTTTTCTTTTGTCTTTTTAAGGCTACACCTGCAGCACATGGGGGTTCCCAGGCTAGGGGTTGAATCAGAGCTACAGGTGTTAGCCTGCACCACAGCCACAGCAACACCAGATCTAAGCCATGTGTGCGACCTACACCACAGCTCACAACACCAGATCCTTAAGCCACTGAGCAGGGTCAGGGATTGAATCTGTGTCCTCATGGATATGAGTCAGATTCATTTCCACTGAACCATGATGGGAACTCCTCCCAAATTTTTTAAATTGTATGGAAACGCAAAAAACTCAGAATAGCCAAAACAATCCTGAGAAAGAAAAATCATGCTGGAGGAATCATGCTCCCTAGCTTTCGACTATACTACAAAGTTATGGTCATCAAAAACAGCATGGTACTGGCACAAAAACAAATACAGATCAGTGGAGCAGAATAGAAAGCTGAGAAATAGACCCACACACCTGTGGTCAGTCTATAACCAAGGGGACAAGAATATACAATGGAGAAAAGACAGTCTCTTCAGTAAATGCTCTGGGAGAACTGGACAGCCACATGTAAAAAAAAAAAGAAAAAAAAGATATTTGCCAGAGTCCAGCTCCAGCAGCCAGGGAGTGCACGTCCTGAAAGGAGAGGGGGAGGGTGTCGGCATATGCAACGGAGACAGTCTCTTTGTCCCTTCTTTCAGGGTGCTGGACTACTCAAAATTTATTGGCATAAGTGGTTGATTATATAGACAGTTTCTAACTTCAGATTACATCATAGTGTTGAAAGTACATTGGTTAACTGTTAGACTTTGTTTTTTGATCACATGATACAGCAGCAATACGTCATGTTCTAAAATCTTCAGCTTAACTAAATTTAGTGAGTTCAATTCAAGGACAAACAGGTACAACATATCATGTGGGAAAGAGGAGACCCAGCACAAACCATCTCATGGCCAGCCAATTCCCACAAACTGAAGAGGTCACAGACACAAAAAATCTTGTCTTCAGAGTGTCTATCCTCAAAGTGTCCTTGGCAGGGAAACAGTATGAGAAAATACAAATCAACTTAGCTAGCTACCACTAAAAGTTTCTAAAATCAAGGACAAAACTCACAGCTAGGTTTCTTTTGATCATGAACAATATGTATTTAACTTCTATAAACTTCATTAAAATCCTGACTCTAAAGTTTACTATATAACTAGTTAGTAGATAAACACTATGTTTTTAATTAAGGATGGGAAATAAGGATAATAAGCAAATAATCAGGAAAGACTGAGGAAAACTCAATAGCAAGTGAATAACAGAAAAGACTAAGTCATCCATGGAACAGTCCCCACTCAGCAATGCAAAATGGGAATTGTATCCTGGAAAATTCAGTTCCCCACCAAGGTCAGTGGGCAAGCCTTATTGTCTTCTGGGGCCTGTCCTCGGAATTTCACCATGCAGGCAGGCATCCCCTTGTTTAGGAACCTGCCCTCGGAATTGCACCGTTCAGACAGGCCTTTTTTTCGGCTCCTTGTACCTTCTCGGCTCCGCACAGATATTAGAACATTTTCTAACACCATACAGAAAAATAAACTCAAAATGGATTAAAAGTCTAAATATGAAACCAGAGACTATAAATCTCTTAGAGGAAAACATAGGCAGAACATTCTTTGACATAAACTGCTGCAATATCTTTTTGGATCCACCTCCTAGAATAAAAACCAAAATAAACCAATGGGACCTAATTAAACTTAAAAGGTTTTGCATAGCAAAGGAAACCCTAAACAAAACACAAAGACAACCCACAAGAATGGGAGAAAGTTGTGAATGGAGCAACTGACTGGGGATTAATCATGCAGCTCAATATCAGAGAAACAAACAACCCAATCAAAAAATGAGCAGAAGATCTAAACCGACATTTCTTCAAGACATGCAGATGACCTAAAAACCCATAAAAAACAAAACCCATGAGAAGATGCTCAACTCTGCTAATTATTAGAGAAATACATCATTAAAAATTTATAAACAGTAAATGCTGGAAATGGTGCAGAGAAAATGGAACTCTCCTGCATTGTTGGTGGGAATATAAATATGTACACCCATTTATGGAAATGGAGTTTGGAGGTTCCTTAAAAAACTAAAAATAGAGCTACCATATAATCCAGCAATCCCACTCCTGGGCATATATCCGTAAAACAAAAAAACTCTAATTTGAGAAGGACCCCCACCCCCACCCCAGTGTTCATAGCAACACTATTTACAACACCCAAGACATGGAAGCAACCTAAGTGTCCATCAAGAGATGAATGGATAAAGAAGTTGTGGTCCATATACACAATGGAATATTAGTCATGAAAAAGAATGAAATTATGCCATTTACACCAACATGGAGGAACCTAGACATTATCATACTAAGTGAAGTAAGACAGAGAAAGACAAATATCATATGATATCACTTATATGTGGAATCTAAAAAAGGGATACAAACAAACAAATTTACAGAACAGAAACAGACTCACAGACTTTGAAAAACTCATGGTTACCAAAGGGGACATCTGGTAGGGTGGAGGGTAGGGATGAACTGGGCCTTGGGATTGGCATATGTACACTGAGGTATATGGAATGACTGGCCAACCTCCTCTGTAGCATAGGAAACTTTACCCAGGATTCTGTGATAACCTATGTGGGAAAAACATCAGAAAAGGAATGGATATGTGTATATACATAACTGAATCACTTTGTTGTACAGCAAAAATTATCACAACATTGCTAATCAATTTAATAAAACTTAAAAAAGGATCAAATAATCCCAAATGGAATTTTAAGAAAGATGCTTCATGCGCATGAGTATTTATACTCAATAGATGTAGAAGTGCCAGTCATGGAACACACAGTGCGTGGTTCCCACACTTCTCTCAGGACTTACAGAACCTCTAGAAATGCACTCTCAAGCTCCACCCTCAGTTGAATAAAATAAGATTTATTTCACATTCCCTGGATGATTTTTATGTCTTCTAAAGTTTGAAAACAACTGACCAGAGACTCATGTTGAGGAGGTTGGTAGCTTTTCCCAGCAGCCCCACCAGGCAGTCATGTACACTGACCTTGGCCAAGTGAGACTCCTAGGGGTTCTTCCATGGGTTTCCTCTCCTCCATCACTTACTGAGTTGACCTTTAGTAGCTTAAAGACAGGGTTTTATATTTCTTACTCTTTTTATTTTATCTTATTTACTCTAGTCCATTCTATTTGTTTATTTTAAATTTAAACTCTATCAGTTAGAAAATAATATATACAGCTGACTCTTGAACTGCACAGGTTTGAACTGTGTGGGTCCATCTTGCATGCAGATTTTTTTCAGCAAATATGTACAGTACTACATGGTCTGAAATTGGTTGAATGTGAGGATGCAGAACCTCAAACCCCAGAGGACTACTATGGAACTGGGGTACCCACCTGCAGATTTTGGAATTCCCGCCAGGTCCTGAAACCAGTCCCCTGAGTATGCTGAGGGACAGCTGTTCTAGCAAACACTCAATGAGCTTGTATTGTTAGACACTTGATCTCTCCTTTTTTTTTTTTTTTAAATGAATAAGCTTTATTTATTTACTTATTTATTTAGAGCAGTTTTAGGTCCACAGCAATACTGAGGAGGAGGTGTAGGGAGTTCTTGGGTGCCCCCAACCCACAATGGCCCAGCCTTCCCCATTGTCAACCTCACCCACCTCAGAGGGCCATCTGCCATTGTTGGGTGTAGCCAGGAAGAGATCTCCATTCTGTCCTTGATTGACGGTGCTCCTGACTCACCTGTGTGGTTGAGTCTCTGCCTGCGGGGTCTGTCCCTTGGTAGAGGGTGCTCGAGTCTCCAGCAGGGGCATCTGTGTTCTCCTTGCAAGTCTGTCAGCTTTCCCTTGTGCGTGTTGATGATCTGTTGTTAGATGCATACATGTTATACCTTAGGGATGTGATGTCTTCTTGGAGCTTTCATCCCTTCTCTTTCATCCTGGATGAACCTCCATGCTCAGTCTGAATGCACAGAGCTACTCCCACCTGCTTTGATTTATGTTAGCATGGTGTGTCTTTCTCTGTCCCTTTACTTCGATGACTTTCTAATACACAACATACAGCGAGACTTGATGATCTTTGTGTTTAATTGGTGTGTACTGATGTTTAATCATTGATATAGTTGGCTTAATACCTGCTGTATTTGTTGCTGTTTTTTTATTTGTTCCCCTTATTCTTCGTTTCTATTTTTATCTTCATACCTTTTCTGACTTTTACAGTTTTAACTGAGCATTGCATAGGATTCCATTTTTTTTTCTTCTCTCTTAGCATATCTGCTATACTTCTCTTTGTTACTACTTCTCTTTGTTACTTTGTTAATTAGTTTTACTTTTTAAAGAATTTTCACTCTAGATAATCCAAGTCTTTCTTCAAATTCCCACATCACAGGTAATGCAGGTACCTATAGTAATGAATATTTCTTTTCTTTTTTTTTTTTCTTTTTTTCTTCAGGTTCCCAGGCTAGGGGGTCTAATCGGAGCTGTAGCCACCGGCCTGTGCCAGAGCCACAGCAACTCAGGATCCGAGTCGCATCTTCAACCTACACCACAGCTCATGGCAATGCCAGATCCTTAACCCACTGAGCAAGGCCAGGGATCGAACCCTCAACCTCATGGTTCCTAGTCAGATTCCTTTTTTTTTTTTTTTGTCTTTTTGCTATTTCTTTGGGCCGCTCCCGCAGCATATGGAGGTTCCCAGGCTAGGGGTCGAATCGGAGCTGTGGCCACCGGCCTACGCCAGAGCCACAGCAACGCTGGATCCGAGCCGCGTCTGCAACCTACACCACAGCTCAGGGCAACGCCAGATCGTTAACCCACTGAGCAAGGGCAGGGACCAAACCTGCAACCTCGTGGTTCCTAGTTGGATTCGTTAACCACTGCGCCACGACGGGAACTCCCCTAGTCAGATTCCTTAACCACTGAGCCAGGATGGGAACTCCAAGTAATGAATATTTCTAATTCCCTTGTATCAGTCTGTCATTAATTTCATTTATACATACACAGGTATGTGCATAAACATACATGATAGAATACATTGTTGCCATTCTTTTGAACAAACTGTTCTGTTAGCTCAGTTAAGAATAAGAAAAATAAAAGTTTTGTATTTCCTTTTTTTTTTATCATTTTCTGATATTCAAATTTTCTTTGGGTACATCTGAATTTCTGGTTTTATATCATTTTACTTCTTTCTGAACAACTTCTTTTAATGTTTCTTGCCCTGCAGTTCTGGCAACAGATTACCTCAATTTTTGTTTGAGAAAGTTCTTATTTCTCCTCCTTTTTGGAAAGAGAATTTCATAGGGTACAGAATTCTAGGTTTCAGGGATTTTTTTTTTTTTTCCCCTCTCTCTCAACATTTTAAACATTTCATTCCAGTCTGTTGCTTGCAGTTTCTGAGGAAGATAAGTTAGCTGTAATTGTTTTCCTAACTCCTCTGTAGGTAAGGTGTTTTCCTTTATGGCTTTTTTCAAGATTCTTTGGTTTTGGTTTTCTGAAGTATGAATATGATCCGCCTAGCTGTTTTTTTTTTTGTTTTTTTTTTTGTTTTTTTTTTTTTTTTTTGGCGTTTACCCTGCTTGTTGTTCTCTGAGCTTCTTGGTTTTGCAGTTTGGTGTCTGACATTAACTTAGGGGAAATTCTCTATCATTATTGCTTCTGTTCCTTTCTTGCTCTTTTTTCTGGTATTTCCATTCTCATATGTTACACCTTTCATAGTTCACAGTTCGTGGCTATTCTGCTGTTGGTTTTTTTCAAAGTTTTGGGGGTTTTTTTGGTTTTGGAAGTTTCTATTGGCCTATCCTCAAGCTCAGAGGTCCTCTGCCCAGTTCTCTTCTAATAAGCCCTCAAAGGCATTCTTCATTTCTGTTACAGTGTTCTGATGCCTGGCATCTCTTTTTGCTTCTTTCTTAGAATTCCTGTGTCTGCTTACATTACACATTTGCATGTTGTCTACTTTTTCCAGTAGAGTCAGCATATCAATCATAGTTAATTTAATTTAAATTCCCAGTCTGATGATTCCAGCATCCTTGCCATTCCTGGCTCTGGTTCTCACACTTGTTCAGGCTCTTCACACTGTACCTTTTTGTTGAAAGGTAAGCATGGCATCCAGGGTGTGCCTGCAGTGTGAGCAAGTGGTGGTGAGCCGGAGGGGGTGTCTGTAGTCCTGTGATAGGTCTCAGTGTGTCAGTGAGCCTGTGGTTGTGGCCGTAAACTTCCACAGTGGTTCTCATATTCCCTGTTGGTGGGACAGAATGGCCAGAGGAGCCCGTAGTTGGGCATTTCCCTTTCTGCAGAAGGGGTTAGGCTCTGATAAAGCCCAGCAGCCTAGGCTCTGGTCAGTAGTGTCTCCTGGGGCAGCCTTGCTCAGAAGAACAGAGTGCCCCAGAACACTTAAACTGGTACCTTTCTCATCGCCAGGCCAGAAGCATGAGGGTTTCTTTTATCTGCTGTGAGCACCTGGTAGATCCCCTGTACACTGTAGAGTATGGGCCTCCTCTGTTGAGTCTCCCTGAAGTTTTTAACTCTCAGACTTTCCCATAGTCTGAACTGTGTCATTTACAGGTTAGCTTCCCCCCTACCCCCCATCCCGTGTACTGGCTCCTGTACAGGATTCTGCTCTGCTTGGGTGTGGCCCTCTGGATCTACCCTTCTCTCCAGTTCCTGGGGCAGATTTTTCAGTCTGTTCAGCTGTTTACTTGTTGGGATGGAGCTCATTATATGCCAGAGAAGTGTCTGTTAGGTTGGTGTGGTTTGCAAAGCTTTGTGGTCCCCTAGGTAAACACTGTTTCATTAAAGGCAATGCCTGGCATGGTTGGTCATGACTCAAGGTGGGTGTGACTGTATTCTGGACTGTTTATCCATCTCCTCCACAAGTGCGTGCTGAAAAGCTCTATTAAACACTCAACGGTAACGTTACAGTGTTAGCTGCATCTGCACTCACTTCATTTTCAGTTACTTGAGAGTTCATCCTTTCCGCTTCTGAAGTCAACTCCTTTGGGTTGGAAGCGGAAACATGGTAGGAGGAGCTGGACTCAGTTTCCTTTCTGTCATTGTCACAATAACACCAGCTCCAACCCTGAAGCCATCTGTTCCTTCTGTTTTTTTCTTACCGTGAACACGGCTTTGAAAGACTTTGTGATATTTGGCTTTTTGTCAGTCTTCGTTTCTTCTTGTCTTTGCCCTTTCTGACCCTTTTCAGATAGGTAGAGCCATGATGTCAACTGTAATGTGGACAATCTGCCTTTTTTTTTTTGATGTCCTTCAGTAATTCCGGGCTTAGCTGAGCCTCATTTCCTTCTCATGGGTCTTTAGCAATTTCATTATCAGACTCTTTTTAGAAAAATACTGTGTTAGCTAACCCATGTTGAGCTCTTCCTATGTGCTGGGGGCATGTAAGAGCTGTATGTTACACACTCACAGGAGCTCTGTGAGTGATTATTTCCCACACTTGACAGAGTGAAGCTGAGTCAACAAGATGCAGGACATGCCAGGGTCCCCAGTGTGTAGCTGGTACCTGAGGTTGAGACACAGCAGATCCATACTCTTGACCATGTGCTGTACAGCTTTTCAGCACATTTCCTCAAGCTGCAAGTATTATAGCTCTGATCTTAATAAACTGGGTACTATGAAATTTGTAAATTTCATAATTTATAGGAATCCATTTTTACCATGGATGCTTTTATTCATAGTTAACAATGTTGGTAAACACATTTGTTTAGCATCTCGGCTCTGTGCCATTATTTTTTCTGCAACCAATTTTCTGTTGATTTCATTAAAAATGCACAGTTGTTTCTAATTAACTTACAGATTCATCATCTGTATAGCTGAAAAAGGCATAACCTAGCCTCCTGTATTAAATTTTAAGTTAAGAATTTTGGAAGTTCCCGTCATGGCTCAGTGGTTAATGAATCTGACTAGAAACCATGAAGTTACGGGTTTGATCCCTGGCCTTGCTCAGTGGGTTAAGGATTCAGTGTTGCTGTGGGCTGTGGTGTAGGTTGCAGATGCAGCTCGGATCCCGCGTTGCTGTGGCACTGGCGTAGGCTGGCGGTTACAGCTCCGATTCGACCCCTAGCCTGGGAACCTCCATATGCCGTGGGAGCAACCCAAGAAAATGGCAAAAAAAAAAAAAAAAAAAAAAAAAAGAATTTTGACCTACCATTGTAGTTTCTTATTAAAATATCTAAATTTTTCTAGATTTTGGCCTTATTGCAGCTTTTACAGTACAGTTTTTCTGTGTTTTTATTTATGCAAATGTTTTTAGGAGTCTGTTTTTCTCTTGAAATAGAGATGGCATGTACCTAGTGTAAGGTGTTTTTCTGTGAAACCACTTCCCATTTGTTCATCCCGTGCCCATCCAGGATCCCTCTAAATTTATGTGGATTCTGCTCTATGGGTAATGAGCATAAACTTAAAATTGAAAATTGTGTGAATTTTTTTATATTTCCTAGAGTTTGCATGTTTTTCTTTTTGTTTACATAATCTATCTTCCTTCTCTCCTATGCCTTTATATAATTTTTTAAACTAGAAAAAAAGATTGTATAAGGTTTTTAGATGAACTGTTTTTTAGCTACTTTGTATTTATCTCTTCTTGTTAGCAAGTAGCATGGTTAAACAATAAATTCTGGTGCTCACTTCAGCCAGCAGCACATATACTAAAATTGGAACAATTCAGAGAAGATTAGCATTGCCCCTACACAAAGATGACGTGCAAATTGGTGAAGGATTCCATATTAAAAAAAAAAAAAATACAGTGCTGGAAAGGGTGTGGAGAAAAGGGAACCCTCCTACACTGTTGGTGGGAATGTAAAATGGTACAACCATTATGGAAAACATTATGAAGCTGCCTCAAAAAAACTAAAAATAGAACTATCATACAATCCCATGCAATCTACCAATCCCACTCCTGGGCATCTATCCAGAGGAAATTCTAATTTGAAAAGATACATGCACCCCTCTGTTCATAGCAGCACTATTCAAAACAGTCAAGACATGAAACCAACCTAAGTGTCCATCAACAGAGGAGTGGATAAAGAAGATGTGGTACATATATGCAATGGAATATTACTCAGCCATAAAAAAGAATGAAATCATGACATTTTCAGCAACATGAATGGACCTAGAAACTATCATACTAAGTGAAGTTAGACAGTGAAAGACAAACATATGCTATTGCTTATGTGGAATTTTTAAAAGAGAATACAAATGAACTTACTTGTAGAACAGAAACAGACTCACAGACTTTGAAAAACTCAAGATTACCAAAGGGGACATGTGGGAATGGATGGACTGGGGACTTGATATTGGCATATGCACACTGAGTTATGTCGAATGACTGGCCAGTGGGGACCTGCTGTACAGCAGAGGGACCTCTACCCAGTATTCTGCGATGACCTACATGGGGAAAGAATCTGAAAGAGAAAGGATGTGTGTACACGTATAACTGAATCATTTTGTTGTACAACAGAAAGGATCACAACATTATAAATCAACTATATTTTGGTAAAACTTTAAAATTAGTTAATAATTAATTTTAAAAAATAAATTTAAACCCCACTATCTCTTCCTCCCGGTGAAGGGGCAGCCTGGGCTGCAGGTACTGGGATGTTTCATGGAGCTCTCAAGCCCGTAGTGCCCTGAGAGCTGCACAGCTGAATCATTAGGTAAGGACCATGGGCAGGTAACTCTGATTGATAAGACGTTAGACAGTGAAGGGGTGTTTAGATAGCCTCGCGTGTGCTCTTGTGTTCCGTCGGTAACTAACCATGCTGGTTATTGTTTCAGGGTGTCCATTCCGCCACAGTGACCCCGAGCTACTGAGGCAGAAGCTGCAGGCCTATAAGATCTCCCCCACCGGGATCGCCCAGGTAGGGGGGCTCTTTCTCACATATCCCTTGTCAGGCCTCGGCCCAGACACCCATCTGGTAGATTAATTCAGCTAAAGCTCTAGCTTTTCTGGTTTAGACACCTTGGAATTTCTAGTTCATTTGTGAGGCTGCATTTTTCTTCTTAGTAGTAAAGAAGCTGAAAACCTTTTTTTCCTCTCAATTTATTTTACTATCTCAATGGAGTGCATTATAAAAAATAAGATCTTAGAGGAATGCGTTGAAGCTTATCAATGAAGCTGAAAGTTAATGACGTCATATTTCATTTTGGAAACTTCTGGTTCTGCATGTAAGTTAAAAGCAGAGGATAACACAGTGTGACCTGGCTGAACGTCGTTATTTACTGTATCAGGTCCACACTTCTGAGGCCAGTTCATTAGGTCAAACAGTTGATCAAAATACTTTGTCTTGGAGTTCCCACTGTGGTTGGCGTCTGGCGTGCTGGCATGCAGGTTCGATCCCTGGCCCAGCACGGGGTTGGGGATCTGGCATTGCCACAGCTGCAGCTTGGATCTGATCCCTGGCCCGGGAACTCCATATGCTGTGGTGCGGTCAAAAATGAAAAACAAAAAAACTTTGTCTGGTAGACAGTGTAGATTAAAAAAAAAAAAATGCTCAAATGTAAAACCAAATATCTAAGAATATGTCTTTTAGTAGATATGCTTTTAAAAAATGTGTGACCTTGTAGAGATGCCGTCTTTGGTGTGCTCAGTGAGTGGCCTGGATTTTTATGGAGTTCAAGGCACTTCTGCTCCCTGAGCTTCAGCAGAACAACATACATTTTAGAGCTGGAGAATGTATGATCTAAATCATTATGTATCATTAATTCTTTCTTTCTTGGAGAAAGTCTTCACCCTAGAAAATGCCACTGTTCCCACTGTCTCCAGAGCTTAGTGTGAGTGTAGCTGATTCAGTTCCAGCCCTGTGGTGGTCGGTCCTCTGGGAAGGCAGTGCTCACCGGGCTGTTAGCGATGCAAGGCAAAGTCAGGTGTAGACCCTGCTCCCGCAGAGCCTAGAGGGAATGTGTGCCAGCGCAGGAGAGAGGCACAAATGGACCATCTGGGCTCTTCTGAAGATGGGGGTCCTGGAGCACCTTCTGGAAGAGAGGCTCTTTGAATAAGGCCACGGAGGGGTGTGGGGCGGTGGTGTCAGGAAGGAAAGCAGGAAGTGCAGAGGTTTATTAGGGTCTTGAGCTCAAGATCCTGATGGCACCTGGACATCAACACAAACAGGAAACTAAAAAGAAGCCGTCGGTTGGAGAGATTCGGGTTAGAGCTGGGACGGTTAAGTGGCAGACAGGCTGTGGACCTGTAGTGCCTTAGAGAGGTTACGCCTAGGCATCTGATACTCCTTCGGTTAGAATTGTGTAACTGTGGGGTTGCCAGGGATGGAAGAGAGCTCGTCGCGGGTTATGGGCTGTAGGACGCAGGTGCCTAGGGGCACACAGCTGCTAAGTGGGAGCAGAAGTGGAAGCCAGGCCTTCCTCCTCCGTGATTTCTGTCCCCAGCCCCAGGCTGTGTTGGAGCGGACTGTCCTGATCTTCTGTGGGGAGAGGGCATGAGAAGCAAAGGCCACCACTCAGGATGGGAGCTGGGTAGCGCTTCCCTGGGTCAGGCAGGAGGAGGAAGTGCATCAGTGAGGATGGGGGAGAGCAAGGAGGCACAGTGCTAGGAAGGGCAGGGGACGGTTCTGAGGGGAGGGTGTGGCCCACCGGCTCCTTCGGCACAGACGAGGTGGGATTAGGATTGAGGAGAGGCGACCAGATTTGCTGAGAGGTGTCAGTGTGGCTGTGGAAACCACAGCAAGATCACACGATCGCAGTCACTTAAAAGGTGAATGAGGAGGCCCTCCTACCTCAGCAGGTTAAGAATACAGTTGTCACCGCTGTGTGGCTCTGGTGAGTTCGATCCCTGGACAGGCAACTTCCACATGCCACAGGTGCAGGCAAAAAAAAAAAAAAAAAAAAAAAAAGGAAACAAGAAAACATAAAGAATGAATGAAACAGGAGTTCCCGTCGTGGTGCAGTGGTTAACGAATCCGACTAGGAACCATGGGGTCGCGGGTTCGGTCCCTGCCCTTGCTCAGTGGGTTAAGGATCCGGCGTTGCCGTGAGCTGTGGTGTAGGTTGCAGATGCGGCTCGGATCCAGCGTTGCTGTGGCTCTGGCGTAGGCCAGTGGCTACAGCTCCGATTCAACCCCTAGCCTGGGAACCTCCATATGCCGCGGAAGCGGCCCAAGAGATAGCAACAACAAAAGACAAAAAAAAAAAAAAAAAAAGAATGAATGAAACAGTGGATTGGATTTGCAGCCAGGGAGCATGTTTCAGAGAAGCTGCCAGGGAAATGGGTGTCCCTGTATCACTGGGAACCTTGTGGGTGTGTTTATATGTTTGGGCTGGAGGAGACCCGAGCCTTTATGTGGGAAGAGGAGAGAGGAACCCGTCAGAGAGGGTGGGCTTGATAAAGACACACAAAAAAGGTAATCCCTCCCTAACCCAGCAGAATTCACTTCTGCCTCCATCACACCATGACCACACTGCGTGACTTTGCTCCATCTTTTCCTCTGGTTTTAGTGAGACCTTCAAGTAAGTCTTGTTATACAGAATTTTTAAATTAGAAAATTTTCCTATAATGAAAATTCAGGACTTACTCTCTTAACTTTCATATATAACTTACTGCAGTGTTAACTATATTTATCATGTTCTACATTACATCCTTAGTAATTATTTGTCACATAACTGGGAATTTCTGCCTTTTGACTGCTTTCATCATCCAGTTTCTGTTCCCCCAACTCCACTTCTGAAAACCACAAATCTGATCCTTTTTTCTGTGAGTTTGTTGGTTGGTTGATTGGTTTGTTTTTGGTGTATAATTGATCTATAACTCTGTGCTACATCCTTGGTACACAAGAGAGATATTTCTTTTTTCTTTTTCTTTTTCTTTTGGTCTTTTGTCTTTTTAGGGCCGCACCCGCAGCATATGGAGGTTCCCAGGCTAGGGGTCGAATCAGAGCTGTTGCTGCCGGCCTGCACCACAGCCACAGCAATGCCAGATCCATGCCACATCTGCGGTC
Source organism: Sus scrofa (assembly GCF_054392235.1). Lineage (NCBI taxonomy): Eukaryota > Metazoa > Chordata > Mammalia > Artiodactyla > Suidae > Sus > Sus scrofa. Next base: position 36,870,634 of record NC_139389.1, on the reverse strand, counting down.
TACACCACAGGGCATGGTCACACCGGATCCTTAACCCACTGAGCAAGGTCAGGGATGGAACCCACAACCTCATGGTTCCAAGTCGGATTCATTTCTACTGCGCCACGATGAGAACTCCAAGATATTTCTATTTATTTCAAAATGATGCTCATTACCATCTGTCACCATACAAAGATATTACATAGTTTGATTATATTCTGCACACTGTACATTTCGTACCTGTGACTCATTTATTTTGTAACTGAAAGTTTATACCTCTTCATCTCCCTGTTTCTCTTGTTTCCCCATGCCCTCCGTTCCAGGAAACATCTACTTCTTCTCTGACTATATTTCTGTTCAGTTTTGTTGGTTCATTTTTTTAAAATTCCACATATTAAGTGAAATCGTACAGTTTTTCTCTTTCTCTGACTTAACTTCAGTAAGTACAGTATTTCTGGGTATATCCATATTGTCACAAATGGCACATTTTCATTCTTTTCTATGGCTAATATTCTAGAATATTATGTGTACACATACTACTCCTTTATCCATTCATCTGTTGATGGAAACCTCATAAAGAATCACTTTAAAAACAGCAACCTAGGCTATTACCCTGTTGATGGTGCATCTACCGTAGTGTCTGGTCTGTGCTCAGAACTGAAAGGCCTGAGGTGGTGCCCTGCTTGCTGAGGTCTCGTAGCTGATGGCAGGAGCAGAATGTCAGCCTCTTCTGGGCATCCTCCTGAGCCCAGCTCCCCCAGGGCAGCTTGACGCAGGCTGGGGCTGCGGTCTGTGCCGGGCTCTGCGGGAGGAGAGCGGCCCTGCGTGTGCAGTCTGGCGCTTCCATCCAGGATGGGGGCGTGTCTGCAGTTCATTCATTGGGAGGTTCTGTGTCTCTTGAGGCAGCTGTGAAGGCCATTATGTTCTCTGCTTGTAAAACGCTCAGAGATTTAAGACCCTGGAAAATTCTCTCTCAGCAGTCCAAGCCAGTGACCAAATGAATAAATACGTCTGTGAGATACTGGCCACCTTTTTATTGTCACCTTCCCTTTTTCTCCTTAAAATACTAGTGTGTATTTTAAGCTCAATTTCTTTTAAAAATTTCCAGTGAGGTAATAATTGTTCCAGTGCTTTTTTTAGTTGTTCCATTAACCATATTTGTCAGCAGTTCCTGCCTCATTAAAGAATCCTGGTTTTTGGAGTTCCCATCGTGGCTCTGTGGCTAATGAATCTGACTAGTATCCATGATGACACAGGTTCAATCCCTGGCCTCCCTCAGTGGGTTAAGGATTCGGCATTGCTGTGAGCTGTAATGTAGATCGCAGATGTGGCTTGGATCTGGCGTTGCTGTGGCTGTGGTGTAGGCTGGCGGCTACAGCTCAGATTCAACACCTAGCCTGGGAATCTCCATATGCTGCGGGTGTAGCCCTAAAAAGACAGAAAAAACAAAAACAAAAACAAAACCAAAAAACCCCCAAATAACAAAAACCCCAAAGAATCCTGGGTTTTTTGGGTTTTTTTTTGTTGTTGTTGTTTTTTGCTTTGTTTTTGCTTAAACTGGTTTTGTGATGAAATATTAATATCTCGATTTGAATTTTTAAGGAGAATATACATTCAAAATATTGAGAATAAAATCTCTAAATGATCTTCAGTACTTTTATTTCTCTGAGGAGATTTTTTTTTTCTCGTGAAAAGATACACGTGAAATTCCATGTTGCAGATTTTCAGTGGCGCCTCTAAGAGCATGCTGTACCCCTTTTTAGTAAAGTTGTCACGTATGGCATATCTTTAATTCTTACAGAGCTTAATATATAGTAATAATTGCTGCCACAGACTAGCTGAACATATCCCCTGTAATACATGCCACAGTAGCTTAGCACCTGTTGTGATCTGCGGATGCTTTTTCTCCTTAGTTTTTCTTTCTTATTGTGTAGAAATGAGTCAAGTGCTTTTCTGTCAGTGGGCACAGAATAATTTGAAGCCACAGCTCTTTATTTCTAGTTTTCTATTTTGTCCGACCTTGTGCAAATGTGCCGAACGCTGTGACCCGTTGGCTGCACCCCACTCGGTTCCTGCCAGTAGTCACCCCTGAGAACCAAAAGTGCTGGGAGAGAAAGCCGAGGCTGGGGAGAGGGAGGTGCAGAGGTGTGCAGACCTCAGGCTGATTCTGGGGATGGCGGGGCCTGTGTGCCATCCTCAGAATTTTTCTTTGCCTTCTTATTTTTCTTGTTACTTGAAATTCAGTTGAAACTCTTTGATTTCTTTCAGGGAAGGCCTTTACTGTGAGGTGAATAATGATTTTTATGTGTTTAAATTTAGGAATATGTTTAATGCATTATTTAAACACTGGTAAATAATATGAAATAAAGATGAGAATAACTCACAAAGCATAAATTCTAGGTGGTAACAGGGTTTGAAAAGTCCTGGCTACTTCATTGAGGTAAAATATATTATTCACATAATATGAAGTTAGTACATTCACAGTGTTGTGCAATAGCCATGGGGCAGCTCATGTCCTCAGTGAAAGCCCACTCCTGCAGGAGGCCCTCCTGGCCCTGAACTGTCCATGCTGGGCATCTCCTATGAAGGGACCCTACAGTAAGTGGCCTTTGTGTGTGGCATCTCCCCCTCAGCATGGTTTCACATTAATAAAACAAAGGACAAAAACCACATGACTATTTCAGCTGCTGAAAAACGTCTGAAAATATCCGATACATTTTCATGGTTAAACATACAGAATAGAAGGAAGTTCCCTTGACTTAGTAAAGAGCATTTATGAAAAACTATAGCTAACATCACACTCATGGCGAAAGACTGAAGGTCTTCCTTCCCCCAAGATCAAGAGCAAGACAAGGATGCCTGCTTTCACCACCGCTATTCACCATGCACTGGGACTCCTACTAGTCAGAGCAATTAGCAAGAAACAAAAGGCATCCAAATGGAAATGAAAAGGCAAAACTATACCTATTCACAGATGTCATGGTCTTATATACAAACAATTCCTAAAGAATCCATTTAAAAAAACTATTAGAACTAATAAATGAATTCAGCAGAGTTGCTGGATACAACTACACAAAGAAATCAGTTGTAGTTCCAACGCTAGCAATGAACAAACAGAAAAGGGAATGAAGAAAACATTTCATTTACAACAGCATTCAAAAGGATAAAACGCCCAAGAATAAATTCAGCCCAAGAGGTGAATGACACATATGCTGCAAACTGCAAAGCACTATTGAAAGAAATTAAAGACCTAAAAAACAGAAAGAAATCCTTGGTTCACACATTGAAAGATAATATCATGAAGATGACACACAAAGCAACCTACAGATTCAATGCAATCCCTGTGAAAGTACCAATGGCCTTTTCTGCAGAAATGGAAAAGTCAGTCCTCAGATTCATATGGAATTACGAGGACTTCCAAGTAGCCAAAACAATATTGAAAAAGAAGAACAAAGTCGGAGAATTCAAACTTCCTGATCAGTATATGTTGAACCACCCAGGAATGCCTGGGATAAATCCCACTTGGGCGTGGTTTATGCTACCTTCAGTGTGCTGCTGGGCTTGGTTTGCTAGTATGCTGCTGAGTGTTTGTATCCTGTGTTCTTAATGGATATTGGTCTGTCGTCTTCTTGTTTCTGTTGGCTTTGCTGTCAGGGCGATGCTGGCCTCCTAGAATGAGTTAGGAATAGCTTGAGAAGCATTGGTACTAATTCTTCTTTCAATGTTTGTAGCTGTCTAGTCCTGGGCTTTTCTTGGTTGGGAAGCTTTTAAAGTACTTTCAGTCTTTGCCTGTTAGCATGTTTGCTCAGATTTTCTGAGTTCTTAGGCCAGTTTTGGAAATTTATGCGTTTAGGAATTTGTCTTTTTCATCTAGGCTAATTTGTTGGTGTGAAGTTGTTGATAGTATTGCCTTGTTATTGCCTTCGTTTCAGTGAAGTTAATAATGTCCCCATTTTCACTGTTGATTTTAGTCATTGTGTCTTCTCTCATTTTTTTCTTTCCCATTCAGTTTTTGTCAATTTTGTTGATCCTTTCAAAGAACCTGGTTTTAGTTTTTTTAATTTTATTTTCCCTGTTGTATTTCTCTATTTTATTTGTTTCCACCCTCTAGTTCCTTCTTTCTGTTGGTTTTGGGTTTAGTTTGCTCTTCTTTTCTTAGTCAACTAAAGTATAAGTTTGAGTAATTGATTTGAAAATTTTCTTCTTTATTGTAGTGTTGACAGCCAGAAATTTCCTTATGAGCACTGCTTTCTTTATATTCTAAAAAGTTTCATGTATTGTATTTTTGTTTTCTTTTGTCTCAAAGTAATTTCCCCTGTGATTTTTTTCCCTTGATTCATTGGTTGTTTATGAATGTGTTGTTTAATTTTTATATATTTTTTAATTTTCCAGTTTTCTTTCTGTAACTGATTTCTCATTTCAAAACAATGTGTTCAGAGAAGATGTTTTCTATAAGTTCAGTGTTTTTGAATTTATTAAGACTTACTTTGTCACCTAACATAATGGTCTGTCCTGGAGAAAGTTCCCTGTGCACTTGAGAAGAATACATAATCTGCTGTTTAGGGTACAGTGTTCCATATTTGCCTGGTATATCTAATTGGTAATAATGTTGTTCAGTTTTTTCCCCCACCCTTTGTTCTGTTGCAATATGAGTATCTAGACATAGTTCTCAATGCTACTCAGCAGGATCTCCTTGTAAATCTATTCTAAGTTGTGTCTGATAACCCCAAGCTCCCGATCCCTCCCTCTCCCTCCCTCTCCCGTCGGGCAGCCACAAGTCTATTCTCCAAGTCCATGATTTTCTTTTCTGAGGAGATGTTCATTTGTGCTGGATATTAGATTCCAGGTATAAGTGATATCATATGGTATTTATCTTTGTCTTTCTGACTCATTTCACTCGGTATGAGACTCTCTAGTTCTATCCATGTTGCTGCAAATGGCATTATGTCATTCTTTTTTTATGGCTGAGTAGTATTCCATTGTGTATATATACCCCATCTTCCTAATCCCATCATCTGTTGATGGACATTTGGATTGTTTCCATGTCCTGGCTATTGTGAATAGTGCTGCAATGAACATGTGGGTGCATGTGTCTCTTTTAAGTAGAGTTTTGTCTGGATATATGCCCAAGAGTGGGATTGGGGGGGTCATATGGAAGTTCTATGTATAGATTTCTAAGGTATCTCCAAACTGTTCTCCATAGTGGCTGTACCAGTTTCCATTCCCACCAGCAGTGTAGGAGGGTTCCCTTTTCTCCACAACTCCTCCAGCACTTGTTCTTTGTGGACTTATTAATGATGGTCATTCTGACTAGTGTGAGGTGGTATCTCATGGTAGTTTTGATGTGCATTTCTCTTATAATCAGTGATGTTGAGCATTTTTTCATGTGCTTGCTGGCCATCTGTATATCATCCTTGAAGAACAGAGTAACTTGATCCCCATGCTGTACAGCAGGAAAAAATATAAAAAAATAAAAAATAAAAATGAATAAAATAAAATTGCACACCAAAAAATCAAACACCTGGGAATAAACCTTACCAAGGAGGTAAAAGACATATTCTTAAAAATTATAAAACATTAATCAAGGAAATTAAAGAAGATGTAAAGAAATACAAAGATATTCCATGCTCCTGGGTTGGAAAAAATAATATTGTAAAAATGGCCATACTATTCAAAGCAATCTACAGATTCAATGCAATCCCTATCAAATTACCCATGACATTTTTCGCAGAACTAGAACAAACAATCCATAAATTTATATGGAACCACAAAAGACCCAAAATTGCCACAGCAATTCTGAGGAACAAACATCAAGCAGGAGGCATCACTCTCCCAGATTTCAGGCAATATTACAAAACCACAGTCATCAAGACAGTGTCGTACTGGTACCAAAACACACAGACAGACCAATGGAATAAAATAGAGAACCCAGAAATAAACCCAGACACCTATGGTCAATTAATCTTTGACAAAGGAGGCAAGAATATCAAATGGGAAAAAGTCAGTCTATTCAGGAAGAATTGCTGGGAAACCTGGACAGCTGCATGCAAATCAATGAAACTAGAACACACCCTCATACCATGCACCAAAATAAACTCAAAATGGCTGAAAGACTTAAATAGAAGACAAGGCACCATCAAACTCCTGGAAGAGAACATAGGCAAGACATTCTCTGACATCAACCTTACAAATGTTTTCTCAGGTCAGTCTCAGAAAGCAACAGAAATAAAAGCAAAAATAAACCAATGGGACCTAATCAAATGGACAAGCTTTTGCACGGCAAAGGAAACCAAAAAGACAACTTACAGACTGGGAGAAAATAGTTTCAAACGAGGCCACTGACAAGGGTTTAATCTCTAGAATATACAAACAACTTATAAAACTCAACAGCAAAAAAGCCAACAACCCAATTGAAAAATGGGCAAAAGGCCTGAATAGACATTTCTCTAAGGAAGATAATACAGATGGCCAATAAGCACATGAAAAAATGCTCAATATCCCTGATTAAAATAATAGAGAAATGCAAATCAAAACCACCATGAGATATCACCTCACACCAGTCAGAATGGCCATCATTAATAAGTCCACAAAGAACAAATGCTAAAGAGCGTGTGGAGAAACTGTTGGTGGGAATGTAAGCTGGTACAACCACTATGGAGAACAGTTTGGGGATACCTTAGAAATCTATACATAGAACTTCCATATGACCCCGCAATCCCACTCTTGGGCATATATCCAGACAAAACTTTCCTTGAAAAAGACACATGCACCTGCATGTTCATTGCAGCACTACTCACAATAGCCAAGACATGGAAGCAACCCAAATGTCCATCGAAAAATGATTGGATTAGGAAGATGTGTATATACACAATGGAATACTACTCAGCCATCAAAAAGAACAAAATAATGCCATTTGCAGCAACATGGATGGAACTAGAGACTCTCATACTGAGTGAAGTAAGTCAGAAAGAGAAAGACAGATACCATATGATATCACTTTTATCTGTTATCTAATATCCAGCACACATGAACCTTTCCACAGAAAAGAAAATCATGGACTTGGAGAATAGACTTGTGGATGTCAAGGGGGAGAGGGAGGGAGTGGGATGGATGGGGTGCTTGGGGAAAAAAAATCATTATATAAAAAATAAAAATAGAACAGTCCTTTTAAAAAAAATAATGTTGTTCAGATTCTCTTTCTTTGTAGATGATCTGTCCAGTTGTTGTGCCTGTTTATGAAGGTGGGGTAATAAAGCTTCCAACTGTTGTTGTAAGCTGTCTGGTACTAACTTCAGTTCTTTTGACCTTTGCATCATGTATTCTGTTTTCCAGTGCGTATATGTTTGTAATTATTCCATCTTCCTGATGGATTGACCCTTTTATCGGTGTATAATGCCCTTTTTGTCTCTTATGACATTCTTTTGACTTAAAATCTGTTTTGCCTGAGGTTAGTATGGCCATCCTAGCTCTCTTTTGGTTCCTGTTTTCATTGATGAGGTTTTCTATCCTTTCACTACCTGTTTTGTCTTTGGATCTAAACTAAGTCTCTTGTAGAGAGCAGATAGTTTGATTATATAATTTTATCCATTTTCTACTCTCTGAGGTTAGAGAGTTTATTTACGGTTAAAGTAATTACTGATAAGGATTCACTTTCGTCATTTTGCCATTTGATTTCCGTGTGACATAATATCTTTTGTCCCTCAATTCCTCCATTACTACCTTCTTTTGTGATTGATATTTTTTGCAGTGTACTGTTTCAATTTTCTTCATTTCCTTTTTTGTATATATATTTTTAGTTATTTTCTTAGTGGTTACTCTGGGGATTGCAGTTATTATTTTAAGCTTATTTCAGTTCGTACCAGCTTACTCTGTAGTGTACACAAACTCTGCTTCTGCTCTCTCTGTTCCCTTTATATTGTTGACACAAATTAACATCTTTATACATTATGTACCTGTGAACATTGATTTATAAGTATTACTTTATGCATTTGCTTTTTAATAATATTGAAGTAAGAGAGGACTTGCATATCAAAAATATAATACTCCTGGCCTTTCTATGTCTAGTAGTGACCTTTACCTCTGTCCTCTGTCTTCATTTGGCTTGAGTAACTGTCTGGTAACCTTCATTTTGCCCTGAAGGCCCCTCCCTGTTCCCTTAGAGCAGATCTGCTCACAACAGACTCCCTCAGCTTTTGTTCATCTGGGAACGTACTGATTTTGCCTTCATCTTTAAAGGATAGTTTTGTCGGACACACCCATCTTGGTGGACAGTTTTAGTCTTGGAGGGAGATGTGTTGTCCTGCTTCCTTCCCATACGGAGAAGCTGCTCTCGCTCCTGCTCTCCCCCGGGCTCCAGTCCGTGTTCTCTCCTGTCCCCTTCTTTTCAGTGTTTCTCTGCAGTGTGTCTCCGCTTCTCTCCACGTCTGTCCTCCCAGGAGCTGGTGGAGCTGTTCGGATGTGTAGGTGTACATCTCCCATCAAGTCAGAGAGTGTTGCATCCATTTTTCCTTCAGCTGTTCTTTGTGCCCCTTTCAGTCTCTTCCTCCGGGGGCTCCCTTCCTCCTGGGTGTCCCTTGTGTGTCTGTTGGGGCACCTGTCCTACCCTTGTCTTTGGCTGTGTTCATAGTTCTTCATTTTTCATGCGTTCTACTCTTCAGGCTGGATGATCTCAACTGACCTACTTCCAAGTTTGCTGGTTCTTTTGTCTGCCTGTTGAAACTGGCTGTTGTTTTTCATTTCAGTTATAATTTTCAGCTCCAGAATTCCTCTCTGGTTCTTTTTTATAATTTTATTCTCTTTATTGCTGTTTTCTGTTTGTTAAGACATCATCTTTCTGGTTTCTTATAACTTATGGTCTGTAGTATCTTTTAGCTCTTTGAGGGTAGTTAAGACAGTTGATTTAGGAGTTCCCATCGTGGCTCAGTAGTTAACAAATCCGACTAGGAACCATGAGGTTGTGAGTTCGATCCCTGGCCTTGCTTAGTGGGTTGAGGATCTGGCATCGCCGTGAGCTGTGGTGTAGGTTGCAGACACAGCTCAGATCCCGCATTGCTGTGGCTGTGGCATAGGCCGGCAGCTACAGCTGCCATTAGACCCCTAGCCTGGGAACCTCCATATGCCACAAGAGTGGCCCTAGAAAAGGCAAAAAGACCAAAAAAAAAAAACAGCTGATTTAAGGTCTTTTCTGGTGAGTCCAACTTCTGTGCTTCTTGGGGACAGTCTGTATTATTTCTCCTGTGAGTGGGCCCTACTTTCTTGTTTCTTTCCATGCTTTATAATACTTTCTAGAAAACTGGACATTTCAGGTTGCTGATGCTGGAAGCCTGACTTTTTTTGTGCCTGGTCTGGGCTGTCCACTTTAGAGCCACTAGCTACGTGGTGACTATTTAGCACTGAAGCTTGGCTGGTCCACACCGAGGTGCACTGCAGGCAGTGGTGTGTTTTTTGGTAAACCAGCTCTGTTTCGTAAGTACTCTTGCTGTGACTGATGTCAGGCGACCAGTGTGATGTTACAAACCCTAACTTGAAAGGGGATGTGCACAGTCCACTGCAAAAAGCCAGCGGCATCGCTCCAGCGCTTTGCCTGGTTGTAAGATACACTCCAGGATGCTATCAAGTGGTATGAAAAAGTGCTGTAAACTCACTTAGTAGTGATAGTTTTATATCCATTACATGTTGAAATGATGGTAAACAATGTTTGTTTAAATAAGATATATTAGTAAAATTAATTTCATGTTTCTTTTTACCTTTTTAATTGTAGCTAGAGAAAATTTTAAATTACAGATATCACTCGTATTTCCACTGGAGAGTATTGCTCTAAATACTTGTGACTATTGAGTATTAGAGTGATTAGGTTCTATTTCTGTGTCATATTTTAATATTTACTTCTAGCATACAGTTGTGTTTGACCTATTATAGCCAATATTTACTTTTACATGTTGACCCATAAATGGGCACAAATAAGACTACGGATTTTTCAAGGTTTTTAATTAAAATGATGCATTATTTACAAATATAATTCCATCCTTGTATTGTTTAAACTGTCTTTTCATTTCTCAATTTAATTTTTTTAGCAGAGGAAGAAAATATGTTTCAGGAATTTTACCCAGCATAACTATCAATGATTATTTTAAATCTAATTGATGCTTCCAAGAAAATTAAGTGATAGTAAAACCTTGAAATATGGAGAAATGTATGCTCTTAATACTTTTTGAGAGGCAAGTTAACTTCTCTTTTTCACAGTCCAGAAATTCTTAAGAATTTAGTGACCATATGAAATCTAAAACTGGTAAATGCATTTTAATGAAGAAATCTTTCCAAATGGACAATTTCAAAGACTTAAAAGTAATACTATGTTAAGTCACTTGGTGACTCAGTGTTCTTATAACTATGAATTACCTAAGATCCCTATGGTTTTCTTAGGTGAGGAGTTCTTATCAACACATGATGGTATCAATCTGTCCGTTCACTTTATGAAAGAGCAGCTTTTCTGTCTGTGTCACTGTCACAAGCATCTCTGCTGATTTATGAGAATTGCTGCACTTAGGTTTGCTTTTCTTAGGGATGTAGTTGGAAATGCATACATTGTTCTTGGTAAATCTTGGAACTGCATTAAGGGAAAGGTGGGAGGTTGAGCTTTAGAACTGGTGTTAGGAGGAGGGGGTGCTATTTTTGGCTTTATCATAACAATCATTAAACTCTAACTTGATTTCTCTACATATCATTCCTTTTCATAGGCTGAAGATAAATGGTCATTTGAATATTATTTAATATTGCTCAAGGTGGTTCAAAGAAGAATCACTTTGAAAGTCAAATAACTTAAGCCATTTGTTAGCCAAAGCTATTAAAGTTTTATTTTCTTTAAAAATTGCATTAAAGTGGAAAACATAGTCTTTATTAAAAGAAAATTCAGTACTCTGTTTACAGTTATGTATCTTTCTATAATTATTCTGTTACTTATACATTACATGAGAAGTTTCTGCTATCTGTAGAGGAATTTCACCAAATAGCATATGGTACTGCCACTGAACGATATTTGTAATAAACCCCAGCCTGCCTAACCATGAACACAGAACTATTCTCCTACCTTAGTTCTGTTTCATGATCAGTTCTATAGACTATGCTCCCAAAGGGCCCTGCCCCCTTTGTTTTTGAGAAGTAAACTTAAAGAATCCAGAAAATTAAGCGGTTAATGTTTGTTCGTAAGGCAAGTGTTTCAGATTCTTAGTCTGCTTAGCATCAAGCCATTTCAGACTTCTTGGTAGTGTTTACCATCAATTTACAACGCAGTGCTTGTTCAACAAAGTTTCTACTCATATATATAAATCTGTATGTGTATAAATATGTATATTTTTTTTTGTGTGTCTTTTTTTGCCATTTCTTCGGCCGCTCCCGCGGCATATGGAGGTTCCCAGGCTAGGGGTCTAATTGCAACTGTAGCTGCCAGCCTACGCCAGAGCCACAGCAACGCAGGATCCGAGCCGCATCTGCAACCTACACCACAGCTCACGGCAACGCCGGATCGTTAACCCACTGAGCAAGGGCAGGGACTGAACCCACAACCTCATGGTTCCTAGTCGGATTCGTTAACCACTGCGCCACGACGGGAACTCCCTAAATATGTATATTTATATATAAACTTGAATATATGCTTCTGTCTTAACTTCTTAATTCTCTAGTCCTTGGAAAAACCTTTAAGTGATGGATTTTAAGTTTAGTTTCTTCAAGTTTAGTTGCTGTTTTGAATAGCATATCTGATATGATGCATCCCTTTTAATGAGTAAGATCTTTGAAAATAACTGTTAAATTAGGATAATAGTTATTTTCATCCCCTCCATGAAGATCATAGGGCATATTGATTCTGAAGTGGTGTGCTTTTATATTAGGCAAAAAAAATGGGACAGTCACAGCACAGTGGTGATCATCGAGTCAGTTGCTGGGTTGTGGTCTGACCGGACTTTTCTCCATCCCTCCAAGCCCTTGACACGACTCTCGCCTGCTGCCCTCGCCTCCCCCTTCTCCTTCTCCCCTCAGCCTTCTCTTTCCCTCCCCCTATTTCAAGTTCATGTAATGGTTGGTGTTCCCTCAAGGCTTATTAACCCAAATGTTGAATGTATTTTTAATGATTCAGAACCTTTATTCAGGTACAGTAGTAAAAAGACAATGAGAAATTTTCAATAGTAGAGTATCTGTGTTGTTGGGGAAAAAACATAATAAGGGAGTAATGTAGCATGATTACTGAACTTGAGTGTTACGCACCTTTCTGAAAGCCTCTCTTCTCTGTGGAATTTAGCTGACTTGCTGGACTATCTCAGGATTCATGAGGCGTGGCATAGGATACTTGCCTAACTGGAGAGGGTTACAATTTTAATCACATTCTCCAAGGCATCCCAAAGGCCTAAATTTGCTCTAAGCATTCTTTTTTGAATGTGTTTGCATATGTACATGAAGAACAGATTTAAGTAACATGACCAGAACAATATCTGATAGAGACATAGGTGTGATGGTGGTTATCGTCCCTTCTCTGCTCACCTTTTTCCCATCCCTCTCCCTGCAAAGGCAGACCCACCCACGTGGTGTGAGACGTGCTCTCAGGGTCAGGGCCTGCCATGGAGGAAGCAGGGAGGACTGAGCAGGACAGCGGTCCCCAGGCAGTCCCTACGTGGTCCCACAAGGGGCTCTGCGTGAGGGGCGATGAGCCTGCAGAGCAGCCCTTATGGAACCAGGGCTCCAGACCTCCTGCCCACAGGGCCAGGCTGCCCTCAGAGGCAGCTTGCTTAGCCAGCCAGCTTCTGTGGCACATGCTTAGTCGCCCATGCCCTCTGCCCTTGGGAGATGTGTGCCCTGGTCCTGGGGGCCTTGGGTCCTTTGTGCTGCCTCCTGGGAGAGCAGACAGGCCAGGATCTGGTACCCTCCTCTCCCCATCGGCCACATGCAGGGTGTTCCCCGGCCCCCTCTCCTTCAGGAGTCCCTCCCGCTGATGCCCGGTCATCTTTCTGATAGGCCTCCCCTTTCTGCCCACCCAGGGACGTGTCTCCTGCACGTTGTCCCATCTGAGCTGCCCTGACCCCCTCTGCCTTGATTGCTGTGATTCAGAGTCATGCCTGGTTCTGCCCCGCTGCAGCGCCCTGTGCTCTCCTGGTTGGGTCAGCGCTGTTTCGTACTGTTTCTTGTCTTCTCCCCTCCAGACTGTCTTTGTGGCCTAATCCTCCCCAAGGGCACAAAAGATAGCTTTCACCTCCATAAACCCAGTCGTGGAGCACCGTGCATGTTGCTAAGTTTTCACTATGTTTAAATCTGGAAGCAGAAAGATGATTAAGAAACTGTGTTAGAGCTTTAGGTCTCATGGCATTAAAAGGCGCGATATAATGAAGTATGGTAAGTGCTTTAAAAAGTTATTCTAAGTGCCTGCCAAAGAGTTGGTGGAAAGATCTGCTGAGGGCGGGGGGCCAAGAGGTAGTGCTCCGCGGAGGAAGCGATGTCTGGATTGAGTGTGGAGGTGGAGTAGGAGTCAGGCCTAGCCAGTGAAGGAGAAGGTGTCATTCAGCGTCAGCAAATGACTGTATCCCAGCTGCTACTCAAGACCCAGAACTAACAAGACCCTCCGCCTGGGAGGTGACAGTCCAGTGGGGAGGCAAGCACGTGGAGTTGCAGCGCTCAGGATGTGTTCTGAGGAGCCCTGGTCCTGGGAGAGCCATGGAAACAGGTTCTGGGGACAGACGTGAGAAACACCACCCTGGAGAGTCCTACCCTACACAAACTTAGGAAATACTGGACTAACCCAAATGGAACAGTGACCCTCTGAGTCTCTCTAGAACTCTGGGAGTTGAAGTACCTAACAGCACACTTGGGAGAAGCCAGATGGAGTATGAGGATCGGGGGCCCGGGGCGGGGGGGGCAGTGGGGAGACAGGACTGATGACCCCAGCCTTGTGAGCTTTCGGGACCGGGTTAGGATGAAGTTTCAGGGGAGTTATTAGGGTAGTGGCTTGGGAGCTGTCTTGAATGAGGAAGGGGTCCAGCAAGAAGCTTGGCCATAAAAGGGAATGGTGAGGGCCTGACTGTTGGATGTGGGGAGGGGGGGAGAGGATGAGTTTTAAAGACTCTGGGAGGTAGAATCAATTCAGTCAGATAACTGTGTTTACAGACAATGAAGAGTGAGTCAGAAAACTTCTTGGCAAATAATGTGTTCAGAAGTGTCCTAGACTCAGCATCCTGACTGCCTTTTCTTTCATCTTTGAAATAAAGGAGGGTTGGGAATGCAGTAGAAAAGTATCAGCAAATACTTACTCTTGAGAGGTGGACTTTTTAAGGAAGAAACAAGTTTATGATCACTTTTGAATACAACAGAATACAACCTTCAGTTAGAGAAGGTTGAGCTGTGTGTTGGGTGGTGAGGGCAGCGTACTGAGCTGTGCTGCTGCTCCCTGAGGCCAAGGGGTGGGGGTGGGACACCGCCTGCTGCTGGACAGTCCCCTGGACCTCACGGTAGGCACGGAACAAAGGCACAAGGCAGTGTCATCTGGATTTCTTTTTCATATATGTATGTTGTGTATAAATATAAAGGTAGCATTTCCCACCAGTACTTTGTATCACGTGCTTGTCATCCAGCTGTGAGAAAAATGTGACCCTGTTTGCTCTCTGTCCCCCTGCAAGGATGAAGGTAAGCCATTTCTATAGGATTCCAAACCCAAACAGTAATCTGCCTTGAGGATGAAATAGTCAATGTAATGTAATTAATGCTTCTGCCAAACTTAGCAAATACAGATATGATGAACCCTTTCTTGTAAAGATGACAAGCTGCATTGTTTTTTTTAAAAAAAAAAAAAAGGAGTTCCCTGGTGGCTCAGTGGGTTAAGGACCTGGTGTTGTCACGGCTGTGGCACAGGTTCAATCCCTAATAGAAACTTCCTCACGCTTGCTATGGCAAAAAAAAAAAAAAAGCAAGCCATCTAATATTCTTCCTGATGGACTTTAGTGAGCTGATAAATAGTTTAAAATATAGAGAAAAAAAGTTATTATGAGTTACCAAAATATAGTAGTTTGATGCCACTCCTTAGCCTTTGACTACTCAGGTACTACTTAGAACAACAAATGGATTGTTACTCTTGACATTTTGTACTTTAGCCTAGAAATGTGGGCATTAAAAACCAAATTGCCATTTGAGCAATATTCTTAGATTCATAGGAACTTTTTCTTTAAATGGTAAGCTTGAGTTTTCAAATAAGCCTTTGTTCAAATGGTGTAATTATATTTTTCTAAAGAAGAGTTAGGAAACTTCTAGCCCAGACATCCGAATTGGCACTTGACTTGGTTTCCTCCTTAAAGAACTGTTCTTTGGGTATTAACGTTGGATTGGGAGGAAACCAGGGTGAGCTCAGGGTCTCCCAGGGTGGACTGTAGCCCCTGGATGGGAGTTCCTGTCTTTGCTGGGTGTGCAGGGCCACTGGCTGTGGGCCGCGCAGGGGTGTTCCCAGGCCGCGCAGGTAGCAAGCTGGGGGCTCCATCTTACTGAGCATGTTTCTCTGGCTTTCTGCATTCCCCTCCCCAACACTCCCCCACCCCCGACACCCGCTTCTTTCATCTTGCTATTTACTTTCTCTTGTCTCCCTACATTCCTTCCTCTTGAAGGGTTTCCAGCTCTGTGTGTATGTCCCTTACCTGTTCTCTCTAAAACCCTCCCTCTGGCCGGTCCTGCCTTGGGGAGCTGGCCCTTCAGAAGCTCTGCTGGAGAAACAGACCTCGTCCAAAAGGTCATACTGTTGCCCACCACATCTTCTTCATTTGGGCTTCTCTACAGAATTTTTTTTCTTGAAAAAATTCTAATGTCACATTCACCACACACCCAACATAAAAACATACACATAAGCAAGCATATTATGAACGAACTCGTAACCCTCACATGCCAAAAAGCATATTTGAAAGGAAAAAACAAGGCTAGATAGGTAAGGTCAAAATTAATATGTTGTAAAATATCACCACACCCCGTAGTCCTTCATTCCTGAGAAAACATAAGACAAAAATTTCTGTTGCAGAGAAAAGCAGACCACTTGCAGGTGGACCTGGTACCTTTCTCAGGCCCCAGCGTCTGGCTCTAAGTTAGCGCTGTCTGTCCACAGCTCTGGGACACACACTTTTTTGTTAAAATGGAGCCCTTTAAAAAAAGGTTACTTGAATTATGACTACACAAAAAATTAAAATTCTGAATGAGCCCAACCGTGAGACTGTGGGTTTCAGGAAGTACAGGTGGCTCCGTAATGACAGCCCTCAGCATTTCAGCCATCACCTAGGCCAGCCCTGCCAGCCTTCCCGTCGTGTCTTTGTGGACACAGACATGTAAGTGCTTCACTTTGGGACAAGCGGCCAGTCCTTCCTGGGGTGTGTAAGCAGGTTGTAGAGAGGGAAGCTTAGACTCCAAATCTGTTCCACAACCTCCCTCCCTCGGGCATCTGTCTTTCTTGGATTTTGGTGTTTCTTTGCCATGTTTGTATTTTTTGCTCCTATTTCCCAAACTAAATGTTAGTGTCTTTCTGACACCTCAGCTCTCCTTTCCCTTCCTTTGGTTTTCCACCCTGGAGTCATTCAGCACCAACCTCAACATAGACGTACCTGTAGGGTATCTTAATACAATGTTTGCGGTGGATGTTTCTGTCAGAAGTCAGGAAAGGAGGTGCAGAGACTGAATCGGGTTGCATGCTGCATAGATAGTATAGTAGTAGACTTACTTATGAGAAGGTCCAGGTCAGCAGAGGTGGGCAGCTGAGATGCTGCTGACACTGGGGGCTTCAGGCACATGCTCAGCATTACTGCATAAGAGCCTCCATTAGTTAGTCACATTGCTGAGTGACTGGTGAGTGTTATTTGTGGTATTTCAAATTTATTTTACATAATGGTGTTCACTGATATGTGGGCATTTTACTGACTTTTGGGAGCCAAGAATTTGGGAGTAGGTCATGCTTTACTCCAGGAGACTGGAATACAGGCTCTGATGGGTCATTTTCACGTAGAACAGCTGTTTTTCAAAAACAGTTCATGGCCATTAAGTGGAAAATGCTTCTGTCCCAAATATGACCCTTCTCACTGCCAGGACTGTTGACACCTGGTCCCAGCCTCCCTCATGTGTTCCCTGGATTCTTGCAATGAGCTCACTCCCTGCCACCACCCCCTCAGGCTCTTGCCAGCATAGCAGGCAGATTATCCAGTTAAAAATGTAGGGAGTTTTCAATTTGACTCAATGGGATCTGCAACCCTCGGATTTGATCACTGGCCTGGGAGCTCCATATGCTGTGGGGAGGCCTTAAAAAAAAAAAAAAAAGGTAAGTCCTTTGTGTTTAGGACACAGCAGTAGCTCCCATTCCATTTGGGAAAAAACCAAACTTCATTGAATGGTGCAAGGCCCTTCTCTTTTCTTTTCCTGTTGTTTTTTTAAAAATAGTTGATTAACAATGTTCTGTCAGTTTCTGCTGTTTAGCAAAGTGAACCAGTTATACATTTGTATACAATTTTCTCACATTATCCTACATCATGTTCCATCACAAGTGATTAGATATAGTTCCCTGTGTTGTACAGCAGGACCTCATTGCTTATCCACTCCAAATGCTATAGGTTGCTTCTACCAACCCCAGACTTCAGTCCATCACACTCCCTTCTCCCTTAGAAACCACAGATTTGTTCTCTATGTGCATGGGTTTGTTTTGTAAATAGGTTCATTTGTGCCATATATTAGATTCCACATATAAGTGCTATCATATGGTATTTGTGTTTCTCCTTCTGACTTCACTTAGTCTCTAGTTCCATCCATGCTGCTGCAAATGGCATTATTTTGTTCTTTTTGATGACTGAGTAGTATTCCATTGTGTATATATACCACACCTTCTTAATCCATTCACCTGTGGACATTTAGGTTGTTTCCATGTCTTGGCTATTGTGAATAATGCTGCAGTGAACATAGGGGTGCATGTGTCTTTTTCCATGAAAGTATTGTCTGGATATATGCCCAGGAGTGGGGTTGCTGGGTCATATGGTAGTTCTATATTTAGTTTTCTGAGTTACCTCCATACTGTTTTCCACAGTGGTTGTACCAATTTACATTCCCACCAACAGTGAAGGGGGGTTCTCTTTTCTCTATCCACACCCTCTCCAGCATTTTTTATTTGTTGACTTGTTAATGATGGCCATTCTGACTGGTGTGAGGTGGTACCTCACTGTAGTTTTGATTTGCATTTCTCTAATAATTAGTGATGTTGAATATTTTTTCATGTGCAGCTTGGCCATCTGTATGTCTTCCTTGGAGAAATGTCTCTTCAGGTGTTCTGCCCATTTTTCAATTGGGTCATTTTTTTTTTCTTGTTGTATAAATTATATATTTTAGAGATTAAGCCCTTGTGGGTTGTGTCAGTTGAAACTATTTTCTCCCATTCCATAAGTTGTCTTTTTTTTAATGGTTTCTTTTGCTGTGTAAAAGCCTGTCAGTTTGGTTAGGTCCCATTTGTTTATTTTTGTTTTTATTTTTATTGCCTTATGAGACTGACCTAAGAAAACATTTGTAAGGTTAATGTCAGAGAATGTTTTGCCTATGTTCTCTTCTAGGGGTTTCATGGTGCGTTGTCTTATGTTTAAGTCTTTAAGCCATTTTGAGTTAATTTTTGTGCATGGTGTGAGGGTGTGTTCCAGTTTAATTGATTTACACGCAGCTGTCCAGTTTTCCCAGCACCACTAGTTGAGGAGACTCTCTTTTTCCCATTGTATATTCTTGCCTCCTTTGTCGAAGATTAATTGACCATTGGTGTCTGGATTGATTCCTGGGTTCTCTATTCTATTCTATTGGTCTGTTTGTCTCTTTTGGTACCAGTACCACACTGTCTTAATTACTGTAGCTTTGTAATATTGTCTGAAGTCTGAGAGAGTTATGCCTTCTGTTTGGTTTTTGTTCTTCAGGATACTTTGGCAATTCTGGGTCTTTTATGGTTCCATATAAATGTTTGGATTGTTTGTTCTAGTTGTGTGCAAAATGTCATGGGTAATTTGACAGGGATTGTATTGAATCTGTAGATTGCTTTGGGTTAGTATAGCCATTTTAATGATATTAATTCTTCCAATCCAGGAGCATGGAATATCTTTCCATTTCTTTTAATTCTCTTTAATTTCTTTGATTAATGTTTTATAGTTCTTAGCATATAAGTCTTTCACCTCTTGGGTCAGGTTTATTCCTAGGGATTTAATTTTTTTGACTGAGATTTTTGAAAGGTATTGTATTTTTCTTCTCATATTTCATTGTTAGTATGCAGAAATGCAACTGATTTCTGAATGTTAATCTTGTATCCTACTTTGCTGAATTCATTGATCAGTTCGAGTAGTTTTTGTGTGGAGTCCTTAGGGTATTCTATGTATTGTATCATGTCATCTGCATAGAGTGACAGTTTTACCTCTTCTTTTCCAGTTGGATACCTTTTTTTTCCTTTTTTTTTGTCTGATTGCTATGGTTAGGACTTCCAATACTATGTTGAATAAATGTGGAGAGAGTGGGCATCCTTGTCTTGTTCCAGATTTTAGCAGGAAGGCTTTCTTTCACCTTTTCTCCATTGAGTATTACATTGGCTGGGTTTGTCATAAATGGCTTTTATTATGATTAACATGTGTTCCCTCTATATCCACTTTGGTAAGAGTTTTTATGATGAATGGATGTTGCATTTTGTCAGATGTTTTTTCTGCGTCTACTGAGATGATCATGTGGTTTTTTACTTTTCTTTTGTTAATGTAGTGTATGACATTGACTGATTTGTATATGTTGAACCATCCTTGTGAAATTGGGATGAATCCCACTTGGTAGTGGTGTATGATCTTTTTTATATGTTGCTGGATTCAGTTGGCTAAAATTTTGTTGAGAATTTTTGTGTCTATATTCATTAAAGATATTGGCCTCTAATTTTCTTTTTTGGTAGTATCTTTGTCCGGTTTTGATAACTAGGCTTCATAGAATGTCTTTGGGAGTGTTCCTTCTTCTTCAACCTTTTAGAAAAGTTTGAGAAGGGTGGGTATAAGTTCTTCTTTGTATGTTTGGTAGAATTTGCCTGTGAAGCCATCTGGTCCTGGATTTGTTTGTAGGAGTGTTTTTATTACATATTCAGTTTCATTTCTAGTGATCCATCTGTTCAGTTGATCTGTTTCTTCTTGATTAGGTTTTGGCAGGCTATATGTCTCTAGAAAGTTGTCCATTTCTTCTAGGTTGTTAAATTTATTGGCATTTGATTGTTCATAGTATTTTTTTCTGTATTTCTGCAGTATCTGTTGTGATTTCTCCTTTTTTGTTTCTTGAGTTCTTTCTTTCTTCTTCTTGGTGAGTCTGGCCAGAGGAGTGTCAATTTTGTTTACCCTTTCAAAGAACCAGCTCTTGGTTTTATTTTTTTTGAATCTCTATTTTATTTTATTGATTTCCTCTCTCATCTTTATGATTTCTTTCATTTTGACTTTAGGTTTTGTTTGTTCTTCTTTTTGTATTTCTTTTAGGTGGAAGGTTAAGTTCTTGATTTGAATTTTTTTTTTTTTTGCTTTTTAGAGCCGCACCCATGGCATATGGAAGTTCCTAGGCTAGGGGTCAAATCAGAGTTACAGCTGCCGGCCTACACCACAGCCACAGCTTGTGGGATCTGAGCCACATCTGCAACCTACACCACAGCTCAGAGCAACACCGGATCCTTAACCCATTGAGTGAGGCCAGCGATCTAACCTGCATCCTCATGAATCCTAGTCGTGTTTGTTTGTTAACTGCTGAGCCACGAAGGGGACGCCTTTTCTTCTTTTCTGAGGAAGGCCTGTATTGCTATGAATTTCCCTCTAAGCACTGCTTTTGCAGCATCCCATAGATTGTGAATAGTTGTATGACCACTCCATGGTCATTATCATTTGTCTTTTGAGGTATTTTTAATTTCCTTTTTGATTTCCTCATTGACTCATTTGTTTTTAGTTCAGCTTCCATGTAGTCAGTTTTTTCTCATTTCTTTTCCTGTGGTTGATTTTTAGTTTTATGCCATTGTGGTCAGAGAAGATACTTAAATAGAAATTATTTCTATACTCTTAAATTTGTTGAGGTTAGTTTTGTGCTCCAGTATGTGGTCAGTCCTTGAGAATGTTCTGTGTACACTTGAACAGAATGTATATTCTGGGAGTTCCCTTTATGGTGCAGTGGAGGCGAATCTAAGTAGTATCAGTGAAGATACAAGTTCGATCCCTGGCCTCACTTAGTGGTTCAGGGATCTGAAGTTTCTGTGAGCTGTGGTGTAGGTTGCAGACATGGCTCAGATTCCAAGTTGCTGTGGCTGTGACTGTGGCCCCAGCTATAGCTCCAATTCTATCCCTAGCCTGGGAACTTCCAAATGCCACAGGTGCAGCCCTATAAGGCAAGAAAGAAAGAAGAAACCATATTCTGATTTTTTTGGTTGTAACGTCCTGAAAATTTCATTAGGTCTCACTTTCCTATTGTGTCATTTAGGATCTCTGTTGCCTTATTGATTTTCTGTTTAGAGGATCTGTCTATCACTGTGAGTGAGGTGTTAAAGTATTCTCTTACTGTTGTTGTATTTCCATCAATTTCTCCTTTTATGTATATTAGTATTTGTTGTATATATTTGGGTGCTCCTATATTAGGGGCATATGTATTGATGAGTGTTAATATCCTCTTCTTGAATGGATCCTTTTATCATTAAATAGTGTCCTTCTTTGTCTTTCATTTAGGCCTTCATTTTAATGCCTATTTTGTCTGATATGAGTATTGCAGTTCATACTTTCCTATCTTTTCCATTCACATGAAATATCTTTTTCCATCCCATCACTCTCAATTTATGTTTCTTTGCCCTAAGGTGAGTCTCTTGTAGGCAGCATATTGTAGGCTCTTGCTTTTTATGCAGTCTACCATGGTATGTCTTTTGATTGGTGCATTCAGTCCATTGACATTTAAGGTAATTATTGATAAGTATGTATTTATTTCCATTTTAAACCTTGTTTTCCAGTTGATTCTTTGTTTCTCCTTCGTTCCTTTTTTTTTTTTTTTTTGGTTGATTTCCTTTTATTTATGCTTGTGTCCTCTTTTTAGTTTTTGTGAATGTATTGTTTGGTTTGATTTGTGGTTGCCCTGTTTTTCAAGTATGTTAATACCTTCCTATATCTGCTTGCTTTAACCTGATAGTCATATAGGCTCAAACACATCCTTAAAAAAAGTCTACATTTTCTTTACTTTCCTTCCCCACGTTTTATGATTTTGAGATCCTTTTTTTAACATCTTCATGTTTATCCTTTGCTGTTCCTTGTGTTTATCATTGCTCTTACAGTAGGTTTTCTTTTTTCTTTTTCCTCTTATATCTGTATTCTGGCTTGTTTAAGTGTTTGCTTTCCAAGTGTGATTTCCTCCATCCTATTTCTCTATTTCTCTTTACTTCTTTTTTGTTTAGAGGAGCCCATTCAGTATTTCTTTTATAATGTTTTTAGTATTGCTGTACTCTTTTAGTTTTTGTTTGTTGGAGAAATTCTTTATTTCTCCTTCTATTTTAGATGATATTCTTGCTAGGTAGAATATTCTAGGCTGCAAATTTTTTTCCTTTTAGAACTTTGAATATATCTTGCCACTCTCTTCTGGTCAGTAGTGTTTCTGTAGAGCAGTTAGCTAATAGCTTTATGCTGGGGGCAGGGGTGCAACTGTTCTCTTATAATGAACTCTTTGTTTTTCTCTTGCTGCGTTTAGATTCCTCTCTTGAATTTTTCACCATTTTTATTATATATCTTGATGTGGGCCTGTTTGGGTTCAACTTGTTTGGGGCTCTTTGTGATTCCTGTATCTTGATATTTGTATCCTTTAGATTTGGAAAGTGTTCAGCCATAATTTCTTCAAATATACTTTCAATTCCCTTTTCTTTTTACTCTCCTTCTAGAACTCCTACCATATGTAGATTGGCCTGCTTTATATCATCCCATAGGTCTCTGATATTGCTTTCATGTATTTTTCATTTGATTTTCCTTCTGCTGTCCTGATTGGGTGATTTCCATTATTCTATCTCCCAAGTCACTAATTCATTTCTCTGCATTATTTATTCTGCTCTTCATTACCTTTAACCCAATTTGCATCTCTGCAAGTGAATTTTATAATTTTTCTTGATTCTTCCTTATTTTTGCTGTCCTTTCTAAAGTTATCTGCATTACTGTTCATATCCACTCTTTTTTTTTTTTTGGGGGGGGGGGTCTTTTTGCCTTTTCTAGGGCCGCTCCCACAGCATATGGAGGTTCCCAGGCTAGGGGTCGAATCAGAGCTGTAGCCACCCGGCCTATGCCAGAGCCACAGCAACGTGGGATCTGAGCCATGTCTGCAACCTACACCACAGCTCACGGTAATGCCGGGTCCTTAACCCACTGAGCAAGGCCAGGGATTGAACGCACAACCTCATGGTTCCTAGTCGGATTCGTTAACCACTGTGCCATGATGGGAACTCCCACATCCACTCCTAATTCCTTCATATTCACCCTTAATTCCTTCAGTATTTTCACTATCTCCTTTTGAACTTGGTGTCTGTTAAACTGCATGGGTCTGTCTCATGGTTTGCTCCTTCTGGAGAATTCTCCTGTTCTTTAAACTGGAAATGGTTCCTAAGCGTTTTCATTTTGCTTATATTTTTATTTTCTGAGTTTAGGGAAAACATCTACAGTAGTCTTGGAGGACTATTTATATGGGAGAGCGCCCCTGGGTATTTTGTAAGAGCTTACGATATCCCCTCAATAGGGTGCTGCACGTGCTTCCAGGGAGGTGAGAGGCAATGAGCAGGGCTAGGAGCCAGGTCCTGGTTGCTGGGCCATTGACAGTGGCAAGGACCCACAGGAAGGTGGTGCAGGCTGCTCCTGGTTGCAGGGCCCTGGAAAGTGAAAGTGACCTTCAGGCAGGTGTAAGCGGTGCCCAGAATGTTTGCCAGTGGCAGCAGCAGGGTGAGTGAGAGCAACAATGGGGGTTGCTTGTTTTCAGTGCCTTCCTCTGTGCCGACCTCTGAGGTGACTGAGGCTTCGGGTGGTGCCTCTTCATGGACCCCAGTGGTGGTGGGCCGCACCCACCTCTGGAATCTGAGGTGACTGCGGTGGTTTGCCCCACCGCTGACTCCAGACCATGTGAGAGCTACCCTATCACACTTAGCTCACGCAGGAGGTGCCCCCACTCATAGCCTGTGCAAGAGGCACCTTGCCGCCCACAGCCTCGCTGTCTGAGAATCCACACGTGCATGTGTAAGAGAAAGATATTCATACTGCGGTCCACCCTTCCTTCACTCGCCCTCCCCAGCAGTGGCACCTTGCTTCTCCTGCATGTCCAGGCCTCCTCCTGGGTTCCCTTGGCTGTGGCCCTCCACTCCCCAGCCCTTCAGGCTGTCTCCCAACAGCCAACCCTAGTCTTCCCAGGACTGCACTCAGACTCCTTCTGAGTGTTTCGGGCTGTGGTGTCCAGGGTGGTGGTACAGATGAACTTTGTGGCTCTCTCTCTGCTTTGCCCTCCAGTCCATCTGCTGCGCTTCTCTCTTAGGCTTTGAGAAACGCCTCAGAGGTCCCTGAGGACCCTCATTTCAGCTGCTCTTCCTGTTGCTTAGGTGCCTTCGTAGGGCGCGAGTTCGTTTCCTCTTTCTTACTTCCTGACGGGCTCAGGAGTGCTGGTCCCGTCCTGATCCTCTTTCTCTTCCCATTGTTCTACGCAGTTACATGGAGGGTTTCTTGCCCTTTTTGGAGATTTAGGGTCTTTTGCCAACGTTCAGTAGATGTTCTGTGTGAATTGTCCTATGTGTAGGTGGTTTTTTTAATGTGTTTGTGGGAGAAGGTGAGCGTCACATCCTACTCCTCTGCCAGGTTGACCCTGCTCCTCATTGTTTCTGTGGCTGAGGAATTGAGAAGACGCTTAACTGGGTCGTTGCAGCTCAAGGTCACAGACTGCAGATCATAGTTTCCCAGGAGCTGCAGTCACTTTAAGGTTCAGTTCCAGGGAGGAGCTTACTTCTGTGTGCCTTCCCCACAGAAGGCTGGCTGGATGCTTCTCCAAGTGGCCTCTCGTCTACCAGGGCCTCCCTGGCAGGACAGCCTAGGACAGCCTGAGTTTGTTTATGTTTCAGAGGGGATTCCTTCAAGAGTGTGAGAGTGACTCTGATCTAACACTCGAAAATGAATTGTCCGAGGAGACGCATGTGCTGACAAAGCAGACTTTACTGGAAAAGGGGCACTGGAGCAAGAACTGCTCTGGGTAATTTATTTAGACTAAAGTTTATGTTTGAAGTCCCTGCTTCTCCAAGATTATAGTTCATAGATATTCATATATTAGTATCATTGATGTTTGCCAGTAACCCATTACATTCATCTCAAGACAGTCTGAATTGCTGTCTATGTGTAAAAACTAGTGAATATGATCTCAGAATGTTAGAATTACTTTTACACCTTTGTGACTTTCTTCACTTTAAAAATGTATAGTCATCAATTTAAAACAGATTTTTCATTTTTTTCTCTAATAATTCAAGCAAGTGAACAGGTCAAATGGGCAGACAAGCAGGACCCCAGGTGCTCTGATTGGTTGGCATTTGCTTGGGTCCTTTACGTACAATTTAATAAAAGGTGACCTGAAACTTAGAAATGTAATCTGTAAGATAGAGAAAAACATTTCTTTTAAGCATACCCTTGTATTACATGATGCCCCTCTGCCCTGTAATTTTGTGTGTATGTGTCTAAGCCTTCTCAATAATGAGACGACTTCTTGCACATTTCTTTTTGTCATAGGAAGGTCAGCCTTTTGAAAAGGGATAGAAATTAGGATTTCTCCCGACTGTCTTTTCCTTCGTTTGAGGCACTCTCTTAATTCCAGCATTTTATTGTGTTTATAAATAGGCCAGATGTATATTTTATTTATTTGCCAGGGGAGGTGATGAAACTACAAATTTCCACTGGCATTGCACCCTGCTGATAAGAGTGGGAGCTGGCACCCTCGGAAGAGATTACATGAAGTAGAACTGGAAAGCAAATTGTATTTACACAAGATAGGACGCTGTTCCTAATAGGTGTTCAGAATAGACTATTTGCTCTCATATTCTGCTGAGCTTTACTAGAAATAACTTCATTTCAAAAAAGGACAAATCTGATTGAAGGCAAAAGCATTCCCTCTGCACAGATCCTCATCCAAAGGGTTTACATTCAATTTTCCTGATGGGCACACAGCTGTAGTTTATGCTCTGTCTGTATAAACTGGTAATGTGGAAAATAAAAATCTAAATAGTATACTTGATTGCTTCATGCACCAACCATTTAGATTACTAGATTTATATCCACAATTTTGGAAGAGATGTTGCAATATGATATTCTGACAATAACTGTCAAAGTCATAATACTAGGATCTGTTTTCATCTTGTTGTCAAGGCAAAGTTATTGAAATTCACAGTTGGTAGGTCAGAAAGATCCTTACTATCTCTTGTCATCTGTGGTCTAATGCTGACCTAAACAGCTGCTGTATAATGTCAGAATTATCACAGTGTCCAGGCTGCAGGGGTACAACGTGCTACATGATTTAATGCATTTCCTGTCTGGAATGAAGATTATGAAAAGGCTGGCAATCGGGAGCTGCAGTGGTTTAGAAGAAACCTAACTTCTAATTTTTTCCTTCTCTTCCTTCCATTCATTTTAGATTTTGGATTTAGTGAAAGGCACACATTACCAGGTAGCCTGTCAGAAGTACTTTGAGGTGACACATAATGTAAGTAAATTTTTAAGCTTTTATAACCTAATTCTTTGTCTTCTGTTAACTGTGCCTTTCTTTCATTCAGGGGTTTTAGCTGCAGCAAAAGAAACCACTCCAGCTGTTTTCAGCACAAAGGGATTTATTACACGGTATTAGGTAGCTTATAAAATGTATAGAAGGGTCAGGGAATTAATTCTGGATGTCACAGAACCAGGAATATTGTCTACTTTACTGTAGCTGCCACCCACCACTCCACTTCTCAGGATGTGATCACGGGTGAGCAGGCTTTCTGGTGAAAGTTTCAGGCTTCATGACCCATGTGGCTTCTCACGGCTGCTGCCCTATAGCTGCTGTGCAGAGACAGTGTGAAGGGCAGGCTTGCTCATGCCCCAGTAAAGCTTCACTCACAAGAGCAGGTGCTGGGCCAGTGGACCTGCAGGCCTCAGGCAGCCAGCCCCCAGAACAGGTCCAGAACCAGAACCACAGGCTTCTGCCATCTTCCTTGTAGAAGATCAGGCGCTTTCACTTGTGGCCGCCACCTCATGTTACCCTGGTCTCTTTTCCACATCTCATGCTTTCCTGTTCTGCGGAACCTGGTCCACCCGGACCCCTGGCTGCAAGGGAATTGGGGAAAAGCATTTGCTTGTTACCTTGCCTTTAGCACAGAAGGCCTTGCTGGTAGGTTCTGAGAGATGTAACACATAATCACAAACACTGAGGCCTGCAGGGGCTGGCACATAACCCCAAAAGTGAAGCTGGCCAAGATGAATGCCACTGAAGCAGTCATGCTGTTAGAGGCATTCACACTGACACATTTTAAGGCCCCATGCAGGCCAGTAGCACATCTGCAAGTCAGCTTGGCCCACAGACCCCTAGTTTGCAACCACCGGTCCTGATCATGGCTTCGTAGCCCAAGATGGGTAACCAGGAGTGGACCCAGAGGGCCACGTGCCTTTCGAAACATTTTTTTTTAAGTGCATTTGTGTGTTTTGGGGGGAGCTCGGTATTTTATCAGATTTCACAGGGATCCATGACTCCCCCAAAAGATGTTGCATGTATTGAATTCATTATCAGCTACTGTGACAAGCTAAGTTTTATCATGTTTATGCTTTCTAGTTTTCATGAAATAAGTTTTCTCTTGTGCTTCCCTAACTGCAGAATTTCTATAAGGTATTTCATAGAAAAAAACATATCCTCTAACATCACTGATAATAATGAAAATAATAATGGGAGTGTCAGCCACCATCTGCAGAGCTCCTCACACAGGCCAGGCCCAGAGGTTAGTGCTCTGGACACACTGGCTTCTTTGGTCCACAGAGCAGCACCGAGCTGGACACACTCACATCCCCATTCAGAGCCTTGGGGGGTGCTGAGGGCGAGGGTCAAAGGGGCAGAGAAGACCCAGGCTGTTGAGGAATTCATCTAAAGCTTACGAACCTGACCAGGGCCACAACTGTCATTAGTGTTTTCCTGTCTAGATTCGTAGTTTACCTGACTTGCCCAGAGCACCCACACAGCCAATCACTGGGAGGCCTGGAGCTGGTCTGCTCTACCATGGGGCCAGCCCTCTTACTGTTACACCTGTTGAAAATAGTGTTTTTATTTAATAACATACAAATTTTCTTTGCAAAATTGAAAGGACTAAACATTAATAAAGTAGTAAACAACAACAAATTCTCATTAGGTGCTTTTTTAGGGTTTTTTTGGGGGGAGGGGGGCTTCCCTCACAGCATATGGATGTTCCCAGGCCAGAAACTGAATCCAAGCCACAGCTGCGACCTAAATGACAGCTATAGCAATGTCAGATCCTTAAACCCTTGAGCCACAAGGGATCTCCAGATTCTCATCGGTTTTATCAGAATAGGGCTCTCACCAGTTGAACGAATCTGGCTGGTATTTTCAGCACCAGCTTTGTACAACACTTTCCCTTATGAACTGTATTCTTTAATTTGCTTGCTCAGCTTAAGGGTTTTAATTTATGTTCTTAATTACTTGTGGGACAACCCCCCCTTCTTATTTTTTTTTCTTCTTATTTTGGGCCTCACCCTAGCACACAGAGTTCCTGGGCCAGGGATCAGATCCAAGCCACAGTTGCAACCAGGCTGGATCACCAACCCACTGTGGCGGGCCAGGGATCAAACCTGCTGCCAATCCCATTGCTTCCACACCCTTTTGATTAAGAGGCCTCAGAACTTTCCAAACTTAGGCCTAGTATTCAGTGTCTTTCCTTTTTAAAAAAAATAAGATATGAAAATTAGATTGAAACACTAAGTTTTTGACATAATCATTAAAAAGAAGTGTTTATTTCTCAAATCTGCTTTTGTTAGCATCTCTCCTATTGATTATTCCTACAAGAGCATCACTGCTATTGCCAATTTTAGAACTTGCCTTAGATTAATGAAGATATTAAAAGGACATGTGTCTGAATTCTCCCACATACGGAAACTGTCTACATTAGAAATCAATGAGTAAAAAAGGCTGTTTGCATTCACTACTTGTCTCAGTATAGATTTTTTTGGTTGGGAATATCTCTCTTTGCTTATTATTTTTTCTAATTTAATTTAAAACAATATAGTTTTATTGTCATGTTGCTGCCATTCTGCCTGCTCCTTTAGTTTGCTACATATTAATGTGGTAAACATTTGCTTTCCTGTGCAGGTGGATGACTGTGGCTTTTCTTTGAGTCATCCAAACCAGTTCTTTTTTGAGAGCCAGAAGATTCTGAATGGTGGCAAAGACCTCAAGAAGGAATCCACTCAGCCAGAAACACCCCAGCCCAGAGCGAATGTCCAGAAGAGCAAAGACGCATCCTCTGCCCTGGCCTCGCTCAACTCCTCCCTGGAGATGGACATGGAGGAGCTGGAGGAGCTGCTTCAGTGAGCGGTTCCTGAGCCCGTGGTGATCTTGCTTCCTCATCGGCTATTACTGGCTAGTTGTATGATTTTGTGTTTTTCTTCTCCATCTGCCTCCTCCCTCCACCCTACCCCACTTTAATCCACTGACGTGGGCACGCACTTCTTGGGAAGCCAGGCTTGCCAGTGAAAACAATGTCCTCCACTATATTTTGCTTTAAGATCTAGCACTTGGATGGTGTGGTCTCTGCCCTCTTTTAAGAGATGAGACGCTTTCTGGATTGGTTACAGCCCCTAGAAATAGTACCACTAGAACAGCTTTTATTGTAACCCTTATCACTGTAATTCTGACCCAGTCCTTTTCTGGACCATCTTTGTGAATAAATTATCAAAATGTTGAATGAGAGTGTCTGTGTTTAAGAGTCTAATTATGCCTTAAGAGATTAGACATTACTTCAGTTTTAAAGGTGGTATTTTGGAATAGACACCACATTGCCAAGTCACCAGTGAAGATGTTGAATTGTTTTTCTTTTCACCTCTTTCTTGTTGGTCTTGAAGTTGGCCACGTGAGCTTATTCTTCATTAGTAAGAACGTCTGCCCCTTTGATAGTGGGCTCCTGGATGAACTGTGTGAAGAGCACCAGAACATGGAACACCAATCATACTACTGACGAGCAGGAGTCTTCTACCATGTGCCGTGGAGATCCCCCACCTGATGTCCTCTATGTTCACTGGGGACATGACCATCACTAAGGTGAGAAGGTTCTGGCCAAGTCTTGTGTCGATCCCACACCAGCTCCCACAGCTCAGTGCTCTGGCAAGTTCAGTCCTATAAGCTCATTAGCTAAGTGGTGAAAATTGTGATACTTGTGGTAATGCCCATCTCAGTGCCCTGCACTCTGCCTGCAAGCAGGTAACATGCCATGTGCTGTGGGGAGGCCCTGCATTGATGAATTTCCTCCCCAGGGTCTCTGCTCACTCACCCAGAGGACTTGGGCTCTCAGGTGGAGACCCTGGTTGAAACGTAACCCATGTGCACCTGCTGCCTTGGAGGATGTATGACCCCATCTGTTCCAGTCCTCTGTGCCTGGGGAACATTCAGACATTCCCCATTCTCTTCCTGGGCAAGGTGCTACTTGCTCTTTATGTCTTGAATCACATGAGGCAATGTATGGTATTCAGAAAATTAGACTGTTGAAAGTACCACCTTCTAAATCCCAGGGGACACTGCAGCAATGAGAAGAATTTAAACAGGATCAGGAGTTCCTGTCGTGGCTCAGTAGTTAACGCACCTAACTAGCATCCATGAGGATGCAGGTTCAATCCCTGGCCTTGCTCAGTGGGTTAAGGATCTGGCATTTCCGTGAGTTGTGGTGTAGGTCACAGATGCAGCTTGGATCCTGTGTTGTTGTGGCTGTGGTGGAGGCCAGCAGCTATAGCTCCAATTTGACCCCTAGCCTGGGAACCTCCATAGGCTGCGTGTGCAGCCCTAAAAAGACAAAAAAAAAAAAGGATCAGAGCAGAGATCCTAAAAGTGGCAGTTGATTTTTTATTTTAGGCTAATGAGTGAAGACTTCTTGGAATATTCAATAACATAGAATTAAATGAATAAAACATAATAAAGTTAGAAATGAAAAAGAAGTTACAGTGGTCATCACTGAAATACAAAGGATCATAAGGGACTACTACAAGCAACTATATGCCAATAAAACAGACAATCTAGAAGAAATGGACAAATTCTTAGAAAAGTACAATCTTCCAGGACTAAACCAAGATAAAATAGAAAAGACGAATACACCAATCACTACCAATGAAAATGAACTGTGATTTAAAAACTTCCAACAAATAAAAATCCAGGACCAGATGGCTTAACAGGCAAATTCTATCAAAAATATACTGAAGAGTTAACACTTTGCCTTCTGAAACTATTCCAAAAAACTGCAGAGGAAGGAACGCTCCCAAACTTATTCTTTGAGGCCACCATCACCCTGATACCAAGACTAGACAAAGATACCAAACGAAAAAAGAAAATTGTAGGCCAGTATCACTGATGAACATAGATGCAAAAATCCTCACCAAAATATTAGCAAACCAAATCCAGCACTATAGTAAAAGGATAGTACAACATGATCAAATGGGATTTATCCCGGAGTTCTCATCATCTCTCAGTGGAAATGAATCTGACTGGTATCCATGAGGATGCAAGTTCGGTCCCTGGCCTCTTTCAGTGGGTTAAGGATCTGGTATAGCCATGAGCTGTGGTGTAGGCCACCCGCTACAGTTCCCATTTGACTCCTAGCCTGGGGACGTCCATATGCTGCAGGTATGAGCATAAAAATAAATTTAAAAAATTTTTAAAAAGTGGGATTTATCCCAGGAATGCAAAGGTTTATCAATATCCGCATATCAATCGGTGTGATAGACCACATTAACAAAATGAAGAATAAAAACCATATGATCCTCTCAATAGACGCAGAAAAAGCCTTTGACAAAATCCAACACCCATTTCTGATAAAAACCCTCCAGAAAGTGGGCACTGAGGGAACCTACCACAACATCATAAAGGCCACATATGACAAACCCACAGTTAACATCATTCTCAATGGTGAAAAGCTGAAAGAATTACCCCTAAGATCAGGAACAAGACAAGGATGTCCACTCTTGCCACTATTATCCAACATAGTTTTGGAAGTTCTAGCCATGATAATCAGAAGAATTAAAAGGAATCCATATTGGAAAGAAAAAGTAAAAAAAAAAAAACTATCACTGTTTGCAGATGACATGATACTCTACCTAGAAAATCCTAAAGATGCTGCCAGAAACCTGTTAGAGCTCATCAATGAATTTGGTAAAGTTGCAGGATATAAATTTAATACACAGAAATTGACTGGATTTTTGTACACTAAAATGAAAAATCAGAGAATTTAGGAAACACATCAAACGGGCAGAAGATCTAAATAGACATTTCTCCAAAGAAGACATACAGATGGGCAAAAAACACACGAAAACATGTTCAACATCACTAATTATTAGAGAAATGCAAATCAAAATACTATGAGGTACCATGTTATACCAGCTAGAATGGCCATCATCAAAAAGTCTACAAACAATAAGTGGCTGGAGAGGGTGTGGAGGAAAGGGAACCCTCTTAACGCTGTTGGTGGGAATGTAAATTGGTGCAACCACTATGGAATACAGTATGGAGATTCCTCAAAAATCTAAAATAAAATTACCATTTGATCCAGCAATCCCACTCCTGGGCATCTATCCAGAGAAAACCATGACTTGAAAAGATACCTGTACCCCAGTGATCACTGCAGCACTATGTACAATAGTCAAGACATAGAGGCAACCTAAATATCCATTGACAGAGGAGTGATAAAGAAGATGTGGTACATATACACAATGGAATATTACTCAGCCATAAAAAGGAATGAAATAATGGCATTTGCAGCAATACAGATGGAATGAGAAATTATCATGCTAAGTGAAGTTAGACACAAACGTCATATGCTATCACTTATATGTGGAATCTAAAAAAAGGATACAATGAACTTATTTGCAGAACAGACACTGACTCTTTGAAAAACGTATAGTTACCAAAGGAGACCGGTTGCTAGCGGGGGTAGGGGAGGAATGGGCTGGGGTTTGGGATGGAAATGTTGTAAAATTGGATTGTGATGTTGTGATGATGGTTTTACAACTACAAATAAAATTCACTGAGTTAAAAAAATTAAATGAGATACTATCTGAACCTTAGCTTGTCTTCATGAACTATTATTACCGGTTCAGAAAATAGTGTTACTCCACTACAAGTTACCTCTGTAAATCTCTCCCTTCTGAAAACATCTGCTATTCCATTTATCATGCATAGTTCACAACAGAAATCCGATGGCGCTGATCACTTCATTGGGAACTGTGAAACCACTTTTTTTTAATGTTAATTAAGAACAAGTGCCTTGTGTGGCTGCTTCAACCAGAGAATGAAGTCAGAGGAAGCTAAGCATGGAAAGGGAGGTCTCTGTCATAGTAAAAAGAAGGGAAATACGAGCCGAGCAGCAGTCTTGCTGCTGTAGTTCAGTGAGAAATCTTAAGTCAAGGAATCTCCTATCTGGCAGCATTTGCAAGACTCTCATTTTCTCCTGCCTGATGTTTTCCTTTTATGAAGCCTGTGAGCCCACCGGCTAACAGAACAGAGCCGTCGACAGACTCAGCAAGCAGATGTGTCTGAGTTGACTATTTCATCCTAGCAGCCCTAAGAATTTGAATGTTTATGTTGGCTAGTCAAACTCCAGACTAACACTAGTTTAAATATTAGTTGTATTACTAGTTCCATTTCTTTGTAATAAGGCTTGATCTCCTGTCATGTATTATACAGAAGAATATATAAATATTTTGTGAAGTGTGTAAATTAGAGGATGGGGTTAGAGGTTTATATAAGAAGACAGACATTAATGCCTTTCTGGTGCTTTTTTGGAGTTGGAAAAAACAATTTATTTTTCATGCTTCACAGGTCTTGACAATTTTGATTTGTTTTCTTTGAAAGACCTATTTGAATTGGATGATGTAGGAAGAACCCAAAAGAAAAATCAAAAGCCTCTTTTCAAAACAGGAGCCAATGAAAAAGAACATGAGCCTTCCAGATCTTTTAACTTCTGGTCTTTTATTACCTCGTCAAGGAGGAGAGGCTGTATGTATCAGAGACAAAAGAAGAGACAGCAGAAGCCAGAGGCCAGGTAAGAAACTTGCAGCTGCTAGAACCGCTGACAGTGTGTGTGGCGATTCTATCCCAGCTCTTTCATGTGCTTTCTCCATAATGTTTCTCACTCCACCCAGACAGTATTAAACTCTTAATTGCAATGTGCATAAAAGAACATTAGGAAGATTTTAAGCAAACTTTTTAGGACTGCTTACAATATTACAGTCATCAAAGTGAATAGTTACAGATTTTGAATGAGAGCAGAATAAAGCAGTGGGAAGGATCTTTAATTCATACAGCATTTTAAGCTGAGGGATTTCTTCTCTCTGTTAAAGCTCAGGGAGCGTTTGCTTGTTACACTTTGCTGCTTTGCTGATACGCAGGGTCTTTGCAAGCAAACTCCTGTAATTCTCTGCAAAGAAGGAAAAAAAAAGCTGGGATTTTTAGCTTGAAAGGCGAAATGAGAACTCTAAAATTCTGGTTTGGATAGAGTCTACTGTTTGCAAATTTAATCAAGGTCTTCCACAGGCATCAGCTTGACATTAAATTTAAGTGCCCATTAAAGTGAAAGTTGACAGCAGTTCTGAACGTACAACTTGGTCTAAGGACATCTTTACAGCTGGAAGGGAAAGAAAGTTGAGAAGCCTCAAACCACTGTGGTAATTAGATCCATTTGTTAACTTCTCCTCTAATGTTGGCAGAGGGAGGGAGCGAAGGGCTGGAGCCAGAAAGCAGGCTGTGCTCCCTGTAGGAATGGGGTGGCAGGGCCCTGCTGCAGAGGAAACAGCTACTCTCCCCTCTGCTCCCTTTCAGCACAGATAGAAGCAGTGTGAAAGGTGTGTCTGGAAAAGTTTGGGCTGTCAGGCCCTCTGGAAGATGCACAGCCTTATCTGGGAGCGGGCTCCCCAAAGACATGGTGGGCCCAGAGCTTGTGTTTCTCATGAGGGTGTCTAACCTACATTCAGGTATAATCACTTATTCATCCCAAGCATCTGGCCTTCTTTTCAGTATCGTGCTCCTTTTTGACTGGCAGCTATTGCCCTAGTCTCAGACTTTGCACCATAATTGGCACGGTAGGCAGTTACTTTTGTGACTTTATGGAAATCTTGTCACCTGTAGGAAGTTATCTTCCCACTTCATCTGACCTTCCTGCCAAAATTGATACTATTTCCTGTTACTGAATTTGCTTTCTATCCCATAAGCTCTCCCATTGCTTCATGACATTTTATTTTCTCCAAGAATTACCACTGTAGAATCAAAAGCTAAAGAATATGTCTGTCCACAGAAGCATTTCCTCTGAGCCTTCAGTTGGAGTATGTTTTTGAACACTGATGACAAAGTAGTGAAATAGCACTGCTAATAATGGATGATGGATTTTTAATTCAGCCCTGTGTTTCTAGATATTTGTTCACCATAATGGAACTAGGAAACTGAGGGGTTTTGGTTTTTTGAAAAATTTTTTGAAGTATAGTTAACTTAGAATGTTGTATTAGTTCCAAGTGTAAGTTTCAGTGATTCAGTTTATATGTATATACTCTTTTAGATTCGTTTCCATTATACTATCTATCTATAGTATAGATACTGAGTATAGTTCCCTGTGCTATGCAGTAGGTCCTTATTATTTATCCATCTATGTATAATGGTATGTTTGAATCTTTGCACTGAACGTATAGAGAGAAATCAATTCAGCAAATAATGCATGCAATTTAATAATCTCTGGGGGCTCCGATCAGGATAGTGGAGTAGAAAGACATGGAACTCCCCTCTTCCACAAATGCATATAAAATCCATCTACACATGGAACAGTCCTCACAGAGCACCTACTGAATGCCTGAGAGGAAAAGAAAGATATCCCTCCACATAACCAGGTAGGATGAAAGGGGAAAAAAGTAAGTGTGATGGGACCTGTACCCTGGGAAGGAGTTAGAAGAGAGGTTCCCACAGTGGGAAGCCCCCTCCTAGGGTTGGGGGGGTGAGATCAGCTGGGACAGAAAGGGCACTTCAGAGGCTTCACAGAAGAACAGAGCAGCCTGCCTGTTGCAGCAGGACAGAGACCTGCAGAGACAATTGTCACCCTGCATGTCCCAGCCTGAGACACGTCCACAGGTACAGGTGGGGACTGGAACTCGGGGTTCAGAGGCCAGACGAGGGGAGAGGACTGGTGTTGGCTGTGAGAGACAGCCCGAAGGGGCTGGATTGTGGAACGGCCACAACCAGGGGTGTGCATGGAAGCCAAGTGCCTTTGTCAAGTAGTGCATCAAGGGAGGGGCAGGGCCTGTCACAGCTTCTTTCTCCACACACCAGCTACCACCCTGGTGGGCTCAGGACTGCATGCCATAGCAGCCACCTTGGCAGGCTTCATGCATCTCAGCTGCCACTTCAATGGGTTCTGGGAGTAGGTGCCAGCAGGTTGCCCACATGCAGAGGCAGGGCTGAAACCTCTGCCCATGGGTATGTGAGCCATGGATTTACTTCCTCCACCGGCTTTATAAATTCATTGCCTGCGGGATATCTGCAAGGACAACAGGCACTCCCACAGCTGATGGGTCTGTCCTTAGCAGCTGCAGGCTCTTGCGTGTGTGAACATGGGGGTTTGGCTCCAACCAGGGTCTGAGCTGCCTCCATAGCAGGTCCAGGTATGCAACTACTGTAATCCTGGGACCTGACCTAGGTGGATCTGCACTGGTGGCCTTGTGCAAACAATGCCTAAAAGATGCCAGGGCTGAATGCCAGCATTCCTGTGGTTGAGGCGGGTCTGAGGGCAGTGCCAACAGTGTACTTTGTGAGCCTGCACAGCAGGTGAAAGGTGACATAACAGAGAACTCTTACACGTAAGCAGCTCAAGTGGAGGGACACTCAGGGGCTCCTCTCCTGGTGGGAGTGCTCCAATCCTGCCTACCTTGCACTGCAGATCAGAAATGCAGCTGGGAAACAAATCTGGAGGTTCCTACTCCCACAACCAGGGAAGAGACACTGCCTCTCACAGGGCAGTGACAACCACAGAGAAAAAAGGAGGCCATATTCAATATCCAGGGCAGGCTGTGGTCACACTTCCTATCAGGGGGACAACAGCCACCTCAGAGAAAAGAGGTGGCAGCATCCATACCAAAAACTGCCCTAGCATGCAAAATGTTCAACTCACACTAGCTATATAGGGACACTCCCACATATAAATAGCCCTCCAAGACCAAAATATATAATTATTTCTTTTAAACTAATAGGGTAAGAGGTATAAGTAAAGAAGAAGCAGAGAAACCACTCCCAAATAAAAGACCTAGAGAAATACCCTGAAAGAACAATGAAACAAACACCAAGTTCAAAAAGGAGAAAATGAAAAACTGAAGGAATTAAGGGCTATTGATAGAAATGCAGAGGATCATAAAAAGGAACTGGAAACTATAAAAAGGAACAGAAAAATTAGGAAACCTATTAACCAAGACAAAAGTTGAGCTAAAGGTAATGAATGAATAATGCAGAAAAGTGGAAAAGTGATCTGGAAAATAATAGAAATCACTCAATCAGAACAGCAGATAGAAAGCCAAATGAAATAACATAAAAGCAATATAAGAGATCTATGGGATAATATAAAGTGTGCCAATCTATACATAATAGGGATCTCAAAAGAAGAAGAAAGAGAAAAGGAGATTGAAACTGAAACTGTGTTTGTAGAAATTATGGCTGAAAACTTTCTAAACCTAAAGCTCCAGGTACAAGAAGCACAGAAGACCCCAAACAAGTTAAACTCTAACAGACCTACACCACAACATGTTATTAAAATGGCAAAAGTTAAAAGGAGAGAATTCTAAAAGCAGCAAGATAAAAACAAAGAGTTCATTATGAAGGAGTCTCCATAAGGCTATCTGCTGATTTCTCTACAGAAACACTACAGACCAGAATAGAGTTGCAAGATATATTCAAAGTTTTAAAAGTGAAAAATTTACAATCCAGAATATTCTGCCCAGCATGATTATTTAAAATAGAAGGAGAAATAATTTCTCAAATAAAAACTAAAAGAATACAGTAATACTAAACCTATCCTAAAGGTAACTATGAAAGGTCTTCTCTATATAAGGAAGAACTAATCTATAGAAAAGAGAAAAGTCGCAACTGGATACTAAATTGCTTCAATAAGCCAGTTTACAGGTTTTTTTTTAATCAAAAAATTTCTGTGAGGAGTTCCCTTTGTGGCTCAGCAGTTAATGATCCAGTGATCCAGACTAGTATCCATGAGGATGCAGATTCAATCCGTGGCCTTGCTCAGTGGGTTAAGGATCGGGTGTTGTTGTGAACTGTGGTGTAAGCTGCAGATGTGGTTTGGATCCTGTATTGCTGTGGCACAGGCCAGCAGCTGTACCTCTGATTAGACCCCTAGCCTGAGAACTTCCATATGCTGCAGGTGCAGCCCTAAAATGCAAAACAAAACAAAAAATTTGGTGAAAGCAATTATAACCACAATGAATAGCAAAAGGATGAAAGTGACACCAAAATCATAAATGTAGATTTTTTTTCCCCCAGAATGTGTCTCAGCCTATATGATAACCAGTCTTAGAGCAGGTAGATTTAGGAGGGGATTAACATACTTGAAAAACAGTGTAACCACAAGTCAAAAATTTACAATAGAAAGAACATAAGAACAATTAAAAGAAAATCATCAAGCCACAAAAGGAAAAAGAAAGGGACAAAGAAGAACTATAAACACATATCTACCAATTACCTTAAATGTCAAATGTCAATGGACTAAATGCTCTAATCAAAAGACACAGAGAGGCAGATTGGATTTTTAAAAAAACAAAACCAAGATCCTACAGTATGTTACCTACAAAAGACCCACTTTAAGGCACAGGACATGCATAGATTGAAATTGAGGAGATGGAAAAACATTTCATGCAAATGACAAGAAAGTACAAGACACAATACTCATATCAGAAAAAATGGACTTCAATAGAAGGCTATAAAGAAACATAAAGAAGGACACTATACAATGATTAAATAATCAATACAAGAAAAGGATATTATGCTCACCACATATATGCACCCAATATAGAAGCTCCAAAAACATAAAACAAATGCAGACATAAAGGGAAAAATTGATGGGAATACAATAATAGTAGGAGACATTAATACCCCACTCACATCAATGGAAAGATCTTCTAGACAGAAAATCAATGAGGTTACAGAGATCTTAAATGATACAATAGAATTGTAAGACTTAATTGATATCTTCAGGACACTACATACAAAAGAAGCAGTATACACATTCAAGTTCACACTATGATTGACCACATACTAGGGTACAAAACAAGCCTCAACAAATTTAAGAGTATTGAGGTTATTTCAACCATCTTTCCTAACCACAACAGCATGAAACTAGAAATAAACTGCAAAAAAGAAGTGAGAAAAAAAATACATAGGGACTAAGTAACATGCTGCTAAAGAAATCAACAGGTCAATGATAAAAATCAAAGAAGAAATTTAAAAATACAATGAAGCAAATGACATTGAAAACAACCATACAAAAGCTGTGGGTTGCAGCAAAAGCAGTTCTTAGAGGGAAGTTCAGAGTGATACAGGCTGCCTTCAAGAAACAAGAAAAACTCAAATAACCTAACCTACCACCTAAAATAATTGGAAAAAGAACAACGAACAAAATGTCAGCAGAAGGAAAAAAACCAATAAAGATCAGAGAGATAATAGAGATTTTAAAAAACAACAGAATAAATCAATAAATCCAAAATCTGGTTTGTTGAAAGGGTAAACAAAATTGACAAACCTCAGGCCAGACTCACCAAGAAGAGAGAGAAGACTTGAATATACAAAATAAGAAATGAAAGAGGAGAAGAGTTCCCATTGTGGTGCAGTGGAAATGAATCTGACTTGTATCCATGAGGATGTGGGTTTGATCTCTGATCATGTTCAGTGGGTTAGGGATCCAGCATTGCTGTGAGCTGTAGTATAGGTCACAGATAGGGCTCGGATCCCACATTGTTGTGGCTGTGGCATAGGCCAGCAGCTGTAGCTCTGATTCGACCCCAAGCCTGGGGACTTCCACATGCTGCAGGTGTGGCCCTAAAAGGCCAAAAAAAGAAAAAAAAAAGAAAAGAGAAACCACAACTGATACTACAAAAATACAAAAAAATAAGATAATACTATAAACAACCATATGCCAATAAATTTGACAACCTAGAAGAAATGGACAACTTTCTAGAAACATATAGTCCAGTGAAACTGAATCAAAAAGAAATAGATAACTTGAACAGACTGATCAAATGAAGTGAAATAGAATCTATAATGAAAAACAAAAACAAAAACAAAAACCACTCCCTACAAACAAAAGTTCAAGAACAGATGGCTTCACAGGCAAATTCTACCAAACATACAAAGAACTTAATACAGCTCTTCCTCAAAAGCTCAAAAGACTGAAGAGGGAGGAACACTTCCAAAGATTAATATGAAGCCACCATCACCCTGATACCAAAACAAGACAAAGACACTATCAGAAAAGAAAATTACAGGCCAATATCTTTGATGAATATAGATGCAAAAGTTCTCAACAAAATACTAGCAAACCAAAGCCAACAACACATGAAAAAGATCATACACCACAACCAAGTTGGATTCATCCCAGGGTCACAGGGATGGTTCAGCATGCGCAAATCAATCACTGTGATACACCACATCAACAAAAGAAAGGGTAAAAACCACATGATCATCTCAACAGATGCAGAAAAAGCATCTGACAAAATTCAACATCCATTCATGGTAAAAAAAAAAAACCTTACCAAAATGGTTATAAAGGGAACATATCTCAATAAAAGCCATTTATGAAAATATCACAGTATAATACTCAGTGGTGAAAAGCTGAAAAAGCCTTCCAGCTGAAATCTGGAACAAAATAAGGATGCTCATCTTTATCACTTCTATTCAACATAGTATTTGAAAGTCCTAGCCACAGTAATCAGACAAGAAAAAGAAATAGAAGGTATCCAAATGGGAAAGGAAGAGGTAAAACTGGC
Source organism: Sus scrofa (assembly GCF_054392235.1). Lineage (NCBI taxonomy): Eukaryota > Metazoa > Chordata > Mammalia > Artiodactyla > Suidae > Sus > Sus scrofa. Next base: position 36,829,364 of record NC_139389.1, on the reverse strand, counting down.
ATTATATGCAGATGACATGATACTCTATACAGAAAACTCTAAAGATTCCATGCACACACTATGATTACTGACAAATGAATTCAGCATTCTAGCTGGATATAAGATTAACATATAGTAATCAGTTGCATTTCTTTATACTAACATTGAAATATCAGAAAGGAAATGTAAACAGTTCTTTTTAGAATTGCATTAAAAAAATCCTTAGGAATAAACATCACCAAGGAGATGAAAGACATATGCTGAGAAAAATAAAACATTCATAGAGGAAACTGAAGATGATTCAAAGAATTGAACTGGACTGGAAGAATTAATATTGTTAAAATGGCCATATCACCCAAAGCAATCTACAGATTTAATGCTATCCCTATCAAATTACCTATGATACTTTTCACAGAGCCAGAACAAAAAATCCTAAAATTAATATGGAACCAGAAAATACCCAGAATGGCAAAAGCAATCCTGAAGAAAAAGAACAAAGCAGGAGGCATAACCCTCCCAGACTTCAGACAACACTACAAAATGACAGTAATCAAAACAGCATAGTATTGGCAAAAAAATAGACATATGGATCAATGGAACAAAACAGAAAGCCCATACTGATGGTTAATTTATCTTCAGCAAAGAAGTTAAGAATGTACAGTAGGGAAACGTCTCTTCAGCAAGTGGTCTTGGAAATGTTGGACAGCTTCCTGCAAGTGAAGTCAGAACACACCCTCACACCATACACAAAAAATAAACTCAAAATGGCTTAAAAACAAATATAACACATGACAGCATAAAACTCCTAGAAGAAAACATAGGCAAAATATTCTCTGACATAAATTGTAGCAATGTTTTCTTAGGTCAGTCTCCCAAGAGTGGAAATAAAAGCAGAAATAAACAAATGAGACCTAATCAAGCTTATAAGCTTTTGCATAACAAAGGGAAACCATCAACAAAATGAAAAGACAGCCTAAGGACTGGGAGAAAATATTTGCAAATGATGTGACAAACAAGGGCTTAATTTTCAAATATATAAACAGTTCATATAATTCAATAACAAAAAGCAAACAACCCAATCAAGAAATAGAAGATCTCAACAGATATTTCTCCAAAGAAGACATACAGATGGCCAAGAGGCATGTGAAAAGATGCTCATCATTGCGAATTATTACAGAAATGCAAATCAGAACCACAATGAGGTACTATTTCACACTGGTCATAATGGCCATCATTAGTTAAGTCTACAAATAATAAATGCTAGAGAAAGTATGGAGAAAAGAGAACCTTCTTAAACTGTTGGTGGGAATGCAAACTGGTGTAGCCATGGTGGAGGTTCCTCATAAAACTATAACTCAAAAAGATACATGCACCCAGTGTTCACTGCAATACTATTTACAATAGCCAAAACATGGAAGCAACTTAAATGTCCATCAACAGATGAATGGATAAAGAAGATGTGGTATATATGCATATGAAATGGAATATTACTCAGCCATAAAAAAGAATTAAATAGTGTGATTTACATTAAAATGGATGGACCTAGAGATTACCATACTAAGTGAAGTAAGTCAGAGAAATACCATATGATATGATTTATATTGTGAAATCTAAAATACAATACAAATGAACATATCTATGAAACAGAAACCAGACTCACAGACGAAAAACAGACTTGTGGTTGCCAAGGGGGAGGGAGGGGGGAAGGATGGAGTGGGAGTTTGGGATTAGCAATTGTGAAATATTATATCTAGGATGGATAAACAACAAGGCCGTACTATATAGCACAGGCAAATATGTTCAATATCCTGTGATAAACCATAATGAAAAAGAGCATGAAAAAGTATATTCTTTTATATGTATATATATAACAATCACAGCAGAAATTAATGCAACATTGTGAATCAACTATACTTGAATACATTTTTTTAAAAAAACTGTCAGATAGGAGTTCCTGTCGTGGCTCAGTGGTTAACAAATCCGACTAGGAACTGTGAGGTTGCGGGTTCGATCCCTTGCCTTGCTCAGTAGGTTAAGGATCCAGCGTTGCTGTGAGCTGTGGTGTAGGTTGCAGATGCGACTCAGATCCCGAGTTGATGTGGCTCTGGCGTAGGCCGGCAGCTACAGCTCTGATTAGACCCCTAGCCTGGGAACCTCCATGTGGTGTGGGAGCGGCCCTAGAAATGGCCTAAATAAATAACAAGGCTACATGCTTCTCTTTGACCTTCCCATTCACTGCAGAGAACTGGCAACTTATTCATCCATCCTTCACCTTCCTTAGCCCTTGGTTTTCCCCACGGCTCTTACCTGTTGCTCTTCTCACCTCATGAGTGTCCCAGGTCACCTCATCCATCTACGTGTGGATAACTCCCGAATCTGTGACTCCAACGGAGATGCCCCTCTGAGCCCAACCTAGCCAGCCAGCTGCCTCTGAAAGCTACCAGGTCCCACCAGGATCTCTGCTGTGTCCAAACCAAGCCTGTTTTTCCTCCCCATGAGTTTACTGGAGAAATTCCTTTTCCACACATCCAAGTCCAGTTGATTTTGATTTAATACCAGCATCTCTAAACTAGTAGATCTCAAGTTGGAGCAGTTTTGCCTGCAAGAGATATTTGATAATGTCTGGAGATGTTTTTGGTTGTCCCAATGAGAGGGGGCCTGCACTGGCATCTAGTGAGTAGAGGCCAAGGATGCTGCTAAATAGCCCCCAATGTGCGGGGCACGCAGCCCCCGCAACCAAGAAATGTCTGGAACAAGATGTTGTTGGTGCTGAGCTGAGGAGTCCTACACAAGTCCTTCTGGGCCACGAGTACTTCTGGGCCCCCTGTCCTTCACTGATGACTCTCATCCCTTCCCAGTGTGGCACTGCCACAGTGATCTTCCCCTCTAGTCTCCATTTCCCTATCCCACATCCCATAGTGTTCTGTCTTTGACAGGCTCACCCTCCCCCATGCAGGGAAGCCCAGCTGCCCTGACTCCCAGGAGGCCCTCTGGGGCTGGACTCGTCCTCCCTGTCCATTCCCAGCCATTGTCTCCACCCTGTCCTCTGGTCCAGCCCTGCGAGGCACACTCACTCTGCTCTCTCGTCCCCCATCCTGTGCTCATCCTGCCTGGAATACCCCTCCACTCCTTGTCCTGCTAACTTCCCTCCTCCCAGGCTCAGGTCAGGTGCCCATCTGTTCCACCCTCTCTGATGATCCCATATAGTTCCACTGTCCCTGTGAGACCACAGGACTTACTGTATGTATAACATCTGTTTATTTACACTCCCCATAATTGAACTGTACAGTCTTTGCTGGCAGGGCTGGTATCAACTCCATATTTTTTTTTTGGCTGCACCCGTGGCATGTGAAGTTCTGGGGCCAGGGATCAAACCCGTGCCACAGTGGTGCCCAGAGCCACTGCAGTGACAACACCAGATCATGTGCTGTGCTACAAGAGAACTCCACTTCCATATCTGAATCCCTAAAATATGATAAGCACTGTCTCTAGCTATAAACATGATGTATAACCACTGTGGGTACCCAGTAAATGTATTTAGTATACGAACAGTTATTTATCCATGGAAATCTCAAATTGTTTTCAAAACCTACAAATCAGGGTAGAATACCATTGGGGCCCCAGAGCAGGGCCACCTCTTACTATGTAACCTTGGGCAAATTCTTTAATTTCCCTGTGCTTCATCTGCTTCACCTGTGAATCAAGGACAGTGATTGCATCAGTTCAATGGTTGTTCCATTAGAATAGAACATTCTAGTAGAACTAGACACTACCATGTCTCCAGCACTGAGAACATTTGCTCATGGTAACACAATAATTTTAGGTGTTGTGACTTGATAATCAGCCCTTCCAACAACTGTTACATGCAGGTTTTCCCTGTTTTGAAGAACCTTACCTGGAGTGATCCTGTCATGGTGCTGTTCTGTGGTGTGGGGGTGGGGGTAGGTGTCCGTCAACAAGATTATAGTAAAAGGAACTAAGTCAGAGCACTTGCCCTCTAATGGCCTCACCGGTGACAGCTCTGAGTCCAGGCGGGTGGATGGAGGGCTTGCAAACCGAGGCTGGAATATTCCCTACACATGGCACATGCTGTGGAAAGAAAAGCTGCTGAAACAGTGCTCGGAGGATACTGGTCCCTGTGAAAGGCCGTCAGAGTTACCCAAGAGTCAGGATGTAGGTGCCTCCTAATGTGCCAGGTGGGGCTGTGATGCGTGTGTCCTCAAAGTGACAATGATGGCTGCATATGGCCAGGCCCAGGGCTTTAAGTATTTTCCTGAAGATCAAAATAGGGCACCTCGGAAATGGGTAAGAGGAGGAATCGTCTGCATTGTCCCTAAAAATGAAAATGACACACTTGGAGACCTTAAACTCCCTGGGCTGGGTCTGAGCCCCTGAGGACATCACCCTGTGACTCTGTCCTGTGCACTTCCTTCTCCGTCACTGGTTTTCAATAGTCCAAGGCCCAGGACCAGCTCCATGGCTGAGCAGCCCAGACTGCAGCCCCACCTAGCTCAGTGCTTATCTACTGTCTTTGCCAAGTTAAACAACCCTCTTGCTTCAATTTCCTCTGAAGATCAGGATAATAATATTACCAACATTTTAGGATTAGTGCTGTTAGAAAATGCAAGTCCCTGTGCCCAACAGTGAGGCCAAACAATACCAAAATGTTGGAGCTTTGAGCAAGGAAAGGTTTACTGCAGAGCTGTGCAAGGAGACAGGGCTCATGCCTTAAAAACCCGAACTCCTTGAAGGCTTTCAGCAAAGCCCTTTTATAGGAAAGGTGAGGGAGGGCTGTGGTCAGCTGCTGCTAACTTCTTGGTATCAGATCCTTTGTTCTTGCCACGTGGGTGAGGTCACAACATTCCTGTAAACCTCCATCTAACCCAATGTTATCCTCTGTTCTGCAACTTTTTAATCTAAAGGTGTGATACACAAGAAAGGGAGGGGGGAAGCGCTGAATTCTGTCTCCATGCCTCCTTGTGGCTTTTAACATGTAGCAAATCCCATAAACAAAGTGACATCATTACCCCTCATCTTACTTGTTCAAGGTCCCAAGCGTTGACTTTCACCCTCTGAGGTCTAGGCCCTGGCTGAGAGGAGGGGGCTGGAGAGCAGGCTGGTCCCCCTGCCCAGGAGTGTTCATCCAGTGTCCCACCTGGGTGTTCCTGCCAGTGCCCAGGCCAGGCTGAAAAGGCAGATCTCAGCTAATGACACCTTCCAGGCCAGGTCCCCAAACCCTTCCCAGTTGTCTTCACTGAGGGAACAAGGTACCCAGGACCCAGCCAGCCCTCAGGCTCCTCAGGCCATGCAAACAGCAGCCAGGTCCCAAGAACTATGACCCAGAGAGACCCCCCCCCCCCACCTCCTTTAGGTCACAGAAGTGGGCCTGGGCCTGGGCCTGGCCAGGGAGTGGTTGTGGCAAGGGCTTTGGAGCTCTGCAGGACATAGCCCTCAACCTATCCCTGACCACCGTGCACCCCCACCCCAGCTCACCTGCTGGCTGGGGCCAGAAGGCCTGGAGGGTCCCAGGGAGGAGGATGAGATCTGCTTCTCACCACACTCTGCTGTGAGGACCACTGCCTGACTCACTGTTGGTGGAGTGGAACCGCCAATGGCTACATGCCTGCCTTACCCCTATGACCATTCCTCCCTTTTCTTTGATATTCCTCAGTCTTGAGGAAAACAGGTGTCAGATAAGAAGGCAAATAATGTTTTGGATAGACAAGTTAATCATAAGCTCGGCAGAGGAACTAAATTTTAGGGGGACTCGGTTTCACCCTCTAATCCTGTTGCATCCTTCCCCAAGTCAGGGAGAAGGACGATGACCACTCTGTCTACTTCCTGCTTGAAATGGGGTGTAGTCCTGCCTTGATGTGGGGAATGGACACCAAGTTGGAAATATTCCTGAGTTTTCAGTCCTGGATCTGAGCCTTGTATAATAAAGATCTCATTCCCTGAGGAATTTAGCATAAACCTGAAACCCAGTCTGGACCTGGCCCACTGGGGGGACTTGTAGTCAGTAGTCTACCTTTATTTAAATAGGTTTTAACCTCTAATGTGGTACTAACAAATACATGACAGGAGCTACTGACCACTACATGTCTCATTTTTTTCTGCTGACATCTAACCTAAACCAATTTTACTGTCTACAAATTTAATGGTTACAAGAGGAAACCTTGAGGTCATAAGGTTGCACCTGCCACATGCCAGCAGGCACTGTTCTGCAAATGGCTGATGGTACCCCAAAGTCTGACACAGCTCAGAAAATTCAAGTCCTCAGGAATACAGGAATGTGTCTGAAACCATATCCACAATGGCCACTACTTTTAGCTTAGATGCCTGAACCACAGTCCGTTTTTGACTTTCAAACATATTCCCCTCATCAATGGCCAAGGCAGATGCAATGGATCTCAAAAGGCCACAAAACAGGCCACCCTGGTTTCAGTAAAAGTTAAATCATGTATCAGCCAGAATGACTTCCCCACACCTCAAAATATGTGCAGATTTTCCCATCATTTCCTTTTTTGTTTTTGTTTTTTTTTTGTCTTTTTGCCTTTTCTAGGGCCGCTACGGTGGAATATGGAGGTTCCCAGGCTAGGGGTCTAATCGGAGCCATAGCCACTGGCCTACACCACAGTCACAGCAATGCGGGATCTGAGCCATGTCTGCAACCTACACCACAGCTCACAGCAATGCTGGGTCCTTAACCCATTGAGCAAGGCCAGGGATCGAACCTGCAACCTCATGGTTCCTAGTCAGATTTGTTAACCACTGCGCCACGACGAAAACTCCCATCATTTCCTTTTTTAAATTGCAAATCCTTCAACAGACCAAAATGTGCCCTTCGATGCCAGGCTGATTTAGCTGCTTACCCCAGGTCCAGATCCTGTTCCTCAGGGCTAGGTCTCCTTTATTTATGCCTAGATAGTCATGCTGAGTGAAACTACCATTTATCTTTTATACCCAATTATCACACAAGCACTGTACATGTGCTTTTAGCCATAGACTTAAAAAGTGTGTCTCTACAAACACACCAAATCAAGATTAATCTGTTTGTAAAATAAATTTGGTCAGCTGACTACGTGGGCTCCTCTAAACTGGCTGTGGTGGACTCCTCAGCATCTCACACTGAATTCCCGAGAGGCCTCTCAATGCCAGGAAATCCATGCCAAAGGCCTGCCATCATATTCTGCCTGGGTGAAATTCTTGGTCCCCAAAATAGCAAGATTGCTGCACATGTCAGGGGACAGTCTTTCCCATTCACTTGATATGGCTGCTCATAACCCAACAGTCTCCACTTTATCGAGGGACCAGCCAGAGAGAGGAGAAAAATATTTCAATTTTAATCACAGGTATAATTTACCAAATTGCTCTAAGTCATGAGTAACTGGAGGGAAATGTACATGTTCTCCTACATCTGGAGAACATGGACCCAAATCAGTAATTTTCCAGATAAAACCCATAAACATTATAACCATACTCACCAGTTTCCTCGGTAACCCATCCTTCTGTTAACATTTTATGAAGCCATTAAGTTTCCCATAATCTGAAATTAGAGACCTCTCCTTGTCAAAAAGTCCTTCCTATGAATCTTCTTGAAGACAAAGCACTTTCGCAAAGCATCAGTTTAAGTGTCTATTAAAGACTTAAAAGGCAAGGTTAAAGATCTGCTCGCAATGTATTGACACAGAAACTTAATCAGGTTGCTGTGATACAACCAGAATTAAGACTGGCAGATTTTACCAGGACATATCCACATTTCAGAAAGTATATAATTTATAGAATGTCTACACTAGTCACATTTATCCACACTGTATAATCTGAGGAGGCCTATCACCCATTTGACAACGCTTCCAATGTAATTCAACATACCACACAATACCAGTTAAATACTCCCTTCTGGGTGCCTCAGAGGCCCTCTAAAGCGTCCCAAAGTTGGCTGGAGGTCAGAATAACTTTAACATTTGATATCTGGGAAGTTTGTGAAAACATTTCAAAACACTTGGAGTTCCCGTCGTGGCTCAGTGGTTAACAAATCTGACCAGGAACCATGAGGTTGCGAGTTCGATCCCTGGCCTTGCTCAGTGGGTTAGGGATCCAGTGTTGCCGTGAGCTGTGGTGTAGGTTGCAGATGCAGCTCGGATCCTGCATTGCTGTGGCTCTGGCATAGGCCGGTGGCTACAGCTCCAATTTGACCCCTAGCCTGGGAACCTCCATATGCCATGGGAGTGGCCCAAAAATGGCAAAAAGAGAAAAAAAACAAAAACAAAAAAACATTTCAAGACTCTTGATCAAATAAGATCATAGCTCACTATAAGACAATGTTTATTCTTTTATCCAAAGTGAGAAAAGATTTCAAAAGCAAACACAGATCACTTAAAAGCAAGGAAGTTGATATAATCTGTTATCAAAAGCAGCAGTCGAAGTAAACTTGTAGAATCCTCAACTCTAAAAAAACCTTAGAGTTCCCATTGAGGCACAGAGGAAACAAATCCAAGCAGTATCCATGAGGATGTGGGTTTGATCCCTGGTCTCGCTCAATGGGTTAAGGATATGGCATTGCCATGAGCTGTGGTGTAGGTCACAGAAGCAGCTTGGATCTGGTGTTACTGTGGCTGTGGCGTAGGCTGGTGGGTGAAGCTCTGATTGGACCCCTAGCCTGGGAACTTCCGTATGCTGTGGGTATGGCCCTAAAAAGCAAAATAAATAATAAAAATAAAGAATAACAAACCTTAATTTTTAATGAAAACCAAGTAATTGTGAACTATTTGTCATACCAGCACTTTCTGATTGGGAACTTACTATTTAGTTTTCTTCTTCTAAGAAGGCAAAGATATGTAAACTTAGATTTTTCCAGCGACCAATGTTTCAATATTTTATCCTATTTGAAATGACCTAGATAGTCAGTGAATTCTCACCATTTAACTTAGTTTCAAGTTATAAAAATGTGGAGAGGATATTTTAGATGGACTTAAAGTTTTATCATATCAAGTTATTTTTCTTGCTGGAGTTCCTGCTGTGGCTCAGTGGTTAACAAATCCGACTAGGAACCATGAGGTTTTGGGTTCAATCCCTGGCCTCGCTCAGTGGGTTAAGGATCCAGTGTTGCCATGAGCTGTGGTGTAGGTCGCAGATGCGGCTCAGATCCCAAGTTGCTGTGGCTCTGGTGTAGGCCAGTGGCTCCAGCCTCTTTGACCCCTAGCCTGGGAACCTCCATATGCCGTAGGAGTGGCCCTAGAAAAGGCAAAAAGACAAAACAAAACAAAAAAACCCAAGTTATCTTCCTTGCTGAAAAATATACAACAGATATCAAAAAGTCTTATTTGATCTCTAATAAAACCTAGCTACCACAAAGTATTATACTTAACACTGATGACTATAAAAGAACCGTGATATTAATCGAACCAATGAGCTTAAGCTGGCTTCAATCTGAGGTATCAGTTCGGTATTGAGTATTTCCCAAATCATTAGGACCTGAAATTCATTTGAGGCCAATTCTACGAGTACTGGAAGTACTTAATTTGTAAACACTTAAGTCAATTAGATAGAGCTCACAAGTTAATCTCAGCGATATTATAACTGAAAGAGGTCTAATTCTGAAGAGTACACCTCAAGGGGATGCCTTCAAGAAACGAATCTGAACTTCCCATAGCTGGCACACTTACCCACAAGACAAATGCAAACATGCACACAGAGAACAAAATCTAATTCCCACAGGACAAAAGCAAAAGGGTGAAGTCCAACAATCTCAACTTTTTCAAGCAAGGATTCCTCTTTTTAACGACAAACAACATGCAAATGGAAAGACAGGGAATCATGACCACATATGTCATGGCAGTTCTGGCAAATGCAGAACCAAAAATAACAGTTGGAGTAAGCCGAATTTACCAAGTTTTTACTGAAGCTTTTTTTTTTATTTACTAAGGTTTATTTACTAAAAATATCCTAGGTATATTTTTGTTTTCTCAGGGTCAGAATTCTGAAAAATAGGATTTCATCAAGCCAGCTTTTTCTAATTGCGTATGCAAGAAAGAACTAGTTTTGGAATTTCAAGAGAGTTTCATCTTAACCAATTTTCTTTGGAGTCTAAAGAATATAGTAACCATGCAGTATTTAAAACAAAACTTCTATCTCTCTCTTTTTAGGAGCATACTGAAGATACCCCAGTTTTGCAAAAACACATGCTAGAGGGCCTATAAGATATAACAGAGCTCTGATTATCAAATATCAAACAAACAAATGCAATGCAAAACAGTCTCCCAGGATCACAGTTCCCTAGCACCAAAAAGAGAGATTCCTGATCATTGCAAAGGAACAATCCCAACCAACACTCTACCACAGGTGAAAACCACTGCAATAGGGAAAGATATTTGGTGTAATCACACATAGCTCTGTTACCAAAGACATTTCAACTGACCAATGCATACTGATACACACACCTACAAACAACAGACATATGTCCCCACAAACAAAGGCACAAGCTGGAGGGGTTCACCCCAAAACAATACACACAAAAATACAAATAACAAATAAGCTATGCTTGCACAGACAGAAAATCAGAAGAGGTACAATCTAAAATTCCACTTCCACTCCCAGATGGAGGAAACTGCCAGACTGGCCCAGTTCTCAAAAGAGAATGAACCCAAAGTGGCTCACTTCCTGCAAGGGAAGCAGCCCAAATGGAGTGGAGAGAATTCCCAACTTGCACAAGTTAGAGCAGCTTACCCCCGAGCAACACCGAATGTGTACCACAGCTCTACATGTTTCCTGCTCCAAACAGCCGTGTGTCATAGGGCAGCTGGTGCCTGTCAAGGAGAGTGCCTTGCAATTCCCCAGAGCCAAATAAGCTCTGGTAGCGCCTGGAAACTTGGGAAGGTTCTGCCCCTGGCTGGAGTCAACCTGCCATGGGCACAGAAGTCCCATCTGGGTCGCCATAATTGCTACAAAACACAAGCCCATGTGCTCAACACAGCAGGACAAACAATACCAAAACACTGGAATATGGAGCAGGGTTTATTGCAGAGCCATGCAAGCAGACAGGTGGCTCATGCTTTAAAAACCTGAAATCCTCAAAAGCTTTCCACAAAGCCCTTTTATAGGAAAGGAGAGGGAGGTTTCCTGTCATCAGATCCTTGTAGCTGTCCACATAGGTCAGGACACAGTCAGGCCGCATTGTTCCTGTGAGCCTCCTTCAAGATGCATGTTATTCTCTATTCTTCAACTTTTTAATCTAAAGGTGTAATATACAAGTGAGGGAGAGGGAGGCATTAAATTCTGTGTCCATGAATCTTTGTGGCTTTTAACACTTAATAAATCCCATAAACAAAGTGACATCATTACCCCTCATCTTACTTGTTCAAGGCCCTAAACCTTGATTGACTCTCACCTTCTGAGGTCTAGGCCCTGGTTAAGAGGAGAGAGGCTGGGATGTGGGCTGGTCACCCTGCCCATGAGCATTGGTCCAGTACCCAGTCTGGGTCCTCTTCCAGCACCCAGACCTGGCTGAAGAGGCAAGTCCCAAACCCTGCCCAATTTTCTTCACCATGGGAGCAAGGTGCCCGGGACCCAGCCAGCCCTCAGGCTCCTTAGGCTGAGCAAACAGCAGTCAGGTTCTGAGGACTGTGACCCAGGGAGACTGCCACCTTCTTTAGGTCACAGAAGTGGGCCCTGGGCCAGGACAGTGGGTGGTTGCAGCAACCTGTCCCTGCTCTCCCCTTTCCCCAGTTCACCTGCCAGCTGGGGCCAGAGACCTGGAGGGTCCCAGGTACAAGGGTGAGATATTCTCACTGCACTCTGCCATGAGCACCACTGCCTGACTCACCGTTGGCAGAGAGGGACCTCTAACAATCCTGTGCTTATGGTTGAGCACCAGTGGTCTCACACTAAGGGCTACATACCTACCCTGCCCCTACTACAGTGTGAGATTAAATAATTTCTTTTCACATGCTTCGTACATGATCTTGACACATTGTAAGCATTAAGTAACTGTTAGCTATTATTGTATAGGGGGTCTATTAAGTTTTATTTGAAAAAAGTCTTACCCAAAATAAAATTCAGAAAGTATTAAAAATTAAATTTTAGAAATTAATATTTCTTATATTAAAGGGTAAGAATTCTATTCATATTACTCTATAGAAACAAAATTCCAGAACTTTTATCTCAGCTAAAAGAAAACTACAGAGTTTCAAAATTATAAGACGCTTTACTACCAGGATTTCTTTGAGCTATAGCTCCTCGTTATCATGGAATAATCTAGAAAAACAGAGCCAAAACTGGTGCACAAAATTTCATAGGAAGTTTTTGTTTTTTTTTTTTTTTTGCCTTTTCTAGGACCGCTCCTGTGGCATATGGAGGTTCCCAGGCTAGGGGTCTAATCAGAGCTGTAGCCGCCGGCCTACACCACAGCCATAGTAACACTGGATCCAAGCCACGTCTGCAACTTACACCACAGTTCATGGCAACACCAGATCCCCAACCCAGTGAGCAAGGCCAGGGATCGAACCCGCAACCTCCTGGTTCCTAGTCAGATTCGTTAACCACTGCGCCACGACGGGAACTCCTCATAGGGTTTTATATGCCTGTGTTGACACCAGCTTCTCAAGAACAGCAGACAAATCACTTTATGCCTTGGTCAGGATCACGCTTTTATTCCCTCATCTATAACAGAGTGCCTCCCCTATCATTTCAATCCCATTGCTCTGCCCAGACCACAATAACCTATCTCCTGTAAGGAGTGATCTCAGTTGCTAGTCACAGAAATCAGACAGGAGCTGTGGATTTTTCTTCTTTGGTGTCCCATCTAGGCCCCTGTGTCATCATGCAGATGTCCCCTGTCAGAAGAAGCTAGGAACATTGGGGCACACCTAACTTCTTGGTTGTAAGTATATTAAATCCATAAACAACCTAATAACTTAATAACTGGATCTGTATAACAAAATAAGCACCGAAGTTATATAACTTCCTGTCCATACTCAAACTGAAGTCCATAAGAAGCGCCAAGGCAAAAGGGAAGAAAAAGAGCCTCTGGGTGACACTATCTTGACATCAGGAAAAACAGCCTATCTGTGGAGGTGTTGGTTCATTGTTTTTTTTTTTTGTTGTTGTTGTTGTTTTTGTCTTTTGTCTTTTTGTTGTTGTTGTTGCTATTTCTTGGGCCGCTCCCGCGGCATATGGAGGTTCCTAGGCTAGGGGTCGAATCGGAGCTGTAGCCACCGGCCTACGCCAGAGCCACAGCAATGTGGGATCCGAGCCGCGTCTGCAACCTACACCACAGCTCACGGCAACGCCGGATCCTTAACCCACTGAGCAAGGCCAGGGACCGAACCCGCAACCTCATGGTTCCTAGTCGGATTCGTTAAGCACTGTGCCATGACGGGAACTCCAGTTCATTGTTAATCATCACAAAAGCAACCAGAGACAACATATGAACAAATGGGTATGGCTAACTTTGGCCCAAAATGGTCAGATTTGACCTGAGAGCCATTAGCTATACCAGACCTGAAGCCTGCTGCAGCCTAAAGCTCCAGGATCAGCAAACAGGCCAAAGTCACAGAAGGCTGGGGTGTGTTTCTGTCTGCTGTCTGTACTGTGCCTGGGGGTGGTAGCTGGCCAAGTGCAATCATTCTGATTGTTAACAGTCCCATGGGACCCTGGACACGCAGCCCTGGATGGGAGCCAAAAACCCCACCCAGGCACCAAACATAAAAACCAGGTTAGCAGACACAGGCGGAGATCCCTTCCTGGGGATACTGGAACTCTAGCATGGTAGAGGTTGAGCACGAAGTCAGCCCTTACATGAGGCTGCTCCTGTAACGATGAGCCAGGAGGCCTCTTTCACAGAAAGACTGAGTGCCTCAGTTTATTGCCCCCTACTGGGCCATGGTGGGTAGTGGCCAGTTAAGAATGCTTTCTCCATCTGTTACAGCTCCATGGGACACAGAAACCAACTGGCCACCAAGACCAAGCTATCTAGAAGTGTCCCCTGGCAGCATCCCCCCAAATCAGGGCGCCAGACAAGGGTACCATCTTTCTGGGAGACCCTGGTAGCTGGAGTGAGGCAGCAGAATGTGTAAAGATGGGGCCTGCTGGCCTCAATCCCTGGATAGTATTTCAGTCAGCCCTAGATGCATGTTAAATTAAGTGCCTGCCCCTCAGGCTGATGCTCTAAGATAAGCAAATAAGCCTCTTTTTCAGAAAGTCTGGGTGCTTTTGGGGGCGGGGGCTGCCTCTGCATTGGGCCCTGGGGTGTGTGAGTTGGTGTGCTGAGTACTTTGGGAACTGTTTCTCAGTTCACTAAAGCTTTGTGGGTCTCAAGGACACAAGCCCCAGTGCTGTAAAGCCTGCTGTTTTGGAGGATTTCCTCCCAGGTAAAGGTCTTAAGACCTGGGGTGCCCAATGTGGAGTTCACTCTTCAGGCAGAAGCTTGGGGTCTTGAATTCCCTCCCACTTGCAGGTTGCCAGGCTGGGGGTGGAGTTTATGGTGAGATCAAGTCTCAGCTTCTTCCCTGCTTCAGTGCATGTTTTTTTCTCACTTACCTGACTGTAGGAAGTGCTCAGCTAGTTTGAGGTTTTCTTTTTCAGCAGAAATTGTTTTACATGTAGCTGTAGATTTGGTGTGTCCATGGGGAAAGGATCTCCCTACATCACCATCTTGAACTGGAACCTTTAAATTTTAATTTCTAATTGTTGTTAGTACACAGAACTATAAGTAATTTTTGTGTATTGGTTTTGTATCCCTTTACTAAATTAACTTATTTACTCCAGGTACGATAATTTCTGGAGATCCCACAGAATTTTATATACACACAATCACATCATCAGTGAAAAAAGATGGTTTCTTTATTCTTTTCCAAACTGTATGTCTTTTCTTTTTCTTGCCTTATTGCACACACTAGCTAGCATCCTAGTTTAAGGATGAAAAAGAAACGATGAGAACAGATGTTCTGGTCTTATTTCAGATGTTAAGAAGAAAGTATTCTTTCACCATTAAATAAGATACTACCTTTAGAAGTTCCATAGATTCTCTTTATCAGGTTAAGGAAATTCCTGTCTATTGATTTTTTACTGAGAGTTTTTATCATGAACACATGTTGAATTTTGTCAAATGCTTTTTCTGCATCCACTCAAGTGGTCATGTGTTTTTTCATTTGTTGTTTTGTTTGTTTGTTTTCCAGATATAAGGAAAACCATAGCCTGAAGGTAAAGGAATGGAAAAAGATATTCCTGAAAATGAAACCAAAAGAAAGCTGGGGTCGCTATATTTATATTGGACAAAATAAATTTTAAGACAAAGACTATAATAAGAGACAAAGAATATAATTACATAAAGTAGTCAATCACAAAAGACAATAGAGTATTTGTAAAATGCTTATGTACCCAATATAGGAGCACCTGAATATGTAAAATAAATTTTAAAAATGTAAAGGGAGAGTTCTGTTTTCCTGAGGGCATGTTTGTGGTATTCACCTTTTCATAACCTGCTGTTCCATTTAAGATGGAAATCTTTTCACATATCAAATACTTACATCACTCCCTAAAAGGGCTTAATGTTGCGTCACACAGATCTACTCCAGAAGGCAGGAAAAAATCCCCCAAACAGAAGTATCATAGGGACAGAAAAAGGGGGAAGCTCTTCCCTCACTGAAAGGTGCTCAAGTGGAGAACAGTCACTTTCTGGGAGCTACTCCTAAGTAGCCTTTATCAGTGGAAACCACTCGTAGTGACAAAGGTGGAGATTATGGAAGAGGAAATGGAGGCTTGAAAGTTTTGGACATTTCTGTTATTGCAATATTTGAAGAAAAGATAGCAGAGTAGAAGGACTCAAGCTCACCTCCTTTCATGAAAACACCAAAATCACAACTAACTGCTGAATGACCATCAACAAAATGGACTGTAAACTACCAAAAAGATATCCTATAACTAAAGACAAAGAAGCCACGTTGAGGTGGTAGGAAGGACACTGTCATGATACAAGCAATCCCACACCTGCTAGGTGGGTGACCCACAGACTGGAAAATAAATATATCACAGAGGCTGTCCCACAGAAGTGAGAGTTCCCAACCCCATATCAGGTTCCCTAGCCTGGGGTCTGGTGTTGAGAGGAGGAGCCAATGGAGCATTTGGCATTGAAGACCAGCAGGACTTGTACACAGGAGCTCCACAGGACTGGGGGAAACAGAGGCTCCACTCTTGGAAGGTACAAATAGGGTTTAATGTGTACTGGGTCCCAGGGAAAAGTAGGGATTCAAGAAGAATCTGGGTCAGACCTACCTGCAGATCTTGGAGGGTTTCCTGGGAAAGCAGGGAGCAGCTGTGGCTCAGTGTGGGGAGTCAGAACATTAGGTGCAGAGGTCTCAGGATTAATCATCAGTGATAACTCCCTGGAGGCTGCCATTCTGAAAAAAATCTGGCCCCACACATAAGGGCTGAGCAGCCCCAGGTGAAATGATAAACAAGGTGGGAACGTATCCCTACCCATGAGCAAAGAGGCTGCCTAAAGTTCTCCTAAGCACACAACTGCCCCTAATCACACCCAGAGACAAAGCCCCACCCACCAGAGGGACAAGACTCAGCTCCACCTACCAGTGGGCAGGAACAAGCCCCTCCCATCAGAAAGCCTGTAACAAGCCCCTGTATCACCTTCCTCCACAAGGGGGCAGACACCAGAACCAAGACAGGATACAACCCTCTAGCCTGCAAAAGGGAGACCACACAAAAATCTATACAAAATAAAGAGACAGATAAATATGAGCCAGATGAAGGAATAAGACAAAACCCCAGAAAAATAGCTAAGTGAACTGGAGATAAGAAACCTCCATAAAGAAGACTTTAGTGTAATTATAGTAAAGATGATTCAAAATCTTGGGGGAAAAAAACTGGAGGCAAAGACTGATAAATCATAAGAAATGCTGAACAAAGAAATAAAGGTTTAAAAATTAAACCAGCATAGATGCAAAGCAAAATAACCAAACTAAAAAATTCACTAGAAGGAACCAACAGTGGGATACAGGAAGCAAAAGAACAAATAAGCAAGATGGAAATCAGACTAGTCGAAGTCATTGATGTGGAACAGAATGAAGAAAAACAGAATGAAAAGAAATAAAGATGGTCTAAAAGAATTCTGGGACAACTTAAAACTCTCCAACATTCCCACTATAGGGGTGCCAAAAGGAGAAGAGAGAAATGGCTGGAGAAAATATTTGAAGACAATAGACAAAATGTTCCCTAGCATGGGAAAGGAATCAGTCACTCAAATACAGGAAGAGACAATGAATACCACATAGAATACACCAAGGAGGAACACACTGGGACATATATTAATCAATCTGACCAAAATTAAAGACCAAAATTGTATCCTGCTACTTTGCTGAATTCATTGATCAGTGCAAGCAGTTTTTGTGTGGAGTCCTTAGGGTTTCCGATATATAGTATCATGTTATCTGCATAGAGTGTCAATTTTACATCTTATCTTTCAATTTGGATACCTTTTCTTTCTTTTGTTTGTCTGATTTCTGTGGTAGGACTTCCAATAATATGTTGAATAAAAGTGGAGGGATTGGGCATCCTTGTCTTGTTCCAGATTTTAGTGGGAAGGCTTTACAGCTTTTCTCCATTGAGTATTATATTGGCTCTGGGTTTGTCATAAATGCCTTTTATTATGTTAAAGGTACATTCCCTCTAAAACCACCTGGGTAAGAGTTTTTTGTTTGTTTGTTTGTTTTTTGTCCTTTTGTCTTTTCTAGGGCCACACCTGTGGCATATGTAGGTTCTCTGTCTAGGGGTCTAATCAGAGCTGTAGCCACTGGCCTATACCACAGCCACAGCAACTCAGAATCCAAGCCATGTCTGCGACCTACACCACAGTTCAGTGCAACACCAGATCCCTAACCCACTGAGCGAAGCCAGGGATCAAACCCACAACCTCATGGTTCCTAGTCAGATTCATTAACCACTGAGCCATGACAGGAACTCCTAAGAGTTTTGATCATGAGTGGGCGTTGGACTTTGTCAAATGCTTTTTCTGCATCTATTGAGATGATCATGTGGTTTTTGACTTTTCTTTTATTAATGTGGTGTATGATGTTGATTGATTTGCATATGTTGAACTGTCCTTGTGAACCTGGGATGAATCCCACTTGGTCATAGTGTATGATCTTTTTTAATATATTGTTGGATTTGGTTAGCTAAAATTTCGATGAGAATTTTTCATCTATATTCATCAAAGATATTGGCCTCTAATTTTCTGTTTTGGTAGTATGTTTGTCTGGTTTTGGTATTAGGGTGATGTTAGCTCCATAAATTGTCTTTGGGAGTGTCCCTTCTTCTTCAACCTTTTTGAAAAGTTTAAGGAGGATGGGTATAAGTTCCTCTTTGTACATTTGTTAGAACTCTCCTATGAGGCCATCCACTCTCAGAAGTTTTATTTAATACAGTTTTGGAAGTCCTAGTCATCATGGCAGTCAGAGAAGAAAAAAAATAAAGTAATTCAAATTGGGAAAGAAGTAGTAAAACCATCATTTTCAGATGGATTATTCTATACATAGAAAATCCTAAAGATGCTACCAAGAAAACTGTTAGAGCTCACCAATGAATTCAGCAAAGTTGCAGGATACAAAATTTATACACACAAATCTCTTGCATTTCTATACACAACAAAATATCAGAAAGAGAAATTAAGGAAACAATCCCATTTACCATTGCTTCAAAAAGAATAAAACACTTATGAATAAACTTAAAGAAGCAAATGACCTGTATTCTGAAAACTAAAAGATGCTGTTGAAATAAACTGAAGATGACACAAACGGATGGAAAACTATACCATCCAGTTCCTGGACTGAAAGAATCAATATTGTCAACATGAGTATGCTAACCAAGGCAATCTACAGATTCATTGCAATCCCTATCAAATTACCAGTGGCATATTTTCACAGAATTAGTACAAAAATTTTTTAAAATTTGTATGGATACATAAAAGACCCCAAACATCTGAACAATTTTAAGAACGAAAAATTTAGCTAGAGGAACTAGGCTATCTTCAGACTACTCCAAATCTACATTAATCAAAACAGTATTGTCCTGGCACAAAGACAGAAATATAGGTTAACAGAAAAGGATAGAAAGCTCAGAAATAAATCTGTGCACCTATGGTCAACTAATCTATGACTGCAAGAGGCAAGAATATACAATGGAGAAAAGACAGTCTCTTAAATAAGTGGCGCTGGGCAAACTGGACAGCTACATGTACATGAATGAAATTAGAACATTCTCTAAAACCCTACCCCAAAACAAACTCAAATTGGAATGAAGACCAAAATGTAAGACCAGATACTATAAAACTCCTAGAGGAAAACATAGGCAGAACACTCTTTAATAGAAATCACAGCAATATCATTTAAGATTCACCTCCTAGAGTAATGAAAATAAAAACTAAAATAAACGAATGAGGAATTCCCTGGTGGCTCATTGGGTTAAGGAAATAGCATTGGCATACACTGTGGCACGTGTTCAATGCCTGGCCCAGGAACGTCAACAAACCACAGGCATGGTCAAGAAAAAGAGAAACCCCAAATTGGGCCTAATTAAACTTAAACACTTTTGCTTGGCAAAGGAAATCATAAACAAAATGAAAAAAACACCCAAAGAATGGGAGAAAATATTTGCAAATGAAGCAACCAACAAAGGATTTATCTCAAACATACATATATGTATAACTGGGTCACTGTTATACAGCAGAAATTTACACAAAACATTGTAAATGAAGTATAATTTAAAATTTAAGGGCAGGATCAAGATGGTGGAGGAGTAAGACATGGTGCTCACCTTCTCCCATAAACACATAAAAAAAAAATCTACATACAGAATGATTCACACAGAACATCTACTGAACACTGGCAGACAACCTTAAACCTCCAAGACAGTAAGAAATATTCCACAATTGGGTAGAACAAAAGGAAAAAGAGAAGAAAAGGGAATCAGGACAGGACTAGCTCTTCTGAGAGGGAGGTCTGAAAGAGAAAATGAACCCACACCCTGGAAAGCCACCTAAATTACAGGGAGATAAGACAGAGTGATCTCAAACCCTTGGAGAAAAGTGCAGCAGCTCAACTGAGAAGGGCAAAGCAGAGAGAGAGATGCACAGACCATCGGTACCACCTCCTCAGATACCACAGTCTGAAACACTTGAAAGGGGGTTGGGACTCTGTAATATGCTAGGGAGCAGTGTGCAAAGGGCTGAAGAGTGGAGTGCCACAGCTGAGGGAACCCAGGAGGTCTGGGCCCTCAGGAAAAGCAAGGCACCATTGCTGGGGAGGGCGAGAGGAGAAGGGAAGGACCATCATAGGAGTGTCTTTCTCTGTAGATGTGCGGACTCTCAGAGGGTGGGGCTGCAGGCAGTGAGGCTCCTCTTGTTCAGGCTATGGGTGAAAGGCCCCTTGTGCATGGGCTATAGGTGACAGCACCTCCCATGCAGACTAAGCATGAAAGGATACTTCTTGCATGGTCTACAGGCAGCAGGACAAACCCTCAGAGTCATATCAGACACCAGAGGTAGATGTGGCCCACCACTACTAGAGGTCCATGAATAGGCACCACCTGTGGCCCCAGTCACCTCAGAGGTGAGCACAGAGGAGGGCAGTGAAACCGAGTACCAGCTATTTTTGCTCTCACTCTCCTGGGAACACACACACCTTGCTGATGCCACTGCTGAATGCTCCAGGCACAACCAAGACATGCCTGAGGGTCACTGCCGCTTCCCAGGGCCCTGCATTTAGTAGAAGCCTGCACCACCTCCCTGTGGGTCCTTGCCACTGGCAAAGCCCCAGCAACCAGGCACTGGCTACTAGCTCTGCCCATTGCCTCCAATGCCCTGGAGGCACATGCAGAACCCTATCAAGGGGATAACAGCCTGCACACACCGAGGAAAGAGACAGCAAGCATCCAGAAACAAACAAACAAAAAAAACCCCAAAAAACAGCCCTTTGAAAATACCCAGGGGCACTTTCACATATAAATAGCCCTCCAAGAATACAGTAGTTGTTTTCTCTAAACTCAGGATTAGAAAAAAATAAGCAAAATCAAGAAGCTCAGGAACCATTCCCAGTTTAAAGAACAGAAGAATTCCCCAGAAGGAGCAAACAATGAAACAGATCTCTGCAGTCTAACACACACCAAGCTCAAGATGTTAAAAAAAGGATCTCAAAATCCTAAAATGTGGGCAAGTAAAGTAAGAAAGTCTAGATTCTTTTTTAGAATGTGTTTGAGCCTATATTACTATCAAGGCTAAAGCAAACAGACATAGGAAGGAGTTAACATACTTGAAAAACAGGGCAACCACAAATCAAAACCAAACAATACATTTACAAAAACTAAAAAGAGGAGGTCACAAGCATAAAATAAAAGGAAATCATCCAACCAAAAAAAAAAAAAAAAAAAAAAAGAAAGGAACAAAGGAGAAACATAGAATCAAATGGAAAACAAGGTTTAAAATGGCAATAAAAACATATTTTCCAGTAATTACCTTAAATGTCAATAGACTGAAAATTCCAGTCAAAAGATGTAGCATGGCAGACTGGATACAAAAACAAGAGCCTACAATATGCTGCCTAAAATAGACTCACCTTACGGCAAAGGACACATATAAATTGAAAGTGAAGGGATGGAAAAAGATATTTCACGTGAATGGAAAAGACAGGAAAGCATGAGTTGCAATACTCATATCAGACAAAATAGGCTTTAAAATGAAGGCCTAAGTGAAAGACAAAGAAGGATACTAAAGACAAAAGGAACCATTCCATAAGAGGATATTATACTTGTCAATATATATGCCCTTAATACAGGAGGATCCAAATAGATACAACAAATACTCACAGACATAAAAGGAGAAACTGATGGGAATACAATCATAGTAGGAGATTTTAATATTCCACTCATGTCAATGGACAGATCCTCTAGACAGAAAATCCATAAGGCAACAGAAATCCTAAATGACACAATAGAAAAGTTAGACTTAATGACATGTTCAGGACATGTCAAAAAAATCAGAATAGACATTCTTCTCCAGTGTACATGGAACATTCTCAAGGATTGTCCACATACCAGGACACAAAAATAACCTCAACAAATTTAAGAATATAGAAATAATTTCAAGTATCTTCTCTGATCACAATGGCATGAAAATAGAAATTGAACACAGGAAAAATAATGAGAAAAAAACTGACTCCAAGACTAAACAACTTGCTACCAAAAAACCAGTGGATCAAGGAGGAAATCAAAACAGAAATTTAAAAATACTTCGAGACAAATGCTAATGAAAACAACATTCAAAAACTGTAATTGCAATGTATACATGTAAGGATAACCTGACCCCCTTGCTGTACAGTGGGAAAAAAAAATCTATGGGATGCTGCAAGGCAGTTCTTAGAGGAAAGTTCACAGTGATACAGGCCTTCATCAAAAAAGAAGAAAAATCTAAAATCAACAATTTAACCTACCACCTAAAAGAATTAGAAAAAAAGAACAAAACCTGAAGTCAGAAAGAAGGAAATCATAAAGATCAGAAAGGAAATCAATAGAGATTTTTAAAAAATGGAAAAAAATTAATAAAAACAATAGCTTCTTCTTTGAAAGGGTAAACAAAATTGGCAAACCTCTGGCCAGACTCACCAAGAAGAGGAGAGAAAAACTCAAACAAAGTAAGATATGAAAAAGGGGAACTCTCAACAGATACTGCAGAAATACAAAAAAAGTAAGAGAATACTATGAACAATTGTATGCCAACAAATTTGACAACAAATGGACAACTTTCTAGAGACATATAGCCTGCCAAAACTTAATCAAGAAGAAACAGATCAACTGAACAGATGGATCACAAAAATCCAACTTAATATGTAATAAAAACACTCCCTACAAACAAAAGTCCATACCAAATGTCTTCACAGGCAAATTCTACCAAACATACAAAGAAGAACCTATACCCATCCTTCTTAAACTTTCCAAAAGTTTGAAGAAGATGGAATAATCCCAGAGATATTGTGTGAAGCCACCATCACCCTAATACCAAAACCAGACAAAGATAATACCAAAAAAGAAAATTAGAGGCTGATATCTTTGATGAATATAGATGCAAAAAATTCTCAACAAGATTTTGGCCAACCGAATCCAGCAACATATAAAAAAGATCACACACTATGACCAAGGGGGATCCAACCCAAGCTCACAAGGATGCTTCAACATATGGAAATCAATCAACATCATGCACCACATTAACAAAAGAAAAGTAAAAAAACACATGATCATCTCAATAGATGCAGAAAAGGCATTGGAAAAACTCCAACATCCACTCATGATAAAAACTCTTACCAAGGTGGGTATAGAGAGAACATACCTTAACATAATAAAAGCCATTGATGACAAACCCACAGTCAATTTAATATTAAATGGAGAAAAACTGAAAGCCTTCCCACTAAAATCTGAAAGAAGACAAGGATGCCAATTCTCACCACTTATTCAACATAGTATTGGAAGTCCTAGCCACAGCAATAAGATAAACAAAAGAAAGAAAAAGTATCCAAATTGGAAGAGAATACGTAAAATTGTCACTCTATGCAGATGACATGATACAATATATAGAATACCCTAAGGGCTCCACACAAAACTACTCGAACTGATGACTGAATTCAGCAAAGTAGCAGGATACAAGATTATGATTCACAAATCAGTTGCATTTCTGTATACTAACAATGAAATATTAGAAAAGGATTATGAAAATACAATACCTTTTAAAATCACACTCTAAAAAATTAAATCCCTAGGAATAAACCTGACCAAAGAAGTGAAAGACTTACATGCTGAGGACTCCAAAACATTTATCAAGGAAATTAAAGAGGATTCAAAGATATGGACAGATATCCCATGCCCCTGGATTGGAAGAATTAATATCCTCAAAATGGCCACACTACCCAAAGCAATCTGCAGATTCAATAGGGATTGCCCTATGAAATTACCCATGACATTTTTCACAGAACTAGAACAAACAATACAAAAATTTATATGGAATCATAAAAGACCCAGAATTGCCAAAGCAATTCTGAAAAACAAAACCAATCAGGAGGCATAACTCTCCCACACTTCAGACAATATTACAAAGCTAATCAAGATAGCGTGATACTGGTATACCAAAACAGACATACAGACCAACGGAACAAAATAGAGAGCCCAGGAATAAACCCAGACACCTATGGTCAATTAATCTTCGACAAAGAGGGCAAGAATATACAATGGGAAAAAGACAGTCTCTTTAGCAAGTGGCGCTGGGAAAACTGGACAGCTGCATGTAAAGCTACAAAACTAGAACACACCCTCACACCACACACACAAAAAAACTCAAATGGCTTAAAGACTTAAACGTAAGACAAGGCACCATCAAATGCCTAGAAGAGAAGAAATAGGCAAAACATTCTCTGACATCAACCTTACAAATATTTTCTTAAGTCATTCTCCCAAGACAACAGAAATAAAAACAAAAATAAACCAGTAGGACCTAATCATACTGACGAACATTTTGCACAGCAAAGGAAACCATAAGAAGCACAAAAAGACAGCCTACAGAATGGGAAAAAAATAGTTTCAAAAATGCAACTGACAAGGGCTTAATCTCCAATATATGCAAACTACTTATACAACTCAACAGCAGGAAAACAACGCAATTGAAAAATGGGCAGAAGACCTGAACAGACATTTCTCCAAAGAAGTCTTACAGATGGCCAACAGACACAGGGAAAAATGCTCAATATCACCAATTATTAGAGAAACGCAAATGTATACTGCTATAAGTACCACTTCACACTGGTCTGAATGACCATCATTAGTAAGTCTACAAATAACAAATGCTGGTGAGGTTATGGAGAAAGGGAGCCATCCTACACTGTTGTTGGGAATGTAAATTGGTACAACCACTATGGAGAACAGTATGGAAGTACCTCAGAAAACTAAATATAGAGAACTACCATATGACCCAGTAATCCCAGTTCTGGGCATAGATCCAGACAATACTTTCATTGAAAAAGATACCTGAACCCCTATGTTCACTGTAGCACTATTCACAATAGCCAAGACATAGAAACAATCCAAATGTCCAACAGATGAATAGATTAAGAAGATGTAGTATATTCATACAATGGAATACTACTCAGCCATCAAAAAGAACAAAATAATGCCATTTGCAGCAACATGGATGGAACTAGAGACTCTCATTCTAAGTGAAGTAGGTCAGAAAAAGACAAATATCATATTATAAAACTTATATGTGGAATCTAGTATATGGCACAAATGAACCCATCTACAAAATAGAAACTCTGGATGTGGAAAACAAACTTATGGTTTCTGATGGGGAGGGAGTGGGAACAACTGGGAGTTTGGGGTTAGTAGATGCCAACTGTTGCATTTGGAGTGGGTAAGCAATGAGATCCTGCTGTATAGCACAGGGAACTATATCTAATTACTTGTAATGGAACATGATGGGGGAAAGGTGAGAAGAAATATATATAAATGTATAACGTTCACTTTGCTGTACAGTATAAATTGACAGAACACTGTAAATCAACTATAATTTAAAAAATTTTTTAAAAGAAACAAAAGGAGCATTAAGTAAATATCCTAACTTTATATCTCAAGGAACTAGAAAGAGACACACTAAGCCCAAATTTAAGAAGGAAGGAAGTAACAAAGGTTGGAGCAAAAAATAAATGAAATAGACTAAAACAACAAAAATCAATAAAACTTGTATTTGGTTCTTGAAAACATAAATAAAATTGACAAATTAAAAGCCAGACTCATCAAGATGAAGAGAGAACTCATATAATATAAATAAAATTAGAAACGGAACAGGAGACATTATAACTGATACCACAGGAATACAAAGGATTGTAACAGGCCACTATAAACAATTATATGTCCATAAAGGTCCACCTAAAAGATGCTGATAAATTTCTAGAAAAATAAAACCTACCAAGACTGAATAATAAAGAAACAGGAAAGATGAACAGACTAATAACCAGTAAAGAGATTGAGTCAGTTATCAAAAATGTCCCAACAAACAAAACTTTGGGACCAGATGGTTTATTTTTTTATTTAAAAATTTTGTTTATTACTCAATGAACTTATTACACTTATATTTGTACAGTACAATTTTATAGAATTTCCATTCCACAACTCCAGCACACCACCTCACCCCCCGAACTGTCTCCTTTGGAAACTATAAATTTTTTTCAAAGTCTATGAGTTGGTATCTGTTCTGCAAAGAAGTTTATTCTGTCCTTTTTTCAGATTCCACATATCAGTGAAAGCATTTGATGTTGGTGTCTCATTGTATGACTGACTTCACTTAGTATGGTAATTTCTAGGTCCATCCCCATGTTGTTAAAAATGCTGGTATTTCATTCCTTTTAATGGCTGAGTAATATTCCATTGTGTATATGTACCACATCTTCTTGATCCACTCCTCTGTCGATGGACATTTAGGTTGTTTCCATGTCTTGGCTACTGTAAATAGTGCTGCAATGAACATTGGAGTACATGTGCCTTTGCAAGTCATGGTTTTCTCTGGATAGATGCCCAGGAGTGGGATTGCTGGATCAAATGGTAGTTCTATTTTTAGTTTTCTGAGGAATATCCATACTGTTTTCCACAGTAGTTGCACCAATTTACAATCCCACCAACAGTGTACTAGGGTTCCTTTTTCTCCACACCCTCTCCAGCACTTACTGTTTGTAGACTTTTTGATGATGGCCATTCTGGCTGGTGTAAGGTGGTACCTCATAGTGGTTTTTATTTGCATTTCTCTAATAATGAGTGATGTTGAACATGTTTTCATGTGTTTTTTGGCCATCTGTATGTCTTCTTTGGAGAACTGTCTGTTTAGATCTTCTGCCATTTTTTGATGGTTTTTTTTTTTGTTTTTTGTTTTTTGTTTTTTTTGGTATTGAGCTGCAGAAGGTGTTTATAAATTTTGGAGATTAATCCCTTGTCAGTCAATTCATTTGCAAAGATTTTCTCCCATTCTGTGGGTTGTCTTTTTGTGTTGTTTAGGGTTTCCTTTGCTGTGCAGAAACCTTTAAGTTTAATTAGGTCCCATTTGTTTCTTTTTGTTTTTACTGTCATGACTCCAAGAGATGAATCTGAGAAGATGTTGCTGTTGATTATGCTTGAGAGAGTTTGACCTATGTTTTCCTCTAAGAGTTTTATAGTATCTGGTGTTATATCTAGGTCTTTAATCCATTTTGAGTTTATTTTTGTGTATGACATTAAGGAGTGTTCTAATTTCATTCTTTTCCATGTGGCTGTCCAGTTTTCCCAGCACCACTTATTGAACAAGCTGTCTTTTCTCCACTGTATATTCTTGCCTCCTTTGTCATAGATAAGTTGGCTATAGGTGTGTGGGTTGAATTCTGGGCTTTCTATCCTGTTCCACTGATCTATATTTCTGTCTTTGTGGCAGTACCATGTGGTTTTGATGACTGCAGCTTTGTAGGATAGTCTGAAGTAAGGGAGCCTGATTCCTCAAGTTCCATTTTTCTTTTTCAGGATGTCTTTGGCTATTCTGGGTCTTTTGTGCTCCCAAGCAAACTTTAAAATATTTTGTTCGAGTTCTGTGAAAAAATGTCCTTGGTGATTTGATAGAGATTGCATTGAATCTGTATATTGCCTTAGGTAGTATAGTCATTTTGATAATATTAACTCTTCCAATCCAAGAGCATGGTATGTCTTTCCACCTATTTCTGTCATCTTTGATTTCTTTCATCAGTGTCTTATAGTTTTCAGAGTACAGGTCATTTGTCTCTTTAGGTAGGTTTACTCCTAGGTATTCTATTCTTTTTTGGATGCGATGGTAAATGGGATTGCTTCCCTAACTTCTCTTTCTTTCTGATCTTTCATTGTTGGTATATAGAAATGCCATTGATTTTTGTGTATTAATTTTGTATCCTGTGACTTTGCCAAATTCATGGATGAGCTCTAACAGTTTTCTGGTAGAGTCTTTAGGATTCTCTAGGTATAGTATCATGTCATCTGCAAATAGTGATAGTTTTACTTCTTCCTTTCCTATTTGGATTCCTTTTATCTCTTTTACTTCTCTGATTGCTGTGGCTAGGACTTCAAAAACTATGTTGAAGAGTAGTGTTGACAGCAGACATCCTTGTCTTGTTCCTGATCTCAGTGGGAATTCTTTCAGCTTTTCACCATTGAGAATGATGTTAGCTATGGGTTTGTCATATATGGCCTTTATCATGTTGAGGTAGGTTTCCTCTATGCCCACTTTCTGAAGGGTTTTTATCAGAAATGGGTGTTGGATTTTGTCAAAGGATTTTTCTGCGTCTATTGAGAGAATCATATGGTTTTTATTCTTCAGTTTGTTAATGTGGTGTATCACACAGATTTATTTGCAGATATTGAAGAACCCTTGCATCTTGGGGATAAATCCCACTTGATCATGATGTATAATCCTTCTAATGTATTGTTGGATGCAGTTTGCTAGTATTTTGTTGAAGATTTTTGCATCTATGTTCATCAGTGAAATTGGCCTGTAGTTTCCTTTTTGTGGTATCTTTGTCTGGTTTTGGTATCAGGGTGATGGTGACCTCACAGAATGAGTTTGGGAGTATCCCTTCCTCTGCAATTTATTGGAATAGTTTCAAAAGGAGTGGTGTTAGCTTTTCTCCAAATGTTTGATAGAATTCACCTGTGAAGCCATCTGGTCCTGGACTTTTGTTTGTTAGAAGTTTTTAAATCACAGTTTCAATTTCAGTTCTTGTGATTGGTCCGTTCATCTTTTCTTATTGGTCCGTTCATCTTGCTTTAGTCTTGGAAGATTGTACTTTTCTAAGAATTTGTCCATTTCTTCTAGGTTTTCCATTTTATTGGTGTATAGTTGCATATAGTAGTCTCTTATGATACTGTGAATTTCTGTGATGTCTGTTGTTACTTCTCCTTTTTCATTTCGAATTTTATTGAGTCCTCACTTTTTTCTTGATGAGTCTGGCTAAGGGTTTATCAATTTTGCTGATCTTTTCAAAGAACCAGCTTTTCATTTCATTGATCTTTTCTATGGTTTTCTTCATTTCTATTTCATTGATTTCTGCTCTGATCTTTATGATTTCTTTCCTTCTACTAAATTTAGGTCTTGTCTGTTCTTCTCCCTCAAGCTGCTTTAGATGTAAAGTTAGCTTGTTTATTTGAGCTTTTTCTTGTTTCCTGAGGTGGGCTTGTATCACTATAAACTTTCTTCTTAGAATGGCTTTTGCTCCATCCCATAGGTTTTGGAGTGTTGTGTCTTTGTTATCATTTGCTGCTAGGTATTTTTTAATTTCCTCTTTGATTTCTTCAGTGATCCATTGGTTGTTTAGCAGCATGTTGTTTGGTTGCCACGTGTTTGTGTTTTTTGCAGTTTTTTTCTTGTTGTTGATTTACAGTTGTATGGTGCTGTGGTTGGAAAAGATGCTTGATATGATTTCAATTTTCTTCAAGTTACCAAGGTTGGATTTGTAGCCCAGGATGTGATCAATCTTAGAGAATGTTCCATGTGCACTTGAGAAGAATGTGTGTTCTGTTGCTTTTGGATGGAATGTCCTATAAATATCTATTAGGTCCATCAGGTCTAATGCTTCATTCAGGGCTTGTGTTTCCTTATTGATTTTCTGTCTGGATGATCTGTCCATTGCTGTAAATGGGGTGTTAAAGTTCCCCATTATTATTGTGTTTTTGTTGATTGGTCCTTTTAAGGTTGTTAGTAGTTGCCTTATATATTGTGGTGAACCTATGTTGGGTGCGTAGATATTTAAAATTATTAGATCTTCTTATTGGATTGATCCTTTGATCATTATGTAGTGACCTTCCTTGTCCCTTAAAATATTCTTCATTTTAAAGACTATTTTATCTGCTATGAGTATTGCTACTCCAGGTTTCTTTTGATTCCTGTTTGCATGGAATATTTTCTTCCATCCTCTCACTTTCAATCTGTATGTGTCCCTAGAAGTGAAGTGGGTCTCTTGAGGACAGCATATATATGGATCTTGTTTTTGTATCCATTCAGCCAGTCTACGTCTTTTGGTTGGGGCGTTTAGTCCATTAACATTTAAGGTAATTATTGATATGTATGTTCTTATTGCTATTTTATTAATTGCTTTGGATTTGTTTTTGTTGCTCTTTTTTCTTTCCTTCTCTTGTTCTCTCCTCTTCTGGTTTGATGACTTTCTTTTGTGTTGTATTTCAGTTGATTTTTCTTTGTTTGTGTATCAATTGTAGATTTTTGGTTTGCAGTTATTCTGAAGTTTTGATATGAGTCTATATGTATATGAGATTGTTTTAAGTTGTTGTTCTCTTAATTGCAAGTGCATGTCCAGGGTCCTGCATTTGTACCCACCTCTTCTCATGATTTCTGATTTTGGTGGTATAATTGTGCATGGATGATTTCTTATCTTTACTGTATATATACCTTTACTGGTGAGCCTTGTCATTTGTGGTATTTTTGTTTCCTGTTGCTGTCTTTTCTTTTCTGCTGAGAGAAGTTCCTTTATTATTTGTTGTAAGGCTGGTTTAGTGTTGCTGAATTCTCTCAGCTTTTGCTTATCTGTGAAGGTTTTGATTTCTCCTTCAAATCTGAATGATAGCCTTGCTGGGTGGAGTAATCTTGGTTGGAGATTTTTTCCTTTCATCACGTTAAGTATATCATGCCACTCCCTTCTGGCCTGCAGAGTTTCTGCTGAAAAATCTGCCGATAACTTTATTGGGGTTCCCTTGTATGTTGTTTCTTTTCCCTAGCTGCTTTCAAGATTTTCTCTTTGTCTTTAATTTTGGTGTTTGATTAAAATGTGTCTCAGTGTATTCCTCCTTGGGTTTATTTTATATGTTACTCGTTGTGCTTCCTGGATTTGAGCGGATGGTTCCTTTCCCATGTTAGGGAAGTTTTCAGCTATTATCTCTTGGAATATTTTTTCTGTCCCCTTCTCTCTCTCTCTTCTCCTTCTGGCACCCCTATAATATGGATGTTGGTGCATTTAACATTGTCCCAGAGTCCTCTGAGACTCTCTTCATTTGTTTTCAATCTTTTTTTCTCTTTTCTGTTCCACATTTGTAATTTCTTCTAGTCTGTCCTCCACCTCGCTTATTCATTCTTCTGCCTCCTGTATTCTGCTGTTAGCTGCTTCTAGTAAATTTTTTTATTTCAGTTATTGTATTTTGCATCTCTTCTTGTTTAAGTTTTATATCTTGGATCTCTTTGCTCAGTGTTTCCTGTAAGTTATCCATCTTTGCCTCCAGTTTATTTCCAATGTCTTGCATCATCTTTAGCATCAACAGTCTAAAGTCTTTTTCCTGGAGGCTGAGAATCTCCTGATCACTTAGCTGATTTTCTGGGGCTTTTCCTTTCTCCCTCATCTGAGTTATAGTTCTCTGTCTTTTCATTTTTATAGGTTTTTGGTGTGGTGACCTTTTTACAGATAATAGAGTTGTAGCCTCTCTTACTTCTGGTGTCTGCCCCCCTTGTGGCTGAAGTCAGTATGGGGGCTTGCTGTAGGCTTCCTGATGGGAGAGGCTGATGCCTGCCCCCTGGTAGGTGGAGTTGATTCTAATCCCTCTGGTGGGTGGGGCTTAGTCTCTGGATGGGATTAGAAGCAGCTGTGGGCCTGAGGGGTCTTTAGGTAGCCTGTTTACTGAGGGGCAGGGCTGTGATCCCACCTGGATTGTTGTTTGCCCTGGGGCTTCTCAGCGCTGATGTGTGGAGCCAGATTTTCCCAAAATGGCCACCTCCAGAGAAAGGCATGCTGCTAAATACTCCTGAGAGCTTTTCATCCAATGTCCTTCCCCGACAACTGGCCGTATTCACCCTTGTTTTCCCAGGAGGTCCTCCAAGAACTGCAGTCAGGTTTGACCCAGATTCCTATGGGGACTTTGCTTTGCCCTGGTTGAGATGGGATTAAGATGGCAGAATAGGAGTGTAGCTCAAATTCTCTCCTAAAAACAATAAAATTTACAGCTAAATGCTTAGGAGTCTTTAACAAAATGGACCAGAAACGTTTACAAAGATACCCAGCTCCAGAAGACAAACAGGAGGCCACATCAAGAGGTAGGAGGGGTGATTACAGGATATAAGCAACCCCATACCTCCCAGGTGGGAAGCCCCACAGACTGGAAAGTAACTGGTTCACAGAGACTCACCTACAGGAGGGACCAGTGGTTTCACTGGTGAATTCCACCAAATATTTACAGAACTAATACTAATGCTGTCAAACTCTTCCAAAAAGTAGAAGAGGAGGGAACTCTTCCAAACTAATTTTATGAAGTTAGCATTACTCTAATGACAAAAACAGACAAGGACACTACCAGAAAATAAAATTACAGGCCAATATCCTTGATGAACATAGATGCAAAAACCCTCAACAAAATATTAGCAAAACATATTCAATAATACATTAAAATGATTATATACTATGATCAGTGGGACTTATCCTTAGGATGTGAGGATGATTAAACATACAAAAGTCAACCAATGAGCTACGGCACATCAACAAAATTAATGACAGAAATCATGTAATAGATGCTAAAAAAGAATTTGACACAACATTCATTCATGATAAAAGCTCTCAACGAATTGACTATCAAGGGAATGTACATCAACATAATAAAAGCCATATATGACAAGTCCACATATAACATCATATTCAATGAAAAGCTGAAAGTATTTCCTCTAAGAAACAAGACAAGGATACCCACTCTCACAACTGCTACTCAACATAAAAGCTGGAAGTCTTAGCCAGTGCAAATTGGCAAGAAAAAGAATTAAGATACATCCAAATCAAAAAGAAAGTAATAAAGCTGTCTCTCTTTTGCAGATGACTTGATATTATCTGTAGAAAATCCTAAAGACTTGCCAAAACATGATAGAACTAAGAAATAAATTCAGTAAATTGCAGGATACTAAACCAATATATAAAAATCTGTTGCATTTCTACACACTAAAAATATCAAGCTATCAGAAACTGAAACTTTTAAAAATACTCCATTTACAATTGCTTTAAAGAGTTCCCATTGTGGCTCAGTGGGATTAAGAACACAACATAGTGCCCATAAGGATGCAGGTTCAAACCCTAGCCTTGTTCAATGGGCTAAGGATCCAGCTTTGCCACAAGCTGTGCATAGGTTACAGATGTGGCTCAGATCCAGTGTTGCTATGGCTGTGGCATAGGCCTGAAGCTGAAGCTTTGTTTCGAACCATAGCCCAGGAACTTCCACATGCCACAGGTACAACCCTAAAAAGAAACTTTTTAAAAAAAGAATAAAACAGAAATAAATTTAACCAAGGAAATTCGGACACTGAGGAAAGAAATTGTTGAAGACAAAAATAAATGGAAAGGTATTCTATGCTCATGGATTGGAAGAATTCATATTGTTAAAAGTCCATACTAATCAAAGTGATCTACAAATTCAATGCAATCCCTATCAAAACCCCAATAGCATTTTTCATAGAGGTAAAACAACCCTGAAATTTGTATGGAACTACAATAGACTCAAATAGTCAAAGAAATCTTGAAAAAGAACAAACCTAGAGGCATCATATCTTTTGTTTTGAAATGACATTACAAATACATAATAATCAAAACAGTACAGTATTAGCATTAAAAAAGACATAAAAGAATGGAACAATACAGGGAGCAGAATTAAACCTTCTCATATAAGATCATTTAATTTATAATAAAGTAGTGACTCTTACACAGAATAGAGAGCCCAGAAATAAATCTATGCATATGTGGTCAATTAATTTTGACAAATGAGCCAAGAATTACAATAGGAAAAGGACTGTCTCTTTAATAAATGGTGTTGGCCCAACTAGACAGCCACATGCAGAAGAATGAAACTAGACCCCTATCTTACACCATACCAAAAATCAACGTTTTTAAGACTTGAAAAAAGACCTGAAACCATAAAACTCCTAGAATAAAACATAAGTGTAAGGTCCTTGACACAGGTGTTGACAATGATCTTTTTGGCTTTAACACCATAAGAAAAAAAAAGGCATAAAAGCAAAAATAAACAAGTGCATCTCTATCAAACAAAAATGTTCTGCACAGTGAAAGCAACCATCAACAAAACAAAAGGCAACCTATGGAATAGGAGAAAATATTTCTAAATCATGTATCTGTTAAGGAGTTAATATTGAGAAATATACACAATTGAACAGCAAAATACCAAAACTATCTGGTTAAAACATGGACAATGATGGCAATATTATGGCTGTTTAAGATGTCCCTCTTTTTTGTGCCCCTTTTAACTGCCAAAAATGGCATCCATCCCAAAATAAAAGTACCTTTGTGAAAGCTGCAGGACCTAACACCATATTCCAAGGGACCTAGGAGTAGTCTCACCCAACTGTGCATCAGATAATAGACAGACGGACCTTGGTAGGGGGTGCCGAACTGGAAGAAGTTGCTGAGCTGGCCCCTGCTCCTCCTGGCCACAGCTGGGAAAAACCTGGAGAGTGATGTATTGGACAGACAGTCATGAACAGATAGAATGTGCCGAAGTCCAGCTGTCCTGAGGTGATATTCTAGCACTCTGTTGGAGCAAATAAAAAATATGATAGGAGTGTGGAGAAGGTAAGAAGAACCTATGCCAGTGCTGCCTCTGATCCAAGGTGACAGAGCAGGGCTAAACCCACCAGTGATGATCTCCTTCATGGTGAAAGGGAGAGCAGAAAGTGAGTGACTGGCTATCCCAGCTGTGTGTAAAGATACTTAAGACCCCTGTTCCTCTCCAGCAGCTCCCATATCTTATGGAGAGACCTCCATGACTGGTTTAAGGAGGGCATGAGAAAAGAGGCAGATAAGGATATCGAAGGGCATTAAATGGGCATGGTTCCTGTGGTCTGTGTTCAGGACTCCTGCAGGAAGCCCTCCCATGAACCACTGGATGATCATCATCCAGGGATCTCCCTGCATGGTTGACAGGCACTCCTGCTACCCCAAGTGCTGAACCCACACCTTCCCCAACCCTGTGACCAACTTCTTGTATATGCGTCAATGTGCAGCAATAAGAGCAAGGTCCAGTAAGTAGGGGATGTGATTAGAATATCAGGCCAGGTTCTGTGGGCAATGCAGAAATCGAAAACTATGGCTGCAGCACCAGCTTCTGGAAAACAAAGAGAGGTTTCAATTAGCCATCCTGGTGAACTGTAAACACTAAGAAGACATACAAACTTAAGAATTCCATCACAAGAAGGAATGAGAAGTGTGGCTCAAGTGTATAGACACCAGGTTAGAGAAACTCTCAGATATAAGCAGGACTAAAGAAAATTATCTCCAACCCAAGATAATTAGTCAAGACTATAAGAGATATCACTAATTCAAATGTGAAAACAGCAATTAAAAAAAACTCCAAGGAACATGAAGAATCAGGGAAACACAACATAATCAAAAGATAATAATAATCCTCTAACCAAATTCAAGCACAGAGAATTTTGTGATTTGGCTGATGAAGACTTCAAAATAATTATTTTGATGAAATTCAATGAGATATAAGAAAACACAGAAAGGCAATTAAATGAAATCATGAAAAAAATATGGTATCTGAATTAAGAGTTTAACAAAGAGGTAGAAAGCATAAAAATAATCAAATAGAAATTCTGTAGCTAAAGGATTCAATAAATGAAATGGAAAATGTGAGAACTATAAAACATTAATCAAGGAAATTAAAGAGAATTAAAAGAAATGGAAAGATATTCCATGTTCCTGGGCTGGAAAAATTAATCTCTTAAAAATGGCCACACTACCAAAGCAATCTACAGATTCAATGCAATCCCTATCAAATTACCCATGGCATTTTTCACAGAACTAGGACAAACAATCCAAATATTTATATGCCACCACAAAAGACCCAGAATTGCCAAAGCAATCCCGAGGAACAAAAACCAAGTAGCAGGCATAACTCTCCCAGATTTCAGGCACTATTACAGAGCCATAGTAA
Organism: Sus scrofa; assembly: GCF_054392235.1. Lineage (NCBI taxonomy): Eukaryota > Metazoa > Chordata > Mammalia > Artiodactyla > Suidae > Sus > Sus scrofa. Next base: position 36,793,382 of record NC_139389.1, on the reverse strand, counting down.
TCAAGATAGTGTGGTACTGGTATCAAAACAGACATAAAGACCAATGGAACAGAATAGAGAACCCAGGAATCAACCCAGACACCTACGGTCAATTAACCTTCAACAAAGGAGGCAAGAATATAAAATGGGAAAAAGACAGTGTTTTCAGCTAGTGGTGCTGGGAAAACTGGACAGCTGCATGTAAATCAATGAAACTGGAACACACCTGCATACCATGCACAAAAATAAACTCAAAATGCCTTAAAGACTTAAACGTAAGACAAGACACCATCAAACCCCTAGAAGAGAACATATGCAAAACATTCTCTGATATCAATCTTACAAATGTTTTCTCAGATCAGTCTCCCAAAGCAACAGAAATAAAAAGAAAAATAAACCAATGGGATCTAATCATACTGACAACCTTAAAAAAAAAAAGACAGCCCACAGAATGGGAGAAAATAGTTTTGAAATGATGCAACCGACAAGGGCTTAATCTCTAAAATATACAAAGAACTTATACAACTCAACAGCTAAAAGGGCCAACAACCCAATTGAAAAATGGGCAAAAGACTTGAATAGACATTAGGAAGATATACAGATGACCAAAAAGCACATGAAAAAATGCTCAACATCTTTGATTATTAGAGAAATGCAAATCAAAACTACCATAAGGTACCACCTCACACCAGTCAGAATGGCCATCATTAATAAGTCCACAAATAGCAAATGCTAGAGAGGGTGTGGAGAAAAGGGAATCCTTCTGCATAGTTGGTGGGAAATGTAAATTGGCACAACTGCTATGGAAAACAGTATAGAGATACCTTAGAAAACTAAACATAGAACTAGGATATGACCCAGCAATCCCACTCTTGGGCATATATCCAGACAAAACTCCCCTTAAAAAAGACACAAGCACCTGCATATTCATTGCAGCACTCTTCACAACAGTCAAGACATGGAAACAACCTAATGTCCATTGACGGATGAATGGATTAAGAAGATGTGGTATACACACACACACACACACACAATGGAATACTACTCAGCTATCAAAAAGAACAAAATAATGTCATTTGCGGCAACATGGATGGAACTAGAAACTCTCATTGTAAGTGAAGTCAATCACAAAGAGAAGACAAATACCATATCACTTATATCTGGGATCTAATATATGACACAAATAAACCTTTCCACAAAAAAGAAACTCATGGACATGGAGAACAGACTTATGGTTGCCAAGAGGGAGAGGGAGGGAGTGGGATGGAGTGGGAATTTGGGGTCAATAGATGTAAACTATTGCCTTTGGAATGGATAAACAATGGGATCCTGCTGTATAGCACTGGGAACTATGTCTGGTCACTTGTGATGGAGCGTGATAAAGTGAGAAAAAGAATGTATACATGTGTGTGTAACTGGGTCACCTTGCTTTGCAGTAGAAAATTGACAGAACACTGTAAATTAGAGCTATGATGGAAAAAATAAAAATCATTATAAAAAAAGAAAATGTAATAGAGAGCATCTATGGCAGAATAGACAAAATAGAAGATAGAATCATTGAGCTAAGGTACAGGAACTTGGAAATAACTCAAAGGAGAACAACAACAAAAGAATGAAAACAAGCCGAGAAAGCCTACATGCTCTTTGGGAAACACGTGAATATTCAAATATTAGAATAACTGAAGTACCAGAAGGAGAAGAGAGGGAAAGGGGGGCAAAATGTTTATATAAAGAAATAATAGCTGAAAACTTACCAAACCTAGGGATTGATTTGGACATTCAAGTTTATAAAGCTAGCAGATCACCCCATTACCTTACAAAATCTTCTTCAAGACACCTTATAATAAAACTATAATAATCAAAGACAGAGAGAATTCTAAAACAAAAGAGAAAAAAATGATCATTTCTGCCATTAGGATATCAGTGGATTTCTCAGTAGAAACTGGACAGGCCAGGATAGTGTAAATGATATATTCAAAGTGGTGAAAGAAAGTCCCAGCCATGAATAGCCTATTAAGCAAAGTTATTTTTCAGATGTGAAGGAGAAACAGAGACTACCTCAGACAAAATTTGAGGAAGTTTACATCAGTATACTTGCCATGAAAAAAAATGCTGAAAAGAGTTCTTATAGTTGAAATGAAAATATACTAATTAGTAACATGAAACTAATGTTCAAACTATATAAAAACTAAAATATAACTCAGTTTGTATCTCTGCAAATGAATTTTCTAGTTTTTATTGGCTCCTCCTTATATTTTCTAGGTCCTTTCTGAGGGAGTCTGAGTTACTGTTCACATTTTCTCTTAATTCCTTTAGTATTTTCACTATCTCCCTTTTGCATGACAATGGGAGAAAAAAATTATGTATACATGTATTTGGAACTAGGTCCCCATGCTGTACGGTGGGGAAAAAAAGTGTGTTGGGGGAAATAACAATAAAAAAAAAAATAAAAAACTAAAATATACTAATTAGTAACATGAAACTAATGTTGAAACTAAATAATTTGAAAACATATGTAACACTGGTAAAGGGAAATACACAGTCATATTTAGAAAATTGTAATTCTGTAACACGGTTAATCACTTAGTCATAATAGGGTTAAAGGAAAAGAGTACTAAAAATAACCATAACCAATGTAATTTAGTAATGGATTCACACTACAAAAAGCAGTAAAGGGTGACATCCAACACACAAAAGGGGGAGTATATGTGTAGAATTTGTGCATATAATTAAAGATGTGTTGCTGTGAGCTTACCATAGGCAGTTTTACCTATAAGATATTTTGTGTGAGCTTTAATGGTAAGCACAAAGCAAAACTTATACAAGAATTATAAAAGATAAAGGAAAGTTTTCAAAGCATGCCACTACAGAAAACTACCAATTCAAAATGGTTGGCAGAAACAGAGGAAAAAAGAAACAGTGTAAATATAGACATACAGCAAACAACTAATATGATGGCATTAGTAATCAAAAATACTCTACCTGTAAGCAGATTGAACTCAGAAATCACAAGGGACAAGATTTCAGAGTATTAAAAAAATTAATACTCAATTATATACTGCCTGCAAGAGATTCAGTTCAGCTTTAAAATACATGTAATTTCAGAGTGAAGGGATGGAAAGATATTCCAAGGAAAGTGAAAAACATAAGAATGTTTGGGTAGCAACTCATATCAGAAAAAATAGAGTTATAAGATAAAAATGGTAGAAAGAGATAAAGTCACTGTATAATGATAAAGGTCAGAATTCATCAAGAAGATAAAACTATAAATATATATGAATTTGAAATCAGAGCATCTAAATATATTAAGAAATACTGGCAGATATTAGGAGAAAATAGATGAAAAGAGTAAGATTACACACTTCAAATTCAGAAATGGATATATCATTCAGACAGAAAATCGACTTGGAAATATCACCCTTGAGCAATGCAACAAACCAAAAGGAACTAACAGACGTTTAGAAAATACTGCGTCCAAAGAAAAAAGAACAAAAATACTTAGCAAAAACACACAGCCTATTCTCTAGGCTAGATCAGGTAACAGCCCAAAAAACAAGCATAAAAAAATTTAAGAAGACAGACTCAAACCAAGTAACTTTTCTGATCATAATGGAATAAAACCAGATATCAACAGGATGAGGAAAACTGGGAAATTTAAAAGCACATGGAACCTAAACAACACATTCTTGAAAACCAACGGATCAGAGGGCAAATTAAAAGGGAAATAAATATCTTGAAACAAATGAAAATGGAAACACAATACACAAAATTATTGGATGCTGTAAGTAGTTCTTTGAATGAAGTTCAGAGCAATTAATACATATCAAAAATAGATCTTGTAGAGAGGAGGCAAGATGGCAGAAGAGTAGGGGGACACGCTCGCCCTCTCCCACAAACACAACAAAAAGAAACACATCTACAGGATAAACGACTTGCACAGAACAGCAACCAACCGCTGGCAGAAGAACCTAAACTCCAATAACGGCAAGAATCTCGTGACATAACTGGGTAAAGCAAGAGAAAAGAGGAGAGTGAGATAAGGTGAATCCGAGCTGGACAGGTGCTCCCGAAAGGGAACTGTGGAGGAGAAAGGGATCCCACACCCTGGAAAGTCACCTACTCCACGGAAAGATCAACCAAACTGGAGGAATCTCCAGATGCAGAGAAGAGTGTAGCAGTAAGTTGGAGTTCTGAAAAGCAGAGCGAGAACTCAACAGATCATCTGAACTACTGGCACAGTCACCAAAAATTGAGACGCTTGGGTGGGGGGTGGGCACCGAGACCTTGGCTCTGGAGGCTAGTCCCTGGGAAAGAGCTGAGGGGGTGGAGCAGAGACTGCTTGGGAGGTTTATGAATCAGTCTGTCAAGTTTGACAGAGCAGATACTGCCTGGGAGACTAGAAAGCAGAGTGTCATGGAGGAGGGAGCAATATGCTAAGGGCAGGGAAGTGGAAAGCCACATCAGAGGGAACCTGGGAGAAGAGCTGGGTCTGCATCAGTGTTGGGGAGGGGAGAGAATAAGGGGTGGGTCCCCATAGAATACTCCCTACACCACAGCGAGCTTACTGGCTGGCCAGCTATCAGAAAGCTGTGCTTGCCAGTGCATCCCCCCTGCCACCCCTTACACATGTGCCGGACCTGGGGCTGCCTGCCATCTCGGAGGGCTGGCCTCAAAAATTGTTGGAAGCCTACCACCACAGGGGCTGTCCCTGCCCTGGCCTGCTTGCCCTTTGGAGGGCCCCCACGGAGCAGCACCAAACACCGCCAGCCCCACGGAGCAGCACCAAACACCGCCAGCCCCCGGGAAAAGGCCTGCACCCCAGAAAAGCTAGAACAAGCTTGGCTGGGCCATGAAAAGATCTGCCTACATTCTCGGACAGTTCTTCCGAGTTGGGCTGCCCTGGGAAAGAGCCTCTTGGGTTCCCAGTGACCCAGATATCAGCTCCAGCCTTTGGGGGGTGCTGCACTCTTGAAGAACAGCTGCCCAGCACCACCAGCCCCCTGCAAGAGCCCCACAGCCCAAAAACACCAAGCAAGCTCTGCTCAGCCGAGTAAAATCTGCTCCCATTGTGGTGTGGACCTCCCAGTCCTGTCTGCCCTCAGGAAGTCCTCCTTTGCTTCAGAGAGACCCTGTCAGCCCCACCCACCCTCCAGAAAAGCCACACTGCCTCAGAGAAGACTGACCAACAACGCCAGCCCTCAGGAAACATTCCACAGCAGTGGCAAGGCAAACACTGCCCGGCCAGGAGAGTACAACTCCACCAGGAAAAAGAAAACAACAAGCAAGATGAAGAAGCTGAGAAACCACCTCCAGTTAAACCAACAGGAGAACTCACCTAAAGCAGTCAACAATGAAACAGATCTCTGCAGTCTGACAGACCTGGAGTTCAAAAGAGAAATAGTGAAAATACTGAAGGAATTAAGAGAAGATATGAACAGTAATGCAGACACCCTCAGAAAGGAACTAGAAAATATAAGGAGGAGCCAAGAAAAACTAGAAAATTCATGTGCAGAGATACAAACTGAACTAAGGGCAGTAAAAACCAGAATGAATAATGCAGAACAAATCAGTGATGTGGAAGATAGAATAATGGAAATCACCCAATCAGATCAGCAGACAGAAAACCAAATGAAAAAAACATGAAAGCAATATAAGAGACTTATGGGATAATATAAAGCAGGCCAATCTACGCATAATAGGAATTCCAGAAGGAGTAGAAAAAGATAAGGGAATGGAAAATATATTTGAAGAAATTATTGCTGGAAACTTCCCAAATCTAAAGGGTACTGGATTCAAGATACAGGAAGCACAGAGGGCCCCAAACAAGTTGAACCCAAATAGACCCACACCAAGACACATTATAATAAAAATGGCAAAAGTAAGTGATAAAGAGAGGGTCCTAAAGGCAGCAAGAGAAAAGCAGAATGTTACCTACAAGGGACCCTCCATAAGGTTATCAGCTGATTTCTCTACAGAAACACTACAGGCCAGGAGGGAATGGCAAGAGATATTTAAAGTGCTAAAAGGAAAAAATATGCAACCTAGAATACTCTATCCAGCAAGAATATCATTAAAATAGAAGGAGAAATAAAAATTTTTTCCAACAAACAAAAGCTAAAAGAATACAGCAATACAAAACCCAGACTAAAAGAAATACTGAAAGGGCTTCTCTAAACCAAAAACAAAGGAAGGAAAGAAAGGGAGGGAAAAGAAAAAAAAAAAAGAAGAAGTGGAAGAACTAGGATTGAGGAAACCACAATCAGAGACAGTCACTCAAATAAGCCAGCATACAGATTTAATTATGAACATCTTTCAAACAAAATAAAATTAAAAAGAAAAAAAAGAGCCATCAAATTCATAAAGTGTGGGCAAGGGATGTTAGGAAATAAATAGACCCTTTTTTTTGTTTGTTTGTTTCTCTTCTTAATTTTAATATAGTAATGAAGTGTTTGAACCTACAGGACCATCAGCCTAAAACACACAATTATAGGAAGGGGTTAGCATACTTAAAAAACAGGGCAACCACAAGCCAAAACCAAACATTGCATTCGCAAAAAATGAAAAAAACAAAACAAAACACAAAACACTCAAGCAGATAATAACCAGAGACCATCCAACGAAAAAAAGAAAGGAAGAATGGAGAACCATAAAATCAACTGGAACACAAGGTTCAAAATGGCAATAAATAATCACCTATCAATTATCACCTTAAATGTCGATGGACTGAATGCTCCAATCAAAAGACACAGAGTGGCTGAGTGGATAAAAAGGCAAAAACCTTCAATATGCTGCCTGCAAGAAACTCACCTTAGGACAAAAGGATACATATAGATTGAAAGTGAAGGGCTGGGAAAAAACATTTCACACCAATAGACATGACAGGAAAGCAGGAGTTGCAATACTCGTATCAGACAAAAGAGACTTTAAAACAAAAGACATAAAGAAAGACAAAGAAGGACACTATTTAATGATTAAGGGATCCATCCAAGGAGAGGATGTTACTATCATCAACATATATGCCCCAAATATAGGAGCACCCAGATACATACAACAAATATTAACAGACATAAAGGGAGATATTGATGAGAATACAATCATAGTAGGAGAATTTAATACCCCATTCACACCAATGGACAGATCCTCTAGACAGAAAACCAATAAAGCAACAGAGAGCCTAAAGGAAACAATAGAAAAGTTAGACTTAATTGATATCTTCAGGACACTACATCCAAAAAAATCAGAATACACATTCTTCTCAAATGCACATCGAACATTCTCAAGAATCGACCACATATTTGGACACAAAGCTAACCTCAACAAATTTAGGAGCATAGAAATTATCTCAAGTAGCTTCTCTGACCACAATGACATGAAATTAGAAATCAACCATGGGAAAAGCAAAGAGAAAAAACCTACTACATGGAGACTAAACAACATGCTACTAAAAAACCAATGGGTCAATGAGGAAATCAAGAAGGAAATTTAAAAATACCTTGAAACAAATGATAATGAAGACACAACCTCTTAAAATCTATGGGATACTACAAAAGCAGTGCTCAGAGAGAAATTTATAGCAATACAGGCCTTTCTCAAAAAAGAAGAAAGATCCCAAATTGACAACTTAACCCTCCACCTAAACGAATTAGAAAAAGAACAAAAAAGACCTAAATTCAGCAGAAGGAAGAAAATTATAAAGATCAAAGAAGAAATCAGTAAAATAGAGATTCAAAAAACAATAGAGAAAATTAATAAAACTAAGAGCTGGTTCTTTGAAAAAGTAAACAAAATTGACAAACCCCTGGCCAGATTCACTAAAATGAGGAGAGAAAGAACTCAAATAAACAAAATTATAAATGAAAAAGAAGAAATCACAATGGATACTGCAGAAATACAAAAAACCATAAGAGAATACTATGAACAACTATATGCCAACAAGTTTGACAATCTGGAAGAAATGGACAGTTTTCTAGAATCTTACAGCCTGCCAAAACTGAATCAAGCAGAAACAGACCAACTGAACAGACCAATCACTAGAAATGAAATTGAAGAAGTCATAAAAACATTCCCTACAAATAAAAGTCCAGGACCAGATGGCTTCACAGGCGAATTCTATCAAACATATAAAGAGGAACTGGTGCCCATCCTCCTTAAACCCTTTCAAAAGGTTGAAGAAGAAGGAATACTCCCAAAGACATTCTATGATGCCACCATCACCCTAATTCCAAAACCAGATAAAGATACCACCAAAAAAGAAAACTATCGTCCAATATCATTGATGAATATAGATGCAAAAATTCTCAACAAAATCTTAGCCAACCGAATCCAACAACATATCAAAAAAATCATACACCATGACCAGGTTGGGTTCATCCCAGGTTCACAAGGATGGTTCAACAAACGCAAATCAATCAACGTCATACACCACATTAACAAAAGAAAAGTAAAAAAAATCACATGATCATCTCAATAGATGCAGAAAAAGCATTTGACAAAGTCCAACATCCACTCATGATCAAGACCCTCGCCAGAGTGGGTATAGAGGGAACATTCCTGAACATAATCAAAGCCATTTATGATAAACCCATAGTAAATATAATACTCAGTGGGGAAAAACTGAAAGCCTTCTTACTCAAATCTGGAACAAGACAGGGATGCCCACTCTCACCACTGCTCTTCAACATCGTTTTGGAAGTCCTAGCCACAGCAATCAGACAAACAAAAGAAATAAAAGGCATCCATATAGGAAGAGAAGAGATCAAACTGTCACTGTATGCAGATGACATGATACTATACATAGAAAGCCCTAAGGACTCAACCCAAAAACTACTTGAACTGATTAATAAATTCAGCAAAGTAGCAGGATATAAGAATAACATTCAGAAGCCAGTCACATTTCTGTATGCCAGCAATGAAATATTAGAAAGGGAATACAAAAATACATTACCTTTTAAAATTGCACCTCACAAAATCAAATACCTCAGAATACACCTGACCAAGGAGGTAAAGGACCTATATGCCGGGAACTATAAAACTTTAATCAAAGAAATCAAAGAAGATGTAAAGAAATGGAAAGATATTCCATGTTCCTGGATTGGAAAAATCAATATTGTAAAAATGGCCATACTACCCAAAGCAATCTACAGATTCAATGCAATCCCTATCAAATTACCCATGACATTTTTCACAGAACTAGAACAAACAAGCCAAACATTTATATGCCACCACAAAAGACCCAGAATCACCAAAGCAATCCTGAGAAACAAAAACCAAGCAGGAGGCATAACTCTCCCAGACTTCAAGAAATACTACAAAGCCACAGTCATCAAAACAGTGTGGTACTGGTATCAAAACAGACAGACAGACCAGTGGAACAGAATAGAGAATCCGGAAATAAACCCTGACACCTATGGTCAATTAATCTTTGACAAGGGAGGCAAGAACATAAAATGGGAAAAAGAAAGTCTATTCAGCTAGCATTGCTGGGAAACCTGGACAGCTGCATGCAAAGCAATGAAACTAGAACACACCCTCACACCATGCACAAAAATAAACTCAAAATGGCTGAAAGACTTAAATATAAGACAGGACACCATCAAACTCCTAGAAGAGAACATAGGCAAAACACTCTCTGACATCAACATCATGAATATTTTCTCAGGTCAGTCTCCCAAAGCAACAGAAATAAGAGCAAAAATAAACCCATGGGACCTCATCAAACTGAAAAGCTTTTGCACAGCAAAGGAAACCAAAAAGAAAACAAGAAGACAACTTACAGAATGGGAGAAAATAGTTTCAAAGAATGCAATGGACAAGGGCTTAATCTCTAGAATATATAAGCAACTTATACAACTCAACAGCAAAAAAGCCAATCAATCAATGGGAAAATGGGCAAAAGACCTGAATAGACTGTTCTCCAAGGAACATATACAGATGGCCAGCAAACACATGAAAAAATGCTCAACATCACTGATTATAAGAGAAATGCAAAGCAAAACTACCATGAGATACCACCTCACACCAGTCAGAATGGCCATCATTAATAAATCCACAAATGGCAAGTGCTGGAGGGGCTGTGGAGAAAAGGGAACCCTCCTGCACTGCTGGTGGGAATGTCAACTGGTACAGCCACTATGGAGGACAGTTTGGAGATACCTTAGAAATCTATACATAGAACTTCCATATGACCCTGCAATCCCACTCTTGGGCATCTATCCGGACAAAGCTCTACTCAAAAGAGACACATGCACCTGCATGTTCATTGCAGCACTATTCACAATAGCCAGGACATGGAAACAACCCAAATGTCCATCAACAGATGACTGGATTCGGAAGGTGTGGTATATATACACAATGGAATACTACTCAGCCATAAAAAAGGATGACATAATGCCATTTGCAGCAACATGGATGGAACTAGAGACTCTCATACCGAGTGAAATGAGTCAGAAAGACAAAGATAAATACCATATGATATCACTTCTAACTGGAATCTAATATCCAGCACAAATGAACATCTCCTCAGAAAAGAAAATCATGGACTTGGAGAAAAGACTTGTGGCTGCCTGATGGGAGGGGGAGGGAGTGGGAGGGATCGGGAGCTTGGGCTTATCAGACACAACTTAGAATAGATTTACAAGGAGATCCTGCTGAGTAGCATTGAGAACTCTGTCTAGATACTCATATTGCAACAGAACAAAGGGTGGGGGGAAAATGTATACATGTAAAAATAACTTAATCCCCATGCTGTACAGCAGGGAAAAAAATAGATCTCAAAGTTTAAAAATCAGAGTGAATCCATCAAGGAATTAGAAAAGGAGGAGCAAAGTAAAACCAAAGCTAGAAGAATGAAGGGAATAATTTCAGAGCAAAAACTTAAAAAATATAAGGCCATAAGAGAATACAAAAGATGAATAAAATTAATCGCTGGGTTCTAGGATTGATAAAACCAACAAACCTTGAACTACACTAACTTAAAAAAAAGGCAATGCTCAAATAAATAAATGTAAGAGGGTACATTTCAAATGATATTAAGAAATAAAAAGAAATACCTAAGAGATTACACAGGATAATTATATGCCAAAAGATGGCCCACCAAAAGAAAAGAATACATTCCTAAAATTACAACCTATCAAGACTCAATTATGAAGACAAAGAAAATAAAAATGGAACAATAACCACTAAGGAGATTCAATAAGTAATCAAAAACCTCCCAACACAGAAAAGGCAAGGACCAGATGGATTCACTGGTCAGTCTTACATAACATTTAAAGAAGCACTAATGCCAATCTGCCTTCATCATTTACAAAAATGCAGAAAAAGAGGAACAACTAGAACACATTTCATGAAGAGAGTATTCACCTTATACCACAGTGAGATAAGAGCACTACAAGAAAAAACTACAGCCCAATATCCCTCATGAAAACATAGGTAAAATTTAACCAAAAAATATTAGGAAACATCACAGAAGGATGATACACCTCAAAAAAGTGGGATTTATCCCTGGGATGCAAGGGGGGAAAAACTTTCACAAATAAAGCAATGGGATACACCACAATAATAAGATACAAGACATAAATCTTATGGGCATCTCAACAAAAACAGAAAAAGGATCTGATAGAGCACAAAACCCTTCTAGGGGAAAAACTCTCCAAAAATTATCTGTAGAAGGTACTAATAAAACTAGCTGATGGCGAACATAATATTCCATGGGGAAAGGCTGAAAACAACCTCAAAGATCATGGACAAGACAGGTGCCCTCTCTCACTGTGATGTTTCAGCACAGTATGGGAGGCACTAGTGAGAGAAATCAGACAAGATAAAGTAATAGAAGGCACCCAAATTGGAAAGGGAGATGGAAACATGGTCACTAATGGCAGGTGATGTGAGTGTCCATTGAGAACATTCCATTGACAGAACCAAAAATTCTGGGGACTAAAATGAAATACAGTAATGTTGCAGGATAGAAAGGCAACATAAAAAGATGAGGGGCATTTCCATACACAAATGATAAACATCAAAAAATAAGTATAAAAAAAGATAAGATTCACATGGCATCCAAAAGAAGAAAAGGCCTCAAGATAAATTTAACACAGTGATGAAAAACACTTGAAATTTAAAATAAAATTTTAAAATGAAAAGCCTAAGACCTAGGCTAAAAGTTATGGAAGAAGACAAAACTGAATGGAAAGACAGTCCAAGTTTGGGATAGAAAGAAGTAATTCTACAAAAAATCCATCATAAACAAAGCCATCTATAGATGCAACGCAATACTAATTAATATGCAATGAGTGTGCCTCAAGGAACCAGGGGGAAAAGAATCCCAAAATGCATCATAAAAAACATGAGAAACCTAACAGCAAAAAAAAAAACTTGAGAAGGAACAACAAAGCTGGAGGAAGCACACTTTGATGTTACAAACTCTAAAACAAAGCTGTAGTTATAGAATAATACGGTAAAAAAAGAAACAAAGAAACAGATCCAATTGAATACTAGACAAAATCCTGAAATAAAAAGGAACAAAGGTGCTAAATGACTCCTTTCAAAGGACAAAGAAATTGCCAAGAAACCATATGACAGAGCAAAGAATACTTGTAGGGGAAAAACTCACCACGAATGGGGCATGGAGGGAACGAAGAACAATCTCAGACGGCCAGCATCATATTCCATGGGTTTCGAAAGGCTGAACATGCCCTCCAAGGTCAGGGACGAGCCAGGTGCCCTCTCTCACCTGCGATGTTTCAACACAGGATGGCTAGGGCTAGCTCGAGGACTCAGACAAGGTAAAGCCGGAGAAGGCACCCAAGCCGGAAAGGGACAAGGAAAACGGTCCTTCTCGGCAGGTGAGGCGAGTGTCCACCGAGAACATTCCATGGGCGGAACCAAAACCTTCTTGGGACTAAACAGAAATCCCGGAAGGCTGCAAGACAGAAAGGCAACAGGCCTTGGTAGCTCAGGGGCGTTGCCACACACAAACGAGAAAGCATCAGCACGATGACTTGAAAAACAGATCCCATTCCCAATGGCATCCAAAAGAAGACGAGAGGGAAAAATCGATTTCGCCAAGCGATGCAACAGACGTCCAAGGAAAAGCCCCAGACCTTGCTGACAGTTACGGGAGAAGACAAAACCAAAGGGAAAGACAGTCCACGTGGGGGGATTGGGAGAGGTCCTGGGGCAAAGGGTCCATCCTACCCAGAGCCATCTCTAGATGCAACCCAATCCCTCTCAACATCCCATTAGCGTGGTTGGGGGATGGAAGGGGAAAGGACCCCCAAAGGCGTGACACACCACCTAAGACACCCGCCCCCCCCACACACACACCCTCACCCACACACAAAAGCCAGTGCCACCTCCAGGAGGAACAACAGAGCTGGAGGGAGCATGCGCGCACGGTGCAAACTATATGACAAGGCTGGAGCAATGGCAAAGGATGCGGTTGGCCTGAACACAGACCCAGCGCCCTATGGAATGGTAGGGAGAGCCCAGAAATGAACCCCCACATACAGGCTCAACGACTCTTTGTCAGGAGAGCCAAGAACACTCAACGGGCACGGCTTAGGCTCTTCAGCAAATGCCGATGGCACATCTAGACCACCGCACGCAGAACCCCTATCTCGGCCACGCACAACCTCAACTCAACACGGAGGAAGGACCGACGCACAAGAGCCCATACTGGGAGACGCCCAGGAGAAAAGGGAGGTGGTCATCTTCTCCACGTTGCTCTTGGCAGGGACCCTTTGGGATCGGACAGCCAAACCCCCAGGCCACAGAAGCCCAAGGGAAACGAGGCCGACCACATCCGACTCCAAGGCGCGAGCAGCGCAAAAGAAACACGCAACAAGCCAGAAGGCCATCTCCAGAATGGGAGGACTCATCCGCTGACCCCGGAGCTGATCGGGGATTGGCATCTCAAATCCATCCAAACACAGACAACTCATTGGGGAATAAAAGAAACCAACCCGCACCCCTCGCGCCCCCCAGAAAACCCAACCCCAACCAAGACCGGTAGGACTGGAGAGCCATTTTGCTAAAGAAGGCCTCCAGGTGGTAAAGGGGCCCAGGCAAAGGGTGCGGCACCCCTCCCCAGGGAAAGGCCTCTCAAGGCTGAGGAGGAGCGGCCAGCTCAGCTGGGACCTGGGGGAAGGCTGCTCTCCAAAGGGCAAGAGGGAGCACCTGCTCCTGCTGGCAAGGCTGTGGGAAGGGGGAGCCTGGTGCGTGCTTGTTGGGAAGCGCACCTGGGGCCGCCACCCTGGAAGCCAAGCTTGCTGAGGCTCCAGGCAAGAGAAGCCACCCACCCGTGAGGCTGCTGGGAGCGGCAGGGGCACGCGCACCGCTCGGGCTGCGCTGCGGGCGCCAGGACACTGCACAGGGTCAGGGCCAGGGCGAGGGCGCGCCCTCCCAGGGGCCCGGAGACTGTCCCAGACGCTGGCGCCCATGAGCCCGCCCGCCCACCCGGGCCTGTGCAGCACTCTGGACCCCACAGGCCTGGCCTCTCTGGCAAACCTCCCCTCCCAGAGGCAGACACACACGCCCCAAGCCAGGGGAGGCACTCACTCGCGCTTCCTTCCTGGGAGTTCCCTCACAGGGCCCAGGCCCTAGGTCCTGAGCCTGAGGTCAGCCCACCACCAGGCCCTGGGAGGAAGGGGCGGGGCTCACGGGGGGTGGGCCACATGGGGGCAGGGGGCCGGGGGGCGGGGGTGGGTTTGGAAAGAGCAGGCCTGGGAAGGCAGGTAGCTGCATGCTGTCTGCTTTCCCACTCGCAGGCACGGGGGGCACCTGCCAGCACACTGTTGCGTCCTATATGCCTGTGGGCTTGGCGGGGCTGTTCCCAAGAGTCTGAAGGGAAGACAACATCCGCGTCTCCCGGAGAGCCCTGGACTCCCACGTTCCCTGGGTCACCCCCTCGGGTGCTTGGACCCAATGCCTAGAAAGCCAGGAGAGGCCAGAGGAGACATTCAGGCAAGGCCTGATGGGGCTCCCGGGGCCTCCGGAGGGAGGGAGGGTGGGAGGGAGGGAGGGAGAACAAGCATCAGGTGCCCTTGCTGGTGGGCTGAGAGGGTGAGGGTAGGGGCGGGTCCAGGGGGCCGGCTGGAGGCGGGGCTTGGGTGCTCTGCCCACCCTCTGGGTGGGGCTGTGGGCAGGGATCCTGGGCGGGACCCTGCTCTGGCTCCTGACTTTGCAGAAGGGGCCTTCGGGGGCGTGGCGGCCTTGGAGTCTCTGGTCCAGCATTTCCCCAGCTGTGCCTGCACACAGCCCTCTGGGGTCCCTCAGGCAGTCTGTGTGCTGTGGTGCCTGAGGGGAGGCGGGCCCAGGGGCAGCCCCAGCAGCAAGCAGTCCCAGGCCCCGGGTCCCAGCCTGGCTCGTCCCCCCCCCCTCCCTCCCCCAGAGAGAGTCTCCACCCTCCTGCGGAAGGGTTAAGGGGAGAGTCTCTCCTTCTGACCCTTCCTGCTGCTCCACAGGACCCGCAGACCCCGGCCCATCCTGGCCCTGTCCAAGTCCCACACTGCTGCCTGCTCCGAGGACCGGGTGGCACCTGGGCCACCCTAGACCAGCACCATGGCATGTCCCTTACAGGAGGCACCTGAAACACCACACACGTGCACCTCGCCATGAAACAGACACAGACTCACGGGCGCAGAGGACAGACGTGTGCTTGCCAAGAGGGAGGGGCTGGAGGAGGGATGGCCTGGGATCTGGGCCTTAGTAGATGCAAACTCTTCCACAGAGCATGGACAAACCTCAAGGGCCGACAGCCCAGCACAGGGCACAACACCCACTCTCCTGGGATGTGCCCTGAGGAAACACAACCAGAAAACACATACCCATGCACAGACACACACCCACACCCACACACGAACACCACACACACACACACACACACTTCGAAGGGAATCACTGGGGGAGACATCCGCAATTAACACAACCCCGTAAATAATGTTACTTCCATAAATCCGATGGAGTGGCAGACACTGTGGGTTCGCCTTGGCCCCAGGACGAAGTGGGGGCACTCGCTGAACAGCCTGAAAGTGCCCCAGGGTGAATCCCCTGGAGCCTCTGCGAACCAGGGCGGTTGGGAGCCGGGGGCCCCATCCCAGCCCCTTTGTCCTGGTGGGACGGCTCTCTCTCGGTCCCCAGCACATGGAGGCCAGGCGGCCCCCGGCCGCGACACGCTCATCCTCATCGGCTCATCCTCTCGGGGACTCGCTGCCTCTCCCGCCCCCCCACCCCCCACCCTCCCACGCGTGCCACGAGGGATCATCTCTCAGCGTCCCTGCCAGCCTCCAATCCTCCTCTCGAGATCCCCTTTTGGGAACCAAACCTCAAGGAGCCCTGGCCTAGCGTCACTGAGGGGATGGAGCGCAGCCCGAGTGGACATTGCCGTCTGACCTCAAGCCCACAGTCGGGCCACTGGCATGATGCCGAGACCCGGGAGGAAAGGGGCATTCGCTCGCTGACCGGCTCCCCACGCTCTGCAGCGTGACAGGGTGGGCAAGGGGCAGCCATTTAGGAACCACGGCAGCCAGCGGCACCAGAATGCCCACAGTCTGGACTGCTCCAGTACACAGGTTGTCTAGTTTACTTGGTGCAATATGTCATAAAGGAAGCCTTAAAAAATTAAAAATAACTCTGCTCATAACAGTTGTCTTTTCTTACCATAATGCTATGAAATCAGAAATCGGCATCGTGGTCAAAACTGGATCATTTAAATGCACGTGGAACTTAACCTTCACCATATGTAAAGCAGTGTGTCAAAGGCCTAATCAAAATGGCAATAGGTATCTTGAAACAAATACAATTGGAATTTCCATAGAGACAACACATGTGATGCTTTATATTTTCAGTTGTACTGAAATCATTTCAAATTGGGGTCTCAAGATCCCCTCCTCTGCAGTATCTCAAAGTGTGGGCCAGATGAACTGTGTACAAAAATCTGCCACCATAATCTCTGTTTTCCTGGAGACCTTGGGGGCTTTGGTCAGGCGGTATGGAAGTTGATTCTTAACCTTACATCACCTGGTGCTGCCTGGGGATGTCACCTGCCACCCCCTCCACATCCCTGTGTGCCCTCATCAAGGGGGGGTGTAGGGCTGCCTGGCAGAGTGATGGTCCCCTGTTGTTTCAGGCAGCCTTCTTCCCATTCTGTGACCACTGGCCATGAGGAAATCCCAGTAGATGCAAAAGATGTTGGTTTGAATTGCAATCACCAACATGTTAGAACCTAAACTCAGGAGAAGAGCTTGTTTCAATTATTACAAGACTGGAAAGCAGCCCAACTCGACTGCTGAGTTTTAGGACACTTCTGTAGGACACAGTTCAGAAGAGCCTTAGATTCTCACACCACTATGCATAATGTGGATGAAAACACATTGTTATTACTTAGGAGTCATAGAAATGTACACTAGTTTAAGAAGTTAGACTTTCTCTTAATTCAAATTCTATCAGTCTGTGAAACTATTTTGTAAAGGCATTGATACGAGACACTTTCACTTAGAACTGGTCAGATCTCTACTGGGCTCTGTTAGTCTCGTGTTCTCCTTCCTACTTTACCTTCTGATTAAAACCAAACCAAAAATCCTACAGCTCAGTTCTTAAAATTTTAAGCTGTCTTCTTTCATACCCATAGTGTATATGGCTGAATAATACCATATTGCACCTACCCTAGTCCATAAGTTTTATGTATAGACTAATACTACCTAAACATATGTTGTGGCCTCTTCCCCACTTGCAGGTTGTAAATAGAAATTGGCCTCATTTGAAAAAATTAGCTTTCTTCTCCAAAATGCATTTCTCTATTACCTGAGTAAACTAACCACCATTTTTCAACATGACATTTCTCTTATCTTAGAAATACATTTTAAAGTACAGATTTTGTGATTATAGAATTAAAATTGTATTTTAAATATATACACATACTTCTTTCCTCATAGAAAAATCAGTCCACTTCTGTGGCATAAAGATTTTGTATATTAAATACCTTGTGTTACGTTATTGAATCCTGTGGTAGATTTTCAGTGGTCTTACTGATATATAGTCTTTCTGTTTTGCATCTGAAATTTCATTGTTTTATATATAGATAAAATGTAGTATATATATTTATAAATGTATATAATATATTTTTATAAATATATAACATAAGATGTATTTTATAATACATTTATGTATAAACACAATATGTAAGATGTAAATATATGACGTTTGTATAAACATGAATATGTTATATAAAATATATGTTTTATATATGTTATTTCACACAGTATATATGACATATGTCACATATCACATAGGAATTTTATACACATGTATTATTATACATATATATATCATGTATGTTTATGTCGTATATATCACATGTGTTTTACACCCATCTATGACTTCATTTTCAGCTGTTTTACTTTCTCCTGTCCTCCCTTCCTCACCCCACCTTTGTGTGCACTTTATTTATGGGTCTGACTCTTTCAGTGAGGTTTACAGGGCTGATGTGATCTGGAATGGGTTATATTAGTCAATTGGATAGTAATCCGATCACATCCTTCTGGGAAGGTGGCTGGGTGCTCAGGGGGATGACGCAGGTCCCCTCTGAGAAGTCTACATTCTCCTTTCCACTCTGAAATGCTCCTTACTTCAGTTTTAGGTAAAGTTACTTCAGCTTTACTTGAAAGTACAAAGTGGCTCGAGAGTAGTTGAGGGCACATCACTGAGTTGTGTTTCTGGTTTTGCCACTGGAATTGACCTTGGGCAAGCAACTGCAAACATCTCTCTACTTTGTTGTGTCAGTGTGAGAAATGAGAATAATAATGCTGCCCACTTTACAAGGGAGCCTTAATGAGTTTTCCTTTCGGAGAGTATTATGAGATCCCGAGGCAAGGGGTGCTGGAGGGGCTGGCGGCTGCAGAAATCTGAAAGTGCTGTTTCCTTTGGTATTTCAAAGGTACCTCCCAGTGTTACAGCAACAAGTTTTTTAGTTACTGTTGAGTGGAATCTGGTAGGAAGAAATGGGGATCTTGAGTTAAATTTTCCTATTTGCTCCAGACCTGAGTTTTCTGTATACCTATGTAATTCAATGAAATTAGTTAGCTTGGATATCCCCTGTAAAAACAAAAACAAAAATGAAGCCTGGAAATGAGTCTGTCACATTTCTAACAAAGCATGCCTCAGCCCCGAGATGTCCACTGTTCAGGAAAGGCCAGAAGCAGATGAAAGAGGATGGTGAGTGAACATCCATTCTGGGAGACTTTCATGTGGAGGTGGGTTACAACAGGCACAGTAGCATACTACGAATTTCTGCAACAACTTGTACAATAAAAGAATTAAGATGCTCTTATTTCTGCAACAAGCCTGTCACTCTTGGTCTAGAGATTTTGCCAGTTCTCATTATAACTTCAGGAAAGTCTTTCTGCATCTCCGAATCTACTCCTGACCGGATGGATGTGTAAATGTAACTTTGACTCCGTCTTGCAAATGGCACGTGGTGTGAGCCAACAATGGCTGAGCTGGAGTCTCTTCTCTTGTTCCCCTTCCACCAGTCTCTCATCATCCCCTTCCATCCTCTGTGCAGCTGCCATGTCCCTCCTAGAAACAAATCCAAGTCTTTACCACCTGGTTGAAAACCTCTTCATCCTAGCTATTTCTTACAGCTGTGAGCCTATGCCCTACATTTAGCTTTAGCACATTTTCCAGCATTTCTTTAAACAGCAATGCCCTTCACTTTCGCTTTATCCAAACTGTTCTCTTTGCCTGAAAAACACTCTTTGCCCACTATTATCTTAAAAATGCTGACACATCCACTCCCTGCTCTAAGGCTGTGCAGGCTTCTGGGCGTGCCCCTCCCTCCTTGCAGAGGCCCCATCCTCCCCAGGCCT
This sequence comes from Sus scrofa, assembly GCF_054392235.1. Taxonomy (NCBI): domain Eukaryota; kingdom Metazoa; phylum Chordata; class Mammalia; order Artiodactyla; family Suidae; genus Sus; species Sus scrofa. The sequence goes on along the minus strand of NC_139389.1, from coordinate 36,773,544 downwards.
CCTGCGCATCCCCTCTGTGCCACTCACAGAACACAATCTGTCGCTGCCTTCCTGCCTCTCACCTTCTTACCCCCAGCTCTAACCCAAGCCTGGAACTTATATTGACCCAGTGAATGAATTGTATTTCGGGTTTGCAATACACAGGGTGCTGTTAGCAGTTGTGAAGTTGCGGGAGATGCAGCTTCCAAAACTGAGCTTGGGTAGACCTCATTATAGAGGGCATTCTGGGCTCCCCTGGGTCTTCCTGCTATACCAAGGCAGGGGCCCACTGGACTCAAGTTTCCCAGTGGAAACTGGTTCCATTTGACGGCCTATATTAAAGCAAGTTTCCTGGTCAGGAGATGCTCATCTGTGTAATCACAGGGTGTCCGAGCTGGAAGGCGTCTTACTGGGGTCACCAGGCTAATGTTAGGTAACCAACTGAGGAGACCAAGGCAGAAAATTGGGCCCTGCTCCAGGTAACACAACGAACTTATATCAGAACTGAAATTGGGGGAGTTCCCATTGTGGCTCAGTGGGTTAAGCACACCCAACATAGTGTCCTTGAGGATGTGGGTTAGATCCCTGGCCTTACTCAGTGGGTTAAGATCCAGCATTGCTGTAAGCTGTAGTGTAGTTTGCAGATATGGCTCAGATCTGGTGTTGCTGTGGTTGTGGTGTAGGCTGGCAGCTGCAGCTCCAATTTGACCCCTAGCCTGGGAAATTCCATATGCCACACCAAAAAAGGAAGGAAGGAAGGAAAGAGGGAAGGAAGGAAAGAAGAAAGAAAGAAAGAAAGAAAGAAAGAAAGAAAGAAAGAAAGAAAGAAAGAAAGAAAGAAAGAAAGAAAGAAAAGAAAGGAAGGAAGGAAGGAAGGAAAGAAGGAAGGAAAGAAGAAAGAAAGAAAGAAAGAAAAGAAAGGAAGGAAGGAAGGAAGGAGAGAGGGAGGATGAAGGGAAGGAAAGAAGGAAAGGAAGAAAGAGGAAGAAAGAGAGAGAAAGAAAGAAATTCCCCAACCCTGCATTGCAGGCTACATTTTACATCCAGCCCTGGCTCTTCCTGGCACTCCTCCACTGCTCAGCAAGGATGGGCCTGGCAGGCAAAGGGCACAATATTCACTTTTTAAATTTCAGCTGAGAACAACTGGACCCGCAAGGAAAGGTGATGAACTGAGTGCCCAGCATAGCAGCCATACCTCTCTTGCTTCTCCACTTGGCAGGCCCTCTGCTCATCTTCTCAGACCCATGGGGGCCTGGTGGGAATAGGGCTCTGTCATTGGCTCCTGTATCTCCTTCACTCCTTGCATTCTCACTCATGCCTGCGGTGGTTTTGCCTTTTCTCCATCCCATAGCACTCTCTGCTCCCTTAGCATTTATGTCTCTCAGAATCAAATATTTAATGGGCTTTTTCTAATGTTTACTCAAGAAAGGTCATTGCCTTAGAGCTTTATGGAGGAAAGACTCATAGAAGTCACATAATCTACAATAAGCACATCCTGTGTAACTTTCAAATTGGATATTCATACACAAATGTTTGTATGTACAGAAGTGTAGAGACATCTGTCCATGCCAGTAAATGGGTAACTAAAGTATGAAATAAAACTAGGAAGGGGATGATGCTGAGCTAGAAGAGTTCTAAAGATATTTCCAGGGAAAATTCTGTGAACCGTTCAAGTGAAGGAATCCAGTGAGAAAGCTGTGAAGTTTCCACTAGAGCTGTTTGCTTCTTCTCTTAAGTAGACAGGAAATAAAAACTCAACCAACTCACCTGGCTTTTCTTTACCCATCAGTTTGTACTCACTCACATCTCTTGTCAATATACTCTACAGTTACTTAGCACGTTAGAAATGCCTTTAACAAGGAGCTTGCATTTTGGTCTCTGCCATAGAGAAATCCCTGCAGATTCTCACACAGGAAATGCATGGGATCCCAGCTTCTGGGCCTGGGGCCTCATCATAACCCATATCATGGGCAAATGAACACATTTCCAGAGTGTAGACTCAAGTGTTTAAAAACAGTGCCGTACTGATTTAATGATAAAATCAAACAGTGCAGTATATATAAAAGATTATAACTGAATATAGCTAATATGTCCAAATTGGCTAATAAGCTTTTTTGTTTGTTTGTTTGGGGGTGCACCTGTGGCATGTGGAATTTTCCAGGCTAGGGGTGGAATCATAGCTGCAGTTGCTGGCCTACACACAGCCACAGATATGCAGGATCCGAGCTGCGCCTGCGACCTACCCCACAGCTCATGGCAGTGCCAGATCCTTAACCCACTGAGCAAAGCTAGGGATCAAACTCGCATCCTCATGGATACTGGTCGTGTTCATTTCTGCTGAGCCACAGCAGGAACTCTTTAATAAGTGTTTAAAGTGTTCCAAAGGAAAATAGAACAAAAATTAACTTTAAGGATATAAAATCATCCCATAATTTACTTAAGATTACAAATTTAATAGTCACTTATAGAAATTAGAAATGTCCTTTGAATATTGAAATAGTCTTTAAAGGTTTAATATTAGCTCTGGAAAAACCTACATGGGAATAGTTAAAGATTTTCTTAAAAATATATATATATATAGCTGGGTCACTTTGCTATACAGCATAAATTGACACAGCATTGTAAATCAACTATGATTTTAAAAAAGATTTTCTTGAAATTCCAGAGATTGGAAGAATTCAATTTAAGAAGGTGACACAGGAGGCCCCTGAACTCACCTCTTCCCAGAGACATACTGAATCTACAGCTGCATGTGGAACAATTCCTTCTGAGAGAAATCTAGAAACTAGCTGAGTTATGCCTATAGATCAGGCAAATGAGAAAAAAACCCACATTGAAATGGTAGGAGAGGCTGAGACACAATGTCACCATTAACCCACCCTCACTGTGACAACACACAACTGGGAGGGAGATCAAACTCCCAGCTCTCCCTGGGGAGTGAAGAGTTTGGACTTCGTATCTAGTGCCCCAACTTTTAAGGCTTCCAGTTGAGAGATGGGACCCCAAAACATCCAGCCCTGAAAGCTGATGGGGTCTGAGTCCCCAAACCCACAAGGCTATAGTAAATTAATGAACCTCATGAGGGCTCACTCTGACCATTACCCCAGGGCTCAGGGAAGCATCTGCAAGTAGAAACGCCCCATCTTTCCACAAGAGAGAGTTAACTTGCAGATCTTAAGATCGATAACCTATCTTCAGGACACTACATCCAAAAAAATCAGAATACACATTCTTCTCGAATGCTCATGGAACATTCTCAAGAATCGACCACATATTGGGACACAAAGCGAATCTCAATAAAATTAGGAGCGTAGAAATTATCTCAAGTAGCTTCTCTGACCACAATGCCATGAAATTAGAAATCAACCATGGGAAAAGCAGAGAGAAAAAACCTACTACATGGAGACTAAACAACATGCTACTAAAAAAACAATGGGTCAATGAGGAAATCAAGAAGGAAATTAAAAACTACCTTGAAACAAATGATAATGAAGACACAACCTCTCCAAATCTATGGGATGCTGCAAAAGCAGTGCTCAGAGGGAAATTTATAGCAATACAGGCCTTTCTCAAAAAAGAAGAAAGATCCCAAATTGACAACTTAACCCTCCACCTAAACGAATTAGAAAAAGAAGAACAAAAAAGTCCTAAAGTCAGCAGAAGGAAGGAAATTATAAAGATCAAAGAAGAAATCAATAAAATAGAGACTCAAAAAACAATAGAGAAAATTAATAAAACCAAGAGCTGGTTCTTTGAAAAGGTAAACAAAATTGACAAACCCCTGGCCAGACTCACTAAAATGAGGAGAGAAAGAACCCAAATCACCAAAATTATAAATGAAAAAGAAGAAATCACAACGGATACTGCAGAAATACAAAAAACCATAAGAGAATACTATGAACAACTATATGCCAACAAATTTGACAATCTGGAAGAAATGGACAGTTTTCTAGAATCTTACAGCTTGCCAAATCTGAATCAAGCAGAAACAGACCAACTGAACAGACCGATCACTAGAAATGAAATTGAAGAGGTCATAAAATCACTCCCTACAAATAAAAGTCCAGGACCAGATGGCTTCAAAGGTGAGTTCTATCAAACATATAAAGAGGAATTGGTGCCCATCCTCCTTAAACTCTTTCAAAAGGTTGAAGAAGAAGGAATACTCCCAAAGACATTCTATGATGCCACCATCACCCTAATTCCAAAACCAGACAGAGATACCACCAAAAAAGAAAACTATCGCCCAATATCATTGATGAATATAGATGCAAAAATTCTCAACAAAATCTTAGCCAACCGAATCCAACAACATATCAAAAAAATTATACACCATGACCAGGTTGGGTTCATCCCAGGTTCACAAGGATGGTTCAACATACACAAATCAATCAGCATCATACATCACATTAACAAAAAAAAAGTCAAAAATCATATGATCATCTCAATAGACGCAGAAAAAGCATTTGACAAAGTCCAACATCCACTCATGATCAAGACCCTCGCCAAAGTGGGTATAGAGGGAACATTCCTGAATATAATCAAAGCCATTTATGATAAACCCACAGCAAATATAATCCTCAATGGGGAAAAACTGAAAGCCTTCTCACTCAAATCTGGAACAAGACAGGGATGCCCACTCTCACCACTGCTCTTCAACATCGTTTTGGAAGTCCTAGCCACAGCAATTAGACAAACAAAAGAAATAAAAGGCATCCATATAGGAAGAGAAGAGATCAAACTGTCACTGTATGCAGATGGCATGATACTATACCTAGAAAACCCTAAGGACTCAACGCCAAAACTCCTTGAACTGATTAATAAATTCAGCAAAGTAGCAGGATATAAGAATAACATTCAGAAGTCAGTTGCATTTCTGTATACCAGCAATGAAACATTAGAAAAGGAATACAAAAATACGATACCTTTTAAAATTGTACCTCACAAAATCAAATACCTCGGAATACACCTGACCAAGGAGGTAAAGGACCTATATGCCGAGAACTATAAAACTTTAATCAAAGAAATCAAAGAAGATGTAAAGAAATGGAAAGATATTCCATGTTCCCGGATAGGGAAAATCAATATTGTAAAAATGGCCATACTACCCAAAGCAATCTACAGATTCAATGCAATCCCTATCAAATTACCCATGACATTGTTCACAGAACTAGAACAAACAAGCCAAACATTTATATGAAACCACAAAAGACCCAGAATCGCCAAAGCAATCCTGAGAAACAAAAACCAAGCAGGAGGCATAACTCTCCCAGACTTCAAGAAATACTACAAAGCCACAGTCATCAAAACAGTGTGGTACTGGTATCAAAACAGACAGACAGACCAGTGGAACAGAATAGAGAATCCGGAAATAAACCCTGACACCTATGGCCAATTAATCTTTGACAAGGGAGGCAAGAACATAAAATGGGAAAAGGAAAGTCTATTCAGCAAGCATTGCTGGGAAACCTGGACAGCTGCATGCAAAGCAATGAAATTAGAACACACCCTCACACCATGCATGCAAATAAACTCAAAATGGCTGAAAGACTTAAATATACGACAGGACACCATCAAACTCCTAGAAGAGAACATAGGCAAAACACTCTCTGACATCAACATCATGAATATTTTCTCAGGTCCGTCTCCCAAAGCAACAGAAATAAGAGCAAAAATAAACCCATGGGACCTCATCAAACTGAAAAGCTTTTGCACAGCAAAGGAAACCAAAAAGAAAACAAGAAGACAACTTACAGAATGGGAGAAAATAGTTTCAAATGATGCAACTGACAAGGGCTTAATCTCTAGAATATATAAGCAACTTATACAACTCAACAGCAAAAAAACCAATCAATCAATGGAAAAATGGGCAAAAGACCTGAATAGACTGTTCTCCAAAGAAGATATACAGATGGCCAACAAACACATGAAAAAATGCTCAACATCGCTGATTATAAGAGAAATGCAAATCAAAACTACCATGAGATACCACCTCACACCAGTCAGAATGGCCATCATTAATAAATCCACAAATGGCAAGTGCTGGAGGGGCTGTGGAGAAAAGGGAACCCTCCTGCACTGCTGGTGGGAATGTCAACTGGTACAGCCACTATGGAGAACAGTTTGGAGATACCTGAGAAATCTATACATAGAACTTCCATATGACCCTGCAATCCCACTCTTGGGCATCTATCCGGACAAAGCTCTACTCAAAAGAGACACATGCACCCGCATGTTCATTGCAGCACTATTCACAATAGCCAGGACATGGAAACAATCCAAATGTCCATCCACAGATGATTGGATTCGGAAGGTGTGGTATATATACACAATGGAATACTACTCATCCATAAAAAAGGATGACATAATGCCATTTGCAGCAACATGGATGGAACTAGAGACTCTCATATTGAGTGAAATGAGCCAGAAAGACAAAGGCAAATACCATATGATATCACTTATAACTGGAATCTAATATCCAGCACAAATGAACATCTCAGAAAAGAAAATCATGGACTTGGAGATGAGACTTGTGGTTGCCTGATGGGAGGGGGAGGGAGTGGGAGGGATCGGGAGCTTGGGCTTATCAGACACAACCTAGAATAGATTTACAAGGAGATCCTGCTGAATAGCATTGAGAACTTTGTCTAGATACTCATGTTGCAACAGAAGAAAGGGTGGGGGAAAAACTGTAACTGCAATGTATACATGTAAGGATAACCTGACCCCCTTGCTGTACAGTGGGAAAAAAAAATAAATAAACTATCTGTTTTACACCAAAAAAAAAAAAAAAGATCGATAACCTGAAGGGCAGGTTTCTAATTTAACACACATTTTGGGCATGACTGCAATCTTCCCCAGAGCCTGGGCTGGGGGGTTGGGGGGCAGCAGGCACAATCTTTGAGCTCTCCCTTTGCCCGATCCAGGGTCCCTGGTGTCTCTGTGAAATACTTACACTCATATCTGTTGCCCATACACTTATGGCTCATGCTGAGAGGACACATCACTTGATAGTCTGGCTCTGGTGGCCAGTGAGTCACATATTCAATGGGATGGTAGCAAATAAACAAATAGTTTTAAACTGTCTACTACCCCAGGGCTAAATGCAGAAGGACCAGAAAAAAAACAGTCCTTTCCCAGTCACCCTCTGAAAGAGGTATACTATGTATGTTAAAAGCTGCTGTATGAGTGTCTAGGGTCTAATCAGTCTGGATCTAGTTACTAAGTGAGAACTTCCCTTTGGGACACTGAAAGATCTTTGCATACCCTCTATGGCTGGGAACCACTAAGAACAAAGAAGGCGGCTTGGACAATCACAAAGATGTGAGAAATAACCAAGAGTTAGGGCAGTGTTGAACAATTAGGTTGATCTCCTACACAAGGTCACCCTGTCAAGACTTGGAGAGGCAGATGTTTCATCCAATGCACAGAAAAACCAAGAAGAGTCAGGAAAATGAAGAGAGAGAGAAATATGCTTCAAATGAAAGAACACACACACACACACACAAACACCTCAGAAAAAGACCTTAATGAACTGGAGATAAGTGATTTAAATAATAAATTCTTCAAAGTAATGATTATAAAGATGTTCACTGAGGTCTTCAGAGCAATGCATGAACAAAGTGAGAATTTCAGCAAAGAGATAGAAAAATATAAGAAAGTACCAAATAGAAGTCATAGAGCTGAAAAATACAATAACTGAAGTGAAAAATTCAATAGAAGCTTTCAACAGTAGACTAGATCATGCAGAATAAACGATCAGCATACCTGAGGACAGGGCAGTGAAATTCTTTCAATCAGAGGAGAAAAAAAAAAATGAAAAGAGTAAAGATAGCTTTAGGGTCTTATGGGGAAAAAATCAAGTGTAACAATATTCACCTTACAGGAATCCCAGAAGGAGATGAGAGAGGGAAAGGGGAAGAAAATATGAAGAAATAATGGCCGGAAACTTCTCTAACATGCAGAAAAAAAGCAGACATCCAGATTCAGGAAGCCCAGCATGGGTTCCAAATAAGATAAATCCAAAAAGATCCACACCAAGACACATTATAATTAAACTGTCAAATGTTTAATTTGACAAGGAGAATCTTGAAAGCAACAAGAGAAACCTAACTTGTTACATACAAGGGAATCCTCCTAAGATTATCAGCAGATTTTTGGTAGAAATTTTGCAGACCAGAAGGGAGTGGCACAATATATTCAAAGTGCTGAAAGATGAAAACTGCCAACCACAAATATTCGACCCAGCAAACCACAAATATTCTACACAGAAAAGTTGTCCTTCAGAATAAGGAGATAAGAGATTTCCAGACAAGCAAAAAATGGAGATGGTCATCACCACTATACCAGCCTTACAAGTTATGTTAAAGGAATCTCTTTACACTGACACAAAAGGGTGTGAGTAGTAACCAACAACTAATTGTTTCCGCCAACAACTTATAAGGGTTCCCTTTACTCTGCATCTTGCCAAAATTTGATAGTTGTGGTCTTTTTGACAATAACCATTCTGACAGATGTGAGGTGATATCTCACTGTGATTTTGATTTGTATTTTTCTGACAATTAGTGATATTAAGCATAATGCATGAGATATTCCATGTATGTAGAAACCAAACAAAAGCTGGGGTAGCTATACTTGTATCAGACAAATTATATTTTAAGCAAAGACTGTAATAAGAGAAAAAGAAGAGTTATGTAGTGATAAAGCAGTCAATCCAACAAGATGATAAATCTTTGTAAATATTTATGCACAACATAGAAGCACCTAAATATAGAAAGAAAATATTAACAGACCTGAAGGGGGAAATAGATTGCAATAAAATAGTGGTAGGGGATTTCAATACCCCACTGTCAAAAACTGACAATCAAGATAGAAAATCAATAATCATTGGCCTTAAATGATGCATTATATGAGATGGACTTAACAGTCATACACAGAACATTTCATCCAATAGCAGCAGAATACACATTCTTCTCAAGTACGCATGGAATATTCTCCAGAATAGGTCATCTGTTACATCGTACGATGTCTTAATACATTTAAGAAAATAAACTTCATCATATCAAACACCTTTTCAACTGCAGTGAACTATGACTAGAAGTCAATCATAAGAAGAAAGCTAGAAAATTCACAAATACATGGAGATGAAACAGCATACTACTATACAGTCAATGGGTCAAAGAACTCAAAAGAGAAATCAAAATATACCTTGAGATAAGTGAAAATCAAAATACAACATACCACAACTTACATGATGCAACAAAAGCTGTTCTAAGTGAAAAGTTCATAGTGAGAGATGCCTCCATCAAGAAATAGGATAAATCTCAGTTCCTGTGTGGCTCAGCAGGCTAAGGTTAGATTTCTCTGGACCTTCCACATGCCAGCCAAAAAAAAAAAAAAAAAAGAAAATTAAACAGGATAAATCTCAGGTAAAAATCTAACTTTATACCTCAAGCAATTGAAAAAGAACAAATAAGTCACAAAGGTAGTAGGAGGAAGAAAATAACAAAGATCTGAATGGAATAGAGACTAAAAAGAATTAAAAAAACCAAATAACTTTAAGAGAGGTTTTTTTTTTTAATTAAACATGAACAAAATTGACAAACATTTAGTTAGACTCTTCTGAAAAAAAGAGATAAGATTCAAAATCAGAAGTGAAAGAGATGTTGCAGAGTTCCGTGGGTTAAGGATCTGACATTGTCACTGCAGTGGCTGGGGTTGCTGCTGGGCTTGGGTTTGATCCCTGGCCTGGGAACTTCTGCATGCTACAGACAGCCAAAAAAAAAAGTGGTTTTAAAACCGGTAATAACAGAAATACAGAAGCCCCAAAATACTATTATTGGAGTTCCCATTGTGGCTCAGTAGGTTGAGGACCCCATGTTGTCTCTGTGAGGATGTAGGTTCAATCCCTAGCCTCACTCAGTGGGTTAAGGATCTGGTATTGCTGTAAGTGGCAGCATAGTTCGTGGATGTGGCCTGGATCCAGTTTTACTGTGGCTGTGGTGTATTTGCAGCTCTGATTCAACCCCTGAGTCAGGAACTTCCATATGCTGCAGGCACAGATGTTAAGAAGAAAAAAAAAAAAGATTATAATGAATAATTATATATCAGAAAAGTGGACATTCTAGAAGAAATGGATGGATCTCTTGTGTTTCCCTCTAATTCCCTAGACAAAGGCAGTCGTGGTCCACTCATTCCAATGGGCTAGAAACTTGAAAGGAACCCCAGGCGTCCTCCTGCCCTCTGCCCATCAGAGTCCTGTTGTCTTTATTGCCCAAATGCTTTTACATTCCTCTGCTTTTCTCCATCCCTGTGCCACTAACTGAGTCCAGGACTGTGGTGTCTTCTGCCCAGATCATTGTAAAAGCCTCCAAACTGGTCTCACTACTCCCATTCAGTTCAGTCTTCCATTCTATTCCCCAAATTGCTCCCCAAGAGTGATCTTAATAAAATGTAAATCAAATCATGTTACTCCCTTGCTTAAAATTCAATGACCTTCCATTGCCAACAGAATAAAATTCCAACTGCTTAGCATGGCTTATAAAGTCCTTCATGATTTAGCTCTGAATACTAGTGTTACCAAAATAAGCAATTATGCAAATACAATTTTCTCCACCTGGAACACCCTAGTGAATATAATTGAGCTTCATTAATATCACACTCTGTTAAGGGGGCTGTTTATCTGGTTTTCCCAGTTTTGGGAACAGGATTATTTCTATTATGAGATATTTCAAGCACATAGGAAAGTAGAAAGAAATAGAGAAAAATGCCACCAACCGTTGACAAATCTTAAAAATTTGACACATTTCCTTCAGAAGTAGTTTCTTTTTTCTTCTTCTTCTTTTTGGCCTTTCCCATAGCATGTGGAAGTTCCCAGGCCAGGGATCAAACTCATACCACAGCAGTCACAATGCTGGATCTTTAACCACCAGGCCATCAGGGAACTCCAGAAGTATTTTCTTTGTCAAGAGCTATGTCTGGTCACTTACAGTGGAGCATGATAATGTGGGAAAAAAGAATGTATACATGTATGTATAACTGGGTCAGCATACTGTATAGTAGAAAAAAAATTTACTGGGGAAATAAATAAAAAAAAAAAAGAAAGAAGTCATTGCAGATACTTCCATCTCCCTCCTTCCATTCCCCTCTCTCCAGAGGTAGCCACCTTACTGTATTTGGAATTTATCATTTTATACTTTTACTCTTCTGCCTTTGTCTCGTAAATCCTATATCACACACATTTAGTTAAGCTTTATGTAAGTGATATTACATGGTATGCATCCAGCAACTTTCTCCTTTTATTCAACAGTGCTTTTGAGATTTATCCAAGTTGATACATTAAGTTCTAATTTTGTATCTTACTTGTAGGAACAGACCACCATGTATACATCCATTCTCCTTTGGTGGATATGTAGGTTGTTTCCAGTTTCTTCCTGTTACAAATAACACAAGGATAAACGTTTCCCCTCCATTCCTCCTTGTGTACGCATGAAATACTAGGTTATACTACTAGTGTAGAAAACGAGGTTATATACCTAGAATGAAATTCCCAGTAGAAGGACATATATGTATTGCATTTTAGTACCTATTTTTCTCCAAAAATTCTTCAAGAACTGTTAATATATGTTTTTCTCCAAAGGCAGTAGGTCTTTGACTTTACTACTCAGATAGGGTTTAAATAGGAATCTAGTCCACACACAAAATATAACAACACTTAAGATGAGATACTGAAACTAGCAACTTTATAAAGTTTATCAGAGGACCTTAAAAATGATTGCATCTGAAGTCAGTTATGAGTTTGTGTGTGTGTTGTTTGGAATTCTGTGGTTCTAATGTTAGTCTGTAGCTCCTTTCTTACTGATGGTATTCTAAAGAATTGGCTTGCTTCTAGATGCTCAGGCGGCTGGAACTACTTCTGTTCATGCATGCTGTCAGTTAATACATTTTTATTGGGCCCATGGTGAGCACTGGGCTACACCAGTGAACACAGGAGACAAAGCCCTGGCCCTCACAGACTCCATTCTGGTGTAGATAGACAAAGGCACACAAACACATACTATGTCCGAAGTGTAACATATAAATAAGTTGAAAAAGCAGGGCCAGAGGAAGAGTGGATGCTGGAGTAAGGGGGAGGAGATGCTCTTTCATAGGAAGTGGTCACCCTGCTGAAGAGGTGACATTTAAGTAAGTTCTAAAGAAGGTGAGAACGTGAGCCATGTGATTCCAGGAGGGAAGAGGTTGGGAAGCAGAGGGGGGAATAAGTACGAAGGCTGGGGGGTGGGAGGCTGCTTGCCTGCGTGGCTGAGGCTGAGCCAGCGGGGAGTGGAGAAAGTGATGGGGGAGGGGCTGAGGGGGCGGAGGTGGGGAAGACTCCATCTCGCTCTGCCTTGGGTGGGAGCCATCGCAGGGACTGTCGCCGAGTGATACCATGAGCTGTGCATCTGAACAAAGACTCTGATTCCAAGAACAGAGGCAGGGAGCCCCACTGTGGAGGCTGTTACAATGTTCTCAGAGAGGGGTGGCTGGGCCTTGGAACAAGATTTGGAAGTGGAAGTGCTAGAAGAGGTCACATTCTGGGTGTACTTTGAAAGAGATTCCACGTTGGGTTGGATGTGTGATGTCAGAGAAAGAAGAGTCATAAGTGACACCAAGATTTCTGCCAGGAACAAGGGGGAAAAGGAGACACTAGTAACTGAGACAGGTAAGAGGAGAGCAGGAACAGCCTGGGTGAGGGGTAAGAGGTTTCTTGGGGTCATGGTAAGGCTGAGGTTCCTATGCACCTTCATGTATAAATGTGAAGTAGCCAGTGAGGTATATGAACTTGGAGTTCAGGGTTGAGGTCAAGCCTAGAGGCATAAACAGGGGCATCATCAGTGGTTAGATGCTTTTGAAAAGTATGAGACTGAGTGAGGTACCCTAGGAAGCTGCCTTGAATGGAACCAAGAGGTCTGAGGGCTGAGCCCTGGGGAGGAAAATGCAAAGGAGATGGAAGGCAGGTCTTGGAGGTAGGAGAGGACTGGTGTCCCAGAAGCCACAGGAAGAAAGTGTTTCAAGAAAGAGCATGTGGAAATTCTATTAAATGTTGGCGGTAGATCAGATTTTTAAGGATTGAAAATGGACTATGTATTCAGCAACATAAAGATTATTGGAGACTTTGGCATAAGCTGTCTTAGCAGAGTGATGGAGTCAAGTGCCTGTTTGGAATGGGTTCAGGGGAAAATGTGAAGAAAGGAAAAAGAAAATAGACAACTCTTCCAAGAGAAGATTTTATTGGGAAGTCTCTGTTAATGCTTAGGGTCTAAACTTATAAAAGGGCACCCACAACTGGACACCACAACTGGACACCACAACTGGACCTGACCCTTATTTAGTTATTATTTTTTTTGATGGCCACATTGGTGGCACATGGACATTCCCAGGCTAGGGACTAAATTCAAGCTGCAGCTGCAGTAGTAGTGCCGGATCCTTTAACCCACTGTGTCAGGCTGGGGATCAAACCTGTGCCTCCACAGCGACTGGAGCCGCTGCAGTCATATTCTTAAACCCACTGCACCATAGCGGGAACTCCAGCAAACTGACACTTGCTGTTCAACACTCACCCCCACCCCCACCCCGTGACCTTGGCAATGGTGGTCTGGATGTTCAATTGCTTTCTTCTCGGTGTCAGGTGGGTATTTTTCCACCTTAACTGCAGGGTGAATGAGGGCATCTCCATAGGTGTGAATTCTTTAGACGAAACAAATCATTCTGGACTTTATCCCCCCATAAAGACAGTGTAAATGCCTGTTGTGATTTGTAGGATCTCCAGGGCCAAGTACAGAGTGTGCCTAGTACTGAGTAATGTTCAGCAAACATGGGTTGAACTAGACAGAATTATTTTATTTTACCATGCTTTATTTATTTATTTAATTATTTTGCTTTTTAGGGCCACACCTGCAGCATATGGAAGGTCCCAGGCTAAGGGTTGAATCAGAGCTGCAGCTGCCTGCCAGCCTACACCACAGCCACAGCAATGCCAGATCTGAGCCGTATCTGTGACCTATGCTGCAGCTTGTAGCAACATCGGATCCTTAACCCACTGAGTGAAGCCAGGTATTGAACCTGCATCCTCATGGATACTAGTCAGGTTGTTAATTCACTGAGCCACAATGGGAACTCCATAGACAAAGTTATTTCAAAGAATTGTTGGGTTTAGGCCTTCCCTTCCATTTGCAAGGGGCTAGCTGTGTGTCTTGTTGTTTCTGTAGGGGAGGGAGTGGCACTCTTCCTCCTCAGAGGAGCCTGAAAAGGGATTCTTGTGGAGAGTTTGGTGAAACCCTGGTTTTTTCTTCTTATCCCAAGTACTTCCGGTTAAAGTCAGAGGGCTTCCCTGAAGGCCCCACAAGAGGCCTGCCAAGCGGCTTCCATGTGCCCCAGCACGTGGATGATTTGTGGCGGTGCTGAGCGGGTGACCCTGGAAGGTGCCTTCCACACGCACCATTAGGCCAGACTGAGGGCTCCGTTAACTTTTCACTCAGGCAGCTGTGTTTTCCTAATGTGCCTTCACCGAGTGTTGATGTCATTTCATTCTCAGAATCATTCCGATTGGATTTCAAGTAGTTCTTTATTGCATTTTGGAAGTCTTTGGAAATGACAAATTATTTCTCCACTCAATCTGCTGCTCTGCTCTTTCCTCTGATTCTTTACGGCTGAAAGCTCCTGTGTGCTTTGCTTTGTGTGTTATTGGGCCAACTGGGAGTCATCTGAAATATAGCTCAACACCATTCCTAAAGAATATTATCCTTTCATGTTTCCTCTCTCTGTTTTTTTCTTTGGTTTCCACTATTAATTAGAAGGCCCATTTCCTGGTAGCCACAATGAGGTTAGAATAAATGCGCCAAGCTAGGTATCCAGCAAAGCCCGATGCATTCAGCGTGGCAAGAGACCGATTCTAGTCTGATAAACACCATTAAAAGGAAAAGATAAATCAAATCTTACTGCCTTCGTCAGCAAGTTGTGTTCTACAAAAGGAATCCAAGCTGAACCACAGCCGTAACGTGGAGCCTTAGCTCAAAGGTACTGCTTTGTATTTTTCTCAAGGATGGAAAAATCAAATCTGTATTCTGCTGGTCAGGCACACCATAAAGGGTGCCACCCTCACCTGGGCTAGACAGAAGGCCCATAAGTCTTAGTAACCTGGTGGATTTCGATGCACAACCATGATTTGCACAGGGCATTAATTCTGCTCCATGGCTTGTCCATTTGAAATAAAAAGTGTCAGTGAATACATTATACTTGGGGACCTCTAAATCCCACTTTAGTGTGCTGTCACTCTTGAGGTCACCCATCTCCTTTGCTATCATTATTTCAGTATCCAGAGCACATTTGAAATTTGCTGCTATTGTGTTCTTTTTTCTTTTATCTTTGACAACTGCATCAGCTCCTACTCTTGAGGAAATTAACATTGCCTTTTGTTCAGGCAGCAAGATGGTTTGGAAAGGTCAATGGAGATAGCACAGCACTCTGGTATATTTCTGTAGAGACATCCTGTTATAGTTCAGTGATGCCCTGGATTAAAGGTCTAGCTTAGTTTGGGTGAATAGCCATGTAGAAATGATCGCTGTAAATTCATTTGCTATTTCATTTAAGATTTTATGAGTGGCTCTGCTAGAGGGAGGATAACCAAACCATCATTACAGAATTGGCTCCATGGGGACTGTGGAAGGTGTGCTATTCTTACCCAGCTAGCCTCAGGAAGTTTTTCTTGGGTGGGAAAATCACTCCATAACTCTTACCTATTTTTAGCACACATAGGGAGTTACCTAAATATTATTGTCACTTTTATTAGGTATTTCCATTCCAGTGACTTGGGTTGAACCTTGGTGAATCTATTGTATTTCCTCTTACTTTTTGTAATAGTGGATACTGTCTTATGCTGTTGACTTCACCAATGTTTAAGCCAGAATACAAATTGTAGAGGATGGAATTTTTAACTGGGAAAAGTGAAAGATGTATGTCACTAACTCCTGAGAGAAAGTAGAGGTAGAGAGAAATGAAGCTGGAGGTTGTAAGAAATGATACTCGGCAAAAAGCATCTGAGTTGTATCAGTAGACCACCTGGTCAGAAATTCATACTATTAGAGGAGTTCCCATCGTGGCGCAGTGGTTGACGAATCCGATTAGGAACCATGAGGTTGCGTGTTCGATCCCTGCCCTTGCTCAGTGGGTTAAGGATCCGGTGTTGCTGTGAGCTGTGGTGTAGGTCACAGACGTGGCTCGGATCCCGCATTGCTGTGGCTCTGGCATAGGCCAGCGGCTACAGCTCTGATTTGACCCCTAGCCTGGGAACCTCCATATGCCGCGGGAGCGGCCCAAGAAACAGCAAAAGAGACAAAAAAAAAAAAAAGAAAAAAAAGAAATTCATACTATTAGAGGTACAGCCAGGCTTTATCGAGGTACAGCCAGCCAATGGGGGGGTGAAGAAAGGTCTAGGCTTGGCATATGAATAACAGATACACACCAAGTGTATAGGTATTGCTAATTCTTACTTATATTTTCATTTTGTCAGCAAACTTCCCATATAGTCTCCCAGTTATATGATACAGTTTTAGAAGAATCAACTGTAGCAGCTCAAACCTAAAGAATTAATTGCCTTCAGCCTTGGTTCCAATTGCTGGAGCTGTACTAGTCTGGCCTGTTCACAGGTTGTATGCAAGGCATAGGGAGGATGCTTAGGCCATGTAAATAGCCAGCTATTCATGAGTCTTAGCTATGGGGAAAATTGCTTCTGTTGCACTTGAATGAAAACCAGTCCTTATTTGGACTACAAACAAGGTAAATATATAATTTGTCATCCAAAGTAGGAGAATTTTGAAAGTAAGCAGGGGTGCTATTAATAAGAAATTTGTATATATACTTGGGTCTATTTTCAGATAGTTGCTTTTGATCCATTGTTTTTCTGATACTATCCATTGATTTCCTGGAGAGCACATAATTTTAAATATAGAAGTTTTGGAATAAAATTCTAATATCTGTTTGAATTAGCCTCTATCATTTTTTCTTTTCTTTTCTTTTTTTTTTTTTTGGTTTTCTTGATGCTTTTTCTTATTCACTCTTTTTTGGAAATGCATATAGATTTACTGATGACCACACATTTACAGGGAATGTAGGAGGTTACCCATAATTTATATGTATTGATCACTCACTCTGTACCAGGCATTGAACTAGCACAATTATAGCACTTGGGAGTATTAAAGTTCAGTGTGATCAGTATTTATAGTTCACTAGATAAATATTCCTTAAGAATAGAGGCCATCATTGTCAAAGTCTATAAACAATAAATGATAGAGAGGGTGTGGAGAAAAGAGAACTCTCCTACGCTGTTAGTGGGAATGCAAATTGGTACAACCGCTATGGAAAACAGTATGGCGGTTCCTCAAAAAACTAAAAATATATCTATCATATGATCCAACAATCCCACTCCTGGGCATCTATCTACAGAAAAAAACATAATTTGAAAAGATATATGCACCCCAATATTCACTGCTGCACTATTTACAATAGCCAAGGCATGGAAGCAACCTAAATGTCCATCGACAGAGGAATGGATAAAGATTTGGTAAATATATGGAGATCTTGTTGTGGCTCAGTGGGTTAAGAACCCAACTAGTATCCAGAGGATGCTTGTTTGATCGCTGGCTTTTCTCAGTGGGCTGAGTATCTGGCATTGCCATGAGTTGTAGTGTAGTTTGCAGGTGTGGCTTGGATCTGGCTTTGCTGTGGCCGTGGTATAGGCCAGGAGCTGTAGCTCTGGTTTGGCCCCAAGCCTGAGAAACTTAAGGGCAAGTGCAACTCTAAAATGCCAAAAAAAAAAAATGTGGTAAATATGTATAATAAAATATACTCAGCCAAAAATAGAATGAAATAATGCCATTCTTTTGGCATTAGGATGGACCAAAGTCCATCAAGGATGGACCTAGAGATTATCATTCTAAGTGAAGTTAGTTAGACAGTGATAGGCAAACATTATATGATATTACTTATATGTGGAATCTTAAAAAAAGGATACAAATGAACTTACTTGCAGAACAGAAACAGACTCACAGACTTTGAAAACAAACTTATGGTTACCCAACAGGACAAAGAGGGGAGAGTGATGGACTGAGGGTCTGGGATTGGCATGTGCACACTTAGGTATATGGAATGACTGGCCAATGGGGACCTGCCATACAGCACAGAAAACTCTACCCAATATTCTGTGATGGTCTATGTGGGAAAAGAATCTGAGAGAGAATGGATGTGTGTACTTGTATAACTGAATCACTTAGCTGTAGAGCAGAAATTATCACAGCATTGTAAATCAACCATACTTCAATAAAACTATAAAAAATGAAAAAAAAAAAAGAATAGACCCTTATCTGCAGTGTTAGATGAGAATGCTTTAGAAGTGATCAGTATGAAGGGGTTGTCCTTTATCCTGTTTTTTTTTTTTTTTTTTTTTTTTTAATGTGGTAGAAAACATAGAATTTACCCTCTTAACCATTTTTCAGTGTATGGTGCAGTGGTGTTAAGTATATCCACGCTATAGTGCTATGGGTCTTCAGAACTTCTCCATTTTGCTTGTTTATTTTTTAAAAATTGTTGTTAGAGTGTAGTTGATTTACGCTGTTGTATCAGTACTGTTGATTTCTTTCTTTTTTAAACTTTCTAAACTTTTTAAACTTTTTTTTTATATAATGATTTTTATTTTTTTCCATTATAGCTGGTTTACAGTGTTCTGTCAATTTTTTCCTGTACAGCATGGTGACCCAGTTACACATACATGTATACATTCTTTTTTCTCACGTTATCATGCTCCATCATAAGTGACTAGACATAGTTCCCAGTGCTACACAGCAGGATCTATGCAGAATATTGCCTTTGGAATGGATTAGCAATGAGATCCTGCTTGTTTATTTTTAAATGTTTGCTTTATAATCAGCTTATCTGTATCTGGGGAAAACTTATTGGCAATTTTGGGGGATTGAAGTAAATTTGTAAATTAACTTAGGGAAGACTGATACCTTTATAATCTTTAGTCTTCCTATTTAAAACCATTATTTGTCTTTTCATTTGTTTAAGTCTACTGTTTTATATTTCATATAAATTACTTATCTCTTGTTATCTTATAACCAAGTATTTTTCTTTGCAGTTCTTTTAAATTTTATGTATCTTTTTGTTTTTACTTATAATTTAATTTTATTTTGATAAGAAGATATCCTCTACATGGTAGCACAGTTTAGTTATTTGTTTTGTTGAGATTTGGTTTAAAGATGGTAGATAATAAGACATTGTAAATATTCCATGTGCTTTCTCTGTATAGTTACTAATTACTGAATATTAGGTTCTAGGTACATCAGTTGTTCAAATTCACTGAGTATGTTGCTTATCCCTACTATTTTTTCCTCTATTTGAATTCTTTTTTATTAAGAATAGTACTTAAAATCTTTAAACATTAAAAAATTTTTTTTATTTCCCCAATATATTATTTTTGTGAATATTCTCTCATATCTGTCATTTATTGCTTTACCCATATATTGAAGTTGTACCATTATTTACATGCTGACTTAGGATTTTAATCTCTTCTTGGTTAAAGATTTTTATTAATGTGTTTATTAACATATATCTTCATCTCTAAAAATGCTTTTGCCTTAAAATAGAAGTTTATGATCCTGACTTATTGTAATCACCTAGGGAACTTAAAAAAAATCCACCCTCAGGTCCAAACTCTAGAAATTGTGAGTTAATTGGTGTGAGGCATTGGTAATTTAAAAAATTCCCCCAAATTATTCCAATGTGCAACTAGGTTTCAGAGCTGCTAGTCTTTTTTTTCTTCTTCTTCTTCTTTGATATTAATAGAGAGTTACATTGCTTTTAGTTTGGTTAATTTTACCTGGATAGTTTTTCCATGTTTTAACTCTCTTTCTCTGTCCTTTGCATTTTAACATTTGTCTTTTGTAAATTGTATACAGCTAGATTTTTTTTTTTAATTACCAACTTCTAAATGTCTATCTGTTCAATAGCAAATTTAGTCCATTTACCCTTATTGTCATTCCTAATATTTTGGATTTATTTCTCTGACCCTATTTAGTACTTCTGCTGTGCCCTGCTTTTTCTATGTCCTCTTTTACTTCCACTCTAATTTTCTGTCTTCTGAAGTTGTGGTTGAAAATTTAATTCATTAATTAATTTTTATTTTTCCTTAAGTGTAATTGATAAATAAAAATGTACATTTTACAGTGTACATGTTTTGATATATATATAAAATATAATCACAACATAATTATTATAAAATTATATAACAAATTAATTAGCATACCCATCACCTCAGATACATATATGTGTACTTATATATGTGTATTGTAGTAAGGACATTTCAGATCAACTGTCTTTACAAATTTCAAGTTTATAATACATTATAAACTCGAGTCACCACACTGCATTAGACCTTGAGAACTTATTCCTCCTGCATAACTGAAACTTCGTACCAACTTCTCTCCATCTCCTCCCCTGACAACAACCATGCTGCTCTTTGCAACTATGAATTAGACTTTTTTAGATTCCACATATAAGTGAGGTCGTCCAGTGTTTGTCTCTGTCTGTCTGACTTAATGCTACTTAGTATAGTGTCTTCCAGGTTTATCCATGTCATAAATAATAGAGTTTCTTTCTTTTTAAAAGTTGAAGAATATTCCATTATATGCATACCACATCTTTACCCATTCATCTGTTGATGGACATTTAAGTTGATTCCATATCTTGGCTATTAGGGGATTCTCTGTGCTTCCTGGGCTTGGGTGTTTGTTTCCTTTTCCAGGTTAGGGAAGTTTCCAACTATGATGTCTTCAAATATGTTCTCTGTCTCCTTCTCTCTGTCTTCTTCTTCTGGGACCCCCATTATGTGCATGTTAGTACACTCAATGTTGTCCCAGAGGTCTCTTATATTGTCCTCATTTCTTTTTATTCTTTATTATTCTTTTTTTCTGTCCTACTTCAGTGATTTCCACTACTTTGTCTTCCAACTCGTTGAGAGCCATATCTGTATTTAAAAATTTTCTTAAAGATATTTTAAAAATTTAAAAAGTAAAACTAATTATATAACATTTTTTATTGAGACTCATATATTCAAAATATCATTTCAACATGTACTCAATATAAAAATATGATCAATATTTTGCATTCTTTTTTCATACTAGATCTTCATAATCTGATATACATTTTACACTTATAGCACATATTAACTTGGAGGCTAACTTTCATCAGAAATACTTGAAATTTATTTATATTTTATAAAATTTACAGTTGAAAAATAATTGAACTAAGTATTGGTCTTTAAATTAAATTAAATTAAACATTTAATTTCTTAGTTGCAGTAGTCAAATTTCAAATACTCACCGTACCACTTGCTACCAGGCAGTGTGGCTCTAGAGTCTGATTTTCAAAATCTGCTTACATCTACCTGTTTCTAGTTACTTCAGTGTGTTACTTACACTCTCTAAGTGTTGGTTTCCTTATTTGTAAAATAGGCTAATAATATAACTCAGTTTTAGGAATATTTTGAAGGTTAAATTAGATAATCCATGTAACACACTTAATGCAATGTCTACATAATAGTATGTGTTTATTTATGGTTATTCTTTTTTTAAAGCCAATACTTTATTTTTTAAAAATTTTATTGGAGTACAGTTGACCTACACTATTATATTAGTTTCAGGTATACAGCAAAGTGAATCAATCATGCATATAAATACAGCCATTATTTTTTCCTATATATGCTATTGCAAACTATTGAGTAGATTTTCCTGTGCTATACAGTAAGTCCTCGTTAATCATCTATTTTATACAGTAGTGTGTACATGTTTTTACCACCCTCCCAATTCTGCCATCCCCTCAGTGGTTTCACCTATGGCAACCATAAGCTTATTTTTTAAATCTGTGAGTTTGTTTCTGTTTACTAGGTCCTTTACTATCATATTTTATTAGATTCCACATATAAGTGATATCATATGATATTTGCCTTTCTCTGCTAGACTTTCTTCAGTCAGTATGATAATCTCCATCCATGGTTATTCATTTGACAGTTAAGGATCTAGGAATGGGAATCAGGCTGGGGTTGGGAAGAATGGAAAAATCTGTTTTGAACACCCTAACTTTGAGGTGAATATGGGAGATCCCATGGATTAGAAGAAAGAGATTATTATTTAGGTGAAAGTGTTGGACCAGAGAAACCACAGGGGAAAGAAGCCTTGTAGACACTCTCATGACCGTTATCACACTAATCTCCCACTTTTCTCTCTTTCCTTTAGGACTGTGAACTAGTCCATGTCTCTTAGATGTGGCTAGTGCAATTGAGAAACTGAATTTTTAATTTAATTTTAAGTACCTGAAATTATGCCTGCACATAGTAGGCATTTAAGAAATGTCTATTGAATGAACAGATTGAACTCAACAAGAGACTAAATGTAACAAGAGAACAGAGAACTGAATACTTAAATATTTTAGAGGATTTGGCCAATTACTTCCTAATCATAGACTTTTAAAGTAATAACATAGTTCAAATTAACCTTTTGACATATTCTCTGATGTACCTTTGAAATCGATAAAAAGCATCAATTTTGTGCTTACAGTTTGGAGTATAGGAAATACTCTGAGATGTTAAAAAATAATATCATCTTCAGAGTTCCCTGTGGCTCCGTGGGTTAAGGAGCTGGCATTGTTATTGCAGCAGCTTGGGTCGCTGCTGTGGCGGGGGTTCAATCCCTGGCTCAGGAATTTTCACATGTCCTGGATGTGGCCAAAAAAAAAAAATGTATGTCATTTTCAAAAGGACACTGTGTTTTAATTCAAAATAATACAGTCTTTTAAAAAAATTTCTTCTCATTATTTTCATTTTTCAGGTAATCTCTGTGCTTTCAAGAGTTCAAAGACTGTGAAAGTCATATGAAAGGTGCAAAAGAAATTACCCAGTGCTCCTCCCTCTTGGCAGGTCTTCTCTCTCAAGGGGTGCACGTCAGAGAATTCCATTAGTGGACGACAAGGAGCAGTCTACTTAGGGTGATGTTGTTTCCCTATCTGGTGACACTTTTCTGTGGCATTTTTCAGGCTATCTTGTTTGACACTTCAAACGGCTGCCAGGTCCTTCCCTCTGTAAACAAGGCTGTCACTCTCAGAGCGCTCCCTTACCCCAGGTAGGGAATGGAGGTTAATGACTTGGGAATGGAAAACAGAACAACCATCAAAAGGACTTTTAATACTAGGAGAATTATAGGAGAATAATGGAATCAAATAAAATAAGAATATAAATAGACCGTATTACAGGCTGCGTTTGTTAAAAGGGTTCATATCAGTCGAACTTTTGTGTTACCTGGGAAGAGAAATAAGAAGAAATAAAATAGATTGAAAATGGTTACCCTTGAGAAGCTATTTCCGAGTTTTTGGCAGGATTCCCCTGTGGCTGCTGGTGCCCGTATAATGTGTCTCATTCCTCCTTTTCTTTTTTTTACTTCAATTCTGCTTTACAAGTAAGACTTCTGATAGTCCTTCCCCCCAACCTTAGAGTACCTTTCATTTATCATTTGGTTTAGTGGTTAAAGAAATGAGACCAGCAAGCCTCTGCATCTGGGGAAATGCTGACATTTTTAGGCTTCTAAGAGGTGGCCTTTTAAGGTCAAACACTCTAAGAGGAATCAAGAGCATTGGTGGGGGAGGGGCAGTTCTCATTGAATCTGAATCAGAAGGTATTGGAGACAGGAATTAGAAGAGTAGAAAAGGACTTTTAAGAAAGAAACAACTATATACACATACACGTTCACATATCTGTGGCTGGTGGAGATACAGATATGGTAATTTTGCATTCTTGTGTTCCATAGATTTTTTTAAAATTAATTTTATTGGGGAGTTCCTGTCGTGGTTCAGCAGTTTAAGAACCTGATTAGTATCCATGAAGATGCAGGCCTCGCTCAGCGGGTTAAGGATCCACTGTTTCTGTGGCTGTGGCATAGTTTGGCAGCAGCAGTTCCAATTAGACCCTTAGTCTGGGAACTTCCATATGCCACAGGTGCAGCTGTAAAAAGAAAAAAAAGAGTCAGATATTTGCGAGCAGTTAAACCACTGGAATCTGTCATATTCACGATACTCCTCACCTTAAAAAAATAAGAACTTTGTATCTCAATAAATCACATACCATGTAATTCATCCATCTAAAGTGTACAATTTAATGGTTTTTAGTACATGCATAGAGTTGTGCAACCATCATCACAATCAATGAAGATTTTCATCCTCCAAAAAGAGACTTCATCTCCCACCCTGACCTAGCCATAGGCAATGAGGAATCTGCTTTCTATCTGCACAGTTTTGCCTGTTCTGGGCATTTCTTACAAATCAAATCATACAATAGGTGTTAGTGACTAGCTACTTTCAGTTCGCATATTTTCAAAGTTTTTCTACATCAGAATATTGAGTATTGATACTTCACTCTTTTTATTACTAATAATATTCCACCGTGTGAATACACCACATTCTCTCTATCCATTCAATAGTTGATGACCACGTGTGTTGTTTCTATTTTTTGGCTGTTATGAATAATGCTGCTATGAACACTCATGTATAAATTTTTGTGTGGACATATGTTTTCATTTCTCCTGGGTATACACTTAGGAGTGAAATTTTTGTTTCATACAGTAACTCTGTGTTTAACATTTTGAGGAACAGCCACACTCTTTCCCAAAGCAGCTGCATCATTTTACATTCCTCCCAGCATTGCATGAGGGCTCCAATTTCTCTATATTCTTGCCAGCTGTCTCTGTTTGTTTATTATTATTATTATTATTATTATTATAGCCAACCTGGTGGGTGTGAAGCGGTATCTCATTCCTAATGGCTAATAATGTTGAGCATCTTTTCTTGTGTTTATTGGCCATTTGCATATCTTCTTTGGAGACATCTCTATTGAAATCCTCTACCCATTTTAAACTGGGTTATTTGCATTTTTGTTGTTCAGTTGTAAGAGTTCTTTATATACCCTTGGTACACATCTCTTATAAAACTTGGTGTCTTCTGGTGATGTAAGACGTAAAGTTAAGGTTCCATATCATGTGCTGTCTTGACCCTGGAAAAACTAGAAGAACCTCGAATGGCTTAACTCCCCCTCAGCTCCATGAACAAGATCCCCTAGCCAAACAACCTTCTTTGTCAAAGGGGCCAAGTGTGGTCCTGTTTATTATTGAGTAGTGGGCTTTAGTGTTCTGCCAACCCATGGAATTATTCAGAAAAAGCTAATCACATCCTTTCTTGGAAACCAGAAGGCATCTGCCCTCTTGCTGGCACAAGATTTCTCTCCACAGCCTCAGCTGCTCCTCTCTGTTCCTCCATACAACCCTGTGTTTATCTACAAGGCACAGTTTCCTCCTCCCTGGGCTGCGTATGTGAGTGTCAGCTGCTGTCCATTTTATCTGCTTGTGTCCAGTGTTGCACGTTCAGTCATCCTTGTAACTCCTAGGTGGAATCCATCCCTCACCAGCCATGCAAAGAGGAAGCAAAGTATATATATGATTTGCAAGTATGTCTTCCTCTTCTGTATGTCATCTTTCATTTTCTTAGTGGTATGATTTGAAGGACAAAAATATTTAATTTGATGAAGTTTATTATTTGGTTCTGTTTTGGTTCTTATACCTTTGGTACTAAATCCAAGAAGGTTTTGCTTAACCCAAAGTCACAAATGTTTGCTTCCACATCTTCTCCTAAGGGGTCATAGTCATGGCTCTTACATTTAGACCTGTGTTCCTTTTGGAGTAAATTTTAGGGTGTGGAGTAAGGAATGGTTCCAATTTCCTTTTTTTTTAATTTTTGCATGTAAATATCCAGTTGTTCAGCGCCATTTGCTAAAAGGAGTTATTTTTCCCCATTGAATTATCTTTGTACCCCTGTCAAAAATTGCCCATTAGCTTTTGAATTGTTTTTCTGTATTTGGAAAAGTTTCTAATTTTGAGTCCACATCCTTAAAGTTTATAGCTGATTTTGAAGGTAAAATATAGCACATGTCCTAGGTTTTAGCATCAGATGCACCCATGAGAGATGCTGACATGGAGAGGGCAAGGTGAGCCAACAGGACCAGGGGTGGACTTTGTTGGCTGGTGCAATGGTGGCAGTGGCCACAGTGGGTTACTCTGGTCTTTGGTTGGATCATAGCTGTGAGGTTGTTCTTTAACAGGCCAATGCACCAGTTTCTGATGTTGTGCCCACCCCACCCCCCACCCCGGGCCTCGTCTCCAGGCCTCCCAACAAACACTTCCAAGTTTACCATATCATCTCTTGCTTTAGCAGGTTGTGTCAACTTCTGTTGCTTACAACCAGGAGTCTGACTAATATATAGGCTAAAGACAGATAAGGTAGAATTCCAAGTAATGAATTGCCATTTAATTTTGCAAAGAATATGGATCTGACAATTCCACTGGCTTTTGAGATGAGGGTGTAGAAAATGTTCTTACAAATAGCAGCATCTGTTGTACAACCTGGTACAACCCTGGGTATTCTGTCCCTGACTAAATGAAAGGCAAAATTGCACAGACGCTTCTGAACCTCATCTCTGACCAGATCTGCTCCATTCTTCTCCAGTCCCTGATTATGCTCCATCTGTAGTCAGGTCTGTAGAATGTTCCTGGACCAGGATGCCTGTTGGACTTGCATCTCTTCCTGAGGAACAGGACCTGCTGAATGTCTCTTACTCATCACATCTGAATTAGTCTCTTCACTGGCCCCTTAGGATCGAATCCCTTGCTCAGATAGCCTGCAAGGTGGAAGGTCAGACCTGCCCTACCCAGTTCAATCCATTCTCTGGATGCAAGGGCAGGTCCATTCTACATGGAGCAGAAATAAACTGTACCTCATGGGAACCATGACCCGGAGGAGGTAGACACCTGCATTTGAGGGGTGACAGCAGCCCTGCTAAGAGGGGGCGACCGAGCAGCCACAAGCTGCAAGCAGAATCTCCCCTCTTGCCTTCTCCTTGAGGGGGACCAAGTTCCACTCCAATTCCTTTCTCCTGGGAAAACTATTAGGTTCTAGACAGATGGCTTTACTTCTCCAGGAAGATACAAATCCTTAGGATGCAGAACCCACCATGTGCTAATGAATCCAAAGGTTTGGCCTTTTTAATGTCCTGAAAAAAGTGTAGATGGGGATTAAGCTAAATATAGGTCATCAAAATCCTCTATCCTCTAGAAATTCCATATTCCATATGTCCTATTTCTCTTCACCACAAAATTCACACTTTGGGGCTCTGGAGGCACTTACATTGACAATCTTAAGTGCTACAAAAAGTGACCCAGAGATGAGTTGGGGTGGTGGGGTTGGAGGTGGAGAGGGGTTACCCCAAGGACCTCCTGAAGCTGCCAGCACGGTCCCCTTTAGCTGCCACAGTGGAGCTGGGTGGTGCAGCACCAATGGTTCCCAATATGGAGATATATTGCGTGGTTCTCTATCCCTCCTGGAGAATTGAATTCGACTGTCATTTTCTTTTCGCTTCATAGACGAGCAGCTTAAATCTTTGCCTATGTTGTTAAAAACTAGAATCAGTGTGAACAGTGTCATTGGGAAAAGTTAGACATTTTTGGGAGCGTGAACCAAGAAAAATAGATTGGTAAAAGTAACGTGAAATGGTCTCTATCAAAGTCATTATGTTTGATCGGTTTTTCTAAGGCATTAACCTCAGAGGTGTCTGTGAGAGATGCTTTCAAGATACAGTGCTCTTATAAAAAAGACAGCAAAGTCAGTGGGCTAAAAAATAGACCAGGACCTGGAGGACCCCATTTGAAATTCCATTTTCCTACTCAATCTCTGAGGTACAGTGGCAAAGTCACTTATGCCATGGCTGCTTCTGTTTTGCTACCTGTAAGTGGGAACAGTAGTATCTTATATAGTTTAATAGCTGATAATTTCTTCATATTACAGAAGCGTTATACATTTATTCAGGGGAAAAATGTAGATGGGCAAGAAGAATGCCAAATTCATGTTCAATCCACTTTTCATAGTCCAGAGGAAATAATTAATTCTCTCTGGTGCATATCTTTTGAGATCTACAGATTATCTTTTCTGCATCCCAAGTTTTGAGAACCATTCCTTAGCAATGACGGATGAACATTGAAAATTCAATCAAATTTCACCCCATCTCAATCCATCAACTCTTTCTTCTTGAAGTAAAGCAAGGTCAGTCATGCCAAAAAGATCAATAAAATTGGGGTAAGAAATATATTCATGTTACATCACGAAGTTGTGCATTTGTACCACCTGAAGCAGGTAAATTTTCAAATGTAAGTACACAGGCCCAGGGCAACCAAATCAGCAAGTGGGATCTCGTGGAACCCTGTGGAAAGTCTCCAAAGTGTTCTCAGTCAATGGTGTGAGTGAAAGTCATACTCATTTATTCAACAATGCAGGGATACAGCAAGCTCCCCTGCTGATAGACAAGCCCTCCTAAGGTGGGTTCAGAGACTGAGAAAGACCTTGACCTCCGTGTGTGATGCTGTCTAGGCCAGCCCATGATGACCACAGTGACCCAGTGACTACACCAGGCTGGCCAGTTGGTTTAAGCCTTTGTGGCTTTCATGAAATTGTGCATCTTCCGACCTGGCCTGGGACCCTGAAGGCCTCAGTGGGTTTGTTTGTTTGTTTGTTTGTTTGTAAGGGTCTTTGTGGTGAGATCAGTGGGTCCTCTACCCTCTTACCTTGGGAGGGGGTGAGGTCTGGATTTCTGAGGTGGCTCCTTTCAGTTATATGGACGGCCCACAAACTGGGAACCTATTACCTGGGAAGAGGCATGGGAGGGAAATTTTACACAGAATACCTTGTGCATTTGAGTGTTATACCATGCACAAATGTTACCATTCCACAAACAAATAAAATTTAACACTTAAAAAGTTTAAAAAGATAAACGGCAGTAAAAAATAATATGGACTTGGAGAATAGACTTGTGGTTGCCAAGGGGGAGGGGGAGGGAGTGGGATGGATTGGGAGCTTGGCGTTAATAGATGCAAATAGACTAGTGTCTTTGGAATGGATAGACAATGAGATCTTGCTGTGTAGCACTGGGAACTGTATCTAGTCACTTATGAGGGAGCATGATAATGTGTGAAAAAAGAATGTTTACATGTATGTGTAACAACTGGGTCATCATGCTATACAGTAGAAAATTGACAGAACACTGTAAACCAGCTATAATGGAAAGAATAAAAATTGTTATATTAAGAACAAAATCTGGCATTTCAAGTGGAGGTTAAATTGCTATATAGCGTTGTACTTCCCTCTCCACCTTGGCAACCACAAGTCTGTTCTCCATGTCTGTGAGTTTGTTTCTGTTCTGCAGATATGTTCATTTGTGCCATATGTTAGATTCCACATATAAATGCTATCATATGATATTTACCTTTCTCTTTCTGACTTACTAATATTTTCCACAAGGCACTATGAAACAGACGCTGTCCTGGGAACCTGGCTCAATTTTAACATCTAGTAATATTAGTGATCCTTTTATAAGTTTCTCATAAACTTCTCCTAAGAAGCAGTAGAGCAGGTGGTAAAGCTTAGTGATTTGAAGCCAGCACGTCTTGGTATGCTTACTGTCTCTGTGACTTTGGGAAAATAACTCACCAGCATTAAAAGCATGTAACAACATGGACTCTTTTGTGTGTGTGTGAGAATTCAGGAAGATAATGTATGTAAAGGATTTAACACAAAACCTGGGACACAGGTAAGTGCCTAGTCATTCTTTCAAAACCATGTATTAAAAATCTCCTGTGTATCAGAAGCAGACCAGAACATGCACCAGAGGAGAGAGTCCTTGGTGCCTGTGTGTCCCTGGTGACCCAGCTGGGTGTAGTGGCCTGCTCTCCTGGCTATAGTGGCCTGCTCTCCTGGCTGTAGCCACATGGCCTCCATCCCTATACACCAGAGTGGCTGGTCTGCATTCTGGCAAGGATGGAGGACGAAGAGGTTGTCCAGATGAGGTGATGGAAGTCCCTAAGCTGCCTATCAACCTATGATGAACAAAGTGGTGACCATGAAACTTCAGAAAAGAGTCATTTTTACTTGTCTTCACAAACATTTGGAAGTGAAAGAAAATGTCTATGTTCACTGTAAGTCTCCCTACCAAACACAGAAGTCCCCCTAAAACCAAAAAATATTGAGATTGAAATACCTTAGAACATGACTATTTCCCCTGCAGGCAGCAGAGAGGAACTCAGAAACAAAAGAAGTCAATTCCAGTGCATCCCAGTCCAGCTGCTTAACTTCCAACATTCTGTCACTTCACACTCACCACACTTTTATTTTGTTCACATAATGACATAACATCATCTTTATATTATAAAAAAGAAAATGGACTTTTAAATTTTTTCTTATAGTTGATTTATAATGTTCTGTCAATTTCTGGTGTATAGCAAAGTGACCCGATTACACATTTATATACATTCTGTTTTCGCATTATCCTCCATCATGTTCCATCACAAGTAATTCGATATAGTTCCCTGTGCTGTACAGTAGGACCTCATTGCTTATCCACTCCAAATGCCTTAGTTTCATCTACTAATTTCAAACTCCCTGTTCATTCCACTCCCTCCCCTCCCCAGTGGCAACCACAAGTCTGTTCTCGAAGTCCATGAGTTTGTTTCTTTTGTGTAAATAGGTTCATTTGTGCTGTATATTAGATTCCACATATAAATGATATCATATGGTATTTGTCTTTCTCTTTCTGACTTACTTCACTTAATGAGAATCTCTAGTTGCATCCATGTTGCTGCAAATAGCATTATTTTGTTCTTTTTATGGCTAAGTAGTATTCCATTGTGTACATATACCACATCATCCTAATCCATTCATCTGTTGGACATTTAGGCTTTTTGCATGTCTTGACTATTGTTAATTGTCCTCAATGAACATAGGGGTGCATGTATCTCTTTCAGTGAAAGTTTTGTCTGGATAGATGGTCAGGATATGTAGTTCTATATTTAGTTTTCTGAGGTACCTCCATACTGTTAGCCATAGTTACACTCCCACCAACAGTGTAGGAGGGTTCCCTTTTCTCCACACCCTCTCCAGCATTTGTTATCTGTAGACTTGCTAATAATGGCCATTCTGACAAGTGTGAGGTGGTGCTTCATGGCAGTTTTGATTTGCATTTCTCTAATAATTAGTGATGTTGAGCATTTTTTCATGTGCCCATTGGCCATCCATATGTCTTTGGAGAAATGTTTATTCAGGTCTTCTGCCCATTTTTCAATGCAGTTGTTTGTTTGTTGATGAGTTGTATGAGTTGTTTGTATATTTTGGAGATTAAGCCCTTGTCAGTTGCATCGTTTGAAACTATTTTCTCTCATTCCATAGGTTGTCTTTTTGTTTGTTTTTATGGTTTCCTTTGCTGTGCAAAAGCCTTTAAGTTTGATTAGGTCCCATTGGTTTATTTGTTTCTATTTCTATTGCTTTGGGAGACTGACCTAAGAAAACATTTCTACAGTTGATGTCAGAGAGAAAACTGACATTTTGAAAAGGTAGCGCCTTACCCCAAATCAAAAGTTTGAGCAGACCAAGGATAGCAGTCAAAGTCTTTTGATATCTGAGCAAGTATTCTTTACATTTCATCCTCGTGGCAAATTGCCTTCTTAGAAAAAGCATCTGTTGTTTTTTTTTTTTGTTTGTTTTGTTTTTTTAAAAACTATTTTAAAGAGTCTTTTAAGTCTTCAGAAAATGCTTTAATAATGAATCAGTCTTTATCCTTTGGATAGGATAAATATTGCTCTGTGTGAGGTTAAATCAAAGATTAAGGAAAGAGTGTTCTGAGGATTTCTTTGCTCTGTAGTTTAAACCCATAGTTATAAGAATATATAAATTTGCTATAGCATAAATGCTATGCAGTTATCTCTGTAAAAATCAATCTAATGTTGGTTTTTTGAGCTACCCATGGACAATGTAAGCATTAAAACACTGACAAATGTTGCTTGGCCAGGATGAAAGCCTGGAGTGAAATGCTGGCAATTACAGAAGGATGGATGCCAAGGAAGAGGTGACAAAGGAGATCGGGAGCTGTTCTCTGGGCAGAAGTTGGCAGCCCGGCTGAGAGGACGGCCAGGCAATCATTATCTTAGTCAAGTTTTTTTTCTTTTGTTTCACCTCTTCTCCCACTCTCTGTAATATATGCATGTCCAACAACAAACACCCATAATCAGAACAGATTATCCCTAAAAGGTTTTTAAAAAATTCTTTCTTTGCCACAAGAATGCGCGCTAACCACGAAAATTTCCAGTAGGTTCAAAAGGGGCGGGGTGGGGAGATTCAGTATGACAGTCCTTATACACAGATTTTATTTTATTTTTTATTGGAATATAATTGATTTATAATAGCATGTTAGTTTCAGGCATACAGCACAGTGATTCAGTTATATGTATATATCTATTCTTTTTTTCAGAATCTTTTCCCTTATAGCTTATTACAAAATATTGAGTATAGTTTCCTGTGCTGTACACAGTCCTCATTGATTATCTGTTTTATAAATAGTAGTGTGTATATGCTAAACCCCAACTCTTATCCTTCCCCTCACCGCTTGTCCCTTATTCACAGATTTTAACATTTGTAATATGGATTGGAGGTATAGACAAATCTAGTGGAATTGCAGTCAAAGTAAAAATAAACACACTGTGGGAGTTCCCATCATGGCTCAGTGGGTTATGAACCTAACTAGTACCAGTGAGGATGAAGGTTCAATCTCTGGCCCCCTTCATTGGGTTAAGGATCCCACATTGCTGCAAGCTGTGGCATAGGTCACAGATACAGCTTGGATCTGGCGTTGCTGTGGCTGTGGTGTGGGCTGGCAGCCGCAGTTCCGATTTTACCCCTAGCTTGGGAACTTCCATATGCCACAGGTGCAGCCCTCAAAAGCCATAAAATAAAGTAAACACACTGTGAGGTTTAACCTGTTGACCATTATGTGAGGGGCATGGATTCTTCTTTAGCTCTTTTGGAGAAATACTGTCAGCGTGGCAAAGAACATAAAGATGAGGCAAAACAGGAAAATAATTGTCCCACATATTCCCTGGATATCCCTACATTATGTATGGACTGGGAAACAACTTCCCATTTTAAAATCCATCACAAAGTACCTAGAGGGAACTCAAATCCAGCTGAACTCTGTGATGGGAAGAAATTTTATAAGTGCAAGGAGAAAAACATCCATTAGGTATTATAGCTTCCAATATGCTTTTTTTTTTTTTTTTGGGGTCTTTTTAGGGCCACAGCTGTAGCATATGAAAGTTCCCAGGCTAGGGGTCAAATCAGAGCTGTAGCCACCAGCTTACACTACAGCCATAGCAACTCTGCAACCTACACCACAGCCATGGCAATGCCAGATCATTAACCCACTGAGTGAGGCCAGGGATCAAATCTGTGTCCTCATGGATACTAGTCAGATTCCTTTTGCTGAGCCACAACTGGAACTTCCCAATAAGCTTTTTCAGAGAAGGAAAGCTCTGTGTCAATTAAACGTTTCTTCACAGATATATCATTAATAGTTGCCAGGAACGGTGGTTCCTAAAATGGTCAAGCAAATTTCATTATTCACAAAAACAAGGAAGACTTTATTTGTCTAGATGCCATAGTTTTTGGTAAAAACACACACACATAAGCATATACACAAACCCACTACCACCCTACCTCCAACTTTATTACTCTGTCTGTCTGGCTATCTATCTTTTTATCTATCTACCTACCTAATCTTTATCTTAAACAACCTCTGTGGCAAGGTTGGTATCTGAAAACAGTGGTCCAGAGCATTAGACTATCAACCCACATTGGAAAACCTGATTTCATAAGATGGCTGGAGTTAAAAGG
Source organism: Sus scrofa (assembly GCF_054392235.1). Classification (NCBI taxonomy): domain Eukaryota; kingdom Metazoa; phylum Chordata; class Mammalia; order Artiodactyla; family Suidae; genus Sus; species Sus scrofa. The sequence continues at coordinate 36,739,680 of NC_139389.1, read as the reverse complement.
AAGTTTTGGAGGGTAAATCTCAGTGAGCTAGACTGTTGGCCTAAAAGTGGAAGTCAGTCAGCTTTGGCTGCATAAAAACCACCATAAATCTCATTAGCTCAAAATAACCTGGTTTACTTCTGATCTCGGCTCCATGTCAGGGGGTCCCTGTGTCTCTCTTTTACTAGCTGGACCATCTTCTCAGGTGATGATGGAGGCCAGAAAGAACAAGCCCAGCCACAGGAGCACACTTGAGATCTCTAAGTGAGTCAAATTGGCAAACATCAAATCTGCTAATGATGGAATCTGACCAAGGTGAGTCACATGACTCAGCTGAACACTAATGAAGCTGGATAGCCACCTACACGTCCCAGGAAGTAGGGGAAGAGGCTGAAGTTTCCTGCACAATAATCCAAATTATGGCAATTACAAAACCTCACTTTTGCCTGGAGCATAAATAGCCTGGAGAAGAGCAGGGCAGCCATGGAACCCCTGGGTGCCTGGTGCTGCTCTGCAGACTGCCTCACCTCCAGGACAAGCCAAGGATGCAGCACACAGAAGTGGCCACTTCCTAGCATCTTTGTCTGGCCTTGTGAGGGCCCAGAGCATGTTTTGGATGGATTTGAATTCTCTTCCCCCTGAGGCCTTAAGAAGGGCTGAGAATAAGTGATGTCAACTTCTGTTGAGACAACCATTCACCTCAATATTATTATCTTGCTGGGCAGCTAACTTTGGTATTTCTGCTTTACTTTTTTTTTTTTTAATGTTGCATTTTATTCTTTATTCTTTGAAGAAAATGGAGGTACTAATTCCAATAACAGCAGCAGGAATGACATACATTTAAAAATAACTTAGGAGTTCCCTTTGTGGCTCAGTGGTAATGAACCCAAGTATCCATTAGGACGTGGGTTCAATCCCTGGTGTCAATCAGTGGGTTAAGGGTACGGTACTGCTGTGAGTTGTGGTGTAGGTCTTGGGCATGGCTTGGATTGCTGTGTCTGTGGTGTAGGGCAGTGGCTATGGCTCTGATTCAACCCCTAGTCTGGGAACTTCCATATGCTGCAAGTGTGGCCCTAAAAAGACAAAAAGAAAAAAAACTTATTAATGATAGGCATAAGTTAGCATTCTGATTATGCTGTAAATTATTTCTTAAAGTGGTAGAGTGTATATATTTTAAAAACTATGTATACTAATTATGTATACCACATTGGGTAATGTGGTATCCAGGATTAGATTCTGAAACAATGAAAAGACTTTATCAGAAAGTGAGTAAAATCCAAATAGAGTCTTCAGGTTGGTTAATGGTAATAGAGTGATGTTAATTTTTCACTCTGACGAACGTGTCCTAGTTATATAAGACGTTAGCATTAAGGAAAATGGAGTGAAGGGAACGTGGGAACTCTTTGTAAACATTTCTGTAGATGTAAAATAGTTTCAAAAAATCTAAAATATGTTAAAATTATGTACGCAGGTAAAAGTGCGTACATTTCCCCCCTGTGGAAAATAAAAACTATTGCTTTATTTATTGATTTTTGGCCATGCTCACAGTCAGGAATTGAACCTATACCACAGCAGCAAGCCCAGCCACAGCAGTGACAACATCAGATCCTTATCCCTCTGAGCCACCAGGGAACTCCTGCTGCTTTACTTTGAATGTGCTTCTGTCCATGCAATTACATTGGATGTTTTGGGGATGAAAGGGGTCTTACTGAACGCTCCACGTTTCACATTGTACAGTGCCGGGAGAAGGAGAAATTAAGAGATTGCTATGTCAGTTCTGAGCTGGTACTTTCTTTGGCTCTTTTCCTGGTCTGTAAAATGGAGACTGGATTCCAGCCCCTAGAGCTGTGCCTGACACACAGCAGATGCTCAGTAGAAACATCCTGGGTGCATGAATAATCCCTGTTCACCAATTTTAGGTTCTAAAGATCTATAATAAAGTTGACTTAAGGCAGAGCAAAAAGTGGTTGAATTTTTTGGAATAAAATGAGTTAAACATTATTTCCAACAATACATCATCAGATTTCATATCCTTCCTTCCCAGAAAAATAGTCATTTGAAACAAAGGAAATCTTATTTGCCATGTGGAACGCTAGATGTAAGTAGGTTTTCCTCTCGAAGTAACTTGTGATTTCTAGTTAGCCGTGAAAACAAAATCTACTCAGGCAGACATCTTTCCAAATTCATTGTGCTGACAAAACCCCAACCGTATACACCATTTGGTACATGAGTCTGCCCGATGACTTACAGCTTCTATCTGATAACGCAACAGACCTGTTGGATATTGAATAACTTTCATGGGTTCCCCTTCGCTCTCGAGGATGAAAATTCCTGTATCAACCAAAACCACATTTACCACTGAAACACAGGAATATTCTTTGTTGTTTTTTTCCCCCAAAACAAATTGTCTGTGAACCTAATTTTGCAATAAAAACTTGACTCTATGTAAACATCTTGGTTGATTGAAAAAGTAGGAGGGGAGTTCCCGTCGTGGCGCAGTGGTTAACGAATCCGACTAGGAACCATGAGGTTACAGGTTCGGTCCCTGCCCTTGCTCAGTGGGTTGACGATCCAGCGTTGCCGTGAGCTGTGGTGTAGGTTGCAGACGCGGCTCGGATCCCGTGTTGCTGTGGCTCTGGCGTAGGCCGGTGGCTACAGCTCCGATTCAACCCCTAGCCTGGGAACCTCCATATGCCGCGGGAGCGGCCCAAGAAATAGCAACAATAACAACAACAACAATAACAACAACAACAAAAAGACAAAAGACAAAAAAAAAAAAAAGAAAAAGAAAAAGAAAAAGTAGGAGGGATGGTTGAAACCAGACCATTGCTATGCTTTCTGAGGGAATCCTGGAGGATGAGCTAAGGGGCTTTGGTCACTGTTCTTATTCCCCTGCCACCAACTTACCCTGGGAAACATTTCTTTCATTCCTATAAGAGGCCGTGAAGAGGTCTGAAGCCATGAGGAGGATGCAGTTTCCACCATGTTTCCCGCTAGCCTTGCTGCCTGCAGAAAACAGCCCAGCAATTTCCTGGACACCCAGAGGACACCTTTAGTTGTCCTCAGCTGGATGTAGAGCCTGGGATCTGGAATCAGAGCTGTCTGTGTTTAAATCTGGACTCTGCCCCCTCGGCAGCTTGCTTAACATTTTTGTGGCTCAATGTCTTCATCTCTAAGGTGGAAGTGAGACTTGCCCTTGGGAAGATTAAATGAGTTGCTATACATAAAGGGTTTACAGTAGTGTGTGGTATCCATAGGCACCGTGTAGTTACTTGGTGCCATTATTATGTCCGTAGCATCTTTTCTGGTTTATTGTTTCCACTCTGTTGTTTGAGTCTGGATACCACTCAAGTTCTTTGACTTCTTTCCTTTTGCCTTCTCACTTTTCATCCATTTTTAGAAACATCTATTCAACATTGGAAAAGAAAAAAAAAAAAAATCACCCGTCTTTAATAAAAGCAATTCATCATGCAGGGAGGAATTTCTAAGCTGTTTGGAGCAGTTATTCTCTCTCTCCAGCTTTGTTGTGTTTTATGTTTTCCTTTGGGCAGAAGACTCATTTTGAAATTGTAAAGAGTTGTGAAGCTCTGGTCTTGCATCAGAATGATTTCTGCTGCATCCAATTTGCATGTTGAAAGTCATCTTTCCAGAGACACAAAGCCATCATTTGGGGAAAATAGTCACTTCTCCAATGTCAGTAAAGGATTTCCTGCAGCAAGAATGAAAGACAAGCTTAAAAGATGCATCTGATAAGAAACTAAAAATGATTAGATTTTATTTATAATGGAATTCACAATGTATTAGGCACCTTTGGGGCATCATCGTGTTCTTTTCATTAGTTTCTCTTATGTGTTCTGTTGTCTTTCATTAAGATATCCCATCTCTCTTTCTGGGGAATCAAAGCAGGGCTTTAAACTTCCAGGGCGCATCAATAAGCCACATGCTGTACAGAGAACTCATATTATTGGGTGTGAGGGCAGATTGGGACAAAAAATATTTTAAAAATTGGGGTGCTGTACGTGAGGTCAAAGTTGTGCCTCAGAACGCAAATGGGTTATTTGACAAGTGTCCTAGATAGCTTATTAGAATATAGTACAGATTGCCCAGACATTTTGCTAAAGAGAATTGTTTGTCTCCCTTGCCAAAATAAATCACTTTGAGACAATAAGTATGTCCCTAAAATATCCATTACAAGCCAGCCCATGACCTTTGATATGCGGCAGAAAGAATTGATGTCTATAAAAAACATTTCAGTTGGGCTTCTGTGTTTAAAAACAGAGGCTAAATGAGGGTGGCTGTGGGGTGGCAGCAGGTCAAGAGTGTATATTTTTCAGGACACTTCAGTGTTTAAAGATTTTTAAAGGAATCCAGTTGGAAAAGAACCCAAATGCGAATATTATCCCCATGAGACTGATGGAATGCAGAAACGTTGCTGTTCTAGTTGCTGAAACTCACGGAATCTGTCCACTGGTGTCAATAGAAATGCAGAGACAAAGTTTGGGGTGAAGGAGAAAAAGTAGCTTTTATTGCTTTGCCAGGCAAAGGAGGGTCACAGCAGGCTAACGCCTTAACATCTGTGCCCCCTATTGAGAAGTATTTCTGGGAGTTTTATAATAAGAAAGGAGAAAAACAAGTTTCCGGATGAGAATCAGGGTTGAGGGCAAATCCTCATTCTTATTTCTTTGGGGGAATCTTCAGTCAAAGGTTGGTGCCAGGAGATCTCCAACCAGCATGACCCAGGTGATCTTCTGGGTTATCGTGTTTTGATCTTTCCTAAAAATAAAAATACTTGCGAAAAGGGCATATTGATCAGAGATTAGGGCAGTTGAGAAAAGTCCTCAAAAGTCATCATGTGCTTATCATCTTTGACCCACAGGCAGTTGTGCTCAGGGTGCCTAATCTGTAGCTTATGGGTGGATTATGTTTAGGGTGCAATTAAGCCAGGGAGAAGCACAAGGAAGGGCTCTAAGCTATTTTATTTTAAAGTAGTCATTTCTAAAAGAAGTATAAGGAATAGAACTTTTCTCTTAGGTGTAGGAGGTGCCTGCATCATTCTTATATCCACTGATTCCTTAAACTTAGAATGGAAGCAGAAAAATGTAGACGGAGTCTTACAACTACTGGGCACAATTCTTGTGACAGTTCACATCTCTGTGAATGCAAATGCAGAGGGTGAGAAAAGCAACTCTCTATTCTTGGGGAACATTTAAAACTAGCTGCCTTTTTTCCTCCGTGTTCACAGCCAGACCCTAGTCACCTTTCCTTTGGGCTATGACAGAGCCGCTGTCAGCCTCCCTGCACCTCCTTCCTCTCAGAGCAGCACAAACAACCTTTTTCTCCCAAGGGCCATTTTGACCATGTCCTTCCTCTTTATTTGAATCCAGATTTGCCTCTCAATTGCTTATGTTTTTTAGGTCAGGGGAAAAACTACCAGGCTTATTTTTAAAAATTTAAAAACCATCATAAATCATGAATAGTCAAACAAGAGTAAACTACAAAATTAAATTCCCCATAATCCCTAAACTGTTTCTAATATTGGTGTGTACGTGTGTGTTCTACCTATTGCTGTGTATCAACAACAACAGCAAAACACTAAAACTTAGTAGCTTAAAAACAATCTCTTGCAACTTTGTGGGTGGGGAATTTGGGCAGATTTCGGCTGGGAAATTCTGCTCCCTGGCGTGCTGGTGAGGTCTCTTGGCTGTGTTTAACCAGCATGTCTGGAGGGTGCAAGTCTTTTTCCCTCACATGCCTGCAGTTTGGACCCTTCTCCTGTGGTCTCTTCAGCAGGTAACTAGAATCCTTACCTGGCGGATCGGAAGCAGGAGATAGAGGGTCCCAAGATGAGCAAATGGAATCTGTTCCCTGTGGACAGAGAACTTCAGGATAAAAGCTGTGTCCTGCTTGGATAAAAGACAGAGTCCACCTATATCTCATTCTTGAGGTCAAGGAGACCTCCAGAAATGCACACTGACAGGTTCCTCAGGGGTCAGAGGAGGGGGCACACAGACCAAAGCACATCCTGTCAACTTCCCGGAGACCCTGGGGCTACAATCTATGCTGCCTAAAAGATGTGCTGGCACACAGGGGAGGCCCTGAGTCAGACCAAGGCCAGACGAAGCAAGGTGATTGGCCAGAGGAAGCCCCGAAGGACCGCCCCGTACAAGTGATTTAAGTGACTCCAAAGTCTTGTTGCTCTCTTCTTCTCTTGTGCTTTCTCTGTCTCTCTGTCTCTCCGTCTCTGTCTCTCTCTGCACCTCCTACCCCAGCCTGCCCGTGCTTTCTACACTCCTATCGTCTCTCTCTTCTCTCTTAATAAACACTTATTTGCCTCATTACCCTCCATCTCTTTGCAGAAGTCTTTCTCCATGGAGACAAGTTCTGGGGACTGACATCGGGTGGTTAGGGTTCAGTGTTCTCACTCTACAGCCACCCAAGAGCAGCTCCAGGCTCCGGGAGCAATTCCCCGAGATGCCAGTAGAAGCTGCTGGTCTAGGGGTGAGGAAACGCATGGTGTCACTTCTGTTGTACTTACTGTATTTGTCAAAGCAGAGTCTGCCCAGATTCTTAGGGATGCAGGACAGAATCGTGGCCTCTTTAATCTGCTAAACTCCACCTTTTGGTCACAAATTCTTTACGTTCCTCTTATATGCAAAATACCCCATCTAAGATCCCCAAATCTCATCCCATCATATCAGGGGTGGCACAATTTGGCTCACTGCTATTTGCCCACAGCAGGATTTATGGGAACGTGGCCTTGTCTGTTGTGTCATTTGTGTCATCTGGTCTGGCAGCTTTTAGGCTACAATAGCAGAGATGAGTAGTTGAGACTCAGCCCTCAGGGCCTGCAAGCCTGGAGTGGTGACTGTCTGGCCAGTCTGTGCTGTCAGCACAAAGTCTAAGATCTCATCTTCTAAGTTAGGGCAATGTGCGCAGGAGGCTCCTTAATTGGCAGTTCCTTTCTTTCTTTCCCTTCCTCTCTTCCTTCCTTCCTTCTTTGTCTTTTTAGGGCCACACCTGCAGCTTATGGAGGTTCCCAGGCTAGGGAGCCTATACCGAAGCCAGAGCAACGCTGGATCTGAGCCACGTCCATGACCTATGCTTGTGGCAATGCCAAATCTGTAACCCACTGAGTGAGGCCAGGGATTGAACCTGAATCCTCATGAATACTAGTGAAATTCTTAACTGTCTTGGCCACAATGGAAATTCTTGAATAATTCTTTTAAAAACGCACATATCCTTTCTCATATGTTGACATGGGATGCTAGAAGCAAGCTGACCATGCCCACATTCTGCCTGGCAAGGCTCACAGCAGATCTTTCTGTTTTAGGCATCCTTTCTGTTTTCCACATGACCTCAGGTATCAGCCTTGCCAGACTCCCCTGTTAGATACTGTCCCTTCTTCACTCCGTCAAACCTTACCAGGGGTCTCCTGGGTCCTTGACCTTCTGTCTGTTGCCCAGTCCCAAAGCCAATGGCACATAGTTTACATTTTTGTTATGGCTGCATCCCACATCCAGATACTAGGTTCTCATATACCTTCTATATTTAATGCCCAGTCACTGACATTTTCACCAGTTTACCTTTCTCTTTCCCCAACTTGATATACTCTCCATGGCACACATATACATTATAAACATTACCCTTTCTCAACATTCTTTCTCCTGGTTTTCTGCTACCATGACCAGAGTTTTGAATATTCTGATGAAGTTGTGTATGTTAGAGAATGCTTAAGTCAAATTAAATTGTTTACACTGAAACTATTCCCTAGGATTGCTTTCTTCAATCGTGCTGCAACTTGACAGAAAAAAAAAAAGTGAAAAACAAATGGAAATTAAAATAAAAGACAAGAGAAAGGTCACAGGTGGCTTCCTTTTATCTTTGGTTTAGTTTACATAATACTTAGAAGTGCTTGGTTGTCATATAGATCAAGAGAACAGAATAGCCCAGAAATAAACCCAGGTACTTATGGGCAATTAATCTACCACAAACAAGGCAAGAATATACAATGAAGAGAAGACAGTCTATTCAATAAATGGTGCTGGGAAAACTGGAGAGCTGCATGTGGAAGAATGAAATTAGAACATTTTTTCGCATCATATACAAAAATAAACTAAAAATGGACTAAAGACTGGAAACCATAATACTCCTAGAAGAAAACATAGGTGGTATACGCTTTGACATAGGTCAGCAATGTTGTCTCCTCAAGCAAGGGAAAGAAAACCAAAAATAAACAAGTGGGACCTAATTAAACTTAAAAGCTTTTGCACAGCCAAGGAAACCATTGACAAAATGGAAAAACAACCTACCAAATGGGAAAAAAATATTTTCAAATGATATTCTGATAAAGGGTTAATATCCAAAATATAAAAACAGCTCATACAACTGCATGTCAAAAAGACAAACAACCCAATTAAAAAATGGGCAGAAGACCTGAATAGATATTTTTCTGAAGAAAACATACAAATGGCCAACAGGCACAGAAAAGATGCTCAACATTGCTAGTCACCAGGGAAATGCAAACAAAACCATAATGAGATAATTACCACACACCTGTCAGAAGGGCCATCATTAAAAAGACCACAAAGAGGGGTTCCTGGAGGCTCCGTGGGTTGAGGACCTGGTGTTGTCACTGCTATGGCTCTGGTTATTGTGGTGGTGAGGGTTTAATCCCTGGCCCAGGAACTTCTGCATGCCATGAGCGTGGTGAAAAATATAACAACAATAATGCAGATAAACAATGCACAGAGGAGGCCAAAGGGCAAGAATTTTTTTGTGTAAATTTTTCTTGTCTTGACATAAAGTATGGTTTTTATTTTGCACCTGTGTTAAGAGTGAAATGCTAAAGGAAGGCCTCCCTGGCAGTTACAGAAACTCTTGCGTGTGGTGCTTTTTACCTCATGATTCAAGTTGTCTGGTATCAAGGGTTTGAGTGACAAGGGGTTAGTGCTCCTCCATCTGAACACTGCTGAAAGTTTGAGTGTCACATGTTGGTAACCAGGGCAGGACCAGGACAGTCTCTATTTGGTCAGGCAAACGTGTTCTCCCTCCCCCTCAACCACAATACCCATTACATCAGGGATGGCCCCATTCTAGAGCCTCATAAACTGGTTTTGAATGTTCCCAGTCATCATTCCTAACAGTGAAATATTATCTACTAGGTACAGGAGCTCTGGAGAGCTCTCACAGCTGTAATTAAATATACATAAAAGGCAAGTAACACTTTCCGCTCAAGTCGCATGCTGGTTTATTTTATCAAGCATTCACACAGGTTCTCCCGATTGGTGATTAAAAGGGAATTAGTTTGGGTTTCCTCCTTCTGGGATGTCAATCACATTTCTTAGCTGTCTCTGAGCTTGCCTTGGGGCACAGGCTCCAAGGTGCTAGATCCAATTTAAAATTCCAGGTTGAGCTTTACATATTGAATGTGCACATTTGGTTTTGGATTCTTGAGTTTAGCCTGGGGCATCTTCTCTAATTAATCATCCCATGGGTTTAGAAATCTTATGCCCCATCCTTTCTGATTTGGCAAAGGCAGTAGAGAAGATCTTAGTCTGAGGAAAATCCTTATCTGATGTGTCACCTCTTAGGGATTCTAAGATTTAAAAGCATTTTCTTTTCAAAGGTAGTGGCTTTGCACAGGGAACTCTATTCAATATTCTGTAATAACTTATATGGGAAAAGAATCTGAAAAAGAATGGATACATGTATATGTATAACTGAATCACTGTGCTGCACACCAGAAACTAACACAACATTGTAAATCAACTATAGTCCAATAAAATTTTTAAAAATGTAGTGTCTTTATCAAGCTAAAAGGATGGGATGTTTGCAAATACCCATTCACCAACACTGGCTGACAGAAAGCTTGATACAGTAAAGGAAAGGAATGGCTATTTAATAGTTCTTTTATTTTCCATTCAGATCACACACACTTTTACTGAAAGAGGCCTCGCAGCATGGAGTCTGATATTATAGCAGTGGTTTCAAGAAGCAATAATTGAATACTCCTCATTAAACTGGTTCATAAAAGAATCCTATTAAAACCAATACAAATAATAAACCTTGAAAACACTGCTTTAAATTCCAGGAGGGTGGTGAAGAGATGCTACAGTAATAGTCTTCCCGTTTGTACGGTAATTTTTGAAAATTTTGGGTGCTGAATTTTTCTAAGTCGAACAAGCACCTCCCTACTGAAGAAAAGAGACAGGGAATATTTTATTTTATTTATTAAATGATTTTAATTTTTTTCCATTATTGCTGGTTTACAGTGTTCTGCCAATTTTCTACTCTACAGCAAGGTGACCAGTCACACAAACATATATACATTCTTTTTTCTCACATTATCATGCTCCATCATAAGTGACTAGATATAGTTCCCAGTGTTATGCAGCAGGATCTCATTGCTTATCCATTCCAAAGACAATAATTTGCATCTATTAATCCCAAATTCCCAGTTCATCCCACTCCCTCCCCCTCCCCCTTGGCAACAGCAAGTCTATTCTCCACGTCCATGATTTTCTTCTCAACACAGGGAATATTTTATATGTGTACAATCCAAGCCTATGCCTTTTATAGTCAGTCTTTTCCAAGAATTTATCCCTAATCGTGTCAGAATACCCAACCAAAAGGCTGATTATCTTTAATCACTTAATTAATAGGTAATTCTCACAAAGAGGCTGGACACCTGAACCCACCTAGTCCTCTTTGCATGAGCCAACCCAGCTGGCTCCCTATGCTCATTTCACTAAATGAGACTTGGGCCAGACTCCAGGTTTTAGCAAATAATGGTGAATGTATCCAATGTAAAAAAAGAAAAATGAAAAAGTTATTTTTTTGTTCCCCTTTAAATCACAGAGGTGGCTGTAGAAGGCCCTAAATGTGCACGGCACAGGGCTCCCCTCGCCACCCTAGATGGTGCTGTGCCCCATCCTCCACCCTCCCCATCAGCCTTTACCCTGCCCTGCCCACACCCCTCCTCCTGGGCTTCCCGCCGCATTGCTCATGATGGTCTTTCTCAACAGGCTCCCCTTATGTTCCTTTACATCTCAGTGTTCCCCCGAACTTCTTCCTCACTCAGGTTTCAGACCTGTTTATGATCTGGCCTCTGGAGAAGACAAAAATCACATGGATAGGCATTTGTGCCTGAGCAAAGGGCGACTAATGCAATGCTCCACCACAGAGCTAAGAGAGTTAGGACAATAGGTCTTAGATGTTTACACACTCTAGTTCAATGGTTTCTTGTTTTTTTTTGTCTTGAAATGTGTAAGGGACCTTGTTAGCTAAGTGCTTTTTGTTTTACTTTTATAATCATTTTGTTTCACAAGTTTGTGTGCCTGACACACAGTGAGGCAAACAAACTAAAATGTCAGAGTTTAGAGCATAGAAAGGTTTATTACAGGGCCAAACAAGGAGAACGGGTGGCTGGTGATCAACTCCCCCCAACCTGAAGTCCCCAATGGTTTGGGGGGAGAAGTTTTTAATAGGCAGGATTTGGGGTGAGGGCTGCAGGGTGCATCCCTATCCCCCCCCCTTTTTTGGCCACATCCGTGGCATGCAGAAGTTCCTTGGTCAGGGATCTAACCCAAGCCACAACAGTGACAATACCTTAACTGCTAGGTTACCAGGAAACTCCAAGCATGTGATTTTCTTCTGATTCGTTGGTGGTGAGGTCACAGAGGGGGGCTCCGAGAATCTTGGGCTCAGCCTGAAGTTACCATCCTCCACCTGGGTGGGGGCCTTAGTTCCTACAGAAGAACTCAAAGACATTGGTATGTGTATTCCTTGAGGAGGAACCAGGATCCTGACCTAAGTCTGTGCTATTGTTTCTTGACTGCCTCTCCCTATTCTTTGCAACTCCCTTCTCTGCTTGGTAACTGTTTGAACTTGCCCTTTGGAACTCAGAGAGGGTTGAAGCTTATTCCCTAAAAACAAGAAACAGGGGACAAAGAAATGATTGTGTTCCCAGGAACTTCACAGGGTCCTGCTCAGTTTCAAACACAATAGTCATTTGACCAAATCCCAGAATGTCTGTAGTATTTCTTCTTGCTCATTTCAATGACTGCTAGTCTTTTCTGTTTCTTCCCCCAACACAATATTTTTTGTTCCCTCTTAATTACTCCTCAGCTTCTAGATTTAAGACCAGTGGTTTCTGGACTCTACCTGCATCAGAACACCTGGAGGGCATTTATAACTCAGAGTGCTGGGCTTTCACCCCTGAAGTTTCTAATTTGGTAGATCTGTGGTAGGGCCAGGGAATATGCATTTCCAATAAATTCCCAGACAATCCTTATGCTGCTGGTCCAGCACCTTGGGAACCATTGCTCTAGATGTAAGAGACACAAAAGTAGTTAAGTGTTCTGGTTTGAGAGTCATTTTACAGTCCCTGCTTTACCCCCTTTTCCATCTGGGTAGCCTCTCAGCTGACCAGATGTCCTAAACTTCAGTTTCTTCACTGTTAAAATGAGTTTAACAAAACAGCCCTAGCAGAGTTGTTAAAGGGAAGAAATGAGATCATGTTTATTAAGCATTTGAAAGAAAAGATATTGTGATGGGTGTTTTTGTTGTTATTACATTTTACTTCTTCCCTAGAACTCAATTTTCAAGACTTCTAATTGAATCGTAAAGAATCCTTCAAGTACCCAATTTGGTTAAGGAAAGTGTTTGTGTGTTTAGAAAATAAGAAAATAAAATCCTTTTGGAAGGATTTTGACAAAATAATGAATTCAGAATTCATCTGGACATGTACAATAGCCAAAGAGTTTTGAAAGGAGGCTCTTCTTTTGATTGATGTTTTATCTCACCTGATATTAAAACATATTATAAAGTTATGTTAATTAAAACAGCATGGTATTCGCTTAGGAAAGGGAAAATAGATTAAAAACTGTATATCACACACATTCATGTACTCATATATATTATATATATATGATTTCAAGTCAATGAGAGAAGCATGGACAATTAAGTAATATTGGAAAAATTAGCATTGATTTAAAAAAACTGATAATCAAAAGGAAGAAAAAGAAATAAAGGGGGAAAGGTTGTATTTGAATGGACATAAATTTAAAACTTTTGTTTGAAAAAGGTGTTTATTATGAATAAAGTTGAAGGACAAGCAGCCTGAAAAAATATTTGAATGAGGAGTTTTCCTGGCACAATGTGTTAAGAATCTGGTGTTGTCACCGCTGTGGCTTGGGTCACTGCTGTTGCACAGGTTCGATCCTTGGCCTCAGAACTTCCACACGCCATGAATGCAACCAAAAATTTTTTTTGAATCATATAAAAAATAATTAATATCTGGATGATAAAACCATTTTTTCAAAGTAGTAAGAAAACAAAACACATGTAACGCAACAGAAAACAGGCAAAGTATATCAATAGCCATTTCAGAAGATAAAGTAGAAATATAAATGCCTGAAAAAGATGGATAAGATTTAGTATTGTAAAGGCTATGGAAACCTAGTTACTGCCTCCTAATACTCATGGAAATGTAAGTTTATGCAAATTTTTGGTGAGCAAACTAAAAATCACATACCCTTGAAAGCAGTAAGTCAATGTCTAGAAATTTATGCAATAGAAATACTTCCATGTAGGAACAACAATAAGTTTGCAGGGATGTTTATTGAGACCTTTCTGCTGATACTGAAACATTAAAAACAATCTAAATGTGCTTCAGCAGGGAAATGCATAGGCAATACCACCAGATCTTTAACCCACTGCGCCAGGCTGGGGATTGAATTTGCACCTACTCAGTTACCCAAGCTGCTGCAGTCAGATCCTTAACCCACTGCACCACAGCAGGAACACCTCATGTTAAGTGTTTTTATCACAATAAAATAAAAACTTAAAAAAGAATATGATACTGGCACATGAATACCTAGACTAAGTATGTACAGAAATTGGATCCAAGTAACCATAGCAAGAGTATATACGATAAAATATATTAAATTACCATGGAAAAGACTGGCTTTTAAATAAATGGTGTTGGAACAATTGGATAATCTTTGAAAAAGAGAAAATATAGTCCATATTCAAACCATGCTTCATAATATACTTCAGGAGTTCCTGTTGTGGCCCAGCAGTAATGAACCCTACTAATATTCAAGAGGATGTGGGTTCTATCCCTGGCCCCGCTCAGTGGGTTAAGGATCTGGTGTTGCCATGAACTGCGGTATAAGTCGCAGATGTGGCTTGGATCTGACACTGCTGTGGCTGCAGTGTGAGCCTCAGATGCAGCTCTGATTCGACCCCTAGCCTGGGAGTTTCCATATGCTGCACATGTGGCCCTAAAATGAAAAAAAGAAACTCCAAATATGTCATCTGTTTTAGTGAACTTATGATTTTAATAGGTCCTCTTTCCTAGCTTGGTCTAAGAAAGGGCCAGGATTCAGTGGCACCTTGTAAGCACTGAGAGCTTAGTTTCCAAATACCTGCACTCAACAGAACCAGGACTCTTTGGAGTACTGGCTGATTCCAGATCTTGCAGTGAGATAGCATAAAATACGCCTAGAACACCGTGTCCCAGAAAGCAAGGAAGAGCTGACGGAGTGATGGGGACACGTCAAAAGACACAGGAACAGGGATGTCCCTTTGTGGAACAGTGGAAACGAATCCGGCTAGGAACCACGAGGTTGCAGGTTCGATCCCTGGCCTTGCTCAGTGGGTTGAGGATCTGGCGTTGCCATGAGCTGTGGTATGTGTCTCAGACGTGGCTCTGGATCCTGCATTGCTATGACTATGGCATAGGCTGGCGGCTGCAGCTCTGACTGGACCCCTATCCTGGGAACCTCCATATGCCATGGGTGCAGCCCTAAAAAGACCAAAAAAAAAAAGACACAGGGACAATCACATGATACAAATTCAGATTCTGGGACACTTCCTGAAACTGTTGTCACTGAACAAGACTTGGGCTCATTTGTCCAACATGTGCCCAGTAAAGTCAATCTATTGACACAAGCTTATGGTGAAGGAAAGTGAGCATTTTACTGCAGGCCAAGTAGGGAGAATGGGCAGTTCAAGCTCAAAAGACTCAAACTCTCTGAAGGCTTTCAGGGGAGGGTTTTTAAAAATGGAGGGGGAGGGGGTGTCACAGGGAGTGTAATCGGCTCATGTATAATCCTACGATTGGTTGATGGTTAGGCAACAGGTGATGTTTCAAGAATCTCAATCATCATCATCCTGGATCTAACCGGTCTAGGGTCTACATGCTTGTGGTCAGCATACAGTTAACTTCCTGCACCTGCAGGGGGCTTCAGTATCTGCAAAACAGCTCTAGGACATGGCTCAGGACATTATCCATAGCCCTTGAGGAAGGACTAAAAGTCCTGGACTTTGTTTTATAGCTGACCTATTATTATTTTGCCTTTGTTTGACTGTTCTTCTTTGCTTCTGCTTTTTTTTTTTTTTTAAACTTCTCTGATTAAATCTGTTCTTTGGAACTCAAGGAAGGCCTAGGAGGCTAAAGCTCTTTTACAAAAAAAGAGGCCTGGTGCCTGTCCTGGGGGAGGCCCTTCAGGGTCCTGCTCAGTTTTACTATTGACCTGGACTCTTCCAAAATTGTCAGTCATGAAAAACAATAAAAAAGGCAGGATAATGTAAGTCAAAGGGGACTAAATATACATGACAGCTAAATGAAATGTTTAACCCTTGATTGGATCTTGGATTCAAAAAAGCACAGCTAGAAAGAATATCTCTGCAAACAGAGAAATTTGAATATGGACTCTACATTAAACAATATTTATCAGTTCCTGGGGTATGCTAATGGTGTGTTTATGGCAGAATGAATGTTCTGGCTCTGAAGAGATTTATGGGCATGACTAGTGGTGAGATGTCCTGAAATGTGAGGTGTCCATGCATGTGTGAGAGATGGGGGGGGGGGAGTTGGAAAGAGCAAATGTGGAAAGACATTAACAATGGGTGCTCTAGGCAGAGGGTACATGTGTTTACTCTTCTTTCTTTTCTTTTGCTTTTTTTTTTTTTTTTTTAGCGCCATACCCACGGCACAGGATAGTTCCCAGGCTAGGGGTCGAATTGGAGCCACAGCAGCACCAGATCCCTAACCCACTGAGTGAAACCAGGGATTGAACCCATGTCCTCATGGTTACTAGGTGAGTTCGTTAGCACAGAGCCACAACAGGAACTCCTAGACTCTTCTTTCAATTTGACTGGTTTACAATTTTTCAAAATAAAAAATAGAGGAATAAAAGACAACCGAAGTTCACCATCAAGCCATTAAGTCATCATTTAGATATCCAGGAATATTTATAGGTCATACAATTATTTCCAGTTCCTTACAAATTAAGGCAAATGTGCGGAAGACGTATATAAGCCCATTAAGGAATAAGTGATGTTAGAAGAAACCATTTATCTATTTACTTGACAGGTGAAGATAGAGATCCACAAATAAATTAGCTCCCCCAAGGTCGCATGCTAATACGCATGAGATTCCATTTCTGTGAGTTTTATATAGCAACCAAACATCAAATACGGTTCTTTAAATACTTGAGATTTTCTTTCCAGGCTGTTGGCTTGAGGAGGCTCATTGTATTACATTTTATCAGAGAGAACAGAGCTTTCAAGGATTTCGTTTTTCTTCTTTTCACATCTGCTATTTTCCCTCACATTTCAGCAGGGATTAAAATATCAGCAAGGAAGCTATTTCTTAACCCAGTTCTTCATAAACTGGGGAGGTGGTTGGAAGTCTGTTAGATCTATTGAACAAGGTGATAATGATGTCGTAATGAACAATAAAGCAAGAGTGTTACAACAGATTCTAGCCAAGATTTGACATTTTGCAAAGGTACAGACTCTTTCCTGGTTCTCTGAGTTAAGCCAGGATTCGTCTTCTAACCCTGGACCATCATGGACCTGATGTCACACAATCATTATTAACCCCGCCTGCTTGGACCAGGAGGCAAACGCAGGGCCCCTTTCTGAAGGGGCTGCGCTGCTGGGTCCATGTCCTGCTCTGTCCCCTACTGGCTGGCAACTTAGGCATTTCTTAGCCTTTGGCTTCAGTTTCCTCAGGTGTAACATGGGCATAAATACCAGATCTTATTCACAAATTTATTGAGAAGGCTAAATGAGAATGCTCGTGGCACAAGGCGCTATACACAGTAAACACACAGTTAATTTTCATTAGGCTCTACCTTGTCAACTAGATAATTCTCAAATGACTTCAGGGTTTATTTAATTATTTATTTGGTACATGCGGAAGTTCCCGGGCCAGGGATCACTAGCCTGCACCACAGCAGCAACCTGAGCCATTGCAGTGACAATGCTGGATCCTTAACCTGCTGAGCCACAAGGGAACTCCCTGCAGAATTTAAAATGTTTATATTTTATGCCTTTCCTGACTTCCCTATTTTTGTATTTTCACATGATGATGACTTGACTAGAAAGTGTTACCCATAAACACCAGGCTTTTTAATTTTTGCCAAGAAAATGCATTTAACAAAATGATCTCTGTATCTGCTGTCCTTCCAGGATTTTTCTTTTGGTCACATGAAATGTCAGTATATATGTCCCTTCTTTATGTAATATCAGGAAATATGACCCATATGTATATAAATAAGCCAAAGTTAGTTTTTCTCCCCCCAGACGTGTAAGATGGAAACTTCAATAATACTTTTATCCTCCAAATTTTTTTGAGAAGTAATTTTACATTTGACTGGCTTTTACAATTTAAGAATTTGGAGCTAACACAGGCATTTAACTACGGCCATTGAGAAATTCCGTGGCCCTGGCTTAGCTTGGGCTCCTGTTCTAACCACATCCCAGCTCTTTACTCCATAAAAAATCAAACTGCACATTGGTGCGTTTGTTCACTCTTCTGCAAGTACGTATCATGCACCTGCTCTACTCAGTGCTCAGGGGAAAAGTTGAAGAGGAGGGCCTGTTGTCTAGGAAGAACCAGTGTGGAAACAGAACTCGTGCTCAGAACCTGTTGTCTATGAAGAACCAGTGTGGAAGCAGAACTCGTGCTCAGAACCATGTACGTAAGAATGATGACAATATACAAGTGGCCAAGGTGAGTGGTGTAGGCAGATGGAGGTCACCAAGGTCAGGGATAGGGAGACAATCTTCTTGTTCTTGTTGAATGAGTTGTTTAGTAAATGATGGGCAGCCACGGTGGCAATGTGGACAGTGACTTTAATATGGTCCTGGCAGGATGCCTATTGATGGAACCTCTGGGAACTGCCAAAGGGCAGAGTCTTAGTAACTGCCCTGGCCCTTCAGAGGGTCTTGGTTCTTATACCATTGGGGGCGGGGCTGGGCATCAGAGTAGGTCAGCCCTTATCACATTCCCTTCTCACCTTCTTACCCCAGAGCCTTCGGAACCTCTGCTTCTCTGGGGCAGTGGCTTAGGGTCACATTGGGAGAGGGCTTGGGGGTGGGGTGCCTGTCTTCCACAAGCTCTGCCCAGCCTTGGTCCATACTGGCTGCTGGGACTTCACTCACACTTGGCATTGGGCTTATACACATTTCAAAACTGCCAGGGATTTACTCTGTGAAAACCTGGTTGTTCCAATTAGGTGCTTGATGGCCACTAGGGAGTGGGCTGAGCGTTGGGGAAGGAACATTTAGAGGGGCCTAGGGAAAGAAGAACATCTGAGGAATCCAGTGATGCTAGGTGTTTTTCTTTGCCTTCAGCTACTTAAAATCAAATGGCTTTTGTATCAAGTTCTCTTGCAGGAGCCAAACAGATGAAAATGACCTCCAAGACACAATTTTTCTAATGAACACGAAATCCTGCCATAAGCAACCTATCTCAATGGAAATACTGTGGAGAGGGAAATTAAGGAGAGCTTACATCTTGGTGTGAAAATTCAGGATGATTTTTTCCTCTGGTAGTTTGTTCCCTGGCCTGAGAAAATATATGTGTATAAGGGGAATTACAGAAGCTAAAATTTATTTTGTCTGAGCACATGTTAATATAATACCACTAAAATGCAAAGGCCTGGCTGTCTGAAAACATTAATAAAGTATTCCTAAAAACCTCCATCTTGAAGTCGGTCAATACTTATTAAATATATCTTCACAAAAGCAGAGGAACAAATATCAGTGGGCTGGCTTAATAGGTTCCAAGTTGTGCATGCATGTTGTCTGGGCATGCTCGTCTCTCTTAAGAAGAAATATTGTACTTATTCCTCAGAGGTTTATTCTAAGGGAATGAGGAAAGAAAATGGGAACCGTTACGTGTGTTCAAATTGTTTATTTTGTTAGATATTTCTGTTAGATATTTTGTTAGATATTTACATCTCTTCCTAGGGGTTCCAGAAGAAAACAAAATGGGCATTTTAAAAGAAAGGAGTAACCTCAAATTAACGAATCAAGATGACAATTTTATTAAAAAATCAGAAATAGCGAATACATTTTAAGCACAATGTGGATAATTTAATTTCTGTTGTCTATGCCGAGAAAATATTTCATTCCTGGCCACTGCTGTCTTGAAGGGTAGAAACTGCAGCGTGGAGATTGTGGAAAGCAGCTGTGAGCCTGGAGATCCCACTTACTTGCCAATATTTTATGACCAGACAGATGTGTACGCAAAACACACCTGTTCTAATTCCAGAAGCTCTGCTCAGTCAATCACTCTAAAATAACTTCTGTCTCTAAGACATAAAATGTACCAAAGAATCTTGAAGGCCGGACAATGAAGGTGTCAGCAGCATCCCCACCAAGGGCACAGCTGAAACGTGGGTCACATTTTCGGTGCTTTCATGGGACTCCAGGGAGCAGTCAATGACAGATCAATGAAAACTTCTCAGGGATGGGAAGGTTAGAAGCCAGCAAATGTGTTGGGGGGATAGCAAGGTTCATTTTACACTACAGATGCTTCTTTTTCGCTCCTTTGTTCTGAAAAATATAGAAGTGAACATGGACTTGTGTGAAACAGTAAGAGCAGGTAAATCTCATTTTGCAAGTCACGCTTGTCCTTTGGGAAGGTAAAAGGTAAAGTCATCAATATTTACTTTTTTTTTTTCTTTTTTTCTTTTCTGAGCTGTACCTGTGGCATATGGAATTTCCCAGGCTAGGTAGGGGTTGAATCAGAGCAGCAACTGCTGGTCTACACCACAGCCACGGCAGTGTTGGATCCTTAACCCAATGAGCAAGGCCGGAGATAGAACCCACATCCTCATGGACACTATATCATGTTCTTAACTTGCAGAGCCACAATGGGAACTCCAGTATTTGCTGTTTTGATTACTCCTAAAACATTTTGGTGTCTAATCTGGCACAAACCAGGTTTCCTGACCCAGAAAAGTAGATGCCACATTTCTTATTTCTTATTAGATATACTAATAAGGTAAGACTCTCCTGGTTTTATTCACCCACATCCCCAGACACCATGGTTCAAGTTGAATCCAGAGTGTTAAAAAATTCTGAAGAGTTTTTAATCACAGAAAGACAACTTGATTTTGGATTGATGATGGGCTTGTGTGGCTGGGTCTGGACATAGGGCCTGAACTCCTCTCTGGCCTCAGCCTCATGTCATCTTGGCTGAATTTACTGTGCTGCATCTGGACCAGCACCATTAGTCTTCATTACATTATTTGCAGACACTTAATTGTTAGTGGGAGCAATTGCATCTTTTTTTTTTTTTAATGTTATCTACACTTTAATTTTTTTTTTTGATTTGCTACAGGGGAATTTTTAAAAATTAGAGTGTAGTTGATTTAAAATGTTGTGCCAATTTCTGCTGTACAGCAAAGTGACTCGGTTATACATAAATTACATAGATATGTATGTACATTCTTTTGAATATTCCTTCCCATCATGGTCTAACCCAGGAGATTGGATATAGTTCCCCGTGCTATCTAATAGGACTTTGTTGTTTATCCATCCATTATATAATAGTTTGCAACTACTAACCCCAACCTCCCAGTCCATCCCTCTCCCTCCTGCCTTCCCCTTGGCAACCACTGTGTCTGTTTTTAATTCACTGCAGCCGTGTTCATGGCAGAGCCTTCAGCAACCTGGCTGACTATCTCACCAGCAGCCACCGTTCTTTGTCATTAAGTCTGAGATCCTTTTTTCTCACCCTTTCCTGTATCACTGTTATAAATTCTTTTATATAAACAGAGAGTATGCTTAGAGCTTACCATGACTACATTCCAATTTTATCCAACAAGCTTATTCTGATCTTTTATTGATAAGTATCTCACATTGCTTTGGAGGACCTCAAAGTTTGCACCTGAGATGAAATCTCCCTCAATACGATTCTACAATGTTCTTGAGTTATCAGGTATAAAATTCCAATTGCCTGGGAAACAAATTTGGGCAGAATGCAGCCTCAAAAAAGCTACGACTTCAGTTCCACAGCGTGAGGATTATTGTTAGTCACCACTTGTACCTCCATCTGTGTAGGAAACTGAAAGTGCCGCTGCAGCTCAGCTCCCAAATCCTGAAAGCGTTTGAGGGACTCCATGGAAGCAATGATGCTTTCACAATCCAGCTACACCCCTTCTTTGTGCTGTCCTTTCCAGGAGCGCTGAGCAAGCACCAAGTCCTCCTGTCTTTGGTTCCTCGTGTCCACATCAGCTGGCTGTGCAGTGTAGGCTGGGGAGAAAACGTGAGGGTGAAAACATTCAGTAGGCTGTGGATTTCATCATAGAAACTCAGAATGGCAGAGGGATGCTTTTAGAAGCGCCTTTTTCATCTTCAGCCATTTGCTTCTCGGCAACCTCCTCCCCCACTGCCGTCAGTTTTATGTTTCCTTCTCCTCTTACACAGAAATCCTATATCACTTCATAGGTAGCAATATAATCAAATACAGTGATTTCAGCAGATTCACCAAATGCTCTTAAGAGTTAAAGTTTATGACGTGTCCAGGTTGACAGCCAGTCATGACCTGCAGGATGCACTGATTTCTGCAGCCTCTGGACGGAGCTGGGATGGGGTCGGCGTGCAGGACATCACTTTATTCCACACCCTGCACTATGGCTCCCGGGCCCTGGAGAATAGCCTCATGTAAATATACTTTGAGCTCTGAAGATTAGATGCTTAGGACGCTACCAGGACACATATCAGACTGATTTTGGTGTTTAATTTCAGTGGGGCTGGCGGTAACCAAAAGATGTCGAGAATGTTCCAGAAGATGGGCAGGAAGTGCTGCGTGAGTGTGGCTGCGGGTATATCTCCTTGTCTTTATTTGATGTTGCAGTGGGGATGTTTTGTTGGCTGAAACACCCAGAAAGATAAACACATACATAAGAAGAACATAATCCTAGAGCAGAAAATGCTGTGCTTCCTGCAAACGTGTATCCCGAGTCCAAACTGAAAAGCACCCTTGAGCATCACCTAGGAACAGCTAGGGCGGGGTGTGACCTCGGCTGTGTGACACACTCTGGGAAGTGAATCCCGCCCCCTCCCATCACCCTCGCTTCGACATCACCTGTACCTTTTATAATTTTTTATCCCAGACTGGAAAAGAAGTAAGGAAAATGAACAGAACCCCAGGTTTAACAACTATCAATGGCATGATAAAATCCACTATTTAAAACAGGTTGGTAATACAAGTTGATCAAAATACAATTGAAAAAGTCAGAGGAACATTTTTTTCCTGAAATTCCCAAATCAGTAAATGCTATATTTGAAAAATTACATGAGCTATGAAATATATCATGTGTATACATCCAACTAGTCAGGAAAAATAAGGTGACAAAGTATTTTACACAGGAAAACTTTGCACTAATATGCATGTTGGATATAACCTTGATAAGAAAAATATTTATAAACACTGTTTTTATAAGCAGCAGCCATAATTTTAGGGCCCAATGATTTTGAAAAACTACAGTGGCTAAGAGAAGATAACCTTGACACTACAATATAACATCCCTGAAGTGTTACGGGTGACTATGTTGTATAAATGTAACTGAGAAACATCTTCATGCTGAGATTTAATACTTGGGGGTCAGTGTACTGGTAGAGTTTGAAAAAATAAACATATCAACTAAGCAACCTTCATTATTGTGTTCACCAGGGAGTCTCAGTATGAAATCTTTTCACATCAAGAATCATTTCAACACTGAGTTGAAAAGCCTAAAGCATGCAGGAGATCAACCAGGCAATGACAAGATTCTTAAAAGAAGCATGAACTCCTGAACTCTTATATATAAATTTTTATGCATATATCACTTAAAGATGAATTTTCCAAGTATACTAAGATATATATTCTTTAACCATTTACTCATTTTAAAAAAGCTAAATTAACCAAAAGATAAAAATATTATTTTATAACCATTATCACATGATACACATAAAAATTAAAATACTAAAGAAGTTAAATAAAAAAATTATTTTCTATGCAAATCTAAATTTTTAATGATTTTTATTTTTTCCGTTATAGTTGATTTATAGTGTTCTGTCAATTTCTACTGTAGAACAAAGTTACTCAGTCATACAAACTGGTCAGAATGGCCACCATTAAAGAGTCTACAAATATTGCTGGAGAGGGTGTAGAGAAAAGGGAACCCTCCTACACTGTTGGTGGGAATGTCAGTTGGTGCGGCTATTATGGAAAACACTATGGAAGTTCCTCAAAAAACTAAAAATAGTGTTTCCATATGATCCAGTAATCGCACTCCTGGGATTATATCTGCACAAAGTTATAATTCAAAAAGATACATGCACTCTTATGTTCACAGAAGCACTATTCACAATAGCCAAGACATGGAAACAACCCAAATGACCATTGACAGATGAATGGATAAGGATGATGTGGTACTCATATACAATGGAATATTACTCAGGCATACAAAATAATGACATACTGCAATTGCTGCAACATGGATGAACCTACAGATGATCGCACTAAGAGAAGTAGGTCAGAAAGACAAACACCATATGATATCATTTATATGTCGAATCTAAAATATGACACAAATTTATTTATGAAACAGAAACAGACCCAGACTTGGAGAACAGACTTATGGTAGCTAAGGGGAGGAAAGTGGGAAAGGGAAGGATGAGGGTTTGGGATTAGCAGATGCAAACTATTATATCTAGGATGGATAAACAAGGTCCTGCTGTATAGTACAGGCAACTATTTTCAACATCATGTGATAAACAATAATGGAAAAAATATGTAAAAGAATGTATATGTGTATAACTGAATCACTTCGCTCTATAGAAATTAATACATTGTAAATCAACTATACTTTAATGAAATAAATTTTAAAAATTTATTTTATAGATGGGGAACAGAAGGTTTTTAGGGCAGCAAAATTATTATATATGATACTTTAAAGATAGATACCTGTCAAAATCATAGAATGTACAATACCAAGAGTGAACCATAACACTAACTATGGACTTTGGGTGAATACTGTGTATCAATGTGGGTTCATTGATTGCAATAAATGTACCACTCTGGTGGAGGATGTTGATAATGAGGGAGGCTGTGCATGTGTGGCGGTGGGTGAGGGTATATGTACCTCTGTTCAATATTACTATAACCCTAAAACTACTTTAAAATAGAAAATAGATTTTAAAAATCTCATTTTCTTTTATTTATTTTTGCTTTTATATATAACAATTGTGATGGAAGATAGCCTGAGAAAAACACTGTAAATCACCTACATGCTAATAAAAATGAAATAAAAAATTTTAGATATTACAATTGGAGATTTTGGACATATGCTAGACAGTATGTACTTATAGCATACATTTTGGTATGTTTTTCATATATATGCGCCAGTGTTAGCATCAACGCAGTCTGAATAGTGAACATTTCTATTACCTCCAAAGGTTTCCTTATGCCCCTTGGAAATCTCCTTCCTTTCCCACCCAACACCTTTGCCCAGATCACCACCATTCTTTCTGCCACTATAGAGATAAGTTGGCATTTTCTAAAGTTTATATAAGTGAAATCACATAGTATGTGATCTTTTTGTCTTCTTTCACTCCCAGTAACTGCTTTGAAATCATCCATGTAATTGCACTTATCAACATTTCATTTCTTTTTTATTGCTCAGTAGTGTCTGTGGTCTCGATGTACCATAGTTTGTTTATCTATTCACCTGTTGATGGAAATCTGGATTGTTTCCAGTTTTTGGCAATTATGAATAAATCTATTGTGAACATTCATGTGCAAGTTTTTTTTTTTTTTTGCACATATGCTTTCTTTTCTTTTGGGACAATACCTGAGAGTAAAATGGCTGAGTGATATGATGTGTGTATATTTAACTTTCTAATAAAGTGCTAAGCTCTTACTCAAGTGGCTGTCCAATTTTATCTTACCACTAGTAGTGTGGGAATAGCGAGTTCCAGTTCCTCCACATGCTTGCCAGCACTTGTTATGGTTAGTCTTTTTAATTCTAGGTGTTCCAAAATGGGGGTGATGTAGTTTTAACTTGCATTACCTCATGGCTAATGGCATGGAGCATCTTTGCATGTATTTTGCTGTCCATCTTCTTTGATGAGGCATCTGTTAAAATATTTTGTTTTTAAAATTAGATTGTTTTCTTATTAGTGAGTTTTGAAAGTTAAAAAAAATGCATACAAATTCTTTATCAGATAAAACCTTTGCAAATAATTTCTCCTGTTTTGTGGTTTGTGCTTTTTTTTTTCCCTAAGAGAAATGTGCTATCTTTATTTTTGTTCCCCTAAAAATAAGGCATATTTTTTCTTCTAGCTGCTTTTAAGATTTCCTCTTTATCACAGTTTTGAATCATTTCATTATGCTATGTCTTTTTTCCTTGTGTCTTGTGCTTGAGGTTTGTTGCAGTCCTGAATTTGGGGTTTATAATTTTCATCAAATTTGAGAAGTTTTAAGCCATTATTTCTTCAAATATGTTTTTTTGTTTGTTTGTTTCCCTCTCATTTTGGGGGGATTCCAGTTACACAGTTGTTAGGACACTTGAAGTTGTCCCACAGTCACTAATTCACTTTTCATTTTTAAAAATGTTTTTTTCTCTCTGTATTTCATTTTGTAAAGTTTCTATTGCCATTATCTCTAAGTTCATGGATCTTTTCTTCTACAATGTAAATCTGCTTGCGATCCCATTCGGTGTACTTTTCAATGCTAGCATTGTAGTATACATCACTGGGAGTCTGATTAAGATCTGATTTTGTATCTTCAATGTCTCTATTTAACTTTTGGAACATATGGAATGCAGTTATAATAACTCTTCCCAATGTCCTTGTGTAATCATTCTAACATCTGTGTCGATTCTGAAACAAATGATTCCCCATATTATGGGTTGTGCTTTCCTGTTTCTTCCCATGGCTGATAGTCTTGGATTGGATGCCAGCCTTTGTGAGTTTTATCTTGTGTTGGGTATTTATATGTTCCTATAAATCTGGAGCTTTGTTCTAGGATGCAGTCAATTTACTTAGGCTGAGTTTGATCCTTTTGGGTCTTATTTTTATGATTTTTTTTTGTGGATATGGAGTCATGCTCAGTCTAGAACTAATTATTCCCTACTTCTGAGGCAAGACCTTCTGAAATATACTACTCAGCACCCCATGAATTATGAGATTTAGGGTCTGGCTGTTGTGAATAGGTGTTGTTCCCAACCTATGTGCACATCTGGCACTGTTCCTAGCAATTATTTCAGATGGCACTTCCCCATTGTTGAGCGGTCTCCTCACACATAGGTGCTGAGTACTCAAGGGGACCCTCTGCAGGTGTCTGGGTTCCTCTTCCATGCAGCTCCCTCCTGTCATGTTCTGTCTTTGAGCTCTAGCTTCTTTGGCCTCCCCAGAGAGTTCTCAGACTCAGCCTGGGATTCCCTTCCTGGAGTCAGCCAGGCCAACTCTTTCCTGTCTCCCAGGGGTCCCTGTCCTTTGTTCTCAGGTCCAGTACCTTGAAACCTTGTTTCACTTACTTTTTTTGCATTTGTTGTGTTTTCTTATTTCAAGCAGGGCATTATCTCATCTTGGCTAGAAGTTGAAGTCTCCAAAAATGAATTTTCTAAACATTCTAAATTTGGAAAAGGATAAGCAACATTTTAAAAATGTGCATAAGGAGACAGGTAAGTACAACATTTTTAAGCAGAGAATTTATCCTGAAGTACAATGTTAATACTTCAGGTTTTTCTTTAATTTGTTCTGATATTGAAATGATTATTATGCAATATAAGTTAAGCCTTCTAGATATAGGTACCATAGCTATATTTTAATTAATAAAATTCCTTCCTTGAGGAACTTGAAATCTAATGCCCAAAAGATATATAATATTAGAATATAGAATTGAAATAGAACTGGACAGGGATAGCTAATGCGGACATGCATGAGGCTGGAACTTTAATCTTTCCTTTTTGAAACTTTCTTTAAGTGGGACAGTCAAGCTATAACATAATAATGAAAGGAGTGATTATTGAGATTTATAAGGGAAAGAGATAAGTTATGCAAATTTCCATAATTAGAATATTGTTGGATGATCACACAAAATAGAAAAGATGAAAGAAAAGATGAGATGTACCACACGATAATCTCCAGAGATATTTGTTTAGGTATTATTACATTAATGTTTTTCTTTTATGGCCACACCTGTGGCACATGGAAGTTCCAGGGCCAGGGGTAGAACTGGAGCTGCAGCTCCGTGTAGCCTACACCACCACAGCCACAGTAGCACCAGATCCTTAACCCACTGAGCGAGGCCAGGGATCAAACCCATATCTTCACAGGAAAAACATCAGGTCCCTAACACACTGAGTCACAACAGGAACTCCTATTATGTCAATTTTAAAGATGAAGACACAGAAGTCTTGTGAGAAAAATAATGGATTCTTTGTAGACATACATCCCCTGATTGTAGTGGAGCTTACTATACCCCAAGTCCCCTAATTATTTCTTTTTCACACAGCTATGAGACCACCTGAACCTAAAGCAATGGTTCATATGTTTATTGCTCTAACAATGCACCTGGATTTATCACATGGAAGAATACCAGTTTTGGGGTACAATTTGATATGGAGGTTTTAGGTACCTCTATGAGGTGGTATTTATACGTGTGACCTGGATAACAATTGTGAGTTTTGACACTATTGGTGAACTGTATTGTATTTTATCCATCTTTGAGTTTCTGTTATTTAACACCATCCATGCAGTGGATGAACAATTGTGGGATGAACAAATGAATTTCAGAAGAATTAGAGTGAAAGGATAATATCTTTAAACTTAAATCAGCACTATTTTTCTTAATTTAAATTTTTCTTAATATTTCTTTAAACAAATGAGAGGCAATTATTTGTGAATAAATACAGGAGTCAGAGTCTCCTACTCTCACATCTTCAATGTTGGAGAGAATAATAAAGATCTGTTGTTTTACATGGCTTTTTTTGTATGTATTGCTCCTTTTCTTCCTGTCCTCATACAGATCACAAGCCTATTCTCCCCACTTCCCAGCACCTCTGTCACAAAGCCACCATGCCCTCACCTGCCCCCACTTTCCCTCCCCGACCTCCCCTGCCCTCACCTGCCCTCTAGCAAATGGTCTCCTTGCTTCTCCTTCAGTCCTTCCCACCACCACCAGTCTGTTCTTCACACAGCAGCCAGAGTCATTTTTTAATATATCTATTTCATTAAAGTTAATAATTATAATGTCTTTCTATCAAACTGAAAGTAAGTTCCAAACTCTATCAGGCCCAGTGGTTCATCCTGCTGCCTCCCTCACCGCCTGCCTCTCTGCCCTCTCCCTGCTCACTCTGCTCACATCTGCCTTGGCGTCTCCTAAACACTGTGTCCCACTTGCTCTACCTGCCACTTGGAATGACTCACTACTTTTGACCCTAAAAAGGTTTGAATGATGAGTCTCTAGCAGAACAAACATGTTGAAGCCCCCAGTTGACTCTCTTGAACGATGAAGCACATTTGGGAGTTCCTGTAACAGAGTAAAGAGCCAGCTCCTGGAGTTCCCTGGTGGCCATGTGGTTAAGGATCTGATGTTGTCACTGTTGTGGCGCAGGTTCGACCCCTGGCCTGGGAATTTCTATATGCCATGGGCACAGCCTAAATAAATACATACATAAATACCAAACCTCAGTGACGTTTAGTTCCAAGGCTTCTGGAGACAGAGGTGGTACTTTCCTCATGTAGCACAGAAGTTTTGTTGTTAAGGCGAAGCCGTTCCACTCTTGGTGGCTAGTGGGACATTCTGAGCCTGAACTACCCAGCGTCCATACTGGTGGCACAAATAGCTGTCCTTCTGTCTCCCTCTGTGTGTTGTCCCTTCCACAGTCGGCATTTTTCAGCTTGAATGAGTGTCCTTAGGGATAGAGCACCTGACCTTCCCTCCAAGGTCAAGTGAGGTTCAGTGACAAGGACAGAGCTATTACAGCCACATTCCACAATTTGTTTTTTATTTGGTTCCATTTTACACCATTATTATGGGCATTACTGTTTTGCTAGAAAAAAGGAGGCTCTATTCAGGAGAAGAACATGAAAAATGACCTGGGGAGAAATAGGATCTTTCTAACAAAGAAATATATCTGTGTAAGAACTTATTAAAAACACACCATTTATAATGCACAAATTGTAGTCATTGCAATGGCCATCATTGTTATTCTGAGCTGCTTCTCCAGACTTTCAAAGGAGACCAGTGTCCTCAGACAGTCTCTTTTGTCAATGATGGATTTTTCTTTTTATGTTGCTGTACCATAGGATTTGTTCCTCTCCGCAGTTCAAAGGCCTGCACGTCTGTTCATCCCTGTTTTCACCAATTTCCCTTCCACCTTGTCTCTTCTAAGCTGGTTACAGGAGTTAAGAATTTTTTTTTCCTTTCCGAAAATAAACCAAACAGAAATTACCTTTCTGCTTCAGAGAATTTAAAGCATCCATAAAAATATGTTCCCTGTAGAATTTCTGTAACAATCCATTTTATTTCATCTCAGAACGTTTTGACATGTTGTGTTTTAATGGCTGAGAGGACCATGCACTTGTGTGATAGGGACGGAGCAGGATAGTCACACAGGTAGATGTATAAATCCCAGTAGGGGACTGTAGATAGAGAGGGAAACCTAGGGAACTTTGGGAGATCACTGTTAAGTTAATGATCGCTCTAGAAAGCCACCAGAACATTGTGGAACAAAGCAGGCTCGCTTAACTATAAAATCATAAATAAAATTATGAGATAAACCTCAGGTCATGAAGTGAAAGATTAAATGAGGCCTACATTCAAGTTCAAGCAAGATAATGATCCTTAGGACCAAGGACAGGAATTTAAGGGAAAGATGACATTCCAAAGTAGGACACCCTCATTATACAGAAACCTGAGATGATTCAACATATTTCAGCAAATGTCACCACCCTTCTGCTGATCTGAATAAGCACCATGACAGTCCTAGTTTGACCTCATAGGGTCAAATAATCTCTTACTGGATATGAAGGAGGAGCTAGCGATGTAAGCCTACTGACTACTTGATGAAAGAGGAAGAAGTTAGTCTTTTCCCCTCCCCACATTCCTTGGATTATAAAAAATGTAGCCCACCTAATCCTTGGGGCAGACCCTCCTCACCTTGTATCTCTCACAAGCGTTTTATCTTAATAAATCTCTTTCTTGTCTATCACTTTGTCTCTCACTGAATTCCTTCCATGCTGAGACACAAAAATACCTGAGCCTCAGTAAGTCCAGACACCAGGTGAGTGATTCTAATGAAAAACACATGGGTTCAAGTTCAAGTCTGGGTTCTGCCTGAGTCAGAGGGGTTTTGGTTTCGATCCTACCTCAGGTGGACTTTTTCTACATCTGCATGAAGAGTTCTTGCAAATATCTAGCTTCTCTTTTTTAGGGTAGAAAGAGCCACAGAGGCGTCATGTGAACCAATGTCCTGGTAATGGTGGACCAAGGGCAGTAATAGTGACTAGAAACCAGAAGTGGTAGAGTTTGATTTGAAGGAAATCACTGTGACATGTCTAACAAGTAAATGGAAGGAAGACAATATGTGGTGTCAAAAGAACTCTGACTAATGTGGTCATCTTTTATTAAATAACCATAAACTGAGGATGTAATACCACTAGTGGCAGTATTCACAGAGCTCGAGCCATGGAAGGAATAGGATGCTATTTATTTTCTGGCTTGGGGGCTGTTATGGGCTGAGTATTTGTGTTTGAAATTCGTATGTGAAAGCCCTAGCCTGCAATGTGATGGTTTTGGAATGGTTTTGGAGAGGGTGTCTTTGGATGGCAGCCACCTGGGAGCCAGGAGAAGAGGGCTCAGGAGGACACCTACTCTGCCAACCTGAGTGTTTTAGATTAACCCAGAGAGAGTATAAAATAGAAAAATTTCCAGGTAGAAATTCTGATTTTGTGAGCTTTGGAGAGCCCCATAATGTAGATCAGAGCTTCCCAGTGGGTATCATGGAGTGTGCGAGCAGTCCTGTGGCCCTGGAACCTAGTCCTACTTTCAGTCCTAACATTTACACTAGCTTCTGCGTATTTTCCAACATCATAATTCATCCTTGCCTAACATGTTGCTTCTTAGATTAAGAAGTAAGAAACAAGAATAAGCAGTTAACAGATGCTTGGATCTTTTCTCCCCAGCTTCCTCTTTAGCTATTTAGTAGCATACTATGTCAATCCCAAGGAGTCAGCAAATCTGCACACAATGGAAAATGCTGAAGAATCTAGCCCCTACCCTAATGGTTAACTGGGATTGTTTCCCCTTTTTCCTTTTAAAAAATGTCATGGTTGAGCAGAATCTTTGGAGTTGGTTTTTGGACATGAGTCCGCCTTCTCCCCAGGTTGCTGGCCTCCTGAATAAAGCAACCTTTCCTTTCCAACACTTCTCTCTCATGTATTGGCTTTTGAGAGGTGAGCGGCCAAACCTGAGTTTGGTAACATTAAGGGTCCTCAAGATGATCCTGAGGTTCGAGACCATTTGGACTCAGAGGATTCAGGAATGCTTTATACTCATGCTTATGGTCTATTGGAATAGGACACAGATTAATATTAGCAAATGAAAAAGATTCAAAGAGAAAATCCTAGAGAAATAGGGTGAGGTGTCCTCTCAGTGGAGTTAGATGGTGATACATTGAATTCTACCAGCAATGACGTGGGACAGTATGTGCAGAGTCACCAGACAGGTGAGCACCCCAAGCCTTGGTGTCCAGGGCTTTAACTGGGGGTCTGCCAGCCTTTCAGCACCTGAGTGACTGACCTTAGCTATTAACTTCATGCCCCCCACCCCCACCCTGAGATCAAATTGATACAGCCTGGTCCAAGGCCTCACTCTTATCAGGCAGGAAATTCCAAGGGCTCAGAAGTTTCTTTCTTTCTTTCTTTTTCCATCCTTGAGTCTAAACTTTAATAACTTCTGACCATATAATGAAGCATACATTTCTGACTACAAGTAAAAAAGCACCATTATCCCACATTGGAAATTCGAAATCAGGAGTTCCCTTGTGGCACAGTGTGTTAAGGATCTGGTGTTGTCACTGCTGTTGCTCAGGTTTGACCCCTGGCAGGGAACTTCTTCATGCCATGAGTGTGGCTAGAAAGAAAAAAAATTGAAATCACATTGCCTCCAATATAACCATTCCCACCTATGAAGTCTGATACCAAGCCTGATATCACCAAACAGCCTACAGGGTGAATTTTCCTCTGGCCCCTCCCACCTGGGCCCCCACCCCACCCTTCATGGGCTTTCACAAAGGGGAAGCATCCCCTTGATGCTCTGGTTCTGGCCGGTGGGAGTCTTCAAGGCTTCTACAGTAATGTCTCTATCTGAAATAACACCCAGAAGCAAGTCAAGGACCAATCCTTTTTCTGGAAAGCTCAACATTTAAGCAACCCAGGCTGCTGAATTGACCCTTCACTGCACAGCGCTATAGGTGTGGCTTGAGGTATCTGAAGGGCCTTCAGCCCTCAGGAGGCCAGCATCCCCAGTCCAGGTGTCATTGCCATGAGCAGTTCCTTTGGGGCTCATCAGGGTCTGATGCAAGCATTGTAGGAAAGGTTGAGAAGCACAGATTTTTAAATAGCTGATAAATAATTCAGATGAGCAGTAAGACCTAGGATCTCTGGGACTAGATGATGATTAATGATTTCAAATCATGGTTTCTATGATTCTTGGAGTTAAAGTTCTTTGTAGTTGGCTATTAAGTGTCTTTTCTTTCTTTGGATATTTATTTGATTAAGTTTAGGTTTTGGCCAAAGATACTGCACTTTGGAGAAGTATTTCCAAACAGGAAATGAGGATGAGAAATCGATGTGAGAAGAGAGTATCTCGACTGCGTCCTCAGAGAAGGAGGTGATGGGAAACCAAAGGGTACTTAAGTTGAGAGGGAGAAAGGGTAGACTCTTCCTCTGTTGCTCTGAGAGGCTTCTACAAAGAGCTCGGGGCAAAGGAACTTGTCATTGAAAAATGATGTGATGAAGAAACATGTAACGAATTGTTGAACAGCAGAGTTTTCAGTTTTGTGGGAATTCCAGCATGGCTTAGGTTTCCAAGGTCCCACTTACCTTATTAGCTAAATAGGATTAAATGAAATGATCTTTGCATGACTGTAGTACTAAATCCATAAAGAATATTTTTTAGGACTTTGCAAATATAAATGTTAATTAATTACTAGGTTAAAATTTTGTTTCCCTAAAGCTAGTTTACAGTAGATAATCTGCCCACATAGGTTAACTATGCCCTAGAAATGAATTAATTTGCATCTTGGTGTTGGCTTCCTTCTCTGTAATATGCTACCAGCCCTGGACCACTCTTATTATTCCCTCACGTTGCTGTCTCCTCTCTTGGCTTCTAAGCTGTCTCTCCTGGGTTTCTCCCTCTTCTCTCATATTTCTTTACTTTAATGTTTAGAATCTGTACTTTGCCTGCCCTTAAATATTAGTTGAGCCCCAACTATGTTTGAAGTTTTCATTTTTAATGCCTTATCTTTTCCTTCTATGCTCATTCCTTCAGAAGTACAATTAAATAATAAAATTCATCAAATGCCAACTATATGCCAGATGGTGTGAAAGACACTGGGGACAAAGAGATAGAAGCAAAGTCTCTGGCATCAAAGACCCTAGCTTTTCACACGTTTGACAATCTCTTGCAGTCAGTTTCTTTCCTCTGCTCTCCCAACCCCAAGTCATACAAGTACAAAGGACCCTCCATGACCCCTTCCTCTTGTCTGTAGAAAAGCTGAGTCACAAAAGAGCAGGTTCAAGTAGTTAATGATCAGGACAGTAAAGACAGAACCTTTCAGTGTCTGGTGCACATTCCTGAGTCGTTTTACAGACACTATAACTGCCCGCAGAGGGAAAAAGCTAACTGCACGATGACCAGGCTGCAGCCATGACTTAAGCTGTTCCATCCTGAGCTGCACTGAATCTATGGGCAGCCCAGTTTCAAAAACTGAACTAACTCAAGAGTGGGATTAACCCCCATTGCTCATAATAATCTATATCTTTGTGGGCATCAAAATAATTGTACCTTGCTCTGCCCTTATATGTGAGCAAGTGGACAAGTAAAATTGTCCACAGAGATGCTAGAGACCATGTTGACATCTTCCACTCTGAGAATACAGTGACCCATGTCAGCACAAAGTTACAGAAGACGGACCTTCACCCCTAATCTCATTGAAGTGGGTTGATGTCTGACAAGTGGGTTTTGTAAACAGCTCCCTCGCCCCTTTCCTGTTTTTCTATTTCTATTCCACCTAAGCCTTGATTATAAAAATGAGATCACTAGGTAACATTCACCCTAACTGCCGACTTCTGCTCTACTGAACGAACACACTACCTTGCCTAATCTGTCAGTTCTTTCTCTAGATTAAAAGAAGTAGGAATGAAGAATTGAGTTAAAGAAGAACTAGCTATCTACCCCACAGCCCCCTTAACAATCCTGCAAGCTGACCATGTGGGCAAGATAACATCTGAAAAAAGATCATGAGGAGTCAGCCAGCCTGCACACAATGGAAAATGACAGAGATCTTGACATCCTGCCTGGATGATTCAGAGATATTTCCCCCTTTTTCCCTTAAAAACTGGCATGGTTCAGCAGGATCTCTGGAGTTGTTCTGGGGGTGTCCGTCCACCTTCTCCCCAGATTTCCAGGCTTCTGATTAAAGAAACCTTTCTTTTCTGCCAACCCTTGCCTCTTGTGTACTGGCTTTTGAGCAGCAAGCAGCCAAACTTGAGTTCAGTTATAATATTCTGGGCATCTCTGTTTGGTAGTCCTGTAGGCACTGCCTACCCAATGTGGAAAGCTACTGAACTACCCTCTTTCCCTGTAAACTGACTCTTCTGGGTTCCTTTTCTCTATTAAACAGCATTATCCCCATTGTCCTCGTTAGTAAGTCTGTCATCCTGTCTGTATCCACTCAGGTGCCAGGTCCTGATTTCTCTGCCTCTCGTGTATCTCTCGGGTCCATTTCATCTCCCTTTTCCCCCCATCGTCTCCTGCCTACAGAGGTGGACCCATTCTTAATTGTGTCCATGTGTCTCGGTTACTCCAAGGCTCCAAAGTTTCCTTCTACTTGCACCTTCGTACACCCTGTTCTCCTGATTCCATTCAGTATAGCCATAATCACTCCTATTGGGTGCCCTGACAGCTCTCCCATCTCTTGCCTTTGTCACTCATTCACGTAGGTCTTGGCGGCATCAAGCTAGACAGAATACCCTGCCCCCCATTCCTGTGTCTGTCATACCTCATGCCTCTGTTGGCCCAAGGGACTGGAATCTCCTTCTCTCCTGTCTTTGTAGTGAACTTCAACCTTCAAGGCTTAGATCCTTCTGTGAAGCTGTCTCCAAGTCTTCCAGCTATTTCTCTGTGTTTCTCATATACAGTGTTTCATGTGGTGTTTTGTATCCCCAGGAACTTGTTCAGTGTCTGATGGAAAAGCTGATCTTTTTTTTTTTTCTTTTTTCTTTGGAGTGGCTTCTGAATAAGCAAAATGAAAGTTTTTACACTCTTATATCTAAGGCTCAGTCTTTATGTGATTCTTAACTTACTTTAGTGTTAGTAAAAAACTGGATTGTTGAAAAGTTGATATTTGTAATTGATATAAATGCAATAGTGAAATGTAAGTTGAGTTCACATTTAGCTGGGAATTACATCTTAGTCCAAACAGAGAATTCATTTTTTTATATTTTTAGGCTTTTCTTTCTTAAAGTATATTCTGATAAATGAGTTTCACCTAAAAAGTTAAGATAGTCCAGGAGTTCCCGTCGTGGTGCAGTGGTTAATGAATCCGACTAGGAACCATGAGGTTGCGGGTTTGGTCCCTGCCCTTGCTCAGTGGGTTAATGATCCGGCGTTGCCGTGAGCTGTGGTGTAGGTTGCAGACGTGGCTCGGATCCCGCGTTGCTGTAGCTGTGGTGTAGGCAGGTGGCTAAGGCTCCGATTAGATCCCTGGCCTGTAAACCTCCATATGCTGTGGAAGCGGCCCTAGAAAAGGCAAAAAGACAAAAAAAAAAAAAAAAAAAAAAGTTATGATAGTCCAGTTAGCCTCATATATTTTCAAGAGAGGGGTTGAGGGAACTGAAAGCATTCTGAGATTTTGCAAAGCGTAATTGCTTTATATTCTATGCCTACATTGTTCTTAATATTGTACTTTATACTTTCATGAAGGAAATACTGAATAGTGGTATGATTCCCTGTTCTTCCTCTATTGGTTATTGGGGATATAAATGCTAGGAAGGCATATAGTTAATTTCACTTATTCTATTTATATACTTATTCTTAAGATGGTTATATAACCCATTATCACTATTTCTCATGGTGGGATTAGTGAGTCCAGCTATTATTGGTTTTCCTTTAAGTTCTAGGTATTCCAGGGTGATGGTGGGTGAGTTTATTATTGCAGCAGTCTGCTCCAGGAGATCATTCTTGGTAATCTGATTGTCTCCACAGGGTGGATTTTGCAGATATACTTCAACTCATTTGCAGCTCAGGATGACACGAGAGCTGGGGGACAGTAAAAGATTTAGTAATGCTATTGGTGTGTGAGGCTATAGGTGGCTATTTTCCTGATTCTTCTCCAGGGATTTATTTCCAAGGGATTTTTCTTTTGCAGTATTGAATCTAAGATTGTTAAGAAGCATAGCAAAAAAAAAAATACCTAGAATTTTCTTTGACTAAACATTTAAATATAGAATCACTCAGGATACAGCAAAAACAAACAAACAAATAAATAAAACAAACAGAAAACAAAACAATAACAACAAAAAAATCAGCAATGAAAATTGGGGAAAGTATTAAAACTGACTCTAAACACTGACTCTTTTCAGTGGATTGGGTAGACAGGAGGGTTTATCTAAAAAGGTACTGTTAAAACAAAAATGAGTTTTAAATATCTTTTTCTCCAGCTGAATGTATGCTGTGTTATGACACTTCAGCTTTTCCTCATCTCAATCTAGATCTGTAGCTCTCAGGGAAATGCCCCTATCCCAGCAGAGAGCTGCACATACTAGGTGGTTTTATTCCCTTTTCATCTTTACTGACACAGTCCTACCTGCTGGAGTCTGGGTAATTCCTGCTCAGTCTTTAAGGCTCATGGCAAGTGTCCTTGACTCCAGGATGCTTCCTTGTCACCCCCACCAGCCCCAGGCTGGGTTACACATCTGTCTATTGCGTATTTCTGTCAGCATATTTTTTCATCTCATTTTTTTGGCCACAACCTCCCATGTGGAAATTCCCCAGCCAGGGATCGAACCTGAACCACAGATGTGACCTGAGCCACAGCAGTGACAGTGCCAGATCCTTAACCCACTGAACCACCAGAGAACTCTTTCCATCCCATTTTTATAATGATCTACTCATGTCAATTTCCACCGTTAGACTGTCCCTTGTGCCTGTCACTGTGTCTTCGGGGTGGCAGCGGATACTGTGGCCATGCTTGTATAGCGAGTGCATGAAGCCAGCTCTAAGGGACCTGAATTTTCATTGCACTGCAGGACCATTGAGAGCTCTTACTTTGAAAAACTGGATTAAATAGAATATCACCTAAGCTTTATGGACACATCTGAATTGCTGCATTAAACTACTGTGTTTAATTTCCTTCTAAAATAAAGGCAATATCTCTTGTCCTTTAGTTATTTAAAGGGTATATTTTTAAAACAGAAAGTGGAGGTGAATTAAAAAGCGTAGAGAAAGTCATAAGTATAAATTGCTTCCTGATATAATCTCTTGAGTTCTCATATAATAAAGATAAGTTACTCAATCAACAGTTACTCCGTGTGTGAGGGCATTTGTTCATAAATCACTTAGTTTGGCTTGGATCTAACATTGATAGGACATAATTGATCTTTAAAAGTTTTATGAAGAATCACAGACTGTGAAATTATAGGTGGTTGTACTATCTAACTTTGTCTTTCCATCAAGCAGACACCTGTTTTCTGATAGCAGAAATCTCATTTTATATGTATTATTGATCAGTCAATGAATTAACCCTCTCAAGATAATTAGCATCATGTTATTTTCTAGTTTACCTGAGGAAAAGCTACCATAATCTTCTAACCTAATCAAGTGCCAGAGAGGGCTTTTTCCCCACCCCCACCAAATGTTTAAAGCTGACATTCAAGCACGTATTTTATGTTTTCTGGCTCCTGATTTGGTAAACCAGGTTGTCATTTAACCTGTGTAGTCACAATGTTGGGATGTGTGTGAGAGTTGGAAAATGTCCAGGAGGCCAGTTTTATTCTACTTTTTTCATCTATAATAAGCTGTCCCCTGAAATTTTGCTATTTTTTTCTTTCTTTTTCTGTTTTATTTTTTTATTTTATTTTTTCTTCTTTGTTTTAGAGCTGCATCCATGGCATATGGAAGTTTCCAGCTAGAGGTTGAATTAGAGTTGCAGCAGCAGGCCTATGTCACAGCCTCAGCAACACCAGATCTGAGCCACACCTGCAAGCTTTGCAGCAGCTTGTGGCAATGCCTGATCCTTAACCCACTGAATGAGGCTGGGGAGCAAACCCACATCCTCACTGAGACAAACTAGGGTCCTTAAGCCACTGAGCCACAGTGGGAATTCCTTCGGCTTTATTTAAGAAAAATCATTTGCCATCAACCTTATTTCTATTTTCTGTTGGGGAGTCAATGGAAGAACAGGTTAAGGCTGCTCAGTGGCCAATCCCCATTTGGTGGCCAGAGTCTCCATGGCCAGCTGGGCACTGCAATCCTCAGAGGAGCTGCTGGGCAGATGGAGGCTCCTCTGCACCCCCACTGCCCCTGTTTAGACCGAGAACACTGAGCTCAAGAAATCTCACCTGCTCACCTGAATGAGTGAGCGGTTTATCATTGACTAAACTATCTGGCCAGCTAGTTCAAAGGGCACATAAGTGCTTTTCCTTGAGACAAACACTGGATGTTGATACAGGACAGAAGGGCTTTATGAGTATTTTGTCACATGTAATACTACAAGAGGAGTTAACTAAGGGATTGAGAGTTTGTAAAATGAATATTTTTACTGATTCATCAAGAACACTGTTAAATGAAACAGCTCCTGGGCACCAGCTATAAGGTTCAGAGGAATGAGTGATTCAGGCTGATGCACCAGAAGATTTACCCGCCAACTCACTTGCAAAGGCTCTGCTCTGTACGTGCAGTGTTAACCCAGAGAGGCATAAGCTGCTGCTTATTATGAAAGTGGGGGCCCTGATGTTCCCTATGAAAGGACTTTGAGGACTCCTTGGGGATCTGTGGATCACACTTTTGAGAACAGCTGTCCAAAACGATGGAATCACAGACCCTAAAAACGAGAACCCAGAAGGCGCTTACAGGTCTCCCTAGTTCAGCTGTCCCTGGGTATCTGAGAGGGACTGGTTCCAGGATCTACCTCTTACCCCCCAAATATCAAAATCCACGGATGCACAGTCCCTTATATACAATGCTGTAGTATTTGCATCTAACCTATGCACATCCTCCACATACTTTAAATCAATTCCAGATTGCTTATGATAACTAATATAATGTAAATGCTATGTAAATAGCTGTAAATGCAATGTAAATGCTATGTAAATAGTTGTAAATAGAATGTAAAAGCTG
Source organism: Sus scrofa (assembly GCF_054392235.1). Taxonomy (NCBI): domain Eukaryota; kingdom Metazoa; phylum Chordata; class Mammalia; order Artiodactyla; family Suidae; genus Sus; species Sus scrofa. Next base: position 36,699,779 of record NC_139389.1, on the reverse strand, counting down.
TGTAAATGCAATGTAAATGCTATGTAAATAGTTGCCAGAGCATGGCAAAGTTTTGTTCTGTGGAACTTTCTGGAATCCTCCCTCCCCATCACCAAATATTTTCCATCCCTGTTGGTTGAATCCATAGATGTGGAACCAGGATATGGAGGGCAGACTGCATTACGTTTGTCCCAGTGGTTCTTTATTTTGTAATAATTTTTATTTTTTTCATTATAGTTGGTTTACAGTGTTCTGTCAATTTCTACTGTACAGCAAAGTGACCCAGTCATGCGTATATATACATTCTTTTTCTCACGTTATCCTCCATCATGTTCCATCATAAGTGACTAGATGTAGTTACCTGTGCTATACAGCAGGATCTCATTGCTTATCTACACCAAATGCAATAGTTTGCATCTATTAGCCCCAGACTCCCAGCCCATTCCACTCCCTCCCCCTCCCCCTTGGAAACCACAAGACTGTTCTCCAGGTCTATGAGTATTTTTTCTGTGAAAAGGTTCATTTGTGCTGTATATTAGATTCCAGATATAAGTGATATCATATGGTATTTGGCTTTCTCTTTCTGACTTACTTCACTTAGTATGAGAGTCCCTCATTCCATTCATGTTGCTGCAGATGGCATTATTTTGTTCTTTTATGTGGCTGAGTAGTATTCCATTGTGTATGTAGACCACATCTTCTTAATCCATTCATCTGTCAATGGACATTTAGGTTGTTTCCATGTCTTGGGTATTGTGAATAGTGCTGCAATGAACATAGGGAAATAAATAAAATATAGATTCAAAAAACAAATAGAAAAAAATCAGTAAAACTAAGAGCTGATTCTTCAAAAAGGTGAACAAAATTGACAAACCTCTGGTCAGACTTACCAAGAAGAGGAGAGAAAAAACCCAAATAAACAAGGTAAGAAATGAAAAAGGAGAAATCTCAATGGATGATGCAGAAATACAGAAAACCATAATAGAGTACTATGAACAATTATATGCCAACAAATTTGACAACCTAGAAGAAATGGACAACTTCCTAGAGACTTACAGCGTGCCAAAACTGAATCAAGAAAAAATAGATCAACTGAACAGACCCATCACTATAAATGAATATATAATAAAAACACTCCCTATAAACAAAAGTCCAGGATCAGACGGCTTCACGGGTGAATTCTACCAGTGGTTCTTACTTCTAGGGTTGATGAATATTTCACCTAATTTGGAAACGTTTGGTCAAGTTTCTCCTTAGTGTGATACACTTCTATTTAAGGGAATCACATTGCTAAGTGTTAACAAATTAGCATTTTCTTCCTTTTACTGTCAGAGGTTGCATTAACAGCAATCACTTCATCTTTATTTTATTTTAATATTTCTTTTCCTGTGATTCAGTGGGTTAAGAACCTGACATTGCGTCCATGATGATATGGGTTTGATCCCTGGCTTCATTGCTGTAAGGTGTGGTGTAGCTTTTTCTTTTCTCTTCTTTGCTCCCATCTAGAATAGTGAGGAAAAGGCGGAGGAAGAGATGGAGCCATCATGATAAGCCATCTTCCATGCTCTAAAAAGTTCACAAAACTGAGCATCTTTTCAGGAGAAGCCTTCTGGATGCTTCATGATGATAGATTGAACATAGATTCAAACATAGTCTGGCTGTTCTCTAGCCACCAAATTCTTGATTTGAGTTTAAAGAATGACTTTCAGAGTCTGGTTGTGGGGTAGCTGGCTTCAGCCATGAATAACACCCAACGTTGATAGAAAGGCTGACTGGCTATTCTGTAATTGGCATTAGGCCTTCAGACAGGGTTTCCATACCTGGTGACAACACTGATGGATGTTGTGTCAGGGGAAAGTTAGAGTTTTGCATCGTATAAATCTTGTTGGTCTTTGTTTAGCTCTTTACTGCACCTTTCTTTGGCGATCACTGACATTCTTTTTTGTTGTAGAAGATTTCTCAACATGGCCAGGTGGCATTTAAAGAGCCCAAGGAGAAAGATGACTTGGATCCAAGTGGCAGTGCCAAAGGATACATGGCAGCTGTCCTGTCCGGAGGCCTGGAAGGGGACTGATGTTTTGATTATGGTCCAGTGCTGTCTTGTCACACTGCCCAGCACCCCATCCTCTTGAGAATCTGGGCCTCCTTCATCTGTCAGTGGGTGCTGTGGCTAGAAGTGCCACACTTTTTCTCCCTAATGTTCTTGCTGTCTTTGCCACATTTGTTGCTTGTTCATGGTGGTACCAAAGCTTAGCTGTTACATGACAGGCTTTTAAGAACTGAATCCATTCTTGTTTTTTCTTCTTGAAATACCTGCCAGCCTTTGGACTTCCCCTTTTAAAAAATGAAGGCCACTTCATAATAGTTACTATTGGGAATAAGGAAACTACAACATGGATAAGTAATGAGGTCCTACTGTAAAGCACAAGGAATTATATCCGGTCTCCAGACAGATTACGGTGGAAGATAATAGAAGAAAGGGAATGTTTGGAGTTCCCATCGTGGCGCAGTGGTTAATGAATCCGACTAGGGACCATGAGGTTGTGGGTTCCATCCCTGGCCTTGCTCAGTGGGTTGGTGATCTGGCGCTGCCGTGAGCTGTGGTGTGGGTTGCAGACGAGGCTCAGATCCTGAGTTGCTGTGGTTCTGGTGTAGGCCAGTGACTACGGCTCCCATTCCACCCATCGCCTGGGGACCTCTACATGCCGCGAATGCGGCCCAAGAAATGGCAAAAAGACAAAAAGACAAAAAAAAAAAAAAAAAAAGAAAGGGAATGTTTATATATGTATGACTGGGTCACTTTGCTGTACAGCAGAAATTGACACAATGTTGTAAATCAACTATACAGCAATAAAACTTTAAAAAATGAAAAAAGAGAAAACGCCAGAAATTTATATCACTTTACATTTGACCATGTTGGATGGATTATCAGGAGAAAAATGCTTGGTTTTTTGAAGTGTGCATTGAGATGGAAAAAATTCCTCTATGTCCCAGAAATCTTACGTTCTGGAAATGCAGTATTAGAAGTGTATTGTTTTGGCTGTAGCTCTTATAACTCCTTAGAGAGACAAAGGGAGAGAGGGAGTGTGTGTGCATTTTATCTCCAGCTCTCCTCTGCGCTAGGACAGCAGCCATCCAATGAGTACTTTCGGGGGTCCAGGACATTGCTGTGCACTTGGATGTTATTGGAAACTTCCCATGAATGGTGACTCCAAAAAAAACCTTGGGGTTAGGGCCCATGATTTGTGATCTAGACAGACATTCTTGACCCTGCTTCCCATAAAACCACAGGTTAATATTGTTAGAACACATTGCCACAAGATAGTGACCCAGCTATCCAACATCCACATAAAATTAAGTAATAAATTCATGAAATTGACTGTTCCTTGTTTTTTTTTTTTTTTTTTTTTTTTGTCTTTTTTTTTGCTATTTCTTGAGCCGCTCCCACGGCATATGGAGATTCCCAGGCTAGGGGTCTAATCAGAGCTGTAGCCACCGGCCTACGCCAGAGCCACAGCAACACGGGATCCGAGCCGCGTCTGCAACCTACACCACAGCTCACGGCAACGCCGGATCGTTAACCCACTGAGCAAGGGCAGGGACCAAACCCGCAACCTCATGGTTCCTAGTCGGATTCATTAACCACTGCGCCACGACGGGAACTCCTGTTCCTTGTTTTTGAACAGTTAATTTAAATCTTTTTTTTTTTTGGTCTTTTGCCATTGCTTGGGCCGCTCCCTCGGCATATGCAGGTTCCCAGGCCAGGGGTCTAATCAGAGCTGTAGCTGCCAGCCTACGCCAGAGCCATAGCAACGCGGGATCCGAGCTGCATCTGCAACCTATACCACAGCTCACGGCAATGCCAGATCCTTAACCTACTGAGCAAGGCCAGGGATCGAACCTGCAACCTCTTGGTTCCTAGTCAGATTCGTTAACCACTGCACCACGATGGGAACTCCCAATTTAAATCTTTAGTGCCTGGTAATGTGATGCAAATTGAAACCCAGCCTTAAAAAACTATCACCAGAAAACTCCAACTCTGTAAGGTTTTTAGAACAATGTTTGAAATACGGCTGACTCTAATCTATGGTTAAAAAAAGAAGAGAAAACCAGAGCATATTCACTTTCTACCCTTGCCTGTGATTCACCTTCCATGAGGAAGCTTCCAGTGGAAATGCACAGCCTTCCACTGTGTACACAGGGCTGTGTTGGAAAACAGATGCCTCTTGAGATCAGGAGCCCCTCTTATGTTTACTAAACTTCCAAGTGAGAAATCAGCTCTTTTTATCCATTATCTGACCTTGGACGAAGTCCCTCTTCATGCCTTCATTTTCTCAACTGTGAACGAGGATGGTAATAGCCTCAGAAAGCTGCATGAGGACATCTGAGTGAAGGTAACAGGACATGAGCGATATGTCTGACACATAAGAAACAGCCTCTGACAATTAGTTTGTGTTGTGCTGTATGATACCTGTGTAATTATAATTGAGCTGATGCTGGATGTCCAAGAAAAAAGATAAGTAGGGAGTTCCCAATGTGGCTCACTGGGTTAAGAACCCAGTATAGTGTCAGGGACAGCTTTGTCCAGCCTCACAGAAAGCCATGTAGAAAGGGAGCAGATGGAGTCAGAACTAGGGATGCGTCTGTGGAAACCAGGAGACGTTGTTACACAGTTACAGTGCTCTCTGTGTTATTGCTAGTGACTTTGATAATGATGACTTTGGTCTTTAATTCCCTCAAAGATGCTGCCAAAATTGGAGAATTCAAGAGTGTGACAATTTCTGGAGTTCCTTGGTGGAGGATCGGCATCGTCACTGCCGTGGCTCAGGTTGACACAGTGGCGAGGGTTTGATCCATGGCCCAGGAATTTCTGCATGCAGCAGGTGAAGCTAAAAAAAAAAAAAAAAAAAAAAAAAAAAAAAAAAAAAAAAAAAAAAAAAAGAAGAGAAATAATAGTGTGACAGTTTTCAAAAGGTGGATAACTATCGCTCTGGAATAATTATATCTTTGTAAAAAAGTGTGATGTACTTGAATGGTAGGTTCTTTGTTCTTTTAAAACCGTCCTGTTGGACCACAAAGAGGTGTTTCAGGTGGATACCTAGATACCCACTGTCTAGGAATAGATATCCACTATTTAGGATAACTGTGTAGCAGTGGGCACACCCTACATGGCAGCAGTGACGGTAGTTGCCAGGTCTACTTCTCCATTCCACAGCTTCCTTCCATAAAGAGACAATGTGCCCAAATGTATGCAGACAGTCCATGCATCGGAGCTTAATGCTTATATCAGTTTCTCTTGTCAACAGTCCCATGGACAGGCAGGTGCTGGCCAGGTGGCTACTATGTACATAGGTATATGAACCACAGCAGAACATCTTGAGCTTAGGAAACCCCAAACTTATAACAAGATGCTGGCTAGCCTGCCCAATCTTCATGTCCAAGGAAGATATTTTTCTTACCTCTCAATGAAAACAAATCTCCTCTGAAGAAAGCAGGGAGATGTTATTATCCTGGAGTAAGTAAATAAATCTCTTGCTCTCTGACCAAGAGAGTGACACTCTCCTTAGCTTCCTTGGCTGTCTGTTATGTAGACATCTTCCAACAAAGCTGTTTTTGAGCCACCACTGACATGCAATGCACTGGGCTTAGCACCGTGGAAGAAGCAACAGAGAACATTGGGGTTGCATTTGAATTTGAGTTCTGCTGTCTACTAGTTGAGTCATCTGGGGTGAGTTATTTAACCTCCCTGAGAAATGGGGAATAATAGTTTCCTCCTTGCAGAGCTACAGAGAAAGCTAAATTCAATAGTGTATTTAAGGCACTTGTACTTGGCATAATAACACATAGTGCAAGTGAGGGCTCCAGGAGGCTGAGTATAACAGACGCTTGGTCAACAGTAGCTTAAAAAACAGAGTTTTCCAATTTCAGCTATTCGGCAAAGTGACCAATTGCAAATCAACTATACTTTAATAAACATAAAAAAATTAAAAATCACAACTATAAAAATATATATGAAGAGAATTTTTTTTCTCCCAGAGCAACAAGGCCAGAGCCAGCTCAAGACTGGCTCAGCGGCTTGCCTTCATGGTGGGAAACAGGCTTGCTCTGTCTTCCCACAGTTGCCCTAAACAAAATCCAAGTTCTGCTGGACAGTGAGAAGGTGGATTGGATACTGGCGGTGCCTGGCAGAGGCTGTGCCTCTGTGCTCAAGCCGTTAACGTGGTAAGATACCACTTCCGTTAACGTAGTAAGATGGTGCTTCCCTTCCTAGATTCGGGTTGCCGTACGCTTTTTATCAGACATTTCTATCTAAATTTGAAAAGGCTAATTCTGCCAAATCCAGTGGTCAAAGGACACATGTATTCCCAGATCCTAGGCACTATGAATAGCGTATTTGGGACCTCTAAAATAGAACAGAATGAACACATTCTCATTAATTACTCCCTCTGGACGAACTTACTGTCCCTAACATAGGCAGCCTAATTACCTTATATTTTAATTTCCTCTTCTTCATTAACAGGTACTGAGGGGCATCGTCAATGAATTGGCGCTCAGCATGTTGGCTTTAAGCTTCCATTTCTATCTTTAAATGATCAAGAATTGGCCCACTGGGTAGCAAGTCATTCTGTGCAGCCTAGTTTCTTGGATATGAATTAAACTCTTACGGTCATGATTATTTATTTCATTTGGTATAAGTGTTTCCAAAATGTATTTCTCACTCCTTAATAAGAGGCTACTGAAAATAATTGATCCCAATGTTTATGCTTCAGAAGTGCCTTTTGAGTATTAATCATTGTGAAATATCATAGTCATGGATATTGGCCCCAAACTCCTATTGTCCCTCACCCTCTTCTCATGTGCCTCCTTCTTGTGGAATGCAGTGGAATGCAGCTTGTTTAGCTGTGACACCCTCCAGGCCAGAGTACGGGGCAGGCCCCTTCACGAGCAGTCATTCTCCAGTAGCTATCAGCACCTGCACTTTGCTTCCTCTGCTCTTGACTTTCCACCCCTGTTCTGATGACTGTGTTAATATCTGTCACCTCCACAGTGGTACTGCGAGTGCCAGCCTATGGATCTGCACCTTCTTGCCCTCATCGGTGCTCAGCTCAGTAACCAAGTGAGAATAGACTCTCCCTTATTCTTGCAAGAGGTCTGGAGTCATTCTGCGTGGACTCACTCCATAGCAGCATTTGCAAACATTTTCTGTGAAGGGCAGTTGGTAGACATTTCAGCCTTTGTGGGCTGCATGTAGTCACTGCCACACATTCTCACTTTCCTCTTCTCCCCTCCTTTGTTTGCAGGGCCATGCATGTGTTCAGGACCTCCCGCTCAATTTTTTTTTTTTTTTTGCTTTTTAGGGCCTAATGTGTGGCATACAAAAGTTCCCGGGGTCGAACTGGAGCTGCAGCTGCCAGCCTACACCACAGCCAGAGCAATGCCAGATCCTTAACCCACTGAGCAGGGCCAGGGGTCAAACCCACATCCTCATGGATACTAGTAGGGTTCGTTACCACTGAACCACAATGGGAACTCCCCAGCTCAACTCTTTTGATCCCTGCTCTAGACACAAGGTTCCTGGCCATCAGAGCAGTGGTTTTCCAAAGAAAGCCAACTTATGGTTACCAAAGGGTTAAGGTGTGTGGGGGGGAGTAAAGAGTTTGGGAACAATGTATACACACTACTATATATAAAACAAATAAACAACTAGGACTTACTGTATAGCACAGGGAACTATACTCAATACTTTATAACCTATAATGAAGAAAAATAGAAAAAAATAGAGTAATGGTCTTCAAAGCTTTCTGAAAGTGGATCCCTTTTATTAAAAAAGCTTTGAAAATGTACTCACAGCTACAGATACTTATTTTTATTCATAAAATATTTACATTTTATTTTATTTTTTGGCTGCTGCTATGGCATATGGAAGTTCCCGGGCTAGGGATCCAACCTGAGCTGCAGCTGTGACCTATATCACAACTGTAGAAATGTCAGATCCTTAACCCACTGCACTGGGCTGGGGATTGAACCCATACCACCACAGAGACAATGCTGGATTATTAACCCGCTTCACCACAGAGGAAATGCCAATATTTACATTTTAAAACCAAATTAATAAATTGCATACGTTATAAAACATGCATGAGTACAGACATTTTAACAGTGTGAGATAAAATGTGGATGCGAATGGGAGACAACCTGGCTCACTTCTCAGAGAATCTGCATTACATTCCCTCTGAGGAAAAAGGTGACAGTTCTCACATGACACCAGCCTTACAATTTTCTAGAAATCTTAATATCAGCTTTTACCTTGAGTCTACGTAAACTCAAGGGAACTTGATTCATTGGACCTGCCAAAATAAAGGTTGAGAAACATTGTAAGAATACACTTAAAAAAAAATCAGTTCTCTAAAACTGTTGAGAGACTAGACTGTGATCAAAAAGAAGACCATGAAACGTTCCTTCAGGATTGTGATTATTAACCATTTTTCACTGGGGAATTTACAGTCTTTGAATGTGATCTCACTTGAAAAGCCAGGGCCAAATTTCAGGAGCCACACATAGCACAGGGACACGCGTTTACTTATAAGACTGTTTGGACTTTTCCCTGAATGATGATAGGCTGGAACTCAGGGCACCTGCAAATCTTTTTTCTAAAAGCTGTTATTGAACATGTCCCGCATCAGACCTCTAGATTCCTAACCCTGGGTTCATGGACTTCACAATTGCCCTTGATGAGTTTTAGGGTATCATTGAATACGTTAACATTTTTAGACAAAATGGAGCATATGGATGGAATATGCGCCTGTTTCTGGGAATATGGCCATAAACTATCTCTTTAGGGGGCAAGAATCATACCAGCTATGTTGTTAGAGACAATTTAATATAAGAACTGTTAACTAAGTGTAGAAATTAATAACAAGGGAAGTAAAAAGGAAGAAAGAGAATTCGAAGTTATCACAGAGGCAGCAATTGCAGGAAGCTGCTGCTACTCTTAAGAGTTGGAGAAAGAATTATGGTTTTCTCTGGATGTTTGCCCAGGAGTGGGGTTGCGGGACAGTCTGGTAGTTCTATATTTAGTTTTTAAAGGAACCTCCATACATAGTGGTTGCACCAATTACATATACACACAACTATATAAAATAGATGATTAATGAGAACCTACTGTATAGCACAGGAAAATCTACTCAATATTTATAATAACCTATATAAGAAAAAAGAATGGATATATTTATATGTATGACTGATTGATTCACTTTGCTGTTCACCTGAAACTAATACAACATTGTAGGTCAACTGTACTCAAATAAAAGTTAAAAAAAAAAAAAAAAAGAGTTGGAGAAAGAATGGAAAGGGACTGGAATTACAGGTGTTTAGAACCTGAGGCTCAGCTGTTTTGAGGACCGTGGTGCATGGTACTGGGACCCAGCCCCTTGGGAGGACACTGTGCAGCCAAGGGAGCCTCTGAGGGGCGCTCTGGGCTGGCTGGGAGTGCCGGAATCTCTTCACACTGGACTCAATCGGCAGCTTCAGAAACAAACTGCCGCTGCTGGGGTGGAAAGCATGCTTTCGTGGGGCTCTGGGACCCTCATGCCCTGGGAAGAAGCAAGACCCTTCTTGGTCCTCCCTGGAGCGTCCTCTATGGGTGAACTCAGCTGGCAAAGCAGAAACTTGGTTTGTGGATTGATTGATTGATTTGGGGTTAGGATTTTCTTTTCTTCCAACTTTATTGATAATGTTATGGAGAATTTAATCAACATATGGCACTGTATAAGTTTAAGGTGTATATCATAATTTACATATGTTATGAAACGGTGATCACAATAAGTTTGGTCAACAGCCATTATTCACATAGATACAGAATTAAATGGAAAGAAAAAATTTACTGTCTTAGTTCTCATATATACATACAGCAGCATTAATTATATTTATCATGTGGTACATTATACCCTATTCATCTTATAGCCGGGAGTTTGAACCTTTTGACCATCTCGTTCCAGCTTCCCCACCCCCCAGCCCAGGCCACTCCGGTAACCACAAAGCTGATCTCTTCTTCTATGGATATGTTTGCTTGCTTTTGAAATATAATTGACCTGCAGCACTATGTTAGTTCCTGTTAACAACAAAGTGATTTGGTATTTGTATCCATTTCAAACTGATCACCACAATAAGTCTAGTTACAATATGTCACATACAAGGGTATTGCATAGTTATTGACTGTATTCCCCACACTGTACATTTGATAACTGTGACTCATTTATTTCCCAGTTAGAAGTTTGTACCTCTTAATTTCCCTCACCTATTTCTTTCTTCCTTTCCTCTCTGGCAAATACCTGCTCATCGTCTGTATCTATAACTCTGTTTCTCTTCTGTTATATCTATTCACTTGTTTTGTTTTTAGATACCACATATAAATGAAATTGTAGAGTATTTGTCTTTCTCTGACTTATTTCATTTAGCATAATGTCCTCTAGGTCCAACCATGTTGTCACAAATGGTAAGATTTCACTTGGTATGATCCCATTTCTTGTCTTTGAACATCCTGCTTCTTTGGCTTTGTCTGCAAAGTAATCTATTTCTTTGGATGCTGTCACACCCAGGGCGAGGCTCCCCCAGGGGCAGCCTTCCTGGCCCTCCTGGCCTGGTTCATGAAGAGATTAGAGAAACTGAAGATCTGAGCTGATCAGGGAAGCCCCTCCCCCCCACCAGGTAAGTGGTCCAGGTGTAAGAAGACAGCTCCTCCATCATGTAGGGAAGGGAGAGGCAGGAGCCCCTCTGCACCCTGAGAAGGAAGCCACTTTGAAGACAGGAAATTGAGCCAACACAGTGAGAAAGCAGAGCAGAGTGTCTGAGCCCCATCACTGTTCAGTCCTGGTGCCAGTGTCCCTGAGATGGCAGGACCATTCCCTTGTAAGCACAGCGCACTTGTAGGAGTCAAGTTAACTTCCTGTTTCCTCTTAAGCTTGTTCAGGTTGGTTTTCCATCACTGGTCCCCTAGAGCCCTGCCTGAGGCACTTGTGTCTTGCTGCTTTTTGTTTACTGCAGTTAGATAATGAATCTCCCAGGAACTCTGCAGCCAAAGCGGTGAAAGAATGATGGAACTGGTCTCTAAGATTGTCTGAGGAGCAAGTGGGGAATGTATAGAAGCACTTAGCAAGGCCCCTGTCACAAAGTGCACCCTAGAAACAATTGTTTATCCAGTGCCCCAGCATCAGTACCTGGCTGCCTCCAGGCTGTGCTACATCCCACACTTTCTCCTGTGGCCACAGGGCTGCTCTGCTACACCACTGGGTTTGCCCTTCTCATGACCCTCTGAGGGTGTCAAGGACCAATGACCTCTGGGGAGACAGCTACTCACCCACAACAGCATGAGTCATTCCATCAAAGACATTCACCTAAGTCAAGTGCAGGTGTCTGGGGAGCCAGCATTCCTTCAGCCTTAAAATTATTTAGTTTTCTCTTTATCATCTGTTCTGCATCCCTGCTGTTCTCTTCCTTCTGGGTACCACCATCAGCTGCTGAATCCCTGTTGTCCTAATTGGTGATGTTAAGGCTGCCCATTGAGTCTATCTTCTCAGGCTTTTCTTTTAGCTATGTTTCTTGCAAATCTTATTACATGTTTTTGCTTCTTGGCTTCTCATGTAAAAAGTGTGCATGTGTATATGTATGTATTAGATTTCAGAAGATCAGTGTGATAATTTCCTTTTTTTTTTGGCCACACCTTTGGAATGCAGAAGTTCCTGGGCCAGAAGATAGCACCTGCACTACAGCGGTGACAATGCTGGATCTTTGATTCCCTGTGCCACCAGTGAAATCCCAATGTAAAAATTTTCAATGAAGATTATAACTCTTATGCAGACCAGTGTATTCTTACCAGTATGAGATAGGAAGCTCAATTATAATCAGAAGGCTTCTGGGTGATCCAGGGATCAGTGTAAGAGACATAAAATGACCCCCTCCCCCATCTCACATCCCTACAGCTATTTGACTCAGCCATCACTGCTGTAAGCTCGAAAGGATGAAAGTAATTTGTTATTCAGAAATGGTTTCGAATTAATATCAAAACAGACAGCCAAAGATTAAGGTAATTGCTGCTACTTAAAAATGAATAATTTAAAGATAAAAACAAAACAAATTTGTTTTCTGTATCTGAACAACTGTCTCTGCCGCATCCATACAAAGAAATAAGGATTTACTCAAATCCAAAGCACGACTGAAACCAAACAAAAAACCCTTACAAAGCCAGTAGGAGCAAGTGCTATTTGGGAAAATTTCCTATAGTAATCAATAAACAAATTATTCCTGGGGAAGCAAATGGCTTCATATAAGCTGTACGCAGGTTGGTCAAGTGCAGCATTATCAATGTCATGCTTCAGCCATGTCGTCTACTGGTTTAAACAAATTGATCTAAATGGGGCTTCTTAGGTGCTTGACACGGCTTTGATGACTGTTCACTGTCCCAATCACATAGGCACAGTTTGGGACACAGTTCAAGCTGCCTCAGTGCAGTGAGACAGTGTGGTGTCATAATAATTCACCCATGTTGCAGGATTCCATTGTGGAAACTGACTGGTATCGCTGAGGATGCTAGTTTGACCTCTGATCTTGCTCAGTGGGTTAAGGATCTGGCGCTGCCGTGAGCTGTGGTGTAGGTGGCAGATGTGGCTCAGATCCCACGTTGCTGTTGGCTGTGGCATAGGCGGGCAGCTGAAGCTCCAATTCAGCACCTAGCCTGGGAACTTCCATATGCTGCACGTGTGGCCCTAAAAAGAAAGAAAAAAGATTATAAAAATTTTTACCCACATTGCTCTTTGGCACCCCAGCTCTCGCCTGTATTCTAGGCTTACATATCCCACTAGCGCTGGGTAGTCCATGTGAATGACAACAGGTACTTCAAGCATAATCCACCCCAAACAGAATCCTTGACTTCTTCCAGCAAGACCTACCCCTCACCCATTCTCCACTGGTTTCTCAGCCCCCAGTCCTAAGGCATAAATTTCTGCCATTTCTCTTAGCCTTACAGCCCGTAATCTCTCCATCCAGTGTACTTTTAAAGAGCACCTCTTTGCAGACAAGGCATCTTATCCCCCCTGTGATGCTCCCACCTGGTCCAAGCCCCCTCACTGCTTGGCTGGACTGGCAGCAGCCCCCAGCTTGTCTCTCTTATGCCTCTTGGACCCTAACTCCTCTCCACAGAGGAGCACCAGGGATAGGTTAAACAAACTCACCTCACCTCTTTCCCATACTCAAAATGTGCCATAAATACTCAATACACTCAAAATAGCATCCAGGTGATGTTTTCTCATTTACATTTCCTATAATTACCATGTGTGATTTTATAACCTGAAAGACAATTTGGCTTTACATTTTGCTTTTTTGCTTTTATAAGGAATATAACATTTCGAATACACATTAAAGAAAGCATTTCTCGGTATGGCTTTGCTTTCTTTAATCACTTGGTTTGATACACATAACCTAATGCTAATTTCAGAGCCTTCCTTGTGTTTTTCCTACTTCTATTACCAGTTATATAAGAGATAATACACTAGGAGATGGCAGAGGACAGTGGTAAAGGCATGGATTTTAAACCATAAGACCTAGGATCTACTTTATTTGACAACGGATTAGCCAAGTAGCCTTAGCCAGTTGACTTAAGTTTTCTGTCCCTCATCATAAAAAAAATGGGACTAATAATATCTAGCTTCCCTACCACACAGGGTTCTTGTGAAGATCAAAGATATTTGAAAGTGGTAAAGTGTAAAACACTCAGTGGATGTTAGTTAAAAATAATAGAATCACATAGTCATCACGTGGTGAGTGGCAAATCTGCAGAGGGAGTGATGAATTGCCTTAAAACATGCACACAAGTAAATTAAGGGTTCTGTTGAGTATTGTGTTTGTCATATGCTATCTTAACCCAATATCCATATGCAGAGAGGATGATTAGATTAGTGAGTGTCAGATTCTAAGTGAATAAAAATGGAAATGACAGATGTGGAGCTGGGGTTGCCCTGCTCATCTCTGGAGACAGCTGAATGCGGCTCAGAGACACCTTGCCTGGTTCCGTCCAGGGGCTTCTTACTCACCTGAAGAGAGCAGCCAGGAGCACAGGTCGGGGTGGGCAGAAAGACTGCCCAGAGCTGGGTGAGGAGAGAGGTTGCCGCACCTGCAGCCTCCTTTGGGCAGCCGAAGGGTCACCTTAATTAAAGTCCCTCTGTTCAGAGATCTCACAGGCACTGTTGGCCAGTCCAGGAAGCACCACAGGTAATGGTGGGGCCTAAGGGGAAAAGCTCTCAGCCCCCAGAAAACTTCAAGTTGGAGCCTCAAAAGAAGGAACAAGAGACCTTATAAGATCTTTACTTGGTTTAAAGCAACCAAAATTTCCCCTAGCTGCAGGCACATGGCTAGATCCATCTAGACATCCCCATGTTTGGGGCTCTGGGTTCATTTCTTTAAAATTTTTATTTTTTTCTATTTAGGGATCCACCTGCAGCATATGGAGGTTCCCAGGCTAGGGGTCTAATCAGAGCTGCAGCTGCCAGCCTACACCACAGCCACAGCAACACAGGATCCCAGCCACATCTGCTACCTACACCTCAGCTCACGGCAATGCCAGATCCTTGACCCACTGAGTGAGGTCAGAGATGGAACCTGCACCCTCATGGACACCATGTCGCGTTCTTAACCCACTGAGCCACAACAGGAACTCCTGATGTTCCCCGTTCATTTTGAGGTAGGTATTCTCACTTTTCAGGTGTGGAAACTCTAGACTCAGGGTGTCAGAGAAATTGTTCAAGATTACCCCACCGGTATGTGAACAATTGGGCTTGAATTCAATTCTGTTGTACCCTCTGCACTGCACCGTCTTGAATGTCAGTGTACTTCTGTGTGGCAGAGGCCTTGACTCTGGCCAGACAGATGATTCTCAGAGACACACCCTTGAGCCTTGTCAGGGTTGCTGGCAGAGTCACTGATGCTTTTGGAAGGAATGCAGCCCGGCCATCGCATGCCGAGAGCCACGTGGCCTTCCTTCTGTAACTGAGAACTCTCAGATTTGTGGCCCAGCATCTATGAGCAGTTACCATGATTTTTTTTCAAGTCCCATATTTTATTGATAAAGAAATATTTTGCTGTTTTTCTTTTTAAAATTGAAGTATAATTGCTTTATAATGTTGTGCCAATTTCTTCCGTACAGCATAGCAACCCAGTCGTGTATATGACTTTTCTCATATATCTTCTTTTTCTCATATATCTTCCATCGTATTCCACCACAAGGGATTGAATATAGTTTCCTGTGGTGTACAGCGGGACCTCATTGCTTACCATTCTAAATGGAATAGTTTGCATCTATTAACCCCAGACTCCCTGTCCATCCCACTCCCCTCTCCTTCCCCTTAGCAACCAGAAATCTGTTCTCTATGCCGGTGAGTCTGTTAATATTTTGTCATTTTAAAGATAGCCTTTACAATACCCCAAAGAACCTCCCCAAATCAGTGTGTCGTAAGATTTCTGACTGTGCTAATAGCTTGTGTGGTTTCACTCGGATGGAGGCAAATGACACAGTGGCCTGTAATCCACGCCCTGCTCCCTGGAGGCAGGGACATGGTTTGTCAAGGACACTGCTTTGTTACCATATTTCTGCTCCAAGTCGCAAAATAGAACTCCTGAGTGTAATGAGATCTTTTCAGTCATGTGTGGCTTCTTTTCAAATGCTTCCAGACAACCATTTCGTGTTGGGGTAAATCCAAGTGTTAGCAAAATCCCAGCCTTTCCAAGTCCAGTTTTCTTTTCAGAAAGATTCTTATTGTTTAACATATCAGGGATAGACACAAGGTACTGCTTTGAATTTTTTGGGGCTTCATTTTTTTATTGGAAGAAAGTTTTTAACACCTAAAACACTGATGTTTTAGTTTTATCTTCCATTCTAGAAATTCTTCCTTCCTTTCTTCCTTCATTCTTTCCTTCCTTCCTCCCTCCCTCTTTCTTTCTGTCTGTCTTTCCTTTTCTTTTTCCAGCCACCCCTGCAACATATGGAAGTTCCCAAGCCCAAGGCTGAATAGGAGCTGCAGCTGAAGCCTATGCTATAGCCACAGCCACAGCAACACTGAATCCAAGCTGCACCTGCAACCTACACCACAGCTTGAAGCAATGCCAGATCCTTAACCCACTGAGCGAGGCCAGGGATTGAGCCCACATCCTCATGGACACTGTGTTGTGTTCTTAACACATTGAGGCAAAACAGGAACTCCAACAGCTAAATTCTTTTTAAATTTTTAAAATTTTTCAAAGTTTTATTGGAGTATAGCTAATTTACAAGGTGGCGATAATTTCTTCTGTATAACAGTGACCCAAATCGTACTTATACACATATCCATTCCCTCTAGATTCTTTCCCACATGGATTATCACAGAACACTATGTAGAGTTCTCTGTACTATATAGCAGGCCATGGGGGCCAATCATTCCACATACCTCAGTGTGCATATACCAATCTCAAACACCCAGTTCATCCCTCCCACCCCCGCCAAGCTGTCCCTTTTGGTTTTTCAAGGTCTGTGAGTCTGTTTCTATTCTGCAAATAAGTTCATTTGTATCCCCCTTTTTTTAAAAAAAAAATCCATATATAGGTTATATCATACAATGTTAGTCTTTCACTGCCTAACTTCACTTAGTATGATAGTTTCTGGGTCCATCCATGTTGCCACAAATGGCATTATTTCATTCTTTTTTATTGCTCACAAATATTCCATTGTATATATGTACCAAATCTTTTCTTGGTAGGTTTTTTGTTTTTGTTTTTTCTTTTTAGGGCTGCACTTGCGCCATATGGAAGTTCCCAGGCTAGGGGTTGAATTGGAGCTATAGCTGCTGCCCTATGCCACAGCCACAGCAATGCAGGATCCAAGCAGAATCTGTGATCTACGCCACAGCACATAGCAACCCTGGATCCTTAACCCCCTGAGCGAGGCCAGGGATGAAACCTGCATCCTCATGGATCCTAGACGGGTGCGTTACCATTGAGCCACGACGGGAATTCCTTTACCCACATCTTCTTTATCCAGTCATCCGTCAATAGGCAGATTTCTTCCATGTCTGGACTGTTGTGAATAGTGCTGCTATGAACATTGGGGTGCTTGTATCTTTTTGAATTGTGGTTTTCTCTGGATAGATGCCCAGGTGTGGGATTGCTGGATCATATGGTAGCTCTGTATTTAGTTTTTTGAGGAAACTCCGTATTGTTTTCCATAGTGGTTGTACCAGTGTACATTCAAGTGGGTTCATAAATATAATGACAGTTTAGGGTCTCAGTAATTCTTTTCAAATGAAAATTATTCTATGTATCTTGGCAAGGAAAAAGTGATGGGTATAAATTAACCGATCATGTATTATCAGAGTATGTACTGCTACAGTGTATTATCTGAAGTTGACAATGCTTTAATAACTTACTTTGTTATAAATGGAATCTTCATCACAAAATCATGTTTCAAAATATCTAGAAGAAATTAAAGGCAAAAAAATTTGACATCTGTTTTGTATGGCCCCTGGAGTCAATCAGTGGACCTCATGGCACAGTTTAAGTGATACTCATTTAAAAAAAAGGAAAGAAAATGATGTTTCAGAAGAAAACCAAGCGTTCACCTTGTTATTTATTATAGGAAATAATACATTATTCCTATTTCCTATTTTCCTTTATTATTCCTATTTCCAATTTATTATGGCAAAAACTCATTTACATGATCTGTAAGATGGCCTTTCTATTGTTAAGAATCTTAATTGTGCGATTCAGTTGTATAAGTCAAGTGCCTTATCTGATTGAAGTCAAGGATACTCTATTGTATAACAGACTGAAAACTGCCTTTATTTTAGAAAAGAGTGTATAGTTTGCCGTGAGCTTTCAGTTTAGTTATTTTGTAGGTTGTAAATTTGTGTTTTAGTTATCTATTCTACGTAACAAGATAGCCCCAAATTCAATGGCTTTAAATAACACCGAACCTTCCCTGGGATCCGGCAGCCAGCCCATCTTTCACTGCCCCCAGTGTTGGCTGGGATGGTCCTCAAGGCTGAATCCCTGTGCTTCCCCCAGCCTCCCTGGGACAGGACAGCTGGACGCCCTTCAGAGCAGCAGCTCTTGGGATGGAGGGGCCCGGAGGGGAAGAGAGGTTGTGTGAGGCTTCACAGCATCACGTGTGCTGACACACCGAGGGCTGTGGCTAACCACGTGGCTGAGTGCCCTGTCCATGCTGTTTGTCCTGGGAGGTTAGGTTCCCTGGGAGATTGGAGGGTCCCAGGGTCAGATTTCCCTCTGCTGCTGTTTATCTCCCAATGTCTGTCCACCTCTGCCCACTTGCCCCAGTGACAGGATGCATTGCCACCTAGAGTAAATACTACTTTTCTTATCCTATCATGAGATTTTGGATGGGAAGCTACCCTTTTGGGACATGGAATTCCAGCAGAAGTGTTGTGCATGGCCTCTAGGTAGCATCTTTTTAAAGGAAAAATTATTGAAGTATAGTCAATTTATACTGTGTAATTTCTGCTGCACAACAAAGTGACTTAGTTACACATATATAATTCTTTTCTATATTCTTTTCCATGATAGTTTATCACAAGATACTGAATATAGTTCCCCGTGCTATACAGTAGGACCCAAGTGCACTGCAGTCCCATCTACACAGGAGGCTGAGGCAGGAGGATTGCGTCAGCCTGGGAGTTCTGGGCTGTTCTATGTCAGTCAGGTGTCCAGAATCATCACATGGTGATCTCTGGGTGTGGAGGACCATAGATGTCTAAGGAGGGGTGAGCCAGGCCAGGTGGGAAATGGAACAGGTAGAAACTCCCGTGATGATCAGGGTGGTGACTTTATCATGCTGCTCTTGTCGTGGGATAGATTACCCCAAAATCAGCAGCTGGAAGCAGCAAACATCCTTGTTCTCACAAGGATTCTGAGGGTCGGGATTGGGGGGCAGTGAGATGGGCGCTATCCCATGGGACTCAGCGGGGGCTCCCGCTCTTGGCTGCTGGCTGGAAGCTGGGCTTCCTGCCATGTGGACCTTTCTGTGGGGCTTCCCTAGAGGCCGCTGGTGGCCCTGAGTCATGGAAGTTGTCGTCCCCAGAGTGAGTAAGGCAAAGACAGAGGAATTGGTGTCTTCTATGACCAAGACCTGTAAGCCCCAGGTCATCACTTCTGTACTGAGTGGGTCACACAGACCAGCCCTGAGGGTGGAGGGATGCATAGGAGGGTGTGAACCCCAGGAAGCAGGATTCATTGGGGGCTCCCTGGAGGCTGCCCACCAAGTGTCCTCAAAGGACAGGTTATGTGCTCCCTCTTTTTTTTTTCTCTTATATGATGATTTTTATTTTTTTCATTATAGCTGGTTTACAGGGTTCTGTCAATTTTCTACCATACAGCAAGGTGACCCAGTCACACATACATGTATACGTTCTTTTTTCTCACATTATCATGCTCCATCATAAGTGACTAGACATAGTTCCCAGTGCTACACAGCAGGATCTCATTGCTTACCCATTCCAAGGGCAATAGTCTGCATCTATTAACCCCAAGCTTTCAATCCCACTCCCTTATTTTGCGCTTGTAGAATTCATCAATATTCCCTTTTTGGTTTTGGCTTCACTTGCAGCATGTGAAATTTCCTGGGCCGGGGATGGAACCCAAGCTGCAGCAGTGACTGAGTCACAGCAGAGACAATGCCCAGTCCTTAACTGCTAGGCCACCAGGGAAATCCTGGAATGCATCAATCATCTGAGCAGTCATGTGAGATGATGTGGAGCAAACTAATTCTAAATGAAAGGTTCTCCACAGGGTGGCCCCACTCCAATTTATTTGTATTCTTCATTTTCATTAGAGGGAAAAAAAAAACAGGAAAGAAATCATTTCTTAAAACCAGAAATAGTTATGACAATATTTGCTGAGAATTCTGTTCTCTAACCTCCTAGGAGGGCTTTTGAATTGTTTGGAAACAATTTAGAAACATGGCCTGAAACAGAAATATCGCTTTCTTATCCAAATCCATTACAGAAATTATTACAGATTATTGTTGGCAAACTCATCTTTTTTTAAAAAAGCAAAACTGTAAGTTGGGCAGTGTAAACTGTGAGGTATGCAAATGAATTTTTATACTGACCTGTTCTGCTAGTGCATTCCTGCTGTACTCATGGTGGAGCTGTTGGGTAAATTCTACCTTAACACATCCAAAAACATACTGATATTGCTTGTATAATTATAAAAGAAAGTCACAACCTATATCAGTTTTGTCCACTGTACATTTTGATGGTTTGATTCTAACAGTAGATAAAAGCATCTCCTTCAAGTCAAGAATTCAGGGTTTCAGACCCCAGTTTGACATCTTCCTTGTCATGTGTACTTTTGTGCTCTAAGAGGCAGCGCCCTTATCTGTAAAATGGGAAGAGTGTTGTGTATAATATGAGGTACACAGGTTCACAGTAAACACTCAAGAAATGGAACTATTACTAGCTAAGTGTTCTTTAAATCTTCACTAACATGAATGACTTTGGTGAAAACAGCACATTTCCTATAATAAGACTTATCCTTTAAGGCAACTTTGTGTGTGTGTGTGTTTACAAAAAAGAGATGAAAGAACAAGATGAACTAAGATTAAGAAAATGTATTTCTCTTTAAAAGTTCTCTTCTATTGGAAAATTTCTTTTAACAGATTGAGTTGTGTTAATATAGGCAAATGTCTTGAAACCATCCGTCTAAACTTTTATCCAGCCAGCAAGTCATTTACCCAACCTTTATAAAGTATCCACTTATGTGGTGAGGACCAAAAACATGGAGAATTAAGATATTGTCCCTGTCTTCCAGAGTTTCACAAGCTAGTAAAGATTTATATTGAAGAGGGATGGGAACATTCAATTAAAGCAGGTGTCAGTGGCTGCACTGGTAACACACCTGGTACAAATGTCATCCTGCAGGAGGTGCTTACACAGGAAGAAGCACTTAAGCACCCAGGGGAGACTTCTTGAGGGAGTGAGCCTTCATCTGGGTCTTGAAAGGTAAAGAATAGTTTCCCAGATGGCTAATGAAGAGATAGGAATTTCTGGACAGAGGCCATAGCCTGTGAGGAGGCAAGGAGGGATGGGAGAACATGGTGTCTTCCAAGGAACTTCCCTTGTTTGGAATAAATGTCTGGACTGTGGATGCTTTGAAGGGCGGCAACCAGGGTATGGCTACAGAGGAGAATGGACAGATCACAAAAGAGCTCACCTGCATAAGAAAGAAGGTGAATTTTACCTTGCAGGTGTTGTGAACCACAAAGGCTTTTTTTTTTTTTTTTTTTTTTTTTGTCTTTTCAGGGCTGCACTTGCAGCATATGGAAGTTCCCAGGCTAGGGGTCGAATTAGAGTTGCAGCTGCCAGCCTATGCCACAGCCATAGCAACACCAGATCCAAGCTGCGTCTGCGATCTACTCCACAGCTCACGGCAATGCTGGATCCTTAACACACTGAGCAAGGCCAGAGATTGAATCTGCATCTTCGTGGATACTAGCTGGGTTTGTAACCCCCTATGCCACAAT
Organism: Sus scrofa; assembly: GCF_054392235.1. NCBI lineage: Eukaryota > Metazoa > Chordata > Mammalia > Artiodactyla > Suidae > Sus > Sus scrofa. Next base: position 36,678,247 of record NC_139389.1, on the reverse strand, counting down.
GGGAACTCCCTGGATGATCTTTTTAAAGGATGTTTACACAGCAGATAGCCTGGGAATGTAGAGTGGCTCCTCCAGAGCAGAGGGCAGGCCTGGTTAGGCACTGATTGGCACGATGAGGACAAAGTGCCCTCCAGTGCAAAGGCAGGCAGGCTTGCTTGCAACCCATTATACAAGATTTGGGTTTTGAGGCTCAGGGTTCCTTCCTTTTTCCTTCTTTCCTTCTTTCCTTCCTTCCTCCCTTCCTTCCTTCCTTCCTTCCCTCCCTCCCTCTTTCTTTTCTTTCTTTCTTTTCTTTTCTTTCTTTCTTTCTTTTTCTTTCTTTCTTTCTTTCTTTCTTTCTTTCTTTCTTTCTTTCTTTCTTTCTTTTTCTTTCTTTTTCTTTCTTTCTTTCTTTCCCTTCCTTCCTTCCTTCCCTCCCTCCCTCTTTCTTTTCTTTCTTTCTTTCTTTCTTTCTTTCTTTCTTTCTTTCTTTCTTTCTTTCTTCCTTCCTTTCTTTCTTTCTTTCTTTCTTTCTTTCTTTCTTTCTTTCTTTCTTTCTTTCTTTCTTTCTTTCTTTTTTTTTTCTTTCTTTCTTCTTATAGTCTTCTTTATTTCTCCCATAAAAGAGGAAAGGGTACTATAGGGTCAGCATCAGGGAGGCTTTAAGGTGATAATGTGACATGTGAAGTGAGTCTCCTGGAATAGCTAGCTCCCCATGTAATGTGGCGTTTTGTCCTCAATACTGTCTCCACTCTATAGATAAGAAAATTTACCCATGGTCCCTCACTAAGTGGAGGAGTCAAGATTCAAAAACAAATACTCACCTTCTTAGCCACGATTTCAAGAATAATCCCTCCTCTTACCAAGGATATTAATTATTAGAAATGGAAAGTGTTTGGCCCTTAATAAAGTCAGTGCTTTAGAATAAACAAATGGAATAAAGAAAAGTGATTGTGGAGTTCCCATTATGACTCAGTGGATTAAGAATCCAACTTAGGGAGTTCCCGTCGTGGCGCAGTGGTTAACGAATCCGACTAGGAACCATGAGGTTACAGGTTCGGTCCCTGCCCTTGCTCAGTGGGTTAACGATCTGGCGTTGCTGTGAGCTGTGGTGTAGGTTGCAGACGCGGCTCGGATCCTGCGTTGCTGTGGCTCTGGTGTAGGCCGGTGGCTACAGCTCCGATTCAACCCCTAGCCTGGGAACCTCCATATGCCGCGGGAGCGGCCCAAGAAATAGCAACAATAACAACAACAACAACAACAACAAAAGACAAAAAAAAAAAAAAAAAAAGAATCCAACTTAGTGTCTGTGAGGATGAGGGTTCGATCCCTGGCCTCGTTCAGCAGTTTAAGGATCTGGCAGTTGGGAAGTGAGAATAGCAAGGTCCATTGTCCCTGCCTCTGTGGCCTTCTGGCTTCTGCCAGCACCTATGAACCTGTGCAGGCTCTGCCGTCAGCTTGCAGGTAGGACTGCAGGCCTCTCACGGTTTTCTCGAGGTACTTAACTATTGCTATTATTGTCAGCAAAGTTGTGTCTGCTCCGTGCTTATGACGGGCTAAGCGGTCCACATCTCTTTCAGCTGTCACACAGTCATGAGTGGAACGCTATTTCCCCATTTTATAGATACGCAAACCACATGGAGATGTGAATGATAGAGGACGTGTTCACGTAGCGAGGTGTGGGGAAGTCATCCTGGCTTACGTGGGAGTTAGCTGAATTTTGTGCTAACTAGAACAGCCTGTGTGTGGCCTATCCAACACACACTGTACACCTGCTGTAATTACTTAAGAAAAGGGCGCACTGACTCGCAGTAAAGAATGTCCATGTTAAAAAGAAAGCGTAAAGTGTAAACGCCCCTTCTCCTGGGACACGCCGGCCGGTCCTTTGATGATAAGACTCTCTCCCCAGCTGCCAAGGCCACACTGACTTGCTGTGCACGTGCTTGTCTGTCTTTTGAAAACTTGAAGAAACGTATCCCTGACTTGTTTGATGGTCTTTGTTCTGACAAGACATGAATGTGCTGAAAACCCTGCTTCTCTGGAGCAGTTCCTCAGAGTGATCTAAGTCCTCAGTTTGACTCAAATAAAATTCTCCTCCTCTGTTCCCTTTTTTTTTTTTTTTTTTTTTTTGGCTATGCCTGTGGCTTGCGGAACTTTCCAGGCCAGGGATCAAACCTACACCATAGCTATAACCACATCACAGTAGTGACCACACTGAATCCTTAACCCGCTGTGCCACTAGGGAACACCGAATTCTTTGGTTTAAAGAAAATAAACTTAGGGGAGGGGTGATACTTTGGGGTAAGGATGCCTCCCTCACGCTCGTCAAATCCATGATGGGAACAAGCACTCCTGGCTGAGGGGAGAGTGTGTGTTTGCGTAATCCCTGCTCTGGAGGGTCTCAAAGTCTTGTTTGGGAGGTGTGGTTTCCCCAAAGGAAGCAATTAGTTGTTGAGATAGTATTTAACTAAGCTCCACACTGAATTCAAGCCATAAGCAGGTCACCAGTTCAAAGAGACATTGGAGAGGGCTGCTCGGAGACAGGGCCTGGAGGACAGAAAGTCAGCTCCTGGTGGGATCAGAGCCTGAAAAAAAAAAATTCAGTTCGAGGAGAAAGCCACATACTTGCTATGCGTTCCAGGAAAAAGTCGGTTCTGTTCCTGCTTTTCTCCGCATATGAAAATAACCATTTTGTGTCTTTCAAAACAAAAATCACAACATACAAGCACCAAAAATAAATAAATAAATAAATAAAATCAAACCCGAAACACACTCCCACAAAGAAACAAAACCCACCATGACATTTTCTCATTTGCACTTAACGCAGAGCTCGGGAGCCTTCTTTCCTGGTGTGGATGCTGCCACGGGCTCCTGACATTCTTAACTTGATTGGATCCCTGCAGTGCAGTCTACTTCAGACTTACCTTTTTTAGACCACTTCAAAGTTTTTCGATTTATTCAGCAGGATAGATAAGCCTGTCAGCTTCGGAGAGTTGGTGCTGGCGGCAGATATTTCTTCCCTCTGCAGGTGGCACTGCTGCCAGTTGTCCTTGGGGCAAGCTCTTGTGCTGAAGATGTCCTCTGTGGTCTGAGCACCAGTCACACTTGAGCTGGTCTCCTTTTCTCCCCACTTCTCTCTCTGGGGACCTGCCCTACCTGTGCATGAGGGAGAGAGGGCCAATTGGGTGATCTCTTGGCTGTGGATTAGCAAATTACTTTTGGCTTAAACCGGGTCATCCTATCTCTTTTTTTTCTTGCCTGAGCAATTGATCTGCCTCTGTCATTTCTGAGATGTTGATATCAGTGTCACTTTGCTTCAGCTGGTGTCCCTTGAGTCCTTAGAGCTCCTGCTGTCCTCTCTTTGATGGCTTCGCTCTCCTGCTGTCCACCCCCATCACAGAAGCAATCTGGTTCCTCTGACCTGCCATGAGCCTGCCCCACTGGGCTTCAGTGAGGAAGCAAGAAGATTTCCTGGGGAGGAGGAGGGACCTCTGGAAGGTTCTCCATCTCTCCCCATAGCCCACGTCAGGGCCTGAAGCAAAGTATACCCTCTGTTGTCAGTTTTACTAAGTGGACATTATAAGGTGACACTGACCTCAAGGAAATAATGGAAGCAGGAAGGGACTTCTTGTTTCTGGGGTTTTCCTCTTCCTCACTTCCTCTGCTGCTTCTCAGTGTCAATTTCCTTTTTTTCCTTCTGCACAGCACGTTATCAGGAGATTTGTTAATTAAAAAAAAATCTTTATCAGATGAATTCTAATTCCAGGGCGAGTTTTGAGGCTCAGTTCTAGTAATGGAATAGCCTGGGAGAGGCCATTAAACCCCTTTCTATGAGAGAGAGCCCTCAAGAATCCCATACAGATGGGTTTTGAGGCTGTTTATATGTATCTTGTAAAACAGGCAGCGGGAGGAGAACCCGGCTTATGGTGGATGAGTCTGTATTTAACAAGTAACAGTTAGTAGTAATGAGGACTGTACACTATTAATAAAACAGCTAAGAAAAGGACTAGAGAATTATGGTAGCTAATGGTCTGAAGAACATTACTATAAACCTGATTTTATGACACATTTTAGAAGAGCCGTTCGATCATAAATATTCACTCTCTCGTGACACGTTGCACATAAAGTCTGATCCCAGGAACGTTTTTAAAATACCTTTTAAAATTGGAGGAGACAGGAAAAGATAGTTTTCATATGCAAGGGAAGTTCTCTTAGGTTTTTGAGTAAGAACCCTCAGTCAAATTATTTCTGCTAAAGATTTACCCTTAGGGAAACTCACAGTAAAGTGAAAAGGTCAACTCTCTGAGAACATTTAAACCTCTGTAAAGGATGAGACAGTGTAAGTGGCTCTCAGCTGTCTTGGTTTGGGATTTCATTATCATCACAAGGAGTATTTTGCTGTTTCTAGAATTAGCGTTTTGTCTTTTTGTTATACCCTCCCATTTAAGTCATACACAGGTGAAGTTCTCTCGGTTCTTCTGCTCACAGATGATGGCAACCATTATTAGCTCAGTCTTTCTTGGAGGCACTAATATTACTGAAACCCTTCCCCTCCCCCACTCCCCACATTGTGGGTGGGGCCATAATTTCCAGCCTGGTCAGTAAAACAGTGCAGAGGCATTTTCTGGCTAATATTTCCTTAGTTCTCCAGGGCATATTTTAATGTGGTATTAAATAACCCTGGCTTCCTTTAAACCAGAAACAGGAGAACCTAACTGTATTGCAACTCAAGTTGCTGTTTTTCTTAGATCACAAGAGCAATTCCTCATTCAATTTGAATTGGGCAATGAAAAAATGTGTTAAAAAAGGGAAGATAAAAGGGATGTCTAGAACTTTTAAGCTCTAAGTCCTGTCTTCAGTGTGAGATTTATTATTGCTTTTTTTGCTTTGTTTGTATTGCCAAAACTTAATAGACATCTGTATTCAGAATAAGTCTGAAAATAGGAAGAGACATCCAAACAGTATACATATCATTTGTGGTGCTTGATATTTTCTACTATATCTCTACTTCCTGCCATTTTTGTAAGTCAAAGATCTGCAAAATATTTTAATAATGCATCCATGGGTAAGGTATTTTTAGTGTGTACTCCTCAAATATCCATGTATGTATATATGTGTTTACTTATATATTAAACACATTTACATTATACTAATATACTCTGGGCATTAAAAACATATATAGAAATAAATTTAAAAGCTAAGCTAAGCATCAGTAAATAATTTTAAATATCTTTCCAATCAATGATAGTGTCATTTGGTAATAGTTTATGTACTACAGAGAGTTGAGGCAAGGGTAATTATGAACCTTAGAAAAGGTATATCCACATTCCAATCATCTCTTCAATTTATTCTGGGGGCCAGATTATTACTGTTTCCACTTTATACGGAAAATCTCGTGTAGAGAAGAGGAGCATCGGCACTTCTGCCCTTTACTTTCACCCAAGTTTACATCATTAATACTGCGTTTGATCTGTCGTCTCTGCAGGGCTATTTTCAAACTACTTGTCTAGGTTACGAGAGTTATTTAGCTACAGCTAGAAAGAAATTCATACATCTACAGAGTCATACTCCAAGTCTGCTTTGTCCACTACATTTCGAACAAATAGATGTGACTATTCATCTGAATATTATGTGTGAGGACATTGATACAGAATAACTTTTTTTTTTTTGTCTTTTTGTCTTTTTGCTATTTCTTGGGCCGCTCCCGCGGCATATGGAGGTTCCCAGGCTAGGGGTCTAATCAGAGCTATAGCCACTGGCCTACGCCACAGGCACAGCAACACCAGATCTGAGCCAAGTCTGCGACCTACACCACAGCTCACGGCAACGCTGGATCCTTAACCCACTGAGCAAGGGCAAGGATCGAACCTGCAACCTCATGGTTCCTAGTCAGATTTGTTAATCACTGTGCCACGACAGGAATTCCAGAATAACTTTCTTTTTTATGGAAAAAAAAAAGTTTAGCATTTTCTTCTCAACTCAGTGGATCGACCTGTGTACCTCCCGATGGGGGAGGGGATGGCCACCTGGGAGGCCACTACTTGGGATAACGTAATAGCGTTGATAACCTAAGAAACTGTCCTTCCACTTAAGATGAGTCTTATTTTACTTTATGATAATGGGCAGGGAATAGAGGTGAGTGTCAGAGTCAAATCTCAGGAGGCCCCCCGGTGAGGTGGCTGCGACTGCTGGCAACTATTCAGAGTCACCTCAGTTAACTCTGCAACCCTGGTGAGTTCCATTAAGGAGAGCTTTTTTTAGAGAAGATAAGTCCAGCAATTATGCTCTAATTGCACTGTTTAACGTACAGGGTAGCTCAAATATGCATTTGCTGAGGTAGAGGGTTAAACCCCTTAACACACAGTAACACTCATGAGAAACACTATGAGCCTCTTGTGGGTGTAATTGTCCAGATAAAATAAAATACCCCAGACCCAAGGTTGTGAGCAGTTAGGTGGTTCTAATGAAGAAAAAGCTACACATGCTCTGAGGCTGTCAGAGGGCTGAAATAGCTGCTAACATAACTGATCTAAAACACTGGCTCAAAATGGATATAAAAGAGATTGAGAATGTTATTTTGGAAAGAACATCTGAAACAAAACTTCTGATTACTTCCCTGGATTTTAGATTGCTCAGAAAACTTGTTTTTGGAGTTCCCTCTGTGGTACAGTGGTTTAAGGATCTGACATTGTCTCTACAGTGATTCAGGCTACTGCAGAGGCGGGCTCAGGTTTGATTTCTGGCCCTGCTCAGTGGGTTAAAGGATCCAGTGTTACCACTGCTATGTCATAGGTCACACACAGCTTGGATTCACTCCCTGGCGCAAGAACTTCCATATGCCACAGGTGTGGCCATAAAAAAAAAATTTAAAAAAGAGACGTGTTTCTTACGTAAATTTGAGTCACTGTTCTACATAGGTGTAAGATTAGAATGGATTTCTTTGTAGGCACTTTATTGAGATCTTAGGGTGTAATATATTTAATTCTAGGAAAGATAGAAATAGTGTCTCCTAATCCGGGGATAAATATGAGACAGTCTATTTTCTTTTTTCCTCTAAATATTTTGTACTTGTGTACCAACTTTTGAACCATAAGCCATAGTAGAAGCAGTAGCTGTGTGTTACAGAAACACTGAAAGCACCCCTTCCCCCACTGAGTCTATTTGCCAGAACAACTGATGTTAACACTATCTTCAGATTATGATTTAGAATTTTTGAGATGTATCCGAACTCTTCACATTTCCTTGTACAAAAGAGGCTAGCTAGCATCAGGAGGTGTAACTTCTTAAGGCAGAAGTCTGTTACATTTTATTCTAAGACACTTTTGTGTCATTGTGTAAAATCAGCCAGTGTATTTGGGAAAAGGTACAATGAAGATTCTTTCTCATCCTCAAAAGCTTTATGATAATAGCATCTCTCTCTTTGACTTACGTTGTGAAGCTAAGGCACTGGAACGTTGGATGTATTCCATTCACATAGTAAGCAAGTCTTGGACATCAAGCAGATTTTGAATTCTCTTATAGTATGAGAATCACATCTTTTTTTTCTGGTCAAAGTCCTATTCAGCTTTTGTTCCTTCAGCATTTTCAAAATTTTGTATCAAAACATATTCGTGCTTTTCATGACCTTCCTACAGATGAAGGTAAGGTAGCAAAGTTTTTCTTAAAAAATCTATTCAGATTGTGTCTATGAAAGTACTGAGTGAACTCCTTTACAGCAGGAGCATGGTTGACTTTCTAGAAATTAAAGCTTAATTAATAGGCTTATATTGATTATTGATCATGAGCAAAACTTTAGAAATGTCTGTGAATCCTCATATTCTGGAAATGGCTGGGAATGTGGAAAAAATTAAAAGTCTTACAGAAGATGCTTATTGTCTATACCTAACATTTCTCTGTAGCTGATAGTCTCCATAGAGGCTATTCCACTTTAATGATTAAAAAGGGGTGGGGGGGTTGCTAAACATGGTGGGTGGGGAAGCAGACCCCAAACCAGCACTAGTTGGCTATAATTGGATAAATCATTTATAATTCTGTTTTACTTTCCCATTTATAAAATAAGAACAATTTTTAAACTTTATCCTCTGAAATTATTGTAGGAATTTGGGAAGGAAAAATGAGAAAGTAAATGGAAGTATTTTGAAAAGGCATGCTATAAATTCAAAATGGTGACATTGCTGCAAATGGTGACAAAGATAGGAAGTTCTACATCATAGCTAGTTCCTCTAGTTCCATAGCTAGTGTCTCTTGTGTTCAAATGGATATGGGTGTAGAGAAAAGTCAGCGGTTATTGAAGTCATTCAATTCCTCTTTTGGGTGGGAGGCTTTCTATGTCCTACATGTTTCTCACCTTCATGATTTTATATCATATTTTCGGAGGCTTCCACATATGAGGGAGACTATCTGAATGCTTTAAGATAGTCCATATAATACACATGATGTGGATGTATATATACATATACACATAACACACAGATGTATTTTTCATCTTTAGAATCATGGTGATTATTAGAATTGGAGGCATTTTTGGAAGGTGATTTTGTTCAAGCCCCACATTTGTGACTGACAACAATATAACTCCTTGTTGTTTTTGTTTTTTTTTTTTTGTTGTTGTTGTTGTTTTTTTTTTTTTTTGGCTCGTCTTCAGCATGTGGAAGTTTCCCGGCCAGGGATAGAACCTGTGCCACAATAGTGACAGGCCACAGCAGTGACAACCCTGGATGCTTAACCAGCTGAACCACCAGGGAATTCCTTTCTTATTGTCTTTTAACCACTATTCCCGGAGTGGGAGCAGAACCAAGTCTCCTGAGACAGAGTCCAGGGTGTTTCCCACTGTCCAGGGGCTGGGGGTGGGGGGTGCTCCTTCTCTTCTACCCATGTTCCCACACACCAATTTTCTTTCTTTACTCTTATCCTTGCTTTTCACATCTTGCTGTTCAATTCATTCCTTCTTGTCTTCATTTTCAAATTTCTCCTCTGTCTTATTTTCCTAACATCTAGATTAGAAATTTTAAAATTATAATCAATCAAAATTGATCCAATAAAATGAAATAATTTCCATCTCGTATTTGGGGCAAAAAGATATTTTTAACGTTGCTGTGTTCACTTAACTATGTAGCCCCTGCCCCTATGAGGCACTCAGATTAGGCCTCTTCTATCCTTAGAACATCTCTGACCCTGGGCTACTGCTTTCCCCCCAAGAGTGCAGAGTTTATTAAGAAGTTTATGTAGCATGTGGTTCACATGAACTGCTCATAGACATGGATTTCCCAGGGAGCCACGGTCTTCACAAAGCCCACCTGCTTTGCCCATATCAATGAGAACCCTTTCCTTGAGCCCACACACCCAACTATGGCTGACAGCTTCCTTCTCAGTTGAGCCCCACACATCTCTCAACTTTCTTTGAACCCACCTGGATGAGCAGGTTCAATATCCTCTAGGGTCTAGACCACTGATGGAGATAATAAATACACTATATTTTACTTAACAATCAGCAAGACATGGAAGCACCTAAATGTCCATCAACAGATGAATGGATAAAGGAGATGTGGTACACATACGCAATGGAATACTACTCAGCCATAAAAAGAATGAAATAATACTATTTGCAGCAACACAGATAGACCTAGAGATTACCAGACAGTGAAAGACCAACATCATATGATATCATTTCTATGTGGAATATTTTTAAAAAAGGATATAAATGAAACTATTTGCAGAACAGAAACAGACTCAGAGATTTTGAAAAACTTATGGTTACCAAAGGGGACAGGGTTGGAGGGAACGACTGGGGGTCTGGGGTTGGCATATGCACACAGCAATATCTGGAATGATTGGCCAACAGGGACCTGCTGTGTAGCACAGAGAACTCTACCCAATACTCTGTGATCATCTATGTGGGAAAAGAATCCGAAAGAGAATGGATGTACGTACACATATAACTGAATCACTTTGCTGTACAGCAGAAATTAACACAACCTTGTAAATCAACTATATTTCCATAGAACTTTAAAAAATGAAAAAAGAAAGGAAGTTTACAGAGGACTTAGATTGAGGACAGAGAATACATGTTCTTTGGATTATTTCCCTTACATTCTTTAAAAAAATAATTGGCATAGCATTTTACTGTATAAGCAATAGTGATTTCAATCAATAGTTCACTTCTTGTAACTTCACTTTAAAATATAATCATGATGGAATGGGTATGATTAAGGAATTGGATGGTGAATACAGATTCATTGACCAAATTACACATTAGTGCTAGAGACAGTTCTTACAACTTTAATAAGGAAAGTATGGGACCAATAGAAGGAAATAAAAAATTAACCCAGTGAATAGTTTATTGAGCTTATACCACTGGTGAGCATTTCTAGGGCATCCAGGCCAGACCTTCCTGAATTACTCCCCATGTGGCTTCACTATCAGTGACTAAATGTTAAGTAGGATGGTGTGGTCCTACCTGATATTTCCCATCTTACCTTTGAATTTAAGTTCATAAAGAGACCTGGCTTCCGTGACAGACACTGACGGGAAGTCTCCTTTTGAATAACACCACTTAAGAAGAGAACTTTGCTTGTGGCTAAGGTACACTTTTGAAAGCGAAGGGACATTAGCAGTGCTGATCAGTTTCTTATGAAAATTTAATGGAATGTATGATATAAAATGAAATATTGGATGAACTCATGACAGGTTGTCTTTAATGACAGTTCAGGATACAAATAGCTCCTTCCAGAGACCATTTACCTAAGGCTTTTAAATTAAATTTTCTTGGTACCTTGCATGTTCAACCCTACATTCCACTTCAGGGAAATGAAACCACTTATGGTCATCAAATAATAGATCAGATTGGCCTTTCCATAAAGAGATGTATGTGCCAAAATTCTGGAGGGCATTACTGTAAATAAAAATCTTTATCAAGAACTAAAGAGGACAAATTGATTTTAAAGGCTGTCATACTTGCTGGCACATGATAAAATACAATAATGATAATCAATATAAAAACACACCCTAGGGAGGAAGGGTGTGAAGCCAAACAGCCCTAGTCCTGCAGAGAAGGAAGTAGGGGCCGGGCCTCTCTTGAGAATGGCGCCATGCACACAAGCGATGGGCTGCCTTCATTGCGGGACTTCATGAATGAGACCTGGGCCTGAAGGCAGGGTCAGCAGCTCACCGTCAGCTTTATTTGTTCCTTGGTCAGAAGCACTGTCCTCAAGCCCAACAAGGACCCTTTGTCACAGAAACTTTGTGCCCAGGTCAGTCAGTCAAGTTTGCTCTTCTGGCTAACAGGCCATATCCACAGAAAACAGCGTCAGTTAGTGACAGGTGAAATACGTACTCTTCTCTAACTAGCCTTCTGGCCCACCCTCTCCCCCTCACCTTCATACCGGTGCTCTCACACTGGGCATACGGAGTTGATAGAGACCAATGCCAACCTGAGGAGTTAGTGACTCAGAGTAACAACCCTTCCCACTTGCCCTTCCCGGGGGCTGGCCTTTAAAAAAGAGCAGGCAGTGCTTTCCTGCCCAAGACAGACAGCCATTTTGCAGTCTGGGGAGAATGAACCACATATGCAAGACGACACAGGCGGGAAGCAGAAAGACAGGAACTTGCCCCCAGACCTGGCTGACTCCAGGCCCCAGAGCACTGTGCTGGCCCCCATCCTGGCAGATGGATGCAGGGACTTCCTCGGGTGGGAAGAAGAGACAGAGCTCCTAGGGCCCCACAAGCCCATACTCCGAACCTCTCCCGCGCTTGCACAGGATGGCTGTGGGTCCGGCCCAGGCATCCTGCCCTTGGTGCTGACTCCTGGCTGTTTATGCTGATTTTACCTCACCCTGGGTCTTCCCTTAAATGCACAGCAAGACTTCGCTGCTACAATGTTGATGCCTGCACATTGACATTTCTTCTCAATCCCTCAGGTTTCTGATCTCCTGAGGCGATCAGGCCCCCAGTTCTTCTGGGATGATTCAATTGCACCCACCTTCCATGGCCTCATGAAATGTGTAAGTTCTGAGGATGCAGCGGGGGCAGTAACAGAGGGCATGGAGGTACTTTTGAAGTAATTTATTCCTTTTTTTTTTTTTTTTTTTAATGGCCACACCTGCAGCATATGTAAGTTCCCAGGCCAAGAGTGGAATCTGAGTTGCAGCTGCAACCTACCCCTCAGCCAAGGCAACACTGGAACCTTAAGCCACTGGGCGAGTCCAGGGATCAAACACACATCCTCACAGAGACATCGGGTCTTTAACTCGCTGAGCTACAGTGGGAATTCCTGAAGTAGATTATTCTTACTGATGAAGTTATGTACTTCAGTAACCACGTGGAAAGTATGATACATAAGAATTGGGAGTCTGTCTTTATCTGCTTTTCTCTAGACCCATGTTCAGAAAAGTCCAAAGCTTTAGTTATCTTGGATGACTCACGGTAACTTTAGTGAAGGCTTCTTCCACTGCAGAAGGAAAGAAAAAGTCCTCTCTCTACAGAAGGAATAACCTTATAGAAATGACTTGACATTATTCGTTTCTCAAATTTATTCCTTTATAAGTAATTATAAGGAACATATCAGTCAGAGTCCTCCAGAGAAACAGAAACAATAGGATGTGTATATACACATATTTATAAATGTATACATTATTTTACTATAAATTATATTTTATAATTTTAAGTTACATAATTATTATACATATTTATACATATATATAACCTTTTTGTAAAGAGACTGCCTAGAGGGAATAGCCAACATTGTTACAAAGGCTGATCTGCAGGGTGAGTTGGCAACCTGGGAACCCAGGAGAGCTGATGGCTTAATTCCAGGGTGAGCTGGAAGACCTGCCAATTGGAAGAGCCCATGGTGTAAGTTCCAGTTGGAAAGTCGGCAGGCTTGAGACCCAGGAAGCGCTGAGCCTCAGTTTGAGTCTGAAGACAGGCAAAGAGTGATGGCCTAGCTCAAGGTGGCCAGGCATGAAGGGCTCCCTTCTAATCATTGATGAGTCAGCCTTTTTGTTCTATCCTGGCCTTCAACTGATTGAATGAGGCCCACCCACACAAGGGAGGGCAATCTGCTTTACTCAGTCTGCTGATTTAAATGCTAGTCTCATCCAAAAACACCCTAACAGAAACACCCAGAATAATGTGTAACCAATATCTGGGCAGCTAGTGGCCCAGTCAAAAAGACACATAAAATAGCCATCTCAGGTAAAATTTCTGACTAGGAGTGACGTCTCTTTACTTCTGTGCTCAGCTGTTTCCAGTGGCTACATGCCAGACGGCATCTGGCCTGATCACCCAGGGTCATAGATTTGGAAATGCTTGTTTCCTGCCTAATAATAGCATCTTCTTTTTTCTGCAAAGTCTAGATGGTATGGCACACGAGTTTCCCAGGTTTAAACTCTTTTTCTTGGTCTCCGCTGCTCTCTGAGTTTGTTGCTCCAGCTCTTCTCTGTGATTATGAACTTTCTTTCCTTTTTCCTTTCTCATCCTGCAGATACCCATTTAATCCATGTCTGTCATGACGAGGACAGGACCACAGGGTGACCCTTGGTCTGGACCCGGGCCACGGGAGCCTCCTCCCCCTTCCCTGTCCTTGCAATGTCTCTTCTGCCCCTGGTTCCCACACAGAGGAGTCACCCACAGATGCAGCCTTCCATGTGGATGGTGCACATGGTGGAGCCCAGATAAGTCCTGTCTACACACGCTGAAGATTCTTTCGGGCCGGTGTGAACATCCACTCAACTTGCCACTGCCCGAGGCAAGCCTCAGATAGAAGTTCCCTGCTTATTAACCTGTCACCTACCAATCTGGAAGAGCTGTCTCTTTCTCTGCCTCTCCTCGCTCTCCGTGTACAGGGTCTCGCTCTGGGAACTTCCAAGGATATGAACCCACATCCGGGAACTCCAGTCACTACCCAAGGATTGGTTCCCTCTGTATCTGCAAATGCCAGTTGTAATTCCCCATATTCGATTAATGCTATAAAGTTTGAGAAGGTAAGATTAATAGGCACAGGACTCTTAACCAGATTTTAAAATGTATGATGCTAATTTTATATCTTATTACAGAAAAGCATTTACACTTGTCTCTTGAGGTAACAGCTAAGCTGATTAGTCCACGGTGCTCATGAAACCCACAGTGCAGCCTCCCTTCCCAAGGCTGTCCACTGTGGCTGCCTTATCCCCAGCTAAGGCCTGCATCTGTGGGCCTCCCGCTCACCAACCAAGCTGATGCTATTCTTGGTCTCAGGAGGATGGGGTGAGAAATAAAGGACCAGCTTCCACCCCCACCCCACTCCAGCTAGCAGCAAAGTACTGAGGGCGGGCAGGGGAGGGGGGTGGGGTGCAGCCCAGGAATCTTCTTATGTGAAGGTCAGCAAGTTATTAAAAATTCTCCATTGGGAGGGGATTGGATTAAATAATTAGTGAATGTAAAGTGCTATAAACTGCCCATTATCACGTTTTGGGGGCTCGTTGGCAGATGATCTGTGGTCTGGGAGTTTATCAGGAGGCCTGGAGCTGAGAATGATGCTCTGACATATCTCCACTTCCCCTGAGTGTGGATAATTGTAGCAGGGATGGGCTTTGGTATTTTACAGCATTTACAAATGTAATCTACCACGGTGACTTCTCAAACTTCGGTACCTAAGAAAGCAGGGCAAGATAGCCCAGGAAACCTTTTCAGAAGAAAAGAAAGATTAGGAACACCAGATTAGCAAACCACTCACACAATTAATCATGGATCACCAAACCAGCTGAGTACTCTGAGCTTGGGCGCTGTAGGAAAACACAGAAATAGGACTTTGCTGCTGCTAAGTCTGCTATGGGCTCCTTGTTCCAAAAGTTCAATTTAATCTCTTTTTGTAGCATGGAGATTCGAAAGGTAGAGAAGCAATTAATCCTAACCCTGGAAGATCAGGTGCTTCCTCGTTAAGGAATTATAGCCATCTTGGCCATGATTTAAGAAGCTATCTGACATATACAGTATGTAAAATGGAATACGCCATAGTCAATCATGTCAGTGTGGTTTTCGGTAGATTTTAAATAATGTATCTTTGTTAATGAGCTTGTGGTGTTTAGCAGCTCCACCCTTCCTCTGCAAACCACATGGGAACATAATAAAAATGTAAATATATAGCACTCTAAAATTGGTATGGAGTTAATTAAGTGCTTCTGACTCTCTTGCTTTTTTTGTGTGTGTATTTTCTAGGGTTGCTCCCACGGCATATGGAGGTTCCCAGGCTAGGGGTACGAATCGGAGCTGTAACTGCAGGCCTACGCCAGAGCCACAGCAACTCGGGATCCGAGGCGCGTCTGCAACCTACACCACAGGTCATGGCAACGCCGGATCCTTAACCGACTGAGCAAGGCCAGGGATCGAACCCGCAACCTCATGGTTCCTAGTTGAATTCGTTAACCACTGCGCCACATGACGGGAGCTCCCGACTCTCTTGCCTTTTAAGTACAGATCTTTTGAATGCTGGCAGGAGAGATGGGGATAAAATTAAAAGTGTGATGTAGAGCATGTTTCTTCCTTGTATGTACGAGGATAGGAATGAAGGGAATCATTAGAAGTCAGCTATGTTAAGACAAAGGAAAAGGAAGTATTTTGAAATATTTGTTTTAGGTACATAACTAATCACTTGAAGGGAAGAGGATTTCTGGAGACAACCTTCACTCACATCCCCTCAGCCCTTCATTATTCTGCCTCTTTTCCATGTCTGATTTGAAAGGGGGAAAACAGATGGATAAGCCAGGGATGTTACCCAAAGAAATGGCTTTGTCCTTCTGAGCAGGCTGGAGCCTAGGGAGAGCCTGGACTCTGTGTGCAGCATCGGAAGAGGTGAGCTCTCTGGAAGCTTCCTATAGAGAAGGAGAAGGAAAAGAAGCCTAATTAACTTTCTGCATCTTAGCCACAGAAAAGGGAGCAACCTCACAATCTCCTTAAGCCCTTAGAGCCAATGGAAGGGCTGGATCAGAGCTGGAAGGCAGTGTCTGCAGTGCTGACAGCAGGAGTCTGAATATAGATTGTCTCAGGTCGTGAGCTCAGCTCTCCCAGGTACTGGCTGTATGTCCTTATGAAGATGACTTGATCTCCTCGGACCTCAATTTATTGGTCTGTAAAAGGGGATAATATCAGATTGCTAAGAAAATTAAAGTACCCAGAACAATACAAAGTACCTGGGACATTGCAGGCGCTGCATAGATGGTTATTATTATAGAAAGAAATGTTAAAATTACTGTTGTTAATAAAGTGAAATTAATCTTAGTAAATAAAAGTATAAGGTTCACTATTATCAAAGGCCATGAAATACATGCAAGATCTAGTTTCTTTTTTTTTTGTCTTTTTGCTATTTCTTGGGCCGCTCCCTCGGCATATGGAGGTTCCCAGGCTAGGGGTCTAATCGGAGCTGTAGCCACCACCTATGCCAGAGCCACAGCAACGTGGGATCCGAGCCGCGTCTGCATCCTACACCACAGCTCACAGCAACGCTGGCTCGTTAACCCACTGAGCAAGGGCAGGGACCGAACCCGCAACCTCACGGTTCCTAGTCGGATTCGTTAACCACTGCGCCACGATGGGAACTCCAAGATCTAGTTTCTAATTCATAGTTGAGAACAAATTAATTGTAGTTAACTTTTAGGCAATTAATGATTTCCTGATTAACTCTTGGGAAAGACAGTGTGATTTAGGGGGAAAGAAAACTGGGCTTTAGAGACCCAACACCTGAGCTCACGGAGGGGATCTGCCCTTGGTGGCTCTGGATGGAGTCCTCCTCTGCTCCCGCAGACCCTCCTTCTCTCCCAGACCCTCCTTCCATCAGACAGTCAGCCCTGACTTCCCCTTCCCCAAGTTCAGCGCTTCTCAGAGGGGCTGAGGTGCCACCCAAGGACCCTCACCCTTCATGATTCTTCTGCTTGACTCTCCAAACCACCCCTTATTCTGCTGCTGGACTAATTTTCTTCCTTTCTTTCTTTTCGGCTGTACCTGCAGCATGTGGAAGTTCCCAGACCAGGGGTTGAACCTGTGCCACAGAAGCAACCCAGGCCACAGCACTGACAACACCTGATCCTTAACTGCTAGGCCACCAGGGAACTGGACAAATTTTCTTTTCTTTTTTCTTTCTTTTTTTCTTTTTTCTTTTCTTTTCTTTTCTTTTCTTTAGGGATGCACCTGCAGCATATGGAAGTTCTCAGGCTGGGGGTCGAATCAGAGCTGCAGCTCAGGCCTATGGCACAGCCATAGCCACAGCGATGCAGGATCTGAGCTGCATCTGTGATCTACACTGTAGCTCACAGTCATGCCAGATCTTCAACCCACAGAGCAAGGCCAGGGATGGAATCCCTGTCCTCATGGATACTAGTTGGGTTCATTACCCCTAGGCCACAAGGGGCATGCCTTGTCTAATTTTCTTAAAGCACGATTTTTTATGTTTCTATGTCTCCCCTTCTTGGCAACCTTCTGTGCGTCCTCATTTTTTAACAAAGCGCGATCAACCTTTTTTTTGCAGGGTGCTCTAGACATTTTTCGTGTGACTTCAGCCTAACTCCCCGGCTTATGATGGAGCTTTCTGATGCAACCAAACTAAGCCAGATTAATCTGCTGCTCTACCCACAGCTCAGGCTCCTTTCTTTTCCTTCCCAGGCTCTTCAAGCTGCACCACCCACTACAAATGTCTTTTCTGAAATTTGCCCCATCTCTGCCTTTCCATCACCTCTGAGATAACTGTATACATCCCAGTTGCTCTTACATTATTACAATTGTCATAATTATGTGTGCACATGTGTCATCTCTGCTCCTGCATAAGACTGGGCTGGGACTCCATCATCTTGAACAGGCAGTCAAATAGGTGAGGAATAAGTCAATTAGATGAATGAATAAATGCCACTCACTGTTGTGATCAAGGAGATCTTACTTTTGGCTTGTATTTCCTTATTTATGAAATAATAAGATTGCAGGAGAATCTCCAGCTTATTTTTATGCTTCCTTCCAGCTTATAAAGTTTATGATTCTAAATCATTCCATGTCATCATATAAAGAGAAACTATGGTATATTTGAAATACGTACAAAAAACTCTTTGAATACAATCTGCTTTTGGTTTTCCCAGCCTCACACATCTATTATTTGTAATTCCCAGCTAATCTTAGCATATAAAGCACAAATCCAATTATTATTTTAAAGGTTATTAATAAAACATTTTTTCTAGTAAAGGAGTGCATGATGGGATTTTCAGTGGCTAAGAGAAGCTATTTATGCCGAAGTTTTCATGCTCTGACAGATTTCCCCAAAGTTTTAGGCTCTTGCTATTTGATAAGAAACGTGAAGCTTATATGTTTGTTTTTGTTTTAGTTTTAGATAAGTTAATTTTTGCAAGTCCTTCCCCTTCTTTTTTAATATCTTGACTTCATTTTTTTATTTTTTATTTTTTTAGCCTCACCTGACACATGCGGGTGTTCTCAGACCAGGGATCTAACCCTCGCCACAGCTGTAATCAGAGCCACAGCAGTGATAACACCAGATCCTTAACCTGCTGAGCCACGAGGGAACTCCCAGTATCTCAACTTTTTTAATTCCATGTTTTCACCATTTTATTGTCGGCTCCACTCAACTCTTGCAAGGACACACTAGTTCACCATAGCTGCCTTGGTCCAGGACTGATGGCCATAACTGCCAGAGACAATACCTCCGTATTTTGGTGAGTACAATGCACTCTGTGCTCTTGTACACAGGGGTGTGATGAGATATGGAGACTTTAAACAAATGTAATGATGAGAGTGTTACTGTGAGTCATCACTCAGTTAAACAGATGGATGCATGATCTGGAGTTCTTGACTTACTATGAAGGCTCGATTTCACTTGGCATTTCACTGAATATGTGAACTTACAAAGTTTTATTACCTAGTACACAAGCCAAGTCTTTCCAGAACTTATCTTCCTTCCTACTTGACAGAGACACTAAGAAGATTTCTGTAATGTATTTGCAGCAAGACGGATGTTTTGAGGTCATTTTATCACATGGTTTGTTGTTTCTGCATGTGTGACCCTCCATGTATAGGAAATGTTTATGTCTTTTCGTAGAAGAGTTGCCACTGACAATTCAAATCCTTTGGAGGTTGGAAGAATTCAACATTCAGCTTATAATTGCTTCTTTGCTTTGCATTACAAAAATGATTCTCTTGTAGTTATAATTTTAAAGCTATTTTGCCATTCTTGCAATTTCTGAACGCTGTTAAGCATCAGGTATTTTTTAATATATAAAAGAGAGAATAAATATTTAACCAACTGCTTAAACTTTAGTTCTGAGAACCCTATGTTTGTCTTGTATCAATTATTTTAAAAAATATTTATATAGTCAAGATCCTTTCAACTTTCGAGCTTACCAACCAATCTAATATATTGAATTACATGGGCAACTATGACTTTGCTATTCATCATTTTTCAAAATAGGTAAATTCTAGCTGGTGGGGAAATAACTTTATTTTCCCCATCATTGTCTTCACAGCCACACGGTTCAGTCTCCCTTTTAAGACCCTAAATGATATCTCTGGAAAATTTCTTAGCCTTTTATTTACTTTGGAATGCAGAAGAGTCTCTTTTTTAGGTGTTACATTGTCCTGTCTAACCCAAATAAAACACTTCAATCCATATAGGGTTTAAAGTTTCTCCCTTGATGATACCCTGGGGGCGCCCAGCTCCAGCTCAGGTGTAACCCAGCTCCATAGCCTGCACCCTGGGGACTGGGGCAGGGCCCTGCCGATTTCATCACATTTCTGCCCCTCTGCGCCATCCACTTGTTCGCTGCTGCTTCTGGCTCTTCAGGATCCTCAGGATGGAGAAACTAGAAGAGAAGGGTGAGATCTCAATCTAACTGAGCATTAGAATCTGGCGCCGAGGCCATCACTGGGGCGCATGCTCAAACACGGTTCCTGCCCCAGACTGCTGGGGTGGGCATCACAGAGCCCTCCCACCCGGTCCAGGGACCTCCAGTCCCACCCTTTCTCTGAGGTGGACCCTACCCTTTCTGGAGGCCTATGGGGAGTCACCCCCTCAGCGCTTGCTCCTAAGAGCACACATCCTTTCTCTGGTGGGTGCTTTTCCAGAGCTGGCTACTGGTACTGTTCAAATGGCTCAAGCCCAGTTACCTCCTTCCTGCCTGTTAGAAAACTCAGCATCTTTCGCCCTGCATTCTCACCTCGAATGGGCAGCTTGTGCCACTGCAGTGCTCTTTAACATTTGCCATCACAGACAGGTAGAGCTGCCTGCTTTCTCAGGTGAGAATCTTAGCTCCAGGCAATGCAGGTGAAGGTCCCAAGAGAATTCTCTTCCATGTGCAGGTTCAGTACTGACATTAAACGAATCTATGAATTTCTATAGCTGAATAAGCATGGGAGCCGGGGGCAGAGAGGGATTAAGATATTATCTCCTTTTCAACCGAGAGCAGCTCGGGCACAACCATGCTAGAATACAAAGCAGTGGCTTTAGATCCTTGTGCCTGTTTACACGGAATAACTTTGGATTGAAGGGAAGAAATACTTTCCTTTTATTTAAACATTTTGAAATATATACACATAACATGCAAACTCATCACGAAGGCAACAGTAGTAAACACATATTGATGTAAAAATGTGTTAAACTGGTGACCACTGATGTCATCAGTAATGGGATTTTTAAAATTTTAATTCACTTCTGAACAAAACAAATGACCCTCCATATACACAGTAGTTGTATTGCTAGGAAACTGGATGCATTTTAAAACCATGCCAGACTTTCACTTCCAGCTATGAATGATTAAATCGGGGCAGTTGAAACCTCCGAACAAAAGCCAGATGAAAAGGAAAAAACAAAAAACTGCTCCAAAGCATCTGAGAACCACCAAGACCATCAGGATTGAAGGAACTGAGGTCTTGAGAGAAAAGAACTCGCTCCCCATGTCCCCCTTTATCCCATGTCCCCATGACACTGGCTAACTCAGCAGTGAGTTCTGAGAGCCATGAAGCTGAGCAGACACTGACCGCCAAAACACTGAGAAACGAAGTAGGTCTTTTGGAAGTCTCATGGTTCCTGGGGAACAAGATTGGATTTGGTGGCCTATCAAGAAAGAGGGGCGGGGGTCCTCGAAGCGTGATTGTCTAGAAAGGACAGAAATGCACCAGATCTTACAAAAACTGAAATGACCGGAATAACTAATTTAAATCCTAGCCAAGTGTTAAAATAAATCCTCTCTGGAGAAAAATAACCAGGTTCAGAGTCTCTACAAACTTTCAGCCTAATGTTCAACATTCAATCAAAAATTATCGGGCATAGTGACTAATGGGACCAAAAGGAAAAATAGACAGTGGAAGCAGACTCACAAGTGACATAGCTATTAGACACAGGTTTTAAGATAAAATAATCTGATCAAGCAAATAGAACAAAAGCTGTAGAACTTTTTTTCCAGATAACTCTCTCTCTCTCACACACACACACACACACACACACACACACACACACACACACACACACATGTATTATTGCTATTATACAAAACAGAGTTAGGTTCTAGGGTTAGATAAACAAACACACAGGTTAGGCATCCCTGTGAATGTCTGGGGGACACTGGAAAATCTTGTAGGATGTGGAAGTACAGTTCTAGTGCAGAACTGTGCTGAGCATTGCAAGGTGCCTAGTGACCCAATAGCACTTTACAATCATGTGTCAACTGAAATTACCCCTCAGCCCACAAGCTTCCTAGATGCCCTTGGGGGCAGAATTGCCTGTGTTGAAAACCATGGCTTCAGGGCTCAGCACAGCCCTTTTCCTGGGATGGGTGCAGCCCACATATCTGTGACACACAAATCTGTATAGATTATAATGCTGGTTATTTGAAGAGAGGAGGCTTGAACTCTGACCTCCTAACTCCTAATATGATGCTCTTCTGCAAATCCTCTATTACACTTAAAGATTTTGGGAGAACGAGCTTTGATTTCTGGGTCAATCAGCAATTTGAGGGTTTTTTAAAATATGCATACCTACCCAGATGAGTGATCCAGGACAACCCCAAATCATTAATAACTAAAAAACACTCGTTTTTAAAAATCCCTTTATCATGGTAATGCAAATTCTTTTCCAAAATTCTGAGGTAGGCTGGGACTGTTTGCTGAAAGTTTAAAACACCTTACCCTGCTTCAGTTTAGGAGAATCAAAGGCCTACTTCAAAGATCGCAAGTTTGAAAAATATCAGAATGTCCGAGTGGTTCAAAGCCATCACAGGTTAATCACGAGGGATTTGTGTGGAAAGTTAATATCCAAATATATTTTTCCTATGAAGTTCACATAAGCTTTTCAATTTGGTCGTATTAGCATTGCTATAAATTCCCTTACAACTCCCCAGCTCCTCAGCACACCCCTAAACCTTGCCCCACCCCACCC
The DNA here is from genome assembly GCF_054392235.1 of Sus scrofa. Taxonomy (NCBI): domain Eukaryota; kingdom Metazoa; phylum Chordata; class Mammalia; order Artiodactyla; family Suidae; genus Sus; species Sus scrofa. The sequence continues at coordinate 36,655,875 of NC_139389.1, read as the reverse complement.
CACCCCCAGCTTGCCTGGTGAGGGGGCTGGGATGTCTCCCAGACTTCTGATGCCTGCTTCTCTTACATGTGGGTAACAGAGCTCATCTAAAATAATTTGATTTTTTTTCCACCTGTTTTATAGGCAGCTTCAGATTTGTGTTTTGACCACAACTCCCTCAAAGCACTGCTGTTGAGTTTTGATGGCCCTTTATTGGAAATTCTCAAAATGAGTACATTGTTATTTAGTGTTCTGAATATGCAAGCCCTATCCTATTTCCTATTGTTTTTTCCCTGGCCCAGTAGATTCCTAGCATCTACTGGTGAAGTAGATGGATGTGCGTGCCTGTGTGTGCGCATGCGTGTCTATCTCGCTGGTGCAAGAGCCCAGTAATGAGCACTCCTACCTGCAGAAAGTAGCTGCAGAGTCAGGTATTCTGCTTACAAAAGCTCGCAGAGCCAAAGGATCCCTCTGTGCGAGCCTCCATGAATTCCATCTCAAGGAGTTCTTGCGGGGGAGGTGCTAAGATACAGAGGGATCCGCTTTTACTGGATGCAACTCTGAATAGCCCAGGAAGGATTGGGTGATTGTGAACACCAGGGACCACCCCTCAGCTCCTGCCAGATAACTGCAACTGCAACCCCTGCAGGCTTATCGCTCCAGGACGTTGTTTGTTTTCATCCCTCCCTCAACAAACAGGCTTGAACACTTGCTTAAGCGCAAGGCTATTCTGCTGGCAAATATATGACCAGTAGGTTTGTATTCCAGTATTTCTAGTCCTTGGCTGTAACTTTCAACCTCCAAGTTGATAAAAGGTCTTGATATTTTTAATACAAACCTTATTAGGAGTTCCTGTCCTGGTTCAGCAGTAAGGAACCCAGCTAGCATCTATGAGGATGCGGGTTGCATATCTGGCCTCGCTCAGTGGGTTAAGTTTCTGGCATTGCCCTGAGCTGTGATGTAGGTCACAGATGGACTTGGATCCTGCATTGCTGTGGTGTAGGCCAGCAGCTACAACTCTGATTCAACCCTAAAAAAGGCTAAATAAATACAAACCTTACTAGCAATCTGAGACATCCAAACCCAGAATTCAGCTAGTCTGGAACAGAGGAGGCACAACGTTCATGAAAGGCTTTTACCATTAACTGTGGGCTGAATGTGGCAGTGATGCTGCCAGCCGCTGCAGCTGAAATATGCATGTGTCCGGGTGGGGTCATCAGGTGCAGAAGCCCAGACCCAGGTTCACATCCCCAAGGAGCACAGTGCTTAGGTGACCTTGAGTCCACCATTTACAGTTGTCCTTTGTAAAATGAGGATTGTGCTGATCCCAAAAGGTGGTCATGAGACGTACAAGACAAACATTAAATCGGGGCTAAACAGGCTTTTTTCCTTGACATATGCAGACCTATGTCCTGTTTCCTGTATAAACATCTTGTATTTTTCTTCCCTTCTGTTGGTATTTGAGCCTCAGTCCAGGCTTTTTAATTCTACTGAAAACATGTATGTATGGGTGAGGGGCTCGGGTGGGCTGAAGCTGATTTTGGCAGCCAACCATGAGACTTTTATATCCTGGCCTTTTAGTTTACTGGGGTCTCCTCACTGTTATTCGAGCCTCAAGCATCCATTCTTGCATGTTCCCCAGACCTGCTTCCCATGGCACAGCTGCTTCTCAGACACACAACTGCCGAGAATGGGGAGTTACCACTGTGGCATAGTGGGTTAAGAATCAGATTGCAGCTGCTCAGGTCAATGCTGAGATGCAGGTTCAGTCGCCAGCAGTGGGTCAAGAATCCGGTGTTGTCACACCCTAGGCATAGGTTGCAGCTGTGCTCGGATTCCATCCCTGGCCTAGGAACTTCCATAAGCCATGGATGCAGCCATAAAACAATCAAACAAAAAAACAACTGCTGAATAGCTTTCCCATAGCTGAACTTCCTCTCAGGACATTTAATTCCTTTGTTTGTTTGCCATTTTTAGGGCTGCTCCCTCGGCATGTGGACGTTCCCAGGCTAGGGGTCGAATCGGAGCTGTAGCCACCAGCTTATGCCACAGCCACCTCAATGTGGGATTTGAGTCTGCAACCTACACCACAGCTCACGGCAACGCCGGATCCTTAACCCTCTGAGCAAGGCCAGGGATCGAACCTGCAACCTCATGGTTCCTAGTCGGATTCGTTAACCACTGATCCATGATGGGAACTCCCTCAGGGCATTTAATTCCTAATAGTCACCTTACTGCATTTCCTAGGGGTCTTCTGTTATTTGGTTCTAAGGTCATCTCTTCTCAGGGAGTTTCCATTTTCTGTGCCTTTTCCACGGTCTCAGCTCCTCAGCCACAGGAAGATCCACCTTCCGTTCTCTTGTCATTATCCCCATAGATTTCATTCTTAGCAGGTAATATTCAAGGGAGAGCTTCTTTCTGGTGCTCTGGATCCGCTAGACCCCTGCCAAGCTGCAGACTCTGGGGGGTGGTGACCGTAATCATTACTGCCCCCCACCACTTGCTACGATGCTGGAGGGACCAGCCTCTGTCACCTGGTTGGACACTAGATTCCACACTCTCTACTAACGGATGATTAGGTGGGTGGGTGTGTTTTCCCTCCCTCTCCCTCCCGTGTGTGTCTTCTTTGAAACTTCACTCAACTAAGAAGGATCACCTTTCTTCATAGAAGAGAACCCTCTTTGGGCGAAAGTACATGAGTTCAGGCTTCATTCTTCTGAAGCATACAAACAAGGGCTTGCCCTTCCACAGCTGTTATATCTATAATAATTAAACTTCAAAGAGTTTCCTTGTTAGGCCACCAGACCTACAGAAGGTAGACTGTGACGCATAGATGCTAGTAATAAGCCTATCATAAATCCTCATGTGTTTTATGTTCTTGATAATGATGAATAGCCAGCTATGCTGTTTTTCCTTGGAGATATTTCTCATGTGCAAGAATATAATTGTCTTTTGAAACAAGTGGACTCTTTGGATAAACAGGTACTATGTTCTTGTTCTAGCACTAATAAACTTTTAAGAAGAGGTTTCACTGGCTTTGAAGAGTATTTTTTTCCCCGCTGATCACATTTAAGTGATTCAAGTTGTGATTTCTGCTGGTGCTGTGGCCAAGCTATCACTTCCGCATGAAGGAGAAAAAAATGAAACTATTGCTAAGAGTCATCTATCAGAACAGCTAGATCTGATCGCCCAAGGGGAAGCAGAGGAAGAAATGTGGGAGCGGTGGTCTGCTGTCAGTTACGCTGTGTTTCATCTGTTTTTTTCTGTGTTTTTTTTTTTTGTCTTTTTGTCTTTTCTAGGGCTGCACCCGTGGCATGTGGAGGTTCCCAGGCTAGGAGTCTAATCGGAGCTGTAGCCGATGGCCTACACCAGAGCCACAACAACGCGGGATCTGAGCCTCATCTGTGACCTACACCACAGCTCACAGCAATGCCGGATCCCCAACCCACTGAGCAAGGCCAGGGATCGAACCCGCAACCTCATGGTTCCTAGTCGGATTCGTTAACCACTGACTCACGACAGGAACTCCTGTGTTTCATCTGAAGAAATGATGTCTGACGGAGAACTGTGTTGTGTGTTAGACTCTGTTCTCCCAGACACGCGCCCCTGCCCTTCCCAGCCTTATTTCAGCTCACCCCGCCCTCCCAGCCTTATCTCAGGTCACCTTGAAGGGGAGAAGTAGGAGCCAGATGTGGAAGCAGGCATTGCCTCTGTCCAGTTGAGGAACATGGTGCCTCTGGGTGGGAGCTTAAGAAAATGGAAGCATCACTTTGAGCAACAGCAGAGTGAAACAGTTGAAGTGAAAATGAACCAAAGGACTTGGTTGTGGAGCTAAGGTACCCAGGTGCTCAAGAGGGAGATGTTCGGGACCTTCTCAGTCTTAGGACACCTTTATGTGAAGCCAACCGAGTAAGCTTTATCTCAGGCACTTAGAAGAAGATCAGTCCTATTTGTCTGGTAAAAGTCAGTAAAGGAGGTGGCACCACTTGCTGGCTTCCCTGCTCCAACACCAGTGTAGTTTGATTCTCGTGGTGAGTCTGGCTTCCAGTGAATGTGGTGGCCAGGATCCAGGGGCCATCTCTCCCGTCCAGAAACAGGGATGCAGCTGATCTCAAGTCGTCATGGGCACAAGGTATGGATAATGCAACATTGGCTGCCTCAAGCCTGACACAGGACACCCCCCTCAGTGGGGCAAGTGCCTCACGGGCCCGTGGCCCCCAGTTCTGTGACACTGAGATGAGTCAGGGAGCTTATCTTTAACTAGCTTATTTCTCCTCGTGTCTATTCCTGAAATGTTTGTGGAAAGACTTAAAATCATCTGACGGATCTGCAGTCATGTTTTTCAGGTGCTCTGGTGAGCATGTCCCATTCCAGTAAACCATTAGACAATTTGAATAACAGGGTTTTTTTCCTTTAAATTATAGTGTATGGATGCTTTCTCAAAGGCATATATACTCCTGCATTTGAGCTCTCAAATAGTTGTGATTGTATCTAAGGAAACTTAGCACAAAAGCATGAACACAGGTACAAGATGCCTCGGGTGTCCTGACTTGGTTTCCAGGGAGGTTCACTGGCTGGAAGGGAGGACACCTTTCTGGTTGACAAGACAGTGGCCTCCATCAACAGGTTGGTTCTTACGTCATGGGAAATTCTAACACAAATTAATACATTGTATTAGCTTTGTGGCTGTTTTCTCAAATCACCACAGATTGGAGTTCCCACGGTGGCACAGTGGGTTAAGAATCTGACTTCAGCGGCTCGAGTTACTGTGGAGGTGTGGGTTTGATCCCTGGCCTAGCACAGTGTGTTAAAGGATCCCGCATTGTTGCAGCTACGGTGTAGGTCGCAGCCATGGCTTGGATTCAATCCCTAGCCTGGGGAACTTCCATATACTGCCAGGGCACCAATGAAATTTTAAAATTTAATAAAATGGACTCTCCAATCAATTCACAGAATTGACACATGTTTGCATGCTCTGGGAGCCATGATAGACATGGAACAATTTTTTTTCCCTCCAGGTTGTGGGACTTAGCTTTCATCCTCATGTAATACTCTGATCACGTAGAACTCACCCCTTAGCCTCATGCTGACCCCAGGCTCTCCTTTTCAGATAACCATACTGAGGATCTGATTTGCAGTGGTGATCACTGGGTCCTCATGTGAAACCAAAACTCCTCCTGGCCCCGGCTGCTCTTTACTTCATTTCTCCTCCATCACAGCGTCCCAGGCCCTGAGGCTCTGTGTCTTGTGGCCCCAAATTGTTCTCCCCATCACTTTGCTACTGACCACTGCCTGGTGGTTGGCTTGTTACTGTTTGTCTACAGATTCTCCTGGGCAGTGGCTGCCTCCCGCTCTCTAACTATCCTGCTTGCTCCAGGGGCCTTGTGATTTGGCTATCTTCTTGACTTAGACCACAATCATGCCAGAGTAAAAATAAAAGTGTGAAGAAGTCCAAATTTCCCTCTTTCCCCTTTGCTGAATTATATGAGTGAACTGTTTAAGCTGCAGTGTTCTAGGCTATGGGTGCAAGAGAGGTCGAGTACAAGAACCATAATGGTTTTACAGACCTCTGTTTTGGAAAAGACTGCCCCAGAGACACCGACTCATCCATTTAATCAACAAGGCTATTTCTATTTGCCAGGACTTTGCTAGGTGATAGGGATAAAATAATAAACCAAAACAGGCATGCTTTGTGTTCTCTTGGGGCTTACATGCTAGTGGGCAAGTCAGATATAAATTCAAATAGTCATAAAAATTGCAAATTATGATTACAAGTGATAAGAGGCCTATTCCAGGAAAAGTCAGAGTGTGTAACTGGTTACTCAGCTTAATGAGGGAGCCATTCAAAGATGGTTTTCCCCAAGAAATAGAAACCTTATGGGACTTTGAGAAGTGGGTAGGAGATTATGGGGATGGAGAGGTGAAGGTGAGGAGAGAGCATTCTATGCAGAAGGCACACATGCAAATGTCCTGTGGTGAGAAGGAGCAGGCACGTTGACAGGCCTGAGATCAGACCATTGAGCCCCAACCATGAAGTCACCTTGGTGCAGGAATATTGGTGAGGTAGGGAAGAATCGGACTTCCTGTTTTCAGGCTTTTTAACAATTTGCCAGAAAATCATAGGAAAATATTGAATTCTTCAGGCAGGAGCATGGTGTGATCAGATGTATGTTTTAAAAAGGCTACTGTACAGTATAAAGACACGTTGTGGTGCAGTGGTTAATGAATCTGACTAGGAACCATGAGGTTGCGGGTCCGATTCCTGGCCTTGCTCAGTGAGTTAAGGACCCAGCGTTGCCATGAGCTGTGGTGTAGGTCGCAGACGCAGCTTGGATCCCGAATTGCTGTGGCTGTGGCGCAGGCCGGCGGGCTACAGCTCGGATTCGACCCCTAGCCTGGGAACCTCCACGTGCCATGGGAGCAGCCCTAGAAAAGGCAAAAAGACAAAGAAAAAAAAGATGAACTCGTAGGAAAGCAAGAATGGGTGTGGGTAGCCTAGTTAGAAGACTGAAAATAAAGATGTACCATGGCCCATTTTATTTTTTTATAGTCATTGATTTTGTCCTTTTCTGTCTTTCAGCATTGTGCTTGGATCAATATACTTTTGTTTAGGAGTTCCTGTTGTGGCTCAGTGGGTTAAAGACCCAACGTTGTCTCTGTGAGGATGTGGGTTCGATCTCTGGCCTCGCTCAGCTTAGCGAGTTAAGGATCTGGTGTTGCTGCAAACTGAGGCTTAGGTTGCAGATGTAGCTTGGATCTGGTGTTGCTGTGGCTGTGGTGTAGGCTGTAGCTGAAGCTCCAGTTCAACCCCAGGAACTTTCATATGCTGCAGGTGTGGCCATTAAAAAAACGAAACTATATATAGAACAAATACATATTTATATATTAAAAATAAATAAATACTATAACGTTAAAAGAATAAGTCCAGCTCTGATTTGGGAAGGAGAATAACTTGAACAGTCCATCCTCCGTCTTCAGAGCCCCTGCTCTTTGTCACTGATGCTCAGCCTCCATTTGAAAAGCTCAAAAGTTTTACAGCATCGTGAAAAAAACAGAGATAAAACATCTTCTAAATATAACAATCCACTCACAGGTACATTAGGGAAAGAAGTCGGAGAAATTCTAGGGATATAGGCCAGATATCCCATATCTCAATCCTTGTGGACAGAAAAGTGATTAAGCAAAATTAAAGGTCTTTTTTTAAGACTGCCAAGGGTGTAGAGACTCCTGAGCTTCTTGGTAATTATGCAATAGAAAATTTAATCCAAATTGGCAGGAAATTAGTCTTTGAAGGATAAAAAGAGGATAACTAGGTCAGTTGACAATATGGTGTGAATATTTTGTCTGTGCTTAAGAGGAGGTCATTCTAATTGCTTCATTAAGATTTAGATATTCTATTAAAATGAAGATATTCTAAATACGTCAAGCTCTAGAAAAAGAAACCAGGAACTGCACAGAGATATTTTAACCTGCAAGTGCTTGATATCCATCTAGGAATTGAATGAATAGCCACAAAAATATGAAGCAAATATTTCTGCTGAAAAGTCTCTCAATTTTATCCTAAAAGTCTATAAAATATTGAGTTAAAGTTGAGGCTTTGAAGCTTTGAAAATGTTCTCCATTGGCTTTGTGAGTGGGGCTGGGTGAGGGCTGGTGCCTCAGCCACCTGGGGATGTGTCCTGCTCAATCCTGTCCTGCTGAATCAAAGCAGCGAGGACCCGCCTTGAACAGCTTCTACAGGGAGAACTAAAGCCCCGCCCCCCCTTTTAAAAAAATCGAGTTCCCGTCATGGCTCGGTGGTTAAGGAATCCGACTAGGAACCATGAGGTTGCGGGTTCCATCCCTGGCCTTGCTCAGTGGGTTAAGAATCCGGCATTGCCGTGAGCTGTGGTGTAGATCACAGACGTGGCTGGGTTCCCGAGTTGCTTGGCTGTGGTGTAGGCCGGCAGCTACAGCTCCGATTCGACCCCTAGCCTGGGAACCTTCACATGCCGCTGGAGCGGCCCTAGAAATGGCAAAAAAAAAAAAAAAAAAAAAAAAAAATCTTCAGAGCCTGAAGACTATTTACCTGGAGAAGTGAGTTCTAGGTTCTAGAAAAAACGACTGAAAACACCGCCTTAACGGGAAGGGTAACCTGATGGCAGAGATTCTTATCAATTAAAGGACCACATCCCCCCAGACCCATCACAGCTTCTGATTCACAGCAGAGTTCTTTGAACCTTGTCCAGACGGGAGACTGCCTGGCAAGTAACTCTCAGCATGTTATTTCTGGGGTCCAGCTGACCAGAGGATAATAACTCATCTTACTAAAAGCCATCTGTAGGAACGGCAAAAATGGGACATAGCAGATCAATGTGCAGGTTTTATTAGAGTCCCACACGCGCTTGGACGGTGATTAGCCTTGAGACCTTGGTCAGGGTGCAGACCTTCTCTAAGCCTCATCTTATCATTTCTAGAATGGGGATAAGGATGCTGTTTACTTTATACAACTATGGGAAGCATGAAATGACTTCAGATGTAGAGAGAACTTAGCACAGTGAGGGATACATAATCAACTAGTTGCAATAACTACTCCTGTTGGGAGGGCTTTCAGATCATGGATGACCTTTATCCAGGTTCCATCACAGACACAAACAAAAGATCGAAAAATTTCAAAGGGTATCATGCCAATCATGCAAATATAATGCATATCTTATGAAATTAACATGGATTCCCAGAGACAGACCATTTTAGAAGAAAAACATTATTTTGAAATTCACCACAAAAACATGAAGTTCAATAAAACATAAACTTCAATAAAAAACTGTCTCCTCTATTAAAATATTTGCAGTGTTCTCAGAGCCATGGCTGGCATGTTGTATGAATTTTTCTTATGTTCTGATGCAGTTTATTCTTGGGAAAATATTAACTGTTTAAGCAAATTCTGCAAAAGTTAGTGACCAGAGGGGATAAACCTAATGCATACATTGCATAGAATATCCCAGTGTTTTCTTGATTTGTTTAAATGGGATAAATCATGTGATTTTTTTTTGAAAAATGCAATTTATATGAAAATGTAATTTCTAGATATTCAGCAGCCCATTCACAGGGTAAAAAACTGTTGTCATAAATCCAAAAAAAAATTGCAATCTTACATTCTCCTGACTGTTTATCAAAATGAAATATTTTTCTGCAGGCATGATAGACAACTTATTATTATGCACTTGGGATTTTTCAAGATTCATATTTTGTTTCAGAAACAGGCTATCCTTTCTGATTGACTGCTTTGGGTTTTAAAACCAATATTGTCATTAGCAAAGAAAAACAGCAAGTTATGTAAGCATAAACAAAATCAGGCTATATTTAAATAGCACCTCAGAGAAAGTGTCTCAAAAAAAGTCATTTAAGTAATTTGAAATGTACTTTTGTCTCTGATGCTCTAATGTGTTACGTATAGATATGAGTTTAATTGCCCTTGGGTGATCATTTTCAAGAGAGTCACACAACTAAATCTTGATCCCTTAATTCCTTAGTACCTTGCAATGTTTCCCTTGTGATTATCTGGCTCACTTCTTTGCTAATGAGTCCTGGAGAAATTCGTCTAAGAGTCCCTACCTTCTCCATAGGCAAGTATCTGTCGTTGATGGTACTTTGGAGGAGCCGTTTGGGGCGTGTCCTCTCCCACAGTCCTTTTCGCTGAGAAATCTCCTTCTTCTGTGTGATTGAACACGGGCAGCCATGCTTACATCAGGTGGTCCCCACCCTCTCACCGAGGCTCAGCTGGTAAGGTCCTCGTCTTTCCTGCTGCAGGCTTGCTGAGCCAGTGGTCAACACCAGTCTTCATTGGCTGAGTTTTTCATTTTGGCGGGACGCTGATCCGTAATCTCAGAGAGAGGGATACCTGGTTTTCAGAACATGAAAAAGAATACATTAGACACAGAGAAGGAAGTTCAAGTCCATGAAGTCCTCCACACTCCGAGGTCTCTTGCTTCCTAACACTTTGCAGTTGCTGGTTCCAGATCCCTAAGAGACCCAACCATTTATAAGTTCCATAAATGATGCTTGTGTCCTTATAACACATTTTCTTTGTTTAAGAAAGATGAGTTTCTGCTATTTGCAATGGAAGAACTTCTACTAAGAAGGAAATTCAAGTCGATGGCCTTGTGCAGGAAGAAATATGGTGGTTGCGGTAGGAGAATTTTTGCCTGTAATATTAAGTCTGAACTCCTACTCCCCTTAAAACATCTGAAATACTTAGTGGCAAAATGTATGAAAGTCATGTGTGGGTATATTTAAGAATTCTTGACCATTGACAAAAAGTGAAATGTGAAACATGAAGCTTTATCAACTTCCTTGAGAAAATTTATGGAACACATTTCTTTTTTTTAAATTTATTTTTAAATTATAGTTTCTTTACAATGTGCCAACTTCTGCTGTACAGTAAAGTGACCCAGTCATACATAGAGATACACATTCCCTTTCCTTTCCAGAAGGGTGGATATAGTTCCCTGTGCAGTACAGCAGGACCTCATTGCTTATCCATCCTAAATGGAATAGTTTGCTTCTGCTAGCCCCAAACTCCCAGTCCATCCCACTCCCTCTCCTCCTCCTTGGCAACCACAAGACTGTTTTCCATGTCTGTGAGTCTGTTTCTATTTCATAGGTAGGTTCATTTGCACCATATTTTAGATGCCACGTAAGTGATATCATATGGTGTTTGTCTTTCTCTTTCTAATTTACTTCACTTAGTATGAGAATCTCTGGTCGCATCCATGTTTCTGCAGATAGGATTGTTTCATTCTTTTTTATGGCTGAGTAGTATTCCATTGTATATATGTACTCTGTCTTCTTAATATGGAAAGAGTTTCTAAAGCACAAAAGAGAACACTACACAATAATTTCTGAGAGAAACTTACACAATCAGGAATTTTTGCTCCTGAGTTTACAATCTTGCTCTGTCGTGTAAAGTGTTACTCCACTGCACATATTATCAGAGAGGATTTGAATACTTTTCTTAAAGTCACAGTAGCTGCATGTGGAGTCAATTCTAAGTTACGTGTCCTCAGCTACTCTGCTCTTCTGCCTCCTGAGGTGCCCTAAAACTTGGAGGGCTGCCAATAAGGTTAATTCCTGGAAGTACATTTTCCACTTAGGGAAGTGTACAGAGGAAGGATATGAATAAAAGGAGCATCTGTGGCCCCGATCTATACCCTCTGCTCCTTTTTGGTATTTATCTTCTATCTGACTCTGCCCTTCCCTAGTCCCAGGCATAATAGACAGTAAAGTACTTGAATGTTACTTTTATTTAGTAGCATGTACTACCCACCAGCCATCTCTCCTGCACCTGCCTGGATTTTTCTTGTGATTCTGTAGGACTAGGAGTCATATTTGAGACACCAAAAAACAGGATGGTGGCACTGAAAATCTTCTATAGAAAAGAGGATTCTAATGTAAAGTATTTCCTTCTTTATATAGTGTATAAGCTAAGGTTTTAAACATGGCTGTGGGTGAAAGACCACCTTCGTCAGCTACCACAATTAAAATTGGACCCCGAAGAGCCAAGCATTCTTATTACTTTGAGTAAAGCTGATAGTATCGGGAAATTCCAGCGTAATTTTATTTTAAATGTGTTTAGGTAGCTATCTTTAGTTGACAGTGACAAATGAGCCTAGCTTAAGGCTCTTTTCCTATGCATTGATCTGTGCTAAAAAGACCAACATAATTCTTATTGCAATATGTTATAAGTCTGAGAAACAATGGACAAATTTATGATGAGTCTGTTACCTGACTCCTGCATTAGCCCTTTTTAGGATGAATGTAAGAATGTAAGAATAAACACTATAGCTGCAATAATGACTAAAAACATCTCTGATGGAATTACTCCAATTTTCCTCACTTAGAGAAATTCTATGCCACATGATTTGGGGGTCATATTGTGGTGTCAGAGATCAGTGCAGATGGACAGATAACAAGCAAGTTGTATGTTATTACTGCTTCCATGAGTCTAGCAGGAAAAAGGAACATTAGGAATAATTGATAGTGAAGAGATGAGGGAGATAAAAAGAGATGGACTGGGAAGAATTTAATGACACTTTGTGGCTTTACATCTGTCACAGTTTTTGTGCTACATTAAAGTTTCATTATTTTCACATTTCGTGTTTTCATATTTTTCCATCCCTTTCTTTCTGCTAAATTTACCAAGTAATACAATGGAGATAATGGAGAGCTATTTCTGCAAATGTCATCGAATCTGTTACTGGAAATGAATAAAGGGTTTCACTGAGGCATTTCCCTCAAAATACATTTTCAATTAGCAGCAGAGGATTTGTGTACAAAACATGCTCTTTAAAAATTATGTAAAAAATAACATGGTAAGAAAAAATGAAAGCCTAAAATCATGAATATTTGTGAGTATTTGTTAAATTTCCATGGGACAAATGGTTGGGCCCGCCTGCTTTTACTAAGTTTTTTTCCTTGTAACATTTAATGTTAATCTAGAAATGTACTTACCTCTGGGCTCCTTGACCTTTCACTTGCCACAGGCTACATTTTCATAATAATTTCTGTTAATTTCACCAATAAATTAAAGGTATTTTATGTGTGAATTAAATTAAAGGCATTTACTGAACCCTGTATTGGTATAATTACTATTTTGGAGTATTTTTTTTTTTCTTTTTAAGGCCACACCTGCAGCATATGAAAGTTCCCAGACCAGGGGTCAAATTGGAGCTGCAGCTGAGGCCTATGCCACAGCCACAGCATCACCTGATTCCAGCTGCATCTGCCACCTTCACTGTAGCTTGTGGCAATGCCAGGTCCTTAACCTGCTGACCCATAACGGGAACTCTGATTTTTGGAGTAATTCTTCATTCAGAGTAAAGAAACCAGACTTCTATTCTGTCTCCATGATCAAATCATCATGGGGCCTCTTGCAAGAACTTATATTTTTGGTGCTTTAGTTGACTGGCATGGAAGTGAAAAGATATCAGTAGCTCACCCTAAGCCTGTTCATTCCACATGGAGGAAGGCTGGACCTCAAGATGTAGTTCTGTCAATCAGAACTGGGGATCAGTGCTGCAGACGGGGCAGGGACCCACATTCGTTCGCTGTGTAACTCACTCCCTCTGGCACCTGTCCCACCACGCTCAGTGTTGAAAGTCAGCAGACAGAATGTCTTCAGGCTGATAGAGTCTGTCCGGCCTATCTTCACTCTCCCCTCCTGTCTGGCACAGAAAATCCGCCATTCAGTGTTACATGTGCTTATGAATACCATGTTTTATTTTTTAATTTTTTTTTTATTTTTTAATTTTTGGCCACATCTGTGGCATGCAGAAGTTCCCAGGCCGGGGATCCAACCCATGCCACAGTAATGACCCCAACCACAGCAGTGACACCACCAGATCCTTAGCATGCTGCGGAACTTCTATGAATACCAGGGAACGTCTATGAATACCATGTATTAAATCCAACTGTTTGCTTGTCTTCATGCAGAAAATACCTAAAATAGCACTATGCTCATTGGGTGCGTGTTGTTGTTGCTGGGTTCTACTGCCATTTGTGTTATATCTGTGTCTCTTACTTACCTGTGCATGTGCTATGCAGGGAGAGAGGGACATCCAGTCTCATGGAGCCCAGTGTTGGATGAAGCCACCACATTTTGACTGGGAATCGAACTTGGCCTCCTTGGAAAATATTGTTGAATTAAAGTTTTTTTTTTTTTTCCATTTAGTATATTGCACTCTTCTGGGTGGGTTTTTCATTGAAAGTTCGTTCTCTTATTTTGGGGATTGTAATAATGTCTAGTAATAAGGGATATTAATTTTTAACCCCCACTCTGCCTCCCTTGAGAAATGTGAATGTGCTGCATTTATGATTATAGGTGAGCAAATTGATGAACCACTAAGGCTTCCATTGACTCCTATTTGGAGTTTTATGTTACCTGATGTCAGCACGCTGTCATATCAAGGCAGGGTGCTGCATTCATATATTGTCATTCAGTAAACGTATATCATAACGTTTTTTGTGCCACTTAAGTTCTGTGCTAGAGGATCAGACCATGGTGAGAACTGCCAGGGTGGCAGAGTGCCCTGTGATCCTGCCTGCATGTATAATGACCACAATCATGTGTACCTGTACTTAAACTTGCTAGGCAGCTTCTGTAAAGAGAGTGAAAGAGATGTGGGCCTGGTGCTGGAAAACCCAGGTTCAAATCCAGCCACTGACTCCTTGCTGCTTTATGGTTTTAATTACATCCTTTTTTTTTTTTTTTTCCCTTTGAGCCTCAGTTTCCTCTTGTGTCAAAAATGAACATGTTTGTCCTAGGATTGTGTGAAATAATGCCCCCAAAGCATCTATAAACTCTAAAGAGTTCTGCAAATTTAAAATATTGGGATTTTTATAAAATGTGTAGGCAGTTACTGTTACATAGCAAATGAAAAGCACTTTGCATGAGAATATCCTGCCAGTGGAGACCTTGCCAAAACGTCTCACCGAGAGCTCCTTTGGACATGGACTCTGCTCCATGATTGGCAGCAGGCCGCTTGGAGCACTCCATGGTCCCCACTGTTCCACACAGCTTGCTCTTTGTTAATTAAACTGAGCCAGGAGTGTCAGCATTTATTAAGCTGGACTCTGGAACAAGCATGGAACTGTGAAAGCAAAAAAGAACTTACCATTTGTGAAAGGTTATTGAAAATACATAGGCTTTGCGGTTTACATACCTTGCCTTCTTGTGCATTACAATTTTAAATAGGCACCCTACCCCAACAAGGAATATGTTAAAGAAAGGCCCAGCTTTGAAAATGCTTGACTGGCCTATGGGTCTTTCAGTGCCATTGGAGCACTGAGATTTTTATCCCCAAGAGGCCAACAGTCTGCACTCAGCTGGAACCAGTGGAAAAGGATCTCAGAGATAACAATGTTATAGCTTGAATGTCTAGAGTCATTTTCATCTGGAGGATGCATTTTACTTTCTACATCTTTAAAATGGAGAGAAAAAAAAGAGACTTGTTCCCCCCCCCCCCGCCCCCAATTGAGTAGCCCAGCTCACACCGTGAAAAGCTATAGACAGACTCTCATTTCTTTGATATATTTAACCAGAAGGGGCTCTTGGTGATGAGGGGTCATTTACAGACACTTTTAAATGTAGGAGTTAATGGAAGTGAGAATAAAAGGAGAAATTATTCTTACTCTTTACTGTGCCTTCCAGTTAAAAAAAATTTGGCCTTGTCTGAAGGAAACCTGCATCATTCACCTGCCTGGTGATTATCAATGAAGCTTGACTTTCGTCTTTCCCAGATCAGCTTTAAAGGGTCCTGTTTTTTCCCTTATTTTCAAAAATCTTCCTTCTTTGAGTCATTAGAGTCAGCTCTAAAAGCGTTTTCTCCCACTCGATTTTAAACACGAGCACAGTCAATTTTAAGGAGTGTATGTAGAAATAAAATGTACCTTGGGGCTTCTCTAATAACCAAAAGAAGAAAATGAACAATTTCCTTGGAATTAGAGATGTACATGCTCACATTTACCAAGTACTTATATAGAACCAAATGTTTCTTAAACAGATTATGACTTGCTAGTGACACACAAGCCTAGTGCAGTGTGCCTGAAATCACGGCGGGGACCCAGGGACTGCTGTATTGTGACCATGAGAAGGCGCTGCTGTCAGCTATACATGTTTCCTGTCAGCCACTCCAATCTGTACACATTTTCATGCTTGTTTTTCAGAAATGTTGTTAAATATATAAAGATTATTTTTAAGAATTTACATGGATTACAGTTTACTATACGTCAAAAATTATAATGTATGGATACATACTGAAAGACATTAAAATAATCTCTTTAAACCATAGATGAAAATACTACATAATTATTACATTTTTTTGGTCTTTTGTCTTTTTAGGGTCACACCCACGGCATATAGAGGTTTCCAGGCTAGGGGTCTAATTGGAGCTGTAGCTGCTGGCCTACACCACAGCCACAGCAACGCTGGATCTGAGCCTTGTCTGCGACCTACACCACAGCTCATGGCAACCTTAACCCACTGGGCAAGGCCAGGGATTGAACCCATGTCCTCATGGATACTAATCAGGTTCATTAACCATGGAGCCACGATGGAAATTTCCTAATTATTACATTTTTTTACTTAATTCTTTCATAAATTAAGAGTCTCATGTTCTACTTACTGAGCTAGATGGGTACCTATCATAAATTATTTATGAAAGTTCTCTAGGTGAAACTGTTTGGGGAGAGAGGAATTGGGAGAGTAGAAATAACATATACAAAAAAAAAAAAAAGAAATAACATATACACACTACTCTATAAAACAGAGGATTAACAAGAACATATTGTATAGCTCAGGAAAATCTACTCAATAGTTTGTAATAACCTATATGGGAAAAAGGAACGGATATATTTATAGGTATGACTGATTCTCTTTGCTATACACCTGAAACTAATACATTGTAAGTCAACTATATGCCAATAAAATTTTGAAAATTAAATTAAATTTAAAAGGAGACAATTCTCTTACATTTAGCTTCCTGCCTTACAGAGACCAGTCATAAGATCAATGCTTTTCAATGTTTCTAATTTTCAAAGAGGTTAAACATTTTTTTCATTGTAACAATTTTTAGCTACTTAGGCTATTTATAACCAAGGAGAGAAACAGAATGGATCTGATGAAGAGACATTCATTAATGGGCAAGTATGTGGAGATTAGAAAAGTCTGTCTGAATCACAGGGCAGGGATGGCATTTAGTATACAAGTCTGCTTCCAGACAAAATTAGCTAAGGCTGCAGCGAAGTTAAAGCCTGCTGGTTGCAAAATTGGAAATTGGTTTCCTGGGGCTCTCTGTAAACTCTTCATTACTTTACTCAATCATGGTTCATTAGCAAGTTAACAGACAGAAGACCAGTGCACATTGGGATGTATGTGGATTCAATCCTTCCACCTCCTTGAGCATCATTTAAAAACTTTCATGTCACAGCAGATTAGACATTGCATGGAGGTGTATTTTCATACAATGCTCTACATAGTCATATCCACTCAGCCTCTAAATCTTGTTAGGTGCTTTTGTTTTATCATGAATTTCACCAGTCAGCAAAGGTTTTAATTCCAAAAGACTCTAATGGAGCAAATAAAAAAAATCTCAAAAGACATCTGAAAAAGAAACATCTTGGAGAAATTCAGTTAAGAGATCTGATGCAAGTAGATTTAATGGTCCCCATTAACTTGGATCTAATTCACTGGAGAGGATAAAATCCATAGAGACATTAGAGCATTTAAATGTGCTTCTGAAAATGCTTGGACAAACTCTAGCCTTGGCTCATGAAATAATTTCGCTCAACTTAAGCAAAAGTCTTTGACTCTCAGATCAAAATTATATATTTTATGCAGCTTATATTGCAAGAAATTATTTTTGTATTCTTGTGACTCATGAAAAACACCCAACTATGGAATGTTACATAACTCCCTAGGACCCACTACAAGTTATGTTGTATTTCTACTTTGGTCTGATAGGACTGAATTACTCAAAGGATCTTTTATTAGTTGCTGTTTAAAGTATCCATTACTCAAAGCTTATGTATAATTTTTATATTCTAGAGGGCTTTTTTCTGAGGGAGTAAGCCTAACTATTATATTAAGTTAAAAGGGGTGGATATTCAGTTAAAGAAGGATTGGGGTAGTTCCCATTGTGGTGCAGTGGTTAATGAATCCGACTAGGAACCATGAGGTTGTGGGTTGGATCCCTGGCCTCACTCAGTAGGTTATAGATCCAGCATTGCCGTGAGCTGTGGTGTAGGTCGCAGACGTGGCTCGAATCCTGAGTTGCTGTGGCTCTGGTGTAGGCCAACAGCTACAGCTCCGATTAGGCCCCTAGCCTGGGAACCTCCATATGCCATGGGAGCAGACCTAGAAAAGGCAAAAAGACAAAAAAAAAAAAAAAAAAAAAAAATAGAAGAAGGATTGGGTTTACAAGATAAGGATACCTACTCTCACCTCGTTTATTCAACATAGTACTAGAAGTCCTGGCCAGAGCAATTAGCAAGAAAAAGAAACAAAAGACATTCAAATTGTGAAGGAGAGTAAAACTGTCTCTATTCAAAAATGACACTAGACTATATGTAGAAAACCCTAGACTCTACCAAAAATGTTAGAATAAACATATTCAATAAAGTTGACAAATACAAAATCAATGTATCAAAATCATCTGCATTTCTAAACACTAACACTAAAATATCAGAAAGAGAAATTAAGAAAATATCCCATTTATAATTGCATCAAAAAGAATAGAATATCTAGGAATAAATAAAGAGATGGAAGATGTGTACACTGAAAACAATAAGACACTGATAAAAGAAATTGAGAGAGTCAAAAATAAATGGAAGTATTTTGTGCTCATAGATTAGAAGAATTAATATTGTTAAAATGTCCATACTACCCAAAGCCATCTACAGATTCAATGTAACCCTTTTCAAAATTCTAATAGCATTTTTCATAGAACTAGAACAAAAAGTCCTAAAATTTGTATAGAACCACAGAAGACCCTGAATGGCCAAAGAAATCTTGAGAAAGAGCAATAAACTGGAGACTTCCTAGTTTCAAACTATATTACAAAGCTATAGTATTAAAAACCATATGGTCCTGGCACTAAAACAGATTCAGAGATCAAGGGGAAAAAATTAAGTGCCCAGAAACAAACCTAAGCATATATAGCCAATTAAGTCATGGCAAAACAGCCAAGACTATACAATGGGTAAAAGATAATGTCTTTAAGAAAGGATATTGGGAAAACTGAACAGCACATGCAAAATAATGAAACTAGATCTCTGTCTTATACCATACATGAAAATCAAATCCAAACAGCATATGGAACCATAAAAATCCTAGAAAAAAACCATAAGTGGTAAGCTCCTTGACATTGCTCTTAGTGGTGATTTTTTTGGACTTGATACCAAAAGCAAAAGCAATGAAAGTAAAAATTGACTAGTGGGACTCTGTCAAACTAAAAAATTTTTCATGGCAAAAGAATCCATTGACAAAATTAAAAGGCAACCTACTGAATGAAAGAAATATTTTCAGATCATATTCTGATAAAGGATTAATATCCAAAATATATAAGGAACTCATGTAACTCAACAGCAAAACAACAACAACAATAAGCCAAAAAATCCCCACAGGAAACAAGCAATCTGATTTAAAAAATAGGCAGATGATCTGAATAGACATTTCTTCCAAAGAAGTCATACTGATGGCCAATAGCTACATAAAAAGGCATTCAACATCACTAGCCATCAGGAAAATGTAAATCAAAACCACAATGAGATATCATCTGTTATCAGAATGGCCATCATCAAACAGACAAGAGATAACAAGTGATGATGAGGATGGGCAAAGGGAATCCGTGTACACTGTTGGTGGGAATGTAAATTGGTGCATCCATTATGGGAAACAATATACCTCAAAAGATTAAAAATGGAACCACCATATGATTCAGCAGTTGTACTTGTGGGTATATAGCTAAAGGAAAGGAAAACAGGATACAGAAGAAATTCCATGCATGTTCATTGCAGTGTTATTCACAAAAGCTAAAATATGGAAACAATCTAAGTGTCTATGAAATGATGAATGGATAAAGAAGATGTGGCATACGTATACACTAAGGAATATTATTCAGCCATGAGAAAGAATGGATTCCCACCACTTGTGACAATATGAATGGAACTCAAAGGCATTATGCTAAGTGAAATAAATCAGATAGAGAAAATCAAACTGTGTGGTATTACTTATATGGGGACTCTTTAAAGAAAGTCAAACATACAGAAATGGAGTAGATAATTGGTTGCCAGGGTCTGGTTGTTAGGGGAAAATTTGGAATGATTGGTAAAAAGGTAAAATTTTTCAGCAATGAGATGACTAAAGTCTGAGGATTTAATGTAAAACATAGGTACCGTAGTTGTTGACACTTTATTGTATAATTAAAATTTGCTAGGAGAGAACTTAAGTATTTTCACCAAAAAAACAAAAGATAAATATGTGAGGTGGCAGATGTGGTAATTTACCAGATGTGGGATTTCTTTCACGATATATATGTATATCACATCACCACAACGTACACTTTAAATCTTTACAATTTTATTTGCAAAAAAATAAAGGATTGGGTTTGCTAGAAAGAGAAACAAACGAACAAAAACAACCCTAAGGGTGGCTTGTACATTTCTTTTTAAAAGATCTGCAACAATAAGTAACAAAACAAAAATGGAATTTTATTTAACATTTACTTTTTACATAGGAGGAAAAAACATGCTAAAGATGTATTTTGGCTTAAAATCTGTCCTTTGAGATAGAGAAGTTTCCATTGTTTTCCACTTTTTTGCCATTCTAGGTTTCTTGCATTTATTGAACAATTTCTAGGTCAGCCTTCCCTGCATGATTTTCTCATTTGTTTTCACATAAAAGTAGACTTTTATGAAATGCAATCTGCATGCTGACAGGTGAGGCCCCAGCTGTCTGATCATCACGCTCGAGTGCTGCCCAAATGTATGGATTGGAATGAGAGGTTCACCCTGATTCTCAAACCCCTGGTGAAGTTTGATTCGATAATAGATGACCTATATGTTTATTTACGTTTAGGCTACAGCATTTCATCTTCATTTATGCTTTCTTGATACTAAAAAAAAGGATGTTTGCAGAAACTTACTCTATGGGAAAACCTTGTTGGAAGGTTAAAAATAATCACTCCATCCTCAGACTCCAGGAAATTAGACTGATTCTGGTTTAAATGACAGAGTACAAATCTGACCCCAAAAGAGTCCATGTTTGGAAAACAGTTGGGAGTCTAAAATCCTGTAGAAAAACTTGGGCTGTCAGGCCTCTTCTGGACACACGGGTGCTCCACTGATCTGGCCTCAAATCAGCCCCAGTTCTGGGATAACGATTTCAGTTCAGGAGAGAGGGAGGTTGGAACCAGCCTCAAACCTGCCCTGTTGGATGTATTTGCTTATTTTGTTAGGTCTTAACTCTAAGAAAGACACACCACCATGTGCTGAATTTCTGTCCTTTCCTTTTTTTTACAATCTTATCCATGCATAACTTCTCACTCTGTCGTATGTTTTCCTTCATACTCTCTTGCCCTGAAGGAATTCAACAGCACTGTGGTGTGACTTGAAAATATTCCCCAGTAGTAAAAAAAAAAAAAAAAACAAAAAACAAAACTATGATTAAAAAAATCTCCCTTGCATAAATCAGACTGACTTCTTGAAGTGTATGCCTTTGGCACTATTGTTTTAAATCATAAACTCTTAGCAAGCAAGGGTGATACAAGCTTCAGTTAACTTTTGTCCAATGTCATGTGATTAAATCTTAATAATTATTGAGTATTTTTGCCCATTAACATAATCTTGTTTGTTTAAATGCATTATTTCCCTTCTTATTTTTTTAACGTTATTATTAAAACAGTATGTACGATAGGGTATAGGGAGAGTGGGTGTAGGTGTCAAGAGGGAAACATTTCTTCTTGTACTTATTTTTTTGGAGAATTATGATTATTATCACTATTTGCCATCTCCTTTTCCATTCCTAGTCAGAGGCAAACATGTTCTCCGTTAACAAAAATATCACTCCTTTATTTTTAGTAGAATTCTTTTTCAGATTGCTTTTTGGTTATTAACTACTCTGTTTATGATCATTGCAGGAAATATCATTCTTCTCTTGTTCAGAAGTGCAGCCCCTTACCTTCCACCTCAGTGGCCGAGGGACTTGAAGAGTGAATGTCATTGCTCTGAAATTTCTCCACATGCTAAATTCATCAGTGAGCCTGTCTTCTTTTTGTGGGGCTGGGCCATGCTTTGATGGACTCCGGCCAGCATTCTTCAGTAATACCAACCTGCAGAGAAACTGTCTTGTTCCCTGAGAACACTCACCTAATGAAACAATGAATCACCTTCCAAATCACATGCAAAGCTTTATATTAAGAAGGTTAAAGAAATAGAATTTGTAGGGACTACCTCCTGAGTAGGAAAGTCAGCAAGCTATGAAACTAGTCAACCCCATTGCATGGGCATTAGGAATCATGGTCTATTCCAAAGAGAAGAATCCAGCTGGCATTTAGAGTAGAGGCTGGGCTTGACTCAACAGAGTGGGATGTGAAATAGAGTGAGACATTCTACACATACAGCCTTCTCAGGATGGATTGCAAAGCGGGATAAGAAACTCTAGGTATGTTTTGTAGACTTCTTTCTTTGTTTTAAGAGAGCCTGTATCTCAAGATGCTGATGGTCTAAAATACTGCATTTTGTCCTACTTTCTGAACTTTTTGAGTCCCATAAGTGCTTTTGACTCACCAGTAGTGGATGGGTGTCTGTTCTTCTTCCAGACGCCTAATGACAGGGGAGCAGTCCCTGCAGAAGGTTTAAGAAAGCCCATTGTGTCTGGAGCATTCTCTTAGGATCATTCAGGGGATCTGCAGCTGAGAGGCAGAAACAGAAGTGAGGGAGGAAGCCAGGTGGGGAAGGATTCTTGAGAAGGTAGTGGATGGGAGGTGGGGGTGGGTCTCTGGTACAAGGTCAAATTCAGACAGAAGGCTAGAATGAAGAATCACAGACCATGGACCTGGACCAGGGTGAGCCGTGAAGGATTGCAGAAAGCTCCCTGGACTGGGACTCAAAGACTGAGTCTGGGCTTGGTCCTGTCCCTAATTATTTGTGTGACTTTAGGCATATTCTTTAACTTGACTGTTTCTCAATTTTATCATCTGTAAAATAAATGGAAGCACTAAGTTCCATTACAGTTTTAAGATCTCTGGTTCTATGGTTTATCTTATTTGGAGCCATCATACTGTCAAAAGGAATGAGGCTGCTTAGAGAACATTAGAATTAAGCTGAAAATGAACACACTAGATCAATCCTTTTGACACTGATGGTTAGTTAGCAATTTAACAACTGTACTTAGCAAATGAATTCGTGAGAAAGATAAAAGAACATTCACTAAATATACTCTATTATCAAACACTTTCTGTTTTATGTGCTGACAATAAGACTAGATTAGAAAAGTTACTTAAACAAGTAACTTGTGTATTTAAAAGATATTTAACTGAGGAATGTACTTATTTTAGATTTTTCTGCTTACTATTTTTTAAAAAGCTATTACACATAAACAAAAAGGCTTAGAAAAAAAGCACTAAAACCTTTTCATTTTACTTTATTTGCAAAGGAAATTATATAGAAATAATACTGAAATTCTACTGAAAGTGGATATGCATACCCCTCCCCCCAACCCCTGACCCAGAAGGCATGTGTCAGAAGGCAGGCCTTACCTAGACCCAAATCTCCTAGGTATTTTAACACAATGTAAATAGAGAGAAAAACAGAAATTACTCAGAGGAAAAACTGAAAGCCAACGTGTACTCTACAGCACTGAGGTTGCAGAAACAGCTGCACAACAGCTTAATCCTTGTGACAAGCCCCAAACTCTACAATAGCGGCTGGCACTGTCTGATGAAATTGCCACGGCACCAGATGCCACAGCTGGGAACATTATCCTTGTGTTTCAGATGAAATTGATGCAGCAAATGGCACTCCATCCTTAACTCCTTGGTATCCAATATGAGGCTTTCTACAAAAACTGAAACCTCTTAAAAATGGTAAATTTCAAAGGGTAATGGGAGGGATGAATGACAAAGGTAACAATTTTATTAGAAAACAAAAGTGAAGAAGAAACTCTGAATATTGCTCAAAGAAGGAAAAATTAAAAACAAGAGATTGTTTTTAAATGACAAGCAATAGAAGGATAGAGGAGTTGTGGCAGAATCAGGTTGATGAAGGCTCTAAAAAATTGCAGAACTATTTACATTTTCTCTAAAGTAAGTGGTAGTATTTTTGCCAGTGACAACACGGAAAACAAAAGAGGCAGGAGTTCCCTGGTGTCTATGTGGTTAAGCATTTACTGTTCTCACTGCTGTGGTGCAAGTTCTATCCGTGAACCCTGGGGACTTCTGAATGCTGTGGGGGTGCTCCCCCCCAGAAAAAAACCAATAGGGGGAACATTTGAACTAAAAATATGTTGAATGATTCTTTCATGATAACATTCTAAATAATCCATAAATGTTAAAATGGGGTCACATGTACAGTGTGTGACCCCATTTTAACAATTGCGTGAATCTTAAAGAGTCTATAGTATGGAATGGTAGTCTGTATACAACGTATAATGATATTGTGTAGTCTATGTACAACACGTAAGACCCTGTGTGAAGCACTGGATGGTTTGAGTCTAGAGTATATTCCTATCTATAAACATAATATAGTCCATGTGATAGACAGAGTTGCACCCTCTGTACTCCCGTGATATCCAATGCTAATTCTCAGAACTTGAAAAAGGGACTTTGCAAATGTGGACTTTGCAGATGTGGCTAAGGGTGTGGAATTTGAGATGGGAGTTATCTTAAGTTATTTGAACCGGCCCAATCTAATTACATCCATACTTAAAAGCAGACAACTTCTCTGGCTGGGTAAGAGGGAGGAAACAGCACTAAAAAGAAATGAGCTATCAAGCTATGAAAAGGCATGGAGGAATCTTAAATGTATATCACTGAGTGAAAGAATGAAGCAAAGCTTTAAACTTTTTCATTTTTAAATCTTTATTATTAAAGGAATAACGAGTATTGTAAAAGTTTATTGAGTCCGATGTCAGTTATGCTCAAATGCAATATTTCCCCAACCTACATTCCTGTCCTGTAGTTTTATGCTCAGAGGCACCTTTTAGATTATTTCCACTTTTAGGTTCTTAGCTCATTGCCTCCATATAGCTTAATAATGTGCTTTTAACTCCATGTACTGATTAATCAAGTTGAGACATTATTTATTGGATACATTGTGAAAGATTCAGAATTTTAACTTCCTAATTTTAAATCATTTCCTTATACTTTTATTTTCCATGCCAGAACACAGGGCCAACACCGCCACACCTTTTTGGAGGAGGTGAGAAACTGTGCCCCTTCTCTCCACCTTTACCCATTGGCTGTTATCTGGGCTTTTACTTCATCAGTGAGCTCCCTTCTCTCTTTTAGAAATGGAAAAATATAGTCGAGTAGAGGTACTTCAGTTGAAGGGCTCGAAAGTCAAGTTGGGAGAATTATCTTAAGAAGTAGAGCAAAAAGACAGATAGAGATAAAGTGAAATAAAACAGATTATTTAGTGGCTAAACCAGGCAGTCTTTTCTCTAACCTATAGGGATCCAGACAGAATCAAGGGAGAAAATAAGTCCACTGCATTTTATTCATACATCCAGTCCTGAAAGTTGATAACCAATGAACAATGACCACGTTATTGAGACTGTAGATATTGTTCACTGGAGAACTGTGTCTTTCCTACATTGACTCACATCCTAACTCTTGAAGAATAATATTGTTAGTAGGGAGGTGAAAAGAGCCTTTGTCACAGTCTCAAGGTCTTTTATTTGTTTCTATTTGATTAACTTTACTGAGGAATAATGGACACACATAATTGTACATATGTAAAGGATACAACGTGATGATTTGCTATAAATTTCTGTTATAGAGTGATTACCAAGATCAAGGTAATATCCATCACTTCACAGAGTCAACACTAGTTTTTTTTTTGTTTTTTTTTTTTTTTTGCAGTGAGAATGCTCAAGATCGACTCTTAGCAACTTTTAGGTATGCGATACTGTATTCCTAACCACAGTTCTGTCATTTTAACCCTCTCCATCATACCTGCACTTTACCTCCTGCAGGCATGCTGCAGAGCCCTTTAATCCCTTGGTCCACTCTTCCCTGAATCCCACTTCTGACTATTCCTGGGTCTCCTCCTTCCTTTTGTTTCTAAATGACTTTAAGTCACTTCCTTAGAGAGGGGGTGGTGAGAGACTGGAGTGGAAGGTCAACACTCCAAGTTCTTGCATATTTGAAATGCTTTTCTTTTTCCCTTAATTTCATGGATGTACCCACATTTTTTACTTTAGGGCCTAATTTATTTTCTCTTGAAACTTGAAAATTATTGTTCTGTTGTTTTTTGGAATCCAGTTTATTAATAAGACCTACTATGTTAAAAGAATACCTATGTCTTTGTAGTAGCATTTTTGCTCCTTAAAAGCATTTAAGAGTTTATGTCTGAGGCTCTACAGTGTTATAAGGACATTTCTAGATATGGGCCTTAGCCATGCATTGCTCTGAAGAGTTTGCAGCACTTCTTTAAATCTTTTATCTCTTTCTTTAGTCCTTTCC
This sequence comes from Sus scrofa, assembly GCF_054392235.1. Lineage (NCBI taxonomy): Eukaryota > Metazoa > Chordata > Mammalia > Artiodactyla > Suidae > Sus > Sus scrofa. The sequence goes on along the minus strand of NC_139389.1, from coordinate 36,629,680 downwards.
CTTATTTTTCCTTTTATTCACTTCTTTTTATTCTATTTTCTATTTCTGGATACCTACAGTTAAATAAATGGTGCCTAGAGAAACGCACAAAATAAAATAGTAAAAAAATTTTTTAAGATTAAAAATAAAGTTAGACGAACATTTATTAGGAAAACACACATAAAGCAAATGTAACATTAATTTCAAACAAAATAGAATTAAAATATATTGACAGAGAGTATGATTGGCAGTAAAGTTATGGATCATGTATTTAAATGCGCAGAAAAATATATATAAACATTAAAAAATCCAAACTATTAGACTAAAAGAGAAACAATAAACACAGTTATTGTGGAAAACAACATGTAGTTTATGGAGCATAACACTATATAGCCCAGGCTCAGAGTTTTACATGCATTAATATTTAATCCTCCAACAGTGCTGAAGCAGATACAATTTTCTCATTTTATAGGGAAGAAAATTTAACAATGGAGATTTTAAGTAATGAACCAATGGTTAAATAACCAGGAAGTACTAGAATTGGATTTCAATCCCAAGATTATCTAACTCTAGAACTGAGGTTCTAATACTCTATAAGTCTGCCTTTACTCTTTTCCTTCCACAGATGAAACAACAAAACTCAAAACATGGAAATTAGTGAATGATTTTTTGATTTAAAGGATGCATGTGTCAAACTTTCAACTCAATCAGTGCTCACAGAGTTTTTTTGGTTTTTTTTTTTGGTCACAGTTCATCTTTGTACTGTAAAGCTTTAGGAGTTTGGAAAAATACATAGTATCATGTACCCATTTCTGTATGGTATGTGACAAAACCATACAGAAAAGTGTTACAGCCCTGAAACTCCTCTGTGCTTTACCTGGTTACCCATCCCACCTCCTCAAGCCCCTGACAGCTGCTTATGTTCTCTGTCTCCATACTTTAGCTTTTGTCAGTATTTTATATAAATAATATCATACCGTACAGGTCCTTCTGAAATTCCTTCCTCTACTTAGGCAATATGCATTTAAGCAATTGCATGTAACATTCATCTATATTGTTGCATAGATTAACAGCTTATTCTTTTTGTTCATTAAATAATATTTCATAGTATGGCTGTACCATAGTTTGTTTATTCATTGTCCTTTGAAGGCCATCTTGGCTGCTTTCAGTTTTAGGGTGTACCCTGGTTGTTTTTTTTTTAAAGCTGCACCTGCAACATATGGAAGTTCCCTGGCCAGGAACTGAATCCAAGCCACAGCTGTGACCAGAGTTGAAGCTGCAGGAATGTCAGATCCTTTAACTCACTACACTGGGCAGGGGATCAAACCCATACCTCCACAGCCACCAGAGCTGCTGCAGTCAGATTCTTAACCCACTGCACCAAGAAGGAACTCTGGAAGTATCCTGATTTTTAAAGGTTAGTGGTGAATATTCACATTTATAGGAGCTGGGTGGAAGGTACAGGATTTGTCATAATATACCATCTATCGCGGGGATATGTAATTTTCCAAACAGCAAATGAAAAATGACTCAGATCATTCAATATGCATTTTAAAGATATAATAAATTCTGCTTTGTTACTAAACAAGGAAGTATGAAAATAAATGAAGAGCATTCAGGTAAAGAAATTAGAAACAAGAGAAAAATAAGCCGAGGGGATGAAGAAAACAAACACAGACATTAATAAATTGGAAGATACAAAATAGTAGAAATGATAAACAGTTTCAAGAGATTTTTACTTGCAATAAATCTGATAACATATGCACAACTTTAGCATGTTTGATCAAGAAAAAAGGATAAAATCCTTCAAGTACATATGATTAAAACAAAAGGAAGGTATGTGCCATGTAAACAGTTTCAGAGTATAGAAAGAGCTATAAATTTCCCAGGCACGTTTTATAAAGTAGAAAGAATACTGATATCAATATCTGACATAGACGTTCCCACAACTATAGAATAATCTAATTTATTTGGGGGGGAAAAAAGCTTTAAAGTTTCCAAACAATTTGACTTTAAGTGGTTACTAAGATGAATGGATACAACTTAACTTGTTTTATCCCGGGATTCAAGAACAGCACTAAAGTACATCATTTCAATATTTTGAAGGAAAAAATATAATTTTAAAAGTTTCTCTGAAGGTATTAGTTAATTGCTAGCTTTTTAAAGGTATAATACTTCTAACTTTCATGAACCCTTAGACTGTGCCAGACACTGCTCCCAGGCCTCTGTACACATAGCTCATTAAATTCTCAAAACGCCATAAAAAAATAAGTACTGGGAGTTTCCATTGTGGCTCAATAGGTTAAGAACCCAACATAGTGTCCATGAGGATAGAGGTTCAATCTTTGGCCTTGCTCAGTGCATTAAGGACCCAGTGTTGCTGCGAGCTGTGGCGTAGGCCACAGATGCAGCTCAGATCTGATGTTGCCATGGCTGTTATGTAGACATGCAGCTGCAGCTCTGATTCAGCCCCTAGGCCGGGAACTTCCACATGCCACAGGAGCTGACATAAAAAGAAAAAAATAATATGGCCATCATTATTTCATCAGTTTTACAGAAAATGAGATTCGGGCACAGATAGTTTGGATAACTTACCCAAGGTTGCACGACTAAGAAATAGCAAAGTCAGAGCATGAACTCTCTCCTTTTATCCACTGGCACATGGTCCACCAAACTTATTTTTGATTAAAAACCACAGCTATGAAAACCACACAACAACCTCCACTAAGAATGGATCCATCTCTACTCACTACTGGTCCTACAACATAGAATTAAGAGTAGAGATAGAATGTAATAAAGAAGGTCTATTTCAACATCATAGTAAACAATGAGACACTAAAAACAGGAGCAGGGCAAGTATGCCCCTTGCTCATATTACTTTTTATATTTCCAGAAATTCTTGGCAATTGAATGAAAAATGAAACAAATACAAGAATATATCTCTTAGAACAAAGAAAATATTTAATTATCATAATTTGCATATGATTTAATGGCCTATCAAGGAAACCTAAGAAAATTACTGAGAAACCTATTAGAAGTAATAAGAGAGATCAATAAATAATCCAGATGGGAAATGTGAAAAAAATCAATTTTTAAATTATTTTGCAATTTTAATAGAAGGAAAAAAGCCCACTTACAATAGCTAATAAATTATAAACTGCCTGAGAATAATGCATGGGATCAAAATAAATCCAGCTATAAAACTTTGTTGAAATATCTAAAAGAAGGTATAAAATATATAATATTGGATGGAAGGACTAAATATCAGATTATTCCAGTGGTGTACTAGTAAATGGGAGAGCCATCATTTGTGGCATTTGCTGATTTCCATAACGTAAAATTTCCAACCATGGCTGATTTCGAGATACCAAGAATTTAAAACTACCTTGCAAAATATCCAGAATTATTTTAAAAATTGGCTTTTCTGAGCGGGCAAGAGCTGGCTCTGGAACACAACTGAATTATTCCCAATTTAATTTGTATGCTTAATGTAATTACATTCTAAGCCTCATTATTACGTTTTTTTGAAGTTAGACAATGGAATTTTAAAATTATGTTGTGAATAATGCTGCAACGAACATGGGAGTGCAGATTTCTTTTCGAGGTAGTGATTTCATTCCTTTTGGATAAACATCCAAAGTGGAATTGCTGTATCATAGGTTAGAATCTTGACAATGTTCTTATGAAAGTTTTTCTACCCTCTGTAAAAATTCTTCTAAATTCAGGGCAAAATTCATCTTAAACCAGGGCCAGGCAGTCCAGCTTTCAGATCCAATGCTATTTGCATATGCTATCCCACAATGATATGCCTGATTATATGACTCTTGGCTTCTGTCTAATGTTAGCTCTTTACAGATACAAAGCAAAAATACTAGTGTTTGCTCGGGTTGTATGAATAAGTCATATAAGCTTTACAATAGATTATAAAATATGCATCCTAGGAATGAATAGAATTGTCATTCCGAAAACATTTTGTAGGATAACCATATGAATTTTAACATAGTCTTTCCATGATAAAGCTGATCCTATAGGTAAAAGTAAATTAAAAATCAGAAGACAAGCATCAAGACTTTTTTAAAAAATTTCTTCTGTTCATCTTAGAAATCGTGCTTAACCGGGATCCCTTGCTAACACCCTCTAGTTGTAGAGAATATCATATCTGCACTTCTATTCATCTTTAACTGACAAATTGAGACTTGCCTTCATTTCCTTGGCAGAAGTATTTTTCTTTTTTACCTTGCAACATAGCTTTTAATAATAAAGCTGCTTGATTTGGGGATTCCTTATTTTTTCACCTAGGTTGTGTTAGTTCATTTCAGTCTGTGTGCACGAAATTTCACTCATTATGCATTTCTCATCCTTAGAGCCATTTATTTATTTATTCTTTCAATATTTATTGTGTAGAAAGGATTGATAGCTAAGTTGCAAAGTCCATGATATTTGCTGCTGAGAATCTCGGTCTATAGGTAGAAATGAATACTAGGACTGATGTATGGAGAGAAAGTGCTGAATCTTTACAAATTAGCTCAACTCATAAGAGACTTCTGTGATTTGCTTTCAAAATCATTGGGAGAAATTTAAAGACTGATGAAGGAGAGATTCAAAATGCAATTGGAAGTTTTCTACATGAGTCTACATTTGAAAAACTGTTAAGGGAAAGCAAACTAACCAACTTGCCTGGATGTTGGGTGCTTTGCAGGCACAGTTTTTCCATTTTTCAGAAATTATGGAATATGGAGCTTTGGTAGAGTTTCCAAATGAACTTTATTTTTGGCTAATTAACAATACTTGACCTCCTCAGCCTCAAGGGTTGGGTCTTGATTATATAATATCACTAGGGCTTGATTCGGTTCCTATATGTAGCAGATAAACAATAAAAATGTTGAGTTGTCTATTAGTTTGGATTTCATTATAATCAACACTTAAGAACAAGAGGTTCTGACTTAAACTCCATCAACTTCCATCCATGGTTAAATTTCAGAAGGCTGCATTAAATGTTTGAAATGTAAGCAAATATTTATATGTGTTAATGAGGATTTTTAGATTAAATTTATATTCTGGAGGTTTATTTTATTATTTATGCATTCTAAAATTCTATAATTCTAGCAGTCCTTCAGAGATTGAGACAATTATTTTTTTTTTGAGACAATTATGTAGTTACTAAATTAAACATGTTTGAAAAATAACAAAGTTGTATAAGTAACACTGTGATTATGTAACTCTTAAACAAATAAGATTTGCCCACACCAGGGCATACATCTGAATAAAACTGAATAAAAACTTAAAAGCAATTTACATTTTTATGCATATCTAGACAAGTGGTGTTTTGTAAATAAAACACCTCGAAGTCTAATTGAAAAGTTTCATCATATTTAAGAATCAGGCTGCAGAAGCCATGAGTGAAAAGGGACCACACTGCATTTGCCCAATTTTTGTCTAATGATGAGCAGTAAGGCATACTGGCTGGTCATCACCTGGTAAATCAGGCCTATTTCCACTACCTAAGAAATAACGTTTTTACTACAAAATGATCATTCTGAAATGCATCTTGCAGATGAGATCAAACAGCTCTTTGGGGGTTTGGTAGGTAATTCCTCTGTGTGGGACAACCACATGCATTGATAAACATGACTCAGATCCTTTCTTGACTTAAATACTGTTAAATACTTAAATACTTAAATACTGTTAAATACTTTCTTCCACAGCCTCTCATATGGTTTAGGATCCAGCGCTTGTTGAGTGCTCGTGAAGGTATCTGGAATTTGAGATGCTTAATGAATCAACTGACTATTAATTAGCTTTTTTTTCTTTTTGCCAAGATTTGTGCAATCATCTTTGGCTTCTTCTAGCACAATTCCTATTTTCTGAATAAAGGTGGAAATACACAAAAAGATGATAGGAATGTACTTACAAGATGTAAATTCGGTCTATTTTTTTTTCATTCTTTAAAATTTTATTGAAGTATAGTTGATTTATAATGTTGCGGTCATTTCTGCTGTACAACAAAGTGATTCAGTTACACATATACACACATCCATTCTTTTTCAGATTCTTTTCCCCTATAGGTTATCACAGAATCCTGGGTAGAGTTTCCTGTGCTATACAGCAGGTCCCTCTTGACCAGTCATTTCATATACCTCAGGGTGCACATGCCAATCCCAAACCCCCAGTCCATCCTTCCCCTATTACTAGTTCCCTTTGGTAACCATAAGTTTGTTTTCAAAGTCTGTCTGTTTCTGTTCTGCAAACAAGTACATTTGTATCTTTTTTTCAGACTCTACATATAAGCGACATCCTACTCTCTGGCTAACTTAGAGAATTTCTATTTTTTAAAAAGGACATTTCAAAACACCTTTATGTTTGTTTCATCTGGATGGCTGGAAGTCACATGAAGCAGGCTACCTCCATCACGCGGGTGATCAGTCCTATCCAGAGTAAGAGCCCCCCACCCCCTGCAACTATAAACAGTTCACCCACCCACACTGAAGTCTTAACTTCTGAGCTGAAAATGCAGGCCTGGAATTCAGGGTCAGGTGGAATTCACCCTCTGAGCACTTTAAAAGCAGCCCTAAAATGCCTGTGGTAAAGCCATGCATTTTATACTTTAGGCCTTTAAACAGTTTTAGTGTCTCTAATTTAATTACTATGTAACAGTTACACTTTTGAGCACCAACCATGCTGGTTACTGCACTGGGTGCTTTATGTATTTTTACATAAAAGCCTCAAAAATCCCTGTAGTTTTTCCCAGTTGGAACGTGGGAAAATAGACCCAAGGTCAAACCATTTCTTAGCAAGCCAGCATTGGACAGGGCCAGTCTTTGCTCCTTAGTCTTCTGTGCCTGAGTGTGCATTGCCTGGTTTCCCAGCAAGTGGGAAGCGGAGATGAGGACGAGATGGTCTTTTGGAGCTAGAACGGGGTCAAGGGAGGTGATGGGGGTCTGGAGGTGAGAAGAGCTGTAGCTTGTGTCTCTGAGACCCTGACTCTACCCTGGAAGCCTGTGAGGTCCAGCAGGCAGCATGGAGCACCTCTGAGACCCCAGTGGGATCTGTTTATGACTCAGGGGTTCTGCTTCAGAAATAGCAGGCAAGTATCCCTGACTCCCTCCTGCTTTGGGGGAATTATTTGTGACAAGCATCACAGCTCAAGTCAGTAGATATCAAGTCTACGCCTGTACAAGACCCCTTTAAAGGGAAAAGTTTCCCATTGACCACTAAGTTGCCATGAATAGTTTTGATTATAGTATACCTTAAAAATGTACAGTAGGTATAAATTCCTTGTATTTATAGTTCTTACACACCTATGAAACAAAAATATTTAGAGTACACAAATAATGTAAAAAATATATATAAAACCACTTTGAACTAGCAATATTAATATTAAAAATGTGTAATTGAGGAGTTTCCACTGTGACACAACAGGATTGACCATGTCTATGGAGTGTTGGGATGCAGGTTTGATGCCTGGCCCAGCACAGTGGGTTAAGGATCCAGCTGCTGCAGCTGTGGTGTAGGTCACAACTGTGGTGTGGATCTGATCCCTGGCCTGAGAACTCCATAACCTGTGGGGCGGCCAAAAAAAAAAACCCAGTTTTTATTGTATTGAAACAGAGATACATTCAATCAAGAATATGAATCAAATGTTGTTATAGAATTTTACACGTATTATTTAATACTTATACTCACCTGAGTAATGAACTCATGGGCCAAGATGGAATACTGACAGCAGCCCAGAGGACCCCCATGGCCTTTTGCGGTCAGTACTGTCCACCAGCCACCCCTTTGGCCACAGATGGAAGCAGAACTTTGAGGCTAGTTTTGCTTCTTCCTGAAATCCATGCAAATGGAATCATACAGAGTGCACTCTCTCTCGTGTCTGATTTCTTTCCCTTATGTATCGTATTTGACACTCTCCAAAACAGCGTGATCGTAATATAATAGAAAATGCTTCTTGCTAAGATACCATTGCTACTGCAGAGGTGCGGTAAGTCTGATGACAGAGGCCAATGCCATTGTGGCATTTGGAGCCCTCAGAACAATCTGTGCTGGTGATCGTGCGACACTTCCACCACTTTTGTCTAGGTTTTAAGTTACAGCCATCACAAAAAGTACAAAATTTAAAAAAATTAGCAGGTCATTTAGTACCTATGGACCAAAAGCTGGTATATCTTGATTTAAAAGGAGTGATTATCTGATCACTAACCATAGAAATCTTGACAGAGATTCAAGTAACAGCTAGTCCAGATGGGCTTTCCTTGGGAAGCTCCTTCAGAAGAGGAGAAACAAAAAAATCTTGACCAATTCTCACAACTTGCCTGGGGGCTGGTGCTGATTCTAGAAGGGTTGTTTTCTTTTCAGCTTCTTGGACAAAATTTGAGCTTATCCCATTAATGCCGACCATATTGGCAGGTTCTTTAGAAATTGCATCTGCATTCAGCACTCTATTTAAGAGGAAGTTACAATGGGGACACTGCAAATAACTAGAACAATGCCCATAACATCAGGATAATGTTCTTCTTTTGTAACCAAGTGAATTGATAAAAAGGATTGACACCAGCCTAGCTCTGCTCTCAGGAGGGCTGTTGGGAAGGCTTTGGAACGAAATTTGGGAAAATAAAAGGACTCTGTCATGTCATTTGTAAAATTCTTTATAGCAGCCCTTGAAATTAAATGCATTCTTTGTAGCTATGCTTATATGGTAGTTTTATTCAAGTACTTATTTGAGATCTTTGGGGAAGAGTGTTCTTACAGGCATTGAAAAAGTTGTAAAAGTGAGGTGAACGTAGAAATAAATAAATGCTAGTACTTAAACACAATTCCCCTGGTTTAGAAGGCTCCAATGGAGACCATATAAACCAATAATTAATCATTTGTCAGATAATAACGGTTTCCCTTATTTCTGTGTGGAGTCAAACTGTCTTTTCTTCTCAGAAACAAAGCAAACATGGACACACTCAAAATCAGACTATTGAAGGACGCCACTTGCATGAAAATTGTTTCAGTGGTTTTCAATGCTCATCACATGTACCAGAATGTTATTATATAACATAAATCCTAACACACAGCTTGGTCATTTTTCCTCTCTAATCCCAAATGGCTGTGTGATGGAACCAAAGCTCTAAATATTTCTTTCGACTTCACTTAGCTCTCTTAAGTAAACATCTCTGGCTTCTCAGGGAAAGATCCCCCCCACAGTTTTCATTATTGTTTGGTTTCCTAAGTTTTGAGTAATACCTACCTTGAACATAATCAACCTACCCACCAACCCACCGCACCAACCAACCAACACATAAACATATTTGGTACTAAACTCTTTTGCCACAAAAAGTAGAAAATATGTTCTTTTAGATGTCTGGAGGAGTTATAGATTTCTCATCTATAAAAATTATTTGTTCTTAGAGTTCCAACCATTGTGCAGTAGGTTAAGACTATGATGGCAGTAGCTAGGGTCGCTGCAGAGACACCAAGCACAGAACTTCCATATACTATGGGTGCGGCCATAAAAAATAACCCTACTTGTTCTTGAATAAGAAAGAATACAAAAGAAAGAAAAATTATAGAAAAAATAATTTTAGATAAAGGAATGAATATTAGCCTAAAATGGTAAATTCCAGAAGAGGTCACACTTTTTGTTACTGGTTCACGCAGCCATAAGGAATCACGCCCTCTCTAGTTTGGGGGTGTATTTTGCACTATTCACTAGTGCTAGTCACAAATATTTGTGAGTTTCCTTCTTGAGATATGTAGGATGGCAATCTCCTGTGCTTTGAAGTTAGTTGTGGCCAGGTGACTTGCCTTGCCAGCAAAATGTAGGAAGTGGTTAAGGTCATTTCTGAAAAGAAGTTTGAAGAGCTGATGTGTGACTTGACTCTGTCTTTCTCTCTGATATGTGACACCAGACAAGGGCTGCTGTATGAAGTTGGTTTCCAAGATAAGGATGACCTGAGGCAGAGCCGTGGTCAGGGAAGAAGGACCAGGGGCATGAATGAGAAATCCACCCTGTTGTTTAAAGGCTCTGAGATCAAGGTGTTGGTAGTACTGAGTCTTCATGGACAATGTCCCATTTCATCCACTCTCTATGGCAAGACCAAGCAGAGACAGAAAACAGCTCATACCCATCTATGTGCTCAGAGTCTTAAAGGGGAAATGGGTGGGGAAAGAGTCAGGAGAGACAGGAAGAGACAGAGGTGAGTTATGGGAGGGAAGAAAGAAGAAGAAACATTTAGAGAGAGGAAGAGGAAGACCAGAATGTTTATCGATGTTTTTTAATTCGAATAATGCTTATGAGCATGTCCATTTTTCTCACTGATGAAGAAAAGAACTTGGGGTGAAAAGCAGAAAAGCTGATTTTTATGTAAATTCACCTATAATTTTATTTCAGTACCCATGGAGGACGAGGGGAGTAAAAGAGCCTATAAAATTTCATGTTCCAGCATGAGATGATTAACTGTGGTTTAAGTGTCTCTGTGGGGTGTACAGAGACCACTGATGGTGACAGTGGGCAAATACAGCTGATGCACATGAAAGTGAAGATGCCACGTCTGCTCACTGAGGACCACAAGTACAGTATATGCGGACAAGTGGGAAGTTCAGAACCTTGAACATTTTTCCCAAACATCATCAGTCAGTTGTGTGGACTCAGTGTTTATTTTGCTTTAAGATATTGCTAAGAAGAAAGAACATTCTACTTCTAAAGAAGTCAATTTGTTTGCTACTAAAATTACCTATTCAATACCAACTGAAGAGATTGTACACATTATGCTGCAAATAAACAAAAGGAGTCAAAACAAAGAGACAGATGCTCGCAGATTCTGCCATCAGATTCTGCAGCTAATTTCATTCAAAATTTGCCACATGCTTTGTTCACAAACCATGATGTATTGCTCCCATCACCCAACAAAGAAAAACACCAATAATAACAACAACAACAGTTAACTCTTTAGATTGCTTACTAATTTGAGACTTAGAAAAAGTGCTTTAGTATGAAAAGTTATCTAATCTACCACATTGTCAAGTAGGTAGCACTACTCCTATTTTACAGAGGCAAATGTTGGAACAGAGAGGGTAAGTGACTTGCCTGCAGTCTCACAGCTAAGGAGTGGTTAAATCAACAATAGAACCCAGAGCATGGGGCTGTAGGGTCAGAATCCTTCTACTCTGTTTCTTGAAAAGAGGGCAGCAAATTGGCTGGATCCAGGCATAAAGTCAGAATCTGATTTCCAAGAAAAGTGATTGGCTTTTATTTTGTACTTAAAACTGTGAACTATTATGACAATTACAAAAATATATTTTTAAAAGAAAATCATTTTTTATCTTTTACCTTCTCGCCCTCCATGGTTAAACTATTTTTATTTTTCCATTGTAACTCCAGATTTTTTCAAATGTATACAGAATTTTCACATAGTTGAAGTTTACATAATTTTATATTCTACTTCTTTTATTTTTCCACTAAATAACTCAATATACCAATGCATTTTAATCCACTTGTTATCTTGCCATTTCTTTGCTAAATTCTTTTTTAAGAAACAAGTAGAGTCTTTTTAATATAGGAGAATCTTTATTGATCAAAAATAAAATAAATATTAAAATAAACATCATTGTACTTAATGAACACTATAACAACTATTGGAGATAAGAAGTAACTCACAAAATCATAATCATACATACAGTAGCTGTAAATTGATACACACACAAATCTATTTCCTACTGTCAGGAATATTCTTTATTTTCAAATTTCCAGGTATCACTGAAGTTTACCACATATTAGGTGATGAGGTATAGTTCAACATGAACAAAATATAAAACAATCCAGATCCCTTTTATTGGCCATAATACAATAAAGCAAAAATAAATAACTACAGTATAAATACAAAATCTTGGCAATTAAAAAAGCTCTGTCTAAATGACTTTGGGTATAATAAAAATTTTAAATGCAATTACAAAACAGAATAACAATAATTAGTACATTCTTTATCATAATTCATTAGCTATAACAAAAATTGCTCAGATAAAAATTCATAGTCCTAAAAGCTTGTTTTCTTAAATGAGATAAAATGAAAATAAAGCACCAAAACTTTTAGCATCAGAGACTAGAGAAAGAAGAAAAAAACTTATCTGAGGAGAGTGAATAAAGGAACAAATATGCTTAAAATCAGAATCAATATACTGGAATGATAAGATAGAGTTAAAATGCTGGATAAGTTATGAAATAACTAATTATTCCAATGTTTTAAAAAAGGAAAGTTAATTTCTAGGCTTTGGAAATGGTTCTAGAGAATCTCAAAAGGCAAAAGTGTTTCATTTAAAAAAATGATTAACTGGGAATTCCATGGTGGCTTAGTGGGTTAAAGATCTGACGTTGTCACTGCTATGGCACAAGTTTTATCCCTGGCCAGGGAACTTCTGAATGCCATGGGTACAGCCAAAAAAAAATAAAATAAAATAAAAAAAAAAAAGAAAAGGTTAATTTTTGCTAATCATGTCTAATAATGAGGCCTATCCTGAATTCCCTTTTAAAAGCAGGATCATTCCCCCAGCACTTGTGTTCTCTTATTCTTCTCTATTTTTTCCACAATGCTTCTCACCTTGTAACATATTATACAATGTACTTGTTTTATCATGTTTATTGTTTCTATTCTCTTCTCCAACACCAACTAAAGTGGGGGGTCCACTAGACTAGGGATTTCATCTGGTTATTCACTATAAGAGCCTTTGGCATGTAATAGGTGCTAAATAAACATTTTCTGAATAAACAAATACAAGTTATTCAGCCTTCACGGCTGAATAGAGTACACAGAAAATCATTAAAAAATATTTTATTGTCTATGCCTTCACAATTTGCAAAGAGAAAACAGAGGCAAAGAATTAATGATGCTATAGGTACTTCAGGTTTTTATTTTTCTTTTTGGTTTACCCTCTGTATTGTCAAATAGGATAATTCAAAATGAAGCTGTCACTATTCTCCTAGTTAAAAAAAATATCTCTTCCCTGAGTTTTGTATTTCTGCTTTATGTTTTCGCTTCATATTTGTTACAACTTAATATATATTAATCATATACATATTTGTACATGGTGGAATAGCACACACCAGTTTCTTATTAATTAAAACAGTATTTCTGTTTCTGGGTTTTATTTTTTTGCCTGAGGGTATGTTTTATTATTTTATATAAAAATTCTTGGACTACCCTTGTGGCACAGTGGGTTAAGGATCCTACATTGTAACTCTAGTGGCTTAGTTTGTTACTGTGGTGTGGGGTCAGTTCCTATCTCTGGCCAGGGAATATCCACATGCTGCAAGAGTGAAATAAATATATAAATAAATAAAATGAGCTTTGGAGGCACAGTCTTTAGGGCATTAGCTTACCATAGCCTCCTCTGCCTGGCAAGGCAATGAAGATGGTTTTTTTTCTCCTTTGTGCCCCTCCCCCAAATTCTTACGTTATATAGGTGCTGTGCTATCTCTTTCTTTATTTCTTAGGGTTGGACAATTGAGTTTTCTGGAAAGAACCATTTTCAGGATGTTCTTTCAGCTGCAGAAAAAATTGTAGCTTCCAGACCTTATAGTTACAAGTTTTCTCTCCTATAGCCACAGAGATAGACTCTTTTCTTGTTTTGTTTGTTGTTGTTGTTATTGTATGTTTGTTTTGTTTTTATTTGTTTGGCTGTGTTTTTTGGTTTTTTTGTTGGGGTTTTTTGGCTTTGGCTGTGGGATCCTTAACCTGCTGAGCTACCCTGGAACTCTGAAACAGATTCCTTCCTTGCGATGGTACCTCTCTGTTTTCCTCTGGGCTCTTTGGCCTCGTCTGTGTCCCCAACCAAACCACATCCAGAAGGATTTCTGCCACCAGTCATGCTCTCCCCATCCTCTCACTGACTCTTACAATCAAGACACATGTCCCCTGAGATTCAAGGTGGGCCCCTCACTTTGAACAAGTAAGAGCTTCATCTCACCTCTGTTTGAGCTCAGTCTTGCTCATAGGATCTCACTGGAGTTGTGGTAGCAAGGACTGCAGTCTGCGTATCATCTTCAGGGGAGAGATGCTTCTTAGGGAAAACTGATACAAGTCAGGCCCCTTGACTGTCCTCATAGAATTTTGAGCAGGGTTTTTCTAGTTCTCATGTCTTTTTGGAGCCTTATGTATATTTGGAACTTGGTAGGTATTTCTTTCTTTGAATTTCATTGAAGATGGAATTTGTGTGTATGCTCTTTTCATTTTCCATGTTACCTTGTCTGCTTTCCAGGAAGAGAAAATGAAGCAAATGGTCAACATGTTTACCTCGAATTGTTTGGCTCAAATAATCTTATGTTCCATCTGCTCAAAACACTTCTTAGAATGAGCATATCATCCTAGCTATTTTTTGATGATGAAGAAATGATTATGCCTTTGAAACTAAGTGCTCTGTTAATTTCTCCTTCTATTCATATCCAAAACAAATTTTATTTTCTTCCACTCCAGAATACTTTTTCTGGGTTAGCTTTATATAATTTATTATGCATCTAACTTTTAATATCTACATTTTCCTTGTAGAAGAAATCAAAAGCACCCCTGCTGGTGACATTTATGTTGTTTTGAATTAAATATTGCATCTATAAAATATTGTGTTTCTAGTCTCAATAATTGGAAACAAAGATATTTCAGACAACTTCGGATATACTATTCCTTAAGATTTACTTAAGTTGTAAAAGAGAATTAACCTTGGGGGAAAAAAATCTCATCTTTTTTCTCTCTAGTTGAAAATAAAGGTATCAATAAATTAACTTAAATGAAGTGTCTTGCATGCTCATCAGGAAGGGGAGACAATGCAAGGCAGGAAATGAAAACAAAGACACTTCTCGGAATTCATCATTGTAGGGGTTGTACTGTCATCAGCAAGAGCAAGAGTTGACCTTCCATAACCCCCACATCTCTAGCAAATTCGGAAGCAGGGCAGCTGCTACTTAGGAAGCCTGGGGTCCTCTGATTGTGGCCAGTATTTAACATCTGAGTCTCACTTTTCTCACTGGCAAAGGGTTGAGAAAAATATAACACTTGAGGTTGTTTTGATGATTAACTAAACCAATAACTCATGTATGTTGCAAAGCATGTAGTAGGTTTTTAAGTGGAAACTCTCAATGTGTGCAGTGTGTTGAAAAGAACACCTCTCTTCTACCCATAGGAACAGCAGCTATGGAATTCCCTGGTGGCTCAGTGAGTTAAGAATTTGATGTTTTTGCTGCTGTGGCTTGGGTCACTATTGTGATGCAGGTTCGATCTGGGGACTTCCAGAGGGCATGGGAGAGGCAAAAGAAAAAACAAACAAACAAACCAAAAACAAAAAACAGCTGTGTGTAGTGGGTGCCATCCTGGGCTGTACCAATTTTGTGACTGAGGTCCTTATTCTGCCAGCTGCTTCCAGACCATAGCTAAACTCAACGACTGATTGATGGCGAGTCCAGAGGCTGGGTCCCACGTCCTCAGTGTGGACATCCCTGAAGGGCCATCCTAGCTCCTTGGCTGCCTAGGGTGGGCGGAGCCTCTGCTGCATCTACGTGGCAGCCCAGCCTCTCCCTCTGCCCAACCTGCTTCCTTCATCCCTCATAGTTGTCTGCCGTAAACTTCCTTGAAGCAAATTTGTCTCAGAGTCCGTGCCCAGGGCACTACATTCATGGCAGGGTCACTTGGGGTAGCCTGAGATTTCTCCCCACTGGGCTCACCTGAAATGTTCAATCCCAGGGTCAATCCTTGCTGCATCCGGCACCTACTTTCTATTCACTTGGGGACCTGCTGTGTGTCAAGTACCAGGTGTCTTTTTCAGAGCTTCTCTAAATGGGTCTTTCTCACTGGAATGAGTCCTTTCTCTTAAATAGGGCAAAGTATCCTAAGGCTTGGCTGCGGCGGGATTTTCTGATTGTTGATTGCCAATCAGTGTCAGTGAGCAGTGAGCTTTGTCAGATTTACTGGAAAACATTTGCTAAGTAAAAGAAGTATACATTGGATTTATGTTGAGAGAAATAATGTAGCAGCATGAATAAATTATGAAAATATGCTCTTATAACACAGGCGGTACATTAGAATAACAGATGCAAACTTGTTTTGTGAATTATGAGGTTATTCTCAACTTATGTATTATTTTATTCTCAAGCTGTTCATTGCATTTTTCCCCCTATTTCATTTGATTTGAGAGCATGTTTTTCTAAATGGGGACTGGTTTATGCCCTAAAATAAGAGGGAGCAGGGAAAAATGAGAAACAGCACATAGGTTTTAGTGTGAAAAGATTTGGGACTGAATTTCTTTGTCATTTTATAACTGCGACCTTGGAAAAACTATCATTTTTTTGAGCCTTGGCTTTCTTATAAGTTAAGTAAGAGTACTAATATCTACTCCATAGGAGTTTTAAGATAATTAAATGAGAAAAGACATGTGCAGAGCATAATGTCTCTTTAAAAACTCAATAAATAATAGTAATTGTAGTTGTTATCATTATGTGTCCATTTATGATGTTCATTATATGAATAACGTCTCTCTAAAATTAATGCATTACTAATACAAGGGAATTCAAAACTTCCAAAAGTATAAATATTTTATCTGAGAGGTCATATAATAGAAAACTCTCATCTAGACCAATTAATTCAAGTTTGTGAGGATGAAATGAGTTAATATATGTATAAACATTGATGGAAGAATTTTTCACATACAGAGGCATGGAGACCTCAATCTGTTTTATGCATGATTTGACTAGAACTTTAGCCCACTTAAAACGGCATGTTTGTGGCCTATCAAACACATGTTGTCCATCTGCTTTAAGCATTAAAGAAAAGAATACATTTTGAAACCAAAATGGAGTAACTGTGGTTCAGGCATCTAGGATGGAGCCAGGTGGCTATTGTGGATGTAGTTTCAGACATATCCTGCATCACCAAGGACTTGAATTTTCTGAACTGTACCAAACTTGAACGCACCAACAGACATTCTCAAAATAGTATCTCCTATTCTTTTTCTAACACAGGCTTCCTGACTTCAGACTATACTATAAAACTACAGTCCTCAAAACAGTGTAGTAGTGATACCAAAACAGAAATATAGATCTATGGAACAGGATAGAAAGCCCAGAAATAAACCCAAGCACCTATGGTCAACTAATCTATGACAAAGGAGCAAAAACATACAGTGGAGCAAAGTCTCTTCAGTAAGTGGTGCTGGGAAAACTGGACAGTTACATGTAAAAGAATGAAATTAGAACATTCTCCAACACCATATACATAAATAAATTCAAAATGTATTAAAGAACTAAATGTAAGGCCAGATACTCTAAAACTCCTGGAGGAAAACATGGCCAGAATGTTTTTTGACATAAACCACAGCGATATCTTCTCAGATACACCTCCTAGAGTAATGGCAATAAAAACAAAAATGAACCAATGGAACCTAATTAAACTTAAAAGCTGTTGCACAGCAAAGGAAACCATTAAAAAAATGAAAGTCAACCCACAAAATGGGAGAAAAATCTTTTCAAATGATGCAACTGACAAGGGCCTAATCTCCAAAATACACAAATATACAACTCAACAACAACAACAAAAAACAAAACAATTGAATCAAAAAATGGGCAGAAGACCTAAACAGACATTTTTTAAAGAAGACAAATAGATGGCCAACAGGTATGTGAAAAAAATGTTCAACATCACTAATTACTAGAGAAATGCAAATCTACAAGGAGGTACCACCTCACACTGGTGAGAATGGCCATCATGAACAAGTCCACAAATAACAAATGCTGGAGAAGGTGTGGAGAAAAGGGAACCCTCCTTCTCTGATGGTGGGAATATAAATTGGTACAACCACTATGGAAAACAGTATGGAAATACCTCAGAAAACTAAATATAGAACTAGCACATGATCCAGAAATCCCACTCCTGGGCATATATCCAGACAAACTTTCATTCAAAAAGTTTTCATTGCAGCACTATTCACAATAGCCAAGACACGGTAACAACCTAAATGTCCATTGACGGATGGATTAAGAAGATGTGGTACATATTATATACACACTGAAATACTGTTTAGCTTTATGTGATATCTCACATATGCATGATCTCTCTCTCTCTCTCTCTCTCTCTCTCTCTCACACACACACACACACGTGAACATAAGTATATGTGTATAGTCATTCCATAGAATGGAATCTGTGTTTTATTTTCCTCATCTGTAAAGTAGTACTAACTCTAAGGGGCTATGACACAGTTCAGCAGAGCTTTGTGTAAGTAATGGATAAATGGTGTGTTGCTACACTGTTCACCAGCCACAGGAGAAACAGACTTTTCTATTCAGTCCTAAATAATTTAAATGTCAATAATCCCATGCATCTAGTGACTATTGTGTCAGAGAGTATAGATCTACAACATTCTAGGATTTTAAATTTATCTGCATTTATCAACGAAGCAACAAGGTAACTGGAAAAAATGATACTTATTTATTCCTGGAAGAGTCAACTTTCAGCCAGTGTCTGAGGTGCTGAGAAATACTAGGCTGAGATAACGTATCTTTACTTAAGGACATTATTTTCCCCTGATATTTGCATATTTTAATGATGATTAGCCACTTTACTAATGAAGTCTGTATTTGTGGTTTAATTTACATATTTAAGATTTCTTAGGATCCGGTGATCACACTGAAGTTTATTACCAAAGCCCAGAAGAGGAAGAAACATGTTACTAATGGAAGATAGAGTCTAGAAGAGTGGTTTTTCCAGCCTGAATGTATGTTGAAATCGTCCGGGAAGCTTTAAAACTTAGACTCTTTGGGGGTTACCCTTGTGGCTCAGTGGTAACGAACCCGACTGTTTTACATGAGCATGATACCGGGCTTTGCTCAGTGGGGTAAGGATCCAGCATGGCCATGAGCTGTGGTGTAGGTCACAGACACGGCTTGGATCCTGCTTTGCTGTGGCTGTCGTGTACATAGGCCAGCAGCTGCAACTCCAGTTTATATCCCTAGCCTGGGAACTTCCATTTGCTGTACACGCAGCCCTAAATTCAAAAATAAATAAAATAAAATAAAAATCCGACTCCTTGAACCCCATTCCCAAAGATTCCCAATTTAGTTGATGAAGGGTGGGACCACACGTTATAGTGTTCCCAGGTGCTTCAAACAGGCAGTCAGGGTGAGAGCCACTGGCTAAAGCTCTTAGAAAGAACAACAGGCCATTAATTCTCACAGCATCCCAGGAACCAGGGCCTGTGTTATTCTCATTTCAGCATCATGTTTATCTAATGTCAGTGTGTGTAGAATTCCCTTAGGAGCTTAGGAGGCTCTTCATTTTGACAGGCAGAGCAGCAATTCTAATGCAGAAGGAGTTGGATTGCATGTAGAGAAGCTCAGTTTAGTGGACACTCCGAGTTTATGTCAACTCATTAAGCCTGGGCTGAGATGTGGAATAAGTTAAGAGACAGAACCTTGAATTACTACATAAAGGTGAAGTATTTCATATTTGTGAAATTCAGAATTCTTTATAGTTGTGGGATTCCAGTAAATAAGGGGATTGGCAGTGTTGAGGGGATGGTGATGCCGATGCGGATGGAGGTGGCAGAGGCAGTGCCCTGAAAGGACTGATCTGGAGGAGAAATGGACCTCACCTGTCTGCCTCTGTAGTATCAGTAGACAGTGACCTCATTCCTCTTCCACCTGGAATACGCAAGTTTAGGCAGGCAGAGAAAGTCTCCCTCAGAGACCAAGACAATGAAGCCTTTGGCTGCCGTTGTATCCTGAAAGGCCTGCTAGGTCACCTACTAAGGGCCACTTCCTACCATGATTGCTTTATTTTATTTTGTTTTTTAGAAATGTGCTTTTTGATTTTTTGGTTTAGGGTTTTTATTTATTTATTTATTTATTCATTCATTCATTATTTTTTTTAATTTTTAGGGAATACATGGAAGTTCCCAGGCTAGGGGTCCAATTGGGGCTTCAGGTGCCATAGCCATAGCAGCGCAGGATCCAAACTGCATCTGGGACCTACACCAAGCTTGTGGCAACGCCATATCCTTAACCCACTGGGTGAGGCCAGGGATCAAACCCACATCCTCATAGATACTAGTTAGGTTCTTAACTGGCTGAACCACAATGGGAACTCCCCATGATCACTTTAAAATAGCCTAGTTCTGGTCCCCAGTCTTTGCAGACCTAGAAACCTTATTTTATCTGAAAGTATGTGCAGTCTTTGGGTGTTACATTTTTATTAACCAAAGTAACTCAGCTGATGTACACAAATAGGGATGCTAATTTATCAATTCACAATGAAACATTATTGCTGCAGAGAATACTTATGTCCCATTAATTAATGCATTTGAGTCTTGTAGACTCATGTACCTGAGAAATAAAAGCATAGTCGAAGCATGTTTACAAGCCACAAAATAAGAATATTTAGATTAATTGAGCTGTCATGCTATCAGACTAAAGAGATGGAGGCATCTGTATCACAGCAGAGATGGTTTTATATTGAGCCAGACCACGTGCAACTCCAGAGCTAGGTTTTCTCTTCTATGGGGTGGATACTGCCAACATTTGCGTCTGTGATTTTCCTTCCTCTCTGTGTCCATGGCTAAATAACCCACTCCTTTATAGGTACATGCTGTGTCTGGACAGGGTAATGCATTAGAATGAGTTTTAGTCTTTAGTTAGCACTGGTTCATTGAAGTTGCAAAGAACAGACACTCAGATTTCCACAGGTTATGAGGAATGCAGGTTGGTTGTGAGACTGCAAGCAAGGAATGCTTTGTGGCATCGTCTTGGCTAGTACAGTCATTTCGACAATATTGATTCTTCCCATCCAAGAACATGATATATCTTTCCATCTTTATGTGTCATCTTTGATTTCTTTCATCAGTATCTTATAGTTTTCATCATACAAGTCTGTATATTCACGTATATTGGTGGAAATAATAAGTAAATGCTGATTCTAACTTGGTTTTGTATTTCACAGCACAGTCCTTCATATACTTTACACATAAATGCTTTGGATTACTCTATTATGCAAGTATAAACATCAGTATAAGTAAAGACTCAGAGTGTCCATCTAAATCTAGTTTGTTTCCAAACTTTGGAGGATATGGTGACACTGCAATAAGTGATCTTTTAAAAATAGGAACAATGGAAATGTTTTTCCTCTTTGCAGAAAGAATGGGAAAAAACCCTTTTGTCAATGATTCATTTTCTTTGTTAAGAAAATTTATTAATTTTATTTATTTATAATGATTTTTTATTTTTTTCCATTATAGCTGGTTTACAGTGTTCTGTCAATTTTCCACTGTACAGCAAGGTGACCCAGTCACACATACATATATACATTCTTTTTTCTCATGTTATCATGCTCTATCATAAGTGACTAGATATAGTTTCCAGTGCTATACGGAAAATCTGTAAACAAACAAGCTGTATAACTTTTAGAATACCTCCTAGTTTGATGTTTTACTGATGTTCTGCTACATCATACACTAGGTATACGATTTGCTTGATGATATCTTATCACGTCCTCCATTATATTTCTAAGATAAAATCTCTAAGGTCAAGGGTGGGAAAATCCTGAGCTAAACACATTGTAACTTGCATTTTGCAAATGAGATAAATGAGTCTTAGAAAGTCTTTACATCATTTATCCCTTGTGTTATAGGTGGATGAGCCAGGAAAGCACTCAGTTCGCTAATCGAGGGTTCCTTTCCTTACCTCAAAGCTGTCATACTTTTGAATTGGAAGTGCTTTTTTTTTTTTTTTTTTTTTTTTTTTTGTCTTTTTGCCTTTTCTAGGGCCCGCTCCCGTGGCATGTGGAGGTTCCCAGGCTAGGGGTCTAATCAGAGCTGTAGCCACTGGCCTACATCAGAGCCACAGCAACTCGGGATCCGAGCCACATCTGCAACCTACACCACAGCTCATGGCAATGCCAGATCTTTAACCCACTGAGCAAGGGCAGGGACCTGTAACCTCATGGTTCCTAGTCAGATTCGTTAATCACTGTGCCATGATGGGAACTCCGGAAGTGCTATTTTTAATAACGTTTTCTATAAGGGTTTATTTTCCATCCCAAGGCTGTGTCTATATTTAGGGGATGGCAATCTCTTAGATTTGGTAATACCAAAGACACTAACTACTCAAAAATCCAGGAAGATGTAGATAAGAAGTATATGAGGTAA
The DNA here is from genome assembly GCF_054392235.1 of Sus scrofa. Classification (NCBI taxonomy): domain Eukaryota; kingdom Metazoa; phylum Chordata; class Mammalia; order Artiodactyla; family Suidae; genus Sus; species Sus scrofa. Next base: position 36,607,544 of record NC_139389.1, on the reverse strand, counting down.
GTCTATGGTTAAAGACTCTAGCCTCTTTCAGAAATAGGTGGAGAATCTGAAATGCAAAAAAAAAAAAAAAAAAAAAATCTAGACCCTTTTCAAAGTGAAAACGTACTTGTGGGTTACCTACTCCTTTCTTTAAAATGTCTTTGTGGCTGAGGGTTAATTAGATTATCAATAAAATTGTTTAATTTCTTTGGCTGATCTTTAACAGGAGGGAATTCTAAAATCCCACCCACATGATTTCAACTTATACAAACATCTCAAAGCTTTCTCTTAATAAAAGTGAATATACAGAGAAAAGGATAAAAGTTTTAATCCCCAAAATACCAAAGCATTTGATTTGATTCTTCACTTCATTGAATATCTCTTATTGGAAGTTTTATATTTACGACTGTCAAGTTCTTCTAATTTATCGACGCTTTATCATTATGAAATGCATTTTATTTCAGGTTGTCTTCTGTGTGTTGAAGTCTAGTCTACTTTATAGGACGTTAAATCAGCCACTGTCATCTTTCTATATTTCTTGTTTGCAGGGGACGTCTATTCTTCATTTGCTTACTTTTAACTGACTTGCTTTTTAAATAGATTTTGTAGACAGTACAGTTGGGTTTCATTTATTTGTTCTAAGTCCATATTGATAATCTGGAGCTTTTAATCTGAATCCTTAGTCAATTAGCACTTAATTATTATACAATTTTACCACTGTTTTTTTTTTGTTTGTCCTCTCTGTTTTTCTTTTTGTTGTTGTTGCTTTGATTTTGCTCTTTCTCATTTTCCCTGCCTTATTTAGAATTTTAAATATATATTCAAATAAAATTATAATTTATCTACTGTTCTCCACTTACCTAACTTCATTTTTTTTTTGGTTGTAGTTCTAGGAATTACAATACATATCCTTCAAATCTCACAGTATACATAGAGCTAATATTGTCCACCTCACATTGAATATAGAAAACTTGCTACTGTCTAGGTCCATTTACCCCACCTCCCATTCCATATATAAGAGCTCTCATGGTCAAACTACACAAGTGCTATCCCTCAAAAAAGCAAAATGTTATAATATTTTGAACTGTCATATACATTTTAACTAAATTTTTAAAAATAGCCTTTTAAGTTTATTCATATGTGTATCATTTTCAGTGTCCTTCAGATTTTCTTGGGTTTTGATCTGATATTGTATTCTTTTAGTCTACTTAGCCTTTCTCATACTGTGGGTTTACTGGTGAAAATTCACAGTTTTTTTAATCTGAAACATTCCTATTTTTCATTATTCTTGAAGGTAAGTTTTGTGGGATATAAAATTCTGGGTTGATGATTTTTGTCAGCAGTTTAAAGATGTCTTCTGGCCTCAATCTTCATAGACTAGAATATATTCCAAAGCACAGTTTCTAAGAGACCCAAGTTAGATAATGGATAACATTCTAGGGTTGGTGACTTCAACTGCAGTTTCCTCTTTTTAACAGCATTTTTGGAAAGGAAGACATTCTTCAGGCAAAGAAGTAGTAAAGAATGCTTTCATACATCCTTAGTCCTTAATTTAAGCAGTAACTCAAAAAGTCAGTTTCCGACACATTGCTTTAGCCATTAGTATTCGCCAACTTCTAAAGATAAATCTTAATCTTTTTTATCTTAACTTACACATGCAGATATTTCACCATCCTGGAAATGATAAAATAAAATCAAAGTATCAATCAGTTTAACGACTTTGACAACCACAAATTCTCCTCCTTCCTCACTTTCCTTCTACATTTTCTGTACTTCTCCTTTGCTGCTGGTAATTTTCACTTAACATTATTTCTTCTTCTGCCCTAATTTTCTCTTTCTCTATCCTTTTTGACTCGCATGAATGCAAGATTCACATCTGATGCATCTGTGCACCCTGTATCCACTTGAGCACTTAAAATTTCCATGAATACAGAGTATTCGGTAAATATTTTTGATATGTAAGAGATTCCTTAAAACCCCTTTCATGATTTTCTTTTGAGGAACAAACAGGTTGTCAGCCTGTTTGTACTGAGGAATTATGGAAATATATTATGGTCTTTTCTTGGTAAGAGAGAAAGTTAATATTCATGTTGAAGGTGCTTAAATTTAGCTATTATGTATGTTTGGGCATAAAAGTCTATTTAGGAGAAAGCAAATTACAGCTCATTTGATAGGATTTAAAATGTGAGACCTGGTCATAAGGATATTCTAATTTAAATTTAATTTAGTTTTCACTTGTTATCTGAAGCAAGATCAAGTAGTTGAGCTAATAAACTCTTACTATTAGAAGTATTATTTAGAAAAAAATAAACTTTTGAAAAATAAACTCACATTTGTGACATAAAATTAATAAGAGATTGGATTATAAGTCAGTGAGAGTTAGGTGCATGCTTGATTGAAAGTTAAACAAGGATAGGGAGTTCCTGTTGTGCTCAGTGGGTTAAAAACCTGAAATGGTCTCATGTGAGGATGTGGGTTTGATCCCTGGCCTTGCTCAGTGGGTTAAGGATCTGGTGTCACTGCAAGGTGCATTGCAGTTCTCAGATGTGGTTTGGATCTGGCATTGTCCTGGCTGTGGCATGAAGGCCCGCAGCTGCAGCTCTGATTCAATCCCTGTCCTGGGAATTTCCACATGCCATGGGTGTGGCCATAACAAGAAAAAGGAAAAACAAAAAAGATGACTAATGGCAGAAGTGGAGGGCAGTCTGAAGGCTTCAGATTAAGGGGGAAATCTTGTGTGCACGTTTTCCTGATAACAAAGGCATCTTAGGCCTTCTTAACAAGAAAGTTGCAGAGGTCCTAGGAGTCAGCTGGCAGATCCAGAAGGAGCAATGGATACCACAGTAGGCATCCGTCCTCAGAGGTAACAACCACTGTGAGAGCATCCGGCCCTGGGACAAAGGACATGAGGGTGTGATGCCTTTTATACTTTCTGTTTTTGTTTTGTTTTTTGTTTAAATCTCTCTCTCTCTCTTTTTTTTTTTGTCTTTTTAGGCCCACACTATATGGAAGTTCCCAGGCTAGGAGTTGAATTAGAGCTATAATAGCGGCTGGCCTACACACACCCACACCAGATCCAAGCCGCATCTGCGACCTACACCACAACTCATGGCAACGCTCGATCTTTAACCCACTGAGCAAGGCCAGGGATCAAACCTGCATCCTCATGGATGCTAATCAGATTCATTTCTGCTGAGTCACGATGGGAACTCCCATTTATACTTTTTCTAAGTAACAGGTCTTAAGTTCTCAGACCAGTCAGATCACTGGAGGATTAAAATAGGCTGTGGAGTTCCTGTCGTGGCTCAGCGATGAATGAACCTGACTAGTATCCATGAGCACTTGGGTTTGATCCCTGGCCTTGCTCAGTGGGTTAAGGATCCAGCATTGCCATGAGCTGTGGTGTAGGTCACAGACATGGCTCAGATCCCAGGTTGCTGTGGCGGTGGCTGTGGCATAGGCTGGCAGCTATAGCTCTGATTCGACCCCTAGCCTGGAAACCTCCACATGCTGTGGGTGCAGCCTTGAAAAGACAAAAAAATAAAAATAATAAAATAGGTTGTTTTTGTTTTTTCTGGTTAACATGGAAGTCATCTGCAGTACTGAAATTGATGGATGAACCAATAAATGTAATTTCAACATTTTACTTAAAGATATGCTTAAGAAGCTGTATCATTTAGGGTACTTGTGGCTACAGGTAAAATAATTCTTTAATGTAGCACTGTGTCTTATCTCACAGAACTCAAAAATTGAGTTAGTCAAGTGAATACAAAATATGTTCATAGAACAAACAACTTTTAAAAAATGCCATGGAAATTAATCACTATGCTTTTCAAAATACATGAGAAAACACCTTGAAAAGACAGCAGGTAATCTTATTGTCTTTGAGAAAACCTCAAAGTTTGACAATCCTCTTCTGAAAGTTTTCCTATGGTTATTCTTTTAAAACTTACACTGCCTATCTCAGATTTACACGATTTGAAATAAGAAGAGATATAATAGGTCAAATATATAACTTACTTAAGAAGGTTGAAATATTTCAAATGATTTTTTAATGGGGCTATTTTAAGTGGCTTACTTTGAGGACTCTTAAATCATAATAAAGTTTCCTCTGGGATGGAAAAATATCTATTGGAATTTTTTATCATTAGCAGAGGGTCTTACACTTTAAGTGCCTATTTATGACTAAAATACTATAAAATCCTTAACTTGAATTGGCTCCTTTGTTCAGATTTTTGTTGGATGGTGACAGGTCAAAATTTTGAAACATTAGGTCTGAGTCTGACATATTTAACCAGTCTTAGCGCTCTTTCAGAAGTTGTCACTGACTCCCCTACATCTTCCAACCGTCCAAGCCGTGGTCTTCTGGCCCCTGCTCCTTTCCCTCCCCATCCCTCTCCTCCCTCCTCCTTGCCCTTCCCCCTGGGCTATGGGGCATTTCTCCCACTGCCCACAAATTCCCCAAGCAACCGCCAGAAAATAAAGACTAAGGCTTCCCTTAGGAAAAGTGTAGATAAAAATACATTTTCTTTAAAGTAAAAGTGACCTAATTTGGTGCTTAATCACTTCTAGGAGTTTTGCTTCCTCTCTAAATTCCAAACTGCAGTCTAATGGTAATGACTTACAGTCATTAGAAAGCTGGAAGCAGAAACTGAATCACAAAGGAAACAGGCATCTCATTTTACCATCTCTCAAATAATGATCTGATTTCTGCTTAGAAATTTCATATGCACCAAGTCTGTAGAAAGGATTCTATGACAATATCAACTTTCATTTTTTCTCTTTCTTTCTTTTTTTTTTTTTTTTGGTGGCACCCAAGGCATGTGGAAATTCCCAGGCCAGGGATCAAACTGGCTGCAGTGACAATGCCGGATCCTTAACATGCTGTGCCACAAGGGAACCCCAACAATGTCAACCTCTTAATCTGCCCCTAAAACGCCTATAACTCTTACACTCAAAGTGAAATTAGTTGAATAGAAATAGATAACAAATAATAGGCAACCTGAAGAGAGATCTCTTTTTAGGATCACATAATAAGCCTTTCAGAAAGGATGATGATAAAGTTTACCCATAAACATGTCAGAAAAATTATTTAACTTGAATGTCAAGGAACTTTAAAACTGAATTAGAGTAGTTAAAATTAAATCAAGGGCTATTGTTTCTTTTATGGAGATTTAAATCACTAGAAAATTAAAGTTGGAAATACTTGAGTGTTTCCACAAAGTGGTGCTGGGAGCACCACAGAAAATATCTGAAAAACACAAGATGTGTGGCAGATGGATAACAAAAGAGGCCAGTGAGATTTACTTGATGTCAGTGATGATATTGTCCTCATTGCTACTGCTCAGCTTATAGTAGTAAAAATAAGTCCTATCAACAATTAATAGATATAGGCCTTTAAATCAATTAAATCAGGGTTTAAATGACCCTTTCTTCTATATTATATAGACATAGTATTTATTGAATAAATATAAGTAAATTTTATATAATTGTAATAGAGATAAAATGGTAAACATTTTATTTCTTTGGGGAAAAGCATAGTCTTTATATAGCCATTAACTGCTATTATATTAGCGTTTGTTATTTCAAGGAAGAATTGATCAAATCTCCTACAAAGCTTTATCTTTTTGGTTTATAAATTAGTAAGACAAAGAATTTGCAAGTAAATGAGAAAGTCACAACCTAAATCAAACCCAACATCAAAGAAACAAAAACCCTTGTAGAATAATTAATCTGTAAGTCCCTCTCATGAAACTTATTAGAAGAGAAGGTGGCATAGTCAATAGACTAACCCATGTTAAATAGAATGACTGCATTTTGTATATTTAATATAGAAATCATTTAAAGATGTTAAACTGTGTATTAATGTACTGTGTTATAATACACTAAATATATATTTATATAGACTTAAAATTGAATAATCGTTCTATTTTCACATGTCTTAGATATTTGTTACTACATCATAAAATTAACAAACAAACCGATGATAATTCCTGGGTAATTTGCACAAGAAGTGGCATGAAACCCAAACATTTTTTGGAAAGCATTAATTTAGAAAAGTAAAAATCTGTTTCTGAATCTATTTTCTATGCTATAAAAACAATTATGAATATTTTTAATTTGTGTTTTAAAAACAGATTCGTATTCAATATTTTGTCATTAAAATCATATTTAGCATTGCATTAGAAAATAACTATACATGTTCCTTAAGGTTTTAGACACTTTTTTCCCTCCAAAAGAAGTGCAATGCTAACTCTGTTTCACCGTATGAGGTATAGAGTATTTAATGTACCTAGATAAATAAGAATTTATTCATAGCTTTCGGGAGTATCAATGACTTTCTACTAAAAAAGAAAAAAAAGGCATGACTAATTCCAAAAAGTACAAGTAAAGGAGGGCAAATCATATTCCTATCAGCAGATACTCAGAAAAAAATGGTGTATGTTCTTGTGTTCTTCAGGGGACCTTTGGAATTCTTCCACGCCAGCCCTGCGTAGCATTGCAATGCCTTTGTGAAGGGAAGAGTGGTAGCCGAGTGGGCAATCAATAATGTAGAGTGAATCTATACACACAGTCAATTCTTTCATTCTTAGCTAGAATCCACACTGGGTTAAAACAGGGGTAAACAAGGAAGCACCAATCTCTACAACTATTAAGACATTTTAACAGGTGTTTTCTCTATTTCTGCCCTGATGCACAAACCATAGACACTGCTCTCGACAACCTTGGAGTATAGAGCATATCAGAGAACATAAGTGACTCTAAGAGGACATAAAGGAATTGACTTCTAACCAGACTGAACTGAACGACTCCCATATTTGCGAGGATTGCCTGTCTGCCAATTCCTTTGAACTTACTGAGAAAGTATATTAGAGCGGAAAATGTGATTTAATTTGAAAATTGTGCTTTGGTTTTTATTGGTAGAATTACATGGTGTAAATAATTTTGAAGCTAATGTGATGATCATATTAAGAAGTATATTTAAAAACAGTCTGTGGGTGGTATCCTTAAGTGTAAATCGAACATAAAGTGTTATATTACCAGCAAGTGCAGACTTTGGTAACTCCCTGAAAATGTTGTATTTCAGTTCTACTGATCACATTACCACAGAAGTGAAGAGAAGCTCCATTCTAAGGTTTAGTTATTATTTTTTTTTGGTCATGCCTTTGGCATGTGGAAGTTCCCGTGCAAGGACAACACTAGATCCTTAACCAGCTGAGCCACCAAGGAACTTCAAGGTTTAGTTATTGATTTAATATGTGTTTACAGATCCTACCTACAGAGCACCTGCCGTGTGTCTGTGTGCATTGTACCCAGAACCTACGTTTGAATGCAGTTCACAGAGCCAAGTCTAAATCCGTGAACATATTTTATGGATAATAATTACTGAAAGGAAGTCTTTTTCCATAAAAACTTTGTAGTGGGTTCCAGAGTCCCTTTGCTGGTAAAGCCAGTGGCCTTCCTTTCCTCAGAGAAATGGAGGGCTGTGACCACAGCCACTGGGACCCTGTCCTCGGTGGCCGCAAGGATGGTGGGCACCTTGTCTAGGGATCATGCAGCACCTCAGTCCTACTTAGCTTCCCTGTGATCCTCTCAAAGCCTGATCCCTCCTCACTCAGGGAAGGCTTTTACCATCTTCACACAGGCAAAGCAGTTGCGTCTGTGCTAACATGTTACCTTCTTCTAAGCTTGCTCAAGAATTTGTGTCAGTTCTTTTCCTTATCCTCCAGATTTGGCCTCAGATTCTAAAGCTAAGTCCTTTTGAGGAGTTCCCGTCATGGCGCAGTGGTTAACGAATCCAACTAGGAATCATGAGGTTGTGGGTTCGATCCCTGGCCTTGCTCAATGGGTTAAGGATCCGGCCCTGCCGTGAGCTGTGGTGTGGGTTGCAGACGTGGCTCGGATCCCGCTTTGCTGTGGCTCTGGTGTAGGCCGGCGGCTACGGCTCCGATTCAACCCCTGGCCTGGGAACCTCCATATGCCGTGGGAGCAGCCCTAGAAAAGGCAAAAAAGACCAAAAAAAAAAAAAAAAAAAAAAAAAAAAAAAAGACAAATAAATAAATAAAGCTAAGTCCTTTTGAAACTCAAAAACCATAACAAGAAGTTCCCACTGTGCTACAGGAGGTTAATAATCCAACTGCAGTGCCTCAGATCAATATGGAGGCACGGGTTCAATCCCCAGCCTGGCACAGTGAATTAAAGGATTTCGTATTGTTGCAGATGTGGCATAGGTTGTAGCTGTGGCTTGGATTTGATCCCTTAGCTGAAGCTCCAGTTTCACCCCTAGCCTAGAACAAGCAAAAACAACAATAAAACCAAAGTTTTTTTCTCTCCAACTTTAAAATATGGCAAATATAAAATGGTTTAGCTTCAGACTCTTATGTGTGCTCTAATTAAAGAAGCACATTCATCCTTTCCATATTTTAGGGTGTGTTATGCTCTTCCCAGGGTCAAAAAAGGAGGGAGAGCATTTGTGCTGGTAAGAAAACTGAAGATAGAAAAAGAGTGACCTTCAAGTTAAAAATCTTTACATATTATCCCGTTATGTAACAATCACTATATTTCTCCAAATTTTGACCAAAATGGATATAGCTTGCCATTAGAGGACTCTTTATATTTTGTGAACTTATTATTATGTGGTTTATAGAACAGAAATTTCTAAAGGAGAGCAAGTGAGAAATCATTGGATAGCGGATGGGAAGGGATACTTTTTGAACTGCATTACTTACAACCTTCCCCTGCTCCTCATTACTTTTTAAAATATTTTGCTTCTAACTCCTCTTTCTGACCTTTCATTGTGAGTGTCTAGGAATGCAATTCAGTTGTTTCTAATACTTAGACCCATGGGGGGCGGGGTATGGTGCTGAAGTAGGAGTTGGAAGAATATTCAGGTGTGGACAGAAGTCAAAGAAAAGAGTGATAAAATACACTGCAGTGAATGATTTACAGTGGAAAATAGATATTTCCCAGAATATTGGCTCTGGATGCAAGCACATTGCTCCTCTAGTGTAGACAATTTACTTTAGAGCCCAAGAGGCTGAAGCCCAGACAGACTGATCGAGGCAAGGAAACACCTGATGCTGTGTGTCCATATTAAACATGAAGTTAGGTTTCTAGCTTTCCTTTGCCAGGGAAACATCTAGCCTCAGATAAAGAAATCTGGGGAATAAGTAATGAATGACTTGTACTTGGTTCCTTTCCCCTGATCTGTCGGCGGCTCCCTGCTGACCAGTATACTCAGAATCCAGAGGGCAGGGAAGCCCTTTTTCTGTGTGGTGACACAGTCTGTCTAGGTCAGAGGCAGAGCACAGGTGGGTGAGGGTGGAAGATCAACCTAGAGGGAGATGGAGATATCCACCCTGCCATGTTTTTTTTTTCTTTCCCCTTTAAGATTTTGTCATGAGTTTAACTTGAAAACTTGTATTGAAAAACACTTTATTGAATGGTACATTTTGGTCGCTATTCTCTTTGACACATATCATTCTTGTAAGATGCGGAGGGGACAAATACACTTTTCTTTAGGAAACCAGAATGTGAATTAAAATATTGGCTGCCATATCAGCAGGTTAAGGATGCTGAAGCCATCAAGCCTTCATGTTGCAGCCACCCGGATGGCGAGCCCTGAGGGAACTCAGGATGGAACAGGATGCCCGCCATCTAGCGGTCTGCTGCAGCCACCATTTCCCTACCTGTGATTTGCGCCCCCCATCCCCCAACGCCCTGCCCCCCCCCCCCCGCCCCCCGCGAGACTCAGGGTGAGAAAGCTCAGGCTACCAGCCCTAAAGAGCTGAAGGAATGATTTCAGTGAGGCCAGACTTTGCATCTTCCCATGTATAGAAAAGCACTAAGTTCCTTAACTTGACATATGGTTTTCCTTAATTATCAGTCATCTTGTGATATTCCGACTACCTCGTCTTTGCTGCAAAGACTCCTGGGTATCTTGGTTCCCCTCCTTTGCTTCTTTGGAGCGATCTCTTAGAGTGACTTGAGATGCTGGGTCCCAGGCTGAGGGCCTCAATTTTGTCTGCTGGATAAAACATAACTCTCAACTTTTAGGTTGTGCATTTTTTTTTTTTTTTTTTTTTTGCAGTTGGAAAGACCAACCTGCATTTTCCCCTGTCACTCTTATCTAAGACAAAAACGTTACAATGTTGAGTGACATCAGCGAAATAGAGAATTGAGTCAAACGATCAAGTTCAACCCCATCATGCTGATGAGAGTGGCCTTTGCCACTGATTTTCCTTTACTTCCTCTTGTGATTAAAGGTAACCCTAAAGGCGAGGAAGTATTTTCCTTGTGCTATCTACCAGTGTTTTTTCCTCCTAAAAGTGTTTTTATGCTTGAGAAATAACTCCACCACATCACATACACACACAAAATCAAATGCTGAGAACCGAGACAAAAGGAAATCATTGCTGAACCATGTAGGTGACTGGTTTGCATCCTGGATATAATGTTTTATTACCCACATCATTGTCCTAGCTTGAAAAATATTTATGAGTGGTCATAAAATTAGCTCTCTCTCTCTCTTTGAATATTCAACCTGCAGCATATATGCTACTGACCTCCAGTGGAAGGCACTGTCCTGGTAAACTATTTTATTTTATAATTTTAATTTTAATTTATTTTTCTTGTTAAGGCTGTACCCATGGTATATGGAAGTTCCCAGGCTAGGGGTTGACTTGGAGCTGCAGCTATGGGCCTACACCACAGCCACAGCCACGCTGGGTCTGAGCCACATCTGTGACCTACACTGCAGCTTATGGCAATGCTGGATCCTCAACCCACTGAGCGAGGCCAGGGGTCGAATCCCCATTCTCACAGAGACAACATTGGGTTCTTGACACACTGAACCACAATGGCAACTCCTAGTTGACTATTTTGCACATCTTATTACTAAAAACAAACAAACAAACAAAAAAAACCAAACTTCTTTTTATCTGTCTGAAATTTACCTCACTTTCATTTTATTAGTTTTTCATATTTTCACAATTTTATGTCATGAAAAATTCAAGTTGAGAGCTTAACCAGTCTTCACTGTATCCTTCAAAATAGTTTCCAGCAAAGTACATCTTCATGCTAAACAGTTTCAGACAGCAAACAATATATGTGCCTATACATATCTATATATAGCGGGTCCTGTTGGCCAGTCATTCCGTATGTGGACAGTTGGCACTGTCCACATGCCAGTCTCAACCCCCCAGTCTGTCCCTTCCCCACACCTGCCGCCTTTGGTAACCATAAGTTCATTTTCAAAGTCTGTCAGTCTGTTTCTGTTCTGCATACAAGTTCATTGGTATCCTTTTTTTTTTTTTTTAATTCCACATACAGAAAATTAATTACAGCAGTTAGTGTCTTTGCCTACCTTTTCTGTACAGCGAAAAGTTACCTTCAATGAAGGTCTTAATATAGGATTTACATAAGACACTCTGTCCTAAAAAAGTATAGTAAGTCCATTACAGATACTGCCGTATTTCACTTTTAAGAGCAGGAGTAGGCCCGATCCTTTAGAAATCAAAGCTTGCTGTGAGGATTGAGGTCCTGCCACTTTCTTCGGGACGTGCAAGTCCAGGGTGCTGAGGATGAAGGAAAAAGGGCCCAAGACAAAGAAAAGGATGAAATTGGCCACCACGTCCCAAGCAGCAGAGTCAAATGGGACCTCGTTCAGTAAGAGGAATGTTTTGCGGACACGTGGGACTTTCCTTGGCAGGATTACAAGGAGAAATCGCACCTGAAAGAGGAAGATGAGAGGGAAAAGCAGGAGGGATATGTCTGCGTGTTTTCCTTTGCTGCCCATTTCTGACCGGCCAAGGACATGCCCTACTTTTCTGGCCTGTGCCATCCCTTCACTTGGCAACCCCTCAGGAGGCTACGGCCCGTGCCCCATAGAATGGCACCTGGGCTGAGTAGGAAAAGGCAGGTGGTGAGGAGCTCAGTGATTCCGGGCTGGGCTTCAACCTGCACATAGTCAGGTAGGTGAGCTCCTCAAAGGAAACCTTCTTAGAAGAAGGAAACAAGGGAAAGAACCAGAGAAGGCACACAGTTTGTGCACTGCAAAGGTAAATGAACTGAAATGGCTTGAACTCGACACTGGCTTAAGAAGGGGAAACAAGGAGTTCCCTGGTGGCACAAAGTGTTAAGGATCTGGCATGGTCACTGCTGTGGCTCAGGTCACTGATGTGACACAGGCTGGGTCTTCTCTGGCCTGGGAATTTCCATGTGCTAAGGTTGTGGGAAAAAAACAAAAAAAGGAGAAGGAAACATTTTCAAGGCTATGAAATCTCTACTACTTAATGGTAATCATATTCCATTAGAATAACATCTGTGCTTCTTTTCCCATTAAACTGTGAATATGTATAGGAATTTTTTTGGCCACAACCATGGGCCTGCAGAGGTTCCCAGGTCAGGGATCAAACCTGAGCTATAGCAGTGACAACTCCAATTTCTTAACTGCTAGGCCACCAGAGAACTCCTAGGAATTTTTCTTATTTAATTTATAATCACTGAATGCTAAGACTGTGTAATTGGTGGACACACACACACACACACACACACATGTATATTCTCATTAACAAGTTATTTCAAATAGTAGAATTCCAAATATGTTTTGGATTGTGTATAAATGTATAATCTCTAAAGGTGGTAATTGGGAGGGGAAATTGTCCTCTTGCTTGGTTAAAATTTTAGGTAGTATTTGTATTTAGGTAGTATTTCCTAATAGCAACACACCCAGGAGATGGAAGAGGTTGGACATTTAATGAATAAAAGAGGCACTATACAGTATCTCATTTTACAGGATTCTGGTTGGCTATTGGAAGAATTATGATTTGGTTTATTCATTAAAAATCCATTCAATAATATTCATCCAATACCTACTGCATTCTGTGTCCTGTGCTGCTATTGAAGATCTCAAAATGAGTAAGAAAACAATAGTCCTTCCAGAAATGTGGAGTCTAATGAAGAAAACAGGCATGAAAACAATTCATCATTCATTACAATAACTTGTATGAGATTCTTTAATAAGCAAATAATAAACAAAGATTTCACAAGCCAGCTTTTACAGCTGCAAAATGCTCTGGACTAGTTCCATCTAAAATCACAGCCATGACAAATAGAAAATCAAAATAATGCCGAACATTTACAACATCTCCAACATATATAATGAAGGAAACAGGATAAAAATACTAGGATAAAATCTGGTGCACAGCACTGGCACCGGTAATTGTAATTTAGTACACACAGACTGCTGTCATTTTCTATAGGACAAATAAACATATGTCCAACATCTATGAAACACCAATGTGCATAATATAAAAAGCCCATGTAATTTATTTCAAAAGAAGAAAATTTCATTTTAAATATCTCATGGTCTGAAGTTTCTCTGAAGGTATTTTATCCTATGTTTCGATTCTAGTGCCCAAGAGCAAGGAAAAATGACAAGAAGCTAAATTATAATTGTGATCACGTGGGATTAAAATCTTAAAATATACTTATATTTCTTTCTTATTCCTTCCCCAATATCCAAAAACAAGATGCAAGAAAACTGACAAAGATGAATCAAATCAAAGATTTAAAAAATCTAGAAAATAAAAGATAAATGGAAAACAAGATCAAAAAAAGTTGTAAACAGCTTTTTTAAGCTACTTGGGTTGTATATAGTATGCTATAGTATGCCAGGAATGTGGCACAAATGTGACTTTAAACTTTTTAGCCACTGTGTGTGTGTGTGTGCTTGTGTGAGAGAGAGAGAGAGAATAAATGCAAGCCCTGAAATTTAGAGTTTATAGGATAATGTTGTTTTCTATAGAAAAACATGATTATTCTTGATGCTGAAATTCAAGTTATACAGTAAACGTGGTAATATGTACACTCTGTGGGCAATTTCTTAGTGTAAGTTGGTGGTAGAATACCAAAACACAAAACACACTTACAGAAGGAGACAAGAGCAAAAGCAATGGGACTCAGGTGTGTGGTTCTCTGATGATCTAGCTTATTTCAGGGGTAGATATTAAACTACCCAAAGAATAAATGAGTTGTACATCCTTCCTGCTATATTGCTGGAATAATGAATTGAATACCCATTAACTCTGTTTCTCTCTACTGGGCTCTCGAAAGCTTTCTGTTTAGTGACAGAGCTTTTGAAATTATGCTCCTTGACAGGTAGCTGGAGCACTTGGACTCTTTACAAAATGAGTGCACAGCCTGTTTGTTTTTAATAGCTGAGCTGGGGATAGGGTAAAAAAGTGAGAATCCAATAAAGAAACAGGGAGAGAATCTATAAGTAATGCCACTGCAAGTCTTTCTGGAAGTGAGCAAAAAGAGACCTAACTAGAGCCCCATTTCTGTTTTGGATGATTTTTGGCTTAATGCATTTCCAAAGCAGAGAAAAAGACAATTTCATTTTATTTATTTTGTTTTTATTGAGGTATCATTTACATATGACATTGTGTAAACTTAAGGTGTTTACAGCATGTTGATTTGATACACATGTGTTACAATATGTTGCCACGCACCCCCATGTCACATAATTGTCACTTCTTCTGTGGTGAGGACAATTAAAGTCTAGTCGCTTGGCAACTTTGAAGTTTGTAACATAGTATGGTGGCCTGTGATCACTCTGCTGTGCGTTGGCTCTGCAGGCGTTTCCTACTTGTCCCAATTTCATACTCAAACATCTCCCCACTTCTCCTACCCTCCAACGTTGACAGCCATCATTTACTCTCTGTTTCTATGAGTTCAACTTCTTTAGATTCTACATAAAAGTAATATCATATAATATTTGAAGAGATGGTTATTTTAGTTTTTACAAAAGCCAAGATGAACACACACACACACACACACACACACACACACACAGTACCCATCATCTTGAAGAGACAGCAGTGACAAATGCCTTGAAGTGAAATCTTAATTCTCTGCTCAGGAATTGAACCTGGGCAGCCTGGGAGAAAAACAGGAATCCTAGCCACTAAACTCACCGGAAGCTAAAAGGAGAATTGAAACTTATGGTTTCCAAAGGAGACAGTTTGGGGAATGGGGGGATGCGCTGGGGCTGTGGGATGGAAATCCTATAAAATTGGATTGTGATGATCATTGTACAACTGCAAATGTAATAAATTCATTGAGTAATAAAAAAATTAATTAATTAAAAAAAATAAAAGCAGAATTGCCCTAATTCTTGCCCCTATAGAAAACAAGAATGTTTCAAGAAGGCGAAAGTGTAAAAGCCGGTACAAAGTTTATTTTAGAGGCATAGTACACTCTGTGGGAGATCACGCGGAGAAGTAGCTTATTTACCTAAGGCAGAAGCAAAGGAGGAGTGAGGGTACAGGCATTCCCTGAATGAGGAGCACACCAGAGAGCTGATTTAAACCACTTATAGGGGGCAGTTCTTCTGGGTCTTTGTTTTCCGTTGGCCAATTATCTTATTTTCTTTTCCACACCGGACCAGTCCACGGGCCTTGCCGATATGCCTGTATATCTTTTGGCCAAGATGTATTCCAGAGCAAAGGGTTATGGAACAGTTATCAGGACTTACTATGGCCTGGCACCCCCTCCCTTTCTGACCCAGAGGGGTCTCTTTGCCCATGTGTAGTTTTGGTCTTCCTGACACCAAGGATGGGAAGTATGCTGCCTTTTGGTCTTTTGCCCAAGCAGACTTTTGCCCCTCTCTGGCCCCACCATTACCAATGCTTAAAATGTCCACGGAAGACTAATTCCAGTTATTTACCTTGTTCATGTGCCAAATTTAAAAACAAAAATCAAATTTTAGAGATATTTACTAAAATAGCTTTGGTAACAATTTATCCATTCTTTGGTTAGTAGTGTATATACAGCACCAGTTTCTGACAATCATTAGGTAGCAGAAGCATCTATCTCCTCAAATATTTCCAAGTCATGATAATAACCCGTCTTCATCTCAGTAAAACATGTAAATCCGTGTACAAATAATAGGCAAAGGCTTGCATCAGATCATCCAATACGGTGTGACATTCTTAAGTAACGAGTTAAAACACATGGGTCAGTTCTCATGCCTTTTTACATTTTAATGGTGGGATCATACTTTTGAAACATTGCCTTTAAAACAATCCCAGGAATTCATACTACTCTTCAGCTTTCTGTTCACAGAAGTAGAAGTGCCTTTGTTTGGGGAGTTAGAGATACAGACAGAGAAAAGGAACAAAGAAGTTATAGGCAGCTTTGATTTTCAAATATAATTTCTAATACCCAGAGAAGAAAAAAAGCAGTCTTGAAAGTGCAGATCTTTTTTGCAGAAACAAGAATTTTGAAAGAATAAAGATGTATGGTCCTCTGAGCCAGAGTAAAGAGAATGCAGAAAATGTCCTAAGGGAAGTTTTCTGGCGTGCAGAGAAGATGACGGCTCCTTTTTTAGGCTGTGGGAGATGAATTGGGAAAGAAGAGCCAGAGCGATAAATAGAGGTTGCAGGTCTCAGAGATGGCCAGAGCACACTGTGTCCTGGGGCAACAAATTCCACTTCTTACCCCAAATGAAACTTCACTCACAACTCTCACATTATCCATTTTTAAAGTCCATAGTCCTATACATATTAAAGAAATTTATAGTTAAAAACATCCTATAATGAAAAGTCTAGCTCTTTATGGCTTCACTGCTGAATTCTACATAACATTTAAGAACTACCAAATCAATGCAAATGCTTCTTAAAAATTGAAGGGGAAAGAATATATTCCCATTTATTCCATGAGTTGAGAATGATACTTTATCTTTCTCTGCTGATTTAAAATGCATTTGGGGATTTCTCAGTATCTTTCTAATGATAATTACTACTGTGGAACTTTACAGGCATTATTCTGGTTACAGCTGTGTTTTTTGTTTGTTTCTTTGTTTTTTATGATGTGATGCTCCTATGATTTCATTTTAAATAGACCAAATGGCTCTTTCATTTGACAATTTGCAGTGGAGAATTGCATCTTCATGGATCCGAATTTGAAATTTCTTTTGTTGTCCAAAGTTGTTTGAGTTTGTAAAGATTTTTTAAAAACATATTTGAGTATTTTTATTATTTGTGAAGACCAAAATGATTAAACCCTATACATTAAATGACTTGTGGTCTTTGTTTCTCATAAGTTTCTCATAATTTATGATTTTAAAATATTACATAAACTTGTTTTAAAATACATAAAATGAGGTGATATTCTTCCAAATCATTGGCTTGCAAAATATGGTCATCTGAATTATAACAATAATATTAAAATCAAGTAATTTTCTTTGACAATTTAGGAAGAGCACAGGCACATATGTTGTTCTTTTTCTATAAAAGCAAACAATGAGGAGTTGCCATCATGGCGCAGTGGTTAACGAATCCGACTAGAAACCATGAGGTTGCGGGTTCAGTCCCTGCCCTTGCTCAGTGGGTTAATGATCCGGCATTGC
Organism: Sus scrofa; assembly: GCF_054392235.1. Lineage (NCBI taxonomy): Eukaryota > Metazoa > Chordata > Mammalia > Artiodactyla > Suidae > Sus > Sus scrofa. Next base: position 36,590,152 of record NC_139389.1, on the reverse strand, counting down.
CATGAGCTGTGGTGTAGGTTGCAGACGCGGCTCGGATCCCGCGTTGCTGTGGCTCTGGTGTAGGCTGGCAGCTACAGCTCTGATTCGACCCCTGGCCTGGGAACCTCCATATGCCGCAGGAGCGGCCCAAGAAATGGCAAAAAAAGACAAAAAAAAAAAAAATGCAAACAATGAAAATCTCAATACTTGTAAAATATTTTAGATAATATTTTAGATCATTCTAAGACACAAATATTATAAGCAGAGTGAGAAAATAAAAGATATACTAATATGTACCAGAAAAATAATATTTATTATGAGTACAGTTTTATTATTCTACTACACAATACTAAAATTCCATAATTATTCAATTGGATGTATCATGCATTTTTCACAAAATTCTCTAATATAATTTATATGTCACGTGAGATTTTTAAACTGAGTTATACAAAATTGTAAGTTATTAAAGTATGCAATGTGATGATATAACATATGTATACATTTTCAGTATTTCTCTACTTAATTATACATCATCTATCATCTCACATATGCACATTTTATTTATTTACTTTTTTTGGTGAGGACATTTAAATTCTACTCTCTTAGCAAATGCTATGCATTAGATCCTCAAATCTTGTTCTTTTTAAAACTGAACATTTTTACCCTTTGACCAGCCTCCTCCAATTTCCCCTCACCTCCAGCCCCCAGCAACCGCTACTTTTCTACCCTGTCTCAATGAATTTGACTTTTTTTTTCTACATACAATGATACCATGCAGAATACTCTCTTTTTCTGTCTGGCTTATTTCATTTAGCATAGTCACCCCCAGATTCACCCATGTTCTCACAAATGGCAGGACTTCTTTCCTCTCATGGATGAATAATATTTCATTGTAGGCATGTACCACATCTCCTGCATCCATTCATCCATCAGTGGACACTCAGGTGGTTTCCATACCTTGGCTACTGTGAATAGTGCTGCAATGAACGTGAGAGTAGCAATATCCCTTTGAGATTTCCATCCCTTTGGATATACACATAGAAGAGCAATTGCTAGATCATAAGGTAGGTAGTACTATTTTTAATTTCTTATCGACTGGTTCCATAGTGGCTGTATCAGTTTATATTCCCACCATTTTCTCTGCATTCTTGCTAACATTTACCCATTATCTTTTTTTTTTTCTTTTGGCCACACCCATGACATGGAGATGTTCCCAGACCTAGAATTGAACCCTTGCCACAGCAGTGACCTGAGCCACAGCAGTGACAATGCTGTATCCTTAACTGCTAGGCCGCCAAGAGACTCCTTTCTATGACCTTTTTGATTCTAGTCAAACCACTCAGTGTGGTTTTGATTTGCATTTCCTTGATGATAAGAGATATTGAGCATCGTTTCCCGTTCCCATTGGCCATTTGTATGTCTTTGGAAAAATGTCTATTCAGGTTCCTTGCTCTTTTTTGAATTGTTTTTTCCCCCCTCCTATTGCTGAATTAATGAGTTCCTTGAATATCTTGACTATTAAACCCTTTCTCAGACATTTGATTTGCAAATATTTTCTCCCATTCCATAGGCTGCCTTTCATTTTGTTGATGGTTTTCCTTGCTGTGCAGATGCAGACCCACTTGTTTATTTTTGCTTTTGTTGTCTTCGCTTTTGATGTCAATACCAAAAAAACAAAACAAAACAAAAAAAAACCCTGACAATGACAGCAGCAAAACACTGCTAAGACCAATATCAAGGATATTATCCACTATGTTTTTTTCTAGGGATTTTATGGTCTCAGATCTTACCTTCAAATCTTTACTCCATTTTGAGGTGACTTTTGTATATGATGTAAGGTAGAGGTCCAGTTTCATTCTTTTGTGTGTGGCTGTCCAGTTTTCCCAACACCATTTATTGAAGAGATTGTTCTCTCTCACCTATATATTTGTGATTCCTTTCTCATAAATTAATCGACCATATACTCGTGACAAACAGCAGGAGATTTTAAACACCTCTTTGAGAAATTTATTGCTATTTTATTCTATGTTTAAACTAATAATAGAGACAAGTCATATCTGAAATACGAACTAATGATATGGTTGATTGAAAATTTGGGAAAGAAAGTTGTTTCTGGGTTACTGGGTGGACTATTTTTTAATTCTTCTCTTTAGCATAGAGTTTTTGTGCTTTCAAAGATAGCCTTTGGGGCCTAATGCTCTGATTTTCCCAATGTCATGATGAGCCAATACATGGGGAGGCTTGAGTATTCTTTCCTGTTGGAATTGCAACTTTATATTTTATTATTGGAGGGATATGTTCTTTTTATTGTCTGTAAGCTTTAAAACAAAAAAGTTTTAGTGGGGAAGAAGACAGTGCCAACTAGAGGGTGATAACTCCCAAAACAGATCAGTTTGTATGTCAAGCAGATCAATACAGATTAATTATATTTTGAAAACTGAGATAAATAAAATGACAGATCAACAAATGTGAGTGTAACAGTGTTGAAAATAAAAAGTTTCATCTAATGACTGAGTCAGAACATTTCAATAACAAATGCACATTTAATTATCTATTTTGAAAAAGAATGTGCACAAAATGGAAAAAGAGTAAAACTCATTACTAGTCTACAGATGTTTTGTGTAATTTTTAAACTGTACACAAAAATTGATGATGCTTTTTTGTCTCTAAGCCATCTGGTCCTATTTTATTAAGACATCTGTCTGCTCTTTTTATAAAAAATATGGGGAAATCAGGATAGATTTAACTTAAATGCAACTGTGGAGATTGATTTTGTAGGTGTTCAAAGAAAAAAGAATAAAATATATACTTTTTCTCTATTGGCAGTGTACCAAATAGTTGACATAAAAATTTCAGGAACAGCAAAGGAAATATAAATTTTCTACCTGAAACACATTTCTTCTTTTTTCTCACCAAATCTTTCCTTGCTCTGATCCTACAGTACTCCACCTTTGCAGAGTAAAGGTACTAAATCACTCTGTTTTAAAAATTTAATGTAATTCAGCTAGTTGGCAACTCCTAAAAGCTTGACTTCTAGTGGAACTGAAATCTTTTGTAAACAGTGATTTTTATTGACGGGAGGTATTAATTACACGCTGCATGAAAAAAAAAAAAAAGAGCATTTCCTTAGTAGATCTCTTCTCCCACTTGTCTTTCTCATCTCAGATCTTTTTATTTCTTAGTAGGCATTTGATGCTGACACACAAGTGGGGGAAACTCCTGGTTTGTCCTGTTGCCTCTGATGGTTCTTTTCCCAGTCTGATCTATAGCCTTGCTATGAATTGAATGTTGTGTCCTTTCAAAACTGATTTATTAAAACGCTATCCCCGAATGTGATGGTATGAAGCGGTGGGGCATTTGGGAGATGATTAGGATTGAATGAGATAAAGGTGGAGTGTGATTCATGATTTTACAAGAGTCACAAGAGAGCTTGCTTCCTTTGTCTGCTCTCCACCGAGGAAGGAGCCTGCAACCCAGAAGAGGGCATCACCAGAACCTGCCAGGCTGGGACTTGCAACCACTCCGGCTGTGAGAAATAAATGTGTGTTGTTCAGAAGCTGCCCCCACCCAGTCTATGGTACTTTGTTGTGGAAGTCCAGACTGACCAAGACAGAGATTGGTACCTCAAAAGATGGAAGTGGTTTTAGAACTGGGCAATGGGCAACTGCTGGCAGAATTTTGAGGTGCCTGCGAGAAATAGGAACATTGAGGGTGATTCTGCTGAGAACGTAGAAAGGGAAGAGGAGGCTGCAGAGAAACCTCAGTCTTTTCCAAGGATGCAGAAATAGTCATGGACAGAACGGGGGTAAAGGCCATGTGGACGAGGTCTCAGATAGAAACAGGATGTGATACTGGAGCTAGAGGGAGGGCACTGCTCATTATAAAGGGGCAAAGTGAGTGCCTGAATTGCATTCATGTCCGTTTATGGAAAATAGAACTTGTGAGCCATGAACATGCATATCGAGCTGAAGGGATTTCTAAACAATGTGCTGAAATCCTCCTGACTGCTCATGGTGAAATGCAAGAAGAGAGGAAATGACTTCAAGGTGGAATTGTGAAGCAAAAAGGAAGCAAATCTAAGAGAGTTGGAAATGTCTTGGCCTCTCTATGGTTTGAAAAATAAGACCAATAAGAATGTGGTCAAGTGGTTGTTTCATAAGGTTACTATGGATGAGCCATCCCACTAGAAACTAGGTGCTGGACCCCCTGTTGTGGCTCAGTGGCTTAAGGATCTGCTATAGTGTCTGTGAGGATGTGGGTTCAATCCCTGAACATCCTCAGTGGGTTAAGGATCTGGCGTTGCTGTGAACTGTGATGAAGGTCACAGACGCGCTCAGATCAGACGTCGCTGTGGCCGTGGTGCAGGACGGCAGCTGCAGCTCTGATTCAGCCCCTAGCCTGGGAACTTCCAGATGCCACAGGTGCACCTGTACAAAAAAAAAAAAATTAAAAAAAAAAAAAAAAAAAGACACCGGGTGCTGTTCTTCAAGACAGTGGAAGATTTACCTTGAAAGCAATTCGGACATCATCGAGGCTGCCACCTCCTTCACAGGCCTGAGTGTCTGGGCCTTGGCAGCACAGCTGCCCCTACCTAGGCTTCAAGGTTTGGGACCACACACAGCAAAGCCATGGACTCAGGACCACAAACCAGGGGACCTGTGTACGTGCAAAGCTGCAGGGCTCTGATGGAAAGAGCTGCTGTGGGGGTGGGGCCTGGCAGAGAACTGATACAGGGCCTCCCGCTAAGACATAGGGTGACGTTGTGACCCCAGTGGGCCTTGGAGACAGAACATGAAGCCAAAAAGGATTGTTTTCAAGCCATAAGATCTTACGGACTTTACCGAGCTAAGTATTGAACTTGCTTGCAACCTGTCCCTCTTTCCTTCTTTTTAATTTCTCCCTTTTGGCATATGAATATTATTAACCAAAATTTCAGAAGCAGAGAACTGATTAAAATAAAGAGGTGTAGATCTGGGGTTTGCTAGAACTGAAGCCCAGGAGACACAGATTCAAGAAGCAGTTGAATTGTGTTCTGCCAGACTACAAAGTTGAGGAGGATTGCAAAAGGCAAAAAACCTGCAAATACCTAAGTTGTATCTTGGGCTTCCTGGACTCAGAACTATGAGAAATAAATTTTTGTCATTAGAGCTGGCAAGAAGTAAAGGTGCTTGTTCAGCAAGAGTTGGTTGGGGTTTGAAATGATTACATAGTTCCAAGGGGGGGAGAATTTTGAAACTACAAGGTTGTAGCCAGCACTGCTGGTAGGTATTGTTTTGGAAATGGCTGGTATTATCACCTAGAATATTCAGGTTCTCAGTGGTGTAGGGTGGTGTCTGAGAATACATGCTCTGTGACCACCTGATTCTATTTTTTTATGCCTCAACTATATAACTATTGACTATGACTCCAGTATGTCAATTTGTCATCGGAACCTATTCTATGGATGTCCCGCCGTTGTATTTTCAAAGCACTAACTTGTCTGGCTTCACAGGTTCCCAGCTGGTGAAGAATTCTGTCTCAGGATGAATCATACCTCAAGTCTCACCCACATTTGAGCTGAATGATATTTAGAGGAGACTGGACTTTAGAGTTGATGCTGGGATGAGCTAAGACTTTGGGGGTTTGGGATGGAATGAATGTATGGATGTATTTTTGCCTACAAGAAGTACATGAATTTTAGGGGTCCAGGAGCGACATATGGTAGACAGAATGTTTGTGTCTCTCCCAACCCCCAAATTCACATATTGGAACCTGTACTTCGAGGAGATAATGTTAAGGGGTGGAGCCTTTGGATGGTGACTAGAAATGGGTGAGATCATGAGGGTCCTCGTGAATGGCATCAGTGCCCTCATCAGAGTCAGCTCTCTCTTTCGGCTGTGTCAGGGGTCTGCACCCCGGAAGGGGACCACACCGACACCTACCGCAGGGACACCCTGATCTTGGCTTCCTGGACTCAGAACTATGGGAAATACATTTTGTCATGTATAACCCACCTTGTCTCTGGCACCTCGTAATAGTAACCAGAACTGACGAAGCGTGCATGTTTGTGGTAACACACTTGCTGGGCACAGCAGGGAGGGTAGCTGACTTGTGTGAGTGGGTGTGATTATAAAAATAAGACTTTTTAGAAGTATGTGAGGAATAAATAAAATTCCAAAGGTACACAGCAAAGACCCGATCAATTGAGTCGCCTGTGATTAAAGGCAAAGAACTGAGCTGTGAAAGGCTGAGCACATCTCTGTGGTGTCCACCTTCAGGGCATCTCAGGGGACCAGCTGAGGTTTAAATCTGCTGCTTGGTTTGTCCCCGAGAAGGAGGCCAGGCAGTGGCCGGATCAGTCTAAGAAAAATTCATTCCATATCATCTCAGGAAACGGCCTTTAGAAAAACCTGTGCGGTTCTGTTATTAAGAGGGACTCCATAGAATGAGGGTTGGGGTAGAAAACAGGTGGCTTACATGGTTTCTATTACTGGCTGGCACATCCAAGCAACAGTCCTATGCTTTAAGAGCTTCTCAGATAAGTTTCTCTCCAGCTGGAGGAGGAAAATATAAATGATGGTAGATACATAAAAAAAGTAAATTACCTCCTTAAGAGTTAGAATTAATCTTGAAAATAATTTAGTTCCGTTTCCATCAACTGTAGTAGCAAGGAATGTGTGCCCTTTACCAGCGGGCCAGTGGGTAAAGGGACAAGATCACTTAAGGGTCCCAATTCTCATTTAACTACATCTTCAAACAAAAGTCTCCAAAAACATATGGGGAAATCATTGCCTTACTTTGGGGCAGGAGAATGAAGATGGGAAGTTGAGAACGGCTGGCACCTGGGGCCTGGGACCCTTTGTTGCAATGGCGGCACCTAGACAAATCTCTCTTCAAGCAGCAAAAGACAAACTATAAGGGACCAAAAACTGCATGCATGCATAGCTGGGGCTAATTATGGACCAGAAGATACAAAAAAAAAAACCCCTAAAAACAAAAACCCAACTGCCACTTCTAAAGAACAGACAGGAGGGAACTATGCATGTGCCCTGCACACACCACCGCCAAGGGAGCAGACCACCTAAGCCACCCGCCCTGGCCTGACGCCTGGACCCGCCCCTACCTCCCCGCCACCAACCCTTCTCAGTGAGCATGTGACCAAAGAAAACTGCTGTTTGATTTCACCCCCTTCATCCCCGTCTGCTGCAGCTGGGACCGTCAATAAAAACTTGCTTGAATCTTTTTGCTGTCCTCTTATCAACTTCTATTGATTAAGGAGGCCAAGAACCATGGGTGGTAACAGAACGGTTGATAAGAATCAGATATCTAAGTGCAATCCAATCAACTGGCATTCAGAATGGTGGTTATTCTCCCCCATTAGAAAATTGGACCAAAGTCAGGAAACCAAGCCTGCCTATGTCATGAGGGCACCTATGTTGAGAAGAAAGAGGCCAAGTGCCCAAGAAGGACTGTTAGATGCTGGCCTTTGGGAATAAATTTCACCCCAGAACCCACTTAGGACTTCACAATAGAGCTGCAGGCTTGGTCAGGACCAGCTCAGACCTTGAGGAGAGGAATCCTGCAAATATAAGCTCTGGTAACTGCAAAGAGCTAGGGGAGGGAGCCTTGACAGCTGATCTTCTTTACCATATATTTTTAAACTTTGACAAATTTTAAATCCATTTATACTACTCCAAACATCATCTGAGAATAAGAAATATTTTGATGCTCTCAGCCCATTATAACCACATAAATAAAAATTTACTGCATCATGCTAAGCTTTCTCATAGCTTAAGGATAGTATCTGACCCAGCTAAATAAATACCTAAAGCATTTATGATTCACTTTAGTAAACAAGTTAAAAATATTTCATATCTGAGTCCTACTCAGAGTCGTTTGAAGGGTTTTAACCCTTGAGTAAGATTTGAATATCACCAATGCTTTAAAAACGTTTTTCTGAACTTTTCCCTCTGTGCCCTTTCCAAGGGCAATCCTTGAGTTGTAAAACCTGAGTTTCCCAGTTCTTTCATCCTAAGTGGGCTCTAGACAAAGATTGAAAAAAATTTTTTTTTCATTTAGAATTTAAAAAATTTTTTTCTTTGCATAACATACAGTAATTTTGCTGTGGAAAATAAAATTCCATCTTACAGGAAAGAGAAAACTCTTCAAGTCACTCATTGGCATCTTTATTTACATTTCAGAGGGGGTCAGCCGGTGAAAATCCAGGGACTTCCGCATGGCTTGTGGCTCAATCACGATGTTGATCAGAGAGGGTTTTGTTGTGTGTTCCAGCCTCTGTCTCAAGGCTTTCTGGAGTTCTTCTGGTGTTTGTATGTAATATTCTTTGCCTCCACATGCAGTCATACATGCTCGTAATGTGAGTGCGGCAGGACACACTGCAGGGGCCCTGTAGTAGCATCTTCCATTTTTAGCATTTTCTTCCAAATATCTGTATCAAACCTTTGGTAAATTCTATCATTATTCACCTCCAAAAGTACAACTGGCAAATCGTACCTGCAGCTGGTTTCTGCTTCCATGCCAGAAAACCCAAATGCACCGTCTCCTTCTACACAGATGACCTGCTGCCCTGGGTGTCTTTCTTTAGCAACTATAGCAACTGCAATGACAAATCCCATCCCTGCCATCCTGTATAATGACAGGCCCTACAGGTGGGCAAATACAGAGGTAGCCCTATCTAATTCCTTTATTTAACAAGACGCTTTTTTAGTATCTTCTATGTATCAGAGACTATGTCCAATGCCGGAAACAGAAGTAAATAAGAACAATCATATAATCTGATGAAAGAACTTGGAAAATACATATGCCAACCATTGAGTGTATGAAGTCCTAAGTGAGGCAAACACAGGGTGTCTTGGGAGCCTTCTCTGGCCCTGCCCAGCCACTTGACCAGACACCCAGGAAGGAATAGGTTGAGTTCTGAAAGGCTTCCCCAAATACATGGTGTCTGAGCTCAGAGCTGAAACAAAGCAGGGCTTGGCCGGATAAGGGAAGGTCATCTCAAGGGAAGGAACAGTATTAGTATATGCTAATTCTTACTAGCATTAAGGAGCCTGGTCTGTTTAGTAATTGATGCCTATTTCAGTAATGTTGAAAGATAGTGTAAGGCGATGGAGAGGGGTGTGCAGAAAGATGAGGTTAGTGAATAAACCTGTTTAAGGATATTTTCAAGCCAGTCTAAATAGAGCTGTATAGTTGGGACTTCCTCATTCATCTTAACAAGTGGAACGTGGAAGAATTCTGCTGCCTGTATGAACCTAATCCGCAACATATGTAGCCCATCTGCCAGTAGCTTTTTGCTGGCATCCTGGTGTCGACTCTTCTGCTGCTCTGGAATAGAAGCTTTTGCCCCTCAAATTCCTGGCCCTCTCCCCTGTTTTTTGCATTTCTTTAAGCTTGGTAGGTGTATTAATCCAATTTATCCAGAGAACGCATAAGATAGATAGATAGTTGATAGGTTCAATACACACATACATACATACAAACACCCATACATAGCCATAGAGAGATAGAAGGAGATTCAATATGAGGGACTGGCTCACCTGATCACGGAGGCTGAGAAGTTCTATGACCTGCTGTCTGCAAGCTGGAGGCCCAGGAAGCCAGGGTGTAGTTCCAGCCCCAAACACAAAGACCAGGGAAACAAAGGCGTTAGTCCTGGTCTAAGTCCACATGCCTGACTCAAAGGCTAAATGCCAGAAATACCCAGAAATGATGTTTTACCAACAATTCGGGCATCCCTTCGCCTAGTCGAGTTGACACATAAAGTTAACTCTCACGGTGGGACACTCTCTCCTCCTGCTTTCTGGCATTGCCTCTCCTGGACCCCTCTGATCATCAACGTATCTCCTCACGGCCACCTTGTGCATGGATAGGATGCAGAGTCAGGCTAGAGCAGTCTTTCCCCCATCTGCTGGAGGAATGCGAATTCCATGCTCAAGTACCTCAGGAAAGTGCTGTGACGGGAACGCTCCACTCCCGGGGAGCCCAGCTGAGCTTGCACATCCGCCCCAGAGGCAAGGGCTTGTGGGTCCTTCACTGTAAGCTTCGGATGAGGTTGTAGATGTGGCTCAGATCCGGCATTACAGTTGCTGTGGTGCAGGTGGGCCTCTGCAGCTCCAATTGGACCCCTAGCCTAGGAACTTTCATATGCTGCAGGTGCAGCCTTAAAAAAAAAAAAAAAAAAAAAAAAAAAAAAGGAGTTCCTGTTGTGGCTCAGGGGTTAACAAATCCAATTAGGAACCATGAGGTTGTGGGTTCCATCCCTGGCCTCGCTCAGTGGGTTAAGAATCCGGTATTCCCATGAGCTGTGGTGTAGTTTGCAGATGTGGCTCGGATCCCGAGTTGCTGTGGCTCTGGTGTAGGCCAGCGGCTACAGTTCCAATTTGACCCCTAGCCTGGGAACCTCCCTATGCCGTGGGTGTGGCCCTAGAAAAGACAAAAAGACAAAAAAAAAAAAAAATTGTAAAAGTTAGTATATACTTACTTTAAGGCTTTGCATATGTATTCACATATTTTGTTTTTCTTTTTTGATGTGGTCTGCGTGTGCCCTCCTAACTTCGTATCTTGACCCTAAATCCTGACGTGATGGTACTAGGAGGTGGAGCCTTTTGGGAGGTGATGAGGTCATGAGGGTGAAGCCTCCACAAATGGAACATTATTAAAGAGGCTCCAGAGGGACCCTTAGCCCCTTCTGCCAGGCGAGGAGGCAGGGAGAAGTGGGCCCTCTGCAAGCGGACCATGCGGCATCCAGATCAGGACAGCCAGCCTCCAGAACTGTGAGCAATAAACTCCAGCGGCTCATAAACTACCCAGTTCATGGTCTTTCCTCACAGCCGCCTGAACGAAGACATCCCTGGAAACCTGTCCTCCTGGGAAAATTCTTCCAGGTGTGCCTCTCCTTGTACCTCTTTCCCTTTCCCCCCCTTTGCTCTGTCTCACGGCCTTGACCCACATTGGAATCTTGACCTTTGAAACACTTGAGCTCCAGACCCTTCACCAACCTGTTGAAAGGCAGCATGGTGGAGAGAGAAAGGCTGAGGGCCGTTGCCTCCTTCGTATTTCCTCACAGGAAGGAGGTTTAAGTTTAAAACTCTGTGAAAATACATTCCATCTTTTTAAATGATCACACTTAAAAAATAAAGGACAAATATGCAAAACTTGTTTTCTTCACTATGTAATAAAAAAGTAGTTTCCTTTGTCCTTAGACACTGACAGTCCTTACAGTATGATTGAAATGAACCCAGGGAGAAAAACACAATTTTCTTAAAGGTAGCAATTTACTATGCAATGGCATCATTTTATCATCTTACTTAATTGAAGGAAAAGCATTCTTTTTTTCTTATCCAAAGATTAACATATCTTTGAAATCACGGAGACCAATAAACTATTCATTTATCTTTACGGGGCTTTCTATTTTTGCAGTAATGATGGAAAGGTCAAATTTGTACATTCTGTATTGCTGGTGTGGAGAACACGCAGAGATGTCAATTGAAAAGATTTCTCCTGTCTGTTCCATTTCTAAGTACCAGGGATATTTACGACAAAAGCATATAGAAAAGCAAACATCTCATATGCTAGGCAACTGATGTGGTTAGCATTTGGTTGCAGTCTGGCAGCTGGGGGTGGAGAGGGGTTGTCGTAGGAAGTGCTGAAGGTGAGTTAATGTTGAGGTGAGGGCTCTCGCCTGGCAAGTAAGAGCTTCCAGCTTCAGCCGAAGTCCCTACTGAGGGCAATCACTTTTTATAAAATATATAAATGAAGTTAAATTTGGTTTCTAGTTATAACGTTGCTCTTTGTAAAAGTTCATAGCAAAAACAAATATATGCAGATATTTGATATCTTAGTAAAATCATTGACAGAAGACTCATCTCTCGAGCAATTATGAGATGGAATATCTTATTATCCATCTTCTTGTTATAAAGAGCCCTCGCTAGATTCTAAGGGCCGGTATTGTCATTTCTGATTTTACGGACAGATAAATGGAGACTGGGCTGGTTAAATAACTTTCTCAAACTCATGCACTTTAATAAGTGTCAGAGTTCCAAATTTAAACCTGGCTGTATCTACACCAAAGGTCCCTCTCTCTTCTTTAAGAAAGCTTTAGAAAGCATTTAAAAATCTAAAAATAGGAGTTCCCATCATGGAGCAGTGGTTAACAAATCCGACTAGGAACCATGAGGTTGTGGATTTGATCCCTGGCCTCGCTCAGTGGGTTAAGGATCCGGCATTGCCATGAGCTGTGGTGTAGGTCGCAGACATGGCTCGGAGCCTGCGTTGCTGTGGCTCTGGCATAGGCTGGTGGCTACAGCTCCGATTCGACCCCTAGCCTGGGAACCTCCATATGCCGCGAGAGCGACCCAAGAAAGTGACAAAAAGACCACACACACAAAAAAAAAGTCTAAAAATAAACTTTTATAATACCAGATTCTGACCATCACAAAGGGGTGAAGATCATCTAAGTGGCCATAGCTCCTTCATTCCTGGAAACTTCTTGCACCCAAACCTGACACACAATAGTCAAAAAAGCAGTTGTTACTTATAAAAATGACAATTGTCCAGAGAAGTGTTTTGAACCACTGCTGAGTCACGGGAGGAGGATTTAGGGAGACAGGATCATAACCATGAAGGTAAACCACGGTAATGCCAGATCCTTAACCCCCTCAGTGAGGTTAGAGATGGAACGTGCATCTTCATGGACACTATGTCAGGGTCTTAACCTGCTAGACTAAAATGGGAACTCCATCAATAGGAATCGTTTTAAAGAAAAAGGCAAACAAACAATTTCTGAAAGAATCATCTGGAAGAAGGGGGAAAAAAAGCTTAAAAATACACTTATGTAATAAAGTATGTTGCAACAATCAAGATCTTTGCAGAATAATGACACACTTGAATTAATTAAAGAGATTTCATGAAGGGACCAATTACAGAGCTCTCGACATAGACACGGGTAAGGCGTGGTGGTGGTGGGCGCCAAGCCAGCACCCCCGGCGAGCTGCGTCCCTCCCTGGGCTGAAGGAGCATGAAGGACAGAGAGCAGCTGTGGAAACTGGACAGGCTCTGGTCTCAGGGGAGACCACTGCGGGCAGGGGCCTGGAGGTCTGCGTCCCACCTCATTCTCCTTCTGCGACTCAGCTCCCCCTGGGTCTCCGTTGTCCAAACAGACCGAGGAAGCCAGACAGCAAACCAGCCTGGGAGATGAAGCCCATGGAGCTCAGTGTGGGGCGCTGAGAGGAGGGGAGGCGTCCAGCATACTTGTGGGGGGTCAAAGGCACAGTGTTTAGAGGTCCCCACAAGCGTCTTGGAGAGATGGAGGTGAGATAAAAGTACTGCATTGCAATTTCCACCGGCACGCCATAATTCTGAGTTATTCTATGTAATTACATGAGAACATCGTAGCGTTTAAAGTGAGCAGATTCGATTATCATGCAAAGAAAACCATTTCAGAGAAAAAGCATTCTAAAAGCTTGGACTCAAAAAATTTTTTTCATAATCATATTAAAACTCACGTAAATAATAAACTCTAGTAATGCAACTGCTAATTGGTTAAATGGAGATTTGGGGGGAGTTAATGAATGCTAAAGCAAAGAACAGAATACATTAAATGAAAATTAAGCCATTTCAGTTAAATATCCTTAAGAAGATTTGTTTTGTAACTGTTAATCTTTTCTAGATTAGCCTATGCTTTGAAGGCATTTCAAGCCAGAAATTCATTCATTAATTTAAGCATCTGATTAGCACCTACTTATGTTACAGGGATTACATTAGACCTTTACACTACAAATCAGTCCGAAGTGGGCACAGATTTGTCAGAAATGAATGCTGCCCTTCTTGAACTCACATGGAGATATTTCTGCCAGTTTTTTGTATTAGAAACAAATCACATATTGCTGAAATTTATTAAATATTAATGTTGGAAGTGATGTCTTCATAAGTGTCCATGAATCCATCAGAAAATATTACTGTATCCAGTGGTAAATTGACTGACTCAATTCTTTTACGATAAATAGTACAAAGAAGTTTTTTTACAATAATGATTCCCTGAAAAGGAAGGTCATAAAGATCGTCTCTAAATGTTATTGATTTTTTAATCAACTTCAAAATCAACATGGAATATTTTATTAACATTAAATCACTATAAGTAATGCATGTTTGACAGGATATTAAAATAGAAACACTGAGATAAGTTCAGTGAACTCTCACAGGATTTTAGGTAGCAAATAATTATTTCTGAAATTACAACCATTCCAACACCTTGATGCAGACTACTAAGTTTCATGATTATCATGTACGTAAGTAATAAGATTGGCTTTACTTATTGCAAAATTCAGGAGCGACATCATTTTCTTAATGTTGCAGTGAAATAAAGACTAAATATGCTTTTAAATTCTTATGCAATATTGCTTCCAGGTCATGAGAAACTCAGTGAAGAAAGGATATTCTTCTTAAAGGCATACAGAATAGAAGACTTTACCTCCAGGAAAACATCATGGCATGGAAAAAATTCTTCGGATTCGTAAGTTTTATCCTTATAGTTATCCTTATTTACATGAAATGTTATCTGGAAAAGCATAGGAACTCTCAGTCTGTGGTTCCAAAACCAGACCAATGGTATGTATTGACTGTCTCTGAGTCAGTGTCTCAGAAGCCACTGGGGTGGCTTTAGAGGAAGCACCTTTAGTTAAGGGGCAGGTGCAGGCAGGAGGATGGGAACAAATTAGGGAAGTTGTAGCATCCAGAGGCTCACAGCCCGAGGAAAGCATCATCACAGCCATTGCCACCAGGCGAAGAGGTGGACTTTCTACCAGAGCTGTAAAGAGAGATACACTTGCTGTGACAGCAGGACTTTGCTGAAGGGAAAAAGCAGCCAGAAATATTCCAACACAGAGATCTTTCCACCCTCCTGTCTCCTGCTGTTGCTTCTTGTTGACCCAAATCACTCAAAGTCAGAGGGTGAAGCCCTCAGAGCACACCCCCGTGATTTAGAAGCAAGTGATGTGGGCACAAATGGAGAATAACCAGCAGAATAAGGAAAAAGGTCCAGCACATCCCTCTCTACAAAAGTGCTAATTAAAGTTAACAGGGATCTTTTTCCTTTTTTTGGCTGACAATTTAAAATATTATTTTCTTTGTTGTTTTTCTTACTGTTTTTGCTGTATGTTGGTGGTGAAGAGAACTGTATTTGGAAATGTGCAAAATACACACTTTTTAGTTTCAAAAGCAAATTTCAGGGAGTTCCCCTGTAGTGCATTGGGTTAAGAACCTGATTGCAGTGGTTCGGGTCATTGCAGAGATGTGGGTTCAATCCCTAGCCTGGTGCAGTGGGTTAAAAGTATCTGGTGTAGGTTGCAGCTGTGCCTTAGGTTCAGTCTCTGGCCCAGGAACTGCCATATACTGTGGACGTGGCCTAAAAAAAAAACTCAGAGTACTTCACCAGCATAAAGGCAAGAAAAATTTATAAATGACTTCAATTTCAAAGTACCTTTGATTAACTAGTGTCAAGTACATTGACAGGCACACTACTTTCCATTAATGATTCTTTTTATTGTGTCTATTATGAAATGTTTCTAATTGACAGTACATATTTTCCAAACAATTCTTATTATTAGATTAGAAGCCTGATGCTAATCACATCTGGGTACAGGAGCAAAAAGTAATTAAATTTAATAATAATGAAAAGAACTTACAGTAATCCATCATGCCATTACTGTAGTGTGAGCAGTGAAGTTGAACAGGGGCCAAATTAGAAAATGAATCCATAAAAATGTGTCAATTATAGTAACCACAATAAAATTTCTGTCCCAGTTCAAGTGAATGTGAACCATGACCATCACCTTGAATCAAACTCCTCAGGACTCCCCCTGGTTCTAAATGTTAGATGGTTCCGAGTACACTTTGGACACAACAATTTTATGAAAACTTAATGAGAAGATCCATTCTGAAGCCATGGTAATAACCCCATCAGGTGATACAGCTCAATTATTGGAACTTGGCTCTATCTGAATAGCCATGACCAGATGTCAGTGATTTATTTAGTGTGTGATTCAGGTGTGATCTTCTTCCGAGCAGTTCTTGCACAAATAGGGCAATACAGAAAGTTGAGAGGTTCAAACCTAAGTTATTCTGATTTTCCCCACACTATATTCTTATCTATATATGAGGTTATGACCATTTAGATAACTAAAACATTGAAAGTGATCTTTAAGTTAAAAAACTACTCTCATCTAAAAACTACCTAACTTTTTTTTTTTTTTCCTTTTTGGCTATGCCTGCAACAAGCAAAAGTTCCCAGGTCAGAGATTGAACCCACACCGTAGTAACAACCCTGGCCACGGCCATGAAAACACTGGATCCTTAATATGCTGCACCACCATCAATCTTTTTTCAATTCAATGAATTTTATTACATTTATAGTTTTACAGCCATGATCACAACCTAATTTTAGAACATTTCCATCCCAAACCCCAGCCCATCCCTCCCCCTGCAGCCTGTCTCCTTTGGTAACCGTAAGTTTTTAAGGTCTGTAAGTCTCTTTCTGTTCTGCAAATAAGTTCACTGCATCCTTTTTTTTTTTTTTTTTTTTTTTTTTTTTTTTTTTTTTTTTAAGATTCCACATATAAGGGATAGCATATGATGTTTGTGTCTCACTGGTTGACTAACTTCACTTAGTGCCATAATTTCTAGGTCCATCCGTTGCTATCAATCTTATATCTTAGGAAAAGAAGGCTTTTCCTCCCTCCGGTCTCTAAGTTTCATGGGTTTGAATTGTTATTCAAACATGAGAGCTTAATTTAAACATATTTCTGTGTCTCTGACATCATAGTCATGGTGTGAAAATGTACTTATAGTCAAGTTCAAAAATGGGCGTGATAGTGGAGCTTGGGAGAGAGAAGAGAATCCAGTTGTGTACCTTGTCCAGTGGCCCTGGTGTCTGTAGCATGTGCTTCCTCTGACTCTAAGTTATAAGTTCCTTTTAACTTACTTGGAATTTGCCCTCAAAGCAAAGTACTAAATTAATCTTGTAGAATTCCCTGTTCAACTTCAAGTAAAATATATTAGTGAGGGACTAAATTAGGACTCTTAAATATTTAATTCATGGAGGGAGCAGAATCTATCAGAGAACTTGTTACTGGTCTGGAATTGGAAATACAGTGGGTTCCTTAGTACAGGAGCACAGACATGGATCTTGACTGAGGCTTGAGACCGCAGAAATATCTGTTCATCTCCACATATAACTTCCCTACTAACTGAATTATTTTCTAAGTATGCTACGAGTGTTACATCCTTCCAGGGTAGGTTTTAGGAAGAAAGAAGGGACGAGAATGCAAAGAAACCAGGCATCTCACCCTTAAAAGGAGAGGAATGCCACAGGTTTATAAAAGAAACTGTTTCTTTTACAGTTTCTACCAGATCTAGCCTAGAGAAGTCCCCAATCTTGGGTAGCAATTGAATCATCAATTAAGATCATTCAGAAACAAGGCAGATTTGCTGGTGCAGTGAAGGGTTATTTAAAAAGTAATAAAAATAGGAGTTCCCATTGTGGCTCAGCAAGTTAAAAACATGAGGATGCAGGCTCGATCCCTGGCCTTGCTCAGTGGGTTAAGGATCTGGTGTTGTGTGTCTATGGTGTACACTGGCAGCTATAGCTCTGATTTGACCCCTGGCCTGAGAACTTCCATATGCTGCAAGTGTGACCATAAAAAGATAAATTAAAAAATTAATAAAAATACACTATGAAAATTCTTTCATAGTTCTATACATATATGCCTATTTCTTATAAATTTAAATAATAAAATCTCTTTAAGATACCTGGTGGCACAACAGGTTAAGGGTCCGGCATTGTCATTGCTGTGGCTCAGGTTTAATTCCTGGCCTGGGGACTTCCGCATGCCATGGGTGTGGCCAAAAAATAAATAAAATAAAAGCTCTTGATTATTTATTCTCTTCTTCTATGACATGGAGTTATTTTTCTTGGACATGTATACATGGACTGGAAGGGTAAGAGTTTAAAATAGTAGCTTCTATTTTCTTGCATTCATCACATTCTTTTGTCTGCAGAAAAGACAGCGTATTTTCTGCCTTCCGTGACCTCAGAGTGGGGAGGATACGCCAGCAGCAGGGAAGTGAGCTGGGTTGGACCCACCAAGATTGCTGTGGGTCCCACGCCTGGGGAGAAAGATGACTCAGACTTGTCAGGCTGCTTTCAATTCAGTTTACTACCAAACTGGAGCCAACACCTGGTGTGAAGGACAAACCCAGGATTAGGAAGAGGCTACTTCGGCACAAAGGTGTTTCTGGGTTCAGAGGTCTGAGAAGCCTTCAGGAGATGAAGACTCTCCCAGGGAGAGGGACTCAGGACCCTGGACTCTTGCCTCAACTGTACTCCAGGCTGCAGGATGACAGGAGACTGCCCCCCATCACCTGCCCTGGTGTTCCCCAGAGGTTGTCAAAAACAGGGATTCTGGCCGGGCCAGCCCTACAAGCTTCCTAGTTCTTTCTTTACTACTTCGTATTAGTCTCACTACTGCTACCACCAGAAATGACATTCAGTAGCCTTGACATACAAAGAATAATATATGCATGTCAAGGCTACTGAATGATCTCTCTCTTCCTCTCTCATCTCTTCTGTTCTCTTCTCAGGGGAGAGAAGAGATGAGAGAGGAAGAGAGAGAGAGAGGAGAGAAGGAGAGAAAGGGAGAGAGGGAGAGAGGGAAGGAGATAGAGATAGAGAAAGAGGAGATAGATAAGAAGGAGGAGAAAGGGAAGAAAGAGAGAGAGAGAGAGAGAGATTGATAGATTCTAGGCTTACAGTCAGCACAGCTCACCAGGAATGAAAAATGACCCAGAGAAAATGCCCATGTCCAACATCTAAGCTGATAGAAACAAAGGGCCCTGGGTTTTAAGAATGGCAGGGATTGTGTACATCCGCACAGACCAAGCTGGCCCTTGAAGTCATGTGCTGGGGGATGTGGAGGTACCCAGAAACACAGCCCTGGCACAGCTTGGGGCTAGACCTCAGCACTGTGGCACAGAAGCCAATGGCAAGGTGGAGAAGATGCCGGTGAACAACAGATGTTAATTTTTACCTGCCCAGCAGAAGAGAGGCTTAAACTCGAAAAATAAAATTATGTTTCTTTAATCCTTAAGTTTGTGAACTGAGTTTCATATGTCTTATGCCCATGAACGATTTTCTGCATTTGTGGAGTTAATAGTTTTGACCTTGAGAATCAGTCAGCCCTTTTCCTTTTCTCCTCATTGACTTTTCAAGGTGCTTTTAATTTGATCTTATTGCCCAAAGTCCATACTGCCACACTTGAATTGCTGTTGACAACCAGGTAATTTAATCACAGCTCCTATTCTGCATTCAGTCCCAGGTATGAATCTGCACATGGTATGCTCATGTCTTATAATTAGTAAAACTTAAAGCAATGTATCATATTATCTTTTTATTTCTTTTGTAAAATCACATTCGATCCCCTTCTAAATGTCCTTAATAAATAAATAAATATCTTAGTGTTGTACATATTGGATTATTTTGAAAGCATTTCCATTAGGAGAGTACTGATTTGTTCAGGGAATGAGTGGAAAAAAGTGTGGAAATTGGAGCATTAGGCCTTATCAGTCATATTGTGCCATATTGGTAGAAATACTTTCTTTGGATTGTTACTTTTTACTGGCAAAAATAGTACTGTGTAAATGTCATCTTAAAAATACATTGCATGCATCAATGTCAAGGCTGTATGATTTTTTCCATATGGAAGAGAGTAAGTCTCATAAGAGTTATCTTCATTATAGATTCTCCAAGATGACTTGCAGCTGTCTGTGTGGACTTTAAAAACTGAGCACAACTGAACATAAATTATTTGAAATACATTTGTTGGCAATTATACTGTAGAATCCTTGACTTGATTGCAACAATTGCTTTTTAAGCTACTTGGAAATGTTTATTCCTTAAAAGGAGTAATAAAACTCTCAAAAATTCATCTACAATTTTAAATAGAAATAAACAAATATGTATATATGTGGGGTGTGTGTGTGTTTACAGAAAATATAAGGTCAGGATGATTCCAGGGATGGATTATCATTTTAATATTTAATATGTTGTGAGATTATCATATCCCTTTCATGATCAAAATAATATTTTCTCTATTCTTTTCTCGAACAAAATACAATACCATCTGTAGTTTGAGTGTTTGGAACTCAGAAAATAAATGTGAAATCACAATGGTAAAGGGCCTCAAATTTTCGTGTGTTATAAAACTAGTAAGTTGCTATATAGAAACAAAATTAAAATATTTGGACCCACTGAATTAACAGGAAAATATCTAATATTTAACTGTTCTTGAGACGAACCCAAAAACCTGTATAAATTAAATTGCATGCGATGTATGGATATCTGTGCACGGAATTAACTTGTAAAATTACCACTGATGAGGGTGATTTCTGTGGAGGGGATGGGATGACTATGCTTTAAACCAAAGATGAAGGATGAGTGTGTGTCTGTGTGTCTGTGTGTGAGGAATGGGAGGGCTAATGCTTTTCACCAAGAATGTGTGTGTGTGTTTCTGTGTGTTTCTGTGTATGTGTCTGGGTTTCTATGTGTGTATGTATGTCTGTGTGTTTGTATCTGTGTGTGTCTTTACATGTGTGTCTGTGTGGATGTGTATGTCTACGTATGTATACGTGTGTATGTGTGTATCTGCGTGTGTCTGCATGTCTATGTATGTCTCTGTATGTGTGTCTGTGTGTCTATGTATAACTGTGTGTGTCTGTGTGTGCACCTGGGTTGTTTGTGTCCAAAACTTACTGTTATGGATTTTGGCAGGATTGTTCTATCTTAAAAAATCATCTCCCTCTGGACCCACAAGTTTATTTATATCTGTCAACCAATTTGTCTCAAATTTTGGTTTAGAAAAACGGTGGGTCCTGGCACATAACCTCCAGGTACTATGTGAGCCAGCCTCTCCTATTGTGGCCCGTCCGGTTAACACCCAGCATACAAATGAGACAGCACACGTCCCACAGTGAGGACTGTCACCGCGCAGACACGGAGGGTCGGATAAGTGCTTGCAGCCTGCGTTGGTAGCCCAGGCTGACTGGGGAGAGAGCAGGGAATCGATCACCACGCAGGAGACAATTTGGATTTAATCCCAACCCGGACGAGCTAATGGGGTGTCACTTGGAGCCAGGTCGTAGGAAGAATTTTAATCCCACAGCACTTACAGGAAGCACACGATTTGTGTTTTGATTTTTAAATAGAACACTTTTAGCAACAGATTTCAAAGTAGCACAGTGGCAATACGGTGGTTTTGTCACTTTGAAAAACAGTCCTATTTAACGATGAACACAAATTCCTAGGTAAACAAAGCCCACTTAAGATAAAGCTAATGAGGCATTTAGCGAAGAAAGGAATACGTGAAAATTAGAGTCAGAAAGAAAAAGTCTTTTATTCTTGGAGTTTAGGATGCACAGAACAGAGGAGTAGCTTCCTAAGTGCCTTCCATTATCATCCATTCCTATTGTGTGTGAGCTCAGACGCATCACGTGCCTCCGAGGAAATTATTGGTGGAAACGTAGAAACAAATGGGATATCATCATCTCCCTTGAAAAATTATATCCAGGATAGATACATACAGCTCAGAAAATAGGTTTCATTGAAACATGAATGTTACTCTCAATCCTTAAAAGAAATGCTTCTATTCCTTAAGAAACTTTTCGTTTCTGGGAAGTATAAGAGCACATCTACAAGAAGATAAATAATTGTCAGCAGAGCTTTAAAAATGACCCTGCTTTATTTTTCAAAGCATCTCCTTAAGATGCAGAGCAGGGCCATCGAGCCAACTCTGAGATCTAAAATAAAAAAAAAGTTAGAATCATCTTTATTTAAGCTTTGCAGGCAAGAAACAAACATCATGCATATGTATGAAGTGCTACCAAGCAAAAAGGTGTGATGTCTGGAGACGGTAAAAATAAAGTTTTGACCCCTTTATGCCATAACTCCATAACCAAGCTCCAGGCCTGAATTGGCCCCTTGGACTAATTAGGAGAAAAATAGTCTGGAATAGCACGTAAAGGCACACTCTTTCCTCAGAGCCAAAGTCACTGAAACAGCCCATTTGTGCTCACTGTGGAACAGTTGCTTAAAAACTGACTTGCAAAATTTCCCCAGATGGAAAAATAAAACACTCACGTGGCTTTAAATATCAGTGGGACCTTCCCATTTCTTTAGATTTCAAACAAATGTACCCTGTGTATCTAAAGGCCAGACATGTAAACGTTAAATGTTCCTGCCAGCGAGAGTGAAGAGAAAAGGCCAGGGTGACTACTCTGCTGTTCTTATGTTCATCCCTTTTATTTATATTTTTTGCAAGGCCGCTAAACTGTTTCATTTGTTTACCATGTATCATGATCAGTGTCCCCATAACGTAAGTCTGAAGGAGGCCAAATCTTTTTTTGTTTGTTTGTTTTTTTGCTATTTTTTTGGGCCACTCCCGTGGCATATGGAGGTTCCCAGGCTAGGGGTCGAATCGGAGCTGTAGCCGCCAGCCTACTCCACAGCCACAGCAACGCGGGATCCGAGCCGCGTCTGCAACCCACACCACAGCTCATGGCAACGCCGGATCGTTAACCCACTGAGCAGGGGCAGGGATCGAACCCACAACCTCATGGTTCCTAGTCGGATTCGTTAACTGCTGCACCACGACGGGAACTCCAGGAGGCCAAATCTTAATATGCTCGGAGGTAGTTTACGTCTGAGTTTGTCTGAGAGCTTTTGTATTGAGATATGGTTTATGGATGAGGAATCGATTATTCACTATATATAAAAAAGTTTCCATAGGCTATTAAACCCAAATAATGCACACAAGAGCCCTTTTAATATTAAATTTCACTTTATAAAGAGCATTGTTACTACAAAATGTGGCTTTGGAGCAAACAAAATTAATTTAAACATCAATATATCTTCCAATAATGGTAGATAGACTGACTTGAAAAGTACTCAGACAAATGTTGTTTATAAATAAATAATCTTAGGTGGAAAACTCGTATAAATTGTTTGCCAAAGGAAGGATGACTTAGCAAGTGCCCCACATTTACAGATTTGGTGTAATTTTCTCCCTTTTTGCCTTACAGACATCCTTTGAAGTAGAGATTAGAGCTCATGTTTTAGAAATTATAGGTTTTCTGATTCTCAAACCTGAAGAATCTTTTGCAGACTCAACAAGAGGAAACAGGATGCACAGAATGGTCTTAGGACAGTAACACAGAGAATGTCTCATTTAGTAATAAATAGTACACATAGCTCACAAACATATTTTAAGACCCTTAATAACGTTTGTAAGTGCAGATACTTACTCTGTTTATCAGGGCAGGTCAGTCCCAGACAACTAATTTTGTCCTTTAATGTCTTAAATCGATCCTAGGTCTACAGGCGCAGCCTCGTTCTGGGCACAGTATCCTCCTGATGATTCCTTGAACCTGCCAAGCCTCCTGCTTCTCTGCCCACGCTGTTTCTTCCGCTGGGTCAGACATTCTTTCAGCAGATCCACAGGGCTTACCCACAGTTACTCACAGCCCCACTCATCCCCTCCTGCTGCCTAAACTTACTTTTATATTCTCCTGATCGCCCTATAACTGCCCACCCCAAATCACACATACTTGTTTATGTTCAAAATTTGCCTGTTTCTCTCAAAAACATTATGTTTTCCACTATATTCTCTAAGCCTAGAAGTGTCAGGTTCACAACAGCAGCTCAAAAAAAATTGTAATAAAGGAATGAATTTCAATAGCTATTTCTTTTTGTTTTTCTTTTCTGTTACAGTTTATCACAGTGTACTGAATAGAGTCCCTTGTTGTTTACTGAGTCTATATACAATAATTCATATTTGCTAATCCCAAACTCCAATCCTGTCCTCCCCTACACCTCTTCCCTCTTGGGAACCACAAATCTGTTCTCTTTATCAGTTAAGTCTGTTTCCGTTTTGTAAATAAGTTCATTTGTGTCATATTTTTGATTCCACATATGTGATATCATAACATATGATGTTTGTCTTTCTCTTTCTGATTTACTTCACCTAGTATGAGAATCTCCAGTCCCATGCATGTTGCTGCAGATGGCATCATTTCATTCTTTTTTATGGCTGAGTAATATTCCGTTGTGTGCATATACATATCTTCATTATCCTTTCCTCTGCTGAAGGATGTTGGTTTACTTCCATGTCTTGACTAGTGTGAACAGTGCTGGTGTGAATGCTGGGATGTGTGGTGTCTCTTGTTGAATTCCAGTTTTGTCCAGGTACATGCCCAGGAGTGGAATTGCTTCAGTGGTTATTTCTTAGTGCACAAGACACTTTCACACTCACAGGAAAACAAACTCCTCTGTAGTCAGAATTGCTCCTCTTATTAGTTCTAGCTGAAAAGTTAATTTGCCTATCTCTTTGCATTTTTTGTGTTTCCATTTTTTTCCAGATTACATGTGATATAAAACAATGAGTTTTCTTTTTAGACCAATTTTAAAACTATCTAGTTCTTAAAACAGAAAAGAGGTTAAATGGACCAGCGACTATTGGAAAAGTTAAGCTTTACTATTCATCCACAAAAGTGCAGTAATAAACTCGTGTTTCTGTCTGTAAAATGAAAAGGAGGATAATATAACTTGATCTACCTCAGCAAGATATTTTGCATATTACAAACATGTAACAGTCCATTGAGATATACAGTCTTGTCAAAATATTCTAGATAATAACATTAATTCACTTTTTTTTTTTGGTCATTGAGCTATAGTGAGCAACAGACATCTTTTTCATCTTAATTATTGCATTGTCTAAGTTTTTCGTTTTTTTAATAACATGTACTATTTTGTTTTTAGTCTGCTCTAGCTTGATAGCTAGAATAAGGGGACATTCTTCATGGAAGGAACAGAAAATAAGTGGACAATTATTAATGTGCTCAGCATCTTCCTGCCTTTGGCGGAGCTTTTACACCGTCTCCTCATCCTTGGCCCTCCACCCCTGATGAATCTTTGCACTGGGTGAGGCCTCACCGCAAGATTCGTTTCCCGCTGCAGCTCCTGATACTGGCTGTCACTCTTGACAGCTCCCTTTGTCAAACGAGGGAGGAAGTCTATCCAGAGATTGGAATCACTTCTCTCTCCACTCCTCTTCCAGTCACAAAGGCAATTCAAAGTCTGGCCCCAGAAAGATGAAAAAAGTGACTATCTTGTCTTCATTTCTGCATTGCCAATATACTTATCACATCCATCGCTCAGTATATCTACATTTAAGGAACAAACGATGGAATGAATGGGTACCTAACAGTGATTCCCTTTGTAGATTTGATGCTGTCTACTTATTGAATTGTGTGATGTGGTTTGATGTTATATGCACATGTGTTAAGAGAAAAATTCTAAGTGGAAAGTAGAAGCTATAACAGATTCCTAAACAATGGAGCAGTTTATTGTTGAATAGAGGACTTTTCGGTGGCTTTAGATTACACCATGGGGAGCACTCCACTGAATAGGCTGTTTGCTGGTCTCATGGCAACGTCCATACTCAAAACTCTATTATGATTATGTTTTAAAACTAGATTATTATTGTTTCCAACCTTGTCAACACACAAATATATTTTTGCATAGATTTCTTTTTAGCTGACATATTCCTTCCTGCCCTTTCCAATTTACTAGGCAAAATACAAAGCCATATTTATATATTTACTTTTTCTTTGTAGGGCCACATCTGTGGCATGTGGAAGTTCCAGCCTACGCCACAGCCACAGCAACACCAGATCCCAGCCGCATCTGCGGAAATGCCAGAGCTTGCAGTAACGCTGTATCCTTAACCCACTGAGCAAGGCCAGGGATCCAGCGCGCATCCTCACAGACACCAGGTCAGGTTCTTAACACGCTGAGCCACAATGGGAATTCTTAAGCCATATTTATTAACATTTAATTCTTCCCCACTTGGGCAAAGTAAAGTAAGAAGGAAAAGCCATATCATTCATCTGCAGAGAGAGTTAGTAGCAAAAGAATCCAAATGGAAGAAAATGGAGAACCATTTAATGTCTTACAAAGTATTAAAATTTTCTGTTGGTGCGTTTGTTTCAATGTTAGTTTAGGAGTACCGCCTAACAGTCAAGCATCAACTCTCCCACTGACGGCTGTCCGTGTTCCACACTGGAATCCCATGAATTTGAGTCAGTTATTTTACCTCAGCTTATTTTCCTGTCATTGGGTTTATAACCAGGTAGTTTATCCTAAGGGATAATTCCTGTTGAGTATTGAGAATATTATCTACATGTAATACACATTCAATAGCAATTTAGAAGTATTAATAAAATAACTATTATCCATTAGAGTTGAAATCTCTAGGCCTTGAGTGGAGAAGAGTACATTATTTCTAAGAAAACAGCAATGATTGATTGTTATGCTCTGACCAAGGGTAATGCCCAAAGCACACGACAAGTGGGATTTGCACTAACGGTGCCTTTGGTCTGTAGTCGGGGATGCATTTAAATGCTGGCTGGAAAACATAAATCTCAGATAAGAGGGGCCCATTGCAGCAATTTCTTGCAACCACAAGCTTAGTGTAGTTTTGGCGCAGGTTCTTGGCAATCATTTCCACCTTGTATGATTTTCCAATCCCACTGGCCCAAATGCATACATCTTCAACTCTATACTACCAATATATTCTTTAGAAGAGTCTCTTATCTCGAGGTTTTCCCAGCAAATCTACTTTTTGCTCATTAATTTGCAAATTAATTTTCAGAAACCACTGTTTTGGTAGTGTCACTCTTGGGCCTCAAAAACCTTCATTGATTTCTCCACTGCCTCCAGTTCTTTAACCTCCCTCAAAAAGCCCTAGATTAGACCCAATTTCCATTTCTAATCGTAGCCCTTATTACCCTGTACAAACTACATTGCAGTGAATGTAAACGGCTCCAGATATTACATTTCATCTCATGTGACACTACACACTGTATTTGGTCCTTTAGATTATGTGTCCTGTACATTCTGTGAATAGGATGATACATTTAGTAAATATTTGAATTCCATGAAATACCTAATAGAGTTCTTTGTATTAAATATATCCTCAATCAATATTTTTGACACAGCGGTAGGACCATTTGTCAATATTCAAACTCAGGTTGGGAGGCCCCTCACAGAGATTATAACCACTTTAGACAAAAATAAGTCACCCCACACCCTTCGCTTTTCCCCATCTTCAAGGCTCTTGGGAATCATTTTTCCTAAATACATTTTTATGTCTAATTTCTCTTTTTCTTCATCTCCTTGGTCTTATCAAAGGCCGCATCCTCCTTTGTCTGGATCATTTCAAGAGTGTTCTTACTGGTCTCCCTTCTTCTAGATCTGCCTGTTGTATATAGTCCACCTTGCTCACAGCTTCCAGAACAATTGTACCCAAGCTCAACTCAGTGAATATTCTGCAATGGTTTCTTGCCGCATGTAACATAAAATCAAACTCTTTCACTGGACACCCAAGGCTCATAGGTTCTGGCCTTACCCTCCTCCGTCTCTTATATTCTGTCTTTCTGTTATATGGAACTACTTAATCGGTGCAGTTTAGCAATACTACATTATTTCATGAGGACTTATCTTTGCCCATAGGGCAGTCAGACCCTAGGGTCACCCCCAATAATTTCCAACCCCTGGTGGCCACAGCTTTGTATAATTCCTATTCCTGGAGTATGGTTAGAAACTGCGATTGGCTTCTAATCAACAGAATATGGCAGAAGTGTTTAGATATCCCTCCTGTGATAAAGTTACATTCTATAGGAAAATAGAGGGATTTTGCAGATGTAGTTAAAGCCTCGTGTCATTTGGTTTCGAGTCAGTAAAAAGGGAGACTATCTTGGGTGGGCCTGACTTAATCAGCTGAAGGCCCTTTAAATTCAGAGACTCCCTGGCTGGCCTTGCAGAGGCCAACATCCATGTTGGAAATACCATGGAGAGAGCTGCCTCAAAGGGAGCTGGGTGTGGCCTCCAGCCTCCAGGCTCCAGCCAGTGAAGAGACAGGCAGCAGCCATCCAGCTACGAGAATACTAATCCTGCCAATGGAATAGTGTGCCAAATGGGCTTCAAGCCAATTCTTCCCTAACTGCTCCTCCATATGAGAATGGAGACCCAGGCAACATCCTAACTCAGCTACATGTGCCCAGCTCCTGACACAGGGGTGCTATGGGAAAATAAATGTGTGTCGTTTTGAACCGCTAAGTAGGTAGTACACCCTGATTGACACATAAGGGCCATAAAAGTAGCCTCAACAAGTTAAAGAATTAGGAACAGAAATCAATGAAGCTAGAAATTTCTTTAGGAAAAAGAAAACAATTAATTCTCCTTATTATCAATTACTTTCTTTAAAGCAAGTGTTGAATAAGTGAATACTGAACCACTGTTTCTAAAGAAATATATTTATACATATCTCAAATAAATTAGACTCTTAAATACTAACAATACTTAATATTTTCTATTTTCTTTCTTTGGTAGAAAAGAAAAGGAATATTAAGTGATTTGTCTGGGGCTTCCCACGAACAGGTACCAGAACCGGGATCTGAACTTGGTACAACTGGCCCCAGAAGGAGAGCTTGTTGCACTGCACCTGTCCACTCCTCCCTCCTATCCTCTGGGCATCTCCATGTAAAATCCAAGATGAGAAGGCAGTGTGTTCCCTTGTTCCACCTTAACTGCCTGGGACTGTGCATCAGGTCACTCAAGCTTTTCAGTATTCTGTGCAAGTCTGCTAATCACCAGTAAAGTGACAGGGGTATTGACTTTGGAGGTACAAATGAATTTTAGTGAATAGGAAAATTTTCAAATACAGAATCCATAAATAATTAAGATGGACTGTAGCTGTAACTAGAAAATCTTCATAAATATAGAAATTAAGTAATATACTTCTGAAAATTCAGTGGGTCAAAAAGAGATCACAATGGAAATCAAATAATAATTTTACACCATAATAATAGGCAAAGAGCATATCAAAACTTGTAGGATGAAGCTAAGTCAGAACTTAGAGGAAAATTAACTGCATTCAAAGGCATAGGTTAGGAAGGAAGAAGAAAGAAGTCTGTGGTAAAGAAAATAACTAAAGTCACTAAATTGATCAAATATATGATAAATCATTAAAAGAAAAACATCTGTGTTTGTTTTTGTTTTTTGTTTTTGTTTTTGTTTTTTGTTTTGGAAAGGACCGACCAAACTGATAGAGTTTTGGTGAGTTTTATCAATTTGGTAAGAAAAAAAATGGAAGGAAGGCATATTTTATTAATATCAGGAATGAAAAAGAGGTATCGCTTGAGACCCTATAGACATTGGTTTATTTTCAAATTATGACAAACTTTGTAATACCAGTGAATAACTTTATAGTAATAAATAGGAAATAGTATATGAAATAAATATATTCTAGAGAAAAATATCTAGAAAAATAAAATTATTTGAGAAGAAAAATTGAATATCTGAGTAATTTTTTTCCTTACATAGTAAAGAAATTGAATCTATAATTTAAAGTCTTTCCATAAAGAACATTCTGGTTCTGGTTTTCTTCACTGCTGAATTCTTCCAAACAATGTAGGAAAAAATAACACACACAAACACACACACACGTTTCTGGATATTATTAGAAAAAGAGAGAACACTTATTTTTTTTTTTTTTTTTGTCTTTTTGCTATTTCTTGGGCCGCTCCCGCGGCATATGGAGGTTCCCAGGCTAGAGGTCCAATCGGAGCTGTAGCCACCGGCCTATGCCAGGGCCACAGCAACGCAGGATCCGAGCCACGTCTGCAACCTACACCACAGCTCACGGCAACGCCGGATCGTTAACCCACTGAGCAAGGGCAGGGACCGAACCCGCAACCTCATGGTTCCTAGTCGGATTCGTTAACCACTGCGCCACGACGGGAACTCCGAGAGAACACTTTTTAACTCACTTTATGAACCAGCAGAAAACATGATAACAAACCCTAACAAGAATATTATTAAAAAAGAAATACAGGAGTTCCCATTGTGGCTCAGAGGAAATGAATCTGACTATAGGAACCGTGAGGTTGTAGGTTTGATCCGTGGCCTTGCTCGATGGGTTAAGGATCCAGTGTTGCCTTGAGCTGTGGCATAGGGCAGATGCAGCTGAGATCCTGCGTTTCTGTGGTTGTGGCATAGGCCAGCAGGTACAGCTCTGATAAACCCCTAGCCTGGGAACATCCATATGCTGCAAGTGCAGACCTAAAAAAAAAAAAAAAAAAAAAAAAAAAAGAAAAGAAAAAAAAGAAATACAAGTCAATGTTTTTCATGAAACTGACACACAATGATATGAACATTTGATTTATGAAAAGATGTCAGTGCAGAGAAGTTGAGAAAGATGACCTTTTCAAATAACTTGTGCTGGGTCAATTGGATATACATGTGGAAATGAATCTGACTCCTGCCTTAAAACATTCAGCACTGTATGGATAGAAGTTCTAGATAATGCAAAAGAATTCTTACATTACCTTGGGGTAGGCAAACAATTTCTTTACATAAATATGAAAAACTGCAACTATAATTTAAGGAAAAGATTGGTACTTTAAAATTAAGAACTTCATTTCTCTACAGACACCATTAAGAAAGTGAAAACGCACAGAGTTGCAGATGTTGAGAACACAAACCTGAAAATGAGCACATCCCGAATGTACTCAGAAATATTCCAAAGAATGAGAACAATAGAGACAATTCAATAGGAAAATGGGCAAGAATCTTGAACAGGCACTTGATAGGTGAAGAGAT
Source organism: Sus scrofa (assembly GCF_054392235.1). NCBI lineage: Eukaryota > Metazoa > Chordata > Mammalia > Artiodactyla > Suidae > Sus > Sus scrofa. Next base: position 36,559,407 of record NC_139389.1, on the reverse strand, counting down.
TAGAAGACCGAGAACATGAAAAAATTCTCGACCTCATTGGTCATTACAGAAAGGCTAATGAAAAGCGTTGTAAGCCACCATTATATACACCTTCCACCAAAGGTAAGATGGCCAAGACAGTGCTGTTAGAACCAAGTATTGGCGATATTGTCATAATGGAGAATTTACTAGATGCTCCTGGGAGTTATACTCAATCCCTTTGGAAGCTGTCTGGCAGCATCTTGTATAACCTCTGAGATTCAGCTCCTGGGTACACACGATTGGAAGATGTGAAACAGAATTCTAATAGCAGCACTGTTTGTAAAAACTCCAATATACATCAAAAGATAAATTAAATGGATAAATAAGATAGACAGATGGATAAAGCAGAGGCTATTCATGATGGCATATGACACAAAACAATGAGAAAGAATGAACAACTTCATGTGAACCACGTGGAGCAATCTCACAAAAATAATGAAAGAAGACTAAGAAAAAAGCATACCCATTGCAAAGTATTAAAAAGCTAAGAAACAGGAGTTCCCATTGCGACTCAGTGGGTTAAGGACCTGACATCGCCTCCGTGAGATGGGGGGTTCAATCCCTGGCCTCCCTCAGTTGGTTAAGGGTCTGTCATTGCTGCAAGCGCAGCATAGGTCACAGATGTGGCTCAGATCCGGTGTTGCTGTGGCTGTGGTGTAGGCTGGCAGCTGCAGCTCTGATTTGACCCCTAGCCCAGGAACTTTCATATGCTACAGGTGTGGCCATAAAAAGAAAAAAAGAAAAGAAAAGCTGAGAAACAGTAAAGCCATTCTAAGCCATTTGGTGCTAAGTGAAATTTGAATTGGGAGGGAACACGAAGGCTGGCACTGTGGCTTGTATGGTCCTGTTTCTTGACTCGTGAATTTGCTACATTGGGGACTTCATGGGAACTGATTGAACCGTTCACTTATGGTTTGCTTACTTTTATATAACTGTTATAATTCAATGAACAACTTTAAACAACTTTAAAATACTGTTTTTATTTAAATTATTCAAAAATAATAATGCAATCTGAGAATATACAATAATTTTAGAAAAGAAACTTTAGAAATCACCCTTCTGGGGCTCTAGTTTACGTTAGAATATCTCTAATTCAGTATTTGGACTTATACAATGGGGAAAGTTTAGTTATTTACATAAGTAATTCAGAAAAAAGTCAACATAAATATTATAATATCTAATTTCAGCCTGCTAGTCTGGAAAATTAATTTTATAATTAAAATTTTAAATGTTATTACAGAAATGGACTGCTAGAGCTGATTTTGCTTTGGGAATCATACTGAGTACATTTTAATAAAGTAGAATAAATTTTCTGTCACTTTTCAAAATTAGCTGACCTTAATTTTGCATATTGTTAATTATAACTATGAATTACCTGAAAAAGTCTTCTCTTATCTAGTATTTTCCATAGACTCTTGGTAATGAAACCCATATTAATGTAAATGCATTTTTAAATAATTACTTTCTGAAATTTGCTCTGAGGTTAGAGATTTGTTTACTATGGACAAAAAGAAAATAAAACTACTGAAGTTGCCTCTGTAGAATGAAATCAGTGATAATACTTCTGTTTTATACTCTATCCTGTGGCTTAGGTGCTGAAGAATCAAGTGACTCTAATGATGAAACTTCAAAATATTGCTACTCTATTAGCAAGACATTTAGTCATTTCTCATCAAAACAGTATAATCCTTACAACTGTCACACACTAACAAAAGGATCAAAGGAATACTCATAACCATGTAGTGTTCATTGTGTGCGGTTACTTTATAATAGGTAGCTTACCAGTGATTTATTATAGAAAGATACAGTTACCAATTATATTTTATACATTTCATTGTAATAATGAGCTCCATTTGGATACTCAATAGCTAACCCTGAAAAGATTTGCATCAAGGATGTCAAAAGATATCACCTCTTCATATACCTAATGACCTTTCTCTCTGACACACACACACACACACACACACACACATTTTTCCACCTCTTTAGGTCTTAGCAGATCTTTTAGATGGGAATAAAGTGAGGAGACAGGCAAAGGATATGCAATAAATATTGTATGTATTGAAGGAAATACGCAAGTAATGAACAGACCCCAATCTAATCATTTTTTTATCGATAAGACAGCCACTCTGGGATACACATATTTTTAATCTTTGCAGATTTAACAGTACACATTCAAAAGGAAAACCAGCATTCACAATCATAGCAAAGCTTTGTTTATATAACATTTTATAGCGTGTAAGTCTCTTTCATAGGCTTAATCTCATCATATCCTTATAACAATCCCACGCACTTGTCAGGGCAGTTCTACAAATGAGTAAATGACACCTCTGAGAATATAAAGGAAAACCCAAAGTCATATAAACTGGTAAATGTAAATTGTTAGATAGAATCTTTTAATAACCAAATCAATGTTTTCTCAATACACTGCTTACATTCTGAATTTTTATTGCAAAATATGCCAAGAAGAGTTACAATAATAAACATTCTTTCTGCTCACAAGCATAAAATTCACTTCGAATGTCTTCGGTGAACAACAGCTCAGCATTCTTTGGTTCTAAATTTCATGCTGCTTTCAAAACTCCTTTATACCATCTTCATCTTCTCAACTTTACAGATGCATAGATGTTGACAACTGGACCTTGGAAAACTTTTTAATTAATTGAAACAGAATATTGAATAGCTGATAAACTACTTAGAAACAGTTTTTACAAGATTTAAATAATATAACCAGTTGATAAAAATGAGACATTCAGTTCTTCCAAAGATTGGCTCTTGAGAAATATCAATATATAAAAACTGGGAGTAGCAAACCAGATGAATAGGTTATTGCTTCCACAAAAAGAAAAGGATTCTTTGTTTTAGGAAGTATAAACGTGCAGAGATTCCGTCAATGGCAAACATTTTAAACATAAAATAATTACACAAAAAATCAGTTCCTAAGTTGCTATTCAGTGGAGTATCTGTGCAAAAGATAGTGAACTATGTAACAGCCACGAGATTCTGGTTATAAAAGCCCATTAGTAACCTTACCCAAGGTCAAATGGGTACTTGAAACTGAATTGGAACCAGAGCTGAGGTGTAACTCTTCATCAGTTATTGATTTTTCCTCCGCTGCTACAAAGAGGATGACCACAACTGTCTCATGCCTAGAGCAGTCTAGAGAAAGGTGTTGGGCATGTAAGTTCTGGAGACGGAAAGTCTTATTTTCAAAATTTGTTAGCAATGTGAACTTGGGCAAGTTTATTAAGCTCTCTGAGTTTCAGTTTCCCACCATCCAAAAAGTAGGAATAATAATAAAACTCATCTTAAAGGGATGTGGGAAAGTAAACACAAGAAAAGGCGTTCTCACAGTACTGGTCATGTAGTAAGTACTCAATATCTAAGAGTTATTATTACCACCACTGTTGTTAGTGGTATTTCTGTTTCTTTTAGCTCTTTTTTGTTTTGTTTTTTGTTTGTTTGTTTTTGGTTTTGTTTTGTTTTTTTGTTTTTTTTTTGCCTTTTCTAGGGCTGCATCCACAGCATATGGAGGTTCCCAAGCTAGGGGTCGAATTGGAACTGTAGCTGCCGGCCTATGCCAGAGCCACAGCAACGCGGGATCCGAGCTGCCTCTGCGACCTACACCACAGCTCACTGGCAATGCCGGATCCTTAACCCACTGAGCAAGGCCAGGGATCGAACCTGCAACCTCATGGTTCCTAGTTGGGTTCGTTAACCACTGAGCCATGACGGGAACTCCTCTTTCAGCCCTTTAATGTAACAAGTGCAGAGTCACAGTCAAACTCCTCAAAGTCATGCTGACCTTGTATTTGAGGTTCTCTGATGAGTGTAGTGATCCGTGAGAAACTTAGCTGGTTTGTCCATTCTTAACCTTTCTTATACTTCTCATTAACGAGGGTGGATAAACCAGCTAGTCTTTTCTTACCTGGGAACACAAAAGTCTCATGACAAGAATGAGCAGTTTTTCAAATTAGTTTTCAATAGGTCACTGTCTGCATTGTAATCTACTGAATAAACTCTAGGGAAATAAAAGTTCTCCATCAGACCTCACATTTTTGTACCTGTTGAGAAAAAAGTGTGGCGGGTGTTCTGGTTTGAGAAAAGCTTATTTTTTTTTTTAAGAAGTTTAGGAAGTGCAAATTAAAATGAAAAGAGTGGGACCAGATTTTAAGGGGTGTTTTTATAGGACACCAGGCTGAAGAATTTAGACTGATGATAGCAAATTTATTACGCCTTTCTAGTTTACTCTGATGGATTATTAGAGGCTTTCAAAATTTCTGAGTTAAAAATGATCGTGAGAGCATGTCTTGCCTCTTCAAGAAAACTTACTGCCATCAATTATCAATGTCTGCCTTGAAATATGGAAGAACACGTGAGCTGTGTCTGCAAAACGGAGCTAGACTAGGCAGTCAGAAACAGGGACTAGAGAAATCGCAAATTCCAGAGTCTCTAGGGAAGATTGCTTTGGGTGAACTCTTTAAGGCAGATTGAAGGGGCAAGGCTGAATCAGAGACTTAGTGGTTGTTAAAATAAATCAGATTCTTCACAACACCTTTTTGCGTTTTTCTAGGCTGTTTATTTGGTGATGTATGCCCAGAAGATGTACATTTCAAAACTTTCCAAAATGTACAGAGGATAAGGGGAAAAAAAAACATATTAATTTTGAGGCCCTATCATCTGATTCACCTTTCAATTGCAATGAGTCAGCAGATGTTTGTATCTGGTGTGCACAATGTCTCCGCACCCAGGGAGGCGCAGATCCACACCCAGGGAGGCGAGGGTTAAGGAAGGGGGTAACTGGGTGCTGACTCAGTACAACCGTCCATTTCATTGTGTTTATAACACATTGACAGCTATTAAAACTGGTGTCTTGTGAAAATTACATTTATCACTTTCTTACCTAAATCTCCACAGAAAAAACTGTTTGCCACCTGGCTACACATTTGACATTTTGAAAGCAAAGTGTCTAACTCTATCATAAATAACATCTCGAGGTCACTGCATGCTGTTCAATTCAAAGCAGAGGGGCTGAACCAAAAAAAAAAAAAAAAAAAAAAATCACTGCGCTTCAAGGACAAAACAAAAGACAATTGACTGCGGACTCTTTAGTCAGAGGGTCTTTGGGAAAAAATTTGTCTGAGACTTTGGTGGTCAAGTTGCCTGCCAGACTCTGAAGGGACACATCAGTCAGGGGTGACACACTGCTGATTGCATCATTAAATCATCATCACAGGCTTGATTTGTCTCATCAGGTCAAGTGAAAAAAAGTTTGATAGTAAGCGCTTTTCAAATTTTCTTGTTGAAGCTTCTCTAAATAAATCTATATTTTACATTGAGCTAAGCTAATCTACCATAAAGTTCTAACCTTAATAACAAGATATTTAGAGTAGGTACTATGCTTCCTTAAACAAGGTCAAATTACTATTTTTAACAAACTGGAGAAACATTCATGATGTTAACTCTCTAGAAAGGTATTCAATAGACTGCAGGCCATTCTGACTTTATATAGGAAAAGGAAAGGGATCTCATAGACTATTGGGCAAATGACTAATTTTCCATAAAATCTACACCTGAATTCAATTAATATTATAACTTAGCACTCAGAGACAGTAAGTCAATTTTTGGTTTATGTTATATTCTAAATGAAATAATTTAAGATGCTGAATATTAATGACTTAACTAAAGACATAATGTGCAAACATACTTTTTCAATGTGAAATGCTAGTATACCTTAGGGATTCAGATATAATTATGCACTTATTAGGAAATTACAAATCTGAGATACTACTCCTATTCCAAAACACTAGAAAAGGGGTTGTAGGGGTAACAAAGACAGAATTGACCTTAAGACTCTATCTTCATTTTAGTGATAATCATCTTTCCTCTAGGATCTTAGGGATTCAAAAACTTATCAGTGACTACAATAAATGGGATGGTACCCACTAGTTGTATATAGAAAGTGGCTCTTTGTAGATTCATTAGCACTATTATTATTTATTTAAACTTTTCTGAGAGAGAGAGAGACATCTCACTATAGTTTTTTTAAATACTTTTTTAAAAATTTGTATTTATGTCATGAATTGATTGTTCATTTTACTGGTCTTCATTTTTTTCTTATTTATTTAGAAAATGTTTCAATATTAAGAATCTAACACTTTGCCATATTTGCAAATTTTTAGTTACCATGTCAAGATAACATAAGGATTCAAAAATCGGTAAGGCTTTGTTAGAACTGTATTAGATTCAATTTGGCCATATTGGTATAATCTGTAAAAATAATAATGTCTATGCTGCAGACAAAATAGTGAATGTTATAAAAAAATCGCTAGATAACAATATGACAGATTTCAAGGTGTGCTCTCTAAAAATTTAAGGTATAGATAATTCCAATCTTACAGAAATCTTAATTTTTTCAAAGATCAAAAAAGAGATAAAATATCCCAAATATTTTTATGTAGCTGGAATGACCACTGAAATTAAGTCAGACAAGGACAGGATGAGAATAAAAAGCTGTGGACAAATTTCACTTATGAATATAAATGCAAAAGTTCTAAGGCAAAAAAACTCTGGTGGGGTAATAAAAACAAAGATAATCTCGGAAACAAAAGGACTAAATGAGATGAGAGAAGAATAAAAAGAAAAACTACCTGGTCACATAGAGACAAAAAACACCATTTGATAAAAATCAATGATTATTCATGATAAAAACTCTTGTTAATTAAAAATAAGAATAAACACCCTCAATGTATTGAAGAGTATTAACTCACTTTAAGGCTAGCTACTAAACATTTGTGAAATAAGTTACAGCTAATAGTAAAACATTAGAAGCACTCTGCTCAAAATGTGAAAATAGTTAAGGATGTTTGCTATGCTTGATTATCTTCAATATTAGTCCAGAATTCCCTAGTAAGTACAGTAATACAAGAAAAATTAATCAAACATGTAAGGTAGAAGTAAAACTATCAGTATTTACAGACGATATACCTCCTAATATAGGAAATATAAGAGAAAATGCAAGCATACCATTGGAATTAATTTTATATACATTTACACGGTAATAAATCACATTCTTATATAACTACCAAATTATTAAAAATGTCATTTTAAAAAGTGTCATTTATTATAGCAATAAAACCAAAGAAATGAAAGCTATCTCTGAATAAACTTATCTCTGAATAACAGTATGTGTACTGCTTTAACAGAGATAATGATGTTATTTGTTACTAGGTATTTTCAACATTCTCAATAAATGAACAGATAAACTATGTTTTTTTTGACTTACTGTCATAAAGTGATCTATTTTCCCCTCAGATAACTTAAACATTACTGCATCTCTATTGACAATCCCTACAGAGGTTTCATAGACATTGTTAAGGTGATTTGACCTTTGTACAGAAGAGTAAAGCACCAAAAACTCGTGAAAAATTTTAAAAATTAAAGTGAAGTGAGGCTACCTGTCCTATCAATATTTCCTGTAACACTACAGAGAGTTGTCTGAATAAGTGTACCGATCAATTACATAAATAGAGCATCAAGAAAAGTACCTCAATACATGCAGAATCAATATGTGCAAGAGTGACGGTTAAATCAGAAGACAAGAAAGTTTTATTTAGTAATTTGGAAAAATTTGTTATCTATGTTTAAAATTTCATCTACTCTTTTAGGGATAACATAAGAAAGGAATTCCTTGTGAATACACTAAATTTGAAAATCAAAATATTACAATTTTTAGAAGAGACATGAATGTCTTTATGATGCTGGGGTAAAGAAAGAGTACCAACTGTAAAAGGAAATGTTGATCATTTGATTGGACTAGAATTTTTTCATCTATAAAAAAGAAATGTTTTGCATCTACAAGAAAGCATTTGTGTGCATCTATAAAGCATGATAAAAAAATAGAAAGATAATCTATGAAGACTACATTTGTTATTATATACAAAGAGCTTACACAAATTAATAAGACAAGTCAACAGAAAAATGAGCATAGGAGATGAGGAAATTCATAAACTGGTGTCAAAAACAAACAAAACAAATAAAAAGATATTCAACCTTATCAGTAATCAAGTAGATGTGAATTAAAATCCCAATAAAATGATATACATAGAAATCAGATCACAGGGGTGACAGGGGCATAGTATCTAGTATTGGCAAGTACTGTAAGAAACAGGAACTCTCCATCTCTGCGCAGGGGCAGTAGAACTCTCTGAAAATACAGTCTGACTCTTAAGAAAGCAGAAGAGGAGTTCCTGTCATGATGCAGGGGAAAGGAATCTGACCAGGAACCATGAGGTTGTGGGTTCCATCGCTGGCCTCACTCAGTGGGTTAAGGATCGGGTGTTGCTGTGAGCTCTGGTGTGCATTGCAGACGCGGCTTGAATCTGGTGTTGCTGTGGCTCTGGCGTAGGCTGGCAGCCACAGCTCCGATTAGACCCCTAGCCTGGGAATCTCCATATGCCACAGGTGCAGCCCTAAAAAAAAGACACACACACACACACACAAAGAGAGAGCTGAAGAGGTGGAATTACTCAGGGCCAGAGATTGCACACCTTGTCCTCTCACATGAATGCAAGGAGACATCAATAACGTCCCCAGTGATGAAAACTGGAAACAAATGACAGTCAGTCAGCATTACCATGGCTCACCACACCTGGTTCCTGTTTCCTTTGGGGGTTTTTGGAAACTACTCTTCTGAGTTGAACCACATGGCTGGTTTTGGCCAGCAAACATGGAAGTGAATGGTGCATTCATTCTGTTTCCCTCCCCACATCGTGATCACGGTGATTTCCTAGGTGGGAAGCCTTTATCACTTGGATCTAAACATCTTCTACCACCACAGCAGACTGCGTGAGCAAGAAATACATTTTTTCCCTGATATTTTGGGCTTGTTTACAATCATGGCATAAACTTAGCCTGTCCTAACTGATATTCAACTTAAATTGTTATCAACAGGAGAATTAGTAAATCAATTGAAGAACACTAATATAATGGGATACCACACAGCTATGAAAAATTTATAAGCTAGAATTATACATCCAAACATGACCATATCTCTCCAACATGACTATGAATAATTGCAACAGAATACCTAGAGGATGAAATAAATATTATTACCTGAGAGATGATACTCTATATTGTTTAGTAATGCTATATTCCTATTAATAAAACACAAAGAAAATACTGGAAATTGAGAAACTCAGCTTTAAAATAGTGGTTCATAATTCAGAAGGGATTGGAAATAATCATGTTGAAATTCCTAGGTGTTTTATCTGTTCTTGCAATTCTTCTTTCTTATGTTTGGTGATAAATTTGTGGTGTTTGTTGCATTTCTTTCTCTATATTCACAGAGAGTAGGCTGAGGGGTCGCCTATTTTTTTTTAAAGATTTCTTCAATATTTCCAGATATCTCTGAAGATATCAGTTTGGTGATAAAGCAGTATGTTTTACTAATTTATTTTTTCATATTCCTTGGCATTCTGTGGCTGCACTTCCTTTAGACGAGAAAGATTTCATAGTTGAGCATCTATGATTTTGTCTTCCAGACTAGCAGCTTGACTAAATATTTTTAGCATCAACCGCAATAATGACTTCTCAATGGTACATGAGGGGCTATTCCTCCATTTATGACCAAAAATACTCATAAATTCAAGCATGTTATAGTAAGTTCTCTTTAGCGTATCATTCTGGGAGTTAGGTTTGCTTTGCCTTTCTAAAATGTGAAATTTCTGCTCAAAGAGTCATCGAGACCTTTCCAGTTTTATTCTCTTGAAGGCAACAGAAGAAAAAAAAAGTGCCATTGAAAGGAATAAAGGAGTATCATATGCATCTGCCACTTATTGAAAACCCTGTAAAAGTCAGTCCAGTTGCTGGATCTGATGTTGTTAATAACTTTGGGGCTGATGGACAAGACTCCGTGTAGATGATGAGCAGAATCTCTGGTACTAGAGCAGTGGGGCAAAATGCCACAGAATGCTTTACCCAAATCAAGTCCAAGAAAACCGGTATGTCCCCACGCACTGCCCCACTTGAGCTGTGCATAGGGCATGGATATTTTCTTTCTGATCTAAATTTTGCTTGTCAAATTTCAACTTTTTGATCAACATTGAGCTTTATAAAAGGATTCTGTCAAATAAGAATTGATCTTTGATGGAATCAAAATTCTCAGACTGGATGAAAACCAGGAGCTGGCTATATTGGGAAAGTTAATATTTTTATCATCTTACGTACCAAAGAAAAATGTTATAGCTGCCGACTGACCTGCTTCAGAAGATGAGAAAACATGATTGTTGAGCCCTGAGTAAATGCTATTTCAAAAAGGCATTGTTGCAAGTTAATTTCTTTCCTTCAAACCACACTAACAAAAGTATATCCAGGGCCTAAGATTTTACCAAGAACTGCAATTGCACATGACTTCTTTTGTTTAGCAGTGCAAAAAAGTAAATATTTAGCATACTTCAAGTCTTAGTTCTTTTGAGTTTTGCTGAAGTCCTATTCATTTCAAATGGATCATCCTCATAAAAAATACCCACACAGTCAAAAAATTTCATCAGGTCATTTTCAAAGTAAGAGTATATATGAGTTTCATTTTCATTAATAAACTTTAATATGTTCTCACTTTATTTGACCCCATGGAAAGAATTCAGTGAAAGATTCCACTGCATGGGGATGTATGTCATGGATAATAACACTCTCTATTATGATTTTTCATCATCACAGCAATATTGTTAATATTTATTTTTAAATATTTAATCTAAATATTTAAAAAATATTAATATTTAAAATTTTCAATTTATTTTAATATAAAGAAATTATTCCTAAGATTGATGTCATCCAAAATATGGCTTAAAGACATGAGGGTTTTTGAGCATGTTTAATTTTGACTTTGTTTTTAAACATTCAATTTGGTATAATGATATTCTTTTTTTCCATACCTCTTGATTTACTCCAAGGAATTTATCCCTCAAATTACTGTATTATTTTTACAGTTGTTTAAACAGAATATGTAATAACCACCTAAAAATATAGTAGCTGAATTTATCTCTGACTTTCGAGTACCTATAAGTATAACCAGAATGCAAGACAAATAAAAGTCTCACTGTATAAACATTTTCTCAAACCCTTCCTTATGAAGAAGCAAAAATGTACTTATCAAATACATTTTTAATATAATCTGCGACTAATATTCTCACATGACTATTCCTGCAGTAGATACTTCACATCTTCTGAAAATGCGTTTTAATCACAAATATTTTATAGTCAGAGTCCAAGACCTTAGAGCATTCCTTTTCTATGAATGAAAAATGTTGATGGCTCAGCAATTCCAACAAAATGTTTACATTTTGATGCAGATATACCATGGGGAGGAAAGACAACATAACAATGAACCATCTCCATAGTCCACAGCGTCAATAAGCGATGGCCAGTAATATATTGTCGAAAATCTCATCTGCCTCTGTCCAGCGATGCCAAATAAAAACTTGGAGACAGAGTTGGAGGAAAGAGAAAAAGTAGCTTTCATTGCCAGGCAAAGAGGGGAACACAGCAGGATAGTGCCTCAAGGGCTGTAAACCCCCACCCCCTTGGAGGGAGTAGTGAGGAGTTTTATAGTGTGTGAGGAGCAGGGTGCGATCAGGTCCTGTTCATTTTTCTGATTGGCGGGTGGTGAGGTCATTGGGAGTCAGCATCATCAACCTTCTGGTTCCAGGTGGGCAGCATACCCTTGACTTCTTCTGCCTGGTGGGCCTTCAGCACCTGCAAAACAGCTCCAAGGACACAGCTCAGGATATTACCTACAGTATTTGAAGAACCGAAGGTCCTCAACTTTGTTGAGTGGCTGAATTATTATTACAGTTTTTTTTTCTCATATTTTCTCCCTTTTATGATTAAATTGGTTCTTTGACTAAAGTTTTTCTATAGATAAAAAGCCAGTTGGAGGACATGAACGGTAGGTTCACTCTGGGAAAGCCTCACAGCGTCCTGCTCAGTTACAGATACACAAAAATGTTAACTCCCACAGGTTTGCAGTTAGTTCATAATATAAAAGCAAGAAGATTAATTATAACTTAACATTAACTGTCATGACTTCTCATTCTTTCATTCAGTGTGGTGACATTTCAGACTTTTAGTATGTATTTTACATTGCTGGTGTTTAGTCACAAATGCCTTCCATAGTCCTTGACAAGTATAAATAAGCCCCAAAACTAATGAAGTATTTTGCTATAGAGCTAACTTAGTGATTTTGCTTCAGAATAATTTAACTTTCTTGAACCAGAAGGTCAAACACTTTATCTTTAATCCTTTAAATTGAGGTTCATGCCACTTATTCCAATTTCTGCAGGGTCTAATAGTGCAAATTTCTATACTCCGTGTGAATGTTGACTATTTGGGGATGTTGCTCAAGTCTATGGAATGTTCACTGGAATTGTTTTACGTCCAACAGATCAGAGTAGCAAATATCCAATATTAGTGAGCTTATTCAAACTTATGCAGTATTTAATATACAGATTCCAGTTTGCAGAGCAGATTCTGCATGCAAAGTAGTATAAGTCCTACCTTCAAGTATCTTGATAAAATCTGTGAAATGAACCACAGCAAACTTCTAGTGAGATGCTTCCATGTGCCAAACTCACTGAGAATAAAATACTCATATTCACAATGCTGAAACATACAGAGTATTAAGGAATTGGAATATGATCAGATGACAGTTAATTGATTGCATGATTACCTTACAAATTCAATTTTAAGTGTATAAAGCAATGTGAATGATTTCAAACTGGTAGGTCATTGAGATCTGCATCTTTTGCAAAAGCATTCTAAGGTACTACCTTGTACAGCCTATGTAAAATACTAATTCATTGTTTTAATAATTGACATAATGTTATCATTTCTATAAAACCAACTCAAAATTTTGATTCTGATTTTAGATTTTTTAAAAAAATTACACAGCATTAACTATTAATATTTTTATTTATTTTGGCATATTTCCACCAGGGGGCACTACCCGCATTTAACATAAAAATTAAAACTCCAAATTATAAATATGTCTACCTGACAAACATTTGCCTCCAAATTAATTTATTTTTAAGACTAAATGTCAAACCTATGAGTGGAAATGCAATGTTATATTTACCTCTATAATTTAGGCAGACCATTTGGTTAGAAAATACCCTTTATGAAATCAGGAAATTTAGAATGAATCACTTTATTTAAATCAACAACTAAAATCCACATTATTGTGCTAACAAGAGTTAATTCATTATCCCCCAGATATTGAGGAAAATAATTTGCTTAATTGAAATTAGTGAATTAGATTTAAGTAATTGTTACAGTAATAATCATAAGTGCTAATTCAAACAGATAAAAATAATTTAGGGGTCTTATTGAGATAGACTGTATAAGAAAAATGAAGTGTATTTTTCTTGTAGTATCTTCATAAAGGCCTAGATTCCTCTAGTTCCATTTGTATATAAAAATCCTGATTCTTTTTTAATAAGTCATTTGTATGATTATAGGAATTAAACATTTTCTTGCCATAAAGGCATACATTAAGTGTTAGTATCTATAACTTCCAGAATTAAAATATCTCCTAGGTTTAAAAAGGTTGATTTTTCAGTTTGCATTTGGTTTTCTATTTTTAAATCTATAAGAAAAAATATGTATAAAGATTTTTTTTAACAACCTAGCTGAAACGTTAGTTTATTCACATTATTTAAAATAGAGGTTACTATTTCTATGGTTTTAGTAAAAGAGTATCAGTGTACTTCAAAAGTAACACAAATAGCATGAGATATTTACAGCCTAAAGTGTAGATAACTGCATTGCTTGAAAGATTCATCTTAAGATAATGAGTAGAAAAAGAGAAGTCTACAGCTTAGATCAGAGAAAGTACCCCTCACAGCGTTAATCTCTTAAAAACTTAAAAGGCTCTCTCTTTCAAATGACAAATCAGTTATAAGGTCCTCTGTAAATCTCCAAGCTGATAACCCTTTTGATTTCTTAATCTTCCCAGTGTTGCTGTAACTGTAGGTATGGAATTAACACAGCCTTGCAAGTTTCAAAATTTAATCAATCAAAAAGCAAGGACTTATTGAGCATCTGTAAGATACCCAGAGAAATTCACTATATAGAATTGAATCTTCAACTCCTTCCAGTCAAACCTTACTCTCTCAATCCTGTCCTGTAGAAAATGCTAAGGTTTTTTTTTAAAAATGAGTGTAAGAAAAAGCCACTTGCTTATCCAACAAGCAGTACTCATTAAGTTGAGGGGGGTAAGGGATGTTCATCTCATACATTTTCATGGACAAGAATAGGTTGGAAGAAATAAGGCAGAATACAATATAAATTACTGTAAGTGTAGGTTAGTGATTTCAGAGTGCATTTTCTATTTATTCATGTGTTCTACATTTTGAGGGCTTGCTGTGTAACAAGCACTTTTCTACACACTGTGGATATAATAGAAAGTAGGGCGCAGTGCCTGTCTTTAAAGAACGTGTTGGCCAAGGATTCAGGGCAGAGAGAGGCAATTCCCATTGTGGAAAAAATATCTCAGTGAGATGCTGCACCTGTCTGAGCACTTCTTTAGGTCATACATTGTCTTGAACTACCTGAGGAGTCTGAGTTGTAAGTAACTGATTGACATGCAGATTCTGCCCTGTTGGGTTAAGGTTCAATGACTTCAGCTCCCAGCTTCCCCCATCTCCATCCCTCTGGCAAAACAAGTATTGCCTTTATTTGCATATTTATTTCAACATCTCTATGCTTTTTTTAAAAAAAAACCCTTTGTGAACTGATAAATAATACTTATCATGTCTGCCAGTTCTGGTTCCCTCATGAGTGAAATATAATCTTTAACATGGGTTCATTTTTATATCTTTATAAGAGTCAAGATCTTTATCATTTTTGAAAATTACCTTTTAATGAGATGGAGTTGGATTGGATATGAGAATCTGCCTCTTGGTGGTTTGCTGGTGGAAGGCATCTGAATTCATGGGAGCAGATGAGATTTCCCAGGGAAAGTGGATATAGAGGGAAAAGAGGATGAATAAAGAATCTCAAGGAAGGCTGTAATTTAAGAAGTCAGATTTTGGAAGGATTCTCTTATATCAAACATTTTACTCCTACTTGAATCCTGCTAAAAGAAATGTAATTTTCACTTCTCAATTCAGATTAAGTTTTTGAGAGTAGAGACACACAGAAGCCATTTTATAGCAATTTAGAGCGCCAGATTTTAAAGGTAAACTTTGAAAACCAGAGCACATCAAGTGCAGCAGTTTCAATCTCGGCTGTACATTGGAATGATGCGTGAGATTTTTAAAATGCTGATCCCTTTATTGCAATCCCAGGGATTTTGCTTTACATGATTTGGGGTGGGGTCCGGACCTGAGATTTTCGAAAAGCCCCCTAGTAATTCTAATGTGCAACCATGACTGAGAAACCGGTTTAGGAAGTGATGGTGAGGATGGGGAGGGCCGTGGAAGTGACCCTGAGGAAGCCTTCAGGGTGTGGCCTGGAGGGGGAGCGGAAGGAGCTGGTCTGCAAGAAAGAGGGTTCCTGGAGTTCCTGCCCTGGCTCAGTGGTTAAGGAATCCGACTAGGAACCATGAGGTTGCGAGTGTGATGCCGGGCCTTGCTCAGTGGGTTAAGGATCCGGCGTTGCCAAGAGCTGTGATGTAGGTTGTAGACAGGGCTCGGATCCTGCATTGCTGTAGCTCTGTTGTAGGCTGGTGGCTACAGCTCTGATTAGACCCCTAGCCTGGGAACCTCCATATGCCTCGGGAGCAGCCCTAAAAATGGCAGAAAGGCAAAAAATAAAAAATAAAATAAAAAAAAAAAAGAAAGAGGGTTCCAGGAAATGTAGATGTCTTCAAACGTCGGCAGGGCTTCCAGACAATGCTCCACTTTGCTTCATACGTATAGAAACAGGACCTTAAATGGAGGCAGTTTAGGTTTACACGAAGGAGGACACTTCCAATTTAAAATTGTATGAACATATTATAGACTGCTCTGCAGAACAGCTAAGTCAACGCTGAAACATTTGGGGAGGGCTACCACAGCTCTGTCTAGGATACAACATTGTAAATGTGTCCAAATAGTCTTCTTCCAAAACAAAGACTGACTGACTACATAGCACAGGAAAATCGACACAGTGGTTTGTAATAGTCTGTATGGGAAAAAAATGGGTGTATTTATAACTGATTCACTTTGCTCTGCCCTTGAAACTAATGCAACATTGTGAGTCAACTATACTCAGTAAAATTAAAAGGAAACAAAACAAAAAAACAAAGACCGACTAAACTTAATGGTGCTATGAAAGGAATTGGAAAGGTCCCATTGAATATACTAGTGGGCTGGAATGTTTAATACATGCCTCATGTTTTCCCTGATAAATCTAGTATCATCAGCTTTCTCTTTCTCAAGGTCAAGGTTGGACCATTCCCATAATACTCATGTATCTGAATCAGACTCTCATCATGGGCTTGAAGAAAGGATCTAGGCAGGGACTTACCAAATACTTTAGCTGTGAGTTCAACTTTTTCAGAGTCTACTTGTAAGTGGGGTTAGGCAGTATTTGCCTTTTTGTGTCTGGCCTATTTCAACTTAGCATGCGTCCTATAGATTTATCCATGTTGTTGCAAGTGGCGGGATTTCCTTCTTTTTTTTTGTCTTTTTGTCTTTTTTAGGGCCACACCCATAGCACATGGAGGTTCCCAGGCTAGGCGTTGAATCCAAGCTGTTACTGCTGGCCTATGCCACAGGCAAGCAATGCCAGATCCAAGCTGCGTCTGCAAACTGCACCACAGCTCATGGCAACACCAGATCCTCAACCCACTGAGCAAGGCCAAGGATCGAACCCATGTCCTCATGGATACTGGTGGGATTTGTTAACCACTGAACTGCAGGATTTCCTTCTTTTGAAGGCTGGCTATCATTACCTTGTGTATACACACCACCTTGTCTTTATTCCTTCCTCCATCAGTGGACACTTGGCTTGTTAGGTTGTTTCCACATCTTGGCTACTGGGAATAATGCTGCCATGAACATGGGGTGCAGACACCTCTTCAAGAAACTGGTTTCATTTCCTTCGGATTGATACCCAGAAGTGGAATTGCTGGATGTTATGGTTCCTTTCTAAAAAATAAAATTAGATTTATAAGAAAACAAGTAATGAGAAGATTCATAGCAAAGTGGATGGAAAGTGAATGGTGACTGCGGGGATTGGGAGCAGCAGAAATGGGGAGTTATTATTTAGTAGGTTCAGTCTTGCAGGATGTGGGTGGATGCGGTCATGGTGGTGCAACAATGTGAATGTACTTAATGCTACTGGACTACAGTCTCCTTAAAAATGTTAAATAGGGAGTTCCCGTTGTGGCGCAGTGGTTAATGAATCCGACTAGGAACCATGAGGTTGCGGATTCGATCCCTGGCCTTGCTCAGTGGGTTAAGGATCCAGCATTGCCGTGAGCTGTGTTGTAGGTCACAGATGTGGCTCGGATCAAGCGTTGCTGTGACTCTGGCATAGGCCAGCAGCTACAGTTCCTATTAGACCCCTAGCCTGGGATCCTCCATATGCCATGGGAGTGGCCCTAGAAAAGACAAAAAGACAAAAAAAAAATGATAAATGGAAAACTCTGTATTGTCTGTATTTTACCAAAATTAAAATAAGTAATAATAAACTAAAGCTTTTTTTATGGCTGCACCTGTGGCATATGGAAGTTCCCGGGCCAGGGACTGAGTCTGAGCTATAGCTGTGACCCATGCCACAACTGCAGCAAAGTCTGATCCTTAACCCACTGTGCCACAGTGGGAACTCCTACAAATTTTTTTAAAGGGTGTGTTTAAAATTTTTAGTCTTTCTTCATAATTCGTTTATGAAGTTGCAAACATATTTGAGATTTCTTTTTAAACTTTATTTGCCCGAAGTACTCAAACACCTTTTAGATTGTGTTTTACTCACTTTTACTAGTTTAGTCTCTCTCTCTCTAAGTTACATATTGTGGGTTATTTTCGCTGCAAAATCAGCCTTTGTAGTTAAATGCTGCTGATTTTTTTAACATGTTCAGTTGAAAGAAACTACCAAGACTTACGTTCAGTCCAGAGTAAAACTTACTAGACCAGCACTCCAATAGTGGTATATCTATTTTACCTTAGCTTAATAAAGTATAAATTAAACTTTTCTTTATTCATTTTGGCAGGAAAAACACACTTATTACATTTTTAAGCCCTCCTTTTATTAGATAAAGAATGCAGTTAATGCAAAAACTAAACTGTTGCCATAAAAACATTATCAGACCAGATTCTTTGTTGAATGGGATCACCCGTAACTTGGTTGTGCTATCAATTGGTTAAAATAGTATATGATTCTGGGAGTTCCGGTTGTGGCTCAATGGTAATGAACCTGACTAATATCCATGAGAGTACAGGTTCAATCCCTGGCCTCACTCAGTGGGTTAAGGATTCCGCATTGCCATGAGCTGCGGTGTAGGTCACAGAAGTGGCTCAGATACGGCTTATCTGTGGCTGTGGCTAGGCAGCTGTAGCTCCAATTCGACCCCTAGCCTGGGAACGTCCATATGCTGTGAGTGCAGCCCTAAAAAGACCAAAAAAAAAAAAAAAAAAAAAAAAAGTATTTGATTCTGATATTAATCTTTGATGCTGTTTCTATACATAAAGTATGTGGTAACCTTTAATAGACAGTAATGAATACAGGAGAGAAAAATAAATAATCCTCCCTTGTTCTGTCTCTTGCTCCCTGCTTCCGGTGCAATATCCCTCCCCACCCCACCCCCAACTTTCTATCCAACCAACCTGTATTCTCTCCTCCCTCTCACCCTCCCTTCCATCCTTTTGTTAAAAACTATTCCTTCTGTCACTCATTCTCTTCTTTCCTTTTAGTTTCTACTTTCTCTTCTTTTCTATCTTTGCTTAGACCTAGATTAACTTGACAAAAAGAATCTAGTCTTCTTGAAGGCAACTTTTTTTTTTTTTAACTGAAATATGCCCACTGATAAAGAGATTGGAAGAAAACATTTATATCCTGAATACTTCCTTTCTGAACTGTTTTCCTTGCCTTTATCTTCCTTGACATTTTTATGATATACGGAATTAATCTACCATTTAAAAACGCTCCCTATTTATTAATTTTTGAAATATAACACATGCTTTTTCCTACCTCATGCGAAAGCCTTTCGAGCCCATTTTTTGCTTCTTACTCGCCTTCCTCATGATGTTTTCCTGCACCCCCCCACTCCCTTACCCTAAAACGCTCTCTTTCTGTTTTCCCTCAATTAAACTCGAGGATTCCGTTTTCATTTATAACCAAGTAGTTTATGATCTATCACCCTCTGAGAATTTGTGCCCATCCTAAGGGTGCATTTCCAGTTACCAGAGGCTGCCTTCTTTTGCTTGGTCCTTTATCTGTCCCTTCCCTTGAAAAAGCAGTACCTTACCACTCTTTCTAAGCCTGGTTCTTATTTATAAAATGCAAAGAATAATATTACCTGCATCATAGGATGGTTGAGAAGCAAATGAAATAATGCATCCATAGCGCTTTTCAAAGGGCTTGCCCCCCAGGGAGTGATCAGTGGATGATACTGTTACTGTAGTTGTGGTTATTGAAATGTCACCACCCTGTTGTGAATCCCTCACTGCCTTGTGCTGGGATCATAAAAATATTTTTCTAATGGGATTTCTTCCGTCTCCTCTCTGATTGATGAAGTGCTATATTCTAAAAGTGAGCTTCCTGGAGGTTCCCATAGTGGCTCAGTTGGTAACAAGCCTGACTAGTATCCATGAGGCTGTGGGTTTGATCCCTGGCTTTGCTCAGTAGGCTAAGGATCTGGCATTGCTGTGAGCTGTGGTGTAGGTGGCAGACGCAGCTCGGATCCCGAGTTGCTGTGTCTGTGGCATAGCTCCCAGTCTACCCCTAGCCAGGGAACTTCCATATGCTGCAGGTGCGGCCCTAAAAAGCAAAAAAATTAAAAAAAAAATTTAAGTGAGCTTCCCCAAATGCCACTTTTATCATCTCACTTTTCTCTGCAGAAAGCTCAAAAGTGTCCCAATTCCTGGCTTTCTCAAGTCTCAGTACCTACATAACATTCTTTCCTGACCATTATGGTATGTGTGCCCCCCCCCCAGTCTTATATTGAATCCTTGCTCCCCCAGAGTGATGACCCTGGGAGAAGGATTCAGGGAGGTAATTAAGGTTAAATTAGGTTTTGAGGATGGGGCACTCATGGTGGGTTTAGGGACCTTATAAAAAGAGGGGTTCCCCCCCTTTTCTCTTTTTCCAGGTGAATATGCACTGAGAAAGTGTTGTGTGAGGGCATAGCAAGGAGTTGCCCATTTGGAACCTAAGGGAGAGCGCTCAGCAGGAAACAAATAGGCCAGCAATTCCAAATCCTTTATCTTGGACTTCTCAGCCTCCAGAATTGTGAGAAAAATAAGTTCATATTATTTAAGCCAACCAGTCCGTGGTATTTTGTAGGTCAACCTGAGACAACTAAGAAAATGACCATAGTGATTCTTCCTGAATTTTAATTTCCCATCATGAGAAATTCTAGCATACGCATATTTCATCTTTGTAACTTTTCTGTATTTTCAAATTGCATTTCAGAATGAGTTCATCTTGAACCACTTCCACTGAGAATAATTATTTAAAATAGGAAATAGTTGCTAAGAAGAGGAAAAGTGGAGATGAAGTGTGACCCAGGGCAGATTAGACAGTGTTTGTCTGTAACAGCGCCATCCTAGTAACAAAGTAAATAGAGTCAGAATAGCTTGGGCCCTTGAACTACATTTTTTAATATTTTAGGAGAAAGAAGATCCACCTAAGGACATCTAATTGGATGTCCTTATTGGCTTAGAAGTACCTAAAATTTAAACAGGGTACCAAGAAAAGAGACGTGATGAAAACTAATAAATAGGCAAATAACAACAAAACTTTCATTTGTATTGAAAAGAGAAAATTAAGTAACATATTTTAAAATCGAAGGCAGGCTCAACTGTAAGAAGCATCATTTTAAAGCATAAACACCCTTCAGTTAAACTGCGAAACATGCTTTCTTTTCACTTAGAAATTTTGTATTTATTGAACTTTATGTACTAAGCTTAATTTAACACAAATTTCATTACAGACTTTTGAAAGCAAATAAGCTGTTTAAAGTATTACAAAATTTTTCAGCGTCTAAATAATTTTTCCATTCATAGACGATGTTTACGATTTTTCACACTGTACGATCTGCTTTGTGATCACTTCTTTAAAAATTCCGTAAAAAATAAACTTATTAGTAGTGTGTGCTCAAAGCAAGATTTGCAGTTATGTAGGGCTGGTCTGCCTTCAATTTCTTCCCAGGCAGAGGTAATAAACATCTTATCACATTTCTCACCCCTGCCTTACCACCACTTGGTTCCTAAAGGTTAACAGATTATATAATTTCTTGGATAGATTTGTAGGTCGAAAGCCAACAGGCAATATTTGATGCCAGAGTCCCTGATTCTTGAGCATTCTCCAGCAACAGAAATTAAGCAGCTTGTTGCCTTTCTGCATCAGTTGTAAGATGTTGTTGATTAAACTGTAGAGCACAATTTCAACAAGTTAAAAGCTTAAAAAAAAGTCTTAATGTTCATGAAATTTAGTAACTTTCTTTCATCTCAAGTATCTCTGTCTTTCTCCATCTCTGCTTGTTGATGAAATTCTAGAAGTGAGAAAAATTCCAAGTAAAGAAAAACAAATGCAATAGATATTTGAATGGAGTACTAGCATGCATCAAAGTCAAAAAAACAAAAAAGCTTCTGCATCTCTCTATATATTATCTATACCAAAGCCAATTAAGTTGTTGAAACTGTTAGGATGAGATTCAAGAGTTTCAAGAACACTAAGGTGAAAACTGTTGGAGGAATGTGGGTGGGGGCAGAAGAGAACCTTCATTCACCAGCTCTGACACACTAGGAATTCTATAGATGTTGCACATATTTTGCTACTTTAATTCTTGCAAAAGCCTGTGTGGTAGGTGTTGTGCCCACATATGGCCACGAAACTGAGGCTTATGCAGATGGGATCATCATACTTGCAGGTGACACAGTCACACAGCAGAGATGCCACCACCAGTGTTTAGGTGCCCAAACTTGCATATTACTCCACTTTGGCCCAGAGCCTTAGGGCTTAATCTTTCTTATTTGATGAAGACCCATCAATTATTTCTACAACACATGTCCATCCCTAGCTTTTTTTATTACATCGACGGTCAAGGGATAAGGTGGGAGAGAGACGGAGGCCAGCTTGAAATTTCCTCTGAACAGATCCTCAGCGTAGACCCACCCCTTCTTCTGACATGTTTAACACAAGCTTAACGCATTTACAACAAGGATAATTAAATCCACATTAAAGAAAGAGGGACTTAAAAGATTGTCAAAAGACGTTTTAAATTATCAGTTGCATGTGGGTCTAATTTATTACATCATGTAATTAAAAATCAGTGATTGGCAAAGGTAGATGAAAGAAGAGGGTATATGGAAGAGACAGTAGGGCTGGGCCAGATTGCATTGTGTACACTGGGGAGTTGGTAAGGCTCAGACAGCAATGGAAAAGCAACTGGAAATTATTATTATTATTATTATAATCATTATCACTGTCGGTATAACTATATGAATATTTATTATGTGTCAGGCACAAGGCTATGTACCTTATCAACAATTAGTTCATTTAATCCTCATCACAAACTTAATAGTGAATAACCAAGTCTAATGAAAGGATTTATCCAGATTAATAAACAGCAGAGGAGTTCCCGCTGTGGCACAGTGGGTTAAAGGATCCATTATTGCTGCAGCTATGACTCAGATTCCATCCCTGGCCCAGGGGGCGGTGAGGAGGGGGGGAGACTGCCACATGCTGCAGGTGAGGCCATATAATTAAAAGCAAAAACAAAAAGAGCAAAAAAGGCAAAATTCATAACTCAGACATAATAAAGAGAATTTATTATTTTTCTCAAAACACATGGTACTGACATTACAATTTGTGGAAAACTCAATATATGCCTCTCTGACTTAACAGGCTTTCAATCATAGTTTCATGAATCGTAAGTGTTTGATTATCAGGTGAAAGGTCTGGGAGGAAAGACCCTGTGGATTTTATCCCAATCATTAAAATTCTCAGTGCTGTTCTCCAGGGCCTTGGAGAACCAGAGTGCTGGAAAGGAGTGGTCTTTACATTCCGTCATGGGGGAGGCTCTGAGACCTTCTTACAGGATTTTCTGGGGCCTCAAGAGGTTCATGCAGTGCTGCGCTAATAAAGGAAAAATTTTCTCTTCATTTTTTTTTTTCTTTTTAATTTTATGACTTCACCCACAAGCATATGGAAGTTCCCGGGCCAGGGATAGAACCAAGTTGCAGCTCCAACCTATGCCACAGCCACAGCAATACCAGACCCTTTAACCCACTGTGCTGAGCCGGGAAGGGACCCAGGGCTCGGAGCTCTCAGTGACCTGAGCAACTGCAGTCAGATTCCTGACTCACTCTGGGAATCCTCTCTCTTCATTTTTCCTGTGCAATTTATATACATTTTCACATACTTTGTGGATATGGATGTAAAATAAAAGAAATATTTTATTATCAGGAAAAATATAAAATACACGCCACTCACACCTTTGGAAATAAGATTAATGATTTCTCCATGCTATGATCTGTCCTAAATTATGTGTTAGGCACTGGGTCACATGTAAGTATTCAGATCACCCCACCTTTGCCTTCAGGAAACTTGCAATCCAGCACCAGCCCCTGGGGCAGGAGAGGAAAATAACTTGAGTCTATAAAGAGCTGTGACAATTCCACTATCTGTCTCCAGTGTTAGAATCTTACCTTGGCTCCACCGCCTGCACTTTATTTTGGTTGAGATGACTCAGCCCAACTCTCACTTTAATGGTCTGTGTCTAGTATCAGCCATCAATCGTTCTTATTAATTTGCAGCTTGGTTGTGAACATCGACACATATATTGGAAAAATAAACAAGACTTAATGAATGTTTAAGCTGAACTATGACCTTGAAGGGCTGGCACCCTATCGATAATTTGTCATTTTTAAATTAAACAGTATCTTAATATAAGCCAGAGAATCTGTACATGAAAGATAACCTCCTGTTCTCAAAATACATCATTTGATAGGAACACCGTTTAATAGACACCTACACCAAGTTAATGACAATCGTTTGTTTCCTTAAAGATGGGAATGCTTCTTGGCAGGAGTAATTGTTACTATGAAATTAGGTTTCCCTAAATTGTTGTTACTCACTTTTTAATTAGCAGTTGACTCATTTATTCCATGATCATCTATTATTTCATGGATTACATGCTGTTTCTGATTCATTAAGCCTGCTCTACTAACAGCCTTGAATGCAGTTTCTATCCTTGAGGCCCTAACTTCCCTCTTCACACTGCATGCAGTAAACATTTAAAATTATTCTAAAATCAAAATTCATGCAGAGTATTCTTTATGTTACAAGGTCTTTCAAACAAAACTCAATTAAACTCAATCAATTATTATTGAAAATTGACTTTAGACTCAGAATTACATGAAGAGGGTCTGAGTGTAGGCAGAGGTCAAAAGAAACAGTCAGGATGTACTCTTTTGTTGGAGAGATAAGTATATATGTCAAGTATCTATTGACATCTATGAGTTTAAATGTGAAATTTATATATGATGAATACGTCTATGAAAGCACACATATGCGCACATGTATACATACATATGCACATCCATGTATGTGTGTACAAATATGTTGTAGGGGAATAGAATTTGCCACCCCAAGATGTCTTTTTGGCATTTGGGTTATTTTGACCCGAAAACAATCAAGGCCCTAAAGACACAGGAACTCCTTCTTTTTACCTCACTCTTCTCTGCCTAAAGAACGTAGGCATGTTCCAGGAAGGGCCTATCACCATGCATACCTGTTGCAGGAGCTAGGAGTGTGGACAGGGGAGGAACCTTGCAATGTCCGTGTGTTCAAACTCCTCTCTGTGTCCCCTTGTCTCTGCCTGGCCCAGCAAACATTTGTTCACCAAACAATTGTTTTTCCGTCTTCAGGTCAATTGCCTTCCTTCCCAACAGCCTCTTCTGTCTTTAGCGAAAGACCACATTCAGAGTGTAGATTTCAGCCATTCAGTATTGTACATTCAAAACTCAGTTTTCCTGGGTCTCTCCCATGTATATAGGTTATCGAACTTTTGTTTGATTTTCTCCTCATAATCTGGCTCATGTCGCTTTAATCCTTAGACCAACCAGAACACACAAGGGTAGAAGAAATTTCTTCCTCTCCAGAGATGTTAAACAGTACACAGTATTGAAAAAGGTTTTAATCTAAAGTAGATGGAACAAGAGTTTTTGTTTGTTTTTATTTGTTTATTTGTTTTTAATGTACTATACTTTGAAAGGGAGTATCATGCCAAGGTTATAATAACACAACTGTTAACTGCTAGTAGAGTTTCGCATTTTTATATCTTTCATTTCTTCACTGAGAACATGAATGAAATGCTTTAATTAGAAATTTTATGGAAACAGTTTTTTGGGGTTTTTGTTTTTGTTTTTTTTTTTTTGCTGTAGTTTTATTTATTTATTTTTCTTTTTAAGGCCGCACCTTTGGCATATGGAGATTTCCCAGCTAGGGGTCAAATTGGAGCTGCAGCTGCTGGCCTATACCATAGCCACAGCAACTCAGGATCTGAGCCGTCTGTGGCCTACACCACAGCTCATGGCAACACTGGATCCTTAACCCACTGAGCAAGGCCTGGGATTGAACCCACATCCTCATGGATACTAGGTGGGTTCAAAACCGGCTGAACCACAATGGGAACTCCCTGAAAACAGTTTTTTTAACCAAAAATACACAAAAATTATTTTATAATCATAGTACTTTCTCTTTGTTAAATTTTTTCCAAAATAGTTTTGTTGTCTAAATCTTAACACTTTCCACAATGAGTGCTAACATTTCCTATACAAAACTCCCTATCCGACTCAGAACACATTAGGCATTCAAAGCATAACTAACTTTCATCACGTCCTCCCCAAATCCCAGAAAATGGTGTGGAAATGTAAATCAAATGATGTCCAGGTCATAAGTTGAAAGCTTAAAGTAATGATACAGTTCTAATGACTTCGTTAATTATATTTCCACATTAGAAGAGTTCAGAACATTTCACATATGTTGTTGCTTAACTTCTGCTCAAACTAACTGCCTCACAAGAAAAATTAGTTCCAATAATAGGGATCTTAAATTATGAGGAATTCTTTAGGATCCTTCCTGAAATTTCTGCCTATTCCTGAACTCAGATCTGGCTGCTCACTGCTCAAAAGCCAGGGCTCAAGAAGCAATGTTGGTAGAAAGGAAAGATTGTTTTAATCAGAAGGCTGGCAATCTGGGGAGAAGTTGGACCCATGTCCCCAAAATCAACTCCAAAGGCTACGCTCAGGTTTTAAAGGGAAAGAATCTCCGAATCATCCAGGCAGGAGGTCAAGATCTGTGTCATTTTCCATCGTGTGCAGGCTGGCTGACTCCTCATGGTCTTTTTCCAGATGTCATCTTGCCCACGTGGTTGGCCTTCAGGATTACTAAGGGAGCTGCTGGGGTAGAGAGCTAGTCATTCTTTAACCCCTTAATTCTTCATTCCTACTTCTTTTAGTGTAGGAGAAGATTCCACAGGTTAGGCAAAGTAGTGTGTTCATTCAGTAGAGCAGATGTCGGCAGTCAGGGCGAATGTTACCTAGTGATCTCATTTGTAAAATCAAAGCTTAAGGGGAACAAAATTAGACAAAACGGGAAAGGGGCAAAGGAGCTGCTTACAAAGCCCACTTGTCAGACTCCACCCCACTTCTATGAGATTAGGAGTGAAGGTCTGTTTTCTGTAACTTCATGCGGACATAGGGTACTGCATTCTCAGAGTGGGAGATGTCAGCATGGGTCTCTAGCATCTCTGTGGACAACTTGTCCACTTGCTCACATTTAAGGGCAGAGCACAGTACAATTATTTTGCTGCCCATGAAGACAGATTTTTATGAGCAATAGTGTTAATGCCATTCTCCTGAGTTCAGCTCTTGGAACTATGCTGCCCATAGACTCAGTGCAGCTCAGGATGGAACAGCTTAGGACATGACTGCAGCCTGGTCTTTGTGCAGTTAGACCCCCGCCCCGTCCCGCCCCCATCCCGGGGTCAGTTACAGTGTCTGTGAAACAACTCAGGAACATTTCTGAGACTCTACTGTCCAATCACTAACTACTTGAACCCGCTCTTTTGTGACTTGGGGAGGCCCAGGAGACTTCAGCTATTGTCAAACAAGAAGCAGGACCCACCGAAGGGCCTTTGTACCCAGAGTGGGGGTTGGGGGCTCAGGATTCTGTTGAGTTTCAGGTCTACTTATCCGACTTCCACCACCGCACACAGTCTTCAGATGTTGAAAATATCTGTCTCTTGCTCAGGCTAAATGAATCCTGGTCATCAACGATTCATTGTGTGACTTGCTTTACAAATCCCCTCAGTGACTCCGTGGCCTTTTGGGAGCACAATTCAGTTGGTTAAAATTTCTTTACCACAGAACTTGTAACTCAAGCTAATGCTTTGGTCTTGGCAGAGTATGGCTTCAGATCACATAGAAACCAACACTTCCTATTTGGGGTACTTGTATTCGCATTAAGTTTTCCATGCATATTTTCATACTTCTGATTCTTAGTGTGCTTTGTGTCAAACAAAATCCTTTCCCATATATTTATGCCAAAATCTTCTCATTTTGTAGGTAAAGGATGAGGAGTGAATGAGGAAGAGAGAACAAAGAACAGTATGATGGAATTTTTTTTTTTTTTTTTTTTTTTTTTTTTTTTTTTTTGTCTTTTTGCCTTTTTTCTAGGGCCGCTCCCAAGGCATATGGAGGTTCCCAGGCTCGGGGTCAAATCAGAGCTGTAGCTGCCGGCCTACACCAGAGTCACAGCAACACGGGATCCGAGCCACGTCTGCAACCTACACCAGAGCTCATGGCAACGCTGGATCCTTAACCCACTGAGCAAGGCCAGGGATCAAACCCGCAACCTCATGGTTCCTTGTCAGATTTGTTAACCACTGAGCCACGATGGGAACTCCAATGTGATGGAATTTGAGAAGGGAGGGTGGTTCAAGTACTAACTGCGGGGGCTGGGTAGGACGATGCTGAGGCCTGGGGAGACAGGAGATCTGACCTGGGGAAGCCAGGACTCACTCACAACCTGCCATGCTGACTTCAGTGCCAATGAGATGACAGAACACAGATTGAGGAGTGAGCAGAGTATGTGGGAGAAATTCCTGCAAGGTTTCAGGATTAAAAAGCAGAGGAGAGTGCCGTTCAGGGGAAAAATTGTTCTCGTGGCTTGTGTCAGTTTTGTTTGTCTTTTCTTGGGTGGAAGAGACAGGAAACAAATTTACAGTTGATGGAAGGAGCCAGGGGTCATCCTGCCTTCTTTTATGCTTACAGATACTTGTGTGCTGACGTTCTGTTCTCAGCACCTTGAGAGCCTCTTAGCTCTGTCCTTCACGCAGTGCGCATCACACAGATGTTTGTTGAACTGATTTGTGTCATTTCTCCCAATGGGCACATTTCTTCAAAGATTGCTTTAATTCTACAATCACAGCAGCAAGTTTATCTCATTTTCTTGTTTGTTTCTGCCTTGGTCTATAAAAAGTAGAAAGGAAAAAAATAAAATGAAAGAAAGAAAAGTTATAAAGACCCACCAACAAATTTTTGGATTTTGGTATTCTTTAGTGATAGGATAATATAAAAATTAAGAGACGGGAACGACTGGGGAGGGAATAAGGTAAATGGGAAGGGGAGAGGGCACCCCAGAGCCAAGATGTGACAGGGAAGGGCATCAGAGGGGTTTGAAATGAACAGCCTGCCAGAGAAGACAAAAATGAAAGACTGTATAAAGTCTCATCATATTACATCACTTACATGGGAATCTATACAAAGGATACAAATGAACTTATTTGCAGAATAGAAATAGACTCAGAGATTTTGAAAACAAACTTATGGTTCCCAAAGGGGACAGATGAGAGGGTAGGGCTGAACTGGGGCTTTGGGATTGGCATATGCACACTGAGGTATAGGAATGATGGGCCACTGGGGACCTGCTGTATAATCTGTGATGGTCTATATGGGAAAAGAATCTGAAAAAGAATGGATGTGTGTATGTGTATAATTGAATCACTTTGTTGTACTGCAGAAATTACCAATCACAACATTGTAAATCAACTGTACCTTTTTTTTTTTTTTTTTTTTTTTTTGGGCAGGGATAGGGTACCCAGCTCTGTGGTTTATTAGAAAAGATGTGAACAAAGTTGCACCAACAGGAGAAGCCCCTCCCCCACTCTCTGCCCACCTCATCCCACACCTGAGCCACCCCCCACACCTATACTTCAATAAAACTTGAAAAAATGAAAAAAAAAAAAACCCGAAGAAGAACACACATGAAAGGAAATGATCACAGTGCCAAAACACTGCCCATCATTCAGGTAACAGAACTGAGAACTGACCACTAGATTCAGTCATCTAGAGTTTGTTTAAAATAAAGTCCCAGAGTATCCAGATACTGTGTAAAAACACTGTGTGTGTGTATGTGTATGTGTGTGTTTCAGCCATGCCTGCAGCCTGTGGAAGTTCCCAGGCCAGGGCTCAAACTCACACCACAGCAGTAACCAGAGCCACAGCAGTGACAACACTGGATCCTTAACCTGTTAAGATACCAGGGAACTCCCAGACTCTGTGTTCTTCTCCCAACCTATGTAGCTTTGTGATGAGGTTATGTGCCTCCTATTTGGCCTCTTGAGGACTGTACATCGTATTCTTATTAATATTAGCATTTGCATTATTCATAAATTCATTTCCCAGGTACTGGAGGAGTAGGTCTCTACATGGAATAAGGATGCATAGGGATTGCTCTCCCGGAGCACACAGTCTGGAGAAGTCCCATGTTGTTACCCACCCACGTGCCATCAACCTCACATTCCTTGAGCAGAATCTTCTTTTTCTCAGATGCAGGGCAGCTCTGGGCTGTTCACCCTCCAAATACAGGAAGAGAAGCTGCTGAGAGTCCTAGCCCACTGCAGTAAAGCCCTTTGATTCTCCAGCCAACAACTGGTTAAAGGCTGGGTGTGTCAGCCCAGCATGGCCATTAGCCCTGAGGGGATGTCTAGGGCTAGACCTTTGGGGAAGGAGGCCTAGAGTAAAGGAGTCTCTTTCTGCTTCTGGACTGGTGTC
This sequence comes from Sus scrofa, assembly GCF_054392235.1. Lineage (NCBI taxonomy): Eukaryota > Metazoa > Chordata > Mammalia > Artiodactyla > Suidae > Sus > Sus scrofa. Next base: position 36,529,126 of record NC_139389.1, on the reverse strand, counting down.
GTGATGGGTTCAGGACAGGCTACCCCCAAACATGGCACCTTGGCATATTAAAGAGTTTAAGCTGAAAACTTTGAGAAAACAGCAGAAACAGGAAGCCCACTCTGTCCTCCTCTCCCCAGCTTTTCTTCCCCAAAACATAGGGTCATAAACCCTCCTGCGAGAAGGGCCCTCCCCACACCTGCATGAAAGGAGCAGCCTTATCTCTGAAGACAAAGGGATGCTGAGAAGAATACAAACACTAGGCCCCACTAAGTTTCCCCCCTTTTACTATGATCACCTCCTGCTCCCTAACCCATCATGTGTCTACACACTCTTCATCAAACCTCGCATAAAATATGCAGGTCTGTTTCTTGGGGTCTTCTTTTCCTTATGAAATCTCCTATGTCACATAAAACTTATATTAAATAAATGTGGGAGTTCCCATCGTGGCACAGTGGAAACGAATCTGACTAGTATCCATGAGGATGTGGGTTCGCTCCCTGGCCTTGCTCAGTGGGTTAAGAATTCGGCATTGCCATGAGCTGTGGTGTAGGTCACAGACACAGCTCAGATTCCACGTTGCTGTGGCTGTGGTATAGGCAGGCAGCTACAGCTCTGATTCAACCCCTAGCCTGGGAACTTCCATGCGCCCTGGGTGTGGCCCTAAAAAGAAGTAAATAAATAAATACATAAAAAAGTATGTTTTTCTTATGTTCATCTGAGAGCTATGAGATTACGAGTAAATCATTATAGAAGAAAAAAATCTAAAAGACTCCTAGGTAGAAATTTGAAATGTAACCTGAAGTGGTCCTGGGTTCCCATCGCATTTTGTTACTGGAGCTACTACACTCTTTATTGTATGGGTATTAGTCAGATGTATCCGGCAGCCAAATGCATTCTGATTTCAAATTTTTAGCGTAAATGAAAACATTTTTCTATTTTCTAGGAGGATACCTAGGAAAAACGATGAGCTAAGGGGAAAGGAAATGAGCTGAGTAGTAGAAAAGTAAAAAGGAAAGAGGTAAAACACTTGAATTTGAGTAATAAAATAAAAAAATAAAATAAAAATAAGAAAAATAAATAAAAAATAAAAAAAAACCACTTGAGCATATTTGATATATTGTAGGAAAGACGTATGAAGCAAAACGAGAAAAACAGCGAGAACACGTTCTGAAAGCAAATTACAGGCACAAATCATTTATGACAGCTCATCTATGGAGCCCACCTGCTGGTCATCTTCTTTCAAAGGAGAACTCATACATAGGAGACCCCCACTATACATGCAGCCTGCATTTGGATAATGGATTCTCGGTTAACCTGGAAACATAGAGGTTGGATGAAAGAGTTCATTAAATAATAAAAGCAATTTAAATAATAAAAGCAATGCCTCTAGTGACCAACAGCAACCAAACACATTCATTTACAAAGAAGTTCTTCTGAAGCATGTATGACTTAATGTAACTTCAAAAGTGAATTTAGGCCATCGGCTTGTGCAGTCCCCTTCAGTTAAGTTAAAGCATAGAGGGAGAGGTGTTTAATTCAAAATTAAACTATGAAAAAAATCTATCTTGGACCTACAAGGACGGTTAAAGACATTGGGAAATGTATACGCCAAAAGAAAATATCCATCAAGAGGAAAAAAAGAAAACATAAGGCAGAGAAGGTAGAACAGCAAAAAGGAAGCATGGAAACAAATAACTACAGGTTTAACCACATCATTTCCTCAGGTCCTGATAATCAGCCTTAATTATAAAGTAGCCCAGATTGGTAGCTTTCTCATGGAAATTGATTTTTTTTTTTTTAAAGCCATTCAAGTTCCTATTTAAGTCTTGCCTTCCAACAGAAGAGCTTTTTCACTTGTAAAATAGCCCATCACTTTTAGGATGCTTGCAAAATTCTGTGAAGATACGCTCTTAGTGTAAAATCAATTTGAGGATAAAGAAGGTTAAAAAAAAATTGTCATTGAGTTTCACTATCCAGAGATTTCCATTTTGATTGCGTTGAAGGGACAATGAAAATATACTTTTTAGACTTTAAGATAAATATTTTTAATCTTCAGCAACTTCCACATGGCTCGTCATAAATATCAAGCTCATAGCCCTGGAACACAGCGTAGGATTGCTCCTAATAAGGAATCCACCACCATCAGGAGGTGTGGTCTGTGATGAAAGAGAAGGGCAATTCAGAGATGATGCATCTAGAAACTGCAACATTGAACGTTAGGAAAAAAGCAGATTTTAGACCATATTTACCTTATAATTCAGCCAAAACAGTTTAAAGAGGTAAGAATATGTCTACATTCAATCGCTGTCCTTTTAAAAAGATTTCGTAACTCCCATTCTCTTTAAATTTGTTGATACTAGAAGATTTTATAGAAATTTGAACAGAGAGAGTGGAGGCATTCTAGAGCATTCCCCGCCTGAATACCAGCCAGCTGTTACTATCCTGCCTCACAGCTGCCCCCAAATTCTTGTCCGTTCACCTCACATCGGTGTTGTTCAGAGAATTGAGAAAGGAGTGGGTGAGGTAGGATCTTATCTAGTCCTTTCTTAGGAAAAATATGTGATGTTGTGTATGCTATTTACCTGCTGAATATTTTAAATAATCATACAAAAATCAGTCCTGGGTTTGAAAAAAGTATTTTTTCATGTAAACCTATTTGGGTTAAATAAATGGAAGTACTGAAAATTGCACAATTCACTAGAAAATTTTAAAAAAGACTATCCTAGTTAGTGAAAAAGAGGCTTCTCTGCTGGATAGAATAATTAATTATTTTTGACAATTTCTAAAAAGGGCAAACTAGTGCCAAAGAGTCAGATGAATTTGGCCAGCTCCCCTGCATGCAGGAAACCATCCTTCTGCTGCCTTACAGACGGACTGACTGGTATGTTCAATTTGAGTGTAAGATCTAAATGAGTCTCGAGCATGGAGTAGCTAGAGGCTGGAAAGTCTGACCAACTCAGGGAACGCTTTGATTACCATCGCAGTTTGACTGACAGGCGAAGGAATGGGTTATTGTTTGGGTCAAAACATTGAACTGATCACATCGCTTTCTATTTCATTTTGCATCTGTGTGAATTAGTCCTAAATAATTCATTTCAAGTGGAAATGCATTAGCAACACTGAAGAAAAATAATGCTGCACCTCCTTCAGTGTACCTAGGGAATTGCCTGATCTTCCTGACAGGTAAAATGTAATTTAGAATTTAAAACCTGAACAACAATATATGATTAGGTATATTTGCAAATTGAAAAAGAGTCGTGAGTGTCTATTGAAATGTGAACACCAGCAATTCAAGTTTTGCAAATAATTTAGACCTTGAAACTGACAGCACAACTGTAATAAAATGACTATCTGGCTTGAAAGATTTAATAACTGCAAAAAGAACCAGTATTTCAGAAGACATGAGGAAAGTAAACTAGCTTCTTTTCTTTGTGCTGCTGCAAGAGGGCTAATAAAATAGAAACAACAAAAGCACTTCTAGAACATGATTCCAATGCAGTGTTCATATACAACTCTTTTATTGAACAATTTAAGCGTGATGGCCAGAAGGCAGAGTGAAAATATCTATTTAAATGGTCAGTCCTAAAGGCTAAGTGTGAAGGGAAAACAAGGAGAAGAATTCAGAGATGGATGTTCAGGACGTTATTCTTTTATCTGCCAAACTTCTACATGTGGCAATTTTATGTAATCTTTTATCCTCTAGTATCCGTAAGAGTCTTAGTCACAACAATCAACAATAAAGGTAATTGAAAGAAGTCTCTGTGTGTGTACAGTTGTATGTATATGCATATGTACACATACACACATACCTGTGTGTATATATGAATATATAGATACAAACATATGCACATATACATGCATATATGTGGGTGTAAACATAGGAATGTATACACACATGAACATATAAAGCCATATATATGTTTGAATATATGGCCGTGTATGCATACACACATCTATGTATGTACGAGTGCATCTGTGGGTGGATATATGAATACACATATATACACACATATGCACATATACAGGCATATATATGTGCATGGATATAGGAATATACATATACACATGTACATGCATATGCATGTGTGTGGATATAGGAATATACACAGACACATGTACATATATAGTGTGTGAATATAGGAATAGATGTACATATGTATATATACACATACATACATGTGCATGGAATAGGAATACATACACATGTGTGTTGATATGTAAATAAATATATATGCATATGTACATATACAGGCATATATATGTGCATGGATATAGGAATATACATATACACATGTACATGCATATGCATGTGTGTGGATATAGGAATATACACAGACACATATGTACACATATACATATATAGCGTGTGAATATAGGAATAGATGTACATATGTATATATACACATACATACATGTGCATGGAATAGGAATACATGTACATGTGTGTTGATATGTAAATAAATATATATGCATATGTACATATACATGCACATATATGTGTGTGGATACAGGATTACATATATAATCAAAAATAGAAGGGGCAATTGTCAGGGGCTGAGTGTTTCTGTCCCCATCCAAATTCATACATTGAAACCTTAGCCCCGTGTGATGCTGATAGCAGCTGAGGCCTCTGGGAATTGTACGGAACTAAAGGAATTTTTAGGGCAATTGCAAGAACACAACTGAAATGCATTAGATCTGAGTTCTAGGACTAGTATTCATCTATCTGTATAACATATAATTATTTAAAAATTTTTCATTTTACTTACCTGTAAATAAAGATTTTTTGCTATGTAAACTTGAAAGTAACTTCTTGCTTTAAAAATGTTTGATGTTTAGGGCAACATTAATAGATAATGAATTAGTAGTTTTTAAAAAATTCTTGGTACAGCAGAATGTGTTGGCTTGATTTTCACAAATTTTCAACATGTTCTCCGGTCAAATAGCATAAAATCAGTTACAGTTTGCTTCACCTATTTCCTTTTATTCTGTCATGTAGATACGTCTGTCTATATATGACCAGTGTTAAGGTTATGGGGGGTTAATAAACAACATACCTTTGTCTACCTCCTGAGTTTGGAACTGAGTTGTATGAATGGATACAGCTGCTTAAAGGAAAAGGCTTTGACTGATGGTCAAACCAGCTTTCTACTGCATTCTGCCTATCCCCCCACACTCACCCCATTACCCTTCCTGAGCTATTCATTGGCATGACACGTCTGAATTTCAAAATGAGTTTGTAGACCAAGTGCACATATCCTGGATTTTTGCCCCACAGAGGCTTGGGGAGACAGCAAAGAAAACCATGACATTACAAAGCTTGTGCAGAGTTTGGTTTAGCTCCCTCTCACCCAAGTTAGAAATGTGTCTCAGTGGACGTCACTGAACAGTCAGAAAACTAAAGGTTTTCCTCAGCGAACTAGGATAAATAAAGGAGTGAGTGATGGGTCCAGTAGTGCTACTCTAGGAGGCTGACATGGAAAATAAAGAGGGCATAAGACACATTTTGTATTTCCTGCTCAGCAAATGGGATTCTGATCTGGGGGTCAACTTCCGTATGCTCAAAAATACCCTGAAAATGACGTGTCTGTGCATGTATGTGTGTACATGAAAGCAGGAATTTTCCTGAGAGCCCAGATCATTAATTATCATCTCAGTGCAGTCAAATATTGAAGATCCACGGATATGGGCTACTGCGTTGGACTATTTATTCTGTGGTTCAGTAAAATAAACAGTGGGAGTGAATTCTTTTCTTCATTGAATCCAAATTAATGCATCAGTTTTTTCAGGTATGTTGACATGGACTGGTAACTGATTCAGTGCATGTTTAACAGTTTGTCTCTAAATTTCCTGAGTTGATTTCAGCGATATGTAAATCCTGTATAATACGCTTGCCCTTTTCCTGAATGTGTTAAATTTGCACCTATATCTCACATAAGCAGCGGAGCAAATGTTAGGATATAGGTTAATTACCTGGATCTACCCATAAACATTAGTATGAACTCAAGCCCTTATATAAATTTATATACATCTCTTGGTTCATTCTCTTTTTTTTTTTTTTTTTTTGTCTTTTTATGGCCACACCTGCAGCACATGGAAGTTCCGAGGGAAGGGGAATGAAGGGGAATGCATGGAGATGAGCTGTCAGCCTACCACACAGCCACAGCAACACTGGATCCAAACCGAATTTGCCACCTATGCGGCAGCTTGAGGCAACGCCAGATCCTTAACCCACTGAGGAAGGCCGGGGATGGAACCCACATCCTCACAGAGACAGCACTGGGTCCTTAACCTGCTGAGCTACAATGGGGACTCCCTCTTTGACAATTAAGTGAATAAAGAGTCTTATGTTTCAAAGGGGACATAGGAGAGGTTCTGAAGGAGTAAGGGAGGCTGAAGGGGGCCAGGGGTCGTCCTGCTGAAATAGCACCTTCCCGGCCATCCTCTCCCTGCACCAATGTCTCCTCCAGGTATTGTTGTCAGAATCTAAGTTCGTGTGCCTGATGCACAGTGAGGCCAAGCAAAACGAAACCTCAGAGTTTGGAGCAGAAGAAGGTTTAGTGATCAAGAACGCACCAACCCCGAAGATGGGAGACTTGGTTTATCTCAAGTCCATCTTGCTGGCTGGCTGATGGCTGGGACACTGGGGTTTTAAAGGCCAAAGGGTCAAGAGGAGATGGTCTTTGTGATTTCTGCTTCTGGATAAGACCTCCCTTGCGGATTCCTGCCACCCTCTTGTGACACGCCATGTCATCAGTGATGCTGGTTATCTACCTGTTCCTGCAAAGCAACTTGTAAATCACGGTCTGGCGATCCTTTAAGTTCTTTCTAGGAAAGAATAAAAGCAATCAATGGAGGAGGCATTTTCTCATTTACTTAGAGCTTCTGTGATCCGTTAAGACTGTGATTCCTGATTCCTGCTCGGCCCTCCCGTCATCTTCAGGGCCATTCAGGCTGGTGTTTCCTTTGTTTCTGGTTTCCTCCCCTCCCTAATTAGTAATTATTTGAGTTCGCTCTTTGCAAGAGAGGGCCTAGGAAACTGAAACCTTTTTTTACAAAGAGGAAAGGAGGGTGTTGGAGGGATTTAGTACCTGGGAGGCCCCCAGGGTGCTTCTTGGTTACAAGATCCCATCTCCACATGCCCTCAAAATGAAGATGCACTGGGGACTTTTTCTTACATGGGCTCAAGTTCCTTTCCTTCTCTCTTCAGGTACCACATTATTTACGTAATTGCAAATGTAATAGGTCAGGACATTTTGCCCATGTATTCATTTGACAAACATATATTAAGCAGCTGCTAGGTAACAGGTGCTTAGTGAGGCTGAGTGAGTACAGAGGTGAAGGAAAGATCCAAGCCAAGGGGGCAGTCTCAGCTCAGGCAGGCCCTCCCTATGTACACGGGCACATTTATTTTACAACTACGAGGTGTATGTGCTAAGAGAAATATGGGGTCTATTTCAGATAAAGACTATGTGAATGCACTCATGTGTACGTTCAAGATAAATACTCAAAGCTAATAAGTCACTCATTTACATATAACATTTATTCAAATTTTTTATTAAGTGTGAGAAATGTTTTAATCATGGAACAATAAATGATGGTGCAAACTATGACATTTAAAATGGATGAGTAACGAGGTCCTACTGTGTAGAACAGGGAACTATAGCTAGTCTCTTGGGATAGACTATGAGAGACGATAATATGAGAAAAAGAATATATATATATATACATATATATGACTGAGTCATTATGCACTATGGCAAAGGTGCCACAACACTGTAAAGCAACTATAATTTAAAAAATTAAAATTAAAAAAGAATCTGAAAATTCGAAAAGAGGTATGAAGAAAAAAAAATTTTTTTTAGTCTTTACCAATTTTTTCCCTAGCAAAATAAAACTATGTGTTATTTCTATGTAATATATTCAGGTGAGGTGCACCATCTAGCTATCAGCAAAATTCTAATTTTAACATAATTCCCCAGTTAAACTGAGGGAGGAGGAAGCCAGTGACTAAGGTCAGAAGATGAATCAGTAGTTGGTCATGAAATGAAAAAGAAGGCACTTTCAATGTGTAAATCCTCAACTGTAACCACCTGATAACCCAAACATACTTGACAAGAATATGCTACCACAGTTATTGGTCTTCTACATTTTGCAGCCAAATAATAGTAAATAGCAATTATTATATGTCTATGAAATCCTGCAAACAGGATTAGCCTCATGTCTTCTTTCCAGAAGCAAACCTTAACCAATATAAAGTTTCAGAAAGGAGCAATTTCAATTTGGTGAAATATATGTTTGAAAAAAGAAATACAATAAGAATGTCCCCAATATCACAAGTTAAGGGAGTTTGTGAAGAATACTGTGACTACATAGAACCATATTACATTCTGTGGATGGAATAAGAAATATAAAAAAAATTGGACTACGTGACTAGAACATAAAACTAACAGCAGTTTTTCTCATTAAAAGAACCTGTGGAATCTAGGGGTCTACGTAACAAACATTGTAATTTATCTTATTTACTAAATCCTTATAATTACCTGCTGTAATGTTTTATTCCATACATTTTTTTTTCTTTTAATGGCCAAACCTGCGGCATAAGGAAGTTCCTTGGCCAGGGGTTGAATCGAAGCTGCAGCTACCAGCTTCCACCACAGCAATACAGCATCCAAGCTACATCTGTGACCTATACCACAGCTTGCAGCACCTTAACCTACTGAGCGAGGCCAGGGATCAAACCTGTATCCTCGTGGATACTAATTCAGGTTCTTAACCCACTGAGCCACAACGGGAACTCCTTAATACAATTTTAAAGAGAGTCCAATAGACGGCAGTTTCAGATGAGAGAAGGGAGGTGTCAAAGTTGGCACCGCTGCTTTTGAGTACAATGGGGGCTGAAAATAACGGTCTACACTGTGTATGTTCTCTCTGTACATATATAACAAAGGATTTATCTAGGTTCTATGAGCTAATTACAGGGTCTAAAAATAGGGATATTCAGAACACGACCAGAGAAACAAAGAGAGTGATTCGCTGTGCCTGGGGGTGGGTCAGGGAGACCCTGGGAGCTTCCTTCATGAGGTGATGATGACCTGGCACATGCTTCTGGTCTTCTTCTTTCTCGCCAGTAGCAAGTTCCATCCTACCTCACAGCGATCCCCACACCCATTTCCTTTCTTCTCTCTCTTTGCCCCTTTTCCTCTTCCTTTCTGCCTGGTCAATGTTCATCTACCCACCTCCTAGGTCCATCTACCTAAGTTTGAAACAGTGGAGGGAAGAATATATATGGAATTACAATATCTAGGTTCTAACCTTTTGTATGGTATCCTGTGATGCCAGTTAAGTAGTAACTCCACAATGCTCCTGGCATTGCTGTGATTTCACACACACACACACACACACACACACACACACACACACACAGGAGTACACCAAAAGAAGCAATTTTCAAAACTGTGTTTTGAGTGGGTCTAGGGGAGCTCCATCAGGGACTCTGTGTGTTTGGAATGATGACCAAAAGAACACACTGGAATGGTGTGGATCCCACCTGAAGTCAGAAAATCTTTTAAGCCTAGTTGTCATCTGGGTATATTTTTGGCTTGAATAAAGTGTTCTGAACGTTGAAGAAACTTTGAAAATCGATTGCCTAGGAGATACGTTTACTTATTAATAGTGAAGATCGCATTGCTTAAAGTATGTGGGAACGGGATTAGGGGTATAGAATTATAAAATTGCTCTTACTATATTTTTAGCTGTTTACTGAGTTCCTGGATTCATGACTCTGCTAAAATTATTAGTGAGGGAGACTGAGATTATAAAAAAGAGACTTTGAGTTCCTAGGTCAATCCTCTAGGGAAGGTAAGACTGTAACATACAATGAGGAAGATGTTCGCCCTAAAGAAAGGGTAGGCCGTGGGCAGATGAAAGGGGAAAGTGGCAACAAAGGCCCAGAGATAGGAAATTGGCAGCATTTTCAGGAAACCTTATAAAGGAATGCGGTTTGCCTGACAAAGGACCTCCAGTTGCTCAAGAGGCTATGGCAGCAGAATGAAAACCTAAGGACCTCACCGAATCATTCTTTAACTCTTGGCTACTCAGACTCTAAAGATCCCATGATTTCCCAAGCAGAACCTCTCGCCTTCCTCCCCAGTAGATGGTGTGAGGCATCACTTCCGTTTGTGAACTTTACACAATCCTCAGGAGTTTGTTGGTTGCATCGTGCCAAGAAAAAGCATGGTGACACCAGAGCAGTGAATCTGCATAAACTTCACCTTCAACCTGAAGGGCTTAGCTGGCCCCCGTGAGCTGATTTTTATCACCCTAAGCCGTGAGAGAATGGGTTCACCGAGCAGCATTTTTGAGACCTGCTTCATCTGCTGCTGAAATTGGTACAAGGCTTCATTGTAAATTATTTCATATGAAACTGTTCCATTGGGTGGAGAAAGTATTAAATATTAACATAAGTTTTTACTTATATGTGTAATTTAAAAATTTTTTTAAATTGCTTAAAAATTTAAAATTTTAATTGAAATGTTGATTTACAATGTTGATTTAGTTTCAGGTGTACAGCAAAGTGATTCAGATGTGTGTATATATATAAAACTGAATATATATATTCATCTATACATTCATATATATATTCTTTTTTTACATTCTCTTCCGTTATAGGTTATTGCAAGATATTGAGTATAATTACCTCCGCTACACAGTAGGTCCTTTTTGGTTATCTATTTTATATACAGTAGTGTGTATATTTTAATCCCAAAGTCCTAATTTATCCATACTACCTCCTTTCCCCTTTTGGTAACTTTAAATTTGTTTTAAATGTCTACGATCTATTTCTGTTTTGTAAATAATTTCTTTTGTATACTTTTTTAAGATTCCACGTATAAGTGATATCATATGATAATTGTCTTTCACTGTCTAACTTTACTTAGTATGATAATCTCTAGGTCCATCCATGTTGCTGCAAATGACATTATTTCATTTTTTTTAATGGCTGAATAGCATTCCATTTTATTTATGTACCTTATCTTCTTTATCCATTCCGCTGTCCATGTACATTTAGCTTCCATGTCTTGGCTATTATGAATAGTGCTGCTACGAACATCAGGAATTAAAGTAATTTACAGTACATATTTTTTTGGATGTGCAACTGAGGTATAAAATATTCTCTTATAAAGAATGGCGCAAATGTGGAGTTCCCGTCGTGGCTCAGTGGTAATAAACCCAACTAGCATCCATGAGGATCACCAGGGTTTGAAGATCAGACTTGGAGAATTTGGATCATGCAGTACAGAAGGTGACTCGGACTCAGTGTTTGCAACAATCTCTTCCTGCTGGGCCTTCCTGAACTACAGAGGCTGCAAAGTCAAATTCATGTTCCCTGTACTGCCTTGTAGCTAGGATTCAGACTGAAAATTAAGTTCTATCAATTTGATGAATTTGTACGAAATTTGGAACCACGGGTTTTTTTGTGAAAATGTCCAACTTTCCAGTCTCTGGCTTCATGGATGCCAGCAGAGGACAGTACAGAGTGTGTCCGTGGGCGCCTCACTCTCTGCTCTCCAGCCCCAGCAGGCTCCCCTGGGAAGCCAGCATCCCAGGTTGGCAAGGAGGTCATTTCTCAAGGCCCTGCCTCTGACCTTGCAACCATTTTGTTCCTTTTGTTAAATCAACTTTAAATAGAGACATTTCTGTGTCTTGCAACTGGATCCTAACAGAAATATGGAATTTTCTAGTCTTCCGATTACTTGAAGACTTTTGAATGAATTCTATCATATCATATACCAGATTGGCCTTCACTTGAGTCAATTAGACTAAACTGCATTCATGCTGGACAGGGTAGGAAGACACCCAAAGTGTTCTATGAGTTGAGAAAATAGTACTGTGGGATAAAAACAGATGAAGCTCCCAAGGCAACCTGCACCCTAGGGGGAGAGCATTGACTCCAGATTGACAACTTGGGGGCACCATCTTCCAACACCCACAAAGCCTACATGGAAGGAGAATGGCCATAAGTCCTTCCCAACCACAGGACAGAGCAGTCGGACAGTAGCTCCATTTCTTCATTCTTACCCGGACAATTATCAGTCATCTCTTTCTGCACATAGAGATACAAAGAAAAAATGGAGCAAATCTGGCTTGTAAACTGTCCTGGCTTTCAGTTGCTTTGTCTGGCTGAGAAGTCAGAGTAGTGTTGGAAAGTAACCATGTGAATGGGTTGAAATCCCTTTTTAGCTGCTCTGAACCATTGAGAACAGCATTATGTCTGAAAGAAAAAAAACCAGTTATGGATTATGAACTTGAACCATGGTGAATTCTTAAGGAGAAAATGGTAATAAGGAAAGAAATGAGTGAGGTTTTGAATCCATCAGCCTTTTACTTCAGCCTCTAGGTCAGGTGAGAAGAAGTTGAATATATTCTGTGGCACTTGTATCAAAAGAACATTAATTATGGATGCCAGTGAATTCATGGACAGAGAAACAAAGAGAACCAGCGTTCATCTGAAGGGACACATTCCGATTTTCCCCAATAAGTATTTCTGTGTCACCCAAGTCAGGTAGTGGCCATGGACCTGCCTGGATCCAGTGGCTGGGAGGGCTTGTAGCCTGACCTATTGTGATCTGAGCAGAGACCGTTCCTCAGGAGAGCCTAGTGTTTATGGGCTGGAGGACACCTCCTCCCCCACCACACTTGTAGGGTTCCCAGGGCCTAGAACCTTCACCCAGAGTCTTGGTTCTCATCTACGGAAAAGAAAGAAATCCCCATTTACACAATGAAAGGCTTTCAGGGCATGGAATTACAATCCTGTGTTTTCAGAGTGGGCGCAGAGCCCAGGGGACTAAGGCTCATTATGTTTCCGTGTTTCTATTAAAAAGTTATATTCTCTAGAACAGAAAATGGAGACCTTCAAACTTCAGGATAAATACTTTATAAGAACTAAAATTACCTCAGACTAAGGAGAAGGGAGTTATACATTAGTTATGACGGTTTTCACTATTAAAGATAACCAGTCAAGATGAAACTAGTTGAATGAGAAAAAAAGTCACATCGACTACACGAAAGTGTAAGAAATTTACTATTGGTAGAAGGATATTCTCAGTAATGTATTTAGAAAATAAATGAGTATCCATGGTTTTTATTTTTTATTTTTATTTTTTGAATATCATTGCCTTTACATGGAAAAGTAAAAATGTTATACCTATTTGTTAACATATACCCTTTGGAACAAAACACACAGTCATTAGAGTGACTGTAATTCATTCTGTGTGTGTGTGGGTGTGTCTGTGTTTCCATTTCAGACTTATTTCCAGAACTAAAAAATTAACTCCCAGGGTTCCTGTCACAGCGCAGTGAAAACGAATCCGGCTAGGAACCATGAGGTTGCGGGTTCGATCCCTGGCCTTGCTCAGTGGGTTAACGATCCAGCGTTGCCGTGAGCTGTGGTGTAGGTCGAAGACGTGGCTCAGATTCCGTGTTGCTGTGGCTGTGGTGTAGGCCGGCAGCTGTAGCTCCCATTCGACCCCTAGCTTGGGAACCTCCATATGCCATGGGTACGGGCCTCAAAAGGCAAAAAGATAAAAATAAAATAAAATAAGATACCATTTTAGTTAGAAGGAAAAAATCCATTTAATCCTCTGTATTGAGAACAAAACTATCAGAATGAGTATCTCTCCTTTTGCAATTAACTTTTAAAATAAGTACCTAAAGGGATTAACTACCATAAATCCAAACGTTTTTATATTATAATTTAAGAAATTTCACACAGAGTGGTTCAATGACTTCTTTAAGGGCACAGAAGCGCAACATTCTTGCCTTTGTGAATGGGTAGGCTCTGGAGCCCACAGTATAGTTGGCATTTATTAACTGCATGTCTTCATGCTGTGTAATCTCTCTACACCTCAGTTTTTTATCTGTCCTTTATATTTCCTAATTTCTTCTCTCCCTCGTGGATTGGCATGTAAGGATGCCTAGAAACACCTATTATTCATTGATAAATTTAAACTCATTTATTGGCAATTTTGCAATTTTCTAAAATATGAAATTTAAGGACTTCCCTGTTGGCCTAGCGGTTAAGGATTCAGCATTGCCACTTCTGTGGCTCATGTTTGATCCCTGGCCTGGGAACTTTGGCATACCACAGGTGTGGCCAAAAAAATAAAAAATAAATTAAATAAAATATAAACTTTAATAAGGCTATTTTAAAGTTAGATTATCTGATAGTGTCTTTAGTGAATACTGTTTTCTTACAGTTCCTATAACATTTTTTAATAAGCAAGAGAATAATGATCTAAGTCAAACTATGTATAATTATGCATAAAGAAACCAACCAATATTAATGTCAGTATATTTTCATTATTTCTACTCTGCAATAATATTTAAATCAGATCTTTAAAAATTTACTTTTGATTACACAACCAATATACATCCATCGCAAAAATTCAAATGATTAAAAAATGAAAGTCTTTCTGATAGCAATGGTAAAGAACCTATGGCTTTATGGCTTTACCATCAATTCTGGTGTTTGTTGAGGTTTCTGTTAGGTAATAGGTTAGAGGATTTTCCTTAGTCAATTCTTTTTTTTTTTTTTTTTTTTTTTTTGTCTTTTTGCCATTTCTTGGGCCGCTCCCGCGGCATATGGAGGTTCCCAGGCTAGGGGTCCAATCGGAGCTGTAGCTGCCAGCCTATGCCAGAGCCACAGCAACGCAGGATCCGAACTGCATCTGCAACCTACACCACAGCTCACGGCAACGCTGTATCGTTAACCCACTGAGCAAGGCCAGGGACCGAACCCGCAACCTTGTGGTTCCTAGTCGGATTCGTTAACCACTGCACCACGACGGGAACTCCTCCTTAGTCAATTCTTAACGAATATTTTTAGTTTTTTAAATGGAAGTTTAATTTTATTATTCTTTTTGAAATGTTTTTCTCCTTTTATTGATGCCTTGTTAATTGCATTCACAATTTCTTATTGTACAATAATTGTTCCTTTTTCTGGGATAAAACCCACACAGGTTAAGGACAGTATGTCCTTCAATATACACAGTACAACTAGAGCAAATACACTGATATTTTATCACATTTCAACTAGAATATTCTGTGCTCCCATGTAAGATTAGTTCTATATTCAAGTATATTCTATATTCTTTAGTCCTTTTACCATGGTTGCTGTTTTCTTTCTTGAATTCTTTAATTCATCTTTAATTGGTTGTATTTTGCCATCGATAATTTTTCAAACAACAGTCTACAGGGCTTTTAATTATCGGGTTGAGATATATATTTGTTGCCTTCATCATAATTCTGAAATTCAAAAGCATAAAAATTAATCTCTTTTACTATTTTACTAGTTTACTATTTATTTAAAAAATTTTTATGACTATTTTCTCCCTACTCTTTTTGTAGGCCTACACTGATTAGTCCAGTGGGTCACTGATTTCCATCAAGTGAAAGAAGACATGTCATGTCTTTAACATGTAACAAGCTGCCAACACTGAATATGGACCACCCCATGACTGAGGGAATAAGTATGGGCTGAAATCGTCACCACTGAGTAGTGCCTCTGGCTAATGGCACTGCACTATATAGGTGAAAATTTTTGAGATTAGATCTTCTGTTAAGTGTCCCTCCCCCAAGTCTTTGTCTGTTCAGGCTGTTATCACAAAATACCAGAGACTGGGTAGCTTGTAAATAACAAATTTATTTCTCCCTGTTCTGGAGGTGAAAGTCCTCGACCAGGTGCAGGCACAGAGGGTTCTGGTGAAGCCCCTCTTCTGGGCTGCAGACGGCCGACTGCTCCCTGTGTCCTATGGCAGGGCAGGGGTCGGGGGCTGTCTGGAGGATGGGCTCCACTTTCCTGACCCGATCACCTTCCAAAGGCTCCACCTCCTGATACCATCACCTTGGGGAGTAGCATTTCCACCTAGGACTTGGGGGTTCAGCCCATAGCACCACAAAGAATAATAACATGATAGGGAGGAAGGGAGGAGACACAGATACGTCCAGACTAGCTTGTCCATCAGCCTCCCACATGTCACTCTGCTTTCTCAGACCCCTTCTGTGTGCACGGCTTCCTTGCTGTTTCTTTACATCTTGCTCATGCTTCATGAGAAAGATTCACCCACTCACCTGTCTGTCTGACCCAGTCAAGATGAAGTCTCAGTGACACTTCTACCCAAACCAGGGATTGAAGACTGAGGATGGGGTACTGTCTTCTCGTTACTTTTTGGTAACCTGACAGCCAAAATAGTGGCTAGAGATGTCTCAGCAGTCTTTCTGATTCTTCGTTGGAGAATCTATTGTGTTAGGAATTTTATTTTAAAGTCCCTCTTCTTTTTCATATAGATAATCTAATTCTGGAGGGCTTCCCTCAAATTTCATTGAGAGCTACCAATTGAGAAGTAGCTCTGAATATATAGTCAGGTTTTTGCCTTGTGGGTTTTTTTTTTTGTTGTTGTTTTTTGTTTTTTTTTTTTTTTTAGGTGCTATGGTAGCATCTTCTGAGATGCTATGGTAGTAGAGGTCAGAGTATTTGTTTTTAATCTCTCATCCTTCATTCCTTAGCAGCATGATTTGGGTGACTGTTTTCATCTTTCGCTAACCCTGTTTCTTCATCTGTAAAATTGGAATAATGATAATAGTTGTTCATTGTTCATGAGGAGAGTGAATGTGTCAATATAATAAGTACTTAGAGTTACCAATAAAAATCCTGTCAACCTCTCCACAGTCAATATTGAAGGAAAATAATGGACTTATTATTGAATAAACTCATCATGTATGTGTGTATAAGGACTCTGCAAGAGACACAAAATCAGAATGGAATTTTGAACACTTTATACAATAAGCCAAAAGAAAGACCAGTAAAACATATATTCTTTTTGTTATTACTCAAATAAATTTATCACATCTGTAGTTGTATAATGATCATAACAATCTGATTTCACGGGATTTCCATCCCACAGCCCAAGCACATCCCCCCACCCCCCAAACTGTCTCCTCTGGAGACCATACGTTTTTCAATGTCTGTGAGTCAGCATCTGTTCTGCAAAGAAGTTCCGTCTGTCCTTTTTTCAGATTCCACATGTTAGTGAAAGCATTTGATGTTGGTGTCTCATTGTATGGCTGACTTCACTAAGGATGATAATTTCTAGGTCTATCCATGTTGCTAAAAATGCTGGTATTTTGTTCTTTTTAATGGCTGAGTAATATTCCATTGTGTATATGTACCACATCTTCCTGATCCACTCCTCTGTCAATGGACATTTAGGTTGTTTCCATATTTTGGCTATTGTAAATAGTGCTGCAATGAACATTGGAGTACATGTGTCTTTGTGAGCCGTGGTTTTCTCTGGATAGATGCCCAGGAGTGGGATTGCTGGGTCAAATGGGAGTTCTGTTTAGTTTTCTGAGGAATCTCCATACTGCTTTCCACAGTGACTGCACCAATTTACAATCCCACCAACAGTGTACTAGGGTTCCTTTTTCTCCACACCCTCTCCAGCACTTATTGTTTGTAGACTTTTTGATGATGGCCATTCTGGCTGGTGTAAGGTGGTACCTCATGGTGGTTTCGATGTGCATCTCTCTAATAATGAGTGATGTTGAACATCTTTTCATGCGTTTTTTGGCCATCTGTGTGTCTTCTTCAGAGAACTGTCTGTTTAGATCTTCTGCCCATTTTTTGATGGGGTTGTTTGTTTTTTGGTATGGAGCTGCAGAAGTTGTTTATAAATTATGGAGAGTAATCCCTTGTCAGTTGATTCACTTGCTAAGATTTTCTCCCATTCTGTGGGTTGTCTTTTCATTTTGTTTAGGTTTCCTTTGCTGTGCAGAAACTTTGAAGTTTGATTAGGTCCCATTTGTTTATTTTTGTTTTTATTGTCAATACTCTAAGAGGTGGATATGAGAAGATGCTGTTGTTTATGCCAGAGAGTGTTTGGCCTATGTTTTGCTCTGAGAGTTTTAGTGAAACATATCTTCTTGATAGTCCAATGGTTACGTCGGGAGATAGATTCCTAAATTAATCTTGGATGGATGTTATTCTGTTCCCAGGGAGGATGTGGTCCATGACCTTGGGAATATCTCCGCACTCTAAAACTAGAGCCTGGGCACTGGAGGGGTTAATGCACATTGCAGAGGGTTAAAGCTAGGATTCGGGCCCATGATGTTTTCAAGGAGATCTTCAAAATCACCAATAATATAATTAACATTACTCAGTTCTCAATTTGTTTCCTTCCAAATACTGCTTGAATGATAAGGTAGGATTATTCTGTACTCTTTGTTCCTTCCGGGACAGAGCCAGGATTAGAAGTCAGGTTAAACCATATCAGAGTTTACATATGAGATTATTGCCCCTTCCTAATTTGTTGTTGATAAATTGCTTATTCATTATTAAAGTTTTTGTTTCTTCATTGCTTTTTGTTTTTGGTATTGGGGAAGGGAAGCTCTGTGATCCAACTTCGTATTGCCTAGAAAAGTAAAGTTTAATTGTTTTCCATTTTTGTATGCCTTCTATGTGTTTACCATCTTAGGTTGTCTTTCATTATAACAATTTAAAAATTTTTTAATGAACAGAAACCTCAATTCAAATAGAATTAGACAGTCAGAAGGGGGAGCTCTCACTCCCTACAATGACAGCAGAGCCCAATAAGAACGAACACCTGCTTTTGGTACCTGGCAAGAGCTCAGCCAATGACATGCTCACAGCTCAGCCATGAAAAGTCACCCTACTCCAAAGTCTCAGCACTCCCAGTGGACTCTGTTTACTGCAGCCCTTCCACCTTCTTTTCTCCCCACTTTAAAAGAGTTCTCGTCTCCTTTTTGTGCAGTGGACCCACAGATTGCTCGCTACGGTTGCAGACTCCAATTATAATTCTTTACTGATCCCAAATAAATCCACTTTTTTGCTGGAGAAATAAATGGCAGCCTCCTTGTTTTACGTCAACAGACAATATTCACAATACTGTCTCAAATAAAAAAAATTACTCGTTAGATTCATATTTTAAAGTTTTCAAAGGGCCAAATAGCCTATTGAAGAGAAATCCAAAAGAGACCGAGTGTAGATGTTGACATTTATGAGTAAACCATTGTTTTAAAGAAAACCGTTCTGAAAATGCTCCGTTGCTGCTGGCAGCATGACCCTTCACAGTTTTCATGGCTGCATGTGAACATCCACGTGTTATTAAAAATAGCCAGGCTGGTGCATCACTGTTGAAGGCCATGAGTTGATCAGCCCTTACGAACGCTGAGGGTGATTGAGCATCTGGGGTTCCGTACTCAGCCACCCACAACTTCTCTCGCACATACACATTTCTCACAGTGGTGTTAGCACTAATGAAATTTAGGGGGGAAGAAAGTCTCCAAATTAGCAATGCATCACTTAAAACCTCCAGCCTACTCTCTTTACAGCCTCCCTCCAGAAGCTCATCTTACTTTCTGTAATCATCACCAGAACGAATCACTTGCTCCTTGTTAAGCTTTTATCTCCATGAAGTGAAGGTGACAATGAAACACTTTTCTGAAAGACCTTCTTGGCAGCTGCCCCACAGTGCCTGCTGGCCTGTTTTGATCCCATTCCATATGTCCACAATTTAAGAGGCAATACCACTCTCTCTGAATTGTATCATACAGCACTGCAGGGCACAATCCTGTGTTACCTGCTTTTGGAAATAATCTTTTCAGCCTATTCCAATTTTCACATTAAAGCACTGGCTGCCTGAGACGTGATGATTACAGGCTTGTAAGGACAGGATCAAACAGAAGAAGATGCTAGCAGGGAGTCAAGTGCAAGAGTCTGATTCTGCACGCATAAGGGCTGCTTTGTTCTCTTGTAATAAATGTGAAGCCATTGGTAGCATTATTGACTCAGATACGGCCCCGCAGTCAGCTATTTTTACACTCATTCTAAAGAAATGCTTATATTCAATACCTTGTAGAAAGTAATTTCTAAGGCGAATCAACAAACGTTTATTAATTACTGGGGAGTTTAAAGAGTTAATCTATAAGTGGGGTTCAATCTAGAAAACTTCCGTATTTAATGAATCTCAAAGGAAAAAATAATCAATTTTGCCTCTTGATTAAAGGCTGTGAACATTGATTTTCTCATAGGAAGAATTTCATTTTCTTTAAATGAAATTAGTGTTAATGAATAGATGTTTGAGGGTTTTTTTTTTTTTTTTTTTGCTTGATCTGTGGTATGTTTTTGCTTTCATCTGAAATTTTCTAGAATTACTTTGCGTAATTTATCTAGAATTAATTTAGTAATTCTTTGGTGATGAAACCATTTTTCCTGTCAGTGTATTTGTAAATAAGGAAGTCAGATTCATTGCTGTTGTTAGGAATTGATTTTTCTGTTCATTGAAAAATAATTTACTTGAAAGCAAGTCTATTCTTAGTCACTACTAGATTAATAAACATAAACTTTGCCATTCGAGCCTAGGAAATGGAAAGATTTGTTAGCCTAAACATTAAAGCAGGTGTTTTATAGTGTATTTTCCTGTTTATAATTTAAATATGAAAAGTGTGCTAATGAGTGAAGAATGAAATTACTCAGTGATTATAAAGTTTTCCATGACTGCAATAGAAATTTATTTTAAATTTAGTCACAAAGATATTTTAGTTTATTTTTATTGTTAGCCCTTTGTCCTGGTTGATATGTAACTTCATCGGAAAAATTGCTTTAACTTCAAACTTCAATATAATAATGGTTATGCATCTCAAGATCTCCTTTTGTTTATACTTTTAAAAATTGAAGTTATAATTGATTTACAATGTTATTTTAATTTCAAGTGTACAACATAATGATTCAATATTTTTATAGATTATACTCTATTTAAAGTTATTACAAGACAGTGATTATATTTCCTCATGCTGTACAATATATACTTATTGGTTATTTGTTTTATACATAGCAGTTTGAACCTATTAATAGCATACCCCTGTCTTGAACCTCTCTCCATCCCTCTCCCCAGTGGTAACCATTAGTTTGTTCTCTATATCTGTGAGCTGGTTTATGCCTTGTTATATACATCTTTTTGTTTTATTTTTTAGGTTCCACATATATTGATAATACAGAGTATTTGACTTTCTCTGTTCGACTTACTTCACTAAGTATAATATCCTCTGTGTCCATCCATGTTGCAGCAAACGGCAAGATTTTATTTTTTTATGGCTGAGTAGTATGCCATTGTGTATGTATGTATGTATGCCAATTTTTTAATCCATTCATCTGTTGATTGATACTTGAGTTGCTTCCGTATCTTGGCTACTGTAGGTAGTGCTGCTATGAACACTGGGTGCATATATCATTTCACATTAGTATTTTTCTTTTATTTGGACATAAGCTCAGGAGTAGAATTGCTGGATCATATGGTAACTCTTTTCAGTTTTTTGAGTAACCCTCATACTACTTTCTGTACTGGCTGCACCAATTTACATTCCCACCAACAGTGTATTTAGGTTTCCCTTTTTTCCACATCCTCACCAACATTTGCTATTTGTAGACTTTTTGATAATGGCCATTTTGACAGGTGTGGGATGATATATTTTTGTGGTTTTGATTTGAATTTATTTGATGATTAGCAATTTCAAGCACTTTTTTCACGTGCTTTTGGTCATCTGTTGAAAAAATGTCTATTTATGTCTCCTGCTCATTTTTTAATCTAATTTTTTTTTATGTTGACTTGTATGAGCTGTTTATTTTGGATACAATTCCTTATCAGTCATATCATTTTCAATTACTTTCTTGCATTCAGTAGGTTATCTTTTCATTTTGTTGATGGTTTCCTTTGTTGTACAAAAACTTTTAATTAGGTCCTTCGTATTTTTTATTTTCATTTTCGTTTCTTTTGACTTGGAAAACAGATCCAAAAATATTGCTATGATTCATGTCAAAGAGTATTCTGCATATATTCTCTTCTAGGAGTTTTGTGGTTTCAGGGCTTACATTAAGGTCTTTAATTCATTTTGAGTTAATTTTTCTATGTGATATGGGGGAATGTTTCAATCTTATTCCTTTCCATGTAGCTGTCTAATTTTCCCCACACTACTTCAAAGAGACTGTCTTTTCCCCATTGTAAATTCTTGTTTCCTTTCTGGTAGATTAATTGACCATAAGTGCCTGGGGTTATTTTTGGGCTCTGTATCCTGTTGCATTGATCTATGTGTCATGCTGTTTTGATTACTCTAGCTTTGCAGTATAGTCTAAAGTCAGGAAATATGATACATTTAGGTTTGTTCTTTTTTCTCAAGATTGTTTTGGCTATTCAGAGTCTTTTATATATTTACGTTTGGTCTTGCTCTTCTCTTAGCTTGGAATGTCTTCTGTCTAAATCCTACTTCTTACTTTTCAATTCCTCTAATGTTTCTTAATCTCCACAGCACATGGTAATAGGTCTGAGTTGTAGTGGGGAAAACTCATGTGCTCTGTTCTCAGTTCAAAGTCCTCTCGTTGTGTGGGGACCTGTGCTAGAGGAAAAGTAGTGCAGCGAGAGGCCAAACTGAAGGTGATCCTTGTGTGTTTGGAGTGGGAAGCGAAACATAAATTGTCAGATGAGAAAAAGCTACAGTGCATAAAGTAGCAGCAAAACCCAGCCAAGATTGTGTGATGGCAGTGGGATAATGAGCTATGATTTTGGAGAGCTTGCAGGACAGAATGGGGCTGGTGACAGTGCATATGCTGTTGGCAGCCAGGGTCATGGTCTATCAGGAGATGTCACTCGGGCTTAGCAAACACCAGAAAAGCCTCCCTTTTCCCTGTGCAACTATACTCCCCCAGGGGTCTTAGAAAGTATGTTTGCAGAGCAGACAAATGAAGAAGAGATGGATTTCTTGTTCCATCAGGTGGGTCCTGAGATGGTTTTAAGTAATTTGGAAAACAGGACAAGTGAGTGCGAGACATACGAGCCTCAAAGGCGGGTCTGTATTACCGAGACTGATATCTATTTAGGTCAATTTTTAATTTATTTATAGGATCTTTTAAACTGACTTTTATTAATACAGAATTTTTAGTGGGCCACCAACTGAAAAAATTAATCTTAATTAACATCAAGAACTGAAAGACTATTTGGTGGACTTTTTAAATAATATGTTAAGCTATCAACAGCTAAATAGAAGAGAGTCCTTATAGCTTATATTTCTCTCATTGTGAACCCAAACTGCTGATATCAGGAAACTTCTTTATATTATATTACTTAGAATTAAATGAAAGGGTGTAAGATTGAAGCTTATTTAGGTTATTTTTTCTATGAATTATTATATGTAAAATGGATATAACTAAACTAGTGTGACCTGATTCCATACATTTGGGAAAAAAATTTCTTAGCAGAGAGAAGCTGGAAGTGCTAGGTTTAATCCAATATAACTGACTTTTATTAGTAAAGGAATTTAAACTTCAATAAAATGAAACTACTAAATAGATTAAGAAACAATATAAGACTTGAATTTCATCTGAGGTTAGACAACTGCTCCAGGTTACATGTTTAAGCTGCTTTGTCTATTTCTTACTGGGGGCCTGGGCTGGCCTAATTTATTTCTTTTTGCAACTATGGAAGAAGTCATCCTTAAATAATAAATTATAGTCTAATGTCTCTTCATTACTATCTATCCCATCATTTTAAGCAAAGCTTTATAAAAAAACGAAAATATTCCAGTGCCTATGAATATTGTAGAATCGATGCGTTTCATCTCATAAGATGAAAGGAATTGAGTAAAATACTTGAACTAAAAGGGATTATTAAATTTCCCCCTCAGAAAATTATTTAATTTCAGCAGGTATCATTTGGTTGTCACCCAATCTCTGTTGTAAAGCCATATAAGTATAATGTAAAGAGTTCTGTCCCTGGGCTAATTGGTTGGGTAATAAAAGGTAAAATACGAAGGAAGAAAGCTCTGAGGCAGCCAGTGGCCTGGAAGAACTAGCCAATCCTGATGAAGCAGGAGATTGAGGGGCCCAGGCTGAGCAACTGTATTCTGTTCCCTGTGGACAGAGAACTTCAAGATAAAGACTAAGCAGGAGCAAGGAGGAGCTTCGTCCTGCTTGGATAAAAGAGAACACTTATTTCTCATGCTTGAAGTCAAGGAGACCTCCAGAACTATACACTGACGGAAAGATTCCTCAGGGCTCAGAGAAAGGGGTGCACAGACCACAGCACATCCTGTTAACTTCCCAGAGACCCTGGAACTATAATCCATCCTGCCTAAAAGATGTGCTGGCACACAGGGGAGGCCCTGAGTCAGGCCAAGGTCAGACGAAGCAAGGTGATTGGCCAGAGGAAGCCCCAAAGGACCGCCCCATACAAGTGATTTAAATTAACTCCAAAGCCATGTCTCCCTCTTCCTCTCTGGCTCCTTGTCTCTGTCTCTCTGTCTCTGTCTCTCTCCCTCCGCAGCTCCCACCACTGGAGGCTGCCCGTGATTCCTCCACTCCTATCTTCTCGCTCTTCTCTCTCAATAAACACTTATTCGCCTCACTACCCTCCATCTCTTTGCAGAATTCTTTCTCCAAAGGGACAAGTTCTGGGGACTGACATCAAGTGGTTAGGGTTCGGCATCCTCACCCCACAACCACGGGAGAACACCGACAGCCTATGGGGGCTGCACTTCTGAGGAGGATGAGGCATACACAGAATGGAGAGGATATATCGTCTATGGGATGGTTTTTATAAAACAGTCTTGACAGTTCGCCAACACGTGGTTTAACTGTCATCTTTAGATCTTACCATACCAGTGAG
Organism: Sus scrofa; assembly: GCF_054392235.1. Taxonomy (NCBI): domain Eukaryota; kingdom Metazoa; phylum Chordata; class Mammalia; order Artiodactyla; family Suidae; genus Sus; species Sus scrofa. The sequence continues at coordinate 36,504,413 of NC_139389.1, read as the reverse complement.
CAATAGTTACACAAAAATAACAAGCAAAAAATATGGTTTTTCACCATCATTTCCAACCAGTACAATTTTGAAAATCAGCTGTCATGATAAAAAATGAAATATTATCTATATGACATATGTCTCAGTACAGGTAAATGTATGTCTACAGATATATATTGGGTAGCTACCACTGGTTTTATGGTCATCAGTTTGAACACTCAGTAAACAGTTTGAAAAGAAGGATGAAAAATTGTAACATTCAATTTCTGGCATCACTCTTACCTTGATCCTAGGTCCCTTTATATTCATTCACTCGCCTTTATTCCACTCTGGATTTAAACAAAACACAAAACTTTCCATATAAACGCTTTTATATACTTAAATGAAATGATATTTAACGTACTAATAACTGTATCTGTTTTCACCTGGAAGGAAATCTGTACAAATACACATGGCATAAACCCCTAAGGTAGCTTCTCCCTGACAGTCACAGCTACCTGAAGAATGTCAAGGTGATAATGACACCAGAAGGACAAGTTGTCTGCTGTCAAAATACAACAGCACCATCTAACCTCCTGTAACAAAGCAAGCCATTTGTTCTCAAGCAAACCCCAAATCAACGTCATGTAGCACGTTCTGTTTGAGACATAAAGATTTAAAGTTAAAACAAAGTATTCCATGTCAGCATAGAATTATAACATTTCTCCATAATTCATGTTTCTAAAATGATTTTTTTTTTGTCTTTGTCCTTTTAGGGCCACACCCACGGTACCTGGAGGTTCCCAGGCTAGGGGTCTAATCGGAGCTGTTACCACCAGCCTACGCCAGAGCCACAGTAATTCTGGATCCGAGCCACATTTGCGACCTACACCACAGCTCACAGCAATGCCGGATCCTTAACCCACTGAGTAATAGCTGGGGATAGAACCCGCAACCTCATGGTTCCTAGTTGGATTCGTTTCTGCTGTGCCACAACAGGAATGCCTCTAAAATGATTCTTAGCATATATCTAATGATAGGAAAGTATGGCTAGACAAGAGACTTGATCTGAAAAAAATCAGTGTCAATATTGAGATATTAAGCATTGCAATCCCTGTGTTTTGTTTTGTTTTGTTTTTTTTTTTTTTCCTTTTGGCCATACCTGGGGCATGTGGAAGTTCCTAGGCCGAGTTCCTGTACCACTGCAGTGACCCGAACTGCTGCAGTGACAACACCAGATCCTTAACCTACTGCCTCACAAGGGAACTCCAATCCTTGTGTATTTTTAAATCTTCTGTATTTTTATTTTATTAAGCTTCAAGCGTTTAATCCTCGCTTCTTTCATTCACTAGAACATTTTGAGAGCCTAGAATTAAGGAAACACTATTAGAAAAGAGCTATAAAGCCATAGTGTATTAGATATTATTGCTATGTAATAAACTGAACCAAAGCCTAGCCGGTTAGCAAACATTTATCATCTCCTGTCTGTGCGGGTCAGGAATCCAGGAACCTTAGCTGAGGATCCCAGGTCGCACACGTGCAGTCAAGCTATAGGGTGGGGTGGGGCTCCTGCTGAAGACTCTGCTTCCGAAAGGCTCGACCCCCACACTCACCACGCAGCCAGGTCTGTGTTCCTGGTCTAGGTCTTTCCTGCCGAGGCAGCTGGGTTCCTCTATGGAGAACCAAGAGGGCCTCAGCGCGCCCCACACAGAAGCCACAGTCCACTTCCGGCCTCACCTGTAGTGCCATCCCATCCCCTCTGCCATTTCCTGTTCATGAAAGCCCTTCAGTGCATCCAGTCTCCTGTGAGGACCAAGGATTACTCAGGTCACCGCTACCACAGGGGACCATTCAGGGTCAAGCATGGTAGAGGCTGCCTCCCTTGAAGGAGCTTATCCTATAGATGCCTTCAACTTTGGGTATTTTGACTCTTAATTTCCCATGCTCATGATGTTGACTTGATATTTAATATCACCAAATTTTTATGGTAAGCATCACATATATCTTGAGATTTTGTTCCTGCAGTATCGTCTGCAAGTTCCCTGTAAGCTTTCCACTTGCAGCATTTGACTTGGCTTTCAAAAGTCATCCCACAGCATCTACACAGAGAAGAGGAGAGGCGTGCTGCTCAGAGACTTTTAAAGGTAGTTTTATTATTTCGCTTGTGTCTGAGTTCCCTCTCTGCGCTAGTGTGGGTGGGTAAGTTAGAGGAATACGAGTTTGTATTCTCCTGGGGTTTTTGGAGAATGAAAGCAGGCAGGTGTGTTGGAGGACATCCCGGGAATAGCAGCTGACACCATTCCTCATCCACCTGGAAGATGGTGAACTTGGAATAGAATATACACCGGCTAAAAAATAAAGACGTGTGATGGTATTTCTTGCACATCTGAGCTGGTTGTTTCATATTTCGACCCACCAATGGGCCTTAAACCTGGATCTCATTCAGCTTTTGGAGGATGGGACATAAGCTCAGACAAGAAAATAGAAATCTAGATACTGGTTCTATAAAATAAGCTGCCTTGGCACAAGGAGAACTTTCAACTCCAAGAATAATTTAAAAACCTTAGGTTACCCTCTCCAGTTTTTGGTTGTTTCTTTTTTTAACCATCCTTCCATTAGATAAAATTTCTTTCTTTACTATAGTAAGCAGCATTCTAAGCGTGTGACTTGAGGACGATGTTTTGTCAAAAAACATACTAGAGTTTCCTTCCTGTGGAAATTAATAGAATACAAAAGTCTTGAGCTGCCCTGGGATTTAGAGTGGAGATAATAGTACCTTCGTATTCTGTGAATTTTACTTAAATATCATATATATTTTCCATATAATTATAGTAATTGTAATTTTTTATGGTTGCATGGCAATCCAGCCATTTCAGATGCTGGATTTACTTAAAATTTCTCTTACAGCTAGACTTTTTAGTTTGAAGAATTTATGTTGAAAGTGTCAGTCAACACATTAGCAAGGGGAAGGGTGACTGTGCCTGGTGTTCAGATATCAACTTTAAAAGTTTTTGACAATTCAAATATAACATATTTCTGTAGGAGGGATTTTTTTATCAAATGATTTTCCTATGTTCATGTGAATTTAATTTACCAGATCCAGTTTTTTTTTTGGTGAACTCAAAGAGTATAAATTAAGGAAATGAGACATTAAGTCTCAAATAAAATAAAAATGAAAATACTGTAGCTTCTTTTTGATATCAAATCTAACTTTAGATGAAATTTGTCAATGGGAAGTTGGAAAAAGCATTATTTACTATAGGAAGTATTGATTACCACAATATATTCCAGAAAAAGCTATCTGAATTCATTTAAATATCAAACCAATACTTTCTGGGAGTTCTCTTGTGGCTCAGAGGGTTAAGCATCTGGTATTGTCCCTGCAGTGGGTTCTGGTCACTGCTGTGGCCAGGGTTCAATCTCCCATTCGAACTTCCACATGCCACAGGTGCAACCAAAAAACAAAGAAACAAACACTTTCCAAGGAAGAAATACCTTAGCTTCTCCAAGATTTGCCCTGACCAGGGATCTCTACAGTGAGGGTTCTGTTTTGGAAGTACCTTTAAATATACTCAAAAAAGTGATGAATGTTATGAATTTTGTTGACTTTTTTTCTGATCATTAGTAATGTCAATAAATGGCTAATTCAAAATATTAGGAAAGTACCTTTTAATGAAAATCAGTAAAATTAAATCAAGTTATCGATACCAAATGTACAGTTTAGTCCACACTTGCCTCCAGATTGCCCTCAAGAACCAGGTACTTCTATCTTTCTCCTGTATCTTCAGCCCAAAGACAATACAGGGCACGTCCCAGGCATCGGATAAGTGTTTGGTAAAATCAGGGAATAAAATTGGCCGCACGGGAGATCCAAAGCCCTTAATGAGGTCTTTCTGATGACTGATGAGGGCTCTGCATTTTAGAGGTTTTCTCCCATTTAATTGTCACCCCATGTGGAATAGGCTTCATTATTCCCATTGCTCTATATGCAATTAAAAAAATCATGAAATATTTGCTCTATGTAACTTGTAATAATCCTTTAGAAGTTTATTAGGAGTCTGAGGGTTGGACCATAAAATCATGCCATTTTAATACATACAGAAATCAAATATTGGATGAATTCCGAGTAAATAATGCTGAATAGGTAGCAGACCTAAATTACTTATTTAACCTTGTACAAGAGCTTTCACTGTTTAGAAAGGACTTCTCTTCTCTTTAATTTGATTAAAACAAATTAGACGGAACCTCTTTTAAAAGTGTGTGTTTGCTCTGCCCCTGAGGAGCAGGTGTGAATGTGGGTAGATAGACCTTGACTGGGGGTTAGAAACTAAGCTTCAAGGTGGCTACTCCAAACAGCAAACCCATTAGCCTGAAAATGTCCACGTGAAACTGTGCTCCTTACTTCTGTACCTCAAATAAAAATAAAATATGAATGGGGAAAGGCTAAAAAAGACGTTGTAACACAGAGACTTTAATAAAACAAAGATTTAAAATTTACTGTTATTTTAGAGTATTTGTTTTGGAAAACATGAGCCTAGCACAGAAGTCCTAGCCCTGTATTATTAATAGTATACTACAGGAGTTCCCACTGTGGCACAGTGGGTTAAGAACCTGACTGCAGCCACTCAGCTGGCTGCTGAGGCAGTTTGACCCCAGCCCAGCCACTGTGTTAGGGACTTGACATTGCCACAGCTGTGGCTCAGACTCAAGCCCTGACCCAGGCACTTCCATATGCTGTGAGTGCAGCCATTAAAAAAAGTTAGTGTACTACAAAAAAGTGATACTTAGAGTGACAGTATTATTTATGTGCATAAAAATAATGACGATTTTTTCCATGGCTCCATCATTTCTTTAAATGTTTTCCATAAACATTAGTTAAATGTTTGCGGAAAATTTTCAAAGACAATTTCTTATTCAATATAATATAAAATTGTGGATATCCATCATTTTTTACATCACATTTGACTGAGTTGTGTAAGTTGATAAACTCTCAGCTAACTATGGGTAGCTTAATGATGCAGATTTCTATAAGGAAACATTTAATTCAAACAGGGTTGTAACCACTGCAACACTACCACAAAGACGCTAGGGTGAGCCTGTGAATCTGCTTCTTAAATCATTCTTTGGATCACAAAATGGGAATGCCTCTTAAACACTTTTTAATCCCTCAAAACTGGCCTGCGATACGTTTGGCAGTATTTACTTAAACACTATAAGCCTTAAGATCTGCCTTCAAGGGCCATGTGCCTCCACCTTGCAAACATTCAGCAATAGGGAAAGCGAATCTTCCCCACTGATGAGATATCGAAAAGAAAGTAATGAAGATTAACTTCATCATAATGACTTGGAGACACAGATGCAGTAAGAGGCTTTTTTCTCCCATTTTTAAAATACACAAATATACATACATTTTCTGTTTACCAGACAAATAAACCATCTTAAGTAATTCTCAGGTTTCCCTTCCCTCCATTGCATTTCTCAGATCTCAGCAACTAGGAGCTGATGCATGTGTCACTAAGTATGGCCAGAGATGTGAAAAATCAGTGTGCACGCTTGCTCTAAAATTGTTGCGACTCTGAAGCACTTTTAGAATCTGCTTTCGATAAAGATTGATTCTGAATGTGTCCTAAAGATTAGCTAAGGCTTCCTCATGTATTTACCTTCAACCATTTATTGTGTGTGTGAGTGGAGAGGGATATTGTTCAAAGAGCTCAACTACTAAGAAGTGGGAAATACCTCCAGTGACCTTCAAATAGCGATTTCTTCAACTTGGATTCTATTTCAGCCGTTCTGAACATGAATGAAAGAAACTAAAACAGTAAGAATTGCTTATGCTTAACCAATGCTCCAAAATGATCATTGGTTCTGCTAAGGCCCTGAGCAATAATTCAGCTTCACTGACTCAATCCAGCATCTTTTCGTCCAAATCCAGGCTTTGCCATTTCTTGGGCTCTGTGTCCTTGGTGACGTATTTTATCACTGTTCCTCTATTTCTAATATAAATACTTAGTGTGGATTCTCATATTGCAAGATATTATTCTGAACACTTCAATCTCAGTGAAAACATTGAATTTACTATGTTAAAATGTTGGTAGCAGCGTTATGCTAACTTAACAGACCAAGAAATTCAAACTTTGAAGTGGTAAATAAATGTATGTCATGTAACTGTCAGTGGAAAAGTAGGAATTCTAACCTAAGCAGCTATGCTGGGCAAAACATGTGATCTCTCCATGTGCTACCTCTCAAGGTCTTTGCATGGATGTGACATCAAACAAATGCCTAGTCACCTTCCTACAAGGGAATCTTTTCTTTCCTTTGGTGTATTGTATTCAATTATATAAGAAATATATCGGAAACATTATGGATCCTCCTATTCTAAATTTTGTTACAAGTTGAAACAGTTCACATAACAGAATGAAAAAAGTATAAGAAAATATCTAAAGCACCAACAAAAATGAGCAGTTATAGCGCTAAGTATATATCTGGTGTTTAAATAAGGGAGTGGGGGAAGAAAAACTCCTAGCAAGCATTGCATGACTTTAAAGGAATATACATATATAAATCCCAAGACTTGAAAGGGGGGTGTGTGTTGCACAGTGGAAAGAACACAGGCTCTGACGTCAAACTGATTTAGGCTCCAATTTTAATTTACTAGGTTTTGTCCTGGGAAGATTATATAATGTATATAAAACTTGGTTTCCTCATCTGTAAAGTTGAATTAGTATTTATTTGATAGATGGATTTTATGAACTAATATTTAGCATAGAAGGTAGAGAATATAAAACTGATTTTAAGCTATACCTTAAAGTCACAAAAATAAACACTCTGACAACTGTGCACGGCTCAATAAACACAAAGTGAATGTTATGACCTATGTGACAAAACTTATTTTGTGAAAGAATAATGAAGGGAAAAAACAAAATTATCCTATTGAAGCCCTTCATATCTCTTCTTGAATCCTTTTTAGAGTCTCCCTTGTTCGCTTTTCTCCTCCATGATTTTCCATCTTTCCAACTCTTTCACCCTCTGTTTAAATGAAGGCAGGACCCCACAGAGGCTGGGCTGGATGGATCACTGTAGAGCTGATTTGATGGTAGCTCACATTGGCTGACTGAATAGTTCATTCATTGTAGGAAGACTGGTAACAAAGCGCCCAGTGCCAGCTCAGAGCCTCTGCAGTGGTTTCCTGGAAAGACAGAGATTTTCAATAATACCCCCTTTAACATGGCCAATTATGAAGACATTTCAGTGGAAAAGCAACCCCACTCAATCTCACGCAGCTCTGCTGCAGCTGAGACACCTTCTTTGTTTACTTCCCTTCTTGACTTTGACCAATTACAAAGAGTTTCCAGGTGTTTAACACCAGAGGGAGCTATACAACACTGTCAATACATTTACATCAATGATGCTAGTGAAAAGAAATCAATTAAACGTTTAATCTACAGTGCTCAAGATCCCCTCCCCACCCCGAAAGGCACTGCTAGTTTATATCAAATGCTAAATGCACACAAAGGGCCCTTATCATTATTTTTTTTATTGCTTCATCTTTAGCATTTACCATTGAAAGTCCCTCAAGTACCAGTTAGTGGTTGCATAAATGAAATACTTAAAAAAAAAAAAAAAAACTATACAAGAAAATATTACCTCCAATTCAGATGTTCAGGGAAAAAAATTCAGCTGGTAAGGAGCAAGCTCTAACAAAAGGGGTCTTAGGATGACTGTTAGCAGGAAGTCAGTCAGACATCTGTGTACTTTCTGCTCGAGCAAAATCATGTATGTGGAGCTGCAGAAGAAATGAAAGAATGGACTTAACTACCATTATTTACAGCATCTATGAAAGAGGGGAGAGTTGGCAGACGGAAAGCCGCTTGGGGGTACATTCCACATTTTTATGTGGGAGGAAAAGAAGCTACATCACTCTCCCCGCCCCCATCCCCACCTTATACTCTCTCCTCCCACTGCAGAGAAACACTTCAGGGATGCTGTATAGACAGGGCTGGTGCTTTTCCTTTGCTCTCAATATATAGCACCCAAAAGTGTCTGAGCAGGCACTCTTATAAAGGCATTCTTATAAAGTTGTTTTTTCTGTCACCCACAGAATGCTCTTGGCCCTTAGTTGAAGGTCAGACCTAACACCTATAAAGCCTGTACCAGGCAGCCCCTCTGTCCGTCACCCCACAGGTGCCTCCAGCAATGCATCTGTCCTGTTCTCTTCATCTGGCAGTGAGAACAAAATGGTTAGAGGGTGATTTCTATAGGGCTGCCATCATTACGGTGAACAGAAGAGAACCTGGAATCATTTCATACCTGAACATGACATTTCATTTTATCTAAAGAGATGCTATGTTCTAATCAAAAACAGATTTGTAGGAAATCTTTAAATTGAAGTGTATTGAAATTGTATTATTATAATTAAGGGAAAATCGAATTTAGCCCAGGCCAGGCATGCATTATTTCACTAAGAGGGGATATATAATTTAAAAATCATTTTGGGAATGTTAAAGCAACCAGGGAGAAAAAAATAATTGTAATAATACCATTGGAGGGGTGGAACATGGTTTAATCTCAATATCTTTTGTTAGACAAAATGCATGTGTTTAATTACCTATTAAAATTGCAAGCTGTAGTAATTATGTAAGTCTCCAGTTACTTGTGAATCACAAAACTATATCTTATAAAGCCTTTCAAGCAGAAGATCATCCTTCAGTTTAATTCATGAATAATTAGCTGGGACTCAAGAGTAAAAATAGAATGCCATTCACATTCATAGCAAGAAAAACAGTTTCTTTTACTTAAAATATAAGTTTTGTTTACTCTCACAAGTAAAGTGAGAACTGAAGTGCATGCGCAACTAAGAATGGATTTTTGAATTAAATAAATCTGTTTATGATATTGCCCAAGCATGACAAATGGTTATTACAAGTTTCATTATATTCTTTTCCCCAGCTTTATTTACATATAATTGGCAAATAGAAATCACATATCTTCAAGTGTAAAATGTGATGTTTTCACATGCATCTTGAAGCGATTACCACCATCGAGCTAATTATTATAGGTATCACTTCATGTAATGGCCTTTTTTGATAGTTAGATCCACTACTAACATCTACTCTCTCAGTAAATATCAAGCATATAATACTGTATCCACTATAGTCACCAGGCTGTCCATTAGATATTTAGACTTCATTTGTGCATAACTGAAATTCTGTACTACTTGAATATCCATTGTATATTATACACCACATTTTTCTTTATCTGTTCATCCATTGAGAGACGAGTAGGTGGTTTCCTTATCTTCACGACTATGAACGATACTGCAATAGATATGGGAGTGTCTATATGTTTTGGAAGAATTCACAGGTGAAGCCATCTGGTTCACAGATTTTCTCCGTTGGGGAGTTTTGATTATTGATTCAATCCCCTTACTCATTATTGGTCTGTTCACATTTTCTCTTTCTCCATAGTCTTGGGAGGCGGTATGTTCCCAGGAACTTATTTCTTCTAGATTATGTAATTTGTTGGCGTATAATTATTGCGAGCAGTCTCTTAGGGCCCTTTGCATTTCTGTGATATCAGATGTGATGTCTTTCATTTCTGATTTTCATTTATCTGAATCTTCTCTCTGTTACTCTTGGTTAGTCTAGCTAAAAGTTTACCAATTTTTTTTTTATCTTTTCAAAAAGCAACACCTTGTTGATCTTTTCTATTGTTTTTTAGTCTCTATTTCATTTATTTCTGCTCAAAAATGTATTTTTTCCTCTTGCTAATTTTGTACTTTATCTTTTTCTAATTTCCATGATGTGTAAAGTTAGGTTACATATTCCATATATTTCTTTTTTTATAACATAGGCATTTAAAACTATAAAAGTCCCTCTTAGAATTACTTTTGCTGCACTCCATAAATTTCAGTATGTTGTATTTCAATTTTTGTTTCTCTCAAGATACTTTTGGTTTCCCTTTTGATTTCTTTTCTGATCCATTGATTTGCAGAGTGTGTTGTTTAATTTCTACGTATTTGTCAATTTTCCAATTTTTCTCCTATTATTGATTTCTAGTTTCATGCAATTATGATATGATTTGAATATTTTTTAAATTTGTTTTTTTATAATGATTTTTATTTTTTCCATTATAGCTGGTTTACAGTGTTCTGTCAATTTTCTACTATACAGCAAGGTGATCCAGTTACACATACATGTATACTTTTCTTTTTTCTCACATTATCATGCTCCATCACAAGTGACCAGACATAGTTCCCAGTGCTATACAGTAGATCCCATTGCCTACCCATTCCAAAGGCAATAGTTTGTATCTATTAACCCCAAATTCCCAGTCCCTCCCAGCCCCTCCCCCTCCCCCTTGGCAACCATAAGTCTGTTCTCCATGTCCATGATTTTCTTTTCTGTGGAAAGATTCGTTTGTGCCCTATATTAGATTCCAGATATAAGTGATATCATATGGTATTTGTCTTTGTCTTATCTGATTCATTTCACTCAGTATGAGAGTCTCTAGTTCCATCCATGTTGCTGCAAATGGCATCATTTTGTTCTTTTTTATGGCTGAGTAGTATACCACACATCTTCCTAATCCAATCATCTGTCTATGGGCATTTGCATTGTTTCCATGTCTTGGCTATTGTGAATAGAGCTGCAATGAACATGCGGGTACATGTGTCTTTTTTAAGGAAAGTCTTATCCAGATACATGCCCAAGAGTGAGATTGTGGGGTTATATGGAAGTTCTATGTATAGATTTCTAAGGTATCTCCAAACTGTTCTCCATAGTGGCTGTACCAGCTTACATTCCCACCAACAGTGCAGGAGGGTTCCCTTTTCTCCACACTCCCTCCAGTACTTGTTGTTTGTGGACTTATTAATGATGGCCATTCTGACTGGCGTGAGGTGATACCTCATGGTAGTTTTGATTTGCATTTGTCTAATAATCAGTGATGCTGAGCATTTTTTTCATGTGCTCGTTGGCCATCTGTATATCTTCTTTGGAGAAATGTCTATTTAGTTCTTTTGCCCATTTTTCCATTGGGTTGTTGGCTTTTTTGCTGTTGAATTATATAGGTTGTTTGTGTATTTTAGAGATTAAGCCCTTGCCAGTTGCATCGTTTGAAAAGATTTTCTCCCATTCTGTAAGTTGCCTTTTTTTTTTTTTTTTTTTTTTAATGGTTTCCTTTCCTGTGCTAGAACTTGTCAGTTCGATTAGGTCCCATTGGTTTATTTTTGCTTTTATTTCTGTTGCTTTGGGAGACTGACCTGAGAACACATTTGCAAGATTGATATCAGGGAATGTTTTGCCTGTGTTCTCTTGTAGGAGTTTGACGGTGTCTTGTCTTACATTTAAGTCTTTAAGTCATTTTGATTTTATTTTTGTGCGTGGTGTGAGGGTGTGTTACAGTTTCATTGATTAATTAAATATGTTAAGATTTATTTTGTAGTCTAGCATATACTCTATCCTGGGGAACATTTTGTGTACCCTTAAGGAATATATTCTGCTGTTGTTGAGTGGAATGTACTGTATGTGTGTCAGGTGCATTTGGTCTATGGTGTTATTTAAGTCTGCAGCTTCTTTATTGGCTTTCCTTCCTTCTTTCTCCCTTCCTTCCTTCCTTTCTTTTTCTTTTTCTGTCATTTTAAGGGCTGCACCCATGGCATATGGAATTTCCCGGGCTAGGGGCCACAGCATATGGAAGTCCCTGGGCTAGAGGTCAAATCAGAGCTGCAGCTGCTGGCCTACACCACAGCCACAGCAACACAGGATCCGAGCCGCATCTTCAACCTACACCACAGCTCACGGCAATGATGGATCCTTACGCCAGTGAGCAAGGCCAGAGGTTGAACCCTCGTCCTCATGGATACTAGTCAGGTTCATTACTGCTGAGCCACGACAGGCACTCCACAGCCTTCCTAGGATTGAAGGGAATTAGAGCCTTGTTGTGGATTAGGCTTTGACTGAAGAGAATGTTGTGCTGCTTTGTTCTTCTATCCAGACCGCGAAGACCTTCTCCACATAAGCAGCAAGCCTGTTTCACTTACTTATCTGCGTGTCCACTAGAACAGCATTTGTAATTCCTTCAAGGACTTTTCCTTTGCATTACAGCTTAGCTAACTGCAAGTAAGAGGCCTGCATTTCAGCCCATCTTGGCTTTTGCCATGGCTTTCTCACTAAGCTTGATCACTTCTAGTTTTTGATTTAAAGTGAGAAATGTACAATTTTCCCTTTGGCTTGAACACCTGGAGGCCAGTGTAGCATTATCACTTGGCCTAATTTCAATATCGATGTGTTCCAGGACATAGGGAGGTCCTAGGAGATGGAAAGAGATGGGGGAGGGGCCAGTCCATGAACCGTCAGAACACACACAATGCTCATTAATTAAGTTCACTGTCTTATATGAACTGCCAAATCAGGCAGGTGATATCAAATATCACTGATCATAGAGCACATAACAAATATACTAATAATTAAAAAGATTTAAATGTTGCAAAAATTACCAAAATGTGACACAGAGACACAAAGAGAGCAAGTGCAGTTGGAAAAATGACAATAGACTTGCTCGAGGGAGGGTTGCCGCAAACCTTCAATTTGTTTAAAAAAAAAAAATCTGTGAAGTTCAGAAGTTCAATAAAATAAGACACAGCTGTACTAAAAGTAAATCCTTTGAGTATTGAATCATTTTGTAAGTTTCATGTTTCGTTGGATATATATTTCAAATTATGGAGGAATTGAAACTTTTAAGAGCAAGAATAATTTCTGCTACAGTAAATCATTATCAAAGCAAACATTTATTTGATAAAGAATCAAAAGTTTATTTAAGCCTAGGTAGTTTTGTTTGACTACTATTGATTTTGGCTAAGTAATGAGAAATTAGTGGAGAGAAAATAAAGGAACATAATTGTAAACCAAACTTAAGAAATACCAAAATGAAAAAGACCTATGGTTTATCTAATCAAATGTTCCAAACACACTTGATGGCGGGATTGTTTGCCTGGGGGCAATATTCTCCATGAAAATAATATTTAAATAAGTATATGGTACTTTACTTCTTTCTTCTAAGTCATTATAAAACATTCATCTATGCATTTTTCAAATGCTCCTTGAACCATTTAATATTTTCAACTTGTATCACACGCAACAGATTCCACATACTGATCAACCAGCCCCTGTTTGGAGCAGTATCATACAAACACATAACAGCATCCTCTGCTTAAGAACGCTGGCTAACATAAACACTTCGGTACAAGAGCAGGATGAAACAGTGGTAATTTTACGGAAAAGTGTTACAGGAGCCCTGAAGAGGAGCACTTAACTGTGATAGCAGGGCTAGAAATGGCTTTTAGGCAGAACAAAAGACTGGAAGAAAACTTAGGGGTAGCTAAGCAGTTAGAAGAGAGGGAAGGTGATGGAATAAACAGAAATTCCTCTGAGCAGAGGAGAAAGTATGATTCAAAGCACAGGACAAGATGAATCAGCTGTGCTGGCCACACCCAACGGTTCAAATTTGCCGAGTCAAACCGTTCTCAACTTGACACCAAAGGAAACACCAAAATATATATATATTTTTTGTCTTTTTGCCATTTCTTGGGCCACTCCCATGGCATATGGAGGTTCCCAGGCTAGGGGTTTAACCGGAGCTGGAGCTGCCGGCCTACGTCAGAGCCACAGCAACGCGGGATCCGAGCTGGGTCTGCGACCTACACCACAGCTCATGGCAACGCCGGATCATTAACCCACTGAGCAAGGGTAGGGATCGAACCCGCAATCTCATGGTTCCTAGTCGGATTCGTTCACCACTGCGCCACGACGGGAACTCCCGGAAACACCAATATTTCTAATGTCCTAGAATTTGGTGATGAAAAGTATGGTTGCTTTTTCTTTTGACTTAAACATCTTAAAAGAAATATGACCTTTTAGAATAATAGTCATAGCAAATATAATAATAATGACATATAATCTGATGTAAAATACATGTTATATATAACATATAACAATATATGTAAAATCATGTTATATATCATAATATATACTGTATAATAACATTTGCTATTGGTTTATATGCCCGATATTGCACTAAGTACTTTGCACCTGTCTTCCATTTTATCCTCACGAAATCATTTGAATTACATATTACCAGCCCCACTTTTCAGAGCGAAGAAATACAAATTAAAAAATAAACTTACTTGTCCAAGTTCTTATTGTTACCAGATCATTTTAGGTGCCTTCCCAGAACACTTGGAGTCTCTCTGCACCATTTTGAAGTAATAATTAACCTTTCACTAATTGCACTTTCAAGCAAAGAACTTTTTAAGGGATGAGTTCTCAGTTCTAAGGAGTTGCTTGTCATTTGCTCTTTTCTTCAGAATGACATGGAATTTTCCATGGAAAAAATAGCAACCCCATTTGTCACTGATTTTTCCTGAGGAAAACTTATTTGCTCCTTGAAACTCATTAACCCTTTAACCCTCATCACTTTCTAAACATCATCCATTCAGTCATCACGGGTAGACCATGGTTATCATATTTTAAAATTTGTTCTGTCTTCCTTCTTGGAAATGGCAAGTTTCCCTCAAAAAATGAACCCCCTTTTCCTCCTTTTTGAAAGAGATTATAGATTATACACCTAGTACTAAGACAATGTCCATACTGATGTCTTTACTTTTGATTCACAATCTGTTCAGAAACTATCCCAAGGCATAGTTTTCCCTTGAGCAGACAAAATTCTTGTTCATACGTATTTTCCTTAATTTGTCTTTCTACCTTTATAAACTTTGAATTATATTTCTGGTATTTAAAGAGAGAAGTATTTCAATGACTTAAGCACCTTCCCTTTAATGGTTCTAATCAGATCCACCCAGTCCCAGTCCCGTTCCTTCCTTTCTTTCCCCAAACTTCCTCCATTAAATCAAAACTGCTTGTCGTGTATGAGGACAACAACAGTATTATTGTTGTAGGATGGTATTATTTCATAAGGTATTTTGGCTTTGAAACTTAAGAGAAATTTATTTCTATTATTATGAAAAATCATGATTTTCTTTAAATTTTTTCTTTTAAGCAAGCAAAGTCTTTATTAAAGGAAAGCAAATAACGCTCAGGGCTGCTGGGAGGGGGGAGAAGAGCTCTCCTTCTTTATTGTCCTATAGGGCTTTTTATTTCTTAATGATGGGGGGGTACCAACGTGGGGTCCAGAAAGATGTGGTTTTCTCCTATTGGCCTTGCCCAATCATCTGTATCAGTCCTTGTCCAATAGGGATCTTAGGGGTGGAAATGTCCCATAAGTCTCATAGTTTCTTTGCCCATTTCTTCCCTTAAACTGAGTCACAGGGCATTAGGGATTAGTGTCCATCTATGCATAGGTACACTCCTTATAGTAAACAAGCCCTGTGGGGATGTTACTCCCTGGAGCCCTTAAGCTGCAAATGTTAATCAATGGCCACATCAAAGAGTGCATCAAAGCCCAAGCTCTTACACTGACTACCTGAGTTCCTATTCTGCCTCAATCCCCACTTCTAGAGTTGGAGACTCTAACTATGGGGAAAAGGGGCAATGACCACTCTGACTGCTTCCTGATGAAAGGGATGTTGTTAGGGGAAAGAAGTGAGGTCTCCACTCATGGAATGGTCAAGTGGGCTTCCATAGGTTACACTGGGTACCCCTTCTATCACCATTTGAAGGTCGATAGCTTCTGGAGTTCCCGTCGTGGCTCAGTGGTTAACGAATCTGACTAACCATGAGGTTAAGGGTTCGATTCCCGGCCTCGCTCGAATCTGGCGTTCCCGTGAGCTGTGGTGTAACTTGCAGACGTGGCTTGGATCCTGTGTTGCTGTGGCTGTGGTGTAGGCCGGAGGCTACAGCTCCGATTGGACCCCTAGCCTGGGAACCTCCATATGCCCAGGGTGCAGCCCTAGAAAAGACAAAAAGATAAATAAACAAATAAATAGGTTGATAGCTTCTAATTGGGATGTAATGAAACAAGAAATACAATTAATTATACAGGGTCCAAATAAAAGGATCAAGATCACAATGATGACTATGGTGAGGAAATGTTTTCACCAGGAAGAGGAGGTCAACCAGTTCCAGAGGGCAGCTCCAAAAGCCGGAGCTGGTCTTTAAATGTTTGACACAAATGACGGCATTATGCTATAAAAATGAAACCCTTGTTGAGCTTAAAAATATCCATTCTCCATTTGTTACTAACCCAAATCTGTAATGTCCTATATGTCTTTTATTTTATTTTTTTTGTCTTTTTGCCATTTCTAGGGCTGCACCCGCGGCACATGGGGGTTCCCAGGCTAGGGGTCCCATTGGAGCTGTTGCTGCCAGCCTAAGCCACAGCCACAGAAACGCATGATCTGAGCTGCTTCTGCGACCTACACCATAGCTCACAGCAATGCCGGATCCCCAACCCACTGAGCAAGGGCAGGGATCGAACCAGCAACCTCATGGTTCCTAGTCAGATTTGTTAACCACTGAGCCACGACGGGAACTCCTAATGTCCTATATCATTAACCAGAATTATCTATCTCCTCCTCCTCTTCTTCTTCTTCTTCTTGTTCTTCTTGTTCTTCTTCTTCTTCTTCTTTCTTCCTCTTCCTCCTCCTCCTCCTCCTCTTCTACTTCTTCTTCTTCTCCTTTTCCTTCTTTTCTTTTTTGGCTGTGCCTACAGCATATAGAATTTCCCAGGCCAGAGATCACGCTTAATCCACTAGGCCACCAGGGAACTCCCTGAATTGCCAATCTCTTCTGACCAGGGACTCATTTATAAATGTTAGTGTGGAAAATAAGTGCTTGAAGAAGTCACTAAAAGAACTATCTGGTTCCAGTCTAGGATGATGGGTGAGGTACAAGAACATCCATAACAAATTTCATTGTAAAATACTAACAGGGAGGGGCCCCAGGCTGCAGCAAGGGTCACTGTATAAAACTGCTGCACAGCATCTTCAGAGAACTATCCTTCGCTAGGGCAGATCCTTGACACCACCTCTCGGGATGCTCACGGGACTTATTTATTGTTAAATGGCTTTACTGAGGTAAAAATTTACTTGCAGTAAGGTACATTTATTGAATTTTTGAATTCAATAATTTATTGAAACTGCATATAAGAATATAGTTCAAGATATTTTAGTAAATTTATAAAATTGTCGTCATCATTGTCTCCATCCAATTGTAGGATATGTCCGTTAGCCCAGAAAATTCCCTTATGCCCTTTTGATTCTGCTTGTTGCTTTCTGTCGCTATAGATCTGCTTTTTCTGGACATTTCACATAAATAGAATCATTCACTGTGTGACTTTTTTGTCTGGCTTTTCTCACTTAGCATAATGATTTGAGATCTATCCATGTTATTGTACAAATCAGTGGTTTGTTCCTTTTCATTGATGAATAGTATTCCATTGTGTGGATTTACCTTGTTTTAAAAACATCTATTCATCAGTAGACAGTCATTTGAACTGTTTCAAGTTTTTACCTAACATGAATAATGTGATGATTTATATATGAGTCTATGTGGATTGTATGTCTTTACTTTTCTCAGGTACTTTAACATAACTGATTTTTAAAACAGGCTGTCCCATGTTCAAGTATTTTATATCCATAATCAAAATGATACTAAAATATTTTTATTCCTCAAAGAGTTATTCAATGTGTCCAGTTTTATTGTGTCCAGTTTATAAATCATGTGTCTGAAATCAGTAGTTCTCTAACCCGAGCTTCATGTTTCTCTCTTTCTTAAGCAACAGAATTTTAATTTTTTCTAAGTGCATTATCACTGAACCAAGACTTCCCAAATCCCACTGCAGTTACTTGCGGCCATGTGATTAAGTCCTAGCCAGAACCATAACTAGATAGGCTGTTAGGAATTGGGGGTTGGGGGGTGGAGGGAGGCAGGTTAGAGAAAGTTTACATAATCTTGGACAGACAGCTACTTGCAAATATGCCTTTAAAACTCCTTTCAGTCTTCCACATAATACAATTTCTGGGACTCCAGTAGCCATATTGAGCCATACACCTCTTTCTGGATAGAACAGAAACTAGGAGTGGGGTCCCTGCCAAGTTGGAGCGTACAGTCCATGGGAACACCGCTCTCCCAACACCCGTTGCCAATGCAAGTGTCTCCAAGACCACTCTTTGATTCTAGAACTTGACAGAAGGACTCACAAGCCTCACTGAAACCTCGTGGTTATCACAGTTATATGAGATGAGAACTGGCCAAGGAAAGAGGCATGTAGGACAGACTCCAGGCAAGTTCCAGACACCTGGGCTTCCAGCTGCCAGTCTTTCATCCTCTCCCAGTGGAGTTATCCATGGCATTGATTTCCCAGCAGCGATGGGTGACGACAAGCATGAGTACTCCAACCAGGAAGCTCACTGGAGCCTCAGTATCCAGAGTCTTTACAGGAACTCGGTGTTGTACACCTTGCTGATCACCCGCAGGGCAGACTCCAGCATCCAGCTCCTTTGGAAGTCCACTGACTGCACATGACCCAAAGCGCTGAGTCACTGTGACCTGTCTGGTCTGATTGAAGGGCCCCAACCAAAATGCTCTCACTCTAAGTCACATTTTTACACACGACTGGTCCAAGGCCTGAGGTCAGCAAAGACATTTCTACCAGGCAGAGTATTCGGACAACTTAGAAATCACCCTCCTGGAAGCCAAAGAGAACAGCCAGACCTCTCCTTGGGTAAGGCCATGTTCTTTACTACAGAGACTTTGCTCTGAAATCAACATAAACCATCTCCAGGCTTTTTTTTTTTTTTTTTTTTTTTTTTTTTTTTTTTGTGTGTGTGTGGGGGGGGGGGGTCAGGGGAGAGTGGCACACTTGGCATATGGAAGTTCCCAGGCTAGAGGTCGAATTGGAGTGACAGCTACCAGCCTACACAACAGCCATGGAGGCAGGGACAATGGACCTTGCTACTCTTACTCCCAACTCCCGGATCTTTAACCCATTGAGCAAGGCCAGGGATCAAACCCACATCCTCATGGATACTAGTCAGATTCTTTTCTGCTGTGCCACAACAGGAACTCCCCAGGCTTTCATAACATGAAGAATTTTCATCTTATTTATGCCACTTTTTTAGAAAGATATTTTTATTTTTTTGCTATATTCAGCCGTACTTCATCCTGAACAAACCACATGGGAGTATGTAATTTTAGGGAACACAGAGACTAGAATATACTCTATAACCTCTTCTTAACAATACATAAAATACTTCAGAAGAATAATTAGCCTATAAAAACGATGTTTTATCAGAAGATAGACAACACTTGTGACAGCACGAAGTTATATTATCAGACAGTTATCCAAACGTAAAAATGTAAAGAAATAACCAAATAAAGAATGTGTAACAGTGACATTATAAAAGGGATGCAAAATGCAGTCGCACACACCAATAAACAAACACTGTTAAGACGTAGGTGATAATTATGAAAAATTTCTTGGTGTCAAATGAAATTATTCTTTGGCCAAGAGAGCATTGAAACGGTACTGGTGATTTGGATGTGTCGGAGGAGAATTGTCACTGTAGTTCGCAAATTACCAACCACAGTGAAAGATGCTACAAAGCTCTGCCCTGCCTTTTGGATGATCAAGACATTCAACAACCAGATGGGCTGTAATTTCAAACTAAGCATGAGAAAACTGATCTATGATGAATTTTTGGCATAGAAGATGATATACAGAATAATGGAACTTGCATGCAACAGGAAGTTACCAATAGCATTTTGACAAATCTTGGTTTATATTTATCGGTTATAAGAAACATTCAAGCAGGCTGTCTGAAGCCGGTTAAATTGATTCAGTAAATTAGCAAAGATTCTGATTTACTCAAGCTTCTTGCTCTGCTTTCCCAGACATGCGCACTTACCCTCAGTGATTCAAGGTGACTCATCTACCTAAAGGACTTGGTTCAAAGTCCCAGGTGTAGAAAAGGGAAGAGAAAAAAAGACACATGCTAGCTAAGACTATCTTCTTTATTAGAGAAACTGTCTTCCTAGAATTTTGTTCTTCATAGACCCCTGTTTATATCTGTTGCACAAGCAGTCTCAGATTCACCCTAACTCCAAGGCAGTCTAGAAATGCAATTACATTAGGCAGATGCCCTAAACAAGGTCAGCAGACAAAAGACATTACTTAGGACACAAGGCAGTGCTGTCACGAGAACAGACAGGGTGGATGTAGAATCTGGTCTTAGTGAGTTTAGAGGATGGTCAGGTAGAAATGGTTTTTCGTGATGTCAAAGTATTTATATACTATTTCTACAAATTTTTAATAACATGAGTGATACAATGAAATGAACTAAGCCAGCTCAATATTACCTAACAAAAATTGTTATTTTTCTTAGTCTTATAAAGATAAAATAAAAATGTTCCAAAAGTATTTTTAGTTCCCTTGTGGAACATAATATTCTGCCAATGCATGGTAAAATATCAATGATGCAAATGTTGAGACTACTATTTTGTTAAATTTTATTTTTTTAAAACTTTATTTCAAATAACCTGTTTTTCATATCAAGAGAGATATTTATTCCCAATATTTTCTAACCAAAACTTAGCACAAATGTGTAAAAAATATCAGGTATGTTTATAGATCATTTTTCATTATTATGAATAATATAACAGAATTTATATGATCATAAAATTTCAATTTGGACCTTATTTTACAGAGTAAATTGAGATGAAATGAAAGCAGAAATGTCATACTATATATTACATGATTTTTTTCCTGCCCGATTTTAATGTCTTTAAAATTTTTCTCTTAAAGTTGAGGAATTATTACTCAGCTAATGTCAAATTTGGCTTGCATATGAAGGTTTTTCTCTCTGTATGCATAATGTAACTTTCATGATTATTAAATACTAGAGCCTTTCTTATTAAATAAAAATATTTTAACCACTGAAATTTTTCATTTCTGACATTTATGTCAGAAATGCTTTTTAAACTTATTAGGTACTGTCATGACTTAGTACACAGCAAATGTAAGTAAATATTTTCTCTTTTTAAAGCAAATTTTTATTTCAGAATAATTTTAGACTTACAGAAAAGTTGCAAAGACAGTAAAAACAGTTGCCTTATACCTCACATCCCCTACCTTGCATTTTTCAGAAATTGGGAACCCTGTGGCTACATTACTATTAAATAAACCTCAGACTTCATTTAGATTTTACCTCTTATTTCATAAGTGTCCTCTTTCTTTTCCAGGATTAAATTCAGGGTGCTGCACTGCGTTTGTTATGTCTCCCCACTGCCCTCTGCTCTGTGACTCTCTCTGTCTTGTTTCTCAAGGCTGTGGCAGTTTTGAGGAGCCCTGTCCAGGTGGCCTGTAGAAGGTCCCCCAGTTTGGGTTGGTCTGGTGTTTTCCCTGTGCTTGGCCTGGCATTATAGTCTTTGGGAGAACACTAGCACAAAGGTGAGGGGCTTTCTTGTCACATCACACTGGGGGCACATGGCATCCACATGGCATGGTTCATGTCACGGGCTTTGTGGCTTGGTGGGGGTGGTGTCTGCTCCCCACTTTCAAGTTCCTGCTCTCCCCTTTCCCACTCAGTTCTTTGAAAGCAAGTTAGTAAATCCATCCCACCCTCCTGGAGGGGGATGTATTTTCACATATGATTTTGAATTCTTCTGTAAGAATGATGTGCATTTTCTTTCCCATTTTTTTATGCAATGTAAATATGATGTTGATGGCAAAATTTTCTTCATATTATATATTATACAGTATGTTAATTTTAGAATATTACATGATGTATCAGTCAGGGTTCTTTAGGGAAACAGAACCAATAGGGTACACATTATGTATTTACATACATTTTATGTATTTGTGTATATATATAAAATATACCATATAGGTTCTGTTTATATATAATTACATATATGAATATATACACACACACATATATACATGTATGCATATATACATAATATGAATATAGGCATATATACATATGTATCACACTTATGCACATACATACATACACATAATGACAGAGTTAGTTCAAGGAAGAGGCCCATGTGATTATGGGGGCTGGCAAGCCTGAAATGAAGCCAGCCAGAAACTGGGAGTTCTTGGGAAGAGTTGAGGCAGAATTTCACCTTTGGGAAACTTTAATTCTTGCTTTTATTTATTTATTTTTTCTCTTTAGGGCCTTGCCTGCTGCATATGGAAGTTCCCACATGAGGTCAAATTGGAACTGCAGCTGGAGCCTATGCCACAGCCACAGCAAGGACAAATCTGAGCTGCATCTGTGACCTACACCACGGCTCACGACAGTGCCAGATCCTTAAACTACTAGGCAAGGCCAGCGATTAAACCCACATCCTCATGGACACTGTGTTGGGTTCTTAACCCAGTGAGCCACAATGAGAACTCCAGTTCTTGCTTTTAAAGGCTTTCAAGGAGTTCCCATCATGGCCCAGTGGAAATGAATCCAACTAGCATCCATGAGGATGCAGGTTTGATCCCTGGCCTCGCTCAGTGGGTGGGGATCTGGCATTGCCCTGAGCTGTGGTGTATGTAGGTCACAGACGCAGCTCGGATCCCCCAGTGCTGTGGCTGTGGCATAGGCCAGCAGCTATAGCTCTGATTTGAACACTAGCCTGGGAACCTCCATAGGCTGCGGGTGTGGTCCTAAAAAGCAAAAAAAAAAAAAAATTTAAAATTCTAAAAATTAAAAAAATTATAGGCTTTCAAGTGATTGGTTAAAGCCCACCCACATTGTCCAGGATCGTTTCCTTTACTTGTGGTCAGCTGATTGTAGGTGTTGACCACACTTGCACAACACCTTCACAGCCACACCTGTGTGCAGTTGTGTAACTGGAGACTATACCATCATGACACACAAAACTAACTATCACCCATGCGTGATGGGTAGAATTTGTGCTCACAGAAAGGAAGCCACTGCTGCTAATTTTCGGATTTTTCCTTCCTAAAGAAAGCTTAAATTAACTTATTTAGTATAGTTTGCCTTTTTAACAAACCACTAAACCAATCAAATAAAATATGTAATAAAGCTATACATCTGGGCAAAAGGACTTTGATAATTTTCTGAGAGATACAAATGCTTTTTAAACTACTATATCAAAGGCAGAAACAACTGCTCTCTCTTAGCCTAGGTGCCCCCAAAGCAGAACCTGAGAGAGAGGTCCTGTGGTTTATTGGAATATAGGTTTAGCAGGCAGGCCTGAGGGAGGGAGAGTGAAAGGGAAGAAGCAAGAAGTGTCCCTTGAGGTGGCTGATGCCATGAGTGATCAGTCTCACAAGACCTTCTGAGGAATAGAATATTCCGAGGTCCTTGGAGTTGACTTCCATGCCCGTGGATCTAGGGCAGCCACTTTGGCCACACCTCGGGAGGGTTTCTAGGGGCCAGGGCAGGGGCTGAGCAGACCTGTGCAGGCCCAAGGAAGGGCTGCCAGGCTGGGCTGCCAGAAGCTGGTCCAGCCAGTTGGAAGGTAGTTGCCGGGGGGGTTAGGGGGGTGGATAGGCCATGAAGATGTGCACAGTAGGTGCCCAGACCTGCCCCTGAGTTGTCTGATCATGTTCAACAAAATCATCCTTCCTGTCTACTTCAGTATCAGCGGAAAACCTTTATCATTAGACATAGTCTCTTTAATATCTCACAAGCCAACATCACTACTTCTGTATTAGCTCCAGTAGATTTTTAAAGCCAGACTAGACACCGAATGGCTGGAGAGAGATGTTTTTCGAATGCTGAAAAAAATGAAGTCATTTTCCCCAGACCCTTGAGGATTCATTGTTTCAGCCTAGAGCACAGCTGCCCTGTTGAGTCTCCTCTCCAGGGTCTCTCTTTTCCAACATCTACAGCATCTTCTGTCAGACCCATCTGGTTATTCCATTTATGTTGAACAAATTGATGCATCTTACTGTAGTGTTTTTGGTAATATTAGAATTAACTTTGAGCCTTAGAACACTGCTTTCAGCATTTGGATAATTCCCAGAACTTACTTGTCGACTTGCAGTGTTCCTTTCTCTGAGACATAAACTATTGATTTTATTTTTCTGATGTCCTTGTTGATAATTCCATGGTCTCTTGAATCGGAGTACCCCAACAGGGTAAAATTTCAAAACCGTTTGGCTTGACATGCTGCCAATGAGCCATTGGTCATGAACATACCCTGAATCCATTGTTTTCCTCTTTAATTCAAGACATTTAGAATTATAACAAACATTCCTCTAAAAAATAATACTGTAGAAAGGATCCTACACATAAAGTTACCAAAAAATGGCCATTAGAATGAAGAGCAGTGAGTCCATTTTAAATATGCGGCCAAAGTATAAACTCAAGCACACACATTTCTTATTTGTCCACCTCTTATCAAGTGGGAAAATTTTCTTTGATGTATTTTCAATCGTTTTCAGAACTCCTCTGTGTCTTATGAAAATCACTGCAAATGTTTTGGGGAATTATCACTATTTCAGACAAGTGATTAATAATGACAGCAAAATCCTGTGTATCAACCTGCGCCCTCCTGTTCCTTCACGTCCATCATTTCACCCATCCTCACAAGGACCCTAGCAGCAGATGAGACACTGAGTCTCATTGGGGACCTGGCTGTCCAGGAGCACAGGGTCAGTGTAAGAGTCAAGTCTCCATAATCAATGTGACCAACCTAATTTCAGAGACCTCTGGAAATTGGCACACCCTAATGATACTTTCCTTCTCTGCCTGACTCGCACACTTTTCATTGCTTTTTGCATTTCTCACAGCAGGGCTTCCAGGCTTTACAGCTTTGACAAGAGTTTCTATAACTTTCTCACAGCCTCAAAGTCTCTCTTAATCGAAACACACATAGTCCTCCTTCTTTTTTACTGAGTGGAGGATGAATCTTCCCTCCTACAGGGAGACCTCTTCCAGGACCAGAGAATGGGCTTCTGTCTAATACTTGGAAATGAATTGTCCGAGGAGACACACATGCTGACAGAACAAGAGGCAATACTGTATTGGGAAGGGTTCCCCAGGCAGAGAGCAGCAGGTGAGGGAACCCAGGAGAACTGCTGTGCCATGCAGCTCGCAGTCTCTGGTTTTATGGGAATGAGGTTGGTGTCCGGGTTGGCTCTGGCCAATCGTCTTGCCTGGCTCATACTTGAGCTGATTCAGGGTCCTTTTCGGTGGCATGTGCACCTTTCAGCCAAGATGGATTCCAGCACCAAACTCCTCCAGCAGGAGGTGGTTTGTTAGGTCCATATTCCTATTGGGATCTCCTGTTATGAAAGAACTCATACAGTTTATCATTGTCATGCCTGGCCAGGGAGGTCAGTTTCGGTCAAAGATCACCTAACAGCTTCATCGCTTCTCCTCTCACACAGTTTGCTTGGAGTCTTTTGTGCTCACCTGTAAGTCTAATTGCTTTCTTTTTTAGTTCCTATTTGTTCTTCCACAGAAAAAGATGCTTAAATATCTGCTATTCTTTGTTTTATGCAATTTTTAGATTAATGATATTTTCAGATCTGTACTTTTTTTAAGGATTGGGTCAGTGGTCGGAAGGAGACAGCCTTTTGATTTTTTTTTTTAATTTGAGAGTTAAATTCTATTTGGGGCAAAATTAGGACTTAAGCCCAGGAGACAGCATCTCAGTTAGCCCTGAGAGACCGCTCCCCAGTCTTTCGATTAAGATACCCACGGCCCCAGCAGTGCAGAACTAAGGACTGAGGCTGGGGAAGACTGGAATTTGCAAAAGCCATAAAAACAAAATGTCTTTAGACAGCAGAGGGAAGAGGAGGAACATTTTAGATTGAGGAGACAGAATGGGCAGAGAGGATTGATCCTGGCAAGTCCAGTAGATAGTAAAGTCAGAGAGAGAGAAATTGGGCATAATTCATGAGAGAGCTTCAAATTCTATCCAAGGAGGTGGACCAAATTCAAACCTCTGGAAGAGCTATGGGGTCCCTGATGATGTGGGGTGGGGGAGAAATGAAGTGGTGTTTTGGAAAGATATTTCAGGTAAGAGTGAGAAGAGACTGTAGTGGAGAAAATTGTAGTGGAGAAATAGTGGCTGAAATATGTAGTAACCAACTGTTATGATAATCAGGCTGGTAATCACTGAAGTAAAACTAAAAATGATTCTGAAAATATTGTGATGGAAACATCAGGAAAACCAAACACCTAAACTGATCCTAGATAGAGAGGTATACAGGAAGGATGCAATAAATATAATAAAAAATAATTCCAGAACTTCAAGGATGATGGACCTGGATATCGATGTTCTTACAGAATGGAATGACTCGGGAGAAAGTCAAAGAAAAGAACTCACAGTCACATTCCTGAAAGTTGGAAAAATCTCTCAAGGCCTCAGGAAAAAACAAGATTTGGTATTCAAAGATCAGTTCCATAAAAGTTTGTTTTTGCAATTAAAATTCCAGGGGCATACACATTAAAATGTGGAAATTATTTCAGGTGGTGATGCATTTAAATGCACTTAATTTGTGTAAATCGCTTGTGTATTTGAATAGTTGACCTTTTGTGACTAGATCAATAGTCTCAAGGTGATCTTTAAATATCAACCTCATTTTCTGGATATCAACTTTTGGCTCTCCAATCAATTTATTTATTTTTTTAACTCTGGGAAAATTTATCTAAGAAAAGGAAGACCTGTTGTATCTTGATCTCTGCTACTCGCATAATGCTTGTGCTGAACTTGTGTTTGGATACTGAGCCCAGGAACTGACCTCAACCTGTGCATATAGGTAGAATCCAATATTCCAATACCTGATTAACAGAGGACTATGGCAACATGAGCCATGGACTCACCATTCACTATTAGACTCACCAGAAACATTCTCCTGTCTCTGATCTGGAACCCTGTACAAATTTTCCTTTTGATCACTTGCCCAACGTTAGTGTATTATCTATTGGGCACCTAAGAAGGGTTGCTGCGATTAACTCAGGAGTAACACACATATTCTAGTGGCCAGAAACTGACAATAACTAAGTAAGAGTGTAAGTAAGCAGATGCATAATGAATTCATGAATGAATGACTAGCATTATCTCTGACGGTGGCAGCTGCTATGAAGAAGAAAATTATGGTTTTGTCAGAGAGATATGTGGAGAGGAAAGAGGTCAGGGTAGACCTTTCTGAAGACATGACTTTTAAGACAAGAACTGAAGAATGGAAGCATGCACCACTCTAAGGGCTGAGGGAAGAGTATTCCTCACAGAGGAAATAAGAATTAAAGGCTAAAACTATAAAACTCAGAGGAAAACATAGGAACAAGTCCGTATGACTTAGGATCTGGCAAAGCGTTCCTAGGCAAAACAACAGAAGTGCAAACAACAATTGGAAAAAAAAATACATTGAATTCCATCAAAATTAAAACTTTTATGCCTCAAAAGCTACCATCAAATATGTCAAAATACAACAAACAGAACGGGGGAAATTACTTTCAATTTATGCACCCTATAAGGAACTTGTACACAGAATGTATTTTAAAAACTGTAACTCAATAATAAAAACCAAATAATTAGAAATGGACAAATGATCTCAATAGACTTTTCTGCAAGGCTGACATTCGAATGGTAAATAAGCACATGCAGAGAGGCTCAGCATCATTAGTCACCAAGGAACTGTAAATCAAAACTTCACATCCAGTAGGATGGTTATAACGAAAAATCAGATTATTAATAAAAATTGTCGGGAAGGATGTAGAGAGCTTGGCACCCTCACACACTGCTTATGGGAATGCAAAGTGGTGCAGCCCCTTTGGAAATCAGGTTGACTGTTCCTCAAACAGTGTCACAGAGGGTGACGGTACGTCCTAGGAGGGCCCCTCCCAGGTATGCACCCAAGGGACAAGAAGACACATGTCCACGCGAAAACTTGTACGTGGATGTTCACAGCAGCATTATGCAAAGTAGCCAAAAGGCAGACACAACGCGCACATGTCCATTAACTGGCAAATGTATAAACAAAGTGAGGTATATCCTTACAGTGGGGTGTTCCTGGGCCATAAAGGGGATGAAGGATGGTGACACAACAGGATGGATATGTTCAGGGGAAGAAGCCAGTCACAAAAGGATCCCATCCGTATGGATCCCATCCGTATGGAAACCCAGCCTAGGAAAAGACAAAGACAGAAAGTGGATTCAGGGCTGCTTCGAGCTGGGCAGGGGACTGGAGGGTGTGGAGTAACAGCCGAACGGTACAGGGTCTTGGGCTGTTTTCTGAAGTGATGAAAGCCTCTAAAATTGATTGCGATTATGAATTCACAACCTGTGAATATGCTAAAAACAGGGAATTTTTACACTCTAAATGGGAAAATTATGTGGTAAGTGAATTACCTCTCAATAAAGCCGGGGGATTGTTTGTTTGTTTGTTTTTTTTTTTTGAAAAAATAAAGCCCCCGAGAAGGAACAGAAGGAGGCCCACAGGCAGAATTAGAGTGAGGTGAGTTGCGGCTAGGGGGCACCCAGTAGTGCTTTGGGAAATTAGCCTGCCAGATCCCTCCTCCCCCCAAACCCACTTGAGAACTGGGATGACCATGGGTGTCCTGAATAGTGGTTGGCCTTGACTGTCACACCACCTCCAAGACATAGGACTTTTCTGGACTGCTAATACCTAGCCTCAGCTCTCCTGGGAAAAGGGGTGGTGAGGATACGAGCCCCACAGCTCAGGCTCACTGTGCCCCTCCCTCTCTGTGACCTAAAACTTCCTCCATATGCACCTGTGGGCCCCACTGGCTCCCCAAGTTCCTCTCTCTCATCCTCTGCTACTTTTCATGGGAAAGCAGAGTAAATAAAGGTATACATATGAGGACCTAATAAAGGTCCCCGTAGGGTCTGAATTTCTACTTTTTTTGATTCAATTTTTGTTTTATATTGGAATAAAATTGATTTACGACTATAAATGATGTGTCAGGTGTACAGCAAAGTGACTCAGTTATACACACACACACACATATATACACATACCCATTCTTTTTCAGATTCTTTTCCCCTATAGGTTATTATAGATGAACTTCTACATTTTAATAAATGTAAACAGGCTCTCTGCACTTGGGCATGTGGAGTTTTCATAATAGCATGACTGACACAAAAGGCAGGTCCCACATGTGGGCCGAAGTCCATCTTTGACTGTGTTTGCATTTCTTCCGTAGACCTGGAATGATAATGAATGAATAAGCCAAACTATAAAAGCACAATTCTATGGGGACAAGTGAATACACTGTTTTTAAGAAAGGGGAAATGACCATTTATTGAGAGCCTACTAGGTACCTGACCCATTCCTTGTAATTTAAGTCTCTGGACAATCTCAGACCATAAGTATTATAGGTTCAATTTTAGACCCAAAGAAATCGAGGCTCAAATACTTGTTATTTATCAAAACAGCTGCTCCTGTGTATGGGGGGCCTCTCACACTTGGGACAGATCTGTGAAGAGGCAGGAACACAGACCACAGAAGGGGCTCGATGTTGGGGAGGTAGTTCCCACGCCGCTCAGAGGGAATTCCGAAAAGTGCAGGAATCCCAAGCTGGGACGTGAACTTCCAGGCTGTCACAAAAGCAAGAGGATGAGAAACATTACTTAAACTTCATTAGTTTAATTATAAACACATATTTTTCTTTCTTTCTTTCTTTTTCAGCCGCACCTGCGGCACATGGAAGTTCTGCGGCTAGGGGACCAATCACAGCTGCAGGTCTACACCACAGCCATGGCAACACAGGATGTGAGCTGCATCTGAGAACTACACTGCAGGTCGTGGCAAAGCTGGATCCTTAATCTACTGAGCAAGGCCAGGGATTGAACCCTCATCCTCACAGACACTATGTTGGGTTCCTAACCTGCTGAGCCATGATGGAAACGCCATAAACACATAACTAGACATAAGCCCTCCTGCTCCAGACCCTCTAAATTGAAGATCACATATAAAGATACATATTTATCTGTACACTAAATTTTTGTTTCTCACTCTCACGCAACCATTAGCAATGAACCACATACCAGGTAGGTTCAGGAGACCTGAGTCTTGTTTTTGTCAAGTTAGAAATAACACATACCGACAGCCTTCACTTGAATACAGTTGTGCGTGTGTGTCTGTGTTACTTTCACTAGGATGTGAACTCCTTAAGGTAAGAAACAATTTCTCTTTTGTGTCCACGCATCGCTTAGTGCAAATCCTTTCATATAATGAGTTTCCACTGGCTGTAAGGGTGATGTAGTTTGTGTTCTTTATATAACCTCTTTACATTTGGATCTAATACTTAGGGCAAGCAATTTGCATGATAATTTATAGTATATAGATATCGAAGTAACTGAACTGAACTCCAGGCCTTGAGCAACTGTTATGCTAAAGAAAAGCAGGACACTTTAAAAAGAAGGAACCTAGGGAAGAGAATGCTCTGTATTCCTAAATTCTTTTTTGTTCTATAAAAATGCATTCTAGCCTCTCCCAGGTAAATGCATTGTCCTTTCTCCTGCTGGAATTGGCAATGCCCTTCTATTTACTCCTCTTCCCTCTCATTTAAATACCATACACTAGACTATCACTCCTGATTTTACTTCTTTTTACCGCCTATGGGCTTTTTTTCCAACTCATTTAAAAGGCATTATGCTTTGATAATGGCCTGTCTGAAGACGGAACTAAATTATAATTTTTTAAAACTTCAATTTAATCAATGCCAGAGGCTACTACAGATATAGGTTTCTTATGAAGAGTTCCACTCTAGTTGAACTCTTTATACATTGTTCTTTATTGGAAAATTTTCAGAATGCATATGTGAATATGAGTGGATAAATAGATACATGTATTTGCAAAAGTAATTTTCATCATTACAACTAATTAGCATTAAGACAGTACCTTGGAAGTTGTTTGGCTTTATTTATAAGATGAACATATAAAAAAGAAGACACGCTTGGCAGTAAAAACCCAGGCCTTGGGGTTTGGCAGATGTAGCTTTGAATTCTTGTTCTGCTTTTTTTCTAGCTATGTAACCTTGGTGACATTCCTTAACTTCTCTGAGTTACCCATCTGGAAAATGATGATGACAAGCCCTATGACGAAGGTCTGAATTAGATAACACTGTAAATCACTAGCCTTCAAAAACATTAGTATTCCCCTTAGAGAAAAATGAGAGAAGCTACTGGTCTAAATATAGGTCCTCTTGTCCTTTTTTTTCCCCCCTCTCTAGAATACATAACAACCAAAAGAAAATGACATGTTTGTACAGCAACTTAATCCACTTCGAGTAACATAAAGAAAAACAACCATCACCTAAGTTCAGTGAGAATTACTCAACTGGCTACAGATATTTTGGTAAAATTATAAATAGTTACGAATTTTATAGTGAATTTAACAATCAAGCTCATCTCTGAAGGTATATAGACGTTGCTTGATGCATTTAGCACAGATTTCAAAGAAATACCAGGGAAGACCTTCATGCTTCTGAAAGGTATTAAAACCGAGGAGGATCCTGTGAGGCTCCTGGGCACACAGACTTTTCTGTGTCCCCTCATTTCTTGTTTATGGGGAATGGGCTTCAGCCTCCATGACCTTCTTTGAGTTCCAAAAAGCAGGCTCAGATGGTGGCTAATCAGGGAAGAGAGGGGATGCAGAGACCAGGTAGAAACAGTCAAGAGACAATAGTGTAGCCTTGGGGCAGGGTCCTGGTTCTTCCTCAAGGAATATACATCCCAATACCTTTGGGTTCTTCCACAGAACTAAAACCCCCACAAATGGAAGATGCTGATGAAGCATTCTTCGTTCCAAAGACCTCATCAGAACCAATCCTGAGACCACTTAAACACCAGCTTTGAGAAAACAATGCAAGCTCTCATCTACCCTGATCTTTCTCAGTGGCCCTATTTTTCACTCCCAAACTGGTTTTAAAACCACCTCCTAATCTCTCCCAAGGGGACACAGTCTTTAAGGCATTAGCCTGCTGTGGCTCCCTTTGCCTGGCAAAGCAATTAAGCTATCTTTTTCTCCTTCACTCCAAACACTGTCTCCTGGTTTCTATCCGGCACCAGCAGACAGAGGCCGAGTTTCGATAACAGTATCCAGACTGAAGTCTTTATTTCCCCTGAAGTCTGTGCCCCTCACTCCATCCCCTTTCAGTGACAATGACACTGTCTACTAAATGGCTGCACATGGTCTTGTCTTGGGTTAATGCTGACATTTGTGTTTTCTTCACCCTGCCATGTCCACTCTGCTGCTGAATCCTTTGTTCTCTACCTTCAGGATACACCTGGAATCTTTCCTTTTCTCTCCACACCCACTGCCAGGAGAGTCCAAGCCACTGTCCTCTCCTGTGTGACCTATTACATCCAGCTCCTGCATCAGGTAGTGGCTGCAATAACAGAAAAGTAACCACTGCTTGAAAAAGTACGTTGTTAACTTCTTAAGGTAAAAGCAGGGCAGAGTTAAGTGGTCCACAGCTGCCGTGACGATTGTCCCAAGCCCTGGAGAGCCGGATTCCTTCCTGCCACAGCTGTGATGTACCTGTGATCCTGCAGCTCGTGGTCCAGGACCATGGCCAGAGCTCCAGCCAGTACAGGCAGCAGTGTGGGGAAAGGGCAGGACTGTTGGCCTCTTTTCTTTAGGGACCCCTTATAAACACACACGGCATTTCAGTCTGTGCCACATTGGCCAGAAATGAATCCCAAGGCCCACCGATTCCAAGGGGGCCTAAACAACATCTTGAGGTCAGTGGGACTAGCCAACAGCTGGGGTTCTGTATCTAGCTCGTTCTTGTCTCCCCCCTACACAACGCTGCAGGATGCTCCTCCAGTTCCCTAGGTGCACACTAAACACCTCCTGCACAATGCACCTTGTCACACACTGCACTCTCTGCCCAGAGGCTTCTAACTCCATTCCTCCCCTTCTCTCAGGTTTCACCTTAGTGTCATTTCTTTGAATAGATCTTCTCTGATCATCCAATCAAAGTTGCCTCCTTCCATCAGCTCCTTCTTCCTCTCTCAGGGGACCTGATTTTCCCCTTGATAATGCTAATGACCAAGGACCCTATTTATCTTTTGTTATTTTTTCTTGACTTCTGCCTTATCCACTCGTCTAAAATATCTATAAAGGTGGGGACTATGTTTCTTTTTTCTGTTTGTCTGGTACATATGAGATGCCTGATAAGTATTAGAAAGAAAGGAAAAAAAAAAAAAAAACGGAAATGAAGAAAGGAAGAGATTAAGGAAAGAAGATAGCAAAAAATAAATTCTTTCAAAAACTCAGGCTGCTCATACCTTTACGGAATGTTTCTTGGTTTGGCTTTTATCTTCCTCGTAGTCATTTTTCCATTTTTTTGTCTCAGTTACAGTTCAGAAAAAATATAGTTAATTCAATATTCATTGAGTGAGTAATTTGATTTAAATGTGAAAGCAATCAGAATTCACCTTAAAATATGATGTTTTAAAATGATGTTTTGAAATCCATACTCACTGGATTCAACTCTCCAAGTGAAAATGAAACAGGTAAATCCAAAAAAATTTTTTTTTTTTTGCTTTTATTTATTTATTTATTTTTGCTTTTTAGGGCTGCACCCATGGCTCATGGAGTTTCCCAGGCTAGGGGTCTAATTGGAGCTGCAGCTGCCGGCCTACACCACAGCCACAGCAATGCCAGATCCTGAACCCCACTGTGTGAGGCCAGGAATTGAATCCGCCTCCTCATGGATACTAGTCCGGATTGTTAACCACTGAGCCACGGCGGGAACTCCTCATGAATGTCTTATAAAGTGCCCTGTCTGTTGCTGTAATTGTTTGTAAGGAAGTAAAAATACATTAAAATGCCTGCCTGCTCAGTAATGAATATGAAAGTGTTCTACTGAATATAAAATCACTTATTTTCCCTGGAAATCAATCCAATTGGATGAATAACTGAATATCTTATGAAAGTTTATCAGTCCTAAACATCCCTCTTAAACTTGCTTTGTGTTCAATTGTCAATAATAATGTCTTGTTTTGCCTCTGGCTGAATGACATTTTACCTTCACTAGTGAATATAAAAAACTAATTGAAACCAATATTCGTCTTGAATTACACTAGATTATTCTCAGAGCGCTTAGCTATCCCAGTCGGTACTTTGATTAGTTTTATTTAAAGATTTTTCTGTCATGATGTTGGTGTACCATTTGGATTTTTCTCAAAAATTTTTTTTCCATTATTGATCTTGTTCTTTTAGTTTGCCTTATAGGAAATTCAAATTTACCCTTATTTTATTTTCCACAAGCCATCTTTTGAGACTTCAGTACATTTTTTTTTAACTTATGCCAGAGAACACTTTATAGACATTGGTGAAACAGTGCACTGCCAATCCTTTTAGCTGAGCTATATTTTATTTTCAATGAAAGGATTATTAGTATTCATGGGAGAATATTATATATTTTGAGCTCAGTCATTTCCATTTGGCTGCTTTGTAGAAAATAATTTTTCTTTTTAGGGAGGATTTATCAGAGAATTTTAAGAAAGGAAAAAGCTTTGAAAGCCATTATCCTGCCCCCGGCAAGTGAATACATTTTTGATGTAATGGTCATCATCATACACGAAAATTATTTTTACCTAAAAAGAAGGCAATTCTTCATTGACTCTTTAAAAATGGCTAATTGTGTAGTAAATTGCTGCAACTATTATTTTAAGAGGAAAAATTGAGCTAACATGATAATTGTATTGTTTTTTGTTTGGAAAGAAGTAAGCAACTCACGCAGAAGTGTTTGGTATTTTTAGGGAGATTTGTAAAGTTTAAAAATTGGGTAATTCGTGGCCAAATTATTTAATTCAGTGCATGCTATGACAAAAGCTACATGACGTAAGCATGGTTCTCCATGGCTAGGTAGTTGACTGAGGTTTAGATAAGATACTTTGAGGTTTATTTAGGCTAAAAACTAGATTTTTCTCCTTTTTAAAAACTTTGACAATTTTTTTTTTTTTTTTTTTGTCTTTTTGCCATTTCTTGGGCCGCTCCTGCGGCATATGGAGGTTCCCAGGCTAGGGGTCGAATCGGAGCTGTAGCTGCCAGCCTACGCCAGAGCCACAGCAACGCAGGATCCGAGCCGCGTCTACGACCTACACCACAGCTCACTGGCAACGCCGGATCGTTAACCCACTGAGCAAGGGCAGGGATCGAACCCGCAACCTCATGGTTCCTAGTCAGATTCGTTAACCACTGCACCACGATGGGAACTCCCAACTTTGACAATTTTAATCTTCAAATTAATTTCAGATTTACGGAAAAGCCACTAAAGTAATAAAGTTCCAACATACGCTTTATCCAATTTCTCCAAATGTTAATATTGGACCACACTTGTTCTATCACTTTATCATTTTCTCTCTCTCTGTATCTGTCTCTCCTTTTCCCTTTTGCTGTATGTACATACATTTTTCCTTAAATATTTGAGAGCAAGTTACATACATAACACCCCTTTACCCCTTAAATACTTTATTATGTATGTTCAAAAACACTCATATAATCACAATACCATTAGCAAAATCCATAAACTAAAAGAATAGACTTTGTTTACCTCTCGCCAATAATCCCATCACTGTCCTTTACGGTAAAAATAAAAATAAAATCAAATCAAAACCTTGTCCAGGATCTAATTTAGGATTTCCCTTTAGTCCTCTTGCACTGAGACCATTTTCATGATACTTACCCGCTCTGTGCCAGTTATACGGTTATGACATCCTTCAACATCTTAGACATTATAGCTTTGATTTTTCATTTGCTCTCTATTCTGTGTTAGGCTGACAAACTCTCTGCTCTGGAATTGTTTCCTAATTTCATTATCATTCTCTTCAAATGGCTTGCACCTACTTTATAAGAACTATTTTATGCAGTAGGATTTCATTACGATTTTAAAAACTTGAATGGAATGATATTCCCTTAAAATATGACTTCAATATCAACTAATCCTTTCCATGAGTTTTTAAAAATAATCCCCCCAACTGAAATTTAATCTGCTTGTTCTTCCCTTGTTTTAGTCATGATATGAAACAATTGCTTATATGTTTACCTCTGTGGGAAAAGTTTTACTGTGCTTGATTTTATTAAATCATCTCTTAGCCTTCATCTTTTTGTTTCATACAGAATACAAAAGAGATCAGATCTTCATCTGCTGTGTATGAAAATATTCCATTTTACCCATGTGAGTTTTTTTTTTTTTTTTTTTTTTTTTTGCCATTTCTTGGGCCGCTCCCCCAGCATATGGAAGTTCCCAGTCTAGGGGTCTAATTGGAGCTGTAGCCACCGGCCTACGCCAGAGCCACAGCAATGCGAGATCCAAGCCGCGTCTGCGACCTACACCACAGCTCACGGCAACGCCGGATCGTTAACCCACTGAGCAAGGGCAGGGATCGAACCCGCAACCTCCTGGTTTCTAGTCAGATTCGTTAACCACTGCGCCATGATGGGAACTCCCCCAATGTGAGTTTTTTTTTTTAACCTTAATATATTGATCTCCAGTAATAACCAATACATGAGCTACAATTCAACAATTCCAGGATTTAATTTTAAGAAGGCACTCAATAACTTTCACCTTGGAACAAAGGTGTCATTTCCCCTTCCCCAC
This sequence comes from Sus scrofa, assembly GCF_054392235.1. Lineage (NCBI taxonomy): Eukaryota > Metazoa > Chordata > Mammalia > Artiodactyla > Suidae > Sus > Sus scrofa. Next base: position 36,467,941 of record NC_139389.1, on the reverse strand, counting down.
AATGCAATAACTGCTCCTCAGCTGCCATCAATGTCAGCCCAAAGGTGTCAGTGCAGTGACTGTCCACAGAGATGCACGATGAACTTGGTCAATATTCCACACAGAGATAATTTCGGCATCAGAAATGGTTTATTTGAATTGTTAGGCCACTTTAGAATTAAGGACAGCTGACATTTGTGAAGATTCAGAACAGCAGTCTTCCAAACACAATAGTAAGCTTTCAACAAATATCAGTTCCTTTCTTTCTGTCTCTCTTCTTGTGCCCTTTAATTATACTGCTGCATTGGCTTAAATACAATACACTGATTCTAAAGCTTTCCAATCAGAAAACACTTTTTCTTCCTGTTTCCACCACTCAGACCAGCTCTGAGTGGTGAATATTCCTTTTATGCTGTGGCCTATTAGCAAAGAGCAAAAAATATACTGGGCTTGGAACACATTACATGTGAGAGATTTCTTACTGCACATGCTACCACTGCTTGGTTGTCAGAAAAGCCAGTTTCCCACTCCTTTAATATCTTCTTACAACCCTAAAACATATAAGGAAAGTTATAACTAAAATTAATAGAAATAGTAAAGCAGCACCTTCTATGTAATGGGGTCTGCCAGGCTCCTCAGTAGATGAAAAAGAGAGTCAGTATTTTGGTCTTGCATTATCCTCTGCCCTAGGCACCAAGGTACTCAAAATCTTAGTAAATATTAAGACCCTAAGTCTCCATTGTCATTACATAAAGGTTTGGGCTGTTATAATTTTATTACCCATGGTTCGTGTGAGTGGGTTCTACTTAATCCTTGGAGTAAGTAGGCTAATGAGGTATTCCTAAAGTTGATGAGAACTTTCAAATAGAAACTGCATGCTTTACTTAATAATACAGTTTGGGTATTTTTTATTAGTGTGCAAAGATAAGTCTGATGAAATGCCCTATAGCCTGGCCTTTACTATAGGGGTTTGTGAAAATATTGAATTAACGGCAGGACATTTTCTACGGTGCATGCCTTATTCATCCTCCGAAACAAAATTTGGTTGGTGCGAAATTTTTCATAACACCCTACTGTTGAAATTAGAGTGCAGTAAATGGAATGCCATTAAAAAAAGCCTTCCAGGACTAGAACTTTATGTTTAAAATAAGACAAATCTTTATCTAAGATAGATGAATCAATTCAGTGGCAAGTTTGGTTAAGTTATTTACAGCATTAGGAGAGGAGGTGGTCTCAGCAGTGATTATAATTTATTCATGTAGAGGCACATAATACTCTTAATTCAACCATCACCTAAAGAAGGCTCTCAGTTTATTTACATTTATGTTCATAAAATGTTTGGATTATTAAGGTTGCTCTGAGAACATCCACTAAACCATTGTGGTATCTATAAAACACACATGAAATAAATGGAGAATGCACAGTGGTATGGAATCATCTACTGAAAACCCATGATCTCATGCTGGATACGTGTACATGCAGGCACTTAGAGAGTTTGCCTTTATTCAGCCATATCCTGTTTGGAAATATGCAATATTTTGTGAGTCAATTCTGAAGCCTGTTGGTTATTAAGGGTCAATGTAGCTTTTATATTTTTATTTTTAATATCCATCATCTGTTAAATATACACACTATCCTAAAGATTTAACGTTTATTTTCTTTTAATTTTTTTAAAGCTACATAAATGCCCCTTTTTTCCTATTAGAATGCATTTTAGGCATGTGCTGAGTGTTTCCCTGAGAAAATAAAAGTATAAGTCGTTTTTGATAATAAGTAGGAAAAGTAAAAGTTAGCTAACTCACCAAGTTTATTAATGACCTGGATATCCAGGGACATTGTATAATAAAGTCAGCTCTTGGACAGCTCTCCACGGTATCTCCTTAGTGCACGTTTAATCATGGAAAAGAGGGCTGTGAATGGATAATGTAATTGCTGTTGCTGGACAGAACAAGAGTTACTGCATCTTTTTGATTCATGAAACTGGGTTTGTGCATATCCCCACCAGCCCCATATGCTTTTAATCTCTTGGTACGCTGCAAAGCAAAATGTGATTGCAATTATTGCACAATAATTTTTCTAATTTATATTAATTCCCAAACACTTACAATTTATTAGCTCTAGTTGGCATTGTATCCACGCTCCACCGCTAGCAGCTTCTGGCTACCTCCATGAAGACACGTAGTCTGCTCCCCTGTCATACCTCTGCTGCAAACCAGGTGCAGAATGCAGGACCCTTCAACGATGAAACATCTTGCCTGCAATTGACTAAAATAGCAAGCACTCTCTGCCCATAGCCTCGATTCTACATTATAACTTCTTGGAAAGTAAGAGCCAGAAAGATTGAGAAGCACATCCAAAAAGCGATGACATTTCTTTATGATCCCCTACCACTTGGAACAAAATCTGAATTATTTTCACCCACCAAACCTTACATGATCTGTCCCCATCCTTTACCCACTCTTATTTGTCCCATCTCTCCCCGATCACTGCAGTCACAGGGACCCCAGTCAGTGGCAGGAACAGGTGAAACTCTTCCCGATCACACGGTTTTTGCCAGGGGAAACCCACCTGCCTAGAAGGTCTTTTTCTGTTCATTTTACACAGATAATTCCTTCCTTTCCACTAGATTTTGCTTTAAATGTCAACGCCAGAGCAAGACTTCATGTCTATCCTGGCAAAAAAAACCCGAAAAACAAAAAAACAAAAAAACTAGGCCTTCCCTTATTCTCTTCCTTAATTTCTTACTTGGTTCCCTCTTGGCCTGCATTGCAGCCAGCAATTACTGGTTCTCTTGTGTATTTGGTTTTGTCTTTCCCCATTAGAAGATATCTCCATGATGCCAGGGAATGAATGCTTGTAGCTCATTTCACCAATGTTTCTCCAATTTCTCCCCAGGCTCTTCTCAATATTCAGTAAACATTACTGAGTGTGCACATGCATAAATAAATTAAATATTTAATGTACAAAAAGGTAGGCTAAAGCAGTGCAATCTGGAGCTAAATGGTACCTAATAGACTTGAATTTTAATCTCAACTTTAGCATTGACTAGCTTAATGCTAATTTTTTTTCTGGGGATGAGAATTTAAGATCTACTCTCCTATCAACTTTTAAATATGCAATTCAGTATTATTAACTATTAATGATATTCACCATGCTGTCCATAACTCTTCCCAGGACTTATTTATTTTATAACTGAAAGTTTCTACCTTTGACCACCTTCCAGCGTTTTAGCCAACCTCCACCACGAGATATTGTTATAGGCCCACAGTAACAATATTATAAGGGACATAGATCATTTTAAAGTGTTATATTTTTACATAGGGAAGCTCTTGATTTAAAAAAAAATCCTGATGAAACGTGATTTTTTTTCCCCTACAGTCAAAAACCAAAATTATCAGTGAATTTGATAATTCATGGTTCTCACAGCTTAGTGCATGAAGGCTTAACATTCTTATCACACTTATTAGTGACATTTCCCCTCCCATTGGCCAAATGGTAGCATATACTCAGCTTCTGGGTGAGATGAACATGGCTGGAGCCAAATGAGGTCAAATTTGTAACTTTTGGGTCACTGAGCTTCTCTTCTCTGTTTTAGTTTCCACAACTATAAAACGAAGAAAGTAATTCTTGTGGCAGAGTGCTTCTATAAGGGCAAAAATGGAGAAATGGGTGTGAAGCCAGTGCTAAATTCTTTTTTTTTTTTTCCTGTCTTTTTAGGGCTGCACCTGCGGCATGTAGGGGTTCCCAGGCTAGGGGTCAAATCGGAGCGGTAGCCGCCGGCCTACGCCACACTCATAGCAACTCAGGATCTGAGCCTCCTCTGGGATCTACACCACAGCTCACAGCAATGCTGGATCCTTAACTCACTGAGCGAGGCCAGGGATCGAACCCACGACCTCACAGTTCCTAGTCAGATTCGTTTCTGCTGAGCCACGACGGGAACTCCAAATTCTTTTTTTTTTAATTAATTAATTAATTTTTCCACTGTACAGCATGGGGGATCAAGTTACACTTACATGTATACATTTTTTCCACCCTTTGTTCTGTTGCAATATAAATATCTAGACATAGTTCTCAATGCTACTCAGCAGGATCTCATTGTAAATCCATTCCAAGTTGTATGCCATAACCACAAGTTTCCGATCCCTCCCACTCCCTTCCTCTCCCCCCAGGCGGCCACTACCCTATTCTCCAAGTCCATGATTTTCTTTTCTGTGGAAATGTTAATTTGTGCTGGATATTAGATTCCAATTATAAGTGATATCATATGGTATTTGTCTTTCTCTTTCCGACTGACTTCACTCAGTATTAGAGTCTCTAGTTCCATCCATGTTGCTGCAAATGGCATCATTTTGTTCTTATTTATGGCTGAGTAGTATTCCATTGTGCATATATACCACACATCTTCCTAATCCAATCATCTGTCAATGGGCATTCGGGTTTTTTCCATGTCCTGGCTATTGTGAATAGTGCTGCAATGAACATGCGGGTGCATGTGTCTTTTTCAAGGAAACTCTTGTCCAGATACATGCCCAAGAGTGGGATTGCGGGGTTATATGGAAGTTCTATGTATAGATTTCTAAGGTACCTCCATACTGTTCTCCATAGTGGCTGTACCAGCTTACATTCCCACCAACAGTGCAGGAGGTTTCCCTTTTCTCCACACTCCCTCCAGCACTTGTTATTTGTGGACTTATTAATGATGGCCATTCTGACTGGTGTGAGGTGGTATCTCATGGTAGTTTTGATTTGCATTTCTTTTATAATCAGCGATGTTGAGCATTTTTTCATGTGTTTGTTAGCTATCTGTATGTCTAGAGAACAGTCTATTCAGGTCTTTTGCCCATTTTTCCATTGGGTGATTGGCTTTTTTGCTGTTGGGTTGTATAAGTTGCTTGTATATCCTAAAGATTAAGCCCTTGTCCGTTGCATCATTTGAAACTATTTCCTCCCAGTTTGTAAGTTGTCTTTTTGTTTTCTTTTTGGTTTCCTTTGCTATGCAAAAGCTTTTCAGTTTGATTAGGTCCTATTGGTTTATTTTTGCTTTTATTTCCGTTGCTTTGGGAGACTGACTTGAGAAAATATTCATGAGGTTGATGTCAGAGAGTGTTTTGCCTATGTTCTCTTCTAGGGAACTCCAAATTCTTAAACAGTATATAAGTCAAAGAAAATCTCTCAAATTTACCTTTAAAAAATAAATAAGGAAAAATTTGACTACTGCAAGAAAACTTGGAAAAGTTTCAGCGTGCTTTATCTGAAGGAAAGGTAGCTCCCATTCTTCCACAGACAAAAATGGTGGGGGAGAGGCAAACTGGGAAATGACTATTTGTGAAAAGAGACAGTAGAAATGTTGTTTTGTAGTATCTTAAGCATGCAAGCTGCATTTTCAAGCCCCATCTATAAGAGAAGGATGGGCAGTGTTGGTGATACCTGGAGGGTTTAACTCTCCTTTAAATAGAGATAAAACGGAGCTCAACAAGAACACCTGGTGAAAGAGAATGTCACATCTAAAAAAGGAGAAAGGGGGAAACTGGAACAACAGCAGTTACCCGTTTCCTAGTCTCTTCCTTCTTCCATATGTTTTCCCAATTCCTTCACAAACTGTGGCTAATTGGTGATATTGCTTTTCAGTTTTAAGATTCATCCCCCCTCCCAGCCCCCCTCCCACATATAGAGATTGGGGGAGGAGGGATGGATGGAGGAAAACCAGAGCTAAGTGAGCACCCTAATGATGGTACACAGGAGGCACGTTGCTGTACCACAATATGGCCCATATTGTCTGTTAGCCCCGTCATTTGTTTATCAATGAACACGCTACTGCGTGTTCCCAAGATGTAGGTCAGGCTCTTTGGAAATGCCAGACGCAGATCACATGCAGTCTTCATTATACTTCCAGACCGGGTGCGCGGCTGATTCCTGCACGCTGAGAGAGGAGACACCTGTGCCTTAGGGACGCAGGTAAAGTCCCATCTACCTTCCTGAGGTTTTCCCTAGTGCATCCTCTCAGCGCTCACTCCTACCCCCATCTCCCCAGCCGTCTTGGACCCCAGCTTCACTGTTTAACCGGTGCCTTTCCCGCTCTCTCTCCCCGCCCCGAACCTCCGAAGAAGACACCGAGGGCTCCACACAACTGGGCATGCCTAATAACTAGGGTGGGCTTGGGCTGCAAGAAGAAAGCCCTTGCACCTTCCGCGCTTCCCTCCCCTCTGCAGCTGCTTCCTGCCATTCAGACGGGCCGACTGTGGGGAGGCCCAATGAGGGCCCGCGGCCTCCTCGGGGCCCCGCCTCTCATGGTACCTTAGCCAATGATTGTTGGGAGGAGGCGGTACGCACCCTATGCCCGCCTCTCCAGTTAAGGCCGCTGCTCTGAGTCCGGCTGGGCGCGAGCAAGGTACGGCGGCTGGACCGGCTGGGTGGCCCGGGGCCGCGCAGCCCGACGGCGGGGGCAGGCGCGCGGCGCGGGGCCGGAGAGGGCTCCAGACCCTTCGGCGCGGCGGAGGCGGGCAGGCGATCGGGACTGCCCGGCGACCTGCGTCCGAGCGCCGTGCCCTGCGCCTTGCCAGGGACAGTCCGAAGTCCGCGCTATGGAAGAGGAGAAATACTTGCCTGAGCTGATGGCAGAGAAAGATAGCCTGGATCCATCTTTTGTGCACGCGTCGCGCCTTTTGGCCGAAGGTAAGACTTGGCCCCCCACCCCCCAGGTGGGCAATGAGCGCTGGCCCCCCTCTCAGCGCGGCGGGGGTTGGGGAGCGAAGTTGGGGAGAACGCCTGTCTCCTTCGCGGAAACTGTCCCCGAAGGTGCTCGCTCCAGAGCTGAGGACGGAGCCCGATCCCGGGCGGCAGATGCTCCCTCCCCTCCCACCACCTCTGAATTTGGGGAGACCACAGCCTCGAGATCTAATGGCAGTGCAGCTGTGCCGGGTTAGGATCATTGATGGAGGAACGTAACGAGTAACGCGCTAACAGGGATGTTTTCACTCCGCAGAGGGAAGGGAAGTCAGCTTGGTGTGAATGGTGATCAGTGTAGTGTTTTAAGAGCTTCTTAGCTACGAATCAGCATTTTTTTTTTTCTTTTCTCTTTCTCTCTGTCTTTCTTTTCTTTTTCTTTCTTTCTTTCTTTCTTTCTTTCTTTCTTTCTTTCTTTCTTTCTTTCTTTCTTTCTTTCTTTCTTTCTTTCTTTCCTTCCTTCCTTCCTTCCTTCCTTCCTTCCTTCCTTCGGGAGAGATTTTGATATCCTTTAGTCTAATTACAGTCTTTCCAATGGGAAGTCTTAGAATTAAGAATTAACTTAGATTAATTCTTAAGTTAGAATTAACTTAGATTAAATTATATGTGTTCGTCTATGTTTATGAATATGGAAGAGGCTGAAGTGCTTATCAATCTATTTGAAGTGTGATGACTGGGAACGCTCCACAATTGATCAGCTGTTTTACTAAGTGTGCATTTTCTTTTGTGTACCTGTAGTGTTAAGAGATTTCATTCCCAGGGGAAAATAAATGTCTTGTCTTTTGCTTTCTTTTGAAAGGTTTGTTTTTTTTTTTTTTGTTTTTTTTGTTTTTTTTGTTTTTTTTTTTAAAGACACACACACACAAACTTCTGTATGAGAGCAGTATTAACCAAATTACTCCGTTGATCTTGAAATAATGCCCTCTAACTGTAAAGGTACTTAAGATATCCATAGAATCTACACCTGCTTTTATAAAATCAACTCCAGGTTTTTTTGATGAACGCTTCATTAATAATGAGTTGCTTCATCACCAAATTGACTACAATGCAGTTTTGTAGCTTAGGTTCTTATGAACTCACCTATAGCAAAATTAACAAGTAACTTTCTCTTAGCCCTTCAGTATTAAAGAAATGTCTTTTGAGATTTAGTTGTACACAGAAGGAAAAATTCTAATCCCCCATCCATGCCTCAAATAGGCATTAGGCAGCTTTAAATGTTTTATTGATGGATTATTTACAACAATAATAAAATGTCAGGTGTTTTTCTATTTTGTATACTAAGCAATTAGGTGAAGCTTGATAATCAAAATACTGAATGTGTGAAACTGTGTTTCAAGGAACAAGTTGGTTTTGTAGAGGATTTGGGAAGGAAAATGCAAACATACTACTTTTGTGGTTATTGAATAAAAAAACTAGAAAAGTTGAAAATTAAAATCAGTTCAAAAATTAAACTCTCCTGTTCTCTATTAAAAATAAAGATAACTACATAAAAACAACAGAAATATTGAAAATTAATGGGTCAATAAATGATTAAGATTGTTCAAAATGATTAAAAGTGCAATAAAGCCCTCTTAAATCACTTACTTTAATATATTTTCCAGAAGTGTTTTCATTTAGCTGATAGTGTCTTTAAAATGAAAAAGTTGGAAATTGATCATTTTCTCAGACATGCTAATTGGACTTCTTTAGGGGACAGCAGGCTCAGTGATTAATTTGTCAGTCATTAATGAGAGTCAGTGTACTTAGTATTGAAAACTGCCAAACTAAAGAAATGCACTGAGGAGCTCTACATCGAGTGTTAAGTATTTCTGCAGCTGGTAAAACAGTCAGAGAAGGCTCTGCACCTGGTCCCTTAACAGTTTATTTTTCTCAGGAACCTGATTTCTTGATACTTAGGAACATGTTCCTATGTACCTTGTAATTTAATTTTTTACCACTAGGGGGAAGCATGTTCTGCTTTTGTAAAGAATTGGGAGGGAAAAGCTCCTAAATAGAGAAGCATCTAAGTAAGAAACAAAGAGAGGTACCCAAATTTCAGAGAAACCACGATGAGGAGGAGAGAATGGAGGAGGTGATGGTGATCATCTTGGATATATAAAGAGATAGGCAAAAAGATCCAGAGGCTTAAATTAATCCTCTTACTGTACTTGAAGCTCTTTCTATGTGCTTACTAAAAATGTGTAAGGTAAGTGTCCTTTTAAATCTCTAATAATTTTTTTTCACATACGTTTTACATTATAGAGCTTTCATTATCTTTTCAAAGGCCGTTTGCCAAGATGCTGAAGTTTGGTTTCGGATCTCTATAGGGGAGTACTGTTAAGATGATTTTATTTCTCACACCTGGAAATGCACTGATTGAAGGCAATGGCTATAAATAAATCTGACATAGATATTCATTTGGAGAGAAGGTGCACGGTGAAAAGTGCCTTTCAGTCAGCACTGTGCCGACTGTCTCAAGACTGAGTGAGTAATAAAAATGATCCAGATGATTCAGTTCTGTGGAATGATTTTCCGGAAGCTAATACACATATGAGGACAGTGATGTAAACCAATGAGCTTTCACAATGATTTATTTTGCTTTTTTGATTGGTAGTAGATGCAAATTAGTGCTCAATTGTAGCTACCTCACTTAGCACTGAAGGCCATGGAGTTAAAAGTACTAGTTTGTTGGTTATTTTGCTATTTGTGTTATAGATTGTTTATTTCCCTTGTTTCTGCTCTGTGTTTTCAGTACGAATGATTCTTAGAAAGCTAATGGAAGACCCCAAGTATTTTTTGTATTTTGTTGTTACTTAGAAAAATCTTGATTGATACGGTTTGAAGAGTATTTATGTGTGTGAGTAGTTAAAATAATTTTCTTTCTCTGATAATATTATTCAATTGTCCATTTATATGGAAGGTGCTTTTGAGTGTGATAAAACAGCAAATTCAGCATGATCCTTGAGGTTCCACTCAGCTTCTGAATTTGCTTGCCAGATGAAATTAGATGAGGTTATTTATATCTATGCTACTTCTGGGAAGTGCACTGAACTGCAAATCCAGATTCCTGGATTTTAATGCCACTTTTGCCTAAACTGAATCTTGGTAAATTTCCCTTCCCTGGGCCCGTTTCCTCTCAAATTAAAGAGTTGGACTCAATGATCTCTATGTTCCTTTGCATTTCTAATGAGGTCTGGGACTGCTGCTGAAGCAAAGGAGTGGTGTTTATGTATTCAGAATATCCAAATTAGTGGTTGAACGTTTTTGAAACTTTTTTGTTCCTTCCTAGTTAAATGACTAATAATATTTATTTTTGCACTGTAATATAGTTTCAGATATATACTTATTTGGGGCACTGGGGATAGATTTATGTTCCTGCGTCTACTGAACTGTTTTTAAGGTTTGGGGCTCAAAATGTATGTACATGGAAATATTCTTGTTTGCAGTAAAGCATGCCTGTCTGCTGGCAGACATAGATCTGTTCAGATTTATAGATTCAATTATGGTGATTCCATCCCTTAAGGAGGATTAATAAATTCTTGTTCAGTCAAGAGTGGGGTCCTCTGGCTGTAGGAACATCCTAACCTAAATTCTTCACAAATATGGGTAGATTCATCATTGCTTTGGTTGATGCATCCTATGATGAACTCAAATATTGCCAAATATCCCAATGGTTCAAGTGTTTTTAAAAAACCTTGTGTGCTTTTTTTCAAATTTGGGTAAAAGCTTGCTCATCCATCTAGGATAGGCCTGTTTGCAGACGTGGGTGAGCTTTAACTGTGAGAGAGATTAATGTTTATCACAAATACTGACTTGTAGTGATTTAACTACATTGAGATTTGCAATAAAGATTTTTTTTTTCTGGGTGTGAGGTGGGGAGGCGTGCGGTGTGGGCATGGCTGTGACACGTGGAAGTTCCCTGGCCAGGAACTGAACCTGAGCCACTGTAGTAACAATGCCTGATCCTTAACCTGCTGTGCCACAAGGGAATTCCTCAATAGAGATGATTTTAAAATTCAGAGTGTGTTACTTAACTATTTTCTGTAAAATATGGTGAGTTCTTAAGTAATTGGTATGTCTAAAACCAGCTTCCGATGCAAAATAGTATTCATGTGATTTTTTCCTTTGATTAACATAATCTCTTTTTTGGTCTCAATAAATTTGGGCTAATCTTAATCATATTTCCTAAAAAACAAAAATTGGCAAAAAAATTTAAAGGTATCTTTTTTAATAGGCAATTATAACAAAAAGTTAATTATGGCAGTTAGGTTATGAACATTTTAAAGAGCTGAGAAACATTTTTTTTTTAATCTTTAAAAAAGCCCATAGTTGAGTTTTCTCAGATTCAAGTGTTGCAGCCCAAATGCCAGGTGGTGAAATTCCATCTGACTCAGTATAAGCTCAGGTGTTACCTCCATGGTAGTTAATGACTAGGTTTAACAGCAGGAAAGAGATTGTTTTAAATTTCTAATCACTATCAAAAAGCACACAAAGCATTTGAGTTTTAAAGAAATAACTGAGTATCATCTAAGACCCCTTCTCAGAAAATGGAAGATGATGTATTTGCCAAGTACAGCCCAAATGTCTCTTTTGTCACCTGTTTTGTCAGTTGTGACCCTGGCAAGCTTAACTGTATTTTTTAAATACATTTTAAAATGTGCTTCAGTAATTTTCAGTTAATTATAACCCTGACATTTTAGGTGTCTTGTTAGCACAGGAGGTAGCACGTCAGTCTCATAACATTAACATTTAAAAAAAATTTTATTGGAGGAATTCACTTTGTAGTTTAGTGGGTTAAGAAGCTGACTGGTATCCGTGAGGACGTGGGTTCGATCCCTGGCCTTGCTTAGTGTATTAAGGATCCAGTGTTGCTGTAAGCTGTGGCCTAGGTCACAGATGTGGCCCAGATCTGGTGTTGCCTTGGCTGTGATGCAGGCTGGCAGCTGGAGCTCCAATTCTACCCCTAACCTGGAAACTCCCATATGCCACAGGTGTGGCTGTAAAATTAAAAAAAATAAAAATAAAAAACAACAAAAAACTTATTGGAGTATCGTTGACTTATAATGTTGTATTAGTTTCAGGTGTATAGCAAAGCGAATCAGTTTTATGTGTGTGTGTATACATATACACACACACACATATCTGTTCCATTTTCCCATAGAAGTTATTACATACAATGAAGTTGATTTCCCTATGTGATACCCTAGGTTCTTGTTAATTATATATTTTATACAGTGGAGTGTTATTCCCATTGTCCTTAATCCTCCATCCTGTCCCACAGTATGGTATGGTAACAGTAAGATTGGTTTTGAAATAAATAAATTTGTTTCTGTTTTATGAAAAAGTTCTTTTGTATCATTTTTATTAGAGTCCACATATAAGTGATATCAAATGATATTTTTCTTTGCTGTCTGACTTACTTCACTTGGTAAGATACTCTCTAGGTCCACCCATGTCGCTGCAAATGGCATTATTTCATTCTTTTGTATGGCTGAGTAATATTCCATTGTGTATATGTATCACATCTTAAAGCATCTTTGATCTGCAGTTAAATACACATACAATATAGTGGAGAAATTCTGCTTTAGCAAACAGAACACTTGAAATAGAGTACTGACAGTGCTGCCAACTGTGAAATGTATTTCATTTATTTCCTTTCTGAGTCTTAGTTTTTTCGTCTGTAAAACAGCAAAAGTGGTACCTACCAGGCATGATTCCTTTAAGGTTTCAAAAATGCTATTTGTGACTATTTCAGCAGTATTTTAAAATAGAAGTTTTTGTACAAATAAAGCAAAAACATAAGCAGAGAGTCTACGAATTAAAGTGACGCTTTTAAGATTTTTCTTAACATTTTAATGTCATAGACTTGACCTAAACATGAAGCTTGATTTTGTAGTAAAATGACTCTGAATCACTACTGAGTAAAATTTGAACTCATAAACTAAATTATGAAATAAATTATCTTCTGAAAGTTGATTCCAATGAAGATTTTAAAAATTTCACCTCCCCTTAGTGGCCACTTGTCAGGGTTTGACTTGAGCCTGATTCGCTCTGGTCCTGTGTCTCAGGGCTGATTCTGCACCTGCTCTGCCTCCATCCGCCCACTCTTGGCAGCTGATTTCATCCTCCTTTTCATCCAGGGAGGTGGATATGTCCCTCTTTCCTTTCAGCCTCCTCCTGCCTAAGAAACGTCCACAAATAACAAATGCTGGAGGGGGTGTGGAGAAAAGGGGACCCTCCTGCACTGTTGGTGGGAATGTAAGCTGGTACAGCCACTATGGAGAACAGTATGGAGGTACCTTAGAAATCTATACATAGAACTACCATATGACCCAGCAATCCCACTCTTAGGCATCTATCCAGGTAAAACTTTCCTTAAAAAAGACACATGCACCCGCATGTTCATTGCAGCACTCTTCACAATAGCCAAGACATGGAAACAATCCAAGTGTCCATCGACAGATGATTGGATTAGGAAGATGTGTGGTATATATACACAATGGAATACTACTCAGCCATAAAAAGAACAAAATGATGCTATTTGCAGCAACATGGATGGAACTAGAGACCCTCATACTGAGTGAAGTCAGTCAGAAAGAGAAAGACAAATACCATATGATATCACTTGTATCTGGAATCTAATATAGGGCACAAATGACCCTTTCCACAGAAAAGAAACTCATGGACTTGGAGAATAGACTTGTGGTTGCCAAGGGGGAGGGGGAGGGAGTGGGGTGGATTGGGAGCTTGGGATTAATGGACGCAAACTATTGCCTTTGGAATGGATTAGTAATGAGATCCTGCTGTGTAGCACTGGGAACTATGTCTAGTCACTTATGATGGAGCAGGATAATGTGCGAAAATAGAATGTGTACACGTACGTGTAACTGGGTCACCATGCTGTACAGGAGAAAAAATAATTGTCTTGGGGAAATGATTTTTTTAAAAAAGTCCACACTCCTTTTTTCTTTCCCAGAGGATGAGGCGATTTCTTTTTGTTCAAGGCTGACTTGTTCACAGTATTCCTAACCCTGACCCCCATGCCCGTCATCTCCTCCAGCCCTGTTCTGCGAATGGGTCCTTTCTTAGTCTCTCCAACTTCTCCCCCCCAATCCACTCTTTCCTTGGAGCCATTTATAAACAGGATCCAAACTGAATCACTTTAAAAAATAGAATATCTGTTTCACTTGCCAAAAGTAATAGAAAAAATCTCTTGACATTTTTCACACCTTGTTTTCTTCAAGTTTCTGGTAACATGAGTCTGTACAGTTGCCTCACTTTTTCAGCTCACCTCTCCACGGCTCATCTGTCTGGCTTCTGTCGTCATCATTGTCCTAAAACCAGAGACTCTGGTGACAGGCATCTCGTAATGGTCACATCCAGGAGTCTCAGCTGCAGTTGCTCCTCTTAGTCTTTTCCCAGTTTCTTGGCTTCCCCCTTGGCTTCCAAGCCCTACACACGATTGCTTTTCCTCGTCTCTGTTTCTGGTGGACCCTCCATATCCTTCATCTCTCCTCCCTACCCCAACACACACACCCTGGCATAGTGACTCATTCAAAAGCAGTCTGACCATGCCACACCTTTTAATGTGTGGCCTCTGATGCCAGGCGAGCAGAGGGAGGGGCCGCCCCTGGACACTTAGGACACTTCCCCAGGAGGGCGAAGCCCAGTCTCCCCAGGCGCCCATAATCCCCCTCAGGCCGGAGGAGAGAGGACACCTTGTTGCCACTCCCTTTGAGGCCTCTATTGACACCAGGAGGGATGGGGGGAGGAAAATTCCAGCACAAATTAAAGAGCCCCCCCTCCCCGCCCCGCCCCGCCGTGCCCCTGGCTTGGAGGGAGGAGGATGCCATGCTCCTGCTCTTAAGGATGGAGTCCCAGGTGGGTCTCCATGTGGCCTCTGTCACCACTGAGGGTGGAAATAAAGCCCCACTCCCCGTATTTAGTCCCCTGATTCCAGCCAGAGGGAAGAGGGCACCTCTTCACCCCCCTTGACAAGGGTGAGCACAAGACACTGTTTTTTTGGTTTGGTCCATGTTTTCTGTGTTTGGGGAGGATGCTGTTTTCTTCTACGGGTTTTCTGCCGTGCTTGGTTGTCCCCTTTTTGGTCTGGGGTCTGGAGAGAGCAGGCTTTTATTGAGCCTTTTTTTCCCTCTGCTTCTGCTGATGTTCCTGGTTTGCCTGCTTTTCCAGGATCCCTTTGGGCATGTGTGAAGCACAAGAAAAGCCTGGGAAACCTCCTCTGTGTCCTTCTTGTCTTGTGGTACTCAGCCACCTGCTTTCTTTTTCCCACCTTTCACCAAGTCTTCTGTCTTTATCTTATATATAATATCTGGCCCCCATTCATTTGTGTGTTTTAATTTATTTCTTGATAAGATTTTCTCTAAAAGCACATTCAGCCTTTTATGTTACTATTTCATTAATTATACAAGAATGAGCTACTATTTCATTAACTAATTAAATAAGAATAAGCATGACCAGGATAAGCCCATCTGGATAATGGGCACAATATCTGATCAGTATCCCTAGATTCTATTAAGTATACGGCCTAGACTGAAGCTCTTTTTTCCCGTGGCTGCTGTAGAAAGGAGGGAGGTTTTTAGAGGCAATTTGTAGAAACCCTTGGAAATGGCTCTGTAGGGTCACCAGAATTTCATATGCTCTTAATTGTTTGTTTGACCATGTGATTTGATCTCTTTTTTTTTCTTTTTCTGGTCTGAATACATTATAAGAAATGTAGCTTAATTAGCATTGCATCCTGACATCAGCTATGTTTTTTTGACCGCACCCAGAGCATATGGAAGTTCTGGGGCCAGGGATCGAATCCTTGCCACAGTAGCGACTGGAGCCACTGCAATGAGAAGAGATCCTTAACCCACTGAGCTACCTGGGAACTCCAATCAGTTAGTTTTTAAAAAAAGCAATAAACAATGTATTCTCCAAGTCCATGATTTTCTTTTCTGAGGAGATGTTCATTTGTGCTGGATATTAGATTCCAGTTATAAGTGATATCATATGGTATTTGTCTTTGTCTTTCTGGCTCATTTCACTTGGAGAAGAGACTTGTGGCTGCCTGATGGGAGGGGGAGGGAGTGGGAGGGATTGGGAGTTTGGGCTTATCAGACACAACTTAGAATAGATTTACAAGGAGATCCTGCTGAATAGCATTGAGAACTTTGTCTAGATACTCATGTTGCAACAGAAGAAAGGGTGGGGGAAAATGTAATTGTAATGTATACATGTAAGGATAACCTGACCCCCTTGCTGTACAGTGGGAAAATTAAAAAAAATTATATATAAAAAAGCAATAAACAGTGTAAGATTTAATGTATTAATAGATTGTAATAGATTCTTTTCTTAAATAAATGGTGAATTTCAATAAATAAGCTTGATATAGAAATAGATTTTTTTAAAAAAATAATGGAGTCCTGATTAATCAGTCCCAAGTGAATGTTCACAAATATCCATGTTATTTAACTTCATTTTCTCAAGTGGAGTGTTCTGAAATAATTGCATATTTTATTTGTCAAAAAGTTGGGAAATGATAGCCAAGTAACCTGTTGCTCAGTTGTGATTACATTTGGGGAAACAAGTCATTTGCGGCATATCTTCTATTGCTTACCTTCCCCTCGGGACACTACTTCCAAGCATGTTTTTGCAGTAGAGAGAGATAAGAAACATTCAAGAGCACCTGAGTGACAAATTTCTAGGTCATTTACTATAGGTACACATGGTTTAGCGATACTTTGGGGATGAGCCCTGAGGGGCCAGACTCCCCTGCCCTTGACTGTGATTGCATGTGCCCTGGGATATGTGTGGGTAGCGCGGTTCCTCAGCGTGTGTCTTTGGTATATGAAGAGGCATCAGATGTGTAATTTATTAGTGTTTAAATTATCTGTGGGGGGTTTAACCGTGTACAGAAGATAGAAACAGTGCGGGGGGTGTCTGCCGGAGCTTGCGGACTGTTGCGGCGGAGGAAGTCCGAGGAGATTGCGGCTCCTGCTGGTCACAAGGATCACAGGTCTTCATCCTCGTCCTCACTGTCCCCGTCACGGCCGCCAGCCCTCATTGGGAGGGTCCTCTCTGTCAGGCACTGTACCAGATGCTTTGCACGCCTCCTCCGCTTCATCCACTCACCGGCCCGGTGAGAGAGTTATTAGCCTTATTTCTTGTTTTACAAAATGAGAAAAACGAAGAGTTAGAGACGTTCATTTATTTCAGGTCACACAGCAAATAAATTACAAAGTGGACAGCGAGGTTTTCTTGCCCAGAGGCACGGATCACCATCACAGTGCCCTGCCTTGTGTGAAAGGGACACAGCTTCAGGCAGGCTTTGGAGGGAGGTCAGATGTTTATTTGCAAGAGTGTTTAGGAGATCAATGTGGTGGTTGTCATCCACCTTAGGCATGTGTTCCTGAATGCGAGCATTGGATGAATTCATTGGATGAATTCTCCTAATCCCATACTTATTTCACTTATGGGATGTATAAGGCAAGAACATTTATTCGTGGGGAAATTTACCTTCAAATGGAATCAGCCTAAGGATTATCAGGAGAGCCTGACTTTTCCGAATGTCTTACACTGACTTTTCTTTCTGAGGGAGTTGGGTGATGAGGTGGCAAGGAACAGGAGAACATTGAGGCACTTTCAATTTTTTTTTTTTTTTTTTTTTTTTTTTTTTTTATGGATCCAGAGAGGGGTTGGAGAACTTTGTGTGATTTTTCTGAGACCTTTTCTTTAAGAGAACTGCTTACTATTTGCTGGATTCTTCTCGGAAGGGAGAACAATGGTAGGTCCTCTCGTGTCTTGTGGCAGGGTCAGTTTTGTTTATAAGACTGGGGTTTTGAGCAGAGCCCACGTGTAGCCAGGCACTGAGACCTCGGCAGCATGGCTTGATTCGAATGTTGTCGGTAGGTCCTGAGGTTTTAGGATTTAATGACTTTGAAACAGATTGGTTGGTATGACCCCACTGTTACAGGACTGGCACCATTGCTGCCTGTTTCCTGCCAAACTTTAGATTTTACTCTTCTAACAGAAAAGCTGAATGGATGTGTTTGCCCTCTAGTATAGGTATTTTTAGCAGGTTCCTTTTACATCAGTAAGTGATGGGCCCTGACTGCAGCTTAGCAGAGGGAGCCTCTGTGACAGTAGAGGCTCAAGGAGAAGATATTTGGTAATTTTAATAAGAAAAGTATCAGCTGCTTTTATGGAAAATACACCCTGGGTTAGGTCCTTACATTACAACCCAAAAGGCAGATAATCTTGCCCCTATGTTATGGGAGAAGGTAAAGAGGCAAATGAGAGGGTAGCATAATCCATTTGGATTGATTAAGTAATAAATCAGAAGTTAGGTAAGTGTCCAATTAGAATGCGAAAGGAAATTTCAGGAATTTGATTTTTTTAGAAATTTGATTTGCAGTACCCTCATTGTATAAAAGAAGGCTTTAAAATGAAAAGAGTTGCCCGAATACATAATAGAATACAGTTTTCATTGAATTTTTAGGCATGTATATGTTATAAATGGGGAGCTTTATGTGAGTGTTAAATTGAATTAAGTATCATCCATATCTCTACATAACTAAGTTTTGCTTTCTAGAAGACAAAAACCAGAAGCTGCCTTTTAATCCATCCAATCGCTGGTGAAAGAGGAGGCCTTCAAGGAATTGTGTGAAGATGAAAGAACATTTGATGTGCTGAGGCAGATGGCATTTTATTATATGAAATTATTTTGGAATGGACTTCCATGATGATAGATGGCTGAGGAGTAAGCTAGTATTCTGAAATTAGTAAAGGATTGGAAATTATATCCATATAAGGAAAATCTGGTAGAACAAGGTGTTATGATAATTAAAAGCCATTTAATGGAATTAGATGAAGGGATAAGTATTTGGAATTAGTTGCAAAAAGCCAAATGGTTTCTCTTTGAGTAAAATGAGCAGTGTGTGTGTGTGTGTGTGTGTGTGTGTGAGTGAAACATATACTAACAAGATAATCAAGGAGAAACAGTATAGATTTAGTCCAGTTGGTTGTATTTATCTGTGCTCTGAATCTGAGACCTACCTGTAGGTTGGGGAGGTGACGATGAGCATTACAGGCAATTAAATAAGCCATTTCCACAGGATCTGAGAAGTGCAATGATAAGGAAATAGATGATGCTTTAGGAGTCCCTGAAGAAGCCTCCAGAGATGATGGAAGGCCTCAGGAAGAAGATCTAACAAATTAGGTTGTGGTGGGGATTCGGTGAAGAAGAGGCTATAATCTGGGAGAATTATACATCGAAGTGAAACTGCACAACTCAGATGGGACTGGAACCCACAGGCTGGGGCTTGGAACCAGTCCAGACTCAGATGGGACCGGAACCCATCCTGCCATTTCTAAATTATATCATGCTGTAATAAACTGGTGTCAACTTCAAAAAATCACACAACCTGAAAGTTGAAAGTTATATTTTTGGGAGGGCAAAATTAGGACTTAAGCCCAGGAGACAGCATTTCAGGTAGCCCTGAGAAACCTCTCTGAGAAGGCGAGGGGGGAGCTAGGATATACAGGAGTTTTTGCAACAAAGGGCAGGTAACAGGAACAAAAGAGGTCTGCACTCGCTGAAGTCCTTTCTTTGATGTGCGCCTCAGCTATTGGGGCCAGTATCCTGAGTTCTCATAGCCTGCAGGACGACCAGCTCTCACCTTTAGAGGTGGTTGCATTCACAGATGACCACTTACCTAAGGCCAGGCAGCAGTATTTCCCATAGCTCTGAAATAGCGCCCCAGAGAGGAAAGGGGAGTATCAGGATATGATAAGGGTGAAGGGGGAAGTGCTTGCAGCCATGCACACATTTCACACAAGCTTGTGGCTGGTCTTGAGAAGGTTTCTACTCATCACAAGCAGCAGACATCACCATGAAGGATTTTAGTGATTTTCAAGATATGAGGAGATGCAAGTGGGCTCATAAATCCTAAAATATCTGTCTGAAGACCTCTTCTTGGAGTTTTCCCAGAGCACAGAGGACCTCACTCCTAATCTCCACCCTGAGTTCTTCTCCAGGGCTGCTGCAGGTTGGCAGCTAGAGTGGCACATGATTTAATCCATGTGGAGGCAGATGGCAAGTGCCAAACTCCAGTTCACACGGGTGATCTAGTAAGATGTTTCTCTGAGTTCTGTGAGCTACTCTAGCACATTTCCCCCATGGGTTGGGGGCAGGTCATGGGAACCTCTGGTTTGCAACCAGTAAGTTAGAAGTACAGGTAACAACCTGGACTTGGAACTGTGATCTGAAGTACAGGAAAAGGGTCGTTGGATGGAGTTGGGTCCAGGAACCAAAAAGATTAAATTGGCTTGGAAAATACAGTGCAAAAGAAAGCGTCTAGAAAAGTGGGTCTAAAGAGAATGGTAAAGATGGTATAAACCAAGTTAAGAACTCTGGATTTGTTGATCAAAAAAAAAAAAAAAAAAACTGTACAACCTAAAGGAACATTTATATAAAGTCAAAGAACCAAGTGACCTGTGATGATAGGAATCAGAAAGGTGGTTGCCAAAGGAGTACAGATTAATGATAAAGTGGTGTAAGCAGAGTCTCCGGCTGATGGAAGGGTTCTCTGTCTTGTCAAGTGTCCTGCCTACAGGAGACTGGGCAGTTTCCACACTCATCAGGTTGTACATCTAGAAGCTGCCTTGTGCTATTCATAACATTTGCCTCCATTTTTTTAAAGAAAGCCAGACAAAGTGGAGTAAAGAAAAGAATTTTCATTGATTGCTGCTGTTGGATAAATACTGCATGTGAATTTGCAGAGGATCATGGAGTGATTGATGGGTGGTGTGGTTGACAAGAACCTGTTGCATAGATGAGGAAACAAAGGCTCAAAGAGATCTAGAAATTGGCCCCATAGTCACAAAACAGACAAATGGCTGATCTAGGATCCAGACACTAATGTTTTTTGTTTTTGTTTTTTGCTTTTTAGAAAAATTGGCATATGGAAATTCTGAGGCTAGGGGGTCAAATGGGAGCTGCTGCTGCTGACCTACATCACAGCCATAGCAACGTTGGATCTGAACTGCATCTGCAGCCTTTGCTGCGCAGCTCACAGCAACGTTGGACCCTTAACCCACTGAGTGAGGCTAGGGATCGAACCCACATCCTCATAGATACTAGTCAGGTTCTAAACCTGCTGATCCACAACAGGAACTCCCAGACACTAGAATTTTGACTTTACCTACTATATTCTATTCTAACAGTAGCTCTTCAACATCTTGTCACTTTATAGGGTAAGAAGTAGCACACTGACAGAATAATAATAAACATTTCATAAAATAGTGTTTAACCTTAAAATAAATAATTAACTTTTTGCATATGCAAATGTCTTCTTTCAGATCTAAGATAGTTTGTATGTCCTCCAGAGCCAAAACGAGTCTTTGAAAGGTAGTACATACGTCTTTTCACATTTTGATGAAACCCCATGTGGAGAAATGTTTGTAGTACAAGTTTTAAGAACAGCAGATTCAGGTATCAGCTCACCTTCACTGTGCATCACTGATTACAGTGGAGGCAGTACATTTCTATATTGACTGAAGTGAAGAGTCACAGATTCAAGGAGAAAATGTGTCAAGAAGGTGGCAGTGATTAACCAAGCCTCATGTGCCAACAAGTCAGAAGTGCCAAAGAAAAAAGTAGGTGCATGTAGTAGATTTGGAATGAGGAAAGACTCAGAAGTTCAGCGAATGGACTCTTTAAGTTCCGTATGGTCTCGAAAGTTATCCATGCTGCTGCATTTAGCAATAGCTTATTTTCTCTTGCTGAGTATGTTCCATTGTATCGATATCTTGCAGTTTGATTTCTAGTCTTGTGTGGATGGACATCTGGACTGTTTCCAGGGTCAGCTTATTCTGAATCAGCTGCTGCGAGTGCTCATGTGCAAGATTTTTGTGGACATATGTTTTCTTTACATGAAGCAGAATTGCGGGTGTGTGTTGGATGTGTGTGGTTAACTCTATGCGGGATTGCAACGTGGTTGTCTAACGTGGTGTATAGTTGTACTCTCCCACTGTGTATGAAGTCTCTGGTTGTACCGCTTCTTTGCCAACACTTGAAGTTCTCAGTCCTTTCAACCACAGCTATTCTAGTGGCTTCAAGTGGTAACTTAACTGTAGTTTTAATTGCAGCTCCTTGAGATTAATGATGTTGAAGATGATTTCATGTCCTTTCTGGGCATTTGTATATGTTGCCTTATTTGATGGATATTTAATTGGATTGTTGGTCTTTTTATTGTTGTTGGAGTAGTTTGGATGTTCTGAATTTGGATACTTTGTTAAGTAGATGAATTTCAGATATTTCCTGGTGATGTGTTTCTCTCGGATATTTTCTCAATACCTTTTACTTAAAATTTCTTTTGAAGAGGAGTTGTTGATTTTTTTCTGAAGTCTAGTTGGTTAGTGTTTTCTTTATACTTCAGGTTGTTTGTGTTCTCTCCCCAGAACATTTTGGCCCACCTGAGGGTCACAAAGGGTCTGCGCAGTAGTTCCTTCTAGAGGCTCTATGGTTTTAGCTTTTAAGCTAAAGGCTTATGACGCATTTGGACTGAATTTTTGTATAAGGTATCAAGATAGGGTCAAAGTTCTTTTTTTTTTTTTTTTAATTTAGCGCTTAAATGTCTGGTGCCATTTACTGAATAGATTTTCCTTTGCTCATTTTCATGTTGAAAGTGTTAAAGGATATAGTATAAACATGATGAACATATAGTGTTTAAGGATATAAAACATAAAGAATATGTGAATTGTCTTGCAATATTTGAACTCTCTTGCAATATTGACCCTCAGCATCTTTGTTCCAATACAAAGGAAATAGTGCCTGCCTTAGAATTATGAAGCATGATAGGTTTAGATGGTATAGCTACATGAAAATTTTGCCATTGCCTCAGAGGTTAGAACCTAATCTTTTAAGAAAACACACATATACTCTTATTGGAACTGAGGAGGAGACTAGCCATCTTGGAAGCCTTGATGTTTGCTGAATCTGGCAAGGACATCATTCATTCAATGCAGAAGTCAGGTATTTGCTGCCAGCAAGCAGTAGTGATAGCCAGTAAAGCCTCAACAGTTGCACTTCCTCAGTAGCAAAGTAGGTTCTAGTATTACAAAAAGTAGGCAATAGTAGGTGCATTAAACATTTTATTTAAAAAGACTACGTAGGAGTTCCCTGGTGGCTCAGTGGGCTAAGGACCTGGCATTGTTACTGCTATGGCTCAGGTCAGTGCTGTGGCACAGATTCAGTCCCTGGCCTGGGAACTTCCACATGCCCTGGGCGTGGCCAACAACAACAAAAAGCCGTATAATTTCAGTTAGTAGGTTATATGCTTTTTCTGTTGTTTTTTTTTTTTTCCAGGTAAAAAATACATTGTACAGACACACTGTATTGTATAGCATTAACAATCCTACCTCGGGTAAAATAGATACACCTGTAGAACAACTAAGCCCTACATCTGCATCCACAGTGATAACCCATTTGGATCTAATGGCATATTAAGTGCAGCATCGCTGTCACCCTGAGATGTGACATAAAGTATTGGAAGTTGCCTGAGGGCATAAGTGACTGGTGACTTCAGATTCATTCCTAAAGCACAGGCGCCAAACCACTGTCATTTTGTAAACACGTGGGCACTCACTGTATCAGCACTAACAGCCGCAAAGAAGACTTAGCAGTGACCCAGACTGACATCACACTGTCAGTGCTGGCATCTGACAAGGTAATTCTGGGGGGAGCTGGTTGATGTCGTCAAGAACGCTACTCCCCAGAGGAAAGGGATCCTGTTGTGGGTTTTAGAAGCAAGGATGCAGTGGACAATCTCTGTTTGGTTTTAGACTAGAGGAAAAATGAATTTAGATGCCAAGTGGTATAGCATTGTGAAATACTGAAATGTGCTCCTGTGGGAGTATTAAAAACCTCTTCTAGGAGTTCCTGTTGTGGTTCAGTGAAAACAACTCCTATCCTTGATGGGGTTCAATCCCTGGCTCTGCTCAGTGGATTAAGGATCCCAAATTGCTGTGGCTGTGGTGTAGGCCGGCAGCTGCAGCTCCGATTCGACCCCTAGCCTGGGAGCTTCCATATGCCGCAGGTGCAGCCCTAAAAAGCAAAAATAAAATCAAACCTCTTCTAGAATGCTGAGAAGAAGAAAAATACTATTTTGTTTTTCTCAAAGGATATTTATTGATACTTACTTGGAAATGGAAGTTTGGATTAGATGATCTAAGCCTAACCATTTTATCATATGTTTTAAAAATTTCATAGTATTAGTAATTCCTGATGTTAGCAAAAGGGAAACTGCTTTTGAAATTTATCTGAACAGGAAATGTTAGAATGTATGATTTATCCTAAGTGGTAGTTTATAGATAAATTTAAATTCCTGAAAGAAAATGTCTTTTATATATGTATCAAACTTTTACAATATTAGTTTAAGATCCCCATGGAGTGATTAGGAGAGAATAAAAGTCTTTGAGGTATCTAATGTTTACTGTTAGTAGCTCATTTTATTTTATTTTTATTTTTTTCGTCTTTTTGCCATTTTTTGGGCTGCTTCCGCAGCATATGGAAGTTCCCAGGCAAGGGGTCTAATTGGAGCTGCATCTGCAACCTACACCACAGCTCACAGCAACGCCAGATCCTTAACCCACTGAGCAAGGCCAGGGATCGAACCTGCAACCTCATGGTTCCCAGTTGGATTCGTTAACCACTGAGCCACAATGGGAACTCCAGTAGCTTATTTTAACCACTTTCAATTAGAAATGAAAAAACTCAACTTTCTTAGATGCAATTCACTTTCTAGTCCCTGATAGCTGTTAACATATAGTTAGTGTTTTAGAGGATCCTTTACATTTGTTTTGACCCATATTCTCTTAGAACCTAGATCGCCTCCTCTCTGCCTCCCCCCCCCCCCCCTTTAAAACTGCATCTGCAGCATCTGGAAGTTTCCAGGCTAGGGATTGAATTGGAGCTGCAGCTTCAGGCCTCCACCACAGCCATAGCAACCCAGGATCTGAGCTACATCTGTGACCTATGCTAAAGCTTGTGACAATGCTGGATCCTTAACCCACTGAGTGAGGTCAGGGATCAAACCCGCATACTCATGGATACTAGTCACGTTCTTAACCCACTGAGCCAAAATGGGAACTCCCCTGAATCCCCTTCTTGAGGGCACTGAACTATCAACCCTGTTTACTTGGCTGCAGCCAAAGGGATCGGAGCAGCCACCTAACTTTTTCTGGTAAGAAATTTTCAAATCCAGAAGAAGCCATTCAGTTTGGCTGGTTCCTCATACTGGGGATATGTAAACTCTGGAATTTTAAGTCTGATCTTCAGAACAAAAGAGATCCACAGACTGAGGCCATCTGAGGGAGAATTTTCAGAGTTCCCTACCGGGGGTTTCATGGGAGATGTTTCCAGAAACCCAGCTAACCTTGGTTCCTTGAGAAGCTCCAGGATTTTCCCAAGATACACGCTTTTATGATAATGATTAAAGGTGGCTTCAATTATTTTGTTATTTGCAGCCAAAATAACTTTGACTAAGAGAAAACAGATCTGGTCTTTGAATAATAGCAGTCCCATGTAATGTTTTAATTTGTGTTCCTCTGAAAGCAAACCTTGAGACGAGGATTTGAATGTAAAAACTTTCTTAACTATTATCACTGAAGCAAACCAAGATGCCAGAGCAACTCTGTTAACCTCTAAAGAGTTGGCCTTTTCTTTGTTTGAATCTTTATGAGTCTAATTATAATTATAATTTAAATTAAAAATGCCCGTGTAAGTATATCCCATTATTTAAGCTGTTTTCAAACTGTTAATTCTAGGAGATGATGTAAGAAGGACAAAGATACAGTTACTACGTTGTCCTGTTCTCTGTTGAATCTGGTGTGTTAGGCTAAATATGTGTTTCAGATTTGCCCTTTTCATTTTGAGTGATTTTAAGTTCAAACTTATTTAACAAGAGGTGCATTTTGTCTTAGTTTTCTCCAGAAGTAGGCCTGGAGGCAAATATTGAAGTGCAAGTAATTTGTTTTTGATCTCAAGAAATAGGGAATTTAGACATGAAGGAAAGGCAGCCAAGGACAGTGTGTTTTCCAAGCCAGTTAAGTGAATGGGCAACTGATGCTCCCTCACATGGGGAATTTGGGGAGCTAGTGTAAAACTTATACAAGCACGTAACTTGGCAAACAAGTAGGCTCTGACAGCTAGTGATGGCCGCAGGTGAGAACTGTATAGGCCCTGGCTGTTGGAAGCTGGACAGGTGTGTCCTAAAGTTGAAGGGACAAGCAGACACTGCAGGGCATAGGATGCTAGACTGGAAGGTGGCTTTAGCCCTTTTGGTGGCTGTGCAGGACAGACAACACATGTGAGAGTCCCTTGTGGTTTAGACAGGAGTCAGCCTGATAGGGGAGAGGATGGTTTGTCTCCCTAGCCGCCTCCTGCCCCCTCAAACGACAATGGAAAAACTTGAGAGAGGTTCGGGGAGTACCTCCCCTGGAATGTTTCTATATGAATGAACTTGAAAATAATGCTGCTCTTTATTTGAACTGAGGCAAAATATTGTAGCTGCCTGATAACAGCCTGCCACATTACAAATCACCACTTGCAAGGTTACACAAGGTGCCTTTAGAAAAATCTAAATGAATTACTTCAAATAGTATGTTTGTATTCAAAAGGGAAATAGCTGGTAGTTTGGGAGTGACAGTCTTTTCTTTGGTTTCAAAGGCCCATTGCTGTGCACTGCCTTTCCATTTGCTGTTGGGAGCAGAAAGGCTGCTGTGAACAGGTGAATAGGAGATATTTCTAATTGAGAAAGGAAAGGAGAAAAGAATTTTGGTGAAACAGCCACAAGGTCTCTCATTTTCTATTGTGCTATTTATAGACTTTTGGGTTGCTTAAACTAAATGTAATAGAAAGTATAACATTTAGCTAATTCATTTTCTTAATCCTTCCTCAATTAACTTTCTTATTAAAGAAAGTCCCACACTTTTAAATCCTTTTTATGTGTTAAACAAGAGTCTATTTAACTATTAATGATATAACTCAAAAAGTGCATACACATAAGCATAATATGCGCATGCACACGACACACATGTACACATATACACATGTACACGTACACACATGTACACACACAGAATGCACACATATAAGACGTGCACACTCACACATGTACACATGCACACATGTATACATGTACACTCATACACACACATATACACATACACACATATATGCACACACACAGAGGCTTGTTAGAGGAATCCTGTCATTTCTACCCATCAAGGTGGAAGCTAATTTAATTAACAGCATTAGTTTGTGTTTGAGAGGAGAGAGCTGCTTATTTAGTAAGGGGGGCATCCAGGAGACAGTTTTTCAGTGGTCTGTTTTGTCTTTACCTTTTATCATTTAGTGACTTATTATATGGAAGAGATCAAACAGATAAGTTCATTTTCTGTCTAAATAATGTTTTAGTATATATTGCACTACAAATACTTCCATGGATCCCTATGTCTCTCTTAGGTTACTTGAACAATATTTTAAGTAAAACTTTTCAGTTTATTAATTTTCTGATCATTTGTAAACCTCAGCTCATTAAAAATAGCCTTTCTTTAGTGGTATTAATCAAAATAGAGGTTTCTTATTATTCCTCTGGGCCTATTGTGTTTTAGAATTTATTTTCACTTTACTTCAGTTGGAATTATTGATCTGATGAGTGTTAGCTGGTAGGACTAGGGACTGGAAACACTTGTCATTCAGCTGATAGTCATAACAAGTTACATCTGTGGGATTTCTGGGCCACAGAACAAACTTGGATGCCACTTAATTTTTGAGCTCCCCTTCAATGTATAGATTCAGTGACTTCAGTAAGAAATAGGAAAAAGATAGGCTCAGTACATTGGAACTAATGAATTAAAATGGTAGATTTCAAAAAAAAAATGATGAGCAGTCAGTGAGTTTGGAATTATGTGGTTATAAACCTCTGCTGTCACTATCTCAATAATTGAATGGACAACTTTCTAGAGACTTACAGCCTGCCAAAACTGAATCAAGAAGAAACAGATCAACCGAACAGACTGATCACTAGAAATGAAATTGAATGTGTCATAAAAACACTCCCTACAAATAAAAGTCCAGGGCCAGATGGCTTCACAGGTGAATTCTACCAACCATACAAAGAGGAACTTATACCCATCCTCCTTAAACTTTTTCAAAAGGTTGAAGAAGAAGGAACACTCCCAAAGACATTCTATGCCACCACCATCACCCTAATTCCAAAACCAAAGATACCACCAAAAAAGAAAACCATAGGCCAATATCTTTGAGGAATATAGACGCAAAAATTCTCAACAAAATTTTAGCCAACTGAATCCAACAACATATAAAAAGATCATACACCACGACCAGGTGGGATTCATCCCAGGTTCACAAGGATGGTTCAACATATGCAAGTCAATCAACATCATACACCACATTAACAAAATAAAACTAAAAAACCACATGATCTTCTCAATAGATGCAGAGAAAGCATTTGACAAAGTCCAACATCCATTCATGATGAAAACTCTTACCAAAGTGGGTATAGAGGGAACATTCCTTAACATAATAAAAGCCTTTTACAAAAAAAACCCACAGCAAATATAATACTCAATGGAGAAAAGCTTAAAGCCTTCCTATTACAATCTGGAACAAGACAAAGATGCCCCTTCTCACCACTCTTATTCAACATAGTACTGGAAGTCCTAGCCACAGCAATTAGACAAACAAAAGAAATAAAAGGCATCCAAATAGGAAGAAAAGATGTAAAACTCACTGTATGCAGATGACATGATACTATATATAAAAAACCTGAAGGACTCAACCCAAAAACTACTTGAGCTGATCAACAAATTCAACAAAGTAGCAGGATATAAGATTAACATTCAGAAATCGGTTGCATTTCTGTATACTAACAGTGAAATATTAGAAAAGGAATACAAAAATACAATACCTTTTAAATTGCACCCCAAAAATCAAATACCTGGGAATACACCTGACCAAGTAGGTAAAGGACTTAAATGCTGAGAACATTAATCAAGGAAATCAAAGAAGATGTAAAGAAATGGAAAGCTATTCCATGCTCCTGGGTTGGAAAAATTAATATTGTAAAAATGGCCACACTATCCAAAGCAATCTACAGATTCAGTGCAATCCCTATCAAATTACCCATGATATTTTTTCACAGAACTAGAACAAACAATCCAAAAATTTACGTAGACCCACGAAAGACCTAGAATTGCCAAAGCAATCCAGTGGAAAAAAACCCAAACAGGAGGCATAACTCTCCCAGACTTCAGGCAATATTACAAAGCCATAGTCATCAAGACAGTGTGGTACTGGTACCAAAACAGACATACAGACCAATGGAACAGAATGGAGAACCCAGAAATAAATCCAGACACCTATGGTCAATTAATCTTTGACAAAGGAGGCAAGAAGATAAAATGGAAAAAAGACAGTCTTTTCAGCAAGTATTGCTGGGAAACCTGGACAGCTACATACAAATCAATGAAACTAGAACACACCCTCACACTATGCACGAAAATAAACTCAAAATGGCTTAAAGACTTAAATGTAAGACAAGACACCATCAAACTCCTGGAAGAGAACATACGCAAAACATTCTCTGACATAACCTTGCAAATGTGTTCTCAGGTCAGTCTCCCAAGGCAGCAGAAATAAAAGCAAAAATAAACCAATGAGACCTAATCAACTGACATGCTTTTGCACAGCAAAGGAAACCAAAAAGAAAACAAAAGGACAACTTATAAAATGGGAGAAAATAGTTTCAAATGGTGCAACTGACAAGGGCTTAATCTCTAAAATATACAAGCAATTTATGTAACAACAGCAAAAAAGCCAACAACCCAATGGAAAAATGGGCAAAAGACCTGAATAGACATTTCTCCAAAGAAGATATACAGATGGCCAACAAGCACATGAAAAAATGCTCAACATCACTGATTATTAGAGAAATGCAAATCAAAACTACCATGAGGTGCCACCTCACACCAGTCAGAATGGCCATCATTAATAAGTCCACAAACAACAAGTGCTGGAGGGAGTGCGGAGAAAAGGGAACCCTCCTGCACTGTTGGTGGGAATGTAAGCTGGTACAACCACTATGGAGGACAGTATGGAGGTACCTTAGAAAACTCTACATAGAACTACCATATGACACAGCAATCTTACTCTTGGGCATGTATCTGGACAAGAGTTTCCTTGAAAAAGACACATGCACCCGCATGTTCATTGCAGCTCTATTCACAATAGCCAAGACATAGAAACTATCTAAATGTCCATCAACAGATGAATGGATTAGAAAGATATGGTGTATATATACACAATGGAATACTACTTAGCCATAAATAAGAACAAAATGATGCCATTTGCAGCAACATGGATGGAACTAGAGACTCTCATACTGAGTGAAGTCAGTCAGAAAGAGAAAGACAAATACTATATGATATCACCTATATCTGGAATTTAATATATGGCACAAATGACCCTTTATACAGAAAAGAAAATCATGGACTTGGAGAATAGACTTGTGGTTGCCAAGGGGGAGGGGGAGGGAATGGGATGGATTGGGAGTTGGGGTTAATAGATGCAAATAGACTAGTGCCTTTGGAATGGATTAGCAATGAGATCCTGCTGTGTAGCACTGGGAAGTGTATCTAGTCACTTATGAGGGAGCATGATAATGTGTGAAAAAGGAATGTATACATGTATGTGTAACTGGGTCACCATGCTATACAGTAGGAAAAAATTGTATTGGGGAAATAACAATAAAATTTTTAAAAAAAAATTGCTAAGCCAATTGACCTTCCCATTACAAAATAAGAACAGGGTAATTTGCAGTTCTGAACAGTTCTGTGAGTTCTTACCAAAAGAGAGGTCTGTAGGGGTATGAGAGGATGAGGGCACGAGTGTGAAAGGGCAATAGCCAGCCTGTGGTCCCATGTAGGGGGGTGGTCAGGACTAGCTGGTACCTCAGAAAGCAACTGAGTTGAGTTTGAGATTCTCTGTGCAAGCAAATAAACTGTCATTTTAAATTAATGTAACGGCTGTATTAGAGTGCGTAGAATCAGAAAGAGTTTTGATGTGCTTCTTTGGGTCATGGAGTTTTTGATGAGGGGAATGAGTGATGAGCATTTCTGTTGTGACATGTCCTTGCAAAGAGAGCCCTTTGGCATGTCTGTGAAATGCTGCTAATTATTATTTTTAAAATTGGCATTAAGATATGGGACATAAAGGAAACATAGTAAAATTACCAGCTAGTGCATTTTCAAAAAGTGGTATGATGCTATGTCATCTTGTATTAATTTACTACCTGATTTCAGGTGATTTTATTTATTTATTTATTTATTATCATTATTATTTTCTGTCTTTTTGCCTTTTCTAGGGCCACTCCCACATTATATGGAGGTTCCTAGGCTGGGGTCTAATCAGAGCTGTAGCCACTGGCCTATGCCAGAGCCACAGCAACGTGGAATCCCAGCCGTGTCTGCAACCTACACCACAGCTCACAGCAATGCTGGATCCTTAACCCACTGAGCAAGGCCAGGGATCGAATCCCAACCTCATGGTTCCTAGTTGGATTCGTTAACCCCTGAGCCACGACGGGAACTGTTTTTGTAGCAGTACCATACTGTTTTGATGACTGTATCTTTTTAATAGGTGATCCACAGTGGGTGAATTGTCGCAGGTGGTGAGTGAGTTCATTTCCCTCATCAAAAACTCCATGACCCAAAGAAGCACATCAAAGCTCACTCTATGAGGTAGATCTGGAAGGATATTGCTGTGGTTTATGTCATAGAGTGTTCTGCCTATATTTTTCTCTAAGGGTTTTATACTACTTGGTCTCATATTTAGGTCTTTAATCCATTTTGAGTTTATTTTTGTGTCTGGTGTTATAGAATGTTCAAATTTCATTCTTTTATGTGTAGCATTCCAGTTTTCCCAGTACTTCTTGTTGAACAGATTCCCTTTTTTTCTGTTGTATATTCTTGCCTCTGTTGTTGTAGATTAGTTGACCATAGCTGTGTGGGCTTATTTCTGGGCTTTCTATCCTGTTTCATTGATGTATATTTCTGTTTTTATAGCAGTACCATACTGTTTTGATGACTGTATCTTTGTAGTATAGTCAGAAGTCAGGGAGCCTGATTTCTCTAGTTCAATTTTTCTTTCCCAGGATTGCTTTGGTTCTTAGGGACTTTTGTATTTCCATACAAATTTAAAAAAATACTGGTTCTAGTTCTGTGAAAAATGCCATTGGTAATTTGATAGGGATTTCACTGAATCTGTAGATTTTCTAGGAAATATAGTCACCTTGACAATATTGATTTTTCCAATCCATGAGCATGGTATGTCTTTCCATCTCTTTGTGTCATCATTGATTTCTTTCATCAGCATCTTATAGTTTTCAGAGTATAGGTTTATTCCTAGGTATTTTAATCTTTTTTATGTGATGGTAAATGGGATTGTTTCCCTTATTTCTCTTTCCGAACTTTCATTGTTAATATGTAGAAATGTAGTCAATTCCTATGTATTGGTTTTGTATTCTGTGTCTTAACTGAATTCATTGATGAGATCTAACAGCTTTCTAGTAGCATCTTTAGGTTTTTCTATGTATAGTTATGTCATTTACAAATAGTGATAGTTTTATTTCTTTTCCGATTTGGATTCCTTTTATTTCTTTATTTTCTCTGATTGCTGTGGCTAGGAAATCCAAAACTATGTTGAATAAAAGCGGCAAGAACCACATCCTTATCTTGTTCCTCTTCTTAGCAGAAATTCTTTCAGCTTTTCACCATTGAAAGTGGTATTAGCTGTGAGTTTGTCAGATGCGGCCTTTATATGTTGAGGTATGTTCCCTCTATGCCCACTTTTTTGAAGGTTTTTTAATCGTAAATCAGTGTTGGATTTTGTCAGAAGCTATTTTTTTTTGAGAGTATCATGTGGTTTATAGCCTTCAGTTTGTTAATGTAGTGTATCACACCAATTGATTTGCAGATTGTTAATGTAGTCACTGATTGATCCTTTCATCCCTGGGATAAATTCCACTTGATTATGGTGTATGATCTTTTTAATATATTGTTGGATTATGTTTGCTAGTATTGTTGAGGATTTTTGCATCTGTGTTCATCAGTGGTATTGGCCTGGTGTGTGTGTATGTGTGTGTACGTGTGGTTATCTTTGTCTGGTTTTTAATCACGGTGGTGCCTCATAGAATGAGTTTGGGGTGTTCCTTCCTCTGCGTTTTTTTTTTTTTTTTTTTTTTTTTTTTTGGTAGAGTTTCAGAATGATAGGTGTTAAGTCTTCTCTAAATGTTTGTTAGAAATCACCCATGAAGCCATTTTGTCCTGGACTTTTGTTTGTTGGAAGTTTTTAAATTACAGTTTCAATTTTAGTACTTGTGATTGGTCTGTTCATCTTTGAGTTTCTTCCTATTTCAGTCTTGGAAGAGTATACCTTTCTAAGAATTTGTCCATTTCTTCTAGGTTATCCATTTATTGGTAATTAGCTGCTTTCAGTAGTCTCTTATGATCCTTTGTATTTCTGCAATGTCTGTTATATCTTCTTTTTCATTTCCAATTTTAATGATTTGGGTCTTCTCCCTTTGTTTCTTGATGAGTCTGGGTCAAGTTTTATCAATTTTGCTGATTTTTCAGAGAACCAGCTTTTAGTTTCATTGATCTTTTCTATCATTTTCTTCATATCTATTTAATTTATTTTTGATCTGATCATTATGATTTTTTTTCCTTATACTCACTTTGAGTTTTGTTTGTTGGTTAGATTGTTTGAGATTTTTCTTGTTTCCTGAGGTAGGCTTCTTTTGCTATAAACTTTGCTATTAGAACTCCTTCTGGCCAACAAACACATGAAAAAATGCTCAACATCGCTGATTATAAGAGAAATGCAAATCAAAACTACCATGAGATACCACCTCACACCAGTCAGAATGGCCATCATTAATAAATCCACAAATAACAAGTGCTGGAGGGGCTGTGGAGAAAAGGGAACCCTCCTGCACTGCTGGTGGGAATGTAAACTGGTACAGCTACTATGGAGAACAGTTTGGAGATACCTTAGAAATCTATACCTAGAACTTCCATATGACCCTGCAATCCCACTCTTGGGCATCTATCCGGACAAAGCTCTACTTAAAAGAGACACATGCACCCGCATGTTCATTGCAGCACTATTCACAATAGCCAGGACATGGAAACAACCCAAATGTCCATCGACAGACGATTGGATTCGGAAGATGTGTGGTATATATACACAATGGAATACTACTCAGCCATAAAAAAGGATGACATAATGCCATTTGCAGCAACATGGATGGAACTAGAGACTCTCATACTGAGTGAAATGAGCCAAAAAGACAAAGACAAATACCATATGATATCACTTATAACTGGAATCTAATATCCAGCACAAATGAACATCTCTTCAGAAAAGAAAATCATGGACTTGGAGAAGAGACTTGTGGTTGCCTGATGGGAGGGGGAGGGAGTGGGAAGGATCGGGAGCTTGGGCTTATCAGACACAACCTAGAATAGATTTACAAGGAGATCCTGCTGAATAGCATTGAGAACTATGTCTAGATACTCATGTTGCAACAGAAGAAAGGGTGGGGGAAAAAACTGTAATTGCAATGTATACATGTAAGGATAACTTGACCCCCTTGCTGTACAGTGGGAAAATAAAAAAAAAAAAAAAAGAACTCCTTCTGGATCATTCCAAAGGTCTCAGAAGCTTGTGTTTTCATTTTCATTTTTCTCTTCATACTGTTTGATTTCCTCTTTATTTTTTTCAGTGATCCATTGGTTGTTTAGTAGCATATTGTTTAGTCTCCATGTGTTTGTGTTTTTTGCAGTTTTTTTTTTTCCTCGTAGTTGATATGTAGTTTTAACAAGTTGTGGTCAGAAAAGATGTTTGACATGATTTCGGTTTTCTTAAATTTACTGAGGCTTGATTTGTGGCCCAGAATGTAATCTGTCCTAGAGAATTTTCCATGTGTACTTGAGAAGAATGTGTATTCTGCTGCTTTCAGATGGAATGTTCAGTAAATATCTATTAAGTCCATCTTGTCGAATGCATCATTTAAGGCCTGTCTTTCCTGTTGATTTTCTGTCTGGATGCTTGGTCCATTATTGTAAGTGAGCTGTTAAAGTCCCCCATATTATTTTGTTATTGTCAATTTCTGCTTTTATGTCTGTTAGCACATGCCTTATATACTGGGCTGCTTCTATGTTGGGTAGATATATGTTTATAATTGTTCTATCTTCTTCTTGGATTGATCCTTTGATCATTATGTAGTACCTTTGTCTCTTGCAACCATTTTTATTTTAAAGTCTTTTTTTTTTTTCTAATATGAGTATTTCTACTTGAGCTTTCTTTGATTTCTGTTTGCATGTAATGCCTTCTTCCATTCTCTCCTTTCAGTTTGTGTTATTAGAACCAAAGTGGGTATTTTGTAAACAGCATATGTATATATAAGTCTTGTTTCTGTATCCATTCAGCCAGTCCATATCTTTTATTTGGAGCATTTAGTCCATTTACATTCAAGGTAATTATTGATATGTATTTTCTTATTGCTATTTTGTTAATTGTTTTGGATTTGTTTTTGTTGGTCTTTTTTCTTCCCTTCAATGTTCTTTTCTCTTGTTATCTGATGACTGTATTTAGTGTTGTTTTGGATTGCTCTTATTTGTGTGTGTATCCGTTGTAAATTTTTGGTTTGTAGTTACCATGAGGTTTTGATATAGGAGTGATTCATGGAGTATATATATGAATAGATACATGATTGCTTTAAGTTGCTGGTCTGTTCATTGCAAATGCATCTGTAGTATCCTGCATTTGTACCCTCCTCTTTTCAAAATGCTGGTTTGGATATCATTTGTGTGTGAATTATTTCCTATACTGTATGGTTTACTATGTTTACTGTATGGTTGCCTTTACAAGTGAGCCTTCTCATTTCTAATTTTCTTACTTCTAGTTCTGGTCTTTTCTTTTTTGATTAGAGAAGTTCCTTTAGTATTTGTTGTAAACCTGGTTTGGTGGTGCTGAATACTCTTAGCTTTTGCTTGTCCGTAAGCTTCCATTTCTCTTTCAAATCTGAATGAGAGCCTTGTTGGGTGGAGTATTGTTGATTGTAGGTTTTTTTCCTTTCACCACTTTAAGTGTATCTTGCAACTCCCTTCAGGCCTGCAGAGTTTCTGCTGAAAAATTTGCTGATAACCATTTTGGGGTTCTATTGTATGTTATTTGTTGATTTTCCCTAGTTGCTTTCAGTGTTTTCTCTTTGCTTTTAGTTTTGGTCAGTTTGATTAATATGTGTCTAGGGTGTTCCTCCTTGGGTTTGATCTATATGGTATTCGTTGTAGTTCCTGGATTTGAGCAAAGGAATCTTTTCCCATGTTAGCCAAGTTTTTGGCTATTATCTCTTCAAATATTTTCTCCAGCATTTTCTCTCTCTCTTCTCCTTCTGACATGCTTATAATGCAAATGTTGGTGCATTTAATATTGTCCCAGTCTTCTTGGACAGTCCACATTTCTCTTCATTCTTTTTTCTTTATTTTGTTCTGCATTAGAGATTTCCACCAGCCTGACTTCCACCTAACTTATTTCTTCTTCCACCTGAATCCTGCTATTGGTTCCTTCCAGTGAATTTTGGTTATTGTGTTGTTCATCTCTGCTTGATTTTTCTTTAAATCTTCCATTTCTTTGTTAAAATTTTCTTGTGATTTATCAATCTTTACCTCCAGTTCTTTTTTTCCTGATATATTGGATCATCTTTGCTGTCATTACTTTAAAGTCTTTTTCATGTAGGTCATTTATCTCCATGTCACTTATCTCCTCCTTTTGGGTTTTGTCTTTTTACTTTATCTGGATTATATTTCTCTGCCTTTTCATTTTGTATAGATTTTTGTGTGGTCTCCTTTTTGCAGGCTACAGGGTTTTAGCCTCTCTTGCTTCTGGTATCTGACCCTGTGGATTAAGTTGGTACAGGGGCCTGTTGCAGGTTTCCTGATGCCTGCCTACTGATAGGTGGAGCTGAGTCTTGTCCCTCTGGTGGGTGGGACTCTGTCTCTGGGTGTGATTAGAATTAGCTGTGTGCCTAGGAGGATTCAGGCAGCCTGTTTGCTGATGAGTGGCGCTGTGTTCCTATCTTGTTTGTTGTTTGGCCTGGGGCTTCTCAACCCTCATGGCTGGGGCCAGATTTTCCAAAATGGCAGTATCCAGGGAGTTCACACTGATGAAAATTCCCTGTGACCTCCAACTCCAATGTCCTGCCCCCGCAGCGAGCCACAGCTCCCCTGCTTTCTCTGCAGGTAAGTCTGACCCAGATTCTTATGGAGTCTCTGCTTCGCCCTGGGATCCAGTGCACATAAAAGCCCATGTGTGTCCTCCAGGAGTGGAGTCTCTGTTTTCCCCAGTCCTGTGGAGCTCCTGTGCACAACCCCCACTGGCCTTCAACACACCAAATGCCCCAGGGGCCCCTCCTCCCATTGCCAGACCCCCCAGGCTGGGGAACTTGATGTGGGGTTCAGAACTCTCACTCCTGTGGGGAGCCTCTGCAATATATTTTCCAGTCAGTGTGTCAGCCGCCTGGCAGGTATGAGATTGCCTACATCATGAAAGGGCCCCTCCTTTGTCTCAATGTGACTTCTTTGTGTGTAGGATATCATTGTGGTAGATTCCAGTTTATTTTGTTGATGGTTGTTCAGCAGTTAGTTGTAGCTTTGGCACTTTCATGCGAGAAGGTGAGCTCAAGTCCTTCTCCATCATCTTGTCTCTGAATGTCCTATGATTTTCATCCTGAAGGTTCAGAGTTTATCTCTGAATTTAAAGCAGTTCCTGACTTACATGGTTCTGAACAGCTCATTTTAGTGTATGAATTAATTGTAAATATTACTCTATCTGCAAGATATAAAAGCAGTGAGTGAAAGCCATTTTATTTCAAGGCTGTTTGCACGTCTTTGTGAATTACTGAGTATGAAGTGGTAATTTAGATAACTTAATAGATATTATTATTTAATGAAACCTTGTTTCACAAGTAATGGAAACCATTAGTTATATACATTTATGAAGTCACATTATAGAGGGTATTTGAAAAAAATAGGTGTGTATTTATAGTGGCTTGAGAGTTGTAGTTATATTTTCAAATGATAAAATATGAAAACAACTGATATTGATTGTTCTAGTTGAAATTAAAATGTTATCATTCTGCTAAACAAAAATATAGTTGCTTTCATTGCAGCAGACCTTGGTCATGTGTGAGTAATGTTTGGTTTGGACAAAATTCAGCAACTCTATATTTTAAAATATTTTCAAAAAATATAGTTGATAATTTGTGTAATGGAAAAAAATTAGTTGATCTTACAACAGCCTTTTTAAATCCTAAAAATACTGAAAGAGATCCTGCATTTTTAAAAATAAAAGCATTCCAGATCTTCTGCTGAAATCAATTGTAAGAACTAATTTATAAAATTACTCTAGGAAATAAGTTGGATTTTTTCTATGGAAATTTCATATCACTTAATGTGCTGTTTAAAGTTCAGTTGAACAAAATGTAATTACCACAAATAATGTAGAGAATGCAAATATAGAATTCTTTTATTAATGAGCCCTTTTTAGAAATTTCTTGGCAAATAAATCTTTGCCAGTATTTGAATATCAGGTTTCATTCTTTTAACTTTTTCTTTTAATGTCTTTTTAGGGCCACACCACGGCATATGGAAGTTCCCAGGCTAGGGGTCTAGTCAGAGCTATAGCTGTAGGCCTATGCCACAGCCACAGCAACGCAGGATCCTAAGCAAGGCCAGGGATTAAACCTACATCCTCATGGATAGTAGTTTGGTTTGTTAACCGCTGAGCCATGACAGGAACTCCATTCATATGATTTTTATAGTCAAACTTTTTTCTCTGTTTTCTCCTAGTTTTGTTAAGATATAATCGATATTCTGAACTGTATAAACTTAAGGTTTACAACATGATTTGACTTACAGCATGAAATGATTATTGCAATAAGTTTAGTGAACATTTATCACCTCATCTAGCTGTAAAATTAAGTAGAAAAAAATTTTTCTTGTCATAAGAACTCTTAGGATTTCCCTTTTCAGCAACTTAACATAACAGCAGTGTTAATTATTTATCATGTTGTATGTTACATCCCTGGTATTTATTTATCTTGTAACTGGAAGTTTGTACCTTTTGACCATCCATCCAGTTCCCCTTCTCCCTACCCCTTGCCTGTGCTAAACACAAATGTGAACCCTTTTGCTATGAGTTCGTATGTTTGTTTTTGAAGTATAATCGACCTAAAACACTGTGTTAGTTCCTGTTACATGCTTGGTTATTCAGTATTTCTATACATTGCAAAATGATCTCCAGAATATATCTTGTTACCATCTGTCACCATACAAAGATATTACATAATTACCAACTGTATTCCCCACACTGTACATTTTGTACCTGTGACTCATTTATTTTGAAACTGAAAGTTTGTACCTGTTAATCTTCCTATTTTTCTCCTTTCCCCAGTTCCCATCCATTCTAGCAAAAATCTGTTTCTTCTCTGAATCTTTGACCTTGTTTCTATATTATTTTGTTACAATTTGTTCATTTTTTTAAAGATTCCATGTAGAAGTGAAATCACACAGCATTGTGTTTCTCTTATTTAGCATAATATGCTCCAAGTCCATCCATGTTGTCCCATATGGCAAAAGTACATTATTTTTATGGGTGAATAAAACTCCATTGCTTAAAATGCTGCATCTTCATTCATCTCTTAATGGGCAGTTAGGTTGCTTCATGTCTTGGCAATTGTAAATAACACTGCTGAGAATATTGGTGTGCATGTATCTTTTTGAATTAGTGCTTTTTTTTTCAGACATAAACTCAAGAGTGCTCTTACTGTATCATATGGTAGTTCTATTTTTAAGTTTTGAAGAATCTTCGTATTATTTCCCATAGTGGTTGCATGATTTATATTCCCACCATTAGTGCATAAAGGTCCCATTTTCTCCACACTCTCTCTAACATTTGCTCTCTGCAGACTTTTTGATGATGTCTATTTTGATAGGTATGAAGTGGTATTTCATTGTGGTTTTGATTTGCATTTCTCTGATGATTAGTGATGTTGAGTATCTTTTCATGTGCCTGTTGGCCACCTGTATGTCTCTTAGGAAGAATATCTTTTTAGAAGTTCCCTTGTGGCTGAATGGCTTAAGGAGCTGGCATTGTCACTTCAGCGACTCAGGTCATTTATGTGGTACAGGTTCAATCCCTGGCATAGGAACTTCCACATGCCATGTTGCAGCAGAAAAAAAGAAAAGAAGGAAAATTTCTATTCAGATCCTGTACCAATTTTTAAAATCATGTCGTTTGTTTGTTTTTATTGTTGTTGAAGTTTCTGCGTATTTTAGATATTAACCACTTATTGTATATATCATTTGCAAATATCATCGCCCACTCAGTAGGCAGTCTTCTCATTGTTTTAATAGTTCCCTTTGCTGTGCAAAAGCTTCTCAAATCGATGTAGTCCCATTTGTTTATTTTTGCTTTTGTTCCCCCTGCCTAAGGATCCAAAAATATATTGCTAAGATTGATGTGTATTTCCTATGTGTTCTCAAGGTTTTATGGTTTCAGGCTTTGCATTCAAGTCTTTAATCCATTTTGTGTTTATTTTTGTGCATGGTCTGAGAGTGGTCCATGTCGAGTCTTTTGCATGTACCTGTCCAGTTTTCCCAACACTCTTTAATGAAGGGGCTTCTTTCTTCTCATCATGTATTCTTGCCTCCCTTGTCATACATTAATTGACCTTTTTGGGGTGGGTTTATTTCTGGGCTTGATCCTGTTCCGCTAATCTATATTTCTGGTTTTTTGCCAGTACCATATTCTTGATTACTGTAGCTTTGTACTACATTTGAAATCAGAGAACATGGTCCCTCCAGCTTTGTCTTCTTTCTCAAGATTGTTTTGGCTGTTTGGGGATAGAGAAAAATCTCATTGCAACATGAGTATTTTCAGAATTATCCAATTTATGGGATATTTAGTGAACTAAATATTAGTTATTTAGTTATTCACTATTAATTAAAATACTAATTTTAATTAATATTTACTGGATATGGAAGTTCCTGTCATGGCTCACTGGGTTACAAACTTGACTAGGATTTGAGAGGACATGGGTTAGATTCATGGCCTCATTTAGTGGGTTAAGGATCTGGCATTACTGTGGCTGTGGCATAGGTCACAGATGCAGCTTGGATCTGGCAGTGCTGTGACTGTGGTGTAGCTGGGAACTGCAGCTCCAATTCGACCCCTAGGCTGGGAACTTCCATCTGCTGCAGTTGAGACCCTAAAAAGCAAAAAAACAAAAACAAAACAAAACAAAAAAACCAAAAAACAAAAACTAGATAAAAATACTAAATCCAAAAAATCATATATTATCAACTGATAGCCTATGGTGCAAATGAGTAATATATGATTTTTAAAATGTTATCTCTGAACAATCTAATCTATTGAAAATGGTAATAAAACACATTGCTACCTTTCTGCTTTAAGAAACCATGCTGTCTAACTTGGCCACTGATGGAAAATGTCTCATTCCTCTCTTCTTCCAAGGCCTCTTTGCTTTCATGCCAAGTTGATAGTACCATGAAGAACATATATGGGTGTCCTTCCATGTAAGTACTGTGCATAATGACTTCTGGTATCCCCTTAGTAACACGATTCTCATGCTGTAAGGTGGGAGCTGTCTAATTATCTGTGACTCACTGAGACGGGGGTGGGGGTTAGGGTGGGGGTTCTGTCTACGTGGAAACACGGCTGTTGCTAATCCTCATCCTCCAGCTCAAAACTGGTGAGCAGGTCCGTGGAAGTGGAGCTTAGAGGCACCTGTAGAACAGGTGAGGACAGAGAATTTGACAGGGACACAATCAGGAAGAAATTTATGCCCTAATGAGTTGAGTATTTCTCCTTTTAGTAAAAATTACAGATCTTCAGAGCAAAATTATTCTATTTGCTTAAATCTGCATAAATGCTGCTACTTCAATAAAATAACTTTAGCTCATTCATTGGGAATCTCTTCTATTATTAAAAGCTAACATTACGGATTAGTTAAGAGCAAATATATCTATTTAGTAGCCTGGAATTAGATGTATTATGAGTGACTAGTTTTCAGAAGAAGGGAACTCTGGCTGTGAGAAAAGGAAATAAAGTCCTTAAAATAGGATACTGGAAAACAAAGACTACACTAACTCTGTTATGAATTGTCACTAAATTCTTTCTCATAAAGTGTTTCTTAATTTTGTCTGGTTCTTAAAAATTTATCTAGGCATTATGCTTACTCATTATAATTAAAATAAAGGTGATAAAGCAGTAGCATTGGAAATGCTCAGAGCTGAAAACTGAAGAGAACTCTTCTCATAATCAGTGCTGCCAGAGAGAGGTTGCAACCTTTTTCAAAATGATTTTTGTGTAGACGATAGCTTCCAAGTGTGTGAAGTTTATCTACAAGTATGAGTCTTCAAAGGGGTGGTGGGCATCTCCAGTAAAAAGGCCAGATGTCTCTTCTTTGGGCAGAAGAAGAGGAGCAGAGATGAAGGATAACTGCTTATGGACAGGGTAGGATTTCATTTTCTCTGGATCCCTGGGGAGTGAACACAGTGGTGCAGTTTGGGAAGAGGCAGAAGGTGGCCCACTCAGGTTCCATTCTGTCTAAATGCACAGCTTAGCTCAGGCTCCTCTGGTGATAAGATTTGGGTAATGGGACCAAGAATCATGCTGGATGAGAAAGTCATTCTTCTCTCTCTCTTTTCTTTTTTCCCGAAAGCACAAAGTACATAAATCTGAGTTTTTATGAGATTAAGGTTCATATTACTTCATTTGAGCCTCAAAGAGGGCTTTATAAGATCCATAGCAGTCTTTGCCTCTCACTGACATTAGAGCCAAGTCTGAGAGGCCAGACTCGGCCTGTACCCCAAACCTTCTGGACAGTGCAGCCCGGTTCCCTGCAAAGCTGCAGGGTCTTCACCTACACTGACGAGAGGCAGCCTCACCCTGTGTGCTGACCCCTCAGGGCTGCTTTGAAAATCACACCCCATCCCCAGTGCACCCTGACATGAATATTGGAATATGCGCACCAGGAGTTTTCTGAATTCTGGAATTATCCGTGATTATTTAACTTATGTTTTTAGCAATTCCTGGATTTTCTACCATGATCATTTATTTATTTATTTATTTATTTATTTAGAATCAGGAAAATATTCTTAGAATCCATGCTTTGAGTTGGTGCTTCTAGCAGGCATGATTGTCTCTCTCCTGAAACACATCCTGCTTCCCTTGTCTCTTGGAGCATGAGGCTGCTTCGCTCTGGGGCTGTGCTTTGGTGCCTGGGACCTCGGAAAAGGACCCGGGTCCCCCCTCTTCCTTCTGTCCCCTGTGAATTGGAGGCTTTGCACCCAATCTGCTGAGACCATTCCTGCAGGAACGCAGGTGCCCTTGAGCACTGCCTTGGGTGAGCAGTTACTCTGATGGAGCCTGGGCAAGGGCACCAGTGGGACCCCTGCTCAGTTCCATGAATCTCCACCTAGTTAAAAACTTGCTTGAGGCCAAGCCAGGTCGTCCCTGGGATGACAGAAAAAAGTGTTTCTTGTAATTACGTGAAGACTAGGAGATGGATGTGAGCTTATGCTTCTGGGAAAAAACAAAGTGCCTGCTCCATGACTTACATGTTTCAAAGAAAACTTGTTAGGGACCAGGATTAGTGAGAAGTTTGAAATTCTTGGGCAGGCCAGGAAAAGGGGAAATACAGAGCTGAATGAAGGTAGCTGTCCAACTCGTCAGCAGGCAGATGTGGATCTTCTCTTATTTCGTGAGGAAGTTGAGCAAGGGAGGAGGAAGATAAACTGCCTGAAGGCTTTCTGGCACTAACTTAATATTCACAGTGAGTTTTCAAAGTAAATATGATTTATTAAAGGACAAATAGGAGTTAGTAATAAAAAAAGGTTCAAATATCTATTGTAGAAGGGTTAAGCGCCTCATGTTCCTGTCAAATAAATCTGCTTTCACATTTATTTCCAATATTCTGATCTTTGATGGTTTTAATCAATCCAGACTGATAATACACTGTGCAACATGGGTTATGTACTAGTCAGCGTTCTAGAGCTTTCCATTTCCTTATCCATCTAAGAGCCCGATGGTAGGTTGATAATTGAGGTGGCTGGAATAGTAACAGCAGTGGCACGTTACTGCTTACTGTCTGTGGAGGAGAAATGCGTGAGGCTGGAATGGGGATCCAGATGCCAGAGTTAGATCCCAGGGACGGTGCTTGCATACTGTGACCTCGGAGGGAGTTTTTCACCTGCTGCACCCTCACCTTCTCTTCTGTACGGTGGAAATTAACCCCTGACCTAACAACAGTGGTTCTGAGGGTAAGTCCGTCTGCATCATCAAGGGCATGGAACACAGGAAGTGCTGAATGAAAAAGCCCCTGTGTCTCCCCCCGCTCCCCTACAACCTTCTTATTATCCATCTGCACTGCAGCCTCGTGAGGTAGATACTATTTTAGCCCCGTTTGGGGAGACTGAGGATTCAAGAACATAGATAACTACTTAAAGTTGCACAGTTGAGACGC
The DNA here is from genome assembly GCF_054392235.1 of Sus scrofa. Lineage (NCBI taxonomy): Eukaryota > Metazoa > Chordata > Mammalia > Artiodactyla > Suidae > Sus > Sus scrofa. The sequence continues at coordinate 36,423,560 of NC_139389.1, read as the reverse complement.
ATCCAGCATCTTTTGTCCTTGTGTTGCATAGTGTTTCTCTTTTGCACATCCTGAAAGCACAGCTGTGACTACTTTGGTCCCCTTCCCCCGACACCTGGATCATCACTGCTGCCCTTGGGCAGTTGTTGAGAAAAAATAAACTAAGGTGTTCAAGAGCAGACATAGGTGAGAAGCTGGACAAAACAGTAGCAGGTGACAAGTTTCCCTGGGTTACACACACATGGGCAGAGGTACCTCCTGTGCTGTTTAATGTCTAAGATTCTGTTTCAGCTCTGAGATGAAGGCTTTTGTTTCAGGGGTTTCTTGGTTGTTGTTGTTTTAACATTATGGTAGCCTTACTCCTTTTTACTTGAAAAATCGATATCCAATTAAATGAAACAATTTTTGGAATAATACAGAGAAATCACATACAACCCACAAACTTAAACTTTTTTACTTTTTGTTTTTCTTTTTTTGGCCTCTTTCTGTTTTGTTTCATTTTTGCTTTTGTTTTTGGGTAGGAACCATTTTTCATTGTAGTAAATGGTTAGGTTTAAGAATGAAAGAATTATTAAATGATAGTTCTGTGTGTTAGCTATTTGACCTCATGCAAATTTCTCAAACTTGAGCCTCGATTTTCTAAAATGAGAGTAACATCTAATTTTTTTTGAGATTCTAAATTATATTTTAGCACATTTTTACTTCCCAGGAATCAAAGTGCATTTTAATAACATTTAATAATTAATTTTAGAATTACTTTAAGTTGCAGAGATTATGCAGAGACTTTATACCTCACATTGGGTTGTTTTTTAATTTATGTGTGTGCAGAATTTTATTAAAGATTCATTTTACCAGTTTAAGCATGTGTAAAAAATGTGTAGGATGGTTTTCCCTGGGATAGTACAACAGGATACTCTATTCCAATACAGCACCAGGATGTAGGAATAAATTCCCAAAGGAGCTTGATAGGGATTCATAGGCAAACAGTCACTGTTTCTCTGGGAGTAAATAAACTATTGCATGGTTAAGAGGATTTAAAATAAAGTGAGCTTGGTTTGAGTTGCCTGATTTTGACCTCTGCCCTGCAAAGGCTGACTGAACAGGTTGGTTGTTAACCTGCCTTTCTTGGTGTCTTATCTGTAACATGGGGACACTTCCCTTTCTTAGCATCTTTGCATCTATTTCATGGTGTTGCAACAGGCTTGTATCAATCAGCAGTCAGAATAGTGTTGGTACTCACTTCACACCCAGTAAGTGGTGGCCTTTGCTGTTTATTTTCCTCTTATAGATCATATGGACTTCTGACTCCCAAACCCAAACTCTAGCCTCTTATTATTAACACATGATAGATTAAATAGAACTCTCTGGGTGGCCTTGGAAAATAATTAACATTCATCATGTCTATGAAAATGTGTGCTCTAAGCTTTCCAGTTACAGATGTATGAGAGGACTTGAAGATGGTCTATTCATCATTTGAAAACTAACTTTCTTTCTTTTTTCCTTTCTTTCTTTCGTAGTTGATTTACAGTGTTTTGTCAATTTCTGCTGTGCGGCAGAGTGACCTTGGCATACGTGAATACACATTCCCTTTCTTATAGGATCTTCAACCATGGTCTGTCCCAAGAGAGGGGATGTAGTTCTCTGTGCTGTAGAGTAGGACCTCCTTGCTTATCCCTTCTAAATGTAAGGGTTTGCATCTATGATTTTTCTCATTTGATAAATGCCGCCTTATGCAGTGATTTTGTCTGCATGGCCTTGAGTGGAGTTGATTAGCTTTCTCTTCTTCCTCCTCTTCCTTTTCCTTCCTCTATGGGTCAACTTTATTTACTCACATCATAATTCTTAAAAGAAAATAGAACCTAAGTGTCAAAGAAGTTTCCTTTTATTTTTATGGTTGTGCCCATAGCATGAGGAAGTTCCTGGGCCTGAGATTGAGCCCTCACCACAGCAGTAATGAGAGCTGCAGCAATGACAACACCAGACCCTTAACCCACTGAGCCACTAGGGAACTCCTCAAGCAGATTGCAAGTTGCACATCTTGTGGTTTTATTCAAGAGGTAGAAAGAAACAGAAAGAGAACAGGGAAACAGGGAGAAGGAGAGAGGGAGACAGAAACAACACCTTAATGCTTTTTCTGATCCTCAAACACACAACTCCCAGAGAAGGGTGGCAGTGACCAGGCTTTGGCTCAGCTGGCTCTTTCCAGCAGGGGCTGGGGGGTTGGGCGTGGGGTGAACAACTGTAAATATCTCACCGTGTCCATAATTTTGTGTGAATGTGCATATATTATATGTAATTCATATGTAAGCCTACTAAAGCAAAAAGTCTTCCCTGGTTAAAACGTGAAGATCGTCTTGGTACTTGAAAGCAAGTGTACCAAACACAATCCCAGAAATTACATTGAAGAAAGAAAAGTAGAAGATATTCAGCGGCCTCAAACATTTCGTAATGGGAGCTCCTATCACGGCTCGGTGGAAATGAATATGACTAGTGTCCATGAGGATGCAGGTTTGATCCCTGGCCTCACTCAGTGGGTTAAGGATCTGGCATTGCCACGAACTGCGGAGTAGGTTGCAGATGCGGCTCCAGATCTGTCATTGCTGTGGCTGTGGCGTAGGACTGCAGCTACAGCTCCAATTCTCCCCCTAGTCTGGGGACTTCCATATGCCGTGGGTGCAGTCCTAAAAAGGCAAACAATTTCATAATGAAGTTTGGGGTGCATAAAGCACACAGAATCAACAACCAGAAGGTTTTTTGTTAACGAATATAATGTTATATATGCTGTTTATGGTATATGTATTTATATTCTTGGATGAGGAGAGGAAGCCATGGAAGAATTTATGCAGGAAAAAAGCTACCCAGTGTTCCATTCTAAGGCTGTTACTGACAATATGTTTATATATGCCATTCTTGTTACTTTATCATTTTTTTATAGTCATGATCATATTTATATATATGTTTTGGTTTGTTGTTTTTACTTAACGTTTTAAAGTACAGATCTGTGATTTGGATTCAAGCTCTCAGCAGACCAACCAGGAGAAGACAAGGGGTAACTTGAAAGTTTTATGAGCCCTTCTTTTGAACTGGGTTTTTAAGAAATTGAATTACATTGGCTAGAGAGAAGAGAAACAGTCATGCTGTTTAAGTAATCAAAAGTACTGTCAAACAAGGTTTAAATCATTGTAACTTTCTTTATGTATGAAACTTTGGGACAAATTAAAAATAAAATCAGTAAATAAATATCCAATGGACTCATCCAGAGCCTATTAGGCACTATGGCTCATGCAAAGATGCCTTCCACAGCCCCTGGTCTCAGGGAGTCTATAATCAATTGGGTTGAAAATGATAGAACTGGTTAAAAAAAATTCCAATTTTGACAGTAAGCTTTAAGTGACCTCTTCAAGGTAATGAAGGCATCCTGGGAGGTGGCATTTATGGCTAAACGAAGACAAACATGTGAGTCTGAGATTGTCAGGAGAAGTTTTATTTGAAGAGGTGAGCTTTCTTAACGGGGTGTGCAGTGCAGAGCAGCAGTGTCTCTGGCTGGCGTGATGCTGGATGGGAGCAGAGACCCCAGAGAAGCAGGAGGCTTAGCTGCAAACTGGAGACCCTGACACACACCCTGCATGTGCCTGGCAGGGAGAGCATGGTGTGGTGGCCTTGAGCCGTGGGCACTTTTCGCATTGTTTGTCAGAGCCTCTTAAAAACTTCTCAAACTCGAGGAGGAGAACACATTTCTAAGACATTTATGACACCTCCCCTCTGGCTCATTGGTTGATTAGTAGTGGTGTGTGGAGTGCTCAGCCCAGAGGGTCCTCCTCCTTCGTGACAGCTGTCCAGCTGTTCAGCGATGTTCGCACACGTGCCCCTGAGAGATGGTGTAAATGGAATTGGATTTGAAAGCACGTTGCACATGCTGTCTTCCACGGCATTCTGAACATTCTCGTGGCTTGAAATATTTTTATTCTTATCTCTTTAAAACTCCACCGAGCATTTTCTTTCTTAATAATTGCGAGTTTGAAGTAAAAAGAGGATGCCTGCGTAGGTATGAGGAGCATCATCTTTCCCGTGAGGTGTGATTACATCAAACGTGAAGTGTGTATAACGTGTGGGGAAGAATTTTAGTGTCTGGAGTTGAGATTGAGTGGGCAACCTCCAGCCCATCTGTGGGGCTAATTGTGTTGCCCCGTTGTCATCCGAGTTTATTTAAATCCCCTAGCTTCCTTGGCTATTTCTCCTGACCTAATATTCTACTTATTCAGTGAAACAGAATTGTCATAAGAATCTCAGACTCTCTGGGTTTGAATCTAGGCTTGTCAGATGTGGCCTCTATGACAGTTGTAAAGCTCTCTGTGCCTGAGTTTCCTTATGTGTGAAAAGAGGGTACATATCTCAAAGGTATGTCTTAAGAATTAAATGAGTGACCAGTTATTCAAGCTAGAGCATGTGTGCTGGGTGTGTTTGTTAAATGGAAAAAAAACAAAAAAAACAAAACCACAATGCAAATGCCAGTCCACGTGCCATGGCCATCTTGTAACTTTCTCTTTTATTTATTTATTTATTTATTTTGTCTTTTTGTTGTTGTTGTTGTTGCTATTTCTTGGGCCGCTCCCGCGGCATATGGAGGTTCCCAGGCTAGGGGTTGAATTGGAGCTGTAGCCACCGGCCTACGCCAGAGCCACAGCAACGCGGGATCCCAGCCGCGTCTGCAACCTACACCACAGCTCACGGCAACGCCGGACCCTTAACCCACTGAGCAAGGGCAGGGACCGAACCCACAACCTCATGGTTCCTAGTCGGATTCGTTAACCACTGCGCCACGACGGGAACTCTGTAACTTTCTCTTTTAAAGTGATGTCAGCGTTCAGCAAAGTTGTAAAAATTGTAAAAACGAAAGTAATACAAGTATGCCCTTTGTCTAAATTCACATGTTTTTAGCATGTATCTGTCTCTTTACCTCTAAGGAGTTGACCAGATAGTATCCAGTATTAGGGCTGTTCTATTCCATACGTACAACTCGGTTGTCAACTTCAGTAATTTAACTTGGATGTAGTACTTTTATGTAATCCGTCATTCTTAATACACTTGTGTCTGGGGACACAGGCGTGTGCTTCATAGCAGGACAGGATCCAGCTCAGATGAGGCATTCCTTTCAAGAGGCATATCTCTTCAGCCTTCTTTATCTAGAACATCCCCATTGTCTTTGATTTAGATGACTGACATTTTGAAGAATATGGTGACACCAGCTTCCCCTTTAAAAAATGGAATCATCCTTATTTATTGCTTATTGTAATTTTTCCTCCCTTGCTTATCGTAATGCCTCTGTGGCGAGGCACTTCAGGTCCCTCTAGGTTTAACATCCATTCATAATTCATGTCTGATAAAATCTTTACTCTGATGATGAAAAAAATGATCATTTTTCATGCTCAGCATCCCTGATTATTATAGAAATGCAAATCAAAACTACTATGAGGGGAGTTCCCGTCATGGCGCAGTGGTTAACGAATCCGACTAGGAACCATGAGGTTGCAGGTTCGGTCCCTGCCCTTGCTCAGTGGGTTAAGGGTCCGGCGCTGCCGTGAGCTGTGGTGTAGGTTGCAGACGCGGCTGGGATCCCGCGTTGCTGTGGCTCTGGCGTAGGCCGGTGGCTACAGCTCCGATTCGACTCCTAGCCTGGGAACCTCCATATGCCGCGGGAGCGGCCCAAGAAATAGCAACAACAACAACAACAAAAAATAAATAAATTAATTAATTAATTAAAAAAAAAAACTACTATGAGGTACCACCTCACACCAGTCAGAATGGCCATCATTAATAAGTTCACAAATAACAAATGCTGGAGGGGACATGGAAAAAAGGGAACCTCCCTCCTACACTGTTGGTGGTAAATTGGTGTGACCACTATGGAAGACAGTATGGAGGTACCTTAGAAATCTATACATAGAACTACCATATGATCCAGCAATCCCACTCTTAGGCATCTATCCAGATAAAACTTTCCTTAAAAAAGACACATGCACCCGCATGTTCATTGCAGCACTCTTCACAATAGCCAAGACATGGAAACAATCCAAGTGTCCATCGACAGATGATTGGATTAGTTAGATGTGTGGTATATGCACACAATGGAATACTACTCAGCCATAAAAAAGAACAAAATGATGCTATTTTCAGCAACATGGATGGAACTAGTGACTGTCATACTGAGTGAAGTCAGTCAGAAAGAGAAAGACAAATGCCACATGATATCACTTGTATCTGGAATCTAATATAGGGCACAAATGACCCTTTTAACAGAAAAGAAACTCATGGACATGGAAAACAGACTTGTGGTTGCCCAGGGGGATGGGGAGGGGGAGGGAGTGGGGTGGATTGGGAGTTTGGGATTAATGGATGCAAACTATTGCCTTTGGAATGTATTAGTAATGAGATCCTGCTGTGTAGCATGGGGAACTAAATCTAGTCACTTATGATGGAGCATGGTAGTATGAGAAAAAGGAATGTATATGTGTATGTGTAACTGGGTCACCCTGCTGTACAGTAGAAAATTGACAAAACACTGTAAACCAGCTATAATGGAGAAAAATTTTTTAAAAACTGATCATTTTTATAGCATTCCCTGCACATGTACCAGCCAGCCCTCAGCACCCTGCTGGAAGCCAGAGCCTTTGACCCCTTCCCTCCCTGCTTTCCTTCCCTCCTTCCTTTCTTCCTCCCTCCCTGTATGAACTCTGTTTTTCCACATTTGAAATCAACGTCTTTATATATTTCCTAAATTAGGTTACAGAATTACTCCTTAAAAGTTACCTATTTAAGCAGAACTTCTAAGACCCTTGTCTAATTATACTTAGATAAATTAAGACTAGCATATTCTGACGTTTGTGTTTTATAGATTTATTCACAGGGATTATCATCAAGAGCAGACATGATGCCCATATACAATCTACCCCGCTTTATAATCATAATTATAATTATAGGGTTTTGTCAGCAGTCGCTGATCTGGAGGAAGTGCTCTGCCCTCTTTTGTACACCTGACAGGAGAGTCAGCATGCATTTTATATTCCCTGGGGTTGTCTTTGGAAGATTTTCTGATGGCAGACCATTGACCCTGGAACCATTTCCATTGATTATCTTAAGAAACAACAAAAGTGTTTTCTTCTCATTTAATTTCTAGTCCTCAGTGTAAGACTAAAGTGCTACAGTTAATACAAAGATAATTAAAAGACAACATGTGAGTAAAATTGGTGCCTCAGTGGAACTTCTGAACATCAGAGGAAATTGCCTTCTTAAATGTGAACTTTAATTAAATAAATTTATCATATTAGTTGTTTGAAGCAAGGCTTTTTTATGGGAAATGGGCAGCATGGACTTAGTCATTAGCAGAGACTGGAAGAGCATGTTCTTTTCATAAATATGAAAGCCACTTTTCTGAATTATTCCACATGGAGAATAAGCCCTTCATAGAAAAATAGAACATGTGTAATGTATTGGTTTGCACGTGGACAACAGGATGGCAGATTTCACTATGGGTCAAAAATCAGCCTGTTCCCACAAACTGTTGGGGGGTGGGTGAAGTGAAAATTAAACTTTGTTTTTGGTTTTATTTTAATATGTTTCCTACATTGGTAATTGCCATTTACTCTTATTCTATAATGTATTTATGAGAAAAGAGAAAAATAGACTAATATTTTTGCTAATATTGCATGGCTGATTTTGAAAAATTAGAGTAATCCTTAATTATATCATTAGCTGTATGAGATTTCAGTGCATTCATGTGTGTGATTTATGACAAATGTCTTATAGTCTTCAGTATATTTCCTTAGAAACTGACATGTAAAGTAACTCTGAGGTTGAGGTGCTGTCAGAGCTTTTCCAGATGTACTTTGAGAATGCTGCTGAGGGAGAAATGCAGGTTGAGATCGTCCTTAAGACTATATGGATTTTTTTTTTTTCATTTTAGGCAACACCCATGGCATATGAAAGTTCCCAGGGCAGGGGTTAGTTGGAGCTGCAGCTGCCAGCCTACCCACAGCCACAGCAACATGGGATCTGAGCCTCCTCTGTGACCTACGTCACTGCTAACAGCAATGCTGGCTCCTTAACCCACTGAGTGAGGCCAGGGATTGAACCTGCATCCTCATGGACACTGTGTTGGGTTCTTAACTCACTGGCCAAAACGGGAACTCCGATTTTCTGTATTTTTGATCATTGTGACTGTAAATGAATGAGTAGTGACATATACATATAGAAGTAATTATGGCAATTGGGCAATAGTGGAACATTGTCACTGAGAAATTTTACACATTTAGTCAATCAGTTACTTTAGAAAAGTTACATGTAAATGGCTGAACAGATAAGTTTAAAGCTTTCTTCTGTTCTTTCTTTCCTTCTTTCTGTCCCCGCCCCCACCTCCCCTCCTCCTTTCTGTCTTCCCGGGCAGTATAAGAAATTACCCCCAGACCTAGTGGCTTAAGACAAAGTATGATTTGTTACATCTCACAGGTTCTGTGGGTGAGGTCTTGGGGACCGCTTGGCTGAGGGTTCTGGCTCATGGTTTCTGGGCGTCTGCAGTTAAAATCTTGCCTGGGGCCGCAGACCCGCTTGCACATGTGGGTGCTTTTGATGGAAGGCCTCAGTCCTCGCCAGAAACCTCCCTGCATGCTTCCCGGGCCCTCAGCATGTGGCAGCTGGTCTCCCCAGAGTGCGTGATGCCCCAGACCAGGGGGACGCCCTTGCGGACACCTCACTCCCATGCGATTGTTCACTCTTAGGACACGTTTGGTCCTGTTGGTGTATCTCACTTTGCACTGTGGAGAACGTCTAGCATATGCAGAGAGCATGCTGTGTGCTCAGCCTCCAGGAACCTTACCCAGCTCCAGCAGGTGTTACCCCTTGGACACTCTTGGTTCATTTTGCCTCCACCTTTTACTCTTTTTAAAGTGGATTGTTCAGCACTGAGTTATAATAGAGTGATGTCTCAATTTTTCTACCCTTTTTTTTGGTAAGTGTATGTGTTGGAATGTGAGGGATTGTTTACCCCAAAATATTACGTTTAAGAATGATAGTACTGGAGTTTCCATTGTGGCTCAGAGGTTAAGAACCCGACTAGTGTCCATGAGAATGCTGGTTCGATCCCTGGCCTTGTTCGGTGGGTTAAGTATCCCTGGTTGCTGTAGCTGTGGTGTAGGCCAGCAGCTGCAGCTCCTATTTGACCCCTAGCTTTGGATCTACCATATGCTACAGATGTGGTCTTAAAAGGAAAATAAGAGAATGATGGTATTGGAGCTGGTTTCGTTCTGTCTTCTCTTTATCCCAAGTCCTCACATTTAAATGCCCCCCTTCTCCCTTTCTCTTTCGAATGCTCTTTATGCATGTCCTTGGTAGACCTCAGTTCTCCTGTGATTCTTTCCCCTGTGAAACAGCATGCTTACCTTGCCCTTTGGGGTTTCCCTCAAAGTAAAATACAGCCATTCAGTTGGACTCCGCACTACATACTTGAAGTTGAAGACATAATGTCATCAATAAAAACGAGACTGGAGCAAGTATCTTCCTTGGTCCAAGTTTAAAACAAAAATTCTTCTTGGTATTAGTAGTTTTAGCTAATTCTACTAATTACCCATGCTCTTGTGTTAGTAACATCTTAAAAAAAAAATCGTGGAGACAATGGATGATAGCATAGATGCAACCATAATTTACGATTTTTTTGTAACTCAGTTTTTTTTCCTCATTATAGTTGATTTACAGTGTTCTGTCAATTTCTGCTGTACAGCAAAGTGACCCAGTCTCTCTCTCTCTCTCACACACACACACACACACAGAGACACGCATGCGCGCGTATAATATTATATGTTCTTTTACTTACATTATCCTTCATCATGTTCCATCACAAGTGTCTGGATATAGTTCCCTGTGCTATACAGCAGGATCTCATTGCTTGTCCACTCCAAATGCAGTAGTTTGCATCTATTCGCCCCAGACACCCAGTCCATCCCACTCCCTCCCCCTTTGCAACCACAAGTCTGTTTTCCAAGTCCATGAGTTTCTTTTCTGTGGAAAGGTTCATTTGTGCATATTAGATTCCAGATATAAGTGATATCCTATGGTATTTGTCTTTTTCTTTCTGACTGACTTCACTTAGTATGAGAGTCTCTAGTTCCTCCATGTTGCTGCAAATGGCATCACGTCATTCTTTTTTATGGCTGAGTAGTATTCCATTGTGTATATATACCACATCTTTATCCACTCATCTGCTGATGGACATTTAGGTTGTCTCCATGTCTTGGCTTTCGTGAATAGTGCTGCAGTGAACACAAAAACCAAGCAAGAGGCATAACTTTCCCAGATCTTGGATAATATTACAAAGCTGCAGTAATCAATACAGTGTGGTACAGGTTCCAAAGCAGACATACAGACCAATGGAACTAGAACAGAGAACCCAAAAATAATCCCAGACACCTACAGTCAATTAATCTTTGACAAAGGAGGCAAGAATATAAAATGGGAAAAAGAGTCTTTTCAGCAAGTGGTGCTGGGAAAACTGGATAGCCACATGTAAATCAGTGGAACTGGAACACACCCTCACACCATGTACAAAAAAAACTCAAAATGGCTTATTAAAAATAAACTCAAAATAGACTTAAACATAAGACAAGACATCGTCAAACTCCTAGAAGAGAACATAGGCAAAACATTCTCTGACATCAACCTTACAAATGTTTTCTTAGGTCAGTCTCCCAAGGCAACAAAAATATAAAGGAAGACTCATTTTACAACAAAATAGGGAAACTCTTCTTCACTTTCCCCAAAACTTTAGTGGACTTGAAAAATGGAGTTATTCTCTATGGAGTCCTTCAGGTGGGAATTAATACTTTACCTACAGCGTCTTTATTGACAAGAGAAGTGAGAGTATTGTAATCAACTCCAGTTTTTTTCTTTTTTCTTTTTTTTCTTTTGCTATTTTAGGGCTGCACTTGTGGCATACGGAGGTTCCCAGGCTATGCGTTGAATTGGAGCTACAGCTGCCAGCCTACGCCAGAGCCACAGCAATGCAAGATCCCAGCCATGTCTGCAACCTACACCACAGCTCACAGTAACACCTCATCCTTAACCCACTGAGCGGGGCCAGGGATTGAACCCACTTCCTCATGGATCCTAGCCAGGTTCATTAACTGCTGAGCCATAAGGGGAACTCCTCAATTCCAGTTTTTTAGTAGTGTGAGCTGAAATTTTTTTTTTTTTTGTCTTTTTGCTATTTCTTTGGGCCGCTCCCGTGGCATATGGAGGTTCCCAGGCTAGGGGTCGAATCGGAGCTGTAGCCACTGGCCTACGCCAGAGCCACAGCAACGTGGGATCCCAGACGCGTCTGCAACCTACACCACAGCTCACAGCAACGCCGGATCGTTAACCCACTGAGCAAGGGCAAGGACCGAACCCGCAACCTCATGGTTCCTAGTCGGATTCGTTAACCACTGTGCCACGACGGGAACTCCTGAAATTTTTTAAGTAACAATTACATGCAATGTGTTTATACCTTTTGTCTCTTTTGAGTGGGAATTGCTCTATGAAATAGGGAGAATCCTTTGCTTTCTTTTATAAATGCAGAATCTGAGGTTTAAAGAACCTAAGAGAAAGGTCTTCTAGACCCCAGTAGCCTCCATCCTTCATAACTTTGTTATGCATAAGATTTGTAAGGTATTTGGTACAGTTGATCTCTCTAATTAAAAAACATAGGTTTTGGCCTCGCTCAGTGGGTTAAACTATGCCTTGAACTGTGGTGTAGGTTGCAGACATGGCTCGGATCTAGTGTTGTTGTGGCTGTGGTGTAGGCTAGCAGCTGCAGCTCCGATTTGACCCCTAGCCTGGGAATTTAAGTATGCTGCAGGTATTGCCCTAAAAACACCAAAAATAAAATAAAAATTATTTCAACCAAATCTTTTGGCCTAGGACTCAGTTTTTCCTCAGAAAAACTTAAAATAATTCACTGTTGGTAATTATTTAGTGTTGCCACATTTTAGAACTTGCCTGATAAATTCCATATATTTTATTAGTGCTTTATATTTGATTAATATATTTGATTAAAATTGAAATCATTTGAGGGGGCATGACAGTATAATATTTTGCTTTACCAAATTAAGGAAAATATTTAAAGAAAATCAGAAGTCACTAGGATATGTATAGACATATTTCTCTGAAAGCTTCATTAAAGATACATGAGGGTTCATTTTTCTTTTCCTACTTTGTCAGCATTTGAAAATGGCTCTATATCTTTCTCCTGAAAGCTGACTTTGATTAAGTGCCCCATATGCTATGCACTGAAAAGTTTCTTACTTGGTAAAGCAGGATGTTTTAAAGTTGTATGCGGTAGATTGCAAAGAACAAGACCAGAATCCCTGTTAACATCTCTCTCCGGTCCAGCAGATAAGACGGTCTGGGAAAGCACACTTGAAAAATGAACTGTTAGCAGCAGGAAAGAAAGGAGAGTAGGGGTTTTTCTTGTACAGGTTTCCTGGGCCTATTTTAGCCGAGACTACATTTTCTCAGGTGTAAAATCATGTCACTCCAGCTAGCTGGTATAACTTGCCGAATAGTCAGAAAAGGTCTCGTCCATGTCATTGGACCTCTTGAGCCTGGCAGTGATTTTTGTCCTGGTTCTCTGGATGTTACAACCCTCTCTGTCCTTTTTTTTTTTGGAGACAGTTCACTATGACAAGAACCCTTTATTGTCATAGTCATTCCTCCACTTTTATGAAACTTTTTCATGGATCAAACAAGGTTAATAATACTTATGGGGACCATTTTAACACTAATTTTTATGTATTAAACAATTAATTATGTTAAGATTTGTAAGATCTCCAATTAGAACATGTTATTTGGCCGTGAGTCTGTATATGTGTATGTGTGTACGTAGATGTTGTGACTGTCATATTTCTAGAAACTTTTCTCAACAGATAGGTATTGGCACATAATTTCTATTTGGTATTTACAATATAGATTGATGCTTTCAAGATGTACGTTGATATTGCGCTGATTCTTGCCAACAATTCTGTCAATAATCACATAGATTCAGGACAAAGCTTTGCTTTCAACCGAAAATGCTTAAAGTAGAAACAGAAGTAAAATCGAACGTAATTATATGATGTTGAGTTTTCCGAAGAGTTTGGCCACAGTTTTAAATTTACAGGAACTGCATCGAAAACGATATTCAATAAAGTCTCTTGCAGAGTAGTGAAACCTGCATAGCATTAAAACTTTGGTTAGAATTTCCTTTTTTAGGCTATCTAGGCCACAGAGATGACATTTCTGAGAATAAAATCCTAGAAAAGCAACCAAAAATATGCATTTTAAGGAAAAGAGAGTGGCAGGGGCATGGAGAAGGCAGCCTTGTAAGCGTGAGCAGGATGACCTGATGTGCACTTCCCACCTTGCATTCAGCTCTTTGGTAACCAGTCCTCAGAAGCCTTCCACCTGCATGAATATGTTGTCTGTGTTTGTAGTTTTCTAGTATATGAGGAGCTTGGGAAGAGGCCATAGACATGAAAGGCCATAATTCCCATCCCCTCCTGAGCAGAAAGTCAAGTCACTTCCTTGTGTGAGCAAGAGTTGAATGGGCCCTGTGGCCTGGAAGACCACAGCCTGAGGTAGTGAGGTGCAGACCCCTTCGCAGGCACTGCCCCTTACTATACTTTCTGAGTGCAGACTGCTCCAGAGGCCAGGGCTGAGACATGGCCAGGCAAGTGCAAACTGCTGCATTCCAGAGAAATTATATTCAGAGATGTGGGATTTGTATGCAGATATGCGTAGTTCAGAGATTTGTAATGAGATCTTTAGAAACTGATGAAAAATCTGTTGTTGAATCTATTTCTATTTACCAGTCTACACTGGGTCACTGGATTGATAACATGGCGACTCAGTTCACCTGCCTACATAGAAAGATGTTGGATAGCAGAAAAAACATGTTTCTTCCCTTTTAAAAAAAGATACATTAGAGAAGTTGATTTTCAATAGTATTACTAGTATTAATATAGTATAGTAATATTAATATACTATAGTAACATTACTATAGCAATATTGCATTGATAGTTATATCAATACTATATTACTTTCAGGTGTATAACATGGTGATTTGATATTTTTACAGGCACACCATACAAAGTTATTATAAAATATTGACTATATTTCCAGTGCAACAGATTTTTTCTTTGTACCTGAGCTATGCTTCCTGTGAGGTCCAGCTCAATGTCTTTAATTTATCCTCAAAGTAGTCTTTTAATAGCCACTTAACAATGCTTCCGTGCTTCCCTTATTACCTTAGTGTTGGCACTTGGTGCACTTCCTTATTTCTTTCTCTACCTTTGCTTTTTAAGGCACAGTAAGACTGTGGAGAGATACCACAGCCAGCCTGATTTCACATTCCTCAAATCCTTTTTAATCACTACAGTTGCCTAACAGTGGAGGGATCCATATAAAAATAGGCTAATCCCATCCAACTTTTCTGAACTTAGACTCTTTCTGATATATGTAAAGACTTTTCCTAACATGGAAAAATAAGGAAATATTGCAACTTGTATTTATGATAGCTAGCAAAACCTAATTCAAGAAATTAATGAAGCAAAGAAAAAGAATAATTTCATGTATGAATCTAGATGGAAAACCCTCTTTTTAAAAAGTAGCAGGTGCCAGGAACAAGGAATGTTTTGTTGTATTTCTGTTTTGTTCTGGGAATGACAGCATGATTTGATAATTAGAAATATGATTTTATGTAGTCTAGCACACTTAATGATTAAAGGGAAAAAGAAGACATAGGATATTTTTGAAAACTATGAAAAAGATGCTAAAAACTGTGATAGAGCCTCAGAAAATTGTGCTTAGGATACTCCCGTAATCGGCTCAATTTACATCTGCTCTTGGCTTGGCATTTTACGTGTCTCCTAACCCATCCTCCCTGCCTTAGTCTGTGATGATATCCTTATTTTACATACAGAGACCAGAAGGCTTATGAACTGAGAGGTGGGGTTTGAACCTACAGAATCTGGCTCCAAAGTCCATACTTTCTCAATAGTCCCTCATTATAGCACTCCTGTGTAATTAAATATTTTTTTATCCTATTAGAATGAGTTCTTTTAAGTTTATTTCTCAGGCAGTTATTAGGTCTTGTCTTCAAGTCTGATGAACATGATGCTTTTCTTTACACTTCAAAGTCAAGGTGCCGTGTAAGACCGTTGTGGAGGATGGGCCTCTCGGCGTAGTCACTTCCCATGTCTGCTGTTGGCTTGCAAGCCTGGCTCACAGCAAGATTGTTTTCATGGTAGCTTTCTACATTGAGGCCACCAAACCCTAGTCAGTCTATTGCCGGAATTTGGCCTCTGTCTGCTGGTGCCAAATTGAAATGCAGAGGCAAAGTTTTGGGTAAAGGAGAAAAGAAATAGCTTTATTGCTTTGCCAGGCAAAGGAGGGTCATAGCAGGCTAATGCCCTAAAGACTGTGCCTCCCTTTAGAAAGAACTGGGAGGAGTTTTTATAGTAAAAAAAGGAGAAAAGTAGGTTTTCAGATAGGAATCAGGATTGGGACAAATATGCATTCTTCTTTCTTTGGGGGAATCTTAGTCATCAAAGCTGGAGACAGGCGATCCCAGCCTGCTCATGATGGGGGCCTTCTGGGTTATTGCCTCGAGTAAGAATACTTGCAAAAAGGGCGTATTGATCAGAGATTGAAATAATCTGAAAAACAACATGTGCGAATCATCTTTAACCCACAGGCAATTCTGCTTAGGGTGCCTAATCTTTAGCTTATGGGTGACTGTGTTTAGGGTGCAATTGAGTCAGGAAGGACTCTAAGCTGTTCAGTTTCATAGTATTCATTTCTAAAAGAAACATAAGGACTCTAACTTTTCTCTGAGGTGTATAAGATGCCTATATTATGGGGTATCCCTTGAGAGGGAACCAGGATCCTGCCCCAAGGCTGTACTATTGTTGCTTGACTGTTCCTCCCTTTCGTGATCAGCAACTGTCTGAACCTGTCCCTGGGAACTCAGGGAAGGTAAGGTCAGAGTGGCCGAATGAGGCCCATTTCCTAAGAACAAGAAATGGGGAACACAAAAGGCTCTTGCTCCCTGGAGCCCCATAGGGCCGTGTCCAGTTTCCAATCCACAACATTGGAATAATGTTTGCATATAAATTTGAAATTACTGCATCATGCCAATCTTTACCAAGGTGTTTCCTGACCATGGTAGAAGCACGCAGAAACTGAATGTTTCCTACCCTGTAAAACACTAAAATTTTTTTCAAAAAATGTTCTATTAAGCCGTGGATCGATGCATATTGCTAGAGCAACCTGCACCCGGCCCACGCAGAGAACACTATCTTGTATTTAGGCCACTGTGTCACTTCCCTTGAATTTGTGACACAGGCACTGAGCAGATGCAAAGCTCACAGAATGGGAAGGCACTTCTGAAAAGAGGACCTGCGTGCGCACAGTGTGTTTCACAGATCTTTTGTCACTCTGTGCGGGTTATGGTTGTGGCACCTGACAAAGTCTAGAAAAGCAAAGAGGCATGTCTTGTAAGCGTGACACGCAGGCCAGCTTTGGACTGGATTTTAAACTGTGTCAGTGCCGTAAAGGCAGATGTCTCTAAAGAAAGAAGAAAAGCCTTGGTTCTGAGAGTGCCCTGTCAGTTCTCTACTTGTGAGGATGTAATTTATAAAAGAGATGTATTTTTCTTTTTTCTTCAGTACTCAGAGGTTGACTCTGTTTTGGAATAAAATTTAGCCTCTTAACTCCTAGAATAAAGCTCTTTTTAATGAAGACTTTTCTTCTTTGCCATTTTATCTCCTATTTAAATTCAGTAACTGCCATTCGTCTAGGGGTTTGTTTCCCAAAAAGTGTGCTGTACTCTACAAGGGGGGGTGGGCCATGTCTGAAGACTTTTTGCTCATGGGGGTCGGCGGGGGGCAGATAGATAGAGTCCAGGGATGCTGCTGAACACGCCACAAGCACAGGATGGCAACCACATCAAAACACTGCTATCCCAGCACATCGGTAGTTGAGAAATCCTGCTCAAAGATATATTCTTTTTTTTTAATTAAAAAAATTTTTTTCTTCTTTATATGGCAGCGCCTGTGGCATATGGAAGTTACCAGGCTAGGGGTCAAATCAGAGCTGCAGCTGAGGGCCTACACCACAGCCCCAGCAGCTCCAGATCCCGAGCCGCATCCATGACTTATGCTGAAACTTGAGGCAATGCCAGATCCTTCAACCACTGAGCAAGGCCAGGAATTGAACCCACAGAGACAACATTGGGTCCTTAGCCTGCTGAGCCACCATGGGGACTCCCAAAATCATATTTTAATTTTTAATTTCAGTAAGTGAGGAAGAAGGGATTATAAAGAAAAGTGAATAGCCTGACTTTAACATTTTGATAGTCAGGACTATTTTTGATTTTCTGCTCTGCTTGGCTCACGAATCTGAGGTCCTATATAATCAGGATAATGATTGCTAACACTTTTCGAGTAATAACTACACGCCAGGCACCACAACAAGTGTTTCACCATCCTCATTTGCAAGTAAAAATTAGGCATATGGTATTTCAGTAATTTATCTAAAGTTACACTGAGATTCAAACCATCTAGTTCTAGAACTGCTCTTAACTGCAATGACATGCCACCTCTCATGTTTATTACCTTCCTTCAACATTCTGATTCAGCAAAAAGAGCACTGATGGAAAACAAAAATCACACAACCGTGTTAACCAGTACAGGTATAAACTTCAGGTGGTTTACTTCGTAATCAATTTATTTTTCCTTCTATTTTCCGATGAACTCTTTAGTGCCTCCAGCACTTTCCTAGTTTATTCAGTTTCTTATTTCAAATATATGACTTCGTATCTTTTGTCATAGGAAAAAAAAGAGGGAACAAGGCTGTTATTGGGGTTTTCTCTTAATTCTTTTTTTTTTCTTTTTTTGGTCTTTTTGCCTTTTCCCTTTTCTAGGGCCCCTCCCACAGCATATGGAGGTTCCTAGGCTAGGGGTCTAATCAGAGATGTAGCCGCTGGCCTACGCCAGAGCCACAGCAATGCGGGATCTGAGCCACATCTGCAACCTACACCACAGCTCACGGCAACGCCTGATCGTTAACCCACTGAGCAAGGCCAGGGATCGAACCTGCAACCTCATGGTTCCTAGTCGGATTCATTAACCACTGAGCCACGATGGGAACTCCTTCTCTTAATTCTTGATGAGCACCTCGTTCTGCATCCTTACATAAAGTCTCATCTCATTACTGTCTTTAGGTTTTCCTGCCAAAGTTACTGTGAAGATACTAAGACATTAGTAAAGCTTCGGGGGTCTCTCTTTTATATGTTCTTTTCAAAGACTCAAGAGGAGCTGCAGGAAGCCCTGTATTCTTTTGATGGAGTTGTATGTTGTTGAGACAGAGGCCAACTGTTCTGAATCCATTTGTGTAGGCTGGGATTGCACCTCGAGTCAGGTGTGGGGCTGGTAGGAGCCACAAGGCTCACTGTTGGATGAGAGGCTACAGACTCGTGTGGGGAGGAAGCTAAGATCTGTGTGGTAATGATTCAGTTTGGAGAATTTGTGTGTATGCCTTGATCTGTGTTGTATGTACATGATTAATTTACGCACATGCATTTCCTTGTTCTGTCAGTTGAGCCTAGAAAGTGACATCCCAGGAGCAGTAAGCATATACAATACCCAGCTTCTGGTTTTTTTTTTTTTTTTCTTTTTGGTCTAAGATCAGGAACAGGACAAGGATGCCCAGTATCACCTCTTTTATTCAAAATAATTTTGGAAGTCCTAGCCACAGCAGTTAGAGAAGAAAGAGAATAAAAGGAATCCAAACTGGAAAGGAAGAAATAAAACCGTCATTGTTGGCAGATGACATAGAAAACCTAAAGATACTACCAGAAGACTACTAGAACACATCAATGAATTTGGTAATGTTTCAGGATACAAAATTAATACAGAAGTTTGTTACATTTCTTACACTAACAGCAAAGTATCTGAAACAGAATTTAAGGAAATAGTTCCATTTACCATAGCAACAAAATTAATAAAGTACCTAGGAATAAACCTAAGGAGGCAAAATTCTTGTACTCTGAAAACTGTAAGATACTGATGAAAGGAATTGAATAGTATACAAACAGGTGTAAAGATACACTGTGTTCTTGGATTGGAAGAATCAATATTGTTAAAATGATAGTACTATCCAGGGCAATCTACAGATTCAATACAGTCCTTATCAAATTACCAATGGCATTTTTCACAGAACTAGAACAAGTAATTTTAAAATGTGCATGAAAACATGAAAGACTCCAAATAGCCAAAATAATCATGAGAAAGAGGAGTGGAGCTGGAGGAATCAGGCTCCCTGACTTCAGACTTTGCTACAAAGCTATAGTTCTCAAAATGGTATGGTTCTGGCACACAAAAAGATCAATGGGACAGGATAGAAAGCTCAGAAATAAACCCACATAGCTATCTATGGTCAATTAATCTATGACAAAAGAGGCAGAAATATACAGTGGAGAAAAGACTGTCTCTTCAATAAGGGAAAACTGGACATCTACATGTAAAAGAATGAAATTAGAACATTCTCCAATACCATATATAGAAATAAATGTGAAATGGAATAATGACCTAAATGTAAGACTGGATACTGCAAATCTCACAGTGGAAAACTTAGAACACTCTTTGACATAAATGGCAGCAATATATAAATATATTTGATTCACCTCCTAGAGTAATGAAAATTAAAAAAAAAAGTGGACCTAATTAAATTTAAAAGCTTTTGGCACAACAGAGGAAACCATCGATAAAACAAAGAGACATCATTCTAACAACAGGAGATTCTAACATTTCTACATGGAATTGTTACATTAGGTGGTGTGTTAGAACAAGGAGGGAGTGTTGGGCTGCAGGGAAACAGAGTCACACTTGATTTAGATGTTCCTTGGTGGGAATGCCAATGCTTGTTTTGCTAAGACTTGCTTATCTTCTTAACCTCATACACAAACCGTTTCAGGCTGAAAATATTTTGATTTGTTTTACTTTGTTTTCTCATTTTTGTCTTCCTTCTAAGCACAGATTTGCTTTTGGCATCATTGTATAAATGTACAGTGTCAGCTCTTTCATCACAAAGTATAAATTTGAATGTCACAGTGGCAGGTTGGATTGGGACAACAGTAGTTAAACCAACACAGATCTAACAGTAGGATGAGGAGTTCCCTTCATGGCTCAGCAGTTAACGAACCCGACTAGGATCCATGAAGATGCAAATTCGATCCCTGGCCTCACTCAGTGGGTTAAGGATCTGGCATTGCTGTGAGCTGTGGTGTAGGTCGTGGCTCAGATCTGGCACTGCTGTGGCTGTGGCTGTGGCATGCCAGTAGCTGTAGCTCTGATTTGACCCCTAGGCTGGGAATTTCTATATGCCACAGGTGTGGCTCTAAAACAAACAAACAAACAAACAACCAAACAACCAAACAATAAAAAAAAAACCAATAAGGTGAGCATCAATCCAGTGTGAGCTGTGTAGATGAGATGTGAATCAGATTAGTCTGTCTGTGTACCTCATACCTTGCAGTATTGGTTGAGGTCCTGGTACATACAGATGCATATTTTTCATTCATAAGTATTGCCAAACTAATATGCAAAATAATGTTAACCAGAATATTTAGGCTTATAAGTTAATGTATACCAAGTGAAACTTACATTCAAGAAATAATTATTTTTTATTTTCTATTTTTTTGTCTTTTTTTTTTTCCCTTTTCTAGGGCCCCTCCCACAGCATATGGAGGTTCCTAGGCTAGGGGTCTAATCAGAGATGTAGCCGCTGGCCTACGCCAGAGCCACAGCAATGCGGGATCTGAGCCGCGTCTGCAACCTACACCACAGCTCACAGCAACACTGGATCCTTAACCCACTGAGCAAGGCCAGGGATTGAACCTGCAACCTCATGGTTCCTAGTCATATTCGTTAACCACTGAGCCATGACAGGAACTCCAAGAAATAATTTTAATATTTTCATCTTATATGTTGATTTGAATCTATCCCAAAATCTTGAGTCTCTTCTCAAATTTACATAATAAGTATTAATGCTCAGTGTGTATACAATGCAGAATTACTAGTGCTTTAATCAGTTTATGATTGGTATACAATATTTCCTAGATTTGGGGGGGTAAATTTAGTTCTTTGGGTTTTTACTTTTAATTTTTTTGCTTTAATCAGAAAAAAGAAATTGCCACTTCCTTGCAGAGCTTAACTTATAGCAATGTCTTGAAACCATGTTGTAACACTGCATTCTTCAGGGTAATGAATGTTTTAGGGTATTGTAAATTCTGTTTAGTACATTCAAGGGTTGACAGTGGTCTAGTTTAAGAGCTTAACTATGTTTTCTTCTTAACAAAGGAGAATGGTTTTCCCTTAAGTATTAGATCTTGTTTCTTAAGATTATAATTTCAAAAATGTAAAAATTAATACATATATGCTTTTTATGTATATATGTGGGAAATTATATACATAAAACATTTGGAAATGTTATAAAAATCCCAGACATTTCAAAATCACATAAATATTTGTCAATAGTGACAAGTGACTTTCTTCTTTGTATTTTATGACAAATATAAAATTGAATAGCACTGGCTGTTTATTTCTTTATATAGATGGCAATTCTGCGTGCATTGAAGAAATGATTTGAGACTCCCTTTTGTGTCTCCTCCTTCTAACACATGTGCCATTCTCTTACCAAAGGATGTTTTATTGGGAAGTGAGAGTTCTTTAAAGTTAGATCCTTTATTCACGATTAACGATTAATCAGTTTTAATCATGATGACACTGAGGTTCAGGTAGTTTTATTGATTTGTCCAAAGCCGTGCAGTTGGATGTTGATAGCACCAAGAAAGAACTCACTGCTCTCAACACCCATGACCTTGCTCATTACATAGACTAGGCTGTGATTTAGTTCTCTCTTTAAAGATATGGACCCTTGGAGTTGCCATTATGGCCCAGTGGCTAACGATCCTGACTAGCATCCATTAGTTGGATCCAGCCTTTGATTCCTGCCTTCAGTCAGTGGGTTAAGGATCCGGCATTGCTGTGAGCTGTGGTGTAGGTCACAGATGTGTCTTGGACCCTGAGTTGCTATGGCTGTGGTATAGGCCAGCAGTTACAGTTCCGATTGGACCCCGAACCTGGGAACCGCCATATGCTACAAGTGTGGCCCTAAAAGACAAAAATACCAAAAAAAAAATTAATTAAAAAAAAGATATGGACCCTCAAATGTTCCTCAGCCTAAAGTCTCAGGGGTGTCATAGTGGAAAGTATCAACAATTGTTACCTATTTGTTTTATGTTTATCCATCTTGAGTACCAAAATCAACACTTGGTTGCTTCAGGAAAAAAAAAAAAAGTCAAGCAAAAATGGATTGTTTTGTAAAACGTTTTGTTTTTGTTTGTGTTTTTAGTTTTGGCCAGGACCATGGCATGTGGAGGTTCCCGGGGCGAGGGATCAAGCCACAGCATTGACAACACTGGATCCTTAACCTGCTGCCCTATAAGAGGACTCTTGTTTTGTAAAACATAAGCCAAAACGTATATACCTTCTTCGCCATTGCCTCTAATTATTTTACAATAATTATTTCAGGTGATACAGAAGCTTCTTAATAGTTCAAGGACATTACCTACTTCCCTTCAGGTTCTCCTTCCATTGTTTTCTTTCTCGTAAGTGTGTATGGAGCTGAGTCCCCAGAAACCCCATGCTTCCATCTCTTCAGTGTCATTCCTATTTATGTTCTGGTCTTCTTGACATTCTGCTCTCTCCAAAGTAGTGCACCCACACTTTTGATAATGGAACAGATGTTCACCTGATATCAGGAGCATTTTCCCACCAGTGGCAACAGTTGGGACACTTTTCTCCTATTTTCTCACTTCCTTAAACACCTTATGCATATTATAAAGGAAACATTGTTATGATCTTCTTTATTGTTGGGGCGTAGAGAGCACCATACATAAGATATTTGTAAATAACTCTAATTCATTATATTATAGGAGGATTTTTATAGTATGTCAAAAATAATTAGTGATTGTGAATTCTTTTGAAAATGAGTTAGTAACCTGTGCCAAGACAGTAGGAAAATTTGATGATTGTTTCCATTAAGCCAGTTCGTAAGTAGAAAGAGAATATAGAGAGGGCTTAAAAATGATCAAATTTCACTCTTTTGGTACGAAACATGAGACTCTAATGCTAGTTCAAAAAAGAATGCTAGGAAAACCAGAATGTTTGATCTGTCATTTTCATGGACTCACAAATTATTTACGAAGTAATTAACATGATTTTCATGTTTTACAAATTTCTAAATTACATCATGGGAATCATTCATTTTCTTGAGATAGGTGGTGGGGAGGGAAATATTTTGCTGATCTAGCCATTATTTTGTTATTTTGGATTCAGAATGTTTTTTTCTATTTCACTGAAAACTTTATATTCTTCTCAAGTTCTCAGGGGAAATTTTGCATTTCCACTACCTTCCTGGGAAAGTCATTGGGAATATTCAGTGAGGAAACACAAGATAAGTGAACATACTATCTGATCGCAGAAGAAATAAATATAATTCCAGGGCCAGAAGATAAAATTTAAAAAGATACAAAATCCTCTGTATTAATTATCCTCAGAAAGATTTTAGAAGATAATGTGACTTCCAGTTTCAAGATTGCTGAAATAGAGGCAGAATGTCAGCTGGTAAATAGGTGGGTTAGGAGCAAGTGGCAGGTCGTGGTCCACTTGATGGAACGTTAGGACCCAAACAGTAGGAGATAATCAGAAAGCAATGGAGAGAGAAATGAAAAACACAGGTCAGAGCAAGGATGAGTTAGATGCTAGAAAAGAGCAGCGTTTCTTGAACAGTTTATCTCCCAGTGGAACAACTATGGAGTCATCTTCAACTGAGAGCTGAAAATAAAACAGACATGCAAACATTGGTACCCTGCTCTGTTATTTTTAAATTATTTATTATTATTATTTTGCTTTTTAGGGCCGCACCCACAGCATATGGAAGTTCCCAGGCTAGGGGTCAGATTGGAGCTGCAGCTGCTGGCCTACACTGCAACCACAGCAATGTGGGATCTGAGCTGTGTCTGCCACCTACACCACAGCTTGTGGAAACTCTGAATCCTTGACCCACTGAGCGGGGCCAGGGATCAAATCCACATCCTCATGGATACTGGTCAGATTCATTTCCACTGAGCCACAATAGGAGCTCCCTGCTCTCTTATTTTGAGCTGGTTTAAAAAAGCCTAGAGTAAATGGACACATCCTCAGTTTGTAACTTAATAAGCATTCTATAATTTCATAGGATACTTCGTATTCATCTTTTATTAATTGTTCATCACTACCAACCAAACTACTTGGATATGAAGTACTCTAACATTAGGAAATAATCATTTTAAAGTTGAAATTTTATTTTAGTTGGATTTTGGTGCAAAAGGAGGTTTTGCCTGTCCCAGAAACTCAGTTTAATCCCCGTCAAGTATGCTTTACTAGAGGTGGAACTAGCAGCTCTGGTGGGATCTGAAGCTGCTGAATGATGTCTTTTCAAGCTTTCCTCTGAACTGGTCCTGGCCTGGGGATGGGGCGTTGAAATTTGGATGACCTTAATGCCTATTCTATTGAATAGAACATGGCTGTTGAGTTAGACTTTTGAAACTAGTGCTTTTCCTGCTAACACAGTGTTTTTGAAATAGTATCTTATTTTTTAAGTTTCAGATTGAGATAGGAGGAACACTGGATGCAAGGCAATGATGCTTGCCTTATCAATCCCTTATCCGGGTTCAATCCCTGTCCTTGCTCAGTGGGTTGGCAATCTGGCATTGCTGTGAGCTCTGGTGTAGGTTGCACACATGGCTTGGATCCCACGTTGTTGTGGCTGTAGAGTAGGCCAGCATCTGTATCTCCCAATTTGACCCCTAGCCTGGGAACTGACGTATGCCGTGGGTGTGCCCCTAAAAAGAAAAAAAAAAAAAAAAAAAGAGAAAATCACCAAGATATTTGCTTTTAAATCTATCATGTTGATATTTGTGAAAGCAGAAAGCTTCTCTCAATACCATTCTGAAATTAATTTTAAAACTCAATTTATGCAAACTTTCAGGATTCTACCTTTTTGACACCGTGCTTCAATGTTAACAATTTTTCCCCTTTGGCTTTGAAAAATTAAGTCCTCTTGATTATGGAGAGGAAGTTATGTTACCATGTTATATATTTTAGACATCAAACTGTTCCAATTCATGACATTATTTGGTCTCCTAGAAAATGTAGCCTAAATGCCCTTTTACTTAGGAACCTATATCCAAATTTTCTAGCTCATTTTTTATTCTCTGCTCTTTTGGTACTTGCTAATTCTTATCGCATTTACCACATTGTATTACAATTATATGTTTGTAAATAGCTCTTCAATAATAAACATTGAGTATTCTTAATATTTGTATCCACAGAACTTGCAACATCATCTGGAGTTTAGTTACCTCCACCTTAAATAAATGTTTAAATATATTAAAAATGTACTTCCAATTCAGAAACGTTAATTGAAAATAAGTGACATAGTGTCAAATATTCAAAAAGCCCTATGAATGCAAAGCCCAAAACAAGTTGTCAAAGGCTCTTATTTTTTTTTAAATTACTCAAAGAATTCTATTACATTTATAGATCTACAATAACCCAATTTTATAGCATTTCCATCCCAAACTCCTAGCACATTCCACCATCCCTCAACCTAATTTGGAAACTACAAGTTTTTCAAACTCTGTGAGTCAGTATCTCTTCTGAAAGGAAGTTCATTGTGTTCTCTTTTAGATTCCACATATAGGTGATAGCATATGATGTTGGTATCTCACTGTCTGACTGACTTCACTTAGCGTGATAATTTCTAGGTCCACCCATGTTGCTGCAAATGCCGTTATTTCTTTCCTTTTAATGGCTGAGTAATATTCCATTGTGTATATGTACCACATCTTCTTGATCCATCCCTCTGTCAATGGACGTTTAGGTTGTTTCCATATCTTGACTATTGTATATATTGCTGCAATGGACATTGGAGTACAGTGTGTCTTTGTGAGTCATGGTTTTCTCTGGATAGATGCCCCAGAGTGGGATTGCTGGTTTTCTCTGGATAGATGCCCAGGAGTGGGATTGCTGGTTTTCTCTGAATAGATACCCAGGAGTGGGACTGCTGGATCAAATGGTAATTCTATTTTTAGTTTTCTGAGGAATCTCCATATTGTTTTCCACAGTGGTTGCACCAAATTACATTCCCACCAACAGTGTAATAGGGTTCCCATTTCTCCACACCCTCTTCAGCATTTATTGTTTGTAGACTTTTTGATGATGGCCATTCTGGCCAGTGTAAGGTGGTACCTCATAGTGGTTTTGATTTGCATTTTTCTAATAATGAGTGATGTTGAACATCTTTTCATGTGTTTTTTGGCCATCTGTACGTCTGCTTTGGAGAATTGTCTGTTTAGATCTTCTGCCCATTTTCTCATGCGGTTGTTTGTTTTTTTGGTATTAAACTGCAGAAGGTGTTTATAAATTTTGGAGATTAGTCCCTTGTCAGTCTATTCATTTGCAACTATTTTCTCCCATTCTGTGGGTTGTCTTTTCATTTTGTTTAGGGTTTCCTTTGCTGTGCAGAAACTTTTAAGTTTGTATAGTCCCATTTGTTTCTTTTTGTTTTTACTGTCATTACTCTAGGAGGTGGATCTGAGATGTTGCTGTGGTTTATGTCAGAGAGTGTTTGGCCTACGTTTTCCTCTAAGAGTTTTATAGTATCTGGTCTTATATCTAGGTCTTTAATCCATTTTGAGTTTACTTTTGTGTATGGTGTTAGAAAGTGCTCTAATTTTATTCCTTTATATGTAGCTGTCCAGTTTTCCCAGCACCACTTATTGAACAGGCTGTCTTTTCTCCATTGTATGTATATTCTTGCCTTTTTGTCATAGATTTAGTTGGCTGTAGGTGTGTGGGTTGAATTCTGGGCTTTCTATCCTGTTCCACTGATCCACACTTCTGTCTTTGTGCCAGTACCATACGGTTTTGATGACTGTTGCTTTGTAGTATTGTCTGAAGTCAGAGAGCCTGATTCCTCTAGCTTCGTTTTTCTCTCAGGATGTCTTTGGCTATTCTGGGTCTTCTTTGCTTCCAAACAAACTTTACAATATTTTGTTCAAGTTCTGTGAAAAATATCCTTGGTAATTTGATAGGGATTGCATTGAATATACTGTAGATTGGCTAGGGTAGTATAGTCATTTTGATAATATTGATTCTTCCAATCCAAGAGCATGGTATGTCTCCAACTGTTTGTGATGTCTTTGATTTCTTTCATCAGCATCTTACAGTTTTCAGAGTACAGGTCTTTTGTCTCTTTAGATAGGTTTATTCCAGAATATTTTATCTTTTTTATGCAATCGTAAATGGGATTGTTTCCCTAATTTCCCTTTCTAATCTTTCATTGTTGGTATATAGAAATGCCATCGATTTTTGTGTATTAATTTTGTATCCTGAGACTTTGCCAAATTCATTGATGAGCTCTAACAAGTTTCTGGTAGTGTCTTTAGGATTTTCTATGTATAGTATCATGTCATTTGCAGATAGTGATAGTTTTAATTCTTCATTGCCAATTTGGATTCCTTTTATTTATTTTTCTGCTCTGATGGTTGTGGCTAGGACTTCTAAAACTATGTTGAACAGTAGTGGTGAGAGCAGACATCCTTGTCTTGCTCCTGATCACAGCAGGAATTCTTTCAGCTTTTCACCATTGAGAATAACATTCACTCTGGGTTTGTGAGATGTGGCCTTTATTATGCTGAGGTAGGTTTCCTCTATGCCTACTTTCTGAAGGGATTTTTTTAATCAGAAAAGGGTGTTGAATTTTGTCAAGCGTTTTTCTATATCTATTGATTATGGTTTTTATTCTTAATTTTGTTAATGTGGTGTATCACATTGATGGTTTGCAGATATTGAAGAATGCTTGCATCCCTGGGATAAATCCCACTTGATCATGATGTACAATCCTTTTAATGTACTGTTGGATTCTGTTTGCTAATATTTTGTTGAGGATTTTTGCATCTATGTTCATCAGTGAATTTGGCTTGTAATTTTCTTTTTTTGTGGTATCTTTGTCTGGTTTTGGTATCAGGGTGATGGTGGCCTCATAGAATGAGTTTGGGAGTATCCCTTCCTCTGCATTTTCTGGAATATCTTCATAAGGATAGGTGTTAGCTCTTCTCTAAGTGTTTGATAGAAGTTGCCTGTGACTGCGTATGGTCCTGGACTTTTGTTTGTTGAAAGTTTTTAAATCACAGTTTCAATTTCAGTTCTTGTGATTGGTCCATTCATCTTTTCTATGTCATCTAGGTTTAGTCTTGAAGATTGTACTTTTCTAAGAATTTGTCCATTTCTTCTAGGTTGTCCATTTTATTGGCATATAGTTGCATGTATTAGTCTCTCATGATTCTTTGTATTTCTGTGATGTCCGTTGTTACTTCTCCTTTTTCATTTCTAATTTTATTGATTTGAGTCATCTCTCTTTTTTTCTTGTTAGGCCTGGCTGCATCCCATAGGTTATGGAGTGTTGTATCTTTGTTGTCATTTGCTTCT
The DNA here is from genome assembly GCF_054392235.1 of Sus scrofa. NCBI lineage: Eukaryota > Metazoa > Chordata > Mammalia > Artiodactyla > Suidae > Sus > Sus scrofa. Next base: position 36,394,926 of record NC_139389.1, on the reverse strand, counting down.
AGGTATTTTTAAATTTCCTCTTTTATTTTTTCAGTGATCCATTGGTTGTTTAGTAGCATGTTGTTTAGTCTCCATGTGTTCATGTTTTTTTGCAGTTTTTTTCTTGTTGTTGATTTCCAGTTGTATAGTCTTGTGGTCGAAAAAGATGCTTGATATGATTTCAGTTTTCCTAAAGATACTGAGGCTTGATTTGTGGCCCAGAATGTGAACAATCCTAGAGAATGTCTGTGTGCACTTGAGAAGAATATGTATTCTGCTGCTTTTGGATGGAATGTCCTATAAATATCTATTATGTCCATCTGGTCAAATGCTTCATTTAGGGCCACTGTTTCCTTGTTGATTTTCTGTCTAGATGATCTGTCCTTTGCTGTAAGTGGGATGTTAAAGTCCCCTGCTATTATTGTGTTATTGTCAATTTCTCCTTTTATGGTTGTTAGCAGTTGCCATATATATTGTGGTGATCCTATGTTGGGTGCCTATATATTTACAATTGTTATATCTTCTTCTTGGATTGATCCTTTGATCATTATGTAATGTCCTCCCTTGTCTCTTCTTTATTTTAAGGTTTATTTTGTCTGATATGAGTATTGCTACTCCAGCTTTCTTTTGATTCCTGTTTTCATGGAATATTTTCTTCTATCCTCACCCTTGCAATTTGCATGTGTCCCTAGAAGTGAATTGGGTCTCTTGAAGACAGAATGTATATGGATCTTATTTTTGTATCCATTCAGCCAGTCTGTGTCTTTTGTTTGGGACATTTAGCCCATTTACATTTAAGGTAATTATCGATATGTATGTTCTTATTGCCATTTTAGTAATTTTTTTGATTCATTTTTGTTGCTCTTTTTTCTTCCCCTCTTCTCTTGTTCTCTCCTCTTGTGGTTTGAAGACTGTCTTTAGTGTTGTATTTAAGTTTATTTTTCTTATTTGCTTGTGTATCAATAGTAGATTTTTGGTTTGCAGTTACCCTGAAGTTTCAATATAGGAGTATTGTTTTAAGTTGTTAGTCTCTTAATTACAAGTGCATCTCTAGTGTCCTGCATTTGTACCCACCTCTTCTCATGACTTCTGATTTTGGTAGCATTTTTGCACATGGATGATTTCCTACCTTTATTATATATATGCCTTTACTGGTGAGCCTTGTCATTTGTGGTATTTTTGTTTCTAGCTGTGGCCTTTTCTTTACTGCCTAGAGAAGTTCCTTTAGTATTTGTTGTAAATCTGGCTTAGTGTTGCTGAATTCTCTCAGCTTTTGCTTATCTGTAAAGCTTTTGATTTCTCCTTGAAATCTGAATGAGAGCCTTTCTGGGTAAAGTAATCTTGGTTGGAGGTTTTTTCCTTTCATCACATTAAGTATATTTTGTCACTCCCTTCTGGCCTGCAGGTTTTCTGCTGAAAAGTCTGCTGATATTATTGTGGTCCCCTTGTATGTTGTTTCTTTTTCCTAGTTGCTTTCGATATTTTCTCTTTGTCTTTAATTTTGGTCAGTTGGGTTAATATGTGTCAGGGTGTTCCTCCTTGGGTTTATTTTATATGGTGCTTGTTGTGCTTCCTGGATTTGAGTGAGTGGTTCCTTTCCCATGTTAGGGAAATTTTCTGCTATTAGCTCTTCAAATATTTTTTCTGTCCCTTTCTCTCTCTCGCTACTCCTTCTGGCACGCCTATAACATGGATGTTGGTGCATTTGTCCCAGGTTCTTTGAGACTCTCTTCATTTCTTTTCAATCTTTTTTCTCTTTTCTCTTCTGCATCAGTGATTTCCACTGGTCTCTCCTCCACCTCCCTTATTCATTCTTCTGCCTCCTGTGTTCTGCTGTTGGTTGCTTCTAATGAATTTTTTATTTCAGTATTGTATTTTGCATCTCTCTTTGCTTAAGTTTTAAGTCTTGTATTTGTTTGCTCAGTGTTTCCTGTAAATTATCAATCTTTGCTTACAGTTTATTTCCAATATCTTGCATCATCTTCAGCATCATCAGTCCAAAGTCTTTTTCCTGGAGGCTGAGACTCTCCTGATCACTTACCTGTTTTTCTGGGTTTGTTTTTTGTTTTTTCTTTCTCCCTTATCTGAGTTATAGTTTTCTGCCTTTTCATTTTTATAGGTTTTTGGTGTGGTCTCATTTTTGCAGATAATAGAGTTGTAGCCTCTCTAACTTCTGATATCTGCCCCTCTTGTGGCTGAAGTTGGTCCAGGTGCTTGCTGTAGGCTTCCTGATGGGAGGGACCGGTGCCTGCCCACTGGTCAGTGGGGCTGATCTGTATCCCTTTGGTGGGTGGGAATTTGTCTCTAGGTAAGATTAGAAGAGGCTGCGTTTCCAGGGGGTTTTTAGGCAGACTGTTTACTGATGAGTTTGGCTTTGATCCCACCTGGATTATTGTTTGCCTGGGACTTCTCAGCACTGATGGATGGGGCCAGGTTTTCCTAAAATGGTCACCTCTAGAGGAAGACACACTGATTCTCGAGAGCTTTGCCTCCAGTGTTCTTCCCCCACAAGTCGCAGTCACCCCCTGTTTTCCCAGGAGGTCCTCCAGGAACTCCGGTCAGGTCTGACCCATATTCCTATGGATCCTCTGCTTTGCCCTTGGACCCAGTGCACATGGAGTCCTGTGTGCACCTTTCAAAAATGGGGTCTCCATTTCCCCCCGTCCTGTGGCGCTCCTGTGCACAAGCCCCACCTGCCTTCCATGGTAGATGCTATGGGGGCTATTTCTCACAATGCCAGATCCTCAGGCATGGGGACCTGACTCAGGGTTCAGAACTTTCACTCTTGGAGACGAGTCTCTGTGATACAGTTACTTTCCAGCCTGTGAGCTTCCCAGCTGGTGGGCATGGGGTTTCTTATATTGCATATTTGCCCCTCATACCACTTGATGTGGCCTCCTCTTTGTTGTCTGGTTTAGGATATCTTTTTGAAAGTTTCTAGTCCTATTGGTTGAAGGTTGTTCAGCATTCAGTTGTAATTTTGTTGTTTTTATGAGAGAAGGTGAGCTCCAGTCCTTCTATTCTGCCATCTGTCTCCAGGATGATCAAAAGTGTTAAATTTAAATATGATATAATTTACAAAAATTTGCTTTCCACATTTATTGAAGGAAAAGCATAAGGTGGACCTCACTGGAGCAGTTTGGGTTAGGAGCCTCCTCTAGGACACCCCAAGGGCAATCCTAACTTGTTCGATGTCAAGAGCCAACTTTGAAACAGTATATATAGGCTCCCATGGAGGGTCCCCCACAGGCCTGGTGGTACCTGACAAAGCAGCTTATAAAGCTGGTCTCAGCAGAGTGTCATCCTTCCTCCTATGGAGTCAGTCCTGGTTTTTCAAGGCTCTTATTTTTTAAGCTTTATCTTTTTCTGCTTCTTTGAGTATAGGGTTGATTGACCTGAAAGCAGCTCATTGTCTTTCAGCACATGATTTTAGGTTTGTCTGAGAGACTGTTTTTTGTTTTTGTTTTTGTTTTTTTTTTAAATAAAAGGCATAGAAACATTTCTACTTCTGCATTATTTAAGTGCACAATTTTTCTCTTCTAATTCAGTTTTCAGAGTAAATAACAGTATAAAAGATATGTTGAAGGTAATAAGAACATAGTCTCAAATTTGGTTCTTTGACACTTAATTTTTAAATCATTTAGTCTCTTTTTGAGAAAACATGAAGACCTTCATGCCATGAGATTTCTATAGTCTGTTAGTCCACCTCTCCTTGATACCAGCCCTTATAACCACTGTAACAGGTGTTGGGTCCCTGATTTTGATGATAATAGCACTTGACTCTCCAGGGACTAAAAATGAAAGCTATCTGGACAAATGTATCCAGATGCAGACTCATCCTTCATATATCTAGCCAAGGTTTAGGGATTCAAGTTTAGGTCTACTGAGGTTACTCTGTTCTGCTTGAAACTCCTCCTTTCATGGGGAGAAAAACAGCAAGTACTGAAAAGAAAGGAAGAAGAAGGTGTTCAAATTCTTTGAAGAGAGTGAATCAAACCTCAGTTATGTGACTTTTGCTTTGGTTCCCAAAATTAGCACCATTGCACTGCATCATTATGGTAATTCACAGAACTGCATCTTCCATAGACCTGTAGAGTAAGTATATTTTCAGTGCTTTGAATGCTTCATGTGTTTTTAGTCCTTGTAGTTCTCTAACCTTTAAGTGATAGACTCCTTTTATTGCATGTAAACATTTCATGTATTTCCTGAAAATTTTTAGATTTTATGAGAAGACAGATTAGATATCTCCTGCTGATCAGTTTTAAAGGTCCACAGGATAAATCATTGTGTCAATAGTTTTATTTAGAAATATCAGTTTTATTTTATTTTATTTTTGTCTTTTTGCCCTTTCATGAGCTGCTCCTGCAGCATATGGAGGTTCCCAGGCTAGGGGTCTAATCAGAGCTGTAGCTGCTGGCCTATGCCAGAGCCACAGCAACATGGGATCCGAGCCATGTCTGCAACCTACACCACAGCTCATGGCAATGCCGGATCCCTAACCCACTGAGCAAGGCCAGGGATCGAACTCACAACCTCATGGTTCCTAATCGGATTTGTTAACCACTGAGCCACAATGGGAACTCCAACTCAACTTTATTCTTGATCACATTGTTCAACTTTTTGTTGAATGGTTCCGAATTTTCATTAAATATTTAATATAACAGTGTAGACATTTTTATGTACAGTGATTCTGGTACTTGAAAGTCAGCTTTTCTGCTTATTTTTTTGTTGTTGATATAACCCAAAAGGAATCTTAAAATTCCTATGTGCAACTCATATAGCTTACAGTTAAGTACATATTAAAATAATGAGTCCAACCAGCATATGATTAACTCAACGTGTATGAATAATTTATGTCCAAAATATTTAACAATTTAAAAAGGCTATGCAATGTGAATTTTTCTCTTTATCATTATTTCTATTTTTTTTTCTTTTTTTTTTTGTCTTTAATTTTTTTGCTATTTCTTGGGCCGCTCCCGCGGCATATGGAGGTTCCCAGGCTAGGGGTTGAATTGGAGCTGTAGCCCCCGGCCTATGCCAGAGCCACAGCAACGCGGGATCCGAGCCGCATCTGTGACCTACACCACAGCTCATGGCAACGCCGGATCGTTAATCCACTGAGCAAGGGCAGGGACCGAACCCGCAACCTCATGGTTCCTAGTCGGATTCGTTAACCACTGCGCCACGATGGGAACTCCTATCATTATTTCTAAATGAGATACAAACTTCGTTGAGATATATAGTTCATGGTATATAAAGACTCATATAATCTTTATCTGCAAGTGTCATATTCATTTACAAGGTGAAAATTTTGAGCGATTTACATTGATTTAGCTATTATCTGTGGTTTGAAGATCCCAGTTTAGTAATGATGAAACCAAAACTATAAAATCTTGGAATGTTTATTCTAGTGGGTTGAGAGGATTATGATTAAATCTGTAAACTCAGAATGACTTAAATAACCTAAAAGAGCTTTATTTTCCAATTTAAATATTCTATGTATTATTTTAAAAAGGTTATTTCCTTTTCATTCTTTTTGGTAATGGCTTCTTCCCAGAACTACTTTTTCTCTCTTTAGAAGTGGTATAGTGGGAGTTCCCGTCGTGGTGCAGTGGAAACGAATCCGACTAGGAACCATGAGGTTGCAGGTTCGATCCCTGGCCTTGCTCAGTGGGTTAAGGGTCTGGTGTTGCTGTGGCTGTGGCATAGGCCGGCAGCAACAGCTCCAATTAGACCCCTAGCCTGTGAACTTCCATATGCCGTAGGTGTGGCCCTATAAAGACAAAAGACAAAAAAAAAAAAAAAAAAAAAAAAAAAAAAGAAGTAGTGTAGTGAAAGACTTATCAGTGATTCAGCCCACTTGGAGGCCCTCCAATTCCTGGGGTACTTCTCTTTGGGAAGAGAGTGCCTTACCTGGTTGGGGAAGGAAATGAACCATCCTGACCAGTCCCTATCTCTTTCCTTCTGCAAAAAGTGTGTTTCCTCTGCTCCCCTTTGCCGTAGAATGTCCTGAGCAAGCCTTCCAGCCAACTGAGGAGCTGAGGTATAGGGCACACTGCCTGTAACTAGGGGAGGAGAAGGTATGTTGAATTCTTGGGTTCAGAGTCGGAAAATTTACTTGATGTATAAATGTGTTATATTATTGTATTTCTACTTTATTAGTAATAACATGATACTTGGTTTTTCAAATGCCTTACTTTATTTCTTCACTGGTTCTGAATCCCCATAGGGAAAAGGGATGCTGTCCGTTGGAATCCTCTTAGCTTTCTTAGAGAACAATGGCAAGTTCAACTATACTGTTGAGATATTTGTATTTTTAAAATTTATGTTCTTTAGGAGTTCCCTTTGTGGCTCAGCAGGCTAGGAACCCAAACTAGTGTAGGTTTTATCCCTGGCCTCACTCATTGGGATCCAGCATTGCCACAGCTGTGGCATTGGTCACAAATGCAGCTCAGATTTGGCATTGCTGTGGCTGTGGTGTAGGCTGGCAGCTGCAGCCTGGGAACTACCATTTGCTGCAGGTGCAGTCTTGAAAAAAATTATGCTCTTTAAGTTATGTCTTCATATATGCTTCCTAAAATTAGCTGAATGAATAAAAACATTGTCAGTAACAGGAGGTAAAATGCGTGGTGGGGGTTGTTGATGAAAGTGATGAAAGCTTTCAGCTATTCAAGTTTGGAAGAATTGGAACCGAATGAAAGTAAGAGGAAATTAACTTCTATGATTTGTGAGGGGGAAAGAAAGTATAGGTGACAAGTACCTATTGTCCACTGAGTTTTGCTGCTGTGGATGACATCTTTGTGTAACAGAGACCAATTTCCTCTTATGGGCACTTAGGGGCAAAAAAAAAAAAAAAAAAAAAGAAAGAAAGAAAACAAACAAAAACTGCCTTTCTGCATCTCCCTTTCAGAAAAGCTGTAATCCTGTGAATGAATTCTGTTTAAAGGAATGCGAGTGAAAATGATGTCCGTCTTTTCCAGACATGCTTCTGTTCCTTGTTCAATGCCCATCAATTAGCTGCTTTTCTTTGTTATGCTCAGGTTTAATTTTCTGTTGTTTGGGGAAAGACTGGTATGATATGATCTCAGCCATTACCGTTGTCAGTACTTGGAGGGGTTTGCAATTTACTTAAGTTACCATTTCTAGAAAGTTTTATTTTCTGAAACTTCATATTATTACAGCTTTCTAGAGTGCCAGAATGAAAGCAGAAATAGTCACGGCAAGGGATGTTCATTTCAAATAATAAGGCACAGTTATTTGTGGAACCATTGGAGGGGAGTTGTCGCTGCAGGTCATAACCCTCATCCCCACTAAAAGAGGCCCATAATCTATTAAGACGTCATCCCTGCATTTTTATAATCACAAATGGTGATTCTAATAAGATATGCAATGCATTTCTGTATGTAATAGAAGGGTATAAAATGTTTATGGTGGAGCTGAAAAAATAAAGGATATAACAGTCCAATAATAATATTTTTTGCACAAGGAAATTTTGCCTTGGATACATTTTCTGCAGTATAAATCAAATCTCAAAAGTAACCAAGTAAAACATTGAAAGGCAAAAAAATAGGATTTAAGCATACAGACAGAAAGATCTACAAGGGACAGAAGACAAGGTGGTCCAATTTGCCATGGACAAAGTCTCAGAGTCTGTTATTTTCTAAATACATTTTATACTTGTTTTAAATACCAAAGTGTTTTATCATATGTCTCTTGGCATGACACCTCTTTAAGAAAACCAACACATATGCATTAGAATAAGTTTAAGCTATTTTCATTTTCTGTTACAATAAGGATATTATTTCCCAGACTTGTTTCACCTCTAAAATATTAGGGCTACAATATGGCTTGTTGTTTCCATATGATCCTATTAAATCTTCTGTCAAGGGTCAGTTTTATCTTTGATAATTTTATACACGTATTATTTTCTTTTAGAAGAATTTAATATTACAGGGTGATTTTATTTGATAAGGAGTATGCATTATCTGTTTTGGTAACTACCCTGATATTTATTGGAATTCAGATGCGTAATTTATGACATGCTTGGTTTTTGGAGCTACCCCAATATAAGAGTTAAACTTGAAAGGGATCTTGTAGAACTGTGTGAATGTTTGCATGGATGTGTACTTTAGAGAAAGGGAAAGAAAGAATTGAGGTTGGTTCTGAAATTTGCCTAGCTTTTTTCTGAGTATTCATTACATGTAGAATTTTCTAGTATTATTAATAGAAAAGTTCAGTGGTTTGTTGGTCTGTACCTGGGCCTGACTTTCTCCCCTGGCTTTATTTTAGTGAATAATTCTGAGAGAGTTTCATAACTTCTTCTTTAAAATCATTGAAATAAAAGATTATGTTACTGTTTATGAATCAGTGTTAATTTAACCATTCCTCTTCAGGTTTCTCTGCTAAAGTTATTTGTCCTGTGAATATCTCTTAACTGGAACCATATGGAGAAATACAGCAAAGAACCCTATTTGCTGATGATTTTAGGAATACTAAAATAATAGGCTTTTATTGTCTTATAGTGACTAGTAGGTGTTAAGGGTTTATCAGAAATTTATTATTTAACCAGAGAATTCTTAGGAACATCATCTCTATTTTCTACTGTTCCACCCAATAAAAGTTGGTTGTCTGGATTCTGATAATAATTTAACAGATAAATAAAATCCAAACTATTTTCAGTATTCCTTGCTGATGTGATATCAGTTCTAAATGGCACCTTGTGCAGTAGTCTAAATATCTAATGGTACCATGGTTGTGTGTGTGTGTATGTGTGTATGCATGTGTGCAATTTTATAACCGTGGGGTATGTATGACCTCATACAGTACTTTGAGGAATGGCCTGTAAATCACCCAAAATGAGGCTCAACTACTTTCACAAAACAATATGATCTGCCTCTGTCTTACTCTGTCTTGTTGTCTTCAAATCTCCTCTTTTAACTTTGTCTCACGTCCCAGGAAAGGAGAGTGGTAGGGGTGAAAGATGTTGAAAAATACTCTGCTCTTCCTACTCTGCCTTTTCTAAGGAATCACATACTACTTCCTCCTGTCAAAACTCCAGTATCTTTTAAAATAATCTTTGCATGGAATGCTCCCCAGAATATGGAGATGGCACTGTGTTTAGCAGTATGATAATCAGTTGGGGTGACAGATGTCAAAGATGGCTTATGGTCCTATGATAATGTTTAGGTATCAGTAGTCTTGTGAATTCCTTTTATGTTTCCCTGGGTTTTTATTATGTCCATCTTTTATTTTTTGTAAAGCGTCCTTCAAATTTAAGATCTACTTTCACATGGATTTTCACTTTGGCTTCAGGCATACTGTGAGGTAAATTGGCAGGATACTTATCCACTTCCTTCAGGGCTAAATAGGTATTGGGTTTGGAGTGTGAGGATTCTGGCTCCCATTCCTTTCATAGTTCCTGAACTTTAGCTTGCAGAGCCACCCATTTTGTTAGTCATATAAGTTTTATTTGGTGGATAGAACAGACATTTATAACACATTGGAGTATATTTCTGGGTAACAAATTGTACCATTTAAAATAAGTAATTTTGGGGTCACTTTGCTATACAGTAGAAAATTGACAGAACACTGTAAACCACCTATAATGGAAAAAATAAAAATCATTAAAAAATAAAACTGACAAACAAAAATAAACTAGAATAATTAATTTTTATGTTATTAATGTGTGTTATGTGTATATGTGATACTCTATTTTTTATATTATGACCTAGAATCCTTTAATTTTCTTTTATTCCTTCGTATGTACCAATCACCTTAAACAATGTATGTCATGTAATGGATGATCAATGTTTTGTTGAATATGCAAAATAATGTTTGAAATGTGGATAGAAGTCTGCCAGTAGCAGCTGTGGCATTATTTAACCTTTTTCTGTTCTGCTCTCTTACTTGAGTGTTATTCTTTTTCTACCAAAGCATACTTATTAAATGTATAGCACAGGTGCTTTGTGTATGTGTGGGTAGGTGGATACAAGGTTAGGTAGAAGTTTATAGTCTTGCTTTGTTATGTGAGGCAAACTGTCTTTGCCATGCTTTGGGCATCTGGACATGGAAAAGACAGACCAGTAGCAGTGTGCTTACAAATGAAGTAAAAAAAAGAAAGTTAGTAGGGGAACAATCCTATCCATCCATCCATCTACCTCAGTCTGTTGTACCTGTGTATATATCAATAGTGTATCTGTTTCTTTGTATCTATGTATTAGGTAGCATAATGCTTCTTATCTCATACTTGAATAGAGATATAGCATAATTCAATATATTTGCATCTGTGTGTATATATATATATATATATATATGCATGTATGTACGCTAAACTATTTTGAAAGGAAATTAGAAGGATTAAGTAATGTCTTTCAAAGAGAAGGTGAATCAAGTCATCAATTATTACTCAAAGTTGTGTGAGACAACACGTTTTCTGAAAATTTAAGGGCAAGGTTTTTAAGCATTGGTATTTGGGAAGTGGTATAACTGTATTATGAAATAGTTTTTCCAATTATAATAGAGTGTGTATATTAGTTTAAAATATATAATTGGAATAAACACAAGTCCTGTGCTACTTAATACCAATTTCTTTTTTTTTTTTTTGTCTTTTTTGCTATTTCTTGGGCCACTGCCGTGGCATATGGAGGTTCCAAGACTAGGGGTCCAATCGGAGCTGTAGCCACCAGCCTACGCCAGAGCCACAGCAACTCGGGATCTGAACCGCGTCTGCAACCTACACCACAGCTCACGGCAACGCCGGATCATCAACCCACTGAGCAAGGTCAGGGACCAAACCCGCAACCTCATGGTTCCTAGTCGGATTCATTAACCACTGTGCCATGACGGGAACTCCCCAATTTCTTTTTAAGTAGTTTTTTTCCCATATTGCTTGGAAACTACACCTTATGTAACACATACTTATTGTGTGTGCATTTAAGGGACTATATAGAGTTTTTGATCCAAAGGACTATTTAAAGATATTCTTGGATAACCATGAGAAAAAATATTTATGATATCAAGGAGAAAGATTACACACGTCTTTAATCTATGAAAGTGCATAACTTTGAAATGTGTGAACAATGATGTTGCTGAACATTGGCTATCTTTTATAGAAATAGCCTCCTTTCCTGCTAGCTTAAGGCATTACAGCACAAATGACTTTATAATGGTGACTAGTGTTTTAAGATTGTAGGATAAAATGTTTTATTGTTCTAATCTACTTGTCCAAAGCAAAAGTGAATTTTTTTTTTCCCACTGTACAGCAAGGGGATCAAGTTATCCTTACATGTATACATTACATTTACATTTTTTTCCCTACCCTTTGTTCTGTTGCAACATGCGTATCTAGATATAGTTCTCAATGCTACTCAGCAGGATCTCCTTGTAAATCTATTCTAAGTTGTGTCTGATAACCCCAAGCTCCCGATCCCTCCCACTCCCTCCCTCTCCCATCAGGCAGCCACAAGTCTTTTCTTCAAGTTCATGATTTTCTTTTCTGTGGAGATGTTCATTTGTGCTAGATATTAGATTCCAGTTATAAGTGATATCATATAGTATTTGTCTTTCTCTTTCCGACTGAGTTCACTCAGTATGAGAGTCTCTAGTTCCATCCATGTTGCTGCAAATGGCATCATTTCGTTCTTTTTTATGGCTGAGTAGTATTCCATTGTGTATATATACCATATCTTCCGAATCCAATCATCTGTTGATGGACATTTGGGTTGTTTCCATGTCCTGGCTATTGTGAATAGTGCTGCAATGAACATGCGGGTGCATGTGTCTCTTTTGAGTAGAGTTTTGTCTGGATATATGCCCAAGAAGATGTAAAGAAATGGAAAGATATTCCATGTTCCTGGATTGGAAAAATCAATATTGTAAAAATGACCATACTACCCAAAGCAATCTACAGGTTCAATGCAATACCTATCAAATTACCCATGACATTTTTCACAGAACTAGAACAAACAATCCAAACATTTATATGGAACCACAAAAGACCCAGAATTGCCAAAGCGATCCTGAGAAACAAAAACCAAGCAGGAGGCATAACTCTCTCAGACTTCAAGAAATACTACAAAGCCACAGTCATCAAAACAGTGTGGTACTGGTATCAAAACAGACAGACAGACCAATGGAACAGAATAGAGAATCCGGAAATAAACCCTGACACCTATGGTCAATTAATCTTTGACAAGGGAGGCAAGAACATAAAATGGGAAAAGGAAAGTCTATTCAGCAAGCATTGCTGGGAAACCTGGACAGCAGCATGCAAAGCAGTGAAACTAGAACATACCCTCACACCATGCACAAAAATAAACTCCAAATGGCTGAAAGACTTAAATATAAAACAGGACACCATCAAACTCCTAGAAGAAAACATAGGCAAAATACTCTCTGACATCAACATCATGAATATTTTCTCAGGTCAGTCTCCCAAAACAACAGAAATAAGAGCAAAAATAAACCAATGGGACCTAATCAAACTGACAAGCTTTTGCACAGCAAAGGAAACCAAAAAGAAAACAAAAAGACAACTTTCAGAATTGGAGAAAATAGTTTCAAATGATGCAACTGACAAGGGCTTAATCTCTAGAATATATAAACAACTTATACAACCCAACAGCAAAAAAGCCAACAACCCAATGGAAAAATGGGCAAAAGACCTGAATAGACATTTCTCCAAGGAAGATATAGAGATGGCCAGCAAACACATGAAATAATGCTCAACATCGCTGATTATAAGAGAAATGCAAATCAAAACTACCATGAGATACCACCTCACACCAGTCAGAACGGCCATCATTAATAAATCGACAAATAACAAGTGCTGGAGGGGCTGTGGAGAAAAGGGAACCCTCCTGCACTGTTGGTGGGAATGTAAACTGGTACAGCCACTATGGAGAACAGTTTGGAGATGCCTTAGAAATCTATACATAGAACTTCCATATGACCCCACAATCCCACTCTTGGGCAAAAGTGAATTTTGATTCACAAATTAACTCAATTTTGTTAGAAGCATGTATTTCCTTATGTGTAGTTCATTGTGTTCTATTATTTATACTAGCTAGTATCACCATTTATGTGATATCGTAAAGTACCTTGGGCATTTTAATATGAACTACATATTATTGTTCTAAGCATCTTTAGAATTCCCAATGTCTTTTAAATGCCTCCCACATCTGCTACGTTTTAATTCTACCTTTTCTCTTCTGTTGTTATATAAGCTTCTTTCATCTGTTTATGTGAGTATTAGATTTCTTATCTTTACTGTAAAATCTGTATTTATAAATTAGTGGACTTTGTCCTACTAGATATTCTAGAGGGTTTTCATGTTTATTAGTCTGAAAGATGGGTCAAAAAAGGTCATCTTTTTCCTTTTTTGGCTGTCCCAAAACATGTAGAATTCCTGGGCCAGGGATCAGATCCTAGCTGAAGTTGGAACCTGCTGTGGCAACACTGGATCCTTAACCTCCTTGGCCAGGTATTGAACCTGTGTCCCAGTGCTCCAGAGATGCCGTGATACCATTATGCCACCACAGCAACTCCAAAAAAAGCTCGTTTTTAATGCTTAGTATGATGAGTATTTGAATTGGCAAGTTCTAGAAGTAGAGACTACTCTTACTTCTGGACCCATTTTCTTAGAAGCTATGTTCTTAGAATAATATATATATATATTTTTTGGGTCGTATTGCCTTTTCCAGGGCCACTCACGCGGCATGTGGAGGTTCCCAGGCTAGGGGGGTCTAATTGGAGATGTAGCCGCCAGCCTATACCAGAGCCACAGCAATGCGGGATCCAAGCCTCATCTGCGACCTACACCACAACTCATGGCAACGCTGGACCCTTAACCCACTGAGCAAGGCCAGGGATCGAACCCACAACCTCATGGTTCCTAGTTGGATTTGTTAACCGCTGCACCACAACAGGAACTCCTCTTAGAATAATCTTAAGGAAGAGCTTCTATAAATGATTGGGCATGTATTGTGTAAGAAACCAGTTAGAATTAATACTGACTTGACTGTACCATAGTTTTTCCACAGTAAAATACATATTTTCAGAAATACTGTCTTATATATGTTCACAGTAGCATTTGCAAGTTTTAACTTGATATTATGGTATATATCTTTATTACATTAGATTGTGATGGCCTTTTAGGGAAAATATAGAGTGTTAAATTAGCTTACATATCCAAGGGACCTTGAAATTACCTATACATGGCAAATTCATTTGTTATAATCTATTATTTCATTTTTGAGTGAAATGTTCATGTTCTGAATCTTCATTCTGAAAATTTCTCATAAGATGAAAAGCTGAAGTAGTTGCTTTAATTACTGCACAAATTATGTTTTAATCATTGTGAATTTTATCTTGCATGGTAATATGAAAGAGGACAAAGTAGATCATAGAATGACCAACATGGCACCATTCTTGTTAGACGTGGGCCAGAGGGGGCCCTGCTCTGGGCTCTCTGCCCTGTGGAAGCCCCTTACGATTCTCCCTATGTTGGCAAGGAGTCTCAGAGGAATTAATGGTTCTGCCCATTTCCTAGAACATACTCTGTGCACCTGAAACCCCATCCTCCCCCAGCCAATGCATTTGCCCCCCCAAACCGGTTCTAGGGCCTATTTAAATATATTTCCTGTGTTTGTCTTTATGAGGGAAGACCTCACTGCTATGGTATGATCCATCTAGCTTGAAGGCTTCCAAGGAGTGGCCATGTGTAGGGGATTTGTGACTAAAGCTTGCTGGTGTGGGCTGGCTGTCCCACTTCCTCAAGACAGACCACACCACTGTGCACCCTGAGCCTCAGGAATGTGTGCAGGGAATGTGTGGCTGGAGTTAGGTGGTGTTGGCTAGGTGTTCATCTCTCCAAAATTAGTCCACACCACAGATTTGCCCATCCCAGGCCTTAATAATTCTAAGACATGCCTCTGGCTAAGCATGGAGTTTGGTGTTGTGAGATGGATATCCACACAGATGTAGGCTTAGCCTTGTGGTACTGGATAGAGCTGAGGGTAAACCTGGCTCTTCCCACACCCTTCTGCTCTTGCACAGAACTGGAAGGAGTCCTTGACATCCAAATTCCATCAGGCCTTTCACCTAATTGTAAATATGCTTGTTAGGAAATAATAAATACTAATACAATAGTAAGTAGGAAGGCTACTTGTCATGGAAGAAGAATAGAACATTTTATTTAACACTCTGTTAAGTTGGTTTATAACTTTTAAATATTTAGACTTATGGCATTATTTCACCAGGCCCTGCAAATGGTAAGAATTAGCTTAGACAAACGTTTCAAATTTCGTATTCTGAGGCAATATTCACTTAAATTTCTAGTGTTTAAACTTGTCCCCCCCCCCTCATTTTTTCATATGGCCATACTGATCAGCCTAAGCAGAAATCAATGCTCAGGCAATCTGTTGATAATAAGACTTTCCTTTGGGATGAGAATTCACTGATGTTTCTTGGGCTGTGCATATTCTATGTATTTTTATAGATGCCATTCATTTTTATATTCATTCAATGAAGACTGATTGAGTGTCCAGTGCCCAAGGGCTTTGTTTCTTTCTTTAGCACAGAAAAGATTTTCAGAGTGCTGCCATTTCACAGTATTTAATTTCAATTTTACTAGAATAAAAAAATATAATCTGTGCTTCATAACAAAATATTTTTTTCCTAAGGGGTGAACATTTTGTTTGGTGACCAAGAAATTTCTCATTCAATCTTCTTTCTTAACTTTATTTTATTGAAAACTTTACTAATTTGGAAGAATAAGTTAATGATACTCTCTTCCAAAGAGTTTGTGGTGGGAAACAAAGTAGATAGATTGTTGTAAGAGAATGTAAATATCAAAATGTAATTGATATAGAAAATACTGAGAAATCACACAAAAGTAATAAAACTAATTAAAAGTATAGCTAGGTTGAAGGACACCAGACTAGACACAGATAAATTGTACTTCTGTGTCAGAGATGAATCTAAAAATGAAATTAAGAAAATAATTTATAGGTATCATTGAAAAGAATGCATTGCTTAGGATTGAGTTTAATAAAAGAAGTATAAGTATTGTGTGCTGAAAATTACAAAACATTGTTGAGAGACATTAAAGAAAACCTAAGTAGATGGAAATACATCCCATGTTCATGATTTGAAAGATCAAATATTAAGATGACACATTTCCTTTATTGACCTACAAATTCAATACAATCCCTATTAAAATTGCAGCTGCTTTCTTTCCTAAATTGGCAAATTCATCCAAAAATTCATATATATCAGTCCATGAGATGTAAATAGCCAAAACAATCATGAAGAAAATGAACAGATTTGGAAAACTCATATTTCCTGATTTAAAAATTTACTACAAATCTACAGTAATTAAGACAGTGTGGTATTGACATAGGGATAGAAGTTTGATAGAATAGATTTAAAAGTGAAGAACTATTTCTTCACACTGTAGTCAATTGATTTTTGGCAAGGGCTTAAAAAACATTCAGTTTGAAACAGTAGTCTTTTTAATAAATTGTGCTGAACAGCTGATATATCTACATGCAGCAGAGTGAAACTGGATCCCTACCTCACACCTTATACAGAAAGTTAGTTCAACATGATCAAAGTCCTAAATTTAAGACCTGAAATTATAAAACTATAGTTTCAGAATACTATTTTTGAATATAGGTTAGGCAGTGGTTTCTTACATATGATGCAAAAGTTAGGTAACAGAGGAGTTCCTGTTGTGCTGCAGTGGAAATGAATCTGACTAGTCTCTATGAGGATGTGGGTTCTATCCCTGGCCTTGCTCAGTAGGTTGGGGATCTGGTATTGCCGTGAGTTGTGGTGTAGGTCACAGATGTGGTTTGTATTCAGAGTTGCTGTGGCTGTGGTGCAGGCTGGAAGCTGTACCTCTGATTCGACCCCTATCCTGGGAACTTCCATATGCCACAAGCATGGCCCTAAAAAGCAAAAAAAAAAAAAAAAAAAAAAAGCAAAAAAAGAAAGGTGACAGAGAAAAATTGGACAACATCAAAATTAAACCTTTTGTGGTACAAGTGATACTATCAAGGAAGGGAAAAGAAAATACAGAATCAGAGAAAAAATTTGCAAATTTCTTGTGTGATAACAGTCTTGTATCCAAGAATGTAAAGAACTCTTACAACTCAATATGAAAAGAAAATCCAGTTTAAAATAGGCAATGGATTTGAGTAGACATTTCTTCATAGAATATATGCAAATTATCAGTAATCACATTAAAAGATACTTATATTTATTAACCATGCAAATCAAATTCAGAATGAGATACAAATTCATACACACAAGATGGCTAAATAATATAAACAATAACAAGTGTTGATGAAGGTGTGAAGAAATTAGAACCCTCATACATGGATGTTGGGGTTTTAATATGGTACAGTAACTTGGGAAAGCAGTTGGCGGCTCCCCAAAATGTTTAGCATATAGCTACTGTATGACTGAGTTAATTCCATCCCTAGGAATCTATTCAAGAGTACAGAAAACAAACATCCACACAAAAAATGGTACACAGATGCCCAAAATAGTATTACCTATTTTATCAAAAAGGTAGAAAAAAGCCTGAATTCCCATAAACTGATAAATGGGTAAACAAAATAAGGTCTATACATGTAGTAAATACTGTTTGGCTGTAAAAAACAATGAAGTACCGATTCATGAATGAACCTAAAAACATTATGCTAAGTGAAACAACAGAGGCACAGCAGGCTACCTAATGTATGAGTCCATTTATGGGGGAAGTTCAAATAGGCGAGTCTGTAGAGATGGGAGTCTATGGTTTATCATGGCAAGCTCTGCCATTTGTGAGACTTGAGGCAGTGAGCCTTCTCTGAGATTAAATTCAGGCTGAGTGGGACCCAGTCACTGGTCCCTTTCACTTTAGATCCAGGAAAGGAATTCATTTCTCGAGGTCTTGAGAAAGACAAGTCACCTGCTGCCTTGTTGATGAGGAGAGGCAGCAAGAGGCAGACTCAAAGAATCAAACTTCTCTCACGACATCCAAAGAAGAGCATCCAGAGGCAGGCCAGCACCACACTCTAGTGGTCAGAGGCCCTTCGTAAGATGAAACCAGTCTTTTATCAGCGATGCATGGGAATAACTAAAAAGAGGGATAGGAAGAAAAAATGGAAAGTAGAATGGATCCAAGAAGCTAAAACATCATCTTTAAGTGTGATAGAAATTTTATTTTTTTAGTATAGCTCCTAATTATTTGCCTTTGATATATTTTAGGAATTCTCCTCTTTATAGTTAGGTGAGTGAAGATGATTGTGATAAAGGGAAAAGGTTGGTAAATATTTTCTAAAGATTAGAAATCACCAAAAACACCAAAGCCTGTAAATTATATCCTAGCTAATTTCAAAACAATCCAACAAGGTAGGAGGTTTTATATGTATGTACACACACACACACAGACACCCCCGCAGAATCTCTTAATTTCTTTTGTATATTAGTGTCTTCATGGGATATTTTTTGCACATAGTATTTATCAGGACAGTGGTACTAAGGAAGGTGGGCTCCCAGTTTCTATTTATGCCATTAATAAATACTGTAAATGTGTTTAATAACTTTCTCAATTTGGTTCACATAAGTTTCTCTTATTGAAATATACAGATAAAAATTAACAATGGGATGAACAACAATAGAATAAGGACTATTTACTGTGATACTTGCAATTATTGGTCACTGGATAATTAGCCATTGAATACAATGTTACTTCTTCCTCATCAAGTGAGTATACACAGTAAGATACTAACATCTGCCAACTGAATGAATGTATCAGAGGAAGAGCAGGGTTAATGTGAAGTAGGTCATGCTCAGTTCTGTTGAAATACTTTATTATATTGACATGTTAGGAGATTTTTAACTAATAAATAATAGCTCACCATTGTTCAGTTTAGAAAAAGTTATTTTTAAACCAAAGGACTATCTGATGTCATTAGGCTTTGAAATATTTTGGAAATATATTAATTAATAATTAAGCACATCTGAATGTAGTATTTCTGTCAAATTAGTCAAAATGGTGAATAAACTCTGATTTAGATAGTTATCACTGTAAGCATAGGCTCCGAAAAAGGTCTTTTAACAATGCGGCTTGAACTGCTGATTTTAAATGTGTTGTTTTCTTTTTAGTAAAATGATGTATCCCAGGAAAATCTGGCAAGAGTACAGTCTCTCATTTTTCTCCCCTCTTGTAAACACGATCATATATGTTCTACTCATGCTCTAGAAATAAATGTATTTGAATATTAATATGAGAAAATCAGAAGTAAATTACTAATGACTGCCAGCAGCTCCCATTTAACATTAGTAATTTATTTAAAAACAAATATATTGAGTAAAAATACTGTCTGTGAGCTTATTTATTTACTTATTTTGTCTTTTTAGGGCCACACCCATGGAATATGGAGGTTCCCAGGCTAGGGGTCGAATCAGAGCTGTAGTTGCTGGCCTATATCACAGCCACAGCAATGCCAGATCTGAGCTGCATCTGCAACCTACATCACCACTCACATCAGTGCCGGATCCCCAACCCACTGAGTGAGGTCATGGATTAAATCTGCATCCTCATGGAAACTAGTCAGATTCATTTCCCCTGAGCTATGACGGGAACTCCTGTGAGCTTATTTTTTAATATTTCACCTGAAAAAGTTACAGTGAATGCTTCAGCCACCTTCCTAAAATGTATCCAGGATTACAGCTAAATGGCAACATATAATTATGGGATCATGTTTGGTTGTAAAACACTTAAGGTACCACTGAGTGATCACTAAACAATATGGCTGTTAAAAAAAAATGTTTTTGGAGTTCCTGTCATGCCTTACCATAATGAACCCAACTAGTATCCATGAGGATGCAGGTTTGATCCCTGACCTTGCTCAGTGGGTTAAGGATCTGGCATTGCTGTGACCTTGGTGTAGGTCGCAAATGTGGTTTGGATCTAGCATTGCTGTTACTCTGGCATAGGCTGGCAGCTGTAGCTCCAATTCAACCCCTAGCCTGGGAACTTCCATAGGCAGCCCTAAAAAGCAAAAAAAAAAAAAAAGGTTCATCCTCTCTTTTAGATGTTATTTCTCCTTTTTTTAGTCTTTTTAAACATATACATGAGATTAAAACCACTCTAGATTATTAAAATGTTGTATTTTGTGGAAATAAATGTGAATTAGAAGAAGTAGTGTTTTATTTGGAAATAAATATAAGGTTTCTCATGTAAAAACAACAATCTAAAAATCATTGTATTGAAAGCCACATACATTCTCTGAAGTTTTTGTATTAAAAACTAAGAGATATTCTTTAGAAAAAGTTATTCACACAGTCTGATGGGTAGGTCTGATTTTGAGTTTATACCTGATCATCTATTCTAATGAGTGCCAGGAGTAAAAAGAAAAAAATAAAAAATAAGATAAATATATGGTCCTGGCTTCAAGGAAGTCACAGTTTAATGGTGGAAAACAAGTGAAACATTATGAAATGATAAAAGTGCTACATTTGAAGCACAAAGTCCTAAGGGAGACCCCAGGTGCTGTCATCATGCAGAATGAGTCTTGGGGCTGGGCATCCACCCATGAGAGGGGGCAAGAGGGTTCAGGGGCTGAGGCCTGAGGACTTTGAAAGCACACAGGGCACTCTCAGTCTGCAGGGGAACAGAATGCCATGTGAGAGACAAGACTGGAATGTGGCCAGAGACGAGGAAAGTAATGTTGATTGATCGCCAGTGACAGGATGAAAATTAAGGATTTTGTCTTCAGGCAGTGAGAAGCAGGTACTTGTCAGTGTAGTGACCCTTATTCATCTGACAAAGAAAATCTGAATGCTCAATATTTTCATGGAATTAACACACTACAGGTACCACATTCCAGTAGAAAAGATAAATGTTGCTCAGATCTGTGTTAACAAGAGAGCCGCCATGGTTGGAAACAGTTGCGAAAGGGGTGGGAGTAAAGGCCAGGCATTTGAGCGGGAGGCTGCACTTGAGGGGCTGTAGAGATCATGTAGAATATTGAGGTCCAGCAGCAGCTAAGATCTGTGTTCTTGTTTTGGGGTATCTCGGAGGAACAGGCCTCAGAGTTCAGGTGAATCCATTTTTGGTTTCACATGTCTTAGAAATTTTTAGCGTGGATTTGTGGAGTCAGTTGAAGAAGTGCTTTAGAAATCAGGAAGGCTGTTTGGGTGCAATGTCTGAAAAGTGGAAGGTGGTCAGTGAAGATTTTATGCTGGATGAGATTATCCTGACGTGTGCTCGGCTCAGGTCACCTGACAGAAGTGATTTCATTCCAACAGAAGGGAGGAGAGAGTGTTAGCAGGTTGAAGTGTTAGCCTGCATTATAGACAGGTCTCAAGGAGTTTAGAAACAAGTTCAGGAAGGCAGTGAACCAGAGAGGCTGCAGGAAGAAGCTTCATACTGTATCCACATCCTGGCATCGTCTTCTCATAAATGACACAAGTAAACCTTGTATTTTTCCCTGTTGCCCCTGCCCTTCAGCCAATTGTTTTCATCCTGTAAGTGCTGCTGCTTACTTGCTTGCTCACAGCAAAGCCTGAGACTGTGTATTGCTTCCTTTTCCTTAAGCTATCATTCCAATTTATAGCAAATGTCTACTTTCAGAATAATCCAACCGAATTTTGGACCTTCACCTGGAACAACTTAGCCTTCATCAAACCCAGCTGGGGGAAAGAGGCTCAGACAAGATGGTGGAACCAGAATGATTCGAGTGCACCTCCTCATGAAAACACCAAAATTACAACTAACTGCTGAACAACCATCAACAAAATAGACTGACAGCTACCAAAAAAAAAAAAAAAAGGTATCCTACACCCAAATCCTACACTCCTACACTCAAGATGGTAGGAGGAGTGCTTTCACAATATAAGCAATCTCATAACTGGCAGGTGGGCAATGCACCTGGAAAAAAGTTGTATCACAGAGACTCCCCAAAGGAGTGAGAGTTCCAGACCCCACATGAGGTTCCCTGGACTGGGGTTCTGGCCCCTGGAGTATTAGGCATTGAAGGCCACCAGTGGGGCTTGAGTGCAAGGGCCCTCCAGGACTGGGGTAAACAGAGACTCTACCCTTGGAGGGCACACACAGCCTTTCATGTGAATTGGGTCTCTGGGCAAAGCAGGGACTCCATAAAAATCAGGGTCAGACCTACATGCAGGTCTTGGAGGGTCTTCTAGGAAAGCAGGGGGCAGCTGTGGCTCACTGTGGGGGCAGGACACTGGAGGCAGAGCTCCTGGAAATAATCATTGGTGTGAGTTCCCATGGAGGTGGCCTTTTGGGAAAAATCTGGCCCCACTTATCATGGCTGAGAAGCCCAGGCCAAACAACAAACATGGGAACAAAGCCCCACCCATCAACAAACAGGTACCCTAAAGTCCTCGTAGGCACACAGCCACCTCTAATCATACCCACAGCCAACCCCCACCCACCACAGGGACAAGACTCAGCTCTACCTACTAGTGAGCAGGCACCAGTCCCTCCCATCAGGAAGCCAGCAACAGGCCACTGTACCCACTTCACCCACAAGGGAGAAAATGACAGACACAAGAGAGGCTACAATCCTGTAGCCTGCAAAGAGAGACAACCCAGAAAGCTATACAAAATGAATTTAGAATGGAATAAAGAAAAAGGATGAAAAGAAATGTACAAAGTCTAAGAGAACTCTGGGACAACATTAAATGTACCAACATTTGCATTATAGGGGTGCCAGAAGGAAAAGAAAGGATAAGGGCTTGAGAAAATATTTGAAGAGAGAAGAGATAATAGCCAAAAAATCCCCTAAAATGGGAAAGGAATAACTCAGCCAAGACCAGGAACCACAGTGAATACCATGTAGAATCAACCCAAGGAGGAACAACAAATAATAAACTCACCAAAAGTAAAGATAAAGAGAATATGTTGAAAGCATCTAGGTAAAAGCTGATTTTTCAACAGAAACTCTGCAGGCCAAAACGGAGTGTCATGATGTATTTAAAGTTATGAAAGGAAAAATCCTACAACCAACAGTACTCCCAAGGCTCCCAAGACTCTCATTCTGATTTGAAGGAGAAATCAAATACAGGCAAACAAAAACTAAGAGAATGCAGCACCCCCAAACCAGCTTTACAGCAAATGCTAAAGGAACTTCTCTAGGCAGAAAATAAAAGACCTCAAGTAGAAGCAAGGGAGTTATAAATGAGAAGGCTTACCAGTAAAGGCAAATATAGCATAAAGGTAGGAAATTATCCCACACTCAAATATGATATCAAAACCAGCAACTGCAACAAGAAGAGGGTACAAATGCAGGATACTGAAAATGCTTTTGCAATGAAGAGACTAGCTTTGTGTGTGTGTGTGTGTGTGTGTGTGTGTGTGTGTGTGTCCCCAACAATCTGCAATTAATACACTCTAAAATAAGAAAAAGCAACACTAAATATAGTTATCAAACCACAAGAGAACAAAAGAAGACAAAACTAACAAAAACCCAAAACAAGTGAAAAATGGCAATAAGAACATAGGTATCAGTAATTACCTTAAAAGTAAAAGGACTAAATGCTCCAAACAAAAGTCATAAACCGGCTGAATAAATGCAACATCAAGACCCATATATATGCTGTCTACAGGAGACCCACTGCAGTTCTAACAAAACATACTAACTGAAAGTGAGAGGTTGGAAGAAGAAATTCTAAGCAAATGGAAATCAAATGAAAGCTGGAGTAGCAATACTCGTATCATAAAAAAATGACTTCAAAATAAAGAATTTTACAAGAGTCAAAGAAAGACATTACATAATGTACAAAAGATCAATCCAAGAAGATATTACAATTGTAAATATATATGTCCCTAACATAGGAACACCTCAATATATAGGGCAACTGCTAGCAGCCATAAAAGGAGAAATCAGAAAAACTCAATGCTAGTGGGGAACTTTGACACCCCACTTACATCATTGGAGAGATCATCCAGACAGGAAATCAACAAGGAAACACAGGCCTTAAAAGATGCATTAGATCACATGGACTTAATAGGTACTTATAGGACATTCCATCCAAAAGCAGCACAATACACATTCTTCTTAAGCTCACATGGAACCTTCTCTAGGTAAGATCATATTTGGGGCCACAAATCAAGCCTAGGTATATTTAAGACAATTGAAGTCATAGTCAAGCATATTTTGTGACCACAATATGAAAAGACGAAGTCAACTACAAGAAAAAAAACTGCAAAAAGCAGTTGGAGACTTAACAATATGTGGCTAAACAACCAATAAGGTACATAAGGAAATCAAACATTACTTAGAGACAAATGAAAACAAAACCATAGACCATCAAAAACCTATGGGACACAGCAAAAGCAGTTCTAAGAGGGAAGTTTATAGCAATAGAAGCTTACCACAGGAAATAAGAAAAATCTCAAATAAGCAACCTAACCTTATACCTAAGTCAAGTAGAGAAAGAACAAACAAAATACAAAGTTAATATAATGAGAGAAATCATAAATATCAGAGCAGAAATAAATGAAATAGAAACAGAAGGGAGTTTCTATTATGGCTCAGGGAGTTTAAAACTTGACTAGTATCCATGAGGATGTGGGCTTGATCCCTGGCTTTGCTCAGTTGGTTAAGGATCTGGCATTGCTGTGGTGTAGGTTGCAGATGTGACTTGAATCTCACCTTGCTGTGGCTGTGGCATAGTCCACAGCAGCATCTCTGAATTTGACCCCTAGCCTGAGAACTTCCACATGCTGCGGGTTCAGCCTTAAAAAGCAAAAAAGCAAAAAAAAAAAAAAAAAAAAAAAAAAAAGACAAAGAAAGAAAGGAAATAAGAGGAAAAAAGCAATGAAACTAAAAGCTGGTTCTTTGAAAAGATAGGCAAAATTTATAATCTTTTAGTCAGACACATCAAGAAAATAAGAGATGGTTCATATCAATAAAATGAGAAATGAAAAAGGAGAAGTTACAACAGACATCACAGAAATACAAAGGATCATAAGAGACTACTACAAGCAAATGATGCCAATAAAATGCACAACCTAAAGGAATGGCCAATATCTTAGAATGACACAAGCTTCCAAGAGTGAACGAGGAAGAAATTAATAAGATGAACAGACCCATCCCAAGTACTGATATTGAAACTGATTAAAAAACTTCCCATAAACTGTGCTGGGATAACTGGACGGCCACATGTAAATCAATGAAACTGGATCACACTCTCACATCATGCACAAAAATAAACTCAAAATGGCTAAAAGACTTAAATGTAAGATAAGACACCATCAAACTCCTAGAAGAGAACTTAGGCAAAACATTCTCTGACATGTTTTCTCAGGTCAATCTCCCAAGGCAACAGAAATAAAAGCAAAAATAAACCAATGGGACCTAATCAAACTGACAAGCTTTTACACAGCAAAGGAAACCATAAAAAAAAAAACTAAAAAAAAAAGGCAACTTACAGAATGGGAGAAAATGATGCAACTGACAAGGGCTTAATCTCTAAAATAAACAACCACCTTAACAACTCAATAGCAAAAACAAACAAAAAACCAACAACCCAATTGGAAAATGGGGAAAAGTCCTGAATAGACATTTCTCCAAAGAAGATATACAGATGGCCAACAGGCACATGAAAAAGTGCTCATCAACATCACTGATTATTAGAGAAATGCAAATCAAAACTATGAGAAATACACACCTATCAGAATGGGCATCATTAATAAGTCCACAAATAACAAATGCTGGAGAGCGTGTGGAGAAAAAGGCAACCCTCCTGCAATGTTGGTGGGAATGTGAATTGGTACAACTACTATGGAAAACAGTATGGAGGTACCTTAGAGAACTATATACAGAACTACCATATGACCCAGTAATCCCACTCTTGGCATCTATCCAGACAAAACTTTCCTTGAAAAAGACATATGCACCCATATGTTCATTGCAGCATTATTCACAATAACTAAGACATAGAAACAACCTAAATGTCCATCAACATATGATTGGATTAGGAAGATGTGATGTCTATACACAATGGAATACTACTCAGTTTTATAAAAAAAAAGAACAAAATAATGCCATTTGCAGCAACATAGGTGGAACTAGAGACTCTTATACTAAGTGAAGTATGTCAGAAAGAGAAAGATAAATACCATATGATATCACTTATATCTGGAATCTATATACAGCACAAATGAACTTTTCCACTGAAAAGAAAATCATAAACATGGAGAACTGGCTTGTGGTTGCCAAGGGTGAGGAGGAGGGAGTGGGATGGACTGGGAATTTGGCATTATTTTGGAATGGGTAGGCAGTCAGATCCTGCTGTATAGCACTGGGAACTATGTCTAGTCGCTTATGATGGAGCATGATAATGTGAGAAAAAGGAATGTATATATGTATGTGTGACTGGGTCACCTTGCTGTACAGTAGAAAATTGACAGAATACTGTAAGCCAGCTATAATGGAAAAAATATTTTAAAAAACCAAAAGTTAAAAAACTTCCCATAAACAAAAATCCCAGGCTTAACAAGCAAATTCTATCAAACATTTAGATAAGAGTTAACAGCTATCCTTCTGAAACTATTACAAAAAATCGAAGAGAAAGAAACACTCCCAAACAGATTCTGTGAAGCCACCATCACCCTGATACAAAAACTAGACAAAAACACTACAAAAATGAAAATTACAGGCCAATGTCTCTGATGAACATCGATCCAAAAATTCTCAAGAAGATGTTAGTAAATAGAATTCAACAATATATTAAATGGATCATACACCATGATATAGTGGGATTTATCCCAGGGATGCAAGGACTTTTCAATATCTGTAAAATAATGTGATGCCCCACATTAACAAATTGAGAAATAAACAAATAATCATCTCTATAGATGCAGAAAAAGCTTCTGACAAAATCCAACACCCATTTATAAAAACCCTCCAGAGGAGTTCCCACAGTGGGGACAGCTACAGCTCATTGGGTTAAGAACCCAACTTGTATCCATCAGGATGTGGGTTTGATCCCTGGCCTCACTCAGTAGATTAAGGTCAAGTGTTGGCACAAGCTGCAGTGTAGGTCAGGTTACAGATATGGCTTGGATCTGGTTCGATCCCTGGCATTGCTCATTGAGTTGTGGTATAGGTTGCAGACCAGCTCAGATCTGGTTTTTCTGTGGCTGTGGTGTAGGCTGGCGGCTACAGCTCTAATTCTACTCCTAGACTGGGAACATCTATATGCCACAGATGTGGCCCTAAAAAAAGAAAAGGAAAGGAAAAAACCCTCCAAAAAGTGATCATAGAAGGAAACTACCTCGGAGTTCCCATCATGGCTCAGTGGTTAACAAATCTGACTAGGAACCATGAGGTTGCGGGTTTGATCCCTGGCCTTGCTCAGTGGGTTAAGGACCCGGCGTTGCTGTGAGCTGTAGTGTAGGTGGCAGATGTGGCTTGGATGCTGTGTTACTGTGGCTCTCGTGTAGGCCGATAGTTATAGCTCTGATTAGACCCATAGCCTGGGAACCTCATACGCCACGGGAGCAGCTGTAGAGATGTTGAAAAGACAAAAAAAAAAAAAAAAAAAATTAAAAAAAGAAGGAATCTACCTCAACATAACAAAGGCCACATGTGCCAAACCCACAGCAAACATCAAAGAAGAAAAATAAATAAAAGGAATCCAAATTGGAACAGGCTTTTTGTTCTTACCACTTTTTGCAGAACATGACACTATTCATAGAAAATCCTAAAGATTCTGCCAGAAAACTGGTAGAGCTCATCAATGAATTTGGTAAAGTTACAGGATACAAAAATAATTTATAGAAATTGATTTCATTTCTATATAGTAAAAATGAAAGATCAGAAAGAGAAATTATGGAAACAAGTCCATTTACTTTAACATCACAAAGAATAAAATATCTTGGAATAAACCCACCTAAAGAGACAAAGTCCTAGAGTCTGAAAACTATAGGACACTGATGAAAGAAATGAAAGATGAAAAGACATGCTTTTGGATTGGAAGAATCAGTATTATCAAAATGACTCTACTACCCAAGGCAATCTACGGATTCAGTGCCATTCCTATCAAATTACCAATGTGATTTTTTCCTAAAATTAGAACAAAAAATTTAAATATTTGAGTGGAAACACAAAAGTCTCAATAGCCAAAGCAATATTGAAAATAAAAATGGAGCTGAAGGAATTATGACTGACTGCAGACTATACCCCAAAGCTTTAGTCATAAAAATAGAATGGTAGTGGCACAAAATTAGAAACATAGATGAATGGAACAGAATCGAGAGCCCCACAATAAGCTGAAACAATTTTCAACTATTTTACAACAAAGGCAAGAATATACAATGGAGAAAAGAAAGTCTCTTCAATAGGTGGTATTGGGAAATCTGTACTGCTACATGTGAAAAATATTAGAACACTTCTTAACATTGTACACAAAAATAAATTCAAAATGGATTAAATATTATAAGATTGGATACTATAAAACTCTTAGAAGAAATATAGGTACAACATGTGACACAAAATACAGCAATATTTTTTTCAGATCCACCTTCTAGAGTAATGGACATAAAAAACAAAAATAAATTGAACCTAATTAAACTTAAATATTTAGCACAGTAATGGAAACCATAAACAAAATGAAAAGACAACCCACAGAAGGGGAAAAAGTATTTGCAAATAAAGCAACTGACAAGGGATTCATCTCTAAAATACTATTCATTTAACTCAATATTAAAAACCCCCAATCAATCCAATTAGAAAATGGGAAAAAGAAACAAATAGAAATTTCTCCCAAGACCACATACAAATGCCAACACAGCTAATTCTTAGAGAAATGCAAACCAAAACTACTATGAGGTACCACCTTACACTAGCCAGAATGGCTTACATCAAAAACTCTACAAAGAGTTCCTGTTGTGGCTCAGGGATAACAAACCTGAGTAGTAACATGGGTTTGATCCTTGGCCTCTCTCAGTGGGTTGAGGTTCCAGCATTGCCATGAGCTGTGGTATAAGTCACAGACACAGCTTGGATCTGGTGTTGCTGTGGCTGTGGTATAGGCCAGTGGCTGCAGCTCTGATTGGACCCCTCACCTGGTAACTTCCATATGACATGGCCTCAAAAAGACAAAAAAAAAAAAAAAAAAGTCTGTAAACAATAAATACTGAAGAGTCTCCAGAAAAAAAGAAAACCCTCTCAGACTGTTTGTGGGACTTTAAATTGATACAACCACAATGGAAAACAGTACAGATGTTCATTATAAAACCAAATATAGAACTAAGATCTGATCCAGTAATCCCACTTCTGGGAATCTCTCTGGAGAAAACCATAATTCGAAAGGTTATGTGCACCCTAATATTCACTGCAGCACTATATATATATATATTATATATGTTATATTATATATATATATATAATATCTAAGACATGGAAGCAACCTAAATGTCCATTGACAAAGAAGTGTTACATATATACAATGAAATACTATTCAGCTATAAAAAGAATGAAATAAGGACACTTGCCTCAACATGAATGGACCTAGAGATTATCATACTAAGTGAAGTTAATCAGACAGTGAAAGACAAACCTCATGTGTTATCACATGTGGAACCAAAGAAAAAAAGGGATACAGATGAACTTATTTGCAGAGTAGAAACAGACTCACAGAATTTGAAAACAAACTTATGGTTACCAAAAGGTTAGGCTAGGGGTAAGGATGGCGTGGAGGGGTGGGCAGAGATTGATATATGTACTCTGTCGTATATAGAATGACTGGCCAATGGGGACCTGCTGTTGGGAACTCTCCCCAAGATTCTGTGTTAATATATATGGGAATTAAAAATCTGAAGAAGAATGGATGTGTGTATACATATAACTGAATCACTTTGTTATACAGCAGAAATTGTCACAACATTGTAATTTAACTTCAATAAAATTTTGAATCATGAAAAAAAAGCTAGGATGGTCTAATGTAACTGCCTTACACCTGGCCTCCCTGCCTCTGCTCTGGCCCTCCTAGGTAGGACTGCCAGAACACAAACCTGATCAAAATGCCATAAGACTCTCTCTTAGAAGAAAATAAATATTCTGTTCCGTAATGTATTGTCTCGCTGCATAACAGATTACTTCAGAGAATAACAGCATAAAATAACGAACATTTCTTCTCACAGTGGGTAAGAAATTTGGAAGAACCCAAGGGGGGTGGTTCTGGTCAGTGTCTCAGGATGTTATGGTCATCTGCAGGTCTAACCAGGGCTAAAGCATCTCCTCCAAGGTGGCCACTTACATGCTGTTAGCAAGAGCCCTCAGCTCCTCGCACATCCCCATAACAGAGCAGCTGACTTTTTCCAGACATGTGACCAAACTGCAGGCTGCTCTGACCTGATCTCAGAGGCCGCCTGCCATCACCTCTGCCATGTTGTACTCACTGAAGGTCTGTGACTACCAGGCCTTCAAGATAGGACCCCTCCTGCCCTTCCACCTCTTCACGTGCCATTTCTCCCATTTCCATCCACACCAGTCTCCCCACACTCCACTGAGGGCTTCTCATGTAAGGCACATTCTTTTCAGTCTCGGTTGCTTTGCACTTGCTATTCACACTCTCTTAGATATTCCTGAGGTTACTTGCTTACTGAATTACTGCATTCAGGTCTCTGATCAAGCATTGTCTTCTCAAAGAGGCCGTCTAATGGCACAGCCTTCTCACCATCTCCTATGACATTATCCTTTTTGTTTTTCTGAAAAACATTTATGTCCATGTAGATCATAGAATGATTTACTTATTCATTTACTTTCTGCCTCATTTGTCTGCAAGATTTAAGAGGCAGGGATTTTGTTTGTATGCTTCACCACAGGACATCCAGTTCTTGGGCTGGGGCCTGGCACACAGCAGGCTCTCAGTGGGTATCTGTTGAATGAAGGGGTGAGTGGGTGAGTTGTCCTGGGAAAGAGCCTAAGCTTTGGGATTCACATCCCTGTCCCATTATTTGTAGTCCTTGTCCCTGCAACCTGAGACATTAATCTTCAGGCCCCCTTTTGTATAGTGGAGTAATAATTGGGACTATCATATTAGGTTAATAAAAGGATTGACTGTCACAATGCATGTAAATCAGTTTGGAAATTCCTTGCCCAGAATACAGAGTTGGAGCAATAGGAAGAGTGGCCACAGAGTGAAGGGTTGCTCAGTACCTCCGTGGTGGTGGTCAGAGGGCCTCACTGTGGAGCTACAGCCCACAGGCAGGGTGGTGACCTAAGGTGTCTCTTCCACTTTCCTCTGGTGGGATTGTTGTTGCTCAGCAAGCAGAAATATGTGCCCTGCACTGTTTTTTGTGTGTGTGCATTTAACTAAGAACTAAAATCAAACACTGGATGCATTCAGACAAGGGTCCTGAACCCAGAGCACCGTGCATGGATATATTTGGAACAAATATCAATAAAATACTCTTCTTCCATTTAAAAGCTCTTGACTTGAAGTTTTAAGACTTTGTGCTTGGCAGTTAAGAAGGTTGGGGAAAAAAAACAAACCTACCCTCCTGCCTTTTGTGAAGTCCTACTGTATAACTTTAGATGACATTACTGTCCAAAAAGGTCAGCGTATTTTTTTTTTTTTTGGTCTTTTTGCCATTTCTTGGGCCGCTCCCACGACATATGGAGGTTCCCGGGCTAGGGGTCGAATCGGAGCCGTAGCCACCAGCCTACGCCAGAGCCACAGCAACACGGGATCCGAGCCGCTTCTGCAACCTACACCACAGCTCACAGCAACGCCGGATTGTCAACCCACTGAGCAAGGGCAGGGACCGAACCCACAACCTCATGGTTCCTAGTCGGATTTGTTAACCACTGAGCCAGGACGGGAACTCCCAGGTCAGTGTATTTTTGATGATGGTTTCGATATATTCATTCCACACCATGTTCTTGCTATTACTATGGCATTATTTCCCTGATTTCTTTTCCTTTTTCCT
Source organism: Sus scrofa (assembly GCF_054392235.1). Lineage (NCBI taxonomy): Eukaryota > Metazoa > Chordata > Mammalia > Artiodactyla > Suidae > Sus > Sus scrofa. The sequence continues at coordinate 36,362,987 of NC_139389.1, read as the reverse complement.
ATTATTTAAACTGATATGTTTGACATTTTTTAAACATATGCATAATGATATTAGTCTGGAAGAGGAAACACTGGAATCTAGGTCTGAATGTGCCCTCCATTGTTAACGATATCCCTAAAGACAAGGTGTAATCACGGAAACACAATAACTTTGTCATAATCTTCAGTTTTAATAATGGTAAAGAGTTTAATGAAGCCTCATGTCTGGTCCCCACATGCAGGTAGATAAGATGATAAGAGCTAATACTTATCATACGCTTATTATGTACCACGTACTGTTCTAAGTGAATTGAATAGCTTGACTCATTCAATCCTCACAAGAGCTTTATGGATATATTATAACTATTTTACAAGGGAACAATGTGACCCTAACAGTTTTAGTAAGCTGATTACACGAGCTAGCCCTTGTGTAAGAATTAGGATACTGCCTGGCACATAGAAAATGTTTATAAAGCAAGGGCCATCATCATTCCTGATTTGAAATGCTGCACAGCCAACAGGTGTTGTCAGGAAGGCTGTGGTCCTAAGAGTGACCACAGACTTCCTGTGATTTGATAAGATTCGGTTCCCATTTTGGTTGGCTTCATGGATTGTGGAGGAACAAAGTGACTGATCTGAGGCCACAGAGTTAAGATGTGGCCTTGTGTTAGGACTGACTGGAATCTACCCTGGGAAATAAGTGATGGGAGGGCACAGAGAGAAGCCCCTGGGAGTGGAGTTCTGTGGAGAGGGCCTGTGAGCTGAACCAGTGGTTGGATAATCAGCCGGGGAGAGGCAGTAGGGTGGTATCAGATAGTTTCACCTTTCCAATAGGTTCAAGGTACTAAAATGCCTTCATAGTCATTAAAATAACTGTCTCATGTTTTATCTTGTTGAAAAAAATGATGAAGTATTTTAAGGTCAAATTTAGCAGTTTCTATTTTAAACACTAAGATAATTACTTGTTAGGTAGTTAATATTATTTGCAAATTTTTACTACTGATTTACGGTCAATGGATCTGAAATTGTTCTTTCTGTCTTCAGTAGAAAGGGACATATTATTCTGTTTAAGAACAACTTCCCATCCCTTTTGTGCTTCTAGAATTAGACCAGTATCCACTAGACCTGCAGACCTTGCTTCTGAGAGCTCTGCTGTTCACATGTTTTCCTATCATCTTCATCACATATAAGGTTACCCTCTTATCATTTAAGAACTTGATTTTTGTATGAAATTGTTCAAATTTCATTTTCCTTTGAGAGATTAATTTCTTCTTCCTTGTTAGTCACTGGGCTAAATACAGGAGCCATGAAGATGACTAAAATAAACCTTCTCAGGGATTATTATCTAGAGGGAGATGAATATGAAGCCTTACGGTATTAAAACTGTGATAATTATTGCAGGGAAGTGGACAAAATGCTAATTCACATAATGTCATCATTTGGTGGAGGTACTTTACAAAAAAAACAAGGACTGAGACTAATTAACCTGCTTCAGATTATGTAGCTAGCAAGTGAGAACTATGTAGCTAGCAAGTGAGAACACCTTTTAGCACTCAAATTTAACTCCCAAAATTACAAACAGAACTTAAAGAAATCTTATATTAGTAATGATTGTTAGCTCAATAATTATTAATGTAGAATATTAATTAACTTTCTTTTTACAGCCACTCCTGTATCATAGAATACTAATCTCTGAAATTTCATGTGAGGATTCTAAAAAGAAGATGGAAATGATTCTACTATGTTACACTCTTTCATTTTATTAGCACTAATCTTTAAAGATTTGGTTCTGTATTCAAATACAAAGAGAAGAAAATATTTTTATTTAGAAACTTAAGTAGTATAACTTGAAGGTGGAACAAACAAGATAACATTTGCTCAGTTATATAAAGTGAATCTATGTTATTTATGCTCCATTTACGATAAGGAGTTCTAATCACCAGGCAGGTGAGCACCATTTGTATTATAGAGTCCCTTCTGAAAATTCCATAAATAAAAGGTTTTTTTTTTTTTTTACAACCTTTTATTGACTTTTGTATTTATTTATTTATTTATTTTGCTTTTTTTAGGGCTACACCTGCATCATATGGAGGTTCCCAGGCTAGGGGTCTAATTGGAGTTAGAACTGCCAGCCTATACCACAACCACAGCAATGCAGGATCTGAGCCGCTTCTGTGACCTACACCACAGTTCATGGCATCGCCAGATCCTTAACCTACTGAACGAGGCCAGGGATCAGACCTACAACCTAATGGTTCTTATTTGGATTCGTTTCCACTGTGCCACAGTGGGAACTCCGATGTTTGCTTAGGATGACCATGAACTTCAAAACAGTGCAAAACTTCCATCCTTTGCTGTTTTTATATTTAAAGGTCATTTACATTTTATTGAAAGTAACTTTCTTCCCTGATTCTGTGTTCTTTGCTTCAGTATATTTTACAATTAACATTGTATTTAATGTTCTTTTCTCTTGTATTGCATTGAAAATTATTTTCAAAGTCTACTTGATAATTAAATGTCTCTTGATTCTTTAAAATTTTCCTGGAAGTAGAGGTTATGTTTATGTATATTTTTGTATTCTAGAATTGTAAGTACCTAGAAGAACAAATATTTCACTCCCCTTGAAGAAGTTTAGGCATAGAAAGCTCTATGTATTTACTTGACTGACACTATTTTTTTAGTATCATTTAATATATACTTCTCACAAGATTGATTCTCTGGTTTCTTGGTTAAATAAATCATTGTATGTGGATATGATATAGAGTCACCAGAGTAAAATGCTAATTAATAATGACTAAAACAAACAAAAAGTTAAACAAGTAACAATTGCAAAACTGAAAAAAATGATCAGATGAATATTCCAAACACACACACACACACACACACACACACACACACACACACACACACACAGTCAACCTTTTATTGCTAGGACAGCTTATCTAAAGGGATGCCCTCTCTTCTGTTCCCGTCCAGAGTTGGGATATGATGCCTTACCTTAGGGACTTATCACAAGTCTGGTTTCTGTTGACTCTTCAACCTCAGTCATGTAAGTAAAGTTTCCCGTATTGATTCCTGGTTTTTACTCTTTCCTTTCTATATTTAATCCTCCACACATGAGGTAGATGGTAATCAGTAGTATTTGTTGAATTAATAAAAGAATGAAGTTATTCATCTCATTGATAAGCATGGTAGAATGACTGACTTTACATCAGAAAGTCCTTGAGTCATGCAAAGTATGTTCTCTTTGGAAAAACTAAGAAATAAGTAATGTATTTTAGAAAGATTACTTAAAATATGTAAATGGCTAATTTTAAATCTTATTTTAAGAGAAAAATTTATTTATATTGAATAACTGATTTCCCCATGGAATCAGATCACTGTAATTTCTGTTTATGTATGTTTAATTATGTGTCATTTACAGTAAAAATATTAGCCTCTGTAACATGCAGTTACAAAATATAACCACAATGATAAAACTTGTATAAGACATTAATATAGAGACACAGCCTAACACATCAATTTTATAGCTATTAATGATTCTAACAACTTAAACTGTATTTTGGAGCTCAGAAAAATACTCAAAAGAACAGTGTGGGAGGTCACTGCTTATATAACCAATACATCTAGTTTAAGAAGTATAAATTTTGATTGAAGAGAAAATCACATATGTTAAGAAAGTGACTTAAATATGAAGATATAAACTCATATTCAAATGGAATCCCTTTCACTGAAATTTTGATTGTTTCAGATGAGTTTAATCTAAACTCTAAACTATTTGTCATTTAATTTATGTTTGAGTCTACAAAATATATTAAACTATAAATGATAGGACAGATATATAAAATATTTTTTTAAAAATTTACTAGCAATATGAAAAGCCATGCTTGACATATAAGAATTATATAGTATGATCCCTCAGTGGAGCCAATGGAATTTTCTATCTATCTCTGGTGCTTTCTTAATCTAGGGACAAGTTTCTGACTTCCTCTTCTGGGAAATTGTGTCTTATGACTCTAGTTCAACCGATATTTGGTTCTTATATATTTAATAAAATAATAAGAAAATAATTATTAAAACAACCATGCTTTTGACAGTTTTCTAAGCACCTTGCTTTTACTAACTTAAGTAATCCTCACAACACACTGAGAGTTCTTTCCTAATATCCAAATGTGAAACTGAGGTAGAAAAACACTAAGATACAATATTTAAAATGAGGGAAAATGGAGTTCTTGCTATGGTGCAATGGGTAAATGATGCTGTTTGTCTCTGGGGAGCCTCTGGTTCAATCCCCAGCCCAGTGTTGTGGTTTACGGATCCAGCATTGTTGCATCCGTGGCATAGGTCACAGCTCTGGCATGGATTTGATCCCTGGCCCAAGAACCTCCATGTCATGGGTGTGGCTGAAAAAAAAAAAGAGGGAAAAGAAAGTAAGGAAATTAAAAGCAATGAAAGAAGACTATATCAGGAATAGAAAAGTGTTGTATAAGCAGTAGTTAAATTAGAAGAGCATGTAACACAAGCTGTCACAACTCAAGAATGAAATAGAATGTATTTCGTACATGAAGAATAGACTAGAAGTAAAATAAGGCTAAATTGAAAAAAGAACAGTAATAAAAATAGAGAAAAGAATTAATGGAGTTCCTGTTGTGGCTCAGTGGGTTACAAACCTGACTGGTATCCATGAGGATGCAGGTTCATTCCCTGACCTCACTCAGTGGGCATTGCCATGAGCTATGGCGTAGGTTGCTGATGTGGCTCATATCTTTCATTGCTGTGGCTGTGGTGTAGGCTGGCAGCTACACCTCTGCTTTGACCCCTAGCCTGGGAAATTCCATGTGCAGCAGGCACAGCCCTAAAAAGCAGAAAACAAAGGAATTAAGAACTTATAAAACAAGAATGTTAAAAAGTTTTGAGAGAAAATAATAAATACAGAACCCAGGCAAAGAAGGTCAAGATATGTATAACTGAAGTTTCTAGAATATGGAAACTAAAATGGAAGAAATGCTAAGAAAAAAAAATCCTCTAATTCAAGGAACTATTTCATAAAATAACTGTTACAATGTGACATGAAGTAAAAAGTATAACTGTCCCTGGGAGAGAGGGAGAGGAGGAGAGAGAAGAGGGTAGAAGAGAGAGACAGATTTTGAGACTGAGAGGTGCAAAGAGCAATACAAGACTCAATAGGCCAGAAGTAATTGCTGCAAAATAGCCACTTCCAGACAGTGGTTAGAATACAAGCTGGAGGATATAAGCTGCATATGACTGCCTCTGTCTGAGAGAAAGTCATCAAGAAAACTTATGGTATCCATTTTATTTCTCCTCTTCTTTTTCTGATTTATTTATCAGGGCCTTTATTTTTTCAAAGAACCAACTCTTAGTTCTATTATCTTTTCTATTGTCTTTTTATTCTCTATTTTATGTATTTCTGCCCTGATTTCTTTTACTAATTTTGGGCTTCCTTTGTCTTCTTTTTCTCTTTTCTTCGGGTATAAAGTAGATTGTTTATTTGAGGATTTTTCTACCTTTTTTTTTTTGAGGTAAACCTCTATTGCTTTGAACTTCCTTCTTTGTACCTCTTTGCTATGTTTTATAGATTTTTGTATGTCATCTTTTTCATTTTCATTTGACTCCAGGTAATTTTTAAAATTTCTGTTTTGATTTATTCATTGATTCAGTAGCTTTACAGTAGTATGTCATTCAGTCTCCACATCTTTGTCATCTTTCCAGTTTTCTTCGTGTAGTTGATTTATTTTCATAGGATTGTTATTGGAAAAGAAGGTTGATATGATTTCAGTCCTAAATTTATTGACACTTGTTTTGAATCTCAACATATGGTCTATCTTTGAGAAAGTTCCATGCACATTTGAGAAGAATGTGCATTCTGCTGCATTTGGATAGAATGTTCTATACAAATTTATCAAATCTGTGTGGTCTAATGTTTCATTTAAGGTCACTTTTTCCTTTTAGACTCTGTCTGGATGATGTATTTTTTGATCTAAGCAGAGTGTTAAATTTCCTTACTATTATTGTGTTGCTGTCAATTTCTCCCTTTAGGTCTGTTAACAATTGTTTATATATTTTGGTGCTCCTATTTTAGTATATGTGTTTAGCATTGTTACATCTTTGTTTTTTTTTTTTTTTTTTGTCTTTTTCTTTTTTTTTAGAGCCACACCTGAGGCATATGGAGATTTCCAGGCTAGGGGTAGAATCAGAGCTTTAGCCACTGGCCTACACCACAGCCACAGCAACTCAAGATCTGAGCCATGTCTGTGACCTACACCACAGCTCATGGCAATGCTGGATCCTTAACCCACTGAGCGAGGCCAGGGATTAAACCTGAGTTCTCATGGATACCAGTTAGATTCATTTCTGCTTAGCCACGACAAGAACTCCTCATTGTTATATCATCTTGATGAATCGTCTAGAGGTTAGGTTTTGTTAAGATTCTGGAATTTTGAAAGAATTCTGGAGATCTGTTGCACAGTAATGTGAATGTATTTATCAATACTACGCTGTACACTTAAAATGATTAAAATAGTAAATGATGTTATATGTTTTTTTACCATAATAAAGAGAATATCTTCTTACTCTAGCTTCCAGCTGACATAAACCAGTGGGTGAAGCTGTGTGAGGTGAATACAGGCATAACCATCATTGAATTATGTTGTAATCTCTTTATAGTCAACCCTATGGTGCACAGTGGTAATCACTAAAAATACCTTAATGAATGCTAAAATGAATTGTTGCGAAAAAATATATATAAACACTGAAAGAAAACAAAAAAATATTAAAAATTTTATAATTTAACATTTTTAGCAAAAAGTAAGCTTTCCTTTCCACCATATTGAATATGTTTTCACAATATATGGCAGCCAAGTTTAAAGAGAGACTGTATAATCAAGTATATAAAATGATTTAACACCTTTATACAATAACTGTTTGGTTATTTCTGGATGATAATGTACTTATTTTCATGAGAAAAATGCCATTTCATTTTTGTGAATACCTATATTGTCTAAACATTCCACACTGAGCAGACACTAATTATGAAGTAGAAAAATACTTCAAACTAAAAATTAAAAAGGGAAGGTGTGTATACATTGTTTTCCATGGTTTTAAAACCAGTTGAGTTTGGTATATACCATTCTTGGCTATATAGTTGAGAAATGCTGTTATTGATTTGTCAGATAGGTATTTAGATAGGTCAGGGAAGAGAAGGTAACTCCTTGAAACTATCAGAAATGCAAAATAAATATACAAATTTTTAAAGGAAAGTATAGAAAAGAACAGAAAAAGCAGTGAAAATGATATTTCAGCTCCATTTCTTGATGGAAAAATTGTTGAAGTTAATCATTGATTGATCAAATTGCAGATGTCTAAAATGCCTAGGTGGTTGTTTTAGCAAATAATGTCAGACATTTATTTCTGTGACACAGCGATGAGGAGAAGCCATTCATGTAGTAGATTGAGGATTGAATTGTTTCTTTAGTGTGTCCCCATAACAATTGCCTCAGTGAGCTAGAAAAATGGATACTAGGTGGGTGCGTGTACCCTAAAGGCAGTGAGCAGAAGTTCATTGTCATTCTCAGAGGATCTATGAATATTTTTTCTTGCAGTTGTCACAGTTCTGTATGTAATAATTATATCAGGGATTCAGAGACTTGAGTAGAGAGTGTTTCTTGGTTTACAAAAACATTTAAAATGACTTGTTAATACTCTGGAGTAGAAAACTAAAAATCCATTATACAATGTAGAAATTTTAGTCATGTTGCATATAATTTATTTTGAAACAGCCCTATTTATTTGAAGATAATTGTGTTTAGGGAAATTATAACATATGGCTGAAAAAGTTATTGTAAATGACTTAGTACAAACTATGCGGTGTAGCATTCATTCAGGCATTATCTGGGTGAGAAATTCCATCTTAGTAAGATTTTTTGAAAAAATTCCACATGGGCCAAATAAATAGTATATTGAAAGATTACACCTCTACTTTTACAGGGGATTTCATGTGAAATCATTTTTGAAAAGATGGTAATTAAAAATAAAGTAACAAATGCAAACTGTTAGATGTAATATGGTATTCTTTTACCTCCAGAAGTAGTCAGAACTTTAAGAAAATAATTGTTTAAAAATGCAATATAAATTAGTATAATTTAAGAATTTATAAGAAATTATGTATACTTAATAGCATAGGTGGACCTAGAGGGTATTAGGCTACATGAAATGAGTCAGAGAAAGGCAAATACTATATGATTTCACTTATATGTGAAATTAAAAAAAAAGAACAAACAAAACAGAGATAGACTCACAGAAACAGAGAACAATCTGGTGTTTGCCAGAGGGGAGGGTGACGGTGTGATGGGCCAAACAGGCAAAGGATTAAAAGGTACAAAATTCCATTTATAAAATAAATCACAGGGATGTAATGTACAATGTAGCGGATATAGTTAGTAATATTGTAGTATCATTGTATGATGATGGATGGTAACTAGGCATGTAATGGTGATCACTTTGTAATGTATCAAAGTATCAAACCGCTATGTCGTATACCTGAAACTAATAGCATATTTTAAGTCATTATAAACTTCAGTTAAAATTTATAATGAAGGACTCATTTTTTGAGAAAAAAAGTAACTACCATCTTTTCTTTACTCCAAAATAACAGAAACAGAATGTTCTTGTTCCATCTCTAACAAATCTAAAAAAAACCCTGTCATTTTCATATCTTAATTTAGGTAGTGCTTTGAAATAGTACAGTTGACCAACAGCAAGGAGGGAAGATGTATTTACAGGTAGTTTTATGGTAATAATAATTGTGAAATGTGCATCGAAGAAATAAAGGAAATTGTTTTTCAAGGTTTTTCCAAAACACTGATTTTACATAATAATCTCCATGAGATGACTCTAGCTTCTGTTTTTTCTTACTGTTTCATTCCTCCCTTTTATCTAGTTATTTATTTAGTCTTTTTAGGGCTGCAGCATATGTAGGGTCCCAGGCTAGGGGTCGAATTGAAGCTTCAGCTGCCGGCCTACGCCACAACCACAGCAATGCCAGATCTGACCTATACTGCAGCTTATGGCAACACCAGATCCTTAATCCACTGTGGAGGCCAGGGATCAAACCTTCATCCTCATGGATACTAGTCAGATTCATTTTCACTGAGCCATGATGGGAACTCCTTCATTCCTCCCTTTAGACCAAGTCAGTATCACCTCTTAGCCATACAAACACAAGCTGCTTTTGCTGGATTACCTGCTCTCTGCTGTAACTGGTTTTACATGTGACACCTGTGTCATCTTTACAAATAAAAGTCAACATGGCTGCCATGTTGCCATGAGAAAGGCAAATACTATATGATTTCACTTATATGTGAAATTAAAAAAAAAGAACAAACAAAACAGAGATAGACTCACAGAAACAGAGAACAATCTGGTGTTTGCCAGAGGGGAGGGTGACGGTGTGATGGGCCAAACAGGCAAAGGATTAAAAGGTACAAAATTCCATTTATAAAATAAATCACAGGGATGTAACATTGGCCTCAACATTGGCTGAGCCATGATGGGAACTCCTTCATTCCTCCCTTTAGACCAAGTCAGTATCACCTCTTAGCCATACAAACACAAGCTGCTTTTGCTGGATTACTTGCTCTCTGCTGTAACTGGTTTTACATGTGACACCTGTGTCATCTTTACAAATAAAAGTCAACATGGCTGCCTCCCCAACCAGAATCACCCAGTGGCTTGTCAGTACACCAACTCTAAAAAGCAGATAATGTCTGCTCTTATGCAGCTCTTATGCAGCCTGTCCTCTGACCGCCTATGAAAGGCTCTTCTTTACGTTCACTGTGCTGCAACCACACAGGCCTTCTTGGCCCTTGCTCTTTCCAGAGTGAGTGAAGCTGTTTCTCCATCAGACTGTAAAACTTGATTTCTTGATGGTCTCATGTCTTTCTCTTTCTCATTATTCTGGATTCCACTCAAACGATACCTTATAAATCTGAGGTAGCAGCCCTACTCCTGACTCTTCTCTCCTTTATGTTTGTAGTACTATGTTGTATTTATTCTTTATTCCTACACATAAATATACATGTGCACATATATTTATGCTCTCATTGTTCAGTTTCCCTGTCAGAACATACATTTCATAGAAGCAGATATGTTTTCTTGTTTTCTATTCCATTTGCAGTGCCCATACTAGAGGTTCAAACATCTTTGTGGAATAAATTAATTTTAAAAAGAAAGAATGGATAAATAGTATGCATTTGCTTAAAAAATATGCATTTGGGGAAAATTAGTAGTTCCTCTTAAGCCTCTGGTCAGAGAATTTCATGTCAATGAAGTGAATGACAGTATTTACAGATCTAATCCTTTATATGATTTTTTTCTGTCATATTTATTGCATTTAAGTTTGGCTGGAATATAAAATGGCATACTGTTTATCTTTACTACCCTATTTTAGGTAATGGATAATTACTATTTTCAGTTATTTTTCTTAGGAATGATTCTGAGTAAAAATAAACCAGGTAACCTTAAGATTTATTTGTTCTAGGCATAGCTCCTTGGAAAATTATGTTTGCTTAGATATTTGAAATAGTTAAAGGATATATTCTTTCTCAAATTTTGTTTGAAGATCTTAAAATTAATTAAGTGCATCATTTGTTCACAGAAGACAGTCATATCTTCAATCATTGCTTTTTAGTTTTAGTTGACCAAGATCATCTTACGGATAGTAGCAGCTTTGACATGGCTTTTAACCAAGGCACTGTTTCAGTTCTTTTATCAAGATTATTCAAAATCTTAAGAAGGGGCGTGATAAAAACGAGCAGCATATTTATGATGACTTCTCATTTCATTTACTGTTTTTTCTTGTGATTTTTTTTTCAGAAATTGAAAAATTTCAAGGTTCCGATGGAAAAAAGGAAGATGAAGAAAAGAAATACCTTGATGTCATCAGCAACAAAAACATAAAGCTCTCAGAAAGGGTTTTGATTCCTGTCAAACAGTATCCAAAGGTACTGTGGTGTATGCTCTCTTCTTACAGAACTAGGGAAAAATGGATAAAAATAAGATTTGGTATTTTATTTATTGCTTTTAAAGAAATAGATAACGCTTCCTTATATTAACATATATACGTATATAATGCTACAGAGAAGAAGATAAACCCTTGGAAAGAAGGTACAGTGATGAGAGTAATTTTCAACTGAAGCCTATAGCATTTTTATTCTATGAATGTGGGAAGCATAACTAGACATTTTAATCATGTATTTAATGTGTAAATAGTTCAACAATTTCAGTGTCCAAATATGCACACTCAGTAATGTTTTAGGTCATGTTAAAATGAATATTCTTATTACAAAAGGGAGTAGAATTAATGCTACTAAATATATAGCATTAGCCCACCAGCAGAGAATTGGTATGTTCAGGAAGGCATTGTGTCTTTACTAGACCCTTGGAATGTAACCTCTCATCTTCTACATGCGAGTTTCATTTATCAAATGATTATGATATTGTGCTCTTGGAAGAACTTTTTCACTAGGCATTTTGTCATTATATTGTATTTTAATCACCAGAATCATGATTATAAACTGTAGCATTCGATGACATGGTTCCATTGGTTATATTCAGAGATTTCAATGATTAGAAATAATTTTATTTTTCAAATAAATTGTGTAAGCAAAATAAAGGAAACTCAAGGATTTAAGCTGGTAATTAGCTTTCAGAAGAGTGCATCTGAAGCATGGACCATGTAATTATCCTAATAATAGAGATTACAGAAATAAATGCTGTGGTTTACCAATTGTCTTCTAGTATAAATTTTAGTAAATGTAATTAAGAAGGTTGTGTTTATAATTATTTCAAACAGGATAAACTATTACAGCCCAGCAAACCATAAAATTCAGCTTGCAGATGAGGTTTTTGGGTGGGCATGCAAGTTTTTGGTCTTATGTTTATTTCAAACAAGAAATAATAGCAAGGTATGTGCATTCAATAGATATTTGTTTTTAAGTTTTATTAGAGTTACTTGACAGTTGTTTTTATGATTATTAAATTGGGCTATCATAGAAATGTACATAGAAAAGTTTTACATAGTAATGAAATACGGTAGAAATATGTTGGGGTATTAAGAAAAATGTCTTTAAGGATCTTGATTAATTAACCTGTTAGAGTCTAGATGGGTACAAGATTCTTTCAATCATATACTTAAATATCACATATTTGACTATTACATAACTTGGTACTGTTTCTCAGAACACTAGTCTGTTCTCTGGATGTGGGAAAGTCAATAGCAGACTCTGTCTGCTTCTCAGTAAAACCCAGCTGTGTTTCTGACTGGATTATGTTGTCAAAGGTGTGGAAGGGATTTCAAATCCTGATGGCTTTTCAAGTGATTCTGAGTGATTTTATGCTGAATATTGCAACAGTGTACATTTGGTGAGTAATGATGAATACTGAGACAAGAATATTTTAAGGTGCCTAACTTTTGTGTGAAAATTAACTTCATAATTTACAGGAGGATTTTTGAACACCACCACCACTTATTCACACCGAAATAGACCGTATCTTACTCACAAATTACTATACCTTCTTGAATTTTTAGAATCACAGATTGCTTAAGCTGAGACCAATCTTGGAAATTACAGAATAAATAAAACTTTTATTTTATAGATGTGGTAACTGAGAGATCATAATTCATAATTGCACAAAGATATATCTTGGTTACAGATGGAATACTTAAAGAGGTTACTGTTATTTTAAATTCTTCATTTTTTTGCGAGCTATTACATTTTTGACTTGACTGATAATGCTCACATTTTGGATTTTTCATATAAAGTGTGGAACAGTGTGAAAAATGATAGCTTCTAATGATTAATAGTTTTATGGAATATTATCAAATAACAGTTTATGGCTCATAAAAAATGTACCATTTTTAATTGATGAATATAATGCCAAACCATGCTGATTTATGTATTAAAGCAACGAGCACTTCATGCATCTAATTATTGCGCATAAGAGAACTCTTAGAGCCTTTTACAGGAAGAGTTCCGAGAAACAGAATCATTCATCAAGTTGACCTACATTTGTTTTTATACCAAAACAATTAAAATCAATCTTTTGAAAATGATATTTTATTTCAGCAGTGGTGATGCTCTCTTGCTCATTGTTCCCCATTCTCACGAAAATAATTTGTGGGGTTGATATAGGCTGTGAGCACTAAGCCTAAGCTGTGTCTGACATGCGTGTGTGAGCTGTGGAACATGTAGGTTGTTGGTCATGGAAACTTCTGTGCAGGACACAATGGTATTTATGGACTCAAGGGTTAGTCTGTCTGTCTGTTTTTGGCCACACCCACAGCATATGGAAGTTCTCTGGCAGGAGATCAAACCAGTGTGGCAAGCTGCCTCCTACACCACAGCTCTGGCAGTGCTAGATCCTGAACCCACTGCACTGGGCCAGGGATAGAACCCGTGTCTCCATGGTGACCTGGGCTGCTACAGAGACAACACTGTGGCCTGAACCTGCTGTGCCACAAGGGAACTCCAAGGGTTAGTCTTTTAAAATAACAAGTGACTTATCCTTTGGGGATGTGTGGGGGAAGATCTGCTTTTCTCTCTGAACCATCTCTCCCTGGATGCTGCTGCTGGAATTGGTAATTGGCATGGTGTTGGCACCATCCTCTACTGTGGGGCATGATGCATAGCTGTGGGCATGCTCCAGGAAATGACCTTATCCTGATTCTACTACTTGACCTTTTTTGGATAGAATCCATTTCATTTAGTCTCTAATTTCAAGTTAATTTGCCGACTTAACTGAGTAATTCAAGGAATTGAAAGAAGTTTAAGATTTTAAGTGATAGTAAATATAGGAATGCTGTTCAAGCACATTAAGAATGATTAATCTACCTTTAGGGCTTTGTGGTCAATCATTAATTTGGAGAAAATATGCCATAATACTAAATTATTTTAATAGGCAGCTTTTCTTGTTTGTTTTCAGTGTTTTTCTTTGGAACAAGATTAGTAAATAGACTTTGCACATCTATGGTTTTACATTTGCAAATGTTTTAGAATCAGAACAGTTATTTCTTGCTAGTCAGGTCTCCAAGGAGGCAGCGTGTGACAGTATGTTCCTCCATAATCCTAAGAGGTTGACACGGAAAACTCACCATCCTTTAATTAGTCCTTTTTCCCCTGAATCTACAGACACGGTATTCTGTAGTCCAGTGTACTTTGACTTTTTTCAAATTTTGGTATTTCCAACTCCTATGCATATTATAATCAAAATTATTTTACCGCTATACCAGGCAAGCAGTGGTTCTAACTCATGTCTTTATAAACTGTAAACTTTGTACCCATGTAAATGTGGTCATGGCTTTTTATATTGAATTGTTTATGGTGTTGGAAATATGTGTATTGTGTTTAGTTGCTTTTAAAAATGTTTTCAAAGATTGCATTATGATTTAGCAAAGCTACTACATATATAGAAAAAGAAGATAATTCCTTGGTCCTCAAAAAGTAGGTGCTTTTCAGGCCTAAGAAACAAAGACACATGTAATAAGGACTCTGTATTCCATTTTGTTCTGCCAGACTTGTGGAAAGAAACCACAAGCCTGGGCCCAGGGAGGAGTGTGGAGGGGAGGGAGGGCAGGAAGGGGCAGCCTCCACCTGCAGGAGGCCAGCCTGTTGCTACTGGACCTATTTGTCCACCTGGGAAATTCAGCCTCTCAGTGTCCTTTTGATGTTGCCTTCAGAATCCTCTGAAATACATCAGACATTTTCTTCAATTAAATTTGCCCCAAGGCCCACTTTTTATTTCTCAACTCAAGTTACTGCCAACTTTTTAAAGCAATAAATCGCCAGGAGTGTAAATCGGCCCCAAATTTGGCCCCTTTTAAGATCAAACGCAGGCGTGTTCCCCTGTGTTGCTTTTGAAATCAATTCCTTATGTAGATTAATGCAGAAAATTAAAGTTCCATAATATGCTCAAAAGCTCCACACTTGCTCTCTGTTTCGTCTTCGTCTGCTTGGCCCCAGAGAGAAGGGCCCCCTGTGCCTGGTTGGGAGCAGACTCCGCAGCCTGGCATGCGTCCTCCGCAAAGCTCATTTTCTTCTTTATCCTTCAAAAGATGAAAACACAAATCCAAACCCTTCATGGGTATTATTTTTTCTAACTTGGTAAGTAATTATCAGAGCATTTAAGAATGGTTAATAGAAACCCGGGGTGACTAACTGTGGAAGCTGTGACCACATTTCAAAGCCAGTATCACCACTTACAATTTTGGAAACACCTCTCTCTTTTTCTAAGCAATGTGATTTTCTAAAAGCCACTCTGTCCTATGTCTGCTTGCTTTAGCCTGATCGTGATACAGGCTCAAACACATTCTTAAAAAAAAAGAGTCTAGTTTTCTTACCTTCCTTCCCCACATTTTATGATTTTGACATCCTTTTTCAACATCTTCATGGTTGTCCATTTGCTGTTCTTTGTGTTTATCATCACTTTTACAATAGGGTTTTTTTGTTTGTTTGTTTGTTTTTTCTTTTTAGATCTGCATACTGGCTTATTTAAGTAATTGCTTTCCAATTGTGACTTCCTGCATCCTATTTCTTCTTACTTCTTTTTTATTTAGAGAAGCCCTTTCAGTATTTCTTTTAGAATGTGTTTAATATTGCTGTACTTTTTGACTTTTTGTTTGTTGGAGAAATTCTTTATTTCTCCCTCTGTTGCAGATGATTTTCTTGCTGGGTAGAATATTCTAGGCTGCAAATGTTTCCCTTTTAAAACTTTGGACTGTAGTGTTTCTATAGAGAAATCAGCTGATAACCTTATGGAGTTCCCTTATAATTACCGCTTTGCTTTTCTCTTGCTACTTTTAGAATCCTCTCTTTAACTTTTGCCATTTTTATTATAATGTGTCTTGGTGTAGGCTTATTTGGGTTCAACTTGTTTGGGGCCTTCTGGGCTTCTTGTATCTTGATACCTATTTCATTTAGATTTGGAAAGTTTTCAGATATAATTTCTTCAAATATATTTTCAATCCCCTTTTCTTCTTCTCCTTCTGGAATCCCTACTATGTGTAAATTGGTCCACTTTACATTATCCCATACATCTCCTATATTACTTTCATGTTTTTTCATTTGGTTTTCTGTCTGCTGTCCTGATTGGGTGATTTCCATTATTCTATCTCCCAAGTCACTAATTCGTTCCTCTGCATTATTCATTCTGCTCTCTAGTGCCTTAACTCAGTTTGCACCTCTGTGAAAGAATTTTAAAATTTTTCTTGTCTCCTCTTTATATTTTGTACTTCCTTTCTAAAGTAATCTGCGCTACTGTTCCTGTCCACTCTTAATTCCTTCATAGTCACCCTTAAGTCCTTCAGCATTTTCACTATCTAATTTTTGAACTCAATGTCTATTAGACTACAGAGGTCTGTTTCATTTTTTTGCTGTTCCAGGTGAGTTCTCCTGTTCTTTTAACCGGGAATGGTTCCTGAGCTTCTTCATTTAGCTTATGTTTTCCTTTTCTGTGAGTTTAGAGAAACACAACTCTTGTAGTCTTGGAGTGCTATTTCTATACAAGAGTGTCCCTTTGTATTTTGTGGTGGGTTAGTATTTATTTTTGGTGTGGGAGTTTGGATATTTGCTGTCTCTTTATTCAGGGTGAGCAGGCTGTTATCCCCTTAACAGGGTGCTGAGTGTGTTTCCAGGGAGAAGGAGGCAATGGGCAGGGCTAGTAGTCAGTGCCTGATTGCTGGGCTCTTGATAGTAGCAAAGACGCCAGCTTTGATGATGAAGATTCCCCCAAGAAAGAACAATGCATGTCTGCCCCAATCCTGATTCCTATCTGAAAACATGTTTTTCTCCTTTTTACTGTAAAACTCCCTGCTCTTCTTCCCAATGGAGGGCACAGTCTTTAAGACATTACTGCTGTGGCTTCCTTTGCCTGGCAAAGCAACAATAGCCATCTTTTTCTCCTTCACCCAAAATTCCATGTTTCTGTTTGGCACTGGTGAACAGAGGCTGAGTTTTAGCAACAATTATAATACTAAGTTAGGACCTGGCTATAACCAACTTCTGTGAAAGAAATTTAGGTTCATGTAGAAAAATTGTGAGTGGCTTTTACTTACTATTTCAAATTTGGTAATTGCTAAAAGAAATTTTTGTAACACATTTAGATTCTACCATTTTATAAGTAGTTTCCTTTAAAATGTGGATTTTGGAGTTCTCATCAGAGTGCAGCAGAAATGAATTTGACTAGAACCACGAGGTTGGGGGTTCAATCCCCGGCCTCGCTCAGTGGGTTAAGGATCCAGCGTTGCTGTGAGCTGTGGTGTAGGTCATAGATGCTGCTCGGATCTGGTGTTTCTATGGCTGTGGAGTAGGCTGGCAGCTACAGCTCCAGTTAGACCCCTAGCCTGGGAACTTCCATGTGCCACCAGTGAGGCCCTAGAAAGACCAAAGACAAAAGTAAAATAAAATAAATAAAATAAAATAAATAAAATAAAATAAAATGAATCTCACAGGTATATTATAAAAGTAAAACACAGCAATTCAATTATGAATATCGATAGAAAAACTTTAAACATATTACCAAATGTTGTGTATCTGTATTCATAGCACCACTATTCATAATATCTAAAAGACAGAAGGAACCTAAGTATGTTCAGCTGGTCAATGCATACACAAAATATTGCATATACACCTTTAAAAACAGTTAAGTTTGTGTACATGTTACAACATGGATGAATATTGGGAACATCATTTAATAGGGAGAATAAGTCAGATATAAAAGGATAAATGTTATATGAGTCCACTTATGGTACTTAGAATAAGCAAACCCATATATACAAAAAGTGGAATTGAAGTTACCAGAGGCTGTGGAACAGGGTCATTGTGGAGTTATTATTTAATTGCTATAGAGTTTCTCTTTAGAATAATGAAAAATTCTGGAAATGAACACATTGTGTTTAATTCCACTGAACTCCACATTTAAAATAGTTAAAATGGTAAATTTTACTTAGTATATATATTATTGCAATAAAAAGGTTATAAAATATTACCAAATGAATTTCAATAGCACATTACAAGCAAAATAAATTACACCCAGACGTAGTTTTATTACAGGAATGCAAGACTGGTTTAGTACTTAAAATTTTTTTTTAAAAAACCACTGAATTTTAGGCTCAAATCAGACATTGGGTAACATAAATCTTCTATTTTTCATGAAATGAACATGGACACATGTATTAAGTATATTATTTATAACCAGTGGGAGGAAATTGTTTATTTAATAAGTGGACACAAAAACTAATAGAACTGATAAATGAATTCAGATAAGTAGCAGGATACAAGATTAAGTTTTAGAAATTGATTGCATTTCTGTATACTAACAATCAAATATTAGAAATATACTGTAGAAAAAAAATTTCTTTTAAAATCACATCCAAAAAAATAAGTACATAGAAATAAACCTGACCAAGGAGGTGAAACCTAAGACTTATATGCTAACATCTATTAGACATTAATAAAGAGAACTGAAGATGATTCAAATAAGTAGAAAGATATCCCATGCTCTTGGATTAAAAGAATGAATATTATTAAAATAGCCACATTATTCAGAACAATCTACAGATTTGATGTGATCCCTATCAAGTTATCCAAGGCATTTTTCACAGAACTGGTATAGATAATCCTAATATTGATACAGAGCCATAAAATGACCAGAATTGCCAAAACAATCATGAAGGAAAAAAAACAAAACAGGGGACATAACTCTCCCAGATTTCAGACAATACTACAAAGCTATAGTGATCCAAACATTGTGGCACTGGTACAAAAACAGATATATGGACCAGTGGAACAGAATAGAGAGAACGAAAATCGATCCAGACAACTGTGGTCAGTTGATCTTTAAGAAAGGAGGCAGGAATATGAAATGGGAAAAAAACAGTCTCATTTAGCAAGTGGTGGTGGGAAAGTTACAGTCACATGCAAAGAAATGAAATAGAATACACCCTCACACCATAGACAAAAATAAACTCGAAATGGCCTTAAGCTTTAAACCTAAGACATGATACTGTAAAGCTCCTGGAAGAGAACATAAGCAAAACATTCTCTGATATAAATCATACCAAAGTTTTCTTAGGTCAATCTTCCAAGGCAATAGAAATGAAAACAAAAATAAACAAATGGGACCTAATCAAATGTACCAGCTTCTATACAGCAAAGGAAACAATAAACAAAAACAAAACACAAGCTTTGTACTGAAAGAAAGTATTTGAAATGATGAAACAGACAAGAACTTGATTTTCAAAATATACAAATAGCTCATATACTGCAACAACAACAACAAAAACACAATTGAAAAATGGGCAGAAGCCCTAATTAGACATTTCTCCAAAGAAGACATGCAGATGGCCAACAGGCACATGAAAAGATGTTCAGTGTCACTAAGTATTAGAGAAATGCAAGTCAAAACTACAATGAGGTACCAATTCACTCTGGTAAGAATGGTTATCATTAAAAAGTCTATAAACAGCAAATGCTGGAAAGGGTGTAGAGAAAAGGGAACCCCCTTATACTGTTGGTGGGAATGTAATTTGGGGCAATGACTATGGAAAAAATTTTGAAAGTTCCTCAAAAAACTAAAAACATAATTACTCTATGATCCTGCATTCCCACTCCTGGGCATATATCTGGATAAAACTATAATTCAAAAAGATACATTCACCTCTATGTTTATAGCAGCACTATTCCAAGACATGGAAACAGCCTAAAAGTCTATTGATTGATGAGTGGATTAAGGAGAGAGAGAGAGAGAGAGAGAGAGAGAGAGTGTGTGTGTGTGTGTGTGTGTGTTTCCATACATACAATGAAAAACTAGTCATCCAGGAAAAGAATGAAATAATGCCATTTGTGGCAACATGAATGGACCTAGAGATTACCATACTAAGTGAAGGAAGTCAGAGAGAGTAAAACAAATACCATATGACAAAACTTGTATGTAGAATCTAAAATACAACACAAATGACCATATCTACAAAACAGACATAGAGAACAGACTTGCGGTTGCTAAGGGGGAGAGAGGTGGGAGAGAGGGAGGTTGGGAGTTTGGAATTAGCAGATGTAAACTCTCTTATATAGGATAAACAAGATTCTACTGTATAAACAAGATCCTACTGTATAGCACAGGGAAGTGTTTTCAAATCCTGTGATAAATCATAATGGAAAAGCATGTAATAAAGAATGTATACACACATATAACTGAATCACTTTACTGTAAAATAGAACTTAACACCACATTGTAAATCAACTATACTTCAATTAAAAATGCTGGAGAGAGAACTAGTGAGGCATTTGTGGCAAAATAAAATAAAGTTAAATCCCTACCTTATCTTTTACACAACCATGGATCTCAACTGAGACTAAGATTAAATGCCCCCAAAATAGTACTAGAGTAACTTGTGGGAAATTTATTTCATAATATTTAATTGAGAGAAAGCATTTCTAAGAAAATATTGAAAAAACTTGAAGTCATAAGTAAATGATTAAAATATACCATAAAAGTAAAACTTCTATATAAGCAAAAATATTACCCAAATTAAGTCACAATCCAAATACCAAACCAGTGTAACTATTTGAGAAATATTTGAAATGCATGACAGAAAGGCTTTTTCTAATTGAACAAGAAGACAGTGATATCAACAGTATCACACATGTACTTGTTTAAAGCAAATGGAAAAAACTCTGAACCTCACATATCAGAAAATTCAAATTAAGATGAATTTGAAATGCTTCTGTTCTCTAGCAGACTGACAAAAACATTTGTTTATAACCTACATGGCAATGGTGTTAGAGCCTGGAAAGAAATAATCCCCTGAACACTAAGAACAGGAGATTTAACCATTCTAGAGAGCACTTTTGCAAAATCAATGAAAATCACAAAGGCACAGATTTTTGGAAGCAGTTGGATAAATAATATATAGCAGTTTATTTTAGAATTACATATTTGCACAGATAAGTGCTGTTAAGTGACAGTTTGAAAGATTATAGTTTTTTCCCTCTTGACTAAAAAAGGAATATTTTTATATTTATATACAGATACATATGTAAGATTATAGACAGAAATAGGTAATAAATGGTAGGGGGCCCTTTTTTATTACAGGTTCTTTTGTGTTGTTTCAATTAGTTAATACTACCATGTTATTTTTCTAGTAATAACAATATTTTTAAAATAGTTTAGGTTGACTGAAAAAATTTAAAATAGAAAAAAAAATTGGTTCTACTTAAAATATTTTTCCTAGACTAGAGGAACAAATAATAAAAATTAAGGATTATTAATTTTTTATGGCCACACCCTTGGCATATGGAAGTTCCCAGGCCAAGAACTGAATCCAAGCCATAGCTGCAACCTATGCCACAGCTTCGGCAACACTGGATCCTTAACCCACTGCACCACAGCAGGAACTCCTGAATGTTTTTATGTTTATCCAATACTTTATAGTTTTAAAATGTTGTAACATTTAATTTTAACAAAAATCCTAGTAATTCTATCTTCCCATTTTATAGTTAAAGCAATTGAGTCTCAGAGGAGCTCAGAATCACATTATTAGGAAATGACTGATCAGGATTCATATCCAATGACTCTGGTTTCAAAGTCTCTTGTCTTTATCTCATTATTTAGTGTGGTTTTATTATTATACTGTGCAAGTGACATCTTAAAATATACAGTAGAAAATTTGACCCCAAATATGACACATCAAAATCTAGTATGAACTTAAAAAATAGATGAAAATTTTATTTTTATAAAAGACTTATACTCTTTTTTCTGATTTATGAATAGAAATAGTGCTCAAATGAAGAGTATAGCCTCAAGTATTCAAGAGAACAGCCTCAAGAGGAATAATTAACTTTAAAACATCATAAAATAGTCCTTAAATCTGGGACCTCACACTTAAGGTTTTTGTGGGTACCGGCTGTGTATCAAACACAAGCAAAGCACAGTGAACTGTTTCATTTCCTCAAGAACACCATGGTTTAAAAATATTTAGGGAACTTTCCTAATGCCACACAGTACATCAGTGATAGTGTTAACATTGAAATTCAGGTTTAATTGCAGTAGTGCCTCTTTCCTGTGAATTAAACCATTGTTAGGTTTCACTTTCTTTTATATGAAAAGGTCTTGAGATCACTTTGGACACAGATTGCTATGATTGCAAAGGTTAACAGATAGAAAAACAGATGTATTTCTCTTCTGGTATTAAGTGGGGTAGAGTAATTGACTGACTAGTTGGAATATATCTCATAGTTGCATGATCTAACCTTCTACTCAATTTAGGAGTCCTTTCTACAATATCTGTGATACTCATCAGCCTTTATGAATACATCTAGTGATTAAAAAGAAAGTTCATTGTAATATAAAACAGTTGAGTCTAATAATGAGTAGACTGTTCAATTACTTTTTTCTCATCAAAGTATAATCTTTTTCCCTAAAAGTTGCTGTTAGTTCTGGTTTTGCCCTCTGTATCACTAAGAACTCACTTGAAACACAGGAACCATGGTCTAGCTTGAACTGTCATTGATGTATTGTTTTCATTTGGTTTCTGGACACCATAATTTATTTTTATTTCCTATTATGAAACTAGTTCCATTTCTCAGCCTCCTCTGCTAGTTTGTACTCTTCCATGCAACTTCTTAGTTGGAGTTCCCCAGGGATTGTCTCTGTCTGCACTCACACCCCCTTGGTCATTTGTGGACCCCCTTGGTCACCTGTGGTGTGGCTTATGCGGGAATGGCTTTAAAGGCTGACGATCCAGCTGAGACCTCTCTCTAAGGAGCTTCCTACTTGCCATCACCGCACAGATGTCTGAACAGCTCAGAAGGCATGTGTCCTTCACCTGCCATCTACCTGTCTCGGTTGTTGGCAAATCTTCCTTTTACTTGGTCAGGTCAGAAACTGTGGATTCCTCCTTGATGCCTCTCTTTCTCCAACATATCCCAAGCAACCGCCAAGTAAATCTGGCTATTTGCTCTTCAACTATGAGAATCAGATGTTTCTCATCACCTCAGCGGCTGTTACTCAGGCCTGGGTTGCCATCTTCTGTTACTGGGATCACTGTGTTGGCTTCTTAGCTGATGTCTGCCACTAAGCATGCTTTCATCTCTCCTCACCCAAGTACTCACAGTCCTTCAACTTCTTTAGCTTTTTCCCATAGTGTGCATCATCTTCTAATGTGCTTTGTAATGTTCTTATTTGTTATTTTTATGGTTTTTCCACACTAGAATGTCAGCTCAAAGTGTCCTCGTCTTTCTAAATCAGTCACGTGTTCCAGTCACCTGGCACACAGTCAAGTGGCTAGTAAATATTTGCTGATGAATGTAGAGTAGTTACACAGCTGCTTTTCTAAGATGCTCTTGCTGGAGCAAATAGAGTTTTAGTGGAGGATGACCCAGAACAAGGATTCCCCTTTGCTTCTTCTTACAGGATTTGCAGGGAAGACCCATCTTGGTTGTAGCAGTGATGTCACAGATCCTTTGAAGGAGACCTAGCATCACTGTTCTCATCGAAGCCTCAGGGCTGCTCCCATCTTAGCTGAGTCCAAGTACAAGAAGAAAGCAATTACAGTGAAATTTTACTCAATTCTAATGCCCGGATAATTGCTTACTTTGTTTTACCAAATTTTGTAATTAAAATGAATTTAAAAGGTTAACTAAAATTTCTTTCAAGTGATTTCTGAACATCATGTTTTATTATTTGATTATCCATTTTTAGTAAGTGCAGTACATTGAATATTATATGGCCCTTTATAAAAGAGCCTGCAAGTCCTCCACATCATCATTCTAAATATTAATTCATTGTCATTCATGATATATTTATTGGATCTATATGGTGGTCACCTGATATTTAACTCATAAGTGTAAAATTGAAAAGATACTTTCACTGGTCTCAGGAAGTCCTATACTGGGTTTAAACAATGGTCCTAATATGGCTTCGTACTTGGATGGATCCAGAAGCTTTGAGACTATGTAAGATTTTAACAATTTTCCTTACATTTTAGAGGCTGAGACATGAAAAGGAGGCAAGGCTATAGAAAAACTAGACCATTATTTGAAAAATATAGAGAAGAAAAAGAGGTTAGGTATTATTTGGGAGATAGTCTTGAGAGGTGCAGAGGGTAAGATCAGGATAAAGGTTTTTTTTTGTTTTGTTTTGTTTTTTTCTGCTTTTTAGGGTGGAAAAACTAGACCATTATTTAAAAAATATAGAGAAGAAAAAGAGGCTAGGTATTATTTGGGATATAGTCTTGAGAGGTGCAGAGGGTAAGATCAGGATAAAGGTTTTTTTTGTTTTGTTTTGTTTTTTCTGCTTTTTAGGGTTGCATTCGTGGCATATAGAAGTTCCCGGGATAGGGGTCAAATTGGAGCTGCAACCACCAGCCTACACCACAGCCACAGCAATACCAGATGTAAGCCGTGTATGTGACCTACACCACAGCTCACAGCGACACTGGATACTTAACCCATTGAGCAAGGCCAGGGATTGAACCTGCATCCTCATGGATCCTAGTCAGATTCATTTCTACTGAGCCATGACAGGAACTCCAGTTATTCTTACTGTCAAGTTTTCTCAATAGAGAAACCTTAATTGATATGGTTGTATTTGCATCCTTGTAATTTTTAGATGTGGCTTCTTCTGTAGAGTTTCTCTGTTTCTGGAAAGAAACCAGTAAGAATAGGCTAAGATGTAGAGTTCTTGAGTTGCCAAAGAGTACTGGGAAGAGACAGTAAAATATAATGGGAAAATAATAGAATTTTGACTCAGATTGATCCAAGTGTGAGTCACAGTTCCACTTTTATTCAACTATGGCCATGGAAATTTCTGTGAACACTTTTGTCATCAAAGTTTCAGCTGCATGAGTGTAATCACATGCTTTGCAGTTTTCTCAAAAGACATGAGAATATATGTACACACTCGACATGGTATCTACACACAGTGTAACTTGTATGGTTTTACCACTGAGTAAATATCTGTTTCTTCATTTAACTATACTCTTTTGACTTAAAGTTTTATTTTTTTCTTTGTTTGAATTATTTTAGGTGGTAGGTTAGGTTGTTTATTTGAGATTTTTCTTCTTTTTTGAGGGAGACCTGTATTACTCTGAACTTCCCCTCTAAGAACTGCTTTTGTGTCGTCCCATAGATTTGGCATGATTGGGTTTTCACTGTCATTTGTTTCAAGGTATTTTTTAATTTCTTTTTTGATTTCCTCATTGACCATTTTTTATTAACTAACATGTTTTTTAGTCTCCATGGAGTCAGTTTTTTCTCATTTCTTTTTCTGTGGTTGATTCCTGCTTTCATGCCATTATGGTCAGAGAAGATGCTTAAAGTAATTTCTATACTCTTAAATTTGTTGAGGTTAGTTTTGTGCCATAGTATGTGGTCAATCCTAAAGAATGTTCCATGTGTACTTGAAAAGAATGTATATTCTACTTTTTGTTGTTGTTGAGGGGTATAATGTCTTGAAAATATCAATTAGGTCTAACTGTTCTCTTTGTATCATTTAGGATCTCTGTTGCCTTATTGATTTTCTATCTAGAAGATCTGTCCATTGATGTGAGCAGGGTGTTAGTCTCCTGCTATTGTTATATTCCCATCAATTTCTCCCTTTATGTCTATTTGTTTAATACATTTGGGTGCTCCTATATTAGGTGCTTATGTGTTGATGAGTATAATATCCTCTTCTTGAATTGATCATTTTATCATTAAATAGCATCTATCTTTTTTATGTCCTTTGTTTCAAAATTTATTTTATCAGATAGGAGTATCGCAACTCCTGCTTTCTTGTCATTTCCATTTTCATGAAATAATCTTTTTCCATCTCCTCGCTTTTAATCTATGTATGTCTTTTGTACTAAGGTGGGTCTCTGGTAGGCAGCATTTTGTAGGCTTTTGTTTCTGTTGTTGTTTTTTAATCTAGTCTGCCACTCTAGGTCTTTTGATTGGAGCATTCAATCCATTGACATTTAAGGTAGTCTTTGACACATACGTATTTATTGCCATTTAAACTTTATTTTCCAGTTGATTCTACAGAAGGAAGGAACTAACAAAGATCAGAGGGGAAATACATGAATTACAGGGTAAAAAACGATAGAAAAAAAAATCACTGAAATCAAGAGCATGTTCTCTGAAAGGGTAGACAAAATTGACAAATCTGGCCAGGCTCACCAAGAAGAAAGAGAGAGAACCCAAATGAACAAAATAAGAAATGAAAAAGAAATCTCAACTGATACTGTAGAAATGCAAATACTATAAGAGAATACTAATGAGCAATTATATGCCAAAAATTTTAACAACCTAGAAGAAGTGGACAACTTTCTAGAAACATATGGCCCACCAAAGCTGATTCAAGAATAAATACATAATTTGAACACTCCAATCACTAGAATTGAAATAGTGTATGTAATTTAAAAACTCCCTATAAACAGAAGCCCAGGACAAGAGAGCTTCGTAGGTGAATTCTGTCAAACATAAAAGAAGAATTTATACCAATCCTTCTCAAACTCTTCCAAAAGATTGAAGAGGAGGGAATGCTCCAAAAGACATGCTATAAAGCCACCATCACCCTAATACTAAAACCAGACAAAGATACTACCAAAAAAGAAAATCATAGGCCAAAATTTTGATGAATATAGATGTAAAAACTCTCAACAAAATTTGAGCAAACCAAATCTGACAACACATAAAAAGACCATACACCACAATCAAGTGGGATTCATCCCAAGTTCACAAGGGTGGTTCAGTATAAGCAAATCAATCAATGTCAAAAACCACATTAACAAAGGAAAAGTCAAAAATCACATGATCCGCTCAATAAACACAGAAAAAAGCATTTGACAATATCCAACATCCATTCATGATTAAAAAAAAACCTCATTATTTACTGTGATTTATATTATTACCTGATTTAATCCACATTATATTCTTTGGAATATGTACTATAGAGAGGAGGCAGTTTAGGCACAGATGAAATTAAATTGTTCAAAGTCACATAGACATTTAATAATGAATCAGGACTGAAGAAAAAGAGAAAGCTTAGGCATGAATGTTATCATCAATATCTACAATGTTTATTTACAAGGTAAATTTCATTCCTGTTTATTAAAATACATTTCTAAAGCATTGCTTGTGTATACTACTCCTCTTTGTTTAAGTGTTTGGGATTTGTAATTAAAATTTATGAAACATCAGAAATGGAAAAAAATGAGTATTCTGCATGTAATATTGAATTATGAAATGAATGCTTATATAAACTATATTGTTATTATTGTATTTTTACATATTAGATCTTTGACTCATAGTTACATCCACATTGTATGAAAAGCATGTAGGTAAATTCCTGACAATATGTTTAGTTTACTTCCTGTGTTCCCATCTGAAGACACACGTCTGAGAGGTAGAAATTAATGGTGCTGCTAGTTTATTTTTTTCATTTTTTAAAGTTTTGTTGAGGTATAGTTGATTTACAATGTTGCGACAATTTTTTTATGCAACATAGTGATTCAGTTACACATGTACACACAACCATTCTCTTTCAGATTCTTTTCCCACATAGATTATCACAGAATATTGGGTAGAGTTCCCTGTGCTATACAGGAGGTCCCCACTGGTCAGTCATTCCATATACCCCAGTGTGCATATGCCAATCCCAGACTCCATTTGCTAGTATATTTTTAATTACATGACCTAACTCACTGAGAGTGAAGTGTTTGTGCTTCAGTTAGTTGGCTGTTTGGTGCATGGTTCTGGACGTATGCCGCAAATGCGTAAGCTTCACAAAATTTTTCATTATCACTTGTGCCTATAGTAACTTTGTTTCATTAATATGAGAGGCTGTGTAACATGAAATTATAAGTCATAGTGCCTGTTGGGTTTAGCTTATCTCATTTTTATTTTCTTCTTTTAGAACAAGGTATTATATTTAACCTAATGGAAAAATTATTAATTTCATGGTATCATAAAAAACTACAAATTAACATTTGGAAGTGTAACTCTCATTGCCAAAAAATCTGATAGTATATTTTTATTTTATGACTTCAGCAGTAAAATCTAACAAAATACTTAGAGGAATATTCCCTTTTCTACACTCTGATTTATTGCAATTTAAATAGAATATTAATGTTAAGGCAGAAATGGAATTTATATATAGCTAAGGTAAAGTTTTAATGAGGAATATTTAATTCCAGAAGTGGCCAATACCTATTTGAATTTTTGTCAAATTTTTAAAAGCTGAAATTTATGAAAACTTTTGTAAGTTTTGGTTATATTTTGGGGTCTAATTTCAAAATCTTGAGGTGATTTTTGATTTTACAGTTTCATAATAATCATGCAGTTGATTTTATTATCGGCATTTGATCATGTATCCCATTATTTGATATTGCTTTTTTAGGTCAATCTGAGTCTACTGAACTGGTTAAAGAGGTTTTTTTTTTTTTATAAGATTGAATGTAGTCTTCATAATTTCTCTCTAAAATTGGCTACTAAAACATAAGTTTTTGTTGGTACCAAACTATAGTAAAGGATTTTTTTAAAGTGCAGAGTTTATTGGGACTTGGGAAACATTTTTCAGGTGTTTGCCATTTACATATTTGAATCACAGATGGTTTGAAATTATTAAAACTTTTTTTACACACAGGAATTCTGTACCTGAGCTATCAGATATAATTGGATTGATGGCATTACTAAGAACTCTCCATTTCTTAGTATCCATAGAATTGTTTTTAGCTACACCTTGGGAAATGCATGAGGAAATGCATTAAAGTAACATTCCAAATTTTGCTGCCAACCAATGTGTTGTCTAACTAGACAGAGAAATTGCTGCAACCATATTTCACATGTATGAGAAAGAGCTTGAGCCCATTATCTACTCTGAAAATATGATGGGATTTTCCCCTAACACACACCAGTGGGATAGAGTGCTCCAATCTTCACACAAATGGAAAGATTATGCAGAAACCATCGTTATTTCCTCCCATTTCCATCCTTCTTGCAAATGACTTATGTGAACTCTTGTTTTTCTGTTAACTGTGGAAAACATTTGGGAGTAGCTTATTCTGTGCATCTAAAAACAACCACATGAGGAAAATTGTTTTAGGCTATATGAATTGTGTTCATGCCATAAGAAAAAATAATCATTAATGCATTGATTTGATATTTCTTAAAAAAAAAAAAACTGGGTTCTGGGAATAGAAGGGCTTCTGTGGCACAGGCACAGATCCTGAAGATGTAGGAAACTCCTTATGGGAAAGAATACTGTACTTTGAAGCAAAATGTCCAAGTCCGTGAAGAGAGAAGAACTAGCAGTTTTTATTTGAGTGCTTTGAAAATTGTTCATTTGGATCAAATGTTTTTTAAAAATAATTCAGATTTCGAACTCTAGTGGAGCATTACTTAGAAAGAAAGGGCAACTTTATGGTTCACCTGTTCAGGTAGTGAAATGGGATTGCTCTGAGTGCAAATATCACTCTAGCATGTACTAGTTGTATGGATGCAGGCAAGGGACAGTCCTTTTCTTGTGGTCCGTGGCCATCTCTAAGATGGGGAACAAATAGTACCAACTTCCTGTGTTTTCTTTCTTTTTTAAAATTAAATGAGAAAATACACATTAAACACTGAACACACCTTCTAGACCATGGTAAATAAGCTCCCAGTGTATGCTATAGTTTCTAAAGAATAATCTTAGCATGATTCCTGTATCGACTACCACCAGCCACCTGGTGGCAGCCCAGATATTATCAGGGCCATTGCTCATAAGGGACACTTCCCATTAAGGTGAGGCTGGAATGTGACTGTAAAGGAGCCAGCCCAGCATAGCTGGATCGAAGGTTCCGTTTCCCCTTTTCTAGGCAGTGGTTTCAGACACTCCTCCCAGCTCCATGTGGATCTGTTTTACCCTGGATGCAGAGTGGAGAAAAAAAAGAAAACAATTGGTATGTGATTCAGGATGGACTCCATACCAACCACAGAGCTGAATGCTTCTCATCTCTTATCTCATTCACTCTTTTAAGCAATTTATGATGTAGACATTATAACTTTACATGTGAAAGAGAAAAATGGAATTCAAGATCGATGGCTTATATCAGCACTAGTGCCTGTTTGATCTAAAAAGTGAGAACTCAGCTTTGTCTAACTACACTGGCCTGTAGCAGTAGCCCTTATCACCAGGTTTTTGGTGTAGCTTTAATGGGGATTAGTTTTAATTTTTTTTTTTCTGTGACTTATTCAAGTTCTTTTATGCTGCACCATATTATACTTGGTGTTATAAGAACTGCTGTTTGTTGAATTCTTATAAAGTGTTTTACTTGTATTATATCAGTTATATTCTCCATAAGTTAATGTATTTCATAAATGTTCATTGAGCAAATTACTTCTGCCATGCACTAGGGGATGGAACTGCAAACACGAGTGGAGTGGTGATTCTTGTTTTTTAAGTGCTCACTTTCCCTTGAAAGGGCTTTTTGCTTGGGAAAGAGACAAATGAGTAGACCACTCCAACACAGTATGGACCACAGGTAAGCTGCAGGGGGTTTGGAAGTGTTGACTTAAAAAAAAATGCACAACCTGAAAATTGAGAGTTAAGTTTTATTTGGGGCAAAATTAGGACCTAAGCCCCAGAGACAGCATCTCAGGTAGCTCTGAGAAACACCTCTAAGGAGGCAAGGGGGGGAGGTGGGATATATTGGAGTTTTTGCAACAAAGGGCAGGTAACAGGAACAAAAGCGGTCTGGGCTCACTGAAGTCTTTCCTTTGATGTGCACCTCAGCCTTGGGGGCCAGTGTCCTGAGTTTTCACAGCCTGCAGGACTCACCCACTCTCACCCTCGGAGGTGGCTGCATTCACGGATGACTGTGCAATACCGTTCCAAATAGGCAGGGGACATAATACCAGCGTATTTGATAAAGGGGAGGGGGACATGCATGCAGCCATGCACACATTTTGCAAAAGTTTGTTGCTGGTCTCATGAAGGTTACTAGTCGTCACAAGGAGCAGACATCACCGTGAAAGATTTTAGTGTTTTTCTAGATATAAGGAGATGCAAGAATTGGCCACATAAAATCTTCGGAAAATATTTAACTATCCAAAGATGTGTTCTTCCAGTTTTCCTAGAACACAGAGGGCCTCACTCCTCATCTGTACCCTGAGCTCCTTTCAGGGGCTGCTGCGGGTCTGCAGCTATAGTGGCTCATGATTTAATCCATGTAGAGGCTGATGGCAGAACTTCAGTTCACAGAAGCATGAAAGGCGACTCCTGTTCAGGACTCCAGAGGAAGGACAGGCTCTTTAGAGGATCTGAGAAGGATTTAAGACATTTAAGAACCAACACATAAAGGAGGAGGGGGAGAGGAAAAGGACAGTGATTAAGGGGAAGCTTCTCGGGGTCACAGGGGAACACCCAGAGGCCTGTCTGTTGTCAGTAATGTACAAGCAACTTTGAGAGCAATGAGAGAATTCTGGATAATTTATCTTTCCCCCTTTGTTTTAGTTCTTAAAATAGACACTGCAGTCGCTGATGTCCTCATACCTAGCACATTGCACTCTAATCTGTATTCATAAACAGTTTCTGGTCTGCAAGATCCACGGGCTTCCTGAAGCTGAAGACTCTGTTTTACCTCCTTATTCTTAGTGCTGAGCCTTGTTGTATGTATTGGTAAATAATAGAACTAGAAGTTTAGTCTATGGCCAGAAAATAGAGTATTTAAATAGAGGACACTAGGATGTTGGTTTTATTTGCATATTGTCTATAACAAAAAAAAAAATATGCTTTAACCCACTGAGTGAGGCCAGGGATCACCCACATCTTCATGGATACTAGCCAGGTTCTTAACCCACTGAGCCACAATGGGAACTCCTTTTTTTTAAAAAAAAAAAACTAACATTTTATTAATTTCCAAAGTCAATTCATGAAGTCAGACTGTCCTACAAACGTTAACAGAAAATGTATCTTAACCCATTTGCCGGGAATGAATGGCATTTACAATTCCAGTTTGCTTTCTTTAGAGCGTTTGATGTCCTCTCCTTGTGCTGTGCAGAAGGTCTGCCCTTGTTTACTCGCCCCAGTTCCACAGTGGTAACACTGGCCAGGGCCTTGTGTTAGCCTTTCAAGTGCTGGCCTTTGGTGCTGAAATGAATTTGTTTGTCACTGGGTATTGGACCTCCTCAGACACAAGGAATAGGGAGAAGTAAAGAACCATCCTTGGTGTAAAGAAAAAAGGTGCTCTGAGCACGATCACACCCAGACACAGCCTTCCTTAACGGATCACTGGTTTCATGATTGATGACAGTTATTACCCCCTCCAGCCACTGCTCTTCCCACATCCTCCAGGGAACACTGGCAGGTCCTAGGGTCTAAGAGTTACTTGAGTTCTTTGTTATCATGTATCCTTCTTTGGACCTATGATTACTGTCAAAGACCTTTGAGTAACAGCTTCTTTCTGGTTCCCTGGGAGAGTCACAGCTACAGCTTAACCTGAGTGAGAAAGAGGAAACCCTAAATGGGGCTGACAAAGGAAGGTCAGCAGTGTCACCTGACCAGTGACTTATGGGAAATGGGATATTTTCTCTTCCTCTCTCTTTTAAAAAGACATATTTATAACATAATTTATAAAATAAGAGAATACTGTCTTACTAAAACACGTTGCTATTTTTTGGCAGATTTAAGGAAGATCTTTTGCTTAGTAGAGCATTTCTGGGAAGAAGTAGAAAAAAAATCTTGCTTAGTTCATGTTGGGTCATTTCCAAGGTCTTTGCATCCCTAGATTGATTGTCTGAGGGAAGTTGAGACCACACCGTGCAAACTTCTAAACCTGTAGGCCCAGGCAGTTCCATGAGCAAGAATAACTGAGACATCAAAACTGTCTGGAGAGGGACCAGTCTGAAGGCTCAAAAGTGTGTGTATAGTCATGGGAATGTCCTTTTGTAGATATTATGTTGAAAGCATTTTTCGTGGGGAGAGATCTAAGTAATCAAGTGTAAATATCACTGCTGAAATTGTGGACTTGTGCATAAAATATAGCCGCCTACAGTGGGAGCATCCCCAAATTCACTAGTCAAAGGTTTGGGCCCTTTTACCAGCAGAGGACTCTATGCTTACATCATTATACCAAAAAAAAAAAAAAAAAAATTTGTATGTGCATGTGAATTTGTCGACATTTGAAAAAAAATTAGTATTGTCACAAATAGGTAGTCATGTTACTTTTTCTTAACCTTTGAGTAGGAGCTGGTGCAGAGGAGATGAATCATGCTTCTCTGCTACGGGGGCACAGTGCTCTGCTTACTCCTGCACTTAATTAACAGTAATTGGTACGGATATACTTGTGAAAGGCGTATTGATGATTTAGGAGACAGCCTTTTTGGGGCGGGGGTCACTTTACACATGTTGACACATAAATGGAGTTTAGTGTGTGTGCCCCTTTTATTTTTATTTTTTTTAAGAAAAATAATTTATTAGACTGGATTAGAGACCTTGGCAGTAAAGTGAAAGTATGGTAGTTGACAATGTATTTTACAGAAATTAGAATCAAATCTGTAGAAACATAGGTATAAGCCATACTTCCAAGTTGAAAAGCATGTAAGGAAAATTTTAAACAATTTATTTATTTATTTTTTGCCTCTTTTAAAATCCGTCTGTAACACAGTTCTTTAAACGCAAGACTTAATGAAATAAAGGATAGCTGGGAAAAGAGGCAGCAACCAGTAATTTTTTGAAAGTTTTCTTTTGCTTAGGTGTTTTTGGGACACTGGTCATCCAAGGCCCAACTTTGGATGACATAACAGGTTGGGGAGGGAGTGAAGAAAGTTGAAAAACTTTAGAGACTTTTTTTTCTGTTTCTGAGAAGTATTAATTCATAATAATCAATGATACTCTGAGAGTAGTAGCCACACGGTTTTGCCTTGTGGGTCAAATGAAGGAGAAGTTAAATGATGATTTTCAGGGGGAGATGTATGCATAGGGAATCTTTGAGAACAGAGATGTGGCAGAGACCCAGAAAAAGCAGGCAGTGGTTTCATTATTTCATCTACATAATTACTACCAAACCCCATTTGTGGATTCTTTGTTGACTTAAACATATGGAAATTGAAGGGAAGATGAATTTCTGAATAAGATGGAAGAAATAATGCAAAATTGACTCTCCCAAACCAAAAAGAGGACAGTGGGAAGAAGATCCCAGATGTGAGAGACTGGAGAGGGAAAGGATAAAGTAGTGTTACTAGAAAGATATTGCCAGGATCCGGGTTCTTATTCACGGAGCCGAAGGATGAACTTCTCAGACACACAGGCAGCAAGCAAGCAAAAGCCTTTATTACAGGAAAGCAAATCGCTCCCAGCACAGACCCTGGGAGGGGCCTGAAGGGTTCCCCTTTCTATTGTTGTTTGGAGGTTTTTATTTCTTAAAGATAGGAGTACCAACGTCGGGGTCCAGGTATCAATTCTTTTTCCCATTGGCCTTGCCCAGTTTACCTATATCAGGCCTTGTCCAAAAGGAACTTAGAGGTAGGCTATGCTCCATAAGTTTTATGGTCCTTTTGCTCTTCTTTCTGCTAGACGTAGAGTTGCCACTCTTTACATTCTTTTGCTAACAGTCAAATGTATAGGTCAGGGGTTAATGCCCAGCTTGATGTAAAACAAATGTACTTTCAATAGTTAATCTTCCAACAAGCAAGGCCTGTTTGTCTTGATTAGTTTTTACAAATCTTAAACCATGGACATTAATCTGGGAATATTTCAAAGCCCATGTTCCTGCACTAACTACCTGAATTATTATTCTGGCTCAGTAGGAAGGGAAAAGGGAGAGAACACTGCACTGTAGATACCACATGGTAAGTAGAAAGATCTTTATTCAAAGGAAATAATATCTGCTGTGCTGGGCTGAATTGTGTCTTCCCCCAAATTTATATGTTGAGGACCTAACCCTCATTATCTCAAATGTGACTCTAGATAATTCTTTGACTAAATAGGGTTACATCCCAATAAACCAACTCATGTAATGAAAACTTTTTAAGTTGAAGATGCATTGAATACATCTAACTCACTGAACATCATAGTTTAGCCCAGGCTGCCTTAAAATACGGAAGGAACACTTATATTAGCCTATAGTTGGACGAAAATCATCTAACATAAAGCCTGTTCTATAGTAACATGAATACCTCATGTAATTTATAGAACACTGTACTGAAAGTCAAGAACAGAATGGTCGTCAAATTTGAAAGTCTGAAGTATTGTTTCTACTTAATGCATATCACGTTCACATCATGGTAAAGTCAAAGTCATAAGTTGAACTACTGTAAGCTGGGGACTGTGTATGTATTTGGAGAAGGGTTCCTTAAAGAGAGTGATTAATATAAAACAAGGTGCCTAGGGTGGACCCTAATCCAATCTGACTGATATCCCTATAAGAGGAAGCTTGAGTTAACAAAGTCAACAGGAATTTATACACATAGAGGATTGGCCTGTAATGTCAGTGAGAATGTGGCTGACTGACTACAAGCCAAGGAGAGAGGCTTCGGAAGAATGCGATCCCAACACCACCATGATCTTGGAAGAAAGCGATCCCAACAACACCATGATCTTGGACTTCTGGCCTCCAGAAGCGTGAGAAAATAAATTTCTGTTGTTTAAACTGTCCCGTCTGTTTTATTTTGTTATGGAAGCCCTAGAAAATGAATATATCTCTCCTCCACAAAACAATTGTATTTGAGAAGAATAATAATACTGATTAGATGTGTGCAGAGTGGAGTGATGGATTAAAGGAGAAGCAGGATGGCGATGTTTGCACCAGTCTTTAAATGTACGAGAGATTACTGAATTTATGGTATGTAAATATATCTCCATAAGCCTGTTTGAAAAACTTACAATTAAGAGTACTTTTTTCAAACTATAGGGGCTAAGAGAATACTTCCTAGCTCATTCTATGAGGCCAGTATGACCTAATACAAAGCCAAAGAAAGACATTTTAAGAAAAGAAAATTGCAGATTGGTATCTCTCATGAACATAGATGCAGAAATCCTCAGGTGTAAAAAATATTAGTAAATCAAATTGAAAAAGTATAAAGAAGAAGTATACACTCTGGCCAAATGGGAGAAAATAGCTAGGTGTGCAAAGCTGGTTCAGCATTTGAAAATCAGTTAATTTAACCCATTAAATTAGCATACTAAAAACAACATGATCAATAGATACAAAGAAGAAACATTTGACAAAAGCCAATATTAAGTACAAGGTGAAAATGTTCCCTTTCACCTCTCCTTTTCAGAATTGTACTAGATGTTCTTGCTAATTCAATAAAGTAAGAAAAGGAAATCAAAGGTATGCAGACTGTGAAGGGAGACATAAATTTGTCTTTATTCACAGATGTCATAATCATCTACTTATTGACAAAAGACTCTTGAAACTAACAAGCAATTAGGGGAGGACTGTGGGATAGAAAACTAATATATAGAAGTCAATTGCATTCCTATTAATCAATACTGAACAAGTGGAATTTAGAATTAAAAAGACAATACCATTTCCATTACCACCTCCAAAAATGAAATACTTAGGTACAAATTTAATAAAACACCTATAAGATCTCTATGAAGAAAATTATAAAACTCTGATGAACAAAATCAAAGATAAGTAAATGGAGAGATAATCCATGTTTATGGATAGGAAGACTCAATGTTGCCAAAATACCAGTTCTTCTCAAATCAACCTATAGGTTCAATAGAATCTCAATTGAAATCACAGAAAATTATTTTATGGATATCCCCAAACTTTTTCTAACGTTTATATGGACTGCCAGAAAGACTCTGAAGATCCAGTACAATATTGAAGGACAAGAACAAAGTTGGAAGACTTTGATGATTTGAGAATTTCTGCATTAAAATAATGATATCAACAAAACAGAAATTGAAATACTTTCAATATGTATAAAAGGAACTCCTACGCATTAGTAATAAAAACGGAGCCCCCCATTGAAAACAGAAACAAATATAAATTCATGTAAAGTATATTATGCTGGAGGAATAAACAGCTACCTAATTTTTATTCCTACTACCTATCTAATATTGGTAAGCCAGGAAGTTGGTTTTTGTGATCACTCAGGAACTCAAATTGACAAAGATTGCCTGTGACCCACAATCCAGTGGACACCAGGGCAGCAGGAAGGCAACATGGCAAATCACATACTGGCTCCAACAGCTGCCTAGCAGTGACATTCCTTCTGTTCAGTGTTTATTGATCAAAATGCCACACAAGGCCCAGCCCAGTTCCCCAGGCGTCACTGTGCATGGTCTGAAGGAGGAGTAGACTATTGCTGAATACCTCCGATGACCATTGCAAGAGCCATTCAGGTAACTGAAAAACATACAAATACCTGTAAGTAGATGAGACAAGTGCTTAGCCTCATTAATAATGAAAACAATGCAAATGAAAAAGAACTCAAATTTTTGTTTGTTTTTTTTAAGCTGGCAATAGTAAAATGAACTTTAAGACTCAGATTTGGTAAATTATATACAACAGCATGTTTGTGCCTGGTTGGTAAAAATGCAAATTGGATCTTTTTGATGGGCCACACTGACACATTTAAAAGCCCTTTAATGAGAAAAAGAAAATAAGGGCAAAAAGGTGGATGTATAAAGGTGTTCCTCACAATCTTTTTCATTTATTTATTTTTTATTTTTTTGTCTTTTTAGGGCTGTACCCGAGGCATATGGAGGTTCCCAGGCTAAGGGTCGAATCCG
The DNA here is from genome assembly GCF_054392235.1 of Sus scrofa. Lineage (NCBI taxonomy): Eukaryota > Metazoa > Chordata > Mammalia > Artiodactyla > Suidae > Sus > Sus scrofa. The sequence continues at coordinate 36,325,236 of NC_139389.1, read as the reverse complement.
AGCTGCAACTGCTGGCCTACACGATAACCCCAGCAATGCCAGATCCGAGCCACATATACAACCTACACCATAGCTCATGGCAACGCTGGATCCTTAACCCACTGAGCGAGCCAGGGGATCGAACCTGTGTCTTCATGGATCCTAGTCAGATTCGTTTCTGCTGAGCCACAACAGGAATTCCTAATCTCTTTGAAAATGGAAACCATTACAAATTGCCAAGATGTTTAGGAAATTTGATAAACTAGCTATCAAAAGAAATTTAATATACCTATCAAAAGAAAAATTATAGATATATTAAAAATACTGTAGTTCTATATTTATTGACAGAAAGCTGATGACAATGGATTTTTAAATGTAGACAGTAAGTTATATAATACCTTACATGGAAGTTTTGTAAACATTGAGGCAACCATGTTACCACATTTAGACAGTAACAGTAAACACCAAAAAGATAATTGATTTGTTATTTAAAAATGCCTGTGTGTTTTTATATCCAGTATTAATAGGTCATCAGTTAACATTAATATATTAATATATCCTTCCCTGTAATAATTATTCCATGTAATTGAACACCTCTACTGAACTTTTGGGACTTTGTTATTTTCTGTCTCTGCTCTCCCTAACATGATCATGTTTATTACAATGGCCCATGGCCAAATATACCATTTACATAGACTATGGACATGAGAAACATGGATTCCATTGTTTGCTTCTCATCTCTCTTTGTATATCACTCTGTCGTCTCCCACATAATTCACACAGCACTGCGCTACACAAATATCCTTCCTCTATATTAATTATTTCAGACTGTGGCACCTCTACCCTTCCGGTTGCCTGACACACCCTCCTCTTTATTAACCCGCACAGTGCATCTCCTTCCTCAGTAGAATTGAATTTGTGCATTTCCCCACCTGTCTGAGACCTTATTTGTATTAATCTTCTCATTTGTACTAACGCAACAGCTCTGCTCCCAGCTCCTAGTCTTGACCCCATTCTCATCCAGTTTTCAGACTGTATTCAGGTGACCTTTTATAAATGGAAATCCAATCATGAATGGTGCTGACAACAATTTGATGGCTTCCCAGTGCACTAAGGAGACAGGCTTAGTGTTGGACAAGTTCTGTTACGAGGTCTCCCTTCCTAACTTCATGGACGACTGCTGTTCGCCTTACACTGTTTTTCATACACTGCACATTCTCTTATGTGCAATCTCATCTCAGAGCCTTAACATATCCTGCCTCTTCTCATTAGCTTGTTATTTTTACTCTATTGTACCTAAACGTTGCTTATCCTTGAGATATTAGGTTAAATTGTATTTTTGCAAAGGTGCCATTCTTAAATCCTCGAACTAAATGAGGTCATGTCATGCAAAAACTGAGAGTAAATATTGATTAGTTAGATGAAACTGAGATCCAAATAACAGTACTTTTTTTGTTTTTGTTTTTTAGGGCCACACCCTTGGCATAATGGAGGTTCCCAGGCGGTTAGAAGTCAAATCAGAGCTGCAACTGCTGGCCTACACCACAGCCACAGCAACTCAGGATCTGAGCCGAATCTGCAGCCTACACCACAGCTCATGCAATGCCAGATCCTTAACCCACTGAGTGAGGCCAGGGATCGAACCTGAGTCCTCATGTATCCTAGTCGGTTTCATTAACCACTGAACCACAAAGGGAACTCCAAATAACAGTAAGTCAAAGAATATGTAGCTGTTTCACTTGAACATGGCCCCTAGAACACAGAAATTACATATGCAGTTATTAAGGAGACTTGCAGAGAAAACTGTTGAGCCACGAGCAGTGTCTGCTGGAGAAAAGAAACGTGAGTATTAGGAGGAGTTCTGAGGGACTCAAGGTGGGTAAAAGCCTAGTAATTTTCATAAGACATTAGGGGATACTTTTCATAAAACTACTGACTGGTTGACTTGATATCAGTCCTGAATGCTACCTGGAAAGGACCTCTTTTAAAAAATACGTATTTTTGCTAACATTTAAAAGAGAGTAGAAGTGTAATATGAATTATCAGCATGGGTTTCTAAATGTAAACCATGTCAAACTAGTTTTTTAGGGAAGAAAACGTGGCAGACTTGACATTCTCGTTTTTAATCAGGCACTTTGCTAATTCCTTCATGGTATCATAAAGGAATACGGGACCCAGATAAAAGTAACTAAGAGGGTTGGCACCTGCTTTTACCCGTCAGTTTTGAAAGACGTGTTTGTTGGTGTGCGTAGAGACGTGTGCGTCACTGGATCACTGGCTTGTGTGAGACACTGAGAATAGGGGCATCACACCTGATTGTGGGCTTGTTGATGGCAGTCGTGGTGAATAATTGAATTAAGATAGATGTTTTGTGTCTTAAAAAGGAATAACTTAAGGAACATGTATTTTCTTCCCAACACAGATGTCATAAGTACTTTCTATATAAATCCGTAATGTATGACAGCTTTAAGAGCAGCGGGCTATTCAGAGTAAGTGAGCCAGTAATTCTGTTCTGCATTACTCAGACTCTTAGAATGTTACATTCTGTTCTAAGCCTGTCATTCTAAAATAGAGGGGAAAAATAATACCCCGAGACTTTCCAGAAAGAATGACTGTTATGTGATGGAGAGTGGCTCAAAATCTCCTCCTAAGAGTAAAGTGAATTGGAACTGGGAATTTACACACACACACACACACACACACACACTCTCTGTATATAATGTACATTGTCTTCCTAGATGCATTTCACCACTTGTTTGTTTGTAATATGGACTTTAGAATATAGCTCTTTCCAAAAGCATTAGTGTTTAGCTCGTAGCAGTCTTAGCACTCCTTTATTCGTTCCTCAGTTTATGGGCATAATTTATCCTGACTTAGAGTAGTCCTTTCTCCTATTTCACGTGGAGTTTCCTCAAATACTCATATTGCTTATCTTATTCCATTATGACATTCTTGATAGTTGCTTAAGTTTACAGTGCTACTGATATTTACATAAGAATAATTATATTAATTATCTTGTAGTTGGAAAATAAACCTATTTTTGTACATTAAACAGAAACTGTGGTTAGGTGGAAGAGCTAATTGTGTCTATGGACATTGGTATTAAAGAGTTTGCCCAATATTTCTTTGGAGTGAGGCTGAATCCTGAAAATTATGTTCTTTAAAATAATCTGTTCTTGTTGAGCATAGGTAGTTTCTGGATGTAGGTTTTGTGTATTGACACTTACATTAAATCCTGATTTTAGTTGAGTTGGAACAAATGTGTTCAGAGACATATTTTGGATGTTTTAAAATATAGACAGAATTGCCTTATAATTGAGGCTAAATCCCTGGCCTTGCTCAGTGGGTGAAGGATCCAGCATTGCCGTGAGCTGTGGTGTAGGTTGCGGACACGGCTTGGATCCTGCCTGTGGCTATGGTGTAGGCTGGCAGCTGTAGCTCTGATTAGACCCCTAGCCTGGGAACCTCCATATGCCACGGGAGTGACCCTAGAAAAGACAAAAAGACCAAAAAAAAAAAGAAAAAGGAAATTTATATTTTAAGCACAACTTAGCTTACTCCCCTACGATAGTAATAATGGTAATAAAACATGATCACTATCTGCTCTGCAAAAAGTGTGAATTTTTAGTCTCTGTTCCCAGGTGGAGTATTTTTTTTTCTTGTTTTTGGAAAGTAAAACTTTGTAATGTTCACAGTTAACAAAAAAAAAAAAAAAAAAAGAAAGAAAAGAAGAGAAAGAAAAAGAAAGAAAAGCTTTATTTGTAGGGAAAACATCAAAAAAACAACAGCATAAACTTTTGACTACCTGATGACCTAAAACTACATGCCTACATAGATGAATGGCAAAATGTAAGAGTCATACCATCATACCTGCTGTACAACACCCGACATTTCAGGTATGTGACTGTCTGAGTCTGTATGAACCCACGGTGACCTGCCCACAGCAGTAGACACTGCTTAACGCCATCCATTAAGGGTCAGTGTTGTCTGACTTCAGGCACCTTCGGATTGCTTTTCAAGGGCTTTCTCTCGGTCTTGGCACAGATCTTGTCAGATGTGCCAAGGGATGAATGACTCTGGTAGCAGTCCCTTGCCAGGGGGACAGGAGGTGTTGGGAACCAGTACCTCGTTTCCTCACTTCCTGGGAGGAAAACCCTGGGGGATGATCTACACTGTTGCACAGAGTTCCCGGTGGAATTGAGCTGCATTTCCTCACAGCAAGACCTTGATGAGAAGGAGCCTTTTCTTGGCTTTCTTCCCTTACTTTTGTCACTTCTCTAGTGTGTCCTGGGAATTCCTTCCCAAACATGCCCTCTCACTGAACATTTTATCTCAGAGTCAGCCTTTAAGGCAGCCAACATGAGATACCTGCTTACTGGTGTTCTCATTGAAATCCATGTCAACAGACCCAAAGAGATGCAAGGCTGCAAAACGGTTCCTTCAGGGAACATTAACCAGCAATCTTTCAAGCTACTTGACACATTTTTACCCATTGAAACATAAAAGGAAACCTGTAATAAAACAACAATTAGACAGACAAAGGAAATGTTTTTTTTTTTTTTATCCTATTCCAGTTTAATACCCTCTTTGCCTTGACCTTGGTTCTTGACAACTAGCTATAGTTTATACTCCTATCATATATAACTTGACAGATCAACCTCTTTGCCTGCCCTCTCTTCTTTCTGTAATGCCTGCCAATTGAGGACAATCAGAAGGAAAGTGTGGAAGTTCTACAGAAGAGGAAGTTGGTGTAGATGCAAAGAGCCCTAGGATTGGTGGTTGTCATTTTTCTTTCTCTCCTTTTGATGAGTTAAGTATGGACTATTTAAAGGGATCTTTCCCACTCCATATGGTGTTTGATAAAGCTTTAGGGAAGGCAAACATCTTAGCTCAGGGAAGTCATACCAGAAAGCCTGCTTTAGATACAATACATTTAACTAAGAGTTTGGCAGATGAGCTGTGCTTCTAACTTAAGGTCTAAGGGTAGAATTACTTTAGCACCTATATAATGAAAGGCACCAATGGAAATCCACCTACTCTGTATGTGAGCATGTGCCCAAGGAATGCAGGAGGTAATAATGCATGGGCTAGAGTAAGTGCTCGTAAACAAGTAAATAAAAACTGTAGATTAATTGCATAGATAAATAAGACTGGCTGTAGAAAATATTATGAAGCCTATGATACAATTCTTCAAAAAACTAAAATTGGAACATCATATTCATTATGCACAGGAAAATGATATTTGGGGGAGAATAGAGTTGCAGCAGGAAATAGAAGAAACATTGGAAGCATCTGCTGCACTGAATTTCAGTCTAATTTTGTTGCAAAAATCAGGCAGAATCTATCTCAGCTTCCACCTCTAGCACCTAAGGACCACTCCTTCCTTTGCCTCATAGGGAGTTGCTTTGTCCTGCCTTATTTGAAATGACTTCTTTTTTTTTTTTTTTGGCAATTTTCACATTAGTCTCCTCTAGAGCCATGTCTTATTCTTTGTCAGTATCACATTTTCTATGGGCTTTTCCTCTTAGTCAGCATACATATCTAATCTTTTTCATTCAGAAAAGGAAGTGGTAGGGATGGAGTAGGCACAGGTAGATGTAAAAGTCCCAATAAGGGACCATAGATAGAGAGGGAAACCTAGGGAACTTGGGGAGACCACTGTAAGTTAATAATTGCTCAAGAAAGCCATCAGCACAGGACAGGCTTGCTTGACTAGTGGAGTCACCAGATTGGCCTCAGGTCGTTGGGTTGGGGATGGGGGTGAGGCCTGCATTCAGGTTCAGAGCAAGGGCCGGAGTTTAAGGACCACCCTTAAGCTGATTTGAATATACACCATACCAGATACCAAGGAGGAGCTACTCCTGGAAAGGAGAGGTGGTCCTTTCCAGCCCCCACTCCCCTTGGATGAACAACCTGTGGCTCACCTAATCCTCAGGGCAGATCCTCTTAACCTGCTCTCTTGCATCTCTCACAAGCGTCCTATCTTAATAAACCTATTTTTTGCCTATCACTTTGTCCCTTGCTAAATTCTTTCTGCATGGAGGCATGAAGAACCTGAACCTTAGTAAGTCCAGACACCGGGTGAGTGATTTAAACTGTGGGTTTAAATCCCAGTCTGGGTTTAGGCTGGGTTCAAGTTCTGGCATGTGGGTTCATGTCTCACTCTGGGTTCTGGCTAGGTTCAGGTGCTGTTTCAGCAGCATACGTCTAATTGCTATCAAGTATCTTCCCCTCTTATTTTAGCTTTGCAAAATAATTCCATTCTCAGTGTGTTCACTTCTGTTCTGCCCTTGATTCCCAAGTTCACTTCATTCTGGCTTTCATGCTCATTTCTTCATTGTTCAGGTCTGTTCCACACTTTGAAGATGTTTAGCAGACTTTGATCCTGTGAATTAAACTTCAGTAGTTCTGACAGTCAGAAAACACTCCATGTATTTCCACATGTCCCTGATGTAGTAGTATCTTTCCTGATTGTAATTCACTGTTCTTTCAAAACTGTTCCCTTAGGTTGTCAGTGTCATTTAAATTTTAAACATCAGTAGAATTTCGAAGCAAGATTTCCATGCTCCATTGTACACAATTAAGCTCATTCTCCTTTATAAAACTTGATATTTCCTTTGATTCTAAAGCACCACATTTTCCAGTTTCTCCTTATACTTTTCTGGTTTTCCTCTTTGCCTGTTTCCCTCTGTCTCCTCTTCATTATCTGTGTTCCTCAAGGTTTCATTCTTCATCTACTGCATGTAACACTCTACACTAGTGGTCCTTAATACTTTTGGTTTTAGTTTGTACATCTCTTTGAGAATCTATTGTTGGCTAGGGACTTTTTGTCCTGAGAAGGGGGATGAGTGAGTATGTATATTGCATAAGCACAAGGAATGATATATATATATTTCAGAGAACTTATGAATTCTCTTGAGTTCTATTATCAGACTTTTAAGAACTCAACTCAAAAATTTATGTTATTAATTCCATGTTTATTAAAGAAGTCTCCCAACTGTCCCTGCCTCTAGTTTTACCTCTACAAATGGCATCATCTGTTCAACTACCAGGATTGTTTATATAAAATGGAAATCTGCTCACAAAATCTGAACTTTTTAATATCATGTAGGATGTTTCACATTATTTGAACACTAGCTATCTCTCCTACCTCATCTCTTGTCATTTCCTGCATATAACTATTTTTCATGGTGTGCTTGCTATGGGCCAGAAACTATATCAATGATCTTACCTCACTTATCTCCAATATCATATCATTTTTATGCATAATCAAGAGATTTGAAATTCTTTGTGGAAACTATATAGAAAGCTAGGAGCTTAAGAGAAATATGGGGGAAAAGTAATAAAGAGAAAGATTTTCTGGAAAATTTTTGTCTTTATAATTATGGAATAAGATTAATAAACCATAGGGTTTTAGTTATTTTTATTTATATCCAGACATGTAAAATATTCTAAATGAATATTTGAAAGTAAATACAATGAGCTGGGTGAAAGGATAACAGTTGCAAGGGTAAAATCTGACATGGCAAAGTCAAGAGGTGGAACTGGCCTTAGGGGGCAGTAGCAGAGCATAAACCGTCTTCAAAGAAGCTGGGTGATTTTGGCCAAAGCAACCCTTATCACTGATTGTCATTTAGTGAATGGTCTGACAGGTCATGTTACTCTGATGGTTCAAAAGTCATTCATTTGTAATAACCTATAATGGAATATAATCTGCAAAAATACTGTCTTACTATACTGTACACATGAAACCAACACAATATTATAAATCAACCAAACTTCAATTAAAAAATAATTAAAGGAGTTCCCATGATGGCACAATGGAATTGAATCTGACTAGGATCCATGAGAATGCAGGTGTGATCCTGCATTAGTTCGGGTTAGGGATCCGGTGTTGCCGTGAGCTGTGGTGTAGGTCGCAGACATGGCTCGGATCTGGTGTTGCTGTGGCTGTGGTGTAGGCTGGCTCGGAATTGACCCCTAGCCTGGGAACCTCCATATTGCCGTGGGTGTGGCCCTAAAAAGACCAAAAAATAAATAAAAATAAATACATGAATAAATAGAAATCAGTGACCCCCCCCTCATTGTTCTCATAACAATCAAATCGCTCTGATTAAGTGTACATTGTACTGTACAATGAGAACTTTGTAGATTGAATCACTGTTTAGGAGATTGGGTAGTAAATGCTAACTCAGAATTTAGTTATATTTCTTCCTGACTTGTCGTTATATATAAATGATAAAAAAATTTTAAACTCAAATTAATAAAGTCATTTTTATAATGTATTATATATTCTCCCTCCTCTCCACTGGCATCTAGTGGAACATTTATTTTTTTTAATCTTTTTCAATGACTTTTTGAAAAGTACTACAATCTTTTTTTTTTTTTTTCCCAGTTGTGCCTGTGGCACATGGAAGTTTCTGGGCCAGGGATCAAACCCAGTCACAGCAGTGACCCAACCCATTGCAGTAACAACACTGGATCCTTAACCTGCTGAGCCACAAGGGAACTCCTGAAAAGTAATAAAATCTTAAAGATTGGGGGTTCCCGTCATGGCTCAGTGGAAACGAATCTGACTAGTATCCACGAGGATGCAGGTTTGATCCCTGGCCTCGCTTAGTTTTTGGGGATCCGGCGTTGCCGTGAGCTGTGGTGTAGGTGGCAGATGTAGCTCAGATCCTGTGTTGCTGTGACTGTGGTGTAGGCCAGCAGCTGTAGCTCCAGTTCAACCCCAGCCTGGGAACTTCCACATGCCGCAGGTACAGCCCTAAGAAAAAGAAAAAAAAAAAAAAAAAACCTCAAACTAAAGATTTAAAACTACGAAGTTTTCAAATTATTTTCCATCTTTAAAAGTAGTTTTGTTTTTAGCACTTCCATTTCAGCATTAACAGACAGCGTTGTATTTGCTAAGGGAAAAAGTGCACAGTAAACAATTACTAATGACTTGCCAGTGGCCAATTTATGCACAGCCTTGGAATAATTTAAAATATCCAATTCCACATTCTTCCTGTAAAAAAAAAAAAATGCTGGCAGATTGTTAAGGTAAAACATTAAAGATGTAGGTTTGTTATTTGACCTCATACTTTGTTGTAATGGCCGTGCATACAGTTTTTGGTGACATATTTCTATTTTCCTTACATTATCCTTGAGGGACTAATCTCTATCACTCATATCTGCAGAGTATAATGGGTTCGTAAATTCTAGTTCACAGTCAATTTCACACAGAACCATTTCTAGGTTTAATCAACCTCCTAGATGGTCTTGACAAGCTTCAGTTATTCTGTTATTTCTTTTGTTTGGCAACAGACTGCTATTTTAGGATTAAGTGAAAATGCAATATGAGCAACTCACTGTGGAATCACTTTTTTTTTATGAGCTTCTGAATTGGTCACAGTAATAAGAGATAACATTTTTGGTTGAATTTTGCATAAGTGGAAATTTAGAGGCCCACTTGCTTTACAAATAACAAAAATTTCACATCAATCACAGTTGATAGTATAATTTTCTCCTGAAATATGGATCCTTTAAAATACCAAAGGACTCTTATCAATATTGGTTTTATTGCACAAGTGGCACTGCATCCTCAAGTTATCTGATTAGTCACAAGAGCAAATGCATTCCAAGGGCATGACTGTTGAAAAACGGATGCAATCTCAGAATAAGTAGAGCTTGTCAAGATCACCTAGATGGCTGCAGAAGAGCCTGTGATAACCTTTATGCATATGCAGTATTTGGACTCAAGCAGCCGGGAGGTTACTGAGTGCCTTTGCATGCTCCTGCTTTGGCTCTGGGTCTTATTCAGAACATGGTGATCCATCACGGTTGTGCTCCTCCACTCTAGAAGAACCAGCGCATGAGTCTGTCATTGACACCCATCACCTGTGGGCCTGGGCAATGGGGGTAGGGGCCTGAGCAAGTAACTCAGCAGCAGAACAGGTATCCCTGGCAGCAAACATGGAACGACAGCACATTGTGGATATTTGGTATGATTTGAAGATCCCAGCTCAAGAAATCTCACTGAACAACAGTTAAACTGCTTAGAGGAGACTTCACGTAGCTTTGGGAACTTTAGGATAGAAACCCAAACATTTAAAATAGTTTGTTAAGCTTAGATTAGGGTTCCTAAAGTGGCTACTCATGGAGTGCATGTTCAATCCTCATAGGGTTTCCATTTAATAGGATTAAATTAGTCGGCAGCATTTAAACCTGGGTATTTCACATAGAAAATCTATTCAATTATAAAATTTATTAAAAAAATTAGAAGAGAGGGTAACAGACTTTTATAGCCTGACAGCATTAATCCATTGCTGATTCTTTCCATAGATTTCTGATGCCATCTCCAGTCTGTCCAAGACTCCACCACTCCCTACTGTTCCCTGACACTGGGGCCACATGTCTGTTGTCATTTAACATGAATCTTGCAAGTGCCTTTTGATTTCCACCTGGTGATATGCCTAACATGACTTATCCCCAGAAGAGTATCTGCTTCAGATGCCAGAAATCTAGAAGATGAAGCAATTGGTTACAGAATCTGAGTGTTACATTGGTTTTAGAAAAAGCTGAATGGCTATCAAATGAAGTTTAGCATCCAGGGCCTCAGATCAAACAGCAGGGAAGGGAGAAGTACATTTCTGTAGGGAGACAAGGTGCTGTTAGTAGGTTCTTACATATGTCCCCAGAGAGCTAGGAGCTTTGCCTCAGGGAACAGACTAAAAAGACTGTGTGTCTAAATTGCTGTGCTTTTAAAGTGCCTGGCAAATGCCAGAAATCTCATGTGATTGTGGTTGTTCACTGTGGTAACCACTTACTGACATTTTCACATTAGTGATAGTCTTACACTGTAATTGGTTTTGTAGTGTTTTTTTTCCTAGGGGAGAAAAAAAAAATCATAGCCTTAACATCATAAAATCAAATCTGCTACCTAAGCAAAAGCAAATACTATTACTTAGGTAAAACTCAAACAAAATTAAGATTATCCTGAATACACTGTACTGGATTAAAACATATTTATATAGTAATGGAATAGTGTGGAATCTTTAGCTATAATGAATTCCTCATAGTTAAAGGAACATATCCCCTGATTGGGAATACTTTAGTGAAACTGCCTGTTATTAAGCTACTCTATTCAAGTAATATATGACTTGAATAGACTCTTTCCCCTGTCTTAGTTCTGTTTTTCTTTTTACCTTCTTTCTTTTTTTTTTTTTTTGGTCTTTTGTCTTTTTTTTTAGGGCCGCACCTGCAGCATATGGAGGTTCCCAGGCTGGGGGTACAATTGGAGCTATAGCCGCCGGCCTACACCACAGTCACAGTAATGCAGGATCCAGGCTGGGTCTGCAACCTATACCATAGCTTACAGCAACGCCGGATCCCCAACCCACTGAGCGAGGCCAGGGATCGAACCTGCATCCTCATGGATGCTAGTCGGGTTTGTTAACTACTAAGCCATGACAGGAACTCCTTAATTCTGTTTTTTACGTGTAAAGTATTGTCATGAGAGTCTTTAGTCCACAAGAGTTGACCAACTATGGCCTGTGAACCAAATTCACAACCTGTTTGGGGAAAGTTGTATTAGGACATAATCATACACATTTGTTTATGTATTATATTCAGCTGTTTTGTGTTACAACAATAGTTGAGTAATTCCAAGAGAACATATGGTCTGAAAAGCCAAAAATTTTTATTGTCTGACCTTTAAAAAAAAAATGTTGGCCCATCCCCTAGACACTAACGCTCAACTAATTTTCATGAACAAATCAGACCAAAGCAGGTTGTGTTAATCTGGTTCACAACTACTTGCATCTCATATTAAGATGCATGATTTCTGGACTTGATGCTGGAATTTATGGGAATTCTCTAACATCCATTAGAAGGAAAGAGAATAAAAGATCTGATCCTTTTTAAACACATTACAGTTGATGGCGTAATGAAAATACAACTATGTTTTGTGTTTCTACCAGGCATCTTTCTGGAAACAGAAACATAATGGTCAATAAGTAAACATGATGACAGATTTATTGTTATACATCAGGCTGAAACTGTACAAAAGTCCCATCAGTACCTTGTGGTTCCTTTCAGATACTCAGCCTTCAGCTATGGAGTTTGCCAGCAGAGGAGAAGAAGGAGTGGCTCTCAGACTGGCTGCTTCAGGGTCACCTGCAGGGCTTGTAAAGAGACACCCTCAGGATTTCTGATTCTGTGGGGCTGGGGTGGGGCAAGAATTTGCATTTATAACAAGTTCCATGGTGACACTGATTCAGCAGCTTGGTTTAGGGGCCACACTTGAGAAACATAATATTAAGATATTTGCTCCAGGAGGAAAAAATAAGGGATGTTCTATTTGACATATTCATTTGTACATTTTGTTATAACAATGACTTTAGACGAATAAGTAATCACATAAAGGAAATGGAAGAAACTTTAAAACAACAATGAAAACTTGAATCTGGAGTTCCCATCGTGGCGCAGTGGTTAATGAATCCGACTAGGAACCATGAGGTTGCGGGTTCAGTCCCTGCCCTTGTTCAGTGGGTTGACGATCCGGCGTTGCCGTGAGCTGTGGTGTAGGTTACAGACGCGGCTTGGATCCCGCGTTGCTGTGGCTCTGGCGTAGGCCAGTGGCTGCAGCTCTGATTTGACCCCTAGCCTGGGAACCTCCATATGCCGCGGAGCGGCCCAAAGAAATAGCCAAAAAAAAAAAAAGACCAAAACAAAACAAAACCTTGAATCTGAATCCTGGCTCTTTCATGTACTCATTGGCCAATTAAGATCTCAGTTTTCTGATAATAGTGGAGATAAATTTCTACCTCTCTTACAAGGTTATTTTGTTTTTGTTTTGTTTAAATTTTATTTGTAGTACAGTTGACTTACAATGTTGTATTAGTTTCAGGTATATGACAAGGAGAATTAGTTACGCATTCTTTTTTCTCGTATAGGTTATAACAGAATGTTGAATGAATTTCCCTGTGCTGTAAACAGGTCCTTGCTAATTATCTATCCCATACACAGTAGTGTGTATATGCCAATCCCATCCCCCTCAATTCATCCCCCGCCACCCCACCCCAGAGTTTCCCCTTTGGTAACCTTAAGTTTGATTTTGAAATCTGTGGGTTTGTTTCTGTTTTATAAATAAGTTATTTAGTATCATTTTTCATTAGATTCCGCATACAAATGATATCTGATATATGTCTTTGTCTCACTTATTCACTTATTGTACATCCACTTTGCTGCAAATGGCATGTTCTTTTTATGGCTCAGTAATATTCCATTGTGTGTGTGTATGTGTATGTTATCACATCTTTTTTATCCATTCTTCAGTTGACAGGTTGCTTCTAGGTCTTGGCTTCTGTGAACAGTGCTGCAGTGAACATTAGGGTGCATGTATCTTTTGAATTGTGGTTTTCTTAGGATATGTGCCCAGGAGTGGGATTGCTGGATCATATGGCAGTTCTATTATTTAGTTCTATGTGCTCCATAGTGGTTGCATCATTGTGCATTCCCTCCAGCAGTGTAGGAGGGTTCCCTTTCCCCCACAGCCTCTCCAGCATTTATTGTTTCTAGACTTTTTGGTAGTGGCCATTCTGATTGGTGTGAGGTGATACCTCACTGGAGTTGTGATTTGCATTTCTCTAATAATTAGTGATGTTAAGCATCTTTGCATGTGCTTTTTGGCCATCTGTCTGTCTTCTTTGGAGAAACATCTATGTAGATATTCTAACCATTTTTTGATTGGGTTTTTTTGTTTCTTTGATATAAAGCTACATGAGATGTTTATACACACACACATATATATTATATATATATATATATATATATATATATATATATAGAGAGAGAGAGAGAGAGAGAGAGAGAGAGATTAACCCCTTGTTAGTCACTTCATTTACAAAGATATTCTCCCAATCTGTGGGTTGTCTTTTTGTTTTGTTTATGGTTCCTTTGTGGTGCAAAAACTTTTAAGTTTAATTAGATCCCATTTGTTTATTATTGTTTATATTTTTATTACACTAGGAGGGGGATCAAAAAAGATATTGCTGTGACATAGGTCAGTGTGTTCTGCTTATGTTTTCCTCTAGGAGATTTATAGTATTCAGGCTTATGTTTAGATCTTTAGTTTAAATTTATTCATTATATGGTATTAGAGAATCTTCTAATATCTTTTGTTTAAATGTAGCCGTCCACCACTTATTGAAGAGACTTTCTTTTCTCCATTGTATATTCTTGTCTCCCTTGTAGATTAGTTCACCAGAGGCGTGTGGGTTTATCTCTGGGCTTTCTGTCCTGTTCCACTGATCTATACTTCTGTTTCTGTTGTAGTACCATATTGTTTTGATGACTAGCTTTCTGGTAGAGTTTGAAGTCAGGGAGCCTGACTTCAAAATGCCATTGGTAATTGGATAGAGATTGCATTGAATCTGCAGATTGCCTTGGGTAATTTAGTAATTTTTACAATATTGACCCTTCCAATTTGAGAGCATGGTATATTTTTCAATCTGTGTCATCTTTGATTTCTTTCATCAGCGTCTTATAAATTTTCAGAGTACAAGTCTTTTGCCTCTTTAGGTAGGTTTCTTCACAGGTAATTTATTCTTTTTGATGTGATGGTAAATGGGATTGTTTCCCTAATTTATCTTTCTGATCTTTTGTTGGTGCTGTATAGGAATGCAAGAGACTTCTCTGTATTAATTTTGTATCCTGCAACTTTGCAAAATTCATTGATGTGCTCTAGTAGTTTTCTGGTATCATTTTTGGGATTTTTCTCTGTATAGTATCCTGTCATCTGCAGACAGTGACAGATTTACTTCTTTTCCAATTCAGATTCCTTTTATTTCTTTTTCTTCTCTAATTGCCATGGCCAGGACTTCCAAAACTATGTCGAATAAAAGTGGTTATAGTGGACATCCTTATCTTGTTCCTGATCTTCGCAGGAATGCTTTCAGCTTTTCACTGTTGAGGATGACATTAATGTGTATTTGTCATATATGGCCTTTATTACATTGAGGTAGGTTCCGTCTATGCCCACTTTCTGGAGA
This sequence comes from Sus scrofa, assembly GCF_054392235.1. Classification (NCBI taxonomy): domain Eukaryota; kingdom Metazoa; phylum Chordata; class Mammalia; order Artiodactyla; family Suidae; genus Sus; species Sus scrofa. Next base: position 36,310,225 of record NC_139389.1, on the reverse strand, counting down.
GTTTTTATCAAAAATGTATGTAGAGTTTTGTGAAAAGCTTTTTTTGCATTTATTGAGATGATCGTACAGTTTTTATTCTTCAGTTTGTTGAGGTGACCTATCACACTGATTGCTTTGTGAGTATTGAAAAATCCTCACATCCCTAGGATAAATTCTACTTAATCATGGCGTGTGATCTTTTAAATATATTGTTTAATATATTTAATATATTGTTGGATTCAGTTTGCTAAAATTTTGTTCAGGATTTTTTGCATCATTATTCATCAGTGCTATTGACCTGTCATTTTCCTTTTTCATGTAGTATCTTTGTCTGGTTTGATATCAGGGTGATGGTGGCATCATAGAATAAGCTTGGGAGTATTCCTACCTCTGCAGGTTTTTGGAAGAGTTTCAGAAGAATCAGTGTTAACTCTTCTCTAATGTTTGATAGAATTCCCCTGTGAAGCTGTCTCATCCTGGACTTTTGTTTTTTGGAAGGTTTCAGTTTCAGTACTTGTGGTTATTCCATTCATCCTTTCGATTTCTTCCGGTTTTATCTTGGACGATTGTACCTTTCTAAGGATTTGTTGATTTCTTCTAGGTTGTCCATTTTGTTGACATATAGTTGCTTGTAGTAATCTGTAATGATCCTTTGTATTTTTGTGATGTCTGTTGTAACTGCTTCTTTTTCATTTCTAATTTTTTTTTTCTTTGAGCCCTCTCCCTTTTCTTCTTGACGAGTCCGGCTAAAAGGCTTATCAGTTTTGTTGACCTTTTCAGAGCACCCACTTTTAGTTTTATTGATCCGTTGTATTGTTTTCTTTTTCTCTATTTCATTTATTTCTGCTCTGATTTTTATGATTTCTTTCCTTCTACTGTATTTGGGTTTTGTTTGTTCTTCTTTCTCTAGTTGCTTTAGGTATAAAGTTAGGTGTTTTTTTGTCTGTTTAGTTTTTGCTTTTGTTTTTTCTTGTTTCCTGAGATAAGATTTTATTTCTATAAACATCCCTCTTAGAACTGCTTTTGCTGTATCCCATAGGTTTGGGATTATCATGTTTCCATTGTCATTTGTCTCTAGGGTATTTTTATGGATTTCTTCATTGATCCATTGGTTGTTTAGTAAAATATTATTTAGTCTCCATGTGTTTGTGCTTTTTACAGTTTTATTTTCCTTGTAGTTGCTTTTTTCATCTTGTAGCATTATGCTCAGAAAAGATGCTTGATATGATTTCAGTTTTACCGAATTTTCTGAGGGTTCCCTTGTGGCCCAGTGTGTAATCTATCCTGGAGAATGCTCCATGTGTACTTGAGAAGAATATATATTCTGCTGCTTTTAGATGGAATGTTCTATAAATATCCATTGAGTCCATCTGGTCTCTGGTCTAATGTGTCATTTAGGGCCTTCATTTCCTTATTGATTTTCTGTCTGGATGATCTGTCCATTAAACGCCCACACTATTATTGTGTTACTATCAAGCTCTTCTTTACCGTTGTTAGCATTTGCTCCTATGTTGGGTGCATATATATTTACAGTTGTTCTATCTTCTTCATGGATTGATCCATTGATCATTATGTAGTGTCCTTTGTCTCTTCTAGCAATCTTTATTTTAGTCTATTTTGTCAGATATGATTATTGCTACTCCAGCTTTTATTTATTTGCATGGAATATTTTTTCCATCCTTGCAATTTCATTCTATATATGTCCCTAGAACTTAAGTGGGTCCCTTGTAGACAGCATATATGTATATGGCTCTTTTTTTAATATCCATTCAGCTAGTCTGTGCCTTTTGGTTGGAGCATTTAATCCATTTACATTCAAAGTAATTATGGATAAGTATGTACTTACTGGCATTTTCTTAATTGTTTTGGATTTGTAATTTTATTTTTTTTCCTTCCTCTTTTGTTCTCTTGTGATTTGATGATTATCTGTAGTATTGCATTTAGTTTGATTTTTCTCTTTTTGTTTGTGTGTGCCTATTGTAGTTTTTTTGTTTATTGTTCCCATGCAATTTTGATTAGCAGTCTTCATATATGTAGAACTGTTTTTGGTTGCTGGTCTCTTTATTTCAAGTGTATTTTGAATATTCTACATTTATACTATCCTCTTGTTACTTTTGATATCATATTTACCTGCAGATTATTTCCTACTTTTATCTTATGCTTGTCTTTGCGACTGGGTGTTCCCATTTGTAATGTTCTTGTTTCTAGTACTGGCCTTTTATTTTCTGCCAAGAGAAGTTCCTTTGGTACTTACTGCAAAGCTGATTTGGTGATGTTGAAATCTCTTAGTTTTTTCTTTTCAGAAAATTTTTTGGTTTCTTCAAATCTGAATGAGGGCCTTGCTGAGTATTCTTGGTTTTAGGTTTTTCCCTTTTATTGCTTTAAATATATCATACCACTCCCTCCTGGCCTACAGCATTCCTGCTGACAAATCAGCGGATAACCTTTTGGGGATTCACTTCTGTGTTATTTGTTGCTTTTCTCTTGTTGCTTTCAATAGTTTTCTTTGTCTTTAATTTTTGTCAGTTTAATTAATATTTGTCTGTGTGGGCCTCCCTGGATTTATGCTTTATGAGACTCTATGTGCTTGAGTGAGTGTTTCCTTTCCCATCTGATGGAAGTTTTTAGCTATAAACTTTTCATATATTTTTTCAGTCCCTTTCTCTCTTCTTCAGAGACCCCGTTATGCAAACAAAAGTGCATTTAATGTGTCCCAGAAGTCTCTCTGATTGTCCTCATTTCTTTTCATTCTTTTTTCTTTATTCTTTTCCATGGCAGTGGTTTCTTCCACTCTGTCTTCTTCTGCCTCAGTTTTTCTACTCTTGTTTCCTTCTAGAGTATTTTTTACTTCAGTTACTGTATTTTTCATCTTTGTTCTTATATCTTCTAGCTTTTTGTTAAGCACTTCTTGTAACTTTTTGATCTTTACCTCCATTTTTTTTTCCTGGATATTTTCATTCATTCTTTCCATTATTTAGATTCTTTTTCATATGGATCACCTATCTCCTCTTCATTTTGTTGGTTTTGGGGTTTTAAACTTATTCCTTTGTCTGAAACGTATTTTTCTATCATCTCATTTGTCTAACTTACTGTGAATATTGTCTCCTTTCTGCAGGTTGCAGGATTCTCATTCCTCTTGCTTCTGAAGTCTGTCCCTTCATGGGTAAAGTTGGTCCAGGGGTTTGTTCAGGCTTCCTGGTGGGAGAGACTGATGCTTGCCAATTGGTGGGTGGAGCTGGTCTTGTCCCTCTGGCAAAGCAGTGTGTTTATAGGTAGCTGTGAACTCAGGATGACTTTTTGGGGTGAGGGCTGTTTTAATATGGGTGCCTTGATAGGCATATCCTTTCCTTTTTGTATACTGGCAATTTTCCTTTGATAGGAAGTGTGACTAATGTTGTGGTGACCAGAGCCTACACTGTATATTGAGTGGGGCCTCCTCTTTGCTCTGTGGTTGTCACTTCTCTGTCAGGGGCAGTGTTGCTCCATAGTTACTGGAATAGAAGCCCCCAGACTTGTTTATGAGCTGTATTCCTGATTTAAGGTGCAAGGTAGGTAGGATTGGGAGTTTCCAACTGGGAGAGGAGTCTCTGAGTATTCCTGCACTGGAGATGTTCACCTGTAAGTGTGCTCTGTTGTGTCACCTTTCACCAGTTGGGTGGGTTCACAAAATACATTGTTGCTATTGATCTCAGCCTCACCTTAACCATTTCTTTGCCCATAATTGGCACTGATGTCTCCTAAGCATTGTTTTCAGCAGTGTGCCAGTGCAGATCCATTTAGGTCATGTTCTAGGATTTTAGGAGTCATGCACCTGGGCCTGCTGTGGAAGCTATGGAGGCAGCTCAGACTCCAACCTGTACTAACCACCACATGTATGTGCCCACAAAGTCCACAGCTGCTAACATCTGGCCCATTTCAGCTATGGGAGCACTTGTTGTCCATTCAGATGTTTCACCAGTGCTGAATTTACAAAGCCAGCTGCAGTGATGTAAATCTATGGTTCTCATAGCCAGGAGGAGAGATTTCAGCTCTTCTTTCATAGTCGCAGGTTTCCTAGGGCTCAGCTGTGGTTTCAGTCCCATCTCTGTGGGTAGGAAACCTACTGGAGACTGTTCCCAAGGCAGCAAAATCACAGACCCCTACTCATGTGGAAACCAATTGAGGCAGCAGTTGGGGAGGTTGGCCTGCTGTCATGAATGGAGGATGGGGTAGCATCTGGGTACATGTGTCTGTCCAGAAGGGAGGCAGGTGGACGGTGATCAGGAGCTTGGGCTTACTCTTGTGGGAGAGGGTGGACCAGGGTTCAGGGTGAGCAAGCTTGCTGTGATGGGAGGTGGGCCAGGTGGCAATCAGGTGCTCAGGCTCACTCTGGTGGGAGAGGGTGGACCAGGGTTCAGGGTGAGCAAGCTTGCTGTGATGGGAGGTGGGCCAGGTGGCAGTCAGGTACTCAGATTCATTCCAGTGGGAAGGGGCAGGATAGTGGTGTAGGCAAGCTGGCCAGCCCAGGAGAGAGCCTCTCCCAGGGGCTGCAGGGCAGAGGTCTGTCTGGGGAATGAGGCTGCAATGGTGGCCCCACCCTTCACACTCCACTTAACAATGATGCATAGCCTCCAGGGTGGCCTAGACCTTCTCCTCAGACTTTCCTCATCTCAGGACTCTGCCTCTGGCCCCTCCAAGCTGCCTATGCCCAGCCAACATCTTTTCTCTCCCAGGTCTGTCCTCTAAACCTCCTGTGCCAGCACCCAGCCCCATCCCGTATCAGCAGTCACACATATCAGGCTGGGGTGTGAAGGTCAGGGGCACAGCCCACCCGTGTAGTCCTCATTCTGTCCCAGCTGCTGTGTTCTCCCCCAGACTCCTTTCCTGTCCCAGCTGACCTTCCTGCTGGTGAGGGGACTCCCCTAGATGCAGGACCCTCTCCTCCCCTCCTGGGGGTGCAGGTCCCAAGCCGATTCTGCTTCTATTTTCTTTTACCCTTTGTCCTACCTAGTTATTATTTAGTGACCTGAAAATCACCATTAAATATGTAAGACATTTACAAACATTTCAAGAATACTAGCTAGTGTTTAGTAATGTCATTCATAAAGATAAGGTGGATCATGTCACTGATTTGTAGTCAGATCTCTCTATTTCAGATAATCTCAATATCTTGTTACTGTACAGGTGTGATTTACACCATTAGACCCTTCCCTGTGCTGAATGAGGGCCTCGATCTCAGCCTCACCTTAACCATTTCTTTGCCCATAATTGGCACTGGTGTCTTCCAAGCATTGTTTTCAACAGTCTGCCGGTGCAGATCCATTCAGGTCATATTGTAGGATTTTAGGAGTCATGCACCTGGGGCCTGCTGTGGAAGCTATGGAGGCATTTCAGAACACAATCCACCATGAAATAGTAAGCCATTTATTGAAAACCAGACAGTATACTAGACACCTTGTACATACGACATAGATCTCCCACTTCCTTCTTTATTTCCTTTCCTTAGCCATCTCCTCCCAGTTATCTGCTCTGAGAGTCTGATTTACTGGAGCACATCCACAGGCTTCTATGGTTTCTGTCTTCCTGTTAGATTCCACCAGAGAGGACACTTGCAGGAAATCAGAAGGTGGGACAATAGAGAATGAGGTGAGGATGTCTCCTCTTTTGGCCTCTCTGTAATATTTTCTTAGAATGGCAGTGTTCTATCAGTGCCACTGCTGCTCTCCCAGAAGCCTGCTCTGTGGTATCCCTCTCCACTCACCTCTGCCCTCTCCCCCTGCGGATCTGACGGAGATCCAGCCTGGAGCCAGGCTCCACATGGACTTGATTGTGTTGCCCCTCGTAATACTTTATCTTTTTAAATAGCTCTTTTGCAAATAAGCCCTCTTTGAATAATCAGTGGCTCTTGTTGGGATCCTAAGTAATAATAACACCCTCACAGTGATCTAATGAAGTAATATTATTCTACCATTTTACAGATGAGGAAACTAAGGCTCCAAGAAATGACAGTGTTTAGATTCAAGCTGAGTCCTAACTCCTAAGTGTGCAGTCTTTCTGATCTGAAAGTTTCTCAAACATTGGTACATATAAGGATTACTTGGAGAGTCTGTAAAACAGGTTGATTAGGAAGCTCCATCAACAAAAAGTTGGATTCTAGTATTATGGGATAAATTTTAGGAACTTGCATTTTAAAAGAAGCATAGGGCTTTTTCCTATAAATAATAATAATAATAACCTCATTATGTTTATAACCACCACTACTGTTTAACATTTCTTATGTTCTCTATTAGCTGGTATCTTCACAAGAGTCATAAGGAAGAAGAGTCCTTCTTACCCTCTTTACAGATCAAGAAACTGATGAATAGAGAAGTTAAGTAACTTGCTTAAGATTATATACCTCAGTGCATGGCTCAGGTTATCTGATTTTGAGCCCAGGCACTGTGACACCCCACTAAGCAGCTGACCATAGGTCCTCAACCTCACTGACTCAGTTTTCTCACTATTCACATGTCTCTAGTTATTTAAGGGAATGGTTTTACCATGATTATGGCCCTAGTATTCCTAATTTACCTCCTCATGCCAAGGGCTGTCATAGGGATAATACCACTGTTTTTGATTTTTTTTGGTTAATTAAATTAAATTAATTTATTTATTTATTTTGTCTTCTTAGGGCCCCACCCGTGGCATATGGAGGTTCCCAGGCTAGGGGTCTAGTTGGAGCTCTTGCTGCCGGCCTATGCCAGAGCCACAGCAATGATGCCAGATCCGAGCTGTGTCTGCAACCTACACCACAGCTCCTGGAAACCCTGGATCTTTAACCCACTGAGCGAGACCAGGGATCGAACTCTCTACCTCATGGTTCCTAGTAGGATTCGTTTCCGCTGCACTAAGAGGGAACCCCTATTTGTTAATTTTAATGGATGGGTTGTAGCTCTTCTAAGCATTTTGGAATTAAAAAAAAACAATGAGCATAATACCTTGGTTTAGTATTTATGTGCAGATGTGTGTCCCATATTAAAATGGAAAGGCATTCTTTTAGCTAATCATATACAAAGAATCCCAGATAATATTTCTGTTTTGAAATGTCAGAGTAAGCATTTGGAACATTGGCTTCAGGTGATAATAATAATTTAATCCTATTCTTGATTTTCCAGAGTCTGGTCTTCCTAAAACTCTAGAATACTGTTCTCCAGTAGAACTTTCTGTGATGATGACGTTCTGTCTCTGAGATTTACTAGTCACTAGCTACATGTGGCTTTTGAGCACTTGAAATATGGCTAGTGTGATTGTAGAACTGAATTTTTAATGCTACTTAATTTCACTTAATTTAAATTGAAATAGTTACAAGAGACTAGTGGCCATCATAACAGACAGCACAGTTCCAGGAAGCTTATTAAACATCATTCTTTCATCACTGCTTCTTTAGCTGACATATTTAAATCATGTTTTAAATTAAATTGTGTTCATTTTAAATTTGGAAGTGGGTAAGATATTTAAATCATAACAAGATTTATATCTTCATTAATGTCTCTCTTTTTACTGCTACTTAAACTTAACCCAATGTATCAAAGATATAGTTGGTTTATGTCTTCCGTGTCTAATGACCTTTTTTTTGTAATGACTTTTTTTTTTTGATCCTATTTTATATATTTTATGGCTGCACTTTTTCCCCTTTGGAACATTCCTCTCTGTAGCTGTGACGGATGTTGTCTGTGTTCTCCAGTATTTGGGCAGTCCCCCGTAAAGTCATGACAGTTACCTTTTAAGGATGCAGTGTGAGGTGCCTTCCATAAATCTTTAATCAAGTATGTAACTTGTTGTGGCATTTTAATAAAGTTGTAAGCAGGAAGTTTAAACCCATCATTTCAAACTGACTTAATCAGAAAATACAGAAAACTGGTTGTTATTTTATCCATCTCCAGCAAAATAGACTAATTTTAACAAGCCTTGGAATAAATACATTGAATATAGTACACATTTTTCAGTTGAGTTTGATATCCAACCTCATGAATAAAAGAGGTCCTATACATCATGCAGTAATAGTCACATTCATCATATTTATCATGTCTGTAAAGTAATAACTGATTTTCTGAAACTTTTGTGTTACTATGTAATAATTATATAAAATTATTATAATCGTGTTAGGTATATAAGCAGAATATAACTACTTCAAATTTGTCTTTAATTTTATATTAACCTGTTTGTTGGCTGGGATATGGTTTTAAAATATTGCTGTTCTTAAATGTGTCATAATTATTTTCATCTGGAGGAAGTTATTCTGTCATACTTATAAATGTGTACATTAGAAATGTATTTAGAAAGATATAAATCTTAATTTTATCAAGCTGAATGAAAAACAAAATTAATGCAATTCATTTGTCAAAAAATTCTGAAAGGCTGTTATTATTTTAAGAGACTGTGATATTTCATTCTTCATAAAAGACAGTATTTAAGAGCAATTTAGAGTCTTTGGCTTGAATAGTGTCTAGCTCCTAGAAATCACCTCTCCTATATTTCTACTGAAATAGTCCTTAAAACATAGCACTAAAGAGAAGATTTTACACAGTGACTATATGGACTCATTATCCATCTATATCCAAAATCACGGAAGTCTTTTTACCAACTGCAAAGCCAAAGGAAGTTGGCTGAAAAATTCAGTTACAGGAATGCCTGCAGCTGCTCATTACGTCCACATTTGACAGCTGGGGATGGGACACAGAGAGTGGCGGGGGGGAGAGCATGACCGTTTGGCTCATGAGCCCCTGGTCTTCACCACAACTCTCTAAATATTTAACCTGTTCCTGCTCTGAGATAACTCTGGGTAATGGGAGGGATCAGATTTGTAAGCTTTTAAATGCAGAAAAGTTATATGAGACTCATGTAAGCTGGTATAAAAAGTTGCTAATTCTGTAAAAGATAGGAAAGAGATAAGATAGAAACTTTTTTTTAATGTTAGTGATTAGCTATTTTCAGTGGCTTCTCAGCACAACCCATGGGGCCTAGGAGAGTCTAAGCATGTAATAATTGCAGATTGAAAAAAATGAATTAATCAGTCAATGAATGAATTGATTAGGGAATGAGAGACTTCACAGAAAATCATAACCAGTGTTCAAGGAATCTTGAAATGTTATGAGGAAACAAGAAATGACACGCTTAAAAGATAAAGATAACCTTCTTACTGGTAAAAAAATCTTTCAGATAATTGAAGACAGGGTAGATTGGTCCTGTCTGACCTCAGAGGGCAGAAATAGGGCAAATTAATAGACATTGCAACACAGCAAATTCGATATAATATAAAAAGTCTTACCTAAGGATTATTCCCATTTGCATCTTATTCATGAAATGTAAGAAACCTTAGTGCAGTAAAACTTCAGTTCTTTTCAAATTGCTTATATTTTAGGGTATCAGTTTGTAACCTGCTAACATATCAGTGAGCTTTTAGAGTAGTGATTTTTATGTGACCAATTCAGTGATAAATTGGTCAGTGTTAAGTACTTCCTTTCTCTCTCAAATGCTTGAAAAATTTTATGTGTAAGAGTGAGTTTACTGATGTTGAAGAACATATGCACTTTCGAAGATGGTTTGGTAATTATTTCAAGACTGAACATTCTCTTACCATGCAATCCAGCAGTCGTACTCCTTGGTGTTTACATAATGGTGTGGAAAACTTATGTCCATACAAAACCTGCACATCTCTGTTGGTAGCATCTTTATCCATAATTGTCCAGTTGTGGGAGCAACCAGGATGTCCTTCAGTAGGTAAATGGATAAATAAGTTGTGGTACATGTGAGCAATTGGCAGTTATTCAGTATTCAAAAGAAATGAGCTATCAAGCCATGAAAAAAAAGACTGAAGGAAATGTAAATACATATTACTATGTGAAAGAAGCCAATGTGAAATCTGTGTGATTCCAACTATAAGACATTCTGGAAAGGGCAAAATTATAGAGTCAACATAAAGATCCATGGTTTCTAGGAGCTGCAGAAGAGAGAGAAGGATAAGTAGGTATAGCACAGAGGATTTTAGGGCCATGAAAATACTCTCTTTGTTCATACTATAATGATGCATACCTATCATTATATATTTGCCAAAATTCATAGAATGACAAACTAGCTGAAGCAGTAAAAAAAGAACAAAGCTGGAGGCATCATACTCCCAGTTTCAAACTGTATTACAGAGCTATATTAATCAAAATAATATGATATTGGCATGAAACAGATGCACAGTTCATTGGAGCATAATAAATATCCCAGAAATAAGCCCATGAACGTATGGTCAATTAATTTATGACAAAGGTGCTAATAATGTATAATGGGGGAAGAATAGTTTCTTTATTAAATGGCATTGAGAAAACTGGATAACCACATGCAAAAGAATGAAACTGGACCTCCATCTCATACCATACCCTAAAATCAACTCAAATAGGATTAACAACTTGAACATAAGACCTGAAACCGTAAAACTCTTAGAAAAAAACATAGGAGGTAAGCAGCTTAACATTTGTCTTTGCAAAGACTTTTTGGATTTGACATCAAAATCAAAGGCAGCAAAGGAACATATACAGGTGGGACTACATCAAAATAAGAAGCTCTATAGAGCAAAACAAATAATCAAAAAGAAAAAAAGAAAAAAAAAAGAATCTGAATAAACTTTTTTTCCAAAGGAGACATACAAATAGCCAACAGGTACATGAAAAGGTACTCAGTATCACTAAATATCAAAGAAATGCAAATCAAACCACAGTGAGATATCAGCTGACCCCTTTTAGAAGAGCTGTCATAAGAAAGACAAGGGATAGCAAGTATTGGAGAGGATGTAGAGAACAAGAAACCGTTGTGTAGTGTTTGTGGGAATGTAAATTGCTTCAACCACTTTGGAAAGCAGTATGGCGTGTCCTTGAGAAGTTAAAAATTGAACGACTATATGATCCAGCTCTTCCACTTCTGGGTGTTTATTCAAAGGGAATGAAATCAGGATATGTTATCAAGATACACATGTTTGCTGTAGCATCATTCACAACTGCCAAGATACAAAGACAACCTAAGTATCTATATAAAAATGAATGGTTAAAGGAGGAGTTCCCGTCGTGGCGCAGTGGTTAACGAATCCAACTAGGAACCATGAGGTTGTGGGTTCGGTCCCTGCCCTTGCTCAGTGGGTTAATGATCCGGTGTTGCCATGAGCTGTGGTGTGGGTTGCAGACGCGGCTCGAATCCCATGTTGCTGTGGCTCTGGCCTCGACCCCTAGCCTGGGAACCTCCTTATGCCGCGGGAGCGTCCCAAAGAAACAGCAAAAAGACAAAAAAAAAAAAAAAAAAAAAAAAAAAAAAAAAGAATGGTTAAAGGAGATGTATACAACTGAATATTTTTCAGCTGTGGGAAAGTAGAAAATCCTGCAATGTGTGATGACATGGATGGATCTCCGGAGGGGTTATGCTAAGTGAAATTAGCCCAGCGGAGAAAGTCAAATACTGCATGGTGTTACCTCTAGATGGAACCTTCAAAAGAGGTCAAACTCATAGAAATGGAATAGAAAAGTGGTTACCAAGTGCTGGTGGGTGAGAATAAGGGAGAGGTGGGTAAAATGGTTCAAACTTTCAGCTATAAGTAAGTTCTGAGGATGTAATGTAAAGCAAAACGACTACAGTTGAATACACTGTTAGGTCATTGAAATTTGTTCACAGAGAGTAGAACTGAAATGTTCTCACATTCAAGAGAGCATCAAAGAAAAGTTTAAAAAATGTTCAAGTTGTTTTTATTATTATTTCTTTTGAAAGCCTTTGCTCCAAGGGGAGGTTCAACATGCAAGTTGAAGAAATGTGAATATTTCTATTTTAATAACATTTCCAGGATACACATGTCATTACGTATAACTTTTTCATTCTATTTAATCTATTTAATTATATCAAGATAAGTGACTCTGTTGTTATTGTGCTTCTGCTTTAAACCCTACCATATGAAAGTCCTCTGTTCAGAGTTAAGCGGGTCCCTAATTACCATGTATCTCCTCACTGTATTGTTAAAGATGCCCCATCCCTATTTCATGGCTCACTCATTCAGCCACGCTGAGGAAGGCTAGGCTGACAAAAGGGATGAAAAGAAGGGGGTGGGGACAGGAGTACGCCAGTTAGAAGTGGTGCGCACACTCCCTGGTTATTTAGCTAGGGAAACCCAACTTTCCTATACAGTTAGAGAAATCATGGTTCTAAAGCTATTTTTGCAGGTTTTTACTCTGAATAAAAAAAAACAAAATTGCATCCTTGGGGATTCACAAAAAGATAATAGATGAGGGAATCTGTTCAGCTCCATGAAGAATGGAAAACTTGAGATGTGGGAGAAGAGTTTCTCATAGAAGATACATTCTTAGAAAGGAGGCCAAGTAGCTGGGTCAGTAAATGGTGTTTGGTTTATAAGGCACGCTGCCTTGTGGCTGAGAAGGCCAGAGTGATATTGAATACTCCTAAACTATGAATATAAAGTTTATGAATCGTATTTTCCATTGTGGCTCAGTAGGTTAAGAACCTGATATAGTGTCCATGAGGTTGGGATTTGATCCTTGGCCTTGCTCAGTGGGTTAAGGATCTGGTATTGCCACAGGCTGCAGTGTTGGTCGCAGATGTGGCTTAATTGTGGTGTTGCTGTGGCTGTGGTGTAGACCTGAAGCTGCAGCTTCAATTTGACTCCTAGCCTAGGAGCTTTCATATGCCACAGGATCTAATGTGGCATGAAAAGAAAAAAAAAGAGCTTATGAATCAAGGAAGAGGAGGGTACAAAAAAGCCATAAAAGCGAAGACATTTATGGGTAACAGACTAGACATATACAGAAGTTTTTAAATAAACCACATTCTTTATGGTTATCATAACTAATTTGGATATTGTTGTTTATAACCTAAATAGGGTTAGAGTTAACCACTGTGGCCATTATTCTTTGTAATTACTGATCATCTAAGTGTAATACTGAAATACAGGATCCGAGTCCAATCCCTGACCTTAAAGAGTCGAGTTGCAAACTTTGAAACAAGGGTCATACTTGCAGACTTACAAGCACACATGGTGTGGTGGCTGCTGGACGTGGAGGAGAGCACGATGAGGAGTAGGGTTCAGGAAAGATTTTGTAACAGAATCGATTCTTTTTTTTAATGTATAATGATTTTTATTTTTTCCCACAGAATCGATTCTTACATTGGCAAAGTTTTTAAGAGGATGACATTCCTCTTAAATAAATAAGATGTGACACAGGTGTGCATAATAAGAAACTTCAAGTGTTTTGTGTGGCTCACAGCACAGAGTTCAAAGTGTCGTAGATTCAGAGGAGCACTTGAGAGCGTGGATGGCCACCAAGTCATGCAAGAGCCACGTGCCCAGCTCTAAACACCTTGTTCTTGATCTTGTGGGTAGTGTAAGAAGTTGCAAATTGCTCGAGATCAGTGTTCAGGGTTGAGGTTCTAAGTAAACATTTACTCTGTGACAGTTGAAGGCAAGAAAGTTACCAGGGTCACTCAGGTGGGAGCAGAAGGCCATGCTCAGATCCCTGGAAATACCAATATTTATCTCCAGCTCTTTACAAGCAGTCAAGTAAGACAAGAACAGAAAAGCGTCCATCAAATTTAGCAATTTGGGTCACTCATAACCTTTGTCAAAGCAGTTTAAACACATGCACAGCAAAGGGCACATACAGAGGGGAAAAAAAATCAATGAATCACTGTGATATTTTATCTACCTCACATCTTATCAAGGCTCAAAAGGGCAGTTATTTTACGAAGAACGTAATGTCATGTGTTTGAATCTTAATTGATAAGTGCAAATCTGCCAAGGAGTCAGGGCATGACAGTAATAACGAAGGAGCAGTGTTTATAAATATCCACGGAATGGAGACTACCAGATGTAGGTGTCAAATAGCAACTTGGAATTTGCACACCTACCCACAAGTATAGAAATGCAGGGCATTGGGTGGTGCTCTCAGTGATAAGGTCCAAATGGCCTCTTTTGTGGCCTAATGCACCTTGAGGAGTTCAACACAACTTTGAACAAATGTAATTTACTGAGTGGTGTGAGAAGAAAAAAAGTATGGCATCAATAATTCTAAAGCACTAGGTGCCTGGGTATACTGTTTTATAAAAAGAAAGAAAAATTTAAGGTTTAGGATAAATTTGTAGCATGTTTTTATAAAAATCAGATTAGCATTTATCTTCAGGTAGTTTGGTGACGCTGTTGAAGTTGACCTTGTTTCAAATGCATGCCATTCACCTGTGGACACTGGTGTTTTACGAGAATAAAGAGTAAGGACAGATTGATTGTATCATTGGAGCCTGGACATAGCCTCACAAAATAATTTAAAAATTAATTTCTGCAGTTTTGAAGGCTGATGTACCTTGACCGGTCACTTGCAGAAAGCAGGCCAACACATACATAAACAGATAGCTTCTGCTTTTCCTCTGGCTGATTCCACCATTCTATTTTTTTTTTTTTTTTTTTTTTTGTCTTTTGTCTTTTTGTTGTTGTTGTTGCTATCTCTTGGGCCGCTTCCGCGGCATATGGAGGTTCCCAGGCTAGGGGTTGAATCGGAGCTGTAGCCACCGGCCTACGCCAGAGCCACAGCAACGCGGGATCCGAGCCGTGTCTGCAACCTACACCACAGCTCACGGCAACGCCGGATCGTTAGCCCACTGAGCAAGTGCAGGGACCGAACCCGCGACCTCATGGTTCCTAGTCGGATTCGTTAACCACTGCTCCACGACGGGAACTCCACCACCATTCTATTTTTAATGAAAGACTGTTTCACAACTGTAAGATTAACTAAGCTCATGGAGTTGCTTAAGACGTTGGAGTTTGGCTTTACCTTTCCATTTGGGTTTCTGAGCTTGAAAAAGTTGCTTACCCTTGCAAGCTTTAACAAATCTGTAAGGTTGAGATGGATGTAGCAGCCGCAACCAGCAGCACATCCTGATTATAACTTAGGAGCAGTACGCCTGGTGTGTGCTAGGCCACTAATGCATTATGATGCTCAACAGAATATCAACATGTCAGCCTTTGATCCTCTTCTCCATGACCTCTTGTTGTGGATACCCTTGATATAAAAATTAAATGTATTTTGTATTCAAACTCATTCTTGCTTGGGGTTAAATAGACTTTTAAAGTAAATCAGACTGCAATCAGAATGTTAATTTTGGAAAATTTACATCTCTTTGTGGATGTTATTAAGAAAAAGAGATACTGTGTAATTCAGAATTATTTTAATACTCCAACTGAATCACTCCTGTATTGAATGATTGCAAATAGAGTGGAAACTGAGAAATAGTTTCAAAAGGCATATGTGAATACCAACTATTAAATATTTATCTCAGTAAAAGGACTTATAGATGTGGAAATTACTAAATATTGAATGCTGTATTTCCTCAATATTAAAATTCTTTTCAAAAAATTTTTATTACCCCCACCCACTGCATATAGAAGTTCCCAGGCCAGGGATTAAATCCAAGCCATAGTTGCAACCTATGGGGCTTCTGTGGAAATGCTGCATCCTTTAACCCACTGCACCAGGCCAGGGATCACACCCACACCTCTGAAGTGACCTGATCTGCTGCGGTTGGATTCTTAACCACTGCGCCACAGGGAACTCTGATTTTTTTCAAATTTTAACATATTTTCAAACAATAGAGTCACACGTTGCAATCATTATGGACTTATTGTAGGCTTTTTGTTTGTTTATTTAGTTAAGATTAATAAATTTGAAGTGATTGAGAATTCACATTCTGGAGCCAATATTTAGTAGATCAACTCCCCCTATTCCTTGTCTGAAAAATTCGACATAATAAGATTGTTAATGAACCCAGACACCTACAGTCAATTAATCTTCGACAAAGGAGGCAAAAATATAAAATGGGAAAAAGACAGTCTCCTCAGTAAGTGGTGCTGGAAGACTAGATAGCTGCATGTAAATCAATCAAACTAGAACACACCCTCACACCATGCACAAAAATAAATTCAAGGCTTAAAGACTTAAATGTAAAACAAGACACCATCAAACTCCTAGAAGAGATCTTGGGCAAAACATTCTCTGACATCAACCTTACAAATGTTTTCTCAGGCCAGTCTCCCAAGGCAACAGAAATAAAAGCAAAATAAACCATTGGGCCCTAATCAAACTGACAAGCTTTTGTACAGCAAAGGAAACCATTAAAAAAAAAAAAAAAAAGAAAGAAAGAAAACGCAAAAAGTCAACCTACAAAATGGGAGAAAATAGTTTTAAACAATGCAACTGACAAGGGCATAATCTCTAAAATATATAAACATCTTATACAACTCAACAGCAAAAAGCCAACAACCCAATGGAAAAATGGACAAAAGACATTTCTCCCAAGAAGATATACAGATGGCCAACAAGCACATGAAAAAACACTCAACATCACTGATTACTAGAGAAATGCAAATCAAAACTACTATGAGATACCACCTCACACCAGTCAGAATGGCCATCATTACTAAGTCCACAAATAACAAATGCTGGAGAGGGTGTGGAGAAAAGGGAACCCTCCTGCACTGTTGGTGGGAATGGAAATTGGTACAACCACTAGGGAAACAGTATGGAGGTGCCTTAGAAAACTATACATAGAACTACCATATGACCCAGCAATCCCACTCTTGGACATATATCCAGATAAAACTTTCCTTGAAAAAGACACATGCATCTGTGTGTTCATTGCAGCTCTATTCTCAGTAGCCAAAATCTGGAAACAACCTAAATGTCCATTGACTGATGAATGGATTAAGAAGATGTGGTATATACACATAATGGAATACTAAGCCATAAAAAAAGAACAAAATGATGCCATTTGTAGCAACATGGATGGAACTAGAATGAAGTCAGTCAGAAAGAGAAAGATAAATGCCATATGATATCACTTATATCTGGAATCTAATATATGGCACAAACGAACCTTTCCACGGAAAAGAAAATCATGGACATGGGGGAGGGGGAGGGAGCAGGATGGACTGGGAATTTGGGGTTAATAGATGCAAACTATTGTCTTTGGAATGGATAAGCAATGAGATCCTGCTGTATATTACAGGGAACTCTATCTAGTCACTTATGATGAAGCATGATGGAGAATAATATGAGAAAAAGAATGTATGTATGTGTGACTGGGTCACTTTGCTGTACAGTAGAAATTGACAGAACACTGTAAACCAAGTATAATGGAAAAAATAAAAATCATTTTAAAAAAAGATTGTTAATGAGTCAATATAAGTAAAATGCTTAGAACAATGCCTAGTTTATGATGATAATGCATATTAAATATAAGCTATCACTATCCATATCGATAATACCAAGACTTACAACTTGCATCATTTAGATCATAATTAGGTAATGAATAATATTTATACAGAGTTGTGGACTTTTAAAATCTTTTCCATTTTTTATTCTTTTCATATACTTTATGATTGATACTATTGCAATCCTATTTCTTAAAGAAAAAATAGACTCAGAAAGGTTTAGTGACCTGCTCATTATCTCAAAACTAGTGTATTGTAGGAATTTCTGCTATGGGGCAGTGGGTTAGGGATCTGGCGTTGTCTCCGTGGTTGATATTAATTCATTTAATTAATTCTGTCTCTGTCATATTTCATGTAGTAAAATGCCCCCCTCGCCCCCCCCCCACACGCAGTGTGTTAACTTCCTTGATAAACTAAGGATATTTTTTTTCTCTTTTCCTTGCCTGAAGACTGATTTTCTTTTAAACAATTGTTCATGATTTGTTTAGTAATTTTTTTTAGAGCCAGACTGACTGGGCAATAATCCAGCTCTAGTCCTGGAATTCTGTTACCTCTCTCCTAAGAGTTAAGCCCCACTTTGATTCATTTGTATTCAAAAGTAGCTGTTTTTAATGGTAAAGTATTAATTTCCATTGGTCATATAAATGTTTTCTTATTCTGAATTATCAGATGAATACCCTCTAGTATTTGTGATTTATGGCAATATTGAAATTTAGTTTTTTAAGTTATTTCCTAACAATGGCAATATAAGTTTCCAATTCTTTTTGACATTTTTCTTATACTTAAAGCTGATTCTACAGGAAAACAGGAAAAATAATAAGTAACTTTAATATGTAATATAAAATTTATTTTTCATTTTTCCTAAAAAGTATATTAAAATCTATAAACATCTAAACTCTTAGGAACAAACATCCTTATAGTAGCTACAGATAGGAAAAGTTAAGTGAAAAAAACAAAGTAACACTTTGTGGTCTTATGCTATTACTAATAAAGATATTTATATAAAAATATGCTCTAGCTTGAAGAACTTGTTGATACACTTTACTATATACATTTAGCTGATTTTGGAAAGTCTTTATTTTCCTTGATCTGCTCTAATTTCATTCTTTTTTCCATTTAACAAACTTCTTTAAATTTTTGTTCCCTTGAATTTCTCTATTTGACTGCCTGTGTTTTTCAAAATTTTTTAATTTTCTGTTTAGACACAGCTTAAAGGTACAGGAAGATATTTTTCCATTCAACACTATTAGGAAAACATTTTAATCCTCTCTGTTCTTCAAGCATGAAACCTCACTTTTCACTAGAAGCTTTTCCAAACCTCTCCAACAAGGTATGATCTCATTTGAGATCTTCCTTTGTCCCAGGGAACTCTTATTTTTTACATTCCTTTTTCAGTTATCCTACTGCATTCCTTAGCACATCTCTGGATAAATGTGAAATATTCATCTATTAAGCGAAAGCCTTGTTTAGGCATAAATGTGAAAAATACATGAGCTTTACATCTGGTCAGATTCTCCAAAGTAAACCACACCCTCAAAGGTGGCGAGTGACAAGAGTTTCCTGAGAGGACATTTCCAAAGTGTGGTCAGTGTCAATGGAAGTAATAGGGTGTGGTGAGGTATTGGTGAGGCCTTGTACCCTGAAGCCTAAAAGGCTGAGCAGAAAGACATCCAGGTACAGAGCCAGCCTCTAGACAGGAGCTGTGTCCTATAACAGATGAGCAGAGTCACTTCCAAACCAGTATGCAGCAAGCAGGAGGCAGGTTTCTCTGTCCTACCCCCCAGGTACTCAAGGTATCTCCCATTGGCCAAATCCAGCAGGTGGCAAAGGGCAGTTCCACAGAGATGCTCAGGGACACAGCAGGACAGAGAAGATGGTCTGCAGGTCTGGATGCACAGGTGCAGAACATCCAGACAATAAGTTAATAGACATCTCAGTCCAGTTTGTTGCCACCAAATATAACCATCAGGTCACTGCTTAAGGTTTATTCCGTACTTGATTAAGAAAAAAACAGTAATTTCAGCGCTACATTCCAGGGCTTTTGGCTCAGTTATACACTTGTAAACTTGTTATCTCTAAATTAATGCCCATAATTAGTTTTTTGTTTTTTGTGGTTTTTTTTTTGTCTTTTTTGCTATTTCTTGGGCTGCTCCTGCGGCATATGGAGGTTCCCAGGCTAGGGGTCCAGTCGGAGCTGCAGCCACAGCCTATACCAGAGCCACAGCAACATGGGATCCGAGCCGCGTCTGCAACCTACACCACAGCTCATGGCAACACCGGATCGTTAACCCACTGAGCAAGGGCGGGGACTGAACCCTCAACCTCATGGTTCCTAGTCGGATTCGTTACCCACGGCACCACGACGGGAACTCCAATGCCCATAATTAGAAAGAGCATCTTTCCTTGAATCCTCATGCCAGTAGAATAACTGTCCTTGAAATGTCCTTTGATGTTATCCCACCAAAGCCTGAGTGAATGCCTTACCAATTCCATGTCAGCACTGTCTGCAAAATAGTACTTCCTCATAGGCTTGGCTTAATAATTAAATAAGATCATTAATATGAAATATTTAGCCTGATTCTTGGCATATCATAAGCACTAGTAAGCATGGGTTATGATTCTGGCTTACCTCGAGAAATGTTAAAGGAAACTGAAATGTGAAACAGCTCTCTGAATGTATTACTGTGTATATTTGAAATCTATTTGTGGAGCCATAAAAATTAACTTTACATGTTTTATGTATTTTACAAGTATGTTTTAAATCTGATTTATTTATAAATATACATTTTTTCCATCAGGAATTTAATGTACTTTATAGCTCATTATGTTTCATTTAACTTTGGCCACAAGAAAGCTCCTAGTCAAGTGTGCTCCCACCTTAGAGACCCTGCAGTATTTCCATGCTTTCATATCAGTAAGTGCTGGGGCTTTTTGGCTATTTAGTTTTTTTGCTTTATTTTTACAGCTGCAAGTACAGCTGATGGAAGTTCCCAGGGTAGGGGTCGAATTGGAGTTGAAGCTGCAGGTCTACACCACAGCCTCAGCAACACCAGATCCAAGCTGCTTTTGCAACCTGCCGCACAGCTTGTGGCAACACCAGATCCTTTACTGAGTAAGGCCAGATGTCAAAGCCGCAACCTCAGGGAGACAACGCTGGGTTTGTAACTCTTACTCTCCTACCCCTATCGTACCCCTTTCTTCTTCCCTCTCCTCACAGGTGACCACTAGATTGTTTCTTATATCTGTGAGTCTGCTTCTTTTTTGTCATATCCACTAATTTGTTATTTTGAAGATTCTGTATATAAGTGGTACAGTATAGTAATTGTATTTCTCAGTCTGATTTATTTCACTTAGCGTAATGTCGTTAGCATGTTGTTGCGAATGGCAAAATTCTATTCTTTTCCGTTGCTGAGTATTATTCCATTGTATATTTATACCACATCTTCTTTATCCAGTTATCTTTTAATGGGTACTTAGATTACTTCTATTTCTTGGCAATTGCTAGTAAAGCTACTATGAAAATTGAGGTGCGTGTATCTTTTCAAATTGTTTCAGTTTTTGTTTGTTTGTTTTTGTCTTTTTTAGGGCTGCACCTGTGCATATGGAGGTTCCCAGGCTAGGGGTCAAATCGGAGCTGCAGCTGCCAGCCTACACCACAGCTCAAAGCAATGCCAGATCCTTAACCCACTGAGCAAGGCTAGGGATCAAACCCGCATCCTCATGGATACTAGTTGGGTTCATTAACCACGGAGCCAAGAAGTGTAATCCAGTTTTGTTTTGTTTTGTTTGTTTGTTTGTTTTTTGGATATATACTCAGGGATGGAATTGCTAGATCATTTGGCAACTCTGTTTTTAGTCTTTTGAGAGACCTCCCTACTATTTTTTCACAGTAAATACACCAATTTACATTCTCACCAGCAATGTACAAGGGTTCTTTTTTCTTGACATCCTTGCTAACATTTGTTATTTGTGTTCTTTTTGATGATGACCATTTTGAAAAGCGTGAAATGATATCTCCTTGTGGTTTCGAGTTGCATTGCCCTGATGATTCCTGGTGTTGAGCATCTTTTCATTTACCTGTTGGCCATCTGCATTTCCTCTTTGGAAAAAATGTCTCTTCAGTTCTTCTGTCCATTTTTTTAATTGGTTGTTTGCTTTTTGGATTTTGAGTAGTATGAGCTGTTTATATATGTGGGATATTTAACCCCTTATTGGTCATATCATTTGCAAATATTTTCTCCCATTCAGTATGTTGTCTTTTCCTTTTGTTGACAGTTTCCTTTGCTGTGCAAGAGCTTTTACATTTAATTGGGTCGCATTTATTTATTTTTGGTTTTATTTCCTTTGCTTTAGGAGATGAGTCCAAGAAAATATTGCTGCAATTTATGTCAAATAGTGTTCTGCCTATGCTTTCCTCTAGGAGTTTTATGATTTCCAGTCTTTTAGGTCTTTAATCTATTTTGAGTTTATTTTTGTGTATGGTGTTAGAGAGTGTTCTAATTTCGCTGTTTTACATGTAGCTGTACTTTTTCCCAGCACCACTTACACAAGAGTGAAGCCATCCTTTTTTAATGGTCATATTTTAAAAGAACGGTTAATGTGTTGATTTGTAAGTAGTAGTATATCAAATTCATAGAAAAAGTACTTTTCATTTAAAATGAGAGAAAAGGCATAGCATACTAAATAAAAGCATAGAGAAACATATATCCTTACACAGGGAACCCCAGGGTTGGCTTTATTCACCGTAGACAGACTGTTCAGGTCCTGGCAGATCACTTTGTCTGCCTTGCTCATAATTTAAAGCAATTGTGTTCAGATATGCTGGACAGATTTTTACTCTAGACTTTTACCACATGGATTATCATCCTTTTGTAAGTCAGTTGAGAATGCAGTTTGCTCTGAAGAAGTAAGACATTATAATAGAGATTTTGAGAAGTAAGACATTATAATAGAGATTTTGAGAAGAAATTGGCTTCTTCTCTTTGAGCAGGTCTCCCAACAGTGACATTCAAAAATGTTCCCTTTTAGTAGCAAATGCAAAAAATATCGATTGTCTGTAAAGTATGTCATTTGCCATTGTGTATCCAAGCACTTTAAAACCTTTTAACACCACGGAAGTAGAAACTAAAGTACATTAAATGTACTTTCTGTGGTATAGTTTTCTTCAGAATATTAGATCTTAGGCGTAAAATAATTATTACATTTCATGCACACTGTCATGAATTTAGTAAATTTTCTTTTCAATTCCTGTCATGACTTCTATGGTATAAATAATAACAAAAAAGTAATCCTTTTCTTGTTTTCTCTGATAAAGAATAAATGGGAAATGAAGATACTTTACTTTCAAAACCTGCTGATAAGTTTCAATCTTTGTTTTGGAGAATATTGTTAAAATTTCTCTGCCTAGCTAGAGATGAAACTGTATTTGTAGGTTTTAAAACTTGATAATTTAATTAATCAAAACTACTTAACATGCTTCATAACATAAATACGCCGTAAATCTCTGATAAAGCTGTAAATCTCTGATAAATAAGTTAAGAAACTAGGTAAAAGAAACCATATAGATATTCCCCCAAAATAGCGTTATCATAGTAATGTTGTTCATAATTTGTATGTTATTTTATTATGTTGATCATAGGATTCTAAAGCATGGTCAGAAATTTCTGAACTTCAGTCCCTTGCAATTCATATGTAGGCTATTTTTTGTTCATAAAATATGTCAAGGCATTATGTGGACATTGTATGGTCAGAGTACACTGGCAAAACTGCTGAAGACTAAGTGATTTTGCAAAGAAAGTGACATGCAAATATTCTTATAGCATATAAGTCATTTTGCGGAAAACAACCAAAAATGCCATTGTAATTGTGTTGCACATATATTTTCAGATGTAAGGTAAAATGCCTTTTCCCTAATGTTGTAAAAGTACTTAAAAAAACAAATACTGTATTTCTTAATTTTTTTTAATCAGAGGAAATGCTATACCTATTGATACTATGCATTTCTTTCTTTCTTTTCTTTTTTCTTTTCTGTCTTTTTAGGGCCACACCCGCAGCATATGGAGGTTTCCAGGCTAGGGGCTGAATTGGAGCTGTAGCTGGACTTCACCATAGCCACAGCAATGCCAGATCCAAGCCGTGTCTGTGACCCACACACCACAGCTCACAGAAACACTGAATCCTTAACCCACTGAGTGAGGTCAGGGATTGAACCTGCTTCCTTATGGATACTAGTCAGATTTGTTTCTGCTGAACCACGGCAGCAACTCCCATACTGCACACTTGTGATATATTCCATTTGTGCCCCAATCTTTTATTGCTTTGTGACATATTATCTCTCTTACTAGATTATCACTTATTCCCTCAACAATCTATTTCTTCCTTCATTTTAATTGGTAGAGTACCGACCATGTGTTGAGCTGCCAAGTGTCATTTTGGTCAATGAGGACAATTCTGAAGGCGAATGAGTCAAAGTGAAGGTAACAACAAGGTCTGTATACTGTTTATAGGGAAGAACAAATCTAAGATTAGTCATCATGTGACATCTCTTGCTCCCAGTTTCAAGAGTCAAGGTGTCTCTGGTTTATGACGCTCTGGCAGGTGGCTTGGGGTCTGTGAGCCCATCTTGCCCTGGAGAAACAACTGAGTTTATACGTTAATGATGATGTCTAATGATACAGCAGTAGTTCAGTCATCTGATGCTGGCTCATTAGTCTTCACTTAGCACAGGATTGAGGACAGGAGAGAAAAGAGAATAACGTTTTGGAGAAAGAGATTAATCATCAATTTCATAATGGAACTCAGTTTAGGAGTCTACCCATAGTACCCAGTCCTTTTAACTACTGCTGATCAAAGTCATGGTATTTAATGAGCAAGGTTTTTTTAAATAACATTTTTCTTCACTCTACTACTGAATTAATATCAAACCTTAGGAATTAAGGCATATCCTTTTAGAATGTGTAAAACAACCTGGTATATATGATGAAATACTAATAATATGGCAGTTGCATTTTAAGCAGGCTAAACCTTCAAAAAACTAGATACCATTCTGGAAACTGAAAAGCAGTTGGCTATTTAACTATGTTTAAGGTGAAAATAAATGTGTATTTAGAATGAAATGCAGGCTTCCTAGGATCAAGGAACTTTGTTTTATGCCCTTCAGTATTCATAGTGCCTGAAACACAGTGCATGCTCAATAAGCATCCCCCCCTTCATCCTATGGACACACCTGCAGTATGTGGAAATTTCTGGTCCAGGGGTTGAATCAGAGCTGCAGCTGCAAGCCTACACCACAGCTACTGCAACACCAGATCCAAGTCTCATCCATGACTGACACTGCAGTTTATGGCAAGCTTGGATCCTTAATCCACTGATCTCGGCCAGTGAGTGAACCCACATCCTCTGTGTTGGGCCCTTAACCTGCTGAACCACAGTGGGAACTGCTCAATAAGCACTTCTTGAACATTATATCCTTATCAAATACAAGCTCAGGTACTGATTTCATGACCTTGTATAGAAAGGGAAAAGTCCTGTAAAGAACAAGCATTGCTATTTTGGACATGTACACATAATTTATGAGATACAATGTGACACTTAAAATACTTGCTTTAGAAATTTAGGATTCTCTAAGATGGCACTACTGAGGTTTAATTAAATAGTTTTAAAATTCTGAAATATAAGAACTGGAGTTCTCTTGTGGCTTAGTGGATTAAGGAATTCAGTGTTGTCACTGCTATGGCTTAAGTTGGATCCCTGGCCTGGGAACTTTTGCCTGGAGCAGGTGCAACTAAAAATAAATTAATTAAAGAATATAGCTAACATTAAGGTGTTATTTTCATGACTATTTCATAACATTAAGGTGTTATTTTCATGACTATTTGAACAGCCAAAGAATTATCTGTTAAGTGTAAAAGCGCACAGATTCGGATAAAAGAATTATGTACCTACCTGTCACGGTGCTGCGTAAACATTTAGTTGCCTCAGCCACCTCGTTTAGAGACAGTTATTCTGACAGTTGTACTTGCTGAACCAGTCAGGGCTTGGGCTCCAGTTGTAATGATTATGATTTGGGCTGTTAATGTTGACACTTTTCATATAATGGTGTTTTAAGTGAATCTTTTCCAATAAAAACACCTTGAGCTTGGAAGGTGCCCTTAGGGCTGTATAAAAATGGCCAGGATGGGCCCAGGAGACGTTTCCGGATGCCCCACACAGGAGGAAGAGCATCTGAAACTCGACCAACAGCACTTTAGTTGTCTATGAAAGGAGAATGATTTGCACACCCAGTGCTCAAGCAGAGTGAAGATTATTTAGAGCAGAGCGAATGCGACATGAATTGTGGATGTGTTTACATTTTAAAAATTCATGTCCAATCGTTTTTATCAGCATGTTCTCAAGTTTCTTTGCCATTTCTGTGAACATGGACCATTATGTCAACTACAGTGTGACATTACATACATCATGTTAACTTTGAAACAAGACAAATACCAATGAAACACAAAGTATACCCAACAAACGCATATTAAAGGACCCACATTTTTATTCTTAATCTAAACGGATTTTTTGTTCTCCAGCTCTGTATGTCTGCTTCCTTTCAAATTTAGGTATTTCCCTCTGAAAAGGATGTTTCAATCTATGGCAAGCAAGAGTAGTTGCTGTCTATATTTTTGGTAGGTCTTCCTATTTAATTAAACTCTTTGAGTTCATGTGTATGTGCATTTACTATTTTATTTTGAAATGTTAATTATATGTTAAGACTAAACATATTGCAATGATTGGTATTTTAGCACAGAATCAAAATTCCTCCTAATTCCCAAATCCAATGAGTAGTTTGTTTTTCTCAAACTCTAGGCTCCCTCTGTACAGTCATGCACCCCCTGCCTATTGCCAGTTCCGACCCTTCAATTGCTTTTCATTGCTTTTAACTAAAGAACAAGATTCTCAAGAGGGTAATTAAGTAGCTGAATAGTCTGCTTCTCCCTCCAGCCCCATTTCTCAAACCTCCCAAGTGAATTTCCTTCCATTTATCAGCTGTGCCACCCTTAGGGTTTTCCCACATGTTTTCTCTTCTGCCTGGAGAGTCTCCCACACAGCTCTCCTGCAAAGCCTTGTCCTAACTGCCTCTGCCTCACATTTCAGTTTAGAACTGTTTTTCAGCACAGGTTCTCTCATGACTACAGTCGTACATTCCCTGGGATCCTGAAGTTCTCCCAGGGCAATGCTGCCTCATAATTATCACTTGATACATACCTGAGGGTTGAGTGATGTATAAAACATCTCCCTTTCTGCTGTTCTCCTCATTCTTTCCTATTCCTTTAGAAATGAGTCCTTTCCTCCGCTTTGTCCTCATTTTCTCTCCTAAGCCTAGCTACTCATATAGCTTTCTCTTCTGGGCTTCCTTTTCTTACCCCTCTCTCATAGCATTTTCAGGCCTTTGAGTCATGCTCCTCTGTAGAAAATTGCTTGGCCTAATGGAGCTCCCATTAGGAACTCAGTGGATTAAGAAACCAGCCTGGTCTCTGTGAAGATGCGAGTTCAATCCCTGGCCTCACTCAGTGGATTAAAGATCTAGCATTGCCGTGAGCTGAGGAGTAGGTTGCAGACATGGCTTGGATCTGGCATTACTGTGGCTGCAGTGTAGGCCAGCAGCTGCAGCTCTGATTCAACTCCTGGCTTGGGACCTTTCATGTGCTGCAGGTGCAGTGCAGCCATAAAAGGAAAACAAAAGAAGAAAATCACTAGGCCTATGTTTTCATGTTAAATATCTTTTTCAATGTCTGTTCATACATGGCTATTAGATTTCTCCATTTGGAGGGCACCTAAATATTCTAAAACTTTTGTTCCTTTCCTCCATAATTTTGCTATCGATGAAGTGTATTTTCAATCCTCTGGCATACACTGTATTTTGATTACTGATTCATTCTATCCTCCACACATCCTCCCAAGTGAATGACTTGCCAGATCTTGTTGAGGGCACCATCCAGGCTCTTATCTAGCCTCCTCCTCTGTTTTCTGTGACCATCATTCCACTTTTGTTCCCCTCATCATGTATCAAGTTTACACCAAACAACTTAATTGACTCCCCTGCCCCCAACCCTTCCACTTCTTTGCACTCACAGCAACTTTTCCAGGCTCCTTTTTGGAGCTCTTTATGCCCCTGACTTTCCCATGCCCAGCTTCTGCCTCCATGTTCAAGGTTCAGCAATGCATCAAAGTTCCTAAGTTTCCCATGTGGAAATACATTGATATTATCTTTAGTGGTCAATTCTATAACATTCTTATTTTTCTTCTGTATTTTCTTCAATACTCATTGGTGTCTATTTTGTAAAGTTGAAAATAGTTTTCTTTGATAGAATACTCTATAAATTCTAGATGGTGTTACTTAATTCTACAGACACAGCTTGATATTTTTGTGATTGCATAAATCTTCCTTCCCTTGAATACCCATGTTCTTTGATGATTGTAGAAGTGAGTACCTCAAGTATTGTCTTTCCCTGTCTATTTATACAGGAAGGCTATTTTTGGATCTGTAACTGTGGTCTCTCTTTGTGTAGTCTGCCCCAAATTGCTTTACTTTGTTTTGATAGCATCAAACACAAGGATAGACTACGAAAGGGTGATTTAATGTTGAGTTCCCAAAGCACAGGAGAGCAGCTCTATACATTCCTACTCATTAAAAAGGGGCTCCATCCCACATTCAGCAATAGGATGGAGATGACAATAGTGTTCAAATATGAGCAAATGGAGACAGAGGCATTTCAGGATCAGCAGATGAGGGCGCTCAGTCCATCTCTGTCCTAGGAGAGAGCTGCAGCAGGGATGGTGACAGCAGGCTCTGCACAAGTGCCTGGTGATCAGTACTGTCCTCCATCACAAAGCAGGTGCAGACGTGGTGCCACAAAAGGAGGAACTACAAGAGGTGCAAGGGGGGAAAAGGAATGAAGCTGCTAGAATTAGCCTATAAATGGGTGATCAGAAAAATGCCACATGGGAACAAAAGGTTTCTTTCATACAAATATCGATCAAATATTAATAATCATGAGGAAATATATTAATAAATCACTCTATTTCGTGTTCATTCTGTTGAGCCTTAAAACTCCTAGAGATTCCCAAGTTCTGAATTGTGGCTAAACCTTACAGACACTATTCTGTGTACTTGAGGCACATGCTGTGTTTGAAAGAGATTGGCTTTAATGAAAATGTTAGGACCAAGTGCTGTTAGTGAACAGATAACTCTCCTGTCCTAAGTATGTCAGTTGGCTTTGTTTGAAGGGGACTGAACACAGGCTGAAAGCAGCAGAATGAAAATGGCTTGTTAGAACACAACTTGTGTATTGGCTATTTTCAGAACTAATCCTAAAATAGAATTCCCCAAACTAACACAACATCAAATATAGGTAATCAACTTTGTGAGGACTTTGGATGTATTAAAACTTCAGACAGAAATGGTGTCCTGACCCTTAAGGAAGAAAGCCCTCTTGAGGTGCCAGGAGGGGGAGAGAGGAAGGCTGGGCATGTTCTTTGTGGAAGTTGGAGGCAGGCACCCCTGTGTGGAGGGGCAGGTAAACATCCTTCTGGCCACCATGTGCTTGCTATGAACTCATCCATGTGGAGGACTTAGCAGAGTGCCTGGCACAAGGTGAACCTTCAGAAATGTCCATTGTGGCAAGTAATAGAGGTCAATAAGTATAACAATAATATATAAAAATAAAAATATTACCAATATAAAAATAATAAAAGAACATAGGGGTACGTGTATCTTTCTTTGAATTGTAGTTTTGTCCTAATATACACTCAGGAGTGGGGTTGCTGGATCATATGTTTGTTCTATATTTAGTTTTCTGAGGAATTGCCATGCTGTTTCCCATCGTGGTTGTACCAATTTACATTCCCACCAATAGTATAGGAGGGTGGGTACCCTTTTCTCCACACCCTCTCCAGCATTTGTTATTTATAGAATTACTAATGATGCCCATTTTGACTGGTGTGAGGTGGTACCTCATTGTACAGCATGGGGAAATATATGCAATTTCTTAGGGTAGAACATGATGGAAGATAGTATGAGAAAAAAATGTATGTATATGTATGACTGGATCACTGTGCTATACCACAAAAATTGATACAACAGTGTAAATCAAGAATACTCTAATAAAAATGAAATTTTAAAATTTGAATTACATTAAAAAAAAGAGTAAGGGTTACTGAAGTCAAACTTCACTCTATGTGTCAGGTGCAATTACAATATACTGAAATAATGATTATTAATCATGTAATAATAACAGCCTATATCTATTGAGCTCTTAACTTTATTGTCTCTCTTTTGCAGATAAAGAAAGTGAAGCTTAGGATGCTTTAATTAATACAGCCAAATTTATACAAATTTATAGTGAATTTGCAAACCTATGAAATCTGGCTTGAGAACCTCGCTTGCAAGCATTTTACTCTCCTTATTCTTTGATGTTGGGGCATTTTATTTATCCATATAGTAACTGTACACAAAAAGGTCCTCTGAACCACTTCCCAGTGTTGGCTCTACAAACTGATATTTGTATTAGTTTTCAATACTATATTTTTTAGGGGTACAATACAATAAATATTATATTGTATCCCTAATACAGATATTAAGAAAAATGATGAAATCACTTCAGCAGACTTCAACAAGGGTAACTAGATATTGTTGGGAAAAGCAAAGGGTCGATTGGACAATTAAAATTTTAAAAACGCATTATATGAAGGACTGCTGCTTTAAAAATGGTATGTATTTAACATTAGTCACAGAAGATGTTTTCTATTAGCTTGTGAAAGTAAATCTCTGCTTATGCATCTTCATCCTGTTGAATGTTTTGTGTTCTATTTCAAAAATTAGACTCTGTGAAAGAATCAAAGGGGATGTCTCTTTTACTGCTTCAGGACAATTTGGTTTCAAATTGGTTATTGGTTAAAAATAAAGCTCCTGAAATAGGAGTGTCAGAAAATGTGTTATGGTAATCAAGGCAGAGAACAAAACTTCCGAGACTGGGGCCATGTATATGTTTTGTCAATTACCTGTCCTCAGCCGGGGATGTGTGAAGGGCGCGCTCCTCCTTTCAGAGTCATAAGCATCCCTGCTTTGACTGCTTTCGTTGTTTTGAATTTAAATGTATGCTCCTACCAGTAAAAGGACAAGAAGTTCCTAGAACAGACTACCAGAGAAGTTCAGTCAGATTTTACACAACTGGATTGTTAATTTGATTTCTTTTAAAATTATATTCAGTGTATTCAAGGTATATATGTAATTTCCAAGTAGAGTATAAAAAAAAAATGAGCCCCTAAGATAAAGTCTAAAATAATACCCATTACTTTGATACTACCTGCTTTGATGACACTCTCTGAGACCCATTACCAGAGATTACCAAGATCTTGAATTTTGTGTTTATTATGAATCATGAGTAGTAGGTTTAGTACTCATATATATACTAATAAGTAAAATTTTATTTAACTTTTCTTGTTGTTTTCTTTTTCTTTCTTTCTTTTGGGCCACAGCCTAGGCATGCAAAGTTCCCAGGCCAGGAATCTAACCTGTACCCAGCAGCAATCCGAGCCACAGCAGTGACAAGGCTGGATTCTTAACCTGCTGTGCCACCAGAGGAACTCCAGCTTGTTTTTGAATTTTATAAAAATAGTGTCATATTTCTAGAGCTTGAATTTTTTTACCCAAAGTTTAATTTCTAGTATTTGTTAATGAAATGTAATGTAGTTACGGGTAAATTCTGTCCACTGCTATAAATTTCCACTATGGATTGGCACAATTTACTTATTCATTTGTTTAGTCATGGTTCTGATGGAAAATAGCTATAATGTATAAATCAGGCCTGACACAGCTGTTGGAAGACATAGGGAAAGGGACCTTAGGAAGGTTGCCACTGAGAGGTGAAGACTTGAGCCCCATGCCTGCCAGCGCCTGGGACTGGGAGCCTGTGGAGCAGCCTGTGGGCTGTTGTGTCCACAGAGTCGGGCTCATGTAGGGGTCAGCAAAGCAGCATGTCTAACTGCCTAACTTGCCAGGAGTAATGGCCTACAGTTCAAGTTCATTTTCTAAATCTCGTGCAACTCTCTGCCCTTCCCCCTGAAAGAACCCAACACGAAGTGAGCATGTGTGGCAGGAGACTTGGGCACATATCTGAGGTGTGGGTATGGGATGGTGTCCAGTGATGGCTTGCCACCCCTGGAGTTGATGGCTTCTCCCTAATTATTGTTGATCCAGCAAACACTGAGACTTTATAAACATTCTTACACATGTGCTAAGATTTCTCTAAAGAATATACCTGGGAGTGGGCACACTGCAGCATCGGTTAAATGCATTCACAGATTTACAGGATGGAGCCCACAGGGTTGTTATCTATCCACAGTCCTACAAGAAGGGTGTATGAGTTTCTGTGGCTCCAATTTCTGGTCCTTGTTGGTTTCTGACTTCCTTATTTCTACTATCATAATGTGTGTAAAATCATACTTATCTGTGGTCTTCAATTGATTTTTGCTTCAGTTCTAATGAGGTTGAAATATTTATACGTTTTCTTTTACCATTCTCTTCCTTCTTCATGATTGTATCTGTTATCTATTGTTTGTCTTGTCCTTATACTTTTATACTTGTGTTTGTAAACTATGATTCTTTGTTGACGTATGATATAAATAGTCCCCAAATTTGTGATTCATGTTTTTTGCATTTTTATGGTATACTTTAATGAACAGATATTCTTAATCCTAATCAAACTTCTATTTTACTGTTAGCATATTTATATGTCTTGTTTTAGGACTCTTAGACATTATTTCCTTATGATTTTTCTCTTAGAAATTCTAAACTTTTGCCTTTCAGATTTAAGTCTATAGTCCATCTGTATTTACACTGAGGAATTGATAAAGAAGATGTGCTGCATATAGATAATGAAATATTACTCAGCCATATTAAAGAACGAATAATGTCTTCTGCAGCAACATGGGTAGACCTAGAGATTAACATATGACATTGCTTTATGTGGAATCTAAAAATAGGATACAAATGAACTTATTTACATAACATAAACAGACTCATAGACTTTGAAAAGAAACTTAAGGTTACCAAAGGGAATAGGTGGTTGGGGGAGGACTGGGGGTGTGAAATTGGCATGTGCGCACTGAGCTGTCTGAAGTGATTGGCCAATGGAGATCTGCTGTGGAGCACAGGGAACTCTACCCAATATTCTCTGATGATCGACATGGGGATAGAATCTGAAAAATAATGGATGTGTATATATTTATAACTGAATCACTGTTGTATAGCAAAAATTACCATGTTGTAAATCAACTATAATTCAAAAAAAAACTTAAAAAACAACCCATTCAGAAATGGGCAGAAGTCTTAAAAGACATTTCTCCTAGAAGACATACAGGTGGTCAACAGGCACACAAAAAGATGCTCCACATTGCTAATTCTTAGAGAAATGCAAAACAAAACTAAAATGAAGTAGTACATCACACAGATCAGAATGGCTATCATCAAAATGTCTACAAATAATAAATGCTGGGGAGGGTAATGAGAAAAGGGAACCCTCCTACGCTGTTGGTGGGAATGTTAAGTTGGTACAACCACTAGAAGGACAGTTTGGAGCTTCCTTAAAAAAACAAAAACAGAGTTACCATAAGATGCAGCAATGCCACTCCGGCACATAACTGGCAAAGGTGAAAACTCTAATCTGAAAAGATAACGCACCCCAGTGTGCAGCACTGTTTACCATAGGAAAGACCTGAAAGCAACCCAAATGTCTGTCAACAATTGAATGGACCAAGAAGATATATACAGAGGACTATTTCTCAGCCATAAAAATTAATGAAAAAAAAGCCACTCGCAGCAATATGGATGGACCTAGAGATCATCATACTAAGTGAACTAAGAGAAAGACCAATACCATATGATATGACTTATATGTGGAATAAAAAGAATGATACAAATTAAGTTCTATATTAGTATCCATGAGGATGCATGTTCAATCCCTGGCCTACTGCTTCAGTGAAACCACAACGGAATTGTTATTTTATAGTTATGGAGGTCAGAAGTCTGCAAAGGTTCTTAGGGGCTAAAATTAAGGGGTTGTTAAGGCACATTCCTTCTGGAGGGTCTAGGGAAAAACTGTTCCTTGACTTTTCCACTCTCTCGAGGCTGACCCTGTTCTCTGCCTCATGCTCCCTTCCATGTTCAAAGCCAGACATTGCATCGCTCTAACCTCTGACCCTACTGCCTCCTCCTTTCACGCTTGAGAATGTCTGGATAATCTAGGGTCATCGCCTCATCTCAGACTTCCTAATTTCATCACATTTGCAAAATTCCTTTGCAGGGTAACGCACATACTGATCCTGGGCATGAGGATGGACATCTTTGGGGGACACCATCCTGCCCCAGTGATCTGTATCGCTTACCGTCTCATACATCATTGACGCATAAACTGGCATGTGTTTCTTGGTTCAGCATCCCATTGCTCCTATGTTCTTTCTGTGCCCCAGTCTACAGGTATCTCACTATTATAATTAACACAGCTTTTTTTTTTTTTTCTATTTTAGGGCCAAACCCGCAGAACATGGAGGTTCCCAGGCTAGGGGTCAAATCGGAGCTACAGCTGCCAGCCACAGCAACATCAGATCTGAGCCGCCCTCTGTGACCTACATCACAGCTCATGGCAGCACCAGAGCAAGGCCAGGGATTAAACTCACAACCTCATGGTTCCTAGTTGGATTTGTTTCCACTGCACCACAACGGGAACTCCTAATGCAACTTTATAATGAATCTTTGTATGTGGCGGGAATTCCTTCGGCATCTGAGTGTTTTGGATATTCTTAGACTTTTACTTTTTCAAACATTTTTAGAGCCAGTTGGTAATTGATCAAAAACCTATTGCAACTGTAACTAGAATAGTGTTAAATCTAGAGATGAATTGAAAATACTAGAAATCTATGCAACATTGAGACTCTTCCTCTTCATGAACATGATGTCTTTCTATTTATATCCATTGTTGGTTTTATTAATGTATTTTACACATTCTTTGTAAAGGTTTTGATCATATTAGGATTTTTTTTTACTGCTATCATAAATGGTATCTTTTTACTAGTTATATTTTTCTAATATGCAAAATACAATTGATTTTTTATATTGATTTTATATAAAATACCTTGCTAAGCTCTTCTAATCCTAATGTTTTTTTCTGAAATTACTTTAAGCTCTTAATGTGTATAATTATATAAACTATGAATTTTGTTACATTCCAACATAATATTTATCTTATTCAGTGGTTTGAATTTTCAGTGTTGAACAGGACATTAGAAATGTGCATCTTCTTGTTTTTGATATTATTTTACTGTTAAGTATACTGTGCTTACTGGTTTTTGAATAGAAACCTTCTATTAAGTTAAGAAAGCTTTCTTCATTTTTCAGATTATGTGAATTTTTGTAATGATTGAATTGGATTGTATCAATTTTTTTTCTATTCCAATTAAATGCTAACCTTTTTATCCCCTCCTTTGTCAATAGGTGAATTAAAATCAAGGGATATAAATATTAAATTATGGAGTTCTCATTGTGGCTCAGCAGTTAACGAACCTGACTAGCATCCATGAGGATGCTGGTTTGATCCCTGACCTCACTCAGTGGGTTAAGGATCACGTGTTGCTGTGAGCTGTGGTGTAGGTTGCAGACGCAGCTCAGATCCCATGTTGCTGTGGCTGCGGTGTGGGCTGGCGGCTGCAGCTCCAATTGCACCCCTAGCCTGGAAACCTCCATATGCCATGGTGTGGCCCTAAAAAGACAAAAATAAGTAAATAAATAAATAAACCTTAAATTACCTCTGTGCCTGTGACAATCATGACTTGATCATCATGCATTTTTTTGTATATGCAATAAGCCTCTGTCATTTCTACGATTTTGTGGAATAGGTTTTGTTTCATGAATGGATTTGGTCTCTAAATTCATTCCCTTTTCTCATTCATTTAATTATTTAAGGTCATTGTTATCCTAGCCTCCTAAGTGAGTTGAGGGTTATTTTTCCATTTCTTTCTTCCAGAATAACCTGCTGATGGTTTGCCATTTTGGGAGTTCCCTGGGTGAAATTCGGAACTAGTCCTTATAAATGGAGGGCAAAGAGAGACCAAAGAAAGATCTAAATCACTCCAGATTGATAAGTGGCCGGTTTCATAAGCAAAGCAATTCCATGTGGGGCTTGTCTTGAGCAGATCCCTGCACCCTCCTACCAGAGTTTACAGAGAGGCCTGAACTAGCTTCAGTCACATACACCATCCACATGGTCCCAAAAATCCAGCCCTCTCAAGGCAGTCACTTTGAGGAGGCTTCTAGCACAGGAACAGTGGACAGAACATAAATTGTAAGGACAGGGCAGGGATGAGGAGTTTCTCCTTGTCTGGGTGCAGCTCATATCTTCTGAAAGACCTCCTGCAACTTCTGCACCGATCAGAATGATCTGTTTCCTACAAGTTTGGTGAGATTTCTTTTGTACAACATCTGCAACTAGTATTTACTTGTAGGAGTTTCATTAGTATATTATTTTTTCAAATATGAGTTTTCAACCTTCTAACTTTCCCTCCATTTTTAATCAAAGTACTGTTTACATGCACTAAAATGCACAGGTCTTAGAGTGCAGTTTGATGAGTTTTGACAAAAATATACCTATACTTTCAAAAAATATATAGAATAATTCCATCACCCCAGATGTTTTCTTCATGCCACTTTCCAGTCAGTCCAGCCCTAGCCTTCTATTCTCAACAGGCAACTGCTCTTGTGAATTTTAACAACATAGGTTATTTTTGCCTCTAGGATTTTGTAATAAAGGAAAAGCCAACGTGATACACTCCTTTGTAGCTGGCTTCTTTCACTCAACACAATGTCTGTGAGACAGTCCATGCTTGTTGCGTCAATCAGTGACTAATTCCTTTATGGATAAACTTCATCTTTTTGCCTTGGATCGGCATTGGTTTATTTCCAGTTCAATGGCAATTGTGAATAACATGTCATGAACATTCTTGTGCAAGCTATTTTGGGAACACGTGCTTTTATTTCTCTTAGTTAAATACTTACGTGTAGAATTACAGGGCCATATCAGAGCTCTGTGTTTAATTTCATAACTGCCAATCTTCTCCCTAAAATAACTATCATTTAAAACTGCCAACAGTGATTGTTCCAGTAGTTCCGTACCTTTGATCAACATTTGTTACGTCACCCTTCCCAGCTTAAATTTGCAAAGGTGTTCTGTATGCTTTCTTCCTAGAGTCTTTATAATTTTAGCTTTTGTGTTCAGATCTATGGTAGATTTCAAAATAAGATTTTCCTAAATGTGAAGTAGGATGTAAAAGCGTTTTCTGTGTTTATTTCGGTTTTGACTTGCTTTTGAATGTGAATATCCAGTTCTTCCAGCACCGTTTGTTAAAAGGATTTTACTTTTCAAATCTTATTGCTCTGGCACGTTTGTTGAAAATCAGTTGCCCATTTAAGTGCAGTCTTTCTGAACTTTATACTGTTCCATTGATCTTATTTGCCTATAGACATAGCCATCCACACTCCAGCACAGCATTGAACAGATGTGGTGAGAACAGATGTCTTGACTCTGTCCTGAATTTAGGAGAAAAACATTTAGTCTTTCACCATTAAGTATGGCTTATTTCTTACTGTGGGATCACATATTTCAAAAAGTAGAAAACACCTGATTTCGAAGGCAGTTACCAATCTTTGTTTTACATGCACAACATGGCTTTTGGTATTATTTTAGCCTTTTGTGTTTTTAAAATTAATCAGTGAGTGATTTCCTGAGTCATTTGGTGTGGTCGTGTTCCTTTCGTAGCTGGCAGTATACTCCGGTAACTGTTCTTAGTTCACCCATTTATAACCACATTTCAGGAAGAATAAACACATTAGATAAAACTCTCCACCCCGCTAGGATTTTCCAGTTGGGCAAACTGTTTTGTGTATATGCTACTCGAGCATTTCAAACTTTTCTTGTGTGTTTACATCTTTTATTTGATGATCTTTAGAACAACTCTTTAACACAGAGAATGTAAGATTGAAGAACAGCTGAATCTCTTTATTCCCAATCATGAAATTTAGAATGGAATGCTCTGGACATAGACAATGATTATCAAATATAAACATTAGATTTTCTTTGAAATACATTTAAAATATTAACTTTTGCAATTTTGAAGGTGCATAAACACATTCAAATTTTTTTTCATTTATTTTAATAAATCTGAGTGGAAAGGAAAAGCCTTTAAAAATTTTAACTATAGTGCTTCTCTCTAGTTTCTTTCTTAAGTAATGTATTGACTTATTGTGATTATATGAGTAAATGGTATGCTCAACATAGTACTTATTTTGGAATTTCTTTTGGAAGAGGTATCTTTTTAAAAGTGGATCTGAGCTTAGAGGTATGAAATGATTTTGTGTGTGTGTGTTCATCTGGGTACCTGAATGGCATAATTAATCTTCTCCTTGGCAAAGTTTGAAAAACCCATAACCCATCAGTTATGCTTGGTGTAAATTATTACTTTTCTCTACCTAAAACCAATGTTCTATTGATTTTGTTTCCTAGTTCAATTTTGTGGGGAAATTGCTTGGACCGAGAGGAAACTCCTTGAAGAGGCTACAGGAAGAAACAGGTGCTAAAATGTCTATCCTGGGCAAAGGATCAATGAGAGATAAAGCAAAGGTATGAACTTTGATACTTAACAGGTACAGGAAGTTACCTGTAACACGGATGGCCATGTTTACAAGCACATCTGAACTATTTTCCAATTATTTCCCATGATTTTTACCCTCCAGGACTATGCTGTCACACTTTCTGATGTCTCTTCTGTGTTCATAAAAATCAATTACTGGTCTGTTTTCCCGAAGACGTATAATTCTGTAATTCTGTGTTTTTATTCTTTTCAGCCCTTTGTGTATTTTTTTTTTCATTTTTTCTGTGTCCTTTGTTGGATGTTTCTATATGTGTATGCTCATTTTCTTTAATTCCCCAGCTGGATCCCTTTTCTTTCTTAGCTGTATCACCTGATCACATTCATGTATCATTCCCTCATTTTATCTCTTCGTTCTCTTTCACTCTCATCTTCTTACCTGAAGCAATTTAAAATACTTATCTGCAAATCTAAGAGACTTTTACCTGTTTTTTGAAATGCTTCAGTGATATTAAATCACTCATCTGATCCCAGAAGAACAATATGCCGAGAAATATATCAACTGAGATATTTGAAATGATTTATTTGGCATCTAAGCTACATCACTTTCCCATTTTATAGGATTTTTCTGTGTGTTAGAATTCTGTTTTGTTAAAACAACGATTTATAGAGATTTATTCAGAAAGGATCTTTTAAAATTCATTGAGAAAGGGCCAGTATATTTTAATAGTATCATTTGTTCAGTCCATAATTTTCTTATTGGATGTGTTACCAGGAAAAATACAATATTCAAACACTTATTTCTGACTATAGAAATTGCTTAGAAAATTGTTTAGGAGTTCTGTTGTCTAACTAATAATGTGAAATCTTAAATGAAATTTGTAGTGAGAAATGTCACTGAACTGGTAAATGTAAATGTAGAAAGTATTTTATCTTTATTTTAACACGTCAATATATGGTGATTGAGCAAGACATGCAATATAGGTGATTTTGTGCAAAGGATTGATAGTCAGTTCTGTTATTTGCCAAAAGGATGCTTCTTACTAGTCTTCTATTTTGGGTAAATTTTACATACTCTACTGTGTATAACCTCAGAAATGACTACTTTCTGGCCGATTCTCCTGCTTCTAGTTTCTCTCAGTACATTTAGAAGAAATAATAAAAGCATTTAAGAAGTGGCTTTTGCCCTCTGCCACAAAAATGTATAGATTCTCTATATATGTGGACAAATTCTATGTCTGTACATTTGTATATTTTAAAGTGGTTTTTTTTAAATTATATGTTCTCTAGATATCTCAAAGTCTTATAACAGAAACTTCACTTTTTGTGCTTTTATGCTTTCACCCATTCTTTTTTTTTTTTTTTTTTTTTGCTATTTCTTGGGCCGCTCCTGCGGCATATGGAGGTTCCCAGGCTAGGGGTCTAATTGGAGCTGTAGCCACCGGCCTACGCCAGAGCCACAGCAACGTGGGATCCGAGCCATGTCTGCAACCTACACCACAGCTCACGGCAACGCCGGATCATTAACCCACTGAGCAAGGGCAGGGACCAAACCCACAACCTCATGGTTCCTAGTCGGATTCGCTAACCACTGCGCCATGACGGGAACTCCCCTTTCACCCATTCTTTAAGCTTTAGATCAGGGTGTTCCTGTTGTGGCTCAGTGAGTTAAGAACCCTGGCCTCACTAGTGGGTTAAGGATCTGGCATTGCTGCAAGGTGTAGTGTAGATCGCAGATGTGGCTCAGATCTGGTGTTGCTGTGGCTGTGGTGTAGTCTGACAGCTGCAGGTCCAATTCAACCCCTAGCCTGGAAACTTCCACATGCTGCAGGTGTGACCATGAAAAGAAAAAAAAAAAAGATTTAGATCAGACAGGGCTTCCTGAACCCCTATGATGGGCTAAACCTCTTGTCACTTAACCATAAAATATTTTATTGACATTTTCTCTTTTTCTCATTAAACTATTTAACTTCCACACGCCAGAGAAATATTCTAGTTAGCTGTGCACACTCAGAGTTGCTGTGTATTTTCTCCATATTTTTTAAAGCAAATAGGTACATATTTTTAATTGTTATGTATTTGGGCTGTTTTTTTTCCTGTTCATAAAATTATAAACTGGATTCCTTTTTTTTTTCCTGTGAGCATATTAGGTACCAGGATAAGTATTTGAAAATCTAGCAAGAGACAAATTTGCTTCTATTAAGTTCCCATTAGGTTTAATTTACTGATATTACCTGTTACTTAAAATCCTGCTTCTATATTGATTACTTTTTCAATGATCCACCATGTCTGTCTGTGTTTTGAGTATTTTCATTGTTCCCTTATAAAATGAAAGAAAATGAAAATATTTAATAGCAACATCAATACTAATGTAGTCCACTGTAAAATATACTTTCTAGAATCCAGATAAGACCTTAACTGCCAAGGGTGCTGGACGCATGGCTAAGATAAAACCACACACATGGATATGAACAGATTGACTTTAGTAAATACTTGATTAAAATAAAATAAATACTTGGTAAATTTTTGATTGCTATGCTGCTATATTGTCTCTCTGCCTCATAACCTGAACCAAAAGGAATATTGTATATGGTTTTATTTTTGTAGGAAGTGAATAAGACCAACATGATTCTTCAGTGGAAGTGTGTGTGTGTGTGTGTGTGTATTTGTACTGCTACACAGTTACACAGGCATTTATTGCAGAGATAGTCATTAGATATATGTGTCATT
Source organism: Sus scrofa (assembly GCF_054392235.1). Lineage (NCBI taxonomy): Eukaryota > Metazoa > Chordata > Mammalia > Artiodactyla > Suidae > Sus > Sus scrofa. Next base: position 36,269,586 of record NC_139389.1, on the reverse strand, counting down.
TACAGTTCTAGTTCACAGTAATGAATATGAGAAAAAAAAATCCCTTCCTGTATTTTTTAGTCCAATGGGAGAGAGTCAATAAATAAGTGAATAAATGTGTTTTCCTCTTGCAGGTCTGGATGATTGTCATGGGTTGAAATAAAACAGAGGAAGGGAAAAGAGGTTAACAGTGGGAGAAATAGTTTGGTACGATGATCAAGAAGAGCAGCGGGTAATGAGAAGGGACCAGTCCAAGAAGCATGAGAACAAAGAGAAGGCAGACATGACGGCTGTGAGGGAAAATCTGCATCTTTTTTTTTTTTTGTCTTTTTTTTTTTTTTTTGTCTTTTTGCCATTTCTTGGGCCGCTCCTGCGGCATATGGAGGTTCCCAGGCTAGGGGTCGAATCAGAGCTGTAGCTGCCGGCCTACGCCAGAGCCACAGCAACGCAGGATCCGAGCCACGTGTGCGACCTACACAACAGCTCACGGCAATGCCGGATCCTTAACCCACTGAGCAAGGCCAGGGATCAAACCTGCAACCTCATCGTTCCTAGTCGGATTCGTTAACCACTGCACCATGATGGGAACTCCCTGCATCTTTATCTGTAACTGTCCTGGCAGGTGTAGTCGTATCTTTGCTTATAATCATATTTATTCCCATTGTGTTACCACCTGATCTCTTTGCTCACCTTTATAGCAAAGTTCTCTGAGAATGTTAATGCACTCAGTTGTTCTCATCCAGTCTTTTTAATTTTAAACTTTGGTTTATTAATAAGGCTGACCTTTATATGCGTTTATTAGTCAGTTGTATCGCTTCTCTTTAAAATCTTCTATTGCCTTTTTTTTCCAGTTTTACTAAAATATAATTGACACATCACACCGTATGAGTTTAAGGTGTACAGCACAATGACTTGACTTACATGCATCATGAAATGATTACTGCAGTAAGTGGGTGAACATCCATCATCTCATATAGATATTAAAGATACGGAAAAGATATTTTTCCTTGTGATGGGCCTCTTAGGATTAGCACTCTTCATATTCCTATATATAAATGCAGCAGGTTAGCTGTCGTCGTCATGTTGAACCCTAGGTTCTGAGTACTTCTAGATCTTACCACTGGAAATTTGCACCTTTGGACCAATTTATCCAATCTCCCCTCTCCCCATCCCCTGCCTCTGGTAACCCTAAATCTAGTCTCTTTCTAGGTGTCTGTCTATTTGTTTTTGAAGGATAATTGGCCTGAAACACTGTATTAGTTTCTGGTCTATAACATCTAGATTCCATATTTTTATACATTTTAAAATAATCACACTGTAAGTTACCATCTGTCACCATACAGGGATGTTACATAATTATTTGATTATATTTCCAACACTGTAGGTTTTGTCCCTATGACACATTTATTTTGTAACTGGAAGTTTGTGCCTCTTAATCTCCCTCACTTGTTTCTCTCTTCTTCCCTCCCCCTTCCCCTCTGACAGCCGCTTGTTTGTTCTCTGTATCTGTGACTGTTTCTGTTCTGTTTGTGCTTTTTTCTTTTTTTTTAGATTCCATATGTAAGTGAAATCATATGGTATTTGTCTGTTTCACTTGGCATAGTACCCTCTAGGTCTATCCATGTCATCACAAATGGCAAGATTTCATTTTTTTTTAATGGCTGAGTAATAGTGCACTATAAACATACCACATCTTTATCTATTCATCTATTGATGGGCACTTAGGTTGCTTCTGTATCTTGGCTATTATGAATAATGCAGCTATGAACATTGGGGTACACCTATTTTTTTGAATTAGTATCTGGGCTTTCTTTGGAAAAACAGCCAGGAGTGGAATTCCTGGATCAGATGGCAGTTCTATTTTTACTGTTTTGAGGAACCTCCATGCTATTTTCCATAACAGTTGCATCAACTTATATTCCCACCAACAATGTAGGAGTGCTCCCTTGCCTCAACATCCTTGCCGAAATTTGTTATGTGTTGACTTTTTGATAATAACCATTCTCACAAGTGTGAAATGATCTCATTGTGGTTTTGATTTGCATTTACCCAATGATAAGTCATGGTGAACCTCCTTTCATGTGCCCATTGGCCATCTGTGTGTCTTCTAGGAGTTTTATAGTTCCAGATATTACAATTTAAATTTGTCTTTAATCCATTTTGAATTTATTTTTGCATGTGGTGTGGAAAAGAAGTCCAGTTTGATTCTTTTGCATGTAGCTGTCCAGTTTTCCCAACACCATTTATTGAAGAGGCTGTCTTTGCCGCCATTGTTTATTCTTTTCTCCTTTTTCTTGAAGTAATTGACCTTGCAAGTGTGGATTCCTTCTCATCCATTCTTTATTGTTACCCTCCTCCATTCTTGTGACTGGATCCTCTTCCAGACCTCCAAGCCCAGCACTTAGTTTTCAGGATTCTTTCTTCCCTCCGTGATCTCACATCATCTGTGTGTTTCCGAATCCACAGTGTCCAGCTTCCAGTCTCTCCCTTAGGTTTTGGTGTTATATGTTTACCTACTCAGCATGAATATGTGCATGTCTAGTAGGCCCTGAAATATAGTTTATACAAACACATGTACTAATATATAAATATATATTTATATACACAGTTACATATATATATATATGAATGAAATATATGTGCATTGCTTATTAGCCTACATGTATGGTATTAATATACTTACCAACATACGAAGTACATATAAACACATATATATAGAGAGAGGTTGAAAGAGTAAGAGAGATGCCTTTGCTTACTTGTAGGGCCCCAATGAATATATTATGAGCCACACAGTCTCAAGATTTATGGGTACCTTCTCTTTTCGTCTTGCATTTGTTCAAAAGCGAGTCTCACAGAAATGGGAAATGAAAAACAGCCTATATTCAACTGAATGGTGCTTGGGAGCGCAAGCCTACATAGGTTGGCTGTGTTTATTTAAAGTTTATATCAGCATGCATTCAGGAAATCAACACACAACTGCACGTCTGTTTTTCATATTCTAGCCAGTGGAAGAATAAATATATGCCTGGAACATCACTACCTGCTCCCTCTGCACTTGCCAGCAAAGCCTGGTCCTCTAGCCTGGTGCTCAGTCCCCAGTCAGGCACCTGCCTTTGCAGATAAACTTGTCTAATAACCTTGTTTGCAGTTACAAGCTTGCCTCAACAGCCTGGGCAATAATGTGGATTATTTTTCTGTGTTGGGTATTCTGTTAAGATGTTACTCAATTTATATCTTAAACTTGAGCTTTTCTTCATGATAAAAGGAGATGTTTAGATAGTAATCTAAGTCAGGACAAAATAACTATGCAAGAATATTCCTTACATATCTGCTGAAGATATGTATTAGAAGACAAGTATTAGACATGACTCAAAACCTCACAAAACTTTTAATTTAATTAAGCATCTTGATCTGTTTAACACCTTCTTAAACTTAAGAAAGTATCAATCATTGAATTAGTAGGTGAAAAGAGTGACATACTCATTTATTTTTCTTGTAGATCTAATAAAACATCTTAATCCTTAGAAAAATACAAAGTTTTAAAATTTGTTAGAAGATCATCATAAAATTGAATGTATGATATAGAAAATAGTTCTTGTGGTCTAGTGTAGTAAGAAGATTCTAGGAGTTCCTGTTGTGGCTCAGCAAGTTAAGAACTGAACATAGTGTCTCCAAGGATGTGGGTTCAATCCCTGGCTTGCTCAGTGGGTTAGGAACCTGTTCTTCACCGCAAGCTACAGTGAAGTTTGCAGATGCAGCTCGGATTCCATGTTGCTATGGCTGTGGTGTAGGCCTGCAGCTGCAGCTCCAATTTGATCCCTAGTGCTGGAACCTCCATATGCCGCAGGTGTGGCCCTTAAAAAAAAAAAGAAAGAAAAACTCTAACAAGTTTAATGTTTTTATTTGTGTGTTGTTTTCGACTGTGGTTGAGAAATATTCATTTTTGTTTAGTTATACCTGTCTAATAACTCTATAAACAACAAAAACACAAATCAAAACAAAGTAAAATGTAGTAATGTCCAGTAGCAAAATCCTGCTTTGTATTTCATTCCCGTATTGGTCAGATCCCAGCATATGTCAACTTACACTATACCTAAAAAACAAAAAAACTCAGGAATTCTTGAACAGAAGCTAACTTTTAAATTGCAATGATAAAAGGTATTCTTAGAGAGTTCTAGAAAGTAAAATATATAACATGTTTGCAAAATTTCAAAATCTCAGGAAATTAGCTGGCAGTTCAGAAATTTCTTTAAGGTCTAAGTCGTTCCTGCACCTTATGGCCAGCCTGTTCTCAGTAAGTCCGCAGCTGCCACTTCACTAGCAGTTGCTTCTGCACAATCTTCAGGGGGTAACGTGGAGCTTTGGATATAGTGCTGCTGCTATTTTTAGTGATGCTGATGGAGAGATTGGTGAGGGCGAACAGAGGAGGCAGTGGTTCAAAAGGCTTATCTTTGAAAAGAGTGGGAACAAACATGTTATCTCCAAGAAAAAACATTTGAGAGGTTATAGAAAATCAGGCAAAACCTGAACACACCTGGATAAGTGAGGCAACAGCAGGAAAGCAGGAGGGCAAATTTCTTGCCTATGTATCCATTGTCCTTAAGTGGAAATCGCAGGTTGCTAATAAATTATGTTCATTTTGGTCTTTATGTTAATGAGCTTGGTTGAAATTATGGGATGCGGTCTTAAAATATAATCATGCTAGTGATTATATTTTTAAAGCAAAGTGCTGTTTGGCAGAGTTGTATTTGAAAATGGTGTGATAATTCTTGAAGTTAAGCCTTTCTGTCTTTGATGTGCTAATACCATGAGCAGTTTCTATTCTGTATCTTCTGAATTTGGTAATGGTATTTCATGACAAGATTGTTTTTCATCAACAATATAATCAGCTAAATCTTCAAAGTGGTGCTGCTTGCCTGGTGTGTAAGGTGGGTGTGAACCTCGGTCCCAGCATCCTCCTCTCTTTTGGCTCCTGGGCATCGACCCACATCAGACAGCAAGGCAGTCTCTCAAATGCTGAAGGGGTGAGGCTGTGCTCACTGCTTGTCAGCCAGACTGGGATTGGTTACGTAAACTCCTCTTTCAACTCTGTAATATCCCCAGCAGCAACATAACTTGTAATGCCATAAAATGAAGAGCCAGACACTCTGATTGCCATTTTAGCTCTGTCCCTAATAAACTGGACAGAAAATCAACCATGTTTCTCAGCATCCCTTCTGCAGAAAAGGACCCCACTCCTGTTGACTTCCAAACAGAGACAGTGGGATAAGAGTAACACATCGCTTAAATATCACTTGCGTTTCTGAAGGACAAGGAATATTATCATAAATTATAGATAGGCGGGATTTTATTTTCTATTTATTCACTGCATTCTTCTGTTTCCCTGAACTGAATTCCAAGAAGTTAGAGAACCAGACTGAAATTCCCACCTGAAGAGTGGCACATATGAGAAGGAATACCCTGTTACAAATATCTATTTTTTAATGACAAAATGATACCTGTTTCAGTGGTGGACCAACACAAGGTTATTTCAACCTAATTTGTACTCCAAGTGACCAGACAATTAAAATAGTTAGGTTTAAGTTGAAGAGTAAACTATATCATGATGTCAGTGAGAAATTATTTTTTCACCTTAGCATCTTCAACCCTTTTATGTATAAATAGTTTGTCATTCACTGTACTGTGACCTTAGAATGTAAAAAGAGCATAAGAAATCTATCCATGTTGAACGCTTCATAAGCTGCTGTTGATCGAAAAAAAAAGGGAGGGGGGCTCAATCTAAAAGTTGAGACAGACTGCGGACTTAAGCCTGGGAACTGGGAGTCAGCCTCTCAGACAGCTCTGCAGGACTCTTCTGAGAGGTGAGGGAGGAGCCATGGTATACAGGAGTTTTTGCAGTAAAAACTAGGCAGTTGAAATACCAAAGATTATTGTTGATGAAAGAAAACCCAGACATCTCAAGTTAATGAATTTAACACTTTTCTATGTATGGGAAGATGCAAGAGTTTGGTCTCACTGAAATCATCCCTTTGATGGACACTTAACTATCTAGGGCCAGTAGCCTGTTTTTTCCATCCTGACCCCCCACTCCAGAGTACACAGTGGCTTCAGTAGCTGTTGGTGTGATGGCCACAACATACTTTGTTTACTGATATGGCAGGTGTCATCCTTTGTCCACTCTGGAATGATAGAGTCTGATGTAGTGATGTTTTGTGTTGTGAATCAAAGTTATATATTATTTTAAATCACTCACTTCCTTTAGCCTGGCTTTGTTCACAGCTAGACAAATTTATTTAATTGATGTATTTTATAATTTTTGCAATTAAGACCTGCTGTTTGGAAACTTTCAAAGGACCCAGTGTCCCAGCCATAAAGCAAGGATTGTATACAAAAATATATTTTTAATGTTCCTAGTGCAGTGGTTTTCCCTCCACTGCCCTGTTGCTTGAACCACACAAGGAGTCAAGTGGGGGAATCACAGAATCAAAACCTCTCACATGGAATGTATGGAGGCAGAGAAATTTTTAGACATGTCATGATTTATGAACTAGAATTATAATCATGTATACCTTCCCTACTACTGAGTAAGGCCTCTTTGTCTTGAGCTGTACTCTCCACCTCAAAATAGTGTAACCAGAATTCAAATGAGATACCATTTAGAGAGGGCAGATTCAAAATTCCACATTCTGTGGCAGTTCTAAAGATGGCTACAAAATCTTTGATATGTTGAGAGAGATATAAACAGGGTCCACTTCTCGTCCCCTTGAATCTGGATGGTGTCAGTGCAACAGGTGGAGTTCCGAGGGATGTTGCTCCCTGATTGCTTGGCGGTTGGGAGATTTGGTGCACCACCCACCTCACTTCTAGTACACCTCCTCTTGGAGCTCTAAGCTGTCTGCAAGGGTTCCAACCATCCTGTGACTGCCTCCTGGGAGGAAGCCAGGGTTATAGGGCGAGGCCTCAGGCAGGTACCCGTGGGAAGTTCCAGTGGAGCCCAGCCTTTGCATCGTCCTAGGCCAGACGTTCACTTGCCTGCTACCTCAAGTTGACATCAGCAGCCACTATGTCTTGAGTCTGCCTACTGCAGCCCAGTCTCAGGAGCAGACCCAAGGTGTCCCTGTTGTACTCCATCAAAACCCCTCACCCACAGAATCCATGCACAATAATCCATACACAGATTCCATGCATAATAATAAAATGGGTTGTTATTTCAGGCACCTGAGCTTGGCATGGTTTGTTATGCAGCACTGAATAACTGGACCACATTCCTACTGCTTTATATATAAAAGGAAGTGATTTTCAACATTGTTTGCCATTTTTCAAATTCTAGATTTGTTCTCTTCTTGTGTTTCTACTGCCCTCTTATGGCAATTATTACAGACTTGGATAATTCATGGATTTTTGTGTGGGTTTGTTTGCCTTTTTTGTTTGTTTTTACTTGCAAGATATTTTGAATTGTTCAAGCATATTCCCAAATCAAATGGTTCATGCATGTGTCATGTTTCATCTCAGTTTCCATTAAAGATAAAGCTTCCCAGGAAAGGCAGTTTAAAGATTTCTTTTTGTTAGAGCATTTTATGAGGGACCAGACATAAAACCAGAATGTTCTAGATAAAAAGTATTAGGCTGGTCATAAGGATGGTTTAAGGACTTTGTACCTTTGAATATCTGGCTTAATGTCACACAAGGTTAATTAGGTAGATGATTCTAATTTCCCTTTTAGGGTTAGGCTTAATTTTATTATGACTTTGCAAAGCAAGTGCTCTGGCATTTTATCAGTGATGCTGTTTTGTTCCCAGAATTGCACCATACTGAAAGTGCAGCCCTGACCAAGATTGGGCCAGTTTTAATCCTTAGTCCCTCTTTTTGATCAACTTCAGTTGGTAAGGATTTGTTTTAGCCAAGAAAAGGAGAACATTGCATTTCTGTGCTGAGAACATTAGCTGAGTCTGTTGCTTTATCACGTTTTGTTTTGTTGCTTTTTAGGGCTGCACCCCACATCTGGAGGTTTCCAGGCTAGGGGTTGAATCAGAGCTATAGCTTCCAACCTACACCATAGCTGCAGCAACACAGGATCCGAACCATGTCTGTGACCTACACCAGAGCTCACAGCAACACCAGATCCTTAACCCACTGAGTAAGGCCAGGGATCGAACCTGTGTCCCCATGGATGCTAGTCAGATTCATTAACTGCTGAGCAACAATGGGAACTCCCAGTTATTTTTTATAATTCTTATAAATGGTGAATTTTAGGTGTCAGATGAAGTTATGCAATGCATGCCCCATTGAGATTATCTGCAGTTTCTATACCCATGGACCTTATTTTTTCTTTTACCAATTTCCTATGTTAGAGAAGAATTTCTATGCAGAATCCCGAGGTGACTTAGTATGTTGGTATCCACTGATTATTAGAATATTTTATAGTATTTAGTGCTACATATATATTATATATTTAGTGGTTTATCTCACTATGTGGTGGAAAATAAACTGAATTTTTGTTTATATATAAATATATTTTAAATATCAGTATTTCTTGTACTTTCCTGCATTGGACCCTCTCTTTGCTTTGCCCAGATACCCTGTAACCAAAATAGTAGACCCATATGAATATATCATTGCTGTAATAAAATTGGATATTAGAAAGAAGATTTTCCTAAATACCTTTATTTTGCTCATTGTAAGACAAAGCATTTTTAATTTTATGAGTAATTTTAATGTCAAACCAAGTGGTAATGGTTATCTAAAAAGTCAAATAGTAATGATATTAAATCTCTTAGAAAAGCTTTTGATGGAAAGGTTGTTATTGTTATTTGCGTATTTTTAGAAAGATGCTGTTAAACGTTCGTTTTAAATTGTTGAAACTTGACCCCAATTTAAGCCATATTCTTTGAAGAGAAACTTGGACGGCTTGTTTGGGCACAGCTGGGGGAATCTGCAGATGTGGTTAAGCGGATAACGGGCCCAGGGTGGGAGTGCTGAAGAAGAAAATCGTGCACTTAAGTGCACAGTCAGCACTAATTTAGCTTCTGAATTTTAATTGCTGTGATGGTTGTTTGACTTAGTGTTCCTCTCTTCATTCAGTTTTGAACTTCTTGAGTCATTCAAAAGTTGAATAATAGTTTTATCAGAAGTATCTGAAGTAGCTACTCTTAGCTGAGTGCAGTTGTTGCGAGAACTAGAAAATTTGAGCTCTTGACATCCCTTGATAAAAGCTAGCGATCTCTGTTTTCTGGGCAGAGTTATTGATACTGTGGAGCCTAGAAAAAGACAAAGGCCACCAGCTCCTCAATCTAAATAGCTACATTCCTGAGGGCACTTTTGTTTCCTGTGTGTATTGGTTCACCAAGAGCCAAGTCAGAAAGACTATGAAGGGAGTTTCTGTCATGGCTCAGCCGGTTAGGACCCAGCATTGTCTCAGTGAGGATGTGGGTTTGATTCCTGGCCTCAGTCAGTGGGCTAGGGTTCTGGCATTGCCATAGGCTGTGGTGTAGGTCAAAGGTGCAGCTCAGATATAGTGTTGCTGTGGCTGTGGTGAAGGCCAGCAGCTGTAGCCCTGCTTCAACCCCTATCCTGGGAACTTCCGTATGCAGCAGGTGCAGGCATAAAAATTAATTAATAAAAAGAAGACAAGGGTACAAATGAAATCATATTTATTATTGTTGATCTAAGAATGAAATAGAACATTTCATTCAAGCCAGATTGAGGATGATAACCCAGGAACACCAACTCAGAAACCTCTGAGAACTTTTCGGGCATTAGAAATTAACACACAGTAATATTATTTTTTGAGACAGAGGGTTGTACATTAAATGATGTATGTATTGACAGTTTGCACAATTCAGATCTAAGTGTCATCCTGGTGGGTCATGTGACCCCTTACAAGATCAAGAAGGAATGTTATCTTTCATGAGTTGTCTTGTTGATGCTGGGAAAACATTATTGCTATGGGGCTAAAAAAATCAAACAAAATATGGTCCTTGATTAAGAGAATATGACAATAGCCAAGACATGGAAACAACCTAAATGTCCATCAAAAGATGAATGGATTAAGAAGATGTGGTACATAGATGCAGTGGAATACTACTCAGCCATAACAATGGACAAAATGATGCCATTTTCAGCAACATGGATGCAACTAGAGATTCTCATACTAAGTGAAGTAAGTCAGAAAGAGAAAGACAAATATCATATGATGTTACTTATATGTGCATTCTAAAATATGGCACAAATGATCCTATCTACAGAACAGAAAGAGATCATGGACATGGAGAGCAGACTTGTGTTTCCCAGGAGGGAGCAAGGAGGGAGTAGGATGTACAGGGAGTTTGGGTTTGGTAGGTACAAACTGTTAACATTTAGAATGGGCAAGTGATGGGGTCTTCCTATACAGCACAGGGAACTATATCCAATCTCTTGAGTTAGAACATGGTAGAGGATGGTTTCAAAAAAATTTTGTGTGTGACTGTATCACTTTGTTGCACAGCAGAAATTGAATGAACATTTTTAAATCAACTAAAATAAAATTTTTTTGAAAACACCAGAAAAAGAGAATTCAGAAAGTCTCCAAAAGCTTTAATGTTCACCTAAGCTTCTAATGCCCTCTGTTTGCTGCTTCCTCTTTCCCAATGGTAGGTGTTCTTTTTTCTCTTCATTTTCTTTTTGCTCTTCCTTCTTTTGTTTTGAAAACTATTTTATTTCCATCATTTGGCACTTTAAAAGCATTTTGAATGTTTTCCCTAGCCTTTCTTAGTTTTCCTCCTGTCACCTATCTATCTTAAGAAATTATTAAGCCAAAGTAATTTAAAATCATAATAATTTATCCAGCATTTGAGTGCAGAGTAACTCTCATTTCTTTTTTCTTGAATGTTACTAGAATTTGTGAGAAGTATTTTTTTCTTCAGCACCACCACTTTATTAGGTTTACTTGAATAAAACTGTTCCAAATCCACAGTCACCCCTACCAATCCAGGGGTGTAAACTGAAAAGAAGGAGATAGTAGCCGTCCATTGGACCAATGTCCCCGGACTGTGCTGAACTAATATTTTCACATTTCTAATACTATACCCTTTAAATTAAAATATTTTCTCTGCACTTTAATAATAATAATAATAGCAATAATTATCTAAAAGAAAATATGTGGAGACTTTGATTGTAATTATCATTTTTCGTAGGAAAGATTTCATAAAAGGAGTAAGGCAAAACGATGTTCTTTTCATGGTGATTCTGTAGCTTTGACATAGTAACTCGGGCCATAATAATGAAGCGTAAGCAACCCTTAATAATATGATGGTACCTGTGGGGTGGTGTTAGTTTCCCTTCAACTGACGGGGAGTGCGAGATTCTCCATGTCCTAACTGTATGCCTGGTACACTGGTTTCTACAAGCTTAAAGGTGGCAGTGAAGAGATTAGTGTAGTGCTTTCATTTCTATAGCCAAATATATCATTGCCCAACAGACAGTGATTTGCCTGAGGCTGCTGGAAAATTACAACGAAATATTTAATTATTATATGTAAAAAAGAAAACATAAACATGAGGAGCAATTTCAGTAACATACATTGCTTTAACTAGCATGTTAGTATCAATGATCCATATCATTGGCAAAAAAGTAGACTTTATTATGTTTTCTCTTGATGTTTCTTAAACTATTACATCCAAAATGAGTAAGAAAATATACTTTAAATAACATAAGGTTACCTATAGGATGTAGAAGTTTGATTTGGCTATAGTTCTTTGTCAGGATCTGGCCTCCATAAAATCAAGCCGTTTAGATACACCGTATGTATGTATGTATGTATGTATGTATGTATGTATGTATGTATGTATGTATTTTTTATTGTTATTTCCCCCAACACAATTTTTTTTCCACTCTGCAGCATGGGGACCCAGTTACACATACATGTATACATTTTTTCTCCCATTGTCATGCTCCGTTGTAAGTATCTAGACATAGTTCTCAGTGCTACACAGCAGGATCTCATTATTAATCCATTCCAAAAGCAATAGTTTGCATCTGTTAACCCCAAGCTCCCAATACATCCCACTCCCCACCCCCTTGGCAACCATAAGTCTATTCTCCAAGTCTATGATTTTCTTTTCTGTGGAAAGGGCCATTTGTGCTATATATTAGATACCAGATATGAGTGATACCATATGGTATTTGTCTTTCTCTTTCTGACTGACTTCACTCAGTGTGAGAGTCTCTAGTTCCATCTATGTTGCTACAAATGGCATTACTTTGTTCTTTTTTATGGCTGAGTAGTATTCTGTTGTGTGTATATATACCACACATCTTCCTAATCCAGTCGTCTGTCTATGGACATTTGGGTTGTTTCCATGTCCTGGCTATTGTGAATAGGGCTGCAATGAACATGCGGGTGCATGTGTCTTTACCAAGGAAAGTTTTGTCTGGATATATGCCCAAGAGTGGGATTGCTGGGTCATATGATAGTTCTCTGTATAGATTCTAAGACACCTCCATACTGTTCTCCATAGTGGTTGTACCAGCTTATATTCCCACCAACAGTGCAGGAGGGTTCCCTTTTCTCCACAACCCCTCCAGCACTTGTTATTTGTGGACTTATTAATGATGGCCATTCTGACTGGTGTGAGGTGGTATCTCATAGTAGTTTTGATTTGAATTTCTCTAATAATCAGGGATTTTGAGCATTTTTTTCATGTGCTTGTTGGCCATCTGTATGTCTTCTTTGGAGAAATGTCTATTCAGGTCTTTTGCCCATTTTTCCATTGGGTTGCTGTTTTTTTGCTGTTGAGTTGTATGAACTGTTTGTATATTTTAGAGATTAGGCCCTTGTCAGTTGCACCATTTGAAACTATTTTCTCCCATTCTGTAAGGTGTCTTTGTGTTTTCTTTTTAGTTTCCTTTGCTGTGCAAAAGCTTGTCAGTTTGATTAGGTCCCAATGGTTTATTTTTGCTTTTATTTCTGTTGCTTTGTGAGACTGACCTGAGAAAACATTTGTAAGGTTGATGTCAGAGAATGTTTTGCCTATGTTCTCTTCCAGGAGTTAGATGGTGTCTTGTCTTATATTTCGGTCTTTCAGCCATTTCGAGTTTATTTTTGTTCATGGTGTGAAGGGTGTGTTCTAGTTTCATTGATTTTCATGTGGCTGTCCAGGTTTCCCAGCAATTCTTGCTAAATAGACTGTCTTTTTCCCATTTTATGTTCTTGCCTCCTTTGTCAAAGATAATTGACCATAGGTGTCTGGGTTGATTCCTGTCTTCTCTATTCTGTTCCATTGGTTTGTATGTCTGTTTTGGTACCAGTACCACACTTAGATACAGTGTATTTATAAAACACCATGATCTACACTTTGTCCTGTTCATCACCCTCTTATCCCGGGTGGAAAGGAGGAAGGAACCAGTAGGGCAGCCACACTGAGGTTTGGTGGCACCTGCATTTGGTGACAACACGGGCAGAGAAGTGAGGTCACTGCTGGGTAGCTCCAGCACATCCTGGGGGAAGGCGAGGGACAGCTAGGCTCTCCTGGGTAATCTTCCTGAATCTGCAGCCCAGAGTTTCTGCTTCAGAGGAGACACTTTTCCCACTTCTTCATTGCTATAGAGTTTCATAGGTTAGAAAATTTATCACAGTGTGTGGAACTGCCCATGTAGTAGAGAACTTCTTCCATATAGCTATAAATTATTGTTGAAATCATAAGCCAAAAATGTTAATTTAGTGCAGTCATTTTCCTAAGCCACTGGTTTTGTTAAAACAGCCAAGGCTAGATCATTACATTTTTTGGCCTTACTTTTATTTGGATATACCTTTCACACACACAAATATACCGCTTTTAAGTGTGTAACATATATATGGTCATGCTTGAATCATCATAATAAAGATAAAGAATATTTTTGTCACACCAGAAATTTCCTTTGGGCCACACTGCACCTGTGGTCTCTGGTCACCATTGATCTGCTTTTTGTTATTATTAGTTAGACTTTTTCTAGAATCCCATGCATTGATTATGCAGTATACAAACTTCCTCCTACCTTCTTTCATTGAAAAGAAAGTTTTTTTAGGATTATTTATATTGCCTATATCAACAGTTCGTTCTGTCACATCTCTAAGAAGTTTTCCACTGTGTGGCTACATCACAATTTGTTTACCCATTCTTTTTTATATTGTTTACAGTTTGGAGCATGTAAATAAGGCTGCTATGCATATTCATATATAAATCATCTTTGTATGGATATATAACTTCGCAATAGAGAATTTGAGAATTATTCATCAAAAGTTAAAGTACAAAAAAAAAAAAAAAAAGGAGTTCCCGTCGTGGCGCAGTGGTTAACGAATCCGACTAGGAACCATGAGGTTGCAGGTTCGGTCCCTGCCCTTGCTCAGTGGGTTAACGATCCGGCGTTGCCGTGAGCTGTGGTGTAGGTTGCAGACCCAGCTCGGATCCCGCGTTGCTGTGGCTCTGGCGTAGGCTGGCGGCTACAGCTCCGTTTCGACCCCTAGTCTGGGAACCTCCATATGCCGCAGGAGCGGCCCAAAGAAATAGCAAGAGAGCAAAAAAAAAAAAAAAAAGTTAAAGTACAAGACATTTGTATGATCTTTTTCATTAATATAGTCTATTTGTCATAGGACTGTACATTTTTTAGAAAAAATTGAAGTATTCCTAATATATCAGTTGTATATTTACTTTCTGATTTTTTTGGTTGGTGTGGTGTCCTTGACATTATAACATCTATTATTTCTATGAAAGACTCTTATTAGTTACTTTTTTATTCTGGAAAATAAACATTTCTTAATTAAGGTGTGATAGAATATTTTTCAGCATCGCCCTAAAACAGTACACCAATGTTCAAAAGCAAATTGGAGATTCTAAATCCCTAGTCAGAGAGATTGGATTTGTTAGATAAATGAAGCCATCTGCATCCATTTAAATTGTTCTTCCAAATTGATTTATGAAGTGTCTAATATTTCCAAGTAATTAGCAGTGGCATTTTCAAAATTCGGTAACTGAGAGGAAAATTTAGCCTTCTCTGAAGAATTGCACACTCTAGGGTTGATACTTTAGAAAATTACATTGTTCTAAGGGAATACTCACCAAAGAATTACATCGGACTCAGAACAGATGCTGCAATATCCCTGTCCTACTGCTGGTGCCACAGAGTGGGAATACTCAACGTCTTCTTAATGCCCTCCCCTCAAATGTGAAAGCAGATTTCCCATTTCTCAGCTTCGACAGGTTAGTGTGGGTTGCTTGTGGTTGTTCCAGATAAATTTTGCCTTCTCTTTTCTCCTCTATTGCAAAATTAACCTCCAGTCATTAAGTCAATAATTAGGCTTTTCTTGGGACTCTGAGAGGTTTTTCCTCTAATGGAAAGTATAGGGCTTATTTCAGAATATAGTATCTGTTTTTCTCACTCACTCAAAGATTTTTATTTCTCATTCAAGTATTTTATATGTATATTCACTTAAAAACGCAAATCTATGTATAATAGAATTTTATTCTCATGGTAATCTAACAGTTTAATATCTCATATGATTGCTTTTCTAGGGAAATTTCTGGCGATTGATTTATTGTAAAAAGCCACAAGTCTGTTACTATGCCATACTTACTTTTTTATTTTACTGCTTAGATTTCTGATTTTTTTATTTTTGGGTTTTTTTCCTCTTGTGCTGAATCAGTGTCCTGACACTGAGATTAAATACTCAGCTCTTTTTTTTTATGTGGTGGAGAATGGAGATTAGTTAGTTAATCAGGGGAGTGTTTGTCTTCCATTGCATATTACTTGAAATTACAAGTTAATTTCTAAATCTGTTTATATTTCCTTGTGATGTCACTTATTCAAAATTGGGAGGGCATTTTGTTAGATGACGGGATGGTTTATTTGATTAGAAAACATTTGATACATTTGGTGTAATAGTTTCATAGAAGGATGTTAGATAAATCCGGCATATCTTAAGTTATTTGAAGGTTTTATTCAGTGCTATACATCATCCATATTAATAATAACAACAGAAAACTCCAAGTGTCAAATAATACATGCCAGTTGATCATATTAATGTTGGAAAATAGTATTACTCTCTAATATTTTATCACATCTGTTACTAAAATTTGGTTATGCATTTTATATTTTTAACATTATTAGATTATGTACTGTCAGAGTGTGTTTGGTTAATTGTTACATAAAATTTATAAGATATAAGGGACTATTGTGCATACTTAGTGGAATTATCCTATAATATGTGACTGTGGTTACCTTTTTAGGGATTGTCTCACCCCTGGTTTAAGAATGTAATTTGCGGAGTTCCCATCGTGGCTCAGTGGTTAGCAAATCCGACTAGGAACCATAAGGTTGAGGGTTCGATCCCTGCCCTTGCTCAGTGGGTTAAGGATCCTGCACTGCCGTGAGCTGTGGGTAGGTTGCAGACGTGGCTTGGATCCCGCGTTGCTGTGGCTCTGGAGTGGGCTGGTGGCTACAGCTCTGATTAGACCCCTAGCCTAGGAACCTCCATGTGCTGTGGGAGCGGCCCTAGAAATGGCAAAAAGACAAAAAAAAAAAAAAAAAAAAAGAATGTAATTTGCCACATCCATATGCATATAAAAATGTTATAATTTTTATTGTTTGTCCAAATATTTTAATAATTCTAGTTGTGGTTGGAGAAAATAACTTCAAGACAAGAAAAAAATTTAAAAATCATCACTTCTCAATCTTAGTTATCTTAAAGGCATGTTGTTAATATCCTAAGGCAAAGGCCTTGTAGATTATCCCATGTGTTGAAAAGCAGACTTTTGCTTCTGCCAAACTGATTAGCAAAGAGTTGAACATTAATTTATTTAAGCAGGTTATTTATGGATGCTTATTTTAAAAAGTGCCACTAAGTGTGACTTTTTTGATATTGTACGTACATACCCACATGCATCCAAATATGTGCTGGTATTTTTTTAAAAGTATGTTAAAAATATATGCCTGGAGGATTTGACCAAATATATGTGGTGAATGTTAAAGTATATGGAAATTAGTGGCTCTAGAGTAAACATGGATTTTTACATTACATAACTCATCATAAGAAACCAAATAATATCACACTTGCTGTATAGCTAAGAGACCACATAAACGAAGCAGTTCATTTTCGGGTTAACCATATGATCAGCAAAAGGTGAAATGGGTCCACATACATACAGATGACATTTTAAGGTATTGGGTTCTCAGATATTTTCATTGAAATACACTGTTCAAAGAAGATTTAAATATAGCCTTAATTCTAATATAGGTTGGCCATGCTCATTTCACTTCTATTTCAGATTTGCAGTTTTGTACAGTATGTTAAAATATATATATATGTATTACATTTACATCCATATTTCTCTGAATACTTAATTTTTATTTTATTTATTTTTTAGGGCCACATCTACGGCATATGGAGGTTCCCAAGCTAGAGGTTGAATGAGAGCCATAGCTGCCAGCCTATGCCACAGCCACAGCAATACGGGATCTGAGCCATGTCTATAACCTACACCATAGTTCATGACAACCAGATTTTTAACCCGCTGAGCAAGGCCAGGGACTGAACCTGCTTCCTCATGGATACTAGTCAGATTCGTTTCCACTGAGCCACGATGGGAACTCCTAATTACTTAATTTTTAGATAGGTAGTTATGGATACAATTGGTACGAAAAATGCAAGCTTCATATTTCCTGTGGTTTTAATGAACTTTAATAATTCTCCCTACACAAACCACTGCAGTCAGCATCAAGCCCTCACTCCGTATTGCAAGAGAAAAGAAGATTCAATGTGCTACTTATTTCCAAAGCAAGTAGTTATTTCTCAAGTTCTAATGTACCAGACTTATCTGTGGTGTCTAGAAGTCTAGACTATTCACTATTTTATTGTCATTTAAAATTTATAGAGAGAGTACTTCTGATATGGAATGACTTTTAATATGTGCTGGTCATTCTGAAGTTAATTATAAAAGTAGACAAAAATACACTTAAATTTTAAATTCTCCTTGAGGTATATAGATATTAAAGGAGATAAGTGGTATATGTAAAAATAAAATAAAAACAGTACCAATAAATTAGAAAAACCAAAATACTTACAAATAAAGTAGCACTTCTACCAAACTGACAGTTGACTTTTAGAAACCCCAAGATGCAAGTGGATGGGGTAAACCAATGAAAGATAATAAGATCCTTGGCTCTCAGCATTTGTGGAAGAAAAGCAGAAAAAGGGCAGTGTGGTATCTGATGGCACAGGAACAGGAAAATCTCCAGATAACCACAATTTTTTTTTTCAGGTAAATCTAAGAACAGAAGCTCAACCTGAGCCATGTTTTTATACCTCAGCTTGTGGGTGAAATCACTGGGTCCACTTCATGATCTGAAGATCCTGGGAAAGTCTAGGTCAAATGAACTCTTGGAATTCTAAAGCAGAGCTAGGCAATGAAAGAAACTTCTGGGAATAGCCCCAGACTGAGCCAGGGAGGAAAAAAATGGGGGCAAAAAAAAAAGGCGTATTTAAAGTAAATGAGCCATTGAAAGAGAAGACATGTCTCAGAAAGCAGGCAGCTGTATTTTTGATCCCTGTGGAAAAGAAACAGAAGAGTGAGTGGTAGTGCTAACCCCACTTACCAAAAAGTAAAGAAATTCTCATTTTACCTAAAAATGAGCAACAGAAAAGTTTTTGGCTCAATTTGATAGGTAGTTATTTTAAGGAAAAGATGATAAAGCTTCAAAATGAAAATGAAAACAGAAGGACATGCACACAAAACTAAACGTGCAATCTCATATTTAATGCCAAGCTAAAAACAGAAGTATTGAAATAACTCAGTAAAACCTCAAAATAACTTAATTGAAATAAAAGAGATGCATAAAGAAAGGTAACAGGACTAATGAAAGAATTATAAATAAATGAATTTCAGAAATAAAGAGTAAATTAAGAGAAGTAAAAATGCAACTAAACACAAATGATAGCATTGTAAATTCAAATATAAGTGGAGAGAGATGATTAGAATTTGGGAAGATGATGTATATGGAACACAGTGAAGGAAATCCACTGTATGAACAACAGAAGTTCTCAAAAACAAACAAAGGAACAAAGTAAAAAGCCATAATGGGATAAAATTTTAAATTTTCCTGTAACTAAAAGCAAGACTTGAAACTACATATATAGAAAGTGCTCACCATATACTTAGAAAAGTTGGCCATAGTTATTAGACATATTCTAATAAAAATAAACTTTAAAAAGTCTTTGAGCATGCAGGCAAAAATGCCAAATAACTTATAAGGGGGCAAAAGAAAAAAATCAGACTGCCTCAGCAATGATTTTTGCCATAGGTAATCAAATAACTTAAAATATTTAAGGAAAATCATGTGAACCAGGGATTTTTATTCAGCCATACTGACCTTTTTAAATAAAGCAAGAACCGTGGGAATGTTGTTCCCATAAGTCCTTACTGAGTAATTTACTACACAGTCCAAATGCAATGGGTTCATTAAGTTATTCCCATGGCATATTGCTAAGAGGTAAATCAGAGTTGAGAGAGGGACATCTATCATATGTTTAAGAAAGGTGGGGTAGAGATGTAAACAATTAAATATAAACTTTGAGCTCAAAATACTTGTCATAATAGAAATTAGGAAATCTGTTTCCTTCAGGGATAGGTCTATGGGTCTCAGAAGCCCACTCGAAATGGTTCCCTCTACACAATTTGAGGGCCACTAAGGACAGTGATTCCAGTAAAGTAAAATACATCAAATATGCTTCATTCTGTGATGAAACCATACAATGCCACCTAGTGAAAAATACTTGCTGGAACGTTGAATCTGATTTTTTATCAAAGGCTTTAGATAGAATTTAAAAATTTGTAGAATGTACAGGAGAAGGAAGAACCTGTTGCTGCAACAGTGACGTAATTAGCAAAAGCTAATCACTGTGGGAAAGAAGTGTCTTGGCATCACCCAGAAGAAGGATGGAGTGAGGAATAAAAGAGGGACAATCTGCAGATGGAAAGAGATTTAGGAAACATTTGAACCAATCACAATACATGCACCTTATTTCAATCCTCATAATGAGAAACAAAGTGTCAAAATACTAAAATTGAAAGTCCCCTTTATGGTACGGTGGGTTAATTATCTGGTGTTATCTCTGTGGCCATGCGGATTTGATCCCCGGCTGGGTGCAGTGGGTTAAGGATCCAGGGATGCTGTGGCATTGGCTGCAGCTGTGGTTTGAATTCGTTCCCTGGCCCAGGAACTCCCATAGAACCTGGGCACAGCCAAAAAAGAAAACAAAATATGTAATTGGATAAATGAACACTAACTTGATACCTGTTGAAACAAATGCTTTATTAGTGTTTTTTATAGATGATAATAGAATACTAGGGTTATTTTTTTTTAAGTCTTTGTTCTTTAGAAATACATACTGAAATAGAGATGTACATTTAAAGAAGAGTAATGTAGATATATGGAAGAACGGTTCTTCTTTATCCAAAAGTAAGGTTAAAAGCAATTTTGAAGTTAAAAAATAGAAATGATAAAATACTGTCAGAGATGGAAAAAATCAATATCTTTAAAGGTACTTTCATGGTGTATTAAAAGTTAGGAAGAGGAAATGTAAACAATTGATAGTATTTAATTTTAGAAAATAGTGATTGAAGGAAAAATGCAAAATTGAAAAACGATATCTGTGACAGTATTTTAGAAGAATTGTATCTCACTGACAAACTCTTAGACTGTCAGACAGACAAGAATCTATCAAAATTAAATTCCACATTAATACGACAGTATTGTCAAATTTATAAAAACATTGCTCATCATTGGATTGCTTTTCTTCTGATATTTAGATATGGAAATGATTAATTTTTTATACTTCAATATTGTAGAATAAATTTTTATTTTATTCTTCAGTTTAATTTGTATTGTTCTGGCTTTATTTACCTGGAGATGAATAGAGAGAAAATTTCTGAATTACTTGTGCCGATAGTGTATCCCAGGTTTCTATTTGTTGTGTTACTGGTTCTCTTGAGGATTGTGACAAATACTTTTAATATACTTTAATGGGTTACTGTTACAAGAAATTTTGCCTTGCCACAATTGAGACAGCATTTACAGTGAATTACATTACAAGGCTACAATTAAATAGAATAATGAAAAAATAAAAGCTCAAACAGCTCTACTTTAGAGCTCAGTGAAATTGGATTCCTTGGTAAACAATTCAAGAAGAGGATGAACAGGATTTAGATAACTAAACCAAATCTTTTTGATTGTAGTATCATTATTAAAGATTAATGATACACCTTTTGAAAAGATTGATATCTATAAATGATATCTTGATAAATTGCCATAGTAATATATTTTTCCCTCAACATGTAACTATGCTGAATCATCTTCATTTATTTATTTTTTAATTTAATTTTATTTTTTTTGTCTTTTTGCCTTTTCTTGGGCCACTCCCGCGGCATGTGGAGGTTCCCAGGCTAGGTGTCCAATCAGAGCTGTAGCCGCTGGTCTATGCCAGAGCCACAGCAACGCAGGATCCAAGCCGCATATGTGACCTACATCACAGCTCATGGCAATGCTGGATCCTTAACCCACTAAGCAAGGCCAGGGATCGAACCCTCGACCTCATGGTTCCTAGTTGGATTTGTTAACCACTGAGCCATGACAGGAACTCCTGAATCATCTTAATTTTAAAGTTATGAATTTAAATAACTTTAGCTATAGCAGAATTGCCATAATCTATGGTTTCCATCAAAATATATAGAGAGGAATTTTCACAGTTTGTTCTTAGCTACCTTGCATGTACTTAGAAGTTGAATGGAAAATGATGTTACCAAAAAAACATATTTTCCTAGTAACTGTTTAAGAATAGTGTTAATAATTGTTAATACTATTCATTTTGTTGTCCTAAGACATTAAGATTTAGTTCCTTTGTGCATTACAACCGCAGGTCAATACTTAATTACTACTACGCTAATATTCATTGTCAGTGTGTAGACCTTAATAGGTATATGAGGTGATCAGTGGGTGGAGTGGGATATAAATATTACAAATTCTGTTTTTAATTTTTATGAGAATGATATTAATTTTTAATGATATGTTAATTGAAATTTTAGATATGGATAATTTATCTTTGTGTATTCTTACATTAGGAGTGCATGTTCCAATAATTATAGAGTTAGCAATAATCTTTAGAAAATAATAGTCTAGTGCCTTGAAGACCCGAGTACTATATTGATGATAAAAAATAATGGGTATTTTAAAAGACCAATGGAATATAAAGTGAAAAAAAAAATCTTGTTCTTTGTTTTTAGCAGTTTCAAATTTTAAAAAATTAAGAATTTAGGGAGTTCCCATCATGGCTCAACAGTAATGAACCCACTGGTATCCTTGAGGATGTGGGTTCGATCCCTGGCCTCGGTTAAGGATCTGACATTGCTGTGAGATGTGGTGTAGGTCACAGATGCAACTCTGATCCCACATTGCTGTGGCTGTGGCCAGCAGCTGTAGCTCTGATTCAGCCCTTTGCCTGGGAAACTCCATGTGCCACAGGCGCAGCACTAAATGCAAATAATAATAATAATAATAATAATAATAAAGAATTTAGATATGCAAAGAATAGTGATTATTTATTATGACCATAGTTTTGCTCTAACTTCATTCACATTGTAAATATTGCTGATGAAAATTTAGTTTATGTGGCAGTGCAAAACATTGTGGAAACCATGAACTTGTTTCCTTTGACAGATTTTGTTGTTACTTTAGTAGTAAATATATCATAATAAAAATAATTTCTCACCAGTCTAAAAAAGTCAAATCTTAGCTTATTTAGGAACATAAGTTTGTTTTCTATGTCTATGAGTCTGTTTCTGTTTTATAAGTTCATTTGTGCTATTTTTTAGATTCTACGTATAAGTGATTTAATAATATTTGTCTCTGTCTGACTTCACTTGGTATGATAATCTCTAGGTCCATCCATGCTGCTGTAAATGGTATTATTTCATTCTTCTTTATGTCTAAGTAACATTCCATTGTGTAGATGTACCACATCTCCTTTATCTGTTCATTTATTGATGGACATAAATTTAGGTTGCTTCTATGCCTTGGCTATTGTAAATAGTGATGCAGTGAACATTGGAGTACATCTATCTTTTCATCTTTGGATATATGCCCAGAATTGGGATTGCTGGATCATATGGTAACTCTATTTTTAGTTTTTTTGAGAAATCTCCATAATATTCTCCATAGTGGCTACATCATTTTTTTTATCATTGCCACCAACAGTATAGGAGAGTACCCTTTTCTCCAGACCCTCTCCAACATTTATTGTTTGTAAACTTTTTGATGATGGCCATTAGACTGGTGTAAGGTGGTACCTCATTGTAATTACTATTTGCATTTCTCTAATAATTATTGATGATAAACATCTTTTTGTGTGCCTATTGGCTATCCAGATATCTTCTCTGGAGAAATGCATCATTTGCAAATATTTTCTCACAGTCCATAGGTTTAATATATGTTTATTGTTATCATATGACATGATGAGATGACAGAAAAACAATAAAAACCAAAGAACTTGACTTCTGCAATAAATCAAATAGTAGCTCATAAGAGAAAATTTTATATCACATACATAGTATAGAAAAATTACATTGATGAAGCAAGAATCCAGAAATTTCTTTTTTTTTTTTTTTTTGCTTTTTAGGGCCACACCTGTGGCATGTGGAGGTTCCCAGGCTAGGAGTCTAATCGGAGCTGCAGCTACTGGCCTATGCCACAGCCACAGTAATGTAGGATCTGAGCCGCATCTATGACCTAACCACAGGTCTTGGCCGGATCCTTGACCCACTGAGCAAAGCCAGGGATAGAACCCACAACCTCATGGTTCCTAGTTGGATTTGTTTCCACTGCACCATAATGGGAACTCCCAGAAATTTCTTTATGTGGACTTTCTGCTGAAGTTTGATTGTTGCCTTTGTTGAATTGGAAATTAGAATCTGGGGTAATAACTCAAAGAAGAAGATGATAGAATTAGTCAAGAAGAAATAGACAAGGGCAAAATATTTCTAATGAGAAATTACAACTGAAAATAAAGTAACAAATAAAGAATAATCTTAGTTGTCATTATAATTTAGATAAATAATTTTGTTTTTTTGATAACAACCTACAAATAATTCACCCAGAATTTCTTCACCTAGTAAGATGACCAATAGAATATGCTAATTTGTGGTTCCCTAGAAATTGAAACACAGGAAAATAAACATATCTTCCAAATTTACTATTTTGATAGAGACAGATTGATTAATTCAAAGAGTCATACTTTTGGCAAACCTGAGGACACTTCAAAATATGTTAAATTCCCACTGCAGTCAGCTAGTTAAACATTTTCTTTTCATCAAAGTGAAAGAGAAATTTCTTTTCCTGCCCCAGTGGGCAATCTTGTTTCCAAGGTGAAACCCCAACAAATTAATTGAGAGCTTTTTAACATGAGATAACAAATTTTGGTTTTCCTCATAAAATATTTATCTTTTTTCTGAACATCATTTAACTGTTTCCTTCAAGGGCCTTTGCTCCTTTAGAAGATTTTTTTTTTGGTATTTGCCTTTTATCCATTTGAAAAGTTCCCTTTCCTTCCTTAGACTCTATTTTCATTTCTGTACTATCAATAGGACTAAAAAACTTTGAACAGAATTGTATGTTGTGCCATGTTAATCTATTTTAGGATTTCACTTCTTTACAACTACATTTTAATCCTCAGAATGAAAGGGTGGTATGTTAACGCCTGTAGGGTAACATCATTTTGGTGACATTATAAGAATGACTTTGCTTGACAGGTAGATGACTGCTGTCGGTCATGACTCATTTTCCTGTCATGGACATGCTATTGCAATAGACTGAGAGTCTCACTCCTTCTGCATATACAGTATAAATAAAAAATGCTGTTATTCATAGAGAAATTATGGGTTATACAAAGGGAACTTCTTAGTTCTTCCTGTTCAGGTGTTGGCAAAGTGCATCATTGTCTTTCAAATTAGATTATTTTAAAGTATTTGGTAATATTGAGGTAAATCTTATATTTTTCTGCTATTTTTGTTTTCCTTAATGCTTATGCTCTTTTATTTTGAAAAAAAAAAAAAAACCCTCAAATTTCTTTACAAATTAGTCTAAGCAGTCAGTGGAGTGATACATGATACTTTTTCTTTTAAAGAAGGGAGTTTGCAAACATGAAAGATTATCTTTTAATATTCACATGACTTTACTTATAAATCCAAATTTGGCAATGCTATCAAAATATCTTTGATTTTCCTGGGACTATTGGAGGGGCAAAATTTTATTTTAAGAAGACAACATAAGCAAATGGTTATCTTGATGACTATATACAGTATTCTAAATTAGACGTTAAAATAAGCACTGGCTCAAGGGATTCATTATTTTCCAGGGATAGGGAAAGTAAATTCTAAAATGTTACCTGGACATATCCTCTGGCAGGTTAACAAAAATAATTTGTCATTTTAAAAAGAGAATTTATGGGAGGACAAAGATTTGTGCAACCACCTAGGCTCATGCAATGACTAGCCATTACATTTTATTTGAACAAAAGTGAATTTGTCTTCATATTCAGAATTATCCAAATCTTTTTATCATATCCTCAACTTTCAGTCAGCTCCTATGTAAATAAGTAGCTCTGTCTTTATTTAAAGTGACAGTATACTCATATGTTCTATTTATTTATTTATTTACTTATTTATTTGGTTTTTTGGGGCTACACCTGCAGCCTATGAAGGTTCCCAAGCTAGGGGTCAAATTGGAGCTGCAGCTGCTGGCCTATGCCACAGCCACAGCAATGCAGGATCCAAGCCACGTCTGCAACTTAGAGCACAGCTCACAACAACATGGGATCCTTAACCCACTGAGCGAGGCCAGGTATAGAACCTACATCCTCATGGTTACTAGTTGGATTCATTTCTGCTGCGCCACAATGAGAATTCCCATATAGTCTATTTATATACACTACTGAGACTGTGACTAAAAGAGAAAATCAACCTATAGAGATAGATATATCCCTTCAATAAAGCTTTTCACTCCATTGGTCACAAGTAATGAATAAAAAAAGTTTTCCAAGGAAAAGTATAATTATATGACCCTTTATATACTACTAAGTCAATTTTATGCTATATTTTATCTGTTAGGAATTATCCTTCTTTTTTTGTTTGTTTGTTTGTTTTTTGTTTTTGTTTTTGTTTTTTGTCTTTTTGCCATTTCTTGGGCCGCTCCCACGGCATATGGAGTTTCCCAGGCTAGGGGTCCAATCAGAGCTGTAGCTGCCAGCCTATGCCAGAGCCACAGCAACGTGGGATCCGAGCTGCGTCCGCAACCTACACCACAGCTCATGGCAACGCCGGATCATTTAACCCACTGAGCAAGGGCAGGGATCGAACCTGCAACCTCATGGTTCCTAGTCAGATTTGTTAACCACTGCACCATGACGGGAACTCCAGGAATTATCCTTCTGATTGTGTATACTATTAAAACTTCAATCTACTTCAGTCCATATAAAAATATCCAAGGAATGAGTGAAAAACTTAAAGTTTATGAATCGTTTCATTGAAATCATATGTGAAATGATTTAGTAAACAATATTGATGGTAATACATGTTGCTATGATGTACTCAAGACATCATGAAGTGTATATGACTCATATTTCAGACAAAATAATATCAAGGATAAAGATAGTCATTTTTTATTAATAAAGGGTTGATTGATCAAGAGGACATAACAATTCTAAAGTTTATGTACATAATAACATACTTTCAAAATACATAAAGCAAAAACTGTTGGAAGTGCAATAATAAATGGACAAAACCACAGTCAGAATTGAGAAATATCCTCTCAGTAATTTACAGAATATATTAGTATAATAGAATATACAGGAAGTTCTCTTGTTGTGCAGTGGGTTATGGATCCAATGTTGTCACTGCAGCAGCTTGAGCTGCTGCTGTGGCACAGGTTCAGTCCCTGGCCCATGAACTTCCACATGTCCCATTGCCAAAAAAATGTAAAATAAAATAGGAATATACCAACAATCAGAAAGAATTGTGTAGGGAGTTACTGTCATGACTCAGGGGTAATGAACCCAACTAGTACACATGAGAATGTCGGTTCAATGCCTGGCCGTGGGCTGTAGTGTAGATTGCAGATGCAGTTCAGATCCCACGTTGCTCTGGCTGTTGCATAGGCCAGCATCTGGCAGCTCCAATTCTACCCCTAGCCTGGAAACTTCCATATGTAATGGGTGTGGCCCTAAAAAAGCAAACAAATTAATAAAAATAGAAAGAAAGAATTGATGTAGTTAACATTTATAGCAAAATCCACCTCCCACTAACAACAGAATACACATTCTTCTTTCAGGTTTCAGTGGTTTACTCTACCAATCAAATTAGAAAAATATAATATCAGTTCCACACAAAATCTGTCAGAATATTGAAGATAAAGGAATATTTCCTAATTCATGCTATGAGGCCAACATTACCCTGATACCAAAACCAGAAAAAAAGGCATTAATCGGACACATACAAAAAGAGAAAAACTGTATGATTATTTCAATATATGCATAAAAAATGTTGAGAAAAATGCAACACTCATTCCTAAAAAACACAGTAAAGTTGGAATAGAAGCAACATATTCAAAAGTATGAAAGACTTCTATCTAAAGCCTGGAGTTAAAATGATACTTAATCCTGAATACTTCCTACCAAGGTTAGGAAGAAGACAGGATTTCTGTTCCCACCATTTCTGTTCAGTATTGTATAGGAGGTTCTGGCCAATGCAATAGGGCAATGCTATTGAATTAAAGGCATTCCGATGGAAAAAGAGGAGGTAAAACTGTGTTTATTTAAGGATAACATGATCGGCTTTGAAAAAAATCTATTAGGATTTTTATTTTTATTTTTATTTTTTGTCTTTTTAGGGCCACACCTGTAGCATCTGGAAGTTCCCTGGTTAGGGGTTAAATTGGAGCTGCAGCTGCTGGCCTATACCACAGCCACAGCAACTCCAAATTCGAGCTGTGTCTGTGACCTACACTAGAGCTCACGGCAATGCTGGATCCTTAACCCACTGAGTGAGGCCAGGGATTAAACCCATGTCTTCATGGATACTAGTCGGTTTCATTAACTGCTGAGCCATGCCGGGAAGTCCAGGATTCTTAAAAATCAACTAAAACTAATGTATAAGTTAGCAAGATAACAAGAGACACATTCAGTATGCAAAAGTCATTTTCCATATTATTGCAAAAAGTTCAGATAGTGAAATTAGGAAATTGTATTATTTACAATAGCATCACAAATTTAAAAAATGCATAGTCATAAATCTCAGTGAAATCTTAAAGTTGTATATTGAAAGTTACATTGCTGAGAGAAATTACGGAAAACTCATGAATCAAGAAATAGAGTATGTCCATGGGTAAAAACACTCAATATTGTTAAGATGTCAGTGTCTCAAAATTGATATTTAGATTCAACAAAATCCCATCGAAAGTCCCAGAATTCTTTCATTGAAGAAAATTATAAACTTATTCTGAAATTCTTATGGAGGTACACAGGCATACACACATGCCTTATATTTTAGGCATAAGGACCTAAAGAGGTAAAACATTTAGAAAGAATAAAGTTAGAGGGCTAATACTATCTGATTTCAGCATGACTTTGGTATAAAAATTGGACAAATAGATCATATTTACTATGCAATGACAAAAAGGCCCAATCCTGCATTTTCAGACAACTTCAAGGGTACAAGAATTAGTCTGGCTCACTGATAACATTGTGTCAGAACCTGCTTTGAAACGGAATTTCCTTGTTTGTAGTGGAATTGAGTGCTAGCATTTTGGACACATGCACTTTTAGGATTAATAAGTGCTAGAATAAAATAAGGCCTTTTATTAACTTGCAGTAGAGAAGTTTTGATATCACACTTATTAGA
Source organism: Sus scrofa (assembly GCF_054392235.1). Classification (NCBI taxonomy): domain Eukaryota; kingdom Metazoa; phylum Chordata; class Mammalia; order Artiodactyla; family Suidae; genus Sus; species Sus scrofa. The sequence continues at coordinate 36,240,658 of NC_139389.1, read as the reverse complement.
AGCATACTGATGTATTAAAATAGCTATGACTTTGCCCTCTATAATTATATAACTCAAATCCAATTAATGTTCTAAACATGCTTCTGGTTGAGACGCGTTTGCTATTTTGTAGAAAGAAAAGGTTATAATCTAATTTACTTTGTAGAAGGAAAAGGTTATAATCTAAATTGTTATCCCAAATTACTATTTGAAATTAAGTTTAGAGCTGTTAAGCTCAAGATCTCTGAACACTGAATTATACAAAACAAATTTCAGTACTGATTTCTGTGGATTTTTTTTGGTTAAAAAAGAAAAAAGATCCCATTTGATAATTTTTCTGTTCATACCACTCATGGTGCTAGACAGAGATGTCATGTATCAGACAATAATAGTTTGTACAATATTTCCTCTCAAAAGTTTCTGTTTCAGAGTTTTCGAAGTGGTAGTTTAGAGACAATAAATGGGTCTTTCCCCCTCATATGACGGACTCGTTTGAATTTTGAGGATTGAGGAAGAATATTTTAAAATTCCATTTCGGGTTTAATTTCTATTATGAAATGCTGTGTTCACAGTTAAAACTGTAATACTTGTTCCTTTTGCTATTCCTGTTAAACAACCATGTCGTGTTTTGTGGCAAGGCCTTTGTGGGTCATCTGCTCATAGGTATGGTCCATCACCTGCAGGATTAGGGACAGGCTTTGCTCTTGGCTTTGCTTTTGGGGGTTAGTTTGGTTCACTTGCTGTACTTTGGGGGAAAAAAAGAAATCAATGTCAGAAAGTGAGAAGATTAGAGAACTGAAATTTGCTTGAGAGGAATAAAAAACCAGATAAATTGGTCCCACCAACATACAGTTGTTTTCACGTGATTGTTTTGTTGTGATTTGTTGAAAATTTCTTATTGGGAGATATTCTTTCAAGCAGTAAAATGTGAATAAGAGAAAGGAAGGCTCTGCTCTGAATGCATATAACATGGAGGTCAGAGACACTGCCTGGGACGTGGTGATGTTGTGCCAAGGCTGACATTGGCTGACAGCACATTTGTGGCTGCTGTTTATGTCCAGAGTCTCTTTGCATGACTCAGTGTTCAGGGGCACATAACCGATTGATCATGACCCAGCCTCCCCTGGCTCTTGGCATACGTTACATGTTATGTTTGATCAGACATTCCCTGTTAGATATAACATTTGACATATAATTATAGAGTAAACATACTGTAAATAATTATATATGATTACATATCTCCTTCTCATTCAGATATTTTATTGGGCCTTTGCCAAAGCCACCAGTTACAAATATTTTCTAAACTTTTAGTAAATAGTCAACATTGTGATCAATGTTCTTATATTTTTGCTAGTGTGAGCAGAATTTTCTACAGCAGTACAGTTTGTGCACTCCCAAATTATCTCCAGAAGTTATTAACATGATGAAGCTTTAAAAAATGGTTGATGTGTTCACCCCACTTCATTCTACCATTAAGTATATCCTTGAGTTGAAGTTGAAATTCCCAAATATAAACCAGTAGAATCACTGGAAAATAAAATATCTCTTGGGGCATGAGAAAAAAGATCCTTTTGAATGTTCTGTAGTTGTGGGTATGGCTATTTATATTAGTGCTTGACTTACAAACATACTTGAAAGCCTCAGCCTGGGTGAGATATGACTGCTGTGAAGGAGCTTGGCTAATGACCCTAAGCAGAAATGGCACCGTCTACCTTTGCTACCAGAGAGGTGGAATCATTGAAATCATCAGAGCAAGAAGCAAAGCCGCACACAGGTTAGCCTTTGCGATTCTAATTGTACTTGCCTTAAGAGAAACTCAGCAATGACATGAAATCCATCCAATTTTCTCACCTGTGGATACTAATTCTGGCTATCATCAGGATTGGAAATTAGGAAGGCTTTCCCTGTGCTTTCAAACGTTTTAAACCTAGAGGGAACTGCTCTTTTTTGTCCTTTTTTTGGGTTCCTCTGTGTCTGCCAAGGACCAGACCTTCTGAAGCTGGAAATGTGGTAGGTGAGGAGACACAAAGCTTTTCAGCTTTTGTCTGCAGCTCTGCAAACTGTCACTGCGCTAGACGGAGATCCAGGGGCCTTTGGGTGAAAGAGTGATCCTGAACTAGCCTGATTTTGGTAAGATGTTTTTGCTAGAAGAAGGTGGACTCTGTAGGGCGGTTGAAGATAAAGGCAGGGCAGGATGTGAAAACATTGCCCCCAACATTATCCAGGCACCCATGTCTGCACCTCGGCTGCTTTCCATCTTGCAATGTTAAGAGGACCCAGGTGTGTGTTCCAGGCTGGGCTCTAGGTATTTCCAGTTCTATGACTTAATTTTTTTAAACCACCAGGCATCAGTGACTGTATAAATCAAATTGCATAAATGTATTTTTTCTTTTATATTTTAAAATTAAAGTATAGGTGACTTACAGCATTATGCCGATTTCTACTGTACAACAAAGTGACCCAATCATACATATATATATATATATATATTCTTAACAGAATAGTTTTCTAATGCTGTAAGGTTCTCGTAGGTACTCTGTGTATTAATCTATAATTTTAGCAGCTTTAAATATCATTGAAGTAATGACGTAATTATTACATAAGTTTGAAGGGTGTAGAAAACAGGAAAGAATCACTTAAACGTGATTTCCCTGGTTGTCTGCATGTCCAGCCTATCCAACCCTGAATGCCTTTCGTAACTGTGCAGTGTCATCTAATGTGTCTAGTCTTCCTGGAATACATTCTAGATGAGTTCTGCCAAAACAGAAGTTCACAGCAAGAAAACCAAGATTGGGAGACTCTTTAGAGAATAGATTTGCAGATACATCTTACCATATTTTTAAGACTCTTCCTAAATAAAACCAGATTCTCATTATTTTCTTGCATAATGTGATTTATAAAATTCATTCAGTGGATGACAGTTTTATGATCAGCTATCAAAAATAATTACATTGAAATGAAAATAGTTCACATATTGTATGACTAGACAGAAGTAACTTCTAAGATCTTTCATTCAGGAAAGAAGTAATTTTAGAGTCCAAATGAGGTATTGAATATCAGTTAAGACGAGGGATTATTCAGGTCACCTTTTTTTATGCTAGTAAAATTAGTCAGATTTCATGCGACGTAAATTACATTAGGTCTTGAATTATCATATGAATTAAACTATGTTTTTTTCTTATTTTCTGTCACACTCCTTCTAGCCAATAATACTATGAATGTTCAAAAGGAAGCAGTCTAGACATCCAGGAAACTTAACAGTCATTTAGCTATTCACGGAACAGTTAGAGCTTACATTATGACAAATTGTCAGCCTCCCTTGATAAAATTAAAACTCCAATTAACAGATTGAATGAAAAAGCCAAGCCAGAAAGAAAACCTGTTTCTATCCCTAAGAGGACATGAAGAGAGAACTTCTAGTACACTTATGCTTTATTTATTAGAAACTACAAGAAAAAAATTGAGTATAAATGAGTCATTAGACAAATTTGAAGTGCATGTATAGAAAACTGGAAAAAACTGTGTAGAACTCACTGAGTGTGAAGATATTACCTAAGAATTATCTGCAGAAATTTGTGTTACTTTATTAATGTACATTTGTGATTTGTACATACCATGTACATACCATGAATTTTATCCCATGTTAAAACAGTATTTTCTTAAAATTACTCAACATTGGAGTCATTTATAACTCATGGCAACAATCCACTTAGCTTGAGATTGTTCCGTCAGAGGTGTGCAGAGCGACTCTGGGCCCAGGAGGTGGTCCTGTAACCTGGGTTTGGAGCCGCCAGAGAGGGGCCGGGCTCCTCCTGGGGGCTGCTCCCCTCCTGGCCTGCTCCTGGTTTGAAACCTTTGCTCTGCCTCTTGCTGCATCAGTGAGCTTTGGAGAAACCTTTAGTGTTTTGTGCTCCTGGAAATGTGGGTGGTAACACATGGTGCTATCGGGTTGAAGGTGCCAGGGCCAGGCCAACCCCGTGAGTTATTGTAAGGTGTGGACGAGATGACTTTTGTAAAAGTGCATGGGACACCATCTGATGAGGGTCTGTTCATAGTAGAAGCTGCGTCATTATTCTTGTTATAATCCTGAGGGGTTCGGACACTGGAAATAGCAGGGGCCACACACGGAGCACCTGCCATCAGCTGAAAAATGACTTCCAGCAGCTTCTTGGGTGGCAGCTTTGAACTTTGAACATTTGTTGGAAATGTAAGGCCTCTCCTGAATCTCTCAAACATTTTGGTGGGAAAGAAGGAGTCCGATATTTACTGGAGAAGCCTCAGGGATCTTAAGTGTAGGCAAATCAGGAAGGATTTTTGGCTTCCTGCCGTTTATGTTAAGATTTGAAGACATGGATTGGGGAATAATGGCAGGCAGCATACCTTGACTCAGTCTCCACCTTTCCAAGCCCCTTCTGTGTGGAGGCTAAGTGAATCTGCCTATTACAGACTCCTGTTGTTACATAATTTAAAATCTGTGCTACTTGTAGAAATACTTCTGACTACTTTATATTTCCTGAATTTCTTTTCTTTTTCTTTCTTTCTTTTTTTTTTTTTTTTTTTTTGCTTTTTTGCTTTTTTAGGGCCTCATCTGAGGCATATGGAGGTTCCCAGGCTAGGGGTTGAATCGGAACTGCAGCTGCCGGCCTACACCACAGCCGCAGCAATGGCAGGATCCGAGCCACATCTGCAACCTACACTACAGCTCATGGCAATGCTGAGTGAGGCCACAACCTCACACTATATTTGAGAAAGTGTATGAAAGGAATGCAAATATTAAAATAAAACAAATAGTAATAAGATACATAACTGACATTTATGGAGCACTTAGTATGTGTCAGGCATTGCTACAAGTACTTTGGGAATCTGTTATCAAGTGTAGTCATTACAACAGCCCTAAAATATAACTTTTCGTAATAATAGAAATCAAGACCATGAAGCTAAAGAAGCAAGTGTGTGAGCCAAGAGTATCAATGATGTCACTGTCATTGGATACAGAGTGAAGCTATGTTTCTGGTAATCTATTTGCCATAATTCTTCTGGTCAAAAAGGAGAAAACATATTAATTAGTTCTTTAAAGGGGACAAATGTTTTCCTATTACTATGTAATAAATGAATTTTCTCACATGGAATACTACTTAAGGAGTATTGTATGGCCATATCTCTTTGATTTTAACATGTGTATTTACATTTCCACATTTCTAATTGAAATGAATATTATAATTGTGAAATAGCAAGCAGCAGTCAAGATATAGTTGTCATTATCCATCATCCATGGGCTTCAAAACTTGGAGAATGTGTGTTTGGAAGCCAGACCTGAGAACAACAGCTAGGCCATCTTTTAAGAATTCCTGATGGCCTGGGGAGCCGCCATGTGGTGGGGTAGACAGAGGATGAGCCCAGCCCTTCACCCTCCTCTCTGCGTACTCTCTCCACCATATAACTGCAGAGCTTGTCCATGCTGGGTGTGCTGGCCTGCCTCCGACCTTGACACAGGTTTTGACCAGTGGAGAATTAGTGCACAGGATATAAAGAGAGGCTTGGGAGTTACTATCATAGCTCAGCGGTTAAAAAAATCTATGAGGATGCAGGTTCGATCCCTGGGCACACTCAGTGGGTTAAGGATCCAGCATTGCCATGAACTGTGGTGTCAGTCACAGATGTGGCTCGGAGCCTGCGTTGCTGTGGCTGTGGTGTAAGCCGGCAGCTGCAGCTCCGATTCGACCCCCAGCCTGGGAACCTCCATATGCCATGCGTGCAGGCCTAAAAAGCAAAAAAAAAAAAAAAAGAGAGAGAGATTGAGGCTTGAAAGGGAGCTGCTCCCTTTCATCTATGCCATCAACATGAGGACAGTCCTAGAGTGGCCTTCATGGGGGAAGGAGAGGTGAGACAAATGGCCAGGGCCAATTTCTAACAGCCAATAGCCAGCTGACCCCAGACACCTAAGTAAATCAATATCAGCCAAGCCATGGAGCCAGCACCCAGCTAACTACAGACACAGTGGCAGCAAAGGTTCATTGTTTTAGGCCTTTGAGTTTGGGGCAGTTTCCATACTTGTGGAAAACAGCAGATATCAATGATTCTGAACTGAAGAGTGATTCAGAAAACTCATTTCCGAAAAAGTTTTGGGAATACTTGAATGAATTTATTTTGCTAGTATTAAAATTTTTGCGTTTGCTCAAATCTGATTAAAACAGATCTGCCTGAGACCTGTCAATAATAAACAATAAAAATTCTGAGGAAGAAGAAAGCATTGTTTTGAGATTCAACTGCAGCATTTTTTTCTTTTTCAGTGGTCCGTTAAGCAAGTGGGTCTTACAACTGATAATAGCCTCATGTTACATGTAAGTGTGTGATTGTGTCACTTTCTTCTCTGTTTCTTTTGCTGAAAAGCAGGGGCCATCTCATATATATTATTGGATTAGTCAGACCTAACCTTGTGACTGGCACATAATTAAGTCCATAAATATTATCCAGTCTATTTCTCTAGAGCAAGAACCCTAGTAGTTAATTAATTGGCATATACCTTCCTCACTATCACTGTCCCTTTATACAGAATTGAATAGACTCCAGTGTTAAAGTGAAAAGTTATTATTTCATCTATTATGAATATAGAAGGATGATATGTGTAATAAGATAATTTTGGAGGTTGACAGAAAAAAGTAATTCTAATTATTTCAGGATATAGTTTATTGAACATTGAGTTTCACTATGAATAGAAATAAATTTACTTTGCATCTGAAGAATCGTTAAAAATGCATTCTTGGAGCTCTTGTTATGGCTCAGCTGATTAAGAACCCAACATAGCATCCGTGAGGATGAGGGTTCAATCCTTGGCCTTGCTCAGTGACTTTAGTATCCAGTGTTGCCACAAGCAGAAGCATAGGCTGCAGATGTGGCTCATATCCAGTGATGCTGTGGCTGTGGCGTCAGCTGGCAGCTGCAGCTCCAGTTCCACCCCTGGCCTGGGAACTTCCATATGCCATAGGTGTGGCTGTTAAAAAAGAAAATGCACACTCTCTATCATGAAATACTTGTCATTGGTTGAATGTCACTAAGCTGCATGACTGTTTACTATAGCTTTTATTTTCGTGTACATGGTCATTGCTTTGTAGTGTTGATTCTTAGTCCTTGTTTGTCTGTAGTGTCACTTGACTTTTTGTGCCAGGTTTTGCCAACATTACAAGATGAATTCTAGAGCCCATTTCTACCTGACTCATTTCGCATCCTAGGTGCTCCTTGTTTTCAGCATCCTGTTCCAATCCATTCTAATAATTTCCTTCACACCACCTTAGTTGTACTTTTTAGGGGACGTGTGAGTTATCAAATTGTTACCCTTCTTACATGCTGGCTTATTATCTAATAATGGTTTCTTAGCTGGAAGCCAAAAAGTGAAGAATTGCTTGGGTAAATCAAAGACACAGAAATTTAAAGTGAGAGTCTGTAATAAGAGGGACAGGTGTGTTTGTTTTTGGAATACTAGAGGTGGAGTTAAATACTCAATTTTCTTTGTTTATAGGATTCCTGTTCTTATTTTAAAAAGGTGAATTTCAAAAATGCAGTTATTTATGATATGCACTGCATAATAGTTCAACAAAACTGATGTATTAGTACTTAACGAGAACTAGGAAAAATATTTGATCATCTTTGTCCTTTGTCATGTCCTTCTATGAGTTTATTTACAATTATCCATCAAAATTTATTTACATTTTTGTTTTAAATTTTTGTAAGACATTTCACATTGCATAAGCCTGAGAATCAGCTATTTTAGAAATGTTTTAATTTTCCAGAGGGACTTTTTTTTTTTTTTTTGTCTTTTTGCCATTTCTTGGGCGGCTCCTGCGGCATATGTAGGTTCCCAGGCTAGGGGTCTAATCGGAGCTGTAGCCACCAGCCTACGCCAGAGCCACAGCAACGTGGGATCCGAGCCGCATCTGCAACCTACACCACAGCTCACGGCAATGCCAGATCCTTTAACCCACTGAGCAAGGTCAGGGACCGAACCCACAACTTCATGGTTCTTAGTCGGATTCGTTAACCACTGCACCACGACGGGAACTCCCAGAGGGACTTTGATTACTTTTTATAAGAGGTCTAGGGATTGCTAGATTTAATATAAAGTTAATTACACATAAGATTTTTTTTTAAATCCTCTACTTTCTCATTCTGTGAGATCATATGGTTTATCTTAATGCACAATGATTGATACAATTTGTCTGGACTGCCTTTAGGGCACACTTATGTGGATTCAAAAGTCTCCCAAACCACAGCTTGCAGGTGATGGTTTAGGAAGTGATGTTTTCTGTCACTTGGCCCTTCCCTCACCAGCCTTCCAAACCACTGCAGCTCCGAATGTCTCCTTAAGCCTGGTCCAACGGTCTACCTACTCTGGTTTTTACCTCCTGTGCATTGCTGTTCACTTATAGGTACTCTCACACAGTAGTGTCCTTGTTATGACTTTATTCTGTCACTCATTTATTTTGCGTAACTTCTAAAGTAAAGCAATAAGCTTCTAGAAGACAAAGGTTATACTTTAAATGTGTGTGTTCCATAGCAATTCACCCCAAACAAGAAGCTGTGTGTGGAACATGAGAGATAATCCCTTCTGTAGGCTCAGCCTTAGAAGTCAGACAGTGTTAACTCTGCTGTTTTATTACAGAGCTTTCCATCTTTATCCGTTTTCCCAGGCTGAGAATAATTACAATGATGAATCTTTAGGATTGCTCTTAGGTAATTAGGTAGGCATATCCGTTATTCCTCAGAAGAATGCGATGGGGTGGGAATGATGGCTCTATTACACAGAGAGAAAGTCTGAGGATTTTGAAACATTAACTGACTTGTCAGATGTCAAGTTATATCTACTAGATGGCAAATCCGGGGCCTAAAACTAGGGGTGTTTAACTGCAGAGGTCGTGTTATTACTCCACTATCTGACTGCCAGGATAGCCCTCTATGCTGGTACAGAGGGTTTGGTAAATCAGAATGGCAATTCATTACTTTCCACGGGGAAATTTAAATTTTCAAGGGAAGATTTTCTGACCAATTATCATCCTTTAGAAACTTCATGTTTTTGTTCGTATTACTCATCAATGTGGTTTTCAGTATTGCATTTCATGTAGCATGTACGTTCTCCAATAGCATCTAGGGAAAAGGAAAGTTTTCAGTAAAACCCTCCATAGAAGATGGGCTCGTTTTTATCAGGTTCAGCTTTAGGGGCTTAACATTTGATGATTCCATTCCTGCATCAGACACCATATGCTATGTGCTTCCTTTCTGTATGCATTATAGCTCAAATTCGTAGACTTGCAGTAAAGATAAGGATTACCATGATGACGTAGTGAGCACTATTGTAAATTCTATACACACTTTTCTTTTATTCCTCACAAAATTCTGATGAGATAGTTACCATAACCAACCTCATTTTCAATAAACAGTCATTCTAAAATATATAAGGTAAGCTACCCAAGCTTAAAAAACTTTCCTTGTAAATAGAAGTGATTTATACTTTTTACTTTTATACTTTTTACTGTACCTTGCTAAGGCAGGTTCTTCCTACCTAAAAATCTGTATTTTATTTGCTTTACATGATCCTAAATGTAAGCAATATTTGGTACTAAATGAGAACTCTTATGATGAAACGAAGAGTAAAACAGTGCGCTGTTTCAACAAGACTATGACCGTGTACTTTTTCAACTATGTCATTTGAATAGCTCCATGTCTATTTATGATCAGTACTTGGCATTTTGAAAATTTTATTTTTTATTTCAGTAAATTTTATTTTATTTTATTTTTTTTATTATATTTTTTTATTTTCCCACTGTACAGCAAGGGGGTCAGGTTATCCTTAGATGTATACATTGCAATTACAGTTTTTTCCCCCACCCTTTCTTCTGTTGCAACATGAGTATCTAGACATAGTTCTCAATGCTATTCAGCAGGATCTCCTTGTAAATCTATTCTAAGTTGTGTCTGATAAGCCCAAGTTCCCGATCCCTCCCCCTCCCTCCCCCTCCCATCAGGCAACCACAAGTCTCTTCTCCAAGTCCATGATTTTCTTTTCTGAGGAGATGTTCATTTGTGCTGGATATTAGATTCCAGTTATAAGTGATATCATATGGTATTTGCCTTTGTCTTTCTGGCTCATTGCACTCAGGATGAGATTCTCTAGTTCCATCCATGTTGCTGCAAATGGCATTATGTCATCCTTTTTTATGGCTGAGTAGTATTCCATTGTGTATATATACCACCTCTTCTGAATCCAATCATCTGTCGATGGACATTTGGGTTGTTTCCATGTCCTGGCTATTGTGAATAGGGCTGCAATGAACATGCGGGTGCACGTGTCTCTTTTAAGTAGAGTTTTGTCCAGATAGATGCCCAAGAGTGGGATTGCAGGGTCATATGGAAGTTCTATGTATAGATGTCTAAGGTATCTCCAAACTGTTCTCCATAGTGGCTGTACCAGTTTACATTCCCACCAGCAGTGCAGGAGGGTTCCCTTTTCTCCACAGCCCCTCCAGCACTTGTTATTTGTGGATTTATTAATGATGGCCATTCTGACTGGTGTGAGGTGGTATCTCATGGTAGTTTTGATTTGCATTTCTCTTATAATCAGCGATGTTGAGCATTTTTTCATGTGTTTGTTGGCGATCTGTATATCTTCTTTGGAGAAATGTCTATTCAGGTCTTTTGCCCATTTTTCCATTGATTGATTGGTTTTTTTGCTGTTGAGTTGTATAAGTTGCTTATATATTCTAGAGATTAAGCCCTTGTCAGTTGCATCATTTGAAACTATTTTCTCCCATTCTGTAAGTTGTCTTTTTGTTTTCTTTTGGGTTTCCTTTGCTGTGCAAAAGCTTTTCAGTTTGATGTGGTCCCATGGGTTTATTTTTGCTCTCGTTTCTATTGCTTTGGGAGACTGACCTGAGAAAATATTCATGATGTTGATGTCAGAGAGTGTTTTGCCTATGTTTTCTTCTAGGAGTTTGATGGTGTCCTGTCGTATATTTAAGTCTTTCAGCCATTTGGAGTTTATTTTTGTGCATGGTGTGAGGGTGTGTTCTAGTTTCATTGCTTTGCATGCTGCTGTCCAGGTTTCCCAGCAATGCTTGCTGAATAGACTTTCTTTTTCCCATTTTATGTTCTTGCCTCCCTTGTCAAAGATTAATTGACCATAGGTGTCCGGGTTTATTTCCGGATTCTCTATTCTGTTCCATTGGTCTGTCTGTCTGTTTTGGTACCAGTACCACACTGTTTTGATGACTGTGGCTTTGTAGTGTTTCTTGAAGTCTGGGAGAGTTATGCCTCCTGCTTGGTTTTTGTTTCTCAGGATTGCTTTGGCCATTCTGGGTCTTTTGTGGTTCCATATAAATGTTTGGATTGTTTGTTCTAGTTCTGTGAACAATGTCATGGGTAATTTGATAGGGATTGCATTGAATCTGTAGATTGCTTTGGGTAGGATGGCCATTTTTACAATATTGATTTTCCCAATCCAGGAACATGGAATATCTTTCCATTTCTTTACATCTTCTTTGATGTCTTTGATTAAAGTTTTATAGTTCTCGGCATATAGGTCCTTTACCTCCTTGGTCAGGTATATTCCGAGGTATTTGATTTTGTGTGGTACAATTTTAAAAGGTATCGTATTTTTGTATTCCTTTTCTAATGTTTCACTGCTGGTATACAGAAATGCAACTGACTTCTGAATGTTAATCTTATATCCTGCCACTTTGCTGAATTTATTAATCAGTTCAAGTAGTTTTTATGTTGAGTCCTTAGGGTTTTCTAGGTATAGTATCATGTCATCTGCATACAGTGACAGTTTGATCTCTTCTCTTCCTATATGGATGCCTTTTATTTCTTTTGTTTGTCTAATTGCTGTGGCTAAGACTTCCAAAACGATGTTGAAGAGCAGTGGTGAGAGTGGGCATCCCTGTCTTGTTCCCGATTTGAGTGAGAAGGCTTTCAGTTTTTCCCCATTGAGGATTATATTTGCTGTGGGTTTATCATAAATGGCTTTGATTATATTCAGGAATGTTCCCTCTATACCCACTTTGGCGAGGGTCTTGATCATGAATGGATGTTGAACTTTGTCAAATGCTTTTTCTGCGTCTATTGAGATGATCATATGATTTTTGACTTTTCTTTTGTTAATGTGGTGTATGATGCTGATTGATTTGCGTATGTTGAACCATCCTTGTGAACCTGGGATGAACCCAACCTGGTCACGGTGTATAATTTTTTTGGTATGTTGTTGGATTCGGTTGGCTAAGATTTTGTTGAGAATTTTTGCATCTATATTCATCAATGATATTGGGCGATAGTTTTCTTTTTTGGTGGTATCTCTGTCTGGTTTTGGAATGAGGGTGATGGTGGCATCATAAAATGTCTTTGGGAGTATGCCTTCTTCTTCAACCTTTTGAAAGAGTTTAAGGAGGATGGGCACCAATTCCTCTTTATATGTTTGATAAAATTCACCTGTGAAGCCATCTGGTCCTGGACTTTTATTTGTACGGAGTGATTTTATGACCTCTTCAATTTCATTTCTAGTGGTTGGTCTGTTCAGTTGGTCTGTTTCTGCTTGATTCAGTTTTGGCAGGCTGTAAGATTCTAGAAAATTGTCCATTTCTTCCAGATTGTCAAACTTGTTGCCGTATAGTTGTTCATAGTATTCTCTTATGGTTTTTTGTATTTCTGCTGTATCCGTTGTGATTTCTTCTTTTTCATTTATAATTTTGGTGATTTGGGTTCTTTCTCTCCTCTTTTTAGTGAGTCTGGCCAGGGGGTTGTCAATTTTGTTCACCTTTTCAAAGAACCAGCTCTTGGTTTTATTAATTTTCTCTATTGTTTTTTGAGTCTCTATTTTATTGATTTCTTCTTTGATCTTTATAATTTCCTTCCTTCTGCTGACTTTAGGACTTTTTTGTTCTTCTTTTTCTAATTCGTTTAGGTGGAGGGTTAAGTTGTCAATTTGGGATCTTTCTTCTTTTTTGAGAAAGGCCTGGATTGCTATAAATTTCCCTCTGAGCACTGCTTTCGCAGCATCCCATAGATTTTGAGAGGTTGTGTCTTCATTATCATTTGTTTCAAGGTAGTTTTTAATTTCCTTCTTGATTTCCTCATTGACCCATTGGTTTTTTAGTAGCATGTTGTTTAGTCTCCATATAGTAGGTTTTTTCTCTTTGCTTTTCCCATGGTTGATTTCTAATTTCATGGCATTGTGGTCAGAGAAGCTACTTGAGATAATTTCTACGCTCCTAAATTTATTGAGATTCGCTTTGTGTCCCAATATGTGGTCGATTCTTGAGAATGTTCCATGAGCATTTGAGAAGAATGTGTATTCTGCTTTTTTTGGATGTAGTGTCCTGAAGATATCAATTAAGTCTAACTTTTCTATTCTTTCCTTTAGGCTCTCTGTTGCTTTATTGGTTTTCTGTCTAGAGGATCTGTCCATTGATGTGAGGGGGGTATTTAGGTCTCCTACTATGATTGTATTCTCATCAATATCTCCCTTTATGTCTGTTAATATTTGTTGTGTGTATCTGGGTGGTCCTGTATTTGGGGCATATATGTTGACAATAGTAACATCCTCTCCTTGGATGGATCCCTTAATCATTAAATAGTGTCCTTCTTTGTCTTTCTTTATGCCTTTTGTTTTAAAGTCTATTTTGTCTGACATGAGCATTGCGACTCCTGCTTTTCTGTCATGTCTATTGGCGTGAAATATTTTTCCCCACCCTTTCACTTTCAATCTATATGTATCTTTTGTCCTAAGGTGAGTTTCTTGTAGGCAGCATATTGAAGGTTTTTGCCTTTTTATCCACTCAGCCACTCTGTGTCTTTTGATTGGGGCATTCAGTCCATTGACAGTTAAGGTGATAATTGATAGATGATTATTTATTGCCATTTGAACCTCGTGTTCCAGTTGATTCTATGGTTCTCCATTCTTCCTTTCTTTTTTTTTTTTTTTTTTTTTTTTTTGGTTGGATGGTCTCCTGTTATTATCTGCTTGAGTGTATTTTTTTTTTCATTTTTTGCAAATGCAATATTTGGTTTTGGCTTGTGGTTGCCCTATTTTTTAAGTATGCTAACCCCTTCCCATAATTGTGTGTTTTAGCCTGATGGTCCTGTAAGTTCAAACACTTCATTACTATATTAAAGTTAAGAAGAGAGACATACAAACAAACAAAAAGGGTTATTTACTTCCTAACATCTCTTGCCCACATTTTATGGTTTTGATGACTCTTTTTTATTTTTTTTCTTTTTAATTTTATTTTGTTTGAAGCATGTTCATGAATTTAATCATGAATTTAATCTGTATGCTAGCTTATTTGAGTGACTTCTCTCTGATTGTGGTTTCCTCAGTCCTAGTTCTTCCTTTTCTTCTTTTTTTTTTTTCTTTTCTTTTTTCTTCCCTTTCCTTCCTTTCTTTTTGGTTTAGAGAAGCCCTTTCAATATTTCCTTCAACCTGGGTTTTGTGTTGCTGTATTCTTTAAGTTTTTGTTTGTTGGAAAAAATTTTTATTTCCCCTTCTATTTTAAATGATATTCTTGCTGGATAGAGTATTCTAGGTTGCATATTTTTTCCTTTTAGCACTTTAAATATCTCTTGCCATTCCCTCCTGGCCTGTAGTGTTTCTGTAGAGAAATCAGATGATAATCTTATGGGGGTTCCCTTGTAGGTGACATTCTGTTTTTCTCTTGCTGCCTTTAGGATCCTCTCTTTATCACTAACTTTTGCCATTTTTATTATGATGTGTCTTGGTGTGGGTCTGTTTGGGTTCAGTTTGTTTGGGGCCCTCTGTGCTTCTTGTATCTTGAACCCAGTATCCTTTAGATTTGGGAAGTTCCCATCGATGATTTCTTCAAATATATTTTCCATCCCCTTATCTTTTTCTACTCCTTCTGGAATTCCTATTATGCGTAGATTGGCCCGCTTTATATTATCCCATAGGTCTCTTATATTGCTTTCCAGTTTTTTGATTCGGTTTTCTGTCTGTTGACCGGATTGAGTGATTTCCATTATTCTATCTTCCATATCACTGATTCGTTCTTCTGCATTATTCATTCTGGTTTTTACTGTCCCTAGTTCAGTTTGCATCTCTGCAAATGCATGTTGTAGTTTTTCTTGGCTCCTCGTTATATTTTCTAGCTCCTTTCTGAGGGTATCTGCATTACTGTTCATATCTTCTCTTAATTCCTTCAGTATTTTCAGTATTTCTCTTTTGAACTCCAGGTCTGTCTGACTGTAGAGATCTGTTTCATTGTTGACTGTTTTAGGTGAGTTCTCCTGTTGGTTTGACTGGGGGTGGTTTCTCAGCTTCTTCATCTTGCTTGTTGTTTTCTGTACAACGGGAGTTGTACTCTCCGTTATCAGGCAGTGTTTGCCTTGTCACTGCCGTGGAATATTTCCTGAGGGCTGGCGTTGTTGGTCAGTCTTTTTTGAGGCAGTGTGGCTTTTCTGGAGTGTTGATGGGGCTAACAGTGTTTCTTTGAAGCAAAGGAGGACTTCCTGAGGGCAGACAGGACTGGGAGGTCCACACCACGATGGGAGCAGATTTCACTTGGTCATGCAGAGCTTGCTCTGGTGTTTTTAGGCTGTGGGGTTCTTGCAGGGGGTTGGCGGTGTTGGGCAGCTGCTCCTCAGGAGTGCAGCACCCCCTGGGGGCTGGAGCAGCTATCTGGGTCACTGAGAACCTAAGAGGCTCTTCCCTAGGGCAGCCCAACTCAGAAGGACAGCCTGAAAATGTAGGCGGATCTTTTCACAGTCTGGCCGAGCTTGTTGCAGCTTTTCTGGGCTGCAGGGGCTCTTCCAGGGGGCTGGTGATGCTGAGCAGTTATTTCACAGGAGTGGGGCACCCCCTGGGGGCTTTGGCGGGTAGCAGGGCCGTTGGAGACCCAAGAGGCTCCTCCCCAGGGCAGCCCAACTCAGAAAAACCATCTGAGATCTTTTCCCAATTCGGCCAGGCTTGTTGCAGCTTTTCTGGACTGCAGGGGTTCCTGCCTGGAGCTGGCAGTCCTATGCAGCTGATCCACTAGAGCATACCCTGGGGGCTTGGGTGGGTAGCAGGGCCGTTGGAGACCCAAGAGGCTCCTCCCCAGGGCAGCCCGACTCAGAAAAACCATCTGAGATCTTTTCCCAATTCGGCCAGGCTTGTTGCAGCTTTTCTGGGCTGCAGGGGGTCCTGCCTGGAGCTGGCAGTCCTATGCAGCTGATCCACTAGAGTATCCCCTGGAGGCTTGGGTGGGTAGCAGGGCCGTTGGAAACCCAAGAGGCTCCTCCCTGGGGCAACCCAACTCAGAAAAACCGTCCGAGAATTATGCTGATCTGTTCACAGCCTGGCTAAGCTTGTTCTAGCTTTTCTGGGCTGCAGGCCTTTTCTCGGGGGCTGGTGGTGTTTGGTGCTGCTCTGCGGAAGTGTAGCACCCCAAAGGGCAAGCAGGCCTGTGCAGGGACAGCCCCTGCGGTGGTAGGCTTCAGGCAATTGTTGAGGCCAGCCCTCCTGGATGGCAGGCAGCCCCAGGTCCGTTGAGAGTGTAGGGGGTGGCGGGGGTGGGGGGAAGGGATGCACTGGGAAGCACAGCTTTCAGCTAGCTAGCGGGCCTGTAAGCTTGCTGTGGCGTGGGGGGTATTCTATGGGGACCCACCCCTTCTTCTCTCCCCTCCCCAGCACGGGCGCAGACCAGGCTCTACTCCCAGGTTCCCTCTGATGCGGCTTTCCACTTCCCCGCTCCTAGAGTATTGTTCCCTTCCTCTGTGACAGCTTTGTTTTCTAGTCTCCCAGGCAGTCTCTGCCCCGTCAAATGGTTTCTAGACCTCCCAAGCAGTTTCCGCTCTGCCCCGCCCCCCCAGCTGGGGGACTAATCTCTGGAGCCGAGGTCTCGGTGCCCAGCCCCCACCCAGGCGTCTCAATTTTTGGTGACTGTGCCCATAGTTCAGATGGTCCGTTGGGTTCTTGATCGGCTTTTCCGTACTCCAACTTACTGCTACACTCTTCTCTGCATCTGGAGATTCCTCCGGTTCGTTTGATCTTTCCCCCGGTAGGTGACTTTCCAGGGTGCGGGATCCCTTTCTCCTCCGCAGTTCCCTTTCGGGAGCCCCCGTCCCGCTCGGATTCACCTTCTCTCGCTCTCCTCTTTTCTCCCGTTCTGCCCAATAATGTCACGAACTTCTTGCCGTTATTGGAGTTTAGGTTCCTCTGCCAGCGATTGGTTGCTGTTCTGTGCGAGTCATTTATTCTGTAGATGTGCTTTTTTTGTTGTGTTTGTGGGAGAGGGCGAGCGTGTCCCCCTACTCCTCCGCCATCTTGTCCTCCAATTTTATTTTATTATTATTATCTTTTGGCCATGCCTGCACCATGGGGAAGTTCCTTGAGCAGGGATCAAACCCGCACCACAACAGCGACCTGAGCTGCTGCGGTGACAATGCCAGGCTCTTAACTGTGCCACAAAGGAACTCCGCTTGGCATTTTTTAATATACAAAATGAGGAATTTATTTCTGCCTAGTATTTACTTTCTCACATTCTCTGTACTGGATTTTTTCATTGTATGGTGGAATAAGCAGAGCATGTATATTCTAATTTCACTGTTTCTTCACCATCAAATATGCCTTTAGAAATATGACAAAGACATGAAGACAGAAAATGGTAAATTTCTTATTTTTAAATATATGGTATTAGTTTGACTTAAAGAAAAGCTTCTTCACTGATTGTACATCTACTTTTCAGCCACTAAACTTCTATACAGTGAATTTTAGTTGCTCTTCCTTAAGGATGTGGTGTGTATTTGTTCCTTACCAACATAGCTGTGTGTTTTAATGGTTTTCTACAGAATGTTAATTATATGTTGTTTCACTTTCTATTTTTGAAAGGTAATAATTCATCAAATTAAAATTGCATGAGAATATAAGCATAAATAAAATGTGGTCTGTGGCATTAATTTTCACAAATCTGAGGAGTTAGGCAGATAATTAAATTCATGAATTTTTTAAAAAGCAGGTAGAGTATGTACATGACCAAAAAAAAAAAAAAACCCAAAACCTAAAAGAGTTGTAAACAACAAAACAATCTTACTCTAACTCTTTGAATATATCTGTCCCACAGATACAGTTATAAAATCTGGACAAAATACTAAAAGGGAAACTACAGTAGTCTCCCCCCATCCCCTTATCTGTAAGGGATGCATTCTAAGACCCCAGTGATGCCTGGATCTGCAGAATAACAAACCTGTCAGTATATGTTATTCCCTGTATGGCCACATCTATAGCAGAGTTTAATTTATAAAGCAAGCACATTAACAACAACTAATAATAAAGTAGAAATTATGACAGTATACTGTAAAAAAATGCTATGTGAATGTGGTCTCTTTCTCTCAAAATATCTTATTGTACAAATTTCATATCTAATTATCATAACTAAGCACTTATCATGCACTATGGCCATAACTTTTGCACTTCAAGGTGCAAGAGCTAAACTTGCTGAATTTCTATTTCCTTTTTCACAATTTCGTGGATAGAAGATTTGTTTTTACCAGAGAACTTGGCAACCTCTGCATAAAAGTGAGTACTTCCACTTTGTCACAGAGAGGAAGCACTTTCCAGCTTCTTTCTGGCCTGAGCAGCCAGCATCGCTGCTCTTGCTCTTTGAGGCCATTAGAAGGTAAAATAAAGGGGTCTTGGATGTAAGCACCACGGTACCACGTCGGTCGACTTGGTGAATAAGTGACTAATGTGCAGGATGCAGGATCCAGTGGACAAAGGGATGATTCATGCCCCAGGTGGGGTAGAGCACGACTCGAGAGTTCATGACTACGACCCAGAATGGTGCACGTTTTAAAACTCATGAATTGTTTATTTCTGGAACTTTCCACTTAATATTTTCACAACTTGGGAGACTACTATAGGCACCAGAAAGTATCTAAAAATAAGGAGAAGGTGGGAAACAGTTCTCAAAAACCAACTGGAAAGAAAAACAATTATGAATTTATTTATATCTTTCTTATTAAGAAGGCTTCCCAATTCTCATGGCTATAGTGGAGCAAATGGCAGCGGAAAATTATCTATCAAAGAAGAACCCTGTATTTTATCTATTTCTATAGATATACAAGATTTATTTTGATTAATGTCAAAGAAGTACCCTATATTTTATCAATTTCTATAGATATACAAGATTTACTTTGATTAATGTTCGTAACCTTTTCCATGTTTATTTTTCTTTGTTATTGTAATATTTCAGTTGAGTTTTTTATAAATATCACAAAGCTGGATTTTTTTGTTTAATTCAATCTGACAACTTCTGCCTTGTAATTTGGGATTTTATATTACTGTATTTGTTGCTATTTTTAGACCTTTCTATTACTATTCTTATCTTGATTCATTTTGCTTTATTTCACTTTCCCTTTTTTGTCTTGTTTTAAATTCCAACTAGGATTATTTTATTATTTAATTTTTCTAAACTCTATTTTAAAATTATATACTTCATATCAAACTCTATCAGTTACCTTTGAAATGCTTATTATGCTCACTTGAAAGAAAAAATTAATATTTTAACTCCACCCATAAACAATAGAAGGAATTATAGACACTTCAATATTGCCTGCTAAGTCTATATTTCATGCATTCTAGTGTTTTAGTTCTGTGTGTGTGTGTGTGTGTGTGTGTGTGTGTGTGATGTGTTCTAAACCATCTTTTACGCATTGCTTTTAATGTTGTCATTGTTGTCATATTTGATTAGATTTACCAATATATTTATGTATTTCATTGTTCATCCCTCTTTGCCTCTCTGGACTTTGTTGTGAGATTATTTCCTACTTCTTGAAGTATATTTTTTAGCAATTTCTTTGGAAAAATTACTGGAGACACTTTTCATTCATCTGAAAATGTTATCTTGATTGCCCTTATGCAAGATAATTTTTTGCATGCACAATTTTGGCTTGCAACTTTTTACTCTCAGAATGTCAAGGCTGTTATTAATTTCTCAGTAGCTTCCACTTTTGTCTTTAATATGTCTGCATCAGTTTCATTGATCTGTGTGTCTATTTTTATGTCACCATCATACCTTTATGATTAGTGTAGTTTTGTAGTATTATTTGAAATCAAGGAACATGATGCCTCCGGCTTTATTCTTCTTTCTCAAGATTTGGCTCTTTGGGGTCTTTTGTGTTCCATACAAATTTTATAATTATTTGTGCTATTTCTGTGAAAAATCCCATTGAAATTTTCATTAGGGATTGCAGTGAATCTGCAGATGTCTTTGGGTAGTAAATTGATATTATACTAATAATATTGTAACAATCCTAATTCTTCCAATCCATAAGCATGGACTATCTTTCCATTTACTTGTGTCTTCAGTTTTCTGTTGGTATCTTAGAGTTTTCAAGATCAATTCTTTTACCGCCTTAGTTAAAATTTATGCGTAGATATTTTCTTCTTTTTGATGTGATTATGTGATTGTAAATAGGATTGTTCTTTCTCATAGTTTGTTATTATTGTATAGAAGTGCAAAAGATTTCCGTATGTTGATTTCATATCCTTTACTGAATTCATTTACTAATTCTAAGAGGTTTGTTTGTTTGTTTGTTTTGTCTTTTGTCTTTTTTTTTAGCGCTGCACCCATGGCATATGGAGGTTCCCAGGCTAGGGGTTGAATTGGAGCTGTAGCCACTGCCCCATGCCGCAGCTACAGTAATGCGGAATCCGAGCCACATCTTCGACCTACACCACAGCTCACAGCAATACTGGATCCTCAACACTGAGTGAGGCCAGAGATTGAACCTGCGTCCTCATGGATGCTAGTCAGCTTTGTTTCCACTGAGCCACGACCAGAGCTCCTTGTGTATGACTTTCTTTTTCTTTTCATGTTTTATATTTAGAACATTACAAGTTATAATTATTTTGTGTTCTTATTGATAATTTCAAAATCCAAAAAGTGATGTTTCCATATGTTTCTTTTTTCCAAGCTCACTTGCACTTGTTTATTTCTTTGTTATGTTAGTAATATTTAATTTAATTTGGGTAATTAAAGATTTTTCCCTCTTCTCTACTAAGCATATAAATATATTGAAAATTATATCTGCTGTAATTTCTATGAGGACAGTTCATATTTTAGGGATACAGTTCTTCAAAATATCTCATCCTTCATACTGCCAAAGCATATTGGGATAATTTGGTTTTATTTTTTGATGGTAGAAGTACATTTTAATGTTCCTTTTATAAAAATTGCAGAGTGGAGTTCCAACTGTGGTGCAGTGGGTTAAGAATCTCACTGCAGTGAGTTGTGGTGCAGTTCATAGCTACAGCTTGGATTCAGTCTCTGGCCCAGGAAATTCCATATGATATGGGTGTGGCCAGAAAAAACAAAACAAAACAGCATATAGCATTGTAGTGGCTTCAAAATGATGATGGTAGCAGTAAGTAGAGTAATACAAATGAAAAGGTTAATAATAACAATAATTTCAATGCGTGGAGGTTATATTTGCATAGATAACTAATTCTCTTCAATGATGTAGCTCTTTTTACAAATGTTACTTTGTTGATTAAGAAGAAGAGTAGATAGAAAAACAATTTACTGTATTTGCAGACATAACCCTAATGATTAATCCCCATTAATGTCGGATTTATGCACCAGTTACATTAAGAAATTGTAATTAGACCTTCAAATCTCTTAAATGAATTTTGAAAGTGAATGTGTTTTACCTTTCCCTAAATTAGACAGATACAATTTTCAACCATGAATGTAAGAGATTTTCTACTCGTGTTATTTTGGTTTAGCCAATAAAATTTATGTTTTACTTTGGTTAAGTGATTTTTTTCCCCTTTTTGCAGTACATAAACTTCGTCTATGTGGACACGAAGTTTATTAATTGTGGTGGAAGTAGCTTTACTTTGTATCCATAATCATTCTACTTTGGTAATGTTGATTTAACTTACGACATTATTTAATTTTGGTAATGTTGATTTAATTTTGGTAATGTTGATTTAAAAATATAATAGGATGGGAGGTCCCGTCATCGTGGTGCAGTGGAAACGAATCCGACTAGGAACCTTGAGGTTGCATGTTTGATCCCTGGCCTCGCTCAATGGTTAAGGGTCTGGCATTGCCATGAACTATGGTGTAGGTCACAGATGCAGCTCAGATCCCGAGTTGCTGTGGCTGTGGTATAGGCCAGCAGCTGTAGCTCCAATTCAACCCCTAGCCTGGGAATTTCCGTATGTCGTGGGCGTGGCCCAAAAAAGAAAAAAAAATGCAATAGGATGGTATTGCAGAAACAAATAGTTGTATATTCTGCTACAAGCACATCCTGTGTATAGGAACTGATAGATTGTTGTAATTTGAGAAGAGCTTCAGCAAGCATTAATTCATCAACATTTACTATTAAAAGTTGTGCCATTTTCATTGTTAATTTTAAATCAGTGTTCTCCATCTTGTCTATTGTGGTAATTCCATGAAAAAAATTTAACTTTAAATGTAACTTTTTACAGAGAGGTCAGGTCAGAGGGGAATATGGGTAGTGCTATGAGTGTTGTATTATTGATAATCCATACCAATAAATATAATTAGCTCAGTCAGCCTGCCACAATGAGTATTATTTTATTCATTGACAACATCTGGAAAAGTTTTTCTCTCTAGGGTGGAATTTTATGTTAAATTGGTATGTGAAAGGTAACGTCAAAGTAAGCAAATTTCCAACATCCAAAGACTATTTAAAATGATAATGGGATGGATAGGAGGGACTAGTGCCCTAGGAAAATTCTTGTGTTTTACCACACTAATTTTCTTAATTTTTTTATTCCTTCCCGATTGGGAGATTCCTGTTTTAACATGATTTTCTTTGGTTGTTCTTGCTTTTTATTTTAAAATATTTGATATATTTATTTTAAATTCACAAATATTTGGAGGAAACTACCACTCGGAGACAGTGTCACTAAGATAGACAAAGTTTTTATCTTAAAGTATAACTGTATACAGTGGAAAATAAGTTAGAAAGTCAGTGAAAAATATGTGTAATTTTGCCAAAAAGGAAAAGGAAATTTTTATATCCATTAGGTTTATCTGAAAAGTTTTACATATGAGTAGAGGATAGGAGATAGCAAATATACTAAATTTTCCAAAATGATTTTTTTAATGCAGAAATTATGAAATTTTGTCTCAATTTTTACTCTTACATAAGTTATTTAAAATTATGTTACAGAACCTCATATTTTAATTTAATATATTGGATATAGAAAACTAGCAGAAAATTATAAGAACTTTTACTCATAATTTCTTTGTATTTAACTAAAGTATAATCACACAAAAAGAACATAAATGAGACACATAAAAGCAATGTACATTGCCATCTTTGAAGTATTTATTGAAACATTACAAATTTAAACATTTTTAATTTTTATATTTGTATTATATATTATATTTTAAATTTTGTATGATTTATGAGAAAACAAAATAATAGATGTGATATTTCATAGGGTAAAATAGAGATATTTATATAAAAGAGGAAATTAGATAAAACTAATTTTATAACTATTATTAGTTATTTTAGACAGATATGGTAGAAAAGACAGGGATTATTTATGATATTTAATTAGTAGATTTGAAGATACACTTTTATCAGAAAAATTCCCCAATGCCAAGTACATAGGAGATTTTTTTTAAAAAAAATCATACCTCTTATTTTATTCTGTACTTCCAGTAATGACAATGTGCCAAGGAAGGCACTCATACCCAACAGAATCATCTCCTTTTACCCATGATGCATCTTTAATATTAGAAAAATTAGGGGACTAATGAAGAAAAATATCAAACACCTTCAGTTAAATGTTTTAAAATAATTACTGTGATGACTCAGTTTCTTAATGCCAGCAAAGAAAAATTAATAGCAAAAATGAACAGTTTCCATAGTCTTCACTCTCCTGTTACTCAGGGCAAGTGTTCAATCAGGTTAAACACCTTTCAGGTGTCAGAGAACATCACATCTCTTCTGCCTCATCTGAAGTCAGTTCAGAGATTGAGAGATGGTGGAGGAACAGGACACAAAACTGATGTCCTCCCACAGAAACATTAAAAATACATCTACAAAGGGAACAGGCCACATGGAATACCTATTGAAAGCTGACAGAAAACATCAGACTTCTGAAAAGTCAAGAAAACCCACACAAGGCGGAGTAGGATAAGGGGGAAAGGAAAGGAAAACAAAAAAAGAGAGAGCAATAGAGAGATAGAGATAGATAGATGGATAGAGAGAGAGCGGGCGGGGGGAGAAAGGAACCAGGACAGGGCCTGTGCTGCAGGGAGTGTGCTGTGAAGGAGAATTTTTCCCACACTCCTGGAAGCCCTCTCACCAGGGAGGAATCAGTCTGAACAGAGGGGGATCTTTGGAGCTTAGGGGAGAATCGCAGCAGGCGGTTTGCAAGTGGTCAGATGGAGATTAATCTGTACATAAGGTCAGCTCTGTGGCACTGCACACCAAAACCTCATACCCTGGAGCAGGTCAGGGCTGAGAGCTGAAACTCAGGATTCAGAAGTCAGACTCAGGGAGGTGACCAGATTGGTTGTGAGGAGACAGTCTAAAGAGGCTGGACATTGACACCAGAGGGTGTACTCAGAAAAAAACCAGGTCCCACCATAGAGGCAATGCACCATTGTTGGGTGGGCATTCAAGGAGATAAGTGGGGCTGCCATTAGAGCTTCCTCCTCTATAAGCACTCTTAGGCGACATGAAACTACCTGCTGCAGTATGTGGTGGGCCTGTGGCACCATTGTGAGGTCCAGAGGCTGACAGCTACTAGGAGACTGGCAGCAAGCAGGCACTGAGCCCTGCCTCTGAGATCCCTGAGGTGCCTGAACCCCAGATCCCCCAGCAAA
This sequence comes from Sus scrofa, assembly GCF_054392235.1. Lineage (NCBI taxonomy): Eukaryota > Metazoa > Chordata > Mammalia > Artiodactyla > Suidae > Sus > Sus scrofa. Next base: position 36,215,825 of record NC_139389.1, on the reverse strand, counting down.
AACCATGGTCCCAGAAGCTCTCCAGCACCAGTCATCCCTGTGAAAACTGCCAGCAGGAGCCTGACTCCACTCTGCTGTTCCATGAATTCAGGGAATGGCAGGTACCCCATGAAACCTATAAATAGCTACCAGAATCTGCCCAGCTTTCCCCAGAGTGCATTGAGACACAGATACCCCATGAAACCTGGGAACTGGCGCTAGTCTCTGCCCCCACTATCCTTGGAGTGCAGAGAACTCCAATACCCCATGAAATATATGAGTGGGCACCAGACCCTGCCACTGCATCACCAAGAGTGCCAAGCATCCCTGATTACTGCCCTACCCACCCCCTTTCTGGATAGGCTTCTGTGCTCCACCTACCTTGGGAACAGACCTTGGTAGGTTGCCCACACTCAGAGGTGGGAGATATAAACACAGCTGAGCCCTGAGGGCCCTGAAACAGTAGTATATGTTGTGAGCCCAAACAATAGGTGAAAAGTGACACAACAGAGCACACCCACAGATGAACAGCTATAGTGGAGGGACACTCATGGGTGTCTCTCCTAGTAGGAGCACTCTAGTCTGTCTACCTCAACCAAAGAGCATCAGAGAGGCAAGATGCAGCTCTGCCTACCAGTGGGCAGGCACCAGCCTCTTCCACCAGGAAGCCCCTGGATCTTCTTTGTCCACCAAGGGATAGACATCATAAGCAAGAGGAACTACAGTGCTGCAGCCTGTGGAAATGAAACCACAAACAGAGAAATTTAGACAAAATCAGAAGACAGAAAAATATGCTTCAAAGGACCAAGATAAAAACCCACAAAAATAAGTAAATGAAGAGGAGATAGGCAATCTAACTGAAAAAGAATTCAGAGTGATGATAGTAAGGATGATTCAAGTTTTTGGAAAAAGAATGGAGACAGATTGAGAAGCTCAAAGAAATGTTTAACAAAGAGCTAGAAGATTTAAAGAATAAGCAAATTAAGATGGATAGCACAATGTCTGAAATGAAATATACACCAGAAGGAATCAATATCAGGATATCTGAGGCAGAAGAATGAATAAATGAGGTGGAAATCACTGCCACAGAGAAGAATAAAGAAAAAAAGAATGAAAGGAATTGAGGACAGTTTAAGCTACCTGTGGGACAAGATTAAACATATCAGTATTCAGAAGGAGAAAGAGATGAGAAAGGGCCAGAGACAATATTTGAAGAGATTATGGCCAAAACCTTCCCTAATGTGGGAAAGGAAACTTCCACTTAAGCTGATGAAGCACAGAGAATCTCATACAGGATAAATCCAAACCCAAGGAGAAACACAGTAAGACACATACTAATCAAAGTGACAAATCAAATACAAAGAAAAACATTAAAAGCAACAAGGGAGAAGCAGTAAATAACATACAAGGGAAACCCCATAAGGATACCAACTGATTTTTCAGCAGAAATTGTGAAAGGAGTGACAAGATATACTTAAGGTGATGATGGGAGGAATCTAGTACAAGAATACTCTACCTAGCACGGCTCTCATTCATTTTGACGGGGAAATCAAAAGCTTTTCAGACAAGGAGAAGATAAGAGAATTCAGCACCACCAATCCAGCTTTACAACTAATAAAGGAACTTCTGTAGGCAGAAAAGAAAAGGCCACAACTAGAAACAAGAAGATTACACATGGGAAAGTTTACTGTTAAAGGCAAACATAAAATAAAAGTAGGAAATCACCCACTGACAAATATGATATCAAAAAGCAAGTGTGAGGAGAGGAGAAATGCAGAACATTAAAAATGCATTTTAAATTAAGAAACCAGCAATTACCTCCAGCAGTCCCACTCCTGGGTATCTATCCAGAGAAAACAATGACTCAAAAAGATACAGGTACTCCAGTGTTCATTGCAGCATTATATAAAATAGCCAAGACATAGAAGGAACCTAAATGTTCATTGACAGAGGAGTGGATAAACATGATGTGGTACATATACATAATGAAATATTACTCAGCCATTAAAAGGAAGGAAATAATTGCATTTCAGCAACATGGATGGACCTAGAAATTATCATGCTAAGTGAAGTTAGACAGTGAGACACCAATGTCATATGTTGTGACTTATATATGGACTCTTAAAAAGGATACATTGAACTTCTTTGCAGAACAGATACTGGCTCACAGACTTTGAAAATCTTATGGTTTCCCAAGGAGACAGGATGTGGCGGGGAGGGATGGACTGGGGGTTTGGGCTGGAAATGCTGTAAAATTGGGTTGTGATGATCATCGTACAACTATAAATAGAATAAAATTCGTTGAGTTAAAAAAAAAGAAACCAGCAACCAAAAACAATGTTGTACAGATATAGATGGCAATATAAAAATCTAATGGGAACCACAAACTGAAAGAACTACACTGGATGCACACATAAAATCAGAAAAACCAACCAAATACAACATTAAAGATAGTCAGCAAATCACATGTGAAGAGAACAAAAGAAGAAGGGAAGAAAAAAAGACCTACAAGTAACAATTGAAAACAAGAAAAATGGCAAGAAGGACATACTTATCCATAATTACATTGAATGTAAATGGATTAAATACTCCAACCAAAATACTCAGACTATTTGAATGGATACAAAAACAAAATGCATATATATGCTGTTTATAAGAGACCTCCTTCAGACCTAAGGACACATACAGACTGAAAGTGAGGGGATGGAAGAAGGTTTTCCATGCAAATGGAAATCAAAGGAAAATGGAAGTGACAATACTCATATCAGACAAAATAGACTTTAAAATAAAGAAGGATCAATCCAAGAAGAAGATATAACAGTTGTAAATAAATATACACCCAGCATAGGAGCACCACAGTATGTAAGGCAACTGCTAACAGCCATAAAAGGAGAGGTCTACAGTAATACAATAATAGTGAGGGACTTTAACATCTCACTTACATCAACAGAGAGATCATCCAGACAGAAAACCAACAAGAAAACACAGCCATTAAATGAAACCCTAAATCAGATAGACTTAATTGACATTTATAAAACATTGCATCCCACAGGAATAGAATATACACTCTCTCAAGTGCACATGGAACATTCTCCAGGATAGATTACATCTTGGGGCACAGATCAAGCCTTGGTAAATTAAAAAAAAAAAAAACTGAAGTTATATCAAACACTTTTTTTCTGACCACAACACTAGGACACTAGAAATCAACTACAAGAAAACAAAAAAACAAAAAAACACAAACTACTGGAAGCTAAACAGTATGTTACCAAACAACCAATGGATCACTAAAGAAATTAAAAGATACTTAGAGACAAATGACAATGAAGATATGATGATTGAAAACCCATGGGACACAGCAAAAGCAGTTCTGAGAGGGAAGTTTATAGCAATACAATACTATCTCAGGAAACAAGAAAAAACTCAAATAAACAACCTAACCTTACACCTAAAGCAAGTGGAGAAGGAAGAACAGACAAAGCCCTAAGTTCAAAGGAAAGAAATCATAAAGATCAAAGAAATAAATGAAATAGAGACGAAGAAAACAATAGAGAAAATCAATGAAACTGAAAGTTGGTTCATTGAAAAGATCAACAAAATTGATACACCTTTAGCCCAACTCATCAAGAAAAGAGACTGGGCTCAAACCAATGAAACTAGAAATGAAAAAGGAGAAGTTACAACAGACATTATAGAAATACAAAGGATTATGAGAGACTCCTAGAATGGATATATTCATGTGTATGACTGATTCATTTTGCTGTACACCTGAAACTAACACAACATTTTAAGTTAACTATACGCCAATAAAATTAAAGGATAAAATTAATACAGTGCAGTAACACACTAAAATTTAATTTTCTATTCTACTTCCAAAGTTGAGTCACTGCTCTCAAATAATTTCTTAAATAACCTTCTTTCAGTAAAGGCTGTGTGGGAGAATCCATCTTTCTTCAATCTAAGCATGAAATTGACATCATAGAAGTAAGCAAGCACAGGAGTTCCTGTCATGGCTCAGTGGAAACAAATCTGAGTAGCATTCATGAGGATGCAAGTTCGATCCCTGGCCTTGATGCTCAGTGGGTTAAGGATCCGGCATTGCAGGGAGTTGTGGTGTAGGTCTCAAATGTGGCTTGGATCCTGTCTTGTTGGGGCTACGGCTTAAGCCCGTGGCTATAGCTTCCGATTTGACCCTGGCCTGGGAACCTCCATATGCCACAAGTGCGGTCCTAAAAAGACAAAAAAAAAAAAAAAAGCGCAAAGAAAATGGAAACAACGATCTAAAAGTTTTCACCTCTGATAACATGTTCACCCCTGTGTCTTTTTCATTCACCTTCTGTTTATCATTAATTTTGCGCAGATCCTGATGGTCATGTTTTATGGAAAAGCCAAATTTTTCCACTGGTATTCAACACATTTTAAAGCAGTGCTAACAGTGTATGAATAACTTACATTATCATTGAGAAGTGAAAGTATTTACTAAAATTTAATTGCTACTACCATGGAAATTGCTTTGCTATTATTGCTGTGAATCTTGGTTTTCTGTAATTTTTTTTCAAGTTTACCTTTTTGTACTATTCTCTCAAAAGCATCTGTTACTTTGAAATGTAGTGTTTCTAACCATAAGTGTCGCAGGAAGAGGACCCCCCAGTATGTAAAAACAATTTTGTATCCTCAAGAAATAGATTCCTTAGTGATCCTCCATTCATAGAAAATAGTGTTATCTGCTTTGCTGAAACTCTGGGTGTATTTGACGGTTTTTAAACTTTAAATCAGGGATTACTCACCCATTAACTCCATTAATTAGGCTGATGCCTGATTTGCAAGTTCTTTAAGGACTTTGCCCTTGAGTTGTTCATCTACTTTCACATTTCACTGATCATTTAAATTGTCCTTCTCAACTATTGTGACCAAAACACAATAAACTACTCCAATAATACTGTGATGAAGCAAAAAACTTGCTTTTCCACTGGGAACTATATCTAGTCACTTATGATAGAGCATGATAATATGAGAAAAAAAATGTATACGTGTGTGTGACTGGGTTACCTTGCTGTACAGTAGAAAATTGACAGAACACTGTAAACCAGCTATAATGGAAAAATACAAATCATTATTAAAAAAATACTATTTTAAAAAAACAACTTTGCTTCTCAAACACCATATATCATTCGTCATGCATAAATATTACTTTAACAGGCAAAATTCCCTTTGATATATTTCTAATGTATTCCTTTGTATGCCAATTAAATATGATTCTCTTGAATTTTAGATAGACTTAACAGTACTAGTTTTTCATAATAGCCAAATTTGTTTTTATTTTTGCTATTGAAAGACCATGCTTTCCCAATCTTAAGTCATTTGAAAATTATTAAACCGGAGTTCCCATCATGGTGCAGTGGAAATGAATCTGACTAGGAACCGTGAGGTTTCAGGTTCAATCCCTGGCCTCGCTCAGTGGGTCAAGGATCCGGTGTTGCCGTGAGCTGTGGTGTAGGTCGCAGATGTGGCTTGGGTCTGGCATTGCTGTGGTTGTGGCGTAGGCTGGCAGCTACAGCTCCGATTAGACCCCTAGCCCAGGAACCTCCATATGCCATGGGTGTGGCCCTAAAAAAGACAAAAAGACCAAAAAAAAGAAAAAAAGAAAATTGTTAAACCTATATTTGACCTCTCACAAGGGCACTGATTAAATCTCATAAATCTATATGATGCTTGGTTTGATAATTTTCTCTTCCTTTCCTATCATTCCATTGTTCAATATCAAGTTTGTAATAAGCAGCCTTTGAGTTTAATTCTAGAGCCCATTGGTGCTCATTCTTTTAATAATAGTGTAATTATGCAGAATAGTAAAAAGTTTTGCACTCACATTCCAAAACTAACTTGGTTGAAATCTGTTGAGGATTCTGAAGTTAAATTTGATTCTAGCAGGAAAAAAAAATTAAGATCAGTTAATGTTGTTTCCTCTGGCTATGTAGCTGGGGAAATAGTAGCACTTTTGCTGCATATCTGTCTGTCACTGGATCTAAATGAGTGCTCCTGATTTTGATTTTTTTTTTCAACTAGAAATAACAGTAAGAAGTATTTTATATCATGACCATGTACACTCACACATTCACACTCTCAAACACGCGCAATTGTGAGAGGCTGGGTAATGCCAACCAAAGATGTCCACGTTTTAATCCCAGAACCTGTTAAGATGCTATCTTTTAAAAAGAGACTTTGCAGATGTAATTAAGGATCTTCCTCATATCAAGATGCTGGGTATCTGAGTGGGCCCAGCGTATCACAAGGGTCCTTGTAAGGGGAATGAGGGCTCAGAGTTACAAGAAGTGAATGAACACACAGATTGAGGACCCGTGAGGGTGGAACCAGAGGTTGGCGTCATATGCTCCGAAGTTGGACGAAGGAAACACAAGCCAAGGAAGGCAAGCAATGCCTAGCACCTGGAAAGGAGGGGACAGCATTTCTCCCCTGGAGTCTTCAGAAGGAACGCAGCCTTGCTGACATAGACTTCTGGCCTAAGAACCATAGGAGAATAAATTTGTATTATTTAAGCCACTGAGTGTGCGGTAATATGTCATACCTGCAATATGAAAACATTACAATAATATGTAGTTGAAACAGAAGTTTTATCAAATGATACTATGTGTGTGTGCACGCGTGCACTTTTTAACTTATCAAACCTTACTCTATGGCCTGCTCTTTGATAATATTACTCTACGGTATTTCATTCTATTTCAATTTTTAAAATGTCATTTGAAATCCAAAAAGTTGATGTCATTAATTGGAGTTTGATAAACCAATGACTTACACTTTTAAAACATAGGACTATGTCATTTTTCTGTTATAAATCTTAATGAGTCTTACACTTTTTGTCTTTAATCTTAAATCTGTAAGTCCTACTATTTTTTAAAGATGGCAAGGTTTTTTCTTCAATTTTTAGTTTTGTTTGCTTTTTTTGTTTTTGTTTTTGTTTTTGTTTTGTTGTTGTTGTTGTTGTTGTTGTTTTTAGGCATATGGAAGTTCCCAGGCTAGGGGTCCAATCAGAGCTACAGCTGCTTGCCTACACCACAGCCACAGCAACATGGGTCCCGAGCTGTGTTTGCAGCTCACAGCAACACTGGATCCTTACCCACTGAGCAAGGCCATAGAAAAGTTAACTATGGAAATTGGTGGCCAGACGTCTATCCTCATGTAAATGAAGCACATCATTTCTTAGGTCAAATTATAGGATTAATTCGTTTTTTTTTTTAATTTAATGAATACTTTCAAATTGATCTATAATTTTCCTCAGTGTGAGGAAGAATCTTAGTCAGTACAAAAGCATAAATGTAAGTTCAGAAACAAAATAGGCAAGAAGACATAGTCAAAGAAACATAGATTTTGGAAATATGACTAAGCCTCAAGCTGGTTATATACATTTAAAAATATGTACCTGCTAGTTATACTTAGATGAACATGTGGCAGTTGGTATGAACTTGAGGTGGGATTTGAAGTAGGAAAATTCAAGAGGAAGAAAAGAGTGTCCATTTTATCCTATAATCAGCAATTAATTTTCAAGTGGAAATAAATTTCTATTTTTATTTATTTTTTTATCATCAAGGTGACCTGTTTAATTCTTGGCATAAATTTGGAAAATACAAAAGCGAAGACACTCAGACATAATACATTTTTAAAAATATGCCAGAAGAGAAGACCAAAACAGTATTTTCTGGAATTTCTATAAATGTAATTTGGTTTAATCCCATACCTCAAAAAATAAAAGTCAATAAAGAAATGTATTTTCCATCCTGGGAAGGAACCCTCTGTCCAGTTTGGCATGTTTGGCCAGTTTGGTTTTGTCCATAAGATAGAGAAAAAATTGAGTACTATTTAAAACAAAAATGTAGATTCTCTTGCTGAAAAGGAATCTGTTTTTGCTAGAGGGAATTGGCTGCCTTTCAGAGATGTTTGGCTAGGATCTTCCAAGGAGTATAAGAAATAGAAGTTTGATTATGTTCCTAAAGATTAGGTTCTTGTCTCGCAGAAGGAATTCAGAAAGGAGATGGAAATTGAGAAAGAAAAATGAGGATTTATTTAAGTGAGAAATACGCCTCCTAAGGAAAGGCGAGTAGCAGCCCTACCTTGTTTTGACACACCATAATTGTATGGGCAGCGTGTTCACTGGGAAGGTGGGGTTTGGGGGTCCTATTCCTCAATTTTCATCCCAGCTTCACCTTCCTGAAGGGAGGAGGGTTTTGGGGGGGGTTTGGTTTTGGTTTTATCAGATGTGTCACGGCATCTGTGTATGATGGATACTCCTTATCTGCATAGCTAATTTTATTATAATGAGGGCATAATGAGCAAGGGGTTACATTTGGACCTTGGAGATTTGTGCCCTTTTCTACCTTTCTTTGTCTGCCTCCAGAGCACTTATCACCCCAAAATATGTAGTCTCTTATCAGTCTGGAGGTTCCAGCTTTTCTTTGCCCATCCATGGACCCTGCTTCTTGCATGAAGCCTGGTGTCCTGCTGGCTGGCCCGTGTCCCCCTTCTCTGCTCGTGCCTAACTATCTGCCTGCTGTGACAATTACAAAATGGTTGATTGAAGTACTTATTCCCTGAATTAATCCAACTGCTTTCCACTCTTTAAAACCTCCTTAAACCTCCTTAAGGACCTGTTTTTTCTCTCATTGCCTCAGAATGCTTTGAAGTTTTCAAGGAGTCTCTCTCATGCCAGGTTTTGAATTTAACTAAACATGCTGAAGAGGAAATATATTTTGTTCCTAGGATGATTGTTTGCACAATAAGGTGTTTTATGATAATAAATACTTATAATGCACTTTTAAAATGAATTACAATTAATTATTTCCAAAGTGAGTGATGCTGGCAAATATGATTCTAGTTGATTTGGGGCTCCAACTTCTGTTGTCAGAGCATTCCTCTCAGACATTTTTTGGAGGAACTAAGGCTTTCTGAGTGTTCTGTGTCCTTTGTCTCTTCTGGAATACGAAGCTCATCCTGAGGGAGAACGCTGCTCCTCTTTGGAGCCTAGCAACTCACCGTAGGTATAGTTTAGGGAAAGAACACATAACCTGGGCTGGGAGTTGGTTGGGAGAAGCCTCAAGAGAGTATTCTACAGGGTCAGTGGTGTAGGCTGCCTCTCATTATACCTGAAAGGGCTTTTTTTGAGGATTAGGAGGATGCATAGAGGTTGAACCCTGAAAGTGCTGATTTAGTGGATTGGTGTTAAATTGGAAAAAGTCCTCTAAATGGAGGTGAGATAATTTTATCAGTGGACTTAGATGGCAATGTCAATACCATGCTCACCAAACTTGCAAGAGGAAGAACTTGCAGAGAAATGGTTTGGGACAAACATGTGCAGATAAACTGGAATAGCGGGCTACATTTGACCAAGTCTTTCAATTTAAAATTTTAATAGCTAATTTCAAAATGTCAGTGTTGTGACTTGTGAGCATTCAGCAATACAGGAGGTCTCTGCTGACTCACGTTAAAGAGGGATCAAGGGCAGTACCACCTACTTAGCTGGTATTTATGTTCCTTTTCACCCAGAACCAACCGAGTTATAATTATTTTCCCTCTACTGTGATAAAGTAATACTTCAGGGGAGTGACAGGTGCAAAAATATGGTTTAACTCAGAAAACAAAGAATGGAAATGCGCAAGCTTAAAAAAGATGTCTTTATTTAATAGTTAAAAGACTATCATAACGAAGAGATACTAAAGTTCTGTGTGACTCAAGAGAGCAAAAATAGCAGTAGATAGATGTTTAAAGTTGTAGCTTTTTCAGAGGGAAAGTGCATCCATTTCGCTGCCTACTAACCAATTCTTGACATAATACAATTCAAAACGTAAAATTAATGAGTTTGTTTCTTGGTATGAATGTTTTGTTTTGTCTTTTTGCCTTTTCTAGGGCCACTCCTGTAGCATATGGAGGTTCCCAGGCTAGGGGTCTAATCAGAGCTGTAGCCACCGACCTGTGCCAGAGCCACAGCAACGCGGGATCCGAACCATGTCTGTGACCTACATGACAGCCGACAGCAACACCAGATCCTTAAGCCACTGAGCAAGGCCAGGGACCGAACCCGCAACCCCATGGTTCCTAGTTGGATTCGTTAACCACTGAGCCACGGCGGAACTCCTGAATGTTATGTTTTGAATTATCTTTAAAGTTCCATAATTGTTTTGGAGAAGGATGATAAGTCAACTTAAAACCAGACAGATCTAGCATTTCACAAACTGCCTGTTGAGTTTTCTTCTCCAAAACATGATACTCACTAACATGACCCCTCCTCACATACTCCAGACATCCCTCCCTGGCCGAGAGAATTACACATCAAGTCACGCACCCTCCTTGCACACCTGCCTGGGGAACCTTGCCTGGCACTCTTGCTGTTCCTGACACAAGTGCCTGGTTTCCTGCCTCCATGCCTTTTCTGGTGATTAAAGGGAACCATCTTTTGTCAAGCCTGAATGCTTTTGAGTGAAAGGTGGTGCCTTAAATAATTAGGCGAGACCCTTGTGAGCCCAATCTCCCCAAGGCAAATGGGGGCACAAGACCCCATTCCTGATACTTCTTCTTCTTGACCCAGTCCCTTCTCATTTTCACCTCCCAGCCATTCTTACAAATCCAGCTGAATAAATGCCTCTTGTATGCTGCTTTGTAGGTTGTGGAAGTAGACATTAAATATGTTGAAAAGTGAAGCAAAATATAATCACTTTATTCTTTTTATAATGGTTTGAAATGTTATATTGGGAATTTTATCACTTAAAAACTGAGCAGTCATGACCATTCTAATCTTCCCAATTCATTGCTGTGGTTGCAGTACATCTGGCTACTTTCTCAGAATTCGGAGGCAAAGCCTCCCCTTCGCTAAAGAGACAAGCACACGCCTACCCACTTCAGAGACACTTCTTTCTCCCTGTTGAGATTCTGCCCCTGGTCAGAGCCCCTGTGGTAGTTTTCTGCATCTTCCGCTTTAGACCTCGTTTGCCCTTACCTTTTCCTTTCTGTCTGGGCTCAGGCTGCACTGGCTTTCTCTTCAGATGCTCCAGCATTTCCTGCCTGCAGCCGTCTCCTCCCACCTTCCCTTCGCTCAGCCTCCCCAGGGTCCCACGGGCGCGGGCGCGGTTCCATGGGCACCACGCTTGGAGAAGGGCCTTGACCCCCCCACCCAGATGACGCTGTCTCCCTCCTGAGTCCTCCCACCCTTCTCTTTGGCTTCTTTTATTGCACTTATAATGTGAAATACACATACACATTTTTCATCCTTTCCTTATCTGCCTCCTTTACTAGAAAGAGATCCGGGGAGGGGCAGACTGGCTATGCCCCACGTTGGACCAGGGCGCCCCCAGCGAAGGGGCCCGGAAACACAGCTGAGTGAATGCACAGGGCGGGGACCAACCCTCCTAACTTTTCTTCTGACCTCTGTCACTTACCCGAATTTATTCTGTGTCGATGCTTTCTCTCTGCATGTAAACAGTAAACTCTGCGGGGTCAGGGTCTGCCCCCCACATTCACAGCACAGAGTCTTCCCATGAAGATGTATTTTAAATATGTATTACTTAAATAATTATATATGTTAGTGACAATTTAGAGGAGAACCATCAATGCAATCTTTCCAGATATGTATTTTTCAGAAAAATCCAGATTGTTTTTTTTCTAAAGGGGAATGATAGAGGACTCTTAAATAAAAGGTTAGAATTTGTCTTACCAGAGTCAGCCTCTGGAATAACATGATCCACTGTCCATGGCAGCCCCGGGAGACATACTTTGAGAGGTGAATTCTGTCCCAGTGCCCACTCTTGTCCCAAACAGAGTCTTTAGAATGAGGTGAGTGTACCTTTGCATTACCCATCCTGGCAGAAATGCTCTTCAAGAATAGAGAAAGGCGTTATTAGAATTTCTGTAACCCTTGAGAGCAGAGAACTTATAACTGGCTCATACCTTTCTTTGAGCCCCCTAAACAGAGTTTCTTAGGCACCAAAGCCTTTGCATTCCTGCCAGCTAGTTCCTGTAACAGCTGGCAGTGAGCAAACAGCAAAAGATGCCTTGGGTCAGAATCAAGCCTTATTTTTGTGATATGGAACAAGATGATTTTTAGTTGTGGGCCTGACAGTTATTATTGAGACAAGTGTTTGAGTCAGTCCATTTTCTAAAATGTTGTCTGGCCTATTGAAAGACTCCCTCGTTTCCCTGTAATTTGAGATGTGAGTAATATTAACCTATAATGAGGTTTACATAGATCACAGTTGAGGATAGGAAATACATATTTTGGGTTTGTTTTGGTTTTTTCCACAGAGCCTTAACCAGCAATGTTAACATCACATGCAAGGCAGCCAAATATATATTCTCTCTTCAAAACACACTGTATTTTTTTGTTTGGAAGAGCGGAGGGCCATTGCAGCTCTCCTTCCTTGACCTGTGTCCTCTAGATATCTCACCCCTGCTGACTGCCACTGTCATGGACATGCTTGCTCTCGGGCTAGCGGGGCAGGGGTCTATGCCGAGAAGAGATTGGATTAATACTTTGCAGATTCTACTCATATTTTTTTATCGACCCTCTAACCATCAAGGCTAAAGGACAAACACTAGTTCTTCACACTATTGTGACTCTATGTTTCTGTTTATGGAACATGCAAAGATGCCTGCTATCCTTTGGGCAAAGAAAGAATGAGTCTAAAGCCCACTTAAATATGGGCGGGTGTTGAAAGATTTTCAGATTAAAACATGAAAATAACACTTGTCCGGGTTGGTAAGGGGAAAGATCCTCTCCTGGAAAAGATGTTTTCTAGGTCGTATTAGGCAAGATGTGCACCAATCAAGAAAGTGTCTTGTGCACTCTGAGGCCAGGCCCCTAGCTCCTACTCTCCTTTCCACTTCTTCCAAAAGAATCCGTTTCACAGACTTTTTTTTTTTTTTTTTTTTTTTTTTAGGGCTGCCCCCATGGCGTATGGAGGTTCCCAGGCTAGGGGTCAAATCTGAGCTGCACCTGCCAGCCTACACCATAGCCACAGCAATGCAGGATCCAAGTTGAGTCTTAGACCTACGCTACAGCTCATGGCAATGGTGGACCCTTAACCCACTGAGTGAGGCCTGGGATCGAACCTCATGGATACTAGTCAGATTCATTTCTGCTGAACCACGACAAGCATTCCCATTTCACAGACTTTAAGAAAAAAAATGGCAAAAGGGCTTTCAAAATTTTAAAAACTTATGAACTCTGTGGTGTCTCCCGTGCCACATGCCAAGGTCAGATTCCTAGGAGCAAGGGTGCTTGCAGGTGAGCTGCAACAGGTGCGTGCATACCTTCCTCCATGTGCTCGAACTCTCGCAGGAGATTGGGAGGCTCTGGTGCTGGGTCTGTATTTTCCAGCACTGATAGAATATTCAGTAAGTCTATATAAATGAAGAAGAGATGAACGCATCAGAAAAAGTCTATACAATTAGCACTCACTTACTACTACTAGAGTCTTTGCAATGTAATTGCTTTCTTTGAAAAATATAAAAATATCCTCACTGTCCCCATTCTTGTTTTTTTTTTTTTTAATTTAAAGTATAGTTGATTTACAGTGTTGTGCTAATTTCCACTGTACAGCAAGGTGACTCAGTGACAGCAAAGTGACATGTATATACATATGTTCTTTTTTTGTATCATTTTCCATCATAGTCTATCTCAGGAGATTAGATACAGTTTTTGTGCTATACACTAGGACACTGCTGTTTTTACCATCCTTTGGTTAAGTGTGTAAAAGAAACTTTCCTCTTATCTAGTATATTTTTGCTAAAATACCATGAAGGACAGAAAGCAAAAATGAACATATGATAAGACATTACAATATGTGAAAAATCAAATCCTATGTCCCCCACTCCCCCTGTAAAGTATTTATTATTCAGGTAACAGAAACCTTAACTGTTTACTTGAATAAAATAATTAATATGAAAGTATCTAGAAATTATAGATCTTATGAAGATTTAGATATGATCTAAGAAGCACCAGCTAAGTAGATTCTGCCCTAATCCACTTCCCACCTCCAATCACACGCATGTGATGACTATGGAGAAACTCCCTGTTTTACCAAATCCATGAAACCAAATATTCTGATGGGGCATCCTATTAATATTGGTAATACAATACCAAATATTTATGGTATAATAATAATTAGAAGGTGTTAAGCGTCTGTGGAGCAATCACTTTTCTGTTGCTGGCTGTGTGGCGTCTAGATGAATATATTTATCCTGAATTTTGCAAGAAGACCAAAGATCCATGGGGATTTGAAAGTAGATGGTGATTTCAGAGAAAGGTGAAGATTTCCAGTGTGTGGCGAGAAGTGTCTACAGAGGACACGACAGAAATTGAGGCTGGTGGCAAAACAAAGCCAGCACCGGACTAAAAAATCTCTGCAATGCCAAGCTGAAATTATTGAGTTCTAGATAAATAGGACATCAACAGAGGCCTATCAGCAGGAATTCGTATGATCTGGAAACGGTTTTTACAGAAAGCTGTAGAAGGGGCAACAATATATTCTTCTGTCCATGGCATTTATTGACCTCGAGTCCATGCTGTAAATTTGGATGCCCTTTCATGCTGACACCAGGCATTTTCCCGTCGGTGGTTAGCCACTTTTCAGTCCTAATGGTGTCTGCTTCTCACTCTGGCTGCCTGATGAACAGCATAGCATAATGCATTTGCTGTTATGCTATAAAGCCTCCTATAGCCCATCATCCGGGGCCAAGCCAATCTGCGTGCTGCCTTGCCTTCCCAAAGGGGCAGCATCTCTAGTCTCTGACCAATGTCCCCAGCACCCTTCCTGGTCTTGTGTTGTTCATATTTTCTCATCTCCGGCTTCAGCACCCTGCTCAGAGCTGCTTCAATATCCTCTTGCTGCCTCCTCTACAAATGTGGGTGATTGTTAAGATGACCTCCCCCAAATCGCTCTCCCACCTCTGAGTTTTCTTTTGGAACCAGGCATTTGGCCTGTGGCTCCCTGACAGCTGGAATTCACTAGAACTTGCTTTTCCATCATGGCTGGCAGTGAGGGCTTGCCCTTTCAGCGTCATGAAGCTCAGAAATGGCTCTGGCTGTATCTCGCAGGTGAAAGATGACTGTACTGAGATCCCTGACGGGTGCTCTATTTTTCTCCTCCTCCTAATTTCTTCATAGGTTTCCTTTCAGCACACCTCTCTTCCAAGGCCCTATTCCAGATTCAAAAGATGCCTGGCTCAGATTTCATTAAGGCTTTTCATCCTTGAGCAGGACACTTTTTCTTGAAATGGAAAATAGCATACAGGTACCCCAAGAACCAGTATGCTAAATAAAGTGATTTGTAAAATACTGCCCATCTTCACCCATGTACTCACCAAGCATCTTTTGTTCTACTGGTGGCTTTAGTCAGCATCCACTCAGGACAGTTTAAGCCCTCATGAATGCTAGGCTGCTGAGCTTTCTTGAGAATAGGCCTTGTCTATTTCCTTGGTGAAGATTTTTCCACAAGATAGATCTCAGGCATTCTAAATATTATGTTACTTGGAAGAGCATAACAAATGCCATAATGTATAGTGGAATAGTTAAAATAATGAATTTTCACCTTTTCTATCAGCAGCAGCCATGGCCCTGGGAGCTCTGAAGGCAGGCGGTTCTCTGTGCTCCGAAAGTGTTCTTGCTCATTTCTGGGGCAATAAATAATACTGTACATGTAAGGCCTTCCGCACAGAGGCCAGTACATATTTATAGGTAAACGTATTATCCTTATTTCTAAATTCAAAGCTTGGTAGACTAGAAGTCCATCGCCAACTGTGTTTGTAAGAGGCTTTTGTTGTTGTTCATTTGTTTACTTGCTTACTTTTATTTTTCTTAAAATTCAGGGATCTTAGTGAAATATACTCCACCTCCGTATGGTTCTTTTTCTCTTCAATTCAGAGTAGAATTAGGTAAACTCTTATATTCTTCAGAATACAAAAAAAAAAGAAGTGTCTTCTAATATGTATTTATTATTTTTATTCGTTATGTTCTGTTTTCTCCTTGTGGACTTCTTATTTCGTATTAGCTTTCCTAGCTCTGTCCTCCACCGTCTATATTTCCTTCATGATCTTTATCTATTTGTGTACTTTTCTTTGCATTTCATCTTTCTGTACAAAAGTTCTGATTTCAATCATCTTCTCCTTGATTCGATCTAATGAATTGTTTTCACTTGAGTTCCCCTGGAATAGGACGATGCGGCAAGCCTAACTTACGTGAGGTTTATTTGGAGGGCGATCTCTGGAAACCCTGGTAGAGGAGCCAGGAAGTGCAAGGAGAACATGAAGGAGGCCCCTGTGAGGTCCATCCTCGAACAAGTTAAAGGCATAGCTATGCTTACGCACAGAACACTTGCTTAAGAGCCACTGACAAGCTGCATTTGCTGCAGCAGAAGATTATCAGTTGAACTTAAGCAGCTGAACTCATGGGGTCCTTTAAAAAAGGAGCACATGCATGTCAACCCATCCAAGGGCTGAGCCGGCTGGGGTGCTTATAAGCCCAGGCACATGTTGACTAACCCTTGTCCTAGACCAAGCCTCTGGCAAAAAGATGAATAGATGCTGGTTGCATGAAGATGATAAAGCAAGGGGATTTGGGCAGAGTATCAACAGCATCTGTTACAAAGAGTATTAGGGGAATATAATGAGCAACAGGATCTTCTCCCAGCCCCAGTGCCTTTCTATGAAAAAGAATAATTTTCTAGAGAAAGCAGACAGGTTTCTTGTTGAAGAAGCATGAAATCTGAATATGATGGGCATCATAGGCCATTCACTGAGAAAGGATCAGACAGGAAGAAATCTCACTCTTTCATAGTTAAGCAGATACTTGTTCTCAATATAAACAGTAAATAAGCCTCAAGTAAGAGGTCTTGACAGCACAAATTGTCACACAGAGTTCATCCTAACTTTACCTGGTTATTGGCTAGCTAATTGGCTTTGACCAAGGAAAAACAAACTGCTCATATCTTTATGACAAGAGGTAGTTTGGCAGCTTGGAGCAAGACCCCTACCAAAGTTAGACTCCACCCTCCCTCAGAAGCTGGGAGGTGGGGGTGTTATCCATCTTGATGCTTGTATTTCATAACCTTGAGAAAGATGTTCCTGGGGGAGTTCCCATCATGGCTCACTGGAAACAAGCCTGACTAGCACCTGTGAGGAAGCAGGTTCAATCCCTGGCCTCACTCAGTGGGTTAAGGATCAGGCATTGCCTTGAGCTGTGGTGAATACAGCTCTGATTCGACCCCTAGCTTGGGAACCTCCATATGCCAAGGATGTGGCCCTGGCCCTAAAAAGACCAAAAAAAAAAAAAAAAAAAAAGGTGCTCCTGGGTCATCAAGTTGATGAAAGGACTCTCTTGTATCTTCCAAAAGATTTGCATACATTTCAAAGGGAGGAGAAAGTGCTGACAAGCACAGATTTTTCTAAAGTAAATACTCTGAGATAAGGACTGGGGGAAATCTCTACCTTTATTTTCAACAGGAAGAATTAAGCCTCTTGTTTTTATTTTGTATTTGTTTTTGCCTTGGAAATCAAGTCTTTTAAATCCATAAAATGTTTGTACCTGCATTTTATCTCCTCAAGAATTAAGCCTCTTGTTTTTATTTTGTATTTGTTTTTACCTTGGAAATCAAGTCTTTTAAATCCATAAAATGTTTGTACCTGCATTTTATCTCCTCAAGAATTAAGCCTCTTGTTTTTATTTTGTATTTGTTTTTGCCTTGGAAATCAAGTCTTTTAAATCCATAAAATGTTTGTACCTGCATTTTATCTCCTCAAGAATTAAGCCTCTTGTTTTTATTTTGTATTTGTTTTTGCCTTGGAAATCAAGTCTTTTAAATCCATAAAATGTTTGTACCTGCATTTTACTGAAATGTATCTCTTCAAGTGTTCATCTTTCCCTTCCTGCAATTTGGCTGACTTGTGTTGAGATGGCATGTGTTCAGATGTTCTGTCTGCTCTTCCTGTCTAAGCTTAGAGTATTATACATTATTTTTATTTGTCAGCTTAGAGATGATTGTCAAAATCAGATAATGACAGAACCTCTTAAATAGTGAGTTGGAT
The DNA here is from genome assembly GCF_054392235.1 of Sus scrofa. Taxonomy (NCBI): domain Eukaryota; kingdom Metazoa; phylum Chordata; class Mammalia; order Artiodactyla; family Suidae; genus Sus; species Sus scrofa. The sequence goes on along the minus strand of NC_139389.1, from coordinate 36,197,768 downwards.
TTGGAGGGATTCTGTCCCTGTGGGCTGTTGAGCCCTGATTTCCATGACTTCTTCCAGCCTCAAAGCAAAGCATGCTGAACCTACCTCTTGGTTTCTGCTCAGCTTCTGAGATTGGGGAGAATCATTATGCCCACAGGACCTTCTCCTACGAAGTCTAGATCTCTGATGCCAGGCTCTGCCCAGGACCCACTGCCCTCTTTCTGTCTCACCAGAGGCTCCAGCACTGTCCTATAAGCACTTTCATATCCCACGACCGTTCCCTCTACCCAATTCAAACAGAACCCTTTTACATTCAGCTGTATTTGAAAAAGATGCTTGAGCAGCATATTTAGGTAATCGTGTCCCCAGATTGTTCTAGTCCCACAAAATAAATGTTTGTGAACACCTTAGTTCATAAATTGGTTTCAATTATAAATTCAGGAGAGTGAGCTATGATCAGATCTTCCTGTAGGTTTCATTCCGTCAAGCTGATGGTATTTTTTCTCTTGCAATAACCCTTTCATCGTGTTGACGTCCTCGTCACTGATTTAGACAATATTTCTTCCAAGTTTGAAAAGTCAGACCATCCTTGATGTTACGTGGAATACATGATGTGATTGTCCTCGATTGTGAGGCATACCCTGCAGTAAACTCTCAACCTCAAAATTCAAACATAAAGTATTTCTGCTGGGCACAATCTGCCTCTCTGCTTTCAAAATCCTGACCTGATTTTTAAAGTGGTATCTGTGGTCCCATTGATGCTTCTGGGCACTTAGCCATCATGAATCTAGATGGTGTTAGGATGGGTGTGCAGCTCTGACACGATTCCGCTCCAGAGCTGACCGTTTTGGATGTGGAAACTGTAACCTGGGAGAATTCTTGCCCACTCAGCGGGAGAGCACGGTTTGTAAGTGAGGGTGGCGGGAGGCTGAGTTCTCTGTAGGTTCCAGCCGTTGCTTCTCTACCACCTACTACTGAATGTGCCTTTGTACAAGAACCCTTTGTGAGGATCGATTTTGGACAAATGATATGTACATAAAAAGAATCCCCACATATGTATATTTAAAAATGCTTTTCACTTGGTGAGTCAGGTAAATCCCATTCAGGCCAAGGTGTATAAATAATAAATGTGTGTTTATTTGAATTCCTTGATGGTGAAAGCTGTGCAGACAATAGACTTATTTATTTCGGAAGACAATTTGTGCTAAAAGAAAGCTCCCTGGGGCATTGGGAAGAAAAAAGCTGCAGAAAGCACTCTAGTAAATTATAATTCTGAGGATAAAATACGACAAGAATAATTGCTAAAGTAAAAACCAAAGTATAAAACTTGCATGTACTCTGTGCCATATATTTTCAGCATTTTAAAATTATTATTTAGCTTACTCTTGTCACTGGAAGAGCAACTGTTGGGAGAATAATTGGGATCTTTGACTACATTAACTTTTTTAGTTCCTATTTAATTTTTATGTTATTTTGAACCTTAGGTATTTAGCATAATAATATTTAGCAATAGTCATGTTTGATTAGTGCTGTTATTGTTATTATAATAATTTCACGGGTGAAGAATTAGAGGCCTGAAATAATGAGGTCACTAGCCCAAAGTGACACACTATTGAGTAGAAGAGCAGAGATTATTCCCTGGATACTGTGACCAGAGCCTGGGCTGTTAAAGCTAATATGACGTGGCCTTTCATGCTTGTGTGGTCCATTTGACATACTGTAGACAATAAACTTATGATTCATTGGAAAATTAAAATTCAAGAAAGTACACAAGTTGATTTTAATTTTTCTTTATTCTAAAACACAGGAGTTCTTTGGCTTAGAGTGATTTTCAAATATATTTTCTCTTAAAGTTGTACATTTAAATTAACTTATTAAGTAAACCAGCCCTGAACTGATGCACTCTTGGTTACATCAAAGCAAGTAATTTGAAAATCTTATTCTATTTTTTAAAAAGAATTGAATGTTCACCACATATAGCCATTAACATAAGAGTGTGGCTTCAGAGTCGGCACAGCAAACTCAAATCTCTTACTTAACCTCAACCAAGTTCCTTATCTCCTCTGAGAGAAAACCTTTAACTTTTTCTGAGTGTTTTTAATGTGCTGCACCCCGAAGGCGTGATTTATATACACTACCTCATTTAATCTTCACATGAAAGATCTAGAGTTTACTTTTTATTTTGTAGATTAAGGATCTAAATCTCAAAAAAATGAGTAACTTTCTTCAGGTATCATAGATAATCATTTTCAGAGACGTTCATTTAAATCTAGGTTTCTCTGACTCCAGAATTATTTTTAATTCTCTGCTGCTTCCAACATCTACCTAAGGGATCTATGAATTTTTGTTTTGTTTTGTTGGTTTTTTAGGGCTGTATCCGCTGCATATGGAGGATCCCAGGCTAGGGGCCTAATTGGAGCTGCAGCTGCCAACCTATGCCACAGTCACAGCGACGCCAGATCTGAGCTGAGCCTGTGACCTACACCACAGCTCACAGTGACTTCGATCCTTAACCCACTGATTGAGGTGAAGGATCGAACCTACAGCCTCATGATTCCTAGTCGGATTCATTTCCACTGTGCCATGACGGGAACTCCAGAGTCTATGAATATTAAAAAAACATAATATGTATAAAATACTCAGTAGTAACTTCATTGTAGGTGCTCAGAGATCCATATGACCGGTTGTCATTTTGACATTTGATTTTTCTTAGGAATATATCTTAGAAGACGTTCTATCTGGAAAATAGCATTTTCTAATACTCAAGTTCTAACTGGCGGGGTGAGGGAAGTCACCTGGTGAGCATGACATTTTAAAACTTCACATGGTGCTACATCTAATATTGCCTGTTTTTAGTTTGCTGAACTTGTGGAACATTCTCTTACCTGGAATTTCTGTGCATAAGGAGGTCTAAGTTGAGCTGTTGTGGTTGAATGGGATGCAGGAGGTCCAAGGTGGTTCTTGAGGCACCTTTCTGGAATCCTAGTGGCTCCACATAGCACCATTTGAAAGTTAGCTCTTTAATAACCTTCTGCCCATTTGCATATGAAGAAGCTGAGGGCAAGAGTAAACTCTGTGCTGACGTTTGCATTAGTAGTGGAGCCATGTCTGGAAGAGCAGTTACACTCAGCACCATCTACCTCCTAGTCCAAGATTCTTTTCTGGGCCCAGGCCTTCAAAAGCATGTACACAAGGAGTTCCCACTGTGGAACAGTGGGTTAAGAATCTGCCTGCAGTGGCTCAAGTCACCGTGGAGCCATGAGTTCAATCCCTGGCCGTGCCCAGTGTGTTAAACGATCTAGTGTTGCCACGGCTGCAGCTTAGGTCACAGCTGTGGCTCAGATTCAATCCTTGTCACAGGATATTCCATATGCTGTGAATGTGGCCCTAAAAAAGAAGAAAATAGTTTGTATAGGGAAGCACTGATTGGTATTTGTTCATAGTATTTTTAAAATATTTGTTCCTAGGAGTTCCCGTTGTGGCTCAGCAGTTAACGAACCTGACTAGCATCCATGAGGATGCAGGTTTGATCTCTGGCCTTGCTCGGTGGGTTAAGGATCTGGCATTGCCATGAGCTGTGGTGTAAGTCGCAGACACGGCGCGGATCCGGCGTTGCTGTGGCTGTGGTGTAGGCCAGCAGCTACAGCTCCAGTTTGACCCCTTGACTGGGAACCTCCATATGCCGTCAGTGTGGGCCTAAAGAGACAAAAAGACAAAAAAAAAAAAAAAAAGAAGTATTTGTTCCTGTACACAGAGAGTAATACAAAACATACTGCAGTCTCTAAGATGATAGCAGTTGTTGTCTGGACTCCACTCTAAAGGTTGCTTAGGTTGAGCCCTAGGCACAAAGAATAAGCACTGTATTTATACAATTATTGATTCTCTTGAAATTGGGATAGCCTAATAAGAACTAATACAACTGCTAATTTCATTTTCCAATAAGGTTATAAGCCGTAGGAGGGACTCGATAGGAGGGGCCATTGTCAGAAAGGTTGCTTCTTCTGCCTTGTTTATGAGCAGCTCCACAATTCTCTTTTGAGTTGCAATCTTCTGTGGTTTTACTTATACAGACTGTTTTGTGCTTAGAATCAGAACAAATACAGGATGTGGTGCAAACTGTAATAGCATAATTTTTTGACCACAAAATCAATTATCACTGAATACGAATATATATACATATGATCTATACATTTCCTGTTATTCTTAATAACAGACAACATAATGTAATAATAATTTGGAGACATTTTTTAAGCTAAAAAGAAAATCATATTAACTTATCCCATTCCAAAGTCCTAGGACTATATGTGGCTGAGCATGACAGTAAAACTATGGTGTGATATCATAAGCAACATGTCTTTCACCCTTAAATAATTCATTCATCAATAATTTATTGAGTATCTTCTACATGTCCTATCATATATACTTGTATATATAGAATAGTTGGGGTAAAGAGAAGATTTTGAAAAGACATGTATAAAGATAAATCATAAATAGAATAATGATGCTATAACTAATCTAGAATAAAAATTATTTTTAAATGAAATAATGTAATTACATAAGCAAATTATGATACAGTAAAATCTCTTAACCTACATGTTTTTGATCTGGAAGTTTTTTCATAATTACAAAAGGTTTAGAGGAGAATTATAAAAATATAATAAAGTGCAGTAACAATAGCAGTTATAGCAGGTATAAACAACTTTGGGAGCAAACTCCACTGAGTCCTAGTTTACAATATTTAGGTGGTGACAGCTTGAACAGTCAAGTTGCTTTGGACATTACCTTAAATGTTTTATCTGAGAGTAAATATTTGGTAGCTCTAGTGAGTCAGTTAAGTGGATGAGAGTAAAGATGATTTCTCCTGTAATTAGCTATTTAAGAAAAGACAACATGTATATAGCACCATGTATTATGTATCCAGTAAGATGGACACATAGGTGTTTAAACACTGATGAGTGGGAGGAGTCAGATCAAGACAATGGAGAAGGAGGACACAGAGCTACCTCCTGGATGAGCTCCTGTGGAACAGTTCTCACTGAAAACTGGCAGGGAGACTGCCGTACAACAAAATTGTCATCAAAGTTGGTAGAGAGGGGACATAGCTCAACATCATAAAGACCATTTTTGACCATCATATTCGATGGTGGAAAGCTGAAAGCTTTTCCTCTAAAATCAGGAACAAAACAAGGATGCCCACTCTGGCCACTTGTATGTACCAGTATTGGCACATGATGCTATATATTGAAAACTCTAAAGTCTCCACCAAAATACTATTAGAAATAATAAATAAATCCCATAAAGTTGCAGGATAAAATAGTGATAATCACAAATTGGTTACTTTTCTGTACAGTAAAAATGAACTCTCAGAAAGAGAAATTGCAGAAACAATCCCATTTATAATCACACCAAAAAGAATAAAATATCTCAGAATAAACTTAATCAAGGAGGTGAAATACTTATACTCTGAAAATTATAAAACAGTCATGAAGGAATTTTAAAATGGTACAAAGAAATGGAAAGATACCCCATGTTCTTAGATCAGAATAATAGTCATAAATGTCCGTACTACCCAAAGCAATCTACAGATTTCATGAAATCCTGACAAAATATCCATGATATTTTTCACCAAAAAATCCTAAAATTTATATGGAACCATAAAACCAAATAACATAGAAATCTTGAGGAAAAAAATGGACAAGCTGGAGATATTGTGCTTCCTAACTTCAGATTATGCTTATAAAACTATAGCAGCCAAAACAGAATAGTTCTGGCACAAAACCAGACATATAGGTCAGTGGAATAGAATAAACAGCCCGGAAATAAACCCACATACTTATGGTCAATTAACTTACAACAAAGGAGGCAAGAATATACAACGGAGAAAAGACAGTCTCTTCAATATGTGGTGCTGGGAAAGTTGGACAGCTACATATAAAAAGATGAGTTTTGGACCTTTCCTCAATCAAATGTAAAAATAAACTCAAAATGGACTAAAGACCTAAATATAGGAGTAGAATCCATAAAACTCCCAGACAAGAACATAGGAAGAACTTGCCTTGACGTAAATTGCAGCAATATTTTGTTAGATTTGTCTCCTAAGGCAAAAGAAATAAAAGCAAAAATAAACAGATGGGACCTAATCAAACTTAAATCTTTTGTACTGCACAGGAAACCACTGACAATTGAAAAGCAATCTAATGAAGGGGGGGAATGTTTACAAATTATATAACTGCTGAGGAGTTAACATCCAAAATTTATACATAGGTAATGCAACTCAATACATTTAAAAAAAAAAACAATTCCAAAGAACCCAATTAAAAATGGGCAGAAGATCTGAATAGACAATTTTTCTTAGGATATACACAGATGGGCAATAGGCACATTAAAAAATGTGCAACATCACTAATCATCAAAGAAATTCAAATCAAAACCGCCATGAGGTATCACCTCACAGCTGTCAGTGTAGCCATCATCAAAAAGTCAACAAATAACAAATGCTGGCAAGGAGGTGGACGAAATGGGACCCTTGTACACTGCTGGTGTGATTTTAAATTGATGCAGCTGATATGCAAAATAGTATGGAGGTTCCTCAGAAGTTAAAAATAGAACTACCATATGTTGTAGCATTGCCACTACTGGGAATATATCCAACGAAAACACTAATTTAAAAGATACATGTACCCAATGTTCAAAGCAGTATTATTTACAATTGCCAAGACCTGGAAGCAACCTCAATGTCAATTAAGAGATGAATGGCTAAAGAAGTTGTGGTATATATAGTGGAATATTTCATGGCCATAATGAAACTCTGCTTTTTGCAACAATGTGGGTGGACCTAGAGAATATTATTCTTAGTGAGATAAGTCAGATGGAGGAAGACAAATATTGTATGTTATCACTCATATGGAATCTAAACAACAAAACAAATGTATACAGAAATATACAGTCATAGAGACTAAACTAGTAGTTAAAATTGGGGGAGGGGCAGAGGCTGGAGAGGTGAGATAGGATATTCGATTAAGAGACACAAACTACTATGTATAAAACAGATAAGCAATGAGGATATTGTGTACCACACAGGGGTATAGAGCCATTATTCTGTAATAACTTTAAATGGAGTATAATCTAAAAAAACATTAAATCACTATATGGTATACCTGAAACTCATAAAACATTATCAATCAACTGTACTTCAATTAAAAAAATGGTGAGAAAGACATCAACTCTGATACTCAGGTGTTCTCTCTGCTGATGGTGTTGGTGATGGAATGCCTTTCGGGAGACTCTGGGAGGACAAAATATCAAAATCTGGATTAGCACAAAGGAGAAATACATGGTCTATGTCATATTGTGAACCATTTATAACACATTCTAAAAAAAAAATTGCCCAGAATAGATGACTATTTGTCTTAATTTGACAAAATGTAAACACTTTCCTTCAATAGAATTCCATTTTGAAAAGCACTTTAAAGTCTTTTGTGTGTTTGTGTGTGTGTGTTTGTATTTGTGTGATTCTAAAGGATGGTTCTAAGTAGCAAATAATGATCCCACAGTGGCTTCTAAGGCTAGCAGGGCTGCTGTCCCTTTTATTTCATGGAGCTCCATAAGGAGCTGGCTATATAAGCTTGGGAATTAGTACTCAGCAACTAAATTACTCTGTTTAATAGAGGTGAAAATGACATGATATTCCCTAGGAAATTCCAGGTGGGAGGAGAGAGTATTAACAAAAATTAGAGACAGAAGAGAAAAATTAAAATTGTGTAATGAAGCAGGGAAGGGCTTGGGACAAGAGAAAGCTTTTTTGAGTTGTCTGTAATGAGATTATGTGACCTCTTTGCTTTGTGCCCTTCTGCTATTTTTAATGAAATCAGTGTCACCCATAAATGATTTTGAAGAGTGGATCTCCTAGGGTGCTTTAAGAAATTTTGAGTTTTATATTAAAATTTGCAGTTGGCAAATTCAGGAACCAAATGGCTTCGCCATGGCACAAGAGGCCCTCAAATTCTGTGTCTTATTTGGGGGAATTGTCTTGAATCATCTGAACTAAGATGAAATACCAGGTGCGAGCTGACTTGAGTTCCTACCCCCAGAATAAGATCAGGGTCTGGGAGTTGCTAACCATCCTGTCCTTACTGTTGGACAAGTTGTTCCAGAAAAAAGAAAACGATCAGTCATGAAGCACATCTTTTTTAGGAATACAACATAAATATCCATGGGAAATTGTATAAACCATTCTGGACTCGACCTTAAAACTTTGGGACGTTTGCATTGTGGCTCAGTGGTAATGAATCCAACTAGTATCCATGAGGATGTGGGTTCAATTCTTGGCCTTGTTCAATGGTTTAAGGATTCAGCGTTGCCGTGAGCTGTGGTGTAGGCCACAGACGTGGCTCAGATCCCACATTACTGTGGCTCTGGCGTAGGCTGGCAGCCATAGCTCAGATTGGACCCCTAGCCTGGGAACCTCCACATGCCACAGGTTCAGCCCTCCCCCTCCAAAAAAAAAAAAACTTTGGACGAATTCCCTTTTTGGAGCTGATGGCTACAAACACAGAGTTAAGGATAAACGGTGTGAGATCACTAGCATTTTTTTTTTCTTATCAGGGTCACACCCACAGCATATGGAGGTTCCCAAGCTAGGGTTTGAATCAGAGCTGTAGCCACCAGCCTACACCATAGCTCACAGCAACGCTGGATCTTTAAACCCACTGAGGGAGGCCAGGGATCGAACCTGTGTCCTCATGGATATCTGTCAGATTCGTTTCCCCTGAGCCATGACGGGAACTCCCTGAGGTCACTAGCATTTTTTGCCCTTTATAAAGTAGGAGATGACTGAGAATCTTGAAAATAATAGTTTCACTCAGCCCTGGTAGACACACAGCTGCCAGGGGATCAGAACCTTTTGGCGAGGGCATAGGAAATCCAGTGCTTTTATGCTTGGTGTGTCAGGACCTGTACCCTGCTATAGGATACCCTGGAGGGTACAGCACTACTCGGAAGGCATACCAGGAAATTGTAGTGTCTTCTAGAAACCGGAGATATCCATGGGGAATATGGATGTTGAAAATGTTACCTACACTTAAGCACCTGTACTGGCAACACTGTCATGGTGATTAAGAACCAGACCTTTGGTCTGAGATTACCTGGGTTCTAACTCAGTTCCCTGATTTATAGTCTGTGTAACTCTGGACAAGTTTCTCTCTGTGCTACAGCCCTGCCATCAGTAAAATGTGGGGAATAACATTACTGAGCCTAAGTATAGTTATGCAGGAGTTCCCCCTCTGGTGCAATGGGATTGGCAGTGTCTCTGGAGCACTGGGACGCAGGTTCAATCCCAGGCCAGGCACAGTGGGTTAAGGATCTGGTGTTGCCACAGTTGTGGTGCGGGTTGCAACTGTAGTTCCTGGCCCAGGAACTTCCATATGCTGCTGGGTGGCAAAAAAAGAAAAAAAAAGTATATTTATGCAGATAAGATTAGATAATCCATGGAAAGTACTTTGCATGCCTGTAACCTAAGAAGTAATACCAAAATTATGACTTCTATTCTATTATGGATACTGTTGTAAAAAAGACACTTGGAGAAAATATACTGAAAATGCTAACAGTGTATCTTGAATTGTATAGTTGTTGATTTAAAAATAAAAATTTAATTGTTGGGATTTATTTTCAAGTTTTCTTCATTGAACATGCTATTTTGAATTAGAGGAAATTTTCCTAGTTGTCAAATCATATCCAGCTCAGAAACATTTGTAGAAGACAAAATACAAATGATAGTTCCTGAGAGAAAGTTTCCTTTAAAATCCTTTTAACAATAGATGAATGCAGTTCAAATTGGACTCTATTTAATGCCATGCTATTCTCTAAAAAAGAACTGATAAAAACTGATATGTTTTACTTATATTTCACCTTAGGGTTAGAGTGTTTGGGGATGTGTAAAACCAGCTTTGTTACTAACGATCTTGTTTAGAATCTCTAATGTTTAGCAACTAATAATTTTACTTAAAATAATTAGCTTGTGATTCCTTTTTAATAGCTGAACACCGATTGTTATCTGAAGTTCGGTGAAATACATACACCTCTGACGTGGAAGACTGAATATCAACTGAGTGTGGTGTCTTTTAAATGGAATTTTGAATAATGTCAAGCAGATTCCCCTTCTGCTCTGTGCATTTTACATTCTGTGGATTTATTCCCTGTTCCCTTTTCTGTGTCTCTACTAGATGGAGATTCGGTGTTCCTAGTGTTAACTTTGGAACTATTCATTTCAATTTACACCTAAGAGTTTTTTCTAGCATTTGTAATTTTCTTAATCTTTTTTTTTTTTTTTTTTTTTGGTCTTTTTGCCTTTTCTAGGGCTGCTCCTGCGGCATATGGAGGTTCCCAGGCTAGGGGTCAAATCGGAGCTGTAGCCACTGGCCTATGCCAGAGCCACAGCAATGTGGGATCTGAGCCGCATCTGCAACCTACACCACAGTTCACGGCAATGCCGGATCCTTAACCCACTGAGCAGGGGCAGGGATCGAACCCACAACCTCATGGTTCCTAGTCAGTTTCGTTAACCACTGAGCCACGACGGGAACTCCCTTAATCTTCTTCTTTACTCTTCTGCTATTATGTGCCTGTGCTCTCCAATGTAACCTTCTATAAAACATGCATGATATAACTGGGCAGAATCATGAAACCTCGACTGTCCGATTCATAGTCAGCTTATTAGATAATTCATTTATTACAAAGATAAATGTTTTCCCCCAATATATCTTGAACTCTTGTTCAATAAACACCTCAAGAGAGTTATTAAATTACTATAAATACAGTCACTGGTGTCCAGGCCCTTGTGCTATTCAGGATGGCTGTGATGTCTTCATTTATTCAAATGAAACTTAGAGCTTCATATTATACATTCAACTAGGGTGTATAGTATTGCTTTTGAAAATAAAATCTGAACAATGTGGCAGATGACTCTGCTAGCTGTTCACCAAAGTTAGATGTAATAATCAAGTATCATTTTCACCAGCCCTAAGTGAGGACTGAACGGCATAGACAGCTTGTAATTAACCAGAATCCATTCTCACTCTTTCCTGCTGCATTTGGATGGTCTCATGGCTTCTCAGTCTGTGACCAGTCATAGCATCCACTGCCTCCAGGGCTACCATGTGACTATACTCTTGCCAAAGTGATGTCAGCAAAGATGATATGTGAAAGCTCTGGTACATGTCCTCGAAAGGCAGCTTTTTGCTGTCCAAATTTTCTTTCTCTATTCCATGGAGTGGAATCCAGAAGTGAAGATTAGCCTCCTTCATCACCACACATGAGAGCATCTTAGCGGCTGGAGAAGGGCGAGGAGACCCACCTGCCCCTCCTGTGCACATCGCCTTAGACTCTTATCTGAGACAGAAATCACTCTGAGGCTTGTTTGAGCAACACTGATTTCGGTCTCTGTTGAAACGGGCAAACCTTATTTTAAAACACTGCTGAAGAAATTAGAAGTAATAGTATCACATTAAATTTGCATAGCATTTTTTAGTATACAAAATGTTCTTCGGTTTTCTCAAAACTTACAAAAATTCTGTAAGGTAAGTGCTGTTAATCCCACAGAAAGTAAAGCTTGGGAAATGTTGCCTTGCCAAAAGTCATCTCAGTGAGCAAGTTCAAACACTGCACAGCTTTGAAGATATAAAGTCTAGTTTTGAGAATAACCAGTGGTAGCTCACGATTGGGTCCCCTGTGCTAACTTTCATTCTTTGACATCCTTATCAGTGTTTTCACCCACTTTATTGAGTCCTGGCTGGAATCTTGATGCACACTTGACCCTCAGGAAGTTGATTCATCTCTGAGGACCTCATTCCTCATGTGTTTCTATAAAGTGTGATGGGGGCGCATCGGGGAAGAGGGAAATGTCTTTTTCAATAGAAAGTTGCATTTTTCTTCATGAGCATCAGCCTATCGGCTCTACTGCAGAGATCTAACCAGGCTTATTTTGAGAGGCTGAAATAAGTGTTACAATTCTTATCTCAATGCCACATCTCACAGTGGCGGACCTTATGAAATGCGGCAAGCAGATAGCCCTTCTAACTAGCAGAAAATCAGCTGTGGGAGTATTGAGGCGTGTTGGCACCATCTGATTTAAATTCCTCAGCACTTACATGTAAGCAAAGCAGACTCCTGAGTTGAAAGGCATCTTGCATCCCTGGAGAAGCAAGAAAGAAGGAACGTTAGCTCCACCCACAGGTGCAGATTTGCTGAGTCGAGCTCTGCTTCCCCTATCTGAGAATTGAGCACTAAGAAAAACCTTTTTAATAAAAGTCAAAACTCCTAGTTAGAGAACAATGCTTAGGGAAGTGAAGGTGAATTTCTAGGCTGAAAGGTATTGCTGTTAGAGAGATCTGAGTAGGCGAAGGTTCTGAGGAAAGTGGCTTCCACCTCTGTTATGGATCCTCCATGCGTGGAAATGATGGGCATTTTTAATCAGATAAACCCGTTAACATGGGTCATACAGTTCCTCATATGAAATCAGTAGCAAATTTGCTTTTGTTTATCTAGTTTAGGTGTATTCACATCGCTTTTCTAATTTAACCCACACGTACAACTAAAAAAAAAAAAAAAATGTTTTTTAAAGTTCTACCCTTTGAAATTTACTGCTAGTTTGAGGGGAGAAGAGTTAAGAAAGGTAAAATATAATTAATATTATTTATGTTCTTTTTTTAGAACCACACCCATAGCATATGGAAGTTTCCAGGCTAGGGGTCAAATTGGAGCTTCAGCTGCCAGCCTATGCCACAGCAACACCAGACCTGAGCCGCATCCGTGACCTACACCACAGCTTAACGGCAACGCTGGATCCTTAACCCACTGAGCGAGGCCAGGAGTTGAACCCACATCCTCATGGATACTAGTCGGGTTCTTTACCACTGAACCACAATGGAAACTCCCTCTTTAAGTACATTTTTAACCACATTTTGTTTCTTTGAAATCCTAAAAAAATGCAAATCTCGTTGAAAACTGAGCTTGAGTCCCAATTTTGCGCAAGTTCACTAAAGTCTTTTAAACTCAATTTTCTCAATATTTCCTAATGTGAAATATGTGAACATTGTGTGAGGTGGTTGTGAGTTTAGCAATGACATGTGTTAAAGACCTAGCACACATTAGCACAGTGCATGGATCGTGTGCTGATTTGCTCTGCAGATTACTAAATTAACCAGTAACAACTTAGATAAAGGATGACAGAATCTGCTCCAAGAGAAATCCATTGTCAAGTTAAGCTGCAGGTGTGTAACTCATGCAGAATCAAGGCCAACAGAATGCTTAACCACCAACCCTTTAATGTGCTCCTCCGTCTTGACCAGGGGGAGGTGACAAAGGATAGCGAGATGCTGGGTAGAAGCCAGATGAGAATCTGGGCCAGTGGGAACTGGGCTGGGGAGGAAGCCTTGGGTCTGCTCATGTTCATGAGGAGCAAGTAACCTTTCACCACTTCTCCAAAAGTATCTAGAAGATCCTGGTTTTCTTAAAGAACAGTGGTCACCTGGAGTTTATCTGCAAGTGATTATTTGTCAGGCACAAAAATAATCCTTTTCTTCCTGTGGTGTACAGTGAAGAGTTAATGGCATTTCTGTAACTTCTTTTCAGACTTAGCATTTTCATTTAGCTGATTAAAATGTGGTGTAGATGATAATTATGCCAAGTTTTTTTTTTAATCATTCAAACACTCAGAAATGATTTTAAAAATCTTTAAATGGCTTGTACCAGATTTTCATTTCCCAAAGGATTTCTAGTTAGGGAAAATTTGCTTAGATTATGCCCTTTTGTCATCTTTTCAGTAAATGTTAAATCAATGCAAAATGAGTAGATTTGTATTTCTAAAAATAACCTCTTTCACAGGAAGAAGAACTAAGGAAGAGTGGAGAAGCCAAATATGCCCACTTGAGCGATGAACTTCATGTATTAATTGAAGTTTTCGCTCCACCTGGGGAAGCTTATTCACGTATGAGTCATGCACTGGAAGAGATTAAAAAATTCCTGGTTCCTGTAAGTGTTTTTCATTTTTTACAAAGATGTTTCTTATGAGTTTCTATTATAAAATGTGCCTTTGATCTTCACTGACTTTTTAGATGGAAATTTATGCTGCAGACTTCTTCTTTATAGAGTTGATATGAAGGTAAAAATAAAAAAGAATACCAAAACACTCAGCACAGGACCTGACATGTTGCCACATAATGACGGTTTGGCAGCAGTATTTGTCTCAACTGCATTCTGTGCCCTGCGCTGTTCATGGCCATGAAGAATAAGAATAAGAGAGTTAACACATAAACACAAATATGTAACTGAAGTTGCGTACCTTTCTCTTGTGTCTAATGACTTGGTAGTTGACACATATTATTCATAATTTTTAATAGAGAAATATTTTCAGGTACAGTGGGAGGGAAAAGAGATTGGATGTGTAATATTTGTAACAAGACGATGTGTTGTTTGAAACTATCAAATGTGCTTTTATGTCATAGTATGCCAGGTGCTGGCTCATTATAAAATATAATATAAAATACCAATATTAATAGAATTGGACATTTGTTGACGTCATGCAAAAAATTGGAAAAATGAACTCATTGTGCTAAATGAGAGAAGCAGAGAATGTTCATTTAGTAAGGCAGCAAATTCAGGGATGCACACTGAATAGAATTCTCTACTGATTTTCTAAGAAATAGAAGAACGAAGCTTTCCTAAAGGTTGACAATTTCGCATTCTAGGAAGAGGTTGTTTAAATAGAAATCTTGGCACCAGGCTTAGAGCTGGGAATAAGATAATTGGAAGAGAATGCTGAGTACGGTTTTTGGGAGTGCTCTGGCAGACCAGGTCCTCAGCAGAGAAAGAGAATAGCTAAGCTTAATCCGTGTGATGAAGAAACACTGCAGTTTTCTAAACTAATTAATGAGCTCAGAGGAAGTCATGAATCTTACAGTTCATTGGTTGGCCCGTGATTTGAGAATGGGGAAATAAACGAAAAAAACAGAATTCCAGAATGGAAAAGTGTCAAAATCAAACAACGTAATCTATGTGTAGGCCCAGTTTAAAATTCTTCTGTCAGGAAAAGGTTATAGAATAACCCCATACTGCTCTGATTATTCCATAACTTTATCTGCACACCTTATTATCTAGTGTAGTTTGAATACCTCTCTAAATAGACCCTGTATTTCTTAAGAATGAAGATCCTGTGTTCTCTACACGTTGATGCTGTTGGTTACACATTTGTACTGTATTTAGCTCAGACCAGACCTCTGATGATATAGGTATTATAGGAAAAAGCTACACCGTCTAGACTAGTAACTCATTTTGTGCCTGTAGACGAGTCAGTTAAATTCTCAGAACTTCAGCTGGATTCCCTGATGGCTCAGTGGGTTAAGGATCTGCTGGGGTCACTGCTGTGCCACAGGTTGCTGCTGTGGCAGCTTCCATCCCAGGCCCAGGAACTTGTGCATGCTGCCAGTGCAGCCAATTAAAAAAAAAAATTAGCTGATTCATCTTTACAAAGAAGCTAAGGAGATAATAATAACTGAAGGGCTTCTGTCATAGTTATTGTGACTATTAAATGGGGTAATGCATATAAAAAGGCATAGAAAATTGTAAAGCACTATATAAATTGATGTTTTAAATCTTTTTTATTATTACAAGTAGATAAAAACCATCTTGGAATGATGGAGGTGAACTGTATAAGAGAAAATCCTATTTCATTGCTACCCAGATTTGAGACATAGGCTGTAGGCTAGGTTAACCCTACTTTATTATAAATCCCAGTAGTATATCTCACTTACTCTCTTCTTAGACCTCTTGATACTTGTAATCATTTCCTTATGAAATATATACTCCACGAGACAGGGCTGGCAGCCTGGCACCGTGTTTGATAGCCTGATTGAGGGACTGGCTCATTAATTGGTACTGGGCATGATGCAGAGGGTTCATAGCCACCTGGTGAGGTCTGGGAAACTCTCCAGGGTGCTCTCCCTATAAAGATCCAGATGAAGACTGAAACCCCCACTCTAGCTGGCGTGACCTGCTCCTGCAGCCCCTCCGGTTACCGCTGCCCCAGCTGCCCCCTCCCTGTGCAGCCCCACCTCCCAGGTTCACCCTTCACTAAGGACTTTTGAAGCCTCTCCTCCAAACTGGGCCACAGGCCATTCCCTTGTCACTCAGCTCTCAGCCCACAGTCCCTCACCACGCAGTCTAAAGTGGCCTCTCTGTGTGGTGTGGTCCTTTTAAATTTCGCTCACAGCAGCACGGGTCACCAGAGTGAACACCATGAGTCCTTGTCCCCTTGTCCGCGGACCTTTTTCCTCTCTTCACTTACTTAGCTTCCTCAGAGCTCTTAACAACTTCACAACTTCATATATATTCACTTATTTGTGTATCATTGCTTTCTCTGCTAAAATAATAGATGTCACAAGGATGGGGATTATTATCTCATTCCACTGCCTTTTTTCCCACTTTGAACTATGTCAGGCACACAGGAAGCACTTATTAAATATTTTTTTTCTATGAATGAGTAAGCTCTTAACAGATAAATATTCTGATCTCTCTCAATGTTGAATGAGCAAATTCTGCTAATCAATGAGAGTCATTCTACTTGGTAGCTCTTTCCTATTTGCCTTGCTCTCCTCAGCACCAACCAAAGGATAGCAGCTGCCTACTTCATTCATCACCAGAACTACAAGGGCAAAAATTAACTGAAAAAAAATTTTTTTTTTTGTCTTTTTGCTATTTCTTTGGGCCACTCCCATGGCATATGGAGGTTCCCAGGCCAGGGGTCTAATCAGAGCTGTAGCCACCGGCCTATGCCAGAGCCACAGCAACACGGAATCCGAGCCGCGTATGCAACCTACACCACAGCTCACGGCAACGCCGGATTGTTAACCCACTGAGCAAGGGCAGGGACCGAACCCGCAACCTCATGGTTCCTAGTCGGATTCGTTAACCACTGCACCACGACGGGAATTCCCTGAAAATTGTTTTAAAGATATCATGAAATCACTTGGTCATTCAGGATTCCTTTGACATTTATATTAAAGACCAGAGAAATGCTAACATGTCAGGACATTAACATTTACAAACATCGCAGGTGAAGTCTTAGAGCCAGTAAGAGGCAAGCTAGACCCACATAGAAAGCTAACGTCAAATTGAGCATCTCTCCATGGTTGGAACTTTCACCTTCCTTTGTGTATCCACCTTCTCTCCAACAGGCTGTAATCATCTAAGGCTACCGACTGTAGACCATTTGCTCCTCATGAAAGGTCTGAATGATACCAGATGGTGGAAAACAGCGCAGTTTTACTGCTTTAAGTGACTTGTAAAAGGCAAAATGATTATTATGGAAAAAATTTCCAGCTTGGTGCTTTCCATTCAGTCTCCTCAAAACAAGTAGGGGTTATGTTAATAAGACTTCAATAAATTGAATCTTACTAATGTCCAGTCTCATTCTTTGAGAAGGTGCTGTTTTGAAAGTTTTCCTTATATTTGCTGATTTGCCTTGCAAATATAGATGAGGAGAATTAAATACATTATGTTACAAATAATGACAAAAAGCATATAAAATCCTAAAGTAATAGACATTTCAATAAGGTTAAGGCCCATCTCTTCCCTTTACAAGCTATAAAGGGACAAACAAATATCATCATTATTATATTTTGTAACACTCTTTTACAGTCTAGGCACTAGGCCTGCTAGGGCTGTGCAGATTGGCCCTTGCACAATGTGGGGCAACATCACACATAGTTTGTGAATTGGACCCCCTGGAAGCCTGAATACCACTTCCCTTTTTCCAACCCTAGTCACCAGATTGTCTCAAAATAATGGCACTCTATTGAATTTCCCTAAACCAACTGATTCTCACCTTCAATTAAATTGAATTATTAAGTTTTACTAATACTTAATAATTCCCTCATGATTAAAACAAAATATACCATCTGGAGTTCCTGTCATGGTGCAGTGGAAACACATCCAACTAGTAACCATGAGGTTGTGGGTTCAATCCCTGACCTCGCTCAGTGGGTTAAGGATGCAACGTTGCCTTGAGCTGTGGTGTAGATCACAGACACGGTTCAGGCTCAGATCTGGTGTTGCTGTGACTGTGGTGTGGCCGGCAGTTGTAGCTCCGATTAGACCCCTAGCCTGGGAACCTCCATATGCCGCAAGTGCCGTCCTAAAAAACAAACAAACAGTTCTCCTAATCAGATCTTATGAAGCCGTGATCAATTTTCTGCCTATTAAATGTGAATTTATGCATCCTTTAGTTAAAAAAAATGAATGGAGGGATTAAAACAAGAAATGAGATTTAGGTCAGAGATAACTTTGTTAATTCCTCAAGAGTTAGTTATTGACAGAATTAAGAGATCACAACACTTATTTCTACCAAAGCTGTCGTAGCCTCCTTCTTTCCCAGTGCAGTGTGTACACAGCGCTGTGGTGTTATCAGAGTTGACCGAGTGTGAAACATAGTACTTGTCATGTCTGAGTTAGGTCTCCAATGTGGTTTGTATCATTTAAAGAAAAGGAGTGTGTGTGTGTGTGTGTGTGTGTGTGTGTGTGTGTGTGTCTCAGATCATAAAAAAAAAAAAATACTGTCCTGTAGAAAACAAGCAAATCCAGAGAGACAGTCCCAATTCCTCATGTTTAGTTCCTCCTGAGTGTGAGAGGGGAAAATATACAGCCTGAGGCATTTTTATGTTATCTATGGTAACACCCAAATGTGGCATCAACATGCACACAACTTTTACATTTATGTGAAGTTTTACATCTGCGTGTGTCCTTTCTTATCCTAACAGTCTCAGAGGTATGACTTTAAGTCAATTCATCACAGAAAGAAATGGATCATTCCAGATTATGTCTTTCTTGCATTAGATTGGCTATATGTCTGCGAGACAGGTTTGATTTTCCAAATGGGCATATTATATCATCTCAAGTTTGAAATACTGGAAACCTATATAGAAAACCTACCATGAGTGTGACTCCGGAGGAGAAGCAGCTCTTTTCCTCCTTATGGTGAGAGCAAATAGAGGACATTCTTGCTTTCTGATCTTCAAAGACTATCAGCCCAGCTCCAAGTTGGGGAAATGACACTGATTGCCAGCAGCAGTCATATAGGAAAGCAGGTAGATATAAGCAAGATAGGAAAGAAAAGCAGGATATGTTCAGTCTAGGAGATGGAAAAGCATCTTGGCTTTTACACACTGAACAAAATTTATAATGATTTGGAAGATGATAAACATAAGAATGTTTAGATATAGATGTAATGGAAATGTATAGACATCCATGCTATAATTTGGTAAAAGTGAAAATTTGCTCAGAGTCTTCTATGCAGGTGGATATAGAAGGAAAACAATGTATTAAATAAAAACCTACCAGCCAGGGAGTTCCTGTCATGGCTCAGTGGTTAATGAATCCAGTTAGTATGCATGGGATGAGGGTTGGATCTCTGGCCTTGCTCAGCAGGTTAAGGATCCAGTGTTGCTGTGAGCTCTGGTGTAGTTTGAAGACACAACTTGGATCCCGCATTGCTGCAGTCTAGGCTAGGCACTGCAGCTCTGATTCAACCCCTGGCCTGGGAACTTCCATATGCCGAAGGTGCAGCCCTAAAAAGACAAAAAAAAAAAAAAGAAAAAAGAAAAAAAAGAAAAAAGAAACCCTACCAACCAGCAAAAGCAACATTGCTTTGCAACCACAAGGTGGGAAATGGCAGGTACATTTTGTCTGGCTGATGGCAGGAGTTCACTATGTAAGGCAACAGTCTCCTGCAGGCAATAGAATGATAATGATCAATAACAGAATAAAACAACAGCATTCAACGCAGAGGGGGAAACAGAACCCACAGCTCGGATGCTATTCCTTCATTGTTGTGGTTGTTGTTAAAATGCTGCCAAGCGTTTCCTCAGATTTCTATCTTCCAAACCAGTGAATTCCCTTTTCTTTCCCATAATTAACCATGGTCTAATAGTGTGGTAGCTAAGAGCACGAAGCTCAAAACCATGGATTTGTGTAATTATCATTTGCACAGAAATGTTTCCTGTATTGCTGTAACTCTGTGATCTTATTCTGATTATATTTGGAAAAAATGTATAATCACCTAATATTGAGTACTTCTTATTTAATAAGTTGTAATAAATGACATGGGCCTATGACATTAAAAGAAGTAAAATTATCACTAGTTCTTAGAATAGAACTAATCATTACTATATAATTAAAATAATATGATTTTATTATTACTGCTATTGAAACTCAAGGCCACTTTAGTAGTGCTAATTGATTGACATAACCTGAAAGACAGATACAGAAGCAACGGATAACTATTTTGAGTGTGATTTTTCTACAAAACCTAATACAGGCGTCTTCTTACTTCTCATCAGTATGGTTAATCAAATACTCACTTTATATATATATGGTCCAGAGGTGATCATCTGCTTTGTATCTTAACAAACAATTCATCACTAATTACCTCTGGTCTCCCTGAGTGCCAGGGTTCTGAATTCTGTAAGGCCACTCTTTTTCATGAGCTTTGATTGCTTTTTAGCTGCTTAACATCCTTCTCCATTTCTACCAGCACCTTGATTTCATTTTGATGAGTTACTTCTTCCCCATTAACAGACATTATAATCAAAAGAACCGCTTTTGCAATTCCGCATGCTGTCGTTACCATGATGGCCTAGCAGAAGTCCTAAGACGTGATCTGTGTTTCTATAGACTGCAGTTCCTAAGAGGGAAGCGTCTCACCTCTGAACTTTATAGGATTCTAATATTAAAGAAAGGCTTGGAGGATCAAATAGAAAATGTATATTATATTCAAAACATTTACCAAATGCTAGTTCTGCACTTGTGCATAGGCATGCAATAAACACACCCCAACACTGACCTGCAGGTGCTTTTATAGATGGAAGCAACTCAAAAAGACTCATGGTTATTGAAGAATTTAGTACAAAAAACAGAAACAAGACAGAAAAGTAGCTCAATAATCAGAATCTGTTAAATAAAATGTATAAATTTTAGCTGGGTAAATCATTCAAAGAAGTAAAATAAATGGTACTAATCAATGCAAGACAAAAGTTTTGTTTAAATTCAACAGATATTCCTGAGCATCAACTATTTGTTGCTCAGACATCAATTCTACGAATTTGTGTTACATCAGCCACTGCTCTTGCAGAAACTATTTTCAGTTTTTAAAAGATAAATATTATGGAGAACTTTTTGACAGAGAATTGGAAATAGGAGCAGATTGGATAATGAGGACAATATGACAATAGTGATGATAAATCAGGTAACCCTGATCCAATGGCAAGTATTATTTCTAGAGTTAAGAACAATCAGGGAGTTCCCGTCCTGGCACAGTGGTTAACGAATCCGACTAGGAACCATGAGGTTGCGGGTTCGGTCCCTGCCCTTGCTCAGTGGGTTGACGATCCGGCGTTGCCATGAGCTGTGGTGTAGGTTGCAGACGCAGCTCGGATCCCGCGTTACTGTGGCTCTGGCGTAGGCCGGCGGCTACAGCTCTGATTAGACCCCTAGCCTGGGAACCTCCATATGCCGCAGGAGCGGCCCAAGAAATAGCAAAAAAAAAAAAAGAAAAAAAAGACAAAAATAAATAAATAAATTAATTAATTAATTAATTCAAAAAAAAAGAACAATCAAGTGCTGACAAAGACCACTGTCATTCAGACAATGGGAAGTTATTCACTGAGACAGAGAGTGAAAAAGGGAAGTGGGGCTCAGGAGTCAGGGAGGAGAGAGGAAGAGAGGGAGTGTTCGATTTCTTTCACAGCACTGATGACCCACTATTTCATATTGAAAAAAAAATTCACACAACAAGAAAAACTTTCAGTATCATATTTTAAAACGGATTATTTTTGCAAAATCATGTATTCCTGAAATGTATCTTCAACATCTGTTCTTTTTTTTTTTTGTATAATGATTTTTATTTTTTTCCATTATAGCTGGTTTACAGTGTTCTGTCAATTTTCTACTGTACAGCATGGTGACCCAGTTACACATACATGTATACATTCTTTTTTCTCACATTATCTTGCAGTTAGTTCTTACTGCTTTTTTCCTTTGTTGGTTGCACCCACAGCATGTGAAAGTTCTCCGGCCAGGAATGGAGCCCAAACCACAGCAGAGACCCATGCCACTGCAGTGACAGTGCTGGATCCTTACCCGCTATGCCACAAAGAAACTCCAGTTCTTACTTTTAAACAGCTTATTTTGCAGCTACATAAAATACAATGTAAGCTTATTCCAAGTTGCCTTTCTTGATTAACTGATCTCATTTTGTTGTTCTGAAGCTTTGTTTAGCAAAATACAATGGAAAATATTTGATTCCTCCAGATATTTTAACCAAGATATCCAGGGAATTTGGAAAAATCTCCATTACTCCAATAAATGTATCTTCTATGTCATCTCTAATCGCTGTTTTTCTGTCCCTTTCTCTGCTTGTTCTACCCAGTCTCACTACATAGTTTATGTAAGGATGCATATACAATAATTCTTTAAAATACAAGTACAAATGCCTTACTCTACCCAATATGGTACAAACTAGAATTGGTTTTATTTTTCTATAACCACTGTCATTCTCACTTTCTTATTCACTACCAACAGTCTGAGCCAATCACATGGCTTTTTGCTCACTCTTCTATAGGAAGAGTCTTAATTTACACAGTTCAGATTTTATGTCGTTAGTTCCAATTTATGATTTCACTTTCTTTTTAATGATTTTTATTTTTTCCGTTATAGTTGATTTACAGTGTTCTGTCAATTTCTACTGTACAGCAAAGTGACCCAGATACATATATATGTATATACACATGTATATATTATTTTTCTCACTTTATCCTCTATCATATTCCATCATAAGAGACTAGATTTAGTTCCCTGTGATATACAGCAGGATCTCATTGCTTATCCACTCCAAAGGGCAATAGTTTGCATCTATTAACCCCAGACTCCCAGTCCATCCCACTCCCTCCCTCTCACCCTGGGCAACCACAAATCTGTTCTCCAAGCCCATGAGTTTCTTTTCGGTGGAAAGGGTTATTTGTGCCATATATTAGACTCTAGATATAAGCAATATCATATGGTATTTGTTTTTCTCTTTTTGACTTCCTTCACTCAGTATGCGAGTCTCTAGTTCCATCCATGTTGCTGCAAATGGCATTATTTTGTTCTTTTTATGGCTGAATAGTATTCCATTGTGTATATATACCACATCTTCTTAATCCATTCATCTGTCAATGGATATTTAGGTTGTTTCCTTGTCTTGGCTGTTGTGAATAGAGTTGCAATGAACAAACTGGTGCATGTGTCCTTTTCAAGGAAAGTTTTGTCCAGATATATGCTCAAGAGTGGGATTGCTGGGTCATATGGTAGTCCTACAATAGATTTCTGAGGTACCCCCATACTGTTTTCCGTAGTGGTTGTACCAATTTATATTCCTACCAACAGTGCAGGAGGTTTCCCTTTTCTGCACACCATCTCCAGCATTTGTTATTCGTTGACTTGTTAATGATGGCCACTCTTACAGGTGTGAGGTGGTACCTCATAGTTGATTTCACTTTCAAATCTGATTCAAAGCTCCCCTCATACCTGATTCCATGACTTGGGCATATCCAGGGTGAAAGGGGGTGGTCCACTCACACTGCTCCTGCCACTTTCCCCACATGCGGCCTCTGGAGCCCTGGACCTTTGTGGAGGTCTTGGCAGCTGGGGTAGGAGATACAAAGAAGCTGGAGAAAGGTGGGCTGTAAAACACCTCCTGTAACAACCTGATTAGTATGATTGGTTTGTCTCACTTCAGTTTTCTCCTCTGATGGGCTGTTTGGATGCTAAAATAGTGGCATTGTTGCCAGTTATCAAATGACTTTTCTTTCTCTCAGCCAAGTGCTCCCCGGGAGGGGTTCAGTTTCTCACCAGTGAGCCCCCCTGCCCCTTCAGGTCCCCTCATGCCCCCGATGTTGCAGGTGAACCCTGTCCCTTCTCTCTGAGCCTGTGGCAGGTTACTGACCTCGCCCTCAAGTTGAGGGTTTTTCCCCAGGACCACGCAGGTCTAGCCCCTTCCTTATCTGCCCACCCGGCTCAGTGAGCTCTTTCCACCTGCAGCATTACATCTTCCTTTGGGGAAATTCTCTCCTTATTATTTGTGTATTTTCTTTTCTCTATAATGTTTCCTTTTTCTCCTCTTCTGCAAAGTCTCCTGGATCTTTCTCCAACATGTCTTTCCTAACAGTCTTCATCTGGTTATCATTTTGGTCAGAGAGATGGTCTCCAGGGTCTTCTAAACCACAAGTTCAGATGGACTGTTTACATGGAAATCATGTAGATATTGTTATTTCTTCAGAAAGCACGGTAACGTATTGTCTTAAGTATTTCTTCTGTTTTTCTGTTCGGGTTTATTTTTGTGCTCTCCAGCAGCTTTATTTCAGCGGGCAGGTTTTCTGGGCGTTTTTTTCTTCTTTTTCTGGATGCCCTTTCCTTTTCCTTCCTTTCTCCCACCCTCCCCCATCCCTCCCTTTCTTTCTTCCTTCATTTCCTTTCTTTCTGTCTTGATATAGGTCTTTTGTAAAAAAATTTTAGGTACCTTTAGTGACACCAGTCCTCCATAGTGTTAGAATGTGAAAGAGTCTTCCCAACGTGATCCAAAAATATAGAAATAGTCAGGCTGCCAAAAGTGTATGAGAGCCAAAAAAATGCCCTCCTGTTCTCAGGTCTCCCATCACTTCTGCAGACTTGACGCCTCACCCATTCTGGGTCTTCTTACGTCCCCACCTGGGAGAAGAAGCATACTCCTGCCTGTGGCAGCTGTCCACTTAGAGGGAGTATAGATCTATGCAAGCTATACTGGTTCCCACATACTCCACCATGACTATTCTGGGTTTTCCAACACTGGCTTTCATGAATTCACTCAATCCACAGGCAGTAAAGGCCAGTCCGCAATCCAGCCAATGCTCTTGGCTCAGCTCTCAGAGGACTCAGCACCTGACAGGCACACAGACTTCTAAGGATCTCAGACTTCTATTCCCCCAAATATGTTGCTGTATTAGAGCTGGGAAAGACAAGAGAGCTGCTTTTAGATCACTGTCTTCCCAGACTGACTAAGTCTTCTACAGTTAGTTTAATGAGTTCACTTTTTATTTATCATGTAAGCATCCAAAATACACATATAGACTCCAGAGCTTTTAAAAACTGTATATCATGTAACACTGCTGAGTATTTTGTTTTGTGATAAAACAGAAATTATAGGAGTTCCTGTCATGGCTCACTGGTTAACGAACCTGACTAGTATCCATGAGGATGTGGATTCATTCCCTGGCCTCACTTAGTGGGTTAAGGATCTGGCATTGCAGTGGCTGTGGTGTAGGTCAGCATCTGTAGCTTCAATTCAACCCCTAACCTGGTAACCTCCATGTGCTGTGGGCGCATATCCTTACTGTCATTTTAGGGCATGAAAGCTCCTAATTCTGGCTTCCTACTCTTATTTTAATTAAGGTTTCCGTTTATTATTTTTTACATAAGAAATATGTTTGTTCATTCAGATGAACAAAGTGCATTTCTCATTTACATTTTGTCTTGGTCCAAGATTCCTGGCTCACACCTCTGAAAGTATTTACTAAATGATAAGAGTAACAATGTTGTCTTTTGGTATGCTAATGAAATGACCTTTGGATCATACCTAAGAAAAAGTGCTGGTTTCCAGAGATAGCCAATCATGTGATTAGTGGGTTTCAACTTTCAGTCTCACTACCTTACCTACAGGGAGGAGAGAGAGGCTGGAAGTTTAACAATTGCCAGCTTCCAATGATTTAAACAACAATACCTATGTATTAAGGATGCCATAAAAACCCCAAAAGATTGATTTCAGAGAGCTTCTTGGTTGGTGAACACATGGAGGTGCTGGGAGAGTGATGCACATAGAAACGGCATGGAAGCTCCAAGCCATTTTCCCATATGTATCTTTTCCATCTGGCTGTTAATGAATTATGTATTTTTATAATAAATAAATAAATTAGTCACCAAAAAAAGAAAGAAATTACATATTTAAAATAAAATAAGAAAATGTTCCACAGAGAAAAAGCTTAGAATTCCACACACATCTCCCTCTATAAAGACTAGCCACATAGTTTATCCCATGTGTTTTATACCGATTCTGCCAAGTTAATTTGCACAAATACTAATGATAGCCTTTCCCTAGTGGTAAGAATTATTATGATAACCTATTTAGGAATTCAGAACATTCACATAAGTGATAAATATATCACTAACAATTCATATTTGCCATTAATAGCCAATTCTGAGAGTAAAATTCATTTCAATGTGTTTTTTGTTAGAAAAATTAAAATGCTCATAGCTTATTTCTGCTCTATGTATATACCTTCTGCCTGTTGACCTTCCTTAGAGAAGGAACAGTGCCTTGGTTTAATCTCTGTGACCTGCTAGGCAATCGGGCTGGTGGCTCATACACATCCCCTTTATTACCCTCACAATAAATCTGAGAAGGACCTATAATGCCTCTCATGTAGAGAAGGACACTGGGGCTGACTAACACCTGTGTT
Organism: Sus scrofa; assembly: GCF_054392235.1. Lineage (NCBI taxonomy): Eukaryota > Metazoa > Chordata > Mammalia > Artiodactyla > Suidae > Sus > Sus scrofa. The sequence continues at coordinate 36,171,219 of NC_139389.1, read as the reverse complement.
TGATGGCTGACCCGTCTGTGCTACACGAAAGCATAAAACATGGCTGAGCAGGGCCTTCCTGACACTACAGTTCAGGCTTTTCTCACCAGAGCAGAGTTTTCCCACACTGGATACTAAAAGCAGAATAGAATGTCTAGATTCGATCCAGTTAGCTATCTATATTTAATTACAAGCCTGTTGATAAGTGACATAAACTAGATTTAAATAGGACATAGGAAATATTACCTTGGCACACTTCCATTTGATATTTACCATTGATGTTTGGAGATCAAAATGATAAGTAATTACCAGTGGATAATCTGCTGTTGTAAAAATGGTAATATTCCAGGGCAAATTTTTTTTTTTCAAGTCTGTTTTCAAATCCTGATATTAGGCAGAGATTTCTCTTAATCCCAATCTCCTTCTTTATATTGTTTGTCCTTTCTCTTAGTTTTTTCACATGAAATGGCAAAAACAAGAGAGGAGGGATAAAAGCTATTATAATTTTAATTAATTAAGTTATCTGGTATTGGAGACTGTGCCCTGACATGCAGAGTGCAAAAATGCAAAATTTTAATTAGCTTAAGGGAAATCAAGGATGTCTGGAATTTTTCTTGTTGTTGTTGCTTCTTGCATTAAGAAGAGGAATGGGTATTAGTTTCCTAGGAAAGTGAGTAAATAAAATTATGAGTTTGTTTAAAATGTGTTTGAAAGACATTCAAAATATTCAGTCATTCCACTCAGTCCGCTCTTCACATTATTGATGCAAATAAGAAGCTTTTCTCCAAATGACTCAGTCAAGTAATATGGATTGAAATGTCGAATTATTGATAAATGATGGTGGCCATACAACAATTTTTCGTTAACCGTCAAGATGATGGCACTATACATATATAGAGAAAATAATCACTTAGGGTATCAATTTGCATAATCTGTTCTCATAAACTTCTCTTGAGATTCCTGAAAAACCATTTCCTTTTAGATTGCTGCCATTTCTCAGATGCCCTTTGTTTCTTAATGCTCTTCATTTTTTTCTATTCTGAAGTTTAGAATTTTAGGACTCAGTTGCTATAATATGGAATTTTTAGTTATTCTGTTATAACAAGAATAATGGAATCTTGGAATTTTAAGTGACTGTTATGTAAACATCTCTCATCTCAAGTCCACATTCTCCAAGTAGTATTTATCTCCGTTCAGGTCAAAATAATGTTTGAGCACACACATTCTTGTAATAATTTTATCCAGCCTTCTTGGTTTGGTCCTGTTTTTTACCCAGGGCACACTGAAGGCTTTTCTACCCCTCGTCTGGTATTAGCACACAGCCCCAGGGCGAGTTCAATTTTATCTTTTTCTGCCCTTCCCTTATTTTTCCTAACTTACTTCTTATTTGAGAAGTTGGAGAAGCCTTAGCAATAACATTATAAGCAAGGACATATATCAGAATCCGAGTAGACTTCTCTTGAAATTGAATGGATAACCTCATACAGGTGGAAGGTAGGTGACTACTCTCCTTAAACCCATAATACAAGCCACAGGTAGGACAAGGTTTCAGATCAAATTAGTCCCTGTGCCAAATACAGACATCATCTTATCTGACACATTTTAAATGCAAAACAGACCTACTCTAGAAGAAATGAATAAAAGACCCACTGTGTAAGAGCTCTTCTTTATTTAAGGAAGTGTATTGAATTATCAGGATTAACAGTTAGCTGGTTAGTGCAGGAGTTTGTGATATGAGGAGAGTAACTCTAGGACTTAGATGTCCTAACCAAAATATGGCCAAACACAAATCATGCTTACAGGAATGATAATATCCGCCCTGGTTTTCATGAGCAAAGGTATTCTTGTTTCCCAAAATCCTTTGTTTATCTAACTACCCTGGAATTAAATCCAGTCTGCTGGGTCACAGAAAACATTTTCTCTGTTACAGCTTTTATCCCCACACCTATATAGACACATTCACATAATTTTAGAGCTGGAAGGAATTTTTTAAGTTCAGAGCTAGGTTTCCAAGCCAATTTAAATATTAATGATGGGGAAGAAAATACGTGAAAATACGTTTTGCCAATCTCTTAAAGAATTCAGAGGCATGGAGTCCCAAAGAGGGTAGTTCGAAAACCAGTGGTGGAAACCAACCTTCACTTTACCATTAAAGATGCTAAAGGCCAGCCTGGTTACCTGAACTGCCTGAGGTCAGGCAGCAAAGGGGGGATGGGTCGGATGGCTGCTAATCAAGGGCATTATCAGGACATGAAGCCTCAGCTGCCCCAAGATCCCTCCCCCTCTGTTGGAGAGGCCTGCGGTCACCACAAGTGTGATTAGCCTTGGGTTTCTCCACATTTAGATCACCCAGTATGCCTCTTTCTTTTCACATTTGCCGATATTGTCTTTACTGGTAAAACAGGTGCAGGTTTTCCTGCTAATTCTTAGATGCTCATAATTAAATAATTTCTTCCGAAGTCTGTTTTACTTAGGGACCTCTCCCTTGCTTCCACCTGCCTATTTTCATGGCCCACATGTATCCTTAGTGAAGGCACTTAGCAGTTGTTTCCAGCACAGGTAACAAATGTGTGACAGAACGTTTATGGTGGGAATAGAAGCATTAAATAACACGTGTTGGGGTTACTCCTTGCCAGACGCTCTAAGGAATATTCTGCCATCCTGAGAGCAGGTCAACGCCTCCTTTTGGTGCAGAGTGGTCACCCTCGCAGTTGTGGTTAATAATGCAACCTACTAAAGGACGTTTAGAAAGCAGACTGCACAAGGAAAGAAGGGACTGACAAAATAACGAATACCTTATCATTGGTTATTCTTGGGAATAAAAACAAAAAGCAATTTGAAATGATGGTTGTGGAGCGTCACAGTCCTCTTACCTGAGTAACAAAGGTAGAGGTTTAACCACTGTACCACACTCCATAGAAAGGACTGTTGTGTCTTAGATCCTTTGAAAAGCAGTTCATTCAGATTAGATCATAAAACAATGCGCAAATAAACAAATAAATGGGGCTGGAGAGAGATGGAGGGAGAGAGACGGAGAGTCAGAGACAGATGCTGGAGGCAGCTTCTTCTGGACATCTTCAGATCAGGTGAACCCGTGATAAGGCCTAACAAACATCTGCACCCTGGGTGACCTGACGCTGGGGGGAATCGAGGAGCATCTTCTGTGGACAAGCGCCATCTCTCTCCTAGCTCCTCCCCTGACCGGCTGTTCCCGTCATGCTCCCCCTCCCCATCATGCTCACTCACTCAGGCTCTTCCTCCTCAGAGCCGCCACCCCCTCTCCCTCCCAGGGCCCTCTCCCATCTGGCCCCTGTTCTCTTTCTTTGTACTGATCCAAGGCATGCAGCTTGGAAGTTGACTTAAATATCAAAGTATTTTCAAGTAGATCTAATTACTTTCTGCCTCAAATTCACTAACTGCTACCGTGAGGTAGTTCTTTCTTCACTTTTGTCCACTTTCTTCCTTCTTTTCTTTCTTAAATTTCAATGGAGACATTTGCTTATTTCTTGTAAGCACAGGGGAGAGAAATTTTCTCCCCTCAGTTCAGACATAATCTAGTGTCACAATTACAACTTCAGATGTGCTGTTATATTTGTATGACTAACTGAACAAGATAGTTTTTAAATTTTAAAATAGCATGAATCTTATATTCTTTAAAATGTATTCCAATTGACAGCATATAACTTGGATAGATCTTAGTTTATAACAGCATTTCATCCATTTAATAAACGTGTATTAGGAATTATTCTATAAATTGCCCAAATATATCCTAATGTTTAAACTATCTTTATTTTTAGAAATTATAAGTATATGAATGAATAAACATCTGATTATGCTACCATTTAGGAAGATATTTCCTTTAAATACCAGATAGGGAGAGGCGAGGAAAAAAAATTTCTGCACCAGGAACACTCACCTTGTTCCAGTGATTTCATGGACTCAGTTCTCAAAATCCACTTTCCAAAGAGCTGAAGTCCAGATTCGAATGGTTATATGTAATCACACAGCTAAGTGCAATATTAAGAATTGGAAAAAAATATGTGAGAGGATGGAAGTTAATTAACTCAAAATCTCAAATCATCACATTATATACTTTATTTGTCTGATAAAGATCTCAATAAAGCAGGAAAAAAAACCACACGTTATCTTATCTATAGAAGAAAAAAATAAGAATTGAACTGTCACATCACATGAAGTCACAGACTTGGCCTCCTTAAGAAATGGTCTCATTCTTATTTTCTCCTGCCAGCTAGACCCCTGTTGACATTGAGACCGCTTTAGAATCAGGTGAAACCTCCACATACTCTTCCCAGAAAAAGGCATAGGCACATTAATATTTTACACAAAGTCCAGGGGATCTGCATCATGGATCCAAGTTTAAGAGCCTTACACTAGAAGCATCAAATGCTTAGTATGAGAGAAGGAATTATAGCAATGCATGACTAAAACCCCATTAAAATGCTAAATTTGTTCTATATTAGAAAATTAAATGATCTGTATTGAAAAGCACAGGTCATTTTGCCTCAAACTTCCTGAAGATAATTATAATAGAAAAGTAGGTTTTCTTACAGTTATCTTCTTAAATGAATGAATATTTTATCTTATGATGAGGTAATTTTGCCACCAAACTGTAACTCATTACCTTTCAGCATAATTCTCATTTCCAAACTTCATTTTAAGCAGGATACAAATGCTTTACCAATTTATTACATTTAGAATGTATTTTATCTGGAGATATATTTCCCTCAATATCAATTGGAAGACTTTGAGCAGGAATAAGATTCTGTATTTGCTACATAAATAGGAAGCTTTACTGTCTTGCCAACTGACCTTAAACTTCTTCTCTAAGTAATAAAATCAGGAAATGTAGCTCATTATAAAAACTATACACAAGGGTGAAGAAACTCTCCTGTGGGTTGTCTCTTACACTTCAGAATATTTTACTGCAGTCACTCAAACTTCTGCTTCATTTGAATGATTCTCTAAACATTTCCATCCAAATACCAGGCGTGCCATTGCTCTCTGCTCTCCCTTAGAGAAAATGCACGGATTTCTCTAAAACGGGAGAGCTTTACCACAGCCCAGAACGTCCGTACTATAAACTGTATCTGTTCCTTATTTCTGATTCTTTGGGAATAAAAATAATTATACAATATTATAATGAAATATAAATGTTTTCATGTATTGGTGACCAGAGGGCCTGTTTGCAGAATATTATTAGTTGGGTATTAGATTTTCTACAGCTCACATATCACACAATATGGAACACCTCAATTCCCCCCTTGCTTTGTGGCCTCCCTGGAAAATGGGGTTGTGGGGAAAAGGAAATAATGTTGACCTGAAAACTGAACATCTCTCCAAATCCCGGTGGACTTTTATCATCTGGGTAAACGCTCGTAAAGAGGGCATGGGCAGGAGACGTGATGTCGCTTTGGGTTCCCCCAGGCTGGCCCTGGGCCATGCTTTCAGCAGCCCAAGACCTGGGCCCTCTGCCTCCTTTCAAGGCCTTCAAGCCCTCACATGTGCGAGGACCCAACTGATATAGGGGCAGAAGTTTCAAGTGCCTTGAACCTGACTGCTGGCATATAACAGACCCTCTGAGCTCTATCCCTTGACTTTAGCATTCTCCCTATGTTTTTTCCAACTCGACTCTAGAAAGTCAACATCAAATTCCACTTTACCAAACAGCAACAAAAGATACCTTACCTTCCTCATGCAGGTGCAAGGATTAACATCTTCTCCCCAGTGCCCACTGGTAGCCACAAGTGACATGTGTAAAGCAATATAAACATGACAATGCCTAAATATTTCCAGGTCTCCAGAAATTTATTCACAGATAGAGCAAAATGGACACACATTTGACTAAAGATTTAAAAAAAAAAAAAAAACCTGTTGCTAGACTCTATTTTTGCCTAAACACCTGTGTAGAAATCTGTTCAAGTGATTTTCTTCTGAAGCATTTTTCTGCCATTACTGTTTGAATCACTCATCTGTTATTTATGTCAGAGGCACTTGAAAGGTAGACCAAGATAATGATTGCTTAATTTATTTTTTTAGATAACTCAGTGTCTATAAATCACATTAGCTAATTAAGTTCCTCAGAAGGTACTTTTTAAAAAATTCAAGAACACAATTGCAACAGGTAGTAAGTGTTAATTTTGAGGAAGGAAAAAAAATTATCTTTTAGAAATAGTCTACTTTCCAAAGTTACAGTCTGATGGATCAGTATGCTCATGCAGAGCAGCATGAGGTGTGAGTTGGCCTTGGATTTGCACATGCGTATGTCCCCTTCCCCCTGCAAGCCCAGCTCCCTGAAGTCAGAAATCAGAGGTAGATTGTACTTGACAAGTCCCGTGCTGCCTGATACCAATACATACCATGTCAGCCTCAATAAATATTGATTGATGGTAGTAATTAAAAAAATTTAACTGAATTTTTACTTTGGCTGGAAATTCTTCTACAACAGCATATGCATATATGATAAGTGTGGGTTTCTAAAGAGCAGTGTCACCCTTCTGAATCACCCGTTGTGATATAATGAACCGTAAGTGATAGATCTTTCAGGTTCACTCTGGATTTCTTTCTATAAGCGGATCCATGTGGTCATGAGCTGCAGTAGAAGGGAGGCTTGGTATTTTATGTTGCATGGGTTCAGAGGGCAAGAAGTACATTTCTGGATCTCTGATCTGTCTTTAGGTAACATTACATTTCCTAAAGTCAACTGAGAAACAGAATTAAAATCAGCCATGCCGTAGGGTACAGTATGAGGGTCTTAAAAGCTGTCTGGAGGAAACAAAGTTTTCTCAGGCTTACGTTTTTAACATCTCACTAAAAATTTGTTTTAACTTAGAGATCACAAGTGTGGTTATTCAAAAGAAACCTTTCACTTGGATTTATCAGAGCTTATGTATATGTTTTCACACCAAACTGTGGAGGATGAGAGGGGACCTGTCCAATTCTGCAGGCCAAGTTCCCAAGCAGACTGCATGAGGGACCTCTCTTCATTGAGAAGGGGTTAGAATACCATTTTCCAAAATACTCTGTGAAACATTCATTCTAGACAGTGGTCTATGGAAAAGAAAAAGTTAGAGGGGCCCTTTGATCAGTTAGGTTTGGAAAATGCTACCGTCACTATTTCCTTCTTAGAGATTCATGCCCAAGTTACTATTTTAAAGGCTGTTAAATGTTCTGAGGGAATTACCACTGTGGCTCAGTGGGTTAATAACCCAACTAGTATCCATGATGATGCAGGTTCAATCCCTGGCCTTGCTCATTTGGTTAAGGATCCAGTGTTGCCACAACCTGTGACTTAGGTCATCGATGTGGCTCAGATTTGGCATTGCTGTGGCTGTGGTGTAGACTGGCAGCTGCAGATCTGATTCAACCCCTACCCGGGAACTTCCATATGCCACAGGTACAGCTATGAAAAGAAAAAAAAAGTTCTTGAGGTAAAGATGTTGAGTTAACTTTTAACCCAGGATTTGCAATAGGTATTTGGCCAAGTAACCCTTTGTTTAAGAGATTATCTTGTTCATTCGCAGCACAATTTAGAAAATGTTATATCAGTATCTTTGCTTATAGAAAGTGAGTTCTTAAAACAGTTTTATTTATTTCATCCTGAAATTTCTGTATTCTCAGGTGTTCTCTTAGATTACTTGAATGCCATTCATTTTTTCATAATATATTGCATAACACTAAGTGCCACAATTTATTATCACTTTAAACCACTTCATCTCATGCTTAGAACATAGTCTTAGGTAATCTAGATTGACATGAGACATTCTCTACTTTTGCATGTATTTGACTGCATCAGTCAAGCACGTTTCAAGCATGTTTCCTGCCATGTTTTAGTTCACTACTAAGCAGTAACCAGCGCAAGCGGTGTTTGATAATAACACGTCTGCTGTTACCTTTGTGAGAAATAAGAACAGATTAACAAACATGTTTACCATTGGGAAGCTTTTCTCTTTAATGGTACCTATCTCCAAAAACAACAGACTTATTTACAATTTAATATCATATTTAAAGAATAAATTAGTTTCCCTTTTAATAAGCTGAAAATCTGGGCTACTGGAGTCCATTTCTAGTTAGATATCATTTATCTATCTGGTTTGCATAAAATTGGCTTCTGTTTTATTGTCACTGCCTAAGAGTTACCTGGCCTAAATAATTGGCATTCCTTTTTGTCATCCAGATAAAAATCAATCATTTTTGACATGTGTCCTCCAAATATATTTATCATAATTACTTTATTGACCATAAAAATTAATTTATTGACAGTAATTTTCTGACAATAAAAATATGTTTGACAATAAGGGGAATTTAATGGCAGTGGTTGGACTTTTATATTAATTGAAAAGTAAAATTCACATGCAAATTTAGATAGACAGCTTTGCAAAAGTTTGACACCTCCCACCTACAAATCTGACCTCCTCAGGTCTGTAGTCTATGGGTTGGACCCACTGCAGTGGAGCACAGAACTGAGGACACACAAGTTATGCCAGCAGTGTTATAATATAGCCTCCCCACAGTTACTGCCTCAACACAAGCTGATTGAGACGTGAGGACATGTTTCTTCTGTCAAGACAGGCATCCCAGGAAGACCCCTTGCTTCTTTTTACTGCCATTTATCATCCCTGCCATACATCAGTGACAACCCAAACTAGCCCCATGTCAGTCAGTCCAAAGACCAGCTTCTTTGAACTTAACCACGAACTTTCAAAACATATGGTTATACCTTTGACTGGCAACACAATCGACCTGCCCTTCAGATCCTACCAGAGATTATAAACCCAAACACTCAGCTGCCTTCAGTTCCTATCAAAGCTTGGTTGTGAGACATACTGTTTATTGAAGATTGCCTGTAAGATATGATTGCCTTTGGAACATAAATCCACAAATTACTGTTCCTGGAGTGTTTTCCATGGATCAGAGTTCCTGGTAGGTTCCCTTACAAAGGAAACACACACACATGTGTATATGTCCATGTATATACACACATATTTCTGTGATCACATTGTCCATCGGAGTCATGTCTTATAAGAAATATATGTATTTATTCTCTGGCTGCCACAGTCTGTTTTCAGTATAGCAGCCAGAATGACACATTCTTAACTGTTAGCCAGGTAATATGAATTCTGTGCTCAAAGCCCTATGATGACTCCCTGCTCCAAGCCGAGTAGAAGTTTAAGAATTTAAAATGGCCTTCAGGGCCCCGTGTGACTGGCCCTCCACACAGTGTCTCCGACTCTCTGCTCTGTGATTTCCTATTCCCTCTGTTTCAGCCACTTTAACCTTCATTCTTTTTTTTTTTTTTTTTGTCTTTTTAGGGCTGCCCCCACGGCATATGGGGGTTCCTGGGCTAGGGGTCGAATCAGAGCTGTTGCCACCGGCCTACGCCACAGCCACAACAACGCTGGATCCAAGCTGCATCTGCAACCTACACCACAGTTCACAGCAACACGGGATCCCTAACCCACTGAACAAGGCCAGGGATCGAACCTGCGTCCTCATGGATACTAGTCAGATTCGTTTCCACTGAGCCACAGTGGGAACTCTCTTAACCTTCATTCTTTACCTTGAACAAATCAGGCTTGTTCCCCTCTTACCTTTTGTAAAGGCTGTTTTTCCCTTGGAAACCCATTCCCCTTATTTCAGCATTGTAGACGTCCTCACCTTTTGCAAATCTTTGTTCAGATGTCATTTTTTCCAGTGATTCCTTCCCAAAGCCCTACTTGAAACTTCTCCTTGCTCCCCTGCTGGCACTCCTGCTTGCCCTTACCCTGCTGTATTGTCCTATCCTTTTATATAGTACTTGTCACCTTCTGAACCACTATAGAATTTGCTTAATTACCTGGCCCGTTGTTTATTGTCCGTCTCCCTTTACTAGAATGTAAGATGCTGTGATCTCTGTCTGTTTTATTTGTTGACTCTCACCAGGGCTAAGAAAAATGCCTGGCTCGTGGTAAGCAGTCAGTAAATAACTGCCAAAGGAATCAATGAAGGAAAGTTTATTGTGGGGCCATTAATGCAACATAACATTATGTGCAGCTGCTTGAGAACTTATAGGGAAAATTCCCCTCAACTTTCTTTTTAATCCATGGCGGTGCCCACTCCCAAATTAGGGACCAACTTGAGTCTAGGTTAAGGGAAAAAGGAAGATTAAAAAGTAGTAAATTCCCCACCAGTTTAGTGTGATTTCAAATTCTGGTCTTCCCCAATATGCAGGATGCTTCCTGGAGTCCTCAGATAACTGCCTCACACCCACAGTGAAAAAGACACTTGGAAGAGTGCTTATTCCATCCCACCTAAGCCAGACTCTCTCAGTATGCCTCTTCCTCCCTTCACCTCATTAAGGTCTTAACCTTTATTTGAACTTAACTTTAGTTCAAAATTTGCTCTCAAATATATATAATCCCTAAAAAATAAACTTGTGTAGAAGGATGAGCAAATTTATTAAAATTGTTTAGAATAGTTTATTTGCAGCTGATTTTTTTGTTGTTGTTCTTGTTTTATGGAGACATTGTGCTTCTTGATGAAATGTGGCAGATCTGACCTTTTATATTTTCCTCTATGGTTTTATATTTTATTTTATAAAACCCATCAATTTTTATTGGTCTGAGGTTCAGTGTGTGTATTGCTTCTGAATTATCCTACTTTATTTGACCATAGTGTATGGAAAACATAAAACCACATGTAATTATGATTGTTAACAATCAAATAGTTAATCATAAAAACTCCCTGCTTGAATGAAGTTTTCCCCTGTGTTGTTTTACAAACATAAATTAGAAAAGTCTTTTATTGTTCTTATTTGTAAATTTTCCATAAAGCAGTAGAAGGGGATCAGTGCTTAAATGATTTTTTCAATAGTGAACCGCAACCAATTTCCACAGCTGCTTTTAATTTTATGGGATATTCCTTCAGGACATAAAAATTATCAATGCTGCTTCAGTTTGATTTTTTTTTTTTCTGGTAACATTGGCTTATAAAGATCTCAAGTTTGTCTTTTGAGGGCCACACCCGTGGCATATGGAGGTTCCCAGGCTAGGGGTCAAATCAGAACTGTAGCTACAAGCCTACACCATAGCCACAGAAACGCCAGATCCAAACCACATCTGCAGTCCACACCACAGCTCATGGCAACACCAGATCCTTAACCCACTGAGCAAGGCCAGGGATCCAACCCCCAACCTCATGGTTACTGGTCCTAGGTTCGTAAACCACTGAGCCACAACCGGGAACTCCCAGATCTCAAGTTCTTTAGCAAATAAATATTTAAATTAAGTGTTTCTTTGTAGAAGTGTTTTTTGTTTGTTTGTTTTTTGTTTTTTAATGGCTGCACCCTTGGCATATGGACTTTCCCAGGCCAAGGATTGCATCTGAGCTGCAACTGTGATTGATGCCGCAGCACCAGCAATGCCAGATCCTTTAACCCGCTGCACTGTCACCAGTGATCAAACCCATACCTCTTCAGTGGCCCAAGCTGCTGCAGTCAGATTCTTAACCCACTGCACCACAGCAGGAACTCCTCAGTGGAAATACATCCACATTATTTTAACCCTGAATTTTACTTATAACAAAGAGTTAAAGATCATCAAAGAATGATGATCATCTTTCAAAATTATAAAGATCATCTCAAAGAATGTCCAGTATAATATGTCCAATATATATATTAACATGCTCTTCCTCTGTAAATTAGCATTTACAGCATGAAACAATAATTGGCAAATTAATAGTGTCTGTTACTGTTCATAATATTAGTGTGAATATATATGTATCATTTGCCAAAAACTTTGTGTGGATTGCAATTTAAAGTATATGAAAATATTGATTGAATTAGATTCCATCTATGTGAATCAAAAAGGAAATACAAGATCCTTTTATTATTCTGGAAATATGAATAGCCAAAGCAGTATTGGAAGTGTAATGATTTAACACAAAGAAATGGGTTAAATTAGGCTTGTAAATGAACTAAAAGTATGAATGTAAGTCAGACATTTTGTCTTACCCGGATATAGATTTTACTTGGTGTCTGCTGATTATTCTAGGTTATTGTCCAGTTTGGGGTGAAGTTACTGTACATTCTTTCTGGAATGGGTGCTTCTTACTAACTGTTTCATATCAGAAGACTGATACAGGTCTGAAGAGACCAGCAGCAGAGGGACTGAACGATATCCAGGGTTTAAGAGTTAAGGGCCACCTATGGTCAGGAAGGATTACCAACTAAGTGAGAGAAAATAAGAACTCTAAACCCAGGGAGGAAAGCAAGTTTCAGAATACAGAGATCAGCTCAAAAAAAAAAAGATTAATAGAGAATGTATGGAAGGCCGCTTCTGAGCCCCGGGTCATGGCAGAGAACCATGAAGCCAAGCCCGGGGCCATAAGGTACAGAAAACATTTAGCAACAGAGTCAAGAAATTAAGCCTTAATTCTATTCTGTACATTTCATCAACCAAAGCATCTTTGTTTATTTGCTTTTTCAAATGAAATGGGAACCATTTCTTGAGTCAGTTGAAAATGAAAAACCTGTAAGTAGCTAGAATACATGCGTACAGAGGTGGGTAGTCAAGAAGTTGCCAACTGTGACATTTGAATGTATTTAGTTTTCATTATAGAACTAAGATTTACTTCTATATTAGAATTTTTCTATTTTAGCTGCCACTGAATGCAAACTTGATTTTTGTGGGGAATCTAATACCATATTGCGTTTGAACTAACCCATAACTGTCTTCACATTTTGCTTCATTTGGAAGAGTCTACTTTCTATTAAATTTTATATTTCATTCTTAGCCCTATTATATAATTAAGAATAGTAGAAGTATCAAGAAAATTCACTATATAATCTCATGAGACCCTTATTGGCTTTCCCATCGACTTTTCCAGTTTCTCTACAGAAATTGTTTCTATCGATATTTTAATTTCATGTGAGCCAAATGACAGGAAGTAAAGAGATTTCAGCAGATGGTTGCCACAAACTGCACACTACATCTCAGAATTGGTCTACAGAACTCTGCAGCTTGGCAGTGTATAGTGGATCATTTTACTGCCTGTTAATGCCAAAAGAAATCTGGCAGAAATGTGTGTGTTTTTCCATTTAATTTATTCTCTGACTTTATTAAGAGCTACCAGACTTGGTTTACTTGTGTCTCATGTATCCATAAAATTTAAATTCAAGAAGTTCCACAAGTCAATATTTCCTATTTGCATAACTGAAATTTCATGATATCTCAGGTTAATAAAGAAATTACTGACAGCTTTAAATGTATCTTTAAAGATTCTTTTTGCTGGAGAGACAAGATGGTGGAGTAGAAGGATTTGAGCTCACCTCCTCTCACAAAAGCACCAAAATCGCAATTAATTGCTGAACAACCATTGACAAACTGGAAACTACCATAAAAAGATATCCTACAGGCAAAGATAAAGAAGAAGCCGCGAGGAGATGGTAGGAGGGGCACTTTCATGATAAGCAACCCCATACCCACCAGTTGGGCGGCACACAGACTGGGAAATAACTATATGGCAGAGGCTCTCCCACAGGAGTGAGAATTCTGAGCTCCACCTCAGGTTCCTCATCTGGGGGTCTGGCATTGAGAGGAGTATTTGGTGTCAAAGACCAGAGGGGCTTGATTGTGGGAGCTCCAAGACACCCCACCCTTGGAAAAACACACAAGGTTTCACATGCACTGGGTCCCCAGACATACTAGGACTCCATAAGAATCTGTGCCAGACCTATCTGTGAGTCTTGCAGGGTCACCTGGAGAGGAAAGGGTCAGCTGAATCTATGTGTAGGGGCAAGACAATGGAGGCAGAGATCCCCAGGAATATTCATCCCCATGAACTCCCCCAAAGGATGCCATTTTGGAAAAATCTGGCCCCACCCAACAGCATGCCAACACTGCTGAGATGCCCTAGGCCAAGCAACAACAGGGTAGGAACACAGCCTTACCCATCAGCAAACAGGCTGCCTAAAGTCCTCCCAGGCACACAGCTGCCTCTAATCACACACAACAACATGGCCCCACCCACCAGAGGGACAAGACTTCTCCACCCATCAGTGGTCAGGTACCAATCCCTCCCATCAGGATGCCTGAGAAAGCCCCCAGTTCAACTTCAGCCACCAGGGGCAGACACCAGAAGCAAGGGAGGCTACAAACCTGCAGCCTGCAAAAAGGAGACCACAAAAACAGAAAGCTAGACAAAATGAAATGGCAGAGAAAGAAGCTCCAGACAGAGGAACAAGACAAAATCCTGGAAGAACAACTAAGTGAAGTGGAGACAAGCAACCTACATGAAAAAAAAAAAAAAAAAAAAAAGACTCTAAAAGTAAGGATACTACGGATGATCCAAGATCTTGGGACAAAAATAAGAAGGCAAAGATCAAGACATTACAGGAAATGTAACAAAGAAATAGAAGATTTAGAGAACAAATTGAGATGAACAATACAATAACTGAAAAGAAAAATACATTAGAAGGAATCAATAGCAGAATACAGAAGGCAGAAAAATGAATAAGTGAGCTGGAAGACAGACTGATAGAAATCACTGCATGGGACAGAATAAAGGAAAAAGAATGAAAAGGAATGAGGGCAGTCTAAAAGTCTGGGACAATGTTAAACACACCAACAATCACATTATAGGGGTTCCAGAAGGAGAAGAGAGAGGGAAAGGGCCAGAGAAGCTAATTGAAGAGATGATAGCCAAAAACTTCTCTAACATGGGAAAGGAATCACTCTCTCAAATCCAGGAAGCACAATGAGTCGCATATATAATAAACCCAAGAAGGAACACCCCAAGACACATATTAATCAAACTGACCAAAATTAAAGACAAAAGTATTGAAAACAGCTAAAGTAAGGCAAGAAATAACATACAAAGGAACCCTGAAAGTGTTATAAGTTGATTTTTTTTAAGCAAAAATTCTGCAAGCTGGAAGGGAGTGGCATGATATACTTAAAGTGATGAAAGGAAAAAACCTCCAACATAGAATACTCTGCCCAGCAAGGCTCTTATTCCAATTTGAAAGAGAAATCAAAAGCTTTACAGACACATAAAAGCTAAGAGAATGCAGTACACCAAATCAGCTTTACAACAAATGCTAAAGAAACTTCTTTAGGTGGAAAAGAAAGGACCACAACTAGAAACAATAAAATCAAAAGGAGTTCCCATCATGGCTCAGCACTAATAAACCCAACTAGTATCCGTGAGGATGCAGGTTCAATCCCTGGCCTTGCTCAGAGGGTTATGATCCAGCATTGCCATTAGCTTCGGTGTAAGTTACAAAAGCAGCTCGGATCCCATGTTGCTGTGGCTGTGGTGTAGGCTGCCAGCTACAGCTCCCATTCAACCCCTAGCTTGGGAACTTCCATATGTCACGGGTAAGGCCCTAAAAAGACAAAGCAAAAACCAGCAATTGTGAGAAAAGGAGAGTACAAATGCAGGATATTGAAAATTCACTTGAAATTTAGAGACCAGAAACTTAAAACAGTTTTGTATATATATTGACTCCTATATCAAAACCTCAAGGTAATTGCAAAACAAAAATCTACAGTAGATAGACACACATATTAGAAGAAGCCATCCAAACATAGCACAAAAGAAAGTCATCAAACCACAAAAGGCAATGTGGTGAGATCTAGGAATGGGGGTGTGATCTTTATACAGCTGTTTGAAATCTTCTGTATTAGTCAATGTTTTGTTGGAATAAACCAAACTTTAAAGTCACAAATGAATGAGGTTACATCTAGATGGCTTACAGACAACGGCACATGAAAAGCGTGGCCAGGAGGCCTTCTCTAAAAGTGTGGGCATTTTTAAAGCACCAAATAGGAACCTAATTGTTCGAAGCAGCATTGGTGAGGATGGAGGAAATTTACTTCTCTTTGTGATTCTGACAGTTGCAAGATGCACAGAAGTAGTCTATACTAACTGGATTGCAGAGAAGGGAGGGTCAGTTCCAGTTAAGAAAATGGAAATTGTGTCCAAGAGACTACAGGGTATTTTGTTCTGTTGTGGTTTTTGTCCTACATGGAATGGGAATGTAGATAATAGAGCAAAATGGTTTAGGTGTGAACACAGAAGCCAGAGGCTGGATCAGAGACAAGAATCATGAAAAACATAAGGAATGAGGGTGGGTTAGAATAATAATGATGATGGTGAAAATATTAACAGCCCCTGAAATCTTGATATGTGTAAGGTGCTTAATTCAGACTTCACAACAATCAGATGATATGTTGTTTTAAACTGAGACCAGAGAGTTTGAGAAGCTATGGTTCATGGCTGACTTGTGAAGAATCCTGGAAGATTTGTGGAGTTGCAGCAAAGACAGAGGGGTCTGTGGATCACTGTAAGCTTCTGTTTTGTTGTTTTTGTGTAGGAAGAGGGTGGGAAGGGGTTGCTGAAGTGCTGTGGTTCTCTGAGTGCTACCTCTGCCTCCAATAACGGCTGGAGTGCTGTGCAGCCCAGAAAATCAACAGAAGGCATGCTTGGGGAAGGTGTGGGAGAGGTGTGGGAGGTGACTGGACACCGAGGCCACGACTCTGTCCTGCAAAATCAACCAAGTGGAAGACACAAGCTCTTTTTTTTTTTACTTATTTATTTATTTATTTATTTTTTTTAGGGCCACAACTGCAGCATATGGAGGTTCCCAAGCTAGGGGTTGAATCAGGCTACAGCTGCTGGCCTATGCCACAGCCACAGCAACACCAGATCCAAGCCACATCTGCAACCTACACCACAGCTCACAGCAACACCAGATCCTTAACCCACTGAGCGAGGCCAGGGATTGAACCTGCAACCTCATGGTTCCTAGTCGGATTTGTTTCCACTGCGCCATGATGGGAACTCCAAGAGACAAGATCTTTTGATTCCAGTTTGGTCAGTGAGTCCTATATTTAGCAGTTCACATCCTTTGATGCCCTCTAAAAGTACTAGTTAGTGTTACACAGCCAAAGTTATTAATGTAGATTCATGAGAATCAGAGTTGCCTATACTGGAATTATTACATATACTGTGTGCTATGCTTTGGACATAAATCAGAGCACGTTAAGAGCACGAATTCTCAACTGTGTGCCTTCACACCCTTGCTCCTTTTCTTCCTAGTCATGACTATGGATGAAGTTAAGTGTTCCGGACTGCAGCTTCATCCTCTGTAAATTGAAGATCATTTTTAGTGCTGACCTCACAGGATCTTTCTGAGCATTTAGTAGGCGATGGGCGTGTAAGAGTACACAGTAAATACTAGTGATTATTATTTGCATTATTACCTATATTTCTATTTATACAATAAATGCACACACACACACACACTCCCCTGTGGGCTGAGCTGTCAAATTAAAACCAAAAGAGCTCACTGAAAGCAGTGCCAGAACTTGGCAGGTACTTCTGGAAACAGGGACCACTGAAGCGTTTCCCACTGTCATGCCTGGTGGCACCTTCCATAAATGCTTGTGAAGCCTCCTTTTGCCAGAATAATTCTCTGTTACTATTTGACCGACCTTGATTTTGTGGGGGCTTTGTCCTAATGTGTTGTTTATGCACCAAGGTGTTTGCATTGACATCTGTTTCCTTTCCTGGTCCATTTTTTTCTGTCTAGAAACTTGTTGTAGGTCTTCTTTTTTTTGGGGGGGGGGATGCTTTTCAGGGCTGTACCCACAGCATATGGAGGTTCCCAGGCTAGGGGTCCAATCAGAGCTACAGCTGCTTGCCTATACCACAGCCACAGCAACACCTGATCCGAGCCACGTCTGCCACCTACACCATAGCTCACGTCAATGCCAGATCCTTAACCCACTGAGCGAGGCCAGGGATCCAACCTGCAACTTCATGGTTCCTAGTCGGATTCATTTCCGCTGCACCACAAGGGGAACTCCTGTTGTAGGTCTTCTTAAGTTAGTTACTCGCAGCTTTCTTTCCTCTTGCCAGCTGCCAAGGAAACTGTGGTATCTGGTTTGGGTTTTATTGGCTTGTGGCCCATGCCCTTTCCCTCGCTCTTTCTGAGTCAGCCTTTGCACTTGCTTTGTGTCCACCTGCACACGTATCTTCTAAGAAGGCAGGGAGGTCATGGCACTACAGATAGCCAACAGTATCTGCCATTTGTTTTGGTTTCTAGAGCATAGGTGGGTCATATGTTTTTTGTTTTCCTGTAGAAGAATGGATTTCATGAACACAAAAAGCACTTCCTTTTTAAGAATTTATGGCCAAGAGCAGTACCTAAACGTTGTAGTAGCCTGTTCTTTCTGTTGGTGGCTGGAGGGCATCACTGTCATTAGATGTGAAAGCAGCTATGTCAGAAAGCTAGCAAAATTAAGTGAAATTCTGCTCTTTCTGTCAAAGCTGAGCAGCCATAACAAGAGCTCTACTCAGATGTTTTAAAAAATCATACTGATATTCTCAAATTTCAGTGGATCTTTTTCAGTTTAAATGATTCTCTACATATTATTTCATGTATAAAGGGGGGATGGGGACAATTGCAAAAATACTTGCATCCCAACTTTTACTTTTCTAATGCTTATCAATGTGTATACCAAGGATTTACTTTAAAAAAAAAAAAACTCACAAAATTGTTTGACAAGTCCCATTGGAATAGTAAAATTAAGAATATATGGAGTCTGAATAGTATCATTTAAGCCAAGATTTCCTCATCTTTACAACAGAAATGATGTGTAGCAGGAACTAACATAGTGTTGCAGGTCAATTATATTTATAAGGAAGCAAACACATAGACTCAGAAGAAGAGAGGAGGGGATGGGAGGAGGAAAATTGGGGGAAGGTGGTCAAAAGGTACAAACTTCCAGGGATGTCAGGTTCAACATGATAAATGTAATTAACTCTGCTGTGTGTTATATATGAAAGTTGTCAGTGGGGGAAGGCTAGAGGAGATGAGACTTTTCATCACAAGGAAAAAAACATCTTTTTCTATTTCTTTAATATTTTATCTATATGAGATGATAAATGTTTAATAAACTTACTCTGGTAAACATTTCATGTAAGTCAAATTTTGTGGTACACCTTAAACTTATTACAATGCTGTATGTCAATTATGCCTTAATAAAACTGAAAGAAAAAAGAAAACAAAACCAGAAATGATAATAGCTTTCCTCCCTCTCACTGGGCCAGTGTGAGTCTCCAGTTGTGTAATATATATGAAAATGGTTTGAAACTCTTAGATAAATGTAAGATTTCATATTTAGTGAAATATATAGCCGATTTAGAAAATTTTGTAATTTATAATACCAGATATGAGTAGGTTTTATAAAACTTTGAGTCAGTGTCATTTTAAAAAATTAATTAATTTTGGGGGGCTGCACCTGTGGTATAGGAAAGTTCCCAGGCTAGGGGTCAAATTGGAGCTGCAACTGCCAGCCTACACCACAGCCATAGCAACACAGGATATGAGCTTTATCTGCAACCTACACCACAGCTCATGCCATCACCAGATCTCCAACCCACTGAGCAAGGCCAGGGATTGAACCTGCATCCTCATGAATGTTAGTTGAATTCCTGTCCTCTGTGCCACAGTGGGAACTCCCTTAATTTATTTTATATTGAAGTAATGTTGGTTTATAACATTATATGTGTTTCATGTGTACAACATTGTATTTTTACTTCTGCATATACAACAGTGTGCTCATCACTAAAAATTTATTCTCCACCCGTCACCATACAGTTGACCACTTTACCCATTTTGTTGTCCCCCCTTCCCCTACCACTACTGCTTTGTTTTCTACATATTTGTTTTGTTTTAGTTTTATTCATTTGTTTAGTTTTTTTTATTTTCATTGTTTGCTTCTTATAGTCCACATATGAGTGAAATCACATGGTATTTGTCTTTTTCATTTCGATTTCTTTCATTTAGCATAATACCGTCCATGTTGTAGCAAATGGAAGATTTCATCTTTTTAATGACTAAGTGGTATTCCATTATATATAGCACATCTTAAAGTCTCCACACAAAAAAATATTAGAACTAATAAATGATTTCAGAAAGGTAACCAGATATAAGATTAATATATAGAAATCTGTTGCATTTCTTTACACTAATAATGAAGAATCAGAAAAAAAAATGAAAAAAATTCCCATTTAAAATTGACAGAACATTGCAAATCAACTATAGTAAAAAATTTTTTAATAAAATTGTATCAAAAATAAAATGAATTACCTCTAATTAAACTTAACCAAGGAACTGAAAAACCTGTACATTAAAACTATAAAACATTGATAATGGAAATTGAAGATGATTCAAAGAAATGGAAAGATACCCCATGCTCTTGGATTGAAAGAAAAAACATTGTTAAAAATGGTCATACTACTTAAAGCAGTGTGCAGATTTAATACAGTCTTTATCAAAATACACATAATATTTTTCACAGATCTAAAACAAATCCTAAAATTTATATGGAACCACAAAATACTTAGAATTGCCAAAGCAATCCTGAGGAAAAAGAATAAAGCTATAGGCATAAACCTTCCAGACTTCAGCATATACTACAAAGCTACTGTAAACAAAATAACATCATACTGACACAGAAACAGACATAGAGCTCAATGGAACAGAATACAGAGCCCAGAAATAAACTCACACACCTAATGTCAAACAATGCATGAAAAAGTGGCTAAGAATATACAATAAAGAAAAGACAGTGTCTTCAACAAGTGGTATTGGGAAAGCTGGACAGCTGTATGTAAATCAATGAAATTAGAACACTCCCTCACAGTATATACAAAAATAAAAGCTTTAAAGACCTAGATATAGGGCATGGCACCATAAAACTCCTAGAAAAGAACATAGACAACATTCTCTGACATAAATTGTAGCAGTATTTTCTTCCATCAGTCTCCCCAGGCAATAGGTATAAAGGAAAAAATTAGTAAATAGAACCTAATGAAACTAAAAAGCTTTTTCACAGCAAAGAAAACCATCAACAAGACAATAGGACAACATCTGGAATAGGAGAAAATGTTTGCAAATGATGCAACAGACAAGGGGTTAGTATCCTAAATATACAGGAGTTCCCATCGTGGCTCAATGGAAACAAATTTGACTAGTATCCATGAGGACACAGGTTTAATCCCTGGCCCCACTCAGTGAGTTAAGGATCCGGCATTGCCATGAGCTGTGGTGTAGGTCACAGACGTGGCTTGGACCTGGCGTTGCTATGGCTGAGGCATAGGCTGGCTGCTACAGCTCCAATTTGACCCCTGGCTTGGGAACCTCCATATGCTACATGTGCAGCCCTAAAAAGAT
Source organism: Sus scrofa (assembly GCF_054392235.1). Taxonomy (NCBI): domain Eukaryota; kingdom Metazoa; phylum Chordata; class Mammalia; order Artiodactyla; family Suidae; genus Sus; species Sus scrofa. The sequence goes on along the minus strand of NC_139389.1, from coordinate 36,149,999 downwards.
CGAAAAAGTAAAATGAATTTTTTTAAAAAAATTTAAAAAATACAAATAGCTCATATAATGCAATACTAAAATAAATAAATGGGCAGAAGACCTAAATAGACATCTTTCCAAAGACAACTTATAGATGGCCAACAGGCAGATGAAAAGATGCTCAACATGTCTAATTATTAGAGAAATGCAAGACACAATGAGTTATCACCTCACACTGGTCATAATGGCCATCACCAAAATACCTACAAATAATAAATTCTAGAGAGGGCATGAGGAAAAGGAACCCTCCTACAATTTTGGGAATGTGTACTAGTATGGCCATAATGGAAAATAGCATGGAGGTTCCTTAAAAACTTAAAATAGAGCCACTGTATAATCCAGAAATCCCACTCTTGGGCATATATCTGGAGAAGAGGAAAACTAATTTGAGAAAATACACCCCCAACTGTTCACTGCAGCACTATTTACGATAGCCAAGACATGGAATCAACCCTAACGTTAATAGAGGAATGGATAAAGAAAGTGAGGCACACATACACAAAGGAATATTAGCCGTAAAAAGAATGAAAAAATGCCATTTGCAGTGACCCTGATGGACCTAGAGAATATTATACTAAGTGAAGTAAGTCACACAGAAAAAGATAAATATCATCTGATAGCACTTATATGTGGAATCTAATAAAAAAATGAATCTGTATGCAAAACAGAAACAGACTGAGATATAGAAAACAAACTTATGGTTATCAAAGGGAAGATGGAGGAAGGGAAGGACAAATGAGGATTATGGGATTAACAGATATACATTACTGTACAGCAAATAGGTGAGCAATGTTTTACTGTTTAGTACAGGGAATTATATTCAGTATCTTGTAACAGCCTCTAATGGAATATAATCTGAAAAAAGTTAACTGAATCTGCTGTACACCTGTAACCAACACAATATTGTAAATCAACTGTAGTTCGATTTTTAAAAAAATAGGCAGAGGAGATGAATAGATATTTTTTCAAAGAAAACATGCAGATGGCCGACAGGTACATGAAAGCATATTCAGTGTCACTAATTATTAGGGAAATGCAAATCAAAAGTGATATCAGGATGGCTATTATCAAAAGGTCAAATAACAAGTGTTGTCGAAGACGTGGAGGAAAAGGAACTCTCATAACGTTGTTGGGAATGTATTGCTGCAGCAATTGTTCCCTAATGGAAAATAGTATCATTAGTATATTCACATTTTCCACAAATACAGCGAAAGAAATGACGTCTGAAGTATATATTCAGAGTAAACATGATAACTGCATTGCTGCAACACAGCTCCCCTGAACTGTGTGTGAATGGAGGAGGCGGCAGGATATCCACACAGGTGTTTTGAGTTGAAATGTGGCAAAATGATTAGCAGCAAGGCTAAATTATTTGATGTATATATATTTTTTGTTTTTGTTTTATTTTATTAGTGGCCATTATAAGTCATGGCAACAATTTGGAAACACATGTAATCTACTTGCAATAGTGGGCTGTGGTGAACATTATATAATCCTCATAGTTCTGTTTCAGGTATTTATTGGTAATTTACTTGGTTTAAGGATAAGTGTATAGTGTAAGGGAGATGGATGTTTGCCATGGGTTAGTCAATGAATCTGTAAAAAAGATGTTGAAATGGTAATTATTAATTTTGCATTTAGGTCCATACACTCAATGCATAGTCTTGAAAGTCCATATTGAGATATTTTTTTTAAAAAATCATAGAAAAAGATGAGATAGAAATTCAAAAACATTTTATAAGTCCTGTCTTCAGCCATTGTCCCCAAAGCCATTGTCCCTCATCAGGTCAACCTTATTGTGCTTCTGACTTGTGTAGCCAAGTTTGTCTTTGCAGCACAAGGTTTTTAACTGAAAAGCTCTCGTAGTCAAAGCTTCAGTTAGTTAAAGACATCACTCAAAAGTGAAAAAGTGGAACAGAGTGCTCTGCTATATATTCTTATGGTCAGTTGTTAATAAAAATGACCTGGACAATGTTTATAAAGTCTTATGAATTTTGCCTTAGTCATAATTATCAAACATATAGTATCATTGATGGCAGCCACGTGTACTGTTATACTATAATTATACTGTTAGACTATAGCTTTGAATGCGCTCTCCAATGCAGTATGTCAGGTATAATTACAGAATTCTTGTAAACAGATTTGGTCTAAGGAGTGGTTTTCTGTGTAGAGATAATGTTTTACTTTAGTAAGATATTTGAACTGAAAACACTATAATTATAGAACCTCTGTAAATGTATTTTTAACTTCTCTGATGGTATGCCAAAAAAAATACTCCTCAACAAGAGAGTAAAGAATTACTTATTTAGATAGCGATGTCATAAACACCTTTATTTGCTTAGGATTAACTTCTGCATTTTAAACATGGGTGTAGATAGCTCCGTCGAGGACACTTTATAGCCACTAACCTAAGATCACTGCATCCCATAAAAGGATTCAGTAATTTACACTGTGCCCGGATGATCTGATTCCCGTCTTTGAATGTCTTTAAAATATCTTGGAGTTCTCACTGTGGCTCAGCAATAACAAACCCAACTAGTATCCATGAAGACGCAGGTTTGATTCCTGGCCTTACTCAATGGGTTAAGGATCTGGTGTTGCTGTGGCATAGGTCATAGACATGGCTTGGATCTGGGTCAGATTTGGCGTGGCTGTGGCATAGGCCGGCAGCTACAGCTTCAGTTCAACCCCTAGCTTGGGAATCTCCATATGTTTCAGGTGCAGCCCTAAAAAGATAAAAAAATAAAAAATGAAATGAAATATCTTCCTTTCAGACTAATAAAGTGAACGATCTGGATGAATGGGCATGGCAGGATGTCGTATTCTTGACCATTGTGTTAAGAAGCAAGCTCTCGGAGTTCCTGTCGTGGCACAGTGGTTAATGAATCCATCTAGGAACCATGAGGTTGAAGGTTCGATCCCTGGCCTTGCTCAGTGGGTTAAGGTTCTGGCGTTGCCGTGAGCTGTGGTGTAGGTTGCAGATGCGTCTCCGATCGGATCCCGCGTTGCTGTGGCTCTGGCGTAGGCTGGCAGCTATAGCTCCGATTAGACCCCTGGCCTGGGAACCTCCATGTGCTGCGGGAGCGGCCCAAGAAATGGCAAAAAGACAAAAAAAAAAAAGAAGCAAGTTCTCCAACACCTTCTTAAGAAATGCTTGCTATGAAAAGAAAAATACAGCAATACCAGACTATACCAAGTAAAATGCTAGTGCAGAAAAAAAGTAATTTTTAAAAGCTAAAATGTGGTCTTTTGCATTTCAATTAGAAATGATTAGTAGACTGATAACTATAAATTATCTAGTCACTCCTTCATCCCCCTCCCCCAATATTTTGAAGTTCCTTTTTTTTTTTTTTTTTTTTTTTTTTTTTTTTTTTTTTTTTTTGCCATGCGCATGCCATGCAGAGTTTCCCAGGCCAGGGATTAAACATGTGCCACAGAATGGACAATGCCAGATGCTTAACCCACTAGGCTACCAGGGAACTCGTGGAAATTCTCTTTTAAGTCACTCCAAAGCCTTCTTCTCCAAAAGGTTTTACTCTCTGTTTTCACAAGGAGCCATTCATCAATTTCAAGTCTACTCTTTCAGGGCAGCAAAGACACTTTGTCTACAGTCATTTTCTCAGTATGAAAAATCTGCCCCAAGTACAGATTCATTGATATTAAACAAAGTTTCTTTCTTACTTATTCTTGCCCATTTTTGAGTAATGCTTACTTTTTTCTACTTTGGTATAGAAGAACATAGAACAGAGCAGAAATAGCATGAATTTGAAACCAATCTCTGTGCCTCATGCTTCTTTGGGGGGAAAAAATCCAAAAGAAATGGACAGCTGACCTCTTGGTATTTTGTATGCCTGTGATATTGTTATTTCAGTCCCCCTAAAATTGTGCCCGGTAATATTAGTGAGATTTCATCATTATAAACATCACTAGAATTAATCTGAGTACATAGCATGTTTCAGCTTATTAACTATCCATAAACAATGAACTACAGCTACACAAAAACTCATATTCCTTCCCTTCTCGAAAGAGCACTATGACATTCTGCCTCACCTCGGGGAAAATCAACCTAAAGGAAACTTCACTTAAAATCCTCAAGGGATGTCTTTTCTTACACATTCTAAATCTTGCAAAGACAAATGGTCCTACCCCAGAGATGGCAGTAAACCAAAAGCTGAACTAAATAAAGATGAGACAGTTTCGTAGAGAATATGCACTTTCTTGACACTCAGTGTGAAGTATATTAACACAGAATCCAGAATTTTATCATCATTGATTGATCAAGGAAACAGACAGTAGCACTCTCTGTACGGGAAAGAACAAAAAAAAAAAAAAAGTCTAAGATTAAAAGAGTCTTGGAACATCTGGATACTAACTTTTACTGAGCATTTGAATACTCTACTGTCTTAATTCTGTAAATTCATTTCCTAGCATCTGTTTCAGGAGAAAGTTGATGATATCAGTAGTGATTACTATACGGTCATTTACACCAGAGTAATACATTGAATTGTCAACATCAGCACTTATGGTTAAACAGCAAGCCATTCAACTCTTGAAGCTGTACTGTATCCAAAGCAAGAGAATTAAGATGCAGCAAAATAGAATTTTCACACAGAAGAGTCTTTCTGACAGTGTATCAGCTGTCATCCAGTAAGCTTGCCAAAGATAGCTACTCTCCCAGACACAAGAAGTTTCAGTCCCATAGCCACCCACCTTCATGCTGATTCTGTTAGGAGGCTTTTTTTTTTTTTTATAAGAAATAACAGCATTAACAACCACCAGGCTATTTGATTCCTTTCCGGATGCTCAGCTGTCATAGAATACCACATTTTGGTTTTGAATATTGTGCTATTAAACCTTCTGCTCATTCAAAAAAAATCTGTTTTTAATCAATTAAAATAGCTATAAGTACTATTACCATCTATTTCAGTTTTAAAACCAGAGGTAAAAAGATGGTTGATAAAACACTTTATAGACATTTTTGCATTTTAGGAAGATATCATTAAACCAGAGAAACATTTATACCTGAGAATGTAAATGAATTGTTGAGATTAGTGGTTGTTCTTTTAAAATTTAGTCTAAATAATTTTCTATAAATACACAAAAACTACTTATCATTCCTGTAAGCTACATCTATAAATAAAATTACAATGTTAGTGTAAATGGGAGTGGGTGCAGTTTGAGTTATGGAATAGAGAACTGTGTAACTGTGAGATAACACGTATGGCTTCCTAACAGACTGATCATATATTTCCTATTTAAGGCTATCCTTCATCAAGAGAAGGGCATTCCATTTGTCCATGTTTAAAAACAAAATATATAGTGCAAAATGCACACGAACATTAATCATTGGGACTTTTAGGACTAAAAGAGACAAATAAACCTCCCTTTTCTCTTCCAAGTACAAAATAGATTGAGAATCAAGTCACAGGTTAAAATACCACCACCTTTATTTAAGATACATTGTCAGCTTGAAATTTTCAGCCAAAAGAACTGTGATCTGGAGGTGGATTTCTGAATTGCATCTGGTATCTATGTCTGGTTCCTTTAATCTACCTAGTTAATTTCCCGGTACCTTTGTAAAAGGATTAGCCTGCATCATCATTATGGTCACCTCTCTCTCTCTCTCTCTCTCTCTCTCTCTCTCTAGCAGTTGGTATGTACCACTCTGCTTAAGCACACAGATAGATAAAGCATTAATGTGATTTATAAATACAGATATACTAGTTCTTTAATTATCTGCATTGTGCCATTCTGTGGCAGTTTTAGACCTTTTCTAAGTGGGAAATCATTTTTGTATAAGTGGTTATTATTATGGATCGTAAATGGATTTCGTGTATTGATGTAACCACACTGGGAATCCTTTCTTAACATTTGTTTTTCATGTTTTATGCCTGACAGTATCAATTCTTTTCATTTACACCTGACATATTTCTATTTATTTTTAAAAGTATTACATGGCTTAATTTTATATGGAAATAATAGAAAATTAAAATCAAGAAAATACATTTAAAATTAAATCTACATAAATTAGGCTTTAGGGAACCAAAAAATGGAAAGAAAGTGCTTCTAAATAAATGAAATTTTACATGCAAATATTTCTTTGTGCACTTGGGTATTCAGTTCAGTCAAAAATAAATATGTGGTATCTGGCTACAAAATATAAACAAAGCCTGTAGGAATGGAGAAGCTGACAGAGAAGGAGAAATAGTACACATTCTGCCTTCTGGCTCAGTTCAGCACATTTTTCAGTACAATAAATATTTGAACATAATCATTTCCTTGTGAAAATAATGTTGTGAAATTTTAACAAAGAATCTTCCAAATAAGGAAATCCTAGTTTTATTTTCCTGAAATTTACTCATCTTAAAAATATGGTTTTAAAGTTTTGAGATGGCTGGTGGCAATTATTTATAACTAATAAAATACTTCTATTACTACAAAAACTTTAGCAATTTTTCCTGTGTTCATTTATATTATCTATATTGTTCTATATAGGTGCTCATCTTGGGAGGACTATTTGTTTGTTAGTACACTATTATCAAAGACCTTTCTATTACCTTCTTATAATAATATCAAACATTTTTCACAGTTATCTTGAGATATAATTAACCTACCACACTGTGTAAGTTGGTGCGCAAGGTAACTATTTGACCTCTGTACATCGTGAGACGATTACCACAATAGGTTTAGTTATTGTCCACCATGTATAATCTATAATTTCACTGAACAATTTCTCTCCTTCCCACCCCCCTCCTCTCTGGAAATCACCTTTATTCTCTGCATCTATGACTCTGTTTCTGTTCAGTTACATTAGTTCATTTGTTTTGATTTTTAGATTCCACGTATGAGTGAAATCATATAGGATTTGTCTTTGACTTACTTCACTTAGCAAAATACCCTCTAGGTCCAGCCATGTTGTTGCAAATGGCAATATTTCAGTATTTTTATGGCAGAGTAGTATTTCATTATATATAGGATATATATATGGGGGGGAGAGAGAGAGATGACATATATCACCTCTCCTTTAGCCAATCATATATTGATGAGGACTTAGGCTGCTTCCATATCTTGGCTACTGTAAATAATACTGCAGTGAACATAAGAGTCCATACATCTATTTTAATTAGTTTTTTTGTTATCTTTAGTTAAATACTGAGGAATGGAATTGATAGGTTGTATATATGGTAGTTCTATTTTTAATCTTTAGAGGAACCTCCACACTGTTTTTTTGTATTGTCTGTACCATCTTACTTTCCCACCAGCAGTGAAAGAGGATTTTTTAATGTACATCCTCATCAACACTTGAATTTTTTTTCTTTTTTTCTTTAGCTGTTCTGACAGGTGAGGTGAAATTTCATTGTGGTTTTGATTTGTCTTTCCCTGATGTATAGTTGAGCATCTTTTCAGGTTTCTTCTTTGGAAAAAATGTCTATTAGATCTCCTGCCCATTTTTAATCAGATTGCTTTTTGTTAATGAGTTGTATGATTTTAATGTATTCTGGATAACAACTGCTTATTGGATGTATGATTTCCTTCTCTGTGCACAAGCTTTTTAGTTTGATTAGGCCTCAGTTTTTTTCTCTGATGTCATTGAGTTTATTGTCTATGTTTTCTCCTTGGAGTTCTATATTTTCAGGTCTTATATTCAAGTCTCTAATCCATATTGAGTTTATTTTTGTATATTGTGTAAGAGAATGACCAAATTCATTTTTTTGCATGTAGCTGTCCAGTTTTCCCAGTAGCATTTTCTGGAGAAATTTTCCTCATTGCATATTCCCACCTTCTTTGTAATATAGTAATTGTCCATGTGAGCATAGGCTTATTTCAGGGCTCTCTATTCTCCATTGATATACCTGTCTGTTTTATACCAGTACCATATTGTTTACTATAGCTTCATAGTATAGTTTGAAGTCCAGGAACCTGATTTATACCTCTAGTTTTGTTCTTTCTCAAGATTGCTTTGGTCATTTGGGAAACTTCTGTACCTCCATACAAATTTTAAAATTATTATCCCAGTTCTGTGAAACTGGTATTTTGGTATTTTGATAGAGTTGGTTTTGAATGTGTAAATTGCTTTGGGTAGTATGGGCAAATACTTTAACAATACTAATTTTCTACCCATGAACAAGGTATAAATTTCCATTTGTTTGTGTTATCTTTCTTTAATCATTTTCTTAGTTTTCATAATATAGGTCTTAAACCCTCTTGATTAAATGTATTCCTAGTTATTTTATTCTTGTTGATGCAGCTATAAATTAATAAATTTATTAATCTCTCATTCTGATAGTTTGTTATTAGTGTATATAAATGCAACAGATTGTATATTAGTTTTGCGTCATGCAAATTTACTGAATTCTTTATTAGTTCTAATGGATTTTTGGTGAAAGCTTTAGGGTCTTCCATATATAGTATCATGTCATCTGCTATAGTGATAGTTTTTTCCTTTCTGTCCAATTTTAATGACTTTTATTTCTTTTTCTTGTCTAATTTTCCCATGGCCAGTACCTCTAGTACTATGTTGAATTAAAAGCAGCAAGAGTGGACATCTTGTCTTATTCTGAATCCTAAAGAAAGAGATTTATGTTTTCACCTTTGAGTATGGTTTTAGCTGTGAGTTTGTAGTCATGGCCTTTATTTTGCTAAACATCATTGTTTGTTTCCTCTATAACCACTTTGTTGGGAGTTTTCTTTTAATCATAAATGGGGGTTGAGTTTTGTCAAATGCTTTTTTTGCATCTATTGAGATGATCATGTGATTTTTTTTATCCTTTGTTTTGTTAATGTGGTATATCATGGTTCATTCAATTCAAATGTACTCTTTAGAAAATGAATAATATTGAGGATTTAGCAGCATCGCACCAAACCATTTTACTCAGGGGAATGTGCTCGCCCTTTGTGGAATAATGTACACAAGTTATACTATGGTATTTAAAAACTTCAGATATTATACTCTTTGAATGTATCTTTTTAGGTCATAAACTATTAATCATTCATGGTTATTCTGGCAGACTCCATCCCAGTGTCTTGTGCAATAACAGCCTCTGAAGAACTCCCTGATTAGACATGTAATCTCCCTTTCTGCAGTTGCCCCTGCACTTGAACTCACCTCTTCTCTTTGCTGATCCCCATTGACTCATCCTTCTGCTACCTGGATACTTCTCAGCCATTATCTCCCTTCCCACCTTGTCCTGTTTCTATCTGAGAGCAAAACTGACAGAGGTGAGATTGGAAAAAGAAGGATAAATAAACTTTATAAACACCTCTTGATCACAATCCACTGACTTTTGTTAAATTATAGGAATGATGACTCTCAGGCAACATTTATTATTTTAGGCATAACTGTTTATATTTTTAGTAGAATATATTTTTACCTTTATAAGAAAATTATTTTATTGTTTGTGTACAATATAATTGAATTTTTGGTGATTCATATTATTATGTAAAATAGGGGGTGTTTAATTGAGATATGCAAAAGAGTTGCTCATTTGGAACAAAACGTATCAGATTATCTCTATTCATCTGAGTAGGAAAATTGCATGTTTTTAATTTTGAGTGATGTTTCTTTGATCTTTCTAGGCTTGGCATTGAAATGAAACAAAACTGTACTGAACCCTAATACTTACACTCCTCCAGGCAAATCACGAACTAAGCTGCTTAAGTTAACTCCCTCTTGTTTTTTCCTTTTTTACCTCTCTATATATTCTCATTAAACTTATAGTCACTAGTGATCTTCTTTAGGGGTTTTATGGAGTCCATTACCCTGCTAATTCATTCAGAAAGTCCACATCAGCACATGACTGTGAAGTTACTCTCTTTGGGAGTTTCCTATAAGAATTGCTGATTCAAGAATCTGGTTATTTTGCAACACTTCTTTTTTCAGTGCCTTTACAAATACAAACATCAAGTTATGGGATGTTAGATTCGAGGAAAAGAGGGCTAAGAAATCGAATAATCCTGACCTTTATTTGATGAATGAGAAGACCAGAAAATTCAAAGAAATGACATGCTTAAATTCATGTAAAAAGTTAATACAAACAACAGCTTCCGGTACCAGTTATGAAGATACTATATATTTATTTATAGTAAATGTAGATTAATCTGTTTAAATATTGGTTAATGGACAGCTATATGCTTTTTAGCTTGTTAGTTTTCCACTGGTCATTGAATTTGGATTCACAGTATCGTTTTGTTATATTTAATGATAATGTTCAGGAACTTAATAACATCATTGAGTCTTGCTAGGAGCGCCTATTGTTGTTCAGTGTAATGAACCCAACTAGTATCCATGAGGATGAGGATTCAATCCCTGGCTTCACTCAGTGGGCTAAGGATCCAGCGTTGCCGTGAGCTGTGGTATAAGTCACAAATGCAGCTCGGATCTGGCATTGCTGTGGCTATGGCATAGCCTAGCAGCCTCAGCTCCATTTCGACCCCTAGACTGAGAACTTTCATATGCCATCAGTGCGGCCCTAAAAACAAAGAAAGAGAGAAAGAGAGAAGGAAGGAAGGAAGGAAGGAAGGAAGGAAGGAAGGAAGAAAGAGAAAGAAAGAAAGAAAGAAAGAAAGAAAGAAAGAAAGAAAGAAAGAAAGAAAGAAAGAAAGAAAGAAAGAAAGAAAGGAAAGAAAGAAAGAAAGGAAGAAGGAAGGAAGAAGGTAGGAAGGAAAGAGAGAGAAAGGGAAAGGAAAGGAGAGGAAAGAAAGGAAAGGAAAGGAAAGGAAAGGAAGAAGAAAAAGAAGAAGGAGTCTTGCTAAATTATTTCATTGTGAGTAAGCGATTTTATCTTTCTTTGTAATACATTCCAAATTTCTTTTTTTTTTTCCCACTGTACAGCAAGGGGGTCAGGTTATCCTTACATGTATACATTGCAATTACAGTTTTTCCCCCACCCTTTCTTCTGTTGCAACATGAGTATCTAGACATAGTTCTCAATGCTATTCAGCAGGATCTCGTTGTAAATCTACTCTAAGTTGTGTCTGATAAGCCCAAGCTCCCGATCCCTCCCACTCCTTCCCCCTCCCATCAGGCAGCCACAAGTCTCTTCTCCAAGTCCATGATTTTCTTTTCTGAGATGTTCATTTGTGCTGGATATTAGGTTCCAGTTATAAGTGATATCATATGGTATTTGTCTTTGTCTTTCTGGCTCATTTCACTCAGTATGAGAGTCTCTAGTTCCATCCATGTTGCTGCAAATGGCATTATGTCATTCTTTTTTATGGCTGAGTAGTATTCCATTGTGTATATATACCACTTCTTCCGAATCCAATCATCTGTCGATGGACATTTGGGTTGTTTCCATGTCCTGGCTATTGTGAATAGGGCTGCAATGAACATGCGGGTGCACGTGTCTCTTTTAAGTAGAGTTTTGTCCGGATAGATGCCCAAGAGTGGGATTGCAGGGTCATATGGAAGTTCTATGTATAGATTTCTCAGGTATCTCCAAACTGTTCTCCATAGTGGCTGTACCAGTTTACATTCCCACCAGCAGTGCAGGAGGGTTCCCTTTTCTCCACAGCCCCTCCAGCACTTGTTATTTGTGGATTTATTAATGATGGCCATTCTGACTGGTGTGAGGTGGTATCTCATGGTAGTTTTGATTTGCATTTCTCTTATAATCAGCGATGTTGAGCATTTTTTCATGTGTTTGTTGGCCATCTGTATATCTTCTTTGGAGAAATGTCTATTCAGGTCTTTTGCCCATTTTTCCATTGATTGATTGGTTTTTTTGCTGTTGAGTTGTATAAGTTGCTTATATATTCTAGAGATTAAGCCCTTGTCAGTTGCATCATTTGAAACTATTTTCTCCCATTCTGTAAGTTGTCTTTTTGTTTTCTTTTGGGTTTCCTTTGCTGTGCAAAAGCTTTTCAGTTTGATGAGGTCCCATGGGTTTATTTTTGCTCTCGTTTCTATTGCTTTGGGAGACTGACCTGAGAAAATATTCATGATGTTGATGTCAGAGAGTGTTTTGCCTATGTTTTCTTCTAGGAGTTTGATGGTGTCCTGTCGTATATTTAAGTCTTTCAGCCATTTGGAGTTTATTTTGGTGCATGGTGTGAGGGTGTGTTCTAGTTTCATTGCTTTGCATGCAGCTGTCCAGGTTTCCCAGCAATGCTTGCTGAATAGACTTTCTTTTTCCCATTTGATGTTCTTGCCTCCCTTGTCAAAGATTAATTGACCATAGGTGTCAGGGTTTATTTCCGGGTTCTCTATTCTGTTCCATTGGTCTGTCTGTCTGTTTTGGTACCAGTACCACACTGTTTTGATGACTGTGGCTTTGTAGTGTTTCTTGAAGTCTGGGAGAGTTATGCCTCCTGCTTGGTTTTTGTTTCTCAGCATTGCTTTGGCCATTCTGGGTCTTTTGTGGTTCCATATAAATGTTTGGATTGTTTGTTCTAGTTCTGTGAAAAATGTCATGGGTCATTTGATAGGGATTGCATTGAATCTGTAGATTGCTTTGGGTAGGATGGCCATTTTTACAATATTGATTTTCCCAATCCAGGAACATGGAATATCTTTCCATTTCTTTACATCTTCTTTGATTTCTTTGATTAAAGTTTTATAGTTCTCGGCATATAGGTCCTTTACCTCCTTGGTCAGGTGTATTCCGAGGTATTTGATTTTGTGTGGTACAATTTTAAAAGGTATCGTATTTTTGTATTCCTTTTCTAATGTTTCATTGCTGGTATACAGAAATGCAACTGACTTCTGAATGTTAATCTTATATCCTGCTACTTTGCTGAATTTATGAATCAGTTCCAGTAGTTTTGGGGTTGAGTCCTTAGGGTTTTCTAGGTATAGTATCATGTCATCTGCATACAGTGACAGTTTGATCTCTTCTCTTCCTATATGGATGCCTTTTATTTCTTTTGTTTGTCTAATTGCTGTGGCTAAGACTTCCAAAACGATGTTGAAGAGCAGTGGTGAGAGTGGGCATCCCTGTCTTGTTCCAGATTTGAGTGAGAAGGCTTTCAGTTTTTCCCCATTGAGGATTATATTTGCTGTGGGTTTATCATAAATGGCTTTGATTATATTCAGGAATGTTCCCTCTATACCCACTTTGGCGAGGGTCTTGATCATGAATGGATGTTGAACTTTGTCAAATGCTTCTTCTGTGTCTATTGAGATGATCATATGATTTTTGACTTTTTTTTTGTTAATGTGGTGCATGATGCTGATTGATTTGCGTATGTTGAACCATCCTTGTGAGCCTGGGATGAACCCAACCTGGTTATGGTGTATAATTTTTTTGGTATGTTGTTGGATTCGGTTGGCTAAGATTTTGTTGAGAATTTTTGCGAGGGCGATCTGGCTGTGACATCTGTCACCCCATTGATCGCCAGGGTTGATTCGGCTGATCTGGCTGGCTAGGCGGGTGTCCCCTTCCTCCCTCACTGCTCCATGTGCGTCCCTCCTGAAGCTGCGCGCTCGGTCGAAGAGGATGACCATCCCCGATAGAGGAGGACCGTTCTTTGGTCAAGGGTATACGAGTAGCTGCACTCCCCTGCTAGAACCTCCAAACAAGCTCTCAGGGTCCAATTTTCTAAAATCTTTCCATGACCTCTGCATTTCCCCCCACTTCTCAGCAAGTTGAATGTGATTGATTAGGGAGGTCTTAATAACCCTCAGGTATCCAGATGGTAGAAAACAGCCTTTGGGCAGACTCATATTATATTGCTATTAACACGACTAAATGATGAAAATTAGGTACTGTAATAAAATGTTCCCTAAGCCAAATTCATGCAGATAGAAAAACTGATGTTAGCTTTTGATATTGGCCTAGAGCCATTCATGTTAAAGACAGCTATGAAGAATCATTCTGAAGAATTTACTGGAAGGTGTAACTACCAGTAAAATTTGAATCTTCTTCCAAAGTTGTTATTCTGATAATTTCTTGAAGGAAAATGACTTTACAATCACCTCAGTTGGAAAGAATGTAACATCAATAGGGTAATTTTTTTTAACATTTAAGATTAATTTTTAAACTTTCAGTACTTTTAAAAATCACAAGTACAATTGGATATTGAAAAATGATGTATAAAGCCTCCAAACCCCAATAGAAATTAAATGTTACTAGCACTAGAATTTATATCACTTTGTAAAAGTTTGCTTTAGTGAGGATGGCCAAAATACTATTACTCTATAATTTTTTTAAGGGCCTCACCCATGCCATATGGAAGTTCCCAGGCTTAGATGTCAAATTGGAGCTGCAGCTGCCAGCCACAGTCACAGCCACAGCAATGCCAGACCTGAGACACATCTGCAGTCTGTACCGCAGCACACAGCAATGTTGGATCTTTAACCCACTGAGCAGGGCCAGGGATTGAACCTGCATCCTCATGGACACCAGTTGGGTTTGTTACCACTGAGCCACAATGGGAACTCCTAGAATATTTTTTTAAAATAAAAACTCTAGATATAAACAGAAAGAGTAGTGTTGACCGATACTTAATTTTGAGTATGAACTCTTAAAACTTCAAATAATAAATCATTACCATTCACTAAGTTATAATTTGATTGGGAAAGTTGTTACACACTCAAGCACAGAACTGACACATTATTTTATTTTTTTTAATTTTTGTTTCTGGTTTTTCTGTTTTAATCTTATTTCCTGACAGAACACTCAGCTCCCCCTAGGTTTCCGGGAGAAGCCATGACGGCTCTGGGATGGGGGAGGGGGGTGGCAGCGCCACTCACGGTGTCACCCAGCGGGCTTCCCCAGGGGAGGCCCTGCAGGCAGAGCTGGGAAGCCCCAACGGGGCTAGTCGGGCCATGCTGCAGACCCCGGTCTGGGTGGGCACATTATTTTAATAAAATGATAAACTCTCAAGTTGCAATTTCTAATCTCCCATGACTCTTTTCTTTATGACTTTGCATATTAACACTTCTTCCCACTTTATTGTCTTGTTTTTTGTTTTTTGTGTTTATTTGTTTGTTTTTGTCGTTTTTAGGTCCACACCCCTGGCATATGGAGGTTCCCTGGCTAGAGATGGAATCAGAGCTGTAGCTACTGATCTGCACCACAGCCACAGCAACGTGGAATCCAAACCTCATCTGCTACCTACACCACAGCTCACGGCAATGCTGGATGCTTAACCCGCTGATCAAGGCCAGGGATTGAGCCTCAGTCCTCACAGATACTAGTCAGGTTCGTTTACCACTGAGCCGTAATGGGAACTCCTCACTTTATTTTCTGGCGATCTTGAAAACCACATAGGAGCAAAAATTGATTTCTAGTCTCATAGCATTGTGGTTGGAAAAGATGCCAGATATGATTTCAGTTTTCTTAAATTTACTGAGGCTTGATTTCTGGCCTAAGATGTGATCTATTCTGGAGAACATTCCATGTGCACTTCAGAAGAATGTATATTCTGCTGCTTTCAGATGGGGTGTAAATATCATTTAAGTTCATTTGGTCTAATGTGTCATTTAAGGCTTGTGTCTCCTTATTTATTTGTTGTCTGGATGATCTGTCCATTGGTATAAGTCGGTTGTTAAATTTCCCTACTGTTGTGTTGCTGTCAAATTCTACTTTATGGCTGTTAGCATTTGCTTAATATATTGAGGTGCTCCTATGTTGGGAGCATGTATATTTATAATTGTTATATCTTCTTGGATTGATCCTTTGATCATTATGTAGTGTCTTTCTTTGTCTCTTGTGACAGTCTTTATTTTATTCTAAAGGTCTTTTTGTCTGATAGGAGTATTGCTATTCCAGTTTTCTTTTGATTTCCTTTTGCATGGAATAACTTTTTCCATCCCCCCCACTTTTAGTCCATAGGTGTCCCTAGATCTGACATGGACTCCTTATAGTCAGCATACCTGTGGACCTTGTTTTTGTATTCATTCAGCCAGCCTGTGCTTTTTGGTTGAACCATTTAATCCATTTATGTTTAAGGTAATCATCAATATGTATGTTCTTATTGCCATTTTTCTTCATTGTTTTGGATGTGTTTTTGTAAGTCTTTTTTTCTTCCCTTCCTCTTTTGTTCTCTTCTCTTATAATTTTATGACTACCTTCAGTGTTTAGTTTGGATTGCTTTTTCTTTTTTGTGTATGTATCTATTGTAGTTTTTTGGTTTGCAATTCCCGTGAGGTTTAGATATAACATTCTGTGTATATACAAAATTGCTTTAAGTTGCTGGTCTCTTAATTTTAAACGCATTTTCCATATCTTGCATCTGTACTACAGATATGGAGTAATTGCTGGTTCCGATATCATATTTTGTGTGTGGTACAACCACTGAAAACAGCATGAAGTTTCCTTAAAAAAGTAAATATAGAGCTACCATCTGATCCAGCAATCTCACTTCTGGGCACATATCCAGAGAAAAACCACAATTCAGAAAAATGCATGCAACCCAATGTTCGTGGAACCATTGTTACAAACCAAGACATGGAAGCAACCTAAATGTCTATCAACAGAGGAATTGATAAAATGTGATAGATAGATAGATAGATACACACACACACACACACACACACACATGTAATGGACTATTACTCAGCCATAAAAAAGATGAAATAATGCCATTTGAAGTAACATGGATAGACCTGGAGATTATCATACAAAGTGAAGTCAGAGAAAGAAAGGTATCATATTATATTACTTATATATGGAATCTAATAAAAATGACACAAATGAACTTATTTACCAAACAGAAACAGTCTCACAAATGTTTGAGAATAAACTTTTGATTACCAAAGTGATAAATTAGGAGTTTGTTATTAATATATACAGACTATTTATAAAATAGGTAACCAAAAAGACCTATGCATAGCACAAGGAACTCTACTCAATATTCTCTCATAACCTATATGGGAAAAGAATTTGAAAGAAAATGAATACATGTATATTCACATATACATATGTACATATCTATCTGAATACATGTATATTCAAATATACATATATATAAATCTGAATCACTAGACACTATAAATCAGAATACACAAGACACTAGCACAAAATTATAAAGCCACTATACTCCAATAAAATAAATTTTTTTAAAAATTTAATATTTTTCTTGAATTTTTCATAAATATTAAATGCCAATATGACCGCAAACTGTATGTGTACCACATGTTCAATTAGGTCAGATTGCACTGTTTTTCAAAATAAAGAATTTTTAATATAGTGAAAAAAATAGTGGCATCACAAAGAGAATCTGATAGAAAATCAATCATCTGGCCCAATACACAAAGTGAATTTTATAATCTTTCTAAAGCTTCTTGAAATCTTTTTTTCAGTTATAAATACAGTATAGATCATAAAAGACCTTTGCCATAAAATATGGGTAGAAGTACTAGGTATGATAGAACCTAATAATGCATACATGCCCTTTCTAAATAATTGTTGTTCCTCTAGGGCAAAAATATAATGACCTACATATATAGTCCTATGTTAAATCCATGTCATATTGTAGCACCTCACTAAAATGTATATCTGTTATATGATCTTAAAATATGCTGGAAAGGATATTGTAGTATCAGATTAAATAAAACAAATGAAGTGATGGAATATTTGGACATTGTGAATAATATAAATAATTTAGATTTTTAAAATACTCATGCCTCAACGGAGTCAGAATTATAAAATAGCAAACTCATATTTCCTTTTCACTAATCTGTCTCCACATAGTAATTTTATAATTTTATCATGAAAATAATGCTTGTCATCTTTGGGAATTGGAGAGTTGTAAATAAGAAGGAGGAAAAGTAATTATTTTTCTCCAGAAATCATTCAACTTTGCTTAGCACTTTACACTAAGTAAGTTCCAGGGACTATAATTACTAAGTAGAAATTTGAATGTAGAAGCGAAAAAGTATTGCTGTGTTGTGTACTGAATTTGAATAGGCACTCAAAGTGTTAATTGATTACAACCACATTGTTTTCTTTAGGAAACATCAATTGTTCTGTGGAAATTTTAGCATTTTACATACAGTGATAAACACAAGGATATGGTTTGCGTACCCATGCAAGCAGTGATTAGAACCTAAGCATTAATACCTAGACACTAGAAAGCTCTCCAGGTATAGGGAGTGTCAAGACTGGGCAGAGTGCAGTGCAGAAAGCTCATCATTGTCGGTCTCCACATATCTAAAACAAATCCCAATAATTATTTGCATTGATAGCCTAGTTTATTTGCAGATACAGACTGTCACATGCTACAATTTTATAGCTGATTAAAAAACTCAGCTATAACTTTTAATGTAAATATCTCATCCTCGTGTTATCCCATTTATAAGCAGCAGATGCGCATTTTACAGTTTGTGCATTACAACATATTTTCATCTGTTTATTGTGAGTTGAAGCCACTTGTGGTTTTAAAGTGATAGATTATGAATGCAGTTACCCTTGGCCCATCAAATTGTTAGCATGTTAATGGGACAGACTGGGGAGTTTGGCAATCAGTTCTTAACTTTAGGTGCTTAAGGAAATTTTTCTTTTGAGATAGGAGATGAGATAATTATATTTATTTAAAAAATATGATAGTCCCAAGTTAGCTTGCAGACTTTTCTATTCTTTATAATACTCTGAGTAAAAAACATCATTTTTCTGAAGTTGTCAGTACCTAGTTGAGAATAACTCTTAAATTTTAATGAGTAAAATTGATATGATGTTTTTAATGTTTTGTAGAGCAGCTTATAATTAAAATTTTATGTTTCTTAGGGGTAAAAAAATGTTACTTGCTCATAACAATAACTCCAATATTTAGCATCTGGTAGTTATTTCATATTTTTGTAAAATAAGTCTATAAACCTGT
Organism: Sus scrofa; assembly: GCF_054392235.1. Taxonomy (NCBI): domain Eukaryota; kingdom Metazoa; phylum Chordata; class Mammalia; order Artiodactyla; family Suidae; genus Sus; species Sus scrofa. The sequence continues at coordinate 36,131,207 of NC_139389.1, read as the reverse complement.
TATGTGCCTACTTAGTGCTTTGTTTATTATCATTTATCCTCCTAAAGACTCTATAAGGTTGGCTATATTTTTATTATTTTGTTATTCTTTGTGTTGTTATTTTCTCTCAAAATTTAAGCATGTTTTCCTATTTGCCCAGCTCTGCATTGTCAAAGTCAGTAATGGAAAGTCTGTCATATCCTAAATTTTAGGCAGCTTCTCCAGAGCTACATTATATCAACTAGATACTATTTCTGGAGAAAGCACTAGATGATGAGTGTGAAGGACAATGGAGGTGACGAATGAAGTCAGAAAGCCAGACTAGTTTGAAATGCTTTCCCACCATTTTTCATTATACAGACATGAGAGATGACTTTATAAAATGATAATAAGATAAGAATCCAGGAAAATGGTCATTAGTCTGTGGTCTCTTTGTCCCTCAAGCTCTTCTTCCTGGACAATACCCTTCACTCTCCTGACTCTGACCCCACCAACTTGCTGATGACACCAAAATATCTTTCTTCAAATTCTGAGTGTCCAACTTAGACTCAGTGCCCATGCATCCTGCCTTTTACCTAGAATTTCTACGACCAAAATCCCCAATCCCTGTTTCCTCCTAAGACCCTTCAGAAGTGGCCTCTGGCCCAGGTCATCCTGGAGTTTGCTGCAGCCCTTGAGTGCACAGAGTTGGGCCTGAGCCTTTTTCTGATAGCACCAGTCTCCTGGGCTCTGCTTCCAGATTTGTTCTTCAAGCCTACTCTTGATGCTTTCCATCTTCATCGTGTTGCACAGTCACCAGCTCAGGAGAGAATTCCACACCCTCTCATGCCATTGTCTTTCTAAAGCATGTATTTCTACTTTAAAACTCTTAGAAACCCCCTTGTCTGTAACATCAGGTTCAGACTCCTAAGAATGGTACTTTCACAATCCACATTCGAAAATACCTTACCAAGCTCAGCCCCTGCTCCTCCTAAGCTTACCCACACCCATCCCACTGTCCAGCAATAATTAATGCCTCCAGCACAGTTCTTTTCTTTAAATGCATTTTCACTTTGCATTTATGTGTCCTCTTATCAAGTTGCCTCTTTTCTGTCACCAGAATCAGACCCACATGTTTCTTTCTCTACTTAACATTCCCTCGTACCTGTATCTGTAAACCCATAGTGCTTTTAGATAACACCAAAACATTTTGCAATTATTTTTATATGAAAATTTTTTCACATTTATTTATATTCCTTATATGCTATGGACCTGTCATTTCATCTAAGTGTCAGTTCTCTCATTCTTAAAATGGTAGTAATATTTCTGCCTACTTTATAGATATGTAAAAGTTGAAGATAAAATACCTGCAAAATAAAATGCCTGACACACAATGAGTGCTCAGTAAATATTCTGAGTAATATTCATGTGCTTATCTTTATTACAAATTTTATTATTCCAGGAGTTCCCGTCGTGGCGCAGTGGTTAACGAATCCGACTGGGAATCATGGGGTTGTGGGTTCGATCCCTGGACTTGCTCAGTGGGTGAGGGATCCGGCGTTGCCGTGAGCTGTGGTGTAGGTTGCAGACGCCGCTCGGATCCCACGCTGCTGTGGCTCTGGCATAGGGCCGGTGGCTACAGCTCCAATTCGACCCCTAGCCTGGGAACCTCCATATGCCGTGGGAGCGGCCCTAGAAAAAGGCAAAAAAACAAAAAAACAAACAAACAAAAAAAATGAACCTGACTGTTGTTTGAGGCACCATTTTCTGAAAAGGGTGTTCAATGAAGTGAAAGATTTAAAAGGTTTAATATTAGTATTAAAACCCAAGCCCCTAGTATGGCCTTGGTTTTATTTAATCCATTCTATACCACCACCTTACCCAATCCAGTGTGGTGCTCAGTAGAGTGGTCTAATTGCAATTAGACAGAAAAACAGTGAATGGTTATTGAACACAGGGAAAGAAGTGCCCTCCTTGGTTGGCTTCATTTCCATATGCCTGATTTATCTGGATCCTGTGTTGCTAGGCTACAGTGAACAGCTCATTGCTTCCTATCTGCTCTGCCTCATTCTGTCTTGGGCCTCCATCCTGCTTACAGCCTAGTCTCAGCACAGCACATCCAGTGAGTGACCTCATAAATTTTGTCTTGGTACTCCTCTGTTTAAAACCCCCCAGTGATTCCCAGTTTAACTGGGAGTACTGACCTAAGGATGCTCCAGTGACACTGACTTTACTGATTTTTTTTTTTTTTTTTTTTTTTTTTGTCTTTTTGCCATTTCTTGGGCCGCTCCTGAGGCACGTGGAGGTTCCCATGCTAGGGGGTCCAATCAGAGCTGTAGCCGCCGGCCTACGCGAGAGCACAGCAATGTGGCATCCGAGCCGCGTCTGCAGCCTACACCACAGCTCACGGCAACGCCGGATCCTTAACCCACTGAGGAAGGCCAGGGATCGAACCATCAACTTCGTGGTTCCTAGTCGGATTCGCTAACCACTGAGCCACGAGGGGAACTCCTGACTTTACTGATATTTCACAAACCTGACAGGCACACTCCCACCACAAAACACCTGCCTTTGCCCCTCCCACTTCCATAAAGCTCTGCCCCCAGAGCTCTCCATTCACCCCCTTGTCTTAGCTCACAAGGAACTTCACGAGGCCTTTCCTGTTTAAAAACAAAGAGCACTACCACCTTCTCCAGCATGTTCTGGACCTTTTCCTGTATATACATAAATATCATATATATCATACCAATGGCATAGGGAAGTTTCCAGGCCAGGAGTTGAATCCAAGCTGCAGCCAGGAGCTATGCTTCAGCAGTGGCAATGCCAGATCTTTAACCCACTGCCACAGGCCAGGGATCAAACCTGAGCCTCTGCAGTGACCTGAACTGCTGCAATCATATTCCTAACCCACTGGGCCTACAGCAGAAGCTCCTTGTCTTGTTTTTCATATAGCAGATATCATCACATATTTATTAGTATAGCAATATCATCACATATTTAATATTTAACATAGCACTCATCACATATTATTGATTACTACTTATTATTATTTGTCTTGCTCTCCAACCACTAAAATTTTGGTCCACTTCAGGCAAGGATTTTTGTCAATTTAGTTCATTCCCGAACTCCTATACTGATGTATTATAGCCTATCAATGAATACTGAGCAAATGATTTCATTGATTAACTAAAAAAAGGAAATACAGTGATAATTAAGCTTAGCTATTATGTTCCAAGTTTTAAGTTAACATGTATTTATACAACCAAGTTATAACTGATGTATAATTAACATATCTTTATGTACTTAGAATTAATAATAAACTAATACTAAACTGAATAAAATTTAAATTAATATAAATAATATTAAATAGACCATGAGACCATATTTACGTAATCTTAGTTTTTGACAATATTTTAATGCAATCCAAGAGTCCTAGATTTTTAAGAATAAAGGCCGAGATATATTTATCCAATTAGACATTTTTATCTATGTTAGAATGAAATGTCACAAATTAAATCTGAGGATCATTGTTAGACTTTAAAAAATTATAATGCTGATTACATTTCAGGATTAATATTCATGATGTAAAATAAATAGCTAAAAATTTTTATCAAATTTATTATAATGTGATTGAAAAAATTTGTACCATTTAAAGTGGATGATTTGATATTTTGGCATACATATACATTTGTGAAACATTTAGTACACTCAGAATAATTAATATATCCATCAACCCCAGAAGTTTCCTTATAACTGTAAAAATCTCTTCTTCCCAACTATCCCATCTCATTTACTGAAGCCAGGATGACGCTATAGATTAGATTACATTACACAAATAAACCAATTTGAAGAGAAGCAACCATGTAACAATATTGAGTCTTCCAAGATATGACATGGTTTTACTCTCCATTTGTTTAGGTTTTCTTTAATTTCTCTCACCAAAATTTACAAATTTCAGTGTACAGTTCTTTTACATCTTTTACAAGAGTATCTCTATTTTATACTTTGATTCTGTTGTAAGGATATGTTTTCATATTTTTGTTTCTAATTATTCATTGTGAATACATAAAATACAATTTATTTTTATATGTATTTTGTATCTTACAAAATTCCTGAATTTGTTCATTAATGGCTTCTATTTTTAGTAAATTCCATTATATTTCTTATATAGATAAACATGTCATATGTGAACAAAGGTAGTTTAACTTCTTTCATTCCAGTTTGGATGCCTTTTATGTTTTCCTTGCCCTGTTTCTTTGGCCAGAGCCTCCACCATTGTGTTGAGTAGGGATGATAGGAGCAGACTTGCCTTTTACCTGATCTGAGGCAGAATATTTAGTCATTCATCACTGAAGTGATATTAGCTATGGGGTTTTCATAGATCCTTTTTATCAGGTTGAGCAAATTTGTTTCTACTCTTATTTTACTCGGATTTTATTTTAGTTTAGTTTTAGTTTTATTTTATTTTTTAGTCAGACAGATATCCCATGCTCTTAACATTTCTGAAAGACTTTCATGAAGAATCAACAGTATTTCATTTGTAAACACTGGTTGATTAAATCAATTAAGACATCCAAGCTTGAATATGTATGTGTGAAAAGGTTTTTAACTATAAATTTAATGTCTTTAATAGACTTGAGCTATTATCTATATCATTCTGAGTGAACTTTGGTAGCTTTTGTCTTTCAAAGAATGTATCCACTTTATCTAAGTTGTTAAATGTATTGTCATAAAGTTGGTCATAATATTTCCTTATTATATGTTTAACATCTGTAGGATCTGTAGTGATATTCCCTCTTTTTTCTGATATTGGTAACTGACATTTTCTTTCTGCTCTTTTTTTCTAATTCTTATTTTTAGCTCTAGTGTTTATTTTAGTCTCTGTTTCAAGTTCATTCAGCTTTTTTTCTGCAGAATCTAAATTTTCACGACCCTAACTAGTGCAGTTTTCATTTCACACATTGTAATTTTCATCTCTAGAAATTCAATATAGGCCCTCCCTCCAGGTCTACACAACCATTTCGTTCATCAGGATACCATTTTAATAGCAAATAATATCTTTGACATCTAATTCTAACATTTGCATCAGTTCCGGATGTTTTAATTCATTGATTTTTCTCCTGATTATAGATCATATTATTTTATTGTTTCTTTGCTCGCCTAGTAATGTTCAATTGTTGTTAGACATTGTGAATCTTAACTGCTGGCTGTGCTTTCATTACAAAATATTCCTGAACTTTCTTCTGGAGTGTATTTAAGTTACCTGTAAGCAGACTGATCCTAGAGCACCTTGCTTTTAAGGTTGTTAGACAAGAGTGATGAGCTGTTTAGCCCACGCTTGGTCCTTCCCCACAGCAATGCCAGGCCTTCGAGCACCCAGCCTGCTGCCCCGTGAACAAGGCCCTGTCTCCTGCTGTTGATCAGTCCTCCGTCCTGGCCCCTGTGAGCAACGTGGACAGAGTCTTCTCGTCTTTTCTGCCAGTGCTTTTCTTGGCCCCAGTAGTTTCCTCTCACACACTGAGGAGGACACTGTCGAGGGTTCAGCAGGATCCTCTTTAGACTGTCAGTTTTTTTACTTCCGGAGCTTCGAATTACTCTTTCCTGGGAGCTCTAAGCACTTTGGTCTTCCTGACCCCTCAACAATATCCCCACAACTCAGGAGGTTTTCTGGGCTCTGCTGGATTTGTCTTCTCTGTTGCTGCCTGGAGACATTCTCAAGGCTGTAAATCACAGGGCTCTGACCTCCTTTGCTTCCCCTCACTCAGAAATGACCACCCCGAGTTTCCTTAAGCCCACTGCTTTGAAACTGCTGGAATTTTAAAAAATTATTTTCCTTTTTTTTTTGTTTTGTTTTTGTCAGAAAGGAGAATAAATTTGCTCCCAGTTACCCATTGTGCTTTGAAACAGAAGTTCCTACCAATAGAGCCTTAAACTTTATAAATAACCCAATTGAAAAGTGAATAGGCTATTCAAAAAGAAGATCCAAATGGCGAATACAATGACATTGACCATGAGACACAAATTTTTTTACCCATAGAGATAGCAAATTAAAAAAGATGATGGCCTACTATTGTTAGCAAAGTTATGGAAAATGAGCATTTCAACATCCTATTAATAGCAGTGTGAATAATACAAACCATTTTGGAAAGTCTGGCAATTAAAAACACATCATTTGACACGATAATCCTTTTCAGAAAAATCTGACTTCAGCATAAGTACTATGTAATAGAATGGTAATTATAGCGTTGTAATCACAAAGCAGGAGACAGCTCTTAAACATCCATAAATAGAAGGATGGTCAAATGTATCAGTAAATTATACATATGCTATGGAAAATGAATTAGCTACTAAAAAGAATGAGTTCTGTCTCATTGACCATGAGGACTGGCCATGATATATTGTTCAGTTCAAAGAGAAACTTGGCAAGAAACATGAATACTGTAATCCCTCTTTTAATAGAAAGAAGAAAAGACCAGTGGAAAAAATGGAATAAAAACACCATCCTATTTTCTAATCTTCAGGAGGGTATCCTGGAGAGATGTCATGAAAATATTATTAACTTTTTTATTACTTACCTTTGTGTTATACTACTTTTTATACTAAGCAAGTATTGCTTTCAAAAGCAAAAAAAAAAAAAAATTAACAATGAACATCCAAAGAATGTTGCAATCCGTGTAGAGTATAATTTGCTAAAATATTTACATACATATTGAAAGATATAAAGAAGGCCACTTTAATCTGTAGGTAATGAAACTTGTGCCATTTATAGAATATACTATTTACATAGAATTGAAAGAGAAATTTCTTATCAGATAAGTGATATAAGAACACCCAAGATGGATACAAGTTAACTGTTGTTATGGAAATGAGGCACTAAGAATGGCAAGAACCTTTAGAAATACCTCATCTTATCCTGTAACTTTGACCTGTGTAGCGCATTGCCTGAATTAATTGCCATGTAACTTAAAGGGAAACTACTGATTTGAACTAATGAACTAATATTTTGCTTTCCTTGTTTATACATCTCTTCTAAATGCATTGAATTTAAAACTTTTGTCTTGAGTATTTCCTTCTTTAGATTTTTTTTGGTCTTTTTAGATTAAAAATTATCTGATTTTGAAATGGATTAGGTCCCCCCTTATACCCCTTGCATATTTTGGCTCATGTTGATAATTTATTATTTTTTGCTTTTATGGAGTGATTTACATGAGTGTTCTGTTTCAGCACAATTTTTCACTTCTCTTTCTTTCCAGTTGCATTTCTATAAAACTTTCTCGTAAAAGTCAATATTTCTATTTTATTGGTATTCCATAGACCTTCATTTCATACCAGTGATAAGATCATTGGTCTAAATATATGATCTATATATGATCACTACATCTAAATATATTCTGGTGCAGACTTTTTAGGAAGGGATTTTTACCAGATACTCAGCCAAGGCTGTCTTCAGGCTTGACTGTTGGTTAAATGTACTGTACTAAAAAGCAGCCCTACACCGATGCAGGGCTATGAATCTTCCAGAATTCATCAAATCAGAGTTTGTCTGCAACACATTTTCACCCAAGGCCTTAGCCTTTCAAGACTAAATAACCGATAACAATTTTTTGTTATATTTTGTAATCTAGGAGTCTCTACTATTTTAGAAAAATAGAGGATAAAATGTATTCACATACATTTAACTTGAGGATTTCCTTTTTAGCTAAAACTCTTGGAAGAACTAAAGGTAAATATAACAGGCTTGTCTCTTCATTTCAAATAGGTGATGTATCAGAACCATAGACCCTGTAATCTCCATGGGAAAAGCAATGGCTAACACTTATCACGTGCTCAGTGTGTGGGAGACACTAAATTAAGCCATTTTAAGCAATGTGCATATGTTTATTTATTTAATCCTCCAAGCGACCATGTTATTTTGTTCACTACTATTATTAATCTCATTTTATAGATAAGAAAATCCAGGACCCTGAATGCTTAGCATATCACACTAATGTCTTAAAACACAGAGATAACAAGCAGCAGTGCCTGAATCTGACCCAGGCAATGGGACCACACAGTGACTTTCATGTGGATATGTGACACAGTGTTTCAAGAATGCTGTACAGATAATTTTACTTAATTTTTTGGTTTTTTGCTTTTTAGGGCCGCACCTGCGGCATATTGAAGTTCCCGGGCTAGGGGTCGAACTGGGGCTACAGCTGCCAGTATACGCCACAGCCACAGCAATGCCAGATCTGAGCTGTGTCTGCGACCTACACCACAGCTCGTGGCAATGCTGGATCCTTAACCCACTGAGCGAGGCCAGGGATTGAACCCACATCCTCATGGATCCTAGTCGGGTTCGTTAACCACAGAGCCACAAAGGGATCTCCCAGATAATTTTATTTTTTGCTCACAGTTTTAAAACTTAATTCTTCGGAAAACTGGCATGACACATACAAATTAAATAACCTAAATTCTGCAGTAATGCACAATCACATGTCATAGCTCCTTCAAGCTCTTTGGGTTTTTAATCTTTTTTTTAAGTAGAAACTGACTTTTGCTCCTACTCAAATACGTAAGAATAGATGGTCTCACCCCACTCTGGGAATTGTGAAAAGGGAGTGAAAGGCGCCAAAGTGATGTTTCACCCCTTGTCCCTCTGAAACAGCCAGTGTGAGCAGGGCCTGACCTTACAGCTCCCTCAGAGAGAGCAGGTCTTTTCTTCTTGTCACCAACGTAGGGCAATGGTTTTCAAACTTTGCAAGTGTGACTGTTTGCTGGTTATTCATTTTAAACTTTAAGTCAGTGACCATGCCAGAAATGGTTTCAAATGAGGAAATTAGACAAGACTACCTTTTAGAATGGAGAACACTAAAGGAAAAGTTGCTTTGGAGTCATGTTTCTACAAATGTGAGTTATGCCCACACTAGCCAGAGCATAAGCATTACACAAAGACCTTATGAGCTAGCCAGTTTACATGGGTAATTTTAACATAATGGTTTTATCTAATCATGCTGTGAATTTGGATCCTTGAAGCTTTGTACAGTCAATTTCCAACATACTGACAATGACCGTGCTGTCATTTATTGCCCATTTTGTCATAATATAAGCTGCTCTACCCCTTTTCTCTGTGCCTGAGTCATGTTTCTGTTGCTCTGGCTAACCCTTTCCTGATTCCTTTAGATTTCTTTTGTATGTATTGAAATTTTTTGCACAATAACATATTTTGTACAAACACTAGGCTACTGTATGTTCTGTATGTTCTGCTGTGTGTTTGCCTCATCCTTGCCCTCTGTTTTCCTTCTCTTTCTAATGTTATACAGTCATGCACACAAAAATGTGTCCTGTACAGACACACATGCATGTAAATGTACATATTTGAGAATGCTGTGTGGTTACCTAGAGGCTCATGGTATAGTGCAAGTTTTCTTCAAATTTCTGGATGTGGAGTCTGGTTTTTCTGCCATTCTATTTAGAGATTCAGAAAATAGGTAGTCGAAAGAGGAAAGGTGCTTTTTGTAACATCACTCAGACAGAATCCACATTAAGCTCCGAGTTCCTGTCTCTAGCCCTAGATAGCTGCCCATCTGAGGTCTGCATTTATCTACCCATTTGCTCACCCGCCTCAGTTCCTGAGTCAGACAGCTCACAACCACATTCCCACACAGTGTTGAAAACTCAAGTTCACCCCCACCACCAGCAGCAACAGCAATAACATGGATTTAGCATCAAGGGCAATGTGGTCTTCCTCGACTGCCTTTTCTGATTTCAAAAAGAATGCATGCACTCGGAAGGACAGTCCCACACAGCCCATGAGCATGTGTGCAGGGTAAGGAGTCTCATTCAGAAATAAGTGCTCTTTTGATTTCCGGCATGTGGAATTTCTGAGGAGGCCTCAGCTGACAGGATCTAGACAAGACGAAAATAAAAAAGGAGTAAGTTAGCTGGGGTAAGGTGAGAAATATGAGGCACTTAAATGTCTTCTGTCACTAGATCCCTGCTTCTCATCTGCCTCACATTCTTTACTTAACCTGTGAGTCGGTCAACAGAGTCTTAATCCTTTAGATTGGCTTCTCTCACTTAGTCGTGTGTATTTAAGTTTACTTCCTGTCTTTTCATGGCTTGATAGCTCCTTTTTTATGGCTGAATAATATTCGATCGTCTGGATGTACCACAGTTTATTTACTCATTCACCTGCTAAAGGACTTCTTGGTCACCTCCAAATTTTGGTAATTATGAACAAAACTGCTATAAACATCCCTATGCAGGTGTTTCTGTGGACATCACTTTTCAGCTTCTTTGGGTCAGCACCAAGGAGCATGAATGCTGGATTGTATGATACATATGTTTAGTTTTGTAAGAAATCACCAAACTCTCTTATGAAGTGACTATGCCACTTTGCATTCCCACCGGCAGTTAATAAAAGTCTCTTCTGCTTCATAGCCTCACCATCATTTAGTGTTGCCAGCATTTTGAATTTTTTCCATTCTAATAGGTGAGTAATCACATCTCGTTATTTTAATTTCTGATTGCTTAATAACATAGGATGTTGGTCATCTTGTCATGTGCTTAATTGCAATCTGTATATCTTCTTTGGTGAAGTGTCTGTTCATATCTTTTGTACATTTTTTTTTTAATGGCCACACCTGTGGCATATGGAAGTTCCCAGGCCAAGGATCGAATCCAATCTGCAGCTGCAACCTATGCCACAGCTGCAGCAATACTGGATCCTTTAACCCACCACACAAGGCCAGGGATCAAACCCGTGCCTGTGCAACAACCTGGGCCACTGTGGTTGGATTCTTAACCCACTCCACCGTGGTGAGAACTCCTCTTTTGTCCATTTTTTAATAAAGTTGTTCATATTCTTACGGTGGAGTTTCAAAAGTCCATTGTGTGTGTGTATACATATAATTTTTTGTGTGTCTTTTTAGGGCTGTACCCATGGCATATGGAAGTTCCCAGGCTAGGGGTCGAATCCAAGCTGCAGCTGCCTTTATATACCACAGCTACAGCCAAAGCAATGCCAGATCAGAGCCATATCTCCGACCTCCACCACAGTTCATGGCTTTGATCCTTAACCCACTGAGCAGAGCCAGGGATTGAACTCTCATCCTCATGGATATTAGTCAGGTTCATTACTGCTGAGCCAAAACAGGAGTTTTGGCTCCTGAGTCCATTGTATATTTTGGATAACAGTTTTTATCAGATATGTCTTTTGCAAATATTTTTCCCAGTCTGCTTTGTCTTCTTATTCTCTTCATATCCTGATTGATTTTTACAATTTATCTTGCATTATTTTTTTGGATTGTTTATTAGCTTTCACATCAGTATTTGCATTTGATTGTGAACATGAATTTTTTGGTAATGCCTAGTTAAGCTGAACTTGATCATTCTTCTAATATTGATTTGCATATATAAATATAATACAGTTGCATTCTAAATAAGGATAAAACAGAGGCTGAGTTATCTAGAAAGTTTAGGTGGAACCCCAAAACTCCAGTTGTTATGCAAATACTTTAAAGGAATTGAAAGAGTGATTTGGTGAGAGTTATGTACTCTGCCTTCGCATCAACACCTTTGCCTGTACAAACAATAGTAATTTAGAATAATATCAATCTCTGATCCAACAAGATTTTACAAATACCCTTTTGAACATATGAACATCACTCATTAAATTCTAAGCCTCAAAATGGCTGATTTGCAAACATCATGCCAATTAAGTTTAGAATTAAGTGAGTTTTTGAAAGCTATGGAAATCAAATCTCCTGGAAGAATGATTTTTTCATTAGAAAAGCAAGATTTAGGTATGTCTTTCTAATCTATAAATTATCTAGAGGGTGTCTGAGGAAAAGAGAACCATATGTCTGTTCTGTACTTACTGATACTTTGGATGCAGTCTCCATGGCAGTGCAGAAGCCAACCAGTTAATGGCTTTTTCGGTTTGCTAACTGCCCATGCAAAGTTGAGGTATTTAATAATTACAAAAGCCCTTTACTGCTTCTAGACTCCTGAGACCCCAATCTCAGTCTGTGCCTGCGCTAAAGCCAATACAACAAACGGACGCCTAAACCTCTTTTTGAAACATTCTCTTTCTCCTCAAAACAATTCGTTAATACCATTTTTAAATTTTTTACTTTTTTTATTTCTCAGTGACTTTGCAGTATAAAGAACTACAAGTAAATATAAGTCAATAAAACAAGATAGCTTGCAAAGCCAAGTATTATTTGAGGGTGTGTTTTGTGAAAAAAATCATTGTATGAATACCAAACATCCACATTCCCCTGGGCACAGAGCACCATATCATGTGTATTCTTAGTATATTATTGGCAATAAACGATTTTTCAAACTAACAAAAGAAATCAAGGTTGAATTGGGTGTATCGTAATTCAGAGAGCTTTAAAAAGGCCTCCGTCCTTCCCAGCTATTTTGCTAAAAGGTTGCTTGCTCTGACTTTGCAAACCGGTATAAGGATGAAGTTTCCACATTCACTTAAGCTCCACTGGTTCAGGGCTTTCCTCTGCTGTGTCCCCAAAACCTAGGTCCACACCTGGCACTCACTGGCTGCTCAAAAAGACACTGAATAAGTAAATGGATGATTTATTTTAACAAAACTCCATTAGGCACTTTTAAAACTTTACTGCCTTGAATATATAACTTTTTCATGTCCTGAGAAAGACTGGAATTGCAAGATTATTAATAAAAATCAACCATGTGGGCCATATCCTATCAATATTTTTCATGCCCAGAATTTTCACCCTCCTCTAAATGTATCCTTATCATGAAGATTTCTTTGTTAAGAAGAATTTGCACCCATTGCATCAATGTATCCGTAATTATATCAGTTCTGTGTGAACCAAGAGTTCATAAATTAAGGTATCTATTATATGCCAAAGTTTTAACACCTATTTCAACTTAAAATGCAGATAGAGTTCCTGTATCTCACGCCCAATAAGTGTCCAAGAAAATTTGCTGAAGAAAATTTAGTCACTGTGACTCTACCTAAATAAATGGAACTTTGTATTTTTAGACTAACAGCCCAAGCCTCTCATTTAGTGTCATCTAAACATTTGCCCACACCCTAATCTAACCTGAGGTAGTGGCTGACTTTAGAAGCTGGGATAGGTGAAGGTATACAACCAAACACCTGAGTCTTTGGTGCTCATTCAAAAGTCTTGGTTCCTAGACCTCATGTATCAGTGGCTAATTTTACTAAGGTAAACTAAAACAAGATAGAAAATGAACCTTCCCAGTAATCCTTCATAATCCCGAATAGCTACATAAAATCTGTATAGTTCCTGTCTTATCCTTGGATGATTTTTATATCGTGCAAAATATGACTTTAATAATAGTTAAAAAAAGAAAGAAAACAGAGTGACAGAAAGCACCATCACTAGGAGTTCAAGATGCAGAGTCCACAACATTTTACTATGTGATATTCAATCTCCTTTGATAAATAAATTTTATAAAGCCTTTATACAGACCTTCTGTGGAGTCATGCACTGAGCAGATTTTTAATAAATCTTAATTGACTGTTCTTTGACCACATTCTGTTAATGAGTTTTTCTGGTCCCTAGCCTGGGCTGATTAAAGCTCACCCTGTATTGGCTAAGAGATGTTCTCTAATATTTTGCTAAATAATAGTGTGTCAAGTGCTGCAGTCATTGCTTTCTGAACTAGCTTCCTACCCATTCCAGCTTGGCTACAGATTTGCAGGTACAGGACCCATTACCTCCTGTGCTTCCTTGTTTATTACTCTGGTCAAAGTGTCCTAACCTAACTGTGTAGGGGCTGCAGAAGCCCCAGGCCCAGATGGGGTACAGTCTGCATTTCATTCTCCCCTGATGTCCTCTGATAGTCCTAGCATTGGGAGAGCTCAATACATGTCCACATGTTACCAGTGGTTATAATCAGTTTTAAATGTGCAGCACCAGGGCCCATCGGAGTCTCAGAGGAGGGAATTTGGCAGGAAAATGGTCCCTTGCTGTGCTACCAGGTAGCCTATCTACACCTGTCATTACCTGGCATCTATACACAAGTGAAATAATCTTCCCAATTTGTATGTGGGCAAAATGCCACCATAACAGATGGACCTGAGTGTATGTAACTGGGAAATTATGCATATACGTTAAACATGCAGACGATGAGCATGAGCCCTTTCTAGGAACATCCAAGCATCTGTCTGCTCTGAGCTTTTGTGTGTGCTGTTTGCACCATCTGCCGCCATGGTGGGAGGGCCTTGTTGGAGATGCAGAAAGGAGCTCTCATGAATTTCATGCAAATTGTGTCATGGGGAGAATTTGCCTCACCCTGAGCAAAAGGAACATATAACAGTGCTGTGAATATCTTTGTTGTTATTTCAAGACAGCAAAATTCAAAAGCTGATTTGGGGAACAACAAAGACAGTTTTTGGACATTACAAGAAAAATGAAATTAAAATTTGGATTAATTCTTCAAATGCCTTTGTATGATGCACATGTGTTTTTAAGCCTGCATAAATTCGTTTTAAGGTTCACTATTAACTGGAGGTCCCATCTTGGTGCATCGGAAACGAATCCAACTAGGAACCGTGAGGTTGCCGGTTCGATCCCTGGCCTCGATCAGCGGGTTAAGGATCTGGCATTGCCGTGAGCTGTGGTGTAGGTCACAGACACAGCTTGAATCTGGCATTGCTGTGGCTCTGGCATAGGCCGGCAGCTGTAGGTCCGATTAGACCCCTAGCCTGGGAACCTCCATATGCCGCGGGTGCTGCCCTAAAAAGACAAAAGACAAAAAAAATAGTTCACCGTACTTATTTGAATCCTTTCTCAATGAAGCCAAACCTGCAGACCAAACCAATCAGTGCTTCTAAAGTAACATTGTAACTCAGCTTGCAAGATAAGGAGTAAATTAGCATGTGTTTCATTCACTGCAAGTATGCAGCAAAGTAGCAAAGTACTGTTACTCATTGAAGTGCAGAATCCCAGTAATGTGAAATCCTATCTAAAATAATATTAAGGTTTATGAATAAGTATAATTTTTATTTTTTGACAGGGGCATTATCTTCATAATATGGGTAGGCTTTATTATAAAAAATTTTGGAAAATTCCAGTTTTGCATACATGTTAAATACGTCTATTAAGGATTTATTATTTACTTTAAATGACTGGAATTTAATTGTTTCACTTCTGTTCACCTTGTCATAACTTTACCTTTCTTTGTTCCTGATGAGCATTTTCACGTGCTTAGGAATTATCTGCATATCTGTATTTCTTTGTCTCTCACAGGTTTGTTTTTTGGGTTTTTTTTTTTTTTTTTTTGGAATGCAGAAGTTCTCCAGCTAGGCAATCAGAGCTGCACCCCAGCCACTGCATTGACCATGCTGGATCCTTAATCTACTAGGCCATCAGGGAACTCCTCAAGGGTCTTTTAACATTAAAGTGATAAATAAAATAATACTAAAATAATGTCAAATATACAAATTATTGTAACCAGTTATGAACTTATTTTTCTACTTTTCAGTGAACTTTTTAGCAAATTAAGCATGACAATTATAAATGCAATAAAACTTATACCCATTCACATGTCTAATATTATGACTCCGAAATCTTAGAACTCAGTACTACTCAAGTCAACTAATATGTAGCATATTTCTGATAAGATCATATTTACAAGGTAAATTTGGAATAGTTTGTTCACTAGTATTTTTAAGATTCTCTGTAACTGAAGCATCAGCAACATAAGTAACAATTAAATGTTCAACAGGATGTTATAGCTTCAGCTGGACTCATGTCCTAATTGTGAAAGATGAATTCAAGGTTAGATCTGTGCAGAATGAGGAGCTAGAAAAGGGCATATGATATACAATTAAAAACTTTGGGGTTTAGGAAATTATATTTATTTCATTAAAATAATACACAGGATATATTCAATCTAGAGAACATTTAGAGATTCAATATCTCTACATTTGGGCATTTAAAATTCTTTTGTATTTATTTGAAACAGATGCTTCAGTACTGTAAATAGAGTGGTAGATATATTTTAGCTGTCTAATTAGAAAAACTTTATTTTTCTTTATTTTTCTTATTTTTTCTAGTTTATTAAAAGATCCTGTCATTTAACGATCCAAATGTTACAATTAATGTCAACTGATTGTCTTTAATGATATTAAATTTATGATTAGAAAATATTGGTCAGTATATTATTTTACTGTTCTCTTTTGCAATCTCCATGTTCCATTTATCACAAATATGTACAGATGACATTCAGATTTACTCCCCCGCCTCAAATCTGAAATTTTAAGATAACCCTTAATTTCTCCTTGGCACTTTAAACTTAAGGTAAATATAAATTCTTCACCTCGGAAAATTCCTATCGTGGCTCAGCAAGTTAAGGACCTGATATGGTCTCTGTGAAGAGGTGGGTTCAATCTCTGGTCTTGTTCCATGGGTTAAGGATCCAGCAGTGCCACTGGCTGTAGTGTAGGTCACAGATGCAGCTCAGAGGGGGTGTTGCTGTGGCTGTGGTATAGGCCTGCAGCTGCAGCTTTGGTTTGGCCTCTGGCCTGGGAACTTCCCTCTGCTGTGGGTGGGATCATAAAAAGAAAAAAAAAAATTCTCCACCTCCAAACATTTTTTTCATTCCTTTCTTTCTCTGGTTAATGATGTCATTATACGTCTAGCCATGTCTGCATTTGAAAGTTCCTTTATCCCTGTCTTCCCCAGTCATCAGCAGACCTCTCACAAAAGAGCTCTTGAGCCCCCCCCAGGGAGGAGCCTAGGCACTCAACCACAGTACTCATTAGCTGGGTCATTGGCTCCTTGGTAGCATGGCCTTGGGAGCAGCCTGATTTCAGAACAGATCAGTTACACCTGTAATTAGAGGTCTGCATTCTCTTGGCCACCACAACTCCAGAAGATGATCCATTTCTTAAAACCCAGTAGATCTAGCTGCACTCATAAGAAACTTGATTATATACTAACAATAGTTGTTTCGCTTACACTAAAAACTAACAACCTGCAGTGTCAAATATTCATGTTAATATTTACAATATTACATCTTCTAATTCTGGCATAAAATATTTATGATCTAAAATAAACTTCTACATTTATTAATTAATCTGCAATTTGTTGATTTTTTTCTCAAACCTCAATGTTGCTGAAAATGAAAATCTATTTCTTTTTATAATCATAAGGTCCCTTGTGAGTCCATAGATTTTCCTCAAATAAGCTAGAAAGATCCACTTTCTTTTTTTAATTACTCAATGAATTTTATTACATTTATAGACATACAACGATCATCACAACCCAGTTATAGCATTTCCATCCCAAACCCCCAGCACATACCCCCACCCCCTCAACCTGTCTTATTTGGAAACCATAAGTTTTTCAAAGTCTGTGAGTCAAATCTGTTCTGCAAAGAGGTTTGTTGTGTCCCTTTTTTAGATTCCAAATGTAAGTGATAGCATATGATGTTGGTGTCTCACTGTCTGATTAACTTCACTTAGCATGGTAATTTCTAGGTCCACCCATGTTGCTGTAAATGCCATTCTTTCTTTCCTTTTAATGGCTGAGTAATATTCCATTGTGTATATGTACCACATCTTCTTGATCCACTCCTCAGCCAATGGACATTTAGGTTGTTTCAGTGTCCTGCTTGTCTATTGCATATCGTGCTGCAATGAACATTGGAGTTCATGTATCTTTTCAAGTCATGGATTTCTATGGATAGATGCCCAGGAGTGGAATTGGTGGATCTAATGGTAATTCTATTTTTAGTTTTCTGAGGAATCTCCATACTGTTTTCCACAGTGGTTGCACCAATTTACATTCCCACCAACACTGTAGGAGGGTTCCCTTTTCTCCACACCCTCACCAGTATTTACTGTTAGTAGACTTTTTGATGATGGCCATGGGGCATGGAGTTGTTTGTTTTTTTGGTATTCAGTTACAGGAGGTATTTATAAATTTTGGAGATTAAATCCCTTGTCAGTCGCTTCATTTGCAAATATTTTCTCCCATTCTGTGGTTGTCTTTTCGTTTTGTCTAGGGTTTCCTTTCCTGTGCAGAAACTTTTAAGTTTAATTAAGTCCCATTTGTTTCTTTTTGTTTTAATTGTCATTACTCTAGGAGGTGGATCTGAAAAGATGTTGCTGTGGTTTATGTCAGAGAGTGTTTGGCCTATGTTCTCCTCTAAGAGTTTTATAGTATCTGATCTTATATTTAGGTCTTTAATCCAATTTGAGTTTATTTTTATGTACAGTGTTAGAAGGTGTTCTGATTTAATTCTTTTACATGTGGCTGTCCAGTTTTCCCAGCACCTCTTACTGAAGGGGCTGTCTTTTCTCCATTGTATATTCTTGCCTCCTTTGTCATAGATTAGTTGACATAGGTGTGTGGGTTTAATTCTGGGCTTTCTCTCCTGTTCATCTGACCTACATTTCTGTCTTTGTTCCAGTAACATATGGTTTTGATGATGGTAGCTTTGTAGTACAGTCTGGAGTCAGAGAGCCTGATTCCTCCAGCTCCATTTTTTCTTTCTCGGGATGGCTTTGGCTGCTCTGAGTCTTTTGTCCTTCCAAATAAATTTTGAAATATTTTGTTCTATTTCTGTGAAAAATGTCCTTGGTAATTTGATAGGGATTGCATTGAATCTGTAGATTGCCTTGGGTAATATAGTCATTTTGATAATATTGAAACTTTAAATCCAAGAGCATGGTATGTCTTTCCATCTGTTTTGTGTCATCTTTGATTTCTTTCCTCAGCATCTCATAGTTTTCAGAGTACAGGTCTTTTGTCTTTTTAGGTAGATTTATTCCTAAGTATTTTATTTATTCTTTTTTATACAATGATAAATGGGATCATTTCCCAAATTTCTCTTTCTGATCTTTCATTGTTAGTATATAGAAATGCAGTCAATTTCTGTGTATTAATTTTGTATCCTGAGACTTTGCCAAATTCGTTGATGAGTTCTAACAGTTTTCTGGTAGTCTTTAGGATTTTCTATGTATAGTATCATGTCATCTGCAAATAGTGATAGTTTTACTTCTTCCTTTCCAATTAGGATTCTGTTTATTTTTTTTTTTTCTGCTCTGATTGTCATGGCTAGGATTTCCAAAACTACATTGAATAGTAGTGGTGAAAGCGAACATCCTTGTCTTATTCCTGATCTCAGCGGGAATTCTTTCAGAATTCTTTCATCGGAAATAGGTGTTGGATTTTGTCAAAGGCTTTTTCTGCATCTGAGAGGATCATATGGTTTTTATTCTTCAGTTTGTTAATGTGGTGTATCACACTGATTTGCAGATATTAGAATAAATCCCACTTGATCATGATGTATAAGCTTTTTATTTTGGTTTGCTAGTATTTTGTTGAGGATTTTTGCGTAGAGATGTGAAATTGGCCTGTAAATTTTTTTTTTTTTTTTTTTTGTGGTCTCTTTGTCTGGTTTTGGTATCAGGATGATGGTGACCTCATAGAATGAGTTTGGGAGTGTTCCTTCCTCTGCAATTTTTTGGAATAGTTTCAGAAGGACAGGTGTTCATTCTTCTCTAAATGTTTGATGGAATTTGCCTGTGAAGGCATCTGGTCCTGGACTTTTGTTGGTTGGAAGTTTTTTAGTCATAGTATCAATTTCAGTACTTGTGATTGGTTTCATTTTTTCTATTTCTTCTTGGTATAGTCTTGGAAGATTGTACTTTTCCAAGAATTTGTCCATTTCTTCTAGATTGTCTCTTTTATGGCATATTGTTGCATGTAGTAGTCCCTTATGATCCTTTGTATTTCTATGATTTCTGCAAAAATTTTTCTAATTTCATTTTTAATTCCTTTTTCATTTCTAATTTTACTGATTTGAGTCCTCTCTCTTTTTTTCTTGATAAGTCTGGCTAAGGCTTTATCAATTGTGTTGCTCTTTTCAAAGAACCAGCTTTTCATTTCATTGATCTTTTCTATGGTTTGCTTCATTTTTATTTCATTGATTCCTGCTCTGATCTTTATGATTTCTTTCCTTCTACTAACTGTTCTTCTCTCTCGAGCTGCTTTAGATGTAAAGTTAGCTTGTTTTATTGTTTCCAGAGGTGGGCTTGTATTGCTATAACTTTCCTATTAGAACAGCTTTTGCTGCATCCCATAGGTTTTGGAGTGTTGTATCTTTGTTGTCATTCGCTTCTAGGTATTTTTTAATTTCCTCTTTGATTTCTTCAGTGATCCATTGGTTGTTTAGTAGCATGTTGTTTAGTCTCCATGTGTTTGGTTTTTTTTTTGCAGTTTTTTTCTTGTTGTTGATTTCCAGTTGTATAGTGTTGTGGTTGGAAAAGATGCTTGATATGATTTCAATTTTCTTAAAGTTACCAAGACTTGATTTGTAGCCCAGGATGTGATCAATCCTAGAGAATGTTCCATGTGTTCTTGAGAAGAATGTGCATTCTGTGGCTTTTGGATGCAATGTCCCATAAATATCTATAAAGTCCATCTGGTCTAATGCTTCATTCAGGGCCGGTGTATCCTTATTGATTTTCTGTCTGGATGATATGTCTGTTGCTGTAAACAGGGGTGTTACAGTCCCCCACTATTATTGTGTTATTGTCAGTTTCTCCTTTTAAGGTTGTTAGCAGTTGCCTTATATATTGAGGTAATCCTATGTGGGGTGCATATATATTTACAATTGTTATATCTTCTTCTTGATTCGGTCCTTTGATCATTATGTAATGTCCTTCTTTGTCTCTTATAATATTCCTTATTTTAAGATCTATTTTGTCTGTTATGAGTATTGATACTCCAGCTTTCTTTTGATCCCCATTTGCATGAAATATTTTCTTCCATCCTCTCACTTTCAATTTGTATATGTCCCTAGAAGTGAAGTGGGTCTCTTGAAGGCAGCATATATATGGATCTGGTTTTTGTATCCATTCATCCAGTCTATGTCTTTTGGTTGGGGCATTTAGTCCATTTATATTTAAGGTAATTATTGATATGTATGTTCTTATTGCCATTTTATTAACTTTTTAAAATTTATTTTTGTTGCTCTTTTTTTTATCCCTTCTTCTCTTGTTCTCTACTCTTGTCATTTGAAGACTATCTTTAGTGTTGTATTTGAGTTGATTTTTCTTATGTGTGTGTGTGTATCAATTGTAGATATTTGGTTTGCAGTTACACTGAAGTTTTGATATAGGAGTCTATATATACATATATGTATATATATGTATGTATGTATATATCATTGTTTTCAGTTGTTGGTCTCTTAATTTCAAGTCATCTCTAGTGTCCTGAATTTGTACCCACCTCTTCTCATGATTTCTGATTTTGGTAGTATATTTGCTCAGGGATGATTTCCTACATTTACTGTATATATGCCTTTACAGGCGAGCCTTGTCATTTGTGGTATTTTTGTTTCTGGTTGTGGCCTTTTCTTTTCTGCCTAGAGAAGTTCCTTTAGTATTTGTTGTAAATCTGATTTAGTGTTGCTGAATTCTCTTAGCTTTTGCTTATCTGTGAAGCTTTTGATTTCTCTTTCAAATCTGAATGAGAGCCTTTCTGGGTAAAGTAATCTTGGTTGGAGGTTTTTTCCTTTCATCACATTAAGTATATCACGCCGCTCCCTTCTGGCCTGCAGAGTTTCTGCTGAAAAATCTACTGATAACCTTATCGGGGTTTCCTTGTATGTAATGTTTCTTTTCCCTAGCTGCTTTCAATATTTTCTCTCTGTCTTTAATTTTGGTCAGTTTGATTAATGTGTGTCTCAGGGTATTCCTCCTTGTTTTATTTTATATGGTACTTGTGCTTCCTGGATTTGAGTGAGTGGTTCCTTTCCCATGTTAGGGAAATTTTTGGCTATTATCTCTTTGAATATTTTTTCTATCTCATTCTCTCTCTCTTCTTCTTCTTGCACCCCTATTATATGGATATTTGTCCATTTAATGTTGTCCCAGAATTCTCTGAGACTCTCTTCATTTATTTTCAATCTTTTTTCTCTATTTTGTTCCACATCAGTGATTTCCACTGGTCTGTCCTCTACCTCTCTTATTTTTTTCTTCTGCCTCCTGTATTCTGCTGTTGGTGACTTCTAATGAATTTTTTATTTCAGTTATTTTATTTTGCATCTCTGCTTGCTTAAACTTTAAATCTTGTATTTCTTTGCTCAGTGTTTGCTGTAAATTGTAAATTTTTGCCTCCAGTTTATTTCTAATGTCTTACATCATCTTCAGCATCATCAGTCTAAAGTCTTTTTCCTGGAGGCTGATAATCTCCAGATCATTTAGCTGTTTTCCTGTTGTTGTTTTTTCTGGCTCTATTATATGAGTTATAGTTCTCTGCCTTTTCATTTCTATAGGTTTTTGGTGTAGTCTCCTTTTTGCAGACAATAGAGTTGTAGCCTCTCTTGCTTCTGATGGCCATCTCCCTTGTGGCTAAAGTTGGTATGAGGGCTTGCTATAAGCTTCCTCATGGGAGGGACTAGTGCCTGCCCACTGGTAGGTGGGGCTGATTCTTATTTCTCTGGTGGATTGTGCTTTGTCTCTGGGTGAGATTAGAGGTGGTGTGTGCATGGTGGGTCTTTAGGCAGCCTGTTTACTGATGAGTGGAGCTATGATCCCACCTGGATTATTGTTTAGCCTGATGCTTCTCAGTGCTGATGGGTGGGGCCAGTTTTTCCAAAAATGGCCACCGCCAGATGAACACATGCTGCTGAATATTCCTGAGACTATTTATTGCCTCCAATATCCTTCCCCCACAATGAGCCACAGTAAGCCCCTGTTTTCCCAGGAGATCCTCCAAGAGCTACAGTCAGGTCTGACCCAGATTCCTATGGAGTCTCTGCTTTGCCATTGGACCCAGTGCATATGAAAGCCTGTGTGCATCTTTCAAGAATGGGTCTCCATTTCCCCCAGTCACATGGAGCTCTTGAGCACAAGCCCTACTGGCCTTCAGTGCCAGATGCTCTGGGGGCTCTTTCTTCTAATGCTGGATCCCCAGGCATGGGGACCTGATGTGGAGTTCAGAACTCTCACTCCTGTAGGTGAGTCTCTGTGGTACAGTTACTTTCCAGTCTGTGGGCTTCCCACCCAGCAAGTAGGGGGTTGTTTATATCACATAATCATACATCCTACCATCTTGATGTGGCCTCCTCTTTGTCTTCTGGAGGAGGACATCTTTTTTTGAAAGTTTCTAGTCCATTTGGTTGAAGGTTGTTCATCATTTGGTTGTAATTCTGTTGTTTTTATGAGAGGTGGGCTCCAGTCCTTCTATTCCACCATCTTAATCCTGTCTCCAAGATCCACTTTCAAATTAGGAACATTGGATGGGAAAACTATGGAATTAATTTTTCATTTTGATGGTGACTTCTCTGTTCAGTCAGAAGTAGTACTTCACGGAGTTCTCTGGTGGCTCAGTGTGTTAAGGATCTGCTGTTGTCACTGAAGCAGCTCAAGTTACTGCTGTGGCGTGGGTTGGATTCTTGGCCTGGGAAATTTCACGTGCCATGGGCATGACAAAAAGAAAAAAAAAGTTGAAATTCATTACATTCCTTGATCCTAATAAAAGAGTATTGTTCAGGTTGGTTGTTGCTTGGGTGTGAAAATTAAGAGGTAGCAATTGAATAATATGTGACTCATTAGAAACTATAATTTTCTACTGTATAGTTCCTCTGTTAGTCAACTTCTATGAGCCTCTTATCACTATAATCAAGTGCTGAACAGGATAAACATGAAAGCAATGTGTGAAAAAAAAAGAAAATAAATGCTTTGGAGTGACTAGTACTATTGCTTGTGAACAAGGCAGTTTGGAGAGCATGCAATAAACCTGTGCCTTAGGAATGATTGGGCTGAATGCATACCCTCTGTCTTCGAGGCCAGTCTGTGCAGGAAGTGACTCAGTAACTCCCATGTGCAGAGCTAACTGGGCTCGGCCAGGTATCGACAACCAGACCTCTGACATCATTGCTCTTACCCTGCCCTCTGCAATTGTTCTGATGGGTGGGTCCACGGTGTCTCAACTCCTGGACACTTCGTGGCTGTCACTTAAGCACATACTTACTGAAAAAGAAGTTACTCGGAAGATTGCCTATTTGGCAACAGTAACCAATTACTCAGTTGGGTATTGTCCCACCATGTGTGTGCATGTGTGTACGTGTGTGTGTGTGTGTGTGTGTGCGCGCGCGCGCACGCATGCACACGTGCGCACATGTCAGTAACAAGAGAAATGGGTAAGGCTGACCCTTGTTTCTTCAAGGCAGCAGTCATCTTCAAAGTCTCAGGTCCACTCTTGGTCCTATTAATGAAATGACGGATATATTTCCCACTGATGGAGAGTGAATCCCTTTGACTTTGTCCAAATCTCAGGTTTTTACTGTGAAGTTTACTTTCTGCTATGGCTGTTACTCTTCAACAGCCCAATCTCAAACCCATAGAAAATTCCTGGTTTTTAAACATTGCCCATCAAATTGTCCTGTTGGATTGCACAGCTTCGCGGTTGTCTGAAACTCTCTTATTTATTTGCACTTTTTATTATTTTCACACAGTATCTACTTTGGCCCTTGGGATTGCCCCTTTTTAATTAATATATCAGGAACTATTTGAGTATCATGCAGTCATTCACAGTCTAAGCTGCTCCAGCAAAGCTGCTTTTCAGTAATGCCCATATTAAAAGCCATAACCTTGGTACACTCCAAGAACTTGTTCTATGTTGCTGTCTTTCCTTTCCTAGATAAAGTATTAAGTGACATCCCAGCATCTCTCATCTGATTTTCTGCTAAGTACTTCCTTGATAAAAGAAGCGACTTCAATTTCTCTTTATAAAAATAGGATATTTACATTTACATTATTGTAGATTTTTGTATGTAAGGCTTCAGAAAAGAGATGGAAATTTTCCTTTCTTACTGTGTTTCTTCAGTTCTAAGAAGCCCACACCCCATTTTGACTCATCAGCTCATGTTTTTTGTTCTAGGACTACAATGATGAAATTCGTCAGGAACAACTACGTGAACTGTCTTACTTAAACGGCTCAGAGGACTCTGGGCGTGGCAGAGGTATTAGAGGCAGAGGGATCAGGATTGCTCCCACAGCTCCTTCAAGGTACATTAGTTTCTACTTTCAATAAATTAACAGCAAATAAGGACAGCAATCCTTTGCTGAGCTCTTCTGTGGCATGATCACAGCTAGAAATAAACAAGAGCAATATCAGCAACAATAATCACCACCACAAAAGCAGTCACAACAGATGTTTATTACAGCTTATAAGAGTTTTACATAAATTAACTTCTCAAATCCTCCATAGTAAGGTTAAGCATTATTAACAGGTAAGCAATTGAGAAAGGTATAAGCAGTATGCCTGAGGTCACACAGCCAGTCTGACTCCAAAATTCAGAGTCTGAATGAACTCTTGACAACTATCCCAAGAAAATAAGAAGAGCAAATCTGGGACTTTCTACTTTTTGGTTTTGTCCCCAGAATTAGAGCATGCAGATGACACAATCATATGCTTCTTTGAACCATGATGATGTTGCATGAAGAGAAAATTATAGATACTGTCTGTACCTCATGTGCCCCTTGAATTGATACAGTCTCTCCTGATAGGTGGAGAGATAGGTGAGAATAGCGGAATCTGTAGGTAGGTAGATATTTAGATAGATAGATAGATATATAGATATATATATATAGATAGATAGATAGATAGATGATTGATAGATAGATAGATAGATAGATAGATAGATAAATAGATAGACAGACAGACAATATATGTACCACCAATCCAGAAGACCAGAAGCACACTCCTTACATGGCTAATGATAAAAACATTTAAAGTTTAGTTGTATTTGACTCTGCAATGTCCTTGGTCATTACAGAAGATTTTATTTGATACTGTTCACTTTGCAAAGAAATTGGAATCTTTCTGCATCAGAACTTGTTTTATAGGGTTCTGTATTCATCAAGCTTTCAACAGAAAGCATTGTTTTGGTTAAGGATCCAGTGTTACCATGAGCTGTGGTGTAGGTCACAGATGGGCATCCGATCTAGCGTTGCTATGGCTGTGGTGTAGGCCAGAGGTACATTTCCAATTCAACCCCTAGCCTGGGAACCTCAATATGCTGTGGGTGTGGCCCTTAAAAGACCCCCCCCCAAAAAAAAGGAAAGAAAGCATTGTTTCAAAAAGAAGTAAAGTGAAAAATACTCACAGACTTCACACAGACTGTGTGATTCTGTCATTCCCTTTACCCTGTTATAGTCAGCCTTCAAACCTCTAAATGACATAGATTTAGAGTACTATTTCATATATTGCCTAAAAATCATCTTAAGAGATCCTAAGATACTTTCCTGATTCATTCAATTTATTTTTAAATTATCCCCAAATATTTTCAATGGTCTGTAAATACCATTGTTTTAAATATTTGTTACACCTCAAAAAATATTAGCTTTATCAGAAAGAAGAAATTAAGAATAATAAATTTCTAACTAGAGTATCAAGAAATAATTGACTATCTAAAAATAAAATGTGGCAATTATGGAAATTACTTTTCGACTAAAGGAAAAAATTCTGAAAATATTTCATTGATGTTTTTCACATTTTTTTCTTTAAAAAATTTTAAGTGAGTTTTGTATACCCAAGAATATTAATTTATTTGCTAAAAATTAATGTGATAAAACAACGTCTTTACAGACATGCTTTTTGATGAATCAGCCTCTTATAACCTTGTACATTTCTAACCTCATCATGATGTGTTATAAAATAACATCATTGTAGGTAATCTTAAGTTGATTAAATTATGTGGTTTAAATTATGAAATTATCACTTTTGTAGTTCAAAAATGGTAATTTGGGCAGTTTTTATGGTGTAACCTATGACTATAGATACACAAGTTTTTGTATTCTATATTCCTTGGAAATGGGACCGTCTTAGAAAATAATGCACTAACATGCTTTTGAGATTATGAAATCATCATATTAAAAGATTTTGTTGTTACTGATGTTCCTTAATGTAATATTACATTTGTATATTTGAGTAGACCATTTAAGATTTCAGTTTCAGTGAAGTTTTATTCTAAAATATGAACCATGTTAATGATTTAATGAAAAATGATTAAGTGGTTTTCACCCCAAATTCACAAGGATGGTTCAACATACACAAATCAACCCATGTCAAACAGCACATTAACAAAAGAAAAGTAAAAAGCCACATGATCATCTCGCTAGACTTAGAAAACGCATTTAACAAAACCCAGCATCCGTTCATAATAAAAACTCTTACCAAAGTGGGTATAGAGGGGGCATATCTTAACATAATAAAGGCCATTATGACATACCTACAACCAATATACTACTCGATAGAGAAAAGCTGAAAGCCTCCCCACTAAAATCTGGAACAAGAGAAGGATGCCCACTCTCACTATTTTTATTCAACGTAGTTTTGGAAGTCCTAGCCACAGTAATCAGACAAAGAAAAGAAATAAAATGTATCCAGATTGGTAGAGAAGAGGTAAATTTGTGCTTTCTATGACTTGATTCTTAGCCTTTAAAATAGCTTAGAAATGATTACATTACATAACAGGCTTGTCAAGATTTTTAAGTCAGATGATACATATAAGGCAGTGGTTCCCAAAGTGGTCTACAGAGATGGTGATTCACCCATGCCTGTGGCCAGAGGGGCCAGAGACTGCTGTCAGCCAGATGGGCTAACTGGGGAGATAAAAGACCTGTGCTCTGAAAACTATAAGATCCTGCTGAAAGAAACTGAAGATGACACCATTTGGTGGGAATATATACCATGTTCTTGGATGGAAGGATCAATATTATCAAAATGACTATACTGCTGAGGGCAGTCTACATATTAAGTGCAATCCCTATCAAATTACCAATAACATTTTGCACAGAACTAGAACAATTTTTTTTCTTAATTTGTATGATAACACAAAAGCCCTGAATAACCAAAGCAGTCTTGAAAAATAGAGCTGGAGGAATCCAGGCCCCTGATTTCAGCCTGTACTACAAAGCTACAATCATCAAAACAGTATGATACTTGCACAAATACATAAATGGGTCAATGGAACAGGATAGAGAGCTAAGAGATAAACCCACCCAACTGTGGTTAGCTAATCTATGACAGAGGAGGCAAAAATATACAGTAGAGGAAAGAAAGTCTCTCTAATAAGTGGTGCTGGGAAAACTAGATGGCTACATGTAAAAGCATGAATGGAGAAATGGGAGAAAATCTTTGCAAACAAAGTGACTGACAAGGGAATAATCTCCAAAATATACAAACATCTCATGGAGCTTTCTATTTAAAAAAAAAAAATCAAGAAATGGGCAGAAGACCTAAATAGACATTTCTCCAAAGAAGACAGACGGATGGCCAAAAAACACATGAAAACATGCTCAACATCACTAATTATAGAGACATGCTAATCAAAACTACAGTGAGGTACCACGTCACACCAGTCAGAATGGCCACCATCAAAAACTCTTCAAACAATTAATGCTGGAGAGGTTGTGGGGAAACAGTTACCCTCCTACACTGTCGGTGAGAATGTAAATTGCTGCAAGCACTTTGGAGGAGAGTATGGAGGTTCCTTAAAAAACTAAATATAGAACAACCATATGATCCAGCAACCCCACTCCTGGGCATCTAGCCAGAGAAAACCATAATCCAAAAACATACATGCCCTCCAGCGTACATTTTGGCACTTTTCATAGAAGCCAAGACATGGAAATAACCTAGGTGTCGACCTACAGAGGATAGAAATGTGGTACACACACACACACACACACACACACACAGAGTGGAATATTATTCAGCCCTAAAAATGAAATATTGCCAAATGAAGCAATATGGATGGACCTAGAGATTATCACAGTGAGTGAAGTAAGTCAAAGAAAGACATATATCATGTGATATCACTTATATGTAGAATCTAATAAAAATGACACAAAAGAACTTGTTTATAAAACAGAAACAGATTTCAAAACCAGTCTTATGGTTACCATAGTTGAAATTGTTGGAAGAAAGAATTGGGAGGATGGGAACAACATATACACACCGATGTATAAAAGAGATGATTAATGAGAAACTACCGTAATGCACAGGGAAGTCTACTCGAAATCTAATCTAATCTACCTATAGTTTTAATAACCTATGTGGGGAAAAAGAATGGATATTTGATATGTATGAGTGATTCACTTGACTGTATACCTGAAACTAATTCAACATTGAGGGTCACTATACTCTAATAATATTAAATTAAAAACAATTTTATTTTCAAAAGCGATACTATCCCCCCAGTTGGATTTATAACATAAAGCTCCAAGTTTCACTTCATACCAAAGGAGAGGAGGAATAAATTGGGAAGATGAGATTGGCATATACACGCTACTGTGTGTCAATAGTACAAGTAACTGGCAATGACCTGCTGTATAGAACAGGGAAATCTACTCAATGTTCTTTAATAACTTATATGGGAAAAAAGAATGAATGCATATCACTGATTCACCTTGCCATACACCTGAAACTAATACATTGTAAGTCAACTACACTCCAATAATTTTTATTTATTTTAAATTTTTTTTTATTTTTTGTCCTTGGTCTTTTTAGGGCCGCACGCGTGGCATATGGAGGTTCCCAGGCTAGGGGTCGAATCGGAGCTGTAGCTGCCCGCCTAAACCACAGACACAGCCACACAGGATCCAAGCCATGTCTGAGACCCACACCACAGCTCAAGGCAACACCAGATCCTCAACCCACTGAGCAAGGCCAGGGATCGAACCCCATATCCTCATGGATACCATTTGGGTTTGTTAACCACTGAGACACAACGTGAACTACCTCCAATAATTTTTTAATTAATTAATTAATTTAAATTAAGGTATGAGAAACTGTTCCTGATTCAGAAATCTTACTTTACCTATTAGGAAAAAAAAATCCATCTCGAGCTCGGGGAGTTAAAATACTTACCAATGATTATTCAGTGGTATAGACAGGACGTGTGAATACAGTTTAAAGTAGGGTGACATAGGATTTACTATGCATACTTTTGTGTGGGCCCTTTTAAGGGTATTAAAATGCTAAACTAGGACAACAGTTGTAACCTTGAACTCTTCTGGGCAAACCTGAATGTATACACACACTGCATATGAGGTGCGTGTGAAGGTAAAATTAGTCTCTGTATCCACTTTACGGATGGGCTTTTATATTGTCACAGTGATGGGGCATATTGTGGTCCCAGCTCTGCTGTGCTTGAAGTGGGCCCTGGGCCTCAGGGTCTGTTGTGTTCCACTTTCCCCTAGTCTATTCTAGACTCACAATAAGTTCTCTAATAATGTCTCTATTCATCCCTCTATAATCAAAACTTTTCAGAGCTTTACCAGCATTCTTACTGTTAACTCGTAAAAGCTCACGAGCCAGCTGACCACTCTTCAGAGCAGGAAGCGTGACCTGTGTCCCCACCTGTGCGTGCATTCAGACAGGGCAGTCGTTGACATTGCAGAGATCATCAGTTCCCACAAAGCTTTAGTGTTCTTGCTGAAAGCAGTGCTTTCTGGAGGACAACCTTTCAGACATAATAAAAAGTGAAATAACCACGCTTTTGCCCAAGGGCTTCAGACAAACACTCAACCTTTCCCAAGGCCTCAGAATACCATTAGAATTGACTGCAACCATTTGATCTTACGCTTTTAGTACAAGTGACTTTTGTGTCAGGCACTGCAGTACCAAGTATTCAGTGTATTATTTTCATTGCAGAGTCCTAATGTGTTTCACTAGCACCATAGTTACCATTGGAAATAAATCATTTCAGGGACTGTACCAGTTCAGGGGGTTATATGCATAATGATAAATCAGCGACAAAGGGTTGTGGTTCAAGTGACCTCAAGCTTAAGCTCTGTAATAGTCAGAATGATATCACAATGATTTGAGTTCCACATTTTACTTATGTGCAGACAGATTTTTTTATAAGTGACAAAACGGCACATCACTGTCAACAACCTCCAGCTCAGCAGAGACCTGGGCATTTAGCAGCTGTGGATGGTCCAAGGAGTCTTATGTTTGCCAAGCCTATGATTTGAGCCTTCTTGGTAAAGCTGGAATAAAAATCAGTGTGGGTTGAATTTTGTTTCCTCTGCTTTGAATTTGAGTGTTTTAAAGACAACGTCAAAGTGTTTTACGTGCTTTTCACAATAAGTCATAACCAGTACTACAAAGCATATTCTGTGGAGGTCAAAATGCTTTATATCTAGAGTTCCCTAGTGGCCTAACTGTTAAGCATCGGGCATTGTCACTGCTGTGGCTTGGGTCCGTGCTATGGTGAAGGTTCAATCCCTGGCCTGGGAACTTCCAGGTTTCAGCATGGCCAAAAAAGAAAAAAGAACAACAACAAAAAGTCCTTTAAAAGAATCTCAGCCACACATACATTCACAAAACCACACCCACATTCTCATACTCACACACATTCTCGCACTCATACACCCACGCTCACTCTCACACACCCACCCACACTTAGACTCACAGACCCACACTCACACTTAAAGCCACACTCACTCTTACACTCACACAGGCAGAGATAAGCCTGATTTTCTTCCCATTGTATGGAAGCTGTAAGATGAGAGCTTTGCCTGCTTTAATTTCTTCCTCTCATCACTCGTTTCTCATCTGTACGTGACCTGTTTCTCCTAGGGGCCGTGGGGGTGCCATTCCTCCTCCCCCACCGCCTGGACGAGGTGTGCTCACCCCTCGAGGGACCACTGTGACCCGTGGCGCCCTTCCTGTGCCCCCTGTAGCAAGAGGCGTCCCTGCCCCGCGAGCCCGGGGGTCACCAACAGTGCCCGGATACAGGGCACCCCCTCCGCCAGCCCATGAGGGGTATGAAGAGTATGTAAGTACCTTGAGTAAACAGTTGTTAGGAGGAGTTAAATTGGCTGGGGAACAGGCTAAGCTTCCAAGACATTCATATACCGTGAATACAGCAGGTGATGTTTGTTGCAGAAAACACGTGTCATTGCAGCAGGATGTGGTGTGCATTTAAATGAGGACATTTTGAGGAACGCTTTCATTGTACAGGTGCCATCATTGTGGTTAGTACCAGTTAAATAGCTTCTGCTTTAAGAAACAAGCATTCTTGAGGTTTTCTTATCTTTAGAAGACTTGCTCAATCTCAAAACGGAAATACTTCTAAACATAATATGAATCGTCATGTATTTAGAAGATTCTCCTGGGACATGATAGATGAACATAACTCAGAAGTATTTGACAAATACAATGGGATTATATTATAAACTTTGGTGATGATTTAATTCATCTTTCTTTTACATCTCCTACTCTCTCTTTCATGATATGAAAGACGTGGAACTGGCAGGTGTGAATTCAGAACTCAAAACATATATAGACTGAGCAGCAGTGTCTCTGAGTAGCTCCTTCCTTTCCAGCCACTGTATCATCCAGGCCATTAGCTTTCCACGGGTCACTACTATTCTAGTCCCTGTTTCCGTTTGTCCTACTAGATGGTGAAAACGATTGAGGACACTTACTGTTCACTTGTGTCACCTAGCAAGTCCACTGTGGGTTTTCCACTGAATTGATGCAGGCAAGAGCATAGTCCCAGGGCCCAGCCCCACTGCACCTGTAACAGCTTGCCCAGCTCCTCTGCAGGTGTTTGCTTCATTCAACCACCCACAGACCTGCTGTCCTCCTAAGTGACGTCGTGCATGATCACTAATAGGAACTCTTCAAGGATAGCTACTGACACATTCTCTGCATTCAAAACATATAAACATTTTATGGACTGCATATTAACCAAGCAAAACTTAATCCCGAAAGCAAGGTGAAAATAGTTGATTGGTGTCATCAACAGCACATTAATACATGTTCGTTTTTAGGAATGTTACTGATTAAATATGAAACATTGACTAATAGCTGAAGAGTGAAGAAAATATGTCAAGTTTAAAAATCCATTTCTATGAGGAAAGGAGAAATGCGTTCATCTAAATTATCTTTTGGACAACATCAGGTCTCAATATGTAAAATCTTAGTCAGAAAATTGCAAAATTGGAAGCAGAAACCATATTCTACCTTGTGATCTGGAAACACAGAGACTTGTCCTGCATCTGCCATCTCTACCCTAAGGCATGGTGTGTATGAAATAAGTATTTGATAAATGAATGGATAATCCACACAGGCTTGAAGGGATTGCGTTTTGTTTTTTTATCTTTGAGGATCTAGACTTACCATCTTTATGTGCATTGCCACTGTGCTGTTTTTGTCTTCCAAATAGAGGCATGAGCAGTCAGATCTTTATTTCAGAAATTAAAAGAGAGAAATAGTGGTCAACACGGCTATTAATCAAAGAGTACAGGGCTTTGGGGCACATGAAAAAGAACAAGATTGGCAAAACATTGTAGTTTTTCATGTAGCTACAAAAATTGGAATGCCTGTGACATGCATCCCAATTTATAGTGAATGAATCCCTGGAGTGCAAGGCAAACAGCAGTAAGCTACAGAGGCATAGAAAGTTGATGGAAGCATGGGTGAAAAAGGATATATTCCGAATGAGAAAATTGAGGAGAAGGGTAGTTCTTAGAGTAAGTAAAAGAAAATAGGTAAAGCCATGTAAATTTTATTTTTTTGACTTAGATTTTAAAGTAGCCAATACCTTTATTTCATTCCCTCAGTCATTCACTGTTTCCTCTGATTTCACGCACTGTTCTGATAGTCCTGGAGATGTAACGCTGAACAAAACAGATCAAATACCTACTTTCATAAAGCTTGCATTGTAGTGGGAGAAGACAGAAAAATGAAATATGTAAAGAAATGAATAGTCATGCCAGGTAGAGATAAGGACTCTAGAAGGAGGTAAGGAAAAGGCTTCACCACCCGAAGAACTGGGACGGTCTCTCCCGACAGGGACTTTGGCAAACATCTCACTAACGGGAGAGCCTGGGCCAGAGCACTGCCTCTCTAGAAGGGCTTTCCTGGTAAAGGAAAAGCAGGCAGAAAGGCACTGACATGGGCCCCTCGGAACATTTGGGGACCAGTGAGGAAGACGTTCAAGCTGGAGCAGAAAGTGTAAGGGGAACACCGGGTGAGGTCAAGGGAGGGACAGGCCAACTCATGTCACTACCGGAAAGTTTTGATGACAAGAAAGCAGCATGATCAGATTTACGTTTTAAAAATTTTCCTCTGCGGAGTTCCTGTTGTGCAGCAGAAAGGAATCTGACTAGTAACCATGAGGATGCGGGTTGGATCCCTGGCCTCACTCAGTGGTTTGGGAATCTGGTGTTGCTGTGAGCTGTGGTGTAGGTGGCAGAGGTGGCTCAGACCTCGCATTGCTGTGGCTGTGGTGTAGGCTGGCAGCTGTAGCTCCAAGTCACCCTCTAGCCTGGGAACCTCCATACGCCGTGGGTACAGCACTTAAGAAAAATTAATAAAAGAAATAAAAGTTTTCTTCTGCATACATCTTGGAAACAGTATATGGTGAGGGGGGAGGCCTGGGCTCAAGAATAGAAATGAGGAAACTGGCAGGTAGCTCACTGCAGCATCTCCACAGGGCAAAGTGTGGCTTAGGGGTGAGAGCCTATTCTGGGCAAGCCGTGAAGATGGTAGGATCTGATGAGGGGATGGATGTAGGATGTGTGAACAAAGAAAGGAGGAAAAGAAAATGTTGCGACGTTTTGCAAAGTTTGGGGCTAAACTGAACCTTGGGCCGAACAGCTGAGTGCTTCGAGGTGTCATTTATTGAAATGAAGAGTACTGCGGGGGGGCGGGGGTGGGGGTTCAGTGTGAGAGCCTGTTGAAGTGTTTGGCCTTCAAGAAAGTCCCTTGGGTTGCTGGGTGGCCTCCATCTGAGTTTCAAACGCAGCAGCATCTCACAGTTTAATTCTAGCTCTGTCACTAGCTGAGTAATTTATGGCACTCTGAAGCTTGGATGGGAATAATGATTTCAGCCTCACAGGACTGCACTGAATATTAGAAATAAATGTCCATACACATATAACATAAGCATGCAGAAGTACCCAGAACATTACTGACAGTCAATAAAAGTAACTATTATATACAATTTCATCTTTAATTTCTCCCTAGGATAAGCTATGGACCCATTGAAGTCATAGACATTTAGCTATTATTTGTAAATTGTTTGGGCATCATTAATTCCAAAGAGCAGAAATGGTCATATTCTTTCCGTCGTAAATAACTAAGTTAACAAACAAACCTGGGGTGTGTGTGGGGGCATCAATGAAAATAATCAATAATCAATAAAACGGGAACAAGAAAGAATTTTATTTAAGCTAAACTGAGGACTCACCTGCAAGGCAGCCTTTCAGATCACTCTGAGGAACTGCTCCAGAGAAGCAGGATTTTCAACACAGTTTCATGTCTTGTCAGAACAAAGAACATCAAACAAGTCAAGGATATGTTCCTTCAAGGTTTCAGAAAAAGACCAGCAAGTACACAGGGAGTCAGCATGGCCTTGGCACCTGGGAAGGGAGTCTTATCTTTGAAGGAGGACCCACCCGCACAGGCCTCCCGGGAGGAGGGGGGTTTAACCTTTCTTTTTGATGTGGACATTCCTTGCTTCTGCTCAGTGCCCTTTTCTTTAATGATTAAGGCAGATGTACAGTGCATGTTTGATAGGCCACAAACAGGCTGATCTAGTTGGCGCAAAATTCAAGTCCACGCATGTATACGCCAGAATGACTTCCCCAGTATGTGAACATGTCTTTTACCAGGTGTTATATGAACACAGGGTCACACAGTAGAGTCACAGCGATGCCATCCAGCCCCAAGACATGGCTAGACCGAGGCCCTTGGCCCACGTTTCATCTCTGATTTCTCTGCACACGTATTTCCATTCCTCTTTAAAATACAGACTGGATATGTGTCTCCTCTGACCACATGGCTGGGCACATGGTGAACTCGGACCGTCCAGGGCAACTGCATTACACACCCGGGTCCATCCCCTGCACGTACTGACTGGCTGGCTGTCTCTCCATCCTGCTCCAGAGCCCCAGGGGGAATCGCATTCACCCGGCTTGCTGGGTGTCTACGACTGGAGAGCAGTACTTTCTGGAAGTCGGACCTGGGATCTGCCGCTTGTCAGGCAGCAGGGGCCCAGGCAGGGCGGTGGGAGGCTCACACGACATAAGCCCGGTTCCTGGAGACCCAGCGCCAAGGATAACAGGAGACACACTAGGTTCCAGAGAAGGAGAAAAATATCACGAACTTGGAAGACATCCTAAAATATAGCTACAATAACATCCTGTTGGCAACAGGAAAAATCAAATACTGCCTTGCAAAAATCCTTACACTGTATTTTATTAAAAACTGTCATATTTTCATTTTTTTCTATAAGCAGTCCAACGAGTACATACAAATTTGGAGCACGGCTGTTACCCTCTGACAGTAGTCACTGAGGTCTCCATCCAAACCCAGATCCACACTCAAGGACCACTGCTCTCTGCTCTAATTTTAAGCAATTGGTTGCTCTGTGGGGGCAAGAAAAACAAAAGTTTAAGTGTCTCAGTAGCTGAAAACAGCACCATGCTGGGTTGACAGTGAAAATCTCAAAGGAGTTCTTAACTTTCCAGTTAAAATTTCTTAGAAAAGGTTCCTTTTATTATAAATGACACTATGAGCCAATTCCCTCTTCAGATTTTTCTTTCTTCCCTGCTGAGTCTGACCATACTCACTGTGCACAGTAATCAGATCTTCTCCTTGCAGCTTGCCTGACACAAAACAGCTTACCGTAAGTGAGATTGCTATTTCAAACCAGCCTGCATGCTAGCTGAATCTTTAAAAAAAAAAAAAAAAAAAAAAAAAAAGTGAAGTTTAGTTTGTTACACATCCTAATCCAGACCGTAAATATTTTAAAGTTTCCTTTCTTTATTTTTAATTTACTTTTTATTGTTATTTCCCCCAACACACTTTTTTTTTTTCCCACTATATGGCATGGGGACCCAGTTACACATACATGTATACGTAATTTTTTCTTGCATTGTCCTGCTGCATTGTAAGTATCTAGTTATAGTTCTCATTGCTACACAGCAGGATCTCATTGTTAATCCATTCCAAAAGCAATAGTTTTTATCAGTTAACCTCAAGCTCCTAATCCCTCCCACTCCCTCCCCTCCCCCCAGGCAACCACAAGTCTATTCTCCAAGTCCATGATTTTCTTTTCTGTGGAAAGGGTCATTTGTGCTGTATATGATACCAGATATGAGCAATATCATATGGTATTTGTCTTTCTCTTTCTGACTTACCTCACTCAGTATGAGAGTCTCTGGTTCCATCCATGTTGCTGCTTTTCACTGACTTTCTGCTAAGAAGTGTGCATTTACATTTTTCAGATCCATTACTATGATTGAAGTAGGCCTGAGGAAATGAAATGTAGATTTCAGAACTCTCACATGTGGAGTTCCTTTGCAACTCGGTGGGTTAAAGATCCGGTATTGTCACTGCAGTGGCTCAGGTCACTGCTGTGGCATGAGTTTGATCTCTGGCCTCAGAATTTCCTTGTGCTATGGGCACAGCCAAAAAAAAAAAAAAAAAAAAAACCAACCAACCAACCAAACAGACCTCTCACACAATAAAATATAAAGCAGATCAGCCCTATCAGTGGATGATATGTAAAATAAACTTTGGAATACCTGCCAGGTTTCCCGGCACTAATCTCATGGGAACACTACCAGGGAGTGGTTGATGAGTTACTTTAGCAGGTGAGGAAGCTGCAGCTTGGAACAGAGTCTTGCTCCTGGTTTCATATTCTCCATAGTGCTTGTGTCAACAGAGAAGTCAGACCCATGCCTACAGGTCATCTGTGCTTCATACCTCAAATGCAGACGTCAGTCAGTGTTTGGATGTTCTCAGCAATATTCACGACATCTCCCACCCCTACATGAGCACCTCCCACTATGGAGAACTCAGTGCATCTAGAAACAAGGTGTCAGATAAATTACAATGGTGATTAAAGTGATGCTACCTGTACTTTGAAAATCATGGTGTGTAGTGGGAGGGTCAAAGAGTCCAACACTTGACATATGATATGTAATTGCTCTACAGGGCTTATCTTAGCTACTGTCTGGTGTAATTAATTGTCTTGTCTTCCTCATCTTCTTTTGCCTTCCCCCACTTACAAGATTTAAACATCCTATAGGCAGAAACTGTTTCTTACATTGACTTTATCTTTGCAGTTTTAAGTAATAGCAATTACTTAGAACTAAGTGTTGCTAAGCAATTGCTTAGTAATAGCAATTGAATTGAACCTATGGTATTGTCAGAAGGATGTTATGTATACATGCACACTTCCATATGTATACATACTTTATGTAACCAGTAAATGGATGAAGCTACAACATACCATATATTAAGTGTCAGATAGAGACCACACCTTCTCCAGGAAAGAGAATTATCGTTACGACTACGGTATTTTAGAAAACCTTTGAGAGGGTAAGTTAAACAACACCAGAGCAAGATGACTAAGTATAACTTTGAGAAGTAGAGAGAAGTAAGAAGCTCCATGAGAAAGGAATAATAAGAGGAAGGCAAGAAGAGGGACTTTTCAAAGCAAACTAAAGGACATGGGATAAAAACTGGGGAAACAGAGTTCATTTATAATAGCAGGGAAAATAATATGGGTGTACAGATGACCTCAAAGGTTGAAGCTATAAAAGACCACCTGAAGGTTTTTAAGCAGATTATAAACTAGGGTTTGGGGAAATTTTATAATTCTCAGTCATCTAGGGTGGATTGGAGAACCAGCTGAAGAAAGGAGAGAGGATTTAGGCAATCCATAGTAGTGAGGCTTATGGAGATGTGGCCTTGGCTGTGAGCACAGGAATGGGGTTGGAAGAACCAAGCAAAGGTAGCCCTGAAAATGGAAAGACTCAGGTCTGCTGTCAAGCAGACGTGGGAGGAATAAGGCAGCCAGTTTCCAATGGCAAAGGTGTGTTTAGGAGAGGTGTACCTGGGGACAGGAGAGAGGGCTGCACCAGGGATGATGGGCAGCAAACTGCCCTTCCAGGCTCAGGGAGGGGCTTCACATATGCTTACAGGTTCATGTTCCTTTGTTGCAAAGTGAGGTGTGTTACTTGCTATCAGTTGAGATCACTTCCCCACCTGTCACACTTGCCCTTGGGTGTGGTAGTGTCAGAGTGGCAAGGCCATCTGTGAGATCATGCTCAGTGGAGTTTGTGTTCACGATTCTTTGTGTGGGCTGAGCACACTGGGTTTATTGGTCTGATTTAGGTGTTGCCAGCATTTGCTTGT
This sequence comes from Sus scrofa, assembly GCF_054392235.1. Classification (NCBI taxonomy): domain Eukaryota; kingdom Metazoa; phylum Chordata; class Mammalia; order Artiodactyla; family Suidae; genus Sus; species Sus scrofa. The sequence continues at coordinate 36,092,061 of NC_139389.1, read as the reverse complement.
GGAAATGACCCCAGGTATACTCCTCCCATGTCACCTGTCAGGTCACAGGTCTTCACAGATGGAGTCCCATTCTGCTATTTAATTTTGAACTTCAGCCTGAATTGAATTGTATTGGCTGGAGATGTTCTGTCCGAAACTTGTATGTCATTTAGCTCAGCTATGAAACTTGATAGAGGTGTCCCCAAATGTGACAATGTCTATAACATAATCAGTAATGAGACGTGAAGCTGAAAGAAACTTTTCAAAACTACCAATGTTAAATATGTTTTTCTGTCAACCATGCTAGAGGAAAAGGCTGAATTTCTTCACCTCTCCAGATAATATTATAAAATCATTGTCATATTAGAGGTGATAAAAAGTATGCCTTCAAAAAATAAAGTTAGGAGTTCCTATTGTGGCTCAGCAGGTTAAGAACCCAACATAGTGTCCGTGAAGATGTGGGTTCTATCCCAGGCCCCACTCAGTGGGTTAGGGATCTGGCGTTGGCACAAGGTGTAGAATAGGTCGCAGATGCAGTTTGGATCCAGCATTGCTGTAGCTGTGGCTGTGGTTGTGGCCTGCAGCTGAAGCTCGGATTCGACCCCTAGCTCTGGAACTTCCAAATACCATAGGAGAGGCCGTAAAAAGAAAAAAAAAAATAGAGAAAAGTTATTTAGGGGTATATCAGGCAGTTAATAAGAATACTGTATTGTTTTCTGTATTTTGTGTTCTTTGTATTATTTTCAGCTTTGAAAATTTTGCAAGTGGTCATGATTGCTTTTCTCATTAAAAATAAATATGCACTCTCAGGCCTAACTTATATTCAAAATTTTGAAACATTTTTCTTAAAGATAGAATGGAAAATTATATAATCTTCAGACCCATGAACTCTGGATCCTGTAGAGGAAAATAATGGCAACTTTTTTTTTTTATTTTTAGGGCCACACCATGGCATGTGGAAGTGCTCAGACTAGATAGAGGTCAAATCAGAGCTGTAGATGCTGGCCTCCACCACAGCCACAGCAACACGGGATCCAAGCCATGTCCGCAACCTACCCCACAGCTCATGGCAACACTGATTCCTGACCCACTGAGCAAGGCCAGAGAACAAACCCTAGCATCCTCATGGATACTAGACAGACTCCTTTCCACTGGGCCACAATGGGAACTCTCAACAATGGCAACTTTTAAGGAAAATGTATATATATATATATGGCTGGAGGGGTGAGGTGGGGCATGGTTTAAAGGAAAAAAACCGAATAACCTTAGTTTCTTTCAGCACTGAAAGCCTGTTCTGCTATGCTGAGCTGTAACTGTGCCTCTCGTGATAGGTAGGCTGTTCCTATGAAGATGCTGTCCTTTTAACAAAAGTTTTGTGGGATAATTGAATGTGCGAGTAAAGGAACACAACTTAGGGAAGCATCCCCAAAACATCACACTCTATGAAAACATACGGATAGCATAAATGTTTGCTTAAGTAAATATCCTTTTGGATCTTATGTGCCGGTATAGTATGAAAATAAACAAACAAAACCCCCAAACAGAACTCTCAGGTACACAAAATAGTTTCTAGTTTCCAAAGACACAGGTCGAATTTATTTTAAAATTACATCATGTTTTTTCTAACAGTTAATACCCCGACATCAAGGAGGTGTATGGATGCACAGCACAGCAAGAAGAGACCTCAGTTCAGTGCTATATGAGAGATGTTGGCTGTGTATAATCAGTCATGTAATCTAATTTATAAAATTCATTTTGACAAATTTTCAGGGAGCTTTTCTTCCCATCGGTCTTACTAGCCCTCTTGACACTCCAGCCCATCCTGTCATCTATTTCAGACTCTGAAGCATCCTTCCAGTAACAATGAGAGAATGAGAAAATTCACTGTAAATCAATAGTCCTTAAGAGTCCCATAAATGAATTCAGGCTGCCGACCTTCAATTTCATGTGTATGGAATATTTTTTGACAGTAGAGGGAAATAAGTATTAAATGATAATTGAAATCAATTCTTGTGCCATTTTTGTGGAAGGAAAGATTACGAGCCTGATCTATAAGGCATTTTGAGGGGAGCCACGTGTGGTGTCTTTTTGTGTAATAGCTTAGAGTCTTCGCCCAGTGAAGGCAGATTTTTATTAGACTTTCTAGATTGGATATTTGTATTCCATTAAATGTTCTTGTTTAAGTTTCATGCCCTAGTCTCTTCTCAGTAGAGACTAATTTACCAGAATGCATCCTAGGATTTTGTTTCGTGAAATGTAACCAATATTCGCAATCACCAAAACATGCAAGATTAATGAAATATTTTTTGAACCTATAGGATGGGCATAATATTACTGTGGTTCAAATCTTCAGAGAAAGTTAGTGGTATTTAAACACTATTTGGGGATAAAGTGTATATATCCCCAAATAATATAAGATTCTGTCTTTTAAAATTGTGTGCATTTTTCTTCTGAAGTTGAAGCATCATGTTTTAGAGTTTTAAGTCATTTTATGTATTTTTAAAATGTATTTTATTGAAGTATAGTTGATTTACGATATTGTGTTAATTTCTACCCTACAGCATAGTGATTCAGTTATATATATATTATTTTCGATTGTGGTTCGTCACAGGATATTGAATATCATTCCCTGTGCTATTCAATAGAACCTCGTTGTTTATCCATCCTACACGTAATCGTTTGTATTTACTAATCCCAAACTTTCAGTCCATCCTTCCCCCATCACCCACCCCCTTGGCAACCACAAATCTGTTCTCTGTTCTGTATGTCTATGAGTCTGTTTCTGTTTCCCAGATACGTTCATTTCTGTCAATATTTTAGATTCCACATATAAGGGATATCATATGGTATTTTGGCTTTCTGACTTACTTCACTCAGTATGATAACCTCGAGGTCCATCCATGTTGCTGCAAATGACATTATTTTATTCTTTTCTATTGCTGAGTAATATTCCATTGGTTCATATATATTTTATTTTATTTCATTTGCTTTGTAGGGCTGCATCCATGGCATATGGAGGGTCCCAGGCTAGGGGTCTAATTGGAGCTACAGCTGCCAGCCTACACCACAGCCACAGCAACATAGGATCTGAGCTGCATCTGTGACCTACACCACAGCTCACGGCAATGCCAGATCCTTAATTCACTGAGCGAGGCCAGGGATCGGACCCACAACCTCATGGTTACTAGTTGGATTTGTCCCCACTGCACCACAATGGGAACTCCCTATTTTTTATTTTTTAATTTTTTTTTTTTTGCTTTTTTTTTTTTTATTTTCCCACTGTACAGCAAGGGGGTCAGGTTATCCTTACATGTATAGATGCAGATCTTCTACTAGCTACACACTTAGGGTTGTATCCAATCCTGTACCTTATTGTTACTGTGATGACAGACACTTAAAAGGGTGAAAATGGGTTTCGTCTCTGTACTTTTTAAGATGAGTTTTAGCTGATGGAAAATTACGTCAAAAAGTATTTTAACGTTTCTCTAGGCTCTGCAACTCTAATCATTTTGCATCATCTGCTGGAGCCATGAGGAGAGAAAAATCTGCCACTTCAACCTTAAGGAAATCGACCATTCTTTTGTTTTTAACATTATTAGTTTATTTTAGGTTATGTTTTGTTTTTTGTTTTTTGTCTTTTTGCCTTTTCTAGGGCCACTCCCGCGGCATCTGGAGGTTCCCAGGCTAGGGGTCCAGTCAGAGCTGTAGCTGCTGGCCTACACCACAGCCACAGCAACACAGGATCTGAGCCGCATCTGCAACCTACACCACAGCTCACAGCCACGCCGGATCCTTAACCCACTGAGCAAAGCCAGGGATGGAACCCTGCAACCTCATGGTTCCTAGTCAGATTCGTTAACCACTGAGCCACAATGGGAACTCCCTGTTATTTTTTTAATCTTTGGTTTATACACATGGCCTAAGGATTAATAATGAAAGTGACTGGGCCTTAATTTATGTCTATGTTCTTAAAGGGATGTGCTGGGTACAAATGAATACTTTATCATTTTTTTTCTTCTGAGTTGATTATGATTTTGATGATTATGATGCCCACTGAAAAATTAAAACCCTTTATAGGGTGACAAATATCTAAGCATACTTAAGAAACCAAAAATTCACTTTTTCTCTTGCTGGTTGAAAAACAATGTTTTCTGTGTTTTGCCAATACCACTCTCATAATTTTCTATCAAAGGAAACTTAATTAAATACAACATGCATAAATAATTTGATTATTAATGGCTTCTGCAAAAGGCCCAATAGGAATGATTACATAGGATTAAGTCCTTGTCCATATTTTGGCTATTTTCCATTACAGATTCTCCATTTAGTGGAAAATAGTGGCTGCTAAATCTTTCCATCCATTACAGATTTTTGTGATTATTTTCCATGATATCTTATGAGCTAAAGATTTTACTGGGGAAGCTACAAATGATCTTTGCAACATCTTTTAATCTTCTCATTATTTGATTTAAGGTAATTTCTCTTCATGATCAAAGATGAGAAATTGTGCTTTCCTTTTAATTAAAACCATATTTTATCATAGTTTTCACATGTAACTTAGGCAGCAAATATCATTCCAAAGTAAATCTACCAAACACCCTACCTCCATTAAAACACCTCCATTAAAATGTCTTCCCAAACTACCAAATTTCATCCAGGTATATTCTACTCTTTCTATTCCAAGCTCCTTAAAGGACTATCACAGCACCTCATTTTCAGTTTTCATCCCTAAAACTATCTTACATCTTGGCTCTGTCTATTCACCTACTTGTTTGAGAAGCTCCAATCATTTGTGGACCTTTTCATTGGGACAGTACCTGTCTTCTTACTCCCATTCGTCCCACCCATTCATCGTGTCTCCCACCTGAGAACTCCTCCTGATTTTTCTCCTTCTGTTAAGTGAAACCTCAAAGATTTAAAATTCATCTTTTGGCTCTTGTTTTGCTTTTAAATGCTAAATTTAGATACATGTTCCTAAAATACTCAACATATTATGTCATCTCTTTGTTAAAAACCATCAGTGTCTCTCTTACTGAAATGAAAAAACTCCAACTTCTTATTTTTATAAGATGATGAACATAAGTAATTTTATGAGCATGCTTACTATTAAGCGTGTTTCATTTTCAAATGAGAATTCAATCACGAATAAAACAAAGTAAATGAACATGCAAGAGATGAAATTCCTAAATGTGTATAACCAATCCAATTAGCAGCAATTCGTACTTCTTAGTATATTAATCTGTGTTGTGCTACTTGATTTAATTTAACCTTTACTCAATGCCCATTCTACGGTATGTCCATCTCCCCAGGGAGAGGCGATAGGGGATGAAAAAATGGGGTCACCTTTAATAGGTGCCTGTTCAAGACTTTTACATACATAATCTCACAACAATACACAAAGTAAGAGGTATACTTCTTGATTTTTCATTAAAGAATTTGGGCATCAGAGGATTAGATGAATCTATCAGATAAATTTGATAAATCTACCTGACAGAAGAACCAAACAGCCCTGTCTTCAAAATTAGCACCTGTTGGATATAAATATGTAAAAGGCAAAACTCCCAGCTTTAAAAGGACAGCAGATAATACAATTGCACCAAAAAAACAAACAAATAAACAAACAAAAAACAAAACAAAACAAAAAAGCTCACAGCATCACAGGGGAGAGTATAATTTGTGCGAGCGGGCAAGAGACTTCATTCTAAGTAATATGCTGATGTTTTCCTGATCTGCTTCATAAACAGAACGTAAAGTAGTTATGACACCTGCTGAAAAGCCCATTAAACTTACATATCTGTAACATTCTTATTTATTTTCTTCCACTCAGAAATTTTGAAGAACTGATTAGTTTGACATAGTACAAATAAAGAAACTTAGGAGGAAAGTGACCAATTACCTTCAACGTTATACCAGTCAGGATAAAAAAGACTAGGGCAGTTAGGCATGTTCTCAAGCTCTTTGGGAGTCTAAAATATTAAAAGTAGCAAAAAGCACAATGATGGTAATAATAATAATGATACTGACATTAGAAACAACTAAGGTAGTTAAGTACTTCTTATGAGCCAGAAACTAAGCAAAGTTTTTGACCTTCAAGATTTAATTTTTACAATAACCTTATGCTGGTATTATTCTCATTTTACAGCTTCAGAAACTGAGGTTATTTAAACCTCAGGTTTAAAGGTTAAGTAGTTTACCCAAAGTTACATGGCCAGTAAGCCACAGTTCAATTATTCATAAGATTCTGAGGGTAGTTCTCATACTTGCCAACCTGTAATATAGTACTTACCACACAGCAGGTGCTTGCCTAAGTTCTGTACATACAGAGACTCAAGTTAGAGTCTCTCAGCACCTCTTTGAGTCAGGTCCTCCTACTTCCTTACATGTGGAATCTAAAAAAAAAAAAAAAAGGATGTAAGTATACTTATTTGCAGAACAGAAACAGACTCACAGACTTTGAAAAACTTACGGTTACCAAAGGGGACAGGTGCTAGGGATGGACTGGGCTTTGGGGTTGGCATATGCACACTGAATTATATGGAACGACTGGCCAATGGGGACCTGCCATATAGCACAGGGACCTCTACCCGGTATTCTGTGATAATCTGTGTGGGGAAATAATCTGAGAGAATGGATGAGTGTATATGTATGACAATCACTTTGTTGTACAGCAGAAATTATTATAACCTTGTAAATAAACTATACTTCAATAAAACTTACCCCCCAAAAAGGAAGCTTACTTGCGGGAGAGATGAAGTATCTGGGCCAACATCATCCAGGTAACCAGCGCCAGAGCTGGGATTTCAAGTCCTTCTGGCTCCAATCCACCCTGCTTCACCATCTCTGGGGAAGCTAGCAAAAAACATCATTTGAACAATTAGTTGCAAATGATACCAATGAGAAAGAAATATTTCCAGGAACCACTTTGTAAATCTATTTGGATCATAGTGAACAAATAAAATCAAGGATGTGGGGGGGATGGGGTGAGGAGAGACGTCTTGATAATGAGTTGGAGCAAAATGATAAAATGAGTTTTGGGGAAAATGCCTGGAAGAAAATTTGTAATTAAGTCAATTGTTAGCGGAGAGTGGTTGACCATCTCCAAGACATCTGAGGATTGATGGGGCCACCACCAGTGGCAGGAAGCACCATGGAAAGCTTTATGTGTGATCTCAACAGGAGGGAAAAGAGGGACCGTTACGAAAGACATAGCGAATTAATTAGGAGCTCTGGAAAAGAATTCCAGAATTTCAGTCCTGCAAACTATATGAGGAAATCTAAAAACAAAATATGCAAGTATAAGGTGTACCATGTGATGATTAGATGCACGTATATATTGCAAAATAATGATGGCAACAAGGTTAGTTAACACTTCCGTCCTCTCACATACTTACAATACTTTTGTCTGTGTGGTGATAACATTTAAGATCTACTTTCTTGAAATTCCTGTCGTGGCTCAGCAGAAACAAATCCGACTAGGAACCATGAGGTTGCGAGTTCGATCTCTGGCCTCGGTCAGTGGGTTAAGGATCCGGCATTGCCGTGAGCTGTGGTTTAGGTCGAAAACGCGGCTCAGATCTGGCGTGGCTGTGGCTGTGGTGTAGGCCAGCACCCACAGCTCCAATTAGACCCCTTCCCTGGGAACCTCCATATGCCATAGGTACAGCCCTAAAAAGCAAAAAAAAAAAAAAAAATCTACTTTCTTAACAGCTTTCGAGTATATAGCACAGTATTGTTACTTACAGTGACCCTAAATCTTATTTATTTTCAAGGTGGGAGTTTATTCCCTTTGCTCAATATCTCCCCATTTTGCTCACCCTCAATATTATTTTTTATCAAAAAAACAATACTGTGAATCCTATTTTACAATTTATCTACATCATGATAAAAGCTTCAGTTAGGACACATTTTAGACAATTAATTGTGAAAACCACAATGTCTAAATGATATTTTAAAAAGAAATTTAGAATAGAAAAATGATATATTTTATTTTTTACTGTAAATAAAATAATGTAGTCCTATAATGACTGCAGATTTCTTTTTCTTTCTTTTGCCCCCCCCACTTTTTTTTTTTTTTTTTTTTTTTTGTCTTTTTAGGGCCACACCCGCAGCCTATGGAGGTTCTCAGACTAGGTGTTGGATCAGAGGTCTAGCTGCTGGCCTACACCACAGCCACAGCAGTGTGGAATCCGAGCCGAGTCTTCGACCCACACCACAGCTCATAGCAAGTGTTGAGCGAGGCCAGGTATCAAGTCCGCGTCCTTGTGGATGCTAATCAGGTTCATTAACCGCTGAGCTGCGACAGGAACTCTGACTACAGATTTCTTTTCAGCCAAATGCTTGAACCACTTTCGAAAGTGATGTTTTAGACGTAATACCACTGTAACACTGTCAATTTTTACACCAATTTTTCAAGAGGCACCCATCTGTCAAAGGCAGTGTTAGATCTTGCTCTGGTTGTGTAATAGTGAGGGAAAAGGTTTGTTTAGTTTTGTTGAGTAGTTTTATTATCTGCCAGAGGTCACTTCTCTGTTTGGGAGAACCTCTGCAGCCCCTCAGGGGATGGGTGGGCTGAGCAAGCTGTGACCTCTAGGGAACAGGGCTAAGTCTGAGGGAGGAAGGCCGAGGCCCCAAAGCAGAGAAGCCAGGACTTTCTGATGACCAAGAAACATCCTCTTCCTGCTCCATACTGTCCATACTGCCATTACATACGTCCTACTTTCATTACATTTTGGTTCTACTCCAAGGAGAACATTTAAAATGTTTAGGAATTCTGGAATTGTCTTTATCCCAGTGTATTTACTTTCCAGGCATTGGCATTCTTTCTGGCTCCCTAACTTTCTGTTCCTTCAACGAGAATCAGGACATCTAGTCAGTACACAAGAGGGCTTGTCCAGTGCAGCATCAGGCAACTTAAACGATAAAGGACCAGAGAGGAACCATTTTTGGTTTGCAAGAAATACAGAATTTGTTGCAACTCAACTTTGCTATTGGGGCACAAAGCTGCCATACCCAGTACACAACTGAATGACAGTGACTACCATGTTCCAATAAAACTTAAAAAAAAAAAAAAAAATAGGTGGTGGGGCTGATTTGGCCCATGGGCTTCATGTATAGCATCTACTTGCGTTTTATATTTATCTCCTGACAAATATCAGAATCAAATTTCCAAAGAACATGTGTCTGCAATGGTGGCCAAATGAAGACCCTGGAATTTTAACTTATGTCAATTACCAGAGGCTGCTCCTTTTCTCATAGGAGCTGCACACCAAAGAGGAGGGGTCAAGTGGAACCTAAAACCATATGGTATTTACTCCGTCAGCTCTCAGAGACAAGTGATTTGCATAGAATTAATTTCTTTTCAAGCCCCACCTGCCTTTTTAAAGATGCGTGCATGATGCAGTGCACCGCCAAAATGCTCACATCAGCGAAAGAAAAAAAAAAAATCTAATTTTCAGCAGAGTTTCTGAAGGCTGGGTGACGGAAGCACTGTGCGGGTGTCCTGCTAAATGATAAATGAACTTAGACCCTCATTTTTTTTGAAGAATGTAGGTACAGTAATACCAATATTCTATAAAGCTACCTTCTGATGATAAATTCTCCCGTGTCACCTCACTGGTAGTGCTGTGTCCCTGCCATTTGTAATAATCTAGTATTGTAAGTTCCTGTCAGATAAATATTCACACAAGCGCACTTCCTGTTTTCTCCTGAAAGAACCTGTTTGCCATCATGCTTCAGACAGACTCAAGTTTAATGCATCCTTTAAAAAATGTATTTGGCAGTAAAAATGGTGTAGAAATTGATCTTGTTATAAAATTTAGCACCTTAGATTTGACGTTAAGGCCACTTAGAGACTTCAGCAATCAGTAAGGCGGAGAGGGAACAACTGAATTTCAAGGTAATGGTTCTGAGGCCATAAAGTGAGAAATTGGAACAGGTTACAAACCTAATCTTTCAAGTTGGTCATTTATTTGTCAGCTACTCCTGCTCTCGGGTCCCCCACATGTACAAACAAATAAATAAATAATGTCTTCCTTTGGGGCATTTTTTTAAATCCGAGGGGAACATGCCTGCATCCTTAAAGATTATTCCTAGAAGATCAGCAGGAAAACAAAAAAACATGCAGCAAATGATTTTTAAAAGAATAACCTAACACATAAGTATAATAAAATGGTTATAATTACATTTCAATTCGGGGAGTTATAACCAGATATGCTTGTTTGACTTCCGAAATAAGATAATGTAGAATTAACTCTTATGGGCGTGGAGATGAAAATAATTATTAAGTTGACATGAGAGGGTGAAAAATCATATTTGCACTTGATGCCTGTAAGAAGCTTGATTTTAATGGCATATGCGATAGCCATGACACAATTCCATGCAAGGACAGATGTAATGCTTCATGGAAATGAGGAAAGTTCCTTGTTCAAGGCTCCCTGTGATCTGTGAAGCACAGGCAGTACAAAGATGTCATTGCAGCTAGTTTCTCAGAGGCAAACCTGAATCAGTCCTGGAGATGTGGATTGTGAATTTCCGAAGAGCATCACCGCCAGGCGAGAGTGAGGTTTGAGTGAAACAATTTGAAAGGACTTTACTTATTGGCATTTATTACCGATTTATATGATGAGATAGTTTTGTTTTCCCTGATTGGTAAGACTTGCTTCCTGCTTTATTTTTCTTTGCATCCTGATTCCATAAACCCTAGCTTCAGCCTGATCTATTTACCAACCCAGAACACTACACACGTTTCCATACCTCCCACATTTACTCTGTATGTAATCCTACCTTTCAGACACAAACACGCATGCACGCATACCCACATGCACACGCACATTTACACATGACTGTTGTCTTAACCTTTCAGATCCCCAACTCAGAATTCACACCAACATTCTTTTAACTAATACCTTGAAAAGCGACACTTGGGGAGTCCCCATTGTGGCACAGCAGAAACATATCCAACTAGTATCCATGTGGATGTGGGTTCAATCTCTGGCCTCGCTCAGTGGGTCGGGGATCCTGCATTGCTGTAAGCTGCTGTGTAGGTCACAGATGTAGCTCAGATCCTGAGTTGCTAAGTACATACTTACCTAATTACATACTTACCTGTCTCTTCTGCTAGATCGTGAGCCCCTCTCAGGACATTGTAGGGTTTATTCTCATTTATTTCTGACAATATTTTATAAATATCGAGTAGTCAATAAAAAATCAATTAAAAGAATGACTTATCAGTCTAGCCAATCAGTTGAAAAGTGATGTGAAACCAGGGAAGAGATAGAATGATGTAAAAAGACCAGGAGGCTTTTAAACTCTGGCATCAGGGGTTCTGACGAGACTCCAGGACTGACGTGGGGTGAGGTGTGGTGGGCAAGCCTGGGCCACGTCCACCTAGGCTGCCTTCCACCTAGTTTCCTGGTCATTCAGGTGTGTTTGACTTTCATACTTTAGATCTTCAGATGCATCTAGATGAGACACCCATCCAGCCACTGATGTTGAGCTATGTATGCTTTTTAAAAAAAATAAGCGTTTACTACTATGCTGAATCTATAATGCTCTCATGATAAATATGTGACACTAGGTACATTCATGATTTAAGTGAAATTTATTTTAACTAATTAGAAATTACTTTAGAACCCTGCATATAAACGTGCTGATATTCAGCATATTTAGTTATTCTAACTGCATTTCGGGGGGTATTGTATACTCCAGCATACTTGTGAGTTAAGAAATTTATAGATGTCTTAGGGAGACAGTCCTTTCCAATGCCAAGGGTCAACCATTTAAAGCCAGCTGACCATCTTTGGAAGCCTCCATCATTTTTCCATGATGCCTCATGGTCACTGTGAGCAGTTTTTCAGTCAAGCCCTTCAGGGACTGGGATGAAAATCCCTGGGGGCCACAGATTGGGACTCTATAGGCAGATGAGCTGCCTTCTCACCTGAATTGTCTTACTCATTCTGTGCTACCCTTTCCTTCCCAGGTGAAGGCACTCTTCCTAACTAGATAAAAGAGAACCCAAGCAGCAGCCAGGTAACTAAGCCATCCCCGAGTCATGAATCTCTCCCTTCCCTCTTCATTTTTGTCTAACGATGTCTGAGAGAAAGCCGTGGCTTACAAGCCTACGTAACATCCTGCTGCACAGCACAAGGAGCGAGATGTGTATTCTTCTAAGACGCACTTTCTCTACGAGAATCAATGTTATGGTGCATGCACGAATAGTAAAGAGGCAAGGGAGCAAATATTTAGAGGAGTCATTCCTTAGGGAAAGTATTTTCTTCGTACTAATTACTGATTTGGGTGGAGAAGAAAGAAAATTAAAAGTATACACATTGAGATAAAAAGATCTAAATCACATCAATTAATTCCTGATGTAAATTAGAGACTGCTTTTATGTTTTGCCAGCTACTCTGTTTAATCAGTGTGAATTATAGAACAGTATTGAAAAATGTCTTAATCACTTGGAGAAAGGGGTGTCAATTATTAGAATTCTTAGAAAAAATTACTTACTGGCATTTATTTCTGGTGAAAACATTTATTTTTAAATTTTTGTTTAGTGCATATTTGTAATGAATGTTAGTTCTATTTCTTTTCTTTCTTTTTTTTTTTGTCATTTTGTCTTTTTTAGGGCTGCACCTGTGGCATATGGAGGTTCCCAGGCTAGGGGTCGAATTGGAGCTGTAGTCACTGGCCTACACCACAGCCACAGCAATGCCAGATCCAAGCCGTATCGTGTCTGTGACTTAACATCACAGCTCACAGCAACGCTGGATCCTTAACTTACTGAGCGAGGCCAGGGACCAAACCCTAGTCCTCATAGATGCTAGTCGGGTTCATTAACCACTGAGCCACAACAGGAACTCCTGTTAGTTCTCTTTCTTATCTGAAAATATGCAAATAAATCAGTTCCTCTGGTATTTAATATAAAAACAATATTATATAGTCACAGGCAATTTTCAAAAATTAAAAATGTAGTAATCCCATTATCCTAAGTTGATTTTGTTATTCTTTATTGCTGTGAATATTTTCATGCATATGAAGTTTATATCAGTAATGTGTGATTTAAAGATTAACATTATTCATAAAGTAAATATGCATAAGACACAAAGATTAAAAAATGAAATATTACAAGTCTGAAGCTCCCTTGCGTCCCTATCCAGTCACATCCCCTCACATACAATAGGCTGAGCTTAATGATAACCATCACCTTGCTTTTCCTTTGCCACTTTTACATGCGGGTCTCAAAATAATGTACTGTTTAGCTTTTTTTATTTTTAAACTTCATGGGCCAACTATGCATATTCCTCTTTTTTTTTTTTTTTTTTTTTGTCTTTTGTTTTTAGGGCCACACCCGCGGTACATGGAGGTTCCCAGGCTAGGGATCTAATAGGAGCTATTGCTGCCAGCCTACGCCGCAGCCACAGCAATGCCAGATCCAAGCCGCATCTGCGACCTACACCACAGCTCATGGCAACGCTGGATCCTTAACCCACTGAGCAAGGCTAGGGATTGAACCTGCAACTTCATGGTTCCTCGTTGGATTCGTTTCTGCTGTGCCATGACGGGAACTCCCATATTCCTCATTTTAAGGTTAATTTATATTGAGGCAGGGAGCCATAGCTTGGTATTTTCACTGAAGAATATACCAAAGTGTTTTTTTTAACCCCATTTTACTATGTAAAACATTTGGTTAGTTTCTCTTTTTTTCTTTTTTCTTTTCTGTTTTTCTTTTTTTTTTTTGCTCTTATGAACATCTTGTGCTTATTTTCTAGAGCTGCGCCATAGGGAATAAGAATGTTCAACTTTTTGAGATAAATTACCCAGAATATTATTAGAGTCCTTATTACTCCACATTCTTGCCAACTAATCAAATATGAAATCAAATTTTATTGTGCTTTTAATTTGCATTTTTATGATTACTAGTGAGATTTGTTATATTTTCATGTATTTATTGACTTGCTATTTTCTCTTTTAGGAAATGCTTGCATGATTTTATCATCTTTTGGACTGTCTTTTTCTCTATATATAATTTTATGTGTATATGTATATATACACATATATATGATGTGTGTGTGTATATATATATATATATATATATATATATATATATGATAGTGACCTTTTTCATTTATATTTATTTTTTAAATCATCTCCTGGTTTGGTTTGTAGTTTATCATTTCATTCTCTTTTATGGTGTTTGGTGAACATAGGTTATACTTTAAATATGGTAGAATTTATCCTTTTACGAAATGTGATTTTTGTGTTTTATATAAGAAATCCTCTTCTATTCTGAGGTAGTAAAAACCTTCTCATAAGGTTTCATTTTAAAAATGGTATTATTGGAGTTCCCTTCATGGCTCAGTAGTTAATAAATCCGACTGGGAACCATGAGGATACAGGTTCAATCTCTGGCCTCACTCACTGGGTTAAGGATCCAGCGTTGCCGTGAGCTGTGGTGTAGGCTACAGACGTGGCTCAGATCCCGCATTGCTGTGGCCGTGGCCTAGGCTGGCAGCTGTAGCTCAGCTTTGACCCCTAGTCTGGGAATTCCACATGCCATTGGTGCGACCCTAAAAAAAAAAAGGTATTATTTTCCTTTCCACATTGATTGACCAGGAACACACTTTTATGAATATTATGTGAAGAGATTTAGGTCTTATTTTTTCCCCTCTCATGATTACCAGTTAAATCAGTGCAGACTCTTGACTCTTTCATGTATCAGCTTATATATACACATGTGCGGGTCAGTTTCCAAGTTCTCTGGGCCCTGTTTTTCTTTCTGCCAGCCTGTACAACACCAGCTTCCTGTCGTAGCTTTTTCATGAGTCCTGATCTCTAGTCACGCAAACCGTCTCAATTCCTCCTCCTCTTCAGGACCGTCTTAGATTCCTTTGGTCCTGTTTTCCTTCACATAAATTGGATTGATATATTATTTGGGAAGGAATTACCATCTTTATGAGATTGAGTTTCCTACCTTTGTACATGTCATAGTTCTCTATTTATTTGTTATTGCCCTAATTTCCTTCAAAAATTGTTGTATTTTCTGTATATCTTTAATGTATTTTCAGCTTATATAATACATGATAATTTTTTAATAATGATTTTTATTTTTTCCATTATAGATGGTCTACAGAGTTCACATGATAATTTTTTAAGTTGATGGAATTATTCTAAATGTTTATGTTCATTGTATAGCGATTTAATTAAATCTTGTATATGAATTTAATCTCTAGAAATATTATAAAACTTTTTACTAATTCTAATGATTTGTCTGAAGGTTACTTGGGCCCAGTGATTTGGAGCTGGGCAAATTACATTTAATTTAACAAAATATACAACCTATTAATATTTCTAAAATCCTCCTGAATAACACAAGAAATGTAGAATTAACTAATTCCAATGTCCTTCTCAAATCACATGCTATTTTCCAGTAATTTAGAGATTGAATTTATTGTTTCATATATTGTTTATTCTTTAGGTTTATTCCCCTGTTTTCTATTTCCTGAATGTTTCATGTTTTCTCACTCTCAAACCTTCTTTAGATACATTTTCTTCTTCTTAAAATACATACTTTAGGAGTTCCCTGGTGGCTCAGTGGATTAAAGATCCGGTGTCATTACTGCTGGGGCTCGGGTCACAGCTACAGCATGGGGTCCATCTCTGGTCCCAGAATCTGCATGCAGTGAGTGTGGCCCCCAAAATACATACTTTATTTATTTATTTTCTTAATTAAAGTATAGTTAATAGACAATGTTGTGCCAATTTCTGCTGTACAGCAAAGCGACAGTCATATATATATATACTTTCTTTTTCCTATATTATTTCCCCTCATAATCTATCCCAAGAGATTCAATATAATTCCCTGTGTTGTACAATAGGACTTTATGGTTTGTCCAAAAAATATATACTTTAGTAGCTAATTTTGTCAGGCTGTTAACAGTAATTCTCCGTTTTTATCTGTCTAAAATGTTTTTAATTTACTCATGCTCATTAAAGATATTTTCACTTGACATAGTGAAGAATGAGGGAATATGTTCTCTCCTTATGTTGAAGATATCCAGTTTGTGCCGAGTTGTTATTCACAAGTCAGCCTTGACTTGGAGGGAATCTGTTTCCCTCTGGTTGTTTTTCAGACCTTCTCCTCATCTTTCATGGACTACTATTTTTAGTGTCTAAGTGTGCATTTCTTTTTATGTCTTCTACTTTAGATTTTTTATATTTATTAAATTTGTGAGCTAGATTTTTTCCAACAATTCAAAAATCTCTTGTAATGTCAAAAATATCCTTTTCTTATTCCATTGGTTATGTCATTCTCAAATGTTATTATAATATGTGGAACTTATTCTTTTTCTGTGGCTCTTAAGTATTGTCCCAAATTCTTCTCATTTGCATGAATCTCTATAATATCTCTGATCTTTCTTCCAGTTTACTTTATTTAATCTGATATTTGATTTATTTTAATTATTACATCTTTAATGTATAAAAACATTCTATATTTCAATTCAGTCCAATTCTTTTGCCCCTATTTTTTCTCAGTCACCCTCTCCTATGTAGGTATGCAAACACATTAAACACAAGTACACCCTTTCTGCAGTTCTGATGCCTGAAGTCTTTCCAAACATCATTTGTGCTTTGAGGTCTACGCTGGTTCATATTCACAATGGCTTATTCTCTCATGTATTTGATGAAGTGTAAGCTCAGAACCCTTGGAACTACACTGAGGCTGAAGTTTAAAGGCCAAGGGTGCTTCCCAGGTTTGTGGGAGGACTGCCAAACAGGACTATGTCACCACATTTTTGGCTTGCAAGTCTTTGGGCCAATTGATACTAGGTCCAAAACCGTGTGAATGGGAGATGCTTTCTTTTTGGTTTCACTCAGAGATAACATCATTTCAGGAAGGTATTTTCATTAGTGTTCTATGTTATATTATATTTTCCCACTTACCCACTAATGTGTCATCCTAAAAGGGGTTCCATCATTTTATGAGATGTATTTTACCTGATTTTTTAGCTTTTTTGGAGCTAAAGGTACTGTATCTCTTGTCCCAGGCATGTATGAGCCTATTAAAAATAAACCAGTAGAAACAAAAAAAGCATTAGGCAGCCTATGTAAATAGATATTCCAAAGAAGAAGTTTGGCCACAGAGTTTTTGGGGGTTTGTTTGTTTCTCTGTGAATGAAAGGTTCTTTGAATTCTTTAGTGTGTTGTAATTTTCAAAACTGCCACACACATGATTTCACATAATCCCATAATAACTCCCTTTACCCCCCACCGCATACATTGTTCCCTCCCCTTTTCCCCCTCCCCACTGGTAATCACTAGGTTTGTTCTCCAGATCTGAGAGTTTGCTTCTTTCTTGCTTTATTCACTACTTTCTTGTATATTTTTAGGTTCCACATATAAGTGATATTATACATTATTTGTCTTTCTCTTTCTGACTTATTTCACTTAACATAAGGCCCTCCAAGTCTATCCATGTTGCTGCAAATGGCAAAATTTCATTCCTTTAATGGCTGAGTAGTATTCCACTGTGGTGTGTGTGTATGTGTGTGTGTGTGTGTGTGTGTGTGTGTATTCTTATGTGTGTGTGCATACAGCATCTTTTTTTTAACTTTCTTCTATTTTTTTCCTGTACCACTGGCATACAGAAATTCCTGGGCCAGGGACTGAACCCATGCCACAGCAGTGACAACACAAGTCTTTAACCTACTGAGACACCTGGCAATCCCGCCAACATCTTCTTTATCCCTTCTTATATTAATGGACACTCAGGTTGCTTGTATACCTTTCACCACAGTACTGTTTAATTTTTCTGTATCTCACTTTCTAGCCATTTGAGGCTCCTTTATTTTTATATCTGATCACCTATATAACTAAAGAATACATTTTTTAAAATACATTTTGTTCTTCATGTTTAGTTCTCATACATTAAAAAGCTTTCACTGCATTTCTCATCCACAATATCCAGTATCCAGAAGGGAATAACTTTTAATTTTTTCTCTTTTAAAGTCTTTATCCACTTCTGTCCATAATTTTTAATGTATACATTATAATATACTTGTAACTACATGATGAGTTGAATATTGATCAAATAGATTTTATCACTTGCTCAGGTTCTTAGAGAGTTTGGTCAATATATAGCTCTTAGGTAGAAACTAGCTGTTATATATACTATTATAAACTTAGTAATTTAGAAAAGATGCATTTTGAGTATGAAAACTTAATTTCAAATTTTATATGTGCTGATTTCCTTAATTACAAGCAAAAGATAGTTGTGGAAAAATTTATTTCTTTCTATCAGTAAAAGGAAAGCAAAATTTCAACCTTTATAGAGTTCATACGACTAGAATGTTGTAAAATTGTTACAGTAAGTTAGGAGGCTATTGGTTTTTTCCAGTTTTATTGAGAAAAAAATTACACACATCACTGTTTCACTTTAAGGTGGCATATAACATAATGGTTTGATTTATATATATTGTGCAATGATGATCACAATAGGTTTGGCTAACATCCATCATCTCATATAGATACAATAAAATGAAAGAGGATAAGAAAAAGAAAAAATTTCCTGCGATGAGAACCATTAGGATTAATGTTCTTCACCATTTTCCTATACATCATACAGCAGTGTTTGCTGTAGTCATCATGTTGAACCTTACATTCCCAGGACATATTTATCTCATAACTGAAAGTTTATACCTTTTGACCACCTCCTTCCTGTCCTTCTTACCCCAGACCTCCACCTCTGGTAACCAGAAATCTGATCCCTTTTCCTATGAGGGCTATAAAGGAAATTTCTACGTATAAGTGATATCATATAGCATTTGTCTTTCTCTGTATGACTTATTTTACTCAGCATAATGCCGTCAAGGTCCATCCACGTTGTTGCAAATGGTGGGATTTCTTCATTTTTTGTGTGCGTTTAGCACAAAAAATGTGTGTGTGTATAACCACATCTTCTTGATTCATTCATCCATTGATAGACACTCAGGTTTTTCTGTGTCTTTGCTACTATGCATAATGATGAAATAAACATAGATTCAGATATTTCTTCCAGTTAGTTTTTTGTTTGTTTATTTGTTTCCTTTGCATATATTACCAGACATGGAATTGCTGGATCATATGGTAGGTCTATTTTTATTTTTCTAAGGATCTGCCGTACTGTTTTCCACAGTGACTGTACCAATTTACACTCCCCCCAGCAGTGCACAGGGTTCCATTTTCTTCACATTCACACCAGCTTTTGTTACCTATCGTCTTTGACGATGGCCATTCTAAATGGTGTGAGGTGATACCTCACTGCGGTTTTAATGTGTGTTTCTTTAATGCTAGTGATGTTGACTCTCTTTTCATGTACCTGTTGGTATTTCATACAGAAAAATATCTACTTGGTTTCTTTATCCATTTTTTAATTGGATTACTTGATTTTTTTTCTATTGAATTATATGGGTCCTTTATATTTTTTGGATATTAATTCCTTATCAGATATGTGGTTTGCAAATATTTTTTTTTTTTGCCAGAAAGCTATAGTTAAAGGTAAGAGATGGCCTTGATACTGTACAGGGCAATATATTAAAAAGTGTAAGTACATGGCTTTTCCATAAAATTTCAAGAGTGTTAAATTTGTATAAGAGTCAAAATTCATTTGCCAAGGAGTTGGGGGGAGAGAGTGGGATGGACTGGGAGTTTGTGGTTAGTAGATGCAAACTATTACATTTAGAATGAAGCAATGAAGACATACTATACAGCACACGGAACTGTCTCTTGGGATTGACCATGATGGAAGATAATATAAGAAAGGGAATTGTATGTGAATGACCAGGTCACTTTGCTGTAAATCAGAAATTGGCACAATATTGTAAATCAAATATACTCTAATAAAAACAAAAATTTAGGTAAAATTCTAAGTTATATGGTAGGTATTAAAGGTATTTGTAGGAAAAAAAACTCTAATATTGAAAAATAGCAAGCAATCTATAATATGCCAAATTTTAAATTGCTCAGTTGATAAAAATAGAAAATGAAATCATAAGATTCAATATTGAATTCTTAAAAATAAATTTAGCCTTTTAAGATTATAAAGATGCAAAAATACTATATTACATATTATTGTTTTTTGTTTTTTAATGGAAAGGAAGATTCTTGGAAGTGCAGTCTCTCAGATACAGATGGCTGTAAAGGGAATGTAGAGGAGCTAGTAGGAATATGTGCCTCTGAAGTGCTCATTTGGTTGTTTCTTAAAAAGTCAACCAAGTAAGTCTGGTTGTTTGATGTCTAATTTAAACCTGTGCCACAATGCCAATCTTGAAAATATTTAATTCTGCATATTAAGTCCCTGTTACTTGACCTATGAGTAACTGTTGACTCTGGAATTTTTCAGATGGTATACAACTGAAAATATCAATATGGTATTATATGATACATTATGTTAAAGTATGACATATTGTGTCATCATGAGACATAACATAGTATAAACTTTAATACATTTAGCAAGTTGAATAGATTTATCATATACATAGAAGTGTGCCATTTTCTATCAGTGACAAGTCCGCATCATGTTGTAGTCTCTTTTAGTGTAGGAGGTTATCAGATACCAATAATTTCATAGTATTACTGAGAGCAGGAGTTGCCACAGATGATGTATAATCACATCAGCATTGCTCTGCTTGAGGTTTATGAGATCATACTGTTCAATCAATTCCTAAAGCTACACAGGGAAGCTCTGTATGCACAAGCTGCAGAGGTTCACTATGGGGTTGGGTAACCTACCTGCAGTGTTACTGATGTGGCTTTTTCTTAAAAGGTGTTATGACAATTTCTGTGGTTATTTTAAAATCTGTAATAAAAAGCTCTATTTTCCTTTATCCATAGAAAGATTGGTTATAGACTATCCAGCTCCAGAAGAAAAACACTGTTATGTCAGCCTTGATTTTGTTTTTTAGCAATGTGTTCCCATTCCTTATCATGAGTGGTAATTGCTTATTTGTGGCAATTTTTCAGCTATAATTAAGTTGGTGACATACAAAAAGGGACATCATGAAATAGTCATAGAAATTTAAGAGAGAAGTTTAATCATTTTTTAACCTCCATAGTGAAAGTTATATTTTAAAATTATTTTTAGTCAATTTATACAGTCATTTCACTTCATATCCAAGATTCATGCTTTTTGCATGTATTTCTGAAGTACATAATTTAGAAAATGACTGGAATCCATGAGGAGGGAGGGAACTCCAGGAAGGCTAGTCACTTAATGAAAGTCTACTTGGCACTATTATTACTAGAGATACTGCATCATAGTATGGAACGTGTCTCAAAGCAAGATTAGAGCCATATTCACCAGCACAATATTTGAAGAAGATCGGTAACTTATTGCTCATGATTGTTTTCATATTCTGGACAGAAAGACTGTGCAAAAACACAGAAGGATTAACAAACAATGCATCATACCGCTGGCCTCACTCCACCTCCAGCAGTCCCAGGAGTATGCCTTGACCTCTTTTAAGCACCTGCAAATCTTAAAAGTCACTGCTATTGAAGTCTTAGCAGAAAATACACCTATACACCTAGGGAAAAGCACAAGGAAAAACTGTGGTGATTTTACAAAACAACACACTAACTCAAGAACCTAGGAAGGAACCATCTAGATCTATCTTCTCCCACAATGTAAGAGACAAAAGAAATTCACCAAATAAAACTTACCTCTAAAATAAGAAATACTTCACAATTATCTTTCAAAATAAAGTGGCTGTAACATGGGCTTTGCATCATACCCCACAGTCGTATTCTAAAAATGTTCAGGTAAATTACAACCGTGGGACATTTAAACAAATGTATAAATACTGAGGAGCTCCCTTCAAACTCAGTCATCTGCCCTGAGTGGAAATAAGTATGATGACCACAAAGAGGTAGAAACGAAGGTGGCTTTGTTTCTGTTATCAGCAAGGCAACACACCAGCCACAGGTTCCTGGTGAATTAGCCTCCACGCTGCAGCATGAAGAGCAGACACTGAAGGACGCACGCGCATGACAGGCATCCCAGTGTGGATTCCAAAGAGTAATGCGAGGGGCAGGGAGGGAGAGGCGCCAGCAAATTAAAACACTAAATGGAGAAGGAGCATGCAAAGTGAAAATTTAACATCAAACATCAGAGAGATGGGTGAAAACTCACTATGTACATGAGACAGGAAAAGGCAGAGAGCCTCCAATGTGGTGGACAGAGACTTCAGATGTAGGTCAGACTGAACACGAGGTCGGTAGCATCAATCTTAGTATCAGTTCTGACATAACCAGAGTCTGAAACAAGGAGTTGGGCACAGATGGTTTATTTAAGAGGGTTTAGGTGCAGGTAGTTTACCCAATAACCAAAATTTCAGGAGTAGGCTGAGCAAAAGTAAAAAGGAAACAAAGCCAGTGAAAGGTGAGTGGGCTCATTCTGACGGGTGCCCTCGATGAGCCACGTGGGAGACCCCGGGAGATGCCCCAGCAAGGAGGGGGCTGTCGGGAGACTCATCTATGAAATGCTGTCCCCAGAGCATTGAGTGCGCCTGAGACTGCTTTTCCCAGGCTTCACAGAAAACAAACGCGCAAAGAAAAAAAAAAAACCAGCAACAACAAAACCTTAGGCATATACTTCTGGTTCTCAGCAAATACATACATTATAAAAGGCATACATTAAAGAAAGAAGAAAATGAATACAATTCTAAAATAACTAATAAATTCAAATCAAGATGATACAAGACAAAAGGCGATGTTAATAGAATAAGGAAGCAGAAGAAAAATTTAGAGTATATGATAAAATTGCCATAGAGAGAATAAAATCCCACAACATGAATTTAACAATTATATTTCAGGAGTTCCCGTCGTGGCGCAGTGGTTAACGAATCCGACTAGGAACCATGAGGTTGCGGGTTCGGTCCCTGCCCTTGCTCAGTGGGTTAACGATCCAGCGTTGCCGTGAGCTGTGGTGTAGGTTGCAGACGCGGCTCGGATCCCGAGTTGCTGTGGCTCTGGCGTAGGCCGGTGGCTACAGCTCCGATTGGACCCCTACCTGGGAACCTCCATATGCTCCTGGAGCGGTCCAAAGAAATAGCAAAAAGACAAAAAAAAAAAATTATATTTCAAAACTTTCAGAATCATTGAGACTATGCCAGAAATAGTGAGTTTTCTTTTCAATACCCCTTTTTTACGTTTCATGGAAGAGCTAGTTACCCAGGACCATGGATATCCTTGTAGGTAGGGGGCACATGTGAGTAAGCTCTGGACATCATAAAATGCCCTCTGGGAGTTCCTAAAAAATCTATCTTAAGGCACAGCACAAGATCTTTTTCCTCTTATTCTCCGTTTTGTTCAGCCGGCTCTCAGAAAGCAGCTGCCACTGCTGGTGGACCTTGAGGTCAAAGTCCTACAGGACAGGCAGCAATAGCAGAAAATCACCTCACACAAGCCATTCGCTTTGACTTTTAGGCAAAAAGAGCAATGTTTAAAATATCTCTATTTGGGGTTTTATGTTTCCTGCCCTTGAATATAATCCTACTGAGTATAAAGACAAATTCAGCAAATAAAAACATTGCTACTGTTGCTGCAGATTTATATCTATTAGAATTACATACACACACACACACACACACACACACACACACACACACACACACACGATGACATGATGTATGTGAAGTTACCTAGGTAGCCATTACTTTTTTTGTTGTTTTCTTTTTCTTTTTTGTCTTTTTAGGGCCTCACCCACAGCATATGGAAGTTCCCAGGCTGGGAGTTGAATCGAAGCTGCAGTGCCAGCCTATACCACAGCTGCAGCAACGCCAGATCCGAGCCATGTCTGCAACCTACACCACAGTTCATGGCAACACCAGATGCTTAACCAGCTGAGTGAGGCCAGGAATCGAACCTGCATCCTCATGGATACTATTCAGATTCATTTCCACTGAGCCACAATGGGAACTCCAGCCACTACTTTTCAAAATATGTTTACATTCCAAATTGAGAGCAAAGTGAAAAATGTAGGAGATAAAAATAAATTTTTAATAATTTAATTTCCTTTTAGTCTTCTTTCCAGTGACTAAGGTTTTGATCACATAAATGTTGTTATATTTGTACAACTTGTAAATTATTTTTCCTTGGTATTACATAGTTTTAATACATTATTTTATTTTATATTATTTTATTTTATTTTATTTTATTTTGTATTTTTGTCTTTTAGGGCCAAACATGCAGCATATGGAAGTTCCCAAGCTAGGGGTCCATTCGGAGCTGCAGTGCTGGCCTACACCACAGCCACAGCAACGCCAGATCTGAGCCATGTCTGCAACCTACACCACAGCTCATGACAACGCCAGATCCTTAACCCACTGAGAGAGGCCAGGGATCAAACCCGGACCCTCATGGATGCTAGTCGGGTTTGTTAACCGCTGAGCCATGACGGGAACTCCTAATATGTAATTTTTAATGGCTATAAGTTAAAGTGTATGGAAAGTAAATGTAATGGTTAAAAAGTGTGAAGTCGTAAGAATAGCTTTGTTAGGTGACAAATTTAGTGAACCTATTTGGGGATAGACTTGAGAGGATTATGGCAAGAACTCATTGAAACAACAGAAAGTCGAAAGAGCAGAGAATATGAAAGCTGAGTCCGTAGAGGAGGGATGAACCAAGTCAAGGAAAGCAAATCTCTGTAATGGCCAAAGATCAGGCAATAAATGGTCATAGCCAAGAGCTTATAGGTCAAGGGCAAAATCCTAACAGATTAGTACTCAAAAAATGTGTGTGTGTGGATACAAGGATGGAAGGAACAGGGCCTTGGCATTTCAGTGGGTTGATTTTGCTTAAATGAGTATGTGTAGCTGGCAGAATTGAGAGTAAAGTGATCCTTAATATACCATGGTCACATTTATAAGTGGCTTTTTTTAATGTATAGTTGATTTACAATGTTATGCTAATTTCTGCTGTACAGAAAAGTGACCCAGTCTTACATTTATTTACATTCCTTTTCTTATATTATTTTCCATCACGGTCTATCCCAAGAGACTGGATATAGTTCCCTCTGATATACAGTAGGGCCTTATTGCTTATCCATTCTAAATATAACTGTTTGCATCTACTAGCCCTAAACGCCCAGTCCATCCCACTTCCTCTCTACTCCCTATATGTGGCTTTGAAATTTTTCCTTATAAACAATATTTCAATAAAGAAAAGTAAACATAGCTCCAAACACACACACTCAAGTTTTGAGATGACTTCCATAAATCATTTAGGAGAAATGGAATTGCTGGGCCACTGTACATTTTATGTTGTTATTAAATCTTTTGATAAAATTTTCTTGGATTTCCTGTTTCAGCTCAATGGGTTAAAAACCCACTATTATCTCTTTGAGGATGTGAGTCTGATCCCTGGCCTTCTCAGTGGGTTGAGGATCCAGAATTGATGCAAGTTGCTGTGTAGGTCACAGATGTGAATCAGATCCGGTGTTGCTGTGGCTGTAGTATAGGCTGGCAGCTGCAGCTCCGATTCAACCCCTAGCCCAGGAACTTCCATGTGCAGCAGGTATAGCCATGAG
This sequence comes from Sus scrofa, assembly GCF_054392235.1. Lineage (NCBI taxonomy): Eukaryota > Metazoa > Chordata > Mammalia > Artiodactyla > Suidae > Sus > Sus scrofa. The sequence continues at coordinate 36,066,524 of NC_139389.1, read as the reverse complement.
AGGAAAAAAATTTTTTCTTAATCACTTTCCATAAAGATTCTGGTAAAGGAGACTTCTGCCAGTAATGGATTTGACTTTCTTCTTGACTACACTGAGGATTATCAGCAATAATTAAAAGGAAAAATTCTTTGATAGGTGACAAAATCAATGTTTTACTAGCTTACATTTTGTTAATTAATACAAAAGATGTATATTTGCTTATAATTACATACTAATTTCAGTTCTTCTTCAATAAATTATACATTTGCCTATCTGCCAAGCATATACTGCATTCTAATTCAATGCAATAGTACATAAGGGATAAAACTTAGTGAATATTTAAGAACTGTGTATTAGTTTGCTTAGGATTGCTCTAACAGGATATCACAGGCTGGGTATAAATTTTATTTTCTCACAGTCCTGGAGGCTAGACATTGAAGACCGAGCTGCCAGCAGGTTTGGCCTCTCCTTGGCGCGGCCACCGCCTCCCATGTCCTCACATGATCACCCTCAGTCTGGGTGTTGTCTGTGTCCTAATCTTTTCTTATAAGACCACCAGTCATATTGGATTAGAACCACACATATGACTTTGTCTCACTTTAGTGACCCCTTGAAAGGCTCTACCTTCACAGTCATGTTCTGAGGAATTGGACCAGGTTAGGACTTCAACATAGGAATTTTGTGGAGGTACAGTGCAGCTTACAAATATCCAAATGCCAAAAGGCAGGATTTACATTGGGAGGCAAGTATGGTATTATTATTATTATTTTTTTTTAATGTGCTCAGTTTTCCTGAAGAGGTTTTTAGCCAAGGAAATGAAACAATCATATTTGTTGGGAGATAGTTAACTAACAACATTGTGGAAGATAGACTGGATTTGAGGGAAAATGGAGGTGAGTGAGTGACCGACTGGAAGACTCTTGGAACAGCCCAGGAGGAGACCTTGAGTTTCTCAGCTGTGATGTGGCCAGACAGGGGGAGAGGACCTTTCAGGAGGCATTTTCTGATTCTCAGACAAGTTGTTCACAACCTTCTCCAACAAGATCAGGCCTGGAGGATATGACAAAAGTCTTTGGTGTGGTGGCTGTCACAGTGATTGGGGAGTGTGGTGGTAGATAAAGTTCTAACACACCCCTGCTATCCTGAGTCCTCTTAGGCCCACCTCCTGGAGCCCCCGGCATTCCCTTCAGAAGCATTGCCAGGCCGGCCTCAGCACCTGCCAGAGCTGTGTTGACAGGAGCGCTATGCTGGGGCAGACAGTTTGAAATGCAGGTCTCCATCCTACCTGTCAGAAGATTGAGGCTCTGCAGGTGAGTCAAGAATGGACAGTTAGTAATGTTATCAGACAGATGTTACCGCAGTTCCCGTCGTGGCTCAGTGGTTAACGAATCCAACTAGGAACCATGAGGTTGTGGGTTTGGTCCCTGGCCTTGCTCAGTGGGTTAAGGATCCAGCGTTGCTGTGAGCTGTGGTGTAGGTCGCAGATGCGGCTCGGATCCCGCGTTGCTGTGGCTCTGGCGTAGGCCGGCAGCTACAGCTCCGATTCGACCTCTAGCCTGGGAACCTCCATAGGCCATGGGAGCAGTCCAAGAAATGGCAAAAAAAGAAGAAAAAAGAAAGAAGAAAGGAAGGAAGGAAGGAAGGAAGGAAAAAAGGAAAGAAAGATGTTACCGGAATCCGGGTTCTTGTTCAAGGAGCCGAAGAATGAACTTCGAGAACACACAGGTGGCAAGCAAGCAAAAGTCTTTCTTACAGGAAGCCAGACAGCTCCCAGCACAGACACTGGAGGGGGAGGAAGAGTCCCTTCTCTAATCTTCTAAGGAGGTTTCATTTCTTAAACACAGGGGTACCAGTGTAGGGTCCTGCTCTCAGTTCTTCTCCTTATTGGCCTGGCCCAGCACCTGTTATCGGGCCTCGTCCAATAGGGACTTAGAGGCAGGCTATGCTCCGTAAGTTTTAGGGTCCTTTTGCTCTTCTTTCCCCTAGACGTAGAGTCGCCCCTCTTTACATTCTTTTGCTAACAGTCAAATGTATGGGTCAGGGGTTAATATGTCCACCTTGATGTAAAAGAAATGTACTTTCAATAAGTTAATCTTCCAACAAGCAAGGCCTGTTTGTCTAGATTTGTTTTTCACAAATTTTAAACCATGGACATTAATCAGGGACTATATTGAAGGCCATGTTCCTACACTAACTGCCTGAGTTATTATTCTTAGGAAGCTCTAAGGCCTGGACTTGACTCTGGTCTCTGGATGACAACGTCTGCTCTCCTGTGATGAGGAGCTTTGATTCAGGAAGCATTCATGTCTGAACATTCTTTTGTTTTTCCAAGTTCAGACGGAGTTAACTGAGATGCTAGTAAGTTCATTTTCCCTAGGTCGGCCTATGGATGTGGGCACTGCCACCCCAACAGGGAGCCATGGATCCGGCCATAGTGAAAGCCACACAGCCCACTGGACCGTTTCCACCATAAGGTGAAGATTAATGGTAATAAGCCTTTAAGCACAAGGGAGATCTTAAGAGATCTTTATCCACTGTGAAATTCTAAAGATGATTAATCATGGTCTATGATTCATATTAATAGCATTTTATGCATCTCATTTGAAAGCTCCTTCTGTGTCTTTGGGAAAGATTTAGTTTAAAAAAAAAATGGCTCATTTCTCTGAAGAACATTACTTGTCAGGCCATTGAAGTCCCAAAGTCAATGCTAAGGACAGGTACATTTTCTTAGATTTAGCAACTTATTAGTTAAAATAAGCCCACTATTGACGATCCTAAAAAAGATGTTAAATTCTCTATTTTAAAGATCATTAAAGAGATTTTTAGTTGGAATAAAACTTGTTTGTATACTTTGTAGTTTATTTTTTATAAGGGAATTGTTTCAAAATAGCTTGATTGTATTAACATGTAAACAACTTATAATTGATGTTGGAAAATAGAAATAGTTCTTTTAATTAAAAAAAGTATCACTGGAATTCCCTTTGTAGCTCCACAGATTAAGCACCTGACATAGTCTCCATCAAGAGGTGGGCTGGATCCTTGGCCTCGCTCAGTGGGTTAAGGCTCCCACGTTGCCGCAAGCTGCCACGTAGGTCTCAGATGTGGCTCAGATATGGTCTTGCCATGGCTGTGGTGTAGGCCTCTGCTGCAGCTCTGATTCAGTTCCTAGCCTGGGAACTTCTGTATACTGCATGTGTGGCCGTAAAAAGAAAAAACTAGAGAACTATGTCTAGATACTCATGTTGCAACAGAAGAAAGGGTGGGGGAAAAACTGTAATTGTAATGTATACATGTAAGGATAACCTGACCCCCTTGCTGTACAGTGGGAAAAAAAAAATTAAAAAAAAAAATTAACATTAAAGACAGGAAATCCCCCCCCCAAAAAAAGAAAAGAAAAAACTAAAAACAATTACTGTTAAAAGTTTAATTTTCTTTTTTTTTTTTTTTTTGGCTTTTTAGGGCCACACCCTTGGCATATGGAGGTTCCCAGGCTAGGGGTCTAATCAGAGCTGTAGCTGCCAGCCTACACCACAGCCACAGCAATGCCAGATCTGAGCCATATCTGCAGCCTATACTGCAGCTCATGGCAGTGCCAGATCCTTAACCCACTGAGCGAGGCGAGGGATTGAACCCACAACCTCATGGCTCCTGGTCGGATTTGTTTCCACTGCGCCATGATGGGAACTCCCAAAAGTTTAATTTTCAAAGAGATGAAATCATTGCTCTCAGGTAAACATAACAGAAAAAAAAATCCAAGATTTTAACTCATTCATTAATGAGGGAAGCAGTGATATTGTGATCAATTTATAAAGCATTTAAGATATTAGGGTATTTATAGGGAATTTAACAAAGAAATGTTAAGGGTAGCATACAAGCTGGTTTGTTAGATACAGACTGGTTAGTATCTCACAGGCCCTCAACTGTTGTTGTCATCTGTTTCACAGCACAGAAATTATTTGCCCTCTCCTGCAGGTAATCTACAAGTTAGCAAGCAAAGTCTGGGACCTTTAGTAAGAGTCACTGCGAGATGAACCAAATTCCTCCCTAGATGGTTCTTGGGCAGCTGTTGCTCCTCCTCTGGGATCTTTGAAGACAGTGCTGCCCATCTCTTTGCTTTTTTCCTAAGTTTTGAATAAAATTTTTTTTTTGGTAACAACATGCTTTACATCCAAACTTACGTACAGATACATTTATTTAACTATACAAAATCGTACATATGTGTCTGCTTTTCAACTCAACATAAGTTGAAAATATAGATAAGAAAATTTCCCTGTCCGTAAATAGTCTACAGTATAAAAGGGAAACAGGCAGGTATACAGAGTATGATGATATATGCAATCAAAGAGCTGTGAATGAGTGGTGATAGGGTCTGAGGTGGACCAGGGGTTTTGTTGCTGAAATTCAGCCTCTTTCTGCCAGTGCTGAGTTGAAATGCAGAGACAAGAATTTGGGGTGAAGGAGAAAAAGAGAGCTTTATTGCTTCGCCAGGCAAAGGGGGCCACAGCAGGCTAATGCCTTAAAGACTGTGCGTCCCTTGGAAGGGTTAGGAGGTAGTTTTATAGTTTAGGGAGTGGAATAAGGGCAATAACGTAGAGGCAAGCTTGCATTGTTTCTCAAAGCCGGTGTTTAGTGGCCCCAGGAATGGTTCTGGTGGTTCTCCTTCTTCCAGGAATGAAGACCGCTTCATCAAGTAGTTCTGCCATTTGTTGAAGGTTTTAGTTCTTCAGAAAGGCTCAGAGTGTTGTTAGGTGTATTCCTGGAGGAGGAACCAGGACCTGCCCCAAGGTTGCACTGCTCCTCCCTGGTCTCTGCATCCCCTCCCTGCCCTGATTAGCAACTGCCCTTTGGAACTCAGGGAGGGTCGTGGAGGCTGAGGCTTATCCCCTAAAAACAAGCAGTGGGGGACACAGGAAGGCTTGTGTGCCTAGGAGTCCCACAGGGCCCTGGCGGTTATAGTTTCAGATTCTGGTGATCAGGGAAATCCTTAAAGAGATGCCATTGAAGGACAGATAGGACACAGAGGTTCCTGGAATTTGATAAAAAGAAAATATACCTTCCTCTCTCTCAACATAATTTTTGGTAGATTTCCCTATGTCTTCATTTCTGGTTGGGGAGTTTTATGCAATGCTGCACATACAACGCTTTTACCTGCTTGCTTACTTGCATATATGTTAAGCAGTTTTCTATAGATATGTTAAGCTTTTGCATGTAGAAGAAAATAGAGGCAGAATTGTCAGTTTCCTAAATGGTGTTTCATAAGATGCAGGGTGCAGACCGCCAGCATTAAAGAGGTGAATTTAAAGGCAGGTGCCTGAAACCACTTCCCCATGATCGTCCTGCCTTGTCTGGTACCTCCTGTCCCCGTGTATAGTCTGGCATATAGCGATACCTAAGCAATTACTTATTAAACTGAAGTTTAGGGTTAGTGCAGTAACATGTTTGGATAAGGGTTTAGAGATTACCCAAAGTGTGCCAGTGAGAAAACCAAGGAGAAGAGGAAGGCAAAAGTATATAACAAATATCAATTATGGATTTAACAACAATAAATTTATAACAACAATGATAACAACAATAAACAATCTAACAACAATAAAATCAATTTATAACAATCAGAAGCAATCATTTTAAAGACTTTTATTAAATATCATCTAACCTATAAAATACAATTAGTTGATTATGTTAATTGCTCTGAAATAATATACCTGCATCGTGTTAATAACTTACAAATTGTTAGGGAAATATAATTAAAAGCAAAATTTCTCCCAATCCAGAAGGCCTCTCCACAAAAGAAGAGGAAAAAAAAATAGTTTTATTATTGACTAAGAATAAGCATTAAACCAGAATGAAAAATGCAACTGAGGCAATCCAACAAGAGTACAAAAACAGAAAGAAATCTCCCTCACACACACACACACACACATACACACACATACACACACACACACACACACAGTTTTTTTTGGCTGCACCCGCAGCATATGGAAGCACCTGGCCAGAGACTGGATCCAAGCTGTAGCTGTGATCTAGTGCCACAGCAGGAACTCCTCACCCTTTTATATAGCCAGTGAATACAACCCATTCCACAGAAGTTTTCAAGATGAACAGTAGCTAGTCCTCAATTAAGAGGATTTGACAATACCATTTAACACTCAAAGTTTATCCTAACTCTGGTTAGTGGGGTAACTTGCCTGGGTTAATTGGATTTATCCAGAGAAGAAAAACCCAATCTTCATGAAAGGAGGTCGTTTTGCAACCTGGAGCAAGGCCCCCACCCTCCCACAGAAAACGGGAGGTGGGGGTGTTTTCTATCTAGATACTTGCATTTCAAAGAGATGGCTGAGAAGTCTTTGAGAAAGACATCTTCAGGGCATAAATGACGAAAGCCTATCTAGTCTTCAAAAGGATTTATATAATTTCGAAGAGAGGAGAAAGTTCTTACAATAAGTTTTCTAAAGTACAGTCAACCTTCCTTATCTGCAGGTTTTTGCTTCTGGGAATTTAATCAATTCAGAATAGAAACTATTTTAAAAGTATATAATTTCTGAAAGTCCCCAAAAGCAAAACTTGGATTTTTATGTCCTGTAACTATTTATATAGCATTTTCATGGTCGGTATTATAAGCAATCTAGACATGATTGAACGTAGACAGGAGGGTGTGTGTAGGTTATTTATATAAGGGATTGAGCATCCCTAGGAAGAAAATGAGAACCACTTTCTCCATCTAGGTAAATTTTTATGGTTTGTATTAAAAGACCACAATACATTTTATATAAAATAAATTCTTTACTCAATACATGTAAGAAAAGGGTACATTTCCCAGGAAAAACTATGATAGTTTTAACTTATTTACTCTCTGTCTTTACCACACTGAAAACCATCATACATGAATTGTCATAACTATCATTTTACTGGACCAAAATATAGGTATAGCTGAGTTATTTCAGATTTGGTTCCAGACTATCAGAATAAAGCAAATGTCACCATAAAGTGGGTCACATAAAAACTTTGGTCTCCCAGGCACATAAAAGTTAGGTTTATACTATACCGTAGTCTGTGAAGTGTGCAATAGCATTATATCTAAGCAAACAATGTATAGACCTTAAATTTAAAAGAAACAATAATGCTGTTGGAAAAGTGGCACTGATTGACTTGCTCAACGCAGGGTTGCTACAGACCTGCAATTTATAAAATGCACGACATCTGGAGGCTTAGTAAAGTGAAATGCAGTAAAATGAGGTATGCCTATAAGATTTTTTTTTTTTTTTGTATTTTTAGAAGTCCTTGAAGGGAATATCTTATAAATGTAATTTTAAAAATCTTTCGTTGTTATTACATAACAAATCACTCAATAATAGCCTATGCTTATCAGGTATATTTTTCTGCAAGGGCTCTATCTTATATTTTTAGAACCACCAGATTCTGCAGTGTTTATTTTTGGTGTTCTTACCTTATGCAACTATTTAAAGCCTACAAGAAATATCTTCTAGTTTTGAGAATTGAATTCTAAATCTCTATCATTCTTACAGGTCTTCTTAGTGGATACAGAAAACTGTATTTGCAAATAACCAATTTACTAATATCTCACGGTTTTAACTCTAGTTTCTCAGATGCAAATATGTTCAAATAGAGAAATATTAAAATAGAGAAAAACCCAGCTCAGGTCAAACTTTTCTGACCTCATTGCCAAGAGAGAGACACCAGTCATTTACTGTGTAACCATCAGGAAGGAAATACACATGTACTGACCATGTCTATATGACTTACTCTATGGAAATTATTGCCCCTTAGGGATAAGTAAGAGTTGCAACTGTAGTTTAGAATTTCTTTTTTATTGCATCAAAATTCACTTATAAATTGACATATAAAATATCCTTCATGCAGGAGTTCCCATCCTGGCCAGTGGAAACGAATCCCACTAGGAACCATGAGGCTGTGGGTTCGATCCCTGGCCTCGCTCAGTGGGTTAAGGATCTGGCGTTGCCGTAAGCTGTGGTGTAGGTCGCAGAGGCAGCTCGGAGCTGGCATTGCTGTGGCTGTGGTGTAGGCCAGCAGCTACAGCTCTGATTAGACCCCTAGCCTGGGAACCGCCATATGCCATGGGTGCGACCCTCAAAAAGACCAAAAAAAAAAAAAAAAAAAAAACCTCCACGCAGAATGTAACTTGATCACTGGACTATAATTTGATAGGTAAAGTAACAGCAGGGAGATGAGGGCTGCACAGCTTCTGTGAAACACTACGTTTCTTTGAAAAACCGATGGCTAGAAAGGCTTTCTCAGATTTAGTCTCCCCACCTCCACCACCATCACATCCCCCCAGTAGTAGTTAGTGAGAAATGTTCTAAAATTTCATTGGGATCAACTCTGATCTCAGGAGTTCCCGTCGTGGCGCAGTGGTTAACGAATCCGACTAGGAACCATGAGGTTGCGGGTTCGGTCCCTGCCCTTGCTCAGTGGGTTAACGATCCGGCGTTGCTGTGAGCTGTGGTGTAGGTTGCAGACACGGCTCGGATCCCGCGTTGCTGTGGCTCTGGCGTAGGCCGGTGGCTACAGCTCCGATTCAACCCCTAGCCTGGGAACCTTCATATGCCGCGGGAGCGGCCCAAGAAATAGCAACAATAACAACAACAACAACAACAACAAAAAAGACAAAAAAAAAAAAAAAAAAAAAACTCTGATCTCAAAGGTAAATCAGAATTGGGAAGTGATAGCCTTTGCCATGAGACTGCAGATAAAATAGGAAAGTACTTTTAATATCCATGATACCCTTCAAAAGCCACAAGTGTTTTGAGTGATTTTTATTTACATGGGCTCATACGTCAATCATATTTATTTTTTAAAGACACAATCTATAAAAATATAAAATTTCCAAACCAAATGTATCGTGATGTGCATCATATTAAACAAAAACTAATTAAAATTCCTAGAGTTTTCTTGTTCATTGTTAAGTAAAATTTTTCTCTGTTGAAGTATGTAGTATTTATGTAAACTAGCCTGCAGGAGGGAGAATGCAAAACAGATACAGTTTCCAAAGTGGGAATATTGGGCACTGTTGATTAATTTAATTCAGTCAATAGTGACTGAAGAGAGACTAAGCTTATGGTGAGATATCATAAAATGCAAAAATGAGTAAGAGACAATATAATGATAAATATTCAAATAACTCAAATGTATAACAGGATATACATACAAGGTAAAAGGAGTTTTACATGATTTTAGAAATAAAGAGAATCGAGATATTAGGAAAGAATATAGAATAAAGAATATAGTACTTTTACTCATTTACTGCTTGAATTTCTACTTCATGCCAGACAATGTTCTGGTCGCTGGGGTTAAACTAGGAAACAAGATAAAATTCCTGCTTAGGAGATTTCCATGTTCCCTGTGATTGGCAAAGCCTTAAGACGTGGACGGAGGATCAGTAAGGGTGAGTGAAGTGAAATCATTCTAGGCAGTGGGCAATCCAAGGATCCTGGCAAGAATATGTGAGAAAATGGGAAATAGGAAGGAAACTATTGGGCTGGAGTGTAAGATTCACAGGAATTAGTGGAAAATGAAGTGAGACGAGAAGCTGAAATCCCAATATGATGAAGAGGGAAGTGGTATTTATTGAGGGGTTTTGGAGGCGAGAGACACTGAAACAGAATGTGCACTGGTGAGGACTAAATGCTTGTGATAAATTAGAGAGGTGGAGCCAGGGGTCCGGTGATGCTAGTTGAGGTCATTTTTATTGTCCCAATGAAAGACAGTAAAGAATCAGAAATCATAGCATAGGTTTTGAGAAATATGGTTATTTGAAGCCTTTATTTATTTTTGTCTGAGAGATGGCACTCTATTTCCAGTAGACTTTTACAAATAGAATCATAACGTAGAAACAGCATCTTTCTCTTTCTTCATCCCCTGACCCAAAGGCAACAGGAGAAACTGAAAAACAGCTCAGATTTTAAACCAATGTGAATATTAACAATGGCATAATTCTCATTATCTGAGACAGAAAAGACTGACACATTAAACACATTAATTTTTTTAAAAAAGGGAATTATTGGTTCATTCTTATCACCCCAAGAACAACCTCCGTGTCCATTATCAGTCACCCCCTCCCTCCCCATCCTGCTGTTCCCCGAGTCCCTGGCCAACACTGGTCTACTTTCTGCCTCTGAGGATCTGCTGATTCTGAACATTTCGCAACTATGGAATTATATAATCTGTGGCCTTTTGTGTCTGGCTTTTTCACTCAACATAATATTTTCAAGGTTCATGTTCTTTGTATTGCGTATCAGGAGTTTATTCCTTTTTATGGCTGAGCAATATTCCGTGGTACTGACATGCCACAATCCATTTATCCACTCTTCAGTTGATGGAAATTTGGGTTGTTTCCACTTTTTGCATATCATGGATAAAGTTGCTATGAACATTTGTGTGTGAATGTGTGAACCAGTGATTTCAATTATCTGGGTATATATCTAGGAGTGGTCTTACTGGGTTATATTATAACTATGTTTAACTCTTTTGAAGAGATGCCAAACTGTTTTCCAAAGCAGCTGCGCCACTTTCTATTCTCACCAGCAATGTCTGAGGGTTCCAATCACTCTGCATCCATGCCAGCACTTGTTATTTTCCATCTAATATGTGTATTTTGTCAGCAAGTTTAGAAGCATCCTTATGCTATTCCACACTGTGGCCTTTTCCACTCTTTAGACAAGGAAGATGCAATCCCCAGGTCAGTACCAGGAAACATTCAAATCTTTCCCTCTTTACTATGAAATTTGGGTCATACGGGCAAAGGTAATACATACTCATTATTCAAAACAAGTTTTATATATGAATGTTTGTGTCTCATCGAATAATGAAAACATGCCTCACACGGCCAGGATGCCACACCTGTCAGCTTATACAGCGGTAACCAATTTTTCTCTTCCGTGTTTGTGTCACCAGAAAACTGCCTGAGTAATAGCTGTTAGATTCCTGTGCTCAACTGGTGTTCTGACCTTGTTTTGTCAGAGGTGGCAGCACCAAGCACCTTAGCAGCTTTCACATTGGTGGCTAGGTAAACACTGATTTCAGTTAAGATCCAGCAGGAAAATAATACAGCAGCAATCTCAGATGTCACAGAAGCCAAGAACACATAGGGTGAAGTGAATTTTCGTTACACAGCCAAGAATATCAAGGACAGATATTCTTCATCTGCCAGTGCACTGAGGAAGTAACAAAAATGGTTTCACATTGTTTGAAGCTCATCAGCTGCAACCGTAAATCAGCAAATTAGCTAATGATCGCCTCCAGGTAGTGATACAGGATGAAAAACAAAGGAGGGAAGGTACCCAGGCAGCACACTTGCTAGCTGCTGAAAAAAATTAAAGTTCCATCTTCATAAGAAAATGTTTAGGGGATGTTTTTATATACCAGGGTTGTGCCCTGGTAGCCAAACAATTACTGCTTCCAAGGAGTATGTTGTATAATAAATGCCACCACATCAGCTGTGTTTTTCAATGGTAACTGTTGTAAATGCTTCATACCATTCCCAGGAAGGTGCAAGTGTGGGTCACGTTTGGAAGATCCAGTCAACCCTGTCAACAGAGTGCATGGAAACACCAAGCGTTTAATCCATAGTTAAGACCAGGACTAGGGCCTGTGCTCAGTAGGGAAACAATAAAGATTTATTAATGAGGTTGTGTGTAAAACCAGAGAGCACTGTTAAGCTTGGCAAAGCCACAGGAATCTTCTGGATGTTATTTACTATCTACTCTGCTGCTTTATTTTAAACATATAATGAGAAACTATAAAGGCTTAATTCTTTTATGTCACAACTGTATGCAAGAAGTATTTACTGAATATTGTCCCCATGAAAAGTATCATTATAGGAAAATAGGTAAATTTAAAGACATGGAACCTGCCCTTGAGAGGATTTACAATCCAGAAGCCATGCAAAGTGATGCCCAGTGCATTTATTTTATTACCTATTTTTGGAGCATTTAAATAGCAGAAAGAAAGATTAAGCTGGAAAAAATGCTTAAACTGAGACTAGTCGGTTCCACTTACAGCTTGTTAGATGCTTGGGTTACCTTAAATGTCAGGCAATTGCCATTTCTTGTCATTAGTAGTAGCAGAGCTCAAATGCCCTGAGATTTGGGAGCTGACATTGTTTTAAGGGCTACTATGAGGCTACAAATTCAGATTGATTTTGATAAAAATTTTAACTCAAATTTAATTCCAGAATATAATAAACACCTAAGAAACAGATGGTCCACAGGAGTCACTGAGACCTATTATATGGGCTTCATGTCTGTTTCAGTTTATAAAGATCATTTTCTGTGTCATCAGGGAATGAAAGATGGGAGCTCAGGCAGACTTAGCTGGTTTTCTCCTCCCACAGAGAAGCAGGATGAGAATTTCATTTCTCCCTGGTTCAAACCTCTGAGCTTATGAGCTCAGCTGGAATACCAGCGCAGAGAGTTCACTGTGGAATGAGTCAGGCACAGAGGCCACTGTCCAATCAGCCTCACCACCTGCAACCATGGATGAGAAGGTAGCTTCTCCCTCTGGCTCGGTGGGCCCGTGGTTGTTTTCACTTGTTCCTGCCAGAACTTCTGTGAGAAAGCCAGCTCAGCATAAGCTAGTTAGCATCAGCTTACATATTTATCATCATCTCTTAGCTGCTGCTGCTTGTTGCAGAGGACTTTAGGTCTCCAGGTGTTCCCCTCAGGCCTGCTTTAGAGTCTTTAGGAAGCACATATCCAAAGAACTGAAAGTACCCTTACCTATTATTTGTTCCATCAATTTCTTTATTTTCGGCCCCACTGCAGCATAGAGAAGTTCCAAGACCAGGGATGGAACCTAAGCTGCTGTGGTGATGATGGACATGATGAAAAGTAGGTAGATTCAAGTATATTTCTACTTAAAAGCAATCCCAAGAGCCTGAATAAGTCACAGATCATTCTGGGCTTAGCATCTCCTTTGTATCTTCCTGGTATGCGTTTCCTGTATTCTATACCAAATACAGTTTGAAGAAAGAAATATAAGTTAAATAGCTTTGACTCCTTAGAGGAGAAAATAAGGTGTTTTTGATATTGTTTTCGACAGTGGCGTATATAGTTATTTTTGAGGTAAGTTGTAAGGTACATGAAATAATATCAAGAATAAGAAAAGCATTATGTTTTCTGTTTATGGGAGTGATATGATCCCCTTTCCTTAAATTTTTGTCTCTTTGACTCAGGCATTACTCAAATGTAAGTGTAACTTGTTCCATGTCAACACTGAACCGAGACCATCTGTCATTCATTCCTAAGGGGAAACCCACATACAGGTAGAAAAAAAAATCTGTTCTGACTAATGTGCTTCCTTGGTGCCTTTTCTAAGTTGTTCTCTTTCCCTTTCCGTAGTTCTCAAGAAATTAACCTGGGGTTAATGGGAGTCCTCAGTGACCTACTTTCCCACCATGGTTAGCAGACAGGGCATCTTTCGTCCTACCCCATGGACATCCAGACTCTTCACATCCATGTGTGGTTCAGATAGTTGTTCAATGAGAATTTTTCACAGAATTGAGCGAATGGGTGTCCTGCACACGAGGCAGTGGGCTCCTGCAAGCTGTTGATTGGTTTCTGGTTAGCACCAGAAAAACACTAGTGCTAACTGGTCACTAAGTCAGCTTCCACACAACCCTCAGTGCTGGCCAACACCTGCAGGTGGTCTTCTGACCCTTCTAACCTTCTGGTCAGCAGCCTCCCTGCCAGTGTGGCCCCTCCTCACTTGTTCCCACCCATCATGTAATCCCTTCCTGGAAGGAAAGGAGAAACAGGGCTGGAATATTCCCTCTTGATTCTTTCTGACAGTAAAGCTGACTGCTTCCCTGCATAGTCATAGATCCACTGCCTATGATTTTTGGTTTTACTGTAACCCTCTCCTCCACCAAAACAGTAGCTGACTCATGTCATAGCTATTGGTGCCTAAGGAAGGGATGGTCTCCAGGGTAAAATTGTTTGGTGACAGCAGATACAGAAAAGCATGCAGCACCCTGTATTAAAGTTACATCCCACACATTCCCTGTTATTTCGTAGCTACTAAAATATGGAACAATAATGTACACTTTGAATAGTTATGTGAAACTCAAATACTGATGTTTTGTCTTTAGTTAGAAATAGAATAAAGTATCTTCTGATGTGGGAATTATATTTTCTTGTTGCAGTTTGAAAGTTACAGTCCCATGATGCCTGCAGATTTCAAAAATATGACATTTGCCTTGTGTGGAATCTGTGCATGAGGGAAATTAGAGAATGTATGGGAAAAGTACATGGGATACAAAAGTTCCTGCATTGGTTTCTGGGTTCCGTCTAGTTTCTTTAGTCCACCTTAGTATGTATACATTATCTTTATCTCTATCATCTATGTAAGACTCCTTATATTCCTGGTCTAAGAGGACTGTCATGGATGAGAGAATTCTGCTACTACTGCTCAATAGGATAAATTATTCAACTTCAAATAATGTGTTTTCTAACATATACATGCTTAAAGAAAAAATAGAATTCTATCTGCATAACATGATAGAAGAATTTTAAGCCTCTTGTCAACACCAACTAATTGAAGTATAAATACTTTAGCCTCCTAAAAGTAATATGGTGATTATGGATTGCTTAACCTGCAGTGCTATTAATCTCTTTCATGTATGTATGTGTATATATGCATATTCCATCTTGAATTTCTATCTAATAGGTGTAACACTAAATATAACCACAGCATCATTATTTTCAGCCAATTGACACTTCATCCTTACTAAATAATTGAAGAGAGGTCATAGACATCCATTTTATTTCTCTAGTTAGTTATAGTGCTGATATCTGAATACAGATTAGATTCATCTGTTGCAAATAAGGCAGTCGCAGGATTTTTCATGCTGCAGGCACATTTTTCTTGTTTATTGGAAGCATTAAAAATGTGTCCCACCTAATTTTATCTGAGTAGATAGATAATATAACATGAAAAATTTCATAAAGTGGAAAAAAACAGCAGGCTGCCTGATCTTCCTGTCATTTTGTCAGCATGCACAGTGCATGCTTCCATCCAGCAATGCATGTATCTTTCATGTGGGAAAAATACAAAACTCACCTTATGTGAAGTCCATGTAGAAGAGAACTCTGTGAACATGTATGAATACATGAACTAAGGTTCCTGCATGAGCTACCTAAACAGCCACCTAGAGAAGAGGGCCAGGGTAGGTTGAACAGCCACTGTGTGTCCAGCAAAGTGGTAGCAGAGAAGAGACAATGCTGGCTGATATTCTTGGGCAGACACCTAATCCTCTAAACAGTTCTGATTCCACGTGGAAGATGGTGAAAAGGAAGCCTAAGTTCAGAATCAGAAGATATTATCACTTCAGCTCTACTCTTCCTGAGTCAGGTAACCTTGTGTGCAGCACTTAATCCTACGTGAACCTCAGGATTACCACTTTAGAACTGGTGCAGTTTGGCAAAAATGGGTGCTCTCAATGAATGTTGTCATCCTGGGAAACTTCACCAAATTTAAAAATAATAAGATAAATGGATTTTATCAACATGTGCATGAAAGGTTGAGGACATAAATGATGGCCATTAGATTTGCAAAAGTACTTCATTGGTAAGGCTGCCGTATCTTCTTGATTTTTCTTACTACCTTAACTATACCTACTGAGGTTTTTCTTAGAAGTACTGTGTATATCATATGCAGTGACCAACAGGACTAGATTTTTGGAATCTAGAAATGATGTCAATAGAATGTAGTTTTATTCTAATAGAGTAAACCAAGTCCCCTCAAGGGGATTTTCCCCATGTACAATATGCACATGCATATTCTTACTGAAATGGTAAGTCTTTGTCTGTTGAGAGTTTTTTCATATTCATTATCTCGGTGGATCCTGGTAATGGCACCATGAAATGGCTCCAGCTGACGGCAATACCTCTATGCCATGGAAGAGCGAAGTGCAGCACTGTGATTAATGAGCCGTGTCCTGGGTTCATACCACAACTGATTAGTAAAAGACCCTTGACACTTACTCAACAATTCTTACACCTCACTGCTCTTGCAACTAAAGCACATTAATAAGAATCACTTAATATGGAATTATTATGTAAGCCTAAGAAAAGTGTTTTTAAGGAAACTTCTGCAACTGATACAGAATGAAGTTATTATCTCCATCTGCATTAGTTAAAGTGTCAGCTGTAGATTTTGGCTGCATTTCTACCGATGTAAAAGCTCCAATATTCTAATGATGAACCTCAAGCTTCTCTCACTTTCCTAATCAAACTGGCAAATTTAAAAATCTAATGAGTAAAATCTGTGATAGTGAAGGCATCATTCTGGCAGAAAGAATTCCAGTTAGATATCTTGATAAATGCATGTTGCCTCCCTTTCCTTTCCTCATTGTGGGCACTTAATGTTTGAAAGAAGGGAAGGAAGCTAGAAAGAAAGAGTGACAGAGGGAGGAAGGAAGGAAAGGAGGGAGGGAGCAAGAATGAATAT
This sequence comes from Sus scrofa, assembly GCF_054392235.1. Classification (NCBI taxonomy): domain Eukaryota; kingdom Metazoa; phylum Chordata; class Mammalia; order Artiodactyla; family Suidae; genus Sus; species Sus scrofa. The sequence continues at coordinate 36,050,060 of NC_139389.1, read as the reverse complement.
GACTGTGATAAGTAAATATGAGTCAAATTTATAAGTAAACATAGAATAGAATTGTACTTTTTCTATTCTTTTTTTTTTTTTTTTTTTTTTTTTTTTTTTTTTTTTTTTACAAAAAGACACTTATGCTCTAAGATTGAATCAACTTAACTTGTTTTCATGGTATTCTTCCTAATGAGAGGAATGGAAAGGTCAACTCTACTAACAGTCATCAGAATGCAACCAGGTATCTACCTTACGATTCTCATCCACTAAGGATGTTGACACAGTAATGTCTTTGTATTTGCTTCTAGAGTAATAGACATTGCAAATGCAATAGGTGCCATTAAACCAGAAGGAACTGACGTCTGAAAATACTCTTTATAGCAATTATGATAAAGAAAATTAAAACAGAGTCAGAATCACCAAAGGTGAAAAGAATTCATCCTGTCTGCTGTTAATTAGTTTTATGATGCTCAATGATCACATTTACATGTTGACTTCATTATGTAGTATCTTAGATTTCAAAGGCTGACTAAGCACATATTTTTGTTTTTTAATAATAATATTGAAAAAGCTTTGGGTTCCAAAACTGAGGAATATATATTTGGCCCCACATACTCTTTATTGGATTAATTCTACCACAAGAGCATTTCTTTTTTCAATTCTGTTAGTGTTTAATAATATATAGAGAAATAATATGAATGGTTAAATAAAAGCAAATCAGAAATATTCCTGAGGTGAGCATCAGTACAGGTGAAGGCGTGTTAACACAGAAAAGTGAAATGCATTTCTATTTAGAAAATAGACCAATAGATATAGATGAAGTCATCAGTATTTATCAGATGTTTGTCCCTTTCTACTTTATGTCCACGTATAGTCTTCAGCCAAACTCTGGTTGTCCTATAGAAACACTTGTAACAATCATTTGAAAAAGGTTTAAATGAAGGGTGGAGGAAAACAGGGAGGTGGGAGAGAAAGGAAAAACAGAGGGAGGGAGAGAGGGCGAGAGAGAGAGATGAAGAGAGAGTTTTTAATTTTAAAGAAATTGAAGATTGCTCAGGATATTCTGTTCTTTCAATAGGTTTCCTCAAAAAGTCCTAGAGATATATTTTATTGGAGAGATCTAGGCCCAATTTCAGTGTAGCCATAGTATTTTTCATACCAAAATGTCTGGAGCTGCACTTGCCCTTGGAAGAGATTTTCAAGTCATTAAAGCCTGCTTTGTCCAGTTACCTCCAGTGATGAATGATGGAGAACTACATGCTGGGGTTTCATTTAATTTGTATCTGGAAGAAATGTTATAGCTCCTGACCAAATGTCTTCGAAATAAACACCGTGGTGATTGATGTGACACGTTGTAAAGCAGAAGGTTTTGTGAATTGGGAATATATGATAGAAGCTGAACATATGGTATTATATAGAAAAAGAAACTCTTCCAGGATGTGTGAATGAAATAGCATTTTCAAAGCTATTTTGAAAATATTACATATTGGAGATGTTAGCAATTGCCTGGCCTAGAATTTAATCAACAGCTAGAGCTCTGAAAAGATTCCAGAACAAAGACTGTACGTAATGTAAAAAATGTCACTCAGGCCAGAAAGCATTGCTAACAAATTGTTGTGACTTTGTGCTACAGGCTTCATTCATACCAAAGTCAATAATAGCTCCACAGACTGTGATTTTATAGGTATACCAAGATATCTAATGTAAACAGCCTGTCCATTTTATCCTTTAAGCATCTATTCTGGTAAATCCATTGAAATATTAAACAAGAGATGGTGCTTTATAGGAAAGTTGTAACGAAAAGAAATTGTCCAAGTGTGACTAGTGTCTGTAAATGAAGCTCAGCATGTATCTGATCCAGATACTTGTAATTTATTGACATTTATAAAATTTAAACATATTTAATAACTTTAAATTATTCATTTCAAACCGCTATTTTAAAGATAGAAAATATAGAACCTAAATATGATATTTAAAAGCATTTAAGAATGATATTTTTGGGAGTTCCCATTGTGGTGCAGTGGTTAACAAATCCGACTAGGAACGATGAGGTTGCGGGTTCGGTCCCTGGCCTTGCTCAGTGGGTTAAGGATCTGGCGTTGCCATGAGCTGTGGTGTGGGTCACAGACTCAGCTCGGATCCCACGTTGCTGTGGCTGTGGCATAGGCAGCTACAGCTCGGATTTGACCCCTAGCCTGGGAACCTCCTTATGCCGCGGGAGTGGCCCTAGAAAAGGAAAAAAGACCAAAAAAAGAAAGAAAAAAAAAAGAATGATATTTTTGGAGTTCCCATTGTGGCATAGTGGAAATGAATCTGACTAGTATCCATGAGGATGCTGATTTGATCCCTGGCCTCGCTCAGTGGGTCAGGGATCCAGCGTTGCCAGTGAGCTATGATGTAGGTCGCAGATGTGGCTTGGATCCCGCATTGCTGTGGCTGTGGTGAAAGCTGGTTGCTGCAGCTGTAGCTCCAATTAGAACCCTAGCCTGGGAACCTCCATATGCCGCAGATGCAGCCCTAAAATGAAAAAAAGAAAGAAAGAAAATAATTCTAACAACAACTCCTGAATTAAGGCCTCAATATATCATTCTTGTACTCCAGTGCAGACTTGCCCTAAATAGGAAAAGACAACAAAAACCAACTACTCACAACCTGACTGGGCTTGAGGTGGAGTCCTCGTTCTCCCAGCCTAAGAATTGGCTCCAACCTCACAAATACACACTCAAACTTCCTGTGTTGCCTGCTTCAAGAATGTAATTAGAAAGGACTTGGGAAGTGCAGTTTCTCATTACATGTATTCCATATTTATTTTCCTTCAAGCTTCTCAAGTTGTTAGGGCCTGGGGTTTTATATTATTAAAGAATACCTCTGTAGAATCTGAGACATTCTGCAAACTACATTTTGAAAATTTCTGAAGTAGGGGAAAATTGAAAGCCGAATATTCCATAACTGAGGAATTGAACTTAATTGATAAAGAAATATGGACGACCTCATTGCTTATCCATTCTAAATGTAATACGTTGAATCTGTTAACCCCAAATTTCCAGTCCCCCCAGGTCTCTCCCCATCATGCTTGGCAACCACAAGTCTTTTCTCATGTCTGTGAGTCTGCTTCTGTTTTAGAGATAGGTTGATTCGTGCCCTATTTTGGTGAAGTGAGTCAGAAAGAAAAAGACGCATATCATGTGGTATCACTTACATGTGGAATCTCATACATTTCTTCTAAATTCTAGGGGAGCAGAAACTTTGCTTTCCATAATACCAAAAACAATACTGATAAGCAGGAATCTAATTTACCATAAAGTCCTATTTGGAATAAAGAAGAGTGTTTGTGAATCTCGTTTAATCTATAGAAAAACAGTACACTCAGTTACTAATCAGGAAAACAAAAACAAAGTGTTGAAAACACAATGTTAATATTATTTACAGATATGTTTGTATCTAAAATAAACATGGAATCGAAGGGACATATCAAACCCAGAAGTGGATATCTCTCAGGAGGAGAGAGAGAAAGAAAATCAAATAGGAACAAAATGAGCTCCAGGATTTCATTTCTCTAAACTACACTATATTAGACAACGTTTTGAACAAATGATATTTAAAAGTTTTTACTTAAATTATCCATTAAAACTGGATGAGAAAATTTTGCCCTCAATCCCTCATTACCTTATGCCCTCTTTCAACCTCATCACATTTGTTTCCGTCAGATCATTCATATGAATTAAATCATTATATTTTACAAATTAAATATTGCCTGCCTTACTACAGAGTTAAAATTTTCTCAGTTGTTAAAATGCATTAAAATATTAGAGCTAAAATAAAAATCTTTAAAAGGAAAAGATATTGGGGAAAAAAATTAGAAGAGAGAAATCTAGAGGAAGTAGTTTGAATTCAGTTATGTGCTGTATTCACTAGGAAGGATATTAAAGATTTCCCAAACCTTTTGCAGTTCAGTAAAATAATTCATAATAACATATAGAGGGATGTTTATTTTCTTTGAAACTATGGGAACATTATCCCAGAGAATAATTGCTAAGAGAAACAAGAGAAATTATTAGAAGGAGACAACCCTATGTGGTATAACCTTTTATGCTTATTTTTCTTACTTTGGGCCTCTGGAAGCCTGGTTTTACTCTCCTTCTATCCTTAACATTTTTCTAGAGAAACAATACTCTCAATAAGTGAATGAGTATAATCAATGTCAGTTTAGCAATTTACAAGAGGAGGCACACATTTTCAATGACTGTCACATCATTTCCATTGTCCTGTGTCAAAACTGTCTGGTGAAGATGGGACACCAGCAAAATAAGGCATACATTCTTGAAGTATATTTCATCTAGACTTTGATAAAACAATGTGAATTTAGCCCAAACCAAATGCATGTATCCATAGACCTGGGTTCTCCATCCACTGGATGCTGGTTACTTATTCTTTCAAGAGCAGTGAACAGTTCACATTCCCTGGTTCTTACTGTTGGAACCTCCACTCTTTCTCTCTCTCTCTCTCCAGACTGAATGGTTTATTTTAATTGAAGTATAGTAGATTTACAATGTTGTGTTAATTTCTGCTAATTTTTTCCTTATGGTTTATCACATGATACTGAATATAATTTCCTGTGCTGTACAGTAGGACATTGTTTATCCATCCTTATATATAATAGTTTACATCTGCTAACCCCAACCTCCCACGCCATCCTTCCCCCAAGCTGTCACCCCCTTGGGAGCCACAAGTCTGTCCTCTAAGTCTGTGAGTCAGTTTCTGTTTCATAAATAAGTTCATGTGTGTCATCTTTTAGATTCCACATATACGTGATATCATATTGTATCTGTCTTTCTCTTTCTGATTTTACTTAGAATGATTATTTCTAAGATTCATGAATCCACGTTGCTACAAATGGCAGTATTTCATTCTTTTTTTTTTATAAATAAGGAGTATTCCATTGTAACACATTTTTATCCAGTGTCATCTGTGTATGAACATTTAGGTTGGCTATTGTAAATAATGCTGCTGTGAACATTGGGGTGCATGTATCTTTTTGAATTATAGTTTTATTGGATATATGCCCAGGAGTAGGATTGCAGGATCATATGACAACTCTATTTTTAGTTTTTTTGAGGAGCTTGTATACTGTTTTCCATTGTGGCTGCATCAGTTTATATCCCCACCAACAGTGTAGGAGGGTTCCCTTTCCTCCATCTCCTCTTCAGCAGGTTATTTGTAGACTTTTTAATGATGGCCATTCCAAACAACATGAGGTGTTATTACCTTATTATTGTTTTGATTTGCATTTCCCTAATCATTAGTGATAATGAACATCTTTTCACGTGCCTGTTGGCTATCTGTATGTCATCTTTGGAGAAAAGTCTGTGTAGATCTTGGCTCATTTTTAGATTGTGTTGTTTGGTTGTTGTTGTCGTTGTTGAGTTGTGTAATCTGCTTGTCTAATCTGTATAATCTGTTTTGGGAATTAAGCCTTGTTGTATAATCTGCTTGTCTAATCTTGTATAATCTGTTTTGGAAATTAAGCCCTTGTTGGTCACATCATTTGCAAATATTTTTTCCCATTACATAGTTTGTCTTTTTGTTTTGTTGATGGTTTCCTTTAATGTGCAAAAGCTTTTAAGCTTGATTAGGTTCCATTTGTTTATTTTTGTTTTTATTTTGCCTTGGGAAACTGAACTAAGAAAATGTTGGCACAATTTATGTCAGAGAATGTTTTGCCTATGTTCTCTTCTAGGAGTTTTATGATGTCATGTCTTACATTTAGTTTTCAAGCCATTTTGAGTGTATGTTGTAAGGGTATGTTCTAACTTCATTGATTTATATACTGCTGTCCAACTTTCCTAATACCACTTGCTGAAGATACTGTCTTTTTCCCATTTCATATTCTTGCCTCCTTTGTCAAAGATTAATAGGTGTGTGGGTTTTTTTCTGGTCTCCCTTTCCTAATCCATTGATCCAAATATCTGTTTTTGTGCCGATACCATACTGTTTTGATTACTATAGCTTTGTAGCATTGTCTAAAGTCTGGGAGGGTTATGCCTCCTACTTTATTCTTTTTCATCAGGATTGCTTTGGAAATTCTGGGTTTTTTATAATTCCACATAAATTTTAGAATTGTTTGTTCTAGTTCTGTGAAAAATGTCATGGCTAGTTTTTCAGAGATGCTATTAAACTGTAGATCAATTTGGGTAGTATGGCCTTTTAAAACAATATTGATTTTCCCAATCCAAGAGCATGGGGTATCTTTCTATTTCTGATATTTTAATTGTTGGTATAACAAAATGCAATCAATTTCTCTATGTTCATCTGGTATCCTGCTACCTTGCTGAATTCATTTATTAGTTCTCATAACTTTTGTGTGGAGTCTTAAGGGTTTTCTATGTACAGAACAGGTCTTCTGCATATATATATATATATATATATATATATATATGATGCATGTGATGTTTGTATATTTTTAAGATTAATCCCTTTTCAGTTGCTTCATTTTCAAAAAATTTCTCCGATTCTGTGGGTTGCCTTTTTCATTCATTTTGTTTGTTTGTTTGTTTGTTTGTTTTTCTTTTTGTGGTTTGGTGATTTCCTTTTATTTTATGCTTGTGTTATCTTCTTTTTGTTTTTTGTGAATCTGTTGTATATTTTTTATTTGCGATTACCCTGTTTTTCAAGTATGCTAACACTTTTCTACATCTCCTTGTTTTAGACTAATAATTGCACAGACTCAAACACTTTCCGGAAAAAAAAATCTACATTTTCTTATTCTCCACCCCCACATTTTATGATGTAGATGTCCCCCTTTAAATTTTCATGTTTATCCTTTTGCTGTTCATTGTGGTTATCATCACTTTTCCAATCAATTTTTTTAATTTTATTTTTAATCTATATATTGGCTTATTTAAGTGATTTACTTTCCTATTGTGATATTCCCTTTCCTATATCTTCTTATTTGTAGTCTATGTAGAGAAGATTTTTCAATATTTCTTTTAGGATAGGTTTAGTTTTGCTGTATTCTTTTAGTATGTGCTCATCTGAGAAATTCTTTCTCTCTCCTATTCTAAATTATAATCTTACTGAGTAGAGTATTCTAAGTTGCAGATGTTTCCATTTCAGGGCTCTGAATATATCTCGTCACTCCCTTCTGGCCTGCAACATTTCTGTAGAGAAATCAACTAATAGCCTTATGGCAGTTCCCTCGTAATTAACTCTGTTTTTCTTTTGCTGCCCTTAGAATCATCTCTTTATTTTTGACATTTGTCATTTTAATTATAATACGTTTTGGTGTAAGTATTTTGGGGTTCATTTTGTTTGGGACCCTCTTGTACCTGAATATCTGTTTTGTTACATAGGTTTGAGAAGTTTCCAGCCATACTTTTTCAAATATATTTTCAACCCCTTCTTTCTCTTTCTTCTTCTGGAACTCCTATTATGAGTAAATTGGCACACTTTATATTATCCCATAGGTCACATATTGCTTTTTTCTTTCCTTTTTTTTCTTTTTCTTTTTTTTTTTTTCATTTGGTTTTCTGTCTGTTGTTCTGATTGGGTGATTCCCATTATTCTATCTTCCAGATCACTTATTTATTCTTCTATATTATTCATACCTCAGCTTTTGCTTTGGCAAATGAGTTTTCTAATTTTTCTTGGTTACTCTTTATAGTTTTAGTTCCTTTTAATGGTAATCTGCGTTTCTGTCAATAGTCCTTAATTCCTTCAGTACTTTAAATGTCTCCTTTTCAAACTTTGTGTCCATTAGATTGAAGAGGTCTATTTCCTTGGTTTTTTTTTTTTTTTTTAAGGAATTTTCTCAGTCTTTTAACTGGGAGTGGTTCCTCTGCTTCTTCATTATGCTTATATTTCTCTTACTCTGTGAGTTTAGAAGAAGCAATTGTCTACTGTGGCCTTGGAGGGCGATTTTTATACGGGAGCACCTTTGTGTAGCTTGTTTATTATTTTTGTAGATTGTTAAATATGGGTTTAATATTTTTGGTGCAAGGGCTGTTTTTAGAACAGATGCCTGCCATCTCTTTTCTTGGCATGTGCTCCTCTTTATAGAGGGTATGCAGAGATGGTAGCTGGCACATAGTCCCAGGACTCACAGAGATTGTGGCTGGCAGGAACTCCTAGGGCTTGCAGAGACAGCACTCTGTCAGCAGAGAGTGTGTGGTGAAAGGCTGCTATTGGTGGGCCCTGCCCCTCTCTTCACATGCCCCTCAAGAATGGTGCTTCAGGAGTTCCCTTCATAGCTCAGCAGTTAAGGAATCCGACTAGGATCCATAAGGATGTGGGTTCGATCCCTGGGCCTTGCTCAGTGGGTTAAGGATCTGGCTTTGCCATGAGCTGTGCTGTTGATCGCATACGTGGCTCGGATCCTGGGTTGCTGTGGCTGTGGCATAGGCCAGTGGCTGTAGCTCCGATTTAACGCCTAGCCTGGGAACCTCCATGTGCTGCAGGTGCGTGCCTAAAAAACAAAAAGCAAACAAAAAGAATGGTGTTTCACCTCTATGGTGGGCCTGGGCTTCTTCTGCATAATGCCCAGCTGTGAGCATACCACAGTCCAGCCCCTTCAAGCTGTCTCCACGCAGCTAATGCCAGTCCTCTCCCAAGGTCTATCCTCTGAAGCCCAAGTTTCAGCATCTAGCCTTTGCCCACACTGGCAGACACACATCTCAGGCTGGGGCACACAGGCCAGTGGCACAGTCTGTGCAGATCTCTCTTTCTCTCTGTTCTTCCTGCTGCAATCTGGGTGTCGCACTCTCCTCTGAGCCTCTAAAGCTCCCTTTCTGTGCTGCCTGATCTTTCCATCAGTGAGGTGGCTTCCCAGTGTGCAAAAACCTTACCTCCTTCCCAGCTCCCTCCCAAGGGCACAGGTCTCATCCCACTTCCTCTGTTTTTTTCCTTGTGTCCTACCTTGTTACCTGGAGATATTTCCTGCCCTTTTAGATGGCTGAGGTCTTCTGCCATCATTCAGTAGTTATTCGTGAGATTTGTTCCACATGTAGATATATTTTTGATGCATCGTGGAAGGAGGTGAGCTCCAAGTTCTTCTACTCCACCATGTTCATCTTCTCACCTCCACTTCTCTCTTTAGTTCTCTTCCCTCTCGTCATCCTATGCCAACTTTCAGTAAGCTCTTATGTGTTCCCAATATCCTTTCTTTCATCCTTTTCTTCTTCCCTGATCTTTCTGTTGCCTGCTGTCTCATTTTTTTTTTTTTTTTTTACTTCAACATGCTTTCCTTTCCTACTATTCTGATTCTAACACTGGGAAGGCCTTTCTTTTTTTTATAAATCATACATCAAAATGTCATTTCTGAATTTGTACTAATGTGAAGAACAGTAGAGTTGCACCTTATATATCACAGCAGATAGTCTCCTGGCAAGATGAATATGAAATAGTAAATGAAATTCCTAAATTGTGTGACATTTTTAGAATTCTTTTTTCTGTGATTCAAGTCTCTGAATTCTAAGATGGGGCACAGTGGCAGAGTATTTAAAAAATGAATGGCTTTTGTCTGTGGAAGGTGTCAATCAAAATATAGAACTCCAGCTTTGGGCATGTCATCACCCTAATTACAGAAAGTCTGGTTCATCACCAGCGTTTTAACAGTTGATTTATTTCCTATTCAATTTGTTCGGTAGAGCTAAGTTAATTGGTTTTCCAAATGAGTGTTAAAAATATAAAGATCTAGCTTCATTAAGTGGCCATACATATTATGTACCAGTGACTTGCAGGTCTGTGTAAAGGTTATCCGGGTGAGCTTTCAGGGTCTTTTGCACAAAACTGTAGCTTTGACTTGGTACTAATATGGCAAATGAATAATAATAATATAAAGCCACAGTTCCTACTAAAAACAGAGAGGTTTTATAAGCTGAAAGTTTCCCTAAACCAAATGTATTTATTAAAAAGTCTATATGAAAATATAGCATTTTTGAGTTCCTGGTGGCTTAGTGGGTTAAGGATCCAGTATTGTCACTACTGTGATGTGGGTCACTCCTGTGGCCTGGATTTGATCCTTGGCCCCAGAACTTCCACATGCTATAAGCATAGCCAAAACAAAAAACAAACAAAAATACAACAATAACAACAAAAATGAAAACATAGCATTTTATTTTTTCAAATTTAATTCATTTCATGTTTCTTCCAGACAACCTATTTAAATTTTTCCTATAACGTAAAAAAGATCTATATACCACTAGATATTTGATGCTCTGTGAAATTTTTAATATACTGCTTAGCATTTCTATAATTGCCGTTCTTCTGCGGTATCATAACACATTTAATGTGACAGAAGTGATGGGGCCAAACAAAGAAAGCTAATGTGCGTGAGGATAATCCTGGAGTCCTACACAGGCACAAGAAAATCATAAAGCCCTGCTTTTTATTTTATCGCTCACCAAAATAAGCACCTTTTTAAACACCTTCACCACCATCATCAGTAATGCTGGTTTTCGTTACTGTTAAATATAATTTTCAAGCAATACCATCCTCACTTTGCAGTAGAGGCAACATTGAGGAGGCAACATTCACATTCTTTGTACAGAAATATGAAAATTCTTGATGTGTTTGGCAAATTTTTCAGAAAAGCTGCATATTATCCACAAGGGTGAAATATTTTTTACATTATCCACAAAGGTAAAATATTTTTTACATACCCGTGTACCTCTGCTTAGTGCCTCAGAAGCCACCTCCATAATCCTTGTTTTTAGAGATCATGACAGAAATCTCGGATAAATTGCCTTAAATAGAAGCACCAAAATTGAAACCTACAAAATTCCAGCTATGATATCAGTTGTGGAAAATATATGGTTAATTAAGACATCTTCCAAGAGTATTTTCCACATAAAAAATATTAGTATAAGGAAAATTCATATTGGAGGATTCTAAATGTGAATATAGTGAATTAATTGCATTTTATTATATAATGTGGATTTCCACATTTTCCTAGATTTATTCTTTGAGAGCAAACTATACAGAGAACTACATTAAATGTCCTATGATAAACCATAATGGAAAATAATATATAAAAACTGTGGAGATGCATATATATTTATTTATATATGTGAATCATTTTGCTATACAGCAGAAATTAACACAGTGTTAATATATTACATATATTTCCCATTCTAAATTCTACATTTGGTCTTAGATTTTGTTTTCTTGCAATTTTTACTTCTCTCTCATTTTATTTTTCATTAACTTGTGATTTTAAGCATAATTCACCCCAGTACATTTATATGCATCCATGATATTTGAGGTAGGCTTAAAATCATAATGGGAGATAGGAATCCTATCAGTTTCAAACTATGTTAGGTTTTGAGGAGTTCTCAAAATCAAACAGCAGATGTCTTCAAGCAACTTACATATGAAATACAATCATAACATACCTATGAAAAATACATAAGAATATATGTATAAAAATGTGTAAATACACTAAGGCCAAGTGATAGATATTAGAAAAATATGTAAATGCTCTAGCTCAACACTCAAGCTATGATCTATTAACAATATTTTTTATTTTTGTTATTTGTGTGGAGATTTTAGCACATTACATGTGTGTTTATTGTTTTCCAAAGTAGTAATTTGTTCTATATTTTCTTTTTATTAAAAAGGTTGATTATTTAAAATATATTATGGATCTTGTGATTTAACAGGTTTTTTTTAAAATAAGACTATCTGAGTATGTATATTAGTCATTAAGTTATAAACTAGTTGATTGGTGGACATTATTTTGCATATATATTATAACGCTTTTCTAATAATTCTGCCACTACTGTTGACTTTGGTTAAGTTACTTAAAGTTTATGGGCTTTGGTTTTCTCATGAGTTATTGGAAAGATTAAATCAGATGACATGCAAAACTCCTCATGAAGGGTCTGGCATTTAAGAAGTATTGTCTTTGGGAGTTCCCGTCGTGGCGCAGTGGTTAACGAATCCGACTAGGAACCATGAGGTTGTGGGTTCGGTCCCTGCCCTTGCTCAGTGGGTTGACGATCCGGCGTTGCCGTGAGCTGTGGTGTAGGTTGCAGACGCAGCTCGGATCCCGCGTTGCTGTGGCTCTGGCGAAGGCCGGTGGCTGCAGCTCCGATTGGACCCCTAGCCTGGGAACCTCCGTATGCCGAGGGAGCGGCCCAAGAAAAGGCAAAAAGACAAAAAAAAAAAAAAAAAAAAAAAAAAAAGAAGTATTGTCTTTGGAGTTAGTATTTATAACACATTTTGAGCACCTACCACATGCCAAGCATAGTAACCACTCCTGGGAAGGCACAGGCGTATATATACGACACTCTTAATTAATGACACAAAATCACACGGGTTATTTTAAAGTGTACTGAAATGCTGGTTTGTCTTGATGGTTGCAGAGATACAAGAGGTCAAATGTTTCCTTTGCAGGATTTTTTAAGTTGGGTATAATTGATTTATATTTCAAGTAGTATAAGTGTAACTAAAAGATATGTAAGACATTTTAAGAACTGGAATGAGATAGGAGATTACAAGAATGTCAAAAAACATGTAGATTGTCATTTTATACATTTTCACATTTTTAATATTAAATTCAATTTTTTCTCAGTGATATGTGTGTGTGTGTGTGTGTGTGTATATATATATGAATTGGAGCAATTTACATATTCCCTCTTAAAGCAAGGAAGAAAAAAGTAAAAAATTAAAATTTAATTAAATTCGGCATAAGAATTTGGTTAAAGCAAGGCAAGTGGAATTAATCATTGTAGTTGTAAAGGAAGGTAGTGTCTCTGGCATTAGCATGATGGTCAGTGGTATAAAGTAGAATGAAAACCTCATTATACAGAATCTTGAAAGACACAAAGATTTCTTTCCACACGCTAAGACAGCAAGATAATAACTTATTGACTCTTCAGAATAATACTTAAAGGAGATAACACTTTTTATTTTCTCCATGTAAAAGGCATGAAGTCTGTGATACAGGCATTTTAATCCAGGAGCTGCCAGTCTATTAATTCAGTGATACTAAAACTGGAGTAAGAGCTGTAACCCATGCTATGCAGGAAGAAACTTCAGTTTTAATCATGGGCTGAATATAAACTTTCAAAGGAGTGAAAAGTAGAGTTTTCTGACATTTAGATGTCTGAACTGATAGAAATACGAAAGGCAATGGGATAAGTGTTGGCTGTGTTTCAGGCTGAGAATACTTAACACATCCAAGTAGAGGAGAACTAGATGGAGCAGTGATTAGAAGCCACGTCAGGAAACATGTGAGCCGTATCTGTCTTTCCCTCTGTACCCACAGAGAACCCCCATTCATTGTTATTTAGATCATAATTCGTTGTTTTATTCTATTTGAATTTCTAAGGTAGCTTATTGTATCCAATTCTCAAGCACTCTAAATGTTTTAGGTTTTTGTTTTTTAGTCAGTATTTTTGCCATGTCTCTATGTTCTATCTAAATTTGTAAGAAGCAGAATCTATTTAATAACCTATCTAAAATCTCTTGTGTATATGAGTATTAGTATGCTTTCTAACACAAGTTTTTTGAGACCCCTGTGACATAAGTTATAGATGCTTCTCTTGTGATATTTTACAAAATTTTCTTTACATTTTTTTTTCTTTTCAGAGCTGGAGGTGTGGCATTTGGAAGTTCCCAGGCTAGGGGTTGAATTGGAGCTGTGGCTGCTGGCCTACACCATAGCAATGTGGGATCCAAGCCGAATCTGCATCCTACACCACAGCTCTTGGAAATGCTGGATTAGTAACCCACTGAGCAAGGCCAGGGATCAAAGATGCTTTCTCATGGATACTAGTCATGTTCATTACCCCTGAGCCACAGCAGGAACTCCCACAAATCTTTCTTTATAATGATAAAACTAATATTATTCAATGACCAGCCACCAGGATTTCCCCCATGACTTATCCAACTAAAATCCTAGTTACAGTATAAAAGTTGCTGTAGTATTTATTCATAACCTTGAAGCGGGTAGGATTTGGATGAGAAGGTGTCAAAGGAGCATCATCACCTTTGTCAATTTTTTGAGGCTGACATTTTTCCGGGCACAAAAGTTTAACTTGACATTGGTTTGCAAAGCTTAAAAAAAAATTTTTTTTTTGCAAACTACATTGCTTCAGATATCAATAAAACATTGGCTTTAAGTTTCTTTATTGATTTGACATCAGCCCAGAAGAAAGGAGGAATTCAAAGGTCAGTGTTTTCTTAAGATATTTTGCAGGTGCTTATTTCTTAGTATAGCCAAGCATTTCAGGCTTATGTGTAGTAACAGTCTTTTGCATGAAAAGTTGTCCAAGTTTCTAGCTAACCAAATGTCAAAGCATATACTTGGGCAGTAAACTAATTGGTAGGAAACCTCATTAAAAATTCGGGATGCAGTAATAGCTTTTCTTCAATTGCCACTGCCTTTAATGAGAAGCAGAACAACAGAAGCCACATTACTGCTCTGACAATTTGTTCTATTGATTTATTATGCCTGCTGTGCCACCAACTACATGAAGGGACTACAAAACATTAGTCTGATATTAGTACATTTTGACTTCTACACATATAGTAAAAGGAGGCTAGTGTGTAAATGTGATGCAATTGCTTCAGAGTTTCCTCTTTTTTTCCCCAGTGGAGTCTACTAGCTATAAATCAGGTAAGAAACATAGTCAGGAAATCATTATTACAGATTATTCTTATTTCAAACCTAGAAATGAAGAAATAATTATTTCATTTAGCACAGTGCTTTAAACAAACTTTTTATGCCAACTTTAATTAAATATCATTTAATTTTCCACTGTTTTCTTTTTTTCATTCCTTTTAGAAGAGAGGAATTTGTAATGTTGGTTCACTCTATATAAATATCATCTAAAGAGAAAAATAGAATTTAGTTTGGAAAAACAGTTTAAGATGGTAGTCTGAATTTTTTTTTCAGATTCCTGTAATCTCTTACTTCATTTCAAATCCTAAAATGTCTCGTTTTTCCTCTAGTTGCAGTTATAGTAACTGAAATATAGAAATTTAGGCTATAATTCATATCCATCCTAATCTTTCAAAGATTATGTTTCTTGTTTATCTATTTTCAGGGTTTGATCCTTAATGAGCATACACTCCAAATATCTGATTCTGGCAATGACTCCTGTTGTGCTATTTTACAGTGACATTTAGGAGAAAATAGATCATGTCACTGAGAGAAATCGCATTTGCCCTGTGGTCAGTACTTTTTCAGAAACAGTGCTAAAGCTCCTCTGTTTCACTGTAATTACATTGACTCCTAGTAAAAAACTTGTTTAATGGAACTAGAACTAGATTTCTGGGTGTAGTTTAATGTTTATAACTTATCATGTAAAATTTCAGTGGCATATTGTTTTCAGGCCCTTTTGAATACTCCAAGTTCAGATTAATGAATTAATATCACTTTCTGTATCTCTCTAGCAGGCATACACAGAAACGAGGTGCTTAGTGTGATTGTTCCCTAGAAATAATTCTACTCTCAAAACTTAAGAAGAATCAATTTTGTATATTCAAACTACTCACATTCCCACATTTTACTTGATGTATATATTTAAAATCATGAAGTAGATTAATTTGCCAGTGGGATTGTCCCTTCTCAAGTAAGATTCTCACGGAGTGATGAGAGGATGCTTACTAGGTAAGCGTTCAAGCAGTTGCTTTATTTGAGGGACTGAATGGGGATTTTAATTTGTTCTTCAAATCTCCTAATGTGACATTTAATTGAATATGGGTATCCAGTAGAAGTCTTCTTGCTGGATTATTTATAATGATCTGTGGTATGTTATTCACAAAATATAATATGTTTCATTTTTAAAAAAAGGTATTTTTAGGAATGTAGAGTATTTCCAACCTGAATAAATGATTTGACATAAGGAAGATAATAGGGAAATTATAGTAATTTTGAAAGTTGGAACTGTTAGAACCTAGCTACTATAGGAATTAGCCCGTCCTTTAATAGAAGACAAAACAAAATGGGAAACCGGATCAAAGCAACTTTTTGAGATTTAAATGATATCAAAATAAGAGTATTTCTATTTGGGAAACCAATACATATACCACGATACAAGCTTACAATTAACACACATTTTTATATGGTCTATATTATAATGATATGTGCTTTATTCTTAACTGAATCCACTTATCTTTTATAGAAAGAGTGTTCCAATCATTTATTGTAACAAGGCACTCCAAATATTATGGCTTAAAACAATTGTTCGGTTGACTCTAGTTTCAGAATTTGGGAATGGTCTGGCTTGGAAGTTCTAACTAAGGCCTTACATGTGGTTGAATTCAAATAGTTACTGGAGCTGGATTGGTGGGGATTAGCCCCACTTGGGGCTTCCTGGGCATCTCTATGTATTCATTTAGACTCAGGGATCTCCATGGTCTCTCTTCTTGATGAAATTGGGCTTCCTCACATCATGGTGGTCACATCGATGTCAGACTCTTTACACAGCAGCTCAGGGCTCCAAAAAGGTATATGGGCCACAGAGAATCATATGGAGGCTATATAACCTGGCCTTGAATATTACATTATGTCACTTCTAACTTAGTCCTAAACCCTGCTCAGATTTAAGAGAAAGAAGAAAAAAGAAAACCCAAAGTTAGTAGAAGGAAAGAAATTATAAAGATCCTAGTAGAAACAAATGAAATAAATACTTTGAAAAATAATAGAGGTGTTCCCACTGTGGTGCAGGGAGTTAAGAATCCAGCTGCAGTGGCTGGGGTCACTGCAGAGATTTGGGTTTGATCCTCGGCAGCTGCACCATAGGTCACAGCTGTGGCTTGGATTCAGTCCCTGGCTGGGAAGTTCTATATGCTGCAGGTGGCATTAAAAAAAAAAAAAAGAACATAGGACCTGGCTTTCTGAAAAGCTGAATTTTAACAGACATTTAGAGAAGAGTCAACATCTATTCTTCTTAAATTATTCCCAAAAAATTGAGAGGCAGGAATGCCTTTGATCTCATTCTCTGAGGCCACCATCATCCTGATATGAAACCAGATAAAAAAGATCACAAAAAATAAATTACAGGCCAATGTCACTGATGAACATGGATATGAAAAATCATCAGCAAAATATTAACAAACCAACTCCAACAATACTTTAAAGATACAGTATGATTAAGTGGGATTATCCCAAGGATACAAATCAATCAATGTGATACATCACCTTAACAAATTGAGAAATAAAGATCATTTGATCATCTTAATAGATGCACAAAAAGCTTTTGACCAAAGTCAACACTGATTTATGATAAAAACTCTCATCAAATGTGCATAGAGGGAATATACTTCAACATAATAAAGGCCACATATGACAGTCCCACAGTGGACATCATACTCAATGGTTAAAAGCTGAAAGCATTTCCTCTAAGATCAGGAACAAGAAAAGTTTGCCCAAACTTGCATAGTAGTAGAAATCCTTGGCACAGCAATTAGACAAGGAAAAGGAATAAAATTGATCTAAATTGGAAAGGAAGAAGTAAGATTGTCACTGTTTCAGTTGATAGAATACTGTATATAGAAAACCATAAAGAGGAGTTCCCATCATGGCTCAGTGGTTGACGAATCAGACTAGGAACCATGAGGTTGCGGGTTCGATCCCTGGCCTTGCTCAGTGGGTTAAAGATCTGGCATTGCCGTGAGCTGTGGTGTAGGCTGCAGACATGGCTCAGATCCCGAGTTGCTGTGGCTGTGGTGTAGGCCGGCAGCTACAGCTCCAATTGGACCCCTAGCCTGGGAACCTCCATATGCCGCAGGAGCGGCCCCAGAAAAGTCAAAAAGACAAAAAAGAAAAAAGAGAAAACAGTAAAGACACTACACAGAATCTACTAGAACTCATTCAAGAATTCAGTAGACTTTCAGGATACAAAATTAATATACAGAAAACTGTTGCATTTCTACACACCAACAATAAACTATCAGAAAATTTAAATTAAAAAATCCCATTTACAATTAAATCACAAAAACAAAATATCTAGAAATAAATCTAATGAGATAAAATACCTGTAGTCAGAAGACTGTAAGACATTGATGAAATTGAAAGAAATTGAAGGTGACACAAGGGATATACTATACTCACAGACTGAAAGATTAATATTGTTAAAATGACCATACTACCCAGGGAAATCTTCAGATTCAACGCAATCCCTATCAAAATGTCAATGGCATTTTTTCACAAAACTGGAACAAAGAATTCTAAAATTTGTTTGGAAACACAAAAGTTCATGAATTGGAGTTCCCGTCGTGGCGCAGTGGTTAACGAATCCGACTAGGAACCATGAGGTTGCGGGTTCGGTCCCTGCCCTTGCTCAGTGGGTTAAGGATCCGGCGTTGCCGTGAGCTGTGGTGTAGGTTGCAGGCGCGGCTCGGATCCCATGTTGCTGTGGCTCTGGCATAGGCCGGTGGCTACAGCTCCGATTCGACCCCTAGCCTGGGAACCTCCATATGCCGCGGGAGCGGCCCAAGAAATAGCAAAAAGACAAAAAAAAGAAAAAAAGTTCATGAATAGCCAAAACAATCAAGAGAAAGAACAAAGCTGGACTTAACCATGCTCCCAGACTTCAGACTATACTACAAAGTTATAGTAACCAACACAGCATGATACTAGCACAAAAACACATAGATTAATGGAACAGAACTGAGAACCCAGAAATGTATCCATACTTATTTGGGCAATTAGTCTAAAATAAAGGAGGCAAAATATACAGTTAGTAAATGAGAGCCTCTTCAGTCAGTGGTGTTAAGGAAAACTATACAGCTCCATACAAAAATAAATTCAAAATGGATTAAAGTCTTATAAGTAAAACCTGAAGTCATAAGATTCTTAGAGGTAAGCGTAGGCAATAAACTCTGACTTCAGTCTAAGTGATATTTTTTAGATATGTCTCCTTGGCCAACGGAAACAAGAGCAGAAATAAACAAATGAGACTACAGCAAATAAGAAAGCTTTTGCACAGTGAAGGAAACTATCTGCAAAATGAAAAGGCCACCTGCTAAATAGGATATTTGCAAATTATATATCTGATAAGGGGTTAATATCCAAAATATACAAAGAAGTCATACAATTAACATCAAAAACACAAACAACCTGATTAAAAGATAGGGAGAGGTTCTGAACATTTTTCTTTTTTTTCTTTTTTTTTTTTTTTTTTTTTTTTGTCTTTTTGTCTTTTCCAGGGCCGCACTTGCGGCACTTGGGGGTTCCCAGGCTAGGGGTCCAATCGGAGCTGTAGCCGCCGGCCTACACCACAGCCACAGCAACACAGGATCTGAGACGTGTCTGCAACCTAGACCACAGCTCATGGCAACGCCAGATCATTAACCCACTGGGCGAGGCCAGGGATCGAATCCGCAACCTCATGGTTCCTAGTCAGATTCGTTAACCACTGAGCCATGACAGGAACTCCCTGAACATTTTTCTTAAGAACATACTGTTGGCCCAAAGGCACATGAAAAGAGCCTCACCATCTCTAATCCTCAGGAAAATGCAAATCAAAAGCACAATGAGATACACACCTGTCAGAATGGCTATTATTAAAAATATAAAAACTAACAAGAGTTGGCAAGGATGTGTAGAAAAGGGAACCCTCATGCACTGTTAGTGGGAATGTAAATTGCAGCCACAGAATAAAACAGTATTATTGCCTTTGGAATGGATTAGCAATGAGATCCTGCTGTGTAGCACTGAGAACTATGTCTGGTCGTTTATGATGGATCATGATAATGTGAGAAAAAAGAATGTATACATGTATGTATAACTGGGTCACCATGCTGTACAGTGGAAAATTGAAGGAATACTGTAAACCAGATATAATGGAAAAAAATAAAAATCATTACATAAAAAAAAATTAAAAAATAAAATTAAAATAGAACCACCATTCTATCCAGTAATTCCACTCCTGTGGATTTATCTAAAGAACATGCAAACACTAACTCAAGTGATCTATGCACTCCTATGTTAATGACAGCATTATTTACAATAATCAGGATATGGAAGAAACCTAAGTTCCCATCTGTACATGAACAGATAAAATGTTGTATAGATGTTAAATATTAGCCATAAAAAAATGAAATCTTGCCATTTCTGAAAACGTGGATAGACCTAGAGTATTTAATGCTAAATGAAGTAAGTCAAAGACAAATATTGTATGATTCCCACTTATACATGGAATCTAAAAAATTAAACAAGTGAACAAACATAAGGAAAGAGAAACGGAGTTATAGATAGAAGAAACAAGTGGTTGCCAGAGAGGAGATGTGTGGGTGGAGGAAAGAACAGGTGAGGGAGATTTAAGAGGTGCAAACTTCCAGCAAAATAAATGAATCATGGGTATGAAATGTACAGTGTATGTATTATAGTCAATAACTATGTAATATCTTTGTATATTGACTAGAATTACTGTGGTGATCATGTCGAAATATTGATTCACTATGTTGTGTAACAGGTACTAGTAAGCTAGTGCTGCAGGTCGATTATATTTGAAAAACAAACTCCTAGAAGAAGAGATCAGATTTGTCGTTACCAGAGGCCAGGGGTGGTGGGAAGGGGAATTGGAAGAAGTTAGTCAAAAGTTATAAGCTTCCAGTAATAAGATAAATAAGTACTCTGGATGTAAACTATAATGTGATAGATATAATTAACACAGCGTTATATGAAAGTTTTTATCAGAGTAAATCCTAAGAGCTCTCATCACAGGGAAAAAATTTTTCTGTTTAATCTTGTACCTATATTTGATAACAGATGTTCACTAGAGTTAATTGTAATAATCATTTCATAATGTATGTAAGTCAAATCATCATACACCTTAAATGTAAAATGTCTGTCAATTACACCTCAATAACACCAGAAGAAACAAAATTGCCAGGGACACGCAAGAACACCTTCAACTTGTCACAGTCTTGGACTTCTGCCTCCCTCTAGTGATAGCCTTTAGCAAACAACCCTGTACAGATAAGACTAGCTTTAGCTTGCAAAATGTAATACTCACAAAAGAAGTTTTGTGATATTGCCTTTTTTTTTTTTTTGCCTTTATGAATATCTGACTTTTCTCTCCTCCTTGGAACACATTTTTAGTTCCTACTTGAATTGCAATTCTCAGACAAATAATTAAACCTTTATTTATTTGCCCAAAAAAGGGGGGGGTACAGCTTGATAGATATATATTTAAAATATATATATAATTGTCTTATATAATATACATATACAGATTTATGTTAAAGAAAATGTGAGTAATGAAATTAGTTTAAATTATTATTATTATTATTATTATTGTTATTGTTATTATTATTATTATTGTCTTGCCTTTTCTAGGGCTGCACCCACCACATATGGAGGTTCCCAGGCTAGGGATCTAATCAGAGCTGTAGCCGCTGGCCTTCGCCAGAGCCACAGCAACGCCAGATCAGAGCTGCATCTGTGACCTACACCACAGCTCACAGCAACACCGGATCCTTAACCCACTGAGCAAGGCCACTGAGCCATGATGGGAACTCCCAATTAGTTTAAAATTTTTATTGAGGAAATTTTTTTTCGTTACAGAATTAAGACAAATCAAAATAATTTCCTATTCCTGAAATAAATAGTTCTGTGACAAAGCATGCATTTCATGTGTGTGTGTACACAAGCAAACATACCCTAGCTACTGTGTCTACTTCTGGAATTTAAAACTGAACCAGCTACACATTTACTTAACCGAGACTGACTGCTGACTCCTAAAGACATAGTAGAACCTCTGCCTTGTTGTCCTCATCCACCAGTCCATTCCTGAAATCTTCCTGATCCCAGGTAATCCCATACTGGCAGTATCTGCCTCAAAATCACTCAGCCCATGCCCTAGGAGTCCGAAGACAGTGTCCTAATTTCCCATGTAAAGGCACTAGTAAACTTCTATTTGCTTGATTTAGTAGGTTCTTTGACCTTTGTTTTTCTAGCGGTCTCTTTTTACAATTATGAATGATTTTGTTCTTTGAAATATTTTACAAATGTCTCCAATGAAACTGCATTATTTTTGTTATCAAAAATGTCTATTAAGTAATACTGTTATATTTCATGATTAAATATGACCCTAATCCTGAAAAAGACTCTTAAAGGAAATTCACTTAAAGAAGCTTAATGTGTCTTCATGTTTGGGAGGTATGGTATATTTTTCAACATATGCTTTAATTGACTCAATGGCAATTTGTTCCACCCTGCCTTCCGTTTTACCTTTTTCCTCTCCTCAGTTCTCATTCTCTGAGTATATACCCCCCACGTGTCTCTTTGTGTTTCTATGTCTGACTCGTGCTTCCTTTCCTCTCTTTATAGGAACTAAATGAATGTAATTTAAAGGCTAGCAGTGTTTAAACTGTCTTAAAAGAGTACTTGGTACCTACTGCATGACAAGTCAGTGGGCTGAGTGTGTATGTGTCTGATGTTGTCCGAAGATATAACCAGCAGGAGAACAGATATAAGCAATTAGTAGCTGTATTTACCTGCAAAAGCTCAACTGAATAAAACTGGTTAAAAAGAAACAGGTTCACCACTCTGAATAATATAAGCTCATTCCATACCATTACTGTTAATCATACTCACAAAATGCCACTTTTTTCCCCTTTTTCACTGTGGAGGCAGGGGATGAGGGATTTGGTTTTTTTTTTAATGTTCTAGAGCAAATTCAGTATAGACAGTTTTTTTAAACATACACAAAAACGTAAGTTAAATGATTCTAATGTTTTCTCTTTTGGTCGGTATACATAATTTGAAAAAATTTTTCCTACCAATCCCATAGAACATTATTTTTAACAGTTTTTCAGTCTTTCTGATTTTTATATATATTTACCATATACACAAATTTAATTTTTCCAAACAAGAGTCCTGTTTCATTTTCATTCTAATAAATATATATATGCCTATATATTTAGGCCCTAATGTATGCACAATATGAAATTTTGATAAATGTTGTCTAACTACTTTTTTAAATGGTTATACAAATTTGTCCTTACACAGTCGAAGAACGGGAATATTACTTTCCCTACATTGCGAATAATAAAAGCTGTTTACAGTTTTTGTTGAGATGAGAGGCATATAAAAATGCTTTCTCACTTTATAAAACTTGTCTTTCTCAGAGTATTAGATTTAGAGTAGCATCTCTTTCTGATTGCTTATTTATGCATATATTTTCTAAAACACATAAAATTTATATTAACTTTAAAATCCTAATGTTGGGAATAAGTACAAAAATTAAACACTAACATTCCTGTATTGATGCACAGCATGTATAGTATTCTGTTAATATACATTTTTATGGGTTAAACTACATAAAATTGTAATTTTTATAGGTGAAAAAAATCGGTAGATGTCAGCTTCATATGGTTCAGCCTTCTAAAAGAGAATTCAATAAAAGTTATAACAACAGTGGTAAGGTAAAAACAGTTCATATTTATGCATTCAATTTTATTAAATATTCACACAACTTATTACCTGAAAGATGTACTGCATGTACCATGCTGAATTCTAGATTAAATCAATTTATAAAATAAAATTTGTATGTGATGAAAGGAATCATATTCTGGCAAAAAACACTCTTACTTATGTTTTGAGTTATTTCTCACACGTTAAACTCAGCATAAATTTTTTAAAATATATTACTTCAAAATAATTGAACAGAAATAATCTTCATAGAATTACTGAAGGATAAAGTACATTTCCTTTTTTTTTTTTTTTTTTTGTCTTTTTGCCTTTTCTAGGGCCTCTCCTGTGGCATATGGAGGTTCCCAGGCTAGGGGCCTAATCGGAGCCATAGCAGCCAGCCTATGCCAGAGCCACAGCAATGCAGGATTGGAGCCGTGTCTGCCACCTACACCACAGCTCACGGAAATGCTAGATCCTTAACCCACTGAGCAAGGCCAGGGATCAAATCCGCAACCTCATGGTTCCTAGTTAGATTTGTTAACCACTGAGCCATGACAGGAACTCTAAAGTACATTTCTTGACAGTCATTAAATGAAATAGATCATTTAAAAATTATCATTTGACTACTAAAATGATTAAAGTAATAAATACTTTTCAAAGTCTTAACGAGATGTTATGGCCCAGAACACAAAGCTAAGATTGCTAAAACTCTCAAAATCTGTAGGGATATGTATGTGTTTTCAAATTAAATAATTAACATTTCAACAAATTTCTGGCACTAAATATTAAAGCAGTTCTGCTTTAGATACCTATTTTCAAAAATTATTCTTAGCTAGAACATTCATATCTATTGCTGGATTTAATATGGGGGTTTTTAAACTAAATAAAAGAAGCTTACATGATGGAGTCCTTCTAAGGTTTGCTTTCATACTTCTTTAATGAGTTTTGAGTACTTTGATTTAATTGCTTCAATGATTCACATTTTATAATTTAAAAGAGTGATGCCTCATAATAATTAAATGTTGTATTTACTTCCATTATAGCACTTTAGTAGTTTACACATTATTAACAACCAAGCCCAAAGTTGTATAGGTAATGGCTACTCTTATTGATCTCCTGCACATATAATAGTTCTATGGAAAACAAAAATGCAATTAATTTTATATGCTAACATACATGTTGCATTGTTTCAAAGCAGATGGTAGTAAAATGATATTCAGTTATATGACTGCATTTCAGCAAGAAAATAAGTTTTTTAAATAATTGAAATTCACTTGTATACAACTATTAAGAAAAATATGTATTTTTGAGCACATAGAACATGAGTTTGAAGGCAGATACTATTTTCTTGTCTCTTCTTTTGTTTTCATTTTTTGTCTTCCTTCAATTAATACGTAATGGCCTCTTGCTACATTCTAGGTGCAATGTTAGACAAAAGATTCAAAGGAGCTCTTGGCCTCCTGGAGAGTCTGACTGACATATCATGACAGTGCAGCATGGAAAGAAAGTCCTGCGCTGGGGTCACACATGTGTTTCTGACCTCAACCAGAATGGCCAGAATATACTTTCTAATAAAGGGCGATGCATACATTGAGCTTAAAAAATGAGTAGAAATATACCAGGTCAAGAAAGGGAGCAAAACATTCCAGGAGAAGCAGCTGTGTGTGAGAATGAACAGAAAATGAGTGATAGGAAGCAGTTGGTTACAAACTATATGATGATGAAGGTTGAAAGTCTTTATTCTTTCCAACACTTATTTTTATTTTGTAGAAATTTCATTTTCTCTCCCAAACTGTGATCGTTTCAAGCACTGTACTCAATTCTTCATTCTCCTGTAGTAGCATTATGCATCCATATTTTTGCTGTTGTCTGATGTAGACAGAGTGTACTTCATCTTTTAACTATGGCCTTGGTCATATGACTTGCTTTGGCCAATGTGATATAGTAGGAATTAAGTAAGAAAAGCTGGGCTTGCCTCCTCTTCTACTTCTTCCATTTGCATAAGAATGCAGCATGATATGCCTCTTGACCACAGGTAACGAGAGAGACCAATGGACACCACCCTCAGTTTGGAGTAAGCCTAGCCATTAGCGATGCCCAGCCCGAATCAGCCCATCTGCCAACAGCTCATGGACATGGAGTGGAAAATGTGCTTATTCTTTTATCACCTGAAGTTTTGGGGTGATCATAATGCAGCAATATCTACTAATACACAATTTTGAGTGCTGATGCTGCCGTGTTGGTGATCAATACAAATATTCTGAATGGAGAACATTTTTTATCTGAACTTTAATAAATTTAAATAACAATTTTTAAGAATTGGATTTATCTAAATTTTTATAAATTATATTAAACTTTCTTTTTCTAACAAATATATACATAGCATTTTCATTAGTAACATTGATATTTATATATATATGTTTACTTTTTTTTCATTAGAGTTGATTTACAATGATCTGTCAATCTCTGCTATATAAAAAGTGACCTAGTCGTACATATAAAAACATTCTTTTTCTCATACTATCTTCAATTATGTTCTACCCCAAGAGATTAGACATAGTTCCCTGTGCTGTAGAGTAGTACCCCCATTGCTCAGTCATTCTAAATGTAATAGTTTGCATCTACCAACCCCAAACTTGGGCCCATCCACTTCCTCTTCCCTCCACCCCTGGCAACCACAAGTCTGTTCTCCATGTCCATCATCTCTTTCTGTTCTGTAGATAGGATCATTTGTGCCATATTTTAGATTTCATGTATAAGTGATATCATATGGTATTTCTCAACAGAAATGAGTGATAGGAGAAATACCATATGATATCACTTATATGATTCCATGTCTTGGCTATTGTGACTAGTGCTACAGTAAACATACAGGTGCATGTATCTTTTTGAATATATGTTTTGTCTGGATATGTGCCCAGGATTGGGATTGGTGGATCACATGGTAGTTCCATATTTAGTTTTCTAAGGTACTTCCATACTGTTTTCCATAGTGGTTGTACCAATTAACATTCCCACCGGCAGTGGAAGATAGTTCCATTTTCTCCACATCCTCTCCAACATTTGTTATTTGTTGACCTCTTAATGTTGGCCATTCTGACTAGTGGGAGGTTGTACCTCATTGTAGTTTTTACTAGCATTTCCGTAATAATTAGTGATATTAAGCATTTTTTCATATGCCTACTAGCCATCCTTGTGTCTTCTTTGGAGAAATGTCTGTTTAGATCTTCTGCACATTTTTTTTGAATTTGCTTGGGTTTTTGTTGTTGAACTGTATGAGCAGTTTGCATATTTTTGAGATTATGCCGTTGTCTGTTGCATTGTTTGCAAAGATTTTCTCCCATTCCGTTTGTTGTCTTTTCATTTTGTATGATTTCCTTTGCTGTGCAAAAGATTTTAAGTAGGTCCCATTGGTTTATTTTTGTTTTTATTGTCCTTATTCTAGGAGGCTGATCAAACAAGATGTTTCTGTGATCTATATCAAAGAGTGTTCTGCCTATGTTTTCCTCTAGCAGTTTTATAGTATCTGGCCTTATATTTCAGTCTTTAATCATTTTGAGTTTATTTTTTTGTATGGTGTTAGAGAATGTACTAATTTCATTCTTTTACATGTAGCTGTCCAGTTTTTCCAGCACCATTTATTGAAGAGACTATCTTCCACTGTAATTTTTTTTGCCTCCATTTTCATAGATTAGTTGACCATAGGTGCTTGGGTTTATTTCTTGGCTTTCTATCCTGTTCTCCTGATCTGTGTTTCTGTTTTTTGTGCCAGTACTGTTTTGACAATTGTAACTTTGTATCATAATCTGAAGACAGGAATCCTGGTTCCTCCAGTTCCATTTTTCTTTTTCAATATTGCTTTGGCTATACAGGGTCTTTTGTGTTTCTGTACAAATTTTAAAATATTTTCTTCTGGTTCTGTGAAGAATGTCATTGGTGATTTGATAGGGATTGCATTGAATCTGTAGATTGCTTTGGGTAGTATGTCATTTTGGTGATATTGATTCTTCCAATCCAAGAGCATACTATACATTTCAATCTATTTATTACATCTTTGATTTCTTCATCAGTGTCTTATAGTTTTCAGAGTACAGGTTTTTTGTCTCTTTAGGTAGGTTTGTTACTAGGTATTTTACTCCTTTTTATGTGATGATAAATGGGATGGTTTCCCTAATTTCTCTTTCTGATCATTTATTGTTAGTATATAGAATGCAGTTTATTTATGTGTATTAATTTTATATTGTGCAACTTTATCAAAATCATTGATGTTTTATCAGTTTTCTGGTAGAGTCTTCAGGATTTTCTAGACATAGTATCAAGTCATCTGCAAACAGTTACAGTTTACTTCTTCTTTTCCAATTTGGATTATTTTACTTCTTTTTCTTCTCTTATTGCTGTGGCTACAATTTCCCAAACTGTGTTGAATAACAGTGGTGAAAGTAGACATCCTTGTCTTGTTCCTGATCTTTGCAGAAATGCTTTCAGTTTTTCACCATTGAGAATGATGTTAGCTGTGGGTTTGTCACATATAGCTTTTATTATGTTGAGGTAAATTCCCTCTCTATCCACTTTCTGGAGAGCTTTCATCAGAAACAGGTGTTGAATTTTGTCAAAAACTTTTTCTGCATCTATTGAGGTGATCATATGGATTTTACTTTTTAGTTTGTTGATGTGGTGTATTTTGCTGATCGATTTGTGGATATTGAAGAATCCTTGTATCCCTGGCATAAATCCCACTTGATTATGGTGTATGTTCCTTTTAATATATATTGGAATTTGTTTTGCTAGTATTTTTTGAGGATTTCTGCATCTATGTTCATCAGTGATATTGGCCTATAATTTTCTTTTTTTGTGGTCTATTTGTCTGCTTTTGGTATCAGAGTGATGTGACCTCATAAAATGAGATTGGGAATGTCCCTTCCTCTGTGGTTTTTTGTAAAAGTTTCGGGAAAATAGCTGTTAACTCTTCTCTGAATGTTTGATAGAATTCGCCTGGGTAGCCATCAGATACTGGACTTTTGGTTTTTGGAAGTTTTTAAATCACATTTTCAATTTCAGTACTTGTTTTCAATTTCTTTCTTGGTTCACTCTTGGTAGGTTGTACCTTCAGACAAATCTGTCCATTTCTTTTAGGTGGTCCATTTCTTCCTTATTCAGTCCTGAAAGGTTGTACCTCTCTAAGATTCTTCTAGATTGTCCATTTTATTGGCATATAGTTGCTTGTAGTTGTTTCTCTTGATCCTTTGTATTTCTGTGGTGTCATTTTTAACTTCTTTTTTGTTTCTAATTTTATTGATGTGAGACCTCTCCCTTTTTTCTTAAGCCTGGGTAAAGATTTATTGATTTTGTTGATCTTTTCGAATAACCCACTTTTAGTTCTATTGATCTTTTCTATTGTTTTCTTCATCTCTATTTAATTCATTTCTGCTCTGATCTTCATAATTTCTTTCCTTGTATTAAGTTTGGGTTTTGTTTTTTCTTCTTTCTCAAGTTGCTTTAAGTTTAAGGTTAGGCTGTTTGAGATTTTTCCTTGTTTCCCAATGTAAGATTGTGTTGCTATAAACCTCCCTCTTAGGAATGCTTTTGCTGCATCCCATATCATTGTGTTTTTTGTCATTTGTCTCTAGGGTTTTTTTTTAATTTTATATTCTATCTCTTCAGTTATCCATTGGTTGTTTAGTAACTTCGTTTAGCTGCCATGTATTTGTGGTTTTTTGCATTTTTCCTTTGAAATTGATTTATAGTCTCATAAATCAATTGGAAAAAATGCTTATGATTTCAGTTTTTAAAATTTACCAAGGCTTGATTTGTGGCCCAACATGTGATCTATCCTAGAGAATATTCCATGTGCACTTGAGAAGAATGTGCATTCTGCTGCTTTTGGATGAAATGATCTATAAATATCAATTAAGTCTATCTGCTCTAGTGGGTCTTTTGAGGCTGTGTTTCTTTATTTTCTGTCTGGATTGTCTATCCATTGATATAAGTGGGGTGTTAAATTTCCCTACTATTATTGTGTTATTGTCAATTTCCACTTTTATGGCTGTTAGCATTTGCCTTTTATATTGAGTTGCTCCTCTGTTGGGTATATATATATTTACAATAGTTATATCTTCTTGGATTTATCCCTTGACCATTAGGTAATGTCTTTCTTTGTCTCTTGTAACAGTCTTTATTTTAAAATCTGTTTTGTCTCTTAGGAGTATTGCTACCCCACCATTCTTTTGATTTCCATTTGCAAGTTATAGCTTTTTCTATCCCCTCACTTTCAGTCTGTATGTGTCCTTAAATCTAAAATGAGACTCTTGTTTGTGTCCATTCAGCCAGTCTATGACTTTGGGTTGGAGATTTTAACCCATTTGCTACATATGTTATTATTGGTATTTTCTTAATTGTCTTGCATTTGTGTTTTTTTTTCCCCTTCCTCTTTAGTTCTCTTCTCTTATGATTTGATTACTATCATTAATGTTGTTTTTGGATTTTTTTTCTTTTTTGTGTATGTCTATTACAGTTTTTGGTTTGCAGTTCCCATGAAGTTTTAATATAGTTTAATATAGTGAATACACACACACACACACACACACACACAAGATTTTTTTAAGTTGCTGATCTCTTAATTTCAGTTGCCTTTCCAGTATCCTGCTGTATATTTTTTTCTCATGATTGCTGGTTTTGATGTCATGTTTGCCTGTGGATAATTTCCTACCTTTACCATAGGTTTGCTTTTACCAGTTAACTTTACTTTCATAATTTCCTGTTTCCAGTTGTGGCCTTTTCTTTTCTGACTAGAGAAGTTCCTTTAGCATTTTTTTGTAATGTTGTTTTGGTGGTACTGAATTATCTTAGCTTTGGCCTGTCTGTAAAGCTTTTGATTACTCCATTGAATCTGAATGAGAGTCTTGCTAGGTAGAGTATTCTTTGTTGTAGATTTTTCTTTTTCATCACTTTAAATATATTGTCCCACTACCTTATAGCGTGCAGATTTTCTGCTGAAAAATCAACTGATATCCTTAGGGGGATTCTCCTGAATATTATTTGTAGCTTTTGTTATTGTTGTTGATTTCAATTTTTTTCTTTGTCTGTAATTTTTGTCAGTTTGATGAATATGTGTCTTGCTGTGTTCCTCCTTAGGTTTATACTGTATGGAATTCTGTGCTTCCTCAACTTGAGTGAGTGTTTCCTTTCCCATGTCAGGGGAGTTTTTAGCTACAATCTCTTCAAATATTTTCTCAGGCCCTTTCCCTCTATATTCTCCTTCTGAGGTCCCTATAATCCAAACGTTACTGTATTTAATGTTGTCACACTGGTCTCTGAGACTGTGCTTATTTTTTTATTTTTTTATTTGTTCTTTTCTGTGTTAGTGATTTCTTGTTGTTATAGTTATTGTCTTGTTCATCTTTTTGTGTTTGTTCTTTAAATCTTCTAGCTCTTTGTTAAACATTTCTTGTATCTTCTTGGTCTGTGCCTCCATTCTTTTTCTGAGATCTTGGATCATCTTTACTATTTTTTAGGTAGTTTTCCTATCTCCACTTCATTTATTTGTTCTTCTGGGGAATATTTTAATTTGTTTGTTTTGTTCTTTTGGGAATATATTTTACTGCCATCTCATTTTGTTTAACTTTTTGTGTTTACAATCTCCTTCCTGAAGAATACAATATCATAGTTCCTCTTGCTTCTTATGTCTGCCCCAGGTGGGTGAAGTTGATCCAAAAGCTTGTGCAGGATTCCTGATGAGAGGGACTGGTGCCTGCCCATTGGTGGGTGGTGCTGAGTCTTGTCTCTCTGGTGGGCAGGGCCATTTCACAGGGTGTGTTTAGATGCCACTATGGCCTCAGAATGACTTTAGGAAGCCTGTCTGCTAATTGGTGGAGCTGTGTTCCCACGCTGTTGGCTGTTTGGGCTGAGGTATCTCAGCACTGGAGCCTGTAGGGTGTTTGGTGGGATCAGGTCTTGGTGCCAAAACAGTGACCTCTTGCAGAGTTCATGCCAATAATTATTCCCTTGTACTTCTGCTACCATTGTCTTTGTACCCACAGTACACCTCCCCAGGAGACCCTGCAAGATGGCAGGTAGATCTGCCCATGCTCTTGTGCAGTCATTGATTTGCCCTGGGTCCCTTTGAACATAAAAACTTGTATGCACCCTCCAGGAGTGATGTGTCTGTCCCCCCACCACCACCACCCGCCTGGTCCTGTGGAGTTCCTGCCCTCAAGTCCTGCTTCCCTTCAAAGCCAAACAGTCTGGGGCTCCTCATCTTCACCAGGTCCTCAAGCTGGGGAGAAAGTCAGAACTCTCTCTCCTGTGGTAAAATCTCTGCAATATAATTACTTTCCAGTTTGTGGGTCACCCACTGACATGCATGGAATTTGACTATATTGCAAAAGCACCCCTTCTAACATCTAGTTGTGGCTTCTTCTGTGTCTTTGTGTGTTGGATATCTTTTTTGGTGGTTCCAGTTATTTTTTTCAATGATTTTTCAGCAGTTAGTTTTGATTTTGGTGTTTTCATGAGATGAGGTGAGCCAGAGTCCTTTACTCCACCATCTTATCCAGAATTGATGGGATGCTTTTTTGGGGT
This sequence comes from Sus scrofa, assembly GCF_054392235.1. Classification (NCBI taxonomy): domain Eukaryota; kingdom Metazoa; phylum Chordata; class Mammalia; order Artiodactyla; family Suidae; genus Sus; species Sus scrofa. The sequence continues at coordinate 36,018,133 of NC_139389.1, read as the reverse complement.
GGGTGTTTGCAGCTTCTTTCATCAGCATGTTCTGGCCATTATCTCCTTGATATGGAGTGTACAGGTGCAATGACCTTTGCATGTTTCTGGAATGGCAGGGGCAGCACTTGGCACCTGCTCACGGGTCTCTTAAGGACAGCAATGACCCATGTCTACCTTGATGGCAATGATGGCTCACATCTGTCTCCAGTGGATGTTCACAAACTTTCTGAAAGTCCTGGAGTGCTTAGTTAGGGTCTGGCTGGTTCCCAAAGAAGAATGGACTCAATAAAGGTCTTGGCATTTAGAGAAGCTCAATGAATTTGACAAGTTGGTCATTGTCTCAAAGACACACTGGTAAATTATTTGTATTAAACAATACGGCAGTTGATATAAAATTAAAATACTATCTTTCTTTTTACAGCTGTATGATAAGTCATCCCCTTAATATAAGAGTGCTGAAATCTTGTAAAGATACCAAACATGTGTTGTGATGCTCTTTCCCACACTGAAGAGGGTATTTCCTTTGAGGTTTGTATCACCAGAGAACATAGACATCCTAAATAGTTTATTTTCTGCTGCACATGAATCTCTCTGGATGCTTTCATTGTGTGTCATTTTATAATTCCGTTCTATTCTTTCCCAATTAAGTGAGTAATAGAATGGATTTTTAAAAATATTTCCCGTGGTTTCTCAGCATTCTCTACTTCAGTGTTTATTTGCAGAAAATGTAAAACAACTTCATTACTCTTTTCCTGTGTTGTCAACAGCTTCTAACATTGCAAATACCCTCTTTCCTCCATTTATTCAGGTCCTCTTATAAAAATAAAACTGGAAATTTTCATTTTATCAAACTCAGGGTAATTATTTAAATTACTTAATGAATTTTATTACATTTATAGGTGTACAACAATCATCACAACCAAATTTTACAGCATTTCCATCCCGAACCCTCAGTGCATCCCCCCACCCCCCAACCTGTCTCATTTGGAAACTATAAGTTTTTCAAAGTGTGTGAGTCAGTATCTGTTCTGCAAAGAAGTTCGTTGTGTCCTTTTTTCAGATTTCACATGTAAGTGATAGCATTTGATGTTGGTGAAATCCAGGATAATTTTTAATCATATATATTTTAAGTTTGCCTCCATTTAACATCAGTCCCAAATGTAACATATCAAACTATAAAAATGTTTACATCTAGCATTGCCTGTATATGAGCATTTGTATTTGTTATAAAATAAAAACCACCAAAGACGCTAAAGGAAGGAGACTGTCAGCAATATGATTTTTTCACGTTCAGAGGGAATGAAACATACATACTTCAAATTAAAAAGAAATTAGACTCCTTCTAAATCCCTATAAGTTTAAAGAAAATTTTTATTTTAATTTTTTTACTTTTTATGGCCTTACCTGTAGCATATGGAAGCTCCCAGGCTGGGGATCAAACTGGAACTATAGCTGCTGACCTATGCCACAGCCACAGTAACGTGGGAGCCAAGCCATGTGTGCCACCTGCACCACATCTCACAGCAACACCAGATCCCTGACCCACTGAGCAAGGCCAGGAATCAAACCCGCATCCTCATGGCTACTAGTCAGATCATTTCTGCTGCACCATGACAGGAACGCCAATCAAATTTTTAAACCAATGAGTTCAACATTTTACATTCTCTGCACTCTTTTTGTTGACAGCTGATAAACAACTCTGGTAAATTATTTAGTCTGATAGGTCTATTTTGCTAAATTATGTTTAATCTAGTTTTTTGAAAATTTAATTTCATGTAGGTTTTAAGTTTTGTGAATTTGTTAAGTAATTCCAGGCATGCCTAGAATGTGATGCAGAAGTATGGAAAAAAATAAAGATCGTCTCTATTCCCTCAACTGTGCATAGAACCTCTAACCCACACTTATTTTGGAAGAATAATCACAAAACTATGTAACATTTCCGTCTGAAACAAAAAAGTAGTGGATCATTTCCCCATATACATTTTCAAATTTGTAATACACTGTTATTATTGGTTTGATTTCAAAACTGTGTGAGTCATGTGTGTCTTATTGTGCATAAAATGATTGGCCTAATTGATTTTATTTTGTAAACCTGTCCAATTTTCAGCACTGAAGGGGCTCCCAGTGGTCTCATGTTTTAATCTGTTCAGACATTCATGGTCACTGCAGTCCAGCGCCAGCTCTCAAGGAATTCTGTCCTCCGGTTTTGCTCCTCTTTCCTGTTTCTGTTCAGATAATATTCCAAATTCTTCGCAATAAAATCTGAGACCTACATGTTCTCTCTCCACAGTACAGCATTTAGAGATACAGAAGTATTAGAAATAAAAATATGAATGTTTAAATATTCAGTTATTCATACAATTATTCCTTAAGCGCTCTCTGTGTGCTGGTTGGCAGACCACACACATACAGACAAGCCCTGCTGCTGTGGGCTCAGCTCTCGTCACCCACTCCCTGCTGTCAGGGTGTCTCTTTGATTTCTCTGCTCAACTCCTGGGCTGTCTTTTGTTCTGATGAGTCATAGGGGAGGAGGGAAATTGGGAGGAGGTTACAGTAACATATACTAAAAAGAACTTGGAGCTCTTCCCAAAGAGTAGCTCCCAGGGACAGAACGTGGAATAAGGAGGTAAGGTTTACCAAGCCAATGAAGAGGAGAGAGAAGAATATATATCTACCAACTCTTCACTGCAGCTCTGCCCTGGAGTGTTTGAGAATCAGAAGAAAACTCAGGCTGGCTTGCTATGTGATGGTTTTGAAGAGAGTTGCGTAAGCAAGATTTAAGGGAACCTTTTTAATTTAAATTTATTTTATATTAGAGTGTAGTTGATTTACAATGTTGTGTTTAAGGTGTACAGCAAAGTGGTTCAATTCTACATATGCATATATCCATTCTTTTTCAGTTTCTTTTCCCATATAGGTTATTACAGAATATTGAGTTGTTTTTCCTCTGATATACAGTAGGTTCTTGTTGGTTATCCATTGGTTATATATATCAGTGTGTGTATGTTAATCCCTTCCCCTTTATTTATCCCTCCTCTTGCTTTCCCCTTTAGTAACCATAAGATTGTCTCTTTCTGTTTTGTAAATAAGTTCACTTGTATCATTGAGGTAAACTTCTGCTCCACGTTTAGCCTTATTACTACGTGTTCAAGAGACTTTAAATGTCGATTGCTGTTCAGGGCTGTCGGCATTGGGTTTGGGCATCTTCCTCTGTGACATCTTTGAGACTGGTTGAGAGTCTGCCCTTCTGTTCTGCTTGGGATACACAAATTCATAGAGGAGTCATTCCAGGACAAAATTTGGGGGAGAAAATGTGACCAGTTTCTCACAGACAAACCTAAGAAATGGTTATGGAGCAGTTGTATAGGATTTCATTTTTTAGAGCATTTCCCCCAATTGCTCAATTTGTTTTATTCTGAAGGATTACCTCCTTGATTTATGCTAAGCTAGTCACTGAATGTATGAGACATGACCAGTGAAAAGTATCTCTTTGCCAGTTTAAATTATTTTGTATTGGCAGCTATAAATTCCTCATTTGCAATGAAGAATACCAAAAGTTTTCATTCCTGTTTCTCATCCCTTAGAGCATAATATTTTTTTCAGGGTCAGATAAACATTTATTTAATCCAATTACCGCTTATTCCTTCATTTATTCAAACATGCCAGTTTTTGAACAATTCGGTGAATTTGAATGTGTCTATAGCTGTACAACCATCATCACAACCTTTAGACCATTTCCATCCCAAACCCCCCAGTCCGTCCCTCCTTGGTAACCATAAGTTTTTCTAACTTTTTGATACTACATTTACATTATGTGATATTAAAACTGAACTTATATTTTTGTTACTAATAACAGATATTACAGAAGGAGTTTTTTAAAGTCTAACGGAACCAACAAAATGTAAGAAACAAATAGGTTTTGTGTGATTTTTAAGGTACCAAGGCATCTGTGTCTAGTTGTGCAGATTAATTTAAAATATAGCCCTGCCCCCAATACAATGTATCACCACAGGTAAAATAGAGAAATTTTATAACAAGAATTCAGACAGTTAATCTGGTTTTAAATTCTATAGTTTTCTATGGCATCACTCAAATCTTACAAACGTTTTTTGTAACCTGCATGTGCAATGACAGTTCCATTTAATACATATAAATTTATTCCATAGAATTTCCATCAGCAGGTTGAAAGCATCTGTGCTAGGTGATTTTATTTGACACTTATCGTGTTAGTCTTCAGACAAATATTTCCAAATTCTTTAATTGTAATTACCTGAAAATCTATTTTTCAAACATTCAGGGACACATTAGTTGTTGTGGACAAAATCTTTCAGATTTTAAAATAAACTATCAGAATTTTATAAGCCGATACCGTCAGCATATCATTATCATAATAGAAAACATCAACAAATACTGTTGTGTCATTGGCACAAAAATCAAATAGGTGTTTATAGGAAATGCTAAGCAGACATGTACTTGTTTTCTAAACTATGTAACAGTCAAAAATGTCAGTTAAATTCAACCTAACCTGTCTAATTAATTCCAAAGCAAGCCAGCCACTGTGACTGACAACATCTTTCTCTAATCTGCATCCTTATTTGCATCATACAGACATTACATCTTTTCACCAACCACACATTTTAAAGCTTAAAAGCAATCTCTGTGGAAATCCTTACCTAAAAGACAACAGAAATAGCTATTTCCTGACAGCATATGTAACTGGTCCACTGTAAAAATACACTTAGCAAAAATATTCTGAAAGCAAATCTGCTGCAAATTTCACTTCCTGCACCTTTCAACCCTATTTGCCTGAATCTTACCCCCAAATTATCTTTAATATTAATAATAAACAACATGTGATATAAAAACAGTAATATTTACCACTTAGTTAATAGAGAAATTTTTAAACCCAAGCATTTCTGGGAGTTTCCATTGTGGCTCAGCAGTAACAAACCCAACTAGTATCCGTGAGGACGTGGGTTCAATCCCTGGTTCATTCCTCAGTGGGTCAAGGATCTGGCATTGCTAGGAGCTGTGGCATAGGCCAGCAGCTGATTTGACCCCTAGCCTCTGAACTTCCATACATATACTGTGGGTGTGGCAAAAAAAAAAAAAGAACAAAACCCTCAAACATGTCTCCATGGCACTTCCCAGAGTGTCACTTGATGAGTATTTTCTTTTATCTGTCAGCATATTTAGATTTTATAGTTAATGTGAAGGTGCTCTGCCACGTTATTGGTTTTCCATAAATTTCCATGATGCCTTACTTCCATTTCAAATAAGTTAAAACCAGGAGTGCCATAAGATAGTCCAAAAATGTATGATTTCCTATTCTGGGGGTAATGACTGTTCCTTCAGAATTTGCCCTCTCCAGAGTACTTACGACTGCTTCACTGGTATCAAGAACAGTTTGAAGCCTTGTTCTCTGTTGTTTCCACACTCGTTTGCAAGCTTTGTCTAAGAGAACAATACAAATGCTTTTAGAAAAGCACATATAAATTTATTGAATTTATCTCACTTATGTAATAACTTCATATTTGGGCAGATCGTGTACAACTGGATTTCCCAACTAAACATAATGCAACATGCATTTAAAATAGCTCCTCTTTTTTGTGGACGGAGTTCAATGTTAGGGTTTTTTAAATTTCAGTGCATTTTCTTCAAATTATTTCGTGAATAAGTAAACAAGTACAAGTGAACTGAATTCTTCTCCAGTAAATCCAGTTTGCCATTTAGAGCCAGCCCAGAGCTGCAGACCTTTGAGAGTTTGGCCAGGCTTAAAAGACAGCATGTTCTGTGCAAAGAGAAAGTTAATTAAAGCAGAAATGACAATCCTTTGCATACATTCTGGTTCCTTTAGGCTGCTAGTTTTCATTTAATTTTTGTTGATTAGCCAAATCCTACCATTATGATGCCCATTAATTGTATCAGGTTGCCGGCCTGTTTATCATAACTCGAGGCTAAAATGTGCTACCGGGGGAAGTGAAAGAGCTCTTATGTTTTCCAAAATAGTTTGGTGTTCTACAAATGCCAAAGAATGAGTTACCCACTAGGAGCAAGTGCTTTAATGACTTCATCCATACTTAGAAGGAGAGCTAGCTAACTTCTGAAGTGCCCCTGACTCCTGGCAGACTAAGCAAACTTCTTATCTCTAAAAAAAAAAAATCTGAAAAAAGAGAATGAAGGCAGAAAGCCCATTTTTATAACATTTTAAATTATGAGCTACAAGAAGGTTTTATTATCCTTTTATATTATATATTATTATAGTATAATTATAAATTGTTACTAAAACTGCCTTGTTGTGATGCACTTAGAAATGTACTGTATGAGAGGACTGGACTTAGCATTTTAACTTTGGTGCTTTTAAAAAGCAAATAAAGGATGGCGTCACACACAAAAAAAGGGCTCCAGCAATGTGGGCGTATGAGCGCTTTTGGTGTAGCAGTCTTCGCTAAGCCATGGGCTGGTTACATCATCATCATGGTGGTCAAGTTGCTGACCTGCCTATGCAAACAGTAATCCAGTAAATAATGTTGTGGTTTCTGGAGTTCCCGTTGTGGCTCAGTGGTTAACAAATCCGACTAGGAACCATGAGGTTGCGGGTTCAATCCCTGGCCTTGCTCAGTGGGTTGAGGATCTGGCATTGCCATGAGCTCAGGTGTAGGTTGCAGATGCGGCTCAGATCCCGAGTTGCTGTGGCTGTGGTGTAGGCCGGCAGCTGTAGCTCTGATTAGACCCCTAACCTGGGAACCTCCATATGTGGTGGGTGCAGCCCTAGAAAAGGCAAAAAGACAAAAAGAAAAAAAAAAGAATGTTGTGGTTTCCATTTGAAAAAGAAGTAGTGACTATTCTTAATGCCTTTTCCTTTGAATTCTTTGAAAGCAGTTGAATCCATTGCTCGAACTATCTATATGCAAAATTATTGTTTTTGAAATATTTGCGGTAGCTGCTGAGGGAACACTATTACACACAGGCTGAGCTTTCATCTTAGCCTTACAACAATCATTCCTTTGGAGCCAGTATTATATCTGCTTTATAGGTGGATGTAAATCATCCAACACAGGTTGATTAAGTAATTTTCTCAAACTCATACACAGGATTGCATTTTATCTTGAACTCAAAATAGCTTTTGAAACGATATTAACCCTTGTGGGCCATATCTGATATAGTTGTAAAATAAGGCCAGGGGTAGGGGAAGCTGAATTTCATCTTTTTTTTTTGGTCATTTTCAGGGCGTACCTGCTGCATATGGAAGTTCCCAGACTAGGGATAGAATTGGAGCTACAGCTGCTGGACTGCACCATAGCCACAGCAACTCGGAAGCCAAGCCACATCTGTGACCTACACCACAGCTCAAGGCAATGCCAGATCCTTAACCCACTGAGCGAGGCCAGGGATGGAACCTACATCCTCATGGATACTAGTTGGGTTCATTACTACTGAACCATGATAGGAACTCCTATGGAATTTTCTCAGAAATAGTGAAGATTATTGTGATATTAATGGTTTCTTTGATGTATTTGTGAACACTTCCTAAAAAAGTAGTCTATAGACTCTGCCCTCCCAGCTTCCAGTCCATCCCATTCGTTGGAAAGCAAAATCTGTCAAAATCACAAAAGAGAAAAACAAAGATAATTTGCACAAGGGGACAAAGAAGAGGGGGGTGTGGGTGATGGATTCAAAATACATGTTCTTTTTGCTTTCAAAATGACATCATTTATAAAATCTAAGTCTTTTGGTTTTTTCTGCTTCTATGGTTAAGTTTAAGCTGAAAATAAAAGGTATTTTAAAAAATCTTTGGACAGCTGAACATTTCACATCTATTTATTCACTAATGCTTCAGGGTCCACTGGGGCAGTCAGGATCCAACTGTGGCTCCTTAAATTTAAAACTAAATTAATTACACATTAATTACATTAAATTAAAAATTCCATTCCTCAGTCATCCTAGCCACAATTAAGTGCTCAAAAGACATATCAGACTAGTAACTACCTAACTGGACAACTCAGAGCATGGAAAATTTCCATCATCACAGAAAGATCTATTGGACATCACTGCCCTCGTATGCATGAACCCTCCAAGTATGTGACACAATAGAGGTTATAGCTTCATGAGCCAACGCAATATTACATTTGGAAAGGAATGAATCACCACAGAGAAAATGAATACTTAATAGAATAATGTAACAATTTGAGTTCTCCTTTGATAGAAATTTGGGTTTCTATATGGCAAAATGAGATTTCTGTCCCCAGTAACTTACCCTTGGTAGCTACAATGGAACATGTCTAAGTGTTTAATAATACAGAATGCTATAGTCCAACATAGCGGAATCGTTTTTAAACAAAATTTTTCAAATCTCACGTAAACTTGAAGTGTAGCTCGTGTGGTTGCGGTAGAGCTGGAGGGCCCTAGTTTTCAAATATCCTGGCTCCAGTGCTGCTGGTTCCAAGGCTGAGTCACCAGCCCCAGGAGCTGTCTTTAAAAAGACATATGCACCCACATGTTCATTGCAGCACTATTCACAATAGCCAAGACATGGAAACAACTTAAATGTCCATTGACAGGTGTGGGTTAGGAAGATGTGGAAGACTACTCAGCTATAAAAAAAGAACAAAATAATTCCATTTGCAGCAACATGGATGGAACTAGAGACTCTCATACTGAGTGAAGTAAGTCAGAGAAAGACAAATACAATATGGTATTGTATATCTGGAATCTAATATATGGCACAAATGAAAATTTCCACAGAAAAGAAAATTATGGACTCAGAGAATAGACTTGTGGGTGCCTAGGGGGAAGGGGAGGGAGTAGGATGGATTGGGAGCTTGGGGTTAATAGATGCAGACTATTGCCCTTGGAATGGGTTAGCAATGAGATCCTGCTGTGTAGCACTGGGAACTATGTCTAGTCACTTATGATGGAGCATGATAATGTGAGAAAAAAGAATGTATATATGCATGTGTGACTGGGTCACCATGCTGTACAGTAGGAAAAAAAATAATGTATTGGGGAAATAAAAAATTAAAAAATAAAACAGACAAACAAAGCAGGCCCTGACCAGAGTATAAGAGAGTAGTTTAAAAGGCAGAATATGAAAAGTTAGAACTAAACCTGATTTAGCAAAGAGACCCTCTTTCTATTCAAACAGTGTAAAAATAAACACTTTATTATTAATGACTTAGTTAACTTGAATATTTACATTTTCTCCATGAAAATAAGCACTACTGAAACAGGAACCATTCCAGAAAAAATAAACTTAGCAACACTGTCCTAAGTGCAGGATCAAAAGTGTTAAAAGACAACTCATGTTTTTCACTTTAAGTCAAAAGATTAAAGATGAATAGAAGACTTCGTCGTATCTTAGTATATTTCTAATCGTAGGAATTGCTAAGAGATCACAAATGCCTTCCTCTCAGGATAATAAAGGAATTTTTCTAGTAGATGGTACAAGGTAAAAAATTACTGTAAAAATGAAAATAACTGGTTTATATGAAATTATTATTTCATTTTGATAAGCATTTGCCTCATGCATAATTTATGAGAAAGTGATAATTGTGTAAAATAAAATACCAAAATTGCTTTATTTATGAAGGTGAATGATTCTTAAATTTCCTTCTAACTAAAAAAAATGCCACTAAAGATACTTTTAGAGAAGAGATATTGAAAATTATTAAATAGATACATCATGCCATCACACTCTTGTTTCACAAGCTATAAAATCCCTGCTTTAGCAACAAAAATAATATTACTAAGAAGTATGGCAGGAGTAATTATGAAATGTTAAATTTCTTGCATAATTTTTATTTTGTTTTGTTTTTCCTAATTTTTCCCTACCACACACAAGTTAAATCAGATGAGCTACGATGATGTTAACAATTTTTGGTGCTGGTTTCTTGTAACCTAATATAGCAATATAAAACACCACAGCCACCTCAAGGCACTGTATAGATTACTGGAGGTAAAAAGATGTTAAAAAAAAAATCTTCTTGTATAGCCAGCACACTGGATCCCTATGAGTAGAAATATTTTAAGATAGAGCAATTCTTAAATTGTCATGGATTCTATTCACCTTTAACCTTTTTAGTACTTAGGAGTCAAAAACTTGAGTTGTCTTCTAAAACTTGATCTTGTTCTTCTTAGTCATGACAGCATTTATCACATTTTTTTTTTTTTCCTGTTGGCTGAGTTAGAAGGTCTTCGAGGCGTCTACCACTGATTTTAAAGCATTTGCTTTAGGCTCTGTTCTGAAGCAGTAATGATATCTAGATGTGAAGTACATAAAAGCATTAGCACATTTAAAATGAACCCATTAGCAAGGCAGTACTCATTAGTGCATTAGTGTAAACTTCCAGTTTCATTAATCATCGTTCTGTTCATGAACTACATTAAACACACAGCTGTCTGACTTCTAGAGTGTTAAAAGGCATTTATAAAAATGGGGGTGGGGGACCCTACTGGCAAATAAAGATTTTTCAAAAAACGCAAAGTTAACAACTTTTCATGGCATACTAGGAGAAAATATCTAAAATATCACAAGTGATCAAATTTGAATTATGACCTAGAAGTGTTCCATAAATAGCTACTGCTTCCCTCTCCTTTATCAAGCACAATCTCTTATTACCTTTGGAGTTTATAATGTGCTTTGGTTTATTATGGCGTTTTGGAGGGTTTTTTGTCTTTTTAGGGCTGCACTCGTGGCATATGGAGGTTCCCAGGCTAGGGGTCGAATTCATTAACCGCTGAGCCATGATGGGAACTCCTATACAGTTTTTAAACAGAAAATTAGTATGTGTTCATGATTCTATTAAAGAGTATTTACTACCAAATATAGTTAGATGAGCTTTCTAAGTTGTAAAACATTGGAAATTAATTTCCAGTCATTTTTTCCAATAAAAGGAAGCAGATTTGAAACCACTATGGTAAAAAATGCTAATATTCTGCAGGAACTGGGGGGTAGGGGCCTCACTGAAAATATATATCTATGTTTTAGGAGCTAATATATCACAAGTGACAATGTATATTGCTACTAATAGAAAAGGCTTGTTGGCTGGCACTCCCATTGGATCAAATATTATAGGAAATGAAGAGATGAAAGGAATGCAGTGTGGAGTTCCCATCGTGGCTCAGAGGAAACAAATCTGACTAGCATCCATGCGGTCACAGGTTCGATCCCTGGTCTTGCTCAGGGCGTTAAGGATCTGGTATTGCCGTGAGCTGTGGTGTAGGTACAGATCCCACGTTGTTGTGGTTGTGGCATAGGCCAATGGCTCAGGCCATTGGCTACAGACCCCTAGCCTGGGAACCTCCGTATGCCACAGGTGCAGCCCTAAAAAGCACGAGAGAGAGAGAGAGAGAGAGAGAGAGAGAGGGAAAGAAAGAAAGAAAAAGAAAGAAAGAAAGAAAGAAAGAAAGAAAGAAAGAAAGAAAGAAAGGAAGGAAGGAAGGAAGGAAGGAAAGAAAAGAAAAGGGAGGGAGGAAGGAAGGAAAGAAAGAAAAGAAAAGAAGGGAGGGAGGGAGGAAGGAAGGAAGGAAGGAAGGAAAGAAAGAAAGAAAGAAAGAAAGAGGGAGAGAGAGAAAGAAAAGAAAATAAGGGAGGAAGGAAGGAAAAAGAAAGAAAGAAAGAGAGAGAGAGAAAGAAAGAAAAGAAGGAAGGAAAGAAAGAAAGAGAGAGGGAGAGAGAGAGAGAGAAAGAAAGAAAAAGAAAGAGAGAGGGAAAGAAAGAGAGAGAGAGAAAGAGGGAGAGAAAGAAAGACAAAAAGAAAGAGGGAAAGAGAGGGAGAGAGAAAGAAAGAAGGAAAGAGGGAAGGAAGGAAGGAAGCAAGGAAGGAAAGAAAGAAAGAAAGAAAGAAAGAAAGAAAGAAAGAAAGAAAGAAATGCAGTGTTAAAGAGGAGACAGCACGTTAAATTCTGCCAAAGAGATAAAATTAAAGGCACATATTATCATCTGCTGATCCAGTCTTCATATATTTATTAAACAAGGAAACATTCCTCTATCCGCCCTTTCTCAATACTGTAAATCACTTCTAAAGCACTCCTAGATTTCACCTGTTTTGCATTGGGAGAGGCAATCTGGCCTTGACCCTGTGTGACCCTGAGTGTCCCTGCACCTTACAGCTGGGTCCTGGCTATGTTGAGAATGACAACCCCGGCCTTCTTCGCCTCTGCTGGATCTCAGGACTGTGCCTTCAGCAAGAAACTGAGGGATGAGGTTCATCTCCTCCAGCAAAGAGTAGGTTTGCTTCCATTTAAGTTCCCTAAGTTCACTGGTCCTCCCTGGTTACACAACCCAGCGAGCATTCAGGCCTCCACCTTGGCTGCCCCCACTGCTCTGTGGGATGTGGGACATGTGGGGAACTGGCACAGACCAACCTGAAACTCTGGCGATTGCTTTGCTGTGAGTAATGAGGCCGCTTGTTTCTATTCAAGTCTCATGTTTTCTTTTGGCATCCATGTGACAGTAACATGCTAGCTTGCTAACTTATAAGAAGATTAAAATATCAGACCCTGTTGATTAATGACATTTAAAGACAGACGATGGCCTTTTAAAAATTTGTAATAAAAAATTATTAACCCAAAATATTTGGGGGAGTTCCCTAGCGGGCTAGCCGTTAAGGACTCAGTGTTGTCACTACTGTGACTTAGATTCTATCCCTGGCTGGGAACTTCTGCATGCCACTCACGCAGCTAAAAGTTTTCGTAAATAAGTTAATTAAAAATTAAATCACTTCTCCATAGGTGCTTCATAGCTAAAACCATGAACTGTGTTTTTATCATTATTAAAAACATATAAAAATGATTTAAAAATAGTCATGAGAATTATATTTTGCCATTGATAACATTACTCACCTGTAGTGAAACCACTAGAGATTAAGTATTAGACAGTGTCAGAGACTGAGTCTGAATTCTAGCCGGGCCACTTGTCGATGGGCAACAGTCTCATGAAGTTATTTCTGTTTCTCAATCTGCAAAATGCGTTTGAAGATACAGAACACACCTTCTAGGGTTGATTTAGTTTTTTTAATGAAATACCGTGTGTACAAGCACTTCACATGCTGTCACAGTGACCTCCAGACACATGCTTATTGGACATGGATTCTAACATTATTAATTTCAGCTTTTAAGTTCCTAACCTCCATATGTACTTGCTGAGGTGTGTTATTTGATTTTAATGGGCTAGTTTAAAAGCTAGAGTCCCCCAAGATTGATTTTGTCGTAGAGTTATGTGTATGCATGGCTGTCAGAAATGGTCTTGTTCCTTGTGAGCTTCTAATTTCCAAAGTTAGATCTCAGAAATTTGCAATTTCCAGTCTTCATATTAAGTGCACTTCCTTCCTATTCATCATAGGAGGGAAATGTTTAATAGCTTGAATCTACCTAGCAGATGAAGCTATCATAGAGACTTTCCCCTCTTATTAGAGATGTATTCATTGATTTCCATGGAAAACTTTCAGAAGATGAAGCATTGCCTCTGTGTAAAGCTATAGGCTTCACAGGTGCAGTTTCCCCGCTTACTGTGTGGAGCCTCATGCTTAGGGCTGTTTTGAACAAATGATTTCCTGCAGTGAGAGAGTGAGCCAGCCAACCTACTGCATCAGGGACAAAAACTCACATTTGGGGTGGGGTGTAGTCCCCTGCCAGGCTATTCCAAACATGCCTGCAATCCAGAACGGGAAGCTATTCTTTTGGAGGAAAATCATCCTGTTTTATAAGAAACTCATCCATACATCAAGCAGAGAATGTCTGATAAAAATGTAGGGAAATAGGCACATAAAAATCAAACTTTTAAGAAAAGAAACATAAGGAAATTTAAAAGTCCATCATCAAGCAGATGTTTGTCATAAACATGAGTCATGTACGTTCTAAGGGAATATTGATGCTTAAAATACCGGCCTTTCATGTATAGTTTTTATTTTAATAATATTTCACGGTGTGTCTTTAATTTGAATTATTAGCACGAACTGCTTTTGTTCATTTCATATTGTATACGAAATGAACATGCTATGCATTTTACGGTTTAACTCATTAAGAAAGGAATATGTTTATAAGAATTAACTATACTTCATAAAGAAAAATGTCAAGTTCCTATATGACCCATTAATTATATTCAATAACATTAAAGCAGCATTTTCCAATTGCTACTGTGCCTAGTGTTTTAGAGTTTGGTGACAAATTTGTAATCTTGACCCTCATAATTAAATTAATTAATTCTGGAATATTTCATGGTTCTTGATTGCAGGCTTGACTTTTTCTTTTCTGCTCTTTTGTATTAGATAATTGCACATTATTTTCTTTTAATACTCACTGACCTTTTACGGAAAGTTAAACCCAAAATGAAAATAAGATCGAAGTCTAAACCTGTCACCAAGGCCTATTAAATTTAAAATTCTTCGAAGAAAGTATGGATATATTACAGAGTCAAGATGGCATTTCATATCATTTAAATTTCAGAAAAGATTTTCTTCTGGAAGCCACGATAACTTGCTAGTATCACAAGACAGCTTTACTTCTCTTTAGCTGACAAACATGTCAGTTTTATAGTTTTTAATGTTAGTATAAGGTTTAACCGCAGGTTCAAATATTTTTGTACCTAAAAAAATGGAAATTTTATATGATCGAACTAAACTGTTTAAATAGATAAATACAACATGATATCAATTAGCCAAATTGCCAGTAACATAATATTTTGAAAGCATATGTTCTGCAAAATATGCAGTAAGAGATGTTTTAAATTAATTTGTGTGGTAATTCTCTTTCCTGAATTACAAGAAATTTTCAAAAATTTCATAATTGAGTGCTGACTAGAAAAACTGTATCTGGAGGAAATATAATATGTATTCTGTTTATTCTTCTATTTTTGTAAGAATTTTTGATTTGATATCTCTTGGGCAATAGCATACACCTGGTACAGCAAGAAAGCCTTACAGGGCAACGTTAAAAACACACTGGCCCGGAGATTTCACAACAGGCTTTTGGAGAAATAACATCTTTTTATAAATTTAAGACTTTTTTAAAAATGGGATCTTCTTGGGAAAAAAAAAGATTATATTTATTACAGGGGGTGCCTTTATTTTCTAGTGAGATAAAGGTCATTTAAAGACTGGAAGTGGAGCTTATAACACTGGATTCAAGGAGAGCATGATGTAGCCTACGTTTCTCCTCCCAGTAGACCCCCTGAACAGTGGTTGTTATTTCAACTGTCATCTATATGCTGATCACTTCCAGAGCTATGTTTGTAGACAAGACTGCCTAAGCTTCAAACTCCTAGATCCAGTTGCCTCCAACCATCTCCATGCCATCGAGATTACCTGCTGCTCTTCTACCTGCCTGCCAGGGGAACACATAATCCTCTTTAGAAGAACAGACCGTCAGGCCAAAGCATTTCCTTACACAACATCAAGAATTCAGTAGACAATTATAAGGCGTGTTAAAGATTATATCAAATCAACAAAAACAAAGAGGAAAAATAAAGGCACAAGTGATTCAAATGTTGGGGTTTTATAGTAACTATGATGAACACATTCAAGAAAGTAGAAGGAAAAATGGAACCTAGAACCAAAATCCTTGGAGTTTTTAGAGTCAAATGGATGTAGCAAAATGCAGATCTATATATTGTCATTCCACTGCTTGAAATCTTTCTGTGACTTCCTTGCCTATAGGGTACAAATAAACTCCTTGTTGTGTCATGGGAAGCACTTCAGACTTAACTCTTAACTGCTTCTTTAGCCCAACTGCCTACCATTTCTTAGAGCTTCTGTGCTGTAGTTAGACACAGCTATGAGCAGTTCACCACATTTTTTTTTCATGGTGCCATGCAGTCACCCTTGAAAATTGGAATGCTCTCAAACTACCCACTTGTCCATCTAGAAAACATATCTGTCTACAAAATAATCACCTCCGATAAGGCTTTGCCTGAGAAATTCCACCTTAAACCCTCAGGCAGATTTAGGCATTCCTTCCAACTGTTCTCATAGCTCCCTGCTACATAACCTGTTGAAGCATTGTCCACTGGTATTTCAATTTTTCACATACCTATTGGTCTCCTCTAGGGGAACAATGGTGTCCTGGATCTGACTTCTGCTGGGTCATGAGATCCTTTGTAAAAGTCCAGGAACTTTGTGAATTGGTTGTTAAGTACCTCCATAATTAAAAAATAAATTTTCTTTTAAAAAAAGGAGTTCCCATTGTGGCTCAGTGGAAACAAATCAGACGAGCGTCCGTGAGGACGCAGGTTTGATCCCTGGCCTTTCTCAGTGGGTTAAGGATCCAGCGTTGCTGTGAGCTGTGGTGTATGTAGCTCACAGATGCGGCTCGGATTATGCGTTGCTGTGGCTGTGTGTAGGCCAGTGGCTACAGCTCCAATTCGACTCCTAGCCTGGGAACCTCTATATGCCATGGGTGTGGCATTAAAAAGAAGTAATAATAATAATAAATCATACAAACACACTTAAGTTATATTAAAGACAAGGGGCTAATATTTAAAAACTCCTCATTATCATCATTACAATTTATGCTTGAGGTTATATCTGTTAGTTTGTGTGGTGGGAATAGTATATAATGATGTGCCACTGTTTATCTCTACCCAAATCTGTTTTTAAGGATGTCATGTCCATGGTTTGAAATGAGCTATGGTATTTACACCACAGATATTGGCAAATGCTAAAAGTCAGGATTTGACCTTTTGTTACTATGATTATGTAGACAAGTAAACTATGCAGAAAATGTTAAAAATGCAGATTTAACTTGAAAGTTTATTATGTCTATAGCCTTTATGTTGTGACTACAACACAAAACTGAGGAAATATTCTCCTAGTATGAAAAACTTTAATTGCATACTAATTATGTTCTAATTCAGAACAAAGTTGCTCAAATCAGTGACAAATGAGTATAGTTCTGATATATTTTTTTTCCCGAGGTTTCCATTTAAATTTGCCTGCCAACATAAATAAAAATTTCAAGTGACATTAACATCAGAATTATACATGTTCATCATACAGGACTGTCTCTGCTGAATAGAAATCAAGTATTTATTTGTGCTATGATTTGTTATGATGTTACTATAACAACTGCATTATAAAAACTGATAATGAATTTTTTGGAGATCCCTAGTGGTTCAGTGGGTTATGGATCTGGTGTTGTCACTGCTGTGGCTCTGTTAACTGCTGTGGGTCTGGGTTCAATCCCTGGCCTGGGAATGTACACATGCCTCTGATAGTGAATTTTTCAAGAAATAGAAGTCGCATGGAAGTTGCATGTGTACAGAACTTACAACAAATTCTATATTTTAGCTCTAAATTGAGTAATACAAATTTTATTTTTAATATGAGCAAAATATAAATTTTATTTTAAATATAAATTAAATGTAAAATTTTGTTTTTATTTGTAGGTAGTGTGCTTTATGTCAGTAAAATTTATAATGGCATTATACACACACACAAACATTCATATGCATACAGTTGTTTCAGAGAGATATCTGTTAAACAAACATCACTGGCTGAGATTGTCTAAAAGTCGGGAATTATGTCTTATTTTTCTTTTATCTCTATTGCCAGGAAAATAAATAATTCAGTGATGAATTATGATTATTTTAAGTAAAGTAATTATGATTACTTTAAGTAATTAAGTAATCACTATTATTTTAAGATAATTATTTTAAATCAGATGAATTACTATTATTTTAAGTTTTTTAAAAGCAAGTCTTTTTTAGTTTTGAAAATCCAAAATTGGTGCAGAAATTAGAGTTCAAGAAGAGGTGTTTTGATCAAAAATGACCTCCTTTAAATTAGTAGCTTATTTGGGGAGAGAAATACATTTTTCCAAAGCAGATTTGAAAGGTCTGGTTTTGTACAACTATGTGTTTATGGTAAAATGCATGCATCCTATATGCTGCAGTGCCCAATACTCAAATGTATAACATGATCTATAATTCACAGGACACCACAAAGAACTTGTTCTCTTCTTTCTTGCTTTCTCAGGCCTTCACATCAGGCCTACATTTTGTATAGGACCTTACGCAAATGGTAGAGGATTTGGTGAAGATATAGGAAATAGCCAAATACTGCGTTTACTAACAATTCTATGAGAATCTGCTATTATTTGGCTCAAATAAAGAAACTAACATGAAGATATTCTAAATAAAAGGAATATTCTTCATGCTCTGAAAGAAATGAATCTTATCTCCTTGGGCATGTGTGTGTGTGTGTGAGAGAGAAAGAAACAGAGAGAAAGAAACAGAGAGAAAGAGAGAAACAGAGATGCCAAACCATCTGTCCTCAGCTAGAAGGAAATAAAGTTAAAACTTTTAATTATAGAGGAAGGTTTTTTTTTTTTTTTGCTAGTACATCAGTACCCTTTATTCTTTAGGGAATTCTACTTAGAGACCCTGGTAACATAGGTAGTCTCTAAAATAATTATTTTTTTAGTAGAAATGTGCTAACAGGCTCAGACATAAGCTTCCAGGAATTTCCTCAAAGGCAACAGCAGAAAATATGGAGCAAAAGTGGGGGAAAAAAAGATTAGAATTTTCGTTCTTTCACGTTTTGATTTTTTAGTTATATTACCATATTTAATTTGAATCTCTTGAGGATACTGCCTGGCCCTCTAGAGAATATATTTATTTTAGGAACTTACCTTAGAACGTTACTAGCATGATCCTAAGAAAACCACATAAATGTTTATGTCAAAGCTTAGAAAATGAAAATAAATTAAGTATCCACACTTTCTTTCTGTTTTACAAAAGCACAGGTATTTAAAGACCACTAAACTGCATTCTTTCCAAAATTGTGGGTTTCCAGGAAAGATTTCTATCTATTCTGTTGATTTTCTGTGTTAAGATTTTTTTTAAGTGAAGATATAAATGAGGAAAGAAAATGTAATAATCTTCCACAGGTGAAATGGTAAAGCTCTTCTTCATAAATTGAGATAATACTAATATCTACTGATCATTTGTAATATTCCCCTTTTAGGGGTGATTGATTTCAGTCAATCCATATCTCATCCGCACTGGATGAGAATAGTCTCCTTTGTGATAATTCAAAATTCCAACAAGGAGTTCTCTGGTGGCTCAGTGGGTTAAGGATCTGGCATTGCCACTGCTGTGGCTCAGGCCACGGCTGTGGTGTGGGTTCAGTCCCTGGCCCTGGAACTTCTGCATGATGTGGCTGTGGCCAAAAAAAAAAAAAAAAAAAAGTCCAATATATATATTTATTGAATGAATACTCTATGGAATATACTATGCTAAGTACTAGGAGCATAAAAAAAGTGATTAACTTGCTCTTCAGGAGCTTAAATTCTGAGGAAAGAAAATTGTAGAAAAATAAATATGGTACATGTTTTGATATTCTGGGTAGCAGTGAGAAGAAAACAACAGGCTATTAGAATTCGGAGGGGAGAGGGTTACCGTATGCTTGATAGGAGCAGGAAAATCTTCCTAAAGGTCATGCAATATTAATGGCCTTTAGACATCAGTAGCATTGACAGATGGGAGTAGACGGGAAGGGAAATCATGAGGTTGGAGGACCTGAAGACATGCACTTTCCCCTCCGAGGCTATCCTAGCTCCTTGCTGTAGGACACAAACACACACCGAAAAAGGAGGATGGTGGGTGGGGAAACAAGACAAAACAAAACTTGCTTGCCTCCTGTTGGAAGTTTTTGAGTCCTGAGTAGGAAATGAAGATGAATGAAGCTAATTTTTTAAAAATTTCTGGAAACATTAAGGAGAGAGATTCACAAGCCCTCAGACAGAAATTAACTTATGAGTTGGTGGGTGGGTCAGAAGAACAGTGCAGGGGGGAAGCGATGCACCCGTTAATGTCCAGCAGCAGAAAAGCTAAATATTTCCTCAGAAGTGGGGAGTAACCAAGATGGGTGGCTAGAGTTTAGAAAAGGTCAATGAACACATGGGAAATAAAACCAAATCACTCCATAGATGGAGTGTGTATTTGCTAGCTTGCATTCTGCAGTCGCAAATCTGGATTAGCTTTGTTAGCATGAGTTTAGTCAGATAATTAATCCACCGCACAATATAATTGTAGTCATGAGATTTAAAAGCCATAGAATTCACAATAAAATAAAATGTCTTTTTTCGTTTTTATTTTTCTATTAGAGTATAGATGATTTACAGTGTTTTGTCAATTATATATATGTATGGTGCAGTCTTATATGTATACACACACACACATATACACATACATTCTTTTTCTCATACTATCGTCAGTCATGTTCTACCCCAAGAGACTGGACATAGTTCCCTGTGCTGTATAGTAGGACCTCACTGCTCATCCATTCTAAATGTAATACTTTGCATCTACCAATCCAGAACTCCCCATCTATCCCACTTCCTCCCACCTCCCCCCCAACCCCCGCAACCACAGTCTGCTCTCCATGTCCGTGATCTCTTTCTGTCTCATAGGTAGGATCATTTGTGCCACATTTTAGATTCCACGTATAAGTGATATCATATGCTATTTCTTTCTTTTTCTGACTTGTTCACTTAATATGAGAATCTCTAGTGGAATCCAGCATTATTTTGTTCTTCTTTATGGCTGAGTAGTATTCCATTGTGTATGTGTACCAAATCTTCTTTATCCATTTGTCTGTTGATGACCATTTAGGTTGTTTCCACGTCTTGGCTATTGTGAATTGTGCTGGCACCTCATTGCAGTTTTGACTTGCATTTCTCTAATAATTAGTGATATTGAGCATTTTTTCATGTGCCTGCTGGCCAATCAGATGTCTTCTTTGGAGAAAAGTCTATTTATATCTCCTGCTCATTTTTTAATTGGTTGTTTGTTTTTTGTTGTTGTTGAGTTGTATGAGCTGTTTGCATATTTTGGAGATTAGGCACTTGTCTATTATATCATTTGCAAAGATTTTCTCCCACTCTGCGTGTTGTCTTTTCTTTTCTTTTTATGGTTTCCTTTGCTATGCAAAAGATTTTGAGTTTAATTAGGTCCCATTGGTTCATTTTTGTTTTTATTGTCCTTATTCTAGGAGGTGGATCAAACAAGATGTTGCTATGATTTATGTCAAAGAACATTCTGGCAATATTTTCCTCTAGAAGTTTTATAGTATCTCACCTTATATTTAGGTCTTTAATCTATTTTGAGTTTATTTTTGCATATGAGTGTGTTTTTGCATAGCTATCCAGTTTTTCCAGAACCATTTACTTAAGAGACTTTCTTCCACTGTATTTTCTTGCCTCCTTTGTCATAGATTAGTTGACCATAGGTGTTTGGGTTTATATTTCAATTCTTTTTCTTTTGTTTCTTCCTTCCTCCCCTCCTTTTTCCTTTTTTTCTTGTTTCCTTTATTCTTGTCTGCTTTGCCTTTTTCCTTTCTTTTTTCCCTTTTATTAAATAATAATTGCTACATACTCTCTACTGACCACAATTTAAGGATTTAGAATTTTAGTTTTAATCCTAATTATGATTATTAAAAGGGGAAAAAATTCCAATGGGATCATAACAGATATGATAATGTCACCATTACGTTATCATAATTATTTTTATCTACTCAATATTTTTTAAATGTATTTTGGATTTCTTAAATTGTCTTATTAGTATGGATCAAAATTCTAAATAAGTCATAGAGCAGGTATTGCTAATTCAATGATATGCTGAGTTTAATAATTAAATATTAGAACCTGACCCATGATTCAACAAGTATTACTCAACACTGTATGGAAATTGTTAACTAGTAAAATGTAATGCAGAATAATTAGCCAAACATAAAACCTAAATTGAGATCACATTATATAAAATCTCACTAACAAAAACAGATCACAGTTAACTCAAATTGATTGCTAATCCATCTCTCTACCATTTTCTGCCTCAGGGTTATGATGATGGCTACGGGGGTGAATACGATGACCAGACCTATGAGACTTATGATAACAGCTATGCCACCCAAGCGCAAAGGTAAGGCATATGCTGTCTAAAGCACCCTTCCCAGGATGCTTTCCAGTCCTGCTATTTTGTTTCTTATATCTGAATATCAGTTATATTATGTGAAAGTTTCTAGCAGTGGTTTTTATCCATTGTCTTTTGAATTATTAAGTGCTTACTAGACCATGAGAGGTAAAAGATAATAATCTTGCAATCGCCAATAAGGAAATAATAGTGTGTTATTTTAAGACTAGATGATATCATAACCAATCAACTCATTAAATAAGTTTGTGTTTAATAAAAATACTGTTATTTTAGAGACCATTTATAGAATTCACAATTAAGACAACAATAAAAAATAAGGTACTTATTCAATGTGGCCTTTTTTCATTTGTAAAACAAATGATATTGTTCTATGGAAAGAAGAAAATTAAAATATCTTATAGAATCAAGAATTCCTTTCCTTTCTTGATGGAAAATTATTTCCTAAACATATTATTATTATCATCATTATTGATTTACAATGTTTCATCAGGTTTTGTTGTACCAAAAAGTGACCCAATCACATACATTTCCCTGCGCTCTGCAGTAGGATCCTATTGCCCATCCATTCCAAATATAATAATTTGCATCCCCCAAACCCCCAAAACACCTATCCATCCTACTCCCTCCCCTTTCCCCCTTGGAAACTCCAAGTCTGCTCTTCTTGGCCATGATCTGTTTCTATTTTTGTTGTTGTTGTTGTTGTTTGCTTATTTATTATTTTTACATAGGATCATATGTTGCATATTTTAGATTCCACAAGTAACTGTTATCATATGGTATTTGTCTTTTTCTTTGTGGCTTACTTCACTTAGTATGAGTCTCTAGATCCATCCATGTTGCTGCAAATGGCATTAGTTTGTCTTTTTTATGGCTGAGTAGTATTCCATTATATATATATATACACCACATCTTCTTAGTCCATTCATCTGTCAATGAACATTTAGGTTGTTTCCATGTTTTGGCTATTGTAAATAGTGCTGCTATGAACATAGGGGTGCATGTATCTTTTTCAGTGAAAGTTTTGTCTGGATATATGCCCAGCAGTGGAATTGCTACATGATATGGTAGTTCTATATTTAGTTTTCTAAGGTACCTCCATACTTTTTTTCCATAGTGGTTGTACCAATTTACATTCCCACCAACAGTGGAGGAGGGTCCCTTTTCTCCACACCCTCTCCAGCACTTGTTATTTGTTGACTTATTAATGATGGCCATTCTCACTGGTGTGAGGTGGTACCTCACCATAGGTTTGATTTGTATTTCTCTAATAATTACTGATACTGAGCATTTTTTCATATGCATGTTGGCCATCCATATCTTAGTCATTATTGAATAAATCTCTTTATATCGATCCCAAATTTGTGATACCAATGAGTTTTCACTTTTTTTTAAGTTAGGTATATTGAAGTACTATTTACATAGGGTAAATTGTGCCCATTTAAGGTACAGTTGTATAAGTTTGGCCAATACAAACTACCATGTAACCACCACCACAATTATGACATAGGCATTTTAACCATCCCAGAAGTTTCCTTTTGCTCTTTAGAGTCAACTTTTTCCACATCCCAGGCCCTGGGCACTATAATTCTCTTAATTCTCTTTCTGTCACTGCAATTTTGCCTTGTCTACAATGTCATATAAGTAGAAGCAATACAAAATGTAACATTTCTAGTGTCACTTTTTATGCATCCAATACATATTCATGTGTTGTGTGTATCAGCATTCTCTTCTTTTTTCCATGGGGGAGCCTTTCATTGTATGGATGTGCCCCAGTTTTCTCATTCACCAGTTGAAGGACATTTGAGTTCTTCCTATATTTAGAATTATGAATAAAGTTGACCTAAAACAAATACATCTTTAGAAAAATCAATCACCTAAGTGTTTTTCTGAAAATAAGTTACAAATTTATTGGGAAAGTAGATGGAATCCACATGATAATTACTTAAATGATTTTCCCCTATATGTGATTGACAGAAACAGATAGGACTACTTGTGACAAACTCATTATATCACTGACCATTTATTGATCAACTTTATTAGCACCCAAAGAGATTTGGATGCATTAAGTAATAGTTGGAGGAGGGAGGTGGCAAAGAAAGAAACCACTTTAAGGTCATTGTGGAGTGAAGGAAATCTGCAAATATGACGTAAGAGTGAATTTTTCATGGCCTGAGGGATAGCATAATGAAAGGAGTGAAAGGGAATTCTATTTAGGGAGACCACTCTCAGGCAATTAGGGAAAAAAAGAGTATGAACAGATACCTTTAAAAATCAGCATAACTTAAGATACTGTTATGAAAATGATCATTTTCAACTTTGGGTCACTGGTTATTTTACAGTAGGGTAAATGAAAAAGACATCATGAGCCAAGAGCTTTCACTTCAGGTAGTATCTTAATTTTCCAATTAGTATTTGGGCACAGCAGTTACTTAGGATGTGTGAAAGTTTTGTGTCACATCACAGACACTAAATAGAGCCTTGTTTGAAGATTTGCTACATATTTAAAACATTTGCTAATATTTTCAATTAAATTTCTATTCCATCATAATATATTAGTGCATAAAAATAGTGATAATAAAATTCTATAACTTGTTTCAAAAACTATTTGGCAGAAAACACAACTACCACACACTGCAAACCCTACTAGAATAGGGTAAAATGCCTTGATGTAGCTCTACAGAGCTATATTCAACTTATAGGAATTTGAAGTAATTTTCTGAAAGTGAGGAGCTCTTTTGCATCTTTATTTTAGTGAGTTTGGTGGGTTTGAGTCTCCCTAGGACATAAGGAAGAAGAAAAAATTGGGGATTATACCCCATTCAATTTTCTAGATTCTTACCATCCTCCTAGACCCAGTTCAAAAACCAAGTCGTCTAAAATTCTTTCTTTAATCCTTTATTTTGAATTACTGTTTCTATCCTGAATTCCAACAGCATCATATCTTTACTTGTCCATGGCACATTGTCTCTCTGCCTTGTGTTGGGATCATTGATGAACATGTCCCTATTACCCTTGATACTTGCCGAGGATCCTAATCTGTTGCACCTTCATGTTCCTAACAGCACTTTGCATTGAGTCTTTTCATAGAATATGTGCTGAATAGATGCTTGT
Source organism: Sus scrofa (assembly GCF_054392235.1). Taxonomy (NCBI): domain Eukaryota; kingdom Metazoa; phylum Chordata; class Mammalia; order Artiodactyla; family Suidae; genus Sus; species Sus scrofa. The sequence continues at coordinate 35,993,115 of NC_139389.1, read as the reverse complement.
TGAATGCATGCATGTCAGGTCTAAGATGTACCTACATGATGGGGATAAAGCATACTAGAGGAATAAAGAAAGCAGGTGATGAAATTAGTTACAATAATATTAATGTTATATGTTATAAGATAAAAAACCCATTTTAATCAAAACATATACTCAAGTCTAGGGTATAATCTGGTGCATGAGAAGTTCTCAATAAAGATTTGTTGAATAAATGAATGAAAAATAAATGATTGTGTTAATGAATGCATGAAATTAAGCCCTATTATTTCAGAAAACTTTATGAGGAAGAATATTTAAATATAATACCAATTTGTAACAGAACTGGGTAAACACTGAGAAAATATATTATGTAATGAACTAAATTCCTACCTTTAGATTACTTCTATTGATTTAACTATTCCAACAGAGAGTCAGGTTAACATTTTAGTTAAATAAGCACTTACTAAATGATTACTTGTACCAGAGAGTATAGTCATTATACAGTGATAATACTTATTTTTCAATTGTTAAATATACTTTAACATTTCCTCCTAATAATTTGTTGAAGGAGGAGTTATATTCAAGTTGTTTGTGTATATAAATTAATATAAGTGAAACAGCTACTGTAATCAAGTATTAGGAGCTAAAAGTGAAGGAAGATCATTTTCTACAAGAATCAGTCTGGAATTGTTTCTTTTTCAAGTGGTAGCTCTTTAATTGGAATTTTTAAAATATTATTTGCATTTATGGAAAGAAACGGAGAAAGTTTCTAAAGAAGTGGAATAAAGAGAAGCATTATGAGCATAAAACTTCTTCATTTATAAACAATATGAATATTATTTTGGCATTGTCATAGTCAAATCAGGAGTAATATTGATTTAGAATCTTGAAGGTTAAATAGGTTATGTGTGACTTAGCAGAATTGTGATACAAAAATTTTAGATAAAATGGTCTTTAATTTACTAGTCAGCACAAATGAATACAGAATTTGTGGAGATTATAAAGTAGAATCTGGCAGGTGCTTAAAGAGAATAATTATGTCATCTTCAATAGAGAATCTAAAGGAAGTTCACAAGGTAACAACCCTACCAGGGTTCACTTAGAGTTCAGAAACTGTAACAACTTTAATTAATTCTCAGTTGCCTTGTAAGGTTTTGTTAGTCATGGAAAATTTCAAGTCAATCAGAAAAGGGACTTTGCTAAAAGTTCCTTAGGAGGCAGCTTAATTAAATGACACATTAAGGACTGGTAGAGGGACAATGGTGTGAGGGGTCTCCAACCATCTTTTTCTGTGTCCGTGAGGAGAAAGAGTTAAGAAAAAAATGGATGTGTTTATGATTCAAGTTTCAAATTGCAGGACTAGTATTAAAATTTCCAGGGGAAGTCAATTACTTGATGTCTTTGACTTAAGACAGATTACATCCTGTGATAACACTTTTAATTAGACCAAATATTAAATTCTGCCCATGTTCTGATATCCTATTTTTAAGTACTCCTCAAAGTCATTAATATTTTCAGAGATTAATCTTCTGAAATCATATAAATTCACAAGGCTTTACCAACCATTTTTTTTTCCAATACAAAAATCTATACCAATCCAAATCCAAACATAGAAAAAAGTAACTTTCATGTATTTAGATACAAAGAGTAAAACAGCAAATGAAAGTCGAAAGACCAATTCTGATCTTTGATTCTTACAGGATTTTGCCTTGGATATGAAATGTTAAGCAGTTCTAATTTTCCACTATAAATTTCCAACTGTAGGTTTGTAATAAACAAATATCAAAATGGAAGGCTTTGCTTTCTTTGAAGCATGAATCAGATGTGTTAACTCACACAACCTTAGAAAACAATCATCTTTTCTCTAGATTAATGGAGGACTGTGCTAGGAGAGCAAAGATGTAGGTCCCTCTGAGATATGAGGCAGTAGTTTCCAAAGTTTTCTAGAAGGAAGACCCTCTTGGAATATCTGTAACTATCAGAGTCTACATAGCAGGCAAAAAATGAGACTCTTAAATTAGGAAAAATGAAGAGTTTAACAAGGAAACCACATGACACAATGTTATCACCAAAACTAGGAATGGAAGGAATACAGAAAGCAGTCAGAGAGGCCTCCTGACCGAGACCAGGGCCTCCCCTTTGAATCAGAATGGCAGCCTTGGCTAAGCCACAAAGAGGAAGCTCAGAGGGGAAAACCCGGACCTCACTTTGCTGCCGTTGGCTGAACCCATTAGGAGGCAAAAGATAAGAGCAGCTGAGTAGATGGCGTTGCCATTAGTCACCTGGGACTGGAACAGGTTGGAGGGAAGCGTGGAGGTGGGAATGGAAGAGATCCTGTATAACATCCAAAATGTTTACCAAGCCTCAATGACTAGTCGTGGTACATATTAGTGTCAGTTGCTTGAAGATATAAATAATGATGTACATTTGCCTTGGAAACAGCAATGCTTTTAAATAAATTTGTATTTTATTAATGAAAAAGAATTTGTAGTTAAAAAGTCACAACATGCAATAAACATAAATATGTTTGTGAACCGTTGGTTTCTTGGGCCCTCGGCACAACTTAGCTCCTCGAGGGTCAGAGCCCCCACGATGTGGACCACTGCTCTGTTGTTCAGAGGCCACTGGGACTAATGATTCGTGATAACTAACATCAGTTTTGTGCTGGCTGCTAATTATTTAGGACCTTTATGTCATTTCATCCTTGCAGTAACGTGAGAAAGAGAAAAAGTGAAGCTTAAAATCATTTAATGACTTTCCCATGTTCATTCAAGTAGTAAATGTTGGATTCAAAATCACATCTAACTCTAGAGGCCTCAGACATAAAGACTAATAAATATCATCTGAAAATCTAAATTGATTTATTGATTCAACAGACTTGTGTTAAGCACCTGAACAGAGGAGGGAGAATATGCTTTAACACACTAAGAATGTAGTGAGTCATTATCAAGCTTCCAAAGGGCTCTGGCCAAAGGATACTTCCAAGCAGGAAAAAAATGAAATTATTCAACTATCATTTTTAGGCTATAAGTTTAATGTGATTCCTTGCATTTGAAACTGAGTCTACAAAAACCCTTCTAGGGAAAATTCAAATGTAAGGCCCTGTGGTTGCCCAGTAATTTAATAAAAGTTATAACAGCTTGTCCCATTCATTTGTGTCACTACTTGCTATAAAGTGACTCACCCTCATTTTGTAATTCAATTCTCTTATGTTTCAAACTATAGTCAACAATGAGATTGAATTTACACATGCTTATTGGATTTGAGATATTTTCCCACAGTTAATCTACTAGTTCATGGCATTCTCATGCATCTATAGACCTCTGTATAAACAGTGCCTTTGGTATTGTTTGAATTTACTGTAAAAGAATGGGAATCCAGCTCTGGGTACACACTATTTTGTTGTTATTCTCATTTGGCATATTTAAGTATCCAGAGTAATTGTTGTTAATTTTAGGAGGGAAACAATGTATTCCTTCAAATTATTCATTATGTATTCATTGTATTTGTTGATTTGTTAATTTTGACGATATCTTAACTGCTTGCCTATATAATCAGTTTGTATTTAAATATATACATTGAGGTACATTTTTTAAGACTCTACTAAGACGAGTTAGAAAAATCATTTTTCCTGGTCATTTGAATGACAAATTTCCTAAGAGAACTTACAGAGGTGTCCAGTTAGTAACTGAAGCTGCTTCATCATTTATTGAGGTAGGGTGTGTCAGAATGTCAGTTGTTTCTCCTCAGCAGATTAGTTTAAATCTGTAGACACCCCTCAACAGGAAAGTGTTAGGCAAACCATACACAATCAGAGCTTCAGAAATGGAAGTATTAGGTTATTAGACTCTTGAAGTACCTGAGGTCTTCCAAAAGGTCTGGTATTAAGGCGAGTTAAAGAACCCAAGATGAAAGTCTGGCTTCCGTGGTAGATGAAGAAATTTAGTTCCACCAAGAAAGAAACATATTTAACAGAGAGTTGATATACTTAAGGGGTCATGAATGTATGTAATTGTCAAGGTATAACAGTAAGGAGTGGTGGAGCCTGTGGCAAAAGGGGGAAATGCGTGCTTTGTCTAAGCAACAATCTTCTTTTCAACTCTAGGATAAGGAGGCCATATAATTCACATAGGGTAAAGGACCCAGTGTTGTTAGTTTTTTGGGGCTTCTTTTTCTGAATAAAATCTGGAAATCTAGCTTTTCTGGTTAATATTCCTGCATTTAAAAAAAAAAACCGGAGTTCCCGTCGTGGCGCAGTGGTTAACGAATCCGACTAGGAACCCTGAGGTTGCGGGTTCGGTCCCTGCCCTTGCTCAGTGGGTTAACGATCCGGCGTTGCAGTGAGCTGTGGTGTAGGTTGCAGACGCGGCTCGGATCCCGCGTTGCTGTGGCTCTGGCGTGGGCCGGTGGCTACAGCTCCGATTCAACCCCTAGCCTGGGAACCTCCATATGACGCGGGAGCGGCCCAAGAAATAGCAACAACAACAAAAAAAGACAAAAAGACAAAAAAAAAAAAACACCACCCCCAAACCAAGTAGTATTTATTATGCTCAGTTTTAACAAGGCACAGGAGACATGGCTTGTTTTGCTTTTCTTTGTCTGGAGCCTCACCTGGGAAGTCTAAAAAGGTAAAGTTAACTCAATGGCTGGGAGCTGGAATCATTTGGAAATTCTCGTCTATCTAGCTGTTGATGTTGGATGTCAGTTGATGTCTTAATTGGGGCTGCCATTTGGAATACTCAAGCTTAATATTCTCCATGTCTCCTTGGCTTCCTCACAGCATGGCAGCTCAGAGCACTGGATATGAGTGTCCCAAATAACAAAACAGAAGTTGCATTACCTTCTATGACTTAGCCTCACTCTGTTAGTTACAACCCAGCCACGAGTCCAGCCAGATTCAAGAGAAAGGGATATAAGACATCACCATACAGTGAGGACTGGCAGTGGTCCAAGGATGAACTGTGTTATTGTGGCCATTTTTGGAAAATATAACTTGACACATCAGTTTTTTTCAGTGTAATATCCTGATTTTTACCATACTAGTAACTTTTTAACTTTTTTAAAAAATTTCTCATTTTAAAACATTTTATTGAAGTGTAGTTGATTTACAATATTGTGATAATTTCTGCTGTACAACAAAGTGATTCAGTTATACGTGAACACATCCATTCTTTTCAGATTCTTTTCCTGTATGCATTATCACAGACTATTGGGTAGAGGTGCCTGTGCTGTACTGCAGGTCCCTACTGGCCAGTCATTCCATATACCTCAATGTGCATATGCCAGACCCCCAGCCTGTCCCCTTTGGTAACCATATATTTGTTAGGTCTACACAGCTGTGTCTTCTAAATTCTGCTTCATGCAAAATAATCAAGATAGAAGTCATATCCATAAAACACTTCCAGGGGTACAATAACCAGGGGTCCTTCAGAATGGCTGAGGTCTGCTGCAAGGTCTGTTGAGGGGTGTCCTAAAATCCAGGAGTGGTCTATGTGGAGACAACGAGGGAAGACAGACATGCATATGGCTGTATAGCATGTGATAAGTACTGTGCTAGACAAATGTGCCAGAGGGTTTGAGAGTACACAGGAGGCGCCTAATTATAGAGTTAAAGTAATTTAGGTCTGAGCAAAAATACCCAAAAGTTAGAAATTAAATCTAAATAACATTTTAAAATCCACTCTTAAAAATAAAAAAAGATTAAAAAAAAAAACTTAAAAAAAGGAGAAAGTACCAAAGACTTCTCAGAAGAACTGATGTCAAGCTGCCATTTAACTGGGTCAATAAAATTTAGCCAGACAAGAGTGTCCTCATGTGAAAAGACAAAGAAATGAAAATATGATTCATTAGTAAAGACTTACCTATCCTTTGGGCGAATCAGATTATAAAATTGTTGGGAGTGGCAGGGCCTTTAGCTGACGTGACAGAAAGGAAACAGGAAAGCCTGGATACAGCACATAAAAATAAGAAAAGAATGGTATTTGGATAGAATTTGAGGTTATCATCAAATCAAGAATTTAGTAAAACAAATTCATCTTTGGAGAAAATTATGATCATCCTTTTTCCGCCTCAGGCCGATTTGGTCACTTGAGCTCAGTAAGGTCTCCATTTGTTGCTATTTTGACCCTTTCCTGAAAAGCCTTTCTGTCCTTTCATTGCTATTTGGTTTCTTAGCCAATTTGCTCTCAAAAACGAACAAACAGGAGGGAGTTCCCGTCGTGGCGCAGTGGTTAACGAATCCGACTAGGAACCATGAGGTTGCGGGTTCGGTACTTGCCCTTGCTCAGTGGGTTGACGATCCGGCATTGCCGTGAGCTGTGGTGTAGGTTGCAGACGCGGCTCGGATCCTGCGTTGCTGTGGCTCTGGCGTAGGCCTGTGGCTACAGCTCGGATTAGACCCCTAGCCTGGGAACCTCCATATGCCACGAGAGCGGCCCAAGAAATAGCAAAAAGACAAAAAAAAAAAAAAAAACGAACAAACAAAAAACCAACAACAACAATAAAAAACCCAAGTCTTGCTTTTTTTTGTATGTGCACACTAGGAAAAATGGAGGTATTTTTCTTGTAACACCACAGTCATATAAAAAATATGGATCTTTTTGCTCTTTAAGTCATAGGGTGAGAACACCCAAAACCAGGCACTTTTGATCCTGAGAGGATAGAAAGAAGAATAGAATTTGTCTCAGATGCGTGTGAAGTAGGGTTAAAAAAAGAATAGATACTATTCACTTTTCATAATTAGATTTCCCTTTATAAAATTCTCAACGTCTTCCATTACTGTTTCATTACATGAGTATTTATTAAGAGCTTGCCGTTTTATATGTACTGGAAGTAGAATAGTAAATAATTTGGTGAATCTAAGTACAGGTTCACAGTCCTATAGTTGCAACACTGTGGACCAGATGTTTCATATTCATAATTGTTTGTAATTTGGAAAGGAAATACAATGCATGTGCTCTATATTGCGTTATCACCCCCAGTGGCATCCAGGCCAAAAATATATTAGTATTATTGTATTGAAATATATGAATGATTAAACTAAGTGGGATATAAATAGTTATAAATAGCTTCTGGTCATTTTCAGGTCAGAATTTTGTTACCTAATGATTTCATGCATCCAATTAAAGAAAAAATTTTGACGTCTGAGCTCTTGGATTTGGAATTCAAGTAATTGCAGACATATATTTTTAATGTATAATATTTAGAATATTGAATTATAGGAGACATGGGAAAGATGCAAAAGAGGAATCTCAAGGACTAGTCAGGGAACACTTGACCATTTCCAATGGCAGTAAGACTCTAATAACAATAGTAATAACTGCCATGATATTGTGCAGTTGTTATGTGCAGATGCCTATATTTGTTACTTCGTAAATATTATAGAATGAGTTTTATCTTTCTGTTGTAAATAAAGAAACTAAGACTCAGAATGTTTACCTTGCCCAGGATCTTATAGCTTAACAGGTAGAAGATCCAAGCTTTGAACTGATTCCTGTCCAGTTCCCTTGTACTTTTGCCATATTGCTTCCTTTTACTCCATTTTTTGTTAACATTTCAGCTTATTAGGAAACTCTTAAACTGAAGTATTAGCTCCTATCCTGTAATCTCCATCTGTATTCATTGATCACTAACTGGCTCTGTTAGACACATAATAAATCTAGCTTTCTTCCACATTTCAGGCTTTCTTTATGACCATCGTGTCCTTCTACAGATATCCAATTCAGGGAGTAGTCAGTGCACTCTTGACTACAGTTCTTCCCTCTTCTGTGTTCACACCCTTTGCTCTGTGATCTTTCAGTCCTTCTCAAAAAACATGGCAGAGTATTTTTCCTGAGTCTTCACCATCATGTATCTTGCTTTGACTAATAATGACACTTCTAAGCCTAGACCTTAAAAGGACTGTGTGTTTCTCGCTTGCCCTTTTGTCGTTGCCATGGAAGAGCTTCCCCAGGTAATGACTGTGCTCCTACCCTGAGCTCCAGAGTGACCACATGCAGAGTCCAGCTCCACAGACAACGTGGAACAGTTCCCCACCAAGCCCAGCCTAGATCAGCAAGCCTCCGGCCAAGCCAATACACAGGAACTAGATAATCGCTTGTTTTCATGTGAAGCTAGGAGTTTGTGATTGTTAGTAAGAAACCAGTATCCGGGGTGAATGTCCCCCACATAGTCATGTTTTCCCCAATTGTTCTTGCTGTCCCATGATTCCCATTTCACCAAATACCCTAGTTCTCTTCTGACAATATTCCAGTTGTTTTAAGTGTTCAACCTAAAATGTGGCACAGTGATCTTGAGGTACATTTTATCGGATGAGAGTTGACCGGTAAGAAGGCATGACATCAGTACATCCTGTGCTTCTGGCTTTAAAGCCCTTCATCATCATCTGACCATGTGATTTTCCCAGGTGACCATGTCACATTATTGGATTTTACTGAATTTGTTTTCAAGTGAAAACCTAGATTCTTCCTAAATGAACTGCTGTTGAGCCAGTTCTAACACCACCCGCATCTTTGCAACTGATTTTTTTTTTTAACCTAAATGCAACAATGTACATTGATCTTTGTGACTATTCACCTTGGATTTAGCCTGTTGTTGCTTTTGAGCTACTGTTTTGAAGACTAATTCTTAAAACAAGCGTGTTAGTTATACTTATTAGCACATCTTACCTTTTATTGAAGTATATAGTTGATTTATAATATTGCATTAATTTCTGCTGTTCAGCAAAGTGACTCAGTTATACATGTATATGTGTGTATATACTCTTTTTAATATTCTTTTGCATTATGATTTATCGTAGGACATTGAATATAGTTTTTGTGCTATAATAGGACCTTGTTGTTTATCCCTTCCATGCATAATCACTTACATCTGAGTAGCACCCTTTAAGTTGACATTGACCACTAATTAAAATGTATAGCACAGGAAAATCTACTCAATAGTTTGTAATAACCTGTATAGGAAAAAAAGAAGGGATTTATTTATGTATAACAGATTCACTTTTCTGTACACCTGAAACTAATACAATATTGTAAGTCAACTATACTCCAATAAAATTAAATAAAAAATAATTTTATGAGAACGATGGCTGTACTTCAGGCACCTTAAAAATTGTTTACAAAGAAATGACATAATATTTTAAAACTACTTGCTCATTTATTCAACAAACATTCATTAAACATCACATTTCTGCATCTATATATTCAAAACTCAGACTTTGATTTATTCACAATTAATGTGGTTTCTACAAAGAGTGACTCTGGACTTTTGCATCAGAAACCTCTACAAGTGAGGAATTAGATTTCTGGGCCCCTGATGAGACCAACAGATCAGAATATGAAGAATGGGGTTTTAAATGCTCAGAGTGTGCATTTTTACCGCAGTACCCTTGAGAGGCTTCTGCACACTAGGTATTGAGAACCTTGGTTCTAGAGGAAGAAACCAATATTTTCAAAGGTGATCTGGTGCCCTATGGAGAACAGTATGGAAGTTCCTTAAAGAACTAAAAATAGAGCTACCATATGATTCTACAATCCTACTCCTGGGCATCTGTCCAGACAAAACTATACTTTGAAAAAATACACGCCCCTATGTTCATAACACTATTCCCAATAGCCACAACATGGAAACCACCTAAATGTCCATGTCAGAGGAATGGGTAAAAATATATACAATGGAATATTTCTCAACCATAAACGAGAATTAAAGAATTTCATTTGCAGCAACATGGATGGACCTGGAGATTATTATACTAAGTGAAGTAAATCAGGCAAAGAAAGACAAATATCATATGAGATCACTTACAAGTGAAATCTAAAAAAATAATATAAAACAACTTATTTACAAATCGAAAAAGACTTAAAGACATTGAAAACTTATGGTTACCAAAAGGGATAGTGGGGGCTGGAGAAATTAAGAATTGGGGTTAATTGGAGTTCCCGTCATGGCTCAGTGGTTGGCGAACCCAACTAGCATCCATGAGGATGTGGGTTCGATCCTTGGCCTCCCTCAGTGGGTTAAGGATCTGGCATTGCCGTGAGATCCCGCGTTGTTGTGACTGTGGCTGTGATGTAGGCCAGCGGCTCAGTTCCAATTTTACCCCTAGCCTGGGAACCTCCATTTGCCACTGGTACAGCACTAAAAGACAAAAAGATAAAAAGACCAAAAAAAAAAAAAAGAATTTGGGTTAATATATACACATGACTACATATAAAATAGATAAACAACAAGGACCTACTGTATAGCACAGGGACCTATAGTCAATAACTCGTACTGACCTATAATGGAATGTATAACTGAATCACTTTGCTATATACCTGAAACTAATAAAATACCGTAAATTATACTTCGATTTTTTTAAAATTATAAATAAAGATAACAGGAGTTCTGGCACAATGAAGGCTGTTCTATGTGAAGACGTGTGCAAGGACTTAGAGAAAGCAAGTGGGAAGGGCTGGCGCCTCACCTGGGAGGTGGGGTAAAGCTTTAATAAGATGCTGACACTTGAGCTGGGTCCCAAGAAGAGGGTGAATACTGTCCTAGGTGAAGAAGTAGAAGCAGTTCCATCTAGACAGAAGGATATAACCATAGTCAGCAGCATCAGGTCAGGAAAGATTTGTGACTTTGGAGACACTCTACCATGTCAGGGTGTCGGTTGTAGGGGAGAGTCTGGATAGATCATTAGAACATAGATAGAAAAGGGCCTTGTGTGCTGTGCCAAGGAATTACCCCCCACAGTCAAAGGATTAGAGCAAAGGAAGACATGAGATTACAGTGCAGTTCAAAGCATGCCACACTGCTGCATGGGTTAGGACCTGATTTAGATTCTATTCTTAGAGTTTCTGGATGAATGTCGCTTTGTTTCCTCACATTTAAAAAAAAAAAAAAAAAAAAAAAAGCTTGTAAAAATAGAATCATTGTTACCAATTCATATATCCTTTCCCAGACTCTTTTATTTATTTACATTTCTGAAGTCTGGTGCATGAAAATAGCCCTTTAATAAGTAACAAGTTGTCCTGGAACATTATACAAAGCAGGTTGAGATTTCATTTGTGATTTGAATGGAGAAGAATATAAATCACCATTAACACATAACCATAATGCAGCTTGCACCAGTGAATTCAGTTTCAAAGTCAACCAGATTAAAGTATTGAAATAATTAGAAATTACATTGTTTTTCACAACGCTGAAATTTTACTAATACTCATAAATTATTAGTCAACCAAAGAAATATGTGTATGCAGTCAAAATTATGTTTATTTCAAGCTAGGGTTCAATAGCTTCTGTGTATTTGTACTGTAAGCATGTAAGACTTCATTTATTAATGTCATGTACCACGGAGTCTAATTAATCAGTCAGTGGAAGGTCTTATTTATAGAATATAATGGCTATGTTCTAATGATAATTCCACACAATAAAACAGAAGAGTAATGTTTTTATTACAAAATTGCTCACCCATCATTTAAAGGGTCAAAGAAAACAAAAAAATACAAGCTGAATTAGAAAAAAAAAAAAGTGATTAAAGGGAGTTCCCATTGTGGTGCAGCAGATAAGAATTCAACTAGGATCCATAAGGATATGTGTTTGATCCCTGGCCTTGCTCAGTAGGTTGGGGATCTGGCATGGCTGTGAGCTGTGGTGTAGGTCTCAGACATGGCTCGGATGCTGTGTTGCTTGTGGCTGTGGTATAGGCTGGCAGCTGCAGCTGTGATTCTACCCCTAGCCTGGGAACTTTCAAATGCTGAAGGTGTGGCCCTCAAAGGCAAGAAAGGAAAGGAAAGGAGAGGAGAGGAAAGGAAAGGAAAGAAGGAAGGAAGAAAAGAAAAAGAAAGAAAGAAAGGGAGAGAGGGAAAGAAAAGAAAAAATGATTAAAGAATGTCTATAAAAAAATACCACTTGCAGAAATGTATATATAACACTGAGTCAGAAAAAGAAAAGCATATATTTTTAATAACAATTTATATTTTTTCCATTATAGCTGTTCTGTCGGTTTTCTACTGCACAGCAAGGTGACCCAGAAAAGCATATCTAAATGTATCGCCTTGTCATTTGGGGCAGGAGGTTTCCCTCTCAAAAGATCCATTTTCTTTAAGGGGATTTTCTTTCTTTTTTAAAAAATTGTATCATTTTTATTTTTAAACGGAATGTCTTGCATTTGTCAGTAAACAAGTTATTTGGTGAACATTCTCTGTGCTCATGTATATACTATGTGAACATTTAAGAAACAGAAAGTGCTTGAGTTTGTGAAATTTGGTGGGGGGGGCCTGGCTTTCTTAAAAATTTTTTTTAATATTCTTGATTTACTAGGACCATACCACCCTGAATGTGCCCCATCTCATCTATAAGGGGGAATCATTGCAAAGTTGATTAAAATTCTACACTAGATGCCTTACATAAATCATCTGTCCTGATCCTTAATCTATGAGCAGAATAACTATGTCACTTCCCTCATGAGTAATCATCCCATATTTCATCCTGTGAACATTAAATACCATCAGCTGAAACTTAAGAGGGTATATATGGTTATTTCATGTTCCAGCATACTTCAAGAAGATGAAATCTCTATCAGTGCTGTAACATTTATGAATATGAAAAAGTGGAGCTTTATGTCTATGCCTTCATTGATTGGATGATCACACATTATTAATATTTATTTAGTGCCTGCTATTCACTGGGCACTTATGGGGCTGTCACAGGTTCTCATCATTATTTGAGGTAGATATCATTATTGTCATACTAAAGGTGAAAAACCTGGAGTTCAAAGAGTTTAAATGATTTATCCTAGATGACACACTCAATAAAAACAAAAAATATCAGCTCTCAATTTGAAGTTCAAATATCTTTTTTTTTCTTATTCTGCATCATTTTTTATAAAACATACTGATTTTCTTCCAGCTGGATCATAGAATGGACAACTCACTGTTCTATACTCTTGAGAAGGTGGACATTTTCTGCCTCATGAGTTACCTTTGAGGGGGGTAATGATAGCTTTGACCTTTTCCGAACAAACTGGCCAGAAAAACAGCTGCAAGGCTTTTCTGTGTTCTCCAGCTATCCATATAGTATGTTTAATGTGACTAATTTACTGGTTAATTTCAAAGACAAATTTATATTATATTTATGCACAAGCATGGCTGCTCTAAAACACAGTGCTTTCTGTGTGACACTGTCAGTTGAACACAATGAATAAATAAATTAATAATCAAAACATCAAAGACACTTTAAAACTGTTTGTGGAATCTTGATGGAATTTCAGAGATAATTTAGAATTATAGTATCTAAAGCATTGCTTTCTCCATGTTAGAGTTCTGTGGAAACCACTGACATTAGAATGAGGAAGAGGGTATTTACGTTTTAGTTGAAACACATACACACAAAAAGGAACATATTTCATTTAATATGTTGGGCATGCACAAAATGATCAAGATTTCATCTTCCTGAAATATGCTGGAACATGAAATGATCAATATATTTCAAATTTTGAATAAAAATTATGTTTCATTTAACATTTTATTTTTATTATTTCTGTACTAGAAATGTACAAAATAAAAGTTATGCAGAAGAGTTTAAGGATTTGATATGGTTTATATTTACACCAACTTTTAATTTACTAGTAAGATGAATGCAGTGATAGTGAATTGTCAACAAAGAAAATTATACATGTGAACATTGACTTCTAGTATCAAGAAGGTAATTTGTATGTTTTAATTCTCCCATTGTCCTCAGAATAAAGACAAATTTCTAACTGGAAAAATTCTTGATGGAAAATAAAACATATAAAATATGTAATAATTCTGGCTAAGTAATTTATGCTATACACTTTTCATGTTTAAATCTCATTAATTCTAATGCTATTGATATCTGTGATTTTAATTTTAAAAGTATGAGATTAAGAATTTTGAACTATATGTATGGATTCACTCATAATTAGCAGTTTTATATGGTATATGTTTTCTTAATGCTTTCTTTGGCCCTATGACTGGATGTATCAAACTTGAGTTTTATATCCATCTGTTCTAATAATTGAGTATTTAACTTATAAACTCTTGAAATTAGTTGGTAAAAGCCCAAAAAATGAGTTTTCACTTTTCCTTACCCATGGTTACCCATAATGACTGTGGGTTCAGACACCACCAGTCATTTATACACTTAGTTATCAAAATTCAAGCACATTTGGTTGCTTTCAAACAATGCCTTCACTAAATCACTATGTTACATTTAAGTTAATTATCTTTTAATATTTGGATGAAAATGTACGTTTTTAACCTTTGCAATATTATAACATATTTGAAACAATCGTGTACTTGGTGTTAACAAGGAGATTCTAACAACAATGGTTTTTATGTTAAGAATTTCTTCATAAGAGTTCCCGTGGTGGCTCAGTGGTTGATGAATCCGACTAAGAACCATGAGGTTGTGGGTTCAATCCCTGGCCTTGCTCAGTGGGTTAAGGATCCGGTGTTGCCATGAGCTGTGGTCTAGGTTGCAGACGCGGCTCAGATCTTGCATTGCTGTGGCTCTGGTGTAGGCCGGTGGCTACAGCTCCGATTCAACCCCTAGCCTGGGAACCTCTATATGCCACAGGTGCAGCCCTAGAAATGGCAAAAAGACAAAAAAAAAAAATTTCTTCATAGACATTATCTAGTTTGTGATCAGTGAAGTCTTGGGAATGGATGTAACAGTAAATGAAGAATGTAGAGACGAAGGAAGTGAGTTTAGGAGACAGCCTTGGAAGGACCACATGGTGGGTGGACGTGGAAAAAAATCCATACCCCTTGACCCCGACCTCATCACCTGAAAGTCACCTCTGCCCTCACACACTGGCTGCCTTGCCCTTCCTCAAATGCCCTGTGCCTACCCATACCTCGTAGTCTCTATGTTTTCCTTTTGTCTTCCCCTAAATTTCTAGTTTGCTCCTTTATCTCCTTCAGGTGTTTGTTCAATACTGATTCATCAGAAAGTCTTTTACCCTCTTGGTGTTCTTCTTCCAGATATAGCCTTTTCTCCTTCACACTTATACCTGTTTAACTTAGCCTGTCTTTTACTTCTGAACTCCATGAAGGCTGGTATCTTAATCTGTTCACTGTTCTATTCCTTAGCACTTGGAATAGGCTCTGGCACATAATAGGTTCTCAATAAATTTTATTGGATAAATGGAGAGAAATAGGTTTAAAATACCCACAGTACTCATCTATTTATACTTCCTTACAGTACTTAATATTCCAACATATCAAAGTAATATGTTAATGTAACTCTTCCTCTTTGTATTCCTGGGATGGACTAGAGCCAATAAATATTTATTGGGTGATTTCATATAGTCACAATTTTCTAGGTAAATAGGAGGCAAAGGAGAAGTTTAAAGGGGAATTATAAACTCAAAATCTCTATGCTTTGAAACCCAAGGCTTAGGGTGTCTGGCATAGCTTAAAGATATCTAAGTTCCCTAACTTATGTCCTATTCTTTTGTCAGTGAGTAGAATCTTTCATTCTGTTACTTAAAAGCTTTCTAAGTAAATATCAAAGCTATTTTTCCTTATACAAACCTCTCAAAATCTGTAGATTTTTATATGTAGTTAAGCTAACTATAATTGAAGTTCTGTCATAGAAGGATCAAGGAAATTGTAAAGGAAATTGGAGACCTTGTTCTAAATAGAATTGAACACTAAAGGCTTGGTAGAATTAGATAGCATTGGATTCTCCAAATAGAAAGGAGAGTCAAGGGGTGAGTACCCAGGGAGTGATGGGTGGTAATCAATGCGATGGATTGTTGCATGGTGCCTAAAAGGGAGCTGTTTAAATTGGAATGAACATAAAGCTCATCAGTTCCAAGACCCCATTCATTTTGCCAACATTTCTTGAGCATTTGCTATGGGTCAGGTCCTGGGTTATTCCCTTGTAAATAAATGATGGTACAAATAGCCCAGACGTCCTAGAAATCACATCTTAATTGGAAAGACAGACAAGTAAATATTAGCACCTACACAAGTGAAACTGCAAAAATGGCTGTTGTGTATGTGAGAGGTGAATAGCACAAAAATGACTGTTCTATACGTGAGAGGTGGGAACACATTGTAGGGTTATTTGGGATCTGCGAGGGCTTCATGGAGGAGGAGGGGATGAAGAGGGTGTTGAGAATTTGGGGTGCCCTTGTTCTTGATGGAAGCTGGGACTTTTTCTCAGAAGGAGGTAAAGGTAGAGAGGTTCTCACAGCTCGTCTGATCTTCCTAATCATAATAATCTCATGATCGTGATGGTAAGTTGATTATTTCCTATCTTTTTAGCTGGCATTATATAGAGAAGCTTGATAATAATTGTTCAAATACATACAATGAGCTAGATGAATTATAAGTTGTCACATGAGTTCGGCCATCAAATATACAGGGTTCAAACCCCAGCTTCCTTAGCACAAGTAACTTAATTGGCTAAACATCGATTCCCTCTTCTGTGTTTTTCCCAATACTACAAACTCAAAAATTGTTGTGATGATTAAACATGGAAAGCTCTTAGCCTTGCTTGGCATGGCATGTATTAAGTGGAAGACGTAAATTTTTATGGTGATTACAGTTGTTATTGCTTCTGGGAGGGACTAGAAGGAGAGGAATTTCAAAAAGACAAGTGACTTCTTGTTTGAGGCCCCTTTCCATTTAAAATTTCTCAATTCTAAAATTCAGGCGACGGAAATGATGAGTGAATAGGAAAGAGATTTAAATCGATAAGGAAATAGCATGTAATAGATGTGGCTTTTTTCACTGTTGATGTTATTAAAACACTAGGGAAAAAGGAATTAAGTGAAACATCCATACATTTGAGTTTGGGCCTCCAAAATGTCAGACTTAATTTGTGTATCGCTCTCAGTATCCACCAAATCTTTCCCAAAAAATTGTAACTGCTAGACGAAGTTAACACGGAATTATCCTTTTCTTGCCTTTTAATCTCTGCAAAGTTGTGAGGGGAAAAAAAAAAAAGCAGAGAGTTAGCAGTTCAAACTACAGATACTGAATATGATATCTAATGAAATGAAATAACCGTGAGTTATGTTGATAAATAATTTATCCTAATATGCAAATTTTCTCACACATTTTAATTTAACAAAAAAGCCCAAGCTTGTGGATATAAAGGAAATAGAGATGGGAAAACACAAGGGAGACAGCAACTGTGAAGAGAAGTATTCATTCAACAGATATTCATTTGTCCAATAAATATTTGTGGAGTACCTGCTCTGTGCTTGATATCTGGTGCTGGTGATACAGCAGAAAAAAATGAAAGACGCCACCAAGAGGGGGACTTGTTTATGGCAAAATATAATTATATAGGTCCTCTTAAATCATTCCTTGCCTTCAGTGCCTCCTAAGATAAAATCCAAACTCCTTACCATGCCTAAGTAAAGGTCCTTCAAGATGTGACCTCCTGCATCTTTCTTGGTTCTCTCTCACGCATTGCTAACCCTCCCACTCTGGAGGAGGGGCTGCCCAGGCAGTACTTTTCCTTGCCTCTGAGCCTTGACTGGTGCTGGTGCTCTGCCTGTGAGTTTTGTTCACTCCTTTTCACTTGAGTAGTTAATGCCTCCTTTCAGGATTCATCCTTTGATGAATGAGAAAAAGCAAAAAAAAAAAAAAAAAAAAAAAAAGAAAGAAAGAAAGAAACTCAATGAGTCACTCCTTATCACTTGTTTAATGGCTTTTCTGCTAGATTTTAATTTCCACAAGGGTTCTTCAGTATAACATGTTTGATTTTTAGTGTTTTACAAAATAGACTGAATGTATCTTTATGTATCTGATGTGTTTTTTAGCCAGATGATGAAAAGGAAAGACCATATTAAGAGGTGAGAGAGGATACACAATGTAGCTAGTTTCTATGGGAAGGTAAAGTTTGTTCTAGAAAAGATAAAGTAAAAAGCACTTTTTAAAACCTATTTGCAAGGAGTTCCTGCTGTGGCCCAGTGGGTTAAGAATCCAACTGCAGGAGTTCCCGTCGTGGCACAGTGGTTAATGAATCCGACTAGGAACCGTGAGGTTGCACGTTCGATCCCTGGCCTTGCTTGGTGGGTTAAGGATCCGGCGTTGCTGTGAGCTGTGGTGTAGGTCGCAGACGCGGACGCGGCTCAGATCCTGTGTTGCTGTGGCTCTGGTGTAGGCCGGTGGCTACAGCTCCAATTGGACCCCTAGCCTGGGAACCTCCATATGCCGCGGGAGCGGCCCAAGAAATGGCAAAAAGACAAAAAGACAAAAAAAAAAAAAAAAAAGAATCCAACTGCAGCAGCTCAGGTCCCTCCAGAGGCGTGGGTTCCATCCCCAGCCCAGTGCAGTGAGTTAAAGGATCTGGTAGGTGGCAACTGCAGCTCGGATTCAATCCCTGGTCCAGGAACTTCCATATGCCTGGGATGTGGCCATTAAAAACAAAACAAAACAAAAAAAAAAACTATTTGCAAATAGGTCACATTCTCTAATACATTCTCTATGTCGTGTCATGTTTCCTACTAATTCTCGTAGCTATTCCCAGGTTTTCCCTTGGGGGACATCTATTATTTCTAGCACTGAGTCTGCAGTTTACCAACATAGGATCAGCTTTATGCTTACATATCGCAAATATTTATAGATCCTGAAATAAAATAAAAATATGCATTAGGTAGCCAAATGCTAAGCTAAATTAAACTAATTTCTACTTTTTGTATAATATTTTTTTAAATTATGACTTGGTTATATTAGGCTATGCAGCTAGCAAACCATTCAGTGAAAAGAAATAGCTAATACATTTGTGAAGCACATGGACATACCGTGGAAGTGTTGGAGGGGAGTCTAATTTCAGTGTTTGAGAGTCAAGGTGAAATTGATGTACATTTCCTAAGGTAACAGCCTTAAAAGCCACACACAATGGACCAGATTGTTATCTTATGCAGCACTTTTTCTTGGAAATAGACCTTTTATAACTCTCCTCTTGAAGTATTATACTTGTGTTTTAGAAGAAAGTTGATTTATGTAATAGAAGGATTGAGATAAGGAAGTACTGACGTGGTATAAAAAAATCATAGCACTCTTCGTCAATAACCTGTATTTTTCCTTACTGAATATTTCTTTAGGATTGTGGGTTTTGCTTAGAGATTCTTGGGATATTACCTTAGCACACATTGTGCTTCCAAACTCCATGTGAGTTTTTGAGTTGGTTCTTCCTGAATGCAGTAACATTGACTGCTGTCTAAATCTATTGCAGTGTGCCTGAATACTATGACTACGGTCATGGAGTAAGTGAGGATGCCTATGACAGCTATGGTAAGACCTTTTCCTTACTAAAACTGTGAAATCAGAACATCTGTCTGTCACCAACAACTCAGAAATTACTTCTATCTTTCTCCACCCAGTTTTGCAGAAGTCCAGATTACATTGATTATGTAATTCCAGGGTGAGGTTTGACAAGCGATGCTGGTGGCAGAAAATTGGACAGATCAATTTTCATCAAAATTTCAAAAACAGTGAATCACATAGGTCATCTTCAACAGCAGCAGTGAACATTCTGAATAGTGTCTTTCTTATATGTTTCACTGTGTCTGTTGTCCAACTCATTGATTTGACAATACTTGGTCTTTCTGCTTTCACAAAGATCATTAGAGTAAGAGATAATTTAAAGATTTTAAAACTTTATGTTTTCTCTTTATGGCCACACCTGCAGCATCTGGAAGTTCTGGGGTCAGGGGTCGAATCGGAACTGCACCTACTGGCCTACACCACAGCCATGGCAACACCACATCCAAGCCATGTCTGTGATGTAAATGGCAGCTTCCAGCAACAGTGGATCCTTAACTAAGTGAGGCCAGGGATCAAAACTGAATCCTCACAGACACTGTGCCAGGGTCTTAACCTGCTGAGCTACAATGGGAATTCCAAGATTTCAAGACTTTTGAGGGCATAAATTATAGCCTTCAAGTTACTTCTATAGCGTGTGTAATTCCTGAGAGTGCCAAATGATTGATCATAAGAATTAATAGTTAATAGGCATGTCTATCTATAATATTAATTTCAAAATTACATTGTTTAATTGAAAAACCACTTAAATTAATTGTACTTCAATTCAGTAAGATTTATTGAGTGCCTATGCTATATTAATATAGTACATCACTTTAGAAGAGTAGTCACTGATTCCTTAAATACATAGGCAGCATCACCAATTAACTGCCTTGAAAAATAACACTCATTGAAATGTTTCCAGTCCAAAAATTAAAATGATGCTGAGGCCACTCTATTCCTGTCTATGGGGAGCAGTAGAGGAGACGATGAACATTGTGTTTGGGGCTCCACTCAGTGAAGGTGTGATGCTCCATCAGGACAGGGAGGGGAAGGTCCAGACTTGGGGAGAAAAGGAGGTGTACCTTCCTTGGAGCCAGAGTCACCAAATCCACTCACTTCTCTGGGTGAATATCATGAGGCTGAGCTCAGAGGTAGGAGGATAAAAATTAGCCGCCACCACAGTGATGACTGTCCATAAGCTGATTACTTACACGTATCTTCTTATTTATTTCTTTATAATAACTTGAAATATTAAGTATTGTATCTCCATTTTAGAGTGAAAATGCACATTTGTCCTTTGTGTAAATGTGTTGTCAGGCTCTAGGAATACAATGGTGTACACAATAGATATTGTCCCTCCCTGATTCCTCTGTTGAGAATTGTGTTCCTACATGTAAAAAATTGTGCCAAACTCTAAACCATGGATGCCGTAGAAGGTCAGAGAACCTTGCTCGTGTAACAAATATTCATCTAATGGCTAAAATGTGTGGGCCATTGTTCTCAGTCCTAGAGGTACTGCAGTGAACAATCTCTTGAAGCTTACATTCTGATGATTAGACATTTATAAATTACTTTTTAATGGAATTTTTATTTACAAAATATAGTTACTGTTTTTTTACACCTATCACATACATTTGAGAAAAATATCAGCTATGAGCCTCACTTTACAGAATTACATGCATTGAAATCAATGGCAGGGATAATATCTGACTGCATGGTTATGATATGAGATTTCAATTTCTGAATTATTTACATTTTAAAATGTTAATACCAAGTAAGGAATAGGGAAAAGTGTGTGAATACTTGTTTTTCATGGTGCAGCTCTCACAGAAAACAGTGCAGCTGAGAAAGGAGCCCACTCAAAAGCCAGGATTCCAGCAGTTGGGGCTCCTCTCACCACCCATAATCCTCTCTGCTCACTGTGACTCATCTCTGCTCATACTGGGCCACAGGATGCAGCTGAGAACTTGGAACAGAAGCCCTATGTTTCAAATGATGCATGTGGGAAATGAATTGTATATTTTTATAATTTCTTTTTTTTTTTTCTTTTTTTGCCACAGTTGCTTAGAAACTTAAATAGATACGGAAGTATGATTGACCTAAAAAATAAGTTATTTTTTCTTACTCTCGGAGTTCCCATCATGGCACAGCGGAAGTGAATCCGACTAGGAACCATGAGGTTGGGGGTTTGATCCCTGGCCTTGCTCAGTGGGTTAAGGATCCAGCGTTGCCATGAGCTGTGGTGTAGGTTGCAGACGCAGCTTGAATATGGCGTTGCTGTTGCTCTGGTGTAGGCCAGCAGCTGTAGCTCCAATTAGACCCCTAGCCTGGGGACCTCCATATGCTGTGGATGTGGCCCTAAAAAGACGAAAGACAAAAAAAATAAAATAAAATAAAATAAAATATTTTTTCTTACTCTAAAAATAATACACATATTATAGAAAATTTAGGTTAAAAAAGAAGGAAATGTAAATTATACTCCTATATGTATTTATTCTTTACTTTTTTGTTATATATTTTACCAATTTTCAAATCCATCGTGATACACATTTTATATAAAAAGAGAATACAATATACACTGCTGTATAAAAATTCCTTTAAGTTTTTCCCATCCTAAAGAGGTTTTTTTTTAACTCTTAACCCTTACAATAATACCTTAACAAAATTCAGTTTAATATATTTTCACATGCACCATTATAATTAACCATTAATATGTAGATTTGAAAGGAAATACTCTTTTTTGTATAACCAGAAAATATACGGCTGTCATGTCAGTCCATATGGTCCCGAGATTTAACTTTTGAGAGTGCTCATGTTTCCTACACAGACAACAGAAAAAGGACAAAGTCAAATGCTAGTAAAGAGAAAGCGCTCAGCATCACAACCTTGAAGCCTCGTTGAATTAATAGGCATTCTCTGCACTCACATTTAGGTATTGGGTGATTGGGAGCAGTTAAGTTCAGGCTTTTTGGTCACAGGTTGCTCCTCTTGTCATGTCCAAGTGGGCAGGTGATAACAGTTAAACATGCATGTGGAACAATTTGAGGACCCGCTCGTGTCAAGAATAGATTGATGCTTTTCACTAATTTTTCATACCTCACATGTTAACTAGCATATTAACAAGTGTCCATTCATAGCTTATCTTTAATGAACTGTGCACAGTCTTTTAAATTAATAACATTTACTCCAAAATGTAAATCTCGAATCTCTGCTTTTTCATTTACATCCTGAATTACTAATTCCTCTCTGTTACATCTTGGCTGTCTCATGGATACAGCTCTGTATTTTTAAAAAATTAACAGCTTCCATTCTCAGTTTCCTGGCAATACCAGGACTTGGACAGCATGTGAGGAGGCTCAAAATCAGTGGCCCCAGACACCCTCCTCTTCTGCTCAAGTTAGAGGGAAGACCAGTGGGGAAAGTGTAGGAAAGATATTGAGAGAGGAGCAAGGAATGCTGTCCAGGATAACTGGGTCCTGCATTCCAAAGACTCGGTGGGGGGGTGGGGGGAGGATCTCATTCAGCGTTCCTTCAGGAATGAAATAAACCACTAGAAGTAAAAATCCAATCAGTCAGTGTGACACTCCACTCTGAATCTTTACACCGTGTTTCGGTATCACCAGGTGGAAATCATATTTGTCTCTTCTGGGACATAATTCATACTGAAGTAACAAATACCTGACTTCAGTGAATATCACGTGTCCTTAATCACAATTAAATTGTTCAAGATACTTTTGTGCAGTTTAATATTAAATTATTTCTTGTAATAATGTAAGTATAAAATGGCAAATATTTTAAATCATATTAGCATGAAAAGTGATATAATTACATTTATTTACTATATAAAATATATAATAACCTGTGTGTATTTTTCACATATTAATAACTATTAAATATCTCATTGATGTTACATGATTATTAAATTAATATTTATTTATTTACTTGACTTCTGTCTTTTTAGAGCCACACCTGTGGCATATGGAGGTTCCCAGCCTAGGGGTTGAATTGGAGCTGTAGCTGCCAGCCTATGCCATAGCCACAGCAATGCCAGATCCGAGGCATGTCTGCGACCTACACCACAGCTCACAGCAATGCCAGATCCTTAACCCACTGAACGAGGCCAGGGATTGAACCCGCACCCTCATGGTTCCTAGTTAGCTTCATTTCCGCTGCACCAGGGTGGGAACTCCTAAATTAATATTAAATGTTAATTTTCTGATAACTTGAATTTATTTTTGGAACACAAATATTTGACTTACAGATATTCCAAACCAGTTTTTGCATTTTAAAAATATTGCCTAATTTATCAGAATCATTATAATTGTTTTGGATATGCCTAAATAGCTCGTAATTCAATAAGGGTGCATTTTTAAATACAGTGCATGGATCAGCTTGTCTTGCCAATGCTTCACATAGAAACATCCTCTTAATTCGGAGACCGACAGCTAAGAATGGACAGCAATATTGTCAGAGAAGAGAGCTGTTTATTAACATGTATTTAATGTGCAGACCGAGGAGCTAATTATGGATCTATTCTGTAGTGGCATTTTTGATGACAGCTGTGTGGAAGCAAGGAGAGTAATATTAATACACTGTCTTGAAATGAATGAAAGCAAAAGAATTTTTGTGCCCCATTCGAGGGCATTCGAGTGCCTCACTTCAAGCTGATTGCAGAACACCATTGCATTCATTTTGTGTTGAGGAGCTGGAATGATTGTCCCAGAGGGAAAATAAGCCTTGCATTGATTAATCTCTGAAAACAGCAAAGGGAAATGAAGTTACCTGGCAATCATGTCACTATGTGATTCAAGAACAAACACTGTCCATTTGCAACAGTAAATAGAAATAGACATTTGAGGAAATTGATTTTATAAATGTAGATGAATTTTCTTAATATGGGCAAGAATTTATCAGTCATTTAAAAAAGTAATATATACAAAGTATTTACCTTATGATTTATTAATACTGAAGTTTTGAAAAATATCGGGAAATACTCTGATTTATTCAATTTTAACTTTAAAATAGATTTTTAAATTATTTTAAAGTATAGCTTTTTTTTTCCAAAGACAAATTTGATTTAAATAAGGGTTTACAACTAGCATCCATGAGGACACGGGTTCAATCCCTGGTCTTGCTCAGTGGGTTAAGGATCCGGTGTTGCCATGAGCTGTGGTGTAGGTCACAAACACAGCCCCGATCTGGCGTTGCTGTGGCTGTGGTGCAGGCCAGCAGCTACAGCTCTGATTGGACCCCTAGCCTGGGAACCTCCATATGCCTCAGGTGCGGCCCTAAAAAGACAAAAAAAAAAAAAGACATAAATAAGGATTTAAATACATTACATAACATTAAAACTGAAGGAAAAATAAAACATCAAAAGCAAGTTTGTTACTTTGCATGGCTTTGGGCAGCTGTTGCTAGTAAGTTGCAATCTCTACAGCTAGAGATTGTTCCCGTTGAAATTTGTTCCCTTGTCAAAAGTTTTACCTGTTAGAAGGTTGGCCTCCCATTCCATTTGGACATCAATTAGCTAGGATATGTCTGGTCAGAAAGACCTTGGTGGCAAGCCACATGTCCTGTCACCTCATTAGAGGGAAGGTGGCTGCTCTAAGCTCTGCCCACCTGGTCACATTGGAGATATTAGGGGATCTTTCCCTGATAATCACAGGCTCCCTCTCTCAATACAGCTGCCTTTGCTGCCTTACCCCACCCTCCACTCTCAGCTTCACCCAGGGCTGTTACGTTCTCTTAGGGCAGGAAACTGTGGAGGGATCGCTGAGGAGCTGCTGGCCAGATAGCCGCCTATGACCTTGGGACTCTGGACTTGGCTGAAATATCAGGTTATTGCTTTGTTTCAGGCTGGACACTGTCAGGTGCCTACTGTTTGACCTCTGTTTAAATGAGGACTTCAAGACTAGACAGCATGGCTCTTTTCAGTTTATTGCATGAAGGAGTTACCTTAGTCCAAGTTAAAAGCAGACCCCAAATGGTTACATGATACAAGCTGTGTGGCTTTTAAACTTGTGACAAAGGACAGAAGGGAAATTCTACCCATTTCAAGAAAAATTCTCCCTGAAGCTTCTGTGAGCCAAAAGCACTTAAAACCCATGAACCTTCAGCTGGTCGTCCTTAGCTATCCAGTCTCTACAAGGACCTGGCATATGTTCTTGCACCCCATAGCTGAATTATTTCTCCATATTCTGGATGCTCAGTTACAGTACCAGTGCAGGCAAATTTCTTCTTAAACGCCTTCACTAGTTTCTTTTTATTGCAATCATCAGCAACCCCTTGGACAGTAGGAAGGGTCTTCCTGCCCTTTCTCGGTTGAATTCTTACATGGATGTAATCCTCAGTGCCCGCAGGAAGCGGATCAGCGCCCTTACTTGCATCAGTAAAGGGGTCGAAAGAGTGGAGGTTCTGGATAGTACACATGGGATACAATTCCTTTCCCTCGGTGAAAACAGCCTGCCAAAGGCTGCAAGAGAAGGTGGGCGGGGGGAGAAGTGTCCTCAGGAAGAGGGAGTGCTCAAGGGGGAGGCTGCTGAGTCCTGGGCTGTGGCTGAGTGACTGGGGCCAAAGTATAGTTGATTTACAAGTTGTGTCAATTTCTACAGTAGAGCAAAGTGACTCAGTCATACACATATGTACATTCTTTTTAAATATTATTTTCCATCATGGTCTATCCTAGGAGGCTGGGGCAGAGTTCCCTGTGCTGTACAGTAGGACCTCATTGCTTATCTATTCTAAATGGAATAGTTTGCATCTAACCCCAAACTCCCCATCTATCCCACTCCCTCCCCACCCCACCCCCACCTTGGCAACCCCAAGTCTGTTCTCCATGTCTGTGAGTCTGTTTCTGTTTATTTGTGCCATATTTTAGATTCCACCTGTAAGTGGTATTAATATAGATTTTTAAACATTATTTTTAATTGAAAGAAGGACTGGAGAAATTGTGCTTCTTAAGTATTTTAAAATCCAGTTGTAAAATTAGGTAGCTAATTTTCTCACTATTTCAGAGGTTGCAGTCAGATAGGTATCTAATTCAACTAGTCTGGATAATAAATGCAGATTATGTTGCCTTGGCAAGAAGCAGCCAAAAAGAGCAGGGCACCTCTCCTTCATTGCTTGCATTGCTCATTTTAAATTAGATATACTTAAAATGGTTTCAGTTTTGTTTCAGGCAAACAATGGTTTCAGCAGTTTTAGGCAATAGCAGAACCCGCTTTTCAGTATTTCAGATCAGAAATTCTTAACCTCAGTTATACGTTTTAGAACCTCTTGGTGAATTTTGAAAAAACAAACATACAAACACAGTGTCCGGTTATAATCCCAGTTCAGCTCTATCATAATATTTGGATATGAGAACTGAGCATCCATTAGAAGGTTCCTGGGTAGTCCTGCTGAATGCTAAGGGTGAGAATAAGTTTCAGATGGATACATGGGACCATGGTGAAACATGGCCCACAGTCTTAATAGGAGAGGTCAAAACGGTGCCAGCAGAGTTCCTGCCATGGCACAATGGGTTAAGAATCTGACAGTAGCAACTCGGGCTGCTGCGTAGGTGCAGGTTTGATCCCAGGCCTGGTGCAGTGAGTTAAGGATCCAGCGTTGCTACAGCTGTGGTGTAGGTCACAGCTGCAATTCAGATTCAGTCTCTGGCCTGGGAATCTCCATGTGCCATGAGTGCGGCCATTAAAAAAAAGAAAAGAGGAGTTCCCATTGTGTCTCAGTGGTGATGAACCTGACTAGTATCCGTAAGGATGCAGGTTTGATCCCTGGCCTCGCTCAGTGGGGTTAAGGATCCAGCATTGCTGTGAGCTGTGGTGTAGGTTGCAGATGCAGCTCAGATCCTGTGGCTGTGGTGTAGGCAGGCAGCTGTAGCTTGGATTTGACCCCTAGCTTGGGAACTTCCATTCGCCATGGGTGCAGCCCTTAAAAGCTGAAAAAAAAAAAAAAAGGATTGTAATTCACATGCATCTAACAACTCTGTTGTTGAGCCAATACAACAAGTCATAGGAAAGTTCTTTTATTACTTAATTTTCTGCTGAGTTAATGGTATAATCATTTTCACTTAGGGGAAAGTGAGTGATTCATTTTCAGAATTTGGGGGTGAACTGATCATGTATAAAAAATATATTCAGGAGTTCCAGTCATGGCGCAGTGGTTAATGAATCTGACTAGGAACCATGAGGTTGCGGGTTCAATCCCTGGCCTTGCTCAGTGGGTTAAGGATCCAGCGTTGCTGTGAGCTGTGGTGTAGGTCGAAGACGCAGCTCGGATCCCGGGTTGCTGTGGCTGTGGCATAGGCCGGAGGCTACAGCTCCGATTGGACCCCTAGCCTGGGAACCTCCATGTGCCACGGAAGCAGTCCTAGAAAAGGCAAAAAGTCAAAATATATATATGTATATATATATTCAATATGACATGGATTTGTATTTAGAGTAAACAAAAAAAAAAAAAAGAATTGCTTTTAAAAGAGATCAGAGCAAGAAATAAAAAGCTGGGAGAACGTTTTCTTGCCAAGATGGAAATACACCAAGGAAGAAAATGTGTATCCAGGAGATATGCCACCTTAGTGAATCTTTGCTAAATTTCCAGAGTTTGGGGAGATTATCTTGTTTATTGAAAGAGGGCATGAATTAAAAAAAAAAAAAAGACTAAGACGCATGGTTCTGAAATAAATGTGCTATATACCTCATTTATCAAATATGTAATAATTTATGTAATGCCTCAGTGGGGACTGATATATATAGATTGCTGAGAAAGTATACCAGTTGAAAATGTAATTATAGTTATTGATGACTTATAATTGATGTCATTTTGTATCGAACAAATTACTTAACCATACCAGTACCTTCTCAAACATTTAGCTCAGTGGTAATAAGACGTATCAGGGAGGAAAATAGGCCAGTCTCTGGAGTCTGGCCATCATCCAGGAAGATTTCAGGAGGAGTGCCTCATGCTTAGGGCAGTGCCGCAGAGGACCAGACAGGTACCCAGAGGCTCTTGGCAGAGGAAATGCCAACGTGGGCAAAGAGCTAAGGTTCAGGTTGCTGAGAAGACTGAGGAGCACCAATGAAAAGACTAGTGTGGGAGCCAGTCAGGCCAGACGCCACAGACTAGCCTCTGTTTACACACCAGTTACATGTTTGGTTGCCCAGGTGACCAGACTAAAAAGCCCAGAGCTTTTATTCTCGAGATCTTATCTCCAATGGAAGAGGGAAGTTACGTACGTAAATTTCTTTTTTTTCCTTTTTTCATTTCCGTATTATTTTTATTGTTTCTATTATAATTGATTACGTACAGTTGATTACATACTTAATTAAAATATTGACCAGCTGGCTACCATGTGGGGGTTCCCATTACTTCCTTAGGCTTGATAATTTGCCAGAATAACTCCTAGAACTGCGAAAAGTGATATACTCATATTAGCTTTATTTTAGCCATAGACTAGAAAGCAAAGCCAGCAAGGGGACAGACACAGAGGGCAAGGACTGGGCACATCCCAAATGTGAAGTTTTTCACATCTTCAGGGCAGCATTGTTCTCCTGCACATGGTGTGTAACAACAAAGTCGTGCCAACCGGAAGCTCATGGAAAACCTCAGAGCCCAGTGCTTTTATTCTGGTTTTAATCTGTAGACGTGATTGGTTAAATCATCCCTCTCCAGCCTCCCCTTCCCCGCAGGGTGGGCTGGTGTCACATGGTCAAATCCCAAAGCCTCTAATCTCATAGTTGGTCTTTCTGTCGGGACCAGTCCCCAAACCCAGAGCCTCATTAGCATAAACTGTCAGGTGGGGCCAGAGGGGCCACCACACGTAACAGAAATGTTCCAGTGACTCCAGGAAATTCCAGAGTTTAAAGCTTACCTCGCAGTAACCAGGGACGAAGGTGGCCACAAGTGCTGCCACACAGGTATTGAGATGAAAGCATCCATCTGATAAAGCAGGAAGAGGCTTGTGGGGCAAGAGTACAGGGAGTCAGCGTCTCATCTGGCCCAGTTTAAAGTCTGATTTGTTTTTCTAACTCCCTAAACTTGGAGTTGGTCTGAGACTCCAATCTGAGCCCATTTCTCTTCTCAAGTATGTCATTATTTTCCAGAAATGACAGCGAGGTAGGGAGTATAAGGCAATCCAAAAACTACAAGTTCAGACTGTCTACAAAGTTTTGACACCAGGTCTGCTTCCTTCACTGAATTAAAGACATTATTGGAATTCTTTGAAAATCATAAAATATTTTATGTCACCATTCCTATTCTTCCTTCTGCTATTTCCAATAAAGTCCTTATGTGCATTTCAAAGGAAGAGGTCTGTGGATGAATTCTTCAGGCTTTTGATCAATTCAGGATTTTATTCAACAATGATAAAAGTGGGGTTTTTTTAGGCTTAAAGCAGAGAAGCCTCTATATTGTGACCAACTATCATTTACCATTTTTTTATGCATCTTCCATTTTGGTTTTTCATACTTTATTATGTTTAGATATCATTCTCTTATCATTCATCATGCCAATAAGCATAGTTCTTAATTCCACCTTTCTTTTTTGGTCATGCCTGTGGCATGTGGAAGTTCCCTGTCCAGGGCTGGAACCTACCCCACAGCAGCCACCTGAACCACAGCAGTGACACCAGATCCTTAACCTGCTGTGTCACAAGGGAATTCTGCATCTTCCATTTTGGAAATCATTTTTCTTTCTTTTTTTTTTTTGTCTTTTTGCCATTTCTTGGGCCGCTCCCGCAGCATATGGAGGTTCCCAGGCTAGGGGTCTAATCGGAGCTGTAGCCACCGGCCTACGCCAGAGCCACAGCAATGCAGGATCCGAGCCGCGTCTGCGACCTACACCACAGCTCACGGCAACGCCGGAACCTTGACCCACTGAGCAAGGGCAGGGATCGAACCCGCAACCTCATAGTTCCTAGTCGGATTCGTTAGCCACTGCGCCACGACGGGAACTCCGGAAATCATTTTTCTAACCAGCTTGTTCATTTCCTTTTTATGTCAAAGATCTTATCTCCAAAGTAAGAGGGAAGTGACATACTTTATTTTTTTTTTTCATTTTTTAAAGATTTTTATTGTTTCTATTATAGTTGATTACATACTTAATTTAAAATATTGAGGTGTTCTCACCCTGGCACAGTCAGTTAAAGATAGAACTGCAGTGGCTTAAGTTTGTTGGGCATTTTTTTTTTTTTAACTCCCCTGGAGCTCACAGTAAGAAATAGCAGTGATGTTCTCTTGTGGCAGAGTGGGTTAAAGATCTGGTGTTGTCACTGTAGCAGCTTGGGTCTCTCATATGGCTCAGGTTTGATCCCTGTCCCAGGAACTTCCACATGCTGTGGTCATTGGCCCAAAAACAAACAAACAAACAAATATATATGTATATATAGTAGTAATCCAAATAACTTAATCTTAGTCACAGAAGATAAAATTGCAAAGCCATGCTCTAGTTTGGAAATTAGGTATATACATGAGGTAAGTTTGGGGGTGCTACACAAAGGTTTACATAAAAATGGAGAAAGGTTAAGAAAAATGACCCTAAATTTCCATACCTAGACTGAAAAAAAGAAACTGGAAGAGGATTTAATTCTCATATTCTAAAACCCAGCCATGGCCATAGACACACATTCCATTATGCTGAATTCAAGTTAACAGAGAAATTTCAAGCACTAAGTAGTTGGGCTACAGAGGTATTTCAAAATTTTACCCACAAAAGTTTCTATAATGTTTCTCTTTAGAGAATATTCATATATTTATCACTGTCTTTCTGAATTTACACAATTATATTTTCATCATGTGCCACATTTTAAATATTTATATTTGTTGTTTATGTCAAGTTTGGACTTTGGAGACAGTTGTTATTTGTTTCATGGTCCAGATAGTCAGTTGGAAATATGCACTTTCAAAAGCCACTTAGGGACTTCACCTAAGAACTTCTTCAAAGACTAAAATGGATATTACCACTTCTTAGGAAAATTTTTTGGTATCTAGGACAAGTTCCCAGGTAATCAAGAGAAGCTCTTCAAAAGTCCGAAAGACTCAACCCACCTCTCTCTTGTGGGAGCACTGCCAGAAATCTTCATCATTCTTAAGATGAATTAAAATCATAAGTGATCAAATAAGCCAGTCCATAAACATTTACTAATTGTTAAGGATATCATAAGCTTTTTCTCAATATAGTAAGCAAAATGATTCATTTGCCAAAATTTAACAGGTATTTAAACTTTAAGTCTTTTGCACTTGAAACTTTTGCATTTAAACTGGTTTGTTTTACTGGTTCCTTCTCCTAATTGGTCCATTTCCATGTCACATAAGATGGCCTTTCTTTTGAGAAAAAAAAATTTTAAGTCTTAACTTTATCAATAACACTACTTGTATTTTGAAACCTAAGAAAGTTTTTCTATAAATACCATAGAATACTTGTACTTCAGGGACCAAAGTTGACAAGTCCAATTGTCTAAAATGAAATCCAGGTCAGATCATGTTAGGCCTTGCAGAGAATTCCTTGCTAAAAATTTTGGACTTGATCCTGGGTATGCTACAGGCATAGTCAACTGTACTTGGACAAGTCCCTTGCTCCAGAAGGTAAAGAAAAGTAGGGAGTGTACACACACACACACACACACACACACACATATGCACACACAGCAGGAATTACATATATATGTAATTTGTAAACATTTGTAAATTTGTAAATAGAACATTTGTAAATTATAGCATATATTTATATATGTATATATGCTTAAAATCATGGAAAGGCACAAAAGTTAAGTTAGCTGAGTACTCAAGGCAAAGATGATAATGGCTTGCCATGGAATAGGATTAGTGGGGTTGGAAAGAAATTTATTAGTTAAACACATGTAAAAGAAGAAAAGACAAAGCTTGATGATGTTTAGATCTAATGGACAAAATTGAGAGGACTTTAAGGGTTTTTGATGAGTAACTAGGTAAGTTTTATATAATAGCATTATTCACTGAAATTTGAGCCTTAGAAAGAGTACTTAAAGAATGAGTTTAGGAGTTCCCGTCGTGGCGCAGTGGTTAACGAATCCGACTAGGAACCATGAGGTTGCGGGTTTGGTCCCTGCCCTTGCTCAGTGGGTTAATGATCCGGCGTTGCCGTGAGCTGTGGTGTAGGTCGAAGACGCAGCTCGGATCCCACGTGGCTGTGGCTCTGGCGTAGGCCGATGGCTACAGCTCCGATTCGACCCCGAGCTACGCCGCGGGAACGGCCCAAGAAATAGCAAAAAGACAAAAAAAAAAGAAAAAGAATGAGTTTAGTTTTGAAAAAAGTTCAAAGGAGACACCTAAGGAGATCTGTATTCTGAGCAAAAGTACATTTCTCATATTTATTTAGGGTCTCACTTCTATGTCATGTCCTATAATATACTGAAATAAACTCAAGCATTTACCTTAAATAGTAAAAGAGATGTAATTTTTCATTTATCAGCAGATGTCATTTGTAATCAAGATATCCTGATGAAGAATACTCTCAGAAACCTAATGTTCACTCATTCGTGCCATTTTCCCATTTTAATCCAACTTTTGTTCATTTTTCTATATTGTATATCATTATATCACCATACATATATCACTCTTGACTTGTAGTATGGAAAGTGCAGTTGACACTTTTCTTATTGTTTTTGCTACTTGAACTGTCCAGGGGTATGAACCCGATATCAGCTGGCCTCTACCTGCAGCAATTTTCCAGTCACTTTCATTACCACCACCTTCTACATCAGCATCAATGCCAGTGTGTCTGTTTCTAGTAATCCCTTTTCTTATATCTGTGCTTCCTTCAACTGTAGTCCGATGCATGAAATCTGCTGTCTAATGAAAGACTGAATTCTGATGGAAAGACCCAGGGAGCCCAGTTTCTAGATCACATAAGTCACTATAAACCCAATGTTGAGTCCTTGGCCCTTGGAGGGAACACTGCCTTTCCCTTCTGGGCGCATAGACTTTACAAAAGCCATTTACCATAATACTCAAGAGCTTGCTTGCTTATTTCTTGTTTTTTGGCTTGGTCCCACAACATTGAGGTTACTGGAAGTCAGATTATGAGAGAAATGAGGGGTTTTCCTACCTAGTATGCTAATACCTCCTTATTTTCCAGCCTGTTCATTTGGAAAAGCTGACGGATGATCTTTTTTTCCTTTACTGACTGTCTGCTTAAATTTTACTCCAGCCCACATCCTGCTGCTCTGTCACTGACTTTTGTTTCACACAGTGAATCTAACCCTGGACCGTGAATCATTCAGGGAAGCATTAAAACTAGCAAACCCTAGGTCACCCCCTGTAGAGCTTCTAATCATTTGTTTTGGGAGCTAGAGAACAGGCATCAGTTTTGTTTGGGGTTCTTTGTTTCAAGATTCCCATGTGCGTCTCAAGATAATCAGGGGCTAAGAAACAAGGGTTTCCTATGTCCAGTTTGTTTCAGGATTCCGTTTCGGGATTAAGGAGGGATGGTTTACAATGGCGCTCCTCTTTCTGTTTAACACATACCAAATGGACTTTAACCTTGAAAACACCTCACAAGTTTAATTCCAGTGGCTGCATCTCAAAATATACCCTTTTTTTTTGGATGAACTGGTCATGTGGAAAATTCTAGTAAGGCTTGAGCCTTCAGGGTTGAGACCTTTTGTTCTCTTTGACTATTGCATCTTAAATAACTGTTTTCAATCACTGTGAAGCCAAGTGAATGTTATTGTCTTTCTCTTGTTCATAGCACCAGAAGAATGGGCCACGACCCGCTCCAGCCTGAAGGCACCACTGCCAAGGTCAGCCCGAGGGGGATACAGGGAGCATCCCTATGGTAGATACTGAGGGTCCCCCTCACCTGTGACTCAAGTCAAAGGCAGTTCACAGCCTGTGGTCTCCACATAAACAGCAACATGACAAGTAATAGTCCTTTTTTGTTGTTGTTCCTATTCTAGGGATAACTGCTCACAACTGCTCCCACATATTACTTGTATTTCCCTTATACTGTTGGTGTGACATTGACACTAGTATTATTTTACAAAACGGACTAAAAAAGACATCGGCAAGCATTGTCTATAAATCATTTAGTAGGGTGATATTCCCTTGGTTGTTTTCATTGTTGTGTGTAATATCTTTATTTTTTTCTCTTTTTATTTATTTTTTTTTAAAGAAAGAGCATGAATCTGTTATCAGATTTTTGAGTCTCAATCAACTAGCAAAAACATTGTTTAGGGTTGCTAAAAGACTGTAACATGATATTTGAACTAGCTATAATAAAGTTGTAGATAAGATGTTTTAACCTGTCTTTTAATATCTGTTAGTTAGATGAAGATGTTCGATATTAAGTTTGTAAATTTAATTTTAAATGCTGTTTTAATGGGGTTGAAAACAAGCAGCTACTGTATGTATGTAGCTAACTGAATTTGTTCAGTGTTTTAACCTGTATTTGTTAAAAAAGAAAAACACACACACTTAAAGTTCCATGTGTAAGCTTCTCTAAATAGGAAACCACAATTTGTCAGATATGTTTGCCATAATTTGTCAATAAAGCTGAAAACTTTTGTAAATACCAAATTTGGAATTACTTGTTTTCTAGCTTTAAATGCCTGCTTTATTTCTTCTTCAAGAGATGCCTAAAATGTTTTCTATTTAAAACTTACAAAAATGAACCCAAGCCTGTTTTAAGATATTTGTGTAATACTTTAAAAGTGTATTAATAACTTATGGTTGTTAAATAATTTAAAAGTTAACAAACTAAACTGTTACATGAATCATGGTTAGTAAACACTAATGTATAACATGTTAATGGGAAAAAATGGATTTAGAATAATAAATGGATTTTAAACTATCCTCTAAGCTTTATCTTGCTAAACACAAATTCTGGTTGACTTGTTTGCATTAGCATGTCTCTCGTGAGAAAGAGTAATGGAGTATAAAGAGGTAAGATTACCACTTACCACTGTCTAAATGCCTAGTTCTTCAACCTTTGAGTTTCCCGCACATTAAATATCCCATCCAACATGTAAGCATTGCGTAGATTCACTTTATTGTTTTCACTCAAAGGAGTGTGTGGGCTTCATTTGCGTAGTTTATACCAATTTGTTTTGACAAACAAACCATCAGTGTCACTGGCCAATTGTTACTATTCAACCTCAAAAACTTTATTTGTAATTTTCAGTGCTAAATATCACCGCCCTTGAAGGCAGTTTAGAGGGCTGATATTTCTTTTGAGACTATCAGACTTGATGGCTGATGATTATTAAGGAAATATGTCGCAGGACTCAAAGGATGACTAAACGTTAAACAGGTAACATAACAGTAACTCTGTAATTTTGCCTATGCAACAGTAATGTTAAATATTCTCAGTTATTAAGTTCCTGATAGTTAAAAAAGTAAACCTACAAAAACATAACAAATAGGTCTACAGGTTATTAAAACAAATAATTAACATTAACTAGAGGCACCAAAATTATTTTATAGGATATAACCCTCAAGGTAATAAACAGAACTAAAATTAACAATAATAGTACTGCAGCTCTTGCTAACATCAAACGTCAGCTAAATTTTGATGGGAAAAAAAAAAGAAAGCAAAAATGATGGTAGGGATGACGCCAAAACTGTTCATTTTTAAATACAGTTTCTTTGTTGATGGTGGCTTTTGTCGATGTGATTGGTTTACTTTTTTGCTGCTAACCAGCTAAGGCATATTGCTGTTCAGTATTTGCAGCTGGAGTTGCATGCTAATAGTTTTATGAAGTGTGTGTCTGTCATCAATTAAAATTGTACATGTTTGCTTTTCACAAAATGCTAGTGAGTTATACTTAATTTATTTTTCTATTCTGTCTCACTATTTCAGGTATCCACAAGCAAAGACCGCATAATTGAATAGCAAGTGTGATGGGCTAAGAAGGACAGAGGTAAGCTTATTGTTACCTTCTCTGAGATAAATAATCTTTACCAAGATGAAGCTAAGACATCAAATGCCACTTATTGAAATACTAAAAAGGTTTAAATTGTTGTCAGGGCACTGAGTTATTTTTATCTTCTTTAGATAAAATCATCTAACTGGGTATTTTCTGAGCTTATTCAGAATGTTGTCAGATGAAACGTGAATTCAGGAGGTCCCATCATGGCTCAACGGTTAAGGAACCTGACTAGCATCCATGAGGATGCAGGTTCGATCCCTGGCCTCGCTCAGTGGGTTAAGGATCCATCATTGCCATGAGCTGTGGTGTAGGTCACAGATGCCACTCGGATCCCGTGTTGCTGTGGTTCTGGCATAGGCCAGCGGTTACAGCTCCGATTGGACCCCTAGCCTGGGACCTCAGGATGCCCCAGATGCAGCCCTAGAAAGACAAAAAGACCAAAAAAAAAAAAGAAAAGAAAAAAGAAACATGAATTCATCATTAATCTACAGCCTTTTTCCTTGCTTTGAGCTACTGTATGTTACCTCTTCTTAACTGTACAAAGAAAGAGATTTAAAACTTTTATTCTGCAGACAGTAGAGGAGGAAATCACAATTGCTGACTGAGATGGACGGGACAGGAAAGGGACCATAGTGAGCGCTCCCCATACACTCTGTCAATAAGATAACATTTATTATATTTATAGTCAACTAAAATAAACTTACCATTGCTATCCCCATTTATCCCATTGGATTTGTCAGTAAACTTCTTATTTCTCATCTGCCCTTCTATTTGATTCAGGAAATATTTACAAAGTCCAAAGCCCTGTTGGAAATGGAGACTTGATTTCTACACACAAGACCTCAGGCTGAAAATAATGCACACAGCTAGGAGTTCCACAGACTGACAGGAGAATTGAAGGGATCTTTTGAGGTTGTTTGAACCAGGGGTAAAACCCAAGTTTTATCCTTTTGGGTCTGTCTTTTCACTGCACAAACATCCCTGATGCAGTGTAGACTTAAGTGCCATAGGTGAGAGATGAGAGAGCCTGGTGATGTCTTATGATGGAGGAAGGACAGACTGAGGGCCCCCCGGCACGGGGGCAAGGGGGGCAGCCTGTTCAGTGACCAGGAAGGAAGGGCACGCCACCTGGGGAGGGCTTCCGCTGGTCAATTCCTGGAGCCTGCAAAGTTCAGGAAGAGGTTGAGAGAAAAGCAGAAAGCCATTGGGCCCCAGGACCCAATTCATGAAGGTTCCCAGCAAAAGCAAAGCCTGGAGAGGTGGGGTCAAGTCAGATCACAGCAGTTGTGATGGTCCCTGAGTGTTGTATTAAACTGTTGGGATTTTATGGGAGAAAGAAAAGGAAGCCGAGGCAGAACAGATACGGACTCACAGACTTTGAACAATCTATGGTTTCCAAGTGAGACAGGGTGGGGCGTAGGGGGAGGCACTGAGGGTTCGGGATGGAAATGCTGTAAAATTTGGTTGTGATGATTGTTGCACACGTATAAATGTAATAAAATTCACTGAAGGATTTAAAAAAAAAGAAAAAAAGGAAGCCACTGCAGTTTTGAAGACAAGAATCAGAGCTAAGGAAGCCGTCCCAAGGAAACAAGGCAAACCTTACATTGGGTCAGTTTTATAATTACTAAGTACCTTTTCATCTGAAAGAGCTTTTCTAACATTCAAACTGCTAACATAACTAGTTAATACCTTAGATGCTTCAACTAGTCAAATCCCTTTGTTAAGCTGCTTAATCAAAGATCAAAACTTATAGAGACTTATGATGCTTTAATTTATCTGTAACGTTCCATCCCTGATTTGACTTTTTTTTTTTTTTTTTTTGTCTTTTTGCCTTTTCTAGGGCCGCTCCCGTGGCACATGGAGGTTCCCAGGCTAGGGGTCTAATCAGAGCTCTAACCACCGGCCTACCCCACAGCCACAGCCACGCGGGATCCAAGCCATGTCTGCAAGCTACACCACAGCTCACGGCAACGCCAGATCCTTAACCCACTGATTTGACTTTTAAAAAATGTTACTGTTTCTATAAACCAAGGCAGAAAGAATCTCTAATCCAGGTATCCTGCGTATTATTCCCTTTTGATCCTTTTTAAACAGCAGGCTTGATCTTATAAAGCAAGGACAGAGAAATCAATCACAATTTGTTTACTATTTGACATATTAATCCATATGCTTTGTGTACACTGTAATTATTTTATTGTGGTTGTTATTGTTGTTTTAGAACCTGTGGTTCTCTCATCATTCAGACTCCATCTCTGAATGCATGAAGTCAGGGCAGGATTGTCACAGCAGAAACACCACTGCTGAACAAGAGAAGAGAACAGTCTTGGCTGTTGAGTTTAAATGAAGATTTTTCAAAGCTCAAAAACAATGATTTGTGAGAAAGGGGATTTTGAGTTTCAAAAGCCTTCATTTTTAGTAGGCTCTGGATATAAAACAGTACATTTAAAGAGCTCCTATCCGAAAATGTATAAATAAATAAAGGACTCCTGTCCACCTGTACAAGATAAATATTGTCCAGGCTGAGAAGAAGGCCCAAGAGGTAGCAATATCTAAGATATTTGGTTGCAGCTTGGGTCTAAGTCTGTACAATAAGTCCATTTGGAACACAGGAGAGATGTTTGTCCAAATCGAAGTCCGTGGAGGCTTCACCAAATTCCCCAATATCAGTGCATTCCAGGTGCAATCCTGTAAGGAAAAAAAATATATATATATGTCTATAGAGTGTTTCTCCGTGCTTTCAAGACTGGAGAAGGTTTGGTAGAGAGCAAACATAATCACCTTTGCAGGAAGGCAGGGGAGGTGGATCCTAGGCTTGGACCAGCACTGACAGGATACAGATGTTTCAGTGGGTGCAATGTGGAGAGGTGGGAAGATCAGCTACCCCCGGCTACCAGCACCTCCAAAACTTTAATCCAACCCAGGAAAAAGAGAGGGGGCAATAAACCCCTGAGTTGACAAAGGAACTCCTGACCATGATTAATCTGAGCTGGCTGAATTCTCCACAGGCAGTATGGGAACCTGAGATTGAAATCAAGTTGAGGTTTAGAAAAATATAATTATGCGTACATTGCTGTTATTTATTGCACAATTTTCCCAACTCTTAAAATAATCAGAAGTGGATACAGTAGGTTTCCCTGGCAACAGGGAATGAATTTCCCTAAGTTAGTGGCCACTCGGCAGAAACCTTTGAGAGGATGAAAACTGCTCAGAGAGTGGCCCGAACTAGTGAACACTCACCTGGAAGTTTCCTCTCTTGTCGGTGACATCTGTCCCCTCTCACTCATCATGGCATCATTCCCCTCTCACTGACTTCAAAGTGCTGGCTTCCAAAGACGGCAGAAACAGGGACCTTGCCACTTCTAGAGCCAGATACTCTCAAGTCTGAATTCACCTGTGCAAGTTGCATGGTATGTCAAGATTTTTAAATTACAGTGCCTTCCACCCCAGGGTAGTTGATGTTATTCTTGGGCACAGTTCACACATTCTTTCAGATAATGCTGGAGCACCTGGGACCCAGATGATCCTATGACGACAGGGAACTCACCGACAGGTATGAGTTTGGGCACTAAGCATGAAGACGTCAGAAAGTCTGTGCCTGCTTGCATTTGCTGAACAAAAAGTTTTCCTACGCTCAAGTTATGATTAACTCAGAATCAATATGATGCCATTTATGAGGCCAAATAGTACTTTTAGGTCTTATTAGTAGTATTTAGGTAGTTTTCACTTTCAGTGCATTAATGAAACTATGGCCATTTAGCTTAATAACAATTGAAGCACTAACAGTGTTTAAATAAATTTGACACAGAATGGCATGTTAAAGTTTTTCATGAATTCCTTTAAAGGAAATTGCTTTTTAAACTATATTATTAAAATATTACTGTTTTTCCTTTAGGCCTGTACTTTGAAACCACAAATGCCCCTTAAAAATGTAACCCTTTATGGAGTTTCCATCATGGCTCAGTGGTCAACGAATCTGACTAGGAACCATGAGGTTGCGGGTTCAATCCCTGGCCTCACTCAGTGGGTTAAGGATCCGGCGTTGCTATGAGCTGTGGTGTAGGTCTCAGGTCTCAACTCGGATCTCAACTCAACTCAGGTCTCAACTCGGATCCCGAGTTGCTGTGGCTCTGGCAAAGGCTGGCGGCTACAGCTCCGATTAGACCCCTAGCCTGGGAATCTCCATATGCCACAGGTGCAGCCCTAGAATATACCAAAAAAAAAAAAATTAAAAATGTAACCCTTTATAAAGCATTTTTTTTTATTATTTTCCCACTGTACAGCAAGGGGGTCAGGTCATCCTTAGATGTATACATTGCAGTTACAGTTTTTTCCCCCACCCTTTCTTCTGTTGCAACATGAGTATCTAGACATAGTTCTCAATGCTATTCAGCAGGATCTCCTTATAAATCTATTCTAGGTTGTGTCTGATAAGCCCAAGCTCCCGATCCCTCCCACTCCCTCCCCCTCCCATCAGGCAACCACAAGTCTCTTCTCCAAGTCCATGATTTTCTTTTCTGAGGAGATGTTCATTTGTGCTGGATATTAGATTCCAGTTATAAGTGATATCATATGGTATTTGTCTTTGTCTTTCTGGCTCATTTCACTCAGTATGAGATTCTCTAGTTCCATCCATGTTGCTGCAAATGGCATTATGTCATCCTTTTTTATGGCTGAGTAGTATTCCATTGTGTATATATACCACTTCTTCCGAATCCAATCATCTGTCGATGGACATTTGGATTGTTTCCATGTCCTGGCTATTGTGAATAGGGCTGCAATGAACATGCGGGTGCATGTGTCTCTTTTAAGTAGAGCTTTGTCCGGATAGATGACCAAGAGTGGGATTGCAGGGTCATATGGAAGTTCTATGTATAGATTTCTAAGGTATCTCCAAACTGTTCTCCATAGTGGCTGTACCAGTTTACATTCCCACCAGCAGTGCAGGAGGGTTCCCTTTTCTCCACACCCCCTCCAGCACTTGTTATTTGTGGATTTATTAATGATGGCCATTCTGACTGGTGTGAGGTGGTATCTCATGGTAGTTTTGATTTGCATTTCTCTTATAATCAGCGATGTTGAGCATTTTTTCATGTGTTTGTTGGCCATCTGTTTATCTTCCTTGGAGAAATGTCTATTCAGGTCTTTTGCCCATTTTTCCATTGATTGATTGGCTTTTTTGCTGTTGAGTTGTATAAGTTGCTTGTATATTCTAGAGATTAAGCCCTTGTCAGTTGCATCATTTGAAACTATTTTCTCCCATTCTGTAAGTTGTCTTTTTGTTTTCTTTTTGGTTTCCTTTGCTGTGCAAAAGCTTTTCAGTTTGATGAGGTCCCATGGGTTTATTTTTGCTCTAATTTCTATTGCTTTGGGAGACTGACCTGAGAAAATATTCATGATGTTGATGTCAGAGAGTGTTTTGCCTATGTTTTCTTCTAGGAGTTTGATGGTGTCCTGTCGTATATTTAAGTCTTTCAGCCATTTTGAGTTTATTTTTGTGCATGGTGTGAGGGTGTGTTCTAATTTCATTGTATAAAGCATTTTATCTCTATGTCTATTTCTGTGTCTCTTGGTTAATGTAATCTATAGAAGCTTGTTGGCTTTGGGGGTTTGTTAAAGCAATAGAAAACAGTGATCACTAATCCGCTGAGCTGGCTAAATATCAAATACAGCTTCAGTATCAAGAGAATGCCTGTTAATTGAAACGTCATCTGTTTGCCACTCTTGCAGGTTCCATGGGAAGGTTTAATTTTTACTGCAAAAAATTATGCAGTGAATGATTGAAAATATCCAGTCGAATGGTCATTTACAAACCTGACTACATTATTTGTGTTTGGTGTGAGGGCAACATATTGATAACAATAATAATAATGACGCCAACAGGAGTTCCTGTCGTGGCTCAGTGGTTAACGAACCTGACTAAGATCCGTGAGGATGCAGGTTCAATCCCTGACCTCACTCAGTGGGTTAAGGATCCAGCATTTCCATAATATA
Source organism: Sus scrofa (assembly GCF_054392235.1). Classification (NCBI taxonomy): domain Eukaryota; kingdom Metazoa; phylum Chordata; class Mammalia; order Artiodactyla; family Suidae; genus Sus; species Sus scrofa. Next base: position 35,950,974 of record NC_139389.1, on the reverse strand, counting down.
TGGTGTGGGTCAAAAATGCAGCTCAAATCCCAAGCTGCTATGACTGTGGCGTAGGCCAGCAGCTACAGCTCCTATTTGACCCCTAGCCTGGGAACCTCCATATGCTGCGGGTTCAGCCCTAAAAAGACAAAAAAAAAAAAAGGAAAAAAAATAAAGAAGCCATCAGATTCTGAGCATACATACCAGGCATACTAGAATTTTCACTCAGAAGTGTCCATGGAACACCTGTCATCTTTACAACAACCTTGAAAACAAAGTACAATTAACTCCATTTTACAGAAGAGGAAGCTGAAGTCCAGAGGCCTAGCTAATGTCACACTGCTAAAGCAAAATTTAAACCAAAATTTGATAACCCATGCATAACCCACACATTTTCCAAAATGCTGTGGTGATTCCCAACTTTTAATGAATTTGATTTAAAAGAGAATCTTAAAATCTGAGATAGCCATAACATAATTTCTATTCTGTAACAATATGATGAGTATCGACTAAAAAAAGATGATGATAAAGTATTTTAACTAGAAGTGCATCTACTTTGATCTTTCCTCAAATTTGTCATTCTTTCAAAAATACCATCATAGAAAGTGGAGGTGAATGTATATGACATTTTTTTATAAAGCACAGGTACAGTCTTTTGTAAAATAAATGGAGTCATTTATAATCCGTTCTATTTTAACGTTAAAAACACTCACATGATTAAATAAGCATGAAAGCAATTTCAGGCTTTTATTCTTTACTCTGTATATCAGAACTCTGCTTTAAAGTTGAGAGTCAGTTCAAATCAGAAATATCTTTGTATAAACCATGGTGTTAACACAAAGTGGGAGCTCCCATTGAGGCACAGCAGAAACGAATCCAACTCGGGTTTGATCCCTGGCCTTGCTCAATGGGTTAAGGATCCAGCATTGCCATGTCTGTGGTGTAGGTCACAGACACAGCTCAGATCCTGAGTTGTTATGGCTGTGGCATAGGCTGGCAGCTGCAGCTCCAATTAGACCGCTAGCCTGGGAACCTCCATATGCCACAGCTGTGGCCCTGAAAAGCAAACAACAACAACAAAAAACAAACAAACAAAAAAAACCACAAAGTGAATGAATCACTCAATGTTAAGTGTTTTAAAACAAAGCATTTCCTGCTGCTGCTGCTGATATAATATGTAGCATTTGCCTGGACATTCTAGCTTTATGTTAAAGTATCTGAGTTCACAGTAAGAGCTGTTCTTGTTCACTGACAGGCACCAGTCTTCAATATCCATCATGAAGATTAGTTTTCTAGTCTCTTTACATAGAATTTATTAATCAGTACTCAAAAGATTATTTACAGTGGGTATGGAGTTCCCATCGTGGCTCAGTGGAAATGAACTTGACTAGTATCCATGAGGATGCAGATTCCATCCCTGGCCTTGTTCGTTAAGGATCTAGCGTTGCTATGAGCTGTGGTGTAGGTTGCAGACACAGCTCAGATCTGGCATTGCTGTGGCTGTGGTGTAGACCAGCGGCTACAGCTCCAATCCAACCCCTAGTCTGGGGTTCAGGTTCTATGCTTCAGGTGTAGCCCTAAAAAAAAAAAAAAAAAAAAAAAAAAAGAAGTTTTACAGTAGGTAAAAAGGTCACTCTACTTCACTCTACTTTTGCTGTATTATAACTCAGTTTCTTATACTTCATTGTTAGCGAAACGGAGACAACATGAGAGGACGTTTTCTGATTCATGCACCGTCAGGTGCCACAGTAACAGCCAGCTTCTCTGCCTTTACCAAAAAGCACGTACAGAATGAGCCATCTTCAAAATTGGAAGCTACCAAACACGTCTCTTGTTCTGCTTCACTGTGTTTATACTTCACAGTGGGCTCTATAGAATGAGCTAATGTTTATGAGAGACATTTGGAAACTTTTGGATCCTCGGAAGCAAATGTCGCCACTAGGCACAGGTTTTCAGTCCCCTTCATGCCTCTCAGGATGAAGCCCCCCAGCAGGACATCATCCCTCCCTCCAGTCTCCCTCCCTGATTGCCCCGCACCTCCCGTGTTCTGACCTCACAGCCTGCCTCTTTTGACACCAGGACATTTTTCAACTCCTCTGATACCATCTGGCCCCTCCCTTCTCAGTGTCCCCGTCATTGTCCCGGTGGCACCTGGCATGTGAGAAGACAAAAAGAAAGGCAAGAAATGGGTGACTCTAGGAAAGGGAGTGCTGTCCAGGCCACACAACAGGGCCCCCACATACAAAAATGATTATCACTAGAAACACGTTTATCGTGTTAATTATGAAATCAGCGCATGTCCAGTGTAAACCAAAAAGTATGCAAAGAAAAAAATTACTTTTAATTAAAACAGATAAATAATAACTGTTAACAATTATATATAACCCACTGGCCACAAAATCTTGATTTCTTAGCTATAACATATAAGGTGATGCAGTAGGTAAGAAAATGTCTCCATGAGTTTAAGTTCTCTATTTCAAAATAGAAACTTTAGAATTAGACATAAACAAACCTCCTAATGGGATTCACTAAGATCAGTGCATCGTGTCTATGACTGGAAAGAAGACAGTTTTAAGTGTCCTTAAACAGGCAATATTACGTGTACATGTTGCATAATGAACTGTTTCCTTCAACTTTCCTGCTGGGGATTTAAGAATGAGTGTATTTATTGACCAACACATATTTATTTAGACCTAATGTTAGATATGCTGCTTTTTGATAAGGCAATAATTTTTAAAATAAGTCATATCACATTCCATCAGATCCACTTCTCTGGAATCCTTTAATTATTCATAACCTAACAAAGTACAAATTGGTTTAACTTCTTAAAGACCTTTTTTTTCTTTATCGTGAGTACATCATTCAGGTGCAATAATAGTTGTCTTGAAACATGACGGAATTGCCAGTGAGTTGGTAATTTGGGCTGGGAGGGATCTTTTTTTTTTTAATGCTGTCTCCTTCTTAAATTACAAAATCAATCCCTATTCAGGATTACAAATTAGGCTGTATAATGTAACTATGTAATGTAAAAATCAAAATCTATAATCCTACTCCTCAGAGATAACTCTGTTAATAGATTGCTTTATATTCCTTCTTCTTTCCCGTCTCTCCTTCCTCCATTCCTCAACTGCTTGTTATTTATTTATTCATTTGGAGTGAGATTCTGCTTTATACATACGTGCAATTTTAATTTTCAGAAGTGAGATGAATTTTATTCCTTTGTGAAAAAGTGACCTATTTCCATAAGGTTGATTTGTGTGGAGAATTAAAGTTGTGTTATTACACTGTGAAACTTTAACCCACAGCACATACTCTAGAGTGTAAGCAAACTAATTTTCACTTTTCAAGCTTCAGTTTTCTTATAGGTAAAAATGGGTAAAAAATAATAATAATAATAAAGGTACCTGTTCATATAACTGTGAGATACATAGAGTAAAATCACATCTATATCCTCTCCAAATTTAGTTAATATTCTTTCCCAAAGGATTTTTCCTTGACTAAAACTTTTAACTTTAAAATATCTTCATGGTATATATCCAATGTCCTATCAAATAGAAGCTGGTTTAATCCATAAAAATGTTCGTATTACTCAAATCCCTTTGCAGTTTAGACATTTAAAAAAAAAATTCTTACTGAAATTAGATAATGTAGGCTTTACAACACGGTTATAAAATTGCTCATCTTTGTAATCCCTGCTGTGGTGCAGTAGGTTAAGGATCCCGTGCTGTCTCTGGGGTGTCCTGGGCTTGATCCCCGGCCCGGTGCAGTGGGTTAAGGATCCAGCATTGCTGCAGCTGTGGCATAGGTTGCAGCTGTGGCTTGGACTTCATCAATATATTCATAAGGAAGCGTATATTGGGTATCTTCATAACGTATCATAAGATATGTGTATACACAAGAATCTTATAATAATGTTGTGTGTATGTTGTTCACATTGAAATAGGGCTAAAAATGAAAGTAAGATTAGCAGTAAGTTTGTGTAATTGATTCAGTAGTAACAATAGTAATATGTATAAAGAGGTATTTGCAATAATAGAGTGTATAACATACATCAAACACTGTATTAAGTATTTTTAGGAATTATTTCATATATTTTTCTCAACAGTCGTACCATATGCATTCTAGTGTATCCTCATTTCTGAATGGGGAGACTAAACCTGAAAGAAGTAACCCACCCAAGGTCATCGCTGGCCAGTGGGTTGGACTCTAAACCCAGAGTCTCCATCCTCAGCTCCGACACTCCACATGCCACTGTCCCCTCTGACACGGGTCACGTGTTTTGTAGTAAACTAGATTTTAGAGGAAACCAAAATGCAGATGTGTAATTCATTCTTCAAGCTAGTGAAAAGGAATGAGAATAAACTCTCTTGCTATAAATACTGCCAAGAGCGGTAGAAACTTTGAATACTGGTGATAAATTTCTAAAGTCTCTGGATGCATAAGCCAAAATATCCAGAATATCTCTTTTTCCTGAATTATCTAGAAAGTGTGTCTTGCATAATAACCTGAAATCTATGTTGTGCCTGACTATATTTATTTGCCCATATTACCATTGATTAAATGGAAGTTATGTGGATCAAAGCATTAGCATTGGAGTTCCCGTCGTGGCACAGTGGTTAACGAATCCAACTAGGAACCATGAGGTTGCAGGTTCGATCCCTGGCTTTGCTCAATGGGATAAGGATCCGGCATTGCCATGAGCTGTGGTGTAGGTCACAGATGCGGCTCAGATCCTGGGTTGCTGTGGCTCTGGCGTAGGCCGGTGGCTACAGCTCCAATTAGACCCCTAGCCTGGGAACCTCCATATGCCGCGGGAAGTTGCCCTAGAAAAGGCAAAGAAAAAAGACCAAAAAAAAAAAAAAAAAAAAAGCATTAGCCTTCATGGAGGTTGACGTAAAACTTCAATGAAAAATGAAATTGGATTTCCCGTCGTGGCGCAGTAGTTAACGAATCCGACTAGGAGCCCTGAGGTCGTGGGTTCGATCCCTGGCCTTGCTCAGTGGGTTAACGATCCGGCGTTGCCGTGAGCTGTGGTGTAGGTTGCAGATGCGGTTCGGATCCCACGTTGCTGTGGCTGGGGTGTAAGTCGGTGGCTACAGCTCTGATTAGATCCCCCTAGTCTGGGAATCTCCATATGCTGTGGGAGCGGCCCTAGAAAAGGCAAAAAGACAAAAAAAAAAAAAAAAAGAAAGAAAGAAAGAAAAAAAAAAGAAAAAAATGAAATTAACCTGCAAAAATACACTTCTAGAAAAACAGGGTCTCATACCTGTTTACATGATCTGTTGTACTGATTTTTCCCAAATCTGTGTGATTGTACAAATAAAATGGTGTTTCCTTTACTATCTCTTGCCCTATGTAGTGATGCACACCATTTAAATGTATAATGTGTTCATATATCATTATACTTAATAATAGGATACCAAAATGAAAGTGAAGGTGTGAGTAAGCTAAAAAAAAAAAAAAAAAAGAAAAAAAAAAGAAAAAAAACATACCTGGAAGGCTGAGAAAGACCCATCAGAAGTGCTTAGACAGGTGGTGGTCCCGCTGTGGCACAACAGGATTAGTAGTATCTCCACAGTGCCAAGACGTGGGTTTGATCCTCCGCTGGGCACAGTGGGTTAAGGATCTGGTGTTGTCACAGCTGCAACATAGGTCATGACTGCAGCTTGGACCTGATTCCTGGCCCAGAAATTCCAATGCCATGGGGTGCCCAAAAAAAGAAAGGAAAATAAAAAATGCTAGGGCAAAACAAATAGCAGCATGAAAAACCAAAGATAGGCCACTCCTTACAACCTTAAAAGAATAGAGTGTCTTGACAACTGAAAATTCTCATAAGTCACCATTATGTGAGTTATCACATAAAGCTGCAACTTTAGAAATTAAAAACATGCCTTGCCTTTACGGCAAATATGGGACATTTCAACGTTGCATGTATCTGTGATGTCTGTTGTCTGTCTCAGAATAGTCACCCTTGTCAGTCATTGTATTTTCCCTCCCTTCCACCAGCAGAGGTGTGGATTTTTTTAAAGCACTTTTTATGTGTCCAATGTTGAGTAAAGAACAGAAATTTTCACCCATTTGTGCTTTTAGAAAATTGCAAATTATTGCTTATCATGGAGCTTCAGAATTCTTCAGGGACTTTTAAAAAATAGGAGTACTAAACCTATAATTCAAGGATATGCCAAAGTAATTTTATCACATTGCTTTATAAGTATTTTTGTGTGTGTGTGTGGAGGAGGGGTGCTGCACCCATGGCATATGGAAGTTCCCAGGCTAGGGGTCGAATCGGAGCTGCAGCTGCCAGCCTACACCACAGCCACAGCAATGCAGGATCTGAGCCACATCCGCAACCTACACCACAGCTCACGGCAACGCTGGATCCTTAACCCACTGAGCAAGGCCAGGGATCGAACCCGCATTTTCATGGATCCTAGTCGGGTTTGTTAACTGCTGAGCCACGAAGGGAACTCCCACAAGTATACTGGTGCTTGAGAGAGACTGTCCTCCAACCTGTATTTTAAGAAACTTGTAGTTTGGCATAGTATCTACTGTGAGTGAGAAATAGACCCTTTTGGAAGCATTAACGACAAAGTTTTTCAGTAAGAATTGTGTTTGTATTTAGATTATTAGGAGATAGCTAGCATAGGATATTATAAATGGTTAATTACTAATAAGTAAAACTTGGTCATGGGTTGATTGGATTGCATGGAAGTAGAAGAGGACTTTTAATTAATTCTCAGGATTTAAGTCCCAGATGTTTTTGTATTTTAAGTAATATTCAAATGACTTACAAAATCCACATAGTTTTCCATGTCTCAATCTACCAGATAATCATATACTCAAGGAAACAGGAAACACTTTTACCTGAAAATGAGACTGGAAATGAGAGACTGACACTAAATGAAATAGGTTCAAGAGGTAGTGGCCTTATGACAATTTTCATCTAAAATATGTACAGTGAATGCCAAATGTTCTGCTGAGCTAAGTGCATTGCTAGCTGCCACATAAGGAAAAATGTCACAAGAGCAGCAGCTTGGTTTAAAGATGTTCAACAAATAAATATTTTGGGGAGTTCCCGTTGTGGCTCAGCAGGTTAAGAACCTGACATGGTGTCCATGAGGATGCCAGTTCAATCCCAGTCCTCGTTCAGTGGGTTAAGGATCTGGCATTGCTGCAAGCTATGGCATAGGTCACAGGTGCAGCTTGAGTTTGGCACTGCTGTGGCTGTGGCATAGGCCTCAGCTGCAGCTCAGATTCAACCCCCGGCTTTGGAACTTCCATATGCCACAGGTTTGGGTGTAAAAGGAAAAAAAAAAAAGAAATATTTTGGGAAGAAACAGTATTTACCTGTCTAACAGAAAAAACTGGAGCCCTCCTAGGAAAAGGCTTAACTTTTTAATCTTAACTAGTAGTAGTATATTGATTCAAATCGATGGGAAGCATTTATCAAATGTAATTAAATGAATAAATATCATTCCATCTTTCTCTAATCTTATATTTTTATGCATTTATGATAAATGAAAATTATAATGACTTATTTGTAAAATGCTTATATTATATATGACCCTATATGCACATACATATATATGCACATCTATCTACCTTTAAATGCACTGATAGTTTAAAAAACTTGATATTATTGATGTAATTACCACAACAGCTCTAATAACCAAAAAAGGCAAATTTTCTTTTCCTCATTTTAAAGATAAGGAAAGAAAACCCCAAACAGTTAAGAGGTTTGTCCAAAAATCACATGGCTTGGACTGAAACATTAACTTCTCCAAGATAATGAACTAAATTGTTTTTATAAGCGGTAGTGTCAGGTGGTGGAAGACGATCTGGTTGTATGCACACTGTTTATGTGAAGTAATTATTAAACATCTTTTCGTAGAATACATTCTAACTTAACCAAAAGTTTTGAGATTTATTTTCACCTATATGCAAATATTTACTCAGAATTTTAATAACATTTAGATCCCTTCTCCTAAAGATATGCCATAATATTGAATACTTTTAAAAAATGGCATATTGGTGTCCAATGCATATAAAATTACTCAAAATTGGAGTTCCCGTGTGGCACAGCAGAAACGAATCCGACTAGTATCCACAAGGTTGCAGGTTCGATCCCTGGCCTTGTTCAGTGGGTCAGGGATCCTGTGCTGCTTTGAGCTGTGCTGTAGTTGTTCGCAGATGCAGCTTGAATCCTATGTTGCTGTGACTGTGGCGTAGGCCAGCAGCTGTAGCTCTGATTCAACCCCTAGCCTGGGAACGTCCATATGCCTCAGGTGTGGTCCTAAAAAGACGAAATAAATAAATATAAATAAAATTATAAGAACTTCAAAAGAAAAAATGTGTTATTATTCTACTACAAGATAAGAATTAGTATAACTTTGGCCATCATTCTTCTACACTTACATTAGTCCATCCGTCTTCGTTTTTTAAAAAAAGAACTTTATGACTATTGGACAATAGAGATTTTTAAATGTCATGTGAGTTTCAAAATCTTATTTTGGCTTGGCTTGCAAATGCCAAAAAACTCATTGTGATTTTCTAATTAGAAACCAAGCACTTTGTTCTGAGGGAAAGATGCAAGAAGGTTTGAGTCTAAATTAAAGATATCAGCAGTTGATCTTGACTTAATTTACTGAAGAGTTTCACTTAACTGTGTGAAGAGTTGGGACCTTCCAGCGTCTGGAAGGATTCTGTTATTTGGTCCAATTTATCTCTGTCCACCTTTATTATTACAATGCATTGAAAGGACCCAGAAATATCTATTTGTCATGGACCCACTGTTGGAGAAGTACATGGCGAATCAATGCATATATTACTGTTTTGCAATTACTCTGCTGCATTACACTGTATCGAAAACATACTAGCTCCTTTTCCAATATAACAGCAACATATTTCAGAGTCCTAGGCTTACTCCGTTTCTGGTCAAACCTCATTCCTGAATTCGATATGAGTTCCTAAATCTTGCTCCTGTGGTTAGATAGCTAGCCTGAGTTAAGCAACTCAGGTTGTGGTGTGCTCAGAACCTCACAGACTTTTGATGACCCGAGATCAGGAAATGCATTATTTTATTAAGCATTAGTAACAAATTCAAATACGAGGGCCCATTATATAAATAAGATATGGCACCAAAGTTGCAAATAGTGAAACAAATAGATTTGTTTGTGATGGGATGGTCCTTTCTGCCTCTCTTCCTCAGGGTAGGGGAAGGAAGAGTTTAGAAATGCAGAACAAATGAGAGATGACTTTAATTATGTCTGCAGTGTTCATACCAAAAAAAAAAAAAAGTAAAATTTCAATATGCTATAATTTTTCTAAAACATGTGTTTATTTATAAAGATAGATTATTCAATAATGACATTTAGTAAATACAAATTGGGCATTATTTCCTTCTCTTCTGTGGCTGAATTTGCTTTCGCATGTTAAAATATATTATAAATGCCTTATTTTATTTATTTTCTAATTATACTTCATTATTACTGCAGTAGAAGTATCTTATCTCTCAGAGTAACCATGATTGTTAACATTAATATGTTGCTGCTGCATTCAATTTCATAGAAATATTATAGAAATTACACATACCTCAATTCTCAAATGATCTGTATTTATAACTAATATTTCATTCTTAAGATCATAGACAATACACAAATATAATTACTTTATCAGACTATTAGTTCCTAAATATAGCAGTGATTTTATTTATTTTTAATTGCCTTCACTGTACAAATAGACAAGAAAGCAGGATTTAAGAACAGAACTTTAGGACACCTGCCATCTGCAATTAGTCAATAACTATATATAAAATTTCAAAATCAAATTATTGGATACAAAATAAGTGACGAATGATCTTTAAGTTTTTTAAAAATAGTGAAATAATGTCTAGCTTATATTGTATAGAATATCAATTTCATAATATCTTTAATTCTAGGTAGAGTTTTTCCCTTAAATATATTTAGATCTTGCCAGAACTTAAGTAAATGAATAAGATTCTCAATTCACTTTAATTGAACTGGTTTAAATTTTCCATTTGTTTAAATTTTCGTATTGTATACTTACCCAGCCTCCGGTTTTATTGATTAAGCAGCTTTGAAACAGTATTTCCTTTTCTACTTTAATAGTAGTATTTATGAAATTTAGAAATAAATTTATAAATTCAGAACTAGTATTATCTGTGGAACTGATAATTCATCCAAAACAGGGCATTTGCCAGAATTACCCAAAAAGCTTTCAACTCTCTCCTCCTCTTTGCATTTGTGGAAAATGTAAGCATTACTTTTAAGTAAGGTAATTCTTCTCACATTTCAAAATATACCCTTATAATGGAGTTATGTCTTATATGAGCATAGTAACACCCAAGATTTATTCCCAGTGCTCTATTTTCCAAAATATTTTCCTCTACTCTAATTTTTGACATATGAAAATCAGCTGTAGAATAATTGGGGAGACATATTGTATGGATTTTTAATTGGTAGTAATAGTGAAGATTTATTTTTTGTATTCCTAATCAGCTTATGTACCTACCCACTGAACATACAAATTTTTATGTCACATGCTACTTCGCCATATGCTCAGGAACTTCAAAATTAAACTAGACATGAATTAGAACGTTAGTTATCACTTAATGTGGAATTTAAAATATGGCACAATGATCCTATCAGACCACTGCCATGGAGAGCAAACTCCTGGTTGCCAGGGGGGAGGCAGGACGGGGTGGGATGGTGAGGAGTTTGGGGTTAGTAGATGCAAACTTTTACATCTGCAATGGATAGGGAATGGGATCCTGCTATGTCCAATCTCTTGTGTTAGAACATGATTGAAGATAGTGTGGGAAAAAAAAAAAAAGGAGTTCCTGTCATGGCTCACGAACCCGACTAGGATCCATGAGGACATGGGTTCCAGAGCTACGGTGTAGTTCACAGAGGCAGCTCGGATCCTGCATTGCTGTGGCTGTGGTGTAGGCTGGCAGCTGTAGCTCCAATTGGACCCCTAGCCTGGGAACTTCCATGTGCCACAGGTGCGTCCCTAAAAAGACAAAAGACCAAAAAATAAAAAAAATAATAATGTACATATGCATATGACAGGGTCACTTTGCTGTATAACAGAAATTGAAGAAACTTGTAAATGAACTATAATTTTAAAAAGAGCATTAGTTAGTATCTAACAATATGTAGAATTAGAAACAGTAGATCCCTTAAGTTACAATGAATTTGGTTATAATTTCAAGTAATGACACATTTTAAAATGATAATGAAAGTAAATCAGTTGCTTTGCTAAAATGTTTCTTAATGTGTTTTATACCATAGAGTCACTTTATTTATTACAAATAATAATCAAATTCAAACAAATTCAACTACATACATTTCAGTGAATGTGTTTAAGAATCACAAACTAAAAAAGTCAAAGATCATCACCTTATAATCATAAGCAGTGAGCTTCAAACTTCAACCAACCAGGTTTCTCATGTCTCACTTGTGTTCTTAGTGGGAAGCAGTCAAGAACACTGGCATTTCTGGAACTTCCTATCTCATTTGTCCCTGTTTATGAACCTCATGTTGATACGTTAAATTGTAGGACAAGGAAGACGGTAGCCACTGTTCTGTTAAATGTACATATATCAGCATTTGCAAATAGCAGGCATGGTATGAGAGGACCCATAATTTCCAAAAGGAAATGTGCAATATCTCTCATTTCCTCAGTTCCTGTTGGGTTTTTTTCCCCCTTTCTTTGTTTTTCTTGTGTTTCATGGTATCCAGCTTATTCAGGACAATAAGGGATGTTGCTTAATAACTGTTCTGGTGTCAAAGACATCAGGACTCTTATATTAGAATGAAAAACAGTGAATGACGATAATGCTGCTATATTCAAATAACTACCTAAGCCGGAAAGAACTTTTTCTTGTAAATTCAAAAATGGAAATCCTTCAGTGAAAATGTATTTTCAGCAATTTCATAAAACTTCTACCAAAGGAAGGGTGTTGAATTCACACAATCAATGAGTGCTTTCTGCTAAGTCTCAGATGATTGATATGAAGTTACAAGTTAAGAAAGTAATTGAAATACAAAAGCTGAGCCTTTCTGATATAACAAACCAAGTCTCCTCTTCTGACTTGGGTGTGATGGCTCATTTCTATTTGAACCCATTTTGATCTTCAATTTGAAGGCAGCAAGGCTCAAATTACATAGATCATTTCCTTCCAAACATTTGCTTTTTCTGTCATTCTTACAGGAGAATAGACAGTTTTTTTAATATCAATGTATGTTCTATACTCCCTAGTTGATGGTTTGAGCTACTATAGGAATCCAGGAATTTTTAATAGTTGAGGTTCCCTTACACTTTGTTCTCAAATAGCTTCCTAGAGTTGATTCATCAAATAATTCAGAGTCAAAAAGTAGCACATAAAAATTAATGCAATAGCCCTTAAGCACTATGGTTGGTTGGTTTTGGCTAAGAGGACCCTGTGGCCAAAAACAGTTAGGTCTTAGGATGAGCAAGCCATCAAATGTGCTCCTACAGACTAAGCCCAGATGCCCAGTTCACAGAATAGCAGTCAGCTGTGCTCAGAACCCTGCCCGAGGCCCAGGAAGTCATATTTTGACGGTCATGACTTAGCTGCTTACAAATATTGTGGTGTGCCTCATGCTTTATGCTAATGGCAGTAACTAATGGTTGTCATTATCTTCATTCAGCCTCATAAAAAACTTCCTCAGGAGAGACCAATCATAGCTAGAATACTGCTTAAAGTTAAACTGTTTTTCTCAAATGATATAAAAAGCACTTAGTACAAGAGGTTGGGTGCATAATTTATTTTGTTTTGAGTATGTTTGACAACTGCTACTGTTGTTAAATTTACCGTGAACCTAATTGATATCCCATATGGGAATGCCTTATAGATGCTTATATATGTGATTGCTTAATGCTTTAAAGTTGTTCTGCTTATTTGGGACTCTAGGTGAAGATGTGTGATAGAAAAACCCAAATCTGGAATAAATCTGACACTGACTGCTTGGAGGTTCTGTGGTTTTGACAATGGAGGTGAGTCACCTTATCGCTTTGTGATTCCCTGTATGTGCCCTGCTTACGGTTCAGGAACAGAACACTTCACGGACCGAAAACGAAGTGCTTAAATGGATGAGGCATCTCTTTGCATTTGATAGAAGTTAAATGGGACATTAAGTTAGGGGCAAACAATCAAGACACTTTTAATTTTATTCTGCATTGTAGTGGGATGGCAGTAATGTGTTGACTTTCATATATCCTAATTGCCAGAGATTGAGGTTATGAATTTCTGTATTAAAGTAAAAACAGGAGTTACTGCCATGGCACAGCAGGTTAAAAATCCCACATTATTTCTGTGTTGGCATGGGATCGACCCCTGGCCCATGGCAGTGGGTTAAGAGTCTGGCCACGCTGCGGCTGTGGCGTAGGTCACAGCTGTGACTTGGATTTGATCCCAGGACTGGGAACTCCCATATGCTGTGGGTGCCGCTGTTTAAAAAAATTAGTTAAAAAAAAAAAAATTTTTTTTCTTTTTCTCTTGAGGGCCACACCTGCAGCATATGGAAGTTCCTGGGCTAGGGGGCAAATGAGAGCTGCAGCTGCTGGTCTGCCCCACGGCCACAGCAATGCCAGATCCGAGCCACATGTGTGAGCTACAGTGCACCTTGCAGCAGTGCTGGATTCTTAACACACTGAGGGAGACCAGGGAATGAACCTGCATCCTCGTGGCTACCAGTTGGGTTCTTAGCCCCCTGAGCCACAACAGGAACTTCAGAAAACATATTTTTGAAAGAATGTGATGAATATGCACACTATTTCTGATAATAAGGGGAGGAGGGGAGAAAAATTTCCTGAGGAGAGGAAATGTCATCCACCACACCTGATGGCTCCTTCATGCCCTTTTTGTATTAGAGGGAAAGTTTAGTTTTATTGGTAAGAGGGCTGATATATAGCAGGCCTCCAATGCATGTGTGTAGAATGAACTGGAATGGAGCAGAGTGGAACAGAACGTAATAGACCATGATTATTTTTCCTTCCCCAAAGTCTAATTTGTTCCAAAACAAAAGGAAAAATAAACATATAACGGGATGAGTCGTCCGTCATAGAGGTGCTTCAAAAAGGAAGTTTCTGTTTTCTTTTTACGCATACTTTTATTTTCTTTCTTTCTTTTCTTTTGTCTTTTTTGAGGGCCGTACCTGCAGCATATGGAGGTTCCCAGGCTAGGGGTCTCATCAGAGCCACACCTGCGACCTACACCACAGCTCATGGCAACACCAGATCCTTAACCCACTGAGCAAGGCCAGGGATCGAACCCATGTCCTCATGCATACTAGTTAGATTCTTAATCTGCTGAGCCACAACAGGAACTCCCACTATTTACACATACTCATATTTTAAAGAAGACTTCATTTAGAAAGTATAAATGACAGTCGTGTTTGTTTAATGAACAGGAAGCCATATAGGTGATTTCTGAAATTTTTACTTGAAATTACTTAATTTTTTTTAAATTAAAGTGTATCTCCCAGGACCTGACCTTCATGGAGACCCTAGGAAAGTCTAAGTTATAAAAAGGAAAGGCTAAGTTTTAACTGCTGTGGAAACACCCCACCTCCTTCCGTTTTGTGTCAGAGGAATTTGGAAGGAGGTTGTACCATACGGCTGTGCCCATCTTGAATCTGTTCCAGACGGAACATCTCTCCAAAGAGCCCCATGTAAATTGCCCTGCATAATATAGGAATTCGTTTTGAGCTAGAAAATACATTGTCGCTAAGGCGACCCTGCCTCCTGTCCCAGTGTAATTATTAATAACACCACCTTCCACTCTCAGAGGTGTCTCAGCATGGATGACAAACTATGGTAACATGAGCTATAAATAATAATGAAGTGTTTATAACAATAAAATAACCTCTATTGGAAGCTGGCTATTTGTCAGAGACTCCGAAATGCTTTGGTGTGTAATGACTTCTTTGAAATAACCCAATGAGAGAGGTAGTTTAGTGCCCTCCATTCTACAGCTGAGGACATGCGATGAAGCTATTAAACAGCACGGCTTCTTCTCAGAGTGGGCAAACCTGAAACCAGACAAAGGTCTGATTCTATCACAACATATGCAGGAGATGATACACTGTCTTCCTATTTGCTGCTTAATATGATTAACTTGGGTTTACTTAGTACAAAGTTTATTAATAGTTCTTTTTTAAAATTTTTTATTATAGTCAGCTCACACTGTTCTGTCAATTTCTACTTACAGCAAAGTGACCAAGTCATACATACATACATTCTTTTTCTCATATTAAAAGATTATCAAAAAAAAAAAAAAAGGAGTTCCCGCAGTGGCTCAGTGGAAACAAATCCAACTAGTAAACACTAGGTTGTGAGTTCAATCCCTGGCCTTGCTCAGTGGGTTAAGGATCCGGCGTTGCCTCGAGCTGTGGTGTAGGTTGGAGACTCGGATCGAATCTGGCGTTGCTGTGGCTGTGGTATAGGCCGGCAGCTACAGCTCCGATTGGACCCCTCGCCTGGGAACCTCCATATGTCGCGGGTGCAGCCCTCAAAAGAAAAAAAAAAAGATTATCAATAGTGCTAATTTATTTCTACTTCCTTTCTGTTATAAACATTTTTATAAGTACTGTTCATTTGAAGGGGCAGAAAAAGTACTGAACTGAAATTCAGCTGGGTTGCAGTTCAAGATACTCCTAAGTTTATGATAAAAATCATGGTTTGTTAAGTGACTCGTTTATGCCAGGCAACTTTGGGGCGTTCCCTGTGTTCTCTCACCAATCCTTAAAACAACTATGCAAGCAGAACATTTTCACCCCCACAAATGTGTATGAGCTGCTTTAGTCTAAAATTGGTCCAGAGATTTAAAACGAAGACTGAGGGACTGCAGGATTTCAGCACTGACATACTACAACTAGACTAGATGTCTCTGGCAGTAACCGATTGTCAAGACTCTCGTCCCTGCAGTTTTCAAGCTTCAGATTTGTATGGTCTTTGGGAAAACGGTCTGGAGGTGTTGACTGTGGACTGTGAAGATGTGGTGGTACTTTGGTGGGCAAACTAAGCTCATCCCTGTGCCCTTTCTCTAGAGGGTTCTCTCCAAAGACGCTTCTTCAATCTGAGCTTCTTCCTTCTGTCCTTGACCCCTGCTAGGGGAACCTGACCTAACCTAAAGCAAAATCACACCCATCCCCCTCTTTGAGGAAGTTGGGGGGTGTGATTTAAAGTCAATCTTGTGACATAAAGCCTTTTTTTTTGCCTATCTATGGCATATGGGAGTTCCCAGGCTAGGGGTCGAATCAGAGCAGCGGCTGCCGGCGTACACATCCACAGCAACACGGGATCCACACCACATCCATGCCCTTCACCACAGTTCACAGCAATACCGGACCCTGCACCCACTGAGTGAGACCAGGGATCGAACCCACATCCTCATGCATACTGGTTGGGTTCGTAACCCACTGAGCCACAATAGGAACTCCCTATAAAGAGTGTTTTGACTTAAAATAGCGGGGTGTGTAGGGACGCGTGTGTGCCCTGGGAGACAAATACCCCTTCTGTACGGCATTTCACTGTGTTTAGTAAGAGAGGAGGAAGGAAGGAAGCCTGACAGGTACCCAAGGTCAGTCTGTTCAGCCCCTGGGGCAGGGGAGGGAGGCAGGAGCAAGGGCTGAGAGTTGTTGTTAGAGAGGCTGACCGCTAGAGGGCGGCAGAGGGCCAGCAGAACACACCTGCAGCTCCCTGGCCAAAGAGGCTCAGAGATGGGGTTTCTTTCAAACGTGGTTGGTGGAACCACAACGAGGTCCCAAGAGAGGAGGCATGGGTTATGTGTGCCTCTTTCTAGCCCAAATTGCCTCACTCTACACAGGGTTCACAGGTGTGCCATCAGCATTTGACAGGGGCACTTCCAGCCTGATCCCGTAGCACAGTGGCCAGAGAGTTTGAGTCTCTCTGGGGTCTGGGTGTTCTCTGTTTCTGCCCTGGCCAGATTCTTTAGCAGGAACACCTGGCTTAAATCTTGGGCGTGAATATTTCTTGAACCAGGCTTGCATGGGCTTGGCATCTGGGAAGTAGGGCTGGTTGTTGTGAATGGAGTGTGTAAAAGCCGTGCTGTTTGGTGAGTGGGCTGTGCTCAACTGTGAGCCCTTTCTTTTGAGATTTTTCCACAAAGATCCTTCTTTTTCCATCTGAGCTTCTTCCTTCTTTCTTTGGCCCCTGCTGGGGGAACCTCACCTAGAGCCAGGTCATGTGAATTAAGAGGTGCTGACTGATTTCAAGTAGTGGGGCGGGATTGGAAAGGGTGGGCATCCTGGGAGGCTTGGAGAGAGAAGTACCCTCCCCACCATAGGCAACTGGATTTCACTTTGAGGAAGAGGGGGGTGGATCAGGCCGACCAGTGCCCAAGACCAGTGCAGACCCTGGAACTGGGGAGAGAGGCAAAAGGAAGGGCTGAGAGTTGCCTAGAGGAGAAGGCTGCTAGAGGGCTATGGAACACAAACACAGCCCACCTGTCACCCCCTGGCCGCACCTCCAGGCTCACAGGTGGGATTGGAGATGGAGTTGTCAGAACCCTCAGGTCAAGCCCATTGATGCAGAGCTAGTTACAGGGAGCCTCTGACTCTCTGGCCAAAAAGGCCTCCCCTCACACAGAGGGTATATAGTTCTGAATTATCCGAATTAAGCACCTGATTGGGTACTTCGAGCCTGGTCAGGTGGCCTAGTGGCCAGACAGTTTGACAGTCTTTCAGGTTCTGACTGCCCTGACTGCAGGACTATAGACCCATAAATTCCAAGCTTGAATCTTGGACATGCAGTTTTGTAGAATCAGGCTTGAGTGGGGTTTGGAATCTGGAGAGCTGGGCCGGTGGTGTGAATGGAATGTGTTAGCTGTGGTACTTTGGCAGTTGGGCTGTGAACTCCCAAAGTTCCTTCTCT
Organism: Sus scrofa; assembly: GCF_054392235.1. NCBI lineage: Eukaryota > Metazoa > Chordata > Mammalia > Artiodactyla > Suidae > Sus > Sus scrofa. The sequence continues at coordinate 35,933,055 of NC_139389.1, read as the reverse complement.
TTTTTCCATCTGAGCTTTTTCTTCTTCTTTGTCTTCATCTTCTTTTTAGGGCCACATCTGTGGCATATGGAAATTCCCATGCTAGGGGTTGAATCAGAGCTGCACCTGCCTGCCTACGCCAGCCACAGCCACAGCCATGCCATATCTGAGCCGTATCTGTGACCTACACCACAGCTCATGGCAGTGCCAGATCCTTTAACTCATTGAGCGAGGCCAGGGATTGAACCTGCGTCCTCGTGCATACTAGTAGGGTTCATAACCCACTGAGCCAAAATGCGAAATCCCCGTCTGAGCCTCTTGCTCCTGACATTGACCCTGCTGAAAGCAGCTGACCTAAAACCAGGTCCTGTGAATTTAGGGGCGGGGGGGGGGGGTCTGATCAATTTAAAGCTGGGTACCTGACTTAAAGTGGGCTCCCCTGACTGGCTTACAGTAGTGGTGTTGGACAGGGAGGGGTGCGTGCCCTGGGAGACTTTGACAGAGAGCTCTCCCCCTCTGTAAGGCACCGGATCGTGCTTAGAGGGAGAGGAGGAACCGCGTCAGGCTGTCAGGCTCTCCAGTCCAGTGCCTCCCCCTGGTGTGGGCAGGGAGTCAGGAGGAAGGGCTCTGAGTTGTTGTTTGAGGGGGCTGCCTTGAGGGGATGTCGCTTCACCAGCAGAGCTGGTTTAGAATTGGGGATAGACATGGCATGAGCAGAATCCCAAGGATATGCCCAGAGAAAAGGAGGTGGTACCAGGTGGCCTCTGCCCATCTGGCCCAAATGGCCTCACCTCACAGAGGGGACATTGTTCTGCCTTCAGATATGTAGGTGACTTCCAGCCTGGTCAGGTGGCCCATGGGCCAGGCAGTTGGACAGACTCTCTGGGGTCTGAGTGCCCTTTGGTTGTCCAGAGGTAGGACTGTAACCCAGAAATACCAGCCTTGAATCTTGGAAGAGCTGTTTTCCAGAATCAGGCTTCAGTGGGGTTTGGCATCTGGAGAGCTGGGCTGGTGGTCGTGAACAGCGTGTGTCAATGTGGTGGGATTTCCGTGGGTGCGCCGTGCTCAGCCTTGTGCCCTTTCTCTCGAACTTTCTCCCCTCTTTCCTTTTTTCCTTCTATCTGAACCTCATCCTCCTCTACCCAGCTCCTGTTTGGAGGAAACTAACTAAAGCCTGATGAGGTGAATAAGGGCATGGGTTATTGATTTAAAGCTGGGTCCCCGGCTGAAGGGCGCTGATGGAGTTAAGGCCTGCGCAGGTGAATTTAAAATCAGGGCAAGGGAGTTCTCTGATGGCCTATTTGGGTTAAGGCTCCTTCGTTCTCATTGCTGTGGCTCTGGTTGCTGCTATGTGGTGCAGGTTCGATTCCTGGCCCAAGAACTTCCACATACTGCCTGTGTGGCAACTCCCCCCTCCACACACACACACACACACACACACACACACACACACACACACACAACAAAACCTGAGAGAACCTGAAATAAACATTGCATCTCTCATTAAAAAAAAAAAAAAAAAAAAAGGTAATAAAAAATAAAAAGCAGCGCAGCTGAGTGATGTCAGGCTGACTTTGAGGAAGCCATGCCCCCACCTGTAAGGCATTTCATTTGTGCTTCTGTTCGGGCACCATTGACTAAAACACTGAAACCGCCCACCTGGGCCAGGCAGGCTAACAGCCACTTGCAGGGAGGCCCTGAGAAGCAACGTGGTGCTGCCCTGACGACTAACTGGGAGGATCCCGGGAGGGGCCCGTGGGAGGAGATGATCAGCCTCCCAGGATCCTGGTGCTGCATCCATCTCAGCTGAGAGGTCTGTGCGCCGCCAAGAAGGGCCCCCAGGCCCATAAAACCAGAGGCTGCGAGCCGCGTGGCAGAGTGGTTCTCCCAGCTTCCCTCACCCTGCTGCCCTCCGCCCGGGCGCCCCTTCCCAATAAAACCTCTTGCTCTGTGGGCACGTGTGTCTCCCCAGATACTTCATTTCCGAGTGTTAGACACATGGGGCCCTGGAAGGGGTCCCCCTTCCTGCAACAGCCTGAGACGCCGGTGGGGCACCTTCCTCACTACAACTGACATCCTGACCACCCAGGGTCCTGGGAGACCCCCCCACCCACCTACGGGCCAGACCCAGCAGCCACTGCCAGGACCCTTTGTCCCTGGTTTCCTCCTGACACAGACGCCTGGCCAGGGGGTCCCTACCGGGTAAGGGTCAAGAGATTTCGTTTTCCTTTTCCCTTTCCCTCTCCCTTTTTTCTTTTCAACCCCACCTATCTTACCCCCCTTCTTTTTTTGGCTGCCTCGAAGCATATGGAGTTCCTGGGCCAGGGTTCAGTTCCAAGCTGCCTCTTTGACCTCCATCACAGCTGTGGCAACCCCAGATCCGTAACCCACTGGGCCAGGCTGGGATTGAACCTGTGTCCCAGTGATGCAGAGATGCTGCCCATCTCCTTGCACCACAGTGGGAACTCTACCCCCCTTTCTTTTTTCTGTCCTGGATGCAGGAGCCTGGTTGAGGGCCTCAGTTATCTGAGGGCTGGAAGCTGATCACTTCTGGTAGGCAGAGAACTCAGATTCTGAATTCTGTATTCTGGTTGGGCCGAGTACCTGTCCCCCCTTTCTGAAGCCCAGGGAAAGTCTCATGATGCCTGGGCGTCTGCAGGTGATGGGAGACGTCCATCAGGCCACCCCTTTTGTCCTCCTCTCCTTCTTCTCTCAGTCTGGCCTCTTTCCCTCCCTCTGGAACCACTGAAGACCCAAGATACTTCCATTTACTATGTGTTAGTACTGAAACTGTTGCCAAAACTTAGCCTCTGTCCACCTGGGCCAAATAGAAACTTGAATCGAGTTTGGGGTGAAGGAGAAAAAGAGAGCTTTTATTGCTCTGCCAGGCAAAGGGGGCCACAGCAGGCTAATGCCTTCAAGACAGTGTGCCCCTTGGGAGAGATTAGGACATGGTTTTACAGTTTGGAGAGTGGAAAAATAGGGCTCTGGATAAGGATCCGGGTAGAAGCAAGCTTGCGTTGTTTCTCAAAGCTGGTGTTGAGTGGCCCCGGGACTGATTGTGGTGGTCCTCCTTCTTTCCAGAATGAAGGATGCTTCATCAAGTAGTGAACCTTCTTCCATTTGATGGGGGTTTTAGTTCTGCACAGAGATAATGCGATGTATCTTCCTTGAAGAGGAACCAGGACCCTGCCCCAAGGCTGCACTGTCTTCTCTAAACTGCCCCTCCCTAGTCTCTGCATCCTCTCCCTTCCCTGATTAGCAACTGTTGTAACCTGCCCTTGGGAACTCAGGGAAGGTCCTGGAGGCTGAAGCTTACTCCCCAAAAACCAGAAATGGAGGACACAAAAAGGCCTGTGTGTCCAGGATCCCCACGGGGTCCTCGCTCAGTTACTGCAGGGCCCTGTGGCACTCCAAGGAAAAAGCCTTTCTGTGGCCCCCATTTCTTGTTTGTTGGGATAATCATACCCCCACTTGGAAAGCACTTCAGTGCCCTGAGAGGGAAAGAAGTAAGGACATCACTCTGGCAAAAGCACCAGGCCGGTTCAGACCAGCATTCTGCTGCAGGAGGCAGAGGCAGGGCAGAGAGTTGCTGTCACCGTCACAGGCACATGCTGACCAGCACGTGCCGGGGCACCCGCAGGGCCCCTGTGCAGCTCCCGGACTTCATCTCCAGGTTCAGATACATGGGGGGAGGTGGATTTGTGGAGGAAACTCAAGAAGACTCCCAGATATGTGTGACCCTGTGGCCCCAAAGTGCCTCCACTCAGAGGAGGGATAAGGTTCTGCCGTCATATCTATGGTTCAGTTCCTGCATGGTCGGGTGACCCAATGGCTAGAGAGTTTGATGGGCTGTCAAGGGCCTGAGTGCCCTTTGCCTGTTCAGAGGCACAATACTGGACCCAGAAATACCTGGCTTGAATCATGCAGTTTTTTAGAATCAGGCTGGTGCAGCATTTGGCTTCTGGAAGGCTGGGCATCATTTTGGTCACAAATGCAATGTGTCAGTGTGATGGTATTTTGAGGGGTGGACTGAGCCTATCCCTATGTTCCTTCTCCCCAGAAATCTCCACATCCTTCTCCTTCCTGTTCCCTCTGAGCCTCTTCTTCCTCTGCTGGACACCTGTGCCAAGGAACCTACCTAAATCCAGGTGAAACTGACAGCACTTATAACTTGAATCCAGCCAAAAGCCAGATTGGGACTTGAACCCACATGTTAGGACTCGAACCCAGCCAGAAGCCAGATTGGGACTTGAACACACAGAGTCACTCACCTGATGTGTGGACTTACTAAAGTTCAAGTTGTGTCTCAGCACAAAAAGAATTCAGCAGGAGGCAAAGTGATAGGCAAGAAATCACTTAAGTTTATTAAGTGATTTATTGAAATAGGATGTTTGGGAGTTCCCGTTGTGGCTCAGTGGTTAGCAAACCTGACTAGCATCCGTGAGGACTTGGATTCCATCCCTAGCCTTGCTCAAGGGGTTAAGGATCCAATGTTGCCGTGGGCTGTGGTGTAGGTCGCAGGTGTGGCTCGGATCTTACATTGCTGTGCCTGTGGCTGTGGCCAGCAGCTGTAGCTCCGATTTGACCCCCAGCCTTGGAACCTACATAGGCCACAGGTGCAGCCCTAAAAGGACCAAAAGAAAAAAAAAAAAGACAGGATGCTTATGAGAGATACAAGTGGGCGGGCAGAGAAGCACTGCCCTGATGGTTTGATGGGCTACATTTTTATAATTCAAGGCACATGGGGAGAGGGAAAAGACTGCCTCTTCCTCTTTCTTCTAGTAGACTTCAGACTTGCCTCATTAGCTCCTCCTTTGTGTCCCAAGAGAGTATTTGACCATACAGAGGTCGAACTAGGACTGCCATGGTGCTTGTTCAAATCAGCAGAAGGGTGTAACATTTGCTAAAATACGTTGAATCATTTCAGGTTTCTTTGTAATGACAGTCTGCTACTTTGTTTTGTTTTGTTTTCTTCTCTTTCACCTTCTCCTTCTCCTCTGCTGCTTCTTTTTACAGCCCCATCAGTGGCATATGGAAGCTTCCAGGCCAGAGTTTGAATCAGAGCTGAAGCCGCCAGCCTATGCCACAGCTCACAGCAATGGTAGATCCTTAACTCACTGAAGGAGGCCAGAGATCAAACCCACATCCTCACTAAAACTGTGTAGATTCTTAACCTGCTGAGCTACAGTGGAAACTCCCAAGGGTCTCCTAATTTGCAGTATTATTTTTTCCTTAAACTCCTGCCCTTGGACTAAGGATCATTATCTTGCCGAACTTGAATGCAGGCTTATTTTATCTTTCACTTAATGACCTGAGGCATATCTCTTGCTATATTTATGGTTTTATACTTAGGCAAGCCTGCTTTCTTCTGATGGCTTTCTTGAGTGATTATTAACTTAACAGTGGTTGTGCAAATTTCCCTGTCTATGGTCCCCTGTTGGGACTTCTACAACTTACATGTGTAACTGTCCCACTCCAGACCTAGCACAGGTAAAGTGAATAATGCCTGGCTGGTCCTTGATTTCAGGCCTGGTGCCACAGCCAAAGGGTGCTGTTTGGCTGGCAGCCAGCTGTCATGACTTAACAAGCTGGGTATCTGATTTCAGGAAGTGGGATGGTGTCAGGGAGTGAGTGTCCTGGCTGATGCTGAGATAGTCACACACCAGCATGTCACTATGCTCAGATGGAGAAGAGTGAAGGAGTCACTCTGGCACATGCCCAGGGCGGTGCAGACCAGGTTCAGCTGAGGAAGGCAGAGGAAGGGCTGAAAGTTGCTGTTACGGCCCATGTCCCAGTGGCCACATGCATCTCCAGGCACAGAACAGGACTGGAGATGGATCCGTGGAGCCTCAAGGAGGTGTCCAGAGCCTTGTTTTGTGTACGTGCTGCTTCTCGCCCTGTGGCCAAAGTTGCCTCAACTCCTTGAGGGCACATGCATCTGCCATCACATGTCCAATTCAATTCCTGTCGGATCAGGGATCCAAAGATTAGTTTTACAGGCTGTCTGGTGTTTGAGTGTCCTTGTTTATTTGAATGCAGAGCTCTGGCCCCAGAAAGACCTTGGATGGAGGATGTGCAGTTTTCCAGCATTAGCATGGTGAGAGTTTGGCTTCGGGAAAGCTGAGGTTCAGGTCATGAATGCGGTGTGTCAGTGTGGTGGTATATTGGGGGGCAGTGGCAGGGGGGGGAGCTGTGCTCATCGCTGGGCTCTTTCTCTCCAGAGATGGCCACACCTCATCTTTCACTCTCCACCTGAGCCAATTCACCCACTGTGGATCACCTATTAGAAAGAAGCTTGCTTGGAGTTCCCGTCATGGCTCAGTGGTTAATGAATCTGACTAGGAACCATGAGGTTGCAGGTTTGATCCCTGGCCTCGCTCAGTGGGTTAAGGATCTGACGTTGCTGTGGCTCTGGCGTAGGCCAGTGGCTACAGCTCTGATTAGACCCCTAGCCTGGGAGTCTCCATATGCCACGGGAGTGGCCCTAGAAAAGACAGAAAGAAAGACAGAAAGAAAGAAAGACAGAAAGACAGAAAGACAGAAAGAAAGAAAGACAGAAAGAAAGAAAGACAGAAAGAAAGAAAGACAGAAAGAAAGAAAGACAGAAAGAAAGAAAGAAAGAAAGACAGAAAGAAAGAAAGACAGAAAGAAAGAAAGACAGAAGAAAGAAGCTTGCTAAAACCAGGAAAGGGCTATGATGGTTGGCTTGTCCATCATTTCAAGCTGAGTCCCAGTGAGGAAGGCAGCTGATTCCAAGTTGGCTTTCATGACTAAAATGGTGGGGTGGCTGGTATCAAATAGTGCTGTGATGTCAGGTCGGGTGTGTGCCACCTTGAGATAGTCCTAGCCCTGCCTATAGAGCTTCTCAGTGTGCTCAGAGGGAGAGGAGTGAGAAAGATCCTGCTGGCACCTGCCCCAGGCCAGGGACAATCAAGAGGTGGAGGCAGGGCTGAGAGCTGCTGGTAGGTTACATGCTCATGCCAGCCAGAAGGCTCCAGATTAACACAAGAACCCCTGTGCAGCTCCTGGGCTGCATCTCCTGGTTCAGATACATGGCAGGAGATGGATTTGTGGAGGAAACCCAGGGAGATTCCCAGCTATGTATGATGTTTATACATGTTGCCTCTGAGTCTTGTGGCCCAAAAGTGCCTCCATCAGAGGAGAGACAAGGTTCTGCCATCACATCTGTGGTTCAATTCCTGCATGGTCGGATGGCCAGATGGCTTAAGAGTTTGACAGGCTCACTAGGGCCTGAGTGCCCTTGGTTTGTGTGGAGGCACAAGAGTGGCTTGAATCATGGACATGCAGGTTTTAAGAATCAGGCTGGTGTGGCAGTTGGCTTCTGGAGAGCTGGGCATAATTTTTTCCATGAATGCAGTGTGTCAGTTGGGTGGTATTATGGGGGGGCGGACTGAGCCTATCCCTATGCTCCTTCTCCCCAGAAATCTCCATATCCACCTCCTTCCCCCACCACCTGAGCGTCTTCCTCCCCTGCTGGACACGTGTGCCAAGGAACCTACCTAAATCCAGGTAAAAGTGAATAACAGCTGGGGGGCGGGGGGTCCTGGATCTCTGTGCAGGTCTCAGATCCAAAGGGTGCTGATTGATTGGTAGATGACTCTCTTTATTTCACAAGGCAGGTGTCTGATTTGAGGTACTGGGATGGTGTCCTGAGGAGTGAGTGTCCTGGCTGATGTTGTGATAGGAAGGACTGAGAGTTGCTGTTATGGTGCATGTCCCCCAGATGGTGCCACAATGCCCGAACAGCTGCTCTGCATCTTCCTGGCTGCCTCTCCAGGCTAAGAACGGGATTGGAGATGGATCCACGGAACCTCAAGGAGGTGCCCAGAGACTTGTGTTTGTGGACGTGGTGCCTCTGACCCTGTGGCCCATTTGGCAACAATTCACTAAAGAGCCATGCTTCTGCCCTCACATGTCCAATTCAATTCCTGTCCTGCTGGGAGACCCAGAGATAAGAGATTTTGAAAGGCTGTCTGGGATCAGTCCTCTGCTTGTTTGGAGGCAGAACTCTGGCACCAGAAACACTGGTTTTGAATGTGGGAATTGCAGTTTTCCAGAATCAGCGCATCGGGAAGTTTGGCTTCTGCAAAGCTGAGCTTCAGTTCATGAATGCAGTGTGTCAGTGTGGTGGTATCTCTGGGGGCGGGCTGTGCTCATCACTGGGCTCTTTCTCTCAAGAGACATCGGCAAGCTCCTCCTCCCCTCTCCACCTGAGCCCATTCCCCCACTGTGGTGCACCTATTAGGAGGAACCTCAGTAAAACCAGCAATGGGAGATTAAGGGTGGCTTGTCCATCATTTCAAGCTGAGTCATGGCGAGGAAGGCGGCTGATTCAAAACTGTCTCTCGTGACTTCAATCGTGGGGTCGCTGATATCAAAAAGTGGGGTGGTGTCAGGTCGGGTGTGTGCCATGGGCCACACTTGAGATAGTCATAGCCCCGCCTGTAGAGCTTCTCAGTGTGCTCAGAGGGAGAGGAGTGAGAAAGATCCTGCTGGCACCTGCCCCAGGCCAGGGCCGACCAAGGCTGAGCTGTGGGAGGTGGAGGCAGGGCTGAGAGCTGCTCCTAGGGCGCATGCTCATGCCAGCCAGACGGCCTGAGGGTACCATGACAAATCCTGCTCAGCTCCTGAGCCACATCTCCAGGCTTAGATACGTGACAGGAGATGGATTTGTGGAGGAAACCCGGGGATATTCTGAGATACGTGCATTTGGGTACATGGTGCCTCTGAGTCTTGTGGCCCCAAAGTGCCTCCACGCAGAGAGGTGACAAGGTACTGCCATCACATCTATGGTTCACTTCCTGCATGATGGGGGGTCCAATGGCTCGAGAGTTTGGCAGGCTGTCTAGGGCCTGAGTGCCCTTGGTTTGTGTAGAGGCACAAGAGTGGACCCAGTAGTACCTGGCTTGAATCATGGACATGCAGGTTTTAAGAATCAGGCTGGTGTGGCAGTTGGCTTCTGGAGAGCTGGGCATGATTATGTTCATGACTGTGGAGTGTTAGTGCAGTGGTATTTGGGGGGGCAGACTGAGCCTGTCCCTATGCTCCTTCTCTCCAGAGATCTCCACACCCTTCTCCTTCCCCCACCACCTGAGCGTCTTCCTCCCGTGCTGGACACATGTGCCAAGGAACCTACCTAAATCCAGGTAAGAGTGAATAACAGCCAGGGGTCCTGGGTCACAGGATCAAGTCTGAACGGTGCTGACTGATTGGCATCCAGTTATGAATGACTTAACAATCCTGGGGTCTGACTTGAAGGAGCAGGATGGCATCCTGAGGGGTGAGTGTCCTGGCCGATGTTGAAATAGTCACACCCCCGCCCATGGTGCTTGTCAGAGTCTCAGAGGGAGAGGAGTGAGGGAGTCACACTGGCATGTGCCCCAGTACAGTGCAGACCCTGGATCCACTGTGAGAAGCCAAGGAAGGCTGAGAGTTGCTGTTATGGCACGTGTCCCCCAGACGATGCCAAAGTGCCAATAGAGCTTCTCTCCACCTCACCAGCTGCACCTCCAGGCTCAGAACAGAACTGGGGATGGATCCATGGAACCTCAAGGAGATGCTCGGAGTCTCATGTTTGTGTACATGGTGCCTCTAACCCTGTGGTCCAATTAGGCTCAACTCGCTGAGGGGACATGCATCTGCCATCACATGTCCAATTCAATTCTGGTCAGGTCAAGAGACTCAAATCTCAGAGGGTTTGACAGGTTTACTGGTGTCTGAGTGTCCTTTGCTTGTTTGGAGGCAGAGCTCTGGCCCCAGAGACAACAGTCTTGACTGTGGATTGTGCAGTTTTCCAGAAATATCATGAAGGGAATTTTGCTTCTGGAACGCTGGTCCTCTAGTCAAGAATGAAGTGTTTCAGTGTGATGGTTTTCGGGGGCCAGCCTGAGCCTATCCGTGTGCTCCTTCTCCCCAGAGACCTCCACATCCTCCTCCTTCCTGATCCACCTGAGTATCTTCCTCCTCTGCTGGACACCTGTGCCAAGAAACATACCTAAATCCAGGTAAATGTGAATAACAGCTGGGGGGCCCTGGATCTCAAGGCAGATTTCAGGTCCAGAATCTCAGGGCAGGTTTCTGGTTTCTGCTGACTGGTTGGCAGCTGGCTCTCGTGACTTAAAAAATTGGGTGTTTGATTTGAGGGAGAGGGACGGTGTTGTGGGGAGTGAGTGTCCTGGCTGATGTTGAGATAGCCACACCCCCACCCATGGTGCATGTCCGTGCTCTCAGAGGGAGAGGAGTGAGGAAGTCACACTGGCATGTGCCCCAGAGCAGTGCAGACCAGGGTTCTGCTATGGGAAGCAGAGGAAGGGCTGAGGGTTGCTGTTATGGCACAGGTCCGCCTGATGGCGCCAAAGTGCCAGTATCTCCAGCCTCAGAACAGGGTTGGAGATGGATCCAGGGAACCTCCAGGAGGTGCCCAGAGCCCTTTGTTTCTGTAGGAGGAGCCTCTGACCCTAGGGCTCAGTTTGCCACAACTCACTCTGGGGACATGCGTCTGCCATCACATGTCTGAATCAATTTCTGTTGGGTCCGGAGGCCCAAAAATGAGAGAGTTTGACAGGCTGTCTGGGGTCTGAGTGTCCTCTGCTTGTTCGGAGGCAGAGCTCTGTCCGTAGAAACACCAGTCTTGAATGTGGGAATTGCAGTTTTCCAGAATCAGCCTGGCAGGGAGTTTGGCTTCTGCAAAGCTGAGCTTCAGTTCATGAAAGCAGTGTGTCAGTGTGGTGGTATCTCTGGGGGCAGCTGTGCTCATCACTGGGCTTCTCTCTCCAGAGACGTCTACAACCACCTCCTTCCCTCTCCACCTGAGCCAATCCACACACTTCAGGACACCCATTAGAAGGAACGTCCTAAAACCAGGAAAGCGGAAAAACAGGTGTCTTCTCTGCCATTTCAAGAGGGAGATGGCTGATACAAATCTGGATCTTGTGACTTAAATAGCGTGGTTCTGATATCAAAAGTGGTGTGTTGGGGGGGCAGTTCCTGAGCCAACCTGGGGGGTCAGAGCCCTGTCTGTAGTGTTTTTCAGTGGGCTCAGAGGGAGAGGAATGATGAAGTCCTGCTGACAGGTAACCCAGGGCAGTGCACATCATGGCTCTATTCTGGGAAGCGCAGAAAGGGCTGAGAGTTGCAATTATGATTCATGTCCACCAGGCGGCCTCATAGCTCCAGCCGAGCGGCTCTGCATCCGCCCTACTGCCTCTCCAGGCTCAGGCCAGGATTGGAGATGTATGCGTGGAAGCTGAAGGAGGTGCCCAGAGTCTTATGTTTGTGTACGTGGTGCCACTGACCTGTGGCCCATTTTGCCTCTCCTCAGTGAGGGGATATGATTCTGCCGTGACATGTCCAATTCAGTTCCTGTCAGATCAGGAGACCCAATGATGGGAGAATTTGAAAGGCTTTCTAGGGTCTGAGTGTCCTTTGCTTGTTTGGAGGCAGAACTCTGGCCCTAGAAACATGGGTCTTGAATGTGGGAATTGCAGTTTTCCAGAATCAGCCTAGCAGGGAGTTTGGCTTCTGCAAAGCTGAGCTTCAAGTCGAGACTGAAGTGTGTCAGTGTGGTGGTATCTCTGGGGGTGGGCTGTGCTCATCCCTGGGCTCATTCTCTCCAGAGACGTCCGCAAGCTCCTCCTCCCCTCTCCACCTGAACCAATCGATGCACTTCAGGACACACATTAGAAGGAACCTTGGAAAAACCAGCAATGGGGGATAATGGGTGGCTTGTCCATCGTTTCAAGCTGAGTCATGGCGAGGAAGGCAGCTGATTCAAAGCTGTCTCTCGTAACTTCAATCGTGGGGTCACTGATATCAAAAAGTGGGGTGGTGTCAGGTCAGGTGTGTGCCATGGGCCACACTTGAGATAGTCATAGCCCCGCCTGTAGAGCTTCTCAGTGTGCTCAGAGGGAGAGGAGTGAGAAAGATCCTGCTGGCACCTGCCCCAGGCCAGGGCTGACCAAGGCTGAGCTGTGGGAGGTGGAGGCAGGGCTGAGAGCTGCTCCTAGGGCGCATGCTCATGCCAGCCAGACGGCCTGAGGGTACCATGACAAATCCTGCTCAGCTCCTGAGCCACATCTCCAGGCTTAGATACGTGACAGGAGATGGATTTGTGGAGGAAACCCGGGGATATTCCGAGATACGTGCATTTGGGTACATGGTGCCTCTGAGTCTTGTGGCCCCAAAGTGCCTCCACGCAGAGAGGTGACAAGGTACTGCCATCACATCTATGGTTCACTTCCTGCATGATGGGGGGTCCAATGGCTCGAGAGTTTGGCAGGCTGTCTAGGGCCTGAGTGCCCTTGGTTTGTGTAGAGGCACAAGAGTGGACCCAGTAGTACCTGGCTTGAATCATGGACATGCAGGTTTTAAGAATCAGGCTGGTGTGGCAGTTGGCTTCTGGAGAGCTGGGCATGATTATATTCATGACTGCAGAGTGTCAGCGCAGTGGTATTTGGGGGGGCAGACTGAGCCTGTCCCTATGCTCCTTCTCTCCAGAGATCTTCATATTGTCTTCCTCCCGTGCTGGACACGTGTGCCAAGGAACCTACCTAAATCCAGGTAAGAGTGAATAACAGCTGGGGGGTCCTGGGTCTCAGGCCAGGTGTCATGTCCGAACGGTGTTGATTGATTGGCATCCAGTTATCATGACAACAATCCTGGTGTCTGATTTGAAGGAACAGGATGGCGTCCTGAGGGGTGAGTGTCCTGGCCGATGTTGAAGTAGTCACACCCCCGCCCATGGTACTTGTCAGAACTCTCAGAGGGAGAGGAGTGAGGGAGTCACACTGGCACATGCCCCAGGGCAGTGCAGACCAGGTTTCTGCTATGGGAGGCAGAGGAAGAGTTGAGAGTTGCTGTTATGGCGCATGTCCCCCAGATGGCGCCCAAGTGCCAACGAAGCAGCCCTGCATCTCCAGGCTCAGAACAGGAATGGAGATGCATCAAGCGAATCCCAAGGAGGTGCCCAGAGCTTTGTTTTGTGTACATGATGCCTCTGACCCTGTGGCCCAATTTGCCTCCACTCATGGAGGGGACACGCATCTGCCATCACATGTCCAAATCTATTCCTGCCGGTCGGCAGACCCAAAGATGTGAGAGTGTGACAGGCTGTCTGGAATCTGTGTCCTTTGCTTATTTGTAGGCAGAGCTCTGTCCCCAGAAACACCAGTCTTGAATGTGGAAATTGCAGTTGTCCAGAATCAGCCTGACAGGGAGTTTGGCCTCTGGAAGGCAGAATATCAGGTCGTGAATGCAGTGTGCCAGTGCGGTGATAGCATTGGGGGCAGGCTCAGCTCATCCCTGGGCTCTTTCTCTCCAGAGATGTCCACAGCCTCATCCTTCCCTCTCCACCTGAGCCCACTGAGGACACTTCAGGAACCTCGCTAAAACCAGGAAAGGGGAGAAGGGGCGGTTTGTCCATCATTTCAAGCTGATTCATGGGGAGGAAGGTGGCTGATTCAAATTCAGCTCTCATGACTTAAATTGTGGGGTGGCTGATATCAAATGCATTGTAGTGTTGGGTGGGTTGGGTGCCCTGATCCCCCATGTCCTATTCATAGCCCTGCCTGTGGTGCTTTTCAGTGTGCTCAGAAGAAGGCCCGCTGACATGTAACCCAGGGCACTGCAGATCATGGTTCTACTCTGGGAAGCCTAAAAAGGGCTGAGAGTTGCTATTATGACTCATGTCCACCAGGCGGCATCAAAGCTCCAGCCTCTGCCCTCCTGCATCCTCAGGCTCAAACCAGGATTAGAGATCCATGCACACAAGCTCAAGGAGGTGCCCAGAGCTCGTGTTTGTGTACATGTTGCCTCTGACGGTGTGGCCCATGTTGCCGCTCCTGAGGGGACACGCATCTGCCATCACATGTCCAATGCAATTTCTGTCAGGTCAGGAGACTCAAATATCATAGTTTGACAGGCTGTCTGGTGTCTGAGTGTCCTTTGTTTGGAGGCAGAGCTCTGGCCCCAGAGACAACGGTCTTGATTGTGGATTGAGCGGTTTTCCAGAAATATCATGAAATGGAATGTTGCTTCTGGAATGCTGGGCTTCCAGTGCTGTAGTCCAGGATTTCATTGTGATGGTAATTGGGGGGCAGCCTGAGCCTATCCCTGTGCTTCTTTTCACACAGATCTATGTCCTCCTCCTCCCTGCTCCACCTCAGCCTCTTCCTCCCTGCTGGACACCTGTGCCAAGGAACCTACTAAATCCAGGTAAAAGTGAATAACGCCTGGTGTGTGTCGGGGGGAGTCCTGGATTTCAGGGCAGGTGTCAATCCCGAAGTGTGCTGATTGATTGGCAGCTGGCTATCATGACCTACAAGCTGTACTTCTGATGAGGGAATTGGATGGTGTCCTGAGGGGTGAGTGTCCTGGTTGATGTGGAGGGAGTCACACCACAGCCATGGTGCATGTTAGTGCTCTGAGGTAGAGGCGTGAAGGAGTCACACTGGCACGTGCCCCAGGGCAGTGCAGACCAGGGTTCTGCTGTGGAAGGCAGAGGAAGGGCTGAGAGTTGTTGTTATGGCAGTGTCCCCCAGTTGGCGCCAAAGTGTCAACAGAGCTGCTCTGCATCTCCAGGCTCAGAACAGGAATGGAGATGGATCCAGCAAACCTCAAGGAGGTGCCCAGAGCCTTGTGAATGGAGATGGATCCAGCAAACCTCAAGGAGGTGCCCAGAGCCTTGTGTTTTGTGCACGTGGAGCCTCTGACCCTTTGGCCCAATTTGCCTCCACTTACTCTGGGGACATGCATCTGCCATCACATGTCCAAATAGATTCCTGTTGGGTTGGGAGACACAATGATGGGAGATTTTGACAGGCTTTCTGTGGTCGGAGTATCCTTTGCTTGTTTGGAGACAGAGCTCTGGCCCCAGAAACACTGGTCTTGACTGTGAATGGTACAGTTTTCCAGAAATATCTTGGAAGGGAATGTTGCTTCTGGAACACAGAGCTTCAGGTCCTGAATGCAGTGTTTCAGTGTAATCATTTGAGGGGGCCAGCCTGAGCCTATCCCTGTGCTCCTTCTCCCCAGTGATCTCTGCATCCTCCTCCTCCCTGTTGGACACCTGTGCCAAGGAACCTACCTAAATCCAGGTAAGTGAATAATGGCTGGGGGGGGGGCGTTGTCCTTGGATCTCAGGCCAGGGGCCGGGTCCAAATGGTGGTGCTTGATTGACAGCTGGCTCTCATGACTTAAGCCAGGTTTCCGATTTGAGGGGGTGGGATGTTGTTATGAGTTGTGAGTGTCCTGGCCCACTTTGAGATAGTCGCACCCCCACCCCTGGTGCTGGTCAGAGCTCTCAGAAGGAGAGGAGTGAGGGAGTCACTCTGGCATGTTTCCCAGGTCCTTGCAGACCAGGGTCCTGCTGTGGGAGGCAGAGGAAGGGTTGTTACAGTGCATGTCCTCCAGATGGCGCCAAACTACAAACAGCGCTGCTCTGCATCTCCAGACTCAGAACAGGATTGGAGATGGATCCACTGAATCTCAAGGAGGTGCCCAGAGCCTAGTGTTTGTGGACATGGTGCCTTGACCCTGTGGCCCTATTTGCCTCTTCTTAGTGAGGGGATATGCATCTGCCCTCACATTTCCAGATCAAGTCCCATCAGATTGGGAGACCCCAAAATCAGAGAGTTTGACAGGCTGTCTGGGGTTTCAGTGTCATTTGCTTGTTTGGAGGCAGAGCTCTGTCCCCAGAAACACCAGTCTTGAATGTGGGAATTGCAGTTTTCCAGAATCAGCCTGGTGGGGAATTGGTTTCTGGAAAGCTGAGATTCAGGTTGTGAATGCAGTGTGTCAGTGCAGTGGTAACTCTGGGAGCAGGTTGTGCTCATCACTGGGCTAGTTCTCTCCAGAGACGTCCACAAGTTTGTCCTTCCCTTTCCACCTGAGCCAATTCACCTGCTGTGGGACACCTATTGGAAGATCCTCACTAGAAGCAGGAAAGTGTTATAACTCTCGCTTGTCCATCATATCAAGCCGAATCATGGGGAGGAAGTCAGCTCTTTCAAAGTCTGCTTTCGTGACTTACATAGTGGAGTGGCTTACATCAAAAAATGGTGTGGTGTCAGGTGGGGTGGGTGCCCTGGGACATCTTTAGATAGTCATCACCCTGCCTGTGGAGATTTTCAGTGTGCTCAGTGTGAGAGTGAGGTCCTCATGCTGACATGTACCTCAGTGCAGTTCAGACCAGAGTTTTGCTGTGGGAGGCAGTGCAAGGGCTGAGTTTCTATTACAGCTCATGTCCACCAGATGGCGCCACAGCACCAGCAGAGCTGCTCTGCCTCTCCCTGGCTGCATCTCCAGGTTCAGAACAAGATTATTTATGGATTCATGTAACGTCCAGGAGGTTCCCAGAGCCCTTGCATTTGTGTACATGGTTACTCTGTGTGGCCCATTTTTCCTCTCTTCAATGAGGGGACACTGGTCCGCCCTCAGAGATCCAATTCAGTTTCTGCCATGTCAGGAATCCTAAGGATCAGAGTGTTTGACAAGCTGGCTGTCGTCTGTGTGTCCTTTGCTTGTTTGGAGGCAGAGCTCTGGCCCCAGAACCACCAGTCTTGAATGTTGGTCGTTCACTTTTCCAGAATTAGCGTGGCAAGGAGTTTTGCTTCTGGAAAGCGGGGTTTCGGGTCATGGCTGCAGTGTGTCAGTGTGGTGGTATGTGTGTGGGGCTGACTGAGCCTGTCCCTGTGCTCCTTCTCTCCAGAGTCCTCCGCATCCTCCTCCTCCTTTCTCACCCCGAGCATCTTCCTTGTCTGCTGGACACCTGTGCCAAGGAACCTACCTCAATCCAGGTACAAAGTGAATAATACCTGTATCATCCTTGATTTCAAGCTGGTTTTCATGGTTGAAGCTACTTATTGATTGACAGCTGGTTCTCTTGACTTAAGAAGCCTGGTGTCTGAATTCAAGGAATGGGATGGTATGGGGTTGGTTGAGTTCCCTGGCTGCCTCTGAGAGAGTCACACCCTATTTATTTGAGATGAGAAGCAGAAGAAAGGTTGAGAGTGCCTGTTAAAGTAGATGTTTGCCTGAAGACTCCAGAGCACCTGCAGTGCCCCCTGTAGCTCCCAGACTTCACCTTCAGGCTCACACACAATGTTGGTGGCGGGTTGGTGGCACCCATAGGAGATGCCCAGAGCCTTTCCTTTTGGTACATGCTGCCTGTGACCCTCTTGTCTCAACTGCAAGAGGGGACGTAGTTCTGGCATCACCTCTATCGTTCAATTGATGCATGTCCCAGTGGCTGGAGGGTTTGAAAACCGGTCTGGGGTCTGGTTTTTGGAACTGAATTTTTGGAACTGAATTTTGAATCCAGAAATCTCTGGCTTCAATCTTGGGTTTGAAGTTTTCTAGCATTAGGCTGGATTGGAGTTTGACTTCTGGAAAGCTGGGCTTCTGGTTGTGCAACCAGGTTTCAAACCAGTGGTTTTGGAGGGATAGGCTGTACCCTCCCTGTGCCTTTTCTCTCCCGTGATCTCTACAACCTCCTCCTTCCATCCCTTCTGCCTCTTCCTGCTCTTTGGGCCCCTGACAGGGAACCCCCGTACATGCAGGTAATGCGAATAAAGGCTGAGTGAGCCTTGATTTCAAGCTGGAAATAGGGCTGAAGGGTGCTGACTCATTCAGAGCCTGCTCACTTGACTTCAAAAGAGGGTGGTGGTTGATTTTAGTGAGTAGGATGTTATCTGGTAGAGTTAGTGTCCTGGCCAACTTTGAGGCAGTTATACCCCTGCCTGTCATGCATTTCATTGCACGGAGGGGCAGAGGAGGAAGGAACCATGCTGGCCCGTGCCCCAGGCCAGTGAAGACAACAGTGATGCTGCAGAAGGCAGAGGAAGAGCTGAGAGCTGCTGTTAAAGCACATTCCAGTTAGACAGTCAGAGCACCAGCAGGACCCTTCTGCAGCTTCCTGGCTGCACCTTCAGGTGAAATATATGGTTTGAGATGGATGGGTGGAACCCCAAGAAGGTGCTCGGACCTGGCACGTGGTTACTGAGCACCTCTTTCCACGTGTCCAATTTTTCTCACCTCCAATGGGACATAATTCTGCCATCACATCCATGGCTCAGTTTCAGCATGGTCAGCTTGCTCAATACCAGTTTGACAGGCTCTCTGGTTTCTGAGTTCCATTTGCTTGTTTGGAGGCACAATTCTGGACCCAGAAATACCTGGCTTGAATCTTGGACATGCAGTTTTCTAGAATCAGGCTGGCATCACATCCTCACCTATAGAGTATTTTCAGTGAGCTGAGAGGTAAAAGAAGAAGAAAATCCTGCTAGGATTTTAAGACTAGGGCTTAAAAATTATAATCCCAATACTCACCACATATGCCTTGGGGCCCGAGGTCTGCCTCTGGATAAACAAAGGGCAGGCTGACCCAAGGAATGTGCCACACGCTGGCACCTGGGGCACTCAGTCAGACAGGACCTGTCCATCGGATGCTGAAGGCACAGCTGTGTCCCCTCCCTGAGGCAATTTGGGCCAGCATGTCAGAAGCATCCTGTAACCAACCCCAAATCTACGAGCATGTACTAAGGGTCTCAGAAGTCCATCTGCAACTCCATCTCTGAGCCTGGAGTTGCTGCCAAGCATCTGCAGATGGGCTCTAGCAGTGCTCTGGTGTGGCCCACTGGCCATCTGCTCTAACACCAGTTCTCAGCCCTTCCTCCCGTTTCTACAGAAGCCCCTGAAGCTGCACCCACTGTGGGCCCTGGCAGCTTGATTTCACTTCTCCTTAGCTGATTAGCGCATTGAAGTGCTCTAGACACTGGGATATCTCTCTCTCACAGAGTGCTCACCCCAACCTACCCAACCCCAATACCTTAAAACCCACTGAGAGTTCCCTTCATAGCTCAGCAGTTAACAAACTCGACTAGGATCCATGAGGATACAGGTTCGATCCCTGCCTCACTCAGTGGGTTGATTCTGGCATTACCGTGGACTGTGCTGTAGGTCACAGATACGGCTCAGATCCCATGTTGCTGTGGCTGTGGTGTAGGCCTGCGGCTATAGCTCCAATTCGACCCCGAGCCTGAGAACCTCCATATACTGTGGGTGAAGCCCTAAAATCACACCAAAAAAAATTAGTTAAAAAAACAAACCCTCCGCCTCCCCACCCACTGGGTGGAGAGGTCTGAGCCAGCCTGTAACTAACTCCAACATTCAGGGCAGGTTCTGGGTGTTCCAGCCACCCATCTTCAACCCCATCTGAGCCTGGAGGTGAAGCCAGGGAAGTACATGTGGGCCCTGCCAATGCTCTGGCGCCATCTGGTGGACATGTGCTCTAACAGCAACCCCTAGCCCTTCTTTTTCCCTCAGCAGCCCCTGGGGCTGCCCTGGCCTTAGACCCCTGCCAGCTTGATTTCATTCCTCCTCACCCTGTCCTATGACACGCCCTACACACTGGGGATATTTTATTGTCAAATCTCTCAGCACTCACCCCATCCTACCCAACCACGTACATTAAAACCCTTGCCCTCCCTACCCACTGGGTCTTGAGAGTCTTCTTTAAATCAATTACCTTGTCTTAACTCATGAGAAATGCCCTAGGCTTGCTTCCTGAAACACGGGTAGGAAACTGGGAAAAGAGGCTGAGATAGAGAGGGAAGGCGTTTTGGTGAGACTGTTTGAAAGAAAAGCGCAGAGATTAGCAAATCAGCCTGCCAAAGCATCTCCCCTCTTACCTGCTCCATTCCCAGCCACCAGCCCACTTTTCCACACGACAATCCTCTGCAGTGCAGAGGCTTGAAAATTGCAAGCCCAAGATTCAAGACACAGGTTTCTTGTCCAGAGTCCTGCCTCTGTAGGAACTAAGGGAAATCAGACCCCAGAAACCTGTCAAGTACTCTAACCACTGGGCCCCCAACCAGACTGGAAGTGCCCCAGGACATTTTGAAGTGACACCTGTGCCCCCTATGAGGTAAGGCAATTTGGGATGGAGAGACAAAGACCCAGAGCAACCAACCCCTCATCTCTGGGCTCATCCATGGAGTTCTGCCGAACTTATCTCCAGCCCCAACTCTGAGACTGAAGTTGAAGCCAGGGGCTGCAGGTGGGCTTTGCCTGTTCTCTGGCGCCATCTGGTGGCCATCCCCTCCAACACCAAATCTCAGCTCTTCCTCCAGTTCCCTCAGTCGCCCTCAAGGCAGCACTGGCCTTGGGTACCTGCCAGCTTGACTTCCTTCTTTTTTCTTTTTTTCTTTGTTTTTTTTTTCTTTGTTTTTTTTTTTTTTTTTTGTCTTTTTGCCTTTTCTAGGGCCGCTCCCGCGGCATATGGAGGTTCCCAGGCTAGGGGTCCCATCGGAGCTGTAAGTGCCAGCCTGCACAGAGTAACGCAGGATCCGAACCGCATCTTTCATGGCAATGCCAGAACCTTAACCCACTGAGCACGGCCAGGGATCAAACCCGTAACCTCATGGGTCTTAGTCAGATTCATTAACCACTGAGCCATGATGGGAACTCCTTGATTTCCTTCTCATACACTAGTAGCTCAATGAAATAACCCAGACTGGGCTACTTCTCTTGCAAAGTCTCCCAGAGAACTAAGCTCAACTTACTCCATCCCAAATACATTCAATTTCTCTGCACCCCACCCATAGCCATGAAGGAAGAGCTCTGTACCCACTATCAGGAGATGCACTGTCGACCCCAGAGCCAGAAGAAGCCCATAATTCACCTTTCATCTCTGGCCACTTCCTTAGGGTTCCACCAGCACCACTGGCAACCCCATCTCTGAGTGTGGATGTGCCAACACCAGGCAGCAGATGGACACAACTGGGCTCCTCATCCTCTAATGGCCATTGCCCTTCAGATCCCATTCTTCTGCCTCCTGACCCCTCCCAGTTCTGTTTGCACTGCTCTTGAGCACCTGTGAGCCTGATCTGATTCTCTTCTGTCTCTGTCTCGCACTCTTTCTCCCTCTCTCAGAAAAATCCAGGGCCTTACAGAGGCGCTATCTCTCGCTCAATAGCTCCCATATCCCAGCATGCTCCCTATCTGTCAGCACTCCTGTGAGCCCATCAGCTGAACACACTTCAGGTCAGGGAACAGGCTTTAGATTCCCCCACACCCCATCCATCATGCATTGCCAAGCCTCATTTTATGTTTCCTGGCTTGAAGGTAAGTTTTTTCCCCTCAGACGTGCACAAAATCAGGGAGAGGCTCAGGTGAAAGGAAGATGCAGAACTTTTCAGAGACTCCTCAAGAGACTGGTCCCTGGAGTGGACCCAGCCTGTCCTCCAGAGGCCAAACACCATACAAGCCTACCTCTGCAAAACCACATGCCCAGGACCCAAGGCAACAGCCCAGTTTCAGAGTTCCACTCCTCTATAATCCCAAGGCAATTGGAACCCCAAGGCCTCTCCTTTAAGGTGGGCCTTGGGCTAACTGTGATGCCCTAAAGTTACCCAGGTGTGGGAAGGTGGAACAATTTCCCTTTAACCATGGCAGCCAGTTGGGCCTGGAGAGGCAATTGTGGGATGTAGGAACCCCTTCTTGCTGGACACCCTCTGGGGAATCCACCATCCCCATCTCCAGCCACCTCTCTGAGCCTAGAAGTGCCCATACCAAGCAGCTGCTGAGCTTGGGTGAGTTTTTGCGCCCTCTGGCAGGCATTCTCTCTAATGACAACTCAGAGCCCTGCCACCTCCCTCCTCCCTCCCCCTCCTTCCTCTGGAAAAACCCATGGAGGGCCCTGGACCTGTGCATCAGAGAGCAGATTTAGTTCCTCCTCTCACTCTAAGAACAACCAAGCACCTTTAAGAGGGCAGTTTTTTCTTCCCCTCAGTGCCAGTCATGGCACTCACTCCTCCCAATCCTTCACTGTTCTCATTAGTCAGTGAGCTGAGCCCTCTATGAAACGGGTCACCATTTTGAAAGTAATCAGCCTCCCTTCCTAATTTCTGTGACCTGGCTTGAGGTCAGATTTTCCCTTTCAGGGGTGAACGAGAGGAGGGAGAGGCACAAATGAAAGGAGAAGAAGAAACTTTTCAGAGAGACCAGTCTGTGAGTTGGTTGCAGCCTTCCCAGGAGGGAACCTCTGCTTTTACACTCTCCATGCATGACCAACAGCAGCCCGGCTTTCTGAACCCCAAACCCCATGCAAGTCTGATCCTAGAACACTGCCTGCCCAATATTCAAGCTGACTCCACTTCTGTTCACTTGTCTGCCTCTGCAGAATCCAGAGGCTGTCTGAGCTCATGACAGCCTGCCCCACTATGCGGACTTTGGGCTACACAAGCTGTCTGAAAGCGACACACAGATGTGAAGGCAGAAAAGTGTCCTTCCCGTTAGGTGAGGTCATTTAGATTGGACAGGCAGAGGTGACCAATAAAATAGCCCTCCTCTCAAGGTTCATCCCAGGCAACAATCCACCACCTCCACCATTACCAACACCCCCTGCCTGACCAACTCCAACCCCATCTCTGGGCTGGGAAATGCCAATGCCAAGCAGCTGCTGGGCTCTGCCACTGCTCTGGTGCCCTCTGGTGGCCGTGCTCTCTATGACGACTCAGAGTCCTTGCTCCAGCCTCCTGACCAAACCCATGGCTGGACTGCCCTTGGTTTGGGCACCTGACAGCTGATATCTCTACTACTCCCACTATTTCCCCACTAAGCAGCACCGTGTATCTTACAAGAGGGCGAGGTGTCTCTCTCAACATCCCCCAGCCCACTACTTCCTCCGTGTTCTACTCCAGTCATTCACCTCCATCTGCCAATCAGACTTCAAGTCAGGCAAGCTGGAAATTCATCTGCCTGCCTTAATATTCATTTCGGCTACTGTTCAATTTTCCAGGGTAACTGCCAGAGAAAATTGGCTTAGGGCAAAAAAATGTAAAAGGAACTCTGTGGAGAAACTTCAGAGATAGATCCCAGGGATGAGAACAGCCTGGCCAGCCACAAACCCCCTTCTACACCCTCCAATCAGGTCCACGAGCACTGCGTTCCAGATGCCACATCGGACAAAATCCTGGCTCTCAAGAACTGCATGCTCAAGATTCAAACCAAATACTTTTTGATTCATGGCTATTCCATCAGAGAATCCAAAGGCATTAAGACCACGGACAGCTGGTCACATCATTGGGACTTAGGGCTCTGTGAGCAGTAGGAAACAACCCCTAACCATGAAGGAAGAGCTCTGTACCCACTATCAGGAGATGCACTGTCAACCCCAGAGCCAGAAGAAGCCCATAACTCACCTTCCATCTCTGGCCACTTCCTTGGGGTTCCACCAGCACCACTGGCAACCCCATCTCTGAGTGTGGATGTGCCAACACCAGGCAGCAGATGGACATGGCAGGGCTCCCTGTCCTCTAGTGGCCATTACCTACACCAGCCCTTCAGATCCCAGTCTTCTGCCTCCTGACCCCTCCCGGTTCTGTTTGCACTGCTCTTGAGTACCTGTGAGCCTGATCTGGTCCTCTCCTGTCTCTGTCTCGCACTCTTTCTCTCTCTGTCATGAAAATCAAAGACCTTACGGAGAGTGCTATTTCTCTCTCAATATCTCCCATATCCCAGCACGCTCCCTATTTGTCAGCACTCCTGTGAGCCCATCAGCTAAACACACTTCAGGTCAGGGAACAGGCTTTAGATTCCCCCACACACCACTCATCCCACTTTGCCAGGCCTCATTTTATGTGACTTGGCTTTAAGGTAAGATTTTCCCTCAGGGGTGCACAAAAGGAGGGAGAGGCTCAGAGGAAAGGAAAACACAGAACTTTTCAGAGAAGCCCTCAAGAGACTGGTCCCTGGAGTGGACCTAGCCTGCCCTCCAAAGGACCTCTGCTTTAACAGTCTCCACTGACCACCACCAGCTAGGCTCTCCAGAGGCCAAACACCGTGCAAGCCTAACTCCACAAAACCACATGCCCAGGACCCAAGGCAGCTTCCCTGTTTCAGAGTTCCACTTCTCCATCATCCCAAGGCAGTTGGAACCCCAAGGCCTGTCCTTTAATGTGGGCTTTGGGCTAGCTCTGCCAATGCAAATCGACCAATGTGTGGGAAGGTGGAACCCTTTCCCTTTTACCACGGGAGCCAATTTGGCCTGGAGAGGCAATTGCAGGCTGTAGGCAATGCCTTCTGAGCTGGACACCCTCTGGGGAATCCTCCATCCCCATCTCCAACCACATCGCTCAGCCCAGAAGTGAAGAGATTTGGCGCCCTCTGGTGGACATTCTCTCTAATGACAACTCAGAGCCCAGCCTCCTGCCTCCAGCCCAAACCATGCCCTGGTGCTGTGCACCGGAGAGCGGCCTCTCACTCTAAGAACAACCAAGCACCTTTAAGAAGGCATTTTCCCCCCTCAGTACTAGCCATGGCACTCAATCCTCCCAGTCCTTCACCATGCTCATAGTCAGTGAGCTGAGTCCACTCTGAATTGGGTAATCATTTTTTAAAGTAATCAGTCTCCCTTCTTAATTCCTGTGACCTGGCTTGAGGTCAGATTTTTCTTCTCAGGGGTGAATGAGAGGAGGGAGAAGTTCTGATGGAAAGAAAAGAAGTTTTTCAGAGAGACAAGACTGTGTTGAACGCAGCCTGCCCAGCAGGGAACCTCTGCTTTTACACCCTCCATGAACCACCACCAACAGCCCAGCTTTCCAAACTCCAAACACCAGGCAAGTCTGATGCTAGAACATTGCTGCCCAATATTCAAGCCAGCTTCACTTGGGTTCACAGGTCTGCCTCTGCAGAATCCAGAGGCTGTCTGAGCTTGTGACAGCCTGCCCAACTGTCTGGACTTTGGGCTACCCAAGCTGTCTGAAAGTGACCCCCAGGTGTGAAGGCAGAAATGTGTCCTTTCTGTCAGGTGAGGTCATTTACATTGGTCAGTCAGAAATGGCCCATAACATAGCCCTCCTTTGAAGACAGGTCCCAGGAAATCTGCAAGCACCACCTCAACCACCACCATCATCACCAACACCCCTCGGCCAAGCAACACCAACCCTATGTGTGGGCTGGGAAATTCCAATCCCAGCAGCTGCTGGGCTCTGCCACTGCTCTGATGCCCTCTGGTGACAACTCAGAGCCCTTCCTCCAGCCTCCTGACCAAACCCATGGCTAGACTGCCCCCAGTTTGTGGGCCTGACAGACAATCCCTCCTACTCTCACTCTGAGAACCACCACATACCTTATACAGGAGGGTGAGGTGTCTCAGCGTCTCCCAGCTCACTCCTTCCTCCCTATCCAACAGCGCTCAGCAACCTCCCTCAGCCAATCTGACAAGTCAGGCAACCAGCTGGAAATTCATCTGCCTGCCCTAATACATGTGACCTAGTTTTAGCTAATGTTCACTTTTCTGGGGGGTAACTGTCAGAAAGCAGTGGCTCAGGGAGAAAAAGAAAAGGAAACTCTGTGGAGACATTTCAGAGATAGATCCCAGGGATGAGAACAGCCTGGGCAGCCACAAACCCCTTCTACACCCTCCAATCAGGTCCACAAGCACTGTGTTCCAGATGCCACCCCAGACAATATCCTGACTCTCATGAACTGCATGCCCAAGGTTCAAACCAAATACTTTTGGATTCAAGGCTATTCCATTGGAGACTCCAAAGGCGTTCAGACCACAGACGGCCGGTCATATCATCTGCTCTTAGGGCTCCGTGAACAGTATGGAAATGACCCGAAGCCATGAAGGAAGAGCTCTGTACCCACTATCAGGAGCTGCATTGTCACCCAAGAGTCTAAAGGAGTCCTTAACTCACCCCCTCCTCACTGGGCTCAACCTTGGGGTTCTGGCAGTGCCACTGGAAAACCCGTCTCTGAGTGTGGAAGTGCCAACACCAGGCAGCAGATGGGCATGTCAGGGCTCCTTGTCCTCTAGTGGCCATTACCTACACCAGCCCTTCAGATCCCATTCCTCTGCCTCCTGATCCCTCCCGGTTCTGCTTGCACTGCCCTTGAGTACTTGTGAGTGTGATTTGGTCCTCTCCCCCACCCCTCTTCTCAGAAAAATCAGGGCCATATGGAGGGTGCTGTTTCTCTCTCAATATCTCCCATATCCCAGCATGCTCCCTATCTGTCAGCACTCCCTTGAGCCCATCAGCTGAACACACTTCAGGTCAGGGAACAGGCTTTAGATTCCCACACCCCCTCCCACATCCCACTTTGCCAGGCCTCATTTTATGTGACTTGGCTTTAAGGTAAGATTTTTCCCTCAGGGGTGCACAAAAGGAGGGAGAGGCTCAGATGAAAGGAAGATGCAGAACTTTTCAGAGACCCCTCAAGAGACTGATCACTGGGATGGACCTAGCCTGCCCTCCAAAGGCCTTCTGGTTTTACACTCACCACTGGCCACCACCAGCTCTCTAGAGGCCAAGCACCAGCAAGCCTTACTCTTGAAAACCACATGCCCAGGACTCAAGGCAGCTTCCCTCTGAAACAGGAAGCTGTCCTTTAATGTGGGCTTTGGGTTAGAGGAGATGCACTAAGGGACCCAGGTGTGGGAAGGTGGGACGCTTTCCCTTTCAGTGCAGAAGCCAATCTGGCCTGGAGAGGCAGTTGCAGGGTGTAGGCAATGCCTTCTGACCAAGCATCTCCAACCACATCTCTGAGCCTGGAAGTGCCCATACCAAGCAGCTGCTGAGCTTGAGTGGTGCTTTGGCGCTGTCTGGTGGACATTCTCTCTAATGGCAACTCAGAGCCCTGCCTCCTGCCTCCTGACCAAAACCATGGACTACCCTGGACCTGTGCACCAGACAGCAGACTTAGTTCCTCCTCTCACTCTAAGAATAACTATGCACATTTAAGAGAGCTGTTTTTCCCTCCGTGCCAGCCATGGCACTCACTCCTCCCAATCCTTCACCATTCTCATTAGTCAGTGAGCTGAGCCTATTCTGAATCAGGTAACCATTTTTAAATTAATCAGCCTCCCCTCCTGATTTATGTGACTTGGTTTGAGGTCAGATTTTTCTTCTCAGGGCTTAACAAGAGGGGGGAGAGGCTCAAATGAAAGGGAAAGACGAAGCTTTATAGAGAGATAAGTCTGTGTGTTGGATGCATCCTGCCCAGCAGGGAACCTCTGCTTTTACACCCTCCATGAACCACCACCAACAGCTCAGCTTTCCAAACCCCAAACACCACGAAAGTCTGATGCTAGAACATTGCTGCCCAATATTCAAGCCAACTCCACTTGGGTTCACAGGTCTGCCTCTGCAGAATCCAGAGGCTGTCTGAGCTTGTGACAGCCTGCCCAACTGTCTGGACTTTGGGCTACCCAAGCTGTCTGAAAGCGACCCACAGATGTGAAGGCACAAAAGTGTCCTTTCTGTCAGGTGAGATCGTTTAGATTGCAGAGTCAGAGGTGACCCACAAACTAGCCCTCCTCTGAAGGCACGTCCCAGGAAGTCCACCACCACAACCACAACCATCATCACCACACCAACACCTACCACCCGCCCTACCAACTCAAATCCCATCTCTGGGCTGAGAAATGCCAATCCCAAGCAGCTGCTGAGCTCTCTCCCTGCTCTCGAACCCTCTGGCAGCCACTTTCTATAATAACAACTCAGAGCCCTTCCTCCTGCCTCCTGAACAAAGTCATACCTGCACTGCCCTTGATTTGTGCACCTGACAGCCAGTTTCCTTCCTAGTCTCTAAGAAGGACCAGGTGTCCTACACAAGGACCAGGTGTCCTAAACAAGGTGAGGTATCTCTCTCAACATCTCTCAGCTCACTCCTTCCTCCCTGTCCGATTCCACTGGTCCACATCCATCAGCTAATCAAACATCAAGTCAGCCAATTAGCTGGAAATTCATCTACCTGCCTTAAAAATGAGACCTAGTTTCGACTACTGTTAAATTTTCTAGGGGTAACTGCCAGAAAGCAGTGGCTCAGTGAGACAAATAAAAAGTCAGGCTGTGGAGACATTTCAGAGATAGATCCCAGTGATGAGAACAGCCCGGCCAGACACAAATCCCCCTTCTACACCCTCCAGTCAGGTCCACGAGCACTGCTTTACAGATGACACAGCAGACAAAACAGGAGTCTCAGGAATTGCATGCCCCACGTTCAAAAAAATACTACTGGATTGAGTGCTACACCACTGGAAAATCCAAAGGCATTCAGACCATCGATAATCAGTCACATCGTCTGGTCTTAGGGCTCCATGACCAGTATGGAAATGACTCCTAGCCATGAGTGAAGACCTCTGTACCCACCTCAGGAGATGGATTGTTAACCTGAGAGTCAGAAGAGGCCATAACTCACCTTCCCCTGCTGGGCACAACCTTGGGGTTCCACCAGTACCACTGGCAACCCCAACTCTGAGTGCGGAAGTGCCAACACCAGGCAGCAGATGGGCACAACTGGGCTCCTCGTCCTCTAACCGCCATTGCCCATACCAGCCCTTCAGATCCCAGTCTTCTGCCCCCGACCCCTCCCAGTTCTGTTTGCACTGCCCTTGAGCACCTGTGAGCCTGATCTGGTCCTCTCCTGTCTCTCTCACTTTTTCTCCCTCTCTCACAAAAATCGAGGGCCTTACAGAGGTGCTATTTCTCTCTCAATATCTCCCACATCCCGGCACGCTTGCTATCTGTCAGCACTCCTGTGAGCCCACTGGCTGAACACACTTCAAGTCAGGAAACAGGCTGTAGATTCCCCACATGCTGCTCATCTCACTTTGCCCAGACCTTATTTTTATATGACCTGCATTTAAAGTAAGATTATCCCTCAAGCACGCATATGAAGAGGGAGAGGCTCCGATGAAGGATAATGCAGAAGTTTTAAGAGACCCTCTCAAGAGACAGGTCCTTTGAATGGACCCAGCCTGCCCTCCAAAGGACCTCTGCTTTTACCTTCTCCACTAAAGACCACCAGCCCAGCTCTCCAGAGGCCAAGCACCAAGCAAGCCTGACTCTCGCAAACTACATGCCAAGTTCTAAAGGAAACTGCTTGAGTTTCAGATTTCTACTTCTCCACAAGCCCATGGCAGTCTGATCTGAAGACCTGTCCTTTAATGTGGGCTTTGGGCTAGCTATGCCACCCCAAAGTGACCCAGATTTGGGAAGGTGGAACAATTTCCCTTTCACCTGGGGAGCCTGTTTGGGCTGGAGAGGTAGTTGCAGGCTATAGGAACCCCTTCTTACCAGACACCTTCCGGGGAATCCTCCATCCCCATCTCCAACCACATCGCTGAGCCTGGAAGTGCCCATACCAAGCAGCTGTGAGCTTGTGTGGTGCTTCGGTGCCCTCTGGCAGACATTCTCTCTAATGGCATCTCAGAGCCCTGCCTCCAGCCTCCTATTTCCTGCCCAAACCCAAGGACTGCCCTGGGCCAGTGCACCAGACAGCTGACTTAGTTCCATCCCTCACTCTTAAGAACAACCAAGAGCTTTTAAGAGGGTGTGTTTTTCCCTCAATGCCAGCCATTCATTCCTCCCAGTCTTTCACCATTCTCATTAGTCAGTGAGCTGAGTCCACTCTGGAAACAGGTCACCATTTTTCAGTTAATCAGCCTTCCTTCCTAATTTCTGTGACCTGGCTTGAGGTCAGATTTTCCCTCTCAGGGGTGAACAAGAGGAGGGAGAGGCTCAAATGGAAGGAAAAGAACAAAATTCTCAGAGAGACAAGTCTGTGTGTTGCACACAGCCTACCTGGCAAGGAACTTCTGCTTTTACAACCTCCATGAACCACCACCAACAACAGCCAGGCTTTCCAAACCCCAAATACCATGCAAGTCTGATCCTAGAACACTGCCTGCCCAATATTCAAGCCGACTCCACTTCTGTTCACTTGTCTGCCTCTGCAGAATCCAGAGGCTGTCTGAGCTCGTGACAGCCTGCCCCATTGTCTGGACTTTGGGCTACACAAGCTGCCTGAAAGTGACCCCCAGGTGTGAAGGCAGAAAAGTGTCCTTTCTGTCAGGTGAGATCATTTAGATTGCAGAGTCAGAGGTGACCCATAAACTAGCCCTCCTCACAAGGCACATCCTGGGAAATCTATCACCATCACCACCCCCACTTCCACCCCTCGGCCCAACCAATTCAAACCCCATGTCTGGGCTGGGAAATGCCAATCCCAAGCAGCTGCTGGGCTCTGCTGCTGCTCTGGCGCCCTCTCATGGCCACTCTCTCCAAAAACAACTCGGAGCCCTTCCCCCTGCCTCCTGACCAAACCCATGCCTGGACTGCCCTCCCTTTGTGCACCTGACAGCCGATTTCCCTCCTACTCTCACTCTAAGAGCCACCACGTGCCTTACACGAGAGTGTGCGGTGTCTCTCTCAACCTCTCCCAGTTCACTCCTTTCTCCCTGTACAACTGCACTCTTCCACTGCCATCGGCCAATCTGACTTCAAGTCAGGCAACCAGCTGGAAATTCATCTGCCTGCCTCAATTCACATGACCCAGTTTTGGCTACTTTTCAATCTCCCGGGGGTAACTGCCAGAAAAAAGTGGCTTAGGGAGGAAAAAAAAAAAAAAAAAAAAAGGACCTCTGTGGAGAAATTCCAGAGATAGATCCCAGGGATGAGAATAGCCTGGCCAGCCACAAACCCCCTTCTACACCCTCCAATCAGGTCCACGGGCACTGCTTTCCAGATGCCACAAGGACAACAGCCTGACTCTCGAGGACTGCATGCCCAAGTTTCAAACCAGGTATTTTTGGATTCAAGTCTACACCCTTGGTGAATCCAAAGGTATTCAGGCTACGGTTAGCTGGTCCCATTGCCTGGTCTCAGGGCTCCAGGAACAGTATGGAAACAACCTCTAGACATGAAGGAAGAGCTCTGGTCCCATTGTCAGGATATGCATAGTCGATCCAAGAGTCAGAAGAAGCCCATAACTCACCTTCCATCGCTGGGCTTATCTTTGGGTTTCCACCAGCGCCATTGGCAACCCTGGCATCTCTGAGTCTGGACTTGCCAACACCAAGCAGAAGATGGGCTCATTGTTGTCTAGCAGCCATTATCCATACCAGCCCTTCAGATCCCATTCTTCTGCCTCCTGACCCCTCCCAGTTCTGTTGGCACTGCTCTTCAGCACTTTGGGCCTGACTTGGTCCTCTCTTCTGCATCTCTGTCTGTCAGAAAAATAAGGGCAGCCTTAGGGCTCCATTACCAGCTCAAGTGAAAGGAAAATGCAGAACTTTTCAGAGATCCCTCAAGAGATTGGTCTCTGGGATGCACCCAACCTGCCCTCCAAAGGACCTCTGCTTTTTCACTCTCCACTGATGAATGCCAGCCCAACTTTCCTCTGCTTTTTCACTCTCCACTGATGAATGCCAGCCCAAACAATTTGTCCTGGAGAGGCAGGTAAATGCTGTAGGCAACCCATTCTTAGCAAGACACCTCCTGGGGGATCCACCATCCCCATCTTCAGCCACATCTCTGAGCCTAGAAGTGCCCATACCAAACAGCTGCTGAGCTTGGATGGTGCTTTTGGCGCCCTCTGGTCGACATTCTCTGTAATGACAACTCAGAACCCTGCCTCCTGCCTCCAGCCCAAACCCATCCCTGCGCCTGTGCAGCAGAGAGAGGATTTAATTCCTCCTCTCACTCTGAGAACCACCAGGAACCTTTAAGAGGACGTTTTTTGGTCCCCCCCCCACCCCGTGCCAGCCATGGCACTCACTCCTCCCAATCCTTTTTTTTTTTTTTTTTTTTTTTGCTTTTTAGGGCCATGCACAAGGCACATGGAGGTTCCCAGGTTAGGGATCGAATCAAGAATTGGAGCTACAGCCGCCAGCTTAAACCATAGCCACAGCAATATCAGATCCGGGCTGCATCTGTGACCTACACCATAGCTCACGGCAATGCCGGATCCTTAACCCACTGAGCAAGTCCAAGGATCCAACCTGCAACCTTGGTTCCTAGTTGGATTCCTTTTTTTTTTTTTTTTTTTTTTTTAAACTCCTCTCAATTCCTAACAATCCTACTTAGTCAGTGAGCTAAGCCTACTCTGGATCTGGAAACAATTTTTACATTAGTCAGCCTCCCTTCCTAATTTATATGACCTGGCTCGAGGTCAGATTTTCCCCCTCAAGGAGTGAGATTTTTCCTCTCAGGGCTTAACAAGAGGAGGGAGAGGCTCAGATGGAAGGAAAAGAAACTTTTCAGAGAGACAAGTCTGTGGGTTGCATGCAACCTGCCCCGCAGGGAACTCTGCTTTTACACTTGCCATGAACCACCACCAACAGCCCAGCTTTCCGAACCCCAAACATCATGCAAGTCTGATCCTAGAACACTGCCTGCCCAATATTCAAGCCGACTCCACTTGGGTTCACACATCTGCTTCTGCAGAATCCAGAGGCTGTCTGAGCTCTTGACAGCCTGCCCCACTATGTGGACTTTGGGCTACACAAGCTGTCTAAAAGCGACCCACAGATGTGAAGGCAGAAAAGCGTCCTTCCCGTTAGGTGAGGTCATTTAGATTGGACAGTCAGAGGTGACCCATAAACTAGCCCTCCTCTCAAGGCACATCCCACGCAATCCACCACCACCACCACAACTGCCGCCACTACCATCACCAACCTCCCCACCCCAACCTTCCCACAGACTCCAACCCCATCTCTGGGCTGGGAAATCCCAATGCCAGAGCCTGCTGGCCTCTGCCGCTGCTCTGCTGCCCTCCAGTGGCCACTCTCTCTAATGACAACTCAGAGCCCTTGCTCCAGCCTCCTGACTGAACCCATGGCTGGACTACACTCCATTTGTGCACCTGACAACCGATTTCCCTACTCCTCTCACTCTAAGGACCACCATGTACCTTATGAGAGGGCAAGGTGTCTCTCTCAACACCTCCACCAGCTCACTCCTTCCTCCCTGTCCAACTCCAGTCATTCACCTCCATCTGCCAATCAGACTTGAAGTCAGCTGCCAACCAGCTGGAAATTCATCTGGCTGCCTTAATATTCATTTTGGATATTTTTGAATTTTCCAGGGGAAACGTCCAAAAAGCAGTGGCTCAGGGGAAAAAAGGAAAAGGAAGTCTGTGGAGAAATTTCAGAGATAGATCCCAGGGATGAGAACAGCCTGGCCAGCCACAAACCCCCTTCTACAATGTCCAGTCATGTCCTAAAGCACTGCTTTCCAGATGCCACACTGGACAAAAGTTGACTCTCAAGAACTGCATGCCCAAGTTTCAAGCTAAATGCTGTGTGATTCAGAGCTATTCCATCACAGGATCCAAAGGCATTCAGACCACGGAGAGCCAGGCACATCGTCTCCTCTTAGGGCTCCATAACCAGTATGGAAACGACCTCTAGCCATGAAGAAGAGCTCTGTAGCCACTATCAGGAGATGCAGCGTCCACCCAAGAGTCAGAAGAAGCCCATAACACACCTTCCATTGCTGGGCTTATCCTGGGGTTCCACCAGTGGCATTGGCAACCCCATCTCTGCGTCTGGAATTACCAACACCAAGCAGCAGATGGGCATGTCAGGGCTCCTTGTCCTCTAGCGTCCATTACCTATACCAGCCCTTCAGATCCCATTCTTCTGCATCCTGACTCCTCCCAGTCTGTTTGCACTGCTCCTGAGCACCTGTGAGCCTGATTTGGTCCTCTCCTCTTCATCTCTCTCTCTCTCTGTCAGAAAAATCAAGGGCTACCTTAGGGCTCTGTGACCAGCTCAGGTGAAAGGAAAATGCAGAACTTTTCAGAGATCCCTTAAGAGATTGGTCTCTGGGATGTACCCAGCCTGCTCTCCAAGGGACCTCTGCTTTTTCACTCTCCACTGATGAACACCAGCCCAGCCATCCTGAGCCTGGAGAGGCAGTTGCATGCTGTAAGCAAGCTCTCCCGGCGGGGCACCTCCTGGGGGATCCACCATCCTCATTTCCATCCATGTCTGTGAGCCTAGAAGGGCAATACAAGCTTCTGCTGAGCTTAGATGGTGCTTTTTGGCGCCCTCTGGTGGACATTCTCTCTAATGACAACTCAGAGCCCTGCCTCCTGTCTCCTGCCCAAACCCACCCCTGGGCCTGTGCATCAGAGAGAGGATTTAATTCCTCCGCTCACTCTGATAACAACCAAGAGCCTTTAAGAGGGTGTGTTTTTCCCTCAATGCCAGCCATGGCACCCACTCCTCCCAATCCTTCACTATCCTCCTTAATCAGTGAGCTGAGCCTACTCCAGAATCGGGTAACCGTTTTTACATTAGTCAGCTTCCCCTCCTGATTTATGTAACACTGACTGGTTGCAGTCAGTGTTTTCCTCTCAGGGCTTAACAAGGGGAGGGAGAGGCTCAGATGGAAGGAAAAGAAAAAACTTTTCAGAGAGATACGTCTGTGCGTTGGATGCATCCTGCCCAGCAGGGAACCTCTGCATTTACACTCTCCGTGCACGACCAACAGCAGCCCGGCTTTCTGAACCCCCAAAACCATACAAGTCTGATCCTAGAACATTGCCTGCCCAATATTCAAGCCGACTCCACTTGGGTTCACACATCTGCCTCTGTAGAATCCAGAGCTCTTGACAGCCTGCCCAACTGTCTGAAAGTGACCCACAGAAGTGAAGGCAGAAAAGTGTCCTTTCTGTCAGGTCAGGTCATTTAGATTTGAGTGTCTGAGGTGATCCATAAACTAGCCCTCCTCTGAAGGCACGTGTCAGGAAATCCACCACCACCACCATCACCACCACCACCACCAATCCCAAGCAGCCGCTGGGCTCCGCCGCTGCTCTGGCGCCCTCTAGTGGCCATTCTTTAATAACTCAGAGCCTTTTCTCCTGCCTCCTGACCAAACCCATGGCTGGACTACACTGGGTTTGTGCATCTGACAGCCAATTCCCTCCTACTCTCACTCTGAGAACCACCATGTACCTTACGAGAGGGCGAGGTGTCTCTCTCAACATCCCCCAGCTCACTCCTTCCTCCGTGTTCTACTCTAGTCATTCACCTCCACCTGGAAATTCATCTGCCTGCCTTAATACTCATTTCAATTCTCCGGGGGTAACTGCTAGAAAAGAGTGGCTCGGGGAGGAAAACAAAAAGGAAGTCTGTGGTGAAGTTTCAGAAACAGATTCCAGGGATTAATCAGATTGTTATGATCATTATACAACTACAGATGTGATAAATTCATTTGAGTAAAAAAAAAAAAGAAAAAAAAAGATTCCAGGGATGAGCCACAAACCCCTTCTACACCCTCCAATCAGGTCCACGAGCACTGCATTCCAGATGCCACATCGGACAAAATCCTGGCTCTCAAGAACTTCATGCCCAAGATTCAAACCAAATACTTTTTGATTCATGGCTATTCCATCAGAGAATCCAAAGGCATTAAGACCACGGATAGCTGGTCACATCGACTGGTCTTACCGCTCTGTGAGCAGTAGGAAACAACCCCTAGCCATGAAGGAAGAGCTCTGAACCCACTATCAGGACATGCATCATCCACCAGAGAGTCAGAAGTTGCCCAAAACTCACCTTCCGTCGCTGTGCACATCCTTGGGGTTCCACCAGCACCACTGGCAACCCCAACTCTGAGTGTGGAAGTGCCAACACCAGGCAGCAGATGGGCACAACTGGGCTCCTCGTCCTCTAACGGCCATTGCCCATACCAGCCCTTGAGATCCCAGTCTTCTGCCTCCTGACCCCTCCCAGCTCTGTTTGCACTGCTTTTGAGCACCTGTGAGCCTGATCGGATCCTCTCCTGTCTCTGTCTCGCACGCTTTCTCCCTATCTCAGAAAAATCCAGGGCCTTACGGAGGGTGCTATTTCTCTCTCAGTATCTCCCATATCCCAGCATGCTGCCTATCAGCACTCCTGTGAGCCCATCAGCTGAACACACTCCAGGTCAGGGAACAGGCTTTAGATTCCCCCACACCCCATCCATCATGCTTTGCCAGGCCACATTTTATGTGACTGCCTTTAAGCTAAGATTTTCCCTCAGGGATGCACAAAAGGAGAGAGAGGCTCAGAGGAAAGGAAAACACAGAACTTTTCAGAGACCCCCTTCAAGAGACTGGTCCCTGGAGTGGACCTAGCCTGCCCTCCAAAGGACCTCTGCTTTAGCAGTCTCCACTGACCACCACCAGCTAGGCTCTCCAGAGGCCAAACACCATGCAAGCCTAACTCTGCAAAACCACATGCCCAGGACCCAAGGCAGCTTCCCTGTTTCAGAGTTCCACTTCTCCATCATCCCAAGGCAGTTGGAACCCCAAGGCCTGTCCTTTAATGTGGGCTTTGGGCTAGCTCTGCCAATGCAAATCGACTAATATGTGGGAAGGTGGAACCCTTTCCCTTTTACCACGGGAGCCATTTGGCCTGGAGAGGCAATTGCAGGCTGTAGGAACCCCTTCTTGCTGGACACCCTCTGGGGAATCCTCCATCCCCATCTCCAACCACATTGCTGAGCCTGGAAGTGCCCATACCAAGCAGCTGCTGAGCTTGTGTGGTGCTTTGGCGCCTTCTGGTGGACATTCTCTCTAATGGCAACTCAGAGCCCTGCCTCTTGCCCAAACCCAAGGACTGCCCTGGGCCTGTGCACCAGACAGCATATTTAGTTCTTCCTCTCACTCTACAAGCAGCCAAGAGCTTTAAGATTGCATGTTTTTTCCTCAATGCCAGCCATGGCACAGACTCATCCCAATCTTTCACCATTCTCATTAGTCAGTGAGCTGATCCCATTCTGAAATGGGTCATCGCTTTTAAAGTAATTAGCCTCCCTTCCTAAACCTTTTTTTCATTTATAATAATTTTTATTTTTCCCATTATACCTGGTTTACAGTGTTCTCTCAATAGTCTACTGACCCAGTCACACATACCTATATACATTCTTTTTCTTACATTATCCTGCTCCATCATAAGTGACTAAATATAGTTCCCAGCGCTATACAGCAGGATCTCATTGCTTATCCATTCCGAAGGCAATAGTTTGCATCTATTAACCCCAGATTCCCAGTCCAACCCACACTCTCCCCCTCCCCCTTGGCAACCACAAGTCTGTTCTCCAAGTCCATGAGTTTCTTTTCTGTGGAATGGTTCATTTGTGCCATATATTAGATTCTAGATATGTGATATCATGTGGTATTTGTCTTTCTATTTCTGACTTACTTCACTCAGTATGAGAGTCTCTAGTTCCATCCATATTGCTGCAAATGGCATATTTTGTTCTTTTTACGGCTGAGTAGTATTCCACTGTGTATATATACCACATCTTCTTAATCCATTCATCTGTTAATGGACATTTAGGTTGTTTCCATGTCTTGGCTATTATGAATAGTGCTGCAATGAACATACGGGAGCATGTATTTTTTTCAAGGAAAGTTTTGTCCAGATATATGCCCAAGAGTGGGATTGCTGGGTCATATGGTAGTTCTATGTATAGATTTCTAAGGAACCTCCATATTGTTTTCCATAGTGGTGGTACCAATTTACAGCCAACAGTGCAGGAGGGTTCCCTTTTCTCCATATCCCCTCCAGCATTTGTTATTTGTGGACTTATTAATGATGGCCATTCTGATGGTGTGAGGTTGTACCTCATGGCAGTTTTGATTTGCATTTCTCTAATAATAAGTGATGTTGAGCATTTGTGTGTGTGTGCTTGTTGGCCATCTGTATATCTTCTTTGTGGAAATGTCTATTCAGGTCTTTTGCCTATTTTTCAATTGGGTGTTGGCTTTTTTGCTGTTGAGTTGTATAAGTTGTTTGCATATTTTAGTGATTAAGCCCTGTCTGTTCATCATTTGAAACTATTTTCTCCCATTCTCTAAATTGTCTTTTTTTTTTAATGGTTTCTTTTGCTGTGAAAAGTTTGTCAGTTTCCCTTCCTAATTTCTGTGACCTGGCTTGAGGTCAAATTTTCCCACTCAGGGGTTAATAAGAGGAGGGACAGGCTCAAACGGAAGGAAAAGAAGAAATTTTTCAGAGAGACAAGTCTGTGGGTTGGATGCAACCTGCCCCTCAGGGAACCTCTGCTTTTACACTCGCCATGAACCGCTACCAACAGCCCAGCTTTCCAAACCCCAAACACCATGCAAGTCTTATCCTGGAAAACTGCCTTCCCAATATTCAGCCAACCCCACTTGGGTTCACAGATCTGCCTCGGAAGTCATTTCTGTCAGGTGAGGCCATATAGATTGGAGAGTTTGAGAAGACCCATAAACTAGCCTGCCTCTCAAGGTACTTCCCAGGAAATACACCACCACAACCACCACCACCACCGCCATCACCAAACACCCCTGCCCAATCAACCTGAACCCCGTGTCTGGCCTGGAAAATGCCAATCCCATGCAGATGCTGGGCTCTGCTACTGCGCTGGTGCCCTCCAGTGGCCACTCTCTCTAATGACAACTCAGAGCCCTTGCTCTAGCCTCCTGACCAAACCCATGGCTGGACTACACTCGGTTTGTGTACCTGACAGCCGATTTCCTTACTCCTCTCACTCTAAGAACCACCATGTACCTTATACAAGAGGGTGAGGTGTCTCTCTCAGCATCTCCCAGCTCACTCCTTCCTCCCTGTCCAACTCCATCTGACCATCAGACTTGAAGTCAGGCAACCAGCTGGAAATTCACTTGCCTGCTCTAACACACATTTCAGTTACAGTTCGGTATTCTGGGGGGTAACTGCCAGAAAGCAGTGGCTCAGGGAGGAAAACGAAAAGAAAGTCTGTGGAGAAATCTCAGAGATAGATCCCAGGGATGAGAACAGCCTGGCCAGCCACAAACCCCCTTCTACACCCTCCAATTAGGTCCAGGAGCACTGCGTTCCAGATGGCACAAGGGACTGCGACTCTCGAGACCTGCAAGCCCAAGGTTCAAACCAAATGCTATTGGATTTGGGGCTATTCTACTGGACAGTCCAAAGGCATTCAGACCATGGACAGCTGGTCACATCGACTGGTCTTACCGCTCTGTGAGCAGTATGGAAACAACCCCTAACCATGAAGGAAGAGCTCTGAACCCACTATCAGGACATGCATCATCCACCAGAGAGTCAGAAGTTGCCCAAAACTCACCTTCCGTCGCTGTGCACATCCTTGGGGTTCCACCAGCACCACTGGCAACCCCAACTCTGAGTGTGGAAGTGCCAACACCAGGCAGCAGATGGGCACAACTGGGCTCCTCGTCCTCTAACGGCCATTGCCCATACCAGCCCTTGAGATCCCAGTCTTCTGCCTCCTGACCCCTCCCAGCTCTGTTTGCACTGCTTTTGAGCACCTGTGAGCCTGATCAGATCCTCTCCTGTCTCTGTCTCGCACGCTTTCTCCCTATCTCAGAAAAATCCAGGGCCTTACGGAGGGTGCTATTTCTCTCTCAGTATCTCCCATATCCCAGCATGCTCCCTATCAGCACTCCTGTGAGCCCATCAGCTGAACACACTTCAGGTCAGGGAACAGGCATTACCCCACACCCCATCCATCCTGCATTGCCAGGCCTCATTTTACGTGACTGCCTTTAAGTTAAGATTTTCCCGGACTAGAGTTCCCATTGTGGCGCAGTGGTTAACAAATCCGACTAGGAACCAAGAGGTTGTGGGTTCGATCCCTGCCCTTGCTCAGTGGTTTAACGATCCGGCGTTGCCGTGAGGTGTGGCTCAGATCCCATGTTGCTGTGGCTCTGGCATAGGCTGACAGCTACAGCTCCGATTAGACCCCTAGCCTGGGAACCTCCATATGCCACGGAAGCAGCCCAAGAAATGGCAATAAGACAAAAAAAAAAAAAAAAAAAAAAAAAGATTTTCCCAGACTTCCCATGTGGCTCAAAACAAGGTAAGATTTTCCCCCAGGGATGCACAAAAGGAGGGAGAAGCTCAAAGGAAAGGAAAACACAGAACTTTTCAGAGACCCCCTCAAGAGACTGGTCCCTGGAGTGGACCTAGGCTGCCCTCCAAAGGACCTCTGCTTTAACAGTCTCCACTGACCACC
The DNA here is from genome assembly GCF_054392235.1 of Sus scrofa. Lineage (NCBI taxonomy): Eukaryota > Metazoa > Chordata > Mammalia > Artiodactyla > Suidae > Sus > Sus scrofa. Next base: position 35,893,255 of record NC_139389.1, on the reverse strand, counting down.
ACCAGCTAGGCTCTCCAGAGGCCAAACACCGTGCAAGCCTAACTCTGCAAAACCACATGCCCAGGACCCAAGGCAGCTTCCCTGTTTCAGAGTTCCACTTCTCCATCATCCCAAGGCAGTTGGAACCCCAAGGCCTGTCCTTTAATGTGGGCTTTGGGCTAGCTCTGCCAATGCAAATCGACTAATATGTGGGAAGGTGGAACCCTTTCCCTTTTACCACGGGTGCCATTTGGCCTGGAGAGGCAATTGCAGGCTGTAGGAACCCCTTCTTGCTGGACACCCTCTGGGGAATCCTCCATCCCCATCTCCAACCACATTGCTGAGCCTGGAAGTGCCCATACCAAGCAGCTGCTGAGCTTGTGTGGTGCTTTGGCGCCTTCTGGTGGACATTCTCTCTAATGGCAACTCAGAGCCCTGCCTCTTGCCCAAACCCAAGGACTGCCCTGGGCCTGTACACCAGATAGCGGACTTAGTCCCACCCCTCACTCTAAGAACAACCAAACACCTTTAAGAGGGTATTTTTCCCCCCTCAATGCCAGCAATAGCAGTCACTCTCCCCAATCCGTCACCATTCTCATTAGTCCATGAGCTGCACCAACTCCAAATAGGTTCACCATTTTAAATAAATCATCCTCCATTCCTAATTTATCTGACCTGGTTTCAGGTCAGATTTTTCCTCTCAGGGGATAACAAGAGAAGGGAGAGGCTCAGATGGAAAGAAAAGGAGAAACTTTAGAAAGAAAACAAGTGTGTTGGATGCCGCCTGCCCAGCAGGAGACCTCTGCTTTTACACTATCCATGAACCGCCACCAACAGCCCAGCTTTCCAAACTCCACGCAAGTCTGATCCTAGAACACTGCCTGCCCAATATTCAAGCCGACTCCACTTCTGTTCACTTGTCTGCCTCTGCAGAATCCAGAGGCTGTCTGAGCTCATGACAGCCTGCCCCATTGTCTGGACTTTGGGCTACACAAGCTGCCTGAAAGTGACCCCCAGGTGTGAAGGCAGAAAAGTGTCCTTTCTGTCAGGTGAGATCATTTAGATTGCAGAGTCAGAGGTGACCCATAAACTAGCCCTCCTCACAAGGCACATCCTGGGAAATCTATCACCATCACCACCCCCACTTCCACCCCTCGGCCCAACCAATTCAAACCCCATGTCTGGGCTGGGAAATGCCAATCCCAAGCAGCTGCTGGGCTCTGCTGCTGCTCTGGCGCCCTCTCATGGCCACTCTCTCCAAAAACAACTCGGAGCCCTTCCCCCTGCCTCCTGACCAAACCCATGCCTGGACTGCCCTCCCTTTGTGCACCTGACAGCCGATTTCCCTCCTACTCTCACTCTAAGAGCCACCACGTGCCTTACACGAGAGTGTGCGGTGTCTCTCTCAACCTCTCCCAGTTCACTCCTTTCTCCCTGTACAACTGCACTCTTCTACCTCCATCGGCCAATCTGACTTCAAGTCAGGCAACCAGCTGGAAATTCATCTGTCTGCCTCAATTCACATGACCCAGTTTTGGCTACTTTTCAATCTCCCGGGGGTAACTGCCAGAAAAAAGTGGCTTAGGGAGAAAAAAAAAAAAGGAACTCTGTGGAGAAATTCCAGAGATAGATCCCAGGGATGAGAATAGCCTGGCCAGCCACAAACCCCCTTCTACACCCTCCAATCAGGTCCACGGGCACTGTGTTCCAGATGCCACAAGGACAACAGCCTGACTCTCGAGGACTGCATGCCCAAGTTTCAAACCAGGTATTTTTGGATTCAAGTCTACACCCTTGGTGAATCCAAAGGTATTCAGGCTACGGTTAGCTGGTCCCATTGTCTGGTCTCAGGGCTCCAGGAACAGTATGGAAACAGCCTCTAGACATGAAGGAAGAGCTCTGTTCCCATTGTCAGGATATGCATAGTCGATCCAAGAGTCAGAAGAAGCCCATAACTCACCTTCCATTGCTGGGCTTATCTTTGGGTTTCCACCAGCGCCATTGGCAGCCCTGGCATCTCTGAGTCTGAACTTGCCAACACCAAGAAGAAGATGGGCTCATTGTTGTCTAGCAGCCATTATCCATACCAGCCCTTCAGATCCCATTCTTCTGCCTCCTGACCCCTCCCAGTTCTGTTGGCACTGCTCTTCAGCACCTTTGAGCCTGACTTGGTCCTCTCTTCTTCATCTCTGTCTGTCAGAAAAATAAGGGCAGCCTTAGGGCTCCATTACCAGCTCAAGTGAAAGGAAAATGCAGAACTTTTCAGAGATCCCTCAAGAGATTGGTCTCTGGAATGCACCCAGCCTGCCCACCAAAGGACCTCTGCTTTTACACTCTCCACTGATGAACGCCAGCCCAGCCATCCCGAGGCCAGTTTGGCCTGGAGAGGCAGTTGCATGCTATAGGCAACCTCCGGTGGGACACTCCTGGGGATCCACCATCCCCATCTCCAACCAGGTCTCTGAGCCAATACAAGCTTCTGCAGAGCTTGGATGGCGCATTGGCGCCATCTAGTGGACATTCTCTCTAATGACAACTCAGAGCCCTGCCTCCTGCCCAAACCCATGGGCTGCCGTGGTCCTGTGCACCAGAAAGAGGATTTAATTCCTCCTCTCAATCTGAGAACAACTAAGAGCTTTTAAGAGGGTGTGTTTTTCCCTCAATGCCAGCCATGGCACTCATTCCTCCCAATCCTTCACCATTCTCCTTAGTCAGTGAGCTGAGCCTATTCCGAATCAGGTAACCATTTTTAAAGTAATCAGTCTCCCTTTCTAACTTAAGTGACCTGGCTTTCAGTCAGTGTTTCCTCTCAGGGAGTCAGATTTTTCCTCTCAGGGCTTAATGAGAGGAGGGTGAGGCTCAAATGGAAGAAAAAAAAAAACTTTTCAGAGAGACAAGTCTGTGCGTTGGATGCATCCTGCCCAACTAGGAACCTCTGCTTTTACAGTCTCCATGCAGGACCAACAAAGGCCCAGCTTCTCAAACCCCAAACACCAGACAAGGCCAATCCTGAAACACTCCCTGCCCGATATTCACACAAATTCTTGAACCCGAACTCTTGAGCTGTGGTAAAGTAACCCCGATCAGCTGCTGGGCTCTGCTGGTGCTCTGCCTGCAGCCTACCAGCCATGGTCTCCAATGACGAGTCACAATCCTTCCCCTGCTTCCTGACCAAACCCATGGATGGACCACCCTGTCTTGGTGCACCCAACAGCTGGCGTCCATCCTCCTCCTCTTCTGAGAACTGCCGTGTGCTTGCTTTCCAGAGGGTGGTGTTTCTCTCTCCAAGCCTCCCAGAGCCCTCATCCTCCTTCTCCCCCTTCCTCTCCCACGCTGTCGTTCTATGTCCATCAGCTGATCCCACTTGCAGTCAGGTCTGCCAGCTGGACTTTCATCTGCCTTCCTGCCTTAAGACAGGAGACCCCCATTTCAGCTCATGTTCTTCCCTCGGGGTGAACCACAGAAAGTGCATAGAAAAAGAAAAGGGAGACCTAGGGGAAAATTTCCAAGCCAGACCCCAGTGAGGAGGACAGCCCGGCCAGCCACACCCTCTGCTTCCACACACCCTCCATGCCCGTCCACAAGCTCTGCTTTTTCCCCAACCAAGGCCTGCCTGGAGAAAACTGCATACCCAACCTTCAGGACAAATGCCTTTGCCTTCTGGGTTGTGCCGCGGGAACATCCAAAGGCATTCAAGACCCCAGACAGACTTTCAGAGCATGTGGTCTTTGGGCTTTGGGCTCAGCAGGGATGAGACCCCTATTTGAGAAGGAAGAACTCTGTACCCACCCTCAGGAGAAGTATTTGGGACCCGAGAGTCAGAAGTAACCTGTCACTCACTGTTTACCCGTGGGGCATGTCCCTGGGGGTTCCGCCAGCGCCCATCTCCCACTCCATGTCTGAGGCTGGAAGCACCAACACCAAGCAGCAGATGGGCCACGGCAGTGCTCTTCATCCCCTAGCAGCCCATAGCTCTGCCGACATTTCAAACTCCATCCTTCTGCTTCCTGCTGCCACCTGATTTTGTTTTGCTCGGCCTGTGAGCGCCTGAGTTCCTGCTTTCTTACGTCTCTCTCAGAGTAATTAAGAGCCTTACGGAGGTGGGTTTTTTTTCTGTTTCAAAGCCTCCCACAGCCCTCACACCCCCTATCTGTCAGCACTGCTTGAAGTCAATCACCAGGAAAAACTCCAACTCAGGTGAGCAACTTTCAATGATTCTAACACCACCAAGACTCAGGCAGCCTCTTCGCAGCTCCTTATTTTAGGCCACCTGACTTTAGGTTAAGATTATCCCCTCAGGGGTGCATGAAAAGACCAAGTGATGCTGATAAAAGAAAAATGAGTACGTTTTCAGAGATCCCTTAAGAGACCAGTCACAGAGAGGGGCACAGCCTGCCCAGCAAAGGACCTCTGTTTTTACACTCTCCATTCACAGCCATTAGCCCAGCTCTCCTGAGGCCAAGCTCCAAGTGAGCCCAACTCTGGATAACTGCATGCCGATACTCAAGCCCATGGCTTCCTTGTGGTTTATGAATTCTGCTTCTGGAGAGACCAGAGGCAGTCAGAACCCTGAGGGGCTGTCCAATGGTGGGCACTTTGGGCTGCCTGAGCCCCCAGACACTGACCCAGAGGTGTGAAGTGAGCAACCTATCCCTTTGACATGGTGAGCCAGTGGCGGCCAGGCACCTACCCGTCCTTGCCGGAAATCTGCCGGGGGAGACACCATCCACATCTGGAACCAAATCTGAGCCCAAAAGCGCCAAGCCAACATGGCTAGTGCTTCAGCACCCTCTTGTGGCCATTCTCTCTAATAGCAACGCAGAGCACCCTTCCACCTCCTGAACCAACCTATGGGATGCACTGGGCTTGTGCACCTGATTGCTGATTTCATTCCTCACCTCCCTCTAAGAACAACCAAGTGCCTAACGGGGGTGGGGGTGGGGGTGGGGGTGGGGGGGATTCTGTCTCCTGGTCGGCAGGGCAGTCACTCCCCCCTATACTTCACCACGCCTCTCATCAATGCACCAAGCCCATTCCATGTCCAGTAACCAGCTTGAAATCAATCAACCTCCACTCTTACTTTGTGTGACTTGGCTTGAGGCGAATGAAAGAAGGGAGAGGCCCAGATGGAAGTAAAAAGGCCCTTCTCGAGAACCCTCAAGAGACGGGTCTGTGGGGAAGAGATGCAGCCTGCCCACCGAGTGATTCTGGTCTGCTTTGACACTCTCCCTTCATGACCTCCCATCAGCTTTCCTGATGCCAAAGGTCAGGCGAGTCTGATTCTGGAACACTGCATGCCCAGTATTCAAGCCAAGTAACTCTGGCTTGGGATTTCTGCCTCTGCAGAACCCAAAGGCAGTCATAAAGGTGACTGCCTGGGAGTGTCCGGATATGGTGCTGCAGGAGCTGCCTGAATGTGACCCACAGAGGTGAAGGCAGAACCGTGTGCTTCTATCAGGTGATCTCGTTTTGACCCCAGAGTTGGGGGCAACCTGTAACCTACCCCTGCTCACCAGGCATGGCCTGGGCAACCACCATCACAAATCCCACCTCTGAGCTGGGATAAGCTGACACCAGTCAGCTGCTGGGCTCTGCTGGGTCTCTGCTTGCCCTCTGGAGGCCATGGTCTCTAATGAGGATTCAGAGCCCTTCCTCCTGCTTCCTGACCAAACCCATGGATGGACCACCCTTGCCTGGTGCACCCAACAGCTGGCATCCATCCTACTCTCCCTCTGGGAACCGCCATGTGCTCACTTACAGAGGGTGGTGTTTCTCTCTCCAAGCCTCCCAGGGCTCTTGCCCTCATTCTCCCCCTCCCTCTCCTATAGCATTATTCTAGATCCATCAGCTGATCCCACTTCATCAGGTCCACCAACTGGAAATTCATCTGCCTTCCTGCCTTAAGACAGGAGACCCCATTTCAGCTCATGTTCTTCCCTCGGGGTGAACCACAGGAAGTTCTAGACAGTGTGCATAGAAAAAGAAAAGGGAGACCTAGGGGAAAATTTCCAAGCCAGACCCCAGTGAGGAGGACAGCCCGGCCAGCCACACCCTCTGCTTCCACACACCCTCCATGCCCGTCCACAAGCTCTGCTTTTTCCCCAACCAAGGCCTGCCTGGAGAAAACTGCATACCCAACCTTCAGGACAAATGCCTTTGCCTTCTGGGTTGTGCCGCGGGAACATCCAAAGGCATTCAAGACCCCAGACAGCCTTTCAGAGCATGTGGTCTTTGGGCTTTGGGCTCAGCAGGGATGAGACCTCTATTTGAGAAGGAAGAACTCTGTACCCACCCTCAGGAGAAGTATTTGGGACCCGAGAGTCAGAAGTAACCTGTCACTCACTGTTTACCAGCGGGGCATGTCCCTGGGGGTTCCGCCAGCGCCCATCTCCCACTCCATGTCTGAGGCTGGAAGCACCAACACCAAGCAGCAGATGGGCCACAGCAGTGCTCTTCATCCCCTAGCAGCCCATAGCTCTGCCGACATTTCAAACCCCGTCCTTCTACCTCCCGATGTCACTTGATTTTGTTTTGCACAGCTCACCAACGCCTTTGATCCTGCTTTCATACTTCTCTGTCTCTCAGAAAAATTAAGAGCCTTACGGAGGGGGCAAGCGTTTTCCCTCTCAAAGCCTCCCGCAGCCCTCACTGCTCCCTGTCAGCACTGCTTGAAGTCAATCACCAGGAAAAACTCCAACTCAGGTGAGCGACTTTCAATGATTCTAACACCACCAAGCCTCAGGTGCTCCTTCACAGCCTCTTATTTTAGGCCACCTGGCTTTAGGTTAAGATTAACCCCTCAGGGGTACATGAAAGGACCGAGGGATGCTGATGGGTGTGAAAAGAGGAAGTTTCCAGAGATCCCTTAAGAGACCCGTCATAGGTTTGAAGACAGGTTTGAAGTTCTGTAGTTTGATATATGTGACAAATTCCAACTAAAGAACACCTGAGGCATTTCAGTGTTCTCTTGAGTAGAGTTAAAGGGCAGGATTCAAGTTAGTTATATTTTAGTTATTTTTCATAGTCATTAAATAACATGAATATAACTTGTTTTACTACGCTTTTAAAAACATTGTCATCTCTGAGTTTCCATTGTGCCTCAGTGGGTTAAGAACAGGACATAGTATCCATGAGGATGCAGGTTCAATCCCTGACCTCACACAGTGGGTTAAGCATCTGGTATTGCTGCAAGCTGCAATATACATTGCAAATGCATCTTGGATGCAGCGTTGCTGTGGCTGTGGCCAAGCTAGCAGCTGCAGCTTGCATTCAGCCCGTAGCCCATGAATTTCCACATGCTTTAGGTGAGGCTGTAAAGAGACTAAAGGGGAAAAAAAAAAGCATTTTCTTCTTTAACCTTTTCATGTTGAAATAATTTAGATAAATTTATGTTTTTATTAAACACATCTTAAGGTTTTTTTAAACTCTTAATACTTAAAAATATTTAACTGTAGTTTATTTACAATTTTGTGTTAGTTTCAGGTGTACATCTTCAAATTCTTTTCATTATAGGCTATTATAAAAATATCAAGTAAGTTCCATGTGCTATATGGTGAATCCTTGTTATTAGGAGTATGTAATTGATGACTGTAGCTTTGGCATATAGTCTGAAGTCAGGAAGATTGATTTTTCCACATCTTTTTTTTAATTGAAAGCACAAGCAAGTATGGCTGAGAGGTAGAAAGGATTATCGGGGATAAAGGGAGGTCTTTAGGCTTCTGTCCATTTCCACCATGCAGGTCTCCTGATTAGTGGTATAGTGTGTGGGCTGGAGTGGCAGGGTTACCCCTCCCCACTTAGGTTATGAGACCTCCTGCTCCTCCCAGAGCTCAAGTTGGACAGACTAGGTCTTTTTCTCCTGGAGCCCCAGACCCCTTTCCTCCAGGGACAGGTCACGTGAAGGCTGCCCAGCCAAATGCCCAGGTAACTCACTCCTGGAGGACATTTATATTCCCTCTTTGCTAACAGAAAACACCCTCATCAAAGAGCTACAAACAGACCCCAGTGCCCTGTGGAACTTAGACCTAGGGATGTCAGGACCCACAGCTCCTTTCAGGCCCTGAGGAACCTTGTAGATCCCATGCACCCACCAGGGAAGCCATCCTTCCATCTGTCTCTGTACCTTCCCAGTAATTCCATCCCTGTGTTTGTGTTGCAGGTTCTGGTGTGATGTCTTGAAGGCCATGACCTAGAAGCCTCAGCCTGGGCCTCAGAGGGGCTGGCACTGGTAGTCAGAAGGTTTGCATCTGGACAAGGAACAGGATAGACTCACTACTCATCTATTAGTAAACAAATATAGTGCAAGCTTAGTTTTTTTATTGTGTAGATTTAGGATTAGTTTCTGATATATGTTCTACAATTGGTATGTAAGATTTTTGTATTAAATATTTTTCTATCAATTTGCTTTTTAAATATTTTTCTATAAAATAAATTGCATATGTAGAAAAGCCCCCTAAACTTAGGTAAAACTTAATGATTTGGTATCAGGCAGTTACCTTAGTGTCCACCCCCAAGATCACCCACTCTCCTATCATCCTCATTTGGAGTTGACTTAAGAAGGGGACTATGAATTTAGTACTTTCCATCTGCCCTTATGTCAGTGTGTTTTTAAGGATCCTGTTGTCTGAAATGTGTTAATTCTTTTGATCGTGGGAACATCATCCTTGATCCTTCATGATGACATGAATGTCAGGGTCTTTGACACCCAGTCACTCACCTGATATAAAATCCATGACTCACCATTTCTCTCCTCAGTGTCTCTAACATATTGCTCTTAATTTCTTCTGGGACAGCCTATTCACTCTATACGTGATCAAAATATCATTTTTCTTCCCTTATGTGTTTCTTGCTCTTTTATTCTGGATGCCCAAAGGATTTTTTTCTTTAAAGATCAGTAGTTTTATAATTTGCTCTTAGTCATTGCAAGTCAATGTTCATTTTCTCTTTAATACAAAACTTCAAAGGTTTTTCATATTGAAAAAAATTTGCGCAATATTATTCTCTGTGTATCCTTGCTGTGGTTTTTCTGTTTCAGGTCCCTCAGTCCTTCAAATATCAGATTTCTTATGATTATACTTCACTTTTGACACAATCATTAACAATTAATAATTTCTTTCTTTTTTGTCTTTTTAGTGTCACACATGCAGCATATAGAAGTTCCCAGGCTAGGGGTCAAAGTGGAACTGTAGTTGCCGGCCTGTGCCACAGACACAGTAACACAGCATCCAAGTTGTGTTTGTGACCTACACCAGAGCTCACAGCAATGCCGGATCCTTAACCCAGTGAGCAAGGCCAGGGATTGAGCCTGCATCATCACAGATACTAGTCAGGTTCATTACCCCTGAGCCACGATGGGAACTCCTAGAATTTGTTGATTAATTTCATTCCCAGGAGTGTTTTAAAACAGTGTTTAAACTTACCTCCTTTGGAGTTCCTGTCGTGGAGCAGCGTAATCAAATCTGACTAGGAACCATGAGGTTGCGGGTTTGATCTATGGCCTTGCTCAGCAGGTTAAGGATCTGACATTGCCGTGAGTTGTAGTATAGGTCACAGACGAGGTTCAGATCTCATGTTGCTGTGGCTATTCCCATGTTACTGTGGCTGTGAGGCAGGCCAGCAAAAAAGGAATATTCACTAGTAGCTATTGCATGAGGTGAAATGTAAATTGGATGCATTATTAGGCAATATTGTATGTAATATATCTTAAGAATGGAGTATCCTCAAAAAAAAAAAAAAAAAAAAAGATCCAGCAACTTCATTCCTTGTAATTCTGAAGTAACATAACAGGAATCTGAAGAGATATGTACAGTTCTGTTGACTGTAGTGTTATTTAGAATGGCCAAGATATGGGAGCAACCTGTGTCCACTGATAGATGAATCAAGAAGATGTGGTGTGCACATGCAATGGAGAGGTCTTCAGCCATAAAAGGGAATGGATGACACCTGCCATTTCCTACAACATGGATAGACCTACAAGTTTTAAGCTCATTAAAATGTGTCAGACAGACAAATACTGTTATGTCACTTATATGTGGAATTTTTCTTTATAGGGCCGCACCAGTGGCATATGGAGCTTCCCAGGCTAGAGGTCCAATTGGAGCTATAGCTGCTGGCCTGCATCATAGCCACAGTAACACGGGAACAGCCACAGCAACATGAGATCTGAACCTCGTCTGTGACCTACACTGGAGAACAAATTTTAGAACAAGTTTTCTTTTTTTAATAAGATCATAATGATATGCTGTTGAATAAGGATGAATTCACGTCATTTTAATTTTTTTTTTTTTTGTCTTTTTGCTATTTCTTTGGGCCACTCCCACGGCATGTGGAGGTTCCCAGGCTAGGGGTCCAATTGGAGCTGTAGCCACCGGCCTACGCCAGAGTCACAGCAACGCAGGATCCGAGCCGCGTCTGTGACATACACCACAGCTCACGGCAACGCCAGATCGTTAACCCACTGAGCAAGGGCAGGGACCGAACCCACAACCTCATGGTTCCTAGTCGGATTCGTTAACCACTGCGCCATGACAGGAACTCCCATTTAAAAATTTTTTGATGTTTCTTTACATTCCTATACCTAGAGTTATTATTTTTATAAATGTGAATTATGTAGAGTGATACTGAATAGAACACATATTAAAAATGTAAAACCAATTTTGATAAAATACATTTTGATTGCAAAGCAAATTTGTTACTGGATCAATTGGGAGGATAAAGAATGGAATACAGAATGATGGGAAAAAAAAGAGATAAGGTACATGAGAGAGTGCATGAATGTGCAGATTTATCTGCAAAGGCCAAGAGAAACATTTATTTGTCCAAAGATAAATAGTTCAAATGCTATAGAATTTGGTGAAAAGAGTATTTTTTCCATTCCAAAAATCTAAGACTTAAACCAAACTTTAACAAATCTAGAAATTTGTGTTCAGACTCTGACCCTGTTTGTTTTTTATTAAGGAATAAATATTAATATTAATAATTCCCGGCATATTTGATGTCAGTAAATGTTTATTGGCTCAGATATAACAAACTTCTTGCAACTAGTTGCATTGTCACTTTGCTTCTTAGAAAACTTAATTAGATCCATTCAAAAATGTCCATTTTGAATAAAGCCACCCCTATTAGTCAGGGTTCCAGAGAAACAGAGGCTGTGTGTGTGTGTGTGTGTGTGTGTGTGTGTGGTATGTGTGGAGAGAGAGAAAGAGAGATTTAAGGAACTGTCTCACTTAGTTGTGGGGAGGGGCAAGTCTAAAATCTGCAGGACAGGACAGCAGGCTGGAGACTCACTGAAGACTTAACATTGCACATTCGAGTCCAGAGACAGTCTGGAGAATGAATTCCTTCTCGCTCAGGGAACTTCCATCTTTTCTCTTACAGCCTTCAAGAGGTAAAGGCCCACCAGCCTTGTGCAGGGTAACAGCTTTACTCAAAGTCTACTGATTTAAATGTTAACCTCAGGATTTCCCATTGTGCCTCAGTGGTAATGAACCCAACTAGTATCCACGAGGATGCTGGTCCAATCCCTGGCCTCACTCAGTGGGTTAAAGACCGGGTGTTGCTCTGAGCTGCGGTGTAGATCACAGACATGGCTAGGATCTGATGTTGCTGTGGCTGTGGCATAAGCTGGCAGCTGCATCTCCAATTGAACCCTTAGCCTGGAAATTTCCATATGCTGCAGGTGTGACCCTAAAGAAACATACAAAAAGTTAATCTCCTCTAAAAATACTTTCCCAGCAATGCCACACTCCTATTTGACCCAAACAAGACATCATAGCCTAATCAGGATGACACATAAATAAACCATCACACAAACATGACTTGGAGAACTAAATCTCCCACACTAATTTTTTCCACCCTGACAAATTTCGGTGTTTATCTTAAGTGTCATGTGGCCAAAAACATATTCTTGTTCAATGATTAGACCGGCTTGATAAGCTTTTAATGATTCCTGACTTCATTTTCCCAACTGGAGCCAAACCAGAGATTAGACAATTGTAATAAGGATAAATGTGTGGGTTTACCAATTGCCTTTTCATTTTATTTTGCTAGGCACTAATAAGGACCAGGTGGCCAAAGTGTTCTCAACCAGGTGATTTTTGCCTCCACCCCCATCCCTGGGGACATTCTCAAGACATTGTTAGTTGTTGGAACCTGGGGCTGCTATTTACATCTAGTGGGTAGAGGCCAGGGATGCTGCTAAACATCTTATGATGCACAGGACAGGCCTCCACAACAAAGAATCTCTGGCCATACATGTCAATAGTGCCAACACCGAGAAACCCCAATAAAGACTAATTTAATTAACTTTCCTGAATGATATTATTTTCACTTCCAAGAGTTTAGCCACAACATCCTTCATTATTTTAGTTACGTGTGTATCTCTTTATCAAAGTGCATGATTTTAACCTGTGCTCATTTAAGGGTTATTTTGAACTTCAACAAATTTTGATCTTTTGCCAGGTTCCTTCTAACCCAGAGTAAATTTTTCTGTATCTAATATTTGGAGCAACAGGAAAGTTAAGAAGCAGAAGACAGGCACATGCTTATGATCAGAACCCTCAGGCCATTGCCTCGTGCTTCATCACATCCGTGGCTTAAGCCACTTTCCTATTTGAATCCAACACTCTGCTTTCTCTGTACCTCACCTGTGCAGCTCAACGTGGCTGAGGAAACAACCAGAGTTGATCAGTTCACCTTTAAAGTGATGATTGCCCATCTCAGGAGGGTGGCCACACTGTCTTTTCCTGGATCATATTAGCTCTCCCATCCTCCTAGATGATCCATTCATTCTCGATTGCATTTCAAGTCTTGGTCTTCGATGGAGATGTTTCCTACTTCACTGCAAAAAGTAATCAGAAGAGAATTTTCCTAAGTTCTCACCATTACACCATCTACCTGCATTTATACACAAATACTGTAATTCCTCCCCTGATATCATTGATACTCTCCAGGATTCCCATGTTCACTAGACTCTTTTCTGTTTTCTTTTTCTTCCATACAACCTGACTTACTTTAAGTCTATTTTATATAGGGTTGATGTATGTAGCTACTTCCTGCCGTAGATAAAATTTTCTCAGACTCATGCAGCTGGGAAGTAGAAAATTAGTACTTGAATTGAGGTTTGCCTGACTACAGGAGGTGGGTGTTAATAAGCACTAAACTACATTACCTGCTTTATAACTGTAACTTCATATGTCGCTATAGACTCTCTGAGTACCCTCATCAGTGTGCCAGTATAGTGCATACTTAGAGTTTATCAGTTGGTGATGTATATGGCAAGTGTTAGGGAAGGGTAAACTACCAAGATGGACTCAAGTATGGGTAGGTAACATGAATGAAACAAAAACTGATCTCTATTTAATTTTTTTTTATGGCCACTCATGAGGCATATGGAAGTTTGTGGGGCAGAGATTGGACCCAAGCCTCCTGACCTGAGCCTCTGTAATCAGATTGTTAACCCACTGTACCACAGTGGGAACTCCCTCCAATTTTATTTAAAATACTTCAGAGCCATGAAGATGGTGAAATGCTTCTAAGTTATCTTATAAATACCATAAAAGAAATACTAAAACTTTGTAACAATCCAGAATATATGTAAATGAATAATATAAATTCATATAATCCTATTAGTTCAGAGGCAACAACCTAAACAAAGACTCAGAAACAAGGATGAAAAACAAGCTTTGACCTTGGGAAGCATGTGTTAGAAAACCAACTCACCTGGTTTCACCCCACAACACAGAAAGAAATTTACTGATTCATGTAACCAAATGTCTGGAAATGAATAGTATGACTGGATCTGGATGTTCAAATGGTATTATCAGAACTCTTTTTTCTCTCTTCCGCTTCTTGTCTCTTCATTTCTTTTGCGTTCCTCTGTGCATCTCTCACAACTGCAGGGAAGGTGCTGGCAGCCCCAGGTTTAGGATGCCCTGAAGGGTCATGATGCCCTAGGAACGTTACCAGAGTTTGTATATTAAATGACAGGAACGTTTAATCGAGTGACGGGTTGTTCTTGAGCCATCAGTGTGGCCTGGGGTAATGGAGTGATCAGATTGCCCAGGACTGGGTCATGAGCCTCTGGAGGGGGGAATCATAGGGCCAAGTCCTTCTGAACAAACTCCAAGTAGGAAAGAGTTTTATAAGCAGAAGAGGAGTAGGGGTTGCAAGGAATTAGTGCAAGGACTGACAACAAACCTGTGTCACTGCAGGGAGACAGAAAATAGGTAGAGCTAGAAAAGAGGCTTCTTTGCAGCTCTGTGGCTTCCTGTTATAGACATGAACTATATAACAGGAGATGATAATGGTTGTCTCCTTCCTGCTGTTGCTATGATGATTAAATTAGTCAATGAATTTAAGTCAGCAGTAGGTGGAACTTAGCATTCACTCAACAAATGTTACTAAGTCTTATTATTATAAGGACTCAGAGTGGGGGCTTAATCAGGACCAGAGATTTGAAATCAGTGCAGCTCCTTCTCATTTTCCTTAAAGCAAAATACAGAGTTTTAATTTCATAGGGATGGACAGAGATAACTCCCTTGATTCTGTGCATCCCTTGGCACAGGGTCGTTCTCCTCTCACTCCTTATCCTACTTTTCCCCTCGAGCTTTGTTACTTTATATAAGAAATTGAATCACAGGTTACGCATTAAAGAGTTTCAGAGAACTGAAATCTCACTCTCAAGAACAGTGCTGTCCAGTACACCTTCCCACCTTGATGAAGGTGTTCCATTTGTGCTACAGAATGGCGTCCATACTGGGCAGTGCAGTTCTAAAGCAGGGGTCATCCCCTGGCCTGCTTTTATACGGCTGAGAGCTAAAAGTGATTTTTACATATATAAAGGGCTCTAATAAAAAAAGAATATGCAGCAGGGACAATATGTGGCCTGCATAGCCTAAAATATTTAGTTTGATCTTTTATGGAACCAGTGTGCCAACCCATTCTAGAGTATGTTTTAGACAATAAAGCAATTTTACTAAAAATCAGTGAAAAGATAACAAGAAAACATATGTATATATGGGTATTAAGAAATATATTCCAAATTTATGTCATCAACCCAGACTTTTCTCCTAAACTCCAGACTTGAGATATCCAGTTTTAACTGGCATCTCCACTTGTTCATGTGATAAGCATCTCAAACTATATTTGTCCATGACAGACTTCCTGCTTTTCCTTTCCAGATATGCTCTAACCAGAGCTTATTTGTATCTGATTCAGCTAGTGATATGTCTATCTAACAGTTCAGTCCAAAGAGTGGGGTCATTGCTCTTCCTTCTGAAACCCATAACCAGTGTCTCAGAAAATCTTGATTCTGCCTTCACGATACGTTAGAATTTCTTGCTACCACCATATTCTTGCTACCACTTATTTTGCTACCACTAATTTCCCTGTAGTCTTTTTTTTTTTTTTTTTTGGCGTTTCTAGGGCCACACTCACTTGTGCGGCATTTGGAGGTTCCTAGGCTAGAGGTCTAATCAGAGCTGTAGCCGCTGGCCTACACCAGAGCCACAGCAACGCGGGATCCGAGCCGAGTCTGTGACCTACTGTTCTTAACATAACAGCCAGGAAGACCCTTCAAACGTAACTCAGATCACATCTCGCCTCAGCTCAGCATTCTTCATGGCTTGATGTTGCCTTCAAAATGAAAGTCTGTCCTTACAGTGCCTGCGAGCTTATAAATGATGTGGCCTCATTACCTCCCCAGCCTCCTCTCCCACACTTGGACCTTTGTTCATTCTTCTTCAGTTATTCTGGCATCTGTGATACTTCTTAACATGCCAGCACACTTCTAACACAGAGATTTTGTACTGGCTATAGCCTTTGCTGGAAAATCTATCCATGGATATATTTGCTCAAATATATATATATATATATATATATATATATATATATACACATATATATATTTGACCTCACTTCTTTAAGGCCTTTTCTCAAATACCACTTTCCTGATGGATCACACCCTGACCACCCTCTTTTTTGCACTAATTCCTTTGGTTAGCATTCCCAATTCACCTTAACTACTCTCCTTTTCTTTTTCCTATAGTAATTCTCACCTTCTAAATTCTTCTATTTTTAATTGACTTTACTACTCTCTCTGTAATGTGAGCACCACAAAAAGATGGGTCTTTCTCTGTTGAATTCAGAAAGCACCTGCAACAGTGCTGATCACATAGTAGCAACTCAGTAAGTATTTGTGGAATGACTTGAGGGAACAAGATCAACTTAACCTCGATTCCAAAACCACACAATTCCAGAATGGAAACGTACATTCCAGTTTCATAGGAAGAGAGATGTAAAAATCATAAACAAAATATTAGCAAATTAAAATCAGTAATATATAACAGAAGAATACATTTTGACCAAGTTGTTTCTAGGGAAGGAATGCAAGGCTTAACATTGTATGCTTATGGTAACTCACATCATTTACAGGTCAGAGGAAAAAAAATTATGATCATATTAACTTGAGAAAAAAGCATTTGATAAGATATAGTATTTCATTCACGATTACAATTTACAGCAAACTACAAGTAGAAGGGAAGATTATCTTTTCAAAAAGCTTTGAGACATATGATACCCAATGTTTACCATAGAAACCTTTTTCTGTGAGCTCAGGAATAAGAATTAGGTGCCCACTATCATTATTTAAGCCAGATCCTTGCCAGGACAATTAGTCAGGAAAAAAAGAAATAAACTGTATACAGATTAGAGAGCAAGAAATGAATATTTTTCATCAGAAGTTGTAATTGTGAATGCAGAAAATTCAAAAGAACCCACAGGCAATATAGTATTAGAATTAATAAAATTTTTGTAAATGTCTAGAAAAATTCTTTATCTTACCTAATTGCCTTACCTAGCTCCTTACCTAATTACCTAGTTGACGTTCTAGTACAATGGTGAATGGAAGTGGCAAGAGCTCACATCCTTGTTTGGTCCTGATTTTAGAAATACTTCATACTTTTGCCATTAAGTATGATTATTAGCTGTAGGCTTTCATAGATGCTCTTTATCAGGTTGAAGAAGTTTCATTCTGTTTTGCATTTGTTGAGTATTTTTAATGTGCAGGTTATCTTAAATGCTTTTTCTGCATCTGTTGAACCAAACTTGCATTACTGGGATGAATCCCACTTCGTCATTGTATACAATCCTTTTTCTATATTTCCAGATTTAGTTCACTAATATTTTGGTGATGATTTTTATATCTATATTCATAAGGAATATTAGATTCATTTGTATCATTTTTAGATTCCATTTATAAGTGAAATGGCAAATACATAAAGAAACAGACTCACAGACATAAAAAACAAACTCATGGTTACCAAAAGGGAAAGGTACTGGGGAGTGGGGGATAAATTAGGAGAATGGAATTAACACATACAATCTACTCTACATAAAATAGATAGGCAACGGGTATTTACTGTGTAACACGAGCAACTATATTGATTCAATATCACGGCATAACCTGTAATGAAAAATAATCTGGGAGTTCCCATCGTGGCTCAGTGGAAACCAATCTGACCAGCATCCATGAGGATTCAGGTTCAATCCCTGGCCTTGCTCAGTGGGTTAAAGATCCAACATTGTCGTGAGCTGTGTAGGTAACAGATGCGGCTTGGATCCTGCATTGCTCTGGTGTAAGCCAGCAGGTACAGCTCCAATTTGACCCCTAGCATGGGAACCTCCATATGCCACCAGTGTGGTCCTAAAAAAAAAAAAAAAAAAAAATTGAAATACTGTGTCTCTCTCCACACACACACACACACACACACACACACACACAATCAGAACAATTCTGCTACACAACTGAAAGTTAACATAACATTTTAATCAATTGTACTTCAATAAAAATATTTAAGATATTCAGAGTTCCTGTCGTGGCGCAGTGGTTAACGAATCCGACTAGGTTGCGGGTTCCATCCCTGGCCTTGCTCAGTGGGTTAACGATCTGGCGTTGCCGTGAGCTGTGCTGTATGTCGCAGACGCGGCTCGGATCCCACGTTGCTGTGGCTCTGGTGTAGGCCGGTGGCTACAGCTCCTATTCGACCCCTAGCCTGGGAACCTCCATATGCCGCTGGAGCGGCCCAAGAAATAGCAAAAAGAAAAAAAAAAAAAATTTAAGATATTCATGTTCTTTTTATTGAAAATGGTTTCAGGATTTTACATATTTTATGTTGGCTACTGCTTTCTGACCTTCGTTGTGTTAAGAAAGTACTCTATTTCTCAATTTTTGAAAATCTGAAATCAGCAGGTGACATGAAATTTCAAGTCATTCATTAAAATAGATATATAGGCTTTTGCCTTTGATATGCAAATGTGATGATTATGTAACTTCCTAATAAAGCTTGGTCTTGATATCTTTTTTTAAAATGCCATTGGATATTTACTAAAATTTTGTTAGTATTTTCTTTTTACTACTAATTTCACAAGCAAAACTGATTTGTAGCTTTTTGTGTGTATATCTATGTGTTGCAGTGTGTGGGTTGGCATGTGTATGTATACGCTATCTCTGTTGAGCTTTGGTTTCAGAGTTATCTTTTTAATATAAACGGAAACACTTTTTATCTTTTTAACCTCTACATAAGGTTTATACAGAACTGTACTTACCTGCTTCAAGTCATTCTCCAAATGGACACTTTTTATAAATGCATGACATTTGTAACTATCACTGTTTTACTATAATAGTGATTTTTAAAAAATTCTTAAACTACTGTCTCCATTTTATAAGTTGATAAAATGTTTAAAACTTTATTCAAAAATTTCTAGCTTTATTCATGACAAAAATTAAAACCTCATTGTAATAATATCTACATAAATAATACTTTAAGATCTATTAGTTCTTAAAACAAGCTTGAATTTATAATGGCTTCAAAATTATTTATCTAGGAGTTCCCGTCGTGGCGCAGTGGTTAACGAATCCGACTAGGAACCATGAGGTTGCGGGTTCGGTCCCTGCCCTTGCTCAGTGGGTTAACGATCTGGCGTTGCCGTGAGCTGTGGTGTAGGTCGCAGATGCGGCTCGGATCCTGCGTTGCTGTGACTCTGGCGCAGGCCGGTGGCTACAGCTCCGATTGGACCCCTAGCCTGGGAACCTCCATGTGTCGTGGGAGTGGCCCAAGAAATAGCAACAACAACAACAACAAAAGACAAAAAAAAAAAAATTATTTATCTAGAAATTTTAGAGCTGTAACCATTGACATGGATGTGAGTAAATGGATAATTCCCTACTTTAGAACACACGGCACTATTCATTTCCAACACAACAGTGTCAATGGCATTATTGAACAAGTATAGCTATAATAAAAAAGTGTCTCAACATGACCCATTTATACTTATGGTCCTTTTCCCAAGCAGATTTGCATTCATCACAATTACAGACATGAAGTCTGTCTATTATTAACTCCATTTTTACCTCGATCAAAAATTACCACTCATTCTATTTCTGGTATAGATTACTCCCAGACCTGCTGGAATAGAAGCCAAGCCACTGCTTCCAATGATATAAACCCCTTTTTCTGCACTTTCTCCTTATACTTCCAATATATTAGCTCCAGAAAAGAAAAGATTCAGGACAAAAGAACTTAATCACAGCTATACAGAGACATCTAGACCAGTAATGCATGATTTAACCTTTAAAGACAAAGAAGCAAGTAAACTTTGAAAATGCTAGCCAGTGTGGCTCTGTAGCAAAATGCTGTCACAATATTAGTCATTTATTCAGCAAATATAACAATCAAGATATCCAGGTGGTATGGGACATACATTTATCTGGCTTAATTCATTTTTAGAATGACTTTTAAATGCAAATAGCATGAAAAATTTATATAGAAAAATAAAAGGAAAGCAAAAAACTACTTCAACTCACATTTTGAGAAAAATACCATTACAGAATGTATCTGTGCATATATATACATAAGTAGAATGATAGAATGGTAGGAAAAGAGAGGATGCAGTTTTAGATTTACAGAAAATTTGAGAATAGAGAGTTCCCAGGTAGCCCCCACCCAGTTTTCCTCTTACAATTTCTACCTAACATTTGTTATAATTAACTAAAGTCCATATCCTACCACTTCATGGTACTACTAAGTCTATAATTACTTCTACAGCAGGAGGGAACTACATAAATCAACATTCCATTTTCAAAAGACTCGAAATAAATGAGGTTGTAGGGGAAACATTTTCAAGAAAACTGAAGCTAAGACATTTGAGCTTTCATGAAATTCCATCTCTAAACTCTAAAGAGGAGTCATCCACTTGTAAAATATGTCTGTAAAATAGCACTAAATATTTTTCACCTTAACAGAAAGTTGCATTGTTCATTTTGTTCTTTCTTTTTTCATTTTACACACCTGAGGTTCTCCACAGATGTCAATACAGCTAGTTCCATTTCTGATATATGCTGTTACTAAAGGTTCTCCATAAAATTGTTACTAGGGGAATAAAGAAAACCAACATTTGGTTCTTACTTAGTAAGCTTAAATGAAAGAACACTAATGAGTTTTGGAAGTACAGCCTTGGTTTTTAAGGAATCCCATATTTTAAAAGGAGCCTAAAGAGAAAATGAGAAAATAATGCAACTGCAATATATCACTCTCAAAGAGTGAATAAAGGCATGAAGGAATTAAAGCACAATGTGGGCTGACATCTACCCAACAACAAATGAGAAGTTTTATAAGCATGATTCATTTGAGTTGAACTCTAAGGAAAATTAGGGATTTGCAGAAAAAGAAACATCCAGATAAAGGAAAAAAGTCTACCTAAAAGTATAAAAAAGGGGTGGTTGTGGTCAGGACACCTAAAGCAGCAGGTAGTTGAGAGGGAAGTGGTAAGAAATGATTCTGGAAAAAACACCTGGGCCAAATCGGGAATGACTCTGATGGTCATGCTATCAAGATTGAACTTGATCTTTTCTGCATGATTAGGCCTTCCTGGAGGATTTTCCACAGAACAGCGGTGGAAGATTGCAGCACAGACATATCACTGGGCCTTTGGCAGTGGAAAACAAAAACTCCTGGCAGGTAAGAAGAAGGACAAAACAAAGGAAGGTGAAGGATATACTGCAGATGAGATGTACTTAGAAGTCAGAAATTATCCGACTTCCTGAGTAGCTGGACATGGGGACCAACAACTGGTGGTACTGTCAGCCAAGACAAAAAACAGGGCGAGGAAAGGTTTGGAGGAGATAAGTTTTAGATATTCTGAGCCTACACGATTTTGAATCTCCCAAATTATTTATTGTTCAAACTCAAAGAATTAAAAATTTTATTATCTAGTAGCTAATACATTGGGGTCAGTCCCATTTCAAAGGAAGCATGAGGAATTTTCCCCTTTGTGACCATAGGCTAAGGAGAAGCACAAACTCCTCTGCTTCTCTCATTCCTCAAAGCGAGAGATGGAGAAGAGAGATCCTCTTTCTAGCTTTCAAGAAACAGATTAAATGACACTTCAGAGAAGAGACAGTATTGCTTTTTAAGTAGGTCAAAAAAGCTCCTCTCTGCCTAACTCTACCACCTCACCTCCACAGCCCACTCCCCTTTCTTTTCTTTTTCTTTTGTCCTTGCAAAAGAAATGTAATGCAGGAGTTCCCGTCGTGGCGCAGTGGTTAACGAATCCGACTAGGAACCATGAGGTTGAGGGTTCGATCCCTGGCCTTGCTCAGTGGGTCAAGGTTCCGGCGTTGCCATGAGCTGTGGCTCTGGTGTAGGCTGGCAGCTGTAGCTCCGATTCGACCCCTAGCCCAGGAACCTCCATATGCCACAGGAGTGGCCCAAGAAATGGCAAAAAGACAATAAATAAATAAATAAATAAATAAATAAATAAATAAAATATCCTCTTAAAAAAAAAAAAAAGAAATGTAATGCAGAAGCTTGATATGGGATCACAGTTCCCAGACCAGGGATTGAACATGGGCCACAGTGGTGAAAACACCAATCCTAACCACTAGACCACCAGGAAACTCCCAACTCAACCTCCTTAAGAACAGAGGACTGAGGAAGTTAAGAACAGAGAACTGAGGAAGTGTGTTCAAGTTCTAGTTCTTCCTCTGCCATTAAATAACCATGTAAACTTACAGACCCACTTAACTTCTGAGGCAACGTGGCCCAATGGAACAAGCAAGGGCTTTCAAGGCAGTAAGACCCAAATTCATATCCTACATCCATCATCTACTAGCTATATGAATTTATTTACAAATAACTTACATGGACTACATTTTAAACAAACATGAAATAGAAACAGAGTGAAATTCAAACAACTACAAATCAAAGCTCTTTCTTTTCTGTACCAAATGGATCATTTTAGGCAAGCTTAACACCTATCCATTTGAAATTCATTTAGTGATTTCCTTGGCCTCCTGGTGATTTTACCCCCAAATATCTGAAATTAGAATCAGCTGTGTTAACAATCACCTTGCTATCACTTGGTAACAATCAAAAAAAACCTTTCTGCTTTCATTTAAAGAAATTATCAATGGTTTTCTAGATGCTTGGTTTTGAAATGTTTCGCCAAGTGAGATGGTTTCATCAGATCAATAAATGTCACCAACATTCACCCTGTTACACTGACCACAGGGTCTCTTTCACATCCAGTCCAATGACAGTAGCTACAGGTTCTCCTTTCAAAATATCTGAACTCACCCACTTCTCACCACCAAAAATTCCTACCCTGTGCTTGGTTTGCTTGGACCATTCCACTCGTTTCCCTATAGTATCTATTTTTCCTCTAAGAATGCAAAGAACTTCAAAGCCATAAATCAAATCACACCATTTTTTTCAACCAGTCAATGAATCTGTCATATTTAGAAGAAAATCCAAACCCTGATCTTGACCTTTCCAACCTTAAGACCAACCTCCTGGGTACCTCTGCAATTTAACTTCCACCTCCCTGTCCTCCTCACACCCAACCATCCTGGCCTCTCTCAGTCTTGCCAACTACATTCTCATCCCAGAACCTCTGTATCTATTCTTCCCTGGAACACCCTTCTCCTCAAAGACACACATGGTTTGCTCCCTCATTTTATTTAGGTCTATTTGCAAATTCAGTTCCTCACAGGACCTTCCTGACCATCCATCTAATAGAGGCTGATGTTCCAATCTCTTTTTTACATTTTTTTTTTCTTCTTACAGCCACATGGAAGTTCCCAGGCTAGGGGTGAATTGGACTTGCAGCTGTAACCTAGGCCACAGCTTGTGGCAATGCCAGATCATTGGCCCACTTAGTGGGGCCAGGGATGGATCCCACATCTTCAGAGGCAGTGTCAGGTCCTTAACCTGCTGAGCTACAATGAGAACTCCTAATGTATCTCATTATCTCCATTCTCTGTTCTATTTTTCTTCAAAGCACTTGTCACTTACATACTCTTATAACCTTATTTCTCTGCCTCCCCACTGGACTGTAAGTTCCATGGGGGATTTTCTGTTTCATTCATCTGGTGGTCCTAGACTAGTGCAGTGTACCTATAATAAATATTCAATAAATATTTATTGAATACATGAATCATCTTTTAATTTTTATGTTTGTTCATATATTTGTTCATATATTTTAACATATATTTGTACAGCAACACAAAATGTAACTTTAAAACAAAAGTATATCAGAGGTACATGCTTAGTTTTACTTGAGGGGCACACAGTGAAAAAAAAAAGTTTAGCAATGATAGCTGTAACCAGTAAATAAGCCAGCACACATTCTTTGTCACAGACTGCCACTCTGTCTCAGAAGAACTTGGTCATATATATTTGCTCCTCCTAAGAAGTAAAAACTGGAGTTCCCGTCGTGGCACAGTGGTTAACGAATCCGACTAGGAACCATGAGGTTGCGGGTTCGATCCCTGCCCTTGCTCAGTGGGTTAACGATCCGGCGTTGCCGTGAGCTGTGGTGTAGGTTGCAGACACGGCTCGGATCCCGCGTTGCTGTGGCTCTGGCGTAGGCCGGTGGCTACAGCTCCGATTGGACCCCTAGCCTGGGAACCTCCATATGCCGCGGGAGCGGCCCAAGAAATAGCAACAATAACAACAACAACAACAAAAAGACAAAAGACAAAAAAAAGAAAAAAAAAAGAAGTAAAAACTTCCCCTATGGTGTTAAGTTCCTGAAACAACTCTTCTATCCCCTGCCTTTATGTTTCTCTAGATTCTGCTAGAAATGCATAGACTGCATATTCTGATACAAAGAAAGGCTGACAACTTACTGTTCCTACACCACTGAGGACAACTGTTCCCTGTTTAGACATTTCATCAAGTGAGACTGGGTAAGTGACCTTATTATTCCAGACTTTATTATATCAGGCCTATTATTCCAACTGCAGATGACACTGCTGGTCTTACTAAATAATAAATCCTTTTAAGTGAATCCTAATACAGTATTAATCTTCCAGACCTTTTTATAGCCATTAGTGATGGCAAATTTACTAGTATATTAAAAGCTAATTCTCCCTCTTAAACAAAAGACAAACGGTATTAACAATGTATGAAAAAAAATAGTTAAAGAGATACTAAAATTACTACTAACCTTTAAAAAAAAAAAAAAACCCTAACATAAGGAACATGTACATGATAAACTGTAAAATGTCCATTGTGCAACTGCTCAGATACTGAGGAGGTAACTGCCCTGACTTCCTCTCCAAGAAGAATTCTATTCTAAAAGTAGATTCTCATCAACTATTAAACAATTACATACATAGAATTATTTGATAGAGGGGGATTTGTCCACATTAACACAAAGAAAAAAGAGGAATTAGGTGAAAAGCACAGTCTAGGGAAGAACACTGGGGTTCATAATAAGGAGATAATTGGAAAAAACGAGTCAATAGATTAAGGCAGGTTTCATGGGTCAAGGTGTATTGGGGCAATAATCTGATTTCTGCACTACATGTAGTCTTATTGAATAGGAAAAAGAAATGCAAGAACATATTTTAAAACTGAAAATCTCTCTTCTGGAAAAGGGAAAAAGAAAAAAAAAAGCTTTTTGG
This sequence comes from Sus scrofa, assembly GCF_054392235.1. NCBI lineage: Eukaryota > Metazoa > Chordata > Mammalia > Artiodactyla > Suidae > Sus > Sus scrofa. The sequence continues at coordinate 35,868,312 of NC_139389.1, read as the reverse complement.
TCAAGATTCTGTATTTCATAAAGGCAATGGGATGAGTTGTAGGAGAGTCTAGGCTACAAGGTATCTTCTGTACAACCAAATAGGTTCCAATTCCCACCATAAACAGGACTCTGGATGGAATTCTAAGGAAGTGAGACGAAGGTTGAAAAACAGAGTATGTCCAGAACAAAGTATGTCGGACAGGTGCTATTTGTGTGAGGGGACAATGGGTGGAAAATTAACAGCCAAGTCTAGAGGCCACTCTGATTCCTAAATCAGATGTCTCCTCCCTCCCTCCTCCCCTAGGATCAGGAGTTAAGAGTCTCTCTGTGCAAGTGTCTCTCTCTTCCTCACATCTCTCTCTGCAGCACTTAGACTAGGACCTGGCATAAACAAAGACCACTCCATTAAAAACATGGTGAATTTTGAAAGAGTAAGTAAATGCCCAAACCTAAACGCACATTTTTTTTTTTTTTTTTGAAGAGTGGGACTGCTAGAGAATGCTCACAAGCAAAAGATAAATTAAAAGCCACAGCAATGTTATTGGTGAAACTCTTTAGTCTTTTTCTCCCATCTCCAAAACACAAGGCAAAGGGAGAGTACAAACAATCCTGAGGAAACCAGTGCTCTACTTTTGTATCCACTGAAATCGCAAGAGAAAGAGGTACCCCCTCTCCCCGCCCCGCTTTAGAAGGGGATTGGGCAGAGAAAGAGAATTGAAGTTCCTGATACTTTCCCCCAGAGGGGATCCTCCAGCCAAAGGAGGAATTCAAACGTGGGTATTTTTTTCTCCCTTTTTCAGTTTAGGGAATGAAACGAAGTCCGGACAAGATCTGAACAATCACTCTCTTCCTCCGGGCCTGGAGCAGGGCTTGGGGAGCCCGACGACGAACTCAGGGAAGAGAAACGCTCATTCCAGGAGGCTGGAACCCTCAGCCCTGAGAAGGGGACTCAGGGGGGAGAGTGGCTGTGGCGGCGGGCGGAGCCCCGGGGTTCCTGAGCCCCAAGCAGAGCGCCCTCTTTATTCTGCTTCAGGGCAGCCTCTCCAGAAACCTGCTGCAGCTTCCTCAGGGCCCAGGGCAGGGGGGGTGCTCCGCTATGGGGACATCTGTTCTCGGGCCACCTCCTCTTCAGTCACCAACGGACTGATGAAGCTCGGGCTGGGCCGAGTCCACGGGGCCAGCGCCTCGGGCAACGACCCCACTAACGGTCACTGCAACGGTCACTGCAACCGTCCCCGCGCGGAGGACGCTTGTCCCCCAGAGCCCCGCCCCCTCTGCGCCTACTCCCAGGGGGTCTTCCAGGAGCTGCCGCCCGCGCCACGGGCACTGGCAGTTGATCAGAGCCCAGAGCTCGGGCCCAGCGGAAGCACATCCAGCTTTGTCGTTGCTCTGGCGTAGCTCTGTCGGCCCCTGGTGTCTACTCTTCTCATGAAGGATGCAGGGAAGGAGCCCATTACTCCTTTCGCAGGAGAAGAGTTCAGCAGCACCTTTCTGATGGCTGAGAGAGCACTGCTCACTCTGACAACCCTTTTTATTATTTTCGAGGCACGTTGTCCAAGGGTGTCTGCAGAGCTGCGTGGAGGTGGAAGGCGGGCCCAGGGTCTGGGGTCTCCACACATTTTTGCCTCAGCCCTCCCACGACCCCACTCTGCCCCGCCCTCTGCCTCAGCCCTGCACCCCCCCCAACCTGGGTGCCCTCATCTGGACCCCCTTCATGATGAGGGGATGCAGCTAATGGTGAAGCTCCTCAGGGAAGGAACTCCCAGACCTGTGCTGCCTTTGAGCTGCCAGGGAAGGTGAATGGTGGTTCAGGACGTCCTCAAAATGCAGAAGATAGCAAAGTTTCTTCAGCAGTGGTCATTCATATAGTCAGACTTTTTAGTATCAATAAATGATTAAATACATAATTAAATGGGGAAAGAGTCAAATCCCCAAGTACAAAGGCATTCCAAAGCACCAGGGCAAGAACAAGGGGGTCTTACTTGGCCTCGGGTACAAAATATATTTGATTATATCTGAAAAATGCAGTAATCAAATACTTTTCTAAACATAAAAATAAATAGAAAAGTCCATGATGAACAAAATATGAAATATTTAAATATACATAGGACCAGTGTTTAAGATTTTTATTTGGCCTCAGACTCCAATATGATTAGGAACAATATTGATACTCATGCAGGGACCGAAAGTTACCTGATGACACAAACATCACCAGTTTGACCCTGACTCAGACTGCCTTTCTCCTGCCTGCCTTCATGTTTTTCAAAACGTACTCATTGAGAGCCTACTATGTGCCAGATTCTGCCCTAGGCACTAAAGATATAGTGGTATGAAAAGGGGGGGGGGGGAGTGAAGTCCTCTTCCCTTATGAAATTCACATTCTAGTAAGGAAGACATATAATTGTTAGATGTTAGAGAATGTAAGCTAGATGGTGATGAGAATAATAGAGCCCAGAAGAGAGATGTGAAGATGGATGGGGTTGTGTGTGAAATGTTTCTATCTCATATAAAAAAAAGATAAGCTTGCCTTGCAGGTAGATGGGACATTTTCCTCTGACATCACTGGCAGGTCCTTCAACAGGACTTTGGGTGGAGCTGGGAGGAGGCAGCAAATGTTAGCACATCGGGTGGCTCATCAGGACCTACTCAAGTAGTCTGGCTTGATGTGGATGTGGGCTGGGAGAGTATGGATGTAGGAGGTTAATAAATATTGACTGAGCTCCACTTGGGCCAATACCTTTGGTGGATGATGAAGACAAAAGAAAGGAGCAGCAAGAAATAAAAACAGAGCCGTGGGCTTTCTAGGTATGGGGAACCTAGTCGATGTGTTTCATAGTCAGTCTGCAAAAGAATAAACACCAAAATCATGCTCTGAGAGGAAACGAGAGTGAGCCCTGGTGTCTCTAATCCAGCTGTGCAGGAGGCTGCAACAGGGTGATGAGCACCTGGCTAACAACCAAGTTTCATTCAGAGTCTTATTTGCATCTGTCCCTTCCGTATGTGTGTGTGTGCTTACAGGATCTTAGCATTTCTAAGGCTGATAGTACTGTTACCCAAGACAATACAATATCTCCCTGACCCTTCCCAGCTTTTGGTCACATGCTAAACAAGGACCCCAGCACCACAGACGTTGCCCTGCATGGTCCTACATGGAGCCTCACACTTCTGAGACTCTGGGAACTGACCAGCAGCATGCTGGCTTCCCGGTGTGTTTCACACTCATGACCCTGCCCAAGGCAGCTGCTCAATGCACCTATAGCTGCCCTGGCTTCGGTGACCACCGAGCCACCTTATAGGGCTGGGTGGCATCTGCAGACCCCAGTGCTTCCAGGCATGGACACTGAGCCAGGACCCTCTTGACCCAGGGCTGATGTCCCTATGCCTGTGGGATACGCAGAGGTTATCGGTCTAGAACATCCACATTGGGACCTTGCCTGGGTTCACATTTTGCTTTTTCCACTTAGGAGGTCAAGAGCTTGGGCTGTATATCTCTACACCATCTCCTTGGGATGGGAGAGAATTTTAAACAAAACTTTGGTAACAGCTACATGCTGTGGGAAGAATAAATGAATGGCCAGATAGAGAGCAAGGGTGATGAGAACTTTTGCTTGTAGGATGTACTGTGCTGCCTAACTGGGAATTAGGTCCTGAGGAAACACATGCATTCGCACTTGCAGAGTCACAGTCGCACCAATAGGGTCGCACATGGACAAGCCACTAATGCTCCTAAGTGCAAACCTTCGGCATCTAAATGACTTTCTTTCTTCCAGGGACTAAGTAGCATGGGCATCTCAATTTTCGGGGAAATTAGTTTCTTTCACTCCATCCCCACCCCTCATTCCCCGCAGAAACTCAGACTCAGGGTATCTCTCCACCAAAGCAGCAAGAAAGCCCACCTTTGGCATCACCTAGACTTCTCCTTGGCAGAGGAGGGCTTTCAGGATACATGATATGGCTAATGTTTTCTGTCTCACCCACCTGCGACTAGAGAAAATACAACACTGTGCAGACTCACAGATATAGAGATGAACTAGGGGTTACCATTGGAGGCAGGGAGGGTCATAAGTGGGGTCTGGGACAAAAGGGTACAAACTACTATGTATAAAAGAAATAAGCAACAGGATATATTGTACAGCACCTAGAACATTACCATTATTTTCAAACAACATTTACTGCAGTATAATCTGGAAAGATGGAGAACCACTATGCTGTGCACCTTAAACTAATATAATAGTGTAAGTCCACTATGATTCAATAAAAAATTAAACCCTGTGGGGATCACTGCATCCTGTGCGGTACAGGCACAGACTATTCATCTTCCTGGTGACCTTAAGAAACTGAGAAACCAGATTGGACACTGTGGCTGAATAAATAGAACAGAACAAAACAAAAGTGAAGATACCTGTGGAAAGGGCTCCAGCTATTCATGGAAGATCTGTCAAATTCATCTTGACTGGCAAAAACAAAATTTTCAAGTAGGAAAATATTGTGCCATGGAAAATGCTTCCTACTGTACAGTTTGTAACTCAAGCTCTTATTTCTCAAATGTCCTTTGAATCAGGTATCTATTGGTAATAGACTGGGTCAATATTTCCACAAACAAGGAATTTGTATATATCTATAATGTACATTGCCACATTTTCACTTCTTTTTTTTTTTTTTTTTTTTTTAGTTTTTCTGCCTTTTCTAGGGCTGCTCCCTGCAGCATATGGAGGTTCCCAGGCTAGGGGGTGAATCCAAGCTGTAGCCGATGGCCTACTGCCAGAGCCACAGCAACTCGGGATCCGAGCCGCATCTGCAACCTACACTACAGCTCACAGCAACGCCGGATCCTTAACCCACTGAGCAAGGGCAGGGACAGAACCCGCAACCTCATGGTTCCTAGTCTTTGGATTCGTTAACCACTGCGCCACGACAGGAACTCCGATGAAGCCACTTTTAAATCTCAGACAAAGGCGAGCTTAGCTTGGGGATGCACTGTACCTCTTCCTCTACCTCTTCAATGGCTACAGCTACCTACTCTACTCTGTCACTGGGCAGGTCCTCCACCATGCCAAGGGGGGAGCGAGGGGGACACACAGTAACTGTCAGGATATTGGTGCTGCTGCTCAGGAAAGCCTTACCTGATTAGACGTGGTGTGGGCAGTGTGTGGATGGGGATGGTTAATAAGTATAAACTGAAATGTCGTCAGGCATCAGATTTGGTGCATTGAAAGAAAGCAAAGGTGAAAAAATTTTTAATATTTTTAAATGCCTTTGGTTTTCTAGCTATGAGGGACTTAATGTGAAATAGTCTGAAAAAAAGTAAATACTAAAATGCATGCTGTGTGCTGTGTTTCAATGACAGTGTCCTAAGAATCCTCCTGCCTGTTTGAAGTTTGTCTAAACTTCTACTATCTTCTTGACACATTCTAAGATTTCTTTTTCCCCTGGATTCACAGTTTCTGCTATTGCATTTTTCACCCAGTTTAGAAGATTAAAAATGAACTGTACTAGGAGACTGGACTTAATCCTAGTCAAATAATATTAATATATTTATTCACTAATCAAATATCATAAAGAAAATCAAATACAGAAGATTTAAGGATACTAAAATGCTACCACTGAAAAACAGCCACTGTCACTTGTGTGACATTTTCCTCCCAGGCTTCCTTTTCTGTACAGTGTGCTGCTGTCCACTGAGTCAGTGGCTGTCCACTCTCCCATGAGCCATCCCAACAGTGGGACCATTCATTACAGACAGGAAGCAAGAGTGAGCCCTGATGTCTCTAATGCAGCTGTTCAGGAGACAAGCAACAGGGTGACAGGCACCTGCCTACCAACCAATGTTCATTTAGAGTCTTATGTACCTCTGCCCCTTCAGTGTGTGCGCTTACAGGATTCTAGCATTTCTTAGACTGATGGGAACATCATCCAGCACAACAAAATACCTCCCTGAGCCTTATCTGCTTTTATCCATATGCTGAGCAGTGACCCAACACTGACAGATGTTGACCTGCACTGTCGTCCCACATGAGGCCCCACACTCTGAGAATCTGGGAGCTGACCAGGAGCACCCTGGCTTCCTGGTGTGTTTCACACTCATGACTATGAGATGCGTGGTGTCTGGAACTTCTGGAGACTCTGTAGAGCTTCCAGGCATGTCCACGGAACAGGGACCCCCGTGACCCAGAACTGATGATCAGGTGGCTCAGGGATCAGGGCAGGTCAGTGGTCCGGAGCATCCACACTGGAAACATGCCTGGTTCTTCTTCTGACTTTTCCATGTAGGAGGTCAAGAGTTTGGGCCATTTATCTCTGCACCATCTCCATCTAGGAGAAGGAATTTTAACCAAAACTTCGGTAACAGCAGGTGAGGGGAGAATGAGTGAATGTACAGTTAGCCTGCAGTCCTGTTGAGATTTTCTAAATTAGAAAGTTGACAGGTATGTTGTGCTAAGGCAGAAATATCTCCCCCCAAAACACACCCACTCATACTGATTCACAATCACACCAACAGGCTCTCACATGAAAACAGACACACCCCAATTTTCATAGACACAAACCCAAACCATACAAATATTCTCCTTTCTTCCAGGTACCCTAGAATCTGAGATGTCTCTTTAGTGAGAAATCAGTTTCTCTCACTACATCCTTCACCCTCATTCCCAGGGGGAAACCAGAATCAGGGTGTCTCTGCAACCAAAGGAGCAGGAAAGCCCCAACTTCCTCACCACCTAGGTTTCCCCTCAGCAGAGGAGCGTTCCAGAATATGTACAGTTTTCATAGTCTGTCCCATCCACCTGCAATTAGAGAAAAAACCATGAGTGTCATAGCAGTCTCTGTACTGTGGGCACCGGTATTCCTGCTATTGGTGACCTTAGGAAACCAGATTAAAATGACAGACTCCAGCTTTTCATGGAAGATCTTCCAAGTCCATCTTGATTTTTTTAAAAAATTCATTCTTCTGCAAAAAAAAAAAAATTCTTCTATACACTTGGTAACTGATGATGTCAGTTTTGCAAATGTGCCTTGGAAGAATTCATTTATTGGTAATAAAATTTTCCTCAACCTTCCCCCAACAAAGTAATTTGCAAATATCATCTATAATGTTATTTGATTTTCATTTCTGAAGTATATAGATAAAAAAATGAAGCAACTTTAATCTCAGATAAAGAAAGGTGAACTTACCTTAGGAGTAGATCGGGCCTCCGCCTCTGCCTTCTCACTGAGCCAGTACATCCTCAGCTAGAGCTAGGGGGACACACAGTAACTGTCAGGACTGTGGTGGTGCTGCTCGGGAGTTACTCAGGAAGCCTGACCTGACTGGACATGCGGGGGGGGGGTGCGGGCGGTGAAGGGATATGGGTGGTTAAGAATTATGTGCTGATATTCACAATGGCCAGGACATGGAAACAACCCAAATGTCCATCAACAGATGATTGGATTCAGAAGATGTGGTATATATACACAATGGAATACTACTCAGCCATAAAAAAGAATGACATAATGCCATTTGCCGCAACATGGATGGAACTAGAGAATCTCATCCTGAGTGAAATGAGCCAGAAAGACAAAGACAAATACCATATGATATCACTTATAACTGGAATCTAATATCCAGCACAAATGAAAATCTCCTCAGAAAAGAAAATCATGGACTTGGAGAAGAGACTTCTGGCTGCCTGATGGGAGGGGGAGGGAGTGGGAGGGATCGGGAGCTTGGGCTTATCAGACACAACTTAGAATAGATTTACAAGGAGATCCTGCTGAATAGCATTGAGAACTTTGTCTAGATACTCATGTTGCAACAGAAAAAAGGGTGGGGGAAAAAATGTAATTGTAATGTATACATGTAAGGATAACCTGACCCCCTTGCTGTACAGTGGGAAAATTAAAAAAAATTATATATAAAAAAAAGAATTATGTGCTGAGCTACTGTTGGCCCACCCTCCTTGGTGTTTTGAAGGAAGGCAAAGGAGGGGAAATTGAAAGACTTGAGAAAGAGAGCCTTTGGCTTTCTAGCTAAGGGGAAACCTCATCAATTCCATACAGTCCTTTTGAAAAATGGCCAACACCAAAGTGCAGGCTCTGTTTCCATGAGAGAGTCTCATGAATGCTCCTGCCCATTTTAAAGTCCAGCCAAATTCCCACATCTTCTGAAATGTTACAAGATAATTTCAGCTTCCATACATTCCCACATGCTGCTACTGTGTTCATTATCCGCTCTCCTGGCTGTTTCATTTTCTTGTACACATAATAACTATCTTTGGAATTATCTGTAAATATTAAATTCAGGGGGAGTATATCCCTTCACAATGCTATGTATATTTCACTACTGTCTATAACAAAATCTTTTTCCTCACATCTAGTATAACCTCTCTATCCATTCAGAAATAACACCAGCTTCGGCCCTGCTGCCAGTTCTTAGTAATCTCTACTTTCCAACTTTTACAGTCTGCCTGTTCTAGTTCACCTCATATATGTAGAAGTATATAATGTTTCTTTTTCTGTGACAGTTTGGTTTCACTACTGGTGAGATATTTTTTTTATTTTGGACCATCCATGTTCTAACATAATTAAATTTTTAATTTCTTTCTGGTAGAATAATATTCCATTGTGGGCATGTATTGCATTTTATTTACACATTCATCATTTGTTGAAATTTGGGATTGGTTTCATCATATGACTGTTAGGAATAATGCTGCTATGAACAGGGGTGTGCAAGTTTATGTATGGTAATATCCTGGTGACATAACATTTTGCACTTGTCCAAACTCATCTGATGTCACAGCACTAAAAATGAATCTTAATGTAAACTGGGAACTTTTAATCAATTAAAAATGTATGAATATTCTGTAGCTAATTGTAACAGATGTTCCACATTAATTTTTAGAGGTTGTTAATGGTGGAAATAGGAGGAACAGGTTATGGAAGTTCATTATCTGTTGGACTTTTATGTTAATATGATCTTGTTCTAAATAAGGTCTAATAATTTTTTCCAAATCCAGAAATGTGGTTTCAACTCATGAATATCCTACTTGAAAGTCCCAGTTTCTTTCCTTGTAAAAAATCTCGGTATTTAAACTGCTAATATTTGGTTTCAGATGTTGATATCTGCATTCAGAAGAGTGGAGCTATATTTCCCTATTATTTAATGTCTGTTAAGTTGTGGCATCAAGGTTCTTCCGCTTCAAGGAAGAGAGTAGTAGGTTTCCACTGTCTATTTTATGGCAGAGTGTGTTTAATTTGACATTACACACTGTAATTTTTTCCAATATTAGGAAAATATTTTAGGAATGTAGCTAAGAAGTAGTATTAAAAATATCTAAAGTAATACAAAAGGGTGTATAATAGATTTATACCTCTGAGACAAATTAGAGTGGTAGCAATGAATATAAAGAATAAGATAATATTTTTAGTTAAAATTAACCACCCATTTGATGGAATATCCTTTAGAAGATCAGTATCAACACACCTCCAGAACCATAATTAAGATTCCCCATTTTCCACCTATCACCCAATTTGAACCTCTCAGATCACAGAGTGGCAGATAGAACGGAAGGCTAGACCTAGTACATCATCACATTTACCAAGCCAGCCACAACAGAACTTTCATGGTGAAGGCAAATCTTCCAACTTTGGGGCCACCTGTTCTTTCTAGATAAGTGTGAGTCTCAACAGAAAGGTACAGCAGTTCAGACTCAACATTCTATTTCAAAAATTGAATCCCAGAACCAGATATTATTAATCACTGGTTAAGAAGTTAGATATGTGAGAGAAAAAAGACCTATTTTCCAAATATACTTGATATTTGAAATTACAGAGGAAGGACAGAATATGAGAAGGAATTTTACTTGGGAAATGGGCATTCCAGCTCATGGAAAAGGTATATTATCCTTTTCCCTGATACCCACATTACCTGAGTTCAGATGAAGAGGGTGGGAAATAGGGGCTGTAACCCATATCTTCCAGTGGAAAGCATGGAAATTTAGAGCAACTTCTCAAGAGTCACAACTTAGATGAGTAATGGATGTCAGACAGGAAATTATTTAGTTCCTTGAGGTCAGAGATCCCTGAACCACTGAGACCTGCTCAGGGCTGAGATCATGCCCTGGACACTTGCTTGAATCTAGAGCTTCCCTCATACTCTATCTCAATTCCTGCTGCCCCAAACTTTCCTTGGGAGAACCTGGAGAAAATATCTGAGCCAGGGGAGTGGCCTAAATACTTAACCCACATTTTCCCTATATATTCCAATCCACAATCAAAAATAGAACGTTTTGACCAAAACCAGCCCCTCTGTAGGACTAGGGAATTTCCAACTTAGGGCCATTCTGCTCAAGTCCCTACATTGTCGGCTGTCTCACATTACCATTTCACAAGGACCAGTTGACCATATAAAGTGACAAGCGATCTGTCTGCCTCCCAAATTTGGTTCATAGAGCAAAACATTCTCAACCAAATTCACATGAAGGGTCTACCAAGAATCAGCTTTCCTGTAGCTGACCACAACTGGATGAGCAGTTAATGTGGATTCACTTGGGACTTGGCCATCTGGGTTAGTGACTGGGTGGTTAGCAAATTAAATCTGTGACTGTAAATGTCTCACTGACTTTTAATCTGTGCACCTGTTTGAGCAACAAGGATTGAGTCCTGGATGACAATGAGCAGGAGTTCAAGACTTCTGTCACCAAAACACAGTCTGTACTCTGGAAAATCCTCATCTTTGTATACAACCTCTCATGGGCAGAGACAGTCCCCTAACCTCTTTTTTTTTTTTTTCCCCACTGTACAGCAAGGGGGTCAGGTTATCCTTACATGTATACATTACAATTATATTTTTCCCCCACCCTTTCTTCTGTTGTCCTAACCTCTTAAGAGAGAAATCCTCCAGACCCCCAGCTTGAAGATACCACCCCAGATCTGAGTATCACTAGAGAGTCCCTCCTTACTTTCATTGCCAAATGTTAACCCCACTAAACTGTTGGCACTGTCACTTCTCATCAAGCTCCCAGCTAGCATCCAAACAGCCAGTGATCTTGTCTTTGTCAATACATTGGAAATCCCACCTGAAAAATCCCAGTTTCTTTTATTTGTTAAAATATCTCTGCATTTGGACTACTAGTATTTTGTTTCAGATGTTGATATATACATTGAGAAGAGTGGAGATAAAATTTCCCCTTTTTTAATATCTATGTTAGGGGTTACATAAATGTCCTCCTATTTGGATGAAAGCAGCATAGTATGTTTTCGTCATCTGTGTTCTTGGAGAATGTGTTTAAAATTGGTATTAGACATGAGGATTTTTCAAATTTATGAAAATTCTTGAGGCCTTCAGTTTCCCAGTAGTATTAAAAAAAAACCTTTAAAATTCAATAAGGCTGTATAAGAGATTTATACATCTGTAAGCAGATTAGATTGGTGGCAATGAATATAAAGAATAAGATAATATTTTTAGTCAAAATTAACCACCCATTTGATGGAAGAGCCTTTACAAATTATCAACATACCTCAAGAACCACAATTCATATTTCCCATTTTCAAACACTTGAGGGTTGAAGGTGAGATCTTCTCACCTGTCATCATGTCACCAAAAATGAACCTCTCAGCTCACAGACTGGCAGTTGGAATGGAAGGCTAGATGTATATTACCACATGATCATGGAAAACAGTCATCACAGATCAGAGTAAAGACAACTCTGCACACTGTGGGCCCACCTGATCTGTCTAGATTAGTGTGTGTCTCTATGGACAGGTTTGGCAATTCAGAGTCAACAATTTATTTCAAAAATTGAATTCCAGAACCACATATGATTACTCTCTGGTGAAGAAAATTAGATAACGTGAGAGAAAAATACCTAATTTCCAAGTGTAATTGACACTGAAAATTACAGTGAGGAAGGACAAAATATGAGAAGGTGTTTACATGGGAAGGAGATTTTAGAGCTCATGGAGAATGTCAATTATAATCTTCCCTGATCCCCACTTCATCCCAGTTCAGGTGAAGAGGGTGCAAAACAGGGCTGTAAACCATATCTTCCAGTGGAAATCATGGGAAATTAGAGTAACCTCTCAAGGGTCATGACAATGATGAATAAGTGGTTTGGGTTTCCCTGATTTCAGAAATCCCTTAAACACTGCGACCTGCTCAGAGATGTAATCATGTCCTGGACTTCTGGTTGAATCAAGGACTCCCCCCATGCTCTCTCTCTCAAATCCACCTTCCCCAAGTTTTCCTTGGGATAACCTGGAGAAAATATCTGAGCCAGGAGAGCAGTCCAAATTATTATCCAAAATTTTGCCCCTATGTTAAAAACTCAAATCCAAAATAAAAGCTTCATCCAAAAAAAACCCCTTTGTAGGACTAGAGAAATCCAACGTGGGCCATCTTCCCCAAAGACACCTGTCTCACATTACCCCTTCATGACAACCAGTTGACCAACACAAGTGAACAGTGATATGTTTTGCTCCCAAATGTGGCTTTTAGATCAAAATATTTTCAAACAAATTCACATGAGGCCTCTACCAAGATCAAACAAATTCACATGAGGCCTCTACCAAGAATCAGTTTTCCTGCAGCTGACCACATTTGGAAGGGCAATTAATGTAGATTCACTGGGGAGGTTGCCTTTTGGGCAAGTGGTTGGGTGGTTTAATACGAAGTCTGTGACTCTCTGTCTCACTGACTTTTGATCTGAGCACCTGTTTGAGCAACCTGAGCAAGACCTGACTGACAATGGGCAGGAGTTCAAATCTTCTGTCACCAAAACAGTCTGTACTCTGGAAAATCCTCATCCTTCTCTAGACCCTGTAGTGGCAGGGATGGTATCCCCCACCTTCTTACAAAGCCCCCCTCTAGACCCTCAGCTGAAGACCACACCCCCAAGTCTTTCTGAGGATTACCAAAGAGACCTTACTTTAATTTGCTCCCAAATGTTCACCCCACTAACCTGCTAGCACTGTCCCTTCTCACCACACTCCAAACTAAAACACCAATAATCAATGAGCTTGTCCTCATCAACCCATGGAAATCCCACCTAAAAAATACCTGCTTCTTTCTTTGTTAAAATATCTCGCAATTGCATAGTAATATTTGGTTTCAGATATGGATACGTACATTGAGAATTTTGGAGCTGTAATTTCCCCTTTTATATTGTCTATGGCAGGGATGACATCCAGGTCCTCATTCTTAGATGAAGGCAGAGTAGTATGTAGTATGTTTTCTGTGTCTGTGTTCTGGGAGAATGTGTTTAAATTTGGCATTAGACATGAGTCTTTTTGCAAATTTAGGGAAATAATAGAGGCAGTCAGCTTAACAGTAGTATTAAAAATACTTTAATTATAAAACAAGGCTCTATGAGAGATTTATATTTCTATAGACAGATTATAGACAGGTGCCAATGAATATAAGGAATAAGATAATATTTTTAGTCAAAATTAACCACCCATTTGATGGAACAGCCTTTAGAAGAGCTGTATCAAAATACCTCCAAAACAACAATTGAAATTCCCCACTTTTATTTTATTTATTTTTTGTCTTTTTGCTATTTCTTGGGCCACTCCCACGGCATATGGAGGTTCCCAGGCTAGGGGTCTAATCGGAGCCATAGCCAACAGCCTACTCCAGAGCCACAGCAACGCGGGATCCGAGCCCCGTCTGCAACCCATACCACAGCTCACAGCAACGTGGGATCGTTAACCCACTGAGCAAGGGCGGGGACCGAACCTGCAACCTCATGGTTCCTAGTAGGATTCGTTAACCACTGCGCCACTACGGGAACTCCGAGATTTCCCACTTTTAAAGTGTGGACTATGAAGAAGAGAGCTTCTCAGCTGTCACCAAATTTGAACACCTCAACTCACAGATTGGCAGCTGGAAAGGAAGGCCAGATGCGCATCATCACATTGTCATGGAAACCAGTCATCATAGAGCTTTGAGAGTGAAAGCAATTCTGCCCACTCTGGGTCCACCTGTTCTGTCCCGATTAGTATGTTTCTACGGACAGTTATTTCAGTTTGGTGTCAACCTTTTATTTCAAAAATTGACTCCAAAAACCACATATGATTACTATCTGGTTAGGAAAATTAGATATGTGAGAGGAAAAGTGCCACTTTCAAAATAAACCTGATAATAAAAATTACAGAGGAAGGAAGGACCAAATATGAGACGGCCTTGACCTGGGAAGGGGGCTTTTACAGCTCAGAGAGAATGGGTATTATCATTTTCCCCGATCCCCACATTATCTACTTTCAGAAGAAGAGTGTGCAAACAGGGGCTGCAACCCTTATCTTCCAGTGGAGAGCATGGAAATTTAGAGCAGCTTCTCAAGAGTCACAACAATGATGAGTAATGGATCTGGGAGAGGAATTTAGTTAGTCCCTTGAGGTCAGAGGTCCCTGAAACACTGAGACCAGCTCAGGGCTGAGATTATGCCCAGGACTCTTGTTGAATCAAGAACTCACCTCACTCTCACTCTCAAATCCTGCCGCACCAAGGTTTCCTGGGAACACCTGGAGAAAATACCTAAACCAGGAGAGTTTTCCAAAATCTTATTCCACATTTTGCCTCTATGTTCCAATCCCCAATCCAAAACACAACCCTCTGTTCAAAAAGAGCCCCTCTGTAGGCCTAGGTAAAGTCCTATTCAGGACATTCTCCCCATAGTTTTAACATTGTGAGCTGTCTCACATTATCATTTCAAGATGACCAGTTGACCACCTCAGGTGACCAGTGGTCTCTCTGGCTCCCAAATTTGTCTAATATGTCAAAACATTTTCAACCAAATTCACATAAGGGGTCTGGCCAAGAATCAGCTTTCCCATATCTGACCATACCTGGATGAGCAGTTACTGTGGATAGAATGGGGAGATGGCCATCTAGGCAAGTTCCTGGGTCATTTTGTAAATTACCTCTGTGACTCTCCATGTCTCACTGTGTTTTGAACTGAGCACTTTGTGGGCAACCCTGACCAGTGCCTTGCTGACAATGTGCAGGAGTTCAAGTTTTCCGACACCAAAACCCAGTCTGTACTCAGGAAATTCCTCATTCTTCTGTAGACACTATAGTGGCAGGAACAGCATTCCCTATCCACTTAGAGGGACAGTCCCCCTCCAGACACTCAGCTGGAAGACCCCACACCAAGTCTCTGAATATCATCAAACAGACTCTCCTTCCATTCATTCCCAAGTGTTCACCCCTCTAGCATTTTGGCATTGCCCCCTCTCAAAACACACCCAGCTAAGTACCCAAATAGAAGTGAGATTGTCCTCATCAACCCATGGAAATCCCACTTAAAAAAAACCACTTTATTTCTTGGTTGAAATTTTTTTGCCTTTGGATTACTAATATTTGGCTTCAGATACTTATATGTACACTCATAACAGAGGTGATGCGATTTCCCCTTTTATAATGTCTTTTCCAGGGGTGACATCAAGGTTGCCCAGGTTTAATGAAGGCAGAATAATATGTTTTCAGTATCTGTGTTCTGGGAGAATGTGTTTAAAACTGGCATTAGACACAGGCTTTTTTTTTTTTTTCAAATTTAGGAAAACTACTGAGGCAGTCAGCTTAACGGTAGTATTAAAAAATACCTTAATAATACAAGATTGCATAATAGATCTAAACCACTGCAGACGGAGTGGTGGCAATGGATATAAAGGATAAGATAATATTTTTAGTCAAAATTAACCACCCATTTGATGGAAGAGCCTTTACAAATTATCAACATACCTCAAGAACCACAATTCATATTTCCCATTTTCAAACACTTGAGGGTTGAAGGTGAGATCTTCTCACCTGTCATCATGTCACCAAAAATGAACCTCTCAGCTCACAGACTGGCAGTTGGAATGGAAGGCTAGATGTATATTACCACATGATCATGGAAAACAGTCATCACAGATCAGAGTAAAGACAACTCTGCACACTGTGGGCCCACCTGATCTGTCTAGATTAGTGTGTGTCTCTATGGACAGGTTTGGCAATTCAGAGTCAACAATTTATTTCAAAAATTGAATTCCAGAACCACATATGATTACTCTCTGGTGAAGAAAATTAGATAACGTGAGAGAAAAATACCTAATTTCCAAGTGTAATTGACACTGAAAATTACAGTGAGGAAGGACAAAATATGAGAAGGTGTTTACATGGGAAGGAGATTTTAGAGCTCATGGAGAATGTCAATTATAATCTTCCCTGATCCCCACTTCATCCCAGTTCAGGTGAAGAGGGTGCAAAACAGGGCTGTAAACCATATCTTCCAGTGGAAATCATGGGAAATTAGAGTAACCTCTCAAGGGTCATGACAATGATGAATAAGTGGTTTGGGTTTCCCTGATTTCAGAAATCCCTTAAACACTGCGACCTGCTCAGAGATGTAATCATGTCCTGGACTTCTGGTTGAATCAAGGACTCCCCCCATGCTCTCTCTCTCAAATCCACCTTCCCCAAGTTTTCCTTGGGATAACCTGGAGAAAATATCTGAGCCAGGAGAGCAGTCCAAATTATTATCCAAAATTTTGCCCCTATGTTAAAAACTCAAATCCAAAATAAAAGCTTCATCCAAAAAAAACCCCTTTGTAGGACTAGAGAAATCCAACGTGGGCCATCTTCCCCAAAGACACCTGTCTCACATTACCCCTTCATGACAACCAGTTGACCAACACAAGTGAACAGTGATATGTTTTGCTCCCAAATGTGGCTTTTAGATCAAAATATTTTCAAACAAATTCACATGAGGCCTCTACCAAGATCAAACAAATTCACATGAGGCCTCTACCAAGAATCAGTTTTCCTGCAGCTGACCACATTTGGAAGGGCAATTAATGTAGATTCACTGGGGAGGTTGCCTTTTGGGCAAGTGGTTGGGTGGTTTAATACGAAGTCTGTGACTCTCTGTCTCACTGACTTTTGATCTGAGCACCTGTTTGAGCAACCTGAGCAAGACCTGACTGACAATGGGCAGGAGTTCAAATCTTCTGTCACCAAAACAGTCTGTACTCTGGAAAATCCTCATCCTTCTCTAGACCCTGTAGTGGCAGGGATGGTATCCCCCACCTTCTTACAAAGCCCCCCTCTAGACCCTCAGCTGAAGACCACACCCCCAAGTCTTTCTGAGGATTACCAAAGAGACCTTACTTTAATTTGCTCCCAAATGTTCACCCCACTAACCTGCTAGCACTGTCCCTTCTCACCACACTCCAAACTAAAACACCAATAATCAATGAGCTTGTCCTCATCAACCCATGGAAATCCCACCTAAAAAATACCTGCTTCTTTCTTTGTTAAAATATCTCGCAATTGCATAGTAATATTTGGTTTCAGATATGGATACGTACATTGAGAATTTTGGAGCTGTAATTTCCCCTTTTATATTGTCTATGGCAGGGATGACATCCAGGTCCTCATTCTTAGATGAAGGCAGAGTAGTATGTAGTATGTTTTCTGTGTCTGTGTTCTGGGAGAATGTGTTTAAATTTGGCATTAGACATGAGTCTTTTTGCAAATTTAGGGAAATAATAGAGGCAGTCAGCTTAACAGTAGTATTAAAAATACTTTAATTATAAAACAAGGCTCTATGAGAGATTTATATTTCTATAGACAGATTATAGACAGGTGCCAATGAATATAAGGAATAAGATAATATTTTTAGTCAAAATTAACCACCCATTTGATGGAACAGCCTTTAGAAGAGCTGTATCAAAATACCTCCAAAACAACAATTGAAATTCCCCACTTTTATTTTATTTATTTTTTGTCTTTTTGCTATTTCTTGGGCCACTCCCACGGCATATGGAGGTTCCCAGGCTAGGGGTCTAATCGGAGCCATAGCCAACAGCCTACTCCAGAGCCACAGCAACGCGGGATCCGAGCCCCGTCTGCAACCCATACCACAGCTCACAGCAACGTGGGATCGTTAACCCACTGAGCAAGGGCGGGGACCGAACCTGCAACCTCATGGTTCCTAGTAGGATTCGTTAACCACTGCGCCACTACGGGAACTCCGAGATTTCCCACTTTTAAAGTGTGGACTATGAAGAAGAGAGCTTCTCAGCTGTCACCAAATTTGAACACCTCAACTCACAGATTGGCAGCTGGAAAGGAAGGCCAGATGCGCATCATCACATTGTCATGGAAACCAGTCATCATAGAGCTTTGAGAGTGAAAGCAATTCTGCCCACTCTGGGTCCACCTGTTCTGTCCCGATTAGTATGTTTCTACGGACAGTTATTTCAGTTTGGTGTCAACCTTTTATTTCAAAAATTGACTCCAAAAACCACATATGATTACTATCTGGTTAGGAAAATTAGATATGTGAGAGGAAAAGTGCCACTTTCAAAATAAACCTGATAATAAAAATTACAGAGGAAGGAAGGACCAAATATGAGACGGCCTTGACCTGGGAAGGGGGCTTTTACAGCTCAGAGAGAATGGGTATTATCATTTTCCCCGATCCCCACATTATCTACTTTCAGAAGAAGAGTGTGCAAACAGGGGCTGCAACCCTTATCTTCCAGTGGAGAGCATGGAAATTTAGAGCAGCTTCTCAAGAGTCACAACAATGATGAGTAATGGATCTGGGAGAGGAATTTAGTTAGTCCCTTGAGGTCAGAGGTCCCTGAAACACTGAGACCAGCTCAGGGCTGAGATTATGCCCAGGACTCTTGTTGAATCAAGAACTCACCTCACTCTCACTCTCAAATCCTGCCGCACCAAGGTTTCCTGGGAACACCTGGAGAAAATACCTAAACCAGGAGAGTTTTCCAAAATCTTATTCCACATTTTGCCTCTATGTTCCAATCCCCAATCCAAAACACAACCCTCTGTTCAAAAAGAGCCCCTCTGTAGGCCTAGGTAAAGTCCTATTCAGGACATTCTCCCCATAGTTTTAACATTGTGAGCTGTCTCACATTATCATTTCAAGATGACCAGTTGACCACCTCAGGTGACCAGTGGTCTCTCTGGCTCCCAAATTTGTCTAATATGTCAAAACATTTTCAACCAAATTCACATAAGGGGTCTGGCCAAGAATCAGCTTTCCCATATCTGACCATACCTGGATGAGCAGTTACTGTGGATAGAATGGGGAGATGGCCATCTAGGCAAGTTCCTGGGTCATTTTGTAAATTACCTCTGTGACTCTCCATGTCTCACTGTGTTTTGAACTGAGCACTTTGTGGGCAACCCTGACCAGTGCCTTGCTGACAATGTGCAGGAGTTCAAGTTTTCCGACACCAAAACCCAGTCTGTACTCAGGAAATTCCTCATTCTTCTGTAGACACTATAGTGGCAGGAACAGCATTCCCTATCCACTTAGAGGGACAGTCCCCCTCCAGACACTCAGCTGGAAGACCCCACACCAAGTCTCTGAATATCATCAAACAGACTCTCCTTCCATTCATTCCCAAGTGTTCACCCCTCTAGCATTTTGGCATTGCCCCCTCTCAAAACACACCCAGCTAAGTACCCAAATAGAAGTGAGATTGTCCTCATCAACCCATGGAAATCCCACTTAAAAAAAACCACTTTATTTCTTGGTTGAAATTTTTTTGCCTTTGGATTACTAATATTTGGCTTCAGATACTTATATGTACACTCATAACAGAGGTGATGCGATTTCCCCTTTTATAATGTCTTTTCCAGGGGTGACATCAAGGTTGCCCAGGTTTAATGAAGGCAGAATAATATGTTTTCAGTATCTGTGTTCTGGGAGAATGTGTTTAAAACTGGCATTAGACACAGGCTTTTTTTTTTTTTCAAATTTAGGAAAACTACTGAGGCAGTCAGCTTAACGGTAGTATTAAAAAATACCTTAATAATACAAGATTGCATAATAGATCTAAACCACTGCAGACGGAGTGGTGGCAATGGATATAAAGGATAAGATAATATTTTTAGTCAAAATTAACCATCCATTTGATGGAACAGCCTTTAGAAGATCAGCATCAATGTATCTACAGAACAGCTCAGATTTCCCATCTTCAAATGCTCAAGTTGTGAAGGTGAGAGCTTCTCACCTGTCATCCAGTTTGAACTTCTCAGCACAGAGCATGGCAGTTGGAACAGAAGTGTAGATGAGCATCATCACATTACCATGGTAACCAGTCATCACAGAGCTTTCAGAGTGAAGGTGACTCTGGGCACTATGGGTCCACCTCTTCTCTCTAGATGAGTGAATTTATGGACAGGTATGGCATTTGGGAGTCAACATTTTAATTCAAGAATTGAATAACAGAACCACATATGATTACTCTCTAATTAAAAAAATTAGATATGTGAGAGAAAAAGAACTACTGTCCAAATATACTTGATATTGAATATCACAGAGTTAGAAAGTATCACAAATGAAAAGGACTTGACATAGGAAGGGGGCTTTACAGCTCATGGAGAATGTCTATTATCATTTTGCCTGATCCCATAACATCCCAGTTCAGATGAAGATGGTGCAAAACAGGGGCTGTAACCCATACTTTCCAGTCGAAAGCATTGTAATTTAGAATAAATTCTCAAGACTCACAGCAATGATAAGCAAGGAATCTGGGACAGGAATGCAGTTGGTTCCTTGAGGTCAGTGCTCTCTGAAACACTGAGACCTGCTCAGGGCTGAAATCATGGCCTGGACTCTTGCTTGAATCAAGATCTCCCTTCACTCTTTCTCTCTCTCAAATCTTGCTGCCCCAAGGTTCCCTTGAGAGATCCTGGAAGAAATATCTGAGACCAGAGAGCAGTCTAAATACTTATCCAATATTTTCCCTCAATGTTCCAAAACACAATCCAAAATAAAACCTTTCATCCAAAAAGAGCCCCTCTTAGGACTAGAGAAAATCCAACCCAGGGCATTCTCCCCAAAGTCTTAACATTGTAACCTCTCTCATATAACCCCTTAATGATGACCCATTGACCACCTCATGTGACAAGTGTTCTGTTTTGGCTTCCAAATTTGGCTCATAGATCAAAACATTTTTAAGCACTTTGAGATGAGGGCTCTACCATGTATCAGCTTTCCTATAGCTGACCACACAGGATGAGCAGTTAATGTAGATGAAACTTAGGAGATGGCCATCGGGCTAGTGCTTGGGTGCTTCAGTAAATTAAGTGTGTGACTCTCCAGATCTCACTGATCTTTGATAGGAGCACCTGTTTGAGCAACCCTGACCAAGGCCTAGCTGACAACAGGCAGGAGTTCGTCTTTCATCACCAAAACCCAGCCCATACTCTGGAAATTCCTCGTCCTTCTCTGAACACTGTACTGGCAGGGACAGAATCCCTATCCACTTATAGGGACCCCTCCAGACGCTCAGCTTGAAGACCGCAGCCCTAAACTCTCTGACAATCACCATATAGAACCTCCTTCCTTTCTTTGCTAAATGTTCTCAGCACTGCATACCTTGGCACTGACCCTTATCACCACACTAACAGCTAGCACCCAAATTGCCAGTGACATTGTCCTCATCATCCCATGGAAATCCCACTGGACAAATCCCAGTTTCTTTCTTTGTTAAAATATCTCTGCATTTAGACTACTAATATTTGGCTTCACATATTGATGTGTATATTCAGAAAAGTGTATATGTGATTTCTGCTTTTTTAATGTCTATTACAACGGCGACATCAAGGTCCTCCTGCTTGGAGACAGGCAGTGTAGTATGTTTTCCCTGTCTGTGTTCTGGGAGAATGTGTCTAAAATTGGCTTTGAGATGGGTTTTTTCCAAATTTAGGAAAATACTTGAGATAGCCTAACGGTAATATTAAAAATACCTTAAAAAGCAAGAAGGCTGTAGAATAGATTTGTATTTCTGCATACAGATTAGGGTATTGACAATAAATATAAAGGATAAGGTAATATTTTTAGTCAAAATTAACCATCCATTTGATGGAACAGCGTTTAAGAGATCAGTATCAACATACCTCCAAAATAGCAATCCATTACCAAACACTTGAGGTTTGAAGGTGAGAGCTTCTCACCTGTTACCAAATATAAATCTCTCAGTTCACAGAGTGGCACTTGTAATGGAAGGCTAGATGTGTATGTATCATCACATTACCATGGAAACCAGTCATCATAGAACTTGAGAATGAAGGCAGATCTGTGCAATCTGACTCCACCTCTTGTGTCTAGATGAATTTGTGTTTCTACAGATAGGGGTGGCAGTTCAGAGTCAAAATTTTACTTCAAGAATTGAATCCCAGAACCATATATTTTAAAGCAAAAGAGATTAAAGTATCAGAGGAGCATAGGCTGAGCTCAAGATGGTGTCAGCCCTGACTGTGAAGTAATGCTCAGCTTGAAAGAATCTATGGTGGAAATCTGTAGCTGGAGTTCATGGTGGGAACTTGTGGCAGGAATGATGAAGGAGGAGGAGGGGAAGGTCAAGGGAAGGGTAGGGGGTCTAGTCCCTTGACAGAGAGCAGTTAATCCTTGTAGGAGGTTAATCTATGCAGGCAGTTGTTTTCCACAGGCCATTGTTTCTTGCTGCACAACTTGAGCATCCACAGTCTAGGAAAGGGTGTCCACAGCAAGTCTCCAAGGGGAACAGCCACATTTGGGGGTTGGGAGGCCAGAACCACATGTTATTACTTGCTGGTTAAGAAAATTAGATATGTGAGAGAAAAAGGCTACTTTTCAAATACAATTGATATTGGAAAATACAGAGTAAGGAAGGACCAAAAAAGAGGTCTTTACATGGGAAGGGGGCTTTCCAGCTCATGGAAAATGTCTATTATAATTTTCCCTGCTCCCCACATCATTCAAGTTTAGACAGAGGGTGCAAAAGAGGGGCTGTAAACCACATATTCCACTAGACAGCATTGAAATGTAGTGCAACTTTTCAAGAATCACAAAAATGATGAATAATTGATCTGGGACAGCATATTAGTTGGCTCCTCGATGTCAGAGATGCCTGAACCACTTAAACCTGACCAGGGCTGAGATCATGGCCTGGACACTTGCTTGAATAAGGAGCTCCCTTCACTTTCTCTCTCTCAAATCCTGCTGCCCCAAGGTTTCCTTGGAAGAACCTGAAGGAAATATCTGAGGATAGCAGTCCAAATCCTTACCCAACATTTTGCATCAGTGTTCCAATCCCCATCAAAATAACATTCATCCAAAAAGATCCCCTCTGTAGGACTAGGGAATGTCCAACTTGGGCAATCTTCCTCATATATCACATTGTCAGCCATCTCACATTATGCCCTCATGATGGCCAGCTGACCACCTCAAGTGACCAGTGCTTGGTTGGGCTCCCAACTTTGGATCATAGATCACAACATTTTCAACTAAATTCACATGAATCCTCTACCAAATGTCAGCTTTCCTGCCGCTCACCACAGCGTAAACTGTTAATGTAGATACACTGGGGTTTGGACAAAATAGACCAGTTATTGGGTGGTTTAGTAAATGAAATCTGTGACCCTCCATGTTTCACTGACTTTTGATCAGAGCACCTGTTTGAACAAAGCTGAACAGGTCTGGCTGACAATGGACAGGAAGGAGTTCAAGTCTTATGTTGCCAAAACACTGTATCTGTAAAAATTTCATCCTTCTCTAGAGACTGAAGTGGCAGGGACAGGCACCCTATCCACCTAGAGGGACCTCCTCCAGGCCCTCAGCTTGAAGACCCACCCAATGTCCCTCTGAGGATAAGCAGATAGTCCCTCCTTACTTTCAGTCCCAAATGTTGACCCCACTAACTTTTTTAGCACTGTTTCTTCTCACTACACTCCCAGTTAGTACCCAAATAGCCAGGTAGTTTGTCTTCATCAACCCATGGAAATCCCACCTGAAAACTCAGTTTCATTCTTTGTTAAAATACCTCCATGTTTGGATGACTAATGTGTTTTAGACATTGATATGTACATTCAGAAGAGTGGAGCAGTGATTTCCATTCTTTAAATGTCTATTGCAGTGGTGATATCAAGGTCCTCAGATATAAGCAGAGTAGTATGGTATCTGTGTCTGAGTTCTGGGAAAATGTGTTTAAAATTGGCTTTAGAAACAAGTCTTTTTTCAAATACAGGAAAATACTTGAGCTAGTATTCTCAAAACTAGTATTAAAATAACACCCTATTAAAGCAACAAGGCTGTACAACAGATTTATACTTTTATAGAGAGATTAGAGATTTGGCAGTGAACATAAAGAGATAGTTTTTAGTCAAAACTCACCATCCATTAGATGCAACAGCCTTTAGAAGATCAGTATCAACATACCTCCAGAACCACAATTCAGATTTCCCCTTTTCAAAGCTCAAGGTTTTAAGGTGAGTGCTTCTCATCTGTCACCAAATACAAACCTCTCAGCTCACAGAGTAGCAGTTGAAATGGAAGGCTAGATGAGCATCATCACATTACCATGGAAACCAGTCATCATAAAGCTTTGAGAATGAAGGCAATTCTGCCCACTCTGGGTCCATCTCTTGAGTCTACATGAGATTGTGTTTCTACAGATGGGGATGGCAGTTCACAGTCAATATTTTACTTCAAAAACTGAATCCCAGAACCACATATTATTACTCAATGGTTAGGAAAATTACATATGTGAGAGAAAAAGACTACTTTCAAAACATACTTGAAATTGAAAAATAACCAAATGAGGAAGGACAAAACACGAGAGGGCCTTTACACATGGGCAGGGGGCTTTCCAGCTCATGGGGAATGTCTATTACCATTTTCCCTTATCCCCACATCTTCCCAGCTCAGGTGAAGTGGGTGCAAAAGAGGGGCTGTAACCCTTATCTTCCACTGGACACTGAAATTTAGAGAAACTTCTCAACAGTCACAGCAATGATGACTAATTCAGTTGGGACAGGATTTTAGTTCGTTCCTTGTGGTCAGAGATCCCTGAATCACTAAAACTGTTCATTGCTGAGATAATGGCCTGGACTCTTGCTTGAATAAAGAGCTCCTCTCAACCTCTCTATCAAATTCTGCTGACCCAAAGACTCTTTGGGAGAACAGGCAAAAATTATCTGAGCCAGGATATCAGTCCAAATCGTTATCCAACATTTTGCCTCTATATAAAAATCCCAAGTCCAAAATGCAATCTTTTATTTAAAAGGAGCCCCTCTTTAAGACTAGGAAGAGTGCAACCAGGGTCATCATCCCCAAAGTTTTCACACTGTTAAGCTTTCTCAAATTACCCTTTCCCAATGGCCAGGTGACCACTTCAAATGAGCAGTGGTCTGCATGCCTCCCAGTTTTGGCTGAGATCAAAATATTTCCAAACAAATTCCTATTAGGGCTCTAACAAGAGTCACATTTCCTGTACCAGACCACACATGAAAGAGCAGCTATTATAGATTCACTGGGGAGGTGGCCGTCTCGGCTAGTGCTTGGATGGTTGAGTAAATTAAGTCTGTGACTTTCTATGTCTCATGGGCTTTTGATCAGAGCACCTGTTTTGAACAACCCTAACCATAGTCCGGCTGACAACGGGAAGGAGTTCAAGGTCCTCCATCACCAAAATCCCATCTGTATTCTGCAAAACACTCATCCTTCTCTAGACCCTGTAGTGGCAAGGTTAGTGTACCCTATCCACTTTTATGGACCCCCTGCACATCCTGAGATTGAAGATCCTACCCCAAGTCCCTCGGATCAGATCAACCTTCCTTACTTTTGTTGCCAAATATTGACCCCACTAACTTGGTGTCACTGTCCCTTCTCAACACACACCCAGCTAGCAACCAAATTGCCAGTGAGCTTGTCTTCATCAACCCATGGAAATCAAACCAGAAAAATCCAAGTTTCTTTCTTTGTTAAAACATCTCTGCTTGCATGGAGTTCCCATCATGGCTCAGTGGTTAGCGAACCTGACAAGGATCCATGAGGATGTGGGTTCAATCCCTAGCCTCGCTCAGTGGGTTAAGTATCTGGCATTGCCGTGAGCCGTGGTGTAGGTCACAGATGCAGCTCGGATCCTGCACTGCTGTGGCTTTGGTGTAAGCCTGAGCTATAGCTCCAATTCGACCCCTAGCCTGGGAATCTCTATATGTCACAGGTGCGGCCCTAAAAAGCAAAAAAAAAAAAAAAAAAAAAAAAAAAAAGTGTTCAGTATCAATATACCTCCTAAACCACAATTCAGATTTCCCTTTTTCAAATGCTTGAGGTGTGAAGGTAAGATCTCAACTGTCATCAAATACGAGCCTCACAGCTCACAGAGTGGCATTTGGAATGGAAGGCTAGATGTGCATCATATCATTACCATGGAAACCACTCATCATAGAACTTTCAGAGTGAAGGCAACACTGCCCAATTTGGGTCCAGCTCTTCTGTGTAGATTAGTCTGTGTTTTGAGGGCATATATGGCAGTTGAGTCAAAATTTTACTAAAAAAATGAGTTCCAGGACCACATATTTTGACTCACTGGATAAGAATATTAGATATGTGAGAGAAAAAGACTACTTTCAAAATAAACTTGATGTTGAAAATTACAGAGTGAGGAAGAACAAAACATGAGAAGGCCTACACATGGGAAGGGGGCTTTCCAGCTCATGAAGAATGCCTACTATCATTTTCCCTGATTCCCACAACATCCCAGTTAAGATGAAAAGGGTACAAAAGAAGGGCTGTAATATCTTCCAAGGAGAGCATTGAAATTTAGAGCCAATTCCCAAGTGTCACAAAAATGATGTGTAATATATATATATAGGAAGGAATGTAGTTGGTTGCTTGAGGTCAGAAATCCCTGAACCAATGAGACCTGCTCAGGGCTGAAATCATGGCCTGGACTCTTGCTTGAATGAAGAGATCCCTTCACACACACTCTTAAATCATGCTGCCCCAGGGTTTCCTTGAGAGAATATGGAAGAAATATCTGAGCTAGGAGAGCAGTCCAAATATTATCCAACATTTTGCCTCAATGTTAAAATTCCCAAACCAAAATAAAACTTTTCATCCAAAAGGAGCCCCTCTATAGGACAAGGGAATTCCAACTAGGGACATACTCCCCAAAGTGTTCACATTTTCAGCTGCCTCACATAACATCTTCACCATGACCAGTTGAACAACTCACGTGACCAGTGGTCAGTTTGTCCCCCACATTTGGATCATAGGTCAAAACATTGTGAACCCAATTCACATGAGGTCTCTACCAAGTAGCAGCTTTCCTGCAGCTGATCACACCTGGATGAGCCTTTAATGTGGATACACTGTAGAGTTGGCCATCTGGACTAGTGATTCGTTGGTTTAGAAAATGAAGTCTATGACACACCATGTCTCACTGACTTTGATCAGAGCAACTGTTTCAGCAACCCTGACAAAGGCCTGGCTCTTAATGTGTAGGAGTTCACGATGTCCATCACTAAACCCTAGTGCGTACACTGGAACTCATCTTTCTCTACCCACTGTAGTGGCAGGGACAGAGTCCCCTATCCTCTTAGAGGGACCCCATCCAGACCCTCAGCTTGAAGACCCCACTCCAAGTCTCTCTGAGGATCACCAAATAGACACTCCTTCAGTTTCTGCCAAATGTTCACCCCACTAAACAGTTGGCACTATACGAACTCAACACACACCCAGCTAACACCCAATAGCCAGTAAGTTTTTCCTCATCAACCTGAGGAAAGCCCACCTGACAAATCCCAGTTTCTTTGTTAAAATATCTCTGCATTTGGCTTACTAATATTTGGTTTCAGATATTGATTATGTACATTCAGAAGAGTGTAGGTACGATTTCACCTTTTTTTCATTTTATATTTTGTATAATTTTTATTTTTTCTATTATAGTTGATTTACAACATTCTCTCCATTTCTGCTGTACTGCAAAGTGAACCAGGCATACATATACATTCTTTTTCTCACATTATCCTCCATCATGTTCAATTGCAAGTGACTAGATATAGTTCCCTGTGCTATAGAACAGGATATCATTGTGTATCCACGCCATGATTTCACCTTTTTTAATGTCTATTGTAGGGCTGACATCAAGGTCCTCCTGTTTGGATGAAGACAGAACAGTATGTTTCCGTGTCTGTGTTCTAGAAGAATATATTTAAAATTGGCATTCAACATGAGTCTTTTCTTCAAATTTAGGAAAATACTTGAGGCAGTCAGCTTGACAGTTGTATTAAAAAAAAAAAAACCTTAATACTAAAACAAGGCTGTATAACAGATTTACACCTCTGTAGAAAAATTAAGAGTAGTGGCAATGAAAATACAGAATAAGATAATATTTTTAGTCAAACTTAATCACCCATTTGATAGAACAGCCTTATTAGATATGTATCAACAGGAGTTCCCACTGTGGTACAATGGAAATGAATCCAACAAGCATCCATGAAGATGCGGGTTCAATCCCTAAACTCACTCAGTGGATCAGGGAATCCTGGATTGTCATGAGCTGTGGCATAGGCTGCAGACATGACTCGGATCCTACATTGCTGTGGCTGTGGCATAGGCGGTGGCTACAGCTCTGATTCAACCCCTAGCCTGGGAACCTCCATATGTGGTGGGTGTGGCCCTAAAAAGCAAGTATTTATATATATTGTTAGTTAATTTAGTTAGTTAGTATCAACGTAACTATAAAACAGCAATTTAGATTTCCCATCTTCATAGCTCATTTTGTGAAGTGAGAGCTTTACACTTGTTAGCAAATTTGAACCTGTCAGCTCACAGACTGGCAGCTGAAATGGAAGGCTGTTTGTGTATCATCACATTACCATGGAAATCAGTCATCATAGAAAGTTCAGAGTTAAGGCAACTCTGGACACTCTGGTTCCACCTGTTCTGTCTAGATTAGTTTGTCTTTCTACAGATATGCATGGCAGTTCAGAGCCAA
Organism: Sus scrofa; assembly: GCF_054392235.1. NCBI lineage: Eukaryota > Metazoa > Chordata > Mammalia > Artiodactyla > Suidae > Sus > Sus scrofa. The sequence goes on along the minus strand of NC_139389.1, from coordinate 35,839,579 downwards.
CATTTTACTTCAAGAATCCAATCCCAGAACCACATATTATTTCTCGGTTTAAAAAATGAGATAAGTGAGAGAAAAATCCTACACTCTGTACTATACTTTATATTGAAAATTACAGAGTGAGGAAGGACAAAACATGAGAAGGCCTTTACATGGGAAGGGGGCATTCCAGTTCATGGAGAATATATATTATAATTTAGCCTAATCCATACATCATCCCAGTTCAGATGAAGAGGGTACAAAACCCGGTTGTAACAAATATCTTCCAGTGGAGAGCACTGAAATTTAAGAGCAAAATTTCAAGAATCACAACAATGACGTATAAGGTATCTGGGATATAATTTTTAGTTGATGCCTTGAGGTCAGAAATCCATGAATCACTGAGATATGTTCAGTGATTTATCATGGCCTGGATTCTTGCTTGAAACAAGAGCTCCCCTCACTCACTCTCTCAAATACTGCTGCCCCAAAGTATCCTAGGAGAACCTCAAAAAATTATCTGAGCCAGAGAGCAGTCCAAAAATGTATCCAATATTTTGCCTCAAAGTTCCAATCTCCAATCCAAAATATAATCTTTAGGGGAGTTCCTACTGTAGCTCAGCTAAAACAAATCTGACTAGGATCCATGAGGATGCAGGTTTGATCCCTGGCCTCGCTCAGTGAGTTAAGGATCCAGCGTTGCCATGAGCTGAGGTGTCACAGATGTGCCTTGGATCTGGTGTTGCTGCTGTGGCTGTGGTGTAGGCTGGCAGCCTGTAGCTCTGATTACAGCTCTAGCCTGGGAACCTCCATATGTTGAGGTGTGGCCCTAAAAAAAAAAAAAAAAAAAAAAAATTTAGCCAAAAGGAGTCCTTCTGTAGGACTACAGAAAGTCCAACTTGGGCCATCCTCCCCATAGTTTTCACACTGTCAGCTGTCAACAATGACCACTTGCCCAACTCAAGTAACCAGTGTTGTGTTTGGCTCCCAAATTTGGATCATAGGTCAAAATATTTTCAACCAAATTCACATGAGAGCTCTACCAAGAGTCAGCTTTCCTGCAGTAGAGTATACCTGGATGAGAAGTTAATGTGGATTCACTGAGAAGGTGGCCATCTGCTTTAGTGCTTTGGTGGCTTAGTAAATGAAGTCTGTGACTCTCCATGTCTCACTGACTTTTGTTCTGAGCACGTTTATGAACAACACTGACCAAGGTCTGGCTCTAAATGGGCTGGATTTCAAGATTTCCATCACCAAGTCCATCTGTACCCTGAAAACTCCACATCATTATCTATTGGCAGGGACAGTATCCCCTATCCCCTTAGAGCGACCCTGTCCAGGACCTCAGATTGATGTTCCCACCCCAAGTCTCTATGAGGATCACCAGAGAGACAGTCCTCACTTTCACTGCAAAATGTTCACCCTACTAACCTGTTGGCAACGTCCTTTCTCACCACACTCCCAGCTAGCACCCAAGTAGCCAGTGAGCATTTCCTCTTCAACCCATGGAAATCAAAAAACTAAAATATCCCAGTTTCATTCTTTGTTAACAAATCTCTGCATTTGAAGTATTTATATTTGTTTTCGGATGTTGTTATTTACATTCAGAAGAGTGTAGTATGTTTTCGGTGTCTGTGTTCTGAGAGAATGTGTTTAAATTTGGCATTAGAGGCTTTTTTTAAATTTAGGAAAATACTAAATACTTAGCAGTAGTAGTAAAAAAAAATAAATACGTTAATAAACCAACAAGGTTTTAGAACAGATTTACACCTCTATAGAGGGATTAGAGTCATGGCAAATGTCATAAAGAATAATATAAAATTTTAATCAAAATTAATCACACATTTGATGGAACAGCTTTTTGAAGATCTGTATCAACATACCTCCAGCACACAATTCAGATTTCCCATTTTGAAATGCTCAAGGTTTCAAAACGAGATCTTCTCAATTGTCACCAAATGTGAACCACTCAGCTCACAGAATGGCAGTTGTAACTGAAGGCTGGATGTGCATCATCATATTTCCACGGAATAATCATCATAGAACTTGCAGAGTGAAGGGAACTCTGGCCACTCTGGATCCATCTGTTATGTCTAGATTAGTGACTGTTCCTATGGATAAGTATGGCATTTGGGAGTCAACAATTTACTTCAAGATTTGAAGCCAAGAACTACATATTATTATTCGCTAGTTAAGAAAATTAGATATGTGAGAGAAAAAGCCCTACTTTCCAAATATATTTGATATTGAAAATTACAGGGTGAGGAAGGACCAAATATGAGAATGCCTACACATGGGAAGGGGGCTTTCCAGGTCATGAGGAATGTCTGTTATCATTTTTCCCATTCCTCGGGTCATCCCTGTTCAGATGAATAGGGTGCAAACAGGGGCTGTAACCCATATCTTTCTGTGGAGAACACTGAAATACAGATCAATTTCAAGTCTCAGCAATGATGAGAAATGTATCTGGAATAGGAACTTAGTTGGTCAGAGATACCTGAACCACGGAGACCTGCTCAGGGCTGAGATCATGCCCTGACCCTTGCTTGAATCAAGAGCTTACCTCACTCTCCCTTTTTTCAAATCCTGCTGTCCAGTGGTTTCCTTGGGAGAACTTGGAGAATATATCTGAGCCAGGAGAGCAGTCCAAATACTTACCCAACATTTTTCCCTCAATGTTCAAATACCCAATCCAAATTTCAACCTTTTGTCCAAAAGGACTAGGGAAAGTACAACTCGGGACATCCTCCCCGAAGTCTTCTCATTGTCAGCTGTCTCACATTAATGCTTCATGATGAATATTTGACTATCCCCAGAGACCAGTGATTTGTTTGGTTCTCAAATTTGGATCATTAGTCAACATATTTTCAAACAAATTCACATGAGGTCTTGACCAAGTGTCAGCTTTCCTGCAGCTGACCACACCTGGATGAGCAGTTAATGTGGATTCAGTGGTAAGGGGCAATCTAGGCTAGTGCTTGGGTGGTTTAGTAAATGAAGTCAGTGACTCTCCAGGTTTCACCGACTTTTGATCAGAGCACCTGTTTGAGCAACCCTGTCCAAGGCCTGGCTGACAGTGGGTAGCATTTTAAGTCTCTGTCAACAAAACACAGTCTATATGCTGGAAACTCATCATCTTTCTCTAGGCACTGTTCTGTAAGTGAGAGAGTCACCTATCCACTCAGAGGGACCACATCAACCCTCAGCATGAAAACCCCACTGCAAGTTTCTCTGAGGATTATTAGATAGACCCTCCTTAGTATGTTACCCAATGTTCACTCCTCTAACCTGTTCACAGAGTCCTTCCTCATCACATTCCCAGATACCACCCAAATAGCCAGTGACCTTGGCCTAATTAACCCATGGAAATCCCAGCTCAAAATTCTCAGGTCCTTTCTTTGTTAAAATACCTCTTACTATTTGTTTTCAGATATTGATATGTATATTAAGAAGTATGTGAGTGTGATTTCACCTTTTTTAATGTCTATTGGAATGGTGACATCAAGTTCCTCCTGCTGGATATAGGCAGAGTAGGATGTTTTCAGTGTCTGTGTTCTGGGAGAATGTACTTAAAATTGGCATTAGGCACGAGTTTTTTTTCGCATGTGGAGAATACTTGAGGCAGTCAGCTTAACAGTAGTATTTTAAAATATCTTAATTAGGCAACAAGACTAGAACAGATTTATAACTCTTCTAGAAAGATTAGAATGTTGGCAATGAATATAAAGAATAAGATAATATTTTTAGTCAAAATGAACCACCCATTTGATGGAACAGCCTTTAGAAGATAAGTATCATAATACCTCTAGAACCACAATTCAGATTTCCCCTTTTCAAATGCTTGAGGTGTGAAGGTGAGAGCTTCTCATCTGTCACCAAATGTTAAACTCTCAGTTCACAGAATGGCAGGTGTAATGCAAGCCTAGATATGCATCATGACATTACCATGGAAACAAGTAATCATAGAATATTCAGAATGAAGACAGCTCTGCCCATTTCAGGTCCAACTGCTCTATCTACATTAGTGTGTGTTTCTATGGAGAGGTATGGGATTTGGGAGTCAACATTTTACTTCAAGAATTGAATCCCAGGACCACATATTATTTCTCACTGGCTAAGAGAACTAGATATGTGAGAGAAAAAGAGCTACTTTCCAAATATCCTTGATACTGAAAATTTGCAGAATAGGGAAGGCCAAAACATGACAAGACCTTTACATGGGAAGGGGAATTTCCAGCTCATGGAGAATGTTTCTCTCAATTCCTATGGCCCCAAGCTTTCACTAGGAGAACCTGGAGGAAATATCTGAGCCAGGAGAACAGTTCACATTATTACTCAAAATTTTGCCTCTGTGTTCCAATCCAAAATACAACCTTTTTGTTCAAAAAGAGCCCCTCTGTAGGACTAGAGAAATTCCAACTTAAGGACAATATCCCCAAATTCTTCACATTGTCAGCTGTCTCACATTAACCTTTCATGATGACCAGCTGACCACCCCAGAAGACCAGTGATCTGGCTCCCATATTTGGCCCAGAGAGCAAAACATTTTCAACCAAATTCACATGAGGGCTCTATCATGAGTGGCCTTTCCTGAAGCTGACCATATCTGGATGAGTGGTTAATGTAGATTCATTGAGGAGGCTGCCATCTGGGCTAGTGCTTGGGTGGCTTAGTACATGAAGTCTGTGACTCTCCAGGTCTCACTGACTTTTAACCTGACCACCTGTTTGAGAAACCCTGACCAAGGCCTGGATGACAGTATGCAGGATTTTAAGTCCTTTTGACACCAAAACACAGTCATTACCCCAGAAAATACACATCTTTCCATAGACCCTATAGTGGCCGTGATAGTGTCCCCTACCCTCTTAGAGGAAAACCCTCCAGACACTCAGCTTGAAAACCCAACCCAAGTCTGAAGGTGAGAGCTTCTCACCTGTCATGAAATTTGAACCTCTCAGCTGACAGTGTGGCAGTTGGAACGGAAGGCTAGATGTGCATCATCTCATTACCGCGGAATGTCAAATTTCTTCAAGAATTGAATCCCCGAACTACATGTTATTACTCACTGGTTAAGAAAATTAGATAGGTGAGAGAAAAAGACCTACTTTAAGTATACTTGACAGTAAAAAAATTAGACTTTTGAAGGACAAAACATTAGAAGGCCTTTACTTGGTAAGGGGGCTGGCCAGCTCATGGAGAACGCTTATTATCATATTCCCTTATCCCCACTTCATCCCAGTTAAGAAGAGGGTGAAAAACAGGGGCTCTAAACCTTATCTTCAAGAGGAGAATATTGAAATTCAGTGCACCTCCTCAAGAGCCACAGCAATAATGAGTAATGGATCTGGGACAGCAACGCAGATGGTTCACTGAGGTCAGAGTTCTCTGAACCACTGAGACCTGCTCAGGGCTGGTATCATGCCTTTTACTCTTGCTTGAATTAAAAGAGTCCCACACTCACTCTCTGTCAAAAATTCTGCTTCACCAAGTTTTCCTTGGGAGACCTGGAGGAAAACTCTAAGCCAGGAGATCAGTCCAAATCCTTATCCAAAATTTTGGCTCTATGTTCCTATCTCCAATCCAAAATGCAACCTTTCATCGAAAAAGAGCTCCCTGTAGGACTAAGGTAAGTCAAAATTGGGCCACCCTAACCAAAGTCTTTACATTATCAGCTGTCTCACGTTACCCCTTCACCATGACCAGTTGCCCACCTAAAGTGAACAATGGTCTGGCTCCCAAATTTGGCAGGAGATCAAAATATTTTCAACCAAATTCATATGAGGTCTCTACAAAGAGTCAGCTTTCCTCCAGATGACCACAGCTGGATGAGCAGTTAATATGGATTCACTGGGGAGGTGGACATCTGGACTAGTGCTTGGATGGTTTAGCAAATGAAATAGATGACTCTCCATGTCTCACTGACTAGATCTGAGCACCTGTTTAAGCAAACCTGACCAAGGCCTGGATGTCAATGGGCAGGAGTTCAAGTGTCCTTTCACCACAAGCCAGTTTGTACACTGGAAAATCATCTTTCTCTAGACACTAGTGGCAGAGACAGTGTATCCTATACTCTCAGAGGGACCCCCTCCAGACCCTCACCTTAAAGACACCACAAGTGTCTCTGAGAAACACCAGACAGACCCTCCATCTGTTCGTTGCCAAAAGTTAACCCCACTACCCTGTTGGCAATGTCTCTTCTCACCATACTCGCAGCTAGCACCCAAACATCCAGTGAGCTTGTCCTCATCAACCAATGAAAATCCAACCTGAAATACCACAATTGCTTTCATTGTTTAATATCTCTGCTATTAGACTAATAAATTTTGGTTTCAGGTATTGACATGTACATTCAGAGGTGTGGAGATGTGATTTCCCCTTTTTTAAGTTTATTGCTGTGGTGACATCAAGGTTCTTGTGCTTGGATGAAGGCAGAGTAGTATGTTTACAGTGTCTGTGTTCTGGGAGAATGTGTTTACAAAGGGCATTATGCACAAGCATATTGTCAGATTCTTGAATTTGTGCCTAATGCCAGTTTTAGGCATTAAATTTCAAATTTCAAAAATTTCCTTTTCTTGAAAGGAAAATTCCTAAGGCAGTAAGCTTAAAAGTAGTAATAAAAAATACCACAATCAGGCAACATGTTTGTAGAACAGATTTATACATTTGCAGACAGACTGGAGTGGTGGCAGTGAATATAAAGAATCAGATAATATTTTACATAATATTAGCCACCCATTTGATGGACCAGAATTTAGAAGATCAGTACCCAGAACAACAATTCAGTTTTCCCATTTTCGAATGCTCGAGGTGTGAAGGTGAGAGTTTATCTACTGTCACCAAAAGTGAACCTAACAACTCAGTGTGGCAGTTGCAATGGAAGGCTAGATGTGCATCATCACATTACCACAGAAACCAGTCATCACAGAACTCTGTGAGCAGGTGAGGGGGTGGGGGGTGGGGAGGATCAAAATGCCAGAGGAGTAAGACATTGTGCTCATCTTCTCCCAAAAACACTTCAAAAAAACACACATACATGCAGAACGGTTTGCACAGAACATCTACCGAACACTGGCAGAAGAACTTAAACCTCCAGAAAGGGCAAGAAACCTTCGATATAACTGGGTAGAACAAAAGAAAAAGAGAGAGAGAAAAGGAAACAAGATGGGACTATCACTCTGAGAGGGAGGCACGAAAGAGAAGAGGAACCCACACCCTGAGAACAGGGAGATCAGCCGAGACAGAAGGACCTCAAAGTCACCAAGAAAAGCATAGCAGCAGGACTGAGGAAGGCAAAGCAGAGTGAGAGCCACAGATCATCTGCACCACCAACCTGGACACCACATTCAGAGATGCTCAGTTGTGGGCTGGGCGCTGAAACTGGAGGTCAGTTCCAGGGAGAGGACTAGGGTTGGCTGTGTGCAGACAGCCTGAGGGGCTAGGGAGCAGTGTGCCATGGGCTGGGGAGTGGAACATCACAGACAAGGGAACCTGGGAGGAGGTCTGGGCCCACAGGAGAAGCAAGGTGCCATTATTGCAGAGGGTGAGAGGAGGAAGAGAAGACGACCATAGGAATCTCTTTCCCTGCTCATGTGTGGGCTCTCAGAGGGCGAGGCACCTCTGGCACAGACTATGGGTGGTGAGAGGCCACTTACTTGGGTTACAGGTGACCAGGCACCTCTTGTGCGGGCTATAGGTGGCCAGGCACCTCTTGTGAGGGCTAAGGGCAACAGGGGCTAAGTGCAATGCAGCAACTCTTGCATGATCTGCAGGCAGCAGGAACAAACCACAGCAGTCATCTCAGAACCAGAGGGGGGAATGGCCTGCCACCACTAGGAGTCTGTGAACAGGCTCCACCTGTGGCCCCAGGTTGCTGAGGTTGGCGAAAAAAGAGGGCAGTCTAACCCAACACCACCTGCTGATGCTCCCACTCCCCTGGGAACACACTCACCCTGCTTCTGCCACTGTCAAATGCTGCAGGCAGTGCCCACACATGCTTGATCACTGTTCACTTCCTAGGACCCTACAATTATGAGCACACTGTGCAGCAACTCCTGTGTGGGCTAAGCAGGATGGGGGTGTTTCCTGCATGATCTACAGGTGGCAGGGGCAAACCACCTCAAGTATCTCTGATTCCAGAGGTGGATGTGGCCCACCACTACTAGGGGTCCATGAACAGGCACCTCTTGCAGCCCTAATCACTTCAGAGGGCACCACAGAGGAGGCATTGTGACCAAATACCACCTTTTATGCTCTCACTCCCCTGGGAACTCACACATCCTGCCACTGCCACCGCCAAAGGTTCCAGGCACTGCCTAAATCTGCCTGAAGCTCATTACCACTTCCCATGGCCCTGCAACTAGGAGTAGCTTGCACCACCTTCCTGCAGACCCTCGCTACTGTCAACAGCCCAGCAACCAGGCATTAACTACTAGCCCTGCCCATTGCTTCCTTCCTAGAAACACAGTCAGCACCCTATCAAGGGGATATACTGCTCACATTGAAGAAAGAGAGAGCAAATACCCAAACTCCCACACCAAAAATAAATAGTAACTCTCCATAAAGTACAAAGGGGCACTCTTGTTATTTCAAATAGCCCTCTAAGACTACAGTAGTTTGTTTCTCTAAACTCAAAGAAAAAGGAAAATATCAGTGAAATGAAGAAGCTCAGGAACCGTTCCTGGTTAAAGGAACAGAAGAACTCACCTGAAGCAACAAACAATGAAACAGACCTCCGCAGTCTGATGAATACTATGTTCAAAAGGGAGATAGTGAAAATACTGAAGGAATTAAGGGTGACTATGAAGGAATTAAGAGCAGATATAAATAGTAATGCAGATTACTTTAGAAAGGAACTACAAAATATAAGGAGGAGCCAAGGGAAATTAGAAAATTCATTTGCAGAGACGTAAACTGAGCTAAAGGCACTGAAGAGCAAAATGAATAATGCAGAGGAACAAAATAGTGACTTGGGAGACAGAATAATGGAAATCAGCCAATCAGGACAGCAGACAGAAAACCAAATGAAAAAAACATGAAAGCAAGATAAGAGATTTGTGGGATAATATAAAGCAGGCCAATCTATGCATAATAGTGATTCCAGAAGGAGAAGAAGAAGAAAAGGGTATTGAAAATATATTTGAAGTAATTTTGTCTGAAAACTTTCCAAATCTAAAGAAAACAGATATCAAGAAACAGGAAGCACAGAGGACCCCAAACACGCTGAATCTAAACAGGCCAACACAAAGACATGTTATAATAAAAAAGGCAAAAGTTAAAGAGAGGATTCTAAAGATAGCAAGAGAAAAACAAAGACTTAATTATAAGGGAACCCCCATAAGGCTATCAGCTGATTTCTCTACAGAAACACTACAGGCCAGAAGAGAGTGGCAAAATATATTTAAAGTTCTGAAAGGGAAAAATTTATAGCCTAGAATACTCTACCCAGCAAAAATGCCATTTAAAATAGACAGAGACAACTTAACCCACCATCTAAATGAACTAGAAAAAGAACAACAAGCAAAACCTAAAGTCAGCAGAAGAAAGGAAATCATAAAGATCAGAGAAGAAATCAATAAAAATAGATTCAAAAACAATAGAAAAAAATCAATAAAACCAAGAGCTGATTCTTTGAAAAGGTAAACAAAATTGATAAACCTCTGCCCTGACTCACTAAGAAGAGGAGAGAAAAAACTCAAGCAAAATAAGAAATGAAAAAGGAGAGATCTCAACAGATACTGCAGAAATACAAAAAAATTAAGAGAATACTATAAACAATTATATGCCAACAAATCTGATAACCTAGAAAAAATGGACAACTTTCTAGAAACTTACAGCCCACCAAAAGTGAATCAGAAGAAAAGATGAGCTGAACAGACTGATCACTAGAAATGAAATTGAGTATGTAATAAAAACACTCCCTACAAATAAAAGTCAGGACCAGATGGCTTCACAGGTGAATTCTACCAGACATACAAAGAGGAATTATACCCATCCTTCTTAAACTTTTCCAGAAGGTTGAAGAAGAAACATATCTAAAGATATTCTATGAAGCCACCATCACCACGATACCAAAATCAGACAAAGATACTACCAAAAAGAAAATTATAGGCTAATATCTTTGATGAATATAGACACAAAAATTCTCAACAAAATTCTAGCCAACCAAGTCCAACAACATATAAAAAAGATCATACACCACAACCAAGTGGAATTTATCCCAAGTTCACAAGGATGGTCCAGCAAATCAATCAACATCATATACCACTTTAACAAAAGAAAAGTAAAAAACCACATAATCATCTCAAAGGAGGCAGAAAAAGCATTTGACAAAGTCCAACATCCATTCATGATAAAAACTCTTACCAAAAGTGGGTATAGAGGGAACATATCTTAACATAGTCAAACCCATTTATGAAATACTCAAATATAATACTCAAATAGAGAAAAGCTGAAAGCTTTCCTGCTAAAATCTGGAACAAGACAAGGATGACCACTCTCACCACTTTTATTCAACACAGTATTGAAAGTCCTAGCCACAGCAATCAAACAAAAGAAATAAAAGGCATCCAAACTGGAAGAGAAAAGGTAAAATTGTCACTGTATGCAGATGACATGATACTATATACAGAAAACCATAAGGACTCCACACAAAAACTACTCAAACTGTTCAACAAATTCAGCAAAGTAGCAGGATATAAGATTAATGTTCAGAAATTGGTTGCATTTTTGTGTGCTAAAAATGAAATATTAGAAAAGGAATATGAAAATACCTTTTAAAATCACACCCAAAATATTAAATTCCTAGGAATAAACTTGACCAATGGAGTGAAAGACTTATATGCTGAGAACTGTAAAACATTAATCAAGTTTGAGGGGGATTCAAAGAAATGGAAAGATATTCCATATTCCTGGATTGGAAGAATTAATATCATTAAAATGGCTACAATACCCAAAGCAATCTATAGATTCAATGCAGTCCTTATCAAATTACCCATGACATTTTTTACAGAACTAGAATAAACAATCCACAAATTTATATGGAACCATAAAAAGACCCAGAACTTCCAAAGCAATCCTGAGGAACAAAAACCAAGCAGGAGGCACCAATCTCCCAGACTTTGGGTAATATTACAAAGCTACAGTAATCAAGACACTGTGGTACCAAAACAGACATACAGACCAATAGAACAGAATAGAGAACCCAGAAATAAACCCAGACACCTATGGTCAATTAGTCTTTGACAAAGGAGACAAGGATATAAAATGGGAAAAAGACAGTCTTTTCAGCAAGTGGGGCTGGGAAAACTGGAAAGCCACATGTAAATCAATGCAACTGGAACACACCCTTACACAATACACAAAAATAAACTCAAAATAGCTTAAAGACTTAAACATAAGACAAGATGCCATCAAACTCTTAGAAGAGAACATAGGCAAAACATTCTCTGACATCAACCTTACAAATGTTTTCTTAGGTCAGTCTCCCAAGGCAACAGAAACAAAAGCAAAAATAAACCAGTGGGACCTAATCAAACTCCCAAGCTTTTGCACAGCAAAGGAAACCATAAAAAAAAAAAAGACAACCTACAGAATGAGAGAAAATAATTTCAACCGATGCAACTGACAGGCGCTTAATCTCTACAATATACAAACTACTTATACAACTCAAAAGCAAAAAAGCCAACAACCCAATGGAAACAAAAGACCTGAATACACATTTCTCCAAAGATATACAGATAGCCAAAAAGCACATGAAAAAATGCTCAACATCACTGATTGTTAGAGAAATGCAAATCAAATCTACTTTGAGGTACCACCTATCAGAATGGCCATCATTAACAAGTCAACAAATAACAAATGCTGGAGAGGGTGTGGAGAAATAGGGACCCTCTTACACTGTTGGTGGGAAGGTAAATTGGTACAACCACTATGGAAAACATATGGAGGGACCTGAGAAAGTTAAATATAGAACTACCACATGACCCAGCCATCCCACTCTTGGACCTATATCTGGAAAAACTTTCCTTGAAAAAAGATAAGGCACCCATATGTTCATTGCAGCAATATTCACAATAGCCAAGCCATGGAAACAACCTAATTGTCCATCAACAGATGAATGGATTAAGAAGATGTGGTATATATACACAATGGAATACTACTCAGCCATAAAAAAGAACAAAATAATGCCATTTGCAGCAACATGGATGGAACTAGAGACTCTCTATCCTAAGTGAAGTAAATCGGAAAGAGAAAGACAAATACCATATGATATCACTTGTATCTGGAATCTAATATATGGCACAAATGAAACTTTCCACAGAAAAGAAACTCATGGACTTGGAAAACAGACTTGTGGTTGCCAAGGGGGGTGGGGGAGAGTGGGATGGATTGGGAGCTTGGGGTTAATAGATGCAAACTATTGCATTTGGAGTGGATAAGCAATGAAATCCTGCTATAGTACTGGGAACTATAGCTAGTCACTTGTGATGGAACATGATGGAGAATAATGTGAGAAAAAGAACATATATATGTATGTGTGACTGGGTCACTTTGCTGTACAGTAGAAAACTGACACTGTAAGCCAACAATAATGGAAAAATTAAAATCATTTTTAAAAAATGTGTTGTATGCATACAATGGAAAGTTACTCAGTTTTTATAGAAGATGGAAATCCTATCATTTGCAGCAATGCAAATGAACCTGGAAGAATTTCTTTCTTTCTGTCTGTCTGTCTGTCTGTCTGTCTGTTTAGGTCCACACCTGCTATATATGGAAGTTCCCAGGCTAGGAGTCAAATCAGAGCTACAGCTACCAGCCTACACAACAGCCACAGCAATGCTGGATCCAAACTAAGTTTGTGACCTACACCACAGCTCACAGCAATGCTGGATCATTAACCCATTGAGTAAGGCCAGGGATCGAACCCACGTCCTCATAAATAACTAGTCAGGTTCATTACTGCTGAGCCACGACAGAAACTCCCTGGAGGACATTAATTGAAGTATGTCAGACACAGAAGGACAAATACTGTATGATGTCATTTAAATGAAGTATCTGAAAGAAAACTCATAAGCAGAGAGTGGAAGGGTGGTTGCCAAGAGTGGACAGGAGGTGGAAATGGAATCCTTTTAGTCATGCAAGATGAAAAAGTTCTAATTTTTGCCTGCTATGAAAAAGGAGTATATAGTTAATACTCTTCTGTACATTTAAACACTTAAAAGGTTAGATTTCATGTCACATGTTTTAAACAACAGCATAAAAATAAATACAAAGCAAAAAATGTAAGAAATAAGGAAAAGAAAGAACAAAAGGAATGAAGAGGGTAGAGAGAAGGGGTCTGGTGTGTCACACAGGTACCTGGAGACATGAGAGAACAGTAGGAAAGCTCCTCTCCCCAGGTGTTAAAGAAGATGCCTCTACAGTGTTGTATCCAGAAAGACGGCCCTGTCCTTTCTCATCGCCTCTCAAGAAGGACCCCAAAGGTCACCCCACATGGGGACTGGCTGATCTCAGGTGCTTCACCTCTATTCCTACTCTTGAAACCAACAATGATCTGATCACGACAGGGTCTGGTGCCCTTTCTCTGTCTTCCTTCTGCTCCCCTCAAGAGTTTCCTTCTCAAGTCCAGCCCAAGACTCCAGGGGCTGTGCTCACACCTGCAACTACTGGGCAGCCCCTCTGAGTCTTCAAGCCTCAGGTTGGAAGCACTGACTTTACCATTTAATCACACACACCTGGGATTCCCTTCTGCACCATCCAGAAGCCATGATCTAGACTCAGTATTTCAAGGGAAAAAAAAAAACTCTCTGATAGTTTCTGGGGTAAACAAGAGACATTTTACCATCCAGCAGCATCATTTTTTGTTTGTTTGTTTGTTTGTTTGGTGGGAGAAATACTGACACCCAGATGGCAATCAAATTCTACCTAAAGTGTATTCTCACAAAGTCATGATCTGAAAAAAACAAATTATGTTACCTTGTTTTATATTCTATTGATTCTATTCTTTTGATTTGGGTTTTTGGCAAAAACCTTGAGAAAAACCAAGATACTGGCTCATCCGGCAGTTTCTATGGCAACATTAATGGAGCATCTCCTGTACCCCTGCTAAGATTCTCTGTCCCAACCTGCACCACACCACCTCTCCTCCATCCTCCTAGGAAGGGAGCCAGTGCCCACCCTGAGCTCAGTCCCTGGCACAGGTCTCTGGGTTCTGCACTGTTGCTGCCCAGCACCCAGAAACCAGGGTGGCCCAAGTGATTGGAGACAGAGCATCCACAGAAGAAGGACCCTTTATGTTCTTGGCTCAGGACTTGAAGATGAACATCAGCCTCAAAGGAGCAAGTTGGAGTGAATTTCTCCATGTGCTCCTGGAGGCTCCTGCTTTCTCATATCCTCCAGAACTGGATGTGGATGTGGGTGCACCAGGGACTCCCCACAAACGGAAGGAGCCCAGACCAGCACTCACTGCTTAAGATGCAGGGGAGGGTGCATTCTGAGGCCTTCAATAGGACAGAGTTGTGAATGAGGGAACTAGCGATAGTAACGTATCATGACCATTCACAACGTGTGCCATCATCTAAGAGGTGAGACTTATTGTTAAATGATGCGGGTATTGACACAGTAATAGGGACGATGATGCACAGGTTTGTCCACTTAGAACATTTTTTGGATGGATATGGGTTTTCCAGTTTAATTCAAAGAAAGTTCGTATTTAAATTGTATAATTTGATTGTTACATCCACATACATTCATGATGCAAGGGCGACAGGAATTTTTAAAGGGCAGGTTGACAGTAACTCAAAGGAAACACACAGAAATTCTCACACAAACACACATACATCCAACTCAGAATCACAGCACATGAATTGACATACGGACCTTCCCACTTCCACATACACAAACCGCCACCTCAAAGGGGAACACAGCTGCTTCCTGGGACTATACGCCTTGGCCTCCATTCTTTAATGGGAAAATCACTTTCTATCCCATGTCCCCTCCTCTCATTCCCAGCAGGAAGCTGGAATCAGGCGGCTCACACACTAAAACCAGCAAGAAAGCCCCATCACATGTCTTCTAGATTTTTCTCTCCAAGTGAGAGATTCAAGTGTACATACTGTTTTCACTTTCTACTGAGACCACTTGCAATTGCAGGAGAGAAAACATTATGAGGATGAGTTCACACTGGGTCCCATATGCACAGGTTTTGGTTCACTTGATGACAGAAGACAACCAGATGGAGGACACATAGAGTCAAGGGAACCCAGCAAGACCAGAGCAAACCTACTCAGGCCAAAACACATGAACTTTTCCTGAAGGATGTATCTCCCAAGACCATGTTTATTGGCGATGACAGAATTATGTTCCTAGGAAGAAAGATTCCTGCTGGAGAACTGTTTTTAACTGATATTGTCATTTTTTAATGTCTTTCTGAACCAGGAATCATCAGTGGGTGACAGATTTTCACTCAACCTTCCCGCAACCCAGGAAAATGTATGTAATGTCTGGAACGGACATGCTGTTTTTTTACATCTTAATTCTATGAGAAGAGATCAAATTAATGTTTCTATCTCAGAAAAAGAAAAGTGAGCTTACCGTACAGGTAGATGGGGCTTCTTCCTCTGCCCTGTCCCTGGGAGGTTCATTCAACAGGTCCTTGGGGGGAGCTGCGAGGAGACAGAATAAACATTAGCATATTAGGGCTGCTCATCAGGACCTACTCAAGTAGTCTGGCTTGATGTGGATGTGGGCTGGGAGAGTATGGATGTAGGAGGTTAATAAATATTGACTGAGCTCCACTTGGGCCAATACCTTTGGTGGATGATGAAGACAAAAGAAAGGAGCAGCAAGAAATAAAAACAGAGCCGTGGGCTTTGTAGGTATGGGGAACCTAGTCGATGTGTTTCATAGTCAGTCTGCAAAAGAATAAACACCAAAATCATGCTCTGAGAGGAAACGAGAGTGAGCCCTGGTGTCTCTAATCCAGCTGTGCAGGAGGCTGCAACAGGGTGATGGGCACCTGGCTAACAACCAAGTTTCATTCAGAGTCTTATTTGCATCTGTCCCTTCCGTGTGTGTGTGTGTGCTTACAGGATCTTAGCATTTCTAAGGCTGATAGTACTGTTACCCAAGACAATACAATATCTCCTTGACCCTTCCCAGCTTTTGGTCACATGCTAAACAAGGACCCCAGCACCACAGACGTTGCCCTGCATGGTCCTACATGGAGCCTCATACTTCTGAGACTCTGGAAACTGACCAGCAGCATGCTGGCTTCCCGGTGTGTTTCACACTCATGACCCTGCCCAAGGCAGCTGCTCAATGCACCTATAGCTGCCCTGGCTTCGGTGACCACCGAGCCACCTTATAGGGCTGGGTGGCATCTGCAGACCCCAGTGCTTCCAGGCATGGACACTGAGCCAGGACCCTCTTGACCCAGGGCTGATGTCCCTATGCCTGTGGGATACGCAGAGGTTATCGGTCTAGAACATCCACATTGGGACCTTGCCTGGGTTCACATTTTGCTTTTTCCACTTAGGAGGTCAAGAGCTTGGGCTGTATATCTCTACACCATCTCCTTGGGATGGGAGAGAATTTTAAACAAAACTTTGGTAACAGCTACATGCTGTGGGAAGAATAAATGAATGGCCAGATAGAGAGCAAGGGTGATGAGAACTTTTGCTTGTAGGATGTACTGTGCTGCCTAACTGGGAATTAGGTCCTGAGGAAACACATGCATTCGCACTTGCAGAGTCACAGTCGCACCAATAGGGTCGCACATGGACAAGCCACTAATGCTCCTAAGTGCAAACCTTCGGCATCTAAATGACTTTCTTTCTTCCAGGGACTAAGTAGCATGGGCATCTCAATTTTCGGGGAAATTAGTTTCTTTCACTCCATCCCCACCCCTCATTCCCCGCAGAAACTCAGACTCAGGGTATCTCTCCACCAAAGCAGCAAGAAAGCCCACCTTTGGCATCACCTAGACTTCTCCTTGGCAGAGGAGGGCTTTCAGGATACATGATATGGCTAACATTTTCTGTCTCACCCACCTGCCACTAGAGAAAATACAACACTGTGCAGACTCACAGATATAGAGATGAACTAGGGGTTACCATTGGAGGCAGGGAGGGTCATAAGTGGGGTCTGGGACAAAAGGGTACAAACTACTATGTGTAAGACAAGCGAGGGGGAGAATCAAGATGGCAGAGGAGTAAAACGTGGAGCTCACCTTCTCCCAAAACACATCAAAAACATCTACATGTAGAACGATTCACACAGACCATCTACTGAATGCTAGCAGAAGAGTTTAAACCTCCAAAAAGGGCCAGAAACCCTTGACATACTGGGTAGAACAACTGAAAAATAGAAAAGGAATCAGGATGGGACTAGCATTCATGAGAGGGAGCCATGAAATAGAAGGGGAACCCACACCCTGGGAAACCACCTAACTGACAGATCAGCCGAGATGGAGGGACCTCAAAGTCACCGAGAAAAGCACAGCAGCTGGACTGAGGAGGGCAGAGAGCCGCAGTTCGTCTGCACCACTGACCTGGACACAACAGCCTGAGACGCTCGGGCGGGGCCTGGGCGCTGAGATTCAGGCGCCAGAGGTCAGTTCCAGGGAGAGGCCTAGGCTTGGTTGTGTGGAGACAGCCTGAGGGGCTAGGGAGCCGGTGCACCACTGGCTGGGGAGCAAAACACGGCAGCGGAGGGAACCCTGGAGGAGGTCTGGGCCTGCAGGAGAAGCAAGGTGCCATTGTTGCCAAAGGCGAGAGGAGGAGGGGCGGGCCGCCATAAGAATCTCTTTCCCTGCGCATGTGCAGGCTCTCAGAGGGCGGGGCACCTCTGGGCCCCAACTACCGGTGATGAGGGGCCGCTTGCCAAGGCTCTGGGAGACCAGTGCTGCTTCTGAGGGCTACAGGTAGCCAGGCACCTCTTGTGTGGGCCAAGGGCAGCAGAGGGCTAAGTACAGCGCAGTGCCTCTTGCATGATCTATAGGCACTGGGGACAAACCACAGCAGTCATCTCAGAAACCAGAGGGAGGCGTGGCCTGCCACCACTAGGGGTCTGTGAACAGGCTCCATCTGTGGCCAGCAAAAAAAGAGGGCATTGTAACCCAACACCACCTGTTGATGCTCCCACTCCCCTGGGAACACACCCGCCCAGCTTTTAGAGTTAGTGTTTTCACTGTGCTGGGCTGGGAATTGAACCTGCACCTCTGCAGCAATTCAAGCCTCTGCAGTCAGATTTTTAAGCCACTTCTCCACAGTGCGAATTCTGAGTATAATACTCTTATAAAACAAACAAAAAACCTCCGCTAATTCAAATAGAAAAAAATCGATACCATTTTTATTTTCATTTTCTTGATTACAGAAGAGTTTGTGTATTTTTCCATATACTCACTTACTTTCCCTTTTTATAAACTTTCATTTTTCAAGTAATTTTACCTTTTTTTTTTTTTTTTTTTTTTTGTCGTTTGTCCTTTTAGGGCCGCACCCGAGGCATGTGGAGGTTCCCAGGCTAGGGGTCTAATCAGAGCTGTTGCTGCTGGCCTATGCCAGAGCCACAGCAACACCAGATCCAAGCCGTGTCTGCGACCTACACCACAGCTCAAGGGAATGCCAGATCCTTAACCCACTGAGAGAGGCCAGGGATCAAACCCGCAATCTCATGGTTCCTAGTCTGATTCGCTAACCACTGAGCCACTACAGGAACTCCTTAACCATTTTTACGTGTGTAGTTCAGTAGTGGTAATTAAGCATATTCATACTGCTGGGTACCCAATCTCCAGAACACTTTTCATCTTGCAAAATTAAACTCTATATCCATTAAACAACTTCCCAATCCTTTTTGTCCTAGAGCCTCGCAACTTTCTTCTTTATGAACTTGATTACTTCATATAAGTGACATCATACAATATTTGCCTTATTACTGGCCTGTTTCATTTAGCATAATGTTCTTGAAGGTCATCCATTTTGTAGCATGACTCAGTTTCCTTCCTTACTAAGACCATTTGCTTATCCATTCATCTCTCAACAGCCTACTCTTAGGGAAAAGTCCTGCAAAGAACGTGAGTATAAAACTATTTCTTTGAGATTCTGTTTTCAATTTTGGGGGGTACATATGCTGAAGTGGAATTGCTGGATCATATGATAATTTTATTTTTGATTTTTTGAGTAACTGCCAAACTGTTTTCTGTGGTGGCTATACCATTTCACAATCCCACCAACAGTGCACAAAAGTTCCAATTTGTCCATGTCTTTGCTGATACCTATTGTTTTCTTTTTATCTTATTTTTTTTTTTTTGTCTTTTGTCTTTTTTTTGTTGTTGTTGTTGTTGTTGTTGTTGTTGCTATTTCTTGGGCCGCTCCCGCGGCATATGGAGGTTCCCAGGCTAGGGGTTGAATCGGAGCTGTAGCCACCGGCCTACGCCAGAGCCACAGCAACGCAGGATCCGAGCCGCGTCTGCAACCTACACCACAGCTCACGGCAACGCCAGATCCTTAACCCACTGAGCAAGGGCAGGGATCGAACCCACAACCTCATGGTTCCTAGTCGGATTTGTTAACCACTGCGCCACGACGGGAACTCCCCCTCTTTTTATCTTATTTTTAAAATTTATTTTTATAATAGTCATCCTAATGGGTGTGAGATGCCATCTCATTGCAGTTTTGATTTGCATTTCTCTAGTTATTAGTGATGTTGAGCATCGTCACTAATATATATCACTACTATAGATAGATAGATCTAGAGATATATTTCCAAATACATGATTTGAAAATATTTTCTCCCATTCTATATGTTGCCTTTTCACTCTATTGATTGTTTCTTTTTCTTTTTTTTAAGGCCACACCTGTGGCAAATTCCTAGGCCTAGGATTGAACCTGTGCCACAGCAGTGACCTGAGCGACTTCAAAAACCTGGATGCCTGAAACTCTTTTTTTTCCCTTCAAATTGCCCTGATTTTGCATTTTACGTAACTCCAGAGCTGACCAAAAATTGATGTGTCAAAATACATTGCTTGTAAATTGGGTCCTTGATGCCAAATGCTGTACACACATGGATTAGTCCTACGCTGCCACCATGAGGAGGCTGCTGGAATTCCAAGGCATTTGGAAATGACTTCTAGCAAATATAAATTTTCAGAAGGGGAAAATGAGGAAGTTAAATCAGAAGGGAAAAATCCATCTTCTAAAAAATGACCTTATCCAAGTCTAAAAGGGAGAGACGATATTGCCAGGCATGGCAGATTTAGGTGGGTGAGGGTTTGTCATTTAGCATTTTGGCGAGCATGCAATTAATGCCAGATTTTGTTGTCACTTGGAATTTTCTATACCTGAAGACATTGAGTAGCCCTCTGCAGGAAGAGAAGAAGATGGGGGGGGCGATCAGAAATCCAAATAAAATCATATACTCAACCTAAGACCTGGAGCAGAGGTTCAGTAAACACTTAAAGTTTCAGGAAAAACGGGAAAAATGTGGCATCAGTGGCGATAGCTCTCGCTGTCCAAATGGGGGACAGAAAAAAGTCTTTTCTGCTATTGATCTTAGAGTTGAGGAATCATAAAAATATAAAATGCTCACATGGTAAGAATTCTAGATAGGTACTTCAATTTCTTTTTTCAAATGGACAACTGAGTGGTTGAATCACTTCTCCAATTAAAATGTGAATCAGTAACAGCAGGCTGGGATTAGAACCCAGGACTTAACAAAAATCCAGTTTAGGTATCCAGCAATACGTCTTAATTTAATGCTGGAGTATTGCTGAAGATACTGCAGTCAGGACTGCCCTAGATTTAAAAAAAAAAAAAAAAATTTACTTGGGCAAGTTATCTAACCTGACTCTGCCATGGTTTCCTTACCTGCAAAAGTAAAATAATATTACCCTACTTCAGAAGGTTGTAGTAAAGATCAAATGAGATGCTACATGCAAAGCCTCTAGAACTGTGCAACAGATGTTAACTGTTAAGATCATCCGCCAACAGAGTTCATGTCTCACAGCTCCTGGACATGACCAGTGCGCCATTGCCATCTCTAAAACCACTGGCCTCCTGTGTCTCCATCATAATGAACTCTTTAATGGCAAGAAAATTTGTTACCTCCTACCTCCTGGTACCTGGCTCAATTTTTTTTTTGTAATTAAACTTTATATTTTGAAATGATTTATAGGTTCATATGCAGTTGTAGGAGATAGTCATGCACGTGATAGGTGTAGAGAGAGCTCATGTACCTTTTACCCATTTTCTCCAGTGGCAACAGTTTGCGGAACCATAGTACAGCATCACAACTGAGACCTTGACATTGATATCATCCACTGATCTTACTCAGATTCCGCGTTTGACTTGTACTCATTTGTGTGCATGGGTTTAGTTCTATCACATGTGCCGTCTCCCGTATTCATCATCAGAGTCAAACAAAACAAGCCCCTTGTCCACAAGGATCCCTTGTACTGTTCTTTATAACCATACTCACTTCTCTCCTGCACGCTTCTCTACTCCCCCACCCACAAACTCTGCCACCTGCTAATTTGTACTGGTTTTTTTTTTTTTTTTCACTTAGGATAGTTCACTAGGGATTCATCTGGATTGTTGCGTGTATCAATAGTGTGTTCCTTTTTGTTGCTGAGTTGTACTGGATGACATAATTGTAGCCTTGTTGTATAATCATTCATCTCCTTGAAGGACATCTGAGTTGTCTCCTGTGTTTGGCCACTAAGAATAAAGCTGCTAGGAACATTTGCGTACAGTTTTCATGTAAGTACAAGTTTTCACTTCCCTGGGATAAAAGCCCAAGGGTGCAACTGCTGGGCCAAAGGGTTGCATATTTAGTTTCATATATACAAAAAAAAAAAAAAAGGCAGAACTGTTTTTCAGAGTGTCTGCACCATTTTATATCCCTACCATCCATGTACAAATGATCCAGTTTCCCTTGCCAATATTCAGTATTATCACTGCTTTTTTTTTTTTTAGCTTTTCTATTAGGTATGTAGCAATATCTCATTGTGCTTTTAATGTGCATGTTCCCAGTGGCTAATAATGTTGAACATCTTTTCATATAATTTTTTTGGCCATCTGCCTCTCTCCTCCTTGGTGAAATATCTCTTTGTGTGTTTTGTCCATTTTATAATTGGTTTATTTGCTTTTTACTGTTGAGGTTTTTTAGGGGTTTTTCTTTAGGGCCACTCCCAAGGCATATGGAAGTTCCCAGGTTAAGGGTCGAATCAGAGCTGCAGCTCCCAGCCTACACCACAGCCACAGCAACACCAGATCTTTAACCCACTGAGCGAGGCCAGGGATTGAACTTGCGGCCTCCTGGATATTAGTCGGGTTCATAACTGAGCCGCAATGGAAACTTCTACTGTTGAGTTTTGAGAATCCTTTATATGTTTTATATATGAAGGCTTAAGACGTTTTACATTTTTATTGAAATAATGTTGTGTTTCTGCTATATCGTAAAATGATTCAGTTATACATATACAGACATCCTTTTAAAATATTCTTTTCCATATGGTTTATCACATGATACTGAATATAGTTCCCTGTGCTGTAACAGTAGGACCTTGTTGTTAGCCATTCTGTATATAATAGCATTAGCACCTGCTAAACCCCCACTCCATTCTCCCTCTCTCAGTCTCTCCCTTGGCAACCACAAGTCTGTTCTCTAAGGAAGGACATTTACTTTTTTCTTTTCTTTTGCCGTGCTCACAGCATGTGGAAGTTTTCAGGCCAGGGATCGAGCACGTACCACAGGAGCGACCTGAGCCGATGCAGTGACAACACTGGATTCTTAACCTACTGAGCCACGAGAGAACTCCCAGGAGGTTTTACTTTTAAACTAAAACATTGACACGGGGTTGTGAGTAGCATAACATATGTAGTAGTAAATATATGACAGCAATAGCACAAAGAATGGGAGGGGTTAATGAAAGTATATGTTGTTTGATTCTTAATATTATATGTGAGCAAATATAGTGTCAATTCGTGGTAAACTGCTAAGTTTAGAGTGTACAGTGTAACCATTTAAAAATACAGAAAGAGGAACCCATTAAAAAAAAACCCAAAGACATATAATTATGTCAGTATAGGAGATAAAATGTAATACCCAAAGATGGCAAAAAGGAGGATTAAAGGATTGTGGCTCAGTGGGTTAAGAACACAACATAGTATCTGTGAGGGTGTGGGTTTGATCCCTGGCCTTGCTCAGTGGGTTAAGTATCCAGCATTGCTACAAGCTTCTACCTAGGTCACAGATGCAGCTTGGATCAGGTGTTGATGTGGCTGTGGTGTAGGCTGGCAGCTGTAGCTCCAATTCCACCCCTAGCCCAGGAACTTTCACGTGCAGCAGGTGTGGCTGTAAAAAGAAAATAATAATAATAATAAAACAAGACCCAGTATGAGCTGTTTACACAGGACACACTTTAAATATGAAGTCACATGTGTTGTAAGTAAAAGGATGAAAATATCATACAAACAGTAATCACAAGATAGTTGGTATGGTTATATTCACATCAGACAAAGTAAACTTCAAAACAAAAAGAAGTACCAAGTATAAAAAGGGTATTTTATTACAACGCAAAGGTCCATTCATCAAGAATACATACCAATCCTAAATATGAAAATATCTACTAACAGAGCTCCAAATTATAGGTACAAAGCAAAATGGAGAAATAGATAATTCCACAAATACATTCGGATATTTCAACACTCCACTCTCAGTTAACTGATAATAAAGTAGACAAAGGAAGGATACAGAAGATTTGAAGCACATCCTAAAGGATTAAACCTACTAAAAAACACCACCCACTGCACATGTCAATACACCTTCTATTCAAGTGCACAGGGAACATTCATCAAGAATAACCATATGCTGGGCTATAAAACAAGTCTTAGATTTAAAGCATTGACTCATACAGAATATTCTATAACCACAATGAAATTGTTAGACATTGATAATAAAAAAAAAGACATCTAGTAAATCCCCAAAGATTTTGAAATGAAGTTACGCGTTACTAAATAACTCCCGGATCAAAGAAGAAATCACAAAGAGAGGGGTGTTAGAAAAGACTTATGACTGAACAATGAGGAAATACAACTTAAGGACGTGTGTGGGATAGAACTAATACAGTAATAAAATTGGAATTCATGGCTTTAATTGATCATGTTAGAATATACACCTATTTCTGTTTTAAAATGAAAATAGAAATAAAGTAGATTTCAGTCTGGAATTTCATCTTACAATAACTTGGTTCAGGATATGTCTCTTCGTGAATTAGGAAATATTTACACATCAAAATATCGAATGAAAAGGCAACTACAGAATCAACCCCTAAAGGGCACCATTATCTGGAGTCCGGGGGAAGGAACTTTTACTGTGGAAAAGGGAAGAACTATTTACTAGCTCTGGAACAGATGCGAGACAACATTGAGATTTTATGAAAGAGTTGAGGTCCAGAGGGAGCAAAAGATTTGCCCAGCATCACACAAATACTGGGAATGTGTGTCTGGTTCTGAGTAGATACGGCTTCCTGACGCTGGCATATTATGATTATCTGAGGCCAACCCATACTTCCCTGTGGGTTTAGAGCAATGAGAAGCTCTTTTTTTTTTCCAGCTGAGATGTATGCCTGGTGTTGCAGTGGGGAAGGGTGGGCCATGAGGGGGGAGGATGTCTCCTCTGGAGAAGCCTGCCTGAGAGTGAAACCATTACAGTTGCAGCATAGGGAGGGGGATGTGGGGGGAGTGGAGAGACCCCAGCCTGGGGGTATTTGAACCCCCAGTAAGCTGTGCTTGACTCCAGTGCCACCTCAGATCTTTCCATTACGCCAGCTGATCCTCTCCTTTCTATTTAAAGCCTGTTGGTGCAGGGTTTTCTGTCACTTGCAACCAAGAGTCTTGAATATGACAGGCTTCTCTCCTTTGCAAGAAGGCCAACAGTATTCAGCATGTATGGTTTTATTTGGGGAAAAGAAAAGGATTCTAGGAAAATCACCAGGACTGTGCTGGGACATGATACCTAAAGGTAGAAAAACGTGTGAGGATGTTCTCATGTTTCATTTTTTTTTCCACCAGAAATTTTAGTTCCTAAGTTATCAATATAGTTGTCTATTTCTCTGTTCACTTCTCCAGTGCACTCTTGGAAGGGTTCATTATTTCGGGGAGGATCATTAAGAAAATGCGCTGGTAGAAAGATGCAGGTTGTGTCACATTTAATACAGTGGTGTCCTCTGACTCTCTAGGGGTAAGGAGCAGGGAGTAAAATAATTCGTCCACACAGTTCACATGCTTGCTTTTTTAAAATTTACTTCTTTTAAATTATAGTTGATTTACAATGTTGTGTTAGTTTCAGGTGTTCAAAGTGATTCAATTGTGACACACACACACACACACACACATACATATGTATTCTTTTTCAGATTCTTTTGCATTATAGTTTATTACAAGTTATTGAAGATAGTTCCCTGTGCTGTACAGCAGGACCTGGTTGTCTATCTACTTCATATACAGCAGTTGGTAACATGTATTTGCCTTTTCTGTGCACCATCTTATTTCTGCTGCATGGCAACTCTGCAAAGCATGCTCATGTCTTTTTCAGATGAAATAGAGACAGAGAAGTTATGTCACTTGCTGAGTCATCCAGCCAGTATGTACAAACCTTAGGGTTTGAATGCAAGTCTATGCTCTTGCTCTTATGCTAGAAGTACTTGTATCCCATCCTGACAAATTTCCAAGGAACTTCAGAACACAATACCTTTGATCGAGATGTTAGTTATGCAGCTGCTTTCATTAAGATGCTGTGATAGAAGCACAATGCATAATGTATTCAAAAGGTATAAAATGTATGTATTGATGCATACGACGAAGGTGGAGAGCTAGTTTTTTGCGCCTTTTATGCCCTCCTCCCTTCTGAATCATTTTTACCTATTTTTTTTTCTGTTTGAGATAACAACATATAAAATGTGAAATTGCATTCGTGTAGAATTCAGGGTTTATTCATACATTTCTATCCATGGATCATCGCACAGATGAAGTCATTGAATATGTCTAGCCCTCCAGAAGTTTCTTTTCTATCTTCCCAGTTTGTACAAGTTCATTCTCACCCAGAGGTAACGACTAGTGTGAGACTTGGCTTTGTTCTTGACATACTCTTGTATTAGTTTCAGGTGTACAACATAATGATGTGATGTTACACATTGTGAAATGATGACTACAGTGAGTCTCTTTAACATCTGTTTTCATACATGGTTACATTTTTCCCCCTTGGGATGAGAATTTTAATATCTACTCTTGTAGCAGTTTTCAAATAAGCACTACAGTATTACTAACTGTAGCCGCCATGCTGTACATTACACCTCCAGGACTTTGTTATTTTATAATTGGAAGTTTGTACCTTTTGACTCCCTTCAACTCATTGCTCTCACCCCTCATCTCCTGCCTCAGGAAACCACCAATCTGTTCCCCGTATTTGAAAGCTTAAGCTTGCCTTTTGTTGTTGTTATTGTTTTAAGATTCCGTATAAGGTGAAATCATCTTTCTCTTCCTGACCTATTTCACTTACGTAATAACCACAAGGTCCACCCATGTTGTCAAAAATGGCAAGAGTTCCTTCTTTCTTAATGGTTGAGTAATATATCTATATTTATACCTCACTTTCTTTGTCCATTCCTCCACTGATGGACACTTACGTTGCTTCCATATCTTGGCTATTGTAAATAATGTTACTATGAACATGGAGGTGCAAAAATCTTTTTGAGTTAGTGTTTTCACTTTCTTCTTCCACGTCTTTTCCAGAAGTGGAATTGCTGGATTATATGGTAGCTCTATTTTTAATTTTCTTGAGGATCCTCCAAACTGTTTTCCACAGTGATTGTACCAATTTACATTCCATCAATAGTGCGCAAGAGTTCCCTTTTCTTCACATCCTCACCAACATTTCTTTCTTTTCTTTTTGAGAATAGCCATTCTAATAGGTGTGAGGTGGTATCTTATTGTGGTTTTGATTTGCATTTCCCTGACATTCAGTGATGTCGAGCACCTTTTCATGTAACCTGTTGGTCATCTGTATGTCTTTGAAAGGTGTATATACAGATCCTCTGCTCATTAAGTGGGATTAAACATTTTGTTTGGTAATGGTGTTGTATGAACTCTTTATATATTTTGGATATTAACCCCTTTATCAGATGCATGATTTGAAAATATTTTCTCCCATTCAGCAAGTTGCCTTTTCATTTTTTGAAGGTTTTCTTTTTTACGCAGGATCTTTTGAGTTTGATAGTCCTACTTATTTATTTTTATTGCTTTTGGTGTCAGATTCAAAAAACAATTACCAAGACCTATGGCAAGGTGCTTAACACCTATGTTTTCTCCTAGGAATTTTATGGTTTCAGGTCTTACATTCCAGTCTTTAACCCACCTTGAGTTAATTTCTGTATGATTCTTAGCAGTCTAACTTCATTCTTTTGCCTGTGGTTGTCCAGTTTTCCCAGCACTATTTACTGAAGAGACTGTCCTTTCCCCATTGTATATCCTTAGCTCTTTTGTTATAAATTAAGTGATCAAATATATGAGGGTTTATTTCTGGGCTCTCTATTCTGTTCCATTTTTATGCCAATACCATGCTGCTTTGATTTACCATAGCTTTGCTACGTGGTTTGAAATCAAAGTTGGAGGCACCAAATATTGATCTTAATGCATCTCCCATGCTTAATGTTATGTTTCATTTTATCAGATGTAAAGAATGAAAGGGGCTTTCAAGATTTTCCAGCCCACGTCAGCCTCCACTCACACTCTTCAGACAATCTGTGATTCTTTGGTCCCCTTCCCAGTCAAGGTCGCTCACCAAGTCTCCTCACATCCAGTCTGAACCTCATCAGTTCCTTTCCAACTTACTTTTTCTAAATATCACTTGACATGTATGTTCAGAAGTGTTTATGGGAAAAGTTAAATATTTACACAAAAGCCAAATGGAGGGAGAAGCTGATAGATCTCAGTAGCTTATCTTTAGGGCAGGGCAGGGCAGGGCAGGGCAGGGGGAAGCCTTAAGCTAAATGGAAAGTTTATTAGCAGCACCTCTAAATCCCTTGGAGTTAAGCAGCCTCTTTGCAGTGCTGAATAGGGCCCCCTATCCCAGCTGAAAGTGTTGACACCCTGTCATCAGAGACACACGTCCTTGACCCTGCCCCATCACCAGCTGCTTGAAGGATACTTCCACATTTCCTCTCTACAAGGTCTCCAAAAGGCCTCTGAGACATGGCCTAACCCTCACCACGTGCTGGGTTTCCACATATCTCTTACTTAATTTTTGTGTAGGTGGTGATTTTAGGAAGAGGTGGCCAAGGCCAGATCCCTGCACTGAGGAACAGAAAGGCTCACAAACAGCCCACATCCAGGTGGGGTGTGAAGCATCCTGGGACCAAGAGGAAACCTCTTGTTAATCTAGATTTGATAGGGTGAGAACTGGATTAAGTAATGGCCAGTTGTGTTCTGAGTGAGGGTCTAGGCTCATCCACAGCTATTGCCACCATGGAAAAAGCCCTTTTGCTTATCTCATCATTTATGGTTCTGTTCCCAAAGCCCTGAACCCGCAGCTGGGTTCAGGCAGTAAAGCTTATGAAAGGTGGTGCTTACTTTCTGTCGGATATATAGACAGGGTGTCATTACCTGGCATTCAGATACATACATTAGAATTAAAGACCAGTGTCATTTGAAACGTAAAATTAATCTGTGTCTAATTGAGGTACAGAAAGTGATCTAAGTCCTTGTTACTCATTGTGACCCACAGACCAGCAGCAGCAGCAGCATTACCTGGGGACTTCTTAGAAATGCAGAAAACTGGAGTCCCCATCCCAGGCCTACTGAGCCAGAAATGTGTATGCAGCTTAGTTTGACAAATCCTGCAATGGACTACTACTCAGCCACAAAAAAGAATGAAATGTCATTTGTAGCAACATGGATGGACCTAGAAATTATTAAACAAGTGAAGCAAGTTAAGGAAAAACAAGTATCTACTACATCACTTAAATGCGGAATCTAAAATATGATACAAAACAGAACCAAGACTCACAAAGAAAACATAGTTACCAAAGGGGAAAGGTGGGGGAGGAATAAATTAGGAGTTTAGGATTAACATATACACACTTCAATCTATAAAATAGATTAAAAAAAACAAGGACCTACCATATAGCTTATGGAACTGTACTCAATATTCTATAATAACCTATATGGGAAAAGAATCTGAAAGATATATGTATACATGTAATTGAATCACTTTGCTGTACACCTGAAACTAACACAATACTGTAAACCAACTAGACTCCAATATAAAAAAAAGAGAACAAAAAGAACAATGAAGTTGGGAGAAGTGGGTGGACCAGATGACCTAGGGGTTGTGGGTAGGAGAAGGATGTTGATATTGGTTGGAAACAGATATCTCTCTGTAAGACCTGGTGATTCAGTCTAAGCGGGCTCACACTGGTTTGCACCTAGCACCCAAGTTATTTGTAATCCACCATGTGACCACTGACTCAGCACTGCAGCAGTTCAGAGTAAAAGCAAATTCACTTCCAGTGGCTATTTCTTCCCTGCCCATAGCGGGTGACAGCTACTAGGGAGGTGAGACATCTGTTTCCATTTACTACAATTCTTCTTCCGAAGATCTGAGGATGGCAGTGAAGAAATCATTTCACGGAATCTGGGCTAATTAAAAAAAAAAAGACAAAACAAACAAAACTCTACCACCATCTGATTTAGCTGTAGAACTCACACATTTAAGAGTTTTCGCAATGCCAATTCCATTCTTTTATTTCCTCATACCACAAACATATTACTGCCTTTTTAGAACCTGAATTTACACAAGCAAGTTGCAAAGGAAAAGCAGGCATTCTTTAATCCTCCAAAATGCATGTATGAAATATAATACAAACCTTAGTATTTGTACATACACAGGCTTAGCTGAAGCTTTATTGCAACTTCTTAAAATTAGCATTACAGTTTAAATATTTATGCCTGTAAAGGTTTGCATAATCTACTATACATAGTTATTTCAGAAGCAGTTGAAACTTTTAATTGGGGAAAAAAACCTTGAACAAAAAGCTCTAACAATTGTGTGAAAATTAAATTATTTACAATTAAACATTTAGGGTCCTGATTCACAAAACTTAGTGCATATCATGATTTAATTATGAGTCTCAAAGAGAAGGTAAGTTGTATAAAGAATATTCCCCAAGTAAAATCTAGAATGAATCGCTTTTTAGAAGAATATAATGTGATTACTGGAAACTAGAGAAAAAGTAACCAAATAGAAACTTTAGCAAATGTGTTCAATTTGAAATTTTAAGTATACAGCGGCAATCAGAACAAACAGGCCACAACAGAAGAGCTGGTGGCTTTTTTTTTGGCCGTGCTCGCAGCATGTGGAATTTCCCAGGCCAGGGATCAAACCCAAGCCACAGCAATGACCCAAGCCACCGCAGTGACAACACCCGATCCTTAACCTGCTACACCATGGGAGAACTCCATTGTGGCATTTTTGACACTATTCTTGGTGTGTACAGGGGAAGAACGATTCTCCCCCATTTTTCAAAAGAGAATATCAGCCCCAATCATCACTACCTGTCTTTCTTCCAACAGAGTAGCCTTCAAAGTCAATGCCAAAATTAGTAAGTTTAAACAAATAAGTTCGATGGTTTTTGTTTAGTGGTAAAAGCTATGGACAGGGTTATCCACAGTTAGCTAATCAAATTACAAAAGAATCATCATAGATAAGGTGCCAGAAATCCAAGATTCCCCTTGAAGCACTTCAGTGGATTCAATAGTGATTTTATATGTACACCAAAGGAGACGACTCAAAGAAAATTAGCAGAACAAACTGTAAGGCGAAGCAACAGACTGCAGTGAATCAGGTCCCGGGGTAAAGTCTTTAAAAAAACAAAAATTTACAGTAATCATTTTAAACTCTGGAATGCAGATATAGTACAATTACCAGTACATTACATTTACAAAACTGCTTTGACAGTAGCTGTTCCAGAGCAAGAACTGAAAAAATGTACAAGCCAGTTCACAATGACTTTCCATACAATGTTATTAAAATACACTGTTAATCATAAAAATACTTTACTATGTACATATACACTGTATAAACTCTAGATCTACCTAACTGGAGGAAGCCTCTAAACCCACTCCTACCGAGCGGCCCAGGAAACAGTGCAGTGCTATCATCTGACCCTCACACTACTGTGTGTGCAGGCTGTGAGTCCTGGGTCAATCCTTCGGTAACACAGTAACACGTCTCTCTTTCTGCAGGATATCTAGCTAGAAGCGTCGATTTTACTTCCGCTGTATTTTACTTTCCTAAATGCTGGTCCAAGTAACTCTGGACATTCACATAATTCGTTTGCAATCTGGTTACACTTTAAAAGGAGGCTATAGTTCATTTCATCAGTTATCACACTGTCTTGCTTGTAGTCCGGATGGTTTGCGATAAACTCCCTCATCCATCTGGCAACTGTCATCAATTCCCCTGAAAAGAAAAAAAAAAAAACAAAACTTTTTTTGAACAACAATTTCATAGTATTTTAATTATTCAGTTTGTTTTTTTCTTTAATAAGTTGACATTTAGTGGCCAACAGAACACAATCCTGAAAAAAATCAGCATGGCATTTTGGTATCAGCTACATGGCATGGGCTGGGAACAAGATGTTTTCCATAATGTCTGAAGAATTCCTCCCAAGGGGAGTTCCCGTTGAGGCTCAGCAGGTTACAAACCCAACGAGTATCGATGAGGATGAAGAGCTGTTACAAGGTGGAAAGTGCACTGATAGAATACCATATACTTTAATAAAAGACTACTTTAAAAACTGAATATCGTCGGGTTCAGCCTACATTAAAAGATTTTTTTTTTTTTTTTTTTTTTGCTTTATAGGGCTGCACTCACAGCATATGGTGGTTCCCAGGCTAGAGGTCGAATCGGAGCTGTAGCCACTGGCCTATGCCACAGCGCACAGCAACACGGAATCCAAGCCGTGTCTACAACCTATACCACAGCTCACGGCAACACCGGATCCTTAACCCACTGAGCAAGGCCAGGGATCGAACCTGCAACCTCATAGTTCCTAGTCGGATTCATTAACCACTGCGCCACAACGGGAACTCCAAAAGATTTTTAAACAAGAAAGAAAAGCACACCATACCTGACGCCCTCTTCTTAATCAGCTTTAGGTAGTTCAGGATACTGCATCTGGTGTCTACATCCACCTCCATGTTTTCCAGGTAAGAGTTCAGGATGGGGATCAGCCCCGGGAATACCCCTTCCTGCAAGAGGTGGGAAGCGCTGTGAGCCTGAGGCGACTGGTGCCAAGGGCACAGGGTGCAGGCAGAGGTGGGGCCCCTACCTTGCCATTGATGATGGTGTCAATGCTCATAAGCGTGTACTCTGCCGCTGCCGCCACCGCCGCCTGCTCCGCGCTGCCTGTGGCCTTGCCGCAGCCATCCACCACCGCATTGCCACCTGCGGGAGAGGGTGCAGAAGGCGTCAGGGGCCTGTGTGGCCTACAGGGACCCCGGAAATGTAAGGGAATGTGGTACCTTTGCAAATATCTTTTCTGAAATAAAACATTCCCTGCAGGACAGCATCGCGCTTCTGTGCTGCTATCATATTCTCATCAACCTAAAGGAGGAAAACAAACCATGGCAGACTCAGAACAGCCTGAAGTCAGAACGCTGCTGCTCTGCTGTGGGGCTGCGGCCCTTCTGTGGTCAGGACCCATCCCTGAAGATGTGCCTGCTGGTGGCCAGATCAGACTTGGCACTTTAATGTGAGGCTGTGTCCCGCAACCACAGATAGGGGTGTGTTTTTAAGAACAATGAGGAATTCTAACAGAAGCATACCTTAAAAATCAATGCCAAAACTTACACTCATGTGGCCACCTGCATTTTGAGGCAGCTTTGGAAACCTAGGATGCATCTATGGTGTTGAGAGAGCAGGGGACAGAGACAGGTCTGCCCCCTCCACCCCCCTCAAAGCCAGGACTCACTGGAACTCCAAAAGGCTAAGGCCCCAGCTCCCCTGCTGTCTGGAATTCAGGGCTCTTTCCTCCCTGCCCCGGGGACTTTGCTGCCTCACTTTGGTGAGGAAAGGGTCAGAGTCAGCAGGCTGCTGGGTCTGGAAGAAGGTGGGCCCTCCAAGGGCAGAAGATCACCGATGCCACCTGCCCACCTGTGGCTCTGCCATGTCCCCCCACTGAAGAGCCCCCAACACCCTATTTGTGAATTCTCCCTTTCTCCAGTGACTTTTTAAGACTCTCGAACGAGAACTTTTAAAACTTTTTAGCAGCAGTCCCTTAGTTCTATAATGAACTCTAGACAGAAGTCAGAGCGCTGTTAGGTTCAAGTTGGATGAACAGTACAGTCTTTGATTACTTAGCTTTGCCCCTCACACTCACTAATTCCTATTGTTTTTTTTTTTTAGGAGACACATATGACCTTTGGATTAATCTAGATTCTTCTATGAATATATTCAAATAAGCATCTAAAATTCTATCATGGCTAGGAACATCTGGCTTCAATTTTTTTGGCCAAGCCCACAGAGTACATGAATTCCCAAGCCAGGGATAGAACCTACACTACAGGTGCAACCAGAGCCCTAGCAGCGACGTCAGGTCCTTAACCTGCTGAGCCACAAGGGAACTCCCTGGCTTCATTTCTAATGTTTTTTATTTCTCTTAGTTTTGACAAAAATTCATAAAGATCACCAGTTTTAATTTCTGCTTTTATGAATTCCTCTTTACACCGTCCAGAAACTTCTCCAGTTTGGCTCCTCTAGGTGCCCTTTCTCTGCACTACAGCAGTCACATGCTCCTTCCACCCTAAGTCTAATATTTCAAGTGGCATAGGACTGGAGGAGACAAAACCCATTTGTCCCACCACCATCATCACCACCATGTTGAACCAAAAAGCCTCCAGAAATCAGTGGTTATTCAAATGCAACCCTCAATGACTTTCAAATAGGCTAAGGAGCTACTATTAGTACTTTTTTTCAGGAGTCTCCATCATAACAGTACCAAAATCTATAGCATAAGCTTAAGTTCAAAAGGAGGAGGAAAAAAACATAAGGTGGAAGGAGAGCATTTTATTCTAAAGGGTGAACAATTCTAAATGAGATCAGAACTGAAACAAACACTGCATATGAATGAGCAACAGACTATGCTCCAAATCTGCACTTGCCCTCACCTTCGACAGAGGGATGAGAAAGTCCAGTTTGTAGGAGAGGATCACCCTGGTGAGCAGCACCACAAACACCACGTACGCAGAGTTCTCGAAGTCTGTCAACTGCACCTAGACAAGGAGCCCGAGACTTTGGGGACCAACTGTGCAAACAGCTCCTCCCCAGGGGCCATGCTGTCCCCCAGCATCTCCTAAGCCCCCTTCCGGGTCTGCAAGCCCCCTGCCCACCATGTGTTCTCAGAAAGCAATGCTCCTGAGCTGTTGGGCTTGCACGTAACAAGCACCCACTTGATGTGTGCCGCCTTCCAAACAACCTGGGCCTCCGACAGGGGCACAAGCATGTGGTGGGCAGCTGGCAACAGGTACATCTGAGCCATTCCTATCACGCATACCTCCATGGGCCGGAATTCTACTCTCCACCCAATGTCGGAGTTTGGAGGAGGAGGCTTGAATCTCATCGTCTGCCAATTTGTGGACTGAATATTCTGTAATCAAAAGGCAGAGAATAAGACCAGTTTTCCCCACATCCAGGAAGATATTGAGATGATTTGATATTTAATATGGAAGGCATTCTCTTTACTGTCCACACCATCCTTCCATTTACAAACACAAAAAGATACAATTTAAGATATTCTTGGACTGTGACTTGCTAGGGAAACAACATAACAGAGGTTAGGTGACATGCCAGCAGCCCTGAAAGAGGTGGTCATACTATCTTTTGTGGGAAGCACATTTGAATTTTTCACTGTTTTTGCAAATGAGAGAAAATACTGAGTGAAAAAATTCAGGAGGGAGAGAGAGTAAGAATCATAAATAAGCGTACCTGAACCAATTCAGAATCTGTCTTAGTTCTTTGCACTGGGTCATGAAAGTCTTCGGAAGCTTCTAGGAGTTCCCATTGTGGCTCAGCAGTAATGAATTCAACTAGTATCCGTGAAGACACCAGTTCAATCCCTGGCCCCGCTGAATGGGTTAAGGATTCGGCATTGCTGTAAGCCGTGGTGTAGGTCACAGGTGCAGCTGGGATCTGGGGTTGCTGTGGCCATGGCGTAAGCTGGCAGCTGTAGCTCTGATTTGAACCCTAGCCTGTGAACTTCCATATGCCATGGGTGAGGTCATAAAAAGACAAAATAAAAGTCATCAGAGGCTTCTGTTGTCACCAACTCCTCATGGGTCCGGAAAACCGTCTCCCCTCTTGGTTAATGGAGTGAAATGCATTTCAGCAGATACCTCGAAATGGTCAGACTCATTGGCGTCGTCCAGGTGGATTTTCTCTTCAAACAGAGTTAGCGGGTCTCTGATGAAGAGGTGAGCCACATGCTGGGCCAGGAGATGATCGATGCCTGCAGAGAGAAGTCACACTGAGGTTGCTTCAAAGCTGTTCTCCGTGCCCAGTAAGATGGCAGGACAGCTTGGGAAGTTTGAAGACAGGGTGTCTGGAAGCCTAGGAAACGGCTATTTTGTGCAGAACTCTCATGTGGCCCTGGGTTTTAGCCTATGGACCCTGGGGGAGTGTCTGAGTTGCACCTGCTCCTTAACACAATGCCTGGGCGGGGAGGCAGGGCACTGCTGGGGACCTAGGGACAGACGTCCAAAGTAAGTTCTTTTCGATAAAAGTCAAGATCTCATAAACATTTAGAACTTGAAGCTTTAGGAACAAGCAGTCTCATAAGAAAAGTGAAGAGACCTCACACTAAAAACAGAAACCAGACCAGGAGTCAGCAAGAGTTTAGAAGAGCTTTGACGGAATAAAAGCTTACAATCAAATCTAGAAAAAAGGGACAGAGGCTCACCTTCCTGCAACAGCTGTTCGTAGATTTCTTCGTCTTTCGTCAGGTCGATGTCATTGTATTTCTCACCGCACTCAGATAAGTAACTGTCTATTGAATCGTATCGGGACTTACTGATCCTATACCTATTGTTCTTCAATGGCTAAAATTGCAAAAACATGAATGAATGCCATTTAAAATGATGCGGAAATAAACTAGTACCCGAAATAATTTTATTAAAAGGCTATATACTTTGACACAAAGGCTGTCCAACTTGAAAATAAGATCCTGAATAGAAGCTAGTTAACTCTGAAAAGTATTAGGAAAAATTGTATTTAAAAATCTGGAGGCAATTTAAGTAGTGTTTTCTGGTATGATTTAATTGTGTGTGTGTATACACACACACACACACGTATTTTTTTTAAAGCAGATCATCTTCATTCTTATTAAGCTAGGAAAATGCCAATGTTGAAAGCAAAAGTACAGCTTATAAAACAAAGCCATTAAAATGATTTCTCCTTTTAAGTTTATTTCTACTTAAAAAGCATGTTCAACAATTTATAGGCAATTATACAAAGACCAGAGCAGCAGTAGTACAGCCCTGGTCAAGCACATCAGAATCACCTATGAGGGCTCCTTGAATTAACGCCTCGCTCTAGTCTCAGTTCTGGACATACTTACTTTCTGGGTCTACAGTAGGCCTGAGTATCTATTTTTAAAGACCTTTATAAGTAGTTCTGATGCACACTCTTGGTTGAAGGGATGCAGGGGCACAATTCAACATGCAAACAAGAGGCATAAGCCTACACTTATTAGGCAAACGCTTTATAAGGAACCAAAGAATCTGACAATAGATTACACGCTTCACAGTGCGAACATCACAAAGCGAGTACATAGCACCAAAAAGCCTTCTGGTAACAATAGCCATCACCACTGACCTCCAAAATCTAGAAAAACTACACTCCTAATTTTAGAAGATAAAACAGATCTCAACAAATGATGAAAACTAACTCCCCCAACCCCACCCTTACCCAGTCAGTTCCCACATTCTCACCCCCAACACACTGTGAAGTCAAAGGCAGGTTGATAACCTGTCAGTTTCTTCCCACACATGACAAACGCACTCAGGGTAAATACTTAAGGGAGACATCAACATCGCGAGTGGTTACAAGCACCCCACTTTACCTACTGGATTTACAAGGCTAATAAGGAAAAGCATTCCCACCTCCAGGCCTCTCTCCTCCCGAGTTCTATCATCTACAGATGCAGAAATCACGCCCCAGCGACAATCAATGTCTGACACATAGCCTCGGTAAAAAGGAGACGCAGCACTCAAAGCCATCTAAAAACAAACAGAAGTCAGCAAGTTCAAAGTGTCACTTACATGCTTTTCATGCAGTTACCTTTGGTCAGGAGGAATCAATTTATGCAACCCATACAGAGTTCTACCTTAGCGACTGTGCCCGCTTCCTCAGAGTGAAATACACCCGAGGGGACTCAAATCCTCACATCTGATTCATTTATACTCTCCTCTCTGTAACGTGAGGACACTTGGGACACGAGAGGGGAAATGTGTGCTCAAACTCGACACTTGGACACATAAATGCCTTACCAGCAACAGGACTGGTTAGACTCTGACCCATCAGCTCTAACTCTGCATACTACTCGTGTTAGTTCAGTTCTAAATGAAGTCTTAACTGGACTTAAATAGCACACGGTCAGCAAATTTTGCACATGCAGTCTTTATTTTCTACAAAGAAGTTTTTAAAATCAGATGTAATTTCTACTTACGACAATTGGGCAGATAGTGGCCAACTGATCATAAAGGTATCTGGCCTCAGAGATGCTGCAGGCTTGGAACGTTACCTGTTTAAGAAGTGTGAGTTATTAGACAACTACACAAAACCATTACCATCCTTGCAGGGAGTCAAATCTGAGAAGGAGGGTGGCTGGGCGTGGCATGTAATGATCGGTCATACTACTGACCACACTTCATACGGGAGTTGGAGTTTTGCTTTAAAAGCTGTCTGGGATGCATTCTGCTCAAAAATGGATTTACTCATGTTCACATCTAATATAAATAACCATGCTCCAAAGTTAAGTAAAATTAAGTAAGATATCAGGAATGAAAATTAAGACCCAGATTAACGGTGAAGTTCATCCAGGCATTTCCTCCTCTGCTGGCTTATTTCCTTCTACAGCCGCACATCTGACATCCAGTTACCTGAGGGCTTGTATCAATTATGGTACAAAAGGGATTTGGAGATGCAAATGATGGGTCTCAAAGTTCACTGGTGGCACCACGGGAAATTGCTGGAAAGGGGCAGGACCAGAGGAAAGGGAGAGTAGTTAAAACCCAGACACTGTCCAGGAAAAGCTGAGCACCAGTGGGAAGAGGCACAGTGGAGCCAAAGCGGGCCTGGTGGTCGGTGCGGGCAACCAGTGCGGACCAACTTGGGCTTTGCCTGGGTGTTCCTGGGACAGGACAGGAAGCAGCAGCACCACGACACGATGGGCACACAACCCAAGCAACAGCACAAAAGCCCTGTGAGTGGCCTGGTTTCCAGCGCTGGTACCAGGAAGAAAAACTTGAACTGGAGAAGTATCTGGGGAGCAGGCCCTAATATTTACACTAAGAAGGGCAGATGGCCTAGGAAGCCCACACAGGAGGGTGGGTAGGACCTACGAGTTAAGCAGAGATGATCGCATAACGGATTAGTACATATCCTCGAGAAAACAACCACCCCCACACCCCCAAAGAAACAAGCAAAAAACCCACTGCCCCTCTGCAGGGTGCAGGGCAGCGAAAGGGGCAGAGAACACCAAATGTGGCTGTGGTAGCACATAAGAGTTCCCACATCCTATTGTTATTTAATAATGACAGTGTGAATTTAGTGTCAGTGCAGGAAATAATTTAAGTGCTTAACATTTGAAATAACTGCTGAGTGCATGTTTATTGTTTCAATCACAACTTGTTAGTTCCAGTAGTAGTCAGGTCTCAACTTTCCCTGTTTTGTTTTTTGTTTAAACAGCAGAGTAGCGGCCCCACCCCTAAACTGTAAGCCCCAGGAGGGCAGAGGTCTGCCCTGTGGTCCTCTATCCCCAGCATGTCTGGGGTAGAGGGTCTGACACCCATTTAGTCCTTAATATTTAGTAAGTGCATAGAGTATCTAGAAGGAAAGAAGGTGCCAAAGAGAACACAGGATCAAAGGTAAGTTTTATTTTTATAAAACGGTGAGATACTTGAAAAACTGACCCTATGGCCCAAACTTACAGGGATTGAGATTAAAATGTTCCCAAGTTTTCTGACTGCTGAATGTTCTTCAACATACATCTCTTAAGTTTATCTAGGTCCTTTCTTGTATTAGTCTTACAAGTTTTAGAGTGTCTGTTATTTTTGTTTTTAAGACACTATAATAAGTATTTTTTCTTTTCAGGTTTTTTTTTTTTTTTTTCGTCTTTTTGCCATTTTTCCTGGGCCGCTCCCGCGGCATATGGAGGTTCCCAGGCTAGGGGTCCAATCGGAGCTGTAGCCACTGGCCTACACCAGAGCCACAGCAACGCAGGATCTGAGCCGCGTCTGCAACCTACACCACAGCTCACCGCAGCGCCGGATCATTAACCCACTGAGCAAGGGCAGGGACCGAACCCGCAACCTCATGGTTCCTAGTCGGATTCGTTAACCACTGCGCCATGACGGGAGCTCCCTCTTTTCAGTTTTTTGATTGGCTTCTCTTAGATGGCCTAGTACAAACTAGACAATTCACAGGTAAATCCTGAAAACAAAAACATGCTTAAGAAAATTAGCAACTAGAATTCAATAGCCGGGTCATGACAGAGATACAACTTAGTTATTCTAAATATATTTAGTGACTAGCTCCCTTACACTAAGCCTGATATAGCTACTGCCAAACCATGTAGGACATGACTATGGAAATGGCTTTAGTGGGGGGAAGGAAAAAAGAGCTCTTAACGTCTTAAAAAGATAGGAATATATGGAGTTCCCATCGTGCTCAGCAGTTAACGAACCTGATTAACCATACATAAGGACAAAGGTTCGATCCCTGGTCTCGCTCAGTGTGTTAAGGATCAGGGGTTGCTGTGAGCTGCTGGCGTAGGTCACAGACTCGACTCAGATCTGACGTTGCTGTGACTGTGGCTCCAATTAGACCCCTAGTCTGAGAACCTCCATATGCCACGGATACAGCCCTAAAGACAAAAAAAAAAAAAAAAAGGTAGGAATATACAAATGGTTTTGGTATCCTTTTAAAGTATCATATAAGAAGAGAAGCAATGTCACTGGGAAATTGATGAGGAGTAAAAAAAAAAAGAAAAGAAAAGCATGAAAAATAGAGTTAGAAACCTAAATATGTAAAATTTACCTGGAACCCAGTTCTGGAGACACAGGATTTTTCTTTCTTTTTTTTTAATGGCTGCCCCCACAGCATATGGAAATTCCCAGGTCAGGGATCGAACCTTCACCTCCGCAATGACCCAAGCCACCGCAGTTGGGTTCTTAAACCACTGCACCACAGTGGGAACTCTGCCACAGGATTTTCTTGGTGGGGGGGAGCTTGTCACAACTTATTAAACGATTCCTGAAAAGTCCCCCAAGAATTAAGAATTTGAATAGGGTTAAGATGCCTTTTGTCCTGTACAGTAAGTTGCTCACTAACCTTAAAAATAATACTTTGAAATAATTTTTTTCTTGCTTTATTGTAATAAGCAGTTTCTAGTGCTCATTTAGATAAAGCAAGGATTTCCACAGTGATTGGTGGAATTTGTTTCATTTACCACACACTGACAGTGTAAGTGCTAATGATTTTTAAGTGGCATGTTGAAAACAGGGTGCTGGGCACGCCACTGAGAAAAAGAAAACAACTTTCAACCCACGACAAAGCCTAAATTGGATGGAAAACTCTATCTACAGGAAATAAAAATGTAAACTGTCTACCCTTAGGACATATTTATTTGGTATAAATGCAGTGTTTCAAGGGAAAGAATATCCCTTTGGAATGAGGCAACTGTGCTACCCATGGCAAAGCACCATGGTTTAATATTAAACCAAGGAGACAAGGCAACTGGCACAATAGCACTGATATAATTTTAAAGCCAAGCCCTCTAAGTTCTAGAGCTCTTTAGAAGTATTTCTCTTTAGAAATATTTGTAATTAAGATAGGAAAGCTGATACGCAGTTAAAAGTCAAAAGGTCTCTTTTTTATGACATGTGACCATCTGTAGGGAAACTCACTGGCCTAGGTTTGTTTGGAAGACATGTTTTATCATCAATATAAGTCAAGAGAAGCAGGGGGAAATATTACCCTTGGCTATGGTTATTTAAACACATTTAGCATGGAAAATCTGACTCTGGTATTCAATTTTGATTACACATAGTTATAAAAACACATCCGAGGTGTATGTCCAAGGAGGTGTGTGTCTATGTGCAGTTGTCTGAGATGATGGACACGGGGTCCCTGGCCCAGTGGACAGCCAGTGGGCTGGGAAGGAGGAGGTGGCGGGGAGGCTTATGTGGGGCCAGCTTTCTATTGCTCAGGGCCCCTTTCTCATCAGCCAAATAATCAGCACTGGATAAACTCTCCTTGGATAATGACAAGCAGCATCTACCCCTTCCCTTTGAAAAAAATTTTCAGCTTCAAACTTTTAATTTTGCACCACCCCTACTTCTGTTCTAATATGAATTCAAACAAATTAAAGGTTAAAATAAGTATTTCTGTGAATAAAAACAATGAAAAAATACTAGCTCAGAGTCAGACCTAAAAGGGGCCCAAATATAAACCCTTCTTTCAACTGATGAGAAAACCAAGGCCAGAAGAAGAAAAGGGAGTTACCCAAATACCTAAGAAGTAACAGCCGGATGGGTCCTGTCCCACCCACCCCCATCCCCAAGTCCTCCATGCTGCCAGGGGAGAGGGCACCAGTAACCTTTTTAAAAATTTTTATCTTTTATTTTTCTTCATTTCAGGGCCACACCTATTGCAATATGGAAGTTCCCGGGCTAGGGGTCAAATCGCAGCTGCTGGCCTACACCACAGCCATCCCAGATCCGAGCTGCATCTGGAACATACACCACAGCTCAAAGAAAAGCTGGATCCTTGAACCCACTGAGCAAGGCCAGGGATCGAATCCGAGTCCTCATGGATACTAGTCGGGTTTGTAACACGCTAAACCACGTCAGGAACTCTCGGGTCACCTGTAATCTGATTAGATCCAGGGGAAGTTTTAACCAAGCAATTAAGAGAAAGGATATTCCATCCCTGTGCAACTTAGCCAGGGGCAAGGCAAACATGGGCTGCTAAATACTACTTCTTCTTCTACCACTAGATGGCCGTGTAGGAAAATAAAATTTAAAGTTCAAAAAACCCCTCCCTCGGATCACAAACTCTGCAGTGCATCCATTAAAGTCCATTTTCAGAAATAAGATTTGAGTGGTGTTTACGATCTCAAAGCTAGACCGTCAGTAGATGGCAGCAAAAATTTGGCACAGAAAGCCGAGACAGTAACCACAGAATATTGCACATTTTAAGTTCATTAACAACCATGTCTTCATAGTGAATTGTAGAGTCTGGAAATTCTGTCCAGAGATAACTTCCAATGAATTTACTTAAATAACTTCACTGGTTTTCAGACAGATGGTACAGTTATTTCAGCTGATTAAAATGTTGGAGTTTCCGTCGTGGCGCAGCAGAAATGAACCCGACTAGGAACCATGAAGTTGCGGGTTCAATCCCTGGCCTCACTCAGTTGGTTAAGGATCTGGCATTGTTGCCGTGAGCTGTGGTGTAGGTTGCAAATGCAGCTTGGGTCCTGCGTTGCCGTGGCTGTGGCGTAGGCCGGCGGCTACAGCTCTGATTTGACCTCTAACCTGGGAACCTCCACATGCCGTGGGTGCAGCCCTAAAAAGCAAAACAAATAAAAAACAAAAAAATAAAATGTGATATTTATTTATTTATTTATTTTTAGGGCCACACCCAAGTCACACAGAAGTTCCAGGCTAGGGGTCAAACACAGCAACAGCCACAGCAATGCTGGATCCAAGCCGCATCTGAGACCTAAGCTGCAACTTGTGGCAATGCTGGATCCTTAACCCACTGAGCGAGGCCAGGGATCAAACCCACATCCTCATGGATACTAGTCAGGTTCATTACCACTGAGCCACAACAGGAACTCCCTATAATGTAATTTTTAAAAGAGAAACATATGCATAGAAAGAAAAGAAGTTAATAAATACAAATGGATGGGGGCCGCTTGCCTCTCTGGATATTTGAAACAATACCTGGAGACAGCAATTGCCCATCCCAAAGCCCATGGCATCCATGTAAATGTGGTCCGGCTTAGAAGCCTTCGCTGCTTCATCATCCTCAGGAAATGTTTCTATAAATGGAGACGGTGTGTTCTTGTCCTTAAATACTGCAGTGATAATTAAAAAAAAAAAAAAAAAAAAAAAAAGAGAGAGAGAGAAAGAGAGAGAGAAAGAAAAGAGCAGGAAATGGGTGAGAGTCTAGGATGAACAACGGGTGGAGCGTCTCTCCCACCCACCACCTCTGAGACTTACTCGGGACATTGATGACAACTTTCTCCCCTCTCCTGTGCCGGATGTTTCTTGTTAGGGTACTGAAACAGACAACAAACGTCACAAGGTGGTCACCTAGGAACCAGCATGCAAAAGAAGAATTGGATAATACGCAAGTACACAGAACGAAATCCTCCCTAACTAATCCTCTCAGACAACCCTACAGAAAATTCACGTGCACCAAGAGACGCTGAGAGGATTTCCTGAAAGGAGGCTTTGCACTAATACCACATCCTCTGACTCTCTCCCCTGCCCAAGCCCTGAGCCCAGGCTCCCCGTGACTCACAGAACCAAGCTCAAGGGTTCAAGGTCTGCCGTGGTCTGGCCTCGCTCTGTGTTTCTACATTTCCCATGTTAAGTCCAAAGTCTTGAGCCAAACTGTAGTTAAGACTCACTGCACCACTGGCCCCCAGTACCTCACCACCCCCACCACACCCAGCCTGCCACGTTATTCCTTATCCTCCAGACCACAACGTCTGTTCCAGAAAGCCCCAGGCACGCCAGGGCTGCAAGCACTGGACATGCGGCCAGTGCTAATCAAAATGTGCTATGAGGGTGACACGTACCAGGCTTTGAAGACTTGGTACAGAAATAAAATTTCTTGTTAATGATTTAAAAACACTGATTACAAGTTGATGTGACATTTTAGATATACAGGGTTAAATCAAATGTTATAAAGTACACTTTTACTTTTTTAACACGGCTACTAACTTATTATTGAAATTACACCTGTGGCTTATATTATGGTTCTACCAGACAATGCGACTCTGGGCTCGGCTTAAATGTCACCTCTGTCAGGAGGCCTGCCTTTGACTCACTCCCTCAGTCAGAAGCACCCTCCTCTCTCCAAGGAAGATCCCTGGTATTATCATCTTTGGACACTCATCATAATCCATGTTTTCATGCAGCCAAATAGCCCTGTTTTCCCCTTGACACACTCTTAACACTTGGTGTGGGAAACTATGTTTATGTATCTTTAGCCCCCACCACCAAAGA
The DNA here is from genome assembly GCF_054392235.1 of Sus scrofa. Lineage (NCBI taxonomy): Eukaryota > Metazoa > Chordata > Mammalia > Artiodactyla > Suidae > Sus > Sus scrofa. The sequence continues at coordinate 35,795,033 of NC_139389.1, read as the reverse complement.
TTCTGCATATAGCTAGTGTGCAGAATTCCTGTTACAGGAATGAACACTGAGAAGTCACAGGTCCCTCACTCTAGGTCAGGAGCCCGAGTTCAGGACAGCGTGAGACACAAAGGTACGAAGCTGAGATCAAACTGGTGTGGGCCTGGAAGTAACTTGAAACCCAGGAATGAAAGGTACACATTATCGGATCTAGAAGTTAATGGAAGTTAATAGCAGAGAGGGCCTGTTACACACACACATACTGTGCATATTTTATCTTACTGTCAAGGTACGTGGGGGAGTGGATCAGATACTGGTGGTAACTTACAGAGGGGAGAGGGGTAAGAATAACGAAAAGAAGGCTTTCTCAAACAGGTGTTTAGAGAACCAGGACTGGAAAAAAATCTGCAGCGAAGTGAACAACTTTAGGATGACTTGGAAAACGGGCAAAGGCAGACTGCATACAAGCAGCACCCATTAGGCAGCCTTGGGGGAGCAAGGGCGTGAACAGGTGTGGCCATGGCACTGCTGGCTTCTCCGGTTAACTGCCAAAGGAATGGGCAAGTGGCCAGTAGGGATCTAGGGGTGGGTGGGGGGGACACACCTCACCCTCTGAAGGCGGGGCCTGGGTGGTCCGCACACTCACCTGAAACGCGGGTGCTTGTTTATCGCTTCGTCTGGAAAGAAGAGGGACTTGGAAGCTCCTTCTTCCACCGGGTTGGGCTTGTACTCAGGCAGCGTGAACCCCGGGCAGCCTAATCTGCGACAAATTGAAGAACTAAATAGACAGAATCTGGCTCCAGGGGTGAACAACACTGCACATGTAACGCTGCCCTTTCCAGGGGGCTCGGCACACAGGTGCTCTGTGAACACTGCACTCTTTGCAGCCGCGCCTTTGCGGTCTGTCTTGCTCGCCATGCTCTTCTCTTGTGACTCCAGCCCTGTACTGATTTTATCAGAGTCTCCATCTGCTCAGGGCCTACAGAGCACTTACGGCCGCCTCGGCTGTTTCTGCCACGTGGCTCCTGAGGCATCTTCCTGTCCCAGCTCTGACCCCTGCACATTACCACCTCCCCATAAACTTGGTTCGAACCTGGAAGGGATTGTCTGTCACCTCATGCAACCCCTCCAGATTAGGCGGGCTCTCTCTGCCAGTGTCCCCGGCCATGCCCAGATCTACCTCTGGAGGCTGAAAGTCAACCCTATTATCTCACTTAACCTAAGGAAGAGCTTTATTTAATTCCAACACTGAAATGAAACTCCATATTTATCTCTCAACGTAAAACTCAAATTCCACATCATTGGCAGTGAGGTCATCAGCTCTTCCAAGTTAGGAATTTTAAGGTCATTGTTCAGTGTGATGTGACAGAGGACACGGTCTCACAAATTTAGCAGAAAGAAAGCAAGACAGACCCCTGCAGGGTGTAGATCCATAGAAACCTTTTGGTTGGGAGCCAAGACTAATTAGCCTGTGCCTTACTTTCAACCCCATCTTTAGTAAAACCAGCTGCTCACATTTGAAGATCTTATCTGGAAAACAATTCCCAGCTCCAGTGGGGGCTCCTGAGAATTCCTGCAGCCACGTGCATGTGAGCATGCAGCCTTAGGGAAAGCCTTGGAGGAGAGTGACAACTAGAACCAGAGGGTTCTCTGCTGACCAGAATCAGGCTGGAGGAAGGGAGGTGAGCTTGTGTGTGTCTGGACTCAGGTCCTCATCTCCAAGCTCTGGTCTCCATTTAGAACAGCAGTGCCCAGCAGAATCTCCACAGCCATGGGAATGGTTCCCATCTGCACTGCCCAGGACCAACGAGGCCACAGGCGGTACAGAGCACTGGGATTGAGGCTAGTGAAGGTGAGGAACTGAATTTCTCATCTTACGTAGTGTGATTAGTTGAAATTTAAATAGTCATGAGACAACTATTTGGATTACAAAACCACATCACCAGTTTCACCTGTTTACAGAATCACAGTACTTACACTTGAGAATCTAAGTCTTGGAGTTCCCACGTGGCTCAGTGGGTTAAGAACCCAACGAAGTCTCTGTGAGAATTCAGGTTCAATCCCTGGCCTTGCTCAGCAGGTTAAGGATCCAGCACTGCCATGAACTGTGGTATAGGTAGCAGATGCGGCTCAGAGTCCAAGTTGTTGTGGCTGTGGTGTAAGCCTCAGATGCAGCTCTGATTCAACCCCTAGCCTGGGAACTTCCATATGCTGTAGGTGTGGCCCTAAAAGGACAAAAAAGAATCTGAGTCTTCTTTTCTCTTGATCCCCAAATAAAACGTTCCTTATCATTTAACTCTGGATAGAAGGTGAGGCTTTCACAACTAAACAATTATTACTCTTGTTTTGCTTACAAATCCAAAAATATCCTCTCTATAGTAAAACATATGGTTAGGAATTCCCGCCGTGGCACACTGGAAATGAATCCGACTAGGAACCATGGAGTTTTTAGGTTCGATCCCTGGCCTCTCTCAGTGGGTTAAGGATCTAGTGTTGCTGTGAGCTGTGGTGTAGGCCGGCAGCTATAGCTCCAATTACACCCTTAGCCTGGGAACTTCCATATGCCACACCCACGGCCCTAAAAAGCAAAAAATTAAATAAATAAATAAAAGATGTGGTTAGGCTTTTTTTTTTTTTTAGAAAAATTAGATTTTTAGAATAAAACTTATTCCTAACACAACTCTCCTCCCTTCATAATAATGTAAGAGAAAGCAAAAGACACTTCTCTAGATGTCTGATGAGTGGCTTAAATAAGGTTTCAACTATTTATTTATAGAGACGTTATCAGGGAGCGTTCAGAAAACAACATTCCCCTTAAGGGTCCTTCTAAGACCAGCGGTGTGACTGTGGATACCTGTGCTCACGTTTATCAGGAAAAGAGTTCTAAGTGTTCCGGGCCATGGATACCAGTCCCCAAAGCACTTCTGAACCTTGGGGAGGTAAGCATACTTTGCCACAAGCTCACAGATACCTAGCAGAGATAACCAGATTTATGATTTGGGAGAACTGCATTCCTGTGTACAGGTCCTATGCGTAACTGCGTATTTACGGACCTCATTCTAAGCTAAGAGCAGATTCCACTGTTTTGTTTTTTTTCTTTTACAAAATTTTTTGACAATATTTACTTTTACAAACTTTTAGCCGTACTAGATTTGATGACAAATCCTAAATCTTTTCAGCACAACCCAACGTGACCCAATGACTAGGCCCCATTAGGCCCTGGGGGCACTAATGCCAGCCCCCCAGCAGGGGCCTGGTGGAGCAGTGTGACAGTGAGCGAGGGAGCACTGATCACCTCCTTCCTTCCGGATTCAGGGTTGCTCCCTCCCCTAGTCTGGGGATGTGGATGCGGTGCTCAGCAGTCTCAGGAGCCTTGGGTCCTTCCCAGGGAGCCAAGACAATCCTCACCAGGGTCCTCCTGGTCGCCACCATTGGCAGAGGCTGGCGTGTGACTCTGCTGCAGACGCATGTTTAATTGTCCACAAAGCATGAGAGTCCCAGAGTCAAGTGCTGGGATCAGATGCAAGATGCCCACCTGGCAGGCCGATACAGGAACTAACCTGGGAAATGAAGTGATTGTGCAGAGAGCCTGGTTTTCCCCCAGTAAAGACGTGGCCTCTTTGCGGCGTTTCCTCATATTGTCCTCCACCGTGTTGAACTCGGACATGGTCCCTCCGTACGGCTGGCCGGGAGTCCCTTCGATCATGTAGCTCCCATACTCTGGTCTCCAAAGGGTAGGATGGCTACAGGGGAGAACAAGTGTCATTCCATCTTATTCTGCTGCTGCTGCTGCCATCTGCTCCCTTTTTAGTTTTGCAAAAGTTGCTTCAAAAAATTTAGAAGCCACTGGGTATAAGTGAAGCCAATAACTTTCTACAATTCCCAAAGGCTGTTAATTTTCCATAGCTCTTCAACTAAATACTGAGTCCAAAATATTTATAAATAATCGAAACACACACAGAGCACTCAATGTTCAAGACAAGCAAGCTAGTCCACTCCGCAGGGAGGGACATGGGGACTTACAGACTCTTCCAGTTGAATGCTGGGCTCCAAACTCTAATGCAGCCTCCCCAAATTTAATGCGTAGAAAAATGAACTCGAGGATACATGACTCCGAAATATTTTTAAAACATCCTGCCAGCCAAACAAAACCAATCTGCAAGTTTTATCTGGCACCATGGTTTGTAATCTTGGTACTACTTTGCCAGTAATTTTCTTTAATGTTTGAATAGTAAACAGGCTTTATATTGAGTTTCCTCTTCCAAGTGCTTATTAATATATTTAAAATGTCAACACCCTAAGAGGCAGGTATTATTATTATCACTACTTTACAGATGAGGAAACGGAGGCACAGAGGAGTTAAGTACCTCGCCTAAGGTTACCCAGCTATTAAGCAAAGGAAGTGGAATCTGAACCCAGGTGACTTGGAACCAGAGCCTGGGCTCTAAACTACTGTGCCCTCCTGTCTCCTGCATCAGAGGAAAGATGCTATTCTGGTGGTTCAAACAGTTTCAGAAACCAAAACCAGACTTCAGTATGTCAGCTTACTTTGGGTTTGTCCTTTCCCCCTTTTCTTGTAGAGTTTCAAGAAGTTCCTCTCCAGACAGGACCAACTGGACTTTTTTACTTTCATGATCGAAAGATACCAACATGTATTCCACCTATCGAAAAGAAAAAGAAAAAAAATTAACATTTCTCCAGGATTGTGCTCCATGCAAGCTTTAGGAAAAGGAGGGAAATGTGAAGGCTGGGAAGGATCCCAGTAACCTAAGAAGTCTCATTTGCTTAAAGGATGGTACTTAGTGAGCGCGTGTTTGCATAATATGAAAACCCAGAGAGAACAGCCTTGTTGGAGGCCAAGAGCTCTTACTCTATTCCTTCTTTCCCCTGTTCTACATAATACCTTACAGAAGCAATCTACAGATTTAATGCAACCCCTATCAAATTACCCATGACATTTTTCACAGAACTAGAACAAACAATCCAAAATTTTTTTCTTTGTCTTTTTAGGGCTGCACCCGAGGCATATGGAAGTTCCCAGGCTATGGGTCCAATCGGAGCTGTAGCCGCTGGCCTACACCACAGCCACAGCAACGCCAGATCCAAGCCATGTCTGCAACCTACACCACAGCTCAAGGCAATGCCAGATCCTTAACCCACTGAGCAAGGCCAGGGATCGAACCTGCTTCCTCATGGATGTTAGTCAGATTCATTTCCACTGAGCCACAACAGGAACTCCCAATCCAAAAATGCATATGGAACCATAAAAGACCCAGAATTGCCAAAGCAATCCCAAGTTTAAAAAAAAAAAAAAAAAAAAAAGCAGGAGGCATAACTTCTTTCAGACTTACAAAGCTAGAGTAATTAAGACAGTGTGGTACAGGTACAAAAACAGACATACAGGCCAATGGAACAGAATAGAGAACCCAGAAATAAACCCAGACACCTACGGTCAATTAATCTTCAACAAAGGAGGCAAGAATATAAAATGGGAAAGGCAGTCTTTTTTAGCAAGTGGTGCTGGGAAAACTGGACAGCTGCATGTAAATCAATGAAACTAGAACACACCCTCACACCATGCACAAAAATAAACTCAAAATGCCTTAAAGACTTAAACACAAGACACCATCAAACTCCTAGAAGAGAACATAGGCAAAACATTCTCTGACATCAACTGTACAAATGTTTTCTTAGGTCACTCTCCCAAGACAATACAAATAAAAACAAAAATACACCATTGGGACCTAATCAGACTGACAAGCTTTTGCACAGCATAGGAAACCATAAAACAAACAAACAAAACCTACGGAATGGGAGAAAATAGTTGCAAACGATGCAACCAACAAGGGATTAATCTCCAAAATAAAAAACTCATACAACTGAACAGCAAAAAAACCAAACAACCCAAATGAAAAATGGGCAGACGACCTAAATACACATTTTTCCAAAGAAGACATACAATGGCTAATAGGCACATGAAAAAAATGCTCAACATCACTAATTATTATAGAAATGCAAATCAAAACTACAATAAAGTACCACCTCACACTGGTCAGAATGGGTATAATTAGTAAGTCTACAAAAAACACTGGAGAGGGTGTGGAGAAAAGGGAATCCTCCTACATGGTTGGTGGGAATATAAGTTGGTACAACCACTATGGAAAACAGGATGGAGGTACCTCAGAAAACTAAATATAGAACTACCATATGACCAGCAATCCCACTCCTGGGCACACATCTGGAAAAAAACTTTCATTCAAAGAGATATATGCACCTGTATGTTCACAATAGCCAAAATATGGAAACAACCTAAATGTCCATCAACACGTGAATGGATTAGGAAGATGTGGTATATATACACAATGGAATGCTACTCAGCCATAAAAAAGAACAAAACAATGCCATTTGCAGCAACATGGATGGAACCAGAGATTGTCGTACTAAGTGAAATCACAACAGGAAAGACAAATACCACATGATTTCACTTATATGTGGCACTAAAATATGGCACAAGTGAACCTATCTACAGAAGAGAAACAAACTCATGGACATAGAGAACAGACTTGTGGTTACCGAGGGAGAGGGAGAGGAAGTGGGATAGACTGGGGGTCTGGGGTTCGTAGATGCAAACTATTACATTTAGGAGGGATAAGCAATGAGGTCCTGCTGTACAGCACAGGGACCTACATCTAATCACTCGTGACAGAACATGATAGAAGGTAATATGAGAAAAAGAATGTGCGTGTGTGTGTGTATATATAAATATAAATAACTGGGTCACTTTGCTTTACAGCAGAAATTGACAGAACACTGTCAATCAACTATAGTTTTTTAAAAACTTTAAATAAGGGGAAAAAAAAAAACAAAAAAAAACCCTTACAGAAAGGTTGACCTTTTTGACAAAGTGTACTTCAAGAGAGAAGTTATTTCAAAGCTAAAATTTAGTAAATTTCAGTTGCATGAAGCCGTCAAATTTTACAATATATGTCCTCAGTGGGCTTACTCTAAGTCTAAGAAAGTGGTTACCTGGGTGTTCCAATCCAGGTAGATTATCCTCCTTCCTCATTGGTAGGTTATGTAATCATCCCACCATAAGCCTACCATTGGGCTGTTAAATCATAATCAAAGACACCAACACGGAGAATCTGGTTTAGGAGTTCAACAACTTCGTTTTGGTTTTTCAAAAATAATCTAAACAACTTCCCCATTCTGAACTCATATAAAGCTTACAATGCAAGGTGCACTAGTGCATCTATAACAATACCTGGTGGAATGCTGATAAAAATCAAGAGTGAAATGCCAAAGTAAGACTTCTCTAGGCAGAGTACAAACAGAACCTGCTTTTGTTTTCCCTAAAGTCGCAGGTTTTAGGGGTTCCCGTCATGGCTCAGCGGTTAACAGACCCAACTAGCATCCATGAGGATGTGGGTTCCCTGGCCTGACTCAGTGGGTTAAGGATCCGGTGTTGCCATGAGTTGTGGCCCTGGCGCAGGCCAGGGGCTACAGCTCCAACTGGACCCCTAGCCTGGGAACCGCCACACGCCTCAGGTGCGGCCCTAAAAAGACAAAAGACAAAAAAAACTTAAAAATGAAGTCGCATGCTTTCAAAATCACCATAGTTGGTGTAAATAGTGAAAACTGTGAATCACCACTTAGGGTGAAAATAAGATACACATTATCCATATGTCAGGGAAAAGGCTGGAACTGGGTCATTCAACACTTGAGAAGACCCTGTGCGGGACAGAGAAGAGATGGCAAACCTGGGCCATGAGGCAGACTAGCAGCAGCAGTTTTTCAGCTTAACACAGTATTAAAAAAAAAAAAAAAAAAGGAGTTCCCGTCATGGCTCAGTGGTTAACGAATCCGACTGGGAACCATGGGTTGCAGGTTCGATCCCTGGCCTTGCTCAGTGGGTTGAGGATCCAGCGTTGCCATGAGCTGTGGTGTAGGTTGCAGACGCAGCTTGGATCCCGCATTGCTGTGGCCGGTGTAGGCCGGTGGCTATAGCTCCGATTGAACCCCTGGCCTGGGAACCTCCATATGCCCTGGGTGGGGCCCTAGAAAAGACAAAAAGACAAAAAAAAAAAAAGGCAAACAACAGACCTATCACATGTAAATCCAGATCCCAGCCTGGGAAACCAAACGAAGCCGAGACCTGGGTCCAGAGGGCCTGAGGCTGCTAAGGGGGGCCTGCTCTGCAGCGACTCCCCGTTACCTTATTTACTGGTATCCACCCTCTCGGGTCTAGGAAGGCAGCCACGTTGGCCAACCCCATCGTAATTAACAGTACCACTTAAGAGACTGTTTTGCCCTTCGACTAAGAAATACAAAGGGGTAAAAAATGTTAGTAAGCACAAGAAAAGAGCCTGGCAGGTTTAAATGACAACAGAAACTAAACTTTGGATTAAATTTTATCAGTCATGGCTATGGACTGAATGCTAGTGCCTCTCACCCCAATCACAGGTTGAAGCCCTTCATCTCCAAGGTGAGGATATTTAGAAGTGAGGCTTGGGGATGGGGTGGGGAGATTACGTCAGCAGAGTGGAGCTCTCGAGACGGGATCTGTGGCCTTTTAAGAAGAGGTGAGAAAGATGATCTCTCTCCAGCAATGTGAGGACATGGTGAGAAGGCAGCTGCTTCTAAGCCAGGAAGAGGGCCTTCGCCTGGTACCAAATCTGCCAGCACTTTTGATCCTAGACTTGCCAGCCTCCAGGACTGTAAGAAATAAATGTCTGTTAAGCCACCTAGCTGGTGGTCTCGGTTACAGCAGCGTGAACTGACCAAGATAGCTGTCTGACTGATGAGTTCTAGTTCCCATTCTTGGTTCTCTATTAGAATTTTTTAGTTCAAAAAACGGGTAGTATGGCCTGATTTCTGCACATAAACCAGAAATAGGAGATATGCACCTGTACAGTCACTCAGTGTCAAATGCCTGAAAGCTGTAGGCTGCAGAGCCTGAAACTACCTATTCCCAACATGAAGTACAGGTTTCTAGATAACATCTAAGAGCAAGGGCTCCTGAACAGCTAAAACCTGAAGGAACAGGAAACTGTGGTAAGTCTCTGGATGGATATCTGAAAATATTCTAAGTGTGAGAAACAAATTTACCTTGAAACAAGCATAACGAAAAGTGGTACACCATGAACTTTGCACCTATGGATCCGAACCTTCAACTTCTGCACACAAGGCATGAGCACCCACTTCACAGATGGGCAAAGAGGATCAGAGAGGCAAAGTAAACTGCCCAGTGCTGAAAGTGTCAGAGCAGGGACTGGATCCCAGCACTGCCTGACCTCAAGGCCTACACACCTTGCTGCTAGAACCACAGGGCATGCCAGTCTTGGTTAGTGATAAGCTTTCTTGGGGGAAAAAAAAAACCAAAAAAAAAACTGTTGGGAATTCCCATCATGGCTCAGCGGAAACGAATCAGACTAGCATCCCTGGCCTTGCTCAGTGGGTTAAGGATCCTGCGTTGCCGTGAGCTGTGGTGTAGCTTACAGACAAGGCTTGGATCTGGCATTGCTGTGGCTGTGGTGTAGGCCAGCAGCTGTAGCTCCAATTTGACCCCTAGCCTGGGAACTTCAATATGCCACTGTTATGGCCCTAAAAAGCAAAAACAAACAAAACAAAAATTTGTTGTAAGCTATGAGGCAGGGATAGGTTATAATACTGGCTGAAAACCTCTCAGACTAATTATGACTCCATTTTATGCAGTGGGTCTGACATTATATCACAGAAGCTGAGCTGTAACAGTTACAGCTACAGATTTAAACTGAGGACTAGGGCAGACCGTGTTTGCTCTCTGTAGCATCCTGAGCTCTCCCAGGTGGAAGGCCTCTTCCTCCTCAGATCACTAGCTCCAACACACCTGCCTGGCATCGTCTATTATAGGTGAAGTGATCTTCTTAACCAGATAAACATGCTTCCAGAAAGAAAGACGAAGAGATCTTCCCTTGCTGACAGGGTTTCCACCATTTATCTACATCAAAATGAGCAACAACTTTGGTACCAAGCATATAACTAAACTGTAATCATTTTTGTTAGTTTCCTAGTTTTGAAAGAATTGAAACCCTTAGATTTCAGAATCATGCTTATTAGCCCAGAAGTTGAAAGCTTGGGTAGCACAAGGGAACACAAAGCTCAATCTCAGCCAAATGGGTGACATTTGAAATGCTAACAAACCAAAGTCTCTGTATTGAAAACATAATCACCCATGATCTCATTAAGCAACTGAAACAGAAAATATCAGAATAGTTACCACACGAGAAAGAGAAACAAACTACTTTTGAATAAAATCTAAGTTCAATTAGAAGGCTCAGAATCCCCTGAACAGTTTACAAACTCAAATATAAGGCTTTCTGAATCCACCCCTAGAGGCACTCCAGATCTTTCTGTATCAGGGGCTCAAAAGGGCTGTTTTTGTGGGATGTACTTTTTTTTTTTTTTTTTTTTTTTTGTCTTTAGGACTACACCCACGGCATACGAAGTTCCCAGGCTAGGGGATGAATCAGAGCTGCAGTCACAGCAACAGCAACACCAGATCCGAGCCACATCTGAGACCTACACCACAGCTCATTGCAACGCCGGATCCTTAACCACAGAGCAGGGCAGGGATCAAACCCACATCCTTATGGACACTAGTTGGGTTGGTTACAACTGCGCCACAACAGGAACTCCTCAGAAGGGCTCTTTAGCCTCTCAGCTTTCTCTTAGCTTACCTACCCATCCCTGCCTTGCATGGATACATTTTCACTCACTTTCAATTCTAGTTCAAATAACCAATTCCATCTTTTAGGAGTCAAACCAGGGCTGTAATGGAGTCTGGTTCATAGCCTAGCTGTTCAATAAAAAACAAAGTGATACAACAATCCTTTGCCAAGAATAAAATACCTACAGCCAAGGTGACTTATTTTTAGCACTTCTGGATTTTTGTCCCCACCCTAAAATTCCTGTTTGCATACTAAGGATGAGAGGAAAAGACAAAATAAAAGAGAAAATAACCAAACAGGACATGGAGGTCCTTCTGTAAACAACTTAAGATTCCAAGGATTAGTCTCTGCTTGTGCCTTCAAATAACATCTCAGCTGGAACACCCAGGGTTACAGCAACACTTAGGTACACTGCACACAACACAACTCTAAAAGCATGTGCCCAAGGAGCACTGCAAATGGGTGCAGAGTGACTAATTCAAATTTGTGTAATTGGTATACCATTTGGGAGGAGCGAGAATAGCCACTGCGCTCTGTTCTCAGTTCAGATCCTCGATGTGGTTTCATGCACTGTTATCTGGTGCCCACTGGTTAACTTTTAAATGGCTGGGGAGGAACAGGCCCAATAAAAATGCCCAACCACTTTTCAAGACACTCATATTTCCAATGTCCACTACTTCGTCTACAAATAAAATTAAGATTTCTACTGCTGAAAGGCTAAATGTTATCCCATTAGGATAAAAGCCACTAATACCTCTGAGCCGTTGAATCAAAGACAAAGGCACATTCAAGAGACTATGATGTGATTTACTTGTGACACGGGCTGACAGGAAGGACCTGGACACAAGAGCCCTCCAGCCTTTTAACGCAGGTCTGCACAAGCGTGAGGTGTGGCATGTTCACCTGAAATTAGGCCGATAAAAATAAAGAATTTTAATTGAGGGTGATGTCAGTCAGTCCTGAAAACCTAGTAGAGAGCGAAATATTTACAGCATTAAAGCTCAAGATAACAGTGTTAACTGTTAACATAAATCCCCCAAATTTCAACATTTTAATATTTAGTTTTTAAATGGCATTTACTACTAGTTTAAAATTTAAAAAAAAAATTTAAAACATTTTAATACTCTATCATGAGGGTAAGAGTTTCAGGAAGCTTAGAATTTGAGGAAAGCCTAGATATTTTATAAAATACTAATTTTCTTTTCTTTTTTTTTTTGGCCACCCCAAGGCATACAGAGTTACCAGGACAAGGATCAGATCAGTTGCAGTTGCAACCTAAACTGCAGCTGTGGCAATGCCAGACCCTTAACCCACTGTGCCAGGCCGGGGATCGAACCTGTGTCCCACTGCTCCCAAGATGTTGCTGATCCTGCTTTGCCACAGCAGAAACTCCTAAAATACTAAATTTTTTTTTTTTGTCTTTTTAGGGCTGCACCCAGGGCGTGGCATATGGAGATTCCCAGGCTAGGGATCTTATCGGAGCTATAGCTGCTGGTCTACGCCACAGCCACAGCAACGTGGGATCCAAGCCACGTCTGTGACCTACACCACAGCTCACAGCAACACCAGATCCTTAACCCACTGAGCAAGGCCAGGGATCGAACCCGAAACCTCATAGTTCCTAGTCAGATTCGTTTCCACTGTGCCACAACGGGAACTCCAAAACACTAATTTTTAAATTTCTACCCCCGTAGGTGAAAACAGTGCTTAATTCAGAAACCATCTGAATTCTGAGTTCTGTAAGACTCGGAAGCAGCTCTAGGGACTTCCCTATTTAGGGAGACTATCTTTTGAGAAAGTTCCTCTGTCAATTTCTACATAAATTAGAACAAAGGAATTTCCCCGGGAAACAATGCTGTGCAAAGGTAAGGTCCCTGGCCCACCTATCAAAACTATTTAACCCATCCTATGCCTGCTCTCTAGAGAGAGGGAGCCCATCACCAAGTCCCTGAGGGACAGTGAAGTCCTACTTTTCTTCCCAGGCAGTGGGAGGAGGACTGTATCCAGGTGGTTGGGTTGAGGAAGGCAAGATGGGGGGAACTGAGCCCAGGAATACTGGGTTGCAGGGCAGGGCCTGCAGCCATTCTACCAAAATTCAAAATTCAGGGTTCAGGGCCGGTTCCCCCATGCCACTGGCCCAAGCAGTCTGCCTAACTCCTGCTGGAACCATCTGTTGCTTCTAAGAAACCCAGTTTTCTCCCTACACTAAGCCCCAAACAAGCATGCTGCTATTTTATGATAAGCATCTATTTAGCTGATGAGCCAACAAACACACTGTCTGGCTGCCCCCAGCCCTCTGTCCACTCACCCAAGGTCCTGAACCAGGCAGGTGTTAAAAACACTGCACAGAGCCAGGCAGATGTGGCTGGAACGACTGCCAGTGCAGCTCACAGGTCTGGCCATAAGCTCCAGAAGACCATCAGACCTGGGCACATGTAACAGGAGGACCTGGTCCCAGCCGGAACATCGGAAGGCTTCCTAGGGGAAGGGGCTAGCCAGAAGCCCTCATACATAAGCAGCTGACCACCATTCTGACTGAAGCATAATTACCTGGCTGGCTACTCAGAGACCCCGATAAACTGCCCTCCAACCCCCCACCCCCGCCCCCACCCAGAGACCATGTCACTGTAGTCCCTCCTCGGGATTATAAACTGGTTTAAAGCTGGGGACCGTGCCTTCTACCCTCAAGACAAGTTCTTCACACAGCAATATATTAATGACCAATAATTTTGAGCACTTTCAGGAGTTCCCATCATGGCGCAGTGGTTAATGAATCCCACTAGAAACCATGAGGTTGCGGGTTTGATCCCTGGCCTTGCTCAGTGGGTTAAGGATCCGGCGTTGCCATGAGCTGTGGTGTAGGTCGCAGACGCGGCTCGGATCCCCTGCTGCTGTGGCTCTGGCGTAGGCCGGTGGCTACAGCTCCGATTGGACCCCTAGCCTGGGAACCTCCATATGACGCGGGAGCGGCCGAAGAAATGCCAAAAAGACCAAAAAAAAAAAAAAAAAAAAAAAAAAAATTTTAAGCACTTTCAATCATCCAGTTGGATGGCACCCATTTCCGTATCCAGCACGATACGTAAACCTGAAGCATCCAAAGGGGTGCTGGCCATGGTGATGCTCCTCAGTTTCAAAATCACCTACAGTGAAAACATGGAAGACCTGCGGGGCAAGGCCAGGAGAGCAGCTGTGTCTAGAACAGTGGATGAACTTGAGCTGAGCTGACCACCACAAGCCCCATAAACATCCATATATGGTGATACTTTAGACAGTAACTGTTGAAATGTTACACTGTCTTATGTTCCCCCAAAGGAAATGTTTTAGTAGTTTAAAGCTACACCAGGGAACTATACTCAATATTTTGTAATAACCTATAAAGGAAAATAATCTGAAAAATAATATATATACTGAATCAAGTTGAATCAAGTTGCTGTATACTTGAAACTAACACAACATTATAAATCAAATAACACTTCAATTAAAAAAAAAAAACCACAGGCCAAAAAATAATGATAAAGTTACATCAAATTCTTGTAATATCTGATATATTTTGAATTTCTCCCCACTATGACACACCATTTCATGCCACAGAATTACAAAGGAAGTTCACACAAAACAAACACAGCCTTGCCCAAGCCTGGTTTTCCGTTCACATCTGAGATCAGGACTTAGCTAACAGAGCGGGTGGCTCATTAATCTCGACTTTAACACTGCATAATATGATGCATTTCCTGCATGATTATGTAAAGTAACTTCCTCGAATCCTTATTAAAACAAATTCTTCACAAGCCAAGATTAGTGATGAGGGCTCAATGGAAATTTTTAAGATTCAGGAGAGAGCAGGGAGAATTGTGATGAATCTCACAGGGGGACAGCGACACCTTTCATCAAAGGAAAGAAGAAAACTGTGCTCTTCATTACCATAGACACTAGATGCATGGGACTTTTTAGATTTAAAATTAAAATAAAATGAAAAATTCAGTTCCCAAGTCCCTAACTGGGTATTGCAAACGATTCTACTACTGCAGAAAGTTATACTGAATGGCACTGGACTTAAACCCAAGAGAAACCACTTCTGGGATTATAGCTGGACATAATTACTGATGCATTACTGCTGGTGCAAAGGAAATCCCTGAATGTAGATCTGCTCTTTCATGGCCTAAAATGACACAAGACATTTATTTTCTAGGCTTCTGAATTGACACTGGCTGATTTTTTTCAGAGATGCCACAACACTTTAGGCATATGTCAGTTTCAATTTTCTATTGGTTATAAAGACCAGGCTAAGTCACTTTTACCTTATTTCTTTTTTTTTCTTCTTTTTTTTTGTCTTTTTATCTTATTTCTGAACCAAATTGGCAGAATCCCACCAGTCTTCTCACACCAATTAACCTCAGGAAAGACACAAC
Organism: Sus scrofa; assembly: GCF_054392235.1. Taxonomy (NCBI): domain Eukaryota; kingdom Metazoa; phylum Chordata; class Mammalia; order Artiodactyla; family Suidae; genus Sus; species Sus scrofa. The sequence goes on along the minus strand of NC_139389.1, from coordinate 35,779,936 downwards.
ATCAAGAAAAGTTACCAATGGAGATGTCTGCTATGGCCCCCAACTCCGAAAATGAGAAACTTAGGCCAGGAGACACTTCCTCCTGAAGAAACAATATTGTAAATATTCTTATTGACCTCAAAACATCTACAGGTTGTACTATAGCTTCTGGGTTCTGAGGACAAGTGAGTTCCTTGACTCTCTCCTGAGAACAAGGTCCTGGTCACCACAGGGATGACCAGAGAGGATGTCTTGGACCAACTGCTCTACAGCACTGAGGAGGGGGCAGTGAGGGAGTGAGGGGGTCAGAGCCAACAAGAAGCCCCAAAGGGACTCCCACAAGGTGCAAGAGAGCTCAGGACTTCAGCAGGGGCCTGGCTGGCCTGGAGAGGACACGCTCCCTCCTTGGTGGAGTCAGTTTAGGGCTCCACGCACTCCTGGAGCAGCTGAGTGACAAAGCAAGCTCTGTCCCTGTAAGTGTGTTTATAGATGAAGTTGGCCAAGTTCAGGGACTGCCAATGAGACACGAGAAGTTCAGGGCTTTAGTTCTTAGGAACTGGTAGTAGAGGAACTCACTCAACAAAGGAGGGGGAGAGCCCACAATACTCTCTGAAGAGAGTGAAAGTTCTGGAGTTCCTGTCATAGCACAGTGGAAATGAATCCGACTAGGAACCATGAGCTTGCAGGTTCGATCCCTGGCCAAGCTCACTGGGTTAAGGATCTGGTGTTGTCATGAGCTGTAGTGTAGGTCAGACATGGCTAGGATCCTGCGTTGCTGTGGCTGTGGTGTAGGCAGGCAGCTGTAGCTCCGATTGGACCCCTGGCCCGGGAAGCTCCATATGCCGTGGGCGCTGTCCTAAAAAGAAAAAAGGGGGAAAAAAAAGAGAGAGAGAGAGTAAAAATTGGGGCCAAAACAGAATGTCCAACTCCAAAGTCACTGCTGCGCTCAGAGGGCCCCTTCGACCCCCAGCAGCAGGTGACCTCCAAGTCCAATGCCATTTCACCCCGCTGAGGCCTCCTTCATTACCGCATCCATAACAGCAGTGGTGGGGCGCCTCTCACCCATCCTGCCTGGATGCGGAGGTGGACCTCACTGAGAACAGCTCTGACCTGCTGCAGATGGGTCTGGAGAATGGAGACTCCTTAATACAAACCCTTTCCCAACATACTTGGAATTCATGGTAAGGGATTACAATCCAGACAGACAAACCAGATGCTGGCTCACTACCTGCTGCACGGGATGCGGTCCACTCGGCAGCATAACTATCAAGTGAGGTCAGCCTGATCCCCACAGAGGCTCAGCCGTTTCACAGGGCCGGGCTGCCAGCAGATTAGCTGGGAAGGCTGCGGCCACATCGCTAAACCTGCTAGCATTTGTCCTGTAGGCACAGAAACTGACCACACAGACTCGATGTGTCAGATTTGAAAGCACGCTGGCATTTTACCAGGAGGGACTTACTGGCCATACAGTGACAAAGAACAAACACCAAAGCCTGCACGTGGGGCTCCCAGACCTTCGCCGCAGCAGCCCCCACCCCTTGCTCCCCCACCCCACTCCATTCCCTTCCTTCCACCTCTAGCCTCTTTGGGGCTGGAGCCTAGTTTGAGTCTTAGTAACTTCTGTGTTTGTCTTTTCTTTAAAATGAGGGTGAGGCCTACCTCAGGGGCAAATGGAAAGATTTTACATAAAAAGGCCTACCTCAGGGGCAAATGGGAAGATTTTACATAAAATAATGCACATCAAGCACCTAAAACACTAGTGAGAGTACACATGCCCTCACGTTAGTGGGGATTATTTTCTAGCTCCTAGGCAGGTACACACATACTGAGGCAGAACAGTGTCTTTTAAGTGTTCTTAGGGGGTGGCCTGTAATCAACATTACAAAAAAACCTTGAAAGAGGAGTTCCCCGTCATGGAGCAGTGGTTGACGAATCTGACTAGGAACCATGAGGTTGCAGGTTCGGTCCCTGCCCTTGCTCAGTGGGTTAAGGATCCGGCGTAGGCCAGAGGCTACAGCTCCCATTTGGCCCCTAGCCTGGGAACCTCCATGCCACAGGAGCAGCCCTAGAAATAGCAAAAAGACAGAAAAAAAAAAAAAAAACCTTGAAAGAGAGTAGACTTAAGATATCAGGACTTGTCACTTACAGTAAAGGAAGTACTATCTCACCCAATACAGTTTCACGAAGCATTTGTTTCAGGTACTTGTGGTCTCAGTAAAAGTGAAAGCTGTCATACAGAACACCTCCAGGCTCTGGTTCCTTCTCTGAACAGGTCAAGTCGCTTCCCTCCCGGGTACTTGAAAGGGCTCATGCTCAGCAAACTGCCAGCACCCTCACCACCTGCAAGGCCCACCTTCCAGCTCCGCCCCCTCCACTCTAGCCCCTCCCACCACACGGCCCATTAGCCTCTGCCTGCTTCTCAGCCAGCCAAGCCATTGGGGCCCAGACATCACTTCTGTCTTTTCCTAGCCCTTCAAATAGCTGGATGGGGGAAAGGGGGGCAGAGGGCTCCAGTCAAGTGCCACCTTGTCCGAAGAACCACTGCTGACCCCCCAACACTATGACTCCCTACTTGTCCCCAAGCCTAAGGGCACCACCCAACACTTGTGCCTCCTGGAGTTGTGGAAGGTGGTCATCCCGGCCAGAGCAGGCTTATTTTTCCCTCTCTCCTCACAAATATTACATTTCGGGACATTAGGAATCTGCTTTGATTTCTGGAAAACAAGGGAAAAAAACGAAGAGTCCCTTTCAACTCGAAACTATTTCTGTAATTAAACTCTTCCAGAAATTCTCATAGGAGAGGACTATCCACTTTTCTTTCGCTCCCAAATAGAAGACATTACACATTCTGCCGGCAAGGTAATTTTTTTCTTTTTTGTCTTTTTTAGGGCCTCACCTGCATTATACGGAAGTTCCCAGGCTAAGTGTCGAATCAGAGCTATAGGTGCCGGCCTACGCCACAGCCACAGCCACAGCCACAGCCACAAGAGATCCAGGCCGCATCTGCAACCTACATGGCAGCTCACAGCAACCTAACCCACTGAGTGAGCCCAGGGATCAAACCCCTCATCCTCATGGATAATAGTCGGGTTCATTACTGCTGAGCCACAATGGGAATTCTGGTCATTTTCTTCAAAAGTGTTGTCTTGTTAACCAAAGCTTACTCTTTTTAAGCCCATGATCTCCTTAAGCTGTATGCATCAGTAGAAATTTTTCTAAATTTGCTTACATCTTCTTCTGCTACAGTAGGAAGATACTAAGCACACTTCTACTTTTTATTGTCTTCAGACTTCGTGGGCATTTTCACTTCTTTAGAGTCATAACAGAGCAGGGTCCTGGGAGACACTGGCTGCCGTGTCTAGATCTGCTTTTCCAAGCTGCTCTCTGAACTGGCCTGTCTTTTCTGCCTCAGCTGACATTGTGTAGTTCATCCTGAGCTGAGGAACGAGAAGACCAGCTTGCAGGGACCATGTATAAACTGAGCAATCTCTGGGTAAGCGTTTGACAAACTTCCAGGGGCAAAGTGTGTAAAGGACTTTGTACACAGAGGACTTCTGCTTACTTCCCAGATCTCACTGCTTGTAAACCGGGGCTGGCAGCTCCTGACCCCTGGACCACTCGCACAGCAATGGCAGCCTCGGGGCGCAGGGGAGGACCACAGGCCTCCAATTGGGTGCCTAATTTGTGTAAATACATGAACACTTAGACCGGGAAGTGAAGGACACACTCCCAAATTATCTCTCCAGGCTGCTCTGAGGCTTACAGTTCTCAGCGCATCCTTTCAAACAAACAAAAATTTAATGAAAAAATGTAAACTTTCTAGTGTTCAAGGTCACTGCCACAACCCCTAACTCTTTAAAATATTCAGAGAAGTGCTGGCCAGCTTCACAGGTGCTTCAAGGTCCTCCCTATCTCTCTGGAGCATTAAAGCACGTGAAGCACCGTGTTCCTCAGCTGCTGACCCCCATGGACAACCCAGATGGGGCACAGTCACAGCCCAGATTCCTACAAGCTTCCAGGAAGAGGCTCACGGGGCAGGGGTGTGGTGGGTTGTTTTAACCCTGCTAAATCAGCATCCAGTTCAAAAAGAAAAGGAGTTGGCTGAATCCAGAGGACTGAAAAAAGGACCTGGGGGATGGGAGACAAGACAATGGGTTTGTGTGAACATCTACGTAATTAGGAACATCTGGTTTGGGGGTGCTTTTGTAATCTTGTTGTGGAAATAAGTTTAATTACTAAATCCTGACCATAACAGACATAAACATCTAAGAACACAGAAAGCTCTACAAACAGTATCCAAGAGAGAACCACGGCCATATGACCCCTCCAAAATAAACCAATCTACAACAAAGTTTTCCAGACAGGCTGTGCTCTTTAGGCTTCCTTACATTTCCCTAAATTTTTTTTTTTTTTTTTGGTCTTTTTTTTGCTATTTCTTGGGCCACTCCTGCGGCATATAGAGGTTCCCAGGCTAGGGGTCCAATCGGAGCTGTAGCCACCGGCCCACGCCAGAGCCACAGCAACATGGGATCCGAGCCGCGTCTGCAACCTACACCACAGCTCACAGTAACGCCGGATCCTTAACCCACTGAGCAAGGGCAGGGACTGAACCTGCAACCTCATGGTTCCTAGTCGATTCGTTAACCACTGCGCCATGACGGGAACTCCACATTTCCCTAAATTCTTAAACAATGTCTGAGAAATCCAGCCTTTAAGTGGAGATTCAGCATCATCACTGTAAAATTCTCCATCCTTTACTATCCATTTCAATATACCACAGAGATAAGCGGTACCCCCGTGGCTACCAAGTTAAGTGACCCGAACACATACGCTTTCCCAGTTCAATTCCGTTTCTTTCTGAAATCATAATCAAGATTTCAAACTGTGAAAATATGCATGGGCTCTGTGCCATTTATTTTGGCCAGAAACCAATTTTTGCTCTTTTCTCAAGTTCTTAATATGTTCAAGATAGGGCGCTGCCAAAGCCTCCAGTCCCTGCCTAAGCAGCCAACCCCACGGCTCCACTTCCGTTCCCAGCCTCGCACCCCTCTTGAAAGCCTGCCACCCTTTGTGCCCCCATGGCAGTGCTACGGTGCCCCCACTGGTCCTTCTTGGGACCCCACACACATCCCCATGCTTCCGTGTGTATCACCACGGTTCACTGGCCCTGTCCACGCTTCCTCTCTGGGTTAGTCAGCTCGCTCTCATCTGGGTTTTGACCCCATTTTTAGGCCTGTGGCCACCCAGCCACACACAGCTGGCTCAGGTGTTGCTCCAGCTCCCCGCTCAGTGTCCACCCAGCACTTCTCTGGTTGAGCACTGGGCTCCTTCAACTAGAGGGCTCCAACCCAGAACATCCAAGCAGTTCCCCAGGAACTGTCCCCCCAGGCCAGTTCTCTTCCCTCCCCAGCAGTGATGTGACCTCTGCACTGTGAGCTCCTGGTCTAGTTACCCCTCCCCGGCCACTTTCCACACCGCCTCCAGGGGGATCCAGGATTAGTCTCCCTGTACCACTCCTGGGCGTACATTACCACGTCTCCAGATGTGGCCCATCACAAGGACCTTCAGCAGCCTCAGTCTCTAGACACGCTCAGTGCCCTGCTCTGGTCTCACATCACAGCAGTGACCCTCAACTTCAGGCACCTCACAGGTACACAGCTGCACGAACCTTCCCTTGCCTCCCCCATCTCCCCTGGAGAGCCTCCCAGAAGGCCCCCTACCCCAGCCCCCATCCAATCTATCAGACTTACAGGATCTCCATGTAGAGAGCAAACAACCCCCGCCCCCCCCCCCGGAATTCAAGTAAAGACAGCTGCTCGCTTTTTTTTGTTTCTCTCTTCAACCTCATGATCCACCACAAGAAGTAACAGAAGGCATTCAGTATAGACTTAAAAGTCATCCTTGGAGTTCCTGTGGGGCTCAGCGGAAACATATCTAACTAGCATCTGTGAGGACACAGGTTCCATCCCTGGCCTTGCTCAGTGGGTTGAGGATCCGGCATTGCTATGAGCTGTGATGTAGTTTGCAGATGCAGCTCGGATCCTGCTGTGCTGTGGCTGTGGTGTAGGCTGGCAGCTGCAGCTCCAATTTGACCCCTAGCCTGGGAACCTCCACATGCCATGAGTACGGCCCTAAAAAGACACACAAAATAATAAGCCATCCTCGTGGAAATAAAATAAAGCCTTTAGTATTTTGCCACAAGTAAATGCAGAATAAGTCTCAGCTATTCTGAAGGAAATATTCTGCAACTACTACCTTGCTTTTTATAGAAAAGTTGTGAGGCTCATACAGATTTCCTTAATAAGTTAAGGAAAAAGTTTCTAAGAACCTAATTATCTATGGGCTTGCAATTAGATTACTTTTTCAGTAGCCAGTAAAGTATTTCCCTTTGGACAATGCTAAACCTCAAAAGGCGACAGGATAAGGAAATGGATTCTACCATTTCTTGTATACATTTCCTGATTTCTGTAAGTTTTGTAGCGTTTAAATCATTCTGATACAGTTACATTTGTAAAAGACAGAAAAATTTTATATATATATAAGCACACAATTCAAAACTAAATAATAGAATTTTTTGATTATGTGCATCATTTTTTGAAGAACATAAGCAAACTTCAAAATCACTGTGTTTTCACCAAACACCCAGTCATAGGATGGTAACAGCGATACTAAGTGATGAAATTACAGCATAAAGACAAACAAAACCCTGACTTTACAAACTTGGCTAAATTGAAGTTGCTGGAGATATAACCACGAAGGCAACCAGTCTTTGGACAAAGGTTACAGACGAAGGAGAGCAGAGATGAAAGAGTAAGAGAAAAAGCGGTAAGACTTCCACTTCTGATCAAAATGGAATAATAGCGATCAATTTTACCCTCCCACTGGAAACAACCAGGGTCAGGTAGGAAAGAGATAAAATATATAACAGAATTTTTAATACACTGGACATCAGGTACAAGGGAAAATTTTAAAGGGAACCCCACAACTGCCCCAGCGTCCTGCCTGGAGAGAAGCACTAGATCATGGGCAGGGAGGTGAAGCAGGGCACAGAGGACCCCCTGAATTGTAGATGGAGCTGAAGGTCTGAGGAAACCAAGTCAATTAGGGTTCAAAGGACCAAGTACCAAACAGAAGAGAGCTGCACAGACAAGCCCAGAGATCTGAGAGGCTCCCCCTCAAGGATGCGGTAGTGAAAATCAACCCACATGTGTGAGGTAAGGACACAAAGCCGGGACAGGGTGCCTTCCCACCAGCCAGAACTGAGTCACTCCTAGTTCAAGAGCACTGGGGAAAATATTCCTAAAGGCCTTGCCTCAGTAAGAGGGAATAATTAGCCCTAAACTGAGACTTCTCTGGATCTGCGGAATAAACTATAAAAGCAAGACCTGAAAGGATCAAACTACCCCCAGATAACTACATCCCAGAATAAAGCTTAAGAATACTTACAGGAACATACAAATATCAAGCACCCAACTAGGAAAAATTCACAATGTCTGGCATCCAATCAAAGATTACCAGGCATGTAAAGAAGCAGAGGAACATAGCCAAAAGGAAGAGGGGGAAAAAAAGTTGAACCTGATCTTAAATGACAAAGACGACAGAATTAGCAAAGATATTAAAACAGTTATTAGAATTGCTTTCCCTAAGTTCAAAAAGTTTAGTAAGGTTGCAGGATATAAAATAAATATACAAAATCAATCTTATTTTAATATATTAGCAATGAATAATCAGAAACTGTAACAGGAGTTCCCATCGTTGCTCAGTGACAACAAACCCAACTAATTATCCATGAGGATGCAGGTTCCATCCCTGAACCTCGCTCAGTGGGTTAAGGATACAGAGTTGCCCTGAGTGTGGTGTAGGTCGCAGACGCAGCTCGGATCCCGTGTTGCTGTTGCTGTGGCTGTGGCATAGGCCAGCGGCTACAGCTCTGATTTGACCCCTGGCCTGGGATCTTCCATATACCATAGGTGCAGCCATAAAAAAAAAGAAAGAAAAAAGAAAAAGAAACTGTAACTTAGAGTAATACTGCCTAAAATAAAAAATATGAAACAGTGATGAATCTGATGAAAGACTTGTCCACTGAAAACTACAAAACACTGATGAGAGAAATTAAACAAGTGGAGAGAGATATTCGTTCATGGGTTGAACGTGGTTCATGATTCATTGTTAAGGTGTCAATTCTCCCTGAACAATCTATAGATGCAATCACAGTCAAAATCCCAGTAGGCTCTGTTTTGGGTAGAAACTGCCAAGCTGTTCTAAAGTTCATGTGGAAATTCAAAGGACCTCAGAGTCAAAACAAGTTGGAAAAGAGCAAGGTGGAGAGCTGGTATTACCTGATCTCATAAGTTACTATAAACTATAGCAATCAAAGGTGTGGAATTGGCATAAAGACACAAATCCACATAACAGTACAAAGAATCCAAAAACAAAACCACACATACACAGACAACTGCTATTAGACCAACATGCAAAGGCCTTCTGCGGTGGACAAATTACAGTATTTTCAACAAGCAGTGGCAGGGCACTATGCAGAAGTAACCAAAACCAAAAGTCCATACCTCACATTATATGCAAAAATTAACTCAAAATGGATCACAGACATAAATATAAAACCTCAGATTATGAAACTTCTAGAATAAAGGAGAAAATCTTTGTGAGCTTAGTCTAAGGAAAGATTTCGTAGATACCAGACCAAAAGCATGATCCCTAAAAAAACAAACGGACAACTTGGATTTCACCAAAACGAACTTCTGCTCTTCAAAAGAACAGTTAAGAGAATGAAAATAAACTGGGAGCACATATGTGCAAGACATATAACTAATAAGACTTGCATCCGGAACACAAAGAACTCTCAAAACTCAATAATGAGAACGCATTTCAAACAAATTATCTGTAATACTTTTAACAATAAAGATATACAGATGGTAAATAAGTACATGAAAAGATACTCAACACCAGCGGTCTTTAGGGAAATGCAAATTAAAAAATACAGTGAAATACCACAACACACCAATTAGAATGGCTAAAATTAAAGATGAACTGGGACCAGCATACTTTTCCATTTTACAGATGACAAAACTGAGGTTAAGAGGGATTAAGCAATTTCCAAAGCTACACAGAACCTTCAGTTAGAATCAAATGACTATGCTTTTGTCCACTCTAGATTTATAGCTTGGGATGGTACTTTAGTTATAGGCTCATAATCTTATCAACAAGCTATGCATTTTCTAAACAGTCATTTAAGCATTCTTAACCGATGCAGGTAATTTGTAGTTCAAACAGTGAACGATATACCAGCCCTTTACAAATCCCATCTCAGTTTTTATTGGTTTTATGCATGACAAGAACACACTCATAACTATTAAAGATGTATTATATTTTCCTCTCAAAGTTCACATGGATTTATCAGCTAATTAGAGGACAACTGATCTTCTTGCCTTTGAGAGCCACTACATACTGGGTTTAAAAAAAAAATAGAAAAAATGTTTCCTTTAAAAATGTTTTCTGACACCTCTGTAACCTGGAGAGTCTGAACTCTGTGAAAGGAGATTTGATGAAATCTCATACATTGTAAATAATCCAAAACCTAGTATAATGTGTTTAAGAAACAGACCAGGAGTCGGACAGATCTCAATTCTGATAATGCCTCTGCCACTAAGCAGCTGAAAAGGCTGGCAGGTAGTTGACACTAGAGGGATTATCAGGAAGCAATGTTCAAGAGTCATAATTACCGCCACATCTGCAGCATTTATAAACTTCCTCCATTTGTCTCCTAATGTGTATACTCCAAGTTATAAATAAAACCTGTACCTAAAAAGTTGCGTGTGGGTTACGAAGAGGGAAGTGCTTACTTTTTTTGCATAAAAGAATGCTTAGCAGATATCAGGCCCCCCAGGGACATCCATCCCACCTCCCTGCCACCCCCATCCTAGGACAACAGGAAATATCTTTCTGGTACCTAGGAGTTAGATCTTGGTGGTGAGGGTTGGGACCTGCCTCATTAAAGGTAAAACATGCATCTGTAAGCTGAACTGGGAGTTGCCTACTTTTAAGGTTCTCACAGGAAAATACTTTGGAGTTCAAAAAGCCAGCACACAAACACTTTTACAATCCAAGCACTTTTACCTCGATTGGTGGCAGCCTTCTCTTTACTCGGTAGCCTCAAGATGATCTATCCCCAGATAAGGTGCAAAGGAACAACTCTCTCATTTTCTAAAGGAGGAAACTAAGGCTCACAACCACAGAGGCAGATGGCAGGCCTTGGAACACAACCCAAGTGCAACTCCAAATCCAAGTTCTTCCTGATAAATACCACCAGGGATAAATAGCAGCCTGGCAACTAGTGCCGAGCAGCTCCAAAGTAAAAGGCTCTCCTTCCAATCACATCTTTGACCACAGGCTTAGACTCCTTTTTTCTTTTTTAATCCAAGTTCACCATCCTCGAGGTGCGACATCAGAACTTCCCATAAAGAGCAGTATTTTGGTATCACACCAACACAGCCCAACGTATCACATCCCAGACACCACTTTCTGCAGGTGGGCCCATCCTTCATCTCCAGGCCACACCACTCACCACACCCTTCTCCACTTTTATCTGCTCAGCCTTATTCTCAGATGTGTCCCTAGGCTTATGCATACAAGCAAGCTCACTTGCAGTCTGACCCTGCCTGCAGACTTTATTCTGTCGATGTGACAAGGAGTTTCGACTCTATGCAAGGATCAGTGCTAACGGTGTCAATCTACTTCTGTCCTGTTCCCTCTCAGAGGCTCACCTCCTCAAGAACGGGGCCATGATAAATGTAGGACTCTGACTTTCACATTCCTTTAACTGCAACCATAGTAAGAAATAATTTAAATGCACCCAATATACCGCCTCCTCCCACTCTCAACTCAAGTTGACATAATATTCTTACATATATGATAAATCGACATTCTTAATCCTACCCCACTTCATCTTTTAAAGTCTTGGAGAGAAAAAAGTCTAAAGGGAGAGAAAAGATCATAAAATACACCCAATACCCAAGTGAATATATACAGTCAACCCTCTGTATCCACAAGGGACCTGGGCCAGAGACACTAAAATCTACAAATACTCAAATCCCATAGCTGGCCTTCCCTTCAGTATCCATGGATTCAACCAACCATGGATCGGGTAGTACTGTATTTACTATTGAAAAAAATCCGAGTGTAAGTAAACCTGAGTTTTTCAAGTGTCAGCTGCATTAAATAAGATGTCAGATGCTGTAAAGAAACAAGGACTTCAGATTTCTAACATCTTCTAAATTTATTTCTCAACCCACTAACGGATCGTGACCTCCAGTTTGAAAAATAATGCTCTATAACATAAGAATGAGTCCCTGTACATGACAGTAGAGGAACAGAAGCATCAGCAAATACTCAGGTATAAGACAAACCCCTCCCCAAAGTCATACATACCTTCTCTCTGCCCAGAGATGCAGAGGTACCACAAGGGAGAGTTAAGCCTCTGCAAGCCGCTGGTCAAGGAGAGGAGAGAGAACCAACCTGGGGGAGACCAAGGTTTCACTGAAGTGCTATTACAGGAGTAGAAAGAGTGGGGGATTGTTTTTCTTAACCACCTGGGCAGTCCTCACAATCTCAATTCTTCCCTTTGTGTCAGGCTGCCTATTTCCCAGTGGACTGTCAATACATGCAAACAGGAATTTTATTCTTTTTGAAAATCCTGCACTCTACCCAGACATGACTGAAGCAGAATTTAACAGGAGTTCCCATTGTAGCTCCTAGGAAACAAACCCAAAAGTATTAATGAGGATGAGGGTTTGATCCCTGGCCTCGCTCAGTGGGTTAAGGATGCAGTGTTGCCTTGAGCTATGTATGGTGGAGGTCAAAGACGCTGCTCAGATGTGGCATTGCTGTGGTGTAGACCGGCAGCTCTGATTCGACCCCTAGCCTGGGAACTTCCATATGCCACACCTGCGGCCCTAAAAAATAAAATATACCAACAAATTAGCAGTATGTTTAAATCTAAAATAATCTAGATAGTACAGAGGATAGATAATAAAATACACCTGATACACAAATGAATATATATGATGGCAGATGCTGTAAAAAAAATTAATTAGCTTTAGACTAAAAGCAAAGAATTATCACCAAACACATACCCTAGCCCTTTTCTGTCCAATAAAGTACAGAAAATCACTTGGTGCATAAACATGAATTACCAGCCTTACTTTTCTAGCTTAAAACAGCACAATTCCTTCAACTTAAGAGGCAGAATCATTTTCCATTCACAGAAAAACTAAGTTTTTGCAGGGAGAGATTCCGGACGGACACAGCAGCACCATGACACTTAGGTCAATAGTGATTACACTGACCAGAAGATAAATTATTTACACCTGAGCAAGCTCTGGGCAGCAAAAGGTAAAAACATGAAAAATACAGATGGACTTTTCGAGAAGTCATTTGATTATGAGAACTATAATACACGTGACTTTTAAAGACAGGAGGGGAAGGCATAAACGTCTTTTCGCGAGAAAAGACTAAATCTAATAGGAGGCAATGCTTTCCAGATCATTCCAATGACAATGGTTCAACACAGTGAGAATCTACGGACGTTACACTGAAACAGCACACATGTGGAAGCACGGATTCAGAAAGTTTCTATGCTAAATCTAGGCCACGAAAAGGCGCTAACAAAGCCGAATTTTGAAGCTCTAGCAGTCTGCATTTAGAATTAAAAAGGACCAGGAAGATTCCTCTCCTTTAGGAAAGCTGAGCCATAATTTGTTTCAACTTTTACCTATAAAGTGGTGGTGGTGCAAGGTGGCTGATAAGCTGGAGGTTTAACAGGTACCTGGAGGAGGTGGGGCGCAAGTGAATCCTGAAACCTGATTCTCAACAGCAACCGGCCTTCTTCATGTTAACGGCATTTTGAGACAGAACGGTGGGTCGCTAGGCGGTCGCCTAACACCCCAGCCTGAAAACTCCTCCAGGCACCCAGTATCACACTTTTCCACGCTTATACCCTCCCAGCGCCTATCCGCATTTGCTGAATGGAGAGGAACCCCGAATGAATGAATGGAAAAGAGAAGTCTGGCCAGAGGCTCGGAGCAGGGGCCTGGACAGCCCTGGGCGGTGCTGGACCCTCGCGGGAGCGGCGGGGACCCTCGGGGCAGCGCAGGGCGCGAGCTGCCCGGGGCCGGGGCCGCGCCTCGCGGAACAAAGGGGCGCGGGGTGGCGGGGGTGCTCACCTCGTCGCCCCACTTGAGCACGTCCTTGTGCCGGTCCTTGACGGCGTGGTAGATGTGCAGGAACTGGAGGATCCCGTGCCGTCGCACGTGGTCGGCGTGGCGCTGGGTCTCCTCCCAGCTCAGGGGCGAGCCCTGGGACAGCAGCCCCATGGCCGCCCCCTATCCTGGTCCCCCGGGCTAGTGGCGGCCGCTCCGGGCTCCGGGCGCGCAGCCCGGGCCGGACACTCAGCTGCCCGCAGAAGGCGAGGGCGGCTTGGCCCCGCGGGGGCGCCCTCGGGCCGCAGTCGGCAGAATGAGGGTCCGGTCCGCTCCTGGGCACGGGGTCCTCGCCGCTCGGGCGACCGACCCAGACGTCCGGCGCACCGCGCGGACAGAAGCGGACGGGAGGGCAGGCTGGGTGGCCCTCTGCCCGACGGCCTGGACCCTCGCCCGCTCGAGTCCCGCCCCGCTCCTGCTCCGAGGCGGCGGCGGCGGCCCCCACAGCCGCGGTGCGCCGGCAGCTCCCGCTTCTCTTTGCCGGTGTCGTGCTCTAGCTTCTTCCTACTTATGACCAAAACCTGCGCCGCCGCGGAGCATGCCCAGTCCGCCTACCCACTAGCTCGCCGCTCCCGTGAGCGATCCGCAGCTCCGGATTTTATAGACTGCGGGCGGGGGCGGGGAAAGGAGGCGGTGCAAGAGAGGAGGCGTGGCCGATCGCCCCCAGGGGCCTAGGGAGGAGGCGGGGGAGGAGTGCATAGGCGTGGTTAGGGCGGAGTCCAAGGGGAGGGGCTCGGCGGCGAGGAGCCGGGTCAGCCTCGTTTTAAGCAAACGCGCTGTGTGAAAATCCGTTTTCTCTAATCCAAAAAGATAAACTCTGGGTTCGTGAAGAAATTTGATTATTCGAATTAATGAAGAATCCACTAGATATTTTTGTAGGTGAGGAGGGTCTCATAAAAGCGGGGCGAGAGCAGCAGGGTGTGGCAAGAAAATTTGTCTACACGTTTTCAGACATGTATGTATTAAAGTACTTGTGCAGTCTCACTATTTGGTAGCAGATGATACAGACACTATTAATTGCAACAAAAGGGGAGTTGTCAACATCTCCGGAAGGATCGTTAGATGAATCATCTCCAAAGTGTATTCCCCATCCAAACCTAAGATTTATCCATTAAGTGATTAAAATGGTGTTCATGTGAGCTTACCACAGGGGTTAGAAGATACTAGAAAGAACTGGGGTTGGCCCTAGGCTGGCGGGAAAGGGAAGGAACCAGGTATATCTCCCCCAGGTAATTTTAATTGTTCAAAAAAATGTGTGACAGAGCCATGAAATGACAGCTGGGGGGAAATTGACAGCAACTGGATCATACAGGTACTGAGGCCTGAAAGCATGTATTTATTGTGCCCACTTCCCTCATGCCACGAAGTTAACATTTAGCAAGTACTTCTTGACTGCTCTGTGGATATATGATCGCAGGAGTTTATTCTCCAACATCCTTATTGGAGCTTGGGGATATGGATATGCAGGATCTGTCTGTAATGGTCACAGGTGTGTGTTTGTGTGTGTGTGTGTGTGTGTGTGTCTGGAGTGTGGGGTGGCTGTGTATGTATGTTTGGAGTGTTGGGGGGTGTCTGGAGTGTGTGTGTGGGTGTGTCTGGAGTGTGGGTGGGGATGTAATGGTGTTTGAGGCTCAGGAGATGTTTCAATCCCCCTTTTCAACAGCCAGGATGAAAACTAAACCTCATTCTAACTTGTCCACAGCGGGATCTTCCTTGTATTCTGCCCACCACCTCACTAGACCTGTGTGGTCCTGGATTTCTCCCGTTTTTTCTGCTTGGAATTCTCCCTGTGACACGTTCTTTTCATTCTTTGAGTCCCAGTTACTCCTCTCTGTACTTTGGTTATATCTGTACATGTCTCTATTTCTACATTATGATAGAATCATTAAAAAAAAAATCTCTATACTATATACTAGTTCCCTCTGGAATAGAGAGGATTTATGCCTTTTGTATCTTTAAAACTGCTTGGTATAAACATTAGCTTCCTATGGAAGGCAGGCCATGTGGGGGTGGAGAGGGACGACATTGTTGGTCACATCCAGGTGAAGTGTCCAAAGGATCATTTTGTAGTTCTCACAATCTCATCTCACATATGCATACCTTGCATTGTTTAACACAATAGCCATCAGCCACACGTGGCTGAGCATTTGAAATGTGGCTAATTTGAGAAACTAAATTTTAGTTTTAATCTACAAAAATATAAAATCGATATTCCATTTGGTTGCTGGAAAACTTCTAAGTAAATTTGGAACAGGTTGAGAATGTGAATCCACTTCTTCATCAGTTAGTTTCATGAAATTGAATTACAGGTCAAGTGTTTCCAAAGAAAATTTAGTGGACTGGAGATGTGCTGAGTGTAATACAAACACCAGATTCAAAGAGTTAATACACAAAAAGAAAAGAAATATCTCATTACTAATTTTATATTGATTACATATTATACCAGTACTCTGGATATGTTATAGTACATTACTTAATATAGTATATTGTTTCTTTTTAGTTTTTAAAAGTGGCTAACAGAAAATTTAAGGTTATATGTGTGGTTCGAATTCCATTTAACTGTAACACAAGTGTAGACATTCACACTTTGCAAAGCACACACTTTTCCACTACACCTGCAGCCTACCTCAAAGCTAGTCTCTTGGAAAAGTGTCAGTTTCATTTTAATAAGGAAACAGACAGGGGCATTTCAGTAGTAGACTAAATTCTAGTCTAGCCAAAGCTCTAAACGATACTGAATGTATTGAGAGCTAATAACTATAATTTTGAGTCACTCTGCCTCTGATTCCAGTTAACACTCACAGAGGGGGCCTCTCCCTCTACCCCCCAATTTCGAACTAGCTAAGAAAGAGCCCTGGGCTTTGGACAATCCCAAATCAGATGCAGCGTGGTGGCATCACCCGGAAGGTATGTCAAATTTAAACCATGACCTCCATGGTGCTTTACTAATTTGCTGTTACAAGAGGGAAAATCACTACAGATCAACGGTTATTCCCCTCTATTTGACTATGTTCTGCATTTTTGGGTTTACTTCTGGATTTCATTCTTAAGATTGCAGCCAAGTCTGGGTTTTTACTTCTGGGGGTGGGTTTTCAGCGCACGGCCCTGCACAGAACGTTTAGCGCTTTAACTGGCTAAAGTAGGCGCTCGTATCTCGCAGAATTGGTCTGGACCAAAGGTGGGTTTCAGGTCATTTCTAATACAGAGAAAAAGCAAGACCCGCCGGGCGGAAACCCACCGGCAGTGCAAAGACCTCCTCCCTAGTTCCCTGCACCAGCGGCCGCTAGCCACGCCCCCAAGACCGCGGGGAAAACCTGGCGTGTGAACCCAACGGCGGGGAGCTGGCACGCTGCGCAGCCACGCTGAGCATGCTCTGAGAGCCTGCAGATCGCGGGAGGATGCGGCGTGGCCGCGGGCGCTGCACGCCGAGCCGTTGTTGTGGTCCAGCCCCCGACACGTGATTGCGCGGGCCCGCCCCCAGCTCCCGGAGACACCTCCCCGTGACTCAGCACTTTGGGGCGGATTGGTGCTGGAGGTCAATCCCGGAGAGGCTGCTCGGGGTCAAAGTCTCGGTCTGCCGCTCCTGACGATGGGGATACTGCTGCTGCTGAGGTTACGGCGGCAGTCTTTTTTCAGTCTCCTAGGTTTTCGGGCCTCTTGGCAAGGAAGTGCAAATATATCATATATCTGTGGTCAAGCCGCTCCCCGTTTCCCCTGAGTCAGCGGCTCCTGGCACCGCAGAGAGACAGGAGCTGGCCTTGCGGGAGTCAAAAGAGACCAGCGGGGCTGTGGCTAGGGTTCTCTGAGGTTCAGGCCATTCGCCGACACCCTCCCCAGCCATTTCTGCTCTTTTTGGTCTAAGCATCCTAGAGATGGTCTCCTGGGTGGTCTCAACACCTTACTCTTTATGACATACTTGCTTTATGCTGAGCTCTTTGATCGGGAAATGTATAGAATAGTCCTGGTTATTGCCCAGTTTTATGGATGAGGCAACTGAGATCCAATGATAGTAACAGGTAGTGGCTGCGCAGGGATTTGAACTCCGTGCACCGCACATCCTGGGTGAGGTTGATGGCCACTTCCTACCTGGGCCTTTTCCTACCACCTGCGCTTCAGCCTTCCTCCTTTGACCCACCCTTTCTCCAAAAGACCTCAGGTCTGCCAGTAAGGTGCTTCATGTTTTCTATTTTTTTATGGCCTCATCTGTGGCGGGTAGTATCAGAGGTGCAGCTGAGGCCTATGCTGCAGTCTTGGTAACACTGGATCCAAGCCATATCTGCGACCTACAGTGCTGGGTCCTTAACCCACTGAGGGAGGCCAGGGATGGAACCTGCATCCTCATGAAGACTAAGTTGGGTCCTTAACCTGCTGAGACGCAATGGGAACTGCTCTTTTACTTTAATTAATTGGTGGAAAAAAGTTATTTCTTGAGTGTATGTAATATAAAATCTATGAGTTTTCTCCCTAAAATTGCATTATACTTGAAATTCGAATTGATAATGCCGAAAAAGTCCCCAAGGGCCTTATGATAGAAAAGCAGTAGCCAAAAGACTGGAGTCTTCACCCAAGTTCAGAGCATAACCTGCTGGTAGACCTAAGCAAAGTTGTATTTATCATCAGAGACCCCTTCCGTTTTCATGGGTCTGTTCAAATGAGAATCTGGAGGAAATAAGGTTTTCCTTCCAATGGAAACATTCTCTGATTTCAGTACTACTAAATTAGTTGAAAAATGCAAATATTTTTGTACTGTGTAATATTTCTAATGCATAATGCTGAGATGTGCAATTGCTATTTAAAGTTAAAAAAAAAATTCAAAACACAGAACCTCTTTTAACTTGGTTTTTAAAAGTCAGTTTCCAGTTCGTATGGATTTAAAAATATATAAATGTGTTCATTTTCATGTAGAGTTGTAACCAACCCGGGTGCTTGGGCATCCTTAATCAATAGAAACTGATGAGAGGCCAGACAGGAGAATTCAGGCAGGGCTTTACTGGGGCCCCTGTTGCAGGAGGGGGAGCCAAGCAATGATTTCCCTAGGTCATGATGGTAGGGACCGATCCAGAGGGTTGGGCAGGTCCAGAAGGGAGGCAGGCTAGGTGGTCTGTCCACCCCTTTGGTGGTGTTGTATGCAAGGGGCATTCGTAGTACCCTGTTTTGCTTTCAATATCCTGCTTTTGCTCTTTGCTCTTGAGAAGTAGCAATTGGGTTTTTTGGATCCTCTTGCCCATAATTTTCCCCAACTGTGCATGTACACAGTTATTTTTAGTCCCTTATAATTTCTTTGTATTTTGTTGCTCAAGATGTTTGTCCAGGTGCAAGCACTGCAGCCACTGCAGCAAAATGTCCCAGGTTCCAGGCTCTCTCATGCTCAGTCAAGGGAAGGCCTTTATTAAGCTTGGGATGCTAGATGTGTAAAGAAGATGGGTGGGAGTCAGCTGGGGGTGAGATTAAAGATGTGGGAGTGAGAAAGAATGCCTTTGGGGCATGATCTCTCAGGAGACATGACTCGATGGGCTCCAAAGCAGATGTAAAGAGATGAGCTTTTTTTTTTTCTTTTTTTTTTTTCCTTTTTCTTTTAAATAATGTTATCATCTTCCTGTGAGATGCTAGGAAACAAGGTGTATTGGGATGGGCAACGTGGTCACTGAGTTCAGTAGATTCACTTTTTTCCATGGCAGACAGTTAAAGAAGCACAGCTTTTTATTATGGACATTTTCAAAGAAGTGAAAAAGTAGGGAGAACATAGCATCATACACCTGTTACCCATCTTCAGTATCAGCATATGGCTAATCTTGTTTCAGGTATTAACCCCCTTCATTAGTTTAGAGCCAATCTTAGTGAGTATGATCTCAAGAGGTTAGCTCTCAGGGATCGCTGAAGAAAGAAAGAGGAACCTACAAGTGATTTGAATGTAGGCATGAGGGGTGATCCAGGAAGATGGGAAGGAATAATCAGGAGGCTAATCCCTTACTGGAAATCATTTTCCTTCATGTAGAGATTGGAGATGGTTGCCTTTATCCAGTGGGGTTTTTTTTTTTTTTTTCCCCTTCCAAATTTTCTAGCTTTTGTTATAAACTATGGGACCTGGCATTGAAAAACAAAGCCAAAAACAAAACCAAAAAACCATGCCTGTCACATATGCTGGCCTATGCCACAGCCACAGCAACATGGGATCCAAGCCACATCCACAACCTACACCACAGCTCATCGCAATGCCGGGTCCCCAACCCACTGAGCGAGGTCGGGAATTGAACCTGAATCCTCATGGATACTAGTTGGATTCATTTCTGCTGAGCCACCATGGGAACTCCCCCAGTATTAATATTAAACTGAAGAGTTCTTAGTTCCCCATTTACATTTCTGAAAATTTCAGTTTTAAAGAGCGAAACTATTAGTTCTATTCGAAGCTCTTCCTCACATTGCATTATGTCCTGAAAGTAGCATAATGCCATGATGCCCAGTTGCCCCAACCCTTGCTTTGTCAAAGCAGGACCTGGACTGGGTGATCAAAGCTTCCTGGGATGGTCACATCTCACTGTAGGTGGTAGCATCCAAAAATAATCTTTTTTCAGAGTTCCCTTGTAGCTCAGCAGGTTAGCAGTGGTTTGGGTTGCTACTGTGGCACAGGTTGATCCCTGGCCTGGGCCAAAAAAAAAAAAAATCTCATTTTCAAGGTGTGCGATGTTATGAAAAATTTGGGAAAGACTTCTGTGAGGTATGAGCCCATTTTACAGAAGTGGAAACTGAGGCTTCCATACCT
Organism: Sus scrofa; assembly: GCF_054392235.1. Lineage (NCBI taxonomy): Eukaryota > Metazoa > Chordata > Mammalia > Artiodactyla > Suidae > Sus > Sus scrofa. The sequence goes on along the minus strand of NC_139389.1, from coordinate 35,759,926 downwards.
AAAGTCCACACTTAGAAATAGCAAGTGAAGAACAGAACCAGGATTCGATACCAGGCCTGTTTGCCTTCAAAGTCCAAGTTCATTCCACCTTCCTCACATTGCTAAAAACAAAACCGAACCATATCAACAACATACCTAAGTTTTAGATTGGCCTATGAAGTGCTTTGACAGAAGAAAGGGGGAGTTAAGAGACAGGGAATGAACATTTCTCATATACCTACATTGCATCTGGCGCTTTTCATATTAAGTTTTATTTAATCTTCTTTTTTTTTTTTTTTTTTTGTCTTTTTTCTATTTCTTTGGGCCTCTCCTGAGGCATATGGACGTTGCCAGGCTAGGGGTTGAATCGGAGCTATAGCCCCCGGCCTACGCCAGAGCCACAGCAACGCAGGATCCGAGCCGCGTCTGTGACCTACACCATAGCTCACGGCATGCCGGATCCTTAAGCCACTGATTGATCGAGGCCAGGGATCGAACCTGCATCCTCATGGATACTAGTCAGATTCATTTTCACTGAGCCACGACGGGAACTCCTAATAACTCATATTTGTGTATGGCAAATGTAGCTTTCACATGTTTTATCTCATTTGATTCTTACACCACACTTGTGAAATAGGGAAGTTTTAGAGGTTACCCATCTTGACCCAAAGGTGCACCCCTAACATAAAGCCAAGTTGGGATTAGAAGTCATCACTATTCCTCTAACACTGCCAGCAACAGGCAGTGGACATCAGTTCATGAGTATTTCATCACCATCCCAGTTTTTCAAGAACTGAAGTTTAGCAGATAGCTTCCCTGTCTCTCCATTTTCCAACTATCCGCAATCAACTGACTTTTAAGAACTAATACAGAAAGGAGTCTGGCCCAGGGAATAGCTTTCCTCTTTGGGTAGAGGAGCTGTTGGCCTGGAGCAGGTGGTAAGGTCAACGTCTTTCCTCATCAGGGTGACGGCTAGAATGCCCAGGTTCGCCTCATCTCTTCCCACAAGATCTTTCCTGATGATACTCTTACCTGACCTCCTGCCTGCAGGCATCTTAACATGTAGGCTGCCTTAATATATATGCCCCCTTCACAACAGGATTATATAATTTTTTTTTCTTTTTTCTTTTTGTATTTTCTAGGGCCGCACCTGCAGCATACAGAGGTTCCCAGGCTAGGGGTCTAATCGGAGCTTTAGCCAGCGGCCTCCGCCAGAGCCACAGCAACACGGGATCCGAGCCTAGTCTGCAGCATACATCACAGCTCACAGCAACGCCGGATCCTTAACCCACTGAGCGAGGCCAGGGACCAAACCCGCAACCTCATGGTTCCTAGTGGGATTGGTTAACCACTGAGCCACGACAGGAACTCCAGGATTTTATAATCTTGAGAGTTTTAATTCGATTTCATTTTAGAGATAGGGAAACTGAGCTGGAGAAAAATTGAATGTTAGAACCTGCACTTAAACCCAGGTCTTTTGACTGCAAATTCAGGACCCTCCATGCCCCAAAAGCAATGGTGTAATTTCATTCATTAGAGACTTTCCAAATCAGATAATAGTCTTTACTGGCTAAAGAACACACAAAACAAACTCTTAATTTGATATTTTTATTTATTTGTTTTTATTTATTGATTTTACATTTTTTTATATTTCTTTTTTGGCCGCCCCAAGGAGTAAAGAGTTCCCAGGCTAGAGATCAGATCTGAGCCACAGTTGTGGCTTACTCCACAGCTTAGGCAACCCTGGATCCTTAACCAACTGTGCCTGGCCAGGGATGGAACCTGTGTCCCAGTGCTGCAGGTAGGGCATTGAGCTTCCTTTTGAAATTCCTTCAAAATGAGATTAATCATTGTAATTGTGACTGAAAGGTGCTTTAGTTACCTTGGATGGTTTGTTATAAATCTCTAGACCTTAGAAACATAATATTTAAACAATTTCTATACCCTGAAAGATTATGAAAGATTTATGGTGGGACTTACTCAGCAAGTCAAAAAATAGTGTCAAAATGTCAAAGAATATTTGATTTGATGTTCATTAAATTAACTCAACATGTTACATGGTTCAGATCTGCATTTTTTTTTTTTTTTTTATGAAATCTACTTGGGTTGAAAATGATAGTTAATGGCATTGTCTTTGCTAACACTAGTTGATGCTCTTCTGCACAGAGCCCACCTTGATAGGAAGTTCCAGGACAGGTGGTGGATGGCATCTAGAATGTAAAACCAGAGGAAAAGAGTACAAATAGTACCATTTTTTTCCAAATATTTGGTATATTTGATGACATCAAATTTGTAAGAAATAAATAACTTAATCCATATTATACCCAATGTTGTTTATAAATCCTGGGATTTCTTCTCATAAGAAACCAACATAAATTCTGCTTCAAGATGGTATCCCTGGAGTTCCGTCGTGGCACAGTGGATATGAATCTGACTAGCATTCATGAGGACACAGGTTCGATCCCTGACCTCACTCAGTGGGTTAAGGATCTGGCGTTGCCATGAGCTATGGTGTAGGTTGAAGACAGGGCTCGGGATCTGGTGTTGCTGTGGCTGTGGTATAGGCCAGCAGCTATAGCTCAGTTTTGACCCCTAGCCTGGAAACCTCCATATGCTGCTGGTGGGGCCCTAAAAAAGCAAAAAAAAAAAGGTAGAATCCCAACAATAGTTTTCTCTCATCCATTTTTGTAATTTCTAGTTGTAAAAAGGAGATTCAGGCCATCCCATTTTAACTAGACTAATGTATTCTGAGGTTTCTGAATTTTCAAGTTATGGCTAGTTTTTACGTTTTAGGGCTGTTTTACAGTCAGATGATTATACGATAGTTTATTTAAAAGGCAAAAAGAAATGCCAACGTAAGCCTGCAAATATTTACTCCAACTTTTAAAGTCTGTTAATAGCTCAATTCAGGTAGCGTGTTGTTGCATGATTCATGAAAGCTGGATTTCTTTTAACTGTACGTAGAACACTGTTGAAATGAAAAAAACAAAACAAAAAAACAATGGCTATTATGTCTTGTTTCCTCTGAGGCTTGTAGTTTAGTAATTGCATTAGTATTGCATTCTAGAGTCCCAAAGGAAGGACGTTAAAAGCTGGTGTCGATTACGAGAAGTTACCAGAAAAGGGGACAGGAGGAAATAACTGAGAGAAAAATGAAAGAAAGAAGGAGAGAAAGGGAAGGAAAAAAAGTAGGACAATAAGGATCAACTGTATAGCATAGAGAACTGTATTCAATATCTTGTAGTAAACTATAATTGAAAAGTCTGAGACAGAATATATATAACTGAATCAATTTGCTGTACACCAGAAACTAATGCAATTGTAAATCAACCATACTTCAATAAGAAAAAAAAAAAAGAAAAGAAAAGAAAGAAAGAAAATGGCCTGGATCAAGTGTCTTACATTCCTTGCTGACCAGCTCACTAATTAACTCACTCCCTCATTCCTTTGGATATTAATGTGCTAGAGATAGGACTCTAGGCAAATAAACTAACCTCTTAGCCTGGGTTCTGGGGGAAAAAAACAAGATTAAGAAAAAAAAGTAAGGAAAAAAACTGGAAATAGTAACAATTCTGGCCTCAGAGTTATTATGAGGGTTAAACAACATAATAGACCTGAAAGTACTTTGAAAAAATTCTCTGTGGAAGAAAGTTCTCTACAGATGCTACAAGCCTAAGAGATGTTGTGGGTTCTTTTCCAGACCACCACAATAAAGCAAGTGTCAATAAAGTGAGTCATACAAATTTTGGGGTTGCCCAGTGCATATAAAAGTTATATTTGCATTATAGTGTAGTCTATTAAGTGTAACAGTATTATGTCTAAAAGAAATAACTTTTAAATTAAAAATATACTGTGAGTTCCCATCACGACACAGCAGAAACAAATCCGACTAGGAACCATGAAGTTGTAGGTTTGATCTCTGGCCTGGGTCAGTGGGTTAAGGATCTGGCGTTGTCATGAGCTATGGTGTAGGTCAAAGGCACGGCTCAGATCTGGCGTTGCTGTGGCTGTGGTGTAGGCCTGCAGCTATAGCACCGATTAGACCCCCAGCCTGGGAACCTCCATATGCCGCAAGTGTGGCCCTGAAAAGCCAAAAAAATAAATTAATTGTAGTGTAGGCCACAGACTTGGCTCAGATTTGGCCTTGCTGTGCCTGTGGCTTAGGCTGGCAGCTGCAGCTCTGATTCCACCCCTAGCCTGGGAATTTCCATATGCCAAGGGTAGGGCCCTACACACACACACACACACACACACACACACACACACACACACACACACACACATCGGTATCTCTTTGAGTAGTGCCTATTGTGAAAAAAGAAAAAAGCTGTAGTTGTGCATACTTAAGATATGCTATCTTATTGGGAAGCATGTGGAAGTTCCCAGGCTAGGGGTGGAATCAGAGCCTACACCACAGCCACAGCAACGCCAGACCTAAGCCACGTCTGCAACCTCCTCAGTGGATCCTTATCCCACTGAGCGAGGCCAGGGATGGAACCTGTGTCCTCATGGATACTAGCTGGGTTCATTGCTGCTGAGCCAAAAGGGGAACTCCAAGATATAGATACAATTTAGATGGGAGATATTTTCAGAAAAGTCCTTTCTGAGAAAGTGATATTTAAAACAACATGTTTATAAAGTGATACTGAAATACTTGTATATTGATGATTCTAGAATAACATAACTTTTCATGGAAGCTATGGGTAATAGTATGAAATGAATTTTTTCTTATGTATGGATACTCTAGTTTTAAAAAGTAAATTGAACTATAAGTAATTAAAAGTAATTATAAGTAATTTAAAAGTAAATTGAAGCTGTATTTGTTTGCCTGCTATAATTATACTTTTTTTTTGTCTTTCTTTTTTAGGTCTGCACCCGTGGCATATGGAAGTTCCCAGGCTAGGGTCAAATCAGAGCTGTAGCTTCTGGCCTACACCACAGCCACAGCAATGGCAGATCCAAGCCACATCCGTGACCTACACCACAGCTCACGGCAATGCCAGATCCTTAACCCACTGATTGAGGCCAGGGATAGAAACTGTCTTCATGGATGCTAGTAAGATTCGTTTCCACTGAGCCACAATGGGAGCTCCTGTAATTATACATTTTTAAGGAACTTTTATTTCATTATCTTTGTATGACCTGGAGTAAGCCATAATTATTATTGATTGTTACAGATAAAGTATCGATTGTTTTGTGAAAAGATTTTTCTTTTCCTCATGTCTCCCAGTTAACCAATGTTTATCTCCCTCTATATAATGGAAATTATCTTCTCCCCTTTTAATTTATCTGTTTTAATATTAATAGTCTACAGTATGTGGGCTATATCTCATTTTTAAGTCTTATTTATGTAACCACATAGTGTTTTGTTTCCAGTAAAAAAGTTACTTAAATATTTGGTTTAGAATACATCTACATTTTCAGGGAGAATACACTGGAAAAAATTTAGCAAACTTTAATGGCCAAATAAAATACTTAGAAAGCTTTTTCTAAAAAGTAAAATATGTACTCTCTCCCTACATTGTATGAATTATCACCTTATTTTCTATGGAAACTTACTCCTTTAAATAGTTTACATTAAAAATAAAGTTATCTTAATTAGTGGTAAGAAATATTGATCAAGGAGTTCCTGTTGTGGCTCAGCAGGTTAAAACCCCAACATAGTGTCCCTGAGGAGGCAGGTTTGATTCTGGGCCTCGCTTAGTGGGTTAAGGATCCAGTGTTGCAGCAAGCTTCAGTGTAGGCCTCCCATGTGGCTCAGATCCAGCGTTGCTGTGGCGTAGGCTGGCAGCTGTAGCTCTGATCTGACCCTTAGCCTGGGAACTTCCGTATGCCACAGGTTCAGCCCTAAAAAGAAATAAATAATAAAAATTGATGAAAATCTTTTATATTCCATCCTTACCTCTGTGCAAAAACTTTATGTAAAACTGTATATTTCAAAGTATAAAAGCAATGTGTATGGGGAATTTCACAATTATCAAAGCATTAAAAGGCTGTTAATTTTTTATTTGTTGAACAACAGTAAAGTTTGTTAAATGGCAGAAATATATTTCCTCAGTTCTGATTCTTCTTTGTCATAGCTTACAATATCTGAATTCAGGATTTGTTTTACAATAATTGTTTATGATTAGTGCTTTGAGTAAAATAAAATAATTTTTTTTCCAAAAACCTCTTCCTATTTAAATCGATATGCAGCTACAGTTGACCCTTGAACAACAAGGGGTTTAGCTTTTTTTTTTTTTTTTTTTTTTTTTTTTGTCTTTTTGCTATTTCTTGGGGCGCTCCCGCGGCATATGGAGTTTCCCAGGCTAGGGGTCTAATCGGAGCTGTAGCCGCCAGCCTACGCCAGAGCCACAGCAACGTGGGATCCGAGCCGCGTCTGCAACCTACACCACAGCTCACGGCAACGCCGGATCGTTAACCCACTGAGCAAGGGCAGGGACCGAACCCGCAACCTCATGGTTCCTAGTTGGATTCGTTAACCACTGCGCCACGACGGGAACTCCAACAAGGGGTTTAACTGCTGGGTTCACTTACATGGCTTTGTTTCAACAGTAGAACTGCAGTACTATGAGAATCCTCTGTCGGTTGAATCCTGGCATATGGAGAACCCACTATAAGTCAGTCACATAGGGATTTGCACCAGTGAGGAGGAGCAGCGCCCTTAAACATTTTCCTATTCCAGGGTCAAATGTAATGGCATCTTAGAAATGGCAAAATACAGTGTGATGTACATATTGATGTCAACAGCAAGTCTTGATTTCATCTACCTGGGGTATAACACCGCAATACCTTTTTTTTTTTTTTGTAAAGAGCCATACCCACGCCATATAGAAGTTCCCAGACTATGGGTGGAATTACAGCTGTAGCTGCTGGCCTACACCACAGCCACAGCAAGAGGGATCCGAGCTGCCTCTGGGACCTACACCACAGCTCATAGCAATACTGGACCCTTAACCCACTGAGTGAAGGCAGGGATGGAACCAGTGTCCTCATAGATACTAGTCAGGTTCACTGCCACTGAGCCACCGCAGGTATCCCTATTTATTTATTTATTTAGCTTTTTAGGGCCGCACCTGAAGCATACAGACGTTCTCAGGTTAGGGTTGCAGTTGCTGGCCTAGGTGGATCTCATTTATTTTTATTTATTTATTTAGTCTTTCTGTCTTTTTAGGGCTGACCTGCAGCATATAGAGGTTCCCTGACTAGGGGTTGAATCCGAGCTGTACCCGCTGGCCTACACCACAGCCATAGCAACGCGGAATCCGAGCTGCAACTGCGACCTATACCATAACTCACCGCAAAGCCTGATCGTTAACCCACTGGCCAGGGATGGAACCCCCAACCTCATGGTTCCTAGTGGGATTTGTTTCCATTGCGCCATAATGGGAACTCCCTTATTTATTTATTTATTTATTTATTTATTTATTTATTTATTTTTGTCTTTTTTTTTTTGTCTTTGTTGTTGTTGCTATTTCTTGGGCCGCTCCCGCGGCATATGGAGGTTCTCAGGCTAGGGGTCGAATCGGAGCTGTAGCCACCGGCCTACGCCAGAGCCACAGCAACGCGGGATCCGAGCCGCATCTGCAACCTACACCACAGCTCACGGCAACGCCGGATCGTTAACCCACTGAGCAAGGGCAGGGACCGAACCCGCAACCTCATGGTTCCTAGTTGGATTCGTTAACCACTGCGCCACGACGGGAACTCCCCCCCATTTATTTTTAATACTCAGCTTACTACATTCTTCTCCCCTGAGTGTGACTGCTTGACCTCAGCCCCATCCCCATTTCCCATTTTTCTACATAGCCTACTAGGTATTTCTGGAAGTTCTGGAAAGGGTACCTTACACGAGACTCACAAGCTCCAGCGCTGGGAACTGACCCACTTGCTGCCTCTCAGGCTCAGTCTGGGCCACGCCTATTGCACCTGCCCCTCTCCCGGTAGCCGGAAGATCTCGCGGGATTTCCCAGGTGCGCGTCGAGAGCAAAGTCTGGAGGTATGGTTCCTCATCCGTGTTCGGAGGTGACAGCCTCAGGGGCTTCAGAGTGCTGGGGCGGGATGTTGCCAGCGCCAACCTACGCTTGCTGGCCTTGATCTAGAAGCAGCTCTGCTCGAAGCCAGGTAGTCTGCAAGCCTCTGGGTGCGTGAAACCTATTGGGTGGCCCAGTGCGGTAAAGCTGTCCAAGTGAACCTGTGAATCTCTAAAACTTAAAGACTTTTGTGTAGGAAAAAAATGAACAAAAACTTGAGATCTCTCACCCAGAAAGAGCAGCAGAGGGAGGCTTCTGCTGCACCTTCTTTCCCTACTGCACCTGGATCCCTCACCCCTCCTTTTTGTGCACCTTCGGTACAGTAACTAGTCTCCCTCCGCAGAACGCCCAAGGGTTCCAACCCTTTCCCCCTCTTAACAAGAAGCAAGGCTGCGGTCTCCTTTCCTGCTAAAAAGCGTCATTTGAAAGAAAACTGAGGAGTTCCCATTGTGGCGCAGTGGTTAAAGAATCCGACTAGGTACCATGAGGTTGCAGCGGGTTAAGGATGCAGCCTTGCCATGAGCTGTGGTGTAGGTCGCAGACACGGCTCGGATCCCGCGTTGCTGTGGCTCTGGCATAGGCCAGTGGGTACAGCTCCAATTAGACCCCTAACCTGGAAACCTCCATATGCCACGGGAGCAGCCCTAGAAAAGGCAAAAAGAAAGACAAAAAAAATTGAGAAACCTCAGTCAGTAGTAGCAATGGGGACTACAATACTCGTGACCCCATTTCAAAATTAGGAAACTCAATGGAGAAAATCAGAGATTGAATGACTTACCTGAAGTCACAGCCTGGGAAAACCACACACAGGGGATTAAAACCTAAGACTATCTTTGCCACCGCCCATAAAAAGGCAGTTTTCTTCCCCGCGCTGGCTGATTTTGCTTCTTGCTGAGCCTATGAGCAGAGGGAAGTAGAGTGCAGTGGGTTGAAACACCCTTATCACATTATTGCTGTTATTTCAGGGGACAGAGCCCTAATAAAAAGGCTTCTCAGCGTGTTTTTCAGCTTTTACCTTACATTTTTCTTCTTCTTTTGTCCCATTTGATAATATGCACTTCTACGCTTTAAATAAATAAATAAATAAATAAATAAATAAATAAATAAATAAATAAATAAAGGAGTTCCCTTTGTAGCTCAGTGGAAACGAATCTGACTAGTGACCATAGGGTTGCAGGTTCTATCTCTGGCCTCACTCAGTGGGTTAAGGATCCGGCATTGCCTTGAGCAGACGTGGCTCAGATCCTGCGTCCGTTGTGGCTGTGGTGTAGGCTGGCGGCTGTAGCTCCCATTTGACCCTTGGCCTGGGAACTTTTATATGCTGTGGGTGTGGTCCTAAACCCCCCCAAAAAAAAGAAAGAAAGAAAAAACCCTCCCAAATCCAAAAAAGCCCCAAGCTCCGAGCAGCTGAGAAATTACAGTTATAAAAATGATGACATCTTTTGTTATGGAATAATTTTTATAGTTTTCAGTGAATTTGTATTTTTGGGGATCACTTTTCCCCCTTGAAAGAACCAACAAATTGAAATGCAATTCTTTCATTCCAGCCTTTCCTTTCTTCCCTGCCACCCTTTCTTCTTCCCTCATTGATCATTTAGGAGACACTTGCAAAGCTAAGCATGGGATACAGACATGAATACAACTGCTGTGTTTCCTCGGATACTACCCTGCAAAGAACTGGATCTTTAGAACCAAGGTAAATCAACAAAACCTCTAGTATGAATTAGAAGAGGATAAATATTTAAGCAAAATTCTGATAAAGTGCTGTTTTTTGGTTTGGTTTGATTTTGTACATAGATTTCTTTACACTGGAATACAGGGGCACTGGGGAAGCATCAATGAGAGGTGATATATGGGTTAGATTTTGAAGGATAAAGTGAAAGGTTATTATGTCCAGATTGGGACATGGACTCAGTTTGGGCCTGTAGGACCATTAGAAACTACATCATGGAATCAAAAATATGTTGGCTCATAGTCAACACTGACTATTCCATTTCGAAGGAACGTTCGATTTTGAAGGTGAATGATAAAAATAGTAAGTTTTAAAGGGTAGGTCAAATCCAAATCTAGAAGACCTATAATGCCAATCTAAAGACTTGGGACTTGGTTTTGTTGTGTCCTCTTTGTGCTGCGGATTGAGACTATTGTTTTGTAAACTCCTTACTTCATAGCAAAGTTTGGCCATGGGTCTGTGCTGTATCCTTCTGTTTCATTCATCCATTCATTCACTCATTCATTTTTATTCCTTCTGTCTCCATTCCCAGCTATGGCAACCATTTCATACACTTGATAGTCATACTTTTCATGTATGAGTTTTTATTGTTTAAATACTATTGTGTGCATCCTTTTAAAAATACCCTTCATTAGGGTCTCCTTGAGGATATGGGTTCTATCCCTGGCCTTGCTCAGTGGGTTAAGGGTCCAGTGTTGCTACAAGCTGTGGCATAGGTCACACACCTGGCTTCGATCTGGTGTTGCCATGGTTATAGGCCTCAGCTGCAACTCTCATTTGACCCTGGCCGTGGGGAAATATGCCATAGGTTCAGCTGTAAAAAGTTTAAAAAGTACCTTCTTTGTGGAAAATTTCAAACATAAATAAACTCCTGTGCATCATCCATTTGTAATAATGATCAATTCATGTCTAACCTTGTTTTACCTATAGTCCCCCTACTTGAGCAATCCCTCCCATCAGATTACTTTGAAAAGGTCACAACTGTTATATTATTCAATCATAGATATTTCAAGCGTGCATCTTTAAAGGATAAGGACTTTTATGGGTGGGGGAACATAATGTCAATGGTATTATCCTAAAAAATTAGTGAAAATCCTTGATTATTTATTAAACAAGTGGTATTCGTATTTCCCCAGTGTTTCTGTAGAATATTAGAGGAGATGGAAATTATTAAAAGCTATAAATTTGCGGGAGGAGCCCTGCAGAGCAAGACTGAGAGCTCTGGGGAGGGGGCATTGCTCTTGGAAGGTCACTCTGAGGCTGGCTGGGGGAATGTTAGGAACCTTGCAAACTAGATCCAAACTTGCTACTGGAACAGACTCCACTGCTGGAGAACAGAAGGCTTGATGTGGTGGTAATGTTTCCCTTTTTGATCTTCTAGTTCTTGAAAACCTGGCTAACAATTCCTTAATGACTTTAACTTCTCTCTATTAAGATGGTTGTGTGTTTCTGCCTCCTGGCTAGATTCCAACTGATAGGTGTATCTCAAATCCCTTGGCTTCTCCTGTCCACCACTGTGTTGATATTATCTAAAGTTGTACTTCTAGATTATTATAAATATGTATTTTTATGTTTTATTTTCTCTCTTTGCTCATTTTTAAAAAATAAAAATTGGGGTCTGTATTTCACCTGTCTTTTTCAGACAAAATTGTATTTTTCTGATCACCTGATAGAGGTACAGTAAACTGCATAGTTTATTTTTTTTAATTTAATTTTTTTTTTTTAGGGCTGCATCCATGGCATATGGAGGTTCCCAGGCTAGGGGTCCAATCGGAGCTGTAGCTGCCCTGCCAGGCTACGCCAGAGCCACAGCAACACGGGATCCGAGCCGCGTCTGCAACCTACTACACCACAGCTCACAGTTAACCCACTGAGCAAGGCCAGAGATCGAACCTGCAGCCTCATTGTTCCTAGTCGGATTCATTAGCCACTGCGCCACAAGGGAACTCCCTGCTCTTTTATAATCCTGCTCCCACCCCTCTCTGCTCTTCTTCCCCATCCCTAGGCAACCACTTACCTGTTTTTATCCCTATAGAGTAGCTGCATCTTCTAGAATTTAGCGTAAATCAGTCAAACAGTATGAACTCTTCCGTTTGTCTTGTTTAGCATTATTTTGAAGTTCATTTATGTTATTGCATGTATCAGAAGTTCATTTCTTTGTATTGCTGGGTAGTAAGTCCATTACATAAAGGAATTTATATTGTTTATCCAGTCACTTGATAATGAACATTTGGATTGTTTCTGGTTCTGGCTATTACCAGTCAATTTACTGTGAACCCTCACCTACGAGTCTTTGTATGGACATATACTTTCTTTTTCTTTTGATAGCACATTGGTGTGGAATGGCTGGGTCAGATGGTTAGGTGTATGTTTAACTTTTTAAGAAACTGACAAACTACTTTTCTAAGTTGTTGAACCTTTTCACATTCCAGCCAGCAGTATGTGAGAGTTCCCGTTCCTCTGTGTCATTGGAAATGCTTGGTATGGTTGGTGTGTGGAGGTATTTCATTATGGTTTTATTATTATTATTATTGTTGTCTTTTTGGCATTTCTTGGGCCGCTCCCACGGCGTATGGAGGTTCCCAGGCTAGGGGTCCAATCGGAGCTGTAGCCACCGGCCTATGCCAGAGCCCCAGCAATGCAGGATCCGGGCTGAGTCTGCAACCTACACCACAGCTCATGGCAACGCCGGATCCTTAACCCACTGAGCAAGGCCAGGGATCGAACCTGCAACCTCATGGTTCCCAGTCAGATTCGTTATGGTTGGAACTCCTCATTATGGTTTTATCTTGCATTTCCCTAAGGACTGATTGTGTTGAGCATCTTTTCATGTGCTTATTTGCCGTCTGTATATCTTGTTGGGTGAAGTGTGTGCTCAAGATAGACCGTATTTTGAGCCATAAGACAAAAGTCTCAATACATTTAAAAGGATGCAAATCATCCAAAGTAGGTGTGAACTGAAGTTTGGCACTTGCCATCAGCCTCTACAGGGAGTAAGACATGAGCCACTGCTGCTGCCGACCCACAGCACCCCCTGAACAAAGCTCAGGATGGAGACCAGGAGTGAGGCCCTCTGTGCTCTGGGAAAACTGGAAGAACAGGTCTTCAGATAAGAATTTTTAGAAGATTTCAGGAGCCCAATTCTTAAATCTCCTCATATCTAGAAAAACACTAAAATCCCTTAACGATGACCGATGTGTGTGACTAGTAGCAAACTTCTGTAAGATGTGTGCAGGCCGCATGCTCCTGCCCCTTCACCCTTAAGACTTCTATCTTGATATTTCTCCTTTCCTTTTTGGGGCAGTATTTCAGAGCTATCTGGGGCAGTAGTTAGCGGACAAAGCAAAAGATACCTTCTGTGAGAACAGCCACTCCCAAGGGTGGGCCAGTGAGCCCTGAGAGAACTCAGGAAAGAGACCAAGCCTGGCCCACATCAGAGGGCCTATCAAAGGAGTGATTCCAGGAAGCCCAGACCCTTACATCTTCCCATGGAAATTGGTTTTCTATAAATCTTTTTCTGTAAATCTGGTTATCAGTAAACCTTTTGTTCCTACTACCTTCTCTTTGTCACAAAAACTCATTTATCCTAGCTGCCCACCCCCACTTCTTGGAGGGGTTTCTCGGGGCTACCTGAGATGCTCTCTACCGGGCTTAAGTCCAAATTTCACCTCAAATAAAACTTAACTGTCAACTTGCAGGTTGTATTATTATTATTATTATTATTATTGTCGACATAGGTTTTCAGACTATAATGGAGTTAAATTAGAAGCCAGTAACAAAATATTTGAAAAATCCCCAGCTATTTGGATCCTGTCCTTGTTGCCGTTAAATCTGATTCTTGTAGCTTTATAGAAGATGTTCTTTTTCTCTGGAAGCTCTTAGAATTTTCTTTCTCTTTGATGTGCTTAAATTTCCCAATACTGTATCTGAGTTCTTACTCTCTCTTATTTGGTACTCTATTCTTTAGTCTGAGGTCTTTCATCTTTCTTTAATTCAGGGATATTTATTTTTATTATTTCCTTAAATATTTTCCCCTCCCTTGAATTTTTTCTTCCTTGGATTCCTGTTTTCATTATGTCTGCATGTCTGCTTTTATCCTTCATGCATTTAGCTTTTTCTTTTTTTAATTTAATTTTTATTTTATATTGGAGTTTAGTTGGTTTACACTGCTATGTTAGTTTCAGGTGTACAGCAAAGTAATTCAATCATACATTTACATATATCCATTCTTTTTCGGATTTTTTTCCCGTATAGCTCATTATATCACTTTGAGTTCCCTGTGCTATACAGTTGGTCCCTGTTGATTATTTATTTTGTGTATAGTAGTGTGTATATGTTAATCCCAAACTCCTCATTTAGCCTCCCCAGACATCTCTCCCCTTTGGTAACTCTTAAGTTAGTTTTCAAAGTATGTGAGTCTGTTTCTCTTTTGTAAATAAGTTCATTTGTACCTTTTTTTTTTTTTTTTAGATTTAACTGCTTATTTCTATATTTATCTCTCTATCCCTTTTTTCCCTCCCTTCTGGGAGATTTCCCTAGTCTGTTCTTTCAGTTTTGCAATTTATTCTTTAGTTATAGTCTGTTTGCTATTTATCCCATCCACTATTCTATCTTTAAGTGCTGCTGTTGTGGTTATTGCTGTTTTAAATATACTGAATCTTTCCATTTGGCTCTCTTTTTGACTTTTTTTCTTGCTTCATATTACCAGTATCTTTTTGACAACAGTGGTTGTGCTTTTTAAAAATTCTTTATTTGTTCTAGTATGTCTGCTTGATTCAATCTATGTTGTGCAGTTTGTGGTTTTCCTTTTATAGTGATTCTGACCTCAGGTTTCAGGCTGTGAGTGGATGGTCCCCTAGAGTTATTGGGTACCAGATGAGATACTACAGCTCACGCCCTGTTAGATGTAATTAGCCATTCCTTATGCGGGCTGGCGAAGAGGCTGAGAGGAGTGGGTCTCAGGGCAGCTGGTCAGCTGGTGGCTTCTGACTCCCAGGGGGGACAGGGTGGGCAGTAGTCCAAAAGAAATCTAGGAGAGGCAGAACAGAAACAAATAGCATCTCTCTCACCTGTTATTCCACCTCTGCATGCCCCTCCACCCAGAGCTGATAATGGCCTTTAGTCTCTCCAGAGATTATTCACAGTTTTTAAGATTAATGTATCCTCTCTTTTGCAGTCTCCCCAGAGCTGATTCCCCTTGCCCTGTCTCCACTAAACATCTTATCGTACTTTGTGGCCTAGCAGAGGGGAATAGGTTACTGAGAGCTTTTGAGTTTTGCTGGAAGAAAACTAATCTTGCAGCAGAGCACAATAAAAAGAGGAAGGAAACAGTTACTAGCCTAAGTAAGCAATAACAAAGATCTGAATTAATAGTTTGTATGTTGAAGAAGATTTTTTTTCCCTTATAAATGATTTACTTGTTAGTTGAGCCCAAACTTGAAGAAGCTATTGTTTTATTTTGCTCCCCCCACCCAACATGTTTGTTCTTAGTTCTTTTTTTTGGGAGTGAATTGCAAACTAAGCACTGGGAGAAATTCAAGATGTTAAAAGTGAAAAAGGAAGCTAAATGAGGCCAGATTGGAGAGCAAATTGTTATTATTTAAAACTTATGGACCACCCTGACTATGACAAGTTCTATTTAAAAAAGTACAGAAACATGATTCCTTCCATTGAACAGCTAGCCTTTTTCGGGAAATATATACCACATTTCTTTGTGTGTTTTACTCCACATACTGCCAATATTTAAACTTGTTTAATTTGAGGAATTTCCTTTTAGTTTTCTTTCCCTTAATTTTTTTTTTTTTTGAGGGCGGGTTCCCTTTCTCTTTTTATAAAAATAAAGAATATGAATAGATGTTATGTTCACTTTATTGGCTGAAAGTTGGTGTCTAGGACACTATCTTTACCCTTCATAGAGCAAGCTAGATGGAGCATTTGTTACCCCCTTGCAACTATTCATTGCCTTTGCTTCTCTGCTTGACAGTAACTGGCTCTATTTTTATTTTAAACTAAAATCAAATAAATCAATTTGAACTGTACCATGCAAGATTAATGTTAACTATAAACATATGAAAACATGCTCAATCTAAGTAAGACAAACAACTTATTTTCTTTTTTTTTTTTTTTTGCCTATCACACTGCTAACAATTAAATGTAAAGAGGGTTTTGGCATTAAGAATTCTCATAAGATGCTGATGGGAAGGATACTCATAGATACAGCTGTAGCTGCCTCTTTGTGGCTGCCACCACATCCCATATACATAGGTTCTCAAACTTCAGCTCAGAATAACTTAGAGAGCTTGTTAAAACATGGATTGCTTGGCCCCCCTCCTAGATTTCTGATTCAGTAAGCCTGGGGTGATGCCTGAGAATTTGCTTGGCTAGCAAGTTCCCAGGCCATGGTGACGCTGGTGGCCCAGGACCAACTTCGAGAACCATTGGTTCTCAACCCTGGCTGTACCTGAGGATCTTAAAAAGAATACCATCGCCAAAAACTGCCAGTGCTTAGATCTGCTCCCAGTGCTTCTAGTTTAATGGTTTGAAAGGGGCCGGGATATGTGTATTTTATAAACGCTCTTTTTTAAAGGTGAGTTTAAGGGGCTCTTTGGGTTGGACTGAGAAGACCGCTGTCTTCTCATTCTCCATTTGTCCTCCAAAGGAACTCATTGAGTTGCTGTTTCACTTCCAGTCAAGCCTTCGGCATTAAGGTGTTATCAGGATATTTTTATTTAAATTGGTATGCCCATTGGTCTTGGTCACTACCAAAATACAAGTCGTTGAGTATTTATCATCTCCCTACTCTTGTTTTGTTTTGTTTTGCTTTTTTTTAGGGCCGCACCCACAGCATATGGAAGTTCCCAGGCTAGGGGTCGAATTGGAGCTGAAGCCTCCAACTTATGCCACAGACACAGCAATGCAGGATCTGAGCTGCGTTTGTGACCTACACCATAGCTCACAGCAACGCTGGATTCTTAACCCACTGAGTGAGGCCAGGGGCTGAACCCGAATCCTAATGGATCTTAGTCGGGTTCATTAACTGCTGAGCCACGAAGGGAACTCCTTCTTACTTTTCTTTTTAAAATGATTTTTATTTTTTGCATTAGAATTGGTCTACAGTGTTCTGTCAGTTTTCTACTGTATAGCAAAGTGACCCAGTCACACGTATGTATACATTCTTTTTCTCACATTATCCTCCATCATGTTCCATTGTAAGTGACTAGATAGAGTTCCCTGTGCTATACAGCAGGATCTCATTGTTTATCCATTCCAGAGGCAATAGTCTGCATCTATTAATCCCAGATTCCCAGTTCATCCTACTCCTTCCCCCCTCCCCGTTGGCAACCACAAGTCTGTTCTCCAAGTCCATGATTTTCTTTTCTGTGGAATGGTTATTTTGTGCAGTGTATAAGATTCCAGATATAAGTGATATCATATGGTATTTGTCTTTCTCTTTCTGACTTCACTTAGTATGAGAGTCTCTAGTTCCATCCATGTTGCTGCAAATGGCATTATTTTGTTCTTTTTATGGCTGAGTAGTATTCCATTGTATATACATACCACATCTTCTTAATCCATTAATCTGTCAATGGACATTTAGGTTGTTTCCATGTCTTGGCTATTGTGAATAGTGCTGCAATGAACATATGGGGTGCATGTATCTTTTTCAAGGAAAGTTTTGTCTGGATTTAGGCCCAAGAGTGGGAATTTGGCCCATATGGCAGTTCTATATTTAGTTTTCTGAGGTACCTCCATACTGTTTTCCATAGTGGTTGTACCAATTTACCATGATTTTTCTCCTCTGATCCAGTCTCTCCTCCCTTTCTCCCTTCTTTCTCATCTCTCTATCATCTTCTAGTTGCTTCCTCTAGAATTCTTCACTAAGTGGTTATTAATAATCTCTTCTCTACCTTCAGGGTTTCAACCTTTTTTTTTTCCCCTTCATCTGAAGCTTGGCTTGTTTCTGAAGATAGCACTTTTCTTGCAACCCTTCCAGATGCAGGCTGCATTTATAAAAGGAGACTCTCTTTGGGGCTTTCAACACAGAGCCCTGAGATGGATAAGATATGCCCCAGGCCCCCTAAATTGCCTCTCCTAGGTACCTCAAGTTTTACCCTTAGCATTTTAATCTTTAGGCTGGGCATGGGTAATGCTGTTATGTTTTCTCATATATTTAACTTTTACTGTGAAAAAGTTTCAGATACCTTCAGAATAGGTTATGTGCCTTATGTGAGGAATTAGCCTCCTTTCAAAGTATGATTGACAAGAGACTTGTGTGCACACAGTAATAGAAACTGCCACTTGGTCTGAATCAACTCTCAAAGTTTACTGAGGATTTTCCTTCTCTTCCCTCCAAGTTCTCTCCATACCGTACAAAGAGACTCAAAACTAGAGACTAGGAAGAAGAGGCAGAACACAGCCCATCTCTAAAAGCCACTCCTGGAGGTTCCCATTGTGGTTCAGTGGTAAGGAACCTGACCACTATCCATGAAGATGCTGGTTCAATCCCTGGCCTTGCTCAGTGGGTTAAGGATCCGTTGTTGCCATGAGCTGTGGTGTAGGTTGCAGATGTGGCTCTGATCTGGCGTTGCTGTGACTGTGGTATAGGCCAGTAGCTATAGCTCTGATTAGACCCCTAGCCTGGAAACTTATATATGCTGCAGATGCACCCTAAAAAACACACACACGCAAAAAAAGACAAAAAATAAAAGTCACTCCCTATGGGCTTGAGTTTCCCTGGTTCATTGATTTCTCCTAAGGCCCATTATGATTATGACCAGAGAAGAACAATTTTTTTTTTTTTGTCTTTTTGCCATTTCTTGGGCCGCTCCCGCGGCATGTGGAGGTTCCCAGGTTAGGGATCTAATCGGAGCTGGAGCCGCCAGCCTATGCCAGAGCCACAGCAATGCAGGATTCGAGTCGCGTCTGCAACCTACTCCACAGCTCACGGCAATGCCAGATCCTTAACCCACTGAGCAAGGCCAGGGATCGAACCCAAAACTTCATGGTTCCTAGTCGGATTCGTTAACCACTGAGCCACGACAGGAACTCCCAAGAACAATTTTTATGGCTCATTGATGGGTACATAAGCCTACCTCACCCCACACATTTTGAAGAAGTACACAGTCTTTCTCTTTGGAGGAAGTCTGCTTCCAGTGTTTTTTCTTAGGAATTGTTTCTTGTAATGAAATGCACTAGCCAAAGGTCACCAGAAACAAGTTAATATTTCAACAAAGATAGATTTATTTTATTCTCTTCCCTGTCTCCTCCCTCCCTGGAGATTATATTAAACCAGTGAGACCAAAGATGCCTAAGTGATCAATAAGGATCATTTACAAGCATATTGTTATCTGATGCCCCACAAGTGAGAGATACAAAGGAGGAGTTGCCATCGTGAAAGAAGAGTCTGGCCAGGGCCAGAGCCTGACTAACTTGACATGGAGTGGGTTCTGTAAAGGTCAGATTTCTGCCTTCCCCAAGTTCTGTTTCCTTTAGCTCTTTCAGTGGAGGACAGTTAAGTATTAGCATAAATTACAAGTAAATATCTTTCTAACATGTAGAACCTCGGGAGTTCCCGTTGTGGAGAGCTGAAAGGAATCCAACTAGTATCCATGAGGAGGTGCGTTCGATCCCTGGCCTTGCTTAGTGGGTCGGGCAAAGGCGTTACCATGAGCTGGGGCAGTGGTTGCAGATGTGGGTCGGATCCTGTGGCATAGGCCAGCAGCTGTAGCTCTGATTTGACCCCTAGCCTGGGAACTTCCATATGCTGTGGGTGTGGCCTTATAAAGCAAAAAAAAAAAAAAAAAAAGTAGAACCTTGAAAGAATAGGCACTGGCTTGTTTTTTTTCTTTAGCTCTTTTTTTCTGTTATATTTATAAACAACACAGAAAAGAGTCCAGAACCTGAAAACCAATAAAATTAAACTCAAAAGTACATATTGTTGTATATTCTAATTTTACGTGATTTCCCCCCTTCTCTTCTTAGAAAGTCCTGAAATTCAAGATCTGTGAGGGTCAGTAGTCCTTATCATGCTTTTTTTTTTCCTTGCTTTTTTATGTTAGTAGATTTAGGGAACAAATCATTCATTCATTCAAATGAAGCTGTCATAGTGTTGAGGATATAGAGCAGAGACAGACACGGACCCGACCCTTTAGGAACTCAAAGCCCCAGAACACCATTCCTTCACTGTGCTTTAGCACCGCCTCTAAAGAAAAGAAGAAGGAAAGTACTTCTATTTTGAATATATGGGTATATAGGAGTTCCCATCCTGCCTCATTGTGTTAAGAACCCAATATAGTCTCCTTGAGGGTGCAGGTTTGATCCCTGGCCTCACTCAGTAGGTTAAGAATCTGTAGGTGGGGCCACAAAAGAAAAAAAAAGAATATGTGGTGTATATACGATTCATGATATTTATGATTCCTTTAAATGAATTAGGAGGAAGGTCCTAGAGTATTTTATAGATTAAGCAAAACATAGTTGTGGTAGGTGGCAAAAATAGCCACTAATGATTTCATCCTTGTTTGTGTGCCCTTTTGCAATGTCAATCCCTGGTCTTCCCACCAAAAGTTAATTCTGTGTCTCCACCCAGTAAACCTGGGCTTGGCCAACAGGGCATCAACTAAGGTACTGTTAAGGAGATAGTTGAAAACTGCTTGTGCATTAGGACTTGCTGTCTTGCTGTACTTGGAACCACGTGGTCGAGCTTGAGCTCCCTTGCTAGATGAAGACACATGGCCATGACCATGTCACTCTGGCTAACATATGGCAACCACCAGAGATGAGACCAGGCTATCCCAGACCTTATGACTGCAGCTGCACCATTAACTACCAATAAGTACATGAGTGACTTATAGGACCCAGACCAGAGCTACCCATGGGGAAGTTTGGGGTTGAAGTCATTCCACCGCACAGAATTGTGGAAAATAGTAAATGCGTATTGTTTTAAGTCACTCCATTTAGGGGGTGTTGTTATGCAGTAAAAGCAATTGATACTATTGTAATTATTTTTTACATTTTTATTTATTTTTTTGTCTTTTTGCTTTTCCTAGGGCTGCTCCCGTGGCACATGGAGGTTCCCAGGCTAGGGGTTGAATCGGAGCTGTTGCCGCCGGCCTACACCACAGCCACAGCAACGCGGGATCCGAGCCGCATCTGCGACCTACACCATGGCTCATGGCAATGCCAGATCCTTAACCCACTGAGCAAGGCCAGGGATCAAACCTGAAACCTCATGGTTCCTAGTCGGATTCGTTAACCACTGCGCCACGACGGTAACTCCTATAATTGTAATTTTTAATCTCTTAAAACTTAAAAAAAATTAACCTACTCTAACTACAGAATTAAGATGAGTTCAGGAAGTAAAAATATAGGTATATAGGTAATCTTCTAATGTAATATTTTTTAAGACTGCCTGTCAATTCTATTGATGTTTTTACCTGAGGATATAAATAATTGGTAGAGATCTTAAAAAAAACAAACTTTATTGAGGTCTGACAAACAAAAAACTGGAAGTATTTATTTATTTATTTATTTGCTTTTTAGGGACACACTTGTGGCATATGGAGGTTCCCAGGCTAGGGGTCCAATCGGAGCTGTAGCTGCTGGCCTACACCACAGCCATGATAACGCCAGATCGGAGCCGCGTTTGCACCTACCCCACAGCTCCTGGCAATGCTGGATCCGTAACCTACTGAGCGAGGCCAGGGATCAAACCTGCATCCTCATGGATGCTAGTCAGATTCGTTAACCCTGAGCCATGATAGGAACCCTGGAAGTATTTAATATATGGGAGGGAGTGGGATGCACAGGGAGTTTGGGGTTAGTAGATACAAACTATTACATTTAGAATGTAGTATTTATTGTATACAACCTGTTTGGGAACTGGTGGAGATCATTTCTGGTTTTTATTATCTCTAGTACTGATCTGAAATTGAAATTGGTTAGGTGTAAGATTTCCAGATAACAGATGAATAAAAGAACAGGTGATTGTCTTGGCTTTTAGTCTGGTTCTGCCTAATACACTACAAGTCAATATTTACTTAATGAGTAGTATTTATTGCCTTTTGATTAAGAAACAGGCTGTGTTTTTTATATGAAAATTACTGGGAGGTAGGAGAGAATGGGATGGACAGAGAGTTTGGGGTTAGTAGATGCAAACTTACATTTAGAATGGATAAGCAATGAGGTCCTGCTGTACAGCACAGGGAACTATATCCAATCTCTTGGGATAGAATATTATGGAAAATAGTATGAAAAAAAGAATGTATGTATGACTGGGTCGCTATGCTTTACGGCAGAAATTGACACAACACTGTAAGTCAACTATGCTTTAATTAAAAAATAAATAGAAAACTGAAGACAATTTACCATGATGAGTTAATACTTGCTGTCTACCCATAATCCAGCTACTCATCCCCTCTATGTGATGGCTCCAAGGGATACATTCCAGGATGTGGTAGTTACAGTCTTTGGCTATGAGCCCAAGTGGGTGCAGCAGTTGTATCTGTGCTCTTTGTTGTGTGATACTCCTCAGCCTACTGGAATCTGGTTTCTGCTCTACCATGCCAACCAAGTGCTTCTCATCAAGGTCACAAAGGACTCGGTATTGCTAAATCCAGTGGACACTTCAAACTTCTATTTTCACATCTTAGCCGCGCGTGACACTGATGACCAATTCCTTCTTTAAATATGTTCTTCTTGTAACTTCTGTCATGCTCCCATCTTCTGGTTTTCTTGTTCGTTTGAGGGTTTTTTTGTATCTCTCAGTCCTTTAAATATTGGTGTTCCTTCAGGGTAGGTCCTGGGTCACCTTCTAGTCTTTTTGTTCCTGGGCAGTCTCATCCCTTGCCTAGGTTCTTATCTTCTACAGTAATGTTTTCCAAATTAATGTCTTCAGCTGAAATCTCTTTCCTGAGCATTAGAAATCAAACCATCAGCTGAGCAGCTTTTCTTGATGTCTTAATCTCAACCTGTCCCAGACTAAAGGCAAAATACTTCTCCCCTCTGCTCCCCACCCCCAATCTGTCAGCTCCTTCTATGGTTGAAACTGCAGTAAATGACACTAACATCCATCTGGTTACCCAGGAGAGAAACTTGGGAACCATCTTTAACTTCTACCTCACCTCTACCATGGTCCTAAATTAACCAACCCTGTCAGTTCCTCCCTCTCAAAAGCTCTTGAATAAATCCAGTTCTCTTTAGCTTTCTCTCGCTGCAGTCCAGAGAATGTGTGTTCCCAAATCATCTGTCTCTGTGCCAGCCAAGGCCTGAAATGCCAAGCACTTGACTCCATTGTCCTTTTCATTTTGCCAGGCAGTACCTGCCCCGAAGCTGCAAAGAAAAATGCCCCGGATGACTTAATCTGAAAGGGCCAGAGAGCGTGGAAATGTGACCGTGTATGTGAAACCTTATTCATTTAAAAATATGATCTAGTTGCATCTGTGATAATTTCTAGAGCTTAATGATTTCTTCATTTATTTTCTAGAGCTCCATATCTACTTTATAGCTAATAGTAACCATAATCTCTGTTATAGCTAGTAATATACTACTAAAATGTAGTAGTGTACTAGTATGGCTATAGGAAATAGCACAGATTGCTTTTCTCTCTTCATAGTTTTAGCTTTGAATTGCCTATGTTGAAACTCAAATGTTTGTTTTCTAATTTTTTGCACATTCTCGAGAGCTATTTTTTGTAGTCTGCTGGAATTTTTCATCCCCATATTTGCTTGGCAATTTTTCTTACCCCCAAGCTGTCCAGTGTCTACTGTAGAATTACGATTCTGTAAAGATCAACCTTTTAACTGTTGGATGACTCCTCATTGCTTACAGCATTTTTTTTTTTTTAAACTCTGTATCTCTGGCTGGCCTGTTACCTCTCTGTTCTTGCTGTATGGGAAGTATCCAGGAACTCACTGAGGCACTGTGACAGATACACAACTGAAGTACAAACGAATGATGCTCCATGGGGCTGTCCTGGACCACGGAGGGATGGGAGCCAAGGTATGATGTCAATAAATGCACTTTAGTGACTTGATTTCTTTCATCCTCAGTCTCCTGTTCTGTCAAATGTAGAGAAGAATATTTACATCACAATCAATGCCCTCCAGGGTATCGAGGATGGATTAAATAAGATAAAGTATGTACAGGTCTGTCAAATAGTAGACACTCAATAAAGGTTAATTTTCCTCTCTGTTCCTACATTTATGAAATTGTGATAATTGTGAGTGTTATTATTTTGGTTAGTTTTTTTACTATTAGGCTTTTAAAAAAATAAAGAAAACATTTATTTATTTATTTATATTACGATTATTATTTTTGGCCATGTGTGTGTGTGGCATGCAAGTTCCTGGGTCAGGGATTGAACCCATGCCACAGCAGCAACCAAAGCCACAGCGGTGACAATGCTGGATCCTTAACCCACCGAGCCACCAGGGAACTCTGAAAATAATCTTTTAAACTTAAACATCTGGGAAAATTGGAATTAATACTAACCAATAATCAATAACGATAGCCAAGAAATATAGCTGAAATAGTATTCAATGTGTAGTAAAAAAAAGTACATTCTAGTTCTGGTTCCAATTATGACTGTGTGTGTCACTTCGGACAATTTATGGCCACTTACACAACATTGCTTGAGGAAATAGACTTGTCCCAATTCCTAGCAACTGTTGGCAGGACGGCGGGATGCAAGAAGGAGAAAAATGTTTAATAGTAACACAGTCAACAGGCCATTTATTTCTGGCTTTCACTCCAAGTAGGAAGTGAAATAGGTTTGAAACCACACACACACACTTAGTCATGGCATGCAAAATGACGGTCTGCAGAAAGGACACTGTATTTCCAGTCTCACAGATGCAGTGACAGAGCTCAGTGATTCACAGCCAGGAATAGACAAAGCCTTTCATCATGACTGGTTGATACCAACTCAGTCTTAAAAGAATTCCTGGGAGTTCTCATTGTGGCTCAGTGGAAACGAACCCAACTAGTATCCCTGAGGTTGCAGGTTCGATCCCTGGCCTCGCTCAGTGGGTTAAGGATCCAGCATTGCCATGAGCTGTGGTGTAGGCTGCAAACGTGGCTTGGATCTGGCATTGCTGTGGCTGTGGCCTAGGCCTATAGCTCTGATTCGACTCCTAGCCTGGGAACTTCTGTATGCCCCAGGTATGGCCCTAAAAAGAAAAAAAAAAAAAAAAAAAGAATTTCTGTGAACAAGCTAAAAGCAAAGCTAACTCTCTGAAATCACTCTTGAAGATCCCAAGGCAAAAAAACAGTATCTAAAAGATTGAGTCGCATAAATATGTGGTGAGTCATATGAAGAAAACAGGGTGAACCCTAACTAGTCTCTTCCTCCACTAAGACTTTTAGGAAAGAGGAGCTAAGGAAGATATCAAAACATACTCTCTGTCCTTTAGAATTTGCTGTGTTTATGGAGAGTGAACTGTGTATATATCTCATGATTGGCTGTCATTTCCATCATTCTCAGCAGTTGCTTTATTTCTTTAAAAATCCTTAGTTAATTATTTTATGTGTTTTGGGTTTTTTTTTTAATTGTGGTAAAAACCAGTGTTCCCTCTTAGCCATTTTTAAGTATACAGTTCAATAGTGTTAAGTATTCTCACATTGTTGTGCAACAGCTCTCTAGAACTTTCTCATCTTGCAACACTAAAATTCTGTACCCACTGCACACTAATTCCTCCCTCCCTTGGCAGCCATCTTTTTATTTTCTGTTTCTATGATTTTGACTACTTTGTAATAGGGAAGAACAAATCTGGCTCCATATCAGATCTGTTCCTTTTCCTGCAATGTTAACCTTTGTCTTCTGTCACTTGTGCTTAGTCATCCTGTCTCTGCACCTTTTGTAAAAGGATGCTGCCTCTAGCCTGAAATATATAGGATAGGCTATTCTTAAGGCTCTGGCCTTTAAGAGTATTACATTTTTAGATAAAAAGTTGCAGAATAGAGAATAACATTTGTTTTGTTGGAGGTTTATAGGAAGGTGGTGACCTGACCTACATGGACAACAACAGGAGCAAAAGATTTCCTCACTAACAAGTCTGCCACAACTAAGTGCTCCTCCTCCCCTTTCTTGTATAAAAAGAGCCTGAATTCTGACTGAGGGGAGATGTTTCTTTGGGACATTAGTCCATCATCTTCTTGGTCTGCTGGCTTTCCAATTGAAAGTCATCATCTCTTGCCCCAGCAAATCGTGGCCTGGTTTATTGGCCTGTTGTGTAGTGAGCAGAACGGGCTTGGATTTAGTCACACTTTTGTGACTGGCTTATTTTGCTGAGCATAATGTCCTCAAGGTTCATCTATATTTTAGCATGTGACAGGATTTCATTCTTTTTTAAGACTTTTTCATCTTTCATTGTATGTATATACCATATTTTCTTTATCTGTTCCTCTGCTGCTGGATATTTGGGTTGCTTCCACTTATTGGCTATGGTGAAAAATGCTGCTGTGGGTATGCACTTACTCTTTGAGATTCTACTTTGAATTATTTGGGATATTTACTCAGAAGTGGAATTGCTGAATCATATGGTAGTCCTGTTTTTAATTATTATTATTATTATTATTTGTCTTTTTGTCCTTTTTAGGGCCACACCCATGGCATATGGAGGTTCCCAGGCTAGAGGTCCAATTGGAGCTACAGCTGCTGGCCTACACCACAGCCACAGCAACTCCAGATCCTTAAACCACTGAGCGAGGCCAGGGATTGAACTCACAACCTCATGGTTCCTAGTCAGATTTGTTTCTGCTGTGCCAAGACAGGAACGCCCCTGTTTTTCATTTTTAAGGGAACCTCATATTGTTTCTCATAATGGCTGCACAATTTTACTTTCCTACCAACGGTGCACAAGAGCTCCAATTTCTCTGCATCCTCATCAACACTTTTTATTTTCTGTTCTTTTTACGGGGACAATCCTAATGGGTATGAGGTGATAATATCATTGTGGTTTTGACCTGGGATTGTTTTATGATTAATAATGTTGAGCATTTTTTCATGTGCTTGTTGACCATTCTTATATCTTCTTTGGAAAACTGTCATTCAAATTCTTTTCCCCATTTTTAAATTCAGATTATTTGGTTTTTTGTTTTTGAGTTGTTCCTTATATTTTCCAGATACCAACTTATATGTCAGATATGTGATTTGCAAATATTTTCTCCCATTCTGTAGATGCCCTTGTCATTCTATTAACTGTTTCCTTGATGCACAGTTTTTAAGTTCAATATTATCCCATTTGTCTATCTTTGTTTTTGTTGCCCATGCTTTTATATCTAAGAAATCCTTGCTGAATCCAGTGTCATAAAGCTTCTTCCTATGTTTTCTTTTACACTACATTACTACTTTTACTTTAAGCAATTGTCTTTTAAAGAAACTAAGATTTAAAAAAATCCTTTTAATACACCTTTAGTATTTTCCATGTTCTTCATTCCTTCCTCTTAATCTGAGATTCCATTTGGTTTTGTTTTTCCTTCAGCCTGAAGAAATGGCTTTAGCATTTCTTACAGTGAAGGTCTGCTAACAGCAACTTCTTTCAGATTTCGTTTATCAGAATTTGTCTTTATTTTATGCTCCCTCTGTTTCAATGATAACTATGCTGGATTTTGAAATTTGAGTTGATAGTATTTTTTTTTTTCTTGCCTCTCTTTTACAATGTATTTTCTGCCTTCTTGTCCTATTGTTTGTGCTGAGACATCATTTTGAGTTTGTATTATAGTTCCCCTGAATATAGGGCATATTTTGCTCTGGCTTCTGTTAAGATTTTTCTGCTCATTTTTTGGATTTGTCTTCATGTTGACTATGGTACATCTTGGCATATTTATCTTGCATGGGCTTTACTGACTGTCTTGGATCTGTAAAATGATTTTTCAAAAATCCAGATTTGTAAACATTTCTTCCATCTTTCCCTCAAATAGTTTTTTTTCCCCTCTCTGTTCTCTTTCTCTTTTCATTCTGATGATATGTTAGGTTACTGGTATTGCCCAATAGGTCACCAAGACTGTTCATTAACGTTTCTTCTCTGGAGTTCCCGTCGTGGCTCAGTGGTTAACAAATCCGACTAGGAACCATGATGTTGTGGGTTCCATCCCTGGCCTTGCTCAGTGGGTTGAGGATCCGGCGTTGCTGTGAGCTGTGATGTAGGTTGCAGATGCAGCTCGGATCCCGAGTTGCTGTGGTTCTGGTTGCTGTGGCTCTGGCAAAGGCCGGTGGCTATGGCTCAGATTCGACCCCTAGCCTGGGAACCTCCATATGCTGCAGGAGCGGCCCAAGAAATGGCAAAAAGACAAAAAAAAAAAAAAAAACAACCAACCAAACAAACAAAAAAAAATTTCTTCTCTTGTTCTTCAAATTGCCTGATTTATTTTGATTTGTCTTCACGCTCATTGACTTTTTAAATTCAGTCTCTAGCCTGCAGTTAAGCCTATCTCATGAGCATTTTATTTTAGGTAGTGTAATTTTCAGTTACAGAATTCCCACTGTTTTTTTAAATAAATTCCATTTCTGTGCTGAAATTTCCTACCTGTTTAGTGTGTTTATCTTTTCTATTAAAACTTTAAACATACGTATAATGGCTACTTTTTTTTTTTGGCTGCCCTGAAGCATATGGAGCTCTAGGACCAGGGATCAGATCCAAGCCACAGCTCTGAAAGAAGGCGCAGTAACACAGGATCCACTGTGCTGGACCAGGGATTGAACCTCAGTCCCAGTGCTCCCAAGCCACTGCTGATCCCATTGAGCCACAGCCAGAGCTCCCTTGTCTGCCTAAACTGGCAGACAAACACTTAGATCATGTTTGTATCTATAAACAAAGCTTTATAGGAATACAATGGTCATTATTTGTGTGTGGTCTATAGCTGTTTTCATGCTGTATTGACAGTACTGAGGGTTGGGAAAGAGATCATAAAACTTATAAGCCTAAAATATTTAATATCTGGGCTTATAAGAAAGATTTGTCAACGTCTGCTTTAAAGAATGTCCATCTTTACTTGGAGAAAAGACTTGTGGCTGCCTGATGGGAGGGGGAGGGAGTGGGAGGGATCGGCAGCTTGGGCTTATCAGACACAATTTAGAATAGATTTACAAGGAGATCCTGCTGAATAGCATTGAGAACTTTGTCTAGATACTCATGTTGCAACAGAACAAAGGGTGAGGGAAAAAATGTAATTGTAATGTATACATGTAAGGATAACTTGATCCCCTTGCTGTACAGTGGGAAAAAAAAAAAAATGTCCATGTTTGAGGCCACAGTACTTCCTGCTATCACATGACCTTCCTGTCTCGGGAGGTGCTAAAAGAGCCTGGAAAGGTCTCCCCATCCTGGCTAGGCTGGAACTCCAAAGCCTTCCAGCACTGAGCTTTTTCTGGTGCCTCTATTCAGCACTCAGCCCTGCAGCAGCCTCCTCTCTTGGTGGGGCCATGTGGAATTTTGCCCTGATCGGTACATCCCTGCCCTCAGCCAAGGATCTGCTGGGAGCTCCTAGGCAGACTTCTAGGAACTCATTTTTGTGGTTCCCTGCTTTCTGGTACCATGCCCTATACATTCCAGACGTTTAGCCGTCTTGAACTTCAGGCTCTGCCTCTTCTGTTCAAGAAAACTGATGTGCTCTGTCTGGGCTCCACTTCTTGGCCCTTCTGGTATGGAAGGTTTTTCTAGGCAAAGAACCAGGGTGAATATGCCACTCACTTTGTGGGCTTCCCTTCTCAAGGATCTCAGTCCTGTGCTGCCTGGTGTCTGACGTCTGGAGATAATTGCCTTGTTTATTTGTCATTTGTTTATTTCTTTATGGTAGGAGGACAAGTCTAATACTGGCTACTCTGAATGTGGCAAAAGGCAGATGTTTCTCTTTATTCCTTTTTTATTCTTAAATTTTTTCATATACAGTTATGACTTAGATAGCTAAGAAACCCTGAATTACAGTAAGGGAAATCATATTTGTACATGAAATTTGTATAAAAACTTTCTTTATTGCTAATTGGGCGATTCCTCTGTCCTTTTCCTTTGTTACTGGAGACCATCTTCCATTCACATACTTTATTTTTTTAATTTTATTTTTATTTTTTTTTGCCATTTCTTGGGCCGCTCCCGTGACATATGGAGAGTCCCAGGCTAGGGGACTAATCAGAGCTGTAGCCGCCAGCCTAACCACCAGAGCCACAGCAACGCAGGATCCGAGCCTCTTCTTCAACCCACACCACAGCTCACGGCAACGCTAGATCGTTAACCCACTGAGCAAGGGCAGGGATCGAACCTGCAACCTCATGGTTCCTAGTTGGATTCGTTAACCACTGCGCCACGACGGGAACTCCTATTTTTTTTTTTTTAATTTTTAAATTTTTTTGTCTTTTTGCCATTTCTTGAGCTGCTCCCGCGGCATATGGAAATTCCCAGGCTAGGGGTGGAATTGGAGCTGTAGCCACCGGCCTACGCCACAGCCACCGCAATTCGGGATCTGAGTCTGCAACCTACACCACAGTTCATGGTGACGCCGGATCCTTAACCCTCTGAGCAAGGCCAGGGATCGAACCCGCAACCTCGTGGTTCCTAGTCAGATTCGTTAACCACTGAGCCACGACGGGAACTCCCCATTCACATACTTTAATTTTATTTTGTGGAAGCAAAGATTTAATGACTACCATACTTTAAACTTCCAGAAAATGTTCATAGTCATTACCATATGTATTTATTTTATCCTTATAAAACTATGGCTACTAGAAAATAAAGTTAACAGCACTATTTTCCTATTCTAAAAGAAACATTTGTAGGAGATCCTGCTGTGGCACAGTGGGTTAAGAATCTGACTTTAGTGGCTTGGGTAGCTGTTTAATACCTGGCCTGGCACGGTGGGTTAAAGGATCTGGCATTATTGCAGCTGTGGCTCAGAGTCCCTGGCCCAGAACATCCATATGCCGAGGGTGTAGCCATGAAAACAAAACAAAACAAAACAAAAATTTGCAGATTGGAATAAAGGGTCTCAAAACGGCCTACAAATATCATATATGTTTAGTTTTTATTTCATTGCTATGTCCACTTGTCAAAATATGTTAGATGGGTATTTCTGCTAAATTTAAATTTAAACCTCTACAAATTGGAGGCAGGATGTGCTTTAGGGGGGCAATAGATCATGCTGATTGGTCCAAGTCCCAACTTGTGTGACTAAATTTCTGTGACACAGAGAAGCTCTAAATTAGCAGATTACTTTGAACTGTTTTCTCAAAGTTTTAGTTATTTTACATTTTATCTTAATTCTAGAACTTGTATTATTGTACTAGGACATCTTGGTTTTCAATTACTACTTGATTTTAAATTACTAAGCGGCTCTTGGATGTCAAGTTGATAAGTATCAATTTGAATTTTTGCAATTAGTGCCCTTAGGCTCAGTGATAAATTACTGTCCAGAAGAGGTAACCAAAATTGTGAAATGTGTATAAATCATGTCATAAGAGGAATTGCAGAAGGAATTAAGTCTAGTGATTAAGTTGTTAAGTGTGAATTTCTCAGTGTACTTCAGGGCTATTTTAAGTGCAGAAAAGTCAGAGGTTGTTTAAGCTTTAAAAGTTAATAATAAATTTATTATAGTTACAGATTCAAAATCATAGTTTTCCTTAAACTTTAAAGTTCAGTTTATAAATCTTATTTTGTTTTTGTTTTTGTTTTGTTTTTTAGGACCACACTGGAGACACATGGAGATTCCCAGGCTAGGGGTCCAGTTGGAACTATAGCCGAAGGCCTATGCCAGAGCCACAGCAATGTGGGATCTGAGCCACGTCTTCGACCCACACCACAGCTCATGGCAACACTGGATCCTTAACCCAGTGAGGAAGCAGGGATTGAACCAGTGTCCGCATGGATGCTAGTTGGGTTTGCTAACTGCTGAGCCACGATGGGAACTCCTAAGTCTTATTTTGTTTATAAACCAATGTTTTTTGCAAAATCATTTGTAAAGGTTTTTGACTAATACTTGGATCTTTTTATCGATTTGTTAATTAAACATCATCAAGCATTTTATACTGCATTTAGATACTTCATATATTTTAGTTCTTCAACTCTAAAAAAATTATTTGATTAATACATCTTCTTGTGCTAAATAGTTCCTATAAATCCAACACACGAAATTTAAATGTAGCAAACTTAAAGTTTTCCTAAACATTACAGTTCTACTTCTCAAATTTAGATTTCTTTTCTTTTCTTTCTTTTTTTTTTTTTTTTTGTCTTTTCTAGGGCCGCACTCACGGCAAGTGGAGGTCCCCAGGCTAGGGGTCCAGTCGGAGCTGTAGCCACCAGCCTACGCCAGAGCCACAGCAACGTGGGATCTGAGCCGCATCTGCACCCTACCCCACAGCTCATGGCAACACCGGATCCTTAACCCACTGAGCGAGGCCAGCAATCTAACCCTCAACCTCATGTTTCCCAGTGGGATTCGTTAACCACTGAGTCATGACGGGAACTCCTCAAATTTAGATTTCAATCCCAAATAACAAGTCTATATTGAGTACTCAATTACACATTTAATTATTTTTTGCTTTTTCTTAGGGCCGCACCCTTGGCATATGGAGGTTCCCAGGCTAGGGGTAAAATCAGAGCTACAGCTGCCTACACCACAGCCACAGCAGTGTAGATCCAAGCTGTATCTGCGACCTACACCATAGCTCACAGCAATGCCAGATCCTTAAGCCACTGAGCAAGGTCAGGGATCAAACCTGCAACCTCACAGTTCCTAGTTAGATTTGTTTCTGCTGCGCCATGATGGAAACTCCCACATTTAAAATTTTAATTACATGGTTGGCACGCCGATAGACTTAATTCTCCTGAATATTCCCAATACAGAAAACACTAAATTTGCACACATCCTCTAGTCTCATAGAGCAACACATGGCTTTGATTATCTTAGCTATTTCTGTGCTGGATTCTGAAACTTCTTGGAATTGAAAGGTGCTGCTCCTCAATGGAAAACCATTTCCTTGTCCCACATAGTTTTGGGGTTACAGTCTCCGCTTGCCTAAGGTTGCACAACGACTAGAAATCTCAGCCAGGTGGCTTACTGTATTCTTTTTGGTAACCTTGATGGGACACAACCTGATTCTTGCAGCTGGTCAGTCACTGACTCTGTGATTTCCAGAGCCAAGAGGTCCCTTGGCCCTCAACTTTTTAATCCTTTTCTGCAGGGAATCTACTATCCCCCTTTCCTTGACTCTTAAAGTTTGAAATAAATATCTTTTACATACAGGAGTTCCCGTCGTGGCTCAGTGGTTAACGAATCCGACTAGGAACCATGAGGTTGCGTGTTCGATCCCTGCCCTTGCTCAGTGGGTTAATGATCTGGCATTGCCGTGAGCTGTGGTGTAGGTCACAGATGAGGCTCAGATCCCGCATTGCTGTGGCTCTGGCATAGGCTGGCAGCTACAGTTCTGATTCAACCTCTAGCCTGGGAACCTCCATATGCCACAGGTGTGGCCCTAAAAAAGACAAAAAGACAGGAAAAAAAAATGTATATCTTTTACATACAATTCTCTAACACCTCAAATATTATAGAATCTCAAAGAGCTGCTGTATGTATTAAAATACCAATTTTATTTTATTTTTTATAATGATTTTTATTTTTTTCATTATAGTTGGTTTACAACGTCCTGCCAGTTTTCTACTGCACAGCAAAGTGACCCAGTCACACATACACACATGCATTCTTTTTCTCACATTATCCTCAAATTGAATTTTAGAACTCTTTCCTGGCTTGATAAGTTGCTCACAGTCCTGAGAAACCTATAGGGGATCCCTGCCTTATGCCACCCCGGAGGACCTGCACAAACCCTTGTAACCATGGGTACAACCACTGCGATTCTCACAGAATTGTTTTACTTGTTTACTGGAAGCAGGCTTCACAGTTGCTTTGTTTTGTATGTGAAGCAGGTGATCGTCAAGAGCTATGACCCTTTGATTGTGGTCTCAGTTTCCAAGCCTGGGTTCTTGTGTTTATGAACCCACAACCATCCAACTTCCTGCCTCTCCTTTTCTCCATGACACACAATAAATGAGTGCCTACTTTCAGCTTAGAATGGTTCTGGAGGTAGAAAGATGAGATAGAGTTTAAATCAATACATACTAATAATGCTTTAAAATTTTTAAAATATGAGACATAACTTCCTTATAGTAAAATGGTCAAATCTTAAGTATAAGCTCATTGAATTACCAGCAGTGTAATTGTTTTCATAAGTGCTAGGTAGCTCATTTAGGAGTAATTGAAATTTTACCAGTGAGCACAGTATCCCAAATAAAATGAATGGACTCTGGCTCGAACTGTCAGCTTGAAGGCTCCTACGCAGAAATTCGTGCATTTTTAGTTTGGAGCATGGTCAATATACTCTTGCCTCTGGGACAGCATGGGCTATTTCTTTGTGGCCTAGGAGCTAGGAATAGCTTTTACATTTTTAAAGGATGCAAGACAAAATAGAAGAAGAAACAGCCTGTATGTGGACTGCAACACTTACAATATTCACTGTTTGATCCCGTGCAGAAAGTTTGCTCACCCTGGAGCCACAGAGGGAAGAAAGTTAACTGAAAGCCTAGGTTAATGGTTGCTTTTCTTTGCTCTCTAGCCCAGGAAGCCAAATGTGTCAACAGGTTCCCTCTGATTGGCATTAACAGTTGCTCAATCAGAAAGGGGTTTAAGTTTTTACTAGCTTTTGTCAGCCCCACCTAGTGAAGTTAAGAACAAGGAAGAGTTTGCTGAAACACTGTGCCAAAACCACTAAGCCAGGACACTCAGAGGTCATTGACCTCAATCCTGAACTGAACTCGACTTTCCAGAAATACAGAGAATAGTTATGGTTATGTTTAACTGTTTTCAAGGCTATGACTGTGTTTTGAAGACTTTGGCCGTGGATGCTATCATCATCAGCTGGCTAGGTCCTTTGCAACAGATGGGGGAGGAGAGAAGGCAGGGTTTGGATGCCAGGGGCTGTGAGTTAGCAATTTCCAACCTTATACCCTATCAGTCCTTCCCCAGATTATCCACATGCCTTTTTTCAAGTCGGTCCCAGCTTGCAGCCTGCCTCAGCAGTCAATCTCCTACTCTCCAGAAAGGACTTCTGGTTCCTATTAGGCAGCTGGGCCAGGCTTTGGTCTGATTACTGGATAGGGGGCAGCGTGGGAGTTTATAGTGTTGATGCTAGAATTGTTGCTGTGGTTTGGGTTGGTCTATGTTGTTGGATGGACTGTGGTTCTCAGCATACGGAGGGGGCTAGACGTAACTGGGAGCGTGTTTGAGCCCTAATAAAAATGGGTGGGTCTCAGGGGAATGTTTGTCCTGGATAGGAAAATGGCACACAAGCCAGGAAATTTGTGCAAAAGCCAAGTTACACAGGCTGAACAAAGATGCCTGGGGTTAGAGACAGATTGCCATTTGTTGGGCTCCGGGATGCATACCAGGCTCAGGGTAGAAGAATGAACTATCCACCCTGCTCATTTGCAGGGTCTCTAATAGCCTTGGCTTGGCTCTTAGGACTGGGCTTGTCAGTTAGAGGCTGGATGGTGGTAGCTGAGTGTTGTTGGACTGGTAAGGCCCAGGATGGACAGAACTGTTATTATTATCAATATCATTATCAAGAAGAATATTTAAGGACACTTGCCTTTATTTTATTTTATTTTTTTATTTTAATTTTTTTTTTTTGCTTTTTAGGGCTGCACCCATGGCATATTGAGGTTCCCAGGCTAGAGGTCCAATCGGAGCTACAGCGGCCGGCCTACGCCAGAGCCACAGCAATGCCAGATCCGAGCTCTGTCTGCGACCTACACCACAGCTCACGGCAATGCCAGATCCTTAAACCACTGAGCAAGGCCAGGGATGGAACCCGAAGCCTCATAGTTCTTAGTCGGATTCACTTCTGCTGCGTCATGACAGGAAGTCTGACCCTTGCCATCTTATTGGTGACAGACACCTTATAAACAATATCCTCACAAGTCTGTTGAGCTCTGCCCTATTTTACAGAGCAGACATCTGTAGGTCAGTAAAGGGAAGTGATTTACTAGGGCAGGAAGTGGCAAAACTGAGCAAAGTCCAAAGTATAAAAACTGCTTAATTTTATACCCAAGTTTCCTCCCATCAGGGGCATTTGACAAAGGCTATAACTAAAAGTCAGTCACTTAGCATACATCCTAGAATATAAATACCTACCCTCATAAAGGTATGGGCCTATCAAAGGACTTTGGATTCAAAATAAACCTGACCTCAGGATCCATTGAAATGTTAGTATGATAGACAATTTTAACTGAGCATCTTTTTGTGCATTGGTCTCTGTACTAGCTGTTAGTTCACGATAGCAAATGAAATATGCACGGTCAGCCCTCATTGAGCTTCCAGTAGGAGGTGTTAAACATCAAAATACGTGAATAAGAGATGAAGTATGTAATTACAGATTGTGCAGATATCTGTCAAGGAAAGGACTGGGGTGATGTGAAAGGGAGGTTAATAAGGGGATTTACTTTAAATTAGGTAACCAGGAAGGGCCTCTTAGAGGAGGTGAAATTTATTTATTTGTCTTTTTGCCATTTCTTGGGCTGCTCCCGCGGCATATGGAGGTTCCCAGGCTAGAGGTCTAATCGGAGCTGCAGCCGCTGGCCTATGCCAGAGCCACAGCAATGCGGGATCTGAGCTGCATCTGCGACCTACACCGAGCTGCATCTTCGACCTACACCACAGCTCACAGCAACGCCGGATTGTTAACCCACTGAGCAAGGGCAGGGGTTGAATCCGCAACGTCATGGTTCCTAGTCGGATTCGTTAACCACTGCGCCACGACAGGAACTCCTCCAAGAGGAGGTGAAATTTAAATTGAGACCTGAAGAATGAACTGGAACCAGCTAGAGCAGTGGTATTCATCTGGGGACATTTGCCTCCAGGGGACATTTGAGAGTGTCCAGAGACATTTTGGTTGCTGCAGCTGGTCAGGGGGTGGAAGGGAGGGTTGGTGGCATTGTGGGCATCTAGTGAGTAGATGTCAGAGTTGCTGCTAAACTTCCTACAATGCAAGGGACAACCTCTCACAGGAAAGAATTTTTAGGCCCCAAATGGCAATAGTACTGACATTGAGAACCAGCATTTGGGAAGGCTCCCCGCCCCAGGGGGGCTAGTGCTTAATGGAGTGCAGAGGTCGGGGAGCAGCAGCATGGTTAGAGGCCAGTCAGTGAGGGGGTCCGAGAAGGACGGAGCCACGCACCGAGGACCAAAGTTTGTCATAATAAGGATTCATATCTTGTTGGAAACCCTTAGTGAGTTTGCTCACTCACCCATTTCAAAAGTAGTGATGCAGTCAAGTTCCCATTATCCAGGAATTTCCAGACAAACAACAAATAAGAAGAAAGTCTCGGGGTAGGGGGAGGAAAGAGGTGAGGGAGATGAAGAGGTACAAACTTTCAGTAACAAAATAAATGAGTCATGGGTAAGAAATGTATAGTGTGAGGCATATAGTCAATAATTATGTAATGTTTTTGGTGACAGAGGTAACTAGAACTTACCATGGTGATCATTTTGAAATATATAGAGATAAAGAACCACTGTGTTGTATAACAGGAACTAACAGAGTTGTAGGTCAATTATACTTCAAAAACAAGCAAACCAAACTGATAGAAAAAGAGATCGGAATTGTGATTATCCGAGGCGGGGGTGGGGGGGGATTGGATGAAGTTGGTCAAAAGGTACAAACTACCAGTTATAAATACGTACTAGGGGTGCCATATACAACATGATAAATATAATTAATACTGCTCTATCTCGTATATGAAAATTGTTAAGGGAGTGAATTTTTTTCTGTTTCTTTAACTTTGTATCTGTATGAGATGATGCATGTTCCCTAAACTTATTGCGGTAATCATTTCATGATGTGTATAAGTTAGATGCTGTGCCCCTTAAGCTTATACAGTGCTGTATGCCAATTTTATCTAATAAAACGGGAAGGAAAGGAAAAGAAGGCAGTCTTGGCAGAAGCACTGTAATAACCCTTTCCTTACCTGCTTTTAGAGAAGATGGTAGAAAACCTTTTTTTTTTTTAATACTTTTTGCTTTTTAGGGCTGCATTTGAGGCATATGGAAGTTCCCAGGGTAGGGGTCAAATTGGAGCTGCAGCTGCCAGCCTATGCCTCAGCCACAGCAACACAGGATCTGAGCCATGTCTGTGACCTACACTATAGCTCACGGCAACGCCGGATCCCCAACCCACTGAGTGAGGGATGGAACCCGCATCCTAATGGATACTAGTTGGAGTAATTTCCCTTCACTACAACGGGAACTCCCCTAATACTTTTTAGTTACAAATTACCAGGTCAAATACTGCTTGCTGACTTTCTTGCACCCCCCCCCCCACCACTTTCTAGGGCCTTACCTACGTTATATGGAAATTCCCAGGCTAGGGTTTGGAACAGAGCTGCAGCTGCCAACTTATGCCACAGCCACAGCAACAGCAACACAGGATCCGAGCCATGTCTGCGACCTATACCATAGCTCATGGCGACATCGGAACCTTAACCCACTGAGCAAGGCCAGGGATCGAACCCGAAACCTCATGGTTCCTAGTCAGATTCATTAACCACTGAGCCATCATGGGAACTCCTCTTTGGCATCATTAACTAGACTTTTCTGTGAGGCTCTGCACTTGTCACTTTGATCCCTTTTGCATGTGTCTGCAAGTTTTTTACTGGGTCTGTGTACCCTATAGAAAGGGTCAGACTGAGTCATTTTTAATGGTTTCATATATCATCCATTTTCAGAAAAATACAGTGTTATGAAAATTCCCATAAATTTTTCTAGATTAAGTGGAATCAAAAAGGTAAAAAAAGCTCTTGCCACAGATGTTCATGGGTGACGTGCAAGTCACTCACTGAACAGAAGTTTTCTAATCTGTGAAGCTGGGATTTACTTAATGGAATAGTTTGTTGACTCTGTATTGTTGCAATTCAGAGCCAAGGTTGATCATCTTAATTGCTTCATGGATGGGATTCAAGAAAATAAAATACAAAGGAAAAAAAAAAGACATACCGTTTTTCACTCTACCAATGATTCACTTTTAGACTAGCTTCCAAGAAGTAACTTAATTAAGATAAATACATAAATACGAAACTCTATAAGTAAATAATGTGACAAAGCAAGGACCTTGCAGAAATACAGATATGTTCTCTCCTGCCTGGAGTTCACTCATGCGCTTTGGCCCAGGCATTGCAGACAAGCCAGTAAGTCTTGGCCCTGGCTGCACTTCCTGAAACTTTCTCCAACTAAATCTTTCTTACTTTGCTGGGAACTCCTGACGACAGGGACTGCTTCCTTCTTTTTTATTTTTTGATAATTTTAGGCTCATGTGCTTAACTCTTCAGAAGCATCCAAAATGTTGGGATAGGTGGATGGATGAATGAATGGAGGAACTGAATGTTTAATGGTGCATTGTTCTGTCCTTGAGTGTCCATTGGATCTGAAGAACCAAACACGGTGACCTCTCTTAGCTGTGTAGCCTGTCTATTGTAACACAGTCTCCCAATGACTTCTTGGTGTTCATTGGAGTCCTCTCAGCCAGTGTTCTCACTCTATCAGATGATTATCTTTCAGACTGAAAGTGACACCACTTGGATGGACCCTGAGGTATTATGCTAAGTGAATTATGTCAAGAAGAGAAAGACAAATACCATATAATTCCAATTATATGTGAAATTAAAAAAAACAACCTCCAATCACTAAACTCATAGATTCAGAGAACAGATTGGTGGTGGCTTGTGGGTGAAGGGGGTCATAAAGTACAAACTGTCAGTTATATGATCCATAAGTCCTGGGAAATGTAATAAATAGCATGTGACTGTGGTTAATAATACTGTGTTGTATATTGAAAGTTGCTAAGAAAGCAGAACTTAAAATTTTTCATCAAGAGAAAAAAATTGGAGTTCCCATCGTGGCGCAGCAGAAATGAATCCCACTAGGAACCATGAGGTTGTTGGTTCGATCCTTGGCCTCGATCAGTGGATTAAGGATCCGGTGTTGCCATGAGCTGTGGTGTAGGTTGCAGACACAGCTTGGATCTGGTATTGCTGTGGCTGTGGTGTAGGCCGGCAACAACAGCTCCGATTCGACCCCTAGCCTGGAAACCTCCGTATGCCACGGTGTGGCCCTAAAAGACAAAAAATTTTTATAATTCTCTATGGTGATGGATACTAACTAGGTTTAGTGTAATGATTGTTTTGCTGTATATACAAATATTGAATCATTATATTGTTCATATATCTGAACAATAGTTCAGGTACTATAGTTTCAGGTACTCTATGGACCTGAGACTAATATAATGTTTTATGTTAGTTATGCTACAATTTTTGAAAGTGGGAAGAAAGTATAGTGGATGATTTTAAAAGAGACTGAAAGTGAGTGTTACTGAGGGTTATTCTCTATATTTTCTGTGTTCTTCACATGCTTAATTGTTTATGATTTTAGGTGTCGGGAAATGGAGCTAGTTATTTCTTAGTTAATCAAGTCCTAAAATCAATCCTACAACACTCCCCGGGGTTCATTTTGGTCATGCTGGTGGCATGTGTGAGTTCCTGGGCCAGGGATTGAACCTGTGCAACAGCAGTGACCTGAGCTGCTGCAGTGACAATGCTGGATCCTTAACTCACTGTGCCACAAAGGAACACCCCAACCTGGGTTCATTTTGAATGCTACTCTATGAATTTAAGTATAATTTTTAGTTCTCAGCTTATATGTTAGAATTATTTAAATGCTTTGGCCTGCACATCCTTTTTTTTTTAACTAGTGATTTTTCATTGTAAAGTAAGATTCTGTTACTTTCCAGCCTGAAGCTCTGTCCTTTCTCAACATATGACACATGGGCCAGTTTCCAACCTCTTCTCTCGTTCAGATCCTTATCTTTTGACCTTGACAGTTGGAACTAGGTCAGATGTTTTCAGACACTATTAATATATCAAAGCACACGCAATGTTGACAATTTATGGGCAGTGTTCAGACTTAATGCTGACCATGTAGCAGATCCTACCTTCTCTTTGACAGATATAACCAAGAGCAAAATATAATTCATGGCATCTTCTGTGTCCAAAAAAAAAAAAAAAAGAGAGAAGGTAGAGAGTCCAGTTATTAAATAAACTGTTACCATCTGTTTCACAGGCAAGCAAAAGTGCTAACATTGGAAAGCAAACCGAGAAGAAAATGCCTATTTTGCAAGGCAGAGGCATCTTTTGCTAGTTCAAAAAAGAGACAGAAAAACTGAGGCTAGGAAAGTAGGGAATGTGTAAGAGGTGAAGGCCAGGAAACAGAAAATGAAGCCTCTTCTTTTTTCTTGGAAGCATGGGGCACTAAGTTATGGCGAAGGCCTGAAGAGGCATGTTGATTGCTCCTGTGGGCTTATGAATGTTGGCATTGTTTCATCCATCCATCTGTCCACTCATTCACTTTTCAGCAAATGTTTGCTGAGTACTCCCCACTGGCCAGGTACCGTTCTAGCTGCTTGGGATACATCAATGAATGAAACAAAGACGCTTATCCTTGTGGAGCTTACATTTTAGGAAGGGGAGTCACAATAACCACAGTTAATAAGTAACCATATAAGAAGTCTGTGTGGTAATTATTATGGAAAATTAGAACAGGGGATCAAGAATGGGAGGGGGTAGGTGCACAGTCGGGACATGATACAGCCTGGATGAGGTGGCAGGGTAGTTAGGTCTCCTAGAGAAGGAGAAACTTGAACAAGGACTTGAAGGAAGTAAGGGAATAGGCCAAGTGGCTCTGAGAGGGAAAAGCATTCCAGGCAGGGGAACAGCCCATGTGAAGGGCCTGTGCAGAGAGTGGAGGAGTGAGTGTGGTGGGAGTGGAGTGAGAGGGGAGATGACAGGAACAGAGAAAGCTCTGGAAATTGCATAGGGCTCTGTGTATTCCCTCTGTGTCCCCTTCCTCTATCCCACCTACTCCCCATCCCTCAGCTTCTAAAACTCTTCTATGATTCCTCCAGGAATTCATGATCCATCATCACAAAACATAACAACAGCCCAGACTCTAAACGGTGTCTTGTAGTCTTATTCTAATGTGGACTCTACTTCTTTGGCAGCTCTGAAAGAGGGGTTCTTCTATAGCCCTCAGACCACTAGGCTGGAGGGTGGCTCAGGGATTCTGATGTACAAATCATTTTCTGTCCCTTGAAGCTCAACTTATACAATGGTTTGGTATAGTTATTTTTTTTTTAATGGTGTTTGGAATTCCCTGGTGGCTCAGTAGATTAAGGACCCTGGATTGTCACTGCTGCAGCTCTGGTAACTGCTGTGGTGCAGATTTTATCTCTGGCTTGGGAACTTCTGAATACTGTGGGGGTGGCAATAAATAAATAAATATAATAAATAACTAAATAAAAATAATAACTAACAAAATAAAGAAGGTGTTTGGGAATGGAGAAACCTGAGTTCAGGATCTTGCTGTGCCAATTAATAGTGTGACTTTGGCAAGTCATTTAATATCTTGTATCATCAGTTCTTTATAAAATGGAGATAAAAGCCTATCTTTGTCAATTGATGGGATTAAGATGGCGGAATAGAAGGACTGGAGCTCAATTTCTCTCCTAAAAACAACAAAATTCATAACTAAAGACAGAGCACTCTTCACCAAAATGGACCAGAAACCTTAAAAAAGATACCCTACTCAGAAGAAAAAGAGGAGGCCACATCAAGAGGTAGGAGGGGCGATTTCACGATATAAGCAACCCCATACCTCCTGGGTGGGAAGCTCCACAGACTGGAAACTAACTGGTTCACAGAGACTCACCTACAGGAGTGAGAGTTCTGAGTCACACATAAAACTCTCACGTGTGGGGATCTGGCACAGGGAGAAAGAGCCCCAGAGCATCTGGCATTGAAGGCCAGTGGGGCTTATGCACAAGAGCTCCATGGGACTGGGGGAAACGGAGACCCCATTCTTAAAAGGCGCACACAGACTTTCACGTGCACTGAGTCCCAGGGCAAAGCAAAGTCTCCAAGGGAATCTGGGTCAAATCTGACCGCAGTTCTTGGAGGACATCCTGGGAAAACAGGGGTGAACATGGCTTGTTGTGAGGGAAGGACATTGAAAGTGAAGCTTTCTGGAATATTCAGCCACAGTGCCTTTCTCTGGAGGTGGCCATTTGGGAAAATCTGGCCCCACACATCAGCCAGCCTCTGAGAAGCCCCAGGG
Organism: Sus scrofa; assembly: GCF_054392235.1. Lineage (NCBI taxonomy): Eukaryota > Metazoa > Chordata > Mammalia > Artiodactyla > Suidae > Sus > Sus scrofa. The sequence goes on along the minus strand of NC_139389.1, from coordinate 35,716,990 downwards.
CAAACAACAACCCAGGTGGGATCACAACCCCACCCCTCAGTAAACAGGCTACCTAAAGACCCCTCAGGCACACAGCTGCCTCTAATCCTATCCGAGACTAAGCCCCACCCACCAGAGGGATTAGACTCGGCTCCTCCTACCAGGGGGCAGGCATCAGCCCCTCCCATCAGGAAGCCTACACCAAGCCCCCATACTGACTTCAGCCACAGGGGGGCAGACATCAGAAGTAAGGCTACAACTCTACTATCTGTAAAAAGGTCACCACACCAAAAACCTATAAACATGAAAAGACAGAGGACTGTAACTCAGATGAGGGAGAAAGGAAAAACCCCAGAAAAATAGCTAAGTGGTGAGGAGATTCTCAGCCTCCAGGAAAAAGACTTTAGACTGTTGATGCTGAAGATGATGCAAGACATTGGAAATAAACTGGAGGCAAAGATGGATAACTTACAGGAAACATTGCCCTAAGAGATACAAGATATAAAACTTAAGAAGAGATGCAAAATACAATAATTGAAATAAAAAATTTACTAGAAGCACCTAACAGCAGAATACAGGAGGCAGAAGAACAAATAAGCGAGGTGGAGGACAGATTAGTGGAAATTACAGATGCAGAACAGAAAAGAGAAAAAAAGATTGAAAACAAATGAAGAGAGTCTCAGAGAACTCTGGGACAACGTGAAAAGTGCCAACATCCGTATTATAGGGGTGCCAGAAGGAGAAGAGAGAGAGAGAAGGGGACAGAAAAAATATTCCAAGAGATAATAGCTGAAAACTTCCCTAACATGGGGAAGGAATCACTCACTCAAATCCAGGAAGCACAACGAGTACCATATAAAATAAACCCAAGGAGGAATACCCCGAGACACATACTAATCAAACTGACCAAAATTAAAGACAAAGAGAAACTCTTGAAAGCAGCTAGGGAAAAGAAACAAATAACATACAAGGGAACCCCGATAAGGCTATCGGCAGATTTTTCAGCTGAAACTCTGAAGGCCAGAAGGGAGTGGCATGATATACTCAATGTGTTGAAAGGAAAAAACCTCCAACCAAGATTACTCTACCCAGCAAGGCTCTCGTTCAGATTTGAAGGAGAAATCAAAACCTTCACAGATAAGCAAAAGCTGAGAGAATTCAGCAACACTAAACCAGCCTTACAACAAACACTAAAGGAACTTCTATAGGCAGAAAAGAACAAGAGAAGAAGGAAAGGAAAAAGAACAGCAAAAACAAATCCAAAGTAATTAATAAAATGGCAATAAGAACATACATATCAATAATTACCTTAAATGTTAATGGACTAAATGCCCCAGCCAAAAGACATAGACTGGCTGAATAGATACAAAAACAAGACCCATATATATGCTGTCTTCAAGAGACCCACTTCACTTCTAGGGACACATACAAATTGAAAGTGAGAGGATGGAAGAAAGTATTTCATGCAAACAGGGATGAAAAGAAAGCTGGAATAGCAATACTCATATCAGACAAAATAGACTTTAAAATTAAGAATATTTTAAGGGACAAAGAAGGACATTACATAGTGATCACAGGATCAATCCAAGAAGATGATGTAACAATTTTAAATATCTACGCACTCAACACAGGTTCACCACAATATATAAGGCAACTGCTAACAACCTTAAAAGGAGAACTCGACAATAACACAATCATAGTGGGGGACTCTAACACCCCACTTACAGCAATGGACAAATCAACCAGATAGAAAATCAATAAGGAAACACAGGCCCTGAATGAAGCATTAAACCAGATGGACTTAATAGATATTTATAGGACATTTCATCCAAAAGCAACAGAATGCACATTCTTCTTAAGTGCAGATGGAACATTCTCTAGGATTGATCATACCCTGGGCTGCAAATCCAACCTCAGTAACTTTATGAACATTGAAATCATATCAAGCATCTTTTCCGGCCACAACGCTATACGACTGGAAATCAACAACAAGAAAAAAACTGCAAAAAACACAAACACGTGGAGACTCAACAACATGCTACTAAACAACCAATGGATCACTGAAGAAATCAAAGAGGAAATTAAAAAATACCTAGCAGCAAATAACAACGAAGATACGACACTCCAAAACCTATGGGATGCAGCAAAAGCTGTTCTAAGAGGAAAGTTTATAGCATATAAGCCCACCTCAGGAAACAAGAAAAAGCCCAAATAAACAAGCTAACGTTACATCTAAAGCAGCTTGAGAGAGAACAGACAAGACCTAAAGTTAGTAGAAAGAAAGAAATCATAAAGATCAGAGCAGAAATCAATGAAATGGAAACAAACAAAACCATAGAAAAGATCAATGAAACGAAAAGCTGGTTCTTTGAAAAGATCAACAAAATTGATAAACCCCTAGCCAAACTTATCAAGAAAAGAAGAGAGAGGACTCAAATCAATAAAATTAGAAATGAAAAAGGAGAAGTAACAACAGACACCACAGAAATACAAAGGATCATAAGAGACTACTATATGCAACTATATGCCAATAAAATGGAAAACCTAGAAGAAATGGACAAATTCTTAGAAAAGTACAATCTTCCAAGACTAAACCAAGATGAAATAGAAAAGATGAATGGACCAATCGCAAGAACTGAAATTGAAACTGTGATTAAAAAACTTCCAACAAACAAAAGACCAGGGCCAGATGGCTTCACAGGCAAATTCTATCAAACATTTAGAGAAGAGCTAACACCTCTCCTTCTGAAACTATTTCAAAAAATTGCAGAGGAAGGGATGCTCCCAAACTCATTCTATGAGGCCACCATCACCCTGGTACCAAAACCAGACAAAGATTCCACAAAAAAAGAAAACTATAGGCCATTTTCACTGATGAACATCGATGCAAAAATCCTCACCACAATACTAGCAAACCTTATCCAACAATACATTAAAAGGATTGTACATCATGATCAAGTGGGATTTATCCCAGGGATGCAGGTGTTCTTCAATATCCACAAATCCATCAGTGTTATACACCACATTAACAAACTGAAGAATAAAAACCATAGGATCCTCTCAATAGATGCAGAAAAGCCTTTGACAAAATCCCAACACCCATTTCTGATAAAAACCCTTCAGAAAGTGGGCAAAACAGGAACCTATCTCAACATGATAAAGGCCGTATATGACAAACCCACAGCAAACATCATTCTCAATGGTGAAAAGCTGAAGGAATTCCCGCTGAGATCAGGAACAAGACAAGGATGTCTGCTCTCGCCACTATTCTTCAACATAGTTCTGGAAGTCCTAGCCACAGCAATCAGAGAAGGAAAAGAAATAAAAGGAATCCAAGTTGGAAAGGAAGAAGTAAAATTATCGCTATTTGCAGATGACATGATACTATACCTAGAGAATCCTAAAGACTCTGCCAAAAACTGTTAGAGCTCATCCACGAATTTGGCATATCACAGGATACAAAATCAATTCACAGAAATTGACAGCGTTTCTATATACTAACAATGAAAAAGCAGAAAAAGAAATTAGGGAAGCAATCCCGTTTACCATTGCATCCAAAAGAATAAAATACCTAGGAGTAAACCTACCTAAAGAAACAAAAGACCTGTACTCTGAAAACTACAAGCCGCTGATGAAAGAAATCAAAGATGACACAAATCGATGGAAAGATATACCATGCTCGTGGATTGGAAGAGTTAATATTATCAAAATGACTATACTACCCAAGGCAATCTACAGATTCAATGCAATCCCTATCAAATTACCAAGGACATTTTTCACAGAATTTGAACAAAATATTTTAAAGTTTGTTTGGAAGCACAAAAGACCCAGAATAGCCAAAGCCATCCTGAGAAAGAAAAATGGAGCTGGAGGAATCAGCCTCCCGGACTTCAGATTATACTACAAAGCAACAGTCGTCAAAACTGCAAGGTACTGGCACAAAGACAGAAATATAGATCAGTGGAACAGGATAGAAAGCCAAGAATTAAACCCACGCACCTACAGCCAACTAATCTATGACAAAGGAGGCAAGAATATACAATGGAGAAGGGATAGCTTGTTCAATAAGTGGTGCTGGGAAAACTGGACAGCCACATGGAAAAGAATGAAATTAGAACACTCCCTAACCCCATACACAAAAATAAACTCCAAATGGATTAAAGACCTAGATATAAGACCAGACAGTGATAAAACTCTTAGAGGATAACATAGGCCAAACACTCTCTGACATAAACGACAGCAGCATCTTCTCAGATCCACCTATCAGAGTATTGACAATAAAAAGAAAAATAAACAAATGGGATCTAATCAAACTTCAAAGTTTCTGCACAGCAAAGGAAACCCTAAACAACAGAAAAAGACAACCCACAGAATGGGAGAAAATCTTTGCAAGTGAATCAGCTGACAAGGGATTAATCTCCAAAATTTATAAACAACTTCTGCAGCTCCATACCAAAAAAACAATCAAGCCTATCAAAAAATGGGCAGAAGATCTAAACAGACAATTCTCCAAAGAAGACATACAGATGGCCAAGAAACACAAGGAAAGATGTTCAACTTCACTCATTATTAGAGAGATGCAAATCAAAACCACTTTGAGGTACCACCTTACACCAGCTAGAATGGCCATCATCCAAAAGTCTACAAACAGTAAGTGCTGGAGAGGGTGTGGAGAAAAAGGAACACTAGTACACTGTTGGTGGGATTGTAAATTGGTGCAACCACTGTGGAAAGCAGTATGGAGATTTCTCAGAAAACTAAACATAGAACTACCATTTGATCCAGCAATCCCACTCCTGGGCATCTATCCAGAGAAAACCATGACTTGCAAAGACACATGTACTCCAACGTTCATTGCAGCACTATTTACAGTAGCCAAGACATGGAAACAACCTAAATGTCCATCGACAGAGGAGTAGATCCAGAAGATGTGGTCCATATACACAATGGAATATTACTCAGCCATTAAAAAGAACGAAACACCAGCATTTTTTGCAACATGGATGGACCTAGAAACTATCACGCTAAGTGAAGTCAGCCATACAATGAGACACCAACATCAAATGCTTTCACTAACATGTGGAATCTGAAAAAAGGACATGATGAACTTCTTTGTAGAACAGAGGCTGACTCACAGACATTGAAAAGCTTATGGTCTCTGGAGGAGACAGTTTGGGGGGTGGGGGATGTGCCTGGGCTGTGGGATAGAAATCCTGTGAAATCAGATTGTTATGATCATTAGACAACTACAGATGTGATAAATTCACTTAAGTAATAAAATAAATGGAAAAAAAAGAAAACAACAACAACAACAACAAAATAAAAACCAAGATTGTCTCACTGTAAAAAAAAAAAACCAAACCTATCTTTTAGGTTTTTAGGGCAGGTGAAATGTGGAAATGTCTCTGAAAGTGCTTTCTGATGTATTCAGGGGTGAGCCTGGTTGCCCCATGTGGCTGATGTGGTCAGCGGTCCACCATTGTGTCCCCCTGGGCTTGGATCTAACGGCTTAGCCTGCTCACTACCTGAGGGTTTTGTTCAGGTTCTGAGAAAGTGGCCAGCAGCATGTTGGCAAGAGTTAATGCCCCCAGGAGCAGCTCTGAACCAATGGCTGGCAGAGTTTGGTGGATAAATACCCCAGCTGCCTTGTCCTTGGCTGGGACAACTGCAAGATATGCTCTGTTCTGCCACCCAGTTTCATACCAGGACTTGTCTCTAGGGGCCCCCGGTGGTCGCTGACTAGGTCTATCAGCTTCCTTCCCTTTCCTATTTTAGTTGCTTCCTCCCTTTCTGATATTTCTTGGAATTTCTTTCTAAATAAGTGGCAGACCTGGAGTGTGGTTGCAGCCTGACTGGTATCAAAGTCTGTGCCTTTAATCGCTAAATTATAATGCCTCTGATATTGCTTCACATATTGTTTTTGGATAAGGGTTATATTATATGTGTAACTGGATTTACCCGCTTCGTGGACTTAGTCATGTTCTTTTACATTTTCACATTGAGTTGAAGACAGCTCCAGAACTCCAGCTTCGAGATTAACAAGAAGTCTGATAGTCCCCTTTTTGGATTCCTTTTTCTGAGTGGTTGAACTAAAACCCCTAAACACCATGGTTACTTCCCAAGTCTGAAAAGGGCCTTTGTTTAACTTTCACAAGTGATGTATCAGCTGGGGCCACTTTACCTACCATACACACACTCTTACAGAAAAAAAAAATGAATCCTCCCCAATCTGCAAGTGATGGTAACTCCTGGCAGTCAGTTCATTGAGGGTGGACGGCCCATCCCTTCCCATAGTTCTGGGCCTCCGTAGAGGTGCACCCACGGCTCCTCTCATAACCCTAGGCTCAGTGCCTGTTTCTTGGATCAAAAGCATGGAGTCCTACTGGCCGGGAGGCATTCTAACACCTACAGAACCTAGGTAGTTTGTTTTTGTTCTGTATGCTTCCATTTTATTAAATATTTGAACAGACAAAATCAATCTATGATGGCTTAAGATCAAAACAGTGGCTACCTTTGGGAACATGCGAAGCAAGGAGAGCAGGGCTGCAAGAGGACTTCAGGGGTGCACATCTCTCTTGATCTGAGTGGTGCTTACATGGGTATGATCATTTCATAAAAATTCATTTGGCTACGTAATTATAATATGTGCCCTTTTCTGTATGTGTGGTAGGGATATTTCAATAAAAACGTTTTACAAATAAAAACAAAAATATAAAAGTAGCTGTGAATTCTCAGTTCCCAGTTACATCTGATGTACTCTAACAGATGAATTTTTTTTAGACCTCTATTTCTAAGCTAGGGCAAGAGGGTATTAAACTCTAGGATCCAAATGTTAGATTTTCATGATAAGGTGGCCATTGTACCCAAGGTCATTTCAGCAATCACACATTTCTTCTTTTTTATATCATTAACAAAGGCTACTTTTTTCCTCCTTCTGGTTTTACTTTATTTTTACTTAAATTTTTGTTTTCTTTATTCAGCTGCACCTGCAGCATATGGAAGTTCCTGGGCTAGGGATCAAATCAGAGCTACAGCTGCAGGCCGGTGACACAGCCACAGCAACTCCAGATCTGAGCGGCATCTGTGACCTGTACCACAGTTCATGGCAATGGCAGATCTTTAACCCTCTGAGTGAGGCCAGGGATTGAAACTGCATCCTCACAGAGACAATGTCGGGTCTTTAACCCACTGAGCTACAATGGGAGCTCTTTCTGCCAGTTTTATTGATATGTGATTGACATACAGCACTGTATAAGTTCAAGGTGTACAAGATTGGACTTAAATACACATTGAAATGATTACCACAATAAGTTTAACGAACATCCATCATCTATAAAATAAAAGAAACAAGTTTTTTCCTTGTGGTGAGAACTCTTAGGATTTACTCCCTTAACTTTCATCTACAACATACAGCAGCATTAATTATCCTTATCACATTGTACATAACGTTCCTAGTACTTACTTATCTTGTAACTAGATGTTTGTAACTTTTGACCACCTTCATCCAGTCCAGCCTCCCTCTATGCCCTCTTTTTCTACGAGTTTGTTTTTGGAGTATAATTGACCCATATACTATGTTAGTTCCTGGTATTCAACCTAGTAAGTTAATATTTCTATCTGATTACAGAATGACCACCACAGGACCTATGTCGGATGGAGCCTTTCCCTCTTGACTCTGGGACGGGCTCAGCTCACCTGTTCAGAGGTCTGCTAGCCTAGATTTAATTTAATTTAAGTCATCCAGGTCCACTGTGACTGCTTGCTATCTTCACATGTCAGGGAACTGGGGATGGTTAAAACTTTGGTTTCTTGCCTCCCGGAAAACCCTGAAGTCATTCAAATGACCCACTGTCTCCTTCCTGTCTCCCCGGTTTTATATAACAAGGCTCTTAGCCTTGACTGAGACACAAAATTTGGGTTCCATCCTAATCCCAGGACAATGCCTGCTTTCTTGCCCCTTGTTTGCCAAAAAAGGTCACTCATGTGACTACCCCAGGGCAGAAGCAGGCTCACCTCTCTGCTACAAATTATTTGAAAACTGTTCATTTGTGTGTACTTTAAATCCTGGCAAAGCTTTGTGGCCAGCCTCTGGATTAAGGAGATACTCTTTTCCTGGGAAACTCTGATTTCAAAAGGATAACGGAGAAAGATGGAGGAAAGTTTCCCCCCTTCTCGTGCCTGGAAGGGAACGTAACTTGGAGTTTTCTATTCCTGTGGGGGAGCTGGAGCCAGAAGGAGGTTTAAAATGCCTGTTAACAAGGTTTAAAATGCCTCTGCCTGTTGAATTGGGACAAGCATGTTCCTGGAAATGAGCGGGTAAAAGGAAGGGAAGGAGATACTGACTCCTTCAGCCCACAGTAGTTGTCCACTTCCTTGCATCCTAGCCTACGTGGGCTTAGACCTCGTGGTCCAGGGCAGGATTCAGTTTCAACAGCATGTTGTGCTCTCTTGGTTTAATAGTCATGACTCTTGGGTCCACAGTGCCCAGCACAGTATGAACACAGCAGACTTTTGCTTAGGGCCAGGAATCACGATGTTCGTATGTTCAGGTAGCTGTGCTCAGACTCTCATAAAGTGGGGGAAAGGGCAAAGGGTCAAACGTGGGATAACAGTGAATTTACAAAGTTCATTATTATGAATAAAATATTATTTTTCTCAAATATTTCCAGTAAGGACAATTAACTTCCCCAAGAGTTGTTTTCTTTACCCTGTGTTTCTTTGGTGTACCCGTTTCTTTGCTTATCAATTTTACAATGCTCTTTGGAAACAGGCATTCGAGGAGCCACATTTTAGGTATTCTTGGGCAGCATTTACAAACCCAACTTGTCACGTCTGTATAATGTGTGCCACCCCAGGGTGCAGACGCTGCTGGTTGGTGACCCAGTGGCATCCACTCCTCCCGTGTCCAGTCACCCTCACAGCGAGGGGTGACCACATGGCTTAGGTTTAGCCTCTGAGCTATAAGCGAGAGTCTTCTAGCTGAGGCTGTGAGGCAGCTTCGACTTCTCTGGATTAAAAAGGACAGATTTATTTGTCAGAACCCTTGACCTTGCCTTTCCTTTCCTAAAGCAGGTGATGCTGCTTTGGCACTTCTGTGAGGAGCAGCTCTCCTGCAGCTGCAGCTTTAGGAAGTGCTAAGCTATCTGCAGCCAACTCAGAGCTTTCTTTCTATACCCTCACCTCCTTGCTCCTCACCTCTGCATGCCTGAGATGCTTTATGAAAGGAACTGGTTGGAACTCTGGAGGTGAGGAAACTGCTGAGTTTTCTTCGGGGGTGGGTTTTTATTTCATTTTTCTCATAAGAGGTAGGGATTTGATTAATTTTTAAACAGTTTTTAGCCATTAAAATAATGCATTCTTCTAAAAAATTTCAAACTACCCCAAAGGTGTTTCGTGGCAGTATTTTCTTCTTTCCCTAAAGGAATCACTGTTAATGCTTCTTATGGACTCTTCTAAAAACTTCCAATTATGCGCACATAATTTATTTACACAAAAAAGGTATTATACATGACATTCTGCAACTTGCTTTTAAACATATCTTTCTCAGCACATGTACGTATGGCACAGTCTTAACTGGCACATGATATAAAACACACTGTGAATAAAACATAATCATTAGAGAAATGCAAATTAAAACCACAATGTGGTATCACTGTACACCAATTAGAATGACTCATAAATGAAAAAACCTGACAATCTCAAGTGCTGACAAGAATGCAGAGCAAGTGGAACTCTCATAAATTGCTGGTGGGAACACAAAATGTTACAGCCTATTTGGAAAACAGTTTGACAGCATGCATAAATGCACATTGTATAGACACAAAAAATTCCATCACTAGATATGTACTCAAGTGAAATGAAAACACATGTTCTCACCAAAACCTCTACACAAATTTTATAGCAACTTTACTCATAATTGCCCCAAGCCTGAAACAACGCAAAATTCACCTTTGGTTGGACAAACCAACTGGTGGTACATCCATACAATGGAACAGGCCCAGGATTAGAGATACTCTCCTGAGGCAGAAAATTTAGGGGAACCAAAATACTCACTAATCAAGATAAGTAACATTAATGTCATATCTTTAAAAATCAAAATTAATGTGAAAAATCTGCGATGAACAAAATACAAAAATTTAAAACAGAATCTGTGTACTGGGGTTCCTGTCGTGGTTCAGCGGAAGCAAATCTGACTAGTATCCCTGAGAACACAGGTTCAGTCCCTGGCCTTGCTCCCCTCAGCGGGTTAAGGATCCAGCATTGCTATGAGCTGAGGTGTAGGTCACAGACACTGCTCAGATCTGGTGTTGCTTGTGGCTGTGGTATAGGCTAGCAGCTACGGCTCTGATTCAACTCCTGGCGTGGGACCCCCCCCCCCAAAAAAAAGCATCTGTGTACTTACCTGAAAGTTATGCAAGTTGGAGATATAGGTGTGAGGAGGAAAACATATCTCCTTCGAATTTTCTTCTGTCAGTCATGATCCTTGTTCCCATGTGAAGGAAGCTGCTGTCTTCTGTTCTTTCAATTGTTCGTAGCTGTGGTCCACAGCACTGCAGGGTAGTAGGGAAAGTTTTAGTTTATTACAAATGCATTTTTGTGTGATTTTAAAAACAGAACACTTAGATAAGGTGTACAGATTTTACATATTAATATATTTTACTTTTCAGATATAAAAAACTTGATCTAAATCAAACATTTTATGAAAAAAATTCTTTAACCCGGAAAATAACGAACTTATCAGGAAACTTATACACTATATTCACTTAAAACAGTGATAAATAGTTCAGTGTTTTTCATATCTTTATATAAGAAAATATTTTTTAGTACTTTTTCTTCAGCCAATTTGTCTGAAAACCTGGTGTGTATTTTTCTACTATTTTGTGATTGTTGACATTGATGCATACATATATATTACAATACGTGAATTTTGTACTTAAAAAAATTAAATTTTAAATTGAGGTAAAATACACGTAACATCAATGTACCATTGTAGTCATTTTGAAGGGTACAGTTCATTAGTGTTAAGGATTTTCACATTGCTGTGCAACCAGTCTCCAGAATTTTTTCGTCTTCCAAAACTGAAACACTCTACCGATTTAACAGTAATTCCCCATTCTTTCTTCTCCCAGCCTCTGGTAACCACCATTCATTCATTCTACTCTCTGTCTTCATGAATTTGACTTACTTGGCATACCACACGTAAGAGGAATCATACAATATTTGTCATTTTGTGATTGCCTTATTTCATTTAGCATAACGTCCCCAAGGTTGTAACCTGTGTCAGAATTTGCTTCTCTTTTAAGCAAATTAGAGGCTGCTTTTTGTTGGAATTTAAAAACAGAACCCTTAGATAAGGTTCTTAAGTGTTGAAGGCTGAAAGAGATCCTGTCGTACGTATGGACCACATTTTGTTTATCCAGTCATCCACTGATGAATGATGCTTGGGTTGCTTCTACCTTTGGGCTGTGATGAATAATGGTGTTATGAATATGGTTGTACATAAATATCTCTCGGAGACCCTGCTTTCAGTTCTTTTGGGTATATTTCCAGAAGTGAAACTACTAGATCATATGGTAATTCTATTTTTGACTTTTTTTTTTTTTTTTGAGGAACGACCATATTGTTTTCTGTAGCAGCTGCATCATTTTACATTTCCACCAATAGTCCACAAGGGGGATTTTATATTATCAAAACAGACTTTTACGTACCTCTATTTGATTTTTAAATATTATAGTTTATATGGATTAAACTAATTTATATAAATTAATTTAATTCACTATATATTGTATTTATTTGATTTAAACCTTATATTGATTTAAAATATACTATAAATTTACACTAAAAGTTAATTTTCAGAAATATGGCATCTAAAAGCCGAGTGGTATAATCTTTAGGATATGAAGAAAGAATGCATGCAGAATGGATTAAATTATACTTTTGTTATAAGTTACAAGTTTGGCTAGAAAACAGCATCAACAATTGAAAATAATCAAGTTTCTAAAATTGGCATTGTTAGAACAATCAAATTCAGAATTAACTAAAGAATCTTTTTTGAAATAAGAAATACCTGCAAGAAAAGGAAATGTTAGACATTTCAGAAACTGGTAAATAAGAATGTGAACAGGAACGTAAGAATATGCCATTTGTAATAAATTTTGAGGAATTCCTGTTGTGGCTCAGTGGAAATGAATCTGACTAGTGTCCATGAGGATGCAGGTTCAATCCCTGGTCTTGCTCAGGGGGTTAAGGATACAGCGTTGCCGTGAGCTGTGGTATAGGTCACAGACACGGCTTAGATCTGGTGTTGCTGTAACTGTGGTGTAGGCCAGTGGCTACAGCTCTGATTTGACCCCTAGCCTGGGAACTTCCATATGATGCCAGTGTGGCCCTAAAAAGACAAAAAAAAAAAAAAATTGAGGGTGCTCTATCTTGGCCACCAATTTCTCATAAAAGAAAAATGATTTTAATAGAACATGGATTTGGGGAATGATGGAAGCTTTCAATATCTTTTTTTTTGCTTTTTGCTTTTTTAGGGCTGCACCTACAGCATATGGAAGTTCCTAGACTAGGCGTGAATCAGAGCTGCAGCTGCCAACCTATACCATAGCCACAGCAACGCAGGATTTGAACCGTGTCTGTGACATACACCACAACTCAGGGCAACACCAGATCCTTAACTCACTGAGTGGGGCTAGGGATCAAACTCATGTCCTCATGGATACTGGTCGGGTTTGTTATCACTGAGCCACAACAGGAACTCCACATTCATATCTTTTAAAAAATTTTATTGGAGTATAGTTGACTTAAATTAAAAGCATTCCACATCTTGATTGTAGTTTTGGTTATGCAACTGTATGCTTTTGGAAAAACTTATAGAATTGTACACTAAAAAGAGCGAGCGTTTCCTTTCTCACTGAGCCTTAGACTTCGCAACAGAACAGCGTGTGGAAAATTCTCCTTGGAGAGGATGACTGTGGCTATGGTAAGAAACAAATTGTTATGCGAGATTCTAGAAACAGGGAGACCAGTTTAAATGCAGTATAACAGCCCTTGTAGAAATCGTTCACTCAATTCCTTTTTGTCCTTCTTAGTTATTGTGGCATTCTCCATTTTGCTCTACTTTTTTATGGCCAGTTATCTAACATCTTATTTCTTTATGGGGTCTAAACGGTCCTCGCAAGTAATAGACCCAAGGAGATAACTGGGTCCTCTAGAATTGCCTAACTCCACTGGAGGTCAAGAGACTCATGTTTTCGAAAGGTTGGGCTTAATTACCTTTTAGTAAAATCTTGGCCCAGGGAGAGCCATATTAAGAGTGCATGTCAGAGCAAAGTCTTCTAGTCTTCAGAGGTTTTCGCCCGCATTTCAATTATGTTTTTCATTATCCTTTTGGCAGACTGCTGGATTTCTAAGTCACATGGGGTTCCCCTAAGACTTTGTATATTCTGAGATGTATGTTTTCCTCCAGAGCAGCAGCAAACGATTATTATTCTGTGTTTCCAGAGCCCATGTCACAGATATTATATGGATCCATTTTTAAAGAATTATGAAAACCCAGAGTTGGAAGAAGCTTTAGGAACTTGTTAGTCAAAATGTGGTGCACCAGTCAGCATCTGTGTCACTGGGAGGGCTGGGAGAAAAGTGGAATCTCAGGCCCAACTCCAGGCATGCTAAATCCAAATGCATATTTTAACATCCCCTTTCACCCCTCCCTGTTTGTCTGCGCATCAAAACTGGAGAAGCACAGTGGTAGTTGCCATCTGGCCTTACCTGGTGCTCAGCTCTGCTATGGCAACCCTCAAAGAGCTCAAGTGAGGCTAATTCATTGTATTTTTTTTAACCTTATAAATATTATTTCTATAATAGTTATATAATATGGTGCTTAATATAATATGGATATTGAACAAAATAATGCATTGAATATTTTGACTGTCATTTATCATGTAAATAAATGTGTTTGAGCAGAAGTTTGGTAAGCACTTAAAGTATTCATAGGAAATTTTGGTGTCATTTGTATTGTGCTGCCAAGAAGCATCTGCTTAAATATTTTCAGGTGGAGGATCATCTCCGTATAGCAAACAGGAGTAATGACTTCTCGTGCACTTGTGACCCTTTACACTTGTGATATCCTGTGGTCATGGAGAGGGGCAGATATTAATACTGAGTGATACTTGTCAGTCATATTCCTGAGACTAGTCCTAGGACTAGTGGAGCATTCCAATGTATGTAATATTTAGAATTTCGAAGTATGTAATTCTCGATGTCTTCATCCTGGTTCAAATTACTCAGATTTAAGCAACACATTAATTTTACCTTTTTTTAAGTTCTCAAAATTTCGGGATTTTTTTCCCCTTGCATTTCTGCCTGCTTTAATTTAAAGTTATTTATGCCATTCCCTTGCAAAGCTGTGTATTTACATTGAAGTCGTCTAAGTATGGCTCCACGATCCCCAAATTCAAACCACTGAATAGAAGTGTTAGGAACTCAAAACCTTTCAAATTAGACAATGCTATGTATTATGTAATATTCCAAGCAGGGTCTAGGGCAGTGCCCCTTAGTCAAACATAAATATTTCTGCAACATATGACATAAGCATTCATATTAATACATATACATAAATACTCTAAGTATCCTTTCCTTGGGTCAGATAAAGTTTTGGTTACAAATTTCTTTTCTGTTTTCATTGTTTTTATTTGTTTATCTTATTTTTACATTTTGTAGTTGTGGATAAAGAATGATGGGCCTGTTTATAATAACAGAATGAGAGGAAATGTCAAGAAGTGCTGTAGTTCACCTTTTGCCTGCAGGTAGGAAGAAATTAGCAAAAATTAGTGTGGATAGATAGGTCTTAAGCTTTTTTGGAATAGTATGTAAGTTTCTTAGTGTTTAATAATCAACAGTCATAATAGCATGTGAGGGGAGGACTGACTTTCTATCTGTTGACATCAATTCTCATCCCCTCTTTCTTTCTAAAAGAGCCTAATTTTATCCAGTGTACCAAACTAAAAAAAAGTATTTGCTTCTCTGACTATCTTGCAGCTACAGGGGCCATGTGATCCTACAGTGTTCTGTGCAATATAAGCAGAGGGTTTATGTGGAAGCTTTTGGTTTCCTGACACAGATCCAGCCCCTTCCTACCCCCCCTTTCCTTCTTCTCCCTGTCTGGAATACAGATGTAATATCTGGAGGTGCAGCAGCCGTATTACAGCAAAGAGGTGTCAGCATAAAGACAAGGATAGTGGAAGTGAAAAACAGAAAAAGCCTATTCAGGCTTGGATTGCCCCCAGACTTCTTGTTGCAAGGGGCAAACTTATTATTTAAGGTTCTGTTTTTGAGTTTCTGTTATTTATAGCTAAAGACATTCCTAAATGCTATAGTCTATCACTATTTTTTTCCTCCTCCTATTTTTATATAAAATAAATTGACTTTACTTATGCACGCTTGTAGCATGATAATTATAGCTCTGTGGTATGTCCATATCCATTATCACTTACCCTACCAAGTAGAAGCACCTTTAATTTGTGTTGGTTTTCAAGGTTCTGTTAATCTACAAAGAAGTACTACACAGTGTTCCTCTTTTCAGTAGCATTCGTGTCATTCCTTATCTTAAGCATGTGTTTCCTAAGGAAAATTATGCCTTTTTTTCTAATATAAATCACTATCAGATAACTGTTGAAGTTGATGTTGATATAAAAAGTTTAGATATAAACTAAAAAGTTTAGAATGTTTTTTTCTTTTTTCTTTCTTTCTTTCTTTCTTTTTTTTTTTTTTTTCTGTCTTTTTGCCTTTTCTAGGGCTGCTTCCCATAGCATATGGAGGTTCCCAGGCTAGGGGTCGAATCGGAGCTGTGGACACCAGCCTACGCCAGAGCCACTGCAACACCAGATCTGAGCCATGTCTGCAGCCTACACCACAGCTCATGGCAACACTGGATCCTTAGCCCACTGATCGATGCCGGGGACCGAACCTGCAACCACATGGTTCCTAGTCAGTTTCGTTAACCACTGTGCCATGGTGGGAACTCCTAGAGTGATTTTGAAAAATAATTTTTCTCAGCAACTTCAGAATGTTTTAAAGATTTTGATTGGTAGATTCATAATATTTGTTTCCTTCATTTTTTCTTTTCTTAGGTACTATTTACAACAAAGCTTAATTAATAATTGGTCAGTTGAGTATTCAATTCAGGTCAATTCAGTCCATTATAATTCAGTCCATTTCATTTCACTATCTGCAGATTCTTTTCTGAAAATGTTCTGTTGTTGTCTTATAGTCTCTCTTCCTGCCTCCATGTCTTTGACATTTGAAATGTTTAAGGTTCCCTTCAGATGTCCTATTATGTGGTGTTTATTGAGTGTGATTCCTCATATCTCTGTGTCTATTGCCTCTCTCCTTAACTGTTCATTTCCTGTGAGCATATCTTTGGAGGTCATCATGACCTCTCTTTGGGTCCTATTTGATCTCAGGGCTGTAGAAGAATCTTCACAGATTGGTCTCTTGTTGCCTTAGATGTCATTCTGCTGTGGACTGAATCTATATGTCCCCCTAAAAATCCATATGCTGCAATCCCAAGTCCCAATGTGATATTTGGAGGTAGAGCCTGTGGCAGGTGATTGTATCATAAGAGTGGAGTCCTCATGAATGGAATTAGTGCCATTATAAAAAAACGAGCTCATCATGTGAGATTGTAGTGAGAAGCTAGCTGTCTGTGAACCAGGAAGAGGGTTCTTTCTTACCAGACACTGAATCTGTCAGTGCCTTGAGCTTGGATTTCCCAGAACTATGAAAAATAAATTTCTGTGGTTTATAAGCCACCCAGTCTGTGGTATTCTGTTCCAGCAGCCTGAACAGACTATCACAGTATCCATGGCATTCATTTCTATGTAAGTTTTTTCCTTTGTCTCTTGGTTTGAGGCTTTCATACTGTGGAGAGAGAAATACAAAGGACCTGTGTGTCCACCTGTGCAGTGATTCAGGCTTGAAACTCCAATCTTAAGACTCTTTCCACTCATGGGCTGAGACAAGCTGTTGCTTCCATGCCATACTCAGGTGCTGGTGGGCAATTCAGTCTTTCAAAGAAATTGAATTTGTTGTCAGTGTTTTAACCTCAGACTACTTCACTTGAAATGTGGACTTCCGATAATGTGCGAAAATAGAATGTGTACATGTATGCGTAACTGGGTCACCATGCTGTACTGTAGGAAAAAAAATCGTATTGGGGAAATAACTATTAAAAAATAATAATAACAACAACAACAACGATGAAAGAAATGTGGACTTCTGACAGCTCTGAAAATTGAAAACCTACACACTGGGTCCATGGTGCTACATGGCAACCATCTGCTGGAGAGGAGGAGATGCTCCCTTTCCATTTTGCAAAAATCTCTCTATTCTCTTTTGGCTCCAACAGCCAAAGGCTTCATTTGTCATTGATCATCATGTGTATGGGTGTGTTTTTCTTATGGTAGACTTGAGAAGAAAAGTAACCTGTTTCTTGCGACTCTGTCATTATCCGTAGTTGGAAATTAAAAGTAGGTAAAGACGACTGCATGTTTAGTAAGAAATAAGAAAGAATGATGATTAGTTGAAATAAAGAACGTCATGCAAATAATTTTAAGACACAATGTGTCTCTTTCAAAAGACTACAACTGGGCCAGTTAGCTCACTTTGATTATCATCCTGGCTTCTGTAGATACTTGAGTTTTTCTGCATTGGGCAAGGTGGACCCTAGCCACCTTGGGCAACTTAGAATCAATCTGAACCTAAATCTTAACATCTGCAAAATCAGAACTATAAAATTGTCTCATGTAGAATGAAAACCAACTGAGATTGAGGAGGAGAGCATTGCGTGGACCAGCAAGTGTTGTTAAAATGTTAGTATCACTTTATATGTAGGGCTAACACTTTCCCTTCTCTAGCTTTCTATTTTATATCACAGAATTTCTTTCTTAACACCTCTAAATGAATGTTTGACTTGTGTTTCATTTGAAAAATTATCTTTGCCTCAAAGTTATTTGAGAGCATGAATGAAGTAAATGAAATTTTATACACAGACCCCATTCACATTGTCATTCTCCCTGAGTATGGAAGCAAGACTTCAAAAACAGCTCTTTGTGGGTTGGGCTGGGAATTTGGGGTTAATAGATGCCAACTATTGCCTTTGGAATGGATAAGCAATGAGATCCTGCTCTATATCACTGGAACTATGTCTAGTCATTTTTTTTTTTTTGTCTTTTTTTGTCTTTGTTGTTGTTGTTGTTGTTATTGTTGCTATTTCTTGGGCCGCTCCCGCGGCATATGGAGGTTCCCAGGCTAGGGGTTGAATCGGAGCTGTAGCCACCCGCCTACGCCAGAGCCACAGCAACGCTGGATCCGAGCTGCGTCTGCAACCTACACCACAGCTCACGGCAACGCCGGATCGTTAACCCACTGAGCAAGGGCAGGGATCGAACCCGCAACCTCATGGTTCCTAGTCGGATTCGTTAACCACTGCACCACGACGGGAACTCCTGTCTAGTCATTTTTGATGGAGCATGATAATGTGAGAAAAAAGAATGTATGCATGTATGTGTGACTGGGTCACCTTGCTGTACAGTAGAAAATTGACAGAACACTGTAAACCAGGTATAATGGAAAAAATAAAAATCACTATTCAAAAGAGAAAACAAACAAACAAACAGTTCTTTAGTCACACTTTTGTGTAGTTCCCTCCGTCTGGATCCCCGTAGCTTATGTTGATATATGGAACATGGGCCAAGTGACAATGTGTAACTTCTGAGCCTAGGTCATTGGAAGTTCTGAAGCTTCTGCCTGTGTCTCTTGGAATGCTTGACGCTGTAGCAACCATGCAGGAAATCTGACTCCTGTGATCCTGCCATGCTGCGTGGAAGCCCAACCAGCCCTGTGGAAAGGCTCTGTGGAGAGAGAGATGCTTGCCCAGTCTCCACATGTTTTAACTATCCCCTATCAGGCACCAGACATATGGGGGAAGAAGTTTTATCTGACTGCAAGCCCCTGAGACACCCCAAGTGAGAATTTTCCTGAAAGGCTTAGTTAATCAATACATTATAGGAAATAATAATAAAAATTTAAGCCTCTAAGTTGTGGGGTAGTCTGTTAGATAATAATAGGTAACATGAACACTACATTAATCTACAAATTTAATGAGATCCAAATAAAGATACCAACAAGCTATTTGAAACTAGACAAGCTGATTCCAAAGTTCACATGGAAAAATCAGTTAGCAAAAATAACCAGGAAAATTTTGAAATAGATAAGACAAAACAATGAGTCAGGAGGGCAGAGTGGATATTGTTAGGCTTGTCAATATTAAAACCTATTTTAAAATGTAATAATTAAAATAGTTTGGCACTGGAAACTTCTGGACGGTAGGAACTCTAGATTAATGATGAGAGACAGAAATTCTAGAACACAGGTAGAATTTTGGATATAACAATGATACTTCAAATCAAGAGGGAAAAGGCAGTTATTTAATAAATGCTGTTTATAAACCTGCATGGTCATCTAGAAAAAGATGAAGTTATATCTATATTTTACATTGTATACTCAAATAAATTCCAAATCTATCACATTTAAATGTAAAGAAAATAAAAACTGTTACAACTCCAAAAGAATATATGAGAAATCTTCTTATATAATTGACTAGAAGGGTAAGAAGCCTTATGTTAAAATTCAACTACATAGAAAAAATCTGTTAGCAAATACCACTGCAGAGTAAGACAAACGGTAATAAACTAGGAAAAAATGTTTGTTAAACAGTTCACAATTAAAGGCTAAATTCCCTAATATAAGCATCTTCAAAATAATATATCAACAGTTAATTGAGGCAGTGATCAAAAGGTCAAAAAAAGAGAATGCACAGAAAAGGAAGTACAAATGGCTCTTAGACCCATGAAAATACGCTCCTCACAATGAGAAATGTAAATTAGATCTATCTTAAGAAACCATTTTTCCTTATCAGATTGGAAAAGATCCAAAAATTTAATAGTACCCTGTGTTTGCGAAAGTGTAAGAAAAATAGGCCCTTGGAATTTTAATAGGAATTTAAATGGGAACAACTTCTATGTCATGGGATACAGTTTGCAAATCTATAAAAATTGCAAGTGCATATGTCCTTTGACCAAGTAATTCTGCTTTTTCTTCCCCATGGATTTACTTCCCTGCCTGTGGAATAACACATCTTAAAGATTTATCTTAGCAAAAAATGGAAAATAACCTAATTGTTTATCAATAGGGGACTGCTTGAATAATGGCATACTCTGAGACAGTAAAAATTGGGAAAGTCTTGAATAGGGAACAGTATTCCTGATATTGTGTGTGTGTGTGCATATGTGTGTGTAAAATGCAAGGTGTGGAGCATTATGTATACAGAACTTGTATGAGAGAAGGAAAACTATGTATACACACATGCCTTTGCATGTATATGAATAAATTTTTCTCTAGACAGACACAGGAAGCTGATGTCACTGAGTGCCTTTGGGCAGAGGAATGAGTGCCTGGAGGTCAGAGCTGGGAGAACAACATCACTTTTGTACCTTTTGAATGAAAATATTTTATAAAATTAAAAGTATGTATCTTTCAGATCCAAGTTATATAGATGCGAAGAACAGACAAAGCAAATTGTTTTGATAGAGGTCAGAATAGTTTTACCTCTGTGGGGGGATATTTCCTGGGAAGGGGACAATGGGCAGCCCTCATCATGGAGAGCAGAGATGTCCTCTACCTTGAGTTGGATGGTGGTTATTATAGTGGAAAAATTCATCTGCCCCACATTTAATATTTGTGCACTCTGCAGTATGTATATTATACCTCAATACATTTTTAAAAGTGTATAATTTAAATAATGGGAAAGGAAATGGGCATATACAACCAAACAGTAATATTCTGTGGCTTCCTTGTTCATCATAGTCTCAGTTCAAGTTGCAACTATTTCCACTCACTTGACTTTAATGTTTTTTAAAGAGTTTTCATGTGAGAATGTATATGGATGCATATGAGCATCAGTGCAGAGGGTGGTTGTGGCCAATCTGAAGTGTTCTTTCTTATTTCTTATTGGATCCACTCTCACCCGCACGCACACAGTAAAATCAATCTATTGACACTGGGAAGGAAAGTGCAGCATTTATTATAAAGCTCTAATACAACAAGGAGAACAGGTGACCAGTGCTCTAAAACCCCACACTCTTTGAAGAGTTTCTTTCAGCAAAGCATTTTTAAAAGGCCAGATGGGGGAAGAGGGTCACAGGAATGTGGTCAGCTCATGCACAATTCTCTGATTGGTTGATGGTCTGGTGACAGGGCAATATTACAGTGAAACCAGCAGCACTCATGGCTTAACCCATCCTAAACCCAGATTGGGACTGAACTCACAGCTTTTAAATTAGAATCACTCACCAGGTGTCTGGACTTACTGAGGTTCAGGTTCTTTATTCCTCCTCACAGAAGGAATTCAGCAAGAGACAAAGTGATAGGCAAAAAATAGATTTATTAAGGTAGGACAGTTGTGAGAGATGCAAGCAGGCAGGCAGGCAGGCAGGCAGGCAAGGAGACTCTGCCCTGAGGATTAGGTGGGCTATAGTTTTATCATCCAAGGGGAGTGGGGGTGGGAAAAGACCACCTCTTTCTCTTCCTTTGAGTAGTAACTGCTCTTTGGTATCTGGTAAGAGAGTATTTGATCCTATAAGTTCAAACTAGGAATGTCGTGGTGCCTATTCAAATCAGCAGAAAGGTGGTCCTTAAACTCCTGCCCTTTGTCTGAACCTGAATGCAGGCCTCATCCCATCCCCCACCCAAAGATCTGAGGCATATCTCGTGCCTCCTCTAGTCAAACAAGCCTGCCTTGTTCTGATGGCTTTCTTGAGCAATTATTAAGTTATGGTGGTCTTTCAAAGTCCCCTAGATTTCCCTTTCTGTCTGTGGCCCCTTATTGGGACTTCTACAATTACCTGTGCCTACTCCATTCCTATCAACAGGGGTTAACATCATCAATCTGTAGACCTGAGGGCTAGGTACTTGTAGTTATCAAGTAGTTAATTTCTTCCACTTGGTGGGGCATTTTCACATCTGTAAAGCCACTGAGGAAATGTGCATCTGACATTATTTTCTAGGTACAAAGAGAGGAGCTACAACAAAGGATATGGAGGAAGGGTCTGCCCTGGGAAGATCCCATAGGGTCCTGTTCCATTGCATTATTACAAATAACCCTTCGTTGGAGGGTGTGTTTGTGGCTCAGTGGCTAACGAATCCAACTAGGAACCATGAGGTTGTGGGTTTGATCCCTGGCCTTGCTTAGTGGGTTAAGGATCTGGTGTTGCCATGAGCTGTGGTGTAGGTTGCAGACACGGCTCAGATCCCGCATTGCTGTGGCTCTGGCGAAGGCCGGCAGTTATAGCTCCCATTCAACCCCTAGCCTGGGAACTTCCGTATGCCACAGGTGTGGCCCTAGAAAAGGCAAAAAGACAAAAAGACAAAAAACAAAACACAAAAAAACCCTTCATTGACCTCACTTCAGTAGCCAATTATTCCCTTTTTTTTTTTTTCCCAGTCATGCTGTGTGTTGGCATGTGACTCACAACTAAGTATATATTCAGATGTGAATAGGCCGGGTCACATTGTTTTAAAGAATTTGATATTGGACTTTGCTTCCATATAGAATGAATTTCTCAACATTAACTCACTGCGGCTTTGAGTAGTTTATAGTGAGTCAGCAAGAGTTTAAATGGGAGAGTGTGAACCGATGACATGTTCCTGTTGAAAGGCAGCTCTGACACGGACCAGATCTCTGCCTGCTTCAGCCCTGAAATCTCTATCTTTGCTTGTCGTGTAGCAAAGACTTTTTCTTGCCTGAATGTTTTCCTCCCAACGGTGGTGAGGCGTGACAAGGCACCGTGTTGGGAACAATGTTGGGTGCTAATGGGATAGTGGCAGGCACCAGTGACAGAAAGATGAAGTGGTGCTGAGTCACTGTGATTAGGTGATTCTCTATGAAAAGGATGTGGAGTGCTTGACTTTGATTTCTTTTCTTTCTCAGAAGTGAGCCTGGAGGCATTGTCATGCCATCGCCTTTCATCTACTGAAACTCACATTTCAGGTACTTCTCCCTCTTACACAATAAAACAGCAAAGACATGGGGTGGGGGGGGGGGAATCAAGTTGGCCTTGCAGCCTGGAAGCCTCTGGACTAGATTTGCCTGGGCACCTTAGGGAGTTGGTATTGACGCCCAGACATGGAAACACAGAGTTTTAGATTACTGAGCGAAAGAGAAAGAGAGAGAGGGAGAGAGAGTGGTGTATCTGTGTGGGCTTGTGTGTTCTTTTTAAAAAAATTTATTTAAGTATAGTTGATTTGCAGTGTTAATTTATGCTCTATAGCAAAGTGTGTCACTTATACATATATTTTTTTTCCACTATGGTTTTTCACTATATTGAATATAGTTCCCTGTGTATGCAGTAGGACCTTGTTTATCTATCCTATATATAATAGTTGGCCTCTGCTAATCCCGAACTATTTGTGTGTTGTTAACCTCTACTAGATGGTTATGAAGCTTACTCAAGGTTGAACACTGTAGAGGTATTTCAAGTTGCTTTAGAGAGAAAATTACCAAAAAAACCCCACAAAAACCTTTTTTAAAAAAATGATTTTTGTATTTTCCATTATAGTTGGTTTAGAGTTTTCTGTCAATTTTCTACTATACAGCCAAGTGACCCAGTCATACATACATATATACATTCTTTTTCTTACATTATCCTCTATCATGCTCCATCGCAAGTGACTAGATGTAGTTCCCAGTGCTATACAGCAGGATCTCATTGCTTATCCACTCCAAAGGCAATAGTGTGCATCTGTTAATCACAGATTCCCAGTCCATCCCACTCCCCCCCTCTCCCTTTTGGCAACCACAAGTCTGTTCTCCAAGTCCATGGGTTTATTTTCTGTGGAAAGGTTTATTTGTGCCATATATTAGATTCTAGATATAAGTGATATCATATGATATTTGTCTTTCTCTTTCTGACTTACTTTACTTAGTATGAGAATCTCTAGTTCCATCCATGTTGTTGCAAATGGCATTATTTTGTTCTTTTTTATGGCTGAGTAGTTTTCCACTGTGTATATACACCACATCTTAATCCATTCATCCATGATGGACATTTAGGTTGTTTCTGTGTCTGGGCTATTGTGAATAGTGCTTCAGTGAACATACAGGTGCATGTATCTTGTTCAAGGAAAGTTTTGTCCGGGTATAAGCCCAAGCCTGGGATTGCTGGGTCACATGGTAGTTCTATATTTAGTTTTCTGAGGTACCTCTTCTGTTTTCCATAGTGGTTGTACCCATTTACATTCCCACCACCAGTGCAGGAGAGTTCCCTTTTCTCCACACCCTCTCCAGCATTTGATATTTGTGGACTTATTAATGATGGCCATTCTAACAGGTGTGAGGTGGTACCTCATAGTAGTTTTGATTTGCATTTCTCTAATAATCAGTGATGTTGAACATTTACAAAAAATAATCTTTAGGAGGCACACAACCTTTGGAACACCAATAAAGAGAGCTCCAGTATAGGTGTGGTGAAGACTCTTTCATGATGACATCAAGGTCCACCCAGCCAGCTTGGTTATTTGTGGTAGAAGTGAGATGACAATGAGCTGGAAGAGCCAGTGGAGACTGTCTTTCTGGGGTGGTATTATTTTTTTATTTTATTTTATTTTATTTGGCTTTTTGGCATTTCTTGGGCCACTCCCGCGGCATATGGAGGTTCCCAGGCTAGGGGTCGAATCAGAGCTGTAGCCACCAGCCTATGCCAGAGCCACAGCAACGCAGGATCCGAGCCGCATCTGCAACCTACACCACAGCTCACGGCAATGCCGGATCGTTAACCCACTGAGCAAGGGCAGGGATCGAACCCGCAACCTCATGGTTCCTAGTCGGATTCGTTAACCACTGCGCCACGACTGCAGGATGCCAAAGGACATCAGGAGTGATCAGCATCCTCTCAGGATAAAAGAGGAACTCCTGGGAGTCCAATGAGTGGAAGGAACCCCATGCCTCAGTAAAACACATTTTGATTACCCTTGTGTTTGTCACCCTTGTCCTTGGTGGCTTCTCTTGCATTGGACAGTAGTTATCTACCTGTGCCATTGGATTGGGAGCTCCTTGACTGAAGGGTCCATGGTGAATTCACCTCTGTAGCCCTAGTGTTTATAGTAAATATTTTGTTGAATTAGTGAATACATCCATCTATCCTCTAATTTTCATCAAAACTCTGAGATGTGCTGAAAAATAGTGTCTCTACTTGTGTTTTGGAACCTTCTGCAGGGCCTTTGCTTCTCACTCCCATGATCATACACAGAGTAAGCACCACGTAAGTGTTAACCACGCCTGCCACAATCACTACTATTTCTTTCAATCTATGCATATAAAAATTTAACTGACTTTGGTATTTTTATCTGATCACTTTCCCCTGGTTTCTTCCTTTTCTTGTAAGCATGTATAGGTGGCTTTCACATAACAGTTTGAAGTTTTTATTCTATGATCCCCCTCTATTTTCTATGCAAATGTTTATTATGTTTCTCATTTTTCCTGCTGCTTCTGCACATTTTTCTAATGACTGAGATCTGAAAGCAGACCTTGGGAGCTGATTTCATATCTACAACTCTGGTTAGACACAGTCTCAGAGAATTTGCACACAGTTTATAGTTGCTTTTTATTTTTAAAAAAACCTTCCCTTGACCTCACTTCAGTGTCCAGTTGCCATTTCATTTTCCACAACATGTCTAGAGTGAGGAATTTATATTTTCTCTCCTCCTCCACACAGATAAATAATAGTATATTATTATTATATTTATATAATATAAATTATATTTATATCTCCACTTATTGGAACACACTGAATTCTCTGAAGCCCCAGTGCATTTCTTCTGACCTTGATCCATTGAGCTGTTTTCATACCTCTCTTTCATGCTTACTTAAATGGTTTAACATTGTTTAAAAAAAAGAGAAGGAAACAAAATCAAACCCCTAAACCCAAAGGCTTCCCTCCTTGATAGTCACCCCATCCTGACATCCTTAACCCTGAGCCCATGTGCCTTTTTTGACTTGTATGGTGATCTGTCGTGTTCACACTTGCTGGTAGCATCCTTTGGTGTTCCGAGGTGAACCCGCAACTCTCCTCCCTCCGTAGGACCCCCTGTGAGTGGTCCGCTCCCAGCTCTGCATCTTGACCCATCTCTATACACCCTTAACTCCATGTAGCCCCTTGATTTTCTAAATCTATTTTAAATCTACACCTTCAAGGAGAAACTTACTTCCTTAAAATTTCCCTACTCTGAGGGCTCCCTCAGGGTTTGTGTGAATAGCATTTTCTATGTATAATACTACTTTATCCACACATGTATAGTTTCAGATAAATATTTCATAAGCTTTTGTGTTTTTGTGAATGCATATCGCTCCCTGAAACCTTCTTTTATATTTGCGTTTTTTCTTAAATGCATATTATGGTCTCCATATACAGTGGACACTAGGTAAATGTTGGTTAAAGTGGATAATAATTAAAAATGTAATATTTACTCCTGTCAGCTGAGTAAATATTTAACCTCGTATGACTGTGTGACAGTTTGTGCAGACCACTATCGCTTCCTGTTTGCAGGGAATTTTTGTCTGTTGCTAACTTATTGCTTCTCTTGTCTTCTTTGCCTACGTAGCTCAGATGTAGAATATGGGGCTTATGCATTAGACCAGAATGTTGTTCTTAAGGGTTTTATTACCCAGATCATATGTCAACCTATCATAAAGACCAAGTACTCAGCAGCTGGATTAAAGTGGTGGTGAGCTTTATCTGGGAGAGACAGAACCCGTAGGCGCCTCTAGTGCCAGATTGTTGGGGTTGAAGTTCAGGTTGAAGTTCTAGCTGTGTGGTTTAGGCCAAGTTACTTAATTTCTCTGCACGCCAATTTTCTCTGCTGTAAAACAGGATGATGATAATTATGTTCATGCCATAGGGTAGTTATAAGTAGTAAATGACTAAATATATGTAACAGAGTAAGAACTATGTATATACCAGCTACCCTTGCCACAACTAGTTTTTAAGTTTGCCTTGAGTCTTTATATGTGTATGTGGATTCAGATGCTATACATAAAGATTCAAGAAAATGAGTGGTTAGGTTTATTCACTCTTGAGAAGTAAATTCTGTAAGTTCAGGATAACACACACCCAAGTTTTGATGCCAAGGCAGCGCCGACTCTGGAAGAAGCTGAGAAGAGTGAAAACTAGTTCCTGTTCTAACAAGTGCCCTGCACTCTTCAAAACAAGATCAAAGAAGGTGGAGGGACTAGTCCAGATTCAAGAGACTAGAGAGGCATGACATCTGAATGCAGTTCATGATCTATGTTGGTTCCTGGATGCTATGAAGGACATTATTGGGGAAACTGGAAGAATTTGAATGCAGGTGAATGATAGATAGTGATTATAGTGTCAATGTCAGATTTCTAATTTTGATCATTGTAGTATGATTATTAAGAGAATGCTCTTATTCTTGTTATGTCTCTCTGTGTGTAAGTGTATGTACACATGAGAGAGAAAAGAGAGGTAGATGAGGAGAGAGATTGGGAACGTGAACATGGCAAAGTGTTAACATTTGACGAGTCTGGGTTATGTGGGCTTTGTATCCCATTTTTGCAACTTTTCAATAAATTTGAAATTATTTCAAAGTTAAAAGTGAAAAAAGTTAGTCCTATAATTTGGAGACCCAGTTTTATGGTTTGAAAAATGAATGAATTTTACTTTGTGGTCTTTAGGAATGATGGTAATGTTTTCTGAGGTGCAAATTGTGAAATTTTGTTGGGAAAATCTCTTTAAATGTTTTAAACGTTTTAAAATTCCTCCAAAGATGACATTAAGGCACATTAACATATATACCTCTTTTGAAAAGAATACATTTTTATATATTTTAGAAGAAATAAAAATTTAATGAACTATATTAATTGGGTAATAGAAGCTGAATTGTCATTTATTGATTTTAAAAATCAGTAGTATATTGATCCACTTGTATTGTTTGAAGAATTCAGTTTTTTTCCCCACAAATTTCTTTGCCAATATCGAGAGTAATAGAATTGAGTTATCATTGTTGTTTTACTGAAGTATAGTTGATTTACACAGGTTATCATTGTTGAATTTTCTAATTCATCCAAAGTTCTCAATACAAAAAAGGAAATGTCCTTAAAAGTACATACATTCTTAATATAAATACATCCCAAAGTGAAAGGATGAAGTAGTATTTTTTTTAGTTCTGGAATATTCACATTCATAGAATAAAAATCTCTAAGTATATTTTATCGTCTTTTATACATAGTTTCATTTTCTGTGTCATATTCAGCTTTTTTTTTTTTTTTTTAAGGACCGCACTGCAGCATATGGAAGTCCCCAGGTTAGGGGTTGAATTGGAGCTGTAGCTACCAGCCTATGCCACAGCCACAGCAACGTGAGATCCAAGCCGTGTTTGCGACCTACACAACTCATGGCAATGCTGGATCCTTAATCCATGGAGCGAGGCCTGGGATTGGACCTGTGTCCTCATGGAACTAGTTGGGTTTGTTACCACTGAGCCACAGCAGGAACTCCTCACACTCAGCTATTAAGTTCTCTTCAAGATAAGCTTTTATGATACAAAGTTAATATTAAAATCATATTACTAATAGCAGGGATATTAAAGACATGACAGGTTGGCTACCAGTTTAAAATACAATGTGTTCTCATGCAGCACATAAAATTATCATGCATCTAGCATCTCACCCAGACACTGAAAAATGATGAATCCACAGAACCCTGACACTGGAAAGGAAGCGTAAGCAGCAGCCAGAACCTGAGAGGAGACATCATTAAGTGAAGATCTCATGGAGCTCAGCTGAAAATCCCTGTCGGGAGCAGTCACAGCTTTGCCCCCTGGCAGGGAAGATCTTACTGGTGACTGAGAGAAGCCTCTGCCTACTCCCTGGTTCAAGAATTCAAGACGGTTGCCAGCTAGAGCACAGGACAGGTATTCTCCTCCTCTGAAGGTTAAAAATAAAAGGGTAAACAATACAATGGGGGGAAAAAGGAAGAAAGAAGAATGAAAGACAGGAAGAAGAAAATGGTAGTAACATTAGTGCCATTCAAAGCAAAAATAATTTGTCAGAAAAATGAGGGTCATTTCATATTGATAAAGATATAATCTCCAATGAGGATGTAAAATTCATGAGCCTTTATAAAGAAAGATAGGCTTAAAATAGAAAAGGAAAGAAGTGTCTGGAAAATCAAGGAGAAACTGACAGAAATATGATTGTTATAAGAGGCATTAACATGTCTTTCTCAAGATTTGATGGAGACTGAAAAATAGATTCAATCAGTAGGTGGATATTGAACTTTTTATCTTATAAGCAGGGGCTACCCTATTTCATGCATCCATGGACCATTTGCAGCAGCTGGTTATATAGTATGAGGCAAAGGAAATTTATAATAAAAATGAGAAAATGTAGAAGCCACACTGATAGGATCATAGGTAACACATACTAAGAAAAGTTCAAACAGACAAAACTCTTCAATCTTTGTAAAATAATTTACAAAGTAAAGTCAGAATATTTGTGTTTTTAAACTTAAAATTCCATTTGTAACCTATAGGAGGATATATTAATTGCAAATCTGTTTGTTACAACAAAATTCTGTAAAAACCCAAATGTTTGTCAATAGGGAATTCAGACACCCAGCTGGAGAATTATACAGCTCAAAATGAAGAATGTCTCTGTATACTTCAATCTTCATTTGCTTGGCAGGATGCATTATTACCTTGAAAAAAGCAAGGTAGAGAGAAATATATAATATGCTACCATTTATCCAAAAAAGATTGAGAGACTATGAATATATATTTGCTTATATTTAATTCATAGCAACAATACAAGAACATAATTTTTAGAGAAAAAATATGAAAAATTGGTTACCTGTCTTTGGAACACAGTGGAGGAAACACTAACAAAATCTACACTTTTTGGCAGTGGGGGGCCATATCCAAGGCATGCAGAGGTTCTCGGGCCAGGGATCAAACCTACACCACAGCACTTATCTCATCCACGGAAGCTATAGTACTGGATCCTTAACCTGCCAAGCCACCAGGGAACTCCCTACACTTTCTGATTATACCTCATTTTGAGAATTTGACTTTGAAACCATGTAAAGGTCTTACATGATTATGAAGTCAAATTAAATTTAGTAATTCCTAAAATCAGAAAAGCAAAATCAAGATTACTGTATTGAGTTGGTAGCTTAACTACACTGAGAGGAGTTATTTCAAGTGACTTTATTTATTTATTTTTTTGTCTTTTGCCTTTTTAGGGCCACACCTGGGGCATGTGGAGGTTCCCAGGCTAGGGGTCGAATCAGCTACAACTGCGGACCTGTGCCACAGCCACAGCAACACGGGATCCAAGCCTCATCTGCGACCTACATCACAGCTCACGGCAACACCAAATCCTTAACCCACTGAGTGAGGCCAGGGATTGAACCCCCCTCCTCATGGATCCTAGTCAGGTTCCTTAACCACTGAGCCATGACAAGAAGACTCCTCAAGTGACTTTAAAAACCCAGTAATTTAACATATAAATATAGTAGAGTATACTCTAAGAACAAAATGAATTTCAAATACACTTTAACCTATTTTCAATTATCATACGGTTTGTAATAATGTTACTACTGCTGTTCTGAAACTGTGGTATATAATACAGGATATGGCAAATAAGTAATTATGTTTATATTAAGAATCAAGGAGAAAAAGATATAAAATCAAAGTAAGAGTCCCCGTTGTGGCTCAATGGGTTAAGAACTTGACACAGTGTCCATAAGGATGCCAGTTAGATCCCTGGCCTTGCTCAGTGTGTTAAGGATCTGGTGTCACTGCAAACTGCAGTGAAAGTTGCAGATGTGACTGGGATCTGGCATTGGCATGGCTGTGGTGTAGGCCTGCAGCTGCAGGTTTGATTCATCCCCTACCAAGAACTTCTATATGCCACAGGTGTGGCTGTAAAAAGAAAAAGAGAAAAAAAAATCAAAAAAGAACAAACCCTATAATCCTAAACTTGAATTAAAAACATCAGCAAGAGCTCAGAATGTATTCATCTTTAAAAAAAAAGAAGAACCAAAAAAAAACCTTATATCCTAGCTCTGCCCACCAACAAGGCCTAGAAATAATGACCTGCTCAGTAGCAGTGAGCACCCATAGAACCTGGACTATGGTTTCTAATACTATTTCCCACTATAAGGAACCTGGATTCCTGAAGAAGTAGCTAATTTCAAGACTAGAGTGGGAAAAATGCAGGAAGACCCTGGATCATATTGTCCTATAATAAAGCAAGAACTTTTCAATGACCACCAAAATAAGTGAAAAAAAGGACTCAGAAGCCAGTCTGAATGGGTTTTCATTGGCCACAAATGGGAACTTTTTTTTTTTTTTTTTTTTTTTTTGTCTTTTGTTGTTGTTGTTATTGTTGTTGTTGTTGCTATTTCTTGGGCCGCTCCCTCGGCATTATTGTTGTTGTTGCTATTTCTTGGGCTGCTCCCGCGGCATATGGAGGTTCCCAGGCTAGGGGTCGAATCAGAGCTGTAGCCACCGGCCTACGCCAGAGCCACAGCAACGCGGGATCCGAGCCATGTCTGCAACCTACACCACAGCTCACGGCAACGCCAGATCGTCAACCCGCTGAGCAAGGGCAGGGACCGAACCCGCAACCTCATGGTTCCTAGTCGGATTCGTTAACCACTGCGCCACGACGGGAACTCCCTTTTTTTTTTTTTTTGACAAATGGGAACTTTTGAGCTATGGATTGAAACACAGAATATATGTTTAAATCTGTGAGTTCATAAAAAACAAAGAGCTCCTGGTCACCTATAGAGGATTCTGAGAATTGATAAATAATATTGACCCTACCTTTCTTTTACTAAGTGTACCACAGGTTGACTGAAGAGTGGACAAGAAGCAGTTTCTGTGTTATAGAGGTATTCCTGCTAATAAATAAGGAATGAAAGTTAGAATGTTTGCATGCTCTAATGAAATATGGACTTGGGAAAAAGTTTTTAACATAACACAAAGACGACTGGGCATTATGTATGTGTGAATGAAAAGTTCTGTCCTTATCACTGATGGTGTCTTTTTTTTTTTTTTTTCAGCTGTGCCTGCAGCAAGCAGAAGTTTCCAGGCCAGAGATCAAACCTGCACCACAGCAGTGACCTGAGCCGCAGCGGTGGCAATGCCAGATCCTTAACCCACTGTGCCGCTAGGGAACTATGACCAATGGTGTCTTCTTGCTAAAATATCCAACCTGTTAGGTGATCAAGTCTGTATTCAATGACCCATCAGAGAAGGAGAGCATAGGAAATGCAGGGGGTAGCAAACAGATTAAAAGACACTTCGTGGATGCAATCAACAAAATACAGAATGTTGGAAATCCTGCAGGACAAAGCCACCCAATGTTTTCACCATCTCAATGGCAAAGAGGGAAAAGAAAGTGTAGCAGACGCTGTCAGTGCCCACCTGTCTTTTATGCCTTTTGCTGTGCTCAGCCTGACTTCCAGTTGTCACAAGCTCATCTCTGTGCCAAAGAGCTTTTTTCCCTGAACTGTGGAAGGCTGCTCTGCCCACTTTTGGAAGGTCGGGAGTACCAGGAAATGAATGCTCCGGAAGCAGCCCTTAATCAATGACTAAAGTGGATGAATTAATACTAGCTTTTTTAAATCTCAGGAGGATAATTCTGAGGGTGTTTGTGTGTGTTTATACCTGTTCTAAGAATTAGTCATGCTCCGGTAAATGGTTAAATAGCATTGTTGGTTTATGCTTCATACCCTTTGTTGCTTGCCTTTTCTTCCTCCCCTCTGTTATTTTCTCTTTCCCTTGTGGTGTGCCCTGAACTTCTGAAATAAACCGTATGTATTTGACTCCTTGTCTTAGGATCTCTTTTTGCAGGAACTCAAACTATAGCAGAGGAAGACCTATAGATTAAAAGAGACTTAAGAGCTGGGAAATTTGAACACTATTTGATGATATTGAAGAGTTATTATTTTTTTTAGGTGGAATAATGCTGTTATCTTGAGTTTTAAAATCAAGAGTAGGGAGTTCCCGTCGTGGTGCAGTGATTAACGAATCCGACTAGGAACCATGAGGTTGTGGGTTCAGTCTCTGCCCTTGCTCAGTGGGTTGACGATCCGGCGTTGCCATGGGCTGTGGTATAGGTTGCAGACACGGCTCGGATCCTGCGTTGCTGTGGCTCTGGCGTAGGCCAGTGGCTACAGCTCCGATTCGACCCCTAGCCTGAGAACCTCCATATGCCACGGGAGCGGCCCAAGGAAATAGCAAAAAGACAAAAAAAAAAAAAAAAATCAAGAGTAAATAACAAATATTTCTAGATAAAATGTTGTGATATATGGCTTTTGATTTCACATAACATAGAAGGGAGTTGTGGTTTGGAGACATGGTACAAGAGTGGCGATGAGTTGATAATTATTAAAACTGGGTGATGGGTATGTGGGGGCTCCTTATACTATTCTGTGTACTTTCTGTGTATGTTGGAAGAGTTCCCTAATTAAATACCAAAAAATAAAAAAAAAAAATCTGAAAGCTCCCTGGGGGTTGTTTATAATTGTGCTTAGTGTTTGATACTGCCTTGTAGGGAGTAAGCCAAGAGACACTCAAAATATTGTTGTATGGACACGTTGTGTCTTACATTGGAGATACCAAAGCAAATACTGTTGATGTTAATACGTTTAACCGATATACCTGCAATCTTACTTAGATCAAGGGAAAAAAATCATTTCATCAGTTAGCATGATGTCAGGTCTGAAGAATTTCTTACTAGCTCTTCTACTAATTGAAGCATTTCTTCATCTTGTGATGATTTATCATCTGTGGCTTGAAATTATTTTTGAATTGTGAATGTTTTCATTATAATGCTTATATGTATATCCTTTTCATTTTCTTTATTTTCCAAAAATATTGGAATTTCTGGGGTATTTTGATGATTCAGTGGGATAGGCTATGGGACAGAATACTTGAAAGTAGGACTCAAAAAAGTCTAAGATTGTGAGTGCTGAATCCTAAGGGCCATGTATTTCTGAAATTTGCAAGATGACCACTTTTGTTGGTGATAAAACTAAAACCGTATTGGGAAAATCTTTTAAAGAAAAGAACAGAGTGTTAAGTGGAGAGGTAGGGTATATCTGAAGCCTGTAGTAGACACTTGCAAGCAATTCCTACAGAAATATTCCATATTAAAAATATAGATATGTATTTAAATCCCTGAAAAATTGTATAACTTCCCAGAAATACATAGTATGGCTGAGATTTGCTTTTTTGTAGGATTCTCTAGTGATATGATGGTCCTTATTTTTAAGCTATCAAGTAGAAAAATAGTAATTCAATTTGCTGTAATATCAAATATAAATATCATAATAAGGTATGATTTTGATTCTAAGAAGACTCATTAGAAGACTCTGAGATGTGCAATGGAATATTTTTGGAAAGCCCTTCAAATAGGTAAAGTTTAAACTGGAAAGAATAAAAAGTTAAACATTTTGTATATAAAAAGTCAAACTAATATTTCCTCATCTGGTTAAAAGGCTGGTACCAGGTAACTAAATAGCTTCATATAGTAAATAATTAATTTTTTGTTGAATTTATTCCTAGTTCTATTTGCTGTGCTTACTTTCGTTTTCCACTTACATGTGACTTATGTTGTCAAGCTCTATCTTATAAAACCTTCTAAATGGCTTTTCATTCTTTATAGAAAAGTGTGGGAGTAACTAATTAACCTACTGGTTAAATTTAAAAACTATAGCCAACTAAAGATTGACACAATGATATACACATGCATTGTTATCCTCACATTAACAATCATAGAATTTCTTTTCTTTTCTCTCTTTCTTTCTTTCTTTCTTTTTTTTTTTTTTTTTTTTTGTCTTTTTTAGGGCTACACCCATGACATATGGAGGTTCCCAGGCTAGGGGTCTAATTGGAGCTACAGCTGCCGGCCTACGCCAGAGCCACAGCAACGCCCAATCTGAGCCACATCTTCGACCTATACCATAGCTCACGGCAACGCCAGATCCTTAACCCATGGAGCAAGGCCAAGGATAGAACGTGCAACCTCATGGTTCCTAGTCGGATTCGTTTCCTCTGAACCACGACGGGAACTCCAGAATGTACTTTCTAAGACATGTCAGAGAATCAATTTCTCATCCACATCAACAGCTAAATTCACTCAAATTCACCACTTAGATTTGGCTGTTTAGCTTATATGATTAAAGCTTAGTAAGTTTTCTATTTCTTGGAATCCATCAATGAATGATGGATTTAAAATTTTTGTGAACAAAGGGTCAGAAACTTATTATAGGCTTTAAATAAGTAATTTAATTTCTCTAACATGTTAAGGAACATTTTGATTCCTCCAAGAGACTGTGAATTGGCTAAACGTAATAATAATAATAATTAATAAGAATGACTATAAACGTCCTTTCAATTCAGTATATTAAAAATCAGCTAAGACAGTAGTTAATTCTAACTTCATTAAATTGTAATTCCTATGAATGCCCATCTTTCCTTCACAATAAAATTTTTATCGCAGAATTTCAACTTGATCTTGATGCAGAACTGTACTGAGTTCCCTTGCTCCATTTCCTTCAGTCTTTCTGCTCAGTGGCTTCCTGAACCTTCCCTGGCGTTTTCATTTGAGTCCATGCAGTGGGCTTCGAAGGCACAGAAGTGCTCCCAAGCATCCTCTGTCCACCATCCTCTGTCCACTTCTCCTGCCTTATAAACTTGTCCTTAAATTCCATGCACTCTTGGACCCACTAACATAAATGCTAAGGAAGCAAGTGCTTGTTTACCTTGAGAGGAGGGGCTGGGAGAGGCCAAGACCCTCCTGGTGTAGTGTTGGAGCCTTGCATGTACCTGGCCCCAGCCTGGAGCTCTGCAAACCTGTCAACCCCAGAGGCAGAAATATCTATTTTATACATCAGGAAATTGAGGCCCAGAGGAGGCACTGAGCTACTTAGCTGTGGGCTATCATCCTGTCTGATCCAGAGTCTTTTATCTACACCACTACTTCCTATATAAACCAGTACTACTCACAGTGACTCGGCAGAAAGCGGAGACTTGTGGGAATGAGACACCGACCACTGTGTGCTGATCTGCCCTAAGCCCAAGGGAAATAAAGCATTATAGGGACCTCGGGGTGGAAGTCAAGGAGTTACCACAAAAAATGTGGTGGCGGGGATGGTGGAGAGGGAGGGAGAGGGGTACTGAAAAAAGCAGGGCAAATAAAAATCTTCAGACTTCACATTTCCCTTTACAACCAGACCAAGTTAGGGCTTGTTTTATAGTAGAAATTAAGCAGCCAGACCAGCCTGTAGAGCAAAGACATCTTTGTTGACAATGTAAGTTCAACTCTGATGGAATAGTCATTTTCTAAATGGAGGGTCTTTTCTTTCATGTGCTCTGTAGAAGGAGTGTGCATGTGTGCATGCATGAGAATTATTTGCCACAGGTTTCCCCAGTTGGTTTTATTTTTCCTCTTTATGGTGTTTAATGTCTCTTTTTTGCTTTACTCTATCCAAAGATAACAGCCAAGCAAATGCCCTCTTTTATCCTGAGTTAAACATTTCAGATGGGAAGTTGACTCTTGTTAGGTAAGAGAGTATCATATCTGGTTGGAGGAACACGGGTGACACATCAGTAATTCTAGATGGCGAGGCAGTCTCTCTCGTACCCTCCACTCCCACAGGGTATGATGCTCTGAGGGTCAAAAGAGAGGAGGCAGGTGATGGATCTGCAAAGTTTTTACTGATTTTTCTCCATTTATCCTTTCTTTGAGTGCCGGTTCAGCAGGACCTAGCCTAGGATCAATTGTTTGTGAGAATTGAAAACAAGCTAAAACGATCTCAAGTAAAGGGGGGATTGACTGGAAGGATGTGAGGAAATGTCCTGAACTTCATTTGCAGGGATTATGTCTGGACTTCCTGGGAACTCTCCCTCACTTGCATTGTCTCCTGATGCTGTTCTCTGCTTTTTCCCAGGCCTGTTGCAATAATGCTCACCTGGTGACTTCAGTGCTATAATAGCTACACAACCACAACCACTCAGGCTTTTTTTTTTTTTTTTTTTTTTAATTGGTGTTTTTTTAGCCAAGGTGTTGCAAGTTGTTTCAAGGGCTTCTATAAAATGCTTGCAATAAAAGTCTTCTTAATTCACATTCATCTTAAAAAAATGTAATGAATCTATGTTATATATAACTTGTTTCCTGCAAGAGCAGAACAGAGGCTGTCATATCACAGCTGGATAATCAAGCAGATAAGTGATGGGGTTTCCAGAATTCCAAAGTGGTTGGGAGTCATTGTTGGGGTGGTCAAAGAATCTGTTCCCCCACAAGATATGTGGCTTCTAGCCAACATACCTCATAAGTCCTTCCACTCTCTTCCCTCCTTTCTCTCCTGACACCTTCTTAATAATGTCTCAGTTTAACCCAGGGGAATGTGGTATTTCTGCTCACCCTTTTAACATCCAGTTACTTCTGTGATACATGGTAGCTTGTAAGGATTGGGTGTGTTGTTCTGGTTCTTATCCCTTGAAAGTTTTAAAATCTCCTCTTCATCTGGTTTCAAATATTTGACCAGAGGTCAGAGTCCATAACATCACACTCAGATAGTAAACCAGTGGGTTGTAAATAGGTACAGGAAGGATACTGGATCTAGACAGATCTAGAATGAGGTACTAAAATTAGGGAAATGAAAGGCAAATTTGGATTCATTTAAAAGGAATGAAACAGAGTATTCAGGGAGATAGAGAGTGGAAAAAACTCGTAGTAGCCTTTGTTCTCTGGTAAATAAAAGGTCGGTCACCTCTACTGCTGTGATTCTCATCCTGCCATTGCTGGAGTTCCCGTTGTGGCTCAGTGGGTTAAGAACCTGACTAGTGTCCATGAGGATGCAGGTTTGATCCTTGACTTTGATCCTTGACTTTGATTTTAAAAATCTGGCGTTGCTGCAATCTGCTATGTGGGTCGCAGAGGCAGTTCAGATCTGACATTGCTGTGGCTGTGGTGTAGGCTGGCAGCTACAGCTCTGATTCAACCCCTAGCCTGGGAATGTCCATATGCTGCACAGGTATGGTCCTAAAAAATAATAAAAAAAAAGTCACCCTACCATTGCTGTAACTTCCAGGAAGTATAGGACTCCGCGAGTCATGCACACTTCCGGAGTGCTTGGCAGGGTGACTCTGTAGGTACTAGAATGGTCAGTGTTGTTGGCACCAAAAGGCCAAGAGATACCTTTGGTCAAATTAGATCAGGAACATTCAGGGACCCAGAGATATGGAAACACTTTTCTTCCTTCCTGGGAAAGGATGATGCAATAGATTACAACAGGCATTTGGGTGAATCCCTTCATCTGGGCATGGGGGACATTCATGTCACCTGGCAGGTAGATGGGAAAAGGCAGGTGGGAAAAGTGTGGTACAGTGAGTCCCAAGGGTTCTTCTAGGACCGCACATCCAGAGTCTTTTAAGACCAGAGTGGGACCAACATTCCCAGTCCATTTATTTATTTATTTATTTATTTATTTATTTATTTATTTATTTATTTTTGTCTTATTGCCATTTCTTGGGCTGCTCTCGGGGCATATGGAGGTTCCGGGGCTAGGGGTCCAATTGGAGCTGTAGCCACTGGCCTACGCCAGAGCCACAGCAACGCCCAGTCCATTTATGACTGACCCCAGAGAATGAGGTAGGGGAGAGGAAGATATTACTTTCCATCCACTCCAAAAGAGTTCCCCAAGCCCCATTAATATCTCAACTGTTTGGTTTAATTGAAGAATGTGTGGTACAGTGTTCTTTTTAGGGAATTGACTGATTGATGGGCATTGGGGATTCAAACGTGAAAATTGCATGATCATAACCCGTAGACTTTAGTGGCAAGTATGGATGAATATTTATGATATTGTGCAATAAGGGCAGCAATAAAGCAAGTCCAAGCTGCGAGGAATATTGTGGGCTTTGTGTTGGACAAAATGTCTCTGGGAGGCTCTCTTACCTGCAGGCTAGTATGGGCCCTGCTCCAGCTCCTGCTATTCTAAATGAGACCTGAGTCTAAAGATCACAGATTATCTCATATCTGGAGCCATGCCCATGGTCTGAAATTTCCCTGGAGTTACAACGTTATTGGTCTCGTCCCTACAGGCCCATTAATTAGTCTCTATCCCACATTGCTGCTTCTGGAACATACACTGGGCAGGTAATGTGGGGAATATACATCGTGTTTTTGTCTCAAATAATCTTTGAAACAGGCCCTTTCCCAGTCTGG
Source organism: Sus scrofa (assembly GCF_054392235.1). Classification (NCBI taxonomy): domain Eukaryota; kingdom Metazoa; phylum Chordata; class Mammalia; order Artiodactyla; family Suidae; genus Sus; species Sus scrofa. The sequence goes on along the minus strand of NC_139389.1, from coordinate 35,677,635 downwards.
CTGCTGAAAGGGAACTAGCACCTTTGCTTCTGGATTTCTGTTATACTCCTTCCTGCAGCCCTGTCTTCCAGGGCCAGCTGGTTGAAGAGTTCAAAGGGCAAGACACCAGCATTGCAGAGATCTGAAGCTCAAGAAGTGAGCAGAAAATACTCAGTACATCATAACCATGGATCATTTAGCAGCACATGAAAATAGATGACCCTGGAGGGCTGCAGTTATGTTGGATAAATATGCTCTTTCTGACTGAGCAGTTCTTTCTGTGCTAGTATTTTGAGAAAAACAATCCTTGTTACATGCAAAACCATGAAAGACATTCTGTTGAGAAGATGGAAAACATGCTTCTGTTTTAGACAAAGCTTGTGAAAGTTCAAGGCTCACCTATCCATTGGCCCAAATGAGCTTCCATGGCTGAAAATTAAAATAAGAAAAATAAACACAGTATTCTTGCCTTTTCATTCTACTTATATTTCCCAAGCTTTTCTTCTCTACTTGGAAATAGGATCTGAGAAATATTCAAAAGAGATACTAGCTAAGAGTAGAGTTTCAGCAACCTGAGACAAATCCTGTTCTTAGAAGTAAGTGCTTGGAGTTCCCATCGTGGCTCAGTGGTTAACGAATCCGACTAGGAACCATGAAGTTGTGGGTTCGATCCCTGGCCTTGCTCAGTGAGTTAAGGATATGGCATTACCGTGAGCTGTGGTGTGGGTCACAGACCGGCTCAGATCCCGCATTGCTGTGGCTGTGGTATAGGCCAGTGGCTACAGCTCTGATTAAACCCCTAGCCTGGGAACCTCCATATGCCGCAGGTGCAGCCCTAGAAAAAGACCAAAAAAAAAAAAAAAAAAATAAGTGCCTGATTCCAGAAGCTCTCTGAACACCCTGTAGCACTAAGGAAACTACAGTTGCTGGTTCAGACCTCAATAACATAATAACTAACATGTATTAGGTGCTTGGTATCATTAGGCATGCTTCTAAATGCTGTATATGTATACTAATCTATTTATTCTCTCAGGGTGTAAAGGATTAGAAGACTCTTTGGGTTCTCATAGGTTCTAAGATGAGTTAACCCAGAAACTGTCATGGAAAGACAGATTCAGCAAAATGGCAACAGCCAATATACTGCGTTGAAGCCCCTGTGGCTTAGTGGTAGAGATTGGACATTGTGCCCTTAGCGGAAAAATAATGAGGTCAGAGCAGACTGGGATGGATCAGGTCTGGCACTTTTGCTGCAGGGTCTGGATTCAAAGATGATCTGATGGGAAGCCAGGCAGACAGTTCAACCGAGGCGTTCATCCATAGTGCCTGGCCTTTCCTAGGCACAGATTAGGTTGAGAATATGGGTGTACCAGATCAAAGTAAGAGGCCAGGGAAAAGGTTGCAGGGGCCCAGAGTGAAGCCTCAGCCCCTGGGACAAAATAGCAGGTGCTTTTTATAGAGCACTGGTTTCTGAGATGCTGTGGGGGGACCCTGCGTAGGGCTCAGGGGTCTCCAGCACTGTTTGGGGAGACCCTCCCATGGTGTGGTGACCCAAGCAAAGGAGGGGTACAAGAATGATGGTAGCAGGGAGAAGTTGTGCCAGGTTTCATCCCAACTCCAAAAAACTGGTTACCCACAAGCATAAGGAGAGGATTTTATACTCTTCTAGACTGCAAAAACTATACAACCTGCACACCTAAAAGTTGAGAATCTGTTTTATTTAGTGGATTTGCTGAGGACTTAAGCCTGGGAGGCAGCTTCTCAGATGGTCTTGAGGGACTGTTCCAAAGAGATAAGGGGAGGAGCCAGATATATAGTTTTTGCAACAAAACCCAGGTATTCAGAACATCAAAGGTTACTGTTTTTTGGTTTTGTTTGTTTGTTTGTTTGTTTGTCTTTTTTAGGGCTATACCCATGACATATGGAGGTTTCCAGGCTAGGGGTTGAATCAGAGCTGCAGCTGCCGGCCCACACCACAGCCACAGCAATGCCAGATCTGAGCTGTGTCTGCAACCAACACCACAGCTATCGGCGACGATGGATCCTTAACCCACTGAGTGAGGCCAGGGATTGAACCTGAGTCCTCATGGATACTAGTCAAGTTTGTTACTGCTGAACCACAATGGGAACTCCAAAAGGTTACTGTTAATTAAAGAAAAACAGACATCTCAAGTTAAGGAATTTAGCACTTAACTCTATAGGGGAAGTTGCAAGATTCTGTGTTCATTGAAATCATTCTTTTGATATGTACCTTAACTATCTAGGGCCAGTTTCCTGCTTTTCTCCTTCCTGAATCCTCTCAGGATGCATCATTGCTACAGTGGCTGAAGGCTTCAGGGCCACAATACCCTTCCTTTGTATGCTCTAAGACTTAGAAGGCTATCCTAGACTGTGATTCAGTATCCTGTTAGTTCTGGGATTCTGACTCTTAACAGTACTAGCTTTTAGCATCTTATCCTTATGATTACTGGGGGTTTTCGGCTGTGTAAACCCTATCTGGCTTGTACTAATGGCACTAATGCCAAGCATTTACCACTAAGCTCAGAGGCTTGTCTAAGAAATGGCAATGCCAAGAAGTTTCAAGTTATTACTGGTAATCCATGTATAGGGTGTTTGGTGTCTTGTGGAATTCTTTAGTTCCTAATTCCCTGTATCTAAATAAAGGGTTGGCAAACTCCTTCTGTTAAGGACCAGATGGTACATATTTTAGGCTTCGTTGGCAACGCTCAGTTTTCCCATGTAGTGGGAAGCAGTGATAGACAATAAAACAAATAGGGGTGGCTGTGTTCCAGTAAAACTTTATTCACAAAACAGGAAGCCATCAGATTGGCATGTGGGCCCCTATTGCTGCCTTGTGATATAAATAAGTCAACAGGCAAACAAACAGGTAAATAACTTTTGCACTCTCCACAAGCAATTTTTTGTTTTTAATTGTCTTTTCCTAGCGGTTGGGGAAAGGAGGGACCATTTTGCCCGCATGGAACTATATCACAGTCACTTCCCTTCTATATCACACTTGTAATTTTGGAAGCTAATAGCCTTATATCCAAACTTCTGGCTTGCTTTTAAGATACAGAAGGGTCAGTAGCATTGGTGGTGTAGTGGTGAGCATAGCTACCTTCTAAGATACAGTAGGGGCTAGACTGTGTTAATCCGGGCTTTCTTTAAAGAAAGGGACCCTTTTTGCCTTTTTCCCCTCCCATCTGGTGAGGTTCTTTGCACACAGACGGCCTCTGGCAAGAGTTGAGGAATTTCTCTTAGGTGGTTTCTATTCTCCTTTCTCCCTTGTCATTGCCAGCAATAATCTAGCAGTAATCGACCAAACAGCCTTTGTAATTTTCCTTCTGGGGTGACTTATCAACATAACAAGTTAATAATAGATTTAGGAGTTCCCTGGTGGCTCAGTGGGTTAAGGATCTGGCATTGTCACAGCTGTGGCTCTGGTCATTGCTATGGTATGGGTTTGATCCCTGTCCCCGGATCTTCTGCTTGCCATGGGCATAGCCAGAAAATTTAAAAAGGGGGGTATTTAAAGACAAGGCAAATACCATTTCTTCTCAAACTGGAAAAAAAACCACCAAAACAGAACTTGTGAGAAGGTAGAAGAGAGTTATCCCAGCCAAAATCAAGTCTAAAGGTTAAATGTGTTTGTCCTTCTCATGTACGGAATGGAGAGCCTCAGGCCAATGGGCAGAACATGATTGGCTATCAATTCTTGGCTGCAGTTGGCAAATTCACCACCTGTTATTGTTTGAATTGCATCTTCCCCCAAGAGATGTTGAAATACTAACCCTTGGTACTTGGGAATGTGAGCTTATTTGGAAAAAAGGTCTTTACAGGTGAAACTGAGGTCACTAGGGTGGCTCCAATCCAACACAACGAGTGTTTTCATAAGAAGAGGGATGTTTGGGCAGAGACACACACAGAGGAGGAGGCCATGTCGCAACGGAAGTAGAGCCTGAAGCGATATAGCTACCGATACAAAATGCCAGGGATGGCTGGTAACTTCCAGAAGCTGGGAGAGAAGCATGAAACTTCCTCACAGCCCCTTCCAGAAGGAATCAACCATGCTAGCACCTTGATTTTGGGGCCTCTGGCTTCCAGAACTATGGAAGAATAAATTTATCTGTTTCAAGCCTCCCAGTTTGTGGTTCTTTGTTATGACAGCCTTGGACTGACCCACCACCCATAAAATAATAACTAGAAATCAGTTCTGTTGCAGTGTTCCCCTCTGCTCATGTGTGTCAGTCATCTTCCTTCTTATGGAATAAACCTAGTCATCCTGTCATCAATTGCACAGGCTACCTTCTGGCTTTATTTTGATTTATCTTTCAGAGAGTCTGTGACTTTTAAAGTCAAATGGAAGTGAGCATTTTAATACTTTTCCTCTTTTTGTTAGGCGAATTCAGGGCCAGTGCCGAAGGCAGTTTGGCAAACAGTCAGCCGGGTAGTATGACTACAAAACCTGATACGTCAGCTGTTGTTCTACTGTATTAGCGGCATCTTTGGGTGCTATGCACTCATGAGATATAACAAAGCAGTGTATTGTCTACACTCTTCTGAATATATGGCTAGTGCTCACATAACTCCTTTTGTCTTGGTCTGTGCCTGTCAGAGGGGAATTCTCTGGAGTCTTTGTTTTCCTGTAGAGCTTTCCTCTCTAATTTGATCTGTGTTTGATGACATGGATATGAAGAACACCCTGCACCTGGCATTAGGATTGCACAGAGGCGCTGCTAAGTCATTCTGACCTGCTCACCTGTTCCCATGGGCCTGCCTGGGTCCAGGTAAGGAAATTTCCCAGGAAGGATTGTACTAGCTAACAGGTGCTGAGGGCTTCCTAGGTGCCAAACACTCCTCTCGGTGCTGACAGCAGATAATGCTGTACATCCTCACGAGCACCCTGTGAGGCAGGTGCCACTGCTCCCCTCACTTGACAGCCCAGGAATATGATTTACAGCAATAATACGTAAAATGTGCTGGCCACAAGGCTGGTGGGGGCTGGAGCTCCGAGGATGCACCCAGGGTGTCTGGCTGCCAAGTCCTACCTTGGATTTCTAACCTGGGAAATACTCCCACCCTGGATCTGAATGTTGTAATGTCCTCCTCATGGAACATTTGTGTTTTTTATCCTTTTTAAACTAATGCAACATTTGGGACTGTGTGCTTGGCCAGTGTTGCAGGATCGTCTTTGCAAAAAGGGGACAAAATTAGATGGCCTCTGGAGTCCAGCTCAAGGGCTCATGATTGGATGATGTTACAGAGGTCTCTCACTCTTGGAATAATGTAGGCCATGTGGGCACCATTTTTAAGAAGTTACATTTTTTCCAACTAAGCACACACCCTCGATACACCATAACATTCTCAAATTTTAATTTTTTTAAATCATGCTATATTATACAATAAAATTAGTGATAGTGACCATTTGTAGGTCTGTTTCCTTACAGTACATATGTGTGTGTGTGTCAGAGACCCAGGAACAGAGAAGGCTGGAGTCTAGTGCCCTTTGGGGGAGCTCCTGCAGGCCTCTAGCTCCCACTGCTGGAGTGGTCAAGAGGGAAGAGAATTAAGGGAAAGGATGGGTCAGAAATGTTTCTAGGGTGGGTTCAATCCCATTGTCTCCAGTACCCCTGTCTATAAAAAAAAAATTAACTCTTTTATCCTAAAATGACTTTCATAGATCATGTAACCTATTTATAGAATGCCTCAACTGAAACATAAAGAAAAAATAAGAGAAGTTCCCTTGTGGCTCAGGGGGTTGACTGGCCGTTGTTGGGACCTATGCTACGGCTGCAGCAAGGGTTCTGCCCTTGGCCCAGGAACTTCCACATGCCACTGTGTGGCCCCCCAGATTTTTTAAAAATATTTTTTTAAATAAAGCGAAAAAATAAAAGGAATGAGAATTAAGTAGTTCGATATTCTCAGGATCAATAAAGTCATAGTGGTGTAGCTCAAATGCTTGCACCCATCCGTGCATCTCTGCAAAGCCACAAGGGCAGAGATGCGCTGATTCAAGAGTGTCTGTGTGACTCACTCACCACCAGCAGCCTTTACCACAGTAGCTGAGCTCTTCCGGTGGTGAAGAAGTTAAGTTACAAGCATAAAAACCTATATTCATCCTCTGATTTTTTTTTTAAAAAAAAGAATGGACAGCAAAGCAACACACAATTTTCCTTCTAATCAAACGGCTTACTGGGATAGTCAGCCTATATCAAAACCAAGCAAAAATATTCTTTGTTAACAGGGAGAGTAGAGTTGAGTCCTGGATCTGGCTGGCACCTTCCTGAATTAGTGCCACAGTTAAGCAGGGTGTGGACTCTTCTTTGAGACATGGGACTGGCCCATGGAGTCCACGATATCTGCCATATCCGCAACCTGCAAGTGTTGGGACAAACCACCACCCCATTGGATTTTCCTGACACTCTCCAGGGCTGTCATGCTCCATCCACCCCCACCTCAGATGAGCACTTCCTCAGTCACAGACACGCTCTCTGCCCTGTCTTCTCGTCTGTCTGCCTCTCCCTCCCCCGTCTCCCTCCTTCCTCTGTCCCTCTGCCGCCCTTTCCTTCATCTTACGTGTCCTCTTACCTTCTCCCAAAGTTGCTTTCCTTTCCTCATCTCCTCCGCCTTCATCAGGAGGTGATGCTTCTTCCAGGAGTAGAGTTGAGGGCTTCTTATCTCTTGTGGATCATAGATCTTTTAAAGGTGGCCTCCTGCGGGCTTCCCAGCCCTGAGCCTCCTGACACTGCTCTCTCTGACTCCGTTTCTCATATTCCTTTTTTTTTAATATTCAAATTTTGATCTGTAATTTCAGCTGTTAAGGCCAGAAAATACTGTCCGAGAAACACAGTGTATATATATATAAGAGCCTTAACCCTTTAATATAGATTTCACATAGACCCTTTTTTACAAAAAAAAGAAATTGAAGTTGATTTACAATGTTGTGTTAGTTTCAGATGTACAGCTCGGTAATTCAGTTACACATGCATACATATATATTTTTTCTTTTTCAGATTCTTTTCCTTTATAGGTTATTTCAGAATATTGAGTATAGTTCCCTGTGCTCTATAGTAGGTCTCTGTTGGTTATCTATTTTGTGTATAGTAGTGTGTAGCTGTTAATCCCAATTTATCCCTTAGCTGTTAATCCTAATTTGTCCCTTCCCCCCGTATAGACTCTTAAGCACGAAACAATGGCTAAAATATATGGCTGATTTATTATAGGACCAGCACTGTGCCATGTGCTTTAATATACATTATTGGTTTTGATTACTACGTTAACTGCTTTTTACAGATAAGGACTGAGACTTTAGGAAATTAAATGATAGGCCAAGGACAGAATGTATGTTCTAAGCAAGGGGCGCTAGAGAAACAGCTCCCATCCTCAGAGAATAGCTCCCTGATGCAGGACAAAAAACTGGCATAGAGGAGTTCCCGTTATGGCGAGGTGGAAACAAATCCAATTAGCATCCATGAAGATGCAGGTTCTACCCTGGCCTTGCTCAGTGGGTTGGGGATCTGGAGTTTGCCATGAGCTGTGGTATAGGTTGCAGACACACCTCGGCTCCCACGTTGCTGTGGCTGTGGTGTAGGTCGCCCCCTAGCTTGGGAATCCATATACCGCAGGTGCAACCCTCAAAAGAAAAAGAAAAAGAAAAAAAAAAAAAGAAAATCCTGCATAGAAATGGAACTTGACTGTTAGTATTTATTGGATATTGCCTGTGTCATCAGGTGTGCTCCACATGCATTGTGTTATTAATCCCTTCAGTAACCCTGTAACGACCATGCTATTGTTAGCATGGCCACCATAGCCTCCCCCTTACAGGTAAGGGACTGAGGCAGAAAGTTTGCTAGTAAGTAGCAGGGTGGAGATTCAGACTCAGGCAGACTTCCTGGGGGCCTGGGTTCTCCTTACCCACTAAACTGAGGGACTTCCAGAGAGGCCGCTATTTCTGGCATCTGGGCACAAGGAGGAGCTGCACTTAAGCTGAGTTTAGGGAGGAGAGGAATTTCTGTAGGTGGAGGTGAGAAGTACAACAGAGTAGGGAGGGCCTCACAGGTGTGCAGATCACTGGGAGAAAGTGGGAACCCTGGGCTGTCAGGCAGGCAGCATTTTCTTTTTTAAAATTTTAGAAGATTGATTTTTTTTTTCCCAGTTGAATATTGAAGAGAATGAACTTGACTGTTGAGCATTTGTGATTAGAATAAATATATCCTTATCTGCTCTGGATGGCGGTTAAAACAATTTGGTAGAAACATTACTGTAGGGAATTCCTGTCGGTACAGAAACGAATTTGACTACGAACCATGAGGTTGCTGGTTTGATCCCTGGCCTTGCTTAGTGGGTTAGGGATCCGGCTTTGCTGTGGTGTAAGCGGGCAGCTATAGCTCCGATTTGACTCCTAGCCTGGAAACCTCCATATGCCACAAGTGTGGCCCTAAAAAAAAAAAAAAAAAGAAAAAAAGAAAACGTTACTGTCACTTCTCCTTGGTGCTCTGAGCACCATGTGTATACTGGGAGGGTCTGAAGGCAGGAGCTGGAGTCCAAGTCCAGATTCCACCCTGAGGATCCTGAGCCTGTGACTTCATCTTCCTCCTTTTTCTGCAAGTCTAGGGCAGGGATACCCCAGCTTAGGAGGCCAGAGAGGAAAGAGACGGTCCAGGCTTCAGAAGAAAAGTGCTGTCAAACCCTAAGAAATCAAATATTTTTATTACTCTGATGATTTTCTTCTTCTTCTTCTTTTTTTTTTTTTTTTTTTTTTTTGGTTGCCCCTGCAGCCTGTGGAAGTTCTCAAGCAGGGACCCAACCTGAGCCACAGCAGTGACAATGCTGGATCCTTTAATCACAAGGCCATGAGGGAACTCCCTAACTGTTCTTTTAGTACACAGTAATCATTTATGTTAGCTACAAGCAACTCGGTGTAGAAATGTCATGATCTAGATTAATTTGTAGTGGGCTCTGGTGTTTTCACATATGTGACTTAATTTAAACTGTACAGTTGTCCTCAGAGGTAAGCAGGACGGTTATGATTAATTGCCTTTTTTAGAGAAACGGAGGCTCAACCCATTTGTTTAGCAAATGCTGAATCTAGGTATCAAAATGCCAGGTTCAGGTTTCCAGCTCTCAGTTTAGACTCCTTTCCAAAGACGACAGAAGAGGCAATTAAGAGACAACCTTCGCTTAAAAAAAAAAAAATCTTGGCAAAATTCAAGAGAAGCAAGAGTATAGACTTGACAGTGCTCTTTGAACATAGTCCACGATCCATAGAAACACTGAATTTCTACCCTTTTTTAAAATTCAGCTGGAAGTCTACGTCTTTTGCAAATAGACTTTGCCCCTCCCATGGCAACCCCATGAGGCTCTGCACACACCAGGGGGTTCACTGTTGCATCATCCAGCAATCACTTGTTTACACGTCTGTCTCCCAGATTCTCCTTTCCCACCCCTTTGTCCCTGGGGACGACAAGCCAAGGTCTAATCGTCTTAAGTCTCCAGCACCTAGCAGACTGCTAGACATAACAGAAGCTCAAGAAGTATCTTTATTTTTTTTTCACAAAAGGAAAACTTGTTTTGACTGCATAGCATTTAGAGACATTGAAACGGTAAAGGACATCCTGAACAAAGGTTAAAAAGAAGTTGAAAATAAGAAACAAATCCAACATGTCAAATCCTCTGAAGTAATCTGTGAATTAGTGATAATAAAAATATTATAGTGCTGGGGATGGTGTCGTCACTCAGGTGAGTGTGTGTGTGCCTGCGCACACTTGTGTATTGTTTTGAAAAATAATCAAAAATTTTGAGGTAAATATTAATTTAAAAAAAATTTGAGGGAAATACTAACTTACTTTTACAGATTTCTAATAACACCTCCCAGGATACAGAAATGATCTTTAGTCTTTTGAATGTCTCCATTTATTCACATCGAAGCTCAATGGGAAATTAAACTCTGCTTCAGCCAGTTTTTGCCTGCTTCGCCATTTTCTTTCCTGAGCTCATTGAGCTTTCTTTCAGTTGCTGCAGCTGCCAGCCAGCTCTCTTGAGCTTTTTTCTCATGGGACATAATCCGTCTAGTTTTCCAAGAGGAAGCTGTGCGTTGCCATTCTTTATCCAGATCGCCAGCCATCTTCAATTCCACTTGGAGCTGTGTCTCCAATTCATGCTGCCGATCGATGCTTTTCTACACTTTAGGGTGTTCTTTGTCTAAGCGGTAAATTACCTCCTTGATTGGCTTTCTGCAAGGTTTCAGTGCATGTTCTTTTTTTTTTTTTTTGGTCTTTTTGCCTTTCCTTGAGCTGCTCCCTGCGGCATATGGAGATTCCCAGGCTAGGGGTCTAATCGGAGCTGTAGCCACCGGCCTATGCCAGAGTCACAGCAACGCGGGATCCAAGCCACGTCTGCAACCTACACCACAGCTCACGGCAACGCCGGATCCTTAACCCACTGAGCGAGGCCAGGGATCGAACCTGAAACCTCATGGTTCTCAGTGCATGTTCTTGACACAATTCAGGCAGCATTTAAAGTTCTTGCAGTTCTTGACTCTCACCTTTAGACTGTGAATTTTTAGATGTTAAAGATACTTGCTCAGTTTGGAAACTTTTAATTTGACCTGTAAGCTCTTCATCCATTTGATTTTATTCAAGTAATTTAAAATAATTCCTGCTCGTCTCCTTCAAACCTTTTTTTTTTTTTTCTTTTTAGGGCCATACCTGTGGCATATGGAAGTTCCCAGGCTATGGGTTCAATTGGAGCTGCAGCTGCCAGCCTACACTACAGCCACAGCAACCCCAGACACGATTTGCACCTACACTGCAGCTTGCAGCAATGCCGGATCCTTACCACTGAATGAGGCCAGAGGTCGAACCCGCATCCTCATGGATACTAGTCAGGTTCTTAACCTGCTGAGCCACAGTGGGAACTCCTCTTCCAAACCTTTTTAAGGAAACATTTAGGTTAGCAGCATCGATGATTTTCTTCAAAGTGACTTCTGACCAACAATTTAGGTGGCCATGTCCAGTTCGCTTTTTTGTCTAATTTGAAGTTGCCATCATCCATGTCATCTTCTTTAAAGAGAGCAGGCAAGTGAATTATCTTCATCATAGTTTCACACAAAGATTTTAACTGGCTCCCTTTATCATTAACAACCTGTTTCATTTGTGTCATTTGAGTCTTTTTGTTTGTTTGTTTTTCTATTGTTTTTCTATTCTTTAGTTCCCACACTTTCTTCCATCTCATAACTTCTTGGGTTAACAGTTTTAGGCTTTCCTAAAGATGCATGTTTTCATCCAAACCATCTATTATTTCTCTCTGAAGTTGTTTTGCATTCTTCTGAGATGACTTTAAAATATTTTTGGTGTGATTTACTAGGCACTGGAGGATTTCGATGCCTTGTCCAGTGACTATGGCATCTGTCCTTGAAGGGAAACCAGCATCATTCCATGAGATGGAAATTTAGGACTCTTGTTTTCCTGTTATTTGTCAGGAAGGCCTACTGTGTCCTGTGGTGAAGAGATGGACATGTTCAGATTTTGGTCAAGTGCTTGAAACTTCAGAGGACTGATCTCCACTAGAGGCGACTCAGGCCTTGTTGGTTTTATAAACTGTCCAGTCTTCTCACTGACTTTACCATATTCTTAGTCCAGAGCACCAAACTTTTTGGCTAACTCTTTTTCCCTCGTTAAAGTACACGGGCTCTTTACTATGAAATGCAGATAGCAGAATCATTGGGAAACTCAAAGGGAATTGGGCCCTGTTCCCAGCATCCAGCAGTATAGGCAGAAGATCACATGGCTCTTCCAGAGCTGAGGAAAGACATTCTGTGGCAGTCAGCTGGCCCTCCAGGGCTCCAAAGAGCACTGTAGCTCTGCCTCTGGTTGCCAGTGTCCTGTAAGCCACAATTGATGGCATGGAACCCTGCAGAGTTCTGACCCAAATAGGTGCCTGCAAGGAGTTGCAGCCATGGCCAAGATACCCGCTAAAGCCCAGAAAGAACAGGAGAAAAATACCCCAGCCACTTTCTTCTGCCCTCTGACCTCCCTAAGGCCTCCTATTGGATAAATACAACCTTTCAGCCAAAGAATCTGAGTCTCAATGATGCAGTCCCTGGGGGTCAGCCTCCTGGAGCACAGTGCAGGGCAGAGAAATACAGAGGATGACCAGGCGCCAAATGGAGTCCATTAGCTTTTATCACATCTAAGCTTCTTGAGGGCAGGCTCGAAATTGTGTTTACCTTTCTTCTCCCCATAGGACCCAAGAAACACAAAACTTGGCAAAAAGCAAATGTTTATTAATTTAATTGCTCTTTGTAGGGTTGGTGCTGCCTGATGTAAATGTGTGCCTCAGGCAGTAGTCACCCCATGGGGATTCTGGCTCTTCACTGTCCCTGGGGAAACACAGCATCATGTTCATGATGGTATTATAGCAACATGCTTGGCGCATGGTTATGACCAGTGAACATTTGCTAAACAAGGATTCTTTTTGCAGAATTTTCTTTGTCACTTTTATGCAGAATTGTGATAGACTAAAATATTTCTGAAACTTCAACCCTGCAATAAATGGAAAGGTTTCCTGAAGATGTGGGGAGAAGACTTGGGGGGCAGACTACAGCTATTTCAGTTTCTTTCCCCCTTTTCCCCTGAGGAATCCCCTCTTGCTATGGTGATTAAGAATGGATACATGGGGGAGTTCCCATTGTGGCTCAGTGGTTAACTAATCCAACTAGAAACCATGAGGTTGTGTGTTCGATCCCTGGCCTTGCTCAGTGGGTTAAGGATTCGGCGTTGCCATGAGCTGTGGTGTAGGCTGCAGACACAGCTCGGATCTCGCATTGATGTGGCTCTGGCATAGGCCAGCAGCTTCAGCTCCAATTAGACCCCTAGCCTGGGAACCTCCATATGCCACGGGAGCGGCCCTAGAAAAGGCAAAACAAACAAACAAACAAAAGAATGGATACATGGGGTGGGGAGGGATAAATTAGGGGTTTGGGATTAACATGTACACTACTATATGCAAGATAGGTAAACAGCATGGACAGGGAACTACATTCAATATCTTGTAATAAACTATAATGGGAAAGAATCTTAAGAAGGATATATAGGAGTTCCTGTCATGGCTCAGTGGTTAACGAGCCCACCTGGCATCCATGAGAAGATGGGTTTGATTCCTGGCCTTGCTCAGTGGGTTAAGGATTTGGCATTGCTGTGAGCTGTGGTGTCGGTCGCAGACACGGCTCAGATCCCGCGTTGCTGTGGCTCTGGCATAGTCCTGTGGCTACAGCTCTGATTGGACCCCTAGCCTGGGAACTTCCATATGCTGCAGTATGGCCCTAAAAAGACAATATATATAAATATACTAAATCAGTCAATCTATATATACTAAATCACTTTGCTATACACCTGAAACTAACACAAAAAAAGGAAAAAAGAATTAATGTTTGTATATCCTTAGACTCTACATAATGTGTCCTTTTTCCACCAAGCCATCATGCATTGGGGACATTTTTGTATGGCCAGAATGAGAGGAATTTTGTCACAGATGTATAATTTACAGTCAATTTTGTCTTAGAAGATGTAAAATCAAGGCATTTAGAGCATTCTGGAAGTAAAAGGACAGGAAGACCCAAGGAGGGTGAGGTGAGGGAGGCAATTCTGACATTAGGTAGGTTTCCTTGAGTTTATCAGAACCAGATTTATCAGATATCCAAAGCTTAGAGAACATATTTAATGTATGCTGTGGACCTTGAAGGGCTCCTAAATTGAGAAAAGGCTACAAGAGCTCTCTGAGCTTGTCTTTCAGAAGGGAAAAGGCAAGATAAAATAGGGGAGCTGAGTGCAAGTCTTACAACCCAGAAGAGGGGCTGGGGTCGGGGGTGGGGGGGGGAAGCCGTGCTATGGTGTGAGAACCAGAGGGATGTGGCGGAGGAAAGGTAGTTTGCCTGGAAAGCCCCTTGCTCCATGGGGTTCCAAAATGTAATCATTGATTGTATAGAGCCACTACTATAGGAAAACTTTTCTTTTTCCTCCTGAGCTTGCATGAAGACTTCTTTCCCCAGGTCCCTCACACCTAGGTAGGGCCATACGCCTACATCTGGCCAAAATGATGTAGATGGAATTGACACACATCACTTCCATACCTGGTGCTCCAAAAATACATCCTGTTCAGTTTCCCCTGAGTTTGAGGGTAAAGATATCCCCAGGATGGAAGTAGAATTTCTGAATGTGGAGGCTGTGGTGATAACCTAAATGTGAGAACAAAGCAAATCAGACAAAGGGCATAAGTCCTCCATTCATGCCACCCATCACTTCCTTCCTTCCTTTGGGTACATGTAGCAGTAGTGGAGATGGGAGGGTGCAATAGGGGAAAATGTTTGTTACTATAGTCAGGGTCTTGCTTTTTGCATTTTGGTATATCACCCTTTCTGGGCTAAAAAATAGTATTTTTAAAAGGCCTTCTTTTTGACGATTGCAATCCCTTCTCTAGCCATGATTGAATATCACAAGGCAGAGGGTGAATGGCAGTTTCTCTCTGGGTGAGTCAGCCTGACTTTATAAGGCATTTCTCTGAAAGGCATAAGAAAAGAAGCTGCATAGGATCTAAAGGCTACCATATCTGTTCAAAGGTTGAGGAAAAGTGCTTTCCCTTCTGCACCACTCCCTAAAGTGGTTTGGTCTGAAACTGGGTGGGAGGTTGGTGCTGGCATAGGAGTATGCATCTTACATCTATGTTTATAGCCCAGCCTGTGACTGTGACCAGAAAGGAAAGCCATGGGACGGAGCAGGGTGATTCCAGGGGCATGGGTTGGAGCTCCTCTCTCCTTCGAGGCCTGTTCCTTTTCCTGAAATGGATCTTCCACTGCTCTCCCGTACCACCTAGAAGGGAGGAAAGCTGCGAGGTGGGTTTGAGTGTCTTTTCACCCCTAGTCTTTCCACCAGGCTTGCCAAGTACAGTATGTACAATGGTTATTTCTCCGACAAACAAAGGCATCATTTCAGTGTCATAAAATAACTTCATGTGTGTTATGAGTTGGATGCAGGAGGAAGTGCAAACTCATAGGGAAGCTTGGAGTTCTGTGGGAGTTCAAAGAAAACTTGAGAAACTCTGGGGCCCCTGGCTGGGATGCTCAAAACTGGGAATTTGGTTTCTGCTTCTGTTTGGAGGCCAATCCAGTCTCTTTACATGGTTGTAAAGCTTGGAGAAGCTCAAGAAAAAGTAGTTCTGCCATTTAGAATTTTCGAGAAATGACTAACATGGCCTCAACTGAGTGTTATTACTGAATTACTAACCCGGATCAAAGGCTGAGCATCTTATGTTGGTTACATGCTATCCGCGCATTTGGACAGTGAGGTGGAAGAGAAAGGCCGTGAGGCCTGGTCTCGACAGCAGCACAATTTCATTTCCTAAAAAGTGATTTTGTTGCAAAGGATGGTGACGCTGAGTGTGTGCCAGGCTGGCTGTGGTCAGGGTGGAACAGAGACAATAAACACACTTACCTATTTCTTTGTGGTCAGGACTGAGAGACAGACCTAGGCTTTTGTCTGAGTTACAAAGCAAAAGCCACTTTTAAAAATATCCCCACCCTTTTTCACTAGTCTTCAAGTTATTAGAACAGCTTTTCAGTTATGTGCCATTTCCTCTTTTGTTGTGTTTCGTTGAGGTGAATCATCATGAAAACTAAATAGAGAGAGAGGAAAAAAAAAAGAAAACAAACATCTCGACCATCATAGAAAAGACACTTCAAACACTGCAAAATCGCCCACGTTGGCTCGCTGATTCAATGCTTATTGAAGGCAGCTTTATTGATAGGCAATTACAAACACGATGCCCCTTTTATTGTTCCTTAGATAGTACAAGAATGTTTTAAGCAAACAATTTTTTTTTTTAACCAAAAGTTGCTGAATCAACACAAAGATTTTTAGGAGTATTCCAAGATAGTATTTGATTTCAAATTCCCTGAGAGGGACATTAAATGGTCTTTACCCTCTGGATGTGCTGGATGGTAGGTAAATAGTTACACTTTCGAATCTTTAGTTCTCATAATTACCATGGAGGAGTGTTCAGGAAACTAGGTTATAGTTTTCGAAGTATGAAAAGAAATATTGAAAAATAATTCCTTTGAATGTTGCCTTGTGCTAGAGGATATATCCATCAGTGGCTGGGATGGAGACCCAGCTTATTTAGAGATGACTTATGCAGAGTAGGTCACATAAATTTATTTCTTTGTAACTCAGGGAAAAAAAAATTAAACGAAATGATTTTAGTTTCTTTTATCTAGTAGTTTGGATGAATTCTGAAGATATTTGGCCAGGATAACCAGCAAAAAATGGACCTATGAACCAGGCAAACCTCTATTTACTTTGTGCATGTTTGTAAAATACACTTATTATCATTATTGCTCTACCTTAAATCATAGAACCAGTCAGTCAGTACATTCTCACATCCTTATTACATTAATTATACCTCCTCACTTATAACACTCTACTACCATCTCATCCTTGCTTAGAATTTTATTTCTCTCTCCCGTCCCGGACCTTCTATTCATAACCATTCTTACAACATAGGAAATAAAAATAAAACTCATCCAACACCACTGAAAGCAACTAATGCATCAGGGATAACAACTCAGCATCAAGAGCCTAACTAAAAATGGACAGACTACAGTCTGGTTTCCTGGAAACTTTCACATCAGGTTTCTGGCCAATTCAGAAAAAGAGAGCTTCAGTTTTATTATTTCAGCTGCTGGATAACCTGCTATGTCTCTGATACACTGAACTGATGCTTTTATTTCATCACACGACTCTGGTATTACAAAAATAACAAGTCCTTTGCTTACGAAAAATAAAAGGAGGAACAGGGTTGGATCCTAAGACTTGGGAATGTGATTGAATGTAAGCTTCAAACACAAGGAAAATGAAATAATTTTCCAGTTGGGAAATACAGAGAAATCAAGTATTCTAGGAGCACCTGCTTTAGTAGTTGGATTAAAGAGTGGGTTTCACTCACAGGTGAAAGATGATAGGCGTTCTTTTGATTCTTTATATTTTCACGTGTTTCCATTATCAATGCAGGATGTTCCCAGGTTGTAAAACCTTCACCAGCCATTAAGTTCCAGGCTCCCTACCAATTTTTGTCAGAAATTCTGGAATTCCAAAATTTCAATGGTCTTTGTTTATTGACCTAACTGTTGAAGCAGAAAATAAAACAGCAGTGCACCCAGGAACCTGGGTAGCCCGAATATTTATATTCTCTGAGTATTTAGATATCCAAAATGTAGAAAATATGTTAAGCGGTTAATTTCAAATGATTTGTTCATTTTAGCACATCTCCAGATTCACCTCTAGAAAGCCACTGCCAAGTTTTCTGTGCACCAATATTTTATCAAGCTCTGATGGATGAAAAAATCCTCTAGTTTCAGCATCTTTCTTCATTCGTCCATGATAAAATATGATAATTGATTGATTTTTATTGCATTCCAGCCTTAGCCCTACCCTCCCATTCACAATACCTCTAGGATCAACGGGAGACACATCTCTTAATTGAACATTAAGGAATTTTGCCTGCTTTCCCACTTATGACCTGTAATCCATAATGCATCACTTTTTTCTCTCAAAATTCACAATACGCTACAAGTTTCTCATTGTATGAGACTATATATTTATGCCAAACTGAAAGATGTTACAGTCACCCTCACATAAGCTTTGGACATTGTAGCCAAAATAACTTATTAAAAATAAAAACTTAATTTTTGCCAATGGTGCTGCTAGGACAAAAGTCTATGTATAGGTTGTCCTTTGGCGACTTAAGAGCTCAATGGTGTGACTTGCTCCATAAACTGGCTTCTCACACAACTTTAATTTTCAGCCTGGGCCAGTAAAGAATCAAGGAGAAGATCTGCTTTGCACTTGGAGAAGCTCCTCATGCCCTGTGTGGGGTGAGGAAAGAGTAATGTTTTTACATTAATAATGTCTTATTCTCAACCTACAATGATTTAGCCTTTACCCAGTGTTGCCATTAAATACCCAGAGATTGAACTTTTCATAAAGGGCAATGATATAAAATTGTTCCACAAAGTATACTATATGAACCACTTTTCACAGTTCGAATAAAATATTTTAAATATAAATATTCTAACTCTAACAATAACCTATCTACACAAGTTAGGAGAGGATGGGATTCATGAAAACCCAATTATGGTGTCAATAGATCTCATGTTTAACCATTTAAATAGTTTGTTTTATTTTTCAAAATCCATTTGCAGATAACCCATAATTGTTAGGCCCTTCTCCTCCAAAACAAATGAACTATCAAAGAATAAAATGATAAATTATAAGAAAGGAAAATATATGCCATTTACTACAATCATTCCCTTACTCCCAAACTTGGCAAACATATGAGAAAAATGATATGGAGTAGATATAGTCTAATTTGCAAAGCTACTTTGGAACAGGTGAAATTTAAACATATATAATAGAACAGGCACATATTATCTTAAGATTTCTATATGAAATGAATGTGTTAGGTTTTTAATTAAGAAATCAAGATTGATGTGAAATGGTAAACAATAGCATTTACCATCAGGAGAATCCATTAATTCTGCTATTGCCAAATCGAAGAATTACAAATGTTTCCTTCATTCTTGTAGAGCAGCAGGTTAAGGATCTGGCATTGTCACTGCAGTGGCTGGGGTTGCTGCTGTAGCCACTGCTGTGGTGCTCATTTGATCCCTCACCTGGGAACTTCCACATGAGACGGGCAGCCACAAAAAGAAACAAACAAAAGCAGAAGAAATTAAATTATTGTTATTGGTTGCATAACCTTTAGGCTGTATATGCTTTAAGTTAATGATCTTTACAGACATGGTTTCATTTGGTGTTCTTCTGAGGGCCTACATGAAAGTCAAGTTTGCCTTCAGTCATCTTGGTGTAGTTTTTAGAGTGAGGGTAAGAGTTGCAATTCCTTTAATAGGGGACCAAAGTGCAAATGCTTCTAGGAGAAACAACAACATGATTTACATTTACACTATAAGTTAAATGACTGATGTCAGTTCCTTCTCTGAGAGTAAAATTTTGTGATAGGAAGTATTTTGAGGGGCCTGAGGCAGGCAGGAGGGGATCACCTGCTAAACCAAAAGCATCAACTGGTCAGCCCCTGGGTGGAATCCCTGTTACTTTACAGTCAGACTTTGTCTTAAGCTTTATGATTTTCTCATGGGATTCCTTTCGAAGTCCTTTACTCAGGCATGTATAGGAAAAGAAACAGCACTGAAATACAGAATTAAATCTTAAGTCCTTATGGATGTAAACGGATTTCCATTTAAAAATAAAGCCTATAAAGGAATATCTTAAACTTCCTAAAGAAAAATAGAGCAAGAGTAAAATAACCTTTTATATGTGAAATCTCTTACAAAAGCTTCGTGTGTACTGAAGTGGAGATGCACAATCTCAAATGTGGGTGTAACCGCTCTACATTTAGGAAAGATGCCTCGATGGGAGTGCCTACCACAAGTGATGTCTGCCACCCAGTGGCCGCTGAAATAAATGGTTTCTTTGTTGCCTCTGGCCTTGCATTTTGCTTAAAAAAAAAAAAAAAAAATCGACAGAGAGGTAGATGATGCCACACCAGCAACTGAAAACACCAAGACATCTGCCTCGATGTATCTGAAAAGACGCCGCTGTAGTAAATGGTACATATTTTCCTTTCCGCGAGCTCACAGATTAACCGCGACGCACATCTGCCCTTCCCGCGAGCCCAAGGCTCCCCGGGTTCAGATGCTGACGGGCACCGACGACACTGAGCTGGCGCGGGACTCCCGGGTCACGTGGTTGGGCATGGCCAGAGTGCAGCATGATACGCCTACGGTGGCCTCCGGTAGCTCGTCGTCCTCCGTCCACTCGTTGAGCTCGGGGTTGAAGCACTGGATGCACTTCTTGTACTTCCTCTCGCCCTCGTTCCATCCTCCCACCAGGTAGGCGCGGCCGTGCAGCGCTGAGGCGCCCGCAGTGCTCACGCCCACGGGCAGCGGCGCCGCGTAGCTCCACTGACCGGTGGCGGGGCTGAAGCCCTCCACGGTCAGCACGTCCACGCGCTCGCCGCGCGGCCCCACCTGGCTGCCGCCCATCACGTACACGCGCTCGCCCAGCGCCACCGCGCAGTGCCAGCCCCGCGGCGTGCTAAGCGCCGGCAGCTCTTGCCACGCATCGCGGGCCGGGTCATAAGCGCACACGGAGCGCGAGTACGCGCCGCCGATGTAGCCGCCGGTCACTAGCACGCGGCCGTCGGCTACTGCGCTGGCGTGGCAGCAGCGCGCCACTTCCAGGGGCGCCTTGGGCTGCCACTGGTTGGCTGAGGGCACGTAGCACTCGAGCGAGGCCAGGCTCCCCTCGGCGTTGCGGCCGCCCACGGCGTAGAGGAGCCCGTTGAACACGCTCAGGCTGAAGTGCGTGCGTTTCTGGTTCATGCTGGCCAGGTGGATCCAGGTGTTGAAGCGGGGGTCGTATCTGGAAGTGGCAGAGGAAGTGTGACAGCCTTGTTGGCAGCAGCCGGGGGAACCCAGGCGATGCCACCCGCCAGACTGTGGGAACCTGGACACCATCCCTGTGGAGAGGCCCGGGACCCAGAGCAGCTCCTTGCCTTGGAGGCTGCTGATGTTCTCTTAACCAGTAAATCAAGTGTGACAGTTGGGAGAGGAAGGGCAGGCATGGGTGATGGCCCTCTCCTCCTGTTTATAAAACCATTTCCTTTATCAGGCCACTCCGGAGACCAACCCTAAAGACGGACCTCCAGTCCATATTCAGATACCCATCATCCAGCAGGATTTAGGGGAATGCATGTGGAAGAGCAGTGAAGCCGGGCGGGTGTTCGTGGAATCAGGGAAGGGAACACGGCCACATTAAGGTCAATTCCACGTATCTTCAGACACCAGCCAGCCCTAGCTCAGTCTTACGCCTGAATCAAGATAGGAGTTGACTAATTGGATTTCTCCATTTCTCACAAACCGCATCTTTTTTATACACCTCTGCTGGCCATTGCCATAGTAAAGCTAAATCACTGAGTTTTCTATCCTCTGTTAAAATGAGAACAATAGAACTCATGTCCAAACGCATCACCAAAGCCTTAACTTTTGATGCTTCTCTATTTTCTCTTACTAATAGATCCTATTTTCTTTTAGTATAGGGATATACATTTTTTTTCAGTGTTCAGCCTTTCAGTTATTTTACCATAAACACTGAAGTCAGTACTGCAAAAACAATGACTTAGTTATCAGCAGGAGGAACATAAGCACTGGTAGTAAATGAATGCTTTTCTGGTTTCCGTAGTTCTGAGTGTTGTAGACGCAGGACTGACTCCCATCTGTTTTATGTTCATTCGTGTTTGTCTCATTTCACCTCCAAATTGAAACTATCAATTAAAGGCCAAAAATGAATTAATTGTTTAGATTCATTTAAATGACACAATACATGTAATGAAATAATACTTTTTTTTATAATTTACTAGATGAATTTCCAGATCTTGCTCATTAGTTATGTTTGACTTTGAACCACTACCATGATAGGAGCATGATTTTCTGAATATTTCATGGATATGGAGATTTAAATTTTTTTATTATACAAAAATAACCTGCATTTGAATTCCATGTTCTGCAGGATTTATTATGCTTTACTCTTTGTACATGGAACAAAAATATTGATGGCATTCAGTCTTTAAAGAAATATGTAAAATTAATTTGCTGCCACATTTTTAATGATCTCATTCTAGTGCCAGTTATGAATTGGCAGTCATCAGTAAAGGTCACTTAAAAGAAATTTTGTATCATTTTAGTCTCTCTTACAATTTAGTGTTAAAAACTAAATTTGCACCCATCTTCTTTCAAAAAGGCAGGGTGTTGTGAAGAGCTCGCTGACCAGAAATGAGAAAATGTGAGTTCCACTTACCAGCACTGTCACTTCTCTGAGTGACAGATTTCTCACATGTAAAATCAGAATCATCATACCTCTCTTCTCGCTTCATAGACGTGTTGAGAAATTTAGAGTGTATAATATATGTGAGTGCACTTTATATAATGGGGAGTGTTTTGTATATGTAATGTATTCTTACTATTGATTGAGCCCATGAACTAAGCTAACAGGCTGATTAATTTCTTTCTATGTCAGGGCAATTTCCTCATAATATTGAACCATTTCCATTCCTAATAAAAAATCTAGTACCTGCAGAAATTGCTGACTGCATGCTTGGCTTGATTTCTTGCATCATTCTGGTCTTCACCACCGGCCACATAAAGGAATCCATCCATCACAGCCACACACTGATTAAAACTCTTGGCTGGCATCTCTGTAAGTTTGCTCCATCCATATTCAGGGTCTCTGTACAAAACATCTCTACTAAGGGACTTCTCAGTAAGGCCTGGACGGCCCCCTACAGTGACAAGGACACGACAGCCCCCTCGGATTCTCGTGCGTCTAGACTGCAACGTGTTTTGATGATAGGGAAGTAAGTGGTAGTTCATAGCATCTACAAGAAGCTTGTGACAGTCAGCATCTTGCATCATTCTTGGTACTGACTGAACATAATTGACCAGGTCTTGTGCAGAGATGGTACCAAAGCGAATATTGCTCAAAAGATCGGCAGCGTATTTCACTCTCTTTTGGTCAGATTCTAACCATTTCATTGCAATCTGGAATGCTACTATTTCAGAAGGCAACTGTAAGTCATCATCTATAAGAAGTTCGTTAATTTGCTCAAATGTGAGTTTCATAAACTGATCTGATTCTGCAAATTCAAGGAAGTTATCCCGGATGAATTTTTGGGCGGCCGCCTTTGCGTTTCTCAGGGAGTACGTTTCGGCAATGTTAGCAATGTACATGCAGTTCTCAACACTCATCTCTTGAATCAGAAAATCACTGCACATCTTGACAAGGGTATGGATCTGAAGATAAACAGCAGCAGAAAGAATGCTTCCTATGGTATACAAGGAGAGAGTCAGCTTTCCAGTGTAGGCATATGCGATGACAGTGGCCAGGCCCAGTGGTGAGATATCATTGAGATCCACCCTTTGGGTAGATGGATCTTTCTTTAGGATGTTGTAAAAGTACTCACTGCATGAAGCCATCACTGACTTGTGAACGTCAAAGGATTTGGTTTTGGTGCCGATGACTAAGTCGCAAAGAAAGTTCTCCTGCCTCATTTTACTTAAACCTTCCAAGAGGTTTGGGCCATAAGAAGCATCTGTTAATTCAGAAGAAATGCAGCTAAGGCCATTGCCTCCCTCTAGGAGCCCGTTCAAAGCATTAAGTTTGTGGAGGGGACTGTCTTCTACAATGATGGTCATCTCATTGACGTCACCCTTGTTTTTCTTGACAGTCTTCTTTTTGGGGGCCATGTTGGTAAATACACTGTCACAGGCAAGAGCTTACTAAAAAAAATAAAAGAAAAAAAAAGCATGTTTTTATTTCAATTGTGCTTTGGACTTTGAAGTGCTGCATTTAGAAACGTTCCTTTTTTATAAGATAGTAGTTTTGGAATGGCATAATGTATATTGATTAATTCTTAAAAATACATTTAAAGGCTCACATTAAACTAGATGCACATCTTACTGACAGTTTACTTCAGCATCAATCATTGTAGGTAATTCTAGAAAGGTTCATATTAGCAAACAAGACCTCTCAATATCTATAATGCCAAGTAATTCTCTGGTCTAGCTGTTCAGTAATTATGGAATAATAATTGAACATCACTTTAAGGGCTCAGTTTATATTCAGGAAAAAGTGAATTATAATTACTTTGAAGTTTTTCTCAATAAAATACTACAATACTAAAATTCAGGAATTCACGTTAAATGTAGGATATATATTAGAATAAATGTGGCTAACAATCAGTGGATAAGGACTTGTAATGATGAATTAGTTTGGGCTTCCTACTCTACATAGTCACTTAAATAATTTCCAGAAGAATTAAATATCTAAATGATACACACACACACACACACACACACACACACACACACAGACTTACACAAGAACTAGAATGTAGTCTTTAAAAAATCTGAAAGTAGGAAAAATGCTCTTAAGCATAACATACAATCCAGAAGCCATCAAGGAAAAGACTGAAATATCTTAATATTAAAAAAAATGACAACAATCTATAAAACACCAACTATTTAAAAGACAAGCTGCAGACTGTGAAGACAAAAATGTATAACATTTTTGACAGATAAATGGTTAGAGTGAAGTTAACACGGTATTTAAAGAGCTCCTACAATTAATAAGTAAAAAGTAATCCAACTAAAAAATGAGCAAAGACTATAACTAGGTAACTAGGTTGTTTACAGAAAATACAAACAGTTAAATGTTTTTAAAGCTAAACTAATAATAATCAGGGAATTGTTAACTGAAATTTAGGGAGGCTTTTTATTTTTGTGGTCAAATTTTGCTTATCAATTGGTTAAAATATTTTAAAATATTCAGAGTATCAGATGTTGGTGTGGTACATTGTTAATGGGATTATAATTGATATAGTTTTTTGAATAATAATTTAGCAGTCTATCAAATATAAAAACTATTCTTATGCTTTGACACTAGAGTTCTAAATCTACTCATGTGCCTCTTAGAAATATATTTACATGGGTGCTGACATATTAGGGACAGTAACCATTACCTGTAATCAATGTCATAAATATTTGAACCAGTTTTTTAACCTATATGATGTGTGGATTTAGCTCTATGATGTAACTCTGAACATCTCTGATTTTAAATTGCTACATAGTCCTTCAATATCATAGATTACATTATTTTAGCTCTTCTCAAAATATTGGGCCTACTCATGGATGTGGATAAAATCTATAGATGGATTTTATCTACTGCCATGTAACATTTACTTTCTTGTGAAATTACTGATGTTGCATTTTTTTTCCATTTTTAAAGTAACAAAATCAGTGTGTGTAATTCAACAATTCAGTTCGTGGAATTACAAATAATTGTATACTGATACAATACAAATAATCGAAATTACAGATGACTATGTATGCTTATGCAAACTTATATCTGCATAGTTTGAGCAGTGATGTAAACCAACTGGTAAACCACTTCTGTAGGGGGAAAAAAAAAGCCCTTATTTGTTGGTGTTTTTTAAGAATTTAATTTGTTTTTATTTAAAGTGTTTTTATTACAGTTGATTTACAACGTCCTGTCAATTTCTAAAAGCCCTTATTTGTGAGGTGCTGATTTCTTTGATACAAATACACTCAACATGATTGGTTTCAAGCTATCAACAACCAGCTCGCTACATTCCTGAAAATGTAAAAAGGTTCTCATGAGCCAGTACAAGTCAGTTCCAGCATACCACTAAGAGAGAACTTATATCAAAACAAGTTTATGCCATATTACTCAGCAATTTACTTTTATCGCTTGAATGTGCTCATGTACATCTTTCTGTATTAGCACACACATAAATTTACCTCATTCTCTCTAACAGCCACATAGATCCCACAGTAGGGATATATAAAATGCATGCAATCATCCTCTTGTTGATGGATATTTAGGGGTTTAGGGGTTTTTAAAGTTTTTGAGGGTGGTGGTGGTGGTGGTGGGTGTGTGTGTGTGTGTGTACATATGTGTGTCTGTTTTAAGCCTCACTGTTGAGTTCATTCTGAGGGGTAAAACTTAGCTTTGATCCCCCTTGAAAGTTTTCAATTTAATTACTGGAATATATGTTGAAAAATTCCATAATTGTGTTTGTTGCTGTTCCTTTCCAAGTGGAAGGAAAGTAGCAAGTAGGTAGAAAGTAGAGAAGGTCTGTCTCTTTGCCAGGGCTTTTGTCTTCCTCATTAAGCTCCAGCTGTCATATTCATATTTATATTTGTTCATAAGACTGCAGCACATTTGTCCTTCCTCATTCTTTCTTGTAAGCAAGGCTACATGCATCCTTACCTTGTGAAATAGATTTTCAACCCACTCCCATTTTAGTCTTCAAATCCCTTTGATTTATGTGGTGAGTGTCCCCTTGCTGGATTTTTCTGGGGAAAATTTTTAAAATTTTGTTTGGCAAGCAGTTATCAGACACCTACTGCTGTGTGGGCAGCACTGTTCTGGGAATGATGGGGCAATACAATGAGTAATTTATGGTTAGAGAGACGAAAACGACACGTGCAGAATGACAACAAGAAAGTAGCTAAGCACAGCATAGTAACTTCAAAAATAAAACAAAACCCAGCATTTTCTACCAGTAGGAGCATAAATGTCCTTTTGGAAGAAGCCTATTTTCCTGGAGGAATCTCTATGGGCAATTTTTTATTCATGTAGACATAAGGATTATAACTACTCATTGTTTTGGATGAAATCCTAAACCTGAGGATTGATCCGAATGCTTCAGACCGAGATGCTAAATGTTTTGTTCATCCATCATGAAGAGATCATTTCATTGGTAGCATATAGGGGTGGATATTTCAATGACTGATAAGATAAGTCCCCTATGGCCTCATGCCCCACCTCTGGAGCTGAGTTCCAGAGGCTCCCCTGGGGTACCTTGTGTAAAACTTCAGTTGCTGGATGGTAGTAAAACACAGGACATCCTGGAAAGAACTGAAGGGGTGGGAGGGATTTGGGTTGGCTGTTTACCAATTCGGTACAGAAGGATCTCAGTATTTAACAACTGGGATACATGATACTGAAACATACTAGGACAAGGTGTAATTCTTTTGAAATCATTTTGATTTTAAGGTTCTTTTTGTTTCTTTTGGTGAAAATGGAAGTTTCTGGAGCAAAGAGAGAATCCAGCCTCAACAACCTAAAGATATATATGCTGAGGCTAAGGAGACAAAGGCCAGCAGGCAATTCTAAACGAAGGAGTAACTGGTGGACTCAAGAGCGATAATATCTGATATCCAGTTTTAAATCTTTTTATACATTGTTGTTCTCATATATCATCCTTCATTGAGGTGTTCTCAAGGATCAGTAATAAAGATTGATCAATTGCTGGCTAGCTCACTCTTCACCTTTAGGAATATCATGTTGTATAGCTGTGAAGACCTCAGTCTCTGAAGAAGACTGCCTGGGTTTAAAAACCAGCCCTTGCCTCCACCACTGGTAAAAAAGCCAAGTAAAGCTTCTTTTTGATAGATGGTCCCTGTAAGCTGGAAGGTAGTGGAGAGAGTGCGGCGAAAAGTAGAGAAAACTACCCGGAGATGCTAAAGAGTGTAATAAAAGGGGCGATGGTTTTGTAGGGGAGTCGAGAGGTGGGGAAAAAGAATAGTATAGGATGAACTCCCCTTTCCCCGCCTTTCTTGGAAAGGGATGGCTTTTTGGCTGAGTAGGCTGCAGGTGGTACTGCACAGGGCAGCTGCACCTCCACTGGAAACTGTTGCTGACTTGAAGAACCGGAGGACAGAGTTTGTGGTGAAGGCATTCACTGGAGAGTGAGATGGGAATTCTGGAAAAGAGAGATCCATGAACAGGAAGCCCGGTGGAAACGTAAACCTTCAGGAATGAATGAAGAGCATTGGGGGTGATAAATATAAAGAACTAGTTTTTCTCTAAAGCTCTTTAAAATACATTTGACTCTTCAAAAATGATAACATTGTCTTAGGGAATTCATAATATATGTAGATGTATGCTATACCATAAAGGATGAGGGGATAGTGGTAAATGAATCTATACAGTTGCTATATTTTCTGTGTTTTACGTGAAGTGATGCAATAGCTTATGTAGCCTGCAAAAATTTAGCTTTGCATGTTGTAATCTCTAGAGTGGTGCTGTCCAATCCAATAGAAATATAATATGAGCCACATAGGTAATTAAAACACTTCCAGTGGCCACATTAAAAAGGTAAAAAGAAACAGATGGAATTAATGTTCATAATATATTTTATTCAACCTAATATATACAAAATATTTCAACACGTAACTGCTATAAAGTTATTAATGTGATACTTTACATTCCCCTTTTTTCATACTAAGTCTTCAAAATCCATGGTGTATTTTATACTTAACAGCATGTTTCATTTTGGACTAGTCACATTTCAAGTGTTTAATAGCCATATGGGACTGATAACTATGGCATTGGACAGCAGAGACCTCAGAATAACCACTTAAAGAATGCAAAATATAGCTGAAAACCAAATAGATTAAATTTAAATGGAATTCAAAAGACTGCAGGAAAGTTGGAACAGGAACAAAAAAAGGGGAAGGCTTTAAAGGAGAGGAAACGCCTCTTGCTCAAGCAGGTTGGGGTGACTCAGCATGGGATGTGCAGACTAAGATGGCTGGAGAGAGGGAGTCAGGTGGGCAGGCAACATGAGGCCAATACATAAGGGATGCTGGATGCCAGGAATGGTTTGAACTTGATAAGTTGGTATGCAGTCAAGAAGGATTAGGAAATCTCCAGGAAGGAGAGGGCACACTGAGGTCCTAGTGAAATCAGTCCAAGCTCTTCCATGGCTTCCTTCTTTTACTTCCTGTTGCTGTATTCTCTTTCCTCCATAGTCTAGGCTTCCTGCCGCCCCTGGTGTTCCCATGGAAACTCTTGTGACCTTTTTGTCTGAATGTTCTTGCCCTTGTTCCATTTCTCCAGGGCCCTACTGGGTGACACATTAGCTAGTCTGACAAATGAGCTAAGCTTATCCGTCAATGGGAAAATCTACTTTTTCTCCCAGATATGCATTTTTTTGTTTGTTTTGTTTTTTTGTTTTTTTAATCAGTGCTATGATGCACATACAAATTTCTAACAGAATTGCTGCTATGAAACATGCATGTATATTTCTTTAATATTATATTATTTAAATATTTTAATAACAAATCAAATTTATTTAATATTAATTTTATTATTAATATGTTATTTTATTTTTTTAATGGCTGCACCTGTGGCATATGAAAGTTCCTGGGCTAGAGGATGGAATCTGTGTTGCAGCTGCAGCAACGCTGGATCCTTTAACCCACTGCACTGGGCTGGGAAATCAAACCTGCATCTCTATAGTGATGTTAGAATCTTAACCCAGTGTGCCACAGCAGGAACTCCTTAATTAATATTTTAAATATATGTATATTTTTTCTTAATATCAATAGGGCTTTTAGAGCCTCTGAAATCACTGCATAAAGTTAACTGGGTTCTTTAGCTCTTAGATGCAGGAGATCACTTATGAGACTATTGAAATCAGAGCCTGCAGACCACTTTCTGGTGGCCATTTTTCCCTAGCTCTGCTCATAAATTCAGTATTTATTTACTGAAGCTGCCATTACATCCTGTTCCTAGGTCTGTACCTTGGAGGTGAGGCTGTCCTTCCACTTGCCCAAATGTTCTCAGTCTGGGCCATGTTCCTCCAATAACACACTGCAGACCCCTCAGAGGAGTCTGGGACTCAGGACCACTCCTTGGAAGCTGGGCGAGGCTCTCTAGTTTCCAGAGATGTTCACTGCCTCCTACATCCTGAGAAATGGTCTTCCTCGGGCCCTGCTCCTCCATCTCCCAGCCTACAACTGGGGGAGTTTCAAGACTTTCTCTTCATTTTTCCCGAAGCACAAAGGGCTTGATTTGCCCTTCCCACCCAGCGCGGCTCTAATGAGTTGCCCTCTTGGGATCAATGAGAAGAAGACAGGCGCCCTGGGACCTTTAGTGGCCCTGCTGGACAGAGCAGGACACGCTGGACAGAGCAGGTCTAGCCACAGCAGCTGAGGTTGTGTAATGGGATGAGCAGCTATTTGGAGGCACTGCCAGTCCCCTCCTGTCCCTTCCCTTTTTGAGTAAAAGAGGAGACTGCACAGGGTGCAGAAGGTTGTAGAAGGCTTGCGGTGCTACAGGAGCTATCCCTTCATTCTGTGGAGGGGATGTGAGAATTCTCCTTCTTCAGTCCTGGACCCCACAGCCTCCTGCCCTCCCTGCTCTATCCACTATCTCCCAGAGCGGCCTCCTGGGTCCCCTGGAAGAGCTGCCCACTAGAAACTGGGCAGAAGGGCAACAGAAGCATAATCCCTCACTCTCCCCACTGCCCACCACCCACCTTGGCCGCTGTCATTTTTATGATAGTGTCATGTATTCAACACCTGATAACACCTGGGCAGTTATGTGAGCCACCACATTTTCCACGATCTTTTGTATTTGCCAAATTTCAGTATGTTAATAATTAATTCCTAAATATAAAGCCCCAAGCATGAATCTATACTATGTGTTAAACGTAAACTGTTACCTCCATTTCTACCTAAAATAATAATTAGTTAGCTAGCATGTATTACTTGAGGACTTACTGTGTGCCGAGCCAAGGTGAGTACTTTATATTATTTTTGCTTTTAAATTTAAGCATCACAGAAATCCTAACAAGCACAATTTTCATTCTTAAATTTAACCATCACGGAAATCCTAAAAGGCAGGTAATAGTATATTCATTTCACAAATGAAGACATTAAGGTCTGGAGAGAGTTTAAAAAACATATCCAAAGTCATGCAATGTGTTTATAATGTGTAGTGCAGCAAGGATTCAAACCCAGATTGAACCCTGACTCCTTAGAGGGTTCATAAACACAGGGCAGGTTGAAATCTGTAGCCGGTTAAAAAGTGATCTCCTTCCAACATGAGAGGATAGAGACTGAGGTGGAACTCAAATTTATAAAATTAAGGTTTGGATATGGGGACCATGACATGATTCATTATAGCTCCAAAGACTGAAATAGAGGAGCTGTTCTTTTAAATGTAAGACAAATTTGTTTGGGACAATCAGAGCCTCTTTATCCTATTGGGGTGGTAAGGCTATGAAGCTCAAGAGTTTGGATAAGCCAAAAATAGAAGTAGGTTCAGGGAGGTCTTGCATGAATTTGTGGATCAGAGAATCACACACCTTCTTTTCAGTGTTAGGTTGAATATGAATTATTATCATATATTTATCAATTATGTTAGATTTAATAATTATTGTTATCAATTTTTATTTTATTTTATTTTTTGCTTTTTAGGGCTGCACCTGTGGCATATGGAAGTTCCCAGGCTAGAGGTCAAATCAGAGCTATGGCTGCTGGCCTACACCACAGCCATAATAGCCACATGGGATCTGAGCCACGTCTGCGACCTACACCACAGTCACGATGCTGGATCCCCAACCCACTGATCAAGGCCAGGGATCAAACCCTCATCTTCATGGATACTAGTCAGACTTGTTTCCCCTGTGCCACAGTGGGAACTCCCTGAAATTAATCAATTTTTGTTTAAGGACAAGTATTATCAATTTCCCGTGGCTCAGCTTAGCTAGAGGCCTGTTACCTATAAAGTATGCAGAGTCTATGCATAAAGCTAACTTCTATTTTCTGAACCTGGATATAGGACGTTAAGGACCCAATGCGAAAATTGCTGGTTTTGTGTTTTGTTGAAAATTTTAGTAAAATAGCTCTTTCTCTCTTCTAGCCTTGTGTGTGTGTGTGTGTGTGTGTGTGTGTGTGTTAAGGTTGCGGGAAGTGGGGCTGGCAGGGGGCTTGAAAGTCTGTTTTTGTAAGACTGTTGTCTCTTTGGTTCTCACAGAACTGAGAAGTGGGTTTTGGTGTTAATTTTGCTCTAAGCATCTGAAGGACCTGTGGCAAAACATTCCACCTTTTAGGATTTCAGTTTCATCATCTGTCAAGTGAGGAGATGTGTACCTTCAGTTCAAAAATTTTACAGAGAATTAAAGTTGGCTTTTGCTGTCAGAATCATCCAAGTCAGGTCTGTATCACTTCTCCCCTCAAAATAGCCTTTGAAAACCCTAGCATCACCTCATGATCAGATGTAGATAACCAACAGAGACAAGAGATTCTTCACCTGGGAGTCATGCTTTGGGTCTCAGCTGACAAATTTAGCAAATAAAAATATAAGATGTCCAGATAAATTTGGATTTCAGAAAACCCATGAATCACATTGTAGTATATAAGTATATCCCAGTATTCGAGATACACTTATGTTAAAAATTAGTTTGGGGGTTATCTGAAATTCAGTGTTCCTGCGTGTCCTGTATTTTTTCTGGAAACCCTTCTCTGGGTTGGGTTTCATGTGACTCTGTGAATTCTGTGAAAATTTCTGGAATACTATGGAAACGTGTGTGTGTGTTCATGTGTATTTTTTCTATAAAGTGGGCCCACAGCTTTCAGAAGTTCACACAAAGGTCCATAACCCTAAATAGATCCAGAACTTTTGGACTGGAATGATACTGACAAGAAATGGTAACATAATTCTACCCTCTTCTATGAGGGGAAATCCACGTGACAGGATCGCACTTAAGTCCCTCCTGGCCTGAAACAGATTTCAGATGAAAAGCTCCTGGAACCAAGAATCGGTTTATATGTAAGGACGTTCTCTTTCCTACAGCCCTCCACCCCAGCCTCCCGGGAGAGACTCTACCCAGGGCAAGCTGTGAAGCCATGTGTGCCAAAGTGTCACTGTCACTCCCCTGCAGAATGAGCTGGGATCCCAGAACGCCTTTTTGCCAAGGGGGCGTCAGCTGCACTTGCTCCTAGTCCCTGCCACATTCCAGCCACTGCCTGTGTCTGGGCGTCACCTGCCTCCCAGAATAGAAACACCCTGGCCTCTGCCACTTGCCATTTTAAATGAAGTCCAGCTTAAGGGGGCTTTTCCACTTGACTGTTTCATTTCCAAAATGATTTCTAGCATAAAACATGTGTCCCAGTATTGCCGTAGGCGCACATTTGAAACAAAAACTTGTTTTGCAATTACAGTAAAAGCTGTTCTCTTTTGCAGGAGGGATTTCTATTTTGCCCACAGGTTCCCTTTCTGGGAACCCAAAGAATGGTCTGATTTGTTTGTTACCCATTTCAATAAAACGGATTACAATTTTATCTAAGCTGATCTGGTACTAAAAGTTCCAGATGGTTCCTGATAAAAGTGGAGACAAAATTCTAAACTCTACGAACCAAATCTAAAATCTTTACTTTCCTCCCTCCCTTCTCTATAAAACAGAGGAAGAAAAAAACCTACATTAGGCTTTAGAGACTTACAATTATTGTTAGAATGTATAAGTAACTATTTATAAGGCATCTCCAGCATGCATTTCTGTTACTATGACATTCTCCTAATCTAACACATTCCTTAGATTTCAAGAGGGTGTTTTCTGGTTCTCTGCTTCCAATCCAGGACAGGAGGATGTGACCCAGCTGCAGACCACCCTACCGCTGTGGACACACAGACACCCCCCTTCTCCTCAACACCACCCCCCACACACACACACCCCAACCCCGACCCCAGGACTAACCCAATTCGGAGACCGTGGCCCCGGCTCCTTATCCTCCTGTGTGAGTGGCGTCCCCGACTTTAGATGGTGGAGTTTTAGTAGCAGACTCCTTTTGAGAAGCAATCTGTGGAGAGAGAGAGAGAGAGAGAGAGGAAAATCCAGTGGGGAGCCACCAGCAGCCACCTGACACGTCCCAGCAGCAGCAATTTTTAGAGTGACCCTTTGCCATCCCACTGGCTGCAGCCTGTGCTCTGGGCCCTCCTCTCCCTCTTTGGCCTTCAACTTCAGGCCACCCCAGGGCAGAGGGCGGAGCCCAGTGTGGTGGAGAGGGCTTGGGTTTCTTGACCTGCCCAGTGGTTTAAAATCAAAAAAGTCAAGAGCTCATCAAAGTGAAAGTGAGGAAAGAAGATTAATTATGTGGGTAGTTAATTGCTGGAAGCAGGAATTAGAGTGTGTGTACTTGGGAAGAGGAAGGGAAGGTTGTGCCTACAAATGAGCTTCTAGAAAGGTAAATAGCCTGGTTCCCTCAGGTCCTTTGAGAAGACTGGGTTTTTTTGTTTGTTTGTTTGTTTTTGTCTTTTTGTCTTTTTTGTCTGTTGTTGTTGTTGTTGTTGTTGCTGTTTCTTGGGCTGCTCCCGCGGCATATGGAGATTCCCAGGCTAGGGGTTGAATCAGAGCTGTAGCCACCGGCCTACGCCAGAGCCACAGCAACGCAGGATCCGAGCCGCATCTGCAACCTACACCACAGCTCACGGCAACGCGGGATCATTAACCCACTGAGCAAGGGCAGGGACCGAACCCGCAACCTCATGGTTCCTAGTCGGATTCGTTAACCACTGCGCCACGATGGGAACTCCAGACTGGGTTTTTAAATAGACTGTTCTTTAGGAAAGGAACTCAGGAGAGCTCACACATGACACTGGCATCGCATCGCTGGAGTCTTCATTCAGTTCAGTAGCGGGAGGTTCACGACCCGTCCCTATTATCTGGGGGTCCACAAGGAGGTCTGAGATGAACACACACTCCAGCACACACGCAGCTTGGGGAAACTCTTGGGCAACACTTCGTGTGAGAAAGAGAAATGTAGTAGGTTGTAACTGACCGCAAACTTTAAACAGATACCAAGAGTGTGAAATGACTGCTAAAAAAGTTACCCTGATATTAGGCTGCAATAATAGAAAAAGACATCATGGAAAATAAATGTTCTAATTATTCTTCATTAGTCAGGACATGCATTCAGTACTGTTTGCCGCCTTGGCACACTGAGGAATTGTTCTGTATCCTGAAGGATGAGGCTGGGAGGAAGCTGAGACCTTCTCATATTGGTCCCATACTGGGACCATCTGCAGAGAACTAGGACTAGCAGGGAGCTTAGGAGAGATGAGACTCCTGGGTGCAAATGTTTTGGGGGCTGTTGTGCTGCAAGCGGATTTGATTATGCTTGTTGTAGCTCAAGCTGACAAAAATTAGGCCTGATGGGTAGAAATTCCAGGGAAATAAATTAAAAATAAGGAAGGAGAGGAGTTCTTTTGTGGTGCAGCCTGTGAAGGATCTGGTAGTTGTCACAGCAGTGGTTCAAGTTGCTGCTGTGGAGTGGTTTGATCCTTCCACATGCCTTGGCTGTGGCCAAAAAAATAAATAAGGGGAGTTCCCCTTGTGGCTCTGTGGGTTAAGAACCCAGCATAGTGTTGATGAGGATGTGGGTTCAATCCTTGGCCTTACTCAGCAGGTTAAGGAGCCAGCGTTGCTGCAAGCTGGGGCACAGGTCGAAGATGTGGCTAGGTCAAGTGTTGCTGTGGCTGTGGCATGGGACTCAGCTGCAGCTCCCATTTGACCCCTAGTCCAGGAACTTCCCTATGCTACAGGTATAGCCATAAAAAGAAAAAAAAAAAAAAAAGTAAGGAGAACTGATAACAAATGGGTTCTAGTGATGAAAAGGAACCAGTTCCTTATGATTAGAAGGGTGGAAGTCATAAAGCCATAGGATTGCAGTGACACAGAAGGGACTCCTTCTCATTGGATCATCTCTGATATCTTGCCAGCTCTAAGACTCTGATTCTGTTTGTATTTGCCTCTAGTTCTCCTGACCCCTCTCAGTGCATCAAATCATTGCATAATCTCTCAGTTATCACTTCTATTTGAATTCTAGCCAGCTTTTTTTTTTTTTAGGGAAAAGTCTTTTGATTTTTTGTTTATTTATTTATTTATTTTTTTAGGGCTGCACCCGAGGCATATGGAGGTTTCCAGGCTAGGGGTCGAATTGGAGCTGTTGCCGCTGGCTGACACCAGAGCCACAGCAGCACCAGATCCGAGCCAAGTCTGCAACCTACACCACAGCTCATAGCAATGCCAGATCCTTAACCCACTGAGCAAGGCCAGGGATCGAACCCTCAACCTTATGGTTCCTAGTTGGATTTGTTTCTGCTGCACCACGACGGGAACTCCCTCTTTTGATTTGTTCATATTTACTTTTTCCCATAGATCTCCAACCCAGAATGTGTCAGAAGTAAATCAACGAAAGCTCTTTATTCTATGGTTTACACAAAACTAACAGAGGAAAAATAAAATAAAATAAAACTAATGGAGGACCACTCACTCTCAGATGATCCTTCTTATTTCCACCTCCTTGATTCCAAGAAAGGGCCAGAGCATTCAACTCTATTCTTATTGCGATTAAAAAAAAAGTCTTATATCAGTATTTATGATAATGATATGATGATGGAAACGGCCATCAAGAGATAGGTGTTGGAACCAACAATATTGTCTTCAAAGGTTCAAGACTATTAATTTCAGTTCCACTGAAACAATGCTGAGATAATCCTTTCAATAGAATGTTATTTGAGGTAGAGGTATGAACCCAAGTGGAAAAATAAATAGCAGAAATGGAAAGTCTAAGAGACTTCAAATTAAACACTTACGGAGTAGCTACCCGTGTAAGGATTTAACTACTGCTGTGGTTGGTATACTGGATATACGGGATGGAACATGGGTGGAAATGAGCCTGGGCAGTAGGTCGTAGTTTATATTAAGGAAGCTGAGGGAGTTCCTGTCGTGGCTCAGTGGGTTGAGAACCTGAGTAGTATCCATAAGGGTTCAGTTCCTGGCCTTGCTCAGTGGGTTAAGGATCCATTATTGCCTGTGGTGTAGGTCACAGACATGGCTTGGATCTGGCATTCCTGTGGTTGTGGCTGTGGCCAGCAGCTCTAGCTCTGATTGGACCCCTAGCCTGGGAATTTCCATGTGCTGAGGGTTTGGCCCTAAAAAGACCAAAAAAGAAAAGAAAAGAAAGTTATTCTTTTTTTGGGGGGGGGGGCACCCAGGCATATGGAGTTCCCGGGCTAAAAATCAGGTCCTCAGGTCCCAGCTGCAGTTGGGACCTTACACCGGATTCCTAACCCACTGTGCTGGGCTGGGGATTGAACCTACATCCCAGCACTCCCAAGATGCCACCAATCCCATTAAGTCACAGATGAAACTCCAGTTGATCATTATTCTTAAAGCAGTGGGGGCCTATATATTAAAGTTTATTTAACAGAAAGGTGGCCATGATGAGATTGACATTTTGGAAAGAATGCATTTGGGGAGTATCATCGTTGAAGAATTTAGAGCTTTAGAAAGAAGCTGAAAATATTAGGTTTTAGCTATTGGCAAAGACTAGGGTAGAGCAGATGGTATTGGTGAGAGAACATGGGCTGGGGTCGCTGGCCAGGATTGGAGCCTAGCTGAGGTTCATGGCCATGACTGTTGGTCTGAGACCTGCCAGTGTGCTTGTATGTTGTTCTTATGCCACGTTCAGCTGCAGAAAAGCCAGAGGGCTGGATTTAACAGGAGAAGGGGTTTTGTAGGGTGGGTAATTTTTTTCCATTGTTTAGTGCCCATCTCTCCTTCACAAACCTCTCCTGACCTTCTGCCACAAATTAATTCAAATGTAAGCTCTGTGAGGCCAGGGATCTTTATCTGTTTTGACCACTGATGGGTCTCTGGTGCCTAAAACAGTGCCTGGCATAGTGGATGGTGAATCATTGTTTATTAGCTGATCAGATAAATCAATAAATGAATAAATAAATATTGAGTGAGATGAACTTAGGGGACAAGGGACTTGAGGGTATGTGCCAAGAAGTATCTTAATGGCAGACCACAGAATTCAGCTGAAGAAGCACAGGTATGAAGTCCCCAGAGCAGGGAATATTTCTTGTCAATTACTGTAGCTCTAGAATGAAGACAATGCCTAGCACATAGTAGGTACTCAACAAACATTTGTTGAATAAAAATACAATATTGAGGCATTCCGACTGTGGCACAGTGGGTTCAAGAATTCGACCACAGTGGCTAGGATCACTGTGGAGGCATGGGTCCAGTCCCCAGCCTGGTGGAGTAGGTTAAGGATTCGGTGTTGCCACAGCTGTAGGTCATAGCTGTGGCTCAGATTTAATTCCTGGCCCAGGAACTTATATGCCATAGGTGAAACCATAAATATATATATTATAATATATTTGTATATTTATATAAATTATATATAATGAATTATATCAATTACACTTTATATAATTATTAATTATATTTATATAATTTATATATTTATATAATATATATTATATATAAATATATATAAATACACACATACACATACACACAAAGATGAAGAAAAGTATTGTGATTTTTCCTTATCCTGGTTGTTTCTTAAAGCAATCCCCAGGGATTCTCTAGCCAAAACAAGCATCTTTCAAAAAAACTTTCATGGGAGTTCCCGAATCCAACTGGGAACCATGAGGTTGCGGGTTCGGTCCCTGCCCTTGCTCAGTGGGTTAAGGATCTGGCATTGCCGTGAGCTATGGTGTAGGTTGCAGACATGGCTCAGATCCCGAGTTGCTGTGGCTCTGGTGTAGGCCAGTGGCTACAGCTCCAATTAGACCCCTAGTCTGGGAACCTCCATATGCTGCGGGAGCGGCCCCAGAAAAGGCAAAAAGACAAAACAAACAAACAAACAAACAAAAACAAACAAACAAAAACTTTCATGGCTGAAAGAACCATTGTATGATAATCCATGGTCCCCAAAGTACATCTATCAGATTATAGTTCTGATAATTTAGCCAGTTCTCAATTCCTGCCAGCAGTGGGAAGACATTTGGAATGCTGATTCTCAAACTTAAATGGATACGGGAATTATCTGGGAACCTTCTTAGATATTGGTTCTGATAATGAATGTATGGCTTGGGGCCCAAGAGTCTGCTTTTCTAACTAGCTCACAGGTAATCCTGATGTTCCTGTTCTGAGGACCACACTTTGAGTAGCAAGGATTTGGAATGCTTGGTTATTCAACATTTGAAGGGAAAGGGTTTGTTCAAAGGCAATAGAGCCATCCATCAGAACCCCAATACTAATCTTCAAATCTACTGGAAGAGGTCCCCAACCTTTCCTTCTTTGCCTCATTAAAATGGAACAGCCCTCCTCGGATTACAGACACGGCCAACTGTTCAAAAATCTTGCTCTATCAGTTTTTCCCGCTCTCTATACCCACGCCCTTCATATCTGCCAGCCAATTTCCACCACCGCTTCATGGTATACAAACTCTCCTAGTAAAAAAAAAAAAAAAAAAAAAGAAAAAGAAAAAAACCTTTCAGTGTAACTTATTATCCCGTGCAGTTAATGTCATATTTCTCTCCACTTCTTCACAGGCAAACTTCTTGGAGGTACTGTAAACCTTTACCTGCTGCTTCTATCTTGTTGCTTCCCATTTTCCTTTCAACTAAATCCATCCAAGCTTCCCTGTTTCTCTTCTACCAAAGTGCTTTGCCAGGGTCATAAATAATCCCGCGTCACTGGTTTTTTTGGATGTTGGACAGCGTTTGACCTTTCAGAATTATTTCACATGGTTGACCAATCATTCCACTAAAAATGCCCCTTTCCTATTGGTGTTGGTTTTTCTCCAACTTTTCTGGCTATTTCTTCTTATTCTCCTTTCCGAGCAGAAGGTATTCCACCCAGCTCCTGAAAATTAAAGTGCTTCAGAGCTGTCCTAGATTCCCTTCTATCCTCAAAACTGCATACATTCTTAGATATCTCACAAACTCCTTCAACTCATTACTTCCAAGACGGAAGTCATCCTTTCCCTCCAAATAAGTTCCTCTTAACAATATTCTTTTTGGTAGTCAACAAGCCACCCCTCATCCGGTTCCTTAAATGGTAAATCTGAGCTCATCCTTTACCTCTTTCTCAGTCTCCTGCACCCCCATTTCCACATCTGATTGATCACCATGTCCTCTTATTACATATCTGTAATTTCTCTCCTGCTACTGCCCTTCTGGTCCAAGGCATCACCACCTCTCTCCTGGACCATTGTGAAATCCCCCTAAATAGCCTTCCTGTGTGCACTCTTGCTTCCCTCCAATCCATCCTCAAAGTGATCTTTTCAAATCTAATCATGTAACCCCTTGCAGAAAATGCAACAGCTTTCCATTTCCTCAGGATAAAGCCCCAAACCCTTCCCTGACATTCAGTACCTTTCAGCATTCCTGTCTGTCCCTGGGCTCTCTTCATGCAAAACCAGTCCTTGCCTTTTCCAAGGACCTCAAATATCTCACATTCACTTTCTGCTTTAGGTCTTCATACTTGCTGTTCCAGCTGCCTGAGTGGTCTCTTCCCTCATTTGTGCCTAGTGATTCCCAACTGATCCTTTGCATCATGGCTTAAATGTCACGTCCTTAGGAAATCCTTGCTTGAACCTTTAGCCCAGCTTCTGTGCTGCCACAGTGCCTTCAATTTCCCTCCCCTGTCACAGTTTAGCAACTCCTTACTGGACTACAAGCACCATGAATAATAAAGGCAGCCTGTATTAGTCCTAATTCTCTCTCAAGCACCTGTGGTAGATAGCATCTAAGATGACCCCAAATGATTGTCACCTCCTGGGACTATGTTCTTAGAAGACAAGGCTGGAGAAGATAGCCCTTTGTTTAGCAAAGGCTATAGCAAGTTTTTAGTTGTGTAGTGTCATCAAGGAGCCAGAAAGACCAGTGGAAAGGTGAAGCAGAGAGTTTTATATCCAGTTGCCAGACTTCTAAACCCCTTTCCAGTGGTTGTACTTTCCTACTCTATGAGGTTGGGTATGAAGCAGTGTCTGTCTCCCACCCAAGAAGCTGAAAAGCCAGATGCTTGATTTTCCAGGCTTCTTTGTAGTGATGGCCCAGATGGGCACAAGACATGAGCTTGGCTGATCAGATGCCTGTACTCCAGACTAGAAATTCGGAGCTAATGGTACAAAGAAGCATGGCAGAGGGGAAGCCCTTTTGGCAAAGGGGATGGTCCTTGCTGAGCAGTGCCAGCACCTTCTGGCACTGGCAGTGGGGCCAAGAGTGGAGGCTTTGGCGCATCAAGCTATGGCTTCCCCATTCAGTAGGGGCAGCTGTGGTGTCTGGAATCTTGGCTGTGGTTCTGGCTGGAGAGCCCCTATTTGCTCCTTTCCCTGCCTTATTTCTCTGATTGTTGGTCAGTAATTCTGTGAGCTGCCCGGGATCCTTTCAGTAGACTCCTTTCCTCTTTCATTACGTGGTTGACGAGTTGGGGTCCTCCAGGTAATGAAATGAAGGGAACCGAGGGCGAGCATCTTGGAGCAGGCAGCCTTGAACATGGGAAGGCAGGGAGATGGGGGCTGAGCTGAGTGACATGAGCTGAAGTCTGTGGGGAAAAGGGACCTGGGAGGACTTTCTGATGGCCAGTGGCTGGAGGATCTGGAAGCACAAAGGTGCCTCATGATCTTTTTCCAGCAGCTTTCATTCTGTAGGGTGAGTACACTTCATGGCACGAAAGTTTCAGTAAAGCCCGCCCTACATAAACACCCTGGCTGGGTGTTCTGAGTGGAAATCAATGAAGAGACACCCAGGTAAGCACTGAGCAAAGTGAGGAGAGAGCTGGAGATGGGCTGTGATGGAGAGTCCAACAGAGAGTCACTTGGAGTCTGTTTTCAAAACAGACTCGAGCCTAAGGCCCTGGGCAAGTCCCTGAAATGCAGATGAGGGCCTGGAACTTCCCAGTGGCTATGACTTTGCGAGGTCAAGCCAATGTTATTGAAGTATCAAAAAGGCTTGGCTGACAGCTGGGTCACAGCGTGTCAACCCACTTGTTTTCACTGAGAAGGACGGGCTCAGGGATGGGTCACAGGGAATAGTAATGCGGGTTCCATCTTTAAGGCCGGAGGTGGAATCTGCCTACAAGAGAAGCTGTTAATGACTCTGCGAACAAATGGGACAAGCAGAGCTGGCAGAGGCCACAGGCCAAGAATTTCCAGATAATAGACTCGAAGCATTGCCTTTTCAAGGTGAAACAAAGGGAGATGTTTTATTATTCAAATACGTAGGTTTTAATCAAGAATCCCCACCTAAGATAAGTTCAGCCCAACAGCACTACCATGTTCAAAGTTCCCAGCAAACGCGTACTGTAGGAAAATGAACATGAGACCAATCAGTGAAGTAAAAGCTTTCATAGAGACTGCAGCTAAGTCAGCAAATTCACACAGCCTGTCCCAATAGCTTCTAGAAATGCCAGCTGTGCTTGGGCTGTGCTCAATATAGTCAAGAGGTTCTTGACGTAAGTGGACACTTGCAAGCCACATGCCCTGTTGTGACATTTTAAAGGTGGCTGCACTGTTTTGGAAAAGACGCACTTGTAAAGGAGAAAACATATTCATTGCAAGCCCTTCTAAAAGTATGACACAGTTTTCAAAACAGGGTGTGGTTCCTCAACAACCGTAAGAGGACAGTCACTGAGGGCTGCTTTTTGGTGTCAAATGATGAAAACAATACACATATGAAAGCCGAGGACCAGTTCTCATTTGGGGCAGCACCACGGAGATTCCACTTTCTAAAATGTAGAGGCCTGTTGAACTTGCTTTCCTGGCAGTGTTTGGCTTAATAAAAGTTGATTTTGGCTCATTTGGCCACTCTGAGTTAAAATGACATACTTTCGGAGTTCCTGTTGTGGCTCAGTGGCTTAAGGACCGGAATGTTGTCTCTGTGAGGCTGAGGGTTCAATCCCCAGGCTGGCTCAGTGGTTTAGGATCCTGTGTTGCCTCAAGCTGTGGTGTAGGTTGCAGACATGGCTCAGATTTGATTCCTGGCCCCGGGAACTTCCGTATGCTGCAGGTGCATCTATAAAAAGAAAAATCAACCAATCAATCAATCAACAGTCAATCAATATACATACAATGTTGTGCCAATATCTGCTGTACAGTAAACTGACACAGTCACATCAGTGTGTGTGTGTGTGTGTATGTGTGTACATATGTACATACATATGCACATTCTTTTTCTCATATTATCTTCCATCATGATCTATCCCAAAAAATTGCATATCGTTTCCTGTGCTATACAGCAGGACCTCATTGCTTATCCATTCTAAATATAATAGTTTGCATCTACTAGCCCCTATCTCCCTGTCCATCCCACTCCTTCCCCCCTCCCCCTTGGCAACCAGAAGTCTGTTCTCTATGTCTGTGAGTCTGTTTCTCTTCTGCAGAAAGGTTCATTTATGCCATATTTTAGGTTCCACATATAAGTGATACCATATGGTATTTGTCTTTCTCTTTCTGACTTACTCCATTTAATATGAGAATCTTTAGTTGCATCTATGTTGTTGCAAATGGCATTATTTCATTCTTTTTTATGACTGAGTAGTATTCCATTGTAGACATGTACCGCATCTTCTTAATCCATTCATCTGTTGATGGACATTTAAGCTGTTTCCATGTCTTAGTTATTGTGACTAGTGCTGCAATGAATATAGGGGTGCAAGTGTCTTTTTGAATTATAGTTTCATTGAGATATATGTCCAGGATCATATGGTAGTTCTATATTTAGTTTTCTGAGGAACCTCTGTACTGTTTTCCATAGTGGTTGTACCAATATATATTCCCACTGACAGTGTAGGATGATATACTTTCTTCACCAGCAAGTTTTGATAGTAATTCTTCTCTATCAGCTACCTTCTTCTCATAGACCCCTTCCCTGACCTGCCTGCCCTCTTTTTTCCCACCTACTTGTTCTATGTGCCCCTTCCTAGTATCACAGGTAGAGCTGTGTCTCATGGCACCTACCACATTACAATAATGTGGTTTTCTCCTCTCTGGCCTATAAAAACAAGATCCTCATAGTGTCCTTTTTTTTTTTTTTTAAACTTCTAAACCCAGCATGGCGCCTGATACCTGATTAGTTTGTCATTCTAGGGCAGACCCATCTGCTTGTATTAATAAACACACCAGTTCTGGAATGAATCAAGACTGAAACAAGATTAAACACCCCAAGGATTAGTTTCTCATCTTTCTCATTAGCTGCATTGTTCAGTGACCTCAAAAAGGTAATTAGAAGACTAAAAAGCCCCTTTCACCTGTTGCCCCAGATAAGTGATGATTGCCTGCCACACTCTTCCTTTCCATCATCCAGCCAGCTTTGATTTTATTAAAATGATTTCTCCTTTCTCTCACCATGATCATTGTGGTAGATTAACAAAAACTGAAAGGAGAGATGTGATATTTTTCTGTAAAGCTTTAGCAATCATTTTTTTAATTCCTATTCTTTTTTTTTTTTTTTTAAGAGAAGGCCTGCAATCACCAAATCTAAAAAGTGTAGTGCCTTGTCTTTATGCTTGTTGGCATCAACTATATGTTGTCTTAAAATAGCTTTAAATTGCACCAGTTATTTCCAAACAGAAGTATTTATTAAAATGATGTTCTGAAAGCTTGATGACTGTCTCAGAA
Source organism: Sus scrofa (assembly GCF_054392235.1). Classification (NCBI taxonomy): domain Eukaryota; kingdom Metazoa; phylum Chordata; class Mammalia; order Artiodactyla; family Suidae; genus Sus; species Sus scrofa. Next base: position 35,633,741 of record NC_139389.1, on the reverse strand, counting down.
TTCTCTCAGGCAACACAGTGACTCCTTGCCGTGTAGAAAACAGCTGGGAAGAATATGAGCAAAACCCAGATATTATAAATTCCTTATTCTGAACACTGTGCTCTTTCTACATAGGTGGTCCCTTCTTGTCCTCATTCAATGCATGTTTACTCTTTCTTCACATATGCCAATCAAGCTGGGTCCCAAGCAGTCAAGGAGACAGGTCCAGGAGTTCCCATTGTAGCTCAGTGGTTTAAGAGCCCACTGTAGTCTCTGTGAGGATGTAGGTTCAATCCCTGGCCTTGCTTAGTGGGTTAAGGATCCAACGTTTCTGCAAGCTGCAGTGTAGTCACAGATGCAGCTTGGATCCAGTATTGCCATGGCTGTGATGTAGGCCTCAGCTGTGGCTCTGATTCAACCCCCTAGCCTGTGAAATTCCATATGCCAGAGGTGCAGCCATAAAGAGAAAAAAAAAGAAGAAGAAGAAGAAGAAAAAGAAGACAGGCCCAGCAAGTGGTGACTGATGACTGATTGATCGGGATGGAGGCAAACTACGACAACGAGGCTTAGGAATTACAGAACCTTCTGGGCCTTAGACAGTTAGCCTAGGGGTACTCATTTCTGAACACCAGAGGACTCAACACTGCTGTCCTGAGGGCTGAAATTGGCCTGCCTAAGTGTTTCCTTTGGCTTTAGAGTATTTTTATTTTTTTACTTTATTGAGCTAATATTTTAGAATAAGGGAGTTTCCATAGAGGTATATATTTGGACTTTTCAGGAGCAGTCCTAGGATGGAGCAACACTGGCTTATGAATGGGAACAAAAGCTGATGCTGAGTGGGGGTTGCACCCTTCAGATGGTTTCAGGCCCCACTCTCTTTCCACCACCCACACCAGCCCTGCCTGCACCTGCCTGATGGTTTGCTGGTTTCTGCTTTGTCAGTGGAGACCATTGAGCTTGCCTTGAAGAGCTGCACATGGGACTCCATATCCTAATTGTCATACCACTTTGAAATAAGAAGCAATTCTATAGAAGTTACTTCTTTGGGTAGAAGATCAGACTAGAACGTCCTCAGCAAGCAGTCACCTAACCACTTCCGGCTTTGCCGTGACAAGGAATTCTCTGCAACGCCAGAAAGATATTCTTGCCTTCCCTCCGGTGCCTTCTCCCCACCAGAATTAGCAACTTTTAATTTATGAAAAATCCATTGTCTCCCTAAGTATATTCTGTAGTACCTTCATCCCAAGGGATGTTAAAATTGGTGTTACACAAAGACAAATTTCAGTTGTCAGTTGCATATACATTTAGCAAAGATAAGGTACTGGGGATTTTTTTTGCAGTTGTCTCTTTGTTTCTTTAGTGAAGGACTTCTCAGAGCCTTTAAAATGTTACTGTGAATTGTTGATCTCTAAGAGGAAGATAAATATGTAGTCTTTTTCATGTATATTTTACCACAAAACCTATTTTCATGGAACTATCCCACAGCACAAGTGTTCTCCAGAATAACCTGTACAAACACATATAGGAATTCTTAGGGATTTCTAACTTTTATCATTTTGTCTTATACTATTATTTTGTCTTATTTTGTCTATACCCACAAAGTCAGTCAGGAACAAAATAAAGCAAAAACCTTACTTGCCCAAAGACAAAGGAATTGTGGCTGTGATGAAATCAGAATGGACTCTCAGCTCAATTGCTAGTAATAGCAGGGTGCAGGTGGAGTGTTTCATAGAGTATTATGCCCGCATCACCAAATTTTCAGAAATATTCAAAAGTAAAGAGTCTTGGTTAAAGCCACACTAGTGGAGGAGGAAAGTGTGGTCACCTTAAAAAAGGGACATCAATGTTAATGAAGAATCTATGATAACAAAAGACATAATAATTAATGGCAATTAATTTTTATTTAATAATTAATTGAATTTAGCCTTATTTTCATGAAGAGAACAGTATTTCCTTTAATGTTCACATCTTATTTTTTTTTAATTTAAAACAAAATGTGGCCACATGCACGGCATGTGGGAATTCCTGAGCCAGGGATGGAACCCTTGAAACAGCAGTGACATGACAACACTGGATCCTTAACCCACTGCACCACAAGGGAACTCCTCAAATGACTTTTACATGCTGAGCATGTCTTGCTTTCCTGCCTCCAACACAAAACAATTTAAGTGATATCCAAACTGTTTTAAACTGTCCATAGAAACCATACAATGAATGTGACTGGCATTTGAAGAACACAGTGATGTGACATGAAAATAACACCAACAGGTACACAGAGTTGTAAGCACAGGGTCAAGAGATGATAATGTTTATGGAAGAGGTCTTTTTTGGTGGGACGTGTCTGATCTTGTCATTGGCACCAAACAATAAGTTACAATAGCACAAGGCCGTCGTTACCTAGAAGTTTGGGCCTGACCTTCAAAGGGCACATTTTAACTTCCCAATGTTTTTAACGAGTCAAATGAAAAATACTAGATGTTTCACTTGTCTAAAGAAAGCAACAAGCTTTAGGAAGTATTTTTCCTGGTAAAGCTGATTCCAGCTTTTTGATGGGAAGAGAAATTCTTCAGCGGCATGCCGCACATGCTCATTTGAGTCTACACAACCCACACCACTGGGGTGGGAGTGGGGATGAACTTACCTATGAACTGCCTTGGAATCTTCTCCACTTTCTTTAGTATTTGAATGATTTGAACCATCCACTTGAAATACCAACAGTATTTCCTTTGTCTTAGTCACTCTTTACCCTCCGGCTTCCCAGACATCCCAGAGGAAGCCCAAGAGTCTCACAGGGATGCTTTCTAGGCCTCAAAGTGAGGCTGTTGCGAACTATCTCTATGGTGATGAAATGAACACCTGTGCTTCCTAAGCTCCCCCTTCCCCCATTGAATGAAAACTCTACTCTGGAGGGTGAGATCCTGGGGGCGAAGCCTCGTAGGGAGATGGTGTTTGAACTGAGCATGAGTGACCAGAAGGAGCCCCAGGGAAGAGGATTCCAGCAAGGGAGCAGAGACCTCGTCCAGCAAGTGGCTCCTGACCTTCCCTGTTCCCTCAGGGGATATTTGTGCCAAATGGTGGTGCTCCTTCACTGCCCCTCTCAACTCAGTCTCTCTCAAGGCTCTACTCTGTTCCTCCCCGGGGTACCTCTATTTACACGGATGGGACAAGAGGCAAGGTTCCCTTCCTGTGCAGAATTTGGGGCCAAGAGCCCACCTTTCCTTCTCCCATTGGGTCATTTTCAAACAATGACTGGGGGTAAGGGTGGATGGGCTGGGGAGCAGAACTGCTACTTTTTTTTTTGTCTTTTTTTTTTTTTTTTAAGGGCTGCACCCGTGGCATATGGAGGTTCCCAGGCTAGGGGTACAATCAGAGCTGTAGCAATTGGAGCTGTAGCCACTGGCCTATGCCAGAGCCACAGCAATGCCAGGTCCGAGCCATGTCTGCAACCTACACCACAGCTCATGGCAATGCCGATCCTTAACCCACTGAGCAGGACCAGGGATCAAACCTGAGTCCTCATGGATTCTAGTCGGGTTCATTAACCCCTGAGCCACGACAGGAACTCCCAGAGTTGCTACTTCTTGAATTGGTACTTCTCCATCAACCCTGGAACCCTGGTTCTGAAATCCTGCTTCCCACCTTCGTCTTCACAATCTCTCAGAAGCTCTGACTGTTGGATGTGGTGGTGCCTTTTCCCCCTTCTCTGGGCCTTAGCAAATTTCCCTGCAGCAGGAGGAGAAAGCATTTATCCCATGACTCTGCTATCCTAGCTATCGACGTGGAGGTACTGGAAGGTGAGATCTGGGCTGTGAGAAGTTTTTTCGAATCACCAGAGCCATGAAAAGTAGAAGACTTTTCAGTGTAGCCGCCGTCACTCACATGACCGATGGACACCAAGGAGTGAACTTAGGACATGGGCATGGGATTCCACCCTAGCTCATTCGGAAATGTGCAGAAATGCTGGCAAATGGCAGCTGAAAATGCTCAGAGTCTAGACAAGGCTTTTACCATTTGGAAGTGAGCCAAGCTCAGTGAATAACTGCATCTGTTCATCTGAAGAATCTTAAAATGATAATCCCAAAGGAGCAGAAATAGTCACACGCTTTCTAAGTCAGGGGTCGTGGGTAGAATAAAATAATCACATTTATTTTTTGGAGCCAGTATTGGCCATGAGTTGGTGAAGATTAACTATTTTTTTCCCCCTCCAAGCCAGTTAAGAGGCTTCCTTTTTCTTTGGCCTCAGTTATGAAGGGTCTCGCTGAATTCATTAGCATAACTCCCTAGATTGGAGGTGTACTAAGTGATCTCAGAGATGGCATTGAATATTTGAAAATCCTATGTGCAGCAGACTCAAACCTGTTCCCACAAGAGCAGCCATGAAGGCACCCATTTCTAAGGAGCAGATCACACTGAGTACAGACCCCATGACCAACCCCACAGAGGCCTTTCCTCTCCAGCAAATGATATTTGCAATGGAGAGAGAGCTGAGTCCCACAGCAGGGCAGAGTCTGACAAAGGCAAGTCCTCCCTGAGTCTCCTCCTGGCTATCTCTTAGCACTTTGAGAATATTATAGACTGAGAACCAAAACTATTTGCTCACAGCTGGCATGAAGCTAAGGCATCTTCATTTGTTGCAAACAGCCTGCCAATGCTAAAAAAAGAACTCATTTCATGCGTGGCTTGGATTACTGATTAAGTTGGCTCCAATTGGAGCTGTTTAAAACTACCGCACTAAAATTAACCAAAGAGCCATGTTACTTGAAAAGAAACATGTAGCAGGCCATCGGTAAATATATAAATATGTGCTGAAGCTGCATGAGAGCACAAAGGTGTCTGAACTGAGGTTTACAAGGGGAGTAGGGAGGTGTAAGGAGAACACTGGAAGGGTCCTTGGGTTTCATGCTTGTGGCTGGAGGGTCTGCTCACACCAGCATCCATTCCATTCCCCAGTCCCAAAACCCAAGAGCAGTTCTGGATTCCTGCTTCCGACCCACCTTCACCTTCACAATCTCTCAGCAAGTCCTGCTAGGTCCGCCTCCAGAATACAACCAGATTTGCCCGCTTCCCCCACAGCCACTGCCCCAAACCACTTGGGGAGCTTCCCCGGGCTTCCTCTCAACCCTACTTACAGCCACAAAAACAGCCCCACGCCACTCCTTTGCTTACTATCCTGCAGTGGATCCCTCTTGTCAGAGCCCACACGGCCCTTCGCCTTCTGACCCCTGTCTCCCTCTCTCACCTCCTGCTGTACCTTCTACCCCCGTGTGTCTACACGTAGACACACTGCCGGCTTTCGTTCCTTCTAACATGTCTCCTGGCCTTCGCACTGCTGTTCCCTCTGCCTTGACTGTTCCTCGTGTGGCTCATTGCTTCTCCCTCAGCTCACAGCTCAAACATTCTCTCCTTAGAGATGCCCTCCCTCGCTCCTGCATCACTCATCTCTGTTGAGCGACCACGCTTATTCCCTTAATAGCTTAATTACAACCTGGCATTCTTTGTTTGCTTACCATCTCCCTCGAACAGAGGCAGTGACTCCATCTGTCTTATTCACTGCCGTGTGCCCAGCGCCTACTCATTCTCAACTAATAATGGTTGAGTCAATGAAATGAATGCTACTTTACTCTGCTGTTTTCTTTTATTTGGGTTGTGACTCCCCCCCGCAAAAAAAAAAAAAAAAAAATCACAGAAGTATAACGTGACTTCTTTTTTGCCTTTTTAAAATTACTCAATGAATTTATTACATTTATAGTTGTGCAATTTGTGTCATCAAATCCCCTAATCCAATTAGGATTATGATAACGTGACTGTCGATAGGTCCTGAGACCACCTACTTTGGGATGGGGAGGTGGAGGCTGCAGTTCCAAGGAAATTTGCCCAAGACCACCCAGCTCACCAGGGGCGGAGTCCAGAGTGAAGCCGGGTCTCCAGATTCTATCTGGCACCCTCCCTATAAAACCTGTGGATGGGGCCAGTCTCCAGAACGATCCAATTTTGTGGCTGAGTGATCATAAAAAGGAATATGTGATGAAAGGTGGAAGGAGAGCCTGGGAAGAAAATATTATCAGACTTTTTATAATAAGAGGGATAGGGAACAAGATCCTGGAATAACAAAGAACATATGTGCAGTGGGGGAAGAGCAGTCATTATTATTGGCAGTGGAAGTAATGAGAACAAGCCCTGGGTTATGGCAGGGGCCCCCCGACACACAGCGATGTGTGTAATGGGTGTGGAGGCTGCCCTCTGAGGCAGTGAGGCAGGGGAGGCAGACCCCGCCCGAGGACATTCACAGGCGCTTCTTAATGCTCTTCTGGACAAATGCAAACTTATTATAGGGTTGGATTCAGCCCAGGGGCAGTCAGTTTGAGTGCCCTGACATAAACCCTCAGAATTTGTTTGGATCTTGGGTTGTACCAAACACACAGTGACCTTGAATTGTGGTCACTGCTGAGCAGACACTCTCCTCTGATGGGAGAAATGGCAGAAAAAACCCCACTAGGTTACTTCTAAATCTTGGTCATCTTCCCTTGCTGCCAAAGCCATGCCCAGGGTTTGATTGTTCAGCCGGAAAGTGACTCAGGACATGGCGAGGACAAGGGGACAATAGGGAGCTGGCCTGTTGGCTGGTGCTGCACCCACACCTGTGCACACATGCGCTGGTCTCCTTTATGCAGACTCCAGGCTGTGACGGGTTGTGTCTGGACCATGAAGATTGTCAAGTACTCTGGTTCCTGGGATTCCAGAACTTGCCATTGAGTTAGGAAGGAAATTCAGGATTGGGTTGAGAAGCAAGGGCAATGGGAAAAGTCAGGGCATTAATATCAAGGATGGATATAGCAAGAGGAATCGGGAGGGCAGCAAGTAATTAAAGGGAGAACACTTTAAATGACAGGGGGGGAACACCACTCAGGGGGACATCAATCTACCTTATAACTAGTGACTTAATTTTCAACTTATTCTTCCCACGTCATAGGCTGGGGGTATTTGGGGTAAAAATAAATAAAAACCAACTGACCAAAAAACCTTTTCAAGGGACCCACTGAAGCAGTACCTGCTTTCTTGGCAGGTCGATCTGACCCCAAAGAAACTTTCTGAAAAATATAGCTATACAAGATCCTAAGACCTGGCTTATTTTTGGTGGAAAAACATTCAGAGTACAAAAGACCTTCCTCTAACTCATTGCACTGTTGACGATGGTCACTGCTGTTCGTTAGATTCCAGTTCAATTAACAGAAGATGAATGTCTTCAATAATTAAGGAGGAAGGTGAGTGTAACAGCAGCTTTAGGGCAGGAAGACTGCTCACTTGGACCCTTCCTCTCCTGCCCTAGTCCCTTAAATAATGCACAGGCCAGCTTGGTGGTCTTGCTTCCTGAACTTTCACAGCCTGTATGACCACACAGATGGGAGTTCAGGCTTGGGAACCCAGTGAGAAGGGTGTCCACGTGGAGGGGCAGCCTGTGTGGGTGAGGAGGTCTGTCCACATTGGGGCAGGAAGGTCTGGGGATCAGAGCTCAAGTGGAGGAAAGGGGCATATGGAGGAGAAGAGCATCCAATTAGAGTGAGGAGGGTGTCAGAGCCCAGATGGGGTGGGGAGCTCCCACCTTCCAGAGGAGCCTGACACAGAAGTGGAAACAGGGTGGGGGGCAGGCAGCACTTGTTGGGGAGGGGTGGCAGCAGCAGTAAGAATGTGGTTATAAGAAGGGGGGGTGACTGGGTAAGAAAACATATCAAGAATGATGGATGGCAAGGCCTGGCAAAGCCACAAAGCTATTTCTTCCCCCTTTGCCCTTCCCCACCAAATGATGGATGCCAGGTCTCTCACCAGCAGCAAGGGGCACGATACATATGGAAAGAGGGAAAACAGACGGAACCCTATGATTGGAACTGGCATTGTTGCTGTACATTCAGGGTGTGTGTGTGTGATGAAGATAACCAGACATAGTTCTGTTTGCTGAGAACCTGAGAGGAGGGACACTCCATTAGTGACAGTAAAACAGAGCAGGACCCCATGATCCTCCCCGACCCCATGCCCTCCACCTGCCTTTTGTTTGTAGAAAACCTTTAGTCAAAGAGTAAGTTTAATCGGAGGATGAGAAAATGCGGGAGCAAATGAAAACAGTCAGACGAGACCAAATAATAATAGTCTAGCCATTAAGCAAAGCCAAGGACCTTTAGTTCCTCCTCAAGGGCTATAGACAATATTCTGAGCCATATCCTGTGAGTGGTCTTAGAGATACTGAAACCCTCATCAGTTGGAAGAAGTTAACCACATAATGACCAGACAGTAGCCATGCCATAAGCTGCCACAGTTCTGAGAACTGGCCTTAAGAAAATGGGAACAGACTGACCCTCGGACTGAAGATTAACTGTCCTTAAAACAATTTAGATGACGCTGGTCAGACCACTGCATCGCTCTTTTCAAGGTGACTGTTAGATGTGCTGACAAGATGTGCTGTTTCGGCATGCAGCTCCCTCCCTCCGTCTGTAAAAACTCTTGCCCACTGATAGTCAATGGGGGGGGGGGGGGCGCTGGCCTTTGGAGAGGAGTCGGCCCTCCTCCCTTTATTTCGCTGGCATCCAAAATAAAGCAAACTTAACCTTGCCCTTCACTGCTTTAGAGCCGTGAGCAGCTAGACCCCACTTTCGGTAACAATAGGATTCTAAAGACTATTTTCTGCTCAAAGGAACCGGGATCATTGACAGATTTGGCTGATTCTAGGGCTAGGGCAAGGCAGAAACAGCCAGAAAGGCCCATGCTTTTGTATTCACCTCTTTTTTGAATGCTACTAGAATGTGTTTGTTCTACAACAGCTTATGTTTTACTTCCCCTGCCGCACCTCTAGACTAGCACTCAGTAAATTCTCCGAATAATTTATTTGCTCAATGAATGAATGAATGAATGACATTTTCACTTTCATCTTTTGGACGCCTATTTTGAAAATACAGAAAGCTTCAGAAAAAAATTCTTTTTTTTTGTCTTTTGTCTTTTCTAGGGCCACACCCGTGGCATATGGAGGTTCCCAGGCTAGGGGTCTAATCAGAGCTGTAGCCACTGGACTACGCCAGAGCCATGGCAACTCGGGATCCGAGCTGCATCTGTGACCCACACCACAGCTCACGGCAACACCCGATCCTTAACCCACTGAGTGAGGCCAGGGATCGAACCTGCAACCTCATGGTTCCTAGTTGGATATGTTAACCACTGAGCCATGACAGGAACTCCCAGAAAAGTTTTACCTTAAATTGTCAATGAACACTTCTATGCTAAGCATTTTAATGGGAATTTTATTTTCAGCTAATTCATTACATAGAGTATGACCCACACATTGGATCGGATCACATATTTATTGAATATTTGGAGGGATGAGGGAAATTATAGAAGTCAAGGTCTCTTCTATATTAAAAAAAAATTTTTTTTTTGTCTTTTTAGGGCTGCACCCACGGCATATGGAGGTTCCCAGGCTAGGGGTCGAAGTGGAGCTGCAGCCCCTGGCCTAGCCACAGCCACAGCAATGCCAGATCCCAGCCACATCTGCAACCTATACCAAAGCTCATGGCAACGCCGGATCCCTGAACCACTGATTTAGGCCAGGGATCGAACTGTGTCCTCATGGATACTAGTCAGATTTGTTTCTGCCGAGCCATGATGGGAACTCCCGGTTTCTTTAAATTTTAAATTTTAGTGGAAAGCTAAAGACTAGTTTAATTTTTCTTTTACTCAATTACCTGTCTGTGCCAAGAGATTTCCATGAAATTTTTCACATGCTTGAGTCTTGCATATTATATGGAAAACTTTTCTTTTTCTTTCAAAGTCAGCTGCCTGCTGACAGTACAGTTCTACGGGGAGAGCAGATAAGTGGAGACCGCTGTCCTGCGAAGGGGTCGCAGGTGGAAACACGCCTGCTCTTTCCAGCACTCTCCATCTGGGTAAATGACACCCCATCTATCTGTCAGCAAGATAGAAAACTATTGGTTGTGACAGGTTTCCCCTCTCCTTGTGTGTGTGTGTGTGTGTGTGTGTGTGTGTGTGTGTGTGTGTGTGTGTTTCTTTTTGTCTTTTTAGGGCTGCACCACAGCATATGGAGGTTCCCAGGCTAGGGGTCCAGTCCAAGCTGCGGCGGCCAGCCTACCCCAGAGCCATAGCAACACCAGATTAGAGCCTCATCTGCGACCTGCACCACAGCTCACGGCAACACTGGATCCTTAACCCACTGAGCGAGGCCAGGGATTGAAACTGCATCCTCATGGATGCTAGTTGGGTTGATTAACCCCTGAGCCATGACGGCAACTCCCTTCCCCTCTCATTTCTGCCTTCCACAAAACACCTACATCCGCCCCCACTGGAACCCATCATCTTATGATCCTTCCCTCTTAAATATCTCTGTCTCCTCCAGGGGCCAGCTTCATAGCCTTGCAGCCTGTACAGTTGTACAGGGGCGGGCTCTCAGCAGGACATGTACTTGGGTTTAAGGCTCTAGAGCTGTTGTCTTGCAAGTCTTAATCTTTTTGTCTGTTTCCATTTTGTGATGAAGTCTAATGGGAGAATGGAGCAGGCTCCAGGAGCTTCAAAGCCTGGGTTCACAGTGGTCTACTTCCCACCTGGAGCTCTCCCTTTGCTCCCCGGGACCCCCAGCACTCTGGAGGCTCAGCCTTTCCGGCGGTGCTCAGGTCCAGGGCACAGGCCTGGGCTCATCGGTCAGACACGGGCATCCTGCTCCTGTGCCATCTGGGAGTCAAGTAGGGTGGAGAGTAGCGCTGTGTCTGCTGTCCCTCTCCCGGGCTGAGGACCCCCGTGCAGGGGGCGGGTGGCCAGCGGGGGGCGCTCTTGGTGCAGCCAGCTTCCCACTCACACTCAGGAGGTGGTGTCCCCCACCCCCGGCCCCTCTCGGGTTTAAGAGCCTTGGGAGATCCGGTAGGTGGGGGTTGGGACTGCAGGAAGATGGGAAAGGGGACCCTGGTTAGATTCCCCCAGATCCCACGCTGGTGGGGGGGGGGGGGGGCAGCACCTTGGGAACTCCGTGGCCCTTAGGATAGGAGTCTCAGCACCCTCCAGCATCTCTTGTGCCCAGCAGCGCCCCGAGAACCATTCCTGCCTCGGGAGCCTCTTTTCCTTCTTCCATCCTTCCATGAGGCACCCTCTGGAATGAGCCACAAAATTCAAATAACGTAGTTATGGTGATTCTACATATGAGTTAAAAACTCTGGGGTTTGTATTTAAAGCTGGTGTTGCAAAAGATAAAGATGCAGTGTAAAATCCATCCTAATAATGTAGAATTTAATTTTTCTTCACTGGGAAAAAACATTAAATAGCAAATAAAAAATATGTTGAGAGGCCTGGGGTCGGGGGTGCTGTGGAAGAAAGGAAAAAGCTTGTACCTTTCCCTGGCAGCTCTTGTACTTTTTCCTTGAACAAAGGACCATACCTTTCCGTTTGGTTCTGAGCCCTGCAAATTCTGCAGCCCATCCTGTCTCAGCCTCTTCTCCAGCCTCGCGGCTGCTTCCTGAATTCAACCCAAATCTATGTCATGGACCATTGCAACAACCTCTTTCGCATCTCCCTGCCTTCTGTCTGACACCCTTCCCCCCAAGTCTTTGTAAACTACAAAGTAAGATCATAGCCACCTCTCTCTGTCATTTTCCAGTATCCTCTTCTTCTTCACTTGGAAAATGTCCCTTAGTGCTTTGCGTTGGGAGCCTCCAAGGCTGGGTCTCAGCACAGTTTCCTCCGTCTCAAATACCTATCCCACCTCCCTCTGTCCCATCCTCCACTTCTCAGCTCAGGTAACCTTACCAATAATAACACCATCCTTTCCGTTTGTTCCAAAGTTAGGCACTTGCCCCTTCTCTTTTCTGAACTGAGCTTTGTCTATTTCTACTGTTGCATATTTATGACATTGTATTATCAAAAAAAAATGCATTTCTTTCTCTTTCTGAGTTAATAACAACGTGAAGGCAAGCTCTATTAATTTCTTAATATTCATTCATTTATTTATTCCACATTTTTTGTTGGGTTCATGCAGCTATGATTTAGTCTTGGAGACAGGCCCTTCCTGAGTGAATTACATAGTAGATTAAGTTTCAACAGAAAGAGGTTCTGTGAAGGGAACTTCATGCGGGTCTGATGTAGCTAGGAAAACAGAGGTGGCATTCCTGAGAAAGAGATGGCTACACAGAGAGCTGAGGGCTGAGTAGGAGTCTCCAGAAGAGGGAACAGTCATGCAGAGACTTGTAGGGTAGGGGGAGGCCTGAGCAGCTGGGGGTCAGAGTAGGATGACCTAGAGGGTGAAATGAGACCAGAAGAGGTTGGCGGGGCTGGGTTTTGTGCAACACAAACCCTAGAAGTAAAGAAAACAGACTAAGCAGAATCCGAACCTGTTTTCCAGGGGTAAAATGAAAAAACAACCTGGGTGAGAGTGTGGGAAACCTGGGCCTTTGTAGGAGGCTGGGGCCACTTTTCTGGAGGATAAAAGTGGTAAAGTGTGTTATAAACCTTCCAAAGGGAATATCTGCCTCGTAGGAACTTATGGTAAAGAACTAGTCAGATGAGGGCACTAGGATAGTGTTTATTTAGACCTTGCATAAAAGAGGATTTCACAAATGGCAGATTGTTACTTCTTTTGTGTTCCAGAAGGAATTCTTCTTCATTTTTTTTTCTTTTTGAGCATGCAAATTAATTTAATTTTACGAATAGATTTTTTTCTGCCTATGTCCAAGACAAATTAAAAATGAAAATAAAACATTTTTGAGAGTCCCCCAGTGGACTAGTAGGATTTGGTGTGGCCTGAGTTCAGTCTCTGGTCTGGGAACTGAGTTCCCACATCAAGCCACTGCGTGCTGCCGCCGAAAACAAATAAATACACAAACAAAACGTTGTTAGTTTAGTCACTATTTAGTTGATTCCAAATATGATAAGGCCATTTATTCAGAATGCCAGAATGTAGCGTTTGGTTTTTTGTTTGGTTGGTTGGTTTTGTTCTGTTTTTTAAAGACTCCAAACCACACGTCTTGGTGGATCTTGCTCTTTAAGGGGCTATTTGGGAGCCACAAATCACTGCCTGTCCATGGCAACTGTTTTAAGTAATGTGATTTTGCAACATGGCAGCTTGGACACTGGCCTGCAAGTGATATGGGTCAGTTTTCCTGCCTCATATAATATGGTGCCCCTGACAGATGGAATATATGCCTTCAGGTCGACAAATATGATTTTTAAAGTGATTTAAATGCGGTACCACACTTTTTGGAATGTCATCAAGAACTAGGGCTACCAACTATCTCCCTGAAGTCCAGAGAACCGCAATAATATTCAGCACCGTGGTTCTCGCCAGGGCGCCAGTAAACTATAAATGAGCCCGGACTCAATTCCAGGATCCAAGAACACGGATTCTGCTGCTTCCAACAGCTTCCTAACCAGGAAACAAGAGATAAATTAACTTCTCTGAAATACTTTTCTTATCTGCAGTTGGAGCTAAGAGTAGTATCAGCCCATCAGGTAATTTATGGGGATTAAAAGAATGAACACAGATAAAGAGCTAGGAGCCGGGCCTGGCTCACTTCCAGCCCCAAGCATATCAACTTGACTGATCCATAATAGAGAGATGAAATTTCTCACACCATGAGAGATGAAAATTTCCAAGTTAAAAGAAGTTTCGAATCCACTGGGAGAAAAAATGCTATTATTGAAGAAAAGGGAGCCGGGTCTAAATGTAGCCTTAAAATTCCTGCTGCAAGAAACCCAATCTCTTTGTTGCTAGCCAAGAAATGATAGAAGCAGAACTGCTAGGTTCCAGGCATGAGAGGAAGGAGGCAAATGTGGGAGGCCTGGGGCTGCGGTGGGGAGAAGTGGTCAGAACCGATCATACTGTCCTGACGGCAAGCTGGGGGGTATGTTTGTGGAGACAAATTTAAAAGAAGTAAACTTTGACTGGACATAGAGAATGAATGGTTACCTTGGAAGCAGTCATCTCTGCATAGCCATGGGCTACATGACTTTCCAGTAAGCACAAACCTCCAAAATCCTAGAGTCTTCTTTCCTGTTAGAGGGTCTTTGCCTTTCCCCAATGGTTACTTGACATCTTTCAAAGGGACAGTTTGTGGAGGTTCAGTGCACAGACTCTGAGGTGAGAAATACCTGGATTTGTGTGCTGCCTCTGCCATTCTTTTTGCTGTGCGATCTCAGGCATGTTAGTCAACCTCTCTGTGCCTTCAATGCTATTAATGATATCTATTTCAATGAGCTACTGCGAAAGTTGAAATAATCTATGTAGTGTTTCAATACCGACGAGCACTAATCAAAATGCTAACTTTTGGAGTTCCCACTGTGGCACATTGGGTTCAGAATTCCACCGCGGTGGCTCGGGTCCCTGCAGAGGCACAGGTTCCATACTCGGCCCAGTGCAATGAGTTACAGAATCCTGAATTGATGCAGTGACAGCTTGGATTCAACCCCTGGCTCTGGAACTTTCATATGCCCTGAGTGTGGCCATACAAAAAGTAAAAAGCTAAATATTATCATGTGTTGCCTTTTTTTTTTTTTTCCATCTTCTTGTCTCTAGAGCCCTGGTTATTTTTACCGATACTCAGCACCTTTTGGGGTTCTCTTTTTTTCTCATGAAACCTGGGCACAAGCCTATCATTTTGCAATAACTCCCTCCACCACTCTGAACCCAAATCCAGACCCAAGTTTGGTTGCTGAATGGAGTGGCTGCCACTGAGAGCTCAGCTGCATACCTAGGTTATCAGTGAGACGTCAGCATTTCTGCAGGATGTAAAGACTGATACTATTTGAGAACAGCAGCTTTGGCGTCAAACAGACCTGGGCTCAAGTCCTAACTCTGGTCTCTGAGAGTTTACCTGGCCTCAGACCACGTGGTCCCTCTATGCCTCAGTTTGCTCACCTGTCACACAGGGTATACAGCATGGGCTGCCATGGACCTCGTCCACGTGCTCCATCAGGTGGCACTCTACCCTCCCGCTCTCTAAAAGGCAGCACGAAGCCCCCTGCCCTCTGGCTGCACGTGGGAAGCACCCAGAAGTCGGTTGGCACATCCCTCTCCCAGGAGGGCACACGTTGATTCACACCTCTGCAAAAGCAGCTCTAAAGTCACTGCTGGGCACACACAATTTTGCCGTGGATTGAGTCTACAGTTGTCACCTGTAATTTTACTTCGTTGCTGCCCTGGCAGGAGTCTTTTATCTCCTCTTACTCATCTTTGGCGTACCCTCATGCTGAAGAATCCAAATCGCTTGCCCACCATTTCCATTTCCCGGGCACGTCCATGCAGTTCCTTACCTGTGTGCCTCTGCCACTCCCCGCCGGGTCCTGACTGCAGGGCTAAATCATGCCCAGCTCACATGCCTTCAAGCCGTTTCCCATCTCCTTCCAAACACAGGAACTGGTCTCTTGCGAGAACACCCATATTCTTGGGTATGTATCTTTCTTTTGGCAACTCATCACTTCCTGCCTGTATCATAATCACCTGTTTTATTTCCTATGTTGTTTTGGAAGTTCTGTGGTGGCACAGCAGGTTGAAGATCTTGTGTTGTCACTGAAGTGGCTTGGGTCGCTGCTATGGCGTGGGTTTGATCCCTGGCCCGGGTGCTTCTATATGCCCCAGGGATGGCCAAAATAATAATAATAATAAGCAAATAAAAAGAAAAAAAGAAGAGTCCATAAATGACTTATCTGGTGCCCCCACAATTACTTTCCACGGAGGCTGCCCAACAAACACTTCATGGATGACACATGTTGTGTTTGTGGGTAGGTGATATCCACACACTGGCTGAAAGGGTGATACAAACTAGTTTTAAGGATTTGCTTGTAACTAACAATTTTGGGGGTGCTCAGCTGTCTGAGTAAGGACTGTGTTTCTGTAAAGCCCTGCCGGGCCTGGGGGAAGGGATGAGGAGTAAATTCATCTCTAATTTCGCTCTTGGATCACTGCTACTTATAGGTCATGACAAACCCTGTCTAAAAGGCTCACTCGGGGTAACCCTGCATGGAGAGTGATATTCCAGAACAGATGGCTGTCCCGGGGAGGGGAAGGCATGAAGGGAGAGTGCAAGGAAAAATTCTCACTGTCTGCCTGCCGACCAGGAGAAAGAGGACACACCGTCCACGCTGGGCTCTTTGATTCCCCTCTCTCATTAGGACACCCAGGATGAATTGTGTGTATGACTTAGTGGTAAATTCAGCCAAGATGTATGAACTCACAGTGGGTGTCCCAGCACTGCCCTGTGCTTTGGGGGACTGGAGGCAGGGTCTCTGCCCCCAATGTATTCCTCAGGTTTCCGTGAGAAGCAAGATCTAAACAAAACTGTCCACAGCAAGGAGGCACATGGATGGGTTCATGATTTGACAACTTTCTTCCCCAAAGCCATTTATCAGCTGAGAGTATTTTAACACAATTTGAGGTCACATTATGTGAACCAGATTCTCTTGCCTGAGTTACTCTCCTGCAAGGAATAAAATTCCTTTAAGGCAGCCAAGGGTAAAAATAGCCTGCCATGGACTTGAGTTGCCTCTTCGGAAGCAAGCTTCGGTGCTTCCCTCCCTTTTGAACTCCGAACCAGCCCTGCACTTCTAACCCTCACCCCAGAAGCTCAAAGTGACACTACTGGTTATGGGCATTTGAGGGAAGTGCACAGACTGGCCTTGGGTCCTGGGGGTGGACTTGACTCCTGGCAGGATTGGTGCGGGGGAGCAGGTTGAATGGCCAACCTGCAGCAGATGGAGCCTGGGGCCTCCTTTCGCTTGAGCTTCCACTTAATGGGTGCTGCTTAAGATTCATTGACAAAGGTTATGATTTGGAAATGAGGAAGTGACATTTCACTTTTTTTTTTTTTTTTTTGGTCTATTTAGTGCTGCATCCTCGGCATATGGAGATTCCCAGGCTAGGGGTCAAATCGGAGCTGTAGCCCCAGGCCTATACCACAGCCACAGCAATGTGGGATCTGAGCTGCATCTGCAACCTACACCACAGCTCACCGCAACGCTGGACCCTTAACCCACTGAGCCAGGCCAGGGATCGAACCCGACTCCTCATGGATGCTAATCAGATCCATTAACCGCTGAGCCACGATGGGAACTCCACATTTCACATTTTTTAATGCCTCTTAATCTACTGGTAACCACTTGCTTCTCCCTCTTCTTGTCTGTTTTCTCAGCAGCTTACTTCTAGGGTGGTGG
This sequence comes from Sus scrofa, assembly GCF_054392235.1. Classification (NCBI taxonomy): domain Eukaryota; kingdom Metazoa; phylum Chordata; class Mammalia; order Artiodactyla; family Suidae; genus Sus; species Sus scrofa. The sequence goes on along the minus strand of NC_139389.1, from coordinate 35,616,578 downwards.
GAAAGATGAGCGCAAATCCATAAAAGTTCTTGGTAGAAGGAGGGCAGAGAGCAGCCTGCAAAAACATTAGGTGTTATACGTAGGATCCATCACCTGCTACTGGGTCTCAGCCTGTTCTCTCTGAAAGCAGAAACTCAGTTGGACTCCTTCCTCACTGCAACCTGACCTCTGGCATAAATACATTCCTCGCTTCTATTAAGTCGTGAATCTTACCTTTAGTAAGATTTACTAAGAAGTCATTTTTAGTAGTAATTGCTACAAGTGAGTCTTCCTTCCTTTTTCACACCCACATGTTTATTGCGACACCCCCTCCACCCAGCACCAGCTGGTTCGGGAGAGGGGACCTTCTACCTCTGGGTGGCGGGAGCTCTCAGGCTCAGAGCAGTATTTGGAGAGGCTTGGGGACAGCCTTGGTGTGGCCATGCTTGTGTAAGGGGATTTGGGGTGGGTTTTTTTTTTTTTTTTTTTTTTTGGTCACAGTTGAATGGACATCAGCTCTTGCAGCTGCTCTCTGGCTCTGTCCAGAGGAAAGCCACTCTAAAAATAGAATCAAAGAGAACAAATGGTGGGTCTGATAGACTATTTTGAGGTGGAGGAGGTTGGAGGATCCAAACCTGAAAGAATGTCATCCAGGAGGATGAGGAGCGCACAGAGTTTGGAGAAGTGTGGGGGCGTGAGTTTTACAAAGACTCAGTTGGCCAAGTTCGTGGCCGTGCGCTGCCCACAAGAGGTTAAACATATAATGTATTGGCAATGATCTAAGGTTAAAAGTTTTCCATGAGGTTTCCAATGTACAGAAAATTGCTGTATATCTTCAGGACACAATTTAAGTTTTCAGAGTTAGTGTCAGCCTTTAAAATGGTGTTGGGGCAGCAGGTGTCCACTTGGAAGAAGATTTAGCTCCACAGTCCCTGGGACTCGTGGTTTGCCATGACATAAACCTATGCGTATGGCCACCCTAGACCCCATCCTTGAGCTCACAGCCTAAAACCTGACCCAGGTGTTCCCCTTATCCCCATGGGCTTCCTCTTCCTCTTGGTAAACCTGGAGTGATCTGAATGAGGGGTCAGCAGAGTTCCGGTGTGCACAGTAGGTTAAGGATCTGGGATTGTCATTGCAGCGGCTTGGGTGGATGCTGTGGCATGGATTGAATTCCTGGCTCTCGAACTTCTGCATACTTTGGGTGCCGCCAAAAAATAAACAATAATAGATAAATAAATGAGAGGTCAACAAATCAAGCAGTAGCACAAGTCCACTTGTGTGGATTAATCTCATATGTGGGTGACTGGAGTACTGTGTCCAGAACTATTGTTAACTTTTTAGTTCATGTCCTAACACAGTGGTCTTAAAAAATATAGATAGGAGCTCCCATTGTGGTGCAGCAGAAATGAATGTGACTAGTATCCATGAGGACATGAGTTCGATCCCTGGCCTTCCTCGGTGGGTTAAGGATCCAGTGTTACCATGAACTGAGGTGTAGATTGCAGGCTTGGCTTGGACCTGACGTTGCTGTGGCTGTGGTGTAGGCCAGAAGCTGCAGCTCTGATTCGACCCCTAACATGGGGACTTCCATTTACCATGGATGTGACCCTAAAAAGAAAAAAAATATATAGATGTAATTAATTGCATATGTAAAATATATATACCTTTTATATATGAGGTATATGTATTGTATATATACCTTTTGCATTTTCATTTATTTTATAAGTATTTTCACCCATAATACATTCATTTCATCTTTTAAACGACTTTGTCCCATGTTTAAAATGTAAATAACATACAAGTGTGTACAGTAAAAATTGAGGGCTCCCTCCTGTATCCTATACCGAAGAGATACTCATCCTGTGTATCAGAGCTTTTTATCTACGAGTGTGTGTGTTTCCATAAGCAAGTTTATATATAGAATAATTTTTGTTTAAAGTTATGTGATCAGTAGAAACATAAGGTTTGGCAACTTGCTTTTTTCACTTACTAAGAGTGTGCTTTGAGTTGTCCCGATGAGCAAATGAAAATACATGATGCCCAGGTAAATCTGAGTTTAAGATAAATAACAGGTGTTTTTTAGTGTGAATGGATCTCATGAGACGTGCTTATTGCTAAAAAGACTCGTTGTTTACATGACATTCAAACGTGGCAGGGCGTGTATATTGTGCACTGCACACATTTTTTCTATCCACACATGGAGCTCACCTGTTCATTTAAGCTGCCATACTGTTCCACATACCGAAAGCAGGCCAGTCTCCTGGTAGTGGAGTGGAGTGAAGGGCCATTTTTATTTTACTTTTCTTCATTTGTCCTTATCAGAAGTCTGTTCCTGTAAATGCCTTATTAGGAAAGAGATTCCGCCAAAGGAAAGCCTCTGTCCTGAAGGACCTTGACTGCTGGGGTCGTGGACGCCTGGGACGGAGAACATGGAACGTTTGATCGCTCTGTTCTATAGGAGGGAGAAATGCAGAAGGAAGGCGTGAGGAGACCACCAGTCCAGCCCCTCAAAATCATCCACCATCCTCGCGGCCTGGGACTGATGGGGTCGGCAGAACCTCTCAGATGGGGTGTTCTGCACCCAGGCCAGGGCTTGATAGGGCCCCAGCTTCCCTGAGGGCCCCGACCCCTTTTTCTCCCTTTGGGGCCCTCACCAATCCTCCACAGCCCCTTCCCCACAAGTGGGGTCGATGCCCTGAGGAGCTCGGGGGACCTGGCGCCTGGGAGGGTCCTCTGGGGGCCCTGAGGCTGGGCTCCAGTCCAGAGGCTTGGCGAGTGGATCATCCCGCTGCCCAGCTCCGTATTTCCTCCCCCAGCTGCATAGGGCTGACACGCTGATTCTGAGTGACTCGAATTGTTTACACAGACAAGACTCTGGCAAAAAAATATTTGTCTTTTCCCACCTCCCGCCCTAGGGGTGATCCCGGAAAAAGCAAGGGAGAGGAGGGAAATCAGTGGGGAAGCTGGGAAAAAGGAGGGGGACCAGTTGACAAAGGGCCAAAGAGAGACCAAGAAACTCAGCTGGGAAGGATTTGGGAGAAAGTCCTGTAATAATAACGTGTGATAAATGCTAGCTAATACCCATGCAGTATCCTTATCTTGGCGAGGTGTCTAAGAATTGTGCAGATGCTAACTTGTCCTATCCTCACAGCAACGGTAGGAGGTGGGGGCTGTGACCACCCCAGTGTACAAAAGAGAGAGCAGGGGGAAAAAGAGAGAAGGAAGGAAAGAAGAAAGGAAGGCAGGAAAGTGGGGCCCAGGAGTTCCTGTTGTGGCTCAGTGTGTTAAGAACCCGACTAGTACCCATGACATTGTGGGTTCAATCCGTGGCCTTGCTCAGGGTGTTGAGGATCCAGTGTTGCCGTGAGCTGTGGCATAGGTTGCAGATGAGGCTCGGATCCTGCGTTGCTGTAGCTGTGGTGTAGGCTGGCAGCAGCAGCTCCGATTCAATTCCTAGCCTGGGAATTTACACATGCCATAGGTGTGGCTGTAAAAAGAAAAAAAAAAGTGTAGCCCAGAGAAGTTAGGTAACTTATCCAAGATCAACAGCAGCTAGGAGGTGTAGAGCTGAGGTTGGTCCCTAGAATTGACTCCAGAGGCTATGGTCTGACACACTTGGCTAGGTGTGTCCAATGTGGATTTCTAAGTTGTCGATTGCATGCTCGTGCTATGATCATTCCTGTTGCTTCCGGCTTTCCTCCCATACTCACAAATGACTTATTTTTAATTTTTTTTTTGCTTTGTTTATCAACTATTAAAGAGGCTATTTCTTGTTTAGATCCATAACATGAAGAAGCAGGGATGCATGGGCAGCAGTGCCCACGTGACCATAAGGTCTTCTGGAGTCTAAAGGCATCTTTCGGAAGGCATGTATCTCAGTCAGGGCAGCAGGAGGAAAAGACCACAGCCTCAGGGGGATTAATGGAAAAGAATTTAAGGAAGAAGCATCGGGGGCGGGGGGCTGGAGTTCCCGCTGTGGCAACACAGGGTCGGCAGTCTTGGGAGCTGCTGGGATGTGAATTCAATCCCCAACCCCACACAGTGGGTTAGGGATCTAGTGTTGCCGCAGCTGTGGCTTAGGTCAAGACTGTGGTTCTGATCTGATCCCTGGCCCAGGTAATCCATATGCCACAGAATGGCCAAAAATGACCAAAAAAAAAAAAAAAAAAAAAAAAAAAGAAAGAAAGAAAGGAAAAAGAAAAGAGAGGGGCAGAGTTAGGAGAACCAGCAAGAACAGGTGAAACAAGGACTAGCAATGAAGAGGAGGCTTCCCACTCCCGGAGCCGAGCAGAACCCAGTGGGCCCTTCCCTAGACAGACCCCATGTCTGCTGCCTCCTGTTTGTAGAAGAGCTTTCGCTGCCTTGGACTCCTGGACTCCCCAAGTTCCAAAGAGCAAATTTAGTCAGGGAAGTGAGAAAATGCAAAAACAAAGGAAAGCAGCCAAGTAAGACAAAATAATAGTTTAGCCATAAAAGGACCCTTATGTTCCTTGTCAAGGGCTACAGATAATATCCCGAGTCATATCCTTGAGTTATTTTGCAGATACTAAACCCCCACTGGGTGGAAGACGTTAACTGCATGCCAGCCACCAGCACCAAGACTCCCGAGACCAGTAGGAAACAGAAGGTTGATGATTGAGATTTCTGAAACATTTTTTATTCAGTTGCATGTATTAGTGATATTTGTCTTTCTCTGCCTGACTTCATTTAGTATGATAATGTCTAGGACCATCCACCTTGATGCAAATGGCATTATTTTGTTCTTTTTTATGGCTGAGTAATATTCCATTGTACATGTGTACCACGTCTTCTTTATCCATTCATCTGTCAGTGGACATTTAGGTTGATTTCAGGTTTTGGCATTGTTAAGTAGTGCTGCTATGAAAATGGGGTGCATGTACCTTCTCAAATTATACTTTTCTCTGATTATATGCCCAGGAGTAGGATTGCTAGATCATACGGCAACTCTGCTTTGTTTTTCAAGGAATCTCCATACAGCTCTGCATGGTGGCTGCACCAATTTCCATTCAGGTTTAGCCTTGATTGCAGTGGCAGTATTGGCATCTCGTGGCTTTGCTGAAGCTGTTGAGCCCTTTCTGCTATCACATCACCTAATCCATGCAAAGGAGTGTTTCATTTGATTCTGAACTTAGCTTCTCCTTGATAGAGTGAAAAATCCATGATAAGGTGGCTAGTGTGCTGTTCCATGACTTTGTGGATAAGGGAGGCTGCACCACGATTTGTGAGATTATCTCTGAAAGGCTTCAAGGGACATTTCAGTCTTACCTTTTTCAGGGAAGGAGTGTCTGCCCTTTATTATGCTGGGATTTCTTGCCCTTTTTTATCCGCCTGTTTTCCAGGACCCCTTATCACCTTGGCTTTGACTCTGTGGCTATTTTAAGGCCCCATGTGACCTAGCTCCTCAGTGAATGGACCCAGCCTCTCCCAGGCCCAGAGACCTTCCAGGGGACAGAGGGGTAAAGAGAGGGCTGGACAAGCTGGAAGAGAGAGGATGAGAGGGCCAGGCGTTCAGAAATGCCGTCCCACCGAAAGCATCCATGTGGGGAATACATTCCAGCAAACATACCTCGTCACGTATTGCTGAACTTCCAAGATATTAAGGCGATCCCCAAGGGCAAAAACCTTAACAATGAAAACAAACCAGAAACCAGCATGGAAAGAAGTCGGTCCCGGGAGCCTGCGCAAAGCTGGTCTACACGCTTCCTGCACATGCCTCATCACCCACCACAGTGGTAAATAGAGAAACGTCAGTAAAACATGGAGGTGTCTGGCTCAGACATGATTTTTGCGCCCAGAATGTGAACACTCTGTGCCACAAAGAACAGCAGCTTCCTCTGATGCCATGGTGGAGGCATTCCAGTGAAGGGAAATGCATTCACCCCAAATTCTCACCCAGTTTGGTCTGCATGTGTCTCCTGCACCTTCGTGCAGAACAAAACACCTAAGACCACAGACCAGAGCCCCACCTCTGGCCCCAGCGAATTCCACACACACCCTTGGCTGTGTCTTTACCAGCAGCTTGTGAGAATAGGAGTCCTTGTTCTGCAGCCTCAGCCCAGCAGGCCCCCCTCCTCACCCGCCCCGCCAAGCTCCTTTCACCTTTTCTAGGTAAAGCCCTCTATTGACTGTACTATTTCTTATTTATTTGGCATATAATACGTGGCTCTAACTTAACATTTTGATAAGGGTTAGTATTTTGTTTATGCCCATATTAGAGCTGCACAGAGTTGCTTGCCCCTCTCTCTTTCCCCCTCATTAAGCCATGTTTACTTTTAATGTACAATATTATAGAATGTGAAGTGTTTATTTTCAGGATTCTATACACATATCAAGTGTTGATGAAAACACAGGGGCAAAATGACAGCATTAAGCTGGGGGGGCATGGGGTGGGAGGGTGGGAGGGCAACCCTAGGATCCACACAAAGTGGGGAAGCCAAATCTGAGACACCCCCCCCCAAAAAAAAAAAACCCATGCAGCTAGAACACCCTAGGAAGTCACAGCCTCTGTGAAAATGTTTGGCTGAGAAAAATCTGCTTTGCAGCAAAAGGCACCAACAACGAAAGCAGTTGGTGGGAAAAATGATAACAGCATTAGTTTCTTCTCTAAGGATCTGTAGTCAAAGGCCTGGGACCTCAATGTATGCTCTTACTCAGTGAGGAGCACCCCCACCTGTTAACGGCAGTGACCCCAGGATAGTGGCACCCAGGTACACATGCATATTCTTTCTGGAGAGAAATATCTCAAGTAAGGCCCCACAGGTTTTCAGAATACGGGCTCATCACAAAAAGGTTACCAAACACTTTGGGAACAAGATACCATGCATGAGATTCAGAAGCACCACAAAAAACAGTTCTAGACCCTGGTAAGGTTTCAGATGATCAGGTACAGGACCTAGAAAAAGTACCCATGAAATACATTCTTACAAAGTGTTTACATATTTTTATTTAATTTTTTTTTTTTTTTTTTTTGGTTGCACCCATGGCATATAGAAGTTCCCGGACTAGGGATGGAATCCAAGCTGCAGCTGCGACCTGTGCCACAGCTGTGGCAATCCTGGATCCTTAACCCACTGCACCACAGCAGGAACTCCTACCTATTTTTAGTATCACATTTTTAAGTAACTACTTTCTAATTGATAAGATAGAACCAAAATACTGGACAGAAACAGCAGGTCACCTGGGAGGGAGAGACTGGTGTTCAAGCATTTTAAGATCCCTCTATGGTTTGGACTAGAGCTTTTAAAATTACATATGCAATTTTAAAGGTAAAAGAATAAAAATAGAGCACATAATGTCCACACAGTAGAGTGAAAAAAATAAACCAAAAGACACCAGGGAGAAAACAAGAAACACAGGAAAAGCATCACAAAGGGATCATAAAATAAGACAGAAATAAATGCAAATTTACTGTTTATCATAAGAAATACATACTTTTTTCTAAAATCTGAAAAAGAATATACTTCTGATGGTGACAATGCCTCTATCCTCCTGGATGTGACCTTGGAGCAGGCCCCACGGATGTGTGCAGGTGCCCTGGGTAGCTTCCTCCCTACCTGTCGCCCAGCAGTCCCTCAAGGACCAACGGTCACCTCCGGCATCTGGCCTCAGGTAGCCGTCACCTATTGTCTGAGGTATTTATCTGGGTGCTGGATGGCAAGGGCTTCTGCACTAGAGCATCTCAGAATGCTTGTTTCTGAGGCTAAGGCCCTATTCAGCATGAAAAAGAAAAGGTCCCTCTGAAGAAAACAAGGAAGATGGGCATGGCACCTTCGTTTCCAAGGAGGAGGTTACCTCCAGGGGTGCAGAGTGACCATCAGAACACCCAGCGGAGGGGAAGGCTCCTCCCCAATCTGAGAGCGAATCTCAGATGAGAGACATGAAGGGACAGTAACTCGTTAACAAGTGGGAGCATTTAAATGGTGCATCTCCAGAAAGCCATGGAAAAGAGATTTTATTCTAGGTCCACTAAAGAAAAAAGAAGAGAGAACTGAAATACGGGTGGTGCAACAAGGCTCTGAGCACCCAAAGTTTTTACGTGGATTTTAACACCGAGATGGAAATGTTTTGCTGATGTTTTTTCTTTTAGCTTTTAATAAGACATTACTTCTAACAAAAAGGAAAAGATCAGCGTATCCAATTTTATAGCAGGAACTAGAAGAACAAACAGCCTGTTCTATTTTAATGAAGTCACTTCCGTTCCCTTTCATTTCTGCTCTTCTTCTGGTAAAGTTCCAAGGGAATCTTCCCGGCTGGATACTTTCTGCTGCGCCTGTTTTCCTAGCCCAGGAAGTTCTGATAGGAGTGACCCCGCCGCCTGGGGCAGGTGCTGAAATAACCCAGCCCCCCTCCCCGCTCCCCCGTCAGCATCCAGCACCGAGCGCTCTGGCCGCTGTTCTGCCCCGCCCTCTAGTGGCAGAAAGGTGTCGGCGCAGCGGCTGCTCTGCCTGCCAGCCACGCCAGGCTGCCAGGGAGGAAGCCGTCAGCTCTTGCTGTTTCCCAACCTTTTCCTTCCAGTCCTTGCTAGAGTTCTTGTTTCTTGCCAGAAAAGGATCAGCTTTACGGACAGCAGCTGTCTTGGACCCTAGTTTGAATCAAAGTGCCTAAGAAATGTAGGACACCCAGATGCAAAGAACAGGCTGCTTTGCAGGAACCTTGATGGGATCCAGCCCCTTGCCGGGAACCTCCAATTCAGCAGGCATCGTGGAAGCCAGCTGCATGCTGTCAGGGAGAGGGGGCAGGGCCAGGGTTCCCGTCTTCACCACCACCTGTATCTTTCTCACACGTTCTTCTGATGGGGAGTGCATTAGTCAGCCCGGGTTCTCCAGAGACACAATACGATGTATATCTTATTTTATATGTGTGTGTGTGTGTGTGTGTGTGTGTGTGTGTGTGTGTGTGTATACACATATATAGATAAAGTTGTCATCAAAATATGATTTAGAGATATTGGCCAAGATTTGCTTCAACTGAGAAGAAAAGAAAGCACCCAGCCTAAATGTGCAAAAAATGCAGAAGTTCTTAAAATGTAAAGTAAAGGAGTTCCGTTGTGGTTCAGTGGTAGTGAACCCAACTAGCATCCATGAGGACGTGGGTTCGATCCCTGGGCTTGTTCAGTGGGTTAAGGATCCAGCGTTGCCGTGAGCTGTGGTAGGTCGCAGACGTGGCTCAGATCTGGCATTGCTGTGGCTCTGGCGTAGGCTGCTGGCTACAGCTCCGATTAGACCCCTAGCCTGGGAACCTCCATATGCCATGTGTGTGGGCCCCAAAAGACAAAAAAAGTAAAGTTAGTCTTTGGATTTGTTTATATGTGTGTGTGTGTATATATATGTATATATATACACACATGTATGTCCATGTATATACACACATGTCTCTGCCTTAGTATACCCCTTTTTTGTTTGTGATTTTCAACTATAATCAGTTAATAGAGTATATATTGAGTTGGCTCATGCAGTTATGGAAGCTGAGAAATCCCAGGATCTGCCTTTTGAACCCTGGGAAAGCTGGTGGTGTATCTGCAGTCAGCATCTGAAGGCCTGAGAGCCAGGAAGGTCTGTGGTATATCTCAGTCCAAGGGCAGGAGAAGTCCTGTATCTTCTGGACTCCTGACTCAAGCAGTCGGGCAGAAAGAATTCAACCTTCTGAGGCCTTTCTGCTCTACTCGCTTCCCAAGGGTTGGGTGGGGCCCATACTGGGGAGGACAGTCTGCCTTTTCAGCCCACCAACTCAAATGCTTCTCTCTCCTGAAACACCCTCACAGATACCTAGAAATAACGTTTGACCAGATTATCTGGGTTTTTCTCAGGGTCCGGTCAAGTTACTGAGTAAAACAAATCATCAGAGGGAAAAAATTATTTCAAAGACAAAGTAAGTAGGACCCTACCCAATACAATGCCCCATTTGGGCCCTAGAACCCTGGCCAGCCACCTTCCTCAGCAGGGAATGACCAGAGGAGCACGGCCACTCAGTAAGAGCAGCTAGCACTTCCTTCCAAGGTCGCAGCATCTTTGCTCCAGTTGCCTACTTACTGAGAGCACCAGCCCATCTCTACAACGGGCTGCAGCCCAGCTGGACCCCAGATCAGCGCGGAGAAGCCATGTGCTCCCAGGGCCCCCTCCTCTCCCTCCTGGGCAGGGAGAAGCAGCACTTTGTCGCTCAGGTGAATTGGCAGCCTATGCTTTTTTCCAGAAAACCGAAAATCCTGGCTTAATGAAGTGGCAGTATTTTTGTTTGCATGCACTACACACACACACCCCCACTCCCTGTAGAAACCTCTACAGAGTCAAACAAACTTTATTCTTGTACAGTTTTAATCAGTTCTCAGAATCTGGAGTCCATGCTCTAATTTTTTTAATAAATAATATAATGTATATGAAATGTGTATCTATAGCATGTCTGGAGACAGACAAGACTGAGAGACTGCACACTAAAATGTAGATGAAAGCGGTTTGTAGAAAATCATAACGTACTGGACATTGTTACAAAGCAACCTGGGTGATCACTCAGAACATGAGCAGATGAAAAAGATTGTATTGCCTAAGGAGGAGGTTGCAAAGCCCTCTTTGTGGAAAAGGTTACAGAATGCCGTTCTTTATAAGAACTTACACAAGACTGAACATTTTTGCTGTCCACCCTTGTTTTATGTGTACATACATGTTTGACTGCAAGTTTGGTGCCATACGCCCCCTTGGCCACACACTGCCATTCTCTGTCCTCTGTTTCATAAGCACACTGAAAAATCTCAGCTCCGTTCTTTGGTCTTCCAGCTGGTCCGCCACCTGCTGACTTGACGTGGCATTTATAGCCATTGACAATGACTGGGGCTCTGACCCCAGCATCTCTTGTCCCTTGGTCCAGCCCAGCCAGGCAGGCGGAATGCAGAGAGCAGTATTACTGTAAGAAAAGACAAGGACATTACCAAGAGTTGGGTCAGGCAGGGGGTGGGGTGGTGTTGATTTTCGTCTCTTTGTGGTTTTGTTTGGGGTTGGTAGGTTTTGTGGTAGTGTGGTTTTGCTCTTGTTATTTTACTTAAATTCTGGAAAATACTGAAGAGATGGAATGAGCTGTAAAGTTCATGGGCGCCCACTTGACCATGTTTGCAAGACATAATTGAACACAGATGACACGGCTGTCGGTGTCATCACTTGTAAAAATCTCTTACTGATGGAGACTTGGAAGGATTGTGCATGCAGAAGTTGTTACAAAAGTACTTTATGTACCTCTTGTGTAGATGCCTGTCCAGTTGGTCCACTTGTACAGCAATTCATGTGTTGTGGGAGTGGGAAAGAGTGTGTACAGTCGGCTGTACCTTTTTCCTTTCAGTTCTTAGCATCAGTAAATGAGTAAGATATGGGAGATTTTAAGGAAAAGCTGCTGTTCATGATTTTTGTGTATAGTGTGCTGACTAGTATTTTACTGTTGTCTGTTTGAAAAAAGAAAAACTGTAATTTATATCCCCTTTCAACTTGATTGTATTTAATTAGTACAGACTCTGTACCTGTGTTTTAGAATCCAGACTAATTCCCATTTAAAAAAAAAACAAACGAAGACAAAATAACGTGATAAAATTAAGCAATGTGTTACTAATAATGAGAGGAGGTGAGTGGTAGCAAAAGGAAGGCTTGTCAGTCTCCCAGATGCTTCAAGAATTCTATGTTGCTAAGTGCTCGCCCAGCCCAATCTGGCTTTCATCCCCCTCCCCCGGGCTCACACTGCATTGAGGACGCTGTAGTCTTCTGATTAACTCACTCCTCTGCTTCCTCGGCAGACATGCAGCAGGAAGTGACCAAGAGACGCTTGCATGGGGCCAGCAGTCTCAGGACATAGAAAGGGCTGTTAATGAATGAAAGTTATCAAAGGCAAGAATCTTTTTTTTCCCAATGAAATACTAAATTTCAAAAGCAGTTCAGGTAGTTCTTGCCTGGCCACCTGGCCGCCCCTCGCCTTTAGTGGTGACTCCTACAGTGCGATGCGAGTTAACACATGGAGAGTGAGTCCGAGGTGTGCGGGAGGGCGCCGCGCTCAGCCCTTTACACCTCTTTCCGCTTCTGCTCTGGAGACTGCGCTTGACACGGAAGCAGTCTGCGCTGCCCTCTAGTGGTGGCAGCGCGCAGGACACCTCCAAAGAGCACTTACAGGAATTTCTACTCTGTAAAATCTCTCTGGGATGGCATTGGAATGCCAGCCGGTAAAGCAACCTGTGTATGACATTTCCAGTTGTTCTCTCTGCCTTTTGCTATTTTCTATAAGGGGTGTGGGATCCTTTGGTCAAGGGTCTGTAGGCATATTCAGCAGGAGATTTTGTGTTTAAGGACAGCCCTCACCACCCTAAATGTTGGGGATGGGGGGGGTCTCAGCAGCATCTCATGGGCCACTTCAAACATTTTCTGTTTTCCGTATTCCAGATATTTTCCCATAGGGTATAGGGGCACCTGTGCAGGTCGGGTTTGGCAAGGCTCTTTTAGGCTAAATATTCAAATAAAATTCTGTAATCATAATTCAACATAGCCCAATATATCTGACCCACTATGTCATCAGGCCTCATTGAGTTAAAGTTACTTTTTCTTTTTTCTTTGTTGAAGTGTAGTTGATTTATAATACTATGTTATTTTCAGATGTACAGTTAAGTGGTTCAGTTATACATATATCTACACATATCTATATTCTTTTTTTGATTCTTTTTCATTATAGCTTATTACAAGATATTGAATATAGTTCTGTGTGCTATATAGTAGGACCTTGTTGTTAATCTAAGGACATTACTTTTGTCTCTGAGTTTTGTTGTTTTTAATGGCGGTGATGGTGTGATGGCTTTTTGTTTGTTGAATTTTTGAATTTAATCATGACCATAGAAAGCTGTTGTGGGGCTTCGGGAAAGAAATCTAGAATATCCCTGAGGCCAGCAGCTTCATGGAGCTGGCCACAGAGAAATCTATTGATAAAAGGAAAAGACATTCTGTTTCTGTTCTCACCTTTTTTTAGATAGGGGCCTTGCGGAAGGTGGAGGAAATAACAGTGTCTGCAAAGAGAGAGTCCCGCTCCCTGTAACCACCGCTGTGACCCGCGGACTGCATTTGGTTGGTGAGTTGCAAACACTTTCTCCAAATTGCAGGCTCATTTTTGAGTCCCCACAGTGTGGTTCCCAAGCAATTTGTAGTCTCGGTTACTTTTACAAAATGATGGTGTTTCAGAACATCTTGTAATTAGGTCAAAGGAAAACAGTGTTTATTCTATGAGCTGAGGAGAGGCTGCAAGTCTGAGTTCTCATTAACCCAGTGGTCGATTCCCTAATACTGAGCATCTGTTGTCAACGAAGACATGAAAGCAGTCCCGCAGGTGACGTTTGCAAGGGGCTCCTTTATGCTCACTTGGGCGAAGGCTGATGGCTAGCCTGAGGGAATGTGTAAGGGTGAACTGGACTCTTCTCACCTCACACCCATGTGGGAGGAAGGAGATATCCACCCCCCCCCCCCAAAAAAAAAATGACTACACTAATGTGCCTGGAAAAATGCAAGGATTCCCAGATGAAAGTGCATCTGAGACCAGGCATTTTGCACAAGTAGAGACGGCAAGCCTTCAGAGAGGAAGCCCTGATGGCAGGGCTCCGCCGACTTCAGTGTGCCAGGGAGCTGGAGTCAGAAGAGATTGTCTCGGCAGGTCTTTCTTCTGCTTTCTTTGAGCAGACGTTAAGGCTTTGACTGAACTGCTAGTTGTGAAAGAAATCTCCTTGGGAACCTGTAGGGGCTCCACTTTGTCCCCGACACAAGGAGGTGAAAATGTGATGACAGTTATGAAGTCCCTTCCTGGTGAAGATCCACAGGCTGTGAAGAGCATCAAAGGAGACCCAGCAATGAAAAAGGACCTCCCCTTGCGCCTCAGAGTTGGAGGATGCAGGAGAACCGTAACTTCAGTCACTCCAGGGGGACAGAAATGCCCCATATTCTTGTGGCCCAAAGAACCCAGTCTGTTCTTGATGCACACACACACACACACACACACACACACACTCACCCTCTAACCTCCTTGATCATTCTAGCAGAGGGTTTCCTGGCTGCTAGTTCTCTAGTTGGGAGGCAGGTGATGGAGAGAAAGTCTTGTCTAAGTGGGGCCTGCACTGTATTTAAGACCTTGTGGCGTTCCCATCGTGGTGCAGTGGAAACAATCTGACTAGGATCCATGAGGACGCAGGTTCGATCCCTGGCCTTGCTCAGTGGGTTAAGGATCTGGTGTTGCCATGAGCTGTGGTGCAGGTCACAGACGAGGCTCAGATCAGGTTGCTGTGGCTGTGGTGTATGCGGGCAGTGACAGCTCTGTTTTGACCGCTAGCCTGGGAACCTCCATATGCTGCGGGTGTGGCTCTAAAAAAGAAAAAAAAAAAAAAAAGAAAAGAACTTGTATCTCTTGCACAAGGCAGGTACCTGGACATAGCATGGCTCCCACCTCCGTGGTCAATCAGTTGGACGTGGACCCCGCCCTCTCCTCCTGTCCGGAGATGCCCCCTCTCACGTGTTCCTTCCCTTGAGGGCTCTCCACTACCATCCTCCTCTTGAAGGGAGCTGACTTGGGGACCAGTTTTCTCCTCTGTCTTCTTCCCTTGGGGCTTGACTGATAAGTAAGAGCAGGAGAAAAGTCTGTATACCACGTGCATAACAGAGCGATGCGTCTGGGAGGTTCCCTCTCACGTGGTTGTCTTTTGCCCTTCAGAGAATCTCAAAAGATCTCCCACTTCCTGGGAGTTCTCTGAAGGCTCAGCAGGCTAAGGATCCAGCATGATCACTGCTGTGTCGCAGGTTCAATCCCTGGCCAGGGAATGTCTGCAAGTCTTGGGTGTGGCCAAAAAAAAAAAAAAAAAAGAAAGAAAGAAAGATCCCTCATTTCCTGCCCAACCTTTAATATCATTGTGAGACAGGGGAAGGTCAGATGTGGCATTTCCCAGTTGAAAATGTGGGGTGTTGAGGCTGAAGATCTTCACAGGGGTGCCCTCTGGCAGAATCGTGGAAAAGGTACTGGGCAACTTCCGTTACCTCTGAGTGTCTCAGCCCCCTTTCTCCTCTTCCCTCAGTTCCTTTCCTTCCTGGCTCATTCAGTGCAGAACTTTCCAAGGGCAAATTCTCAGGTAGCTCCCAGCGCTCTCATCTTCCCCCTCTTCAGCTGATCACCGGTGGGCATGGAGGTGCACTGCCTTTAACTAGGGGGCCCTCATTCCCAGCAGCGACAAGCTCTTGGGCAGGGACCCTCTCTGTCCCCTGTAGAGGCTGCCATGGGATGGATGTGACCCAGTTCTCCCGGGAAGACCCAGTCGCGCTGAGAGCCAGTGCCAAGACTCTGCTCCATCCCTGCAAAGTTACCAGCAGAAGATTGACAATAGTTACCGACGTGAATTTCTCTGCCTCCATGTGGTTTTTGATCTCAGAGGGATTTCTCCTTGCTTTAATCCAGCAGCAACTGTTTTCATGGGACACAATATGTTCTTCAGATACAATTTCTTCCAAAACACGCCTGAGCCTGCAAAGATCTGAGCCTTCATTCTTATCACCACTTGGCAGCTGTGTGGCCTTGAGCGAGTTGCATCCATTCATTCTCTGGACAGGAGTGCCTGCCGGTGCCAGTCCTGAGAGGCAGAGGTGAGGAAGGCACAGGAAATGTCCCCGGGGCACAGGACATGACAATCTGCTCTAAAGGAAAGGTGCTTCATCCCCAAGGACAGAGAGGAAGGAACTCCTAGGTCTTTTGGAGGAGAGGGCCTTTCACAAAACAGGTAGAACGTCAGCTCTAGTGCCGTGACATTCCTTGTTAGCTGTACTTGACCAGAAGCTTCGTGAGGGCATCTATTGACTTGACAACTATACATTCATTTCTATTGGTGATGATAGTTACAATCTGATGGCACATTTGTGACTTTCAACGTCTAAGGCCAAGAAATGTCTCTGTCTCCCAGGAGACTTTAGCCAATAATCTCTCAGCCAATAATCTCTCTCTTGTCATAACTCCATCCTATTTTTATAACCACAGATCAATCATAGTTATTATGCTGCTTTGTATCATCAAGGCCTATTTAGAATTATCTAAGTACGTAGTGATTTTTTTTTTTTTTTTTTTTGGTCTTTTTGCCTTTTCTAGGGCTGCTCCCACGGCATATGGAGCTTCCCAGGCCAGGGGTCCAATTGGAGCTGTAGCCACCGGCCTACACCAGAGCCACAGCAACTTGGGATCCGAGCTGCATCTGTGACCCACACCACAGCTCACGGCAACGCCGGATCCTTAACCCACTGAGCGAGGCCAGGGATCGAATCCGCAACCTCATGGTTCCTAGTCAGATTTGTTAACCACTGAGCCACGACGGGAACTCCAATATCTAATGATTTCTTTGTCTTGTCACTCCTTCTTCTGAGTTCAATTTGTTTTCTTTCTGAAATAGTAAGGTCTTCTAGGAGTACACTCTATTATTATTATTTTGACTGTAGTTTAGTCACGCATGGAATTTTAGGTTGATGACTCTGTCTCAGCCCTTTGTAGGTAGGAGTGCACTGTCTTCTGACTTAGAGTGTTGCTGTTGAGAATTCTTATATCAACCTTTTCATGGCACATATTGCGTAAAATGACTTTTCTCTCTGACTTTTGCTTGGTAAGATCTTTTTTTTTTTTTTTTTTTAACTGTTCTGCAGTTCACAACAGTGTGTTTATGAATGGATTTACTTTTACTTCTGATTAGGATGTCTTTTTTTTTAAGTGAAGTATCATTGGCCTACAATGTTGAATTTGTTTCAGGTGTATAGCAAAGTGATTCAGTTATACATAGATATATATATTCATTTGCAGACTCATTTCCATTATAGGTTATTATTATAAGATATTGAATATAGTTTCCTGGGCTATACAGTAGGTCCTTTTTGTTTATGTCTTTTATATAGAGAGATTTGAATCTGCTAATTCTGAACTCCTATTTTATCTGTGCCCACCCCTCTTTCCCCTTTGGTAACCGTAAGTTTGTTTTTGGAGTCCATGAGTCTGTTTCTGTTTGTAAATACGTTCATTTGTATCATTTTTTAATTTTAAAAATTATTTATTTATTTGTTTATTTATTTATTTTATGCTTTTTAGGGCTGCACCCACAGCATATGAAAGATTCCAGGCTAGGGGTCGAATCGGAGCTGCAGCTGCCGGCCTACACCACAGCCATAGAAACACGGGATCCAAGCCGTGTCTATGACCTACACCACAGCTCACGGCAACACAGGATCCTTAACCCACTGAGTGAAGCTAGGGATTGAACACACATCCTCACGGTTACTAGTTGGGTTTGTTATCACTGAGCCACAATGGGAACTCCTTGTGTCATTTTTTTTAGATTCCATATTTAAGTGATATCATAGGACATTTGTCTTTCTCATATCATAGGACATTTGTCTTTCTCCGTCTGACTTACTTCACTTAGTCTGATAATCCCTAGGCCCATAGAGTCTGGATCTGATGACTTAACGTGTTTCATAAATTTTGGAAAATTCTTAGTCATTATATCTCCCAATATTTCTTCCTCCTTATTTGTTATATATTTTCTTTCTGGCACTCATATGAGATACATTTTTATCTTATCCTCAAGGCCTTTCCCCTTTGTCTTTGTGTTTTTCATCTTAATCTCTCTCTGATACATAGTCATACCTACCTTCCAATTTATAAATGCTCACTTAGCTCTTTCTAAACTGCCTGCTAAGCTTTTAATGTCAACGAATACGCTTTTCATTTCTCAGTGTTGTTTCTTTATTTTTGTCATCTTGGCAGTTTTTCCTCCCTTTTATGTCTTTATTTCTTGGGCATCCAGTCATGCTATTTGTAGTGTCCGCTGACTCTTGCTCACTGTAGTAGCTCACATGTCTTATACTTTTAAACAGTGGATTGATATTGATATTGATATTCCATGTGCCTTTGTCAGTGAGGATCCCGTGAGCCCTGGACTACAGGTGTGGTCCTTCAGCAAGGCTTTGCAGTAGCCTCTGTGAAATGCCGCAGGGGTGAAAACTGGGATGTGGACTTGTGTGAATTGCTCAGAGTTCTTGAGGAGCAGGTCTTGATCATGAATTATTGGAGGAGACTTTCTACTTCCCCCTAAGAAGCCAGACAAGTAAACAAGCTTCCTTGTCACCTCCATTCAGAGGGTGAATTCACTCAGGCACCTCTCTCTCCATCACTTGGAATGGAGATCTTGGAGCCCCTTTCCGTGGTGCTTGAGCCCCTTCTCCTGCCTCCATGTGTATATGATACGCCAGGCTTTGGGTATCGGGATAAACACCCTCTTCCGCTCCCTCCCCAGGACAACTGCCTGTGTATCTCCTCTGTTGTGCCCTGCTGTTTAGCTCCCTTTCAGCTTTAGCTCCTAAACATTCCCTACACTTTCTTGAAACTCAGCGATGCATTTAAAAGTATGTCTGGTATAATTTATCCAGCATTTCTAAGTGTTTTATAATCGGAGGCACTATAATTTTTTATATTGTTAGAGATGGGTATCCCTGTATCCTCTAAGAAATAGATCACAAAGGAAGTTTGAACTAGGCGAAGTCATTTCGTTCTGTGAAAGGGTGGCCATATTAGCCAACTCATGTGCTAAAGGGAATTTGCATGGTTAACGTACTAAGTCAAAAACCGAGAGCAGAGGCCTCGACTGAATAGAGGACGAAACTAATGAGGGAAGAGATAATCAAGCAAGAAAATTGTACAGCTGAAGGGGACGTTGGAGATTAATGTATTTATTCGTCCGTCCATCCATCTGTCCATCCATCTGTTAGTTCTTTTTCTTTTTAGGGTTGCACCTGCAACATATGGAAGTCCCCAGGCTAGGGGTCAAATTGGAGCTGCAACTGCCAGCCTACATACACCACAGCCACAGCAACACCGGATCCGTGCCACATCTGTGCCCTCTGCCACAGCTCACAGCAACACTGGGTCCTTAACCCAGTGAGCGAGGCCAGGGATGGAACCTGCATCCTTATGGATACTAGTTGAGTTCTTAACCTGCTGAAACACGACAGGAACTCTCATCCTGATGCATGTTTACTAAAGTGACCCAGAAACTGCTGGGGGTGGCAGTTCCTCCTCTTATATGCTTATCTTCTGATACACAGGAGCACACACTGAACAGTACACAAGTGATGAAGTAACATAGTTGCAGAGGATAAGGCTGCAGAGAAATAGAGGTTGAGACTGGGTGGCATTAGGAACAATGAGCTGATCCTAAACAGTGAGAAGAGCCAGGGCAGCAGGACCCTCTGCAGTTCAGCAGGCAGAGGGGATCTGAGTGAGAAACTCAAGGAGAAGGCCAGTCCCAGAGCACAGAGCCCAGCTTTGCCTGAATTGGCCCCAACCCCTGCTCTGATCACACCTTTTCTGTTCTCCAGTCTCTGACCTCTCACATGCCGCTAATCCTCCAGCCAGCTGTCCCGCTCAGCCCCGTCTTTAAACAAGCTGTCATCTCCCACATCAAACAATTCTAAGCACCCACATGAGCCATACAGATACCTGGAACACCTGTTCCTCGGGTAGCTGGGGTTTCTGTTCCAAATCCTCAGAGCCTCTGCAATTAATGACTCCAACTATGAGTTCTTGCACCTGTTATTTTTATATGATTCTGTATGTGTTCACTTGAGTAATCACTAATTATATTCTGGTATAATAAAGATAAAATTGGGGTTTTGGAAACAAAGAAAGTGGTTGGTATGTTAATAGAAAAATCTCTAGCTTTAATTGTAAAATTCCCATCCACTTTTTTTAATGCATAGATCTATACAGCAACTTCAAGTTAATAAGAATATATATACATATCCATGTATATACATATTTATTTGATAGTCTTCAAAGAAAAAAGAAAACCTGAGAAACTACTGTATAGCACAGGGAACTATACTCAATTATCTTGTCATCTATAAGGAAAAAGAATCTTAAGTGTGTATATATATATATATATATATATATATATATAACTGAATCACTCTACTGTACATCTGAAGCTAACAAAATATTGTAAACCAACTATATTTGAATAAAAAAAGGGGGGAAAAAGATTGCTTAAGAAAAAACTTTGGAATTGAACTGAGTTGTCTTCTTATAATATTGCTAATTAATAGCTGCATATTCTTTATACTTATAAAGCATGATTATTTGATTTCACCTTATTTTCATAATAATCATATAAGGTAAATTGTTTTAATGTTTCTTCATTTAAAACTTTTTTTTTTAGTTGGGAGGTTTTTTAATTGTTTAAATTTATTTATTTATTTATTTATTTTTGCTGTTGTTTTTTGGCTTTGCCCTCAGCATGCGGAAGTTCCCAGGCCAAGGATGCAATGATAATACTGGATCCTAAAGCCACTGAGCCACCAGGGAACTCCTAAGGTAAGTAGTTTATTTCCCTTCTTTTACAATGATTTGAAAACTGAGTCCAAAAAGAGGACAGATTTATCAATGATGGTACAACAGAAAATATTACTGAGAACAGAGTAAGAGTCAAATATTGGGTCCCTCTCTGTACTAAGTAACAGCGTCAACATTTATACCTTAATTTGCATTAGTTCAATATTTTAAATAGGTATGTAATAATCTCCTACCCTTAGTAGGAAGGCTGCTGGGCATGGGTTTTTTTTTTTTTTAAATAAACATTCATTGACCAAAATGCATTATTGAATAAAATGTCAAAATTAAACTTTCAATGTTTATACTTAGATATGATTTTCTTTTCCTTACCTTGTTTTTGGAAGGCCTTTCTATAGGAAGTCAGGGTCTTCTATGAATTCCAGGGTGAGATTTTTTTTTGAGACATTGATCACATTAGATGGCGTTACTTTCATTAATCTTTGGAGAGCAATTGAAAGAGACATTGAAAACATTCAGCTTGGACACACCAAAGCCCTGTGGGAGGAGCATCCCAGCACAGTCGTGCTTTCCCAGGGCCCAGTCCTAATTTAATCTTCGAATCAGCACTGCAAATGGAATATTAGTATTTGTAATATTAGCACCTGTCAAGTTACTTTTCTCAGAGGCAGGCTTGCCTCAGTGCCCCCATCCTGCCCATCCTGTCAAACTCTCCTCCGTATGCACTTCAGAACAAGTTAGGACACCAGCCAGGATCTGAAAGGCCTTCTGGTGCAGCAACGCTGCATTTCGGGTTTTGTTTTACTTGCTCTAGTTAAGTCTCTTTATTTGATGGCAGGGTGTTGCTTCACGCCATGATGCCTATAAAACACATCAGTCAGGAAAATAAATTGTGGAATTTCATGCATCTGATTTCTAACCATCCCTAGAATAGCTAAGCTTTTGGCGGTGGCGGGGTGGGGGGACAAAAGGATTGGTACTTGTGGGTACCGGCTACCTCTGCATGGGACAGGAAGGGTCGTCTGCACTACAGAGTGCTGCATTCTATGGTACAGCACAGACGTCCTTCACAAAAGGTATAAGTAGAAGGAGCAAACAAAACATAGTAAAAACGTGAGGCTGTAAACAAGACATAACTGATATATGCAGATCAAAAGTGTACCCAGCGTCTGCACACTGCACGTTTTCAAATACACAGAGAACATTATAAAAAATTGATCATGTACTCAGCCATAAAGAAAGTCTTTTTGTTTGCTGTGCCCGTGGCATATGGAAGTTCCCAGGCCGGGGATCAAACCTGCCCCACTGCAGCGACCCAGATTGCCGCAGTGACAAAGCCAGATCCTTAACTTGCTGCAACTACCAGGGAACTCCAGGAGGTCTTAACAAAGATCAAAAACTGAAATAGGAGTTCCCATCATGGCTTAGTGGTTAGCAAATCCGACTAGGAACCAGGAGGTTGTGGGTTCGATCCCTGGCCTCGCTCAGTGGGTTAATGATCCGGCGTTGCCGTGAGCTGTGGTGTAGTCGCAGACGTGGCTCGGATCCCGAGTTGCTGTGGCTCTGGCGTAGGCTGATGGCTACAGCTCCGATTAGACCCCTAGCCTGGGAACCTCCATATGCCGCAGGAGCGGCCCAAGAAATGGCAAAAAGACAAAAAAAAAAGAAAAAAAACCTGAAATAATGTGGAGAATGTTCTCAGACCACACTGCAATGAAGCTGCTAATAAATATACCAATATAAAAATACACTCGTGAAAATTTCACAATTAAAAAAAATTAATAATACATTATTAACTAACCCATTGGATCAAATAAAAAAATCACAGCAGGAATCTGAATATGTTTTAAATTGAACATATTGAAAATATGACATATCAAAACTTGTAGCCTGCATCCAAAGCCATGCTTCAGGGGAGATTTATAGTCTGAAATGCATCTATTAGAGAAGTAGGAAAGAAAATGAAAATGAATCATCTAAGTATCTATTTCAAGAAGTTAGAAATATAACAGAAAATGCAAAGAAAGCAGAGAAGGTAAATAATAAAAAAAAAAGTAGAAGCTGAATTCCTGTTATGGCTCAGCGAGTAAAGAACCCAACATAGTCTTGAGGATGATGGTTCAATCCCTGGCCTCGCTCAGTGGGTTCAGGATCTGGTGTTTCTGCAAGCTGTGGCATAGGCTGGCAGCTGCAGCTCCAGTTCCACCCCTAGTCTGGGAACTTTCATACACTGTAGGTAGGGCCCTGGAAAAAAAAAAAAAAAGAACAAAGTAGACGCTTAATGAAACAGAAAATAAACATACAGTGAGGTTTACCTGATCTAAAATTTCTATCTTTAAAAAAAGAAAGTAAAGAAAAGGGCTGTTTAGACAAACACCTGGCCAGTCTGATAAAGAAATGAAAGAGAGAGAGAGCAAATAAACAATTTCAGGAATAAAAAGAATCATTGAAAAGATAATAAGATGTCTGTGTGAATAATTTTATGCCAATAATATTGAAAATTTAAATATGGACCAAACTTCAATGTACGTAAATGGACACAATAAGAAATAGTACTTAAATCTACATTTGTTAAAGGAATGTTGAACCTATAATTAAAGTCTTTCCCACCCTAGATGCTTCACTTTGAATGTTTGAGTTCAACCAAACATTTAAAGAAGTAATAACATCAGTCTCAAACAGACTTTTCCAGACACTAGCAAAAGAAGTATTTTTATGAGACCCACATAACCTTGATACCCAAACTTGACAATGACATAACAAGGAAAAAAGTTACAGGCCACTCTGTCTTATGAACACACATGCAAAAAATGCTAAAAAATGACGTATCTAGTCCAGTGACAGATTTTAAAAAACTGGGTTTATTCTAGATATGTAAGATTGGTTTTGAATTTAAAGTCAATGTTCAAATTCACTACAGTAACAGATAAAATAAATCATGTGATTATCTCAATAGGTACAAAAAAACTTTTGATAAAAATCTGCATCCATGAATAATAAAAACTCTTGAGTTCCCATTATGGTGCAGAAGAAATGAATCCAACTAGGAAACATGAGGTGGCTCTTTTGATCCCTGGTCTCGTTCAGTGGGTTAAGGATCCAGTGTTGCCATGAGCTGTGGTGTAGGTCACAGATTCAATCAGCTCCCGCGTGGCTGTGGCTGTGGCTGTGGCTATGGCTGTGGCTGTGGCCGGCGGCTACAGCTCCTATCAATCCCTAGGCTGGGAACCTCCATATGCCGCAGGTGCGGCCCTAAAAGACAAAAAAAAAAAAAAGGCAAAAAACTTTTACCTCCCCTAAAATACCTTAAAAGACATACAAGAAATATCATATTCAATAAGTAAATATTAAAAGCGTCCCCCCCCAAACTGGCAACAAAACAAGAATGATTTCTTCAACTCGAAATTATATTAGAGGTTCTAGCCAGTATAAGAGAAAAAAAGAAATAAGCCCTTTTAGGTTTAGAAAGGGAGAAATAAATCTGTTGTTACTCATACATAATGTAATTTCATATGTAGATAAAAGCAAAATATCTGCAGAGAGGCTAATAGAATTAATAGTAAAATTGAAAAAGCTCACTGGATAGATGGTTGATATACAAAATTGTGTTTTTCATAATTAAATTTCTATAAACTGACAGAAAGCAATAAGAAAATAAAATGTTAAACATAATTCATCAACAGGATACAAAAAGTGTATGTCCAAGAACCAAACTGAAAAACTGTGGAAGACCTTGACACAGAAAACTACAAAACGTTGTGAGGAGGAGTTGAAGACCATCTAATAAAGGAGAAATAGAGGATGTTTGTGAAGTAGATTAAAGTTATAAAGACGTCGTTTTGTTACCAATGCAAAAAGTAGTAGCTTCAATTAGCAGCAATTCCATCATTGCTTAAGACTCCACCGATTGACTGGGGCTGGGCTGGACAGCTTTGCTGGTCTCCCTGGGGGGCCCTCCTGCAGCTGCAATTGGACAGCAGCTGGGACTGGGGCTGGGCCTGGGGCTGGGCCTGGGACGGCTTCATTCACTGAGGACAGCTGGGAGGCTGGACTTCTCTGTTCGTGTAATCTAGGGCTTGTCCCTTCCCACATGGCCTTTCCATATGATCTCGCATGTGAACTTCTTATACAGAAGCTCAGGCATCCACAGAGTACAGAAGGGAAGCTGCCTGGCCTTGTTGAGTCTTGTGCTCAGAACTGCAGTGGTGTTAGGTCTGCCGTTTTCTAATAGTTAAAGCAAGGCACACAGGCGAATGTGGGAGGGGACCTACAGGCATGAATCCCAGGGGGTGGGGCTCCCGCACCAGCTCAGGGTGTACTCGCTGGTCTTCAGGGCGTCACATCTCTCCCACATAAAATGTATTTACACCTACCTCTCTCTGGACTCCTAAAGCCACATCCCATCATGGCATCTTGTCATCAAAATCATGGTCACATTCAGATGGGGCTCTTCAGATGTTTTCTCTCTGGTACACCTCATAGGGTGTGGTTCCTGGGCAGCAGATACTGAATGGTATAGACTATGAATTAAAAAGACAGGTTATTCCACCCCCCATCCTCTCCCCTCCCCCCTGACATACATACATACACACACTCAACATCCATTCATAAGGTAAGGGTAGGGTGATCAAAATAGATGCTTGCATTTCAAAGTAGGAGGGGGACTGGGAGGCACAGAGCAGTCATGGATCCATAGCAGTTTCAAAATCCCCTGCACACAGATGGCCAGCTCTTGTTCCTGGAGTAGGTCTCCACCATTCTCCATGCCAGCCTCCAGGGAGCCTCTGAGACATCGTGCCTTTTTCATTAAACTGACCCATGTTTGCAGCTCAGAAACCTTCCTCCTCATTGGAGGATCTGGAGGCTATTTTCATGTTGGCATGTCCCTGCTCAAGCTAACACAGTTCTTAAAAAATCCAGTGGGTTTCTGATGTATCAAATGATACACTGACCCCCCTTAGGTTTCATTTATATAAAGTATAGTTAGGGGGAAGAGGGCCTGGTAACATCCTATTTCTTGGCCAGGTAACCCCTCAGCATCTCCTGTGGCTCCATCTCAGACACTGTCAGCCCCATCTGTGTCCTCCATCTTACTAGCACCAGAAAACTACTGGAAGATCAGAACAGGATGTTAGGAACAGAATTCTTATTGAATACTGCTCCTCTGAATTGTGTCAGTAGTAAGGACAGAATGATTGTCCAAAACCCCAAATCGTGGGGAAGATGCCTATACAGGAAAGTCTCTGCCTTATTTGCAATAAGTAGCATTTCCTGTTTTCCATCAAGTCAGAACCAGCTCTTCTTAGGCTTTTCCTCGTCAAGACCAGTTCTACCTGTTAGAATACTTTACCTCCTAGAGCTTGATTATTAAGGAAGTATTTTTCCCCATAATGGCAAACCAAGAAAGTCTATCTTGTTCAAGTTACTCAAATGGGAACCTAAAAGGCATACAGATTTCAAGCTTACTGAGTCAGAGAAGTGTTAAGATGCAATATTCTTTTACAAGTATCATATTGGCAAAGATTTTATATCCTGATAATGCCACTTTGGGAAAAAGGGAACTCTCGGTCACTACATATGAGATCGGAAGTGGGTTTGGCCAATCGGGAGTGTAAACACCTTAAAGAATTAGAGATGCATGTATTCATCATCCAGAAATGCCTCTTCTGGGTAGACACTGTGCAGAGACTCTCAAATGCTGTCATGAAAACCCAGTGTTTTCCTTTTGAATTTCCAACCTATTGAGGATCAATATATTTGTAAAGTGCCAGAAAAAGTAATTTGTAGAACCAATGAAATTTAACAACATACAAAATACAAGCCTGAATAATTTTTTTTTTTCTCTTTTTGCTATTTCTTGGGCCGCTCCCGCAGCATATGGAGGTTCCCAGGCTAGGGGTTGAATTGGAGCTGTAGCCACCGGCCTATGCCAGAGCCACAGCAACGCAGGATCTGAGCCGTGTCTGCAACCTACGCCTCAGCTCAAGGCAACGCCGGATCCTCAACCCACTGAGCAAGGGCAGGGACCGAACCCGCAACCTCATGGTTCCCAGCCGGATTCGTTAACCACTGCGCCACGCCAGGAACTCCTGAATAATTTTTTTTGGCCTCACCCTTGGCATGTGGAAGTTCCTGGGCCAGGGATTGAACCTGTGCCACAATCATACCTCGAACAGCTGCAGTGACAATGCTGGATCCTTAACCCCCTGCACCACAAGGGAACTTCCTGGAAAATTTTTTATTATTAGGTTCAATGGATGTAAAAGTACTCAGTTGAATTACTTTTAACATTTCTAAAATGCTTATTCTACACTTCTGCTCTTTCTAGCCATGAACAAGTGACAGTCTGCAGTCCTCAACTTTTTTGAGGAGCACTGCCATTAGTAACTCTAGCCCACAGCAATAAGGAGATTCATTTAAAGAAGAATGTTCGTTGCTGCACTGTTTTGTTCTTTGGGTTTTTTTCGTGTGTGTCTTTTAGGGTTGCGCCTGTAGCATATGGAGGTTCCCAGGCTAGGGGTCTAATCAGAGCTATAGCTGTTGACCTATACCACAGCCACAGCAATGCCAGGTCCAAGCCACGTCTGCGACCTACACTACAGCTCACGGCAATGCCAGATCCTTAACCCACTGAGCAAGGGCAGGGACCGAACCTGCAACCTCATGGTTCCTAGTCAGATTCATTTCCGCTGAGCCACAATGGGAACTCCACTGCACTCTTTTAAATATAAAAAATTTTAAATTCACTAACGTGGGGAAAATAAATGTTAGAGTCCTGCAATGCAATACAATACAGCAATTGAATGTATATATTCCGTCTACCTACACATATTAACAGGGATAAATCTTGAAACCAAAACATTGAAAGAAAGATTCTGTTGACAATTTTTTCACAAGAAAATTGTCAACAGAATCTTTCTTGTATGATGTCATTTATAGGCATTCCTTGTTTTATTGCACTTTATTCTGCTTTGCAGTTAATGCATTTTTTACAAACTGAAATTTTGTGGCAACTCTGGCATCCAGCAAGTTTATTGGAACCCTTTTTCCAACAGTATTTGTTCACTTCCTGGCCCAATATCTCATTTTTGTAATTCTCACAATATTTTATACTTTGTTATTGTCATACTTGTTATGGTGATCAGTGATCTTTGATGTTACTGCTGTAATCATTTCGCAGTTCTATGAGCCGCACCTGTATAAAATGGGGAATTTGAACAATAAACGTTGTATGTGTTCTGACTGCCTCCCCATCTCTTTCCCACTCCCTGGGCCTCTGTGCTCTTTCAGACACAACTATATATATATGGATACAAATGATGAGAAAGTGAAACAGCCTTACTGCTGATATGGAGAGGGTTTCAGTGTCTGGATAAAAAGATCAAACCAGCCACAACATTCCCTTAAGCCAAAGCCTGATCTAGAGCAAGGTCCTAACTCTTCAGTTCTGCAAAGGCTGAGAGCGGTGAAGAAGCTGCAGACGTTTGAAGCTAGCAGAGACTGTATCATGAAGTTTAAGGAGGCTTTTCCATAACATACGAGTGCAAGGTGAAGCGGCAAGTGCTGATGTAGAAGCTGCAGCAAGTTATCCAGAAGATCGAGCTAAGGTCATCCATGAAGGGGGCTACACTAAGATTTTCAATATGGATGGAACAGCCTTATAATGAAAGAAGATGCTATCTAGGACTTTCATAGCTAGAGAGGAGAAGTCAGTGTCCAGCTTCAATGCTTCAAAGGACAGGCTGACTCTCTTGTTGGGGTGAATGCAGTTGGTGACTTGAGGTTGAAGCCAATGCTCATTTGCCAGTCCAGAAATCTTAGGACCCTTAAGAATTATGGCAAATCTACAAAGCCCAGATGACAGCATATCTGTTTATGACATAGTTTATCCAATACTTTAAGCCCACCATTGAGACCTACTGCTCAGGATAAAAACAGCTTTTTTTTTTTTTTCTAAAATATTACTGCTCGTTGACAATGCATATGGTCATGCAAAAATTCTGATGGAGATATGCAAGGAGATTGGTGTTGTTTTCATGCCTGATAACACAACATCCATTCTGCAGCTCACGGATCAAAGAGTAATTTTGACTTTAAAGTCTTATGATTTAAGGAATACATTTCATAAAGCTATAGCTGCTATAGATAGTGATTCCTCTGATGGACCTGAGCAAATATCACCCAAAGTTCCTAGTTCACTCTTGTATGCATTTGATGGGTTTGGTCAGATGTAGTCATCATGTACCTTTCCTTTCCAAGTTCTGACTTAAAACTGCAATACTCCACAGACTTAGTAGGGATGATAGAAAAAGCTACTACCCCCTTTGAACATAGAATCTGTGTCCCAGCCCAGCCCTTCCTGTACCCAGAGGAGGCAGAAAGAAACCCTGGCTTTGAAGCCAAGCTGATCTTGGTGGGAGTCCCAGCCTTGTTCTATGCTGTGAGCAGTGTGACCTTGGGCCTGTGGTTCGTCGTCTTTAAATACAGATCACATACAGGGGCACTGACAAATGACAGACACAGTGAGCATCTAATAAATGTTATTTTCTTTCACCTCCCTTAAACTAAGGCACGGAGCATAAATGACTCCATGCCTGCCTGGAGGTGATGAGAAAGACAAGTAACAAACAATCGCAATAGAGTCAGACAAGGACCAATCTAGAGGCATCAGAAGTACTCTGAAGGAGTTGAAAAAGCAGCAGGTAACTATTATGCTATACTCTGTGGCCATTTAATTATCTATGTTTCAATTTATTCACTCAGAAAATGGTTCTCTGCTTACCATTCTTCTGGTTCAAAAGAGTATAACCCAAAACCCAAAGTCTTGGTGTGTCATAAAGCATAATACCAGCAGGAAGCAATGTTCATGCTACCCCCACCCCCGCTATGTGACCCCCCCACTCCTGGGCTAGGCTGAATAGTGGTCAAAGGTGTCCATGACCTTATGTTACTCAACAAGGTGGAAGGAAGTTCGCTAACCAGCTGTTCTTAAAAGAAGGCTCTCATCCTGCCTTATCTAATTGGTTCAATCACAAGGGTCCTTGCAAGGTGGAAGAGGGAGGTGGAAGTTCAGAGTCAGAGTTTTGAAGATGCGGCCCGCCTGGATTTGAAGACAGAGGAGCCACACACCGCAGGACTGCCAGCAGCCTCCAGAAGCTGGCCAAGGCCAGAAACATCCTCTCCTCCAGTCTCAGAAGGAATGCAGCCCTGACGGCGGCTCAGTGACACCCATTAGGTCATTTCCGATGTCTCCCATACAGAGCTGTACAATCACAAGTGTGTGTTGTTTTAAGCCATTAAGTCTGGGGTAATTTGGTTACAGCAGTGTTAGGGCCCAGGGCAGGCTGCCCCCAAATATGCCAAAGTGGCTTCATTATTTAAAAATTTTTTTATTAAAGTATCATTGATTTACAATGTTGTGTCAATTTCTGTTGTACAGCAAAGTGACCCAGTCATACAGATATTTCACTCCCTTTCTTTTCTTTCTTTTTTTTTTTTTTTTTTTTTGTCTTTTTGCCATTTTCTTGGGCCGCTCTTGCGGCATATGGAGGTTCCCAGGCTAGGCGTCGAATCGGAGCTGTAGCCACCGGCCTACGCCAGAGCCACAGCAAGGCGGGATCCGAGCCGCGTCTGCAACCTACACCACAGCTCAAGGCAACACCAGATCGTTAACCCACTGAGCAAGGGTAGGGACCGAACCCGCAACCTCATGGTTCCTAGTCGGGTTCATTAACCACTGCGCCACAACAGGAACTCCTCACTCCCTTTCTTATATTCTCTTCTGTCGTGGTCTGTCCCAAGAGACTGGGTTTAGTTCCCTGTTCATTGCAGCACTGTTCACAGTAGCCAAGACATGGAAACAAAGTGGCCTATTGACTATGTTTTTTCATTAATTAATTTTTATTTTTTGGCCACACTCACACAGCCTGTGGAAGTTCCTGGGCCAGGGATCAAACCTGAGCCCCAGCAGGGATAACATTGAATCCTTAACCAGTAGGCCACCAGGGAACTCCAGCATATTGATTATTTTGAATGAAAATTACTTCAGAAACAGCTGATATAAGAGGGACTCTCTGACCCTCCTCTCAGACGCCTCGAAAATAGGAAATAAATCTCATGTGTGAAAGGTGCCCTCCCTGTCTCTGGGAGGCATCCTTATCACCAGAGATCGGGAATTCAGGGCCAAGAAGGCTCTAGAAACAAAATTTATCACTTTACTAATTTAGTACCCAAGCCCTGTTCTGTCTAGACTCTTTACTGATTAAGCACCCAAGCCTTTCTTTGTCCTGTCAATTCTTCACAAATTTATTGCTTCTTTGTCTAAGGAGTCTAAAAGCTGCCTGCCTTGGGTCCATTTCTATGAGACCCTCATACGTATGCATTAATTTTTTTTTCTCTCCTGCTAATCTGTCTTTTTTCAATTTAGTGATTAAACCAGGCAAGAGAATTCAAGAAAGGTAGGGGAAATATTCCCTCTCCCCGACAGTGCAAATAGGAAACTAATACAATTCCTTGAAAACATGGCACAAAGGATGGGTTAGGACAGAGTGCAGCTCAGAGTGTAAGTCCTACTTTTCTTTTCAAAATCACAGTCATCAGGAGTTCCTGCTGTGGCTCAGTGGTTAACAAATCTGACTAGGAACCATGAGGTTGCAGGTTTGATCCCTGGCCTTGCTCAGTGGGTTAAGGATCTGGTGTTGCCATGAGCTGTGGTGTAACAGACGTGGCTTGGATCCCACGTTGCTGTGGCTGTGGCGTAGGCCGGCAGCTATAGCTCCGATTCAACCCTTAGTCTGGGAACCTCCATATGCCGCGGGAGCAGCCCAAGAAATGGCAAAAAACAAAACAAAACAAAACAAAAACCCAAAAAACCAAAGTCACAGTCGTCAAACTGGGGACAATGGATTAAAATGGCCTTGTTGTAGTCAATCTGGGCCTAGAAGCAGCAGAGTTCACCTTTCATTAACTTTCCTCTAGCTCTGTGTAGTCTGGCAGGCACGAGGCTGTGCTCATCTCTATGCACTAAGTGGCCCCAGCATATTCCATGACAGATGCTGAGCATGGATTCTGCAGAGCATCTCTGATTCTTACTTACCCTCAGAATATTACTTTGGGGCCAAGTGTTATGCAGTAATGCTCCTTGATTGCTCCTGATCCCAGTTTCAGATGTTTAGATCCACCTGATAAACCTGTGATCATCCTTCAGGATGCAGAGAAAAGAACTTGTCTTGCGGTTACATTGAGTTTGGGGTCCCAGTTCTTCCCTTCCCTCTAGGGCACCCACACTGATGTCATGAAAAGGCGGGGTGTGCTTCTCTGTCCCTTGGCATGGCCCTATTACTTGCTTCGGCCAGTGGAATTTCGGTGACTCCCGTGAGGGTTGAGGCTTGACTGTTTTTGCACCATTGGGCTCTCTTGCTCTTTACTGACTCACTGGGAGAGCACACACTGATCTAAGGAGGAGGAGCATCACACGGAGAGGACCTGAACCCAGTCAGCAGCCTAGATCTGGAGCCCAAAGTCTGGTGCCAAGCTCAGCCCAGTGTGTTGGTTATCTCACACATCATGAGCCTGAGGATTGTTGTTTTAGGTCACTGTGTCTTTGTTGTTGCTGTTTTTAATTTTATTGAAGTATAGTGGATCTATTGTATAGTTTCTGCTGTATAGGAAAGTGATTCTGTGATGTATATATGTGTGTATATATACTCTTTAACACATTCTTTTCCACTATGATTTATCACAGGATATCAAAGATAGTTCCCTGTGCTATCCAGTAGGACCTTGTTTTTTATCCATTCTTTATATTATTATTTGTATCTGCTAATCCTGAACTCCCAGTCTTTCCCTCCACCAATCCCCCACCCCTTGCCAATCACAAGTCCGTCCTCTATGTCTGTGAGTCTGTTTCTGTTTTATAGATATATTCATTTGTGTCCTATCTTAGATTCCACATTTAAGTCTTATCATATGATATTTGTCTTTCTCTGTCTGGCTTACTTCACTTAGTATGATACTCTCTTAGGTCCATTCGTGTAGCTGCAAGTGGCAGTGTTTCATTCTTTTTTATGGCTGAGTAGTATTCCATTGTTTTTTTGTATGACACCTTATTTTTGCATTCCTCTGTTGATGGTAAATCACTGTGTCTTTGAACCATTAGCTGCACAGCATTACTGGGGCAATGGCTGACTATGCCCTCCTTTGTAGCCAGCATCCTGTCTTGCTTCTACAGAGTTACCCTTCTGTCTCCCCAGCTGGACTTAAATTTCTTGAGGGCAGGTAGCAGATGTTGACTTTGTATCTCTGACCTCAAGCATCGTGCTCATAATATAGCAGGCCCCTGATTTTTTTTTTTTTTTTTTGTCTTTTCTAGGGCCGCACCCGTGGCATATGGAGGTTCCCAGGCTAGGGATCTAATCTGAGCTGTAGCTGCCAGCCTACGTCAGAGCCACAGCAGCAAGGGAGGCAAGCCGCATCTGCGACCTACACCACAGCTCACAGCAATGCCAGATCCTTAACCCACTGAGCAAGGCCAGGGATCGAACCCGCAACCTCATGTTCCTAGTTGGATTTGTTAACCACTGAGCCACGACAGGAACTCCTGATTTTTCTTTTTAATGAAAAGAAACAATTAAACAAATGACCAAGAATGAATACAATGGACACACTATTCTAAGTCTGTGACCTTGAAGGAGGAACAGTGCGGGGGAGGAGGAAATCAGAGATTTCTGGACTGCTTTAAATGTCATCAGATTCATCAGGGGCCAAGCTTTGTTGTTGGTTGACCGAATAAATCATCTTTTCCAATAAAATTTTTCAACAGCATAAATTGTGATTACTGAAGCAAAGTTATTTCAAAGTAATAACAAAGGTGCCATTGCTTGTGATCATTTATGCACTTCCTTAAATGATGTATTCAAAAAGCACAACTCATGAGGAATGAAAAGTTTTGACATGAA
This sequence comes from Sus scrofa, assembly GCF_054392235.1. Classification (NCBI taxonomy): domain Eukaryota; kingdom Metazoa; phylum Chordata; class Mammalia; order Artiodactyla; family Suidae; genus Sus; species Sus scrofa. Next base: position 35,583,261 of record NC_139389.1, on the reverse strand, counting down.
AAAGAAGCCCTCATATTCCAAAATATTGGCAACTATTGTCCTAGACTATTCCTTTTCAAGAAGCTATCGAGAATTCAACTCTTGCTTGTTGACTAGGAGTCCGTGTAGCAGGGACTTGGCGTGTCTGGCTCATTCTCTCCTGAATCTCCGGGTCACTGCACGTTTACATCCCAAGGGCAGGGCTACTGTCAGATTTCAAGACACTTCAAAGAAAATTATAAGCTGTCATTCTTTCTCCACCCTTCCTGTCTCAAAAGCTGTCACATCACCACATTTTCCAGCTCCGTCTTGGGTTGTAATTACAGTTTTTGCCCTAAGAATTCTTCCAAAAGGAGGCTTATTTAATAGGGAGAAACTCATATACACAAAAGAAAAGATTGCCTGTACAGCCGTAATGATTGAACACTGATAGTTTAAAACACGAAAACTATACACTGAACGTGGCAAACGGTTGACTTCAGCCTTGTACTTTAATGTCCTAAATGTTTCTAGCAACAAAGAGGTTTGTGTGCAAGTGTTGAAGTCCTCCCTCCCTTTTTTTTTTCTCTTTAAATGTGTTTACTTTCATTCTAATTTGTTTAGAGGATGGCATCTGTAGTCCATGGCTGGAACACTGGATAGAAATATTGAAGGGTCTAAAGCCACGTTGCAGGGACTGAGGGGGAGGACGGGGAGGAGGAAGCAATTACCAATGGCGACCTCACTTAGAATCTTTGCTCGAAGGTGACGTTCAAGGTCTTGACTCAAGCCATGGCCCAACCATAGCCCCCTGGGGCTGACAGAACTACTAGGAGACATGGGAAAGGATATTAGATAAATTTTTGTTGATGAACATTTGAATGAGTAGGTGAAGAAATGAATGAGTGCCTCAGCCCGCCCCTTCACTCTCATGCTCCCTTGATCATCTTCCCTTGGTCATCCTCCCTGGAGCAGCACCCTGTCATCCTGCAGCAATGAACTGCTTGCAATTCCCCAAACATCATGCTTTCTCTTGCTGTAACTTCTGGCTTCCTTATCTCTGCACATAGCCCACCATTGCCTGGCAAGTCCTTACTCAACCTCCAAGTCACAAGTCAAGCTCCGTGCTCTGGCTGTACTTCATACTTATATCATGACACAAAACATTGTTGCAAATGTCCCAACTCAAGTGCAGGAACATTTTATTTTATTTTTTATTTTTTTGTCTTTTTAGGGCCACAGCTGAGGCATATGGAGCTTCCCAGGCTAGGGGGCGAATCAGAGCTGTAGGTGCCAGCCTGCACCACAGCCACAGCAATGCCAGATCCAAGCTGCATCTGCGACCTACACCACAGCTCATGGCAATGCTGGATCCTTAACTCATTGAGCAAGGCCAGAGATGGATCCTGTGTCCTCATGGATACTAGTCATGTTTGTTGACTGCTGAGCCACGACAGGAACTCCAGGAACCATGTATTTTAATCATTTTCACTAAGCAGCTACTTTGGTGCCAGACACATCACAGGTATTCAATAAGTGCTCACGCAGTAACCTTTATCCTATTCTATTCTTTCAGTACCTTTCAAGTCAGACTGTAAGTTACTTCAATGCAGGGTGATTGCCTCTACCATTCTTTGTTTATGCCATCCATTCCTCACGCACACCAGTCCCTCACTCTGCCCCAGAATTGATCAAGCAGAGAGAGGAGTCACAGTTCCAGGTGAAGAGGATGGAGGTAAAACCATTGGAAGGATTTTAGCTGGGTATGATGTCATCATAGTACCCATGGGAAAGGAATATCATAGAGAACATTCTGAAGTAGACAAGAAGGTCATGCTGATAGTCCAGAAAAAAATGATTTCACATTATCATAGGTTTTAAGTAGTATCAGGGCAATATGAATATAGAGTTAGGAATATATATTATATCTTTTAGCGGTGGCACTTATAGGATTTGGTGGATGACTAATAATGGTGCAAAGGTTGGAGGAAGTCTAGGATGACTCCAAGGTTGCTGGCTTGGGCAGATTGTGTATCCTTCAACACAACAGGGGATATAGCAGGACAAGGTCCACCAGCAGAAAGGAGAAGGACCCTGAGATCAGTGTTGCTTCTACTGCACATGAGAAACTTGTGGATTATCCGGAAGATAAGTATCCACTAGCAGATGGTTGTTTGGGAGCTCAACAGAGTAATCTGGATTGACAATGCAGATTTGAGTCATTAACAAGCAAGTGGAAGTTGATTAGCTGATGCCCGACTTTACCTGAAAATATTGTATAGAGAACAGGTTCTGGGGGTCTGGAGTGGGAGGGGGGTTACATGAGAATTTCCCTACCTGAAAACGTCTAGGAATTGACTTCAAGTGCATGCCTTCCGTTGCTAGATATGGGCAGTAGCAGTTTTGGGGATGTGAGAATTACTGAGAATAATGCATCCTGCCCCAGGGGTGGCTGTGTGTGATTTGAAAAGCTCTCCATGTGTGGTCTGACATTATCTCCCACCTTGTGAGCCTTTGTGGGATCCACTTCTAGAAGCCTGGACTCACCCACTTACAGATTTGACATCCCTGCCAAATTTTGCTCTCCTGGAGAGCAGGAACTTTGTCTTGTTCAAAGTCTAGCCCTTGTACTTAGCATAGGGTCTGGCACACAAGTCTTCAAATGCTTTATGGGTCAAATAATCTCATTTACAGTTGACTTGGTGAGGTGTGGTTTGTCACTGACATTTTAAATATGTGCAAAGAAGGCCCCAAAAGATGAAGTAATTTGGTCTTGTCACACAGCTGATAGATGACTCAGCAAATCCTGTGCGACATTGTCAATGCAGGGCTCTTCCCCTGTAGAAGCTGCTTCTGCCCATTCCTGACCTGCCACCAGCATCAGAAGGCAGGGTCAGAGGATAATTTAGCAGCTGGTTGCAGCTCTCCTGGAGGTTTTGCTAAGTGAAACTCAACATGCCCTTTAAATGCTATGCAGCTCGCCTGCTCTGTGCCAACAGATTTCTTAAATTATCAGGTTAAAAGAATATGAAGATGGGGACGGTTGTGGCTCAGTGGGTTAAGAACCTGACATAGTGTCCGAGAGGATGCCAGTGCGATCCCTGGCCTTGCTCAGTGGGTTAGAAATCCGGTGTTGCTCCAAGCTGCGGTGTAGGTCACAGATGTGGCTTGGATCTGGTGTTGCTGTGGCTGTGGTGTAGGCTGGCAGCAGCAGCTCCAATTCGACCCCAGCCAGGGAACTTCCATATGCTGCAGGTACCACTGTAAAAAGAAAAAAAAAAAAAAAAAAGAAAGGAATATGAGGATGGGGCTATTTTATATTGGACCTGCTATGGAGAAACCCTCAGGCTTGGATGGAAAAATAGGAGAAAGGACTTACCGGGAAAGTGTCATAGTTCTCGATAAGCCACACCCCTTTTATCTGATTAAGTAAGGAGTTTGTTTTCACATGTTTTTTGTATGAATAATATGATTTTTCAAACAGGACATTAAAACCTTTGCTGTTCTTCAAGACTCTCTATGTTCGGGAGTTTCCATCGTGGCTCAAGGGAAACAAATCCGACTAGGAACCATGAGGTTTAGGGTTCGATCTCTGGCCTTGCTCAGTGGGTTAAGGATCCAGCATTGCCATGAGCTGTGGTGTAGGTCGAAGACGTGGCTCAGATCTGGTGTTGCTGTGGCTGTGGCTGTGGCTGTGGCTGTGGCTGGCAGCTGTAGCTCCAATTAGACCCCTCTATGTGCCGCAGATGCGACCCTGAAAAAGCCAAAAAAAAAAAAAAAAGAATCTATGTTCAATACCTTGTAACAATCTATAATGGAAAAGAATCTGAAAATTTATATAACTGAATCATTATAAATCAACTATACTTCAATTAAAAAAAACTATTGAAGAGTTCCCATTGTGGCTCCACAGTAATGAACTCTACTAGTATCCTTGAGGATGTGGATTCAATCCCTTGCCCTGCACAGTGGGTTAAGGATCTGGCATTTCCATGAGCTGCAGTGCAGGTCATAGACATGGCATGGATCTGGCATTGCCATGGCTGAGGTATAGACTGACATCTGCAGCTCCAATTCGACCCCTACCCTGGGAACTTCCATATGTCACAGCTGCGCCTGTAAAAAGAAGAAGAAAAAACATCAAAACCAGAGTTCCCACTGCAGTGCAGTGGGTTAAGAATCTGACTGCAGTGGCTCAGATCACTGTGGAGGGGCAGGTTCAACCCCTAGCCCAGCACAGAGGGTTAAAGATCCAGTGTTGCTGCAGCTTTGGCTTGGATTCAGTCCCTGGCCCGGAAACTTCCATATGCCTTGGGTGCAGCCATTAAAAAAAAAAAAAAAGTCGAAACCAAGAACCCACCTCCAACTCAGTGAGGCCCTAGCATCCTCATCTTACCTGTGTTATATCCTGTTGGAGCTATGAGGGGGGCCTCTCTGAGTAAAAAATTAAAAAAAGAAAAAAAACACCCTTTACCTACCCTTCCATAAATTATACTCCTATTATAATCCTATTAGTTTTTGCCTTGAAAAGTTGTTAGTATGTGTTTCTTTTTTTTTTCTTTTTTTTGTCTTTTTGTCTTTTCTAGGGCCCCACCCATGGCATATGGAGGTTCCCAGGCTAGAGGTCTAATTGGAGTTGTAACCACCGGCCTACACCTCAGCCACAGCAACGAGGTCTTCAACCTACACCACAGCTCACGGCAACGCTGGATTCCTAACTCACTGAGCGAGCCAGGGATTGAACCTCATGGTTCCTAGTTGGATTTGTTAACCAATGAGCCATGATGGGAACTCCCTGGTGGTTTTTTTTTTTTTTTTTTTTTTTTTTTTTTTTTTTTTGTCTAGTCTGGGTTTCTTAGATTGAGATTCTACCCAAGGAGCAGGTAGGGAGCTGATAATTATTCCATGGCCAGTCTTTACTATATTTTTATTGACTTGCTGAGAAATGTTTTTAGAAATACTACCAGATGGTCTGCAGTTTTTATAACCAGTGCCTTGTCCACAGGCTGGTTACAGGAGACACATCCAGACCCCCTCTCACTGATCTGCACCAGAAATTGGCCAGGGGTCAGGGTCCAGAGGGACAGGGTCTTGGCAGCTCAGGCAGCCATTGGCAGTGGATAAAATACACATGTATTTTAAACAAAGCATGTGTTTCATCTGCCCTTCTTTTAAACTTATGTTTAATGCTGTTGGCGGTACAGCAGTTGAGAGAATTTTTCAGTTTTTTACCAGGTCCTCTTTTCAACAATGCAGGAGGGATTTTTTTTTTTTTTTTTTTTTTTTCTGTTAGTCTCAGTTACAGGAATAGACCGTTTTATTTCAGGAAATTGTGAATGTACTACTCATTTTCATATAATAAAACCTAGAGCCTAAGGAATAGCCCTCCATCTTAGAAATCAGTGGCTCTCATCTCTCAGATACACAGGACCTGCAGTGTGCAGTTTTTGACATCTGTTTTATCATTTTCCCACTTATTTTTCATCTGGCTTGTCACCTTCATTCTTTTATTCAAAATTTTGTTTTCTTCCATGGCACACATACCTGTGTAATCTATTTCACGTTTTGTATGGAAGGAGACAGAAAGTAAATAAGGAAGATGATTCTTCCCCCAATACTAAGTGTTAACTAGATTGTGACTCAAATCTAAAGGCACGGAAAGCTCAGAAAGTGTGTTTTCACTGCCAGTCACAATTAATTTGGCTTTGTGAGCCAAACCTAATGTATGCGTCTTTTCCAATCCCACCCCCCGACATACATATTCATGGTGCATTTGACAGCCTGCTTCTCCTCTAGGTGCTTTATGTCTCAATAACAGAACTAATTGCTTGGCTGTGGAGCCCATGCAAGCGAGCTTTTCTTTTTCCTTTTTTCCTGTAAAGACTGCTGCTCAATTTTAGACAGAGTCTGGGTATTTGTGGTGATATGCAAGATTCTCTTGTTCTGTTACGGTTTATGGTCATTGTGATCATAGGTAGGTTTAATTAATTAATTAATTAATTTTGATGGCCACACCTGTGCGTATGGATGTTCCAGGGCCAGGGGTGGAATTGGCGCTGCAGCTGCCAGCCTAGACCACAGCTACAGCAACACCAGATCCGAGCTGCCTCTGTGACCTTCACCGCAGGTCGCGGCAATGCCGGATCCTTGACCTACTGAGTGAGGTCAGGAATCAAACTCACATCTCCTCAGAAACAATGTCTAGTCTTTAACCTGCTGAGCCACAATGGGAACTCCATCCCAGATCTATTTAAAGCTTAAATAGATCTATTATTTTTTAAATTTTTGAAGATATTCACAGCACAAAGAAATAAGCAGGAAAACCAACATACGAGTCAAAGCACTTCCTTGAGATGTGTGTAAAGGCAAATAAATATCTTTGCGGTGTCCTTGTTAGTTTGGCTCAGCCTTTTAATTAAACTGTCATCGGTATTTTTTTTTAGAATCCTGCTCCACCTTCTGCCCATTCTGAAGATGAGGGGAAGTTGCATATACACTTCAAGATTTCAGGGAGTAATTTAGTAATTTAGTTTTTAATCTGCCAGGGACACAGGTAGCTCATGTATGAGCCTCCGAGGGTTTTGTATGCAGAATTTTTTAAAATTTATGTTATTGAAGTATGATTGATTTACAATGTGTTAATTTCTGCTGGACAGCACAGCGATTCAGACATACACACACACACACACACATATGTATATATATACACACGTATATATACACATACACACACATTCTTTTTCATATTCTTTTCCATTATGGTTTATCACAGGATATTGAATATAGTTCCCTGTGCTGTACAATAGGACCTTATCCTTTATCCATTCTGTATATAATAGTTTGCATCTGCTAATCCCGGACTCCCAGCCCATCCCTGCAATTCCCCTTCCCCCTTGGCAACCACAAGTCTGTTCTCTATGTCTGTGAGTCTGTTTCTATTTCACATATGGGTTCAATTGTCTCATATTTTAGATTCCACATATAAGTGATATCATATGGTATTTGTCTTTCTCTTTCTGACATATCACTGAGCATGATAATCTCTAGATAGGTCTATTCATGTTGCTACACTTGGTGTTATTTTATTCTTTTTATGGCTGAGTAGTATTCCCTTGTATATATGTACCACATCTTTCTTTATCCATTCATCTATCGAATAGCCATCAGCTCTTAAGTGCCCTTGTCTGCCGGGACCAAGAGGCCATGGGGGACACAAGGATCATTTTGGTCGTGTCCAAGCCTTCCAGGAGTTACAGCATCATCAAACCTTCATGTGTAAGAGAATCAGCTAGGGATCCTAGTCTGCTGCAGATTCTGATCTCATAGGTGCGGGGGTGGGACCCAACGTTTGCCATTTTCTTATTCATAGAAAGAATAATTATTAGTCGTAGCATATACTTTACATGTGTGCTTAGCTTCAAGCAAACAAACTCAACGTTGGCAAATCTGAATTTATTAAGCAGGTAACAGGGAGCCTACCATCTGCTGCAGTAAGGAAATGCACCATCCAGTAATCTCGTCCCCTGCTTTGCTGCACACTGCAATCACCTGGGAATTCTTAAAATCTACTCATGCTTGGATCCTACCCCCAGACACGGTGATTTAATTGGTCAGGTGCAACCTGAGCAGGGCATGGGGACTGACAACCTCCCCAAGTAGTTCTGGAGCACGGCAAAGCTCAGGAATCACTGATCCAATGGCCACCATTGTTGACTTTGGGTCTCGTACCTTCTGAAAATGATTAGCAAAGTTAGGACAGAAAACTTGATCTGCCTGAGCCCTGAGCCTCCTACCAGAAGGGACTTTTGGAGCTTTCAACTCAAACACTTAATACCCATTTTTCTGTTAGTTTCTCTGAAATGTTTTCTAGGATTTAACTGCTACATTTTCCTGCTATAATAAAGGGCAATCTTAATAGTCAGGCAAAGCTAGAAGAAATTAGTTGTGTAGGGTGACATAAAATCTGAATTGTTAAGCATAATCCTAAGTGGCGTAAAGAACAAAGCATAGTTCAAAGTAGCATTAACAACTGCTTTGTAAACAAAAATGAAAGTTTCCTGTTAAAATATGTAGGTGAGTTCCCGCTGTGACACAGTGGGTTAAGAATCCAGCTGCAGTGGCTTGGGTCACTGCAGAGACATGGGTTCAATCCTTGGCCCAGTACAGTGGGTTAAAGGATCTGGCATTGCTGCCACTGTGGCATAGGTTTCAGCTACAGCTTGAATTCAGTCCCTGGTCTGGGAACTCCATATACCATGGGTGCAGCTATTAAAACACACACACACACACACACACACACACACACACACGTATGTAAAACCTTCAAAATGGGTTCTGGGAGTTCCTGTTTTGGCTCAGTGGGTTAAGAACCAGACTAGTATCCATGGGGTTCAATCTCTGGCCCCGCTCAGTGGGTTAAGCATCCAGTGTTACTGTGGCTGTGGTGTAGGCCTCAGCTGCAGCTCTGATTTGACCCCTAGCCTGAGAACTTCCGTATGCCACAGGTGCTGCCATAAAAAGAAAAAAAAAAAAATGGGTTCTGGACCCAATTTCCAGAATTGGCAAGAGTCCCCACCCCCAAAGAGGTAAGTCTCTAGATACCAGCTGGATGTCCTACAATTCAATTCCATTCTGACACTTGCTGCTCGGTGACAGTGTCCGAGTTCACAGGGTGAGGGCCCCTCCCTCCCAACCAAAATCTGAGGCTTCTCTCCCACCCACTAGAGATCAAAGGTCACAACGACCCCAGCTGTTCTATTAATTTGCTCACAGAACTCAGAGAAACATTGTACTTACTAGACCACCAGTTTATCATAAAAGATTATAGCTCAGGAAGAGCCAGGTGAAAGAATGACCTGGAGCAAAGGACGTGGGCTGTGGAGCTTCGATGCCCTCTGAGAATGCCACTCTCCCCACAGCTCCACGTGTTCACCAACTGGAAGCTCTCCAAAACCAGTCCTTTGGGGTTTTCATGGAGACTCATTATATAGACATGAATCATTGGCCACTGGTGATGGTTTCAACCTCCAGCCTCTCTCCTTTCCCTGGAGGTCAGGAGGGATGGGACTGGAAGGTCCAACCCTCTAATCACGTGACCGTTTTCCTGGCAGCCATATAGTGTTTCTGGATAAAAGGACTCGAGGGAGTTCCCATTGTGGTGCAGCAGAAGTGAACCCAACTAGTACCCATAAGGATTCAGGTTCAATCCCTGGCCTTGATCAGTGGGTCAGGGATCCAGTATTGCCGTGAGCTGTGGTGTAGTTTGCAGAGGTGGCTCAGATTCCATGTGGCTGTGGCTGTGGCATAGGCCTGCAGCTGTAGCTCTGATTCGACCCCTGGCCTACGACTTCCACATGCTGCAGGTGTGGCCCTAAAAAAAAATAAAAAAAAAAAATAAAAAATAAAAATAAGTAAAAAAAAAAAAGCAAAAAAGGACTAAAAATAGAGCCTTGCCATGAACCGGGTGGACTAAGGAGGCATACACCTGTTTGGATCCCAGCTCTTCCCCTTATGAACCTCACAACCAGGGTTCATGGGACGCAGGGAACAGATACCCTCAGGCCTCAACAGCAGGATAGAGGCTGCTCAGGACCCTTCACAGCCTTGGGTCCACCAAGACAGGACTTCCCAGACTCTAGGGAGGGAATCACCTAGGGACATTGTTGGAATGCAGATTCTAATTCAGTAAGTCTGGAAGGTGGCCTGAGAATCTGCATTTCCAACAAACTCGTGGTGATGCTGACTCTGCTGGTGGCCAGACCCTCTTAGTGTGAGAGCTGTGCCAGTCCCTGTTTTGGTGCTCGATGGACCACCTGGTTCCTGTTTCTGTGTCTACACATACATATCCTTAACTTCTGTCTGTCTGTCTCTCTCTTTTTTTTTATTTTTTGAGAGTCAAATTTTATTTGGGGTGAAATTAGGACTTAAGCCTGGGATAAACTTCTGTCCCTCTCTTAATTGCTTGTATCTTAATTACAAACCCCACAAGAGAAAAGAGCGAAGTGGTTTGTGATGGAAATATGGGCACTTTTTAAAGTATTCTTTCATCCTTTCTAAATATTTTTTTATCTTTCATACCCTCTAAATGTTCTTTCATGAGCTAGCATAACTTGCATAATCAGAAAAAAATTATTTTATGCTGTTTGGAACTAACAGTTTATTTTCTGCTATTTGGAACTAACAGAAAAATATTTTCTGCTCTTTGGAACTAACACCTTTGCTGCCTGACATGCAATGCTTGGCCCAACTTAAGTCCAGAAACCCACAGAGCTGGAGAGGAAAATAGAGATTTGAGATGCAGGGTATAGAACTCAACGACACTAAAAAATACATTCTAAGGGAGTTCCTATTGTGGCTCAGCTGGTTAAGGACCCAACGTAGTCTCTGTGAAGATGCAGATTCAATCCCTGGCCACGCTCATTGAGTTAAGGATCCTGCACGGCTGCAATGGTGTAGGTCATAGATGTGGCTTGAATCTGGTGTTGCCATGGCTGTGGTGAAGGCTGGCAGCTGCAGTTCTGATTTGATCTCTAGCCCAGGGAACTTCAATATGCTGAGGGTGTGGCTGTAAAAAAAGAAAAGAAAACAAAAAGAAAAAACAAAAAAACCATCCTAAGGACACAGCCAGCATCTTTGGAAGGAACTGCAAGATTCCAGAGCACCCAGCAAACTGCACCCAAACACAAAGAGCCCTACTGGTCTGGCTTGATGTTCTTGTGTGTCAGGGGGTCTAGCCCCACACTGCAGCTCTGCAGGCTCGTTTTGGGAGAGAGTAGGAAAGTTTTGTCACTCAACGATGGCTTCCGTCTTTAGACAAACTTGCTTCAATTCCACTGCCTACCATGCACAGTCCCTTGTCATGTGAACACAAGTTAAAAAGCAAGAGAGGGCCCTAAAAAGCAAAAAAAAAAAAAAAAAAAAAAGCAAGAGAGCTTTATCTGAGAGTATCCATAGCAGCTAGCACCCCAGGGTAACTAAAAGGCCTAATAAAATTTTTCTGAATATTTGTGCTAATTACTGGCTCAAGACTTAACCTGAGACTTAATCTCAGCACAAGGTGGTTTTTAATAGACTTTTCTATTTTGTATTCAGTAATTTTGTCAGAGAAAAAGGCGCCTCACCTAATATGGTGAGGGTATCCATTGACTTCCTGTTCTCCCTTTCTGTGGAAAGCTCCAGGATCTGGCTGAAAACTGCTTCATAAAAATGTCCAAATCTCCCAGGCCTCTCAGCAGTTCAGAGCTGAAGGGGAGTTCCACTTTTTTTTTTCCTCTGTGCCACACCCGTAGCACATGGAGGTTCCCAGGCTAGGGGTCGAATCGGAGATGTAGCCGCCGGCCAACGCCAGAGCCACAGCAACTCGGGATCCGAGCTGAGTCTGCAGCCTACACCACAGTTTATGGCAATGCCGGATCCTGAACCCACTGGGTGAGGCCAGGGATCCAATCTGCAACCTCATGGTTCCTAGTTGGATTCGTTAACTACTGAGCCACAGTGGGAACTCCCTGGGAGTTCCACTTTTGCTGTGCTTCTGACTTTGTTTCTGTAGAAGAAAAGGTTTTCCTGAGGCTGGAATCTTGCCTGCCCCACTGGTCATTAGTCTTTAATAGCAGCTGCAGGAGAGGATTTCTGGACTCAGGGGCTGGGAAATCAGCTGGTCCTGCTGCCTGTGGACCCTCGGTCTCCACCCACCCCAGTTGACCTCATGTAAGACTTGACCCTAAAATTCTCTTCTCATATTTCAGTGGTAAGGACCACCCTCCATGCTGCCTTCAAAAGGTTCTGCCAGCTCAAGCCAAGTTTTCCTGCTGGGGGTGCTCAGGGCACACACACTGAGCTGCCAGAAGCATCTTATGAGGTGCCGAAGGTCTCAGGCAATGCTGAGGACCATGGTGCATTTACCAATTCAGCACAGGAATTATATGCACGGAGCAGGCATTATTCCCTTGTGAAATTTGAGCCCATTGACATGTACAGATATTTATAACTGACCCATATAAATAGTTTTGCATGTCAATTTGTTTTGCTGGCATTCCCACTTGATCCCCTTCAAGCCCTAGCTGCTCCTCTTTGATATAATACAGACTTTCTGTGATGGCCTGAGAGGGTTTGCTTTGTTTTCCTATGCCTTGCCACAGTGGTTCAGAGAAAGCAAATTTTAAAAAGGAGGAAAGTCATTTTGCTTCTGGAAGGAAGGACTGAGAAAACAGTGCCCATACTAGTGGAAGAGCTGAAGAGTACCTTCAGGAAAATAGAAATGTCTAATGGGTAATTTTTAAAATGTTCACGGAGGGAATTTCTGTTGTGGTTCAGCGGGTTAAGGATCCAGTGTAGTCTCCGCGACGATGTGGGTTCCATCCTTGGTCTCGCTCAGTGGGTTAAGGATCTGGTGTTGCCACAACCTGAAGCATAAGTTGCAGATGCGGCTCAAATCCAGTGTTGCTGTGGCTGTGGTGTAGGCTGGCAGCTGTAGTTCCGATTCGACCCTTAGCCTGGAAACTTCCATATGTTGCAGGTGCAGCTGTTAAAAAGAAAAAAAGTTCATTGATGGTGGGCAGTTCTTGCCCTGGAGTTTCCCATATGCTGTAGGGAAGGTGAAATTCAGTGCAGAGATAAAAGTGTAACATAGCATATGCTAAGTGTCACATGAGTGGTGCAGAAAACTCATCTTAGAAGCCCTAGTCCCATTGGATGCTCTGTGAAGTGGCCCAGGATGGGCAGACACTCAGAGGAGGCCCCTTCCTTGGAGATGTTCCATGAGTATTAGCACATGAAAGCTGGCGGGGCGCGGGGGGGGGTGGTGGTCCTGCTGCAATATATTCTGCAAAGCATTCATTAACATAGAGTTCTCCATTTATTGGAACATGGAACCCATTTTTGTATACCCACCAATGAAACATTCCAAGAAAATTGGGAGACGCTGTTGTGGAGGATACACACTGAGAATGTAAGGATGGAAGAAATCACCCGGGCTAGAATCGCTGTTCTAGGGAAGCATTTGAGGAAAGCAAAGGAAAGCAACTCAGCCTCCTAAGGTTGGCAACAGTCAGAGGAGCAGAGCGGGGGGTGGGGGGGTGGGGGGGATGCTCCAGAGAGCATTCTCATTCTCTTGAGGGCAAGGAACACACACACACACACATTCATGCGCATATGCATACATACATACATACATACATACATACATATACATACATATACACGTGCACACACACAACATGTGCATACCTAGACACACAGACACACGAACATATATAGATGACATTACATACACACAATACACATATATGCACATACAAATGCTCACATGCACACACATACCCATACATGCATACATGCACACAGATAAACACACACACATGCACGCATAGTTAGTTCAGAGACTCCTGACACATGACTTTGAGAAGAAGCTGGGAAAAAATGTAGAAGAGGTAAGTTGGCACTAGATTTTTGAGAGTCTTTTTTTTGTTTTGTTTTGTTTTTTTTGCTCTTTAGGGCCGCTCCCATAGCATATGGAAGTTCCCAGGCCAGAGGTTGAATCAGAGCTATAGATACAGGCCTACACCACAGCCATAGCAACGCGGGATCCGAGCCACGTCTGCAACCTACATCACAGTGCATGGCAATGCTAGATCCCCCGATCCACCGAGTAAAACCAGGGATCAAACCCGGATCCTCATGGATACTAGTTGGATTCATTTCTGCTGTGCCACACACAACTGGAACTCCAATTTTGAGAGTCTTGAATGTCAGGCTACAGCTTTAAGTTCACTCTGTTCATCTCCATCAATATCAAAACTGTTTGCTTGGAAAACAGCCATGTACCAAGCAGTGTTTAAGGATGTCAGAGAAGAAGGCCTGTATAGGAAGGAGACCAGCTAGGCATCTGAGAATAAGAGGTGAAGCCCTGAGCCGGGACAGTGGCTGCAGTGCACGCAAAGAGGCAGTGTGGGTGTGACAGGCCTGACACGGGAAAGTCTGCAGGAGCAGAGTGGGAGAGGAGGGGGTGCTGCCATGAGGGCTCTGGGCTGGCACTGGCAGCAGGAGCGGGACCTGGGGAGAGCTCACCGATGTCAGCGGGGACAGCGACGGGACAAGCCCAACCAGGCCAGTGAGTTAACCATCCGCCTGGTTTACCCGCTTCTTAGGAACAGGAGATGGGCCCGCTGTGCCACTTTGCCTTGTGATACAGGGAAGCATGTATGGTTTACCCAGTGTTTAGTAGCTTCTTCCCCACATTTAACTAGTCCCAAGTCAAAGTTGACCTGGCCAAGATCAAAGACCTTCAGAACCCCTTCCTCTTGTCAAACTCCCCTACCTTTCCCTAGCACTGCTAATAGCCACCAACTTTGGAGCGCCCAGCATGTGCCAGGCAAGGGAGAGCTGTTGTATATACGTTCTCTTTTCATTTTCACAGCCACTATTTGTTAATTTCATTTTTTTCAAAAAGGGAACTTCATAAGCTTTGGTTAACTCAGGACAACTTAAATTTATTTACACGGGAAATCAAAGGCTCAGAGAGGTCAAATATATCACCCATGGTCACACAGCTGAGATCTGCACCCACACTGGACAGATTCTGAGTCCTTTGCTATTTCTAGTACATTTCCTGGTTCTTACTGAACATACTCATTGTCTCATCCTGATGTTCCGTCTCCTTTTAGACCATAATATGCATCTGGCTTCGCTTATTCAAGTATTTTATTTCCTAAAGGGCATCTCAGAAATCCATCAGCACCTCTTACATATTTCATTTCTCACTTTGCCCATCCTCAGTCTTGTTTAATTCTTATCACCTGACTTTGTGCTTCTGGGCCAATAATGTCAGGTACTGTTAAATAAATTTTACAGTGATGGGGAATAAATCCTTTGGCAGCTAGAGGATTTATTCAGCAGCGAAAAACTTAGGTGCTCAGGTGGGTGTCGTTGAGGACTGCCAGAGAAGAGCTGCTGAGGATCAAAGAAGAGGCCAGTCAGGTTCTGCCATCTTTCTATCAGCCAGACCTCCCTGGAGTCAGGCCAAGACCTGGGCACACTGCAGCTGTGGACCGAGAGTGATGGTGAGTCCACAGGAAGCATCCTGGGATCGCATGAACTCACTTGAGGGGCAGGGGATGAGAGGGCTCAGGTCTAGAATAGCCCTGTGTGGCCAGTGTCACGCTATAGGCATTCGAATAGGCAGTGCGGACTGCAAAACACAGTGGATATAGGATATTCTGCCTTTGTTTTTTTCTTTTTATGGCTGCACGTATACAGCATATGGAAGTTCCCAGGCTAGAGGTTGAATTGAAGCTGCAATTGCTGGCCTACGCCACAGGCACAGCCACATCTGTGACCTATACAGCAGCTGTGGCAATGCCAGATCCTTAAACCACTGAACAAGGTCAGGAATCAAACTCCTATCCTCATGGATGCTATGTCAGGTTCTTAACTCGCTGAGCCACATCTAGAAACTCCCTTGCCTATTTTCTAAGGAGTGGGCTGGTGGTGAACCTCAATCTTGAGACTGAAACAAAGTATCTGAAGTTAACTGTCAGTCATCTTTGAATCAGTTCTTATGGACCCCTGGCTACATTTTTCTTAGCAGTGCCCTGCGTCTTCAAGTACCAGCTGCTACCCTGTGGACCTGACTCCATCCTGCCGTCACCAGGAATTGGAGACTGTTTCCTGTGAGAACCAGCTTCCTTCCTCCCTCCTTAGCAAATTCCTCAGTATCCTCCCGTCTTCTCCCACGCTCTTGCCCCCCTTCTTGGGACTAACAATACTATAATTCAAAAAGATACTTGCACCCTTACGTCATAGCAGCACCATTCACAATAGCCAAGACACAGAACTAACCTAAATGTCCATTGGCAGAGGACTGGATAAAGAAGGTGTGGTTTATGTATCTATACAATGGAACATTATTCAGCCATAAAAAGAATGAAATAATGCCATTTGTAGCAACATGTATGGACCTAGAGATTATCATACTAAGTGAAGTAAGTCAGAAAGAGACAGATGAATATTATATAATATCTCTTATGTGTGGAATCTAAAATATGACATAAATGAACTTATCCATGAGACAGAGTCAGACTCACAGACACAGAGGACAGACCAGTAGTTGCCAAGGGGGAGGAGAGTTGGGAGGGATGGGTTTGGACTTTGGGATTAGCAGATACAAACTATTACATGTAGGCTGCATAAAGCAGGTCCTAATGTAGAGTATAGGGAACGATCTTCAATATCCTGTGGAAAACCATAATGGAAAAGAAAAAATAAATAAAATGTCAAAAAAGAAAATGTATGTTAACAAACTGAATACGATCTATATCAATAATTTATCACTTAGAACAATGATTCTCAACTGGAGACAAATTTGACCCGCAGGGGACATTTGGTAATGACTGGAGACATTTTTTGATGTCACAGCTTGAGAGAAGGGTCCTATTGGCATAGGTAGGGATGCTGGTAAACATCCTATAATGCACAAGACACTTTCTACAGCAAAGAGTTATCCAACCTAAAATGTTAATAGAGCCCAGGTGGAAAAATTCTGATGTCAAGATGCAAACAGGGTGATTCAAACCCATCCTCTAGTTTCTAAAGTGAAATGTTTCATGGGTGTATGAACTAAGTTCTTGTTAAAAGCAAACAAAATTAAAAGTCACCACATGAAGCTGCTCTAAATTCCATAGGCATTCAGCTGATGGTAATGTAATCACCACTTCTGACTTTATTTTAGAGCACAGAGCTTAATTATACACGACAGCACCCATGGTGAGAAAGGAAAAGAGTCACGATGGCAAAAGAAGAAATAACCACCCCCAAAAGTCTTGGAAAAGTTTTAACAGCAAAAGTGGTAGCCAGTGGAAATCCAAGCCGATGACTGTCACCCCGTTCCTAAAACAGCTGAATCCTCCAGGTGGCAACTGCCATCAGCTGCTATGTCAAAAGGACCTTGTCGAGTAAAGGCTATAATTGCCAACAGGTTTCCCGGGCAAGATGGGAAGAGAAAGCGCTGAAGATTTCCGTCACTCTGTGAATCACTGAAACACAGAGCACAAAGGGGAGGTGGACGTGACATCTCTTAAGCAGACAGCTGCTCTAGGTGAGCTGGGAATAGAGTGACCCAGCAGAGGTTTAATGAGCTTGTAAGAGGATACTTTGCTTTGTTCCACCAGATGGAGACGATGTTCACCAGGCATTACCGACTCGGTGTGCAAATGCTTCTAAGGAAGAGGTCTTGCAGTGTCTCCTGGTTGCCTTAAATACCCTGCAAAATGTACAGCTTTGTAGACTTAGTCTCTTAGACATAGAAGGACACAGAGAAATGAATGGTTATCTTCTGTTTACTCCTGTGCAGGACAGAATCAAGAAGATTCTGAAACATGGTGAGTGTCAGGGACTTTTGGGTCAGTGAATGACAGGTACATTCCTTGTCCTCCACACTGAAAACCCCCCAAATTATTTAGGGTTGCCTCACTGCTCTCCCAGTAAAGGATGATAGGTGAGAAGCTAAGAATGTGAGAAATGTGTCTGGTGGGACAGAGTCTGGGGGAGAGACACACAGCTGGGAAACACCCTGGGATGGTTTCCGGAGGCCAATTTCGAAAGTTTGAGGGTAAGTGGCCAGGGATAGGGGTACATATGTCCCAGTCACTAGCGAGAATGCCACTCTGTCTAAATTAGAAGAAAGGACCCTTGCTTAAGACACTTTTCTGCTGTCTTCCAAAACTAAGTTAAAACAAAGAGTAAACTTTTTTTCTTAAAAAATCACGTATAATATTAGTCTACCTTTATAAAATAATTTTTATTTATATAATGATTTTTACTTTTTTCAGTATAGCTGGTTTACAGTGTTCTGTCAATTTTCTACTATACAGCATGGTGAACCAATTACACACACGTATAGATTCTTTTTTGTCACATTATCATGCTCCATCATAAGTGACTACACATAGTTCCAAGTGCTACACAGCAGGATCTCATTGCTTATCCATTCCAAGGGCAATAGTCTGCATCTATTAACCCCAAGTTCCCAATCCATCCAACTCCCTCTCCCTCCGCCTTGGCAAGTATAAGTCTCTTCTCCAAGTCCATGATTTTCTCTTCTGTGGAAAGGTTCATTTGTGCTGTATATCAGATTCCAGATATAAGTGATATCATATGGTATTTGTCTTTCTCTTTCTGACTTACTTCACTCAGTATGAGAGTCTCTAGTTCCATCCATGTTGCTGCAAATGGCATTATTTTATTCTTTTTTATGCCTGAGTACTATTCCATTGTGTATATGTACCACATCTTCCTAATCCAGTCATTTAGGTTGTTTCCATGTCTTGGCCATTGTGAATAGTGCTGCAATGAATATGCAGGTGCATGTGTCTTTATCAAGGAAAGTTTTGTCTGTATATATGCCCAAGAGTGGGACTGCTGAGTCATATGGTAGCTCTACATATAATTTTCTAAGATACCTCCATACTGTTTTTCATAGTGGCTGTACCAGCTTACATTTCCACCAACAGTGCAGGAGCTTTCCCTTTTCTCCACACCCTCTCCAGCATTTGCTATTTGTGGACTAATTAATGATGGCCATTCTGACTGGTGTGAGGTAGTATCTCATGGAAGCTTTGATTTGCATTTCTCTAATAATCAGGGATGTTGAGCATTTTTTCATGTGCTTGTTGGCCATCTGTATATCTTCTTTGGAGAGATGTCTATTCAGGTCTTTTGCCCATTTTTTCCTTTGGGTTGTTGGCTTTTTTGCTGTTGAGTTGTATAAGTTCTTTGTATATTTTACAGATTAAGCCCTTGTCAGTTGCATCATTTTAAATGATTTTCTCCCATTCTGTAAGTTGTCTTCTTATTTTCTTTTTGGTTTCCTCTGCTTTGCAAAAGCTTTTCAGTTTGATTAGGTCCCATTGCTTTATTTTTGCTTTTATTTCTGTTGCTTTGGGAGACTGACCTGAGAAAATATTTGTAAGGTTGATGTCGGAGAATGTTTTGCCTATGTTCTCTTCCAAGAGTTTGATGGTGTCATGTCTTACATTTAAGTCTTTAAGCCATTTTGGGTTCGTTTTTGTGCATGGTGTGAGGGTGTGTTCTACTTTCATTGATTTTCATGCAGCTGTCCAGGTTTCCCAGCAATACTTGCTGAAAAGACTGTCTTTTTACCATTTTATATTCTTGGCTCCTTTGTCAAAAATTTTTTTTTCTTTGTCTTCTGTCTTTTGAGGACTGCACCCATGGCATATGGTAGGGGTCTAATCAGAGCTGTAGCTGTGAGCCTACACCAGAGCCACAGCAACACCTGATCCGAGCTGCATCTTTGACCTACACCACAGCTCACAGCAATGCTGGATCCCTAACCCGCCGAGCCAAGCGAGGCCAGGGATCAAACCCACAACCTCATGGTTCCTAGTTGGATTCATTTCTGCTGCGCCACGACGGGAACTCTATCCTTTGTTAAAGATTAATTGACCATACTGGGTTTATTTCTTGGTTCTCTATTCTGTTCCATTGGTCTGTATGTCTGTTTTGGTACCAGTACCACACTGCTTTGATGACTGTGGCTTTGTAGTATTGCCTGAAGTCTGGGAGAGTTATGCCTTCTGCTTGGTTTTTGTTTCTCAGAATTGCTTTGGTAATTCTGGGTCTCTTGTGGTTCCATATAAATTTTTGGATTGTTTGTTTTAGTTCTGTGAATAATATCATGGGTTTTCATTGATAGGGATTGCATTGAATCTGCAGATTGCTTTGGGTAGTAGGGCCATTTTTACAATATTAATTTTTCCAACCCAGAAGCATGCAATATCTTTCCATTTCTTTGCATCTTCTTTAATTTCCTTGATTAATATTTTGTAGTTCTCAGCATATAAGTCTTTCACTTCCTTGGTCAGGTTTATTCCCAGGTATTTGCTTTTTTGGGGTGCAATTTTAAAAGGTAGTGTATTAGTGTATTCCTTTTCTAGTATTTCATTTTTGGTATACAGAAATGCGACTGATTTCTGAATGTTAATCTTATATCCTGCTAATTTGCTGAATTTGTTGATCAGTTCAAGTAGTTTTTGGGTTGAGTCCTTAGGGTTTTCTATATATAGTATTATGTCATCTGCATACAGTGACAGTTTTACCTCTTCTCTATAAAATAATTGTTATTCATACCTGTTTATCTATCCCATTGCTTATATATCTACCTGTTGTCTCAATATATGCATAGAAAGGAGTCTGTAATAATGTTTACTGATTACTAATGTTGCTATTTCTCTAGGGTAGAAGTTAAGGTGCATTTTCCTTTCTTCTTTTTAATTTTTTGTATTGATTGACATTTTAAATAACAGGCATGTGTCATTTTTAAAAAGTCAACAGAATGCATAAGCGAAATTCAGCATGGTAACAGAACCAGTCAACCAAATAATCAGGGCTGGGACTATGGTGAGACATGGTGGCAAGCTTTGAGTGCAAAATTCAGGCAGGTGCTCCCTCAAGGGGCTGGCAAGTGCACCCTCTGTTCCTCCAAACCCCTCGTGGACAGCCCTGCAAACACTCAGGGAGCCTGGGCAGATCAGGGTAGGTGAAAAACAGTGTATTCAGAATTTGGGGGAGATAAGTAAAGCACACTTTTTCTTTCTTATAAATAATATTTCACTATTTTTCAACTGTCTGCAAAAGAAATCATAGCCTTTACACTTTAGGAGTTCATTGATGAGAAACTCTGAAAGTAACCAACCCCCGGTCTTCCCATTTATTTCCTCCCCTTCAGTTCAGCATCGGGGTGTTTGGGGGCAGGCTCTGGCCCTGGAGGGGCACAGAAGGGGGCGTGCTATTCTCAGCCCAGTATAGTCATGGCCTAATCAGCCTCCCTGAGGCAGCATCACACCCTCCTGCGTCTTTCCAGCTCATTTTCCTGCTTTAAAATCTCCCTAGCAGTTACCACTTTCCACACCTATTCATGCTTTCTATATGCATATTTACTTTGTATGTGTTGGTGGCCGGTCTCGCCTTATTAGAATGTAAGCTGCGTGATGCTACCCTGTTGAAGCGTGGCGGTGCGCAATGGGCTTCCGCAGCGTCTGCTGAATGAAAGAGTTCATTGTGCATTCATGGGATGACGCAGACCTGATGCTGCTGGGACAATAGGAAGATGGATAAAATGCAGCCTTTCCACCCTGCGGACGGAGTTCGCATGCCTCCCAGCCTCTGCTCCCAGCACCGTGCATTCGCTTGTGGACCTTTTGTTTTTATTCCCCTTTCCTTTTCTCCTATTCTGTTTCTTTCCTTTCTTTCTCCCTTTCTTCTGCCTTTAACCCTCACCTAATTATTGTAGGGAGATAGTTTTTCCTCCCTTATAAAAATAATCACTCTGATGGATGAGCCTAAAAGGTAGTACAAGTAATTACCTATTGATTAAGAGAAAGTTGAATTTGAAGAGAAAACAATAATAGCATTATCAATGGTGAACATCTATTAAGTGCTTGCCATATACTTGACTCTGCCAAGCAATTTCTTTGTGCAGCCTCATTTAATGAGCACAAATCAGGAAACTATGGCAGCAAGAAGTAACCTGTCCCTGTCACAGAGCCAATAAGTGGTCTGAACCCATGTCTGGTTCCAGAGCCTGAGCCCCCCAGGGGTAACAGAGGGACTGTGTTGAGTGTGTCTGATGGAGTTCATGTGGGGGTCTTCACCCTCCCTACCTTCCCACCACCATCATTCATGTTCCTACAGAGCTCTGCTCATACCTGACTTCAGCTCTGTCACATGAAATGTGTGGCACGTGTTTGGAAGGTGCATCCAGGTGCCTTTTCACTCTTTACCACGTCATGCATTACAGTTGGTGTTGTATTAGAAGCAGGAACTTCCTGTATATGTATCTATTCACATACCAGAGTTCAAAACCAGTGTCTGCTACTTACTAGTGCTATCGAGTTGGGCAAGTTATTTAACCCTTCTGAAGCTTAGGCTGCACATGTCCAATCCCCTGCCTATTGTTTGCCTTTTCTGCTGCACCTTATATAGCACTTCAGCTCTCTTATGGTTGGGACTAGTTATCTATTGTTGTGCAACAGATTACCCTAAACTAGCAGCCTAGAGCAATAATCATCTATCATCTCAAAATTTCTGTGGGTCAGGGCACAGCTTCATGGGGGTGGCTCTGGATCAGCCTCTCATGAGGTTGCTGTCAAGATGTCAACCAACTTGCAGTCATCTCGAGGCTCAATTGGGAGAGACTCTGCTCCCAAGCTTATTCAAGTGGGTATCTCCTCAGGGCTGTCTCAGGCTGTGGAGTCTGGCTTCCCCCAGGGCTAGCAACCCAGGACAGAGGAAGACAGGATATCCTTGATGGAAGCCATAGTCTTTTTACAACCGAATCTTAGTGATATCTCATAACTTCTGCTGCATTTTTATTCATTAGAAGTAAGTCGATAAATCCAGCCAATGCTCAAGAGGAGGGAATAATTCAAGAACCTGTATACCAAGACGTGAAGATCATTGGGGCCATGTGAGGGTGTATCTACAACATGGCTTAGTCTCACAGCTAGCCTGGGGATTGTGATTTCATCACTTGCATCAGTTGTATTTCATCACTTGCATAGAAAACTTAGTCCTGTCTTTATGAAAGGACTCACACACTTTGGGAACTAAAACATTGCTACACAGGGTAACTTTAACATACTCCACAAAATAATAACCATCACGACTTCTTTTGCATGGTCTTAAAAGTTGTCACAGCATCTGTACCTTTCAATTCTCACTCTAAGCCTAATTATACTTTTCCTCTGAGCTGGTTTGTTTCTTAAAAACCATTTCCCTTTGGCTGTCTCCTTGGTACATTTTCCACTTCCTCCTCTTTGGTCTATAGACACACACACACAAACACACACACTCAAGCTTCCTTCCTCAGGGAGCCCAAAGATCAGGTAGGTAGTCATGGTGAAATGTAAATACCACTCCCAGCCCACAGTGGGAAGGCAATTTGTTTATTATTCCCAACTAAGTCACAGTGTGCTCCAGCCTCCTCCCCAGAGTGGAGTATTCTGCTTCTGGATGGTCTTGGCTCTTCTTTCCTCTTCCTCCTGCTGGCTGCCCCTTAGTCATGGCACTGCTTAGCTGCATTAACCTCCCAAGAGGCTATGACATAGATCTAATCTGACAGTTGCATCCTTTCAGGTTTTAAAGACAAGGTTATATGAATACTAAACTATGTGTGATGTAACTAGATAAACATATCATAAATACTAAATTAGTATTATAAATATTAACATTTTATTGTATAAATATTAAAACATATATTTTATATAACTATGGCCTGCTTGGAGATTAAAAAAATAAATCCAACAATTTGACATTTCTGTTCTTCCATTTCTGTGAATTACTAAGAACCTATTTTAATAGAGACTAATTCTTGAGTAGTCTGTGACTGCCAAACACTCTGTTACACTTAATAGTTTCCGTTCTTGAAGTATCCTTTCTCAGTAGAGAGAAATAAGCCAGATGATCAGAATAAGAAAGTAGAAAGGCTACGAGCAGGTGAATATTCTGAGGCAAATAGCTTTGATGATGACAGTTACATTGGGAACAGGAAGAGAAAAAGTGATAATGGAAAAACTGAGGTGCACTGGCTGTGAATTTTGAAAGAAAAATGTTTACAAAAATAAAAACCTGATATCATTTACTTATGACGGTCTTCGTGCCATTTACTTCTGCTAAAATATATACTGAGCAGAACACTGCAGAGGGAGAAGAATCATAGTCCTTTTAAAAGGAGTGGTCAGAGATCTTAAATACTTAGTCATCCCACCTGCTCTGGTTAGAGATGAGACACTGAGGCACAGGAGAGAAGAATTTTCTGATGTCCAATGTTATTTGTTGACGAGCTAGGACTGAGACATACTGGATTCCAATTCAGTGGCTTTTGCTAATAATTTTACTTTATGGTGTAGAAAAGAGGTGGTTTAGATTCTTACAAATATAAACTTTATTATTCTCTGTATCACCTGAGACATTGAAAAATATGAAATAAACCTGTCATGTGAACCTTCTTTATATGTGTATGTGAATTTGAGCAAATTGAGCTTTTAATGTGAATTTTTCTCAATTCTTGTTACACAGCAGGTCTAAGAGAGATTCAAACTGTCTACTGAGGGTTTGTGTTCTGATTGGCTCAAGACCTCCTAAGGGTAGGCTCTTCACTGTTAAGCATTGGTCTTGAATAACATCATATTCAAACTAATCTCATTATACTTAGCTTTGCGTATTAGATAAGTACCTACAAAATTGTATGAAACGATTTTTTTGGTAAGCAAAATTCAATTTAAGTGCATTAAAATAATGATCCATCTAAACCCTGCAGTAAATCTGTTTGGCAAAGCAACAAATGGAGAGAAAGCATTTCCTCAATGAAATTTGCAATAGGATTAGGTATCTTCATGCTTGAGTTTCTTAAAGCAGACATACTTGTAGTGTTGTCTTCCTCTAAATTGATTCATTTGTAAATATTTATGCATCCAACATAGGAACACCTAAATAGAAGCAAATAGAAAAAGTCTTAAGGGAGAAATAGACATCAATACAATAATCGTAGGGGGCATCAATATATTCACAATGGACAGATCATCCAGACAGACAAACAGTAAGGACATGTTGGATTTAAACTATATGTTAGACCAGATAAACTTAACAGACATGTATAGAACATTCTATACAGCAACAGCAAAATACACTTTCTTTTTTTTTTTTTTATTATTATTTTCCCACTGTACAGCAAGGGGGTCAGGTCATCCTTAGATGTATACATTGCAGTTACAGTTTTTTCCCCCACCCTTTCTTCTGTTGCGACATGAGTATCTAGATATAGTTCTCAATGCTATTCAGCGGGATCTCCTTATAAATCTATTCTAGGTTGTGTCTGATAAGCCCAAGCTCCTGATCCCTCCCACTCCCTCCCCCTCCCATCAGGCAACCACAAGTCTCTTCTCCAAGTCCATGATTTTCTTTTCTGAGGAGATGTTCATTTGTGCTGGATATTAGATTCCAGTTATAAGTGATATCATATGGTATTTGTCTTTGTCTTTCTGGCTCATTTCACTCAGTACGAGATTCTCTAGTTCCATCCATGTTGCTGCAAATGGCATTATGTCATCCTTTTTTATGGCTGAGTAGTATTCCATTGTGTATATATACCACCTCTTCCGAATCCAATCATCTGTCAATGGACATTTGGGTTGTTTCCATGTCCTGGCTATTGTGAATAGTGCTGCAATGAACATGCGGGTGCATGTGTCTCTTTTAAGTAGAGCTTTGTCCGGATAGATGCCCAAGAGTGGGATTGCAGGGTCATATGGAAGTTCTATGTATAGATTTCTAAGGTATCTCCAAACTGTTCTCCATAGTGGCTGTACCAGTTTACATTCCCACCAGCAGTGCAGGAGGGTTCCCTTTTCTCCACAGCCCCTCCAGCACTTGTTATTTGTGGATTTCTTAATGATGGCCATTCTGACTGGTGTGAGGTGGTATCTCATGGTAGTTTTGATTTGCACAAAATACACTTTCTTTTCAAGTGAACATGGAATATTCTCCAGTTTTTATCATAAGTTAGACCTCAAAACAAGTCAATAAATTTAAGAAGACCGAAATCATAGCAGCATCTTTTCCATTCACAATAGCATGAAACTAGAAATCAGTTACAACAAGAAAACTGGAAAATACTTGGAGGTTAAACAATATGCTACTGAACATACAATGGGTCAAAGAATAAATCAAAAGAAAATTAAAATATTATTTGAAATGAATGAAAATGGAAATACAACACACCAAAACATATGGGATATAGTAAAAGCAGTACTATGGGGGAAGTTCATACTTACCTAATAAATGCCAACATTCAGAAAAAAGAAAGATCTTAAATAAACAACTTAACTTTGTACCTCAAGAACCTAGAAAAAGAAGAACAAATGAAGCTCACAGCTAATAGGAGGAAGGAAATAACAAAGATCAGAGTGGAAATAAAAGAAATAGAGACTAAAAACACAATAGAAAAAAAATTAATAAAAGTAAGAGATGGCTTTTTGAAAGGATACATACTAGACAAACATTTAACTACCAAGAAAAAAGAGAACTCAAATAAATACAATTATCAATGAATGAAGAGACTTACAACTGATGCTACAGAAATAAAAAGCATCATAAGAGACTACTATAAACAATTATACATAAAAAAGTTGGACAACCTAGAAGAAATGGATAAATTCCTAGAAACACACAGCCTACCAAGACTGAATTATGAAGAAAGAGAAAATATGGTCAGACCAAATATTAGTAAGGAGATTGGATCAGTAATCAAAAACCCTCCAACAAAGAGAAGCCCAGGATTACATGGCTTCCTTGGTGAATTATTTTGAACATTTAAGGAAGAATTAATACAAATCCTCTAAAACTCTTCCAAAAGTCTGAAGATAAGGGAGTACATCCAAATTCATTTTACAAGGCCAGCATTATTCTAATACCAAAATGAGACAAAGATACTACAAGAGAATTATAGACCAATATCCCTGTGAATACAGATATAAAAATCCTTACAATATTAGCTAACCAAATTCAACAATACAGTAAAAGGATTATTATACACTATGATTAATTAAGATTTACTCCAGAGGTGCAAGGATGGCTCAACATCCACAAATCAATGTGATACACCACATTAACAAAATGAGGTACAAAAAAAATCATATGATCATATTAATTAATGCAGAAAAGCATGTGACAAAATTATACATCCATTTATAATAAAAAGCTCTCAATGAACTGGGGGTATAGTGCATAGCTCAACCTATTAAATCCATGTATGACAAGGCCACAACTAATATAACATTCAATGATGAAAAGCTGGAAGAAAGAAAATAAAAAGCATCCAAATCAGAAAGAAAGATGTAAAACTATCTGTTTGCAGATGACATGATATTATGTATAGATAGAAAACTTTAGAGATTTCACCAAAAACTATTAGAATGAATAACAAGTAAAGTTTCAGGATATAAAAATCAATAGACTAAAATCAGTTGTGTTTCTATTCAGTAATAATGAACTATCAGAAAGAGAAATTATGAAAACAATCCTATTTGCAATTGAATAAAAAAGAATGAAATATCTAGGAATTAATTTAACCAAGGTAGTGAAAGATCTATACAATGAAAACTATAAGACATTGATTAAAGAAACTGAATGAGACCCAAATAAATGGAAAAATATTTTATATTCATGGATTAGAAGAATTATATTGTTAAAATGTCTATACTATCCAAACAATCTACAGCATCAATGCAGTCCCTATCAAAATTACAATGGAATTTTTCACAAAAATAGAAAAATCCTAAAATTTGTATGCAACCACAAAAAGCCCCTGAAAAGTCAAAGCAGTCTTGACAAAGAATGAGGCTGAATGCATCAAGTGTTCTAATTTAAAACTATATTATGAAGCTATAGTTATCAAAGCACTATGGTATTGGTGTAAACACACACACACATAGATCGGTGCAACAGAATAGAGAGCTCAGAGGTAAATATGAATATTTGGTCAATTTATTTATAACAATGGAGCCTAGGATATATAATGGGGAATGGATAGTATCTTCAATAAATGGTGCTGGGGGAATGATACAGCAGAAACAAATCTGACTAGGAACCATGAGGTTTCGGGTTTGATCCCTGGCCTTGCTCAGTGGGTTAAGGAAGAGGCGTTGTCGTGAGCTGTGGTGTAGGTCCAAGACACGGCTCGGATCTGATGTTGCCGTGGCTGTGGCTGTGGCCAGCAGCTGTAGCTCCAATTCGACCCCTAGCCTGGGAACCTCCATATGCCTCAGGTGTGGCCCTAAAAAAAAAAAAAAAAAAAAAAATGGTGCTGGGAATACTGAAGAGCCATATGGAAAATACTGAAACTGGACCCCTTTCTTATACACAAAAATCAGAGAAAGACAAATACTACAGAGCATCACTTATATGTGGAATCTAAAAAAAAAAAATTCAAACTCATAGAAACAGAGGGTAGAAGGGTGGGTGCTGGGGGCAGGGAGGGGGGAACAGAGTGAAGTTGGTAAAAGGGCCACCGACTTTTAGTTATTAGATGAATAATGTCTTAGGATCTAATGTAAAACATGGTATCTATAGTTGCTAACACAGAATTGTATAATTACAATTTGCCAAGAAATTAGAACATAAATGTTCCCACCAAAAAAAAAAAAGTACGACGTAATGGATGTGTTCATTAACTAGATGAAGGAATCCATTCACCATGTAAAGCAAATCACCATGATATACACTTTAAATATCTGATAATTTTATATGTCCATCATACCTTAATAAAACTAAATTTTGTTTCATTTCTTTACTTTTGGCTGTGCCTGCAGCATGCGGAAATTCCCAGGCCAGGGACTGAACCCTCGCCACAGCAGCGACTTGAGTTCCTGCAGTGACAATGTCAGATCCTTAACTTGCTGCTAGAAGGGAACTCTAACAGAACTACATTTTTCAAAAGCTTTGTCAGTAACTTCACATTTTATTCTGACAGGGCTTAAAAGGGGTATTTTTGCGATCAAGTTTGCACCAATTTTATGGATGGTGCAAACTTCACTGGAGAAACATGACCTTTTCTAGGTTTATTTTAGTTAATTGAATGACATACTTTTATGTGGTATTTGAATCATCCGAATGGCCCTGCTCATTGGAAGGAACACAATTCTGCTCACTGATATCTTTCTCTCTTATTTTTATGAAGTAGGTCTGGGCATTCGGGGAAGACTTAGTGTCCGTAATAATTTAATTTATAGTATAGCTATTTTGTACTCCAATATAAAACAAAAATTAATCCAATCCATTAAAAACAAAACAAAAAAAATAGTGTATATTGTAGGCACCGTAGCTATAAAATAAGAGGGATACAGAGAAAGGATAATGTTATCACCTTTTAAAATCCTTTGTGAATCAAGGTGGAAAATGAAGCAATATGCAAAGTGTCTGTGTTTATTTAAATGACTAAAAAACACATTTTGATCAAGGGAGATGATGTATGTTATGATTCTTTAAACTAAGAAGCATTATACAAATGGAAATGATCATCCCAACCTGAGGATGGACGCTGGTGAGCCTTCTCTGGGCTTCACCCGACATGTTTCTATTTATTGGAAGAGCAGGTGGCAAGGCAGAGACAGAGGCCCAGAAAAAGACAGGTTCAGTGTCAGGGGTTATAGTTTTTATTGGGCTCCTCTGGTATAATCTCTTTCATGCGAGAAAAACCTTTAAGTCTAACTTCTCCCAATCTACCAATTTACCTACGGTTTACCCCAATGCAGTACTTATATGGTAGGCTTTCTTTTGGCTGGTAACTGAGAAAAAGAGTATTGACAATGCCTAATGCCCAAAGCGTAGTTTTCTGCGGAAGAGGAAACCCTTTCCATTACATTAATTCACAGTTTTCTTGACAGCTTTCTGAGGGTGGCATTTTTCATCTCTTTTGCAGAAATAAAGAAAATGAACATTGGAATCACTATGAATCACCCAAGAGCTCATCCCTAGTTAGTGGCAGATGCAAAATTATGAGTTCTTTACACCAGCCTACATGACAGACAGTGTTTGGCCCATTTCCATCAAGGCCAAATGTTGTTCAACATTTGACTCATCATCCACACATTTATGAGACTGAGAAAAACAGAAAAGCAGATAAACTCAAACTGCTCACTTGTAACTGCTCTGAATGGAGGAGCAGATTAAAGTTGTCATAATGTGAAATTTTAGGCTGTTTACATAGTATAACACATTGGAAAGCTGAGTAAGTAAATGATGATGATTGGAGTTCCCTTGTGGCACAGCAGATTAAGGATCTGGCATTGTCGCTGCAGCAGCTGGGGTCACTACTGTGGTGGGGGTTCGATCCCTGACCAGGGAATGTCTACATGCCACAGGTGTGGCCAGAAAAAACAGTTATGCTTAATAAAAAGCAAGGGATAGTGTTTTATCTTTCAGTAATGACTGAGTGGTTATTATCAGTCCAACCTTCCCACAGATAACAATTTAATGTTGGACAAAATGTTAAAAAAAATATTTGAAGGTACTGGAGAGCAACCAAAAGCAAATGGATACTGAGGGGAGTACTGGATACTGGCAAGAGAGAACAACATTAGCTGAGGTTCTGTTTTTGTGGCTTTGACAAGCATAGTCACTATTCTCTACTGCACAGAACAGATAATATTTCCTGTTTAAATTAAAATAGCTACTGTTTGGAGCAGTCTAACTGGCTTGAGGTACCAGAGATCAGGGGTGGGGTGAACACAGCAGTTAGGAAGTGCGAGGGGGAAACCTCAGAAGAGACTGAGTGACGGTGAATGCTCCAAGTGCTGCATAAACTCTGTTCATACCTCTGGCCAACCCTTAATTATGCATGTTTAGTTCAGCTTCCAAGCATCCCAGTTAAAAATAAAATAACTCAACACAAAATTTCAGCTGCCATTCAGCACACAGAGAAGATAAGATGCTGTAGTCTGAATAGGCGTTCCCCACCCCCACCCCAGGCATTTGTATGTTGAAATGTAACCCCCAGTGTGATGGTATTTGGAGGTAGAGCCTTTTTATTATTAGATCGTAAGGGTGGAGACCCCATGAATGGGATTAGTGCCTATAAAAGAGAATCCAGACAGCTCCCTTGCCCCCTTCTAATGTTTAAGGACATAGTGAAAAGACAGTTATCTAGATCATCTATGAACCAGGAAGTGGGTACCTACCTGAAGTCTAATGTATTAATGCCTTAATCATAGATTCCCAGCCTTCAGAACTTTGAGAAATAAATTTCTATTGTTTATAAATCACTCAGTACATGGTATTTTTTTTTAATAGTAGCCTGATGGAGTAAGACATAGGAAGTTGAAGTTTGATTTCATCCAAGCTGACTGTGTGCTAAACAAAACAAAACAAAAAATTAGCTCTCTCTCGAGTAATATAACAGAGTCCAGAGACTATAATTCATAACGTGTAGGATACAATTCAAAATGACTAGGCAGGAGTTCCCGGCATGGCTCAGCAGAAACAAATCTGATTAGCATCCATGAAGATGCAGGTGTGATCCCTGGCCTCACTCAGTGGGTTAAGGATCCTGCATTTCTGTGAGCTGTGGTATAGGCTGGTGGCTTACAGCTCCAGTTTGACCCCTAGCATGGGAACCTCCATGTGCCATGGCTGTGGCCCTAAGACAATCAGTCAATCAATCAAAAAAACATGCTTAAAAAAAAAACAAAATTACTAGGCATATGAAGAGACAGGAAAATGTGACTCGTATTTAAAGAAAAGACACTAAAGGGAGACCAAACTTGAGATGACCCAGACGTTGGAATTACCCTACAAGGAGTTTAAAGCAGTTATTATAACTAGGACCAGGTATGTAAAGGAACATATACCCTTTGTGAATAAACAAATAGGAAATCTCAGCAGAGACAAAGAAACTATTAAAAAAGTAATGAATGGAAATTCTCGAAGTAAAAAGTACACTATCTAAAATTGTATTTCAGGAGTTCCCGTTGTGGCTTGGTGGTTAATGAATCTGTCTAGGAATCGTGAGGGTGAGGGTTTGACCCCTGGCCTTGCTCAGTGGGTTAAGGATCTGGCGTTGCCATGAGCTGCGGTGTAGGTCACAGATGCAGCTCAGATCCTGTGTTGCTGTGGCGTAGGCCAGTGGCTACAGCTCCAATTAGACCCCTAGCCTGGGAACCTCCATATGCCGCAGGTGCAGCCCTAGAGAAAGACAAAAAAGACAAAAAATAAAAATAAAAATAAAGTTGTATTTCACATGAGCTTAACAGTAGCTTGGGATGATAGAAGAAAGAACCAGTAAACTTGAAGCTAGATGGATATATATTATCCAATCTGAGGAGCAGAGAGAAAAAAACAAGGGGGCGGGCAGGGAAGCAGAACCTCAAGTGTAAGTGGGACAATACCAATAAGACTAGCATTAGTAAAGTTGGAGTATTAAAGGGAAAAAAGAGAAAATGGGAAAAATTTTGAGGAACCAATGGCTGAAAATTTACTAAATGTGGTGAAAGTTTTATGTTTATAGAGTCCAAAATCTCAGTAAACCTCAATTAGGATAAATACAGACATAATAATCAAATTGCTAAAAACTAAAGAGAAAATATTGGAAGCAGACAAAGGAAAGATGACACACTTTATACAAGTTAGCACTTACTTGAAATATTGCTAACTTCTCATCAGGGATCATGGAAACCAGAAGAAAATGGATATATTTTTGGAGTGCTGAAAGATAAAAAGTGTCAATCCACAATTTCATATTAACAGAAAATGTCCTTAAAGAATTAAGATGAAATAAAGATACTCCAGATTAAAGAAAACCAAGAGACTCTCCTGCCAGCAGACCTTCACCAAAAGGTGAAGATAAATGAGACCAGGCAAGATGAAGAACTGGGAATAGTAAACTTATAAGTAAATACAAAAGACTCCCCCCCCCATTTATTTCTTTGAAATAACCTGACTGTTTAAATAAAAAGAACAAAATTTTGTTGTGTTGTTTATAACATACGTAAATGTAATGCATATAAACACTGCAAGATAAAGACCCAGACAGCTGACAAATGAACATAGATAATTGCAAGGGTTTGATGGTTTACATGAATTAGTATATTTACATTAAGGAAACTGTGAGGATTTAAGATTGAACACTGTAATTCCCTAGAGCAATGACTACAGCTAGAAAGTCAATAGTCAAAATATGCTTCTTCACTCAAAATATAATGGGAAAGGGAGAAAAGAGGGTAAAAATCAGATGCTACAAAGAGAAAACAAATAAAAAATAGTAGACTTTATTCAAACATATCAATAATTATATTAAATGTGAATGCTAAACATTCCAAAGAAAATACAAGAGAAGGGGGATAGAATGCTTAGTAACAGGAAATCAAAGAGATTTTAGGGCAGTGACTTTTGTTCTGACTATAAAAGTGGTTGAATTCTTTTTTCTTTTTTTTTTCTTTTTCAGATGCCCACGCGCTATATGAAGTTCCTAGGCCAGGGATAGAGTCTGAGCCAGAGCTGTAACCTATGACACAAGGGATCACACTGGTGCTTCCACTGAGACAAGCCAGATCATTAACCCACTGCGTCACAGCAGGAACTCCTAAGGTTTTTGAATTCTAAGATAATTTACCATCAGATTGTGTAGGCTCTGAAGCCTCTTGAATGATTTGGGTGTCTTTCCTTTAGGACAAGGATATATAATCTCTAAAGACCATCCTTAAATTCAAGTTCAGGAAAGCAGAGGTTTAGGTAGGGCTGAGTGCTCCCTCTCCCAGAGGGCTTAGGATTCCTATGCAAATTTCTCCTAGCTTTGCAGTGCACAGGATAAGATTTAACTTGCCTATTTGATTTGCATATAAATACCTCAGAGGGTCACTTTATAGAACAGAGGTCAGCCTTTCTAGATTAAGAAAAAAGTTACTACTAGGACTGCTCTAATTTCTTTGATAATTGCCTTTAGTAGGGTTGAAAGCTTTGTCTCCTTACTTTTTGTCCCCTCAGCAAACTGACCCAGTGCTTGGCACACAGCGGGCACTCAGTAAATAAATAACATAACATGAGTCAGCCCTTGAAGTAATTTACCCGTATACTACTTGCTAACTTTTTAATTTTATTGATGTGTACATTTTATTGAATAAGAGGTTCTGTTTTAAGTGTCTAATTTGATGAGTTTAATAAATGTATATATTCATGTAACCACCACCACAGTCAAGATGTAGAATATTTCCATTATCCCATGAAGTTCCTTCCTGACTTTTGCCATCAATCTTTCTGTACACATTGTTTTCCCCAGTCCCTGGCTGCAGGTACCCAGGGATCCAGGTTGTACTACCTTACTTTAGTTTAGTTTGCGTTTTTCTAGAATTTATATGTATCTAAAAGGAACCATACTCTTTGGTGTCTGTCTTTTTGTGCTCGACATGATGCTTTCGAAATTTATCCATATTGTGACAAGTGTAAGTAACATCAGAAAGTAGTAGAAAAGAACAGACTCCCTTTTTGTTGTTATTTTACTGTTTCAATAGAGTATACTTTGTTTATTCATTTACCTGTTGATGACAGTTTGGATTGTTTCCAGTTTGGGGCTAAATTTTTGCAAAATTGCAATCAACATTTATAAACAAGCCCTTAGGTGGAAATATGTTTTCATTTTTTGGTGTCAATACCTAGGGGTAGAATGGCTGGATCATTAAGGTAGGGGTCTGCTTTAAAAAAAAAAAAAAAATTTTCCCCAAGTGGTTTTATCATTTTATACTCCTACCAGCCAAGCCTGAGTTCCAGTTGCTCCATATGTTCAGTAATACTTGAGACTGTCAATCTTTTTATTTTTAGTCATTCTCGTGGATAGATGGTGTATCTCACCTTAACAATCACATGCTCAAACCTCTCAATCCTTATTTGCCCCATTTCACTAGCTATCACTTTGGACTTTGACTTTTAAAAAATCAATGACAACCATCACAGTCAAAAAAAATTAATAATAGGACAACAATGCCACCATTAATGGAACATTTATCATTCTTTCCTTTTCTTTTCTTTTTTTTTTTTGTTTTGCCATTTCTAGGGCCGCTACCTCGACATATGGAGGTTCCCAGGCTAGGGGTCGAATCGGAGCTGTAGCCACCGGCCTACACCACAGCCACAGCAATGCCGGATCCAAGCCGACTCTGCAACCTACATCACTGCTCACGGCAACGCTGGATCCTTAACCCACTGAGCAAGGCCAGGGACCAAACCCGCAACCTCATGGTTCCTAGTCGGATTCATTAACCACTGAGCCACGATGGGAACTCTGAACATTTATCATTCTTAACCTTAGAGTATAAACTTCGTGAGGGCAAGACCTGTCTGGGTCTTTGCATCCAGTACAATGTGTAGAGCACAGTAAATACATTTATCAGCTATCTCTTGTTGTGTAATGAATCACCCCTAGTCTTAGCAGCTTAGAGTAACAAATGTTTATTGTTAGGAATCCAGGAGCAGCTTAGTTGAGTGGTCTATCATGAGTTAGGGTACTGGCTGTTTCTACAGTCAGGTGAAAGTGTAACTGAGAAGGGAGAGTGGCTTCCAAAACCACTTGCACAGCTATGGGCAAGAGGTCTTACTTCAGTCCCTCAATTGTTGGCAGTCCTGAGACTCTTGTCTTCTGGATCTCTCCTTTGGGATGCTCAGTATGGCAGCTGGTCTCTCCAAAGCGGGTGATCCAAGAGACAGATATTAACTACACAGACCAACCAGTACACAGTGCTTTGAACAGATGTGTGCCCGACACTCTGCTAAGTATTTTACTTTCATCATTTTATTTAATCCTGGTAACAACCCATGGACCATTGCCCTTATTTGCGATGATAAAATGGAGGCTTATAAAACTTAGGCAACCTCTCTAATTCTACAGAGCTATTGGGTGGCAGAGCCAGAGTTGAAAGTCAGACTTCTTTAGCCCCAAAGGATGTGAAAAATGGTTCACAGTGAAAATGAATTGCAATCCCCTCCCCCTTCCCAAAGTGATTTCTATGGTTGTTTAAATTTTGTTTAAATTGAGTGAAAATCATTTACATGTGGAGAAAGAAACTAGAAATATTAATAAAGGAACCATAAACGCTTCAGGAGGATAAAGAATTGGTTCTGTTGTCTCCATGTGACAAGGTGTTTTCTTTCTTGCTTGCTTACCAGACTAATGTTTCAAACTCTTGGCAGATCTTTGGCAATGAGGAAAGTCAAGAATTCTACCACTGAATTCTGGAAGAGCCAAGACAAGTCTGATGATCATTCCGTGTGCATATGGGGTCGTTGCAGCCACCTACAGAGCAAGTGAGACAGTACCTGTTGTCTAAGAGGTCGCAATCTTTTGGAGATTAATGTGATACAAAAATAATCTAACACAGGGATGTCTAAGTGCCATGGAGAGGCACACAGGGAATGCTTATTGAGGTCTGAATATTTAAAAAGACCAACCGCATCTTTAAAACAAACTTGTATTTATTAAAATAATCTAGTGTGATCATCTCTGGAAGTCGAGAGAAGATTAAGATGAGGGGGGCAGGCCTTCTTTACTTTTATGATTCTTCTTAAGCAGTTGGAAAATTTACAAGGACAGTGACTTGCTTACCATTCCAGATGCAGGCTCTCAATCAGGAACCACATGAAAGGTGGCACAAAATAGGTTTCTGGAATGCAAGAATGAAGGAAGAGTGACTAAGGTTCAAAGTCCAAGTAACCTCCTGTGAGAATGTAGGAACCAAGCCAGGACAAATAAAAGACAGGGTGGAGTGGGTAGAGCAGTGGAGTTTAGGGATTGACTTGAATTAGGGTTAAGGTGATAATTCCCTGGGGGAAAAAACAGACAAGGCAGTGGTACTTGGTCCCATCCTTATTGACTGGGAAGTGAAAAGCTCTCCTAGTAGAGTTGAAATGATGAAGTGTTCCTCTCCCCACTCACCCCAGGAAAACTGTCTGGTGCAGAGCTGGAACTGAGGCCACACACGCCCCTGCAAAACTAGTTTCAGACCAAAATTTGCCTTGGCCACTGAGCACACTCAGCTTTCAGTCTCCTGCAGAAATATGGATTCCAATGGCTCCAGATTTTAGCTTTGGGATTGTGGGGGAGGTTGTGGAGGTGGGGGAGCCTGGGTGGTGTCTTGGCAGAGGACACAGGCAGAGTTCACTTGAAGGTGAGGGTGTGAGGACTAGTGGGCAGCCAGGTGGGGAGTCAGAGTACACCTGGATGAAACAGTCCATCAATGTGATTGGTTTTGACCTGGTCAGCGACTCTTTGTGAAGGAGCCAGTTTGGTTATTTGGAGATGTAGGGAGAAGAGGGCCAGTTCAGGATTCTGGCCCTAGTCTTTTGATTTGAATCAGGGGCAAGGGAATGGTCACTACCACCCACTAGTGAGCCTCCTGGGTCCTTCCCAGCTACTACTTCTTGGGCTGCAGTCTGCCCTTTGCAAGAGACAGTGCTGGTGCAGAAACGCAGTAGCCTGATGGAGGATGCTCTTCTGGCATCCCCTGAGTGACCTGCCCCACCTCCCCCGCTCCTCACACGTCCAGGCCAGTCACCAGGGGCCAACATCTGGCCGGGCTGGAACAGGCTCAGACACTCATCTTTTCCTGCTCGTTTTTTTGCCTGTGGGCTTCCGACGGGGTGCATGCACATCTGTGAAAATCTCGCAGACTCTCTGACTCCTATGCCTTTGATGGTTTGGGCAGAGGGGTCTCCTATTACTGTGCACATAGACAAGGATTACTGAGGATGCTGCACAGCCTGCAGGCGGTGCCCGAGGACGGGAGGGCAGGGCAAGGGCCCAGGCGCTGTGCGGGGCTGGGGGCGGCCAGCTCACTTCTGGGGCTGCGGGGAGCAGCGCGCACACAAGTGGCCGAGAAAGCCGAAGCCGGGGCGGCGAAGACACCTCAAAACCACACAGAATCTTGCAGCTCCGGCGCGCAAGGTACGCTTCGGGGCGGTCCCGCCTGACCCCGGAAGAGAAAGTGTTTTGGGGAAGGGGAGCGAGGAGAGCGAGTTAAGTAAAACTAAAAATTAAAGTTGTTCTGCTCCCCCAGGCCGCCTCGCCCCTGCCGCCTCTTCGCTGCAGGCTCCTCCAGAGTAGCTCCCTGCGAGGCCCCGAGAGTCCCCAGGTCCCCAGCCTTAGTGGGGGGATCGCGAGCCTCTGGTCGTGGCTTTCCCGACCCTCCAGATCCAGGTCGCTTCGAAAACCCGGAGCAGAGGATCCCTCGAGCCGGAGCCGCCCTGGGCGCGCGCCCATTGGCGCGCATGCTCAGTCGCGCGGCGGCGGCGAGTAGGAAGCTCCGCGCGGTGGTGGTGGCGGCGGCGGCGGCGGCAGCAGCAGAGCTGCGGGAAGGTGGGAGGGGCGCACCGGCGGGCGGGGGCGCGGAGCCGCAGGGGGGGCTCTCGCCCAAGGTGCCTGGGAGCGTTTGGAGCTCGGAGTCCGGCGCGAGGCGCGAGTGAGCACGGGGGCCAACGAGCGCGGGGTGGGTGGCCGGCGGAGCGCAGCCGCCGGGCGGGCGGAGCGGGCGGGGAGCCCGGGTCTCCGCGGCTCGGGACCCGGCGGCGGGCGGCGATGTTCCACTGCATCCCCCTGTGGCGGTGCAACCGTCATGTGGAGACTATCGACAAGCGTCACTGCTCGCTGGTCTACGTCCCCGAGGAGATCTACCGCTACGCCCGCAGCCTGGAGGAGCTGCTGCTGGACGCCAACCAGCTCCGCGAGCTGCCGGAGGTGAGTGTCCGGTCTCACCTGCGCGCCGCCCTCGGGGGAGCACTGCTGAGCCCCTCCAGCCTCAGTCCTCTTTTCCCCTCCCCTCTGGTCCCTTCCTCTCCCTTACCTCTCGTCCACTCTTTTACCTCTGGACCCTGCCGACAGGTCCCACAGGAACCACCTCTGCCTGTATTCACCTGCTTCTTCCTCCTGTACTCCTCCCCCCTACCCCCCGAAAAGTTCCTTTTCTTTCTGTACAAAGCGACTTGCTGTTTTCCGAGTAGTCGCTAGAGCTTGTATGGTTGAGGAAACGTTCTGTGCCAAGTAGTTTAGATAAACATCTAGGTACCAACGCCCCGCACCTGTGATCGGACAGGTGAGGAGCCAGGTGGCTCGGGTCGTTCTCGGCTGGAAGGACCAGGCGCGGCATCCCTCTCCCGGGGCGGTCCCCTCTCCCTGCATTCCCCGATCGCTGTCCGGGGCGCGTCTCCCCCTTCGGCCTGGGCAGGGCGGGGAGGAGGTGGGCAGCGCGCGAGCGAGCGGCGCTATCTCGGCATCTTGCGAAGAATGTGCCCCGTCCCTTATCGCAGGTGGGCCGTGCGGGGAAGAGCTGAAACTGACCCGCCTGCCTGGGTTCCGGGACCGGCCGCGAAGTGGGGGTGGGGGCTGCGGCCGCCGAGCTGTGGGCAGGTGCCCAGGTTCTTCCCCGGCCCCGCTGGCGTGGACCTGTTGCGTGGAAGGAGCTGCGGGGAACGCCAGCAGAGCCTCTGTTGGGCGGGCCAGCCTTGCAGCCGCGATTCCCGGAGCAGACAGGTTCACCCTGCTGACTTCTGCCCTTGCAGTGATGCGTTACCTCTTCCGAGTTGTTTACATCAATTAATCACTCTGCTGAGGCCAGACTTGCCAAGCGACACTTGCTGATTGTGCTTTAGTGGAGGGTCCGGGACTGCGAACTTTTAACCTTCAAGCTTGCCCAGGGAACTTGACTTGAGTAAGCCTTTGGGAGGAAGGTATCCCAAATTCAGGGCTGTGCAGGAAGTCGGTGCAGTAATCCGAAGGTGTGCAGGAAGTAGGGAGCTGCTGGCAGTCGGGGGAGGACCTGAAGGCCAGAGCGTCGGAACTCAGCTATCTTGCTGGACCCTTTGTTAACACAAAGCCAAGACGTGGTTATAGAAACACTCACAAGACAAATGTTCTGGCTTGTTAGAAGGACCGGATTTGTCCTCCACGCCGACATACTGTTTTAAACAGCAGAACTATTTTTCTCAACATTTCAAGTGTTGTTATTCTTCTTGGATTAACTTTCCTTGGTTCAGTGTGGAATTGATTGGAGGGTTTGCTCCTTGCAGTCGTGGGGATTATCCTCACTAGGATCTTTGCAAAACCCCCCAGGCTTTATTTAGTTTAGAAGCAGAAAAGCCATCCAGTTCCCTCCGGCATTTATTATTTTGCAGGCATTTTCAAACACATAGTTTTATCTGGCCTTCAGCTCCCTTAAATTTGACTTAGAAGTCATGAGCTCGCTTACTGCCCTACGTTTTAAGGAGTTTTAGGCATTGCTGTTGCCAGGAACACAGAATATGTAATTTAAGACTTTTCAAGGGCTTCAGAATGAAGTTATTAAAGATTGAGTGAAAAGCTGTTCAACTAGAAATGCTTCAGTGCTCTTTGTGGTGTTTTTGTTTGTTTGTTTTCTTTTGTAGAACTGGAAGATTTCCTTTGACTGGATTGGCTTTTCACTCCCTTCTGCAGCGTTTGTGGGTTTTCCCGTAATGTTGGGGAATTCAGCTTGGTATGGGAAATTACGGGTTTTGAATATGTCAGGTATTTCTTCTGACTCTAAATGGAAACGTTCTCAGAAGCGCAAAATGCAGCCTGATAGGCCTCCATAAATATGGTAATAAACCAGCTCTTCAAAGGCTAGCAGTGGTCTACCCTATGGGTCATTGCTCTTTCGTCCCTTAAATTAGGTTTATAGTTTTCAAGTTATGTAAAACCCACTTCTCCCTGACTTCTTGTGTGTCTGGGTGCCTGGGAGTGTGCCCACCAGGCCCCAACAACCGCCTGGAAAACACAGATGCTTCATTCATAGTCTTTGCTTGGTCATGCGTTATTTCTCCCTCTGAGATCTGTGCAACTCATCAGCTCTGCTCCCTGCCCTCCCAGCCCCTGCCTCCTTACCTGCCACATCACTAAGGGACCTCTTTTGCTGACAAACCAGCAAGGTCTTTGTGGTGGCGGCCTGGGTTTACTAGTTGTGGGGAGTGTAGCATTCAAAGAAGGCATGGTTCCGGTGAGCTGTCTGCAGCTTTGTGGGGAGACAGCAACTTTAGTACAGAGGTAGTGGGTGTGGGCTGGAGCGGGCAGCAGCACAATTTTCAGACCTGGTGGTTACTTATTTAGCTTTCCAACCTTGTGTCGAACCTGCAGCACCATCCTCAGCACTGCTTCCACCCCGTGATTGCCTCTTCGTGATGCTCTGCCACAGGGGGGCTTTAGTGATCTCCTTCCACCCGGAGCAGTTGGGTGAGACAGCCTTGCCACCCCTTCCCATCCTTGGTCTCATCCCCTTCCCCCAGCTCCATCCTTTTGGGGTGTGTGTGTGTGTGTGTGTGTGTATGGCCAAACCGAGGTATATGGAAGTTGCTGGGTCAGGAATCAAATCTGAGCTGCCAGAGACAACACCAGCTTCTCAACCCACTGTGCCACAGCCGGAACTCTCTGGGGTGTGTATTAACAGAGACATCTTGAGATGCTCCCTTGGGAGCATAAGCCTGGCATCTCGTGGGTCCTGCTCTGTAAACCACTGTTTATCTGTTGAATGAAGCTTACTGAGTCTGATACAGATCTTCCTCCACTGCATCTTTCTTGTCTCTTAAGCCCATCACTGCCCTGGTGCCTGTCCTTCTCTCATAGAGTCAGAGAATATTCAGGTTGCAAGGTCTTCAGACGTGAAGGTCATCTGTGTGGTGCAATTGTTTTGTCCCCTCTTCACCATCCCTGCCTTCCTCTCTGTATGTCCTCTGTGTTCTCGATGCCATCATTTCCCCTTAATGTCCATCGATTCTCAGATGCGGTCAAATGTGTGTTGGCCGTGGTCCCTCTAGACCACATGGGTCTCATGAGACAGGGCCTGGTACAC
This sequence comes from Sus scrofa, assembly GCF_054392235.1. Taxonomy (NCBI): domain Eukaryota; kingdom Metazoa; phylum Chordata; class Mammalia; order Artiodactyla; family Suidae; genus Sus; species Sus scrofa. Next base: position 35,541,901 of record NC_139389.1, on the reverse strand, counting down.
TAGGCAGCAGACACTTGGAGTGAATGCTGTCAAGCCTTTCTAGTTTAAAAGGTTGAGTTTCGTCTTATGACCTGCTCTTCGTTAGGGTTCAGTTGATTGTTTCATGATTGCCAGATGACGTTATCTCACATACCTGTTACCATCCGCATCCTGCTTTATTTTTTCCCAGCCTTTAGCGTACTTGTCACTACTTAAATCTACACTGTGTCCTTGTCTACTAGTTCTTTGTCTCCGCAACCGGAACTTAAACTCCATGTGGCAGGGGTGTTTTCGATCGTGGCTGATCATAGCACAGTGTCTGAGACATAGTGGGCACTCCAGTGCCTGGTGCCTGGCTGAGTCCTCCCATGCTGTCAAGGGTAGATGGTCCTGTTTCTTAGCCATCACGATGGCCCTTCCCACATCCGACGTCTGTGCACTGGTCTGTGGGAATTAGTAATGACCCTGACCACAATTCCACGGTCCTGTGCTGCCCATCTTGATTCTCTGTTTCTTCCGTGCAGGACCCTTTTGACTACCTTGTCTTTCTGAAATAATCTTTATGTGTTGTAAACAAAATTTCTGTGAACATGACTTTGGCGTCTTCAGCTGTGAACTCTGGAGAGGATATCCATCCTCGCTTGGAATAAGTCGTTTTTGTTTTAAATCCACAATGTTTCAGTTGAGGTCTTGCCTCCTGACCTGGCTTCCCTTCCCAGAAGTTCCACTTCCGAAGGCTGGGCCAGCCGTTCTTCCTGGCTCACGGGTGCAGGGACTTAGCTTATCATCTCCATCCAATCCTGTCCCTGGGTCCCGTTATTCCTTCCTGCAGAATGCCACCTTTTCTCTGCCTCTCACTCCTCCAGGCTGATTTCTCCTGGATTCCACTGGCTGTGTGTGGCTGGCCATTCTCTGCAGAGGCTCTCAGGACTGGGTGGGAAGGAGCAGAGGGCAGGGTGCTGGAATCCATTCAGATGCTGCTCCGTCACCTGCATTCTTTCTTCATGCCTCGGTTTCCTCACGTGTCACAGTAGCACCTGCTTTATAGGGTGGTCCTGGGCATTAAAGAGACAATGCATGCCGAGCACTTACAGTTAGCTCTGAGATGGTCACCATCTCTTGCCACGACACTGTGGCAAGATACGTTTATCAGGACACAATGCTTTTCAAATGGAGTTTGAAGACAGTTTCTTGGGAATTTGTAAGTTATATTTTAAAACTGAAATTAATATTTTTTTGTCTTTTGCCTTTTTAGGGCTGCATTTGTGGTATATGGAGGTTCCCAGGCTAGGGGTCTAATTGGAGCCGCAGCCACACCAGATCTGAGCTGAGTCTGTGACCTACACTACAGCTCATGGCAACGCCGAATCCTTTACCCACTGAGCAAGGCCAGGAATCAGTCCTGCAGCCTCATGGTTCCTAGTCGGATTTGTCTCTGCTGCGCCACGATGGGAACTCCGAAATTAAATTTTTTAATGTTCTAAAGTAATAATTAAAAAAAATCATAGCTTGTGTAACACCTAGGTGACCTTGTGAGTGAATCGTGCCGTAAGGATTTTGTGCTGATGTTAGATCACGCACCCCTGTGCGTCTATAGTGAAGGGGAAAGATGCGGATTTATGGCTGAAATCATGTTTTGGGGTCAGATGAGGGCTGGAAGTTCATGACCAAAGATTTCATGGCAAGTCTGTTAGAGAAGAGTGATCACTGGATGGCTAAAGAGGTCCCTGCCCCGTGGTGGTGGAGCCACACAGTTTTGAGGAGCCTGTTCCAGGCAATGTTGTACCAAATACACTCTGAATGATGTGCACACAGTGTAAAATTGTGTCGTTGTCATCTCTTGTGGTCAGTGAATACTGAGTTCTCCTTTATCATTTTTTTAAATCTGATTTTAAATCTGAGCCTTTATTTTTACCTTATAGTTTTCCAAGAGCTAAAGTGTATAAACCTTTATATTTGGATCGACTTAAATACCATTAATAATGAAAATAATTTAAGGCAAAGCCCAGGAGGCAGGGCACCCAGGAGAGTGCTTGCCTCTTGGAGAGGGGACCCCCACGTTTCTCAGGTTAGGGAAACAGTTCTCCTTTCTCAGAGATCCTGTTGCTATTACATAGTTTAGCACTTAATGGTTTCGTGATTGTGTTATGTGTTGGTCCAGCCCCCTCTTCCTCTCCTTCTCCCTCCCCCTCACCTCCTCCTATACTTCACTGGGGAGGAAACTGAGGCCTGGAGAAGGTGTGATTTGACCCAGGTTAGCAGACATTAGAGTCCCTTTGATTGGAAACATCAGGTATCTGCTACATATTCATAATTCTAAAAGCTACCCCTACCCGAGATTTTTACTGAGCTCCAAACATCGTAGGAAGTGCTCTCTATAAATTATTTCCCTTAAATGGAATAACAACTCACGTTAGCCCTTATAATTCCAGCTTTGTCAGTGCAGACGCCGAGACTTATTTAAGAAGTTGTTTCAGAGGCTTGTGTAAGGAACTCGGCCAAGGTCAGCTGTGAAGCCAGGGCTCGCCTCCAGCTCTCTGTGTCACTGCACCTGGGGGTGGGGCCTGGCCATGTGACAGCTTGGGAGGAGGTGGTGACAGCTCCGAGGCCTCTCCTTCTCTGGGGAGTTGAGAGAAGGCTTCAGAGGGCGTGATGGTCACATTAGAAGAAAGGAAAAAGCCCTGGTGGTGGCCAAAGCCGGTCCTTTCCAGATGGCTTGAGCGAGTGGGCGAGTGGACTTGGGAGGGGTGGGTTTGCCGAGGAGATGAGCTCTGACTTGTGGACAGTGTGTCAGCAGGGGCGGAGTGCAGGTAGACCCCTGCTCTGGGAAGGCGGCCTTGGGCAGAGTAGAGATGCAGTCAGGAGCCGTTGCTGTGGTCTGGGCGGGAAGAAAGCCCACGGCACCTGCAGAAGGGGCGGGGGGAAGCTTAGTCTAGGATGTTAAGACTGAGAGCTTCCTGCCCTCTGGTCCAGCACGCTTGCTTCTGCGCCCCCTCCCGTGTTGTGCTGACCGCCCTGGACCTTCATCGGGGCTCCTGGGACACAAAGCACCAAGCATTTGCCTCCTTTTGAGGGATGCATTTTTTTTTTCGGACCGTGGGGCGTGTCTGTCTTCAACTTGTAAATTGCTCACTAAGCTTTGTGTGTCGACACTGGCTTGGGGGGAAGATGGACAGCCAGATGTGCCAAGGATGGGAAGAGTTTGTTCCTTTTTGGATTTCAGTGAATGTGGTCATAAAATTGCAGCCGCAGTAACGCTGGCAACCCCATGGGTGACATGAATGCGTGCTGTGTGTGTGCTGGACCACAGACCTCAGTTTCACCGTGCTCTGCTGATGCTTTAAAACACGAATGCTTGGAGCATTTTGATTTCCAGGGTAACTTGAAGTCAACGCATCACTGACATCTCTTTTTAAAAAATAGCTCAATTCTTTGAGAAAAAGTGAAATGATTCACTTAACATACCGTTCCTAGAGTTGACCAAGTTGAGTCATGCTGGCAAATGGTAAAATGAGTCTGTTTCCCCAGCCCCCTCCCCTCTTCCCCGGGGCCTCCAGAGGGAAGGGGTACCACAGCCTCTCGAGCATTATCCGCTCTGCCAGAAATGGCAGCTTCTGTACTGTAATGAGTTAGTACTTGGGATTTCCTTAAAAAGGACTCCTTACACAGATTTGAAATTTGGGGGAGGGTGCGGGGGAGTGGTGGTGGTAAGGCAAAGCTGATATTTACATGGCAGGGTCAGAAATAGCAGTGTAAACATTTCTGAGCAGGGATGACAGAAATCCCAGCTGTCTGATGGAAACGTTCTGTGTCTTGACTGTATCACCATCAATAACCTGGCCATGATCTTGTGCTTTAGTTCTGTAAGATGTCACCATTGGGGAAAGCTGGATTGAGGTGCGGGGGCTCTTTCTGTGTGATCTCTTATAATTGTGTGAGAATCTACAGTCACATCAAAATAAATAGTTTCATTTGAGTTAAAAAAAAAAAAAATCCAGAGTTCTCATCGTGGCTCAGTGGAAATGAATCTGACTAGTATCCTTGAGGACGCAGGTTTGATCCCTGGTCTCAATCAGTGGGTTAAGGATCTGGTGTTGCTGTGAACCTGTGGTGAAGGTCGCAGATGCAACTCGTATCCTGCATTGCTGTGGCTGTGGTGTAGGCCGGTAGCTGCAGCTCAGATTCAACCCCTAGCCTGGGAACCTCCATATGCCGTGGGTGCAGCCCTAAAAAAGACCAAAAAAAAAAAATCCCAACTATGTCCTTGAGCAGAGACTTTAGGCTGTGCTGGGTGAAGATCCAGTGAGGCTGCTGGCTTCTCTCTTTGCTTACAGAGGAAAGTTGCCTATTTTAGGACTCTACCCAGATCCCAGGCCTAGAAATGTTTGTCCCCTACTTCATGTGATAGTTATGAGGGGAGATGAGATCATGGGCCAGATCTTAGTAAATGCATAGGAGAAACTTCTGGATGTCCATTTACTTTCTCTTGGGTATTATTTAGTGGACCGGAATGGTAATTTACTATTGCATGTGGTATTTTAGAGATCTGATCATGTGTGTGTGTGTGTGTGTTTGTGCTTGTAGTGTAAGATACTCTGAAGTTCTGGAAGTAAGATGAAATATTAAAAATTTTTTTTTTCTTTATCATTGTTTTGAAGAATTTTCTTATCTGTCTAGGCTGTAACTTCTGGATTCCAGAGAATTTGAGTCAGTTGGGAGAAATTTAGTATTTCTGTTTTCAAGAACCTTAAGGCATGGATTTGTCATGTCGTGGGTGGAAGGTGCTACACCTAATTGAAGCCTGTTCCAGACTGATTCCTGGACAGTGTGGCTTCTCCTCCCTGACAGCTCTAGTCACCTTTCTATCCACAGTCCACACCCACTGGGGGAAGGAGAATCAGAGGGGATGTCAACTGACGTGGGGTGGAAGTGGGGAGCTCGGGTTAGATGAGCAGTTGTGAAGGCCTGAATTGAACTGCTGAACCGCTGAGTGCATGACCTGGGCTCTGACTCTGACCTGACGTAGAAGATGCTGCGACCTGGGCTCTGAGGCTTGTGCTGTTAGTGCAACCTACCGGACTTTGTCCCTGCTGTGGCCTTGTTTTGTCTTGTTATTTTATGTGTTGGATGCATAGAAGAATTCAAAGAGTAAAAAATGTGGAATTTTCATTGATTCCCTCCAAGTGATACCCGACATTAGTAATTTTAGAATATATTCTTACAGAATTTTTTCCTCTTCATATACCACTATATATTTATTATTGTGGAAACAAAAAGAGGACTCCTATATGAATTATTTTCATACAAATGACTTTATAAATTACTTCACCACTTGCTTTTTTTGGTATAGGTATATTTTAGCATTGTATGGGTGCTGTAGTATTCCCTTGTACTGGATATGCCATGATGTATTTATTTCACCATTCTCTTCTTGCTGGACAATTTAATTGTTTCCAGTTTTTTTTTTTTTTTTTTTGCAGCGGGATTTAATGTTCTTGTTCATGTTACATTGTACAACTGGGCAAACGTTTCTTTAAGATAAAGTTCATGATGCATAATTATTGGATGAAAAGGTATACATTTTACAAATTTTAGTAGATGTTGTTAGGTTGTCAAAGATTTTGATTTTTTTTTTTTAAATCAGGGTTGAATGGAGGCCTAGCGATTAGAGAAATCTGCCCAAGTGGGTAAAGAAATGAAAGTACAGCTAAAGAAATGAAAGATGAGAGGTAAACGGAAGTGTCAAAGCAGAATGGAAATGTGGGCTCGCCTCTCCCACTCCTGACTCCAGGTGCTGTGATCTTTCTGGGGGAGAGAAAAATAGGCCTGGGGGTGGGGGGGTTCTGTCATCTCTGCTTCCTCTCTCCTTTTTTTTTTCCTAAGCCATACCTGATGCATATGGAAGTTCGAAGGCCAGAGATGGAAGCTATGCCACCACAGCCTTGACCTGAGCCACAACAGTGACAATGCTGGATCCTTAACCCCTAAGCCACCAGGGAACTCCGTCTGTTCCCTCTCTCCTTGGCTGGGGCTCTTTTCCATAGGCCTGGGAAAACCCTTGGGTAGGCCGTCTGGGGTTAATCAGATGTTTGCTCTGGGTCTTTGGAAGACTGGCATCAAACTCTTGCATTCAAGAAGCCTACACTTTTTAGCGGGGCAGAGATGTTAGCATCACTGAATTTCTATGTGGCTCAGTGCCAGGCGGGCCTGCAAACCAGGAGTTGCTGTGGAGCCTTGGAGGAGGCTGGTTTTCACCGAAGGCAGGTTCAGATGGGCTGGGCATTGGGGCAGGCATTGAAGACAGTGAGCTTTTGTGAAGTGACATGGGGCTGTGCTTTGGGGTGGAGACCCTCACTCTGGGTTGACGTGGTTCTGTTTCTGAAGCCAGAGGGCAGGACTGTGTGCAGGCTGTGGGGGGCGGACAGGAAGCTTGGGCATTATTCGGTGTGATAGCTGCGTGGATCAGCCCCTCCCTCCACCTCTTCTACTCACGTGTGGGTTCCAGGCCGAATCTCTTGCTTGATGGGAAGGTGTATGGAATGGTTAGGAGATTCACCTCTTAGCTGTGACACTTGGGACAGGTAACTCAGCTTCACTGTGCCGTAGCTTACTCATCTCTGAAAAGAAGGTAGAAAAGGAAGGTAATAATGATCCCTACCTCGTGCATTTGTGTGAAGGTTGAGTTAATATAGTGCTGGGAACAGTGTCTGTTGCCTACAGAGCATCATCATTGGCCGTTTTGTGATAGAGGCTCAAACTCCTTCATCTTCTTCAAATCCTGCCTCAGTACTTGGTGGGAGTGATCTTTCTAAAACACAGATGTGATGGCTGACTTCCTCTCGCAGTGGCTTCTCACTTGCCGGACACAGCCTGGCAGCGTTTTTGTCTTTGACTTTATCTCTCATCTCTTTCCAGCTTGAACCTGGTGGTTCAGCTGCAGTTGGCTGCCCTTGGTTGCCAAGCGTTTCATGCCCCGGGAGTCTTTGGTTTTGTACCTGGTCTCCCGTGAGTTACTCTTCCTCTGCTTCTTTGTCTGCTTCCCTGCTCTTCGTCCCGGGGGACACAGCTCAGGGTATCCCGTTCCTCTGAGAAGCCTTCCCTTCCCTCCTCTCTGGTTTCTGGGGCCACCTGTGTCATTGCTCTTACCTCTCTGTAATTATCTCTGTCCTCCATCAGAGCCAGGTCCTTAAAGCTACACACCTTTTCTTCTTTGCATTCCTGCTGCCTCACAGGATAATTAGCACAGAGGAGACACGGAAGGCATATTTGAGCAGCCTTCTTGGGGACATTTTCAGCCCTTTGGGGGAGTCATTTAGAAATGGGTTGGGCCCAGACCTATAAGTAGAGCTTACAGATTACTCCAAGAAGAGCCGGGCTTTCTGCAGCCCGTGGCTGCATGAGTGACCTCATGGTGGAGGCACTGGTGGTGTTAGTTGGTCAGCTCTGGGCTCCTGTCCTTGTTCTGACAGTCAAGGTCCCAGCATTGACCTTGGGCAGTTTACATAATCTCCTGAGCCTCAGTTTCCTTATCGGAGTCACGAAGGGGTGATGTCAGTGATGTTCAAGGCCTCCTTGAGTTCTGACCTCCTTGGATGCTAATTTCATGAGACGGTACATGTCTCGATGCCACAGCACAAACCTTAGGGGAGTGGTCCCCACTTGTGCACGTGCTCCATGGGGTTGCCTAGGGAGGTTTAGGAGAACCACAAGTCTAGGCTTAATCATTATAATCAAGGATTCGATAATAAGGAGAAACTGTTCCAAACGCTTACCCTCCCGTGGTCAGTTGATTCCCAGAACCAATTAAGGGAAAAAAGATCAGCAGATTTTCTTTGGTTAAAACACACACACCCACACACACCACACCACACCAACTACCTTTGAACACAGACTGTGCCCCCCCCCCCCCCCCCTGCCGCTCGCCGTGTCACTTGCATTTTCCCAGCTTTTGGAAGTGAGAAGGTGAAATAGGCAACTTGCTGGGACTTCTTGTCTCCTTTTTAAGTGAACTCGAGCAGTTCAGAGGCGGTCATTTCAAACCTCTGGGTTGGTTTGAGTGCCAGAAAGACTATATTTTGGGAAACTCGGTTTGGCAACTGATAATGGAGAGTATCTGTGGATTAACATCGGACTGAGGTGGCTTTTTCGAGAAATCTATTAGGATCCAAAGTGACAGCCTTCTACGCTTCTGCTGAAGAGCTGGCTTCCTGACCAGACCTTGGTGTCAGGCTTCCCAGGCAGCGTGATTCAGGAATCAGGATGGGGGTAGGTCTCTCCTGGGTCCTGCCAGATGTCCGCCCCTTCCCCTCCACACTGCATGTATTCATTGAGTGCTGCTTTGCTGAGGCCTTGTTCCATCCTGTAAGGTGAATTTCTTGCCTTGTCCTTATGAAGCCTCCAGTCTAGGTCAGGGAGACCACCAGTAAATGGATAAGCAAAAAGAATTTCAGATAGTCGTAAGAGCTATAAAGCAAACCAAGCAGGGAAATGTGGCAGAGCGTGATCGAGCAGCGAGCGGTTTCACCAAGGAGCTGCCTCTGCCCCGAGGCGGTGAGGCGGCTCTGTGACCATGGTCCTTACACAGGCCTGGGGGTGAGTTTGGTGACTTTATGGGCAAAAGGAGCCCGTACGCTGGTGTGACAGGGTGGGGAGGAGGAAATCAAGGTGAAGATGTTGGTGGGGCTAATGTCAGAGGGGCTCAGAGACCCCAGTGAGGAGTTTGGATTTTTTTTTTTTCCATCAGTTGAATGTATGGCAGACCATAAGCCCATAGATACCTGATTTGTGCTTTAGAAAGTTCACTCGACTCGGCATTTAGAGCTTAGTCTCAGAGGAGGAAGGGTTCACAGAAGCAGAGAGACCTGGAGAGCTGAGCCGAGCTGAGCTGATGGGGACCTTGGACTAGAGCTGTGGCAGTGAATAATGAGACGTATTTTGGAACTTGATCCGGCAAGACCTGCTGATGTATTGGATGTAGGTTTTTGGTTTTATCAACTGGGGGGTGGGGGGTGGGGTGCTGGCTGAGCCTTTACCAGGTTTGTGAGGACTAGGAAAGAGAGTTTAGCAGCGCAGGACCTGGTAAGTCCTTGAGTTGGGCAGAGTCAAGTGTTGATGAGACTCAGAACTTAGGAGAGGAGACCTGGGTACCGATAATTATAACGAAGACAGCAGGCCTTTATTGAGCAGCGTGACCCGAACTGTGCTTTGCCCGAACACTTCCCACAATGAACTCATTTAATCCTCACAACAGACATAACTTCATTTTACGTAAAGAGCTTTACTATACTCTTGAGGACCCCAGGACACAGAGAGGGAATTAACTGGCTGAAATCACACAGCTAGTGAGCAGCAGAGCTTGAGGTCAGACTTAGGCAGGCTAGTTCCAGAGCCAGTATCCCTAAGGTCCTTCCTCAAGGTCAGACACGCAGAGGCCGTGTTGTCTGTACCAGAAGCCACCTGATGGGCCAGGAGTTGTGTCCGCTCTGAGGAAGGGAAGAGAGAGACACCTGTGAGCCGCTGGGTTATTTTTGCATTGTTAAGAAAAAGAGCACTGAGCTGAAATATCATTTTAAGAATTAGGTCACCAAATATTAATGTGCTTATTCATGCATAATCTTTCAAAGAAGATTAGTGGCACCCATTCTTTGGGGATGGATTGTTTTTTACCTTCAGGAGAGAAAATGAACCCTGGGTTTATCAGAGGAATGCCTCCATTGTGATTCTGCTCCCAGGTATTCAGCTATTATGCTATTTATCTCTGTTTATTTTATTTTATTTTAATTTATCTCTGTTCTCTAACTGTGAGATCAAGTGATTAGCTTGTGAGACTGTGACCAGTCTTGACTGTAAAGGTCAGAATTGTGGGGAGTTCCTGTCATGGCTCAGTGGTAATGAACCTGACTAGGATCCATGAGGACTCGGGTTTGATCCCTGGCCTCGCTTAGTGAGTTAAGGACCCGGTGTTGTGGTGAGCTGCGGTGTAGGTCTCAGACACGGCTTGGATCCCATGTTGCTGTGGCTGTGGTATAGGCCGGCAGCTGCAGCTCCAGTTCAGCCCCTAACCTGGGAACCTCCATATGCCGTGGGTGTGGCCCTAAAAAAAAAAAAAAAGTCAGAATTGTAAAGAAGTTCTAATAAACTTTTTGGAAGTATTCCTATTCCAGAACTGCTTCACGTGGATGCTAATAAGATTAGATTAATCGAAACTATGCATTTTGTAATAGACTTAGCTTCCCTAGGAGCATATCAGTTATTCATCTACCTTGATTTTTGATGACGTCATTCTGAAGTGGCGGGGGTGGAGGGGGAGCCATCCCATGATCTCTTGTAACTGTAGTGATCCCCTAAAGTCCCACAGAGGCCAGGAGAAAGCAAGTCCCACCCCTGCCCTTCCACCTCAGCCATGCCCACCCCGCCTTAGAACTTTTGTTCCAAAAGAAAAGCTGTGTCAAGATGTCTTTGTAAGGTAAGTAGAGCAGAGGGTAATCGCTTGTGAGGTGTCATGTGTGTAATCTTTAAAACAGCTGTATTTCCTAAAATGTTTGACTTCGAAGTTCAGGTTCAGGTCCAAAGTGAAGCTGGCGCAAGAGAAGGGTCCGGTAACTTCTGTGGTTTCCTCTCAGAGAGGGTCTCAGCCCTGTAGACACAGCGCATTTGAAATACTCTTGACCACAAGAAATAGCATCTCAACCTAAAAGGCCTGCAAAAGACAGAGGCGCTTAGGGAGCTCCTGTGTCAGAAGGCCTGAAGGAAGGTGCTTTAGGTTCGATTTAGCAGGCGGGTCAGTGCTGGGCACTGGGGGGACTGAGTGACACACCTCCTTGTAAGGGGACAGCCTGGGGAGGGGCATACGCAGAGTCACAGGTCAGCCCTGGGCTCTTTTGATGGCCTCTAGCGGGAGGCAGGGAGGCAAACAAGGTGAGGGGTAGGACTAAGGGGGTGGGGATGGCTGTGGCTGCCGTGTGCCTGCGAGGAGGAAGGACAGAGAGACAGGACAGGCTGGCCCTTGCACACACCCTGCTTTTGTGGTATCTCTCTAGTTTAACCCTCTGTCTTCTGCCAGAAAAACAGGGACCATCTGTTTGGGAAATATCTCCATCAGGAATGATTTCTGGGAGTTCCTGTTGTGGCTCAGCAGGTTAAGAACCTGATTAGTATCCGTGAGGACTTGGGTTGGATCTCTGGCCTCGATTAGTGGGTTAAGGATCCGGCATTGCCATAAGCTGTGGCGTAGGTCGCAGATGCAGCTTGCATCCAGTGTGGCTGTAGCTGTGGCCATACACTGGCAGCTACACCTCTGATTCAACCCCTCACCTGCTGCAGATGTGGCTGTAAAAAGAAAAAAAGAAAAAAAAAAAAGAACGATTTCTGTTGCAAGGTGTTCTTAAAGATAGGAAAGCTGTACATGTAGATGTTTTCCCTAGGTTTCATTTTCACTGTATGTGGGAGAAAATTTGTGAGCGAAGAAAAACGTACGTAGGATATTGTTAAGCTTAAATTACCAAATAAACTTGTTTTCTGAACTGGGTGGGACATTCTAACATGCTAAGTACTTTCTAGTACTTTCTGATCTTAGTCTTTAACCGTTAAATTTCCGGGACTGGGTGGTCTCCCATCTTCCAGACCTCCGTGCTTCTGTCATTGCCCTGCGCTCTGCTTAAAAGCCTCTTCTCCAGGGCAAGTGCCACCTCCTCCGAGAAGCCCTCCCAGCTCTGCAGCCACACCCATGTCCCTGTGCCCGCTGCAGCCCCTCACGGCCCACCTCTCTGGTGCTGTTCATCAGGGTTAGACTTAGCTGTGCATCTGTTTGTTTCCCTCGGTTTGTCCTCAGGGCCTTATTTTATGCATTTCTGTCCCAGGTACTGGGGAACTCAGTACCTTCTTCCCATCAAATGTTAAAAAAAAAAAAGTCTGTTGCATTGAAAAGAAACATTTTCAGCTATATGGAGTAGCTGAAATACATGAATCCTCAGACATTTCCCTTTGGTGCCCTGGTGTGATGAATTTCTCTGAGGGGCCGAGCAGGCCACAGTCCAGCCTCAGTCAAGTTCATCCTAAGCCTGGCATCTCTGGAGGGACCTGCCGCCACCCAGCGGGGTGCGTGGTGGGGGTTTGCTGTCCACCTGGGCGGAGGCTGGAGCTGAGTCAGTGCATCCCTCTGGCACAGAGAGATCAGAGCATCGGTCCTGCCCAGGCCTGCCTCTTCGGAGAGGTGTGAAGGAGGAGTCAGATGGCCAGACGGCCAGGAGTGTCTGCCCACATGCTGGACACTACCCTTGCCTTGGAAGAGCAGAGGGAAACCTCAGTGACAGTTTTGAAATCACCCATGGTAACTCTTTACTGCCTGTGCTATTTCAGATATACAGCGAGGCACTTTGCCTGCTTCTCAGGACAGCCTCATGTGGGAGGGTTGGCTTTTTTTTTCTTTTTTGACTGTTGGGCCAGGGATCAGATTGGAGCCACAGTTCTGACCCACGCTGTAGCTGTGGTAACGCCGGATCCTTTAACCCACTGTGCTAGCCGAGCATCTAACCTGCGTTCTGGAACTGCAGAGATGCCACCAATCCCATTGTGCCACAGCTGGAACTTCTGTGGAAGGGTTTTTAAAAGTCCTGTTTCAACATTTTTTTTTTTTTTTTTTTTTTTTGCTTTTGGCCACACCCATGGCATACAGACGTTCCTGGGCTAGGGATTAAACCATGCCACAGCAGTGACCCAAGCCATAGCAGTGACAATGCGAAATCCTTAACCCACTGAGCCACCAGAGAACTCCTAAAAGTCCTGTTTTACAGATGAGGATACTGAGGCTGAGCTCTTGCCTGAGGACCCTCACAAGGGAAACGACCTGGCTGGGACATCCAGGTCTATGACTTTTTCATGCGATGTGCTGATTTCACAGAGCCGGGCCTTGGGGATCAACATGTAGCTTAAATGCGCTGAAAGCCCACTGCCACATTAAGCGCCAGGCGTGTGGAAGTGAGTGAGGGCCTCTGACAGCAGATCATGATGCAGCCTCAGAGCTGGTAGCATCCCGGAGGTGGCGGGCAGGGGGCACAACACAGCCACGTGTTTCAGGAGAGGGGTCAGGGACAGGCCGGAACCCTGATGTGGGTGGCCGTGAAGCCAGGTTCAGGAGGTGGCTCTTTACTGTGTTGACCTGTTGTCAGTGGAGTTTCGTAAGCCCGGGAGGGTCGTGTTAGGCTTGCGTGTGGAGAGCTCAGCCTGGTGGCAGCTTGTGCCTGGATCTCAGGGGAGTAGGACTGGGGACAGGGGGATGTTTCAGAAGTAGACAGAGGCAGGGTTTGGTGATTGAGTGACTTGGAGAGTCTGGGGCTGCAGAGGACAAGGATAACCACTGAGTTTTCAGTTTGAGTGATGGGGTACCACCTTCAGCTTGTGAGGAGGGAGGGGAAGGATGCGTGTGATTAAGAAAAGCCTGGTGGCTTCCGTTTCCTCAGTGAAGGGCGGGAAGAGCTTCTGGAAGGTGAGGGAGGGGTGGTGGGACAGGTGGAGTGAGGGCGGGTGGGAGAGGGGGAGCTCAGGGCATTCACGGGGTGGGTGTGAGTTCCTGGGGGTGCCACCTTCATGGGTTGTGTTTTCTCCAGAGTGCCCAGCTCTCCAGGCTCAGGCTAGGGAAAGGTGGGCCGTGGGTGCCCGGTCCAGCTACAGAGGGGTCTGGCAACATTAGGAGGGGGTGAGGCCCCGAGGTGTCTGACACACAAGCATGGGGGATGCTGCCAAGAGAAGAGGGGGGCAAGGGGAGAGAGTCCGGGAGCAGTGGTGCGAGGAGGCCCTGGGAGAGGTCGTGGCGGGTCTGGAATCTCGGAGCGGAGGTGAGAGAAAGGAAGCAGCTCCGAGCGGGGTCAGTGTTCCTGGGTGTGACCCAGGAGAGGATGGTGACGCATGGGGTGTGGAGGTCATTGGCCTCAAGGAAGCCAGAGCTGCGAGGCTGTGCCGGGGTGGGCCACGCAGGACCAGGAGGTCCCGCTGGAGATGAGCCTGTGGGCAGGAAGAGTGCCCCATCTGGAAATGACAGCCACCACCCTCCCACCCGACCCCTGTCCCTAGGTGGGGACAGCAGCCTCCTGCTACTGCCCCACTCAGTGCTTTTTTTTTTTTTCTTTTCCTGGAAAACAAGACTTTTTTGTTTGTCTTTTTAGGGCCGCACCCGTGGCATATTGAAGTTGCCAGGCTAGGGGGCCGATCGGAACTGTAGCTGCTGCCGGCCTTCGTCACAGCCACAGCAACTTGGGATCTGAGCTGTGTCTGTGATCTTCACCATAGCTCACAGCAATGCCGGATCCTTAACCCACTGAGCGAGGCCAGGGATTGAACTTGTGTCCTCATGGATACTAGTCGGGTTTGTTTCCAACGGGCCACAATGGGAACTCCCAAGTCACCTGATTTTTAAGTGTCGACCTCTTATTCAGCAGTTTAGAGGACACAGTGTGTCCCGGAGTGTGGGTTGGATTTGGCTGTGTGGGCTCCTGGTGGTCCCTTCTGCTCTCCAGACCCTTGATATTCACAGGACTGCGGCACCAGGAGTGATTGTGACCTGGTCCCCTTGCTGGCCATCTCCTTCAGTTTGGAGGATGGAGGTTTTATAGATAAAGACTTAACTAGCTAATTAGTTTTTCAGTGGGAGCTAATCGGGGTGATAGTAATCTGAAGCCTTTGGCTCCAGTGCACTGCAGATCTTGATAAAAATGTGCTCGCTCCTTCGAAAACCTGGCAGCCCCACTCCTGTCTGCTCTGGCCTGTCTCTCTTTGGCGGTCCTGTTTCTTTTTTCTTTTCCTAGTTTGTTTCTTGACTTGTACTTGCTCTTTTACTTCTTTCCAGCATTTTTTTGCTTCTTTCCAGCATTTTCTTTCCGTACCCTTTTCCCTCATCTCTTCTTTGTGTGTTTAATTTCTCTCTTCCCAATTCATTCTCTCACAAAGGTCAAGTTCATTGGATGAGGCAATGTGTAGATCAATTTTTTTGGCATGGATCCAGCACACTTTTATGTTTTCTCGTTAAATTTTTTTTTTTTTTTTTTTTTTTTTTTTTGCTTTTTAGGATCTCACCTGTGGCCTATGGAAGTATCCAGCCTAGGGGTTGAATTGGAGCTGTAGCTTCTGGCCTACACCACCGTCACAGCAACAGCAATGCAGATCCGAGCCACCTCTACGACCTACACCACAGCTCATGGCAACGCCAGATCCTTAACCCCCTGAGTGAGGCCAAGGATCAACTCCAAATCCTCATGGATGCTAGTCAGATTCATTTCTGCTGAGCCACAACAGGAACTCCCTAAATAAATTTTTTTTTATTATAGCTGGTTTACAATGTTTTGTCAATTTCTCCTGTACAGCAAAGTGACCCAGTCATATCTCTGTCTATATTTATCTCTATGCACACACATTCTTTCCCTCATATTGTCTTCTGTCTTGTTCTATCACATGTGACTTTTTTATTTTCTTAGTCTTTAAACTTTGTGAATCAACTGTGTGCGTCATGATCCGAGGCGGTGGAACTTCGGCCCTTGTTCAACCAAAGACGTGGTTTGCCCTTCAAATTAAGCACCCAGTAGGTTTTCGTCAAATTTCCAAACACCGTTGAGCCTCAGGCCACCCACACGTAGCTTTGACCATCCCTGGTGTCAAATCTTGTCTATTCAAAGGGACATTTGATGTCTGGACAGCCTAGGAACTAAGTCTAGAGAATGAGGTTATGGATCCGTCTGGGAAATACCGTAGTTCCCCTGAAGCACTGACTCCGTTCCCTGTGCTGCTGTTGGGGGGGTGTGCGGGTGGCAGGGAAGGGGACCTTCCTACTGGAAGGTGCACAGATGTTGGAGCAACGGTGCCTGCCTGGAGTCTGTGCTTCTTTCCTGCTCTGTTTTCAGCCTGACTTTAAAGACTGAGCTCAGACACACTGTCTTTGTTCAATGACTAAACCTAAATTTTCCCATTGCCAGAGACATTGTAGCTTTGGAAATAAAGGTACAATTTCTTCTGGCTTTGAAATCCTGCAGAGGACGCTGAGACCTGCCTTACTGTTTTAGGGGCCCTTTGGGCTCTGGAAGCTCTAGGCTTGGAGCCACCGGGGAATGGGTTCCCTGGGCGACGACTCTAAAGGATGATGGACACATGGCCAAAGGCCAGCAGGACCGACGACCGGCAGGCTCATGGCTACACCTCTTATGTATGTTGAAGAACTACTGGCAGGCACCACAGTGGTTTAGATGTGATTCTTTATCAGAAGCACCGTGGAGTTCTTTGAAAATCTGTGGATTCTGGAGCTGCATTTCCAGTGATTCTGATTCATGCATGATTGGGGCCAGGGGCAGTGGGTGCCCTGGGTGAGTGGTCGGGGGTCCCTTGGCCACACCGTGAGAACCACTGGTAGGGTAGGCTTTGGGGTTGAACAGACTGGGATCCCGTCCTTCCCACTTTGTACAGGTTACGTGATCTCACGAAGTTATTTCAGTGTCTCTGACTGGTGGTTCTTTAAGTGGGGTTGGTGACACCATCCAGGGAGGGCGTTGTGAGGGGTGCAGCCCGTACACACCAGGCACCTGGCTCTGCCTGGCACATGTTAGGCTGTTAATCACCTAGGGTTGGAAGTAAAGGGTCCCCCTCCAGACCCTGCATTTCTGCCATCCTTGTCAGAGGGAGGATATTGCTAATCGCTGAGAATGAGGATCACGCTGGGTGTCTTCTCTGTCCTGGAGTCCATTCCTCTGTGGGGCTTCTGGGTGATGGGGCCCCTTTATTCCCTTTGACTCTGGTGTTTGCCACTCAGCCTCCAGGTCTGCCGTGGGCCCACTGAATGGCTTGAGATGTGCCCTTCTCTTGTTCTCCTGCAAGGCGCCTACCTCCCACATGCTTGCACATGTACACACTTGTGTACACACACCTGCACACATGCACACACATGCCTGTAAATGTGTATATGCCTGTGCACAGCTACACATGTGCACACATATACCCGGGTGCACACACATGGGCACAGTACACACATGGACACACATACACCCATACACACGTGCACACACCTACACCTGTGCACACACGTGGACACACAGTGCACACATCTATACACACGTGGACACACACAGGTACCCACATGCACACACGCACAGCTGATCTGGTCCCGAGGAGCTGTATCTGACACTTGGCTCAGGCCCAGTCCTCTCCTCTCAGGTCACTGAAACGTGGTGACAGTCCTCTAAAGGCCTGGCCTGCCAAGGCCTGGGGACTCTCCAGCCTGGAAGAGCTGGCCTCTGCCTGCTGGGCCTGCAAGGAAATCAAGGCGCCTGTTTTCAGGGGCAAACTTGGGTTATGCTCCCTGTCCCCGTGTCCACAGGCATGTGAAGGCAGGGTTCACAGCCCGGCCAACTGTCTCTGCGAAACTCCGTCCTCTCCAAGATCTTGATCTTCCCGGAAGACCGGCAGGCCAGCTTTGGCAAAGCGTTTTCCTTTCATTTGTTTTTAATGCTCGCCCTGAAAAATAAAGCCTTGGTTTTGGCCCAGGGCGCTGTCAAAACAAAACCCTTCCTGTCTCCAGGACATAAGCAGGTTCCACAAGTACCCAAGCGCGATGCCTCTTTGAGTTCCCATCCACCGCCCCCCCCAGTGACTTTCCACGTGGAAGGACTGTGCATCCTTTGCTTGCTAATCATTTAAAATTCTAATTGAAAGTTGCTTTCATCATGTGAGCCCTTTTTGGCAAATGCACGAAGGTGTGTCTAATGTAATTCCAGTTTTTGAAGCAGTTTTTAAGTAAAAGAGGCTTTAATCTTCAATGCCTTTGACACTGGGCTCTTGATGAGATATTTTGAGCATATAAATTATGGTAAGTGTGGTACCAAAGGGTACATTTTTTTTCTTCTTGTTTGGTGTGTTTACTTGTTCTTGGCCTGGTAATTGTGTTCAGGATAATTTAGGCTTGGGCTACAAAATAGCTGTTGGGTCTGTGTTCTCTTCTTGTTACATAGTGATAAATCTGCGTTCATTACCTGACAGATGTACAGGTGTATTTTAGGAATCAAACCCCTTGATCGCCCTCCTTTTGAATCTTAAGTGAAAGAAATGCGTGGGGATAGAGACATCACTGAGATGGGAATTCTAAGTGCCTGGTGACTATGAAAATCAGTAAAAGGCCTTTTCGTGTTCATTTCGAGTTACCAAAATCAAAATAGAACTAAATTTGTAGCCCCTGCTTTTGAACATAGCTTTATTTCCGTCAAATATTTAAATAGTATGTTAAAGCTCCTTATGCAGGATGTTAATTTTCCAGGATTCTTTGTAAACTGACTATTTCTTTGAAAGTCAGCTCAGGGGGTCCGAAGGGAACGGTAACAACCTTTCTTTCCTGTTCTTTCTGATTCATAGTCTTGTGAATGCTTTGCTGGGTGCAGAACGATCTCAAACAGTGAGAGAGCCCCCTCAAAACTCAGCTCTCTTCCCCTTTATAAACATTTCATCACTTCCCTTCAGAGGAGAAAGCCACTCTTTTATTACTTTGGGTTTTTCCAGAGATAGTCTATACATATACAAACGCCAGTGCCAATTATCTTTGAAGCAACCTGCCTTTGGGGTGTGGGGGCAGTGGTGGACCTGTGAGCGACAGGGCCCTTCTGAAAGCTGCTCCAGCACTCTGTGAAAACTGAAAGTCTAGCAATTCTGCCTTAAAAATAGAAACCTGGAGTTCCCGTCGTGGCGCAGTAGTTAACGAATCCGACTAGGAACCATGAGGTTGCGAGTTCGATCCCTGGCCTCGCTCAATGGGTCAAGGATCTGGCGTTGCCGTGAGCTGTGGTGTAGGTCGAAGATGTGGCTCGGATCCTGAGTTGCAGTGGCTGTGGTATAGGCCAGCGGCTACAGCTCTGATTGGACCCCTAGCCGGGGAACTTCCATATGCTGTGGGTGTGGCCCTAGAAAAGACAAAAATAACAAATAAAAAATAAAATAAAATAAAACTTTCTTAAAAAAAAATAAAAATAGAAACCCCAGTGTGTCAAGATATAGATTGAAGAATTTTTATTAATGCATTTTGGTGGTGGCAAAACAAGGTGGGGGGGGAGGTAAGGAAAAGGAAGAGAAAAAAAAAAGGGGAAGGAAATAAAGTGAATGAAGGCCTGTCAAGGAAGTGGTTGAATGAATTGTGATGCACACACACACATACCACGGTTGTGGTGCCGCCCTTACAAAGGTGAGCTAGTGCTTTATTGCTTAGAGGTCACGGAGGAGCTTTCCTAATGTGTTTTTATCTAAGGAAAGAAAGACGCAGAGAAGATTGTGTAGAATCTCCTTTTTACAAAATAATGAGAAACGCTGCGTGTGGCTGTGTGTGTGTGTGATGTTACGGGTGTGGAGAAAGATGGAGGATGGGGGAGTTAAGTCAAAATTACTTTTAAGTTTCTTTTTCTTTGTTTAAAAAAAATAAGCACCGGAGTTCTGGTTGTGACTCAGCAGTAACGAACCCAACGAGTGTCCATGAGGTTGCGGGTTCGATCCCTGGCCTCGCTCAGTGGGTTAAGGATCTGGCATTGCCGGGAGCTGTGGTGTAGGTCGCAGACGCAGCTCAGATTCTGAGGTGCTATGGCTGTGGTGTAGGCCCGCATCTGCAGCTCTGATTCAACCCCTAGCCTGGGAACCTCCATATGCCACACGTGCGGCCCTAAAAAGACTAAATAAATAAATAAAAATTTTAAAAGTAAAAAATATGCCCTGAATCTTTCCTGGAATAGGGCTCATGGTCAGTGATTTGCCAAATGTCTTTCCTTTCCCTTCGACGAAATGGCATTGGAGCCTCAGATCCTCTCTCCATCTCTTTTCATGAGTTTTATCTTCTGGGATCTGAGTCGCCCTGGGCAGAGTACCAGGAGCACATCTTGGGTTTGAAATCGGCAGGGAGGCGCTGCCCTGCTGGGAGCTGCAGGACCAGACGGTGGGTGTGGTGGGGGCTGCCCTGGGGGTGGGGGCAGCTAGTGGATGGACCCCTGCGGGGCTATGCCCAGAGCCTACATGAAAGCAGGGAAGCCTGCATGGGGGCCAGGGAAGAGCCAGAGGCAATTAAGGGCCTGAGGCGGGGTCACTGGAAGGTCTTGCCAGGAAGGTGAGTTAAGTGGCAGAGTGATGCCATAATGTAGGTGACAACTGGAAAGGCATCGTGGAGAAACGGCGTGCAGGGGTCTTCAGTGGGTGTGCGTCACACCACATCCCAGGGCTGCCCTTCGTCTCTATCGTGTTATCCTTTCTTGGGTTCATGCTTGGGAAGCGTGGGAGGTGCATGTCATTCAGGGGAGCTTTGAAAAGTCCTCGAAGAAGGCATCATGTCCCCACCCGCTCTTCATAGAGGTGCCTACGCTTGCCGCGTGAAGAGGCAGCAATCTAGCCCTCGGGAGAAGTCTAAATTCCTATTGTTGGAACCCTATATTATTTCCTCTTGGTTTGAGAAGGTGCCTTAGCTGCTCAGACATCTGTCAAGGAGTCTAAACCTCTACTCTGGACCAAAGAAATGTCAATTCGGATGGAAGGGGTGAGGCCACTGGGGGCTCTGCCTGTGTGGGAGGGGCTGTGCGTCTTGAATCCACTCTCCCCCTTCTATGAATCCTGCCTTCAGTTAAAAATGTCTAGTTCACCTATTTTGCTTTGTCATGTTCTTTTAGGGATCTTACCAGAGATCTTTTTAAAACTCGGTACCCCTGGAGTTCCTGTTGTGGCTCAGTGGGTTAAGAATCTGGCTAGTATCTATGAGATGTGGGTTCAATCCCTGTTCTCACTTGGGGGGTTAAGGATCTGGTGTTGCTATGAGCTGTGGTGTAGGTCACAGGTGAGGCTCGGATCCTGCGTTGCTATGGCTGTGGCATAGGTTGGCAGCTGTAGCTCCAGTTCAACCCCTAGCCTGGGAACTTCCATATGCCGCAGGTGCATCCCTAAAAAAGAGAAAAACCAATCCAAACCAAACCAAACTCGGTGCCCCAAATGAGATTCAAAAGCCAAGGCAGAGAAGGGCTGCTTTCTTCCTCTCATGAATGCAGTCTGAGGGTATAAAATGCATTCATCACTATCAGATTCATATTGTGTTTATGGTTTGGTTAATATGTATAGTTTTGGGTCTATCACACTTGGTTAAATCCATTCCCAAATCTTGCTCATGCATGTTACTGCATTTGGGCCAAGTCTCCATTATTCTGGACAAAATTTTAGGTTTTTTTTTTTTTTTGGATCTAAATGCAAAACTTCGCATTTCTTTGGGCTAAACTTAATCTCATTAGATCAGCACATGAGCTCGACCATCTTTTCAAGAGATCTTTTCCCACCTGATTTTCTTCCAATTCACTGGCTAGTTTCAGGGGCCCTTAAAAATGAAAAGTGTGTCATCAAATGGAAAGAAGGTGGGAGCTGGGGACTGAACTTAGGCTTCTCTTTGGCTGTTTGCTGGTTTGTTTGAGCTTCAGCAAATTCCTCAGCTTCAGCGAACTTCCATCTCCGTATACTCTGCCCTTGGTATGACACGGAAGCCTTGCTCTCTCACAGGCCTGCTGTAAGTCAGGATGCAGCACGTCTGGGCCTGGCAGGCATCTAGGAGGGAGCTTTGCATAGAGCTGCCTCTTCGCTGATGGGCGTCAGTGTCCACAACTCCTGCGTTACCACACCGCACAGTGTCACGCCTGCCTGCTACCCATTCTTCCAGCAGGCGGGTGACGAGCCCACAGGCCAGCCTTCTTCAAGTTGACTTCGTCCTACCAGTTTCCAGTTCATTTTATCTTCAGCCTGTCCCTCCATTCGCCCAGGGCACCCTAAGTGGTGTTCCCACACACCTTGGTGAACTTCAGATACTTTCTTTAGGGACATAGGAAATTGTTCAGGGTGTAATGTTACAGGAAAAAGGCAAGACAAGGGAGTGTACCTGTAGTAAAACCACCATTTAATAAAACAAAAAAATTAAAAGTGGAGTAGATATGACCAGAGAGAGAGGAACAAGGCCACACACTAAGCATTAGCACGGTGGTTGTGGGCGCCGTCAGCTGTTCTGAATCTTCTCACGATGGCAGCCACACAGGATTTTTTTCTTTCTTTTTTCTTTTTTTTTAAGGGCTGCACCCTCAGCACATGGAAGTCCCTAGGCCGGGGATTGAATCCGAGCTGCAGCTGTGACAGCGCTGGATCCTTTAACCCACTGTGCCGGGCCGGGGATCGAACCTGCGCCTCTGTAGTGACCCTAGCTGCTGCAGTTGGGTTCTTAACCCACTGCAGGAACTCCCAGAGGACCTCCTTAAGGACCTGTTGGCTTCTTTGCTCTTTCTCCAGATTCCAGAGCTTGTTTTTTCTCTCTAGTTCGGAGAGCACTTAAGAATCTGTCACCTTCGAGCTTTCTTGAACAACTTAAAGCAAGAATTATTTCTTTTTCCTTTGCGTTGTGCCTGCTGTGATATGCAGAGTTGAGCCCTCACTGCAGAAGATCATTCATGTCACCGCTATGCACCATTTGAATTTCACGCTGTGGGTCCCCATGTGTCTGCCTCAGGCCCTGAGCACCTGGCCTAGCTGGCCTCTGCTTGTCCCCTGTGGAGGGAGCCAGGTATGACTGTCTTGGACCCTGGTGCAGGTACTTTGCCTTCCTGGGCTCCTTCCTCCATGAAAGTTACCAGCTATATTTTATGACTGAGATGACACATAAAACCCAGGCTGGATTCATTATTACTATATATATTTTTTCTCTTGATCTTAAAGGAAAACGTTTTTGAGGCCCTCAGTTTCTGAGGCCTCCTAGGTCCGAAGGCACAAAGACTCTGCTGTGCGCATCCCCGAGAGCCCCCTGCATCCTGAAGACCACGTGCTTTCTGGTGGCCAGGCTTCTCTATTTTGTATCCTCGTCGTCGGCTCTGAGGGTATTGGATGTTCTTTTTATTTTATTTTATTTTATTTTATTTATTTATTTATTTATTTATTTATCTATCTTTTTAGCTATTTCTTGGGCCGCTCCCGTGGCATATGGAGGTTCCCAGGCTAGGGGTCGAATTGGAGCTGTAGCCACTGGCCTACGCCAGAGCCACAGCAATGCGGGATCCGAAGTCGCGTCTGCAACCTACACCACGGCTCACGGCAACGCCGGATCCTTGACCCACTGAGCAAGGGCAGGGACCAAACCCGCAACCTCATGGTTCCTAGTCGGATTTGTTAACCACTGCGCCACGATGGGATTTCCTGGATGTTCTTGATCAGTATCTGAGAGGTCATCACTTGCTTTCCTTCATTGTACCTTCTGTCTGCTCCTTTCTGCATTGTCCTGTGCTGGTGGCCTTTCTCAGGTTCTGTGTAGATTTCTGCATTATTAAAGACGGCGGTCAAGGGGGTGTTTTTTCCGTAACTGCTCTGGCTCGTTGTGAGGCTGACTTTGGAAAGATGCCAAGGTTAATGCTTTGCCTTCTAATGCTAGGCTTTTAAAATATTAGAACAATTTTTTTTTTTTTTAACATCATGAGATCTTTCTGTTCTTTTCGTGTTGAGTGGAGCCTGTCAAACATACTTACCTACTTAGGTTTTGTTAATAATTATTTGGAAATAAAACTGGTGAAACAAAATAAGAATCACTGCACTTGTCATGAATTGGGAGACTGTTCTTGCTTTGTTCTTAACTCCAGCTGTATATTTTTCCAGGTCCTGTTAAGAACAGCTCATCCACTGTGAAAGTGTCAGGTGGCTGGTAAGGAGTACGGATCCTTGACAAGAAGAACATAGCAATCGAGGGAGGAAAATTGCAGAGGCGTCTGGGAGGGGACAGCAGTAGCAAAGGCGCAGATGCCAGGGTTTCAACTTGTCTCGAGTGTTTAAACAAACAGGCAACACTAAAAGAAAGGCCCGCCAAAAAGCCAGAGCAAGTACCCTTGAATGCAGTCCAGTCTTGGAATGGGAGAGGTCAGGGAGAAATAGGACGAGGTTTATTCCGTCAGTCTTGCTGTGGCCTAATCAGGAAGGTGGCTTTGGCATGAGAGCCAGAAACATGGCTGGCATTTCCATTGGGCTCTCCAGTAAGAGACCTGGAGCAGCGACAGCGTGTCTGCTAAAGGCGGCCGGGGAGGGCAAGCTGCCAGCACTCGGGGGGTTGCCGGGGGCAGTGGCCAGGTCCTGCTGGGTGTGTGGCTGGCGGAGCGGTTGGTTCAGTTTTCTGTGGTTCACTCAGGATTAGCAGGCACATGGCCACCTCATCTGTCCCTGGGGCAAGGTATTGAAATCTCATTGGCTGAAGCTAAATTCCCTCTCATGTCGTTTTTCCAATCTAGGGCCTGGTGGAATATGCTTCTTCATAATGGGCAGGAGGAATGGTCACATAAAGAATTCATTCTCTTTTCTCGTTCTTGTCTTTGCGGACATTTAACCCACATGTGTGTTCTGGGGAGACATGTGTTCCCGTTTGTTGGGAAGGCTGAGCCCAGTTTAGATGGGAGCCTCCTAGGTGCTAGAAGGGGTTTGAGCAGATGTTGTGTGATGCCTCCTCTGGCTCTTCCAGCTCAGCCATCACACACATACAAAGATAGACTGGATACTAGGATGCATCTCCCAAGGTCAGATTCTGAATTCTTCACTCCCGTCATCCTTGCAGTGATCATGCCAGCCTGCTCCTGGTCTGAGGCATCACAGCATCCCACCTGGACCTGTCACTCTGTAATACAGAAGAACAGTTGTATTCCTTACCAACTAATCACTAAAGGGATGTTGCCTATAAGCTTAAATTTTATATAATGGTCCATCTTTGGGAACCCTGCCTTTCAGGTAATGAGCGTTAAGCTGAAATAACTTTCTTTAGCTCACAGGAAACATCCTGAGCAGGCCCACCTATGAGTGACTGCAGGAAGGAAGAAATTAACACATCCCTCCTGAGGCTGCCTGGATCCAGGAAATGTTTGACTGTACGCCCACCTCTTTGAGTATAAAAGGAGCCTGAATTCTAATTCCCGCAGGATGGTTCTTTGGGACCCGAGTCCACAATCTTCTCGGTCAGCTGGCTGTCTGAATAAAGTCGCTATTCCATGCCCCAACAACATGTCTCTCCATTTATTGGCCTGGCGGGTGTTGTGGTGAGCAGGATGAGCCTGGACTCAGTAACAGTTCCCACTCATGATGCTGTTCTCATCTCCGAGGCCTGGTTTTCCAATTTAAAGACGGAACAGGAACTTTCTCTTAGCTTGGAAAGTATTGATAGGCATCACCTAAAATTCCATATTTAAAGGTTCTTTGTAACTCCTGAGGGAGGAAACAAATCCTTTCATAAAGAACTTAGAATATAGCTGCCTGCATCCTTGTAGAGAGCCAGGTTGGTGATGTCTGCCCTCTTGCCAAACTCTTTCTTTTCTCCTTCCTTCCAATACCTGTGAAAAGTTGTGCCATGTTTTTGCCGCCTGACTGGGTCAGTGCTTCCTTATTTTTCTTCTTATGCACCAGGGGATATGATATCACATTGTGACTTGAATTTTGGGTGCTGAATTCTGACCCCTGGAGATTGCTTTGCTGCTTCTTGCAGATGACTGTGTTTGGTGCTAGTTAATTACAGGCCAAAGTGCATATCACAAGCTGTTATCTAAGAACCTGGGTAGATTTTGAGTGGGAGGAAGAGCATGCACAGGGAAATTGATCTTGCAAAATCTTAGGGTCAAAAGGCACTTTCTAGATCAATCACCCATCTAATCCATCAGTTCCTGTCATAAGACCACACTAAGCAGTCTTTTGACCTGGGTTTGAACAGGGAATTCACTGTATCCCCAGAGGACTCCACCATGTTTTAGTTCGGTATATAGAGGGGCATTTTTCTTCCTTTGGTTTCTGTTATTGGGCCATCCTGAGCAAGTCTGATTCTTTTACCATGTGACAGGTCTTCAGATATTCATGAGCCATTTGATGATCCCTGCAAATGTTCTAACTGCCTTTTGGTTCTTCATGAGGTATGAGCAGGTCTCATCACTAGCCTTGCTGTTCTGGTTGCCTTGTCCTGAGTGTGTTCCAGCATCCTGTGCAGTGCTCATTTTTGCCTGGCAACCACACGCGTGGGGAAGGAGCGTGCATTTTCCTTACACTTTTGGCCTGTATGGGTCATAGATATACTTCATAATGGCAGTAAGTGTGAAATCTGACATATGCAGTGGGAGAGGAATGCTCTTTTGTTTTAATGTTTTAATTTTTATTGTATAAGTTGTATAGTTGAAGTATAGTAGATTTACAGTGCTGTGTTAGTTTCTGGTGTAGAACAAAGTGATTCAGTTATATGTGTATATATCTATATATCTATATACATATTCTTTTCCATTATGGCTTATTACAGGATATTGAATTTAGTTCCCTGTGCTATAAAGTGGGACCTTGTGGTTCATCCATTCTGTATATAATTGCTTACATCGGTTAATCTCAAACTCATTTATCCTCCCTCCCCCTTTCCCCTCTGGTAACCGTTAAGTCTGTTCTCTATGTCTGTGAGGATGTTTCTGTTTTTGGCAATAAGTTCATTTGTGTCTTAGTTTAGATGAAGAATGCCCTTTGAGTGTGGAGTTTTATGGGTCTGTTTAGAGGAAGAAATCTTTGCAAAGTGACCAGGTTTTAAAATTGAATCACTGTTCCTTAAAAATGCAGTTATAGAGAAACCTGCTAATTTGGGTAGCCAGTCAATTCTCTCAGGCTGAGGACCCTGGATGCCATGTCAGTCTCTTCCTCTGTTGTTCGGTGAGCTCTCTCCACTGCCTCTGTTTTGAAAATTAACCCCGGGGACTGGCAGACAAGTCATTGCTGTGGAAAACAAGGAGTCTTATAAATGTTATTGGTATGCTTTCTGTTCTAGAGGTGTGGTAACAGGGTAAGGGGTACTCCCCAAAGGTGACAGGGGCTTCAGAAAAACGAATTGTTTGGCCATTAGCACAAGAAATTGTACTATGTCAGCATTCAGAAATAGAGCAGCCATCAGTAAGGAGCTGGAAGCCTTTGTGGGTAGAAGGGAGCCAGGTTCCCTGTTTGTAAAACCAGGTATCCAGATGCGTCCCAGGCTTGGCTGCTCATCAGAACCACAGGGGAACTTTATAAGCTAGCAGACATCGGCCCCACTGTAGACCTACTGATTCACACTGGAAGGTGGGGGCCAACAATCTGGTGCTTGCACAATAGACCGAAAACACATTTGCCAGGGGTAGGTGGGGGGCAGGGGTTGGGCTCTCTTTTAGGATCATAAACTAGATAATCTTTAAGCCATTCTCCAGCTCTAAAATTATGATTTTTATATTCTTTCAGTTCTTTCTGTTCTGTTTTGGCGTGTACTCTTTTATTGTCTTCTTCTATTGCTGTGTTCTTTCGCTTTCCTCCTCTGGTTATCGCTGGCTTCCACTCATTTGAGTAACTGAATTGGCTGAGTGTCCTGAAGGGTTTTTCAAGCAGTGGTAGGCAGACCGCACTTTCCTTTTCTCTCCTCGTTCGCCTGTGAGGACCACTCACTCCATCAGTGTCAAAAGCCCTCCCTGGATCACGACATCCTTTCTCTGGTGCTGCCGCTCCCTCCCACCACCTCTCTGCCCACACACATGCTTGCTCAGGCCTGATCTTTGTATCTCCTCTGGGTTACACATCCATCTCTTTTGGAAAACCTGATAATCACAACTGGCTGGTCCCTGTGCCTGGGGAGGGGCCTGCTTGGAATGCATCTCGATTTTTAATTTTGATTTTAACTCTTTAAGAGGCCCCACCTTCTTCCAGCCTAGAGCCTCATTTTGATTTAGGTCTGGGATATTTATATTTGAGAACCTCCCCTGTCCTTCCAAGCCAGCCTGGAGTAAGAAGGGATGTCCTTCCATACCCTCGCTCAAGACCCTAAGAGGAGAATACAGAACCCTCAGCAGTCACCATGGGTTACATATCAAGCTCGTGTTTGACAAAGTGCACGACTCTAACAAGTCCGTGTGTCGCCAGGCTTGATAGCATGTTTGACCTGCCCCTCAGCAGATCTTGACTCAGTTCAGAGCAACTGCAGGACAGGTGTGTGGGGTGAAGGGGAAATCTTCCTTTTTGCAGATGTCAAGAGTTGCTCATTTTATCACCGAAACCCTGTGTTCCTTAACCTTAGTTTCATTATCACCTGCTTATGTGCCCAACTCCTGCCTCTAGCCTCTTTAGGCATGTTTTTCATCGTCACACCTTCCATTATGAAATTCTCATACCGCAGATTTACTGTGAACTCCAGTCTGTTGTAATAGCTGAGGCTTTTAAAATGCCCTCCTCATCAATTTTCGCCCCCTTGGGGACTCTGTCACCCCTGTTAAGTATGCGTGCTTTAACCCTGACTCTCCCCGGTGGATTGTAATACACAGCCAGGCTCGAGACCCAGGGATCAAACCCAGGGTTCCCCAAACCTGCTGGATCAGGAGGGTCAGCTGGGAACACTTGTAAAGTGATCAGATTCCCAGGCCGTCTGGCCTGGAGAAGATGCATTAGCAAGACTGAGGCGGGGCTTAGGAATCCATATGCTCAGGAATTCTTAAAAATCTGTGCCTTTGCTTCTTTCTGTTCTACTACAAAAACTGCTCCCCGAGTAGGAGTTGTGAGTGTAGGGCTGAGATTGTTTACAGAGCACAGCTGTGCTCCCCGTATCCTGACTTGGAACTAGGAATTCATTGCCTAATAGGTGTTTTATTTAAAAAAAAAAAAGTCAAAACTGTGTCATGCCCCTTCCCTGGACGCATCAGCTCTCTGTCGTGGAGCAGAGCTGTAACAGGTTCCGAGGGACACGATGGCATCTGCCATGTGGTTTGTCACCATCTAGTGAAGGAGCAGAGACAGAATGCTTGTGGAAGCAGTTTTCATTTTGCCCAGGTACATGGGTCAAAAGGCTCCCTTAGAGGTTGTGGCATTTGGGGTGAGTAAGGTGTCGCTAGCCAGGAGAAAGGTGTTGGGGACAGTCAGGGCCTGGTGTGTGGCAGCTGAATCCTTGGGGCTGTGGGTGTGGGAACTGAAGTCAGCAAGGCGCCTGCACCATCCTGGGCAGAGGTCAGACCAGACGTGGGACTTTGAGGTGTGGCTCTGCCGCCTTACCTACCATGTGGTTCTTCTAAAGTTCAGTTCGAATGACTGATTACTCCCTGGGCGGTTCTGTTCGTGGCGTGAGATATGAGGAAGCAGGTCACAAGCTGTCAAAACCTACACAAAATGTTGTTGGCGTTGGTAGAAGATGCCCCATTTAGAGGAGCCCTGATCATGCGGCTCCAGGCTGGCGCCTTGTTCTGTAAGCGGTGGCAGGCCACTGGAGTCTTCGAGAAGACACGACCCTGTGCTAGGTGCTGAGCAGAGGTAGGGGCTGCCCTGGAGACTCAGGCCCACATGCAGCGTAGCTCCCATGTGCACAGAGCTGCACCTGAGCTCCCACCTCTGACCTGCAAGTGCATGTTTGGAATGTGACCTTTTTTGAGAGGCGAGGCTCTTGATTCAAGGCCGAGGAGAAATGCCTCACTTGTTCACCCTCCTCTTCCATAGACTCCCTGGCTGGTGGCCCTGGAAGGGAGCCCAGAGACCTAGTTGATTCCCTTTGGCATCTGCAGCTCCCAGGGCTCTGCTCTTGGTCATCATAGGGCCAGGCGTGGAGGTGCACTGCCCCGGGGGCAGCACCCAAGCGCCTGGGTGGGGCAGGGCCTGTGCTGGGCTCTTCCTGGAACTGTCTCCACCTGCTCCCTGAGCTGCATGGGCACCGCCCTCCTCCTGGGCTGGGCTCCCGGCCTCCCCCTCCCACCTGTGCGCCTCTCAGGCCCACTGAGCTTCGCTGAAATCCCTCCAGCCCTTTCGTGTATGTTTCAGTTCACGCTTATGCTTTATTTTTGATAATTGGGCACATAGAAAATATTGCTTGTTGAATTAACTTGCTATGTTTGGAGAGTGGCTTGAGTCCTTGCTGGACTCGGGTGATTGGACCTGTTAACTAACCTCTAAGCTCTCTTCTCTAGGTTCTCAGCCGTCTGTTGATTTACATGTGTACTATCTTGTGGTCTTACTCTGCTTTTGAAGATAACAGAAAGCGTTTTTTTTTTTTTTAATAGCTGTACTCGCAGCATGTGGAAGTTCCCAGACTAGGGGTCAAATTGGAGCTACAGCTGTCGGCCTACACAGCCACAGCAACTTGGGATCCAAGCTGTGTCTGTGATCTACTCCACAGCTCATGGCAACGCTGGATCCTTAACCTACTGAGCGAGGCCAGAGATCGAACCTGAGTCCTCATGGATCCTAGTTGGGTTTGTTAACTGCTGAGCCATTAAGGGAACTCCCCGTAGAAATATTTATTTTATTTTATGTTATTTTTTTTGCCAAACCCACAGTATATGGAAGTTCCCAGGCCAGGGATTGAACTCCTGCCACAGCTGTGACCACGCCAGATCCTTTAACCTCCAGGCTACCTGGGAATTCTTAAAATAACAGGAATCTTCAAATGTATGGGCACGGTTCTTGTTTAGCACTTAGCTAAACAAGATGTTATGGTTGGATCTAAATTTCTCACACTTGATAAGTTTTAGTAGTTTGGATATATAGGAGGGTGTGTTTTGTGGTTGTGTAATAGTAATAATTATAGCTAACATTTGATAAGCATTTCTCATAGGCCAGGCCCTCTTCTATGTATTTGACCTGTATTCCCTCATATAATTGTCACTGCCGTTGTGTGTGTGTGTGTGTATGTGTGTGTGCGCGTTGGGGGTAGGTACTGTTATTCCCCCCTTTTACAAATGAAGACATTGAGGCCTAGAGAGGCTCAGCAGCTTTCTTGAGGTCAGACAGCCAGCCAGTCACTTGGAGAGCTGGGTCTATGGACTTCTGACTGCACAGTACTTCTTGGCTCTGCTCGTTGCAGTAGGCAGGTAGGGACTTTGGACCCGAGTTTGAATCCTGGTGCTGACACACCTGTGTAAACTAGGCCCAGGTGTGTACCCTCTCTGATGCACTTTCATTATTTGTGAAATCACAGTGGCTGCCGGGCTCAGGGTGGATCTTAAGATTCAGTGAGAGGTGGTTTGCAGAGCCCCTAACCTAGTATCTGGCACATTTGAGGCATTTCTTATTTAGTTCAGAGCTGCTTTTGTGAAAAGTAAAGTGTTGAGAGTTTCTGAAGGTAGATTTTCAAAGTCTGCTCTGGTCATGTAGCATTTTAATTTTAAATTGCTTTGGCCCGTGCATAGGAGAGGCGCTTCCTGAAAGGAAGTCTCGGATGACTGGTCAACCAGCAGTATCAGGCTGCGGAAGGTGCTTTCCAGAAAGAGAAAGTGGTGCCCAGTGGGGTCAGCCCTCGTTGGTGCAGATGGGATGGTGGAGTGAGCCATGGTAGGGAGGAAGGGATGACCTGGTGTCCTTTTATTGGATGCATCTGGGTAAAAAGCTGGACTCTGGGCTGGGCGACGGAGGCCGAGGAAGTGGTAGCCCAGAACCTACTGGGACCCCAGAGCTACCTCAGCAAATTGCCCCCGGGATCTTGCGGGGAATGGTCCATGCTGTTGTCTGGACACCTGGGAACTCTTGCTTGTTTCCTGGCGTCCAGGAGCTGAAGGACAGCTTCACTTTGGGATTCATTTGGGATTTGCCTTTTCCTCAAATGTTCTTTTTGGTCACATGCCACAAAGAGAGATTTTTGAGAACTCTGGAGGTGACGCACCAAGTGCTTATCCCGAGGCAGTGGCTGGCCAGCGGCATGCGCACGCCGCTGGGACTTCTTTTCGGAGTTGGTGGCGATGGGAGAACTGAGTCCCTGGCTGTGGAGCTGGGAGGGTGGCCTGGCTGGCGGGGCAGCCTCAGGGCCCCCGTGCAGCACTGCTGCGTCTTCCACTGTTAAACGAGTACTAGGAATGTCCACATGGCCTCTGACCAAGGTTGCTGGTAAACAGTAGCATTAAAATTTAAAGAATGTCGAAAAGAGCAGCTTAAAGAGGTGGCTGGGAGAGCCCTTTGCCCGTTTGTCCTCTCCACACAGAAAGCATTTAATCAGACAGAGCTGCAGACCACAGGGGTTGCTCGTTTTCTGGTGGACGCTAATGGTTTCTCTTGTTCCTTAAACAGTAGGGCAATTCAGGACGTTTTCAAAATTAGGCCTTGTGTGTGTGGTTCTTCATCTGGATTAATATTAGAGTTTAGTATCTCGTTCAGTTTGTGGAGCTAAAATGTGGCGATCAGCAGGACCTCTGTTGTTTTTGCATAACTGTTTGCAAGTTGCTAGGGGATCTCCTCTCAGTTTTTTCCATCTTGCCTTTCCCTTGGCTGCTTGGGTCAGCCAGTAGGAAACAGTGTGCATTTAGTATGTGTGAGAAATTTAAACGCGGGAGAGGATCTATTTTGAAGATGTAAGCCCGCTCTTACAGAAGCTATAAACACTTCGGAACCCAAGCCTACCTGGGCGGAGAGATAGGAGAGATACTGAAGTCCCCGAGTCAAGTAATTTAAATCTTACATTGTGGTTCTAGAAAACGCCAAATTACATGTTGTGGGGTGCGTGTGCATTTAGAATATATTAGGAAGTGTTTGGGGGCAAGTGAAGCCCTTCTCCACTCTTATATTTAACAATGATCACGAAATTTGTAAATGCTTGAAGTCTCGCTAGGGCCCCACAGTGGCTTCTTTATCTTTGCAAAAATCGGATTATAACATGTACATTGTTTGGAGTCTTGTGGGGCTTCAGCAGGTATGCGTCCCATACTGGGGTTATTCCTTCTCCCGGGTTTATTGTATTACCTACTGATGCACCCCCGTCTCTTTGGAAAAGTCCTTTGCTGATTCCTTGAAACAAACCCTCCAGAATACATATGGTACCATGATGACTCCCTCTGCAGGGCTTACCCCTGCAGCAGCTTGGTGGACACGGATTCTTGGCTGTAATATGTCGAATTAACTGGTGAGTCAGGTGCCTCCTTCACCCTGCAAAATCTCTGGAGGGTGAATTAAAACAGTTTGGCCATCTTAAGTGTCATTGGGAACAAGAGACAAAGTCTTTTTCTTTCCCCTTTACTCTTAGTGAGTATGCCCTAGAAGGGCTATTAGATGTTGCCTCTGAAGATTGTGGGCCATTCTTTTATTTTGTTTTGATTAAATTTATGTCATGTCACTTTGATGAGTGTTTTGAAATTCCTCCCCTGTAGTCGAATGTTTTGTGCTTTTTAAAAACGCCTCTCATCCTTTGGGTATCCCAATCCCTTCTCTATTAAGGGCCCTGACTCTTGACCCGAGTCCCATACATCCTCTGTCAACGTCTGATCAAACACAGGCTCTCACGCCAACCGGAGAGTAAAGGTCAGGGTGGAATGAAGGGCGGCAGCAGACCAGTCGTGTCTGATAGCACAGGGCACGCTGTGTCGACCTTCACACGTTTTCAGGCTCCAGATCCAGGGCAGCCTCCCACGTGGTTTTATGTTGATGTTCATTGCGAGCAATCCAAGACAGTCTGCATCTGTCGCAGTGAAGACTCACACGATGACTGTTTTCACAGTGAGACAGCTCCAAACAAAACGTCCCCGGAGTTCCCGTTGTGGCTCAGAAGTGAATCTGACTCGGTGTTCCCGTGTGGGGCAGTGGTTAATGAATCTGACTAGGAATCATGAGGTTTTGGGTTCGATCCCTGGCCTTGCTCAGTGGGTTAAGGATCCGGCGTTGCCGTGAGCTGTGGTGCAGGTCGCAGACGAGGCTTGGATCCCGAGTTGCTGTGGCTCTGGCGTAGGCCAGCGGCTGCAGCTCCGATTCAACCCCTAGCCTGGGAAGCTGCATATGCTGCGGGAACAGCTCAAGAAAAGGCAAAAAGACAAAAAATAAATAAAAAATAAAATGAAAAAAAAGAAATGAATCTGACTAGCATCCATGAGGACACAGGTTCCATTCCTGGCCTCGCTCAATCGGTTCAGGATCCAGTCTTGCTGTGAGCTGTGGTATAGGTCGGCAGCTACAGCTCCGATTTGACTTCTAGCCCGGGAACCTCCCTTTAGGGTGGGTGTAGCCCTAAAAAGACCAAAAAAAAAAGTTCCTATGTGGCGTGGTCTTCGTCAGATTTTTCTAACAGACATGCCCTTTGCCTTAGGATTCAGTCCGATTCAGGGCCTCATGGAGTTGAGAGTGTGATTTGATTGGGGACGTCGCAGAATATTCAGGGGAAATGACACAACACTGATTTCTTCAGATTGTATGGAGAAAGATTCACAAATTACTCTGAACGTGTAAAGGCACAGATGAATTTGGTGGTTACCACAAGAGTCTTCACCCATTTCTTGAGCAACGGGGATCTGGTGACTCAGATGACTTTTTTAGGTGCCCTGTCAGTGAGCGAGCTTCTCCATTTCTTGCTCACTGTCCAGAAGGATCAAGCCATGGCTAGCGGTGCTGTCCGTTCATTCATTCAGGAGAGGAAAAACATTTAACTAAAAGACAGCCTGCGGTATTCTGTTCATTCAACATGCGCTGTCACTAGTACCCGTGTCTTTTTTCTTAGCCCAGCCTGTTCCTGCAGAACTCAGAGTATTGATCAAAGTTCAGCTGTCTTTCCTGAGAAAATTCAGTCACAGTCTTCCTAACAGTTTCTCTGCAGCCATGTCTCAGAGGAACCTTTGATCTTTTTGGTGTGGCGTATTGACCATTAAATAGTTTAATTGACCTTTTTTCAAGCTGAAGGAGTGTAACAGGTGTAGTTTACGATGACAGGAGGCATTTATTATCCTTGTAAGGATTTCCACTTTCTCCCTTGTATTTTAACTACGGATGTACTTTTTTTGGGTGTCAGCTCCTGGGCCTCTTTTGAGGGTGAGGACTACATTTTGTCTGAATATCTTTTCCTTCTTTTCACAATCTCTGGGTAGTGCTTGCTGCTCCTGTTAGCTTGGATACACTGTATTGAATCCAAGCCTCCAAGTCTCAGAAACAAAATTGTATTCCTTTTGAGTCCTGTAATGCCTTCCTGAGTACGATGTGTGAAAAATTCAATCCCATAGAAAATTCCCTGTCAAAATATAAGACTTCGTTAATAAACTTCATTGAATATGTTTGACTTCTTGTTGGAAGAACAGTGTTTTGTTATGTAAACTTTATTGCCCTCCTTTCAAGCTTTGCTTGAAGTTGGTTCAAGTTTGAAGCAAAAACAACTTTCTTCAGATAGTCTTTGATTTTATGGTGCAAAACATCAGTACTCCAAAGTTGAATGATCCTTAATCACCGAATTTAAGTTCTTTTTTCTTCTTCTTTTTTTTTTTTTTTGGTCTTTTTAGGGCCATGCCCAGGGCATATGACTTATGAAAGTTCCCAGGCTAGGAGTCACATCAGAGCTGCAGCTGCTGGCCTACACCACATCCACAGCAACATCAGATCTTAGCCCCATTTTTGGCCTACACCACAGCTCATGGCAACGCAGGGTCCTTAACCCACTGAAGGAGCTAGGGATTGAACCCATGTCCTCATGGATATTAGTCGGGTTCACCATTGCTGAGCCACGATGGGAACTCCCAAGTTCTTTTTTTCTTAGCAGATTTACCTTTTTAAAGACTTTTTTCCCCCCCAAAATTATTATTACATTTTAACATAATAGGGTTATATAGTTTCTACAATTTTACATTTTTCCATAATCCTAAAACACATGTATCTATCATATTATTAAATATTCTCTAGAAACGTGATTTTTTTTTTAATGGGCCATCCAATAGTTCACTGCTTGAATTTGCCATCCTGCATTTAATCCTTCCCCTGTGTTAAGTGTTTCGGGTTGATATCTTTTTCTTACCTTGGCATGTTTGACCTTTCCTGTGCTGGGCCACTTCTGCTTAATCCAAGTCTGTCTCTTCTCCCTCTGTGCCATCAGCCTGCCCTCCAGTGTCCACAGCTTTCCCCTGGTCCAGGTTCTCAGTAAAGAAATGCAGTTCTAATCCATCGTACTTTTAATGAGGGTTTTTCTTCTCTAAACCATTGCACTACCAGCCTCATCCGGACTTCTGATCATGGCACCATAAAGAAAGCATTCCTGGTTTTATGATTGTCAAAGTGATTCACACTTGAGTTATTTTAATTACTGGGGTGCACCCTTGAGGCATTCATATCTTTGTTAGTACTCACTAGTGATGCCAGCTTGATAATCTAATGAAAGCACTGTGAAAACATTAAAATACAGTAGCAAATGAGAGTGGGTGAAATTATTAGTGGAGACCAGAGACAGAAACATTGGAAAGAGAAATATTCCAAGCAAACTCAACATCCTTACAATAAATGCTCTAGCATACATGCTAGCACTCAGGCAGAAACTCACTGACTTCTCTGAACTTTGGTTTACCTGCGACTTTCTGGGGCCATGCAAGGAAAAGAATCCCTGCTCCTTCCTTTGATGCCTAAAGAAAGGGCACCTGTGCTACTCAATCATCAACTGATTAAAATATTGTATTTTTAATTTTTACTTAATTTATTTTAAAAATTTTTTAGGGCCACACCTGTGGCATATGGAATTTCCCAGGCTGAGGTCAAAGCGGAGCTGCAGCTGCTGGCCTGCGCCACAGCCATGGCCACACCAGATCTGAGCCAGGCTGTGCCTTGCCACAGCTCACAGCAATGCAGGATCCTTAACCCACTGAGCGAGGCCAGGGATCGAACCCGCATCCTCATGGATACTAGTTGGGTTTGTAACCTGCTGAGCCTCCCAAAACGGGAGCTCCCAAAACGCTGGATTATAGAACAGCGGACTTTCTTTCTGTGGTCTCTTTCATTTATTTGCCTGATAGCTAAATCAGTAGACAAGGAAATCTATTTCTTCCTGCTTTGCCTTAGAGAGCAACTGCTTTTATTGAAGGGATTGAACCTTTTATCTCATTTCCTATGTATTATCTGTGCCCTGGCCTAGGTGGTAGAGCGCGGATGTACACTTTCCATTTTGTGAATGAACGTTTTCAGTTCTCTGCTATTTGTGACTCTCTTTTGAATTCCAGTCTATGTCTATCTGAGAAGTGCTGAAGAAAACTCGAATTGCCGGTTGGATAGGCAGTGCAGTCAGTCTGTTCTGAATTCTCCCAGGACTGCCCTGCTGCTGGGTGACATTTCCGCCTTTGCCTCCAAAAGTAGACCAAGCCCTTTTTCCTTGTGTGCCTTTTTTTTGCTCGATCATACTATAAGCTGGTGTCACATTTCTGTCTGCTGGTTTCCTGTCTCTCTCAGCCTTTCTCTGGTCTGAGGCCCCACTGTCTGGAGTTACCTCTGCAGGCCCCTGGTGCTCTTGAAGCTACTCCCTTTCTCACCTGTCTCGATTTCCTCTCTTTGGCGTCTGCCTGGATTGGGTGGGTGGCAGCAGAGCTGTGTGCTCTCACATGCGGGCTCAGTGGCATGCTCTTTTCTTATGGCTTTGGCATTGGTTTTGGTTTTACCCCTATCCTAGCCCACTTTCCCCTTCCCGTGACTTTGTTTCATTTAGATAATTAGAATATAGTTTCATAAATGTTTTTTGTTTGCCGATTACCCGAGAATTTATTACGCTGTGATTCTCCAACATGCTTGCGCTTTGGAAATTTCCTGAAAGAATGTTATTAACTGGCAGTGGTGTCAGGGGAACTGCTAAATGTTGCCGAAAACCTCTTTCCTCATCTGAGCCAGAGATAAAAAACTTTTAACTCATTGATGCACATAAGAATTCAGTTAAATAACAGGGTCTGTGTGTCCCTAGCTTAATCTTTCACTACCAAGAGGGACCTTTTCTTGATCGATGTCTACCACTTCTGTGCATGATTTGATGCCTTTATTTTGTTTGTTTTTTTTCTTTTTGGCTGTGTGCTGGAAGCATGCAGAAGTTCCCGGACCAGGGATTGAACCTGTGCCATGTCAGCGACCCAAGTCGCTGCAGGGACAACACTGGATCCTTAACCCACTGAACCACAACTCCTGACGTCTTTATTGAGATGTAATTCACAGGCCATACAATTCCCCCATTTAAAGCACATGATTCAGTGATTTTAGTATATTTGTGGAGTGGTGTGGCCATTACCACAATTAATTTTAGAATGTTTTCATCGCCCCCAAAGGAACCCCAAGCCCTTTGCAGTCATTTCCCCTTTCTTAGGCAACCACTAATCTACTTTCTGCAATTTTATGCATTTAACTTCATGCTTATTATATAATGTGCTAATAGGATTTTCATGTTTCTTATGGCACATGGAAGGCATTTTCAAATGCAGTCCTGATATTTTTAGAACTAAAAAGGGCCCTTCGATCATTAATGCTTATTTTTTACACAAGGAAACAGAGGACCAGGGAAATCAAGTGATTCACCCTCGGGGGACATTCCCATTCCACTCCTCTTTACCAAGGTGCCCTAGAAAAAGCATCTTATTAACATCATCAGTACTTATTTTTGAGGGTTTGCTGAAATCCTTTCAAATCCAATTTCTGGATGTGAGATATGATCATTTGAATTCTCTGCTTTAGCCAACAGATCCTCTCCTTCTTCCGTGAATATTTCTTGGACTTTTCCCTTTATTGTAACTTTTATCATTTATCAAAAATCTTGTCTTATCCAACATTTATTCAGTATCTTATTATATTTTTTTAAAGTTTTTTTAGACTTTTTTTAAACTTTTTTTAAAGTTCCTTTAGAAAAAAATCATTATGCTGTGATCAACCACAGAATTTTCTAGTATAATCTGCTGAATTTTTACATGTGTTCTGTGGCGCCCCCAAGGCTCCTGCCTCTTTTGGTGGTAGGCCATTTAATCTCTCAAATTTCCCCACTCCTGTGCTTTTTCAGTGTGG
Organism: Sus scrofa; assembly: GCF_054392235.1. NCBI lineage: Eukaryota > Metazoa > Chordata > Mammalia > Artiodactyla > Suidae > Sus > Sus scrofa. The sequence continues at coordinate 35,503,189 of NC_139389.1, read as the reverse complement.
TTTTTGCTGCTCCTTCCATTGACCAGTGGAGAGTGTTTCTCCACTCCCTTGACTATGGCAGAAATGACATTGTGCACATTTCAAGGTCTTGGCCCCAAGACTCCTCACAGACTCTTTGCTTCTTTTGAATGCTGCTTGGAGAGCTTCACGTAAGAAGCCACTCTATTGTAAGGGAGAAGAAAGAGGCCTGTGGAGAACAGAGGAGCTCCAGCTGGGCGCTGGCACTAATTGCTAGACCATCGGTGTGAGGCCAGGGTGAACTGTCCAGCCCTTCTGACCCTCTAGCTGAGTGTAGTTGCATGAGTGAGTTCAGGTGAAAACAGCAGAAGAACTGACAGCCAGCAAACCCACAGAAATGTGGGAAGAGAAAAAATTCATGTTGTTTTTGAGTCCCTAAGTTTGGGATGGTTTGTTATGCAGCAGTGGCTGACTGATACATGTAGGTCTCAGCCTTGTGGCCATGTTGAGATGACTAGAGAGTGTGATCCACATAAAATCCGTAGCTCCCTGCCAAGCACAGAGGATCCCTCAATAAAGGTTGGTGATTACATCGTAGCAACTTTAGCATTATTCTTCTAATGTTGTATTTTGGTTACTATTGGTCATTTAATTTCTCCTCCTCCTCCTCCACACAGAATGTCATTGCTATTCATTGACTCTGGTGAGTTAAAGAATGTGATGTCATTGGTGCTAATTGGTATTCTTTCTTCCTGATTAGTAAGTAGTTAAAAATTAAAAAAAAAAAAAAAAAAAAAACTTTGCTGGAGTTCCCATTCTGGCGCAGTGGAAACGAATCCGACTAGGAACCATGCGGTTGTGGGTTTGATCCCTGGCCTCGCTCAGTGGGTTAAGGAGCCGGCATTGCCTTGAGCTGTGGTGTAGGTTGCAGATGCGGCTCAGATCTGGTGTTGCTGTGGTTGTGGCGTAGGCAGGCAGGTGTATCTCTGACTAGACCCCTAGCCTGAGAACCTCCAAATGCCGCTAGTGTGGCCCTAAAAAGACCCCCCCCCAAAAAAAACACAAAACCCCCCAACTTTTCTTATTGTGGTAAATATATAGCTTCTAACAAATTATAAGATGAACCCTCATGACTGCTACTCAGGTTAAAAGATTTAACATTGCTAGGGCTCCAAAATCCCATTGTATGCCCTTCCTGATCATAATCCTTTCCTCATACCTACCTACACTTAGTCACTAACTGATTTAATGGTACATTAATGGGAATTCTTTGCCTTTTATTCTTTTTTTTTTTTTTAAATAATTTTGACCATCTCTGTATGCATCTCTAAACAAAGGAGTTCTGGTGGTTTTTCAACAATATATAAATGGAATGATATAGTATACATTCTTTTTGTATCTGACTTTTTAATGTTTGCTAAATATTAGTAGTTCTAAGATTTCTCTATATTATAACTCAGAGTAAGTGGTCAATTTGATCACTGTGAAATTTCAAGGTAAGAATATACCTCTATCAGATCTGCTATTGATGGGCACTGGGGTATTTGCAGTTTTGAGGGATTGTGAATAATTCTGTCACACACATTCTTATTTGTATTTTGGAATAATATATGTGAGAGTTTGTTTTTTTTTTTTGATATGTAAGTTGTATACCTAGAAATAGAATTTCTAGGTAATAAAGTCAAAGTCACTTTTTTTTTGTTAGTCTTATTAGAAAAGGACATGGCCAGATGATACAAATGATAAATACTGTAACACGTGTTAGTCTTACCTGGGGATTAGAACCATTGGTTTGCAATATCTTTATCAGGGAGACTGACCACAAAGGCTGTTCAGGTCTGTGGGGACAGGAGTGGGGGTGCAATGAGAGTTATGTAGGATGAAAGGGAGTCCACGTTTAGTTTAAGGCTTAGAAGGCTCCTAGAGAGGAAGTCTGTGAGTACATGAGATACATAACAGCTCAAACAGCTTTTAAGGAGTTTAATAACATTCTTTAGACTGTTGTCCCCCAGGTGAATCTGTAACAGCAACTCATGTTTCTCTGCCTCATGGAGAAGTTTGGGTAGTGGGGGACGGTGGATGTCCCTATTGTGCTAGAAAAGGACGGAGCTCTTTTAGGACTGAGGGTTCCTAAGAAGGAAAAAGAGTCTTGTTAGAGATGGGGAGTGGGAAAAAGAGACGTTTCGTTCCACGGCATTAGAGACACCGTGCGTACTGAAAACAGTGGTCGCCGTAAGAAGAAGGTGGCGCAGCATCTCAAGCCAAGGCGATGGTGGTTTCCTGGCGTGTAATTGTACAGAACGTGCCCCAAGTGGGCCGGCACGCTGTGATCCGCCTGGTGTGGTTGAAGAATGGTGTCTGTGTGTCCCATCACACAGTCTCTGCTCGGAGGCATCCTGCCAAGACACTACACGGACAGTTCCTCACGTGCCCTGATAATCTGAGAGAGAAGGCAGAAGGGTTTATAGGCTTGTTGAGTTTTCTTCCGTGACTCTCTGGGGAAGTCGAAAATGTGAAGATTTAATACGTCTTCGTGGCATTGTGTCTGTTAATTTGAAGCATTTCGTTGCCACATTAAGATGTCCCTCAGGATGATGAGGGAAGGACTGAGGAATTACTGTTTTTCTCTGGGGATGCTGTCAGATAGGGCTGTTTTTCCGTCTGGTGTGTGCATCCCTGGTTGAATAAAGTGGTATTTGCGACATGTTCTTTTTGAGGATGCTTTCAATAGGCAGAGCCAAACTCAAATGTGCCGGCTGTAAGGGCTGCCCTTGGACACGGGGATCTGCAGGCTGTCACTGCCACAGATGTAAAACTAATAACTTAGTATTCACCATAGGTCCAGATCCCTTACTGCCTTGATTTCTTGTATTATTTCCAAATGGTCCCTGAATGTATGGATTTGGTGATGGTTTTTTGTGCTGTTGCTATTATGCCTTTCCTGGAAAACAAAGTAAGCTTTTTTCATGCCTGAGTAAACACTTCGATGCATTATGAAACTGTCAGACTCTTTGAACAACTGGCATAAGCTCAGTTATTCAAATGTGACTCCTTTGAATGGCTTTTGTGTCAGCTAATGCTTTAGTAGAACCCACATAAAGAAATTTCAGTACTTTTCCTTAAGAAATTAAATTTCAGCTCTATGATGAAAGAAACCCAAAGGATTAGTCCTTTTGTCAGGCACTCTTATTATCATATATAGCTAATTGGTGGCATTCATTTGCTGAGATTCAGGGTTCGTTTTATTTTAAAATATCTTCCTTTTTTCTTAGAAAATAAAGCTGTTCATACTTGTTCCTTATCGCCTAGCATAACTTTTTTCCCCCATGCTCCCTTCCCCACAGGCATACGTGCTTTTTTTTACAACAGTGTCCCTGCCATTTAATTTTTTTTAAAAATGATATTTGCATTGTAAATCTTTTTTCAAGTGCTGTGGTCTTCATAGTAACTGCTTTTTGGTCTTTGCTTAATACTGAATTGTTAATAACATGCTCATCATTTGCTTTATTTGACATGTTCTTCAGTTTTACGGATATGAATGCAAAGACATAGTGTGCATTGTAGCCTGTTTCTCTTATTTTCAATTATGTTACGCGAGCAGATACCCAAACGTATTGTAACGATGTCAATAGACTTGAAAACTTTTTATGCTTTGCGTGTTGCCCAGTTGGCTTCCAAAAGACGATGCCTTTTTGGTTATATAAATTACAGTTCTTTTTACCAAACAAAAATTTGAAGCTTATTAAATGTAGCATTTGACACAGTTGTCACTTGGAACACCCTCTAATCTTAGTAGGAACGTTTTCCTTTGTAAATTCAGTTTCTATTTTTAGCCAAGCAATATATACCAATAATGTTTTTAAAAATCCGAAAAGCCTGGAGTTCCTGTCGTGGCGCAATGATTAACGAATCCAACTAGGAACCATGAGGTTGCGGGTTTGATCCCTGCGCTTACTCAGTGGGTTAAGGATCTGGCGTTGCTGTGAGCTGTGGCGTAGGTCGCAGACGTGGCTTGGATCCCGCATTGCTGTGGCTCTGGCGACATAGGCTGACAGCTACAGCTCCGATTCAACCCCTAGCCTGGGAACCTCCATATGCCGCGGGAGCGGCCCAAGAAAAGGCAAAAAGACCAAAAAAAAAAAAAAAAAAAAAAAAAAAGAAAATCCGAAAAGCCATGTAGGATTGGTGAGGACTGGTGGCCTCTTCTGGGCTCGAGAACACCCAGCTCTGGGATGTTTCTGCCAGCATTTGCCTCCCCATTGCTAAAAGGATCGCTTTCGCAGTTTGATCCTACTCCACCCCTGCTTTTTAGTTACTTATTGCTTTCCTTCTGTGGAAGCTGAGTCTTTAGCACTTAACAGTTTCTTTCCCTTCCTCTCAATATGGACATAATATAACTTTTGTTTTTAACAATATTGAAATATTAAGATATTATGGCTGAGTAGTGTTCATCACCAGATCTTATATTTAAATGATTATGTCTTCTACTATGTATTTTTTCTGGACTAAATAACTCCCTCCTTTTTTTTGCTTGCTTTGTTTTCTCAATTTCAATTTCTGATTTATCACCAAATGGCATCTGGATCCTTCCAAGCACATCAGGTAATCCCTCACATGCGTTATTATTTTTATTTTCCAAAGCTCTCCTCTAAGAGCTGGCGTATTTTCTTCTGGGTGGACTAGCTACTCTTGGGACCTGCAGCTCGGCTACCATCTTGGAATTGTCTGGCTGTTTTTTTCTTACTCTCTCAGTTTTGTTGATTCTTAGATTTCTGAAACTCCGATCCTCCTGCTTGTAGATTCACTTCCACATTTTGATGGATCCTTGAGAAATGTTCAAGGAAGATAAATTTTCTGAGACCAAGCCTGCCTAGAATGTCTCTATTCTGTCATCATGCTTGCTTGATAGTTTGGGTATGTAATTTTAGGATGGGGAAGAATAATGTTTTCTTGGAATTTTGAAGGCAGCGCTCCACTGCTTTCCTGCTTTCAAGGCTGCTGATGAGTCTGATTCCTTGTCCTTTGTTCTGTTCCTCCTCCTCCCCCACCTCGGTCTCTGGAAACTTTTAGGTACTTCTTACTTCTGGAGTTATGAAATTTTATAATATTCCTTGGTATCCCTCTGTGTTTTGTTTGTTTCTTTTTCATTTTCTTTCTTTCTTTCTTTTTTTTTTTAAGGGTTGCACCTACAGCATATGGAAGTTCCTGGGCTAGGAATTGAATTGGAGCTGCAGCTGCGGGCCTGCACTACAGCCACAGCAAAGCCAGATCTAAGCCACGTCTGCTACCTACACCACAGCTCACGGCCATGCTGGATCCTTAACCCACTGAGCAAGGCCAGGGATCAAACCTGGGTCCTCATGGATATTAGTCAGGTTCGTTTCTGCTGAGCCACAACAGAAACTCCCTTGTTCCATTCATTTTATTGGCAACATGGTGGGCCACTTCAAGGCAGAAACTCATGCTTTGCAGTCCCTGTGTTTTCTCTCCTTGGAATACCTGTTTTTTGGATGTAGTGCTTTGTGAACCGATCCTCTCATTTTCCTATGTTTGTCTTTCCTGTTTCTCCATCTCATTGTCTTTCTGTTCCTCTTCCTGAGGGAATTTTTGTTAACTTTATTTTTTATCTCTTTTATTGGATTGTTATATTGATGCCGCACTAGTTTTTCATCTCTGAGAGCTTATTTCTTCTTTGAAGCTTACCTTTCATGGCATCATGCTGTTTCACTTTCTCTTATTTCCCTGTGGGCATTCATTGTATTTTGGGGCCTCATGAATTTTTCCTGCTCCCTACATTATATTTGTTTCTTCTGGGAGGTGTGTGGGTGCCCCCACTCTCTTGCGTGTCAAGGGCTTTCCTTAGGTGTCTAGAGAACCTCGGCTATGTTTAAATGAGATACAGGCGCTCGAAGAGGAAAAAAAAGAGAATCGAAGCTCTGTGTGCATGGGTGGGGCTTATAACATGGGGTGTCCCTGTGGCATAACCCACATCTGCATTCTGGGAGCCTGGAGGAGAGGGGTCCACAGAGTAGGCGCTGACTCCTCCCCCTGTTTCCAGTAGGGTGCATCACCCCCACCTTTAGTTGTACTTAAGACAGTTGGAAATTTCTAATCCTCTGCCTGGTTGTACCGTGGAGAGAAGGGGACATGGGGACCTAACTGTCTTCATTTTTTTTATTTTTTGCTTTTTAGGGCCTCACTCTTGGCATATGGAGGTTCCCAGGCTAGGGGTCATATCTGAGCTACAGCCGCCGGCCTATGCCACAGCCACAGCAATGCAGGATCCTAGCCGTGTCTTTGGTCTACACCACAGCTCATGGCAACGCCAGATTCTTAACCCACTGAGCGAGGCCAGACACGAACCCGCAACCTCATGATTACTAGTTGGATTCGTTTCCACTGTGCCACGACGGGAACTCCCTCAACTGTCTTTATATCCAGTTCTCCTTCCTTTAGAGGTACTGCACCTAATCTCCTATTGGCTACTCACTCCACAGGCAGAAATTTCACCTTTGTTTTGATTCTTTTGTTAGTTACCATTTATTTATCTGTTTTCTAGCTTCAAGAGTTTTGTTGCATTCCTAGTTTGCATCTTGTCTCCTCTCATTTTGCTTTTTTTCTCTTCTCATTTTGAATTGCCGTCATGCCTTTATCTTATATTTTTGTATCTGTATCCATCTCTCTCTAAACTCCTTTAATGCTGTTTTAGTACAGTTTTTAAGGGCGTAGGGTAAAAGGCATGTGCTGTGTGCTGTGGTTAATGGAAGTACCCAGTGTAGGCTCTGTTACAGATTGGGAAAAATTTTTTTCTCCTCCACACATTTGTGGGCTCTTTATATATTTTCTGATGGACAGTAATTTCCTTTAAAAATGTTTTAAAATGTTTTATTTGGGAGTTCCTGTCCTGGTGCAGCAGATTGAATCCGACTAGTATCCATGAGGATTCGGGTTCGATCCCTGGCTCGCTCAATGGGTCAGTGGTCCAGTGTTGCCATGAGCTATGGTGTAGGTCGTAGAGGTGGCTTGGATCCTATGTTGCAGGTCGTAGAGGCGGCTCAGATCCTATGTTGCTGTGGCTGTGGTGCAGGCCAGCAGCTGTAGTTCTGATTCCACCTGGGAACCTCCATATGCTGCAGGTGTGTCCCTAAAAAGCAAAAAAAAAAGTTTTAATTTTCAAATATCTTTAGCATTGCAGATTTAATATCTGTTTCCATTAAGTAGAAAGCGTGACCACCTACTGAAGAGTTTAAATGAGTCATTATTATTCTCATTGAGTTACTTATTCATTTTTTAAACATTTTAATTTTGAAATAATTGTCGATTGATTGGAATTTTCAAAAATAGCACAGAAATGTCCTGTGTGCCCAGTTTATCCCAGCGGTGACATCATCACATGACAGTGGCACAGTATCAAAATAAGAAATGGACACTGGTGTTATCTTCATTAATTTTTAGCAGACATGTTTTACATTTCATATGAGAAAAAAGTTTACATTGCAAACACATGTTAAGACCTATACAAAACTCTTTTGTCTTTCAGCAATTTTTCCAGCTGGTCAAATTACGAAAGCTTGGACTTAGTGATAATGAAATTCAGCGGCTCCCTCCAGAAATAGCAAACTTCATGCAGCTGGTGGAACTTGACGTCTCCCGAAATGGTAAGAAAAAGGATTCCACTTGAATCGTCCATTTGTCTCTTCTGCTGCTGGGGGCACGTTTTGGGAAATACGGCAGGATAAATGTTCTTGGAGGTGCTTTTCCCCGATGGTTCTAGAAAAGCTATGCATACGTTTGGGGATGAAATTAATGCCATTATTAAATGTCATCTTTCAGGTGTTTACCAAAAACGCACACACAGTTTTTTAGGCAATAACTTTGCCAAAGAAGTTCAGTCTTATTCACAGTGGTGGAGAGTGGCCTGGGAAATCCCAAGGCCGCTCCCGTATCTTACCGAACATGGCATTGAGGACCAGCAGTGTGGTCGTTTGTCCAGGTCCTGAGGGCTGTAAGGTGGTGGAAGGCGCCCTGGGGAAGGGTTAGCTTCTCCTGGCTGTGGCCCAGGTGCCTGGCATGCTCTCGTGAGAATCTGTGTCTTTGCAGCGAATAGACTCGCTTGCTGTCCAGCCATTTCTGTCAGTTTAATTTAGTCTAATCAGGCCACTGGTAGATCCACCCCCTTGAATTTGTGTGGCATACTTGTGAGTTTATTTTGATTTTCAGATTTCACCATAATGTTGCTTCCTTTTAATTGAACGTCCTAACAGAGTATTTATGTCCTGTTTAACCTTTCACTTTTAAATGGGTACCCTGGTGTAACCTTGTGTTTTATAGCCCTTAGACCATTGCCTGAGCGGGCTGGTACCACGGCTTGTTAGAGCATGTTTGATTAATTGCTTTACGTGAAAGTGGCAGCTCCCGGGGTCCTGTCTTTGGTGATGGAATTCAGTTCTTGCAAGGACTCTGGTTTCATTTCCCGAGGCTAAGCCCAAGCGTACTCTATTGTTTATAAAAATGATAATCCTTTTCTTTCTCTCCTATTTTACACCTGTTTGTGTTTTATTTTGCTTTCCTACCAAACACCTGGTAGGTTCTTTCTCAATGACCCTGAGGTCTGGCTCTTTCAACCTGATGTCCTCTGGACAAATCAAGGCCGATACAGTATTTTTCTGTGAGTCATTTTTTTTTAAAGGCAGCTATGATAGTAAGTACTTGATTGAAAACATAGTGAAGAAATGATTTTACCTTTCACTCTTTAAATTGCTGTCACCTATCAGATCCCATTGGAAGCTGTCTATTAAAAAAAATTTTTTTTTTAGATGGCTGCATATAGAAGTTAGCAGGTTAGGAGCTGACTCGGTGCTGCAGCTGAGGCCTATGTCACAGCCGCAGCAACACCAGATCTGAGCCACATCTGTGACCTACGTTGTAGCTTGCACCAATGCCAGAACCTTAACCCACTGATCGTGGCTGGGGATCAAACCTGCATCCTCACAGAGACAATGTTGAGTCCTTATCCCACTGAACCACGACAGGAATTCCTGGCAACTGTCTTTAGGCCAAGCCATATGATCTTAATATCAGGTCTACTTTTATTTTTCAGAAGAATTCTTACCTTGAAGGTACTGGAAAAAGTGAAAAAATTATTTTGAGAGACAATGCCTAAATTGGCTGCCGGGGGACCCTGCTCAGCTTAGGTAAAAGGGGTTTGATTATAAGGATGATGGTGGAGCTGATTTTCTGAAAGCATTGCCCCAGAGCTCCCATCTGCACCATAGTGGGGCTTTCCTGGCCTCTCTCTTCTCTCCCCACTGACCTGCTGGACCTGGCCTGTCCAAACGGGGTTTGCTGTGGTCCCCCTCCATGCTCTTGTGGGCTTCTGGTTGCAGTTTCTAAATGAGGGCTGGTTGCCCCCACCCATCTTTTTAAGCCAACCCTGAGCCACAGCTCCAGGTCACTGGACCCCTTAAAAGAACTGGCTGCCCTGGGCCAGGGGCAGCAAGCAGTCCAGAGGCTGGCCCTGCTCTCAGCACAGAAGTCATTGATGGGCAGCTTCCCCAGCACCATAGAGGGCCCAGGGCAGGCCTCGGCGGCCAGCCTTGCCCCGAGGCTGTCCTGTGTCTCCATTATCTAAGGCCTACGTGATGGAAACCGCTCTCTCTTGTCTTAGCGATGATCTCAGTCCTAAAGACCGCCTGGCTGTTAACACTGCAAGGGAGCAGTGACTTTGGAAAATGGTTCCTGCAATCCCTCCATCTGAAGAGACAAAACAGTTTTGAAGCTGGCTTTTAGGAAGGCAAAGGGGCAGGGATCCAGAAATATCGCGAGAAAGAGGAAATGTAGCGGCTTTAATTCTTTGGGAACAGAGAAAACACAGAGCCTGAAGGTCCTCATCCTGTTACCAACTCTGATGGGACGCAAGGCTCTGGGGGGCCTTGGCATCGTCAGTGGCCACTTTTACCGGTTCCCACGTCAGCTCTGTCTTTTCAGATCTTCAGAAGGAGAAAAAGGGCTGCTACATGCCTCTTCCCACGTGTCCACGTGTTTCTTCCAGCTTATGGATGAAGGGGGTGCGCGCTCCCTGAAGTCGTGTCAGGCACAGCATTTTCTCTCCCTGGGGTCGCTGCCCTCCCCTTTCCTTTTCAGCCTTGCCTTCTGAGATGGGGTTTTGTAAGGATCCTGCTAACTCCCCCTCCCCCCTTTAATCAGGTTTTTGTAGAAATGCTAAGGGGGAGCTAACTGCCCCTTTCCCCTATTGGTAGAGCCTGGTTCTGGCTTGTGTGTGTAGTGGAGGGGGCTTTCTTTGTGGTTGTGAAAAAACCACACAGATGACCGAGCAGATCAAGGTCATGGTTTTACTATAACCAGCAGGAACATGGTTCTTGAGCTATTTCCAGGTCAGGCACAAATCCCTGTGTTTCCTCCCCCCCCCCCCCCCCCCCCCCGCCCCCGCCGCCAATAAAATCACATTCATGTGAAGTTCCTAGGCAGCTGGAATAGGTAAGTCAGAGTTAGTGTCTGCAGCCTACGAGGCAGTGTGAGAGCCCCTGCTTTGTGTGGCCGCAGGCACGTGTAAGGGTTTGGGGCTGGTGTCCGGGGCCTGTGTAAGCCTGCAGCCTGCTCCATGATCAGAGGCTGTTCCTGTGAGTCCTGCTGGGTCCCTGGGTGGTAGGACCTTTGCTGGCTTCCTCAGTTCCTGGATTTTCCAGAGGGCACGGCTTGACAGTGAAAGAGGAAGGCAAGTGAGATGTCAGTGTCAGACCACTTGGGGCCTTTGGATCAGTGCTTGTGACTCTTGAATGCAACATGAAGTACTGTATGATTTTGTGAAAATGTAGATTCTGATGCATTAGGTCTGGGGTAGGTCTTGAGATTGTGCATTGCTGAGAAGCTCCCCAGAGGATGCTGAGTCAACACCCTGAGGAGTAAGATTTTGGGCGTCCTCACTCCCATGCTGGCCACTAATGTCCCTTTAGCAGTTTCCTGTGGTTTCGAGCACAGATTCACTGCCAGCTCCTGGCAGCCCTGTGCTGTCCCACGTGGTGGGTGGGAAACATCCAGGATATTCCTCGTGAAAGGGTACAATGCTCGAGTCGCTGAAGTTCAAGTTGGCTTTGATTCCAGGAGTAAAAGCATCCTTTCCTGATGCTTCCTGGCTCAAGGGAGGGAGAGAAGACAAATTTCAGAACTCCCTTTGTAGCTTAGTAGGTTAAGAACCCAACATGGTGTCCATGAGGATGCGGGTTTGATCCCTGGCTTTGCTCAGTTGGGTTAAGGACCTGGTGTTGCCATGAGCTGCGGTGTAGGTCATGGATGTGGCTTGGATCCAGCATTGCTGTGGCTATGGTGTAGACCGGCAGCTGCAGCTCTAAGTTGATGCCTGGGCCCAAGACCTTTCATGTTTCATGGATGTGGCCGTAAAAAGAAAAAAAAGAAGAAAAGACACATTTCATGTTTCTCACCAGAAAAATCTGTAAATGAGGAGAGGAGAGGAATTTTCACAGGCTGATTTCCTAGGCCGGGAAGAACTGCCAAGACCTCTAAACCCTGACTTCTATGGCTTTGTTTTCTGATAATTAAAGCACAAAGTCAAAGGGATTGTGTGTTGTGTTAGAAAAGAGACACGTGAGCCTGGGGAGAAGGGCCATGCTGGCGGGTTAGATCAAGGCTCTAGATCTTTTCTTGGGATGAGCCCTGTGCCTCTGCTTTTGTCCCCAGACGGGCGGGCTGTGCTCTGGGTGGGGCCTGCACCTGTCACTCAGCACCCAGCAACTTTGGGCAGCTTCTGGGGGCGGGGGCGAGGCGGTCGGGAGGGCGCATTGGGCCTTGCTGAGTAAAGGGGAAGGACAAGGCCTGCTTCTCTACAAACCCAGGAAGAGGCCAGGAGAGTGACCACCTTCTCATGCCCTAATGTGGTAGGTGATTATTTTTTTTTAATCCGGCAAATAAGCTAAAGTATATAGGATAAAAGAAACGAGGTGTTTCCCTCTAGACTAAAGGATGGTTGGAGTTATGAAGTTAGTTATCTGAGTATGTTTCTCTTTTTTATTGGAGTGATGTTGCTTTACAGTGCTGTGTTTAGGTGTACAATGAAGTGATTCAGTTATTTATATATATATATATATATATATATATTTTTTAGATTCCTTCCCGTATAGGTTATTACAGAATATTGAGTAGAGTTCCTTGTGCTGTACAGTAGGTCCTTGTTGGCTGTCTCTCATATGTAATAGTATATACATGCTAATCCTCAACTCTGAATGTATTCCTCCCTCCTCCACATTTCCCCTTTGGTAATCGTAACTTTGTTTTTGGAATCTGTTTGAATATGTTAAGATGTTGTCTGGAAAAAGAGCATCCAGTCTTCAGCTTAAAGTCTGATGCCATTTTCCGTGGTGAGATGCATCTGCTTTAATACCTGGACTTTATGTTTATTTTCCCTGCTCCCTGAGTCTTAACTATTTGAGGCAAATTCTCTCTGGATGTGTGAGAAGAAGTATTATTCCATAGGACTCTCTTGCTGTCTAAGAATCTGGCGCAGACTTTTTTTTTTAAATGCATCATGAATCCTGCCCAAAGGGTTAGTAATTTGAATTTTATAGTCTATGCTGTAATTTGACTTACATCACAGTACTATGTCATTATCCATTTAGTTCATTTTTTTTCCCCCAAAGTGTAAGGCATATGCCACCAGATGATTTTAAGAGGTACTGCAGAACAGCTGTATTTAATATTGAATTGTAGTAAAGAAGTTATCCTTTTTCCTTTTTAAAAAAATGCGTTTTACTTCCTTTGGATTGCTTTCTGTAAACACTATAATGCATTGCTATCTTCTTTTTTTTGTTTGTTTTTTGTCTTTTTGCCTTTTCTAGGACCACTCCCGCGGCATATGGAGGTTCCCAGGCTAGCGGTCTAATCAGAGCTGTAGCTGCTGGCCTACTCCAGAGCTGCAGAAATGCCAGATCCAAGCCACATATGCGACCTACACCACAGCTCACGGCAACACTAGATCCTCAACCCACTGAGCGAGACCAGGGATCGAACCCACAACCTCATGGTTCCAGTGCATTTCCACTGCACCACGACGGGAACTCCCTGCATTGCTATCTTCTATAACTGATAATGGTAATAGCTTTCTATTTATGTTCGTGATTTAAAAATAAACCCTAGCCAAATTAAAAAAAATTGACTTAGAAGGAGCTAAATAGTAGAGAATGTAGGTGTTCTGCTAGTATGGCAAAAATTGTGCAGGTGGAACAGGGATGGATGAAGTTAAGGAAATGCTGACTAGAATTAGCATACTATGCCAGAGAAGTCATAGGTTTATTTCTCATGGGGCAAATAATATTGCATTCAGAAAAAACCCGACCAGAGATGGCACATCCTGGAGAATGACTTTGCAAACCTGAACTAACAAGAGACTAAAAGAAGTTTTAGTCTACCCTGTCACTGGCACTGGGACAGCACTGCAGAGTGAGCAGATAGATGGCTTATCCACCAGCAGGATCATCGTCCCATAAAGGCTAGACCTTGATTAAATGCTTGGGTTTGTTGTCTTCTGTCCAACCACAAGATGCTGATGAATGTCTGTGGTCTGTGGCTATGGGTTTGTTGAATGAAATCTAAAACCAATTTTGAAGCTCGCTGCAATGACCTGGTATAACATCATCTACTTCTGCATGTGCCCTGGAAGAAAGCTCTTTCTGGCAAGGAATCCAGGGTGCCTCGAAGTCCTCCTACCTGATTATGAACAGTTAGGCTTTTCGAGGGTCATAATTGCATACACCCACAGCGGAAGGGTGGCAGAAGCCAGTTTTCACCCATGTAGACTTCAGACTTGCCACAATCAGGCCATTGTTCCCTCTTCTCTCTGCCTTATTTGGGCCTAGATGTGCTGCTCTGCTTGGCTCGCTGCTCCAGTGCTCGACTTAATCCATGTTATTAGCAGGTGAGTTTCTTTGCCACAGTCACTGCTACAGAGGTGCAGGAGACCCCCTCCCAGGGGAAGCCCCTGGGTGCCATTCTGCCTTGTGGATGGAGAGCCGGACTGTCCCACCCCCAGACCTCGCCTTGCTGCCTTTACCGGTACTGCCACTTTCCTCCGCTCATGAACGCTGCCTCGGTCTTGCCTTTTCACTTTGTCTTTTGTGAGCAGGAAGGATTCGGAATAGAAAAAAATATAATTTGCTTCTAGTCCCATTTTAATTCCAGATAACAACTAATTATTTTGAAAGTGGAGGTGGAAAGAAATTGGGCTTCTGTGGTGTTTTCTAATCACCTTTCCATGCTACAGACAAGTTTTTTTTTGTTTTGTTTTGTTTGGTTTGTTTTTTTTAATGCAGGAACCTTGTGCATACGTGAGGATGTAGTAGAGAAATCAGTGCAAACCCTGGAAAAGTGGGGAAAAACTTTCCCAGCCAATGATCCTTCTTCCTTTTTTTTGTCCTAGCAAGAAACATCAATGATATTTTATTAAATAAGCCTGAAAAATCTACCCCAGATTAGTGGTGTAAATTGTTAAATCCAAAGGGAGATTTGGACAACAATGCCTTTGCTCAGAACGGTTTTGGGATCCTTTCAGAATTTGTTGTTTTGCGGATCCTCAGACCAGTGGTTTCACATTTGAGAGTGGATCGGTTTTCAAACACAGCCAAACATTACACAATGCTAACTTAGGTAAGTAAACCAGGATGGTGACAGTCCGATGTCACTCCAGCTCTGTCTCAGATGGCAATTTCAAAAGAGTACAAAAGAGTCAGCGGTTGTTACTCTTTATGAATTCACACGGTTGTTCTCCTCTTATCGGGAACATTGTGACTGTGATGAAAAAGTGGTAGGTCTAGGTAACTTCCTCTCTCTTGCTCTCTTTCTCTTTTAATTTGCCGGTTTGTAATAAAGATGGTGCCTCCGAGTTTGAGCGCTACACCTCTGGATGTATTTTTAGGTCAGTGCTTCCTTCAGTCAGTCCTGGGCTCTCTCAGTGCTTCTTTATGTTCAGTAGCTCCTCATACCCCTCCCTATTCACTCAGTTCTTACCTGCTGTGCTGGGTGCTGAATTTTCCAAAACAGTGTTGGATTTAGCCAGAATGGGCTAAATTGAAGACAGTGAAAACAATTGTAGTGGTTTCTCCTGAAATAAAACAAGACCTTGGGCATACAACCAGAGGAAACTCTAATACAAAAAGATATATGCTCCCCAGTGTTCATAGCAGCACTGTTGACAATAGCCAAGACATGGAAGCACCCTAAGTGTCCATCAACAGATGAATGAAAAAGAATATGTGGGATATCTGTCTGTCTGTCTATCTATCTATCTATCTATTGATACACACACACACACACACACACACACACACACACACTGGAATATTACTTAGCCATGAAAGAGAATGAAAGAATGCCATTTTTAGCAACATGAATGGATCTAGAAATTATCAGACTAAGTCAGTCAGAAAGAGAAAGAGAAATACCATATGATATCACTTACATGTGGAATCTAAAATAGGACACAAAGTGAACTTACTATGAAACAGAAACAGACTCACTGACATAGAGAATAGACTTGTGGTTGTCAAGGGAGGGTAGGGGTGGGATGGACTGGGAGTTTGGGATTAACAAATGCAAACTATTATATATATGTAATGGGTAACCAGTAAGGTCCTACTGTTATAGCACAGGGAACTATATTCAATATCCTGTGATAAACCATAATGGAAAAGAATACAAAAAAGAATATATGTATATCACTTTGCTGTCCATCGGAAATTAATGCAACATTGTAAATCACCTATACTTCAATAAAGTAAATTAAAAAAAAAAAACCAACGTGGGTTTTCTGCTCACTTTTTAGGCACTTTTTGTTGGTATCAAGTTGACAGTTTCCAGCTGTAAAGGTGGTTGAGCATGAGTGGCTGTGGTGCTTCAGTTTTGATTTTGAGGGCACCTGTTTTGTCTCATGACTTGGGCTTGAGCCAAGAGCTGCTGAGCCTCTAGGCAGCTGCGGGCTGGATGGCATCTCTTCATAAAGATGGTGACCGCATTGTGCTGCCGTGACTGCAAATTGTGCTCCGAGCTTGTTCAGCCAGAAAGGACATGTCTTAGAAAAGGATGAGGAAGCTCGGATGAAAGAGAGAATGAGGAGCAGGACTGAGAACCAAAACCAGAGGATTATATATAGAAATGATTTGGTTTTTAGATTAAATTGGCTTTGTAAGTATTCAATATATCCTCCATCCGGCATACCAGTTCAAAGCTAAGTGTTTTTTTTTTTTTTTTTTTTTTTTTTGCTTTTTAGGGCCACACCTGTGACATGTGGAAGTTCCCAGACTAGGGTTTGATTCAGAGCCACAGCTGCCAGCCTGCACCACAGCCACAGCAACGCAGGATCCAAGCTGCATCTGTGACTCACACTACCCCTCAAGGCAACGCTGGATCCCCAACTCACTGAGCAAGGCCGGAGATTGAACCTGTATCCTCATGGACACCAGGCAGATTTGTTTTCACTGCACCACAGTGGGAACTCCAAATTCTGATTCTTAAATCTTTGCAGTTTGAAAAATCCTTGGATCTAGGCCTTTTTAGGAATGCTTATGATTATCTACTACAGCCCATAATTACTATTTTTTATTCAAGCAGCCTTGATGACTTTCTGTGTTTGCATAAGGCACTTTGCTGAATTCTTCTACCCCTTGAGGAGGTAAATCTACAGGCACAACAGACATATGTAAGGAGTTTAACATTAATGGATGATACTGTTATATAAATAAAGTGCTTGGGGCTTGCAGAGATGTATCAGTTACAGTGTCACTGATCTGAAAGAGACTTGAGGGAGTAATGGAGACTTTGGGTTTCCGGTTGAAATCGGGCTGTCTTTAACAATTCTCATACCTCACTTGCCATTTCGGAAGGTGTTCATGAGCGGATTCTTCAGCTGGAGTTCTCCTTGTTTGTTGGAAAGTTTTTCAAATATTTCTAATAAATGTTCAGAGTCAGTAATATCATTCAGTACACACATATCTCAGTGCAGCGCTTGCCTGTTAGATATTCACTGAAAATTTTAAGATTCATCAACAATCAGAGGAGAGACGCCTCATGTGTATAGCAAGAACTAAAGCTGTCTGAGTTGTCCTGGGATTCTTTCTCTTTATTGTAGAGCTGACCACAACTGTGTTGTGAAGGATTTGCCTTGACAGATGAACTCCCTCAACTCTGTGCATTAATCAAGGCAGACTGTTGATAAAGAAAAAATTGCCAACATTTCAAGGACTCAACACAATGAGAAACTTCATTGCTGATCAGCTGAGCATCGTGTGTGTGTGTATGTGTGTGTGTGTGTGTGTGTGTGTGATGTTGGGGGGGGTGTGGGGAGGGGAGTGAGAGGCTCTGCTCTGTAAAGGCAGGAATTTAAGCTTCTTTCTTCCACTGGTGGCCACCGAGGTCCTCACTGGGGGGAGGTGGGAAACAGGGTTTGTGCTTGGGTGATTTTTACGGGCCATGGTGAGAAGTGGCCTGCCTCATCTCCATCCATGTTCTGTTGGTCAGTGTTCTGTCCCCCTTTTCACTGAAAGGAGCTGGGAGGTGTAGTTAGCTATTTATACAAGAGGAAGAGAAGCTTGGTAAGGCCCCAGCAGCACAAGCTTCCACAACTGGCAGTTAATTGAATCCAGGAACTATATGATTTCATGTGACCACACACAGGCCTAGAAAACACACACACACACACACGTACATGATTCTGTTGCACTGTCACAACCTTCCAGCAAATGACCCATTTAAAGAAAATTCAGATGAGTGCCCCCAGAGAGGAAGGGCATCCTTCCTTCCCACATGTGCACAAAAATGTGTGAAGCCAGACATGGGTTGACATGGTGGATGGCCACCCATTTGCCTAATGGTTAGCCTAAAACCTGTACAAGTATGCATGATGCTTTTTAATTTGAATCTTTAGAAACTGGTTTACAGTCTATTTTGAAAATGAGATGTATATGTTTGAAGCACTTGCTCGAGGCAGTATAGGATCCTGAAAGGTTTTTAAGACAAGGGTCACGTCTTGGACAAGTTTCTTCCCCCTTTATGCTTTAGTTCCTTCATCTGTGAAATAGTGTTATGACCCTCAAAAGAAGCTGTGGGCGTGTAAAGGGCTTAAAACAGTGCCTTGTACAAGGACCCGCAGGGTTAGCTGCTGGCATTAACCCTACCATCGTCCTTTGTTTTGGGTCATGAGGATCTGCACTAGGATGGTGAGAATAAGAAGGCAGTGCAGGGGTGAGGACATGAGCGGGTTTGACAGCTAGAGGGACCCAGGCGAGGGAGGTTTCTCTCTGCAGTGATGTAGAGATACTGGGTATGTTACGCTAGGCATTGTCCTGTTTCATCCTTGTGTTAATCCATACATTCATCTTGGGAGTTGGGTAGAAGCATCTCAGGATGACTGATGAGGAAACAGGCTTGAGGAAGTCGCAATGTGTCTCCAAGGTGTGTTTCTAGTTAGTGGTGGAGCCTAAATAGGAAACCCAGAGGAGAGGCACTTTTCATTATTTTGGGAACATATGGAGCACGATAAAGGTAGGGCTGATAGTTTTAGTCTGTTTTAAGAGAAAGAATGTAGTCAGTATTATTATGACTAGGTCCTCTGAATTGGGAGATGGAAACAGGAAAGAGTCCCGAGCTATTGAAGCTCATAAAATTCTACCTAGCAAATGAATTCAACCACCAGTAGAGTAGTCCACCCTTTTGTGGCCGAAAATGAAATATCATCTAATGAGAGTAGGGCTTTCTTAGGAAGCTCTCACATAACCCCTCTAAGGTCACTGTTGTGTTGTCTTGGCAGAAGATCAGGCTATTGCTGACACTGAACCCAAGTTCACTCTCCTCGCCTCATGACAGGCCAGTAAATTCAGAGGTGAGTCATTGTCGGACAAGCTTGCACCCCGAGAAGAGGGCACGCTAGTGTCTCAGACAACCATCCCGCCTCAGTCCGAATTCAGGCTCCTTTGATGCTGAGAAAGGGGAGGGAGAGGGGCCAGCGGTCACTCACTCACTGTCACGTGCTTGGGGGAGGGGCTCATCACAGCTGACCAGCGGCTGAGCAGGACCAAGGACCACTAACAGCCCCCCACCAACGGCTGCTCGCTTGCATTGCTGGAAGTGTGGCACGAGGGAAGACGAAAAGGACGACTGTGTTTGTCACATATACAGGGTTTTACCTTTGAAAGGAAGTTAAGAGCGCGTACATGTCCCAGGTCCCTTAGCAGCAGGTGTGGGCCTCTCCTTGGAGAGCCTTTGTCGCCTCCGATTGCCAGTGGCTAAGGTCTCCCAGGTTCTTTTCTCAGAGTGTGACTGTTCACCAAGCTCTGTGATGGGGCATTTTATTCTCTCTGGGTGCTGGAGAGAGGCGATAGGCTGGCAGGTTGACCTTGGTACTGTCTCCACTGGCAGGCATATTGCTCCCTTGGTCCCATGGAATTTTCTTAGCGGGGCACGCATTTTCACAGCCTTCTCTTCTCTGCACAAACCGTCACTGACCCGGCAGTGGGGTGACCCCCGCCCCCTTCCAGCTGCCCATTAACCTGCTGAAGTCTGTCTCACTCATGGGGTACACACAGGGCTCTGCCTGGACTAGCCAGCTGGATTCCCTTTGGAAAATTCTCCAACATAGAGTAGTCCTGATTTAGCTGGTTCCCTCTTTTTCTTTTTTGTTGTGGTAAAGCAAATTACAGTTGACTTATCCCTGGAGGAGTCCAGGAAGGTTAGAGCAAGGAAGTGTTAGGAGCACTTCTTTTCCAGCCTTTTTTTTTTTTTTTTTTTTTTTGTCTTTTGTCTTTTGTCTTTTTTAGGACTGTACCTGCTGCATATGGAGGTTCCCAGGCTAGGGGTCTAATCAGAGCTGTAGCTGCTGGCCTACACCAGAGCTGCAGAAACACCAGATCCGAGCCACATCTGCAACCTACACCACAGCTCACAGCAACACCGGATCCCTAACCCACTGAGCAAGGCCAGGGATCGAACCCGCAACCTCATGGTTCCTAGTCGGATTTGTTTCCGCTGCACCACAACAGGAACTCCCCAGCTTATGTTTTTTAAAACACAAGTTGATTGTTGGAGAATTAATAATAAGGAAATATCATTGAAAAACCAAGAGAACTGTGTGAATCTTTATCACCAGAATATTTATTAAGTGCTTACTGTGTGTAAGCTCTGAGGCCAGGTAAGCACTTCATATGTGTTATCGCCTTTCATTCTCAAGCCACCCCCAGGAGGTGAGCTTGCATCTCCTCTTTTAAGAGATGAGAAAACCCGAGTCTCAAGTTGAAAAACTCTGACTTTGCTTGCAGGGCCAGTGAGTAGTGAGTGGATCCAGGTTTGTTAGACTACAGTTCTGTCTCCACAGTGTAAAAATGTTATATCTTTTTTTTCTTTTCTCTTTTCCTTGTCTTTTTCAGGCCGCACCTGTGGCATATGGGCGTTCCTAGGCTAGGGGTTGACTCTGAGCTGAAGCTGCCGGCCTATACCATAGACATGGCAACACCAGATCTTTCACCCACTGAGCGAGGCCAGGGATCAAATCCGCATCCATAGAGAGGCAATGTTGGGTCCTTAACTGGCTGATCCACCCTGGGGACTCCTAAAAATGTTATGTGTTACTACCCAGAAATAGTCAGCATTACTGTATTTTATTGACCTCTTCATTACCTGGTTCACAAAATTGGGACTATGCAGCATGTAGGTATTCCTGTCTTGCTTTTATTCACTTTATGTCGGTTTGTGGACATTTTCTGTACCATTATTGTTAAACCTTTAAATGTTTTAAACATCTAATTGCTTTTACCCATGACTCTTGCCTTTTCGTCTTTCTGGAGAAAATATGAGCTGATCTGTATCTTTAATACCAGCAGGAAACTATGGGTTTCAAAGTTAGGGTTGATGTAGGATAGATAACCAACCAGACAGGGAAATTTCCAGAGGATATTGTAAGTTAAAGCCAGCCCGACAGTGAGGAAAGAGGTGAGTAAGCAGTTTAGAAGTCTCTACCTGATTTCGAATTCCTGTGTTGAAATAAGCCAGAGAAGCACAGTTAGCCCCTGGGGCCATGGAGCTGCAGAGGCACACAGGGAAGGAATGTGGGCATCAATGCTCAGCCGGCTTTTAAGGTTCTGTATTTACCTAACATGTATTTCGTTTGTGAAGGCGCTTGCTGAAAGTGCCATCACACACTCGAAGTATTTAACTTTGCCGTTCAGCCTCTGTCTGATGGTGTTGCAGGATGTGAAAAGGAGAGGCCTTCTCCCTTCAGTGGGGTGGATGGGGGCTGGGTCAAGATGGACCAGGAGGTCTGAGCAAGGGAGACAGACAGGGGAGGGCCAAGTGCCAGTAACTCAATACGCATCCTGGGGTTGGATGGGGGGCCCCAAGAAACACCAGTGAGGTGGGGGGTGGAGTGGACAGAGACCTTGTGGCTGGGGCCTATAAAGTCGGGGAGGCATCAGGCACCCTGCAAGCCGAGTGGGTCATGGGTGTTCCTCCCCCATCTGGCTGGACCTTCACATCTACGTCCCTGTGTTGGCTTTTGTCATGGACCGGTCGGCCTTTAGGTTTGACCCGGTGGAGCCTGGCAGAGAGGTCTCTGTGTGCCTCACTGGCTTTTCCCGAGCAGATGTTCGGGCTTCTGGAGCCGTGCCCTGCTGCCAGGTGAAGTTATTCTTCTTTCTAAAAATCCCTGTTGGCTGTGCTGGCAACTGTTCTGACCTTCCTCCAGGAAGAGGGAAACTCATATAAGTGTTCTAAATCGAGGCAGCAGATTTCACTGTGAAGGTGCAGTGAAGCACTGGTGAGGTCTTGGCTAGAGCATGTGCTTTGCTGAGATAAAGGGACATGTTCTAGGATGAATCTCATTCCCTTCTTAAACATGTCACCAGAACCAGGGGTTGGAGTTCTGTGCTAGGAGCTAGCGGTAGCAAGTCAGATCAGTGGTGGTTCTCAGGGGATTCAGGGGATGGGGGTGGAAGGACCAGGTCCGTCTGTGACCACAGGTGTCAGAGGTGTTCTTGCGGGAGCGCGGGGTGGGGTCCCCGTTGTTCCTGGGGAAGGGAGGAATATCAAGGAGACGCCCTGGGAAAGATGACATTTACTCAAGTTCCGAGGAACACGTCCCAGGTGGAGACAAAGACATGCAGGAAGGACGTTTCTGGGCAGGTGACATAACATGGTGTGCGTGTCTCATGGTTTGAAATTTGGAAAGTGCAAGATATTACTGTAGTGCCAGCTGGAGAGACAGGGGCATGGCTCTGGGATCATGAAGGTCCGTGGGCTCAGCCAGGAAGTGTTCTCGTGAAAACCTGGGGCAGGGCAGCGCTATGCAAGGGTCCCCAGCAGGGGAGGGACTCCCACGCCCCCCAGCCCTAGTAGGGAGGGTGGGGTTATCTGGGGACCACCTGGGAGCAAGAGGCTGGGCATCCACATGGGGCATGGAGAGAATGGAGTGGGAGTGGGAGCTAGAAGGGAGATGCTGGACCAGACATGAGAGTGACAGGTGGGAGGTGTGCAGGGTGTGGAGGGGGAGGGCGAGGGAGAGGGCTAGGTCTGGGATAGCCCCCCCCCCCCCATTCCCACTGCAGAGAGACGGGAGACACTGAAGAGAGGGTCAGATCTGAGGGGCAAAGGTGAGTTTATTCGTGGGCACATGGAGGGAGCTGCCCTTGGAAGATCTGAATGGGGATGTTCGGTTGGCAGCTGAGTATAAGGGTCTGAGGCTCCGGGGGGATGGAGGTGTGGGAGTCTTCCGAGGACAGGTGATGGTTGAGGCTGCAGAACGAAGGGCACAGGCGCTAGCCGAATGTCACTGTTGAAGGGAGAGCAGAGGAGAGTCCTGAGAAGGGACAGCGGGAGGGTTTGTCAGTGGTGCTGACTGTAGAAAAGCCCAGTGGGAGAGTGGCTGTCGTGTCAGCATGTGGGACATCCTGGAGGACTGACCTCATGGGCTGGAGCACATGCCTGCAGTTTAATGGATAGAGGCATTGTCACCGATGGAACGGTCCAGGCACAGGCTGTGGGAAGGCAGGACCTTGGGGAGCACAGTCACGAAAGATCTGATGAAAAGGAGCCCGTGAAAGAGATTGGGAACGAACCCGGAGAGAACCGGGAGCAGTACACACCCCGGGAGGCACATCCGGGAAGGCTGCCTGGAAAATGGTGCGGGGTGATCAGTAGGCGGAGGCTGAAAAGTTTCCATCGGATTTGTCATCCGGGAGGTCACCTGTGATTGCAGAAGTGATGTCAGAGTGGCTTACAGCCCTGGGGCTTGTTTTGTGCATTTCCCTGGCCTCTCTTTGCGAGATCAGAGGAATGCTTGAAAAACACCAGCCGCCCCCAATTCCTGGAGGAAGCAGCCGCGATCACGGTTTCCTGTGGGATCTGCCAGTTCTAAGGGAGGGACATGAGGTGATGTGTGTCTTGGGCAGCTAACCATGATACAATTAATGGAAGAATTTCACAACTCAGGTCATAAGGTGTCTATGTTTGATCAGTGTCTAGCATGGGAATGAGCCATCCCAGCAACCCCAGCAGGCAAAAGGTGGGAGAAGCTAGTCACCAGTATCTTTTTCTCTGGAGTCTGGTCATTAACTGTGGTTGGGAAGAGAGTGGACTCTGGGCATTTTAAGCCTAGGTGTTTCATGTTAAGGGTTGAGAAACACAGACATCCGTCCCTCCTTCTAAGGCACTTTAATAATTGCACTTACCCATTGTGTCTCCAAATTTATTTCACCTTGAGACTTTTTTTTTTTTTTAATTATGAAAGCAGTATATGGTTCGTTATAAAAAGTCAACGGGGGAGAAAGAAGTTTAGGTCATCAACCTGCTCTTCCAACATCCAGACTCTCCTTGTCCTGCTGAGGTTGCTGGTCCTGGGTATCCCACTACACTGGGCTTCATTTTTTGATACTTCTCTTCCCCACTGGCTTGTGAGATCCCCATGGACAAAGAGCGTGCCTCTCCGCCACACCTTGGCCTCCTTACCTTCTGCTCCATAGCCCAGCATAAGTCACCAGGATCCATTAAGTATTATTGCATAAATGAACATGAATGAGTGGGATGATCTCTTAGGCTTTGCCCTTGGGGCTGTTGCTTCCATTTTAACTTTGGAGAGAAACTGGATATGCAAGAAGAACCCCCTGTTCTTGTCACTTTTTGTTTGCAGGAGCACTTATTGAATGGATGGCGCTGTGTAACAAGGTACAGGGTCTGCAGCTCTTATAATAAGCCTTCAGGGCAGATTTCTTGAATTATAGGAATTAAAGCTAATCAATCCAGAAAATGATAGAGGATTGGTAAAGAATCAATCAGATATGAGACGCTTAACCACTCCCATGGTCTTAATAGGTGTGATCTTTATAATGCATTTTCTGTCGCACATTATGAGTTCCCATTGTGGCTCAGCGGTAATGAACCTGACTAGTATCCATGAGAATGTGGGTTCGATCCCTGGCCTTGCTCAGTAGGTTAAGGATTTGGCATTGCTGTAGCTGTGGCGTTGGCCAGCACCTGTAGCTCCGATTTGACCCCTAGCAGCAGCAGCATATCAGAACTTCTGCATCAAGTTCAGAGTCTAGAAACTTTGTGCTTATACATCAGGAGCTGGGAGGTGATCACAGAGCAGAAGGAAGAATCCTGTCCAAACGATGACAGGCTACCTTCTATCCCCAGAGGCCTTCAAACCATGTGGGCAAAACCATATTTGTAGGTTTAAAAGGGAGGTTAGTGGAGTTCTCATTGTGGCTCAGTGGGTTAAGAACCTGACTAGTATCTGTGAGGATGTGGGTTTGATCCTGGCCTCGCTCAGCGGGTTAAGGATCCTGTGTTGCTACAAGCTGTGGCGTAGATGTCAGATGCTGCTTGGGTCTGGCGTTGCTGTGACTGTGGCAAAGGCCGGTACCTGCAGCTCCGATTAGACCCCTAACCTGAGAACTTCCACAGTTGTGGCCTTAAAAAGAAGAAGAAGAAGAAGAAGAAGAAGAAAATGAAGGATGGAGAAAAAGATGACAAAGTCCGGCAAATCAGAAAGGCCCCAGAAAAAGGGGATTTCAGGTATGATGGGAGCAAGAATTCCTTCTACCTGGAAATCTAGATTTTGGGTATTGGTCTTCCTTCCCTCACTTGGGTGAAAGCAGCCTTTTTCTAGATGGACTCTGGGGCCGTCTACCTTAGAATCTTCATTAAAACTGAATATTCCTACCTTTCCCAAGGACCGTGCAATCAGAATTGTCAGAGCAGGAGCCTCGGAGTCTGTATTTTAATCTCCAGGGAAACTCATGTACGTTAAGTTGCAGCTGGAGCCACTCATCGAAGAACCTAACAGAACCTAAACTGTTCGCAATGGGGTCAGGACCCTCACGCCAAAAGGGTATCTTTATGGTCTGACTTTTCTTGCCATGGACTAAAATCCGTGAACTAATGGCTTCAGTACAGAAAGTGATTCTTGCCAAGTTCAAAATTCAAGTTTGCAATAATCCAAATGACCCCCTCAGCAGAAGCAAACATTTCACCTTCTCTCTGCCTTTTTGCCCTAAACTCAGATGGGAGCAGGGGGGGTGGGGGTGGGCATGAGGATTGGTTTAGAACGTGGATGTAGATCCAAACTTAGGATAACATGCCATCTTAAGAGTGAGATTCAGCTGAAACACAGTGTATTTTATACTGGTTCCCACTCTGGGAATTCTCTATAATTCATAGAGACAGCATTGGTTCTGCCAGATTTCCTCAAAACGTCAAGTTACAAGAAATCCTCATTGTAATTCCAAGAAAGAACTCCAGAACATTCATCCAGCGGCAATGCCAGAGGATATATATTCAGGCCCCCTGTCAAGACTAATACTTTAAGGGGGTAATACCAATTTTAATGTATATGTTCTGATGTGTTTCTTTTTAAGAAATTAAATGCAGTATTAATGCCATACTTTCGTCTGTCACTTGACAGCTTGTAATATTTAAGCCCTTAAGCTCTTCTTCTATTGTAATTTTTTGAACAATGTAAGCATGTTTTTGAGCCCTTTATTAGAATACTTTTGCGCTCTGTTTTCTGATTTAACCTCTTTTTTTTTAAGGGTTACTTCTGAAAAAGAGTACTTGTATAAATTTCTCAAAAATGTATATTACCTAAAAATGGGAAGGAGGCCATTAAATCAGATTCAAACTAACCTCCTTTCCATCTTCTTCCCCGTCTCTCCTCCACTGCTTTCCCTATCGTCTGCTAGAAAACAATACCGCTTTATTTTGCCTCCCGTGGAGGGAGTCTGAGAAAGCCCACAGTGCAGGCAGCGCTTCCGTCCAAGAGCAGAAATAGCTTGATTCTGGAGGTATGTGGTGGATGGGGGCCGAGAATAATTGTCAGGTCCCAATACAGCCAGGGCCTCATCCACAGTGGTCTCTAACCTGGCTGCATCTTAGATTCACTGAGGTCTTTTTTATTTTATTCTTTAAATAGAAGTATAATTGATTTACAGTGTTGTGTTAGTTTCAGGTGTACAGCAAAGTGGTTCAGAAAATATATATTTTTTTGTGTTGTGCTGCACCACAACGGGAACTCCTGATGATCTGTTTTATGTGTAAGAGTATGCATATGTTAATCCCAACCTCCTAATTTATGTGTGTGTGTGTGTGTGTGTGTGTGTGTGTGTGTGTATTCTTTTTCAGATTCTTTTCCATTACAGGTTGTTACAGAATATTGAGTAGAGTTTCCTGTGCTGTGCGGTAGGTCCTTTTTGATCATCTATTTTATTTTATTTTATTTATTTATTTATTTTGCTTTTTAGGGCCACACCAGCCGCATATGGAGGTTCCCAGGCTAGGGGTCGAATCTGAGCTACAGCTGCTGGTCTACACCACAGCTGCAGCAACGTGGGATCTAAGCCACATCTGCAACCTACAGCACAGCTTGTGGCAACGCCGGATCCTTAACCCACTGAGTGAGGCCAGGGATCAGACTCACAACCTTATGGTTGCTAGTCGGATTCGTTTCTGCTGCACCACAGCGGGAACGCCTGGTGATCTGTTTTATGTGTAAGAGTGCGTGTTTAATCCCATCCTCCTGATTTATCTGTCCCCCACCATTTTCCCCTTTGGTAACCATAAGTTTGTTTTCTGTGTCTGTGGGTCTGTTTCTGTTTTTGTTGTTGTTGTTTGGTGTGCCCGTGGCATGCAGAAGTTCCCAGGCCAGGGATTGAACCCACGCCACAGCAGTGATCAGAGCCACAGTAATGACAATGCCAGATCTTTAACTTGCTGCACCACCAGGGAAGTCCTTCTTTCTATTCTGTAAATAAGTTCATTTGTATCTCTTTTTTTTAGACTTAACATATGAGTGATATCATATAATATTTGGAATTTCGGGCCGTGATGGCCCCAGGTGATTCTGATAGGCATTTGGGGCTGAGACCCAATTAGGTCTCAGTGCTTCTCAGGGGTCTTAAGGCCACTTTAATCTGTGTCTCCAGGAGAGCTGGATTAAAACACAGAGTCCTTCTCCCGACTCCAGGCCCGTGAGTTCATTGCTCGGAGTGGGCCGAGCCCTTTCACTCATCAGGTGAGCGCGCTGAGTGATTCCTCTGTTTGGTGCAGTTTGGGAACCCCCAGTGTCCGGGATGCTCAGTGGCTTTGCTGGCCCTGGTTAGGGATGTGCCTGCGAAAAGGCTGGTGGGAATGGTGGAGCATCCATGTCCTGGAGAGTTTACCTGGGCCAGGGGACATCTCCCTGGGCCTGGAGTCTGGAGGGTGCATTGTCCTCTCCTGGCCCCCGGGCGCTGTCCTCTCTTCTGTGTGTTACCCAGAGCGTGCTTTTAGGAGTCCGAATGACTCATCCTGTGGGCTGTCAGTTGGCAAAAATGTGTGTGGCGTGGTGGGGAATAGTAGTGAGAGGATGTTTATCCCAGCTGACAATCACGGAGTCTAACTGGAATGGTGAAGTGCATTTATGAAGGTAACGCAAGCAGCCCAGGGTCAGCCCCAGAATCCACGGTGGGGTGGGGGTACCCTGACTCCAGGTGCTTATTCTTAGTTCAGGGCAGGGAAAGGGTCTGTGGTCTTATAAGGTGCAGGGGACTTGGGGGAAAGCTGAAGCCTTCATTTCAGTTTTATTTTAGGCCATGCCCGTGGTGTGCGGAAATTCCCGGGCCAGGAACCAAACCCATGCCACAGCAGTGACAATGCCAGATCCTTAACTACTAGGCCTCCAGGGAACTCCAGCCTTCATTTCTGGATCAAAACATTCTGGAATCCATTGGAAGACTTCATTTCCTTAGAGGATTTTGGGGCACACATACCGGTAATTGTGATTTTGTCCATATTAGTGGGAGTAATTAAAATGAGCTGTGATTTTGCATGAATGCGGAAGTAGTACGTGAATACAAATACTGGTTTTTAGTTTGTGGTGTTTAGTTACTGTCATCTTGAGGTTTAAGTAGAGATTATGCAGAATCCCATATATTTTATTTTGGGGGGAGGGCAAGTAAAAAAGACTCCAAACTCCATGTTTCCATCCCACTTCTCATTCTGTATGAAGCCTAACATTCACTATTCTGTAATTCTTTCTTACCCTTTGGTTAATTTTTTTTTTTTCAAAACAGGAGATCTTGTATTTCAGGACATATTTGTGTTTATTTAGCCAACTCTGCTGGGGAGGAAACGCTGAGGCATAAAGGTTATTTTTGTAATTGTGGCTGGAATTAGGTGAAAACCCTCTAGGCTGGGAAAGTTTTTTTCCCGGCACAAATTCCCAAGACTTAAAACTTTGACAAAGGGTCCCTGTCCTGCCTTCCCCCTTCACCACGCAGAGGCCACATTGTCCCTTCTGCTCTATGGTGTCTGTTCCACCTTCCCTTCCAGGCACTGGGAAGGCTGCCTAGGCAGGGATCACATCTTTGTCTACAAGGCTGGCTGCCTCCTGGGCGAGTCCATGGGGGTGGGAATAATATGATCAATGGGATGATGCCTTTGAAAAAAAAAATCTCTGTTTCTCAGTATTATTTTCTTTCCCCCTCTGCACACCCAGAGGAGCAGCTGGGACAGCAACTGCAGACGGGGATCATGTGTTCATACGCAGTCTCGTTGGACAATTCCAGATATTTTTAAGCAGGATGGAGTCAGGCAGCCAGCAGCCAGCCAGCCTGTCTGGCACAGAAGGCCCTGTTTTACTGGAGTAGTAAATATTCTCAATGAAGCAGTGTGATGTACCGAGTGAGCCTGGAGTCCCGGCATTCAGTATTTCAGCATCCCTTTTTACGCCTCTTTCTGTTCATGGATGTTTAGTCTTTGTTGTGTTTGGATCCTGTCTTTTGATGGGACCCCACTCTCTGTGCTAGGCTGACCGCTGCCCCCTACCCCCCCTGCATGCGGCCCTGCCTCGTAGATGCGGGGTTCACTTTTTGCTGAGGATGTTTCAGGTTGGGGGTTTTGTCACTTGCCTCTGCTGTGGGAAGGGGGTCTTCCAGCCTGTGGGCTCCTCCCTCGTCTGCACCTGCACCCTTTGGTTCCTCCCCGATGACGTGGACAGGAATGAGGTTCTGAAGTCTTCATGCTTGGCCTCCCCTCACCCTGCGCGCCCCTTCCGTGTAGCCTTCTTTTTTTTTTTTTTTTTTTTTTTTTTTTGTCTTTTTGCCTTTTCTAGGACCGCTCCCGCGGCTTATGGAGGTTCCCAGGCTAGGGGTCTAATTGGAGCTGTAGCTGCCGGCCAACGCCAGAGCCATAGCAATGCGGGGTCTGAGCCGCGTCTGCAACCTACACCACAGCTCACGACAACTCCAGATCCTTAACCCACTGAGCAAGAAGATCAGGGATCGAACCTGCCACCTCATTGTTCCTGGTCGGATTCGTTAACCACTGCGCCACAATGGGAACTCCCCGTGTAGCCTTCTGAGACGAGGTGGACCTGAGCATACATGCTCCCTTCATCCCACTTCTGGCAGCTTTTGTGCCCACCCCACAGCCTTCCAAATAGAAAGATCAGTCCCAGACACATGGAATTCCCACTGTGGCTCAGTGGGTTAAGGACCTGAAATTGTCTCAGTGGAAATGTGGTTTGATCCCTGGCCTTGCTCAGTGGGTTAAGGATCTGGCATAGCTGCAGGCTGTGGTGTAGGTCACAGACGTGGCTCAGATTCAGCATTGCTGTGGCTGTGGTGTATGCTGGCAGCTGCAGCTCCGATTCGACTCCTAACCTGGGAACTTCCATATGTCACAGGCACGGCCCTAAAAAGAAAAGAAAAGCGAAAAACAAAAACCAACCCACATTACAGTGAGCTTTCCCAATGACCTTGGTCTTCTCCTCAAGCCTATAAGCGCCCCCCCTCCCAATTGCCAGGCTGTTTGGCACACCCCACCCCATGCTCACAGACTTTCAGGTTTAATGGAGCAGCAGAATTTATTTTACATGGGGTTGTGGCACAGGATTGTTAAGTCTTTATTTTGATAAGAAAAAATGCCTTGTCATTTAGTAAAAAGCCAGGAGATTTCAGCCCCCCTCCCCCTACCCAGTCAGGCTATAATCTCTGATTAAACAGCACAGTGGCGCAGCCCTTTTAAATAAAGACATCTGGCTTCAGAGTCAGAAAGTCATGTCATTGTCGTGTCCCCATTTCCTCATTTTGCCAACTAGGGACACCGTGTCTGAGACTAGAATCGGACAGCTACTGTTCCACCTCCTCTTTATCCCTAGGAGCTGGTGGGGTAACCTGGCTTCTCAGCCTTTGAGGTTTGATTCCCTATGAGCCATTCTGCTGGCGACCCCTGGGTTCCTGTGGCCCAGCCCAGCGTCACCTTACCTGCTGGCTCTCATGTCAGCCCATCCTCTCAGGGATCCCTTTCCCTGGACTTATTGGCTCTGCCCCTACAGCTCTGTCCTCACTGTCTGTTGGGGACCCTTGGCCCCCACAGCAGGAGTTCCCTCTGGCATCCTCTCCTCTGGCATCTCAGGAACTGCAGGCCTGTATTTCCCCTCCTCTGTCTTCCCACGTGCATCTCCTCCGGCCTCTCTTTCTGCAGCACGTTGAGAGCCAGTGGACTCCGACTCTCTTCTCTCCCTCGGCCTTGGGGCAGATGGACCAGGATTGCAAAGCTGAGCTCTTCTGCACGTGAGCAGTGACCTTGGGCAGTTAGGCTTCCAGGCCTGCTTTTGCATCTGTTCATCTGTTTGTGGGGCTACTTCTCCTCCCCCCCGCCCCCCAGCTGCCCCAGTATTTGTCATCAGGATCAGAGACAAAATGACAGTTCTTCCTATTTGGGGCCATGCAGTCAAGCAATGTAGCAGGGCTTCAAGGCGAATGGTTCCTCTTTCAGACCCATACCCATCCCTTCCTGACCTTGAGTCTGTCTCCGGCTGTCCTCTTGGTGCCCCAGACTTCCCACCTGTGTCCAGAGTAGCTGTGACAGCAACTGCCAGGTGACCCTTTCAAAGGAGGCTTCTCTGAGCCCCAGGCAGTGGGGAGCAATTTCATATTTTCATCTACAGTTACAAGTATTGTGCTGCACAGTATAAGATATGTGTGTGGTTGAAGGAAGGGTGTGTGTGTGTGTGTGTGTGTGTGTGTGTCTCCATGGCGACCAACAGGAGCTCAAGCATCAGCCCTGCATCAGCAGGTGGGCCCTGGTGCACACGTATTCCCAGCGGGGAACGGGGTGGGAGGGAAGTTCAGAGCAAGGGTGTTAATCCACTGGGTTTGTTCCTTTCTCACAGGAGGGACAGCGTTGCATTGGAAAGAAGACCAGGTTCTTTCTGATCTTGAGTTTTGTTTTGACTTTATTAAATATGAAAGGTGCTCCACAGGGACGCCGATGGTTTCCGTGAGACGGGAACCCCAGCGGGCTTACCTGCAGGCCGCGTCTTACCTGTTTCCTCTTTGCAGATGGGAAATAGGGATGTGATTAAACCCGAATAGGGAAGTGGTTCACCATGAACCTGCCTCACGAGGACTTGTTGAATGACGCTGCAGGGGTCAGGGCAGGTTAGAGTCTGGCCCCCGTGGGCCTCTTGAAGAGCCACGTTGACCCCTGCTCATCTTTGTCCTTGCATCTCCGAGGGCAGTTCAGGGGTGGCGTCGTTGCCATGGCACCGTTGGCTTGTGCCCTTTTACTGTTTGGTTTGACATCAGTGAGGTGGCCTTGAGATGCTGCCCTGGGTTCCTAACTTTTGGTAGAGCTGCGCATTTCTTGTCTAAGATGCCGATAGCACAGTCCTGGGGTAGATGCTGTACTTTCTGGGCCGACAGTCTTGATGGCCTTTGCCCCGCTGGTCTGGGCATGCACCCTAGACCCCACACGTTGCTAGAAAAAGTGACCCGCACTCAACAAAACTGGCCTGGGCCCCTTTTGGGCGGGGGGCGCCTCCCCTCCCCCTCTAGGCCTTTACTCTGTGTGCTTTGCTGCACGTTACCTGTGCATAAGCTCATCTTCCTTCTCAATAGCCTGGTTTGGTGGGTGCTGCCTGTTTTGTTGGAACCGA
This sequence comes from Sus scrofa, assembly GCF_054392235.1. Lineage (NCBI taxonomy): Eukaryota > Metazoa > Chordata > Mammalia > Artiodactyla > Suidae > Sus > Sus scrofa. Next base: position 35,470,752 of record NC_139389.1, on the reverse strand, counting down.
GGCACGGGGGAGTGTAAGTTGACCCGTGTTAAGGGAGGTGCTGGCCCTGGGGTCCGGTGCAGTTTGTAAGTCAGTGGTGTCGCACACCTGCCGCAGGCCTGCCCAGAGCTAAACACTGGGGAGACATTGTGACAAGATGGGTCTGGTCCCTGAGCTCGAGGAGGGTGCATCTAGTGGGGATGCGAGCTGCTGGGGGCATTTTTATAGATACTCACCTTTGAGCAATGTGTCGCAAAGGAGGAATCCTGGGCACCTTGGGAGGCTCTGTCCGCCTGAGGGGAATTCAGGGATGATTGAATTGAAATTTTATGATACTCTGGTGCCGTTTTTGTCAATAGCACTAATTACATTCCTTCTCTTCCCTCAGAGGAGCTACATTAGGCAAGAAATATGGATGAAATATTTTAATATTTGTGCTTCATCAGATGTACCATACTCAATTTCAATGCTACGTCATAATCAAAAGTTGGTAAAGAGGAACCATACCACAGAATTAAGCTTTATTTACTTATTTTGTGGCCACACCTGCGATATATGGAGGTTCCCAGGCTAGAGGTCAAATTGGAGCTGCAGCTGCAGGCCCACACCACAGCAACACCAAGTTCAAGCCGCATCTGTGACCTACACCGCAGCTTGCAGCAACGCTGGGTCCTTAACCCACTAAGCGGGGCCAGGGATTGACCCCACATCATCATGGAGACTATTTCGGGTCCCTAACCTACTAACCACATCGGGAATACCCAGAATTAAGTTTTAAGGTTTCTTCTTTGCTACTTTGGTATTTTCAATTATATTATCTTGAAAATGAATGATTGCCTTGACTCTATTTCATCAGAAGAATTAGGTAAAGAGAAAGATTAAAGCTGCCTTTAGAGGCCAGTGGGATGGAGCCCTTCCCCCTTGGCTCCCTTGTATTGAGCTGGAGATTCAGAGACAGCAGCATCCTTGCAACAGGGGCCTCGCCTTCACCCTCCCATGTGGGGCACACACACGTCGGTGGCCCGTGGCAGCAGGGCACTTGGGCTGCGTCTGACGTTGTCAGCTAGCTCTGTGAACTTGGCCAGACCCTCACCCTTTCAATTCCTCATTCAGGGAATGGAAATCATGGGAGCTTTTGCAGAGTTGTGAAGATTTAAGTGAGGTGATTTGCACAGCGTGCTCAGAATCGTGCCTGACACTGAGCAAGCCCTTCCGGAGGCTCAGCAGCAGTGGCTGTTTGTCCCTCGCAGGTGTTCGGGTGACAGGGCCTTGAGGCAGCAAGGCAGCGACAGGGGAGGAGCTGGTCTGTGCCTGGACTCCGCCTGGCTGGGACCCTGTCCTAAGGAAGCAAGGAACGCAGCCTTGCTGTGGGGCTGGCAGAGCTAATGTGTAGCTGATGACCGGTGTCCGTCCTGCCCCCTTTTCCGTAATAACATTTCAGCTTACCAGCCTTCCCTAGAATATGTCCTGAGATTTAAAATGTCGTTCTTTGCAATGTTCCAAAAAGACGAATTGATAGATGGTAATAGTTTGCTTTCTTTAAGCATTTGTGGTCTCCTTTAACTTTCTACTCCCAAATGCTGTATCAGTGTGAATTCGATAAGCTTAGAGAACAGCCACCAAATATATCAGACTTTTGTTCTGCTTAGCCTTCCGTGGGCGCCTTGGTGGAGAGAGCCTCGTACTATAACTGCTGACATCAGATAGGTCTGGAACCCAGGAGAAGAGAGAACCAGAGGAAACACAGGTGACTCAGAAAGAACTTAGCCTGCTGTGCATAGGGGCTGTGACCATAGACTGAACAGACTGTGTGCCCACAATTCTCCATGAAAGGAAATGTCCCGGAGTTTCTAAACTCAATTAGGCTTAGAAGGAACCGAGAGGTCACTTTGTCCAACCTGTATCCATCACAAGGGGAGCCCTAAGAAGGTGATAGCTTTTCAGGAAAGGGCGTGGTTCCCCCTTAAGGATGCTGGGCAACTGGTTCCTAATAGAGGATTGTAGGCTAAGCCTGTGTATGACTTTTGTGGGTTAGGGGGTTGGGGAAGGTAGAACCCCAGCCTGATGTGTTAAAAATGGGTGTGGAGAAGAAAACAGGAGTGCCAGGAAGGGCAGAGACTGTCCTTCTAAGTCACTTTCTGAATAACAGGATCTGCCATGAGAATCGTATTCTTTCTCAGAAGCCCCTGGGCGCATGGTGCCAGCGTGACTGTTTGCTTGGGGGTATTGAAGCGGGGGTGAGGGGGTTGCACTGCAGCATTTAGGGCTGATATCAGTCTCCTGTATACAGGCAGCAGTAATGGTTATATGTAAACGGCATATTTGGTATTTTTATCTTTTTAAGTATAACTATGTCTAACTCAAAGCCGTTCTGATTTAAAACATAATGATTGCTTAGAGCAGGTCCAACTTAAAGTTATCTTAAGAAAGTTATGGGGAAAAGATTTGCTTAATTTTACAGTCATTCTCAAGCATTTTGTAAATATCAAAATGAAGTGGGTCAGAGAAGGACAGATACCATATGATACCACTTATCTGTGGAATCTAAAATATGGCACAGATGAACCTATCTGCGAAACAGAAACAGACTCACAGACTTGGAGAACAGACTTGTAGTTGCGGGGGTTGGGGGGGACAGGGAGAGAGAGTCGGGGGTTAGTAGAGGCAAACTATTACATTTAGAATGGATAAGCAATGAGGTCCTGCTGGGCAGCACAGGGAACTATATCCAGTCTGTTGGGTAGAACATGATGGAAGATAATATGAAAAAAAGAATGTGTGTGTGTGTATATATATATATATATATATATATATATATATATATATATGTATATGTATGTATGTATATGTATGACTGGGTCATTTTGCTGTACAGCAGAAATTGGCCCAACATTGTAAATCAGCTATACTTTAATAAAAAGATTTTTAAAAATATCAAAGTTTAAGCTTCTATTCTTGGACATACATGAAACAAAGCAAGTTTGAATTTGTGAAAAATATGGTTAAAATTTTTTTGTTTCACTTTATATGGAAGCTTGGACTGAGTTGAGTGTTGGCAGTGCAAAGTTTTGGGGTACCTCAATGAGAGGAAAAACCTCATTAGTTATTTCTACTGTTTATATGTAAATAGATGTTTATGTGGGGCTTAATTGTTTTTGCTTCTCAGTTAAAAAGGCAGCAAAAGCCCTCTTGGCCCTCTCATCTCTGTTAATAATGCTACTCTTACTCAAATTATTCAGACTTGAATGGAAAATAGTGGTTCTCTGTTCTGATTCCCCCACCCAGGAAAAAAAATAAAGAGGTCCAGCAATGTGTGCCCTGTGCTTTCATTTGTGTCACTCTCCTTTACCCTTGTGACAACCCTAAGCTGGAGCTGTGGTTATCCTTTTTTTAGAGAAGAGGAAACTCCTTGTCTAGCAAATTAATTGTCAACAGCTCAGCCTGGCCTTGGTAGTCTGCTGTCAAGAGATCTTTCCAGCCTTCTCTCCAGAAGGCCCCACACTGATATCCTGAGGTTCATGCACACTCTGCCCGGGGCTTACCCTCTCCCCGCTTTGTAGCCAGTGGGGCCCATTCTTGCCCTTGCTTTCCCTCTGCTCTGATTTATTTAGCTCAAAGCAAACATCCTTCTTTGTCTGATTTTCTCCCTTCTCGAGACTTAACCAGTGCTTAAAGTATCATATGCGGGCACTGTTTGAAAAATACCTACTGATGACCCATTTTACAGATAAGGAAATTAAGGCCCAGGTAGGTTAAGGAGTTTGTCTGAGGGCACAGACCCAGCCCATGTGGAAAACTGGTGCACTTTGCTTTTGTGGCTGTTTTGATTTGCTGGAGGACTAACAGGATACAGGGAGAGACCATTTAAGGGGATCGCATAGCTTCTTGGTGATTGAGGCCTGAACTAGGTTGATAGTAATGGGAATGGACAGAAGTAGATGGATGGGGAAAAAAATGAGAGAAGAATCAGAAGGATTTGGAAAATGGATGTGAGTGGTGAGAGAGGGAGCGAGGGAAAGGATTCAAGTTGCAGTTTTTTCGTGAGGTTGGTGGTCAGTCTTGGCCTCATCCATAAGAGATTTTTATGAGTATATTTCACATGTTTAGTCTTAAGCCTCACCTATGTCCAGAGTAAAATGTTTTGAAGTCAGTTAAAGGAGCTATCAGTTAAGAATAACATATATTATTTAATGTTATAGATTATTTATAAATAAAATATATATTTATATATTTATGTTCATAAATACAGCAAGCTTTATTCTATCTCTTATAAGAGACCTGGGACCAGGAGGTTTTTTTTTTTTTTTTTACTAGTAAAAACAGAGATCATTCCCACCCTACTGGGGCTATTCCATGACTCAGATTAGAGGGCAGCTGTTCTTGCAGAGGCTTAGCAATGTGAGTGTTTCCTTTGCTCAGCAGTTCAGTACCTGTGGGCCATTTAAGCTTAATAAAATCATCCCTTGGTATCCACAGAGGGAATGGTTCCGGGATCCCCTCACAAAATCTGAGGACACCCAAACCCCTTATATAAAATGGCATAGCATTTGCATATAAGCTTGTCTATCCTCCCATATACTTTAAATCATCTCTAGATTGCTTATAATGCCTAGTACAATGTAAATAATTGTAAATATAATGTAAACACTATGCAAATAGTTACTGCATGAAGCAAATTCAAGTTTTGCTTTTTGGAACATTCTGGAATTAAAAATGTTGCTCCACAGTTGATTGAATCCCCATACGGAACCTGTGGGCCAACTGTAATGTGTCAACTTTGAGAGTGTAGTGACAGACAAGGCCACAGTAGTCTTTCTTCCCAGTGAGTTAGAGTTTAATAAAGGCAGTTGGCCATCGCCAAACAATTATTTAATTCCAACTGGCACAGATTTTGTGAAGGCAAAGCCCCAAGAACCTGATAGCAAGAGAATCCCACCTAATCTTGGAGCCCAAAGGAGCTGGGCCTGAGGGTGTGATATTTTAGCTGGGTATTTAAGGAGGAGTAGCTGTTCCCATCCTTAGTTTTCTTTTCTGATATTTTTCATAACCTAAAGCAAACCAGTAATCAGGACTCTTCAAACTCATGCCTTCCTTAAAGCTCTTATTTTTATAGGCAAATACCTTTTCTTTTTTTTTTTTTAATCTTTTTAGGGCCACACCCTCGGCATGTGATAGTTCCCAGGCTAGGGGTCGAATTGGAACTGTAGCTGCTGGCCACAGCCACAGCCACAGCCATAGCAACACCAGATTTTAGCCACATCTGTGACCTACACCTCAGCTCATGGCAATGCCAGATCCTTTAACCCACTGAGCAAGACCAGGGATCGAATCCACATCTTCAGGGATACTAGTTGGATTCTTAACATGCCGAGCCACAATGGGAATTCCAAATACCTTCTTTTCTGTCAGGTTAAGAACATGCCTGTGGTAGAAAGAAATGGTCTTTGGAGTTGAGATCTATGTTGTGTTTGCTGATCTTGTGCATAAGCAGGTTGGCTTAGGGAGGGAGTGCCTTCCTCTGAAGGAGACCTCTCATTCATCTCTGTCTGCACTTTGCCCAGCTCTGTTCCCTCCCTGGCAGTTTCCCTAACTCCAGACCAGCCCCGACCAGAGTTCCTTACGGCTGATATTCATATGTTCCCTGGGTGGGTCCATCTTCCCAAGCTTCAGTCGTGTTTCTGATGCTTTGAAAAATATTGATTCCACCCCATTGACTGCCTTTCCTCCTTCTCTGTTTCCTTGATCTTTCCTTGGATCAGGCAGAAAGCTGCTGTATGATGTGCATGTGGGTGTCAGCCCGACCCTCTCCCCTGGCACTTGTGAGGTGACAGAAGCAGCCCTGGCACCTCTTCTCTCAGCCTTATTAAAACTGCTCACCAGGACCTGATGTGGTGGCAGAGGAGGGACTATCAGGGGTGGGAAGCCAACCGGCACCTTTCATCCAGGCCAGCTTCTCCTGCCTGGGTAGCCATGCTGACCCAGCAATGAATGGGTGTACCTGGGTTCCTTTGTTCTTTTTTTGATCTTTCCCTTTTTTAAAAAATTGATGCGTAGTTGATGTGCAATATTATATAAGTTACAGGTATATGATATGTGATTCACAATTTTTAAAACTTATGTTCCACTTACAGTTCTTACAAAATGTTGGCTCTATTCCCCATGTTGTACAATCTATTCTTTGTATTTTATAACTTTGTATTTTATACCCAATGGTTTGCACCTGGTACTCCCCTCTCCCACACTGCCCTTCCCCCTCCCCTCTCCCCACTGGTAACCTCTAACTTGTTCTCTGTGTCTGTGAGTCTGCCTCTTTTTTGTTGTACTCAGTCACTAGTTTGTTGGTCCTTAAGCATGGCAGTGTGGGGACCTCAGCACCGGAGGGCCAGTGGTTGGTAAAGTGGCCTCTGATGTCAGGCAGGTCACTTCATCTCTCCAAGCCTTAGTGTCCCTTTTGTGCAGTGGGAGTCACAATAATTTATGTTGAGATTAAGTAAGGTAATGTGTGGAAGGTCTTATTACCATGCTGTGTGTACCTTAGGGCCCACAAATGACTGTGTGTTTTTAAAATCCATTCCAGACTCAACTATGGACAAGCCATACATGGATATGTGTGTGTATGTGTGTGTGTATAGCTGTCACATGTATGAAACTGGGATCATAAGTAGTGTGTATTCCTCACTACCGTATATGACCATGCAAGGCAGAGAAAAGTGTGAGGCAAATGTCACCGCAGATTTAAACATTTCAAGCTCGTAAATTTGTACTGAGACGCTCTTATGTAGCTCTGATTCCTTTGTGGTGCTGGAGCAGGGCGCTCGTTTCCCCTTGGTTTCTCCCATCTCCTTTTCACCCCCGCTTTAGAAATATTAGGTAAGTTTTGGCTCAGCTTGCATTTGTCGAGCTGGTGAAAGAAACAGCATGAGATCAAGAGAACCTGTTCTATTTTAGCCCTTCTTAATGTTAGTACATCCAAAATAAATGCATTCTTGAAATGAAATGCTATGAACTAAACCTTCGCCAGCCCAAAAAGCCATACGCTCAGGTTTTAAACCAAGAGAAAGAGACATTTAAAATAACGGTTTTGGTCATTTCAAAAATTGCCGTATTTAGTTGGGCAGGTAAACAAGGAGAAATATTCAGCCTCATTAGTAATAAAAGGAATATAAAACAAAATGTTGCCAGGCTGTTTTTACCAATAAATAACATGGGCAGTTTTTTAAATATATGAGAAAGAAAGGAAGGGGAAGGATGTTGGGTTGAGCACCTTGTGCTGCTGGTGGAAATATAAATAGGTGTGACTTGCCCCCTCAAAAGCAATGTAACGCTATTCATCAAGTGCTAGTGCCTTTGACACAGTAATTACACTTTGGGAGCTTAGCCTAAGGAAATAATCAGAAATGGACCTAAATATTTGTATAACATTAGGAACTTGGGAACAGCCTAAATGTCCAACAATAGGGGATTGGTGAAATGAGGTATGAAAGTATATGCAGTGGACTTTTCTGCCACTAAGAATAGCAGACTATTTGGAAAAATAATGAAAGGGGGAAAGGTTTGTAAAATATCATCAAGTGAAGCATGAACCTAGTATCTTGAAATATAATCTGTTTATACATACACTCTGGGTGTGTGTCTGACCGTTAAAAAATACATCAAAATACAACATTATATCTGGGTGATGGGAATGTTGGTGGATTTTTTTTTTCCTTCTTTAGATTTTTCTGTATTTTCCAAAGTATGCTTAAGATCAGAAGGAAATGCATAATTTAAAAATGCATACTTTAGGGTACTTTGTACTGATACAACCCTAGGAAAACATAAGGGAAATAAAGCCTAATGGGAATTACGGTGCCTCAATGACTTTTGATGAGGTGAGGGGGCTTGGTGGTGGTGGTGGTTTTTAATGTTTTTCTTTAATGGGCTTCTGTGTAGAAGCTATCTTCTATTAGGAGAGTGAATGTAAAATAAACGTAGAAAAGTTCTTTGGAAATCCATGCCGCATTTGAAAGAGGTAATACTTTGCACGTATTCCCGAGTGAGGGGGGTCCAGCTTGAGGATGACCAGAACTCTTAATGATGGTAGTAAATGACAGGCATCTTCTTTACTTCTGCAGATATTCCTGAAATTCCAGAGAGCATCTCATTCTGTAAAGCACTACAGATCGCTGACTTCAGCGGAAACCCACTGACGAGGTAACCTTTCTGCTTGTCTTTTTTGAGCACCGGGCTGTCAGGAGCCCCTCCTTACGGCTCTTGGCTCAGTCATGATCCCACTGACCAACCAGTGGGTTCCAGGCAGCAGTGTTGCCAGGATGACCGAATTGGTGCCCACACAGCAGTGGAGAGACACCCCTCACCCTTGGAAGTCTGTTCCCGAGGTCTCCCTGGGCCAGGTGGGCGGGCCCATTTCTAAGGTTTCTCAAGACTCTATAAGCAACCTCAGAAGATAGAAAAGTATTCTGCGTTTCCATTCCTTTTTTTTTTTTTTAAACATATAGAAAAATGAGGTTAAGTTAAAATTTGAGATTCATCTGATCCCTTTCAAAATTGCTAGGGTTTTCATGGATCTGGAGCACTGGGGGAATGCCCCATTTTTAAAAAAAAATTTGTTACAGTTGATTTACAGTGTTGTGTCAATTTTTGCTATATAGCAAAGTGACCCATATATATATATATATATTTTTTTTTTTTTTTTCTCTCCCTCACATTATCTCCCATCATGTTCTATCCTAAGAAACTGGATACAGTTCCCTGTGCTATACACTAGGACCTCATCGCTTATCCATTCTAAATGTCATGGCTTGCATCCACTAACCCCAGACTCCCCATCCATCTCACTCCCTCCCCCTTCCCCTTGGCAACTGCAAGTCTGCTCTCCACGTCTGTGAATCTGTTTCCGTTCTGTAATCTGTGCCATATTTTGTTATTTATTTTTTTTTTATTATAGTTGATTTCCAATGTTCTGTGCCATATTTTAGATTCCACATGTAAGTGATATTGCATGGTATTTGTCTTTCTCATTCTAACTGACTTCACTTAGTATGAGAATCTCTAGGGAATCCCCCATTTAGGTTTTTTTTTTTTTTCCCCCATATCTGCTTATTTTTAAGAAGTAAATATGTTTTTAAAATAATCCTGGGGAGTTCCCGTCGTGGCGCAGTGGTTAACGAATCCGACTAGGTTGCGGGTTCGGTCCCTGCCCTTGCTCAGTGGGTTAAGGATCCGGCGTTGCCTTGAGCTGTGGTGTAGGTTGCAGACGCGGCTCGGATCCCACGTCGCTGTGGCTCTGGCGTAGGCCGGTGGCTACAGCTCCGATTCAACCCCTAGCCTGGGAACCTCCATATGCCGCGGGAGCGGCCCAAGAAATAGCAACAACAACAACAAAAAAGACAAAAAAAAAAAAGAAAAAAAAATAATCCTGGTTTTCTCTTTTGGATTTTAGTTATTATGTTACTAAAAATACTTATTTTAATGGAAAATAGTCCTCTAACCTAATAGCTTTCTAACTCACTACTCTCTTCAAGTCTTGCCCCCTTTTTTAACCACTGTCTGTATGATTGTCCCTCTTCCTCAAATCTTTCTGTAGATCCCTGCCCCATAGGATCAAGTGGAGGAGTTCCATTGGTGGTGCAGCGGGTCAAGGATCTGGCGTTGTCACTGCTGTGGCTCGGGTCACAGCTGTGGCTTGGATTCCATCCCTGGTCCAGGAACTTTTGCATGTCCTGGGCATGGTCAAAAAAAAAAAAAAAAAAAAAAAATGCACCTGGAGCTCTTGATGTGCTGTGTAGCCTCTTCTGCCCTCCTTCTGACCTTGGCCTGCCTTTTCCACCTTCATTGTGCTCAATCGCCTTGTCTGACATCGTGCTCTGCTGTAATGAGGGGCTCAGGGCTCACCGATTTCACTCCCCGTCTGTTTTGACTGTGCCAACCCTTTTGCCCAGCTTAAGATGCAGCATCACGTTTCTTCAGGGGTCCTTTCCTGATTACTCCCCACAGCGCCCCCTCCTTTGGCTCTGTCATGCTCTCTGCCTCCTCTTTTCCTAATGCTTGAACTCTACACATAAGCCACCCGTTTGACCAAGGCTCCTCAGTGGGCCTGTTTTTCTCTGTCATTCTTTGCTGTATCCCCAGCCTTACTGTAATCTCTGGAAGGGAGTGAGCCCTCAGTAAGTGTCTGTTGAACTGAGCTAAGCTCTTTGTGCTTATAGGGTTAGGCAGCTTGTAGGGTCAGGCAGCTTGTAGGGTTAGGCAGCTGGGAAATACTCATAATTCTGTCCTTGAGTTTTTGATTAAATGTGCTATTGCTTAATCCCCTTTCCTACGTCTTTAGTTTTTTCCCCTACTGTCTGCTGACATATGACCTTACCATTTATCTCAAAACTCTCTGGACCAGAACATGTTGCATCGTATGAGGCCCTACTCAGTTTTTATCCTGGTCTTCTCTCTGGTAGGTTCCTAAAAGGAAAGTCATTTTAATTCAGTAGGTGTGCTCTTTTAAGAATTAAGATCTATCTGTGAGTTGAAGGGACCTCAAAAATTATTTAATGTGGCCTACTTATTTTATGGCTGCAGAGACTGAGGCTCCCAGAGGTTAAAGGACCTCTTGAGATCTTGCAGCCCCTGAGTGGCAGCTCAGACCAGCGTTCCATTCTCCTGACCTTAAGTCTGAGCTTCCTTGTCACATCGTATCACTCGTTTGGCTCTTAGTGTTAACAGCCAGTATAAAAGCAAATCAGGCATTTAAAAATACATTTGCCTTATAATGAAGACCATTTTAGCTAGTTTTAAAATTATAATATAGTTTCCAGTTAAAAACTCAGATAAATTTCATCTAATGATAAATTTTTTAAAAATCTTACCTTTTTACGCTATGAAAGCATTCTCAAGTCTATAAAAGCCAATCCTGAGAATGTATTTCATCCATTATGAAAGTCCTAGTTACTATTCTCAGGCTTGTGGGGCCTGAATTTGGTATTGAAGTTTGGTATTATCTATATTAAATGTCAAACAGTAATGTAGGATGTGTTTTTTAAAAAAGGAACCTAGCTAAGAGTTCCCATTGTGGCTCAGCAGGTTAAGAACGCAACAAAATATCTATGAGGATGCGGGTTTGATCCGTGGCCTCACTCAGTGGGTTAAGGATCTGGTGGTGCCGTGAGCTGCAGTATAGGTCACAGATGTGGCTCAGATCCAGCATTGCTGTGGCTGTGGTGCAGCTCCGATTCTACGCCTCGCCTGGGAACTTCCATATGCTGCAGGTGCTGCCATAAAAAGGAAAAAACCTTTTTTTAAAAAGGAACCTAGAGAGAGGAAAGACATGAATGATTCTAACCTAGAGATTTATCAATAAGGCAAGACGTCCTTACCTCCACCTCCCTGCAAAAAAAATTAGTTATGTGTCCTTTTCCCCATAATAGTAGATTTATGTATAAAAATGAATCTTCAGCATTCTAGATGCAATGAGATCTTTTTGTCTTCAGTTAGCGGGTTTTTTTTTTTTTCCTTCCCTCCACCAATACTGGTAACGATAGAGATATTGAAAGTAAACTTTCTTTGTAAGTATTTAAATACAAATTTTACTTTGAACCCTCACTATTCAGTAGAGTCTAGGTCTTTTGGTGTAGAATATTGTGGAACATATAATCTCAAGTGATTGGCATCTTAAATTAAAAGAAAAATATTAAGAAAGTGGGCTGTCCGTTGATCAGTTGTAAGTAATCCAGAGTTTTGCTCTTGGTGTTATAAGCCACAGGAAAAAAATATTATTAAGCAGCTCTTTTGTGGTTTGTTATCATCTTGTGGTCTAAAATTTCAATTTTCTGCTCATCAATAAAGTATTTTTGCTCTTAGGCACTGTCAGCAGCAGGAACTATGTAACATTTTCTTTCGTAGGGTATGCAGTAGGCTCACAACGTTTTCTTCTCCCTCATTCTTACAGCCTATCTTTCCTCCCTAATTATCTCTGGGTCACGCTATCAACTAGTATTTATCATGCCGCTGTACTGCTAGGTAGACCAAGTTCTTATTTTTTCTCTTATAAATAGGGAAAGACAAACATGCTGTATATAATGTAATTTTAGGAGGTTATTTCAACCCACATATTGATGAAATCATTATATGTGTGTTTCGTATATACCATACATGCACGTCTCTTTTTCAATTATAACAACTTTTTTGTTTGTTTGTTTTAGATTGCCAGAAAGCTTTCCTGAACTGCAGAATTTGACATGTCTTTCTGTGAATGACATCTCACTGCAGTCTCTGCCTGAAAATATTGGCAAGTAAGTTTTTCACGTGAAGTTTGTGTATATCAGAGTGAAAGAGCATTTATATCAACTCCACCCGCCTTTCCCTTTACAGCTCTTATTTTTCTAGTCAGGAAGCTACTTACCCAAGCTTCAGTATCACCTCCAAGAAGAAGAAGCTAGCCTCTGGGTTGTTGCATCCAGTCGTTTCTAAATGTTAATGGTTAAAAGGGACACTGCCACTTGTTACTCGTGAAAAACCTAATTTCTTTGGAAGTTTTCTTTGCACTGATGGATTCCAAAGTAGTTATCGGAAGTGAAGCAGCACGTGCATTGGAGGCGGTGATTGAATATTGTTAGGAACTGCTGCTCCCAGTAATTTCACTGAAAACATGGGGCACGTGTCCCTAAACAGCAGCTCTGTCTGACAATTTGTGCGCCGTAGACCTGGGGACAGGGAGTGAGGATGGTGTGTGTGGAGAGCAGGTGGGCATGGGGAGGGGGCTGGGATGGGACGGGCACATTTCCACGTTGCTGGCTTAGAGGACAGCCACGGCAAGAAATAAAGTCCTTTGAAGAAAGCTTATGCCGGTGGATCAGCGTGCACGTACCCATTCCCACGGGTGACTCCACTGATGAACCATCTTAGCAGTGCTCCGCTGTGGGTCCCTGGGGGGATGAGGCATCAGCCGTTGGGGGTGGGCAGCAGCCAGCATCCCACAGGCATTTGTGTTTTCAGTGCCCCGAGAAGCATGTTCCTGTCCCTGCAGGGTGTGGCGAGGCGCCGGGTACCCACCTGTGTGATCACTTTGATAAAGCAGGTCTCTCCAGTTGTAGACTCTTTATAACACTTGTAACAAGATGATCAATGATCATGAAAAATTGCTCGAACCACATCAGCCACCTCACACATGTTTTTTCACCAAGAGAAAAGTGTCCCAGATTTGATGACCCTTTTTTGTGATGGCCATCAGCGCATTTAGTCCCTCAAAGGAAAGGTGATATTTAACAAGGAATAGGGAAACAAATGCCCCTTAGGTAGATGTTTTAAAATGTCTTTGTTGGAGTTCCCGTCGTGGCGCAGTGGTTAACGAATCCGACTAGGAATCATGAGGTTGCGGGTTCGGTCCCTGCCCTTGCTCAGTGGGTTAACGATCCAGTGTTGCCGTGAGCTGTGGTGTAGGTCGCAGATGTGGCTCGGATCCCTCATTGCTGTGGCTGTGGTGTAGGCCAGTGGCTACAGCTCTGATTGGACCCCTAGCCTGGGAACCTCCATATGCCTCGGGAGCGGCCCAAAGAAATGGCAAAAAGACAAAAAAAAAAAAAAAAAAAAAGTCTTTGTTAAAGATACAAAAATGTGGCGTTCCCGTCGTGGTGCAGTGGTTAATGAATCCGACTAGGAACCATGAAGTTGCGGGTTCGGTTCCTGCCCTTGCTTAGTGGGTTAACGATCCTGTGGTGTAGGTTGCAGACGCGGCTCGGATCCTACGTTGCTGTGGCTCTGGCCTATAGGCTGGTGGCTACAGCTCCGATTCGACCCCTAGCCTGGGAACTTCCATATGCCGAGGGAGCGGCCCAAGAAATAGCAAAAAGACAAAAAAAAAAAAAAAGATATAAAAATGTGGAGGTCTCACTGTAGCTCACTGGGTTAAGAGCCTGACATAATCTCCATGAGGATTCAGGTTCCATCCCAAGCCTTGCTCAGTGGGTAAAGGGTCCAGTGTTGCCATGAGCTGTGGTGTAGGTTGCAGATGCAGCTTAGATCTGGTGTGGCTGTGGTTGTGGCATCGGCTGGAAGCTGCAGCTCTGCCTCGACCCCTAGTACAGGAACTTCCATATGCCAAGGGTGCGGCTGTAAAAAGAGGAAAAAAAGTACACCACCTTCTAATTCTTCTCCACAAACAGTTGTTTGATGTCGGGGATGATAGGAATTTATCAGCTGAATTTCAACAAAGACCTTTCCATAATGAGAACAAATTTTTAAAACTTAGTAGTGGGAAGTACGGTGGATGACGCAGTTCTTAGATCAGTGTAGGTTTGTTAGGAATCGTTTTCACCTGTTACAGCCATAAAACAAGGATCACAATGAATCATTTAGAATCAGTTTTCTTCTCAAATGTAAAACAAAAGATGGAATACAGAATATATTACTTTCAGTCTCAATGCTTTCACTAATGAGACCCCAAACGATTTTTGTGTCTTTAATAATAAATATTTTATTGTATTTTTTACCTTCTACCTAAGATCTCTTTGTGCATATATATCTTGTAATGTATACAATATACTAGTACATAGCACATCTATATATATTTTAAATAAGCGTAAAAATTATGAAGGCTTACTCTTAAGGGTCCAGAGGGCCATTGCTCTAGAATAGTTTGAAAGTCCCTTAAGTCAAAGACCAGTGGTTCTCAAACTCTGCCTTGTTGGGTCCCCAGGGGTTCCGGGGAAGTCTGTCTCAGGCATTGTGGAGCCTGAGGACCCGTGGGTGGTCTCTCTTGGTCCCTGTTTGCACCAGCTCAGCTCTGCCATCAGCTTTAACATTTTTGTGTATCGGTGTTGCATATAATATTTGCTTTTAAAAAGTCTCCTGCCTATATGTTTCACTTGCAGTTTGGAGACCCCTGTTATAGACGCTTGGCAGTGCTTGTTAATGTAGCAGCATATGTGCGTCGTGGAGTTTTTACTGTGATGTAGATCCTGCTGAGCTCTGCTCAGACCAAGCAGAGGGCTTCCAAGCCTTTCAGGAAAGCGAACTTTATTTCATTTTATTTAAAATTTTTTTTTTTTTTTTTTTTTTTTTTTTTTTGCCTTTTCTAGGGCCACATCCATGGCATATGGATGTTCCCAGGCTAGGGGTCTAATTGGAGCTAGAGCCACCAGCCTATAGGCCAGAGCCACAGCAACGCAGGATCCGAGCCACGTCTGCGACCTACATCACAGCTCATGGCAACACCGGATTCTTAACCCACAGAGCAAGGCCAGGGATCGAACCTGCAACGTCATGGTTCCTAGATGGATTCATAAACCACTGAGCCATGACGGGAACTCCAAAAGCAAACTTTAAAAATGTTCGCCTGCCTCCTTTCTTTCCAAACTGGCTGAGGTCCCCCCCCCACACACACTTAATGATTGAAAGTCGACCACTTCCCTGGAACCTTCTCCACTGATTGGAAGAGGTGAAATAGATCCTAAACTCGCAGATCCCCCGACCCACCATCAGCCCACACCATTAGCGCTTTAGTCCTTTGCACACAGAAAGCTAATGGTACAGTTTGTGTGTTCGTGTGTGCGCCCGGGCCACCTTGTCTCCTGGAGCCGTGGGACTCTGTGTCTGTACTGACCCTGCCGTTTCTCTGACACTCTGAACACATTCCTGGGACAAGGCGCACAGTGCTACCTCCTTCACACTGCTAGTTTCTGGGCTGATATCATAGATAATCCAGTTAGGTCCTAGAAGCTTTGAGCTGGGACCGCGTTAGCCTGTTCCTCCACAGTCACTTTATGGGCTGAATGCTGTACAGTCATTTTCTGTAAAGAAAGTTGACGGAACGTTGCTCTGCCTTCATCATGAGCCAGCCGCTCTGTCTTTGTGTATCTGACTCCCTGAGGTTCTATATCCTTTGCCATTATCAAGAAACTAGTACCTTTAGAAACAAAGAAAAAAAGGTAAATAAGCCTAAGTATAGCTAAACATCTTTACTCTGTGTAATTAAACTTTTTCCTTGAAAAATAGCATTCTTTTTTTTTTTTTTTTTTTTTTTTTTTTTTTTTTTTTTTTTTTTCTGGTCTCTTTAGGGCCGTACCTATGGCATAGGGAGGTTCCCAGTCTAGGGGTCGAATCAGAGCTGTAGCGGCCAGCCTGCACCACAGCCACAGCAACGCCAGATCTGAGCCGCTTCTGTGATCTACACCACAGCTCACAGCAATGCTGGATCCTTAACCCACTGAGTGAGGCCAAGGATCGAACCCACATCCTCATAAGTAGTTGGATTCGTTAACCACCGAGCAACAACGAGAACTCTGAAAAGTAGCATTCTTTTAGAAGAATAAATAGGTGGAATGGACTGGCACGGTGCCCACACCCCAGTGGTCGTCACTAAATGATTATTATCAGTGAGGATCTGAGTATGACTGTTTACACATAGAAATAGAGCAGGTAGATAAGCCCCGGGTTCTGTCACAGACTGAAGTAGAGCGTGTGGGTGTGACTTTGCGTCTGCCGCCCTGGGAGCGGTGACCTATTAGTACCGGCTGCCTAAGAAGAATCAACCTTTTTGAAAACTGTTACCGTATTTACTGCTCTTTTTTTTTTTTTCCTTTGAGGCCTGGGAATTTCTGTAAAATATTTATTGTTTCAAAAACAAAATTAAAGATTTTAAGAAAAATTTCTAAAGCAAAGGAAATATGTAACCAGAGGTTTCTTAAATATTCACCTAATATTAAAAAAGCAGAAATACTCAGAATGTGTAAGCACCTCCCCCATCCCAGTCAGGTATCCTTGCCACCAGTGTTTACAGATTTTCTATTTTAATGGTTTAATAGTGTACTGCCATGTGTTTGCTTGGGGCACCTGAGTTTATTTTGTTCTTTGGTAATGGTTTTGGCCACCAAAATTGGAAAAAAAAAATCCAAGTGGTTTAGAAAGGAATTTTTAAAATATAGTGGAGAACAGATGTAAATTTTTTAAAGTAACCTCTCATCCAGCCCCTGAAATAGAGTCCTAAAAATACAGTTGGCCTACATTTCTGACTTACAGAAGAGAGTAACTCTTGTCCCCGCTCTCAGGGACTGAAGAAAACATGAAGATCATTGTGCTGGAAAGAAGGCCTTTTGCAAACTCTTCTACAGGAGCTTGTTAGGTGTTTGTTTCTTTGTTTTTTTTTTTTAAACCCCATTTGGTGGTAAAAATGGTGGGACCAAAGGGAAGATAGAAAACAGTGGTTTTTTTTTTTTTTTGGTTGGAGGATGAGGTCCTCCTAATGGTATCACACAGAAATTGAATTTACTGGAAATTAAAATCAAAGTGTGAAATATCTGTTCCTAGGGGAATGGTTATGAAAACTAAAGTGTCTATAAAACAGGCAGATACTATGCAATTAAAAAAAATACTGGTGGAGTTCCCACTGTGGCACAGTGGGTTAAGGGTCTGGCATTGTCTTTGTGGCAGCTTGGGTCTCTGCTAGGTGCAGGTTCGATTCCTGGCCTGATGCAGTGGGTTAAGGATCCAGTGTTGTTGCCACAGCTGTGGCATAGGTCTCAGCTCCAGCTCAGATTCCATCCCCAGCCTGGGAACTTGGGAACTTTCACATGCCCTGGGTGCAGCACCCCCGCCAAAAAAAAAAAAGAAAAAGTGCTGATGTGTACAGAAAAGAAATGAGACAAAAATCTGTTAAGTGAGAAAATGACAGTGCCATAGGCACTTTATATAGGATGCTACCTTTCATGTAAAAAAGGAGAAGACAAGACTATGTATTCATACCTGCTGGTCTTTGCACAGAAGGCAATTCTGGATGAATACACGAGAAACTAACAAAAAGGATTATTTCCGGAGAGAAGGGTCTGGGTGGTAGGAAATGGACTGAAGACCGGGGGTAGGAGGAAACTAATTACTGACCTTACTGGCCACTTGGTTTTACATGAATGTTAATGTATTGCCTGTTCACAAAGTTGAGGTCACAAACGCAAGGGTGA
Source organism: Sus scrofa (assembly GCF_054392235.1). Taxonomy (NCBI): domain Eukaryota; kingdom Metazoa; phylum Chordata; class Mammalia; order Artiodactyla; family Suidae; genus Sus; species Sus scrofa. The sequence continues at coordinate 35,452,834 of NC_139389.1, read as the reverse complement.
GGGATGGCAGAAGACGGTGAGAAAAAAATGCAGATTCTGAAGTTCCCATTGTGGCTTAGTGGCAACGAACCCCACTAGTGTCCATGAGGATGTGGGTTCAATCCCTGGCCTTGCTCAGTGGGTTAAGGATCCAGCGTTGCGGGAAGCTGTGGTGTAGGTCATAGACGCGGCTCGGATCTGCCATTGCTGTGGCTATGGTGTGCTGTGCCGTGGCTGTGGCAGCTACAGCTCTGATTTGACCCCTAGCCTGGGAGCTTCCATGTGCCTCGGGTGCATCTCTAAAAAGACAAAAACACCAAAAAAGAAAAAAATGCAGATTCTTTTTGAGTCCTGGCTCTGACCCTTCTTAGTTGTGGGGGACCATGCTCAAGTCCCCTCTCTGTGCCTTAGCTTCTCATCTATAAAGTTAATTCTTGGAAAGCACTTGCTGCAATATGTCTTATAGTAACCTGCTGGTGTCATGAGTAGTCATCAGAGTATTAAAGAACAGTAATTCTTATACTGCATCTTTCCTGTCACATTTGTAAAAGTCTTAGAAATACCTGATGCTTTCTTTCATCTCTATAATATCAGTCATTGACTGAAGCAGCTGATAAATGTAGGTGGAGTTTCCCTTGGCCTTGCAGTGAAGAGCCTGGCCTCTGAAGGAGAGACAGTTGGCTTCCAGTCCCACACTCCCATCACTTCTCAACAGCATGTTCTTGGTGCTGAAAGAGATGCAGAGATGATGGAGTTGCATGGACCAGATTGCCTTTCTGGGGAAGGCACCATCCAGAAGTGTTGACTGAAGATGCTATTTTCTGAAGACCAGGAGAGGAGATCATTCATCCATTCATTTTTGTATTAATGTCTCTGGTCCAGATCTGCAGTCAAGCAGATCCTATTTTATGTCAGCTCTTAGCAGAGCAGCCTGGAGAACCATGTTCTGGAGGGGCTGGTAGGATTCTGTGTTTGGTCTGTGACCATGCAGGGCAAGTTTTTTATTTCTTCTTCTTCTTTTTTTTTATGGCCACACATGCGGCATATGGAAGTTGCCAGGCCAGGGGTCAAATTGGAGCTGCAGCTGCCGGCCTACACCACAGCCCTGGAAGCGCCAGATCTGAGCTGAGTCTGTGACCTACACTACAGTTCATGGCAAATGCCAAATCCTTAACCCACTGAGGGAGGCCAGGGATCCAACCTGAGTCGTCATGGATACTAGTCGGGTTCATTACCTCTGAGCCACAGCGGGAATTCTGAGGGCAAGTCATTGATGAGAACCAAACCCACGGTTTCATTCATTCAAGAACCAGATAAGGGCTGAATGGAGAAGGACCAACCATATTATCCTCTGAGGTTTGGAGCCCCGTGGGAGGTGGGAGTCTCTCGTCTAAACAGCGTCTTTGCCTTTGATGCACTGTTGTCCCCTGTGTCACCAACTACAGAGGATGTTTCCTTCGTTAAAAATCGGCCAGTGCTGGCTGCTCCCCATATGTAGGGCCTGTCCTTGAGGAGGTTTCCGGAAGGGGGATGACTCCTATGGTCCATAGCATCTTGTGGCAATCTTTCCAAAGACCCTGCCTTGGGGCACAAGTATTCGTGAGGTTCCGGGCTGTCCATTAGGCACGAGGCTGCCTCAAGGAAATAAGGGACCCACCTGGCACTGTGAACTGGAAGGGAAAATATATCATGCCCCAATTGCTTCGATAGATATAATTTTATTCATTTTGGAAGAGTCGCGTGCGCAGAGGGGCAGCACGTCCGCCAAGCAAACCCAACTGGTTACGAGGGACGTGCTTTGTTCCTCACAGACTCTTTTTAGAGGACCTTTCATCTGTGGGTCCACAGAGTCTGATTATAAGGTCCCATTTTGTTCCGTTTATAGTTTAAGATAATGGAGAAACACCACCTCAGCAAGGCTCTTACTTTATACACTTGATCTTACATTAATTTTGGAGTTTTGAAAGGATCCAAAAATAGGACTTTTTTTTCTGTTGTTACTGTAGCACCCACACACACACATTTCCCCTATTATCCCAAAATGATAGAAGCTGAGAGGTTTTATAGTCAGAAGCTTCTTACTTAACAGGATATTCTGTTTGGGTGTTAGCACGCTAGGCAATGTTGTTGTTATAAGTTCTGTCTGTTCACAAGCCTGTTGGTGTTTTGGCAGTATTTTTGCTCAAGAATGATGTGCTTTTCGTGACTGTGGCCTGTGCTTTTCCCCTTCAGATAAAATTTAAAGATAATTTAAAAATGTATATTATATTTTTAAAGTAACACGAACCAACACAAATCCCAGGGTCCTTGGTGTGGTTAAGGAGGTAAGCCTTCTGTATTCACCCCAAATTGACAGGTGTTTTTAAAATGTAAATTATAAAGGAGTTCTTGTTGTGGCTCAGTGGTTAACGAATCCGACTAGGAACCATGAGGTTGCGGGTTCGATCTCCTGCCTTGCTCAGTGGGTTAAGGATCCGGCGTTGCCGTGAGCTGTGGTGTAGGTTGCAGACACGGCTTGGATCCCGCGTTGCTGTGGCTCTGGCGTAGGCCGGTGGCTACATCTCCGACTCGACCCCTAGCCTGGGAACCTCCATATGCAGTAGGAACGGCTGAAGAAATGGCAATAAATAAATAAATAAATAAAATGTAAATTATAAAGAGAGTTCCAAAGAATGGCTTTCCCAGATGCCCTGGGGCAGTGTAGGGTGAAGTCAAAGTTTTGGCTTTTACCAGATTTGAACTGAGACTTTGCTGCTTTCTAAGGGACCTTGGTACTTAGGTGCTGGGCTCTTATTAATCAGGAGATGACAAGTGTAAGGAGCTCCAGCCCAGCAACTCTGCCCCAGGTGGCAGGAGGGGCCCCCGCTCTGGTCTCTATCTCAGGCAGATAGCCTCAGCCCAAGGCTGCACACCTCTGCAGCACTCATCAGGAAGGCCTGGGTAGCACTGCTTTGCAAGATACATTTTTTTTTTTTGGCCGCCCCCTGCCGTATGGAGTTCCTGGGCCAGGGATCAGATCTAAGCCACATTGCAACCTACGCCACAGTTGTAGCAACACAGGATCTCCAATCCCCTGTGCTGGGCTGGGGATCAAACCTGTGTCCCAGTGCTCCAAAGATACAGCCGATCCTGTTGCTGTATCTCCTCCACAAGATACTTCTGATGATGCCCAAGAGTAAAGTTTTTGAAGCAAAGAAGGACTTTTTCCCTCCTTTTAAGTGGTGGATGTCTTTAGTGTGTCAAAATAGGTGTGAAAGTGATGAATGTTATATAGGTACAATGACAATTCTATCAGTGATTTTTAAAAGATAAATGTGAAAACAGCCAAATGATGACCACCTCCCCCATAAACTGGCTCAGGTTTCCATGAACATTTAGAACTGAAAACATAGCCCTTCGTTTTTAAGTTTTTACTTTAAAATTTTTCTTCTTTTTCGGCCATACCTGTGGCATATGGAGGTTCCCAGACTAGGGGTTGAATTGGAGCTGCAGCTGCCAGCCTACACACCACAGCCACAGCCACGCCAGATCCAAGCCGCATCTGCCACCTACACCACAGGTCATAGTAATGCTGGATCCTTAACCCACTGAGCGAGGCCACAGATTGAACCTGCATCCTCATGGATACTGTGTCAGGTTCTTAACCCACTGAGCCTCAGTGGGAACTCCATAAGTTTTTACTTTTACAATGACTTTCAATGTTATGTCTCCCCCTCCTCTACAGCTTGCTTTTTTGGGAGATAGATCCTGGGTGTGTCCTTTTTACCTTCCTTTCCTTCCCGTGTTATTTCTTCTAGAAATGCTTGGCCCAGAGACAGCAGAGCTGAGTAGTCCCCACTGAGCTACATTTTGGAGAAAGACTGATGGTATTAAATTCATAATTACTTATTAGCAGGGATATTAATTTTTTTTTTAAAAAAGTATATTCCAAAGAGTTTTATTTGTTTGCTCTTGCTTTAATCATGAAAACTTACTCGGCTTCTCCACTTCTAAAACTTAGTTTTAGTTTTCTAAAATTGGAGGAGATACTGAATGTGTACATTTCATAGTATAAAGACATTTTTAAGCCCAGGGCCTTTACGTGTGTATGTTACACTGTTCGTGCAAATCACATGTACATTTTCTGATGTTAGAAGCCCAGCTTTGTGCATGCCGGCGATTCTGGCGTGGCTATTGGAAGGAAAACAGAGGTTTAAGGCGGATTAGAGTGTTGGGGTGATGTCTGATTCCCTGGGTTCGCTGTGCTCCCACAGAAAGTCCTCCAGATCTGGGTGTCATTCTGGTGATGTTAGCTGAAGCTTGAGTTTTTGGTTGGCTCAGTACAGGGCCTGTTGGGGTAATAGATGAGTGGGTTCTCTTCTGAATTGGTACCGTGTGCCAGTGCTTACGCCCCTCGGCTGTGTGCTGATGCAGAATTGCCGCTGCCTGGGAGGATGCCACCCAGATCATCAGCATCTGGGGAGAACAGCTGTCTCCTTGCATCATGCTCCTAACAGACACAGATTGCATCCCAGAAGCAGGAGAATCTGCTGAAAAGAGCGCCAATCTGGGGTTTATTGGGAATAAAAGCAGGGTTATTCCAGCCGTCGTTTATTGAATCAGTCTCGTGTCCCAGGCGCCGTGTGGAGTGTATTATTACGTTACCCCTCCTGCATTTCACTGGCCTCTTGCTCTGTGAGTGCAGCGTCTCAAGCAGGCTCCCTGGACCGAGATGCCCACTGCTTTCACACAGCTATGGCTTCTCACTGACATCTGGGAGAAAAGCTCCAGGAGGCTAAAGGCCTGGCTGTTTTGATGGTACCAGCACAATTTTGACATTCTGGAGTCTAAAAGCACATATTTGGCCACTGTCTTGGTCCTGGGAATAGTTGTCTTTCAAGGACTAGAGGGTTCTTCTCATTTCAGCTGTACACCCTATATGAATGAGGGTGTCTTATAGGGATGGCATGGCTCTTTTTATTTTAATATTTTAATATTAAGATTTGGGAAGTAGAGATAATGTTTTTACCGGGGGTGGGGGCAGGGTGGTCCTAGATAGTTTTCTCCTGGGAAATGACATACAAGGTCTTATTAAGAGTTGCTCCTGGAGTTCCCGTCGTGGCGCAGTGGTTAATGAATCCGACTAGGTACTATGAGGTTGCGGGTTCGATCCCTGGCCTTGCTCAGTGGGTTAAGGATCTGGTGTTGCCGTGAGCTGTGGTGTAGGTCACAGACTTGGATCTCACGTTGCTGTGGCTGTGGCGTAGGCCGGAAGCTGTAGCTCCGATTAGATCCCTAGCCTGGGAACCTCCATATGCTGTGGTCATGGCCCTAGAAAAGGCAAAAAGACAAAAAAAAAAAAAAAAAAAAAAAAAAAAAGAGTTGCTCCTCGGAGTTCCCTGGTGGTTCAGTGGGTCAAGGATCTGGTACTGTCACTGCAGTGGCTCGGGTGGCCTCTGTGGCATGGGTTCAGTCCCTGGCCCGGGAACTTCCACATGCCACAGTCACAGACAAAAAAACCCCCCAAAACAAAGACCCCCCCAAATATATATATATATATAAGAGTTGATCCTTGCCAAGTGTGTATGTTGGGGAATGGAATAAGAAGAATCTGGAGTGTATTCCTTATACGTTTTTCCTTCTGTTCATTTCTAGTCTTTATAACCTGGCTTCACTGGAACTGAGGGAGAATCTTCTTACATATCTTCCCGAGTGAGTCTCTGGGGGTGGAGGGTAGTTTGTACTGAATGAATTTCTTTAAGCATTAAAAAGAAATTTTTTTTTTTTTTTTTGTTATTGTTAATTTACAACTTTTTTTTTTTTTTTTTTGGTCAAAAAGAGGTTCTGTGTCTTTGGGAAAGTTTGAGATATGCCAGCCTTCTCTGAATAGTCCTTCCTGTGCAATATTTATGGCCATAAAATCCAGATGAATCTTATTTTGGGAAATGCATCCAAGGGAGGAATGTCCTATTGCTCAGCATTTCTGCATTTTCTCTAAGAGCTCCCTCCCTCTGTTTTTTTTTTAATAGCTCTCTGACCCAGCTACGGAGACTAGAAGAACTTGATTTAGGAAACAATGAAATCTATAATTTGGTAAGTCTGAGTTGAAGAGAGACTTGAATTTCACCTCATCCTTATTATGAGCACTAAATATTTGGCAGGGTGGGCAGGCGTCTGGAGGGATGCTTGTAAGCCAGTCTTTGCACAGGTAAAGCTCAGCAACATCAGAGCATGTGCTTCAGTTCATACAGGTTCAGGATTATGATGCAGGGGTGGCGGGTCAGGTCTAGAGATGAAGGGTGGGTTGGGAGCGGCTGCATTCTTGGGGAACGTTGGGGCTGCTTTTAGGAAGGGGGCCCTGATTTTGGGGCAGTACCACCCAGCCTCTGTAGTACCCTGTTCTTACCTTTGGCATTCAGGTTCTTTTGTTCCTAATGGAAAGCTAAATATTGGAGCTTTGTTACCATAACTTTCTTTTTTTTTGTTTTAGCCAGAATCGATCGGAGCTCTCTTACATCTAAAGGATCTCTGGTTGGATGGAAATCAACTGTCAGAATTACCTCAGGTGAGTGGTCATTTCACGCGGTCTCCCCCCGAGACATAAAGCTCATGTTTTCCCTGCTCGTACAAGAGATTTTTCTATAAAAAAGGATCTTGAAAACCAAAACGTTGTTTGAAAAGGCAGCTTTGGGAAAATATATGGAGGATTGATTCATCATACCACATTGCCATAGAAAAATCGAAAGCCTCAACACACCATTTTTTTTTTTAAATTAAATAGGGAGTACCCGGAATTCCCATTGTGGCGCAGTGGTTAATGAATCCGACTAGGAACCGTGAGGTTGTGGGTTCGATCCCTGGCCTTGCTCAGTGGGTTAAAGATCTGGCATTGCCATGAGCTGTGGTGTAGGTCGCAGACGCGGCTCGGATCCTGCGTTGCTATGGCTGTGGTGTAGGCCGGCAGCTCCAGCTCCGATTTGACTCCTCGCTTGGGAACCTCCATATGCCACGGAAGCAGCCCTAGAAATGGCAAAAAGACAATAAATAAATAAATAAATAAATAAATAAATAAATAAATAGGGAGTACCCATTGTGGATCAGTGGGTTTAGAACCTGTCCATGAGGACGCAGGTTTGATCCCTGGCCCCACTCAGTGGGTTACAGATCTGGCATTGCTGCAGGCTGTGGTGTAGGTCTCAGATGCAGATTGGATCTGGCATTGCTGTGGCTGTGTCATAGGCTGCCAGCTGCAGCTCTAATTCAACCCCTAGCCTAGGAACTTCCATAAGCTGCAGGTGTGGCCCTAACAAGACAAAAAAATGGTTTTTTTTTTAATTTAAAAAAAGATATTAAATATATATTTTTAGTTTGTGAAGTCTGCATTTTATTTCAAATCCTTGCTTTAAGCCCAGCAAATTTGGAAAAGACCCGGACGCCTGATCTGGTGATACACTTTTCTGCCGATGTTCGTGTGTGTCCAGTGCTTTGGGGTCATTTGACTACATTTTGCCCTGTAATCATCGATGTAAAAGCAATGTTAAAAGCTTTCATTTCATGTTTTTTTCCAAATGTTGCTTATGGTGTAGCTGGAATGTTACAGTGTCTGTGGTTTTTCTATTGCCACCCACAGGTGTGAACCATGTTCTGAAGGAAATGGGGTCTTGTGTGGGCTTCTGAGTCCATGTCATGCTGTGGGATTTCCATAAGCAGGCCCACCTTCTGGTCAGTTGAGAGGGAAACTTGAAACAACAACAACAAATGGGCATTTCCCCTTTACTTTGTTTTTCTCCAGCCATTACTGAGTTTGACTCCTCAGTGTATCTCACAGCCAGTGTTGAAAGTCAGAATAGGTTTCGTGACGGTCCAGGTGCGTGTTCGGTCCTCGACGTACGCGTGGATGGCCCGATCGTGATTCAGAGGCTGTCTCTGCTGGGCCGTGTGCCCCGTGCACTTCAGGTGGGGAAGGCATGTCAGTGCAGGGAATCCCTAAGGCTAGAAAAAAAAGCACTTCTTTTCTTCCTTCCTTCCTTCCTTTCTTTCGTCTTTTGTCTTTTGTCTTTTTAGGGCTGCACCTAAGGCATATGGAGTTCCTGGGCCTAGGGGTCGCATGGGCATTGTAGCTGTTGGCCTACGCCACAGCCACAGCCATGTGGGATCTGAGCTGCATCTGCAACCTACACCACAGCTCACAGCAACACCAGATCCTGAACCCACTGAGTGAAGCCAGGGATCGAACCTGCAACCTCATGGTTCCTAGTTGGATTCATTTCTGCTGCGCCATGACGGGAACTCCCCAAATAGCACTTATTTTCGTTGTTGCAGTTACAGCGCTGGAAGTACCATGGCATCCCCCACCCCTGATGCAACCAAGGAACTAATTCGAGTCTGTTTCTGAGCCCTTGGCTGCAGTTTGGGAAAAGGAAAGGGCAGATCAGCAGCTGATGGGGATGAGGATTTGAGTAACCCTTAGATTTCACTGAGACACTATGAGAAATCCTGATGGAGAGAATTCTGGTTACTTAGGTGTCAGAAGATGGAGGGAAGATGCCAGGAAGGTATTAAGAAAGTAATAAAATATCAGCTGTTAGACATGCAGGGGAAGATACATGTGTGGACAGAGGTACCTACAGGATTATGTGCAGAGTGCCTCGTCCTAATCACAGTATTAGTGGTTGTGCATGCATCTCATTTGCCCTCTTGTTTAACCTTCTGTTAAGCTAGGACTGAATGTGTCAGACAGTCTCAGGTAATCAGAATTATCTTCTGTCTCCGTGGATGACAGAAAGGATACAAAGACACTGTTGAAAAGAATGAATTAAAAAGTAGAACACTGTCAGGCGTCCAGCGTGAAATTAGTAGCCATCAGTAGCAATGCCATCTGGGTTCCTCCAGAGGGGATATGCAGAGGTGGGGTCACAGGAAGCGTACGAGAAAGGAGATAAGCTGGGAAGAGTTGATCAGCCCAAATTAAATACAGATTGGGGAGTTTGCTCCTCGGGAGACGGCAGGGAGCCACTGGGGTGGAGGACTGACCTGCTGTTTCCAGGAGAGAAATATGGAAGCGCAGTTTGTGAACAGTCTTGGGCAGAAAGCGGCAAGGTGGAGGAGCCCCAAGAGTGGGAATTGAACCTGCTGGAATGGAAAAGTGGAGGCGGTTATAAGAGAGGAAATAGGCACTTGGACAGTGGAAAGTAAGATAACCCTTGGACCGGATGGAGACGCCTCCCCCGCTCCTGGGTGGGCTGTTCGTGAAAGCAATTCGCCTCTCTTTTTTGCGGGGGGAGCGGGGGTTGGAGGTGTCAGCGGGTCTGGGTGCTCCAGTTTTGCTGGGGAGCAACCACTGCAGTGTTCCCATGTAACAAGTGCTGCCGTTCACAGGAGACACAATGGATGTCCTGACACAACATCTCAGGGTTGCTCTGAAGTATAAGCTTTTGATTGATTGACTCGATTGATTCCAAACTTGGAGAACTGGATCCTAGCCTCCTTCCCCCTCTCCACCCTCTGCTAATCGTGTGATCTTTAAAATGACTCGTTTTTTTTTTTTTCTTTTTCCTTGGTGCCCATCTTCTTCACTCTTGAGTGAATGATTCCTCTCCTGCTGAAGGTGGAGGGCTTGGCGCCCTCCCAGCTCCCCGTGTATGTGTGATTCACACAGCTTCCCGTTTGCATTGGAAGGGCGTCTGGAAACTCACCCCAGCTTTCACATCCACACTGACGCTGCAGAAACATCCTTAGGACTGCTTTGGGATTTGATGGCGAAAAAGCGCTGTCACCGATTCCTCTGTACGGTGGCGGCTAGGCATGCGTTCCTTTTTTTCTGTGTCGTTGGTGCAGGAAATAGGAAATCTGAAGAACCTGCTGTGCTTAGATGTCTCTGAAAACAGGTTGGAAAGACTTCCTGAAGAAATCAGTGGCCTGACTTCATTAACGGATTTAGTCATTTCCCAGAACTTACTAGAAATGCTCCCGGACGGCATCGGTGAGTATTGACAGTGACTAACTACTGAGGGGCTGGCCGAGGGTCACTCTCAGGTGCTGGGGACGGGGTTTGTTTTTAAAGAAGGAAAGCAAGGAATATCCAATCCAATTTAAGTTTCCTCCAGAGGTAAAAGCGCTCCTCTCGTGGTCTCGCTTTTAAGTGTTGGCCCCTGACTACTTCCTTGGCGTCTCGTCTCCATGGTTTCCCATAGGCATTAGCCCAGATGGGAGAATGTGGCTCAGGTACATGAGCAGTCACTGAGACGTTTCCAATGGAGCAGCGTGAAAAGTCGATGAGAAAATACATTTGACCTGTTGCATGACCTCGGGAAGGGCTGTTCCACGGAGAGTGGGTGTTGAATGGAGCCTTTTCTGGTACATTGAGAATAATCTTTTCCTTTAGCCATTCTGTGCTATTTCCTTTAAAAAATAGTCCAGACATTTCCTTTACCATAAAGGAACTCAGTCCAGGGTGAGAAAATAAACGCAAACAGAGAAGATATAAACAGATGAGGACTGTCAGCTCCGCCATCGCAGAGCCGCCTGGTAATTGTCAGAAGCTATGTTTAACCCTGTAGTTGTCCGAGGAGAGCTGTCTTTGACCTTCGTTTAACTTTTATTCAGAACATCAAAGGGAAGTTGTGAAAGGTTTTCAGTATTTGGAGAAGCTGTGTAACAGAGGGCTGCTTCCCTTCTGGCATTTGGTCCAGATGAAAGGGGTCACTGATAACGATGGGACAGGAAGGCAGGCAGTGCCTTTTGGTTAAGGCCAGTTGGGAAACTGAGGGGGGTTTTGAGTCTCAGTGGAAGTGTTCACTGAGAATCACATATGGCATCAGAGAACCGTTGTAGGAACTGGGGAGGCATAGGAGGCATGAGATGGTTGACTTCAAGCATGGAAAGGTTGTCAGGGAGAAGGGGGCATAGATTTATTTCCATCGTCTAGTTCGTGTAAATGACAGGAGAGGGCTGTGAATCTCCATTTGACTTAAGAAAGAGCTTAAAAAATACTTGTTATGAATCAGTTTGGGTTCCATAGTAAAGAAAAGTGTCTCCTGGAGTTCCCGTTGTGGCTCAGCGGGCTAAGGACCCTTGAGGATTTGGGTTCCATTCCTGGCCTTGTAACGTGGGTTAAGGATCTGGTGTTGCCCCAAGCTGTGGCTCAGGTTACAGATGTGGCTCAGATCTGGGTCACTATGGCTGGGGTGAAGGCTGGCAGCTGCAGCTCTGATTCGACCCCAACCCAGGAACTTCCATATGCCGAGGGTGTGGCCATAAAAAGAAGAAGAAAGAAATGAGTCTCCTGTCTCTCAAAGTATGCAAGGAGAGGCTGCAGGACCACAGCCAGGGATGTCATGGAGGAGACTCCTCTTGGGTGAGCTCTGTCAGCTGTAGGGTTCTGTGCCCTGCAGAGAATGCTAATGGGTCTCCTAACCTGAGGGCCGGTGGCTGCCCTCTGGGGACAGTGTTAGTAGGTATTGACTATGCTAAATAAGGAGCCCAGCCACCTGCGTGTTCTCCTGCCTCGCCTGGTGGCCGCACATGCAGCAAGTTAGTCCTTTCAGCATCTCTCTGTCCAGCTTTCTGTCTCTTTTATAATAGAAGCTATTTTTTGCCTTTATTGGGGGAGAGTGTCATTGTGCCAGCCACTCTCAGTGGCTATCAAAGACATCTTCTCTGTAGGTTCAGCCCCTTTACAGAGCTCTGGTTGAAAGTGAGAATCTGAGAATTGAATCTGATGGCTCAGGATGGGAGGGTGGAGGAGGCTGCTCTAAACCCCGTTTCCTTTTCCATGGCCTGAGGGCATCTCCAGTGAGTCCCTTCTCAACACCCCATAAGCCTTTTTAAGTTTTTTTTTTTTTTTTGTCTCTTTAGGGCCACACCTGCTGCATAAGGAAATTTCAGGTCTAGGGGTCAAATCGGAGCTGCAGCCACCGTAACGCCAGATCTGAGCTGCATCTGCAGCCTACACCACAGCTTGTGGCAACGCTGGATCCTTAACCACCTGAGCAAGGCCAAGGATCGAACCCACATCTTCAAGGATACTAGTCGAGTTCTTAACGTGCCAAGCCACAGTGAGAGTTCCCTGATGAGTCTTAATGTAGCTTTTCAAAGATTTCCACCGTACTCTGGGTAGACACATTACCGGGAACCTCCCTGAGTCGTCGTCATTCATGGGTGGGGTCATTAACTGCACTGTGTTGTCTCAGAATCAGATGAGAGCCTCTCCTCTGCCCACGAGACGAGACGTTGCCTGTTCGTAAAGACCCATTAGGAGCCACTGTTTGTTTTTCCTCAATCTTTTGGCTTTGACTTGATCTTTTTTAGGCAGTGACTTTCCAAAGGATTTTCTGCTGATTGCCTAACTGGGTCAGGTATTCTGAACAAATGATTTTTAACTCTCCACCTCTTGTGATCTAAATGAGAAGGAGGTGGTTTCCGAGCGCGTCAAGCTGGGTGGGGAAATGACAGGCATAAGAGCAGCGGAGAGGAAATAGGCAAACAGTGGTAACTCATGAGTCTAAATGACGCTTTCACAGGAAAACTAAAGAAACTGTCCATCCTGAAGGTGGATCAGAACAGACTCACCCAGTTGCCTGAAGCGATTGGGGACTGTGAAAGCCTCACCGAACTGGTCCTGACAGAAAACCGGCTCCTGGTGAGTGTGGCTTTACCATCGAAGGGAGATTTATGGTGTGGGCCCTGTATCAGAAAGGCTTGTTAGGGTGGATTCTACTTAGTATTTATTCGCAATTTTGAAAATTCATTCATTCATTCACTTGTGTTTAACCGCTGCACCTGTAGCATATGGAGGTTCCCAGGCCAGAGGTCGAATCAGAGCTGCAGCTGCCGGCCTACATCTCAGCCACAGCAACACCAGATCTGAGCCGCATCTGTGACCTATGGCTCGGCTTGCGGCATCGCCGGATCCTTCGCCCACTGAATAAAGCCAGGGGTTGAACCTGTATCCTCATGGATACAACATTGGGTTCTTAACCTGCCGAACCACAATGGGAACTTCCTACTTTTTTGTAATTTGAGTGGATCAGATGGAAATGCCCTGATTTCCATGATAACTAACAAAGGGACTTGAGAAGCAAATACATGACATAAAGGTGATCTTTTTCCTCTGTTTCCTGTGCCTTTGATGTCATTTCACCGAAACATATTCTCATTCCAAGGAAAATGCAAAATATCAGATTCCACCTCCCCCAAGTGAGTGGAACAAACACCTGATAGTCAGGAAGAGCTGCTGCTTCTCCTGCTGGATGCAATTCGGTTCTCTCAGTCCCTGAAAAGACCTGTTTTACTCTGAGCCGTGTTAAAAATATGTGTTAATAGTAAAAACGTTATTTTCACAGACTTTACCTAAGAGCATTGGAAAACTTAAGAAGTTGAGCAACTTGAACGCAGACAGAAATAAATTAGTGTCTTTACCAAAAGAGGTAGGTGCTTTAAAAAATAAACAATAAGGTGATGAAGAAATAGTAATAGCATTCAAGGGATTCAGGATGTCAGATACTTTAAAAGACTTCTGGGGTGCTTTTGAAAGGTGTGAGCTCTCATCTGCGGTCCAGAGATGGTCAGAGGAATTGTATTAAAGGATATGAATCAGGAACATTAAGGGGAGGAAGTGGGTGCAGTCGACTGGGAGCAGAGTCGGGCATAGTGAACTGGTGGGGTTATACACGGGGGAAAGAGAGAGAATGCCATTTGGGGGTTGACTGAGGAGCATAGTGATGCAAGTGACAGGAACGGATGATTGGGGAGTTTGGCAGAGGAAGGGCATGACCTGGGGTTGATGGGGTTTAAGGAGGAGTTAAACAGTCCCTTAAAGCATTGGGGTCATAAAAGCAGAGACCTCAATGCAGCCACTTCCTAGGCAGAGACTCACTGGGCAGCACCACGTCCGGGAGAAAGGGAGCCACGTGAGCTCCATGTAAAGAAGGGAGCCCGGAGAGGTAGCGCCAGGCTCTTAGGGTTTTGGGGTCAGTGCTCCTAGCAAGAGACAAGAGACAGACACCCCCAATTGTGGGCATGGCTGTGCAGCTTGGGGGCTTTTAAGTTCGGGCAAAGGAGGTGCCAATTTTGAGAACAGGGAGGAAACCCATGACAGAGCAAACAGGGAGGTGTCTGGGGCATTGGTTTTTTTTTTTTTTTCTTCTTTTTGTCTTTTTGCCTTTTCTAGGGCTGTTCCCAGGCTAGGGGTCCAATCGGAGCTGTAGCTGCCGGCCTATGCCAGAGCCACAGCAACTCGAGATCTGAGCCGCGTCTGCAACCTACACCACAGCTCACGGCAACACTGGATTGTTAACCCACCGAGCAAGGCCAGGGATCAAACCCGCAACCTCATGGTTCCTAGTCGGATTCGTTAACCACTGTGCCATGATGGGAACTCCGTCTGGGGCATTGTTTAGAAGGAAAGCTCGGTGTTGCTGCTGTGGCACAGCACGTTAAGGACCCAGCTTGTCTCTTTAGAGGTGCCTGTTTAATCCCTGGCCTGGCGCAGTGGGTTAAGGACCTGGCATTGCTGCACCTGTGGTGTAGGTCACAGCCACGGCTCAAATTCGATCCTTAGCCCTGGATCCTCCATATGCCATGGGTGCAGCTGAAAAAGAAAAGGAAAAAAATGAAAAGACGACTCATTCTCATTTGGAACCAGGAGAACCTGTTTGGAGATGGATCCTACTGAGCTTGATTTTTTTTTAAATTAGCGGTAGAGCCTAAAGAGAGTTTAAGTTGCCTGCTTCCCTACCTCCATCAAATGAGCTGTTGGTGAGCCCCCACCAACCCTTGACCACCACCTAAAAAGGTGAGTGCCGTGTGATGTGATCACTGGCCAGGCACAGTCTCTTTCGTATTTCTCTTTGACCTTTTGTAATATCTGTCTTGCAACAATTCCAAGGCTGCCCCCAGCCAGCCAGAACATGAGGGGTTCTTATATCCCAGGGCCGCTTCGCAGGGTGTCTGGCTTGGCCTGGTGTCTCCTTTCCTTTCCTCGTCTTGGTTTTCTACCATTGGCAACCCAGGCATCCCCCTGGGTGAGACGGCCAGCATCCCCGAACGGACGCGCAAGGATGTCTGTTTTAAACGTGACTGGGTCCTGACACAGCAGCCGTCATCTGCACCCCCGTGTTTAAGTTAAACTGATCCCAGCAGGATGTCACTCCCCATCTCAGCTAAACTAGAACTCCAGAGAAAGATGCTGCTGATGAAACCATTTTGGTTGCAGTCTCAAAGCGATAAACCAAGACCTGGAGCTGATGTTCTGAACATTAGGTGTGCTCCTGGGGACCCGCACCACGTGGGTGGGTAGAGGCAAGATTCACTGTCACGTGCAGAGAGAAGCAGAAAAGCTGCACGGCTTCCTTTCCCAGTGCCCTGCCCTGTGCTAGGAGACTCGTCACAGACGCTTTTGAGGCCCTGAGGACGGCCTCGTTTTGCAGATGGGGAAACTGAGGCCCGTGAGCCTTTCCTCCCCAACCTCACACAGCGGGGAGTCGCTAGAATGGGCTCCGGATGTGTCCTCAGGTGGCCGAGCCCAGAAAAGCCTGGCCACTCAGCTCATGCAGAGGGCGCTCCTCCTTTCCATCTCTGTGACCTTGAGGTGAGGCGGGCCCTCGGCTGAGTCAAGAAAGGTCAACTCATCTTGGGTTTGGACACTTGAGAAAAAAGGACTACACGGTAGGAATATGTCCAGGAAACACTGGAGGGAGCACTTCTGTGTGTGATGTTAATCCCATGAGGTCACAACCCCCCCGCCCCCACCTCTTCCCTGTCCCTCTCTTGGGAGCCTCTCTTCCAAAGGAACGCGCGTTCCACAAGCCCACAGGGAGTTCATTTTTGTAAACTGTCACTGTCACTTAGCATCAGCCTTCCTCCCTCCAAGAAAACGAAGCTTGTGCCCAGCTCTTGTTCAGAGCCTGTACCTAGTGTGTGCAGTGTGTCAGCAGGGACCCCCTAGGATGGCGTCTCAGGACGGGGAAGTTCAAGTGTCGGGACGATGCATCCAGTTTCCAAGCATGTCAGTCACCTGTCACGCTTTATCCATTTTCTGCAAAATTATGATGGGTCTTCTGGCATCTAGAGTCTCATCATGAAAGGATGTCTGTGGCTTCTCCTTCAGCGGCCTGATAAAGCAGAGGGGCTTAGGACCCTAGGGCCTGGATCTTCTCTAGCCCGTTTCCTCTGACTCACACACCCTCAGCTCCCAGACTGGGACGTGTCCCAATTCTGCTGCGGGTCCCAGCGTGGTGACCCAGCAGAGACGGCGAGGATGGCCTCCAACCCTCGGGGCTGAGCCGCCAAACCACCAAGGGGCTCCTGACCTCGAACTGTGTCTTATTTGTTGGTCTGGGCAGCACGTTGTGCTGTGATTCTCTGTGCCAGAAGAGGGGCAGGCCCTGTGGCTGTGTGTGTGTGTGTGTGTGTGTGTGTGTGTGTGTAAGGGGGATACCTAGTGACCCTGTGTGTGCATGCACTCTGCCTCCAAGCTTGATACCATCCTATCAAATTCTGCACTCTCTTGATTGGATTCTTTTCTTCCCAAACATTATTACTTTCTCTCCATCAATTAAGTTGCACGCATGACACATCTAAACCGAAATGCCGACCAGTTCCATGTATATGCCCCCGATCCATAGTTGTGTTAACAGCATTGGTTTGGTGTGCTGTGTCTTCCATCCTCTTTTTTGCCTCTTCCCCCCCCCCCATTTGATAGTATCCCATATTGTCAGTTTTATAGCACAGCTCCTTCGTCTGTAGAAGCATTTATTTGCATTTTTCCCCCCAAATGGCTGAGAGGAAAATGTTTGTCCTGTGTGGGTCACAATAACAGATTCAGTTTGTGTTGTGTGGTGTTACATGTAGCAATCATTTGCAAATCAATGAACGTCTCTTGTTTTCTTAATTGTTAGCTGCTTGGAAATTTAGAAAAGTCAGGTAAATTTGCAGCCTTGTAAGTATTGTTCAGACCACAGTTGCATTGCTGCCTGCCATTCTGCTTCTCAGATGCATGAAGATTCAGATGGGCTGGCCGCTTTGTGTGTTCTCCATTGCCAAACATTAGAATTTTCCTCTACACTCAGTTTTGTATTTATTTATTTTTTATTTATGTATCTTTTTAACGACTGCATGGCCTCAAACCTGATTTTGTTACATGTGTGTCGGATGTGTTCAGGTCATTCGCTCTCAAAAGAATGCTTTTCTGTGAATTCCATCTTAAGTTCTTCAGAAATTCTGAAAGGCGTAACTTGGCACCTCATCCTCCTTCACCAAATTCTCGTTTGTTGGCACGATTCTGTCTCTGGTGGAAAGCCTGGATTTGCTTGATTTGCTTCATGTGGCATGCTTCCAATTTTTCACACCACCTCTTTGCGCCTTTTATTTCTCATCCCATTGCTCCAGTGTGTATGTATCTGGAACAAGGAGGTTCTCTAAGCAAAAAAATCCTATTTTTGGTGGAGGGAAGAATGAAGGGGAAGAGACTCTGCTGTAGTGTGACTGGTGGATAGACAGGAAGTTGGTATGTGTGAGATCATGGGTATGAAGAGAGCCAGAAACTTCATCATATCTTACCTTTTTTTAAAAAAATCATTTTTTACTGAAGTACAGTTGATTTGTGGTGTTCTGTTCGTTTCAGGTGTATAGCACAGTGATTCAGTGATTCCTTTTTAGATTCTTTCCCATATACGCTATTATAAAATATTGAATATAGTTCCCTGTGCGCTAAGTAGGGCCTTGTTGCTTATCTCTTTCGTATGTCGTAGTGCATATACGTAACATCTTACCTTTAAACCACCCGGACCACACAGGGTTTCTGGCTGGAAGAAACTGAGTGTGTTTCCAAGTGTAGAGTTCAGTCTGTGTCTCCATTAAGTCAAAATGAAAGTGACCCTAACGAAATACATCACACCTGCCCAGTCAGATAAGACAAAGGAAAATTTGTGGATCATTCATTAAAGCTTTTCTTTATCATAAGCAGTCTGTAAACATGAATTAGCCATAGACGTTAGTGTGATATTCAGAAATGTCCATGGTGATAGAGTTTTCATTTTGTGGCTGGCTTTCTGCCTTCTTATTAGTACAAATTAAAATTCTTCTAGAGTAAGTTCCCACCATGCGCTAAAGTGAATTATTGATAAATAAAAGAGACACTATAAAAGGAAACCTAAAAATGCTAGAATCAAAAAAAGGCTGTTCCAGAGTTCCCATGGCACAGTGGAAACCATGAGGCTGCGGGTTCGATCCCTGCCCTTGCTCAGTGGCTTAAGGATCCGGCATTGCTGTGAGCTGTGGTGTAGGTCGCAGACACGGCTCGGATCCCACGTTGCTGTGGCTCTGGCATAGGCCAGCAACTGTAGCTCCGATTCGACCCCTAGCCTGGCAACCTCCATATGCCACGGGTGTGCCCCTAAAAAGCAAAAAAAAAAAAAGCTGACTCCTGCGCTTTCAAGATGGAGAAGGTGTTCCTAACATGAAAGAGGAAATACGTCATCAAGGAAACAGTTCACAGATTTGTCTGTAGGGAAATGAGATTTCTGATCTTCAAGGAAATTAAGAAATTATCACAACATTGTAAATCAACTATACTTCAATAAAACTTTTAAAAATGAAAGAAAAAACGAGGAAAAGAAAGGCAGCCTGGGGACCGGGGGACATTTTTGGCATCACACACAGAGGCTGTCTTAACTTACTCTGTTAGAACTTCTTTCACGTCATTGAACAAAGAGATGTACCCACTCTAGAAAAGTGGACAGAAAGAAAAGCAAAGAACCCCCTGACAAAAACCAGTAAGTGATGCACAGGAGAAAAAAATAGAAATGACTATCAATGTGAAATTATTATGCACAAAGTGTTGCAGCATTTTCATCTATGTTTTCAAGATGTAAAAAATATTAATGGTATACCAGATCTTGGTGAAGGTATAGAAAAGTGCTAATTATCATGGAAGTATAAATTTTTACGACTTCTCTGGAAGGGAATTTGGTAATATTATTAAAAACGTAAAGCATGTGCACACCCTTCGATTCTGTAAACTGCACTTATAGGAATTTATCTCAAGGAAACCATTATGAATCTACACTGAGCATCATGCCCAAGATTATTCCTCACAGTGTAGGTAAGCGCATCGAACATGCTCCAGGCACCACGCCAGGCATGTACAGGCACAGCTAACATATGCCAGGCGCCATGCCAGGTACCTTCATGCTAATTCTTGTCTGATGTTCACAACAGTTCAGTGAGGTCTAGGTAAATCATCATCAGCATCCACCAGAATTCAAAACCCAGACTCAGAGAGGTTAAGTGACTTGTCCAGGATCACACAGCAAAGAGACGGCAGGACTAATTAGAAGCATCTCAGATGGGGGTTTGCTAAGCAATCTGTGACACATCTGTAGAAGGCAATAACCGTGTGGTTGGTGGAAATCCCGTTAGAAGCATAATGACTTGGGAAGACATTCTCGATGTCGTATGCCAGCAAAGATGCTCAAAATCACAAACTCATTCGGTTGAAGTGTATCTTTATAATCACAAATGCATGGCATTTGCACCTCAGCAACGTGAATACTGATTATCCCTTTGTGGTAGAATTTGGTTTGAGTTAGATCTTTCACGGGGCTTTTGCGTGTGTAGGTGGTGTGGTAAAGAAGACTGCTCTTGCCGTCAGTGGCTATTTTGATATCCGTGGCCCGACAATTTGGGGAGTCCCAAAGCCACATGGTTTCCCAGATGCTTCTGGGGGAGGGAACATTTGAATAATATGCCACAGATGATGATGGGAAAGGCAAAAAGAGTCTTTGGTTTCTAAAATTACACATCATGCTATTTCTGTTCAAATGGTATTTTGACCAGATTTTGCTTATTGTACATTTTCCTTCTTGCCAGTGAAGTGTGGGTTCAGTTCTGTTCGAAATAATATTGAAAGGAAGGTACTGAAGGAAAATGAAAGTTCCTTTACATTCAGGGCGGGCATTCACCAAGCAGGAGACGGGCAAAGGTGACTCACACAGGCTTTCTCTTTGAATCATGGAACCCGTCTGATTAACTCCTCTAAGCTGTCACCGGTAGGCAATTAATACTCCTTGAAAATTGCCCTGCCCAAAGGTTTGCTCAGCGATCTGCAGGCCCGATCTCCTTGCGATGGACTGGATGAGTGCCAACCACTTAAGGATGGTATCTTGAATTAGGAGAACACAGACCAGCCCAGCGAGGGTCCTCAGCTACCCTGTAATTCTCAGAGAATCCAAGTCCCAGCCCTTGTATTCTTTTAGATGCTGCCATTAGCCTTGTGTGCTATTATGTGGTTTAAAGGAGTTTAAAAATATCAGCTTCCTACATAACTGGTAATGAGTTATTTAAACAGTGACTCTGCCTCTCAGAATTTCTATCCAGCTGAGCCCCAAGGAGCCTATAAACTCTACCTCCTAAACTCCAAAGAGAAAGCAAAGGATGCAAAATGCAATACCGAACTCATGCCTGTTCTTCACACTGTGTGCACAACACTGTCAGGGAGACAGTGTTTTAGGAGCTTCTGGGGCATCCAGGGCAGAGCTGAGTGGCTTCAGCACAGTCCAGCAACAAGGCAGGGGCTCAGGTGTGGACGACCTGTCACTTAGATCTGGGACTTTCACTCCTCGGAAAAACAATAGCTACAGTTATCTGGCAGCAGCAATAGCCAGGGTCTAGGAGAGACCACTGTCCAGGGTTTTGATTCCTTTTCTTCCTCCATATACCTGGGCCCCTGAGGAAACCTGATCACTTTCCTCGAGGGAGAGAGGAATGCCAGGCCCCAAAGAATGCTGTGGGGTGCATCTTTTGGGAATGATATTAATGTAAGAGAGGCCCCTGAAATGAGTCTCACCAGAGAAAAGTTTTGTGGTCTCCATTGCTACCCATAGAAGCAGACAATAACAAAGGAGCAGCCTTTCGGTGCTAAGTTATCAAATAAATGCAAGTGTGGCGACAGACCTTCATGGCATGTTGGTAGATGGCTTCACCTGTGAATGGATAGGATGCCTGGCACCCTGACTATATGCAAACGTGCAAATTAAACAGCTGTGGTAATTAGGAAAGAAACACGGGGGGTGCTGTACGGATGTGGACCAGGGGCTTCAGGGAAGACTTGGCCGAGTAGCAGATGTTAAGCTAATCAAGGGCCATGGGTCACTTAGATCTGGGACTTTCACTCCTCGGAAAAGCAATAGCTACAGTTATTTGGCAGCAGCAATAGCCAGGGTCTAGGAGATTTCAGAAAGACAGAAGAAGGGCATTTCTATCAGAAGCAGGATGACCAAAAATACAAGATGTCTTGTTGAGGACAGTGAACAAACCAGTTTTTCTGAGATGGAAAATGTGAATACTGGGAAACTAGGGGACACTGCATCTCTGGGTATTTCTAGGTGACCAGAGTTAGTCAGGGGACACTGCGTTTCTGGGTGTTTCTGGGTGACGAGAGTTAGTCTGGGCTTTCTTATATGTTAAGTTTCCTTTTGCATTCATTATTCATATTTATGCTGTGGTTAAATGGATTATTTCAAAATCCTTATAGTAACTACTAAGGGAAAGATGTAAGATTGTGGCTCAGCGGGTTAAGGACCCGATGTTGTCTCTGTGAGGATGCGGGTTCTATCCCTGGCTTCGCTCAGTAAGTTAAGGATCCAGCATTGCTGCAAGCTGTGGTGTAGGTTGTAGATGCGGCTTGGATCTGGTGTGGCTGTGGCTGTGGCTGTGACGTAGGCTGCAATGGCAGTTCGAATTCCACCTCTAGCTGGGGAACTTCCATATGCTGCAGGTAAAAAGGAAAAAAGAAAGATTATACATGGAGTGGAGGTCCTGATGTAGCAATTTCATCAGTATGCATTCTGCCTTTTAAGATACAGACGTATGTTAAACACATAGATGGAGAGAAAAGGGCAGAAGGTATATCCTGCTATGGCTGAAGATCCAGATCTCTTGCTCCTCTTCAAGCGGGAGGCTCTGGAGTATTTTTCCACGTGTCAGAATCAATGAGTCCCTTCAGGCGCCTCTCCCAGCAGCTGCTCTTAGGACAGCGAGTGTACGGAGAGCATCGTGCTGGACGCAGAGGCATGTGGGACGTTGTGTCTGGGGCCGAGCTGTTTCTCCACCCCCTTGGTTCAGCTTTCCTGACTGTAGAAACCACAACCAGTGTATTCAAGAGAGTCACTGAATTCTTTTGTGAAGACCAGACCAGACTCATACGAAACTCAATTACCTTGGATTTGCTTCCTTAAAAAAAATAAAAATGGTAATCAAATTTGATGTGGATGCAGATACTGACATATGCTATTAGCAGTAGGTCGTGCTGCCCAGATTCACTTTTTGCAAAAGATTGTTGGTTTTGCATTTATCAAAAGAAATGAATTTATTAAATTAAGTGTGAAAGACCAGATATATGATAGAGATTAATGTGTTGTATCAGCTCTCAGATGTCCCTCCTTTTTTTTTTTTTTTTTAATAAACTGGAACACTGAAGTTAATATAGTGGGCAGATCTTCAATGAGTGTATTTGGTCTAACTTTTGAAACCTAGAATTATTTTATTTTTTCTTGAAGTATAGTTATTTTACAACATTGTATTGGTTTCTAGTATACAGCAAGGTGGTTCAGTTATATCATAGTTTTTTATATATACTATATACTTATGTAAATATAGAAATAGTTTTTATATATACTATATATTTATATAAATATATATTTGTAGTTTTATATATATATATATTCTTTTTCTTAATCTTTTTCATTGTGGTGAAACCTAGAATTCTCATGTTACCAAATAATATTTGGCCCTGGGTAGCCTGGCTAACATATTTAAAAGGTGCAGTTGTATCCGGTAGCAGTAGAAAATGACTTTCTTTTCAGAAGGAAAGTTTTGAACTATATTATTTTCTTATCCACTTGATTCAGTTTGGAACAGGCATGTTTAATGTTGCGGAGCTTCTTAGGAACTTACTGGACAGGTTTGGTATTTTGTATGATTTGAATTGATCCCAGTCAGTCATCAGTGAGGGTTAAAATCATGTGATAGGATTTTATGCGTCCTTTCCATGCCGTTTGATGAACAAGACCCTCTAGTCCCACCCTACCCCCCAGAAAAACCTGGAAAGAAAGTTGTGTTTTCATTCCCATCGTAGATTGGCGGGTGCTGCAGCCTCACCGTGTTCTGCGTGCGGGACAACAGACTGACTCGGATTCCTGCTGAGGTGTCACAGGCCACTGAGCTGCACGTCCTGGATGTGGCAGGGAACAGGTGAGCGGGGGACAGAGAAGCAGACATTCACCCTCCCAGCAGGTGCTGTCTTGCCCTTGCCCCACCTCGGAGAACATACACTGATTAGTTGTACAGGCCCCCAGAAGTTCTTGATCTGGGAGCTGGAGTGGGAGCCCGACGGTATAAAGGAGGCCAGGGCACAGGGGTCCTTTAAAGTTACGGTGGGCAAACCTGGAGAAATGCTTCCCGGACAGCAGTACCCTGATGGAAGGGGCTCAGGAGACCTAGGTTGACCTTGGCTTTTCTCACTGGCTTCTGTGAGTCACCATGGGCCTCAGTTTCCTCATCTGGAAAGTGAGCTCCAGTGAATTTGAGCCAGCTTTCAACCAGGGCTCTTGCTGCCTTTTGCCCGTGATTCTGAAACCTGCTCCCACCTCCAACACGTCGTGAACAAAGTTGTTTTCAGGAAGACATTGCTGGAGAGAAGATCCACCGCTAATATCAGACTTGCCAAGTGGTTCATGATCTAAAAACCCTGAAGAGCCCCCAGTCTGCGTCCCCAAGGGCATGGCAGTGCCATTTCTCAAGTTCTGGGTCAGAGGACAGCCGGGGCTGCTGGCCTGTCTCTGGATTGTGCCTCCTCTTCACCTTTGTGAAGTTGTCTCAGCCATTCTGAACTGATGTCTTCACGGCAAATGTCATTGCACTTCCCCTCCGCCCCAACCCCCAGGCTCTCCTTTCCACCTCTGACCCCTTCTCCGTCTCCCCACTTTTATTCTTCACCTCCCATGCTCCTTTTTTCTCCAGGAAGCCTTCGTCTCTCCAGCTCTGCATTTCTGAACTGCCCCCATGACAATGGCCTGTTTTGCTGCATGCAACCCTCCTAGAGCTAATGTTACCTAAAGTTAGACGTTATGGTTTGTGTGTTGTATGATTTGTCCCTTTCACAGTGCCTGGCCCATAACAGGCGCCTGGCACTGTTTGTCAACTGAGTACCCATGCTAAAAATGTTGATTTTGCAGAACGGCTGGCAGGCCACTGCAAAGTGCCTGATATCACAGGCTTCATGGCCAAAAGGAATTTAAGAAATGCTTTTGCGTGCTATGAAGCTGGATGGGAGAAAAAGTGCTGGACCAAAGGAGGAAGCTCATTGATTCTGAGTGGTAGATGGCAGCGCTCTGAAGAGTGTCTGGGGGACTGTGTCCTAAGCGATTCCCCACTCGCTTAGAGCGGGCACAAGCCAGCATTTTTCCTGACTGCTAATGGATCGTGGGCTACAGTGCTAAATAAACAACAGGGCTCAGGGAATCTGGTGATGAATTATGGCCTCAGGAAACACTCACCTTTTTAAAGCAAATGCATTCAGGACATCTTGGTAGATTCTTACTGGTTACTGGAAACTCTGGATTAATTTGAGTTGGATGGTGAATTTCTGCTTGGCCGAAGCCCCAGGAGACGAATGGCTTGAGGAGGTTCCTTCTGTCCTGACCTCTCCCTCCAGCAGGAGAAACTCAGTGACTCCAGGCCCTCCCTGGTTCTTGCCACTCTGGGGAACAGGGATTTGCATCACTTACTTTTTTTTTTTTTTGGTCTTTTTAGGGCTGCACCCATGGCATGTGGAGTTCCCAGGCTGGGGTCCAATCAGAGCTGTCACCTCCCGCCTATACCACAGCTCACGGCCACGCTGGATCCTTAACCCACTGAGCAAGGGCAGGGATCGAACCCTTGTCCTCATGGATGCTAGTCGGGTTCATTAACCGCTGAGCCACAATGGGAACTTCTGCATCACTTATTCTTGAGCAGAGAGATGGCTCAGACATATAAAAACTGTCTTTCACACAAGTGAAGGCCCCATCTTCCACAAGCAGGGAAAGTTTGATTTTTTATTACGCTTGGGCCAGGGTAGAGAAAACTCAGTGAAAAAGTTGAGCTCCATAGCTGTCATCTGAGTCGGTTAAGTGTGTCATTTAGTCCATGTATATGTAGATGCGTGACCACACCTTAAGCTCGTTAAGATAATTACTACTTATTTGAAGTATCAATATAGAAACTAATAAAAAGAGGCTGGCTTGGCAGCTTGTTAGCTTGTAGCAAGGTCACACCATGGGGAACCATAACAAATACAACAGAAGTCTCTGCCTCTCTCCCCGAAGCATAGAGAAATTGCAACTGGCGCAGGCAGGGAGACTGCACGTTGGTTCCCAGATACTTTCTTCGACATGTTTGATGGGAAAAATTATAGCAAGGACAACGCTAAAAATGCCACTTGGAAACTAAGCACCAAGGCTTCTGGCACAGTGACAGAGGAGGTGTCTGGTATCAGCAACCACCTGTCGGCCTGGAATACAGATGTCTTTAATCCTTAGATGCTTTCCCATATGAATATCCGCCAGGTACACAAATCAGATGTTAGAGCATCTTCCTCACAGTATTGCTAGTACCAAATACTACAGACCATGGCTGTCCATGGGGAAATAGTGTGTACCTTTACATTTTATAGTTCCAAAAGTTAAAAAGATTAAAAGATAGCACCTCATACCTATGAGAATGATTTTTCTCAAAACGACAAGGGAGTTCCCACTGTGGCTCAGCAGAAGCAAACCTGACTAGTATCCACGAGGATGCAGGTTCGATCCCTGGCCTTGCCCAGTGGGTTAGGGATCCAGAGTTGCTGTGAGCTGTGGTCTAGGTCGCAGACATGGCTCGGATCCTATGTTGTTATGGCTGTGGCATAGGCTGGCAGCTGTAGCTCTCTTTCGACCCCTAGCCTGGGACTCCTGTGTGCTGCAGGAGTGGCCCTAAGAAGTGTGGGGTGGGGGAGACAAAAGATAACAAATGTTGGCAAGGATGTATCGAAAAGGGAACCCCCTTGGGTGCTGCTGGTGGGAATGTAAACTGGTACAGCGTGGAGTTTCCTCAAGATATTAAAACAAAAAAATCTACCATAGGATACAGCAATCTCATGTTTGTTGCAGCTTTATTCACAGTAGCCAAGATATGGAAACAGCCTAAGCATCTGTCAACAGATGAATGGATAAAGAGGATATGTGTGTGGGGGGGGTGACATATATATGTATATATGAAATGGGATATTATTCACCTGTGAGAAAGTCAGAAATCCTGCCATTCACAATAGCATGAATGGACCTTAAGGGCATTTTGCTAAGTGAAATTAGTTGGACAGAGAAGGGCAAAGCCCAGGAAGGTCAGCAGTACAATTCAGTCCAAGTCCAAAAGCCCAAGAACGAGGAACTTCAGTGTCCGAGGGCAGGAGAGGAGGGGTGTGCTCGCTCAACAGGAGACACAGTTCAGACAGAGAAAGACAGATACTGTATGCTCCCGCTTACATGTGGAGTCTTAGCAAGCGGAGCTCAGAGAAGCAGAAAGAGTGGTCGCTGCCAGGAGCCAGAGGGTGGGGGAAATGAGATGCTGGTGAGAGGGTGCAGATTTCCAGTTATTAGATGAGTAGGTTCTGGGGATCTCATGAACAGCCTGGTGACTGTATCATGGCCTTGAAAGGTGCTAAGAGGGTAAACTGTTTCAACATGGACACACAGACACACATGCACATGTACACACACACACACACACAGACACCCCACAATGCTTACGTGAGGTGATAGAGAAACTACCTGAGCCTACTGAGGTAATCACTTCACAGTACAGTCGTCCCTCCATATCTGTGGGGGACTGGTTCCAGGACCCCTGAGGGCACCCAAGTGGGCAGACGCTCCAGTGTCACATAGAAGACGCTGTGGTAGAGTTGGCCTTTGGTATCTGCGTCCTCAGACACAAAGAGCCGACTGTGTCTAGAAGGGCATCAAATCATCACATTGTCTGCCTCAAACTTACACAACGGTATATGTCAATTACATCTCAATCAAGCTGGAAAAAAATTATTAAAAGACAAAACACAGCACAGTAGCAGAGCCATACCGCGGAATACCGAGCAGCTAAAGAACGAGCTCTTTATTTCTCTGCATTGGGACCCACGATGCCCATGAAGAAAACAAGTGTACGTGGTGCTCTCCTCCTTGTCTTTGTTTTTAAAAAATCTTACCTCTTGATGTCTTTGTTTTTAAAAAATCTTACCTCTTGATGTCTTTGTTTTTAAAAAATCTTACCTCTTGAGAACACCAGAGTATTAACAGTAGTTCCTCTAGTGGAGAAGTGGAAACTTGAGGTTACAGGGAGCTTTCACTTTAGATATTTTGGCATTGTGTACATTTTTTTCAGTGATTTGGTCCCTTTATAAATATATATTTAGATATTATATATATATATCTTTAAACTTTTAGAATACTTATTGAAGTATAGTTGGTTCAGTGTTCTGCTATATAGCAAAGTGACTCAGATATATATATATATATTCATTTTCATATTTTCCATTATGGTTTATCACAGGATAGTGAATATAGTTCCCTGTGCTGTACAGCAGGACCTTATTGTTTTTCTATCCTATACATAATAGTTTGCATCTGCTAATCCCAAACTCCCAAGCCTTCCCTCCTCCTCCTCCACCCTTGGTAACCACAAGTCTGCTCCCTATTGTCTGTGAGTCTGTTTCTGTTTTGTAGATGTGTCGATTTGTGTTGTATTTTAGATTCCACATATAAGTGATATCATATGGCATTTGTCTTTCTCTTTCTGACTTTCTTCACTTAGTATGAGAATCTCTAGGTCCATCCATTGTATCTTTAAACATTTTTGGAAACTTCGCTTAAAACCGAAAAGTCTAGTGGGAGGTCAGAACGCAGATGAAACATTCAACTGTAAGAAGCCTTCAACCCCAGGTTCAGTCAGCATTACATTCATCTGTAGGCCAAGCTGCAAAATAAACTTGCTAGAGCACTTGCTGTAGTCGGTAGAAGTGGGGACGGTCACCTCGGGCTGGGTTTGTCCCTGATGTGACTGGAAACGAGACGCTCACAGTTTGGTTGTTCATCTGCTTTAGTCCTTGGACTGTTGATGTAAATAGTAACCACAGGCTTTTTATTTCGGGGGGAATGTGGTCCTAAATGGACCAGGGAGATGTGTCCAAATGGGGCTGCGGTTTCTTGTGATGATTCTGTAGTGTACAGAAGGTACCAGAATAAACCAAAAATGTTTTATTAACTCTGCTGGAGAGCAGCGAGTGTGTGTGTATGGTTTTGTGTGTGTGTGTGTGTGTGTGTGTGTGTATTTATATACGTATGTATTTAAAATCTGTTTTCTGGCTTGTAGCTGGGATGTTTCACCGGAGAGAAACAGAGGAGCGTGTGTGTCTTTCCCCCCCAGGCCACAGTGAGTCAGCGAGAGGGTCAGCCCAGCCCACAGAGTCTCTGTTTGCAGACTGGGCAGGGAGCGGGGACTTGTTTTCTCTTTGACACCCCTGGGAACACCTTGGCCACAAGACACGTGTGAACAAGCTCGTGTATGGCGTGCGCTTGGGTGGCAGCAGCCGCGTCCAGACTGGCACACTGGCTCTGCAGGAAAACCGGGGTTCTGGACACCAACCACATCTGTCTCACATGGCTTGGTCAAATGTGGTTTTAAGACCTGTTGTTGTGGAGTCTAGTAATTTATTTTAGCTTTTATTATCTGATTTGTCATCCCTAGAAGCTGTCATTTGTTATCGATGCTCTCTGTAGCCTTTTATTTATACCTTTGCTTTAGCATTTAGCTGGGAAGCCAGTTATTAGTCTAAGAAGGCACAATGACCATGGTTTAGTATCTGTGTGTTGTGCCAGCTTTCGGAGCTTGATCTATTTTTTTCCTTATGCTCTTGAAAGGTAGAGATGCTGACTACAGAATTCTTGCCCAAGACCTTGGAACTTTAAACATTCTGGAGGAAGTGAGCTTAACACCTTTTTAAGAAAGAAATAGGAACAGACTTTCAGAGTTACCCTCTTGTCCAATAAAATGCAAAAGGATTTGAGGTACTCTAAGCTCTCTCAGTGTACTAGGATATTTTTTTAAAAATCCAGGAGTTGCCGTCGTAGCTCAGTGGTTAACAAACCTGACTAATATCCACGAGGACGTGGGTTCAATCCCTGGCCTCACTCAGTGGGTTAAGGATCCGGCGTTGCCGTGAGCTGTGGTGTAGGTCACAGGCGCAGCTTGGATCCCGCATTGCTGTGGCTGTGGTATAGACCAGCAGCTACAACTCCTATTCGACCCCTACCCTGGGAACCTCCATATGCCTTGGTGTGGCCTTAAAAAGACAAAAGATAAAAATCGCCTTACAGTCTCTGGCAAATACTCTACCTCCCGTCTTAAACTTCCTTGCATTCAAGTCTGTGTGTGACAGCCTTTGGGCAGAAGGAGAGATCATTTGTTTGAACATAAGAGATTTTATTTTCGGAGTTCCCGTCGTGGCGCAGTGGTTAATGAATCCGACTAGGAACCATGAGGTTTCGGGTTTGGTCTCTGCCCTTGCTCAGTGGGTTAACGATCCGGCGTTGCCGTGAGCTGTGGTGTAGGTTGCAGATGCGGCTCGGATCCCGTGTTGCTGTGACTCTGGCTTAGGCCGGTGGCTACAGCTCCAATTTGACCCCTAGCCTGGGAACCTCCATATGCTGCCAGAGCGGCCCAAGAAATAGCAAAAAAAAAAAAAAAAAAAAAAAAAAAAGAGAGAGAGAGAGATTTTATTTTCTATCTCCCTCAAAGAACCAAAACTCAGAATAAGGGGAGGTGGGTCTGTGAGTCGCTGTCCCCCCTCGCCCCCGCCCAGGCATCCTCATGGTATATGCATGTCCCTGCACTGGGTGAATTCTGGGATTTAAAGACAAATGTCTCCCACCCAATTTGACTGTCAGTGAAATATTGGCGTGCACAACATGTAGAGTCTTTTTAAGGATCTTTAACACAGGCAGGTCTCCCGGATACACCGACTTGAAGACCCAGCTCCCATCTGGATACGGTCCCCGGTATTTACTCAACACTGCACCCACTGCGCACGTGTGGGATGGATCAGCCTTTGCTGGACTAACTGTTAGGGAAAGAAGATATTTGCTCATCTCCACAACTAGCACATGGGAAAGCTTTTGCGAAACGTATTGTTTTCGTAAAAAGTTTGTTAATGCATTTGTTATCAGTACTCTCTCCACATTTTTCGATTGTTTTTAACTGCATGTGTTTAAGGACCTTAGCTGGTTCATGCTTATGTTCTACTTGGATTAGTTTTGTAATATTGGAGAACTGCTCTTCATAGAGTGCTAGTTCATTTCCCACAAGCTTGTCAATTCAAAATGGTGCGCACGTCAGATAAGACAGCATATGCATCCATCGGTGAAACAAACAGGCAGCTCTCCTACATGTGTTAGCTGGCGATAACTGCACCATTTCATAGAAGAAGGAACCCCGGAATACATGCTGTGATGTAACTTCTCATCAAACTAATGAGCCAGAGATTTCTCTTAATGAGCCTTGAATTGTAGGTAACAGAATGTGATTAGCTTATTATTACCTATCTCATGAAGTCATTTCTAAGGTAGATCCATCACTTAATCCACGGAGCCATCCTTCCAGTGAAAATACTTTATCAAGTATAACCTTTAATTCATTAGCCTTAGATTCCTGATATCTGCAGAGCTTTGGGTGTTTTCAGAATGAATTAGTAGACTTGGGTACGGCATGAGGTTTTTACTCCAGCAGCTGGAGTTTCATCCTTGGCCCCATTCAGTTTGGGGCTGGATAGTTCTTTGCTATGGGTCTGTCCTATGCATTCTAAGATATTTAGCTACATCCCTGGCCCCGGCCCACTAGATGTCAGTGGCACCCCCCAAATGTGTATAGACGCTGCCAGATGTCCCTGAGGGGCAACCCCCCCCCCCCGCCGCCACCCTGCCCGTTGAGAGCCTCTGCTCAAAAGTAATCTTTGCCAAGTACCAAGTACATGTGATTTCCTGTGATGGTCTTTACTACATAGGTTTAACTGGTCAAATATTTGTACAAACATAAATAGAAAACTCATCTTTAGGTATCACATTATAATTTTTAAAGTGCTTTAACATATACAATCTCCTTTGAAACTGAAGCAATCCGATGTGGAAATTAATTATCATGTAGGTGTCTGAAAAGTGGGAGCTTTTAGAAACTTAAAAGTTTAAAATGGAAAACCTAAAATAATCTCCCTGGAGAGAACGAGTGAAGCCCCATGAAGAAAATTTTCAATCTTTACTTTAACTGCAGGTTAAAGTCTGCAGCACCTCACGCATTGCCTTCTTCTTGTCCTGATTTGCCGGGTGTTACCGGGAACAGGTAACTCCATGGCCTCACACCAGCCCTGTTGGTGAGGCCGTTGCCATGACTCTGGCTTTTGGCTCCTTCCACAATTCCACTGGGTTTTTTCCCCTTCCTCTTTAAATGGAAACTTCCTAGCATCAGAGTAAACAGCGGCTGCTGCAACTTCCTCATCTTCTGCCCCTCGGCCTGGAGACGATAACAAGGGACGTGAAAGCAGGAAAGGGAGCGCAGAGATGCAAGGAAGTGTCTGCTGCAAAGACTAAATCAAGTATCTTATGATCAATATAGCATCTGTTCACATATCGAACCCAATCCCAGGAAGCTGTTTTTAATTTTTTTTCCCCTGTTTTGAGCAAGTATTGATTTACTTACAAATTTGGAGATCCTGATAGCTCTTTTTGTTGTAAACCAGGCTGCTGCACCTGCCTTTATCTCTGACCACCTTGAAGCTGAAGGCTCTGTGGTTATCGGACAACCAGTCCCAGCCCCTGCTCACATTCCAGACGGACACAGACCACACCACCGGGGAGAAGATTCTCACGTGTGTCTTACTTCCTCAACTGCCTTCTGAACCTGCTTGCCAAGGTGACTTTGAGCCCCAGGTTCATTGGGCCACAAGAGTTCGTAGCTGCTAATGCCCCTCCGTAAGACCTCTCACTCCCACACGTGACTGCATTTTGTCTCCGCTGCCTGCAGAGCCAGCCCCCCCCCCCGCCCCGCCTCCGGTGTGAGGTCATCATGGGTCTTTTCTGGAAGGTTCTCCTGCGCCTTTGCAGATAACGTACTGCCGCTACCTATGTATCACGTCTGAAATTCCTTAAACGGCCTCTGGGGTCTGAATTATAACTGAGGCTGAAACTGCAAATACACTCTCCTAAGAGACATCAGCCCCTTAAAATCCAAATGGGCGGTTTGGAGGATTAGTAGTGAACATCTCCAGCAAACTGCTTTCAAGCCTGAGAGTTGTTTCGAGTGATTGTACCTTTGTTTTGTAAATTATGTGCGGTTTAAGAAGGCACTTGCACTCGCATCACACGGCTGTCATAAATCCTTTGCTGAGCTGGTTTTGACAGGAAAAGCTAGAGGGCTCTGGATGAACGGAGCCACCCTGGTGGTCCCGGCCTTGTTAGAGGATTTAAAGCCCCAAGAGAAGAGTGTGGTAGATTGTATTCCTTAGGAAAGTACTAGATCCAACCTGTGAGGCCACATCCTCGTCAAGAGGACGTTATGGAAGTTCCCATCGTGGCTCAGTGGTTAACGAATCCGACTAGCAACCATGAGGTTGTAGGTTCGATCCCTGGCCTTGCTCGGTGGGTTGGGGATCTGGTGTTGCCGTGAGCTGTGTTGGTTGCTGTGGCTGTGGTGTAGGCCGGTGGCTACAGCTCCGATTGGACCCCTAGCCTGGGAACCTCCATATGCCTCGGGAACGGCCCAAGAAATGGCAAAAAGACCAAAAAAAAAAAAGCACGTTATGGACGTGAGTGTGTAAGAAAGACTCATGAAGAAGAACTCTGTAAATTACAATGACATTCTGCAATGAAGTAGTAAGCACTGATTTGGCA
Organism: Sus scrofa; assembly: GCF_054392235.1. Taxonomy (NCBI): domain Eukaryota; kingdom Metazoa; phylum Chordata; class Mammalia; order Artiodactyla; family Suidae; genus Sus; species Sus scrofa. The sequence continues at coordinate 35,419,877 of NC_139389.1, read as the reverse complement.
GATATCTTAGGATCTCAGATAGGATCATACATCCTCGAAAAGAAAGGGAAGCCTTGCCGGTCATAGGAAGCTGGGTTCCCCACTAATGTGGTCTTTGTCTGACAGAGAACCTGCCTCGCTGTGGTGCCCTGGAGAGTTTGGTGAACGAGGTGTCCGATGAGGCCTGGAATGAGCGTGCAGTAAACAGAGTCAGCGCAATCCGATTTCTGGAAGACGAAAAGGACGAGGATGACAATGAAACGGTATGGCATTCAGGCTTCTTGGCTCCCACAGAAGTCCAGAATTTGAAAGCCTTCCAAGATTGAGAGTGGCACCTGATAAAGAGCTCTTTTATTTTCAAATGGTCTTTTATTTATTTTGCCTTTGGCATTTTTTTTTTTTTTTTTTTAGAAGGGAAAACCAAGTATTTTTAGGTCCTAATTCAGCAGATGTATGTAAGGCAAATAGGACTTCTGTGGTTTTTGTTTATTCTGTTTTTGTTTTGCTTTTCAGGGCCGCACCTGTGGCATATGGAAGTTCCCAGGCTAGGGGTCAAATTAGAGCTGCAGCTGCCTGCCTGTGCCACAGCCATGGCAATACAGGATCCAGCTACATCTGAAAATCTATACCACAGCTCACAGCAATGCCAGATCCTTAGTCCACTGAGCGAGGCCAGGGATTGAACCCACATCCTCATGGACACTGGTCAGGTTTGTAACCCGCTGAGCCACAATGGGAACTCCTTTTTGTTTGTTTGTTGAAGGCCACGCCTGTGGTATAGGGAAGTTCCCCAGGCCAGGAGTTGAATCTTAGCTGCGGCAACACCAAATCCTTTAACCCACTGCGTTGGGCCAGGGAATCAAACCCGTACCCATGCAGCAACCTGAGCTGCTGCAGTTGGATTTTTAACCCACTGCACCACAGTGGGAACTCCTAGCTTTTGTGTTTTTATTTGAATAGTTTGTGGGTGTTTCTTTCTTTTTTAAAATGTGTGATGATTTTCCCTCCTGCCCTCACTGCTTTCTTAAAATTGGTTGGGAATTTTTATTGTTCCGGGTGAACAAAATCTCTCCCTGCCCTCCACCTCCCTTTAGAGCTGTACCTGTGGACTCCTCCATGTTTCATCATGTGACTTAGCTTGCCTGCTGTCCTGCTGGCAACCAGGAGCCTTTGCCATCGGGCAGAGAGCTTGTGATCTTAGTGGGCGAGTTTTCATTCAGCAATCAGGAATAGGTTTGAAAGAGCCTCTCAGCCCTACTTTCATCCCCCCTTGGCACCGTGTCTCAGCCACCCGGCGTCTCTGGGAGCCAGGGACAACTCTTGGAGTCTCTGCAAGTTGACTTTGGCTTCTTCAACTCCTTGCACTAATTGAGATTTTCATAAGCAGAACTTAGAGGGAGTACTTGCCGACCCCAAGACAAAGGGTGGTTTTCAAATTACTGCCTGGAGTCTTTGTTATTCCAGCTGTCCCATCAAATGGGACTTTATTCATTTACAGGCGGAAAGTGCAAAGTAGGCATCAGCCGTGACAAAATGACTCTAACGTGAATGACTCTTTACTGTTTACTGCATGACCCCCCTAAGCATGACTGTTTCACCAGTTCCTAGTTGCCTTCGTACTGCTCCTGCTTTGTTACCCTGCTGTAGGACTGACTGGCTCTTTAAAAGATGTAAACGCTGTTCTAGGAGCGAAAGAACATATAATATGTGAAATAGTATAGTTTTTCAAATATCGCCCATATCCTATCACTTCACTTCCAGCCCTGCGGTCTTTATTACAAGAGTGTGAACTTTTCTCAGTAGGTCATATAAATAAAGTGCAGAAGCAAAATGAGAAAAGAAGACCAGAAAGTAAGAAATGCTTCCCTTTTCCTTCACCTCCTGTACCTCATGGGTTGAACAAAGCCAGAAGCCCTTTAGAAAAGGGGAGAAAATTCTAGGAATTTTAATTTTGGAATGTCCTACCCCTTTCCCTTTTTCTCCCTCCACCCCCCTTCCCCCAGTTATATCCTGCAAGTCTTTTTTTTTTTTTTCCTTACTGTTCATGGAACTTTGTTTTTATACTCATCTCATAGTTTACAAAGTATTCTTTGCTAGGGGTCCAATCAGAGCTGCAGCCATTGGCCTATGCCAGAGCCACAGCAACGAGGGATCCAAGCCGCATCTGCAACCTTCACCACAGCTCACAGCAACACAGGATCCTTAACCCACTGAGCAAGGCCAGGGATCGAACCCGCAACCTCATGGTTCCTAGTCGGATCCGTTAACCACTGAGCCACGAGGGGAACTCCACAAAGTCTTTTGTTCTAAGAGGAGCCCTCCCACCGGGACTAGATAAGTCATAGGTAACCTGTTCATCTTCCCTGCACCACTAGGGAGCAGTTGATGGACGCCTGTAGCCGCAGAGACGCTTTCCGCCCGCCCTGCCCGTGACCTCTGGGAAGGGGAGGCCTCTGATGGGACGCTGGCCCCAGGAGGCTGCTCCTCTCAGCGTGTGATGGAGTAAAAACCCAGACACTCACCCCGCTCTTTGTTTTCAGAGAACCCTCCTGAGGCGGGCCACGCCGCACCCCGGGGAGCTCAAGCACATGAAGAAGACGGTGGAGAACCTACGCAACGACAGAAACGCTGCTAGAGGACTGGATTCCAACAAGAACGAGGTCAACCACGCCATGGACCGAGTGACCACGTCGGTGTAGACGGCACCTCCACGTCTTACCTCGCACGTCATCCCTGCTGCGGAGATCGGCCGGCCCGCGCTCCCCCTCGGCGGAGCGCCCCCTGCAGGTCTGTCTCCACCGGACCCCGCCCCCGCCCGCAGGTGGGGGTGCTGCTCCCCCCACAGCCCCGGAAGAAGTGCCTTACTCTAATCCGACAGCCAGTCCTGCGCCGGTGGTCTCCAGCCTGATGTCTTTGTGTTCTCTTTCCTAAGTTCCGGTTGTTTGTCCTGAGTAGAATACACTACTGAAAACATCTGACCTTTGTTTTCTGTCTTATGTTGGGGTCAGGGAGAGCAGAAAGGGGAATTTTCATCCGCCTCCCTCCCAGAAAGTGCTGGGACATTGTGAACCCGAATTCTCTTGGACCTACTGATGAGAGAGAGGTTTATGCATGAGAAAAAAAAAACAACAAAAAAAAAACTGATAATTTTTTAAACCCTTTTTGGCAGCTCAGATGGTGTACATTTAAAAATTTTGTATAGGTCTTTCGTAACAAGAAACAATGTATTTCTTTTTGTTATTTTATCTTGGAAACGGTACACGTTTTAGTATTTGTGCGGAAAAAACCAACACCTGACAGTCCTAAAGTATTTGTTTTTATTTGTACCATCCACTTGTGCCTTACCGTATCCTGTGTCACGTCGAACCAGTTGTCACAGTGGCATCTTTGAGCAGTGAGATGGGATGCTGAATGTGGTATTTTTAATGCAGTGTTTGAATCAGTGATCTCCCAGGTGGATTTGTTTTTAACCAAAAAGAAGAGTTACCATCCCTTTGTAAATTAGATCAGTTGATTTTTTTTTTTTTTAAGATGAACCAAAGGATTAGACTGCTACCATCTCATTTCTTACACTCTGACTTTTCACGAATGAGTCTCTCATGATGAGTGCCGTGTCTGATTGTATGTACTTGGAAGGTCTGTGCCATTTGTAAAATAAAACCAAGCAGAAAAGCACAAAAAGAGAAAATGGGCTCAGAAATGCAGTGGGTAAATAAATTATGTACGGCGAAAGTATGATTTTTACTGAAGACAGCTTTACAAGTTTTATATGGAGATACAAAACCACAATAAAGCAGAATAACCTACAACCCTGCTAGAAATGTCTCTCTCTTTATAAGTGCAATTTAATTTGTAAATAAGAGTTGGGATCCAAGTGTAATGAAATGTCGTGTCCCGTTTTAAACGTCTCCTAATTTAAGGGGCGTGGGGGTATGTTTGGGTGTGTTTCTGTTGATTTCTTTTGTTTTGTTTTGTATGTTGTGATAAAAGAGGAATGAAAAGCGCCTGTTCCTGTGTAGCGTTTAGGAAAATCACGTTGTCCGTGTTGGTGTGTTATTCTTTCCGTGAAATAAAGTCAGCCTGGACATGAGCCGTACAGCTTTTGAACGTTACTTATCACCTCGTGTGTTCAGTTGAAAGCAGGCAGACGAGTTCTTCAGCAACACACTCGCTTTCCTGAAATACCTAAACCACGGGTCAGTTTTGTGTTAACCTCCTATTGGACCGGATTTCGGGTTCTTCCTTCTGCTCAGGGCCTCGCTCACAATCACCATCGAGCCTGGCTCCTCTCCTTGGGTCGGGCCTGTCTGGCCAGTGGGGACTCCTTAGAAATGTGCTTCCTACCAACCAACCCCATAGCGCACCTTCTTCACTTACTGAGCATTTACTTACTGACTTCATTTGCTGACCGAGTCCACTTTGCTTTTTTGGTCATTTGCATGTATGTCGATGTTTCAGGGACTGTTGGGTTGAAAGCAGATGGCAGGTAAGGGGCTTTCGGCTGCTCAGTCTGTCCTCTCTTCCCTCCTCGCTGGGCACGTCTTTCCTTTTCTCCATTTTAAGGCTGTGGCCTTTGTAAAGGTGACGCCACAGACTCACGGGCTGATAGAGAAGCAGACTGGCTTTTCTTAAGGAGCATTTTCTTCACCCCGAGGAGCAGACAGAACTTCCCTACTGGTTTGTCTGACTTCATATAAAGCTCACCCATTACTACTCAGTTCTCCATGGCTTTGGTGGAATATAGGAATTTTTCCAGGAAATTCTACAGACCTAATTCTTTGCTTCTTTTGGTCTCTCTTCTGCTTCACATTCACCTGGGGTTCAGGGTTTTTGGCTTTTTTGTCTTCGGTCTTGGGGGTAGTTTGCCTTCCTTTCCTCAAGCAGGTAAAGTCACTTTCCTCTTAGTCATTTATTCTGGGTGACACTGCAATGCTCTTACCCTCCAGATGCTGGGACAGGCATAGGCCTCATGATGGAAGCAGCACCAATCAGACCCCACTCAAGAACATGCCAGCCTCTTTCCAGGAAGAGGAAACAAATAATTAGGTGCATAGAAGTTCCTAGAAAAGTGCAAACACACACGCTGTTCTGTCCACCTCTCTTCCACCAAAGCCATGATGAACTGGGTAGTAAAGGGTAGGCTTTATATGAAAACAAACAGACAAAAACCACCAGCGAAATTCTTTCTGTTCTTCGAGGTCAAGATTTCTCGTGAAAGAAAACCAATCTGCTTCTCTGTCCATGCACGAGTCAGTGGCATCATCTTTATAAAGCAAAACAGAGGATGTCAAAACCTTAAAATAGAGAAAAGGAAAGGGGTGTCCTCAGAGGAGGGAGCAAGGTTTCTTGTCATTGTCAAGAAAATCTGATTAAGTGGAAAAAAAAAAAAAAGGAGTTCCCATCGTGACACTGTGGAAACAAATCTGACTAGGAACCATGAGGTTACGGGTTCTATCCCTGGCCTGGCTCAGTGAGTTAAGGATCTGGCATGGCTGTGGCTGTGGTGTAGACCAGTGGCTACAGCTCTGATTGGACCCCTAGCCTGGGAACCTCCATGTGCCGAGGGTGTGGCTCTAAAAGGACAAAAAAAGAAAAAAAAATGTAATTAAGTGAAAGCAAGCCTTTCCCTTGTGAGACCAATGCAGAATCTTCCTGACCTTTTCCCAGGAGACCCTGTTGTAGGCCCCGTCAGCCCCCTTTCTGGCCCTTCCTTTACCAAAGGGAGGAGTATTCTGTAAGGCCTGTCTTGGGGGAGTGACAGGTAGAAGCAGGAAAGAGTAATATGACCCCTTCACCCACTTTTTTATGTAGCCCCCTGTTCCTCTTTTTGAGCAAGGAAATTACACCTAATTCACAGATGAAATACTCAGCTTTTAAAGAGGGGATGAAATCATGAAATCACTGATGATGAAAAGAGGGGCAGCTAAGAAAACTAGAACTGTGTGTTTGCCTGGATGTGCTGGGTTTTCTGTTGGTTTTCGCTTTTCTAGGGCCGCACCTGCAGCACATGGAGGTCCCCAGGCTAGGGGTCCTATCAGAGCTACAGCTGCCGGCCTATGTCACAGCCACAGCAACGCAGGATCCGAGCCGAGCTGTGTCCGTGACCTACACCACAGCTCGTGGCAATGTGGGATCTTTAACCCACTGAGTGAGGCCAGGAATCAAACTCACAACCTCATGGTTCTTAGATCCGTTTCCACTGTGCCATAACGGGAACTCCTTGTTTGTTTTGTTTTTGTTTTTGTTTCTGGAAAGTTTCGAGGAATAGTCCTGACCAATCCCATCTCTCTACCTAAAAACTTCCCAGGGAGAGATCACGAGGGAAAGAAGTTCAGGTAGAATGGTTTGCACCTGCCGTCCTCCCCTCTCTTGTGAAATCGACCACACCCGCCCGCGAGGGCTGCTTAATGGATGGGGTGGAGGCTGGGGAAGATTCCATCTTGCCAGAAAGGTACTCTGAGCAGCCAGTTCTAACCTTGTAAAATGACCGACGCCCCTAGATGGGCATGCGGGACATGCTGGCTGCACAAACACCGTCTGATCAGGAACAACCCTGGAGCTGCTGGTCAATGGGAGGCGAGCAGGGATGCTGCGGCTCCATGGGTGTTGAAATCTCCCTTCAGCATTGAGTGTTGACTTCAGCCAACTTTCCAAAGAGACGCTTAAAAAAAAAAAAAAATCCAAACTTTAAAATATGGATAATCAAAAACATGCAAAAGTAGAATTGTGTAGTGGACTCCCATATACCCATCACCCATTGCCAACTATTATCAACACAAGACTAATGCTAAGCCATTTTACAAGATACTGAGTAGAATTCCCTGTGCTCTACAGCAGGTCCTTGTTGTTTCATATCTGTTTTTTCTATAGTAGTGTCTTTAATCCCAAGCTCCTAATTTATTCCTTTTCCTTCCCCCTTGGGTAACTGTAAGTTTGTTTTCTATGTCTGTGAGTCTATTTCTGTTTTGTAAATAAGTTCATTCGTATCATTTTTAAGATTCCGCATTACTATATGATACCCGTCTTTGACTTACTTCACTCAGTATGATAAACTTCAGGACCATCCATGTTGCTGCAAGTGGTATTATCACATTCTTTTTTATGGCTGAGTAGTATTCCATTGTGTTTATGTACCATATCTTCTTGATTTCTTCATCTGTCCATTGACTTGCTGTTGTTATTACAATAGTGTTGTCAGCAGCTCTGCATGTCCTACCACGGGAACCAACCATATGTAACCGCCAGGGTGATGTTCTCCAGGAATGAGGACATATATTATTTCTCTGGTGGAGAGACTTTTACCCAAACACTGTCCTCTGGTATTCTCTAGAGCCCTGTGAATTATGTAATGGGCAAGGGAGATTTTGATTTGTCAGGTCAGCTCACTTAAGGCTCAGGTGAGCTAGCAGTAGTCATGGTTTCCCCTCCAGGGAAAGCTAATATCTATCAAGAAACCATCAAACACCTAATTGAGAAAAGGGTCTCTGGGTTTCCACATGATGTCCCCTCTCTGCCAAGCCCTCAATGTTCTAGCCTTTACTGTCTCATCTGTACTTCATCGCACCTTTGATTTTCATACACCCCCTCCTTTCAACTCTTGCTGTGTTTGTCTGTTCTCTCTAAAAAGGGAGACCGCTCAGGCTTTTCTGATCAGGAGGGGTAAGTGGGCTTAAGATGTGGATCATCAGTAGGGAAAAACCTACTGGATAAGCTAAATCAATGTGACCTGGCGAGTGTGTGGTCCACACCCATCTGGGGTGTTTTCTTCTTTAAAAGACAGCAGACAGCTGGCGGGAAGCAGAGACCGACCAGAAGAACCTGATCCGGTTGCCTTCGTTCAGCAGGCTGTGGGGAGGGCTGGAAACGAGATCTGTGTCTCACAGTTGGCAGAAGGACGGCGTGGTTCTAAGCTATAGGAATGGGCATTCCCTGGGTCCTTGGTCTCGGACTGGGTGAGACTCTGATTGGGTTGATCCTCCAAAGGCTTTGTGAGGCACCAGCCCTAACTGCTAAGCCAGTGATGAGCTGCCCCTTGGTGTCATGAAATGTGGTTAGGATGGGTGCTATTGACTGAGCTCTAACTACATGCCACACCCCAGCTAACTGAGCGCACGGTCGGTTTTTCAGAACAACTCACGGGGTAGGCGGTGGTGGTTCCATTTTGCAAAGCAGAGAATTAAGAGTCAGGTCGTTTTGATAGATCTGTGGGAAGAGGTGAGCACTGTGTCTTTCCATTCCATCATCTTGGTCTCTCCCCACAAGATTCACATAGTTTTAATGACTTTTCCGAGATCAAAGAGTAAATGACAATGTTGGAATTTGAGGCACATGTCCGTTGACTAGAGTCTGAGCTCCATGACTCCTTTGCTTTGCTCCTCTCCCTGAGCCAAGCGACTGTGAAGCTGTCTCCAAATACAACTCTAAATACAACACTTAGAGTTGTATTTATTGCAGAGGTGACCGTTCTGTATTAATTTATTGGGATCATTTAGGCCTTGGTTATGGACAAAGACTGGCATAGAACTGAGCGTGGAAATTCTGCACCATCTCTGCAGACTTGGATCTTCATTTGTGCCCAGTTGTGGTAGCAAAGGCCTTGCCCTCGCTACTCCCTCCACCCCTCTCCCACCGCCCCTGCCCAACCCCACCTGATATCCTATGAAAAGTGCTAGGAAAATGTTCATGGGATCTTTGTTCCCCCATCTCAAACTGCGTGCCATCCTCAAGAGACTTGGGAGAAAAAGTATTTGGTGAGTGGGTGATCAGAAAAAAATCGATATATTTTTAAACACTGATTGAAGTGACAGGTGGGTCACCGACTCTTGAGAGAGCTCCAACGTGTTTCAAAAACTGACAGGTGGCCCTAGAGTGAGCTCTTCCGTCAGGAACAATCTTCATCCTCACTGCCTTTCGCAGCCTCCCCTTGCAGAAAAACACGCTTGCAGATCAATGGTGCTGCAACTTGATCTTGAAGCCGTCTGGGGGAAATAAGAAGGGTGACTCATGATCTATTATTCGAGATCCTCACTTTAAGACATGTGGCTGGGAAAGATTTGACAAAGTAATGATTGCTCCCAGGTAGGAACGATCATGCCATCAAAGAAGCAGAAAACCAGGAGAATAGAACATTTGTGGGACTGAGGAACGTTTGATTTCGTGGAATGCTGGCTCGACCACCCCAGCTGCAGGAAGGGGCGACCTTGTGAGGCTTTACCTGGCAGGAAACCGGGCCTGGTGGACTGACACCTGTGCCTGACACTTGAATCCACAGAAGCTTCTTTAGAGGGGCTTTCTCAAGCTAAGGGCTTGCTGTTTGCACAGAGGGGCCAAGGACCTCCAGGGCCACAGTTACTGAGCACCTGAGGGAAACAGCCTCCCTGGGGGACACTCTACTCCTGTTTGAACCCCAGCATCCTGTGTTCAGACACCTGGCTGCTCCCTCCCACCCTTCACGGCCGGCTGTAGGTGTGAGGGCTTGTTTGTTTAAACCTGGGTGAGCGCTGCTTGGAAAAACAGAACACACTCGCTTGTCTGGGCATTGAATGTTCTTCCTGAATCGTTGTCCTGCCCATTGGCCCAGAGGCATCCTGGGTGGGGCGAGTTTCGGCGTTGGTTTGGGGAGTTTCGGGAACTGGCTGTGGGCTGGGTCGGCTAGGTTGGGGTTGCTCTGGGATTTCATCTTTCTGGAATGTCTCAGGGTCGGGGAGCCTGGCCGTGGATGACTGTGGGGTTGTTAGGTTCTGCTGCTTTCTCATCTGAGGGCAGACGCAGCTGGGGATGCCTTTTCAGGGCTCTGGGAGATGGGAGAGAAACCTCATTCAGGTTGTGTTCTTACCTGGACACCTGAAAAAAAATCATGGGCTGGCTGGGCTCCTGCCTAAGAGCAACCCCTCCACTTCACCGGCTGTCCCCAACCCCGCTGTGCGGATGTCACCGTCAGATGACAGGGGTGTGGCAGGCGCAGACATTTGGAAACTCAAGAGTTTGTCACCCGTGGGGCAGTTCCCCAACCTCCTAGCCCCACCTCGGTGCACAACTCTGAGGAGCACACGGGTTGTTAGAAAAAAAACACGTCAACAAAATACAATGAAGCTCTGGGCACATTCTTTCCCTTGAGTCACAGCTACTGGTGCTAGGATTGTATTGTCTGCAAGGAGCTGCCCCCGGGAGGCCAGAAAAATCAGTGCCTGAACACACTTGTGGTTGCCAGGGGGAGGGGGAGGGAGTGGGATGGACTGGGAGCCTGGGGTTAATAGATGCAAACTATTGCATTTGGAGTGGATAAGCAATGAGGTCCTGCTGTACAGCACGGGGCACTCTATCTAGTCACTTGCAATGGAGCATGAAGGAGGATAATGTGAGAAAAAGAATGTACATATGTGTGTGTGTGTGTGTGTGTGTGTGTGTGTGTGTGTGTGACTGGGTCACTCTGCTGTACAGGAGAAAATTGACAGAACACTGTAAACCAACTATAATGGGAAAAATAAAAATCATTAACAACAACAACCCTGTGCTCAAAGGGTGGCTCGGGGAAGGGGTCGGGGGCTGTGCCCTTTCCTGCTCACTGTCCCTTGACCTCCCTTTCTTGGAGGCAGTAAGCACCAGAGCCCCTGGGTGGCTGTGCGAAAGCAGATTGCTAGTCCCACCCCCCTAGAGTCTCATTCAGGCGGGCTGGGTGGGGCCCGAAAAAATCTGCATTTCTACCAGGTTCCCAGGGGCGGTGGTTGCTGGCCCAGAGATTATACTTAGAGAACCACAGCTCTGTGTATTGTAAGGAGCAGAAGCTTTGGGAGTTGAGCAGAGCTGGGCTTAAATCTGGCTGCGGTGCTTACTTTTTTTTTTTTTTTTTTTTGCTTTTTAGGACTGCACCCAGAGCATATGGAGGTTCCCAGGCTAGGGGTCGAATCGGAGCTGTAGCCGCTGGGCCTACACCACAGCCAGCCACAGTAACGCAGGATCCGACCTGCCTCTGCAACCTACACCACAGCTCATGGCAACACCAGATCCTTCACCCACTGAGTGAGACCAGGGATCGAACCTGCATCCTCATGGATCCTAGACAGGTTCATTAACTGCTGAGCCACAAAGGGAACTTCCTGGAGTGCTTATTTAATTTTGAGACTTTGAGAGGTTTTTCTTAATTTCTCCAAGTCTCAGGTGAACTTTATTTATTTATTTAGTTATTTAGTTAGTTATTTTTGCCGTGTCCACAGCACAGACGTTCCCTGGGCCAGGGATCAAACCCTCACCATTAGCAGCGACTCGAGCCACAGCTGGATCCTTAACCCACGGGGCCACCAGGGAACACCAACTCAGTTTTAAAATGGGAGTACCATCTAGCTGAAGATTTTTTTTTAGAGAATTAGGGGGCAAAGGTGGCACATAGTAGGCTGTCAGTCATCGCCAGCTCCTTTGTGTCCTGAAGTGTGCGCGCTTACCGCTTACTGCTTCCACAGGTGGGCGGAAAGGCACCCGAGGGCCTGATTCCAGACTTCTGTTAATGTCTCCAAGCTGATGGGAGGAGGTGCTCCCAGAATTGGAATCTCTGCTTACCTGAGGGCGAGCACCCCTGGGGGAAGCCTGGAAATGCTGAGGGCCAGACGTGGAGGGAAAATATCAACACTTCCCGACTTGCCTGATAGCAGGAACTGTGCCCTACTCATGTGTGTGTCTGTGCCTGATATTCAAGCCCCCAATCTCCAAACCCACAATCTGCGGTGACACCTGGGCTGCTGGAGGAAATATCCCAACTTTGATGCCTCTAAACATTTCAGGATCCTAAACCTCACCTGTGATCTTCAGGCAGCCCAACACTCACTTCGGTGTCTTAAGAAACTGAAGTCAGGTTGCTTTATTCAGCTGTCCCAAGTTTTTGATATTCTCCCCAAATTCACTACCCTGTCCTTGTTGCTGCAGAGATAATCCTCAAAATGGGTAACTGGTATGGGAAAAAATATATATCAATCTATAAATGTTATATTATATCCCTAAAGCAAAATTACATATAATGAAAACTACTATCCTAGGGATCTGATGAGTAGTGCTGATTGCTTATATAATTTCCAAGTAAGTTTTGTCTTTAAAACTTATTTAGGGAATTCCGTCGTGGGTTCGATCCCTGGCCTTGCTCAGTGGGTTAAGGATCTGGCATTGCCGTGAGCTGTGGTGTAGGTCACAGATGTGGCTCAGATCCCATGTTGCTGTGGCTGTGGCATAGGCTGGCAGCTACTGTGCCCTTTTGACCCCTAGCCTGGGAAATTCCACCTGCCGCGGGTGCTGCCCTAAAAAGATAAAACAAACAAACGAAGAAAAAACTTGTTTCATGTGTTAGTCACTATCTAAATGATGCATTTCTCTGAGCCATGATTTGCTTTGGGAACAGTTATTAAACTTTTTTTGGACAACATTCTTGTTAAAATATTTAAACTATGGCTCACTGCCTGTTTTTGTAAACAACATTTTGTTAGTACAGGCTGTGCTTATTTGTTTATTTACAGAGATGGGCCCTCAAAGTGTAAAATACCATTTGGCCCTTCACTGATAAAAGTTTACCGAGTTTCTGCTTCTAGTCAATAGGGCGCACCGGTTACCTTGTGGCAGCAGAGGGCGCTGTCTTGCCTACTTATCACCGCCAAAAGCCCCTTTGGACACCCTGGCTTCTGCCTGGGCTACACTCAAGACCACCTGCACCTTGGTCCCCATTGGCAGGACATCTTGCCCTGCTGCTTGCTCTGCCAATAAGGGCTGATCTGGGGCACAAGCCCGGGCCACCCTTTCTCAGACTGCTCAGAAGCCGGGAAAAACCCTCAGTCTCTCTCCTCGGCCTGACTGAGAAGTGCCATTGTGTGACCTATAGTTTCCATAATTGAAATTATTTAGCATCCTGTAGGAAGAGCAACAATATTTTAAAAATTGTGAGGGCAGCCCGTTTAGACACCTGAATGCTCACCTTATTTTATGGGGGAAAAGCCCGCTTTCCCATGTGCCCACTCCCCCACCCCCCGGGGCACCCACTGGGTGCCCATACTGGGCTCTCCTTTCCCCAGACCCTGCTCCCTGGGGTCCCAACCTGCTTCTCCAGCCACTCTCCTGATCTTTTCAGACCTTGCGCCATCAATGACCCGCATCTTCAGCCTCTTCTGTGAGCTTGTTTAAATCCTATCCTAAGTAAGCAGCAAACCTTGATCTTGAGTATCCTCTGTAATCACCCCTTTGCCCTTTTCTCTGCCAAGGTTCTGGAAAAGGAGGTCTCTTCTTGCTCTCTCCCCCTCTCAATCCCCTCACTCCTTTCCACCCAGCTCTGTAGCTACTTCCTCGGTGGAAACTACTCTGACCAGGTCACAGGACCTCCACGTTGCCATATTTGATGGGCATTCTCCCACTTTATCGAGATATAATTGACAAAGAACATTGTGTACTTTTAAGGTGTACCAAGGGTTGATTTGACACATTTATGTTTGCAAGTAATTAATCACAGTGGCATTAGCTCACACTCTAGTGGACATTTTGATTCAGCTCCTGCCTTTCTGGAACCGTCAGGTGCATCTGGCTCTGTGGACAGCCCCCTCCTTCTTGGAACTACTACCTTGGTGCTTTTCTACAATTTCTTTTTTTTTTTTTTTGTCTTTTTAGGGCCACACCCAAGGCATATAGAAGTCCATGCTAGGGGTCAAATCAGAGCTACAGCTGCCAGCCTACATCACAGCCCCAGCAACACAGGATCCAAGCAGCATCTGTGACCTAAACTACAACTCATGGCATCGCTGGATCCTTAATCCACTGAGTGAGGCCAGGGATAGAACCCACATCCTCATGGTCAGTAGTCCGGTTCTTTACCACTGAGCTACAATAGGAACGCCCCAATTGGCTTTTTTTTTTTTTCCATGCTGTGAGTGAGGCCCTAAGAAAATAAAATGCTAACTGGGTTTTTTCTTCGTGGATCTAAGACAGACCTTCCATTGTAGAATTGCCATGCTTCTCTTCCAATGTTTCTCAATTCTGTGCTCTCTTGTTAGAAGAGAGCCTCTAAGTCCAGCCCACACTCAAGGGGAATCGTCTGGCATTATCATCAGTAGAAGCTACTAGCTCTCCTTTACCGAGTGACCGCTATTACATGTCAGGCACTTTCCAGGCTGTAGGACACACAGTAGTTCAATTCGGTTTTAATTCCTGTGATAGTATGAGTTTGGTGGTATCACCCACATGTAGATGACTAAGACACTGAGGCATAAATAGGATAGCAGACTTGCTCACGGTGCAGCTCTAGTGCTTGGATCAAGCCTGTTCAACTCCTCCAATGGTCACATCCAAAGGCAGCCCCAGCCTCTGTGTTTGCAAAACTCTTCAGCTCAAAAGCCAAATTGGGGGTGGTGATGACAGAAAGTCAGGGAGATACATGGAAGTACAAACTACCCACCTCAGCCTCTGGATTGGTTCCCCCAAATCAGGCTCGAGTCCAATTAACCGCAGCAGGGACTAGAGATGGAGGAGTCCCACTGAATAAAAATGGTAGAGGGGTAATGAAGCCCTAGGAAGCTGCTGTTTCTTTCTTTCTTTTTTTTTTTTTTAGGGCTGCACCCGCAGCATATGGAAGTTCCCAGGCTAGGGGTCAAATCGACGCTGTAGCTGCCAGCCTACACCACAGCTCATAGCAACACCAGGTCCTTAACCCACTGAGCAAGGCCAGTGATTGAACCCACATCCTCATGGATAGTAGTCAGGTTCTTAACCCACTGAGCCACAATGGGAACTTTCTTCCTCCCTCCCTCCCTCCCTCCCTCTCTCCCTCTCTCTCTCTCTCTCTCTCTCTCTCTGTCTCTCTCTCTCTCTGTCTCTCTCTCTCTGTCTCTCTCTCTCTGTCTCTCTCTCTCTCTCTCTCTCTTTCTTTCTTTCTTTCTTTCTTCCTTCCTTCCTTCCTTCCTTGGCCGAGTCCAGGGCATGCAGAAGTTCTTGGGCCGGGGATTGCACCCAAGCCACAGCAGTGACAACACCGAATCCTTAACTGCGAAGCCACCTATACAACTCCCACAGTCTAATTTCTATTCCAGGGAAGGCCTTGACTACCTTCCACAACTTGAATCAGGACTAAATTACATTAGCACATTTTGTCAGTGGTGGTTTTAGCTAATCAAAGGGCTGAAGGGTGTCGATGCTTCTTGGAGAATATTTAAAAAGTGATTTTACAAAATGGCAAATAGTTGCATCATCTCTTATTTCCTTGATTTCCTGCAGCCTCCGTTTCTCCATCATCAACCTGAAACATACAAAGCCAGTGCATGCATTCAGCATTCAACCAGACACACACAGGGAGAAACAAGGAAAGGATCCTTTTCACTCTGCTAAAATTTTTAAAAGGGCACATGGCCCCTTTGAATTTTATTGAATATGTATAGTTATATTTTATGTGCATTTCAAAAATGCCATATAAAATTGTCTCATTTCATGCAAACACACAAAAATTGAACAACTATAATCATCCCCCAGGCCCGATCAAAAAAGCTTGATAACAGGGTAAATTGTAGAGTAGTTACGTGCTATTTTCCTTTCATGGCAGAAGTTATCTTGTAAACAGAAATCATTGCTCTCCTTCTCATAATTGTGTGAAGTGCACTGTTGTTTTAGGAGCATTAGTCTTTCGGCTGAATTTCTAAGAAGAGTTGGATATATTAAAAACAAAACAAAACAAAACAAAACACCCTGTAGGAGTTCCTGTTGTGGCTCAGTGGGTTAAGAATTCAACTAGTATCTATGAGGATGCGGGTTCCATCCCTGGCCTCACTCAGTGGGTTAAGGATCTGGCGGTGCTGCAAGCTATGGCGAGGTTGCGGATGCAACTCGGTTCTGGTGTTGCTGTGGCTGTGGTGTAGGCCGGCAGCTACAGCACCGATTGGACCCCTGGCCTGGGAACTTCCATATGCTGTGTGGGCACCCCTAAAAAGAAAGAAAAATAAAATAAAAACACCCTACTCCGATAATGTTATGCAAGCATTTACTACACGATAGTGCTTGTGCTAAAAAAGTCAAAATGCAAGAGCAGAAGAAATGGCAACACGTTGTGAAGAAGGCCTGAAGCTACCATCATAATTGATGAGAAAATTCTCTGCACATTTTGTTAGACACTTAGAAAGTATAAGGCAGTGGGATGGATGGGCATTTTGGGGGTTTGGGGGATGCAGACTGTTCTATTTGGTATGGGTGGGCAATGGGACCCTACTGTACAGCACAGGGAAATGTGCGTGATTGGGTCACTTTGCTGCACAAAAAAGCTGTACAAAGAAACACTGTAAATCAACTATACTTTAATAATAATTAAAAAAACAGGTCCACTCTTAAACTAGCAAAAAAGTTTATATAACCAGAAAAAGATAATGAAAAGATGTTGGGGAGGTGGCTGTAATATCAATCCCACCCTCAGGAGGTCCTGAGGTGACATTGCTTGTGTGTTTACACTCTCTGGGGACACATCTCCCTAATTTAAATTCATTTCTATGGCAAAACAAAATGAATGATATGAGGGTTTTAAAAAATTATTTTATTTTTAAATTTGAATTGACGTATAGTTGATTTACAATGTTGTGTCAATTTCAGGTGTACAACAAACTTATATATATTTATATATATAAATAAATATATATTTTTATATATATTCTATTTTAGATTGTTTTCCATTATAGATTATTACAAAATATTGACTATAGTTCCCTGTGCTATACAGAAGGTCCTTGTGGGTCCTAGGAGTGTGTATCTGTTAACTGAATTATGTGAGGTGGTTTTTTTTGTGTGTGTGTCGTTTTTTAGGGAAATTATGTGAGTTTTGAAGTAGATGAATTTGGGGAATAAGTCCCTCAAAGTAAAGTAACAGTCTTTATTTTATTTTAATTTTTTTTGTCTTTTTGCCTTTCCTAGGGCCACTCCTGCGGCATAGGGAGGTTCCCAGGCTAGGGGTCTAATTGGAGCTGTTGCTGCTGGCCTACGCCACAGCCACAGCAACATGGAATCCGAGCTGTGTCTGTGACCTACACCACAGCTCATGGCAACACCAGATCCTTAACCCACTGTGAAAGGCCAGGGATTGAATCCACAGCCTCATGGTTCCTAGTCAGATTTGTTAACCACTGCGCCACGACGGGAACTCCCAACAGTCTTTATTTTAAAAGGTTTTTTTGCTTTGATGTTTTAGTCCTTTGGGTTATGCTAATCTTTTGACTTAAGGATTTTGGGCCCTTTGTCAGACAAAAAGATGCAGTAGATCAAGAAAGGGCTACAGGAGCTCCCTGGTGGCTCAGCACGTTAGGGATCCAGCGTTGTCACTGCAATGGCTCAGGTTGCTGCTCTGGTGTGGGTTTAGTTCTTGACCCAGGAACTTCCACATTCAATGGGTATGGCAAAAAAAAAAAAAAAAGAAAGAAAAAGAAAAACAAAAGAAAAGGCTACAGAGGCAAGGAGGAAGGATGGGCAGGAAAGGATGGAGAAGTGGAAGAGGGGCTAAGCAGTGAGGAGGGCTGTGGAGACCAAGAAGACCCTTGATAGAAATAGCACGGGTGCCTGTGGGTGAGAAGTCTGCCTGAAGGTCAAACCCAGCTCAAGTTCGTCATTCTGTCCCCCCCATATTCACTGAGCCCCTGCTGTGGGCTGGGCTGCTAGATGCTGCAGGTAGCAGGGATCAAGCCAGGACTCCTGCCTCGTAAGAACTGAGTCATGTTATTAGAAAGAATTTAATGTTCAGAATGGCAGAAGAGCCGCAGGGGAGGGACAGAGGGCTTGATGGGAGAATTAGGGAAGACTTTATCTACCGAGTGACAGTCAGCACGAGACCTGGGGGGCATCCCGTCTCCTTCAGGACCCTGAGCTGCACTTCCACATCTGCGTCCTGAATAGGACAGTGCTTATTATATGCGGTTCTCATGGGGTTAGGGACGATGGGTGCCCATCTTGGTAAGATTTTATTTGCAAAGTGGGCAGCAGTCTGGATTTGATGGCCAGGCTGACGTCAGCTGACCCCTTGTCCTAGATCATCACATTTGTGACACAGTGTGGCAGAGAGCAACTCGGCTTTGATTGACACCACCCTAGTGGACCCTGGTGCGGCTGCCCCGTTCCCCTCTCCAGCTTCCATTGCAGCGCCGTGGACCTTCTGAGCACTTTTTCCAGCACCTTCTGGCTGGAACGACCTTTGCAAGTGGGCCTCCTGTGCACTCAGTCACCCAGGGTGGCCTGGGGGCACTTTCTACAAGCTCTGCTGGCTTCCCCGATGGAGAAGGGAACCGCCTATGAGCAGAGCCTGTGTACTGTGGGTTTCTATTCCTCTCGGATCTAGCGCTTCTGTCCTGGCTTCACGGCAAAACTCTGTGAGTCCTAGTAATTAAATCGATCTCCTTGTCTATGGAGCCTATGCTATTTATACACTCAGAGAGCAGATTGGCCACTTAGAAATGATCAAAGGAAGAGCACAGGCTGAAAACATTGCTCAAGGTTTATGGATATTTTATTTAGTCATCTTCACATCCCACCTGTTGTGAAATCCTTTGCCTGTGAACCCACCTCCTCCTTCTCCTCCCTGCATCTACAGTTAAAATCCTGTCTTAAGCATCCACTCGGTTTGGAACTGACACCCGCAATGCTTTTCTTCCACACCCTGATGCTCAGAGCACCTCCTGCTTGGACCCTCTTGCCCCCTATTTATTTCTGTTCTTGCCTTATTTGTGCAGGTACCCTGTGCAGGTGTTCAGTTCCCTGGCTCTTTACCTGATGAAACAGGATGTTCGGGGAAGCTTTGGCCTCAGAGCCTAAGTCGATCAGCCTGAGTGTTCCCGGTGGAGGAGAATGTCTTCCTTTTCAGGACTTGTGAAAAGTGAGTGGCTCAGAGCCGGCCTGATGGTTTATAAGCTTCAGGGAGTGGAAGGTTGGGAGCTCAGAGGAGGGGGAGGGATGCGGAGCAGAGTTGGGGTGAGCTGGGCCTCTCCGTTTCTTCCAGCAGCACCCAGGTGTCTGCCCCTCTCCTCGAGGCCACCCTGGGGAGCTAGATATGAGCCCCTCAAAAGTCCCAGGGTCGGAGTGGGTGGAAGGGAGCTTCCTGAGAAAGCTGCAGTCCACACACCAGCTGAGCAGCTGAGACAAGGAGAGCTGCTCGGCCTGGGCATGGACCAGACCTCTCAGAGGGCGTCATGATGTTTCTCCTGCTGAGATGCGGGTTCTAGTAGGAGATGCAGTGTGGGGTGTCCTGAAGTCTCGTCCAAGGGGGCTGCCTGGAGGGGCTGAGCCCACGCAGCGGAGAGAAGCCAAGGGCGGGATAGGCTCCTAGAAGCTTCAAGCAGCCAATCAGGACAGAGACGCTTGCGTCGGGGTGGAGAGAACCAAGCGGAAGGTCCACACTGCCGGGGGAGGTTTCCAAAGTACCGGCATAAGCACCGCGGAGGGAATCAGTCAGCTTCCCTCTGGCCAGGCCCAGAGGGCAGGAGGCCAGCTTCCAACAGTGCCAGTTGGGGGAGAACGTTCCTTCCCCCAACCTCTTCCTTTTCCAGATCTTTCTTCACCACCACAGGGGGTGGCTCACCACCAGTGAGGAATCTGGCAGAGGAGCAGGGACAGGTGCACAGGGCAGCAGCTCTTTTGCGGGCTGGCATCCTTCCCAGGGCACAGTCTCCTTGGAGGAAGCCTCTGATAGGGGCCTGGAGTTTTACCTTTCTGGATTGAGGATGCCTTCGTTATAAGTGGCTAGAGAAATCAGACAGCCCGGATTTTCAAAAGGACAGAAACGGTTTCTGCTTACATTTTCCGGTATCGGACTCGTTTAATAAATTAATTAAAAAATTTCTGCCTATTTTTAACTTATAAAGAATGTGAAACATTTATTATTCCTAGTGATTTCTGCCAAAGTTAAAGGAAAGAAAACTGAGAGGCAAAATGATGTCCTAAGGAAACTTTCTAAAAGATCATCTCTGGGAGTTCCCATCGTGGCGCCGCGGAAATGAATCCGACTAGGAGCCATGAGGTTGCGGGTTCAATCCCTGGCCTTGCTCAGTGGGCTGAGGATCCGGCATTGCCGTGAGCTGTGGTGTAGGTTGCAGAATCGGCTTGGATCCTGTGCTGCTGTGGCTGTGGTGTAGGCTGGCAGCTACAGCTATGGTTCGACCCCTGGCCTGGGAACCTCCATATGCCTCAGGTGTCGGTCCTAAAAAGCAAAAATAAATATGGTTCTCTGAAAAATGGCGGACTGGTATGTGTGTGTGTGTGTGTGTGTGTGAGAGAGAGAGAGAGAGAGAGAGAGAGAGAGAGAGAGAGAGAGAGAGAGAGAGAAATGGGTGAGGTCTTTTCCTTTTCCCCCTCTCAGAGTGAGGGGCATCGGATATGTGCACTTCTATTTTAATAGGCACTACTTTGGAAGCATCCTCAAGTCTCCTGGCCTCAGCCTAGCTGGGCTGGTGTCAGTACTCAGCACCTAGGAGGCTATTTGTGGGAAGTCACTCACCTGGTCCTGTCTTGCCTCCTAGGATGTGGGTAAGAGGCTGCTGAAGTCTCCTAAGAGCTCACTTGCCAGGTTCCCACTGGGGCTCATTACAGGGAAAGGAAAGTTTTCATGCTGGTGTGTTGGACAAGCTCAGCTCAGCTAATGAAAAACGGAAGGAAGAGTGATGCAGAGCCAGAAGCCAAGGAGGCAGAGCTCCCACCTGAGAATGTGGGAGACTATTTCCTGGAAAATAGAATGTTAGTTTCTTAGAATTAGTTTTAGGTCTTCGCAGCTATAGAAATTAAATATTGACTTAAAGAAATGTGCTTCTACTTCTAGCCCCAAAGAGTGTGCTGTGAAGATGGTAGTATTGCCTAGCTACCACTTGGGGTTTTCTCCCCAGTGGCTAGTGTGGGTTGCACGGATTCTTCCCATCCTCTGGTCCCCTCTGTGTTTGATAGTGTTTCCATGGCACCATCAAGAAAAGCACTTTTCTGCCTATACACCTGTTAATGGACTTTCCTATTCTTGGTATCAGGAAAGACGTGGGAGAGAGGAGAATATCATTCAATTACTTGAATTAATTGAGGAGGTCCTACGAATGTCAGGGAAATAATGTGAAAGTTTTCGTATGTGGAAGAGTTAAAAATAATCCCTTGATAAAACACTGTTCACACACAGGTGCTCCAATTTTGCATTTACATATTATTTATTTAAGTTTCATTTGAACTTTCCAATGCTTAATCCAATCCTGGAATTTGCCTCAGAGCGTTTAGTCAGAAGATTATCTTTGTATTAGATCTTATGCGGTCGGTTGACATGTGGTTTCTTATAAGACATCACTTTCGAAAATAAAGGTGCTTACTTTATAGTGATTTAAAATGTTTTTCTTTATATCCTAAAAAGGCTTTTTGCTAGAATTACTCATTATTGTCAGCATTGCTTAGTTAAGGCTGTTTACTAATTGTTTTGGTAGAGTGCTTCTCATTTTGGTAACTCCAACTGTAGAAACCTTACAGGGGAGTTCCCATTGTGCCACAGTGGAAACAAATCCAACTAGTATCCATGGGGATGTGAGTTTGATCCCTGGCATCGATCAGTGGGTTAAGGATCCGGTGTTGCCATGAGCTGTGGTGTAGGTTGAAGACATGGCTTGGACCCTGTGTTGCTGTGGCTCTGGCATAGGCTGGCGGCTGTAGCTTTGATTTAACCCCTAGCCTGGGAACTTCCATATGCCATAGGTGTGGCCCAAAAAGCAAACAAACAAACAAAAAAACAAACCAAACCAAACAAAAAACCTTTATGGAGTCAGCAAAATCTCTTCTAAATCGCTCTCTCTTTGAATGGCTTAATGAGATAATTATTTCTATTTCTAAGCACTTTTCCCCCTTCTATGTTCTATTAAAAAAAAAGTTAAGCCTTTTAACTTGAATGTACTAAAAAAATAGCTTTGCCGGAGCATCTCTCTTAAGACAGGATGAAGCTGTGGAAAGGAGGACCATTTGGGAGAGTTATGGTGATGGCAACTTTAGGATGGCTGAAGAAAGGGCAATAATAAAATACAGCAAAGGCTGAAAATAATCTTTTAAAGATAGATTCTCATACTAAGTGAAGTAAGTCAGAGAGAGAAAGACAAATACCATATGATATCAATTATATCTGGAATATAAAATGTGGTACAAATGATCCTATCCGCTGGTTCATATCTATACGTGTGTATGACTGGGTCACTACACTGCATGCAGAAATTGACGCAACATTGTAAATCAAATATACTTTAATAAAAATAAAATTAAAAACACACTTGATGCCTTAGAATATTGTTCACCAACAAGGCGAGCAATATGTTTTTAGGTGAATGTTATCGCTCTGTTTTAGGACTTTTTTAAAGGCCATAGAGACAGTTTTCCTCTTAAACTCCAAAGCAGGAGCCAGTCCTTGGCAATCTCTTGGCTCTCAGACTCAAGAGCAGTGACCAAAGCGATCCTGGAAAAGTTTTCATGAGAAGTGTGCATGTGAAGACACAACATGCACACTGAGGGTTTGGGGTGTGGCCAGCAGGAAGAGAATGGCTTCTCTGATTCTGCTTTCAGCTGCATCTGCTTCCAGCCACGTCTCTGGAGACACTCCCATTCCAGGAGTGACAAGCAGATAAGGTGGTTGTCCAAGGCAAAGCTGTCCATTCAGGAAAGTGCTGCCATCCTGCCATTTAGAATCATCCTTGTAATGGCAAATGGCCTCAGTGGGTGCAGGTGTGTGTGTGTGTGTGTGTGTGTGTGTGTGTGTGTGTGCATTGCAATCGACCTCTCTGGACCTGCATATTTAGAAACTACTAGTTATTTTCAGGCTTCAAAAATAAATATTCTTTTTTTTGTTTTGTTTTGGCTGTACCCATGGCATACAGAAGTTCCTGGGCCAGGGATGGAATCCGAACCACAGCAGTGACAACACTGGGTCCTTAACCTGCTGCACCACCAGAGCTTAGTCTGATAGTATAACATAGAGAGGTTTACCTTGCATTCTACCATCTGCAGTGGGGTTATTGGAGTTTTGTCTCCACTTATACACAGAATCAGATCTGTATCTTCTGATCACTTTGCTCCAATCTGGCTAATAGACAGTGACAAGGGCAGAGCTGGCTCAGGAGATGGTGGCTCTGTCTTGGTCTGAGATCTATTATTGATTGGCTATGTGTCTCAAGGTAGGTGACTTAACTGCTCTGGACATCAGTCTCTAAATCTTTAAGAGATTTAGATCAATATGATGTCTAAGTCCTCCATAGAGAATCTTCGGAAAACAAGGATCTTTCTCCTAAGTTTTGCAAGCTCTTGAACTGCCAGTCGTTTAAAGGAGTCACATAGAAATGTAGAGAACTCCCGTATCTTAATGAGTTTTATAAAAACTTTCCAGAAATCCATGCCTAGGCTGACTGGCACGGTTGCTTCTTTTCTACAGTCATTTTCTTTCCCCCAGCACCCCCTTCCCCTCCCTCTCCTTTTAGAAAATGCCATTCCGTGCAAAGAAGGTAAATACTTCCTTAATGTTTTGGTGAATTTCCTTCTAGGTAAATTATAGCTATTTGTGAAGAAAAATACAAGTGTTAGAAAATAAAACATAGACACTTAGAGAAAAAAATAAAACAAAAGCAGCCTGAGAACTTTCTTATCTAAATTCATGACCTGGGTTGTTTGCAGAGTTTATTAAGCTTCTAGCTTCATACATGGAAATGTTAGAAGATACGAAACATGGAACGCTGTCGATTAAGAGCTAATAGTGTCCCTGATGGTAATAATGCGACTTGCAGCAACATGGGTGGAACTAGAGATTCTCACACTAAGTGAAGTGAGTCAGAAAGACAACCACAAATACCATACGATGTCACTTATATCTGGAATCTAATATGTTGTACAAATAAGCCGATCTACAGAAAAGAAAGAAACTCATGGACATGGAGAACAGACTTGTGGTTGCCAAGGGGGAGGGAGTGGGATGGACTGGGAGTTTGGGGTTAGTAGATGCAAACTATTGCATTTGGAGTGAATAAGCAAAGAGATCCTGCTGTACAGCACAGGGAACTCTAATCACTTGTGATGGAACATGATGGAGGATAATGTGAGAAAAAGAATGTCTATATATATATATAGACATATATATGTATGACTGGGTCACTTTGCTGTACAGCAGAAATTGACAGAACATTGTAAATCAACTAAAATAAAAATAATCCAAAAAATAAAGCACTCCAAGTCACAAAGAAAGAATATTATTTTTAGGAAACAAGAGCAATGCTTTGCCGGTTTCCTAGGCTTTTGCAACTACAATGTAGACAAACAGCACCCCAGATAGGCACACCATTATTTCTCAGAGACACATGTTCACAGATACTCCCATTTGCAGAAATTCACCTGGGATCGGTAGTATTGGCCCAGAAATTCCACTTATGTATAAATTTTTAAAAAAACACCCTAAGGTTTACAGGAAAAATAACTGCCTCTGTTTTGTGCGCTTGTCCTTGGGGAGAAGCAGCTGATGAGTGAACATTAACGACAGATCCACTTTTGAAAAGTAGATCAGCCCCAAATCGAGAGTCAGAAGCAATTTTTTAGCTCAGTGGTTTTCAGCATTTCCAAGGATGAGAACACCTTTTGCACATCTAAAAAGAGTTACAGACACCTCCTTCCTGCAAATCAGAGGAAAATTAAACAAGAAACCCCTGTCAAAATCCTGGTAGGTGTTATGTTTTCATTTCTTTCGATTAAGGAGATGAAGTGCTAAAGCAGTTTCTGTGAAACGGGTGTTTAGGAAACTTGCATCTCTTTTGCCTTTCCCTTGATGCTCTTCTGCATTTATACTGACGTTTTAGTGACGTCTATATTTTGATATGGTCCCTCAAATTATTTGGGGGAAGAGGATTTTTTTTCAAATAAAATTAATTTATGAAGTTTTTATTGGGTAAGTTTTATTTGGCTGCCTTAGTGGCATGTGAAGCTATGCCACAGCCGCAGCGACACTGATGCTTAACCCGCTGTGCCATGGTGGGAATTCTGGGTAAGTTATTCTTTAAACTTAGGAATAGTTTTTTTTTTTTTTTTTTTTTCCCCTGTCTTTTTAAGGGCCACACCCTCAGCAAATGGAAGTTCCCAGGCTAGGGGTCGAATCAGAGCTATAGCTGCTGGCCTACGCCATAGCCACAGCAACGTGGGATCTGAGCCATATTTGTGGCCTATACCACATGGCAATGATGGATCCTTAACTCATTGAGTGAGGCCAGAGATCGAACCTGCGTCCTCATGGATGCTAGTCAGATTCGTTTCCACTGAGCCATGAAGGGAACTCCATAAACTTAGGCATAGTTTATATTTAAACTATTGAAGGGGCACATGCACATAGCTTAAGGAGTTAAGCATATCTACAGGGCTTGCAATAAAAACCCAGCAGTCTACTGGACACCTTTATCCACCTCCCCAAATTTCCACTCCCCAGCAACAACCTCTTTCAACCAACTGAACGGCTTCTTTTGAAATTTATTGCTGTACCTCTATATGGCAGATTTATGTCGTTACTTTTGCTACAAGTTTATTATTACTCAACTTTCCAGTCACCGTGTATTGACTGATATCCTTGCTTGATACTCTCCCTTTTGACCAATCATACATGTTAACTTTCTGCCTTGTCTCCTCCCTCCTAGTACAACTAGACAAGAATTTTTAGATCAATATCCAATGCTATTATTTTCACAATAAAAATGCTCTTTTAGGAGTTCCCGTGATGGCTCAGTGGGTTAAGAACCCTACATAGTGTACACGAGTATGCAGGTTTGATCCCCGGCCTTGCTCTGTGGGTTAAGGATCTGACATTGCCGCAAGCTGCAGCATAGGCTGCAGAGGCGACTTGGATCTGATGTTGCCATGGCTGTGGTGTAGACCACAGCTGCAGCTCAGTTTTGACCCCTAGCCAGGGAACATTCATATGCCTCAGGTGCAGCCCTAGAGGAAAAAAAAAATGCTATTTCACAGATAAGGCTAGTGGGATGCTATTGACAGGGCTAGAGTAGGCACAGGTGGTTGTAGAAGTCCCTGTAGGGGATCATAGATAAAGAGGGAAACCTGGGGAATGTTGGGAAACCACTTAAGTTCAAGAAAGTCATCAGAATAAGGCAGACTTGCTGGACTAGTGGAGGTGTGAGCATGGCCTCAGGTCATGGGGTGGGGGCGTGGGACGAGGCCTGCGTTCAGATTCAGACCAAGGGCAAGAGTTTGAAGACTGCCCATCAGCTGATCTGAATACACACCTTACCGGAAACTAAGGAGGAGCTACTACTCCCCAAAAGGAAGAGGCGGGTCTTTTTCATCCCCAACCCTTAGGTGATAAAACTGTGGTCCCCCCATCCTCGAATCCTCGGGCAGAACTTCCTTGCCTGCTTGCTAGTGTCTTACCCTAATCTGTTTCTTCCCTATCGCTTCGTCTCTTGCTGAATGCCTTCTGCACAGAGGCATAGAGAACCTGAACCTTAGTGAGTCCAGACACAGGGTGAGTAACTCGAATTTAAAACCGTGGATTTAAGTCCTAATCTGGCTTTAGTTTGGGTTTGAGTCCCGGCACGTGGGTTCAAGTCCCAGCCTGTGCTCTGGCTGGGTTCAGGCCGTTAGTGCTGTCAGTTTCATGACGGTTACTTTTTCTCTCTTGTAAAAGGCTTTATTTTCCTTGAAGGCGGGCTTCCCTGTGGCTCGCAGCGTAACTCCTCTGCATCGCTTCCTTGGAGTTGATGTTTGTTTGCTCCGTTATTTTATATGCTTGTCAGAAATTCGATCCCATGCCCTGCCAGTTGTCCAAGTGTAATTGGCACATTAAGTTCTATCTTAACATCTTCTTGGGAGCTCCTGGTACCACCTTCCTAGAGATTTTTCCCCGCTATGTTGGATTTCCTGCTTTTTGTTTCCTTTGTCTTCCTGGTTTGTTTGTTTGTTTTGGTTTATTTTGGTGAAACATATCCTTTGGTAATTTTCTGAGAACAATGTGTCTGAGAAAGGTTTTTCAGACTTACGTTATCGGAAAATATTTTTTATTTCACTCAAACTTTTAGTCAATAGTTTGGCTATATAATTCTAGGTGAGAAATTGTTTTGCCATGTAATTTTGACATCTAGTTTCCAGAGTTTCTGTTGGACTTTCCAATACCATTCTAATTCTTGATCTCTTGCAAGAAAAAAATTGTTGAGGATTTCAGGATTTTTTTCTACCTTCCTATTATTCCGAGATTTCACAATTTTATAGGTTAATGGTCTATATAGATCTATTAGAACTATGTGCACCTTTCAATATGAAAATCAATCTTTAAATATGGGAAATTTAAAAAAATTCTTGATTATTTACTCTTTTTTTTTCTTCTCTGTTCTCTCTTTCTGGGTTTTCAATTATTTGGATATTTGAGCTACTGGGCCTGTATTTTTTATTTTTAAATTTCTATTTTCCATATTTTTGTTTGACTTTCTGGAAGAGTTCTTCCTTCTCACATATTTTTGATTTCTCAGAGCTTTTATTGTTTTTTTTTTGCATACTTTAAAAAATGGTGTATTATTCTTGCCTTATGGATACAATAAGTTCTCTTAACATATGTTAACATTTGCTTAATTCTACCTAAACGGTTGCATAGAATTTTTTTTTCTTCTGAAGTTCTTTGAATGCAAAGAGAAAAGGAAAATGGCTCCAAGCCCTGGGGGAATTTTAAGGTCATCCTGCAAAAGCAGGAGGGACCCCCACTCAGATTTTGGTTCACATATTGAGACTCATGATTTCTTACACGCACCAAATGGGTGTGAAAAGGTTTATTTGTTACACAATGAGAATTTCTGAGGGAGCGAAGGCAAGCCTCTCATTCAGGTCTCATGGCTTGAGATGACAGGGAAAGGAGCCAGGGCTTTTCTTCTGTGGTTTGGGGTTGGGCTGGGGTGAGAGTTTGTGTGCAGAGAGGATGCTCTGGTTTGAATCTTCCCTCTACACCAAAGCAGGGAGCAGCCCTGCTTTCTTATCCACTTTTGCAGATGCTGGCACAAGGGGAAGGGAGGGGTGAGGATGCAGAGCTGCCAGAAGTCAAAGCCACCAAAGATGGAGTCAGAATCCTCAAGACAGTGATGCTCTAAATAGATGGCAGAACAAACATGTTAAGGATGAAAGGGAAAATGTTCCTAGGGAAGACCGTCTTGCCCAGGTCCAAGATGGAGCACAACTTTATTTATTTATTATTTTTTTGGTACGGTATTAATTTTTTCTATTATAGTTTATGGTGTCCTGTCAGTTTTCTGCTGTACAGCAAAATGACCCAGTGATACATATGTATATTATCCTCCATCATTCTTTTCCTCACATTATCTTCCGTCATGTTCCATCACAAGTGATTAGATAGAGTTCCCTGTGCTGTACAGCAGGATCTTGTTGCTTATCCACTCCAAATCCAATAGTTTGCATCTACTAACCCCAAACTCCCTGTCCCTCCCAGTCCCTCCCCCTCCCCCTTGGCAACCATAAGTCTGTTCTCCATGCCCATGAGTTCATTTCTTTTCTGTAGATAGGCTTATTTGTGTCATATATTAGTTTCCAGATATAAGAGACATCGTGTGGTATTTATCTTTCTCTTTCTGACTCACTTCACTTAGTGTGAAAGTCTCTAGTTCCATCCATGTTGCTGCAAAAGTCATTAGTTTGATCTTTTTTATGGCTGAGTGGTAGTCCATCAAAAAGATACACCACATATATATATATATATATATTTTTTTTTCTTTTTGCCATTTCTTGGGCCGCTCCCATGGCATATGGAGGTTCCCAGGCTATGGGTCAAATCAGAGCTGTAGCCACTGGCCTACACCAGAGCCACAGCAACTCGGGATCCGAGCTGCATCTGCGACCTACACCATAGCTCACGGCAACACCAGATCCTTAACCCACTGAGCAAGGCCAGGGATCGAACCCACAACCCCATGGTTCCTAGTCAGATTTGTTAACCACTGCGCCACGACAGGAACTCCAATACCACATCTTAATCCATTCATCTGTTGATGGACATTTAGTTTGTTTACATGTCTTGGTTATTGTGAATAGTGCTGCAATGAACATATAGGTGCATGTATCTTTTTCAGTGAAAGTTTTGTCTGGATATATGCCCAGGAGTGGGATTGCTGGGTCATGTGGTAGTTCTATATTTAGTTTTCTAATGTACCTCCATACTGTTTTCCATAGTGGTTGTACCAATTTACATTCCCACCAACAGTGTAGGAGAGTTCCCTTTTCTCCACACCCTCTCCAGCATTTGCTATTTGCTGACTTGTTAATCATGGCCATTCTAACTGGTGTGAGGTGGTACCTGATTGTAGTTTTGATTTGCATTTCTCTAATAATCAGTGATGTTGAGCATTTTTTCACGTGCCTCTTGGCCATCTGTATATCTTCTTTATAGAAATGTATATTCAGGTCTTCTGCCCATTTTTTTATTTTTTATTTTTTTTTTGCCATTGAGTTGTATAAATTGTATATTTTGGTTATTAAGCCCTTGTCAGTTGCATCATTTAAAACTATTTTATCCTATTCTGTAAGTTGTCTTTTTTTTTTTTAATGGTTTCCTCTGCTGTGCAAAAGCTTGTTAATTTGATTAGATCCCATTGGTTTATTTTTGTTTTTATTTCTGTTGCCTTGGGAGACTGGCCCAAGAAAACATTTGTATGGTTGATGTCAGAGAATGTTTTGCCTATGTTCTCTTCTAGGAGTTTTATGGTGCCATATCTTATGTTTAAGTCTTTAAGGCATTTTGTGTATGGTGTGAGGGTGTGTTCCAGTTTCATTGATTTACATGCAGCTGTCCAGTGTTCCTAGAACCACTTGTTGAGGAAGTGTCCTTTTTCCTGTTTTATATTCTTGCCTCCTTTGTCAAAGATTAATTGACCATAGGTGTCTGGGTTTATTTCTGGGTTCTCTATTCTATTCCATTAGTTTGTATGTCTGTTTTGGTACCAGTACCACACTGTCTTGATGACTATAGCTGTGTAATATTGTCTGAAGTCTGGGAAAGTTATGCCTCCTGCTTGTTTCTTTTTCCCTCAGGATTGCTTTGGCAGTTCTGGGTCTTTTGTGGTTTCATATAAATTTTTGGATTGTTTGTTCTAGTTCTGTGAAAAACGTCATGGATTGCATTGAATCTTTAGATTGCTTTGGGTAGTATGGCCATTTTAACAATATTAATTCTTCCAATCTAGGAGCATGGACTATCTTTCTATTTCTTTGAATCCTCTTTAATTTCCTTGATTAATATTTTATAGTTCTCAGCATATAAGTCTTTTACCTCCTTAGTCATTTTTATTCCTCAGTATTTAACTTTTTGGGGTGCAATTTTAAAAGGTATTATATTTTTATATTCCCTTTCTAATATTTCATTGTTAGTATTCAGAAATGCAGTATATTTCTGAATGTTAATCTTTTATCCTACTATTTTTCTGAATTCATTGATCAGTTCAAGTAATTTTTGTATGGAGGCCTTAGGGTTTTCTATAAATAGTATCATGTCATCTGCATAGAGCCACTATTTTACCTCTTCTCTTCCAATTTGAATACCTTTTATTTCTTTTGTTTGTCTGATTGCTGTGGCTAGGACTTCCACAACTATGTTAATAACCATGGTGAGAGTGGTCATCCTTGTCTTGTTCCAGATTTTAGTGGGAAGGCTTTCAGCCTCTATATTATAGTGTTATGTTGGCTGTGGGTTTGTCATAAATGGCTTTGATTATGTTAAGGTATGTTCCCTCTATACCCACTTGGTAAAAGTTTTTATCATGAATCCATGTTGGATTTTGTCAAATATTTTTTCTGCATCTATTGAGATGATCATGTGGTTTTTGACTTTTCTTTTATTAATGTAGTGTATGATGTTGATAGATTTGTATATGTTGAACCATCCTTATGAACTTGGGGTGAATCCCACTTGGTCTTGGTGTATGATCTTTTTAATATGTTGTTGGATTTGGTTGGCTAAAATTTTGTTGAGCACAACTTATTTAAAAGTTCAGTTCTCCCTTTGTGTGGGTGGTGCTGAGTCCAGGTGTTCAGAGGCCATTCTGGTGTTAGGAAAACTTGTTCAGAAGGTTTCAAACCAGTGGTTTTCAAAGTGTGACAGATCACCAGCAGGGACAGTATCTCCTGGGAATTAACAAATGCAAATTCCCAGGCTCCACCTCAGATCTGCTGAGTCTGAAACTCTGTGGGTGAGGCCCTGCACCCTCTGCTTTAACAAGCCCTTCAGGTGAGGCCAACACATGCTCTAACTGAGAACCACAGATAGAGAATGTGCATGTTAAGACAAGTCTCAGAAGGAGCCTGAGAACAAAACAGCACAACATAATGAAGAACTAGGACTTTGGGATTTTTCCCTGGGAGATGGATAAAACAGGTCACTGTCCCTGAAAAGGGTGGGCAGAAGGTGAAGTGTTTACAGAGGGGGGAGAAGCCCAGCCATGTGATGAAAGTTAGGGTGTAAGGGGGAAGAGACTTGGTAACCAATTCAGAGTGATGTCCTTTTTTTTTTTTTTCCTTTTTTTCTTTTTATAGCCACACCTGTGGCATATGGAAGTTACTGGGCTATGGGTTGAATTGGAGCTGCAGCTTTGAACTACGCCTTAGCCACAGCCATACCAGATCCTTAACTTACTGAGTGAGGCCAAGGATTGACTCTATATCCTCATGAATACTATGTTGGGTTCTTAACCCACTGACCCCCCGTGGAAGCTCAGTGTGTGAATGTGTGATGTTCTACTGTAAGTTTTCTTTTTTCCTTTTTTTCTTTTTCTTTTTTCTTTTCTTTTTTTCTTTTTCTTTCTTTTTAGGGCCGCACCCGTGGCATGTGGAGGTTCCCAGGCTAGGGGTCCAATCAGAGCTGTAGCCGCCAGCCTACGCCACAGCCACAGCAATGCCAAATCCGAGCCGGGTCTGTGACCTACACCATAGCACACGGCAACGCCAGATCCTTAACCCACTGAGTGAGGCCAGGGATCGATCCTGCATCTTCTTGGGTGCCAGTCAGGTTCGTTAACCACTGAGCCATGATGGAAACTCCTGCTGTAATTTTTCTCTCTTGGAACAATCCCCCTCATCATGAATCTAGAGCAGAGGTCAGTTGTATGCGACCAACTTGTGAGGTGCAGTGGGAAAGGAAAGGGAAGATGCTGAAGGGAAAAAAATATCCATCATAGTCTGTGTGGAGAAGTTACATATTTTTTTTATTTTATTTTTACCAGTGTGTTTCCAGTGCATTCAATATCCACACCAACTAAATAAATGAGGTGTCTGAGTATCTCTAGAACATCTGGAAAGGACCTAGGTGTAGATAGGTAGATAAAACTTTTTAAAGTAGTTTGTTGCTGCAGGCATCTTAACGTCTTAAAAATAGAAATAAAAGATAATTGGCATGCATGTGCTTTTCCTTCATAAAAATGGTATGCAAACTCCTCATAAGTAGAATATCCCTATATCTATAAATACCCATAGAAATGGACTATGGTCTCTACATTTTCCTTGAAAATCATTAACACGGAGTTACCACTGTAGACGAATGTCTTAATAAGCTTTTAGAATACGTTCCCCCATGCCCACGTGCTTTAAAAAAGTGAAACATTCTCATTAGGGAATCCTGGAAAATAAAAAAAGAATACAAAGAATGACTGAAGGCATCCACAGCTGCACACCTAGGGATGGGCAGAATCCCGTGGAGTTTCAGAGCCGGGAGACCCCATGGTTAGCATCCCCCCGACCCCCACTTCCCTGGACCCCCTGCTCTCCTGACATGCAGCTCGGTGGTTTACCCTGCACACTCTTGTTATTGATTTAGACCCAAGCTTCAGCATCAGTTGCCATCCTCTACCATTTTGAGTATGTCTCCATCATGGCCGGCGAGGTAGGAAAAAAAGTCCAAACGCGTGGCTTGAAGGAGTCATGCTCTTCCTTCCAAGTGTGTCTTTTTTTCTTACTACCCTTTAATTCTTTGTATCCATTAATCCTGCTCTGTGAATCCATCCAGTCTTCTGGCTCCCATGATCTGAGGAGTGCTCTGTGTTTTTTGATCTCAGACCTCTTCTGTAAGAGTTTCATGTCCCCATCTGCCTTAATGAGGGTTCTTTGGAGCTGTTGCTTTGTTACCTCAAAGTCTTTATGTCCAGAAGGGAATTCTGGTTCCCTCCTCCCTGCTCCAAAAAAAAAAAAAAAAAAGTTCAGCTCTCAGGATTTACCTGTTTGTGTCACTAACATCATCTTTTTTTTCTTTTTAGGGCCACATATGTAAATTCCCGGGCTAGGGGGTCGAATCAGGGCGGCAGCTGCCAGCCTACACCACGGCCACGAAACTCGGGATCCAAGCCACATCTGCCACCTATGCTGCAGCCTGTGGCCATGCCAGATCCTTAACCCTCTGAGCGAGGCCAGGGATTGAACCCATATCCTCATGGACACTATGTCAGGCCCTTAATCTTCTGAACCACAGTGGGAACTCCCATTGCTCTTTTTGTCCCTCAAACTGGCAACCAACTCCTCTCTTCTCTGGTCTGTAACCACCGCCAGTTGGTAGTTTTTGCATGAAAGCATCTGTGCTGACCCTTAACCCTTTTTATTTCTCATCCTTCTGCACTGAGATCATTGCAATAGTCTCATGGATGGCTTCTCCTCCAAGGCTCACTTCTAAGAGCGGCAGCATTAACCCTGGTGAAGACACTACTCTTGTCCATCATCCTCTCGTTTAGGAAACTTCAGGGGCTTCCTGGTGTCCAAACGATAACATGTACCATGCTGTCTTGCCTCAATCTCAGCTTCCCCTCTTTTCCAAAGAAAAAATATCCCTCTAACTAGATTGTCCCACATCCCATCCTCTGAATCCTCCTCTTCCTCTGGCTTGCTTTTCCTTTTCATTCTTATTTCAGATGCTCATATTTCCTCTGTAAGACATTTTCTGATCAACTAACCCACAGCGATTTCCCCTTTGTCTGAACACTGAAAGCCCTTCTTCTCTCTATGGAGCTGAGACCCTACTGTGGGCCCAGCACTGTGCCCAGCTCCCGTGGCATATGGAGGTTCCCAGGCTAGGGGTCTAATCGGAGCTGTAGCCACCGGCCTACACCACAGCCACAGCAATGCAGGATCTGAGCCACGTCTGCAACTTACATCGCAGCGCAGGGCAACGCTGGATCCTTAACCCATTGAGCAAGTCCAGGGATCAAACCTGCACCCTCATGGTTCCTAGTCTGATTCATTTCTGCTGTGCCATGACAGGAACTCCTAAGCTGTTCTTAATTTATTTATTCATCACACAATCTGTGGAATAAATCCAATTATCACCTCCACTTTACAGGTGAGAAAACACGCATGGACAGTTTAAGCTACTTTGACCTGAGGTCACAGGATTTGAATCCAAACAGTGGTTCAGAATCTGCCCTTTTATCCAACGCATTACTACCACTCAGCAGGCTCTGCCTTCCACCACTCTTTGTGTGGTAATGAGCCCAGTTAGTATCCATGAGGATGCAGCATCAATTCCTGACTTGCTCCATTGGTTTAGGATCCGTGAGCTGTGATGTAGGTCACAGACACAGCTCGGATCCTGTGTGGCTGTGGCTGTGGCTGTGGCCGGCAGCTGTAGCTCCAATTGGACCCCTAGCCTGGGAACTTCCATATGCTGTGGGTGCAGCCCTAAAAAGCCAAAAAAAACAAAAAAACAAAAAAAAAAAAACAAAAAAAAAAAACCACATCCCTTGAAGGCAGGATATCCATGTTGCAGAAGGCCTAGCAGAAAGCTGTGTGCTTCAAGGAACATTAAATGTTTGAGTTACACGGTTTATGGAGACTTTCTTTTTCCTGAGATAATTTAGCTACTATTCGTGAATTGGAAAAATAGTCTCAGGGAGTTCCCGTCGTGGCGCAGTGGTTAACGAATCCGACTAGGAACCATGAGGTTGCGGGTTCAGTCCCTGGCCTTGCTCAGTGGGTTAACGATCCAGCGTTGCCGTGAGCTGTGGTGTAGGTTGCAGACGCGGCTCGGATCCCGCGTTGCTGTGACTCTGGCGTAGGCTGGTGGCTACGGCTCCGATTGGACCCCTAGCCTGGGAACCTCCATATGCCGAGGGAGTGGCCCAAGAAATAGCAAAAAGACAAAAAAAAAAAAAAAAAAAAAAGTCTCAGGATCAGATTTGACTAAGTCATGACCACAGGAAATGTAAAAAGGGGTAAATCCAGAGTCCTGGCCTCAGCGCTCGGGTTCAGTCGAGCCTGATCATTTCACAAATGATGCTGTGTTGAAGCCTGAAGACTAATTAGCACTTAAGGAGCCCACACCCCTCTCCCCATGCCTTGCAGTGGCTGGAAAGCAAACTTGGGCAAGACCTGCATGTCAGCAAATAGGAATTAACCAGCCTTGACTCTAGACGTTGCAGCTGAATGACCATCATTGAAAATGCAATTACTCTTTTCCAGTGGTTTTTCTTTTTTTCCCTTCTGAAGCCAGGTGTGAGTTGTAGGGGGAAAGATTTGATACAATTTTTCTTTGTCCTCAGGGGGGCCCTCCCTGACTGGCTGCTCAAGGAAAATTCCACCAAAATGCCTGGTGGACCAGGAAAAGGCCAACAGCAGAGGGATGACAGGTGTGTCTTATCCACTCAACTGCACCTCAGGCTTATTTAAAGCTGCACCACAAGTTGTGGCTCTTTGATTGTTTTCCTATAGAATTATTATTTCCTATAGAATAACTTAAAAGCCTTTTCAGATGACTTTAAGTTATTCCTAAGTTTATGCAAAATCAGTAAAACTGCCTTTCCTAAGAGCCATTCACTTTTAAAGAGTCGTTATGGGCCTCACATTATATGCCCACTGAATGTTGAATAGCATTTTCAGGTATTTTTCAAGGACTTTTTAAGTGAAAAGAACCACTTGTACTTATTTTGTGATTATTACTGACCTGCCTAAAATGTGCCGTTTGCAAAGCTTTGGAGACACACATCCCCTTTTAAAGAAATAAATGACTGTTTGGGGTCAGGAACTAGACCTATTGGACATAGTGTTGGGCCTAAATAAACCTGGGCCTGGTTCCTGCCCTGGAGGCATTTGCCCTCTGGTTGTGAAGTCCAGACTGGGGCTGAGGCCCACCTGTGTCAGCCATACACTTTTCCTTTGGACATCTCAGCAGCTTAATAATATTCAGCCTTCGTCCACACTCTACCAGACCTAGATTTATTTTCCTAGGGTTGTTTCACCTGTGGACCTGGGAGGTAGTCACCCACAAGGCTGCCAGCTGTGGTTTGCAGGCTCTGCCTCTGACTGGCATTTTGCAAGGTTGCGCAGTGCTTAGCCTGCACATCAGCTCACGACAGCCCTGAGCACTGTCTCTAGATGGTTTTTTTTTTTTTTTTTTTTGGTCTTTTGTCCTTTTAGGGCCACACCCCTGGCATATGGAGATTCCCAGGCTAGGGGTCGAATCAGAGCTACAGCTGCTGGCCTCTGCCAGAGCCACAGCAATACCAGATCCAAGATGCGTCTGTGACCTACACCACAGCTCACAGCAGTGCCAGATCCTTAACCCACTGAGCAAGGCCAGAGATCGAACCAACAACCTCATGGTTCCCAGTCAGATTCGCTTCGGCTGTACCACAACGGGAACTCCTAGATGATTTTTGTAGATTGCCAATTTTACTTACTGTGGGTTGGAATCACAGGTTTCATACTCAGAGCTCTGGAGGAGGTCGTCTTACTCTTAGCCCCGTGTATTAAGATATGAATTAAAGAAAAACAAAAAGCAGAACTTAATTTTAAATACAAGACAATATTCAACCCCAGATTAGGTGACTTAGAAGATGCATTCTCAAACTTCAGAGGTGGAGGACTGACAGTGGAAACATGGTCTAAGAGTTGGAATATTTGACTTTTATTTTCTTTTTTTGGTCATACCCATAGCATGTGGAAGTTCCTGGGCCAGGGATTATCAAACCTGTGCCACCCAGCAGCTACCCAGGCTGAATGAGAAGGCTGGTCCTTAATCTGATGAGCCATCAGGGAATTGTGGAGGGTCAGAATATTTGGCTTCTACTATGGGTTCAGTTTATTAATATGTTGACCCCTTGGGGGGGTTATTTAACTTGCTGGAGCCTCTAAGAAGGGCCTACCTGCTTCCCTTGGTCGTTAGGAAGCTCCCCAAAGCCCACCAGTGTCCGTGGGAGACAGAAGGGCTATCAGCATGCATGAGGTCCAGTCTTCAGCATGAGTCCGGGGTTTTGCAACGGTCTGGGAAGTCAAGTCCTGAGATGGGACTGCCTTTTGCCTTTTGCTGTGCATTAGACTACAGGAAGGAGCCCTGTTCTGTGACCCTCTTTGCCTTAAACACTTAGCACCTTGTTATGAACCCTGTGTTTTTGAGATGAATGAAAGAAGTAGAAGAAACTCACAAATCCAGAGAAAAATGACACATGCATCGATCCAAATTCTCAAAATTTTCAAATCAGCAATTATCTTTGTAGAAGGCTTACTCGAGCCATAGGTAGGCACTGAGCACACAGCAATCAATGCACAAGACAGAGCTGTCTTTGTCTTTGAAGAGTTGATGTACTGGCAGGGCGGGAAGACACGTAAAAAGTGATCACAAATGTATTGAGTATTATAAGGAGAAATCTACATGCATCATTAAAGGGCTGACAATTGCTAATTTTACTTATTAAAACAATGAGATCCATGTGCATAAAATCTACCTCTAAAAAGAGGTTTTACGACAAAACTGGGAATTGATATGATCTGCCAGCCTCCTTTTCTCCTGTAAGAGAGACTTGTTTGTAGATTCTCTGTGGTACCTCTTTACAGAGGCCTCATGCGTGGTATACAAAGGACAGATTTTCCCAGCCAATAGCATTATCAGCTTAAAATTATTTATTTTTGAACCATTTATTGAACATTTACTAAATGTAAGGAGAAACCAGACCCCGCCTTTAGAGATTACTGTTCAATCCAGTCCGCTAGACACATGTAGCTATTTTGTCCTTGAAATGCAGCTGATTCAAATCCAGATTTGCAATGTGTAGAAGAAACCCTGGATTTTTGAGATTTAACATGAAAAAAGGAAATCTCTCATTTGTAATTTTCATATTAATAAATACTTAGTGTAAATAGTAAGTAATCACTTAATGAAATGATAATATCTTGAATATATTACAAACTTATTAAGATAAACTTTAACTGTTTACTTTTTAAAATGTGGCTAAGCAGAAATTATCACACCCTTGTAAATCCATAAAACTTAAAAAAAATGTGGCTACTAGAACATTTACAATTAGAAGTGTGACTCACATTTGTGCCTTCCTATCGTCTTTCTGCTGGGCAGTTCTGCTTTAGAAGTTAATAGACGAGGGAGACAGACAAACAAAATGTTAGCAGTCACCAGGCCAAGTGCTTTAGGGAAAGAGTTATGAAGTGTAGAGGAGGGGGCAGCCGTCTTGCTGAAGTACTCAGGACCAGATTCAACGTGGGAAAGAAGGCAGGCAGGAAGACAGAGAGGTACACACAAGGCCAGGAAGAAAGCCTGGCAGCTTTGGGAAAGCCTCCAGCTGTAGGGGGAGAGAGGGAAAAGCCTCAGGGCAGCAGCAGAAAATTATAGAAATACTCATCATTTACCATAATATAATTAAAATCGTGTGTCACTTATTTAGAATGTTATTATTATTGGTTTGTCTTGCTGTCTGAGTGACAAGACTCTTTTTCTTGGAAAATATACTCAAATAGCAGGACTGTGCTATCTCAGCACCACTAGAT
Source organism: Sus scrofa (assembly GCF_054392235.1). NCBI lineage: Eukaryota > Metazoa > Chordata > Mammalia > Artiodactyla > Suidae > Sus > Sus scrofa. Next base: position 35,381,147 of record NC_139389.1, on the reverse strand, counting down.
GGCACTGTGCTCCAGGACTGAAAAGCAGGCTGGCCAGGAAATGCAATGTCTTGGCTATCTCGGTGGAGTAAATTTTTCAGGTACTCCTATCATTTTTGAGCATACAAACCTGAGATATATCATCTATTTATGTTATATACCTAATACTGAAATAATATATTATGTCCATCGTAAGACATACACATAGAAAAATTGAGGCATAAAAGGCTATGATGAAAATTAAATGGAAGCCCTAGGATCTTTCCTGCACTCTGTTAGATTGTTTTGGGGCTGTGTGCACCCTACTTTGAAGAATGTGGGTCTGTTTCATGATTTTGATAATGAATATGAAGTAACACTGAAAAAATAATAAAACATTTTACTACCCACATATATTAAAATAGGCATTGCAGTTCCATGTCAATTTATTTAAAGTACTGAAATAAAAGACTAAAATGAGAAAGAGTCAAGACTTGGTTTCTTGGAGAATTTTTTTTTTTTTGCTTTTTAGTGCCGCACCCATGGCATTTGGAGGTTCCCAGGCTAGGAGTTGAATCAAAGATATAGCTGCTGGCCTACACCACAGCAACACCAGGATCCGAGCCGTGTCTGTGATCTACACTACTGCTTAGGGCAACGCCAGATCCTTAACCCTGAGCGAGGCCAGGGATTGAACCTGCGTCCTTGTTGTGGATGCTAGTCAGATTCATTAACTGCTGAGCCACGACTGGCACTTCTGCTTGGAGATCTTTATAGTTTTCTATTTCAAACCAGATTTGGTCTAATATATCAGAGTCATGAATGAGTTAAAAACAGCAGACCAAGTACTATGGGATTTTTTTTTTCTCTGTTGTTTAAAAATCAAAGACATCAAAAACTTTGAAAAGTAGCAACAAACAAAACAAAGCAAGCCAAAAAAAAAAAAAGAGGATATAAATGATATAAACAGATTAGAGGTGGTGGCCCAAGTCAAATAAATATGAAGAACTGAGTTAAAAACAAAAACAAAAAACCCCACAAATTAGGGGAATAATTCCTGACTTTTTAGAAGAATAAAGTTTCATTTTTGCCCTGATTTCACAGAATTGCCTCACAGAAGAAGGTTTTTGTTTTTTATTTTACAGAATATGATGGCTTTTTGAATTTCAGAGAACATGTGATCCTCTCTGGCCAGGTAACCCCCACTGGTCATGTGATCCCTGCTCGTCCAATCAGCTCTGGGAGAGGCGGGGCTGGCTCACAGAGAGATCTATGTGAAATCCTTTCCTGTGATTTGGGGGTGGGATCCGCTTTCGGAGAATAAGGATTATGAAATAGGCAAGCTCCCCTCCACCCACCCCATAGGTCCTATTTAGAGAAGGATAATTTCAGGTAACTGCATTTGTGCAATATTGGTTTTTATTTTTTATGTTTTGCTGCATAAAGCTTTATTGTTTCCATTTGGTCCAGGACTTGGGAGAGGGCTCCAGGGTGGTTAAAAAAGTGCCTTGTGGCTGCAGGGCGGGGGTTCTGGCAGAAGCCCAGGCACCGGAGGGCCTCCTCAAAGGCCACTGGGCTCCAGAGGCTCCTAGCTGTGCTTGAGGGTGAGACTTTCAAAGAGGTACTCGCCCAGCCCAGTCTGGGGACCAGACAGTCCACGGAGGTCGGACAGGTGGTCTCCCATCGTCTTGATGGGCTTCACCTGCTCATCCAAGAATCGGCTCTCCAGGAAGTCACAGAGATGCGGGTCCGCACGGGCAGAACCCAGGGCATGCGGATCTAGAAGAGCCTGGTTCAGGTTCTTCTCCAAGAGAATGGCAGCTTCCATAGCGTCCTGGTTTTACCCGACTCTTCTTGAGATGGCTTCTCATGTTCTGGAAGAGGGCGCTACCACTGCGCTAGTTTTACATTTTCAAGAGACGCTCTGCGCCCTCCAGCTTCTCCTCAGCCAATTTGCAGAAAAAGTGGCTCACGCTCTCCAGAGCCACATCGTTGCTGTTGAAATAGAGACGCAGGGAGAGGTAGGTGTGGGAGGCCCTCAGATGCATCGATCAGGCAGTTGAGGAAGGCCTCCAATTCCGTGGAATAATTCTGACGAACCTGGGAGCTCATGGTTGATCCCTAATAAGGAGTTAAGTTCAAAAAGTAGTGTTGGCTGGTCTCAGAGACCAGAGATAGCTGAGTGGCTGATTCCGAGGGTTGCAACTGCAAAAAAAAAGGTTGGAGGGTAGTCGGAAGCTGGAGCAAGAGTCACCCCTGGGTCTTTTCTGTCCAAACACTGTTGAAGCAGGGACAGATCCTGGGGACAGCCCAGTGCACTGCCCATTTGTGCAATACTTTACATCTTTTTTTGTAAGACATATACAGTGTGATCAATAAAAAAAACAGGACTTAGGAGCCCTATGATGCTCTTCTCCCCCCCCCACTTTAAAAGTTTTATTGACGTATAATTGATTTAGAATGTTGTGAAAATCTCTGTGTACAACAAAGTGATTCAGCTATATGCATACACACATCCATCCGTGCTTTTTCAGATTCTTTTCCCATGTAGGTTATCACAGAATATTGGGTAGAGTTCCCTGTGCTATACTGCAGCTTCCTGTTGGCCAATCGATCCATATACCACAGTGTGCGTATTTCAACCCCAAATTCTCAATTTATCTCCCCCCCCCCCCCGCCTGCCTCCTTTGGTAACCAGAAGTGTGTTTTCAGTCTGTGATTCTGTTTCTGTTCTGGAAATGAGTTTATTTGTATCCTTTTTTTTTTAAGAGCCCACATATATTATCTTATGTCTTTCTCTGTCTGACTTCACTTAGTATGATAATCTCTAGGTCTGTGTTGAAAATGGCATTACTTCATTCTTTTCTTGGTTGAATAATATTCCATTGTATATATGTACTACATCTTCTGTATCTAGTCATCTGTTAACGGACATTGAGGTTGCTTCCATGTCTTGGTTATTGTAAATAGTGCTGTGGTGAACTTTGGGGTGCATATATCTTTTCAAATTAGAGTTTTTGTCTTTTCTGGATATACGTCCAGGAATGGGATTGCTGGGTGTTTTTAGTTTTATGGTGGGGTATTCTGAATGGACTTAGTTTATCAAAGTAAGGAACAGAATTTAGGGAAGAAAGGAAGCTGAGGCCAGCAGTTTCTATTTTTCTCTCAGCCACAAACCTGGGTAAATAATAGTTTTAGATTGATAAGTAGCAATAATTTCTTTTTTGGGGTAGGGGGCGCTGCACCCGTAGCCTATGGAGATTCCCACATTAGGGGTCAGATTGGAGCTGTAGCTGCCAACCTACACCACAGACACAGCAACGCCTGATCTGCACCTCGTCTGTGATCTACACCACAGCTCATGGCAATGCTGGATCCTTAACCCACTGAATGAGGCCAGGGATTGAACCTGTGTCCTCATGGATGCCAGTCAGATTCGTTTCTGCTGAGCCACAACAGGAACTCCTGATAAGTAGCAATCATTTCTTGTTTAAAAGTCCTTGTATTAATTACTTGTCTATTAATTGAAGCACAATTTCCACAAGCTTTGGCAGTTCCACTTTGGGACACATTTCCTGTTTGCTTTGGTCCTTGGAAATTGCTGCGGAGTTGAATTGATGACCTCCTCACGGGCACTTTACTGATTGAGTCCTGGGGGTGGGTGTTTGGTTGTGTCAACTGTAGTCATTAAATCTGGAGAAAGTTACCATCTCCATGGCTTTGGGGGCTGGATTCAGCCATAACGAGGTGAATGGAGGATCCCATAGATGGTTTTTGTTTATTTACAATTCCAAACAAGGAGTAATAGAATAAGAGGCTTGATGAGTTACTTTTTGTCCCCTGGGAAGAAGCTGTCTCAGACCTGGCTGACCTGATTCTGTGGATGACTCAGCCTCTGAAGGGCGTCTCATTCCGGAAAGTGAATCATGCAAGGGTAGGAAGCCACACGTGAAACGGGGAGACAGGGCTCCCCGGAGCTGTATTTAAGCTGATGTTTTACCACATTTTCTGTCTGTAATTCCTCAGATACGGCAGTTAGGTCAAGCCAGAGAGCTGTGCTTTTCTGCTGAGGACGTGGTCACCACGTTAACGTCTCTCGCCCTTGATTGTGCCATTTGGAAGATGAAATTCTTGCATTTCCCAGATTTTGAATTCAGTGTTGCCTTGGAAATGTGTTCCTCACAGCTGAGGAGGGTTAGCTGCCTGGTAGAGGGGCAGCGGAACCCAGTTCCTCTTGCCACGCACTGGCTGCCCCAGAGTCAAGTTAGCAGCCTAGGAGACCAGCCTGCTAAGGGAGATATGTCAGTCATCAAACAGTTAAAGTGCTGTTGCCCCTCTTTGCTCTACGTTATGGGGAAGTTGTCTTCGGGGAAAAGTGAATGGTCTCTCCTTTTGCTTCCCACCTCAAGGTTTCTCTGACCCTCGCTGCTTTGACATTTGCCTCTTTGTGCCTGAAGCTGTCTCGTTATATTTTGCCTCTTTTCTGCTATCTGCTCCCAGCTCTTCTTCTCTTTCTCTCTCCTTAGAGTTTCCTTTGCTTCTCTCTCATTTCCTCTCAGATTGTCTGTCACTTTGATTTTTTATAAACACACAATTATTACTAGCAGATTACAGATTCTAATAAATGACGAGGGGAAATTGAGAATAGTTTCCTTTACGAATTTTCAGATCATTCTGTGTGTATGTGACTGAAACTTATTCATTTATTGAATGCTATTTCCTTAATCCTCCTCCCTAAATGAATAACTGAAATATACTTGCTCACGGTACCTCTTGCTCATGGTATCTCTCTTGCATAAATTCTCTGATGCAATCCTTTCCAGAAAACTTTGGAATTCTTTTTTCTTTTTTTCTTTTGGCTTTTTTTAGGGCTGCAGCTGCAGTATATGGAAGTTCCCTGACTAGGGGTCAAATTGGAGCAATAGCTGCCAGCCTATGCCACAGCCACTGCAACTTGGGATCCAAGCCATGTCTGTGACCTATATCACAGCTCATGGCAATGCTGACTCCTTAACTCACTGAGTGAGGCCAGGGATCGAACCCAAGTCCTCATGGATACTAGTCAGGTTCCTTACCATAAGAACTTCCATCTCTGGAATTCTTGAGCAGATACATTTGCGTAGATAGTTATTAGGATCTTGTGAAAAAAAATATGCTTTTTCAAGTGTGACTGCAAGGGACCCAGAGGCCAGCAGGTGTCAGGCTCACCCAGGAAAGGATCTGAAGATGGCTTCATCATGGTTTTTCTTTAAGACTGTGTTTGCTTTTTTTGAATGAATTTTTGAAGAACCAAAGTTAGGCTCTTGTTTGTTTTAAGGCAAACTCTAGGTTGGTTTAAAGAGAAAGTGGATCATCTCAAGTCTGTCTTACTGCACACCCAAAGTAGTATACTGATTGAGAATCGTTTAATAGGTGATGTCGATTTTATTTTCACTTGCTGGCTACTTGATGGATGATGGGGGACAGAGCTCCCATAGCTGTCCCTTGCGGTCCCTACAGCAATGTCCTCGCCCCTGGAGTTTTGGAGTTTGTCCTCCTCCGTGCCCACCACACACCCGCCCACCTTATTTTCTGAGGAGGAAAGAGAGATCTGGAAAAGAACTGTGAGAGACGCTCAGCCGTAAGGAAGAGGATCAAAGTTGGGACTAAACTTGAGCTGAAGCAGCTGGGTTCTCATCAAGTCTGAATGCTGACCCCGCATGATTGGAGTCCGGAGCTCCTGGCAATGCCATTGACCTTGGGGCTTCTCTGTTCTGTTCAGATGTAGGGGGCACAAGCCGCATCAGACTGCAGAAGGCTGCCCAAGCCTAGGATTGTTCACAAGTGATTATCCTCAGTGCAATCCCCATAGTAACTGAGGGGGGCTGTTAGGCAGTCATCTGGCATCGTTTTTTTCTCCTCGGGCGCCACAGCACTGCTGTCTGAGAGGGGCCTGGGGAACTTGCTGTTTACGTAGTAATCAGCTGGAGAGCACTTCTCTTTGCTGGTCTGTGCTTGGGAACGGACTAGCAAGCCGGAAATCAGCCCGCGTCCACTGTCCTAGTTCCTGAAGGTGTCTGAAGGTGAAGGACACCCTGCCGTTTGCTGTGGGCTCCCCAAACCTGAGCAGGCTGCAGAGCTCTACGCCCAGCTGTGATGCTGACAGTGGCTTTTACAAAGGAGAGGGCTTGCCAAGCTCCCCGATGAAATGAAGCTCAACAGATTTGGAGACCAGCTTCAGGTGGGCCTCCCTAAGTGTTACCCTCCCTGGGCTTTCAAAGGTCATTTATGACTGTTACACATTTTTTGTTTGAATGTTGGTTTTTTTGGTTTTCTTTCATTTTTGTCAAATGGAATGGCTCTCTAAAGCAGAGGGCGCAGGTAACTTTGATAGAGGCAGCTGGTAGGACCGTCATCTAGCCGCTTAGGACCAGGTTGCTGGACAGGGAGTGCATTGCCTGGGTCTTTCTTAGAGGAAGAGCTTGCTGGCCAGCTGCAGGGAGTGCAGTGAGCAGACTAATCATGTACCCTTCTACGTCGGCCTCAGTGGCAGAACGCTTTGCCCTGTCTCCCTCCACGCAGGCAGCCACCTCCAGAGACTGACCTGAAGAAAGGGATTAAAGCCTGGCCAGCCATCTTCACCAGTGGGGACCAGCTCTGATGGCCTGACCCGCCGGAGCTCCCACTTGGGTTGACCAGGCCTTGTTGGGCCTGCACTGAAGCTCCTCTTTTCCTTTCACGCAATCCAGCTCTGTGCCCTTCCTTTCACACCTGTTGACCCCCATTCATCTCAGCAACAGTTCTTTGGGAAACCTGACCCTCAACAATTAACCTCTTTGACTTAGAAAACTTTATAGCCCCATAAAATCAAATGCCTAAAAGCCTTTGGTGATCATTTCATTTTCAATATTTAAATAAAGAAAAGGATTACCTGTACACAGTTTTAGAAAAGAAAAAAGAGTAGTTATCTTGTACCAATACCATAAAAAGAGCTATTATAAATTGACTCTCAACATAATCCATTTAACCACATTTTACCAGGGGGGGAAAAGATTCCTGAATTTTTTGTTGTTTATGAATTGATTTTTTTTTTTTTTTTTTTTTTGGCTGTGTCCTAAGCTTGGGGAGGTCCCAGGGTCAGGGATTGAACCCATACCACAGTGGTGATCTGAGCCACTGCAGTGACAACACTGGATCCTTAACGTGCTGAGCCACCAGGGAACTCTCCTGAATTCTTGATCTACAAGATGCTACATACCCTGAGAGTTTTCACATCCCTTTTTTTATGAATGAGTGGCCCTAATATTTTCATATATTTCTAGTTGTGCTTTGTGACTCCATCAACCTTCCTAGATAGTCTCAAACTTGCAAAGTATTGCCTTCCTCTCATTAGATGCGGGGCCGAGATCCACCCCCACCCCTTGTGATTCCTATAGAATCTAGCAGGGGAGCAGGGGAGGGGTTGAATAGTGGGAGGGTCTCTCGAAGGCAGCAGGCTCCATTCTACTGCCCTAGCTGCTTTGTTTCCAGAGTCTGCTGGATCCGGATTTGACCCTTTAATTACTTAACTGGGCCGCATGGAACCTAATGGGTTTGATCAGGAAAAGGGACATTCTGAAAGTATAAGTGCCCTCACCTTGAAGGTACTGCACAGGTAATGAGCAAAGGGAATGAACAAGTGATTTGCAGTATTGGGAGATTTATTTTTGAGTTGATCACATGCTAGATGTAATCCAAAAAGTAATATGCATACACAATAGAGTGGGTTCCATGAAATATGAAAAATTTATACTTTAAAAGATATAGAAATATAAAGCAGATTTAGGACCGGTTTCAATATCATACTGAAGGATGATGTGCTGATTTACACAGAGGCTGGAGTGTGTGCGTGTGTGTGTCAGGGCTAGGATGACATCTTGTTCTTATCTATATTTCAGGAAACATTCTTATTAGAACCATCTCCTAAGTTATATTAAGAAGGATTGAAACATGAGTCAGTATGTTTTTTCAGTATGGTAGAATAATGAAAAACCAAATATACGAATCTTGGAAAATTTCGTGAGAGTAGACAGTTAAAAACAAAACAAAACAGAACAACCAGATGACCAGAAAGAGTCAGTTTTCATTTCAGGGATTAAGCAACTTTTATAATAATGGATGGATATAGTTCTATCATGAAAATGTGGTTTAGGGTTCACTCAGTAAGTTGTTAAAGCCATTTTGCTTGCTCTGCTATGGTTCTCTTATAAACAATTCAACTGAATAAGAAGAATGAAATGTGACACACTTCCTATAAAACAGAAAGTTCCTTTTTCTGCGAGATGATTTAAAACATGCAAAAACATTTTCTTGCAGTGCCACCGATGGAATAATCTCAGAACGATACATGTTAATTTCGAATACATTTCCGGCATGTTTAACCCCAAATGGGGTCGCATGTTCAGCCTAAGTGGTACTGTTTAGGGTCTATTCAACTTGGGCGTGCTGTTTCCTTAGTTGGACATTAGGTTATCAAATCAACCTCCTAGACAACACTTACTGGCTTCGGTGTACTTCCCCCACCATTCCCTGGCTGGCCTCTTTGCCTGACTCATGCCTTAGAAATCAGAGACCCTTTCATGCCAGCTGGCCTGTCCAGAACAATACTTCCCGTCCTTTTTCATTTCTCACACTGAACTTTTAAAGTGTTTCAGGTGTGGACTTTTACTTACCGTTTCTTCCTTTCCTCTGCCATGGGCTTCCTCTTGGCTGGTCTTTGCGCTATTCCATCCCATTATTTCTGGGTTTTATTTGCCTTTCTTTTCTTTTTAAGTGAGAGGATACTTGATGTACAGTGTTGTGTCAATCTCTGCTGTACAGCATAGTGACCCAGTCATTCACACACACACACACACATTTATATACACACATATATATATATACACATTATACACACACACACACACATATATATATATTTTTTTTCTCTCTCTCTCTTTTCTAGGGCTGCTCCTGCGGCATCTGGAGATTCCCAGGCTAGGGGTTGAATCGGAGCTGTAGCCACCGGCCTACACCACAGCCACAGCAACGCGGGATCCGAGCCGCATCTGCGACCTACACCACAGCTCACGGCAACGCAGGATCCTTAACCCACTGAGCAAGGGCAGGGACCGAACCCGCAACCTCATGGTTCCTAGTCGGATTCGTTAACCACTGAGCCACGACGGGAACTCCTACACATTCTTTTTCTCATACTGTCTTCCACTATATTCTAGCCCAAGAGATTGGACATAGTTCCCTGTGCTGTACAGTAGGACGTCATTGCTTATCCATGCTGGATATAAATAGTTATGCCTTTCTTTTTTTCTTTTGGCCACACGTGTGGAATTTCCAGGCCCAGGCCAAGGGCTTGAACTCCCGCCCTAGCAGTGACCTGGGCTTCTGCCATGACAATACACTGCAGATGACAGCAACATTGGATCCTCAATGCACTGAGCGAGGCCAGGGATCCAACCCACATCTTCATGGATACTAGTCAGATTCATTGCTGCTGAGCCACAACGGGAACTCCCCTCATTTTGTTTTGAGCTCAGATTATTCCAAATTTGGCCAATAGGGGCCCTTCAAGGTGGCTCTGTGTGCTTGGGTCTTATATCCATTATTCTTTGGAGCACATCCTTATCTTCTCTTGTAACTAAATGTTCCAGGTTTGGCGTTCATGTTGCGGCTCAGTGGGCTAAGGACCTGACATTGTCTCTGTGAAGATCTGGGTTCGATCCCTGGCCTTGCTCTGTGGGTTAAGGATCTAGTGTTACCGAATCACAGATGTGGTCACAGATGTGGCTCAGAGCCTGTGTTGCTGTGGCTGTGATGTAAGCCCCCACTGCAGCTCCCATTTGACCCCTTGCCTGGAAACTTCCATATGCCACCAGTGCAGCCCTAAAAAGGAAACAATAAAGTTCTGGGCTCATCTTGTAACTCTGGGCTCACCCTTCCCCAGTCCTGCTTTCAGCCACTTCTCCAAGGATCCTGGTTCCTTGTCATGGGGAGTGCTCAGCGACATTGAGAGATCAAGGTCTGCGCCCCACCTGTGTTCATCATTCCTGCAAAATCTCTTCCTCTAAGTCATATCAGTGGAAAGAGTCAGGAAATACACGTGTGCCCGCCCACATACATAAGTACACGTGCACACGTGCACAGAGTCTACAGGTGTGCACAGAGTCTACAGGTATACACAGGCACATACATAGGCATATATACCTACACGCAATTCTACATAAGCATTCACACACATAAGTACACATGCACACATCCAGGGTCTCTCTCTATATATGGGCATATATATATGCATATATGCATACATACATATTTTAGGTGTCATGAGTCTAAGCCAGTATTTCCAATTCCAATTTATTTTTCTTGCCTTCCTCCGTCCCATATTTACATGTGAGAATCCTGGCATCCAGAAATATCAGCACATTGACTGTTTGCTCAACCTCATATTACATTTAAGTAGTATCTGGTTACCTTTCCCCCATCTCCTACAAAAACAAACCCACTAAAATGAGCTCAGGACCTCTGGTTTCCAGTTCTCCCATCTCTCCACGCCCTAGACTGAGGGTAAGCAGGGGATGGGTTCAAAACTCTTTTCACACATTATTCAAATTAGGCTTCCCCCTACATCGTGGGCATGGTATTCGTTTGAAAGATAGTTGGGTTCATCTGCTTCAGTTTCCTCCTCTTCCTATCCTTACTGATTTAATTTTTATTTTATTTTATTTTATTTTTTTGTCTTTTTGCCTTTTCTAGGGCTGCTTCCATGGCATATGGAGATTCCCAGGCTAGGGATCTAATCGAAGTCGTAGCCACTGGCCTACGCCAGAGCCACAGCAATGCAGGATCCGAGCCGCATCTGCAACCTACACCACAGCTCATGGCAACGCCGGATCCTTAACCCACTGAGCAAGGCCAGGGATCGAACCCTCAACCTCATGGTTCCTAGTTGGATTCGCCAACCACTGCGCCACGACGGGAACTCCTGATTTAATTTTTTGACATTAACACTAACATGCTTCCAAAAGTCAAAACTTGTGAAAAGCTATCCTCCTCTTCTCTCTCATGTCCTATGTGCCCTCTTCTCCACCAACTTAGTTATTATAATGACTAATAATTCTAATAAAAATATTTTTTATAAATATTGATCATTATAATAATACATTAGGTAAACAACTTAATTATTTGTTTTATTTTTCCTCCTGATTTTTTTAGGGCATAAGTACTGACTTGTTAATTATTGAGATAATAACTACCATATAAAGAAAAACCATAGGTGATTTTTTTTTTTCAACAAAAAGGTCCATTGGTTTCATAAATCTGACAGAGTGGTGAGTTAGTTCACAGGAACTGAACTTATAGAACTGATGTGTAGAGCAGGTTTTTTTCCTCTGATTTTTTTTTTTTTAAATAAACAAAGCAGATATATGGAGAGCTTCTTATTTTCTCTTCCTCCCCCCCCCCCCACAACGCCTATGGCTTGTGAGCTGAGCTGCTGCAGTGACAACCCTGGATCCTTAACTTGCTGCATCACCAGGGAACTCCTCTTCTTTCTTTCTTTCTTTCTTTCTTTCTTTCTTTCTTTCTTTCTTTCTTTCTTTCTTTCTTTCTTTCCTTCCTTCCTTCCTTCCTTCCTTCCTTCCTTCCTTCCTTCCTTCCTTCCCTCTTTCTTTCTTTCTTTCTTTCTTTCTTTCTTTCTTTCTTTCTTTCTTTCTTTTTCTTTTCAGGGCCACACCCATGGCACATGGAAGTTCCCAGGGGTCAAATCAGAGCAGGAGCTGCCAGCCTCCATCACAGCCACAGCAACACCAGATCTGAGCCGAGTCATGTCTGTGACCTACACCACAGCTCATGGCAATGCTGGATCTTTAACCCACTGAGCGAGGCCAGGGATTGAACCTGCGTCCTCTTGAATACTAATTGGTCCATAACCCACTGAGCCACAGTGGGAATTTCCTCCTCTTCTTTCTTAAAGGTGTAGGACATGGTGTTTTGCGCTTTGATTTTTCACTTTACATGAGCTTTTGGAGCTCACTCCACGTCAGTTTCTAGAGAGCTTCCTCTTTCACTTTTTCAGTGGGATAGTATTCATTGTACATTTGTGCCTGAGTTTATCCAAACACTTCCTATGCTTGACATTTAAATATTTTGCAATTACAAATAGTACTGCAATGAATAAACACTTGCATATATGTTTTTATATTGTTGGAAGATTAGCTTCAGGAAAACTCCTAGAGGTGGGATTGCTGGGTTCAAGGGTAAATACATATGTAATTTTGTTAGCTATTGCCAAATTACCTTCCAAGTGGCATCTGTATCATTTTGAATTCCTACGAGTAAATATACAAAAGTGGGCTCAATGGGGTGGAGGGAGCGGGGAGAGAGGGGTGGGGGCAGGGAATCACTTTTTAAAAATTTTATTTTATTTGGAGTTCCTCTCGTGGCTCAGTGGTTAACAAATCCGACTAGGAACCATGAGGTTGCGGGTAGGTTGCAGACGTGGCTCGGATCTGGCGTTGCTGTTGCTCTGGCGCAGGCCAGCGGGTACAGCTCTGATTAGATCTCTAGCCTGGAAACCTCCATATGCCGTGGGGCGGCCCTAGAAAAGGCAAAAACAAAACAACAACAACAACAAAAATAATTAAAAAAGTAAAAATTTTATTTTTTTACAGTTGACTTACAATGTTTTGCCAATTTCTGCTGTACATCAAAGTGACCCAGTTATACATACATGTGTGTATATATATACATTCTTTTTCTCACATTATCCTCCATCCTGTTCCATCACAAGTGACTGAATATAGTTCTCTGTGCTATACATTAGGATCTCATTGCTTGTCTACTCCAAATGTACTTTTTGAAAAGCATGAGCTTAGAGAAAAGGGTTGCCTACAGGGGATGTATATCTGAGATAAGGACATGTGTGCAAAGTGATAGTTACATTATTTTGATGAGGACAAAAGGAAACTCATGGCTTCCACAACACACCAAACATGGGAGTCACTCAAAGAGCTGGAAGTTTACCACTGAGCTCATTGGAAGTAAATCCACATTTCATAATCTTTCCATCCTTTAGGCTCTACTTCCAGTTGCCTGGACATGAGACTCTCAGATCTATTGGGTTTTACTATTATTCATGAAGAATAGGACTCTGAAGGACTTGTTTTTGGGATAAAGCCTCATCTGGGCCACAGTGATAGGAAGAATGCTCGGATTTTCTGAAGTCGGAAATGAGTTTAGCACCTGTTAGAGTTTATTATTTTTTTATTATTTTTATTTATTTATTTATTTATTTATTTTGTCTTTTTGCTATTTCTTGGGCCGCTCCCGCGGCATATGGAGGTTCCCAGGCTAGGGGTCGAGTCGGAGCTGTAGCCACTGGCCTACGCCAGAGCCACAGCAACGCGGGATCCGAGCCGTGTCTGCAACCTACACCACAGCTCGCGGCAACGCCGGATCCTTAACCCACTGAGCAAGGGCAGGGACTGAACCCGTCAACCTCATGGTTCCTAGTCGGATTCGTTAACCTCTGCACCACGACGGGAACTTCAGCACCTGTTAGAGTTTAACATGCATTTTATGATGGATACATTCACATTTCTTCATACATTGCCTCCTACCACGTAGAAATTAGTCATTCTGAAATGTTCCTTCAAAACCCGGGGGGCTAAATGGCCGAGTGTGGAAACATTAATTCAGGACAGCTCTTCCCCCAGCCTCGTGTCTGAGTGTGTGTCGGTAATGCACGTTACAGAGGACAAGGCACACTTGTTTCCATTTGCTGGGACTGATTCCCTGAATCTTCTCATCCAGATTTGTTTCCATCTGTGCTTTTGTTTCACAGAATAGAGTCCACTGTGGTTCTAATCTCTGTTATGCATGTTCTTTATGAATAAAATTCCAGGCACACGGAGAGAATACGTGCACATTTACTACAAGATAGTAAAATCTCAGTGTGCAGGGACCTCATTCCCAGTGTGACTTGATAATCCCCACTCTTTGCAGTTTTAAAGTTTTATGTTACCCTGGCATTCTGGATGAGGGTTTTTCTTCTTCCCTGTGAGTCATAGTGTATATAACCGCCACAGGATAGCTAAACTTGGAGAGGCTTGTTGGTGTGGCTTTGACTATCTGCCCTCCGGCTTTTTCTCATCTGTATTTCATAATGAAAAACTAAGGAGGATTTCACTTTGCCGAAATCTGCCTACTAAATGATGCCTGCAAAGAACAATCCATCAATTAGCTTTTGGGACTTTGATTAAACCATTCTGCAAGTAATTTTGCTCCAGCATCTGTTAAAGAGTATATTTTGAAAGAAAAAAATATGTTTTGGCCTTGAGGACCTTTCTCTTCAGTTGATCAAAATCTATGCAAATTGTAATGTGGCCTTTTTATCACAGGTGAAGTCTTTTGATCCTAGCACTTACTACCACAGGATAAACAAAATAACACGTGTCATAATTGCCAGTAAAATAGCAAAGTCACACTGACATTCTTTTTTTTAAGGGCTGCACCTGCAGCATAGGGAGGTTCCTGGGCTAGGAGTCAAATCGGAGCTACAGCTGAAGGTCTACACGACAGCCACACCAACTCGGAATCAGAGCCACCTCTGTGAACTACACAACAGCTCATGGCAATGCCAGATCCTTAACCCACTGAGTGAGGCCAGGGACCGAACCCACAACCTCATGGTTCCTTGTCAGATTTGTTTCCGTTGCGCCACAACAGGAACTCCCAGGCTGACATTCTTAAAGTGTGTAACACATTTATTTGCTTTCTGGCTCTGAGTGGATCCATTGTCTCCTTTTTCCATTCTGCTGTGGAAAACATTTGCATAGTTTTTTTTTTTTTTTATTGGAATACATTTGACTTACAATGTTGTGTTAATTTCTGTTGTACGGCAAAGCAATTCAGTTATACATATATATACACACATATTCTTTTTTATATTCTTTTCCATTATGTTTTTAAAATTTCAATTTATTTTTATTTTTTAATTTTTAGGGCCACGCCTGCCGCATATGGAAATTTCAAGGCTAGGGGTCAACTTGGAGCTGCAGCTGTGGTCTATACCACAGCCATGGCAACACTGGATTTGAGCCACATCTTCGACCTATGTCACAGCTAGCTGCAACACCAGGATCCTTAACCCATTGAATGAGGTCAAGGATTAAACCTGCATCCTCACTGGACACTGTATGGTGCTTAACCTGCTGAGCCACAATGGGAACCCCTCCATTGCGGCTTATCGTAGGATATTTATATCAATAGTTCCCTGTAGGAGTTCCCATTGTGGTGCAGTGGAAATGAATCTGACTAGTATCTGTGAAGATATGGGTTTGATCCTTGGCCTGGCTCAGTGGATTGAGTTTCCAGGGTTGCTGGGAGCCATGGTTGGTATAGGATGCAGATGTGTCTTGGATCCTGAGTGGCTGGGGCTGGGGCTGGGGCTGACGGTTATAGCTCTGATTTGACCCCTAGCCTGGGAACTTCCATATGCTGTGGGTATGGCCGTAAAAAGCAAAAAAAAAAAAAAAAAAAAATCCGTGGTTGCTTGTCCTTTACAGCAGGTCCTTGTTGTTCACCCATCCTATGTATACTAGTGTGCATCTGCTCACCCCAAATTCCCAGTCCATCCCTCCACCTGCCCCAGTGTTTTATTCATGCTTTAGTCACATCTTTGTCAGTAATTACATGTATTTGATTACTCATCTTCCACGGTGACTCCTGGCATTTGGCTCTTTTTTTTTTTTTATTTAGCCTTCTTCCTTTTGAAATCCCTACATCTCATTTGTCAGCCACCTCTCATTAGCTCAAAGGTACCTCAGATCATTCTGATGCATCCTTCTATTTGAATAAAGGCCCTGACCTGAGATCTCAAAGCCCAGGTGACTTCGAGACTGAGGATGGAATGGATGGTGGTGTCTTCCCCTATGCAAACAGTTTGAATAATATTTTTTACTCGCCTACTCTCCTCAAAAAACAATTGAGTATTTTTGTCACTTAGTTTTTCTAATACCAAACTTGAGTCTCACTGCCTTCGTCATCGTCGAACACGTTTTAGACATTGTTTTAAACAGAGCAAAGAAAATCCAACTCCATATAGATTGTCTTTCATTTGCAGATATTTTTTGAAATTTGAGTTAAAAATCACATAGCTTGAAACAGTCTACATAAAGTGAAGTTGTTGGCATATTAAAAATGCCCTACTTTTCAAGAGTATTTTAAGTGTTATTTTATAAAAACTCCATAGTCAATGACTCTGATCTTGGGCATGTTTTCATTCATCATGTTTTTTTTCTGGGAAAAAGGTGGCTAAAGTGATAGACTGTATAGAATTTTACCATATTCTGTTGTGTCCTGTGTAGTCAATGACTCTAATCTTGGATGTGTGTTCATTCATCATGTTCTTCTGGGGAAAAAGTGGTTAAAGTGATAGATTGTTTAGAATTTTACCATATTCTTTTGGGTCCTGTGTTTTTTGCTTTAGGTACAAATGACCTACTTGCTAAAGACTGTGCATTTTCTGCTGGAATAAAATACCTTTTAAATTTAGTGGTTAACTTTGGATGAACATGCATTAGTTTGAGGGAGAGAGCAAGTAATAACAATTTAATTCATTATGTATAGTTTTTCCTTCTAAGGTGTTTTCCTTCAGGTTAATTTCCTCTAAGTTGAGTTTATCCATGGAGTCATAGCTTCTATTTACCTTCAGGAGAACATGTCTTTCCTCCCAGAATAGTGTGACATCCTTGAATGAATGCAGCTATGCTTTAAAGTTCTTTACATTTTCCTCAAATAAAAGGTCCAGGCTTTATTGGTTGGCAGAGCTGATTCAATGATAAATGATGTCAGGTTTAACGTCTCCGCAGTTCTCTTAGCCTTTTCCTTACAGTCACAAGAAGGCTGCCATCAGTCCACCCATCACATCTATTATGAAGGCAGGAAGAAAAGAAAAGGACTTGCCTTTAATTTATAATTTAAGAAAAAGATATAGGAGCATTTGTAATCTGAAAATAGAAATGTAACTTTTCTATTTGGAATAACATTTTACTTTTCAAATTAGTTATCCAAAAGGCTATAAAATATTTTTATTACATTATTTAGTGTATATTTATTTAATAAACACCATACACCAACGATATGCCTGAGAGTATTTTAGAAGTTGAGTCTATAAATGCTAATAAAGGAGAGATTTTGCCTTCAAAGATTCTCTGGATTCATCAAGATAAATGCAAGAAAACAGACAAATATGGTCCTGTGTGATGGGTAAACCACAGCACTCTAACACCTCAGGCTAAGATTAGGAGTGGAGCCCATCTCAATTCAGAGTCTCATTCTGTTCCTTTTGAGATGGGGCTTTGGGAAAGTTATTCAACATTTATTGGCATAGCTTCCTCACTTGTAAGAGGGAGAGAACAGTCACAGCTGCCTTATGGAATTGGTGTGTGAGATGTCAATACACAGCTGACCACAAATACTGTCTTGTGTCCTCCTTTTTCTGCCACTAGTCCTCCCTCCATGGGGAGAAAAGACATAGGCTCATGGTCCAGAAATTCCATTGCCTCTCACTCTGGGCCCCAGTGGACAAGGCCAGGGCGTGAACCATGAGCTGAAGCCCTGAGTATCAGGGCAGGGGCATCTGAACCCAGGGCCCAGGAAACAAACACTCTATTTTTTTTTTTTTTTTTGATCTTTTTAGGGCTGCACCCGTGGCATATGGAGGTTCTCAGGCTAGGGGTCTAATCAGAGCTATAGCTTCCGGCCTTTGCCACAGCCACAGCAACGCCAGATCTGAGCCGTGTCTGCGACCTACACCACAGCTCACGGCAACACTGGATCCTTAACCCACTGAGCGAGGCGAGGGATCGAACAGGAAACCTCATGGTTCCTAGTCGGATTCATTTCCGCTGTGTCACAGTGGGAACTCCCACACACTCTTTTAACATAGGCGATGGTTCCTGGGAGTGATAATTGCGAAGAAGCCACATTAAAAAAAATTGTTGCCATGGATGCTAAGTACAGAGTTGAAGAATGGACAAGATGAGAGGGGAAAATGTTTTACAAGGCACTTGACGATAGAAGCAATACTCGTTACAGATACTTACATCTATGGCTTGCATTTACGCCAAAACTTAGCGTGCAGCCCAATAAGTATGAGGCATATCATTGAGTCTGTCACACTGTTAACTTGTTTCATTCAGTTATAGCTATAACTTCTGTCTGTAGACACTTGGACATGGAAATTAGTTGTTTAGGTAGCCTGTTCATCTGCTGACAATTCAGAACAAGGAAAGGATGAGCAGTTCCCACAAAGATGGTACTGATATGTAGTGATCCCTTTTACATTTTATCCCTCAAGCCATATTACTGGAGAGATGTTATCCTTATTCCCATTTTTTTTTTTCTGACAAGAAACCAAGGCTCAGGGAATATAAATACATGCCTAACTCCAATAAGATATCAATTGGAACTCAAATAAGATTATGTTCCAAGCTCTCATTCAGACCTAGCTGGCAAAGCCGATCTGTGCAAGATGTGTAGCGACACACAGAAATGTCTTAATGAAGGGCATGAAAATGTGAAAAGAGATGGATTGGCATCAACCAGGATTTGCGGGCCTGGGCCTGAGTTCTAGATGCAGGTTTGAGGCTGTGGCAGACTATTTGTCCTTGGGGGTCCGATTTTCTTAGATTTTTTTTTTTCTGATGTTTGTTCATGTCTGCTTGTACCTTGAAGTTTGTAGGCTTCCTAAAAGCTCCAAACTTTTTAAAACAATTTTTTGGTCTCCCCAACATGTTCTAGCATCTGTGAGCTACTTGAACAGCCAAGCACTGTTTTTAATATTTCACATACCATAGTCTGTTCCAAACAAATAATAGTGTCCCACATCGACTGTGTGATTCACCAGCAGGTGGACTTGTGGGTCCTGATGCCTGATGGCTCTTGAGAAGAGGAGGTTACAATTAACCTAAATTCTAATTGAAGTAGAGTTGCTGTACAATATCATATTAGTTACAGGTGGACAATACAGTGATTCATAATTTTTAGAGGCTATACTCCTTTTATATTTATTATAGAATATTGGCTATATTCCCTGTGTTGCACAATATATCCCTGTAGCTTATTTTATATGTAATAGTTTGTACCTCTCTCCACTGGTAACTACTAATTCGTTCTCTATATCTGTGAGTCTGTTTCTTTTTTGTTATGTTCACTAGTTTGATGTATTTTTTGAATTCCGCATATGAGTGATACCATTACAATTTTTGTCTTTCTCTATTTCACTTCATGTAATATGCTCCAAGTCTATTCATGTTGTTGCAAGTAGCAAAATTTCACCCTTTTTTATGGCTGATTAGTATTCCATTGCATATAGATACTATATCTTCCTTATCCATTTGTCTGTTGATGGAAACTTACATTGCTTCTGTATCTTGGCTATTATAAATACTGCTGCTATGAATTTTGGGGCACGTGTATCTTTTCAAATTAGCATATTTTTTTGGATATATGCCAGGAGTGGAATTGCTGGGTCATACCGTAGGTCTGTTTTTAGTTTTTTGAGACATCTCCCTACTGTTTCCACAGTGGGTACACCAAATTACATTCCCACCAACAGTGTACAAGTGTTCCCTTTTTTTTATATCCTTGCCAACATTTGTTATTTGTTTTCTTTCTTTCTTTTTTTTTCTTTCTTTTTAGGGTCTCACCCATAAGAAGTTCCCAGGCTAGGGGTCAAATCAGAGCTGCAGCTGCTGGTCTACACCATAGCCACAGCCACAGCAATACCAGATTTGAGCCACATCTGCAATCTATGCCACAGCTGGTGGAAACACAGGATCCTTAACCTACTGAGCAAGACTGGCAATCAAACCTGCATCCTCACAGATACTATGTTAGGTTCATAACCCGCCAAGCCACAACAGGGATTCCTATTTGTGTTCTTTTGAGGATGGCTATTCTGACAGGTATCAAGTGATACTGCATGGTGGTTTTGATAGGCATTTTCTGGATGATTAGTGGTGTCGGCTATCTTTTCAAGTGCCCGTTGGCTATCCTCTACGTTGCTCTGATGTGATGGTTCTGAAATTCATCTGCAAGGTGTAGAGGAGAATACGTGTCAATTCGTCATGATTGAAGAAAAGAAACATGAGATAAAAGAAACTTTTACAGTGTTTGAAATATTGACAAAGTTGGCCTGTATTATTCTCTTTGAGACTGTTTGAGTCACTCTTCTTGCTTCCTGGTGGGCAGTTACTTCATGCCGGCTGATGACAATGAATCAGTTATCCAACGAATCGTGTACCAATTAATTTAAGGACACAAAGGTTAACATATAATCTGCTAATGCTGTGGCAATGAGTTTAGGATTTTCATAAAGTAGATCCATTTTGAGTTTTATCAACCTCAGTGGTTGAAATTAAAACGGAAATAGCAACATTTGTTTTTTGTTCTCCCTACAAAGCAACTAATTATTTTTCTCTGGGTAATGATAATTAACAAAATTCCTCTCATGTTCCTGATCAGGGCACAGCCGGTACTCGGATCATCACGGAGACTTATTTTTATGTGGTGCCATTAAACCCCTGTCTAACTTGGGAAGTGCATTAACTGTATACTGTTGCCTCAGTTTATTAATTCCAAGTTATGCCTCCGTGAACTTCTCAAATTGGGAGCAACATTTACATTAAGAAACTGTCATCAGTCAGAGAGGGGAGAGGGAGTGTTAGGACAGCCTAATTTTTAAAAATTTATTTATTTTTATTAAAGTATAGTTGATTTACAATGTTGCACCCTGCAAGTCTACTCTTGGGTGGAGGTTTTTTTCTGCTTCGGATGTTATAGTGGGGCTTACCATTTCGATATCTATGACTAAGGCCCAAAGGAACATCCCACCCACTCATATTTTTAGGAGGTATTCTTCTTTCAGGGAAGCAGAATTGTGCATGGTGGGCCTGAGCCTGGAGGCTGGAATGCCTTCAAAGCACTACTCATCCCCATTCCTTGGGCTTTCCTGGAGTGCAGGTCTGGACCAGGGCTGGCCAGAGAACCTGTGGGATAAGCATCCTCAAGGGTTCCCAGAGCTCTGCAGGGTAGCCCTGAGTGGGAGGCCACTGAGTGTTTATTATTATCATTATTATTATTATTATTACTATTAGGTAGCAGACATAAATCCTCCTAGGGAATCTTTAAATCCTCCAATTCTATCTGCCTTTCCTCAAGCACCCCATCCATATTCTGGCCTCCATTATTTTCCACCTGACATGTCCTTCCTGTATCTCTATCAGCTTTAAAAGTAGTTAAATCAGCGCTACTCAAATTTTAATGCCCACGGGAATCCCCTGTAGCTCTGGTTAAAACACTGATTCTGACTCTGTAGGTCTGGGTTGGCCGCCAAGGTTTTGAATGTTTAACACGCTCCCCCATGAGGTCAGTGTTGTGGTCCAAAGACCACTTTTGGCATCAAGGACTAGGATGACTCAGCTCAGATCCAACATCTGCTTGAAATCACCTCCTCTTCCCTAGCCAGAGTACTCCTCTCCTTCTTTGGCTCTCAAAGTACGTCATTTACCCTCCTCATTTAGCACTGATCATGTTCAGCCTGCTTTGGTGTGTGGTTGTACATGATTCTGTTCATTCCTATCGAAGCTGCTGACAGCAGAAGGTGTGGTCCAACCCTGGGAAGCTCTCAGCAGCAGCTCAGTGAGGTGGAGCCTTTTCCACCAATGACTGTCAAATTACTGAACTAGATGAAAAAGAAGGAAATACCGTCTTAAAATAACACTGCCTTTTATATGGACATTCACTTAGAAATTGTCATCATAAATCAATTTAATTAGTTGGACACAGTGCAAGAGAGTACTGATGTGAATAATTCCAGAGGATAAACATATGATTGTGATATTTTCTTTCTTTAAAAATACCTTATATGTTATAGATGATGTACTAGACTGATGTGAATAATTCCAGAGGATAAACATATGATTGTGATATTTTCTTTCTTTAAAAATACCTTATATGTTATAGATGATGTACTAGATGGGATGACAAAGCCAATCTGAAATGATGTATTTTCCACAGAACATCAAATAAATGGGTAATAATTTGTTCTGCAAACTTTCAGCCTCTTGGGCCATGCTTTTTAGCAGTGTCCAAATGGACCAGAGGCAAAGCTGGATAACCCCGTGTGCAGGCTGGACATGAAATTAGTGGTCTCGGAGTTCCTGTCGTGGCTCAGTGGTTAACGAATCTGACTAGGAACCATGAGGTTGCGGGTTTGATCCCTGCCCTTGCTCAGTGGGTTGAGGATCTGGCGTTGCCATGAGCTGTGGTGTAGGTTGCAGACGCTGCTCGGATCCCTCATTGCTGTGGCTCTGGTGTAGGCTGTCCGCTACAGCTCCGATTTGACCCCCAGCCTGGGAACCTCCATATGCCGCGGGAGCGGCCCTAGAAAAGGCAAAAAAAAAAAGAAAAAGAAAGAAAAAAAAAAAGAAATTAGTGGTCTTATGGGTCACCATGGACTTGCTTCTATTGAAAGTAACGAGGGGAACTTTTGTGGGAAATGAGGAGGACGCACTGGAAGGTTGGGTTGGGAGAGGTTGCCGAGAGGACGTGATGGCCACTTGACCCGCAAGCTGGACCTGGGTCATGAGAGGCTGCTCACTGCTCCCTTGTCCCTGAAATACACATTCTGCCTCCGATTCCCACAGTTGGACCCGTTTTGAAAGGTGAGAGCTCTGTGGTGTTGAGACGGTCTGGAGCTTGTGCCTGAACCCAGTTAGGCTTCTACATGCATTTTTAAGACGCTGGTGGGCAGATACAGAGATTTTCTCGTTTTGTGATTGCCCAAGACAAGCCTTGAATGTAAGTTTCCTTGGTTGTTAAACTTCACCGGCCCTCCCCATCTGGAGTGTGGGCCTCTTTCTCCAGTCTCTTCTGTGTTGAGGCCAGTTTGTGAACCAACAATCTAAGGCTCTTCTGGGCGTTTTCCTGGTGGCTCGATTGCTGGGCTAATGCCCGCCCCGCCTTCTCCCGCACAGCGGGGGAGGTTTGCTCAGCCCCGCCTCTGGCTGCCTATTGCGTCATTCTGACCTATGGTCTCTGGAACAATTGGCATTTCATTTCAGGAGGACTTTCAAACTTATTTTAAAAATCCATTCAATGGTATCCTTTTCTTTTTTTTAGATTCCACATAGAGGTGACATATGTTTGTCTTTCACTGTCTGACTATTTGCAGAACAGAAACTGACTCACAGACTTGGGAAAAACTTATGGTTACCAAAGGGGAACCCGTGGGGCTGAGTGGGTGGGAGGGATGGACTGGGGCTTTGGGATTGGCATGTGCACACTGAGATATATGGATCTGCTGTATAGCCCGGAGAACTCTACCCAGTGGTCTGGGATCATCTATGTGGGAAAAGGATCCGAGAGAATAGATATGTGCACATGGATGACTGGGTCACTTTGTGGTACAGCAGAAATGCTCACAGCCTCAGAAATGAACTATGCTTCAATAAAGCTTAAAAAAACCAATCAAAATAAGTAGACGAGAAACTCTGTTTTCAGTCACTTTGTACTCCTGTATCACGTATGTCTTTAGGGACACTTTAAGAATGTTCATCGGGACACGAAGAATAAGTGTGGGTTATACTGCAAAACTTTTCAATGCTTGACTCCAAACTTCCACTACGGCTAAGACATTCCTACAAAGAAATGATTTAGGGGAAACTTAGCAGCTCCTGTTTTCATGACAAGGTCCCAGGGGCAAGAGGTTGTGCCTAACCCTTTTTAAATTTCGTTTCTGTATCTTGCGCCTGGTGTCCAGCATTGGTTACAGAGTAAACAGTATTTTCCAAAGACTGACAGGGTCAGCTGCTCGGGGAATGTGGCCGGTGACCTCCCTGATGGATGACCGTCCTGCAGGCTGCTTCCAAGTCAGCTGAAAGGTAAGCATTCTTTCTGTATAAGTGCAGACTGCTTTGGTACATGTTTCAGTTTTAAGCGATAAAGCTGAAAGTATGTCCTGGGCACGCTGTCTCAGAGGGCACGGAGCCGTTCCTTTGGGGGCAAAGTGATTTGTCATGTCAACACAACCACGGCGGCTAAGCTTCTGAGGTTAGGAAAGGAATGAGCCACAGTGTAAAAATCTCGTTGCTTTAATGAAGCTGCAGAGACACAGGAAAACTTCAATCCAGAACTTTCTGCTGTTAGAAACACACACTGGAATTCTCATCTTCAAAAAGTACAGCTTTTCGTCTTTGAAGCCTTTTTCCTGAAGTCTTTTCAGTTTAATCTGGCTGTTGTTTTCACTCCTGAGACAGTAATGGTGTGTGTGTGTGTGTGTGTGTGTGTGTGTGAGAGAGAGAGAGAGAGAGAGAAAGAGTGAGAGAGAGAGAGTGCGCGTGCACGTGAGTGTGAGCACACTAGGAAGCGTATCTACTATCAAAGGGCCTGTAAACATAGTGAGTGTTACCACATGCAAGAGCCAAACCTTGATCCACCTAGCACCTCTGTGGATGTCACCACAGACAAGAGAAAATGCATCTTAAGTCCCTTGAAAATTGTAGGTGCGTGAGTACAGGAAAGTCGAGAAGGTAGAATGTGCTGTACTTGGATCCCAGGCGGGTTTTAATCAGCTTGTATGTTACAGCCTCTGGAGGTAAAGAGTTAGTTTCATGTACAAAGCATTGCTCTCATCAGTGCTGATAGTGATTTGTGGTTGTTTTTGTTTGTGTCTTTGCTTTTTTTTTTTTAGGGGGAAAAAACTCACATTTTACTTTTCAACAAACTTGGTAAAAGAACTGTGCTTTTTGGATGCATGCATTAAAAAAGATTCTACTTTTCACAGTTTTTATAGCTCTCACTGAAATATTTTTTAATGCTCCAAACAAATGCTCTACTATCAGAGGTGATTTTATGAAGAAAATATTCTTTTCCTTACATTTACTAAGATGTCTTGCCTATAGTTTTTTTTTGTTGTGGTGGTTTTGTTTTTTGTTTTTTGTCTTTTGTCCTTTTAGGGCCGCATCTGCGGCATATGGAGGTTCCCAGGCTAGGGGTCTAATTGAGAGCTGTAGCTGCCAGCCTGTGCCACAGCCTCAGCAATGCCAGATCCGAGCTGCATCTGTGACCTACACCACAGCTCATAGCACCACCGGATCCTTAACCCACTGAGTGAGGCCAGGGATCGAACCCTCAACCTCACGGTTCCTAGTCAGATTGGTTTCTGCTGCACCACAATGGGAACTCTTTTTTTTTTTTTTTTGCCTATAGTTGTTTAAAAAAATTGGACCAGAACCAAAATGAATGAACATATAGTATTAGAAGAAGTAAAAAAATCTCATATTACAGTAGAAAAAGGTTATGTTTCCTTGAAGTGTGGTAATTCCAAGGGTACAAATTTGTTAAGCCGTCATTATCATAATTATCATATATTGATATTTTGGGGTTTGCTTTTGTGTCCACTTGGCAGCTTCAACTTGCAAAAAATGTTTATTATATAGCAATGAATTCAATTTTAAGAAATTCCTCTGGAGATGTTATCTTTTCACGAGCTATGGGCATGTACTGAAGTGCTTATTACCCTGTCCCTCTGGCCTGCAGAAGCCATAAGGGGGCTTAAAAGTGGTGACAGTGAGAGGTTAAAGTCTTCGGGTATTTGCCTATTTGTGAGATGCACAGACAGGCTGGAAGAGTCAGAGGGATTTTCTAGAATAAGAGTTCACAACTGCTGCCTGAGAGTTCACAGTTGCCAAAACTGCTAAATAACCTCAGGCAGGAATGCTGAAATTCCGAGTACAATTCAGTTTGTTTTTCACTATCGCCCCCTCCACCCCTGTCTCCACCCCCATGTGACCACCAAGCAAAGCCTTCTAGAGACATGGACGTATGTTTTAAACCAAACTCGGCATCAACAGATCAAAAGTTAGCTGTTGGAGTGAAATCTGTTCTCAGTGCTAGGTCTCGCTGGATTTGCCTCCGGTTCTTGAGTAGCGCAGGAACACATTCCTGGGGTGGTTCTTGAGACAGGCAATAGCACCTGGGTGTGTGTACTTAGTGCGTGGTCTGGATCATTACTAAATGGCTATGGGGTTACATGGGCTTCTGACTTGACCTGGAGCACACACAGGACTACATCTTGCAGATGCTATGTAGAATGATAAGCAACCCATAAAGAGGCATCCATTGTCTCAGGATAGGATCCTGTCTTAATAAAAAGGTATTTATCCTTGGTGTTCCTGTTGTGACTTAGCAGTAACTAAGTATCTAGTCACTGCTAAATACTTGACTAGTATCCATGAGGATGCAGGTTTGGTCCCTGGCCTTGCTCAGTGGGTTAAGGATCCGGCGGTTGCTGGGAGCTGTGGTGTAGGTCACAGAGGTGGCTTGGATCCTGTGTTGCTGTGGCTGTGGTGTAGGCTGGCAGCTTCAGCTCCCATTTGATTCCTGGCCTGGGAACTTCTATATGCTGCACATGAGGCCCTAAAAATAAATAAATAAATAAAATTTTAAAAAGTAAAAACTCATTTATCCTTGGAGCACACAATCAGGAAGCTCTTCAGTTGTCTAACGTATTCTTTGCAGACTGTCCTTTTTGTCAAAAGAAGACAGCATTTATTTTTCATGCCTTGTGGGTGTCTGCCTACCTTGTGAGGTTTCAGCAATTGAGCGTTTATCCATTCTTTTGTTGTGGAGATGAAAGTTCTTTACATGGCAGGTGTGGGACAATCACTGCTATTAAGCAACATAAAACTATATCTAACTCTTGGACCCAGTAAATGAACAAGCCGTTTTAATAGCTGCAAACTCTGCTTCCCCTCAGTTTTTGAATGTAGGCACCACATCTGAGTTGCTGTTTCCCTGGCAGCTCCACAAGGCTTCTGGTGAGGATGCAAAGGAATGAAGGGAGGTGACAATGACTTAAAGCAAAGAGCTTTCAGACAGGACATTTGTTTCACTCTCGAATGGAATTCTTGCTGGCCTACTGTAGAAAAGATTTTAATTTCCTGTTTAGAGTGACCTGTTACTTGTATTATATTCCTGGGGGAAAATCAGAAATTCGCATCTTCGAAAGGAATTCTAGATCTTCCTCTTCAATAACTTTATCAAACTATGATTTACATAAATCTTTACATAAACCATAAAATCCTTACATAAACCATAAAATTCTTTCTTTTAAAGTACACATACGCTTTCTGTAAAGCACACATACAATTCAGTGCTTTTTTTAGCATATTTGGAGTTACGTAGTCATTACCATGATCTAACTTCAGAATAGTTTCATCACCCTCAAAAACCCCATCCTTATTCAGTCCCTCCACCATCTGCCCCCCTACCCCTGGCAACCATTACCTATTTTTATGGATTTGCCTATTCTAGACATTTCATTTAAATGAATCATAATATGTAGCTTTTTGTGACCAGCCTTCTTTCACTTACCGTATTTTCAAGGTTTGTCCATGTTGTTGCAGGTGATTCCTTTTCACTGACTGTATAATCCACCCCTATATGATAGATCCTCCTGTTTCACTTTTCATGTGTTAATAGACATTTATGTCATTTCTGCTTTTTTACCATGATGAATAACTATCATTTAACATTCGTTTACAAGTTTTTGGATGAACCCATGTTTTCACTTCTCTTGCGTGCATACCTAGAAGTCGAATTGCTGGATGACAGGTAAAACCTATGTATAAGATTTGGAGGATCTGCCACACTGTTTTCTAACATGGCTGTTCCATTTTATAACCCACTGTATAATCCCATCAAAGTGAGGCAGGGTTTCAGTGAGCCGTGTCCTTGCCAAAAATTGTAACCTCTGTTTTGATTTTAGCCATCGTAGGGGGTGCACAGTGCTAGCTCACTGTGGTTTTGCTTTGTGTTCCCTAATCACATGTTTTGCTGAACATCTTTTCATGTGTTTGTTGGCTATTTGTCTGTCTTCTTTGGAGAAATGTCTATTCAAATCCTTTGTCCATTTTTAAATTGGGTGGTTTTGTCCTTTTTATTGTTGAGTTGTTAAGAGTTCTTCATGTATTTTGGATCCAAGTCCCTTGTCAGATAAATGATTGGCAAACACCCCCTTTTCTCTCTGTGAATTTTGGTGCCACACTTTTTAGAACTTGGGTACTATTTTTGAAATTAACTTTTTTTTTTCTAGTAAACTTCATGAACCACAGTAAAATAATGGCACCCACCTTCACCCGGGACTTTCTTGATGCCAGACACTGTGTTTGGCCTGTTACCACATTTTAATTTTTGTCACAGCATCAGAGGTTGATATTCCTTTATTAAAGGAGCGGAGACTGCAACTCTGAGAATTCATTTGCTCACAGTGACTCAACTAGAAAGCGACAGAATCTGCAAATAAGTCCAATGCTTCCTGCTTCCTGAATCTATTTCTCATTTAATGGTTGTTTCAGTAAGATCAGGGAACAATCAATATTATCTTCATCTGTAGAATGATTTGTGTGGGATGAATGTGAATTTTATTCCTGTATTTCCTACCAAAAGTCTTGTAAATGATAATGCGTTAGATGTCTTCTGTCGTGTCCGTCTGCTGTGTTTTCCTCATGTCTCACCCTCCTTCCCTTCCTCCCTCTCCCTTCCTTGCTTTTTCCTTTCCCTCCTCTCTTTCCCGCCCTTTTTCCTTTACGAGTCCTTTATTTAGTCCTTACTAGGTTCTAAGTGCCTGGAGAAAGGGGTGAATCCGTCATCCTCTGGCGCTTATGCAAGAGTAGGAGAGATTAACTGCAAATTAATAGATATGGATAAGCTTAAAATGTCACCTGGAATCATCGACTGCCAGAGGCGATAAGCACTATGAAGAAGACAAGAGCATATGAGTGGACAGAGGGTTTTGCTGTTTTAGACGGTCCCTGTGGAAGGTCTGGATGAAGGCAGAAAGGAGCCACGTGACTCTGGAGAGAGAGCACTTCCGTCGGAGGAAGGGCTGTGTTTGTTTTGATTGACATCTATTCATCTATTCTGTTGGACCAGCAAGTGGACAAGGGCTGGCTTTTGCATGGGCATGCTTTTTCCTAAGGAAAACTCCTGTCTCTAAAACAGAGGTAAAATAAATCTAAGAGTATCTCCGTATGTGGCGGCAGGGGTGGGGGGGGGGTCGTCCTCACCATATGGTGCTGAGGCTACTGACCCACTTGCCTGGTTGTGCCTGGGGTGAAATTTCTTCTTCTGAGATGCTGAGGTGCCTGGCAGGCAGGTGCTTGGACCAGGGCACTTGAGTGCCATTAGCTGTTCTCATTAGCTGTGTAACTGTGGGTTATTTTTTCAACTCTAAAAGGGGTGTATTCATTTGCTGAGGCTGCTGGTCTGTTGAGTCACAGACTAGGTGACTTAAACAGGAAAAAATGTCTTTCTGCACAGTTCTGGAGGCTAGAGGTCCCAGAGCAAGGGGTTAGCAAGGTTGGTTTCTTCTGAGACCACTCTCTTTGGCTTGTAGATGACCATCTTCCCCCTGTGTCCTCGCACGGTCTTCCCTCTGTGTGTCTCTTGGTCCTAATCTCCTCTTATTATAGGGACACCCATCATATTGGACTAGGGTCCCCCCCATCTTTATGACTGCATTTTTTTCTTCTTTTTAAGGGCTGCAGGTACAGCAGATGGAAGTTCCCAGGCTAAGGGTTGAATCAGAGCTACAGCTGCCAGCCTACACCACAGCCACAGCAACACCAGATCTGAGCCTTACCTGCGACCTACCCTGCAGCTCTCAGTGATGCCAGATCCTTAACCCACTGAGTGGGACCAGGGATCAACCCTGCATTCTCATGGATACTAGTCAGGTTTTGTTCCCACTGAGCCACGATGGCAAACCCCTTTTATGACTGCATCTTAACTTAATTACCTCTTTAAGGACCCTATCTCCAAGTATAGCCTTATTCTGAGACACTGGGGGTTAGGACTTCAGTGTATGAATTTGGGGGGGGGGGACACATTCAGCCCATAATGATGGAGAAAGTAGTAATGTTTACCTAGAAGTATTTAATAAACCCTAAGAAGAGGTAGGTAGAATAGTATCTACCTTCTAGAAGTAGCTTGGAGAATTACTTGAGATTATATGTGGAAAGTCTCAAAGCTGTTTCTGGCATATGGTGAGTGCTATGGAAGTGGGCTATTATCCTACTTACATCCAGTCATGCCTCCATTGTGAGTTTGCTGAGAGAAGAAAAGTAGAGATTGTATCTTTCCATTTCATTTATTGTTTTAAAACATCTGCCTGCCCCTCGGATAAATCTTCACCCATTATGTATACTCAGTACTCTGTTCAATTAAACTTTCCATCCCTCCACTGTTACTGGCATGTTCCTCCCATTATCACTATATCATCTTCTCTTTCTCCAACCAGCTCTGCATCTCATCATCCTACTCCCAACTGGATCCTGAGTTTCACTTTTGGGCATTAAACTAGCCGTAACTGAGTTTCCTTCTGCAGGCATAGTATGCTTTTTTTTTCCTTCCTAGAGAGGTTTTGGAAGCTCCCATAAAATTCCACTATTGCTTTGCTGTGGCACATACCAATCTTGCATGCTAATAACCTCGAAGATTCATTTTCATACTTGTTAGGACAACAGCAGGTGTGTGTGATTCCCTCTCTGAAACTCAGAGTGGAGGCAAAGAGGGAAGCCCCTTTTGCCCATGAATCTGATAGAGGGTTTTGAAATTCTTACGCAGAAGCAGGGCTAGCTAAATGTTTCACTTCTGGACTCTTCAGCCCTGCCATCATCATGCAGAATAAGCTCTAGAGTAGCTCTGCCTGGCCACAGAGAACCAGCTGTAACCATGCTAAAGGAGTGAGCCTCACAACCCATTTCCTAAAATGTTTTCTTAAAAAGGGGAAATTTGAGTTAAGATCACAAAGAGGTGCGAAAAAGACACTTGAAACACAAAGAGAGATTAGGCCACCGTAGAGTTCAGTCTTAGCTCACTCCAAAAGCCATTTTTATTTTTTATTGCCACACACGTATCTAGTTTGCTGTAAAAACAAACAAACAAACCAACAAAAAACAATAGGTAGTCAATTATAATTGGGCTACACAGTTAATTTTCTTTAAGGCATATAACAATTTCTAAAGGATTCCACTGGAAAAATGAATTTTACCTTCTAAGTCATAATTTCATTCCCAGTAGAAAAGCCAGGATAAGGAAGAAAAAAATCAGTTTTGTGAAGGAAAACACTGCTGTTATTGTATGATGTTTCCAAACATCATTTGCCCACTTTTCATGGAATAAAATTGGCAACACTCCTTGAATATACGTGCATCTGAATAGTTTTAATTAATTATCCTTTGCCCTTTCCTTTAAGTGACTTTTTAAAGTTTTAAGCTACAAAATAATGCATAAGTGGCTAGACTGCCAGGACCCACATTTGAATTTGGAAGAATAGGACTGGCTGATTCATATTTGCTATATGACCATCACATTTGTCCTTTGAAAATTGATTTATTAAGTCCGTATTCTAGACTGTATTTTATTCTGCTGGAACAGCTATTAATGAATTCTTTGAGAGGTTTTTTGTTTTTTTGGGTTTTTTTTTGCTTTTTTTTTTTTGGTCACAGACATCTTTCTTGGCTCAGGGAACCTAACCTGTTGGGATATTTTCCTGTTGAGGAGTTTGCCTTTATATCTAGTGACATTTATCATTATCTGAGGCCAGCTGCCTGACTTCTCTTCAGTGCTCTGTTTATGGGGTTTGAACATCTATAAATGGAAACACTAGCTAACCAGAAATTATCGCCAGGGCTTTCTGATAGTGTCCCAGGCTCTCACCACTTGGAATGTCCTGCAATATCTAACATGTAAGCACGTTGAATCATTTTCTAGACAGAATCTGAGTCTCTCTTTTTCTGTTTCTCTCTCTCTTGTTCTCTTTCAACATGGAATTTGAAAAGCATGAAAAAGGAAGCTTATCAAACAAGAACTTAGAGGAGAAATTGACGGTAAGGCTTGTGAGATTTAGTCAACACGGATTTATAAGGTAACTGAAATAAAAATCAGCTGTCATAGTTTGGAAAAGTTGTACCAGCCCAGCCTGTATTTCCATAAAAATCAGCTGTCATAGTTTGGAAAAGTTGTACCAGCCCAGCCTGTATTTCCATTTTACTGGTCAACAGTCTTGAAATTATTAAGTTCTGTGGGCTCTACTAACAATAATGCAATAAAGTTACTAATAAAATATCATTACTAGAATGTGGGCTAATTTGATTTAGTTGCATGAGGTGGTTTATCTCCATTTTAAAAACTAGAATCCACTTATATTGAGCTGTTGTTGTGATTGCCTCAGTACTGGAAGATTATTTCCTTCAGTGATATCAAGCTTAGCGAGTGTTCAGAGTTCTAGAGAAAACGTAAGTATTATGGAATGCTTTAATGTTTTATGGACTAAATTACTGAACTTCTGCTATAAGGATAAAGTTTACTCTTCCAAAAAAATTTTTTTTTCGGGCTATAAAAGTTGTTGAGGTAGTTTTACCTTGATGCTAAGAAATTAAATGTCAGTGGACATAGCGGTCACCTCTATTTGCTTGAACATAAAATATACTCTAACCTGGAGTAGAATGTATTGTTTGGGACTCACCTGGTTGGTAGAGGAGGCTGATTATGTATGTAAAGTTACTGTGGGCAGAGAGAAACATTAGTGCAAAGTACAACTAATTTTAATGAACAGGCAAGCAGTAAAAAAGTAAAAGTATATTGACTTTTGGCTGCGTCCTCTTAAACGCATGAGAATTCATTATTCTGGATGTCTGATATGTATGCACTGGTAATGATGTTAAAATGTGAAAGAAAGAAAAAAGAACCCTATTGGGGTGAGAACTCCCAGTGTATTGGAATTTCAAGGTCTTGAAGAGATGCATTTGATAAAACATAACATTTTCTTATGGGATTCAGGTTATTTTGAGTATCGACTGTAGACCTCTGTTCCAGGTGGGGGTCTAAACATGTCATGGCCATAGACTGTTTTGCTTTTTGACTGTTTTGAAAGGCCATGTATTATTTTAGAACTAACCAGGGATTTTGAGTCAGAGAGGTCTGGTGAGAACTCTCACTCCACAACTTCTAAATGTAGGATTATGGGATTTTGTTTAAGCTTTCTGAGTCTCAGTTAACTCACTTGGTGATGGGAACAGTAATACCTCATTTGAAGGCTGTCATGAGCATTAAAAACTGTAATATATGTGAGGTCCCTAGGCCGAGCCTGTTATTTCAACCTGTTTTTGGCCTGACTTACTTAGAAAGTCCCTACCTACAGTTTATTTATAAAGAAAGAGAAAGCTGAAATGCATTTCAAAGTATAAGGAAAACTCATATACATTAACCATAAAGGCTTAGTGGTTACAAAACCTCTCTGGACCTAGATAGAGAGTCAATAAATACACGAATAAAGAGTTGCCTTGAGGAGTTCCCTTCGTGGCTCAGTGGCTAACGAACCTAACTAGGATCCGTGAGGATGCGGGTTTGATCCCTGGCCTCTCTCATTGGGTTAAGGATCCAGGGTTCTGTGGGCTGGGATGTAGATCGCAGATGCAGCTCAGATCTGGTGTTGCTGTGGCTGTGGTGTAGGCCAGAGGCTACAGCTTTGATTTGACCCCTAACCTGGGAACCTCCATGTGCAGCAGGTGCCACCCTAAAAGGCAAAGCAAAAACAAACAAACAAACAAAAAGAGTTGTCTTGAATTAGTGTGAAATTTGACCCAAAGCTTCCTGGCAATCTTTTCCAGAAAGTTTTGCAAATAACCCCGTAGTGAACATGCGGCAAGGGAACAAAAGTGAAAATGGTCTCTTGATACATAAATATTTCACCACCTGGGAAGTCAAACATTCTGCCTGCTCAGCTCTACCTGGAACACAGCTCTAAATCTAGAAGTGAGCAAAAATTCTCCTTAGAGGGAGAAGCTGCCACAAAATCCATGGACTTGACTCTGGAGGGGAGGCATAGGGCTAGCCGCTGATTAACTTCCAGAAGATTAGAGGAAGGTATGGGCAGATCAGAAGGCACCAGAAACCTGCCCTACCTAGAGATGGTTCTCAGGGAGGGAGGGAATGCAGCAGCTAAAGCTCAGTACTTAGGGCAGCTGCCTATACAGGTAAAGAGAGCTATGGCTGTAACTCAAACACCTTTCAGGTAGAGGGATTCTAAGTGACACTGTGTTTTCAAGAAAACTTACATTCAGTATTTCCATCTAAAAGAGCTGGAAAAGACATGTCTTTGAAAGTTTCCCGTAGCAACTATTTTAGTTAAACCCTTTGGCTGTTTACATTTATGTGGATAAACCTCTCAAAACATCAACTTTGCAGGGAGCGTTGCATTCCTTGCTAATGCAACGTAATACAGGATGACTGGCTAGGTTGCTGAATATAGTTTCAGTTGTGTTTTTATGGCGTTCATTAAGTTCTGAAGGTGTTCTGAGGACCAACCAAATGTATTTATGAACATTGTAACCAAGAACCTATGCCTTTGGGGTGTGGGTGGTGGCGGTGATGGTCTGGTGTGTGGTGAGGATGTCTTATTCCAAAGAATAGGCCTTCTGCCTCTTCCTGAGTGCCATCTAGGGTGGTGAAAAACATGCTGAATATGAGTCTAGGAGACCAGCATTGGTGTGAAAGTTGGGTTTGTGTTACTTTGGACAAATCACTTAAAACTTGGGTGTCCTCATCTACAAGGTGAGAGGTTGAGTTGGATTTGCCAAGATTGCAGCATTCTCTAAAACTGCTTGTCTGCAGCAAATACCCTTTGACTGGGTGTTTGTCCTTTTTATACCAAGCAATGTCTGTTTATACAAACATCAAAATAGTTTATAGTTTTATGTCATCACTGACCAAATGTAAAATAGAAGTCCTTGTTAATTGAGAAAACCCTCTTTGCAGCATAGAGGGTTCATGGTTCAGTACTTGCAAATGAATTGCAGGCATTTCCTCCGTTTTCACTGAGAAACGACTGGCCCATGGGAGGGGCGGATTGTGGACTAGATAAAGAAAGAAGCATCTAAGTGCCTCCGTATTAATATCGAGACATTATCAAAAGAAGGCATTTATTTTCTTATAATATTACATAACATAAAGTAGATTGCTGTGTTTTCATCAGGAATCATAAACTTGCAAATATGAGATCTGTGTTTTAAATGTGATTTCCAAGATGGTTTGTTTAGGGCATGTTCATCCTTTTTTGCTCCCTGCAATGTGCCTGACACAGATATCTTGCTCCCTTTGCAGCTCTAATTTTAGTCCCTTCTCATCACCGAGGTTGAGAGAAAAGTGGATTGCACACGAAGGGCAAAATCCTAGCCACCGTTTCCATTTTTCTTTTTCCTTTAAGAAAAATGAGGGCTGTGTCAGTTAGAACCCAGGGCAGGGAGGTGAAGAATAAAGGGAAACTGATAAGGATCCCGATTTCTACTTTATGGTTCAAATGAAGTTCTTGAAGCCATGCAGTCCTTTGAAAACCCCTGCTAATTAAAGCAGTGTCTGCTGATAATGTAAGTCTGAGATGCCCTGTTTGCACGGGTCTTTTGATACAGCTCTGTGTGATGGTGGATAACAGGAGAGAGATGGATTGCAGGCTTTAACTGAGTGTGGTTTCACAGTGACATTTATCACACACTGTACGTGCGGTGGAATGTTTTCTAGGTTCTCATTGTGGGGATTACAGTTATTTACCTAGCTAGTTGTTCTGTCCCAAGAAGGACTCCCCTCAGGGAATGACAAAGAGACGGTTGTATTCGTGATGGAATTACCTGAGAGCGTCACTGGGCTTTACTTTGCTATGTGATCTTGATAAAAAATAAGGAGATGGTTTTTAAAAATGGTGGGAGGGTGACTGTGGTTTCACTGCTGGTTTTTGTCTTGTAATTATAACCTAACTTTTTCACAAGGGTCCTCTCATCAATTTCCTTCTTAGTGGGTGTGTCCTTGCATATTTAACTTCTGAGGAAGATAACACTTCAGCTTCTTCTCTGAAATCTGCCTTATGGATGTCGGGATGTAGCCATTCAGACACCACTTCATGCTCTTACACACTAATTGGATGGTGTTCATTTTAGGAGCAGATGAGAGAATTAGGAAAGCATCCTAGTGAGTGCGCACATGTGCTTGTGTGTGTGTGTGTGTGTAGAATGTTTAAAAGAATATAAATATGGTTAACAGTGCTGTTTGATTGAAAAAGGTTTTAGGAGTTCCCGTCGTGGCGCAATGGTTAACGAATCTGACCAGGAGCCATGAGGTTGTGGGTTCAGTCCCTGCCCTTGCTCAGTGGGTTAACGATCCGGCGTTGCTGTGAGCTGTGGTGTAGGTTGCAGACGCGGCTCGGATCCCGCGTCGCTGTGGCTGTGGCGTAGGCCGGTGGCTACAGCTCCGATTCGACCCTTAGCCTGGGAACCTCCATATGCCGCGGGAGCGGCCCAAGAAATAGCAAAAAGATGAAAAAAAAAAAAAAAGAAAAAGGTTTTAAATCCAGAAACTTTATTCTGTTCAGGCGATCATAAGTTATGGCTCTCACCTTCCTCTGACATTTTTCGCCCCTGTACATAATGTATTTTCCCGGGAAAGCAACACCACTTGTGGTTCATTTATTTTTTCACATAAGACTTTTCCTAGGAGTTCCCATTGTGGCTCAGCAGGTTAAGAACCTGACTAGTATCCATGAGGATGTGGGTTTGATCCCTGGCCTCACTCAGTGGGTTAAGGATCTGGCATTGCTATGAGCTGTGATGTAGGTTGCAGATGCAGCTTGGATCTGGCATTGCTGTGGCTGTGGTGTAGGCCAGCAGCTATAGGTCTGATTCGACCCCTAGCCTGGGAACTTCCATATGCCATGGATGCGGCCCTAGAAAAAAAAAAGAATTTTTAAATAAATCATATAGTTCATACACTACAAGTAGGACTTGTACTGGTGCAACATTTCTGGAGCACATTCTGTTTTGAGGTCTTAACCACTTACATACCTCCTGGCCAGGTAAATTTTAGGAACAAAGAAATATCCAAATATTAGTGGTAATGATATTCATTACAATATTATTTGAAAAAAGTGAAAATAATGGACACAGTAGGGAAATCAATTACTAATCTATGAGAACATCATACAAGGAAATTTAAGGGTGATGGTGTAGTGGACAATTGTTTTTTCCATCGCTTCCCATTATTTTTTCCTACAAAAAGACAGATATTAGGCAATGTAGGATGAGTCTTTTATGGACCCTCCACACTGGCAGGACATTAGTATGCAAATCAGTGCACATATTTGTGTAGCCCATCTCATTCAGCCAAACCATAGAATGTGGCTGGTGCTGCCCAGGAAGCCTCAGTTCAACTGCACGGCCTGACTTTTACGTGTGTCTGTAAGAGTCTGACTTTTATGTCCGTGTGCGCATGTGCAGTGCCTGTTCTCTGACTTGGTAAGAGAACTGAATTCATACTAAGATTTAGCCACATCTGGAGAGCTGGGAACTTGGCGCTTTCAAAGGACTGCTTTTAAGAGACACTGGAGCGTCTCCCAGGCAAAACTCACCCCCAAGTCCTGGGGCAAAAGACAGATGAGATTTTTAACATTTTGTTCATAGAAAGTGAGGGACCCTGAATGTAGCCAGACCCTGAATGTTAAAGCTTTACTACTTTATATAGTAGCTTGCTCCATTCCACAATGCTGAAATATTAGTCTAATTTTCCTAGAAAAAAGAAGAGTAAGGTTCCCTTGAGGTAAATGTCAGCTTTGATAATCTGATTTCTTTCTTTTTTTCTTTTTTTAGGGCTGCACCCACGGCATATGGAGGTTCCCAGGCCAGGGGTAGAATCAGACCTGCAGCCGCTGGCCTACGCCACAGCCACAGCAATGCCAGATCAGAGCCATGTCTGCCACCTACACCAGAGCTCACTGCCAGCGCTGGATCCTTAACCCACTGAGTGAGGTCAGGGATCAAACCCAAGTCCTCATCAAGTTTATTACCACTGAGCCACAAGAGAGCTCTGTCTGATTTCTGTATATCAGAGTAAACACAAGTATGTGTGGTGTGGTTGGGAGAGTAGGTTCTGGACTCAAATTGTCTTGAAGTCAAACTCTTCCACTTCCTCGCTCAGTGTCCTGGGCAACTGCCAGTTTGTAGCTTGTCCCTTCATTCTACTAACAGGATATTTTGCAAAGCAAAAGTTTTCAATTTTGGTGAGGTCTAATTTATTATTTTTTCCTTCCTTGGAGCATGGTTGTTGTGTTAGGTCTAAGAGCTCTTTGTCCACTCCTAGGTCTTAAAGATCTTCTCCTACTTTCTAAAGTTTTAGTGTTTGTCATTGTCCATTTAAATTCATGATCCATTTGGAGTTAATTTTTATATGAGGTTTAGGTTAAAGTTTTTTTCTCTTCCTCCTTCTCCATTTTTTTCTTCTTTGACTCCTCTCCCCCTCTTTCCCCTCCCCCTTGTTCTTCTCCGCCTATTTTTCCTCTTTCTTTGTCTTTGTCTTTGGATGCCTAAATGTTCCAGTACCATTAATTGGAAAGGCATATGCACTCTAACCAGCAATGATAGGAAGAATCCCATGTATTACAGATTTACTTTAACACCAAGGAAGAATTTCATCATTTCTACAACTGCCACCCATGCTACTAATACTTATATATTTTTGCCATGACCTAGGCATCACTGTATATCTTTTTTCTCTCTCTCTCTCTTTCTATCTCTCTATCTATATATCTATCTGATATGTAGCTCCATACAACAACCCCCAAATGATATTGCTTCTGTTCTAGTTTTGTGAATGGGGCACTCAAGGTTAAAGATACTAGTTTCGCAGTTAGTAAATGGTACAGCTCATTTCAAACTCAGACTGCTTCCAAGTGTATGCCCTTAACCACCATGTCATGTTGCCTCTAAACTCCATTTGCTTTAGAATTAAATTAGGACAGGACTCTATTTTGGGATACATTTTATGTAACAACCTCTCTGCTTTCTAATTAGTGTTTGGGTCCACATAACAAATAATGCTCTTAAGGGACACCGAGACTGGTGGAGTGAAACATTAGTCTGATTAAAGATTCAGAGGCACTTGGAGTTCCCGTCATAGTTCAGTGGTTAATGAATCTGACTAGGAACCATGAGGCTGTGGGTTTGATCCCTGGCCTCGCTCAGCGGGTTAAGGATCCGGCGTTGCCGTGAGCAGTGGTGTAGGTTGCAGAGTGGTCCGGATCCCGCGTTGCTGTGGCTCTGGCGTAGGCCGGCAGCTACAGCTCCGATTTGACCCCTAGCCTGGGAACCTCCATATGCCGCGGAAGTGGCCCAAGAAAAGGCAAAAAGGCAAAAAGCCAAAAAAAAAAAAAAAAAAAGATTCAGAATCACAAGCGTATGCATAGAAAGATATGTTTTAGAAAGATTGTAGGAAATATTTTCTGAATGAGGCATTTGCAGTTTTGCAACTCTGAACTTTATAAGAAATGACTTTTAGTTATCCTTCTACCTGAAACTTTATAATTTTAAAGAATGAAAAGATAGTTTCAGGGAGCTTATCTTGTTTTTAGGACCAACCATTTTAATTTCCTCTATGATACTATTGCTGTTTCTTTGTACACATCAGAGTTCTTTATGCGATGGACAGATTTTTAAATTTTCATTTAACTGGGTGACCATATGATTTATTCCTCAAAACAGGGACCCTTTTGAGAGTAAAAGGGGCCCTATTGAAAGTGACTTCAAGACAACAATATTAACCAATACTGACCCAGACAAGCCAGCGCCTATGAGCACCGGATATTTTTTTTGCACCTGGTATTTAACTTACTCTTGCATGGAGGCCAGGGAATCAGTGATTCCAGGGGTTAGGGATGGCTTTTAGACTCTTGAAAAGATGGAAGTATTCTCTAACAGCAAATGTCATTTGCTTCTGGATGATGCTAAAAGGACAACTTGAATCCACTTAACTGATCTTTTTAAGACCTTGAACTTCGCTTTTCTTTGTGTGTATGAGTTTATATTGTGTGGCAGAGAGAAGGATGATCTTTCATGACTTTGCTTCAGGGCCACAGCATTAGCGGTGCAGCCAATGCCCTAGACCATGAAGAGAGAAGGAAAACTCAGTCCAGTTTTCCGAAATGTTGCTTAATTTCACTTGTTAAATGAGAAGCATCCAGTAAGAGAAAGAGAAGGGCCATAGACAAATAGCTGTGATAGCACCTTCCCAGGGTATGGAATAATATATTACTTTATCCAAAGATGTGGAAGTATTTTGTTCAAAGATGGAAATGGTATTTCCCCCCCCCCCCCATCATAGATCTTTGTCCTGAAGTTACGAGGGAACAGTAAGGGTTGCCCTTGTCCTTGATCTCTTGTTGTCATGCTCCGAGGGAAGCAGAGTGGAAAGAACGAGGTCAGCTCGGCCATCAGTTTAGGTGTGGCTGGGACAAGTCACTTAACTTCCTCGGGTCTCAATTTCCTCATAAAAGAAAATATTCAGCCGGATAATCTGAAGTTCCTCCCAGTTTTAATTTCTCTGATTCTATCACTTCCTGGGAGGATGGCTCTTAGGATTCTTTTTTTTTAAGTGTAATTGAAGTAGAGTTGATTTACAGGGTCGTGGTCATCTCTGCTGTACAGCAGAGGGATTCAGTCATACACATGCACATACCCATTTTCTCTCAGCTTCTTTTCTCCACATAGATTATCACAGGATATTGGGTAGAATTCTCTGTGCTGTACAGCAGGTCCCCAAGCCAATCATTCCATATACCCCAGTATGCATATGCTATTCCCAGGAGCTTAGATTCTTGAAAGTTTTGATGGAACTGTCATGCTTCAGCTTCAGGCTTCCCCTATAAAAAGGGGAAAATCCAAAGCACTTTTGGAATTTTTACGGTGGGGAATGACTCTTGGACAAGTATATTTAATTACTGAAGTTGTATCTTTAGAAGCTTAGATCTAGATATAGTAACAGAGCCCTATGATGGAGGCCCCCACTTTGTAGTTAGCAAGAGTGGGCAATAAAGAAGAAGTATTGGGCAAAGATTAAAAAAACTGAAAAAAGAGGGAGATCCCTCTGTATCTTAGGGGGTCAAGAACCCATATAGTATCCAGGAGGATGCGAGTTCAATCCCTCAGTCAGTGGGTTAAGGATCTGGCTTTGCTGTGAGCTGTAGTGTAGGTTGCAGATGGGGCTCAGATTCGATCCCTCGCCTGGGAACTTCCATATGCCACAGGTGCGGCCCTAAAAAGAAAGAGAAAATGAAAAAATTCAAAAAAGAGAACGGTTCATTGGTTTAAAAAATGCCAGTTTCTCTTTCAAAATATTTGAGTTGGCTTAGCCCAGTGTATTTAGGGACCAAGGGATTATATGGCAGGGAAGAGCCCTGGCTTGACAGTGACACTGGCACAATTCCTGGCTCCCACAGTTCCTTCAGTAGCCTGGGAAGTTGAATCTTGTCAAGTTTATTAATTTGTAATCTTGGCAAGTTGATTAATTTCTTTAAACCTCAGAATCCTTGTCTATGAAATGAAGGTAGTAACAGCATCCATATCAAAGGGTTATTGTGAAAAATGACATATGTTAAATGTTGACACTCTATTTTCCTGTAATTACAGTTACTAAAGTTTTAATGGCAAAATTATTAGGCTGATCTGTTTGTATTAGGAGGGTAGTCTAAACAGCTGTTATAAGTAGACTTTTTTTTTTTTTCCTTTTTATGGCCTCACTGGTGGGATATGAAAGTTCCCAGGCTAGGGGTCGAATTGGAGCTTCAGCTGCCAGCCTACACCACAGCCACAGCAACACCAGATTCAAGCTGCATCAGGTGACCTACACCATAGCTCATGGCAATGCTGATCCTTAACCCACTGAGCAAGGCCAGGGATCAAACCCACATCCTCATGGATACTATTTGGGTTCATTCCCGCCAGACCACAATGGGAACTCCCTATATGGACTTAACACAGTAAAAATTTATCTTTCACTCAATGTTGCAAACTTTAAATATCCTACAATTTCATTTGTCATTTATATTTCAATAAATCTCGAAAAATATTCCTACACTGTTACCCTTTGAGAGTCCCAGGGGGCATAGTTAGTGTTTGTGATACTTACTTGTCCTTGGTTGGCACACAAGGCAAGGATGATCAGAAAGTTTGGGCCGTCGGAAGGAGGTCTCGAATAGGTCTCTTTTTCCCATGTCATGTTCTGCCTTTGTTCTTATTTGGTTGATAATTCTGTGTGTGCTCTACAGGGGACTGGTGGTGGTAATTCCCCCCGTGTTTTTATGATCCTGAGAACCGGGGGTGTGACATACCACTCTAGCTCCCTAAGTATGGATTCCACAGGCTTGGTATCTGGAATCTGGCCAACCTGCCGTGGCTCCCTCTCTGAAACCCAACATGATTAATTCGGTCCATGTAAGGAACTTCTTCTCAAAGGACATTTGTTAAGTCACGAAAACTGAGTAGATGCTTTGTGTGTGTGTGTGTGTGTGTGTGTGTGTGAGAGAGAGAGAGAGAGAGAGAGAGAGAGAGAGAGAACAGAGAACAGTGGAAGAGGTCTTGATAGATGCTGCCAAACAAATAACCTCATTCCACATCCAGATTTTGGGTAAAGATGCTGTTGCTGGGAAGTGGGGATATCTATCAGAAGGGGACGTTCCTGTTCCTCCCTGGGAGGCTTTGCAGAAGTTCATCAGATTCCTTGAAAAGGCCAAAGGTCAGCAGGCTGGGGGTGCC
Source organism: Sus scrofa (assembly GCF_054392235.1). Taxonomy (NCBI): domain Eukaryota; kingdom Metazoa; phylum Chordata; class Mammalia; order Artiodactyla; family Suidae; genus Sus; species Sus scrofa. Next base: position 35,338,482 of record NC_139389.1, on the reverse strand, counting down.
TCGCGACAGGGGAACGATCGTTCTGCTAAAGAGACTGATGTATATCAGAGGGGAGGATTCTGGGTCATGGTGCTGAATGCTTAAATTGTCACGCTGGCTTCAGAAATGGAATCATGATTCTGATGCTTTCCAGCCCTGGCGTCATCTTTGATAACTTTTCTTCAGTGAACGTCTGCTCTTGTTAAGTATTGTCATTAATATCTGCTATGATTTAATGTGAGATTAAATAATGCACCTAGACCAAGGCATATGGTGTTCAGAAAATTCTTGTTTTCACCTCCCAGAGTGCTGCCGAGGGTCGTCTCGGGTCCTGACACGTGGCCTGAGTACCCATGAAATATGTGGTAGACCAGGAGTACACCTCTGCCGAGTCATCTGTAGACTTGTTCTCTGGTCTGACTCCAGCCTAAGTTAAGGTTACTGGTTTTGTAGTGAGGTGTTCTTATGTGTGGTGGGAACAATGGAAGCCTCTAGAAAAGAGGAGATCTTTTTAAAGGGAGAGAATGCAGATCTCAGAAGCCCCTCATTTATTCAGGGTGTTCTCTGCAGACAGGCTGTCAAACATGGTATGTGGATTACTGCTTGTCTGTGGCAAGGTTCTACTTACCATAGGGTAAATGAGAAAGATAAGGATAATACAATCTTTGATAAAATAATTTTTGTCTGACATGCTGGTCTCTGCTTTCACATGCCCTTGGAAATGTCCGCTGGATTTTTGCTCTGTTTTATCTTTGTTTTTGGCATTGCCAAACTGTGACTTCTTGCCATGTACTCTGTCCCACTTTCGTTTGCTTCTTTTAGAATCCTAGTTTTCTTACTTAGCAAACAAATCAGTCTTTGTTACGTATAAATGATTTTTTCCCCCATTTTATCATTCTTTCCGCAAATGTAAAAAAGCACATTTACTTTTCGGGTTCGGAGATTAGAATCAAAACCAACAAAAATCTTGAGTACCTATCATGAGATAGGGCACCATATAGATATTCCTGGGCCAGGGGTTGAATCAGAGCTCCCAGGTGAGGCCTACTCCACAGCCATGGCAACACTGGATTCAGGCTGCATCCATGACCTGTGGTGCAGCTTGCAGCAATGCCAGATCCTTAACCCACTGAGCAAGGCCAGGGATCGAACCCACATTCTCATGGACACTATGTCAGGCTCTTAACCTGCTGAGCCACAGCAGAAACTCTAGTTCTTGGGATTTTATATGTGTTGTCTCATTTTTACCTCATCACAGGCTTGCTTTCTGTTCTCTGAGAATCTGAGATTTCTCTTTCTCTTATGGACCTGGATGCAGTGTAGGTGGTCACTGAGAAATTGTAATATATCAGATATCCAGAATATTCTTTTGGAGGAATTTTTATTAATGAAACCCATGATTCAAGTTAAGAGGAGTGTTCTTTCAGAACTCTACTCAGAGAGAATCTCAAAAAGCCCATAGTCTTGTTCAGAAGTTCATAGAAGTAGAGATACTATTGGAAAATGTATCTCTAGTTAGAGTGGGAGAGGCTTGATAACCATAAAAATCCATAAAACCAATTTAAATAATGTTTGCAGCTTGACATGCTTTAGATCTCTGAACAATGAGTTTCGGTAATAGAGGGGGCTGAGCAAAACTGTGTGAGATCTTTGGAAGCTGGTGTTTCCATCGCCTTTGATCATGTTATGTAAAAAGTTTATGTTGTTTAACTTTGACTTTGATCTTCGTTTCCTGGGTAATGTGTTAGAGAAAGTGGGACTGCGCAATGACATTTTATGAACTTTAAAACATTCTCCTCTGAAAATCATACTGGGAGCTGCCATTTAAAAACAAACAAACACAAATAAGATAACTCAAGAGGAAGAAATAGGCTGGATTTTAAATGGGTGAATGTTACTAAAGTGCATTAATGCCTGAGACTGATCTTAAAGGCAGAGGCCACCACCTGTCCTTCAAAATAAAAAGTCCTTCAGCACAACTGCAAGTGGAGGTGATTGTGTCTCTTGGGTTAAAGATGGAAAGAAATGACTGTTGATGGTGAAAACGCAAATTAGGAAATTCACTTGGGTGTGGTGCTGACCTGTGGATATAGTTTCAAATGCGGGATGCTGGCTCTGTCTGTGAAATGGCATGATGTTGGTTTATTCAGGGACCCAAACAGACAAGATATGAATATGAGATGCACTGTGTTTAAATTCTGCCCTTATATCTTCCAATCTGTTTGATTTTTTTTTTTTTTTTTGGTAGTCACCATGTGTGCATTACATCCCCAGAACTTATGAACCTTAGAACTGGAAGTCTGTGTGTTTTGACCACCTTCACTCATTTCTCCCAGCCTCCACTCTCTAAAAGAAACTATTAACATGAGGGTGAAAAAAATAGAGGTAATGTCATAAATACTGCGTGCTCCGTGTTATAGTGTGTTGTATGTGAACTGGTCCGCCCTGTTAACCGTCTTTAAACCCAAACCAAGTTAGTGGCCACAGATTCTTCCTTTTAGGATGGCTAGAACATTGAGGAGGAAGACAGTGACAGCGACAATGCAAACAGTGCTTTTGACCCAAGAGAGGGTGTGACAGCACAGGCCCTTGTTAGCAAGTTCTATTTTTTGTGCTGAATATAGTATGTTAAAAGATAAATGGAAGCATATTAAACATGTTGGATTTTATTTGCGCAAACACTGAGTGACTTGGGCAGCAGCAAACTGGAAGTGGGTAGGAGCCCCTCCCTGACAGGTGCTGGGAGATTGGTACGGGGTGGGGGGCGGGGGGCGGGCAAGGAGAGGATTTAATAGGCTGTGGCTTAAGCAGTTGCCTTATTTGGGAAACCCTTATGTGGGATCGGTGGTCCTTGGTGTCATTTTTTTAATCTGGAGGCACTTTAGCTTTAGGTTTTGGTTTGCTTATGGGGGCTTCTAAGGTGTTGAAACCACTCAGTCTAAAGCCTCCTTGTTTCATTCATTTAACAAGCAGAATCACGGAGGTTTAGGTAGGGCTGCTCATTAGCATTTCTGAGCACTTACTGTGTGCAAAGTTGCTTTCATTCATCAGTCATTCATTTATCTACTTTAAATATATTTTGAGCATCTGCTGTGGGTCAGGCATTGGTCTAGGAACAAGACTGCAGGACCACATGGACCTCAGCCTTCAGGGACCTCAGCCTTCAGGCACTGCCTTATAGGGGAGGGTGGTGGGAGCGCTGCCAGCTGACATTAAACATTAATGAGATTTGACATTAAATAAATGAACAGATGAGGTAATTGCAGGTAGCAATAAATGGAATATGCTGTTAAACAGGAAGAAGGAATAGAGGTTGGTAGACATGAGAGAGTAGGTGAAGGCTCTTCAGGAACCTTCAGGAAAGCCTCTCTCAGGAGCTGACATTCCATGAGGAGGAGATGGGGTGAGAGGGAGCATTCCCCACAGGAAAATAGGGGCAAAGGGTTATTTGTATATAGTTCTCATTTTGCAAATGTGCAAGCTGACTATCCAAAGCAGCACCGTGAGGAACTGACGTGTTCTTTCCTCGAAGCATGTTTGAACCAGAGCCAGTGCTTTCAGCTCTTGTATTTACTACCTAGTGGAGAGGGGCCACTGCTCCAGCCCTGCTTGATCTAGACAACAGGACAGACAGATAAATCAGCCAATGGACTGACCTTAGATCTCTGACCAATAGGTCTGACCTGGACTCCCACAGAGGGAACCATCACTTGGCACCCAAATTCCAGACCTGAATTGCTCACATCCAGAGAGTACATCAGGAAGGAGAGACCAGGTTTAAAAATATCCATTTCTTTCTCTTTCAAATATCCAAATCCTATCCATCAAGAGCAATTGCACATCAATGAGTAAAATTTAAAAAATCACACTGAAGAAATAAACAAAAGGACATAGGCCTGATGAAATAATAGAAAATGCCAATAAGGATGCAAAAGGTATTTATTCTCATTAAGTACCAAACAATTACGAATGGAAACAACCATTTTAACCTTTTTCTACTAGCAAACATGAGAGAATATCTAGGGTTGGTGAGGTTATCTGTCACAATTGGGGTGTAAATGCCTGATGGTCTAGTTAGGGCACTTTTAAGAAGATCTTATAGATTCCCTGTTCACACGTTATAAGGTGTAGTGAGTTAAATGGTTGCCTCATGTTCTCAAAAGATGTGACCCAATAGAACATGTAAATGTGGCCTTCTTTGAAGAAAGAGTCTTTGTGGGTGTCATTAAGGATCTCAAGAGAGATCATCCTGGGCTAGGATGGACTCAAACCAAAGCAAGGGCACTAAGAAAAATGGAGAAGATGGGAAGGCTGGTGTTAGCTGCTAGAAATCAAGGAACTGGGAGTTTCCATCGTGGCTCTGTGGGTTCAGAATTGGACATAGTGTCCATGAGGATCCAGGTTCAATCCCTGGCCCTGCTCAGTGGGTTAAGGATCCGGTGTTGCCGTGAGCTGAAGTGTAGGTTGCAGACTTGGCTCGCATCCTGTGTTGCTGTGGCTGTGGTGTAGGCCAGCAGCTGCTGCTCTAATTCAGCCACAGCCTGTGAACTTCCATATGCTGAGAGTGTGGAAAAAAAAAAAAAAAAAAGGAAAGAAATCAAGGAATGCCTGGGCTGTCGGAAGCTAAAAGAAGCAAGGTTTCTCCCAGAATCTTCAGAGGGAGGGCGGCCCTGACAGCAGTGTGGGTTTGGACTTCTGGCCCCCGAGACTGTGAGAGCATATATTCCTGTTGTTTTCAGCCACCAAGTTTGTGGTAATTCGTTCTGGCAGCTGCAGGAAACTAAAGGACAAGCTCTATCCACCTTTCATCTAACTATTTCGTAATGGCAAAACAATCTAAATGCTTGTCAATGTGTGACTGGTTCACTAAATTATATCATTAAAAAATAGAATAGACCTAATTACACTGACAACTCATAAGTGACATATTAAGTCAGGGAAAAAAAAAGACATTCTTATCATTAAAAAATAAAGCCAACACATACATTTGTCATGATGTTTGACATAAAGTGACTTTGAACGTGAGGTGATTCTTCATTTTTCTGATAGGGATGCCCCAAAATTTGGGGGGACAAACTTAAATATGTTTGGGGGGACAAACTTAAATCTTTAGGGACAGAGATGAAACAATCAAAAATCAACTCAGAAATTATTAATATAGCTAAACATGCATCTTCAACATCAGAAATGTAAGACAATATTAGCCTAGAGAGATCTGGTTTTTTTTTCATTCTTGCATTTTTATTTTTTATTTATTTTAATTTAATTTTAATTTTCATTTCACTCATGTAATTTTATTCAAATTCTTGACATGTTAGATAGTGCTTGAGATCCTATAGGCTAATACTCTTCCTCCCCAAACTGCTGCTCTACATAAATTTAGTTTTAGTGGCTAAAAGGCATCTCAAAACTGTGGAATCCTCTCAAGTTGTTTTTAAGGCATGGTAGAAATTCGAAAGCACGGTTACAGATGTTGGAGGAAAAAAAAACTCCTTTCATGTTTGTACCCTACTGAATTCAGTCTGGGCAATAAATTGTGTGTGCTTAGCACTTGCGCATGCGTTGAACGATGTTTGGGAGGATGTCAAACCAGCGAGGTCCAAGTTAACCACGTTTACCCTGGAGCGTGGGATTGGTAGTGATTGTCTGTGTATATGGTTTTACCAATTTGTTTTCCACTTCTGTATTGTTGGAATGTGTTACATGGGCATATATTACCTCTGTGGTACTAGTACTCAAGTATAAAAGTAAAAAGAAAAAAAAAATCTATCAATTCTTTAAGATCCAGGCTACCTTTGACCGATGTTCTCAGTCTTACCCAGAAATGATTTCTCCTTACTCAAATCTAGTGAATTTTCTCTCTCTTTTGTGCACTATTAACTTTCTAATGTATGGATTTATCCTTTGCTAAATAACTTTTATTTATTCTGGAGAGCCTGGCCGCAAAGGGAAAAGCTACTGAATAGAGATATCTGGTAATTATTTTTCTCATTTAACATTTTATTTTTCAAGTGGGATACATATAATTGACATTTTTGTGTACAGTTCTATGCATTTTAACACACGTATTGAGTCATACACACTACCGTCAGAGTACAGAATGCAGCGTACAGTCACCTTCCAAAACGCCTTTGTGGGGACATAATATGAAATTTCAAAATTGCCCTTTTGTCGTTATATCTTTCCCCTTCTCCTAACCCCCTGAGAACTGCTGATCCGTTCTCCAAAATTATGTCTCTTTATTTTTGCTCCTTGAGATGTTCATGGCAATTGAATTTGGCAGTATGCAATCTTTTGAGACTGGCTTTTTTTTTTCTTCCACAGGGCCTAATGCCTTTGAGAGCCAGCCAAGCTGTTGCCTAACTCTATAGATCAATTCCTTGTTCCTTTATTGTTGAGGGAGTTCCATTGTTTGGATGTGCCATGGTTTGCTTAACCATTCACCCACTGACGGACATTTGAGTAGTTTCCAGTTTGGGTCTATTGTGAACAGAGCTATTACAAGCATTAGTGTCCAGGTTTTTATGTGTATACAAGCCTTCATTTCTCTAGAGTAAATAACTAGGAGAGGACTTTGGGGGTCATATAGTGTATGCTTACCCTCCTAAGAAACTGCCACACTGTTCTTAGGGTAGCAACACCGTTTTGCATTCCTACCAGCAATGGGAGCGTTCCTGTTATTCCATATCTTTACTCACACTTTATCTGTATTTTCAGCACTTTTTATGGTAGCCATTCTCATAGGGGATATGTTGGACTCTCATCATGATTTTGTCTTGCATCCCTAATAGCTAAGGATGTTGAACATTTTTTCATATGCAGATTTGCCATGCATGCATCATTGGTTAAGTGTCTATTCAAGAATTTTTGCCATTGTCAAAAGCATTGGCCATTGATAAGTTTAAAGCAGTGTTTTTCGACAGGCCCATGTTGGCATTTGGGGTGGTATAGTTGCTGGTTTGGAGGCCATTCTATTCATTGAAGCTCATTTTGATTCCCTGGATTTTGAACACAAGACGCTTGAAGCACATGAAGTTGTGATGACCAGAAAACACTCTCAAACATTTCCAAACTCCACTAGGAGGATGGTATCACCTAGGAAAGGCCATCGGCTTAGAAATTAGAGTTTTTCCTTGTTGCTGGAATCAGGTCAGTTTCCCCCAATTCACATGGGGTTTGTGGAGGAAGGATGGGTAGCTTAACTATATCAAGATTCTTCTAGGGAAGAGGGGAGTTAATACTGATTAGAAGAATGGCAGTGTCCACTGGGATTTAACTCCTTTTCTCGCTCAGCAATCTGTGTCTATGGCTTAGTTTTAGGCAGCGTTTCTATAGAGAGCTGAACACGGCCTCCTCAGATGCCGTAAACACCGCTTGGACCGAGTTCCTCCCATTACCTAGGAGACGTGTAAGAGGGGAGGGTTAACTGCTATCTGCCTTCTCCTCCTCATTCCCCTCCCCTCTCTTCCCATCCTCCTCTTCTCTTCCCCCCTCCCCCCTCTCTTTCTCCCTCCCGTCTCCTCCTCTCCCCCTCTCCTCTCCCCCTCCTCTTCCTCCTCCTCCTTCTTTTTTTGACTTTCAATAAATATATTTACAGATTTATGGCTGAACTTTTAGCTTGTTTCCCTAGCAAGCAACTGATTTTAGAATCCCAAACATTACTTTTCTTTAAAGTCATGACCATTGATGACAACAATGGGCAGAACATTGAATGATATAATAACTGAGAATATCACAGAAAGTCCCAGTTTAGTTGCGGGCAAAAATGTGAACCTCTTAAGGACATTGACAAAATATCTGTAAACACCTATTCCGTGATAATCAACTAGACGTGTTGAGGAAACAGGACAGAGGAGTTTTAGACAAAGTCTCAGCATCAAGGGCAGCAGACCCAGGGTCACAAGACTCCATCCTGATCAGGGACAACTTGCCCAACATCTCTCTCCCTGTTTCCTCATCTATAAGTTAGAAATAAAATCCTCCTCTCTAAGACTGAACATGTAACTGGTAAGATATACAGTATATATAGGTATTCATATAGGTATATATACATAGACACACACACAATATATCACAGTGGTTTGAAATCTGGGGAGGTAAGAATCTATCCATCATCACCATCATTATAATTATATTAGTCAGGGATCTGCAGTGAAACAGAACTAACAGGGTATCTATCTATCTATCATCTATCTATCTAGATACAAATATATTAGAGGAAATTTATTATGGCTCACATGTTTATGGAGACTGAGATATGCTACTATACACTTTCTCCAAGCTGGAGAATCAGGAAGGTCAGTGGTGTAACTCAGTTCATGTCTGAAAGCCCAAGAACTAGGAACTCCAATGTCAGAGGGCAGGAGAAGATGAAAAAGAGAGACAGTTCAGACAGAGAAAGACAAATACTGTATGAAATCACTTATACATGGAGTCTAAAAAATACAACACACTCGTGAATATAAGAAGAAAAGAAGCAGATTCACAGATATAGGGAACACACTCATGGTTACTTGAGGGGGGCAATATAGGGATGGGGGAGTGGAAGGTGCAAACCATCAGGTGTAAGTTAGCCTCAAGGATGTATTGTACAACACATGAATATAAGCCAATATTTTGTAATAACTATAAATAGAAAGTAACCTTTAAAAATTATATAATATTAAATATTTATTTATTTATTTATTTATTTATTTATTTATTTATTTATTGTCTCTTTTGGGCCACACCTGTGGCATATGGAGGTTCTCAGGCTAGGGGTCCAATCAGAACTGTAGCAGCCGGCCTAGACCACAGCCACAGCAACACGGGATTGGAGCCATGTCTGCAACTTACACCACAGCTCACAGCAACGCTGGATCCTTAACCCACTGAGTGAGGCCAGGGATCGAACCTGCGTCCTCATGGATGCTAATTGGGTTCGTTAACCACTGAGTCACGATGGGCACTCCTAAAATTTGTTTTTAAATAAAAAAATTAAAAAAGGAGATGGTTCTCCCTTCCTTTGCCTCTTTGTCCTCCTGGGGCTCTCAAAGGACTGGATGTGCTTGCTCACACTTGGGTGTGGCCAGATCTTCTTTCCTCAGTCATGGGATTGAAATGCTAATCTCCTCCAAAAATACCCTCACGGACACACCCAGAAGTAATGTTCTACCAGCTACCTGGACATTCCTTAGCTCAGTTAAACTGGCACATAAAACTCACTATCACCATCTTTAGCTGGCATGGGCAGTAGGGACGGGACCACGAATATAGGAAAGAAGCATGAAATATCACAGGGGACAAGGTGTCATCTGGAAAGATCTAAAGCCAGTGATGTGTGCTCAGGGCAAACTGTAGGCAAAGACCTCAGGACTGTCAGAGATTTTCTCCTCATGCGCTCTGAGATTTCTGCCAGGGACACCCCCCATCTGCCAGGGGAACCCCCCACCCCCCCTTATCCTATAGCACCCCGACATCTTTAGAACCAGTGCTGCTTTCTTGGAGTTCTCCTTGAGTCAGAGGAGTGAGAACAAGGACCCCCCCACATACTTTGTACAATCTAATGCTGTCTCCTCTAAGTTAGACATTTTCAAAAAATGGTTTAGTTTTATCTTAAAAAAGAAATGTGAATTTTGCATTTTTACCCCTGCTACATTTGTTTTAGCTTTAAAGTAAAAACGATGTTTTCAATTGATCAGAATATGTTTTTACCTGTCTCTCTAGTAGTTAGTTAAAATGTAATGAATTGAGGAGTTCCTGTAGTGACTCAGTGGTTAACAAACCCGACCAGCATCCATGAGGACTCGTGTTCGATCCCTGGCCTTGCTCAGTGGGTTAAGGATCTGGTGTTGCCATGATCTGTGGTCTGGGTCGCAGATGCAGCTCGGATCCCGCGTTGCTGTGGCTCTGGCGTAGACCAGCGGCTACGGTTCCAATTGGACTGTTAGCCTGGGAACCGCCATATGCTGTGGGTGTGACCCTTAAAAAAAAAAAAAAGACAAAAAAATGTAATGAATTGAAAAGATCAATTTTGAAAAACTGAGCTGAATTGAAGAAGCCCAGCCCAGCATGCTAGGTTCAACATCTATATAATTCTCTTTTTGGTGTTTGGGTTTATTCTAGATGTTTTTATTCTTGCCCACCCTCAACCTCTAAGGAAAGCTGCTCCACCCACAGCCCGATAATGTTTTGTGCCAAGTATGTTTTCCACCCACCTTGGTGGAAAGCTAACTGAGCCAGGAGATCCAGCCATGCAGAGCCTGTACAGAGAAAGATACCTACACAGAGGTGGACTGGACTCTCCCTTAGGCTTAGGGAATAGGATGCTGGTTAGTGATAAGTTACCAGGTGAAAAGAAGTGGCGGGGTGGGGCGAGGGGTGGGGTGCAGTTTACATGGGAGAGCGAAACTGGGTATGTAGCCAAAGTCCAGAGCCTTAACTAATATTTCAAATGACCAAAATGCTAAAGACAGTATTATAGAAAAATTAGCATAGCAACCATGTGTAGGATGGATGGAAATGAAGAAAAAATAGGAAACAGGGAGCAAGACAAGCCTCACTTAACCCAAAATCACGAGGTGAACAGTGGCACAGAATGGGGTCCTGGCTGTGGAAACAAGGAGATTCAGATGGATGGGAAATTGTGTTTTGCTACTTTATGTTAAAAAGTTGATGACTTTATTTTTTTTTATTCAAAATTTTTTATTAGAGTATAGTTGATTTACAATGTTATGCCAATTTCTGCTGTACAGCAAAGTGACCCAGTCATACACACACACACACACACACACACACACACACACACACACCCTCTTCCCTTTCTTATATCATCTTCCACTGTGTCCAGGAAGAGGTTAGAAATGGTTCCCTGTGCTGTACAGTAGGACCTCATTGCTTATCCATTCTAAATGAAATAGTTTCCAAAGAGATGACTTTAGTGCCTCTTTCTTCCTTTGCAGGCAGAGTGGAAGCTGAATTTTTTTGGACTCTCATAAAATTTTATCTTTTGAAAAAACTTTTTGAAAACATTATCGCCCTGTTGTTAGTGCAGACACGGTGATTCGCAGCTAACGCAGTCACCCATCTGGTCATTTGAAGTATTTAGTCCTTAAATTTGGCCAAGAGAATAAAGCACCTTAGTTGGTTGTTCTTGGTTCGACAATGAAAAACCATAGTCATTTAAAAATCTCCCACAGATTCTTTAGGAGTGGATGGAAAGGGAAGGCCGCGCCACCGTCCTCCCCCACCTCCCCCCGGGGGGTCGTCTGCGGATGTGCTGTGTGCTGTTGGTGGGCCCTGGAGCCTACTGCTTCCTTTTGCTTCCTTTCCCCGTGAGAATCTGGGTTCTCTGATCTAAGTGGGACTCTGTGTGTCCCAGGCTCTCTCAATACTGTTTAAAATACACACCTCAGTTCTTTTCTCTTTTGAAAAATTGCAGCGTTTAGGATGTACTTTGAGCCAATGCGCATGTGCTCATTATTGTTTGAATATGTAGGTCAAGCACATGGCAGCTTTTGCCATGGTTTAGGTGTTTGAAAGCAATTTTTCCATTGGTGGCAGGTTTTTTTTCAGTATAACGTGATTTCAAAAGAAGACCTTAAAATTCATTCTAAAACCACCAGTTAATGTGTTTATTTGGGGTCTTTTTAATTAATTAATTCTTTGTGTATTTCCTTCTTAACACTGAAGTATAGTTGATATATAATGTTTTACATGTACAGCAAAGTGATTTAGTTATACATACATATATATAAATAATACATTCTTTTTCAGGTTCTTTTCAATTGTAGGGAATAATAAGATATTAAATATAGTTTCCTGTATACTGTACAATGTTGTTTATTTCATCTTATTTTTTTATGGTGATGGATTTTATTTTTTTTGAAGCATAGTTGATTTACAATATCATGTTAGTTTCAGGTATACAGCACAGTGATTCTGTTACATGTATATGTATATATACGTATATATATTTATACATGTATGCATATATATTTGTATGTATATGTGTATAACTACATATGTGTATGTACTTATTATTTAGAATATGTTTATTCTTTTTTTTTTCTTTTTGGTCTTTTTGCCTTTTCTAGGGCCAATCCTATGGCATATGGAAGTTCCCAGGCTAGGGGTCTAATCGGAGCTGCAGCTGCCGGTGTACACCACAGCCACAGCAATGCCAGATCCAAGCCACGTCTGCGACCTACACCACAGCTCATGGCAACGCCGGATCCTTAACCCACTGAGCAAGGCCAGGGACTGAACCTGCAACCTCATGGTTCCTAGTCAGATTCGTTAACCACTGAGCCATCACGGGAACTCCTAGAATATGTTTATTCTTAATAAATTCTAAATGCATTGTGTATTAATGGATATTATATATATTATTATAGTGAATATTAAATTCAATATTATTTAATTATATATGTATTTATTATTATATATGTATCTATTATTGTATTGTTATTCATTCTATATATAATTATTAAATATTAAATATATATGTAGTATTGTATATATTCTTTTCAGATTCTTTTCCCTAATAGGTTATTACAAAATGTTGAGCATAATTCTCTGTGTTATACAGTAGGTCCTTGTTGTTTATTTTATATATAGGGGTGTGTATATGTTAATCCCTAATTCCCAGTTTATTCCCCCCTGCCACCCCCGCACTTTCCCCTTTGGTAACTGTGAGAAAACCATTAATCAGTTTGGACTTCCACTATGAAGACTTCAGGGAATATTATACCAGTGAAATGAATGCCATTGAGTATTAGAAATAGAACAAGCTGACCAATGGAAAGGACTCAGGGAACCAAGGATTCCTGTTTGAAAATCTCCTTTAAAAGTTTTCTGGCACTGCTCAGGGCATCAACTTTCTTCCCATCTGCAATAGGCAAGTTTTGCAATATATATACTGTATAACAGGAAGTAGTTCATGAGAGTATACACCCTATTTGACATGTAGGGAATTCTAGATTTTTATTTAAAATGTCATATTTATTTTAAATGTAGTTATTTTAAACTTGGCTTCCAATTGTGGAATTATACTTCCCATGTTAGAAATTCATGAGGCATAGTGGCACTGTGTGCATGGCCAAGTTTGGAAAGCCTTAAACTTCTCAAGGAATATGATCGTGGCAAAAATATAAATTTGATTTTCCTGTGAATCAACATAACCTATTTTATTATGCAGGTAGAGTTGCCATGGTTGTTGGGAGAGTGACAGCACATTCAGCAGAGACCTCTAATTTTGCATTTCTTTACAGTCAGCTGTGTTTGGTGGTGGGCTCTCTCTAGGCAAGATTATAAAGTGGGGAAACTGTTTTTTTTTAATCTTCTCTTTCTTTGACAAACCCAGTCATTAGTGGCTATATTTCCTTTCCTTCCAGTGTCTTTTGAAACTCGTATCTCTTCTAAGAATCCATCAATATATTCTTTCCACAAATGTTGACTAACCTAATTTATATTAACTCCTAAAAGTTCATCATAAAAGGCTATTCTTAAGGCATAGGTATTACTTTTTTAAAAATGGTATTTCTAATGGTAAGAAAACTCCTTTTCCGCTTCCTGTAATTTAGTTCATTTTCTTTTTTTTATTTTTAATGACTTTTATTTTTTTCCATTAGAGCTGGTTTACGGTGTTCTGTCAATTTTCTACTGTACAGCAAAGTGACCCAGTCACACATGCACATATACATTCTTTTTTCTCTCATTTTCATGCTCCATCATAAGTGTAGTCACTTATGACTACAGTGCTGTATATATAGCAGGATCTCATTGCTCATCCATTCCCAAGGCAATAGTTTGCATCTTTTAACCCCAAATTTCCAGTCCATCCCACTCCCCCACCTCCCTCTTGGCAACCACAAGTCTGTTGTCCATGTCCATGACTTTCTTTTCTGTGGAAAGGTTCATTTGTGCCCTATATTAGATTCCAGATATAAGTGATATCCTGTGGCATTTGTCTCTTTCTTACTTCACTTAGTATGAGAGTCTCTAGTTCCATCCATGTTACTGCAAATGGCATTATTTTGTTCTTTTTTATGGCTGAGTAGTATTCCATTGTGTATATATACTACATCTTAATCTGTTCATCTGTTGATGGACATTTAGGTTGTTTCCATGTCTTGGCTATTGTGAATAGTACTGCAATGAACATAGCAATGCATGTGTCTTTTTCAAGGAAAGTTTTGTTCAGATATATGCCCATGAGTGGGATTGCTGGGTCATATGGTAGTTCTATATTTAGTTTTTGGAGGTACCTCCATGCTGTTATCCATAGTGGTTGTACCAATTTCCATTCCCACCAACAGTGTAGAAGGGTTCCCTTTTCTCCACACCCTCTCCAGCACTTTTTTATTTGCTGACTAGTTAGTCACAGCCATTCTGACTGGTGTGAGGTGGTACCTCATTGTAGTTTTGATTCACATTTCTCTAATAATCAGTGATGTTGAGCATTTTTTCACGTGCCTCTTGGCCATCTGTATATCTTCTTTAGAGAAATGTCTATTCAGGTCTTTTGCCCATTTTTCAATTGGGTTGTTGGCTTTTTTAATTGTAGAGCTCATTTTCATTGTAGAGTGCACAGAATATAGTCAAACAAAAAGAAAAAAAAATCCATGATCCCGACTCTCCAAGACAATCTCTCCTAATTTTGATATATATTCTTCATACAACAAAATGAAATAATTCTGTGGGCAAGTTTTAAACTGCATCTTTCCTCTTAATTTATGGTGATTTTTTTATATCTTTAAGCATGTTGATAAGACATATTCAATATTTCCATGGTTTATATTACATGACTGCCCTCTTTTATTAAAACAACCCACTAACATTTTTTAGAAAGCAGTATGGAGGTTCGTTAGAAAACTAGATATAGAACTACCATGTGATCCACTCCTGGACATATAGCCAGACAAAACTACAATTCAAAAAGTTACACGCACTGCTATGTTCATAGCAGCACTATTCACAATAGCCAAGACATGGAAACAACCTAAATGTCCATCAACAGATGAACAGATTAAGAAGATGTGATACATATACACAATGGAATACTACTCAGCCATAAAAAAGAGCTAGATAATGCTATTTTCAGCAACATGGATGCAACTAGAGATTTTCTAAGTGAAGTAAGTCAGAAAGAGAAAGACAAATACCACGTGATATCACTTATATATGGAATCTAAAATACGGCACAAATGAACCTATCTACAAAACAGAAACTGACTCATAGACATAGAGAACAGACCTGTGGTTGCCAAGGCGGGGAGGGAGTGGGATGGACTTGGAATTTGGTGTTAATAGATGCAAACTATCACATTTAGAATGGATAAGCAATGAGGTCTTACTGTATAAGCACAGGGAACTATACCCAATCTCTTGGGATAGAACATAATGGAAGATACTACGACAAAAGAAATGTACATATATGTGTGACTTGGTCACTTTGCTGTACCGCAAAAATTGGCCCCACATTGTAAATCACCTATACCTTAATTAAAAAAATAAATTAAAAAAAGAAAGCTAATATTTTTCAATGGGGCCCAGGTATTGGTGTTTTTAACAGTTGTCCCCAGCTGATTGTGGTATATAAGGAAGGCTGGAGCATCTGCCTCATGTAAAAAGCAGAAAATCAGGAGCATAGATGAATAAACATTTTGTAAATGTGAACCCACCTGTGCTCACACTGCTGCTGGACTGGGATCTAGTGACTTATATTAATAAGTCCTGGCATCATTTGTTCATAGGTTCATTATTAAGCTTCAGAAATGTTGATATTCATGCTGGGTTAGTGCTGGTGGTATTTGTTTTACAATCAATATAACTCTATTTTTCATCTCCCACAAAGAAAAAATTTGGGGTGAAGGGAATCACATTGGAAAACACTCCATTTATTTGTGATGAAAGGGTAGGGCTTGATTAAGATAGAGGCTTAGCACGTGGTGAAGCTTTCTTACCCTATAAGACAGGTCTGCAGGGCTCAGCTAATTACCACCACCCATTCTCAACCATAACTCCAACGCTTATCTTTAATGCATGGTTCAAAAATTATATAAACCGAGCTATTATATCATTAACATTCTGCATACAACTAATAACTGGATGTAAAATGGTTGTGGCTTCAATGAAGTAATTATTAAATAGTTTGAAATGTCCTTGTGAAGTAGTGTCCAAAGGAAATGAAAGAGTTCAGTCCTTTTATTCCGGTAATTTAAAATATATATTATACGAAATTTGATTAAGATGAAGTTCAACAGTGCATGTAACGTGACTGAAATATTGATGATAGCTTAAGAATTGTCTCAGAATTAAATGAATTTAACTTTGACTATTGGTTTGTGAAGGGTTCCATTAAGCTGTACAGTAGGTAGAGAGGGTTTTTCACATGGGAGTTCTTATTTCAGGGAAAAAGAGCATATATTCATTCATTTACTCATTTTCTTTCAGAATAAACATCGGAAACTCAGTGTCTATTTTAAATTCACTTTCTCCCAGGTAAAGAATTAAGCCTTGTACACACATCTCTCTCTATGTATATATATATTTTATTTTGAATGAATAATATATATGCTCTGAAGTAAAAGTTTAAAGTACAAACATGTAAAGGGAAGAAGATAAAACACATGTAATATATATTTTTCATCTTAACATCTGCCAATAACTACTGCTAATGCCTAATGCTATTTAGAAACACTGATTAATTTTACATATAAGGTTTAGGATCCCATTTTCCCTAGTTAACAACCATGTTGGAACAGTACTGTTCTCATTATATATTTTTCAACAATGTGAATTTGGGTAGTATTCTGTGGTTTGGATATTGTAATTTGACAAGTAATCTGCTATTTGACATTGAGGTAGTTTATAATTTTGTTTTTATTTTTTTATTTTTATTTTTTTTTGGCTTTTTGCTATTTCTTGGGCCGCTCCCGCGGCATGTGGAGGTTCCCAGGCTAGGGGTCAAATCGGAGCTGTAGCCACCGGCCTACACCACAGCCACAGCAGCGCGGGATCCGAGCCGCGTCTGCAACCTACACCACAGCTCACAGCAACGCCGGATCGTTAACCCACGGAGCAAGGGCAGGGTCGCACCCGCAACCTCATGGTTCCTAGTCGGATTCGTTAACCACTGCGCCACGATGGGAACTCCTATAGTTTTGTTTTTAAATTTTTGCTAATATAAACTATGCTGGGTTGAATATTTTTATAGTTGAACTTGAAGGTTTGTTTATTTATTTATTTATTTATTTATTGCCTTTTTGTCTCTGTAGGGCCGCACCCGCAGCATATGGAGGTTCCCAGGCTAGGGGTCGAATCATAGCTGTAGCTGTCAGCCTACACCACAGCCACAGCAGCACAGAATCTGAGCCACGTCTGTGACTTACACCACAGCTCATGACAATGCTGGATCCTTAACCCACAGAGCGAGGTCAGGGATCAAACCCGAGTCCTTATGGATGCTAGTCGTGTTCATTAACTGTTGAACCACGACGGGAACTCCTGAACTCGAAGATTTTAATGCTGCAACATAAGATGGTAGAGGGCAAAGCTGTGTTCTGTCATAATCAGTTGCCATAGGTAATGGAGTGCATTTTTAATATTTTGCCAAGTTTCATGGACCCATTTTATTTGTCTCCCAAACTCGTTGAGATTTTGAGAATTCTGGAATCCAGTTGAAGACAAAAAGTTCTCCTGCTGTTCTTCTTC
This sequence comes from Sus scrofa, assembly GCF_054392235.1. Taxonomy (NCBI): domain Eukaryota; kingdom Metazoa; phylum Chordata; class Mammalia; order Artiodactyla; family Suidae; genus Sus; species Sus scrofa. The sequence continues at coordinate 35,320,809 of NC_139389.1, read as the reverse complement.
TAATACTGCTTTCACACACTTCCCTTTCACATGAACTCTTACGGATCCACGGCTGCCCTGTTTACAAATATATCCTAAATGGTCGGGTTTCTATACTCTTGCTGTTGGCCACCTCTGGGTGCTTTTGTTCCATCATATCCCCAACTCGGTCTTTTGAAATCCACCCCCTCTGCAAAGCCAGCTGAAAGCCTACTTTTTCAAGGCAGCTTTCCCAAGCCCTTCAGGATGAATTTATCTTCATCTTTTCTGTCCATCTCTCCACTCTTCTTCCCTGACAAGCACACTCAGGCTCTTCTGTGGACCTAGTTCAGTCTAATTACTAAGTAGTATTAACATTTGAAATTTTACATGGTTAATATTTGAAGTTATATACATGTATATAGTTAACACATAGTATTAGCATATGAAGAGCTATATCCTGAAGTATGGTTTAGGCATCTTTGTTTTGTTTGTGATACACTGTATAGTGTTTTTTAGGTGCTTGGATCAATGTGGTTCTTTGCATTAAATTGCATATCTATACAGTTTAATGAGCACTGACTATAGACCAGGCATTATGCCACCCATTTTACATATTTTTAAAAATTGAAGTGTAGTTGATTTATAATGTTGCGTTACTGTCAGATGTACAGCAAAATGATTTAGTTACCTGTCAATCTATGTACTATTTTTCAGATTCTTTTCCATTATGTTATTATAAGATATTGAATATTGTTCCTTGTGATATATAGAGTAGGTCCCTGTCATTTATATTACATGTGTTTTGTGTTGCTGATAACAGAAATCCAAGTCAATTTGTTTTTTAAAAAAAGGACTCTATTAGTTGGCATAGCTAAGAAAACCATGGATATATGGACTTCAGGCACAGCTGAATCCAGGAGTTCAAATGATGTATGTGTTCAGTGCTCTGACTCTCTCCATCACCTTGCTGTTTTGCCTTTCTCACTCTCCATCTCCTAGTATCTCTGTGTTGGCTTCCTTCTTATGTAGGCTCATAAAATACCATGAAAAAGGCAGACAGTGACAGTCTTAAGTCAGAAAATTATGAATGAGAACTCTAACTTCTCAGATGTAGATCATAGACATAACCCTTTGCCCAACCACTGGGGCCTGGGGAAGAAATACATGATCATCCTAGATGGTGATGAATGTCAAACTGGTGACCAGTGATAAATAGCCATACAGAGACAATGAATGGGGTATAAGAGGTATAGGAACAAAGGGGTCAGGAAAGTATATTAAGCTCCTATCAAAACTGTGAGTCTTGGCACAGAAGAAAACTTGAGAGTTCATTTATCTATTGTTTAACCATCCACTGAGAATATATTCTTTCTTCAAAGATTTAAGAAAAAGATTTAAGTGAAAAAAGATTTAGGTACCATTTAATAACACTGATTTTAGAGAATTAATTAGCATTTTTTGTTTTTAAAAAACATAAATATTTTTGTTTTATACAAGTTTACTAAGACAATAAGTAATTATCTGCATAAAATGAATAAACATAGTCATTTATATAATGTGCTAAAAATCCCTTGCATTGTAATGACAAGTGTCACCACACACCCAAGCATGTTCCCCTCTAGCTGTTTCTTTAGAGCGAAATTATAAGGAAAAATTTGTTCTTGAAATGGGGAAAGTGATGGTCCAAGATAGAAAAATGAGGAAACACTGTGACAGATTTTCAATGCATAATTCTAGAATGAAAGAATAGAGTGCAGAGTTGAATCTTTACTGGGTTCTAGAGTGAATCTGACATTTATTTCACAGGAAAAATGAAGGAGTTGCAAATGCGGGCTCTAATTCGTATGCTAGTCTACTTAGATTAAAGAGGTATTGTAAGAGGAAGGTATGTGGTTTGGGGGTTTGTTGGAGTGGTTCCAAAGTACACGAGTAACTCATACAATCATCCCCTCAGACATCCTTTACTGCTGAATATGGGATGGGTGCCACCGAGAGTGCTTTGTACCAATTATCTTCTCACAAAGCTGAGAACTTTAACTGGCCCCATTTCACAACAAAAGGACCTTTGATTGAGAGCAATAATCATGTGCCATGGTCACAGATCCCGAAAGTGGCAGTGCCAGGGCCAGGTCTTGAACCGAGGTCTACCAGGCTCTGAGCCCATATTCTGAAATACCCCTGTGTTAACTAGGGGTTGAACCATGTGGAGTTGCCATTTCTTTGGTTTCAAACAGTCAGATATCAGCTATTTCATAAGATAAAAGAATGTGCATGGCGCTAGAACTTTTGCATGTTAAAAAGATGATCTTAATATTTTTTCTACCTTTAAAATCTCATGTGAGAATGGTGAGCATTAATGATGTCTCTTCTTTCAGGGTTTAGAGAAAAAAATGTTCTTTTCTCCTAGTTTGCACTCTAGATGAATGTAGTATAAAGTTTGAATTAATACTCTTACTTATACCACAGGCAGAAAATTGTGTGAAATCTCATGATAAAGTTCAAGCGACATGATACTAATTTCGTGATTTACCATAGCAGGTGGTCGTGAAATGAACATGGAAGAAAGTGATGCCAAATTGCAGCATGCTCTTGTGATGACTAGTTTTGTGACTGTGGGCAAGCAACTGAACTTAATGGAGACATCATAATCTAATATACTTTATAGAGTAATTGTAAAGATTAAATTAGAACGTGCAAGTTAAAGGGCTTAGCTGGGTAAAGAGTCCCTGCTTTATCATTTTCATTTTATCTCCAGATTTTTAAGTGTGTTTGAGAATGTTGTCCATCCAGGATATTCAGCGATGGTTTGCTGCTACAAATGTGTTAGTGGCTGATATGATAAATAACACGGGAGTGACTTAAAATGAAGACCAAGTAGGCACTCCCAAGCTGTTTATAAGCCTTGGCTCTGCTATCTTAATGTTGCTGTTTATGATCAAAACTTATTTTGGAGTTTAAATTTAATTTAAAGGAAAGCATCCAACTCTGTCATTTGAGCTGTAGAGGAGAAATTTAGCCTCGTACCATTTAGCGATGTTCTGGAGTGTCGCCTATCTATCTCCAAGTTTGCTTTTTCCCACAAAGAGACCATAGGGGCGGAAGTTTCTGGCAGCCAGGGCAACTTGTTAAAGGCGCCCTCTCCTTCCTTTGCTGAAAGGCCCCTCTATTGGCGCTCTCACAAGAATTTACATCCCACAGTGAGTCACGCAATCAATTCCCTGCTTCCCGGCAGGCAGCTTAGACTCAAATTCTGCAGCTATTCTTAGCTGCTCCCCACCCTGTAATGGAAGATACTGGATGAACTTGCAAATAACACATTGTACTGATGACAAACAGGGTGGTTGTGTCAAATGGCATTTCCAAGCCTCTGCTTTCTTTGGTGTATTAAGACTAGAGAAATAAACCAATGAAAAGAGTCTTCTTGCAATTTCTGGACCTTAGCAGATTCTCTAGGGGATGGAGTGAGCGCTGAACAAAAATGGAGCTGCCTTGCAATTCTCTGATTCCACACTGCTGGCAATCTATAATCAGGGCTAAAGATATCAAAGCAGCTATAATTTATGTTTCAGTTGCAAGATCTTATGGTGATCTCGAATGGTTTGGAAATAGTGGCTTTGCTTTTGAATGGGAAGTAAAACATGGCATATCACCGTGCATAAATGAGATAACATTTTCTCTGGCAGCTTGGCCATTAAAGTAATGGTATGTATAAGGAGCCTTTTCTCTAATGAGATAACTGTTCCCACCTTTTTCTCAGCCATTTTCTCAAGAAGCCAGACGTCTCCTAAAGCAGAAGTAATGCACGTCTCTTCATTCCAGTACTTATCAAATTGTATCATCATCTTTTTATATGTCTGTTTCCTGAGTATGCTTTTCATCCAGGTGACCCCAGCACATGCCATACATGTAGCAGATATTGGGCATCAGTATGAATATATGTGTACGTCTATTGAAAATGGGATCATGTTATGACTGTTCTTTCATCATATGACTTTTCAAAGCTAACAGACTTATCATGGAAAATTTACATGTCACAAAATGTAGAAATACCTATTTTTGATATCTTTTATTTTGTAGAAGAATTGTGATTAAACTCAGTCTTCTCTTATTAGATTTATAACAATTAAACCAAATAAAGTTAAACCAATTAAACTAGTTCCTAATTGTTAGGAAAGAGGTGCCTTGCCATGTGTATCTATTTAAACTCTCTTTGCTCATTAATTTAGTAATTTTTACTGATTGACTGCTTCATTCCAGGCACTGTTTAAAGTCAAGAATATCATAGCAAACCAACATTTTAGTGAGAATAGAGAGAGAATAAACGTAATAAATAGAAACATGTCTCTTGGCTCATCCGTATGTGAGATCCCTGCCCTTATGGAGCATAGAATCCAAAGTCTAATTATAAACATTAAAAAAAATACATACTTCAACATTTTCAAGCTTTTCTACAACCACCAAATGTTGCTTTTAAAATAAGGAAAAATACTTGCTTCTATTATTTTGTGAGTGCATCAGGCATGGCAGGTGCGGCGATGGGAAGCTACCTGCTCCCTCAGCCTCATGCATTTGAACTGCCGTTGAACCAAGCCCTGTCCTTCATGCACAATGATAGTCCTTTCTTGGCGCAAAGTGCAAGGCTTTGTATTTGCATCTTTAAGTTTTGGTCTGGAGTTGAGCAAGTTTGGGAAATTGAAAGATTTCACTGCAAATTTGAATGAGGACACCCTGTACAGCAGCATGAACGCAAAAGGTCAGGCAGACCTCTGGGAGAGATTCAGAGAGGGTTTTGCGCGTCTCTCCATCTTTTCTCCCCACTCTGAGAAGATGCTGCTCTTCCTCTACGGGGAAGGTCATTCTGCTCCCCGCATCTCTGAAGAATTGCTTCTGACTCGATGCTCCAGGGAATACTTGCCAAAGTCAACAGCAGGAAGCCCAGGACCCTGTTCTGCTTCCAAGGGAATGCTTTTATATTTTTGTGGCGTGTGTTTTTAGTTCACTCTGTGATACTGAAAAAGCCCCAATCTTCTATATGTAGAAAAATGCTGAAACCCATCTCTGAAAGCTTACCAGCAAGAATGCCTTTATTTCTATAGCTATTGTCTACTTAGATGTAAAATTCTTCACTCTTTGTAGTGAAGCATTCCTCTTACAGAGTGAAGAAGAAAGTTTAAAAAGTACTTTCAACTGAAGAAAGGAAAGAATTTGCTTAGCAGTTTATAATATTAGTTTTATTCACTCCTGGCATGTGCATAGAAGCTGATCTATTTCAAAGCATTTTTATGTCTCCTGTGATTTTCACAGCACTCTTAAGGTAGGAGTGTTATTTTTGCACAGGCTTTATACGGAGAAAACTAAGACACAGGAAAGATAAGAAAGTTGTTCAAGGGTGTAAGGTTAACATTTCTTGAGTACTACCTGTGTCAGGTAGGATACTAAGTATTTTATATATTCTCTGTTTTATTTACTACTCTCAGTAGCTCAGATAAGTTTGGTATTGTTTTCGTCCTAATTTTTCAGATCGGGAAATGAGATTAAATGACTCACTCAAGAACATGCCTGGCTAGTTAGTGGCAGAGGTAGCATTTAGCATTTACCCCTGTAGAACCTCGGTTCTAATCCACAACACTGAAAATACTCTTCAGTATGGCTGTGCCACAGGACAAGTGGGAGCCTGAGGCTGTGATCATGGAATCTGAGCCGTGGAAAGTGTCTAAGTTCAGTAGTTGCAATTCTGATATGAATACTGCCTTGGGGTGCAGAAGGGAGGCAAACTAATCTTGAGATTTTCTTGACTATTATAGTGAATTCACAACAAGGTGTATTCCTAGCAATTCTATGAATTCTGTTGTCCATAAAGAATAAAAGATAAATAAAACACTTGTAAATTAGCATTCATGGGGATAGCAGTCCCTTTTCTAGCAGAAGGACCTGGCTCTTAGGAAATGCTGAGAATGGAAATCTCAAACTTTCCCTTTTCCTACAGGAATCTCTTTATGATGCCTCTGACAAATACTAACCCATTTCTGCTTGATCATGGCCAGTTATGGCAAGTCCTTTAACTTTTTGAAGCAGTTCGTTCTGTTTGGTGATAACTAATTGTTGGGAACTTTTTTGGTGATAACTAATTGTTGGGAACTTTTTTCCATATATATATAATATATGTGTGTGTAATATTATATATATGTGTGTAATATATATATATAACCTACATGTATATTTTAGGTCAAATCTATATGCAGTAAAATATTTTGCTTTAAGGATTCCAAGATGCAGTATGTACACTTGCTCAGTTAAATGAAGTTCCCATTTTATCAAGAGAAGGCAGGACAATGAAAGTTTCAGAGGTAACGTGGAAGAAACTGTTGGACGTTAACACAGTGTATTATTATAGGTTGGATTTTTCTCTTATGTTAATAACCATTAATATATTTCTTAAACATGTAGTCTCTATTTTTACTTCTGGGTCCCAGCCTGTAATAATACACTGTGTTAGCATCCATAGTTTCTTCCACTTTACCTCTGAAACTTCCATTGTAAAGCTACGTTGTAGTCGTCAGACTGTCGTCAGACTAATATAAGCAAATAATTTTGGATTGCAGACTAGGAACAAAAAAGACTTCACACTGTGTGAAGCTGGTGTGAATACATGTGTGTGTAAGAGTATGCGTGTATGTGTTTACGTGTGTTTTGAGGGGGATAGAAAGAAAGATGTGGGAAAATTAATTGGACAAACCAATGGAAAGGCTCAATTTATAATTTGGTCTTTCGTTTCAAGGGTCAAAATTTCAAGCATTAAAATTCAATTTGTTAAGTAATTATCAAGCTCCATCCAGGTGGCAGACTTCATATTAGGTACTGGAGATACAGTGGTAGAAGCACAGATCCTGTCTCTGCCTTTGGAGCATTGCGTATGCTTGTGCCCACTCCTGGCAAGGGCATGATTGGGACTGAAATGCAGTAGAATTCCACCGGATAAGCTGGCACTTGGTCACAGTGCTGCATCTGCCTGGGAACAGGGGACGTTTATCTAACCAGCCCAGACTTGCTGTCCGGGCTTATGGCCAACTGCCTGCCTTTATAGGGCTTACATTCTAACAAGAAAGGCAGTCTTTAAACGCATAACTATGCAATTAATATTACTAAAGGGAAGCATAAGACACAAAACAATTTAATTTAGATCAAAAGGCCCGGAAAAGTCTCCTTGAGAATGTGGCCTTTAAGATGGGCACTGAGGAATGTGGCTGCGAATTGAAGCCACACTAGTTTACACCAGAGGAACCAGCTCCTTTCTCTGTGCCTCTTATGAAAAGGTGTTGGTGGCCTTAGATCTCAAAGAAACATCCAATATTGGCTGAATGACAGTTGTAATTCACGATTGGTTGGGGTAGGGACCAAATATATAGGGGAGGATAAAGAGAGGTAGAAAAGGCGGGAGTGGGAAGTGGTATTCAGAGAAAGTTATGTGGACATGAATTTAACCCCTTCGTCTGTTGTAGTAAATTGGAGCTTAAAACTCGGTGGTTGACTCTGATGTTTTCAACATCAACAACAACAAACAAGGCAAATGCTTCAAGTCTGTAATAATCATCATTTAGAAAGTGAGGTATTGCTTGAGTGTACTTTTTCAAGGCAGGGAAGAAAGGGAGAGCTGGAGATAGAGAGACAGACAGACAGATGGACAGGGAGACTGTGTTGACCACTCTGTCTTCAAAGGTATGAGTCAGTCTGTCCAGAAATCTTGCTTTCTCTCCTTTCTTCCCTCTGTCTTTTTCAATCCGAATGTGCCGTTCTACTGTTTACGATGGAGTAAAAGACAGTGCTTAAGTCTCAAATCAATTTAGACTTTTAACGGAAGACTTTCACTGGGTCATCTGTTGGTTGGATGGCTATTAATAAAATGTTACTTTGGCTTGTCCTGGTACAAGTGGTTCCCTTGGAACTCCTTGAAGTTGAGGTGACTGGCCAAAGTCAGGCATTTCCATGCATGCTGCCTAATGCTATTAAAATACTGCTGCTAATACCTGCTAATACTTCCTCTTTATTCTCAAAATTGAAAGGGGACTAACCTATGAGGAATAAAAAAATACTTGAGTAAATAGGATGTGAATTAATGCTTGATGGTGATTAATACAAATTTTGGAATATGAGTGTCAGAAAGAAAGAATAATCTGTGAACTTTTCATTTCATGGAAATGACCTAGATATAAAGGTGCAAAGTCACACAGTTAGTGAGTGAATGACCCTGGATTCACCAGGGAATATTATTTTAAATATCCTGCTAACCATAAGTATCTAGTTAGTATTATTGCCATATGTAAAGTGTAGCATTTATTTTTTTAACATTTATTTTATTGAAGTATAGTTTATTTACAATGGGTTAATTTCTGCTGTACAGCAAAGTGATTCAGTTTTATACATACACACACACAGTTGTTTTCATATTCTCTTCCGTTATGGTTAATCACAAGATATTGAGTATAATTCCCTGTGCTATACAGTAAAACCTGGTTGTTTATCCATTCCATATATAATAGTTCTCATCTGCTAATCCCAAACTCCCAACCCATGCCTCCCCCAGATCTTCTCCCCCTTGGCAACCACAAGTCTGTTCTCTATGTCTGTGAGTCTGTTTCCATTTTGTAGATAAGTTCATTTGTGTCATATTTGAGATTTCACACATAAGTGCTATCATATGGTACTTGTCTTTCTCTGTCTGACTTACTTAATACAATAATCTCTAGGTTCATCCACATTGTTGTAAATGAACATTGTTTCATTCTTTTTTATGACTGAGCTGAATTCCACACACATTATAGTAATTGTGTATGTATGTATAGGGGAGGATAAAGAGAGGTAGTCTTTATCCTCCCCTATACATACATATATATACTTAGAGAGAGAGTATATCCCACATATTCTTTATACATTTATCTGTTGATGGACATTTGGTTTATTTCCATGTCTTGGCTATTGTGAATAGCGAAGGCTAGCGTTTTTTTTAACAGTTATTGGGTAGGAAGTTAATGGTTGTTTAGAGAGAAAAAGAGCATTAGAATACGTGTGACTGTGTTTTCTATTATTTTTGTTTACAAATGGAATAATCACTTCATTAGTCTGGCCAAATTTAGTTTGTTTTCTCCACTGAATGTTTATTGATCTAGTGTTCAAAATATTTTGAACCTTGATTGAAAATGAGATCTATTTCATGATGTATTGATGTGTTGGTATATCGATGTCTCCAAAAATATGTCCTCAAACTAGACTTCTGCTGGAAGATTTTTAAAAGAGCAAATGTAATGCTCTTGCATAACATGTCACTCACTTTATGAATGGAAAGGATTAGAATAGAGGAAAAGTGGAATTGACATATTACTGTGTCTGAAGGAATCTTCTGTAGTTTCAGATACTCTACCCCAAATGCCTAGATAACTCCAGAATCACTGTAAGCTATAGCTATTTACTCTACTTCTAAAAGATGGCAATACTATATCTTAAATTATATGGCTTTCTTGCCAAAATCCTAAAGTGCTTCATGCTTAAATGACATTTTCATAAATCATAGTGATTTTAACAACTCTTTCTTCTCAGTTCAACTGAGATGTAAAAAACCTTAGGGGAGAAGTAATTTATCTGTGTTGTAATTTGACCTTTCACCATTAAACCTAATATTCCTAAATGTCTCCAAAGGACCAGGTCAAAGGAAATAGGAAGCCAGTCTCAGCTAGGAGGAGAATGTTGGTGCCAGTTTTAGTGATTCTGTGTGAAGGTCAGAGTTGCAAGGTGTGACTCCCACTTTGCATGCTGACCTGAGCTGTGCTGTTTGATTTATATGCCCCCAGTCATTCAGCTAATACATATTTCAATAACATTTGAGATGAAAATGAAATCAAAGGCATGGGGATGAGAAACATTTCTGCTGTCAAGGGTGATGCATTAGTTAAAGCTTCTATAAGTAACAATTGTTCTAATATCTTATTTTTGGAAGTAGATAGCTGCAAAAGAGAGTAGAGAATAAAGAATTCTTTGTAAGGACAAAATTTAGGATGAAAAAAGAAGAGAAAATAAGAAAGAAGGAGTTTCAATCACAGTATGAGGGTAGAAAACAGACAAATAGAGAAAAAAATCATATATTTGATAAAGAAGATACACAAACCAACATATATATTTAGGCACAATGCCCTGGGGAGGTAGTCATGTGAGAGCAGACAGGGGAGAAAGATCTAGGGATGTATACTGAGGACACAGCCTGAAGTTTAGACTTTTATCTATTCTTTGGGTAAAGAATTTTACATTTGTGTTGTGCTTCACAGTTCTAGCCAGGGTCGATGAAGACAGTGGGGAAAAATTTGCAAAAGATTCAGAGGGGCTGATCTAGGGGAAGTGTCTTGAACACTAGAAGCTATCATCTGTGACTTGGTAATTTCATTCCTGGAAGTAGTTTTCCCAACGTGCTTTTGTTTTGCAAGGATCTCTCTGTATTAGTAGAAGAACAGCTGGTTCAGAAAGAAGATGGAGACAGGAAAATGGAGATGGTTCAGTTAACTGGGTGACTTGTCTTGAGGACAAGAACCAGAGAAGTGGTGAACCAGATTGTATCAGGAGAAAGCTAAATTCCAAATTGTGCCTGCCAGCTGTGTAGACCTGAGTTGATGGCTTAAAATGTGAGCTTGTTTTTTTTTTTATCCATACATGGAATAATCCCTTGGGAGTTCCCATTGTGGCTTAGCAGGTTAAGGACCTGCCATAGTCTCCGTGAAGATGCAGGTTCGATGCCTGGCTCAGTGGGTTAAAGATCTCTCATTGCTGCAGGCTACAGCATAGGTTGCAGGTGTGGCTGGGATCCCGTGTTGCTGTGGCTGTGGATTAGGCCCTAGCTTCAGCTCTGATTCGACTCCTGGCCTGGGAACTTCCATGTGCCACAGATACAGCCATAAAAAGGTTTACAAAAAAAAAAAAAAAAAAGAAAAGAAAAAAGAAAGAAATATCTTGGCTTTCTGAACTGCCTTAAAGATCAAATGTGATAGTGTATATTTTTTCCTGACTATAAAGTGGACAAATTAAGAGAGTAACCTCTGTCATGGTTGTTCCCTTGTGCCCCATGGTTTTATGCAGGGCACTGGGCTCCAACCTTGGAAGAATTGCTGTAATTCCAGAGACAAACCATACAAATTGAATTTAAATGACATTGAATAAAATGAGACCTTTTATGTGTTAAGCACTGTACCAGTATCTGGAGATGAAAATAAATAAGATGTCATCCCTGCTCTCAGGGAGTTTACATGGCGGGGCGGGGAGGTTGAAAATAAGTATAAACAATGAGCACAAATTGAATTATAATAACATTAACAGGGCAGACGCGAAAGACAGTGATGAAATGATCCGAGTGTCACAGGGGTATAGAGGGACATCTCAGAAAGTGTGGGAAGAAAAGCGAAGGTCAGTTTAGAGCACAAGGATTGCCCAGGGGTTTGTGACAATCCCATTACTTTCTCAAATTGGTTGCACACACACATACACACACACACACACACACACATACACATGCATATGCTTTACCACTCTCATTTATTTTTCAAATTTTTTTCTTTAAGATTTTTACTTTTTTATTATAGTTGATTTACAATATTCTGTCAAGTTCTGCCGTACAGCAAAGTAACCCAGTCGTACATATATATACATTCTTTTTCTCACATTATCCTCCATTCTGTTGCATCACAAGTGACTGAATATAGTTCTTTGGGCTGTACAGCAGGATCTTACTGCAATAGTTTGCATCTACTAACCCCAGCCTCCCAGTCCCTCCCACTCCCTCCGCCTCCACCTTGGCAACCGCAAATCTGTTCTCTATGTCCATGAGTTTGTGTTTTTTTTCTGTAGATAGGTTCTTTTGTCCCATATATTAGATTCCAGATACAAGTGATATCATATGGTGTTTGTCTTTCTCTTTCTGACTTTTAAACACTCTCTGTTAAACATCTTTGCTTTGGAATATACTTATTTTCCTTCTGCACATTTAAAACATTTCATTTTAGGGGATTTCTGAAATCTTTTCCAGCTGACCTGATTTTACATCAGACACTCTTATGATAAAGACGGTAATAGCACACGGAGTCATCAAGTCCAATCCTTCGCTGTCTGAATGATGGGGGCAAATGAACCGAAGCGGAGAACAAATTCTCTTCAACATTAGCACTATGGAGGCCTTTTTGGAGTGCTCCTTACTTCCAATCCAAACTCTATCCTGATGTATTAATTCCCCGATAGGCTCCTACTGCTGCTTGCTTTTTCTTACTATCCCACTCATAGCTGTTGTCATTTCCTTTCTTTCCACCCACCAACTCTCCTCCATTGTCAAGTTCTGACAAAGCTGTCTCTAAAATATTGTCTGAGTTCAACCCATCCATCGCCTACAGTTAATATCTTGGAATAGGTTTTTTTGTGTGTATATTAAATGTTGACAAATATGTAGAGAGTGCTTGCTGTGCTGGAATATTGTAAGAGACTTTCTCCATTTCACTCCATGGATCATAGGTCGATAGCCCGAAAAGCACCTTAACAATAAATCAAGCTATTTCCTTGTTCCAATAGTCCTCCATGATTAAGTCATGACTGCTTTAGACTTTAAGACGATCAATAATCTAGGCCAGTCTCCACTTGCTCACCTTTTGAACCCTTAACAGTAATCTGATTTTGCACTTTTCCCCGAAAGTAGAGGCCCTTTCCTTTTCTGGTCCCAGGAGCGTCATAGGATGAGGGGGAAAAAAGAGATGAGGAATCGTGCTCGCTTATCCATTCAACAGAATTCTTCTCTAATCCTGACTTAACTTTAATGTCCATTTCTCAATTTTTAAAGTGGGAAAAAAAATAAAAAATTATCTATGGTCATTGGAAAACAAATGAATGTAAGGAAAAAGCCAAGTTTAAAGTGGCCTCTTCATATTTTTAAAATTTATTTTTAAGATTCTTTTTTTTTAGGGATGTACCCAGGGCATATGGAAGTTCCCAGGCTAGGGGTCTCTTCATATATTTTTGAACAGAGATCAAATCTATGTGTTTTCTACTTAGTAGCTCCTCAGTAAATGTTTGTTGAATGAATAAATGAATGTTTAGGGCCAGAGTTTAAAGGGACCACATTGTGAGACCTTGTTCTTCTTCCTCTGATCCCTCAGGTCCCCCGCTTTTCCCCCATGACCTTTTTTCTCTTTTAACTTGAAAACTCTCTTGTCAGTATGTATGGATGTGTGTGTGGGTGTGGGCACATTTAAAAATTAATTGGAGAGGGAGTTCCCGTCGTGTGGCAGTGGTTAACGAATCCAACTAGGAACCATGAAGTTGTGGGTTCAATCCCTGGCCTTGCTCAGTGGGTTAAGGATCCGGCGTTGCCGTGAGCTGTGGTGTAGGTTGCAGATGCGGCTCGGATCCTGCATTGCTGTGGCTCTGACGTAGGCCAGTGGCTACAGCTCCTTTTCAACCCCTAGCCTAGGAACTTCTATATGCCGTGGGAGCGGCCCTAGAAAAGACAAAAAAAAAAAAAAAAACAACTAATTGGAGGAAAAATTTCATTTGAAGCTGAGTTAATTTGTCATATTTGTTTTGAAAATGATAAAGATATTATGACTGGCATATTAGCAATGATATGCTAACCCTGTACATATGATTAAGTTCTTTGCTTATCATTTAGGTGTAAGTATATTGCAAATAGGTATTAAGCAATTTAAACACTTGGATTTCTAGCCAAACATTGTTATGATAAGCAAATTTGCTCAAAATAGATTCCCTCTAAAAAGTCCAAGCTTTTTAAAAATAGACATGGTTAGAGGGACAGGGGAAAGCAGAGCTGGGGCAGCCGTGTGTGTGTGTGTGTGAATTTTCTCAGTACAGAGAATAAAAATCTTGTTCCAAATTTTATTGCCCAAGGCAGATATTTGTACTTAGAGAATCCACTGGGTACTTTTAGAATTCTACACTGAAATTAATTGGTATAATCAAAGAGTTAGAGAGGTCATTTTTAGGTTTAAATGAAATAATTTGCTTTATCTGAAATTCCAATGAATATTTCGTTGGAAACAAGTTAAGCCTTCTTAGAAACTGTCCCCTGTCTGGACTTCCCTTGTTTGAGGTTATGGTATTAATGAGTTCTGCCTTTCTGACTGCCAAGAACTGTTGGCTCTAGTTTGAAAATAACTCAGATGTGTGGGGATAATTTTGACTTAAAATAATAGAAAATCATAAAAACAAGAGACTGAGAAATCCTTATCTATTTTTTTTTGTGTCAACTCTGATCTATCCCCAGGGTCAAGTGTTAATAATAAGGCATGCATTTATTTGTAATCCAGGGCATATGATGAACTTTATTCAAGATTGGGGAAAGGAGCATTAGGAGTTTTGAAGGTTTTCATCGTATCAGGTCAACTGTATGCTGATGGCTAAAATATGGCAGGCAGCCTGGAAACACACACCCTGCCATAATTATTTCCGAGTTCAGGGTTGGGAGAATCTGGGATTAGCAAGCAGCTGCCTTTCAGGATGTTTCTCTTAATCTAGTTTTTCCGTGTTGCTGACTCTTTTTTTTGGGGGGGGGGTCTTTTTAGGGCCACACCTGCGGCTTATGGAGGTTCCCAGGCTAGGGGTCTAATCAGAGGTATAGCTGCCGGCCTACACCACAGCCATAGCAATGCCAGATCCGAGCCACATCTGTGATCCACGCTACAGCTCATGGCAATGCCAGATCCTTAACCCACTGAGTGAGGCCAGGGATCGAACCTGCATCCTCATGGATACTAATCAGATTTGTTTTCACTGAGCCATGACAGGAACTCCCAAGATTCATGATTTTTAAATGAAGGGAATTGATGGTTAAAGAGAGGTAGTATGGAAAGTGATTTAGTGGCTTTTCATAGGTGGAAAATCTGAGGCAATGAACTTCTTTCTTCCCTGTGTTTTCCCATCTGAAAAACATAAATGGATTCACATCATATGATTCTTATGTGGATGAAATGTGTTGCTCAATGCTAATCCCCCAGAATGTAGCCCAATAAATATTCATTGAGTGTTTGCTATTGTTATTAGTGTTGAATCCTTAAGAATCGTCTCTACCTCTAGTCAAAAAGAATCACGGATGGAGTTTTCTTACTTGTTAAAGGAAGAGTTAGATGCATATGTAAAGATAACAACGAAATATATAAAAGGAATTGCAGTGAGCATGAATTCTAACTAAATCATGGTGTTGTCTCAGGGAAAAGCAATCCCAAAAGTCTTAAACTAGAGCATAAAGACATTAGAGAAACTACAAGGAAGATATGCCAGTGAGATTTAGGATTAATTCTAAGTGAGGTTATAAATCTGGAATACTTCATGCAGGTCAATCTTACACAGCATTTGAAACATTTGGGTTAATTTTTCTTGGCTATAGAATCAGTCATCAGATTTCTATATAAATCTCAAATACTTTTCCTGTTATTATTTGGCTTTTCATATTTTCCTTTTAAAATGCTATTTTAATTGTCTTTGCTCATTTTTCCCACTTCTACATCATTTACTTAGAACATATTGCAAAATTGGGATTATTAAGTCCAAGGCATAAACGCTTCTGTGTATAGGTATGTATGTTCACACACACACACAGCCAAGTGTTCCTCTGAAAGAAAAAGCAAATTTCGATTTCTATCAACCTTGAGTGTGTGAAATATATTTGGCTTATAGCCCCCATTATCCTAATTCTTGAGGTTTTAGGAAAGAAATAATTTGACTAACTCCAATTGCTGTGTGAATGACTGATGGCCTTTTCTTTACTTATTTTAGAAAGAAATTCTAAGCAGTATCAGTGTATGTGTGTGTGTGTGTGTGTGTGTGTGTGTATACAACCGTGTGTATACATATTAACACAACCTTCTGAATATGTAAGGCAAGAGGACTTCCTGGCATTTTGATCACACTGCATAACATACTGTAACATTTCCTTAGGTCCATTTAAACAGAGATACTGGCTGAGAGAGGAGGGCATTAAATGTTTCTCCCAGCAGCATATTATTATAGTTCAGTGAGAAATAGATAAGTTTTATAGGTGATTTGTTACTTCAGCAAACTCTAACAGAAAATCTTCATTGTCCAAAGCCCTGGATCAGGCACTGTAATAGTGTAAAAACCATACTCACAGCCCTGCATGACTTTCTAGTCAAATGACCACAAATCAACATAATACTCACTAGAAAGTGAGGTCTCATCCAAAAAAACCGTGAGTGTTAAGTGGAGAAAGATTGCTTTGATAAAGTGATGATTTCTCTTAAACCTAAACATTTTTAACATCCAATGATATGGAGAGGAAAAAATTCCATTCTCATTTCCATTTTAAGACCAATGAGACTTATTTTTCAAACTATTTATATAAGATTTTCTACCTTCATCAGTGGCATTGACACATGAAAATATTTGGGAAGCCTTATGCAATTCCAACACCCTTATGGAAGGCTAATGCACTGTATTTTTCCCAATGGCATTTATTTATAAAAACATAATCTCTTCTGGGAAAGAAGGAGATTGAGATTATGGGAGAACCACTCATGAATTTTAAATTTCATGAGTCGGCATTTGATCTTTAGCATGACCCTAAGATTAATTCGTTATATTGTATGTGCTTATAGCTGAATTAATCGAATATACGAAATCGATAAAAGGAAGAAAGAAGTTTGACATACGGTGTGATAGTTGTTACATTAAATGCCCAGTGCATTCAATAAAATATACAGTTTAGAAAGAAAACAAAGGGGAAAATCTGAAATTGGCACTTTAATTCTTTTTGAACCGTACCTAATTAACCTTCCACAGCTTCCACAGAATTCTTAAAGAAGCAGATTCTTTAGACATAGACATAAAAGTTGTCCTTGAAAATCATCAGCTCATTCCAATTCGCTTTCTAGAATTAGATTTGATCCCTTTTTCCAAGTTAAGTCTAAAATTTTACTGTTCGAAACAGTCCATCAGTATTTTGAGATTCTCTTAGGTTGAAAGGATAATTGCCTAAAGTGAATTCTGTACTTTTAATATTTAAGTCACAACGTTAAAAGCTGTTGTGCGTGTAGCCTGTATCTTGAACATTATGGGTGGTGACTGAGAAAATCCAGGAGGCCACAAAACCTCAACCATATTCATTAGAGTCATAAGACTGGCATTGAGAAATGGGAATCAAACTTTATACAGTTTAGGTCCAAGCAGTATTGTATTGACTCACAATAGCCAGCAAGGTTGAAAATCCAGATTCAGCTGAGATTGGAATGTCCAGGCCTCCAGGGGATTTGAAGCGGAGAATTACAGCAGCCCAGCTATTCCCAGGGCACCCATCCCCTTTAATTTCATCAGCTTCTTTCTTTCCCACTGTAGACTGGGGTTGCCATGTGGCTGGACAGGCCACCGATGTCTCCTAAATTTTATGTCTTAAAGCCCTGCCATCCACGTGGGGGATGGGCTTCATTCCCCCATTTAAAACATCTAGAAAAAAGTTCTTGTTGGCCAGGTTTAAGTTGGCTGTTAATACTGAATGTGGTCTAATGAAATAAATAAGACCACATTTTAAGCAATTTTAAGCACTGTCAATTTTTAACTTTGTTTCTCACAACTCTGTGAGAATAGAATTATTACAACTTTTATTTGTAACATGATATGATGAGGCTTCAAGAGATAGGTGACTTGCTTAAATTCACCAGCTGGTAAATCTCTACAGCCAGGATTTGAGCCCAGGATTTGCTTCGAGGTCTTTTTTCAGAGCCTCCCCCGTCTGCTCCTGACTATCTCTGTGATTAACCTTCTTTGGGTCAGGTGTGCTTTTGCTAGTCCAGGTGGAGAGACCACAAGGGGACATGTCAAAGGGTGAAGTAGAAGGTGGAGGTGGGGAAACAACCCAAGGAAGAGGACAATGTAACACATCTTCTTCGTTCCTACCATCACCCACAGATTTTGGTGGTGTTTGTTACTCAGCTAGTGTTGATTGCCCTGACTAATACAGGAACACATCCGATAAGTAACTTTAGTTCAGTGATGTTCAATGCATTCTAAGAATCATCCTTTTAGCCCCAATTCTGAGCCCAGAGGACACAATTACATTTAAGGTTTACTTATTCTGATGCAAATGATTGCCTTTGGAATGGATAAGCAATAAGACCCTGCTGTACTGCACTGGGAACTATATCTTGTCACTTATGATGAAGCATGGTGAAGGATAATGTGAGAAAAATAATGTATATATGTATGTGTGCCTGGGTCACTTTGCTGTACAGTAGAAAATTTACAGAACACTGTAAACCAACTATACTGGGAAAAATAAAAATCATTAAAAAAAAAAAACATTTACTTATTCTGAGGTTCCCATTATGGCACAGTGGTAACTAACCTGACTAGTATCCCTGAGGATGTGGGTTTGATCCCTGGCCCTGCTCAGTGGGTTAAGGATCTGGTGTTGCTGTGAGCTGCAGTGTTGGTCGCAGATCTTGAGTTGCTGTGGCTGTGGTGTAGGCCAGCAGCTGCAGCTCTGATTTAACCCCTAGCCTGGGAACTTCCATATGCCATATGACACAGGTATGGCCCCTTAAAAAAAAAAAGATTTACTTATTTTTTTTGTACCTACCTATTTATTTATTTAACTTATTAGAACTAGGAAATAGATATATTTGTTTATTCCAGAGACAATTTCAAGATTATTAAGTGAACATTATCCTTTCCTTCTCAGTTAAGTAGATTAATCTTTCTCATTGCCTATTAATCTTTACAATTGCTTGATGATGAAAATAATGCTCCTCATTTCAAAATTATTTAAAATACTCAAAATTTTCAGAAAAAATATGTCTTTAAAAAAGACTCACACAAGCTGTATTTTACTTTCAAGCTTAGTGGACTAAACAACAAAGTGAGCTTAAACTATATCTTATTTCTCTTTGGTACCCCAGTGTTTCACCAATAAAATTCTTTGGAAAATTATGAAAAAATACTGGCAAAATGTGGAGTGGTTGAGTTCAAAGGTTTGGCTTAATGATTTTTTTTTTTCCTTTTTCTTTTTTAGGGCTGCATCTGCACCATATGGAAGTTCCCAGGCTAGGGGTGAAATCAGAGCTGCAACTGCAGTCCTATGCCACAGCCACAGCAGCGCTGGATCTGAGCCCAATCTGAGACCTACATCACAGCTTGCAGCAACACTGGATCCTCAACTCACTGAACAAGGTCAAAGACTAAACCCGTGTCCTCATGGATACTGGTTGGATTCTTAACCAACTCCTTAATGATCTTTTTTTCTTGGCTAAGTGTATTTTTTTAATCTCTGTGCTAATGCATCCACTATACAGTTATTCATTTTGGTCCATTTCCACCCCCCCTCTGCTCCCTTTGGAGGTGAACCATACCAAATGTTTGCCTTCACTCTTTAGTGTTAAGTGTGAAGGGGTGGACATCCCTGACCCCCATGCAAGATGGCTTTACTGTTTTCCCGAGACAGCTGTCCAACTCATCTCCTGACTCAGCCCCCCTGCCTCATTCATCATTTTGGTTGTTTACCCTTCAATTTCTCAGCTACTTAGTATCATGCTGGGACTAACTCAGCTTGATAAAATGTCAGATTTTCCATTTCTTTCTCCACTCCCTCCATGGCTGATATCCTAGATGGTGGTAAACTGTCAGACTAGACTGCTTGACACAGAGATGCTCTGCTAACATGTGGTCACAGAGACATAGTGGGTACCTCCAGCTCATGCTTTCCAGGCTGACAGCTTGTGTAATGTGCCTCTAGGACCACATTGCTGCTTTTGCTTCTGGAAAAGGTAGGGCATGCCAAGTTTATTACCAAAATTTGCCCTCTCACCTTGTGGAACCCTTTTCAACAGCTATTACGATATCCTGTGAACTTTTGCTGCCCTGGTCAAATAGAAAACAAATATAATAAACCAACTCACTATATAACCTTTTCTGAGCCATGTACCTTCTTTTCAGTCTCAGGAAGCCGATGGCGCCCTTCTTAGGCTATTTGTTTACATGCATGCTGTAAAAGATGCACAAAAAAGGAAACCACTTGTATTGAAATAAAAGCATCAAAATATATTTAAAATTTGTGACAAATGTTTCATTTGTTAAATCACAAGATTTGGAGATAGGTCTAATAACTATTGTTATTTCAAAGTAATGATTGGTAATATTTTGTTATATCTGCAATACGTGTAATGTGATATGAAAATATCAATGCTTTCAATGGGCATTAAAGTCACAGTGAGTGTTAATTCTACAGTGATTGATCGATTACATTCATAATGAAAGGAAATGTTAAATTCCACTTAGGGATTAATGCAAACATAATATATTCCGTTGCGATAAATAGTAGGTGACTCAATACATTACTTCTTTCCTGGGTATTTGCATTTTAAAATAAGACCATTGGGGAGAGAAAATGGTTTACGAAGAATAATAAGTTTATAATAATGGAATTGCAAGCACTGTATGATCCTCTTTTATGCAAAAGTGTATACTTCGGTATAATAGTGGTATATGTTTTAACAAACATGACAAAATTAAACATGCAGCATGCTTTCTCCATCCAGGGTGTCACTCCCAGAGGCTATAACAACATTTACACAATATTTATAACATCACAAACTTCCTGGGAGAAATTTTTCCTCAATTTTTTTCATAAACAGAGTCCTAATCTTCCGAGTCCATGATAAATCCTTATCTTTTTTTGTTGTATTTTTAGGGCTGTACCCACAGCATATGCAGGTGCCCAGGCTAAGGGTTGAATCGGAGCTGTAGCAGCCAGCCTATACCACAGCCACAGCAATGCCAGATCCGAACCATGTCTGTGATCTACACCACAGCTCACGGCAACACTGGATCCTTAACCCACTGAGTGAGGCCAGGGATCGAACCTGCATCCTCGTGGATCCTCGTCGGGTTTGTTAACCACTGAGCCATGATGGGAACTCCATATCTTTCAATAGCAGATTTTGTTTTTAGAAAAGTTAAAAGTCATGAAGGGATAACCTGTTTAGGATGAAAAGAAAAAGGGTATAAATTTAAGGCAGCGAAACCAACTTTCTTTGTTGTACAAATTGGTTTTTTAAGTTAATTCTGAAAGAGATTTCAAAAATCTTTTGAGGAAAGGCAGAAACATTAAATAAACTTATGGACTCCCCAAAAGGTAACTTTTTCTTTTTTTTTGGCCTTTTTAGGGCCACACCTACAGCATATGGAGGGGGTTGAATCTCAGCTGTAGCCATCATCCTTCACCACAGCCACAGCAATGCCAGATCCGAGCCTCGTCTGCGACCTACACTGAAGCTCATGGGAACACCGGATCCTTAACCCACTGAGTGAGGCCAGGGATTAAATCTGCATCCTCATGGATATTAGTCAGATTCATTTCTGCTGAACCAGGACGGGAACTCCAGCAAGGTTAACTTCTTTATAGATAACATTCATATGGATATCAATTTTAAAAATCTGACCTCATGAACCATGGGTTATAATTTAGAGGTAGAGAGACCTTACTATTGAACTGCAAATCCCATGATGTCGGTATCTTGTCTTTTTGGCTTGGCATAAAACTAGTTCTGACTTTTTAGACCCTGCACATTCCAAATGAGATAATGCATGGCTGATGGTGGTGTCCATTAGTCCGTAATCATATTCCAGAGTTTCCTAGGATCCTACTCCTGGAAGCATCCTGTGATTGATACTGAGATGCTTCTGTGATATCTTTTGAGGCGTCTTAAACAGAGTAGAAACAAAGTCTTGTCTGAATCTCTCATTAGAAGTAAACTGGCTCTCTTTCCCTCTGAACATTTTGGGTAAGTGTGTGGAGTGATTGATTTCACTGTCTCTGCTTTCAAATGCCTGAGTAACAAAGAGTCGGAGGATGCAAATAAATGGTTTCTAACCATTTCACTTTCTCTTCTGCCTTGGGGCTGCTGTTGACTTTTTCACTTTCTAGTGGGCACCCGTAACCTTGAAATCTCTGGTGATTTTTGCCATTCCTCCTTCAACCTTGTGACATATTATTGACGTGCATTAGCAACAGTTGTCACTCACTCCCTTCTCCTGTCAGAGGGAATTCAGCCTCTGCCATGGCTCCCTGGGAACCTTGACCCACTTCCAAACTTTGTCCTTCTCTTCTGGTGGGAGGTGGAGCCCTGGGGGAGTGGGACAAGGAGATCTTTTTGCAGTAGCAACTTGACCCTTCCTTTTATACCTTGACCACTCCCATGTATCAGCTTTCAGTTTTCCACAGTTACTTCTGGAAGGGTCTCCCATCGCAATGCCTGTTGAACTGTAGTTTTAGTATGATAGTTCTAATTTTATTATTGTTATCATTACTACTTCTTTTTAGGGCTGTACCTATGACATATGGAAGTTCCCAGGCTAGGGGTCAAATTGGAGCTACAGCTGCCAGCCTACACCAGAGCCACAGCAATGCCAGATCCGAGCCATGTCTGTGACCTACACTGCAGCTCATGGCGATGCTGGATCCTTAACCCACTGAGTGGGGCCAAGGATCAAACCTGAATTCTCATGGATACTAGTTGGGGTCTTTACTGCTGAGCCACAACAGGAACTCCTAATAGTTCTAATTTTAGAAGTTATATTGGCTTTATGAGTTTGACTGAGAATTTCAGTCCAATTTGCTACGTTCTTATCAAAAAACAAAGTGATTTGCAAGTAAACTCTTCATTTCTGTAAATTGAAAATTATTGTAGTTTACTTTTCCTTTGGTTTGTCCAAAAAGTACTTAATCAATTCTTATAAACCAGGACACTGAGTTCGTGGACCCTAGAATAGTAATTCTCAAACTTTAGAATTTCCTACAATCTTATTAAAATATGGATTGCTAGGCCCCATCTCTATAGAGTTCCTGATTTAGCAAATCTGGGGTGGGACCTGAGAACTTGCATTTCTATCTAACAAATTCCCAAGTGATTCCTTCATTAATCCAGAAGCAGACGTTGAGAACCACTGGCCTAGAGGGCAGGCCACAGATCTAAAATTACTATTAATCTCTGTTATTCCAAATATAATTTGAATCCCAAATTTTCACAATAGTGTGAATACTAAATTCCACTAGTAGGGTCATAACTAAATAGAGGTACATCCAGGCTCAATTAGGACTTATACTCAATTACTTATTTTCAGGTTTTCTATAAAATATTAACTCCATAATTCATAATAAAGAATTTTATATGTTGGCAATCAATGGGCTAGTAGTATTACGAATTCACAAAAAATATGTGCTCAACCAAACTAAGGTTATTTGTCATCAGTTTTCCTGCCATCCATTTCCCTTGCTTTTGAGCTATAGTAAGTAATATTTTTTCAAGACTTGTAAAAGAGAGGGAGTTCCCATTGTGGCTCAGTGGGTTAAGACCCTGACGCAGTGTCCATAAGGATCGCTCAGTGGGTTAAGGATCCAACATTGCTTCAAGCTTCGGCGTAGGATGCAGTTGTGGCTTGGATCCCTGCATTGCTGCAGCTGTGGCTGTGGTGTATGCCAGCAGCTGCAGCTCAAATTTGACCCCTAGCTCAGGAACTTCCATATGCAGCAGGTGCTGCCCTAAAAAAAAAAAAAAAAAAAAAAAAAAAGTTGTAAAAAAGAAATTCCACCAAGTTTGCTATCTTGTTAGTTTGAAGTTAAGTTCTTTTTCTTTTTGAGATACTATTGATAAACAGCTCCCAGTATGTGCCTGCTGCTACAGGTGGGAAAAGGTAATTGATTTTATCGTACTGCTGAGAGCTGGGCCCTGGGACCCGTCTGTGTTTTGCAGATCTGTGAATTGCATGGGGATGGGAGAGTCCTTCACTAATCACTGCAACACTCCAGCCTGGGTTTGGGACATGAACGGCCTGGGAGTGCTTTTCTTTTCTGAAGCTACAACATGTTTTTTTCTGTTGGCTCTCATGATCCCACCTTCAAAAACAAATACCTTTAGATTACAGTGAAGGTATCTTAGTTCAGTTTTTGTCCTCGAAAGATGAATAATATTGCCATATTGGGTGGGGGTTTATCCCTAAGGGAAAGGAGCCTGGGTTTGCCTCATTTATGCAAAGTAGTGGGTGTGTCTCTTTGTTCCAGTGTTGGAGCCAGAAGCTTCTTTCTACTGGGGAAACAGAATGGCATCAGTTAATGAGCCCAACCTTAGGGATACCAGTTTTGAGTTGCAAGCTCAAATGTGTCGTTTGTTAGTTATGCTACCTTGTGCAAGAATTGAGTTTCCTTGTCTATAAAATGATATAGAGCCTGTAGGCTGTAAGGGGTGAGAAACTCTAGATGGAAAACACCTGGAACACAGTAAACAATAAATGGCAACTGTTATTTTAGGCAGAAATTCATAGGTTTGCTCATAGATTTCAAATGTTCTGACATCTTCATTTGCAAAAGCACAGCTGCGGTATTCATCTGAGAAAAAAATTTTCCTAAATCCCTGAATAGTAGAGAAATGCCTCTGTACCTCTTACGGAATTTTTATTCAAGGTGATTTATACTTATTTGTCCTTATTTTTGTCTACTGTGTGGAGATGGGTTTCTGATTGGTATGTTGAATGTTAATAGCCCCATCAGATCTTTTAACTACTTGATTGACATTTTCAGGAGTTCCCTTGTCGTGCCACAGTTTAAAGATCTGGCACTGTCACTGCAGCGGCTCGGGTCGCTCTTGTGGTGTGGGTTCAATCACTGGCCGGAGAATTTCCACGTGCCATGGGAGTGGCCAAAATTTTTTTTTCAAAGCAACTGTTAAGTATGTCAAAGTTATCAATAGGATTTCTATCATGAGTGTGGTAAGTACTGAAAATCTCTACCATGTAGATTAGCACATACCATTTATTTGATAATCAGTGATTTTTGTTAGGAACTCTAATATTTAGAGATCCCATCCCCATACTGCCATACTGGAAGTGTCTTAAAAAGTGCAATTTTTATTTCTGACCACTATTTAATAGGGTCCATAGTCAGGATGCAAGTTAAGATATCACTTCAGAGATGTATCACAAAGAGCTGCTTCGTCTTTTATTGCTGATAGCCTCCTGGTCTCCCAGGCCATTAAGGCAGTTTTCCTTGTGACTCCAAGCCCAGCACCAAGGCTGCTGCCTCCCACGTATGTCTCTAGAGTTTTCCAGGTGAGTCCACAAGGCCAGCCCAAGACGTGCATTTGTTGCTTATTTCACTACAGTTAAAATAAGGGTTTGAATAGGTACATTTTACCCTTCCAGAACCATTTTATCTCATTTTTTCATGGTTGAAAAATGGTTCAAAGGGCAGAAATGTTGATTTGCATCTTAGTGAAGAATGTTTTTCAAGGAGTTCCCGTCATGGCTCAGTAGTTAACGAATCCGACTAGGAACCATGAGGTTGCCAGTTCGATCCCTAGCCTTGCTCAGTGGGTTAAGGATATGGCGTTGCTGTGAGCTGTGGTGTAGGTCACAGACACGGCTTGGATCCTGCGTTGCTGTGGCTCTGGTGTAGGCCGGCAGCTCCAGCTCCGATTCAACCCCTAGCCTGGGAACCTCCATATGCCGCAGGAGCAGCCCTAGAAAAGACAAAAAAAAAAAAAAAAAAAAAAAAAAAAAAAGGAATGTTTTTCAAAATAAGGTGAATTAGGAGTTCCCATTGTGGCTCAGTGAGTTAAGGATCCAGCTTTGCTGC
Source organism: Sus scrofa (assembly GCF_054392235.1). NCBI lineage: Eukaryota > Metazoa > Chordata > Mammalia > Artiodactyla > Suidae > Sus > Sus scrofa. The sequence continues at coordinate 35,295,185 of NC_139389.1, read as the reverse complement.
AGGCTGCAGCTTAGGTTGTGAACTCTGCTGGGATTCCGTATTGCCGTGGCTGTGGTGTGGGCCGGCAGCTATAGCTCCATTTAGACGCCCTAGCCTGGAAACTTCCGTATGGGTGTGGCCTCCCAAAAGAAAAAAAAAAGATAAAAAAAATTAAGGTGCATTATTTCACTTGTTTTTAGCCTATGAAAGTGTTCTGCTTTGGTGAGCATGAAAATGATACATTTCAGACCTCTCGGTAGAAGCACGTACATCTCTGCCATCACACATGCTCTCCTGCCCCCATGAGTTTGGGATGAATGGATACGCCAGGGGTGGATTGAGGTGGAAAACCTAAGGCCCCTCACTACAATCTCCATTGGCCATCCCCAAGCCCCATCCATCCCAATAATCGCAAATTTAATTAAATTTAACTGAAGAGTGTGTGTGGACTGGCACGTGTGAACACTGTGTGTCTCTCTCCGAGTCACACGGGTTGTTGTCTCTGGGCTTGCCTGGAACAGAGCAGCATTTGATATCCTCAATGCCTCTCCTTTCTCAACTGCAATTGGGAGAGTTTGAACCTGTAATTTGGAAAGGACCATCTTTCAGGAGGAAAGCATCTCTAAGGGCACTGCCAGTAGGATTTAATTAGAAGCAAGGCACACATTTTCTGGAATGAGGCATATATGTGGCCAGTGTTTGCTGGAAACGGACAGCAGCCCAATAGATGGGTCTCCGGGTGGCTTTTCCTGAGCTTCAAAGAACAACTTTTGCATAGTGTCCTGGAGGCACCACCAACACTGAAGCCTAAATACAGTTTCATCTAAAACAGCCCTGTGTGAAAAGTATGCCTCTATTCCCCAAATGAAAGTGTACCAACTCATTATGACGACTGGTTGGTATGTTTCTAGGCTTGATTTAGGCTCGTGTTTTCTGGCAGTGAAGGTGGGATTTGCCAGAGGCTGGAACTTAAATGGATTTTTCGTTTCAAAAAGATGAAAGGAGAAAGACATCAAATTGAGTCACCCTTTCAGCAACTGGATGACTAGCTCTTAATCTACCAGGAACAATGGACAAAGAAATGATCCACTGAGAATGCCTCTTGCATTAGAATGAGTGAGGGGAAAGTTTTTTTGCCAGGCATTGCATGTGTATGTGTGTGTGTGTGTGTAAAAGTTTACTGAGATGTAGTTCACACACCATAAAATTCACTCATTTAAAGTGTACAATTCAGTGTTTTTTAGTATACTGCAGAGCTGTCCAGTCATCATCACAGTTTATTTTATTTTTATTTTTAATGTATTTTTCCATTTATTTATTTATTTTTTGTATATTTTGAATGACAATAAACAACAATATTTTGTTAATTTCAGGTATACAACATCAGTGATTTCAATTTTTGTGCACTTCAATCACTGTAATAAGACCAGTTATCATCTGCCACCATACAATATTTTTACAATATTATTCACTATATTCCCTATGTGTTCCTCTTGGCTTATTTATCTTGTAGCTGGAAGTCTGTGCCTCCTCATCTCTTCACCTATATCATCCTCCCCCACCCCCCACCATCCCCAGCCCCTACCCTTCTGGCAACCACCAGTTTGTTCTCTCTAGGCCTGTTTCTGCTTTGTTTTCTTTGTTTGTTTGTTTTATTTTTAGATTCTACATATAAATGAAATCACATAGTATTTGTTTTTCTCTGCCTGACTTATGTTACTTTGCATAACACCCTCTCGGTCCATCCATGTTAACACAAATGGCAAGATGACAAGATTGCATTCTTTTTTCTGGCTGAGTAGTATTTCATTGTGTGTGTGTGTGTGTGTGTGTTGTATACGTGTGTGTTGTATACTGTGTGTGTGTATTATACAGTGTTTTAGACTTTGTCTCTCTCCGCTATGCAAGGCTGGAGTTATCAAAGCTGCTGCACTATCCAAATCAGACCCAGGAGCAGTCTGATCAGTCAGTCCCCTTGACTGGTGGTAACTGTTTATTTAGACTAGAGGTTGGCAAATCTTTTGTGTCAAGACCAGATAGTCAATATTTCAGGCTTTATAGGCTGTAACTATCAACTCTATGGTTGTAGTAAAATAGGCATTGTTGTGTTCCAATGAAACTCCATGTTCCAATTGAGGGAGCAGATCAGAATTGGTCTGTGGAACTTAATTGCTAACCCTTGATTTAAACTACTTCTGGTGAATCTCTAAACAATAGACTCTATTAAAGTCTTCATTATTCAAAGTAATTATTTGGTATGATCTTGCCTGAAAGGCATATAAAACTCAACTTTTCCTTGAAATATTAAAATGGGCAGGAAGCTTTTAAAGCCATACCTCATATAGCAGTTGGAGACTGTGTGTTCTCTTAATGTTAGGAATAGGCAAATAAATGCCTTCCATTAATGCACACTGATGAAAATGTGGGACAAACAGCAGCATAAACTTAGAGCACTAGCTGACCTTGGCACAGCAGCTATAACGTTTGCAAGCAAATGTTTTAAGAAACAGATGGATAAATCTCAATCAAGAGCATTTATCTTCAAAGTACATGGCTCAGGACATGGTTTCTTGTCAGACATATAGTTAGATTATTGAAACTATTATTGAAGATTATGGACCATTTTTTCATTAATGAGAAAATAGCTTTACATTCAGGTCAAAATCAACATTTTTCTGTAACTGGAATCCACTTTGCCATGGTCCAGGTTATTTTCATTTTCACTCAGCAATTTAACAGAAAAATAGAATAATGACCTTGAATAGGTGGTATGTCCACCTGACCTACTGTTGTTTTGGTAGAAATGTTTCAACTTGTTCCATTTACTGCTCCTGACAGGCCAGGGGTTCTTTGTCACATCGAAGCTACTGCCTTTGAGAGACCTCTTATTCAGACTTTCACAGATTACTTTGAAAATGGGTTTGTAATCAAATCATTTCTCCTATTTTTTCCCTAAAAATTTGGCTTATAAAATACCACACAGGTAGTTAGTAGATAAAGCAGTTCTCTAGCTCTTGTTTCCGTCTTGGAAATAAGCATAGAAATAGTGTTGCCAAATTTAGCAAATAGAAATCCAGGAGACCCAGTTCAATGTGAATTTCAGATAGATGACAGATACTTTTTTCAGTTTAAGAATGCTGCATGAAACATTTGGAACATGAGTATACTAAAAATTATTCATTGTAAATATTTACTGGGGCATAATTATATTAAAATCTATTTGACATGGATGCAACTAGAAATTCTCATACTAAGTGAAGTAAGTCAGAAAGAGAAAGACAAATACCATATGATATCACTTATATGTGGAATCTAAACTATGGCACAGATGAACCTATCTACAGAATGGAAACAGACTCTCAGACATAGAGAACAGACATGTGATTGCCAAGGGAGAGGAGGACTTAGTGGGATAGACTGGGAGTTTGGGGTTAACAGATGCAAACTGTCACATTTAGGATGGGTAAGCAGAGGTCCTACTGTACAGCACAGGGAACCATGTCCAATCTCTTGGGATAGAACATGATGGAAGATAATATAACCAAAGGAGTGTGTGTGTAGATATATATATATGTATGACTTGGTCACTTTACTGCACAGTAGAAATTGGTACCACATTGTATATCAACTCTGTTTTAATAAAAAATTTTTTAAAAAACCTATTTGGTGGAATTCTCTTATAGTGCAGTGGTTTAAAGATCTAGCATTGTTGGAGTTCCCATTGTGGCGCAGCAGAAACAAATCCCACTAGGAACCACGAGGTTGAGGGTTTGATCCCTGGCCTCACTTAGTGGGTTAAGGATCCCGCGTTGCCGTGAGCTGTGGTGTATGCTGCAGACGCGGCTCACATCCCACGTTGCTGTGCCTCTGGCGTAGGCTGGCAGCTCTAGCTCTGATTAGACCCCTAGCCTGGGAACCTCCATACGCTGCGGGTGCAGCCCTAAGAGGACAAAAGACCAAAAAAAAAAAAAAAAAAAAAAAAAAAAAAAAGATCTAGTGTTGTCACTGCAGCAACTTGGGTTGCTGTTGTGGCTCAGGTTCCATGTCTGACCCAGGAACTTTCATACGCCAGGTGTGGCCTAAGAACGAATGAACGAACAAACAAACAAAATAAACCCAAACCAAAAAGCCTATTTGGCATTTATCTAAAATTTAACTACACACTGAAGCACGTCACAGTAAATGGAGTTTTTTCTTCATGCTATGTTTTATATTGGGAAGTGCTAAAATTAAAAAATGCAAAAAATGCCCCTGGTGTACAATTCTAAATGACTTTTTGTCAGTCTGTCTTTGTTGAGAGTCTATTCCTAGGCTCTGTTGCTAGTTGGGTGAGATTTAGGTCAAGCAGATAAAACACACTTTTTTTTTTTTTATTATTATTTTCCCACTGTACAGCAAGGGGGTCAGGTCATCCTTAGATGTATACATTGAACACACTTTTTTTTTAATGCTAGTGTGGGAACAATGCTTTCACTGTGGGTATATATTTTCTTAATTTCATAATGGGCAGAAAAATTTTAAATGACTAAGTTTACTCTCTAAATTTTATTTTATTTTTAAATTTTATTTCAAGATTTGTGGTATATGATTTGGAAATTAGAGATAGCAAAAAAAAGAAGAAAAAAAGAAAGATAAAGATCTAATACTCATGTTCTCATTATCTAGAAAAAACACTGTAAACATTTTGAGGTTAATTGGTCTAGCCTTTTACATATATACATGTATAATAAGTAGAGCAGCTATGAGGTCTGAATATTTGAAAGCACTTTAGCTCATTGAAATGTCACCTTTACCATTAATTTTCCAAATAAACTGCCTTGATTCTCCTTCCTGCGTATTGTGGGGAGTGAGCATTTTAAGACTCACTAACCCAAAGGGTGTAATCTCAATTCCTCTGGACTCTTGCTCCCCATTCCTTGTCTGACGACTCCTCAATCATCCCTCTGGTTGTCACATCCTCTTTCCATGTTGTTGTGGTTTATTTTGGCCATGCCCAAGGCATGTAGAAGTTCCTGGGCCAGGGATCGAACCTGTGCCATAGCAGCAACAAGCCACAGCAGTGAAAACACTGGGTCTCTAACCCACTAGGCCATCAAGGAACCCAACATTGTTTAATCTCATATTAGACATGGTCCCTCTTACTGCATCCTCCAAATGACACTCATAGGAAACTGTTGTATGGAGTCAACTTTTACTAAAGATTAGAAAGTCAGTGGGGTGGATTTACAACATAGCACAGGAGGGAAGTACTTGACCTTGAGTCCTAGACATTCTGTTCTTAGAAGTTTCTCTTCCATCACCAGCTGTGAGGCTTTTTTGCTTGTGCTCTGACCACCTGGCATGTTATAATTCCTAACCCGACACCCCCTTCCCCAAGACCTCTTCTACTCGGAGTGGCTCCTCCTCATTCTAGAGCCCTGAACACCCTTCCCCCAGCGTCTTTGCTTCCCTCACCATCTTTAGACGCTAAACCTCAAAGTTCTCCTGACTTTATTAGGCAGAGCCTGCTCCCCGAACGCTCTGTTTCCCTTCTCCCCTCCTTGGTCTTTCCCAGGGCTCTTCGACTTTCTCAGAAAAAAATTACACTTCTAAGTTTAGATACTTATACTTTAAATTTATATTTTCATATATTTAACCTCTGACTTTTACAACCAATTCATTAGATTACACCTCTTTATTAACTCTTTCATAGAGTAATAGATTTAAAAATCTATCTCTATAGATAGCTATATAAATTTGTCTCAGAACATACATATATATATATATATATATACCAACTACTCGAAGAATTAGAAGAATCGATCTCTCTCTCTCTATCCATCTATCTCTCTATCATCTATCTCTATAAATATATGAATTTACAGAGATAAATTTTTATCTGAAATATGTATTCTCAGATACACCAGCTACCCAAAGAACCAAACAAAACGTTGAAAGGACTCTACACTTCTTTTTTCACTTGAGGCAGACCAGTTATTCCTGGACAAGACTTCATCACCAGTCTTGGTGAAAGAACATGTTATTTCACCTCCTTTTATGCCCTGCTTTCCCCGATCTTCTTCACCCTGACCTCACAGACCTTGTTTTAAATGAGCCGTATATCAACTCTAAGATTCATGATTTTGTGATACTGCCTGAAGTGCCCTTCATGACCTCAGTGAAGGATTGTTTTATTTTATTTTATTTTAGTGTTTAGATCCCAGCCTTCCTGCCTCCCCCGGCCCCCTCTGGCACTGATGTAACCCCCTTCGATGCCCTCATTTATTCACTGCTCTCTCTGGGGGCTTCCCGCAAGCAATAGATTTTGTGTTAATTCACCTCCTTCCATTTGCTCACAACAGCGGCTGGAACACTGTAGGTGCTTAATGAGTGTATGTCGACCTCACTGCTGAACAGCCGCATGGAGGCATCAACAGACTGATGCAAACCTCTCCCTCTCAGTCTCTCTCCTTGACTACCCACTGGTGTGGTCAAGCACTCCTCAGGATCACAGAAAAGATTTTGCCCTGAGAGTTGATTTGCTGTCCAGCAGTTTGATTTTCAAGAGGCAGGATCCTGGGGAAGCACCACCTCCATGCTTGATTGTAAGACACTCCAGGTTTCCATTGGTGGGGAAGAGAAGGGGGACCTTTAATACCTGTGCTGATTCCATGGAGTATTTGATCACAGCAACTGTGTTCAGTTTCAGTCACAAGCCAATGAACAGAAAAGCAGTGGACCCTCTAAATCGTGTTTGGATCAAAATGTTTTTATCAGAAAATTTGAAGACCCTCTGACTTCTCCATGACAGGTTTTTTGATACCATAATGACTCACTATCATTTTATTCATTTTAATTTCAGTGTTATTTATCTTGAGCCAGAACTGATTGTTCCTTTACCTGTAGTTTTGTTGCATTTTTGAGCTTATAGTTAGTGTCTCAAAGAAGTTCCAATATATCATGCAGAGAAATAATGAACTTTCAATATTAATGGAAACGTCTTGTCTACCTCCTTCTGTCTTTGTTTTTTTCCTCACCCTTGCCCAGGGTTTACTATCCAGAATTTTGTGTTTATGATTTTCATGAGCATTTTGTACTAATACCACCTTTAATCTATAAAATTACATATAGCTGGTTTTGCATTTTTGGGAATACTCCACAAATGATGTCAGGGTAGTTATTCTTTTATAATTTGATTATTTTCACAATATTATATTTCTAAGATACAGGTATGTTGATACATGTAATTCTAGGGGATTTATTTTATTGATTGATTTGTACTATTTCACTGGATGAATACATCACATGTATTTATCTATTCTTAAGTTGATGGGCATTTAGATTATTTTCTTCTTGTTTTCCTCTAAGGGAAAGCATCAACGCAATGTGATTTCTTGGGCTAGGTGTAGGAGTTTCTCTAGGGTATACACACCTAGGGCTGGGATTGGTGGTCATGGAGAGTACCCGTGGTGTCCTGTTCTGGGATGTTGCCAAACTGCTCTTCAGGTAGATTTATTCTCCCCTTAGCTGTGTGTGATGTTACCCGTCGTTCTGCATCCTCACAGCATCTAGTACTGCCAATTTGCTGGGTAGGAAATGACATTTCATTACGGGTTTAATTTGTGTCTTCCTGATTACTAGGAAGATTGCTTATCTTTTCATGTTTTGTTCTTGTCGTTCATGTTTCTCATCCTGTGAATTTTCTCCTTCCATAATTTGCTCATTATTCCATTTCTTGAAAGCAGATTTGTGGAGCCCTAAAAATAGCTTTTTGACTTATAAATCCTCCTTTGATTTTTTTTTTTTTGTGCTGCTAATATGTTCTCCCATCTATGAATGAACATTGCCTTTTTCCCATCTGTGGATTAACATAGCAATTACCTCATTGTGTAATATTTTGTGTTTGTCTTTTTCTCTCACAAGGCTATGAATTCAAGTGAAAGCAGGCACAGATTTTTTTCATTTTCATTTTCTTATCTTTAGTGCATAGATGACACCTAGTGAGATTGCTTGAATTGACTTGAGAGTGCTGCTTAATTCAACGTAGATGCTGTTGTAAATTTGATGTTTTTATTTAAGGCTGTCAATTTAAAGGCATGTCTGTCAATCTTAGTCATTTGATATATACATATATATTCATATACACATACATGCCCATATATGCATACAGGCATACATATATACATATGACTTGAAAGAGTGACACTTTTGCAACCAAATCAGATTAGGCCCTTTTTATAACCTTTAAAATAGGGCTTCCCTCAATTTCCAGACAAAGAGTTTCTCTTAGAATGCTGCTAAGGTTGAGATAGGTTAATATATTCAGATGTGATGGAAATAACAGATGCATTTCTATTTCTAGTCCAGAGTTGTTGGGGAAGCGGGAAGAATGAGGGCATAATTGTACAATGCTTTGTCATCTTTGCAGCTCATCAATATCAGCAGCTGACAGAGGCAAGTGTTTGTTAAATTCTGTTGGCTGACCCTGACCTTGTCGTTACAACCATTGCTTTCTTGACATCTGCTAGTTTGACACGTGGCACCAGATTCTGTGAGCAGCCAGTACCTTGGACTTGAATGTACTGTGAGTTCTCTGGCAATACTAGTGAAATTCCTTGTTATTGTCACCATGTCATACTTTTGACATCAACCATAGCTGTGTCCTGTCTTGGTCACAGTTTCTTTGTTCATATCACAATAGGTGCGTTATAGTTGATATGACTGTTTATAATGTAGCAGGTGACAGATGTTAAAGTAGCTGTGGACTGATGAATGCTTAACTTAGAACTTATCCAGGAAAAGTTGATTTTACTATAACTTTATACAGCAAAAAAAAAAATTGAAGTAAATTGTGGGTTGGAATGAGCATCATGAGTTTAAAGAATTGCTTTTTCTCTAAGATGTAACTGAACTTTGAAATGTATTGAGAAAAAAAAAAGAAGTGTATTGAGATACATTTGAAATGTGTTGGGATGTATTGAAATACATTTCAAAATGCAATTCTAACTCCTTAACATACTCCTAGCTATGCACGGGGATAGCAAAATACAGAAGCCACAGTTCTCACTCCCCTCCCCACCCCTGTCCTTCCTTGAACTTCCCTCCAATTTCTTTTTTTTAAATATTATTTCTTAATAGTTATTTTCCCAATACATTTTTTTCTACTGTACAGCATGGTGACCCAGTTACACATACATGTACACATTCTATTTTTGCACATTATCATGCTCCATCATAAGTAACTAGACATAGTTCCCAGTGCTACACAGCAGGATCTCATTGCTAATCCATTCCAAAAGTAATAGTTTGTATCTATTAACCCCAAGCTCCCCAACCACCCCACTCCCTCCTATTTCTTTTTCTCTTTCTTCTTCTCTCTCCCCATCCCTCCTTCTTTCTCTCAGAACTTGACATCCAAACAGTCCTGCGACTGTTTGGCACTTAGCATTGTGACACTCAGCACTCTACTTACGAAGTTTCATAACTTTGTTTTTCCAATAGTGTCCTTCGAAGCTGAGATTTATCCACAGTAGCAGCTGGAGATAACCTTGGTGTTTATGGTGCTGTTCATAATTACATCTGCTGTTGGATATTTGGGCTTTTGATGATGGAATAATAAACGAGTACGGAACGTTCCTGCAACTCTTATTGGCAAGGGATTGCTCATGCATCTAGGGTCACATTACCTAGATGCAAGTGAAATAAGACAGGAAGGAGAGGATTTATCTAATCCACCACGAATGCACTCCAGAGTGATTTGTTTGCTTTTTTATACCTTCTAGCAGGTGGATAGATGTATGTGTGCAATAGCTTGGAACCTTTTTTATTTCCGTTAATAAGGAGAGAAAAGTGCTCTTTGCCTTGCCAATTCAGGCATTTTTTTTTTCCTTCTGGAATTCCTCAAATTGGGATGATTAGTGCATTTTTTTATTGCCTTTTAAGCCTGCTCCCCCTGCCAGAGTGGCATAGCTGTACGTGTTCCCAATATATCCTGGCTATTGTAAAGGCCTTTTGATCTCAGTCAAGGGAGCAGTTGAAGAGTAAGTTTTATTCCAGAAATTTAGCCATTGCGAATGTCTGTAAAATTTTGTCTTCATTTCATTTATTTTCTGTCTAAAAGTTCTATATGTTAAGACTTGAAGGTTCTTTGAGATGATGTCAGACGTTGCTCTAGAAATGTGTTGAGACTCTGGGACAAGCACTTCTTGGAAGATCCAATAGCATGGATAGATCTGATTTCAGATTCACTGTACTTCCCTGTAGTTGACTTTTCACCAGGAATTAAGCCCATGGGAGACTTCTCACCTTGAGTAAAACCCGGGCTCCAAATGGGAGCTCCTTAAGTGGATAACTGAGGGGCATAGCCAGGTTAACAGAGAGAATGTCTCCGCCCTACTCCTTTCTCTTGAGTCCAATTTCTTCGTTTCCACCTGGCCACGGTCTCAAGTGGCATGTCTGAAAGGCATCTCTCTGAGAAGTACTGTGGGATAATAGTGCTACAGAGTCAGGAAGACTTGGATTTGAATTCTAGGTATGTCATTTGCTTGGTGTCTGGCCTTGTGTGAGGTTATTTAACTGCCTCCACACATGCATAACCTCTCCCATTATTAGGATCTCCCACCAGAGTGGTACATTCATTGTAATAGATAAACCTATATAGACAAATCATTATCACCCAAAGTCCATAGTTTACCTAAGGGCTCACTCCTGGTATTGTACATTCTAGGGGTATGGACAAACATATAATGACGTGTATCCATCATTACTGTATTATACAGAAAATTTTCACTGCCCTAAAAATCCTCTCTACTCCGTCTCTTCATCCCCCACCTCACACCTCTGGCAACCACTGATCTGTTTACTGATCCCATAAATTTGCTTTTTCCAGAATGTCATATAAATGGAATCATGCATTTTGGAGCTTTTTCTGATTGGTGTCTTTCACTTTGGAATTTGCCTTTAAGACTCCTCCATGTCTTTTCATGGCTTGATAGCTCATTTCTTTTTCGTGCTAGATGTTCCATGCTTAGTTTACCTACTGAAGGACATTTTGATTGCTGCCAAGTCTTGGCAATTATGAATAACGCTGCTATAAGCATCAATGTACACATTTTTATATGGGCATAAATTTTCAGTTGTACTAAATAAGTGAAATACCACTGATCATAACTGCTGGATCAAATGCTTAGAGCACCTCTAGTCTTGTAAGAAGCTCTCAGAATGTCTTTCAAAGTGGCTATACCATTTTGCATTCCCAGCAGCAATGAATCAGAGTTCCTGTTGCTCCACATCCTTGCCAGCATTGGTCTGGTCAGTGTTCTGGATTTTGGCCATTCTAATATCTATGTAGTAATATCTCATGGTTATCTTAATTTTGTATTTCCCTGATCACATGTGATATGGACTATCTTTTCATATCCCTATTTTCCATCTATCTTCCTTGATGAGGGGTCAAGGTGTTTGGCCCATTTTTAAAATTGGCCTGTTTCCTTTTTGTCAAGTTTTAAGTGTCCTTTGCCAATTTTGAATAATAGTCCTTTATCATGTGTGTTTCTTGCAAATATTTTCAGCCTGCGACTTGTTTTCTCATTTTCTTGATACTGTCTTTGGCAGAACAGAAGTTTTTTATTTTAATTGTCAGGCTTATCAATGATTTATTTCATGGATCATGCTTTTTTGTTATATCTAAAAAGTCATCACCATACTTGAGGTCATATTTTCTCTAATGTTATTGTCTAGGAATTTCATAGTTTTGAATTTTGCCTTTAGGTCTATGATCCATTTTGAGTTCATTTTTGTGAAGGGTGTAAGGTCTGTGTCTGGATTGATTTTTCTGCACATAGATGTCCATTTGTGCCAGTACCAAAAGCCTACCTTTTTTCATATTAATTTTTTTAAAAAAATTATAGTTTATGTCCACCAAAAGCCTACCTTTGCTCCATTGTATTTCCTTTCCTCCTTTCTCAGACATCAGTTGGCTATATTTATGTGGGTCCATTTCTAGGCTCTCTATTCTGCTCCACTGGTCTATTTGTGTAGTCTTTCACTGATACCATACTGTATGGATGAGTGTAGCTTTATAGTTATTCTTTTTTTCATTTTTTTTATTACTCAAATGAATTTATCACATCTGTAGTTGTATAATGATCATAACAATCTGATTTCACAGTTATTCTTGAAGTCAGGTAGTATCAATCCTCCAACTTCGATTTTCTTCAGCATTGTGTTGACCATCTTTTGTCTGTGATCTCATCACATAATTGCATTAGCTAAAACTTCCAGTACAATTCTGAAAAGAGGCAATGAAACAGAACATCCATACCTTGTGCCTTATGCTTAGTAGGGAAACTTTGAGTTTTCACCATTAAATATGACACACTGTATGTTTTTTTGTGGACATTTATGAAGAAATTTTCCTCTATTTCTGGTTTACTGAGAGTGGTTTTTTTTTTTTTGTCATGAACAGGTGTTGGATTTTGTCAGCTGCTTTTCTTTTCTTGCATCTGTTGATATGATTGTGTGGTTTTCCTTTTCTAGCCTATTGATATCATGAATTGCATGAATTAATTTTTGGATGTTGTACTTGTCTTGCATATCTAAGATAAATCCCGCTTGGTCTTCCTGTAAAATTCTTTTCATACATTATTAGATTCAATTTGCTCATATTTCATTGAGGATTTTTATATTCATGAAAGATATTGATCTGTAGTTGTCTTTTCTTGTAATGTCTTTGGTTTTGGTACTAAGATAATGCTTGCCTCATAGGATGAATTAAGAAGTATTCCCTGTGCTTCTATCTTCTGAAAGAAATTATAGAATTGGTATAATTTTTTCCTTAAATGCTTGGTAGAATTCATCAGTGAACTCAACTGGACCTGGTGCTTTTCTATTTTGGAAGGTTATTAATTATTGATTCAATTTTTAACTTCTATTTCTTAGATATAGGCCTTTACAGATTCTCTACTTGTATATATTTTGGCAAATTATGTCTTTCTAGAAATTAATGAAATGAAATCCATTTCATATAGATTATCAGATTTGTGTTCATACAGTTATTCATAGTATTCCCTTATTATTCTTTTAATGTCCATAATATCTGTAGTAATGTCACCTTATAAACATCTCCCTGATCAAGAAATAGAACCTCACCAGCATCCCAAAAGCCCTTTATTCTTCCTTCCTTTGAAGAGGTCATTGTATAAAAATAACTGCCTACTCGTGTTTGTTCTCCTGTAAGTATCATACTCATTTTCTTATTCAGGTCCAAAACTTTGGGATGACTTTTGATTCCTCTCTGTCTCTCATATTCCACACCCAGTCCATTAGCCTCATCATGGATCTACTTGGGAAATATATTGAGCCTCCCCAATTCTCACTTTCTCCTCAGCTATTGCCCTGGTCCCAACTTGTGCTTTTTTATCTGGTTTAGTGTGAAATTAGTGCCTCCATCTGCCCTCCTTGCTTCTCCCTTGTCCCTCTATAGTTTGTGTGTGTGTGTGTGTGTGTGTGTGTATGTGTGTTTAAGGCCTCAGTCATGGCAAAAGAAAGCTCCCAGGCTAGGAGTCGAATAGGAGCTGCAGCTGTTGGCCCACACCACAGCTCACTACAATGCTGGATCCTTAACCCACTCAGCGAGGCCAGGGATTGAACCTGAATCCTCATGGATACTAGTCAGGTTCCTTACCACTGAGCCACAACAGGATCTCCCTACCTTTTGATATTTTAAATATATCAAAGCTACAGAAAAATTCCAAGAAAAGTACCATGAACGCCAAATACCCTTTGCCTAGATTCATCAGTTATTTAACATTTTGCCACATTTGCTTCAAATCTCCGTCTTCTTGTTCATTTTTGTTGAACCAATTGAGTGTAAGAGGTGAACATCACATTATTTCATCCCTAAATACCTAGCACAGATCTTCTAAGACAATTTTCTTATATAATCCATTGCAGTTACCAAATTTAGGAAATTTCACATAGATATAATTTTTTGAATATGTATTTTGTATTAACTTCCACAGCTAGTACCCTTGCCCCAAACTCTTTACTTGTCCAGATTAATGCAAAATTAGTACACTGTCCTTTATAACAGTGTTCTTTATAACATTGTTTCTTTCTTTTCAATCCAGAAAGCAACCCAGAATCCTGTGTTATATTTAGATGTTATGTCTTTCTGGGCTCTGGATTTTTCTTAGCTTTTCTTTATTTTTGCTAACTTCCACATTTTGAAGAGTGCAGAGTATTTATTTTGCACCTTTTGATTTGGGTGTTTTTTGCTCGTTTCCTCATGTTTAGATACAGGTTATTGTTTTTGCCCTAAATGAAATATAAGTGATGCTTTCTCCCTATTATATCACATCAGAATTTCAGTTTGTTCATTTATTGTGGGTGTTAACGTTGATCACTTGGTTAAAGTGGTGACTGCCATATTTATCATATTCATCCTTGTTCCCTTTGTGGTTAATAAGTGATCTATAAAGAGATACTTGGAGACTATATACCCTGTTCTCAAACTTACCTTGAGCCTTCATTAGGATTTTGTTCCTAATCATTTATTATGGCAAAGGTTCCAAAATTGTGATTTTTTTCTAACTCTAATATGGCCTCTACTTTTGTTTTTTGTCTTTTTTGTCTTTCCAGGGCCATACCCGCCACATGTGGAGGTTCCAGGCCGAGGGGTCCAATCAGAGCTGTAGCAGCCAGCCTACACCACAGCCACAGCAATGCCGGATCCTTAACCCACTGAGCGAGGCCAGGGATTGAACCTGAGTCTTGTACTTCACTTGACTCAGCTTTGGAATCAGTCCTTTCTCCAACTCCTGTCCATTTTAGGGGGCATGGCAAATAGGAATCAAGATTTGGGTGCGCAATGTACGTATTGCTTCTGTGGTATCATTACTTCCAGGTCCTTTCAGCAGAGGAAACTGAGGAAAACAAATGTTTTTACTTTCATTTCTAATATCCAACAGGTCAGGGTTCTTCCCTATCTTTCTCTTTCATATTTGTATCTCTTTTCTCCCAAAGTAAAGGATATACAACTGTACACAACAATAGGTATTAATCTTACAAATATAATATTGAGAAATATAAGCCAGACTCATAAAGTTCGTCTTGTATGTGTCCATTAATAACCTGTTCAACAAAGCAGGTGACACCCATCTATGCTGTGAAAAGTCAGGAGAGCAATTACTCTTGGTGGGTGGTGGGGGTGGAGGGGAGGTTGTACTGACCGGAAGCTGAG
This sequence comes from Sus scrofa, assembly GCF_054392235.1. Taxonomy (NCBI): domain Eukaryota; kingdom Metazoa; phylum Chordata; class Mammalia; order Artiodactyla; family Suidae; genus Sus; species Sus scrofa. The sequence goes on along the minus strand of NC_139389.1, from coordinate 35,279,986 downwards.
GGCTTCTGGGGTGCTGGTGAGGTTCTGTTTCTTGATCCAGGAGATGATGGTAAAGGTATGTTGTTTTGTAACTTCTCTGAGTTAGAGAAGATGATGTTTCATGTATTGGGGGGGGTATATAGATATTTTAAATCCCTAAATTTCCTTGAATGCGTTTCTTTCCTTTTCCTTTGTGTGATTATGCTGCCAATTCTACCTCTGTCTAGGTTAATTGGTATTGCTTTATATTCACTTTTAGGATCCTCCCATAATTGTTGATTTAATTTTACCTTTTTGAATGCAAAAGACTAGCATGATTTCAAGTCAAAACTCTACAAAAAAGTATCCTTGGGCACACTCCCTGCAGTATCCCTCCTGCTTTTCCCATCCCTTCCCACCACGAGTCATCAATTTATTCCTTTCTGTCTTATCATTTCCTGTTAGCTGTTCCTAACACAGCCAGAATGATCCTTCCAAAGGATAATGAGATCATGGCACTACTTTGCTCCAACTATTCTAAGACTTTCCAGTCTCGCTCAGAGTAAAAACCCCAAGTCCTTACAGGGGCTGACAAGCCTTTGCATCTGATCCCCATTCTCAAAACTCCTCTTACCCCACCTCCAGGGGCTCTTCCCCGGGACCTCAGTGACACTAGCTTCTGTTCCTAAAACATGTTACATCTTCTCCTATCCTTAGGTCTTGGCTCTTGACCCAAAATGTATTCCCCGCTTCCTGAAATATTTTCCCCAGATAGCTGCGCGGTTCATTTCCTTACTTCCTTCAAGTCTGTTCTTAAAAGTCACCCTCAAGGAACAGGAGTTCATGTTCCTTAAATCTATTGTATTTCCTCTCCTACTCTCTGGCATGCCTTATCCAGCTCCCGAGGGTGTCTTTTTCTCCACACTATTGCATTCTAACACATACCTTGTCCCCTTAATTGTCTGTCTCTGAATAGAGGTTCCAAGAGGTTGGGGGTTTTGGTGTGTTTACTTCACTGCTGTGTCTCCAGGACCTAGATCATACTTACCTAGTGTTTAGATCAATATTTATTGAACAAACCATGAATGAACACAGCTGAGGAGAGAGCGGTAAAGAATGGTCTTGGGAATTCCCTACCAATATGGCATCCAAGCCACACTGGCAAACAGTAGCAGCAGCTCTTCTGTAGCTGTGCAGGTGGAGAGTGGGGAGGTGTTTCAAAATCTGCTCCAGGTACATAAACTGCTGAGGAGATGGAACTTTCAGATTTATCACAATAAGCTTTGGGCTTTGGATGGTTTATCTATATAGTAAGAACGAACTGAATGACTCAATTGACATGGGTATTTTGTGGAAGGAAAGTGTTTCAAGGAAAGGAAGGGGAAAAAAAGAAATGGATAAAAAGGAAATCAGGGAGAAAATTTCAGGGCAAAGGAAAATGAATGCACTCAAAAGAACCAAGGAATTTTAGGGACGTAAGAACACCTTGGAAGTCTCTTGGTGGCTTCCTCCAGGCGCTCCTGTCTTGGCACCATGGACACCTGCTCTCAGAAGTGTATGGAAGTGAGAAAGAAAATGCAAGCTCTCAGCCCATGTGGGTACAGTTGTTGCGAGAACAGTACTTTGTTTAAGTCAAAGACAGCATATTTGGCCTGGGTGATGCTGCCATTTGCTGAACTGATTAACAGAATTTAAAAAGCACGAAATCTTCAGAGGCCTGTGAAGGAAATTCCTTCTTTGGACTCCTCTGCCTCACCCTTGAGATCCTCACCTTTTGCCAGAAGGCCCGTCTGCCAGATTTTCTGAGAATCTTGACGCTCCACTTGGGGAAGGTGTCCAAAGGGAAAACACCTGTCCGGGCGGCGGTGGGGAGCGGGGAGCTGGGTTTACTCTGAGTCTGTCTCAACTGCTTGAGCTGACTCGCTGGCTTTGGGACTCTTCAGAAAGGACCCTGGGGTCAGTTTTGCATTAGCTCTTGTTCCAAGGAGGAAATGTGCATATATTTATGCTAATGTACTTGCCAAATGTCAGACCTTTAGTTGAAACCAAGTGGTTTTAGACTTAAGGTGAAAGAGCTTGTCCTTTCTGAAGAAAATCCCAGGAAAAGAGAAACTTCTGGGAGGTCTCTGAGGCAGCAGACTTCCTAACTATGTTAAAGGTCCGATGCTGGAGTTTTAGGGAGGAAAGAGGTGAGAATATAACTTAAGTGGGAGATCTGAGGGATCAGGGGTAGAATGGACAAAGGATAGATTTATTTCACCCTTCTTGGCTTCCCTGGGGTTCAGTGGCAGAGGAGACCATCTCAAAGCCAGAGCTGAAAGAGGCCAAAGAGCCCATTAAAGACTGGGTCACTCCTCAACATGAAAACAAATGCCATCCCTACCATCTCTCTAGCCCATTCTTTAAACAACAAGGGCATCAAAGCATGTCCCCTGAAGCACATTGGTCTCTTGGGATGAGGGCAAACTTGGCTTCTCAGCTTTAGTGGGTACTGTTTACCCATCTCTATGAAATTCAAAAACCACTGTCCTAAAAATCAGCTGTTGTGCTGGAGTCGCTTGGGTTATACTCAATGCATTGGTCTCAGAATGTAGCCCATCTCAGTGGCTGTGCCCAGCAACCTGTTGGGGCAGGGAGAGAAACTATTCATCTGTGTTAATTTTTGTTTTCCCAATTTTAGTTTCCATTGAGGTACATGTTTTACGTTGTAGGTTTGTACAGGGGTCCATGCACAAGATAATGAATAAAGAAAGAAGGTAACATGCATATAGTCTAAGCATGGGTGCAGATTATTTTCTCGATGGGTGCACACTCCAGGAATCTTGGAGACCACTGTATGCACTTTGATGCCCCCACCTCAACCTAAACAGTCCTGATGTGCTAACACCTGAGACTGAGACTTTAGTGTTTCATAGACATCTAAGTGTGTCCTGTATACACAGTGCAGCAGATAACACTGACCCTCTGGAAGGAATTTTTCTTTGGGTTTTGGTTTTTTCGTTTTTTTTTTTTTTTTTCTCCCCAACCCCCCCAAAATTAAAACTTGTTTTTTGGACGTCGATAGCAAAGAATCGGAACTCTTTCTAGTGAAACATCAAAATAGCAAGAACCCATTTAGACAAAATTCTGGTGGATTTTTAAGAAAAAATTTTCCGTTGCAAAAGTACAACATAAGCATCTTTCTTTTCAAAAACATCTGATTGTCTCTAAGAGTTTTAGTTAAATTAGTAATACATTGACTCAGGATTTAAAAGACATGTATGAATTTTTAGAGGTTCTCTACCCTTGTAGCCATACTGTTACATCACTTTAATTATTTAAAAAAATAGTCTTTTCGCAATGATAACATTGCAACAAGGCTAAAATACCTATTTTCAGGATATAAATACCCTTGGGAATTATCTTAGCGGAGCGTGAATTGTGGGCTGCTTGGCATTTTATATTCCCTGATTAAGCTTGTATCCCAAGGCCCCAAGATCATTTTACTTCCAGGATTCAGAACCGTGCTTCTTGTAATAGAGTGCAGAGGTGATTGCAAACACATTATGGTTCTGAACAATGACAGGGGAGTGGAAAGGCCTAGATTTCAGGACAGTTGTATTTCTGACAATGTGTGGCTCATGCAGCAGAGCTCAAAGTCTGAGACCATGACTCTCACAGAATGGTCAGACCTGACCATCTGAGTTCTTTCAGGAACCAGAATCAAAATCCCCTGGAATCCACCATCTCAAAAAAAAAAAAAAAAAAAAGCCTGTGTCCCACTACACCAAATAGACTTGAAGAATTTGCTAAATCCTAAATTAAACCCACATAAAATATTGAGTTTATTTTAAACTACAACCTGTATTGAACAAACACATATTTAAAGTATGTAGTTTGAACTGCTGCTAAATTGAATATTTCAAAACCTGCGGGATGGGATGAAACTAGGCCATCAATATACCCTGTGAATATAATTGGACCCTGGATTGAACCTCCTCATGGCAGGAGGCCCATGTGGTGCCCACACTCCTGCAACCACTTTCTCATTACTCCTTAGAGATAGTACTTTTCTGCCTTTTAAATGACCTTGTCTCTAATTCGGAAGTATTGTTCTTAGCGAGATGAAGGTGAATGATCCAGACCTCACCTCCCCATCGAGAGAGGAATTCTGCTTCTCCAGGGATTCACATTTTCTTTGCAGCTCTTCATCAGTGATAATACCCCTACCATGTCTCCTCTGGTGGAAAAGGCTCAGATGGCCACACAAAGCACAGCAGCTATTTTATAAGGATGTGTTGAGATACAGAAATGATGTGCAAGAATTATGTTGGAGAGACATCTTCTCTGTTAGAATCAACTAGACATACACATTATCCCTCCCAGGAAGATACTCCCACTTGGTCCTTGTTGGCATGTTGAACTGCCTTACTCAAAGTTTTTCACTTTGGTTGGTTTTAATTTTCATCTTCTCTACAGAGCAACTTCCTTTGACCGTTGGAATAGTCATCCTTCTGACTCCAAGGCAGTTATTTTAACCCTGCCACTCTGAGTCACTGATTTGGTGTAAGTACCAGCCTTCACAATGGAAGGAGCATCATTTGTGTGCAGGGCATTCCATCTATGTTAAGGTGTGTGTGGTGAGTGTGTGTGTGTGAGTGAGAGAGAGAGAGAGAGAGAAAGAGAGAGAGAGAGAGAGAGAGAGATAGAGACAGAGGGAAAGAGAGGGAGACAAAGAGGGAGACAGAGAGAAGGAGAGAAAAAAGGAGAGGGAGAGAGAAGACCCCCCCCCACCCCCAAACAGGACTAAAGATTTTGGCATGCATGACTTTATAATTCTCTAGCAATCCTGAATTGCCAAGTCATGGAGTCATGAAGGGATCTGCAGTTTTGCTAAGCGTGAATTTGAATCCCATCTATTTGGGGTTAGGTTTGAGGAGCAAGTCACTAAGCTCATCATTAAGACTAAAATACAGCCTGTTGCAATTTCTCTCTCTCTCTCTCTTTTTTTTCTTTCTTTTTTTTTTTTTGTTGTTGTTTTTGTTGGGGAAATACTGTAGAACAGGGTTTGTCACCCATAGCTCTATAGACATTTTGGGCCAAACAGATCCTTGTAGTGGGGGCTGACCTATGCATTGTGGGATGTAGAGAAGCATTATACAAGCATTCCTAGCCTCTCCATTCCTCGCTCACTTCTCCCTATTTTTCTGACAACCAAAAGTGTCTGCAGACACATCCCCTGGGGAGTAAACTAGCTCAGGTTGAGACATGCCGCTGAATTGATGAATGTTAAGCTGAGCTGTTGGAGTTTTATTAAGACTTTTGTTTGGAGTTCCCTGGTGGCCTAGGGGTTAAGGATTCGACATTGTCACTGCTGTGGCTCAGGTTTGATCTCTGGCCCAGGAACTGTTGTATACCATAGGAGTGACCAGAAAAAAATTAAAAACCTTTTTAAAATTGATTAAATTTGGAAAAATGAAATACTATGAAGTCTATATTTCTGTTAAGGAAGACATCTGATCGAGAAGAAGCCTCTAAAGTCTTATTCAGTGAAGTTTGAACCAATATCATATTTTTCCAACTGAATATCAATGTCTCCAATACAGGCATTCTTTTTTGATGTTGTTTGAGAAAAATCTTTTATCAATTGAAGAGAAGATGAAATGGAGAGTGGGAAAGATTTTATTCATAGACTCTGTTCAGGAGACTCTGTGGTCAATATGATAGGAGTAAGGATATCTTTTCTAGATCTTTTGAAAGAAAAATCAATGCATCCCAGATAAATGCTGATTTTTATTACACCGGTGAAATCCCCTGATTGTAGAAGGATAAGGAAGACTTGACCCTTTTTGTCTGGGAACAGCCCTATGCACTCAGCCACTGCTCTGAGGATCAACTCTGGTGATCCTTCTAAACCTCAAGCCTTCGGCTACAGATTTCTTTTCATTAAAATTACCTGTGGTTGGAAAACTTGTAAACCTTCAAAAATTTTTATTTACACTCTCAGTTTTTTGAATTAACGAGTTTTATGATTTCTACTTTTAATTCTTCAGTTTTTGGAGTCTTTCTCTATTCTGCAAAATTGGCACTAAACTGAGCGTGCATTTCTGAATACTAATCCAGGAAGATCGTTTTCAGACGGGAAATTGCAGCTAAGTGAAGCACTGATAATTTGTCAACCTGGATACTTTTTATAACATGACTTGACTAGGATCTGGAATGAAATACCCGAGAGAGAGGATTAAAAATAGAATGGGTTTCAATTTCAGAAAGTGAATTCTTGAAGTGTCTTTCTTGTCCTTTTCATTCAATTTATCACATACCCTGGCACCACCATTTCTGCAAATGAGGCAGGGTTTCCTCTAGGGCTTCCAGATTGAAATGGAACCAGAAGGGCTGATTTCTTTTGGCTGGATTTTTCCACAGACAGGTGAGTTGCCATTTCAATGCAAATCATAATGTATTGGCCCAGCATGTGCATTTACTGTACCTTCAAAGGGAAAATAAGAACTGGAAAGCTTTGCCTTTTTTTGTATATATCTGGTAGGTGTTTGATTCATTTCCAAGTGGTATCTAGGGAGTGTTTAATTTGGTTTTGTTTTTTTGGCCACACCCATGACATGCAGAACTTCTGGGGCTAGGGATCAAACCCATGCCACAGCAGTGACAGCATGGGATCCTTAACTAGCTGCACCACCCAGGACCTCTAGGTCTTATTTTACTTATATGCAGGCAAGTAGTATCGTAAAAATCAGGCTGGTTTTTCAGAACTTATTTCTTTATTGATCATATTTTCCCAAAGTACATTTAAATATAGGTATAATTACATTATATCTATGATGTAGCAAAAGTGTCATTACTATTATTACTGTATTAATAGTGTTATGCTAATGATCTAAACAGCATTATAATGGAATTCATAAGGAACAGAATTTATGAATTTATAATGGTAATAGAGTGGTTATAAAGAATTTCTCAGCAAGTGCAAGACTTTGAGTGTTGAGAAGATTTGTAAGAATTATAATTCTATTGACTTTCTATCACTTTGGTGTGTTGTTTTATTGCAGTGAGAACAGCTTAGAGAGTTATTGAACTTTAAGCTGCACTGGGAATGCCCATTGTGGCTCAGTGGTAACGAACATGCCTAATATCCATGAGGATGTGTGTTTGATCCTGGCCTTAAGTGTCTGGCATTGCCATGAGGTGTGGTGTAGGCCGGCAGCTGCAGCTCCAGTTCAACCCCTAGCCCAGCAACTTCTATATGCCACATGTGCGGCCCTAAAAAAATTAAAATTTTTTTTAAATTTGAAAGTATTTTATTTATTTATTTTTTTTAAAATATATTTTATTTTCCCACTGTACAGCAAGGGGATCAAGTTATCCTTACATTTATACATTTTTTCCCCCCACCCTTTGTTCTGTTGCAATGTGAGTATCTAGACAAAGTTCTCAATGCTACTCAGCAGGATCTCCTTGTAAATCTATTCTAAGTTGTGTCTGATAACCCCAAGCTCCCGATCCCTCCCATTCCCTCCCTCTTCCATCAGGCAGCCACAAGTCTATTTTCCAAGTCCATGATAAAAAAATTAAATTAATAAAAATTTAAAAAAAGAAAGCTGCACGAAGCTCTCATATCATTTGTTCCAGTGGCTTTCAAATTTTTGGACCATGAATTTTGTGTGTGTGTGTGTGTGTGTGTGTGTGTGTGTATAAACCTGAAGCAGAGTCTCCCAAGTAGTGCTTATTGGGAGGTTTTCTATGACACTTGATTTTTTTCCATTCTGTTCTTTTTGAATTCATTTAAAGATGCTTAACATGATTCACTCATAGTTGTAATTTGTGGTTTGAAAAACGCTGATCTAATGGAACATTTTTTCCCTAAAATCTAGTTGTTTGTTACTACCTGGTACCCATTTTTTCTAAAACTATGTCTGTCTCATTAAAGGCAGGGTTCAGGGAATGAACAAAGTTTTCTTAAGTTAAACTGTAGAAATATTTTTCAACTTTGTGATGCTTTCTTCAAGGCTTGGCTGTGTTGTCCCTATAGATTCGTTCCTGAAACTCATAGATATTCAAGTTTATGCTAGAGATGTTTTCTTCTTCTCAATCTGCCGACCTAGAAAGGCATCTAGGTTTTCTTTTGCAGATGAATAAGCTGTAATCTTCTAAAAAACAAAACAAGCAAATACTGATCTAGTCCAGCAGCTGTTTTATAGGTGAGGAATCTGGCGGGGTGGGCGGGGGGAAGTGCTTGCTGAAGGTCCAAGCTCATTAGCAGCTGAAGCTCTTTTAAAACTATGCACTGAAGTTCAGATTCAAGTCCTTTAGCATTTGCAGCTTGCAAAGTGGTTTCTGGCTAATCTAGAAAGTACTTTCAAAATGCTCTGCTGGAAATCAGGAGGCGAGCCTTACCTGAGGCCACTGTATGTATACACACACGCACTTGCCTGTCTGTGTGACTGGCCCTGTGACATCCAGGTCCAAGAAACCTGACTTGTGTTGCTGGCTTTTAGCTACCTTCATACCTTTGGTGCGGATGTGGGAGAATTGCGAAATTCCCAAGCTTGGCTCTTTACAGCTCTGAGCCCTGGAGAACTTCAGCTGGACAACACAGGGGAGGGAGGGAGGGAGGAAGGGAGCAGGCCAAGTGTCCGCTCTGCCCCAGGCCACCGTCACCGTGCATGACCTTGGGAAACCCCTTCACTTTCCTGTAGCTTACTTTTTCTCATCTGCAACATGGGGATAATAATATCATCCCACCCTTCTTCTCAGGCTTTTTGTGAAAATCAAACTGAGAGAAAAGAATGAAAAGCTCTTTGAAAGGCCATCGTGACACATACAGACGGACTGAATATCAAAACAAATTCTCCTGCTTGTCAAAAATCAGATATTTTTGCCTTTATTTTTTAAAAATAGAAAGGCATGGAAGTAATTATTTAGGATGGTACCTATATTTCATCTGAAGGAAAAAAATTTAGTAAAATCAGAGATTGGATTTTCTGGTTGTATTTTTTCATGCATGTTAAAATAAATGGGGCTACTAAGATGTTTATATGTGCATCTCCTAAAATCATCTTGAGTAGCAGCCAGGGATACAGGTATCACCTTGATGTGGTGGAGAGTGGACAGTGGCTTTGGCGATGGCTGCACCGAGGGTCTCATCCTGCCCTCCCTCCATCTGCTCCCATGTGACCTTGGGCAGATTAACCTCTGATAGACTGGACTCCTCATTGGAGGAATGAAGATGCTCCTGCCAAGCCTGCAATCTCATGAGGATACTTAGGAGATGATGCTGGTTTACCAACCAGCACCTGTGGGCACCCCCCATCTCACAATCTGCTTTTGCAGATGAGATTGAATGGAACGCCTGTGATAGGTACGTTTTCTGTGACTGCTTTTACCTTACGATGGCAGAGCTGAGTTGTTGTGCCAGAGATGATAGGGTCCAAAAAGCCTAAAATATTTACTCTCTAGCCCTTTTCAGAAAAGGTTTGCCCATTCTTGAGAATTAATCAGTTGTAAGTGTCAAACATTATTGGCACATGGTCAATTCCAAAGAAGAGCAGCTATTCTCCTTACAGACTGGTGATGGGAGTTTGGATGAATTATGTTAGTATTGGTGGTGATGACAATGACAGAGAGGATGAAGTGTTAGGAGTGGTGATATTGAAAGTGATCATGATGAGAAATCTTTTCTTTGGCTTCTAGCTTCAGAGTCTTTTAGTCCGTTATAGAAACCACACTTTCAATTGCCTGATACCTAACGCTGGACTTTTTTTTCCTTTTCCCTGGTACCAAAATTCATTTGCAGGAAAGGATCTGAAACTTCTACAGGGTGAAAGAACGAAGCTCTAAATTTTAAGCTGAATCAGCAGGTGTGGGGAGGTATTTTGAGAAGAAATCCAGGCCCGTCCCTTGTCCATGTCGGCAAAAAGTGGCCATTAATCTCGTCATACTTATTTTGTCATTCCAGGCAACTCCTTTGAAAATATGTGTAAGGTGTTTAGGATTTTTGTTGTTCCCTTAGATCATGCTGTAAGCATGTACCAGAGGCCTTTTCCTGTGTTGGGCTTTGTGATGCTTCCTGGTCATTTTTCTGAATCCCATGGGTTTCCTGGGGAAAACGTGTTTGCTTTTCTGGACCTTTTTTTGTTTCGTTTTTTTAGAGCCACATCTGCAGCATATGGACGTTTTCAGGCCAGGAGTTGAGTCGGAGCTGCAGCTGCCAGCCTACACCACAGCCACAGCCGTGTCAGATCCGCGCTGCATCTGTGTCCTGCACCACAGCTCAGGGCAACGCCAGATCCTTAACCTGCTGAACAAGACCAAGGTCCTCATGGATACTAGTTGGGTTCTTTACCACTGAGCCACAACTGGAACTCCACAGACCTTTTTTTCCTTTCCCCAAAGCTAAGGAAAAGGGGAAAATTTGTTTTTATTCTTAGTTTCTAGGGTACAGTAGGAAGGTTCCCTATAAATTGGATAAGTTTGCTAGTCTGTGGCCTGAGAAACGTAACCCCTTCTTACCACCAAGTATGTCTCAGTGTAAATTAGACTCAGTCCGAAACTTAGCATCTGTTTCTTCTCCTCCTTATAAATTCACAAATAGGATCTGTGTCTCCCTTTCAAGCAGTTTCCCTGGCAACCAAACCACCCATTTTTGATGAGAGCACTTTGTCACTTTTGAAGTTTGACTTTCTGACAAGACCTTCTGGCTCAGGAAGATGAAGAAAACAACATCCAAACACAAACATTTCAAAGACGTTCAAGTGGTGAATTACAAATGGGAACTCCATTTCGATGACTTTGCTGTGGATGGTGTATCAGACCACCACCCTCCCCAGCCAACGGGTGTTGATAGTGATCTCTTGCGGGAGCTATCTTTGTAGCAGAGAACAGATGGGAGTGATGTTTAAAGTGGGTAAATTACCATAAAGTTATATTCTGGGAAGCAGCGGATAGAAGAGATGTAGCAAGCTTTGCAGCAGGCATCTGCATGTCAAGTGAGCTCACCTAGGGATTGTTCAATTTTGCTCATCTCTAGGCCAAAATAGAAGGATGGGTCACAACCCTGATACATCATTGGAACACAGCCTTCTGCTCCCACTGCTCATAAGTGGTCAGGATGAAGGGAGAGGATGGTGGCCTTAGCTGATCCTCAGACCGACTTTTCACTTACTGCTATTATGATTATTATTTAGTCTTGATGGTTTCCCTGCCTGCTGCCCTATCAACCCGTGATCAGAGGCAGAACCTCATTCAATTGTGGGTTTCCTCCTCCTCCTCCACCATCCTATGCCAGCCTCCACTGTGCCTGGAGTGCAGTAGGGGGTGGGTGGAACGGTGGGGTAGGACGGAAGAGCAGAATATACCCGAAAGGTGCCTGCTTTCTTATGTCTACTCACCCTTCACAAAGGGGAGAGAGCCCTAGAGAAACTGATGAGACTCTGCAGAGACCCAGAAGCAGTGAAGGAGGATTGGAGGGTGGCAGAGAGGAGCAGAAACAACAGCAGGGGAAGCTTCGTCAAAGTGATCTCCTAATGAGTTTTCTTTCACGATCTCCAGATGAATGGTGAGTTTTCTTCCTCAGAAGACTCCCCCCCACAGCAGTGCTTCTTATAGGAGGCAAGTCAGAAGGGCAGCCCCATCCCACGTGCTTTGACTTCAGATGGGGTGGGTGTGTCTGGAGGCCCTGGAAGCACCCAGCTGGGTGGGAGGCGTTATATGGAGTTAAGAGAAAAAGGCGTGTTCTGCAAAACAAGGGATTTAAAGCACTTGCACAGTCAATGCTGATTCTAGGAAGCAGAAGGGCAATATTTTAAAAAGATTTGGTCTTATAAAGGGCATTTTAAATACCTTTTCAAAGGGCGTGAGTGGATTCATCTCAGGAACTTTGTACAGATGATGTTTCTTAGGTGAGGCATAGAGTCAGTTTTAATAAAGCCTTCTGTAAATATTTATCAAATACCTATTGTTGGTTTAATATTAAAATTGGTGTTTGGGGAAAAGAAGCATAGAATTCAGACATGGGCGTGGCCATAAAGATATGGCACTCAGCTCCCTCTTTCGGGAGGGTCCGGCTGCTGAAGGAGTGAGGGGACTGTTGGGGACAGTCAGCCTCCACCTGTCACCTCACTCAGGGTCTGCTTCATCTGCAGAGAGATGCCTCGCCAAGGTCAAACCTTCACTGGGCAGCCCACATCGGGCGAAGGCTTGGCCACTTTGGCTGGATGTGGGATGCTCTCATAGTAACACTTACTCCTGAGTTCCCTACACCATCAGCCCCAGCTCTGTTGAGTCTGCATCACAGTTCAGCACCTCCCTCCATGCAGTCTTGCATCCCCCATCCCTTTCACTGGTATGGATCCCTCATAAATAACTGGCACCCTGAACTTTGTCTCAGAATCTGTTTCTGGAGAACCCAACCTGCAACCCCTGGTTATCAATGATCTTAAAAATAATCCAAAAGATAGGATTGTCCTATGGAGATAATGAATGACATGGAACAGAATGTAAATGCTACAGGATTCAGATGAGAGGGAGAGAGGTGAGCCCTGGTGGATCTGGATCATCTTGTTGAGCAAACCCAAGACACTTGAGGGTGAGAGGACAGGACAGGCAAAGGAGCCAAAGTGAGTAGGAGACTGTGAGGAAAGGTGCCCAGCTGTAAGGAGGGGTGCAGGTCAGGGAAGAGTCAGAAATTGAAGCGTTGTTAATTCACTGAAGGTCAGACCTGGCTGGAGACAAGAAAGAAATCTCATGATAAACTCTTCTAACATTATTAAAAAAAAATTTCAGAGGTTGTGGGTTCTGACCTTGATCGGGGGCTCCTCCTACCAATTCATGAATCAGTCTATTATGTTTAGAGTGAAGCTTTTATTACCAGGGTCTCTGCTAGAGATCCAGCCATCACATCCAAATTCCAGACAAGGATGAAGGATGAGACAGAGAAGGATATGCCACACCATTTTAAGAAGACTTACTTCTAATTACATCTCATTGGTCACTGCTTAGTCACTTGGCCACACCTATAAGTAAGGGAGGCTGCAAAATGCAACCTTTAAATGAAGCAGCAACATAGCTGAAAAAAATTCTTTCTATTACAATTGAAGAGTATACTAACATATTTTATTTCAGATGACAGATATAATATAATAAAAAGGCTAAAATCTAGTGTCTTAAAAATGGCAGTGTCAGTAAAACATTTTAGAAATTACGGAGAAGAAAGTTATTTTATATGTGTGAAATGGCAAAAGATTTTGGTCACTTTCGATTGGACCTTAATATTAATAATCATCCAACATATGCTGAGAGTTTTCTGTGGACCAGGAACTATGTCAAATGCTTTCATCGGTTGTACTGTTTAATGGAGGCTATGAGGTAGATTTTCTAAATGATCTATTACAAATGAGGAAACGGGGATTTCAAGAAGTTGAGAAATGGCTCAAAGTCATACAACGTGCAAATGACAAAGCCAGTCTTCAAACTCACGTTGGTTAAGCACCCAATCCCACCATTTGCACTATGATGCTCATATCAAATATCACAGAGGAGAAACTAGAGAAACCAGAAGAGAAGGCAGAGGTCAGGGTGCAAGTGGGGAGCCAGCCAGTGCTCAGGAGTGTTGAATCTATGAGAAAAGAGGACAACCACTGAGGAAGAGAGAAACAGGCAAAGGGAAGAGGAGACATTAAGTGCTGAGTCTTTGGGCTCTTTCTCCTGGAGGAGGAGAAGCAGAGGAGGGACCGAGGAAGAACCAGGCAGGTTCACAGAGACCTAGACAAAGACTTTCTTGACCATGGAAGGAGCCAGCAATGTCTGTAACACAAATGTTCAGAAATAAGTCAGTGATCTGAGCAGTAAGAGGTCATTCATTTTTCAGAAGTGTTGGAAATGGGATGAGAGAATGAGTGGAGGATGTTTGGAAATTATGGACCAACTGTTTCAAGCCTATATGGTCATCTTATTGTTAGCAATAACTGATGATAACACTGAGTATGTAGTGAATGCTTACTCTAAGTTGGCTATTGCTGCAAGGGTTTATGTGCACCCTATGAGGTAGCTACTCCTACTATTCCTATTTTACAGATGAGAAAAATGAGGCTGTGAGAGATTGGGTCATCTGTCTTCAGTTACACAGCTATTAAGTGCCAGAGCTGGGACTCAAGCCCAGCCATCTGGCTGCTGAGTTCATGCTTAGGAATCTAGAAAAGCCAAAGGTTTATTTAAAAAGCAGTGAATTGGCAGAAGTCCACAGATTTTTTTTTTTTTTCCTGAGATGAAACTCTTACATCCATTATCATAGGAATTGTTAAGCATACTTGGTGATTATTTATTCCTCTTTCTCTCCCTAAAAAAACTATTTTGAGGAGGGATTGGTTTTGTTTTATTTTTTCCTAGGTCAGTTTTTAAAGAAAACATAGTTAAAAATGAATCTAAGTGAAATTTGAAAATTTTGAGGGAACATACATTGCATTTTTACTGGTAAGCTGATTGAGAGACTGGATACATTATGGTCCTTAGTAAATGTCTCCAGAAAAAGAGAGGGCATTCTCTTTTCACAGCAAGACATTTTAATAACTATGCACTGGAACAATGACTTTTGTGTGTGTCTTAAATTCCTTTATGCCTACAGACTGTTCAACTGAATGTCATTAGAACCTCTAGAACTTATTTTTGCATAGTTTGAAGGCTCACTTATCGCCTACACAGTCACATGTTGATTTGAAAAAAAAAATACATGTATATATATATGTATGTAGCTGTATAAGAGACACATGGGCAGCCTATTGGGATCTAAGATTTACTGATGCCAGCCTCTCAGCACCCCTAACCCTTTCCAGGTAACCAGATTTGTTATGTGCTTTCAGAAGACTTGAGAAGTGATTCTGAAAATATTTCTACCAGAACACTGTAGTTAAAATTTCAAATAGAATAGAGCTGTGACATTCAAAACCAGAGACTCTTGAAAATTGTTTCTGTTTAGAATCTGCTGGTTGTTCGAATAGGCAGATTTGAAGGGAATAGATTTACCTTTCTGACAGATTTATCAATGAACAAAATCCTAAGTGGAAAGAGTTTCCCTGTACTCTTTTATATCGCTTTTATATCTGTTTTCTATTGAGGAATTTCCTAGATATAAAATATAAAGGCAAGAAAAAATAAACAATTTGATTAGAACAAAAAAAGCACTCAAAATGCTGATCTTTAAAGAAAAGTTCTTGGGAGTATTTATTCAGTAACAATATTTGGGGGGAGTTTTTAAATGATTATACAGCTGGCATGTATTGGTTTTAAATATATACTTAGTGTTAGATGGCTAGTTACTTTGGGCAATAGTGTTATAGCCTACAGCTACAATAGCAACTGAAGGTTTCAGATGAGCATCTCCTTGGGAATGTCTCGTGTATCATTTCATTTAATTATAACAAACCCCTATGAGTTAGATAGTCTAGTTTCTTGGTGGAAACAAAGGAGCCATTCTTCACTGCAAATTTTTGATAATGGCTTTAGTCTGTGGACAAATTTGATAAGTAGATAGAGTTTTTTTTAGATAAGATGGTTGCTAGTTCAGTTTCCCTTTCATGATGTGTGAAATACCTTAAAATGGTCTATTTTCTCAAATTCAAATTTTTCCTTCTGACATCTTGTGTACTTCTTTGTTGTACACTGAGAAAAGACAAGAAACATGTTTTCCTTGTATTATCCTCTGTGTTGCTTCTTAATATAAGAAACATGTTTTCCTTGTATTATTGTCTGTGTTGCTTCTTAATAGTCCACCTTTGAAACCTTAGCTATTTCTGACCTGGGAAACTTTCCTTCATCTAATGTGATTTAGACAGAGAAGTGCCAGTGGGAGTTTAAATTACAGTTGCTACTGACTTACCACTAATAAGGTGAAGGGGAGGGTGAAGAGCTTTGCTTTTTATCTTCTATTTCTGTACACTTGACCCCTAGCAACTTCATTTCTGACCTCTTCTCTAGCATCGGCAGACACTATTAATTAATTTATCTAACAAATGTACATTTGTATCTACTCAGTGTTAAGCTCCAGGGATGCAGTGGTGATCCAAAAAGGCATCATTAATCCCTGTCTTCATGGAAGACTCCTGGGCAGTGCTGGTCCCAGGACGCTTCCCATCCTGGCTGTATCCATGCTGGCTGCTGTAGCCATCGGATGGTTCTTCCCTCTGTGAAATGGTGTCAAATCTAAAATCAAAAGGAAAGATCATCCCAGTGTAGTTGGATTCACCTGCATCTCTGCACCCCCTCATTTACTCGTATATAAATGTATATGCACCTTTCTTCAGGACAACCCTTCTGTCTAAGAGGTGATTGATTCTGGAGGATGTGGAGCAAATGTTGGGTCTATTAATGTGCTACTGGAGTACTGTGTAACTCTCAATAATGAGTCTGGTTTTCAGCTGTTGTGGGCACATCACAGGTCCTTTGTAAAGGTCCTTTGTAAAGGACCTTTAGGATAATGGTAGACAAGGGTGAAGATGGTTAAAATCTGCCTTTCTGCTTTGTTTTGGAGCAAAGCACTCAGGGAAGAAAACAGAAGCTACTACAAGTAAACAGGATAGTATTCTGATACTGTATCAATTAGAGATTTCTGTTAAACCTCATTTATTTCATCCGTCCTAAAAAGAAAAAGAGAAATTAATACTCATGATATGTCTACTATGTGTTGGGCTATACATCAGGGTCTTACATCTCATCACATTTAATTTCCACATTCACCCTATGAGATATGGATGCTTTTATTATGCCCATTTTATAGATAAAGAAATGAAAGCTCATGGAATTTAACATAATGTTGTCAGTTGATAATTGGTAGATTTATGATTTGAATGTGACTCCAGATTTCATTGTTTCCATTAGTAGAATTAATAAACGGATGGTACAAAACAGAAGTTGGAGCTCACACAGATGGGATGGGAGAGGGTGGGCTGGAGTGGGGAGTTGGGGGAGTGGAGATTACAACAGATAAGAAAATTTTTTTAAAAAGTAAGAGCTCTTATATTACTTTAGATGTTTTTAAAGATAAATATTGTTTATTAAATGTGAGGAAATACTGTCTACGCATAATTAGTCATTCGACAATATTTTTTCTAGGTGTCTGTTGCACTATTCGTGTTGAAATTTATGTAGCTTTAGTATGCATACCAATACAATTGCGGTTTTTGGTGATATCGTATTTCTATTTTAAAGTTATGTTCCAAAATAACCATGCATTGCCTTTACAGCAAGAATGATATAGAGGCAGCAAGAGAATAACTAATGAAAAGGAGAAAAACTGGAGTTTCCATTATGGCTCAGCAGGTTGCGGACCTGACCGTGTCTCCTTGAGGAAGCGGTTAAGGATCACTCAGTGGGTCTCACTCAGTGGGTTAAGGATCAACGGTTGCTGCAAGCTGCGGCATAGGTCACAGATGTGGTTCAGATCTGGTGTTGCCGTGGCTGTGGCATAGGTCCCAGCTGCAGCTCTGATTTGACCCCTGGCCTGGGAACTTCCATGTGCCACAGGTGTGACTGTAAAAAGACAAAAAAAAAAAAAATATTTTTTTTAAAGTACAGGAGGAAAGTCAGAGTATGTAGCCACATTTTGGGAATGAATACTGGAGGCTTGGGAGAAATGTTCATCAGAGTCCAGTTCTCTTTAACATTGTTCAAAACAAAATCCTTGCAGGCTACTGCCTTGTCATGTCTCCTAACCATCACCTTTCTTATCACTTTTCTGTAAATGAATATTTCTAAGGTAAGGCTGGCAGAAGTCATCAGCAAATGCGAGCCGGCACTGATCTGGGTTCTAGCTAGGCCAGACTTGAATGCAAATCCGACTGTATCTGGTGCCGGTTAAGCCAGTAATTCAGTCTCATGAAGGCTCGTTTTTCGTACTCCTCTAATGGACACTGTAATTCTCTTGTTGGCTTGTTGTGAGAAATTCAAGCAATGATCTATATTCAGTATCAAGAGCTGCATCTCATAAAACTCACTAAATGGTGTTTATACATATTATATGTAGGAACAGATCTGTTCTGGGATGTGTCGGGGGAGCGTGTGAGGTGGTCCAGGGTGATGGACCACGGCTGCCAAGCCTCGGAGGAGAGATCTAGACCAGAGGAGCTGTTCCAGTTCCCTTCAAGCACCCAGACCTCTCACACACCCTTTGGACGCTGATTCCTTTTATACGCTCTTAAAACATTCACAGCCTTGGCATTCAGTGTGGGTTGCTATTTTTATATGTGATCTATCTCCAAAGTAACAAAATTATACAGTGATTAAATCGCTCTTATTTCTTTATGGACCCTGACATTGTGTATTCCTTGAAGACAGAAATCTCTCTTGCCATTTCTGAATCCTCCCTACCATTCTCCTGAATGCACTTGATCATTCATTTATTTAATGGACATTTATTGATCTCCTACTATGTGATAAGCACTATACTAGGTTTCTATTCTATTACACAATAGAAATTTCCCATCGTCCTGGTGTTTATGTTCCAATTGGGGAGCTGGACATTAAAGAATTCACTCTTCATGTAACCGTGCAATTTTTAAAAATTTGCAAGGTTGTGTTATGTTCTTTTCTGTTATGGTTTAGAACAGGGTGCTGAGTATTGTTCCCTGTGGTATATAGTAGGACCTTGTTGTTTATCCATTCTATATATAAAAATTGCATCTGTTAACTCAATCTCCCAATCCTTCCCTCCTCCACTCCCTTGCCCCTTGGTAAGCACAAATTTGTTCTCTACCTCTGTGAGTTCATTTCTGTTTTGTAGGTAAGTTCATTTGTGTCCTATTCTAGATTCCATGTATAAGTAATATCATATGGTATTTGTCTTTCTCTTTGTGACTTACTTTGCTTAGTATGGTCATCTCTAGGTTCATCCATGTTGCAGCAAATGACATTATTTTTATCCTTTTCTATGGCCGAGTAATATTCCATTGTACATAGGTACCATGTCTTAATCCACTCATCTGTCAATGGACATTTAGGTCGTTGCCATGTCTTGGCTCTTGTGAAGAGCGTGGCTGTGAACAGAGGGGTGCATGTATTTTTTGAATGAAAGTTTTGTTAGGGTAGATGCCTAGGAGTTATAGACATGGAATTTTAATAGCAGCACAAGAAGTGAAGAAGTGCAAATTTCTAGAGAGCATACAACAGGAGGTTGTATCTGACACAGGGAGTCAGGGAAAGAGTTTTTCGGTAGTGACTTTATGAAGCATATTGTCTGTCAGAAATGGTTTTACCCTCATCATGCAAATTAAAATGATTCACTATGGAATCTCTGAGATTCCTACAACTTGGCAGGTGAAGAGGAATTAACCCCAGAGAAGGTTGCTGAAGAATGTTGCAAGCAGAGGAAGCAGCAGGCTTTATTCATCCTGATCAGTTTTTTTTTTTTCTTGTATGTTTTGTTTTGTTTTAATGGTCACACATGTGGCATATGGAAGTTCCCAGGCAGGGGGGTCAAATTGAAGCTGTAGCTGCCAACCTACACTGCACCCACAGCAACACCAGATCCAAGCTGCTTCTGTGACCTGTACCATAGCTTGCAGCAGTGCCAGATCCTTAACCCACTGAGTGAGGCCAGGGATCGAACTTGTACCCTCAAGGACTCTAGTTGGGTTCTTAACCTGCTGAGCCAACAATGGGAACAATTGCACCATTTTTAAAAGATAACACAGCCCCTTATATCATCCCCCCCACAACCAATACCCAATTTTTATTTATGAGGGGAAAATCACTTATTGAACACAGGTACTGTTAAACTTTCTCCATTATCATGCCATTTTTACCCTCATGACGGTTTTGAGATATTATGATCTCAATATTGCCAATTGGTAGGCTGATTATGTCTTGGTTTGCTTAAAAGAGTCCCATTTGATGCCTGTTGGCCTCAATCCCCCATGCTCCTTTCACACTTGACAGTGTCCCAGTGTGGGTGATGAATTCTGTGACCCTAAATAAATGAAACTCAAAGAGATCAAGAATCTGCCTTGGGTCACACAACTAATAAGTTACAGGGAGTGTTTATTAAGATAGACAAATCTATTTTTCTTTCTCAAATGTGTTTCCCATGCCAGGAAGAGAGACTATTTATTTGTTCTGTATTGTTTTAAAAGCGATACCTTGAGTCTTTTAGCTGGAAGGTATTACAGTAATAGGTTTAGGAAGAAGACTGAAGGATGACCTACTTCAGTCATCAAAAATGCCAGATTTTAGGAGTTCCGCCTGTGGCACAATGGGATTGGTGGGCACCGGGAGAACTAGGATGCAAGTTCCATCCCCAGCCCGACACGGTGGGGTAAGGATCCAGCATTGACACACCTGCAGCATAGATTGCAACTGCAGCTCGGATCTGAACCCTGGCCTGGAAACTTACAAATGCCATGGGGCAGTCCCCACCCCCCGCCACCAAAAAAAAAAAAAAAGAGAGAGAGAGAGAATCTGGAGTTGTATTTGTTTGTTGCAAACTTTGACAAACTTTTATTTTCTTTGGGAAAAAGATCATTTAACAGAACAGTTTGTATTCCTTAGGAGAGAGAGAGATCACTCAAAGTTGGTGTCGGGAAAATGCGTCAAGGTCTCAGGCAGACCCTAGGTGATCTTCTCCTCTGCAGAAAAGAATAGTCGTAATTGGAGAATAGACTCTTTGATTCCCCCACCCCCATCCTGCGTCAGTAGTTCACTTGGTCTTTGTCATCCAAGACTGAGTCCTACTGTTTTTTTTTTACACTTGGTGCCCTCATTTCCTATTCAAATGAGGATGGTTTCTATAGAAATTCTTCTAAATTCATGTGCTCTTTGAGGCTATATGTAGTTACTAGCCAGATGGCTGAAGCATGCTATTGTAATGCATGGCTAGTAAGCTCTTTGTTAAGTAAAAATAATGTCTTCTGTCAATATAAGAAATAGCCTATAACACCCACAATTATTAATAAAACAAGTGAAAGAAGATAGAGAAAACTTCCCAAGAAGACCCAGAGCAAAATAATGGATTAATTAATTGGTTCTCATGTTATAAAATGACTCAAGGAGGACAAAGGAGTGGGGCTGAAATATTTCTTCTGAACCTAATTGTGCGAACATGCCTAAATTTTACTTCATGTTTGGTGGAGGAAATGAGAAAAAGAAAGGCCCAGAGAGAGAAGGACAGAATGAGATATAGGAAAAGAGTTTCAGTGTTGTTTGAATGCATTTAAAATAAACTGATTGGAGTTCCCATCGTGTTGCAGTGGTTAACGAACCCGACTAGGAACCATGAGGTTGCGGGTTCGGTCCCTGCCCTTGCTCAGTGGGTTAATGATCCGGCATTGCTGTGAGCTGTGGTGTAGGTTGCAGACGCGGCTCAGATCTCGCGTTGCTGTGGCTGTGGTGTAGGCCGGTGGCTACAGCTCCGATTCGACCCCTAGCCTGGGAACCTCCATATGCCAAGGGAAAGGCCCGAGAAATAGCAAAAAGACCAAAAAAAAAAAAAAAAAAAAAAAAAAAAAAAAATAAATAAATAAAATAAGATAAAATAAAATAAAATAAAATAAAATAAACTGATTGAACTGCTGACAAAGGATGGAACAGGGAGATGAGAATGGTCTCTAGAATTTGTTAAGGCTCCCTCTTCAATAAGGAATAGGAATAAAGATTATATAAAAATGTAGATTATATATAGATGATACATGTGACATACATGCATCATCCTATATACATGTATATCATACGTATACATAAATATACATATATATAGAAAATCTTTGTTCTTATTTCCTACTGAATAATATCAGAACAACTTAATTCAAGATCTCCCACAATCTGGAGCTCCCGTTATAGCTCAGTGGATTAAGGACCCGACCTTGTCCCTGTGAGAATGCAGGTTTGATCTCTGGCCTCAATCAGTGGGTTAAGGATCTGGCGTTGCCCTAAGCTGCAGTGTAGTTTGAAGATGAGGCTAGGATCCAGTGGTGCTGTGGCTGTGGTGTAGACTGGCAGCTGTAGCTCCATTCTGACCCTTAGCCTGGGAACTTCCATATGCTGCAGGTGGGGCCATAAAAAGAAAAAAAAAAGATCTCTGATGACCTACAAAAGGGAGGAGAGAATGTAGAAGGTAGAAGAGTGGTGGCCAGGGGTTGGGGGGTGTGGGGAATGGGGAACTAACCCTCCACAGGAACCATAGGAACAGATTCCATTTGACAAGATGAAAAATGTTGTGTGCATGGACAGCAGTGATGGTTACACAATAATGCAAATGTACTAATGTCACTCTGTAAACTGTACCCTTAAAAATGACTAAAATGCGGGTGTTCCCGTCGTGGCTCAGCGGAAACGAATCTGACTAGTATCCATGAGGATATGGGTTTGATCCCTGGCCTCGATCTGTGGGTCAGGGATTTGGCATTGCCATGAACTGTGGTGCAGGTCACAGACGTGGCTTGGATCTGGTGTTGCTGTGGCTGTGTTGCAGGTGCAGCCCTTAAAAAAAAAAAGATAATAATGGTAAATTAAAAAAAAAAATCTGATGGTCTAGACTTAACCTACTTTTCTAGTCTTATTTGCCTTTATTCTCATGTATGTTATTTATAAGAGTACTTAAAAGAGTAACATGTTAAGTATTTGCTTGACACAGAGCTTTACATGCCATTTGTGTGTGGGGGGGTGTGGGTGTGGGTGTATGTGTTTGGTTGCATCTGTGGCATATGGAAGTTCTGGAGTTGGAGATTGAACTCCAGCCACAGAAGTGACAACACTGAATCCTTAACCTCTAGGCCACCAGGGAAGTCCTACATGCCATTTTTAATGCTAATTTTCATGAGAACCCTGTGAGTAAGTACCCTTCTGTCCCACATTTCACTGGAGGAGGACTGGGCCTTTGAAAAGTCCTGTAACTCCCCCAACCAGGTCCCAGGGCCAGAGGGTGATCTGCCTCCCTAGTTGGTCCCTGCTTTGTGCCTTCCCCTGCTGCTTACTGCCTTTTGGATAGGTACCTTTGTGCTAGCTTTTCTCTCTGTCCTCCTAGGCCTTGTTCACCTGCTCTTCTAAGTGTAGCCCAAATGCCACTTCCTCCTTGAATAACTTACTCCGGGAGAAGTGATCTCACCCCCTTCCCCCAATTCCTCCAGGTCTTTGCTTCTCAGAGTGTCACAGACCCATGGCTGGACATCACCAGGAGCTCATTGGAAATGTTGAATCTGAGGCCACCCCCCAGTTCCCCTCAATCAGAAGCTGCATTTTACCTGGATCTCCCAGGGGTTTATGTATAAACTGTGAGAACTGCAGTAGGAAACTTTTTCTTTCCTTTTTTGTTTGTACCTCTGTATTTGTACACCTGTTTTTTATTCTCAATTGGACTATAACCTCCTTAAGGACAGGAGGGTAGTATAGTTTCTTTTGAGTATCCATAAACATACAGAGTATAGATGAAGGCACATAATGTGTTTCATGATATAACAAAGTACTTATGTTGAAAGCATTTAGATCATTTTCTTCATCAAAAAGCACTGGGCTATTTGGCACGATTTTTTGCCAGAGGACTAACAGCATTTCTTTTGATAATTGTTCTACTCGTAATGTTTCCACAAAGCCAGGCTTTTGATAATGGGAAGAGGTATAATATAGGTCCCTAGAATAAAACTTCATTCCTTCCCAGAGCCTTTGGTGTATAACCAGCCCTTGCGATGCCACATCTTTCATTGCCAAAGCACAAATATAGATATTAGGGATTTGGAGAAAAATCAATACGCAGAAAATAGAAATACGAAAGCTGAAGACTCCAATCAATTGCACGTGTGAAGTTCTGAGGTTGGTTTGTCTGCATTCAGGATACTCACTGCCTTCCAAGAAACTTGGAATAGAATTTTGTTTTGACAGATATTTGATTCCAGGCTCTATTTTAGAGCAGATTTGGTTAATAGCAAAACTCAATCCCTACAGATGCTCCGGTACCACTGCTATCTATATGCCAAGGACCAATCATTAAAAGTTAGTGATCTTTGAAGCCATAGCTGTTTGTTTTCCTGTTCTTTGTTGAGCCCCAGTGTTTGCATGTATTTGTACCTCTCAGTGTTCCCAGTGAGGGTGAGCTGTTGATCCCTGGGATTGGCAGCTTGCTGGGGCCCTTCCATCAGCTAGCTCCTTGTTGCTGTACAATCTGGCTTCTCTGTTCTTTTTGCAGAACATGTAATTGGAGCACATGCATGCAAAGAAAAGAGGGGAAAGGCGTATAGGTGGCCCTCCTTATTATTATTATTCTTTAACTTCTACTGGCTCCACTTCAGCTGTCCATATGACCTCCCATGAAGTTCCAAATCTAAAAATTGTCTGAACATAAATCTACTTTTTGGAGCTGACAAAAATCCTTCTGTTCAGGAAGGATTCCACGTTACCTCTTTTTAGATTTTTTTTTTTTTTTTCCCCTGCGAATGTGTGTGTGTTGTTTCAGCGAGCGGCTCCCTTCCCACCTCACTCATTGGTTTGCTCACTCCCTTCTGTGATGAATCCATGCTTCCAGAACGGGGGCTTCCGAGGGACTGCGGGGAACAATCACTTCCAAATGAACTCGTGCCTCTTAGCAGGGAGCGTTCAGACCACACCCCAGGTAAAAGGAGGTCTTTCTTAATGCTTTCGAGAACTTTGAAAGGCTGTGCACTGTGGTGGTTGCTGCAAGAGGGCTTGACAGAGAGAGCTGCCGGGGTGTAGATCAGTTTGACTGTATCAAAATGAAATGGTATAGACGGTTGGTAGAAAGATTGAACAGATAAAGGCAAAACTGCTTGCTGGCAACCCAAGGTGCTCAGGACAGTCCCTGGCATGGTGCGAATGCTGAGACACCCTGTAATGTCTCTTCTCAACAAGCGGCAAGTGGCCATCTGTGAGTGTGGGTGTCAACGTCGGAAGAAAGAGCACTTTTAGGGAAAGAGAAGAAAGGAAGGCACTGCAGCCCGAAACGGAGCAAAGGAGCAGTTAGCCTGCATGGCACAGGGGGAAAACAGTTCCTTAAATTATTAGTTGGCTGCCCTATAAGAAGGTGACAGTCTGAGAATTTTGAGAGCATGAAACCATATTTAGGAAAAGCTTTTAATCCTTTCAGCTCTAATTTCTATTAGTGAAGTCGTTTCCCAAGGATAGGAACTAAGACGTGTTTTTTAACAACGGAGACAACAGAAAGTGTTAATTGGCATTTAACAAATGCAATGGTATTAACATACATCTGTTTCTGCTTTGTGGGGAAATGATTTTTCATCACCATAGCAATGCATTTCTGGGCTCCATTGGAACTTGGCCACGGTATGCAGTAAACAGCAATTTTTTTTTTTTCCTTTCCTGAATAAGAGATTTTGCAGTCAACTAGCTAACATGGAGCTCTTCATCTAAATGCTGTGTAGTGTAGCTAGTGTAATTTCAAATCCTTTTCCAACTGAATTCTGTGCAAAAAAAACCCTCTGTTCATCCTTGGTAGGATAAGAGGATGCTAGTTAAAAGTGATGAAAAGAGCTGCATGCTAACATTGTACTCCCAGCTTAAAAGTGAATACCAAACCACTGCCCTTTTTATAGTTGTTCTTCTGAGTCTATGTGTGTAGACCAGGCTTTATCCCTGATCTTGTTCTCTGACAGTAACCTAGGAAGATGAAATAAATCTTTAGTATCATTACACTTTCCCTTTTTATATAATTCTTGAATGACATCATATATTGGTTCCCTTAAAAATTAAAAAAAAAATGTTCTATACCAATGAAGAAATTTTATGTAGGCTATGAGTATTTCTGTAGGAAAATATAACAATAAAGTAGAAGAGACGATGTTACTTCTTTTCTGTTGTTTTCGTTTTCATTGTCAACATGTGGTTATGCTTAGAAATTCCTTGGAGGGCATCCTTCTAAAAGCGTACCTATTCACTGAAGCATCAGCTTTTATCCATACTTGGTTTCCATTTTATTCACTACAGTGGTAGCTATTGACCTTTCAAAAAGTCAATAGTTTATAATGTATTGGTGATGGTCTATTTGTATTTTAGAGACTTAAGGAGAAAGCCTTTTGGGGAAGTAAATTTTTGTCACTGTGTGTGCATTAGACAAAAAAGCCACTTACTGTTAATAGTGGTGATAAGTGTATTGTAATCACAGGGCACTTATACTGAAGACTTTCATACATCAGCATTTAAATTTCCTCTGGGAGGGACCTCAGAGAGACCTGTAGTCATCGTGTGGGGAGAAGGGCAGGCCTACAGAACCTGAGGACAAAGTCACAGCTTCACTTCTTCTTTGACTCCTAAAGGACTGTCTTTATTTCCTACCTAAATGAAATTCTATGATGAATTATCTGAACTACCCTCAGAGACTTCTATGCTAAAACCACTCTCCATCCATCATGATATTGATGAGATTAGTCATGTAAAGAAGACTTCCTAGAAAATAATCCATCTGGAAAGTGTGTTGGAATGTGTATCACTGATAAGATTAGTGGGCTCCCCAAATCTCTCGAGGGATCAAATGTTCTCTCCTACAAAGGAAAGCATTGCTTTATTATTTTCGGATGATAAGCTGCAGCCTGGGGAATAAATGACTACAATGGGGGAATAAATGACAATTATTTTTTAAAGGCAGAAAATAATATTGAAAAGTGAAAGTTGGCTCAGAAGGGTTTGTCTGTGCGTTTTTAATCCCCTAAGGACAATGCATTGTTTCTAGAAGGCATAGGTGCTTTAGTTTTCTGGTTACCAGAAAGTGATACCCTACAGTAAGTGCTCCAGAGTTAGTTCATTAGACTCTCTGTATAACTTCGGTGAAATCTCCTGCAAGGGTATCCAGTTCTCTTTGTTTGATTTTGTAGACACACACACACACATACACAAACACACAAGATTTATAATCTGGTGTCCCAGATAGCCTGTTCTTGGTGCCCCTGACCGTAGCCTCACGTTGTACCACCATACTCTCAGTCTCTCTCCAACCCAGACTTGAGATCACCCAGCATGGCTTTTGTTGTCACAATCACAGTCTTATCAATGTTCTTATCTCACAGTTCCGTGACCTTCACAAGCTTAATGCCCTTTCTGTTTTTTTTTTTGCCTCAGATACTCAATCTCAAGGCCATTGATTTATTATTTCCTAATGGTAAACTACAACCTGGGAACTGTGATCTGACTGCAATGGGGCACTAAATACAATTATTATTATTATTATTATTGGTCTTTTTAGGGCTGCACCTTCCACATATGGAAGTTCCCAGGCAAGGGGTCGAATTGGAGCTACCGACACCACAGCTCGTGGCAACTCACTGAGCGAGGCCAGAGATCGATCCTGAGTCCTCATGGATATTAGTGGGGTTCATTTCCACTGAGCCATGATGGGAACTCTGAAAATTATTTTTAAAGACAGAATATTAAAAAAGGAAAGTTGGTTTAGAAGGGTTCATCTGTGTATTTTTTTTCCGTCTCCTAAGGAATATGAATTATTTCTAGAAGGCATTGGTGTTATAAGCCTAGACCTTATAACCAGCCAAACTTACCATACTACTAAATCCTTAGCCCTCACCTCCCATGGTGTGACCCCAGAGTATTCTCCCCAACACCTACCATGTTTTCAAGTCTGATGTCTGAGCCATAGAGCTTGCTAGTCCCTAGGGTCTGAGGTCCCTCCTCTTACCTGTCCACAATGAGCTCCGTGGTTGACCCTTTGCTGCCCCCTCAATTTCCAACAGCAACATTCTTCTATCACATGGATGCTATGGATCACTTTCTCTGTTCTTATGATAGGCAGTTGGACATCCCTGGAGAGAGTAGCAAACAGCCAAGCAAATTGCTTTTGCTACAAATTCATGGAGTTACATTTGGGCTGGGCCCTCACAGTTGTTTGTCAATTCTTTTATTTATTTATGGTCAGGCCTCTTTCCTCTTGCTGTCAATGATGCTCCAGGCTTTTCTACATCTCTTAAAATCTGGTGTCATCTTTACTAGTTTCTTCCTCAGCTGCTGGGCCATTAATGGTAGAGAATGGGTGTTTTAACCTTGGACCTCTTCTTGTTTGTGTTTACCCCCGTGGTGATCTCATCTGGTCTCATGGTTTTCAATACCATGTGCAAGTTAACAACCTTAATGCTTTTATCTCAGCACCGTCTTTCCTCTGAACTTTGCAGCGGAAATCCCCACATTTCTGCTTGGATGTATATTTGCCATATCAAATTTGATACTGATTCTCAAACCTGCTTCACCTTTTGCTCTCCCATTTCAGTGAATAATATCTCACTTCTTGCAGTTATTCAGATCAATTATTTTGTACTTGTCTTGACTCTTGTCTACTGCTTATATCTTACATCTAATTTTTCAGCAAATTCTAAGTTTTTTGCTTTAAATTAAAGTCAACCCAAGTTTTACCTATCATTTTCTCTCTGTATAACTAGTCTTTGCAGCACTTACCACAAGTGAAAATACTATTTTTCTTATGTATTTATTTTTTTTATTGTCTCCCTCCACCAGAAGGGGTAGAGGTTTTTGTTCACTGTTGTCTTACCAACATTGGAACAGAGCCTTGCATCTGCTAGGTGTTTCATAAGATCTTGTTGAACAAATGAAAGTGACTGGAAGGCAGCATATTCTAGTGAGGTTTGGTTTTAGCAGGAATGTGGGAGCAGGACTGAAGTCCACATAAAAGGACAAATATGTAAGTGGGTGACTAGATGTGGTCATGGGAGGGCCTTGAAAGTTCTCTTCTGCTTGCTTCTTTATCTCAGTGAAATGGGAAACAAAGTCATCAGCTCAGAGTGAGAATGGGGAGAAGATGCTAGGGGTTTGGAAAGAGGAGATGTGAGTTTGCCAGTGAGTGGGAGAGTAAATGGGCTATGGAAATAAAATATGATTATAGAGCAGCATTAAAGGGCTTGCTTGAGGCTCAGAGTCATACATTTGAAATGAAACCAGCAAGCATGGATGTGTGATTTTTTTTTTCCCCCTGACCACATTTACCCCTGTGGTGCAGGAGTAGAATAGGTAGGGGTTAGAGTCTGTGAACAGTGTGATTTACCCAAAGCAGGTGATGATGTGAGAGCAGGCAAGGTATTTGAAAAACAATGCACAGGGGTAATTGTGGTCAACTCGGTCATTTGAGGCTGACAAAATAAATAAATAAATAAATAAAAGGGTCTGGGAAAACTTAATGTTGGAAGGACTAGTAGATTTTTATTTTGGTGGGTTTTAGAGAACTTGGAGGGATGGATGGTTTGGAAAGAAAAGAAGAATTGGTCAGAGAAAGGAAAAAACCTGAAATTATGGAGGGGTTGTGGCTCTTGGTCGTTGCTAGGGATGCGAAGGGCAAGGAAGAGGAGACATCAGTGAATCACACTGTTAGAGAAGTGACTTCTGTGCTGTGATATTGGGTATTATAAAAAGCCTAGTGTTAGAAGGAGTGGAAATAACCCAAGAACTGAACCTTCAAAGAAAGAAGGGATTAAATTGGGTGTGGGCAGATGACACAACAAGGAGAAGCAGAGAATGATACAGATGGATGGATGGCAGGAGCCTCAAACCTTGAAGTTCATAGGCAAGAGGGAAGGAGGAGAATTGTCTGGAAGCAGTAAAGAGGGACAACTATGCTATTTGTGGACCCAGTGTGAGTGAAAACAGCTACCAGGAGAGCTTCTGGGAAAGCAGAGTTCTCGGAGGAAACCACAGTGTAGCTAGAGCTGGAATGTGCAGAAAAGAGATTAAGGATGCAGAGGGTTTTGGTGATGATTGTCTGAATTCCAGAAAGTGTATGGTGAGAAGGTTCCAAGAGTTGGAGTGGGCATGAGAAAGGAACAAACTATGGGTGTGCATCGCACATGGGGATTCAGGGATGGCTTGGAGCTCTGGGTTTCTCATGCGGCTGATGTGATGAGGGTTACAGGGCCTGTTGGGATAAAGCACACAAAGGTGGCACAGCCTCAAGGGGCAGGAGCATGGGGGTCCTGCCAAAGCCATCCTGTTTCTTGTGACAGAGGCCTGGCGGTGGCAGAGTGACGGTGTTCCTCTGATGCGATGGGGCTGATTGTATCACGAACACAGATTACATCAAAATGATTCCCGTGACCTTCCAGACTTCCCCACTGCCCCACATCCAGAGCTTTTCTGTATCTTTATTAATTTCCTTGGGTCTCAAGGGAGGCCATGTTTCTTCTGTTGTCCCCTCTTCTTTTCCTGCCTGCTTCCTCCAGGTCCTTGCTCCATCCAATTTCTTTCTTACTGGTTCCTTCCCCTCGTCTACAGATATCTTCATGGTCTGTCTGATGGGTCTGTCTGTCCCTTTATAGACCAACATAGGCACCACTTTGACTGGACTTTCCTCTCTAATGATTCTCCGCGTCTCTTCCTGCTTCTCATCCAAACATCTCAAAAGAGAAACCTCTCCCACCCTCTTCTCTTTCTCCCTTTCCATGTAGTCCTCCATTGACCACTTTTGGCTTTCTGTCCTGATCTCCAGCCTTTGTGTGTTTTGAAATCAGCCTCACCTGTCTAACGTTCTAATGTGATAGCATCCTCCATCTACAGCACTTTAATGCTTCTCTGTTGTCAAGAGGACAAAACCCAAGCTTGATCTGCACCCATGGCTTCTTTCCATGCCTTCACTCGTCTCGTTTCCTCGGCTTGGGAAATCCTTATCTTCCTCTTCATTTGGACTTAAATTCCAGGTGTTGTCTTTACAGAGCTTCCCAGGGTGGGTAGGCATCCCCCATTGCTTTTCCCTTCTTATTCTGTGCACATGTTTCCTACCTGTGTGAGTGGTCTATCCGCTGTTTCCTATGTGCTGTTGTATCCCTAGCTCCTACGTGCCTGCCACGCAGCGCATACTTAAAATGATTTTTGAATGAATAAAGAAGGCATGAAAGATAAGATATATTCCCGAGAAGAGGCATTCATATCCTGATAGCCAGAAAAGTAAAGTTTCAATTTGTTATTCATATTTTAGCCTACTTGTTAATGATATATGTCAGAAGTTTTAGGCATGCTTGGTGATTATGAGTCAACCTGCTGACACAGGGTTAAATGAATGAAAGTCCCTGACCTCTGTGGGGTCTTCACAGTTTCTGGTCTGTTTTGAAACTGACTTTTATCCATGTTAACTTGTAACATTCCAGCAGGCCAACTTGCCAACCCATCCTTTCGTTGCCATGTCCTGCAGTGAGATCTTTTGGGGGGTGTAGTTCTTCCTCTGATAAACATTTTCATCAAAAAGGATCTGATATGCTATTAGGATTTTAATAGCTGTTCTCTTCAGCATCATACACATGCTCACAGGACAAGAGGCAGCTTAAAAGGATAAATGTGATAACTATCACAGTCTATAGAGAATAAAGTCAAGATAAACCTTTGATAAGACAAAGTCTAATTTATTACATGTCTCATAGGTCTCTCCTGGTGACTCTGAAGCCAAACCTCTGATCTTCACATTTGTCCCCACTGTCAGAAGACTACCAACCCACTCCCAGTTGGGTGACACCTCTAAGTTCCTTGTTAAAATTCCTGAGGAACCAAGTGATAAGACTCCAGAAACTATAAATAGGGTAGGATTATTTTTATTTTTATATTAAGCAATTAACATTAAATAATAGTAATGACTTGAACATTGTGTGGATGTTTATTTTCTCTGCTTAAAGTGACATGACTGTGAAATCCAAGATTGGCTAAAAATGTAATTATGAATTAGGAACTTCACAAAAATATAATTATGTTATCAAATTGGAGGTTCTCCCCAATACGGTCTTTCAACTCTTTGGATTTGACATCCTGTTGTTTGCAGTTTACATGATATATTCTCTCCCCTGGCACCTCTCCTTCTCTCCAACATATCTTGATAAAAACAAAATTAAAAAAATTAAATTTATCTTTAAAGAAATACTAGATAAAATAGTGATGTGTTATTTTATGTGTAACAGGTTAGCAACATTAAAAAACATAATATCTGATGTTGAGGAAATTGCGGTGATATTGATACGCTCACTTTGCTGCTAGTTTTTGTGCGTGTGTACAGTTTTTTTTTTGGAAAACCCTTATCCACAGTCATAAAACTGTACATAACCTTTCAGTGATCTAACTCTTGGAAATGTATCCCAGAGAAATAGTATAAAAGAAGAAGAATGTTATGTAGTAAACTAATTAGGGAAAAATTTTAAAGGCCTAATATCTAACAGTCAGAGAAAAGTTAAGAATATGATAATACATCACCCTGACAAAGTTATAATTATAATGATTATGTGATTTCATGGAACATATTAACACTCTAATATTCAATGATATAATAAGTTATAAAGTGATATTTTTACTCTGATTATACCTATCTGAAATGAGACCAAGACTGAACATGAAATTAAAACAAACAAAAACCTAAAAATAACGTGTGCAAGAATTATGACATTTTGGGTGAAAAAATTTCTCTTTAAAATGCTTTTTAATACTGTCTTATTATAAATGAAGTGGGATTGGGGGAACTTTGTGGTATTTTTGAGCCACCTTGTAGGAGATACAATTATCTGACTCTCTTTATAGGAAAACATCTTATCTAGCAGGTAGTAATATCTCTGTGCACCTAGGACTTACAATGCTATCTTATTTTTATTTCAAAGACTATTGGGACCAAATTATTTCAGAAAAAATCCTGAATTCCACATAAGGCACTTTTGGGACGTTTCCCCCTCACGGTATCCAAGTACATACAATATATTCACGGGTCTTTTGTGATTTGGTGCTGTGAGTTTACCAGACTATAGATGTATGCATCAATCTTGGTTGCAAGTTTCCAGAGCTTCCTAAGATAATGATATCTGCTGATTGCAATGGTACCCACACCACTACATCTTTAAAAGATTAAAGCTTTTTCTTCCTCTTTTTTTTAATAGTTCAACATTTACTAGGACAGAGTAAATCATTCCCTTATTCTTTATATATTTAAAAACTGTTTACTGACCACAGGCTATCTGCTTGGTGCTGTGGATTGCGAATGAATAAGGTCAGCTCGTATAACTTATTTGTTATTGGGAAGGCAGACAATGAAAAAAAGTAAAAAATATATAATAAACTCTCAGGTGGTGATAAATGCTGGAAAAAAATACATCAAAATAAAGGAGTAGAGAATAATGAACCGTGGGGGCAAGGAGTTATTACAGATCATTAACAATGTTTTCAAAAACGACTTCAATTTTGCCAGGTCTTTAGCTATTCCATTTAGTTATTCTATTTAGTTATTATGTTACTTTCCATAACACACTGCAATCTGTTTTTGAATATTTCTATTTTTAATTTAAACTTCCTTCCAATTCAGGTTTTGCTACTACAAAGTATTGTAATTTAGTATATGAAATGACCACTGTCAGAGAAATCATAATTAGAGGTAATTTGTGTTTTATTCTGAATATCTTATCATCAGCTGAAAAGAGTGGAATGGTCTGTGTAGTCAACTCCTTCGTTTAGTTATATCTAAACAATGGTTTAACTAGTCTTTCTTCACACACGCAGTACATAATACATATTGGCACACATTAAGTTGATGACCATAGTTGAAGTTTGGTTAATTACAGTTTATTTTATGTCCTTGACTTTCTATTTTGAAATAACGTTAGACTAAAAGAAAAGCTGTGAAGAAAAGAAAGAAAAGTAGTAATCAAAGTATGATTTTCAAAACCAAGAAAATTAACATTGGGTCTTTTGAACACCATCTTAGTGTACACAGCTGCTATCATTTTAGAAAAAGATGCTTTTGTAGTATGATAAAGCTATCTTACTCCTGGTCTTGTAAACCTTCTATGTATTCATAGAAAATGGAATGGGAAAATATTTAGAATTACAAATGCAAAATTAAATAACAGCAAAAAAATGCATTGTACTAAAATTATCTCATTTTTGGTGTCCTATTCATGAATTTTTCCCAATCAACTTGGATTGTTTTCTCTGCATATCTGTGCATTCTGTTCCAATTTTATTTTTCTTCTCAGACTTTTAGAGGGATAAATATTATTTTAGAACCTTTTAGTGGGATTTCCTTTCTCCCCTGGCTTATACAGGACATACAGGTTTTGCTTGACTATTAACTAAACCCATGACCCATCCCCATTTACTTCATGAATATCTTTAGGGAAAATATTGCCTTCTTCCTCTCTTTTTAAAAAAGCCACTATCAGGATTTCTTTGAAAGCAGGTTTGTTTATTGATGTTGATTCTGAGCCCTAAATTGTTTGGGCTTGGACCAGGACAAACAAGTGGGTTAATTAAAGTAAACCATTAACTTCAACCCAATCTCTCCAAAGCCAACCTGATTTTTAGATATAACTGTAAAAACGCTTGTCCTTGGAGATTATAAGCTGGTTAAAATTTTTAAGAGTACATGCTAAAAGACATATTTATCAAATTAATGTCAATGCTTTTATGTGTCTTCCTTTATTCCAGTCTCACTTCAATGAGTACTTGACCTTGAATGCTGGGAGCCAACAGGAGAGAGACCAAGGAACACTGACTGATCCTTTAGAGGTCGAGGGCAAGACTACACAAGGAAGAGGATTTAAAGCAAACGAACCTCAAGGGATGCAGCAAAGTGACCTCTTCAAAGCTGAATATGTCTTTATTGTGGACTCTGAAGGGGAAGAAGAAGCTACAACTAGCAAAAGTGAACAAGGCCCCCCGAGAGCGATGAGCACCACAGCTGCTCGGCCCACATCCCTAGCCATCTCATCCAGCCTGGCCTCTGACTCTGTGCGCCCCAAAACACGGGGGGCAGACCTCCAGGCCCCATCACATCCTGAAATGCCTCATGGGATGGCTCCTCAGCAAAAACATGGGCAGGTAGGTTTTTCTTCTTGTCATTAAAAAAAAAAAAAAAAAAAAGAAAGAAAAAAGTTTCATACTCCTTGTTCTAGACTGTCTGCAAAGGCCTTCCTAAGCATTCAAGGCATATAAAACTCTCAGAGAAAGATATTAAAAAACCAAAGTCCCAAGATCAGGAATAATATATTCATAAGGCAAAAAGGATTATATGCAATTATACTGTGAATTGGCTAAAGAGAACATATAAACACTTAGCTGGAGTGGATTTGGGGACACAGCAATTCCTTTCTGAAAATTCTTGGAGAAGATGGGTAATGGGAATTTCTTAGGGGAGAGAGCTTGGTGAGCTGGATGTATCAGGAAGCACATTTCAGAGATGAGAGAGATGCAGCAAAAAGACATCAACTGGTTACTAAGTATAGACATGTTACTTTTAAACTAGTCAAAGAGTAGTAAAAGCATATACAAGGAAATAAGAATATGTAAGGGATATCCCTCGCTCCTGAGTGTCTTAAGGGAAATACCTCCTGTGCTCCTGGAAGCCACCAGCAGCAGGGCTAGCCTCAGTGAACTGGGCAGAAGATCCCACTTCAAAACTTTGCAGCAAGATTGAAAGCTTCCTTTCAGGTGGAAAGCCTTTGATACAGTAGGATAAGACCCTTATCTGTGATGGCAGGAAAGAAAGGGGGGTGGGTAGGGAGGAATTTTGAAGGGAAAAAAAATAAGATGACTGGCTGTTTGGGGTAATGAAGCTATCAGATGACTTTGACAAGGTATAGAAGTCGGGAATGCAGAGGCTGGCTTTGGGAGTAAATAATAGGTGCAGACAATGAGAGTGAGTCTGTACTAGGATGTCCTACTCAGGATTTGCTAGACCGGCATTTACAAGCAACCCAACGCAGCGGGGAGAACATTTGTAT
Organism: Sus scrofa; assembly: GCF_054392235.1. Classification (NCBI taxonomy): domain Eukaryota; kingdom Metazoa; phylum Chordata; class Mammalia; order Artiodactyla; family Suidae; genus Sus; species Sus scrofa. Next base: position 35,244,347 of record NC_139389.1, on the reverse strand, counting down.
GGGTGAGTTGGCCTTTGGGTGCTCCCAGGACCTGTGCAAAACTAGAGTAGGCATCTTATCTTTGGTGCCACCTTATCTTTATTTATGCAGCCTTCACCGACTTCCTGATGCTTATTTATATCACCTTCAAGCATCTCATGTACCCTCATGCTGCCTTTTGGTGGTAGAAGACTTTCACTGGGGTACCATCGGTTTAGTCTATTAAGCTAAAACACTTATTTCTTCTTAAAGTTTATTTTCAGCTAGTTATTAAAAATATTCGAATCATATAATTCATCGTATTTCTGTAAGTGGTGATAGGCTTAAACATTTCTTTCTTGCCTTAGGAAAGATGATAGGGTAAGAACATTGGAAATGTGAGAGGTTCTATAGCCAGTGGAGGATAGTTTAATGTGGCCCCTTTGAAGAACATGTGGACATGATACCAAATATAAACAAAGAGAATTATTCTTCGTGAAGCAATGTTTGGATTTTCAATTTACTCTTTTCCTCAACTGATAGATTTCTTCTGTTTAGTTGGTCATTTACTTTGTTTTCACGGGACCAAATATACAGAAGCCCGACTAGAGAGTAGAAACACATTTGGGATCTCTTTTGCCAAAAGAAGTTAGTTAGACACAGGTTCATGTTATCAAAGCTCCGAATGGAAAGGCACAGCTCAGCCTGATTCATTTGTGGTGGTTGAACATTATAATGAAGGCAGACAGGGGAAAACTGGGTCCTGAAATGTTTGGGAATAGCCATTGTTCCTGATTCCATGTCCGACAATAATCCATTTGAGCGATTGTGTGATGAAGAGTAGGTCATCACGATAATACGATTAAGATGAAATAAAAGTAAGTTGACGGTTATCCATAAATGTAAACTGAACACAAAGGACCAGCTCATGAAGGGAGGCACTCTGAGACATTTCATGTAGTCAGTGGTTGAAGCTTAAGGTAAAAAGCTTCCAGATCATCCAGTGATTGGATTACCTGATGCCAACAACATCAGTATCTCAATCAGAAATGCAGTTAATGAAGCGCATTTCTGGTCTCCCTGGGAAAAATGAATCCACGTCTAGAGTTGTCTATACAGGAGTTCCTGTTGTGGTACAGTGAAAATGAATCCAGCCAAGAACCATGAGGTTGCGGGTTCGATCCCTGGCCTTGAACAGTGGGTTAAGGATCTGGCGTTGCCGTGAGCTGTGGTGTAGGTCGAAGGTGCGGCTCTGATCCTGCATTGCTGTGGCTGTGGTGTGGGCCAGCAGCTACAGCTCCAATTCAACCCCTAGCCTGGGAACCTCCATATGCCACGGGTGTGGCCCTAAAAAGCAAAAAGCAAAAAGCAAAAAAACACACACACACACACACACAAAAACAAAACAAATTGTCTATACATGATCATTATCAGTTAGTCAGGACCAATTTCTGAAGCTATAGGCTGGCTTTTCACTTTTCTATAAGCTGCCTAGGTGTCACTTTCTTCCCACATCTTGTGCTTTTCTCCTTCAGGGCTCCTCAACTATCATCCAAGGACAAGCTTTGTGCCTTTGCATCCCTGGCCCTTGATTCCTCTGTGTGCGATGCTGCTTTCTCCGCAGCTCATTTTCATGTTCACGGCCTGGGCTACTTGATACTCTAAGCTCGGCTCAAGAGCCCCTTTTCCTAACAACATTCCCTTTGAGGAGGAGTTCGTTTTTCTCCTACAGATTTGTCATTTTCCTTATAGTTTGTAGTCTTTTTTTAAAATCTCCACCATAACTCCTTTTTGCCTGAGTACCAGGATAGATTTTATCTTTCTCCCTTACTAGACTGAGGACAACTTGAAGTCAAGGCCTCTCTCTTGTTCATTTCTGTATCTCTAGCTCTTCGGGTAGTGTCTTGCATACATGTGAGGTTCAATACAGTTTATGAAAAGCATCAAAATGTAAAAGTTCATGGCTTTGAAGTCCTTGCTCAGATAGTGACTTTCTTGAAGCCCGCTTTGGTGCCTTCACTGAAAGCAAACGTTCCCTCAGTATGATTTCTGTGCATCTTTTCTATTATCCTATTCCAGCTTGTGTTATAACTATTTAGGTACATGCCTTATCTCCCCTAGCAGATGGTAAAGTCTTTAAAGGCAAAGTCCTTGTTAAATCCATTTTTATTAAACACTTTGTTCCCTACGGTGGTTACTATATTATTTTGAACATAGTCAACATAAATATTGGGCTGAGTGTATTTTGTGTTCCAAATACTTTTATTGAAGCAGCATGTTTAGGTAAAAGTACATTGTGTTAAAAACCATTAAAGGATTTAGGAGTTCCCACTGTGGCGCAGTGGAAACAAATGCAACTAGGAACCATGAGGTTGTGGGTTTGATCCCTGGCCTTGCTCAGTGGTTAAGGACCTGGTGTTGCCGTGAGCTGTGGTGTAGGTTGCAGATGCAACTGGGACCTGATGTTGTTGTGGCTGTGGCGTAGGCTGGCAGCTGTAGCTCCGATGAGACCCCTAGCCTGGAAACCTCCATATGCCATGGATGTGGCCCTAAAAAGCAAAAAACAAAACAAACAAACAAACAAAAACCATTAAAGCATTTAAAATTTGAAAGCATAAGATAAAAATAAAAAGGCTATATAGTATAAGTAGTTGAATCAAAATTATCTCAAATAAAATTCAGAAAGAAAAACGTAATGTTTTCGATGTTAATGTTTGAATGTTGGTATGGATGTCTCAGAATTCTCTTTCCTAGGGATAGTATTAGACTTAAAAGAGAGGTGAATATGCACATAAAAAACCAGAATGATTTGTCTGAAACACCTATGATAAAACCTGGAGCTATGGCAGTAACAATGGGAATAAAAAGAGGGACTTTATGGATAGAATTAACTGGATTTGTTCATTGGCAGTATGCGGGAAAAGAATCAGTGATGAGTGAAATTTATAACCAAGGAAACTGAATAAATGTTGCCATTAATTGAGCAAAGAATAACAGGTCTTGGGAAAGGATAGGAAGAGATGAGACAGCTGATGTTGTTTCGAGATGCCTCGTGGCATGGCGTGATGCCAATAAGAAAGAAGCTGGAAGTGTGAATCTGGACACAGGAGGGAGATGGGAGACGAGAGGTATTTGCTGTGGAGCTGAGGCTATGAGGATAGAGCTCATGGCAAAGATGCCAAACAGGAAGACACGAGATATAAGGCAAGACATGGTAAAGTACTAAGGGCCTGTGAAAGATGAGAAGCCAAAACAGGAGGCTGAGAGGGGACCAAAGAAGTTGGGTTTCATGCAGGGGAAGCTAAAGGGACTTTCACAAAAAAGTACTTTATAAGCAAGTTCCAATAAATAAAATATATGAAAAGTAATTTCTTAATCAATAGTTTTCAGGCAATAATTTTAAGGTAGCTCAGTCATGTTTTGATAAAACTCAAATGAATTTGGTATCAATCATATCCATTAAGGAATACAAAATACTAACCCACAGAAGGACATTCTGGCAGCATGATATGTTTTGAGCACAGACATGGAGTTATCCTATATGAAGACAAGGGTTCTCTCACTTTTATGCTGGGAAACCTCCTGAAAAATGCCCCTTTCCTCTACAACATCCTAATGTCATATTTTCTAGCTGCCTTACCAGATTTTCTTTCTGTGCATCAGCAAGTAATTCTGCCCAATGGGACAGCCGGGTTAATATATGCTGCTGCTTGACTTAGAGAAGATTAGAAGCTAGGGGATCAAGAGGCCAAGATCAAAGCTGGAGAAGGATCAAAAGGCTTTTTACTGATAGAGCTGGAGGTGAAGCACTAGGGGTCCCTACAAGGAAAGGAGAGGATTCTCCTTCATCAGTACTATTAGAACCAGAAGATGTGTAGGGATGGAGTCAGGGATGTGGGGTCTGACCTGGCCACTGTCTCAATTTGGAATATGAGAGCCCTTCCCCTTTCTCAGGTCAATGCCTGGAGCCTGACCCCTGTTACCTGCTTGGACACTGACCTCCTCTGGGCTCCTTTTCCTCTGGGAGAAGGGAAGGAGGCTGTCTGTCATCTGACCATCTCTGCTTCAGAAGAGTTGCCTGATGCCTTCTATTAAAACATTATTAATGGAGTTTCCATCATGGCTCAGCAGTAATGAACTCAAATAGTATCCATAAGGATGCAGGTTCGATCCCCGGCCTCACTCAGTGGGTTAAGGATCTGGTGTTGCCATAAGCTGTGGTATAGGTTGTAGATGTGGCTCAGATCCCACGTTGTTGTGGTGGTGGTATAGGGCAGCAGCTGCAGCTCTGATTCGATCCCTGCCTGGGAAATTCCATATGCTGCAGTTGTGGCCCTAAAAAGACAAAAAAATTTAATATAACACAATCTAAAGTATTATAAATATAATACAAGTCAAAATAAAGTACAAAACACAGTCAAATAACATAGGGTCCTCAAAGTCCCTTAAATATAGAAGTTAGGAGGTTGTGTGATGACCTTGATGGGAAGAGTGTGAGAGGGGTGATGGGGCAGAAAAGTTGGGAAATGGATAAGTGGTGAGGAAAGGGAAGTAATGTTTTGGAGAGAAGGTGTGAGAAAGCAAAAATGAGGCTGGCAACTTAGGGCCATGCTCCTCTGGGCAGTTACTTGAAATCATAAACCCTAGTGTCTTCATTCGTAGAATGGGGCGATGATATCAACTTTCCTTGTGAAGATTAAATGAGATTATATATATGGCCTGGAATAGTTCTTGGCCTCCAATAGGTTCTTAGGAATGATTCATTGTACTTAAAGAGCTGGAGATGGTAGCACCTTTGGGGCCACAGGGTAAAGAACATGTGAGGAGGGAGAGATTTTATACATTGGTTCAAACACAGCTTGGATATAAGAACTGAAGAAAGGACACACGCAAAAAAAAAAAAAAAAAAAGGCAAGGTTAGAAGGACTAGCTGTGTCCTTCTTACAATTCTTACCAAAAAATTCTGGGAAATTTGGACATTGCACACACTTATTAAAAATCTAGATTTTAGAAGTTCCCACTGTGACACAGTAGATTAAGGACCCAGCATTGGTAGAGCTGTGGTGTAGGTCACAGCTCCAGGTTGGATTTGATCCCTGGCTGTTGGTGCAGCTGAAAAAAGAGAAGAAGAAGAAGAAGAAGAAGAGGAAGAAAAGAACCTAGATTTTTAGGGATCTGTGGAAAAGAGGTTGCAACAAATTATTTGGACTGAGCACTGGACATAGAAACCTTCCCTACAGTCCTGGGCCTTAATTTTATAATGAAATGCTCTAGTCATACCAGCACATTGTATCAGAACACCCTTTATATGTCTCTTTTACCCCAGTAGACTTGCTAGCCCTGTGATGACAAAAAAAGTCTTCTGTCCCCATCACCTAACACAATTCCTGGGACAGGATAGGTGCTTAGGAAATACCTGATGAATGAATGAATGAATGATCCTCTTCTTCCCATGACCCTGTGATATAAATAGGGAATATACATCATGACCTAAATTCTCTTAATTCACAGCTGAGGGAAAACATAATAATAGAGGATGGAAGACAGCCTAGGACTCCTGCCTCATAGCTTGGCTGTTGTTTCATGTTTTGCATATGAAAACACATCATCCATCTTGGGATTTAGAGATTGGAGATTTTGAAAAAAGCTAGGAGGTTAAACTTCCATGTTAGCTCTGCTAACTGCTGAGAAGACAAGCTTGGAGTGCCACAAGTTCCTGAAGAATGACGTGTTTAGCTTAAGATGCCAGGAGGTAATTTGCACATGCCCATCAGATGGATAACTTTGCAACTGCATGCAGAGCAGAACTACATGGGGCCCAAGAGTGAAGGAAACAAAACAGGAGTCAGCCTTGCACTAGCAGGTGGGAGGGGACCCAAGTAGTAACTCAGATTCTGGCTGGGCCCGCTTGATCATATAATCGCCTTGAGGCAATTGAAATGATTGACCATGCTGAGGCCCTCATTCCTCTAATTTACGTACCTATCCCTGACCAAGATATTTTATTGTTTTAACGACCTTTCCCTAGTGATCTTCCCAATGCCATCTCCCCATTTCCTTTCTTGTTTAGAATGATACTGATTCCATCCATTATCTTAACCTGCTTTGTCACTGTCCATGGTGAGTGACACTGGACATACCAAAGAGAACTTCTCTGACTTGGTAGGAGGCCCTGGCTCTGCTCTGATGCTGATAGAACCCCTGCAGTCCCTTACTGGTGTCTAGTTGCTTCCTCTGGGTGAGATTAATTGTATCATTGACTCAAGGGCCGAAGAAGTTCAGTTATGGAAAATCAAGTTGCTTTGACAATTGCAGCAGAAAGTGAGGAAGCCTTTTAAAAGGATGGTCTACTGACTTCTCGATATCTGAACTCAAATATCTGTGCTGCTGGAAAGGTAAAGACTGACCTGGACATTAGAGTCATTGTTCTCTCCACCCCCTGCTCACCCCTATTGCCCAGACAATTGCTGAGGGAGGTGATGATGCCTCCTTTGAGGAGACACCACATCCCTGCTCTCTGTCCTGTTCCTACACCCATGAGACACTTTACAGCCTCATTCCTGCACAAAGGGAACCCACCAGGCATTAGACAGTAGGGGAATAAACTTTAAAAAAACATAGTACCTGACTTCAAGGAACTTGGGAAACAGATGCACTTGGAAATAATGACACTGAAAGGTGATGTGTTTAAGGAGCAGTGGGAGGTCTAGGAAGAGGACACTTAAATTGACCTGGGCCACCAGGAAGGGTTCACGTTGTCTCAGCTGAAACATGAAAGATGAGTAAAAGCATTGGCCAAGAATCAGGACCCAGGCATTTCAGAGAGTGGGGATGGCGAGGGAAGTCCCCACACACTAGAAGAGGGTGAAAAAGAGGAGGAATATAGTAAGGGCTCATCTAATGATAGGAAATTTACACTAGGAGAGAGTGATGAAAAAGAAGTCACAGAAAAAATAGTTTTGAAAAGGAGCAAGAGATTGGAAGTCAGATTCCATAGAGAAATCAGAAGAGTGCCTGTTGGGTTTAGGAAAAAATAAGCCATTGGAGACACTGTTGATAACAGTGTCTGTGGAAGAGTAGTGGGTAAAAGCTATTATGAAGTCAGAGGAAGTGTATTACTTTTCTACTGCTGCATAACCAATCACCACAAATTTAGTGACTTAAAAAAAAAATCCTACCGATTTATATTCTCTAGGATTTTGTAGATGAGAGATTTGGGCACAGTTGAGCTGGATCTCACAAGTTTGAGATGAAAATGTCATATTCATCTCATCTGGAGGCTCTCTAAGCTCCCCCATGTTACCGGTAGAATTCATTTTCTTGAGGCTGTAGAATGTGCTTCCTTCTTCTTAAAGTTGACAATAGAAGGAGTCTCTTCTACTTTGATCTCTACGATTTTGACCCTCTTTTAAAGGGCTTATTTGATTAGTGTTACTGAGTCCAAGCTACAGACTGTGTCAGTCTGCTTGCCATGTGTCAGGCCCGTAAATCCAGAGAGGAATTGTTGGAGCAGGGAAGAGTGACTTTTTTTGGAAAGCCAGCAGACGATGAAGATGGCAGACTAGTGTCCCAAAGAACCATCTACCCCAAGTTAGAATCCAAGCTTCTTTTATACTAACAGGGAAGAGGACATGGTTGGAATTCTTGATATTGGAATCCTTTGTTCTTGCAGCCATTCATGTAGGTCAGGTTTTCCTATAAACCTCCAATAAGACAAATGTTATCTTCTGTTCTGCAACTTTTTATCTATGAATGGAAAAGTATTACACCTTTGAAGGTCAGAGCCCTAAGAATGGGGTATCCTGTATATTTCATGCTATAGGCAACATTCTTAACTTGTAGCAAAAGCAATAGAATATAAAGATAAAAGAAACAGATCCAGTATGAAGTCATATTTGTTCTTCACTATTGCATTAGGTCATGTGTACTCTGGATAATCTCCATTTGATTAAGTTAAGGTCACCTGATTAGGAACCTTAAACAAATCTGTGAAACCCCTTCGCCTTTGCCATGTTCTATTTGTTAGAAGCAAGTCAGTCTGTTTATACCGTAGAGCATTCTTTGGGAAGTCACTTTAGGGTGTGTTGGCCACACAAAGTAAGGAAATCAGTACAGTGATGGTTTAGTACAGATGTAGCTGAGAGGGATCAGATCTTGATGCATGTTTGTGCACATGTTTTTATCAGCTAGCTTTTGCTGCTTAACGAATTGTGCCAAAGTTGAGTGTTTTCAAACAGCAGCTATGCATTCAGCTCAAAAATCTGCAGGTCAGAAATTTGGCTGTGTTCAGCTGGATGGTTCTGCAGATCTAGGTCAGTCTCAGTTGATCTTTGCTGTAGTTCACTTATACATCTGCGGTTGGCTACTGGTGACTGGTTAGCTAAGATGGGTTTTTGCATCCTGCGATATACTAGCCTGGGCTCACTTACATCATGGTGATATTCTGTACTTGGCACGCCAGTAAGCTCCAATGCACAAGAGCTTTTCAAGCCACTTGTATCACGTTTGCTAATGTCCCACTGATTATGGTGAGGGAAAAGAACTTTGCCATCTTATGAAAAGAGTAGGAAATGTGGGTATTTTTACAATCTACTGCATGACTGCTTTATTGTATTTTTAAAGTTGGAAGTATTATGCTTTATATTTATGTTAGGATGAGAAAACTAATGGAAAAGAAAAGATGGATACATAGCATGTGTGGGAATAACAGAAAAAAATGGGATCCCCAAGAAAGCAAGCACTGGTGCAATTCAGAGTACATTTAAAAAGGGAAAATCCATCATTTTTCCTTAGAACAAAGGAAAGGGAATGAGTAGAGATCTAGAAAAAATAATTTTCCTGGTAATCTCAATTTTCCTTGGAGAAAAGTAATCTAGGTCATATGTTGAGCCCAATGAGGGAGGTGCTGGGGAAAAGTGTTTGTGGAAGAGCCATTGTTCAGAATGGGAGAGGAAGCTGAGGTCAAAACATAAGAAAAATAACCCACAAAAAAGCTGAGTGGTACAGGGCCCAGCTGAGGCTATAGACCTTAAATTGATGATAACATCAATCTACAGTATCTTACCCAGCCCATATATGAATTAGAAAAAAGTGTCCCCTCTGCCTAGTGCAGGAGGGGTCAGCCTTACTCTGAGCTGGTGCCCTTGTGCAGGACAAGTTCATAAATCAAGTTGACAGCCCTGCCAGTCAACAGAGTTATGTTAAATTTGTTTAATAGCAGCTTTAAATAGAGTAGGTGTAGAAGCATTATGGCGGTTGTGACATTACAACTGAGAATCTGCTCAGTGACATCACAAGTGTCCATCAGTGAGAAGAGGACAGGTAAGTAGGTAAGTTTAGGAGGCCAGGCTGCCATAATATAATGCTTGCATGTGAAGACAAAGAAGAAATGAGAGTTTCTGTCTTGTATCACTACAGATTTGGGAAGAATTGCACAACTATATGGACCAACAGGGTTCAAATATCAGGAACTATTCAGGATATCAGGGAGCAGATCAGTCACTTTGGTTTTTATTCAAGTATTTTGGAATCCCACGGACACATTAGGAAAAACTGAGTATTTACAGAAACAGTAATTTTAGATTGACTAAAATGACGAGATAGCTCTACTAAAGAAATTTGTTGTTAAAATACTCCATAACCTCTATTATACAGGATCCAAGGTGGATTTAGGTTTAAGATCATCCACTTGATGAGAGCAGAACCTTGTAAGCATCTTCTGTTACTGAGGTTATTGTGAATGTATTCAGAGTTTAGGATAGGCTTTCTTTTTTCTTTTTTTTTCTTTCTTTTTTTTTTTTTTTGTCTTTTTGCCATTTCTTGGGCCGCTCCCGCGGCATATGGAGGTTCCCGGGCTAGGGGTCTAATCGGAGCTGTTGCTGCCAGCCTCCGCCAGATCCACAGCCATGCCAGATCTAAGCCACGTCTGTGACCTACACCATGGCTCACGGCAATGCTGGATCCTCAACTCACTGAGTGAGGCCAGGGATCGAACTCACAATCTCATGGCTCCTAGTCAGATTTGCTTCTGCTGCACCATGATGGGAACTCCAGGATAGGTTATCTAAGAGAAAAAAGTTTGCAAGTTGGTGGGAGCAGTCTTTTCCTCTGAATGAGCCCCTCAAAATTACAGTCCTATGATTTTAACATGATAATTTGATGGATAATCAGGATGAATTAATGGGCTTCTTATAAAAATTGAAGTTATTTGGAAACATGATTGAAAAGGTGATGGAATTTTTGCAGCTGCTATCAATTTCACATTTTTTTTTTTAAACCAAAAGCTATGGGATAACATGCAAAGAGACTCTACATAGTCTTGAAATTTCCTCATTTCTTCTGTGAGGAGAGACCAGTCACTGGAAACAATTAGAGAAGACCTTTCACTTATGGCTGGCTAATCACATGAGTCAGTTTTATAAACCCTAGATAAGCAGAATTGTTTCTAAGTAAAATTTATGCCAGGGAATTGTTAAAATTTCTTTCTCAATTTGATTGGGTTCTGCTTGATTTTCAATTATCCCTGATTTTCAATATTCTGGGTTCCATGCCAAAATTATTCAAAAATTATTTATGTGGCAAGAATTCTGTGTTGCAAACATAGGAATAAATTTACATATAAAAAGAAAGGAATATTTTGGGTACATTTGCTCAGAGACTTAGAAGTTTGGGGTGAATTGTTTGAATCTATCAATTTAAAATATTTTTAGAACTTGAAACTATATGATATGAAAATCTTCGCATTAGGTCTGAAGCATACCCTCCTAACATGTTGTAGAGCAAAATCCAGAGATATCTTTTAGTGAGTTTGTGAACCAAGTTTTTGCTAAGTTTAATCGTTATGATCATACATTTTTCTGCTATTTACTGTAATATATAATTATTATTATATAAATACTGCATATTACATGCATATATAACTTAGTAAATATTCATTAATATTTTGAATAACTGATGTTCCATAAATTCTTTATTAGATACAAATATTTTACTTTCTTTTATGGATTGATGGACTCAAACCAATAACTTTGAAGGAAAATCTCTGTTTAAAAGATTTGGCTTCAGAATCATTTTTAATTTCAGTATTTGTCTTAAAGTACTGGATGAAGATTTTGAAAATAGCACAAGAATACAGTACCTAGTTATTTCACTGGCTCTCTCTAGCCTCTCTTGAAAATGATACATTTCTTTATTTTCTTTCTATTTGATGTGGGATTGGTGGCTTGCATTGTTTCAGGCAGATTATATTCTTTCGATATGAAAGAGTATCTATTCATTCTTTCCAGCATAACCCACATCATTTTCTAACTGTTCATTCTGCCAAGTAATTAGGGAAAATGTTTTTCATAAGCTATAACTCCCTCTCTGTTTAGCCTTAGCTTTCACTCTCTCAGTTTATCACTGTATGTTGATGTTGGGTGTGGCATCTTTTGAATTGGGGGCATTATGTTCAGGGTTATAGTATGTAGGAGTAGACCAAGTTTTTTGAATTTTAAATGCTTGAATTGTTAACTTTTTTATGGATGGTAGTCATTATTGTTATATTATGGTTTATATTCTTACAATGGAAGAAAACCCATTTTCCTTTTTGCAAGTGAATTCTTGAATTTATATTAATGCTGGTGTAAATCTTTTCAAATCACACAATTCCAACTTAAGATAACTATTTTAGATTTTGTCAATGATTTATTTTCCAAAGGGAGACAAGGCACATAAAGTTTTATATTTGATGCTCTTCTGGAGAATAACTGAGATACTGTATCTAATAGTTCACAGTTTATTTATATTTTATTTCAAATTCAAAGCAATGGCTTATTAGCAAAACAGAATTCCTTCCATTTCCTCCAAGGTTTAAGGCTCTCCTTTTGTGTAAACTAATAGGAGGGCTGTTTGCATAAACGTGGCAGGTGACAAGAATGTTTTGACAGTTTCAGAGATAATGTCCTATGACCATGTCTATTTCTCTTTCCTCTAGTTCACTTCTTCTCCCACTGCCTCTGAGCAGCTTGCCTGTAAACCACCTGCTTTCTCCTTTGTTTCTCCAACTAATCAGAAAACACCACCTGCCCCCGTCAACCTCTCCGAAGCCTCTGTCCTGGAGGAGATCCACACGAGGCGGCTGGATGTCACTGGGGCCCTGGTGGAAGAAACAGCTACGTACTTTCAAACTTCCGCTCACTCTGCACCCTTTTCTGCATCGAAGGGCGTGTTCTCGACGTCACAGTTCCCCCATTCCACTCAGTTGTCAGGTTCTCCTTTGTCCCATCCAAGTGCAGCCCAGCAAAAACCTGGCCTGACGTCTGAAGCTCTCAAGAAGACGACAGCTGTCACCTCGCCCGTCCTTAGTCCCAGCGAAAGTCCGAGAACCTCTTCTTCACCGGCCTCCGGTGCTTCTCTGAAGTCGAATTCAGCCTCCTACATCCCAGTCCGCATCATCACGCACTCGCTCTGCCCGAGTCCAAAACCCTTCCCCTCCCTTTTCCACGGCTCTTCTTCCACTGTCTGTAGCCACGTGTCATCCAGCGGGAACCTCTCAAAGTCAGGGGTGAAGTCCCCGGTACTCTCCCGGCTTTCCCTCCTCACGGCCATCCTCAAGTCCAACCCTTCTCACCAAAGACCCCTCTCCCCGGCATCCTGTCCCACCTTCACTCTCAACTCCCTGACCTCTTCCACACTTACTCTCGATCAGAAAGTAAAACAAACCTCACCCACGCCGAAAAAATCTCTCTCGAGTTGCTCCCTGCGGGCAGGGTCTCCGGAGCAAAGGGAAAACCAGGTTTCTGGACTCAGCCAGCAAACCTTTCTTTCACCTTTTTCTACCAAAGCTGCTCCCCTTCCTCAGACCCCCTCCCACATCAGTAGCAGCCCTGTTTCTTTGAATGTAGAGAAAATGCCATCCCCCTCTTCTTTGAAGAGCAGTCCCATGCTTTCCCCTCTGCAAACAAGTACCTCCAGTTCGGCGGGTCTGCCTCCTGTTCCTCCTCCAAGCTCTTCTCCTCTGTCTCCCAAGGGCAGACGGGATGCAGACCTCAGGGACCCAGGCAAGCCCAGGAATATTTGCCCACATCCTTCAAAGTCAGCCTCCTCTGCATCATCTTCTGTATCTCCTCTCACTAACCAAAGAGCCAGGCTCTCCTCCCCAGAGAAATGCTACCATCCTTCCCCAGCTCTTTCAAATCTGATAAACAGATCCAAGAGAGCATCAGCACCGCTCTCTGGCCAGGGGCAGACTCCTTCAGCTCCTCCTCCACCTTCTGTCTCCAGTGCTGGCTCTGCCTCTCTTCCCCAAATGGGGTCCTCCTCTCCCCCTTTTGCTAATCTGCCCACACAGGCGCTCCAGCTCAGTCCCTCAGCGCTGCACTCAAATCTTACCTTGCCTTCAAGATTTGGGAAATCTGAAAGCTCAATATCTGACCACAGGTCATCTGTTTCAACCCCACCACCTCCCATCTCTCTAACAAGAACCAAGGAGCTGATTTCACCTTGTGCATTGTCCATGTCAACAGGCTCTGAAAATAAGAAACCCAAGGTATTTTTTGCATGCTGCATGGTGCATGCTTTATTTGAAATATGGAAGAATCTTTTTTTTTTTTCAGGGAAAAAGTTGATAATTATGCTATTCATTCTGCTCCTACAAGGAGAGAAAGTGCAAGGGGATCTAGGATTTGGTATATTTGAATTGCAGATGAATTATAATCTATCTAAATTTGTGCATGTTTCTGTAAAACTTTGATCTTGCAAATCCTCTTATGGTAACTCCTTATATCTATGGCTCCAAGGGCATTTTTTTTCTAGGCATAATTTAAGTTATATTATTGATCCCAAAGATGGAATTGAGAGCAGTTAGATGAAATTTGGGAATATAATACATTTCTGATTATTTAATAACATGCACCCTACTATCCATCAAAATATGCTGTACTGATAGATAGGAGACAGAATTAGTGTAAAGTGGAATATTATCATATATCTAGGCCCATATTATTGCCCAGTCAATTGTAAAACTTTCTATTTCCTTTGCTGACATTTATTTGTTGTTATTAATTTTCTTTCCCTTCTCCCAGGTTGATTTTTTTTATTGCTCTCTATATACCTGAAGCTAAATCAATATGGATTTAGCTATATATATATATTGGGCAAAAGGGAACTGAAATTTCCTTTATATGTGAAAAGTATTTGATTTATGATAAGCACTAAATACTTAGTGATTATAAAATACAGAAAGGGTGGGCAGCCTGGGTAAAGGGAAAACAAATTAAGAGAGAAAAAATATTGACTGTTATCTGTGCTGAAGCAACCCATTGAGCAAGGATGTGAAATCAGTATTTATTTTCATATGGGAAGGGACACATTTGAAGGAGTGATCCGTAGGGTGCATTTTTCCTGGTGAAAGGCAACTTGGCTCTAGAGCATGCTAGCTTCCCAGCTGTGCTCACAGAATTTAGGATGTGGAGCTTATACACCCAGAATTCAGTCACTGTTATATAAATAAAATAAAATTATGAAAGTGCCAGTATTGGGGGAACTGGGAGTTTTTAGTTCAGTGCATTGGAGTAATACAGTGTTAGAGCTTCCAATTGCCATGAAGGTTGTGTTCAACCCTGTCTGTTGGGCTGGTTAACTTACAGATGGTTAACCCTGTCTATTGGGATGGTTAACTTACAGTGGGAATGGTGAAACAACCCATATGATCTTGCTAATATTACCACACAACTTAAAAAGCATGCATTGAACATCTACTGTGTGCCCACGACTATGCTAGCTGTTTTGAGGATGTATGTTTTATTTTTAAGGAAAATAAGAGAGAATCCTTTTTCTTAAACAATTAAATTGTATTTAGCAGAAAAACATGCACACCTATATAATGTGAAGAGGCTACAGAGAGTTATTAAATCTACGGTAAAGCCAGAAAACAAGTATAAGGCAATGCTAACATAGAGTAGCACAGGTTATGTATAAAAGTTCACTGAGTTCAGTACAATAGAGATGGGTTGAGCTTAATGAAGAGGAAAGCAGTTGGCATTTCAGAAATGGTAAACAACCTGACCAAATATACAGAGAATGATCCTAGAGGTGTGTATGTGGAGAACTAAGACTGGCCTTGTCATAGAATAGTCATAATAGTAATGATAATTACAGTAACAGCTATCAGATACTTTCTATGAGTCCTAACTGTCCTAGTAGTTACACAAAGAAGTTAAAATTTAATTTAAAAGGATGATGTCGGTTGATTTTTTTGTGCCCATATGAGATTGGCAATATTACTTTCTCCATTTTATAGACCAAGAAACTGTAGTTCAGTGAATAACTTGCCCAGGTTATATTTCTTATCCTGGCAGAGCTGACATTTGTATTAATTTAAGTCTGATTCTTGAAGCCATTTTCTTTATCACTGAGATTTATTGCTTCAAAGCAATAACTCATGTTAATTATCATTTTAGTCTGATTTATTAATTCTCATGAAGGAAATAATCATTATGGAATAATGATTAGAAGTATCAATTTATATAATATTTGGATCATATAAATGTGTTTTTAGAAATGATGAAGTCCTTGTATTTTAAACTTCAAAGAAAATGGGATGGAGGAAATCTTTTACCCCAATTCTAAGTTTGAAAATCTTATTTGTCTGGTGATGTAAACATTACTATTTCCTGAATTTACTGACAAATTACCTCTAAAGCTACACTACCTTACACTTAAATTATTTTTTACCTTTGTGAAACATGGTTTTACTCCACCAGCTTCTTCAGAGTATTTCTGTTTGTGGTTCACTCTGCTTTGTTCAGGTTTTGGACCAGTTTTGAAGAGCTTGAAGAGAGTAGGCCCAGAGGGGCTTCTGATAAAGTCAAATCCTTTTCTCTCCTAACCTGTTTATCCGCAATTACTATTTCTTCCAATATTGAAGAGTTTTTAGCATTTGCTTTATTTTTTTCTGTTTATTTTCTTTATTCCCAAGTTAATAAAGTTCAAATCTGTGGACATGCATGGTAAATTTGATGAACATGTATGAAAATATGAAGAATGATTATAATTTACCCATTTTTATCTGTTCCTTTGAATAGAATAATGTTTCTCATAATGAGTAAAATTTATAACTTCCACAAAATTAGTTTCTCTTGAGACACAGTGTTCTTTGTCATATTTATTTATTCCTTGCTTCGTGCTGTTTTCTCTCTAGGTAAAAATCAGCCTACTTTTTTTTTTTATTGCAAACTATTGTTGGCAGGAATTGTAACTTGAGTATAAAAAGTTCATTAAAATGGATGGATACTGGAATAGATAAATCGTTTCCCAATTTCTTTTGATATTTGACTAGTATTGTTGAAATTGCTAAGATTATTTTATAGGTTGATAAGAGGAAATAGACAAAAGCTTTAGGATATCAAAGAATTTATATGCTTTTATGGACCATTTCTTGTCCTGCTCCTTCCACTGTGGTGCTAATCCAAGGACAGGGCTCTCTTTGAAGTCAGAGAGTTTCAGATTTAGATCTTCTCCACTCAGTGCCAGGTCCAGAAAGGAAAAAGGTCCTAGAATATAGATGGCCATCAAATTAAAACACAAATGCTTGAAAGATATTAGTTCAAAGTCTGGGCCCTACTGTCCTTTGATATTCAAATAAAATGGAACAGCTAGATTATGCTGAGTTCAATTCAGGTATAAAGAATGTTTGATGTTTCTTTTTCATACATAGACTCTTAAGATTCTGAATCTGCTTGTGTGAGTATTAACAGCTATATTTTAATTTCAGATATCATTTAAAAATATTATTTTGCATTATAACATGGTCCCAGACAGGATGAGTGTCTTCCTGAATATTGCTCCCATGGCTTTTTGATCAACATATATATGGTCTGGGCAGCTTTTTTCCCCCCTTGGGAAAGACTGAATATCACAAAATTAATCCACGGAGTTTTATTTGGGTTTCCAGTATAATTTGCCTTCATTCATAAGATAGTTTAAATTTTTCTCCTTGTGAGTTATCATGATGTTCCATGTGGAAATCTGAGATGGTCATTAGATCAGAACCTCATACATACATTCCTTCACTGGTGATGTGAGGGCTCCAGTGGTATGACTGCCATGGTCTGAAAGCTATCTAGACACAGCTTGTTTAGGGGAATCAATTTGGAGCTTTCTGATACTTCATGAATTTTTATAGCTGATGTTTATTTATAAAGTCTCATTCCTTTAAGACATCATAGCATTTCCAAATACACCACACTGGAAACTTGGTGGCAATAGTCTCCATGTGACTTTCTCCATTTCTGCTGATCCTCTCATCATATGGGAAATGAACAATGTGAAATGTACCTCTATGAATGAAAATGGTTCGTCTGGGTTCAAACCAGTCACTCATTCATTCAATACATATGTACTGGGCGCTTCTTGTGTGCATGTTTCAAAGCTGTGAAGATGTAGAGACAAGATTGCAATCGTGCTTGCTGAAGGAACGTTTATATTCTATGGTGAAAAAGAAACAATCAACCACCTCCCCCCATCCCTTCCCAATAAGTACCTTTTCTTGTATGTTAGAAGGTCATAAACGATATGGAGAAAAGTATAGCAGGATAAAGGTGGTGGTTGCGAATCTCTGTCAGGTGGTAGAGATGGGTTTCTTTGAGAGGATGACATCCAAGGAGGTGATGCTCCTTAACAGAGTATAGTCAGGAAAAGTTTCTAAGGCCAGAGATCATGTGGCAGGTTCAAAGGACCGTTGGGGACCCAGTGAGCCAAGAATAGAGTGAGTGGGGGAAAAGGAGGTAGTCAGAGGGAGATGTAACTGGGAGCTAGGTCCTGTGAGGTCTTGTGAGCCACTTCTAAGTATTTGATTTTTAACTGGAGTAAGACAGGAAACCATTGGAGGATTTTGACTAGAAATTGATGCCTTCTTATCTACCTGGCTGGTGAGAGAGAAAGTACAGAGAACTTAGGGAGCTATTGCAACAACCTAGGCAAGTGATGATGGTGGTTCTGGTAGCTGTGAGGGTGAAGATAATATTTCTGTGTATATTTCATAGGTAGCTTAACAAACATTCAGCAGTCATTAAAGCCAGCTGTAGGTGAAATGATGTTAAAACAGCTGACATTAGACATATATGTCTTCTTGTTTCCTTTCTTTTTGTCCCACTGTCTTCTACTCTACCTCCTCCCCGGAGTTCATGGCACCTTTCTGGGGATTCTAGATTTTCTGTGATTATTGCTTCCTTGTCATCTGTCTCTTCCACCTCTGTAGGAACCAATTCTGGGTCCCATTCCCTTTGTGTCTCTCCAGATAGCCTTTTAGAATGGATATTAGCAATGATTCCCATTCAAGTTGTCAGTGATTGACAAAAGCTTCTTTTCTTTACTCCCCAGGGAGTATTGGCATTTTTAACAGAAGGGGGCTTGTGCAGTTTTAACCTAAAGAAGAGACTTTTCCAAAGAAAAAGAAAACATGGATCCAAGGTCTTGAATTCAAATCTTGGAAATTCACATCCTTGCAGAAAGATGATTGTAGAAACTTAGCATATTGGAAAAGCCTTCAGGAAATGCTTCAACATGGGAAAAAGGGTGTCTAATTGGCCAGGCTCTTTAAGACTTCAACAGCAGATGAAGAACTCAAATTTTGTGTTTTTTTCATGTCTTCTGAGTCCTACTGTGATTTTCAATTAAATACTTCAATTTAAGTCAACAAATATTTGCTGAACATTCATTCTTTGTCAGGTTGGTGGTAGGTGTTGGAAATCATAGAAAATCTCGTCTAAAAGACCTCTCAGGCTAAATAGGAAGGCAGGATGTTGTAATCCAAGGCAATAAATGCTATACATTTAGAGTGCTAGGAATATAAAAAGATAAAACAGCTGTGGAGACGGGACGTGGGAAGGATTGTTCAGGGAAGCTTTCTTAGTAGTTCTCATCTTCTCTGTGAGATCGAAAACCACAGACGGTAGGTTATTGTCACATTGCTTCATATCTCAGGATCATTCCAGAGCTTGTGTTCTGCCAGTAATCAGGTGTAAGGCAGGTTTCTGGGCAACCTCCTTCTGTGAACTGGGTCAGGGCCTGGGTTGAGCTTTCATCTCAGGGAGACCCAGACAGTGTAACCATGGTCCCTAAGGAGTAGCAGGTGTGCTTTTGGAGTGATGCTCTCATCCATGGCCAGGGACGCTTCCAGAAGAAGAAGCTGGTCATGACGGTGGGAGGCTCTTCATCAGGGCCTTCTTGTTTATGGAATCAGAGGTCCTGTCATTCACTTGTATTTAAAGTGTAACCATGAGTTCAAATCCCTGATTCTCAAGGCAAATAGTAAGTCTGTTTTGTTATCTCAGAGGTGTTTATTACAGAGCTTGTGGTGAATTTTAGGCATCAGCAATGAGGAGTGGGATAGTGGTGGGAAATACTTTGTGAAGGGGAAAGATATATGCCTTGCTCTCCCCACCTTCACATCCAGGATTTATGTCACAATATCTAGGATTGCCTATAAATAGAATTAGCTCTAATAAACTTACACACAAAATACCATTTCCTGTTTAAATGTAAACTTTGCCCTGCACCTGTAGTGGACATTTAAGAAATATCTGAATGTATACATGTATGTGTGACTGGGTCACCTTGCTGTACAGCAGAAAATTGACAGAACACTGTAAACCAGCTATAATGGAAAAAATAAAAGTCATTATTAAAAAAGAAATATTTACTGAATGATGACTAAAGCATAGACTGTAAATTTGAAAGGTGCAATAGTATTATTTATGTATTTATGTATTTGTTTATTTATTTTGCTGAATTCAAAGTCAGACTGGTCAGTTCTATTTTGTATGATTAGTTAATGGTGATTTCAGCTGGTAATACAGCCTAGTATTATTATTCAAGTTATAATTACAGTGACTGAAGCGATTTGTAATTTTTTTTTTTTTTTTTTTGTCTTTTTGCCATTTCTTGGGCCGCTCTCGCGGCATATGGAAGTTCCCAGGCTAGGGGTCTAATCGGAGCTGCAGCTGCCAGCCTACGCCAGAGCCACAGCAACACGGGATCCAAGCCGCATCTGCAACCTACACCACAGCTCACGGCAACGCCGGATCGTTAACCCACTGAGCAAGGGCGGGGACCGAACCCGCAACCTCATGGTTCCTAGTCGGATTCGTTAACCACCGCACCACAATGGGAACTCCTGTAATTTTATTTAAAAAATTTTTTTATTATATTTTTCCTCTCTTATCATATTTTATTATTATTTAAAATTTTTTTTTGTACTGTCATTTCCCCAATACAATTTTTTTCCTACCGTGCAGCATGGTGACCCAGTTATACATACATGTATACATTCTCTTTTCTCCCGTTATCATGCTCCATCATAATTGACTGGATGATTTGTAATTTTAAACCAAGGAGTAGAAACCAGTGAATTTTCTCTGAAATCTGGAAGCCTTGAAATTGTGAAGAAGAAACATGTTCCAAATTAGAATATTGTTAAGGGAACCCAAAGGAATATACTGAACACAAAAAGTATTTCTTATGGCAACAAGAATGATCTTCAGATGGAAAAGGAAAAGCTCTGTATTTTCTTAGAGATGTGCAAAGCCCAAGGTAGATGAAGAGCTAGAAAGAACATCTGGTTGCTCTAAATCAGTTCAGACCTCCTGGTCTATACAAATTGCATCTCAAAAAATAAATTAAAATGTCTACTTTTATTGCAAAACTATTGTAAATGATGGGAAATAAGAGATTTACCAGAAAAAAAGAGTGGGATAGCGATGGGAAGTATTTTTTGAAGGGGAAAGGTATATCCTTGCTTTCCCCGTCTTCATGTCAGTGTTCCATTTTTTCACATTAAAAAAAAAAAAAGGAAGGTAAATTCTTAAAATTAAGACAGTCTTAGTTTGTGAATGTTTACAAAAACAATTATAACTGGATGCCCGACATTCTTTTCCAGCAATAGACATTTATTGAATG
This sequence comes from Sus scrofa, assembly GCF_054392235.1. Taxonomy (NCBI): domain Eukaryota; kingdom Metazoa; phylum Chordata; class Mammalia; order Artiodactyla; family Suidae; genus Sus; species Sus scrofa. Next base: position 35,223,452 of record NC_139389.1, on the reverse strand, counting down.
CCTTCCAAGTTCTAGCTTTTGAGCTGTCTTTCGTGATACTGTGAACAAAGAGAGGTATTTGAGGGGTTGTGATGTATTTCTGTGAATTCCCATTTGTTCTAAATGCTTAGCCCAAAGTGTACTCAAGGTCAATCTCTGTATCATCCCCCATTTCAATTTTCTACATGTTATTTATCTATGACTTTTCCTATGCTTTCTTATTTATTTGATTGTTTGTCTCAGCTGATTAGGATGTAAACTCTAGAGAGTAAAGGCTTTCTGTGTTTTGTTTACTGTTGAATCTCCAATTCTTAGAGAAATGTGTGTCACAGGGTAGCTACTCAAAAATAATTTGTTGAATGAATCCATTAGTTGAACTGCCTTATCCAAATAAATCTGTCAGATGGACTGATGCCTGCCAGGTTGGCAGAACCCAGTAGGTGAGAACTCCCTATCCTTGGTATATGGCTTGAATGAAGATTTTAAAAATGACATGCCTAAGAGGAGAGTTCATGAAATAATATAAAAATTATTATCGTTATAGTTTACAGTGACAAACCACATCGAATCAGTGGAACTGGATAGAGATAATGCCTAAAGCACTATTTTTGGATCTGGAGGAGAAAAAAGCTTACTACAGGATGGAGTTTCATTTTAATAAATGTTTAAAAAAAAAGATAAAAGAATTAGGAATTTTAGGGCCATAACATACTCAGTGTGATCCAGCAATATGAAATGACTTCTGGAGTTCCTGTTTTGGCTCAGTGGTAATAAACCCAACGAAGATCCCTGGCCTCTCCCAGTTGCCATGAGCTATGGTGTAGGTTGCAGACCCAGCTTTTGCTGTGACTGTGGTGTAGGCAGCAGCTACAGGGCTGTTTTGATCCCTAGCCTTGGAACTTCCATGTGCTGTGGGAGTGGCCTAAAAAAAAAAAAGACAAAAATGGAAAAAAATAAAATGACTTCAACATCTCTCTCATGTATACTCCAAACACACCACAAAAAACCAAGGAGACAATTGCAATGATTTTCATCTTCACTGTGCTAATTAAGTTTATTGTCATATCGTGTAGGTGATGATGATATGCTGCATTGCGTTAAAAATATATCTTGTTAAACATACCTTTTAAAAATTTAAAGGAATAGTGACAGAGGAAAGGGATCGTGAAATTCTTCAGCTGAAGATAAGTAAGGAGGGGTTGGTGGAAACAACAGTATAACTTTCAAGCGGAAGAGAGCTCTTAGCCCACGCAGGAAACATATAGGACCAAGGACATATAGGAGTAAGTTAGTCAGAAGCATATTTTGGCTTAATAGAAAGGAAATTTTATGCCAATTCTAACAGTTACACTCAAGGTGCTACCTTGGGAGGTAGGCAGGTGTTGGTGGTGTGACTGAACACATCAGCGAGATGCCCTGGATAGAGGGTGTTGAACCAGTTTGCCTTCGGTATCATTACTGATTGTAAGAGTACATGGCATTACACGCCCAATTACAAGATATCACTCTGAAAATCTTCTCCAGCCATTTTCTTTTGGTCAGCTGAGGCTAGGAGAACAAATGTTGCAAACGATTGCACATCCTGAAAGGGGAGGCAAGGGTATTCAGGAGATACGTGCAGAGTTACTGAGCTGGAGTGTCTGCGTCCAAATCATTGCTATGATTCAGTAGCTAGTGACCCTAGGTAAGTTTCTTAACATGTGTCTACTTCACTTTCCATATATATAATGAATATAATAGGGTATCTGCATGATAGATTTGTTGTGCAAAGTAAATGAGCTAACACAAAGTTTTCAGAAGGCTGCAAGGCTTTTCGTGATCGCTAACTATTATTATTATTGCAACTTGTGACAAATAAACATAAAACCATCATGGAGTATTAGTAATATATTTTATTCTATATGATTTGTCTGTTTAGATATTCCTTGGGAGAAAAATAGAGAGAAGCATGGGTACTGGACCCAGCTGGGCCTGGATTCCAAACCTGATTCTATTCTTTATGGGCTGTTGTCTTAGATGAGTCACCTGAACTCAACACATCTTTTCCTAATGACTCTTTAGTTGTAGGGATTCTGAAAAATTAAATGAGGCAACGTATTTATTCGCTAGTGATAAATGGCAATGCTTATTTCCCGTGCAGAGACAGCATTTCACTTTCCATCCTTATCCAGATAACACTGTTGTTTGGAGACCATAGCAGTGCAGGATCAGAATAGTGACTGCAGGCTCGAAGGGACCAGGCGCTTTCTTCTTCCAGTCTGGTGTTTTAATTTTTTTTTTTTTTAACTTAAACTTCTTCCTAAGGAAAATGAATGTGCCAGCCTCTTAGCTTCCTCACACCAGTTTAAGGAAGGTTACATCAATGACATCTTAAATCTCAAAGTTTTATTTTACCTCATTATCCTGTCGTCTTCTGCAGACCCTTTGGTGTGCTTTCCAGGGAACTCAGACAGCCTGGGGCTGCGGTGCCAGTTTCCCGCTGGCTCTGGGTCCCTGGGGAAGCTGCCTGAGGCAGGAGCTTTTGATGTGCATGGAGGCTTGAACTCAGGCAGCTTGGGACCTGGGACAGTATCAAAACTGCTCTTTTGATTATGTGTATGATCCTGACTTCTACTTATGCTCAACCCTCTCCCCCAGACACTCCAAAACTGAGCTATAGTACTCTGAGTTCTACTTAAAACTCAGGATGTCTTATCATTTGGTTCATTAACAGTACCATATTAGAAAGTGCGGGAGGAGTTCCCAACGTGGCACAGTGGTGAACGAATCCGACTAGGAACCATGAGATTGCGGGTTCGATCCCTGGCCTTGCTCAGTGGGTTAGGGATCTGGCATTGCCGTGAGCTGTGATGTAGGTTGCAGACGCGGCTCGGATCCCCCGTTGCTGTGGCTGTGGTGAAGGCCTGCAGCTACAGCTCTGATTAGACCCCTAGCCTGGGAACCTCCATATGCCGTGGGAGCGGCCCAAGAAATGGCAAAAAGCCAAAAAAAATAAAATAAAATAAAATAAAGAAAGTGCAGGAGATGGTGCTAAGGTTTAAAAAAATGAATTTAACATCAAGAGCATGCAAGGTCTTCTAATTTTTCCATTATGTAATTAAGTTGCTGATATTAACTTCTATTCAAAATATGCTACTTATTAAAAATGACTGCTAAATTTTATGTATTCTGATCATTGTTTTTAATGAATGATGCAAGAAAATGTATTGAGTTCAATTAAACTTATTGGCATAATATTTGCTAATTGTGGCACTATAAAAAAGAACCACTTTCCTTTTAAAATCAAGCAAAAATACCCCTGACATTTATAAAATAGTGTTCCTGTGAGGGAATGCTGCTAATGAGAAATTGATATATAACTTTGTAAAAATGGATGTTTTAAATTTTGAAACTATATAGCACATAATTGCTTATAATCCCTAGGCTGATATTTGACTGTGATAACTCTTTGCTTCTTATTCTAATAAAATATTAACATAATGAGCTAATTTTTTTTTCCTGTCAAAAACAAGTCGTGCAAGCACAATAACTGTTTTCTTCATTGGATAACATGTCTTTTAACTTGGTAGAGCTAGCCTAAATTTATGTCACATTCTTTTCTGTTTTCAACTCCACTCTTGCTTTCTGGTTACCTCCCCTTCTAGCAATACAAGACCAAGTCCAGCTACAAGGCTTTTGCAGCAATCCCTACAAACATATTGCTTTTGGAACAGAAGGTCAGTGTTGGCTCAAAAGCAGAGTGAATTTTTGTGATGTTTCCTAAAATGGCTAATATCATTTTTGTTATGTTTTTAAAATGTCTGTTTTAAAGTTCTACCTTTACTAAACTAAAATGCTGCTCTTAGTTTAGGATGAGCTGGTGAAAACATCTGGATGGATAGTATTGGAGAAATCAATGATTTATCAGTAGAGTCTGGGTAGGAGCCAAGAGTTGTCCAAGCCACTGTCATGCAGCTCTGGGCAACTTGATTCAGATTTGAGTACATCCCCGTCCTTTGGAATCTTAAATGGTTTTAACATTTAAGAGCTTCCACCTCTATTCACCTTGATCAATAAAGGTAAATTGTGGTTATATGTGGGCAACTAGCCACCTTCCAGACTTGGTGATTAACAGTGGCTTGTGCAGGATAGAAATATATTAGCCAAGCGGCCAACTTAGCCTCTTAGATTCCATCATGGGCTGAACCTCTTTATTCATTCTCACAGACACTGCTCCTAATTCCATAAACAGGAAGGAGGGTTGAGATCCTTTCCAATGACCAACTGCTTTCACATGACTCCAAAGCATTTTTGATTTGCTGTTAAGAGCCATTCATGATAAGATTACAGGATTCTACTTCAGTAGGTAAATTAAATTAAAACCTCTTGTTTTATAAGCACATGACATATGCTCAAAGGAAGCCCCAATGGAAGATCCTATCAGAACTGAAGTGGAATCCATTATCGAATCTATGCAATGATACATTTCCTATGTTATTTTTATGGTATTTATTTATTTAGACAGTTTGTCTTTGCATTGAGCTCATTTATTTTCTGTACAATTATAGGGTTTCAAATATTATCATGATTTTTCAAAATGTTAATGTTGCCAACCAGGTGGTATGTTGACCACTGGGTTATGAATGTACATTCTTGTTATTTTGGCATGATCTGGAGAATAAAACTGCTATATATTCTCTTGCCTAAAAAGTAGGAATCGATAGTAGGAAATGCTAAGTATAGGTGAGCATTAGTTGGCAGTATCTCTTATGTCATGTATCTCTGATAACAGACACCAGATTATCCACCTGTGGTTTTGAGTCTATGGTCTGTGTATCTGAATGCTTTGAACTAGGGGGTCACTTGGCTACAGGGAGATCTGTAGCTTTTAATCTAGATTCTCTTCTGAATTTGACCTTTATAGCTCACTGAAAGATGAGCTGGGCCTAAGATACCAGTTTCTGGAGGCTTCAGGAGGATGCTGGAAGTGACACCTTCACCAGATGCCCCTTATCCTATTGTCTAGAGTTATCATGTCAGTAGTGGAAGTGTTCCCCCACCACAGGCCCTCTCCTTTCTGGACCTCAGTGCCTGCCTTCACAGAAAAGGAAAGCATCTAGGCAAGCAGAAGAGGGGCTGGCTGTGTCATGTTCCCTCACTCTGGTCTCACTAACCCAGCGCAGTCTCCTGCACCTGTGTTGTGCCACTATGTCAACTTGCTATTTAGAAAAATAATTGTTAATTCTTATGGAAAGGCTTTTGTAAGGTTAGGCTGGATGTCATAATCGGTCCCAGAATCTCTGTCTACCAGCTCTCTTCTCTTTCAATCAATTTGAAGATAGAGATTATAATTTATTAGCTAGTCATTAAACATGAAGAATTATTAGCTCAATTTCAAGTTTCATCACCAATGTGTACAATGGTATTGCTTTGTATTGAGCCTAATGAAAGTTCTTATGGGAGAGGTTTTGTGTTTTGTTTTTAATTTTGAGTAAAACATACTCTTGGAGTTACCATTGTGTAGTGGAAAGGAACCCTACTAGAATCTATGAGGATGTGGGTCCGACCCCCTGCCTCACTCAGTGGGCCAAGCATCCAGCGTTGCCATGAGCTGTGGTGTAGGTTGCAGACCGGGCTCTTATCCTATGTTGCTGTGGCATAGGCCTGCAGCTGTAGTTCTCAGGCTGGGGCCCTAAAAAACTGAATCAAACAAATAAACAAAAAAACCCCATACTCTCAGTAAAAATATTATTACTTTTAGTACAACAACGTGTAAATATCTAATTTGAAATATCTGTATCTAGTGTGAATAATTGTCTCTTGGCTAAGATATTGTTTTTGGACCATAAATATCGGAATTGTTCAAAGGTCACAGGAAATGACATGTTTGTTTTTCTTTACAGCCTTTTATTGTTCCATACAGACATATTCCATAATATATATATATATATATATTTGCTGGCTTTCTCATGTTATATTCCTCAAGGAGACACTGGACTGTAAGAGAATTTTTAAATAACAGAAGTATTATCCTAAGATTTTAGGAGAGTTGATTTCTATTTTCAGTAAGATTTCTTGAATGATACAGTGCTGTTTTTCTCATGGTTGTAGTTTTTAAAAAATAAATCTGCTAATTTAGCTTTTTAACTCATCTGTTTGTACAACAGAACTTATCCTATGCTATTAAAATCAAAGGGACTTATTTCTGAATTGAGTGGGTAAATTAAGACTGTAATTGTCAAAAACATCTATTTGGGGAAGGATTAACATTTTGGAATATTTTAAATCACAGAAACTTTTCTGCAAGTCTTTTAATATAATACAGAACACCACAATTAAGGGGTAGGGTGATGGTACATGTCATTACAATATTCTGTTAGAATCTGTGCAGTGGAATACCTTGAAGATATAATTAATGTATTTAATTTGTCTTAAAATAGGTCAACAATTCTCTCCCCCGATTTTTTATACCATATTTTGTGTTATAACATATGGCATAATTAATAAGGAGCCTTTATCACTTTAAAAAAGTAATACTATTTTTAAAAGCAAAATTTTCTACAAATTGAAATACAGGCCTCCCTTCCAATCAGACATTAAGCTCTCATTGAATCCCTGGATAGGTTTCAGCTTTAATCACCCCTAGATGAAGCCCATAATTTTCAAAAGAGTACATTTTGTTGGCAGAGGACATGAGGTTTCTGGTACTTCTGTTCTCGAATTTATTGTCTGCATCAAAACTTCAATTTATAGCTTATTCCATTGTCTATCAGTTTTCGCCCATGAACATTTAGGAGGGAAGCATTTTTAACTTAAGTCTTAACCAAGGCTTTACAGGAAAAGACAAATGTCAGACGTCATATTTTAATGTGTTGGCATCAAGGTCTTTGACCTAATCTCCTGCCAATAACAATCTTCCCCAAGATTAAGATGGGGATATAATACAAGTGATTATAAAGCAGGAACAAAACAATCAGATCGACTTGCATTTGTGACTGTCCTTATTGTAATACTTTCAACAATATGCTGAGACTGTAGAAGAAATAATTTTGATAGTAATAATTCTAATTCCACGAAATTGGAATGATGAGGACGTAGTCTTTTACTCTTGGTATGTGTACTGTTGCCCTTTTTGGGGAATGTTAAAATTCTCTCTCTCTTATTGACTAATTTTTCTTCTTTCATCTGAGTCTGAAAGCAATAGGTAAAACATCACAATTAAACTGAAGGCACATATTAATATTCTAAATAAATGTACTATTACTTTTATTGTGCCATTGTATTAAGGAAAGGAAAGATAAAGGAATATTTCCATGAAATCAAATAATATGAATCTTTATTGTCTCACAAGTGATTAATGTTTTTCCCTGAAAGAATACATTTTTTTCCTTGAAAGTAATTTCCCTCTTTATAAGTATTTCTCAGGATAAAATCAAGACTATGGTTAGGTACTGTTTTCCAACAAATGACATTACTATGCCTTTAATTCATAAGCTATGTGTATTTGAAAGAATTCTAGAGTAGGGCATTTTTATAAATAGCACGTATAAATTACAGGAATAATTATTTAAATGAGAGTTTCAGGACTAAAATCATTTTATTTTTCCTAGTGGTAGGGGGATAGAGAACAGCTGTTCTGAAAACAGTGGTAAAAAACTGGGTGATAAAAATGGAAAGGTAGAGGTTTGAGGTATCTTGTCAACTGTAAAGTCAATTTTATTCTAGGTTACCAGTTTGATTTTTAAAAACATGAGTTGGTAAACTCCCGTCTGATTAAACATATGTCTTCGGGTGAGACTATTTTAATATCTTTGCATGTCTCAAAAAGTTAACAAAATCTGGTAAAATTAGCATATGGTCTAGACTAGAGAGACATCTCCTAATTTAGGTTAGTTCAAGAAGTAATTGTATTTCCAATTTCTTTAGCAGTGGAGGCTGCCCAGGAACCACATCTATACTAATTGGTTCTCCTTGGGCAGGTGTTTACCATGTAAATATCTCTTTTAAAGCACTTACTAAACCATATTTAAGAATGAATATTGCTTGGCTTTTTTTCCTTTACTGTAAACTATTAGAGAAAATATAGTAGTTTTTGTTAAACATTCATGGATTGAATTAATTTAGTTTGCACCTGGGTAGGTCTCTACATTTCAGTTTTATTCCACAAGATTTTTAAGGCAAATTTTTTGCTCAGAGGATTATAAAAATAAAGGGGCCTAGTATATGGCACTTGGGATGATGATAATAAGAGTCTTCCTTTAGGATAGAATAAACCTCATCAATTCTAATTCCATGGAAAAAATATAATGGGCCTTCTGCTCCACGGAAAGTAAGTTGGTTTTAGACTTGACACTTTTTAATGTTTAGAGAATACAGTCACAGTGGCTGCATATTAAGTACTTAAGTGTATCCGACACTGAGCTAAATGCTTTATTATCCTCACAACTCTGTAAGGATTGATGCTCAAAATGCCAACTAAATTTCCCAAAACAGCAGGGCTAGGAAGTTGCTATGTTGGACCTCAAGTGGGGTCTGTGTATCCCCCAGCATTTCTCTGTTTGTCATAACAACAGTGACATAACTAGCTCAAGTGAAATATTGATGATTTTGGATAATTTTTTTTTATTTGATAAAACATTTTTAAATCTGGTGTTCCCACCGCAGCTCAGTGGGTTAAGAACACAACATAGTGTCTGTGAAGATGCAAGTTTGACCCTGGCCTCACTCAGTGGGTTAGGGATATGGCATTGCTGCCAGCTATGGTGTAGGTCACAGATGCTGCTTTGATCTGGTGTCGCTGTTGCTGTGGTGAAGGCCTGCAGCTGCAGCTCCAATTTGACCCTAGCCTGGGAACTTCCACATGCTGCAGGGGCAGCCCTAGCAAAACAAACAAGCAAAAAAATCCTATCATGTGAAAATAATCTAAGACAAATATTCCTCAATCTTTAAAGAAGATGTACTTTTAAGTTTCTGGAAGCCCCTTTGGCTTACGATATACATTTTTCCCTTTACTTCGAATCTGAACCCTATTCAGACCTGAATCTCCACCTAGATAATCAAAATGAGGTTTGTTTTACTGAGAACATCTCCAGTCCTACAGTTTTGTATTAATGACTGAAAATCAAGCAAGATTTTTGTAGTCCTCAAAGAATTTATTCTACCAATTGCCAGTCAGGTTAACAAAGGATAACAGCATTTAGGTTTAGCATGAGTTGTTTTGGGGGGAGATAATTTGATCATAACTAAAATACAGTAGTAGCCCATGAAATTGTTGAAATCCAATCCAGTTAGATAGTCTAGGCATCTTAGAAAGTTTATAATCCCTTTTAGATTATCCTTCCTTTGGAAGCAGTTTACTTTCTAACTCTATTTAGAGTGTAGCTAATTCGTTCTATCTATCTTCTGATTTTTAGAACTTAATCTCATTTCCAAAGCAGCAAGTTAGACTGATTCAGTATATCTGACTTCAGAGTGCTTGCAATTCCATCAGAGAAGGTTCTTGTGGATGAGGAAAACCCATTACAGTGTGCTGGCATATATTCTCCTAGAGACTTTGATTTACGATGCTTGTTCCTAGTCTTTGGCTTTTAATTATAATGTCATACAGAGCTCAAGAACTGTTGTTTTCTAAGAGGCAGATTCACCACGTCACTTTTCGAAAACTGGGTCCCAAAGTCAGTTGTGCTGAGCAAAATATCACCACTTTTAATGAGACTATTTCTAACTTTATGCTAGTTAAGAATCTTTAAAAGTAGGATTCAAAGCATGTCTCATTTCAGCATCACTTGGCTCTATCATCCAATTTGGTAGAAAATATATGTTTTTAATAAAAATCTTTTATTGGAGAATATTTGAAGAGAACTTCACTCAAAATGAATAAATCTAAAGAAACATCAATATGATCCTGCTGGCTAAGTTGTCAAAAAAGCAATCTATGGTCAGACTTTTTGTTAATGGAGATTTAATGTACTTTCTTTTAATACACTTTTGTACCACAGAGAAGAAAGCTACTTTTTATGGCTTCTAGAAGTGGATCAAGATGATATATTTGACAGAGAACTCCTTGTCAATAAAAAAATCAATTTTGGTAAATTTCAAGGCTACTTAAACTCAAAATAAACCCCCTCTCCAAGTTTCAATGCAGTTTGAGTACTGTCTCCATTTCAGTGCTTCAGCACTACTGAACTAATTCCAGTTATCTTCCTTAATTTTGCAAAGATTCCAAGTAGATAGTTTTTTCTCTTTCTTTGAATAAATTTCAGTATTTTAAATAGCATAATGAAGTTGTGTTTGCCTATAATAAGTTCCCACAGGGAAACCAGGATAATAACCCTACTTGATTTTGATAGTAAGAAAATTATATTAACACTGATCACATGCTCAGATCTTTGATGGTAAACAAATTTAACTGAAATAAGGGAAAACAATAATTTATTTTTACTTAAAATATTTGGAGTTTACCTCTCTAGAGAATTTTACTGAGTCATATTAAAATCATATTATTTGTATGATTCATTTATTAATACTATTTGTCACCTTTCCCTTTCAATTCATCCTAAAGAGCTTTTTTTTAAAAAGTTTTTTTATTATAATCAATTTACAATATTCTGTCAATTTCTGCTGTACCACACAGTGACCTAGTTATTTATATATATAAATGTGTATATATATATATATATATATATATATATATATATATATATATATATATCTTCTTTTTCTCACATTATCCTCCATCATGTTCCATCACAAGTGATTAAAATATATAGTTTCCTGGGCTATGCAGCAGGATCCCACTGCCCAGCCACTCCAAATGCAAGTTGTCATCTACTAACCCCAGACTCCCAATCCATCCCACTCCCTCCCCTCCCCATGGCAAACACAAGTCTGTCCTCCATGTCCATGATCATTTCAACTTAAAAAGCTTGACTAAGCACATATCATGTGCTCTATCCTGAAGCTACAAAGATAAATACCATATTTTCCTAATTGTAATAGGACAAGTGGTCTAGTAGCATAGAGATACTATTAGAGAGTAATGATGATACAACATGCTTAAAGCATGTATGAAGTGATATGATGCCTCAAAGAAGGAGTGCCAGATTTTCCCTCAAGTGAGTGCTAAAAAAATTGTAAAGGAGTTTTGTTATGATCTTTAGGAAGAATAAAAATTCTAAGTGAGTGTTCAAAAAATAATTGAGGTGGAGTTAGTAATGTGTAGTTAGAAGGTCAGCACAAGTTCAGAGAACTCAAATGATCCTTGCAGTTAAAGAGTAGCATGCAAGTGAGGAATGGGTAGAAGGTGCTGCTGAATGCAACAAAAGGGATTTTTTTTTTTAGGAAAAGTCCAAAGAATATAGAAGGGAAGAAATAATAAAGATACGAGCAGATATTACTGAAACAGAACATGAATATGTAAAAGAAGACCAAATACAAAAATTAGCCTAATTAAGAGATTAGAAATTGATAACCCTATATGGAATTTGATTTAAAAAATAGGTAGACACAAATAAATATTAGAAATGATGTGGGAGTTCCCGTCATGGCTCAGTGGTTAACGAATCCGACTAGGAACCATGAGGTTGCAGGTTTGATCCCTGGCCTTGCTCAGTGGTTAAGGATCCGGCATTGCTGTGAGCTGTGGTGTAGGTTGCAGACATGGCTCAGATCCTGCATTGCTGTGGCTCTGGCATAGGCTGGCAGCTACAGCTCTGATTGGACCCCTAGCCTGGGAATCTCCATATGACACAGGTGTGGCCCTAGAAAAGACAAAAAGACAAAAAAACAAAAAAAAAAAAAAAAAAAAAAAAAAAGAAAAGAAATGATGAAGGTGAGGGACCAAGATGGCAATAGAGGAAGCTTCTGAACTTCTTTCCTCCCAGAGACATGCTGAATGTATAGCTACACATAGAGACATTTCCTATGAGAGAAATCCAGAAACTAGCCAAGTGACTCCTACATATCAGATTAATAAGGAAATACCCATGTCAATCCTGGAAAGAAAGGCTGAGACACACTCTTGCCATAAACCCCATACCTGGCACAGTGCCATACAATTAGGAGGGAAACTCCAACTCCCAGATTTGCCCTGAGGTTTTAGACTGGACATCTAATGTCCCAATGCTTAAGACTCTCACCCAAGGGACAGGCTTCCAAAATACCTACCTCCAAAAGCTGATGTTGATTGCACCCATAAGAACTACGAGACTATAAAAAAACAAAGGAGCAGTTCTTAATGGGCATGTGAACACTCACTGTGGCTATCACCCCAGGGCTCAGTGAGTGGGCAAAATGCTCATTTCCCAAACTTTTCCTGGAAGGGGTTTGATTATATACTTTTTTTTTTTTTTTTTTTTTTTTTTTACAAACCACCACCAGTTTCTAATTAGCACACACATAGGGGCTGACTTCCATGCTCACTGAAGCCCACACCATCTCCCTCTGGCTCACTCCAACAATAAAACTAAGTTGCCAGTATCTCCTGTAAGGAGATTGTTCACATACCTAGTGCCCCAGTTTTTATAACTGTCACTGGAGGAGCCTACCTCCCCAAATCATCTAGATCAATTGCCAATAGAACTTGCTTTCACAAGTCCCATAGAACTATAGCAAACAAAGAAGCAGCTTTTTTTGTTTGTTTGTTTTTTGGTCACCCTGGGGCATTTGGAGTTCCCAGGGCAAGGTATCAGTTCCAAGAGTAGTTGTGACCTAAACCACAGCTGTGGCAATTCCAGGTCAAAGAAGCAGTTTTTAAATGATGTAGGAGCACCCTTTGTGTCTATACACCCAAACCCTTCACAGAGGGAGTAAGTAAAAATGTCTGTTTTCCATTTTCTTCCTGAAAAAGGCTTAAGTACATACTTTCCCATCTGCTGCTAAATGTGATCTTCTACTTTGGGACACTGATGGGTCTAGGCTTTGTGGCTGCAGGAAGCCACTACAAATAAAGATGTTGGCTTGGACAATCACAAAGTTTCAAGGGATAGTCAGGAGCTCATGCTGTGAAAATTGACAAGATTCATCTACACAATACCAACCTATTCTGAGTGGGAGAAGTGGCTGTTTTATCTAATGCATGCAAGCAATACAGAGAGTCATGGAAAATAAAGAGACAAGGGTATACGTTACAAACAAAAGAACAAGCTAAATCTCCAGAAACTAATCTTAATGAAATGGGTATAAATGATTTATCTGACAGAGAGTTAAATGTTAGAGTCATAAAGATGCTAAGAAAGTTCAGAAGAGCAATGCATGAGCGAAGTAAGAATTTGAAAAAAAAGATAGAAAATATTTTTAAAAATACCAAACAAAAATCATAGACCTGACAAATTCAATTACAGAACTGAAAAATTCAATAAAGGGGTTCATCAACAGACCAGATCAAATGCAAGAAAAGATGAGTGAACTCTAAGACAAGTCAGACTTCATTGAATTAAAGGAGCAAAAAGAAAAAAGAATGAAAAAGAATGAAGTAGCTCAGGGGACTTATAGGACATCATCAAGTATGCTAATGTATTAGTGTTCATATTATAGGAATCCTATGAGGAGAAGAGAGAGAAAAAGGCAGAAAGTTCTTTGAAGAAATAATGGCTGAAAACTTCCCTAACCTGGAGAAAGAAACAAACATCAGATCCAGGAAGCCTAAAGAGTACCAAAGAAGATTAAGTACAGTGATCCTCTCTGAGACACATTATAATTAAACCATCAGAAGTTAAGGAAAAAGAATCTTAAAAGCAGGGACAGAAAAACAACTTCTTACATATGCATGCATTCCCATAAGACCATACATATATTTTTCTGCAAAAACTTGTAGATAAGAATGAAATGGGATGTCCATTGAAAGTGCTGAAAGAAAAAAAAAAACTACAAACCAAGAATGTTTTACACAGTACCATTTTCCTTCAGAATTAAGGGAGAGATAGTTTTCCAGACAAGCAAAAGCTGTAAGAGTTTATCACCAGTAGACTCATGTTCATTGCAGCATTATTGACAATAGCCAAGGTATAGAAACAATCTAGGTGTCCAATGATAGGTGAATGGATAAGAAGATATTATATACAAATGAAACCAACATTTTGAGTTATATGTCAACATCACAATTGACTTGACTTTATTCCAGAAATTCAAGATTGATTTAATATTAGAGAAATTTGTTAATATATCATATGACTAATTACAAAGTAAAAATATGGTTATATCCTATAAATAAGGAGAGAAATTTGTTTTTGTCTTTTTTGCTATTTCTTTGGGCCACTCCCACAGCATATGGAGGTTCCCAGGCTAGGGGTTGAACCAGAGCAGTAGCCACTGGCCTATGCCAGAGCCACAGCAAGCGGGATCTGAGCCGCATCTGCAACCTACACCACAGCTCACGGCAATGCCGGATCGTTAACCCACTGAGCAAGGGCAGGGACCGAACCGGCAACCTCATGGTTCCTAGTCAGATTCGTTAACCACTGCGCCATGACGGGAACTCCCAGAAATTTGTTAATATAATTTATCATATGACTAATTACAAAGTAAAAATATGGTTATATCCTATAAATAATTACAACCTATAGATATGAGATAATCATATTTTTACTTTGTAATTATGTGATATTTCATATAGTATAACATTAATATACACTTAGAAAAGATATTTGATAAAGATTCAACACAAATTCATGATAAAAACTCTTAACAAACTAGGAAAAGAAGTGTCCCTCCCCCCTTTTTTTTTACAAAAGAGTATTTACACGAACTTGTAGCCAACATTGTATTTAATGGTGAATTATAGAGGTATTCCTTTTACTAACAGTAAAAAAAAAAAGATGCTTGCTCTTCTATTTAATATTTTACTAATGGTTTTAGGCAGTAAAGGAAGAAGGGAAAACAATAATAAAGAATTGGAAAAGAAGAAATGAAACTACACTTGTTCTGATAAAATTTCCTACATAGAAAATGCAAGAATCTATGAAAAATCCAAGAATTTGTGAAATTACTAAAATAAGACAATTTACCAAGTTTACTGGATAAAGAAAATGATTGATATGTAACATCAACAAACAGATGATTATTTTTTAAAAATGAGCAGCTTATACTTGTAATCCCCTAAATAAGATAACTGAGAATAATGTAGTAAAAATGAGCAAATATATAAATAGGAATTGTGAATAATCAGCAAACATAGTGATGCCCAACCTCAAAAATTATCAGGGAAATGTGACCTAAAATCAAAGTGAGATATTTCATTTACAAGAGGATGCTAAGATTTTTTAAAGCCTGAAAACAGGAAGTCTCTTCCCTTGCTACTATGACTGTAAAATTGTAAAATTGTTTTAAAGAACAATTTGAAATTATCTGATGAAGTTAAAGGTGACTATTATTCCATTATTATGCAGCTACTTTAGTCTTAAAACTATAAATATATGCATAATATGTACATAAATATTAGTTGTCATGGTGTGTAGTAGTTGAAACTTGGGGTCACCCTAAATATTTAAGAAATATCCCTTTTGCTGTGGAATATGCAGGTAGCGAATCATGTGGAGGTGAAATGATGGAAACATGGAAAATACATAAATACAAAGGGTGGGAGGAGGCTTTTAGACGTGATGGATAGGTTTACAGCGTAGATTGTGGAGATTGTTTCACAGATATATACTTATTTCCAAACCCTTTGGTTTTATACATTAAGTGTGTACAGGTTTTTGTTTGTTGCTCTATACAGTGGTCCAGAAAAATAACAAGGAACAAAAAAGCAAGTTTCAGAAGCATATATTATACTTACATGAAATTAGAAGAATTGCACAGAACAATCTTTTATATTATATAGTGATATATACCTTTATTAGTATGATGAAAAAATTAAAGACACACATGTGGTGATAAGCAAAACGGAGGAGAATGGTTACCTCTCATGAGGAAAGAGAAGAAGCAAGAGAGGAGGAATAGACACTGGCTTCTATTATTTTGCAGTATTTTACTTTGTACTTTCCATGGAATAATACAGTGAACAAGACATCTCCTTAGATATGTGTGAAATATGTCACAATATATAAAAAGTTTATTGCATTTCAAAAATAGTCATGACATTTGAGGCCAAGTCTAGCAGTAAGGTAGCCAACACTTTTTGAATAGAAATGATTTAAAACGAGGCAAGATTTTCTTGTGTGCTTCTTGTAAACTGGCCCTGAAGCCTTTCCTCTAGAATAGCTTTTGTGATATTGAGAAATGGCTACATCATTGATATTTCTCCTTGTAACTTCCAAATGTGACTTCTTTGCCGGTGGGACAGGGCTCATCTGGATGTATCTGAGGTCCAAGTTCTCACTTGTGTGCTTAAAAGGTCAGCCTCCTTTCTTTACCCCAGCAGCTTATATTGGAGAAGCAGGACAATTGTGGGCAGAGACTCCATGTCAGAGAATAGCTCATCCAGTTGTTCAAAGAGTTTTCTTCTTGGAAACATTGAGACATGCAGGGCTTTCTTTGAATTCAGACTTTACTGCATTTATAGTTGACTAAAAGCCTCACAGGAGAACTCTTTCATTTATTACCACTAGGCACTAGATGAACCAGTCAAGACTGAGGGCATCTCCAAGGACAACACCTTAGACCCACCTCTGGAGGTAATGGCTTCACATCACCCCTGCTTTTGAAATGCAGTCCCGAAACTCTTTGCTAACCCAGTACCTGGTTTCAATTCTTCCAGTTGTGTTTCCCTGCACAGCTCAGGCAGCAAACTGAAGAGGTCTGTGCTACCATTGATAAGGTCTTACAGGATTCCTTGTCTATGGTAATGCCTTAGACTAGAATGTGCAATTCAAACCTTTGCTTTGCTTCACTTCATTTCCCTCCACTTGACTAAGATGGGTGCATCACAAGCTTGTCCTTTTCTTTTTTATTTCCTTCTAGCATTCTTCTGATTCTCCTTCAAGTTCTCTACAGACATTGTTGAGTTCTGACTCAATCAAAGTATGTATATATTTAATATAATTTACTGAGCATTAAGAATTACTAGATGAATGATTTTTAAAGGTCCCATAGTGATTTGGGAAATTAGGGGACAGCAACCAGCATTTTGTTTTGGTTTCTGCTTTTTTGTTGTTTCTGTTTTTAGCCAACAGTTTTTTAAAAATAGAACAAAGTAAAATAAAATAAAATAAAATAGAATAGTAAGAATGTGAAATATCAGACTCTATTATTTTAAGTAGTGAGTAGGTATCGTTGATGCTTGTTTCAATTTGTTTACATGTACATATGTAGGTTTATGTGTATGGGTTGCAGTAAAATCTATTTCTAACTATGAGTCAAGTTCAAAACAGTTTGAAGCCAAAGTATTAGGCTGTGCATTTAAGATATCGAACTGTATGTAGAATTTGTGACTTATTCTCATCGTAAACCATAGCTTCAGGCCTCATGTACTTCACAGCTCTGGAATTGCAGAAATGGAAAATGAGGTAGATTAAAGTACTATTTGTCTAAGAGCTTTAACATAGGTATCATTTCTGGAATTCTCTTTTGGTTGGCTGAATTCATTTCATCGTTCTTTGATTAAAAAGAACAGAATCCCGGATAGTTTAGATTAGAAGGCTACTATAGTATTAAATGTTACTATTGAATATTTAAATATTTCCTTCTTATCATGTATCCATTTTCATTTAAGATATTGTATTTCTCCAGATTTTTTTTTTTTTTTGAATGTGTAGTACAGAGCACTAAATTTCAGTGCTTTTCTTTATTGGTAATTGTTAGGGGTTTTTTTTGGCTGTCTTATTTTCTCTATTGGAATTAGTATAAATACTTTTTGTATATTTTTTTTAAAAATTGGGCATTATGTTTATAATGTAGATTTAAATGTAAATGTCCGTAATTAAGAGCATCTCTAATTTTAAGTTGGAACATTATAGACAAACATTCTTTAATAATGACATGGAAGCCAGATAATCAATTTCAGTCAATATTAAGAATTATATTTTAATAGAGAGGACCTGCACATAGATAATTATAGCTTCTTTATGTGTAATCTATTGGGTTATATATTCTTTAAGTCTTTTAATCTAAAAATAGAAAATTTTGATTTGCTGGAGAGACTATACACATTTTAAATTTATCTTTTTCTCATCTCATTTATTGGACATAAAAAAATACCCCAGTTATATTAAATGTGTACTAGGAATAGGACTGTATTATTGATTTGTTTAACAAATCTTTAATGCTTATAGAGTTAAATACATTTTTGGGGACTACTTGGTTGAAGGCGGTTATTTCATTTAACACATTTTTATTTGGTGCTTACTGTGGGCTTGGTGCTGCGAGGCACCGCAGTGATCAGGGTGAGCAAGGCAGAGTAATCTCAGAGGTATACTTGGGTTGCAGCGATCTGAGAGGAGGATTCCAGCTGAGACCAAGTTGGAAAGAAATCAATTCAGGGAGAATAGCTCTCAGGCGGAGGAGTAGGCACATGGAGAGTCCTGGCAGGAAAGAGCTTCAGGTATATGAAGAAGGCCAGTATGGTGCAGTACGATGAGCCTGGGGTGAACAGTGAGAGGAGGTGAGAACGTGGGTTGGGCATGAAGTTTGGGTTCCACGGAAAATTGTAAGATACAAAAACATGGGGGGAATAATATGAAGCCACTGAGAAAAATCCTGATGCTGCAGTGAGGAAGTTCATGAGGTTGGAGGGGCAAGGATAGTGGCCTGGATAGGATAGGTTCAAAGAATCCACTGGATAGGATAGGTTTAAAGAATCCTCACTGCATGGGGTTTGAAAGAGTTATTGCAGACTTGCTTGGTTTAAATGTCAGTAAGGAAGCAGAGGAGATGAGCTTCTGGTCTGCCTTGAGCATAGACAACCATGAAGGAGGCTCAGTGTGGTAGAAGGAAGAGAGTTATGTTTATTTTGGACAAGGTGGGCTTGAAGGGTGTATCAAGGAGGCTTTAAACCTGTGCATCTGGAGATGGTCGGAGGGATTGGGGGTGACTAGCATGGCGATGTTGTGAGCGCCCCGTACAGCTCCCAGAAATAAAACATCACAGGTCCAGTCAAGGAGAATGAAAGTCGGAGTTCCCCTCGTGGTGCAGCAGAAACGATCCAACTAGGAACCATGAGGTTACGGGTTTGATCCCTGGCCTTGCTCAGTGGGTTAAGGATCTGGCATTGCTGTGAGCTGTAGTGTAGGTTGCAGACATGGCTTGGATCTGGTGTTGCTGTGGCTGTGGTGTAGGTCGCAGATGCAGCTGGGATCTGGTGTTGGTGTTGCTCTTGCTGTGGCTGTGGCTGTGGCCGGCAACTACAGCTCCGATTAGACCCCTAGCCTGGGAACCTCCACATGCTGCAGATGCGGTCCTAAAAAGCCAAAAAAAAAAAAAAAAAAAGACAAAAAGGAGAATGAAAGTCCATTGCAGTCAGAGCAGTGTGGCAGGATGGAAGCTACATGAGGATAGTGTTTAAGAGTGTGTAATTGTGGTGATGGCTGCCAAGAAAAAAAGAACAAATAAGGCTAGAGAAGTGTTTATTAGATTTGACTTTGATTTTGAAACTATATCGCTGTTTCATATATGTTGGTGTTCATTCTTACCTTTTTGATTTTTCTAGCATTTACAATCCTTTTGAACCTAAGGTTGTTCTTTTTAGCCTAGTATGAAAAGAGTGACATATATGTAATTTTTTTTTTTTTTTTTGGCTATTTAGGGCCTCACCTGTGGCATATGAAGATTTCCAGGCTAGGGGTCCAGTCGCAGCTACAGCTGCTGGCCTGCTCCAGAGGCACAGCAACACAGGATCTGAGCCGCATCTGTAACCTACACCACAGCTCATGGCAACGCCTGATCCTTAACCCACTGAGTGAGGCCAGGGATCGAACTCACAACCTCATGGTTCCTAGTTGGATTCGTCTCCACTGTGGCATGATGGGAACTCCATATATGTAATTTTTATTTCGAGTTTTCCTAGATGTCTTGTATTACTTTTTAAAAACTATTTTTACTTATTTTTTTATCTTTTTGTACACTCTTGTCTTACTTCAAGACAGCATATTTCTGGATATCAATTTTATATTCTATTTGGAATTCTGTATATCTGGGACCTTAATGGACCTTGTTAAGCCTTTAACAATGGACTAGTTAAGACTAATTTCTGCTATCTTATTTTATATTTTCCACATAAAATATTTTCTTTTTTGACTTTACTGCTTTCCTTTGGATGTTTTGACATTTACTAGTTTGAATTTTATTTTGCATTTTTGTTACTTTTCATAGTTATATGTAAGGTATTAAAGACAATAATTATGTTTATTTTCATTTCAATTTTAAAGCTTTTATAAGTCAACTATAATAGAAAAAATAAAAACCTAAATATGAAACAAACAAAATTCAATTTTAAAGCTTACAAATATCTCTTTCTAAAATTAAATAATCAAGATTTATATATATATATACATACATATATATATAAACACACATACATACACATACATAATTTGTTAGTATTTTTGGACTTCTATATCTGATTTTTAATGGTTATATTTTTCTTGATTTATTCTTTATTTAGACACTCTTCTTTCTTTAGATCCATATTACTCAAATATTCATTGCTTTCTCTTGGATTTCTTTTTCTTCTTGTTGAACTCTTGCTGAAAATTGTATTCAGCAAGGTCTTTTTATACTGATTCTATGGTCTGTGTCTCTGAGAATATCATTATTTTGTTCTTTCATTTAAATTATAGTTTTACTGGACATAAAATTATAGGTCCTCTCTCTTCAACTTTTTTTTAGCCTAGATTCTTTTTTTTCAACAACATATCTTGTGAAGTATTTTGTCAGCATGGTATTTGCTCCTGTGTACAGAGTGATCATTTACAGAGTGACACTGTAATCTTCTAGAATTTTATCTTTATGATTTACTGATTTTTCCTATTATGTATCTAGGTGTGCATTTTTTTTCTCTTATGTATCTGGATTGGTACTGTCTTTGACCTTTCCTCTGAAGTTTTCAATCTCTTCTTCCCCTTACAGTTAGGATATTTTTAGTCATTCTTTTTTCCTTTTTTGCTTTTTGGGGTCGCACCCTCAGCATATGGGGGTTCTCAGGCTAGGGGTCTAATCAGAGCCCATCTGCCGGCCTACACCACAGCCACTGCAATGCCAGATCCAAGCCATGTCTGACCTACACCACAGCTCATAGCAGTGCTGTATCCTTAACCCACTGAGCAAGGCCAGGGATCGAACCTGCAACCTCATGGTTCCTAGTTGGATTCATTTCTGCTGTGCCATGATGGGAACTCCTAGTCATAATTTAAAAAAAAAATTTTAGGGCTTCACCCGCAACACATGGAAGTTTCCAGGCTAGGTATTAAATCAGAGCTGCATCTTCAGGTCTATGCTACTGCCATGGCAACGCTGGATCCCAGCAGCATCTGCCATCTACGCCACAGCAATGCTGGTTTCTTAACCTACTGAGTGAAGCCAGGGATCAAATCCACATCTTCACAAGGACAATGTTGGGTTCTTGACCTGCTGAACCACAATGGGAACCCCTGGTTCTGTGAGTTTTGACAAAGCAGAGTTGTATGGTGACCACCGCATCCAAGATACAAAGCTTCTGTCCAATCAAAGCTTTTCCTTAGAGTTCCCATTGTGACTCAGTGGTAATGAACCTGACTAGTATCCATGAGGATAGGGGTTTGATCCCTGGCCTCACCCAGTGGGTTAAGGATCGAGCCTTGCTGTGAGCTGTGGTGTATGTCGCAGATGTGACTCAGATCCCACATTGCTGTGGCTGTAGTGTAGGCCTGCAGCTGTAGCTCTGATTTGACCCCTAGCCTGGGAACTTCCATTTGCCGTGGGTACAGCCGTAAAAAGACAAAAAAAGAAAAAGAAAATGTTTCCCTGTGCTCCTTTGTGGTGCATCTCTCCCTGCAACCCAAGTGTGAGCAGCCCTGATCTTTTCTCTGTACACATTTGCCTTTTCAAGAAAGTCATAAAAATAGAATCATACAGAATGTAGTCTTTTGAACCTGACTTTTTATACTTAGTAGAAAACCATTAAGATTCACCCCTAGTTTTGCATGTATCAATAGCTAATTTCTTATGTTTTATTGCAATATAATTGATGTACAATATTATTTCATAATTTATATTGAAGTCAGTTACCTTGGTTGAGGGAGTTCCCCCAGCCATGTTTTGTATATCAAGTACAAATTTAGAGACAATAGATGATATGGTCCATCTTTTTTTTTTTAATTTTTGTGTGTGTATGTATATATTTACATTTTTTTATTAAAGTATAATTGCTTTACAATGTTGTACCAGTTTCTGCTGTACAGCAAACTGACCCAGTCATATATATATATATATATATATATATATATATATACACACACACACACACACACATGCACTATTTTGTGCCATGTGGTTGTTCCCAGGCCAGGGATTAAATCCAAGTCACAGCAGAGACCCAAGCTGCTGCAGTTAGATTCTTAACCCACTGGGCCATGGTGGGAACTTCATCCAGGTTTTTGTAGTTAGTTTTTGTGAGTTTGTCACAAGTGGAAAAAGAAGCAAGATAAATTAAGGTATTAAAATGGCTGAGAATATGAAACATATGTAATGAAAGAGGCTGTAAAGCCATAATGGAGCTGAGAAGACTCATTGATTTTGAAGTCTCAGTGAGACTGAGAAAATGTGTTGGTATATTGAGAAATGAAGACGGTAGATGGGAGGTAGATTCTAAGAGAAGGATGCTAGAAATAAAATTTCGGAGGTTTTCCATTTTATTTGTGAAGGCAACATCTAGGAACAGTCCTGGAAGTGGGTGATTTACATGGAGTAGATGAGAATATCTTTGGAGCTGAGCAGCTCAAAGAATTGAGAAGATAGAGATGTCTGTGTGAATTTTGAAATCGCCAAAAATAACACAAGGAGCTGTTATGATCCATGAGTGAACATCGTCAATAAATAGGATAAAATTTCCTAGAAAGCCGATTGATAACCTCAGGGGAAAGAATAATAAAGTGATGGTGTTTAATGAAATGATTCTCAAAGGAACAGAGGATTTTGTATAGAAAAGAGAGAGTAATGATTAGGAAGTCTTAATAGGAAGAAAGAGGTGAACATGTGCCAGAAGTTGAATCTTTCAGTGTTTTCTTGATTACTTGAGTAGTACGATTGTTTTTATTTTCATACAGATACCTACAACTCTCCCGAGAGCGGCTGGTCGAGAAACCAAATATGTAAGTCCCTTCATAACTGTACATACTGCTTTTTAAATGGGTGCATGTGCATGCTTTGGAGGGAACTCAATTATACAGTGATTTAGATTGAGTTAGTTGAATTTTTCATAAATGGAAGGGGTAGGATGATTTGATTGGCCCAAATGTGAAAAATCAGGTTAAGTCTGGTAAGTTTATCGAATAAATTCCTTCTTAAGTAAGTCTCATTTGATTAGTTTGGCTGAATAAAACAGAACTCCAACACCTGCTCTCTGTCTTCCTAATTATCAAGGCTTAGATGACATTTTCATTTTTGTAATGATTTATCATGCTTATTATGAAAGAGGCAACTCATATAATGGAAACATTAAGATTTGTCCATTTCCAATAGGGTTGCCAGTTTAGCTGGTTTTGACCAGTTTGTTGCGTTTGTTTGTTTGTTTGTTTGTTTGTTTGTTTATTTTCATTTTTGGGCCATACCCATGGCACATGGAAGTTCCCAGGCTAGGGGTCAGATTAGAGCTGGAGCTGCTGGCTCACGTCACAGCCACAGCCACATGGGATCCGAGCCACATCTGTGATCTACACTACAGCTCCTGGCAGCACCAGATCCTTAGCCCACTGAGTGAGGCCAGGGATCAAACCCGTGTCCTCTTGGATACTAGTTGGGTTTGTTACCGCTGAGCCACAATGGGAACTCTGCTTTCTTGCATTTAAATTTTTATCAAATAAATCAATTTCCATCTATGAGTAAAAATACATTAATAATGAGTATGTAGATGCAGGCCCACACACTTGATTCAATTAATTCTAAGAAGTTGGCTGCGAATGTCCTAGACGTACACACACACACATAGCCTCACCCCATTCCTACTCTTTATTCACCAATTAATCCATCATGTGTCCAACTTCTGCTTCTGACCAAACAAAATGTTTGAATAAATAAGATTTTCTCCTAGGCAAGTGTTTAGTGTTTAATTTAAAACAAACCAGTCAACTATTCCTTTTAGTTTTTACTTTCTATTTTCTAATATGTAGTTTTCACCATCACTGTCATCCAGAGTCAAAAACCTGTAAATAGAAATTTTGTAACTTACCTTCTTTGTAATTTATACATTTCTACCTTCATTTGAACCTCCCTAAGGCAAATGATAAATTGG
The DNA here is from genome assembly GCF_054392235.1 of Sus scrofa. NCBI lineage: Eukaryota > Metazoa > Chordata > Mammalia > Artiodactyla > Suidae > Sus > Sus scrofa. Next base: position 35,199,139 of record NC_139389.1, on the reverse strand, counting down.
GTGATGAGACTGAACTTCACCACTTTCAGGAAATGTTTATAGGATCTGTATAGGAACATGGCTTAGGACATATTTTAAGTTTTTTCTCTAGTCACTTGCAGTGGAACATGATGGAGGATAATGTGAGAAAAAGAATATATGTGTGTGTGTGTGTGAGTGTGTGTGAGTGTGTGTATGTGTGACTGGGTCACTGCTGTAGGTAGAAAATTGACAGAACATTGTGAACCATCTATAATGGAAAAAATAAAAATTATTAAAAAAAGTTTTCTCTGTTATTTTCTGTTGTTATTGGAAGTCATTTGGAGCAATGCTTAAAGGAGTAAAGACATTTAAGAAGCTATACTTGAGTTTTAATTACAGTGTTGCTGCTTGATAATGGATCCTGGGAAGTCACTTAACCTCCCTGTGCCTTAGTTTTTTCATTTATAAGACTGGGATACTAATGTTTGGTTGATGTAAGATTTATAACAGCTAATGTATGCAAAGCCCTTGATGTAATCCTGGCACACAGAAATGACCTGATAAATAATAGTTCTCCCATTTCTTCCTCTTTGTTTCCTTTATTTTCTCCTTCATCCACATTTTCTTCTCTTCCTCCCACTTATCTTGGGAAGACTAGAGATGCCGTGATTTAGCTGAGTGCCATGATTCTCCAGTTGAGTATAAGAACAGAAAATTCCCCAAAGATGTTTCTATGTGTTTTGTGACTAAGACATTCTCAAGAGCCAGACCCAAGAAAAAGTAGCTAGAATATTTTGTTCTCTCGCCTTTCTCACCCACTCCTACTTTTGACCCAGGTGCCTCTGATTTAGACTCAGTCACAATAAGGGGCAGAGGGCTGATTCCTTTTCCCATCCCTCTTGCGAGTGGATGCTTGACAGTTATTGAAATAACTCTGGAGGGGCTGCTTCCATCTCCATAGTTGGAAGTTCTTTCAAATGATTCTTCTGTCATTTATCCGACTTAATTTAAGTAGGATAACATTTGCCCCAAACTTTGTGAGAGCGTTTGAGTCATTCACAGTTAACACTGAATCATCAAATAGATTTAATATAGACCAGAACAATATAAACTCTGATTCAGATCAGAGCCTTTGATTAAATTTGGTTTCTTGAGTGAGAAAGCTTTGTTTTTCACATTCTTTTACAATGTGACATTCGAATTGTGGTTCCTGACACCTCTAATATGTCCCTGTCTTTTGGAAGACTGTCTGGGATCATTTTATGGTGGAATGTGAAAACCAGTTTTTGGTGCCAGTGTAAGGAAATCATACTTGTAAATATTTGGCTGCAGTTAGTACCTTTACTAAGTGATGTCTGATGCATTTATTTTCTTCTTCTTTTTTTTTTTTTTTTCTTTCTTTTTAGGGCTGCACCTGCAGCATATGGAAGTTCCCCGGCTAGAGGTCATATTGGAGCTGTAGCTGCCAGCCTAAGCCACAGCCGTGGCAATGCCAGCTTGCAGCAACACTGGATCCTTAACTCACTGAGCAAGGCCAGGGATGGGATCAAACCTATATTCTCAGAGACACTATGTCAGGTTCTTAACCCGCTGAGCCATAATGGGAATTCCTGATACTTTTTTTTTTTTTTGAGGAGAAAAAATGAAATTTTAGAACAGAAGTCTTTCTTAACAATAAGCCCCAATCTTATGTGAACAAACAATCTTAACTACTGTATGTTCTGATTTTTAAAAAAGAATGACAGTGTAATATTTTCTTCTAGAAATTCTAATATTTGTATTGATAGAGCTATACCTGCCTCATATTAAGTGGGACTTGAATAGTTTTCACTTAGTTAATTAATTAATCTCTTTATTTTTCTCCCTTCCTCTCCCATGGAAACTCAAAAGCAAATCTGAGAATCTATGGACTGTAACATTTTAATATTCTACCATTTCTCTTCAAAACTTTGAAGAAAGTAGACATCTTCACTGTCTACACCTGCTGGGACTTGGTGTGTCATTGCCTTTGTAGAGATTCTTAGATTCAATCCCAAAGCAGGGATCATGCAGTTTACCAACTTCCACACCGCAGAGGGAGAAAAGGAAGATTTTAAAATTAGAACTAAGAAAAAAAGTTTTGTTACACTTGAAGATCTCAACAGATTAGCACAGTCCACTCAAAATCCCTATTTCTGGGCGCTCTTAGAAATACAGTGTATAGGACTTCCTGTTGTGGCTCAGCAATAACAAACCTGACTAGTATCAATGAGGATGCAGGCTTGATCCCTTGGCCTTGCTCAGTGGGTTAAGGATCTGGCATTGCCATGAGCTGCGGTGTAGGTGGCAGACACAGCTCAGATCCCGTGTTGCTGTGACTGTTGTGTAGGCCGGCAGCTACAGCTCTTTTTTGACCCCTAGCCTGGGAACTTCAATATGCCATGGGTATGGGCCTAAAAAGACCAAAAAAAAAAAAAAAAAAAAAAAAGAAGAAGAAAGAAGAAAGAAAGAAAAAGAAATATATTATCTATGAATTGTGACAAGTACAAAGTAGAGTCAGGATTTTCTAGCTCTTTTTTTTATTCAATTTTCCACTCCTTTTCATTGATTTGACAAATATTTGAGTGTCTGCTATGTCCCAGGTCTCACGTGGAGTCACTGAGGGGTAGGAGGAGTGAACAGAACAACAGGGGCCCCATTTCTGAAGCTACAGTGAGGGAGAGTAAACCACTCAAATAGTAAAGAATAAGATACTTTCTCACAGGAATTAGAGGAGAGCTAGCCAGAGAGCTGATATTAAAACAAATGTATGGAGTTGCTAGTTTTCCATGTGTCCATTGGATTTCCAGTTTTCCTGGGATAATGATAGTGGTTTAATTAAATAACAAGACATTATAGCACTAATCCCTCTTTAGGAAGTGTTTAGTGGAAGGCTGGCTTTCCTTCATTAAAAAAAAAAAAAAAAGAAAGTCCAGGTAAAACAATTCCTTTTCTTTTCTTAATCTTGATCGCACATCTTGGTACATTTCACATTGTCGGCCTTGTTTACAATGAGCCGGATGCAATGAAGTAGCATCAATTTAGACGAATTAAAGTCACAGTTTTTCTTCAATTCTTGGTGTACTTGAATTGCAGTTTATTTTAAAGTCATTTAATTGAGAATCTCTTGAGTGTAATAAAATTTCAGCCAGGCTCACAAATATGTCGTGTCCTCCAGGTCATTTGTAGGAGTGATTGTATTAATTTTTTATTAGTATTTCCCTTGATTGTTTTTTTAACAGATGCCAAATGCAGCAATAATAATAATTCAGGTTTTGAGCTCTTACCTGGCAAATGAGTTTTAACTATCTCATTTAACCTTCCACCAGTCCCAGGACGTGGGTGTTATTATGCCAAATATCCATTTTACAGAGGAGGAAATAAAGTCACACAGGAGGCTAAATCCAGCCTAGGTCTTTCTCATTCAAAGTCCCTGTCATTAATGCTGCGTGTTCCGACAGAAGCTGGGAATATTTGGTCTTCCTTAAATATTTTATCTGTTAGTATTTATATTCTCGGTCTAAATTATTTCTTCATCCCTAAAAACCTTCAGACTAAACTTTGAATGAATAATTTCATATGTGGTGACAGCATCTGAAATGATAAAGTTTACTATAGCTCTAGTGTTTCACATTATTTGCTTACATGTAAATTAACTCATAATTTATCAGTCAATATAAGAATGATTGTTTCTCCTGGTGCTTATTTTTAAAGAATTTCTTTCCCCCTTAGGTATAGGAATGAATTTTGTAATTACATTTCTCTTTCATTCTGCTTTTACTCTATCTTTGGAGGAGAATATAATTTTTTTCTTTACATTACACTTGTCTTTGTAAATATTTCTTTATTTACAAAGTTATTTTTCATTAACTACTACCAGTATAACTGCATTTCACTCACAGAACTCAAAACTGCAGTGTGCTTTCTTAATAAAGAGCAACCTCAGAAAAATAGAGCAAGTGTTTGAACCTATTACTAATTTATTAAAAAATCTTCTCATTTGGTGTCATATTCTATTGGTAACAACTTATTTAATAAACTCTATATTTCACGAGTTACTTTTAAGTGCCAGAGAAATAACAGACAGGTTTATTGAATATGATATAGTGTAGAGGTAAAAATCTCATTTTAATAAGCTTAAGGGACAGAAAAATATCATTACAATGGAAGCATATTGCTTTCAAAATATCACAGTATATTAAAAATGTGTCAAATTTTATTAAGAATATTTTCCTCTCTGTATACAGATATTCAAATAAAGGTCATCTTCTCCAATTTAGCCAGCTCACACAGTCCCCTTGTTGCTATGCTTGGAAATGTTGCTAAGCTGGAGTGTTTGAGAGATGAAATGCCCAAATACAGTCATAGACCTTAGGGTAAGAGGTGACAAAGGCAATCCACTCAGTCCAGACCTGCATCCATATCTGCTTCCGTAGGTTGTGACCAGAGATTTGATGAGTTGTGAATGATTTAAGCAAGAAATTCCACTCTACTGATCATTCTTCTTTCTTTTTTTCTCATTGTGCCTTTTATCCTTATCACCATTATTTTATCCATCATCAAACGTGAAGGCACCATATTTTGGCCAAACCTCCCTCGACCTGATCTTTCATCTCTTGTTTGCACATATAAACTATGACTATCACTGGTCACTATGACCACTTATTCTGCCTACCAATTATGTTCCTAACAACATGGAATCATCCCTCCCTAACTACTGAGTCAAACTTTTAAAACACTTCCAACTCTACTTTTTGTATTGAGATCTTTTGGGGACATATTACTAACTTAGAAAATGGCTTTTGGTTAGATAGTCATACAGAGTAAGGTTGACAGATAGTTAGAGTAAATGGTGTGAAGCAAGAAAGATATGATGGGTCATAATACATCTGTACGGTCCTGGTACTTAAGATGCTCCCCATTGGCTTCACTTTGAGTAGTGCCTTATATATAGTAGGAACTCTTTCTAGCTAAGGGTCAAACAGTGTCTTATTATTTAAACATTGTATATTTCCTCAATGCCAAGCTCAGCACTCAGGGTCTACTAGGTGCTCTGTTGATATTTTAACTTTTGTCTCTTTGCCTATCTGTAGATCAGTTTTATCTGGGAGAATGAAAATAACTCATTTATCACATTACCACTAATCAGAGTTCTTTGACCCTTACCAAAAGAATCATCAGGACAATTAAAGTCAACAGAGAAAAGGTCAAAGAGAAACCTTATATTGATATTGAATTGGATGTTATATTCAGGTGGGAGGGCCATGCATGCTGAAAGGGGAAAAAAAAGTAACTTGCCCAAAGCAGAGCTGCAGAGTGCAGAAGGCAAGAGCAACTATTCAATGCTTTTGAGCCACTGCAACTTGATTTTGTCCCAGTTTCCCATCAGGGTGTCTGCTTGTGTGATACCAGACACCCATGAGTCAAGAACAGGCAGAAGCTGCCGACTGCAGTGAAAAGCAACTCTAGGCAATGACAAAAGGTCTTTGGTTGTTTGGTTGTATTTTATGTGCCCCTGCATGAGGTCTTTAGAAAAGGAAAATGGTTTCTCCAAAGCTGACTTGGTGTAAGTGGTGGCCTTGCGTAGCAATTTATTTTTCAGTGGATTTCAAACCCTCGTTGCTTTCCACAGTCTTAACTCTTTTACTTTGCATATAACTTACCTCTTTAATAGATTTTCTTTGAAGTAAGAAATTTTGACTTTCACAAATTTTTGACTGCTCTGTTCATTTTAAAGTTCTCTTTGTTTAATGATGACATACTGGTTATAATGCTCCCACTCTCTCCTCACTTTCCTTTCTTTTCTAATTAAAATAATGTCAAAGGCTATAGGATATAGACCCCGGGATCTTGTTTCACATAAGAGCCACTCTTACACCCATCTCTAATATTCTTCAAGGTTAGTATTAACTTGGGTAAACACTAGTGACATAAACCTTAGTGCTGTTCAATCTAGTTTCAAGGTTTACTACCTCATAATGCTTCTCTTGGGTTAGTTAACTTATTGACAATTGTTTAAATATAGTAGCCTCCTCTCACTAGTTGTGGCTTCAATTTCAGCTCACTGAAGGAACAATCCTTCCTTACTTTTGAAAAATAAGTTGCTACAATGTTTATAACATACCTATAGCTACAGAATTTAATAAACAACATTAACCTATACTAGGCAAGCAGAAGGAGACTTCTCAAAGTTTTTGACACAACTGGATTAGTTAAAAGAGTCTGGTTGTATTTGTGATGATACATGTAAGCCAATATTCTTTTTCTTTGGAATTTCTTTTTCTTTTTCTTTGGTAAAGGATCGGAGATGGCTTTATAAATATTAACTCCACCCTGAGGTTCAAATTTAATTCTGTTTTTCTTTCCCCTCTGGAAACAGTTTCGCATAATAGTGATATGAAATCCCTTATATTAGATGAAATAAAAATGTCCTGGGGATATCTAAAGCATCTTATTGTTGTGTCATAATTTTCAGTGAAGAAATTTTTGGGACTTATGGAAACTGGATACAAAGATATTTGTGTCTTTTCCTAATTTAATTAATATGTTTGCCTGACAGTTTATCTTTTTTCCTACGTTACTTTTGTATTATTTAGCACATTGTGTTGAAAAATGTTAGCAGCGTAAGTTGTGCAAATACTTTATTTTTATTGTGTGATCTCCTTTTCCCTATAATTATTGAGATAAAAATTTAACTATTTTGTTTCAGTCACAACACATTCAATTCAGCATATTTCATAAAGGCATTTAACATAGGGAATTCACAAAGTCTCTCATTACTGCAATAATGAAGAATTAACTAAAGGGGGAAAATCCTAAGATGCTAGAAGGAATTACCATTACTCATATTGTGAGGTTAAAAATGAAACCATAGATGAACTGAAAAATCACTGTGATGGACATTCTGAAGGGCAATTTTCTGCAGAACAGAGTAGCCATAAACCTCAGTGGATGCTCAGTGGTTCACAGCATTTAGAGGTGGGGAGCAATTAGCGAGGACAGCCTACTGCCATAGCACAACCAGGACTGGCACCGAGCAGTGACTGTCCTGGTGAAGAATGGATGGGTCAGAAATCAGAAGACAAACAATACTGGACACAGCGAGAGGCCTGCAGGGGCCTTGTCATCCTGTTTGGCGATTCACATGCCTACGTCCTTGGCGATGCCTTAACCATGAAGCTTTCAGTTTGCAGTTATTCATCCCTCATAGGAAAAATAGTATCAACACACTTGTAATAAACCCTGAAAATATTTGCAACTTCAAAAAGAATAGAGATATTTTAGAACAACTTTATCCTCTTTTGACCAAATATATTTATAACTGTGCATCTATTTTTTGGCCATTTCTCATCAACATTGAAGGCTGAGCTAATGTGGAAGTTTGGCTTTCCATTTAAGGGCAGAAAAGCTTGATAAAACATAACTATTAAAATAGATATATAACCCAACTTACAAGAAAGAAAGAGGAACTCTGAGTGCCAGACATGAAAAGGGAGCTCTAGGTAGGAGTAATAGGAGCTTACGCTCAGGGGGAACATAGGTGCGTTAGAATCCAGGTGCCAGGAACCAGGAGTTTAGAGTTTAACATTCACTGAGACCAGTGAATGAATCCTTTGTGTTCCCCCAAGAGCCTAGAAGGTCACATGGCCATGAAGCATGGAATAGAAAAAAGATAAATCCTTCCACCGTCTTTGCCTTGCATTTATGGGTGGTAACTTCATCATCCACAAGAAAATGATTCCTTAGCCTGTGAAACTTGAAGATGTGGGGACCTGCCACCCTTGAAATTCAGGAATATGAGAGTGATGAAATCAAACAGAAGTTTGAAATTTGTCCTGAATCAGTGAAGCTCCTGGGGCCCCCACAGGGACAAATATGAAATATATTTTAGGCGTAGTTTCCCAACTCAGGCTTCTCAGATACCTACAGAAATCATCGCTAAAATTACCCTGACTGAAGATGAGCTCAAAATCAAAATTTAAAAGCTATAAGTGGAATAAAAACATCAGGGGTCAGAGGCATGAAAGAGAGTTAGCAGACATGAGAACAGGAGATTGAGTAATGAGAGATTATAGAAAAATCTGGAATGAATTTATAAATACAATAAAAATGTTGAAGTAGTTAAAAAGAGCTATGGAGACCATAAAAAAGACTTTGTTAAAGAACCAGGTCAAACTTCTAGAAAGTTAAAAATAATGTCATTAACATGTAAAATTCAATGGTCATGTTAAATGTATTAATACAGAGTTAAAGAAAAATTTGTGAACCACGGGGCTGATACACGAAAACCATCCTGGATGAAGCATAAAGAGATCTGACTCTGGAATTTTATAGAAATGGTGGATGGATTCAAAAAACCCACAATATATTTAATAGAAGCTCTATAAGAAGAGATTAGATATAATGGGAGAGAGGTAGTATTTGAAGAGATTCATGGATGATTTTCCAGAAACGAAGACCGGTATATAAATTCAGAAGGAAGGACTACAGCGGTTTCCCCCAAAAAGGATACATAAAAGCGGTCCAGGCTCAGACACATCACAGTGAACTTACAGAACGTCATGGAGGGAGATCCTACACACTAACCAAGTGTGAAGACGGTTGACCCACCAAGTAACATTTAGATCGGGGTTGACAGCAGTGACAGAAGCCAGAGCATGTGGACAGTGTCCTCAAAATGCTTGGAATTAATAACAATTACCCTAGAATCCTGTGTCCAGGTAAATTCTCATTCAAGATGAGAACAAAATAAAAACATTTTCAAAGTCCGAGATAGGAAAGTGGGCAAAAACTGTCAAAACATTTACTTCAGCAAGAAGGAAACTAAATCCAGAAGAAAGGGGTGGAATTCAGGAACTAAGGTCAATGAAACAATGTTAGCCTCCATTTTAAAACAATTTTAAAAACCAAATGATTAGGAATTCCTGTTGTGGCTCAGCAGTAACGAATCCAACTAGTATCCATGAGCATGTGGGTTCAATCCCTGGCCTGGCTTGGTGGGTCGGGGATCCAGTGTTGCCATGAATTGTGGTGTAGGTTGCAGATGTAGCATTACTGTGGCTGTGCATAGTCCAGCATCTGCGGCTTGGATTCAACCCCCAGCCTGGGAACTTTCATGTGCCACAGGTGCAGCTCTAAAAAGAAAAACAAAACAAATAATTTTTTCATGAAATCATGAAAGCTTTATTTTATTTTATATTTTTCCTTTCAGCACCACACCTGCAGCATATGGAAGTTCCCAGGCTCAGGGTTGAATTGGAGTTGCAGCCGCAGGCCTACACCACAGCCACAGCAGTGCAGGATCTGAGCTGCGTCCACTATCTACACTGCAGTTTGTGGCAATGCTGGATCCCACTGAGCAAGGCCAGGGATCGAACCTGCATGCTCACAGCCACTACGTCAGGTTCTTAACCCGATGAACCACAATGGGAACTCTGAAAGCTTTATTTTAAATATAAAAGTAATTTAAGGAAAAATCTGTTGTTTCATTTTGCTGTAAATTAAACATCCAGCAATGCTGGCATTTTAAAGTAAAATATGAAGTATACAGAGAATGAAATACCGCATCACCCTGAAGAAATTTTGATGTCTATGCTAGTGCTTGTGTTAAGATGGTAAGGAAAAACAACATATAAAACATCATATTCACTATTATATGAGCTGAATAAAAATGTGTAGAAGAAATACTGTAAGGCATTGTACCAAAAATGTAAAAAAATCATTGTTGGGTGGCATAATGACATTTTTTCCCTTTACTTAATACTTATCAAAATTTTATGATGGACATATATTAAAATAATAAAAAAGTCAGAATACATAAAAACAAAAATATTGTTTTACTAAATCATGAATCTCACTAAATAAACATCGTGTTTATAATTTTCCAGGCAAACCTCTCCTCACCTTCTTCTACGGTATCTGAGACTCAGCTGGTACGTATCTTCTTACTAAGTCATAGACCTGATACTTTAGGAAATTCTTACCTTTTAAGATGGCTTTATCTGAACAAAGGTGAACTGAAAATAAATTCACTACATTTAAGTTTATCTACTTTGGTGTGTAATAAAAATTCACTGATGCTTTACTGGAGCTCCATGATGGTGGTTTTACAGGTCACAGACATCCATAAAAATATACACAGACCTTATTTTCCAGTAATGTACATCCTGGTAGCAGTGTCAGAATAGAATGGGTGGAGGCAGAGGCAAGATGTTGATGGAATTTAAAGGAGGGAGCTCACTTCCGGGTGGAGAGATAAGAACAGGGTTCAAGGATAAGGTCCCATTTGATCATGGAAGGTAAGTTCCGGGTTTGAGGAAATAGGAAATGAGATGTTTCAGCCAGGAACATTACATGAGAATGGTCTAGACCAGGGATGAGCCATAGAAACATAGTGTGAGTCACAAAGACAAGCCATATGTGTAATTTAAAATTTTCTAGTAACCATGTTAAAAAATTAAAAAAAAACGGATTACATTACCTTCAATGACATATTTTTTGGAACTTTTTTTCTTTTGGGGGCGTGGTGTGTGGGCTGCACCTGCAGCAATGGAAGTTCTCAGGTTAGGGGTGGAATCAGAGCTGCAGCTGCTGGCGTACACCGCAGCCATAGCAACACGGGATCCGACCTGTGTCTGCGACCTCCACCACAGCTTATGGTAACACCAGATCCTTAACCCACTGAGTGAGGCTGGGGATCGAACCCACATCCTCAGGGATATTAGTCGGGTTCTTAACCTGCTGAGCCACAATGGGAATTCCTCAATGATATGTCTTTTAATAGTATATATCTATCATCACTTCAACATATGATCAGTATAAAATTGAGATATTTTACCTTCCTTTGCGGGGGGCAGAAACTTTGAAATCTGCTGTGTGCTTTATGCATATCTTGATTCAGACTAGCCACATTTCAAGAGCCCAACAAGGGGGCTCTAGTAGAACTGGACAACACAGATCTAGGCTCTAGAATCTGTTTGTTTGTTTGTTTGTTTGTTTGTTTGTTTGTTTTTTTGGCCAAGTCTGCAGCATGTGGAAGTTCCTGGGTCAGGGATTGAACCCATGCCACGGCAGTGACCTGAGCCGCAGCAGTGGCAATGCCTGATCCTTAACCCCTTGTGCTACCAAGGAACGCCTAAATCTGTTATTTATATATAAAAATTTGATTAAATAGGAGAATTCATTTTTCTCAGTGTTTTATATTCTTACTATTACAGTGGTTAGCAGATTAGAACCATGATATAAGTTGTCTAGATATTACTAAATATTTTCTTTATATATTTTAATATTTATGGTTTATAATTATAAATTACTTTAGTAAAATTAGTGAAAATATCTAGTAAAGCAGTTTGAGACATTTAGAAGACACAATCAATTTAATACTGATTCTCCTCCTTTTTTTCTTTGTCTTTTTAGGGCCACACCGTGGCATATGGAGGTTCCCAGGCTAGGGATTGAATCGGAACTGCTGTTGCCAGCCTACACCACAGCCACAGCAATGCCAGATCCAAGCCACATCTGCGACCTACACCATAGCTCACGGTAACACCAGATCCTTAATCCACTGAGCAAGGCCAGGGATTGAACCTGGATCCTCATGGATACTAGTCAGATTTGTTACCACTGAGGCACAATGGGAACTCCAGTATTTTTCCCCTTTTTAAGCAATTATTTCCGTGTCCTACATCCATAGCCATCAAGTCATTTTGTCATTATCATGCCCAAATGACAACTGTATTTTTATTTGTGATACTGAAAAATCACAAAAAGTGTGGTTTGACTCTTAAAATGGCCTGACTGAAGCAAAGTATGGGATTTATATGTATAGTGTGTGTGTGTGTGCGTGTGTGTGATTTTAGCGTCTGGTTTAGAATAGTGGCAGGCAGTGTCGGATAGTTGAAGAAATGCTGGAATGGGGGCCAGAAGAACCACCTTTTACTTCCTGCTCTGACGCTAACTACTGGGTTGGCGGTAGATAAGTCAAGACTCTGGAGCCTGGGCTTCCATCTCCTAAACGAACAATGCGAGCATTCGTTTACATCTTGTCCAAACCTCTCTGGCTCAGTGAGTCTGTGATTACTAACACAGGGGTGCAGAGGAGTTGCCATGGAGACGTGTGCTGCAGTAACATAATGAAGCCGAACGGTTTCCCACTTTAGATATGGAACTATTGTTACAACAATTCTAATATTTAAAATAATGATATCCGTACTTATTTCTTGAGAGTAATGTGTGAAAATCAAGAAATATATTGTATACTCAACAAGTATACAAAAGCCAGATTTTAGATGTCGAATGTGTCTGATTATATGTATCATCAGTCTGACATCTATCTATCTATCTATCTATCTATCTATCTATAGATGTCAGTTCTTGGCTTAACATTTTAAGAAGGTATTTCAAAGAAGCAAATATATATATGTTTGCATAAAATAAGACAAATGCCTCATTGTATATGTAATAAATGAACATTTTTTTGCCTAATTAAATAATTCTATGAATTATATGCTTCTGTTCTCTAGGGGGAAATATATAAAATACTGTTTTGACTGACTTAGATGATCTTTTTTTTGCATTCCCTTTAGACCTTTTTTTCTAGAGAGTTCAAGGAATTTCTTAACCAAGTTTTAAATTAAGTTTTAATCCCAGAATGCCCTTGAGATATAGGTAGGTTTGTGAAGGGATTATTATCAAGCAAGCTGTCACACACAAAAAGAACATCTCTCGAACTGGTATGATTGTTCAGTTCAATCACTGATTTCCACTTCACCACATTAACCCTGTATTTACAGTCTGCTGAATACAGAATAGATTAGAAATAACTGCATGCAAGGGATGCTATATGAAATTGCTTTTTATGGATTTATATCATTTTTACTCTTAAGTATTATAATCTATGAAAGAAATTATAATTTTTTTCATTTTTATGAATGGATTTCCAATACTTGCCATAATAAACTCTCTTCAGGATTAAATTCTGAGTTAGGTGAGTAAATAAGAATGCCTTTGAAAAACAAATGTGTGTGTATACACACAGGTGTGTGTGTGTGTTTATAAGACAGTACACACGCTATATGACAGCTAAAACACATATATATTATCTTTTGTTTACACGTATGTGTATGTGTGAGTGGCACATAATAAAATTTGGGGAAACATGCTAGATGATAGTTAAATTGCATAAGTAATTAGTGTATGTTTTGCATAAAACAAGCAGGGATTATTTGATTCCCATTTTAGGAGAGAAATGTGATAAATTGTTTGATGTGAAAATAGATAATGAATTGTTCTAACAGTGCAAGCTTAAGGAAGAACCCATTTTGCTTTTGAGATTTGTCTTTTTAGGACTATATCATTTAAATTTTTTTGTGTTTTTAACTTGGCTTACCTATTTGCTTGTTTCCATTGCAACTGTGTCAATTCAATGCTGGAAGGGAAAAAAGAAATACGACCTTGCTACTTACTCTTAAAATATTTCCACTGTTTACTCTGAAAAGCGTGTTATGTATTACTCGGCTCAGGGAGAATAGTTTGGGGGTCCTTATGAAACTAGTTCACCATTCTCTGTCTCAGTTTTTCATCTTCTATTAAACTGCAACATAGTACATCAAAACTGGGAAGGGACTTAGAGAAGAGAGTGTTGGAAATACCTACTTAGAAAATGAAGGTTAGGACAACTACTCTGATAATCTGAAGGGGAAATTGTAAGGCTCACCTATCCTAATGTGTGGAGTGGCCAACGCAGCCCCCTACATACTGGGCGCGGGGAGGGGAGGTGTTGCTATTGCACATAGTCTCTGAAATGTTATCTCTGGGGTTGAATAAGAGTGGCCATTTTTACAGATCAAGAAACAGAGGCCCGCAGGGTTTAAACAGATCATCTGAGATCGCAGTGTTAGTGGTCATCTTGGTTCTGCATGACGTTCAAAAAGGAATCATTGCTGTTTTTAGATGATTCAAGGAAAAAAAGAAAGGTTGGAGAAAGAGTTGGGAAAGAGGGCAGAAGTGGGACCTTCCCCGGGCACCCCCTGCAGAGGGCCCTTGCTGCAAAGATGTGACCACTTACTGAAGAGGAGGGGCTGTGTAGGTTCCGTTAGGGTGTGAGGAGGCGTCGCACCTGTGGGCAGTGCATCCCCCGGCCTCAGAAAGGGCACAGAAGAAAGGAAGATCTGGAATCGAGGCTGAACCTTCCCAAAGCCTCCCTCATTTCCAGGGCGCTCCTCCATAGTCACAGTATTGACAGAGGCTGGTGGGACCTCTTTTCTCTGGGTAGGAGGATGGGTTGGGCTGTACAAGCTGGGTCAGTGCTGGTCTCCCTTGGCAGTAGGTAGGGGACCAGGTTCAGAAGACATGCGGCTTTTGCTTTTGCAACTTCATGCCATTACAAAATGTTCATTTCTGCTCAAGAGAGAATACCGAATCTAGAGAATACAAAGCAATAGATTAAAAAAGAAAAGAAAAGAAAATCACATGGCTATATACAAGTAAAAGCAAAATGCAGCTTACTGGAACATTATACAGAAGAGTACTTAACCTTGCAGATACTTTGTTCCTAGTTCTGAAAGCCAGCGGATGTGTCCTATTTTAGTGGTGCCTGACCAATCTTCCTGAGGGCCCTTGAGGTCTTTGTTGTTCAGAAAATGCGGTCCCGAAAGCTTTTGTGTAGAACTGATGTCTTCTTCAAGCTCAAAGGCAGTTTGTCCTTGACCAAGTTTCCTTGACACAACACTCTTAAGCGCTACAGCATTTATCATGTACGCCTCCCCATATTTGAGTCATGCTATTGTCTTTACTTGTTCAAAGATTTCCATCTGGCCAATTTGTGTTATGTACTTTTCAAAAAAAAATGTTTCTTGAGCTGTGGGACATGGCTTATAATGATTGAAACCCCATATATGTTTATTTTAATACAACTATCATAGTAACTACAAGATTTTTTTTTTTTTTTTTGAAAAATTGCATCAGGTAGGTACTTTCCTGGGTAGTTAAGTTCCTTTAATGTCAAGATTTCTATATTATACTGGCACAGATGGGAAAAAGGAAAGGGCTTTTTTTTTTTTTTTTTCCCTTTCAAGTTCCTTTTACGCTGTTTATAAAGTTTTGTCATGCATGTTATCTTGTAAGAGTTGCACAATCACTTTGTGAGTTAGTATGGCAGGAATTGTTATTTCCATTAGGTTGATGAAAAAAACTCCTGAAGTCCAGATACCTACAATGCTGTGTCAACAGTCCCAGGGCTAATGGGTGGTATTAAAATCTTTCCACCTCTTCCCCTAATCTCAGAAGCTTTACTCTCTGTACTGTAGTGTTTTGAAGTGTGAGATATTTCTTGGAGGGGGAAAACAAACCTTAAGTATTTGCCTCAAGGAGTTCCCGTCGTGGCTCAGTGATTAACGAATCCTACTAGGAACCGTGAGGTTGCAGGTTCAATCCCTGGCCAGTGGGTTAAGGATCTGGCATTGCCGTGAGCTGTGGTGTAGGTTGCAGACTCGGCTTGGATCCTGTGTTGCTGTGGCTCTGGTGTAGGCCGGTGGCTCCAGCTCCGATTTGACCCTTAGCCTGGGAACCTCCATACGCCGTGGGAGCGGCCCAAGAAATGGCAAAAAGACAAAAAAAAAAAAAAAAAAAAAGTATTTGCCTCAAGCTTTTATCATTTTTATTGAAAAAAAAAGAAATTAGACTTCATAAACATTTATTAATTGAATAAGTGAATCAGCGAAATAATTTAGAAAATATTGCTTTTGTCAGCAGTCTTGAATGGGAGAATATTTTTGAGTTTCTTTCAGCTTGTTGCCACAGAAACTCTAAAAAAATAACACTGGAGAATAAAGACAAGACTGAAGCAAATGGGTAAAAGAAACAGCAGTGACACTGTCATAAACTCTTTGGATCCATCAAATTTGTAGACTTCCTAGCCAGACTCAGAATTTTCTATATGCTCTACTTTCTTGCCTCCCCCCCCACATCTTATTTCTGCAAAAAGATAGAGATAAACCCTGGAAAACTGGGACCCTATCCTTTATTTTGTTTTCTTATCACAGGACCCCAGAGCTTACTACTGCAGTCAAAGGCAATTAAAAACATCAGTCTGCTAGTCGGAATTAATTTAAGAAAAATGTTGTTCTAAGAAGGCATTATCTATATAATGGTTTCTCTAGGTCAGTGCTGGCAGTTAATTTTCAGCTTCGGTCTCCAGCCAGAGGCAGTACCAACTTGTTGTCACAGAATTATGACTGTAAGATCCAAAGGACAGAAACAGTGCCTATTTTTACAGTACCCTGCTGGCAATATTCAAGGCTAAGTGTATACTTGATGAGTTATAAACACAAATGAGTAACGGGCTTGGACCAGTGCCTCACAGGCCATTAAAACCTGCCCCCAGGCCCCGAGACTCCGCATACTGTATCTCTGGGACTTTTTCTTCCTCAGGACTAACAATGGGGTTAAAAGTGATTTCCTTAGTTCCACCCACTCTTGAATTCTCTAAAAAAGATGACATCATTTTCTTCTGGTGTTAAGTGTTTTATTGCTTATCACCATAAGCAAATGGGGGGGGAGGTGAGGGGTAGGGGGAGTCGGGGCAGGGGGAGATTTAAAAAACAAATAGAGAAGGTTAAAATCTTGTCCAGCCTCAAAGATATGGTTCTGGCCTTGACTTCCTATATCAAGGAAGATGGCAACTTCCAACTTCTTCTCTTAACTCTAAGCATGGAGCTCACCAACCCACGTTGCTGCCTTCTTCCAGTCCTCTGTGCGTGAAAGGCCATGTGAGTCTTCTATCTTGCAAAATCCCTGCTTCCTGGCTTATATTGTAATCAAAAAGTTAGTCCAGGAAAAATAAGAGGAGACCCTAAATGGGCAACCAGCACCTTTGAGGACCTCCGTATTTGATAGTAGCCAGCATACTGCCAATTAGTTTATTCATTCTTTATACGTCCGTTTGGAATCTACTGGGATCCTAGCACAGCTCTAGGTGTTGGAGAGAGAACAAACAAAAATGATCTCTGGCCTCACAGAGCTTGCATTCTAGCGGAAGAAGCAAAAATATAAACACAGGGAAGACTTGTCTGAGAAGAAGGTGGCATTTGAGCCTAGTCTTGAAGACTTGAAAGAGAAAACTGGAAAGGGAGAAGAGATTTCCAGACAACGTGAGGAGCAGGGTCAGACTCCCGGAGGAGGGAACACAGAGTGTGTGTGCTAGAGTGGGAGAGAGAGGCGGGCGGTAGCACGAGACAAGATGGGCCAGGGAGAGGCTGGTTGGGGACTGAAAGGTAGGTCACACAGTGCCTTGTTGGTGTTACCCTGCAGGCACTTAAAGGGTTTTGGCTTTTACTCTGAGAACATGAGGCATGAAAGAACTTTGAGGGGAGTCCAGTGATGTGGCTTAAATGACACTGTAATTGCTCTGTGCTTAACTCACCTGAGTTGGGAGCCCTCTGAGAACGAAGGTTATGTGTTATTCATGTCTACAGACACTCCAGTTCCTGACCTAGATTAGGTCTCCGCTGGTAAAATGGCTCCAGAGAGCATCCGATAGAAGGATGCTTCCAAGCTCCAAGGCAATGGTTGCTTTGTCTTTGAGACACTTTAGGAATGCCTTAGGTCCAGTGTAAATCACTCAGAAGGTTCATCACAATAAATTGAAATTTGCCCTTTGGAGAATCTTCTCATTGTTGTTCCTGTGCCCTTTGTGCTGGCTATGGCAGTTGTTATCTGGTTTTATTTCTCTGCTTGGGCTGGAAAGAAAATCAGGGAGTTGCTTTTCCTGGCATCATAAGAATGGCATTTGTGTATATCAGTCACGAGTCTACTTGGACCTGTTGATTTTTTTAGCAGATTAAGAAAAGGGAAAGAAATGATCTCTTTGGGCTAGTTTAGTTGTGATATTGTTGGCAAAGACAATCTTAGAGTAGCTCACCTTTATAGATTCTTCTTACTTGATTAACCTGATTTCCTTTGTTTTGTTTGGATGCAGACTTAGCAAATAAGATTTTCCAGAATTAGCAAACCTGTCTTGAGGTCTGAGGATACCAGGTGACTGTGAGCAGAATGCAACCAATGCTGATCAGAAAGGAATAAAGGATGGGCTGTTCTAAGCCCTGTGCAGTAGCTTAACGTGGTGTGAAGCCTGAGTATGGAGGAATGTAAATAATAAAATGTGCCATTACTCATTATTAAAGGATGAGAATTGCAGTCCTTCTGTAGACCATCCAGACAAGGTTGAATGGCTTTTTCCAAGGTCATTCAGTCTATTAACACTATTGCAAAATTAAAATCTATGTTTTGGATCCTCTCCTCCCATTGATATCGTTCTGCTTCTGGGAGTAGACTTTAAAACAAGTCCAGAGAAACATCAGTTTAATATTTGATGACAGTGTGAACTACAGAATCCTTTAGGAGGCAGAATGGGATGTGTGTGTGTGTGTGTGTGTGTGTGTGTGTGTGTGTGTGTGTGTGTGTGGAGGTGAAGGGAAGATGTGTGTATATTGAGCAAGAAAACACGATCAGTCTGGAATGTTCCTGGAATGCTCTTCTGGCAGGAATGTTTGTGGCCTGCTTAAGGAAAGGAAGACTGGCTTTATTGAGACAAGTGAAAAGAAAAGTGAAATGACATGTAATGAGGTAACGATGACCAAAGTCATGAATGTAGCAACTGGCAGTGGAAATAAAACAGAAGCAGTGGATTTAGAAGGAATCAAAATTTAGAGTTTTTCTCTGTGCTATTTCTCTTCCTGTCTCTGTCTCTGGCATCAGAGTAATGAAAATCTTGGGCTTGCTGATCAGACCAGACCTGCATTAAATCTCTATTTGTTCACATATTAACTGCATAGTGTGTGACTGACTCTAAGTCTCTCACAGGTTTATCAATAGAGAATTGATGAGAAAGGGAGTTCCCATGTGGTAATGAACCTGACTAGCATCCACAAGGATGTGTGTATGATCCCTGGCCTTGCTTAGTGGGTTAAGGATCCGGCGTTGCCATGAGCTGGGGTGTAGGTTGCAGACATGGCTCAGATCCTGTATTGTTGTGGTGTAGGCTGGCAGCTGCAGTTCCGATTTGACCCCTAGCCTGGGAACTTCCATATGCTGTAGTCATGGCCCTAAAAAGACAAAAAAAAAAAAAAAAAAAAGAATTGATGAGATAATCAATTTAAAATATTGAATGCACTACCTGTAAGATATAGATTCTGGGTCTATGGGATAATGATGGCCTCATTATTAGCAATGAGTCCTCAAGGTTTTTGAGGCTGGTTTCAAAGCACCTGGAATGGTATGAGTAAGGCATAGAGGCCACCATGAACAGGATTGCTAGGTGTACCATGGTTAATGGAGAATGAGTGAGGTTCAGAATTGGGCCACCAAGATGTAAGCTCCAATTTGACCAAGCACTGAGAGCCAGTTAGGTGTGGAGGCTAGGGTTAAAGTTACAGGGTGGGAAGTGAAAACAGTGTCTAAGGTAAACTCCTAAGAGTCTTCTTTTGCCTGGAGTTGGCTTCCATACCTATGAAATGTTGACTGGTGAGTGACAGCAAGTTGAGGTACACGAGAAAAAAAGGACTAAGGAAAGAGAGATGAATATAATGTAAGAATCAGGGCAACGGTACTGAGACCAAGTAAGCAAACTAGAATGAGAAAGATTTAGAGACTTCGGATAGACCAAGCCTATGGACAGAGTCCAAAAAAAAGAGCACGTGGAAAATCCGGTGGAATAGAGGAAATGGGGAAGGAGTCATTGTCCAATGGTCAGACAACCATCAAATCCAGGAGATCAAGAAATTCATAGCAATAAGATGCATAACGTCTGGTAGAGAAGCAAACATGAAGCATCAGTAACTGACTCTGACATTAAAACTACTCGATATTCAGCCAACCAGAAGAGAGTCTTTTCTGGATTTACCCTGGAGTATGATGATCCCAAGAGAGATGATCTGAGTGGACGTTTCCAGACCAGGATAACCCCAAACATTTGCCTGCTAGCAGTGCAGGGACCAGGGCATCATGTTTCTCTGGCAGGGGGATTCTTGTCACAAATCAAGTGCTTCTGGTCAAATGTCTTCCCTCTGCTTTCATCTTTCTTCGGCTGCCCCTGCCGCCAAGCGTAGCTCCTTAAAGTCTGTGATGGCTTTAGAACCTGGTAAGCCCTGAGGGCTGGAGTTGTATTTGATTTCCTACCTCCCAAAGGAACAAGAGAGTAGGAGGAAGTATAGGAGTAGAAGCAGCAGGAAGGAGCAATGAAACAGGAAGTCACGTGGAAAAGAGACAGGAAATCTGGGTAGTTTCGGGTCACGACTCGAATAATGGGGCATTCCCCTAGTTCCCTATTAAAGGTGGCTGTAGAAATCAGAAACTTCCTGCCCTTTGTCCTTATGTTGAGTTCACTGCAGATTATTGGTCTCATAGGTTTACTCAACTGTGCTATTTCACACATAATTGGATGTTACTTGCTCATTTTTCCCCCTTGAGAGAAATCAGAGTTTCTTAAGTAGGAGATGTTTCCCAGCCTTGGAAAGATAGAGAATTTTCTCAATCTGTATTTCCCTAGTTGGCATAGATATGAAAGCCAACTGGGAAAGTATCTGTTGGAAAAAAAAAGGATTTCAGGGCAGCCTTTATTTAAGACTCAAAACATATCACATGGTTTATAGAGTAGACAGGTAGATGTGCTCCTTCAGGGCTTAACTTGAGAGCATCAGCATTGACTAAGGAGAGCTAATTTATTATTTTCTGTTTTTTTTTTTTTGGTTTTTTTTTTTTTTTTCTTGTCTTTTGCTATACCATGGCATATGGGGGTTCGCAGGCCAGGGGTCTAATCAGAGCTGTAGCTGCAGGTCTACACCATAGCCACTGGCCTATGCCACAGCCACAGCAACAACAGATTCAAACGGCAACTTAGATGTACATAGCAGCTCATGGCAACGACGGATCCCTTAACCCACTGAGTGAGACCAGGGATCAAAACCTAATCTTCATGGATACCATTTGGGTTAGTTAGCGCTAAGCCACAACCAGGAACTCCCTAATTGACTATTTTCTGAATGGAAATGTGGTCGAGACGAATGATGAAGAATGCTCAAACAGGAAAAGTGTCACAGCTATTTATTGAATTCTTGTTTGGGGTGTTTTTTGTAAACACTTCAATCATTCTGTGACATTTTACAGTGTAACAAGATTTTGGTGTTTGTGAAACATGCTTTTGAAATTGCCCCAAACTGGATTTCTCTTTCTCCCCCCCTCTCTCTCATCAAATTGACATTGGGTACAAGTTCATGCATCTTGAATGACTAGTCTAGTCACTCAAACTCTTTTGATGGCAAGGTCCAGAAGTAAACGTGTTTAAAAGAAAGGGAATTTTGTGTAAAAGAAAAGGAAAGTCAGGAAGCCTCAGACAAGAAATCCAACTGGAAGTGAAGTCAGCCATGCAATGAGACACCAACATCAAATGCTTTCACTGACATGTGAAATCTGAAAAAAGGACAGACTGAACTTCTTTGCAGAACAGATGCTGACTCACAGACATTGAAAAACTTATGGTCTCCGGAGGAGACAGTTTGGGGAGTGGGGGAATGTGCTTGGGTTGTGGGATGGAAATCCTGTGAAATCAGATTGTTATGATCATTATACAACTACAGATGTGATAAATTCATTTGAGTAATAAAAAAAAGAAAGAAAGAAAAAAAAAAAGAAAGGAAAAAAAAAAAAAAGAAAGGAAAAAAAAAAAAAAGAAAGGAAATCCAGCTGGGTCCCAGGAAGGTTTTGGAATTCAATACACTTTGCTCTATTTTTCTTGATCTCATCAGTCTACTTTTTTTATGGCAGATTAAGGCTTTCTTGTTGCTCCCAAATTGACACATTGTAATCTCAGTCTCCCAGCATGACTGCAAAGTAGTTTAAAGCCTTGTTGCATATTCTTGAAAGAGAACAACTGTTTACTTCCCAGCCCCCACCTCCTTAGGTCAGAAAGCCAACACTGGTTTCATCATACATGGTATGAATGTGGTTTCTGAGATTTCAGGGCATGCAGAGGCAGTGGCCAGAAAAAGAAAGCTGTTATGGGCTTGGCGAATCATTCTAAATTCATCTATCCTGCCATGCCCCAAAGGTGAACACTGCCTGGCACCAAGGATGCTCTCAATAAATATTTGTCAGGGAGTTCCCAGCATGGCTCAGCGGGAACCCAGCTAGCATCCATGAGGATGAGGGTTCAACCCCTGGCCCTGCTCAGTGGGTTAAGGATCTGGCGTTGCTGTCAGCTGCAGCATAGGTTACAGAGGCAGCTCAGTTCTGGTGTTGTCGTGGCTGTGGTGTAAGCCTGCAGCTGCAGCTCTGATTGGACCCCTGGCGTGGGAACTTCCATATACCGCAGGTGTGGCCCTAAAAAAAATAAAAGAAAAAAATACGTATTTGTCAAATGAAATATTTATTGATTGAATGAACTGGCAAAGATATAAGAATACATTTGGCTAGGTAGATGAAGGTGTTTTTGCATTTTGAACCTCACGAGAGTAGATATTTATCAGTTAATTGCTGTAACAGGGAACTTTATTTACATTAGTTAAGATCATTTGATTCCTGGCTGTTTGTATGTATTTGTAAAAATCATTTTAAAATTTAAAAATTATAAATGGCTGTGAGAATATTTGAATGACTTAATACACATACGTAGTCATTTTAATAGTATTTTTTTCTTTATTTTTTAAAAACTAATTTCATATTCATGAAGACAAAGCCTGGAGTAATTCGCCCCGTACCTGTTAAATCCAAAATATTACTGAAAAAAGAGGAAGAAATCTATGAACCCAACCCTTTCAGTAAATACCTGGAGGATAACAATGACTTCTTTTCGGAGCAGGTGAGCATGCACGTGAGAAAGTCTGATATTTGGCTAAATAACTGTACAAATTATAGATATGCCTCTATGAATATAGTGTGTGCCAGAAAATGTTTATGTGATTGGAATAGCCTTAGTAATAAAGAAGATGTATTTTTTTGCATAATAAAAAAAATCCTCAAGTGTTTCCAGGATGGTATTTTGAAGTATTTAATTTTCTTTTTTTTCCTGAAAATTTTCTACTTAGTCCTAGTATTGTTTGGGGGATCAAGACATTACTCCCTATAAAGACATCATGGAGTCACTGACTGGATGAGTCACATAGGTGTTGCTTCCTTATTTCTAAAATCCTGCTTCCTGAAGTTCCTGTTGTGGCACAGCAGAAATGAATCTGACTAGTAACCATGAGGTTGTGGGTTCGATCCCTGGCCTCGCTCAGTGGATTAAGGATCTGGTTGCAGATGCAGCTCGGATCCTACATTGCCATGGTTGTGGCGTAGGCTGGCAGCTGTAGCTCCAATTCAACCTCCATATGCCGCGGGTGCAGCCCTAAAAAAAAAAAAAAAAGTGAAAATAAAATAAAATCCTGCTTCCTTTTGAAATGATGTGGTACTTTAAGTTTGGTATCTTAGTACAGACAAAAGATCTGTTTGGATTCATACCAGCTTAGTAGAGATGATGCGATTCCCTAGATTGAATGGTAAGTAGGTAGGGGATAGGGGCTTCAGTTATTTTCTGGCTTTGTTGTTCTTTTGGTTTATGTACAAAAAAGGTATATTATCTTCCCTTTATATATCCTATATTTTGCAGAAGTTATAATGGAAGGTTATTGATGGTACACTATAATATATGGGGAAAATACACATTTATACAACAGGAAAGTTCATATATTATCTCAAAGAAAGCATACATCTTTATTTGTCATTAAAATGCAACAGATAGGCATGGATTATGTGTTGTATGTCTCAAACATTATTACATGTTTAAGCAATGTAAGCAATCCAGAAACCTTCCTGGATGCAACCAGGATACTCAAGATGACCATATTTGGTAACCTATGATAGAATAGATTTATACAGGATATAAGGTGCTGTACTCTTTTTAAATTTCAGTTTGAAAAATGATAACAGTATTCTTGAAAATATAAATTACATTCATACTTGTGAAACATTAAGGATATCTTATCTGCCACATATTAACTCTATATAACAGTGAGCAAGCTGTTTCATCTTTCCACACTTCAGTGTCTTAATGCACAAAATGAGGCATTCAGATCAGGTACTTTTTATGGGTCCTTCAAATTCAAAAATCTGGGTTACTTAAAATCTAAGATTAACTCTGACTAGGTTAAAAGTTTTGAAACAGTTCATTATAAGTACATTTTCATGCTTAGCCAAAGTTTACATTCATAAAATGGAGATGGTAGTGTTTTATGCTTATTTATATATACTTTATGAAGACTGAAAGAATTTGGATAAATTAAATATTTTTAGAAGGCACTAATAACATTGAAAATGATAATTAGAAGCAATTATTTCAATTTTATAGAATAAAATGCACCCCTCAATTTAAATTAAATAGAGAAATCTTACTGATATATAAGATTGCGTTCAGTAAATCTGCACATAAAAGAAATGAAAATTCTTGTTAGGAAAGCATATTTTCGTCAACAGGAAAGCTTACTAAATATCTGTTGTTTATATGACACTAATATTTTAGAGGCTTAATGTGACATTTTAGATGGTATGGGTTTATTACAAAAATTTGTAAATGTAATCTAGTGTTATATGACAAAAATGCCAACAATTAAAATAAATTTCACATATTATCCATGTAACATATTCTTCAAATATGATCTAATGCTATAAAATAATAATTTTGTTCTTTTATATTAGTATAATTTCAAATTTATGTATTTTACCTTAAACAAGATTCTTTGTAGAATGTCGAAGAATATAATTTATCACAATCTGCTGTCCTCTGAAATGATGAATTCCATTTTCAGGTGTAGGAAATTCTCTTTAAAGGAAGTTATTAGTTCTTGGAGTTCTCTGGTGGCTCAGAGGGTTAAGGATCTGGCCTTGTCACTGCTGTGGCTCTGGTTGCTGCTATGGCACAGGTTCAATCCCTGGCCCAGGAAATTTTGCATGCGGTATGGCCAAAAATTAACAAATGAATAAATTACCAGTTTTTTTTTCCCCCATAGCTTTTCCTGACTATACAGCAAATTTAAAGCTGTTTATGTACAATATAAACCCATGTATTTTCAGATAATGTGTGGAAAATTTGAGTTCTTTTGCAAGTATTTTGGTGCCACAGACATAGACTTATATTTTCTTTCGATCACTTCATTTTTGTGTATATCCCAACTTCTCTGTGGAACATGGGAAGTAATAGGAGCCAGCTGACTGTCAGAACTGAAAGAAGTCTGTACTTCTTTCAGAGTACTTAAAAGTGAATTCCAGGAGTTCCTACTGTGACACAGTGGGCTAAGAATCCAACTATAGTGGCACGGGGTTGCTGCAGACTGGTGCAGTGGGTTAAAACGACCTGACATTCCTAAAGCTGGGGCTCAGATTCCAACCTTAGCCCAAGAACTTCCATATGCCCAGGGTGAGGCCATAAAATCAAAAACCAAAAAAAAAAAAAAAAACCAGGTGAATTCCAAACATTCCCTGGTCTTACTCATTGACCTTGCAGGAGAAGAAAAATGCATATACTGGAAAACTGGGAAATTTCATAGGCTATCAACTGGCCTCTACATAGAGTTCTCACTGCCATCTCGTTGTGGCCAGAATCTACAATGGAGGCAGGTACAAAAGACAGTGCACCAGGGTAGAGGCTGAGATCGCCTCGAAAAAGTAAATTGAGCAACAGCAATTTATGATCTCAGTCAGCATGGCTGCTTCATCAGAACGTCACAAAAGAGAGCATACTCAGATTCAGTTCTAGGCACTGTTGTGTTCTCTTAGCTGCTGCCACAGAATAAATTGAATGGTTCTAAACTCAGTTGATCTCACCCACCCATGTAATGGAAAATTCTTAAGCCCGACAGTTGGGCCAAATTGAACCAGCTTACATTCACTAATCTGCCTTGTACTGGGGACAGTTCCACATGACAGGAGATGCTGGATGGGATTCTGAAGTCAGTAAATTTCCCCGAGCAGCTTCAGGGCCATAAAATATGATTTCAAAACTGTTAGAAAATGTCAGACACCAAAGATGATGAGACCAGACAGAAATGTATTTACTGTAGCTGAAGAAGTTACCACCAGGCAGACGTTTGAACTGATAATGAACTGAGAATTTGCCTGGAGACAGCCTCTCAGTACTAAAAGCCAAGTTTGCAACCAAATAGCTAATCAAGTAATTGAGACTTATTAATCAACAACCTTTCCATCAGCATGACATAGGCCAGGAAGCCTCACTGTGTATTAGACGGATCTTTAAACGAAGACTCTCCAGAATGAAGCTGATGTTTTTTTTCTGAAATTACTTTTAAATTCATTATTGTAACAGCTTGTGGTCTTTTTGAGGTTCTTTTGAGGAACAAAATTCCTCATACTCCACATATGGATTGAAAACTATGGTGATGTACTTTGAAGCATAGTTCTATTGATAATTAAAGGCAGTGGTGAAAAATAATTAACAGAATTGATTGGACAAATGGGCATCCAGAAAATATAGAGGCTTAGAAAATTGATTCACTGAGGAGAATGAAGACATTAAAGAGACATGGTTTTTGTTTGTGGATACTTGCGAGTTTACAAAATATATTGATTATTTTCTGGTCATTTAATGTATCTAATTAGACAAAAGTGATTTCTTCACTAAAGATTCTTAATAGAAAAAGCAGTTGCTAACCTCAGTTATATATAATGTTATTTAAAACATTCTTTTGCATTCTAAATGAATTAGTAATTCAATTCATGATATTAGAGATGTCATTTCTTTCTTGAAGCCCCAGAGGAATGTATAAAAAAGATTTTGCACAGAATTAAAGGAGAGGATATTTTTGTTTCATCTGATTTTCCTGGAAAAGTTTTTCTTTCTTTCTTTTCTTTTTTTAATGCAAAATAATGTTTTCCGGCATGTATGCCTCTTAAATTTTATTTTCCTTCTAATTTGCTTCAATAGGGAAAAGAACATGTTTTTGTGTGAAAATGACCACTTAATGAATTTCCCCCACATATTTCACAGAGAACATTAAAGGGTAATGATAGGGAATTTCTTTGTTTAGTGTTTACATTCTCTCTTTTCTTCTGAGTTTTCTTAGACATCTGACTTTCCTACCAAACTCTCTGACATTCAGCTTTGATGGTTATGTGGGTGATTTCCAGATTTCTAATTAGTCATTGAGTTATATTTTTCCTGTGACCTTCACCTTCACTTCCTTCTGTCACTCACACGTTATTATTACAGAGCAAACACTCATGGATAATACTACCTTTTATTCTGAATGACTTCTGGCTTTGCTACAAATTGCTGCTTTTTCAACATTTGTTTCTCAATCAAGATGGCTCACTCTCTTTTGTCGTAAAATGATCTTTTCTCATTGCTAGTCTTTTATTAAGTTTTTTTTTCAGATTAAAATGTTTAACTTTTTAAGATCTAGAAATAATTGGTTTGCTGAATAGTTTCAAGGGGAGAGGACTGAAATTCCATGTAGGGTTTCATTTTTTTGGAAGTGTTAAGACTGGAGATTTGGCTTCTCCAAGTTTTACCTGGTTGTTTTTGCTTATTCAAGTAATGAAATCCTTATGAGTTTTTTTTCTCTCTCTTTTTCATTTTTTGTTTGCCTGCCTTCCTTCCTTCTTTCCTCTATATTTAATAGGTAATAAGCAACTTATAGTGAACAGCTTATATACTACATGTAATGGATAATTTATCAACACAATAAACTTTTTTTTAATATTGTAAAAAATTATCCTAAGAAACAATACTTGCTCCTTCCTCCAGGAAATAATCAGATAGGATCCCCTCTTCAAACGTGAGCTTTTGTCTCTCCCTTTTATTAATTTATTGTTATGATTATTATTGCTTTAAGCTTTCTCTTGACCTTGTATATGTACCATGGAGGACTGGACCTAAAGGCTTGCAGTTTTCTACACTGATAAGGGAGACTTCTTCTCCTGTCCCCCTTCCACTGCTTTATGTAGGGTTAAGAATCTTTGATTTTTACTTGCTTTAAGACTAACACAAAAAGAAGACCTATTTTCCACTTCTACCAAAATAGATGAGATAATTCTAATAGTTAGTTAAGCCACTGAGTTAAGCTTTAAGAAATTAGTTGTTTAACAAATACTTGGTGAGTATGTAGTGTCTCCATTTAAATCTACAGGGAAACAATGACATCCTAAAGCTTTATGCAAATGTATCCTCTGTCTTTTTTAATTCGTGATATCCCCAGATATCTAATTTAAGGGGGATCATTTTGACAATATTGATTCTTCCAATTCAAGAGAATGGCATATCTTTCCATCTGTTTGTGTTATCTTTGACTTCTTTCACCAGCATCTTATAGTTTTTAGAGTACATGTCTTTTGTCTCTTTAGGTAGCTTTATTCTTACGTATTTTATTCTTTTTGATGTGATGGAAAATGCGATTGTTTCCCTAATTTCTCTTTCTGATCTTTCATTTTTAGTGTGTAGAAATGCAGTTGATTTCTATATAATAATTTTGTATCCTGCAACTTCACCAAACTTACTGATGAGCACCCAAAGTAATCTACAGATTCAATGAAATCCCTATAAAATTACCAAGGACAGTTTTCACAGAACTAGAACAAAATATTTTAAAGTTTGTTTGGAAGTACAAAAGACCCAGAATAGCCAAAGCCATCCTGAGAAAGAAAAATGGCACTGGAGGAATCAGACTCCCTGACTTCAGACCATACTACAAAGCTATAGTCATCAAAACTGTATGGTGCTAGCACAAAAACAGATAGATCGATAGATCGATAGATAGATAGATAGATAGATAGATAGATCAGTGGGACAAGATAGAAAGCCCTGAATTAAACCCATGTACCTACGGCCAACTAATCCTTGACAAAGGAGTCAAGAATATACAATGGAGAAAAGACAGTCCCTTCAATAAGTTGTGCTGGGAAAACTGGACAGCTACATATAAAGGAATAAAATTAGAGCACTTTCTAACACCATACACAAAAATAAATTCAAAATAGATTAAAGACCTAAATATAAGACCAGATACTATAAAACTTTTAGAGGAAAACATAGGCCAAACACTCTGTGACATAAACCACAGCAATGTCTTCTCAGGTCCACCTGCTAGAGTAATGAAAATAAAAACAAAAATAAACAAATGTGACCTAATTAAACTTAAAAGGTTTTGCACAGCAAAGAGAACCCTGAACAAAATAAAAAGACAACCCACAGAATGGGAGAAATATTTACAAATGAAGCAACTGACAAGGGATTAATCTAAAAATATATAAACACCTCCTGCAGCTCAATACCAAAAAAACAAACAACCCCACCAGAAAATGTGCAGAAGATCTAAACAGGCAGTTCTCCAAAGAAGACATACAGATGGCCAAAAAACACATGAAAAGATGTTCAACATCATTAATTATTAGGGAAATGCAAATCAAAACTACTATGAGGTACGAGCTTACACTAGCCAGAATAGCCATCATCCAAAAGTCTACAAATGATAAATGCTGGAGAGGATGTGGAGAAAAGAGAACTCTCTTACACTGTTGGTGGGAATGCAAATTGGTGCAACCACTATGGAGAACATTGTGGAGATTCCTCAAAAAACTAAAAATAGAATTACCATTTGAACTAGCAATCCCACTCCTGGGCATCTATCCAGAGAAAATCATGGGGTACATATATCTTTTTATGTTCATTGCAGCACTAAATACAATATCCAAGACATGGAAGCAACCTAAATGTCCATCTACAGGGGAGTGGATAAAGAAGATGAGGTACATATACACAATGAAACATTACTTAGCCATAAACAAGGAATGAAATAATGGCATTTGCAGCAACATGGATAGACCTAGAAATTATCATGCTAAGTGAAGTCAGACAGTGATACACAAAAGTCATATGCTATCACTTGTATGTGGAATCTAAAAAAAGGATACAATGAACTTCTTTGCAGAACATATACTGACTCACAGACTTTGAAAAACTTATGGTTACCAAAGGAGAGAGGTTGGGGGTGGAGGGATGGGCTGGGGGTTTAGGATTGAAATGCTGTCAAATTGGGTTATGATGATCATTGTACAACCATAAATATAATAAAATTTATTTGAGTTTAAAAAAAATAAGAGGGATCACCATTGCCATATTTAGAACCTCTCATGTAACGTATACTCATTTTTAAAAATAAGGTTTTGTTACAGTAGACTTTAAAATTCCATGATGGTTTCACCTGAAGTTCCTGTTGTGGCTCAGTGGTTAATGAATCCAACTAGGAACCATGAGGTTGCGGATTCGATTCCTGGCCTTGCTCAGTGGGTTAAGGATCCGGCGTTGCCGTGAGCTGTGGTGTAGGTTGCAGACGCAGCTTGGATCCCGTGTTGCTGTGGCTGTGGTGTAGGCCAGCAGCTACAGCTCCGATTCGACCCCTAGCCTGGGAACCTCCATATGCCGCAGGAGTAGCCCTAGAAAAGGCAAAAAGACAAAAAAAAAATACACACACAAACACACACACACACACGTATATATCAAACAACAGTTAGAGTTTCAAAAGACAGGAGTTCCCATCGTGGCTCAGTAGTAATGAATCCAGCTAATATTCATGAGGATATGGGTTTGATCCCTGGCCTTGCTCAGTGGGTTAAGGATCCGACGTTGCCATGAGCTGTGGTGTGGGTGGCAGACTTGGCTCAGATCTGGCATTGCCATGGCTGTGGTATAGGTTGGCAGCTGTAGCTCTGATTGGACCCCTAGCCTGGGAACTTCCATATGCTGCGGGTGTAGCCCTAAAAGGACAAAAAACAAACAAACCCAAAAAAGAATTTCAAAAGACAGAGAGTAGCTGTGTAAAAATAATTTTAAATAATATCCAAAGTAAACATTATTCAAAGTTTAGAAAGTTCATTTTATTTGTTGGCAAGAAAAATAAAAGATGCATTCCTGTCTTACTTCAGAGAAGTCTGTATTGAAAACCTTCTTGAGGAGTTCCTGTCGTGGCGCAGTGGTTAACGAATCCGACTAGGAACCATGAGGTTGCGGGTTCAATCCCTGGCCTTGCTCAGTGGATTAAGGATCCGGTGTTGCCGTGAGCTGTGGTGTAGGTGGCAGACGCTGCTCGGATCCCGTGTTGCTGTGGCTCTGGCATAGGCCGGTGACTACAGCTCTGATTAGACCCCTAGCCTGGGAACCTCCATATGCCGCAGGGGTGGCCCTAGAAAAGGCAAAAAGACCAAAAAAAAAGCAAACTTTCTTGAACCTTGAGTCAAAGTCAGCCTGTGAATAGAGCTGTACGAGGTGACCACCATAAGCCTTTGTCCTATTTATCTATGTGTCATAGAATTTTGTCCCATGATGTATATATGCTGTACCTCTCCCAGGACAGTCGACAATCATCTCCTCCCTCCTCAACCGAATGGATTCAATTCCACAACTTCCTTAAGATGACTTGGGGGCTAGTTATCACTAAGTGTATGTAGGAAATGCAGTCAGCATGAGGGGTTTGCAGTTTGATTTTCTCTTGGACATTTTCTTTGACTCCATGAGAAGTGGAATCCAGGTAGAATGCTCCTAGAGGAGTACATAGTAATACTCTGTATTTTTGAATTTAAATGTTAAGAGTGGTATGTTTAGAACACATGTTATAATCTCAAAACATTGGAAAAATTATGAAATCTTTTAAAATGTGGGTGAGATTAGACAGACTTTGCATGAGGACACCTGTAAAGATCCCAGCAAGCTGTATAAGTTTGAAGCTGAGTCACATGAAGAGAATTGGGAACCTTCTCTTCCTCACTGAGACCCAAGATAAAATAACTTCAAGTTGTAATTTGGGCAGAGAAAACAATAAATTCAAATGAGAAGAGCAGCCAAGAGAGTGCCTAGGAGAGAGTGAGGCAGAGAGGTAAAACTGATAGATAAACTGTTTTTAAAATTCCATTAAAGAAACCTAACACGGAGCTTGAAAAGTCCAGCCTGTGAAAACAGGCTACTGAAGCAGGTGATTTAAAATAAATATATGGAAAAAAGACAGGATTAAAAGTGTATTATTTCTTTATCTCAAAGCCTGCGTGAAAAGAACAATCTGGAATAAATTTGTAAATTCAAAATTAGGGGTTCCTTCGAGATGGGAGGGCTGGTAGGTTTTTAGAGTTTTTCTGAATAATGTTCTGATCTCCAAATATAGACATCCTAAGTGAAATTTAATCTACTACAGCCCAACCATCCAAATACCAATTTGTCTTATGGACCTTTAGATCATCTCTTCCTTGAAAATAGAAAATGTGTTTGGTGAGAAACAACTTATCAGGAACTGGATTGTCAGTTACCTTTTTCTCGTAGAGCTGAGAGGCTTAGCATATTTTACCTGCTCGAATAAAAGCAAATATATATGCTATTTATCCCATAGTGTATGTTCAGAAAAAGAGAAGTGTTTTTCTCCACCTGTGGCTAAATGGCTTTCAGGAAGTGCTAAGCCCTCATGAATTGCATTTGGTAGAAAGACTGGTCCTTTGCAGGGTCAGGCTAGTTTTACCTCCTCATTTTGGAAACCACAGGCAGGATCTGATGCCCTTATTCAAGATAATGTGTAATTAATTGAACCAAAGGAGAACTCGGACAGCTTGGTTTTGCAGAAAGATCCCAGCAATTGTGTCCTTGCTGTGCTTGTGTGGTTAATCAGTTCTACTCAGTGTATTTGTGAAACTGAACTTCATTGATGAAATGAGGGGACTGGACTAGATTAGTGGCTCTCCCCTGGCATAACTTTGCCCCAGACAATATGGTTTGTCATGACTGGGGGTGGGGGTGCTATTGGCATCCAGTAGGTAGAAGCCAGGGATGCTGCTGAGCATCCTACTGTGTCCAGGGCAATCCCCTACAACAAAGATTTATCCTGCCCCAAATGTCACTAGTGCTGGGGTTGAGAGATCCTGGACTAAACCATCTCTTGCCTCCCTTCCAGCTCCAAGAATTCAGTGACTATTGAAAGAACTACCTACTGTGGGCAGGAGCATTTCTGTTCAACCCACATTGATTGGGTGCCTTCTTTTTTTGTTTAAACTAAGAACTTTTCCCTATGTGATTTACACAGAGGAGGGAAGTAAGCGTCCATTCATGGACTTTTCCACGCTCCGTGTAGCCTCTAGGCATAATGATAGCCCTGCTTATGAAGAACGTACACTTTCATTGGCTCTAGATATGTCAGCAAAAGTATGGCTTCCCCACCTTTGTAGACATTTCTCCCTCCTTGTACTTTCCCAATTATTACGTGTCAGGACAATTAAGTAAAAGAGAAATTTTTTGAAGTCAGGCAGCCCGATGCTAACTCTTAACATGCCTGGTGTTGGAGTAAGACTGGTCCTGCACTTAATCATACATCTGCAAAATGAGGGCGTTGAATAAAGTATGTTCCCGGGCTAGGGGTTGAATCAAAGATGCAGACTGTTTACTTCCTATTTGTGCATCAATATGATTTATAGCCATTATTTCCCTTTGAATAACTATAATTTTGTTTTCCTTAAACTAATAACCCTGGGAGAGAAATGATTTCTTTTCAAAA
Organism: Sus scrofa; assembly: GCF_054392235.1. NCBI lineage: Eukaryota > Metazoa > Chordata > Mammalia > Artiodactyla > Suidae > Sus > Sus scrofa. The sequence goes on along the minus strand of NC_139389.1, from coordinate 35,165,597 downwards.
TTAAATATGTTTGTGTGTTTTCATACAGAAGATAGGTACATATTTAGCCTTTTTGAGGATCCTGGTATTTGCTACTTAAATTACTTTCTTTTCTTTTTTGGCATGGGCAAACTTGACAACTATTTCTGTTACAAATATACTGAATAGGAAGGCTAAGTAGGCAACCTAAAATTTCAGCCAAGATGCTTTCGGTAATGAAATTGAAGATGCCTTTGCAATCTGTATTGTTTCTAAATTTCCTGTTTTTGCATTCTTTTAAGTATGGAAGACACCATGCTTTGATTCCTGTGTTTCATAATCATAAAAGACTCAGGATAATCCTTGTAATAAACTTTGGGGATGATTTTTGCTTTGCTCTCTCTCCCTGGAAGGTGATGTTAGATGGAGTGACAGGCTCTGAATAAGAAACACAGTTTAGTCTCAGAGCATCAGTATTTTTACTTAAATTTCTTGTTAAGACACAATAAATCCAAAGGAAAAAAACTTGATATTAAAAACCAAGATCATTTTGCTTTAAAATTATAACACTTGGTTGGCATCAGTCATATGAATGCTACATTTAATTTACCTTGTACATTATGCAGATCTTGGAACACGAAGAAATTAGTAACTGTAATCTAAAACTTCTATGTACACAGCCTGCTGAGAATTTCAAACTAGTAAAAACGGGTGTAAGAAAACAAAGATATCTAAATATCAAACATCAGGAATGAACTCGTGTTTGTGTGCAAGGTATCTCAGCTTTATTTATTTATTATTTATTTATTTATTTTTTAGGGCTGCACCTGTGACATTTGGAAGTTCCCAGGCTAGAGATGGAATCGGAGCTACAGCCGCCGGCCTACTCCACAGCTGCAGCAACGCCCGATCTGAGCTGCATCTGTGACCTACACTGCAGCTAATGGCAACACCGGATCCTTAACCCACTGAGGGAGGCCAGGGATCGAACCCTTACCCTCATGGATACTAGTTGGGATCGTTTCCACTGAACCATGATGGGAACTCTACTGTCTCAGCTTTAACATGTTGCCTCAAACTAATAAAACCATAGGCTCTTCCTAGTTGTCCTGGCAAAGACAGAGCAATTCCTATATTCTGAGTGACATTCAGAAGAACACAGCAGTTTATTTTTCTACATGGTTTTATAAAGAACATTCTAGCTCCTCACAGTAAGTCAGAGATTTACAGGTGTGAGTCAAGTAACACTTTTTTTTTTTTTTTAAAGCAACTTGTACCTTGGCTTCTTTCTACCATTTTGTGAAATAGAGTAATTCGAATCTCATACTATTACACACCCTCTGGTCACTATCTCAAAATGACCCTCTGTGGGCTTTTAGTTTTTCTTCCCTAGGCACACCCAGCAGCCATTTCAATTCTGTGGGTCCCCACCACACGAGACTAAGGGGAAACTTGTGAATCTTTGTAATTTTGTCCAGTTTGACTGGGACTCCGGCACACACGTCTTCTCTAATCTCTGATTCAACAGATTTATTGGGGATTATTTTAACTACCCACCAACTCCCCCACCAGACCTTGCCCGATGGTGAGGAGGGCACAGTGACTTTTCTCCATCATGCGCTGGGACTTATCCCCTTGCTTCTCACCATCCCCTCTGTTCTCTTTCCTCCTGCTCCTCCCCTCAGTCTAAGCATACTTTTCATATATTCCCTCTGATTAATTATGGCCTTTTCCAGATTTCTAATGTCCTGAATCCTAGTCTTTGGAAACGTAAATGCATTTCCCCTCGAATGATTACCTCTGCCAAGGGTTCCCAGAATCTGTTTTGAAACTCAAAATCCCCAAAGTAACTCTTTTCTTTCTTTTTAAAATTCATTTTTAACTGTCATCACCAAAAATCCTCTCCTGAGATATGAAGATGGTTATTAAGCTTTGGCTGCCTGGGTGGGTGGAAGGGCCATAGGACACAGGACGATGGGGAAGAAAGGACTGGAAAGTACTCCCTGGCTCGTGGTCCCTGCTCTGGTTTCCTGATGGATGGTGTCCCTCATTCTCTCCACACCCACTCCCCTCCTGTCCCCTCCTAGCCTCCACCCATTTCATGTCTGTCCCAAGCTCTGCAGTAGATACTGGGTGACGCTTTAGGAAATTAAACAGACAATATCTCTGACCCATGCAGCTTAGATTCTGGTGGGTTTTAAATATGCTGAACCTCCATTTCTGTCTCTTTCCTGCTTCTCTTCACCTTCTCTGCAACACTCTGTACTTTCTCGCTCTGACCTGTCCATTTATACTCGGACCGCACACTCCACGGCCTGGCCCTCTGGTTCCCTAATCCATGGAGGAACCCTACCTGGACTGTGGTTTCTGGAGCCGACTGTTCCACCAGTGACTTTCCTGCTTCCTGCAAAGGAGAGACACATTGTGGTAGGATGCAGTGAAAGAACCCATGCTTGGTGGGATCATGGGAGGATCAGTATACTCTGAACTTCAGTTTGGTTCTAGAAAAATGGGGCTGCTAATCTCATTTCTAATGATGCCCATACTAATTCCCCAAATCATAGTTAAATGAAACTGTTGCTGTGAAAGGGCTCTGCCCCCCCCCCCATTTTTTTTTGCTTTTTAAGGCAGCATCTGCAGCATATGGAAGCCACAGCAACCAGCAACGTGGGATCTGAGCCATGTCTGTAAGCTATATCACAAGTCATGGCAAAGCCAGGTCTTTGACCTACTAAGCAAGGCCAGGGATCGAACCCGCATCCTCATGGTTACTAGTTGGATTCATTTCCACTGAGCCACAACAGGAACTCCCGGGCTTTGGACACTTTAAAGGGAAGGCACATTTTTAAATGTCTATGGTTGTTAACATGTCCTTTAGAATCACTTGATTTTGGAAGAAAGGAGTTGACTTCCATTAAGGAAGTAAGAGGAGCCTCTTTTCTGTGTTACTTTTTTCCTTTCCTTTCCTTTCCTCTTTTCTTCTTCTTCTTTTTTTTTTTTTTTTTTTTTTTTTTTTTTTGTCTTTTGAGGGCCATACCCACAGCATATGGAGGTTCTCAGGCTAGGGATTGAATCATAGTTGTAGCTCCTGGCCTACACCACAGCCACAGCACAATGGGATCTGAGCCACATCTGTGACCTACACCACAGCTCACGACAATGCTGGATCCTTAACCCATTGAACAAGGCCAGGGATCGGACCCTTGTCTCTGTGTTACTTTCTAACTTTACCTTAAATTGTGCCTTTCCCCAAAACACATCCAGGTCAGAATGCAGGATGAGAATTAAACCATATGTACAGAAAAACATAGCATTCAGCAATTTAATGCTCAGGTGCCCACTGTGGTTAATGATAAAATACTTCCTCTTTCCTTTCCCTTGAGCATGCTCCATCAAATACCTTTAAGCTTATCTATCTTATCTGCTCTGTGAAATTTGCTGTCAGACAGCCACAGACTCTAAGCACTAAATAATCCAAATCCTATCCTCAAAATGATGGTTTAGTCATAGGAAATTTGAAATAGTTAAACATATGCTACCTTTCTCATACTTCACAAGTTCAAATTTTTCGGTTCAGATCAGGATTCAAAATAGATGTGTTGCTTTAAGTATGTCTGTTTTTAAAATGCATATGGCTTCAAAATTAGGGCTGATAAGCAAGAAGTTATGCCATATGTTCAAAATTAAGAGACCTGCTTTATCTTGGCTTGATCTTGGTGAAATGTAGATGATTAGAATCTTAGTAATTTGGAGTTTCTGTGATAACATCTGTAAAATGTTGATAAATCTTTGGCTGAAGGAGTCACTCTTTAAGAAATACATTGACTTGAAGAAGAGAGTGTTGTTTTAAATTAAAACTGTAGCAGAAATGCTGTAATTCTGATTTTGGATTGTTATAAACTCCTGGCAGGAAAAAAAAGCTGAAAATAAGTGGTGCATTTAAAAATGTGTTATTTTTACCAAAGAAGGGAGAGAGATGATGGAGTTAAAGGCTCCAGTAAGTTCACCCAGTGGTGCTCTGAGTTCCTAAAGTTACAGATAATGGTGTGTGGTGTGTAGAGGGGAAGGTGGAAGCAAAGGGAAAGTGGATTTTCCCACTTTGCTACCAAACCACAGGAAAGGAGGTAACTTTAAAAAGCCAGGATAGAACAGAAGAGCCTCAGACAGGAGGGCTTTAATGAAGAGAGCCATATGCCTTCAAATGCCCTTTGGTGTTGCAATGGAAATAGCTTTTGCAGTTAAACAATTTGACTTAATGGCTGAGTAGAAAGTGGGCTTTTTCTAGAATGATGATTACATCCAGTATGAGTAGAGCATTACTTTTCTGATGTCTCTATCAATATCTAATTCTGTGGCCTCTATAATTCTTTTAACAAACAAAGCTAAATGAATTTATTAACTGCCTCTTTGGTAATTTGTCTCCACTGAGCAGAGATATTATTTGCTTTATAACTTCCTGTGTTCTTGAAGTTTTGCAGGATATACCATAATCCACCAAAAGAATCAGTTTTGTTCTGGGAAGTAGAGGATATGAGGCTATACAGTGAATCACACAGGAAGTTGTATTTGCTGGAGGCTCTCTCACAACTCACAGACAAGTTGTCAACTATGTTGACAGTCTTCATGATTTGAGGAAAAATAAAGGCTAGACAGACTCACACCCAAAGCCTGTATCTTTGGGGTTCAAAGACAGCCCTGGATAATGAGTCTTTCCTCTTGTGAACCTCTTGCAAAAACTTATGGTTCAGGAGAGATTCCTTTATTATGGAGATAAATAAAAGTTTTTGTTTTTGTTTTAAAGGGAAAAGAAAAGCTTCCCAAATTGGATAGCAAATAAAATCAGTCTTTAAGCTGAGACTGTTAAACCAGGTGGCTGAGAATAGTTGAGGATGACAAAGCCTTCTGTTCCCTAAATTTGTCTTCTGTCTGCTGGTGCCCAGTTGAAATGCAGAGACAGAGTTTTGGGTAAAGGAGAAAAAGAGAGCTTTATTGCTTTGCCAGGCAAAGGGGGCCACAGCAGATTAATGCCTTAAAGACTGAGCCTCCCTTGGAAGGGGTTAGCAGGTGGTTTTATAGTTTGAGGAGTGGAAAAATAGGGCTGAAGATAAAGATCAGGGTAGAGGCAAGCTTGCATTGTCTTTCAAAGCTGGTGTTTAGTGGCCCCAGGAATGGTTCTGGTGGTCCTCCTTCTTCCAGGAATGAAAACTGCTTCATCAGGTAGTTCTTCCATTTGTTGGGGGTTTTAGTTCTATAGAAAGGCTCAAAGACATTATGTTCCTTGAGGAGAAGCTAGGACCCTGCCCCAAGGCTGCACGGCTCCTCCCTGGTCTCCGTGTCCCTCCCTTCCCTGATTAGCAGCTGCTCTTTGCAACTCAGGTAAGGTCATGGAGGCTGAGGCTTATTCCCTAAAAACAAGCAATGGGGGACACAGGAAGGCTTGAGTGCCTAGGAACCCCACAGGGCACTAGCTCGATTACAGCACTATAAACACAAAGAAAGGAGAGGTTGTAATCTTCATAATGGAAAGGTTTAATTCAGGCCAAAATTTCCTTTAACAAGACAAATAAGACCCCCTATATGAAAACGGATAAAATTTACATGGGAAAAACCAATCATTAGAATATATGAATATCAAAGTATGACATCAACACTCATAGGCAAAAGCAAGAGATGGGATGAGAAAAAGTGAAAAAGTATAGGTATTAAGATACTTTAACTTATGGAGTTCCCGTTGTGGCTCAGTGGTTAACAAATCTGACTAGGAACCACGAGGTTTCGGTTTCAATCCCTGGCCTCGCTCAGTGGGTTAAGGATCTGGTGTTGCCACGAGCTGTGGTGTAGGTCGCAGACGCGGCTCTGATCCCACGTTGTTGTGGCTCTGGCGCAGGCCGGCGGCTACAGCTCCGATTAGACCCCTAGCCTGGGAACCTCCATATGTTGAGGGTGCAGCCCTAGAAAAAACAAACAAACAAAAATACATTAGCTTATTTTTCAATTTATGATAAATTATGTAGGAAGGTAGGTAAAGATAGATCCTCTGTAGTAAATTGAATTAATACATATGTCGTTGGACTCTGTAGCCTGCAAGGAAACAAAACCAAAGCTATTCTTTTGCAGACATGTGGAATCTTCACAAAAACTGACCCTGTATTAGGCCAAAAATCCCCCAAACCTAGTATTTGCCAAGATAAAATTAATACAAGATGGGACAAGATAGAAGTAGCGGTTAAGAGGTACAAACTACTATAAATAAGCTCTAAGGATGTATTGTACAGCACAGGAAATATAGGCAATATTTTATAACAATTATGAATGGCGTATAGTCTTTAAAAATTGTTAATCACCACATTATACACCTAAATTTTATATAACATTATAAATCAACTGTATGTCAATAAAAAACTTATTAATTGCCAAGATAAAAATAATACAGAGAAATTTCTCCAAGCACAAAAAAAATTTTGTAAATTTGTAACAAAGTTAGAAAACCAATTTCTTGCCATCTGCATATTGAAAAATTTGCTTTTCAACAAATTATTTGATTAAAGAGGAAATTCAAAATGAAATTCCTACTGGGAAAAATTTGTGAAATTTTCATCTATTATAACTCATCAAATATTGTTAAAATAGCCCTTAGAAGAAAATGTATAGCTCTAAGTATGCTTAATGAATAAGAAAGTAAAAATAAATCAATTAAATATTCAGTTTGAAAATTTTAAGAGCAATAAAATCTTCTGTGCATAAGAAAAGTAAAAGAAAGGGATTTATAGGAATTGACAAAAGATAACTATAAGACAGAAAAGCATAGAAATCATACATAAAAATATGTTTTTGAAAAAAGTATATAAAATAGTAATAGCATAGTAACACTGCTACAATGTAGCACTTCTTTCAAAATTCTAAAGGAAATTATTTTGCAACTTAGAATTTTGGATTTAATCCAAAAAATTAAAAGATTCTGTCCAAAAAATTAAATATAAAGGCAGAACAAAGTTTTCAACAAGCAAAGTGTCAACAATTTGCTTCCCAAACTCCATTTTCCCAGGAAGCTCCTTTAAGGCCCAGTGAATATGAGAGGATCCATGGAGAAGAAAAATCTGGGAGACGGGGAATAGGAGATCAAACACAAAAGAAAGGCAAAGAAAATTCCTAGGATGATGGTAAAAAAAATCACAGAATAACAACTTACACAACGCATAGGAGACAACCAGGCAGACTGGAAATATGCCTCCAGTGACACACATGGCATGCCGTTGAAGCTGTCCCCACACAGGATCCTTTCAGGTTTGTACAGTACTGTCCACAGACAGTGCTCAAGTGATCCTGTCCAAAATTCTTTGCTAGCTTTGGCCGTCCAAGGGCTGAAAAAAGCCTCCTGTCCCTCCCTGCCCAGCTGCCTGGAATAGCTGACATCATCCGACCTGACAGAAGTGTTCAGGTTTGACTGACTCATGAGAGATGGAGGTGGCCACAGCCAGCTTAGAAGTGTGGAGCATGGACCGGCGCATCCTCCCCAGACGGTTTCCTCTAGATGAGCTGTACCTTAACCTGCCAGATTGCTCCCTATGAGGAACCCTCTGATTCCCCTGGATGACAAAATGCTGTCTCCTGACATCCGGGCAAGGAGTTCTTCAACCTTCCAAAACCAATGATACAAATGAACTTATATACAAAACAGAAACAGACCCACAGACATTTTTTAACAAATTATGACAAATGTATGGTTACCAGAGGGGGAAAAAGGTGAGGGAGGAATAAATTCGGACTTTTGGATTAACCTATACACATTACCATATTATAAAGTAGATAACCAACAAGGATCTACAGCCTACCACAGGGAACTATACTCAATATTTTGTAACAACCTATAAGGGAAAAAGATTCTGAAAAAAAAATATGTATAACAATCATTTTGCAGTACACCTGGAACTAACACAACATTGTAAGTTAACTATACTTCAATAAAACTAAATTCATTAAAAAAAAAATCAAGGAACGAAAAAAGCTGAAGCCAGATTATAAACCAGAGACCATTCAGTTCCTCTTTTCCTAGGCACTGTCAACTACCAATAACAATGCTGCCTTTTCCTAACACAGCTAGTCGTCGTGCTCACCACTCCTATTAATCATCTTCCAAACCAATTAAGAAATGTAATGCTAAAATAATTTTTGATAAAATAAGAGAATAGTTGATTAGGAAGTAATACAAAATTAAAATACATTTTAATCTACAAGTCATCTTTAGTGGGCAAATATACTAGCCTTCCATTAAAATTACACATTCACACAAGTATTACTTAATAGTAATAAGTTAGAGGCATTAGCCAATGGAATTGGACAAAAGAAAGAAGTGAAAAGTATAAGAATTGACAAAGAAGATGTAAATTTATGACTGCTAGGTGATGTGATATTTTAGGTGATATACCTGGAAATTCAAATAGAATCACCAAATGATGATTATAATCAGTGGAATAACTTGGTGCTGTGTCTCAGGGAATCCATAGCTTTCATATACTCATATAGAAATGTTCCAAAATTATTGCCAAATGGGGAAAAAAAAACCTTGAACAAATAAGATGCAGAATACTGTATATAGGATGCTAACTTTTTTTTTTTTTTTTTTTTTTTTTTTTTTGTCTTCTTAGGGCTGCACCCATGGCATATGGAGGTTCCCAGGCTAGAGGATGAATCGGAGCTGTAGCTGCCGGCCTATGCCACAGCCACAGCCACACGGGATCTGAGCCGCATCTGCGATCTACACCACAGCTCATGGCAATGCCAGATCCTTAACCCACTGAGCGAGGCCAGGGATAGAACCTGCGTCCTCATGGGTACTAGTCAGATTCATTTCCACTGAGCCATGACAGGAACTCCAAGGATGCTAACTTTAAATAAGTGTATGCTTGTAGTGTGTGTGTATGAAATAAGAATGTATATTTGTATTAGCTTGATAAATAAAATAAATACTAGGCACAAACAAGACACTAATAAAAATAAAACATATTTAGTCACATTTTCAAGGTACAGAGGATTGAAACCCTTATTTCTATGAATGTAATAACCCTAGCACTAGAATTTTCTAAAGACCTACTTAAAATTTTCTCAGAGATCTAAAAAGTGTGTTTTGAAGTAAATTTTTAAAGTTAAATTTGAACTCATTGCAGGGACATCTTCTGATACAGCAGACGCATTCAGTATAAATTTTAGAAAACCAGTCAGTGGCTTAAAAATACATGGTCTTGGGAGTTCCCATCCTGACTCAGCAGTAACAAACCAGACGCTTATTCATAAGGATCAGATGTGGCTTGGATCTCGAGTTGCTGTACCTGTGGTATAAGCCAGCAGCTGTAGCTCTGATTCGACCCCTAGTCTGGGAATTTCCATATGCCATAGGAGTAGCCCTAAAAAAGCAAAACAAAACAACAACAACAACAAAAAAGCATGGTTTTGGCAAAATCAATTCAGCTTATAAGAAAAAAATATTAATTATGTAGTTTTAAAAGATGAATTTACCTGTTTAGCTGAATGTCATTTTGAGCAACGTGAATATTTTATCCTAAATTTCCATTCTACACAAAGCCAAATATATGCATTCGTTGCTAATGGAACAGAAAAATAATTGAATGATAGAATGCATTCTTGACCTCATAGAAAACACAGTATTCCTTTGAAAATTCAATCATTACTACATTAAGCATCTATTGTATTAAGCATTGTGATTGGTGCTGAGGTCACAAAGGTGAACAAAACAGGTTTCATTTTATAAAGTGTATGCCCTAAGGGGTTTTACTGTAGAGCAATCACTGTCAATTTTTTATTTTACTCAAAAAAATTTCAGGAATATAAGAGACACTTTAAAAAGATCTGAAAAAAAATAGTCCTAGTCTTTCATGATATATACGTGTACAGGCCCTTTTTGCAAGTTTTCTTTGTAGGCTCTACTTGCCACTTTTGTAGTTTCCTTGTTCTGTTCATATAATTCACAGCCTCATCTAGTGGCTCCAATTTCTTCAAAGACTGCTGCATGCATCCCCTTTACAGGCAGTGGAAACATCCTCTCTACTTAAGACCCCATTACTTCTCCCCTTTGCAGTTGACCTTGTCTGTTTGCTCTCCAGTTTCTCTCCAAAGTCACACATGGCCTAGAATGGATGCCTTCATTCATTCTTTCTCGGCTCACCTCTCCTGATCCCTTGCCCAGCCTGGAAACTCACTGCACCATGAATTAAACCTCCTCTTCAATGCCCTCCCCTTTCTCTCTCAGTTTCTTCCAGACCAAATCACAGCACCTTTAAATTAATTTCCACTGTCACCACCTCTTCAGTGAAGACTTTTCTAATCCCCTCCTCCCTGCTTTGGGATGAGCCCTCTTCTTCCTTAAACAAACATCCCATCTGGAGACACGGTGGATGCTCCTTTAGTTCTGTAGAGGAGGCTGGAAGTGGGCCACCGACAGGAATTATTGGGAGAGACAAACGGTGCATTTTGAAAGCAGATTCTTGTAAAGATCCAGAGTAAAAGGAGAGGTTTCCTTTCTGCCAGCAAAATATTCTGACACAACGTCTGTAATATTTAGACTTAATTCCAAGTGAGCTTGACCTTTGCCCACTAAATCCTCTTTCTGCCTTTCTTCTTCCCAGGATGTGCCAGCCCCTCCCAAGCCTGTTTCTCTCCATCCTTTATATAAGAGTAGACTCCATCCTCCCGCTAAGTCCCTGCTGCATCCACAGGCCCTCCCACATGCTGACTGTCTTACCCCAGGACCCTTCGGTCACTTGTCTTCCTTCTCCCTGAGTGATGAACAGAATTCTCACACCCTGTTTAGTCACAACGCATTTAATAAGGTGAGAACGCCCCGTGCTCTGAACCCTCTTCATGCTTAACTTACTTAAAGGCAGAGGAAACATAGATGAAGAATATTTACATATATTAAGAATATTATATATTTGTGTTAAGATACATGTCCTTACAAAAAGATAATAATTAACCTTGGGAAAATATTAAATGTTTGTTTTTCCTTTCAAAGTCATTTCCTGGAGTTCCCATTGTGGCTTAGTGGGTTATGAACTTGACTAATATCCATGAGGATTTGGTTTGATCCTTGGCCTTGCTCAGTGGGTTAAGGATCCAGTATTGCCTTGAGCTGTGGTGTAGGTTGCAGATGCGGCTCAGATCCTGCGTTGCTGGTTGCTGTAGCTCCAATTTCACCCCTAGCCTGGGAACCTGAGATGCTGCAGGTGCAGCCCTAAAAAGCAAAAAAAAAAAAAAAAAAAGTCATTTCCATTGCTCATTGTTTCACCTTCTAATCCCAAGGTGGAAATCCCAAGAAACTTTTCAAAACCTTACAAGATGCCATTTTTAATTTGTCTTCTAGTCTTAGTTCAATGTTCTTAAAAATATTCTTAAAATTACAAGAGGCATTTATAATTGCAGTCAGTGGGCAAAGAAATACTTCGAATTTCTACAGGTATCTATAACATGACATTAACATTTTCTTTTAAAAGGTATCTATCTGCCTCATGATATATAGCGATGGGATATGTAACAAATAACGATAAAAATATATGTATGTATTTTTTAAAAAGCAAAAATATTTATAGTTGGCTTTGGAATGTAATCATAAAGATTCTTTTAGAAGCAAACAGTCAATAGCACATGAGGCTTATGTCTAAGCATCCTTTGCACTTCTGAGCATTATCATAAAGACATCCTGGCTAGAAAAGGATCTGACCTTGAGACTTTTCTAAAAGAATTAGCTAGTCAAAATCAACCTACAATTACAACTTTTTTTAAATTCAAAATCTTGTTTTGATGCATTTGTTTTACAAATTCTCCATATTTAAGCAAATACACCTCCATACTTAGAAATCCATCAAGGTCATATATTCCAGAATGTAGTTGAACAATATTCCTTGGGCCCTAAGACATTTTTTAAAAGTTTTCATAAACTCAGTCTAAACATAAACACTCATCTAAAAAGTGAACGCAATTACGTGAGAAAAAAATCACTTTTTATATTTAATAGCATTTATCATGACTGAATGATCAACAGTGAAATAAATTTTTAAAATATCATTTTCTGCAAATCTGATGTTTTTAGGCAAAGTTCAGGATGATATTTTTATAACCTTTGGTTGCTTCTCACTCTTGGTCTAGAAAAAAGTATTTTGGAGAGAATATGCCATTTTAAAATGTTTTTATATTATTTGAAATTCTCCCTCTTTTCATACTAGCCAACATCTATGAAATCCATTTAGCTGTTGGAGTTCATAATTCTAATGATAACATAGCCATTTTCTTAAAAATTGTCATTTATGATGGGATTATAATTGTACTCTGTAGTTATCAATTACGTTAAATAGCTCTTCTTTTGACATTTTGGTGTTTTCTGGAGACATTCAACAAAGATAGAGTCAGGATTTCTTCATATGTTAGCCTTTGCTCAGTTAGGCTGTGAAGAATAATATATAAAAGCCATTTGAGGCTGGAAAACTCTTTTCAGTCCACAGAAACTTCACAATAGATTTTGGTTTTCAGCATCTGTTATTTATTGACACCTACCAAAGAAACAGTCACATCTGAAATAATAATAATGATGGCAGGAATAAAAATGTAGTTAGATGACATTTTTAAAGGAAGGTTCAGTTACTTAGTCTTGTATTTTAATTGCTCTTGTTAAAATGTGTGAGTTACTCAATTTGATATCTATGTTTACAAACCTTGTAAATATTTGGCCAATAGCATACTAAGTTATTGACTTTTTTTTTTTAACTTGAAATAGTTTCTTGTCTGGAATTGGGAAGCATAATCTGTCATTTAGATTAACTTCTCTCCAATATCCTAACAGCTTTATCCTTACAGCTTTACCTGCTGGGCTCTTCTCCAAACTCAAACCTTTGGACACAGAATTCCCATTGTGGTGCAGTGGAAATGAATCTGACTAGTATCCATGAGGATGTGGGTTTGATCCCTAGCCTTGCTCACTGGGTTGGGGATCCAGCATTGTTGTGAGCTGTAGTGTAGTTCACGGACGTGGCTCTGATCCTGCATTGCTATGGCTGTGGTGTAGGCCAGCAGCTCTAACTCCAATTCAACCCCTAGCCTGGGAACTTCCATATGTTGCAGGTGCAGCCCTATAAAAAAGCAAAAACAAACAAACAAAAAAACTTGGGACACTTCCCATGGAGATCCACATTGAACTTGACCTTACATAATTATCTTTTTGCTCCAAATCAACTGGGGCTACAGAAAATGTTTCACAGGTTTTATTCTTCTGTTGTATCTGTAGTGTATGCTCCCCTCTTGTCCTAAATTCTTACACTAATTCCTACTCTCGTCTCTTACTTTCAAGACAGAACTCTTATCATCTGCTGTCCTATCACAGATGATGATGCTCAGGGACTTTCCTTTATCTTGGTTAAACCAGTATCTCCTCTCTTTCCCTCATCTCATGAAGGGAATCATTGCTCTCACGTCCTTCTTCACCCTTATAACTAACATAGCCCAGTGGATAAACGAATGGTGTCTTTAGTCAATCCATCTGAGTTCATTTCTTGATCCTTTTCCTTTCAGATGGTGATATTGGGTAAGTCATATAGCCTCTGAATCCTGCATCTGTAATGTGAGGACAATAATAGTACCAATCTTATTAGAAAAGTATGAGCTTAAGACCTACTAGTATGCATAAAGCACTTAGAACAATTCTGGATCATAACAAGAACCATGTAAGAATTAGAACTTATTATTAATAACTTTCCTGAATTGTCATCCTCATCGCTCTCTTACACCTTCATTGGTTCTTTTGCTATTGGACCCCTCCTCTTGGTATGTGGAAACTTCAGAACACAAACTCAAATGAATACTTCCCAGCCTTTTCCTGGATGATACTGCAAACCTAGTAATTTCAAGACTTTCTCTGCAAGTGATCAGTAGCAATTATTCCATCCCCTCTCTATAAACTCACTCTTTAACTCATTTTCAAAAGCATTTTGTCTTTCACCTCAACCACTCTACTAAAATTTCTCTCTCAAGGGTAAACTGCCTGTCGGCAAACTCAGCTGGATTTCTTCAATCCTCTATTACTTTTATCCCTTATAACAAATGACACAGTTGATCATTCTTGAATCTCTATCCTCGCCCTTCTCGTGGGATAATATACACATCCCTGCTCCCTGAGTGTTCCTTTTTTGTTTTTTGGCAGACACTGCTTCTTCTTCTATGTCTTCTAATTGCCTCCCTTCAGATATTCATCCCCTCACAGGCTTCTGGGATGATCTTAGTTGTACTGATAATCCTCACATCCACATTTCCAATTCTGCTTCTGCTCTGAGATCCACTTTTATGCCTTCAACTGCTTGCTTGTCAGTTCCCCTAGGACATCATGCTGCCACCTCAGACTTATTCATGTCACCTCAAGCTATTTCTGTTCTGGCTTTCCTGCTTCCATCATTAATCCCATGATGCTGAGACCCCAGACATGAAATTTGATTCATCTGTTATGCTTTTCCTGCCTTGTCCTCATAGCTAGTCATTCACCAAGTTGAATGGATTCTTCTTTTGTTATGCCTGTCATGTCATTACCTCTTATTATTCTTCATCATTATTCCAATTTACTTAAACTTATCTACTTATTTCCCTCCAGGCGTGCCTTGGGAATTTCTTACTGTTCAACTTGCTCATGCATCCTCTCCATATAAAATACCTTCCTGCTTTTCACCTTACTTATGCAAACCATGCTCATACTTTATGACCTCTGTCAAATGCTCCCACCTCCTCTGTGAAATTTCCCCATGCATCAACACCCAAAGTAATATTTTTCTCCTTTCAATTTCTGTAACCCTTGCTTGTGCAAAGGTAGCTTGTGCATATTAAAGATTATCATGTCTTTATTTGTTGTGATTATTTTAGTGTCTATTTCGTGTCCATCTAGGGCATGACATGTTTAATATGGTATTTTTCCCATTATAAATATAGCAATAATTAAGCGTTCATGATGGACAAATCCTAAAATGACCCAGTTTATTCACTAGGAGCACAAGATGCTTGACTATTTCAGATTATTTCTGTTTTAACAGAAACTAAATCTGAGTCAATTTATGAATCTAGGAGTACATTCAGTACAATTTCATTCAATTGAGGATCTCCTTATTTTGAGGGCCGCATCCAATTTCTAGTGAGCTTATGGAGCACCTTCACCTATAAGTTTACATGGAGGCAGGATCTGATCTTCCTCTGCTATATGTGGACACTAGAATCCACTGGGGAGTCCTCAGTCCTGTCTGGTACATGACCATCAATCCTATAATACATCACAGTATCCTTCTTTCTTCACCTGCATGGCATGGCCTAATTGGCTGTAGTCAGCTGCCAATTAGCATTCATGGGAAAACACTGTTACCTACATGCTGAGAGCAGATAAACTCAGGCTATATCAGAACCATCAGCTTACAGGTTCTTCATATTCTTTTCTACTCTTCTGTTCCTGCCCCCTTTGCCACCAGGAACTCCACAAGAGTCTGTATTTGAGAATTTACCTACTCACTAAAATTTATTTGTAATCCTACATCAATAGTTGTTGCACTTTTGTGGTCATTTGTGGATATGTGATGGACAGTGGAAAACATGATTGGCCTGTTTTGCTTTTTTCTTTTTTCATAGCTCACGTTTTCTAGTTATAATGTTATAAGTAACAGCCTATTTGTGGACTATGTGGTACCACTTTTTTTTTGTTTTTTGGTCTTTTTGTCTCTTCAGGGCCATACCTGCAGTATATGGAGGTTCACAGGCTAGGGATCAAATCAGAGCTGTAGCCACTGGCCTATACCACAACCATAGCAATGCATGATCTGAGCTGCCTCTGAGACCTACATCACAGCTCACAGCAATGCTGGATCCTTAACCCACTGAGCGAGGCCAGGGATTGAACCGGCATTCTCATGGATGCTAGTCAGGTTCATTAATTGCTGAGCCATGACGGGAACTCTGGTACCACAAGTTTTGAACAATTGTGCTTTTTGTCAATGGTTTTACTATTTTAAATGGCCCCTAAGCATAACACTGAAGTACTGCCTTGTGTTCTAAATGCAAGAAGGCCATGTTGTTGTGTCTTCTGGAGAAAATGTGCAAGTCAGGTAAGCTTCCTTGGGCATGATATAGTGCTATTGGCTGTGAGTTCTGTGTTCATGAATCAATACTATATATTAAATCAGAAGACTTTAGACAGAAACACACATGAAACTAGGTTATGTTTGATAGGTTGATGCAAGTGTAATTAGTGGCTCTCAGGAACCCAATCCTTATCTCATCTCAGGGCAATGGTTCAGGATTTGCTAATTCCATGTTTGCAGTGACTTTGTGAGACAGACTACTGCGAATAATGAGGATCCATTGCATCTTGGTTTGGGTTTCCCTGAGAAGTGTATTCATAAATGAGTAGTTAATCTGGGAGGTGTTTCCAGGAAACACCAGTTAAGGGAGTGGAGACTGAGACAAGGGTGTAATAAAGGAGGTTTCATCCAGCAAATTCCCATCCAGCAAGTTCCCAGCTCAAACCAGAGCTTGAGTTTCCTGAGGAATTCTGGGAGCCAATACAGTGTAGACAACTCAGGCAGTCTGAGGTTGGGGAAGGGTCCCTGCTGGCCCTTCTGTGAGGGCTGCATTTGGGGGAGGGGAGCATTACTCCCTGCCCCGGCACCCCCCACACCCCAAAAGAGTCCTCAGGCAAAGAGCAGCAGAGACAGGCATTCTGCAGGTGAGAGGCTGGTATGGAAATGTCAAGGCCTGTGATGACATAGGTAAGCTCTTGATTTATAAAATACATATCCACAGATTTCATGTTTCTGATCTAAATGTGAAGTCCACGATCCTGCCCACCAAAATGTTGGCTATCAAAACTCAAGAGAATTTTCTGCTATTTTTGATGTATTATGCTTTGGGCTACCCATAACTGCTGAAACAATAAAGGGTGTGAAGGAATCTATGGTTGTGTGGGGTTACTATCTTAAAACTGTGTCTGCTCCAGAGTCATTTTGCCAATTTTTCCTCCATCTCATGATACATTTAAAAAACGTTTATCCTCCAAGCTCCTAAAGACCATGCACTACACATCCTTATAGGTTGAGGTTAAGGTCTAGTGCTGTCCCCCTTCTATTTTTGAGAATTCAGTTCGTTTAGAAAGACTTCTCCTCCCAGGCCCCATTCATATATCACCTTGGAGTCTCAGCTGCTTTCTTGGCCCTCAGGTGAGAAAACCTATTTGCGTATAATGCGTATCGTTGGAAAGTTGATTGCACTCCTAAACCAAAGTCTATGCTTTTCTTTTGCCTCTGCCTCATTTATTCTGTCTTCCTGTCTCACAATCTCTGATACTCCTGTCTTTTTAAGTCACCCCCAAATTCCAACTCTTCTGGCCCACTTTCACATTCCAGCTGAAGCACTCAGCTTTGTGCATTGTTCCTTCTTCTCTTATTCCAACTATATTTTCGACCTTTTATTTAGCACAACCATAAGCGACATAGACAGGATGTTATTTCTGATCCCTGTTTCTGTTGAGTCTTTGCTGTGCCGTTTTGCACCAGCAGCAAACAAGAAAACATGCCAGCCGATGATGATGATTAGAACGGGAAGGAGACAGAAATAAGCCTTCACTGTCAGATGGCTTTGCTGATCTGCTGGCAAGAGAGACTGGTGTTTCCTACTCTGGAAGGAAATTATTTCCACTCTATTTACCGTGAAAGCTGGAGAGGTTTTACAAGGAAGACTAAGATCTTTATAGACAGACAGCTTGGAAGCCCCAGGAGAAAATTCACAGCCATTCTGATGATCGCTTTCGTTTCTAAAAATCATGTTATTTAGGGGGCTGAGTTTGTGATGGTACCATTTTATTTCACCTTGAGTTTTATAAAAATCCTTGAGCCGAGTTTGTGACCACTTACCATTTTCTTTCTGGTCTGCTTCTGAAACTGACAGCACTAATGGCCTGAATCTAGCCAGAACCCAGATTGGGACGTGAATCCGTGTGCTGGGACTCGAACCCAGCCTGAACCCAGATTGGGACTTGAACCCACAGTTTTTAAATGAGAGTCACTCACCCGGTGTCTGGACTTACAGAAGTTCAGGTCATCTGACCCTCAGTGCAGAAAGAATTCAGGGCGAGACAAAGTGTTAGGCAATATGTAGATTTATATATTTATTAGAGATGCAAGTGGGCAGGCAAGGAAGACAGCCCCGAGGATTAGGTGGGCTACAGCTTTATAATCCAAGGGGGTGGGGAGTGGCAAAAGACAGCCTCTTCCTCTTTCTTCCAGTAGTAGCTCCTCCCTGGTATCTGGTAAGAGAGCATTTGATGCTATAAGGTCAAACTAGGACTGTCGTGGTGCTTATTCAAATCAGCAGAAGGGTGGTCCTTAAACTCTCGCCCTTGGTCTGAACCTGAATGCAGGCCTCACTCCATCCCCCACCCAATGACCTGAGGCAATTCTTGTGCCTCCCCTCGTCAAGCAAGCCTGCCTCGTTCTGATGACTCCTTGAGCAATTATTAACTTAGAGTGATCTCTCAAAGTTCCCCAGGTTTCCCTCTCTATCTTATGGCCCCTTACTGAGACCTCTACAACTACCTGTGTAACTATCCTACTCCATTCCTACCACTTCTGTCCGTGGAGGAATAAGTATGGCTGGTTTTCTTACATACATGGTCTCCCATGGGTTCCCCTGCCATTAAATTCTCTAGTGTATTCTCTATGCAAGAGCTGGTTCCAGCTCCCCTCTGGCACTTTCAACTTGAATATTTCAGTGCCTATCTCTGGCGTAGCCTTTTGAAAAATTCCTTCCACTCTAGTTTTCCCTTCAGAGTAGGAGAGAGTTAGTTATTCATCTCCCACCACTATTTGTCCTGCCAGAACCCTTCCCAGCCCTGACCACTCCCGCTCCCACTCCCACTCCCCATGCAGACATCAGGGCAAGACTTTGAGGTCTCTCCCAGAGAGAGGAAACCATATACTCCTGTGTAGGATAACCATGTGTCTTGGTATTTCCCAGACTTTTTTTTTTTTTTAATGGTATACCGGTATGTTTTTCTATTTTTTGAAATAATTTTATTATTTAATTGTTTAATTAATTTTTTAAATTTAAATTTTTTAAAAAAATTTTGTGGGCAATCCTGGGCCAGGGATTGAATCTGAGCCACAGCTGCAACCTATGCCACAGCTATGGCAATGACGGATTCCTTAACACCCTGCTCCAGGGATTGACCCCTTGCCTCTGAAGGGTCCCAAGCTGCTACAGTTGGATTCTTGACCCACTTTGCCGTAGCAGGAACTCCTTGAATGAATTTTATTTTTTTAAAAATTTTCTTGAAGTTCCTGTTGTCATGGAGCAGAAACAAATCCAACTAGTATCATGAGGACTCAGGTTCGATCCCTGACATCGCTCAGTGCGTCAGGGATCCCACGTTGCTGTGAGCTGTGGTGTAGGTCACAGATCCAGCTTGGATCTGGCATTGCTGTGGCTGTGGTGTAGCCCAGCAATTGTAGCTCTGATTTGACTCCTAGTCTGGAAAATTCCATATGTGAAGGGTGTGGCCCTAAAAAGCAAAAAAAAAAAAAAAAAAAATTCTTAGGGAGTTCCTATTGTGGCTCAGCAATAATGAACCTGACTAGGATCCATGATGATGCAGGTTCAATCCCAGACCTTGCTCAGTGAGTTAAGGATTCCATGTTGCTGTGAGCTGTGGTGTAGGTCACAGCTGAGGCTCGGATCCAGCGATGCTGTCACTGTGGCATAGGCCTGCAGCTGCAGGTCTGATTTGACCCCTAGCCTGGGAACTTCCATATGTTGCAGGTGCACCATAAAAAAAAAAAATCTTGAAAAGAAATATTTTATAAGTCTGTTAATGTAACAAACCATTTTAGTCAATAAAGGTAAATACCTTTAAAATATGATTTCAATTATTTTTACTGAGACTTCTCATTATCAGAAATGTCTTGATTTGATCAATGGGTATTATATAGTGAAACACAGCTTAAAGTTTGTCTGTTGACCCTGTTTATTATAAGATATCAGTTGCTAACCGTTTTGTTGAATAAATTGTTTTATGCCTATATTTGGAAAAGTAATTCAAACACTTGCTTTAGTTTCCTTACCTATAAAATAACAATAAAAATAGAATCTCCATCATAGCACTGTTACCAGGATGAACTGATACATGCAAGTAAAACTTTCACATTCTACCTTAAGTACCCAGTTTTATAGTTGTATATATTCTCCAGCCCACTATTATTTGTAGAACTTTGGAGCTGAAGTAAAGAAACAATACATTGCTATAACTAGTGGGATATAACTCTCATCTAAAATTGCCTTTTTCCAGAGTTCATGTCTTGGCTCAGTGGTTAATGAACCTGACTAGCATCCATGAAGATGCAGGTTTGATCCCTGGCCTTGCTCAGTGGATCTGGTGCAGTTGCTGTGAGCTGTGGTGTACGCTGGCAGCTACAGTTCGCATTCGACCCCTAGCCCGGGAACCTCCATATGCCACGGGTGTGACCCTAAAAAAAAAAAAAAATTAAAAAAAATGTCCTTTTCCTTTAATTGTGATCTGTTAATTCCATTAGTGATTACAAATTTATCACATATGTATTCCCTTCATTCTGATTTTTCACTTTTTTTTCCTTCTTCCTATAAGCAACTATACTGAAGGTTTTTTCTTTCTTTCTTTGGTTAGTATATTTTCATTCAAAAGTTGTATTATTATTTTGTGTGTTTATAATTTAATTTATATAAATGCTATTGTGTAATTTAGCTTCACTCTTTTTCTGTCGGTTTCTTCTTTCTCATCTGTAATAGTAGGATATTGGGTTTAGTTCCAAACTCTTACTCTAAGGTATAAACTGGACTGATTACATCAGAATTACCTGGAGATTTTAGAAAAACGCAGATTAATGGAACTCATTTGAAACTTCTAAACTCAGAACTTCCACTGAACTGAGTGATCTTAAGGTTTTTACCCCATTGAAAAATCGGTGCTTCCTCTTTGATAGCAAAATTTTCCCCTTTTGCTTTATAAATTCTGTAATGATTTATCAAGAAAATGAACTTTATTATGAAAAGCAGTTTTACAAAGAAAAACTTTTTATACTGACATCTTTATAAGTGTTTGATTATAATTGATTTTTTTCTCAGAAAACTCCTAGTAAGTAAAAGGAAACACAACTGCTAAATTATATTAACTCAGGTCACAGAGTTTTTTGAAATTAGAATAAGTTATAAAATGTAAGGTTGAGTTCTTAATCAAAATTGTTCCCGTGTGCTTGTAACATTTACAGTTGGCCTGAGTATTTATACATCCAGTATTCCTGGACTTACTGAATCAGAAGGAACATATTTTTTTCCCAGTGCACTGCTTCAATTATTAAAAGTCATTTCTCCTTTGAAAAAATACCAGAGCTGCCAACATGTACTTTCCTGTGATTTACTTTTTAAGAAATTAAAGGGCTTTTTTTCATAAAAAGAGATTTTAAAATATAACAATCCTTTATATTAGAATTATATTTGCTAAGAAAGATGAAGCATTTTGCTTGAAATGTATTTTATCGTTATGATATGTCAACAGACTATTTGCTGATCCATTTTTATTAGGCTCTTTTCCAAGTAGCTGCTTTTGAGATTGTAGATTAAGAATAAAAAGGAAATATAACTTGCCTATGATGAAAAAGTGATGAACTCTTTTTTTTCAGCCCCATTCCATCCCACTATTTGTCTTTTCTACGTAAAGGATCACTCCCTTTATAAGAAGCCAAGGGTGAGACATCTGTTAGAATAGCAAAGAAGCTACCTAGAACATGTATTATGAATGAGAAATACACAGTTTCAGAAATAGGAAGGGAAAAAACACAGTCATAATAGACAGTCAACTCTTTGGGGGAGTCAGGTCCTACTGACTTTTGTTTTCACATCACGGAGTATTTGTATTAGGGGGGTTGGTGCATGGACTTTGAATGAGGCTGGAAGACAGAAAAAAGCAAAGAAACTTTCATACCCAGGATGGGTCAGAGGAACAGGTCTCTCCATATACTGCCTTTAGGCCGCTTCCTAAATCATGACCATCCTTTCTTTAAACCTTTTGAATATTTCAGCCTATAAATACTGACTTTTCTCATTCATTGCTTCTTCCCCGCTTGGTTACCTTCAGGTCCTTAATTTGCAAATTTACTTCATTCATAAAGTTTTTATTTTTACCATTATTGGGAGTATCTTAGCTGGCATAATCATTGCATAGCTACTCAGAGAATTGACTGTGAATCTATAGAAATTCAATAAGTGAATTAAAATATTAAGATTCAAGGCATATTTCCAACATGGGTTAAACTTTTTAGTAGCTCCTCTGAAATGAGATTTCTTTTCTGAGGTTTCTTTTGATATTTTAACAGAAATCAATCAATGGAAATTAAAGCAGATTATGACTTAGCTGGAGAAGGGAAAATCTAAAGTAATTCTATCTTTCACCAACTGGTTCAAAGGCTGAGGCGGCTTTGAAATAAAATTTTGCTTTTCTAAAATAAGCTGTAAATATGTAGATCTAAAGAGGTGGAACATCTTTTACAAATGTATTTCAAGAATAAAGCAACATCTCTTTGAGATAAGCAGTTTACAGCTGGGCATAGCTTCAGATGGAGAAAATGGGCATTAAATTAAGTGATTTGGTTCAAGGTTACAAAATCTTTGTCCATTAGTTAGCCTAATACCCCACCAATAACAAAGAGCATAGATGTTGCAACTTCTTAATTCCAACACAAAGTCTAGGAACCCTGGAGTCTGGAAGCTGACAAAGCATGGTTATTTATCCATTTCACAGATGTATTGAGTAGTCTTTATTTGCAAAGTACTATGCCTATGCTGGTCATGCACTGGAAAGCAAGAGCCTTTGCCAGGTATTTATTCTATTCAGGAAAAACAGAAATTAAACAAATAAGCAAAAAAAAAAAATCATTATACATGGTAACTGTGATAACTGCTGGGCAGAAGATGAGTAGTTAGGACAGAGTACATAGAACAGAGGTCCTAATCTAGTCCAATGAACCAGGAAGGACTTAATGAGAAAATGATGTCTCAGCCGAGGTTTGAAAGGAAGCAAAGGATGCTGGGCTGAGCATCCCATCAGAGGGAGCAGCGTGGGGAAAAGGGTTCCAGTTAGGAAAGAAGAGGAACAGGGTGAGCTTGAAAAAATGAAAGCAGGTCAGAGTAATGAAGAAACCACTGGAATCGGAAACTATGGCTTGAAGTTAACAAGAAATAAGACTGCTGCCAGTTCTGCCCTGCCCTCCGAGAGTCATGGCACATCTGAACGTATGAGAAGAAAGCAGGGAGTGAGACGGGGGGGGGGGGGTCCCTGAGATTTGGTAGGAAAGGAATTGATATTTAGATATGGCCAATATTTTATTTACGTTTCAAAGCAATCATCAAGTAGGTTTTATCCCCTTTATTTTACATCTGAAGAAACTGAGGCTAAGAAAGTATAAATAATGTATGTGGGATTCCAAAGAACTAGCTTAAAAGCTGGTACTTGACAAATTTTCCTTAAGAAACTCCCCCCCCAAAAAAAAAAATCTGTTAATGAAGCTGCATTGCTGCCTTCTTGGATGCCTCTAGCCTGGGATCCTATCAAATCAATCATTTGACCATTTACATCTGGTCCAATGACAGGACGGAAACCTCAGAACAGGAAGTAAGTGATCGCCGAGGCCGTCTGACTTCCTTCAGTCTCCAGATGAGGAAACTGAAGAAGACTCAGAAACTGAAGGTGCTGAGTGATGCACCCACGGGTCTGGTGTGAGTGGTTGTCAGAACCTGGGTTTATCACAAACCACATGCTTTTTCCCCATTTCACCCCTCAGGCTCCAACTTTCTCTTGGCAGCCACAGGTCCAAAGGTTTGTGGCTAAGAGAGCCCCTATTTCTCTAATACGATGACAAACGTGTGCTGAGGTGGCCACATTTACTGAAAAAAATCATCTTGAATTTTGGAAGCAAAACCTCCTTTTCTCCTCCTCATTAATAATGTCTGTTTGTCTTCTGTCTGCATAATTAGAAATCCTTCTGTGTGAATAAACCAAGGTAATTTATTTTCTATCATCATGGAGATAAACTGCTTTGCTCTCAGTGCTGAAACTTTTCTAACAACTTTTGGAGTTAATGGGAATTGGGTAACTCTTAAGATGCTATGAAAGAGAAACGCTTTGAGGTGGGTGGAATCGGAGAAAAAGCTCTGTAAACGCAAAATTGGTTTTTAATGTTTTGAGATTTTTCAGGGAACTAAAACATAAGCCCTGTTTGCCAAACTGTTTTCAAAATGGATGAATGGGTATAATATGTTCAGAAAGAACATGCTGTTTAAAATGGCTAAATGCAAATTAAATGGACTTTTCACATTAAAAAAAAAATGAATGCCAATGAGCAGGTATTTTAAATAGATGTGGTTCTGAAAAAGAAAGTATTAATCATATTTTGTTAGGTTCTCCACTAGAGGGCAAAAAGAACCTCTCCACACTCTCAACGCCTTAATGACAAGCTGGCGTTTGAAACCAGGCGTGTTTTGGGTTATGTAATTGCCAGTTATCATTTAAAAATGTACTTAATACGATCATAAGCGATTGACTTGTATGTTTCTTCCAGGAAACAGAGAACAATCCGTTTCTTATGTACCTGTGCCTGAGCGCATGTGTGTCATCTAACGAAAAGGTTTCATTGTAACATCTTTAATTAATCACTTTAAAAATGAAGAATGTGCTAATCCAGGAGTTCCTGTTCTGGCTTAGTGGGTTAGGAACCCAACTAGTATCCATGGGAATGCAGGCTTGATCCTTCACCTTGCTCAGTGGGTTATGCATCTGGTGTTGCTGCAAGCTGTAGCATAGGTTGCAGAGGCAGCTGAGATCTGGCATTGCTGTGGCTGTGGCATAGGCCTGCAGCTGCAGCTGCAATTTGACCCCTTACCTGGGAACTTCCACAGGCCATGGCTGCAGCACTAAAAATACAAAAAAAAAAAAAAAAAATTCCGAAAGAGATGTGTAGTAAGAGAAAGGCTGGATGGCATTTTTACTGAGCAAAAGTATGCTTGGAGAAAGATGAGTTTTAAAGCTCTTGTAAAATAACATGCTGGCCTCTTAGTCCTGGTTGGCCCTGCCTGTGTTTCATAGGCAGAGAGAAGATAAAATGCCATCAGTTTGCAGCTTGTTGCGATGGAGGCACTAAGAAGAGATGAGCTCCCTGTGTTTCATAGCACTCAGATGCCACCTTCCCCATCTCAGTGGCATGGTGTCTTCAGAGCACAGCCTGATACAGGGGTTCAGGAGTTTCTGATTTGCTGAGGCTGTGGCTCTTCAGAAAAATGTAAGGAAGGGTGTGCATGCTGATTGGGAAGGGCAAGGAGCAGAGCAAGGGTCGTCTTAGGCCAGCTTTGGGGGAGAGGGCTCTGAGCACCGCTTGCAAGGTTATCCACCCTGGAGACAAAGGAACTGCCCTTAGGCACCTCTTATCAGTTGTCACCCATTGTGGGCCTTGGTGTGGTAAGAGGGTCAAAGAACTCGGTGTTAGGATGCCCTTCCTAGCTGCAGGTATGGTCTGGGGAAGGAGGATGCTGTGGGCTCAGAAATAGAATGAAATCCCCAAAAGAGGCATTTGTCTTTGCAAATCAAGCCTTTAAGATACATGTCTTTTGTGCTCGCTTCAGCATATACATGTAAATAGGTATATGTATGTATTGTATTTACCTTTGAACATAGTTGCTTATCTTCTTTTAACACTGTTCCTTTTCTCAAATCTTTTATATGAGGTTCATCCATATGAAACTGCATTATTCAATTGCTCTCCACCTAGTACAACATCGATTTTATCCTTTTCACGTAGTTCAACCTAGTTGTCGGCCTCACTGCGTTACCCTTTTACTTATTCCACGCAATGGAGGTCATGTATGATATGGGGCGTTTATGTAGTTAAGGAGTCTCTTACTTTGAAACTGCAGGGCAAAATTTTCCTCTGTTGCTTCATCTTGCTGCATGTGACCACTCTTTTACTCCTTTTACTAAAATAGGACCATATAGTGGTTTCAGATTGCTAAATGTGTTGACATCTACCCACGTGTGACTGGTTAAAGTACAGCTCAGACACTTCATGAACCGCCTTCAAATAATGATACCCGTTTGCCTTTCTAAGACATACGTTCCGTATGTCCTGTGACTGCAACAGAAATCGCCTTCGTGGGAGAAAGACAGCAAAGTGGGATTAAACCTTCTCTCAGGTTTAAAAATACTCCCATTGGGCAATGAAACACTTACTTAACTCGAGCTTATTTTCAAATGATGTATAAGATGACACTTTGCTCTCAAAGTATTACAGGTCAACTGTTGTGAAATCTTAAAACGTGGGGACTGTATTATTAGGAATGTATGTTTATAATGGTCTTCCTGTTCAGTGATTTTTACCAGTATGTAATTAATTTTTGTCCCTTATAAAATATTTTTATTGAATTCCATTTTAAAGATCATAATGCTGCTCTTCTGGTTTTATTTTGGCGCATATTGGACAGTTAAATCTTTCTTCCTTTTATTATCAGCTTTTATATGTCTTCTTATTTGTGTGCATCTCTTACTGAGCATATATTTTCTCCCATCTTGATTTTTCATTTTGCTATGAGAGACTTTTCCTATGATATTATCTTATTATATGATGTTAATTCTGCCATATGATTTTACATTCTCCATGACTATAATTTCTTATCTCTTCTTTCCATCCAAGAGATATGGTTTTACTTTGTTAGTTTAGAATTTATTCATCCTCCTTTGTTACTATATTGCCTGTAGCTTTGGGCTCATGCTCATTTTTATACACCTTTATCAGTATCTATGTCTTCTACCAGTAAGACAAGCTCATTTAGCCCCTTCCATTGTCTTTAATCTTATTGATATCATCCAATTCCAGATTTTTACTTCTGGTAGGTTATGGTTATAATTTCTCTCTTTCTTTTCCATAGTTTTTGGTGGCTTTTTTTTTAGTAGCAATGATACACTGACTCAAGGTGTCAAGGTGTTTTATTTCTTCTTTCATATTTCTTCTTTCTATTTCTTGCTGCATCCTTCTGTGTTTATCTTATTTGAGTCCTTTTTTTTTTTTGCTTTTTAGGGCCTCAATTATGGCATACGGAAGTTCCCAGGCTAGAGGCTGAATAGGAGCTACAGCTGCCAGCCACAGCCACAGCCACAGCAATGCCAAATTCCCAATCCACAGTGTAAGGCCAGGGATCAGGCCCGTGTCCTCATGGATACTAGTCAGATTCATTTCTGCTGCACCACAATGGGAACTCCTTATCTGAGTCCTTGATTTAAGAAAGTTTCAAGGTGGGTCTTTATTTGGCAAATATTCTGAGGCCTTGTACAACTGAGAATATATATTATGCTTCTGTATTTATATGACATTTTAACAGTGTATAAAATTCTCAGTAATAAAAATCTTAGACAAATTTAGTAGCATTTTTACCTGATTTTCAAAAACTCTCACTCTGGAATGGCTGAAACCTACTAACATAGCATAACAAGATGCATAGAGTTTTTCTATAAGCTTCTGAGCCACTCAGTAAATACTCCACCTATTTTGTGATGTGAAGCTTGGATAAAGAGCTTCCATGGCTTTAGGATGTGATTCCAGCAAGAACATAGCAGGGAATAAAAGAAGACAGATTCTCCAGAGGGGAGATCTTAGATTACAAACAAGGCTCAAGAAATCAAGGCTGGGATTTCCTGTTGTAGCTCAGCTGCAGTGACTCTGACTGGTATCCATGAGGACAGGGGTTCGATCCCTGGCCTCACTCAGTGGGTTAAGTATCTGGTGTTGCCATAAGCTGTGGTGTAGGTCACAGATGTGGCTCAGATCCTGCGTTGCTGTGGCTGTGATGGAGGCTGGCAGCTGCAGCTCCAATTCAACCCCTCACCTGGGATGGGAACTTCTATATGTCGTGGGTGTGACCTTGAAAAGCAAAAAAAAAAAAGCAAAAAAGAAAAAAACAAAGAAAGAAAGAAAAGGAAAGAAAGAAAGCGAGACTATTGGAATCCCTCAGGAATGGCTGTCATCTAAGATCAAGTTGCAGTGTCTGGCAGGAGTTATCTTTGGGGCAAGGGACGTGAGGACCTGGGTTTTCCTGAAAGATCAAAGGTGTATAACAGATGTGATAAGAGTGTGGGAGGTGCTTACATCATTCCTGAATTGTGGTTTGCAGTAATGCATAGGGGGAGGTGGGGATGGAGGAACTGGGTCCAACTCCAGGGAGGTGGGCGGGGCTGGCAGGCAACACGCAGGAGGCAGATTCCACTTGACCTGTAGACATACAACCCTCAGCTCATCTGACTCCAAGTCTTTCACACATCCTCTGCCTCCTCAGCCTCCCTCCTCACACCATTAGCAATACTGTGAAGGCTTAGTGTAAGGAGAGCACAGGGTGGGGTCTGGTTGGGGGTCCCTGGAGGTGGGTGGAAGGCTGGCCCCATCCCAGTCATGGCTGTTCCTCCTCTTCATCTGTCCTCTTCCAGATTTTTGGGATACACCAGTTGACATCCTTGGACATACTCCTAGGTTCTAGAATAGGTTTCTTGCAACTCGTGATAACTCGTTCCAAATTAGAACAGCCAGAGTGGGGCTAAGGCGAGGCAGGAATTGTATGGCTAATATCCCTTCTATTCTGTGGAAGAGAGAGAACAGGGGGAGAAAACTTCCGCCAACATTGTCTTTTGTGAAGGAGACTTTTGGTGTATGGCTGTACTCAAGTCAGCGAGATACTGAAAACAATTGAAAAGGATGTTTTGCCTCTAGTACTATGCAACTAATTGTGCCCTTAAAGGAAAGAGGAAAGAAAGAGAATATCAAATATGTTCCCTCGTCTATTCCAATCTCAGGTTCCGGAATTTATTTTGAGTCCTAAAATGTTGTTAGAACATAGATTTTGCTCCACTTCCATTTCAACTTGAAGCTGTGCAATGAAGAAAATGAATGGTATTGTTAATCCCCTCAGGGAGTGGTTTTCTGTTTGAGAAAGAAGCAACTCTAGATGAAAAATGTGAGTTAAGCACAGGGCTGCGGTGTTTTCTTTCCAAAACAGGCTGAACATATAGATGGAAAAATTCCATCCTGCTGCCCTTTTGCAGATGGTCTTTGGAGGAGGAGGGAATTCTAACATGTCTTGAGTCTGGGCCTCCTAGGGCAGAAGAGAAAAGGCCAAGAAAAAAAATGATATAATTGGGGAATTTTGTCATATCTTAAAAGACCTATTACAAAGATCATAGCAGAAAATTCCTGTTTTCTTACTGGTATTGGCACTTAGACACCTGTATAATGATATTCATGACAGCACTTATCAGTGAATTTTCTGTGGGCTTATAAAACAATTAACATGTGCCAAACCCCAGGTCCGGCTATGAGAATACTCAGTGAATAAACAGAGGAATGCGGTGAAACTTCATTATGTTTATAAATGTTCACAGAGCAGGCGACACAGCTAAGAATTGATATTAAAGATCCCAGGTAAGAATACAGGAGGAGGTCATTTTTCCACCTCTGTAGGCATAACTGCCACCTCAGCTATAGCTCAGTATAGGAGATTCCAAAAAGGAAGAATGATTTTTTCCCCAGATTAGTGTCACTTATCAACGAAGAGATTTTGGCTTGCTTATCAGACTCCCAGAATAATCCAAGTAGAGAAGGAACTTGAACGCATCCAGGTAGTGTCCAGAATTTAAAGATGAGAGGAGTTCCCGTCGTGGCACAGTGGTTAACGAATCTGACTAGGAACCATGAGGCTGCGGGTTAGATCCCTGGCCTTGCTCAGTGGGTTAAGCATCCAGCGTTGCTGTGAGCTGTGGTGTAGGTTGCAGATGCTGCTCGGATCCCACATTGCTGTGGCTCTGACGTAAGCTGGTGGCTACAGCTCTGATTAGACCCCCGAGCCTGGGAACCTCCATATGCTGCAGGAAGTGGCCCTAGAAAAAAGGAAAAAATAAATAAATAAAATAAAATAAAATAAAGATGAGAAAATTGAGGCCAAGAGACAAAGTGGTTTTCCCCAGTTTACATCAGAAGTTAGTAGCATAGACAATTGTACAAACCCTTGGGCATCACCAAAAAAAAAGATGCTGTACCTTTAAATTTTAAAAAGAAATATTCGAGGACTTCCAGTTGTGGCTCAGGGGGTTAAGAACCCAACATAGTATCCATGAGGATGCAGGGTCAATCCCTGGCCCCACTCAGTGGGTTAAGGATCCAGCATTGCTGAAGCTGTGGTATAGGTCACAGATGTGCCTTGGATCTGGTGTTGCTGGGGCTGTGGTGTAGGCCTGCAGCTGAGGATCTGATTGGGCTCCTAGCCCAGGAGCTTCCATATGCCCCAGGTGCAGCTGGAAAAAGAAAAAAAAAATTCAAGCTACTGAAGTTGTTTTATAATTAACAATAAAAAAACAAAAAACAGCTAATGTGAATGAACTCTTTAAGACATGTGGTGGGAGTGGCATGTTTCTGACTGTCATGGAAGCAGCTGTGTCCTCATAGCATAAAGCAGGGACTGCCTTTGTGAAGGACAAACTCAGAGCTTTGGGCATGTTTTGGTCCAGACGTAGAATCTTGAGCAATGCAATCTATCAGCTAGAGCTAGCATGTGAGCCCTGTCTCAAGCAGCTTGCGGTGTTTCTGAGAAATGAGGCAAACTCATATTTAACAGCCTTGATTCATTTAGTGAACACTTTCAAGGGCTTGCTCCTTGGCGTCTGAAGTGGAGTGGGTACAGGCAGAATCCCTCATGGTAATTCTCTAGCCCGGGTTCCTGATTTTCTCACCCACGTTGCCCATCTACTCTGAATGTCCCCCCATCTTCCCATCAGCCCAATGGCAATTTCTTTTCAGCTATTTCCCCCCCACACATACACACATGAACTCCGTCGTTCTTATGACTCCTAAGAGACTTACCTGGAGAGTCCAGCCTCTCACGGAGATTCCTTCTTCCTTCCAGGCCAGGTCCAATTAATCTGTCATGAACCCTCGCAGCACTCTGAACTTGTCCTTCAGAACACATTATTTTGTGTTTGTTTCCATATAATCCCAATTATATAGTTTAATATCTGCCACTCATACTGCACTGCAGTCTCTTAAGAGCAGGAATGATGTCTGTTTGTTCACTGTTACGTTTCCAACACCCGGCAAAATGGCACGTGAGCACATACTCAACAAAATAGACCAGTGGTAAAGTATTTAATTACACGACTTCAGCGCAACTGAATTCATTAGGACATTGTGAATATGGCTCGTTTCAGTTGTGAATAAATAATTTGAAAAGCATCAGTTCCATCAGTTCATACAAAAATCTCGGCTGTGGTCTCACTCCTCAACCCCTGGAATGTTGGCATCGGCTGAGTCCCATTAGCAATGCAGATGCTCAGGCCCCTCCCTGGACCTACTGTGTCAGAGTCTGAAATTAACAGGACTCTCCTGGTGCTTCCTTTGGGTTACATTGCAAATCAGGGACTAAAGACTCAAAGGCTTTGTATGGCCAGGCAGACCCCATAGATGAGTGAAGTACACCAGACATTTATGTATAAGTCTGATCATAGGTGACCTCGGACCCTGGGCCTCCCTCTGTAGGCGCGGTGGGCACCTGTGCTGACTTGGGGATTAGCTTCATCTGAAAGGGGCAGCACTGCACAGATCAAGACGATGGCAGGTCTCCTGCTGCAGGACCCTGGAGCAGCTCAAGAGAAAGGGACACAAACCCACAAGTAGAATCTGTGGACTCAAACACAGACAACTAAATTCATTTTTCTATTATTACTAATATTTTTGTCGTTTTTAAAGGATGGTTCATTTTCAATGTTGTATCAGTTTCAGGTGTACATTATAGGTTATTACAAGATACTGAATATGGTTCCCTGGGCTATACAGTAGGTCCTTGTTGTTTATCTATTTGATGTCTAGTGGTGGGTATTTGCTAATCCCAAACTCCTACTCTGTCCTCCCCCTTTCTCTTTTGGTATCCATAAGTTTGTTTCCTATGCCTGTGAGTCTATTTCTGTTTTGTAAATAAGTTCATTTATACCATTTTTTTTAGATTCCACATATAAATGATATCACATGATGTTTGTCTTCCTCTGTCTGACGTAAGCAGAAGAATCCTGAGAGTCAAACAGAACACACATGGGCATTAGTGGTGGTTCAAACATCTCTAGTTTGCAAAGTGTCTCACAGATAAGGAGACTTGGGGGGAAGGTGGTAAATACTACTAATTCTTTACTCGTACGGATTGCTTTCGTTTTGCAACTCAGAATACTCTCCTTTCTCTATTTCACTCCTTCTCTCTCTCGTTACTAATTTATTTACCCAATACACAACCCTTGTCCTCTCGGTACTGGTGGTCCCCGTGCCAGGTACAAAAGACTTAAGATGAAGAGCATCCAACCCACAGGACTTCCAGTGGCTCACAGGCCCATGGTGACTCATGAAAAAACTGTGTTTAATGTCAGTATCACTACAGGAATTGTCACATCTATTTTTGAGAGAGACTCTTAAGAAGGTTACATTCTAGCTTGAGTAGTTCACAGATCTCAGCGGGGGACAGAAGTAGGCGGTGGGGAGCGGGGACAGCTTCCGGAAGACAAATGGAGTGAAGGAGGTTTACCAGGGGATGCGGTTCAGCTAAAAAGCAATCCCAAAGAGCAGGTGTAGCACTCTCGGCAGTTTTAAAATGGGAACATTTCTTGCAACACTTCCTCAGCTCCATCATTTCTGGCAGGCAAAGAAATCTACTTCAATCTACTTCACACAGGAGGCATCGCGGCTTCACACAAGCCAGAACTCCGAATTCCATTGCTCAGGTAGACGAAGACGGAATTAAGCGATTCCACCTCATTTGGCATATTTTCTCTTGCTCCAGCTGTAAGGGTCTCATAGCTCCAGTTGGTTGGAGGGCGTTTTGTCTGTCTTTGTCGGAGAAGTTTGGGTTAGCGCTGGAGCAGCCGTGACATTTATAAGAAAGCCCTACGCTGATGGCGAACACACCACAAGGCTTTCTATTCTTTTGGTGGCAGCTGTGATCAAGAGTGTAATAAAACTCAACCGAAGGTTTCATTCAATTACGGCTTGTTGATTAGCCCACAGTGGTGAGTGAGCAAAGGTCTGATGAATCTGTTACACGATATCCAGGACTGGCGTTTCCATCCAGGATTAAAGGCTGTCTTGTCTCATTTCACCTGAGCTTTCCATTTCATTGATCTGTCTATGTTGAATAAATCCCCGATGATAAAATTAATAACTTTCCAGGTTTTTTTTTCCTTTTGGAAACAAAATAATAATTCTCCAGAATACTCACCACCAAGTAAACAGAGTTAGAGGACTCTCTTTGTCTTCCTGTGTCCACCGACTCGCTGCAAGCCATCCACTTAGACGAGATTTGTTTCAGTGTTTTAGGGTCATCACTCCCATTCTGACTGTGAGCAGATGTTCACACCGTGTTTGTTCTTCCCACACAATATCTCTAGCCCTCATACTTTATAGAAACTCTGCATTCAGCACACCTACCAACTTTATGACTCCCCCGAACCATTTCCCAATTTTTCTTCCCGAATCAACAAAATATCAACCTGTCTACTTGGTAGAGGAGCCTCGAGTCACCAGGAAAACTGGAATTAATTCTATTCACTGAGGCAACACTTCTGATTACTTAAATATCTTCCATTCCCACCTCCCATACCTACAGTCTGCCCATCAGCCATGGTGATATTTGTTGACATAAAAATCTGATCAGGTTGGGTCATGTTATTGGTCACCTGGAGGAAAATAAAAAAGCAAATCTATTGTGACCAAGACAATAAAGAGAAGAAAGCATTCCAAAGCCAAATATAAATGATTTGGGGATTACCAGTGTATTAGGATCAGTCATTTGCCGTTCTCTTTTGTGAATTAGGAGAGTTACGACATAGTTTTTGAAGTTCAAGATTAAAATAAAATGGATTTAAATGAATGCATATCTATATTGGAAAGATGGAATAGGATGTAAAATAGATACCACATCATCACTCAATTATTTTTCCAACATTTTCCAATTTGGGGATGTTTGTCCTATTCCATCTTAGGGGTCTAGGAGAATGGGGATGTGACATTGTACAAATGCCAGTGATTCATATGATTATCATACCACTTAGTCTGTCTGGGTTGGGCCTTTGAAGCAGGATGTAGCAACTGATCTTAAGCCAGGTTGAGAATCTCAAGGAACCCTGATGAGCAGGAGAAAGTAGGTGCTTTCAGCTGGTTTTTAGAAAGCTCTTTGGATTTCATTGGCTCTGAGGCCAGATCGTACTTCCACATTAACTAATGGTCTCAGGCAGGTGGGAGTTGTGATATTATGACACCAGAGGATTTCATAGCTGGAACATGGGGTAATGGATGGGAGGTAATGAAGAAATAGCTTTAAGGAGTCCCCATCGTGGCTCAGTGGTTCACGAATCTGACTAGCATCCACGAGGACGCAGGTTCAACCCCTGGCCTCGCTCAGTGGGCTAAGGGTCTAGCATTGCTGTGAGCTGTGGTGTAGATCACAGATATGGCTCAGATCCTGCGTTGCTGTGGCTGTGGCATAGGCCAGCAGCTACAGCTCCGATTCAACCCCTAGCCTGGGAATCTCCACATACTGTGGGTGCAACCCTTAAAAAAAAAAAAAAAAAAAAAAAGCTTTAAATGAAAGCAGGCTCCATTCTTGAAAATCAGCTGGAACAGAGGGATGCTTCAGGGAACAGGAGGTGGGACCTCCTTGGCCTCCCAGGCACCACTAATGGTGTCCTCTTAGTGTCCTCTTGGGGCCAAGTGTACATTGCTGGGACCCTCTGAATGGCCCTGGAGCATCAGGGGCTGGTCACTGATCCAGTGATTTAGTGATCAAATCAGGGCCAGGTTGAGAGTGAAAGGGGGCTGATGGTTTCCATAGCTCAGATTTGCCCAGGACAGTGGTAGAACCTAAGAACATTCCTGGCAAATCAGGTATGCTGGTTACCCTAAAACTGGAGTGAGGAGAGATGGTCAAAAATAAAGGGGGTAAAGAGATTTATTACAAATGATTGCTCTCTTCTTATCTGTGCGCCTTGTTCTGTCTCTTTCACTTGTATATCTATGACTTTCTTCTCTCTTAATAGGTTTAAGGGTATGTGTCATGCTCGGAAGACCCGTTGCAATAATAAAAAGTCCTATATAATCACAACAACCTCCCTCTGTTAAAATATCACTGTGTTGCAAACTGCATTATGATAGCCCCATCTAGTAAGATCTCAATGTTTACGAAGTCCCTGTGTTTTGAGATTACTGATGTTTACAATAAGGTACAATGTTTTCCGTTTCACATAAGCTTGTACTATCTGCAGATGCATCTGCATTTCCTGCAGGTCTGAGCATGATTTACCTCTTTTGCTTTGGAACTCTTCAATCTGAGGCCTCTTGTGAGAGTTGAAACATAAATTTAAGGTCATATTCTCTCTGTGATCTCTGTCAGTGTGTTTTAACCATTCATTCATTCAGTAAGCTTTTTTTTTTTTTTTGTCTTTTTAAGGCTGTGCCTGCAGCATATGGAAGCTCCCAGGCTAGGTAGGGGTTGAATTAGAGCTGTAGCTGCTGGCCTACAGCACAGCCACAGCAACTCCAGATCCAAGCCACATCTGTGACTATACCACAGCTCATGGCAACACCGGATCCAGTGAAGGAGGCCAGAGGTCGAACTCACATCCTCGTGGATGCTAGTAGGGTTCATTACTGCTGAGTCACCACCGGAACTCCCATTCATTCAGTTAGCATTTAATAACTGTCTGTGCTGTGTGCCAAGCCCTGTTAGAGTTTATGTGGGACTCAGAGATAAATAAGATGTGATCTGAGGCTCCAAGTATTCACCATCTGCTAAAATCTTTTCCTATGTTAAGAATATCTTCCTTTGTTTTTAATAACGATCAAATCTTAATGTTTACACTTGTTAGAATCTACTGTCAGCAATAATAGACTTAACATCATTGTTTAACTATCAACTATAACAAAATTTCAACATTTATTTCTCCTTCTACCCCTGGTCCTATCCTGGGCATCTTTTCTGTGAAGCTGAGTCATCCAATGGTGCCTATTCCTGAATATGAAACCCTTGATTCCAAAGAGGTAAATGTAAGATACAGTTGGAGATCTGGTTATTCATTTCTGTGTGATATTAGATTGTAGAAATAAGCCAATCTTATTTTTTTAAATATTAATAAAATCATGTGGTTTTTTATTTTAAAGAAAGAATGAACTAGTCTACTCTGTCTTGCTCAGAAGCATCTGATAGTTACATGAGTAAATTCTTGTTGTGTCTCAAAGGGGAAGGGGGTACTAGAGGGCCCTGTGTGGGTAGCGCCTTGATCACAAACTAACTTCTATCCTGTCTGTGTTTGTGATTTTCTCTTTGGATTCGTATGTGACACCACTATTGTCTTCTCTTTTCTAGAGGGTCAGTGGATGTCCCATAATACTTATATGTGTCTTCTTCTTCTTCTTCTTCTTCTTCTTCTTTTTTTTTTTTTTTTTTTTTTTTTTTGTCTTTTTAAGGCCATACTTGCAGCATATAGAAGTTCCCACGCTAGGGGTTGAATCAGAGCTATAGATGCTGGCCTATGCTACAGCCACAGCAACATGCGATCCAAGCCACATCTGCGACCTACACCACAGCTCACAGCAAGCCAGATCCTTAACCCACTGAGCGAGGCCAGGGATGGAACCTGGGTCCTCACGGATACTGTTCAGGTTAGTTACTGCCAAGCTACTGCAGGAACTCCTTACCTGTGTCTTCTGAGTTAGAGGTCCCAGTACCTCTTGGTAGCTCAGTTTCCCAACCCTTAAGTGAATTTTGCATATGGTGGATAGCCTACAGGCAAAAGCATACTGTTTCAAACATAGTCTCCAAATTTCATACTACTGTTAATCCACAATCACATTTTGAGCCGACAGACAAAAAATAAATTAAAAATCCTTTTTACTTTTATAAATGCAATACCAAGAGATGAACAAATCTTGCAAAAAATTTTTTTTTAAATTTTGTGTTAATTAAGAGCAAGAATAATTGAACAAACAAAGTGGTAAATGTGAGGGGAAAAACAGTGCTTTTAAAAGGACTTATCTTTAAGAAGGTAATAAAGGAGCTCATTCATTCATTTCAGATACCCTCACAAAGGAGGAATGTTCAATTTTGTAGCCTTCGAGTTTAGGAAAAAAAGATATAAAAGAGTGATAGGAATAATGAAATTACAATTAAAATTCTAAATAAAATCTGAATGTTTCCTCGAAGGATATTTTCCACAATTTAGGGCATATTATCCCCTTTTGATAAAAAAGTCATCCCTGAAATTTCTGCAGATTTCAAAATCTCTATCATACAGGACCGATGTGCCGCTCTGCTATAACTTTCATCATTAAAATCTAAAGGCATGTTAGGAACAGGTGTAATTTTATATCCTTAACTGTATCTCTGGTTTTTTTAAACCACGATTATTGGTTTAATGAGTACGGACATATGGAAAACTTTTGATATGTGTAGGCAAGTTGCATTATGGAACAGCTGTAGCAATTCACCCTACCAGAAGCCTGTGATAATGCCCATTTCTGTGCACAGTTGCCAGGAGTGAGAATTATTATAACTACTACTTTATTGGGAGTTTACTGTAGGTTAACATGTTATGCACTTTGTATGCAGTATTTTACTTAATCGCCACAAAACATTGTTAGTTAAGTATTATTGTCCCCATTTTACAGATGAAGAAACTGGAACTGAGGGAATCCGTTTATTGCCTAAAGTCAAATAGCTGACAAGTGTCTGCACAGTCAGGAATGGAATCCAGATATAATTGTCCCAAGCCTGTACTCTTAACCTACCTTCCTCTATCCAGCTATCGTTATCTAAATCTCTATACTACTTAAGCCTTTTTCTCTTTTAAAATCCTCGCAATTTAAAAAGGGACACTGTCTTTCATTTTTATTTGCATTTTAAAAATTCTGTATTTTTCTGTTTTGCTTTTGCATCATGTTATGCATTTATCAGTTTGGTGATATTTTTATTTTATCTTTTTGCTTTTTTTTTTTTTTTTTTTTTTTTAGGGCCGCACCTGTGGCATATGGAGGTTCCCAGGCTAGGGGTTGATAGGAGTTGTAGCTGCCAGCCTACACCACAGCCACAGCAACGCCATACCCGAGCTGTGTCTGTGACCTACACTGCAGCTCATGGCAACAATGGATCCTTAACCCCCTGAATGAGGCCAGGGATTGAACCCTGGCCTCATGGATACTATTCGGATTTGTTTCTGCTGTGCTACAATGTGAACTCCATGGTCTGGTAATATTTTGATTATTGAATTACAAACTCCCTTTACTTTTTAAGGAGATTAATTCTTTTTTTTTTTTTTTTTCCATTTCTTGGGCTGCTCCCGCGGCATATGGAGTTTCCCAGGCTAGGGGTCCAATCGGAGCTGTAGCCACCGGCCTACCCAGAGCCACAGCAACATGGGATCCAAGCCGCATCTGTGACCTACACCACAGCTCATGGCAACGCTGGGTCTTTAACCCACTGAGCAAGGCCAGGGACCAAACCCGCAACCTCATGGTTTCCTAGTCGGATTCATTAACCACTGCACCACGACAGGAACTCCGAGATTAATTCTTCATCAAATATGCTAGTCCTTTCACTGTGATGGTGGCAAGTTGTGTAATAGTTAAAAGAATTGGACAAACCTATATGTCCAACAACAGGAGAAAGTTTGAATACATTTTGCAGATTTAGATGAATGTTAAAAAACAAAGTCAAATGCTCTATTTTAAATATGAAAATGGTTCAAGTTTACAAAGGCTGGAGATACAAATAAGAGTATTTCTACATAATAATAGAAAATCAGAACAAGGCCCTCCTACTGTATGACACAGGGAACTATTTATTCAATATCCTGTGATAAACCATAATGGAAAAGAATATGAGGATTCTCCCATGATGCCGTGGGTAAAGGATCCAGTGTTGTCTCTGTGGTGGTTTGGGTGACGACTTTGGCACTGGTTTCATCCCGGGCCTGGGAATTTTCCTTTGCCACAGGTGAGATCAAAAAGAAGGAGAAAAAGAAAAAAAATTTAAAAATAATGTATATGTATATATAAGTGACACACTGTGCCGTGTAGGAGAAATAGTGTAAATAACGCAATGGTGTAAATCAACTGTACTCCAAAAACATAAATTAAAAAAAAGAGAATCGGTTGTTCAAATAGTAAATGCTGAATTAAGAAATTCTGTATGTTAGGTAATGCTAAAGACTGTTGCTTAGAAGAACAGGGTAGATGTAGTATTGTAGTTTTTGCTTTTTTTTTTTTTTTTTTTTTTGCTTTTTAGGACCGCATTTGCGGCATATGGATATTCCCAGGCTAGGGGTCTAATCAGAGTTTTAGCTGCTGTGTCGGCCTATGCCACAGCCACAATAATGCTGGATCCGAGCCCGTCTGTGGCCTACACAACACAGCTCACAGCAACGCCAGATCGTTAACCCACTAAACAAGGCCAGATATTGAACCCGCAACCTCATGGTTCCTAGTCGGATTTGTTTCCACTGCATCACAACAGGAACTTCTTGTATTTTTTTTTTTCACCAATTATCACAACCCTAGAGGTGAAACTGAAGCCAAATATAAGATTGCTAAAAAATGATTTCAACTCTCATGTTTAGAGTATTTAGAAAAACACCATTAAAAAACCCCCTGAAGTTTGAAATTTTACAATTTTGAGAGGTTAACTGTTAGTATTAAAAGAAACTCAAATAATTATGCAAACTACCATTTTATGCATCTACTCTGCTATATTTTACTTCTTAGTAACACCGGCACATCTGGGAGCAATTTAACAATTTTTTATAATTCCTTATGACATGTGGTTAGATTGCAATATTTACTTGAATATTTTCTTCAAACCTTCTCTTTGATATTTATTTACCTGCAAAGCATCAAACAAGAAAACTGGGAGTTCCTGCTGTGATACAGCGGGTTAATGATCCTGCTTGTCTCTGTGGCAGAGCAAATTCAATCCCTGGCCTGGTGTAGTGGGTTAAGCATCTGGTGTTGCTGCAGCTGAGGTGTAGGTCACAGTAGCAGCTCGGATTCAGTCCCTGGCCTAGGAACTTCCCTCTGCCATGGGTGTGGACATTAAAAAAAAAAAAAAATCTCTAGAGGTAGGCAAAGGCAGGTTTAGAATCTCTGTGAGTGGTTTAACTGTACAGCAGGAGTTGAGATCCTCAAATTCTAGCTCCTTCATTTGCAATCTATAAAAGCCAATCAGATCCACCTTGGAAACAAAAATTTGAAAGTAAAACATGTTGCTTCGGGGAATGTTTTGTTTTGTTTTTTGCTTTTTAGGCCCCCACCTGAGGCACAGGGAAGTTCCCAGGCTAGGGGTCAGGTCAGAGCTGTAGC
Source organism: Sus scrofa (assembly GCF_054392235.1). Taxonomy (NCBI): domain Eukaryota; kingdom Metazoa; phylum Chordata; class Mammalia; order Artiodactyla; family Suidae; genus Sus; species Sus scrofa. Next base: position 35,125,131 of record NC_139389.1, on the reverse strand, counting down.
CACCGGCCTACGCCAGAGCCACAGCAATGCAGGATTTGAGCTGCGTCTGCGACCTACAGCACAGCTCACAGCAACGCTGGATCCCCCACCCACTGAGCAAGGCCAGGGATTGAACTCGAATCCTCCTGGATACTAGTCAAGTTTGTTTCCACTGTGCCACAAAGGGAAATTTGGGAATGTCTTGACTTAATAAAAATTTAAGTCGCATGTTCTTTGTACCTAATATCATAAAATTTGTACCTGTATTTTAACCTACAGTAGATTAATTTTGAGAGATTTGGTCTACATTGAGATTCACTCTAATTCTCTTAGTGAAACCTAATATTTGTTTCTTTTTCCTTTGCTGTTCCATACAAAATTTGGAAAATACATAGGCTAGGGTTGGGCATAGCCTTTGTCTGGGTCTGGGGACTCATATGTTCCAAAGAATGTTTAATTTAGCATTTTATATGGCACTTTAGAAAGTGTTGGGCCATTGATTAACTCTCAAATAAGAGGTTGAAATTCCCTAAATAATCAATTTAACCATTGTAATCAGCTGGCTGACCAATTTTTAAAGAAGGTCACTTTCATAGATGTCAGCTGTTGACACCAAGGGTGTGATTTCCAAGCAGGTGTATTTCTAACGCCATCTAATTTAAAGCAAACGCTCCATCTGAGATAAATGGTTTCTGATCACAGTTACCTAGAAAAAAATTAAATTCTAGTGGCAACAATTATTTCTGATTATAGTCATCATGTCTGGTGAATTCAGCAACTCTGATCCAGCAGCAGTCTATACATCTCTCTCTATAGGTTTAACTATGAAGGTCATGCTAGGGAATGAAATTACAAAGAGACCCACTGCTCTTCAGATCACCTGCTAGATGTGGCACTAGGTCTATTTCATTTTTAACCTGAGGGTCAGTTGATTTCCAAAAACATGATTAGATGCATTTGGTTCTGATCTTTCAGATCCACTGGTTATTAACACAACTGGAGAGCTAATCATTCACTAGCTGCCCATGAAACACATACTAAGCAAATCCTTCTCCTGTACTCTTATTCCTTCCCTTTGTAGACTGTGGATAAACATTTAAGGGTTGGCAAGATCATAGTTCTGCTGGAAAAATGACTGTCTATGGCTGGCTTTCTCCTTGTTGTATATAATTTTTTTGTGTGTCCATTTATTTTGACTTTCAGAACCTCCCTTGGTGTCTCAGGTTCTAATTATGGGACAAGTGTCTCATTCCTTTATTCTCCAGATGAGAACACTGAAAAGGAAAAATATTTATCCACGGAAGCCACTCTCATTTTCTGGTTTGATTCAAGGGTAAAAATGAAATGATCAAGAGGAATGGGTCCACTCTATTTCCTTCAGGCAATTTCCCATAAATATTATTTATCAAAATCAAGCTTTGATAAATCTTGGAATGCCATGTTCAAGGTTGTAACCTTAGGCAAGAACTTGGAATCTGGATATTAATACCTATCGATTAAAAGGTTCATATGCTTTGGTCGACAACTGGCTATACAGGATCTGGGTAGATTTGTCTTATAAAGACACCTAATATGAATACCTGAGAGGACAGCCACCTTGCCCAGGCATCCAGGTGGGCAAGGATCAATAAAGAAAAGGACATTCTTGCCTCCAGATTTGGATCAGTGACCCCCAACGTGACCTTCCTGTGTCCCTCTGTTAAGGAAAATTAACAAAAATTTTTTTTGCCAACCCAGAAGTCCCTTTCACAAAGGTAGTAGAGAAAGAAAAACACTTTTATTACTAGATTAGCAGTGAACCAGAATGTATATTGAATAAGCAGAATGTACACTGAATAAGCATTGAGCCAGAATGTCACAAACACTAAGAGATTAAAAAGACAGAAGAAATATCACCCTTCATATAGCCAAGTAGGTTTAACCCATTATATATATATATTCTGAAGATAAACAATAATTCAGTTTACCCTCAAGTAAGAGGACCCGACAAGTTCTATTTATTACACACAGTTCACCATAAATCACCTGGTGATTGGAGGTGACCCTCTGTGTTAGTTCACTGGCGTTACATAAAAGGAAAATAAAAGTCTCAAATCTTTATGACAGGGGGTGGTTTTACAACTTAGAGCCAGGTGTCAGCTAAAGTTAGGGTCCTACCTTCCCTCAGACACTAGGAGAAACTAGAAGATAAGGCTGTTATCTCCCTTGGATGTTTGCCTTCAAAGGAGATGGTTCTTAAGTCCTTGAGAAAGAATTTCCTGAGTCTTAAAGCTGACAAAATGCCCACCTAGTTTTCAAAAGGATTTTTCTACATTTCAAAGAGAGAAGGATGTATTTATAAAGACAAGTTTTCCAGAATAAATGCTATAAGAACCAAGGAGGGAAATCTCTGCCCTTGTTTTCAACAAGGAAAATCAAGCCTTTTTTTAAAAATTTCTGTTGGTCCTTACACCTGCGACCGACCCAGAGGCAGAACTGAAATCAGAGGGGCTGATGCTAAGACAGCCAAAGAAACAAGTCTCACTGATTTTTCTTTTCTAGGGACTCAATTGAAAATATTACAATAGAGGTGGAGGGTTGACACATTGGGGTTTCTCCTTCAAAGTCACCTCTATAAATTAATGTTGGGTTTTGTATTGTAGTGACATGTGGTAAAGCGAAACAGAAGCTAGCAAGTAGAAGGAGAGACATTCCTGTGTGTGCTGGTTTTTCAAGCTCAACAAACAAAAATAATAGAATCAGAGTCAATTAATTTATTTGGAGCTCAGGTCATCCAGATATTAAATATTTTTGACCCCAGATCTGATGCTGTGTTCCCTGGAGTTCATTAGCCTCTCATTCTCCACCTACCAGGCTACCTTTACAGAATCTTAGTTACTGAAGATCTTACTTAGTTCTATTGCTTCTTGCTTATGGATAATAAATGTTGATACTAGATTTTTTTTTTTTTTTTGCTTTTTAGGGCTGCTCCTGTGGCATACGGAGGTTCCCAGTCTAGGGGTTTAATCAGAGCTACAGCTGCTGGCCTACGCTGTAGCCACAGCAACATCAGATCTGAGCCGAGTTGCATCTTCGACCTACACCACAGCTCAGGGCAACACAGGATCCTTAACCCACTGAACGAGGCCTAGGGATAGAACCTGCATCCTCATGGATGCCGGTCAGATTCTTAACCTGCAGAGCCACAATGGGAACTCCTAGATCTTGAATTTTTACCCCAAAGTTAGTAGTTATATAAATGTCCAAAATATACTTAAAAAAAAGAAAAAAAATCTGTGGGGAGTTTCCGTCATGCCTCAGTGGTTAACAAACCAGACTAGAATCCATGAGGACTAGGGTTTGATCCCTGGCCTCACTCAGTGGGTTAAGGATCCAGCGTTGCAGTGAGCTGTGGTGTAGGTCACAGACATGGACTGGATCCTACGTTGCTGTGGTTGTGGTGCAGGCCAGCAGCTACAGCTTCAATTCCACCCTTAGCCTGGGAACCGCCATATGCTGTGGGTGCGGCCCTAAAAAGACAAAAGAAAAAAAACAAAAATCTTTTGGCTGTGTCCATGGCATTGGAAGTTTCCAGGAGAGGGACAGAACCCTCACCACAGCGGTGACAATGCCAGATGCTTAACAGCTAGGCCACCAGAGAACTCCTAAAATACATTTAACATCTTTCAGGAAAAAAAAGAATATATAGTAGTTAATAAATTACGATATACATTTTCTGGAAATTACTTTTTGCTCAGAGTACATGAAGTCTGGTTTCATATTTACAAGAACACATATGTAGATCATTTTGCTTTCGTTTTGTGGATAGGAATATTCACAGTTGGTTTTGTCTTAAAAGGGAATAAAAAATCAAATTACACAGCACATTCTTTAAAAAGTGCTTTCTGTCATATTGGCTTAAAGTTTCACAACACTATGTCACTTATTACTCCAAGTTAACGCTAAACAAAACAAAATTTGGAATGTGATTCCCTTCAAAATTGTAATTTTCCAAATGACTTAAGTTCTTTTGCATTTACATTTTCTTATCCAAAATAAGTGTGTTGTTCCACTGGTAATATAATACAATACTGACCCTTCACTGGCAAGAGGCTAGTCTGAGCATAAGGATTTATTTATTTTATTAATGACCTTCATCTTTCTTAAATGTTCCAACATTTGTTTTTACTAAGTAATTTAGCTCTTTACCTATATTGAGATTGGTAGAGTTAAAAATGTCACAAAATGTCCCAAAAATCAGGACTACCTATCATGGCATAATGTGTCATTTCAAACTAGCTCCTGCATTGTGATACCAAATATTCCTTGGATCTTCCAGTGGTTTCAGGCAGAGCTGAGAAATAGTGCTGAGTTTGCCTGCATGGTGTCCGAGTATGAATTCCTCTTCAACACGATCTAATTATTTGTATATGGAGTTCCTGTTGTGGCTGTTGTGGGCAGTGGAAATGAATCCGACTGGTGACCATGAGGTTGCTGGTTCAATCTCTGGCCTCGCTCAGTGGGTTAAGGATCAAGCATTGCTGTGAGCTGTGGTGTAGATCGCAGATGCGGCTCGGATCTGACTGTGCTGTGGCTGTGGCGTAGGCTGGTGTCTATAGCTCTGATTCGACCCCTAGTCTGGGAATATGGGACCTCCATAAACTGTGGGTACGGCCCCTAAAAAAGGCAAAAAAAAAGTGTAATTATGAAATATTACCTTTGAAAGAGAATTGAGAGGGCATTTCATCCAATATTTTATTGAATATTATAACCCTGTCTACAAGTAGATCCTTATAAATCTTCTGTTTAAACTCCTCTGGTAGCAAAGAGTTTACATCTGTAAGCTAGACACGATAGATGTTTTAATATGGCCACAACACCCTAATGACTAGTGAACAACAAAAGCAAATAGGGGACATGGAACAAACTGGGGTTTAATTTCACATACTCTGGCCTTGGGCGCAATAGTTAATCTTTGGAGCTTCAATATCATCCTCTGTAAAATGAGATCAAAGGATTATGGTGAAGATCCGCATTCATGCATGTAAAGTGCTTAGCATCTAAATGCATAGCCTGTAATAAGTGTTAGCTGAATGATGATTTCTTTAAATCTCTTGTAGCAACCCAAGGTTGCTACTCTTAGGAAAATTTAAGAAGGAAATAGTTTTTACTTGTTAGAAAGAAAAGGAGATGTCACTGAGTCATTTTCTCCTTTCATTCTACAGCCTCAGAGAATTCCAGATGATGGAAGCTCCCACTCACTTATTCTAGGACTAGGGCCAGAGCACATCAGGGCTGGAGGGGAGCCACCCCTTATATTAGCCCCTTTTTCTCCACCCCTTCCTTCTACTCTAACAAATGTAGTTCTCCTCGCTGTTTCTCCATCCTACTCTGCCACGTGGCCGTGCCCCATGCGGGTTTCCTGTCTGCTTTCCTACGCCTTGCACATACCCCCGTTCCCCCGGGAGCCAGCTCTGAGGCGCACGTCTCTCGGACCATGGCTTCTTAACCCTGTGATCCAGCCCTGGACAAGACAGAGAACACTACCTGCAAAAGCTCAACTGACCTCCCTTATTTTCCATCAGCCCTTTTGGGAGGCCTTACTGACAGCCGTGCATCGGCACCTGGAAGTAACAAAGTTATGGTCGTTTCCTTCCGTGGGTACCATTGCATCACCTTGTTCTGTTTAGAGTACAGTTTTAGAACAAAATTTTTCTTCTGCTCTCATCTCTGGGATTTTCTTTTGTCTCAACTGATATCTTATCTCTGGTATCAGGGTGACCTGTTTATCTTATCTCCTCCAGACAGTGTAACCCCATTAAATGGGAACATACAGACTGATGGATAGAGAAATCATTGAAATCACACTATCTTGTGTAGCTTGTGTAGCCGCCTTATAAAACCGATTGGATCAATATATGAAAAAAAGGCAAGAGCTTCATTTACTGGCTCTGTCTTTTTGTAATGCTCCATTTTGCAAAACCTGGGACTTAATCCAATCCCACTTCACTTTATCTTGTCTCCTCCATGCTTTAGACGTTACATTTCAGGGGTTAATGCCGTCAATGCTGAAGGAAAGGGTTTGGGCAGCAGCTAAGCAATGGAAGGGTGGGGAGTTGCACGTGGGATACGGCAGGGCTGCTCTCCTTGCGGTGGCCCAGCTTCTCAAAGCCACCATTGCCCAATGTGGGAGGCCAGAACTGCTCTGCTGAATGCTCTTTCTCACTCTCTCTCTCTCTAGATCAGGGTCTAATGTCAAGGTACAGCTCCATGCCTTTATCCTGCTATTAACTGTATAACAAGAAAACAGCTACTGCGGAAAAAAAAAAAAAAAAATTCCTGCTCTACATGAGATGTTATACTGAATATGAATGGTTACATTTGGGGGCATAGCGGTTTACAATTACCCATCTCCGTTAATCTGACGACGCTTTTCTTTTGCAGCAATGAAGATGGAGCAGAAGTGAAAACACAGACCGGGGCTGAAGTTTTCTGAAACGCTGGTGCTAATCACTTGCTAGATTTAACCTTTACCAGGTTTAACCCATATTTTTGCCGTCTTAGTGTTTCCCTTATGGACTAAAAAAAGTTTCCTGCAGGCGTGTAACATCGCAGTACTCACAAACACCCGGCCTAGGAGAGCTTTACCTACAGTTTCTGCACCACTGTTAGAGCCTTTAATGCCTTCCATTAAGCTGACAGCAATGCTAACGTGCTCCAGTGTTTCACAGCCAAATAAAGAAGAATCATGGGGAAATAGAATGGTGTGACAATTTTTCAACCTCAGTTTTATTTAATGCGTACATTACTTCCTGAATCAGGTTTTATCCCTTTCTGCTTAATTTTTTTAACATGTGGGGAGAAAAAAGAACAATAATTTAAAAAAACCGAGTCCCTGCCTGCTTGCAGGAGTTCACTGGGGAGCTGTTGACCGTGAGAGAGTTATTTCACAAAAGACAACGCTGTTTTCCTGTTCTGCTCGGGTCCTGTGCCTGACAAGACAGACATTCATGTGGAGGTCGTGTTGCTGCAGTGTTTCTACCATTACTGCCTCTCGGTCTGTCACTACATGATTCTTGCAAAGGCTACTTCGGAGGTTGTTTGTACCCATCCTCCTGGGAGCAGCCCAAACCATGGAGCCAACCACACTGTGGGGACAGTCTTGGGAGCCCACCCTCCAGCACGCCTGATGACCCCCATATTGGCTGTGTTCCGTTTTTTTCCCAGCTGCCATTCCCAGTAACCTGCCCTCACCCTGTCTAAGTGGTTTCCTTTTTGTAGCTTTCTGGCAAGTAGGGTAAGACTCTAAGGAAGAGCCCACAGCCGTTCTGGACAGTGAGCTCCTGGTAGCAGAGGAGTTTCCGAAAAGGCTACTTACACTTGCACACAACCCATGCTCCCTGTGAAGCCAGCTCTGTCTGAACCTCAGCTCCCCCAGACCACTGCTCCAACCCCCTGTCATCCTGTCCACGGCAAAGCCGAGAGAGTTGCCTGCAGAAGAGCAACTGGCCTGCTTCCTCCTCCACGGGTCTTTTTGGAAAATCTGCATTGACAGTTCGTTGGTCGCTGGAAATACGAAGTTCTCATCATCTCCTGTATTCATGGGTGAGGAGCAGTGGAGCCTCAAAAAACCTCTCTGCTCATCTCTCCTCCTCCGAACAGAAACTACTTCTCTACCAGCTAAATTGTGTGATGTATCACTTTAGATTATTGATAATAATCTCCAATATTCACTGTGCTCTTATCATATGCCAGGTACCACACTAAGTGCTTCATATGAATTTAATTTAACCGTCACAATGAGCCTATGAGGTAGGCAATAGTATTATTCACATTTTATGCTTGTGAAAATGAACATTCAATCAAGCTAGTAAGCGGTAGAGAGAAAATTAAAATCCAGATAATCAGGGTCTAAGACCAAGTCATTTATTCAATCATTTGTCCATTCATTTTTGACTTTGAGAATGAAAAGTTGAGTTCATCACACTCCCTAGTTTATTGCTATCACAAGTGTGGGCAAGACCCCTCTCCTGCATACTTATTGATTGGATGGTTAATTCATGAACTTTTATAACAATTTCTATCTTCCCTTCTCCTGCCAAAGGCACACATTCTAACGTTTGATATATATATGCCTTACTTATATATGTTTTGAAGATGTGCATTGTTTTTCTCTGCATATATATTTAATAAATGTAAATGGCATTATAGTTTATATTCTGGCTCTTTTATTTTTCCCCCACTCAGCCCTGTGGTTTTCCAGCTCTATCTGCATTGTTGGGTAAATGTCTGGTGGATTGTTTCCTCACAGCTACTGGGGTGCCTCCATCACATCCTACCTACGCACCTGCCCATGCTTTCATCCCTCCATCAGGAACCACTGTGATGTACATTGGTGCATGCAACCTCTTGTGAACTTTCATGCGAACTTCTCTGCAATACATACCCAGGCTTAGAATTGTTTGTCTGCATGTGCTCAATTGGACTAAATCGTCTCAGATGGCTATTCTCTAGAAGGGAAGTACTTATTTTTATTCCCACCAACAATGTATTAGGGCTCTTTTATCTCTGCATATCGCTCTACTTGGTGATCTGAGCTTTTTTTTTTTTTTTTTTGTCTTTTTGTCATTTCTTGGGCCGCTCCTGCGGAGTTCCCAGGCTAGGGGTCCAATCGGAGCCATAGCCACCGGCCTATGCCACAGCCACAGCAACGTGGGATCCAAGCCATGTCTGCAACCTACACCACAGCTCACAGCAACACCGAATCATTAACCCATGCAGCGAGGCCAGGGATCGAACCCACGGTCTCATGGTTCCTAGTAGGATTCATTAACCACTGAGCCATGACGGGAACTCCTTGGTGATCTGAGCTTTGAAACATCAGGCTTTGCCATCACCGAAGGCAACCTTTAAAACAGGAAGTTTGTTTGAACGTGGTATCCTATTCATCCTTAGTTTTCCAAATCTCAGAGACTTTTAGACCCTCTAACTCAGTGCACTTGTCCCTTAGGTATTGTTGACTTTACATCACTGATGACAACGTTGAACCTGAAAGATTATTTGACTGAGGTCACTGAGGTAGTGATTGAAAAACCTAGCACAAGCCCTTAATTTTTTTTTATTGAAGTATAGTTGATCTACAATGTTGTACCAGTTTCTGTTGTGCAGCAAAGTGACCCAGGCATTCACATCTGTACATGATTTTTATCATGTTATCTCCCATCATGTTCTATCCCAAGAGATTGGATGTAGAACCCTGTGCTATGTGTAGGACTGGGTCACATTATATAAATGATTTCCCTATGACGTTATTTCTACCCAAATGAGCTGTGTCTGAATGTCACAGTCTAATCTATTTGTCCAGTTTCTCAGCCAAGATCAGAATGCTGGGGGCAGGGGTGTAGAAGGGACCAGTGTTGGCTGGGGGAGAGCACAGAGAATGGAGGGAGTTTCGGAGTGGTCATTACTAGCTAGCATTTGGCATCCTGGGCAGCCTAGGAGCACAGCTGTTGTTTGGGAAGACATGGCATGGCATAGACAGATATGGAGGCTGTGGGCTTCTGTGGGCTCATTGGGAAGCAGATTTCAAGAAAAGGATTTTTTGTAGTTTGTTAGGGAGATGATCTCAGGGACCGCCGGTAAGGAAGTGAAGGGTGTGAGCTAGGGAAGGGAAGGAACCAGTAGAGAACCCATTAAAAGGCCAGTTACCACAAAGGTAACTAACTGGTGCTCATTCCCACTGAGACTTTCTAGGACACAGGTTGAACGTGTTTCATAGGTAGTTTCACAGTTAATTCAACTCTGAGGAAAGGAAACAGGGGTTGTCATTTGAAAGTTTCACTATCAGAGTTCCTGTCGTGGCTCAGTGGAAACGAATCCGATTAGGAACCATGAGGTTGCAGGTTCGATCTCTGCCCTTGCTCAGTGGGTTAAGGATCCGGCGTTGCCGTGAGCTGTGGTGTAGTTTGCAGACGCGGCTAGGATCTGGTTTTGCTATGGCTCTGGCATAGGCTGGAGGCTACAGCTCCAATTTGACCCCTAGCCTGGGAACCTCCACATGCTGTGGTTGCGGGCCTAAAAGACAAACAAACAAACAAAACAAAACAAAAAAAAGAAAATTTCACTATCAACTTTACATTGCCCTGATTTCTCTCTTCGTAAAGATTTTCTTACTCTTTTTCGTCTTTTTTTTTTGACATTTCATGATGCATTTCCAATAGGACTCATTATTTTATTGTGAAAATTTAATTTGGAAAAAATGAGAAGTCTCTTGAATATCATTCTTTACAGTCTCTGAAGTAACATGCAAGAAGGAAGAGTTAATTGAAAGCTTAAGTAATAAAGGGATGTTCTCAGGATTTATTAGACAAGCAGATGATTCTGCAATTAAGACTAGGAACAAAAATCTTTCTTTAACTTGACTGCCCCGAATTTTCACATTAGAAAGCACTTTTATCTGTTAGAAATTAAATGATCTGTGTGAGATGATAACTTGGTTTGTAAGAAGGAAAGATTGTTTTGCTTAGAGCAAGTCTAGAGGCTTTAGAATAATCAAACATAATTAGGAACTATTTCTGAATTTAAAATATATATTATATTTGGGGGAATTTCCACATCTTCCTGTGATATGTTGTAAAAGTATATTTTTCTCATGCTTTAGTATATTTTTCTCAACAAATATGACTAGAACTCCATTTTTCTTTATTTTATACTTTAAGGAACACACTTAAATTTTTTCTTATAAAGATTTTCTAATGGATTTATTTGGAGTTGTTCAGTATCATTTAAGCACCTGAGTCCAGACTTTCCTTAACTGAAAACTCTGGGGATAAACTTAAAAAAAAAAAAAAAAAAGGAAAGAAACTATATAACAAGCAGAGAAAGCTTAGTAAATAATGTAAAAAAAGGCAAAAATTTCCAAGGGACTAAGGTTGGTGACTCAGGTACTAAACAGAACCTCTAAAATGAAAATGGTAGATTCAGCTCAACACAACAAAGAAATTCCCTGTGCAATTTAGCCGGAAGCATGCTTTGAGGAAGCGTTAATAGAGAAGCAAAATGTTGGAAGTTCCCATCATGGCTCAGTGGTTAATGAATCCGACCAGGAACCATGAGGTTTCAGGTTTGATCCCTGGACTCGCTCAGTGGGTTAAGGATCTGGCATTGCCGTAACCCATGATGTAGGTCGAAGACGCAGCTCGGATGCAGTGTTGCTGTGGCCCTGGCTCTGATTAGACCCCTAGCCTGGGAACCTCCATATGCCACAGATGCGACCCTAGAAAAAGACAAACAAACAAACAAACAAACAAACAAAAACAGAGAGAAGCAAAATGTTGGATAATGATAGGAATGGCACTGAAAAACCTTCCTCACAGGATTTGCAAGGTGTTTTCAAATAACTTTGAGCTGAATTAAATCACTCAAAGGAAGTGGACAGTCCAATGATTTTTGCCAACTCTGTTTTTGTGAACTCTGTCACAGTTGTGTCTTTATAGGGCTGCCCCTGAGGCATATGGAAATTTCCAGGCTAAGGGGTGAATCAAGCCCGCAACCTCATGGATAATAGTCAGGTTCATTACCAATGAGCCATGATGGGAACTCCAGTGTATTTTACTTTTTTTTTTTTTTTTTTTGGCTTTTTGCCTTTTTGCCTTTTCTAGGGCTGCTCCTGCGGCATATGGAGATTCCCAGGCTAGGGGTCTAATGGGAACCATAGTCACTGGCCTATACCAGAGCCACAGCAAAGCGGGATCCGAGCCGCATCTGCAACTGACACCACAGCTCACGGCAACGCTGGATCCCCAACCCACTGAGCAAGGCCAGGGACCGAACCCGCAACCTCATGGTTCCTAGACAGATTCGTTAATCACTGTGCCATGACAGGAACTCCCCGTGTATTTATTTTTAATCAATACCAGTTTAGGTAAAAATTGTAGAAATCGCAGAGAAACTAAAGATAATAGTGTCATGTTTTTCCTAATAAACAAAGTATATATAAAACACTTTATTTGATTCATTTAATTAGAGAAAGAACTACTTCTTTTGAGGAGTTCCCTTTGTGGCACAGCAGAAATGAGTCCAACTAGACACCATGAGCTTGCAGGTTCGATCCCTGGCCTCGATCATTGGGTTAAGGATCCAGCGTTGCCGTGAGCTGTGGTGTAAGTCACAGACACGGCTCCGATCTGGTGTGGCTGTGGCTATGGTGTAGGCTGGCAGCTGTAGCTCCGATTAGATGCCTAGCCTGGGAACCTCCATATGCCATGGGTGCAGCCCTAAAAAGCAAAAAAAAAACCCCACTACTTTTGAGAAATACATTGCAGACCATGCTCTGAATTTTCTTACATTGGTCTTCAGTCATAAAAACATTGATATATTTGGCAGAATTTTGGAAATTATGCCACCAAGAACTCAAGCTTTTGTTAGTTAGTCTAGATTAGTAATCCTGGCAGTGTTGACTGAGAAAAACCACATTATGTGAGAGCTCTGTGTTGAGTTTTACTCAGTGTCTTATGGAGGATGATAGCCTGGGAGACAGCCTCCATAGCTCTGCAGAACTTTTCTGAAAAGTTGGGGAGGAGAGGCCAGGATATGTGCGATTTTGGTGAAGGAAGACATGCAATCCTGTTCACATCTCAGCAGCAGGTACGCTAGTCATAAGGAACAGATATCTCAGTTAAATTTTTTTTTTTTTGACAGCACTCATGGCATATGAAAGTTCCCAGGCCAGGAATCCAACCTGAGCCACACTTGTGACCTATGCCACAGCTGCAGCAATGCTGGGATCCTTAACCCACTGTGCCATGGTGGGAACTCTAAGATATCTCAGCTAATGATTTCACTGCTTCTCTAAATATGGGGAGATGCAAGAATCCAGGTTTATACATTTGTTTTTTTCTGAAATATAATTATCTGAGTGTCTGTTTTGCTTGTTTCCCCAAAGCACAAAAAGTGCTTCATCCTATTCTTGGTCCGGAACCCTTTTCAGGGTGTCCGTAGGTCCGTGACGACAGTGACTCTAGAGTGACAAGTGGCTTAATCTTTGTAGGACTGGATGGTGAGTCATATTCCTTTTCTTACAGAAGAAAATTTCTTTCCCAGAATCATTTTTTGTTTGTTTTCCTGCACAAAACTAAAGACATATTCTTTTTCATTTTTTGGTCTTATCTTTTCTAAGACTGCACCTGCGGCACATGGAGGTTCCCAGGCTAGGGGTGTAATCGGAGCTGTAGCTCCAGCCTACACCACAGCCACAGGAACGAGGGATCTGAGCTGCATCTGCAACCTACATCACAGCTCACAGCAACGCCAAATCCTTAGCCCACGGAGCAAGGCCAGGGATCAAACCCGCAACCTCATGGATCCTGGTTGGATTTGTTTCCACTTCGCCACAAAGGGAACTCCTGACATATTCTTAAGAGGGAGAAAATGAAAACGCATGTTTTTCTCTGAGGTCCAATCCTATTGAAACCAAGCAGGATCCTATGAGTCTCCTGGACACAGATACACGTAGCAATATCTTTGAGCTCTTCTGCAGGAGGAAAACCCCCAACAAGTGGAAGATGTTAACTGCTTGATGAAGCATTCTTCTTTCCAGAGAGAAGACAGATAATCTTGAGAACCACAGATGCTCATCAGGAGAGCCCCTGAGGCTGGATTAAAGGAACCCCAGAAACAAATCAGAAGACCCTTCCTGAGACCCCCATTAAAGGAAAACAGCCCCCCACACACACCCTGAGCCTTCTCAGCATCCCCGCCCTGGAACCACTACTATCAACCTCCTCACCACATCCTCCCAGTTTTGAAGGTATGAGCCTGCTGTGGCCCCCTTTGCCCGGCAAAGCAATAAAACTATTCTTTTCTCCTTCACCCAAAACTCTGCCTCTGAGAGTCAATTCAGGGTCGGTGCACAGAAGCCGGGCTTCAGCAGCAGGAGGGAATAAGAGAGAACCTATATTAAATGTTTTTATATCAAATAAAGGTGCATAATGTCATTATACTGAAGGCAGGTAGGCAGAGTATATGATAGAAATAACAACTGATCTAGCGCTGGCAGCCTACCAGGGAATTTTGCAGAAGATACTCATTGTTGTTTGGGTTGTAAAAATTAATAATTTAGAATGGGTCTCAAGTCAAATATACAGAACAGAAAATAGGTACAATTCTTCCCCACTGCAAATGAGGCTAAAGAATGAAAGCCTAGGGAGTTCCTGCTGTGGCTCAGCAGTTACAAACCTGACTAGTATCCATGAGGACTGGGGTTCAATCCCTGGCCTTGCTCATTGGGTTAAATATCCCGGGTTGCCATGAGCTGTGGTGTAGTTTGCAGACATGGCTCGGGTCTGATGTTGCTGTGGCTGTGTTGTAGGTTGGAAGTTGCAGCTCTGAATTGACCCCTAGCCTGGGAACCTCCATATGCTGTGGGTGCAGCCCTAAAAAGACAAAAAAAAAAAAAAAAGAGAGAGAGAGAGAATGAAAGAGAGAATGAAAGCATCTATGGTGAGCCCCAGAAAGTCCCAATATCAGAGAAAGACTCGTCATCTCCACATGTTAGCTCCTGTTGATTTAATCCTTCTCAAAATCATACACGGTAGGCATTAGTGCCCTGGTAATACTGAAAAGTAAGCTGTCCCACTGAGGAAGATTAAATCTCAAGGCTAGGATGTAACAGGATTGGATTTGAAATTGGGCTTTTTGCCCCAAAGTTCTTTACACGCTAAACATGCTTTTTTTTTTTTTCCAATTTTTTTTCTTCTGCCACATGCTGGACAGAGAACATTTCCTTGCCTGTAGGGCATATCACCAGGAGCTACTGAACAGAGATCACAGCAGGTTGGAACCTCTCCACAGGCAAAGGGCTCCAAGGCTTTTATTTTTCAGTCTAAGGCTTTTATTTTTCAGTCTAAGGCTTCACTTGCCCTGTGAGCTGGGAGCCTGAATGGCCACCTCTGGACATGGTGCTGGTCCCCCTACCCAAAGACCCTGATATGCAAGATGAACTCTCCTCTGGGGACCTTGGCTCCACTTCCCTCAGCCACTCTTGTTTTTGTCTTTTTTGTTTTTCTTTTGTTTTGCTTGGCCATGTGGAAGATCCCAGGCCAGGGATCAAACCCCTGCCACAACCGTGACCTGAGCTGCTTCAGTGACAACACTGGATACTTAACCCTGCCACAAGAGAACTCCATATCTTTGGGGGGGATTTGGGTTTTTGTTGTTTTGGTTTTGGGGTTTTTTTTTTTTTTTTTTTTTTTTTTTTGGTTGCACTCTCAGCATGTGGAAACCCGAGGCACAGCAATTACAATGCCAGATCCTTAACCTGCTGAGCCACCAGGGAACTCCCCCTCAGCCAATTTGATGGCCATCTTACTGCTCAAGCAGGTCTTCCCGAATAAACAAAAACTGCCTTGGAGTTCCCGTCATGGCACAGTGGTTAATGAATCTGACTAGGAACCATGAGGTTTCAGGTTCGATCCCTGGCCTTGCTCGGTGGGTTAAGGATCCAGCGTTGCCGTGAGCTGTGGTGTAGGTTGCAGACTTGGCTCGGATCTGGTGTTGCTGTGCCTGTGGCGTAGGCCAGTGGCTATAGCTCTGATTAGACCCCTAGCCTGGGAACCTCCATGTGTCATGGAAAGCGGCCCTAGAAAAGGCAAAAAGACAAAAAAAAAAAAAAAAAAAAAAGCAAAAACAAACAAACAAAAAAAACTGCCTCAAACTAACTTGTTTCTTGAACGATGGAGAAGAACAAATGTGTTTTTGAAAACTCCTGCCTCACATGGCATCCCATGATGATGGAAGAGGATTTAGCAATAAGATGCCAGCTGTCCTTCATGCCTTTTTCTAGAGGCCTTTATCTCCTCGATGTTGAAAACTGCTCTTACACCCGTGCAATTCACTGAAGACTCAAGAGAACCCCAGAGATTTATCTGCCATTTCAGAACACATGTGCGGGATCAATCTCAATGGCATTTATGGAGTACTACCTCTAGTTAAGACTGGCTTATGGAGGGAGTTCCTGTCGTGGCTCAGTGGTTAACAAATCCGACTAGCAACCATGAGGTTGTGGGTTCGATCCCTGGCCTTGCTCAGTGGGTTAAGGATCCGGTGTGGCCTTGACCTGTGGTGTAGGTTGCAGACGCGGCTCTGGCATAGGCCAGTGGCTACAGCTCTGGTTAGACCCCTAGCCTGGGAGCCTCCATGTGCCGAGGGAGCAGCCCAAGAAATGGCAAAAAGACAAAAAGACAAAAAAAAAAAAAAAAAAAAGACTGGCTTATGGAGTACTAGCTCTAGTTAAGGCTGGCTTGAACACGTACCCATTTGCTGAGAAATCCAGTGCCCTCTCTAAGATTTCTGTGAATTCCCAAGAACTTACTTAAACATTCCCTCCCTCCCCTAGAAGACATTGCCAGCACCTATGGAATATCTTGTGGCTACACTCCGAGGGTGTCCTCAGGATGGGTATCACCTGCTCACTTGAGGACCCTCTCCTGAGAGCGCCTTCCAACAGGGTGTGGCATAGACATTTCCCGGAGATCCGTGAGGAATGGTGAGAGATGAGAGGTGCAGTCTTCTAGAATGATGCCAAATAGCAGACTATTTAAATTGGATTCTAGACTTCCTTGTTCTTAAAAAAAGAATGAACCCTTTAGGCCAGGTTGATGTCTTCGGTTTCTACCTTGCGGGCCAGGCTCTTTCTTCCATCTTCTGTCTCCTTAATTCCTTAACTCCACATAGACTGCTTCTTAATTTTTTATGCAATTATTTTAATGTCTCTTTTTCAGCTCTTATTCCTACCCTGCCAAGCGGCGTATTGATTTCCTTGAATAAAAATAGTTTCTGTCATCAGAGTCCTTTCTAAGAGGTAAAGTCATAACACGTCATGCCATAAGTTTCCAGGAAGTAGTATCTAAACATTTCATTAAAAAAAAAAAAAAAAAAAATCTGGGAGTTCCCGTCATGGCGCAGTGGTTAACGAATCCGACTAGGAACCATGAGATTTTGGGTTCCGTCCCTGCCCTTGCTCAGTGGGTTAAGGATCCGGTGGTTGCCGTGAGCTGTGGTGTAGGTCGCAGACTCGGCTCGGATCCCATGTTGCTCTGGCTCTGGTGTAGGCCGGTGGCTACAGCTCCGATTCAACCCCTAGCCTGGGAACCTCCACATGCCGCGGGAGTGGCCCAAGAAATGGCAAAAAGACAAAAAGACAAAAAAAAAAAAAAAAAAAAAAAAAAAATCTGTCATAAGAGTTCCTGCTGCGGCACATTCGTTTAAGAGCCCGACTGCAGTGGTTCAGGTCACCTGGGGCTGCAGCTGTGGCTTGGAGTCCACTCCTGGCCCTGTGAACTTCTGTATGCTGCAGGTGTGGCCATAAAATTAAAAAAAAAAATCTATTACAGATCCCCCCCAATCTTCTACTACTTTATAGAAAGTGAAACTATTATGACACTTAAGCAAATTGGAACCATCCCAGTGAAACAAATAAAAATGAAACCAAAATTACTGTTTGTGTGGGCGTCCACTGCCCTGGGCAGCTGTCATGGGCATGGGGCTTCCACAACAGGCTGGTGTTCATCTGTTCTCACCTCCTCATTCCACCTGCTCAGCTCCTCTTGGTCCCTGACGTCTTTGCCCTGAGTGAGGCCCCCTTCAGATTAGCAACTTGAATTTGAACTGCATCAGAAGCTCTGATTTGAGGGGCTGATCCCTTAAATCTATGGACCTCTTCTCTAGAAATTTTTTGCATATCTAAATCTCTGGTGCTGCTTTGGAGGTCTCAGGCCCCAGGTCCAACCTATACAGCCCGAGGCATTGGGGAGACTTCACCATAGTCTTGAACCATTTGAGAGTTTCAATTTGCAGCTATGAATTGAATGACAAGCTATGTTCAAGATGACCTGTGTTTTTCACTCTATTTCAGAGGTAGATGGTAATATTGGGAGAAAGAGTAGAAAAATGCTGTTGATGAAAAATGCCCCCGACTTTCTGGAAAAATGCCTGGAAAAACTCTTCGTTTTCTATTGACTGGCTACATGAGCGCTGTGCTAACTTTAGAAGATTTAAATGGAGCAGAATATGTGAAATTGAGGTTGCATATCAGCTCCAAAACCCAAAGTCATTTTTGTTTTACTAGACACCCTTTTAGGCTTATTAAAAATATTTCATGTCAGGCCATTTCCTAAACAGCAAGTGCTTTATCTCTACAATTAATAGAAAATATAAATGGAAACCAGCGGTTGCCTGAATGGCCCTTTCAGCTTGCATCCTCCTTTCATGGATGCCTGGAGCCAGAATTTAACTAAGAAAATAGGCTTGGTACACCTGATAAGGTTCTGCTTTGTTGAACTGCCTAGGGAGTGAGTTTCAGATATTCCCTACAAAAAGAGCATCCTTTGCTGTCAGGGCCAGTCCAGACAAAACCTTAAGTGAAGGTTTTCCTGGCAGGCACTTCCATGTCAACTCTCAGAGCATGAAAGCGGATGAGGCAGTCATGTCAAGGCTTTGGCAGTGTCACGGCCTGTTAGCACCTTCACCAGATTCAGGGATGGGAGTGGGGTGGCCCCAGGAACAAAGCAGATGGGCTGTCAAATCAATCCTTCCTTTTTACTCCAGTTCCGATTCCCCAGGTTCTGAGTGCTTCCCAGCCACTTTCCCACACAACACCCCCCACTGCTTTCTCTGCCTCACATACCTGTACACACACAAATAGATGCACCCCCGTTCTTCATCACGAGCAGCTGAATAATAACCATTTCCTTTTATTTTTTTCTCTCTGCACTAGAATAATCAAAATTTCCTTTTGACTATTTCAGTACAGACCAATGAAGACCAACATGGGGGTTTATGTAAGCTTTTATACGGATCCGAGGTGTAAGGGGTTGAGACAACTCTTTTCAGCCAGAATGGTAAACATCTAACGTCAGTCTCCCCCAAGCCATCCTGTGCTCATGAAGAACCCTTTCCAGACTGTAGCTTGAGCTACGGAGTGTAGGCTTGGGATCAGAATCTCCTACTCCGAGTTCCAGGCAGCCGTCATCAAATGATTGCAGTTTCTGTTCAAGGTGACACCTATTGTCTCCCTGCCCCTGTGGAGTTGCAAGTTTGCCTATCGGGGACCGTTTCCTCCGTGCTCTCTTCTTCCTCCCTAGGGAGCATGCTCCTGGATTGGCGAAATCAACCCAGATTCCTGTTACCGAAATATCGGCTACGTCTGTACACCGATGCCAAAGAGAAACGCGGAGACAGAGTTGGAGGAAACAAAAAAGCGGCTTTCATTGCCGGGCAAAGAGGGGAACACAGCAGGCTAGTGCTGCGAGGACTGTGCCTCCCCTTGGAGGGGTAGTGAGGAGTCTTCCAGGGCGTGAGGAGCAGGGCGTGATAGCTTGTGGACATTTCCTGATTGGTGGGTGGCGAGGTAACTGGGACTCACCGTGATCAACCTTCTCCTTCCAGCCAGTCTGGAACTATCTGCTTGTGGGCTGCATACATTTGACTTCTACCCGGTGGGGGCTTCGGCACCTGCAAAACAGCTTCAAGGACAAGGCTCAGAATAGTACCTATAGTCTTTGAAGAACTGAATGTCCTTGAATTTGGTGAATGGCTGGATGGTTATTACTGTTTTCTTTTTTCTCCGTATTTTTTTTTTTTTCACATCTCTGATTAAATTGGTTCTTTGACTAAAGTTTTTCTATAGATAAAAAGGTTGATGGTGGGCATGAGTGGGGGGGGGGGCGGGGTCACTCTGGGAAAGTCTCACAGGGTCCTGCTCGGTTACATCCCCAAATCGTCCCTTATTCCTGGGCAAGAGGGGCCTATGATCTTGGATCTGCCCCTCAGGGGTCCCTGAGCTTTGGGGTGCTTTCCTCAAAAATGTGTGAGCCCCTCTTTAGTGGCCAGAGTGAGTCAAGTTCATGGAGTTCCCGTTGTGGCGCAGTGGTTAACGAATCCGACTAGGAACCATGAGGTTGCGGGTTCAATCCCTGGCCTTGCTCAGGGGGTTAAGGATCCAGCGTTGTCGTGAGCTGTGGTGTAGGTCACAGATGTGGCTTGGATCCTGGGTTGTTGTGGCTCTAGCATAGGCCGGCGGCTGTGGCTCTAATTAGACCCCGAAACTGGGAACCTCCATATGCTGCAAAAGTGGCCCTAGAAAAGGCAAAAAGACAAAAAGACAAAAAAAGAATGAGTCAAGGTCAAGAGTACCACCCAAATGGGGCACAAAAAAAGAATGAGTCAAGGTCAAGAGTACCACCCAAATGGGGCATGGTGAGTTTGGACAAGAGCTTCAACGGGCCCCCAGTCCCTGTTTCTCCCATTCAGGGGAAGTCAACCCTCTATATCATGCTTGGGGTAGCCAGATACTCTTAAGATGCACAGAGATTCATGCCCAGAGAGTTGTTCCATGGTCTTGCGGTCAAGTCCCAATTTTAGGAAATGAGTCTGGTGAGCAGATCACTCTGGCTGCCCCCTGTGTTACTTCTTTCACAGAATCATGCAAGATCGGGTCTGCATGGTGCTGATGTGCTGATTTTTGCTGACTCAAATTTCTTCTATGAGCAGAGGCTTCAGAAAACTTAGTCTTTCTGCAGTGTTAACACCATTTTTGTTTTACTGCATCTTTCCTTTCTACCCATTACTAAAAACCACTATTTTTTTCTCCTGCAGAAAATAAATACTCTCCTCTCAATATTTTGCTTCTAAAATTGAAACTTAATTGTCCTAGTTCCTTGTGCCATTGGAACCCACTGGTATTGGTGGGGTCTGAATGGCCCTAATTCTGTTCAATGAGACTTAAAAGGCCGTCTACTCAGGGTCTTCTTGTAAGAATTTCTTAGCTCTTAGAAAAAAAACACAATAGTGGCAGTGGGGGAGGGGTAAAATCAGGAAGATGGCAGAATAGGAAGCCCCATTTCATCCTTCCTCCCACAGAGATATCAATTCAATAGCAATACAGGGATCAATTCTCTTTGTGAGAAATCCAGAAGTCAGTTAAGAGGCTTCTGCACCCCAGGCAAGCATGAAACCAGGTGCATCAAAGCCAGTAGGAAAATTCATGGCACCTTCTCATGAGAATCCCCACACCTGGCATAGTGTCACGTGGTTGAGAGCAAAACTCAACTCCTGGCTTCTCCCTGGGGAAGGAAAGAAGACCGGACTGGCAGCCAATATTCTGACTTTTGGGAGGGCTGCTCAAAGCACTAATTTCTGTCTCAACTGTCTTGGAGAATGTGTGGGAACCAGCATAACTTTGATGCCCAGAGGCTGCTGAGAACGGAAAAAAGAGCTGGGTGGTGTGCTGCTGCTTCACAATCCAAAATCCACAACCCACACTCCACCCACCTTAAATATATCACCCATATAATTGGCCCTGGATATACCACTACCCTCACATTCATAGGAATATTTCAAATGAGTTCTGATTATGACCCAAGCATCGCTCCAAGTTATTTATCTGCATTATGTTACCATTTACTATTGTTAGTTTAATTTTACAGATGAGAAAACTGAAGCACAAAGAGGTTAAGTAACATGGCTAAATTCACAGAGTTACTAGACTTCCTTGGAGTTGACTGTTGCTCACTTATGGAAAGACTTCTGGCTAACTCAGACAGCTACAGTAGCTTTCAAGGGGGCTCAGTTTGGGGTTTATTAATTAATCAATTCATGCACTCATTTCACACTTTTTTTTTTTGTTGTTGAGCATCTGCTCCATGCCAGGTACTGTGTTCTGGGCTGCAGTTACATCAGAGCTTTCCTGCAGAAGGACAGAAGGTACCATGGAGTGTGTGGCAGTGGGATGGCGTGGGGTCTCCCTGAGGAATGGAGGCTGAGGCTAAAGGATGAAGTATGGTTCATCAAGGCCAAGGAGGCTGAATGTGTTAGCAGAGAGGGAACTGCAGGTGTAGGTGTTGGGGGCACAGACGAGGAGAATGCATTCAAGGAACTGTGGAAAGGGATTCTGAGTCTTCCTAGTATTTAAACTTCAGCCATCTCCTTGTAGATCCTATTTAAGGTCTAGTGACTTTAGAAAAGCTAAAGGAAAATGAAGCTGAAACCAAGCATTTACATCCAATGTGAACCTGGAATGAGATGAATTTGGAATAAATGACAACCTCTCATTCTGCCTCTCTGTCTCTCCTTTTGACTGAATTATGTTCAGAGTGAATAAATTCAGGAGAGTGGTCTGAAGGCTCTGAATCAACCTGAGTGGAAACCAAACTACATTCCCACTTATTCGGTGTGAAGTGGAGGGCTGGGCTAGTGCCAGTGCAAGGGTGTTCACTGAGTCATATAACATTGGACTCTTAAAAGTTGCATGGCAGTCCTAGTCACAAGAGCCAAGACGTGGCAACAACCTTAACGTCCATTGACAGAGGAATGGAAGAAGAAGATGTGGTGTATATACACATGATGGACTACTACTCAGCCATGAAATAGAAAGAAAGAATGCCATTTGCAGCAACATGGCTGGAACTGGAGATCATGATACTAAGTGAAGTAAGTCAGACAGAGAAAGACAAGTATCATATATTATCACTTATGGTGGAATCTAAAAAAATGATACAATGAACTTATCTACAAAATAGAAATAGAATCACAGACAAGGAAAACAAACATGATTATTACTAAGAGAAGGGGGAAGGGCGTGAGGAAGGAATAAGTTAGGAGTTGGGGATTAACAGATATACACATTATTATATATAAAATAAAGAAACGACAAAGTCCTACTGTGTAACACAGTGAATTATATTCAATATCTTGCTATAACCAATAATGGAAAAGGATCTCAAAAGGATATTTACATAGATATACACACATATATACATATGTATGTATGTGTGTGTATAACCCAAATCACTTTGCTGTACATTTAAAATAACATGCATTGTAAATCAATTATACTTCAATTAAAGAATAACAAATTTAAATCAAAAAAAGTTTCAGAAAAGAGGTATAATAAGGCTTCATCACAGGAGAGGCTTGGGAGGCAGGATCACTATAGGGAAACAGCCTCTGTGTTGGGGAGATGAGCCTTGGTGAACCGAAAGCTTCTTTCCAACTGCTTTTCCTAAGATTAGAACATTACGCTATTCTCAGGATGAACAAGAGTTGAACACAGCAACTTCACTAAAGCTGAGGACATCTGGAGGCCCTGAGCTGTATTTTGACAACTTGCTTTAACCTTGGAGTGGCTGATTTGAGGAACGTCCCCCTTGACCACAGGTCCAGGGCCCCCACCTCTGCTGGCATGGACTTGTCCTCTATTGGGGACATACTGGCCCTGCCTTAGGCTCAGGTCTGACTGTGGCTGGGGCTCGAGTCCCAACACCTGACAGCCTTTTCCTTCTTGGTGGGCCGGGTAGATGGTAGGATAGTGTCACTACCCCAATTGTTGGTGTGAGTGTGGCTGAGTCACTGGTTCTGTTTGGGCTCTGGTTTTTTTGTCTCTGGAGGGAGGCTCCCACCCGATCCCTCCCTGAGTGATATCTTAGAATCTTCTTGGAATGTCTTCTCTGAGATTCTCTGATTAATAGATACCAAACAATGATTCGCTAAGCAAAAATGATTGAATGAGGTTGTTAACCCTGGCTAGCAGGCCCAGGGGACTCTGACCAGAGCTTCAAAGGCCACTAGCACACTATTCATTAACTGGGCTGTCCAGGTACTGAGTTATATGACATGATTTTCCTAGGCAATGGTCAATGGAAATTCTGACCTAGTTAACAAGCAGGCCTTACTGGACCCCTCACTGCTCACATTACCTGCATGGTCGGCCTGGCCTTTCACTCCTAGTCCATGAGCTTTATTACCTGGGGCTTTTCTCCCTTCCTTCTTTCTCTGATACTACTAATCTTTTCTTCATCTAGATGATTTACTATATTATTTGTATTTTATATTTTGCTACCAAAACTCTTCAGAGCTAGAGGTTTCTTTCTTTTCTTTTTCCTTTCTTATTCCAAAATGCATTTTGTCCAAAGACAAAAGAGCCCAGTCTCTGGACTAAGACAGGCCTGGGTTTAGATTCCCCCCCCCCCTTTTTTTTTTTTAACTTAGTATTGATTTTAGGAAAGTGAATTTGTTTTCACATAGGCTAAATGCAGAAACTAGGGACCACTTTATGTATTTCTGTGAGGATTAAAGAAGAGAATACATGATAAGAGCTGATATTGTACCCTACACAATAAAGGCTAGTTTTTGGAGTGCCCATCGCAGCTCAGTGGTTAACGAACCCAACTGGTATTCATGAGGGCGCAGGTTTGATCCCAGGCCTTGCTCAGCAGGTTATGGATCCCGCATTGCTGTGGCTGTGGTGTAGGCCAGCAGCTACAGCTCTGATTGGACCCCTAGCCTGGAAACTTCCATATGCTGCAGGTGCAGCCCTAAAAAGACAAAAAAAAAAAATTAGTTTTCTTGTGCCAGCCTTCAGATTGCCGTGAACAAGCCTCAGTAAGTGTCTATCCCTTATTTCTCCTTTCGCCTTACTCAAACTCAGACACCTCCTCAGTGTCAAGTGTACTCAGCTGAAGGACAGGGTACATCACGTGTATGCTCACCCCTGGGTGTTTGAGGTTGTGAGTTAGAATACTGTTCTTTTACACCTTCAACGACTGCAACATACATAAGCGTGTTTGAGAATTGAGCTGTACATGCTTCCTTTCTTGTTTGAGGTGAACACTTATTAATTTACTCAATACCAACTCTTTTCTCCTAGGACCTCCTGAGCCCTTCTACCTATGCAGTCACTGTGGAGCTTTGGTGCACATATAGCTGTTATGACGCCCACAGGTCCCCAGTTCAATTATAAAGAAATGAAACAGCAGCTCAAGAACAAAGCTTGATCCACGTTTAATTGGTCATCATGGGCCCATGTCTCAGGACTAATAACTTTCTTCCCCAGAAATTTGGCTTTTGCCTTGGGAGACTAATTTCACCTCTTTTTATAGGTGGCTGGATTTTGAAGAGTTTCATAAGTTTTCGGAGTTATTGTCCACATAAATACTCTGGTAAGTCCAGATATAGGTAGACACAGAAATGTGATTTGCAATGAGAGTCAAAAGAAGGAAATGCAAGGGAGTTACGGTTGTGGCTCAGTGGTTAACGAATCTGACTAGGAACCATGAGGTTGCGGGTTCGATCCCTGGCCTTGCTCAGTGGGTTAATGATCCAGCATTGCCGTGAGCTGTGGTGTAGTTTGCAGATGCGGCTTGGATCCTGCGTTGCTGTGGCTCTGGTGTAGGCCGGCGGCTCCAGCTCTGATTTGACCCCTAGCCTGGAAACCTCCATATGCCCCAGGAGTGGCCCTAGAAAAGGCAAAAAATAAAGACAAAAAAAAAAAAAAAAAAAAAAAGAGGAAGAAAATGCACGGAGGGAAACGTAGATGAGAGGGAATAACCTTGCAACCCCTGGTCCCATTGATACCAAAGGGCCACCTGCCCCCCTGCTTACATTAGCTCTCCATGCACCCTTCCAATAATGTTCTTATTTTTGCCTTAATTAGTTCAGGTTGCATTCTGTTACTTGCCTATCATAGAATATTGAATATAGTTCCCTGTGCTATACAGTAGGACCTTGCTTTTTATCCATTCTTATATACAACGGCTTACACCTGCTAACCCCAACCTCCCGCTCGATCCCTCCTCCAACCCCCTCCGCCTTGACAACCACAAGTCTGTTCTTAAGTCCCTGAGTCTGTCTCAGAAAAGTATTTTAAAGGCCAGGTGTCCCAAGGTGTGCGATCAGCTCCTGCACAGTTCTCTGATTGACAGTGAGGGAAAAGGGCGGAGTCACAGGGATTAACGTGACCTATCCTCAGGCTCCAGTAAATGGGGAGCTACATGCTCATGGTCATCAAACAGTTAATTTCTTCCATTTGGTGGGCATTTTAGCATCTGTAAAACAACTCCGCAAATGTGCTACTGTTCCTTGTTAAACAGGTCCTTCTGAGAGGAGCTACAGCAGAGGACCTGTAGGGAGGGTCTGCCTCAGGAAGGCCCCTTAGGGTCCTGCTCAGTTACACCCTTTGCATATGCAAAGGTAAGCGAAAGCCTATGGCCAAGGTAGATCTCAGGGTATTGGGAGAGGATGGAAAGAGCCAGCAGCTTTCTTTGAAGCTGGTGAGAGAAGAGGTGGGAAAGAGGTCATGTGGGAGAGGCTGAATGTCCTTGAAAGCATCCTAGCCTTCAGCTTGCTGCCACATTCACGTGGTCTGTGAGTGACCAGGTGGAGGTGCAGTGGGAGGAATCTGGGGAACGATTTGTCTCCCCAAGGCCCCCTGTGCCGAGTTCTGGGGATTCAGAGCTTCCCAGGTCAGAAGAGGTGCTAAGAGCCCAGAGGGCCAGCAAGGGTTATGTTCAGAATAAAAAACAAACGAGTTCCCGTCGTGGCGCAGTGGTTAACGAATCCAACTAGGAACCATGAGGTTGCAGGTTCGATCCCTGCCCTTGCTCAGTGGGTTAAGGATCTGGCATTGCTGTGAGCTGTGGTGTAGGCCGCAGATGTGGCTTGGATTCCACGTTGCTGTGGCTGAGGCGTAGGCTGGTGGTTCCAGCTCCGATTAGACCCCTAGCCTAGGAAACTCCATATGCCACGGGAGTGGCCCTAGAAAAGGCAAAAAGACAAAAAACAAAACAAACAATCTATTTGAACATCAAGCCCAGAGCCAAATATCCAGGATCCCAGATTTTTTTGTTAGGTCTATCCTGTCACCAAAATGATTTTCACTGTGTATCTGAGAGCATTCATAACCCCACCCAGGGGACAATGATGCAACTGATGCAACTTCATAAGATTGCATTGTTCAGAGTCTGGGTGGGGTTTTGAGGCAGGAGGATATATATATATATATATATATATATAAATACCTGCAGTACCCATGTGATACTCGCATCCTTAAGGATAAGGAGGATTTACTCAGGCAAAATGAGGGAGCTGGGACTGGCATTCCAGGCCTTAGACATCATGTGAGCAAAGGTCTGAAGGGAGAAAGAACATGTTTTGGGTGCTGAGCGTATTTCGAGTGGCTGCAGCACAGAGTTTGAGGCACGTTTTCAGTTCCCCCAGAAACAGACTCTAGGGCAGAGATGTCAAGGTAAGAAGTTCCTGGAAAGTGCTTTCACTTGAGGGCATCTCTCAGGGAGAGGGAAGCAGGACTTGGCAGTGGGAGAAATCAGGCTGTGATACAGTTACAATAGGGATCTCAGCTTGTCCCATGGTGAGTTCTAGACCTGGGATGGCTCTTTAAACTTGTCACAGGGGTTCCTGTCGTGGCGCAGCGGAAATGATCCGACTAGGAACCATGAGGTCGTAGGTTCGATCCCTGGCCTCGCTCAGTGGGTTAAGGATCTGGCGTTATCATGAGCTGCGGTGTAGGTTGCAGATGCGGCTCAGATCTGGCTGTGGCTGTGGTGTAGGCCTGCAGCTACAGCTCTGATTAGACCCCTAGGCTAAGAACCTCCATATGCTGTGGGTGTGGCCCTAAAAGGACAGAAAGGCAATAAATAAATAAATAAATAAACTTGTCACAGATTGAAGCAAGAAAAAAGTCTTTGTATTTTCCACTGATCTTGGATAAACCAGGGATGAAGGAATAACCTTGATAGAAGGCAAATCTGGAAAAAGGGCTTTGCTGTGAGTTGTCAACCGGCCGCCTTCCAGTGACTGAAGATAGAAAGACCTGGGACTTGAAGGGGTTTCAGGCAGCACAGCACAGATCCACCGTCAAGAGTGAGTTTGTAAAAGATGCAGTTAGAGTGGTAAGCACCTACCAGGGGATACATGGCCTTATAAACAGTATTTATAGGTTTGGACATCTTTTTTTTTTTTTTTTAAACAACGGGGAGCTACTGAAGGATTTTAAGCTGGAGGTTAAATCAATACAACCATGTTTGTATTTTAAAAGGATCATCATGGCTGCTGTGCAGAGAATTGATTGGAGAGAATATTGGAGTCAGGGAGCCCTGTGAGGAAGTGGCTGTAGTCACTAAAGAGAGACGTGATAAGAGTTTGAATTTACTATGTTGACTCTTAAAAATGCACAACCTGAAAGTTGAGAGTTAAGTTTTATTGGGGGTGAAATTAGGACTTAAGGCTGGAAGACAGCACCTCCGAGAAAACTTCCAAGGAGGTGATGGGGGTGGGGGGGGGCTAGGATATATAGGAGTTTTTGCAAAGAGGGGAAGGTTGTAGGAACAAAAGGTTTACAGATGGGAATTCCCATTGTGGTGCAGCAGGAAAGAATCCGACTAGCATCCATGAGGATGCAGATTTGATCCCTGGCACCAGCCTGTGAGTTAAGGACCTGGTGTTGTCGTGAGCTGTGGTGTAGGTTGCAGACAGGCCAGAAGCTACAGCTCTGATTTGACCCCTAGCCTGGGAACTTCCATATGCCTAGGGTGCGGCCCTAAAAAAAATAAAGTAAAATAAAAAGGTTAACAGATAACCAGATTTACAAAACAAAACAAAACAAAACAAAACAAAACATAAAACAGTTTCTGTAGGAAGATGTAAGGGTCTGGGCTTCCTGGAATCACTCCTTTGATAGGCCCTCTGATGTGGGCCAGGCTTGGTCTCTTTTCTGAGTTCCCTCAGGGCTCACTGGCCCACCCTTGGGAGTGGCTGTTCTCACAGAAGGTATCTTTTGCTTTGTCTGCTAACTACTGCCCCAGATAGCTCTGAAATACTGCCCCAAAGAGGAAAGGAGAAATATCAAGATAGAAGTCTTAAGGGTGAAGGGGCAGGAGCATGCGGCCTGCACACATCTTACAGAAGTTTGCTACTAGTCACACACATCAGTCATCATGGAAAGATCTTAGTGTTTTTCTAGATATGAGGATATGAAAGAATTGGGCTCCTGGAGTTCCCGTCGTGGCTCGGTGGTTAACGAATCCGACTAGGAACCTTGATGTTGCGGGTTCGATCCCTGGCCTTGCTCAGTGGGTTAACCATCTGGCGTTGCCGTGAGCTGTGGTGTAGGTTTCAGACATGGCTCGGATGCCGTGTTGCTGTGGCTGTGGTGTATGCCAGTGGCTCCAGCTCCGATTCGACCCCTAGCCTGGGAACCTCCATATGCCGCAGGAAGCGGCCCTAGAAAAGGCAAAAAGACACACACACACACACACACACACACACACACACAAGAATTGGGCTCCTAAAAATAGCTATCTGAAGACCTGTTCTTCCAGAGCACAGAGGGCCTCACTCCTGGTCTCCACCCTGAGCTCCTCTCCGGAGGTGCTGCGGGTCGGCACCTGCAGTGGCTCATGTTTTACTCCATGTAGAGGCTGTGGCAAGTGCCTTCCATAAACAACTAAGTGGAGGTGGGAAAGAGAAAAGTGGATCAATTAATGAGATAAAGAAAAAACAAAGTTAATGGTATCTACTTATGGATAGATGGAACTTGGGGGTGATGGAGAAAAATGGATGAAGCCACAGTTTCTGGTCTGGGAATCTAAAATAAGGAATTTGGCTAAAGACAATGCGGGATGGTTTCCATTTCCTATCCCTTCTTTCTGCCACACAGACAGTTGCACTTGGCAATACCTTGCACTGAGGAGAGACCGTGTCAGCGTCACTGCGAATGAGATAGGAGTGGAGGTTGCTACTTCTAAGATGAAGCCATAGGATGCCCGGTGCTGCAGGGAGGTCATGTGTGGAGATGGTAGAGGCACAGAATCAAAGCAACAGAGAGGCCTAATTATGCTGATACTGGAAAGATGGTACTGGAATCCGGGTTCTTGCTCACGGCAGTCGAAGAATGAACTTCGTGAACACACAGGCAGCGAGCAAGCAAAGTCTTTATTAAAGAAAAGCAGATAGCTCCCGGGAGGGGGGGAGAAGAGCCCCCTTTCTCTCTTGTCCTATAGGGGGTTTTATTCCTTTAAGTTGGGGGGTGGGTACCAACATGGGGTCCAGAAAGTTGTGGATTTCTCCCATTGGCCTTGTTCAATTACCCATATGAGTCCTTGTCCAATAGGGTCCTAGGGTTGGAAATGTCCTATAAGTCTCAGTTTCTTTGTCCTTTCTTCCTGTAAACTGAGTCACAGGGGATTAATGTCCATCTGGGCACAGGTACACTCCCTTTAATAAACAAGGCCTGTGGGGATGTTACTCCCTGGAGCCCTTAAGCTACAAATGTTAATCAATGGCCATAGCAAAGAATGCATCGAAGCCCACGTTCCTACACTGACCACCTGAGTTAATATTCTGCTTCAATGCCATGGAGGACAGCTGCTCTGGATTGTTGCCCAGTCAAGAGAGGAGAACTCTGTGTGAGCTGGAAAGAAACTGTGTATGTTGTGCTTTGAGATTTTGTGGCCGAAACTCGGCCTCTTCAGATTTTGTGGAATAGAAATGTGGAGCCAGAGTTTTGGGTGAAGGGGAAAAAAGACAGCTTTCCTGCTCTGCCAGACAAGACAAAGATGGGTCACAGCAGGCTAGTGCCCTAAAGACTGTTCTTCCCCTGGTTTTTTTAGTTTGGGAGTGGAAAACAGCAGCAGGTAAGGATCAGGGTAGAGGTAAGGTTGCATTATTTTCAAAGCTGGTGCTCAGTGGTCTGGTGCTCTTCTTTCCAGAATGAAGAATGCTTCATTAACATCTTCCCTTTGTTGGGGTTTTCATTCTGCAGAAGAGCTCAAAGATATTGATAGCTTTATTCATTGAGGAGGACCCAGGACCCTACCCCAAGGCTGCCCTATGATCTCTTGATGGCTCTTCCCTGTTCTCTGTATCCCCTGCCCTGATTAGCAACTCAGGAAAGGTCAAAGAGGCTGAGTGAGGCCTATTTCCTAAAAAGCAATGGGGGACATAGGCTTTTGTGCCCAGGCGCTGTTTACTCTTGCAGAATAAAGCTAGCCTATCCTGATAAATACTGGGACATAGAAAGAGAGAGAGAGAGAGAGAGAGAGAGAGAGAGAGAGAGAGAGTGTGTGTGTGTGTGTGTGTGTATGTGTGTGTGTGTGTGTGTGTGTGTGTGTGTGTGTTGGGCTGGAGACAAAAAGAAGGCAGTAGAAAAGGCAGAATATAAACTGAGTTTTACAAATGTCAAGTTTAAGGTAACAGAGATATTTAAGTGGACATGTCCAGTGTACGGTGACAACATGGGTAAGGAATTTGCAGCAAAATCTAGACTGGGCATCGGAGCCAATAAGTGAAGCTGTGTGAGGTATTAAATTTGTAAACCATCTGAGTGTTTTGTTTTCCTGGGAATGGTCTTTGTTGGTTGGTCCTTTAGAGAAAGCAATAGAATTCCAGAAAACATTACCCTTTACTTTTAGGATTACATAAGTCATTCTCAATATTGCAATACGATAGAAAATTATTTTCTTTTTTTCCCCCTACTTCGTGATACTGTAGGCCTCTGGGGCCCCGGGCTTGAATGTAAATGGAAGAGCCATCGTCCACTTCACTGATAGGCAGGAAAGCCAAACGATTACTCTTAACCTTCTGCAACCAGCTTTTCCGTAAGTGATGTCTGTCTCAAACTCAAACTGGATCTTTTGATTGCACAAATATGTACCAATATAATATTGTGGGCAGCTGTGAGGTAATCGGAATGTCATTATTGTAGACACAAAAGCTAGCAGAGCTACTTGGTAATGAAATTTAACATAATGGAACTGGACTTGATAATGCTGCATATAGGGTTGCTTCAGGGGGCTAGAAATACAAGGCAGAATCTGATATGAATTCAGCCTGCACTCTCTTAAGATGCTGAAACTGACTCTGAT
Organism: Sus scrofa; assembly: GCF_054392235.1. Taxonomy (NCBI): domain Eukaryota; kingdom Metazoa; phylum Chordata; class Mammalia; order Artiodactyla; family Suidae; genus Sus; species Sus scrofa. Next base: position 35,093,461 of record NC_139389.1, on the reverse strand, counting down.
TTCAGCAGCAAAAAATGCCTGGGCATAACATTTCCACCACGCTGCCAGGAGGGCAGAGACACGAAGTGGGTTCGGCTTGGCTCAGGCTCTACACAGTTGTCCTGCACACCAACAAGCTTTACGGGAGAAAATGTGCTGAACTGGTGTATTTATTATCATTTCAGAAACTGAGCTGCAGAAGGATTGAGTGACCTTTTAAAAAATACCCCAAACTACGAGGGCCAAAGCTAAAACCCACGTTTGGTTCTCTTTGGTTCCAAAGCCCACACTGTTTTAAATGAGATTGTTTCAGGGCTATTATTTACATCCCTCTATGTTGTGTAAGGGATGCATTCCTCTTTCTCCCTTCCTCCCTTCCTTCCTTCCTTCCTTCCTTCCTTCCTTCCTTCCTTCCTTTCTTTCTTTCTCCCATTCTTTCTTTTTTGGTCCTTAGAGCTTTGAAACATTTTAGAAACAGTTGTTAGTCTCCAATCTCCTCTTGGTGTGTCTGTGAGCGTGGAAATGCTTCCCTTCTCTCTCTCCTGGTGTTCACTGAAGCAGCTGCTCAAAATGACTCAGCTTTTCCAGTAGGCTGTGGTTTCTGCCTCACCGTGGGGAGGGAAGAACCCATAACTTACCGTCCCTGTACAACACACCAAAAGGTGTCATTTCTGATAAGAAGAAGCCCCGTCTTTGTCCGGAACCACCATCCCGCCTTCAACCCTCACACATCCATCTCATCTGGTGCTGTATCTCCTTTTCCTCATTCTGTTCTGTTGGAACACCTTCCTTACCGAAGGGCTGGTTATCACTGTCTCTGTGAGGAAATAGGGGGTGAACACCACCAGGACCCCCGCTCACGAATACAAACTCTCCTCTATTCTACAAAAAGAGGAAACACAATTGCTGAATGTTAATAGCCCACGAGAGATTAGAATTTAAGATTAGGTAAGATCTGGCTAATGCATTTATTATCCAAAGGTGAATGATAGTGAAGGGAGGGGCAGAGCAAGGGCATAACTCAGAGAGGAAACTAATTTGTATTGAGTGCCTCTTATAAATCTGGTACAGAATCTTTTCTCCTTTTCAACTTTTCCATTCATGGATTCTCACTAGATGAATGAAATTATGCTACAATGAAAGCCCTGTATTTTACCAATCGAGGGGGTTAATAGTAACGTTAGGTCATTTTGGTGACTGTGTTTCTTGAGTCATAGACAGGAAGTCTGCCACACAAGACAGAGATAATTGATGGTCATGATTAACCCCATTAGAGTAGATAAGTACGGGATAAGTGCTGAAATGAAAAGACATGATGGGGGGGGGGATAGAGATAATTTTTTTAAAGTTAAAAGTGATAAAGAAATGGGTGAGTGTTGCACAAGTGTATAGAATGACACATTTTTCAATAAGACTGAATCCAAAGGATATATCATGAATCATGAAATACTTGAAGGAAGGTCCTGGGTCCGTAGCAGTGAAATGAATAAGCAGGAGATGAGGGAAAGTGATTGAAAAAAAATCCTTAGCCCTCTGTGCTGGGCCAGGATGGAAGCGGCATCCCAGAGTTCCAGAGATGTGGCTGATCCCTTCGCACCACAGCGGGAACTCCAGGCAGAGGAGACTCTTGATCATCAGGACATTGGGGAAGTCCTATCAGGAGCGTATATTTTCTCATAACTCAGCAGCTGTTATCTAGGTTGTGTGCTGGATGAAGGGGTTGGTGCCAGTTCAAGGTTCCCACAGACCACTTGGCCAAATAAAATGGATACCAGGATGGTAATGCCATGGAATAGCTTATCTAAACTTTTGACATTGGTTTTTTTTTTTTTTTTTTTGTCTTTTTGCCTTTTTCTAGGGCCGCACCTGCGGCATATGGAGGTCCTCAGGCTAGGGGTCTAATCGAGTTGTAGCTGCCGGCCTATGAAACAACCACAGCAACGTGGGATCTGAGCCGAGTCAGCGACCCACACTACAGCTCAGGGCAACACCCGGATCGTCAACCCACTGAGCAAGGCCAGGGATCGAACCCGAAACTGCATGGTTCCTAGTTGGATTCGTTAACCACTGTGCCACAAAGGGAACTCCTTGACATTGGTTTCTTAAGCCTTCAGACTCCTGGTGGAACCTAAATCCCCCACCCCCCCACTGGGTCTTACCCTTTCAAACTTGACTGCCAGTGAAACCATGTATCAGACTCTAAATCATAACGTTTTGAAGTAAAAGACTTTTCCTTTAGTCACTCCTCAGTCGCAAAAGGCTGACTGAGGAAGAGTTACTAATGAGGAAATGTTGCAACTAAAAACTAGTTAAAACAGTCTCCTTTATGTGATGTCCTGCCTTGGCCCATTAACTTGTTACTCATAGTTACTTTCTGGTTAGCCTTATATCACACCTAACGTTTGGCTTCTCACAAAAGACCTCTGCTTTCTTTTACTAATGGTTACTTTCTAGAGTTATATTGCACCTGCTGTTTTCTTTTGCAATTGAGACCCTCCCTAACACCCCTCCCCTATAAGCGATCTTCATTCCAGAGACAAGGTCAAGGAACAATAACTCCGAAGACAACCAGAAACCATCCCCAGACCTGCTGATGCTGCCTTGATGACTCTGAAATGCTCTACGGATGAAGAACAATACAGACACCTGCGTCAACAACCCTGTCTCCTGAGCCAAAGCTATCAACCTCCTTGCTATCCCCTCGCAAGGTAGGACGTAGTTTTGAGGCACTAGCCTACTGTGTCCTCCTTTGCCTGGCAAAGCAGTAAAGCTGTTCTTTCTCTTCCTCAACATTCTCTCTCTGAGACTTAATTGATGCCAGTGTACAGAGGCCACATTTTCAGCTACACCAGGTTTTCAACATCTCCAGCTTGTAGATGGTAGCTGGTGGGACCACTCAGCCTTCATAATCACATGAGCCAATATATTAGAACATAGCTCACATATATGTATTGAAAAAATGAAACCAAAAAAAAGAAACAAACAAACAAAAAAATGAAACCAAAAAATATATGAAACCAAAAAAAATGAAACCAAAAAAATGAAGCACCTCCAGCAGGGGTTTTTGAGCTAAACCATATTTCATGCCATAATGGTGGCATCCTCTCTTCTTGGGAGAAGACCTAGACACTGGCTGACTTTCCTTTTTTTATAATTTTTACCTCTCAGTTGATTCTGTTCTGCAGCCAGTGTGTGACCCATTGGTTGAGGAGTTCAGAAATGAAGTGATGGGTGTGTAAATGAAAGGGCTTTTGAAGACTGGGTGTGCTCGTGTTGTATATTTAGGATGATTGCCTCAAGCTGGTGGAGGCTGCACAGGCTCAAAGCTTTCTCACAGTTGGTCTATTAAAACCAGCGATGAGCCAGTCAGTGCTATTGCCAGGTGCTGACAATGACTCTTTCACTTGCGAAGAGGTCACTGAGAAAATGGCTGACCTTATTCACACATTTTCACATAGATGAGGCAGTCAGGTTTTGAAAAAGATTTCTACATAAATACATATCAGCAAAGAGGATAAGATTATCTCTGGTTTTAAGTCATTTTAGGGAATGCATTTGGACCACAAGCTAAAACATTGGAGTCGCTTTGGATTGTAAAGACATTGGCTTGAGATCAGCCTTTTGCAAACTGACCCTTTGCAAGTAAAAGAGTGTCTGCATGTTTCTCACAGGTTATTTTATTTAATCCGCAAAGCAACTCTATAAAATTGCTGTTATGCTTCCTATTTTGATTTTTTTTCCCACTTTTTAGGGCTGCACTAGCGGCATATGGAGATTCCCAGGCTAAGGGTCCAGTCGGAGCTACAGCTGCCGGCCTACATCACAGCCACAGCAATGCCAGACCCGAACCACGTCTGCCACCTACACCACAGCTTATGGCAATGTCGGATCCTTAATCCACTGAGTGAGGCCAGGGATCGAACCTGAAACCTCATAGTTCCAAGTTGGATTTGTTTCTGCTGTGCCACAATAGGAACTCACTATTTTGATATTTGAGTTGACCAAGCACATAAGATAAAATAACTTGACTAATGTCACATGACTAGTAAGGAATTTCAGCGTAATTTTGACTTGAATACAAAGCTAAGAATCATTCTGATACACCATGAAGTCTCAGGAAACAAATACCTGAGGAATATTTGGAATTTTCATATAGTTTATGAAAAAAAGATTTAAAAAACTTTCAGTATAACCTGGAGTTCCTGTTGTGGCTCAGTGGTTAACGAATCCGACTAGGAACCATGAGATTGGGGGTTCGATCCCTGGCCTTGCTCAGTGGATTAAGGATCCAGCGTTGCCGTGAGCTGTGGTGTAGGTCGCAGATGTGGCTCAGATCCTGTGTTGCTGTGGTTCTGGTGTAGGCCGGTGGCTACAGCTCCGATTGGACCCCTAGCCTGGGAACCTCCATATGCCGAGGAAGTCGCCCAAGAAATGGCAAAAAGACAAAAACAAAACAAAAAAAACCCAAAAAAACCTTTCAGTATAACCCATAAAGTTCTAAAATACAATTCTTTGCAAATGCACTTCCAAACGCATTTAGACTATTCAAATATGTTCCTTACAGAGTCATACTTCAGCCCTGGCTGACGATGGGTCATGTCATTCACGTTTGTGGCTCTATCATCTACGCTGATGATTTCTGAATCTACTCTCCAGCAAAAATGGAAGCCAGTTGTCATCAGGTGTCTCCCTCTGGAGAACCTATTAGAATACCTAACAATAGATTCCAAACTGACTTAATTTTGGCCCCAAACTGCTTCTTCTGTAGCTAATGCTCCTACATAGTCAGGCGAGGTATGGCTTTACTTTTTTCAATTTTCTCTGCATGAATCTGGAATAGGCTACCCCTATTCCTTTATCTCCACATTCCCACTAGACATCTAGTGGGAAGTATTACTCCTTCCAATCTTTCTTATTTAACTCTATTTCAAACTTGTCCTTCTCAAGGACAAGTTCTCATCACCCTTGCCAAGACTCATGCAATAGTTTCCTGACTCATCTTCCAGTCTCCAATTGCATCTAATCTATCCTCTGTTCTGCCAGCATGATGATCTATCAACAAAGGCCATCCTGGCCATATCCTTCTCTTGTTGTGAATCTAGAATAACTTCCTGTCCCCAAATTCATTAGTTGCAAATGACAGGTACAAAAGAACCATACTGACTAGGGTTAATAGATGGTCCCTCCAAAAATGTGTTTTGAAAGATATTGGTTTTTCCAGAAATTAAAGAAAAGCTGACGGACCGAGGAGCTTGGTCAGTACCTCCTGCTCAGTCGCAGGGGTGTCACTACCTGAGTCACTCAGCCCCTCCTGTTCTACGTAGCAGTCACTGCACCCAAGATTCAGTTCTCAGGGGAGACAGTGATGGATGGGCTTGGTTTACATCACAGGAAAGTTCCAGAATATGGTAACGGTGGAGACCTATGAGACCTTTCACCAAGAATCCATGGACTGGAGAAAGAGCAAATCTCTAAAGGGGGGGAAAAAAAAAAAAGTAAAAAAGCAAACCCTGGGTGAGCAAAAACAATGGATTTATTTATTTTTTCTAATTTTTAAAGGTAAGTCTATATTTAGTGTGTCCCTGTCATTCGGTATCCAAAATTATCTGGCCCCTACCAGTTTTTCAAATATGTAGTGTTATATCTTGTTTCTCAGTCCAGAATTCTACTTACGTTATGCAACAAAATCCTACTTTCTTTTTTAAGACTCAGCTGACAAGTTACTTGCTTAGTAACGTCTTTCCTAATGCTGAAACTGACAGCACTAAAGGCCTGAACCTAGTCAGAACACAGACTGGGACTTGAACCCATGTGCTGGGAACTCGAACCCAGCCTAAAGCCAGATTGGGACTTGAACCCACAGTTTTAAATTAGAATCACTCACCTGGTGTCTGGACCTACTGAGGTTTAGGTTCTTCATGCCTCCACGCAGAAGGAATTCAGCGAGAGACAGTGATAGGCAAGAAATAGATTTATTAAGACAGGATGCTAGTGAGAGATGGAAGCAGGCAGATAAGGAGTCTCTGTCCCAAGGGTTAGGTGGGCTACAGTTTTATCATCCAAGGGGGATGGGGGTTGGAAAAGACCCCCTCTTCCTCTTTCTAGATAGAGTAGTAGCTGCTCCTTGGTATCCAGTAAGGTGTGTATTCAAAGGAGCAGAAGGGCAGTCCTCAAACTCCTGCCCTTGGTCTGAATTTGAATGCAGGTCTCCTCGCATCCCCCACCCAATGACCTGAGGCAGTTCTCACACCTCCACTAGTCCAGCAAGCCTTCCTTGTTCTGACGGCTTTCTTGAGCAATTATTAATTTACAGTGCTCTCCCAAAGTCCCTTAGGTTTCCCTCTCTACATGTGGGACTTCTACAGCTACCTGTGCCTACTCCATCCCTATCAACTCCACTAGGAAGCGCTGGCCACTGCACTCTTTGTGCTCTCATTAATCCTTAGCCTCTTTGTAGTAACGTTTATCAAGGCCCATAGCAATGATTTCTTTACAAGCTGGCTTCCCTGACTATACTGGATTGTTCTGTAAGGATTAGGTGTTATCAATCTCTGCATTCCACCAATAGAGTAGTGCCTGGAATATATTTGGAGTTCAATATATATATTTTTGAGTGAAATAACGAGTGAATAAAACTGCCTTATCTCAGCGTTGCCATCGTGGTTCAGCCATAAAGAATCCAACTAGTATTCTTGAGGATATGGGTTCAATCCCTGGCCTCGCTCAGTGGGTTAAGGATCCAGCATTGCCATGAGCTGTGATGAAGGTCACAGATGTGGCTCAGATCTCAAGTTGCTGTTGCTGTGGTGTAGGCCGGCAGCTACAGCTCAGATTAAACCCCTAGCCTGAGAACTCAACATGTCATGGTTACAGTCCTAAAAACACACAAAAAAACCCAAACCAAAACATAAACCCTGCCTTTTCTCAAAGAATTGCTATTAAAAGTATGCTAAGAGAGTGAGATGGAAGACCTAGTTGTTATTTTCAAGTGCCTCTTGTAAAATAAAGCATTAATTAAAATTTTTTTTATTAGTTTTAGAGGTAACTATTCACATTCCCCATCGTTTCCTGTTTAAATATTTAAATTAGAATTTTGATGTTAAAGAAAATTTTGTTATTATTCATAGGCACAACTTATTCCTCTAATAAGCTTTTTCTGTTAGCTTTTTCTCCCTTGTAGTCTTTTATAATCTTCTTTGCTTTCATGCATTTTCTTGGTTTTGCGGGTTTCTTTTGAGTCCTATCATTATGAGATTTCAAAGACCCCCTTCCCCCGAAAACCAAGCAGGGCCCTGTGGGGTTCCTGGGCACAAGAGTTTTTCTGCGTCCACCATTTCCTGTTTTGGGGGAATGGGCTTTCCCTGAGTTCCAAAAAGCAGGTTCAAACAGTTGCTAATCAGGGAATGGAGGGGATGCAGAGGCCTGTGAGGAGCAGTCAAGAGACCACAGTGCAGCCTTGGGGCAGGGTCCTGGTTCCCCCTCATGGAATATACATCACAATATCTTTTTTTTTTTCTTTTTGTCTTTTTTTTTAGGCTCACACCTGTGACATATGGAGGTTCCCAGGCTAGGGGTCGAATCAGAGCTGGAGCCGCTGGCCTATACCACAGCCACAGCAATGCCAGATCCGAGCCATGTCTGCAACCTACACCACAGTTCACGGATCCTTAACCCACCTAGTGAGGCCAGAGATAGAACCTGCGTCTTCATGGATCCTAGTCAGGTTCATTTCCGCTGACCCATGACAGGAACTCTTATATAACAATACCTTTGAGTTCTTCCATAGAACAGAAACCACCAACAAACGGAAGATGTTGATGGAGCATTTTTCACTCTAAAAGAAAGATCTTCAGAACCAATCCTGGGACCACCTAAACACCAGCTTTGAAAAACAATGCAAGCTCTCATCTACCCTGATCCTTATCAATGGCTCTATTTTCCACTCCCAAACTATAAAATCACCTTCCAATCTTTCCCAAGGAGGGCACAGTCTTTAAGGCATTAGCTTGCTGTGGCTCCCTTTGCCTGGCAAAGCTATAAAGCTATCTTGTTCTCCTTCACCCAAAACTCTGTCTCTGTATTTGTATTTGGCACCTGCAACAAAGGCTGAGTTTTGGCCACCCCACCCCATCCCCTGCCTATTCGCATCAAGGCAAAAAATTGGCAGCATAACCTCTGTAGGAAGTTCTTGAACTAGACTGTAGACCAAGTTGGAGGTAAAATGAAACCTTTGTTAGGGCCTCTCTCTCTTTTCCTTCCAGGCTCAAATTGGATGCATTCTCTTGGCCCATTAGAGGGTCCTTGGTGCCTATTGGTCTAAACCAAATACTCTCTCTACTATGTCTTAATTGGCTAATGCATACTATATAAATAGCTGTGCATGCAATTCTATGTTGGAAAATGAAAATGATGTTGAAATTGCTGTTAAAAAAAGTAAAAAACAAAACAAACAAATAAAAAACCAAGGGAAAAGTAAACCCAAAGTTCCTGTTTAAATATTGGGAGAGATTAGAAGCTTTTGAGCATAATTAATACATCCCTAGACCTGGGCCCAGCATCCTGAACTATTACCAGTTGGAGAGCTATTGCAAGATCATCTTTTCCATTTCGTGGAAATGCTAAGTTTTCACTTTTTTCAATTTTCTCAGCAATGTATGACTAGAGACCAAATCTGCGTTAACTGGTAAATTTCCCCAGAAGAGTGGAGTTTCCCTTGAGTGTTTTTACAATGTACAACCAGTCAGTGAAAAAACCCTGTGATCCTTCCCTAGTTCTCCAACTCCTCCTACATTCTCTTCACTTCAGGAATCGGTGGAGTGGAAAGGAGCTGGAAAGAATATCCATGCTGTGATGAACACTTGAACAGAAGGCTGGATAGAGAGGGATGTGTGCCCTGAGCTTGGGGTCAACCACTTCATCCTTGACTGTGAACTTGCATAGTTCGTTGAGTCTCAGTCTTTCATCTGTGAAAACAGAAATCAGGATAATAATTACAATTTCTACCATCAAGGATCCAAAGAGATTATGTGTACACACAAACACATAGTATGTATTATGTATTATATAGACATATAGATGTGCATATACAGACATGTATTTGTTGTTTTGTTGTTGTTGAGAGTTAAGTTTTATTTAGGGCAAAATTAGGACTTAAGCCTGGGAGACAGCATCTCAGGAAGCCCTGAGAAACTGCTCTAAGGAAGTGAGGGGGAGCTAGAATATATGAGTTTTTGCAGGAAAGGGAAGGTAGTAGGAACAAAAGATTTATAGAAAAGCAGTTTCTATGTGAAGAGGTAAAGCTCTGGGCTTACTAGAATCACTGCTTTGATATGCACCTCAGCTACAGGACAATATTCCTTTTTTCTTTCCGGAATTCCCTCAGGGCTCATTGGTCCACACCTTGGGAGTGGCTGCATTCACAGATGACCAAGACATCTTTTGTTTGGCCCACTTAACTACAGCCCAGGAGGCAGTGTTTCAGACAGCTCTGAAATACCAGACATATATTATAATTACAATGTGTAAAATCCTCCTGTCTTCTTCAGCTGCCCAATCCAAAGAGAGCAGCACCTTGTGGGCAGAAGTTTTTTTTATGTCTCATTGAAATCCTTTATTCTGAAATTTCAGTGAACTCAGTGGAGTAGAAATAAGAATGTTGCTTCAAATAACCAATGAGCAAAGAAAGAGCACTCCATTTTCAGCTAGCCTTCTCCCTATTCTTACCATCCTCACTAATCCTTCCAGCCACCTCGGGAGGCCAAACTAGATCTGTTGAGGTGAAGGGACCAAGCCTCAAACCCTCAAAGGTGAGTCAACATTCCTTGACTCCCCAAAAGCTCTTACTATCACAGGACATTTTTGCAGCCTCCGTAACTTGAGGCGATAAATCCCTGATGGTGGAATTTAAGTCAATAAGACAAATTGTTTTTGGCAAGCCCACTTTCTTGCTCTCTCTCTCTTTCTCTCTCTCCTCCTTTCAACTTTGCATTTTGCTTATTTAAATATACCCAAAAACTTCCAACTACAGTAGCACCCCCCCCAACTCCATCCACAGGGTATACCTTCTAAAAGCTCCCAGTGGATGCCTGAAAGCTTGGCTAGTACCAGCCCTATGTGTATGTACACACTATGCTTTTTCCTGTACGTACATGCCTATGGTAAAGTTTAACTTACAAATTAGGTTAAGTAAGAGAATATCTGAATTGCCAGCATCACTACTCTTGCCCTTTGGGACCATTATTAAGTAAGTTAAAGGTTCCTTGAACACAAGAACTGTGATGCTGCAACAGTGGATGCAATAACTGAGATGGCCAATAGTGTTATTGGGGCGGGTAGTGTACGTAGTGTGGGGGCCCTGGACAGAGGGATGGTCACGTCCTTGATGGCAAGGAGCCTGACAGGGCGAGAGCTCCTCACACTACTCAGAACAGTGCACAACGTAAAACTCAGGAATTGTTTATTTCTGGAATTTTCCATTTAATATTTTCAGACCATGATTGACTGTGGGCAACTGAAACCACAGAAAGGGAAACTGTGGGTGAGAGGGGACTATAGTTTAAACGTCATGAAAATTTCCAGTGTCCTGTCCATTTTTACTGCATCTGGCTAAGAGCTAGTGTTAAGAAAGTTATTTGAGGAGTTCCCATTGTGGCGCAGTGGAAACAAATCCAACTAGGAACTATGAGGTTGCAAGTTCAATCCCTGACCTCGCTCCATGGGTTAAGGATCCGGCATTGCCATGAGCTGCGGCTCAGATTTGGCATTGCTGTGGCTGTGGTGTAGGCCTGCAGCTGCAGCTCCAATTGGACCCCTAGTCTGGGAACCTCCATATGCTGCAGGTGCAGCACTAAAAAGCAAAAAAAAAAAAAAAAAAAAAAAAAAAGAAAGAAAGAAAAAGAAAAAAGAAAGAAAGTTGTTTGATCGATGTCCTTCTTTCCTAGGAAATATCCAAAGGTGCTAATTCCCTCCACTGTTCCTGTGTAATGAAGGCTGTGAAAATCACAAGAGGGGATGCAGCACTTTTCTTCTCACGTGAGAGGTAGCTCACTCAAGGAGCGTGGTCATATTGGAAGAAGATGTGACATGGTGGACTCCAACCTTTCTAGTTATGCATACACTACACCCCCAATTTTTGAACTGGCACCCCCAGTTCATATGCCCTAGCATTATTGGTCATTATCTCAAAGCAACCATTTATGGGCATTCATCTGATCAATCTTTATATAAATTCAAATTGCAGATAAACATGATCTTTTTTTGTGTGATTTCTTGGTAGTTCTTGTTAGTGTGTATATGTAAAACTGTATCACTTTGTTGTACAGCAGAAATGATCACAACGTTGTAAATCAGGTATACTTCAATCAAACTTTTTAAGGAGTTCCCGTCGTGGCGCAGTGGTTAACAAATCCGACTAGGAACCATGAGGTTGCCGGTTTGATCCCTGACCTTGCTCAGTGGGTTACGGATCCAGCGTTGCCGTGAGCTGTGGTGTAGGTCGCAGACGTGGCTCGGATCCTGAGTTGCTGTGGCTCTGGCGTAGGCTGGTGGCTACAGCTCTGATTAGACCCCTAGCTTGGGAACCTCCATATGCCACAGGTGTGGCCCATGAAAAGGGAAAAAGACAAAAAATTAAAAAATAAATAAAACTTTTTAAAGAATTAAAAAAGTTTAAAAATTTTTTTTTAAATTTTTTTTGGAGGGGGGGGTCAAGCTCATGGCATGCGAAAGTTCCAGGGCCACAGATGGAGCCTGAGCCATAGCAGTGACAGCATTTGGTCCTTAACCCACTGAGCCATCAGGGAACTCCTAAAAATTTTTGTAATATGTTTCAATCAGGGATTATTGATGGTGTCTTCATGGACACTTTTGGGCAAATGATTCTTTGTTGTAGGTTCTGTCCTTTGTATTCTACGAAGTTATGCAGCATCCATAGCCTCTACGCACCAGATGCTTGTGGTCTGGACAATGAAAACAGTCTCCAGACATTGCTAAACTTCTCTTGGGAGGCAAAGTCACCCCCTGTTGAAAACTCCTGGTCTTAAAGAAACTATCAGTAGTAGAACTTGTGTCAAATAGGTCACTTTCAATGTGAAGTTTAAAGCTTTTGAGAGGGTGCCTTGATTGAAGTGAGATGTTATAATCAGTAGTCACACTTACCAGATGGGGTAAACTGCAATATTTAACCATGTGAAGTAAACAAACAAGTTAGGGCACTGCCGTCCGTCCCTCCTCATTGTGGAACTCTCACTCTTACCTCGGGGTGAGAGTCATGTCAAAGATAATATATCAGAGAGTAAGGAGAGTCGGGTGTTTCTAGATCAACTCCTCCACGCATTGTTGAAAGGCTGCTCCTGGGTCACAGGGAGGGTGTGGTTCTCAGCACTTCTGGAATGTTATGCACGGGGCAGGGGAAGGAATAGGCTATGGTCAATAACTCACATGGCTGGCGTTTCGGCCAGCTTGTCCTCACGTGGTAAGGATGATGGGACTATGGACAAAGTGACAACAGCCTAGCTGTAATCCTATGAATGGACTGAAGTAACTGGAGGAGAAAGGGGTTGAAGATGTGCAGGAACTAAGAGGTAATAAGATAAAGGGTGGTGATCTAGAAATCATAGGGGGAAGCATTGCCTGAGAATAGAATGACACCTCATCTTCCGAGTCTGGAAGGAGGACGGAAAGAGTGGCTGCAGATGTGGATAGGTTTATGGGTGTGATGACAGGGAGACAGAGGATGAATGTGTGCTGTCTTTTTTCTATCTTTGTTTCTTGGTGGCTTCTGAGAGAATGTCTTCCCTAGAAAGTGATGATCTCTAGGAAGTTAGAAAAACAGGGTTTGTAATAGCCTCTAAGGGAGCAAGTTAAAGAAATACAGCAGCATTTAAGAGCTTAGCTGAGACAAGAATCCAAAAATTTGTGGTGGCACCAATTCTGTGAGCTGGTAGATCAACTCCAACAATAATTAATAGACATAGTACAGGGGTAGAAAAGTGCAATTTGTAGGATTCATGTATTTATTGAATAAATGCTTATCAAGTGCCTAAAATATGTCAGGCACTAAGTGCTGAACATAAAATAGTTAACAGAAAAGTTACACATACACAGTATTCTATGATATTGTAGAGCTTTCCAGAGAGGAAATATAGAAAATAAATAAGATTGATGAATAAAATATAGTATATTAGTGATAAGCACTGAGAATGGGGACAGGATGAGTTGAGGCTGGAGACAGAATATCATTTTATTTTATTTTACTTTTCGGTCTTTTTTTTTTTTTTTTTTTTTTTAGGGCTGCACCTGTGGCCAATGGAAATTCCCAGGCTAGGAGATGAATCGGAGCTACAGCTGCTGGCCTATACCATAGCTACAGCAATGAAGGATCCAAGCCCAAGCCATGTCTACGATCTACACCACAGCTTACGGCAACGCCAGATCCTTAACCCGCTGAGCAAGGCCAGGGATCGAACCTTCATCCTCATGGATGCTAGTCAGACTCTTTCCACCGAGCCATGATGGGAACTCCAAGATATCATTTTAGATAGGAAATATGGGCAAGGTCTCTCTGAGAAGGTGTCATTTGAAAAAAGTCTTGAAAGAGATGAGAGACTGAGCCATGTGAATATCTGGGAAGCATGGTTCTGGAGAAGGACTAGCAAGGTCAAGGGTATTAAGAAGCATGTGCATGACATGGTGAGGACAGGCCAGGTTAGTGGGATGACTGGACCAATATGACTGACAGGTTAAGTGGTTAAAATTGAAGCCAAAGATGGAGTTCCCGTCATGGTGCAGTGGTGTAGGTCAAAGACGCGGCTCAGATTCTGCGTTGCTCTGGCTCTGGTGTAGGCTAGCAGCTACAGCTTCGATTAGACCCCTAGCCTGGGAACCTCCATATGCTGCGGGAGCGGCCCAAGAAATGGCAAAACGACAAAAAAATAAAAAATAAAAAAATAAAAAAAAATTGAAGCCAAAGAGATACCAAGATTGGAAGTCCACCTTGCATAAGATCTTGTACCCCATGGCTTTGACTGATTCAACGATGGGAGTTTTGAGGAAAGAGGATATGTGAGGACCAGGGAAGGAAAGGATTGAGAATGTTGCTGAAAACATATTTTAAATGACCTCAGAGAAGGGAAGGAAGTGAGTCCAAGAGTAAGCAGATAAATTGGGAGCTTTATGAAAACTAGACAAGAAGCAGGAGGTGAGAGTTCCCGTCGTGGCTCAGTGGTTAACGAATCCGACTAGGAACCATGAGGTTGCCGGTTTGATCCCTGGCCTTGCTCAGTAGGTTAAGGATCCAGCGTTGCCGTGAGCTGTGGTATAGGTTGCAGACGTGGCTTGAATCCCGCATTGCTGTGGCTCTGGCGTAGGCTAGCGGCTACAGCTCTGATTCGACCCCTAGCCTGGGACCTCCATATGCTGCGGGAGCAACCCCAGAGAAGACAAAAAAAAAAAAAAAAAAAAAAAAGAAGCAGGAGAGAATGAAAGAAAGCACAGAATTTAAAGGAGGAAAGAGCTTTTAGGTGGAGAATATACATTTTAGTGATAACTAACATTTATTTAGCATTGTGATGTGCTGAGTACTTTATGTATTATCTCATTTAAATTTCCCACCCTACCTGGTATGGTAATAAATATTGTTATCTAAATTTTTTTATTTCTCAATGAATTTTATTACATTTATAGTTGTACAGCAATCATCACAAGAAATTTTGTTGATGAAGAAGTTGAAGCCTAGAGAGATAAAGACACTTGCTGGAAGACATGCTGCTAGTCAGTGGTGAAACTAGGATTTCAGTTCCATTAGTTTAAGTCTTTGGCCCCGGTTCTTGATCAGTTTGTTTCACAGGGATAATTGCTGCCGAAGATTCAGGTGTGAAAGAGATGGACACAGGTCAAAGGGAATCTGATGTTAGGACAATATTGGTGATAGTCCTTGGGGATGGAGACAGCACTTAGCAGTAGTTTAGTGACTCCGTGGGTGGCAAGGAAGTGATTGCAAAAGATTGGGGATTTGAGAGATGGGGGTGTGGATTATGGAGAGTGACACCAAGAGGAGGCAAAATTGAGACAAAAGAGAGACTTGAACTGGCTTATAGCCTGAGAGGGAGGAAGGCGTCAGAAGAAAGGGAAACAATGAAGATAAAACTGTGAGTCAAGTAATTTATGGAGCAAAGTCAGGGAACAAGTTTGCAAGATTGAAATTGCAGATTATCCTTGGGGGGGAAGATCTTATTTTATAGGAAACTAACTATGGATCAGAGAAGCAAATTGCAAACCCAAGATCATAAAGCCTATTAAAGAGTAGCTCAGGGACTGGAGTCCAGGTTTTTGATCCTCAAGACAAGTCCTTTCCACCAGGCAATGCTGCCACTCTTGCTGAATCATCGCCTGCTGGTTATTTATCCCCCACTCAAAGGGAGTTATTCTAGTTAATGAGTAAAGACGGGATAGCAAAGCCCACTGTAAAGGCAGAGATCCACAGAAACACGAATGGCATCTTGACCTTTGAGTTTCCTTCACCCCCCCCTTTAGCACAGAGTACTGACTTGACTTGAGGATAAACTGCCTTCCAGATACTGCAGGTTCCTGAACTGATGTCCAATAGAGAGTCAGTGGGAGAAAACAAAGGTCACCTTCAGGGAATTTCTAGCTAAATTAGGTTCCACTAAGCCTTGAAATCAAAATGCTTTTGGTAAGTAAATGGAGTGTAGATGGGAAATCAAGCCACTGTGTGACTGGGCATGATTTAGAGCAACTGTTACTGATATGACAGATCCTAGCAGGCAACCTCAGGAGAGAATGGATTTTGGTTGCCGTGCAAGTAGGTGAGGTGAATAACTGTGTTTTTGACTTTCGAATTTCTTATACCTTGCCAGTAGAGTATTGCATAATTTGGGCCATGTGGATTCTGGAAAGGTTTTTGACTTAGGAATCGGGATTGTTCTGGAGGCAAGCGATATTCCACGTATCATATATGCCTGCAAGTTTATGTATTTATTTTCATGGTGATGGACGTTTTTTTTCCATGCTATGAAATATAAATTTTTAACTTTGGAGGAATAGCAATGGTCTACTTCTAACACTTATATTATCTTGGACAAACGTTGAAATTCTTGATTAATGTTTAACTACAAGAAATACACTCAGTTCAAGTAAAGGATCAGTTTCAGGATTCAAGCTGAGTTGTCTTGATGATTCGAATTCAGGCTCCAAAGAGAAGCCCCAAGGCCAAGGTTATCAAATATAACAGAAAGTGGGAGCCGCACCTGACCTCTAGAGAATGTGGACCGGATCTATGCTCTTAATCCTTGCTTATCTTACCACAGGAGTTTGGATGAAGAGGCAGTCTTTATCTCATAGAGAAGTGGACCCAAGAGCTGATTTCACTAGGAATCACACCATTTTGGAAGGGACTCGATTTAAAAGAGCCATTTTCCGAGGGCAATACTGTAGAAGTTTTGGTTGTTGTGAAGACAGAGATGACAGCTGTGTCACTCCGTTCTATGAGGCAAATGCAGTGTGTTACTGTGATAAATTCTGTGAAAGGGAAAATTCTGATTGCTGTCCTGATTACCAGTCATTCTGCCGTGAAGAGAAAGAATGGCGTCCTCATACGAAGCCTTGGTATCCAGAAGGTAGGCTTTGGGGATGTGTTCAAGCACGATCCTAGAGCTGTCAGACTTTCTCTTTTCTCTCTCCTTCCTTCTTTCCTTCCTTCTTTCCTTCCTGCCTGCCTGCCTGCCTGCCTGCCTGCCTGCCTTCCTTCTCTCCTTCCTTCTTCTTTCCTTTCTTCCTTCCTCCCTATATTAATTTGAAATGAGAAATAGTTTAATCACCAGGATAAATTTCTTCAGACTGTTAACATGTTTGATTTAGAAGCAAGACACTTGCATCATATTAACACTTCAGACAAGTTCTGGTGTGACAGCCACAAATGCGGGTCTAGACTCTGTTTTGAATCTCACTCAACTTATACAGAGGTTACTTAAAGTTCTTTTTTTTCCTTGTAAAATGTATTGACAAAAAACTCTCACACTGTTTTGAATGTAACCTTAGAAAACCTCATCTAAGTCACAGACCTGATCCTCTGCAGATTTATGTAACATTTTACCTATTATTTCATGGGACTAATGGACCCTGTAGCAATGCCATTTAAACCAGTGCAAAAGCAGGATAAGGTTGGCCACGGTCCCTAGGTAAGTAATATCAAATAGAGTCTTCATGTGCATTTTTGTTTTGTTTTCATTTTGCCAGTCTCGGGTTTTAAAATGATCTGGGGTACTAAAAACAAAAGAGTGATCTGTATAGGGTAGTTTTAAAACACCAAGACTGAGTAAATACAAATAATTCATAAGGAGAATGCTGCAATTGATTCTACTGGTCCAATTATAGTAGAATGGCTATAAGTTCTAAGCAATCAATACACCCCAAATTTGCAAACAAACAAAAGTCCACAAAACACAATTCTAGGGGAGTTCCTGTCATGGCTCAGCAGAAACGAATCTGACTAGCATCCATGAGGATGCAGGTTTGATCCCTGGCTTTGCTCAGTGTGTTAAGGATCCGGCATTGCCAATAGCTGTGGTGTAGGTTGCAGATGTGGCTCAGATCTGCCATTGCTGTGGCTGTGGTGTAGGCTAGCGGCTCCAGCTCTGATTCGACCCCTAGCCTGGGAACCTCCATGTGCCTCAGGTGTGGCCCCAAAAAGACAAAAACAAAACCAACCAAAACAGAAACCCACAATTCTACTATGCCTCTTTCAGAAATGCAGGTTTAATCAGAGCTCTGTCACATAACTATAAATAGGTGATGGTGGGTGGAAATTACAATTAGATAAGAATAATGATTTGGTATCCTGATATCAAAATCTAGATATTGATTGTTGCTTTCATTCTCAATAATGTCATACTATTTGTAAAATTGAGGAAATTCTCCTTAAAACACATATATATTACACGTTAAAATTTCCATATGATCATTCATGCTAGGGCTTTGCCTTTATCCATAAATAACTCAATGAATATTTATTTCACCCTAAAAAGTGGCAGATAGTCTATTAGAAATGGGAGATATTGCCATTCATCAAAAAATATTCATTGAATACGTCCACCAAGCCAGGCATTGTGCTTTTGCTGGGGCAAAAACGGGAAAGAAAAAAAAACAAAATCTTGCCCTTATTGGAGTGACAAACACATTGTGTGTGTGCGGGGGGGGGGGGGGGTGAGATAGTTAATGCATACAGTGTACAATTGCAAATTGTGTGATTCTCTGAAGGAAACATTTAAGGTGCTGTGAAAAAGTCTATCAGAATACACATTAACATGGAAAGGAATACATGACCTCAGCCTGGGTCGGGGAGGCCACTGGGGGAAGATATTCAGCTGAGGTGCCATGTGACCTGAGGAGAAGCTGAGAGAAAGGCCTTCGAGATCTGGGAGCAAGGAATGTGGCATGTCCAAGAACTGGACAGAAGCCACCATATCCGGAGAGTCATGCTCAGCGGAGGGTGGGAGTGAAGAGCTGAAGTTTGGGAGGTGAATAGAGGTCATATTTTGCCAGGATTTATAGGCTGTTTTAAGGATTTAAGATTTTATACTGGGAGTTCCCGTCGTGGCTTAGTGGTAACAAACTCAACTAGTACCCATGAGGTTGTGGGCTCAATCCCTAGCCCTGCTCAGTGGGTTAAGGATTTGGCATTTCTGCGAGCTGTGGTGTAGATGACAGATCAGATGTGGCTTGGATCCAGCATGGCTATGGCTGTGGTGTTGGTTGGCAGCTGCAGTTCTGATTCAACCCTTGGCCTGGGAACTTCCATATGCCCTAAAAAGACAGGAAAAAAACAAAAAGATTTTATTCTATTATGAGAACTCATTGAAAGATGATAAATAGGAATAGGGTTGGCTTCATGGATGTTGAGTATAAATATTACATTCAAGCTGTGACACTTTTGATGCACTAAAGTGTATTTGAGCTTTCCCTTATTTGAGTCATGTAGCCCATTTAGAAAAGAAATTGCTACTTCTTAAATGTCCGTTTTTGCTTGAAAGCTAGGATTTTGCTAAGACTTTAATTTAGGGTCGTGTTTTAGGTAGAACTTATGTTCCTGGTATAGGTTTTACTCCATTCATTGTAAAGGGAAGCAATTCATCATTTTACTTAGTAGCAAAAAGTTCACATTAGACTATAATTGCTCCCATGAAGGTAATTTTTTTCTTTTGTTTTATCTTCCTTATGCAAGTACCTGGTTGAAAGAAAATAGCACTATGCAATATCTAAAAATTGTACAAAACTAACTAGAATAAATAGACAATGGTATATTATATATATATTTTTTTGCATGGGTAAAGCATCTTTCCTCTGAAATGCTAAGTTGTTTGTCCACTGATTTATTAAATATTTTTCAGTTATCTAGTTTCATGATCTTGTCTAGTTTCTTTTACAGCAACTCTTTTTAAACATGGAACTTAAAACTATATATATATATATATATACATATACTTAAGATTTTAAAAAATATATTTCTTTTGCATAAGCTAAAGGTTGGACATATCAATAAACATCTTCCTTCTGTGGGTTTGTTTTTTTTTTTTCTCCATTTCTGTTGGTTATTTCCAGTAGTTGGAGAATTTCAAAGTCAAATAGAGAAAACAAGTGGTAGAGTTTGAAACAGAACCAGAGTGGATTTTCCAGACAGCATCTCTGGTGTAGCAGATTTTAAAGAAAGAGTCTAGTGCACCATCGGAGGTGAACAGACCTAAGTTAATTTGATTATGCACAACTCTTACCTTCGAATTGTTAAAAAATGGATGCAAATTGCTGACTTGCATTTGAATTGAATGAGGGTGATTTGCTCCTTCTCACCCTCCTTAACCACATCTCAATGAAGATAAATCAGTCCAAACGCCGCCATGTGTACTGATAGTGACAAAAATACACATTGGTAAGGAGACCTCAACAGTCTACACAACCTCTGAAAGCTTCATGAAGTCTCAGGTGCCTGTCCTTGTAGATGTCCCCACATATACCTTGCTTGAAAAGTTTATTGGAATTTTCCCATGTGATAATATTACAGAGAATGTCAGGGAATGACAAACCCTCCTTCCCAGTGGCTGGACACAGGACCTTTTAGAGATCAATCCTAGGGCTCTGGGACTAAGAGTGAAGGCTGGTGACCTTAAGAGATGCATAAAAACTGTGGACCACAGGAGTGGGATGTGACTAAAATATTTTAGCTAATCTACCTCAATTGAACACTATTCAATAACCAATAAGAACTGATTACTTACATCCATTATGCTGATTAACAAGCCACTAATTTTATCAAAGAAAGCCCATATCTGACGTTCATTACACTGATAGTCTAGTGCTCATTAAAGATGGATAATGGAGGCACTTGTCACAGTTGCCCTGGAGTCTGGCCTTTCAGGGTTCCCCTGACCACCTCAGTCTGACCACCTCTGGAATGTGGGTTCCTGATGAGAGCACACAGCTGCCTTCCCTAAAGCGAGGTTTAGACCAGCACAGATATGAAAACATACTATGAGGAAGTACTTTTAAATAAATTACATCATATTATCATCTTTTCTCAAATCAGTAGACTGATTTCACTTTCCAAACATCTAAGTTGCCTAATTTTTTATTAATGGCTATTAAAGTTGCAAAACTTCAACTTCAACAGCCACTAATTTGTTTTCTGTCTTTTTAGGGCCAAATCCATGGCATATGGAGGTTCCCAGGCTAGGGGTTGAATCAGAGCTGTAGCTGCCAGCCTACACCAGAGCCACAGCCACACTAGATCCGAGCCACATCTTCGATCTACATCACAGCTCTCAGCAATGCCTTATCCTTAACCCACTGAGTGAGGCCAGGGATCAAACCTGCCCCCTCATGGATCCTAGTCAGATTCATTTTGCTGAGCCACAAAGGAAACTCCCAAAAGCCACTAATTTTTTAATGTATGTATGTATATATCAGTGTATCTATGTATGTATGTCACGGTATAACCAGTTTAACTCACTCTTTATCATTTTTCACTGAGAAAATAAAGGCGCTAGGCATTTTCTCATCTCCCCATCATCACAATTTTCACCCTTCCTCCATCCTGGTTACTGTTTACCTTGAGAAGATTCCTACTCTTGAGCTCTGAATCCCACCTTGGGGTTTCAAGATCTTCATCCTGACAAATGTCCCTCCCTCACTCTCCTTTTCTCTCCTCTCCCTCCCTCCCTTTCTCTCCAGGAATCATCCCCCCCCCTTCTCTCTTGGATCAAATATCATATTTACAAAATGTGTATTTGTAGCTTTTCAATTTGAAAAAGTCTTTCCTAGACTCCATGTCCTTAACCGACTATTATTCCCGTCTTTTCTTTAATGGCAAAAATACCTGAAACGTTTCACTTCCTGACTTCCAAATCTCTCATCAGCTCATTCTGACAGGATGTCCTTCTCTGCTATTCTACCATCATGGAAAGGTTATTGAAGATGCCCACGTTTAAAATGCAATATTCAGATGTTCTTTTCTCGACCTCTTAGCAATACTCTACACAAGTGACCACTTCCACTTGCATTGAATACTTTTCCCTCTTGCTTTGCAGGACTCCACCTCCCCTGCATTCCCTGCTTCCTCACAGATCACTCCCTCCCTCTCCCCTCTTCTGAACATCTGTTGTCTCTACTGTTTGGGCTCAGTCCTGGATGTCTTTCTTTGACCTGCATATACTCTCTCAAGTGGACTCTTATTTAGTCTCAAGGCTTTGATAGTTGAGAGACGTTTGGATTTAGAACACAAATGGCCACAACCTTATAAATTTTCTCCTAATCCAAATTCTGAAGGAAAAAAAAAGAGTTTATCTTTGTAAGGTGAATTCAATGAAATAGCTTCCTATTTTGGCCCAATGCTTTGAGCTCCTTATTCTAATCATATGCAATCAATCATGTTCACATGAGACTTGATTAGACTTTTAAAATGAGAAATGTCATAAATTAATTCAAACTGTTTTACTGCTTACCTATTTAAATATATTAATTATTCTTTGAGTATGTTTAGTGATTAATACCTTGGTAATCTAGTTTTTATGCTTTGTGAATCCTCTCAATAAAGATAGACGCTCATGGAACCAACCCAAACAAATCTGATATATAAAGCTTGACATGAACCTGATGTGGATTTCCATCAGATGGGCACCAAATGTTTTTGCATATTTGGAAAACTAAACACAATTTTAGATGACTTGTTATGTGAGTGCACTTTATTACCCAATTTAGAATTTTTATTTGTGTATGTGTTATCTTGACAGGTTGCCACAGAGATGGTCAACATTATGAAGAAGGATCAGTAATTAAAGAAAACTGCAATTCCTGGTAATGAATTTAAGTGACACAGAACTAAATTCTGCTACCTGTGTATGTTGTAAAATGGATGTCTGTGAAACAAAGCATATATTTAAATGCAAACAGACAGAATCATAAGTCATAAGGTAGCACATATCTGTAGTTTTTTATATGCATATTTAATTTTAATGAACGCTTAAATCTAATCATGACAATTTCTTTTAATGTTTGAGTTTGGTGTTTATGACAGTGGGTCTGCATTAAATGTACCTCTTATTTATAAATACTGATACACTACAGGCAAATTATGTTTCCTTGAACACAGCAACTATTCATAAAAACAGGCTGCCTTACAAAGATTATCCTGCAGAAAGTTTCCAGTTACAAATGCATTGACTCTACTGTCCTAGTTGTCTTATATTTTCAAACCTCAGTGAATGTGTGGTCATTTCATTGATTAATTGCCTGGAGTGGTAGCTAATGCATGTGTCATGATGTATTTTTGCCAAGAATGAAATAGTCATATGGCTAACATTAATCACAGACGTGTTTGATGCCTTAACAATGTACAACTCTGCTTACTAATTTTGTTAATGTACTTCCCAAAGGTCAGGCCACTTTTGTAATTTTTGTATTTTTACAGCACATGCTCAGGACAGCAATGGAATTGTTCCCAGCACGTATGCCTTGTTCAACCAGGATTAATTGAACACGTCAATGAAGGAGATTTTGGGTGAGAGAAATCTTGCTTTTTAGGCTTTTTGGCCCTACCTGTTGTTATTCCTCAGATTTCAAGCATCGTAGTTCCTATCACTTCTAAAAATGGTCATTCTTTAAAAAAAAAAAAAAAAAAAAGCGCGGGAGAGATCTGAGAAGGGAGGTAGAGAGGCATGTGAAATTGGAATATACAGAGGTAAATATTAAATAATTGAACATTAAAATTCACAAGGAAGAAATACAGAGCATGGTCTTAAATTGCTTAGGAAGGAGCAGTGTCAAGGGGTGAGTGAGGCGAATAGAGGGAGCTTCAGTTGAAATAAATATTCAGGCAAAATCAGAAAGGAGGCAAATTGATTTATTCCTGTTAACCGCCTTTCCCTCCGCTGCTGCCCTGACTCAGCCAGTCACGTGCTCAGCTGCCCTGATTAGGATCTGACCTTAAGAGGGCTGTATTTTACCTCAATGATCCCTCAAATGATCGGTCCATCTAGATAACCTCACTGACATGACTCCCCATCTAGCCAGTTTCCCTTACCTTTGAGTCAAGAGACAAGGAGAGCCACTTTGCTTCGATAACAAACTAAAGCTAGGGCTGATTGACACTTCATCATAGGAAAGAACTGTTTGATGATGCCCTCCAAAGGATTAAAAAATCAGCTTGAGGGAATGGAGATGTAGGTGCTTTCTTACCGAACTGAAAGGAGGGATGGGCTGGCTGGATTTCTCCACTGCCATGGATCAAATCTTTATATACTCTCAAGAACATTTTTTTACCTTCTGGAAAAGATTTCACATGAAAAAATCTACTGTCCAGCAACTATAATAGTGAAGTCATCCTGAGATGCATTTTTAAAAAGTAGAAAGGTCTTTTCTTTTTTATTCTTCCCTCCCTTCCTTTCTTTCTTTCCCTTTCTTTCTCTTTCTTTCTTTCTTTCTTTCTTTCTTTCTTTCTTTCTTTCTTTCTCTTTCTTTCTTTCCTTCCTTCCTTCCTTCTTTCCTTCTTTCTTTCTTTCTTTTTTTTTTTTTTTGCTTTTTAGGGCCACACTTGGAGGCATATGGAAATTCCCAGGCTAGGGGTCTAATCAGAGCCATAGCCTCTGGCTTACGCCACAGCTCACAGCAACGCCGGATCCTTAACCCACTGAGCAAGGCCAGGGATCACACCCTCATCCTCATGGATACTAGTCAGGCTCGTTTTCTGCTGATCCACAATGGGAATTCCAGTAGAAAGGTCATTTCTTTCCACACCTAAGACTTATGTTTCCTAGCACAATGGGAACACTAATTTGCAATGTCCTCAAAGTGTTTTCTTGGAAGACACAAAAGAGAGAAATCCCATTTGTTGACATGAATATTCTGTGTTTCAGTGATATTTTAGGTGATAATATGATGACATTTTAAATATTTCTAGGGACAACCAATTATAATTTTCTGTGATGAAGTGACATTTAACTCATTAAAAGAACATGAGAGCATGTGTCATCATGAGAGATTATCCGAATCAGGTTCTTAAAAGGATTCCAATGCTTGACCTAACAAGCACACACTTCTAAGGAACCACGATAAGCATCCAACCTTTTTGCTTTTCACAGAACCCAGGAGAAACCACAGGCTAAAGCAATATGGAAAGAAAGTGCATGTAAGAATACAAAAGCTGTTGGGAATGCTGCCTTCCTTGGGAGAAAGAATTTTCTGTCCATTATTTGTTTATCGTGAGAGAAATCTAGGACCACTTAAGGGGCATGGGCTTTGCCTTTTAGTAGCAATCATAGATAACTTAAAAAAATAAAAAAAATAAAATGTGAAGTATAAATGCACCAAAAGGACACATACACAAATCCAAGGAAAAAAAGTTAAGTAAAAAGAAATGAGTTATGAAAAAAAGTAGTAAAACTAAAATTCTTCACCAAAGAAAATAAGGAGAGGGTATAGAAAGTCTGGATTAAAAAAAAAAAAGTTCTTGGAGTTGCCTTTTTGGCATAGTGGTTAATGAAGCCGACTAGAAACCATTAGGTTGCGGGTTTGATTCCTGGCCTTGCTCAGTGGGTTAAGGATCCGGCGTTGTCATGAGCTGCGGTGTAGGCTCGGATCTTGCGTTGCTGTGGCTGTGGCGTAGGCCGGTGGCTACAGCTCCAATGAGACCCCTAGCCTGGGAACCTCCATGTGCTGTGGATGCAGCCCTAGAAAAGACAAAAAAAAAAAAGTTTTAATTCTCAGATATTTTCTGTTCCTGGTGTTCTAACATTTTTTAATGTGTGAGAACAGAATCATGATCTCATTCAATGTCTATTTTAGTTGTTTCTTAAAAAAGTCTACATGCAAATATATACAACTTTTGTTTTGAAACACTTATTTCTGGCATCTTGGTAGTGTTTTAGATCCAAGCCTTTATTTATTCTTTAGTGCTTATTTATTCCTTATATTATATTTTAACGCAATTGATGTTTGTATGCGTTTCCCTTGTGACACTGCTGAGGATACAAATAAATAATTTTGTAAATATTATTTTAAAGACAGAATAATAAATAATTTCTGTCTTGGGGGAGTTTACAATCTAGCTGAGGAGTCCACATGTCATAACTTTATAAAAGGATTTTTAATGGTTGGACAGTTACAAGCGCCCAGCGGTGATCAGTAAGTACGTGGGACCAAGGGAAATGGAATACAGTTTCAATTATCTGATGCTGTGCAACAAACAACTCCAGAATTTAAGAGCTTAAAACCACAGGCTTTGGGGAGTTCCCTTCGTGGCTCAGTGGTTAACGATCGCCATTAGGATCCATGAGGATGCGGGTTTGATCTCTGCCCTCGATCAGTGGGTTAGGAGTCCAGCATTGCTGTGAGCTGTGGTGAAGGTCGCAGGCATGGCTCAGATCCGCAGTTGCTGTGGTTGTGGTGTAGGCAGGCAGCTATTGTTCTGATTAGACCCTAGCCTGGGAACTCCCATATGCCGCGAGTGTGGCCCTAAAAAGCAAAAACAAAAAACCCCCCACCAGCTTTTATCTGTTCCCGTCAGTGATTTGGGATGCACTGAGCTGAGGCTCTTTTGCTGGTCTCTCCTGGGGTTACTCATGTGTCCACAGACATCTGGAACTCTAGCTTCAGGGAACTGTCACTCTCATATCTGATGCTGGTTGCTGGGAAGGGGGGACCACGTGTCTCCAGCAGACCAGCCTTGGCTTCTTCACAGGACAGCAGTGTTCGAACAGGACATGACTGGAGGCTGGAAATGGCCTCTCCTGAGGTCGAAGCTGGAAATTTGAACAGCGTCAATTCCACTGCTTTCTAGGGAGCAAAGCAAGTCACCCAGCCAGCTCACACTCAGCAGCTGGGGAAACAGACTTGTCTCTTGATGGAAAGAACCACAAAGAATTTGTGCCCATTTTTAATCTATCCTTCCTCTAACTCTGAATTTTCTTATGAACTCAACGTCTAGTCTATTGAATAAGTTGGTCCTGATTTCTTACTAGTTTCTCAAAATCAAAAATACCCCAAACCCAAAGAATTAACCTCTTTGACCTATCCTTCATTCCTTGTCAACTCAGCTAGAAAATTTATTTATTTACTTATTTATTTTATTTTTATGCTTTTTAGGGCCACACCTATGGCATATGGAAGTTCCCAGGCTAAGGGTGGAATTGGAGCTGCAGCTACCAGCCTAAGCCATAGCCACAGAAATGCTGTGGGATCTGAGCCACATTTGTGACCTACACCACAGCTCACAGCAACGTTGGATCCTTAACCCACTGAACAAGGCCAGGGATTGAACCTAGGTCCTCATGGATACTAGTTGGGTTCCTAACTGCTGAGTCATGACGGGAACTCCTCAGCTAGAAAATTTTAGGTTAGTTTGATGCTTCTTTATTCCTCACTCTCAGTCACTGAGCTCTTATTTATTTATTTATTTATTTTTGTTTATTTTTTGTCTTTTTGCCTTTTCTAGGGCTGCTCCTGCAGCATATGGAGGTTCCCAGGCTAGGGGTCTAATTGGAGCTGTAGCCATCGGCCTACGCCAGAGCCACAGCAATACAGGATCTGAGCCGCATCTGTGACCGAGACCACAGCTCAGGCAACAGCAACGCCAGATCCTTAACCCACTGAGCAAGGGCAGGGATCGAACCCGCAGGTTCCTAGTAGGATTCATTAACCACTGCGCCACCACGGGAACTCCAGGGCTCTTATTTATTTATTTTAAAGCTCCTTTTAGAAATTTATTTCTTATATTCCTATGTTATCTGTTCTAGTAGTGCATAGCCACTGGCCTATGCCACAGCCACAGCATAGGCCACATCTGTGACCTATACCACAGCTCATGGCAACGCCGGATCCTCAATCCACTGAGTGAGGCCAAGAAGCGAACCCAAGTCCTCGTGGATACTAGTGGGGTTTGTTAACCACTGAGCCACGATGGGAACTCCCTGTGGTTATTCTTTGATTCTGCTGCTCATGTTCTTAAAAATCTTCAAAGACACAACATTGCTTGTAGAATATAATTACACTCCCCAGCATAAAACAGTCTGGCCCATATGCTTTACTGCATCGTCTTTTATGCGTTTTCCAGCCTCTGTCTCTCTGGTCCCTCTCATAGTTTAAGTGTTTTCTTTATCTGCTATTCTCTAAATGTGCTGTTCAATTTTAAACCTGCTTTGTTCCAGAGTTGTCTTTGGTTAGCATAAATTCTCTCTTCTCTTACATCTGGTCACCAAATTCATTCTCATCCTTTCAGGCTGAGCACTAAAGTCACTTTCTGTAAAAAATTGTTCTAACTCCTTCAGGCAGAGTTATGTTTCCATCTTCCACTCTGATCATACTTTGACTTACCGCTAATAAATAACACATATTGAAATCATTTCCATCTCTGTAGCCCTTTTAGGGTGTGAGCTTTTTGAAGGTAGAGAAATTTATTTATTTCTCTGTTCCCAGTGTTTATGGGAGAATATGAGAGATAAATTAAGAATGTTCAGTAAATGGAAATTACATCGAAAGAAAAGTGAGGATTCTGGGCTAAAGAGGATGATGTAAGGTAGTCGTGTTTTTCACACTTTTTTGAGCATAAGCCACAGTAAGACATATCTTTAACTTTACGACCTGGTAGACACACACACACACACACACACACACACACACACGTGCACCTGTACATATACCGAAATGTATGTAAATGGTACTCACCCTCACTATGTGCAATAAACACTAATATTTCCTATTATTTTTCCTGTATTCTATTTTATCTTTTGAAATACAAATGCCAATTCATTAAGTCAAATAATTAATTTAGTGATTAATTAGGATGCCCACACACATCTCTGAATGTTTGAAAACTACTAGTGTAGGTCACCAAAAACATACTTGACTGATGTCAGGATTTTGCCCAAGACTGGTCCTGCTATTCTCTTAATTCATGCCATAATAGCTAATATATTCAGAAGTTTCCTTATTGAAATTCCCTGGATGATGGAGATTACATTTCAAAATTGTGGCTCAAAGTTGCTAAAGGTTTTATGAACTAACAGACTGTATAAAAGAGAAGCATTAACTTACCAGGCATATTATTGAAAATGGAGTTGTATCTTCACTCATTCATAAGAGCTTGTCACATTAGAAAAAATTTGGTGATGAACACAACAGGATAAAGTTTAGATTTGACTTAAGTATGGAACATATATTGCCCTTAAGTTGTAGATAATTCAAACAAGCCATATTTAAGTTACTATCCTCTTTCTCATTTTTCATCTGTTAGCATCTTTTGAAGAACTGTTGTTTTCAAATCTCATATTGGGTTTTGAAAACAAAGCTTTCTTTCCTATGTAAGGGCACAAAATACGCCTTTAGAAAAATATGCACTTTTTTTTTTTTTTTTTTTTTTTTTTTTTGCTTTTTTAGGGCTGCACCCATGGCATATGGAAATTCCCAGGCTAGGGGTCCAATTGGAGCTACAGCTGCTGGCCTACACCACAGCCACAGCAACGTGGGATCAGAGCCATGTCTGCAACCTACACCACAGCTCACGGCAACACCGGATCCCTGTCCACTGAGCAAGGCCCGGGATTAAACCCCCATCTTTCTGGATACTAATCAGATTCATTTCAGCTGTGCCACAATGGGAACGCTGCACCTTTTTGTTATTTAATTTCATATCGATTGAATTTATATTATTATTAATGATAACAAAGATTGTTGAGCACTTAACACTAATTAACTCATTCAACATAGAATATTTCAATATTTCAATAAAATTTCAATAAAGTTAATTAGTATTGATGTACACTTTTAAGTATAACTATTTTATCCTCAGTTTTTCATGGATATTGCATTTTACATGGTCAACTTCTTTTCAAATGCAAATTATAAATAAAACAGACTGCCCTATTTAACCTGTAAGTACATTTCCGTACACCCAAGCTTCTTTCGAAAATCCATTTATTGACATTTGGAAGAAGATGCATATGTTGACCTTATTACCACCCAAATCCCTTTACAGTGTGTGACAATCCCATATTCTTAAATTTAGCCTATATTGATATAGCCTTAGTTTCCTCATATGAGTCATTAAAATAATTGGCATAAACCTAATTTAGGAAGAGTGCTATGCTTTCCGGAAGAATAATCAATAATGCATCATTCATATAATGAGTATCTAGCTTGCAGTAGCAGTTACAATTTTGTGATGTTTGGTTATATGTAATTTCAGAAATTTAGATGAACATGTATTGCTAAAAGTGATTTTATATGGGCTGTACATCTTTTTTTTCTTTCATTTGTAAGGCAGATGGACAGCCCAGAACTACAGCCAGTTCTGGGGAATGACCCTAGAGGAGGGTTTCAAATATCGCCTTGGTACCTTGCCACCTAGCCCCCTGCTTCTGAGTATGAATGAAGTGACAGTAAGTATCCCTGCTGTTTAACTCACGTACGTGTGGGTTTGTATAAGTGTGTTTGTAGGGTGTTTAAAGCAATTTTAAAAAACCCAATGAGTGAGCTTTGAGCTTTCAGAGTTATATAATTTTGTCATACAAATTAAAAAAAGAAAAGCTTTTTCCAAATGGTTGTTACATCCCCCCAAAATTTCATAGAAACTTTGAAAGTTCACTAATGTCAATTATAGATTCTTCTCTTTCAGACTGATTGTTTATCATTTACTGTGCTAGTCATTTAACAGAAATGCGTGTGTTTCTGATTATTGGCTGTTCCCTGACCCAATGCTTTAAGCAAGTCATTTGTTGTCCTTCTTTTTCTTTTTCTTTTTTGGCTGCCCTGTGGCATATAGACTTCTTGGGCCCGGGATCAGATCCGAGCTGCAGCTGTGGCGACGCCAGATCTCTTAACCCACTGTGTGGGGCCAGGGATTTGAACCTGTGCTCTGGCACCCCCGAGACACTACCGATCCTGTTGCACCACAGCAGGATCTCTTTATTTCTCTTCTGTCAAGTAAACTGAGTTATTTTGTGAATTCATCCAGAATTTTGATGGCTCTTGGACTGTCCATTCTGAAATGAAGATAAAATAAATGCCAGTAACTGCAGACATGTATGCTATGAGGATCAGGAAAGGTTTATCCACAAAAATGCTCACATCTTCCATTTAAAGAATACCTTCAGATGGGACCTGTTGACCCCTCAAACTCCTTTGTGAAATTTCCACATTTCCTCATACTGTCATGCTTTGTACTATTGTACTGGTTCTCCCTTTCCTTTCGAAGAGGTGTTATCCTCTCATAATTTGTATTTTGCATAAAAAGCCTTCTCCTGGTCTAGTTATCACAGACTTCTAAGCAGAGTTGCAGTTTTACCACCCATGTGTGG
The DNA here is from genome assembly GCF_054392235.1 of Sus scrofa. Classification (NCBI taxonomy): domain Eukaryota; kingdom Metazoa; phylum Chordata; class Mammalia; order Artiodactyla; family Suidae; genus Sus; species Sus scrofa. The sequence goes on along the minus strand of NC_139389.1, from coordinate 35,062,631 downwards.
TATCTCTTAGTTAAGCTGTTGACTGTATTCAAGACCTGCTGCAAATGCTCAGGGCAGAGCGGGGCTCCCAGGCTGCTGGAGAGCTGTCTCTTCACTGCAATGAAGATGTCAGGTCCTGACTGCCCGGAAGCCCTCCGTGTCTCAGAGCAAGCAGGGCTTTTGTTTGCTGTTGGATGAGTCGTAAATCCACAGGTTTCTCATTAAATGCTTAACGTGCTTTGCTTTAGAAAGATGTAATCCCCTGAGTTATTATTCCAATTTCAAGTCCGGTGGCAGGGCCCCGCTCAACTATAACGAGTGTCAGAAAAGATAGTAATAGCTCCCATGTAATGAGTAGTGGTGGGCCAAGCTCTCTTATCAGGACTTTCTTATATTATCTCATCAAATTCTCAGAGCAGCTTGACGTAGTGGGCACTGTAATTATCCACCTTTTAAAGATAAGAACAGAAGCCAAGTCATGTTGAGATGGAGGGGAGTGAAAAGGCACCACAGGATTACTTAGATGACAGAGCCGGGACTGTAAAAGATCTGCCCCCCTAAATGGTCCCTACATTTCCAGTAGACTCAGTTAGCTTTGGCCAAGTCAGGTGGAAAATAGCAAAAGCCTTTTCATTTTGGAACTAGAGCTAACTTTCTGAAATGATCGGCTTAGATATATTTTTGGGATCTTTCCTACAATCAGTAAGATGAAGCAGCTTTAGGGGTATGGCTCAGATTCATAGCTTTTAGTGACTTAATTCTATGATCAATTGGAAAAGAGTTATTTTTTTATGGCTAAATTCTTTCATCTTTTTATCCTTACCTGGAAAAAAAAAAAAGAGGCAGAATTGTTTAAGAATATAATAAATTCACCCATTTATAAGGATTGCTCTTTCCTTTGCTTTTACTGAGGGCTCCAGTTGTCCAAATACTCATTTGGATGTCAATATACATTTTCTCTGGATTCTTTCTAAGATTTCCTTGTGAAATGTTGTTGTTGTTTTGGTTTGTTTTTTTTTTTGTTGTTGTTGTTGTTTGTTTTTGTTTTGTGGTTTTTGTTTGTTTGTTTGTTTTGCAATTTAGAGTATTTTATATTCTGGGGAAAATGAGGTACATTTCTTTCCCAGGTTGCCATTCACCACAGCCTAGAAAAAGGAAATCTAATTCTAAATCACGTATTGGCTCCTGGGGATTGGTTTGCAGAAAAGTCACTCCATGACATTTAACTTAAAAAAATCTTAATAACTTGTACTTTGGGGGGGATTTAAATTACCCAGGGATATGAATTAATGTAATAAAATTGCCAAGTAATTCCTGTAAAGCAACAAGGAAAATTTGGCTCATATGTAAGCATTCTATTACCCACTTATGATAGAATGCAAGGAAAGAGCTTCCCATTTCTAGGGCACAGTAGCTTGAGAGCGAGGGCCTTTTAAAAAGTTTCTGAGTGTTGGAGTTGTCCTAATATCTGGTCAGATATCAGAAAATCAGAATGATAACATTGACTTCAATGAAGAACATAGGGTCAATATGAACTGAGTTCACTCGGTCGCTGTAGGAAGAGCTTAAAAAAACAGGTTCGTTCTTAGCCTGGTGACTGCATTAAAAATCCTTTAATACATCATATTGCCTCTGAGTACAGTGAAAACGAATTATTTTGTGGGGGTATGCTTCTGGATAACTTTCCCCCCACTTTCCCCCAGTTTTTTACAATGCCATTTTCAACATAGGATGGTGTGTGTCTACAGTTAGGACAGAGCATTGCCATCGGTGGGAATGATTTTTCTGAGAAACTTCACTGCAGCCCCAGCCCCAAGACAGTTCCTCTTCCTTGACCACATTTCCTGGATAAAAACCAAGATTCTTCGAGTTCTTTCTCTTGAGTGGGAGAGATGAGCCCTGTGTCATCCCTGGCTCCTGGGAGAGCTGTTCCCGGGCTGGTTTCCTGGCCTCATTGCTTGGCTTAAGTCACTGGTTCTCATGATGTGTCTACTGAGCGTGAGTTAGAGCAATATCAACAGGTATTGTACAAAGAATTGCATGAGCATATAAATGTGAAAAGTCTGTTGACGCCACATGAATTGGTTCAATTCAGACGAATTTTTGTAGAGTGTGACTCATAACAGAGGGGAATAGAAAAATATTGGTAGGGAGAAAAATATTGGTTGTGGCTCAGTGGGTTAAGGACCCACCGTCGTCTCTGGGAGGATGTGGGTTTTTTTCCCCTGGCCTCGCTCAGTGGGTTGAGGATCCAGTGTTGCTGTGGCTGTGGTGTAGGCCTCAGCTGCAGCTCTGATTGAACCCCTGGCCTGGGAATTTCCATACACAGCAGGTGTGGCCTTAAAAAAAAAGCACTGATAGTGGAAGATTAGAGAACACTAATTTAAGGATTTGGGGGTCCTTCTTGAATGGCAGTCCTATGTGGGGCAGACAAAAAGAAATGCAAACTTACTATTTTCTCTGAGCACAAGCAGACTGGATGAGAGGAAGTGAAAAAACAGAAAGAAAGAAGGCTGAGAGGGTCCTGCCTGGACCAGGAAGCAACTTGTTTTGTATGAAAACTCATTTTACCCACTTTGGAATTATGTCTAGTGTCAGGTCAGAACATAACAGCTAATCAATGTTTGCCTAACTTTTTCCTGGAGATTGTTCAAAGCAATTTTTTTCGTTTTCTTTTTTTTTTTTTTTTGTCTGTTGTCTTTTTAGGGCTGCACCAGCGGCACATGGAGGTTCCTAGGCTAGGGGTCCAATCGGAGCCATAGCTGCCGGCTTACACCACAGCCACAGCAATATGAGATCTGAGCTGCATCTGTGACCTACACCACAGCTCACAGCAATGATGGATCTTTAATCCATTGAGTGAGGCCAGGGATCTAACCCACATCCTCATGGATACTAGTGGGGTTTGTTAACCACTGAGCCACAACCAGAACTCCCACAGTAATGTCTTGAGTGAACAGCACTGTTCCAAATTGTTCTACACTAAAAAGGCATTACACAATTAGATGAACCAGCTATTTTCTGTCAGTCCCTTGGAATCCTGTGTGTTGTCACAATGGGAGCTGGCCTTTGCAAGACCATAGCTCCCCACAGCAACTTTATCTTTTTTTAATAAAAAAAAAATTTTTTTGGCCAAGCCTGGTCTAGGGATCAACCTGCTCCATAGCAGTGATCCAAACCATAGCAGTGACAACACTGGATCCTTGAGTCACTGAACCACCAGGGAACTTTCCCACAGGAATTTTACATCCTGCCAGTTGATCTTTTTTGTCTCTTTGTTGTACAAAACAGGTTATGTTATTCTTAAGACCTTATTTCTCTATTTCTCAACATTTGCTCCATGGGCCGCCAATCCTGCAAGATTTGGAATTAAGGTGTCCCATCTATGGTCAAATATGTTTGTGAAATGGTGTATTGTATCTTTCTTCCAAAGAGTCACTATTCCTCAGTATACTGAAGACCCCAAGAAGAGGGCCCCCTTTACCTTTTTTTCACCCATTGTTTCTTAAATTCATAACATGAGAGAGTCTTTGTTTATAATGATTCGCAATATTCCCCAGGGTTTAGATTGCACAGAGCATAGGTTAGGAAATGCTAACCTAAGCTAACGTATTGAAGTAGAAGTCCTGGAGAGAGCAGGGGTATATTCAGGGATAAAATAGAACTTTCTCAGTGTTTCAGAAAGAAAACAATGATTATGGCTGTCTGTAAAACTGTCATGGGCTGAGGGCTTTCGGAGCCAGCAGAAACATCGCAGTTGAGGTCTGTCAACAGGCTCAGGCGGGCAGTGAATTTGGTCACATGGCCAAATTCCACATACCCTGTGAACTCTGTAGCCAGTGTGTGTAGGTCTCAGTCTGGCTGAAATGATAGCGGTGGTATCCAGCTCCCAAGGCGGTAAGAAGTCCATGAAATGATGAGTAAGAAGTGCTCAGCACTCAGGCTGTAGTAACGCATTAAAGAAACATTATTGTATAACATATAAAGTTGTTCTTTCTCCCGTGGATTAACCTTGGGAGAATAGCAGTTTTCTGAAACAGGTCAATTCTGTAAGAACAAAATCACTCAAGGATTCATCATCTGAAACCTTTTATTTCAGAAAGAAAGGTGTAGCTCTGGATTTATTGGCCCTGACAGAGTTGATGCATTTCTGGTGAACCTGAAAGTTCTTCTACTGTGCCCCTAAATCAAATCAAATCAAATCAAATCAAATCACATCAAATCAAATCTAACCAAATCAACAACTCTGCACCTGATTGTTTGTCCAGGCTTCATGTTCAAGTGCTTTTGAATTTGGGAGATAACTTCAAGAGGCTTCCCTATGTTGTAGCCAATCCTAAATAGGGCAAATATTTTAGGTAAAACATACTATTTTTCAAAAGAAATTGGGAAATGAAGAGGCCATTTCTCTATGTAGCTTAGTTAAAAAAAAATGTTTTTAATAGTTCCGTGGTTCATTCCCCTGGGAGAACAATAAAGTTAACAAAGCTATTACAGATAAATATTGCACTTTAGACAGAGCTATTTGGAAAATATTAAAACATTAAGAAGGCTAGTATAACATTTAAAGTTTGTAGATTTGCTATAGCATATGGTGTCAGATTGACATAGGTAAAAATGTTCTACTAATTTTTTTTGGTCAACCTCATAGTTTACTAGTACATCTTTTCTCAGTCACCCAATGCAGATGATTTTAGTGTTCAAGTTGGCATTACCAACAATGACAACAAAAAAATGTTTTTTCCACTGCTTGTTAGGAGTTAAAATAAAGTAGTATTTAGTGTATTATATAATAACTTTTAAAGCCACCGCTCATTGAGGTGAGAAAGGAAAATTGATTTCATCATTTGGATACTTTGTCATTACCTAGATGAGACGTGGTCTTTGGTTGACTGGATCTCTTTCTCCTAGACATTAGTTATAACAGGGGGAATTTGTTTTTTCCTTTCTTTTCTTTTATTTATTTATTTTTTTTCCTGTCTTTTTTGTGATTTCTTGGGCCGCTCCCATGGCATATGGAGGTTCCCAGGCTAGGAGTGTAATCGGAGCTGTAGCCACCGGCCTCCACCAGAACCACAGCAACGTGGGATCTGAGCCGTGTCTGTGACCTACACCACAGCTCACGGCAATGCCAGATCCTTAACCCACTGAGCAAGGCCAGGGATCGAACCCCGCAACCTCATGGTTCCTAGTCAGATTCGCTAACCACTGAGTCACGACGGGAACTCCTGTTTTTTCCTTTCTGAAATATATTTTAGTGATAGCAAGTACTGAGGGATGAGAGGTACCTGTGGGAAAAATCAGAGTGGCAATTACTAAGTTTAGTTTTTACTAGGTTCATGGGTTATTGAATATTTTAATTTAATTAGTAATAACCCTGCCTGAGCAAGTATCCACTTAATATCAGTAATGTTTGTCCCCTGTGTAAAGCATCTTGAAAACCAAACCATTGATCAGAAAAGTGAAAAAATAGTTCTATAGTTATATATGTTCTTTGTATAATATTGAGGAATATGACGACTCTTTCCCAAAAAACTGATGTTTAGCTCCACACGAAGTTTGGAGGCAAATAGCATCTGGCTTGCATAATAATTGTATAGTGTATAGTAGGTGCCAGTGATGCTGCAGAAAATTTCACAGCCAGATGTTGTGGTGGATTCTGTTTAAGCTGTTGAGGCATCTCGAAATCGCCCCAGCTCTGCGGGTCAAGAGCCAGCGACAGAATCAGATGTCGCTGAATGAAGTTTTTAATTTCGAAGAGCATCAAAGCCTTTCCTTATGTCTCCTCCAGGCTTTCTCTCCTCAGAATGGAACCCCAAACTTTAGAAAATATACACTGGCCCCACTCCTTATTTAGTGGAACCTGTAGCAGAATGAATGTCTTATCCTTGAAATCAGTTTAGGAGTTTTCGGCTTTCAATTTATCTTTCGATGCTAGTTGGAGTCTGATGTATAACACTGACGTCATTGAACATGACACGAACGTCACGAATATCACCGTGGGGCTGAGTTTGATCACCACAGGGCAAATCTTTGAAATGAAATGTTGAAATTCATTTCTTCTCTTCTCTGTGAACACTTGTTTGGGGCCGTTAAAAAGGAAATTCCTGGGGTCATTTGTTGTGTTGATATCATGGGCACCTGCTCTCTGGCCTCCCCAAATTTGGGTCTATCTCATTTATGCTGTGGTTCTTCCCAAAATGTGTTCCCTGAAACACTAGTCCTCTGATCTGCTGGATGATAAAAATGATATGAAATAAAAGGGAAGAAAATAAAATGTTTTGCTTTGGGTCCTGCATATATTTTTTTTTACAATGTAAATAATTAAAAATGCCCATAAAAATAGTATAAATCTTTTAAAAATTAAATTTCTATCTTATTTAAGTCACTGTCATTTTGGAATTTTGGTCTCAGATGATCCTCTTGACTTTTTTGCTTTATTAAGCTATCTTTTGGCTAAAAAAATAATCATTTATTGAAGCCAAATTTCTACCACCAATTCCCAATTCCTAAAAGCTATTATTCTGTGGGGATTACTTTTATTTATAAGCTCCTAAAAACACTCTAACTTTATAGGGGAATGCAATAATTATGGAGTAATGAGATGTCAAATTTGTTCTGTTTATTTTATCAAATCATCTGATATCCTAAATTAAATAAGATTTCAAGGTAATATGTGCTTGTTGGACTTCAAATCCCATGGACTTCTTTTTAGGAAAAGCAATAATAATTGTTAAGTTTTGAAAGAGCTGAGAGATGAACCTCATGAATTGATCTGGCTTAGTGGATTGGTAAACATGCTTGTTTTTTCTCTATTGCCTTGTCTTACTGAGAAGGATTACCCATTCGTATATTTTTATCTTTAAACAATAAATCATTAGTAATGCATACTGTTATTATATTTTAATTTAATGTGCCTTGGGAGAATGATTTTTAAAGTGAAGAAATCTATCAGAGAGCTATGTCTTTCCTCATTATTGTCAAATATTTACTGAATACATCCCATGTGCAAAGTTCTCTGGTAGGTTTTGGAATGCAGAAGTCAAATTCTGAATAGCTCAACCCTGCTAAATATGTGTTTGAAGTCATAGTTATGTTTTTATTGCTTCCACGGAGCAAAAGGGAAATAGCTTAGCTCTGCTATTAAATTGGAATTATAAAATTGCAAATTGAAATAACAGCGGATATTCCACCTATTTTTCTGGAACATGAGGTGATATAATATTATAAATTCCTAAAAGCATCCTGATAGGTCAATAACAATACAGTTGGAAGGTATGAGTAATGCATGACATGCGTGTATTTCTGTCCCAGTTAGAAAGACTCCATTGGAGAGTGAGTCTGTGTCTTTGAAACTATTACTCAGGGCAATACATTTATTCTTTGGCAGCTCTAAGGTTCAGCAGAGTGACCAGTCAGTTGGCACAGGAATCTAAAATCCTCCATATCTCGATGATCCTGCTCTTCAAGTTATCGTGCAGTCACTCCACAGTGATCTGCTTCAGAACTTGACACTTTTCTTCTATTATCTAAACAGCAGTGTTTTTAGTAATGAAACTCAAGATTTCATTGAGTTTTATTACTAAATGAAAAAAAACTTATTTTATTCCATTTTTTAAAGTTTTATTTATTTTTTAATTTTTTAAATTTTCTTTGTCTTTTTTGCCTTTTCTAGGACCGCTCCTGTGGCATATGGAAGTCCCCAGGCTAGGGGTCTAATCGGAGCTGTAGCCACCGGCCTGCGCCAGAGCCACAGCAACGTGGGATCCGAGCCAACCACGTCTGTGACCTACACCACAGTTCAAGGCAATGCCGGATCCTCAACCCAGTGAGCAAGGCCAGGGATCGAACCCTCAACCTCATGGTTCTGAGTTGGATTCGTTAACCACTGTGCCACGACGATAACTCCTAAAGTTTTATTGAAGTATAGTTGATTTACAATGTTGTAATAATTTCTGCTGTATAGCAAAGTAATTCAGTAATACATGTGCACAATCCATTCTCTTTCAGATTCTTTTCCCACATAGATTTTCACAGAATTATCATAGAGTTGTCCCAACAGGAGATAGGAGTTCTTTAAATGGTAACTGAACTCCCCAATTAAAATTCAAATTTATAAATATTTTAGATGGATATCTTTCAAACTGACATGTAAATTCTAAATTTTCCTTTAGTCTCTGAAGCTATTTTATACTTGCCAAAAGTAAATTTTGGGGGCAAGGTATTGGATCGGTAGCCTGGCTTGTTCAATGAACAATCATAAAACTTTTAATTAGTAAAATTTTAGCTTGTGTAGACACTTTACTTCTGTTGCAAAGTATCCATTTATTTCTGATAAAGTAGTAAAATGATAAGTGGAATATAGTGTTAAGAAATCTAAAACCTGGCTCTGGTCTCAGCGATGTTTCTTATTTAACTGAGAGGCTTTAGTATATAAGTTAACTTTTAGAGGTTTGTTTCCTCATTCATAAAATAAAGTGGATAATTTTTGCCCCAATTATATCACATAGAACTATTAAGAAGATAAAATAAGATGCTGAGTATTAAGACACTTGGAAAACTTTAAAGCACTCTCAAAAATGATGTGTGTGTGAATATGTGTATGTACATATGAGAAAAAATGAATGAACAAGTCCTTATTTGGTTAGGGTCCTGATTGTTCATGGAAGCGAAATGTCACTCTTTAGGGGTTTGAAAAAAAAAAAAACAACCCAGCAACAACAGAGTATATGTTTTAGATTTTCTTTGAGTGACATGAACAGAGCAAGGTCCATAACATTTAATTTTCCTTCTTGGAAAAAGAGCAGTTGAAGTTGACTCTGTCAGGACCTTAACATAGACTCTGAAGACATCATGGCCTGTACATTTGGCATTACACAGTTTCTGAAGGTCTGTTTTTCCTTCAAGGATTTTACAGATATCCATCAATTCATCCCAGTCTTGTTTCCCAATGGCTGGTATTTCTTGGGACTCCACGCATATTCATGCATAGTTGCCCCAAATGCATTGTTTCAAAATTAATTTCACATCAGAAGCACTCCAACATAGAAGGGACATAAAAGTAAGCATTGTTTATGAGGCCAGATTTAAATACCATCATATGGTCTTCCATATGGATGAACCAAAACTCTGATTCGAGATAAAAACATTGGCTGAAATTATTGCCCTGCATGGTAACCCAGAAAAGACATTCTATGTATTACTCTTACGATTTAGTACTATATTATTATTCCCACATTGAACTTTCATTTTTGAAACATGTAGTAAAATAGATATCTTGCGTAAATAAATACTCTTCTAGAATTCCATTCAGAAAACTTGAATTTTTTTTTTTTTTGTCTTTTTAGGGCTGCATCCGTGGCATATGGAAGTTCCTAGGCTAGGAACTTGAAAGCAGAAAATAAAAAACGGTGGCAAACATTATAAAAGGGCATGATGTTTCCTTATGGGTGTTACTGGGATACATTGGGAAAACTGACACATCTCCTTCTTTTTCTTCTTTAGGCTTCTTTACCTGAAACAACTGATCTTCCAGAGTTCTTTGTAGCTTCTTATAAGTGGCCTGGATGGACCCATGGCCCACTGGATCAAAAAAATTGTGCTGCATCCTGGGCTTTTTCCACTGCAAGTAATAAAGTCATTTAAATTACTTCCTTATACATTTTCACTTTGACTCTAAATCCTGGGACAGTAATTAGAAGGTTTTTAAAATTTAAAATAAACTCTTACTCTGGCCAGAGAAGGCAACCTGATGATTACATAAGAATTCATTTTTACTCTGAAACTTCACGTTTACAGTCCACTTTTAAACAGAGTAAATCAAAAGAGCAACAAAGAAAGGGATCCAAAATTTATTTGTTTTTTTTGAGAGTTAAGGCTACATAACAAGAGTATTATATTCTACCCACAGTACTGTCTTTAATCCTAATATGCACACACACACAAACATATAACTCTTAGTTTCTTTCCTCTTGGTAAGAGCTGAAAGAACATATTTAATTATTCAACTAGTATATTTGATGTAAAGTAAGACCTCACACCTAAATAATTATGGATTAAGTGGATTTTATCTCAGTTTAGATAAAATCAAATATGTAGATTCTGACTCTAAAATGATGTAACAATCTTCTAGTTGAGAGTAGCTTCCAAATTCCAGTGGTCCTATTCCTTCGCAATGTAAAGAATACTTACTCCTACTACAGCAAATTTCATATATTTTCACAAGTCCCATAAATCAATATCCAGGTTAATCCCAAGATTTGATGTCTAAATTGTCCTCAAAAGAATGTTGGTTGTATTACGGCAATTAAACCTCACATGGCATTGATTATCTGCTATTAAAAATCAGTTTCATAAAACCACTCTAGGCTTAAAAGTAATTCTAGAAGTGTGCTCGAAACCAGGCTAAGTACTGAAAGCATCGTGAAAGAAATTCATAGACTCTTAGAGAAGCCAGCTCTCAAAGACGTCACTCTTTGGGACAGAGGAGGGCTGAGACTTTGTCCAAATCTCATCCTCTCATAGATTCAGCTAGTTTGTTCTAGAAAGGATGCATTTGGCTGAGCTCACCTCTGGAGCGTCTCTATCTGTTAACTCTATGCTAACTCTGCTCCCCAAATGTAAATGTTCTCTGGCAGGGGGACCTCTTTGAGCTCTGTTTCAGCTGGGTTGGGAGAGAGTTAATCAAATTGTCATTTTATGTTCATGGGATTTTAGGTTCATGTATTACACTTTCTAGGGGATATGTAAGAATTTTACTTTTTTTTTTTGCTTTTTAGGGCCACATCCACAGCACATGTAGGTTCCCAGGCTAGGGATTGAATCGAATCTGCAGCTCCAGGCCTATGCCACAGCCACAGCAACATGGGTTGCAAGATGCATCTGCCACCTACACCACAGCTCATGGCAATGCCAGATCCTTAACCCACTGAGCGAGGCCAGGGATTGGACCTGCATCCTCGTGGATACTAATCATATTTGATTCCACTGAGCCACGACAGGAACTCCAGAATTTTACTTTACATCTAAATTAGACCAACATTTATGAAGATGTCTTAGGAAAGACATTAGTGGTGAAATAGAGAGTAACTTGCTAGGCTGATTTGGACTACGTATTTTGGTGTCCCCAGGCCATAGCCCCCCATACGTGGCCTCAACGCAGGCCTAGGTCTGGCTTTGCCCCACTACCTATCAAAGGACATAGTTTTATATCCTGTGTATTTAGTATGGCAAGTCAGGCTGATGTTATTTTCTTGCATGTGTTAAGAAAATAATAATCTAGGTTCTCTTAAAGATCTAGAAAATAATGTCAGGAAGTGTTCATTAAAATGAGAAAAAGTATCTTTCAAAGAAGCTAAAACCTATAAAATGAAATAAGTTAAGACATTTAAAAAATATACACATTTAGGAGTTCCCATCATGGTGCAGTAGTTAACCATTCTGACTTAGGAACCATGAGGTTGAGGATTTGATCCCTGGCGTTGCTCAGTGGGTTAAGGATCTGGTGTTGCTGTGAGCTGTGGTATAGGTTGCAGACTCGGCTCAGATCTAGCATTGCTATGGCTGTGGTGTAGGCCGGCAACTTTAGCTCCAATTAGACCCCTAGCCTGGGAACCTCCACATGCCATGAGTGTGGCCCTAGAAAAGACAGAAAGACCAAAAAAAAAAAAAAGAAAAAGAAAAAGAAAAAAATATATGCATATAGAAACAATTATGCAGACAAATAAAATTCAAGCAATTCAGAAGCTAAGAAATAAAAGAATTTGAAGTGGTGGGAGTGATGCATGCTTCAGAGCAAACTTGGAGACAGAATAAAATAAGCAGAGAAAATAATAGCATGTGTCTCAGAGGTAAAGCCCAATGAAAGTTTTCAGAAAGAGCATGGAAAGCAATTTGCTGAACTGAGTCACTCTTAAATCTTCTGACCTTTTCTAAGTATTTCAAGTGAATTTGGATTAAACCTTCAGTGAGATTCAGAAATGTCTGTGTGAGAACAACATATTGCATATCATTAGAATTTAAAGCAGCCTTTAGTTGAAATTCACAGAAATTCATGGGGCTGGAAGGGATGTTAGAGGTCACTTTTTTCAAGCCTTTGATTTTATAAAAGAGGAACAAATAGGGGAAGTGACCTGTGCAAAGCGAAAGGAGGGAAGTCTCACCAGCGACTCTGGAAGCCACGCTTCAGTACTGTTTTCTTTCCATTGTAAAAGTCTTTTCTGAACCAAAGAGTGGTTACACGAACACTTAAAAAAAAAGATTCTTGATTCTGAGCACTTGTGCTGAAAATCAAAGCATCAGAGAATTTCTATTTTCTTTTATGAAATAGGGAATTATTTTCTTGAGAATAGGCGAGGGGTTGATATAATGGCATTTGGTCCTGTGACATATATCCTAGCACAGAAATAGATGGGAATTGAGAAGGAGGTAGGAGCTTATAGATTCAATACACATTGAACATCTAAAATGTGCCAGAAATAATAGTACATAATTATACAAGTGCTATAGTTCCATAAAAACCACATACATGCAGAAATGCATATGTAAATGAATTATTTGAAACTGAATTATTTTAGAATAAATCTAAACTAGTACCTTGAGGGGTTTCAGTCCACAGCTAATCTTGATGAGCAAAAACTATAACTTCTGAGAAAATTGGATAGACAGAAGAAAGGTTATGACTTTGTTGCCTTTAATCAAAAGTGAGAGATTAAACAAGAAGACTATACCAGGTATCCAACAACAAGAACAAAATAGCTGTATCAAAATGTCACCCACCCCACTTTTCTCTTGATCTCAGTATACATATCAGTTTATCATGGTAGCTGGATCAAATTGCTGACATGTATAATTTGTTGCTACTGGTGGATTAGTTTCCCCCATCTAGTATTCTATGAGGTCTGGATTATGACTCTTGGATTTTGTTCATTGTTGCAATTTCTAGTGCCTCGTACAGTGCCTGTCACCTAAAAAAGGGTCCACAAATACGTGTTGGGGAAAGGAATAACTGGTTAACAACCACCATGCGTGTACATATAACGAGGTGAATTCCACACCTGCTCAGATAAAATTTGGATCACGATGTTCAAGAGAATTTTAAGTGTAAAAGTATGCTATGTAGCTTTTTGATAGTTTATAATGTAGATTCATATCAGTCTCAATTAGTTTATAAACCAAAGATTCAATTTATTCCAATATATCAGATTCATATGGGTGCATTTCCAGTTCATATTTCTGTGATCAATTTTTTCCTGATTACCTCAGTTTAGTTATATTCAATTCAAAAACATGTGTTCTAAGCCATGACTGTATGTAAGACATTGTTCTAGCTGCAGGAGACATAAATGATAGTGAGACATGGCTCTTGCCCTCAAGGAGTTTCACTTGCCAGATCTTTTTAGTGGAGAATTCAGAAGTACAAAGAACGCGAAGGAACTAAGGAACTAGAAGAATCTTTGAAGGTGGTAAGATAGTAAAGCAATGCCAAAACTGGGCTAACATTACGACTGAATGATGGCATGGTTGAACTTGTTGGAATACATGGATACAGTCATGACCTTTGGCTTTAATTTTAAATTATGTAAAGGTTTGAAGACTAGTTTAGTATTCAAACAGGAAGGACTGTGTAAATGGTTGGCAAGACCACGTGTCATTTGAACATTAATCAATGTTCTCTTTGAAACAGGTGTGGCGGCTGATCGCATAGCAATTCAGTCCGAAGGTCGATACACAGCCAACCTATCCCCTCAGAATTTGATCTCCTGCTGTGCCAAGAACCGTCATGGATGCAACAGTGGAAGCATTGATAGGGCTTGGTGGTACCTGAGAAAACGTGGGTAAATAGCTGCCCAACATGCATCTCTAGGATTCTTAAGAGTGCTGCTTAGGATTACAATAAGGAAAAAAGATATATTGAGAGATTGAGAGTTTTCAAAAAAAACCCCTACAGATATATATGCCACATCTGTATAAATACACGTATTATATGTATTTAGTTAGTTGCACCTGAGGCATGCAATAGTTCCCAGGTCAGTGATTGAACTTGTACCACGGCAGTGACAAAGCCAGAGCCTTAACCCATTGAGCCACCAGAGAACTCCAACACACATATTTATTTCAATACATACTACATTTGGTATCTACTGAGATTATAAGCTATTGGAAATGATCATTTGAAGAATGTACACATTTTTAGCTAAACTAATAGGAAGAGTCAAAAAAGCATTGTCTTGTTGCTCTGAGCCAAATGGTCCCCTTGGAGGGTGTATAGTAGCTGATATTGCTGATAACCCTCTCGAGACTTTTAGTTAGCCAGGGATGTGAATTGATAATACCAGGTAAAAATCAGATGAAGAATCAGAAAATAACCTAAAGACATGCTGTATTTTTGCCTCAATGCATACACAACATTATCACCATCCCATCTGATGACAAGAAGCAGGTTGCCTGTCTTTACTCTCATGTAGTCTGACACCCACACAGCATCCTTGTGTCTACTCTTAGAGCTAATCTACTTAAAAGCTGAGTTATTTGGCTCAGGAAGCTGTAGGTGATAACTGGTAGTTTATGCATGTGTTGCCCACTTGTTCTTTCCTCATCCACTGAGTGCTCTGGGTCTGCTACCGAGCGGTTAGATGCTAAGAGGGAGTGAGTGTTAGCTATTTATAAGCTTTGTTAAAACTTTTTTTTTTTTTCTTGTCTTTTTGCCTTTTCTAGAGCCGCTTCCTGCGGCATATGGAGGTTCCCAGGCTGGGGGTCTAATCGGAGCCGTAGCCACCAGCCTGTGCCAGAGCCACAGCAACGCCGGATCCAAGCCGCGTCTGCAGCCTACACCACAGCTCACGGCAATGCCGGATCCTCAACCCGCTGAGCAAGGGCAGGGATCGAACCCGAAACCTCATGGTTCCTAGTCGGATTCGTTAACCACTGCGCCACGATGGGAACTCCTAAAACTTCTTATGTTTTGCCTGATAATATGGCGCTTAGAATGGACAACTTGGCCTAATACCTTCCTGACATAGTGGTGCTTTGTTGGCTTCTGCTCTGTACTATAAAAAAAAAAAAAAAAATTAAAGCCCTTTAGGAGTTTTAAAACATAAATTAACATTGAGAGCCAGTGAAGTCTTATTGTATTAGTCTGCTCGGGTTAACATAACAAAATACCATAGGCTGTGTGGCTGAAACCACAGGCATTTATTTCTCACAGTTCTGGAGGCAGAGTCCAAGATCAGGGTCTTAGCTCAGTTCCAGGTGAGAACCCTCTTGCTGGCTAGCCTTTTTGCTCCGTCCTCACTAGGCAGAGAGAGCGCTCTGGTGTCTCTTTCTCTTTTGAGAGCACTAATCCCAGCAGGAGGGTCCCACCCTTATGGTTTCACGTAAAGCTAATTACCTCCCAAAGTCCCCACCTCCAAATACCACCACATGGCCTGTTAGGGCTTCAAAACATGGATTTGGGGTGACACACTTCAATCCTCAGTAGTCATTATTCCCAAGTAATGCATTTAATGAGAGATTTTTTGTTTTTTTTTTTTTTTTTGGAAATGACTTTGCTTCATCATGCTCCTTGTTCAGATTCTCTTACAATGTTGAACACTATTGAATTTTCTTAAGGTAATCCTACTGGATACTTCCATGGCCATCTGAGCATTGACTATTCCTAAAATCAATCCCATTGTTTCATTTTCTTTACCATCTGCTTCTATAGTCAGTCAGTGAGTTATGTTAGACTGGGATCCAAATAATTTGTACTTTTCCATGTTCAACTTCATAACCAGCAATCAAAATTATTTTATCATTTGTACAATGTATTTATTTGATTACTCTCTACTTTATTAACTTTAATGGTAAATTAGTATATACAATTTCTTCCAAAGCATTGTGAACTATCGACAAATAATAAGTGAATTCTTATGAGGTGTCTATACTCAATAAAAATGTAAAAACACCATCTTAATTCTAAAACTCATATAATTTATCAGAATAACCTCATAAGAGTATGATAAAATTCATTTTATTTCACATTAAATTTGGCTCTTCTTTTTTTTTTTTTTGTCTATTTCTAAGGCAGCACTCCTAGTGTACGGAGGTTCCCAGGCTAGGGGTCGAATCGGAGCTGTAGCTGCCGGCCTGTGCCAGAGCCACAGCAACACGGGATCCAAGCCGGATCTGCCACCTACACCACAGCTCAGGGCCACGCCAGGTCCTTAATCCACTGAGCGAGGCCAGGGATTGAACCCACCATCTCATCGTTCCTAGTTGGATTCGTGAACCACTGAGCCACGACAGGAACCCCAAATGTGGCCCTTCTATATGATAATTATAGATGCAGAATTACGGAGTCTTTCCCCATTAATATTACCGCAGATTTTATTGATGGTCATATGTCACCTTCAGAAAATTCTCTGTAATAGAAATGTTTATTACAATAGATTTAAGCAAGATTTTAAAAAACTGTAATGAAGAAGTGGGAATGGGACAGGGACAAGGGTAATGTCATGGAAACACTGTGTTTAATGTCGCTGAACTTACATGTAAGTAGCCAGAATAATTTCTATATATTTAATTCCCTAAAATTGCCTACAAGTAAGTGATGGTGGCATTTTCCTAAATATCACTTTTACTTCTTTACTTATTCTTCATAGGTTGGTATCCCATGCATGTTATCCACTTTTCAAGGACCAAAATGCTACCAATAATGGCTGCGCCATGGCAAGTCGGTCTGATGGGCGGGGAAAACGGCATGCCACGAAGCCCTGTCCCAACAACTTCGAGAAATCCAACAGGATCTATCAATGTTCCCCTCCATACAGAGTCTCTTCCAATGTAGGTCTAAATCGTGGGAATTAGCATGGTTAACTTTCTCAAAAATAGGTCCTCCTGTTATTAAAACTATTTAAAAACTAGTATATTCTAAAATAGTGCTATGCTTTCAAGTATAATTTTTTGATATTCTTAAAGTGTCTGTTAAAGACTTTCAATTTGGCTGTAATTTCTGATCTTTGTACTATTAGCCGTACAAATAATTACATTAAATTTTTTTACATTAAATTTTAAAATGCCCATGGGAATAGAGTTTTGTAAGTATTTCTTATTATATATTTATGTATATGTGTGTGTATATATAGGCACACACACATATGACAAAAGCTAAATCAAACTGCTTTTCAGACTTTTTTGAGGTGATAGCTCATTTTATCACGTTGCCTTGCTTCACAAAGTAATTGAAGTAGACATAGTCATAATGGGAAAAAGATTTCCTTGGATTCCAGCGCATCATGTTAAAAGCCTGGGAAAATTTTACTTCATCATATCAGCACCATGCAGACATTCTCACTTTCAGCATATTTGAAATTTCGATGGCCTCCAGTCACCTACGGAATACAGCTTAGTATTCTTACCATAACATACAGGCCTTACATGATTTGGTTCTGACCACTGGATTACATAATTCCTAAACTGACTGCACAACACCTAACATTACATGCCAAACAATAGGGTTCGTGGGCTTTGATTTTTTTTTTTTTTTTTTTTTGGTCTTTTTCTCTTTTAGTGGCATATGGAGGTTCCCAGGCTAGGGGTCGAATTGGAGCTGTAGCCTCTGGCCGATACCAGAGCCACAGCAACACCTGATCTGAGCCGCGTCTGACAGCTCGCAGCAACGCCAGATCCTTAATCCACTGAGCGAGGCCAGGGATCGAACCCATGTCCTCATGGATGCTAGTTGGGTTCATTAACCACTGAGCCACAATGGGAACTCCACGTGTTCTCATTGTTCTCACTGGCATTTTCCCTTCCAGGAAACTGAGATAATGAGAGAAATCATGCAAAATGGACCAGTTCAAGGTAAGCTTGGATGAAGTATGACTGAGTCTTATTCATTCGTTTAATACACAGCATTACATTTTAGCTCATATAAAAGTTAATAATTGAAAGAAAATTTTTATTTTTTATTTTTCTAATATTCTAATATTCTCAAGGGTTCAATGGTTCGAATGCTCACCTCATAGCTTCATTAGCTGCCATTTTATTTGAAGAAGATAGACTCAGAAATTAAATTCTTAAATAAATATTAGTGACACATTTGATGAAATTCTGCTAAGCCTATCCAAAGTGATCATGGACCAAAAAGACATTTAGACATGAGATGCTAACTGACAGAACTCATTTAATTGTTTAGTTATATTCAAGACTCCTACAGTGTTAGAAGTTTTCTCACTTCAGTTAAGTGGATTAAGTCATAAATTGAAAAAAATAATCAAGACTTAGCTGTAAAAACAAAGTAGACACTATCCTTTTTCTATGAGCTCAAAATAAATCAAATAAATCCAGTTTGATTTTTGTGCTTTAGAAGATACATTCCATTTTGATCAATTTTGCAAATGTGTTAGGGATAGAAAACTAACAGTAGATGAGGAAATAATATACTGAATTTCTGTACTTTGGTTTTGATACGAAGATATTATCTCTAATACATAGTTCCTCTGCTTACCTATTGATTTTATTTTGCACCAATGGCATGAACAAAAATAAGTTCACAGTTTATATTCCCTGCATTAAACATTGCCTTGAAATGCTTGGAAGAACAAATCCAGCGAGGCCTAAAATAGAAATTCAGAGAGTGAACACTGAAAGGCCCAGAATATATTACCAATGTAGTAGAATTGATAAATAAAGAATTTGGTTAAATGAACCATAATTAAAACAGTTTATACATACCTAAGGAACTATCAGCCAATATGTATTTTTGTTTTTCTGAATGAGTATTGTCTTTGTTTTTGCTTTTTTTAGGGCTGCACCTGCAGCATATGGAGGTTCCCAGGCTAGGGGTCTAATCGGAGCTACAGCTGCCAGTCTACACCACAGCCACAGCCACACCAGATCTGAGCCATGTCTGCGACCTAATCACAGCTCACGGCAACGCTGGATCCTTAACCCACTGAGTGAGGCCAGGGATCGAACCCGCAACCTCATGGTTCCTAGTCGGATTAGTTTCTGCTGCGCCACAACGGGAACTCCTGAATGAGTATTTTCTAATAAGTATCGATTCAATACTTAGCAGAACCACTGATTTTAAAATTGTGTTGGAAGGATTTTTATTGATCTTTATCATCACTTAACATTTATTGAGAAAGCAAACCTTACTCTAAACATGCTCTGAATTTAATTTTTAAAACCCTGGAACCTTACCTAAAACCTGAAACAAAGAGAAAATTTTTTTCTCCTTAGAGGTTTGTAATTTTCAAAGGCTGACAAAAAAGTAGGAGAACTCATGTGTAATTTAAATATATGCATCATTAACTGGAATTTATGGGACAAATTTGAAGGAGCACAAGCATTTGAAGTCAAGGCTGAATTTGAAATTCCAATTTTGACATTTGCTACTTAAATGACTTTGGTCAAGTTATTTAAACCTCTCTGAATCTTCAAATCATTGTATTACTGTTTCAAGTTTCTCTTTCTCTCATCCTTTTAATCAGTCAAGAGAAATCTGGATCATAATTACTTAAAATTAAGAACACTTTAGGTTTGTTTTAAGGTCAGATACTAAAGCGTTCATGAATTTTACATGAATCAAAAATAAAGAGATAAAATTTGAAAATGATAAAGTTGAAGTTCAAATTATTCAATATCCATGTAACAAATATTTGCTGAGAACCTTTTTCCTGCCAGCCTGAACCAGGAGCATGGGATTGAGGTTACCACATGCCCTCATGTATGTTATAAGTCTGTGTAATAAGTTTGGTGCGGTTTTCTTTTCTTTTCTTTTTTTTTTTTCTGTCTTTTGCCGTTTCTTGGGCCGCTTCTGTGGCATATGCAGCTTCCCAGGCTAGGGGTCGAATCAGAGCTGTAGCCACTGGCCTACGCCAGAGCCACAGCAATGAGGGATCCGAGCCACATCTGCGACCTACACCACAGCTCACGGCAACGCTGGATCCTTAACCCACTGAGCAAGGCCAGGGATCGAACCCGCAACCTCGTGGTTCCTAGTTGGATTCGTTAACCACTGTGCCACGACGGGAACTCCTTGGTGCAGTTTTCCAAAAGTAAAACCGCATTATAGTGGCTTATGTAGTTATATGTTGATTGGTTCGTTAATCTGCTTTGGTGTCAGAAACTGAAGGAAGGAGCCACTTTCATGTGAATTGTGATGACATCTCACCCACATTTCTTTATCTGGCAGTGTTTTCCACATTGTCGAGTATATTTTATTCATGGTGCTTAGAATTAAGAAGAGCTAAACTTTCATTCCATGGAAGAGAAAACCACTAGCAATATCTTTACACGTTTGTAATTGCTGGTTGCCTCATCTTGCTGTAGGTGCAGTGTGGTTGACTGCACATTGTTGCCTGGGCTGACATATAGCATTTTCCCTTCTTGGTACAAAAGAATGTGAAAGGCAATAGGATGCTGAATAAATAGCATTGTGTGCATTCTTCTAAAATCTGTAGAATTCAAAATAACGTTAGGTGCTAGAAAGAGAACAAAAGCAAAGATCTGCATACAGTACAGTTATATAAATTTCTAAAATCCCACAGGAATGAGGTTTAAAGTAAATAAAGATGTAACGTCTTTGGGGAATATTTGGATGGCATCCGAAAAGGTATGGAACATTAAAAAATGAAATAAAAAGTGGAATCGAAAGTAATATTCGTCTTTGGAGGAGAAGCCTTATTTTAGGATCTATTAATTGCTAGTGACTTCATTTCTTCTTTAAAATGCATGTCAAACTAAGACAAGCATTGTGCACAGTTACAAGGTATGCCTAACTAGTCCCAACTGAAAATATTTTCAATTCATGTCTTCTAGAAGAGAAGCCTTTACCCCGAACGGCCCAAGCCCTTCAACAAAACAGCACACAATGCAGAAAAAAAATAATCTAGGTGAGGGAATGGAGAGCTTTATAAAGGATAAGCTCTTACTTTCTAAAGAATACACTATTGGCTTAGCTTTCCAGATCTGGAAGGATGAAATCTTGTCCGAGGATTCTTTTGCCAGGCATTTGCTTTTTATTCAAACTCACCGAGGAAAGTTTTGTATTTACTTCTGAGGATTAAGGGCAATCATTTTAAGCCCTGTTTGCCAGGTTCACCCTTTGCCCAGCTTAATTGGAGTTTTAAGAGGCTTGTGGAGAAGCCCAAGGTTAATGGAGAAATAGCGATCACCAGCCAACTGTAATGGACTTCCTACGAGGGCTTGGTTCCTGGCACTAGTGCTTCTGTCAATTAAGAATAGATGGTGTTATCAATGTGTAATGTGTACTTAAGTAATATTCTAAATAGCCAACAACGTTGTTTTCATCAGAGAACCAGAAAATATTGCGGCCAGTTAAATTAAGCAGGAAAGAAATTCAGCAGAACTGCAAATTTCCTTCTTAGAGTCTATTCCTGGCAATGTCTTCATTACCTGTTCTAGGAGAATTTCTGTAGGTTTTGAAAGATAACAGTTTAAAATTACATTGTCTGTCCTGTTGGGTTTTCTTTTAGCCATAATGCAAGTCCATGAAGATTTCTTCCATTACAAGACAGGGATATATAGACATGTTACCAGCACAAATGAAGAATCAGACAAATATCGAAAGCTTCGGACACATGCAGTCAAACTCACTGGGTAAGGCAATTTCTTAAAAAATCTTCATTTAATGCTTTTGGAAAATAAAACTGAAAATAGAGTATGCCGTAGATTTAGGTGCCAGAATTCCTCTTGGTATGAGAGCTGCCGATACAGATTAAAAATTGGAGGGAATTCCTATTGTGGCTCAGTGGGTTATGAACCCGACTAGCATCCAGGAGGGTGCAGGTTCCATCCCTGGCCTCTCTCAGTGAGCCTGGGATCAGACGTTGCCGTGGGCAAAGGTGTAGGTTGCAGACATGGCTCAGATCCTGCATTGCTGTGGCTGTGGTGTAGGCCGGCAACTGCAGCTCTGATTTGACCTTTAGCCTGGGAACTTACATATGCCGTAGGTGCAACCCTAAAAAGAAAAAAAAAAAAAAAATTCGGAAAAGATGTGACGCTATTTAGTCATTATTTTAAAGGCCAGTAGAAGAGGAACTCAATATTTTGAGAAAGGTAACCAAGTCTTGTCTTTCACCTACTTGTTTACCCATCCTAAGAATCTGTTCTGAGGGCAAGGGAAATTGATCATTGGAATAAATTCTACATATGGAATGATCGAGGAAAGGGTAGAAATCCGAAGCGTATTAGGATTTGGGGAGAAGGTTTTGGATAGCATTAAGAATGGTAGAGACTGGGAGTTCCCGTCATGGTGCAGTGGTTAACGAATCCGACTAGGAACCATGAGGTTGAGGGTTCGGTCCCTGCCCTTGCTCAGTGGGTTAACGATCCGGCGTTGCCGTGAGCTGTGGTGTAGGTTGCAGACGCGGCTCGGATCCTGCGTTGCTGTGGCTCTGGCGTGGGCCAGTGGCTACAGCTCTGATTGGACCCCTAGCCTGGGAACCTCCATATGCCGCGGGAGTGGCCCAAAGAAATAGCAAAAAGACAAAAAAAAAAAAAAAAAAAAAAAAAAAGAATGGTAGAGACTAAGCAGGAAGAGAGGGTAGGATCACCGTTCATTGAGTGTAGAACTATTTTTCATATTTGTAAAATATGTTCAGGTCTGCTAGGGCAAGAAACAGGTTCAAAATTCACTCCCCTCCCCTTTCTTACCGCTTCTTACAGAGATGAACCTTCTCCTATGTAAACCTCTCCTGCTATCGTGTGGCCTTAACCCCACTCCATATTCGGGAATATGCAGAGGCAATTTTCCGGTTCTCTCCTCTGTAATCAATTGTATTTTTCCCACCATAAAAGCGTGTCATTATTTCCCAACTGTGATGAAAACAAACAAAACAAACAAAAAGAAACAAAAAATCTTTCCCTCTTCTTCACTTTCTCTATACTCCATTTATATTCTTTCTGTACAGCAAATTCCTAGCAAGATTTGTCTGTACTCATTTTGTTCAATTCTTCTCTGCCCATTTTTTTTTTTTTTTGTCTTATTGCCTTTTCTAGGGCTGCTCCTGTGGTATATAGAGGTTCCCAGGCTAGGGGTCTAAACGGAGCTGTAGCTGCCGGCCTACGCCAGAGCCACAGCAACGCAGGATCTGAGCCATGTCTGCAACCTACACCACAGCTCATGGCAACGCTGGATCCTTAACCCACTGAGCAAGGCCAGGGATTGAACCCGAAACCTCATGGTTCCTAGTGGGATTCGTTAACCACTGCGCCACGACGGGAACTCCCTGGACAATCTATTCTCAACAGAGAAACCAGGATGTTGCTTTTAGAACATTAGCTCTCATCACTTCTTTGCTCAGAGCCCTGCAATAATTTCCATCTCCCTCAGATAAAAGCCAAGGTCCTTACAATGACCTGCAAAGGCCAGCATCATCGGAGGACTCCCCCATCTGGCTTGCCAACACCCCTTCAACTTTCTTTTCTTTCTCAATTTCTGTTCATCTGTACCTTGTTTTTCCTGCTTTCCCGGCTCTTTATGTTTCAAGAACCTGCACCCTAGAGTCTTTCCTTCGGCCCACAGCTCCTTCATCAGAGGTCTGATTCCTTGGTATTTCTGTCCCCATCTAGTCTTTGCCCAGATCTCATCTCATTGTGGTGTCCCTGACTGTCCCATTTAATACTGCTGCCTATCCTCTGTTTCAGCACCTCCAATGCCCCTTGCCTGATCTATTTTAAACTGTTTTCATAAGGACTATCACTTTCTAACATACTGATTTAATTAGGCTTTTTATGTTGTCTCTGTATTGTCTGTCTTCCCTACTAGCATGATGCTCCATGAGGGAAAGCATCTTTACTATTCCCCGATGCAGCCAAACCTCCAAATACATCCTGGTCCATTGTACTCATCACTCTTTTTCTATTAAAAAATGAGTTTAGCACACTCAACACTAGTTCTCTTCTGATACTCATATTTCTTTTCTTTTTTTTTTTTTTTTTTGTCTTTTTAGGGCCACACCCACGCCATATGGAGGTTCCTAGGCTAGGGGTCGAATCAGAGATGTAGCTGCTGGCAATGCCAGATCTAAGCCAAGTCTGTGACCTACACCCCAGCTCACAGCAACGCTGGATACTTAACCCACTGAGTGAGGCCAGGGATTGAACCTGCATCCTCATGGATGATAGTCAGGTTTGTTAACTGCTGAGCCAAGATGGGAACTTTTTTTTTTTTTTTTTTTTTTTTGATACTCATCTTTTAACAAGGCAACTATTTTTTTGAAAAATAGAGTGAGGATAAGTTAGCAGAAAGGGCTGGGACATCTCTTAGCTTTAACTGGTTTGTAATTGTTGGACCCACACTCATCAAATCAACTCTGCCCTTGTTTCACAGCCCAGAGAATTCGGTGGAACTCACAATAAATACCCTCCAGGGGTCTGCACTCCCACCTGCTACTGTTTGCCCTTCCTTTTTGTTTCACCTTCTCCATCTTTCAGCCACTGCCCCTGGTGGGTTGAGCAGCCCAGTGGGTTCCCAGTGTGATTTCAACTTCAGTTGATCCCCCCAACCCCCTAGGGTGGGATGGGAGGGAATTGACGGTCTGATTGCCTTGTCCTGCTCATGGCCCTTCTTAAAAAGAGACTGAGGATGTATTTCTGGATTGTTTTTCTTATATTTAAGTGTAAACATTCCTGTTCTGGAGGGAGAGGATTGTGGTGAGTTTTGTTTCTCAGCATCGACTTTTGCTTTCATACAGAACAAAATGTGTTTTTTCCTCTAGTCCTCAAAGTTGCTTTTTTTTGCGGGGGGAGAAGGAAGATTATGGCTATTTCCCTGGTTTACTAAAGGTAGAAAGTACTGAGGTTTTAAAACCTGTTTCGTTTTATTTTGTTTTTCCATTCTTAGTCGTTCAGTGACTTTTCAGGAAGGCAAATGGAATAAAAATGCCTTTATACTGCCATTGTAACTGGGAATTCAGGTCCATTTGAGGTCCATTTCCCTTCGGTTTGAAAGCCTTGTTCCTTCTAATCTCTCCTGTGTATGTTTCATTCTCAGTTTTTTTTTTTTTGTTTGTTTCCTCTTGTAACATCTATGATTTGGAAAATTTTTTTCCACATGCTTGGTGATTGAAATAACTCTTCCTATCATTCAGAGAACTCTGGCAATGGCAACGTTGATGTGGAGCCTCCCTGGATTTATTAGAAATGATCCTTCATCATCTCTATCAAGTATTTGGCCACGCTGGTCATGTTTTTTCCATTCTATTCTGAAATTCATTCATGCCGGGTTAGAACAAGATATGAATGTGTTTGTATTTGACCACACTGGTCATGTTTTTTCCATTCTATTCTGAAATTCATTCATGCCGGGTTAGAACAAGATATGAATGTGTTTATATTTAATCCCTCTGCACTGTTTGCTGTTTGTATGTTTTCCATGTCCAGTGTGTTGGTTGCAGCCACTTTTATAAACTCCTAGAGAATGGAGACTTGCATACATTTACCTCGCATGTATGACAATTAACAGGGCTCATTCTGCTAGTAGGCAAATAAATTTTGGAGAATTTGTTTATTTTTCAGAAATATCTTAGGTCCCCTGGGCCTTGTTAAATGCTCTGGAGCAACAGATTTTAATTCATTTCTCTATTAGTAATTCCTGATTTGGTAATTACTCTATTCAGAAAATTAACACATCAGTGAATTAGAGTGTAATCAAATAGCCCAAATAAGTTAATGTTCCTTATCAGAGAGCTTAATATACTTGCATGAAGTACCTTACAAATTTATCACAACAAATTCTATTTGCTATCCATTCTGTAAAAGACAAAGCTATTAGATTTAACGTACTTGAACAAATGGATTTAAACTTCTATCAGATGCCCCTCACTTGGGAAACACAAGGATCAATGCATAGTTCTGCTCTTAAGGAGTTTAAGGAATAAGGCAGGGACCTTCACAACCGATTCTAGGATAAGGTGATAAAAGCTCCATATTCGCATGTATAAAAAGACAGAATAGTGGTGGGTAGATAAACACCTGTAATGTCTTTCTTTGCTCCGCATAATCTTATTCACTTCTCCCTCTTCTCTTTCTAAAATCTCTGTCTATCCCCATTGTGGATACTCTAGTCATAAAAGCATTTAATTGAATTAAACATGTCATATATTTTGAAACATGGCATTATTTTATATGCCAATAATAGGAATAAAGTATTACTGGAGTTCCCATTGTGGCTCGGTGGGTTAAGGACCTGATGTTGTCTCTGTGAGAATGTGGGTTTGGTCCCTGGCTTTGCCCAGCCAGTGGGTTAAAGATCTGGCAGAAGCATCTTGGAGCCGGTGTTGCTGTGGCTGTAGCATGGGTTGTAGCTGCAGCTCCAATTTGATCTCTGACCCGGAAAATTCAATTGCCATGGGAGTAAAAAGAAAAAAAAAGAATAAAATATTACCAATTAAACTAATAAATTCCATTGGTTATAAGTGGATTTCAATTTTTCTTTTTTTTTGGTCTTTGTCTTTTTAGGGCCACATCCGCAGCATATGGAGGTTCTCAGGCCAGGGGTTGAATCGGAGCTACAGTTGCTGGCCTATGCCACAGCCACAGCCACAGCCACAGCAACACGAGATCTGAGCCGTGTCTGTGACCTACACCACAGCTCATGGCAATGCCAGATCCGTAACCCACTGAGCAAGGCCAGGGATGGAACCCACATCCTCATGGATACTAGTCAGATTCGTTAACTACTGAGCCATGATGTGAACTCCTGGATTTCAATTTAGGGATGTTAAAATGTGGGTGGAAAAAGACACAATAAAAACATTTGGTATCTAAGATTTTCGTCCTGGCCAATGTTCTATGATGTGGTCCTATTCCACATCCCTATGTACATCACAGTTTATCCTGTATCTCTCTCTTCACCAAAGGTTCTGAGCTTTCTTTAAAGCCTCAGTCAGAAGTTTATAAAGTAGTGCATTACTGCCATTGACTTTTGCATGTGATTCTCAGGAATCACTACAATGCAAAAGGAAAAAAACTAGCAGTTAGACATTTTAGAAATTAGGATAATTGGTATAAACCATTGTCAATTCTGCTTATGGGACATAATTTTATTGAGGATGTAGTCTATATGCTACA
Organism: Sus scrofa; assembly: GCF_054392235.1. Lineage (NCBI taxonomy): Eukaryota > Metazoa > Chordata > Mammalia > Artiodactyla > Suidae > Sus > Sus scrofa. Next base: position 35,035,571 of record NC_139389.1, on the reverse strand, counting down.
AAAGAGAGTAACAAAATCATTCTAGGACATATTTTTGCCATCATTCAATAATGTTTTGTAAAGTTTATTTATTCAACATTTATTGATTACCTATATGTTCCAGGTGTTGTTTTAGATGCTAGGAATATATTAGGAAACAAAAATAGACACAGATCCTGGTCCCATCAAATTTATAATCTACTAATTGATTATAGCAGTCAGGCAAATATAATTGCGTTTTATGAAAAGTCAGAGTTTTGGTGCTAAAGTTTTTTGTGTGTGTCTGGGGTCAACAATATCAATTTATTGACTTAAAAATGTTAAGTAGTAACTCAGAGATAGAGAAGACACACAGTTATGAAAGGGAAGCCAAAAGGAAAGAAGAACAGATGAGAAAACAATGTTTTCTAGTAGATTGTGAATGATAATTGCAGTTTTTTAAATTAAATTGAATATCTCCAAATACATTAAAAATGTTGCAAAGTGATAGAAATTGGGCATGCTTCCAATAAGTGATTGTGAAGACATTTGGTTTGAGTAAATCACTAAAATTCAAGTCAGAGATTTCTATAAATATTGATGCAAATATGTAATAATTTAAAATTGGGCACAAATAGGATGAGGTATATATTTCTCTTTTCTATGTATTCAACAAATACTAAAAGAAAATCCATGTTTTTCCTGGTGCTGTGCTGAGTAGTAGGCATGAGAAAAATTAAAAAAACAAAAACTAAAACAAATAAATAATACCAGTTCTTGCCCTCACAGTGCAACTAGATATTAAACAAAAACACAAAAATCTAAAGTTACAATGTATGTTACATAGGCAGGGTATAAAGTGGTAAGAGGACATTTAATGTTTGATCTAGACTTGAGAGTCTGAGAAATGTCCTTGAGGAAGAAAAGAATGAGCTGAGATTTATAGGCAGTTTAGCAATAGGCAAAGGGAGCAGCTTGTGTAAAAGCCCTGTGGTCAAGAGGATGCAAAACACTGTATGAACACAAAGAAGGTTGTGTTTGCTGAATCTCAGAAGTTAAAGACTTAAAGGTCAGTTCACAGAATTTAGTCAGGTATGTTAAGTATTTTGTTAAGAATCTTAAGAGCAAAGGGAAGTCATTGCAGTGATTTAAATAGGAAAGTGGTGTGATTTCTTTTTTTGTAAGATTGCTTTAACAATAAAGAATGTGATAGAAAAGGCAAATGGTGGTAATCCTAGTAAAAGATAAAGTCCTGGACTTGGTAAGATGGCAGAAGTGTTGGAGAGATATGGGTGGATCGAGAAATATTTAAAGAAAAAACCTGGAAGACATGATGTGGATTTGGAGTCAATCCGGGAAAATGAAGTGGGGTAGGAGTTCACTGTTTTACCTGATGAATTCAAGATGTCTTTTTTGAGACATAAAAATGCAGATAGAGGTCAGAGAATACAGGTAGGTGTATTGATCTCAAAGTCATAGCAGAGGTAAGGGTTGAAGATAGGTAGTACTCAATCGCATAAGAAAAAAAAGAAGACCGATTGAGTCTCAGCCATGGGAAAATCCAATATTTCATGACTGACTAGACAACGATGTATCTACGAAGACAAGGAGAGGCCAGTGAAGTTCTGAGTTTTTGTTTGTCTGTTTGTTTTTAAAGTAGCTAGTGTAAGATTTTGAGAAAACTGTGAAACTGTAAGTGAAGACATTGGTCTTAGAGACTGAAGGCAAGTCTATGATATCAGGAGAGAAGGAAGAGAGGAGAAGTTTAGACGAAACTTTGAGCATTGAGGGTGGTGGTAAGTGGAGGAAAATTCCTATTAGATCACTTCTTTTTGTGTCTCCAGAAAGTGGGAGGTAAGGTTATCTGTAGAGGGAAAAGGTGGTGGGAAGAAGGCATGATCAGAAATTCGAGGAGAACAGAGATTGTTTGCCATGCAACCCTAGATGTGTAGGGGAAGGGGTTGTGGAGGAACCTGGAGGAATTGCCTCGAGTTGTGTTGCTGGTGGTACCATTCTGTGCTCTTGTGTGTGCTTGCTGCAGTTGTAATCAGCTGGCTTGGGTAGAGCAAAGAGAAGTGGGTAGTTGAGTTTATCCAAGACTTGACAGTTTTCCAGATGGTGCAATGAGGAGTCAGAAAGGTAAAAGGTTTGGATTATGAATATTGACATGAGTATTGCTAAGATGGTAGAAAGCTTAATAAGCCTGATGAAAAGAGAGGGTTGGTGGGTTCAGAGAAGATAGAGCAAACATTGAACTAAAAGGCCGTAGATAATTCTAATCTCAGTGATTTTTATCATTCTCTAATTTATTTTTCTTATCTTTTAGATTTTTCAGCTTTTTTATTATTTATGAGAAAGAAGTAATCATGTAATAACAAAGAGATGACATTTTACAGATTATGAATACATGCTATAGAGGGACTAAGTTATAATTTTCTGTTAGTGCCTAATTATCTTGTAATACTGATTATCTTCTTTGTAGCCATAAACCTTTGATGTCTATCTATCATGTATCTACCTACCTCCCTACCTATCATCCATCTATGTATTCATCCAGTTAAAGATAGTTGCCCTCTGAAAGACTACAAAAAATATGCTTCAGAGTTTAATTTCTAATATATTTCCCCATATTTTCTAAAGACATATCCAGCAATGATTCCAGGATTATAAATCGTTTTAGAGCAATTAAAAATTACTCAATAGCTTTATTGGGGCCACCACTTGTTTTCCCCCATTCATCTTTTTTTCTTCTTTTCTGAATAGCAGCAGAATGCTAAGCCTGATATTTCATGCTATGTTGTGTTTAACCTCTGGCAAATTGATAAATTATGAGCAGATGTTTTAATTAGAGGTTTTTAATGTACAACAAAGTCTAAGACAGTTGAATGAACATTTCAACTGGATTTATTTAGGAAATGAAAATAAATAAGTGATAATTAGTATAGACAATGCAAAAACATTTACTTTGGGTCTCAGGATATCTTTTAACTGCAAAATGCTTGGTTCTTTCTTTTTGGAAGGCTGAGGGTACACTGGTTTGACCAATAATAGCTGCTGCACTAAACAGACTCAAAATGTTTGGTAGTTCAAATATAGAAGTTTATTTATACTTAATAATATTATATTAAGTATAATATAATAATATAATATTTATATTAAGTTATTTATAAACTTAATAGAAGTTCATTTCTTATTCATATAATAGTTTAAGATGGATGATGGATGATTCTAGTTTTGGGGTGGATCTCCTCCATATGGTTTTGGGGACCCCAACCTCTTTCCACCTTGTTGCTCTGCCATCTCTTAGATCGCATGTTGGGATCTCCTTCTGCTTATGGAAGATGAAGACGAGGGCTTCTTAAAGTCACTTCTTCTAAAGCCTTGATTCAGAAGTGGCTCCTATTATTCCAGTCTCATTCCTTTGACTAGAATTCATGCACGTGGCTTCACCAGCTGCAAAGGTAGCTGGAAAGTATAAAAAGATGTGGTAGTAACATTATAATATCAGAACAAACAGAGCTATAGTTCAAATTTGCATAAATTTTAAAGAAAAAAAAAAGTCACAAATTTGAGTTTATTGAGAGATGACCTGGTCTGCATCTCCCAGGCTCTCTGTGATTATGTGTTCTGTTTTTACAGAATCTTCATTGGAAAATTCTAAGAATTACTGCAGTACAAGATTGAATCAATTAATAAATGCATTTGGTACCAACTATATCCACAATTACTGAAGTGGCACTGTTAACCCAATCCTCCTACTTAAAAAGCCTTATGAGATGGGAATTATTCCCTTTTACCAGAAATAAGAGACTGAGAGTGTTTTAGAATACTTTTCAGGTCCTCTGACTTCAAAATTACTATTTTTTTTTTGTCTTTTTGTCTTTTTAGGGCTGTACCTGTGGCATATGGAGGTTCCCAGTCAGAGCTGAAACCACCAGCCTATGCTACAGCCTCAGCAATGTGGGGTCCGAGCTGCGACTGTGACCTACACCATAGTTCATGGCAATGCCAGATCCTTAATCCACTGATCAAGGCCAGGGATTGAACCCGCATCCTCATGGATGCTAATCGGGTTCCCTCACTGCTGAGCCACGATAGGAACTCCCCAAATTACTCTTTTAACCATACTACATTTTCATGTATGTATAAGGACACATATATCCTTAGGATAAAAAGAAATGAATCTTTTTTTCTGTCTAAAATTCTATTCTCACTTACTTTGACCACGTCTTTCATCTGTACATAAAGATCTTTGACTACTAGTTCAACAAGAGAAATGTTTTGAGTATGTAATATGTGTCGAGTACTGGGCTAGACGTTAAGAATACAAATAGCAAAAGCATCCTCCTCCTATTTTCAAGCAGTGAAGGAAGAAGAGACGAGGGCAGAGAAGGAGGGGAGGAGGCAGAGAGGACGAGGGAAAAGTAAGCAGCAGTGCTAACACACAATGTCAAGTGTGGAAATGGAAAGAGGGTAGGAATTTATACTGAGTAGTGAGGGTTTCCATCATATAGGAAGGAAACTCTAATTCTGGGGCCAGAGAAGACTCCCAGGAAGAGGCAGTAGCACCAGCTATGGAGTCAAGTAGAGTAGGTGGGAATTATTCACGGTACATGGGACGAGGAGAGTCTATCCTGGGAAAAGTGAGCAGCAAACGGACAATCTCACAGTGAGAGACAGCATGACATAGTTAAGGAATTGGAGAGGGTAAATGGGTTGAGTGTAGAGGGAGGAGGAATCTAGTGAAAATTGAGACTAAGAGGTAGCCCAGGCATGGGGCATTCTTTGAATAATCGCTCCCCTATCCTGGCCTGCGCCTTGTTTGACTGCCTCACCGTCTCTGGGTTTGCTTCCCAGTCCTCCATCCTCTGTACATGAATTTACATGTCTTTGCAGCCACATTGTTGGGCTTTCAGTGAAAGTTCCATCTGTTCCTGTGGCATTCCTCTACCCCATTATCTGTGAGGTGATGTTCCCCATAAAGAGATCAGTACAAGTCTTTCACATCTACTAGCAGTTTAGCTCAGTGTCCTAGTTCTGGGTCATTCTACTCTGAGAGCAGAAACTGTCACCAGAGCATTAGAAATGGGATTTCAATAAATTAGATCTGCTGTTCAGTTGCTCTTATAAGAGAAGAAGCACAAACTGAAAAGCATTCAAAAAAGGAAAGGAATCTTTTGCCCTGGGCACGCTCTGGCAGACCTGAGTGCTAGAGGTGGAGAGAGACCTGCCAACATGTCTTGTGACAGAGATGAGCTCAGGGTCTTTCTACTCTGCCATCTTGGCTAATTTCCGAGAATAGAAAAGACGGAAACAAAAACAAAGACACATTGTGTAAGTGCACTGGTTTTGAAATGGGATGGAGTCAAAGTGTTTGAAAACATAGAGGAGGGGAAATTCATTTAAGAGTGTGCAGGTGCATTAAAGATGGTACAGGTCAGCCCCAGTGTAGGAACCAACGCTGGGATCAAGGTCACCAGCACATGGGTTATTCCTTTGCGTTTCCTCTACTGTGAACTCTTTGTTCTTGCCCTTTATTCGTTTTCCTAATAGAGGCTTATTTTTTAAGATCTTGACGGGTACGAGCGCATAATGTATGGAGAGCATTGACTTTTAATACGATTGATGAAACCCTCGTTTATTGTTGGCTTCATAAATTTATTTTTAATGGCTTTGAGCTGGACAATACTTTAATCTTGACTCTAGATTTTTAAAGTTCTATTTCTAAAGTAATTAAGTCAAAGATCTACCTGGAAGATATTTGGGTGAATGATGTGTGGAGATGATCTAATTTTTTTCCTCCAAACTCCTAGCTAAAAGTACCAAGGCCATGCAATGAATAACCCACTCCTTCCTTACTCTCTGAAGTGCACTTTTTTTATTGCTTATTACATTCCTTCCTAAATTTATTATGGGGTCCTGTTCAAAATACACACTATCATTCAGTTTCTACCACTTTATTTTAATATCAGATGGTGTTCACATGGCTTCATTGCTCTAATTTTTTCACTGTTTATCTAGTTATTTTTCCTATTTGTTTTCCAGAGATTAAAACAAACAAACAAAAACTCAGAGCAGGGGCTCCTGCTCTGCCTCAGTGGGTTAAGAACCTGACATAGTGCCCATGAGGAAGTAGGTTTGATCCCTGGCCCACTCAGTGGGTTAAGGATCTGGTGTTTCTGCAAGCTGTGGTGTAGGCTGCAGATGCAACTTGAATCTGGCATTGCTGTAGCTGTGGTGTAGGCTCACTGCTGTAGCTCCAATTCAACCCCGATTCTGGGAATTTCCATATGCCACAGCTGTAGCCCTAAAAAAAAAAAAAAAAAAAAAAGCTATTGCTGCCGAATACTTAGATGTGTTTAGCCTTTTGTAAGCTGGGGATAAGAACATTGGTGAGGAATAAATGGGATCATGCATACACAGCACTTGTATGCTTGATATATGGGAGCATTAAAAAAGTATTAACTGTTATTGGTAATAACATAATATCAAAAATGTTGACCCATTGGGCTATGTTTGTAATTAGATATATATTTAACAACTTTTAAAATTTGCTATGTTTCCCCTCAAACTATAACATTTTAAGTTGGTTAATAGTTATAAGTGACATCCTCAAATTTTATTTGCCATTTTATTTTTTATCTATTTGTTTTGGCCACCTGCAGCATGCAGAAGTTCCTGGGCCAGGGATTGAACCCACACCACAGCAGTGACAACGTCAGATCCTTAACCCAATAAGCCATGAGGGAGCCCGGACATTTTCAAATTTCAAATATTATTCGGAGTCCTTCCTCATGAATAAAAGTTGAAATTCTGATCTGAGAAAATTGAACTGATTACATGGAAAATAAAAGCCATTGTGGGTGTAATAAATAAGCGATGTCATTTAAATAATTCTTAAAAATTACCATGATGTGTCTTTTTTAATACTTTAAAGACTCTAAATTTATGCATTATAATAGTTATAACTGTGTGAGTTTACTTCAAGATTTCTCAAGGAAAGCCACCCTTGGTATTGGTAATTGACTTCAGAATGAATTTTTTTGAGGGACGGGATGGAGGATTACATTCTGTAATTTGATAGCTTTCAAAGTTTGGGTAAATTTAATTGAAAATTTTAGCTTCAGTGATACTCTTTGGGTCCTTCAAATTCTGACACTTTTTTTAAAAAAGCACCTTAAATGTTTTTACCTAAAAAACTATTTCATATAGAGTTTAGAGAAAAATAGGTGACATAAAATATATTTTAAGAAGTATAACCAGAGTAGTTTCTTCGGTTGCTGGCAAAGATACTAATTAAACATCATTCCCTGATTTTCTTGGAAAAAATCTGGACAGAAATAGACAAAATTTTTGAAGGAAAAAAGAAAAACTCTGATTTTTGTGTGGAAAAAAAAAGATGACATTAAGTAACAGGAAATTAGTAAAATTTGAAAAGGAAATTAACTTGGGTGCATTGACAGATACGGAAAATATTATACTGCACACATCAAAATAACTCAAGAAAAACTAAAGCTTCTTTCATGGGTATTAAATTGTCCAGGACTTCCAGAACTCATTAACTGGCACTGAGGACCTGATGTCCCTTTCTTCCATTAAATTAAATGCCTCCAGGGTTTAATCTTTAATTATGTTTTGGTTCATGATAGATTGTTTTTAGAATGGTCAGAAAACATCCTTCTAACCCTGATTTTTTTAAAAGTTTTGATCCTAGTGATTCTAAAATAATTATTGGAAATTTTCAGTGTTATGTTGAGATGAGTGAATGCTTTTCAATAGATTGAGTAATGGGATATTTTATCAGTGGATTTTCTAACAGTAAACTATGTTTCTAGAATTAACTCTATTATGTTGCAAAGGTTCATTGGCTTTACACACCAATGCACATTGTTAGCATTTTATTCCAAGTCTCAACTTTACCTATTGAAGAAACTAGTGTAAGAGTTTGTTTTACATTATGGCCTTTTCAGATTTTAGTAACATTATTTAATCTCATAAAATAAATTGGGAAAATTTCAAGCTTCTTCTGGAGCTATTTGTAAAGTACCTTTTCCTGAAAAAGAAAAAACCCCAAAACTTCATGTTAAATGATCTGTCCCTAAAGGTATTTGGGGGTAATTATTATTTTCTATTTTCACTAGTTTATCTTATGCTCAATTATTTAATCTGGCTTTCACCTCCTTGATTAAATTGTTGTTTTTCCAGAAAATTATCTCATCAGGGTTGGTGAGTTGGTTGTAATGATAATGTGATGATGCTATAGGTGGTAGCAGGTGTGGCTGACTTCTCTGTATGGTATTTAAGTTGCTTGGTGCTGTTCTAAGTGCTTGATGTATGTGAAGTCAACACCACTCTCCTACTCCTGATACAGGTAAACAATTCTTAAAATATGTATAACTAAAAAAAGCATTTTATTAATACGATTTTGGTTTTGGCTGCAAAACCCAGGATTATATTTATGTTTACATTAACATTTATATTTACTTATAGAGGTTACTCTCTATATATTACATACGTATATATGTGTAAATTGCTCATTTTACGTTGGAAGATGCTAATATATTTGTGTTTCCCTCTTGGCTTTTCTAATATTAAGCTAGATTATTATTATTTTTTTTTCCATTTAATTTTTTTAATTTTTTTTTTGGTCTTTTTGCTATTTCTTGGGCCGCTCCCGTGGCATATGGAGGTTCCCAGGCTAGTGGTCTAATCGGAGCTGTAGCCACCGGCCTATGCCAGAACCACAGCAACGCGGGATCCGAGCCGCGTCTGCAACCTACACCACAGCTCACGGCAACGCCGGATCGTTAACCCACTGAGCAAGGGCAGGGACCGAACCTGCAACCTCATGGTTCCTAGTCGGATTTGTTAACCACTGCGCCACGACGGGAACTCCCTTAAGCTAGATTATTTTATTTTGTTTTTGTCTTTTTGTCTCTTTAGGGCTGCACCCGAAGCATATTGAGGTTCCCAGGCTACGAGTCCAATCAGAGCTGTAGCCGCCCATCTAGGCCAGAGCCACAGCAACGTGGACTCCGAGCCTTGTTTGTGACCTACATCACAGCTCACGGCAACACCGGATCCTTAACCCACTGAACAAGGCCAGGGATGGAACCTGCATCCTCATGGATGCTAGTTGGGTTTGTTAACCACTGAGCCATGACGGGAACTCAGATAATTTTAAAATATTGGAATATTTACTATTATTGTAATATCCAATCTATTTGTTTTCTGAAGCATTAAAAAAATTCTTATTTTTCAAAATCTCTCTTTTATCTTTGTTTTTTAAATCATTTTTTTTTGCTAATTTTTTCTTATACATCCTTATAGACTGTTTTATACCCAGTAGTTTGTATCTTCCACTCACCTACTCCTATATTGTTCCTCCCTGCCTCTCACCACTGGTAACCACTTGTTTATTCTCTGTATTTCTGATTCCGCTTTTTTTTTTGTTCTAGCAACTACTTTGCTGTATTTTTTTAGAGATTCATTATATAAGTGATAGCATGCAATATTTATCTTTATTTCTATCCATGTTGCTGCAAATGGCAAGGTTTCGTTCTTTTTTACGGCCGAGTAGTATTCCATTTTGTGTTTTTGTGTGTGTGTGTGTGTGTGTGTGTGTGTGTAAATAGGTAGATGGATAGGTAGATAGATATCACATCTTCTTTATCCATTCATCTATTTAGGGATACTTGGGTTGTTTCCTTATCTTGGCAATTGTAAATAATGATGCTATGAACATTGGGGTATGTGAATCTTTTTTTTTTTTTTTGTCTTTTTGCCTTTTCTAGGGCTGCTCCTGTGACATATGGAGGTTCCCAGGCTAGGGGTCTAATCAGAGCTGTAGCCGCTGGCCTACACCAGAGCCATAGCAACAAGGGATCCGAGCTGCGTCTGCAACCTACACCACAGCTCATAGTAATGCTGGATCCTTAACTACCGAGCAAGGCCAGGGATCGAACCCACAACCTCATGGTTCCTAGTTGGATCCGTTAACCACTGTGCCATGATGGGAACTCCTATGAATCTTTTTGAATTAGTTTTTTTTTTTTTGGATATATACTCAAGAGTGGAATTGCTGGGTCATGGGCTAGTTTTAAGTTAATTTTATTTTTTTTGAGAAACCTCAATACTGTTTTCCACAGTGGCTGTACTAATTACATTTCTACCAACAGTGTATAAGGGTTCCCTTTTATCCACATCCTTGCCAACATTTGTAATTTGTGTTCTTTTTAATGATAGCCATCATGACAGGTGTGACAAGATATTGCCTTGTGGTTTTGATTTGCATTTCCCTGATGATTAGTGATGATAATCTTTTCACGTGCCTGTGGGCCATCTGCATTTCCTCTTTGGAAAAAAGTCTATTCAATTTTTAATCAGGTTGTTTGATTTTTTTGGTGTTGAGTTGTATTAGATGTTAATATACATTGAATATTAATCCTTTACTGGTCATATCATTTACAACTATTTTCTCCCATTCCTTGTGTTGTCTTTTTGTTTTGTTGATAGATTGCTTTGATGTGTAGAAGCTTTTAATTAGGTCCCATTTGTTTGTTTTTGCTTTTATTTCCTTTATTTTAGGAGATAGATCAAAAAATATTGCTGTGATTTATGTCAAAGAGTGTTCTGCCTATGTTTTTTGTCTAGGAGTTTTATAGTATCCAGTCTCACATTTAGGTCTTTAATCCATTTTGAGTTTATTTGCATGTGTTGTTAGAGAATGTTCTAATTTCATTCTTCTATACGGAGCTGTCCTGTTATCCCAGAGCTGCTTATTAACATAAGCTTTCTTTAAAAAAAAGAATAAAGTGTATCAGAATCAATTAAAAAAGAAAATCAACAGTTGGTGACTTACTCGAGAAACCAAACAGTAAATTAAAAAGAAATTAAAATATGGAGTTCCTGTTGTGGCTCAGTGGAAACAAATCTGACTAGCATCCTTGAGGATGCAGGTTCAATTCCTGGCCTCACTCAGTGGGTTAAGGATTTGGCATTTTGATGAGTTGTAGGTCACAGACACAGCTCGGATCCTCTGTTGCTGTAGCCGTGGTGTAGGCTGGCAGCTACAGCTCCGATTCGACCTCTAGCCTGGGAACCCCCATCAGCATTTGTTGCTATGGGACAAATCTTCTCACTTACTCCACAGCCAATTTTATACTGTCCTTATAAGGACTATATCATCCTAAAGATTACGCTTCACTATTTCCTCTTAGGGACCGTCCTGATGTTTGCTGGGAGTTACTAGGGGGTTGGTGATTCGGAGAAACAGAGCATGGATATTATGGTTGAAAGCCAAGAGGTGAAGTAGGTATCAGACAAAGTGCTCAGGTCCTTGTTCATTATGATTAGAGTTTTCAGCCTCATCCCAAGTTTTAGGGAAGTTATTTTCAAGGGCCTGCAACAGAAAAACTACAAAATTTATATTTAGAGAACTAAATTATGGGGTTGAAGATAGAACAGGAAATCTAATTAGTAAAGTAATGTCAGAAGCCCTGATCAAGAAATAATAGTAGCTTGGACTAAGTTGGTAGTTTTAAATATGAATAAATGAATGTGGATAGATAGATTGATCGATTGATAGATTCTGGTAGAATTGATAGGACTCACTATTTTATCGGAAAGGATGCTTATTAGATAAGAAGAGGTCAGGGGTAAGCCCCAAGTGTCTTTTATGAGAAACAGTTTGCACAGACATCCCATTCACTGATACGAAGAATGATGGTGGAGGAGAAGATGGAGATTGAAAGAGAACCAAGGGTCCAATTTAGATGTTTGAGTTTGGGATTCCTGGAGACATACAAATGGAAATGTCAAACAGGCAATGTATGTATTTCTGGAGTGAAGCCATAGACTCTTATGAGTTCAGGGAGCAACGATTGAAAGACTCAGCATTTACATAGTAGCTAAGGCCATAGGCGTGGAAAGGAGGGTTAGGAACCAGACTCTGGAGAACGCCAGCATTTGAAGGTCAAATAGAGAAGGAGAGGCTGGTAAAGGGACCTGAGAAGTGGTGTCAACACAGACCTGGGAGAGAGAGTGTTCCAAGAAGGCAGGAATGGTTAGCCATGTGAAATGTTGCTGAGAAAACACAAAACAGTGTGAAAAATGCCCTTTAGGCTTGGCAATAGCAAAGTCAGGAGAAAAAGGAAGAATAAATGGAAGTTGGTTCTTCTTGCTGAATATTTGTGTTTGTTATAATTGTAGGAGCAAATTACATTAAGGTATTCTTTTATCTTCATCTTAAGGCCTGTCAAATTTGATTTCTCTTACATGGGTTTGCTTGGCATTCATATTTTCCTATCGTGTGTGTATTAAACTGGGTAAAAGGAAAAAAATTGATTAGCTAAGATTATATGAAAGCTAAGAGAATCCTTTGGGAGACTTCCAAAAAGATTTGACTCTTATTGGAATGTGAAAAAAAAATGCAATTATTGGAGTTCCCTTGTAGCGCAGCTAGTTAAGGATCTGGCATTGTCACTTTGGTGGCTCAGATCACTGCTTTGGTGCGGGTTTGATCCCTGGCCCAGGAACTTCCATGTGCCACAGGCACAGCCCCCTAAAATGCAATTATTTAGTTTATGTAGATGCTCCCCAAATTGATTCTCAACTCAAACTTTCGGTAGATTTTAGGGAGCAATGCTTGTGTACTAGGCACCTTGCTAGACACTGGGGATACTGGGATAGGTAGCATGGGAAGCCTTAAAAGATAAATAATAGTATATGACCCATATAAGATTTGATGTGGCTATAAAGCTATCAGTCATTCAGGAGAGCCATTGAGAGATTCCGCAGACTCTTGGGATCCTCTGAGCTGACCTCATTGCCAGAGGAGAGAAGGTGCAGGGGGGCCCAAGAGGTGAAACTGATAAATGGGTTTTATTTTACTTCTGTCTCTAGTGCTGATTGCATCATGTTGCCTTGTCTGTCAGCACTGAATCAAATTGACAGCACTGTTTGTGTTCCATGCATTTCTCTTATTTGACCTGGGTCTTTCATTGATTTGTCGTTTCAAACACTGACCAGGTCTGTTAACTCTATAACCGCTATTACCATGAACTGGGCCTTTTACAAAACAAAACAACCGTTGTAACAAGATAAGGTTTTAATTTTAGTTAGGTGAAGGCAAGGTAGAAGCATTGTTTTAAGAAGAACTCTTTTAGAAGGCTCTCTTGACATTCATAAAAACGTGCCTTATACAGCACATATGTAATACACATTCTATATATATATATAATATATATATAAAACATACATACACGTGTATACACACACACACACACACACACACACAAAGATCTCTAACATCTTCTTTTGCTTTAGGACTATGCAGGACTAATCTTAATTGTGGAGGCAACACTGAAGAGCATTAAGAACATGGGATTTATTTACTTATTTATCTTTTTTTTTTTTCTTTTTTGGGCCAAACCTGAGGCATATGGAAGTTTCCAGGCAAGGGGCAGCTGCCAGCCTACCCCACAGCGACAGCCACACAGAATCTGAGCCACCTTTGAGAACTATGCCACAGCTGGCAGCAACGCCAGATCCTTAACCCGCTGAGCAAGGTCAGGGATCGAACCTGCATTCTCATGGATACTAGTCAGATTTGTTTCCACCACGCCACAGTGGAAGCTCCAGAAGAGACGATACTATCAGGAAAAACCCAAAATGTACCCAGGTTAATAGAGTCTTAACCTGCCGAACCACAAAGGGAATGTCAGGAACATGGGATTTAAAGTCACGCTTAGGCTCAAATGCTAGTCCTGCCCTTTACCCTGGGTGATCTCAGGCAGGTTATTTAATTTCTATCTCAGTTTTCTTGTTGGTATAATAATCGTTTCCTCACTGTCTTTTGTGAGGATTAAGCGAGACATTGTATCTGCCACCTAGTAGGCTGTTCATGTCACACTTTAAAAAATTTCTATAAAAATTTGTGTTTTCTTTCACTTTTTCCTTTATTACTCTGAATCTGTTTTCACAACTATTTTCTAAAGGCAAAATTTGGAGCTGATTCTACTTATGGTCTTAATGAGTACTTACCTATGATGTGGTACACCTTCATGCTTATTATTTCAACTTACTATTCCTTTTAGAAAATGTTGGATCCAGCTTACTCTTAGAAGACAAGTAGATTAATAAGGATGAGAAAGGGAAGAGAAATGTAACCATAGGAGGAAAAACTTAATTTCTTTGGTAAATGTGATAAAACTTTTTTTGACCTTAGATGGTATGATTTTGTTTGTACCAAGAAAGCCAGATAAATAGTTAGGCGTTTGGTCACATGTACTTTAACTCTACTGAACTGTGTAAACAATGAGGTTTGAAACAATAATTTCTTAGTTGGTAAATATTGAGGATAGACATGGTACATGAACAAATGTTTTGACTGAGGAAGGTGATTATAGGCAATTCCTTAAATTTATGGAGAACTTGGGGCAATGGGTTACAACAAAACTGAGGATGGCTTTCAATTTGGGGGAAAGTACACTTTACCTTCTTGCTGAGATGAGTTTTAATGTCTATGAATACTTCGGATTTGGGGGCCCTGTGCAATGGAGCTTCATTAGTCCCTGGTACAGTGCAACCTTCCAAATTCAGCTTAACACATTACTTTTGGTGATTCCGTTTCATAATCTAACACCTTTGGTGATGGGCGTTGTCCTCAAAATTTCAAATGCAGTAGAATTTGCATGGAAGTGAGGTGCAGTGTAGGTTTATGACTTTCCTGAGATGTCTGATAGAGGTGGAGGAGACATCAGGAATAGGAAATATAGCAGCTTCTGACTTCATTCATCAGAATGAAGTGTGGATTGGCTGTTGCTGGAAATAAAGAGCACTGCACATTTTTAGAAAGTGTATAATACGAGCGTACCATGTTGGAGTCTGGGATCAGGATTTTATCTTCTGCTTTAGGAATGTGATATATATGACAATACTGATGAATGAATGAGCTGGGAGGTTTTGGCAAAAGCCTGTGTTGCCATGGCAACTTACAGTGTCTTCTGTAACAGACACATGCAGGATATGACTAATCCTTCAATAAGATCAAAGAGAAGGTCCAGCCAAGTCTATGTTGCACTAAAAGGGAAAGGTGGCAGAAAAAAGGATTTCACAGATGATGAATGAGTACTACTTGAGATACTAAGTGACAACTTTGGTTTATTTGCATTGTCAAAATACATGTACCCAATATTCTTTCTTTCCATCCCCATGATTCTAGGAATTATGTTCATTATATTTCTGGATACAGACAAGTTGGTTGGATGTGATGACTTCAACCCTGATTGAAATGTTGTTGTGATGACCAAGCTGCTTCCAATCCTACACATTTTTCCCCAGTGCTATTATTTAGTTTTTAAACAAATTTTATTGGAGTATAGTTGATTTACAATGTTGCCCCAGAGTCATGTTTACAGCTAAGTGGATCAGTTATAGATAAACGTATACCCATTCTCCCCCCCATCCATAGGTTATCATAGAACATTGAGTAAACCTCCTTGCACTCTACAGTAGGTCCTTGTTAGGTATCTATTTCGTATATAATCATGTTTGTACGTTAATCCCATCCCCCTAATTTATCCCTCCCTCTCCCATGGTTTCCCCTTTGGTCATCTTAAATTTAATTTTGACATCTTTGAGTTTCTGTTTTATAAATAAGTACTTTTGTACCATATTTTATCAGCTTTCACACATAAATGATATCAGATGATATTTGCCTTTTAGTCCATCTTGCTCACCATCATGAGCTTTCTCTTTCTGTGGCTGCCGAGAGTTCTTCCTCTGCCAGACTTTCAATGTTTCCTCCATGAATTCACGAGATGTGGCTCCGGACATTATTTCTTGTTCTTCACTCAAGTATGCCCTCTACTCTTGGTATCGTTTACAAATTACTCCAGGACCACCATCTCTGTCCTCTTCACAGCTCTTAATGATTCCACCCATTTCCTCCTTCTTCTGGTCCTACTTTTCATCACTTGTGTTAATTGCTCCTTAGACACTAGTTCCAGTTTGGCCACTTACCACCTAATTTTGAAGTGTTACCTAACCTCTTTGGGCCTCATTTGCCTTATCTGTGAGACAAAGACATTGGATTAGTGTCAGCTTAATTTTAGAGGCTGTATGATCTCAACTCTGCTGTATCTAGACAAAGAAAACATGTAAATGAATGAGCCTGATGGTTCCATGAAATGTTATTTACAAAAACAGGCTGCGGGCCAGATTTAGCCTGTGAGTCATCTAGTCCAACTCCTGAAGTCTCCTTTCAGTGCTAAGATTTTATAAGAAAATAGAAAGCCATTTCTATTCCTAAAATCATAAGACTAAAGTTTACCCTCAAATTGTATCTTCATTAGACACACTTAATTAAATATCATTGATGATGATGGATAATATTGGCCCTGCAGTCTCTCTCCCTCCAGTACATCTTACATGGTGTGAACATCTAAACACAGAGTCTATTGGTATAGTCAAGGCAGAGGAATAATTCCCAGTTTTACAGCAAATCATTCTGACCAGAGCATAAACTGTCTACACTTTTGTCATCAATTTCCTCCATAATCCATTTTATAGGTCAAATTAAATGTGATAGTATACTTAGAAATCTTCTTGCTTCTTGAAATATTAGGATAGGGTAGTGTAAGAAATATACCAGAACCGGAGTTCCCGTCATGGTGCAGCAGAAATGAACCTGACTAGGATCCATGAGCTTGTGGGTTTGATCCCTGACCTCACTTAGCAGGTTAAGAATCCAATGTTGCTGTGAGCTGTGGTGAAGGTCACAGGTGCATCTTGGATCTGGCATTGCTGTGGCTCTGGTGTAGGCTGGTAACAACAGCTCTGATTCGATCCCTAGCCTGGGAACCTCCATATGCCATGGGTGGGGCCCTAAAAAAAAAAAAGAAATACGTCAGAACTCAATACATTGCATTGTTTCAATGATTAATTAATATGAGGGGCACACAATACACAAAATCTTCTCTGACATGTTTCTACCAAAAAATGATCTTTCATTAATAGTCATTTTCTTTAATCGGTGATAAAATCTGCAGCTTCTTGGCAGCGTATATCAATAAAAGTACCCAGTCTTGGATTCAGTGAACTCTGTTTTGATGTACATGGTTTTTCAGTAGAAAATGAAGGGGGATGGGGAAAGCTTCATTTCATTTTGCTTTCCCATGCAGTCTATTTTCATTCTTCTCTGATCTGTCATTGATCAGTACTCTGTGATAGTTCTCCATCCTATTCAACACTGCTATGCTCATTTAGCCTGAGTATTTTTTTAAACGAAATTACTGTCTTCACCAGAACATTCCTAAGATAACACAAGCCTGCATATCATTGCTTTGCTTTTGATGAAGTTATCTTTCAAATCTTTGTGTGAAGGGGACCTAATAGTCTATCTACAGTCTCACTTTTAAAAGTGAAATCCTATATCCAGTGCAGTCATATCATTGTTATTGACCTAACGCTCATCTGATGCATTCTTTATACTCATATCCTATCTGACTTTCATTTCCTTAATAAGAAGGGTTGGAGTTCCATATCAGGTTCTCTTATGTATTTGTTCCCTGTTTTCCTCCAAAATTTCCTGTTCTATCATAAAATTTTTCACATGTCCACTCTTTAGAAACTTTGCTTTTTATCTGTCTGGCTCGCTGTCCACTAGCACAGAACTGCTCTGCCTAGAAAAAGAGTTTGAATTCTTGTCAGTCTATCAGGCACATACTGGGGCCCCAGAAGTAGCAAATCATCAGAAGCATGGAGACATTTTGATCTACTATCAATATAAAATAAAACTTTCTTTTCTTCTTGTAACTCCAGATCCTTAGCTGAATGTGAGATATGCTTTAAAAAATTTGATTCCTAATCCATGTGATCTTGACATGTGAGCTAAAATAATAATTGTTCTTATCACAGAAAAGCTCCTGACTTGGCAGAGAGTCTTTTTTACTATTATTATTATTATTTTTTGCCTTTTTTTTTAGGGCCACACCCACAGCATATGGAAGTTTCCAGGTTAGGGGTCAAATCAGAGCTACAGGTGCCTGCCTACACCACAGCCACAGCAACGCAGTATCCCAGCCACATCTGCAAGCTTCATCACAGCTCGAGACAATGCTGGATCCTTAACCCACTGAGCGAAGCCAGGGATTGAACCTGCATCCTCATGGATCCTAGTTGGGTGTGTTAACTGCTGAGCCACGAAGGGAACTCCCTCATTATTATTATTATTATTTTAATAATTTCCTTGGTTCTTTCAGTATTTTACCTGTCAGACAGAAACCCTGAAAAGCCATGAATTCAAAGGTTAATATGCAGAACCACTATTAGTAGAGAGAACTCAAAAGGAGATGAATAAACTCTGTACTTACACTTAGGCAGTGATCAGTCCACCTGGTCATCAGGGACACATCTCTGTGCAGGGTGAGGCACGTCTCAACATTCGCTGCATTTGATGTCCCTCTCTACTCATTTAACCTTGAAATCCCGCAGTTGACCTTGACTCCTTCCCCCTTTCCATCAGTATAAATTAGCCAATAAATGCCATCCTCTTTATCTCCAAAAAAGCTCTCAAGTCTGTGCCTTCTTGTTCATTCCTATTGCCAGTGTACTTGCTCAAAAATATCTGTGGAGGGCTGCCTACGTTGCTTTTCTAGGTTGGCGACACAGCAGTTGTAAGAATGAGCAGCATTTGCTTTAGAGGGCTTTCCTTCTTATTCAGAGGGTCATCATGTCTTGCTTTAATGAAAACAGACAACATTCATCTTAAGCTTTCAATCGTCTCTCCCTGGAAACTTCCCCCGTGCTAGCACCAGAGTGGTCCCTGTGAAAAACTCTCTGGATCAGGTTACATCCCATGGTTGGATGACTGTCACAACTTTGTAAATACCAAGCTTGGTAGCCTCAAGTGCTCTTTCTGAGCAGAGCCAAATCTGCTTCTCTAACTTTATTTCTGGCCGTTGCCATCGCTCCAGCCATACTGGACCAAGTGCTGCTCTAAGAATAGGCTGAGAGGAGGTTTCCAAGGCTCTCTTGTGACTTTGCCCTTATTGTACCTCAAATTCTACACTCCTGTTTCCAATTCCAGAAGAATTTCTACTCAACTCTGTGAAAGGAATCATCTTGACCCTCCCGGTTAATTTCCTCATGTGCAACCCATAGAAAAATTGTAAAACATGATTTTATAAAAGTAGCAATTATAGAATTTAAATTATCATTATTATTTTTGTCTTTTTAGAGCCAAACCCATGGTATATGGAAGTTCCCAGGCTAGGGGTCGAATCGGCGTTATACCTGCTGGCCTACACCACGGCCACAGCAATGACAGATCCAAGCCACATCTGGACCTACACCATAGCTCATGGTATCGCTGGATCCTTGACCCACTGAGTGAGACCAGGGATTGAACCTGAGTCCTCATGGACCCTAATCAGATTTATTTCCACTGAGTCACAATGGGAACTTCTCAAATTATTTTTATACTTATATGTTTTTCATTTTCCAATGTCACTCCCATGAGATTATCAACTTTTTGAAGGCAAAAGAAGTATTTTCTTTGTACTAAACAAGTTTGCACATGAAAAAAGATGAATACACAAGTGATATACTAGAGATTCTGTGCTTTTGTTTTCCAAAGTGATTATTTATGTGAATATAAATATTACTTTAAAAAGTTGTATATTCAATTTTCTCTTACTTACCATTTCTAATATGATCACCACTGGATCTATGGACCTCAATGGCAAAATCAAACAAAACCAAGGGAGAGGAAAAAAAAATTTTAATCTTATACGAAGTACTTATTCAGTTCCAATGATTTTACTGTCTCGACAGAGCTCAAAATAGGGTTTTAAGAAGTCTACAATTGTTTAACACAGTTATCTGAAAAGAACAATATCTTTTTTTTTTGTCTTTTTTTTTTTTTTGTCTTTTTGTTGTTGTTGGTTTTTTTTTTTGTTGCTATTTCTTGGGCCGCTCCCGCGGCATATGGAGGTTCCCAGGCTAGGGGTCGAATCGGAGCTGTAGCCACCAGCCTACGCCAGAGCCACAGCAACGCGGGATCCGAGCCGCGTCTGCAACCTACACCACAGCTCACGGCAACGCCGGATCGTTAACCCACTGAGCAAGGGCAGGGACCGAACCCTCATGGTTCCTAGTCGGATTTGTTAACCACTGCGCCACGACGGGAACTCCCTGAAAAGAACAATATCTTTTTGAAAATGAATATGCATAAAGATAGCCGTAACCTTAGCCGTACAATATCTTACCTCATTCTTTAATGCTTTACTCTGCAGAATGTATGGTCTCTCCAAGAAATATTTCGTAAAAGAGTAATATTCCAGAACTACCTGAAAACGAGGATATAAGATGAATCTGGAAGGAGAGGCTCAAATGCTCATGTGCTTGAAGTGAGAGCTGTGTCCATAGGCTCAGTGTGGGAGTTATCAGTCCTCAGGCATCCCCAGGGAATGTGGTCCATGGACTATGAAGTTCCCGGATTTTTCAATACCAGAATTTTCCCAGGAGTCACTGAGCAAATAGTGGAAACAATTTAATTTAACCAGGTAGAAAATAATGGAAAGAACAGTGCAAGTTCATATGACGTTGAATCCCTTGAGGTAAAACAAGCCACTATTAAGTTCTCTCCAGCTTATAAACCTGTGGTACAGTGGTTTTAGATGAACAAGGTTAAGGAAGCAGTCTTGGCAGAGGAGTGTCAAAGCTCTGGTCCATCTAAACAAATGCTTGTGACTAGTCCTCAAATCGAGGCGGGATGAGGGATGGAAAGAAGAGTATCAAGCGTGAATACCAACGAGAGACAAATACGAATGAGCAAATATGAACGAGAGACACAAAGACACCTGATGTCTACGAGATGATATTCGTGAAAAAATAAGCTTATTTCTAAAATTTTCAGCCTGTGGGTACCATGGTAAAAGTCGAATACCACAATTCAGGAAAGCACATTATATATTATACACATAGTATATAGTATATAACACATATAATTATATTATATTATGTTATTATTATTACATATTGGGGAAACACATGAAGGGAATCATAGGTCAAATATAGAAGATCTCTCTTCTATAAATGAATAGTATAAATAGTCTTCCTGATTTGTACTAGTTAAGCTTTATCTTTGTTAGATAAAGGTTTTCATTACATAAATGTACCATGATACCAGTGGGAAATAACCTGGAATCAAGTGATTTTCTCACTTGTTTAGAGCGTGGGATATTAAAACAAAAAGATTGACTCATCTGTTTTTCTACCACACTTCTTTGCAGCTTTATGGGAGATTTGATTATCATCTTAGGAAAGACAGAGGAAAGAAAAGTTAGCTGAAGGTCACAGTGCAAACCTTAGAGTCTGTGAAGGATGAACCTTGCCTGTCCTTTGACACAGAGGCTGTAACATAGGGGACTATACAGTAGCTTCTGTGGTGAGGTGTGATATTTTCTTTCCAACTAAATTTTGCATAAAGGTTAATATATTTTGTTTATAATTATTTTCACAAGCACCCAAGCCTCTGAAACTAGCAGCTTCAGCAGCCCTACTTTTCTTTTCATCTCTCACCTTTATTTGAGGGAGATTAACTTTTCTGCCCATTGTGAGAATATTTATAATAACTTGTTATTTATAATAACTTACATTCTCTCCTTGGGTTAGAAATGACTGGTCCTTGAAATATTGTATCTTAAAGTTAAAATAAATAGCAATACTTTTTTTGCTTGTTTGTTTGTTTTGCTTTTTAAGGCCGCACCTGCAACATATGGAAGATCCCAGGCTAGGGGTCAAATTGGAGCTACAACTGCCAGCCTACATCACAGCCACAGCAATGCCAGATCTGAGCTGTGTCTGCAACCTACACCACAGCTCAAGGCAACACCGGATCCTTGACCCACTGAGTGGCCAGGGATCAAACCCACATCCACATGGACACTATATCAGTTTTTAACCTGCCGAGCCCACGAGAGGCATTCCAACCCTCCCAATCCTCTCTTTTGATGAAGGCTTACTTACTGGATCAAGCTTGTTGTGTCCAGATACCTCTTTCTTGATTGGAAGTTCTTTCTTACCAGGCTCCTTAGTAGCTTAAGCAGGATTTATCTCAACTTCTCACCATGTATGGTGGGACCTTAGATTAGGGGAACTTCTCCTGCCTATATTATTTTGGAGTGTCAAATGGTCCCTTAGAGTCTTCTGAGTTAGTCTTGTATTTTGTGGAAATAGCTAAGGGAACTAGCAGTCAGTTTGACTGAGAAATACAGGTATCCCGAAATTGTCATGATAGCCATGATGACTAGAAAATGAGCAACTCCAGGTGTCGTGATCTATTGCTTGTAATACATAATGAGCTTTGAAGATTTTGGGGGCACACAGTGTGATTGGTAACTTTTTTTCAATGGTGGTAGCATTTTTAGAAAAGTTATAAGGATGCAAGTGCAATTATAACACTGCAAAATGATTTTGAAAATGGACCAGTTTGAACTTAGACATTAAAGCACCCAGGATATTTGAAACATTAAAATGTTCCAGCCTACTCCTCTGTGCAGCAGGGAACTCAAAAAGACATGGAAATCAGGGCAATAATAAAGAATCAGGGACAAAATAAAGAATTGTTCTTTAGTGTTTCCTAACTCCCAAATCACTTTTTCCCCCTCACTCTTGCACCAAGTGCACCCAATGCATTAATACGTTTTCTTGAATGCCCTAAGATCCTCACCTTAAACCTGTCATCTTTAGGCAACATCACTCTGCTATGGTGCCAGCCTTCTATTCTGTATCCTACAACACAGGGAACTATATCCAATCTCTTGGGGTAGAACGTGGTGGAAGAGAGTATGAGAAAAATAACTTATATACATGTATGACGGTGTCACTGGGCTGTACAGCAGAAATTGGCACAAAACTGTAAATCAACTATAATTTAAAAAAAAAAAACAAGCTTTCTGGAAAATGGATGTATTGAAAATGTTTGAACAACAAATTTGTATCTCTTCTTTAGATGTTTGTTATGTAGAGGCATACCACTCTGGTGTTGAGATTTGGGGTATTAGGGATGGATAGATATGGGCAGAATTATTTTCTCAGAATTCATCAAAGTGCATGAACATAGCAGTTGATATGTTTTCTGCACATAGAACTGATGCCATTCAAGACACCTTGCATTTGGAGACTGTATATTTGTAGGAGAAGCAATGTAACACCTTAAGGAGAACGTGGGGTTTGGAGGCCTGGCTCAACATCTCTTACTCTGTGATCTGGAACAAATACTGTTATTTCATTGGTAAATAGAGCTTGTTAGTAACATCTATGTCATTGGGTTTAGTCAGGGGGAAAAATGAAGTATTATAAGTTTGGACTTTTTTTAATGGTTACCTGCTACATTGAGAATGGTTTCACTTCCGTAGGTACATGTATATTGATCATTTCCACATTAGGCATATAGCCACTTTATGAAATAATATATGCATATGAAGATCTCTACATAAATGTTGTTTCCTATGATAACTATCTTTATTTACATTATGATTTTGATCAGTAGTCGTGGAGATTTTTAATTTGCCCATGTAGGGCAGAGTTTCAGAATGTGAGATGTAAGGACAGGAAACATCTTTAAGTTCTTTACAAGCTCTGTATCCCAGCTAACCTGGGACTTATATTCTTTGGTCAACAAGTTTCTAGCCATTTGGACGTAGATGAGTATATTCTGAACAAATAAATGATGTTATGGTTAAAAAGAAAACAATACTTGCACATATCTTTAGGCAGTGATGACAGTTTCATAATAAAACAGGGTGAGGCAAAGGGAAACAGAAAAGACATAATTCTTTTTTTTTTTTTTTTTTTTTTTTTTTTTTTTGTCTTTTAAGGGCTGTACCCATGGCATATGGAGGTTCTCAGGCTAGGGGTTGAGTCAGAGCCATAGCTGCCAGCCTACATCACAGCCACAGCAATGCTAAATCTGAGCCACCTCTGTGACCTTCACCACATCTAACTGCAACACTGGATCCTTAACCCACTGAGTGACGCTAGGGATTGAACCTGAGTCCTCATGGATGCTAGTAAGATTCGTTTCCGCTGAGTCACAATGGGAACTCCAGGAAAAGATATAATTCTAACAAATAATTTGCATTTTATCAAGATGCAACTCGAGCATTTTTAACTGTGCCAATATTTTCTTTTATTATTTTCAGATGGGGCACACTGAAAGGAGCACAGGGACGGAAGGAAAAGTTTTGGGTATGTAAGGCTTTCCAATTGAATTTCTACTGTGAAGTGAGTATTTCAGAATCATCTGGGTCTCTACCCCCTGTTTTGTATTATTTAATCATATCCTAAGTCCCTGAAATATTGTTTGTAATATCGGTATTTTCTCCAGCAGAAAATCCGTTAGAATCATTTATGTTATAATAATAGTTTTCAAGTTCACTTATTTCACATTGTAAAAGGAGAAGCCATAATTTTTTTTCAAAATGAGAATCAACAGAAAAACTTTTGTTCTATTATCATCTATAATAAAATGAAAGAAATGGTTTGAGGAGTTCCTATCGTGGCTCAGTGGTTAACAAATCCGACTAGGAACTATGAGGTTGTGGGTTCGATCCCTGGCCTTGCTCAGTGGGTTAAGGATCCAGCGTTGCCATGATCTGTGGTGTACATCACAGACGTGGCTCAGATTTAGGTTGCTATGGCTCTGGCATAGGCTGGAGGCTACAGCTCCTATTAGACTCCTAGCCTGGGAACCTCCATATACCACAGGAGCAGCCCTAGAAAAGACAAAAAGACAAAAAAAAAAAAATTTGTTTTGAGTTCTCTCATACATGTCAAGCAACATTCTATTCTTACATTTTTTCTACGGATCATGCTTTTGTAATGTTAGTATCATCTATATAGTAACATTTTTTGCCAATTATAAAGTACACGTTTCTTTACTGAGAGCCAATTTTCAGTCTAAAAAATAATAGAAAGTTATTTGTAAGAAATTGTCTGAAGAAGATTGGAACATATTGCCTCAAGTATTTGGTTGACTACAATAAACTGATGAATTATCCTAGGTCCGTAGATCATATGCCTTTTTTTCCCCCCAGAAATTAGGTAATGATATTCATCATAGAATTTGTATTCGAATGTATGCATTAGAGAGCATATCTTATAAAATACTAAATATTAAGTCTTGTACTCATTCGAGTAACTCTTGTTGATTAGATTTCTCCACAAGGTGCTGACAAAAGTCAATCACCCAAGTATGAGGTCACCACTTGTATTTGTCATGTTGATCTATGGAGGTGTTATGCTTTTGAATATAATGCTGCTTCTTTGTATTTAAACTGAGCTTTCTTAAATTAAATTAAATTAAATTAAATTAAATTAAATTAAAGCTTTATTTCCTTATTAAAATAAAGCTTGAGGTAGCCAGTAATTAACATGTGTTCAATTGTTGATATTTATAACATGTGAAAGAGAATATATTATTTTAATATGTACAATTAAGTTTCTGTATGGATTTTTTATTAAATGAATTTAAACTGTTATTCAGTTTCCTAATAATGTAATATTTAGAGATGAAAAACAAGTTCTTTGACTAATATATTCACTTCCAACAGTACCTAGTATAGCACACCTAATAATAACTTGTTGAATGAATAGGAATCAAAGTGCAAAAGAAAACTTGCTGTGAGCCTCTCACCCTCAGTTTCATCATTTTCACCCTAGAGCCCCATAGGCGGAATACACAGGCACACACAGACACACAGACACACTGATTTCATCACTAACTCATTCTCATATATTTAACACATGCATCCATACTACACTTTTAAACTGCCTTTGTCATAATAATTTCCAATTCTGAACTTACTACTTATAGAATTTTTTCAAAAGTAACTATTTCACGGGCATGGGGCAGGATTTCTTTCCGCTGAGACTCTTTTAGATAAATTGTTTAATGTAATAAGCAGGAATATAAGAATCTCACTGAAAATTTAGCATATTAGATTAAACTACATACTTTGGTTGACTTTTTCTTCCACTAAACATGATGCTCATCTTGAGCCAGCATCACATTTGTCGTATTTTTCAATGTGTCCAAAAAGCAAAGCAAAGTGACTGGTACATAATGGAAATATAAACAGGATTTGTTGAATGAGTAAATGAATAACACTAATCTATGCATTCAGGAAAAATTAGTCAAATCACTGAAATAGTTTCATTGTATGAAACAATATTGATTTCATTAAAATAGTAAATCTTTAATATTATTGTACTGTCAAGAGTGCTGAAGGGTCTGAGATATTATCCCACTTGATGAATGCATTTGAGTCAGAAGAAACGGCTTCTTAATTGGTAGTCACAGCCAGGTCAACAGGCAGATGTCACAGCAAGGTCCACACACCTTAGTCTTGCAGGTGGGGTGTTAAGAGGCAATGGAGGGGGAGGGAGTGGGAGGGATCAGGAGCTTGGGCTTATCAGACACAACCTAAAATAGATTTACAAGGAGAGCCCGCTGAATAGCATTGAGAACTATGTCTAGATACTCATGTTGCAACAGAAGAAAGGGTGGGGGAAAAACTGTAATTGCAATGTATACATGTAAGGATAACCTGACCCCCTTGCTGTACAGTGGGAAAATAAAAAAAATATATATATAAACATAAATAAAAACAAAAAATGCAATGGAATTTTCCCATGTGGGAATCAGTCTACAACCCATTAAAGAGGGACAGAGAATAATGAATTTTCTATATACAGGAGAGAAACAGACCACCTTTTCTTTTCCTGGAAGGAGAGAAAAAATTATTCCATTATGTTGAGATGGAAAATGTCCTGTGTTCTTACCTTAAATCATAGGCATATAAGTGTCTCTCCAAAGGCCCTGTAAACACCAGACAACCTCCAAAAGCCTGGCTTAATCCCCTTTAACATGTAAATACCCAGGAAGTTAATGTCCCGGCCCTCTGGGCATCCTGGAGTGTTTATAATACTACGTTTAGGACCTCGTCCAGTCTCTTCGGCCCCTCTTAGGGAAATAAGAGAAAATTTAATTATCCTTTGGGATCAGATCAGTTAACTAGACAAGTGGCTACAGATGCTCATGGTATATGATGATAAAATATCTCTGGAAGAAGTAAAATCAAATTCCCTATCTTTTTAATCATATATACTTTTTGTGTGTCAGGAGACCAGGTTTTTGTTTGTTTGTTTGTTTGTTTTTTGCTTTTTTAAGACCCCTGAGAAGTTCAGGGAAGTTTAATTTCCCCACAATTGTATATGAGTGTTTCAAAATATTTACAAATAGGCCTATAATTCTGTAAATTATGACAAAAGCAAATGACTTCTGCTACTGAGTAAAATGTATGAAAGAGCAGCAAGCCATAAACTCCACTAAATAAATAGAAAAAAAAAAAACAATTAATTCCCCACGCCTATGTTTTTAAAGAAACTAAAGAACTGATTCTGTTCTGGGAGCATTTGATAGGTTTGAGCAGAAGCTGAGGATTGAACTTTCAATAAGCAAAGAGGCTTCTAGGAGAAAGAAGCTACCTGGTTTGGAATTTAGAGGAACCTCAAACCCAGAGCCATTTCTTCCAATGAATGCTAGAAAAGTGTGAGCAGCTAAGGTTGGGGTGATGGAAAGGCAGAGCGAAACCTTCTACAGCATTGCCAAATCCGGGGTAGGAGGCCCATTAAGAGAACCTACAGCACACATGATACATATAGCCCTCAAAATCTTTGAAACCAGGTATAGACTGAGCTTAATCTGAATTTTTCTCTATCCCTGCCCCTACTCAGTTCTTGACTAAATTGAGGGAATTAGTCCCTCACCATTTTTGTCTAGGAGAAGAAAAGGCTTATCTTCTTTGGAAAACCATCCCATTGTCAGTCTCTATACAGTCATCCCTCCCTACCTGCTGGTTCCCCATCCACAGATTTGACCAGCGTGGATTAAAAACATTAAAAAACAAACAAACAAACAAAAAACTCCAGGAAGTTCCCACTGTGGCTTAGCAGGTTAAGGACCTGATATTGTCTCTGTGAGGATGCAGGTTTGATCCCTGGCCTCCCTCAGTGTGTTAAGAATCTGACGTTGCCGCAAGCTGCAACATATGTCACAGATGTGGCTTGGATCCAGTGTTGCCATGGCTATGGCATAGGCCATAGTTGCAGCTCCAATTAGACCCTGAGCCCAGGAACTTCTATAAGCTGCAGATGCAGCCATAAAAAGAAAAGGAAAAAAAAACAAAACAAACAAAAAAAAAAACCAGAAACTCAAATTTGGAGAACGTGTGCTACCAGATATCAGGACTTTATATAAAGCTACAGTAATTAAGATAGCATTTTATTATTAGCAAATCGAATTCAGCAGCACATTTAAAGTATCATTCACCAGGTCACATGTGATTTTTGGAAGGATGGTTCAATATACACAAACCTCAATGTGATACTTCATATTAATAGAATGAAAGAAAAATCACATAGTAATCTTAATAGATGTAGGGAAAGCATTTGGCAAAATTTTAATCTGTTCGTGATAAAAACTCTTAAATTAAGTATAAAGGAATGAACCTCACAACTAACATTATACTTAATGGTGAAGGGTTGCAAACTTTTCCTCTAAGATGAGAAACAAGACAAAGATTTTCATTCTTACCACTCCCTTATTAATGTATCCCTGGAAATTCTTTCCAGAGACATCTGGCAAGAAAAGGAAACAAAAGCCATCAGAAACATTGTCTCTACTTGCATATTGCATGATGTAATATATTTGTATATCATGTTTCATTGCACTTCTGCTTTACTGTAATTTGCAATTTTTTTTTTTTACACAAATTGAAGATTTGTGGCAACCTTGGATTGAATAGTCTGTCAGCACTATTTTCCCAACATCATTTTCCCTCTTTGTATCTCCGTGTTACTTTTTGGTAATGATCGCAATATTTTAAACCCTCTATCAGCAAAAATATTTCAACTTGCTGAATAAGCAGTTAATAAGGTAAGGTTAGCATTTTTTAGCAGCAAAGTAGTCTTAACTAAGGTATGATATTTTTTCAGACAATGCTGTTGCACACTTAATAGACTACAGTATAGTGTAAACATAATTTTATATGCAGTGGGGAACCAAAAAAAATTCATGTGACTCGCTTTATTTTAATAATTATTTTATTGCAGTAGTCTGGAACTGAACCTGCAATATCTCCAAGTTATACCTGTTTAGAAAATCCTAAAGACTTCACCCCCAAATTGGCTCAAATAAATTAATTCAGTAAAATTACAGGACACAAAACTAACATACAAAAAAATCAGTAGCATTTGTACACACTAACAACAGATTATCTGAAAAAGAAATAAAGAAAACAATCCTACATACAATGGCATTAAAAAAAAATACTTGGGAATAAACTTAACCAAGGAGGTGAACAATCTGCATTCTGAAAACTGCAAGACACGATGAAAGATATCAAAAAATTCACAAACAAATGGAAAGGTATCCTGTGGTCGTGAATGGGAAGAATTGATATTGTTAAAATTTCAATACTACCAAAAAATATCGATAGATTCAATGCAATTCCTATCAAGATTCCAATGGCATTTTTTACACAAGTAGGAAAAAAAAATCCTAAAATGTATATGGGAATTAAAAAAGGCCCCATGTAGCCAAAGCAATCTTTCGAAGGAAGAACAAAGCAGAAAGCATTACATTTCCTGATTTCAAGCTCTACCATAATTTTATAGTAATTAAAACAGTATGGTACTGACATAAAAACAGACAAATAGATTCATGGAACAGAACTGAGAGCCTGGAAATAAAGGTGGAAAAGAAAGTTGCTTTAATCAGAAAGCCAACAATGTGTGGAGAAGATGGATTTGTGTCCCCACAAAAGCAGCTCTAAAGATTCTGCTCGGCCGTGAAAGCTGTGGAGGGAAAAAGGGAAGTCAACTTGGCTGATAGAGGGTCAGAGTCATTGACGTGGCCCACTGCCTGCAGGCTGGTCCACTCCTTGGGACCTTTCTTTAGATGCTGTCCTGTTCACAGAGTTTGTTCACACAGTTTGTTTCCGAGATTACCGAAGGGGAAGTTAGGGAAGAGATCTGGTGATCTGTTAATTTCTTTTTTTCATTTCTACTTCTTTGACCTATGGAAAGAACAGGCAAGTCATTTTGCGATCAAAAGATTTGAAGTTTGCTTGGGCCAGGATGATGAGAGCACAGGGGTGTCTGGTTTAAGTTTAGTTACAATATAGCTTTGCTAAAGCCACAGGGCAAAATGGCAGTTTCCTGCAAAGAGCTGCTGACTTTCCTGCCATTTTCTCCTTTTCCTTTTAAAATCATCCATCTCAGTTCATATAGAATAATGTAATCAAAATATAAACTCATCCACTTGCTCTCCTGCTGGAAGCAACTCAACAACTTATCATTTTGACCATTATTTTCTCAGTCTGGATTTCCTTTCCTCTCCTTCTAGCCTCATACACGACGACCCACTTCGGCTTTATTATCCAATGACAACAGTTCTGTTTCATTTCACTGTTTCGTGCTGCTTTATGCTTTAATATTTATGTTTTCCCTTCACCTGACTCTCCTCTCCTCCTGTTTTTATCTGGTTAATTTACTCTTAGGCTTTAATATGCATCTCAGGTGGCACTTCCTATGTGACAACTTTCCTGAACCATTCAGATAAGTGAGATGCCCCTCCACTGACCTCAGTAGTATCTTGCAAGTATTTCTCCCTTAGTACTCACCTTACGGTGCTTGTCCTTTGTGAGACCATGTGCTCTCTGAACACAGGATATTGTTTATCTTGGATCCTCCCATGCTTGGCGCCGGATCAATCACACAGCAAAAAGTCTACAGTGTAGCTTTTGTGTCATCTTTTGATGCAGAAGATCAAACCCCCATGCATATGTTACCACTGTGCTCTGTGGGATCCACCAATTCTGGTTAGTGTGAACATGAGTATAGATGTGTGTGCATGTAATTTATGAATAATATAACTATTTTGTCCTTATTTAGAAAAGATTTAGGTCCTTAATAATTACAATCTATAATAACTCAAAGGTATATATAGACTACATATGAGTACCCTGTAATTTTATTTTATTTTATTTATTTTATTTATTTTTTTAGGGCCACATCCAAGGCTTATGGAGGTTCCCAGACTATGGGTCAAATTGGAGCTGTAGACACTGGCCTATGCCACAGTCACAGCAATGCCAGATCCAAGCTGCATCTGCAACTTACACCACCGCTCACAGCAATGCTGGATCCTTAGCCCACTGAACAGGGCCAGGGATCAAACCTGTGTCCTTGTGTTTACTAGTCAGATTCGTTTCCGCTGAGCCATGACAGGAACTCTCTATTTTATTTTATTTTATTTTTATTTTTAGGGCTGCTCTTGTGACGTATGGAATTTCCCAGGCTAGGGGTCAGATCAGAGCTGCAGCTGCCAGCTTACTCCACAGCCATAGCAATGCGGGATTGGAGTCTCATCTGTGACCTACAGTACAACTCTCACAGCAACACTGGATCCTTAACCCACTGAGCAAGGCCAGGGATCAAACCCACATCCTCAGTGGGTTCTTAACCCACTGAGCCACAACGGGAACTCCGAGTCCCCTGTTATTTTAAAGGCTGGGTTTAAAAATATCCAAGTATGATACTCAGCTTTTCTCATTTTTTGTTTTTCTGCAGATTGCTGCCAATTCCTGGGGCAAGTCATGGGGAGAGAACGGCTATTTCAGGATTCTTCGAGGAGTAAATGAATCTGACATTGAAAAGTTGATTATCGCAGCTTGGGGCCAACTGACAAATTCAGATGAACCATAACATATCATTAAATTTCCATAAGGCCATGCATTCAAGTAACCCTTTAAATTGAAGTTAAGCAATGTGAGGTTCTCTGTGACAGCAGAATCTCTGCCTCTTCACCTTGTTATTATAACATGCTTGTTTTCTTGTTTCACCCCAGGCTTTTTGCTCCTGCTTCCTTTATATGTAGACACTAACAGAGGGCAGCAAGTGGCTAACTCCCTTTCAAGTCCCCTGCTAGTCTTTATTTCCCTCTCAGGACAATGTTCTTTTTGACTTTGATATTTCATAAACTGTGTGATGGCACTTGTTTTCAAAGTGCACAGCATTTGTCTGTAGAAATGATCTGTTTTCTGACTTTACCAATGAGGACCCCCAAAAGCAATGAAAACATCAATTTACCATTACGAGTTTTTTCCCACCAAATAATGCTTTCTTAATCCAGACTTTGCTTACATTTTGACAAAAAAAAAAAAAAAAAAACAATAGAAATAGATTGTTTATCTCGATAAGCTAACATTTTGGTTCTTTTCATTTGCCTAAACTGAACTCACCATCTGAGCTCAAAAGGAGAGTGGCTCTCACAGGAAATAACTCCACTTTTTTTTCACTTAAAAAGTGTTTTTTTTTTTTTTTTGGCGTATATTTATTTACAAAGTTGTGCTAGTTTCAGGTGTGCAGCGAAGTGAATCAGTTGTACACACATATATATATATATCTGTTCCTTTTCACATTCTTTCTCCATATAGGTTATTACAAAGGATTGAGTGGAGTTCCCTGTGCTGTACAGCAGGTGCTTGTTGCATATGTATTTCTTTATTTTATTTTCTTTATTTTATTTTATGTCTTTTCTAGGGCCACACCCATGGCATATGGAGGTTCCCAGGTTAGGGCTCTAATCAGAGCTGTAGCCGCTGGCCTACGCCAGAGGCGTAGCAATGCAGGATCTGAGCCGTGTCTGCAACCTACACCACAGCTCACAGCAACGCCAGATCCTCAACCCACTGAGTGAGGCCAGGGATCAAACCCACAACCTCATGGTTCCTAGTCGGATTCGTTAACCACTGAGCCACAACGGGAACTCCTGCTTATGTATTTCATACATAGTACTGTGTATCTGCTAATCCCAACCACTGCAGGTAATAACTACTCTTTAGGCTATTCTGTAATGGCTTGTGATGTGGAGGAGATGACAGGTAATGGAAAGGCTTAGAGGCTGACATTGGAAGTACGGTCTCGATCCACACACACTCCTATTTTTTTGGAAGCCAGTACACTTCGTGTAAAGTCTATTAAAATGAGCTGCAAAACTGTATTTGGAAAGATAACATATTTACCCCCCAAAACATGCCATGAGTCAGAAAGAATAAATACACTTTTATCACAACCATTTCACAGTTCACTGTTTGAGATTCTGAGAAGTAAGCTAAATTGGCACTAATTTGCATCTAATTTTAATGTTAGTTATCTATAGTCAGAGAAACAGAAATAGCATCATCATCATGGTTCGGAAAGGATATGATCTTTTAGTAATTCACCGGCATCTTAAATGGCAAACTAATAAATGAAGATGCAATGCTGATCAGTAAGTGAGCATGGTCGATTGCAGTGACAGTGGTGGGATCCCCTGGCCTTAGTTTCTGGGTGCTCTTACACCTGGATTTTCAGTGTAGGGCTTTTTTATGTGGTTGTGCCCAAAGGTACCCTGACTAGATAAGCCAGATGTGCTGGAAATGTGAGCAAATGGAGCACAGAAAGGTGAAGTGTTGCTGGAATGGTTATTTTCTCCATTCATCACTGCAATTGTATCAGAAGCAGCATCTATTCACTTAGTTCGCCCCTAGAAAATATGCATAAGACTGATTCACTTTGCTGTGATTGGTCAATGTTCCCCCAGGGGATTGAGAAATAATTTGGGTTTGTCTGGATGCCCTGAGACAAGGTTTTGTTTGGGTGATGAAGAGAAAGCTGAGAAGGGAGTGATGCCGTGATACAGGGCAGCGAAGGCAAACGGTAGAGGGTGTGTTACCAAGCAAAGAACCTCCACAGGCAACTAGTTCTTTTCCTACTGAGGACTGTCCGTACCTTTTCTCAGATAAATGCCACCAGTGATAGACACCTATTGCTTGAAGGCTGTGCCTAGGGGCCATGAATTTCCTGACTGTTCTGCCCAGGGGTGTGAAAAGCAGGTTCCAATGTCAAGGAAAAAATCCACAGGCACAGAAAAGCAGGTTCTGGGAGTTGGGTGTCAGGCTGATGTCCACGGAAATGGCACAGGTGAAGCCATACGGGCAGAGCACCAGCAGTATCTCTGCTACAGATGTTGAAACACTTTTGAAACATTCCTTAGATGCTGAAGACTGAGGAAGTAATAAATGACAATGCATAAAAATGCTAATTGACTAATATTGCTTTTAAAAAACACTTGTAGGATTAATTTCATTGAGTATATAAATGGATGAAAATCCTTGGAGTTAATTTTCATATTGTAGCTTGTGGGTCTAGATTGCAGGCCTCGATTCTGCTGTTTTAAAATCTCTGACCTTGGAGTTCCCATCGTGGCTTAGCAGCTAGTGAACCTGACTAGCATCCATGAGGACACAGGTTCAATCCCTGGCCTCGCTCAGTGGGTTAGGGATCTGGCTTTGGCATGAGCTGTGGTGTAGGTTGCAGATGTGGCTCGGATCCTGCGTTGCTGTGGCTGTGGCATTGGCCGGCAGCTTCAGATCTGACAGGACCCCTAGCCTGGTAACCTCCATATGTGGCCCTAAAAGACAAATAGACCAAAAAATAAAATAAAAAATAAAATAAAAACCTCCGACCTTTGCAGCCGCTGTGAAAAACAGTATGGAGGTTACTTAAAAAACTAAAAATAGAGTTACTGCATGATCCAGCAATTACACCCCTGGGCATGCATCCTGAGAAAACTCATAATTCAAAAAGATACATGCACCCCAATGTCTATAGCGCCACTATTTACAATAGCCAAGACATGGAAACAACCTAAGTGCCCACTGACAGATGAATGGATAAAGAAGATGTGATATATATATATATACAATGGAATATTACTCAGCCAAAAGAAAAAAAATCATGTCATTTGCAGCAACATGGATGGACCTAGACATTATCATACTAAGTCAAACAGAGAAAGACAAATATCACATAGTATCATTTATATGTGGAATCTAAAAAAATGACACAAATGAACTTATTTACAAAACAGGAACAGACTCACAGACACAGGAAACAAACTTAAGGTTATGAAAAAGAAAAGGGTGGGAAAGAGATATATTAGGAGTTTGGGATTAGCAGATACAAACTGCTATAGATAAAATAGGTAACCAACAAAAATGTTCTGTATAGCACAGGAAACTGTTTCCAATATCTTGTAATAAACTATACTGGAAAATATGAAAAAGAATATACATATATATGTATATATATACATGTACATAATTTAATAAAATTTCCTATCATTCTAGTGATCCCAGCTGATGAGGAAATTGATCCCAAAGATTTGAGGAAAAAAAAAAGAAAAAATATCATAACTGTAAGCCCCATAGGAAGGCATAAGATATATGTTTTGTGATGATAGAGTAAGACCCAAAGAAGAGAAAGGCTCCTTGGAACAGAAATATACCAGTGGGATAAGGACAGTCTTATCCTTGAGGTTTGTCAAGTTGGTATCTTTCTTCAAATGATGTTGCTTCTCATTTTTACAGTTTTAAAGGGCATGTTTCATTCTCTTTATTCTCTAAAGGCCCTAGGTCAGTCTTCCAAAAAAACAGTGATTGGCGTATTCCTTTGCCCACACCAGGGACTGAGCCATTTCACTGATGACCAGATAGTTCCCTCCTATACAGTGGCTTTCCTTGGCCTGAAAGTGTCCCCTGCTCACTTCAGCCTGTACTGAGCAATGGGAACGACCACGCATATGGTCCAATGTCTTCAATGTTCCAGACTTCTTATTTTTGTTAAGTGCATAGGAGGGACCATGCTATCCATAGCCATCACTTAATTCAGCCAAGATAACACATCTCAGATGGGGTAACATTGTGAGCACTCAGACCTGGTTTTCTTCCTGGTCAACCCAGAGTGAGTATGTGCCATTTATGTGGGTTCCAGGTGAAACTGGCTCCTGTGTCTAGTTTTTCCTGGAAAAAATAGGAAATAGTCCCAATGTGGCACACTGAATTAAAGCTTGGCTGCTCCACTCAGTCGTATAGGAAATGTAAAGGAAAAGGAAGCAGGAAAGATCCCAAAGACAGGGCTCATGCCCTTTCCTGCTTCTCCATGTTTGAGTCTCATCCTATTCTAAACAATGAAAAGGCTTCCCCAGATTTGTAAAATGCATGTTCACTAATTCTCTTAAAAGACCATGAAATGAAATGATTTCTTAGTTGATATTCGATCAGGAAAAAAGGGAACCTCTCCAAATGTTTCCAACAGAAGGAATATAGTGAAAGGAAGTGGTTGCTTAGGTGATGGAGGAGAGAGAAGTACTAGAGGAGGGCAAACCAGTTCCGGGATGAGCAAAATAGGAAACTGCCATCATCCCAGCAGGGACAAAGTAAACAGGTGGGTTGCTGGGATCTGGGGGCTGGCATTTTCCTAGTGGTGGCTGGAACCCTGCCTGGCCTGAGTGGTGAAAGCTGGAGTTGTGAAAAGACTTAGTTTTGTCAAATTTACCACCCAAGGCATAGAGGGAGGGAGGCAAACACTGAAGTTTCTCCCTTGCTCACACCCTCCAAACTCTCATCAGAGCCTCTCATGGCTGGATCTGCCGAAAGACAACTGATGCAGGAGGTGATGAACTTAAGCTCTCAGTACCAGCTTCCACCCTTTACCAGATACAGAGGAGAAGAGCATAAGGGCAAGGAGTAAAAACTTAAAAAACACATTTCTGCTTCATCCTATGTAGATATTAGGAATGAAGACTGCATAAAGGAATAAGTTCTCAATGGTTGATTAGCTCATGAACTCAGTACCCTGGTTGATACATACATCCTATGTACTCTAATACTTGCTATCATATGTTCTGTTTTTTTGTTTTGTTTTGTTTTGTCTTGTTTATTTATTTATTTATTTTTGGTTCAACTCCTTTGACTTATAGGAAATATAATCTATGTAGGGAAAGTTTTTTTTCCCCACTTCTTTGCAGTAATTTATAGGAAATTTGTATGGCATTCACCATAACTGCCTATCAAAAGGATTATGAGCTGACCTCAGAACATTTATTTTTCTTTGGGTGGAAGTTGATTCCATATTCAAAAGAGAAAGAAGGAGGAAAAAGAGAGTATTAGCTCACAAACTACCATTTTTATGAAATGTTTCTAGACAGAAAAGCATCACTTAATCAGGGGCCATTGTATCAGACAGGAAACTCCTAAAGAACACAAAGAGATCCCTGCCCCAGAGAAATCAGTGAAGGTGAGAAAATCAGTCCAACACTATCAGGAATGGGGTGATTCAATGAAGGGAAAAAGCTCTTCCACTTTCATCTGTGAACACTATTGTGTATCATTTTGCTAAGATATCTAAAGGAAACAATTAAAAAGTCATTGACAGGTAAACGCAATAAAGTGGGATTTCTCCTGAGAACCACCTCATTGGTTAGAAATAGAGCAGCTGGAAAGAGCTCTTCCCTCCAGCAACCATTCCCTGGTCCCCTGTGTGTAACCTCCACCCCCTATAAAAGGAGCTAAGTCTTTTTCTCCTGAGATTGTAAGGAGAAAAGTGGCAGTTATTTAGAATTTAAGATATATCTTGCATTACGTCCACCAATTTAAAGATTCCACTGGGAAGTCCTACAGAAACACCTCTCAAAGCCCTGCCTGGCTCAGTTCTCACTCACCTTGGTCAGGTATTGGTCCTGGGATTGGCATGTACAGTTGTATACAATGTACACTGGTGTACAAGTTCATTGTATACAATATACACACACTATTTTACACAACTTGTACCGTTGTATACAGTGGTTCATTGTATACA
Organism: Sus scrofa; assembly: GCF_054392235.1. Taxonomy (NCBI): domain Eukaryota; kingdom Metazoa; phylum Chordata; class Mammalia; order Artiodactyla; family Suidae; genus Sus; species Sus scrofa. The sequence continues at coordinate 34,997,801 of NC_139389.1, read as the reverse complement.
ATATATATAACATTGTATACCACTTGTATCATTGTATACAGTAGTTCACATGTGTTCACAGATAAATTTTCCCCTGAAAAATCCTCATTAGATAACACATTTTCATTCAATATTTATCACAGTTGTCCCTTGCTATCCATGGAGGATTGGACCGAGAAGCCCCCAAGAATACCAAAATCCAGATGCTCATGTCCCTTAAGTGTATAAAATAACATAGAACAATGATAACAGTTGGCCCTCCTAATCCAAAGCACAAAGTGACTTCAGAAATAAATAAGACAGGGAAAGCATTAACCATGAAATAAATGTTTGATAAATTTTGCCCTGTGAAATTTAGAACACTGTTCATCAAAGATGCAATGGACACAGTAAGGAAAATAAACAGACAAGGTAAACAAAGGAAAAATTATTTGGAACATTTAGGCAATAAAATATGTATATCTGCCCATTTCATATAAGTTTCCATATTATTATAATTCATTAGTTTGTATTATATTACTACTAACATGCTTTTAATTTTTCTGGATCTGCATTTATTTCTCACTTTTCCTTCCTAATATTTTTCCTCTAATTTATGCATTATCTCTTTTTCTTTCTTGAACAAATTTATCAGAGATTTTTCTATTTCATCTTCCTTTTCAAAAGAAACAAGTTTGGGTTTGGTACTCTCTTTTGCATCTTTGTTTTCTGTTTAGTTAATGATTGCTCTCATCTTTATTATCTTAACTAATCTCTTTGCATTTACTCTAAAAATTTTTCTAACTTCTTAAAGTAAACCCTGAACTCATTAATTTAGAGTTCTTGTGTTCTAATTTAAGTATTTATGTACAGGGCTCTCTAAATTGTGCCTCTCAGTATAATCATTGCTTCCTTTAGCTCTTTATAATTATAATTACTTAAATGTTTTTTTAAACACATTTTTGAAATCATCAAACCTGAAGAAAAACTGCATCAATTGTAGTTATATTTTACTTCTCATGTACTCTCTTAGATCATCTCTATTCAGTAAGTTTTCAAATACAATGTAGAACTAATTTAATAGCATAATATATCAACTATGAGATTTGGTAAGCAGTTGCACTGGTATACTTTGCATTGCCAAAAATCATGTTTTAGTATTTGGATCTCTAATATTTATTTGAAACTGGAAAATTCACAACAGGCTTGTTCAAAGCTGGGCTTACTTATGAAATCCATGTTTCAAGGGAGAGCCACTTGCTATGGCCAGGCCATTAAGTGTGAGTTCTTTCATTTCAAGTGATAACATGTTCTTTTTTAAGAATTACTGCCTGTAGATCACTCCTTCTTAGCCCATAAATTTCTTACAGAGACAAAGAAAATAAAGTAACAGAAAAGTCAACCTATAAATGATTTTGGTATTTAAAAATCTGTTTCTGTTTTTGTAGTATATTTCTCCTTAAGGTATTTTAGTGTTTGGTATGTTAAATTCACAGATATGTGCCCAGTAAAGAAAAGATAGTTGCTCAAAGAAAGAAAGTTATCTTCCTACCATTGCAATTACAATTGGTAATTGCCATTTCCAATTTTTTAGCATTTAACCAACTCTGTCTAATTTATGCTTTTGATTCACAAATTAATATGGCAGGAGACCTCTTTTCCTTGGAAATAAATATTAATTTTTAAAAACCGAAATAACTCATTGTGGAAAAAGCCCCACTTTGCTTATTTGTCAGAATATTTTACATATGCATATAACATGCATATGAACAGAGCTTAAAAGAATTATGGAATAATTAATATGATAATGTAGTTGAAATAATAAAAATAGCAGGTTTTTTTTTTCCTATGTTAATATAGTTTTGAAAGGCAACCGTGAAATACAATTTTCCCTGGAACAATGGAGGGTTTAGTGGTTCTGACACTTCACAAAGTCAAAAGTCCATGTATAACTTTATGGTTGGCCCTCCACATGTATAGATTCAACCAACTGTGGATCATGTCTTAATTACTGAAGAAAATCCCTGTATAAGTGAACTCATGCAGTTCAAACTCACGTTGTTCAAGGGTCAACTGTACAGTAAAACCAAGCCTCAGTCCTCTTTATGAATATTAAATTATTGGGTAAAGAAGCTTTAAGACTCTGGAAAGTTACTAAATGTCTATTGATTTGGGGGGGTCCTGTTCACCTAAATGAACACATTAATCCTATGAACATTCACTGAGCTTCACTATGTCCTGAGTGATCTGACAAAAGCTGCTCATAGTCTCCACTTAATTTAAGAGGTGGTTCCTGCAGCTCCAGAAGCCATCATTTAAAGAGGGTGCAGACCTTTGTAATGACTGAACACCTTTCTCCCCATCCTAGGGTGGTGCTGGGTGCAGTGGAGGCCAGAGGGAAGGGAACACAGACTGAAGCTTTGAAGCTGTGTTATTACTCCTGACACCCAATCCTGCAGGTGGCTAAGAGTGGGCACCTCGTTCTCAGGGTAATTCTGTGGAAGACCAGCAACCATATTCTCTGAGCCAACCATTAGGGTGCCTGGTCCGAGAACTACAAGTGTTCTCAGGGAGATCATGAAATCTTCTCATTGACATAATGACTGCTCTGGAAAACCCAGGACCCAAGGATACTGTGTGTATAAGGGCCTCTAAATAGGCAGGATAGGTGCTCCTCTAGTTTCCACGTTATCCTCCAAGGACTGCCTCTGGTAGGGGGAGAAAAGAGAGGGTTCCCAATTTCCAGATAGAATCTGAAGGTAAATATCCATCATCTCATTTTAGGAGATGGAAATGGAAATCTGCATCTTCCAGGATTCTCTGGTTTCTGGCTGTGGAAGGAGAGTTTCAACTTTCATTTATTGCCAGTGGTTTTAATAATCTCATGTTGTTTATGGTGAGAACGCACATATGTGCACATGTGCTTAGATGTAGACACATACACACAGGGTCTTTATGGAGCCTTGGAGGTAGGAGTCTCCTTCATGCCTAGGTTTGGAAGTGGTTATTTAAATAGAGATTTATTGAAGGTCTGTTTTGTACCAGACTCTGTGTCAGGTACCAGAGTTATTTGGGACAAAAAGTAAGACTTAAGCCCAACTTTCAGAAATGTGCTTTTTGGTCTGGTATGAAAAAAATAGACAGTAAATGTACAAGTGTTATAAATTATGAGGATATTTTGATGGAAAATTCCATGCGTCTAGAAACTGTAGCAGGAGGAATTGGTTTAATTCACAGAAGGTTGGCAAGCAAAGGGCTTTTCAGGGGGAATGTTTAGATTGGTCCTGATGGAAAAGTAGGAGCAGGCTAGAGAAAGTGAAACCTAAATGGCAGATAATAATGTTCTAGGGAGGCCTGGAGGGGAGAGCAATCTCAAAGAAGTCAAGGAGAGGTTCTTTTGCACATGAGAGAGGGCCAGGGAGGGAGCTGGGATGGCAAGTGACAAGCGGATGGTAAAGGACTGTAGGAATAATATTATGGGACTTTGCCTTTATATCCGAAGCAATGGAAGGGGGAGGCTTAAAAGGATTAGAAAAGTCACTCTGGCTGCTGGCTGGAGAGTGGAATTGAGGAGAACAAGACCAGAGTTTAGGTACTGGTCAACAGTCGATTATGAATCTTTGGGCTAGAGACGGTGGTGATTTTGACCAGGAAGTAGAGAAAAGAAATGTCCAGTTTTGCAAAATGTTTAGATTATAAGATTATCAGGACATGATTTAGGACCAATAGTAATGAGCTAAGGAGAGAGGAGATTCCAGGAGGGCTCCAAAGGTTTGTGTAATTAAGCAAAATTTGAAGCTCAGAGATTTTCAGGGTGAATCTCCAGGATACCTTGAGTTTGTCCTTGAAATACTGTTTTCAAGGAGAAAGTAAACGTGCTGGTTGTAATTTTTTCTGCCCCAGCCCATTTGATATCTAACCCAACAGATCATTTTGAGTGCCTACTCTATTGCTGAGGATTGAGAACAGTTCTAGCAGTATAGGGATGAGAAAAATGGAATCACTGTGTATTTCAAACAGGCTGGAATGAGAGAGGGTAAAGGAGACAGGCAAAGGGGAATCCATCTGGATAGAGAGGACGTGAAGGAGCCTTTTATGGGGAAGTTATGGTAAAGGTATTAAAAACCAGGCAAGGGTTCCTGTCATGGTGCCACGGAAAAGAATCTGACTAGGAACCATGAGGTTGCAGGTTCAATCCCTGGCCTTGCTCAATGGGTTAGGGATCTGGCATTGTATGGGCTGTGGTGCAGGTGGAAGATGCGGCTCATATCCCACGTTGCTGTGGCAGTGGTGTAGGCCGGCAGCTGTAGCTCCCATTCGACCCCTAGCCTGAGAAACTCCATGTGCCATGAGTTTGGCCCTAAAAAGGAAAAAAAAAAATCAGGCAGGTGGGTAAAAGAGGGAAAAGAATTTTAAGCAAAGAAAATGATCTGTGCAAGAGTTCCCGTTGTGTCTCAGTGGTAACGAACCCGACTAGTATTCATGAGGACGTGGATTTGATTCCCGGCTTTGCTCAATGGGTTAAGGATCTGTCACTGCTGTGAGCTGTGGTATAGGTTGCAGATGTGGCTCTGATCCCACATTGCTGTGGCTGTGATGTAAGCTGGCAACTTGAGCTCTGATTTGACCCCTAGCCTGGGAACTTTTATATGCCATGGGTGCAGCCCTAAAAGGACCAAAAAAAAAAAAAAAAAAAAAAAAAAGAAAGAAAAGAAAAGAAAATAGTCTGTACAAAATGGAGGCATGAGTATTCTTGATGTGATAAAATAACTGAAAGAAAAATAAACTGGCCAGAGCCTAGTGGGTTGGGGCATGATGTGATGGGGCAGACCAAGGTAATTTTGGAGAAGCATCAGAGGACAGATCCATGTGGACTATGAAGACCATAGCACAGAACTTAGATTTTATCCTCAGTGCTACAGAAAGCCATTGGCCAACTAACATCACTTTCAATGCTGTGTGGAAAATAGGTTGAAGAAAAATCAAGGTGAGGAAAGAGACACAGTAAGCAAGCTCCTGCGATGGAATGGAGAGGTGACAGAGGCTCAGGTCAAGGCAGTGACTGAGGACCAAGAAATACAGAGATGAGGTATGGAAGAAGACTTGGGTATGTAGGAAAGGATTTTAGATCTCTCCCTGACCAGCTGGGTTGATGGTGATGTCATTTACTGAGAAGTGGAAGAATCAGAAAAAGCAGAGTTGAGATAAAACCAAGAGTTCACACTTGGACATGCTAAACTGACATGATTCTAAATCTTCCATAGCCCTAAAGTGACATGGGAGGGACCAAAAGTCTCCTGTCTTCCAGATGTGGACAGAGAAAGAGCAAGAACGACCTTTAAGTTTGGATGAATTGGACAAAATGAAGTAGACTGGAGATTGACATGAGATGGATATCTCAGTGTAGGGAGGGATGGTCCTGGACAAGAAAATGAGCATCATGGTAGCAGGTACCAGTATGGGCAAACGTTAAAGATGAGATCCAAATATGCTTCTTCTCTCCTGTCCATGCAGTGCTCCAATGAAGGCTCAATAAGTCCTGGCAATTATCTGCCTCCCAGAAAGCAATCAGGGAAGAGATATGTCCTCAGTCAACTAATTTTTTTGCTTTTTAGGGCTGCACCTGAGGCATATGGAGGTTCTCAGGCTAGGGGTCTAATCAGAGTTGTTGCCACTGGCATATACCACAGCCACAGCAACGCGGGATCCGAGCCACATCTGCAACCTACACCACAACTCAGAGCAACGCCGGATCCTTAATCCACTGCACAAGGCCAGGGGTTGAACCCGCAACCTCATGGAACCCGTTAACCACTGAGCCACAATGAAAACTCCTGAACAGTATTATTTCTTTCTTGTCATTTGCCATGGTTGTGAATTCTGGGGCATGAAAAAGACACATGTGGTTAGCTCTGCTGGCCTAGGCCACAGCCAACACAACGCCAGATCTGAGCTGCATCTGTGACCTACTGAACTGTGTCTGAGAACTACACCACAGTTCATGGCAATGCCGGATTCTTAACCCACTGAGCGAGGCCAGGGATCGAACCCATAACCTCATGGTTCCTAGTAGGATTTGTTTCCACTGCGCCACGGTGGGAACTCCCTCAGTCAACTAATTTTGAAATATAAATGAGTATGTGTACCAGGAAGTGACCAATATTACCTTCTTTGCCCATCATATTGGATGGGCATTTAAAATAGAAATTGAATATTATAAAAACACTAAAACTTGTGCTAAATGTATGTGTGTGTGTGTATATACAGAGTGTATGTGTGTGTGTATCTGTGTGCATAATATTACTCTTCATAGTTGATTAGAATTTTCTTGAGAAGAATTTGTATTCTCAATAGCACTTAATGTAATATTTGTTTCAAACAGATGTTTGATATATGTTTGCTGATGAATAGCCAATATTTTAAAGTACAATTTTAAAAAATGATGCAAAATTTTGGTGAATATTCCAGTAGCAAGTTTAGTATCTGCAATGTCCATAGAATGAGATAATTCTGATTAATAAAAATCTCAAGAAAACAAGAAGCCAATAAAATTGGGTTTTAATAGCACCAGGAAGTTGAGTTTGATAGAGCTTCATATGATGCAAATACACAGAAAAATCGTACTAAAATTTAGATGATTCTTTCCTTGGCTATATGTACAAATGTTCTCTATTGAATGAAAGTCTGTATCCTTTTGAAATCTGGGGGAAAAGATAAAAATCTAAAACTGACCACTTCTTCTATTTTTGGACTAAGCATTGTTAGGTCAACTACAAAAAAAAAGTGATTTAAAAAAGGAAAAGGAAAGAAAAAACAAACTTCTGAAACTCCGTGTTTCTTTATTCCTATTAACACTAAGTAAAATAGCAGAACAGCATGAGTTCTGCCTTTTGACTTTGTAATGCTCTGTATGAATCCTAATTTAGACTTGGGGAAAATTATATCATCACTAGAACTAGCTTTGTACTTAAAGCATCAATTAATGAGGAACGAAGTACTTTTCAGTGAAGTGTAAAGAAAGGATCCTTGGAAGTGGGGGTGAAATAAAAGACAAAAAGACTTTGATTATGGCTTTATTGGGGAATTGAGAGCTCATGCAAAGAAGGCATTACTTACTGTGTTAATTACCTACTAAGATCATCAGAATTCTTCTCCTGCATCTTTCCGGCACCTCTTCTCTTCTATTCTTCCACTTTTGTTTTTGGAAATGACTTTAAACTTTTAAATAGGTTCTGTGGTTTCAGTCACTCAAAAATAGTAAACAGATAGTGGAAACATGCCAAAAATTGTGGGTATTTTACAAGTATATGAAATATTGTTCTGCCCCTATATTCTTATAATTTGAACTCTGTTGATGAACTATTTTACAATCCACCTGAGAATGATGAGCAGAGAAAAAAGCTGTGCTGAAATTAAATATTACCTTTAATGGTAATTCAAATAATTATGTGTATTTATTTCTTAAGAAACCAATCACCAATGCACTGATCCTCCATACTCATATACTATATGACACATGAAAATGACAAAATTCTTTAAAACCTTTGGAATGAAGTATAATTGTATATAAAGATGCCTGAACTTCTTTCTCCAGAATTAAACATGATCACAGTACCATATATTTTGAGGAGCCCTTTCTTAAATAAAACTTAGATCATTAAATAATGCAGTCAGATTATATTTTCCTTTATTTTTGAAAACTGACAACTTGAAATTTTTGTTCTCAAAGTAGAGTGAGATGGAGAGAACCTTTCCCGATTCATATAACTGGGTAAAATAGAGATGGCACCAGGTATTAGGTCAACTGGATCCAGACCCTACATGGTGACCTTACCATTACATTACATTCTTTATCTAGTACCTCTATTGTTCTCTTCTCCAACTCTTGAGTTTTGGATTCATCCCATAGCACTTTAAAATGAGCAGAATATATCCACCTAACAAAAAAGTAGTCACTGATGGTATTGAGCTTACATCATCTTAACTAAGTGACTTCAGAGGCGTGGTTCTCAAAGTTGCTGATGCTGGGCCCATCAGCAACATCTGGAAAGTTGTTAGAAACACAAAGGTCAGGGTCACATCTCAGACCCACTGACTCAGAAACTCTAGACCTGGGTTTCCTATCCTCAATCTATAACATAGTCTCCAGATAATTCTTTTTTTTTTTTTCCTAGAAATCTTTTTTTATTTTTTTTATGAATTCATAGCCAGATTTTTTATGATGTTTTCCCCATTATAGCTGGTTTACAGTGTTCTGTCCATTTTCCACTGTACAGCATGGTGACCCAGTTACACATACATGTATACATTCTTTTTTCTCACATTATCATGCTCCGTCATAAGTGACCAGACATAGTTTCCAGTGGTACATAGCAGGATCTCATTGCTAATCCATTCCAAAGGTAATAGTTTGCATCTATGAACCCCAAGCACCCCATCTATCCCACTTCCTCCCCCTCCCCCTTGGCAACCACAAGTCTATTCTCCAAGTTCATGATTTTCTTTTCTGTGGAAAGGTTCATTTGTGCCGTATATTAGATTCCAGATATAAGTGATATCATATGGTATTTACCTTTCTCTTTCTGACTTACTTCACTCAGTATGAGAGTCTTTAGTTCCATAAATGTTGCTGCAAATGGCATTATTTTGTTCTTTTTTATGGCTGAGCAGTATTGCATTCTGTATATATACCCATACACACACATCTTCCTAATCTAATCATCTGTCGATGAACATTTGGGTTATTTCCATGTCTTGGCTATTGTGAATAGTGCTGCAATGACATGTGGGTGCAGGTGTCTTTTTCAAGGAAAGTTTTGCCCAGATATATGCCCAAGCCTGGGATTGCTGGATCATATGGTAGTTCTATGTATAGTTTTCTAAGGTACTTCCATAATTCTCAGAAGTATGCTAAATTGTGAGAGACACATTGCCATAAACGAAAAAAGACTGTCTCTTTCAGCACATGTGAATCTCAGGGAGGGACTCTTATTGGCTTAGCTTCAATTATGTCTCAAATTCTTAGATGGAAGACGAGAGTCAGGGATGTAGAAAACTGTAATTGGCTTGGCTGAAGTGTATGTCCATACTCCTGGCCAGGGGAATGAGATTCTCTATTTGACAGTCCCTCCAGAATCACATAGGTAAAGTAGAGGAAGAAGATATTCCCCCAAACAAGGAAACTGCTGTTACCTAATAAAGGGGGAAGGATGAAAGTTGAAGGAGTCACAAAGATTGGATCTTCTTCTTCAATTTAAACATGACCATTATAATTATCTCATACTTTTCCTTAAAATAAAAACCCATAGGACGTGGACGTATTATATTGATTCCATGTTATCAACATTCTCGGGAAGCATGAGTTGAGTATTAGCAGTTTTACCTTTTGCCTCTGTGGAAAAATACAACATATAAAGTTTAAGTGATTTGTTCAAGGTTATCCACCCAATGATAGAGTCAAAACTAGACCACAGTGTACAAATTGGCAGGTCCAGAAACCTACTCTGCTTTCTAGATATGGCAGACATACTAGCAAAACAGGATTTTGCTCATATTATCACATGGTCACGGTATCTGGACAATGTTCTGCCCTTCACCTGGTTACTTAACTTTATGTAGCTCAAGCCCATATGTAGGAAAGAGACTGGATACAGATTAGATTAATTAGCCAAGACAAAGTAGTATCTCTTTATTGATGAAGGATATCTTCTAAAACAAGCTACCTGGGAATAATAGCATTTGATAAAGTTTTACAAATGAAATGTGAAAGCTCATAAGCCTATATTAAAGGAAAGCATATAAAGTTTAACATTGTGCCTTAAGTCTAAGAAAATGTCAGCTCTAAAATTGCAGAAAGTCGTACGCTTCATTAACCATATCATTGTCAAACAGATTTTTTTCAGCTAATCTCAGAGATGCTTTGACTCTTTGAAGAACATACTTTTAGAAGTCTACTTTGATTTCTTTTCCAAACAACCACAACTTAAATATGTGAACACCTTTAACTTTAAAATTTTACAATTAAGCTTGTTTCAGAACTTTTTGCTGAGGAAATACCTGGGAGCTAAGGAACTATGGGTAATCTCCATGAAAAAGTTTAGTGGATAATTAGTATTTATTACTTCTTGTATGTTCCACATACATCTACAGATAAGAGTGACATTTTTTGCACAGGTGTAATGGCCATCCCTCATTCAGAGATGTGCAAAATCTTTTAAACATGCTGTCCATTTTCCAAAGTCTTATTGAATGCTGCCTTCCCCAGATAGAATGCATCAGATTGTCTCCTCCAGCTTCCCTTCCACTAGGCTCAGATGATCTAGTTTCCTCCAGTGAATCAAAACCTCCTTGAACTTTGATTTGGAATTGAACTGGATGAAGAAATCGGCTCAACATGGAAAATGCACGTTGCTGGCTCTTGTTTCTGATTGACAAGAGTGATAAATTCCTAGTCAAGCCAGTTCAGCATGGTGTTTCTGGAACTGGCAGCAGGTGACAGCATTTCAAATTAAAAATCTCAGTTGTGGCAGAGCCAAAGTTGTTCTGACGTCATTAGTGTCTAGAGACATCTTCTCAGGCCACTTCTGTAGCAGGGGATGTTCTGACAATGGAGTTCAAAGCCTAGTAATTCTTTTGAGCTTCCAACATGTATCCATAAATTCTTTTTTTACTTAAACGAGCTAAGGTGAATTCTAATGATGGAAACTAAGAAGCCTGAACAATAGGAAGAAGTAAGGCATTTTGAAACACAGTTTCACATTTAACTAACATAATCGGGTGATTTGTTTTCCCTTTTACCAATACTCTGTAAATGCCTATGTTTCAATTCTTTTTGATCCATACCTATAGTAAACATACAATACACCAGACCAATAGAAGAGGCAAAAAATATACACAGTATACATCTCTTTAGTAGAAAAGAGGTACATTTCTTGTAGTAGGATACACTGGAACAGACACTTTGGCATGCCTGTTGATGATAGTATTGGTTTTGCAAGCTGAACATCAACAGGAATGTTGACTTTTGCCCCTCTATGGAGGAGGTATATACTTTGCCCCTCTACCGAGGAGGTATATATTTTTTGCCTCTTCTACTGGACTGGTATAATGTGATATCCTTTTATGCTTACTATGGGTATGGATCAAAACAAACCATGCCCCCCCCAAATAAAATCAGCAGAACATTAGTGCTATAAGTTTAATATTGCCTTTAAGAGTTAATAGGAAATAAGATTCTATAAAATGTATGTTTAGGAATTATACATCTCTATAGACTACTCTCTGCTTCATGCCTTTGGAAGTCACTTAACCTCCCTGAGACTTAGTGTGATATCCTATAAAATGAAGAAAATAACTCATTTCCCCCCTATTTTATTGGGACGTTGTGATGAGAATGTATTTCAAAGTATATGGTATCAAAAAATATTGTAAATTACCTTTTGTTTGAGCAATGCATCCTCCATAAAACGAAAGTCTATTTCCCAAAAGAAAAAAAAAAAAACAACAAGAAAATGGACTGTTAGAATAGGAAACCTCAGGCAAATTACTCCATATTAGGTTTTGAAATGTGAATATTTTAAGAAGGCAAGGGAACATTATTTCAAATAAAAAAAGAAGGATATTTTGAAATGCATTTGCATGTAAGAATCTATTAGAGCAAACTTGGTTAGCCTATGAGAAAAATAAAACTTGGGGTGTTCTTAAAATACTCCTATTTGATTTCAATTTTGAGGTTTTGAGCTAGAAAATGAAAAATGATAATCAACAATCTTCCATTTGCTCATGTATTATCCTGCCATAAATATAAAAAATTTCAGGATTATACTTGGCTCCAGGTAACTTCAGTTTAGGGATATAATTAATCTATAAGGAATAAGAATCCTCCAGACTAACTGAGAACTTACCTAGGTCCTAACAATAAGCATTTCTGAGAAACAAGCAGAAGAAATCTATTTTCTTTTGATAGTTGCTTTCTCCTCAATGATTCAGAAAAACTTGATTTCACTTGAAAACAAATTGAGGGAGTTCCCATTGTGGTGCAGCAGAAACAAATCCAACTGGGATCCATGAGGATGTGGGTTTGATCCCTGGCCTTACTCAGGGGGTTGGGGGTCCAGCCTTGCTGTGAGCTGTGTGTAGGTTGAAGATGCGTCTCAGATCCCAGGTTTCTGTAGCTGTGTTGTAGGCCAGCAGCTGTAGCTCTGATTCAAACCCTAGCCTGGGAACTTCCATATCCCACTGGTGAGGCCCTAAAAAAGAAAAAAAAAATGAAATAACTTTAGTTAGAATTTTACTGTGAGTAAGTCTTGGGAATGAAGGGTGGATCAGGAAAAGTGAGAATAGAAACAAGAAAGAACTATAAAACATTAATTCTTTTATATTCTTTAAAATCCTTAAGATCAAAGAGAAAATTCTACTATAAAAATAAGAAGTTGAAAGTTAAATTTTATTAATTCTTAACTTAAAATTCAGTTTTCTTAGGTCTCATAAAAAAAGGAATCTTTAATGAAAAGTAGAAAAAAAATGGCAGTTCCCACTGCAGTGTAGTGGGTTAAGGATTACGGCATTATCTCTGCTGCAGCAGGGGTCTGATCCCTTGCCCAAGGCAGTGGGTTATGTATCTGGTGTTGCCACAGCTGTGGCTCAGATTCAATCCCTGGCCTGGGAACGTCCATATGCTGTGGGTGTTGCAAAAAAAAAAAAAAAGAAGAAGAGAAAGAAGAATCACATGACAGGAAATAAGGAAGAAATTTTTAAAATGCTAAAAAAAAGAAAAAAAAATGGCAAGAAAAGAAAGGAAAAAAAGGACCAAAAATGAAGGAAAGGGAGCTGAGTAAGAGAGGAATGAAAAAGAAAGATGGTGATTGGATGAGGAGATGTGGGGAAGGTCTTATATTGTCCGCTGCTGAGCCCCAAACCTTCCCACTGCTTTTTAAAATTTGATTACTTATTATTATTATTATTTATTTTGAGGGCTGCAACCTCTGACCTACACCATAACTCATGGCAACACTGGATCCATAACTCACTGAGCAAGGCCAGGGGTGAAACCAAATCCTCATGGATACTAGTCAGGCTCATTCCTGTTGTGACTCAGTGGTAACAAATCCAACTACCATCCATGAAGATGTGGATTTGACCCCTGGCCTTGCTCAGTGAGTTAAGGATCCTGTGTTGCCGAGAGTTGTGATGTAGGTCAGAGGTTACAGCCCTCAAAATAAATACATAAATAAATACTTTTTTAAAAATGTTGGGAAGGCTTGGGGCTGAGCAGCAGACAATATGAGACCTTCCCCACATCTCCTCATCTAATCACCATCTTTCTTTTCCATTCCTCTCTTACTCAGCTCCCTTTCTTTCATTTTTAGTCCTTTTTTCCTTTCTTTTCTTACCACTGCTTTTTATTTAGTCTATCCAACAAATACTTATTGAGTGAGTACTCTGCGCTAAGCACCAGGTATGCAAAGACCCAATAAACCTGAAGATGGGCATAAAAACAAAGATTATACCCAAATAAGTGTTCAGGACGTGAACAATATCATCTGGGTTCACAAAGAAGACTGATTGTGGTTTAGGGCTGGTTGGGTTTTTTCCAGGTCAGACTCATAAAAGTAAAAATATATAAACTGGGTATTGATTTAAAAAAAAAAAGGAGATCCTCAGATTGAGAAAGAGATGGAGGGGAACTAGCAAATGAAGCATGTGGCAGAGAGAAAAGCTAAAATACCAGCACTCAACTATCTGACTATTTTGCCTCTACCCCTCCCACCTCCACTCGTTTCTCTGTCTTTGACTCACTTGGCTGATTACATTTTGTCAATTCAAATTGTAATTCATGGAGTGACTACAGGACTAAATATTTGAAATTGAGCCTATTTCAAACAAATCCGAGGCTTCCACTCAAATGCATTAATTCTCCTCATTCCCTAACCCCTAAGAACTTCTTTTGACTAATTAAATACATCATTTTTAGAGAGGAAGTATGGGAAGGGGATAGCTAGGAATTCTGTCAACAACCAATGGAGATTTAATGTTAGCAAACATTTATGACCACAGTGAAACTGATTTGGGCTGTTCTTATTAAATATATATACACCTATTGACAAACCATGATATTGTACTTCTTCCTTGGTACGTTGTATATTATCCAATGTAACTCTGTGATGACTGAGATAGCTATGCTAATGCTTAGGTGATATAGCCTCACCTAGTCCTATTTGCCATCTCTTGTTTGCTCCCATGAAAACAAGAATACTTAATGGAGGAGCATGTAAAGTGATGTGTAAACTCACATTGCTTCTCATCCTCTTATTTCTCATCTGTCCAAGTGCCAAGATGGAGTATCCATTTCTTCCTTTTTAGTTGTTGGGCAGATTTCTTCCTATATTCTCGATGGTCCTCCCCTCAAATACTGTGCCTATCTCTCTACTCCTGAATCTTTCCTCTTTCACCAAGTGTTTATTGGATGTTGAGAATTTTTGCATGTATGATGATCAAAGATATTTGCCTGTATTTTTCTTAGAGTGCTTTGTCTGGCTTTAGTGTCAGGTTGACACTGGCCTCAAATTTAATGTTACTTCTACAAGGAAAAGAAAAGCAGGAGAAACCTCTTCCACAGATACACTATTAACAGGGAGAAGCTGGCCACCTATAAAGGTTTTTATCTACCTTCTGAATACAGCTTCTTTCCTATATTTCATCTCTTCTACACTTTAACTCTGATATGGAGATTTCCTAGGGACTGGACATATTTGAGATTGTATTTATTTAGGAATATAGGCTTTTTATGTTCCTGGTATGAAAGGAATTATATATATATTGGCAAATATAAATTTCTTTTTCTGCATTTATAAATTGCCTTTCCAGCTTTATGAAACCAGAAACAGTTTAACAAATGCAATTAACATACACACAAAGTATTGTTCATTTTATGCAATGGGGCCAACACCATGCATTAGAGAACACAACCAAATGGACATTGATTACCCATAAATGTGAGGAGACAGAACAGCATGGGCTCCTGTTTGCCCTTTGATGAAGTTTTATTTCTCACTGGACTCAGGATTTATATGGAGCTAAAAGGTCCACACAGTTGTTGATAAGATCTTTGCACAAAGGGACAAAGTGGAGGCAGTCAGCACCCCGTAGCCCAGAGAAACCTGAATCAGGCCTGCAAATACTAATCACCTTGGCTTTGGCAATCACAAACACTGGAACAGCAAAAATGGCTGAGTCCCAGTGAAAATTCACCCAGCAATGTTGAATGCCAGTGGTCATTTTGAATAGCGCATAATGAAAGCACAGCCCACTCATTGAACAAAATCTTTTGTCATATAATAGTATGAAAAAGTTCCTATATTTTCCAAATATAATTCTAAGACAGTTAAAGGAATCATTGAAATAATTTGTCTATACATGTCCCCAATGGCAGGTCATAAAACCTCTAATGAACTGTACCACCAGCTCCCCTTCACAGTTTAAAACGAAATATGTTTTAAGGGTGCTATGAATTGGATTACATTAGGACTGATATGACAACTTCTTTTGCTAATAATATAATGGAACCTTTTAGAGGTTTTTCTTTGGTCTCATGAACTACAGAGGTCTCCTGTGGTTTGGTTTGTGCCTCCTGAATAATAAGGGACAATTAAAACATTTCATTTGAGGAGTCCCCAGTGGCTCAGTAGGTTAAGGATCCAGCATTATTACTGCTGTGGCTTGGGTGACTGCTGTGGTGGCTGCTGTGGTGCTGTGTCCCAGGAACTTCTCCACTCTATGGGTACAGCCAAAAAAACAAAAACAGAAACTAAACATTTCATTTGAGTTCAAAGATTAACAGAAGCATGAACAAGCTGTGTGAGTCAAAGCTGAAGAAAATCTTAGATTGGTACCCAGGACATTCTGGAACAGCGTGTGGCCTAGTTATTGTTGCTTCTTCCTTCTTCCTCTTCTTTTTCTTTCATTCTTTCTTTTTTTTTTTTGCTTTTTAGGGCCACACCCTAGGCATATGGAGGTTCCCAGGCTGGGGGTCAAATCAGATCTGCGGCTGCTGGCCTGAACCACATCCAAGCCACATCTGCAGCCTGGACACCACAGCTCATGGCAATGCTGGATCCTTAACTCACTGAGTGCGGTCAGGTGTCGAACCTGCGTTCTCATGGTTATGAGTCAGATTCAATTCTGCTGAGCCATGATGGGAGCTCCTATTGTTGCTTCTTTTTAATAACAATAGTCATGGCAATTATTATAAGTAGCTTATGATTTTTCCTGATTATGTAGCAAACATTCTTTGAAGTGAGCTAGGGGTTTTCTATATATATAGAAATATATGTATATGTATATATATATATAAAATCTCTCTTTCAATTCTCCCCAGATCCTCTTCTTTAATGATAACTATTTTGTTGGTAGGAAAAATGGGACCATGTTATTTGTCAAAGTTACATGGCTCTCATGAGACTGGCCAGGATTTGCATCTGGTTTTGCTTTACTCTAAATTTCATGAACTTAATTTGTTATACTACAGCAGAAAGTAGGGAACTCTAGATGCTTTGTATTACAAGGGTTCAGTGTGATTGTACATCTTCATTATTTCTCCTAAGAGCTCTTTATACATATTTACGGCTTAAATATATTCATGTAAGAGGTAATTTTCTTAGGAGTTCATACAGATTGCATGACTGGCTTATGGGCCACTTGGACTCTGCTCATCCAAACTAATGCGCACACAGACCGCTAATGAAATATTTAAGTGCATGCGGATAACTTGAATCCACTTAAAAAATAGGCACAGCCGAAAAGTTGAGAGTTAAGTTTTATTTGGAGTAAAATGAGGACACTAGCCTGGGAGGCAGCATTTCAGATAGCTCTGAAATACTCTCCAAAGAGGCAGGGGGGAATGTCCACATACATGTGATTTTTGGTGAAGGGGGGAGGTGCATGTAACTATGCATACATTTTATAAAAGTTTGCTGCTAGTCTCGCGAAGTTTACTACTCGTCATAAGGAGCAGATGTCACCATGAAGGATTTTAGCGCTTTTCTAGATGCGAGGAGATGCGATAATTGGGCTCATAAAATCTTCTCCTGCAATGTCTATCCGATGACCTGCTCTGCATTCTCAGAGCACGGAGTACCTCACTCATCATCTGCAGCCTGAGCTCTTTCAGGGAGTGTTGAGGGTCAGCAGCTGCAGTGGCTCATGATTGAATCCGTGTAGAGGCAGGAGGCACTCCAGTTCATACTTGCAATGCTGCAATATCCTCTCTCCTCCCGCATCCATTCACCCACTCATTCATTTCCCCTCCCCCAAGAAATCCGATGTGCAAAGCACCTTGCTATGTGGGGAGAAGACTGTGTATTTCAAAGTACTCAACTCTCTCCTCAAGCAGCTAGGACTGCAGTGAGAGAAACAGATGCTGCGGTGAATAGCTGTCACGCCAGTGCTGTAGAGGAATCCATTATTTAAAACCCAAACTTACTTCACCTCTCACTGCCTTGGAAGATGGGTGGTGAAATGTGCATCAGTGAGAAAAGAAATCTTGTTGCTCTTTTTTCCATCCAGAGGCTGGTGGAGCAGGGGGAACAGAAAAGTCTCTGCCAGTTCTTCTTTGCTGTTACGAGACGGTCCCTTTGCTAGATGAGACATTAATCTTTCTATCTACAGAAAAAAACCCTGCACATATTAGGTGGTGAAGAGCTAAACTACCCAGCCTAATAGTAGGAAAGGGAAAGGGTTTTCTAGCAGAGCCCAAGGGTGCTAAGTTCTGGGAAAACAGAGCTGCCAAGAGAGGATAAGAAGGGAAAACAAGATGCTGACGTGAGCCCCTCTATTGCTCCAAAGCATCATCACTCCTGCTTGCAAAATTCCTATGGGATATGTTGATGCTCTCTTTTGAGGAAAATGGGCAAAAAAGGAGTATCATGGAAAAGGGACCAGTTCTCCGCTGGGTTAGCACGGAAAAGAGGGAGAGAGGATGAGAGGCACAGGAATAGGAGTCCACCAAGAAGAGCCACTGGGCAGAAGTAACTGAGAGAGAATACACCCTAGGAAACGATGCAGAGTTCACAGTGAGGTTATTAGAGGGTGGGGTGGCAATCAAACCAGCTTTTAGATTTTGAAGGAGAAGGTGGCCTCTCAGTACATACACAAGTCATGGACAGCAAGTACCAAAGGAGAGAGCCAAGTAAGGTACCACAAGAGGGGAGCACACAAGAAGGTCATGTTCTCCAAACTTAGCTGGGACAGTCCTGAACGCTGTGCTTTACACCATATTACACAAAATTGGGTTACTCCTGGTAAACGTCTTGCCTATGTCCAGGAATTGGCTTCAACCAGAGGAGGTTAGGGGACAACCACTGCATGACAAGTCCTTTACTCCTGGCAGTACCAGGTCATGAGACTAGATAAATGGTGTATCCTGGATTGAAATTTGAGTCTCACTCATAAAACTCACGTTCTTCATAAGACACTTTGCTGCTATTTAGCTGTCAAGTGTACAAATTCCTCCTTTTACATCAATAAGTCAAGGGCTAACCTGGGGTGCAGAGACAGGATTCAGGGAATCCAGGAACTTGAGTGGAGGCACAGGACTACATCTCCATGTTCACGAATATCTGACAAAGTTAGCAGTTTCATTCATTTTGAAGACAGGCATCAAACCACAGTAGAATTAGCAACACCAGTGACTTTATCACCAGAAGCAATGTAGTATTTTTTAAGGCGTATTAAATTTATTGCATATTTCAAAAGTATCATCATCCTTCTGAAAAATATGGCCTTCTTAGACATCTCACCAGATATTGCTATTTAATAGGTTAATAAAGAAACATGTATTATTATTATATCACATTTTGACTTTAATAATAGGATTTCAGTATAGCTAGGCTCTTTGTAATACACTGCATTAAAAACATTACTTTGGAAATGAGTTCATGGACCCCATCAAAATGCCAAAGGGGTCCATTACACGAAAAGTTGAATCTGAGGTCTAAAGCATTTTTAATTAGTGTGAGTAACTCAGGAGAGAGAAGGCTGTATAATGATCCTTATTATCATTTTCTTCTAGCAGAAAAAGGGAGAGAGGGTGGAATGGAGTGAGGAACCCAGATTCCTAAGCATGATGATAACAGAGGGGGCAGGGCAGGCTTGGGCAGGACCTGGAGCTACAGCCTGTCCTTGGGTGGGGAGAAATACCCATCAGAATCAGGAGGTACCAAGGAAGTGCCCGGAGGTTGCAGACCTAAACTAGCTTATGTTCACGTGTATGCCTAGAAATTGATCCTAGACAATTTTGTATTTTCCTTTAATGTCAAAGTGTAGTCTGAATATTTATTTTCACCATAAAAAAAAAGACTGCAAGGTTTGATTCTCTTTTTTTTTTTCCTTCTTTTTTTTTTTGTCTTTTTGCATTTTCTAGGACTGCCCCCGTGGCATATGGAGATTCCCAGGCTAGGGGTTTAATCGGAGCTGTAGCCACCGGCCTATGCCACAGCCACAGCAACTCAGGATCCGAGCCACATCTGCGACCTACACCACAGCTCATGGCAATGCTGGATCCTTGACCCACTGAGCAAGGGCAGGGATCGAACCCGCAACCTCATGGTTCCTAGTCAGATTCGTTAACCCCTGAGCCACGACGGGAACTCCGAGGTTTGATTCTCTTTAATCAAGATAAATATTTGTTTTGTGGAATTCGAAGAGAGGATATATTTTGATCCATATTCATTATCCTTGATAAAATTGGGGCTTTCTTTGAAATACTTCTAATTTGAGCATATTTATAAGGAAAATGGAAGCTCTCACAGTTTGAAAACACTTTGTATGTCTGTCAGGAAGGCAGCACCAGTGGAAAGACAGAGATTCGACACACCCGACTGCGTATATACACACCATCAATACTGAACCATATAATGTTTTAGTAAAACTTTGCAAAGAAGTTTACAGTTACATTTTTCAGGTACAGATTTAATGCCCTGCTCATAAAAATGTTGGGTCAGGACATTAGTTTACATTAGCAACATCTGCCAAAAAATCATTTCGTCTTAGGGTAAATCATACATTTAATAAATCATTGTGTGATTTTATTATTATATATTATATGGTATTACCGCATGAGTAATGGTCCAGGAAATTATTATGCTGACCATTCTTCAAAAATGCCTTATTGTCATTCCACCGTTTTTAGGCAGAAAATTTAGATAATTTTCTGGATTTTCTTCTATTTTTGTCTGTTGAAATCTGCTTCTCCTGACAGATGCGGTGTCAGTGTCCCTTCTTCCCACAGCAATTTCTCCCTGTCACTATTGATCAAGGGGCCCCTCCCTCTGCTCTAAGTCGCCTTTGATCATATCTTGTCTTGGGTTTTGGTACCCGATGTAAATGACTAATCTCTTAATTTGTAAACTTTTTTGAGATCAGGATAAACATCTTATACATTTAGATTCTCTTGTAGTGCTATCCACATAATTGTCCTCAAAAAATTGATTACTTTGAATGAATGTTTTTTTTAATTTTTTAATAATTAATGAATGGTTAAATCAAATTATTAGATAAACCTTTATGGCTTTTAAATGACTAATTTAAGAGTTCCCTAGTGACCTACTGGGTTGGGGTTCTGGCTCTGTCACTGCTGTGAGTGGGTTCCATCCCTGGCCTGGGAGCTTCTGGGTGCTGTGGGCTTGGCCAGACAAACAAATCAAAAACTCCCAATGTGAATGCTACAGCAGTGGTTGATGTTTCATGTGTCTTGAATAGGTTGGATTTGCATAAAAAGGCTCCTTTTGCCTGGTTGGTTAATTCTGAATGAGTGTGTAAGTTCACAGATTCAGCTGCAACCACATAAGTCCTCCCAGCTTGCTTCCAGGAGTATTAGAAATAAACACTGATGGGATATCCAAAAAAAAAAAAAAAAAAAAAAGAGTTAAGCTTGCCAACTTGTGTTAAATTATCTTTTAGGAGATTATTTGTAAATTATTTAGGACTTTTTTCATTGTTAGTACACAATTTACTGGCATTATGTATATTCACAATGTTGTAAACCATCACCATTATATATTTCTAAAATATTTTCATCATCCCAAACAGAAATTCTGTTGACCACAAACAATAACTCCCCATTCCCTGCCCACCCCTGCAACCCTTGGCAATCTCTAATTTACTTCTATCTCTATGAATATGTCTAGATATTTCATGTAAGTGAAATCATGTACTATTTGGCTTATTTCATGTAGCCTATATTTTCTTTTTTATTTTCGCTTTTTAGGGCTGCACCCATGGTATATGGGGGTTCCAGGTCAAATTGGAGCTATAGCTGCTGGCCTACGCCACAATTATAGCAATGTGGGATCCAAGCCTCATTGCTCACAGCACAGCCGGATCCTTGACCTGCTGAGCAAGGCCAGGGATCAAACTTGCATCCTCCTGGATACCTCCGATTTGTTTCTGCTGCACCACAATGGAAGCTCCCTAGCCTTTTTTTTTTTTTTTTTTTTTTTTTCAGTAATTTTAGTAGAAGCAATTATCTTTAAGTAGAAAAATATTAACAATATTTCCTCCAAGTAGATATAGCAGAGATACTACCATTTCACTGTTCTTCTTTTCTAGAGAAAGGGTTACTTCTTTGCCAATATGTATACTTTCAGTGTATGTTGATGTCTTTACAAACAGTAAAATTATACATCTGTACCTTTAGTGTTCACCGCAGTTAGCAAGTATGTAACCTGTTACTCATTACTCAAACTCAAAAGTTGGCTCCTAATACCTAGCCTTAAAAGTCGGAAGTACTGCAAAGTAGCAAATATTGCCTTAGATCAGACTTTTTCTAAATACAAGAGCAGTGACCAGAAATTTGCCCTTGCACTGAATGCTTAGCTATTAGAATTAATGTTGTAACTCTGTCATGGATATTGAGGAAGAAGTGTCAGTTATGCAATGCGCTTCCTTTGTTGATGCCTTAATTCATGGTCATTGTCTAAAATGTACATTATAAGCCCTCCACAAACCTACTCTGAATATTTATTTCTTGTGAAAGAAACCTTCAGATTAAGAGACAATAAGCACATATAACTGAATAATTTTTTTTTTTTTTTGTCTTTTCTAGGGCCGCAGCCACGGCATATGGAGGTTCCCAGGCTAGGGGTCCAATCAGAGCTGCAGCCACCAGCCTAGGCCACAGCCACAGCAATGCTGGATCCTTAATCCACTGAGCACAGGCCAGGGATCGAACCCGCAACCTCATGGCTCCCAGTTGGATTCGTGAACTACTGAGCCACGATGGGAACTCCGTAAAATTTTTAACATTAAAGAAATGGGTTCTGCCATTTGGTTTTTGCTCCATCTTGGTTATGTGGTCCTGGACAAGCAAGCCATTAATATCTCTGGGTCTCTGTTTATTTTTCTGTGAAATGGAGTAAACTGCATTCAGATTCAGTTTCAATCTGGCACATTCACAGAGCTGAGTATCAAATGACATAACAGGCATGGAAGACGTCATACACTGCATTTTCTCTACAACTTTAAGGTGATGTTCATTTCTTTATTGCTCATGTGGGCAGGCCAGGTGGTAAGAGATATGTTGGCATCGTCCACACATGAAACATTTATTCAGACAACCTTCATTTTTTGATTGAAACTGTGATTCCTTCCTTATAATTTCAGAATGAACAGTGATGAAAAAAAACTACCTAATTTAAAGGTTGGAGCAGAATTACGAGGGGATTTTTGAATAGAACAGATAAGCTAATTGCTTTCTATACTTTTCTCCAACTCTGGTTTCTATTATTCTTGCTGCCAAGTGTGGTTAAAATACTTGTTTTTTTTTTTTTTTTTTTTTTTTTTTGGTTGTAAATCCTTATAATCATTCAATTCCTTTAAAAACTGATAGTCAAAGGAAGGGATGATAGTATTTATAACTGCAATTCTGCAATTAAGTATGTATTTAAAGTAAGACTTCTGGGTTTTTTTTAGGGTACTCTAGGCACTCCTGTATTCAATCAAAACAATTATCCTGAAAAGTATAATCAATGTACCAAAATTTATAGTAGTAATTTACAGAATATCAGGTATTGAATCTGACAGGGGCTAGAAATCACACCTTCTGGTAGGAAATATGGGCAGTTCCTTGCAGACATAAGAGTTCAGTGATGGAAGGTATGGATGTTCTAGCCCCCACTCTGCCACTTACTAGCTATGTGGTCTTGGACAATTCTTCTAAGTCATAGTTTCCTTAGTAAAATGGGCATAATACAATAAGGAGGATTAATAAGGCATCTTGGTTTGTGATTATTCTGTCTTCTAATATCTTTTTGTTTGTTTGTTTTTGATAGCAGGATAATGCTGGCCTCGTAAAATAGATTTGGAATTACTCTCTTTCTATTTTCTGAAAGAGTTTTTGGATTGTTACATCTTTCTTAGATTTTGTAAGCTAGTGAGGCTATCTTGGCTTGAAGATTTCTTTTTGAGGGGGATTTCAGTTACAATTAAATTTCTTTAGTTATATAGGGATATTCAGATGTTCTATTCTTTCAGGGTCAGTTTTATTAATTTATGTCTTTTGAAGGATTTGTTCATTTCATTTAAGATATTGATTTTTTTTGGAATAAAGTTGCTCATAATATTTCCTTATTATCCTTTTGGTATTTTAGCTCCCACAGCCACATGGCTTCATTTGTTTTTATATTATGCCTTTATTTTTATTATAAAATCTATTTAGATGTTTATAAATTTTACTAATATTTAAAAAACGTATTTATGTTTTATTGATTTCTCTATATGGTTGCCATCTTCTATGTAAGTTATTTTCACTCATCTTTATTTCCTTCCTTCTCTATATTTTGAATTTAATTTACACTTTTCTGTCTTCTCAAGGTGGAATCAGCATTGCGCATGTAATAGAGAAGTGCTCTAATCCAGCATGACAAATCCTATTTTCCTAGGTGGAGATGATTTGAACAGAAAATATGGGTCATCCTGGACAAAAGCACAGATAGGTGATTTTTAATAAGACTTCTGCTATTTATCTTCCTTCCATCATTTCAAGTGCACAGAGTGTATCTTCCAGTAATAACTTACTCACTCGAGCTTCCAATCACGTCCAGGGAATGCTTATCGATACAATGAAGTCTGCTTTAAACAAAACACATCCCAACATAACATACATATCTTTTAAATTACCTTTATTTTCTTTAAGTTTTGCAACTGTTATTTGTGTACTTTGGGTTTTTTAAATGCCTTTCTTTTATCATAATGTATTTAGTTCACATCAAATTCTAGTTTAATGCTTAAAGTTTAAAATTTAATCAGATTTGAGCTAAACTATACTTCCTCAGAGAAACCTTCCTGACAAATCTATTCATCTGAGGCTCTTATTCCCAGATCCAGTTCCTCTCCATACTCTTATCCATTTTCATTTCCTTCACAGACCTTATCACGATCTAAAACTTTTAATTTATTTTAATTGGATTTTCTTCACCCAAGAATATAAATGTCTTGAGATAAAGAACATTGTCTGTCTTATTCATTCTTTATCCTCAGAACCGCAAGCAATGCCTAATACACATGCCTAATACATTTATTTTTCAATACATATATATGGAATAAGTCAAAATAATTAATCCATCAATGCATTATAGAAGAATTAGTTCATTGCCTGTAAGTATGGTATTTTATTATACTCCTCAAATAACTTTTTCGATAAAATTCAGATAAAGCTTCCTAATATCCCAAGGTAGCATATTTCAACGAATTCAGCTGATCTTACTCTCCTCAGAATTTATAGAAATACAGCGTGCATATAAGGATATGAGGGTTTAATCTTTGCACGGTCTACCTTACTAACCCTTCTTTTATGGTGTTTTCACTGGAATAGGCTTGATGGGAAGTGTTTTTGTCCACCCTCTAGTAACATGTCATCTAAATAATGGTCAGAGTTTAGAAAATTCCTCAACCACTGTCATACTTTTGTGTTCTCAGAATCCAATGGAAAATCTAAATAAATAGCTAGGATACAGCCCATAACATTTATTTTACAGAGACAATAGGAAGCTACTTGAGGGTTTCTGTGTAAAACATTTTGAATTAGAACCCACCATTTAATAGAGTTTTTGGTTTATCTGAAGAGAATGAGAATGGGTTGAGACAAGAAGCTACTTGTGCAAGAAGAGCACACAGACAGATGCAGAAATGTCTTATGACATCGGTGGGGGGTGGGGAGAGAGATAGAAAAGCAAAATTGAGTTATGCATATTGAAAAAGAGTCTAGCACAAAAGTTGTTTGTTTGTTGCTTTGTTCTTTAACTTACACCAGCATCCTTTCTATAGTCACGAGCACTTACGGCCCTCATGCAGGAAGTAAATGCAGGGGACCTACAAATTCCAGAGTTTTGGACCTTATTACTCTAATGATCTCCAGCCATTCCAGAAGAGGAGATTTTACTCTGTTCCAAGACTAATTCAAGGAAATGATGTTTCACACATAATTTTACACATGATCTCCTTTCTGTGTTATTTACCATTACCATAATATTCCAAGGCATGAGCAGACTTACTGGGACAAAAAGCCATCGGGGAAACTTCTAAGGCTGTTATCTGAATTTGAATTTGAGGACTACAGTCTACCAAGTGGGTCAGGAGGGTTATGGAAGTCTTCTAACATTCCAAGCTTTAAATTTCACCCATGTCCTCCTAAGTCCAGCAGCCATGCATTAAATATACTAAGGAAAAACTAGATACCTTCTCCAGAAAGCAATAGACATTGATAAATGCAGAATGTGGTGTAACCGAAGAAGTTCATTATGCAAGTGGTGGGTCACCTGGTTCATTCAGCTTCCTTGGATTCCTTGTTAAGACCCAGAAAGAGAGAAAAAAATTTTTTCAGCAGTGAAGTCTAAATCTGCACATCAAATCAACAATTTCAAACCTCTCCGAATATATGAACCCCATGTGATATTATGTTGGTGTCCTATAATAGTTTTCATGATGAAGACCTAAGTCATTGAAAAAAGGCTTTGATCTCTTGGGTAGCTTCTATTTATTAACAACTGCACTAGATGTAATATAGAGGAATAATAAGTGTTAAACAGTTTCCTGAACAATGTAGGAATGTTCAATTGGTACAGCCACTATGGAAAACAGGTTTTCCTCAGAAAACTAAGGACAGCATTACTATATGTTTCAGCAATTCCACTCCTGGGCATCCATCCAGACAAAACTATAATTCAAAAAGATACATGCACCCCTATGTCAAGACAAAGAAACAGCCTAATAGTCAAGACAAAGAAACAACCTAAATGTCCATTGGTGGATGAATGGATAAAGAAAGTACGGCACATATATACAATAGAATACTACTCAGCAATAAAAAAGAACAAAATAATGCCATTTACAACAGCGTAGATACAACTAGAGATTATCATATTAAGTGAAGTAAGTCAGAAAGAGAAAGACAAATACCATTTGATATCACTTTTAATATGGAATCTAAAAATAACACAGATGAATCTATCTATGAAACAGAAACAGACTCATGGACAAGGAGAACAAACTTGTGATTGCCAATGGTGAGGGGGTTGGAGGAGGGATGCAGTGAGAGGTTTGGGTTAGCAGATGCAAATTATTATATATGGAGGTAATAAGCAACAAGGTCCTAACACATAGCACGGAGAAATATATTCAATGTCCTATGATAAACCATAATGGAAAAGTATATAAAATTACTGTACAGCAGAAACTGTCACAGCAATGGAAATCAACTATATTCAACTAAAAAATAATATTAAAAAGATATACCCAGTGGTTTATATTAAGGTTTAGTTTCTATTAGAGAGCTGTGTGATGTTGTACAGTTACTAAATATAGAGAAGTATAATCTATCATGCAGAATTGCTGGGAGGGTTAAATGTAATATATACATAACTCACAGCCCAGTGATATACTTAGAACTCATTGATACAATAGCAACAACCTCTGTGATCAACCTTACCAATTGACCTGCTTTTATAAATCACTTAAACGATTCTCAATTAACCATTCACTCCTCTTATTTATTACCAGTAAATCCACTGTCTCTCTTTTGAGACATCTGCCCACCAACTCCCATTCTACAAAAGTCCAGGAGCTTATTTGTTCAAAAGGAGGTTTGTATTATTTTCAGACACTAAGCAGACAGGAAAAATAATTGATCCATTGTTGCCATCAGCTCCTTCCTCTCAAACAGCATGGAACTGATGAATAGTATAATATGTGGGAATGATGATTTCCACTGCAGCAGGGATTTCCTGTTGGTCCAGGGCCCCTGCCAGCACTATAGTGATGTCCCACAGAGGGTACCAAAAGTAAAATTCTTTTTCCTCATACTCCCATGATCCATTATTGCTCCACACAACAGCGACGATGCCAAGGAGGCAGGTGTGCTAAAATGACCTCTTCTCTGGTGTACTTTGGTACTGAGAGCATCAGAGATACTGCCATTCCAGTACATTCTTGGAGTCCTTCTCTTCCAGCAGACTTGGTCAGGAGCCAAGGGCAGGAAGAAGGGTTACTTCTGTGTCCCTAGCATCTAGGCTTGTGCTTGGTCCTTGATGGATGAATGAATACATGAAAGAATGAATGGATTCACTCACTTAACTCTCACTGATTTTTGAATCTTAGGGCACAGACTCAAGGTCTGTGGGCCTTCTCTTCCAAGATGCATAAGCAAGTTTGTCCATCTCTTCCCCTAAGATAAGCTCTATATACTAAAGGCTTTTAGAAGAGGCCTGCTCATTTCCGGATGTTAGAGTTTGCACTCTACCCTTTTTAGTGTTATTATTCATAGCGAAAATTTTTATTTATCTTGAAATTTCCTATATGACTAGTATATCACATTTAATGTTGCTAGATGGTAGCGCCAATAAAATATGGTTTCAAGAAAGAATGCTAGTGTCAGGAGCCTTATAAGAGCTTTCAAAACACCAGCAACCTTCAAGCAGCCACATATGCACCAAAAATTGTGACTATTTGTGGCTAAATTGGGTGAAAGGAAAGTGGATCATAACAATGGAGATATGCAAACAGGACCCTTGGTTTAACACCGTCTTGTAGAAAATTCCACTTGTGACCAGGCTTTGAGAGTTGCCTCAAATAGGGGTTATTGCTGACAAAATGATAAATCAATGTTGTTTTATCAGCTAAAGTTAAAAAAAACCTTTTTGATTACTAGTCTTATTGAAAATATTCCTGATCATTAGTCTTACTCAAAGTGTCTCTTCTCACTATAAATATTCAAACAGAGGCCTGAGGATTTCTTATTCTAGATGCTGGAAAAGAGATTCCCCCACTGGGTAAGAGGTTAAAATCCATGACCAATAATATCCTTCCGAATATGAAGAGTCTATGATTAGTATTGGGTAGTTAATGCTCATGTTCCAATGTAAATCACTAATACATACCTCAAATATATTTTGGTTTAAAACTAAGAAGAAATAAAACATGTTAACAAATGCACATCTGAATCTTTGTGCTTTGTAGGCATTTAGGCAGCAACCACACTGCCAAATGTTTTTGTGACTGGCTGTCAGCAACATTTTTTTTTTTCCATGCAGAAATATATTCCCCAGAGGGAAAAAAATACTTAATATTTTTCTTTTCTTAGTAAGATCCCCATCCATCTTTTTATATTTCATTTTAAAAATTCTGTTAACATTTCTTTTCTTTTCTTTTGTAAATGCTTGAGGATATCTGCCATCCTAGGAAGAAGTTTTTCTCTGTCTTATATGATGTATGTTCAGAATGTTGTTATGTTTGAGTTGTCAGTGGAAAAGCTCAGGGACTCCAGCTGAGAGGAGGCTGGGCTAAGGCAACAGCTCATACATTTGCGTGTAATCCACTTGGTGTCAGGGGGTTGCTAAATGACAGCACGCTGGGCCCAGTCCCTGGAGTTTTTGATTCAGTATTTCAGCCTAGCAAGTTCTTAGGCAATACTGATGCTGCTGGTCCAGGATCACTTTGAGAACTACCCAACCAGGAACTTTCTTCTCCTAATGTTGTCTGAGTCTATCTTTGATCAGTAGCAGTGGGAAAATTAGACTTTTCAAATTCTATGTAAGCAAAACGTTGTTTGTTTGTTTGTTTCTTTGTTTAGGGCCACACCCGAGGCACACGGAGGCAACCAAGTTAGGGTTGAATCGGAGCTGGAGGCAGCAGCCTAATGCCAGCCACAAGCAACGTGGCATCCGAACCATGTCTGCCACCTATGCTGCAGCTTGCAGCGATGCCAGATCCTTGACCCACTGAGTGAGGTTAGCTAGGGATTGAACCTGCATCTTCATGGATCCTAATCTGGTTCATTACTGCTGAGCAACAACAGGACCTCCAAGCAAGACTTTTAACGTATTCACCTCTTCCCTTAATCTCACATCCATTTACAGGAAGCCGAGATCATCTTTATGTTGGATTCTGAAGCAAAGTCAAATCCATTCTACGTGAGGTGGGAAGAGTTCGGAGGGAGAGAAGCAGAGAAATGCCACGTTCACCATGTACGTTGATTGCGTCCAGTGATTCAGTGGCAGGCTACAGAGAATTACCATTTCATCAGTAGGGGGTATTTTCTCTGCATGAAGATATTCTTCCTTTCAAAGTAATGTTGCCTCGGGGATTTGAAGGTCTACTGAATTCTGAGCATTTTACTTGGCCTGGATACATAACTGAATATTTTATTTTGTCAGGCATATTCCTGCTCTTCAGTGCCTTTGATAATTTCCTCTTCCCCGGTGCTGACTCCATAGGTGACCTATAAAAGCCGTGCAGCTCATCCCCAAGTCAGCAGGCACCTCCTTCAAGTCTGACCTTTTTAACACCAGTTTTAAACCTTCTTCAGTGGTCTGGGGATCCTTGTGGTCCTTTGCCTCTTGCTTGCTTTCTTTCCTTTTTTTCTTTTTCTATTTTCCCAATTTTGATGATAAATTTATATGTCAACCTGATGAGGCCATGATACCCGGATATTTGGTCAGACACCAGTCTAGATATTCCTGTAAAGATACTTTTTAGATGAGATTAACATTTAAACCATAGACTCCGAGTAAAGCAGGTTACTCTCCATAGCATGAGTGGACCTCATCCAATCCATTAAAGGCCTTAAAAGAAAAAAAGCCTTTGGCTTGTATTCTGACTTATTAACTGTCCTCTGTGACTTGCTGCTTCTAACGGGCTGTCCCCTGGATCCAGGTTTCCCACTGGTTCTGTGGACGAAGCCCTGTTGTGTCCTGCTCAGGTGCCCATTCTCCACCCTTGGTCTAAGTTGCCAAGCCCCTACTTCTCTGTGTGCTTGAATAGATTTGCTATTTTTATTTTATGTATATCAATAAATCATTTTCCATTCATTCAATGAGAAGACATATTGTCTGCTTAAGAGAACAAAATTATAATACTTTGTGTTGTATGTTTTTAAATTTAACATTCAAATACACGTCAAGATTATTTGCCACAGCAAAGGAAACCATAAAGAAAAAGACACCATACAGAATGGGAGAAAATAGTTTCAAACGATGCAACTGACAAGGGCTTAATATCAAAAATATACAAACAACTTGTACAACTCAATAGCAAAAAAGCCATCAACCCAATGGAAAAATGGGCAAAAGACCTGAATAGACATTTCTCCAAAGAAGATACACAGATGGCCAACAAGCACATGAAAAATGCTCTACCTCACTGATTATTAGAGAAATGCAAATCAAAGCTACTAGGAGGTACCACCTCACACCAATCAGAATGGCCAGCATTAATAAGTACACAAATAACAAATGCTGGGGAGGGTGTGGATAAAAGGGGACCCTCCTACACTGTTGGTGGGAATGTAAATTGGTACAACCACTAAGGAAAACAATATGGAGATACCCCAGAAAACTATACATAGAACTTCCATATGACCCAACAATACCACTCTTGGGCATATATCTGGACAAAACTTTCCTTGAAAAAGATACATGTACCCATATGTTCATTGTAGCACTATTCACAATAGCCAAGACATGGAAACAACTTAAATGTCCATTGGCAGATTAATAGATTAAGAAGATGTGGTATATATACACAATGAAATACTATTCAGCCATAAAAAGAACAAAATAATGCTGTTTGCAGCAACATGGATGGAACTACAGACTCTCATACTAAGTGAAGTAAGTCAGAAAGAGAAAGACAAATACCATATGATATCACTTATATCTGGAATCTAATATATGGCATAAATGAACTTTTCCACAAAAAAGAAACTCATGGACTTGGAGAACAGACTTGTGGTTGCCCAGGGGGAGGGGGAGGGAGTGGGATGGACTGGGAATCTGGGGTGAATATATACAAACTATTGCCTTTGGAATGGATAAGCAATGAGATCCTGCAGTATAGCACTGGGAACTCTATCTAGTCACTTATGATGAAGCATGATAATGTGAGAAAAAAGGATGTATACATGTATGTGTGACTGGGTCAGCTTGCTGTACGGTAGAAAATTGAAAGAACACTGTAAACCAGCTATGATGGTAAAAATCATTAAAAAATATTTTTTTAATTTAAAAAAGATTATTTGCAATCACTATATACCATTACCACTTTCTTAGTTTCAAATGACAGAAAATCTAGCTCAATCTGGCTTAAAGAAGTAAGTTTTGGAGTTCCTGTTGTGGCTTAGCAGTAACAAATACAACTAGTATCCATGAGGATGCAGGTTCGATTCAATGCCAGATCCTTAACCCACTGATGGAACCCACATCCTCATGGACACTAGTCGGGTTCATAACCTGCTGAACCACAAGGGGAACTCCCGATTTTGGCATTTTAGATTCCACACATCAGTAAAACGATACAGTGTTTATCATATTATTCCACCTGAAGGGATCTTTCTTGTCCCTTGCCCAGAAGCATAAGAGTGTTCCCTTTAAAAAGGAAAGCCATTCTAAATGTAATCGTTTGCACCTACTAACCCCAAACTTCCTGACCATCCCACTCCCTCCTCCTTCCCCTTGGCAACCACAAGTCTGTGATCTATGTCAGTGAGTCTGTTTCTGTTCTGTGGATAGGTTTATTGGTGCTATATTTTAGATTCCACATGTAAGAGATATCATACATATGATGTTTATCTTTCTCTTTTTATATTACTTCATTATAGCACAGGGAACTATTTCCAGTCTCTTGGGATAGAACATGATAAAGGATAGTATGAGAAAAAGAATATATGGATATATATGACTAGGTCACTAGGCTATACAGCAGAAATTAGCACAACAGTGTAAACCAACTATACTTTTAAAAAAATGGCAGATTGCTTACTTACCCGTCGAAACTCCCCTCCATCAGGTCCCATCTCACTTAGAATAAACCCCAAGTCCTTGCTGTTAGCTACACAGCCCTGGATGATCTGGCCTGGTCACTTCTCCAGCTGAAGCTCCTGCTTCCCTCCTGCTCACTCTCTTTCTCTCTGCTAGAGCTACAGCAGCCGGCTGTCAACACCTACCAGTGTCACGGTCCCTAAAAGTGGATGCAAGGATGCTTTCACACAGTCTACCCTTCCCCTCTTGGATGCTGACTTGGTTTGCTCCTTCGCTTCCTCCTTCACTGCATGATCTTTGTTCCAACATCATCTCCTCTGAACCACCTTCCATGCTCAACCTGTCTAATGCCCCACACCAACTCATGGCTCCTATCCTTGAAGTCTGCTTTATATAATCTCCCACAGACCTAAATATATGACTTTATACTCTCTATATTTTATTTGTTCCTTTAATAACTACTCTCCTATAAGACTGTCATCTCAGAGAACCAAGGGCTCGGTCTAACATTTTAGTGCTATACACTCAGCTAGCAGAGCAGTTCCTAGCCTATAGTTAGTTGGCTCTCTATCATTATTTGTTTAAAAAAAAAATCAGTAAATCAGCTTTGCATTTTGCCCTATTTTTTTTTTGTAGCTTGCAAGTGTCTGTAAAGTATTTTACCACAAGCTGAACATTCATGAGTTGTATAGAAACATCTTTGGCAGTTAAAGAGTGCCACAATTCTGGTTCAGGTAGGTTTCCTAGGAGACTGATATTTTCTTCTGCAACATGGTTGAGTCACAGTTTGAACTTCTGCTGTCACTTTGACATTTAGACTTGGGAAATGCTTATTTTCTCCCTTGGAAGGGTTTGGTAGTCAGGTCCTTTTTTACAATAAGGAAC
Source organism: Sus scrofa (assembly GCF_054392235.1). Lineage (NCBI taxonomy): Eukaryota > Metazoa > Chordata > Mammalia > Artiodactyla > Suidae > Sus > Sus scrofa. The sequence continues at coordinate 34,964,658 of NC_139389.1, read as the reverse complement.
GAATGAATGCTAATAAAATCTCTATGTTGATTTTGATGATTGTTTTTGTTTTTGCTTTTCTTTTTTGCCTTTTAGGACCACACCTGCAGCATATGGAAGTTGCCAGGCTAGGGGTTGAATTGGAGCAGCAGCTGCCTGTCTACACCACATCCACAGCAACACAGGACCTTCAACCCACTGTGTGAGGCCAGGGATCAAACCTGCATCCTCATGGATACTAGTTTGTACCAGCTGAGCCACAATGGGAACTCATTGATGATATATTTTTTTTTCCATCTTTGTTTCAATAAAGCCCATTAATCTGAAAATCTGAAGGAAAGGATCATGCTCTTAGTAAAGGCAAAAGTTTTTGCAAAACCAGTCTTGAAACAACGAATGGTGGCATTCTCAAAGACTGCCTGTCCAAAATTCATTTGTAAACTGAGTTGTTTCATAGTTGGAATACTTTCCCCCCATAGACAGGATATCCATTCTGGTTAGGTGCATAGCTGGGTCTCCAGAAGCTGCCTAATTCTTAGGTATCTGAAGCATTCTTGCTATGACGTAGAGTATACTAGACCTCATTCATTCTATTGCTTCTGTAGGATGTTTTGCTGCTAATTGCAAACTTTAGAATCAAGCTTCCCCCATTTGGATTTTAGTGAGCTGAGATTATGTGCTCTTGCATAAAACATTTGAAGAGTTTATCCCTTAAATCTGTGTAAGGGTACAGGGTGTTCAGAATTAATTAAGAAACTAGCTACATTTTTACCCCAGCTGAGTGATTGTGTGAGAGACGCAGGTTGAAGACCTTTCCCCAGGAAGGTCTAGATTGGAACCTACATACATAAGGATTAGTTGTTTGTGCAATATTTTAAGACTTGCTTGTGCAGGTAAAATTAGAACCCAAATATTGTCAAAGATCCATGAGGAATAACCTTGGCTGATGAAAATTTTAATTGTATCATACAAGTTAGACAGAAGCATGGACAGCAGGGAGACTTGGAGTAGGAAGTTGGAGGGGTGGGGGAGCTGACCTTGTGGAAAGTGCAGAGTTGGGATATTAAATTAAGCTTTGCTGCCTTTCAGGGTTTCCAAACTTTTAGGCTATATCTATTATTGAATAGGATCTCCAACCTGCAGCTGACCTAAATTCTTAAGGAAACAGATTTTTGGAAAATCAATCATTGTCTAGCGTTTGGACCCTTGCAAAACTAATTTATAATAGATTGGGGGAAAATCTTCAGGCAAAGGCATGCCAGAAACTGCTCTGTGTCTTCACCCTACAAGGCTATGAAGGCAAGAATTTTTGCTTGTTTTGTTGTATTTTTACTTGTTCATTACTGTTCCCCAGGGCCTAGAAGTGCTACACAGTATACTCTCAATAAATATTTGTTTATTTTGTAATATATATGTTAATATTTGGTGGGACATAATGCCTTCTCCTTACTAGGGAAGCCAAAAAAATGTTATAGCCTCTGATTCCATGCTTGACTTCAAGGACGTGAGTAGGTGACCTTGGTACAGCCAACAGAATGTTCCTTCAGGGAGTTAGGCCCTAGAGGGACAGATGCTGATAAGTTTAGATGTTATTCCCAGCAGTAGTGGTGGCATCAAATTCCAGGGTGGTGGTTTCAAATCTTGGCTCTAGTGGCTGCCATGTTCTGCAGTACCATGGCAGGAGGCTCAGAAGCTGAGTTCTTATTTTTCCTCTTTGGCTACCCCACAGCATATGGAGTTCTTGGGCCAAGGATCAGATCCCAGCCATAGTTTTGACCTGAGCCACAGCTGCGGCAATGCCAGATTTTTAACCCACTGTGCCAGTCTGGGATCGAACCTGTGTCCCAGTGTTCCCAAGATACAGCCAATCCCCTTCCACCACAGCAGAAACTCCCAGAAGCTGAGTCTTAACGAACCATTTCTTTGGCCTTGAAATGTGGTTCTCACTGTCCACCCTCCCTTGGGATCCTATTCTTTTCTAAACTTGGTTTTCTAGCTTTTCTAGTGAGTTTCCATGGTAGCTATTATTGTTGCTTTACTGAATAAAGTATCCAGAGTTGGTGTCTTTTGTTTACATGCAAGGATTTTAACTGATACTGGGCAGGAGCTAGCAAGAGATCCATAGCAATGAGGAGTAGGATAAGGGAATTAACACATAGCAGGAGCTTTTCAATGGACTGTGCGGATTAGAGGAAATACCTGGATCCTTGGAATTGGAGAAAAATCTAAGTGGCACTCATTCACAGATGGGTACTTAGTCATAGGATCAGTCATGTAAAAATCTAATTACAGAATCCAGGTGCTAGGTCAAGGGAGAACTTGACTGACTCACTGCTTTTCCAGCCTCTATTTGCAACTCTAGGTACAGTGGTTACTAAGACACTTTAAATAGGTTCATAGACAAACTTTTCTTTCTCCTTCACTTCCTGGGATAATTAATATGATCATCGTCCCCCAGTTACCCCAAATCAAAACCCTGACATACTGCAATGCTGCTCACCTCTACCTCCTTGGGCTTCTTATCTAATTAATCAGCTCTCAATCTTTAACTGCCTTAGACCGAGCAATTAGCATTTTTCCCTTAAACAATAATAATAGCTCTTTAGCAAGAATCACCACCAACACACAATTCCCAACAATACAATGTATCCTCATTAATTCCAGAACTATTATTCTAAAGCAATAGTGGGATCTATTTCTTACCTGCTGAAAAATTTCATAGGGTGCTTTAAAAAAAAAAAATAGGAGTTTCTGTTGTGGCTCAGTGGTAACAAATCTCACTAGTATCCATGAGGACACAGGTTCGATCCCTGGCCTCGCTCAGTGGGTTAAGGATCTGGCGTTGCTGTGGTGTAGGTTGTAGACAAGCCTCGGATCCTGAGTTGCTGAGGGTTAGGTGTAGATTGGCCCCTGCAGCTCTGATTTGACCCCTTGTCTGGGAATTTCCATGTGCTGCAGGTGTGACCCTAAAAAGACAAAAAAAAAAAAAAGGCAATATGAATACTGTATTAGGAAATGTAAAATTAATGTTCTCATCATTTTCATGGAAAAAGTTGGGGAGAGTATGTGAAGGACCACGGATGGTTTAATTATTGATATTCATAGAAATACATGTGGTCACATTTATTTAAGTATCTTCAGTTTTTATAAGACACATTTCTAAGATGAAATAACTGGACTGTTGAAAATCATGATGTGACAAAAACTCTAAAAGATAAATGTACAAAAATGCAGAATAGAGGTGACCTTACTAATATTAAAGAGGAATTCAATACACAATGATTAAAAAGGAACAAAAAGAGTATATATTGAAAAAAAGGATGCAATAAACCATGAAGAAATGACAGATAAAACTTTATATAGCAAAGAAAATAGGATCAAAATAGCCAAGGCAGAATTGGTAGGTGCACAAAGAGAAACTGACAATATGAAAATCCTAGTGGAAAGCTTTATCACTACCCACAGAATTTACAATTCCTGAATGAAATAAAGAACTCCTTGCTCCATTTTCTTCAACCTTCGGAAGTCATCAGTTGTTGTGGTATAAGGTATCTTAAGTGTAAATTCATTTTTTTCTCTCTCTCTGAAAATTTTTGAGTTCTCTGTATGACTGACTTTGTTCATTGTAATGATGTTTATTTGTATTTTTGTATGCAATGTGCTGGCCACCAGTGGGCCCTGTTCACTTTGGAAACTCATGTCCTTAAATTCTAAAAAATTACCTTAAATTATTTATTTGATTATTTCTGTCATGTCTAATACATGTTGGATTTTAATTTTTTTTAATTTTTTAATTTTTGTCTTTTTAGGGCTGCACCTGCATCATATGGAACCTCCCAGGCTAGGGGTTGAATCAGAGCTGCAGGTGCTGGCCTAGACCTCAGCCTCACACCTCAGCCACAGCAACTCGGGATCCAAGCCACATCTGCAACCTATACTGCAGCTCATGGCCACGCTGGATCCTTAACCCACTGAGTGAAGCCAGGGATCAAACCTGTGTCCTCATGGATACAGTCGGGTTCGTTACCGCTGAGCCACAGCAGGAAATCCTATGTTGAATTTTTAAATTGTCTTATACTATTGCCATTTTCTATCATTGTCATGACTTTACTTTGGTTATTGTTGTTTACTTTCTCTACTTCTATTGAATTTGTTGTGCTTTCATATTTTTATTTTCTAAAACCTATTTCTTATGTTTTTAATGTCACTTCTAGAAATTAGCATCCTATTTGAGTTTTACAGATAAAATATGTTTTCTTACTTTTCTAGTATAGCGTGCATGGAGGATGTGGTTAACCCACACACACTGTCAAATATATAAAATAGATAACTGGAGTTGTTGTCATGGCTCAGCAATAACAAAGCTGACAAGTATCCATGAGGATGTGTGTTCTATCCCTGTCCTCACTTAGTGGGTTAAGGAGCCCGCTGTGGTGTCAATCACAGATGTGGCTTGGATCCGGTGTTGCTGTGGCTGTGAAAACATATATGGGAAAAGAGAATGGGTACATGTGTATGTATAACTGAGTCACTTTGTTGTACACCTGAAACTAACACAACATTGTAAGTCAGCTCTGCTCCAATAGAATTTTTAAAAAATTGTCTGACATTTCCTGGACATCTGCTCAGATTTTATTTTATTTTATTTTTTGTCTTTTTGCCTTTTTCCAGGGCCGCACCCTCGGCATATGGTGATTCCCAGGCTAGGGGTCAAATCAGCTGTAGCCACCAGCCTACACCAGAGCCACAGCTACGCGGGATCCAAGCCGTGTCTGCAACCTACACCACAGCTCACGGCAACACCGGATCGTTAACCCACTGAGCAAGGGCAGGGATCGAACCCGCAACCTCATGGTTCCTAGTCAGATTCATTAACCACTGTGCCACGATGGGAACACCAATGCTCAGATTTTAGAGTAAGGAACTTAAACATTATGTGAAAGCTTCAATAAAGAGGATTTTGTTTGCTGACGATTGAGTGGAACTATGTAGGGTAATTTAATTAAGCAAACACCTTGCAGTTACTCTAACTGTGGTCTTAACAGGTAACCTAAACTTTCTGCCTCATCTGTGGAAAGTGGTGGCTAATAAGCTCAGTACAACAGATTATTTTGGAGATTAAATGAGATAATACATGCAAAGTCTTGAGGACAGTGCCCACCACAAACTCCGTGTAGATGTTTATAGTATGTATGTCTTGTCCGAAACATGCTTGGAGGCGTACTGCAGGAGTGGGAAGAAGCCAAGTCTTACTTTTCTTCCTAATTCCTAGTGTTGCACAGTGAATGCAGTTGTTTAAAATAGAAGTTGTAGAGTTGAATACATCTGTTTCCAACTCTTGCCCTACCTACCAAAGTGTATAACTTTGGGCAAATTAGAAGAAGTTCTTTCTCTTCAATTTCTTCATTTCAAAACTTGAGATTATAATAGTGCCTGTTTTGCAAGGTTTTTTTGTGTGCTGTCAATAAGATACCACATAGAAAGTGCTTGACACATCATAAATGCTCAAAAATGTTCACAATAATAAAAAATAATGAAAACTATGCCAGCAACTAACTACATATACATGATAAGACTCACTAGTTAAAACATTACAAATATGTATTTTCAGTACCTTTGTCCTTTTCATTGATTATTCAAACCTATAGATAAGCGGAGAGATGACATGTGTTCATCAGGCAAACCTGAGATTAAGAATTGCGCATAGTATATTTTAAAGTTCTGCCAGCCTTTTCTATAAAGGACCAGATAGAAAAACATTTAGATGTTGGCATATACACAGGGTCTGTTGCAACTCCTCAGCTCTGCTGCTGTATCCTCAAAGTAGGTGCAGACCATGTGACCATGAATGGATATGTCTGTGTTCTAATAAAATAAAACCATTTACAAAAACAAATGGGGGAGGCAGGAATGTGGCTCATTAATCTCTGTTTGCCGACCCCTGCCTTGCACCACCCAGTTCAAGATTGGAATGAAAACTTACGTGACACTGTTCTGTCACTGGCACAAAGAAGCAGCAAATGTTCTGGACACTGCTTTACGTAGGGAAGTGTTTGGTTATTGCTGGGTACTTCACGTTAAGAACCTCAATTCTTCCCTTCCTCGGAGGTTCTAAAGTATTTGCCTACAAAGTTCTATCTTCAGAACCTGTTTATGTTAAGATCCTGTGGTGTTGCTATAATAAGCACTTGGTAGGACCATTAACACCAAAGTTTATTTTGTTTTGTTTTCCCTGGTCCTTTCATCTCTAGGATGGAGTCACACCCACATATCTCAGCAACCACTTTGAATTTCTTTACAATTGAAAGGGAAATGCAAAAAGCCTTCTTACCCCTCAAAATCACTCTTATAAAAGAGATTCTGATTTAAAGAGACTCTGTAAGAGAAGATTATGAGTCATTACAAAAAGGTGACTCACCTAGGAGAAAAGCAAATTCTCTATAAAGGTGCAATTTGGGAAAACAATTTTTGTTTCAAGTAAAATCTACATTTTTAAAACCTGTTGTGTCTTCTGTACATGTAGAGGAAGTAGTTTATATAACATTAGTGAACTATTTTCCCAATTCAGTATACATTTTGGCTTAATATCTTTTAAGAAATAATTGTGTTAATTTGCTGTCCTTGAAGGAAAAATAAGAGTAGGCTAACCCAATTGACCAAAGGCCTAGGACTTGGTTTCTCCTCTCTGGTTACTCTTAAAGGTAATAATAATTTACATGTTCTTAATCATAATTTACACAAAATGGAAACATGAGAAAATGAAAGATAACTGTGTTTATTGATCAACCGACCATCTAACTAGTATTCATTATTAGGTCTTAGAGTATAAATGACTCATGGAATTTAGCCGTACAGATCATGGCCCCTGCAGTGACGATGTAATAACAGCTAAATGTGGGATTTCAGAGGAGAGGAAATAGGGGCTTGAAATATTTGAGTAACCTTCATGGAGAAGATGGGAACTGAAGGATAGATTCAAATAAACAGAGAAAGAAGAACATTGCAAAAACACTGAGCAAACACATAAGTGTGTCATGGCACGGATGCTGAGGCGATTAAATGCCCAGAGCATTTTGACCACGTGGGCAGAAGTGAGGAATAAGCCACATAAATTGTATGCATTTCCAGATCAGCCTTGGGAGTGTTTTGTTGCATAAATGCATATGCATGGGTAGGTATACACACTCATGTAAATATATATGTGTTATATTCTAATTTTTTTACAGCTTCCAAAATATATAGAATGCAAATGGCAAGGAAACAAATGATTGAGAGAATTAGGTCAAAGGGAAAAATATGTAAAAATATGAATATTGACTCATCCATGGTCAATGTTCCGAAATATTCATTAAATATATGAAACAATATAAACAAAAAAAAATAAACAATATAAACATAATAAAATTAGGGCCATCCCAATAGCACTAGGATCTTGGCCATGTTACTTAATTTGTTTCTTTATTGGTAATATAGGAAACATGATAATGACTGTTAACTACATTAATACATGGATTTAGAACAGTGCTTACTCTTAGAACAAGTAGAGCAGAACTTACCTATCACTGCTATTATTAATACTCAACTTGTATTGCAATGTTTTTTAGAAACTCTAAGGAAATGACAAAGCTGATTGAAAGGGGTTAAGTTCCATGCTAAGTAGTTCATCTTTTGTTATTTTCTAGATTTAGGGACTTCATAGATCTAGCTGCCTGTATAGCTTTAAAATTAAATTGATTCCCACAGAAATATCTTCAAAGAAACGCAACCTGGCAAAGTACTAAAATAACCTTAGACAATTATTCAGAATATTAATATTTGACATTCAAATGTATCCAATTGTTGGCACATTCTTCACTGCTTCAAATAATTTTTCATTTTTGTAACCTGGTGAGATAAACCTGCAGTGCACTCAAAGAAGTGTATAGTAAATATTTAACTCCTATTGAAGAACGTAAAACTATGAGAGAGAAAAATGATGATATGGTCAACAGTTATATTTTCCCCCACAATTAAAATGTGCTCTTTCAATTTTCGACAATTAGTGATCAGATGTAGGAGGTGCCAAAAGTAATATCCTTGGAATAAAACAGAAGGCTCAAAACAAATTGCTGCTTACAAGCTAGCTCTGGCTGTGTGTGTGCATATGAGCACACACATTTTTCACTGATGTTGACACTAATGTTGGCTTTAAATTAGGAAGTGAGTTAGCAGCATACATTCTGGGTTGTATAGAGGCAAAAGTCACAGTTATCCTTGTAGTGATGTCAAATTTCCTCCAAAAACATTTAGGAACATAATCTCCCAAGGAAAAGTAACGGTTATTTGCTCCTTCATACCTTAATAAATTTAAGAAATATGGAAAAAATACAAAGGATAATGTTGACACAGCTGATATCAGAAATATATCCCCTGTTTACAAATAAACCACCCTCTCTGTTTATAGCCTGTTGTTGACCTTCAATGAACAAACCAACAATTACGTATAAAGTTCAGTGAAGACTTGTTCCTGTCCTTGAGAATCTCTAGGGAGACAGACTGCTTATTCTGAACCATTTGGAATGAATAGGATAATTTGTTAAGAGCCAGCTGATTGACACAGAAAATACATACTCTTCAAAGATTTCAGAGGAGGAAGAATTAATCTGCTATAACATAGACAAGCTTTCAAGGGGGAGGAAACTTTGAAGAATGATTAGAATTTGATTATTTAAAAAGATAAATAGTCACTCTAAAGTGTGCAGTAGAGGAATGACGCAATGTTGTCAAGTTCACACCACTAGCTGAGATCTGAAATCAGGCAGTTAATCTTCAGAGCCCAAATTCTGCTCTGAACACAGAATAGTCTTGAACACACAGTCTTGCCACAATCCATATAGGCTATGGTAAGTCTACTTTGAGTATCAGGCCCAGAAATGTGCATATTATCAGTAAAAGCATACAAACCATGAAGAGTTATGAAAAAAAGGTGTGGCAAATAATTTATCCAAGAAGAGTTGACCATCCCAAGTTTCTGAGACATTTGTGAATGCCAAGGCCTTAAGATTCAGCAAGATCAGACACAAATATTTTAAGTGCTGTATGTCACAGACGGAATGACAGCAAGACTATTGACTAATATAGGAAAGAGGATTATTGGTAACCTCCTTCAAATGAAAGTTGAAAGAAATGAGAGAATTAGGTTTGGTTTAAGACGATATTAAGTAAAAATTAATAAACAAAACCTTAATTAAAATATTCAGGAGGCCAGAAGGGGGAGCTCTAACCCCCTATAGTGACTGCAGAGCTCACTGGGAAGAAGACACTACTTGCTTGGGAAGAGCTCAGTCAATGAGATATGATCACAGCTCAGCCAATGAAAAGCCACAGTATTTCAAACTCTCCGTTCCTCCAATGGACTCTCTTTACTACAGTCCTCCCACCTTCTCTTTCCCCTTCATAAAAGAGTGCTCCTCCTTTCCTTGTTGCCTGGGGCTAGGATGTGGCTCAGGGTATTTGCAGACACTGTACTACAACTTTTTGTTAATCTTGAGTAAACCCGTTTGGCTGGCGTAATAACCAGCAATCTATTCGTTTAAGGTCAACATAGGATGTTCAAATGAAAAAATTTTTTATACAATTGTAAATATATAATCAAAGTTTGAGATGGGATTTCCCCTGGTGGTACAGCAGAAACAAATCCGACTAGGAACCATGAGGTCACAAGTTCGATCCCTGGCCTTGTTCAGTGGGTTAAGGATCGGCTTTGCCATGAGCTGTGGTGTAGATCTCAGAGGTGGCTTGGATCTGGTGTAGGCTGGCAGCTGTACTCCGATTCCACATCTAGCCTGGAAACCTCTATATGGCACAGGTGCATCCCTAAAAAGGACAAAAAAGCCAAAAAAAAAAAAAGTTTGAAATGAAGTGTAACTTGTAGATATGAATGGGGAGATCACTATTTAAAAAAAATCTAATTTAAGCCATGAAAAGAGATGAAAGCAGTCTGAGAGCTGAGTTTTGGGGAAGGTTTATAATGGGTGAGCAGTGTTAAGTGGTAGGAGAGGAAGAGCATTGCTGGACAGGTGGGGCAAGTACTGAGCTTAACAGCAGCAGAAAACAGTCCCTTAGGAAGGAAAGTCAATAATAATCAGAATTAAAAGGAGTTCAAAGGAAACACAAGCACAGCAACAACACACACACACATAAAACCACTGGACAACTTAACAAGGATGTCGACTAAATGTTGAAGATAAAGCCAATGCATAGGGAATTAAAAGAAAACTTCCAGGGAGTTCCTGTTGTGGCTCAGTGGGTTAAGAACCTGATGTAGTCTCTATGAGGATACAGGTTCGATCCCTGGCTTTGCTCAGTAGATGAAGGATCCTGCATTGCTGCAAGCTGCAGCTTAGGTTGCAGGTGTGGCTTGGATCTGGCATTTCTGTGGCTGTGGTATAAGCCAGCAGCTGAAGCTGTGACTCAACCCCTACCCTGAGAACTTCCATATGCTGTGGGTGCAGCCCTAAGAAGAAAAAAAAAAAAGAAAAGAAAAGAAAGGAAAAAAGAAACTTTCAGAAATTTGTAACATTAAGATTAGGGATGTTTGAGAACAAAAAGAAAATTAAGATTAAGATGTAACCTAGAAGAGCAGCAAGAAAAGTGGAATTTCTTCTTACCAGCCTCAACACTCTGAAGTTACCGGAGGATGTAATTCATTTATGTATAGGGAAAAGGAGTGCGTGGAGGGGAAATAGAAGAGAAATAGCAGTAGCAGCAGTTATGGCTATAGAAATAATAAATTGGGCAAAATTCACTTCCCTGGGCAGGGATAAAGGGCATCTGTGTATAATTGGCTCTCTAATTTACAAGATTTTAGATATTGAACAAACTCTTTTGATTATATTTGAGTCAATTTCCTCATTTTTATAATGAAAATAAAATAATCAATTTATTTACCCATGATATATTAAGCAATCACAATATACCAGGCACTGTACTAAGATCAATATTTGATGTTCAGGGGATTAATAGTTTCTGGAAGAGGATGATGAATAAATCAACAGTGAGATTACAGAGTTAAGAGTAATGTAAAAATATAGATTTGAACAGGGCATTATGAGAACACAGAAGCATAACCTTTAAAATAAACCAGGAGTAGTTAGAAAAAGAAAAAAAAAGAGATGTGTATCCTTTAGTGATATTCCTCTTTCCTCACTTTTCCTACTCCCTTATCTGTGCCTTTTGTACTAACTACCAAATAAACTCTATGCACCTGAATCCTGGTCTCGGAGTCTCAGACTTGAACTTTTGAAAACCTCATACTGGAAGTAATTGAAAAGTGATCAGGCAGGAGCCAGTGAAACTGGTTTTGCAGAAATTAATCAGAGTGAAAAGTGATGAGAACCTGAAATAAGATATTGGCAAGAGGAATACAAAGAAAGAAATTAATTTAAAGGCTGTTCAGGAGGAAAGGCTCAATGGGAAATTGTGACGTATTGGATTAAACTATAAGTAAGTAAGGAGGAAACAGGGATAATTTTTGGTTTAATGGCTTAGGCAATTATGTAGATGGAAATGGAGAGACTACGGTGGGGGCAGATGTGAGAGAAAGAGAGAGTGTGTGTGTGTATGTACATGCACGTGTGTTACTAGCGGAGAGTTCATGATGGCAAGAACTTGGCTTTTGGGCATGATGAGTTTCAGATGGTTATGGGACTTCTGTGAGGTGATGCTAAGTAGACTACTGCCCATTCAGTCTGATACTCTGGAGACAATTCAGCAATGTCTGAGGGAGCTGATGCCCATTGGGCTACCCTTGCCCACCTAAGGATAGGAGCTGATTTTGATTTTTGTCCCCTGGATGGACAGTTCTATTTCTCAAGGCTATGAAGAAGATTGCACATGAACAAGACAGTTGCTTGTTGGGGTGGCCAACTCAAAAACTCACTCTTGCACTTGTTTTTCCTTATTTCCTATTTCATATCCCTCATGCCCTCTCTCTGGGATCACATTCCAAATAAACTACCCACAGACAACCCTTTGTCTCAGTATGATATTATGATTTATAATAAGAAATATACGTTTGGTCTTTGTCCTGTTTCTGGGCACAGAGATCCTAAAACTCTTGGAATTTCAACATAGATGAGGGCAGTAAAGGTGTTTTTTTTTTTGTTTTTTTTTTTTTTGTTATGTTACTAAGGTGACTTTTGGACCCCACCTAAGGATGGGGGGGTTGGTTGCCAGGACAACAAGCCATGTGATTAGAGAGTTAAAACATTCTGTCCCATCCTCTGATGCCCAGGAAGGGGAAATAAGGGCAAGGTTGAATTCATCACCAATTATTCCAAATTTCATCAATTGTACCTATGTAATGGGGCTTCTATAAAAACCCCAAAGGATGGGATTCGGAGAGATTCTGGGTTGTTGAACACATGGAGATGCAGGGAGAGGACATGGAGTTTCCTCATCCTTTCCCAATACCTCACCCTATGCATCTCTTTCACTGGCTGCTTCTGCGTTATTTCTTTTTATGCTAAACCAGTATCTAGTAAGTAAAATATTTCTCTGATTTCTGTGAGCTGCTCTATCAAATTAAACCAAAGGAAGAGGTCATTGAAACATCTAATCTATAGCAAGTCAGTCAGCAGCACAGGTGACAATGCTGACTTGCCTTTGGGATCTGAAGTAGGGGGAGGGAGGAGCAGTCTTGTAGGACTGAGTCTGTGTCATCTGCCACTATCTCCAGGTGGATAGTGTCAGAAGTGAGTTGAATTGTAGGACACTTAGCTGGTATCTAAGATTTCCTTACTGGTGTGGGGAATCTCCACCCCTCCAAGTTGGAACTGGTAACCAGAATCCTTACTCAGATTCTGCTAGGGTGGAGGGGCATCCAGGTTTTCAGCAAAGAGTAACTAATAAAGAGATGGAGTTGGAAGCATGCATGGGAGAATACTGTTCAGGCTTAAAGAGGGATATACACGGCAACACTGATGTTGGTTGTAGGTATGACCCAAGTGAAATCAGCCAGTCACAAAATGACAAATACTACATGGTTCTGTTTACATAAAGTGCCCAAAAATAGTCAAATTCACATTTGACTATTTACAGAAAGTAGGATGGTGGGTTGGGGTGGCCGGGCGTTGGGGGTAAGGAGGGAAGGATGGGGAGATAGTGTTAAATGCGTAAGGAGTTTCAATTGGGGAAGATAAAAATGTCTTGGGAGTTCTCTGGTGGCACAGTGGGTTAAGGATTGCACATTGTCACTGCTGTGGCTCAGGTTGTAGCTGTGCAGGTTTGATCCCTGGCCCAGGAACTTCCATATGCCTCAGGTGCAGCCAAAAAAAAAAAAGAAATTCTGGTAATGGATGGTAGTGATGGTTGCCCAACAATGTGAATGTAGAAGAGACCTTCAATACCATGACATCACAGAAAATACAGATATTGGCAGAGAGTCCTAAGTCTTTTGTACATTTCTTTTCTTTTTTTTTTTTTTTTTTTTTTTTTTGCCTTTTCTAGGGCCGCTCCCATGGCATATGGAAGTTCCCAGGCTAGGGGTTGAATCGGAGCTGTAGCCGCCGGCCTACACCACAGCCACAGCAACGTGGGATCTGAGCCGCGTCTGTGACCTAGACCACAGCTGATGGCAACGCCAGATCCTTAACCCACTGAGCAAGGCCAGGGATTAAACCTGCAACCTCACAGTTCCTAGTCGGATTTGTTAACCACTGTGCCACGACAGGAACTCCCTTTTGTACATTTCTAAGTGATAAGAGCATTAGGGCCATCTTTTGTTCTAATACTTGGTCTTTGATCCCAGTTTCTGACAGATTATTAAGTCTCTTAAAATCTCCTGGGTGATAATGAGTTGACTCCCTGTGGACTCCTTGAGGGGGGATGGTCACCAGAAAGACCACGCCACAATTAGAAGCTTGGAATTTTCTATTCTACAGAGAGGGAGGAGGGGCTGGAGAGAGTGAATGATTGATCATTCCTATGAGATAAAGGCTGCATAAAAATCCCACAGTGCAGGCTTTGGATATCGTCATGGTTGGTGAACACATGCTGGGTGGCTGCCATGCCTTGAATCATACCTTGCCTTACATATCTCTTCCATCAGGATATTCCTCTGTATCCTTTAACATATCCTTTAATAATAAACTGATAAACGTTTTTCTTGAATTTTCTTAAGTAAACTGTTTTCTTGAGTTCTATGAAGGGCTCTAATCTATTAATTGAAAAAGGGGTCACGGGAACCTCTAATTTATACACAATAGGTCAGAGGTACAGGTGACAACTTGTGCTAGTGACTAGCACCTGCAGTCTTGAGGAAGTGAGCTTTTAACCTGTGGGATCTGACACTATTGCCAGACAGATGATGTCAGAATTGAGTTAAATTGTAGGACATGCAGATGATGATGTAGAATTGTCTGGTATGTGGAAAACCCCTCATATATCAGGTGTCAGAAGTGTGAGTATGATAGCAGTGTGATAGTGAAGAAGAAACACAGGAATGCAGGTAATTTTGTGGAGGAGAAAATGCTTTTTTTTTTCCAGCCCTAAATATTCTTGGTTAAATATAAGGCATGCAGATTTGCTGAAGATGTTAGAGGATGTGGTGAATAGTGATTTTTTGATAAATTCAAAAATTTGGAATAGAAACTGAGGAGAATGGTGTAGATGCTACCTTGTTATGCTTAGGAGACTAACATGGAGGCTTGCAAGACCCAGCTGAGATAGAAAGCATGAGTTTCTTGTGGCATGAGTTTCTGTTTGTGGCTTTTCTGCAGCAGAAAAATTAATAACTGGGACATAACTTGCTCTGGGGATGGAATTTTACAAGGTTGGTGTTATGGTTGGAAAATAGAGCAAAAGAAGAGGATTATGGAGTTTAATGTTCTGGGTCTTGGGTCAAAATTGGCTAGTTAAGGAGGTGAGTCCAGAACGAAGCCAGTACATTTGTAGTAACTGATGTAGTTTAGAGATGGCAGAGTCTGATAGAGCTGTTGGCAGAATGACTTAGAAAGAAGGGGGCCATAGAGACAGGCGTGTTTGAGTAAAGATTGCCTTGGTGATGCAGATTTGAGTTGTGATAAGGTCCAGTGTGTGTCTGTGGAATTGGATTGAGAGGAAGTGCATTGGAGATGAAAGTAGGCTGCTGAAGAAGCCCTGATGACATTTTGACATCACCCAGGACCACTGTGAGACCGGAAAAAATCTGGGTGACTCCAGGCCATATGCAGAGCATAAACTCTGGTGGTGTGAACAGATTAGTGGATTATGGCAACAGAAAAGGAGACAACAGTGATTTCGCTGCACCGGAGCCTTGGCAAGAGCTTAGAAGTGACAATGGGGAGCAAGATGTGACCTGGATTTCCATGCTGTTGATTTCTAGTCTCGGCAGAATGAATGTGATGGGAAGTGTACAATCAAGACTGATTTAGAATAGAGGAGACTAGCATTATTTCTACCTTTAGATTTTTATGAGGGCTTAATGTGTGTGACAACATTTTGCCAGCAGTGGGTCAGCTCAAGTACCCTGTAAGTTAATAAAGAGAGGAAGACTCTGAGGAAACAAAGTCAAAAGAGGTATTAGGTGAGGTCAATGGATTTGAACAGAAGTTGAGTGCAGCCTTGGAAAGATGCTGTCTTTTTCTCTAGGGCTGGAAGGCGATTTGAGAATGTAAGTGTGGAAATAGAGATACTGTTATCTGCATCAATCCCAGAATGCCTTTTAGATTAAGTCTGTGAAATTTGGATATATTTTGTCAGAGTGACTAGTTTATGAAATTGGTTCAGGAAACTGGCTTAGATTTTAAAGCCACTTAGTGTTTGCATCGATTTCTTTTTCTTTTTTTTTTTATTTTTAGAACTGCACCAGCATCATAAGGAAGTTTCCAGGCTAGGGGCTGAATTGAAGCTACAGCTGCTGGCCTACACCACAGTCACAGAAACTCAGGATCTGAGCCGCATCTGTGACCTACACCACAGCCCACAGCAATGCCAGATCCTTAACCCACTGAGGGATCCAACCCACATCCTCATGGTTACTAGACAGGTTCATTACTGCTGAGCCACAATGGGAACTCTCTTTGCATTGATCTTTAATTGGGTGTTCCTACTTAATAACTTTGTTGTGCAGTAATCCAGATATTTAGGAAATTAATTTTTAAACATGTGTTCTAGTTTTATATTGTTATTGCAGTCCTAAGTGCATCTTGCTGCAGCTGATCATTAAACACTAATAGGACTGTAACAATTAGATGGAAACTTGTGCTCCTATTTGATGCAGAGAGGCATGGTGCAACTGGTCTTTTCCAGAATAATAGTCTTGACTCATTGCATATCATTTTTCACCTTGTTTGCAAGTATAAAATTACATTTAAATGAGGGGAGTTGATTGCTGAAAAGAACATTAAATGATTTAGAAATACCTGTGTCTCTGTGTTTCTTGGTATTGTGATGAAGGTAAAAACCTTTTTTTAATGTGTTGAACCAATTTTGAACTCAACATGTTTATTTCATATGTTATGAATTATGGGATTGGGCAAAGGTTCTCTGCAGAGACTTCCTTCCAAAGACACAAATTTTATTGTATTTTTTAAAAGTTTTATTGAAGTAGAGTTGATTTACAATCTGGAGATAATTTTTGCTATGCAACAAAGTGATTCATTTATACATGTATATACTTCCATTGTTTTTCAAATTCTTTTTCGTACAGATCATCACAGAATATTGGATAGAGTGCGCTGTGCTGTGGAGTAGTTCCCCATTGGCTAATCATTCCATATACCACAGTGTGCATGAACCCCAGTCTGTCCCTCCCCACCCCGACCTATCCCCTTTGGTAACCATAAGTTTGTTTTCAAGTCTATGAGTCTGTTTCTGTTCTGAAAATAAGTTCACTCGTGTCGTTTTTTTAGAGTCCACATATAAGTGATATTGAATTTTAAATGAAGTCTTGCTTCTTTGCTGTCAGCAGAACAGAGGTGGGAGATACAAAGACAAAGCATCTTCACAGGAGGCCCACTTGCCACCTGTGTAAATGCTCTGCCTTAATGCAGACTGACCAAGATTTGCACATATAAATTCAGCTCTGAGGAGAAAAACTCATGCTTGAGTCATGTACCAGTGACTCGGTGCTGCTCATGACATGTGGATGTGACTGGGGGTGCCCCATCATAGTGGTTAAGCTAGGGAACAGGTGAAATCACCTTGCCTGTGATTGTATGATGTGTAACCAGGACAAGTTCCTTCATCTCTTTGTGCTGGAGGGTCCTCATTCATAAACTACAACACGTTAAATCTCATTGTGCCAAGATAAGGATACACTGAGGGCAAACATGATAAGGTGCTGGAAACAGTACTTAGTACATTTAAGTACTTAGTAGGATTTCTTCTTCTTAATTTTAGTGACCAATAGGCTTTCGGACATGGATAGGGACTTTTTTTTTCTGTCTTTTTAGGACCACACCCACAACATATGGAAGTTCCCAGGCTAGGGGTTGAATTTGAACTATAGCTGCCAGCCTACACCACAGCCACAGCCACAGCCACAGTAACACCAGATCTGAGCTGCATCTGTGACATACACCACAGCTCAACACCAGATCCTTAACCCACTACTGAGAGAGGCCAGAGATCGAACTCGCATCCTCATGGATACTAGTCAGGTTCATTGCAGCTGAGCCACGACAGGAACTCCCAGTAGGGATATTTATAATTTACTCAATGTTCAATGAATTAATATTGTATACTGATGAAATAATATTATTATAATTATTTTGAATACTTAAAAAAAGATGTATTGTAAGTTGAAAGAAAAAGGGAAATTTCCAGTTACTTAACTATTGATGACATTTATTTAATCAGATTTCCCTAACACATAATTAAAATTGTGAAGTATGATTTAAGATTTAATTGCTTTCATCACTTAAAAAAACAGGACACTTTAAAATTTAAAAATTTTTCAAAGATGTAAACTTATGCTTCGTTTAGTTATGGAATTATCAATACAGTGCATATAAATTCACGTCCAGCTATCTTTTTTATTCTCATTTTCACTCTCAAATGAACATGCTCATTCTTAAGTTGCTTCTTTTGTCTGCTTGGCTTATGACAATTTCATCAGATACATTTCAGTATTTTCCTTAGCAGGTAGCCATCTTCCAAGCCAGAAAAAAACACAATCTTCTTGTCTCATGGAAGCTGAGGTTGCAGGTTCCAGATAATTGACTGATTCTGGGTTGGCATATGGAGCTGACTGTATTTTCCAAAGCTCACCAGAAGTGCTTTGAACTGGGCACGTTTATAAAACCCACCTTCTCTGTTACGTGGGCGGGACTCTAAGCCTGGACGTTTCCACTGAGCTTTAGCCTTGCAGAACCTGTTCCCTTTCCCACGACTGAGCTGAGGAATTTTACTTGGCCAGTATCACACGTCACCGTCGTCTCCTTCCTATTGACCTGGATGGTTTGTACAATTGAAAACTTATGTTTAACTAGTGAATGCCTCATTACCAACAATTTAGGGATTTTATTTCCAGGAGACAAAAGGTTGAGTGCAAATTTAACTCTCCTCTTGAGAACATTTGTCTTTTGGAATATATTGCTAGCTCCTCTTTTTTGTTGTTGTTGTGTCACCTCGAGGGTACATGAGCCATGGGTTAGTACATGTTTTTACTCTGTTGACTGGTCCTCTCTGTCTCTTCCCAGGAGTTTACAGCTTAGAGTTCCCTGTTCTCATTCCTTAAATCAATTGCTAGGGAAGAGTTTAGACTTTGAGTGGATATATGCTTAAGAGTAGAAACATCATACTCAAAAGCTCCCAGATTTATTAAAAATCAATAGTACTATATATTTTTAGAGGTGCATTTGCTTTGCATTATAAATAATTACTTAAACACATTGATTTCTCCATTTTGAGTATCTTTTGGGATTTATGGCTTTTCACAGATTCAACTTGTTCCATTTAATTACAGTTTTCTTTTTTTTTTTTTTCTTTTTTTCATTGAGAGTGAACATCTGAAAGTTTGATGTGGCTTCTTTTCCTTTCCAACAATACATTTAAAACCTGTGAAGAGATTCCTGCTTTTTTTCAAGATAGTCTGATCCACCTTGAGTTTTCCCTACATTGAAACATGAACTCAAGTCTCTCTCCTGTTCTCCCTTTTAATGGTGTTAAGGGTGTAGAGAAGATTATTTTCATCACACTGATATGACCTTGGATCAGGTAAGAGAGCTGCAAAGAGATTTCTTTTAAAAACAATGAGTTCATGAGTGTTTCCAATTTTATAATGACCTTCCTATATCCTTCTTCCTTTGCTATAAGACAACAGTTTTCTATTTGCTTTCTTTAAGAGATCCTGTTTAAATCATTACCTCCTCATTCAACACTTATATTTCCTTTTTTTTTTTGTAATCCCTATAGATTCATTGATCATTACTACTATTTTTTAAATGTTTTAGCTGCACTGCGGCATATGTAGTTCCCTAGCCAGGGATCAGATCCAAGCCACAGCTGTGACCTATGCCCCAGCTGTGGCAAAGCAGGATCTTTAACCCACTGAGCCTGGCTGGGGATTGAACCGGCATCCCAGCGCTGCAAAGATGCTGCCAATCCCGTAGTACCACAGCAGGAGCAGACAATTATTATTTTTTATATATTATTGTATTTACTACAGAAATTACATCTTTTAGGATTTGAGGTTTCTGTAACATATTTCATTTTTAGATTATCAGTGAATCAAGATATTTCAACGAGATGTTATAAAATATGAAATTATAAATAATTGTTAGTTTGCCACAAATTGCTGTGTATATTAATGCATTCTTTTACAAATATATTACCCAAAAGTATTGAACTTTTACCATGTGTATGATATAGATCAAAGGATTTTCATCATCTGTATATTATTTTTGGTTGAATAATGATACATTTGTTAAACTGGATTTTATGTGGTGTTAACAATACATTCAATATCCGTGAGTGAATGAATAAAACTTGTACCCTCTCAGCACTCTAATTTACCAGAAATTTGGAACAATTTGGGATTGAAATTGTGTAATTAGTTTGGCTTCATCACAAACACGTTTTAGACATGAAAGAACAGAACTCACCAAGAGCAATAACACATCCGTGACAGCCCATCAGTGGGAGAGAGGACAGCAATTTTGGCTAAGTGTCTTCTTCTGGATCACTTGGAAACACAATGAGTAAGTTATGCCCAACTGGAATGAAACACACCATCTCAGAACTGTATAGATGTTGAAAATAATGGAAGAAGAAACTAGTATGATGCTGAGTTTAATTTATACATCAATTTTAAAGAATTGTTCTGTGGGATAAATGGTTGTTGGGTTTACAAATCCAGCAAATGTGGTTATGCCTAGTGAATCGAATTTCCTAGAGTTTTATTATTTGTAGCCCTTTTCATTTAAATGTGTTTTAGATCTAGAAACATAGAACATGAAAATCCTGAGATTGGTTCTTATTTTCTTCACTGGTAGATTTAATTTAAACTTTATTTTGCTTTAAGATAAGGTAAGTTTTATTAGGCCCTGTAGCTGAGAAAATGACCTCAGTTTCTTTTCTTCCTTCCTCTCCCTCTCTTCCTTCTTTTCTTTTTCTTTTTTTCTTTTGACAGCACACCTGTGGCATATGGACGTTCCCAGGCTAGGGATCGAATCAGAGCTGCAGTTGAGGCCTACACCACAGCCACAGCAGCACCTTGTCTGAGCCACATCTGCAACCTATGCCGAAGCTTGTGGCAACATCAGATCCTTAACCCACTGAGCGAGGCCAGGGATTGAACCCGCATCCTCGTGGAGACAGTGTTGGAACTGAGCCACTGTGGAACTCTTCTCTTTCTTTTCTTAAAATCATAAGACTGGGGAGAATGGCATACCACCAGTTAGGCCACTCAAGACGGCTGTTCTCTTGTTCTCTGTGAATCCCCTGCTTCCTTACATGACTATGCAATCCTCTTAGTTATAGGGTTTATATAGCCAATTCCCATACAAATGCAGCCTTCTTCCCCACCCCCTGTGTGTCCTGCCAGTTGTCTGTGGCACAATAGCTTGCAGCTCCAGACCCTTCGCGTAAGTTCCTCTGCCCTAGAAATCACCCATATCTCTGTCCCTGTCTCTGGGGTGTTTCTTCAGTCTGGACGCTGGGCAACTCTACAGCTTGCAGTCCTGTGGGGGTGCAGCCCAACCCGACTCTACTTCATTGACGATTTGGAAAATTGATGGTAGCTTTACTGACATGATGGTGTTGTAAGGAGACAGGAAGCAGCATTTTCTTACCTGTTCCTGTCATAACAGTATAAAGAATATGGAAGTCTCTTTAGGGGAAGTGAAATCTGTAAAGATATATATGTACATTATATATATATATATATATATTGTACACAATGTGTGTGTATATATACATACACACACAATATGTATGTATATTCAATATGGTAACTATTGATTATTAGAGTTTGCTCTGTCAACATTCTAGTGAATTTTCCCCATGAGTTACTTGTGGTCATGAAAATTATATTTTCTTTTACCTTTTCACTTTCCACAGCTTTTCTCTAAGGGCCAACAAACTACCAGAACAAGCCATTTGTCATGAGATCAATTCATTCTCATCATATAAAGAGCCACGCTTGTTCATAGAAACAGAGAGCATCTAGGGCTCTTCTTAGTTTGGGGCTTCTCAAAAAAGAAAATATTCTTTCTTTTTCCTTCCAGCAGTCAGTGTGCTGAGACTAAGTGGGGCGGCTCGCCTCTCCTGCATGGCCTCTCTTGCAGCATGGTAATCAGTCACTTTGCAGAGTCATCTGTGAAAAGGAAGTCTGTGCTCTTCCCTATGGATTCAGAGAAGAGATTTTTAGACTGTTTGAGCCAATATGCAGTATCTATGACTTTCTGAGAAGTCCTAGATAAAGAGAGAGAAAGGGAACATATTTAAATTGTAAGTAATTTTCAGTTAGCTGAAAAAATTGGATCTAATTAGCAGATTCAAAACGGAGCAGGAAAGAAGGTGGTGTTTCTCAAACTTTAGCATGCATCAAAATCACCTAGAGGGCTGTTAAAACACCCATACCTGGGCCACCCCCAAATTTATGATTCAGTAGGTCTGGGTGAAGCCCTAGGCATTGTTTCTTACTTAGAGACTCTGATGCTGCTGGTCTGAGGACCACATTTTGAGAACTATCACGTTAAAAAAAATAGATGCCCTGTAAATCCACTAGTTTGTCTGTCCCCCCAAATACAGTAAGTTTTTCTTATTCTTCTTCTTATTGAAAACAATGTATTGAACATAAAATCTCACTAAATTGATGTTTGTTAAACATTTAAGTCAGGCATTTTGTACAGAGTCACAAGATTCCTATCAAATTCCAATTTCCCCCATTTTCTCAATTGCCCCTGTTTTACTATTTTCATAGCATTTATTCATATTTAAAATTATCTTGATTGTGTGTTTATCTTTTATTATCCAGCCCTTTCATACACATGCACTTGCTTTTGAAAACTGCATGTATTCTATTCAGTGTTGTATTCCAGGACCTAGCAGTCAATGTTAAATAAATACTTGGGGAATGAATGAATAAATGAATGGATGGCTGTAAACTCTACCTTTAATGTTAAAAATGTCAGTCTTTTAATGTTGCAGTTCATGTTGTTTTGTCTTTAGCAACGTTCAGTCAGCCTTAAGTAAATAAATAGCTCAACTTTGTTTAAAAGTATAATATCTCTGTGGAATGGGTTTATATCAGATAGGTATATTTATTATCGTTCCTTCCCTACTTTATAGCATTTTCCTGCACCTTCATGCCCTCTCACCCTCCTAGTCTTTTTTCCTCCTTACCACCCACTTCTGCTTGTAATAGTCCCATTTTTTATTTCACACTGGGATGTAAGGCTGATTGCAGCTTGGTATGTTAACTTTTCCAGGGAACACATGGTTTTAAAATCAAGGTTTGTTCATTCCTATTATAAAGTTAACACATGTTCATTTTGAAAAAAAAAAGTATAAAAATTAGATAAAAGGAAGAATATAAATCATCTCTTTTTATACAACCAGAGATGACTAACATTAACAGTATTGTTTCTCTTCTTTCAAGTCCCTTGCTATGCATTTTTCTACATAATTATGATCACATAGGATGCCTCATATTGTACCATCTATAAAGACTTCCAACTGATCATAAACACAATGAGAGTCACAGAATATTTTAAAAGTTCAGAAACGTGTAAAGAGGAAAACCATGCATAATTTTGTCATTTAACAACAACATTACTCTTTTGGCTAATTTGCTTGCAGCCTTTTTGTCTTTGTGTATATTTAACATAGCCAAGATCACTTTCCACTCAGTATTGCTAATGAAGGAACATTTATATAGTTAATGACATAGCAAGTGACATAAATGAAGGCTTGTTGATGACAGCATCTGGCACAGGGTGATTTATTATCCTTTCTGAGTTAAAAAATAAAACAGTGTTTGAGGTCATTCAAAGATAATGAAAATTATTACTGAAGTTTTCAGGTAATGAAAATTGCCATTATAGAGCTTATGAATCCCTTCCCATGTGGAGCAAGAGATTGATTTTACTTACATCTCTCCCCACACAGTGTCATAATGGGAAAAATATTGCAACAAGTTTGGAATGGAATAGAATCAATTATTGTTTTAATTGGTTATCATGGTTGGCAAGATATTTCATTTGAAATCTTAACCATGTGGAATGAGAAATATAATTCCTAGTATGCCAAAGAGCTTGTAGGAAAAATTAAAGTGCTAATATAAACACTCTGAGCCATATTTTGTAAGTCAACATATACCTAACACCATGTAGCTCACCTGTGCTGCTTTTAAAGTTAAAAAAAAAAAATCTTACTTTGGTTCCTTTTAAAAGTTTTATTTTGTTTCATTATCTTACTTTAATCCAAAAAGAGTTGATGGTAAACTTCTTAAGCTATTAACACACCTGAGAGTGTCTCTTAGCAGCATTCCATATGGAAGAAAATAAAGCTGGATATAAATGTCTCAAAACGACAGCCTTCCCTTTCCATAGTTCCACTGTCCTTGGGCTCCTATTGTTGCAGTTGTAAAGTCTGTAGAATACCTACCTTTATCCTTTACAACTTTTTCAAAAATTTGTTCTGACTAGGTCAAGGGCTTTTCTTAATATAATTGAATATTTAAATATGAACACTCAGATAACTTTTCATCTCTGACAAGGCTTTTCTATTTATATTTATTATAGTTTAATTTTCCTGGATTCTTACTAAATAGCAGTCACTCTATACCAGGCACTTTTCTGCCTGTTGGAGATGCCATGGTGTGCAAGACAGAAAGATCTTGTTGTAGTGGAGCTTCATATTTATACTTCAAGAAATATATGAACCATAAACACGGAAGAGAAGAACAGGGTAAGCTGACAGAAGGGATGATGAGAAAAGAGGGAAAAGATGGTCAATTTTAAACAGCATTGTAAGAAAAAGCCTTTTGAAAGGTGACATTTACATGGAGGCATGAAGGTTGTGGTAACTGTCCAAATAAATAAAAGAAAGCTGAAAGATGTCAGGCATAGTGAATGTGACATCATGTAGTAGGAGCTGAGGTCTGAGGGAGAGGATGGGTCCACGTCATAAAGTATCTAAAGGGACCTACAGACAAAGTTTGAAATAGAAAGCCATTGAAGGGTTTTACAAAGTGGAATGATATGATTTCATCTATATTTTCTAAACATTCATCATTGATACCATAACACGAATGATTATAAAGAGGCAGGAAAGAAGTAGGAGGTGGAGTTAGGGAATCTCAAATTGCAGTGCAAGGGAGGAATAATGATAGTTTGAACCAGGGAGGTGGTAGGCAAGAGAGTGTAATGCACAGATTTGGGACACAGTTTGAAGATAGGACTGAAGAAACTTGACATTGAGTTGACCATGGGGCTTGATGAAAAATTTTTTAAATTGCTATGGGGTGGTTTATTTGTACAAAGGGGTAAATAGTGGAGAACAGAGAGGAATGTTTGGGTGGATGGAGAGTCAAGAGCTCTGGAGTCTGGGAGAGTATAGTGTGCAATGGCAGATGAGATGAGGAACATTACTAATACTGAAAGTGTAGCTGGGTTAATAGATTGGAGTTTTCAGGGTTCTTGAAAGATTGTTGGCACAGATATTCCAGGATGGGTGAACTGGAAAAATCAGAAGTGGTCATCAGAAAAAGGGGTACTTACTGTGATTCTGAATGTGGGACAGTTGCTCTAACCAAATCAAGGCAATGACCACATGTTTAGCCAACATAAGATACAAAAAAATAATGACTGGAGCTTGGAAGTTCAAAGAACTTAAAATCCAAGAAGTTCCCCCTGTGGCACAGCAGAGACAAATCTGACTAGTATCCATGAGGATGCAGGTTCTATCCCTGCCCTCACTCAGTGGGTTGGGGACCCAACATTGCTGTTGGCTGTGGTGTGAGTCACAGACATAGCTCGGATCCCACATGGATGGTGTGGTGTGGATCAAACCCCATGGTAAACTCAATGGCAAGTTTCTTCAGCCCTGTCTTCAAACTGTGTCCCAAATTTGTGCATTATGCTACAGCAGCTGTAGCTCCTCTTCCACCCCTAGCCTGGGAACCTCCATATGCCATGGGGCTGTGGGTGTGGCCCTAAAAAGCAAAATAAAAAAAAATGAACTTAAAAGCCAAAAGAATTTTCCAAATGAGTGTTGTCAGTATCAAAAAATAATTGCGGAAACCTTGGTGAAGAGGAAGACACAATCCTGTAAAAAAAAAAAAAAAAAAAAAAAAATATATATATATATATATATATATATATATATATGTAGATGTCACATAAGAGAAGGTAGCAAATGAATTCCAAAATATGACTTTTGAAGAGTTTTATATTTGCGAAAGAAAAATAACTAAATATGGTTTGAAAACAGCAATGGAGAACAAAGAGAAACTTGACTTAGCGCTAAGCACTGGGATACATGGTGCATGAATGAAACAGCCTTGACGTAAGAGAGTTGTTAAGTGTCACCCTCAGGAAAAATTTCAGTAGGGAATGAATATAGAGAGGATGCTGGTAACTGACCATGAATTCCAAAGGGCATAGAGGGAAGATGTGAGAGGGCTTGGGCTTCAGCCACATTCTTCTATCTTACATAAATACCATATTTTCCTTTTCATCGCTTTGTACTTTTGACTTTCACATCAAACATTTAAATTTCTATAGCATTAATTCTGTTTTTTACTCTTTCCTCTGTATATATGAATTATGCTATTATATTTTTTTCCTTGACACTTTTTCACTGTTTATCTCATCCTGCTTCTTCCCTTGCTCAGACATTTTCACTTCTTAGGGATTTCTGTTTTTACCAAGGCAAGTAAGATCTTCTGAAATTCTCGTGTGCTCACCCAACTTTTTTCTAAACTCTTGTGCTTCCTTCAGATGGTCTTTTTCAGAGATTTGCTTCTCCTCTGCATTTTTAGAATGATGCTTATATTTTTCCCTTTACTCTGTAATTTTATTTCCCAAATATGAAATTGCCCATCAGGGTTTCAATCTTGCTCAGTTTTATTTTCCAATAGCCCCTGGGTCAGGACAGCAGGATCGGCTAAGACAGGCTCTAACTGGACATATGATTGGACAGGTCTTTTGGCCCAAGTTAACCCCACGCAGATGTCAGGGGTTGCTGCACTGGCTAGGTGCCAAGATCCCAGCCCAATGTGGGGGGTGCTAATTAATCAAGATATGTATGCTAGCTCTTCCTGAATTTAGCCCAGAAACTAGAGGGGACTGCCAAGGCTGTTGGGAAGGGATTGGCCAGTTAGTAGTAAGAGAAGATTGGTTTACCATGAAAGCCATGAAAACAGTGGTTTGTTGCCAGTTTGTCTCTCTTACCAAAGGCTTGCCTGTGCCATTTCACTCATTTATACAACAAACCTTTATTTTCAGAGCCTCATTTGTATACATTCTTAGACTAATAGATTAAGGGTAGGTCAACATATGTAGTTTTAATAATTATATCTTCTTTTGAGAATTCTCATCTCACAGGATGTCCTGAAATGGGAAGTGGTATAGTTTATGGCATACTTTTTGTAAATGCTGCAAACCATGCAGCTTACTGACCTCATGATCCTCATTACAATGAATACTGGATAAAAAATTCTGAGAAAACCTGAGTTAAAAAACCACTTTTTACAACATGGATGGACCTGGAAATGATCATACTTAAGTGAATTAAGTCAGAAACAGAAAGACAAATACCATGTGATATCACTTATATATGGAACCTAAAATATGACACAATGAACTTATCTACAAAACAGAAATAGACTCACAGATCTAGAGAGTAGAACTGTGGTTGCGAGGGGGGAGGGGGAGGAAGTGGGATGGACTGGGAGTTTGGGGTTAGGAGATGCAAACTATTAATACATAGAATGGATAAACAACAAGGTCCTATTGTATAGCACAGAGAACTAAATTCAATATCCTCTAATAAACCATTATGGAAAAGAATATGAATAAGAATATAATTGAATCACTTTGCTAACACTTCAATAAAATAAATGAAAAAATATATGCTTTTACCCTTTTTCAGTCACTTGAGCACAGGACTCTATATTTTACTTGTACTTTTATGCAATATCCAATATCCATGGCAGTTTTTTTTTTAAGAACGTATGAACTTTAAAAATGCCAACTCAGCCAATTTCCTGAATCCAAAAGGCTTTCTTCTCTGGCATCTGTCTTGGACTAAATGGGATCTTCATCTATCCTCATTTCCAGAAAGCAGAGAGAAAAGAAAGAAGTATATAATAACTTTACTTCTCAGAATGCCCTGCAGTTAGGAATTTTCCTCTTTCTTGCCAAGTCTACCTTGAGCTTCAGCAACGGTGATTCCCATTAAGCAATGTGCCAATTCCAGTCAACTCCCCACCAAGCTGTCTCCTTGTTTGCTGGTTCTGTGTTGTTTTCCCAAGCAGTTCTCTCTCAGTGGCATAGAAGAGAAGATTTGGTGGAATTATAAAAAGAGGAAGAGTCCACCAGGTTCCAAAAACATGTCGCTATAAAGTGAAAAGATGGTTGGCTTCTTTGTTTAGCTAAACAAGAATTCAAAAAAGAGGGAAGTAGACAGGATCTTTCAGAATATTTTAAAGGAACAGAGTTCCTGGCATATTACCATTTCTTCTGCTTGTGCGCTTTTCAGGCCAGTTCTATTGACTTTACATCTAAGCAAAATATTGCCATGATTATGTGATTCAGTGGATGGCCCCACACCACCTTTCCTGCGGTGTGCGTAACTTCCTAAGTATTTCAGGGATACATTAGCAGAATTTGTGTAAATGCCTGTCAAACAGT
Source organism: Sus scrofa (assembly GCF_054392235.1). Lineage (NCBI taxonomy): Eukaryota > Metazoa > Chordata > Mammalia > Artiodactyla > Suidae > Sus > Sus scrofa. Next base: position 34,936,336 of record NC_139389.1, on the reverse strand, counting down.
TAAAAACTTGGAATTCACAACTGGACCCGTTTTTTAAAGGAATCAACTTTTTAAGCTAAAAAACTGATAATCTGAATGTGCAATTTTACACATAAGAGAATGGATAAAATGTCATAAATATGGGATAATGGGGTCTCCAAAGGCCTGAAAGCATACCACTGGTTATGTACACATGGAAATCTCCTCCCACAAATCTAAGCATAATATTATGTGGTTGTGGCAAAAATAAGACAAAAATAAAACAAAACAAAATAAAATAAAATAGAATATTCAATAAATCATCAATTGCCAATTAAATTGTATTATTAAAACTTCTTCCCCTTAAAATGTTTTACTTTCTATACATAAAATCTCCCTTGACATTTTTCTAAAAAGTTAAAACTTTTGCTTAAAATTATATGTTATAGGCTCAGTGGTTAACGAATCCAACTAGGAACCATGAGGTTTCAAGTTTGATCCCTGGCCTTGCTCAGTGGGTTAAGGATCCGGCGTTGCCGTGAGCTGTGGTGTAGTTTGAAGACGCGGCTCGGATCCCGCTTTGCTGTGGCTGTGGTGTAGGCCAGTGGCTCCAGCTCCGATTCGACCCCTAGCCTGGGAACCTCCATATGCTGCGGGAGTGGCCCTAGAAATGGCAGAAAGACTATATATATATAGATATATATATATAGTCTTATATAATAGATCTATATAGATATAATAGATCTATATATATATATCTTATATAATAAAATGGAAACCTAACTTTTCAAATTATAAATATTTATGGCAGAGTCTGCAATTTTAAGGGGCAAAGTGGTTTCTTTGGGAATGAGTTAACTCCCATAGCAGTATTTTTCAACAGTAAAATTTTCAAAAGGAATTTGAGTTTCACAAAGGATTGTTCTTGACATTTCAGATTCCTTTGTATTTAAAAATTGAAAGACCTATTTTTAAGTCTTTGGTATGTTACCAAGAACCTTAGTTAATTAAAATCAAATCATCTATTGTAAACTGACAGACTGTGAGCAATTTTACTTCAACCATGAATTGCTTTCTTGTGAGTTAACATCTAAAATGATATTTTTGTGTGTTAAACTGTAACCTAAAGCAAGCCATTCTGGTTTATATGTGACAATTATAGTTAGTGACTCTTACTGAAAAAAATCTCCTGTTTCAAGGACAGGACTTTAGCACTAGGATGGTTAGAATGATAAACCCACTAGCATGACAAAAGACCTCAATCTCTGGTGCCAATGTTTCAGTGCAATGCTTAAATGTTTTAAATGTTTAAATGTTTAAATCTATGCTCTATTTTTAGTCAACTACTGACTTAACACAGTTTTAATATGCCATTAACCTCAGTTCCACTGGCAACAAAAAACTAATTAAACACTTGTAGAGTAGCTCATTACCTGGACAGATGAAGTGGTCCTTGCAAACCAGTCACTGAATGGATAGTAACAGGAAAATGGTAACTCAAGCCCAAAGGTGGACTTTTGCATTATTATAGGAATCCAGTTATATACCCCTTAGTTGCTGGTGGAGTGAAGAAATTTGTTGATACTGTGTCTTGATATTATGCTTATCCAATTAATAACCACGTCTTTTTTTTTTTTTTTTTTTTTTGTCTTTTTGCCTTTTCTGGGGCCGCTCCTGTGGCAGATGGAGGTTCCCAGGCCAGGGGTCTGTTTAGAGCTGTAGCCACCAGCCTACGCCAGAGCCACAGCAACATGGGATCTGACCGCATCTGTGACCTACACCATAGCTCACGGCAATGCCAGATCCTTAACCCACTGAGCGAGGCCAGGGATTGAACTGGCGACCTCATGGTTCCTGGTCAGATTCGTTAACCACTGAGCCACGACGGGAACTTCTAACCACGTCTTTCTTGAACCTTTGTTCCCCACATAGCATTATATTTGGCTGCTCTTTGCCTCTCGTCATTGGATGGGTAGAAACTAAAATCTATTTGTTCAATTAGTCTATGGCCTGAAGATTCCATCACAACTACACAAAATAAAGCATTTCGTGAATTCTAGAACATTGAGGATGTTTGATGTTAAAGATTTCCATTCACCTTCACTTTTCTCCCCTTAACGCTTCTTCTCCCCTTTCACCCACTCACTCAATTATCCCCCACCCCTAATTGTGTGTGTGTGTGTGTGTGTGTGAGACCATGGCCTTAGCTTATGCATGATAATAGAGAAATAAATCCTGAGGTTGAGTGAATGGTGAAGGGTTTTCTCCAGCACATCCCTGAAGGACACCAGTGGGGCTTCTTGATATGCTGGCCGTGAAAGGGCTTTCTGATGAATAACTGGATAGGACTAACAGGTACGATGACCACTTCTCGACTTTCATGTTCACTTGTGACAAATTAGAGACGCCTGCAGTCTTTGATCCACTTCATCTCTTCATCTGTGAAACAGGCTCATGGACTTGATTCCTATTTTATTATTTTTAATGCCTTGGAGATGTTGCTATGGATGATAAATTGGACTCCAGCCAGCTCTCTTTCGTTTAATACTTCCAGTCGATACTAAATCCGATGGAAAAATGACATAATGCCCTATTAAAATAGAGTGACGCTCATTTGCAAAGCCAAAGGCTGAGATAAAGTAAGATGATGCAAAAGTGTGTCTGGTTCTCAAGCAGGTTCTTGCACAATTATGTTATCAAATGAAGCGGCTCTTGAGGGCTTAGCCTAGAACACAAATGTTTTGCATAAATTCTAGAGCAGTATAGCTCCTCATATGACTTTTTTTAGAAAAAGAAAAATCCTGGAAATTTTTTCAGCAGAGATACCAGAATTCACACTGCTGTCTCTGAAGTAGATTTAACTTAAAAGGCTTTATGCTAAATAAACCCACTGTGTTTTATTTTTATTTTATTTTTGCCTATAGACATTTTTCTCCTATTCATCCTTGGCATAAAATTATGTCAATTATTTTGTAGCTTACCATTTTTGTATTTATAGTAAAACATGCATTTTAATATGATTTATTAAGCAGTGAAAGTAGTAGAAGGCTCAATGTTCCAGTTCACCAAAGAATGACTCTGTGAAGGCTGCCTCCTTGACAAGGAGGCTTTACTTTTCTTGTAGTGATTCTCAAACATTAGAGTGTGTGTGCAAGGAGGGCTTCTTACCTGAGAGCTTTTTAAAACAGTGATTATTGAGTCTCGCCCCCAGAGATCTGCTTCATTCTATCTGGAATGAGCCTCAAGAGTTTGCATTTATATCAAATTTCCAGATGTTGCTGGCCTGCTGTAAAATTGAGAAACCACTGCTGTATTAGTTTCTTTGAATTTTTACAACATAAAATTTTCAAAACAAATTCTATTCCATGGTGCATGGACTAATCAAAACTATTTTTAAAAAGATTCTCCTATATAGTGGAGAATTAATCTTACGATACCACTGTTATAATAACAGCTAATATTTATTTAAAAATTACTATCTAGCTCAAAATGATACTGTACTACCTGTGTTCGTTGCAGCTTTATTTACAGTAGCCAAGGCATAGAAACAAGCCCCCCCCCCACATACATATGTAGTGGGATACTATTCAGGAATAAAAAGAAGGCACTCTTACTGTTTTCAACAATATAGATGCACCTTGAAGGAATTGTGTTAAATGAAATATCAGATAGAGAAAGGCAAATATTGTATTATCTCACATGTGGAATCTAAAAAACAGAAACAAATTCATAGATACATAGAACAGGCTGGTGGTTCCCAGGGGCAGGGTGTAGGGGTGGGCAAAATGGATGAAGGTGGTTAAAAGGTACAAACTTCCAGTTACAAGATAAAAAGTCCTAGGAATGTACTATACAGCATGGTGACAATAGTTAAATTTTTTGGGGTTTTTTTTTTTCTTTTTTTTTTTTTTTTTTTGCCTTTTCTTGAGCTGCACCTGCGGCATATGGAGGTTCCCAGGCTAGGGGTCTAATCGGAGCTGTAGCCACTGGCCTACGCCAGAGCCATAGCAACTCAGGATCCGAGCAGCATCTTCGACCCACACCACAGCTCATGGCAATGCTGGATCCTTAATCCACTGAACAAGGCCAGGAATCGAACACACAACCTCATGGTTCCTAGTCGGATTCGTTAACCACTGCGCCACAACAGGAACTCCTAGTTAACAATATTTTATTGTATATTGAAAGTTGCTAAGAGAATAGATCTCACTAGATCTTACGAGTAACTGTGTGATGATGGGTGTTGGCTAAACTTATTGCAGTAATCATTTTGCAGTATATATTTATATCAAATCACTTTGCAACCTAAAAAACTGCAACGTTATATATCGATTATATCTTGACAAAATTACCATCTGCTATGCATTGTTCTGGATATCATCTACTCATTTAATTATGATGGTAATTCTACAAGGTTAGTACAACTATCTGATTTACAGGTGAGAAAAGTGTATCATAGAGATTTAAGATCACACAGGAGGTGGTGGATCCGAGATTTAAATTTATTATTATAATTATTATATCATAATTATGTTATTATATGTTATTATAACTACAAAGCTCCCGCATTTAACTACTAGACTATTGCCATAAACTGATTTATGTGCCCTCAAAATTCATATGTTGAAGTCCTAATCCCCAATGTGCTATATTTAGAGATAGGATTTTTAGGCTTTAATTAAGGCTAAGTAAGGTTCTATAGCAGGGGTCCGAATCTGATCGGTTGGGCGGCTTTATGAAAAGATGGAGAGCTCTCTTATTCTCCGCAAGCACATGGCTCTAATGCAGACAACCCAACCATGCCAGCATCCTAATCTTGGGCTTCCAGCCTCCAGACCTGTGAGAAATAAACCAGCCAATCTATGGTATCTTGTTTTAGCAGCTGGATCTGACCAAGAACAATTTTGCTCTATAATATGGATTATAATTTAATCAGTGCTTCCAAATTATGTTTTTTTTTTTTGGTAACCTTCTCAAAGAGTATTAGTCTTTCTCGTTTCTATACATTTGTCTTCAATTCAGTAATGGCAAACCACACAGCTCTCATACTGATACGTAAAGCCTGTGCCAGCCTTGGTGGTTTCCTCTCCGGGTATGAGAGGATATGAGTATTGGAGGCATTAGTGATCATTTTAATCTTGTACTTATGGAAGAAAGAAAGGAAAAGATATTATTAGATTCATTTTCTCTCTAGCATATTACTTCACTATGAATTTGATTGCCATTTCTGCTATAATTTACATCACACTCCTTGGCTGGCATGGAGCTGCTTGATGGTTCAAATGGATTTTGAACTTCAAAGTGAAGCCCTGGTTTAGGCAAATTTATTCAGACTATTCAACACTTTAAATGCTCCTTAGGTTGTTCAGAATTGGAAAGAAGTTCCCAGAGAAAACAGAACTTAATAATGAAATAGCAGAAGGACAATTTATAAGTAGATGTCCTACGCTTAACTGGGTAGAAGGAGGAAAAACGGGTAGTGTTTATGAAACATAGATAGAAAGGGCTCGTGGCAGTACAAATTAACCTGAATACAGCATTAACAGGAAATGTTTGGTTAATATATGTACTCTTTCATCCATGGATAAAGTATATTTTCATTAAGGTATGTCCTATCTATAGTGAAATGTATAAATGTTAAATGTATAGCTTGGTGAATTTTACATTCAGGCTAATAAAGAACAGGATCAGAGAACTATTAGACCCTAGAAGGTTGTTCACCCCTTATTGATCCTATAACTGAAACAATGTATCCTTTCCCCAACATTTCCCTGTTTCCCCCACCTACCCAGCCCCTGGTAACTTCCAATTCAATACCCCAAATACTCCATCACCATAGATTTGTTTGACTGTATTTGAACTTTAGGTAAGTACTCATGTCTGGATTCTTCTGTTTAACATGATGGCTATGAGGTTTTTCCACATTACATGCAATGGTTTATTCCTTTATAAATTTTTAATTGCTATAGTTTTCAATTGTATAAATATATCACATTTTATCCATTTCTCTCTAGATGGTATTTCCAGTTTTTATCTTTTTTTTTTTTTTTTTTTTTTTTTTTTTTGTCTTTTCTAGGGCCGCACCCATGGCATATGGGGTTTCCCAGGCTAGGGTCTAATCAGAGCTGTAGCCGCTAGCTAGCCTACCCTAGAGCCACAGCAACGCGGGATCCAAGCCGCATCTGCGACCTACACCACAGCTCACGGCTATGCTGGATCCTTAACCCACTGACCAAGGCCAGGGATTGAACCCTCAACCTTATGGTTCCTAGTCGGATTCGTTAACCACTGCGCCAAAATGGAACTCCTATTTCCAGTTTTTAAATGTTATAAAATAAGTATTTTGTTTGTTTGTTTTTGGTGAGAACATTTAAGTTCAATTATATAATGCGTGTTATCAACTAGAGTCGCCATGTTATACACTAATGTACACTCAGATCTTCTTCATCTCTTATTCACCCTATAGCTGAAACTTTGGTATTTTTTTCCCCAACATTTCCTTGTTTCTCTTACCCACCCAGACCCTGGTAACTACTTTTTCTACTGTTTATATACACTGAATTATTTTTTTTCTTTTGCATTTCACATATAAGTGATGCCATGCAGTGTTTGCCTTCCTCTGACTTAAGATCTTATGCTAACCTTTCTGTTCTACTTAACTTGCTAAAATGTAAGCACATCTCTGTACGTATTTTTACCTTCATGGAAGTACCATATGGTTTTTCAATTTGGTATCTTTCAATTGCTTGAGTTTTGCTCTATTATTAATTCTGACAGCAGCCTGAACACTGTGAGGTTAAGTTCATATGTTTCTGCCAGCTTTCTATATGAGGGAAGGCCACTTCTGGGTTCCTTGCCATGTTGACAGTGAAGCATTATTTTTTCAGATTCCACTCAAATATCAAGGAGGGGTGGTGAACTAGAAGGAACAAATTAAGGAGACTCTTGAGTTTCATTTGGAATGAGTTACCCAGGCAGGTTTTAGGGGCAAGATGCTCATTGGCTTAATGTCTTACCTTTACTGAGAGGGTGTTCTGCTCCATGTCAAGTGTTCCAGCCTGACTCAGAAAATTAAGTGCACAACTTTGAGACTGGTAAAATTATCTGTCTTTTTTTTTTTCTTTTTTTGCATGCACTGTTCTTTGTAAACCATTTAAAGAGTAAAGGCTCAAGAGGCATTAAAAACTATCATCTGGAACACAGTGTTACATGTTTTACCTCAAGCACCCTCTTGCTCATTTATCCATACATGAATTCAGTTCATAAATTTTGAGCACCTCCTACATGCTGGACACTGTGCTTGCCACTTCACTAGTGCCCTGTGTATCCCATGGGGAGGCAAGAAACTGGGAGAGTATGGAAATGCTGAGAAAGATAAACAGGGTCATAGAGCAAACTGAATGAAAATCTATTTTAGGTTGTTTGTTAGGAAAAATGCTTTTATGAGGTGATGCTTAATTAATACTCCAAGGACTTCATTAACAAAATAGGCAGATAATGGAAATATGGTCCATAGAATCTCTACATATAAGGAGGGGGAATTTGTTAGTGGAAATGCAAAAAGAAAATGCAGCCAGCGTTGGTGACTTATTTGCAGTCCAACAGTGGAACAGTGACATGTTTCGTAGAGGTGGGCCCAAGGCAGCCATAATTACGTTGAGAAAAAAAGATATGGGGCAAGGAAGCAAACAAATAAATCAGATTCATGAGTCCTGTCTAAGAAAAATATTTTTGGTGTACCTACTGGCACCAGAAACTGGAAGCCAGTTGAGTAAAAGCTTACTAAATTTTTTAGAGAATTGGTTTGCTAATCTGTATTGTCTTATCATTTTGATTTTAGCCACTCTAGAGGTTATGTAATAGTATCTCATTATGGTTTTCATTTGTGTTTCCATAGTGACTAATAATATTAAACATCTCTTTATTGGTCAGTTGTAGGTCATATTTGGTGAAGAGTCTTTTGCCCATTTTTCCTTGGACTGATTATCTTATTGAGTCATGAGACTGTTTTATAAATGTTGTTGAATACCAGTTATTTATCTGATAAATATTTTGCAAATATTTTCTTCCAGTCTGTTTCCTGCTTTTTCATTTTCTTAATAATACCTATCTTTAAAAAGATGCTGTGGTATATTTTGCATAAGAAGATATTCACCCATTGTGATTGAATGGTTTAATGAGTTCTAATAATTTCATACTTCTCACTCATCACCACAATGCAGTTTAGAAACCCTAACATTGCATCACAAAATTCCTTTGTGCCAATCTAGTGTTAATTCCCATTCAGACCCCTAACCTTAGATAATCATTGACCTATCTTCTCTCTCTCCAGTTTTCCCCTTTTTAGACATTTCATGTAAATGGAATCACAGAATATGTAATCTTGGTTTCTGGCTTCTTATATTTGTATATGATAAAAATATTACATTTTAAGTAGTGGTTGGAAAAAATCAAAAGGCTATTTTAGAATAAATGAACATTTTATACAATTAGAGTTTCAGTATCTGTAACTGAAGTGTTATTGGAACACAGCCATACCCTTTTTTTTTTTTTTTTTTTGGTCCATGCCTGCTTTTTAACTACTGCAGTAGCAGAATTTAGTAGTTGTGACCCACACTGTATGGCTGATAAAAACCTATACTATTTACTATATGGTCCTTTACAAAAACGTTTGCTCATCCTTGCTTCTCTGCTCTGTATTCTTGCCAAAACTTGTTATTGCTACTCATTTTTGTAGCAATTCTGATGGGTTCGTAGTAGTTTTAATTTGCAATCCCCTAGTAACTTGATATTAAGCATTATATGTGCTTATTAGCCATTGGTCATTGGTGTATATGTGCCTATATGCATATGTGTGTGTGTGTGTGTGTAGTGTTTGTTAAGATCCTTGGTACCTTTTTGTCTTTTGTTGCTCATGCTGTTGTTGTTGTCATATTGTGTTATATGACTTATAAGTTCTGGATATAAGTTCTTTATTAGATATGTCATTCACAACTCTATTATTCTAGTATAGATTTTGTCTTTCTACAACTGTCCCTTTGAAAAGCAATAGATTTAATATTTTATGAAGTCTAACATCCATGTATGCTTTTTATGCTCTATTTAAGAAATATTTTCCTAACCCAGAGTTCCAAAGAATTCCTCCTGCATTTTCTTCTACATGTCATATAGTTTTAGCTCTTACACTTAGTTTTATGAGTTATGATTCATTTGGATTTGATTTTGCATGTGATATGAAATTAAGGTAAATGTTCATGTTTTTGGACATGAATATTCTTTTTTTCCAGAATCACTTGTTGAAAGACTATATCTTCTCCATCAAATTACCTTAACCCTTTTGTTGAAATCAATTTACCATATAGGTGTGGGTCTGTATCAGAATTCTCTATTACCTTTCATTGACCTATATGTTTATTTCTTAACCCAATGATGGATATTTTTTAACATATAAAAAATCATAAATAAAAAGGCATTAGCTCTAAAGTTAGCATCTTAATGGGAAAATACTAGAGGTATTTCCACTAAGATGAAGAAGATGTCAAAGACTATCCCCACTAGTATTCAGCATTTTGCTGAAGATATTAGCTGACATGATTAGGCAAGAGGAAAAATAATCAGGGGCAGGAGAGCTAGAAAGGCCAAAAGAGAAATGTATCTCTTTATAGATTATGTGATTAAACCCCTAGAAAATCCTATGAAATCATGATAAAGCAGAGTATAAAGGAATTCAGTAAAGTAGTAGAATATAAAGTTAACATACAGAAATCTATAGCCTTCATATACAAAACAATAACCAGATAAAAGATTTTTCTCTAATGCATCAGATGGAGGTTTTTCTCTAAAGGATAGTATAGCAAAGACCTCAGGCTTTGAGAGCCATCAATTCTCTATGGAAATTACTCAGACCTACCATGATAGCATGGAAGTAGTAACAAATAACACATGAATAAATAAATAATAAATAAAATTTCATTTATGAAAACAGACAATGGTCCAGTCTTGGCCCTTGGGCTATCACTGGTGAACCCTTGGGACAGAGTCACATAAAGACCAAAAAACATTTAGAATAATGACATACAAATACACTTTTGTGTAAGAAAGGGGAATAAGAAATTTTGTACATATCCACTAATTTGTGCAAAATAAAATACAAGGAGAATAAACCTGAGATTGGTTACCTGCAGGAGATGGAAAAGAACAGAATAGAAAAGACAGAAAAAAGAAGGAAAGAAAGAAATGTCATGAGTATATCTCTGCACAGCCTGGAGTTTTGGAAACATGTTTGGCTATTATGTTTTACGTAATAGATGAAGATAAAATCAACCAGAATAGGAGAAAATCCCAAATTGAGATATAAACAGAAACAAATGAACTGAGCTATAATAAAAAATGAACAACATAATCTCACAGAATGAGGGGAAAAAAAGAATTCACCTGTAAGAAATGTAAATCTAGTATTTGGATCTTATGCTCCCAGATTAAAAACAAACACAAAGAACTCTAAACAAATATTGGAATCTGGTAGGCTGACTTTTTGCAAAAGCACAGCTTAGCAATTCTGGAAGTATTTTTTGGTATATTTTAAGATTGAGCAAATAACTAGATACATTGTGGATAGTAAGAAATAATGTTGACAAAAGGACTTATAGTTAAGGAAAGAAGAAGACAGAATGAACCCTATAGTGGTAGATTAAAATTGGAGATACCAAAATCTACTCATGCTTTTTAAATAGACAAATATAGAATTAGATATGGCTGTGGATTTGTATCATGTGTATATGTGTTTCCTAGTTGCTCTGCTAAGAGACCCTAGAAAAAATGACATCCAAGTAGAAATAAACACATCTTGTCTAGATCTCAGACCTTGGTTCTAAAACTTGTTCCATTAAAAATAACTATGTCTCTTTGGAGAAATGACTAATTCTGCTGTTGGATAATAAGAGGTTCATACTGAGCCTGGAATATTTTATTTTGCCAGAGTGTAACAAAATATTAAACACATGTCAAAAGGATTCTGGAGCTAGTTTCAGGGGATTCTGCTTACAAATCTAGGATATCAGCATCCAAATAAATGATACTAAAGAGATAAAACCCACAAAATAAGAATCCACGAGTCCACAGAGAGAGAAAGAAGGGAAAGGAGGGAGGCAAGAAGAGGAAGAAATGGGAGAAAGAAAAAGAAAAATGCTTTTTTGTAGCAGAATGCCCAATAATAACTGTGAAAATAATTATGGAATTAACTACTGTTTAGTAAACATGTCAGTCTATTCAGGCAAGAATCTTCAATGGATGATAAAACTAGGCAGAGAGTTTGTCATGTAACGGGTATATATATATAATTTTAAAGTCTTCCCAAAAGATGATTTTTAGTTACAAAAGGAAAAGTAGAACTATTATATTGGAAACAACTGGCAAGCACGACCTTAACCAGATGATCAAAGTTAACGTCACAGAGTAAGGGGACAGATCAGCATCCTGTGCCTCTTGTAGAATCCGCTGAGACCGCACTTGTGTCTGTGGGACACCCACCAGATACCTGAGTCTACTCAGGAGGAAGGATCAGACGAACTCAAATTGAAATACATTCTATAAAATGACTGGCCCCGTGTCTTGAAAAACACTGTATGTCTGAAGAACTGTTTGAGATTAATTTAGAAGACCAAAGAAACATGACAACTAAATAGAATGTGTGACCTGGGATTTGCTTTTGCTGGAAAGGATGCTATGGGGACAATTAGCAACGTCTGAATCCTCTGCCGAGTAGGTCACAATGTTGTATCAATAATATGATCCTGATTTTGAAAATAACATTGAAGTTACATGAGAACAGCCTTTTTTTTAAAAAAAAATTATTTCATTGAAGTATAGTTGATTTACAATGTTGTGTTCCTTTCTGCTGTACATCCAAGTGGTGCAGTTACACATATGTCTGTCTGTCTATCTATATTCTTTTCCATTATGACTTATCTCAGGATATTGGATATATTTCCCTGTGCTGTACAGTAGAAACTCGTTGTTTATCCATCCCATATATAATAGTTTGCATGCTAATCCCAAACTCCAAGTCCATCCCTCCTCCACCTCCCCACCCTTGGCAACCATAAGTTTATTCTCTATGTCTGTGAGTCAAAAATAGCCTTGTCTTTAGAAAATACATACGGACACATCTGAGGATAAAGAGGTATGATGGCTACAGCTTGTTGTTGTCAAATTGTTCCAGAAGAAACTATATAAAAAGAAACTAGAATAAAATAGATATGGTAAAACATTCATTTTAGCATTTGTGAAATATTAGTGAAGAGCACATTTTTTTTTTGTATTATTCTTGCAACTTTTCTGTAAATCCGATATGTCTTTAAAAAGTTAGAAAAAAGAGAGTAGGCACAGTCAAATCCACAGCTTCCCTGTGGGCAGGCAAACTGCCTGCTACATGCCCCAGCTAGGAGGTTGGGAAAAGTGGCTAGGAATACAGGTGGAAATATTGTTTAATATATTAGTCTTGACAATACAACATAAGTCAGGATTTTTTAAACTTTATAGTGACTATAGGATTTTCTATTACCTCCAAATCACCAGAAAAATCTCAGATTCTGCCAGAGTTTTTCCCTTTAGCAGAGAAAACATTCTCCATTGAATACAGTTTAAATAGATAATGGAAGAGAAAAATGAAGTGGTGTTTAGGTTGCAAAAAATATTTAAATAAAATATGAATATGAGGTACCTGTCATTTCCAAGTTCTGTCACTAGAATGATATCAGATTGGAAATTCTCTCCAAAAGTTGAGGAACTGTTCAAAACTAATAGTGACTAACTATCCCAGTTACCCATAGAGTTTATATCAATTAATATCAATTAATTTCCCCCATAGAAAAACCAAATCCATATTGTGGAAATTTGACACCTTATTAACTTAAGGCATAGAGTCCATAAAGCCTGGGTCTTCTTCTTTTTTGGCTTTTTTTGGCTTTTTTTCTCTTTTTAGGGCTACACTCGTGGCATGTGGAGGTTCTAAGACTAGGGGTCGAACTGGAGCTACAGCTGCTGGCCTACACCACTGCCACAGCAACGCAGGATCTGAGCCACGTCTGCGGCCTACACCACAGCTCACGGCAACGCCAGACCCTTAACCCACTGAGGGAGGCCAGGGATTGAACGTGCAACCTCATAGTTCCTCGTTGGATTTGTTTCCGCAGCACCACTACCAGGAACTCCAGCTGGCTCGAAAGGAGGTGGTCAGTCAAATATATGTCATCACATTTCTTACTAATTTAAGCTGTGCTTACTTTACATTTCCACAGGTTAGCCGACACTCCCCCCAAAAAATTCTTCCTGAAATAGAAGCAGTTTCCTAGTTATTTCGCTTATACAGAAAATAACATAAGCGAAATTTGACTTTTCCAAGAGCGAATGGGTAAATGGTGTTAAATTAAACCTCTTCTTTGTTCTAATTCTGAGAGTTAGTTTCTGTTCCTTTGCAATACTCTGTTTTGAATAATCTATATGCCAGCTGGTGTCATCCACTTTTAATCTGTTTACATTCTGGTTTATTTAAGTACAATTTTGAAGCTGGGAAGGATGTTTGAGACACCCAGGTATCTTTAGGAAAAAAGGGATTGTTTTTGGATGTTGTTTATCAAATGTGAAAAAACAGACCCGTGTTTCAATTAATTACTGCATTAGCCATCTGTCCTTGTCTTGGCTCAAAGCGTTCATTTTCATATTAGATTAAAAAATCTTAATCGGTTAGTTTGCATTCTAATTTTGTTTGATTCTTTTAAGGGCTGAGACAATTGGTACATCAAAAAGCCTTAAAATATAGTATGGAAAAATTTGAGCTAGCCCATGGATGATTTTACATAAATTGTGTTATTTACACTACTTTGAGGAATGTCATTTAAAAGATTTCATCCGAAAAGTAGGATAACTAGTAAAATCTAGTATATTTATAATAAAATGCAGTTTAAAATTAAAAATGCATTATACAAGTCAAATTGTTTTGTTTTGTTTTTACCAGGATTTTCTTGACTACGTAGTTAAAATCTGTCCCTTTTTTTTTTCTGGCCATGCCCACAGCATGTGGAAGTTCCAAGACAATGCCAGACCCTTAACCTGCTGCATCACAAGGGAACTCCTAGTTAAATTCTATCTTAATGTTGAGGCAAGACAATGTTATTTACTGGTTATTTATTATTTGTGACAGAAAAGGCAATGAAATTATTAATATTGAAAAATTATTTGGAATAATTTAATTGCAAAAGGAAATTTCTTGAAGAATAAATGTGCCACTTGTCCCAAAATAATCTGTATCTTTACCTTGTAGAAATGGGATTCTTTTTCTAATCAAAATATTTTATGGAACACATTGATAAAAGAGACACGTATAACTATTATAGTTAAAATTTATAAAAAATTTATAAAGGCACATTTGGAATGGTCATTAAAGGTTGTCAATGGAAAAAAATAAATAAGACCTCTGTATATACTCAAAACTTTTTAAATAGGATTTTTGATGACAGCACATTCATTTTTATGCCATCTTAAACATCTGTAATTTGTTTTGTGACTATTGCTGTTCTGCTGGTAAAGCATTATTTGCCTTATAATTCAATTAAGGTCTGGTGGTAATAGATACTTATAAAAAAACATATACTGGCTGGGACAAGGCAGTAATGGCCTGAATCTTACCAGTGAGTAAGTAGTACAGCCTACCTACATGGTGCCAAGAAAACCATATCCTCAACTGTAAAAAATAAATAGTAATAAATTAGTAATAAATAAATGAACACAAAGCAACTTTTTATTTTTAACTACGTGGTACACTATTCTTTATTCTAAGGGAGTTTTCCAGTAGGGATACTTGAAAGCTCTCAAAGTATGACTTTTGTTTCTCCTAAAGCAAAGTACAGGATTAAAGAAGGTACTCAATTATTTGGTTGCATTTAAAGGAGGCAGTTAATATTTAGAAGTTGTAAAAATTAAAAAAAAATATATATATATATTTTGCTTTTTAGGGCCACACCAGCAGCATATGGAGGTTCCCAGGCTAGGGGTCGAATCGGAGCTACAGCCGCCAGCCTACAACATAGCAACAACAACTCAGGAGCTGAGCCACATCTGCAACCTACACCACAGCTCATGGCAAAACGGAATGCCTGACCCACTGAGTGAGGCCAGGGATGGAGCCCGTATCCTCCTGGAGACTAGCTGGATTCGTTACAGCTGCACCACAGTGGGAATTCCTTAAAATACTTTTGACATTTATTCCAGTGAGTTTCTTTGAAATTAAATTTTTTTGGCGTCTTTCTGGATCTCTACCTCTGACTCATTCTTGATATTTAAGTGTTTAAGAGACAAATGATGCATATGTTGCCAAAGTGGCATAATTGGTGTGGAAGTAATTGTAATAGATCCAGAGACATGTATTTGTTTTTTTAAAAATCACATGGCTATTCTACTAGGAGCAAAAGATTCTAACAATTTTTATCTGAGAAAGTTCTTGCTGCCTTTAGTGAAACACACATATGTATCTAAGTTGAAATTTTTTCATGACTAATTTTTTTCAGATGTATTTTCTACTTTTGATATTATTGCATATAGAAGACTTTTTGATAATTTAAAAATTAAAATTATAAGTCAACTATACTTCAATAAAAAAATAAATCAAATATTTACAATGATGATAAGATAGGACAGAAAACCACTTATCAAGCCCTTCCGAAATAAAATGTTCCTTTTGTAAATAGTTTGTGCTAAGGTATTTAAAAACATTCACTTTACCTAAGGAAGAGTCTGCTCCAAGTAAATTTACAGTTTAAGAAAGAAAAAACGAACTGATAAATTCTATCCCATCTTTGCCAACCTATAGTTTTAAAAGTACATACACGGTTTTTTAAACTATATTATAGTTATATATGTATGGTTGCATATGTACATATAAACTATACCCAAATATGCATGCATATAATAAAATAGTAAATGAATACTGTGCATAGTATTAATGATTTTATTTTTGTAACAGCTAATTACTTCAGAAATTATGTAGATGACATTTCAACTTTAGTTATATTCAAAAAAACTCAATGTGTAAATGCATTTGAATTTAGTCCTGCTGAGTAGAAATTAGTGACTCATCCTAATACATTTTTTGTTACTTAAAATAATCTCGAGAGTTTTAGTCCAATATAGTAGTCATGTAAGACCCTAAGTATTAACATTACATATGGGACCATTAGTTATATTTTAAATGAATAATAAATACTTCCAGTCAGAGCTCATCACTATTTTATGAACTATTTTTTTTTTCTGAGAATGTAATGGAAACTACCTTTTGAAGTTTTCAGTGTGCAATGTTTTTCCATTTTATTTATTTATTTATTTTTGCTTTTTAGGGCTGCACCTGCAGCATATGGAAGTTCCCAGTCTAGGGTCAAATAGGCGCTGTAGCTGCCGGCCCACACCATAGCCATGCCAGATCCACAGCTCACAGCAAAGCCGGATCTCTAACCCACTGAGCAAGGTCAGGGATCGAACCCACAACCTCATGGTTCCTAGTCGGATTCATTTCTGCTGTGCCGCAATGGGAACTCCAGTGTTTTTCCATTTAAAAAATGCATTTCTCTTTCTTTCCTTCTTTCTCGCTTTCTTTCTTGCATTTTCTTCTGGCCACACCTGCAATTATATGGCCTGGAATCGAAACTGCCCTTCCTTAGTGACCTGAGCCACTGTAATTGGATTCTTAACCCACTGCGCCATGGTGGGAACTCCAAAAATGCATTTCTTTTCTTTACAGAATTTATTCTATTCCTCTTCTCTCACCACCGTAAGACAGAAATATGTTTAGTTCAATTTACAGTTTTCTAATGGTTAAAGGCCCAAGAGTTAGTGAAGTTATCAGTTAGCTGCAAGATTTTTACCCCATGGAGATGCAGATAATTTCTACCTGATAGAAAACTCCAAAGGTTATAGTCTATTGCCCTTTGAAATGTAACTAGTTTTGTATCTAAATCAGCAATATTATTCTGATATAGCTTATTAATATTGAGCTTCTCAATGCCCTTTGAACAATTTGTGTGTGTGTGTATGTGTGTGTTCTGATAAAACTTTATTTACAAAGGTAGGCAATGATCTGGATTTGGCCCATTGGCTGCAGTCTGCCAGCACCTGCAGCCTTCAGAGGGAGCGTGGTTTGGTCAAAACCTTGGTTTTGGACTTCTGGTCTCCAGAACTGTAAGAAAAGTAATTTCTGTTGTTTTAAGCCTCTGATTTATGGCAGCTGTAGGAAACTAATAAGCTTACCATTTTGATTTTTTTTTTTTTTTTTGGCTGTGACCATGGAAGTTCCTGGGCCAGGGACTGAACCCATGCCACAGCAGGAACAAATCTGGATACCTACCCCACTGAGCCATGAGGGAACTCCATTTTGATTCTTTTCTGTCCCTTTATATATGTTTCACAGGAATGTCTGAGGGGCATTAGTATCTGTAAAATAATCCCCTGTACCTCAAGGCAGCCACTTTCCACATTAAAAATGATCTCCATCTATTTTCTTCAAATAAAATATGACATAGCCAAGCTTAAAATTGTGAAGCACATGTAATCATGTGTTTTTCTTTGTTTTAATTAAGTAATGTTTTCATCAGTAGTATTAAAAAGTTTTGTTTACTATTATTTTCAATCTCTATACATGAATCCCCCCTATAAAGGGATGTTAATTTCTTTAAAGCGTTCCCTATTTTTGTAAATTCAAGTTTTTGATTTATTTGTACTTATGAGCAAAGTAAGTAACATCATGTGCATCAACCTTTGCGTCCCTATTTCCTTAGAAGGGGCATATAGAGAAATGGAAAATACCCAATCAAAAAGTAGGAATATTAGTTTTGTCTTGTGATTCATAACAAAAAATTATTCCCTCACATATACCCAAGAGTATGCAACATTAGCATTTTAATTGCCAATTAATTTTATGAAAAAGAAAATTGTTTACTTAAATATGCACTTTAAAGTTATTAGCAAATTTCAATCACTTACAAACATTTATTAACCATTTATATAGTCTATTTTTCAAATTTATCGGCTGGTGTTCCTTGCCCATTCATGCAGCAGGAATTGTACAGGTGGGTCAGGACTGCTGTAACAAAGTATCAGAGACCTGGTGGCTTACAGAGCAGAAATGCTTGGAGGCTGCAAGTCGGAGATCCAGCTGCTGTCAGGGTTGGTTTCTTCAGAGGGCGGTGAGGGGCAGTCTGTTCCAGGCCCATTTCCTCACTTCTGGGGGTTTGCTGGCAATCTTGGTTTATAGCCTCCATGTCACCCTAATTTGTGCCTAAATGTTCATAAGGCATTCTTTTCGTATGCACATCTGTTTCTGTGTCCAAATTTCCCCTTTTTATAAAGACACCAATAAGGAGTTCCCCTTGCGGCTCAACAGGTTAAGAATCTGACTCATATCCATGAGGACGCTCTTTCGATCCCTGGCCTCCCTCAGGCTCAGTAGGTTAAGGATCAGCCATGAGCTGCAGTGTAGGTCACAGACATGGCTTGTATCTGGCATTAAAGTGGCCATGGTGTAGGCCAGTGGCTATGGCTCCAATTTGACTCCTAGCCTGGGAACTTCCAAATGCTGCAGGTGCATCCCTAAAAAGGAAAAAACAAAACAAACAAAAAAAAAAACAACCCCCCCCCAAATAAAGACACCAGTAATACTGTATTGGGGGCCACCCTAATACCCTAATGCTCTTACCTCTGAAAAGAACCCATGTCCCAGTAAAGCCACATTCTGAGTTAATAAGGGTTAGGGCTTCAACATATCTTTTACAGGAGGACATAATTCAGATCAGAACAGTGACTTAGTGTGACTTAGTGTTTTTCTTTTCTTTATAAAGATATTAAATATCTATGATTTTTTTTTTACAAATATATTTTCCAGGCTTGTTGTTTGAATTTTACTTTTCTTTGTAACTGGCAATTACTTTGTTTTTATTGTTGCTTCTATATCTTGTTTGTGTATACTATATATTATTTCTATCCTCAGAGATGTTTTATATTTTTGTGGGGTCAAATTAATTTATTTTTTCTTTATTGTATTGATAATTGATCTTAAAGTTAGAAAGTCTTTAATAGAGATTTAAAACTATTAATTTCACTTTCATACTTGTTAAATTAACTTTTAACTTTTTTACATTTAAAATGTACTCTTCTGCTTATTTGGAGTTTATTTGAGACCCTTTTACAAAATGGTTTTCCTGGGCTTATTTTAGTAGATGAAAACTTGTACAAAGCAATATTCTTTTTTCCATGAGCTGTATACAATCTTAATGTTCTTAAAATTTTTGTTTTAGCTAGTGACAAATATAAATGTCTTTTCCTTATCCTAGATTGTTTTTTTTTTTTAATCTGTATTTCAACTATCTTTATGATGCGTCTTACATGGGCATCTTGGATCTGTTACCATTTATGTGTGTGACTTTGGTAATATATTCAACTTTGGATTTTGGTTTCTTCATTTGTAAAATAAAGACATTGAGCAGTGTTTTCATTGAGGTATCTCTCAAGGCCTGAAATTCTGTGATTCCACCCAGTCAACCTCATGTAAAACGGAGATGGTGCAATTATTTGTAGCCATATGAAGAAGAATGGTATTGCATAGTAAAAAGGGTAAATTTTGAGGGTAACAGCTGTACTTGATGTCAGTTTTCAAAAATATCTTTTCGCCTTTAAGAGCCTCAGTTTCTTCCAATTTAAAATAAGTGGAGTGGTTTAAAATGTTATGATCTGAGCAAATTAGGAATATTATTGGAAAACACAGGAAAAAGATGTTGACGACATCAAATGCTTCAGTAGTCACAATGGAGTGGTTGAAGGAAAAATGAAGTATGTGGACAATAGAAGGAAAAACATCTTTCAACTTTTTAAGGGCTGATTTCATATTTTTAGCTAACAGAATTACCAATGGTACTGTATTTTAGGTTGGCACATTTATTTATCGTAAAGATATTTCTTTTGCCATATGACATGGTTGGCCAAATATAAGCAAGAATAAATGAAATTCAGCAGTCAGGTTATGCTATGTCTGTCAGGTAAACTGTGAGGAATTACAAAATTAAAAATTCATATTGCATAGATCCCCTCCAGTTCCTGGTGGAGGATCCAAAAGATTAAATAAGTTATCTAAATGGATGTTCATTCTATTCTTTGTCTTGTCACCATTAAAAAGAGTGTCCCACCTGAAGGAGCACCTTCTGAGCTGTTCTAGGAGCAGGACCTCAGCATCACAGCTATGTCAATGTCACCGGACGCCCATCCTCAGTGGAGCCCACAATCTATGTTCTCTTTTCAGGAAAGAAGTAGCTCAGTGGAAAGCCCTTAAATTAGAATAAATACAGTCAAATATAAGAAAGCTTGGTGCTTACGATTTGTTGGGTTTTCTCCTTTTCCATTTTCATTTCCAATTAGCTCTGAAATATTAGTTCTGAAATTATTTTTGATTTACTTATGTGAAGTGAGGGGAAGGAAAGGACGGGACAAATCAAGGAATACCTGGCTCCTCTATCTCCTTGTGTACATAACCTTTTCCTTAATCAGCATGAGATCCATTATTTCTCAAGGCTGGTGGGTTGGGGGTAGATTACGATTTATCACAGCACAAATGAAAAGAGAGAAAAAGAATTCATATTCTGTTTCAGACACCCAAAGCTTCCCTGGGAAAATCAGCTTGGATTCCACGGTGTATGAGGGTGACATTCCGTCTATCAAATCAAGAAATGGACAAACGTACGATTTTATGTAAGGAAAGTTATAATCAGAAAGTAAGTAAAAGCTTGGTCTAAATGGATCGAGGAAATGGAAATTAGGTTAAATATTGGGATGTCACCATTTGGGCTAAACGATGAGATTGGGGTCTTTAGAAACCTCTACCTTGTTAAAGGTGATTTGAGAAGCTCCTTTTCTGCGTTTTCTGAGCGGGGCCACAACCTCTAGGGGACGCTCCAGCCAGGAGTCCCCTCCACTTCTCAAATAGAATTTGAGTGAAAAGCAGCCACTGAGAGAACCCCAAGCATTGCTCCTGCTTCCCCGCAGCTGGTGTGTGCTGTAGAAAGGGAGTCCCAGGGCATCCAGCATCCCCCTTAAAGCTGTGGAGGCCCTTAGCGGTGGCTGGTTGGAGCAGAAGCGGATTGGGGTTGCAGCAAAGAGAACAAACTGAGACCAAGGATTTCTACCATAGGGTCAGCAGGTTGTCCCTAACAGCAAGTGGGACCCTTCACTTTCATTCATGCCCAGAGCTGTGCCACCAAAGAAAGACACTGAAGACATTTGGGCACCCTCCCCCACCTTCTCACCTGGAGCTACAGGTTCACATTAGCCACACCTTGGGGGGGGGGAAGGGGCTGGAGGAGGGAGTGGGAATTTAAGCTTTGTGGTTTTGTGGTGTCTGAAACAAACAATTTTTGGAGCTTTACTGAAGAAAGGAAAGACAATTACAAGTAAAAAAAATAAGGAATAAAAATGCGTATGTATATTCAGAATGAAAAGTAATGCACAAAAGAATATTTAAATTTTTGAAAGCTATCAAATACTCTAAAAAAATAGGAGGAAAATGATATCATTGTTATTAATGAGCTCCCTGACTCACTTCTAGCATTCTTTTTATCCCCACATTGTTGACTGCTTCTACTTTAACTGCTTCTTTCTATGATGAGTTTCAGTCCCTCTTTTCAGAGAGATTATGTAACTCTCTTTCCTCTGGCACGGTTCATAGTTAATTGGCTTCCAAAAAAAATCATCAGTTGAAAATTAATTTCTTAAAAAATAATATCAGTTTCAGGAGTTCCTTTTCAGGAGTTTGATTCAGCAGAAATGAATCTGACTAGCATTCTTGAGGATGCAGGTTTGAGCCCTGGCCTCGCTCAGTGAGTTAAGGATCTGGCATTGCTGTGAGCTGTAGTGTAGGTGGTAGATGCTGCTTGGACTCTTGCATTGCTGTGGCTGTGGTGTAGGCCTGCAGCTGCAGCTCCAATTCCTCCCCTAGCCTGGGAACCTCCATGTGCTGTGGGTGAAGCCCTGAAAAGACATGCATACACACAAATATCAGATGTCCTTTTTGTTTCACAACTTACAATTAGTCATGCCATGTAATTTTTTTTTTAACCATTGCTGTCAAATCACCTTCTGTCAAGCTTCTGTCATTTGTGTCCTTTAACATTTCAGGACATTTCAGGTCTCCTTACATACTTACATAACCGTTAAACTGACGACAGTAGTCCCAGAAGCCTTTCCAGATATGCTAGCGATCATTTAGTTTACACAGTATTGACTGCACACTACAAAAAGTAGATTCCTCTCCATTTAGACTCTAGCTCTTCTCAATTTAGATTCTAGCTCTTCTCTGCTTCTCCTCATGGGCTAAATTCCACAACTTCCCATGGCCATGCCAGTGCTACCAAAGAGGAGGGGGCCTGCGGTAGAGGACATTGGTGTGGTGATAGCCGGCTGTCTTCACCAGACGTTGTTAATATGTATTCATATTGCCAATTCTGCAGCCATGTACCACCCTGTGAGGAGACTCCAGCGCCCTGGAGGGGACATGAGCAGGGGATCCACTCCGGAGCTCAAGTGTCCTGATTTTTCACAGTTGCCCCAGGTCTGGCTTGGAGAGTCCTCACATCTGCAGTGGAGCAGGGGAAGGGGTAGAGCTGAGGGAGCAGAATAACCCCTAACATACATTAGCTTTAAAATACTTTCAGAGTTTCTATTGTGGCTCAGCAGGTATGAACCTGACCGCATTCACAGATGACGTTGATACTCTTTATCCTTAACTACAGACCAGGCTGGAATACCACCCAAGGAGGAAAAAGGGGGATATTAGGATATGATAAAGGTGAGGGGGACATGCATGCAGCATACACACATTTTTACAAAAGTTTGTGGCTGATCTCCTGAAGGTTACTACCAGTCACAAGGAGCAGACATCACCACCACGAAGGATTTTATTTAGTGTTTTTCTAGATATGAGGAGATGCAAGAATTGGGCACATAAAATCTTCTCCTGAAAATACCTGACTCTCTGAAGACCTGTACTTCCAGTTTTCCCAGAGCGCGGCGTGCCTCACTGCAGTAGCTCATAATTTAATCTGTATAGAGGCTGATGGCAAGTGCCATACTTCAGTTCACACTTCTTAGGCAGGTATTGTCTAGGTGGAGAAGTGAAGTATTTGGTCCTAGGAGAGGAGGAGACACTTTGGGAAAGTGTGGTGGTGAGAACATGGTGAGCTTTTGGTTTAGAAAGAAAATTTGAATGTCAAGGTAGACATTGGATTTGGAGGTGAGCATGGGGGAACAATCAGGAATGGATATTTTACAAAGGAGGATATTTGGAGTGGCTGCTGGAAAGTTAGTCCTTCTACCCCTTAAGGACTGAAGCAATTAAACTGAAGTAATTAAGGAGAAAGCAGAGTAACAGTTATGTCTTTCCACTTGGTTACTGGAATCCTCCTTTACCTTTCCTTTAAAATCCAACAGTTTTACCTGAAGAGAGTAAAGAGGGAATGAATGGTTAGGATTTTTTTTTTTTTTTCCATGAGCACTAATTTCCCTTGATCTTGATGATTAAAGTAGCTAGTGTAACATGTAGACAGGCTAACACTTTGTGGAAATGAACCCACAACCATTTACCAAGGCCTGTTTTGGGCTAGGCCTTTTGACATGTGTTATCTCATAATCCTCAAAGATAATAGTTGGAGTTATTATGGGCTTTTCTCGCTTAGAAAAGAAGCTTAAAGGGCTTGAGCATGAGGTTGAACAAGCCTGTAAGAGGAGGGCCAGAATTTGAACACAGGTCATTTGTATTTACTTGCTAACAATGAAAAATGTAAATTTTAAATGAAGTTTAACTTAGGTTCATGCCACAAAACAAGTCCCTAATACTTGATTTTTTTTTTTTGGTGTTTTATATGTACTTGCTTATGAACCGTAAAGTATCCATAATAATATATTGCCAGTTTAATAATTTTCAAAATGTTTTTATTTTGACTGCATAACGTCAAATCCAAAAGAAATCTTAACTTGGGGAAAACGTATTATGTATACAAAGCTGAGTCCAAGATTTTCATATGGTCTGCCCTCTTCCTTCAGAACAATTAGACTCTTGCCTCCTGATGTGAATATCTGAATACAAATTAAAAACAAGGGGGCTTATATACAATATCAGAATATAGACCAAAATCATTACCCAGGTTGTTTGTAATACTCCATTTAGAGGAAATGTTACATGTGCTTATGGTAACAATGACAAAAAATTATTGGAAAACCATAATTTATAAATTTGGAGATACAATTTCAGAGATAGCTGAAGGTTCTCGGGTAAATGATATAATATTTAAATACATATACTAAGGAATTCTCATGAGATACATATCATTGTGACTACTTCTTTAATCAATGGGGACTTAACACCTTTCAAATAAGAGAAATGTAAGGCTATTAATAAAACTCAGTGACCCACTGTACATAAAGTATCTGGCCTCATGCCTGAAATGCAGGGGTCACAGAGAGTTTGTTTCTCTCTAGCTAACAGTTGGGGATATCCAAGGTTTAAAAAAACCAACTAAAACAAAAACACCTAGAGAATATGTTGAAGAAGCTGAGACCCAAAATGGAATTCTAGTTGGATGAAGATTATTACTTAAATTCTTACTTAATTACTCAATCTTACAGTCATTTTATTTTACTTAGTAATTAAAGACTGTTTGGAAATATATTAGCCACAGGCTATCGTGATGCTTGGAATTGCAGCAGCCATATGCTAACCATGAAGGGCAAGAGGAAAGATGAGTCAACATGCTAAGTATGGCAGAAACAGAAGATAAAAAGAACCTCAGTCCTTGAAGATGCAGTTGAGCTCTTGGAACAATGCTGGAACTGTCTCACTACAGACTTTTTTTTTTTTTTTTTTTTTTGGTCTTTTTTTGGCCATTTCTAGGGCTGCTCCTGCAGCATATGGAGGTTCCCAGGCTAGGGGTCGAATCGGAGCTGTAGCTACCGGCCTACGCCAGAGCTCAGCAACACGGGATCCGAGCCTCATCTTCGACCCACACCACAGCTCACAGCAACGCTGGATCCTTAACCCACTGAGCACAGTCAGGGATCGAACCCAAAACCTCATGGTTCCTAGTTGGGTTCGTTAACCACTGCGCCACGACAGGAACTCCCAGATATATATATATATTTTTTTTTTGTATAAGAAAACAAAGCCTCATTATTAAAGCCCACTGAGTTACGTCTATTGTTCTTTGACTCCAAAGGTGTCCTAACTGTTACAGCCATGTGATTCTGTAGAAGGAAACACATTCAGCTCAGATCCAGTGCTTTCACAGCTGTATTTCAGGCAGTACAATGATGCGGGGCACATAGAAAGATGCAAGGGAAAGCTGAATTCCCAGCTGCATTAACTTTTCATGATTAAAATCAGGATTCTGGCTGATAAAGTTAGGATTTATTCACAAAACTGTGGACTTTTTGAAGGATTAAGGGAGACTTCAGGGTTAATACTTGAAACACTAGGATATTTCTAACCATTTCCCTGCTACCTGAACCCCTCTGTCTGATTTCAGAGAAACAGCAGTGAGTGATGGCTTGAAATGAGATCTTAATTCTCTGCTCAGAAATTGAACCTGGGCAGCCTGGGTGAAAATCAAGAGTCTAGCCACTAGAAAAGCTAGAGGAGCTAGAGGCTAAAAGCAGAATTGCCATGATTCTTGCTCCCTCCCACCACCGCCCACCTTATTGAAAGCAAGAATGTATCAAGGAGGCAGACTGTAAAAACGGGTGCAAAGTTTATTGTTACACATAGTACAATATGTGGGAGAGTACATGGATAATAGTCTATTTTATCTAAGGCAGATGCAAATCAGTAATACACACCCAAAGGAAGAATGCGGGTGTGGGTGTCCCCCTGAATGAGAAGCTTGCCAGAGAGATGATTTAAACCACTTATATGAGGCAGTTCTTCTGGGTCTTTTTAATTCCGTTTCACCACTTATCTTGCTTTATTTTTCACACCTGACCAGACCCAGGACCCTCCCCAATCTGCATGCACATCTTTTGGCAAAGATAGATTCCAAAACAAGGCATGGTGGGAAGGTTATCTAGACTTATTATGGTCTGGCATCCTCTCCCTTTCTGACCCAGTGGGTCTTTCTGCACATGTGGCATTGGGGTCTCCCTGACCCTGAGGATTAGGAAATATGTGACCTCTTGACCTTTAACTCAAGTAGGCTCAGCCCCTCCCCACCCCTGCAATTATCATTATTTAAAGTGTCCACAGAAGACAAATTCTTGTTATTTGCCTTGTTCCTGTTGTTATTTCTATTTTGAAGTATAAACTGGTGGCTGGTTGTAAATGTCTGTCCTGGAGCCCATCTGTCTCCTACCTCACCTCCCTCTTTTCTCTGCAATCAGGATGATCTTTCCAATTATGAGACACAAAATTAACTAGAGTTAGAATTTTTTGCTGACCTTAGTATCACTATGCAAATCCATACTCAGTAGGAGTGGAAATATACCTAGGATGAATTGTACAAGTCATCAGAGTATTGACAGGAGGTAGAGGAGATGAAGTGGTCTTCGGTTTTAAAGATCCTTTGGCCAGGAGACAAGAGCACATACTTGGAATATGCTTTATTTGTTTTTTGTACCCATCAGGAATGCACATTAAAGCACAATCATGGATGGCTCTCAAGAGATTTAACAGCTTGCTGTTTTAACTGATGCAAAATTATACTAATCCCAGGTTCATAATGAGTACTATGAAGAGCCAGCACTTGACATAATTTAGGCGAAGAAATTCAGTGTTTGGGGAGAAAGAATTTATTTAGTAGGTCTATTGCCAGGCTGGATGTTGGAGTTCACATCATGTTTCCTGTACAATGTGTCCTCGCTGTTAATAGCAAGAGGGAGAGGCTGATAAAGGAAGCCCCAGAAGGGTTCGAAGGACCTCTTGTCCTTTCTCCACTGGTGGGAGAGGCTGTAACCACAAAGGGCTATTAATTATAATGGGAATGGTCAGAGCAGGAGGCATAGGTATGACCATCCAGAGAAAGAAGGGGGTGCCATTCTCCAGCTTTAGGGAACTATAACACCAGAGACTTTTTGTCATGGCTTAGGAAGTATGAGAGAAAATTTGAAAGTGTTCCCTAAGACTTTATTTGATCCAAATAACAAGGAATTTGCACTGGCCTGATAAAGATGGGAGCTGTCTGTGCTTCTTCCTTATCAGCAAGTCATTATGTCATCAGTGTAGTGCTAACAGCCTGGGGGAAAATATTGGAAATCCTCAAGCTTGTGTGATTTGGGGCCTCAGTCTCTTCAAAATAAATGTAAAGTGGGGATAAGTATATTGCTCCAAAGAGTTGTAATGAGAATAAAGATAATGTATGTAAAACACTCAGGAAAGTTCTAGAAATAGTAAATATTAAATTTTGTTATTAAGACAAGGATACTTTGTCTCCTTTGTTATAAGAAGACTGGTGACAATCAGAAAATGAGAAAATAACCTCTGGTACAGACTCCTGTAATTGCTTTTATACAGACTATGTCACTGTATCTGTCTTCTTCAAAAACTCATAAACTTATAAAGGCACATGACTATTATCTAGAGAAGGGACACCACAAAATCTTCACACACTGACCCCAGTGGTTCATTGGAGGCTAAAAATATCGTGATAAATGATTGTGACTGAATTTATCTCATAGTAAGCAGGAAAATGATTTATATTTTTTCCAAGAGTTCTGTCCCAAATTCTGGTTTGTACACATGGAAAGTGTATTTAGTACTAGCAAGAAAAAAGCAAGCTGGTGGTCCCCTAACCCATGGAGAAAATGATGTTGGAGGGAGTTGGGATATTGATTATCAGGAGGAACTAATTTATGAACCAGAATAACATTTCATTTATAGAAAAATAGCTGAGATTTCAGTCACCACAAAGGACTTCCTGAGAAAAGTGATTCCACTGGCTCTTTTATTTCTTCAGTTTGGTCTGGGCCAAACATATCGAGTCCTAGAATATTACCTCAGTTTAACAAAAATTTAGCATATGTTAATTTCTTTGTGCAGGTATTTTTAGATGCCTCTTTTTAAGAGCATACTAAATACTACACCTATATGTGGCAGGGAAGACTTCTCTGATAAATTTGTTATCAAGCATATGGACCATCTCTCCATCCCAGGGTTTACATTTCTTTATCAATGTGATCATGTCATAATATTGGCCCAAGGGAGCAGAAAGTTGTAAGTACTTTAAATAATTTTTTTTAATTAGTGATAATGTTAGAATGAAGCCCATAGGAATATATAGCCTAGTAGAGTTCTCATCAGGCTAAAGATACAGAATAAATTACAATCCCCTCCAAGGTAAAGAAGTATTTTTACTTCGTTTCATTCAGAAGGTAGTATAGTATTTAATTAAACTCTTCTTTTGGAGCTATCTTATTTTTCCTCCTAGATATTCTTCTCTACTAGACTCATTTTGGCTGACTTACCTTTCGTCACTTTGTGTACTTCATAGAACCATTGAAGAATTTTAAGTTGGCTCCTTATGAGCTCTTCTTCGTTAGCCCTTGTGATATTGCTGGTTTGGGGAGATCTGAAACCTCTAAAAAATCAGAATTCCCAGGTGGTAAAAACTCAAAGTAGACCACTTAGATGTGGCCCCTGAAGTTTAGACCCAAAATGATATACCTTGCAGCAGAACACCACTGTCCTAGTGAGAAAGAATATTCGATTTCATCTTTGATCAAGATTTCATGCTTGATCATGAAATACAGGTGACCTTGAGACATAAACTGACAGTGTGACTAGGCTTTTAACCATTGTCTAATCCACTAAATCATGTGTTCCAGCCCAAAGCAGAGTACATATTCTTTTCAAGTGCACATGGAATATTATCAAGGATAGATTATGTGCTAGGCATAAAACAAGCCTCAAGACATTTAAAAACTAGTCATATCAAGCATCTTTTCCAACTACAATGGTATGAGACTAGAAAAATCAACTACAAGAAGAAAAAAAAAAACCTATGAAAAACACAAACAGAAGAAAGGTAAATAATATGCTACTAAATAACTAATGGGTCACTGAAGAAATCAAAGATGAAATTTTAGAATCCCTAGAAAATAGAAATACAACAATTGAAAATCTATGAGATGCGGCAAAAGCAGTTCAAAAGAGAAGTTTAGTAATACAAGCCCATCTCAGGAAACAAGAAAAACATCTCAAATAAGAAATCTAATATTATATCTAAAGCAATGAGGAAAAGAGGAACAAACAAGGTCTAAAATAAGTAGAAAATATAAAAAAGATCAGAGCAGAAATAAAGGAAAATAATATATATACATATATATATATATCAATAAAACTAAGAGTTGGTCCTTTGTAAAGACAAAATTGATCAGTCTTTAGCCAGACACATAAGGAAAAAAGATGGGCAAATAAACAAAACCAGAAAAGTAAAAAGACAATTTTAACCAATACCACAGAAATACAAAAATCATAAGAAATTACTGTGAGCGAGTATATCCCGGTAAAATGGACAACCTAGAAGAATTGGATAAATTCCTAGAAACGTACAATTTCCTAAACTGAACCAGGAAGAAATAGAAATAGAAAATAAGAACAGACTGATTACCATAATAAAATTGAATCAGTAATGTAGCAATTCCCAAGAAACAAAACTCTAGGACCAGATGGCTTCACAGATAAATTCTACTAAACCTTCAAAGGAGAGAGAACGCCTATCCTCTCAAATTATTTCAAAAATTTCAAGGGAAGGAACACTTTCAAACTCATTCTACAAGGCCAGCATCACCATGATACCAAAACCAGACAAACTTAATAAAGCTATTGTGAACATTCATGTTTTGAATGGCCATGTATTTTCACTTCTGTTTGTTACATACCCAGTAGTAAAATTGCTGGGTCATATAGCAACTCTATGTTTAACCTTTTGGGGAGCTGCCAGGTTGTTTCTAAAGTGATCATACCACTTAAAACTCCCTCAGAGGTGTCTGAACATCCTGATTATTTGTATGGGAAAATCATGCAATTTTTGCTTTTAAATAGGTAAACATATTATGCAAAAAATGTAGAACAAAAATGTAAACAGTGGCTATCTTTGACTATTAGGCTTATGATTCTATGTTACTTTTTCTATCTTTATTTCTTTGGTTTTGCTTATCTATATTTTTAGTGAAATTAATATATATTATCTAGTACTAAGGAAATCATTGAATTAAAAATCACTAATTAACCAAATTTGTTATACTACAAATATAACACTTTTGAAATTTTCAAAAGTTAGACATCTTGCACACATTTCTGATAAAATAATGTCTTGCTTGAAAGAAAAGCCAAGCAGCCTTATTCAGAAGAAAGCCAAGAAAACTACATTTTATTTTCACTTGCGCCATCTGCACAATAAATTAATTTCTCTCATATCTTAGTCTAAATTGAAATTGATATCAACAAAGGGGAAAAAAAAACCTGAATGTGAAATGGCAGTCTATTAAATTATTTCAGAAGGTATTTTTCAGATATTTAATATCCTTTTCTTAAGAGTGCAAAGTAGTTATCTAGACACCAGAAAAGAGATAAGGATAAATAAGACATAGCCTCTGTTGCAAAGGGATTTCTCAATGTCATGAATCATGATTGATTAATTAGGTAGCTCATGAGAGCTTCACAAGCATTATTGTTTCTGAGATGTGGAAAGTGAAACTATAGATAATTTCTTTCTTTCTAGAAGAAGCAATCAATGACTAACACTTTTCATTTTCTCCATTGTATGGAATTTTTGTTTTTGATTTGAGTTACTTATCTAGTTGTATAGACAACAAATATTGATTCTTAGAGTCTAAGTCTTTATGGAGTGTTCTCTAATGTTTGTAAACACCTTCCAGAAAAATAGTAGTAAATAAAAAGATGTACTTGATATTCTAAGGGAAGTGTCATTCCATTTAAATGGTAAACTGGCTCTGGAAGTTGTATTTTACCTTTTGGTTTATATTTTACCTTTCAATTTACTTGGTGTAAATTGAGAGCCTATATGGTTAAACAACTAACTTTAGATCAGCAAGATAGAATGAGAATTAATATGCCGACTAAGAATATATACTTCGAGTGATTATCTCAGAGTGATAGAATTCTGGATTTTTAAAAATTTTTATTATTTCTATTCTCTAAAATCCAGATGTTCTAGCTTAAATATATTAATTCTATTAAAACATGTACTTATTATTATTATTATTTTTTTTTTTTTTTGGCTGATTCCTTGCACGTGGAAGTTCCTGGGCCAGGGATGGAACCCACACCACAGCAGCGACCTGAGCTACTGCAGTAACAGTGGCTAATCCTTAACCCGTTGCACCACAGGAGAACTCCTAAAATATGTGCTTTATATATATACTAGACTTAGAATTTCAAAAGAGTAGAATCAACACATCTTTCCTCTTCTTCTTCAAAAAAGTATCCCAAAACATCAAGGAAAACAAGGAAATATAAACTCTGCATTCAAATGAAACTAGGAGAGGAGTTCCCGTCATGGTGCAGTGGTTAACGAATCCGACTAGGAACCATGAGGTTGCGGGTTCGGTCCCTGCCCTTGCTCAGTGGGTTAACGATCCGGCGTTGCTGTGAGCTGTGGTGTAGGTTGCAGACGCGGCTCGGATCCCTCGTTGCTGTGGCTCTGGCGTAGGCCGGTGGCTACAGCTCCGATTCAACCCCTAGCCTGGGAACCTCCATATGCAGCGGGAGCGGCCCAAAGAAAGAGCAAAAAGACAAAAACAAACAAACAAACAAGCAAAACAAATGAAACTAGGAGATATCTATAGCCCATTTATCCCAATGTGTGGTGGTAGAAGGCCCAGGGGGCAGAGAAAGATACATGATTTACCAATGTTCAGTGAGAAGCAAGGCAATCTTCTCCTTGGAACCCCAGAAAGCCTCAGGAGGTTTATGTAACATGCAATACAGAATATGAGAGTGTTTGAGAAGCTGACAATGAGGGAATGGCTAGACCATCAGGCTTGCACTCTAAACACATATAGATAACTATCCCTGCTATCTTTTCCCAGCCTCAGTATAAATCTAGCCATAAAGAGGTAAGCACAGGAGAGCAAAGACTAAAGCTGCTCTTAGATTAGGTAAAGATGTGCATACACAATGGTTAGAAACCTCCCTCTACCTTTCCTCAATGAGATTTAAAACTTCCTGGGAAGACACTGGAGGATCCTCTGGAAAAGCAACCAAAGGGAGTAGGCCGTATCAGTACTTACATGGAAAGCTACAGAAAAGCCAGTTTTTCATCATATCCCCACCCAAGGAAACCTTCCAGTCCTCAATCCCATCCAGTGGCACAGAGCTACAAATTAATTGTGGTATCTCACTCTTCAATGTAACCTACACTATATAACCAGATAATTGAATAAATCTGCAACATTAAAGACAGCGACAAAATAACTAAACAGAAAAAGAGCTTGGAGAAAATGTAAGTCGGAGTAACTGTAACTGATATCCTTCAGAGGAAAGAGAAAATATTGCCTCTGTAAGAAAAAAAAAAATGATATGAGAAGAAACAGTGACAAAAGAAAAACCTCTGAAAATGATAACTATGACATTCAAAATAAAGAGCGGAGCACAGGAAATGGAAGACAAAATGAAGCAAAAAAGTAGAACAAAACAAAGCAAGAAAGAAGGACAGAGACAAAAGATAAAAAATCTGGACCGGCTCCTGACTGACAATTCAAAAGAAGAAAAAAACTCCAGGTGACTTGTGGCTGAGCAAAGAGTGTTTTGTCTCCTTACATCCAAAGTTTGCCTCCTTTTCTCACTAGGTGTACTGATGTTGAGAAGCCGCATCTACCTCACCCTGATGTGCACTAATCATTTAAGACAGTCGTGACACCTGACAGGAAGTTTCTCCCAAATCTGTCACATTCAGGATTTACTCTGGAGCCTCAACAGTCATAGGTTTGGAATTTCCTCAAGAATCTTTACAAAGGTCTATCAAAGTACACCCATTTTCCTAGTTTAAAGGTGTTGATTCCCTAATAACATTTTCCAACTTCAATAATTTTAATAATCACTCCTAATCAGGCAACTTGCTATATTAAATACAAGTAAGCGGTTTTCTCTAATTGTGAAATTATCTCAAAACCTGAGGTGAATGCATTTTTTAACAAACTTAGTTCAATAAAAAGAGAGTAATAAATTTTAACTTACACCAGAATTAAGGGGTTGAGAAAACACCTTATATTTTTAATTTTATGTGTAACGAAATGATTCTTTCGACTAAGCCTGACACTTCAGGTAGTAAAAAAAAAAAACTGGAGTATTAGTCATAAGTTTAACACAATTTAGAACTTAGTTAACACTAGTAATTTTCAAGGTACCTTTTTATAATGTTCAGATTTCTTGAGTTTTCCACCCCACAACACCACACTGGTACCCCTACAAAATGACTTCTGGGAGGAAGACTGTAGCTCTTACAGCTTTTATGGGAGGAGGGGAGAAGCAGCATTTCTCGGGGGTTGTATATCCTGGTTCAATATCACATTATATCTTCCAAAGATGGCCTCCTCAAGATTTATTTCATCTCAGGTGGTGTTCTTACAACGCGGCACTGAAACACCTCTATCAGGGGGTGCAGTCATTGTTCCCCTTCTGGAAACCAGAGTGTGCCTTTGAAGTTGTCTCAAGCAATAGCATGTGGTGAGATGATGCCATGTGACTTCCATAGCTAGTTGCTGTTTCATAAAGGCAAGTTGTAGTTTTCTGGGTTCTCACTGTCTCTGTGTCTGTGTCTGTGTCTGTCTCTCTCTTGATGCTTGTCCATAAAAATGTATCCACCAGGTTAACTCAGCCACCATGTTATAAAGAAAAACAGGGCATCTGCTAAAGTCACATATGAATGTTCAAAGCAGTAGTCCAACTATGCCTTTGGCTCACAACTAGCATCACCCTCCAGGCATGGACATGAAGGAGCCTTTAGAAGATTCCAGCCTCTAGCCTTTGAGTGTTCCAACTGAGGCTCCAGATGATGTGAGCAACTGTCCCTGCTGTACCTTGTCTGAATTCCTAGTCCTCAGAAACTGTGAATGACAGTGAATGATTGTTTTGCTTTAAATCGCAGAGTGTAATTTGTGATATAGCAATAGGAAAAAAAAAAAAAAAAGACTACATGCTCCCTCACTTTGAGTAGTTACTGCTTCTCTGAATGATGGATGTGTTGAGGTCTAGCTGGTCAGAGCACCCTGCAGCTCTCTGACATACTCAGATGCACTTGTTCTCCTGTGGATACTGTAGACACCCTCTGAGATCCCGCTGTGATGTCCATTCAGCCCTGACATTAGCGAAAAATCTCTGATATATATTTGTAAGTGCTTCATGTACTTTGTTTCACATTGATCTTGAAAACAAGCACAAGAGGTTGCTATGACAGGTATTATTAATCCAACTTTAAAGATGATGAAAACAGTTGATAGAGATCAATGCATTGCTAGTAATAGGTGACATTGTGCGAATTTGATCCAGAGAGTCTGACCTTTCATTTAGCTCTTCCTCATCTGTAGCCAACTTGATACACCCAATATTATTAAAGTATCATACTGTGAAATAGTAAAGCCACTTGCATTTATTATTTTGCACATGTACAATTTCTCATCAATAAATTCCTACCAGCACAACCTTTAACAGCTTAAATAGTGAGATAAAAGCCTTAAAAATGTGCATAGCCTTAGACCCAGTATCTGTACTTGCAGGAATTTATCTGAAGAAAAGAATTAGGAGTGAATGAAAATGTTATAGCTATACAGATGTTTTTGGGCTTAAACCTTACAATTTTAACAGTTCGATAGTTAATTATAATCCAAACCAGTTTCTATGCAGACATTGAAAATTACTGATGAGCACTTTTGACAAATCTTAATATGTAAAGTTTAAAAATTTAAGGTTATTTAATGTTGAACTTATAACCAAACACTGTATATTGTATTATAACAATCTTGTGTGTCTCTATATCTATATACACCAAGTCCTGAGGCTTCTATATTAAAATATAAGAAAATATTTTACCTAATGTTGAGATTCGGGTCTCCAAACTCATTGCATGGCTTTGCTGTCTTAACTCCAAATCCAGACATTATCATAAACTAAAACCAGAAATAAATATCATGGATAAACCCATTACTCATTCTATTAAAAACTTGCCATAGAGTTTTAGCTTATTTTATGCCATGCATCATAGCTCTGTCTGAACTTGCAGCTGGACTCCAGTCCTTAGAGCTAAGAGTAAATGACCAACTTGAGCTCAGCTGCTATGTGACTTTATTTAACTCCTTCCTTCTTTATTGCCTCAAACCAGACATATCCTGGGACTTTCAACTGTGGATCATAAATTCATATGTTGATACTTATTTTCTTTATTTTTATGGCTGCACTCACGGCATATGGAGGCTCCCAGGCCAGGCACTGAATCCCAGCCACAGCTGCAGTGACCCTGGATGATTTAATATTCTGAGCCAAGCCAGGGATCACACCTTCATCTCTGCAGCAACCTGAGCCATTGCACGTGTATTCTTAACCCATGGTACCACAGCAGGAACTCTGACAGTATTTTTTAAAGTCTGTTTTTCTTTATCTTAAATAGAGAAGTTTGAGGTTGAATCAAAAGTTTTAAAGGATTTTGATCTTGAACCACAATTCTCCCAAGAATGGATGTAAGAGCGCTTGTCAAGTTTTTCAAGGTCAGTGTGCCTTTTCCACTTTATACTACAGATGTCATTTTAAATGCCTTTTTAACCAAATGTAATTTTAAAATAATTTTATCTTTATTTGGGGGTCACAACAGTAGGCTTATTCTGGATCCTCATACCATCCCACTCTGTTCAGTTCACTCATAGTTGTCTTTGTGTGTTCCCTTTAGGAATCCAAGCTCGTCAGTCAAATATTCCTATTTGTCTTTTGGGTATTTATCTCTGTGTTCCTTTTTCTCAGTTCATATTTTTTTACTTTTATTTTCTCTTAATCTTCCCTTTCAAATATTTTCCCTTTTGGAACCTCAACTCATGAACCCCAACATATTTTCTCAGGAATTTTGAAACCTGTGCCTAAAGTCAAACATAGATTTAAGGAGTTCCCATCGTGGCTCAGTGGAAACAAATATGACTAGTATCCATGAGGATGCAGGTTCGATTCCAGGCCTTGCTCAGTGAGTTAAGGATCCAGCATTGCTCTGAGCTGTGATCTAGGAGGCAGATGCAGCTCGGATCCTGCATTGCTGTGGCTGTGGCATAGGCTGGCGGCTATAGCTCCGCTTTGACCCCTAGCCTGGGAACCTCCATATGCCAGGGGTGCAGCCCTAAAAAAATAAAGCCAAAAAAAAAATCCCACATAGATTTAGAATTTAGATACAGTAGAGTTAAGCTACTTCTGTGTAAAATAAATAGAAACAGGTTTTTTTTCCAAAGTAAGAGATGAAGAGTAAGGTGAAGAAAATGTCATAATTGCCTAATTGCCATAGGTAATATTTTCCTAATTGATTTAGGACATATGTTAATAGATGGAAAAAACAGAATAACCCCAAAGAAAAGGAAAATGATCAGGGCCTTTAGATTCTTGGGAGTAGTATGATGCTTGAACAAGAGAAAACGCAACTTAGAAAATGTTGTCAGGTGGTTTAGGCAAAGGTGTTAAACTAGCATGGTCTGGGGGATCCAAACTTGCAGTATTGCTAGAGCTCACCCAAGAACAAAATCATCTGCGGAAAGGAGAAACCAAGGGAACCTTTGCAAAAATGCCCGAGTAGGAGTTCCCATTGTGGCTCCGTGGATTACGACCCCAAATAGTATCCATGAGGATGCAGGCTCGAACCCTGGACTTACTCAGTGGATTAAGGACCCAGGGTTGCGGCGAGCTGTGATATCGATTGGAGATGCTGCTCAGATTTTGAGTTGCTGTGGCTGTGGTGCCGTCCAACAGTTGCAGCTCTGATTCGACCCCTAGCCTGGGAACTTCCATATGCCTCACCTGTGGCCCTAAAAAAGAAAAAAGAAAAAAATGCCAAGTAATTCGTGTCAGTTTATACCTAGGTAATTTACACCTTTCAAATTCTGTATTTTATTCTTGTAAAATGTAATGATTGTTTCTACATGGATAATTTGTGCAACTGAGTGATGCTGATTTAACTGTGACTTTCTCCTCGCCAAAAATACCAGCTGGTTAAGCAAAGCTGAGTTTATTGGACATGCTGCCATCAGGGAGATCACCATCTTGACAGAGTCTTAGAAGTTCCTCAAGAGAGGGGAGTCAGTGAGTCTATTTATAAGACATTGGGGCCCGATCTGGGAAACTTTAAAGTCAATTTACAAGGCAAGATCTACTCAGGATTTAGCAGATTTTTATCACATAATAGCTTTGGACTGTGGGCACAGTAGGGCAAAGGTCTTGAAGTCGGTTTTGATGAGTAAACTCTTCAGTTTGGTAAGTAAGCTTTTTTAGTTGGTTTGCAGACTTATCTTCCAAGAGCAAATATTCCCTGGAGTGAGCATGTAGGTTGTTTTTGCTTACTCCCAGTATTCTTTAACAGAAGGATGGGAAAGCATGCCATTCCCAGTACAATTTAACACAGGGAGAGAATTTTATGTTGGTTTTATTTGTTCACTTCTTTTCTTGAGTAGGAGTGTTGGTCTATACCAGTAATTCTCAAGCTGGGTTGCATGTCAGAATCACCTGTGTTACCCAAAATAAAGTGCAGAACAAAAGCCCTCTTCCAAAGATTATGATGCAATATGTCCAGATAAGCTTTCCATATGAATAAAAATATCCACACTTAATTCCAATGAACAACCAGATTTGAGAACATCCAGATACTGCGGAAACCTTGATGTGGCTTAATTTCTTGGTCCCTTTTGGCTGCTATAATAGAACATCATAGACTGAGTGGTTTATAAACATCAGACATTTATTGCTTTCAGTTCTGGAACTTACAATTCAGAGCTTGAGACATCCAAGATCAAGGCACTAGCAGATCTGAGGTTCAGTGAGAGCCCACTTCCTACTTCACAGATGGCCATCTTTTCTTTGT
The DNA here is from genome assembly GCF_054392235.1 of Sus scrofa. NCBI lineage: Eukaryota > Metazoa > Chordata > Mammalia > Artiodactyla > Suidae > Sus > Sus scrofa. The sequence continues at coordinate 34,898,252 of NC_139389.1, read as the reverse complement.
GTCCTCATGTGGCAGAAGGGGGAGGGGAGTTCTCTGGGGACTCTCATAAAGACACTGATCCCCTTTTATGAGGGCTCTGCCTTCATGATCTAATCATATTTCAAAGGACCCCCCCCCGCCACTACAAATATCATCACATTAGGTATTGGGGTTTATCATATGAATTTGGAGGGCACAACATTCAGTCTATAGCATCTGATATCAGCTAAGTCACGTGGAGATGTTGACTGAAAGAAAAAATGCGTGACCTAAAAATTTGAGAATTATGCTTTATTTGGTGGACTTACTGAGGACTTACACCCAGGATACAGCCTCTCAGACAGACTATGAGGGACTGTTCCAAAGACATCAGGGAGCACCGAGGATATATAGGAGTTTTTGCAAACTCCTGGTAGTAAGAACATCAAAAGGTTACTGCTAATGAAATAAAGCCAGATTATCTCAAGATAACGAATTTAGCACTTTTCTATGTATGGGAAGATGCAAGAGTCTGGGCTTATTGAAAATATGTCTTTGATACACACCTTCACTATCTAGGGCCAGTATTCTGGGTTTTTTCATCCTGAATTCCCTTCAATGTGCACAGTTGGTCAGCTGCCATGGCGACATCCCTCATTTACTGAAATGACAGGGGACATTGTCCACAGACACATGGAAACAAAACAGCCTCTATGTGGTGTACTACTATGGTCAAGTGCATTAAGTGCTGATGTATGTGAAGTTAAAGAAAAGCATATTTGTAAGTAATAAAATAAGTACTGAACACTTTCTGCAGGAGTATTTCAGTTCCAGTAATTATGCCATTCCTGGAACTCCTTTTTCTAAAAATTATTTTCAATAAGAATTAAGATAAATGATAGGTGGGTACTTTCTATAATTTCTTTTCAATAAGCATCGTAGAACTCATTAATCCAAACATTCCTGACCAACTATCATTTTGCTCTTGTGTAACATTCACCACTTTTAATATTATTTTTATCAGTTTTTGAAATCATTCCATTTTTCTTCTTTTAGAATTTGATTTCCTTCCCCCATACTTGGACATCGCTTACATAAAAATAAGCCCCAGTTTTCAGAAAAGGTGCAGGTACGGCTGTCAAACACTCCCTTTGTTATGTTGCTATATGTAACAGGTATCTAAACATCTACTAAAATTAAGTGATTCACTTCAATGCCTAAAGTTCTCATCAACTAGTGTTCCTCATTCTTTTCTTTATCTGGCTCTTCTGTAAGAGCCAGACTTAACTTGCTTCTTATGGAATATTGGCCCCCTAACCTTATCTAGGTTGGAAAATGCTACATGCTTGAAAGGTATAGTCTTTTCAAATCTACAGAGCATAGAGATTTAATTCTGTGAATGAGACTTGCTAAGGGCCCATTCAATTCGAATTAATTAGCAAGCATATAGCATGCTTACCAGGAGAGGAGCTTAAAGTAATTTGGAATCTGTCCTCCAGAGAACTTGATGGTTGGAAAAAGACAATTATGGAGTTTTCATTCAGACCAGAGGCTTCATGCTGCTGCATAATTCTTATCTCTTTCTGTTTTGCCAAGAGGAGAGAGAAGGAGACAGGACCTTAGAAGGAACACAGCAGGGATGGTTGGTATTCAGCGATCTAATTGAGAATGCTAAAAAGACAACTTCATGCTTACTGCCTGATTAAGATGGAACTGATCAGTTTTCTCCCCAGAGGGATGAGGAAGGGAAGCTGCCTTTAGGAAGTTGAAAAGAGATTCCGGAGACAGGAAAAGGTCAGGAATAGAAAATATTATGGAGAATGAATTTTAAAAGGCAAGGCACTTAACCATGAAGAGACAAGAAGGTGGTTAAAAGATAAAGTGGACGAGTAAAACTTAAGAGAGTGGTTCCGACTTGTGTGTAATTTTTACAAAATACACTTAATGGTTTTGTTATCTATGTAATGAGTCATTCTAGTTTATAAATGTATAGCAGTTGTAATTAAAACACCACCAAAAAGCTACCTTTGTTAAGGGCAAAGGAATGATTTACTATGGCTTCTGATGTCTTCACTAATTAGACCTCCGAACCATGTTTTAGTAAAGAGCATCATATGCTCATTCAAACTGAAGTCTCATTGTCTGATCCCTCACGACGCTCCTTATAGCTGTAGTGCTTTACACTTTGCGGAGACTCTATATACACTTTCTTACGTACGTATGTATATTAGTAAACTTTAGGCACAGTGGCATAGTGCAGATCTTAAACATACAGTTCAATGGTTCTGACAGACATATACACCCATGGAACCCACACTCCAATCAGGAAAGAGAAAAATTCCATCACCAAACAAATTCCTCCCTGTCCTCTTCTGGTCAACCCTATAGGCAACAGCCACTGTTCTGATCCTTATGTCCATAGACTAATTCTGCTTGCTTTTGAATGCCCTCTAAATGGTGTCATTAGTATTTTCAGCTTTTTTTCACTCAATAGGTTTTTAAGCTCTAGCCACATTATTACTTTTATTGTTTCATTATATTTTATTCTGAGTGATGTTTTCTTGTACTAATGTATCACAAATTGTTTTTTCATTCTCTGTTGCTGGACATCAGTTCAGCAAGTTTTTCCCAGTTAGGGTTTGTTTAAAATAAAGCAGCTATAAATATTCTTGTACTATTCACTTTGTGGTTGAACCCATGCTTTCACTTCCCTTCCATAAATAGCTATGATTGGAATTGCTAGGTGGAAGGGTAGGTGTATGTTTAACTTTATAATTCACTTCTAAAGAGTGTTCCAAAGAGGTGGGACCATTTTACACTGCCACTAGCCAAGTAGGAGAATTCCACATTTTCCACATCCTTGCCAACATTCAAGGGTAATATTATTATTTTTAAAATGTCTGGCCAATCCAAGGGTATGAAATAATATTTCATTGTGGTTTTGTTTTGGAAAACATTGTACAAAACAATGTTAAATGTTTTTTTAAATTCTTTGCTTTTTAATTAAGTGATTGGTATTCTTGTTCCTGAGTTCTAATAGTTCCTTTAAAAATCAGGGTTTTTTTTTTTTTATTTTCCCCAAAGTATGCCTTTGCTTTTTATTTATTTATTTATTTATTTATTTATTTATTGTCTTTTTTGCTATTTCTTGGGCCGCTCCCGCGGCATATGGAGGTTCCCAGGCTAGGGGTCGAATCGGAGCTGTAGCTGCCGGCCTACGCCAGAGCCACAGCAACGCGGGATCCGAGCCGCGTCTGCAACCTACACCACAGCTCACCGCAAGGCCGGCCGGATCATTAACCCACTGAGCAAGGGCAGGGACTGAACCCGCAACCTCATGGTTCCTAGTCGGATTCGTTAACCACTGCGCCACGACGGGAACTCTCTGCTTTTTATTTTCGGAACACTATATTTTAATGAGCAGGTGTCTTTACTTTTGCTGAAGTCAAATCTATGGTTATTTTTCTTTTATCGTATTCTCTTTAGGAATTTCACAAGATTGTCTCCTGTGTTTTTTTCTAGAATAATTACACTTTCCAGTTTTATACCTTTAGGTCTACGCTTCATTCTACATCAAGTTCGTGGACGGTCTGGATTAGAGAAATCAACTTCTTTCAGTTCCATTTGTTGAAGAGATTCATTTCTTTTTCTCCCCCAAATTTTGGGTCAGTACTTTTATTGCATATCAGTTGATCATCTTTTTTAATTTTAATTTTTTATTAAAGAAATTGATCTGAGTTCCCATCGTGGCGCAGTGGTTAACGAATCTGACTAGGAACCATGAGGTTGCAGGTTCGATCCCTGGCCTTGCTCAGTGGACTAAGGATCTGGCGTTGCTGTGATCATAGACGCAGCTCGGATCTGGTTGCTGTGGTTGTGACGTAGGCCGGCAGCTGTAGCTCCTATTCGACCCCTAGCCTGGGAACCTCCATATGCCGTGGGAGCAGCCCTAGAAAAGGCAAAAAAGACAAAAAAAAAAAAAAATTTGATTGTCTTTTTTCCCTTCAAGAATCTCTTCTTTGCCAAAATCACATGGTCTTGATTACTATTTATAGCACTTGATTATTATTTGTTGATTGATAACAAGCCTTGAAATCAGGGAGTATGAGACTTCTAATTCTGATCCTTTTTTGTTACAATTGTTTTAGTCTTTTTATAGGTTTCTTTTCTCTGCTGATTGCCCATCCTTTCCTTTATTATGCTGTCCATCTTTCTTTAAAGATCCGGAAACCTATTTATAATAGCTCTTTGAAAATACTCGACTGCCTAATTCTAACGTTGGAGTCACCTCAGAACCTCTCTTTATTGACACTTTCTCTCATTATGGATCACCTTTTTCTGTTTCTTTGCATACTGATTCATTGGAGAGACTCCAGATTATGTTGTCCCTCCCTAAATAGTTGTACAGTTTGATCTTACAGGCAATTAAATTACTAGAAAGTGTTTCTGAGGCTCTCAGTTTGGGTCTTACCCTTTGCTTCAGTAAGTACATTTCAGTTGTTCTGTCCTAGGGTATAGCCCCTATTTTAGGCTATGAGTCTCACTCATAAGGCTATGACTTTTCCAGGTTTTTCAACTGGACTCCCAAGATGCTCAGTGAGTCTCTGGATGCTGCTGGGTTAGAACTCCAATGTCCCCCAGTTCTATAAGTTGTCTGGTGTCCCGGTCAGCTCTCAGATTCACTGTAGTCACTCTATACACGTTATAGAGTCTTTCCCTGAGTTTGTGCAGCCCAGCTCTTGGCCAGCAAGCCGCAGGGGATCCACAGGCCAATTTTAGGGCATCCTCTATGAAGACTGCCCCTCTGTGGGTTCTGGCCGCCCAAATTCACCTACCTCCCCACCCTGGACTCTGCTCTGTGCCTCCTCCTTGTTACGAAGACCTCCCCTCACTGCCTGAGGCTTGAGAAGCTGCCCCCAGATAGAAAGGTTGGATGAAAGTGGGGCTTGTGTCTTTTCTTCCGTTCCCCCAGAAAGTCCTAAACTGCCCTCTGACTAATGGGTGAAGCCAAGTGCCCCATAGACTGTCCAGTTATATGCTTTTCAATATTCAGATAATAAGTCCTTTACCAGTTATATTATCCTGGTGAGAAACAGTAATTGATCAACATTTCAAACATGTAAACGTGTCAATGCTGTAATTACAAATGGAGACCTCAGAGGAAAATCACCAAATTTTCAGGCATCCGTTGCAGGCACATTTACAAAGTAACTTAGTGTTCTCTCTGGAGTACACTATGCATTCACTTAGAAACTAAATTTATAATTAATATTCACCTTTGCCTTAAAGACTCAAAGCTGAAAGTTCATCTCCTTTATAAACCCTGTTAACAATAATCACCTATACATGTTGCATTTTCATTTTTTTTTTCACTTCCCTTCAAGTCAAAGGACTGCTATTCACATCTGTTTCATACATAAATGGTCCCAATTTTCAACTTTTTGCATTAAAAAAATTCTTTTTTATTTTTTTAGCTTGCACTTAAAATTCACAAGGGACAATTTGACGGAATATTTGTTGAAAGGGTGGTTCTAAACTTTTGTCCTTCCTTTGACCAATGCAATAACTGTGAATGCTTCATTTGGCTAAAGCAAGTAGAACCAATTCCCTGTTTTAACTAATACTGATAATTAGAAAATTCATAGGTTTTTAATCTCTTGATCTCACCTTTCTCTAGATCTGCAGACGAGGCTTTCTAAATATCTTCTGAACAACTCAAACCAGAAGTTCTCCTGTCAAAAGCAAAATTCCCTCTTGCTGTGCTCCCAAATTTCCTTTCTTCCTATGATTTCTATTACCTCTCCCTCAAAATTCAAATTAGAAATCACAGAATCTTTCTTAAAAAACTCTCTCCCTGACTCCCCACTTGCTGTATGATTTATTCATTGTATCTGGAAATCATTTTTCTTACCCATTCTGTTTCCATTCCTACTGACATAATCCTATTTAAAGCCTTATCACTACACCCAGCAGGATCACAGCAATAATTTCCTAAATAAATTCATACCTCTATCTTCCACAGGCTGCCAGCGTTATGCTTCTCAAATAGATTTATAATATCATCTCCTTACACAAAGATCTTTTCTAGCTCTCTCTTACTTATGGAAAAAAGACCAGGTTTCTGAGCACTGATTTCAAGTCCTTTATCAGTTCCTCGGACCCCATTTTCAGGTTCATCTACCACCCAGTGTGCTGCACTCTACTGGGGGTGGTGCATTCCAAGTATACCTGTCATCTAATTTTCACTACCCAGAGCAGGTATTTCTCATCACAGTACACTTTTTTATATTCTGGGAGTCTGCTACCTGTAAGTTAATTGGTCACTTCTTGTTTTTTCACAATCTACTAACCAGACACATTCACCTACCCATCTACCCCTTCACCCTGGTTAAATGAGTCAACTTGATGCAAATGTTCTGAAATTTTAGGTTTGTTCTTATGCTTCTGCTTAGATAGATAGATAGATAGATAGATAGATAGATAGATAGATAGATTGATTCATTTACATTTGGCTGCGCCTACATCATGTTGAAGTTCTCAGGTCAGGGATCAAATCTGTGACACAGCAGTGACAATGTGAAATCCTTCCCTTTGAGGCAACTCCTACCTCTGCTGTGTTCTTTTCCTGTTTTTCTTTTCTTTTCTTTTTATTACGGCCACACCTGGAACATGTGGAAGTCCCCAGGCCAGGGGTAGCATCAGTTGCAGCCTATGTCATGGCCCAGGCAACACTAAGTCTGAGTCACGTCTGTGACTTAGGCTACAGTTAGTGGTAATGCTGGATCCTTAACCCACTGAGTGAGGCCAGGAAGGAAACCTGCATCCTCACAGAGACAACATCAGGTCTCTAACCTGCTGAGCCACAATGGGAACTCCCCTGCTGTTTTCTTATACTGGAAATGCTCTTTCTTCCAAGTAAAACGGGAAGTATTTTTTAATGTAACTTGTTTATGGCTTTTGCTATATTTTTAAGACCACAATCACCACATTTATTGAGCCTCACTTGTCATGCCTCACATATTTTTGTTATTTCATTAACTTCCAAAAAGAATGCATGTTACTCTCATTGATTTTTATATATTAGTTTAGAATTATTTAAATAAATGTCCTGTTGAGTTCTAGATTATAGATTCCTCAAGAGCAGGATCTCTATTGAGTTTATTTTTGTTTTCCTCATCATTACTATACCCTGTGAGGTGCAACTCCCTGAACTGAGGTTAATTTTCCTCCCTCTTGTTTTTTTTCCTTTTTTACTTTCTCTCTTTCCCTTTGTAATTTTTTTCTTCTATCCCACTTACTATTGGTGAGTTTTTGGTAATTTTAACTAAAGTTTCCTGTGGTTTCATCAGCCTAGGGATACAACCTGAGACACTTTATGGTAATAATTGTTTTTTGCTTGCTCTTATCACCATCTGATTGAAGACAGTAATTTCCGGGAGCATCCGAGGTGACTCAGGAGTTTTTGAAGCGTCCTGTCATGTTCTTCTTTATTGTTCTCTGTGAATCTTTTTAGGGACATCTTTCCACCGCGAATGCTTCCAAAACACTTCATTTCCTGCCTCTCCTCAAGCCGCATATCTTTGTCTTGCCAGAATAAGGCTGTGCTTTTGATCTCTCCCTGTACTGATGCTAAAGGGGGTTCTGAAAATATACATGGGGACCACACTCTATTCTACCTGTTACGACCCACCTTGTCACTTGATCCCAAGGTGGCATCACTTTTACTCTTGAGAAAGTGTTCTGTTACAGCAACTCGCTCGCATTCTCTCTGTTGTTTTTTTCACCATAAGGAATTATTTATCAACATTGGCTATTTGCTATCCTGGCCTCAATTTTTACCGTTTTCTGGCAGTAACCTCAGTTTTTAGATGAAAATCAGAGCCTCAGAAATTTTCAGTGGAGAAAGATAAATATTAGATGATATTACAGAGGTGGCAATTAAAAAATAGTACAAATGAACTTATTTACAAAATAGGAGCAGACTCACAGACATAGAAAACAAAATAATGGTTACCGAAGGGGGATGGTATGGGGAGATTTGAATTAGGAGTATGAGATTAGCAGACACACACTACCATTGGTAAAATGGATAAACAATCAAGATTTACTGTTTAACACAGGGAATTGCATTTCATAGCTTGTAATAACCTATACTGGAAAAGAACTAAAAAGAGAATATATATGTAACATGTGTATACATATACATATATATGAATGACTTTGCTGTAGACCTGAGGCTAACACAATATTGTACATCAACTACACTTCAATTAAAAATACTTTTTAAAAAACTTTCAGTGTTTTCTGTGTGGGGATCCACACCTCTGCTCCATGATTGAGCTCTGACTCATGTCTGTGTCAATGGAAACCAGCACATTGTCTTAGCCGTATTTTTTATGTCACATGTTGAAATGTGACTCAAGTCAGTCTAATCAGAACACACATTTAGATTTCCAGGGGGTTACTCTTAGAGCCAGATGAAACCGCTCAAACCGCTGACCCCCTTATCTTGCCAAGAACTACCTCTTCTGGAATGATGACTGCCCCACATTTTGACCGTGTTCATCTTCAACCCACAGCCTATCTTGGAACATTCTCACGCTTGCCTCCTACCCTTCCCACAACCCTGTTTTGGAACTTTCACATCCTCTCCTCTTACCCTTACCATGCAGCCGGATGCTAACCTTGGCACAGGTGACTTCAGCCCCAAACCACTATAAAACCTACTAACCCCCTAAGGCCAGGGACCCTGATCCTTCTCTCAGGGCTCCTGGCCATTGGCTGGTCCATAAACCTACTTGAAGCCTCAGCGCTCCGGACTCCCTGCCTCATTTACTTCAGCTCCTAACCCACTGCGCTTTCCCGCTCTAACATTTTGGTGCGGAAACCCGGGTGTGGTCGTGGGGACCCTCCACACAAACCCCTCAGCCCTTTCCTGCTATAGCAGTTACTAGAAAAGAAGCTTACTATTTCCAGCGGACTTCCAGCTGTAGTCATTTTGGCACTAGAAGTACAGTTTTTATTTAAGAAGAAAGAAGTGAAGCCAAGAGGTAATGAGAACGAAAGAACTGGTGAGAGCATGTCAAACCCTCTGTACAGCTGAAGGCTGGCAATTGCTGAATTTCTCAGTTGTGGCAGCCAGTGCCTACCTACCTTTTTCTGCCTAGGTCAGTTTGGGTTTGGAATTCTCTCCCTTAACACACAGGGAGCCAACTTAAAATGGTTTAGCCAAGAGTCCACAGGATCATTTTCTAATCCTGGGGTCACTGTAACCAAGAAGTACAAATTGAAAAAGCCATTTTCTTTCTTTTTCAACCACACATAAATTTTTTTTTCTTATGATGTAAACTTTTACGATTTACTCTCTTAGCAACTTTTGAATATACAATACCTATTAATAATTATAGTCACCATGCTGTCATAACATCCCTGGGACTTACTTATTTTATAACTGGATGTTTGTTCCTTTTTAGTCCCTTCACCCATTTCACCCAAGCCACACCCCTACCTCTGACAACCATCAACATGTTTGCTCTGAGTTCCTGGGTGTTTGTTTCCATTTTTGTTTTAGATGAATATATAAGTATTTATCTTCCTCTGTTTGACTTATTTCATTTAGCATAATGCCCTCAGGTCCATTTATGTTGAGAAAATGGCAGGATTTCCTTCTTTCTGTGGCTGAATAATATTCATGAATATATAAATGCCACATTTTCTTTATCCTTTCATCTATCATGGGCATTTAGGTTGCTCCCTTGCTCTTGGCTATTGCAAATAATGTCATAAATGAACATTGGATTGCACATATCTTTTCAAGTTTTTTTGAAATAAATACTCAAAAGTGGAGCTGATGAGTCACGTGATAGTTCCATTTCTAATTTATTAAAAACCCTCCATACAGTTTTCCATGGCCGCTGTGCCAATTTAAATTCCCACCAACAGTGCATGAAACTTCTGTTTCTCTACATCCCCACCAACAGCTGTCATTTCTTATCTTTTTGATGAGAGCCATTCTGACAGGTGAGAAGTGATATCTCATTGTGGTTTTGATTTGCCCTTCCTTGATGATGAGTGGTGTCGAACATTTTTTCATGTACCTGTTAGCTATGTGTACGTCTTCTTTGGAAAAAAAAAATGTCTATTCTAGATCTTCTGCCCATTTCTTAAATCATATTTTTTTTCCTGCTGTTCAGTTGTAAGAGTTTTTCATATATTTTTTGATATTTTTAAGGTTACCCTTATCAGTTGGTTTGCAAGTATGTTCTCCTACTCAGGAAGTTGCCTTTTCATTTTGCTGGATCCCTTTGCTGTGCAGAAACTTTTTAGTTTGATGTACTATCATTTATTTTTGCTTTTATTGCCTTTGATTTTAGTGTCCAATCCAAAAGCATCTTTTGCTCAATGACCAATATCTATGAGCTCACTGCCTATGTTTTCTTCTTGGAGTTTTATGGTCTTAGGTCTTTACATTCAAGTCTTTGATCTATTTTGAGTTAATTTTTGTGTATGGTAAAAATAATGGTCCAGGTTCATTTTTTTGTATGTGGCCATCCAGTTTTCCCTAACACCATTTATTGAAAAGACTGTCCTTTCTCCTTTGTGTATTCTTAGGTTCTTTGTCTTAATTAATTGACTATATATGTGTGGTTTTATTTCTGCACCCCCTATTCTGTTCCGTATGTGTCTATTTTTATGCCAATACCATACTGTTTTAATTACAGTAGCTTTGTAGCATAGTTTGAAATTAGGAAGCCTCAAACCTCCAGTTTTCTTTTTTCTCAAGACTATTTTGGCTACTTGGGGTCTTTTGTAGTTCCATACAAATTTTAGGATTGTTTTATATATTACTATAAAAAATGCATTAGAATTTTTATAGGGATTACAAAAATGCCATATTTTTATAAATACCTTACTCTACTGTTTTACCTTCCACTCCCAGACACACTTTTGTCTGTGACATCAGTACTTGACTTGAAATCAAGCAATGACAAACCCTTTCCCAGGATTTTACACAGGGGCCAGGGATAATGAAGCAATGTCACCCCTTGTGGCAATGCATTCAATCATGTGACACAAGCCAGCCTAAGTAAATAAAACCTAGAAAGCTATGAAAAAACAGCCACAGAGGGAGTTCCCGTCATGGCTCTGTGGTAACGAATCCCACTAGTATCTATGAGGATGTGAATTTGATCCCTGGCCTTGCTCAGTGGGTTAAGGATCTGGTGTTGCTCTGGCTGTGATGGAGGCTGGCAGCTGCAGCTCCGATTCAACTCCTAGCCTGGGAACTTCCCTATGCTGTGGATGTGGCCCTAGAAAGCAAAAAAAGTAAGAAAGAAAAAGAAAAAACAGATCTAGAGACACTGCGCTTTTCAATACATTCCTCTTTTTTTCTAAACTTCCATGAGTTTATAAAAAAAGACAAATAACAATGTGGGGAGCAACACAAGACTTAAAGTCAATTTGATGGACTCCAAAACACCTTCACACCACCATTGTAACATATCTTGACACTTTTCTTATGTTCCCTTGGTGCCTGACGTGGGGCTTTTTATAGTGAATACATTATTTGTTGGTTAGGTTCATGAGCTAATTTCATATTTGATAAATATTTTTCCAAAACACTTACTAAAATTTATATAGGAATTCCTTGAGCCAATGTCACTTTAGTTGTTTCCTAGGACCTGCTTTATTCAAGGGCACAACATTGGAAATCAACTATCGTTTAAAAAAAAAAAGAAGCAGTAGCAGCAGCTTGACTAGGATCGCAATCATGTGTGTTCTACTAAAAATGCCCACCCCAGTTTAGCCTGTGTTCCTTCTGCGTGATACCCGAGTTCCTGCTCTCAGGTAAAAATGCTATTGATTAACTAGCATCAAGTACACCTATATTGAGAGGCAAATGCATGATAATGAGGGGAAATGTCTAGACTAGGAGGGGTGTCTGTTCCCTTTTGCTGAAAGACCATAACTTATAGAACAGTATTTCTTCATAAATATTTTTCCTCTCTGTAAATTACGAAAACGGTGTTTTCAGTTTGAACTTGTAACAGTGTGAGGCTCTGAATGAATGTGTATCATTTTTATGCCCATGTCTAACTCCTGTGATAAGGTACAATATAATTTCGGAAGGTCATTTCCTGTGCTATTTCAGTCTGTGATGATTTGGGGAAGAAAATGCAAAAGTCCGTTTGCGTTAAACTTGTAATCTACACACGCTGTTCCTTGATGAAAGGAAGCAAATCTCTGAAAATGACAATGATTACTGCTTCCAAGAAAGGCAAACTGAGGGGGTCAGCTCACCAACTGGCATTTTTATAAGGAGGGTCTGAAATACATTTTCAGAATCTCCTCCTGTCTCAGCCTCACCGTCACAAAGTGGGTTATGTGCTGAGTCCAAGAGATGCAGTCTGAGTGTCTCTTTTTTTTTTTTTTCAGGTAGCAATTGGGAAAGGACTTTGAAGGTAAACTGAAGCTAAAGAGAAGCTCTGTATCTCCTGCCATGCTGATCAGTAATCCTCAGCCATCCTTATCTAAAAGGTGGGGTCGACTCTAAGGATCCCATTCTCCTTTTCCTCAGAAGAAGATTAGCAATCAGCAGAGTCTCTGGGGAGAGCAGGGCAGAACAAAAACTGATGAGGATTCGGGTCTGAAGTCTCACTCTCCGTGAGTTGATCAAGCAATCAAGATGTTTTGGTGGCTCATTTGGATACCGTGTTGGATGGAGGGATATTTATGGGGGGGGGGCAATTCTTTCATGAATTTCAAAAGATAAGGCTCATATTTCGATTGTGTTTTTCTGCCACATTAACTTTCAGTAAGAGAGAGAACATGAACAAAAGGAAGCACCGACTTTAATAGAAACCAGGGTCTTTGTTTCATGTAAGGGGAATGTTCTTATTCTCATTTCTCACTCCTCTGTGTTTGCTTCTTATTTAACATCCTTTTTATTGAACTCTTAACATGTCTTCATTAGTACAAATAAAATGAAATTATAAGGAAGGGAATATCAGCAGAGCCTTTGCATGTTTGCCGAAGCCTTCTTATTGTTATCATATTTTCAAAGGGAACTGACAAAGATAAGAGGAACCCCTCTTCTGTTCTGAATTCTTAACATCTGCATCTTAAGACAATTCTTTCTCACCTGATGGCAGTTAATTCTGGTCTAATAAAGACGGTGAAAATAATGACTGTTAACCTTTATTTTTTATTTATTTATTTATTTTTTGTCTTTTTTTGCCATTTCCTGGGCCACTCCCACGGCATATGGAGGTTCCTAGGCTAGGGGTCAAATCGGAGCTGTAGCCACCAGCCTACGCCAGAGCCACAGCAATGCGGGATCCGAGCCTCGTCCGCAACCAACACCACAGCTCATGGCAACACTGGATCCTTAACCCACTGAGCAAGGCCAGGGTTTGAACCCGCAACCCCATGGTTCCTATTCGGATTCGTTAACCACTGAGCCATGACAGGAACTCTGACTGTTAACCTTTAAACTAAGGTTTTATATATAACTCCCTTAAAACAGTTTGTGTTGCAGTACACTGGCTCAATCCTAATTTCTTCTGTCCAATTTAAAATAAAAACATAGTTTCTGTTGTGGTGCAGCAGAAACGAATCCAACTAGTAACCCTGAGAATGTGGTTTTGATCCCTGGCCTCGCTCAGTGGGTCAGGGATCCTGCCTTACTGTGGCTGGAAGCTGCAGCTCCGATTCAACCCCTAGCCTGGGAACTTCCATATGTCCCAGTGCGGTCCTAAAAAGCAAAAATAAAATAAAATAAAATAAAATTATAGACTTGGAAAAAAGTTAAGATGATATCTGGAAGCAGGCATTGGACTTCTCTTTGACAACTCCTTTTACCAACTGCTCCACTCCCACTGAGAGGGTTAAGGCTTTGTTTCACTGTGGAGGTAGAAAATTAATGAAAAAATATAAAGGTGCATATTCCAATTTTTTTTCTTTTTTGCAACCCTCTCTAAGGATGCTCAGTTGCCCTTTATCTTTACATTGCAAAACACAGAGGAACCAAAGGGACTCTGTGGAGCCAGAGAAGGTGAGGAGTGGAGAGCACAGCTGCCTCCTCACTGCTTACCCTCCCCATTCACCTTGTTAAGGTTCGGTTGCAACCTCCACCACCACCAGGACCAAGTGGTACACGTGACTTCTACCTGTCTACCTGCTGACTACCTCTTTCAGAACCCCATAACACTTTAGGGATTTATAAAACCTAAAGATGTTCAACTCACATATGTAAATGGTAATAATTCATATATACTTTGGTCTAGAAAGAGAAGTTATAAATAGTAATAACAATAATTGCTAAGACTTATGTAGCTGTTACAATGGGTCAGGCAGTGTTCTAGTACAACAACAAAAGTATGGATTTGAGACAAAATGTGTGGATTGTAATCAGTCATAGGGCACAGCTGGAATTCGTATGGTCAGTGTGCATCTCATTCCCTTCTATAAGGATCTCGGTGCTTCAGAGTCCAAAAAACTCTGAACATACATTTCCCCTATATTTGCAGCCAGGGTTTTAGGTGAGAAGTCGTTTCCACCAATCAGGTGTATTCATATGGGATTTGGAAAGCATCAGTAAAGCTGAAGTCCTTTTCCTGATGCTGCTTCTAGGAGCACACAGATTATGGAACAGTGGATATTGATAACAGCTACTCCTTTGATACCTGGATTGTTGTTACAATTGTACACCCTTGAATTCAATAATTGCTGCAATAGCCTCCTGCTTCCTACTCCTCCCATCCTGCAGATGAAAGCACCTTATTCTCTGGCAGGAAAGAGCGATAACTTGGCAAAGCACACTTATTTTTAGAGAAAAGTGAAACTACTCTATATGATACTATAATTGCAGATTCATATTATTACATGTTGGTTAGACAAGGTCCAACCGAACCAGAGTGTAGAATTGGAATACAGAGCAAGTACTGCTGGAGTTCTGAAGAAACAGTACATTTATTTCTCTAAGAGGCTGCGTTTTCTGGACCATGGAATTGAGATCCCATCATTAAGGATTATGATCTGTTTGACAAAGAAGTTGAAAACTCATCACAGAGCTGGGAGAAAAGGAATGATGAAATTAAACTTGCAACTGGAAAAGGGAAGCAAAGGCTCACTAGAAATTGAGCTGGAATTGGGTAGGTAGAGAAACAAATTTAGAGTCAAGAATCAGAGTTAGGAAAACATAGCTAAAGTGTATCTAAACGCATTCAAATTGTGTAGAATTTAAACCTAAACATTTATATAGATAACCAAAGTGCCAGCTATATTAGTTTTCTATCACCAGGTATTTTGTGGCATAAAACACAATATTCATACCTTAACTGAAATAGATCTGCAGATCAGAGATCTGACATGAATCTCCCAGGACCTGGAGGCTGTAGGGGAGAAACCGTTTCCTTGCCTTTTCCAGCTCCGAGAGGCTTCCCTCTTTTCTGCGCATGGACATTTTCTCCATCAACAATAGTTGAGTCCTCAGCCTCTCCTTTTTATTCTTCCTCTTCAGACTCTCTCTTCCACTTTTAAGGATCTTTGTGATTACCTTGGGCCCACCTAGATAATTTAGCATCATCTTGGTATTTTAACATCAGCTGATTAACCACTTTCCTTATATCTGCAATAGTAATTTCCTTTTGCCAAGAGACCAACATATTCACAGGGCCAGAAATTAGGATAGGAATGTCACTGGGGACAATTATTTTTACTTTCATGTCAATAAACCAATAGATCTTTATAACTCTGATGTCGACCACACATACAAACATGGCATTCAAAAAATCTTGACTTCTGAAATTCCCTTTGTGACACAGTGGGAATCTGACTAGTATTCATGAGGATGTGGGTTAAACTCCTGGTCTTGCTCAGTGGGTAGGGGATCTGGCATTGCCGTGAGGTCTGGTGTAGGTGGCAGACTCGGCTTGGATCCGTCGTTGCTGTGGCTATAACATGGGCCACATGTCAGCTGAAGCTCCAATTTGACCCCTAGCCTGGGAAATTCCATATGCCACAGGTACAGCCCTAAAAAGACAAAAAAAAAAAAAAAAAACAAAAAAAAAAACTTGACATCCTTTTTATAAAACTAAAATATAGCAATACTTAAAACAATAGATCACTCATAGTTGTAAAAGACTAGTAAAATAATACTTGTGAAAGAATAATTATGGAGATTGATTTAAAATTTTGTACCAATAAAATCACATAAGCATTTTGGATTGCCACAAGATCTTTCTTTTCTTCTCTTTTCTTTTCTTTTTTTTTAATGGCCACACCCACAGCATATGGAAGTTCCTGGGCTAAGGATCAAACCCACGTCTCCACAGGGACCCAAGCCAATGCAGTCATATTCTTACCCCATTGCACCACATTAGGGACTCCTCAAAGTTCTATCTGCATTAGCTCTACTGATTTTCTTCTAAGATTTTTAAGATTTTCACATGGAAGATAGTTTACAAAGAATAGAGGAATAAAAGTCTATGAGTCCTGAAAGAAGAAACTTTGTAATTTTAAATCTATTTCTTTGCTAAGATTGACAATGTCTTTCTCTCTCTTTCTCTCTCTTTTTCTTCATATGAACAATGTTTTCAACTTGTGCCAAGTAAACTGACGTATAAGTGGCTGTGTTTTTGTAAGTTATCTAATATGCATTCTAGAAATTATTTTGCAATGTATTCATAATAGACTAAGTGTGCATTTTGTTCTGCTGTGGACAAGTGGGAGGAAAGGTAATCTTAAGAAAAAAATGGGAGATACATTATGAACAATTCTCATTTGGGATATTACCTATGTTCACATAGATTTTCATAGTTTAAAAATGCATTTGCGGTCTGGCTCTTGGGAGAACAAATCTGCCCTAATATTACCGAGTCCAAGCTCATACTGCTCACTGCATAACAGGCTAATAAATCAAGAGCGCTGTTGGGGCAAGGAATAGTGACTTTATTCAGAAAGCCAGCAGACCAAGAAGAGGGTGGACAGGTGTTCCAAAGACCCATCTTACTGGAGTCAGAATTCAGCCTTCTTTTGTGCTAAAAGGGGAGAGGATGGGGCTGGGTGCTGCAAATTTCTTGGTGTCTAAATCCTTTGTTCTTGCAACTGTCCACTTAGTTCTAGTTTCAATGTTCCTACAAACCTCCAACAAGACAGTTGTTATTTTTTGTTCTTCAACTTTTTATCTCTATGAAGGGAAGGTTTATACCTTTAAAGGTCAGGGCCTTGAAAATAGGCTCTCCTGTGTATTTCAGGATCCAGGCAACATTCTTTTACAAAAGGTGGAGAGCCAGCATGACTAAGCACAGGCAACAGAGCATAAGGGTTAGAGCTAAACCGATAGATCCAATATGGAGTCAGGTTTGTTCTTCTCTGTTACATTAACACTCCAAATTGTGGTAGCAGAAAGCCCACCCCTTCCTCCCTACTCCCCCCGCCACTACCCCCTCCAGGAGCCAGTGGTGCGAGGTTTGCTGGGAAGACTTGTAGGGGTGGGTATAGTTAAGGGACATTGGAAATCGATCTTTCAGAGGAGCCCTTTCCTTGTTCAGCAGTGATTTCAGAGCTGGGATTTATGCACCATTTGAAAGTTGTAGCGTGTTTTCTCCCTGTTTCTACTCTGCCCCTCCCCCACACCCTGATACTGTGTTTTTCTGTTTCTGGATAGTGAATGTTGATAAGAGTTCAAAAGTAACAAAGACCCTCGAATATATTTCATGGAGGTGCAAATTCCACTTTTATGAAGGGCAGTTTGTGTGTGTATTGAAAAATCTCTCTTTTTTTTTTTTTTAACAGTGATCCAGGAATTACTGTTGTGGGAATTATTCACCCCAAATAATTAACATTGTTGGCAAAGTTTAGCTACAGTGATGTTCATCACAAATTTGTTTATAAAGCCAAAAAACTGGAAACAATCTAAATGTCTAATAGAGGATGAATAATAACATGAAGAAGAAAAAAAAGATCATAAGGAAGAAACTATGAAACTATGGTACATTCATGCAATCAATGCCATGTAGCCATTAAAAGTAGGTGCAATACAATAGTACAAAGATATTCAAGATGCTATGGTGGAAAAGTCAGCTCACAAACTAATGTAAAGAATCCTTAAAAGACAAACTGCATATATGAATTACACAAATAGAGGAAGAAAAACACTTAAAGGAAATGAGGCAGAATGAGTAAAGCGTTCTCTCAGGGTGGTGGTTTTTTTTTTGTTTGTTTGTTTGTGTGTTTGTTTTTTTCCAAATGTTCTACATTTTTATTGGCATTTTCTGCATTCTTATGGGTAACAAACATTTTTAAGAGAGTGTATAAAAAAAGTGAATATTGAAAAGGGATATGAGAGAAAACCAATTTAGAGATGATCATCTTGACAATACCCCCTAACATGTCAATTAACAAGTTGATAGGAAATATATAAGAAATGTTCTCTGTGGAATATCATGGTAGTTATGCATCAGTTCATTGAAGCAAGCTGCCAGCAAAACCTACAAACAGAAACAAGGCAGCAAAGTCATGTACAAGGATCTCTGTTCACTCTTAATCTCAATAGTGGAGACACTGAAGGGAATGGAATGAGTCTGATATAGACAAAACAGGAGGCATTGTTTAGTAAATAACACACACAATTTCAGTAACAGTGACTGACAATCAATACAAAAGAAATGTGTGAGTATCACATTTATCAGCACTAACCTAAAATTTGGTCGAATAAAAAGATGGCTCTTGATTATTATCTCCATGAGATCTGCAAAACAAATCTTAGCATACACCAAAGCTAAATTAGTATTATAATCTTAAGGCAAAAAAAAAACAAAAAACCACCACTTTTTTTTTTTAAGCAAGTGTCTCTTGTGAGTCATATATATTCAGATCAGTGAAAAAAGATTTTTATTATATTGCTATTTTCCACTCAGCTTGAAAACATAGCTGTCAATTAAAGTTAGATTAGTACTGAGATAGCCATAATTAAGAAGATTTATCCTCCAGAATATCTCTAAAAATGATATTGTTAAAGTAAATATTGGCAGAGCTTGTATGATACAACTACTAAAATGTTGACAAATAAAATAGAAATATAAACATAGGAGTAATATATTATGAGAGGACAGAGTTTGATAAAAAGGCCTTTTATCATGAACATTAAAGACATTAATTAATATTTCTAAATATTAAGGAATTATTGTGGGTATGAAAATACAATTATGTTATTCTCTCCCCTTGCAATATCTTAGTTTAGCAAAACCATAGGACCCGAAGAATTATACTTGTGACCTATTACTGCAAACAAGTCTGTCTGCTCAGAATCATTAGGAATAAATAATTCATCAGTGATGCTGCAGATGTTCAGGGCATCTTCTATTGTGCTCATCTATAACAAAAATAAACTAAAGCTTGCTTCCGGTTCTCCAAAGAAGAGCCCAGCAAGGAACGGCCATCGATTTTTATTTTATTTATTATTTTTAGAGCTAGTTGTGAAGTCAGATCAATGTCAGGAAGAATAAACTTATCTCCCCTTGAATTTCAAGGAAAGTTTAGTCCTGAAATTCACAGACTTATAAACAGTCCTTACACCTATAGGCATTTTTCTTACTAATATGGTTCTAAATGTATGAAGCCAACTGAGTCTTTGCAATGGGAACCCTGCCTTTGTCAGCCAGGGATGGAGTGCTGTGTTCCGAACTGCTTACTCTTCCTGACATACTTACAGTATCTTTATTCCGCTTGGTTTGTTCTACTCTGCTTCTGCTAGTGATTTACTTTCTGGCTCAACATTAAAATATACAACAGGCTTTTGGCTTTTCTTTTATGCCAGGCAGTCTAGCATAAAACAATGGCACAGGACACACAGGATAGGTGTTTGTCCATCCCTATTTATGTCTGGACTTTGAGATTTAGAGGGGTTAAGTGTCCCAGGAGCCTGAGTTCACAATAGCTGTTAAATGATGGATCTATATGTGTCTGACTCAACACCTTTTAGAATATAATTCTAATTTATCGGTGGCATCAGTAGCTCTGATACATTTAAATTTATTTAGTGTTTTCTTACTGTTTACATAAATACCCCTTTTGTGGGTGTCATCTCTCCCTACCTGTCTGCCAAGTAGAATAGGTGTTGGTTGACTCAGGAATAATATAATACAACCTTAGTAATTAGGTGGCTAGCCAGGTTCACTCAGGCTCAAGAATGTATCACGATACCAGTGTTTCTCTAGCACCGCCCCCTGCCCCTGCCTGCATCTAGATGGAGTTAGATGCCAAGCTCCCAGCAATAGGATATAAGCATAAGTCGTGTGTGTTACCCCCAAGCCATGGAAGGTTAATAAGAAAATTGCTTTCTCCATACTTCTTTCTTTCAGAGACTTTCCATGGTGTGTTTAGGGTGAGCATAGTGAACTTGGAAGCTGCATGGAAAACATAGCAGGGTCAAAAAAGTCAAGAAAAACTAGCCCTAAAAAAACCAAACACTATATCCAATCTCTTGTTATAGAACATGACGGAAGATAATATGAGAAGAAGAATGGTCTCTTTGCTGTACAGCAGAAATTGACATAACATTTTAAATCAACTATGCTTTAATTAAAAAATTAAAAAAAAACTTGGAGGGAACTAGGCACCAGTTAGGAATACCTGTTTTAGACTTTCTGTTAGTAAGAAATAAACTTCTATCACGTTCAAGCCATTATACAGCCTGGGGTTGGTGTTATGGCGCATCACACGGATTTGGCCTTCTGACTATTTCCATGCCCTGAACACCTTGCTGGTGGTGGACACTCATCCTTAAGCACGTTTTGCTCACTCCCTTTTCTCAGGACTCAGCACGAGAGCCCTTTGCTGTCATTTGTTTAAAAGTGACAGCTGTGTGTAGTTTTAGGTCTTATTTTTTCCAAGACAAAATAGGGACACAGTTCCCATTTCAACCAAAAAGTCAGGTTTTGTAACAAGATTGCCAGGAACTCCACCTGATTTGGGATAAAAGAAGCCTTGGTCCCTCCATTCTTTCATGCTTCTTCATCCCACAAAGAGGAACTGAGCACCTATTGTATGCCAAATATTGTACTATGTTCTAATCTCAAAAAATAAAGATGACACGGTCCCTCTCTCTCAGAGCCTACCACCTGGTACTTAAAATAAAGCATTCTGAGTTATCTCGTCAGAATAACTGAGTTTTAATTTTGGCTTCCGAACATATGTAGGATGGTCTGAGTAAAATTATGTAGCTTCTTTGTGCCTTTGTTTCCGTACAGGTTAAAGGGGAATAATAATAAAAACGTTACCAGGCTCTGGTGAGAATTAATTGAGATTTTTGTAGAGTTCTTGGAATACTTCTTAGGAAATTGCTAAAAATAAATAAATGTTAGATCATTATTAAATGTTGAGACCACAGTATATGCAGGACGGAAGGTACAGGACAGTGCACCTCAAACACTGGAGCTGATATGAATCACCTGGATTCTTATTACAATTCAGATTTAAACTGAGAGATCTGCAATGGGACCTGGATTCTGCATTTCTAACAAGCCCAGGTGATGCTAACGTCTCCAGTCCACTTTTTTGTATAGCAAAGTCTGACCAGTGTTGTCCAGTAGAACTTTCTGTAATGATGAAATGTGCTATATTTGCTCTAGTAGTGGGCAGCTACTAACTACATATGGTGACTGAAATGTGGCTAGTGCAATGGAGCCAACTAAATTTTTAATTTTGTATTTTTTGTTAACAAATATGAATTTTGTTGGACATATAAAGCTACTGGCCAGAGTACTCAACATCGGAGGTCTAGACTCGCAGTTCTTAAGACTGGTTGCATGTTCAAGTAAGGATCAGTAGTAGCTAAGGATAAATGCTGAGGATTGGGCTATGCAATCATCAACATAGTGAAACTATCTTCGGAAGTTTGAAATTAGCTAATAGCTAACTGGGTCTCTAGAGAGTCCATTTACCCTAATGTTGGTCAAATGGTGGACCCAGTTGGATCACCTGCATTCTTTGTCAAGCTGTATTAGTTTGGAGGGATGCTTTCAGGTTGGAGGAATTTAAAATCTAGGTTACTGTGGCTTAAACAAATTTTCCTACCCCCCACCCCTCGAATAACAAGTATTTCAAGGAGTTCCCGTTGTGGTTCAGCAGGCTACAAACCCAACTAGGATCCATGAGGATGCAGGATTGATCCCTTGCCTCTCTCAGTAGGTTTTTTTAATCCAGCATTGCTTCAAGCTGTGGTGTAGTTTGCAGACGCAACTCAAATCCTGAGTTGCTGTGGCTGTGGTGTAGGCCTGCAGCTACAGCTCGGATTCAACCCCCAGCCTGGGAACTTCCGTATGTCTAGGGTGCGGCCCTAAAAAGTAAAAATAAATAAATAAATAATACTAAAAAATAACAAGCATTTCTAGGGCGGGTAGTGTGGCTGTTTCGTCCAGCTGATTAACGATGACCTCAGAGGCACAGAAGCTAGTTTTCTCCTCCAGCACTTTTAGCCTATTAGATTTTGTCAAGTTTGTGCCCTTATGGTGTCCATATTCAAGAGAAGTTTGAGGGAGCCAGTCAACTAGCAAGTGTACCCTTTGATCAGGGTACTTACATCCTATTATCTGGGGTGGTTGGAAAAAATAATATTTAGCTGGGTTCATTGCCATTCCAAAAAAAGCAAAACCTGAAATTTTGGCAGTAAATATGAAGGTAGGATTGATCATGGTTAGGCAACCAACGGGGTCTGTCATACATATCAAATTATTATCCATATATGAACATGAATACACACTTTTTTTCAAATAAGTGAGACATCAGTAAAAGATATCAGTTCTCCATATGTAATATGAATTTAAAAAGAAAAACTAATAAGGGATAAAACTATGGCATGAAAGAATTAGTGGTAACTACTGAATCCATTTGTACAAATGTTAAAATATTTTTTAAAAGCCTTCAAAATGTCAAATGATTATCACTATTAATATAATGGGGAAAACCATTATAGATCCAACAAATAAATATTAGGAGATTGGTAAAGCTGTAGAGAGGAAACACACAATTCACTCTTGTGTTAAGGTGAGAAACACAGCTTATGTGTTTAAGCAATTATTTTAAAAGAAGAAAAAGAAATGCAAACAGAATTTTTAACATAGGCTCTGTACCTTCTAAATCACTGCAGGAGTTGAGGGGCTGAGATCAAATTTTAAAGACATGGATAAGATTTTTTTTTTAAATAAGAAGAGAAAAAAATCAAGGAAGCAGTAAGCCAAAAGCTCGACATAATATATAATATATCAAGCCCATCTGTTATAACAATAAATATAAAAGGAAAATAGCCCATTTAAAAAAACACTCAGTTTGGCTCAGGAAGAAAACTTTATTGGATATTATATGTAATAACTACACCACACAAAGATTTAAATATGCAAACAGTAAAAGAATAAGCAAAGAAATAAATATCAGGCAGGCCTACACACAAAATGAAAAAGATATAAAAATAATATCAGTAAAGTTATAGTTTATAATATATAAAATGTAATATTATAATACATATACATGTGTCACTTGTATTACATATGTGTGTGTGCACATATATAGTATATTTCATATATAAATAGTGTCAACTAGAATGAAGCTATTTTATAATGATTCTGAAATGACTTTGCAAAAATCAGAATAATCCTAAAGCCTTGTGTTAGCTGACATAACCCTGAAATATAGATGACAAAACTACTGGAAATGTAAGAAAAATTTAGCAAAACCAGTATTAGTGAAATCATTTTATCAGTTTTTAATGAACAAGGAGATAAATTATCAGCAATATAGCAAAGTCCGAGTATTTTAATTGATGATCCTAGTAGATATGCATCCTGGAAACAAAGACACGTCTTGGGGCACCTGGAACATATTAAATTAGTCATAGGAAGTTCCTTTGTGGTGCAGCCAGTGATCTGGCATTGTTTCTGCATCGCCTTGTGTCGCTGTTGTAGGTTTGATCCAAACTTCCACATCCCTTGGGTGTGGCCAAAAATAAAATAAAAGTGTAAAAAAATAAAAAGTTGGGCCTCTCTCACCTGAGACTTTCCACATTCTGCCTGTGGAATGTGTATCTCTCTAAATAAACTTGTCTAGGAGTTCCCGTCGTGGCTCAGTGGTTAACGAATCCGACTAGGATGGGGTTGCAGGTTCGATCCCTGGCCTCGCTCAGTGGGTTAAGGATCCGGCGTTGCCGTGAGCTGTGGTGTAGGTTGCAGACGCGGCTCAGATCCCGCGTTGTTGTGGCTCTGGTGTAGACCGGTGGCTACAGCTCTGATTCGACCCCTAGCCTGGGAACCTCCATATGCCGTGGGTGCAGACCTAGAAAAGGCAAAAACAACCCCCCAAAAAAAGAAAGAAAGAAACTTGTTTAAATAAATACATAAATAAATAGTCGTATTTATGGACATATAAAACAACAATAATATCCCCAAAATAGAAATAGACCATTTCATCATGACCTTATACTAACAAAATCAGAATAATAAAAATTAAGGAGGAAGTCTTTCAACTAATTGAAAATTTAAGTGTTTTCTCAACAAAATTAGAAAACAAATATTAAAATAAAATCACCGTTGTGGAATATATTGAAAAAAACATAATATTCAGAACATGTATATTAAGCTTGTGACATAGAAAGAAGCACTTATTCAAAGGAAGAATGCATAGCCATGTACTACATTTTACTACATGACAAGAAAAACAAAAATAACTTCATTCGGCACTCAACTACAAAGGCAGAAAATACATTTTAAAGTATTTTTAAATTATAGGATTAAAAAAAAAATTACAAAGTTCCCATAATGGCTCAGCAGAAATGAATCTGACTAGTAACCATGAGGATGCAGGTTCAATCCCTGGCCTCACTCAATGGATTAAGGATCCAGTGTTGCCATGAGCTGTGGTGTAGGTCGCAGATGCAGCTCAGGTCTGGCGCTGCTGTCGTAAGGCCAGGGCTACAGCTATATGCTGCGGGTATGGCCCTAAAATGACAAAAAAGAAAGGAAAAATACAAGCAAAAGAAAGATATTAATTAATTAGAACATGGGAAATTAAAAAGTAAGTTATAGGCAATGGAGACCTGAGATGATAAAATCATTTCTTTCTTTCCTCTTATTGAAACAAGATATATAAAAGTATTCAATGTGGTAAGATGTCACCCTTTGTTTATAGGTTGGAGAGGTTTTATAGAATTGTGACCATCACCTAAGATTTTTACAAAGCAATCCTCTTTATCACATGCTCACCAAGAAAGCACAGAGCCATCTCTCAGGGAAGATGTAGTATCCCAGCTCCCCTTGGCTTTCCTTGTACCCGGAGAGGCACATCCAGGAAATCTTCAGGTCAGTTTCCCCCAAAGAGCATCACTGTGGCCTATGCTCCCACATGGGACGCTGACAATAAGAAGAGCTCTGCTCTGGACAACACCTGCTATCACTTAATGATAAACGCGCTAATGGGAGTTCCCGTCCGTGGCGCAGTGGTTAACGAATCCGACTAGGAACCATGAGGTTGAGGGTTCAGTCCCTGGCCTTGCTCAGTGGGTTAACGATCCGGCGTTGCCCTGAGCTGTGGTGTAGGTTGCAGATGCGGCTCGGATCCCGAGTTACTGTGGCTCTGGCGTAGGCCGGTGGCTACAGCTCTGATTCGACCCCTAGCCTGGGAACCTCCATATGCGGCGGGAGCCGCCCAAAGAAATAGCAAAAAGACCAAAAAAAAACCCCAAAAAAACAAAAAACAAAAAACAAACGCACTAATGGGAAATTTTCCTTTGCCCATCTAGCCTTGTGAATTTCCACTTGTAAACTGATAAAGAACTATCTTGGCTGATTTTAAACAACAGATTTTTTTATTCAGTACTTTGGAATCTCTTTGCTATCTTGCAAGTGAATCGCAGCAAACAATATGAAGGCTAATTGGTAATGCTGAGGAAATGACACACCATCAAGGCATTAACATGAGGGAAATGGAAATCTCTGCATGCTTTTGTTATTCATGTTAAACATATGCCAGAGTAGATAACTGATAAATGTCAACAAAACAATCATCAGCAGCTCCTCTTAGCAAAGTCAAGCCACAAAGTGCAGCAGGCCATTATAATTCTGACTGAGGGGTCAGTGTGATTTCTACATGTAGAACATTCTACAAAACACTTGCCATTCAGATCGCTATGTAGTGTTTCCAGGGGTCAACATAGGGTGAAACAGAGAAACCCAGGTTCCAATTCCAAGCTTCAGTGCCTACCTGCTTGGTAGGTCTATTTAGAACACAGTTAAATTTGCTCCCAAAAGACGGCCCTATCACATGCTTGGTTGACTTCCTATTTATCCTTGGAAAAGCCACATTTTTCCATCTGTGCAGTATTGTCTCTGTTGGTAATCAGGGTTAATTATTATCAGTGCCTGTGTATTAATAAGGTAATTTGTTGTTATGCACAAGCAAGCTCAGCTCTTTGAGGCTGGTATAGTACAAAGCTGTGTTCTATGGACAAGCACTTCTATTAATTAAAATATATATTTAAAGCAGTCTAATATGAAAGAATTAAGATGAAGTTGTATGAATGTTCTCAAACTTGACCCCTTTTTATTCTTTTCTTTTTTGTGTGTCCCTTTAGGGCCGCACCGAGGCATATGGAAGTTCCCGGGCTAGGGGTTGAATCGGAGCTGTAGCTACCAGGCTACACCACAGTTCACAGCAATGCTGGATCCTTAACACACTGATGGAGGCCAGGTATCGAACCCACATCCTCATGGATACTAGTTGGGTTCATTACCGCTGAGTCACGATGGGAACTCCTCAAGCTTGATTTTTAAAAGAGGTGTAGGATTTATTACAATGTCAGAAAAAAACCACTAAGTCAAAAAGCAGAAGTCTAATTAAGTCTCAATTTCACCCGTTAGCTTCTATGAAGCATCAACTTGTCTGGGCCTCATTTTCTTTATATGCGTTATCAAGGTATTATTCCACTTTATTATTTTGCTTTTATATATTGGGTTCTCTGAACTCTAAAAAGGAGTTTGAAATTTTAGTTATTATTACTGTTGTTGCTTTTGTTGGTAAGAGTTGTAGGAATGGGGAGTTCCCATCGCGGTGCAGTGGAAATGAATCTGACTAAGAACCATGAGGTTATGGGTTCGAACTCTGGCCTCGCTCAGTGGGTTAAGGATCCGGCGTTGCTGTGAGCTGTGGTGTAGGTCGCAGACATGGCTCAGATCTGGCATTGCTGTAGCTCTGGTGGAGGCCGGCAGCTGTAGCTCCAATTAGACCCCTAGCCTGGGAATCTCCATATGCCACAGTGCGGCCCTAAAAAGACAAAAGACAAAAGACAAAAAAAAAAAAAAAAAAAAAAAAAGGGTTGTAGGAATGGTTGATGGTAGAGCAATGGTATTAAATACTTTGTTCTCTTCATGTACAAACATGTCATTAAAAACAGCTGTTCTAGGAGTTCTCTTGGGGTGCAGTGGATTAAGAATTGACACTGTCACTGCAGAGTTTTGGGTCACTGCTGTGGTTCGGATTTGATCCCTCGAGCTTCCACATGCCACTGGTGTGGCAAAACAAACAAAACAACCCCCCCCAAGCCCTTTCTAAACAAAATAGAACACTGAGGTTAATTTGATTTTAATACCAATGTCCTAAAATCTTTGTAGTTCTTATCTATAGAGTTAAGAGTCTGAACGGCTTGGAAGAAAGCTTTCCAGACTAGAGAAATGACAACCAGTAAAGCCAAAAGCTTTTACTAGGAACCAGCAGTCTTCCTTAGCTGCTGGACTTTTTCTCACCTGGGCTGAGGTATGGCCCTTGTGTAGAGCAGGAAAGGGAAGTGAAATGAGAGTAAAATGAACATTTTTGTCAATGCTCTGAATCGAAGGTTCTGAATGTTCCCTGAAGACTTAGAGAATAGGGAGCCAGGTGGAGGTAAGGTTCTCCGGGAGCAAACTGAGAGTTGCCAACTGAAAGATGTTTATCAATAGTGTCCTTGGGATCAATCCCTCTGGAAAGGAGGGAAAGGCAGCAGCGGTGGGCAGAGGGCAAAGCTGGATTTCAGCCTTTGTGACAGCAGAAGACACCCCATAGAGCAGCTCTGGAGCTATTTGACCTCTTTATGCAAAGATGGGCCCATCGTTCTTTGTGGGTGTCAGGTGGCATCTGTAATATGGAGAGAAAGTTCAGAATGGAGGACATGAAATCAGCCATATCATCAAAATTCCACCAGGCTCCAGATGCGGTTTCAGCAGACCAAATCAACGGGAAACAGACTCCAGCACAGAGGCCCCAGGACCAAGATAACTTAAGGAGCTGTTAAACCTCAAAATAAACAGAGTCAAAGGGATCGTTAAAATTTTTACTTGATGACCTGAATCCTCCTTCCCTGTTTCCCAAGCCCCCTTCCCCTTTTTCCTTGAGCCTACGTGACCTATCACACAAAACACTAATTATAAAAAAGCCCTTGCCCCAATCGTGGGGAGCCTGAGTTATCTCTGCTCAGGGCCCCTGGCCACTCTGTTGGTCAGTAAACCTACTTGCCATCTCACTGCTCCAGTCTCTGTCCCCTTCAACTCTGCTATCCTAACAGTGGGCTGCCATGGGATGGGGTATGCCATGGGAGTTTCTGAAAGGGCTGAGGCAAGCGCTGAAGGGACGGCTGCATAAGGCTGTCTGCCTGGAACTGGGTCATTAAGATCCTCCTTAAAATAGAATCTGGGCACATCACAGGGTTCGAGGCAAGCAGAGGAGAGGTCAAAGAGTGGAAAGCAGGGAAAATGAATGATTCTTTCATTTTTATTATGTTCCGGATGTGCTGGACTAGACATTCTCTTGATTATCTCATTTAACTTTTATGATTTACTATGTGTTTAAGTGGTTACTTTATTTTATAGGTGAGAAAACTGAGGTTCAGAGAAGCAGAATAGTTTGCTCCAATCACACAGCTAAGAAGCGGCCAAAGATGATGTGGTATATATACACAATGGAATACTACTCAGCCATAAAAAAGAATGGCACAATGCCATTTGCAGCAGCATGGATGGAACTAGAGACTCTCATACTGCGTGAAATGTCACGAAGAGAAAGACAAATACCATATGATAGCACTTATAACTGGAATCTAATATACAGCACAAATGAATGTTTCCACAGAAAAGAAAATCATGGACTTGGAGAATAGACTTGCGGCTGCCTGGGGGGAGAGGGAGGGAGTGGGAGGGATCAGGAGCTTGGGGTTAATAGATGCAAACTATTGCTCTTGGAATGGATTTGCAATGAGATCCTGCTGTGTAGCATTGAGAACTATGTCTAGATACTTACATTGCAGCACAAAAAATGGGAGGAAATAGTATCTATACATGTATGTGTAACTTGGTCCCATGCTGTACAGTGGGAAACAAACAAACAAAAACAACCAAAAAATCCCCCAACACACACACACACACACACACACACAAAGAAAAGTTGCCTGAGTTCCAGGTTTGCATCATTAACTACTTTCTGATCCTGCCCTAGACTAGAGACAGCACAACAAAGACGTCAGGATTCAAGTCTAAATAAGGTTTGCTCCCCAACACATCCTTTCCCTTTTATCCCAGTAAAACTAAACATCTTCTCTCATATTTTTGACTCTGAGATCGTCACTGAATAGTGAACAAATGTTTAATGGCCAATCAGTCTAATACACACTTGAAGGAGCTTTAACATGTTTTTTTACAGTACAGAAAAATTTCTAAAAATGCTAAATTAGTAAAAAGAAAAATGTTACAGTGTTCCAAGGTGCATACTTTTTTTTTTGAGTAATTCAAGCAAAGTCTAATGGAACAATAATGAGGAAGAGAGTATTTCTACAACCCAAAATCCAATTCACATTTCTGTCCTGTTGTTCACTGCGTAATACAACACAACAGTTTTCTATTTCTAAGGGAAGTTATATTTTATGAAATGAAAAAGATTCTTATCAGTTAAATCAAATGAGCTCTAAATTGCAAACTTCCAATGTGCTATGGCTTTCATAATACATCTCCAATAATAAAAGGATATATTTCTATGTGAAAACGGCAGTAAACTTCAGCAACTCATAATAATTCTCTCTCTCAAAAGCTGGCCCAATACCAGATAATAAGTTATTTCAAAACTACACTTACTTTTCCCATGTATTTTATTTAAATTAGTTTTTTTTCATACTAATAAAATATTTCTACTGAATCTATTCTCTGGAACAACTGAAGGATTATTAACCTAAAGCTTCCAAATGATAGCTTTAGAAATGTACCCTTAAAGCAAACAGAAATAAATACAAATACAAACACCTCTTCAAAATTTTAATAAAGAAAAAGGATATCCTTAATATTTCCTTGACCTCTTAATACTTCTCTTCCAAGCTGATTCTACTAACTTGGAAATAGAGATGAACCCAGGGCATTACTTTTCTTCATGTCAATAAAACACAGCAATGAACTTTCATGTTCATTGTATGAAACAGAGACACACTTTGTAGAAAATGCTTATCTTTCAATGTAAGTCAACCCTGATTAATGGAAATATCACTGAACTTGAAATTCAGAGACACAGATTTTCAGCCTGGCTATGCCACATACTGGTTGTACAATATAGCACGACATAGCATCTCTGAGTTTTCCTATTTCTAAAATGGATATACAAAATAACTAACCCTCTTGGGTGTTGGGAGGGTAAATTTAGTTAAGATGTGTGAAATCAACTTGGTAACATTAAATCCTAGCACTTAGGCATAATATAAATCACGTTCCAAAGGGAGACTACCAATTAATATGGCCAGTAACAATATATGAAAAGTTCTGTTTCCCTAAACTCCTGTCAAGCCAGTACATAATCACAGCTTTTGTATCTGCCTCTCTGATAGAAAAGAAAAAAAATGACACATTTTGGAGTTCCCGCCGTGGCGCAGTGGTTAACGAATCCGACTAGGAACCATGAGGTTGCGGGTTCGGTCCCTGCCCTTGCTCAGTGGGTTAACGATCCGGCGTTGCCGTGAGCTGTGGTGTAGGTTGCAGACGTGGCTCGGATCCTGCGTTGCTGAGGCTCTGGCGTAGGCTGGCGGCTACAGCTCCGATTCAACCCCTGGCCTAGGAACCTCCATATGCCGCGGGAGCGGCCCAAGAAATAGCAACAACAACAACAAAAGACAAAAAAAAAAAAAAAAAAATGACACATTTTGTCTTAATTTACATTTCCTTAATTTTGAGTGAGGGTGGACAACCCTATACAGGCTAAAAATGGCTCCCTGCTATGAACTGTCTTCTCCTGACCTTTGTTGAGTTGTTGTCCTTTACACATTAATTGATAAGATTCTTTAGATTAATGACATTAACAAATTTAGTATGTTTGACAAATTATTTTGGCCATTTTTTTCTCTTTTCATTTTGTGTGTATTATTTGTGTCATGTGGCTATTTTAAGTTTTATGGAGTCCAGTTTTCTTTTCTTCACGGCATCAAGCTCTCATTAGCACTTAGAAGATGGTTTCTTCTGTTTTTATAAAATACATTCTTCTAGTGCCTTTGTGATTTTTAAAAACTTGTAGCATTGACCTAAGATTTCTGTTAAGCCAAGATAAAGTAACCTCGCCGCAACCTGTCTTTCCCACTGATTGTTACTAAATACTATGGAGACAACACAAAGACATGATACTGGTGTAGAGACACACATATAGGCCAGTGGAAGAGAATAAACATCCCAGAGATAAAGCCATGCATATACAGGCAACTTATCTTTGACAAAGGTGCCAAGAATATGCGATGAGGCAGCAATCATCTCATGGATGGTGTTGGGAAAACTGAACATCCACATGTAAAATACTGAAAATGGAGCCATATTATACACCAAAACCCCCCAAAACTTAAAACAGATTAAAGACTTAAATGTAAGACCTTAAACTATAGAACTCCTAGGAGAAAACATAGGGGACAAGCTTTATGATGTTGGGTCTTGGAAAGGACTTCATGTGTATGATACTAAAGGGATAGGCAACAGAACAAAAATACACACGTGGGGCCACATCAAACCAAAAACCTTCTGTACAGCAAAGGAAATAATCGGCAAAGTGAAAAGGCAACCTGCAAAATGGGAGAAAATATATCTAATAAGAGGTTAATCCTTGATATATATATATATATATACACAAAATACCTACAACTCAATAGCAAAAAATCTGATAACTCGATTAAAGAAAAAAAAGAGAGAAGACGAATAGACATTTTGCCAAAGAAGACATGTATATATGACAGATGTATGAAGAGAATCCCAACATTACCAATTATCAGAAAAATGAAATTCAAAACCACAGTGAGATATTATTTCTCACCTGTCAGTACGGCTACTACCAAAAAAGCAAAAGATAGCAAGTGTTCACAAGGAGGTAGAGAAATTGGAATCCTTGTGCACTGTTGGTGGGAATGGATAATGGTACAGCCATTATTAAAGAGTATGGAGGCTTCTCCAAAAATTAAAAATAGGAAAACTTTATGATACAGTAATCTCACTTCTGGGTATTTATCCAAAATAATTGAAATAAGTATTTCAAAAAGATGTTGGTTCTTGTGTGCTTTATTTCACAATGGCCAATGTGTGGAAACAAATCTCCATTGACAGAGGAATGGATAAAGAAAATGTCCTAGATACTTACAGTAGAATACTATTCAGCCTTTAAAAGTAAGGATATTCTGCTCTATGTGACAACATGTACGAACCTTATCCATATTGGACACTATGCTAAGTGATGTAAGCCAGTCACATAAAGACAAATACTACTTGATTCTATTTATATGAAGGACCTAAGATATTCAAATTCATAGAGTCAAAGAGTAGATTGGCGGTTGGCAGGAACTAGCAGGAAAAGGAACTGAGGAGTTACAAATCAACAAGCATAATGTTTCAACCCAGCAAGATGTATAAGCAAGTGACTGGAAAAAAGAGAAGCACTTACCGGTCCAAGCATCCACTGACCCAGATGCCACTGACCTAAAGATGGCAGCAGGCTTGACCAACATGTTTAAGCACTGTACCTATTGCTGTGTTGTCTTAAATGCCAACACAAGACAACATGGGGGACTGATATGGCTCATCTCAAATATTAGGAGCTAACTGTTAAACTGAAAAAGTTTAAGAAGAGTTCCTGATGTGACTTAGCAGCTTAAGAACCCAATTAGTATCCACAAGGATGTGGGTTCGATCCCTGGCCTCGCTCAGTGGATTAAGGATCCGGCATTGCCACAAGCTGTGATATAGGTCACAGATGTGGCTCAGATCTCATTGCTGTGGCTGTGGTGTAGGCTGGCAGCTGCAGCTCCAATTAGACCCCTTAGACTGGGGACTTCCATATGTCACAGGTGCGGCCTTAAAAACAAAAAAAAACAACATTTTTTTTTTTGTCTTTTTGTTGTTGTTGTTGTTGTTGTTGTGGTTGTTATTGTTGTTGTTGTTGTTGTTGCTATTTCTTGGGCCGCTCCCGCGGCATATGGAGGTTCCCAGGCTAGGGGTCGAGTCGGAGCTGTAGCCACCAGCCTACGCCAGAGCCACAGCAACGCGGGATCCGAGCCGCGTCTGCAACCTACACCACAGCTCACGGCAACGCCGGATCGTTAACCCACTGAGCAAGGGCAGGGACCGAACCCGCAACCTCATGGTTCCTAGTCGGATTCGTTAACCACTGCGCCACGACGGGAACTCCAAAAAACAACATTTTTTAATTTAAAAAATTTTTAAAGTTTAAGAGATAAGCCATACCAGAAAACTAAGACAAGAATGAAATAAAACTTAGCTCGGTAACAACCCTGTAAATGACGAAATGTCCTTCAGATTCTGAACTGATAAGCAGACTATGTGTACAACCATACAGTGGAATACTATGTAGCAATAGAAAATGAATTACTTATAAATGCAAAAAGAATGAATTTCCAATATATTATGTTCAATCAGAGAATCTAGATTCACACTCATGAAGTCACTAATTTCTACCTTCTTTTTTAATTAAAACTCATCTGACTCTCCATGCTGAATCTATAATCAATGATCACTTCTGAATTACCTTTATAACACAGGACATGTCAATACTTATTTTCTAAGCAATTGCTTAGTGATTTTCTAAGCAATAATCACTTTCAAGCGATTATTGAACATTTTTGAACTGCTGCTATTCTTGATACATTTACATAATTATTATACATGGGATAGACCTGGATGCCCAGTCAACTAGGAATGCTGTCAGTGTGGGAGAGGGCAGGCATCCAAGTTCGATAAAATAAGTTCAAAAAGTGTGACATGAGGCCAAGTCAAGTCCCAAACAAAACATGGACTACTAGTTGGTAATACTGTGTATTGTGTATACATGTTCTCGGTTAGAAAGGCCTTATATGATATGGGGAAGTTTGAAAAAGGAACTGAAACCTAACTGCTGGCCATTACTGTTTCTTGGTTGTTTGAGGCTATTCGAACAAAGTAATTTGGTGAATTTCTATGTTTTGAGTAGTCCCAGGCATAATTAGCACATAATATAAATAGAAATACTGATATCCTGTTTTATAGTAATTTACTCTTATCCATCCTAAGGAGATATTTTAAGTTGCTTTGTTTATAAAGATTTCCAGAAAAATAAAGTCAGATTTCCTGTGGAGAAAACTTCTGACTGGCATATTGAAAAAGTGACCTTCCTTGACAAACTGTTTCATTTGGCTCAAATAGGTTTTCAGAAAGATACATTTTTTTGGTCAGGATGAAAACAAAATGTTACATCTTTAAATTAGTCCTCTTCTTGTTTAAAAATGGGTTGACTTCTTTCTTTGTTCTTGGTGGGGTTTAATATTTAGAACTCCAAGATAAAAGGATAATCATGACATAATATATACATGTAACTATACAATTTATAAAATGCAAGGCAAAGATTAATTTTTCAAAATAAGTCTCGTATAAATCCTCTGCTGTACGGATCTCGCAAGGAATGAATTGTTGGATAATAAAATTGTCAGTTTCTTTCTTTCCATCCAGACTCTTTATTCTCCCACCTAATTGGTTTTTTTTTAACATGCTATGAATTAGGAAGTTAAGCTTGATGAAATTTTTGGTCAAATTAACCTAAATAGGTTCTGAATGCTAATCTTAGGAATTATCTTATGAATAGGATATGAACTACAGGTTATGTATAGCCTAGGAACTATGAAATACACATGTATTTCAGATATCTATTATCTGCTCAGAGGGATTTCAGAGGCTCTTTTCCCCAGGTAGTTTCTGCGTTGTTTTTATCTTGCTAGAGAACAGACACAATTTGCACTCGTAGGTTTGATTGTACCGGTTTTTCAGCATGTTGCTGCTGTTAAAACTATTTTTTTCAGGCATATCGGAAAATCAGTGTTGTGGTTATGGCTGTATTTCATTTTTCTTCTCATTCTATACTGTTCAGCTACAATTTGAGGAGTGACGACCATGCATAATCTTGTCGTAATACAGTGATTCAGCAAAATAAGATTTTTTTTAATAAATAAGAAAATAGAGGTTCAGAGATATTAAGTAATTTACATAACAGGCTACAACCTGAAAGTGGCAGTTTGGGGATTCATGTCTCACTGGGTCCAACCCTAAACTCAGATTCTCCTGTGTTCAGCCCCACATTGTCTAACCAGCCTCTCCGGATGCAGAGGGTGTGCTTTAGCCTTTGCTCAGTCTCCGCTACCAGGGCAACATTTCTAATGAAATCTTCAGGGAGATGCTTAGAGAGATGCATCTCTAAATTTCCCCTTTAAGAAGAAGGAAAGGAAGAGGGACTGTCCCAAATGTTGGCCAACCGCTGTATTACGTAGCATCAGATCTCCAGTTGTACGTTCCCAATAGCGGAATAACCCAGGAAACTCAAAACAAGAGCAAAGGACAAGTCGGCTGGGTAACAGGGATCAGATGCTGGAAATGCAAACTACAAATAATAGAAACTGGGTCAAACAAGCAGCAATCTAGCTGCTGGCTCAGAGTCAAGGAATTGAAACCAGTAAAGGTGGGATTAGGGTCCTCGATCTGGTCAGTGATGAGCAGGAGTAGCATCTGGGGCTGTTATCAGGAGAATTTTAGCATCTGCTTCTGGCAGTAAAATCCCGGAGGAAAGAGATTATGGCTCAAGGTTTTCAAAGTTTGATGGCAACAAGAGCTTTGTTTTGCATGCTAATTGCTGTATTTAAGAGAACAGCAGGATTAGGCTGGGCAGAGAAGAGGAGAGGGAGAGAGTGCTTTAGATAAGAACTGGAGTGTCTGGGCAGTGGTGGGGTGGGGTGGGGTGGGGTGACAGCAGGCAGCCACAGTCTAACTCTATTCTGTCATGCTCAGAGAGGTCAGGAAAGATTCTGATCAGAGTGACATAGACATTAACCAAGATACCAACCCTTAGCAGCCATGATCACACATTTGAAAACCACCTTATTCCATCATAGCTGGTTTCTCAATGAGTATTGATTTTCTTTTGTTTGCTCTTAATGAACAAATATAGCAATTTCATAATTAGAGGCACTGCAAAGCCTTGCCTGTGTTTGCAATAGAAAGAGCAAGTTGTCAGCTGTTTCGTCACATCAGTGCTGGTGCTCTGGGCTCCAATTTTCATTTTGGCAAAGAGCGTTACAGTCTTTTCTTCATTGCTCAGCTTCGCCCTAGAGCCACAGGCCTTATTGTTCTAAAACACTGCTTTTCCTAAAGTAATGGCTATAGATTTGGAATTGTATATTAATACATTTTTGAGAGCTAATGCGTGGTGATCAAGTGGCCTAAAATGTATTTCTGTCAGTTCATCTGGTCAGACACTGCGATGTTAAAATTTGTCTGTCTGGAGTTGGGCTTCTAGTTGAAATCAAACAGTCCATCACCATAAACCAATTCCTCATATTCCTCTGACGATGTAGAAATGGGGAGGAATAGGCCTTGGGACAGTACACTCTTGTGAGACTTCAAGGTGGAAATATTATTTTGGAAAACATATGTTGCTGGTTCATAAGGGTCAATACGAATTCTCTGTGTCAAAGCACAGTTTGTAACGTATGTGCACATTTTCCTGTCAACTAGGAGGAAAGCAAAATTGTACCACTTTCAAGTTTGTTTGCTTTTTTTCCCTTATCTTTCTTCTTTTTATTTTTGGCCTTGCCTCTGGATTGTGGAAGTCCCTTGCCAGGGACTGAACTTGAGCCACAGCAGGGACAATGCTGGATCCTTAACCACTAGGCCGCCAGGGAACTTTGGCACTTTGTAAATTTTGAGGTTTTCTAGGCTGTTATCAAATAATGGTGTTTTAAAAGGAAGAAACTGTGTTTCTTTACTGACTAAGTGAATCACTGGGGTGTTCCCTTGACATGCAGTATGCCCTTAAGATATACCGATGGTGTAAACCAGCATCATTATAATTTTATCCCAATTCGTTTTTATAGGCTTTAAAAATGAGTTTG
Source organism: Sus scrofa (assembly GCF_054392235.1). Taxonomy (NCBI): domain Eukaryota; kingdom Metazoa; phylum Chordata; class Mammalia; order Artiodactyla; family Suidae; genus Sus; species Sus scrofa. The sequence goes on along the minus strand of NC_139389.1, from coordinate 34,860,850 downwards.
TCTTAATTTTTCTAATATTTTCCTTTAAAAATGTAATAAATCTTTTCTGTACAACATGTGCTCCAGTGTGAAAATGCTAAGAATGTCCTGTAAATAAAGCAAAATAAGCTGCTTCTAAGATATTGAACTGTCTTAAAGACTTTGTCTGCATTTACAAAAGGGAATGCTGTCTCCCCCCCACCAAATCAGCTCTATTCTTCTGATGGAAAAAGTGACCCTGGGACAGTTTTGTTCTACAATTTTAATTTTAGTACAAAGGAATAAAATAATTGAGTCAGAGTGATAGGGATGAGCATACACAGGTAGTTGTAGAAGTCCCAATAAAGAATCATAGATAGAGGAGTTCCCATCGTGGTGTAGTGGTTAACGATTCCGACTAAGAACCATGAGGTTGTGGGTTTGATCCCTGACCTCGCTCAATGGGTTAAGGATCCGGTGTTGCCGTGAGCTGTGGTGTAGGTCACAGACCCGGCTCAGATCCCTGGGTGCTGTGGCTGTGGCGTAGGCTGGTGGCTACAGCTCTGATTAGACCCCTAGCCTGGGAACCTCCCTATGCCACAGGAGCAGCCCTAGAAAAGGCAAAAGGCAAAAAAAAAAAAAAAAAAAAAAAATCATAGATAGAGAGGGAAACCTGGGAGATTTTGGGAGATCGATGTAAGTTAGTAATTGCTCTAGAAAAGCCATCAGAACAGGGCAGATTTGCTTGAGTAGTGGAGGTGTGAGTAGGTGGGAGATGGGAGAGGCCTGCATTCAGGTTCAGACCAAGCACAGGAGTTTGAGGACTGCCCTTCTGCTGATTTGAATACACACCTTACCAGATACTAAGGAGGAGCTACTACCCTCCCCCCAGGACCCCCTCCCCCACCGCAAAGGCAGAGGCCCCTCCCCTTGGATGATAACCAACTGTAGCCCACCTAATCCTAGGGGCAGGGCCTCCTTGCCTGCCTTCTTGCATCTCTCACAAGCCTCCTATCTTAGTCAATCCATTTCTTCCCTATCACTTTGTCTCTCACTGAACACTTTTGCTCAGAGGCATGAAGAACCTGAACCTCAGTGAGTCCAGACACCAGGTGGGTAATTTTAATTTAACATTGTGGGTTTAAGTCCCAATCGAGATTTGGGCTAGGTTCGAGTCCCAGCTCGTGGGTTCAAGTCCCAATCTGTGTTCTGGCTAGGTTCAGGCTGTTAGTGCTGTCAGTTTAAAAAAAGGGGCAAATGCTAACAGGTCGTGGGTTGAGTATGAATGCTCCTGTTTAAGGTCTTAATGCTGAAAAACAAATCCCCACACACTTAGCAGCTTGAAACAATGCAAATGTACCACAGCGCTGTCTCCTTGGGTCAGGAGAAGGCTTTTCAGCTGGCCCTCTGCTCAGTGTCTCGCAGACCAAGTCACGGTGTCACCCTGGCTTCATCCTCATTTTGGAGACTTGACTATACACTTGAAACTAACAGTGCACTGTAAATCAACTATACCTCAAATGAAAAAAAAGTTGTAAATGAATAAAAAATAATAATAGAAAAAAATCTTAAGTAACCCTAGGTGCCCGGGAGAAACAAATACAAAGATTTACTTCCCCAAATAGTAAGTAACTCACCTTCACAGAGGCCTCCAAGTGTTTTACGTAATAAAGTTCCCCCAAATATAAGTTTATTCTCACAAATCCCTCTCTCTCTCTCACACACACACACACACACAGAGGCATACACATACCAGGAAACAAGGCATCATAAAGGAGAGTAAGCAGAAAAAATACAGAATAAAACTGGAGGTTCTGACCATCACTATACAAGCAGCAACTAAAACAAAGGAGATACAGTTTGGAAGGAAATAATGACAACGCTCATTATTTTGAATATGCCTTTTCCATACAAAATACCCCAAAGAATCTACAGAATTTTCATCACCTTTGGGAGGCTATAACAAGTTTGCTGAATACATTTTACAGAAAAGCAACAAAATTTTTCTACCCCAACAGGTAGATAATGTAATCATAAAAACATACCATTTATATTACCATGAATATATCTAAAAAATGTCTCAAGCCCTTCAATAAAAAACTTTACTAAAAGACCTTGAATGTCTCCGGTAATGGAGAGGTTATATCAACTTCACACATTCAAAAACCAGTGCTAAAAGATTTCAGTCCTTCCTGCAGATTCAATGCAAATGAAATAAAGAGTCTAACATAGAATTTCATAATAGTATGTTGATGACAACTGAAGTGTATATGTGCAGAGATACCAAAAATGACAAATCGAACAGATTGGAGAGTCTTAAAACAGTGTTCTAAATGTATGGAAACTTGACTTAAGATGGAAGTATGCTACAGATCAGTGACGAAAATAGTTATATCAGATAAAAAAAAAAATCCATCTCCAGCTACTTACCCCAAATAAGTTGATGATGGACTAAAACCTAAATGGGAAAGAAAAACCATAAAACTTTTAGGAGGCATATAAGAGAATAATAATCAGTATAGGAAAAATATCTTAATCAAGATGGAAGGGAAATGGTGAAAAATTTAAAAATTTAAATGGTTTCTCATTAAGACACCCAAAAGAGGGTAAGTCAACCACTATACAGAGAGAAAAGAGTTACAATGCAAATAATTCACAGAGGGTTGCTATCCAGGATAGACAAAGAACTCCTATAAATCAATAAGAAAAAATAAATGATAAAAGTGGACAAAATATTTGGTTGGATACTAAATAAAAGAAGCAACTGTCATAAATAAACATAGAAGATGATGAAATTCCTTGGTAACTAGAGAAGTACAAATTAAAAAGCATACCTGCAAGATTGCCAGTGTGAAAGTCACGAAAATGTCTTAGGATTAGAATTAATTTAGGATTAGAAATAAGAACTCCTGTGCTTTGTTAATGAGGTATAAATTTGAAAACAATTAGGCATTGTCTAGTAAAGATTATGCTCATGCTATATATAGTAGGATTTCCATTCCTAAATATATACTCAGAGAATTTCTTCCCAGCATTTTCAAATTATGACACATGTAGCAATGAAAATATACACATGGTATGTACTAATGTAAATTTTAGGGATCCAGAGAGTATTTATATTGAGGCTTTGATTTTTTTAAAATTAATTAGATTCTCTTTTTTGTATATAATTGATATTTTAAAAAGTAAAAAATATTTTCAAATAAATTCAAAACTAAATTTATCTCAAACTTTCAAATAATATGTTTTCAGAATATTTATGGCAGTGCTGAATTTGTTTCTGTGAACATAACTTTATCCACTCTATACTTGCAATTGCCATGTGTAATTCTTGATCCTGCCTTTTGCGTAATGAATTCTTCACATTCTCAAAAATCAGCACCGACGAAAACTTTGTTCAACAGGTATGTAATAAAAGTGAAAATTAACTTTGCAAAACCAATAAACATATACAATAGTTGAAACTATACTGAGATTAAAAAACACATCATCCTTTGGTTCCAGTGGTAAAATTGCACATCCTGGCAATAATGTGAACATATTTTTACTTCAGTTCATCTTTTTCACATCAATTGTAATGGTTAATTCTTTGTGTCTACTTGACTGGGCCACAGGGTGCCCAGAGAGTAAGTCCAACCTTAGTATGGGTGTGTCTGTGATGACTTTTCTGGATGAGATTAACATCTGAATCTGTAGACTGAGGAGAGCAGACTGCCCTTCCCAATGTGACTGGGTCCCATTCAATCAGTTCAAGGCCTGAGTGAACCAAAAGTCTGAACTTGCCCTGAGGAGAGAGAATTCCAGCTCCCTGACTGCTTTGAGCTGGGACTTCAGTCTTTTCCTGCCCTTCAGTCTTGGGCTGAAACATCACTTCTTGGGTCTTGAGTGTTCCAGCTTTTAGCCTGGAATTTACACCATCGACTCTTCTGGGTCTCTCAATTGCCAACGGCAGATCTTGGAACGTCTCAGCCTCCACAACTATGTGAACCAATTCCTTACCACAAATCAAACATTTGATGTTGGTTCTGGTTTTCTAGAGGACTCTTACTAATACAACAGCTATTTCAAAAGTAATGCGGAAATCCAAATATTCAGAAAACCAGTTGAAACAAACTTTTTGTTAGGAAAGGGCACATCAGCTATAAAAGAAAAGGAAATCTGATATATTTGAAGACAGCGACTGAAGAACACCACCTAGAATCCCCGACTCCACAGTCTTAACCAATCTCATCTAACCTGTAGGCTGTACTCCTTGGTAATTTAGAAGTGAATTCCAAACTAGTTCTAGGACCCCTTATCTATGATGGACAATGGCACACGCTGCAATCAGCTTTTACAGGAGATGTCCAGGTGCCAGAGGACATAGTAATGAGACCCAGCACACCTGAGGACTTGGGCTACCCACTAAGGAGAACGAGAGGAAGCAGCTAGCATTTGAAGCAACCTGCCTAGGGGCACCAGCCAACTTAGATCTTCCTAGGGAACCTCAGGATGGAGTCAACCAATATTTTGTATCACCGTTTATAATCTAATATTGTGTGCTTCTTGAAAAGCTCCATTGCAGAGATAATCCTTCACCAGTGCATAGCCTCATATGAAAAAAAAAAAATGTTCATGGAAGCACTCTTTGCAAAAGCAAAAAAAATATAGGCAACCGGGAGTTCCTGTCGTGGCGCAGAGGTTAATGAATCCGACTAGGAACCATGAGGTTGCAGGTTCGGTCCCTGCCCTTGCTCAGTGGGTTAACGATCCGGCGTTGCCATGAGCTGTGGTGTAGGTTGCAGACGCGGCTCGGATCACGCATTGCTGTGGCTCTGGCGTAGGCCAGTGGCTACAGCTCCGATTGGACCCCTAGCCTGGGAACCTCCATATGCCGCGGGAGTGGCCCAAGAAATAGCAAAAAGACAAAGAAAAATAGGCAACCAACCAAGTGTCCATCAAAGTTGAAAAAAATTCAGACAATGGAATACTTCACCCCATAGAAATGAATGAATTATAACCACAGGCAACAGCATAGATGAAGTACATAGCGCAAAGCAAAGGAGCTTTGCGCTATATACAAAATAACATATTACAGATATGTATTCATACAGATGATATGTATATTACACATTATACAGTACCAATAAATAACTATGAATAAGTACAAATAAATACAAGCGAGAAGGCTATAACACAGATTATTCCATTTGAGAAAGAGTGGAGTTGGGATGGAATCAGAATCTGACACAAGAGTTGATGATGACTTCAAAATGAGGCTGTTTTTTATTTTCTTAAAATTGACACGACTACTCAAGTGATCAGTGTATAATTATTATCTATGTCTCCATGTATTTTATGTTATTTAGTACCTATGTTCCAATAAAAATAAAACAAAGATAATATATATATCCTTGATTTTTGAATCACGCTTATACGCCATAAGAAAACAATTGTGGAAGTAAATGCATTCATTATATTTAAAGTCTCTATTATAGTATTTATTTCTGAGACATAAATCTTAAAATTCTTGAAAGAGGAAATGCATTGTACATCCTTGAATAGGCAATATGAAATTTGAGCTAAATACAAAACTGACAGAATGACCTGACCAGGAAAGAAGCATCATTGAAAAAGCAGCAGTTAAGGTGTTGTTTGTGAAGGCAGAAAGGACTTCTGGAACATCATATTCTTAAAGACGAATGAACCTCAAAGAAACACCATGAGTATGAGTCAGTTGCCAACATCCACCTGCCAGAGACAAGCTTTCCATCTCTTCTCTTGCCCTCACCTGAATGTGGGAGAGCTGTGTGCTCTTCCTGCTATAAGCTCAGCAGTTGGCCTCGGTAAGTATAGAATGTGGTTCTGCTTTTCTCAAGAAGGTAATAGCAACCCTTATTCACAAGGAAATAGCAATTTCCCTTTTCTGTATCAAAATATTTTCTCTAGCAGAATATGGTCATGCCCGGATCCTCCACATCCACCTTGTTTATTAAGGCGAGGTTTGTCACATGGGGCTCGATGAACCGCTAGATATGAAAGCAGTGGGACACGAAGCACACAACCCCACAGGCTTAACATTTCTTTGTTCATTCTTGCATTTTAAAATGGATGACTATTAGTCTATGATGAGGCTAAAAGAGGTAAGCCTGCCAAGGTCAGCCTCAAAGGAGCTCAGGGTCTAATGAAGGGTGAAAGAATAAACAGATGCTCTAGGACAGAGGTCATCTGCACAGAAGACCCAGCAGAACAGAAAGGGCATCCACTCTTCAGGGCTGGAAAATCAGTGTAGAGACTGTAGAGCCTGCTGATAAGACATCAAAGAAACGTAAAGAAAATTGCAGAACACCTGGAATTCCTGCTGGAAAAAGGATACATTTTCAGGCCTGTACTGTACATAGACATGAGACCCAGTGTCACTATACTCATGTGAGGTGAGCATCTCCAACTATTCATTAATGGAAGAAAGGCTAGAATCAAGAAACCCATAAGGGGTCTGCCCTGCAAGGCGTAAGGGGACTATGTGTTCACAGCACAGAATACGTGTGTTCCTGTGGGATGCATGCATGATGAATTCCCAAAGATGACACATGATTCAAAGCCACAATGATTTATAACAGGGAGTGATGCTATGTAACAGGCAGGGGAATTTGAACATCAGGATATAAGGAAAATGGGCTTAGATGCAAACTATTCCATTTGGAATGGATATGCCATGAGGTCCTACTGTATAGCACAGGGAACTCTACCCAATCTCTTGGGATAGAACATGTTGTAAGATAGTATAAAAAAAAGAATGTACATGTATGTATAACTGGGTCACTATGCTGTGCAGCGGAAATTGACACAACACTGTAAACCAGTTATATTTTAATAGAAATAAAATTTAAAAAGAATATTTCAAATGCCCAGAGAAATAAAGGGATAAAAATGTAAAAAAGACTACAACATTGTGAGAAAAGAACTCATTCCTTGAGAATTGTATGACATGAGTTGGTCTTGAGGATTTGGTGGTGACTTTGCTAAGAAAAAATTAAAATGCTGACACTAAAGTGAATAATTCCATAATTCATTAACTTTCTTCACTCTACAGTTCTTTAAGGCCAGAAATTTTCTACAATGTTAAATAAGAATTGAAGAATCTTCCAGGCTGCTAGGAAATCAGATGATTTCACTTCTCAGCAGGAAATGACTAAAACTTCCACCAATATCAGCCTTTAAAATGGCATGGCATTGCCTCCTTTGGTGCTTGGGAATCCCTCTTAAGTGAGTCAGAGATGACAAAGTAACCCAGCTGTCGCTGGTACTCGTATTGGTAAGAATCTAGGTTCTTGTGATATTGTGACACCAAGACAGATCTGCAAGATGCTAAATCTGATATGTGATGTTAGCGCCTTTCAATTAATTATGGTTATATGAGACTCTTAATAATTATTGCTACCATGTTGGAGAACAACTTACCCATCAGGCAATGAGATAAGCACTTTACATATATACCTTCATTTACTCCTTCTGTAACACAACACCCTGATGTCATTCTCATTTTATAGCTAAGGAGACAGACAAGGGGAAGCAATGTGACTTGCTCAGACGGGTGGAAAGAGATGGAGCCAAACTCAAAGCCATGAGTCTCCTGCCCTTTGCCTCTATTCAGTACACGGAGAGGAGTTTTCTCATTAACCCTCAATGTTTTATTTCAACAGCATCATTCCCATTGTCTGAGAAGACATTTAAAGCTTTTGGGTTTTACTTTCCTTAGCTGTAATTAATTTAAAATATTTTATTTTTCATTGGAAACAAGCATAGGAATGAAGCAGAATACAAACTTGCATCAATTAAAAAACAAACAAACAAACTCAACGGGCTCCTAAGAAATGTTGGGTCTCTGGCAGGCTTCTCTGTATTATGTCCCTGGGCAGCTGGGCGTGACATTCACTCTCCTCTGCCCTGGGGTGTCTTCAGAGGAAAGTCTGAGGATGACCATTCCAAGGTTTAAGCTAGAGCCCCGGGCATGTAATAGTGTGGGCATCACAGCCTGTATGAGCCAACACAGGGGCACCAGTGAGCTTCTGCTTCAGCTTGGCCAGGCTCCATCTCCTCTGAATAAACATGTGGGAATGCTAGGTAGTGTGACAAGTTCTGCTGTGTCCCCTAGCAAATTATGCTGAAGTCCCAACTCTGAGTACCTTTGAATATGACATTGAGTCTTTGCATATGTGGTCAATCTAAGATGAGGTCATCAGGGTGGCTTGTAATCCAGTCTGACTGGCATCCTTACACGAATTAGGAGTAGAAACAGAGGTAGGTGTTGCTGGAACTCGGCCTCTGCTCCCTGGTGCCAAATAGAAATGAGGAGACAGTTTTGGGCGAAGAATAAGAAATAGCTTTATTGCTCTGCCAGGCAAAGGGTCAGCAGCACACTAATGCCTCAAAGACTGTGTCCCCCTTAGGAGAGATTGGAAGGTGGTTTTATAGTTTTGTGAATGAAAAATAGGGCCGCAGATAAAGATCAGGGTAGAGGCAAGCTTGCATTGTTTCCAGAGCTGGGGTTCAGTGGTCCTGTGCTCTTCTTTCCAGACCAAAGAATGCTTCATTAACATCTTCCATGTAGTTCTGTAGAAGGACTCAAAGATATTGTTATCTATATTCCTTGAGGAGGGACCAGGACCTTGCCCCCCAAACTGCACTATTGTTTCTTGACTGAGCCTCTCTGGTCTCTGTATCCCTTCCCTTCCCTGATTAACCACTGTTTAAATCTGCCCTTTGTAATTCAAGGAAGGCCATGGAGGCTGAAGTCTGTTCCCTAAAAAAAGAAATGGGGGACACAGAAAGTCTTGTGTGCCCAGGAGCCCACAGGGCCCTGCTTGGTTTCATAGGGACTCAGAAGGAAGACGGCCCCATGAAGTTGGACACTGAGGTTGGAGATCCTCTGCCACATGCCAAGGAACACTTGGGCTGCCAGGAGCTGGAAGACAGGAGACAGGATCTGCCCTGCAGGCTTTGGAGGGAGCATGGCCCTGACAGCTCCTTGATCTTAAACATCTAGTCTGCAAATTAACACAGGAGGAAACTAAATTCCCATGGGTCTAAGAGAAGGGAATATACAAATAAGTCATCAGTGCTATAGATCCTTATGAATTAGAGTAGAAGTAGGACTGAGGAACCTCAAAGTGGGAAGTTACTGAAAATAAGGCTTCTACCTCTCTATTTGGATTGGTAGTTCTTGTTGGAAAAAGGCCTTTGTTGGTTTTTCTTTCCATGTGGGCCCATGTTGGCCAAAAGACAAAAATGGACAGCTTTTCACTCTCACTGTACAAATCAAGCTTGTGTATTTTTCTAGCTATTAACATCTAAGCTTAGGGTTCTTCTTTTTTCAATTCCTCTTTTATAATTTAAATCTCAACACTTCTAGTGAAATAGAATAATAATACTGTTCTTCCTAAGAATATGTTTGGGGGATAAAATTAATATTTAACACAGAATAATATTTAAAGAATATTATTGAGGGTAAAAACATTGTTTAAAAGGAAATTATTTTCTGTTCATTTTTGTTTGTAGATATCTTTACATAGGACATAAGATTGTTTTCCCTCTCTTAAAATAAATTATTATTTATCCTTTTTTTATGATTGCACCTGTGGCATATGGAAATTTCCCAGACAGGGATTGAATCCGAGCCTCAGCTGCAGCAATGTGAAATCCTTTAATCCACCGAGCTAGGCTGGGTATTAAACCCACACCTCCACAGCAACCCCAGCAGGTGCAATTGGATTCTTAACCGCCCTACCACCACCGCCACCACTGCTGTCCCACAGCGGGAACTCCCAAGATGACTTATTTTATCTTGAAGAGTTTAATTTATTCTGAGGACGGTTCTTCAAAAACCAGCTCTCCTTGTATACTTTTTTGATGATTTCCTTTCCTATTTTCCTTTTATAAAGTAATATATATTTATTTTTAGATTATGGGCTATGTAACAATTTAAGGAGACAAGTGAAAATTGCCCATAATAGTAACAAATAACACTACAGTTTAGTTCATGTCATTTATAATTTTATATGTGCCTACATACACACACATATACATTTTCAAAATAAATATAAAGCATGCCTTTAAATGACTGCATACATTCCATTATACTTGATATAAGTATGCTTCGCTTTCAAATTTTTATTTTCGTAAGGAACATTGTAATAAAATCTCTTGTATCATGTCATTTGCATGTCAATCTTTCAGAGAATTTATAGGATTTTTTTTTTTTTTTTTGGCTGCACCTATGGCATATGGAAGTTCATGGGCCAGGGACCAAATGTGATCCACACCTGTGACCTGCTCCACAGCTGCAGCAATGCCAGATCCTTAACCTGCTGCACCTCAGTGGGAACTCCCAGGATTTTTTTGGTAAATAAGATTTTAAATATCTAAGATAAATGTGTAATACAAGATGAATTCATGGGCTAAATGAGAAATTGAATATTTAGCAGTTTCCAAATACATGTTGTACTTAAGTCTTTAAATTAGCCATCTTTTTAGTACAGGGTTGGGTAATCACACTAGTATACTTGACAGGTTCCTTACCAGGATCACTTTTTTTTTTGTCTTTTTGGGGCTTCACCTGTGGCATATGGAGGTTCCCAGGCTAGGGGTCGAATTGGAGCTGTAGCTGCTGGCCTACGCCACAGCCACAGCAACGCCAGTTCCAAGCTGTGTCTGTGACCTTCACCACACCTCATGGCAACGCCCACTGAGTGAGGCCAGGGATCAAACCTGCTCTTCAGGGATACCAGTCAGATTCATTTCCTCTGAACCACAACAGTAACTGAAGGATCACTTTCTTTAATAACAGTAAAACATGATTTTGTAAGTCAGAGTCTAAGAGTACTTGCCTTTGAGCCCCTCAGAGAAAGATGGCAAACATATCACTTACCCTCATCGTATATCCACACAAAAAAAATAGGACATAGGAATCATATTCCTTGATTTTCTTGGCTTAAATTGACAACAGGCTTGTAAAAATTTGACGTTGGCCTCAACATTCTTGATCCCTCCATTGGAAAGTGTGATATTATGCTCAAGAGATAACAGCCAATTTCTTTTCTTTTCTTTTTTTTTTTTTTTTTTTTTTTTTTTGTCTTTTTTTGTCTTTTTGCTATTTCTTTGAGCCGCTCCCGCGGCATATGGAAGTTCCCAGGCTAGCGGTCGAATCGGAGTAGCCCCCGGCCTATGCCAGAGCCACAGCAACGCGGGATCCGAGCCGCGTCTGCAACCTACACTGCAGCTCACGGCAACGCTGGATCCTTAACCCACTGAGCAAGGTCAGGGATCGAACCCGCAACCTCATGGTTCCTAGTCGGATTTGTTAACCACTGTGCCATGACGGGAACTCCATAACAGCCAATTTCTAAGAAGCTTCTCAGAAACCTGACATTGGGTCCTTCTTGTTTGCTATCAAATAAGTTTGCATCCAAAGAAGGCTCAGCAAAATATCAGGACTCAGACACTCGGGCCCGCAGCAGGACCTCTTGCACCTGCCTCAGTCCAGAGACTCTTGCCCCAGACAACCAGGCCTCCTCCAGCAACTCGGAGGGGATGTGTGGCCATCTCACTAAACAAATCCAGGATAGTGGGCTGAGTGAAAACTCCCAGGAGCTGCAGCTTCTTTAGTAAAGGGAGAGTCTAATGATTTTCTGAAGATGTTATTTTTGCCAAGTCAAATTACAGACTTAAGAGGTTTTTCATCCAAGCGGGAGGGGAGGTCTTTCCATGGCCACCAGTGTTCCGAAGGAGACAGACTCATACTGATGTCACACTATGTAGAAACCCCTCCTGCACTGTAGATTTCTTGAAGATATATGTGTATCTGGCTACTTCTGATAGACACAAAATTTTGACTGAGTTGTATTTGATTGTATTTTTTGGCTTCTATTGGAGGAATGCGTAGCCCTGGGGATTTCCTGAAGCATGATTATAACCCCAAAGCTTTGGTAGATTTTAGGTTTTTCTTTCGGTTCCCCTTGTTTGATGATTAACACAATCACCCCTCCCCCCCATGGTAGGCTGTGATGGACACTGAGAGTTTCTCATTATCCAGTGTCACTGCCCCTGTTTTTTTCTTAAAATTTAAAGGACCCTGATTGTAGCAGTCCAGTCTAAAATGATATTTTAAAGCCGTCATGGCAGGTTGGGGGTGGTATGCTACAAAATTTCAGCTAAGGAGATGTAAGCGGACATCTGTTGAGGATTTCTGGAAAGTTTTCTGACTCTGATAGATGCCATGCCTTTATTTTTATCACTATCGTCTTCTTCCCAAAGGTTAAGAAGTTATTTTGGAACCATGAACAAGAAAGCTAAAGTTGGGAACAGGAATCTGGGTCTCCTATGGCACCTTGGAGTAAGTCCTGGTCAGACTTTCATCCAGATTTCTTGTGACTTGGAAAACATACACACACACACACACACACACACACACACACACACACACACACACACACACACTCTTTGGTAAAAACTTAGAGTTGTTTTTCTGCTTTATGAAGCCAAATACAATTCTGTTATATGGACTCTTAGTCAATGCAAGTGAGATGCAAGACACCCCAGACTCTGCACATTCAGGCAATACAAGGCAAAATTTAATATTTGCTTAATCAAGAAAATTTGAGGTGACTCTTTTCCCAAAATAAGCATATGCATTCCAAAGTACAACAGAAGTTAATTTTTTAGCTTCCCTGTTCCAATCTTCTTCAGTAGAAAAGATAACATTTAATGAACTACAAGCACTTTGAAATTTCAGATATACCATTTGTACAACATTTTAAAATTGAGGTTGTATTTGATGCTACATGAAGAAGCATTAAATTATGGGCCAATCAGTATTTGAAGTGCTGTGAGATTCCCTTAGAATATGTAATTAAAAAAAAAAAAAAACAGATGCAGGTGTAATCAATAATGCATGTACATTCAATCAGGAATCTTGATTTTTGCTCAGCTATTTAATTAAAATCTCAGGCATTAACATGCTTCTAAAGTTCTGTTGCACTAAGAAACTACTTATTTTTCCATAGAGACATTTTTAATATCCCTAGCCATGTTCTTTTAAGAAGGGATGAGGAAAAAAAAGGTTTATATTCATGAACTCTCCATTTCTCTGCATTATAAAATGGAGGAAATAGCAAGTCTGAAAGTTTTATTTGTTCTCTGCCTCTAATATCAGTCATGCTATTCAGGAGGCAAAAATAGTGTAAATAAAATGTTTTCTTATCTAAAAAGAAGAAAATCCTCAGCTACAGAAAACTCAAGCACATATAAAACCAGTGTTTGTGGAAATGGCTCATACTCACTTTTCGGACAAATTACTGGATGTTTGTTATCTATGCATAATTAAATGTAATGATAGGAGACCATTATTCATTCTCATACTAGAAATGCAGTCTATTTGGAGGAACTGTTTCTTTTACCTTCCGTCTCTGTGATTTTGCTGGGAGAGGCTAATCACAGTCTCCTGCCCTCTGGTCTCCAGCTTGTGTGTATATTAAAGCTGCATCACTTGAAGTTTTCCACTTGTGTTTTCTAACTAGAGCTTGAGGAAAATAGCTCCATTCTCTTTCTGATGTGAGGTTGTGACAGTAGTGATGCTTGTGGTGAGACTCCAAACCCACAGGGTTAGGCAACTTGAGAAAGTTACAACCCTGAGGAGAGCAGGGAGGAAGGAATAAGATCTTTTCTCTTTCCCTGATTTGATTATGTCGATCAATATTTTCCTTAGTTTTTGATTAAACTGTGTCACTCTCTCTCCACAGTCAGAAAAATCCTAACAAGCAGAATAGTGTGGCTCATAATTCATTTAACACAATATGTATTTACTAACTTACTACATTACAATAAAAGATGAAATCTAGCCTTTCCAGAATTCATGATTTACCCCAAGAGACTAATGCATTAAAATAACTCTGATATGCAATACGCTATCTCAAAATGTTTAGACATGACAGGAGAGGGAATAGTGTTCAGCAAAATCAGAGAAGATTTCAAAGAAGCGGTGATATTGGAGCTCAGTCTTAAAGCATATGGAGAATAAGTAGAAATGGGTGGAAGAGCATTTTGGGTAAGTAAACACATACGCAAGAGTCTGGGCATGAGCATGTCAAAGCGCACTGTATGTTTGGGAGAAGGGTAAATATCATGGCATGGCTAGAGCATGAGATATCTCTATGTCAGATGAATGACTGGAGATGAAGCTTTAAATGTAAATTACTCATGGCTTTTGGGACCAGATGCTCTGAGCTATGGAAATATAGTCATTGAAGGGTTTAGGTGAAACGACGGGAACGCCATTCCATGTTTGAAGGAAAATTATGGGATTGGAACAATTTGAAAAAAAGGTAGCAGGTTGATGAGTGGGCTATAAACAGAAAAGCTGGAGGGAAAGTTTCCTATTAGGAATATCTTAAAATAGTGCTTGATAAAGATAAAGGGAATCCTGTGATGGTAGTCATAGAAGTGGGAAGATTGATTAATTTAGAATTTTCCAAGTGTGAAATCAGCACTGGAGTGTCCACTTAGTGTTGGAGTTAAGACAGGAGCCGAGAGTCATTTTCAACTTCTACCTTGATCGAAAGCTAGAAAAATGTTGGTGTGTTTTGATGGGTTCCTTATGTGATAGGGAACAAATATGGGAAAGGATGATGAAATCAATCTTTATTGTATTGAATTGCTGAACTAGAGGAATCTCCAGGAGAAGATTCCTAAAGGGTGATTGGAAATTCAGGGCTAGAGATTGGAAGATAGATTGGAGTTGGAGAAAAGAGGTTGGGCATTCATCAGAGTTTAAATGAAGATGGGGCAAGAAGTAGTGTGGTTATCCCGTGGTAATGTACAAGATGAGAAGACTGTGGGATACTAAATGGTATTCAACTTTACCAGACTCGGAAAAACCAGTGAAGATGATTGGAAAAGAGTGGTTGGCTTTTCAGGAAGGATGATGATTTGAATTCACATCCCTGACCATCCCTCACCCCCCTCCTTTTTTTGCCAGATCCTTACTGAGCATCTCAATAAATAAAATAACCCTATTAAATGAATCTGGAGAAAATCACTTTGCTAACAAAACTTGAGGTCTTCAGAAGAGAAGAGGCTTTTCTTATTTGTAGAGATAGCAAAGCCTGGAGTGAAGACCAAGGAATTACACTGCCTGCCTGATATCTGCTGGGAGAGGAGAGGGCTGTGGCTTCTCACTCATGAAATCAAGTCCTAGGGGAGGTTTTGCAGTCTTCCTGGAGCACATAGCCCTGCAAGTGATTGCCCCTAGTGGGCTACACAATATATCATGAAGTTGAAAGAAGACACTCCAGACTAAAAAACACCATGCCATTTCCATCATCTTCCACTTCTCCTCAGTGGAAAGGGTTCTGATTTGGTAGCTGACTTTATCCACTGTTTCACAGGGAAGGGCCTGTTATGTCTGCCAGATACTGTCCATGCCTAAGAAACCCTCATGTCCTGGCTTATGAGGATGTGGAGGTAACCTAAACTCATGAGAATGCAAAGAGATCCATTTTTTTAAAGACACAGAAAAAACAGAGAAAAAGACTAAGTTGAATAATAAGAACAAATGGTTCCCATTGTGGCAAAAGAAATGAAAAGGCAGAGAAAAGCTTGAACAAAAAAGATACCGAAACTCTCAAGAGGAGGCAATTAGAGCATAAAAGGGGGCCTTTATGAAACCAAAGAATCATGGTATTCAAATTATAAGATTTTGTATGAGTAGAAGAGGATAGTCTTTTTATTGGTCTGAAAGAATAATTGAAGACAAAAATACAGAAAATGTGACATCACAAAAGAAAGGTATAAACTAGGGAATAAAATGCCTACAGGGTCTACAGAGTCTTGGCAGATAATGTAATTGTGTGAATTAGATTAGTAATAAGACAATAGGGAATGGTGTGGACTGTGGTTGAAATGGAGAGTCCACACCTTGCTCTAGAGATATTCAATTTTATTTTTTAAACACTCAACAGGCCAGAAATAAAGTTGTCTACTGGTAAGAACCTGCATAATATGTTATACTTTTCAGACACTGATATAAAAAATGTGAATAACTATAGTTCACAGACATGTACATGCACACACATGGACACACGCACAGCACTGAGTTCCTTCCAAAGGGAGAGATTTGTTCATCATATATAAAAAAAATTGTATATACTTGCATATGATTTTTAAACCTTATTATATATGTAAAATGTTATATTTGTAAGTGATGTCCCCTAACAAAACCATGTAGGAATTAACTAAAATGGGAACATTTCATATGAACGCTAATGTTCTAGTCAGAATAAAACTTTGTTTTATAAAAAGAAAGAAAAAACAGACTTAAAAATGTGTCGGAATTTCTCATTCAAAGTCTTATAAAATAGTTGTGTTAAAATAATAATTACCTCCCAATCTCCCAGGGAGATATTAACATTTAGAAAATAAACTAATTGAGTATAAAACACAGAAGAAGAAGAGATGGGAAGCCATCAGTGGATGAGAAATTTCAACAAATCCTTGGAGAAGGAAAGTGGGTGGATGAATAGCATCTGCAGGAGAAGGGCAGAGGAATCGCCAGTCTGGTATTTGAGTGGTGGGGCCGCGCTGGCCTGTGAGTTATGGGATATTATTGGGAGAAACAATTTATGCATTCGTGGAGTTCCAAAAGAAGAGAGGGAGAAAGAAGGGTCAAAAGACTCCTGTTTACTCTGCCTTCAACCTATGTACAGAATCTGATCATCTCTCATCATGTCTACAACGATTTTTCCATCTTTTCTATACTAGAAGCCTGAAAAAAGTTCCTAAATAGTCTCTCTGTTTCTGTCCCCCAGTCTCCACATTGTAGCCACAATGAACCTCTTCCAATGTGAAACAGATCCATTCACGTCTCCCATTCAAACAAATTTGTAATTGTTTCCCATCATACTTAGAATTAAATTCAAACTCATTACTCCGACCTTAAAAAAAATTGCATGCTCTGTCTTCTCTCTACCTTACTCTTCTCGCATTGCTCACTCAGCTTCAGGTACATGGGTCTTATTGTCTTCTAGCAACAGGGTGTTCACACATCTCTTATTCTCCTCTTTATGGAGAATTCTCCTTCCATTCCCTGCTCAAATGACCCTTCCTGGATATAACTTTCCAGACCAAACTGACTAAAGTCAGACCTCTTCCTCCTCTTAAGTACATGTTATCTACTTCTTTTACTGTTTTATTTCTTTGAACTAATATCTAAACTTACAGTGCCTGTTTTTCATTTCACTCATTATTGTCTGTATATCTAACCAGCATGGAGCCTCTGCCAGTCAAGAGCATCTTCTACCTTGTTCTTAATTTTATCCCCAGTGCTCATAGTGGTACTTAGCACAATGGACATACTCAATAGATATTGGTTCAGCAAACAAATGGGTAAAAGTGAGTGTTGCTCGTTTTCTTGCATGTTCTCTTAAATGATAAGTTGGGGAAGATAATTTTACCTGTAAAGTGATATGGAGTACTCTAATACTTGTATGCCCTGGAGCCCAATTATCTGAATTAAAATTCAGTCTTTTCAGGTGGGACCTATATAATTTTGAATAATTAATTTGTCTGTGCCTTAGATTTTTTCCAACGTGGAAAAAAAAAAAAAAACAAACCTTAATAGTGGTTCTGCATACAGAGTTGTGAAAATTAAATGAGGAACATACCCAAGGCACCCAGAACAGTGTCTGGTGCCTAGGAAGCATTCAGTAGAGATTAGTTAATTTTTGCTCCTAATGTGCACTATTCTAATTATACTTCTTCACACTAGTGATTACAGACATTTCAAGTAAATCCTTAGTTGAAAAAGAAGAACACAAGATACTTTTTTCTCTTTTTCCTGGACTTTTTCTCTGGCTAGGCTGCCGGGGGTTTTTAATTGCCATTATAACTCCTACTCTCCTTATCAGAAATTTCGGCAGAGCCCTGTTATTTGACACCCCATCCTTTAATTCACTGGGGTACGTAGAGACTTTAGAAGAATCTGGCATCCTCTTTGCTAAGCCTTATTCTTCAGTTCATCTTATTCGCTGGCCTACGTGAAAGTAATTTAATTTGTAAAACAATTTGACAGGGCCGATACTTATTCTTTAATCACATCCAACAGATTCAGATAATTGAATGTGTTAAGCCATGCTTTATCCTTAGAGGCAACACTAATCCAATCTCTGTAGCAGAAACTTTGTGACAGCAAAAACTTGCAAGTTTTTGTTAACTCATAAATAGTAAGGTTTTCAGAAGCATGATACTTTTTAGAATGTCAATCTATTTTTAAAATCTTTAAAAATTACTAGTTAGCATATAGGACAATTTGAATAATTCATTAAGTATAGTGAGGAAACAGAGATAAATAAGGCTATTGAATCCTTCTTCAAATAACATAACCTCTAGAAGGGTAAATGTATAACCACACTTATGATTATAATGAAAAACAGAAGAAATAGGTACCAAAAGAGAAGTTTCCATAGAGTACTATGTGCAGTGAATTGAAACAAAAAGTTTTTTCGGAAGAGTTGCACTATAGAAATCTTCATTGAAGGGTAGAATTTGAGAAGGAAAACATAAGGAACTATTACCATAAGGAATATGTTAGTATAAATCATAAATGTGTGAAGGAAAATTGTTTTTGAATATAATAACAAGATTTGGAAGGAAGAAGGCAATCTAACATGGAGAAGCATCATAAGTAAAGGGAAAACTTGGTACATATATGGAGAACAGTAATAAGTCATTTGGATCGTAGAAGGATTTCTAAATACATTGGGAAAATATGTTGGTATATAGTATAGCATATTAGGAGACAAGCATGGATTTTATAGTCAAAGGAGATGTACTGTAGTTGAGAAAATTGGTCACCAATAGTATATAAGGTGGCTCATATATAGGAGAGACTAGTAGCAGGTGACTAAGCAGGGGAGTATCGTAATGTGAGAGATAAAGGAGTGTGGACTATGGCTTTAGCAGGAGCAAAAATGAGGGAAAACAAAACAGAGGTGACATCAATGAGTCTTGGAAACTCACAGCATGTGTAGGATGAGCCAAAGGGGACAATTAAAAAATGCCTAAGAGTCGAAGGCTTGGAAATAGAGGGTGAATAAGAGCACTTAAGGAGAGCCATGTGGAGGGAGAGAGAAGAGTTGATTTTAGATATGCTGAATTCACAGTACCCGATATGCATCTAGAGAGGCTCAAGAGGTAGTAAGTTTTCAAGTTCTGGAATATAGCACAAAGGTTAAAAATGAAGCTGTGCATCTTAAAGTCTTCTGTTTGCAGCAAGAGCTGAATTATTAAATGATTTCCAGTGGAGACTTGTGGAGGGAAGAAGGCTGGAGACACTCCACACGTAGTAACCACACACATAAGAAACATAGAGGAAGAGACACCAAGAGAAGTCAGACCATTTAAAGAAGTTTAAAACAAATACAGAGTCATTATTGCCAGGGAGTTTCAAGACCAATACCTGATAAGCAATATAAAACTCACAGAGGAATTCCCGTCATGGCTCAGTGGTTAATGAATCCAACTAGGAACCATGAGGTTGTGGGTTCGATCCCTGGCCTTGCTCAGTGGGTTAAGGATCTGGCGTTGCTGTGAGCTGTGGTGTAGGTCACAGATGTGGCTCGGATCCCGCGTTGCTGTGGCTATGGTGTAGGCTGGCGGCTAGAGCTCTGATTAGACCCCTAGCCTGGGAACCTCCATATGCCATGGGAGCGGCCCTAGAAAAGGCAAAAAGACAAAAAAATAAATAAATAATAAAATAAACAAAAACCCTCACAGCGAATAGTTGAGAAAGAGGGAGACTGGAAATATAGCCATCGACTTTGTAAGTCACAGTCACTTAATTTCCTTGCATGAGGTGAGCAGGAAGCCTAGACCACCCGGCGGTGTGTGAGCCAGAATGGGCAATTCTAAAACAAGTTGGGCAGACCAGTGTATTGGGTGTTCTAGACTGAGTTTTCACCCTGATGAAGGGAAAGACAGACTTCAGATCCAAAGCAAAAGAGAGCTGAAACCGTAGAGGTCTGATGAATACAAAAGGTTTAATCAGAGTCAGGAGATTAGACTAGAATTAGAGGTCAGTTTTAAACAGAGCTTGTACTCAGAGCTTGGGCCAAGAGCAAATTCTTCAAGACAAAGTCCTAATCTGGATGGAGGTGAATGATGGTGGTACCCTCCACATTTTTTATCACATATTTTTGGACTTAGCTTCTCGATGGAGGTGAATAATCCTATTGTGGAGAAGGGGTAACTCCATTTTCATCCCATATTTTTGCACTTGAGATCTTAGCTTCAGCCTGAGATTTGTGCATGGCTAGACATGGCCAGACAACTGGGAGAAGTGGCAGAGAGATCCAGTAGAAGGTTGTTTGAATGGAACTTTCACCACCTTCTGAAAAACATCACAAACTGTGTCAACTCTAGTGTAGACATCATCAAGAAGAGTGTTGGGAGAACTATCCGTCAGACAGAGGACCCTTTGCAAAACTGAAGAGGCTTTCAGGAGACAAGTCATCCCAGGTGAAGAAACCAATTATGAGCAGATCCCATGGGATTTTAGTGGCCAGAGAAAGTAGTGATTCAAGACACAAACTTATAAGAGCTGTGTCCCTAAAACCTCTTAAAAGAGTCAGGTTCCTTAAGTACATTCAGAGAGTTCCCAAAGTGAAGGGAGGTTTTTTCCCCACCTCCTAAATGCATAACATGGGCAGCATGGCTGCCCTCATGCATCAGGGCTGGAACCCTGTGAAGGTGGCGTCAAGCAGGAGGAAGGACTTTGCATCTTTGTGGGCCAGTGGCAGTAATGACAGTTACTAGAGTAGCATTTCCTTGGTGGAAGTGGGCTATTTATGAAAATATGTGAAATATGGAGTTCCTGTCATGGCTCAGTGGTTAACAAATCCGACTGGGAACCATGAGGTTGTGAGTTCGATCCCTGGCCTTGCTCAGTGGGTTGGGGATCTGGCGTTGCCATGAGCTGTGGTGTAGGTCACAGACGTGACCCTGATCCTGAGTTGCTGTGGCCATATGCCGCGGGAGTGGTCCTAGAAAAGGCAAAAAAGACCAAAAAAAAAAAAAGGAAATATGTTAAATACCTACTAGAAATGGCCCTTGCCCCCAAATCTAATGTGTGTGTGCACATACACACACATATACACAGGCGTACGCACATGAGTTTATATGGACACTTTCCTTTAAAGTACCCAATTTTCCCCATAGGTTAGTAAGGTCCAAAGAAATTAGGATTACATGTATAATTGAATAAGTATTCCCATATTTGTCAGCAATTCCTGCTACACAGTGGAAGAGGGTTGTATTTAATAACTGTCTTTTAAACTCAGTGGGGTGCAGTTACAGCTGCTGTAAGGATTCGCTGGTAACACTAGTGTCAGATGACATTCTTGAAAATGAGTTTCATGGTCAAACATGTTTGAGAAATTCTAGAGTAAATAAAGTGAACTCTATCACCTATCTATCTATCTATCATCTGTTTTTGCTAATCTAAAACTCCTTCCCCCTCCCACTTTCCCCTTTGGTAACTGTAAATTTGTTTTCTATATTTTTGAGTCGGGTTTTTTTGAAAGTAAGTTCATTTGTGTCATATTTTGGATCCATACTTAAGTGATATTGTATGGTATTTGTCTTTCTCTGTCTGACTAACTTCACTCAGTATGATAATCTCTAGTCCATCCATGTTGCTGCAAATGGGATTCTTTCTTTTCTTTCTTTCTTTCTTTTTTTTGGCTAAGTAATGTTCCACTGTGTATATATATCACATCTTCTTCACCATTCATCTGTCAGTGGGCACTTAGGTTGATTCCATGTCTTGGCTATTGTGAATAGTGCTACTGAGAATATAGAGGTGCCTGTATCTTTTAGAATCAGAATTTCCTCTGGATATATGCCCATGAGTGTGATTGCTGGATCACATGGTAACTCTATTTTCAGTTTTTTTGAAGAAGCTCCATATTGTTCTCCAAAGCGGTTGTACCAATTTACATTCTAACAAATAGGTAGGAGGATTCCTTTTTCTCCACACCTTCTCCAGCATTTATTATTTGTAGATTTTTTTGATGATGATCATTCTGACTGGTATGAGGTGATACCTCATTGTATTTTTGATATGCATTTCTCTAATAATTAGTGGTATTGAGTATCTTTTCCTAAGCCTGTTGGCCATCCGTACATCTTCGGAGACATGTCTACTTTGGTCTTCTGCTCATTTTTTGATTGGGTTGTCCATTTGTTACTGAGTTGGATGAGCAAACTATATTTATTAAAGGCATTCTTCAAGGCTTTCAGATACTAATTGTTGGTTGACTCTAAGAGGGGGTATATTTTGCAAAATATTGACAATGAGTCCTTTCTTCACAGAGTTTTCCATAAAACTAGTTTTCCACATAATAGATTGAGAAATTCTCCTGTAATTAGATGGGGGTTATTTTGTAGAAAAGATTATCTGCTGTTTTCTAACTCCATCCTCCAAAAAATCTTTAATCAGAGTGGAAGGAAGAGAAAAGAGAAGAAAGAAAATTTCAGAGTAAGAGGGTTATATTGGAATCTAACTAAAAAGGAACATTAAAATTCAAGAATGCCCAAGGATAAAGAAATTTGCTGCCATGCACAGAGTATGTTTGTAAAAATATTTGTTCATTGTATGTACGAATGAAATTTATATGGTAATATTTAAATATTGTTTATAGAATTCTTACTGGTTAAAACATGTCAATATCTTTTCTGTTGTTTCCTTTTAGGAAAGGACAATTAAATACTTGACTTACAGATTGTAAAATCAAGGTTGATAAAAAGCTGGGTGGGTCTTGAATTGAAATAAATTGTAAGCTGAGTACAGTATAGCAATATGCAGCAAGAGGCAAAAAGTATTTTTGAGCCAGTAAGTCCATCTCCTGGAGCTGATACTAGAAAGCAATTTGTTATAAGCAAAAAGAATAAAGAACTATATGAAAAGGTATTTCTTAAAGAAATACTTTTTAAAAATTAGAGGGAGCTCCCACTGTGTCTCAGTGGGTTAAGAACCCGACTAGTATCCATGAGGATGCAGGTTTGATCCCTGGCCTCGCTCATTGGGTTAAGAATTTGGCATTGCTGTGGCTGTGGCGTAGGCCAGCAGCTGCAGCTCTAATTCAACCCCTAACCTGGGAACTTCCATACGCCATAGGTGCAGCCCTAAAAAAAGAAGAAAGAAAAAAAAAGAAAGAAAAAAAATAGATACAATTTGAATCGAAACTGACATTATTTCGGATCCTAGCTGTCACTTTCTACCTGTGTGATCTTTTTTTTTTTGGCTTTTTGCCTTTCTGGGGCTGCTCCTGCGGCATATGGAGGTTCCCAGGCTAGGGGTCTAATTAGAGCTGTAGCTGCCAGACTACGCCAGAGCCACAGCAACGTGGGATCCGAGCCTCATCTGCAACCTACACCACAGCTCACGGCAACGCCGGATCCTTAACCCATGGAGCAAGGCCAGGGATCGAACCCACAACCTCATGGTTCCTAGTCGGATTCATTAACCATTGCACCATGACGGGAACTCCTCTACCTGTGTGATCTTAATTAGGAAAGTCACACGACTTTTCAGAGCCTCAATTTTATAATCCATAAAATGGATATAATAATAATATTGATCCTGTAAGGCTTTAGTGAAGGTTCACGATAATACAAAGTATTTAGCTCATGATTTCACACATAATAATTAATTAATGAAAGTTAGTTAACTAGAGGAGTGGTTTAATCATATGTCACAAGACAACAGACTTTCTAATTACTATGAAGGCTATATAGAAACATGGGAACATGTGAAGTTTAGTGCTACGTGAAACCTATAGATTCTATGTAAGTCCAGGATAAATCATATGTAAAATAATTGGTTTGATAAAATTTCATGTAATTACGATTATGCTTGTATAGGTTCTTGAGGGTTCTATATTGAGTTTATACAAATTTTCTTTTACAGATTATGGAGAGCTGTGATATTTTTACATGAGGGTAGTTTGTGCCCATGGAAGACGTCAGTGACTGGCGAACCAGCAACGTATATTGAGTACTGAGCATGAGTTTTGTACTCACACTCTTGCTAGGGTTCAAGATAACCTTTAGGACAGTAGTTTCCGCCTTATAAGATGTTTTCACGTATACTATGCTTTTCATTCTTGTGCCAACAGCATGATTATTAAAACAGGGCAGACGGTTTAGAGGTGAGCGAGCCATGGCCCCAGGGTCTTTGAAGCGATGTTTTTGTCAAAGATCCCACGGACTGTGTGGTGGAGACAGCACTGCAATCATCTGGTTTTCTGTCCAGGCCTTTTACAGCCTGCCTCTCCAAGGGACGGACCACATTTCTGAGCTTGTTCACGCAACCTTTCTCCTTATCTCGGGTTACGGGGCTTTCCATGTAATATGTATCTGCATCCAAGTTGGCAGTGGCGTTTTTTGCATGGAGAAGATCCATTACCCTTTCTGTTCAGTCCCTCATTTCTCAAAATGCCATCTGCAGGAAAGCAGTCTCAAAAAAGGCCGTGAGAACACAGGGTGGGGGTGTGTGTTAAAATATGAGCAAAAGCATCTTAAAGGCTCTGAGAAGCTTTACTACAACAAAGAGTCCTGCCAAGCTTTGCCTTGTCCTGTGATTCGCAAAAGCATTTGGCCCCTGAAATTTTTTTTCAGAAAATTATGAATGCATGGAATGGTGAGTTTTGCAAAATTGCTGGAACAGTCAAGCCTTTTCAGATGTTCCCTAGAAGTACCCCATGATGTGAGCAAGAAAGTCATTTAGCTGCTGATTTTTCCCAGGGACTAAAACAGCACAGGGATTAGTTACCCAAGGGGGTAGGAGCGTGTCTTTGAAGACTAGGGGTCTCCTCCGGTCAGTCAGGGCTTTCTTCCCTGCTGGTGGGTCTCACCTCTTTGCTGTCACTGCCCTGCTACTGCACGATCGCCTTCCAATACAAGCCTGCGTAGAGCTCGCCAGCACTGCCATTCTCTCCGACCCTTTCGAAAGAAGTAATCTTTCCTCTTTTCCCTCAGACAGTGTTTCTCTCATCTACGACCCTCTCTCTGCAGTGTCGGTTTTAGGGAACTATGTGCTCCTTTAGAGCCTTCCTTGAATTTTCAAAGGTCCCACTTCTCTGAAACACCCTTCAAAACCTTCCAATCTGGGCGGCTGCACAGATGGGGGACCTGTTCTTACCCTCCTGCCCAAACGTCGGTCAAGCCAAGGGCAGACACAGAACCAATGCTGAGTCAGCAAGAGTCCGTCTCTCTGAAATGCAGTTAGGTAGGACAGCTGGTCTAATTCCTTCTGGACTATTCCTCCAGAGGGAGGGGATTTGAACTCAGGAGCAGAGGCTGACATTGTTGTGGCAGCCGTGTTCTCAAAGAAACGTGGACAGGGAGAAATGGCAGTATTTCCAGAAGCACAGTGGAGACTGTGCTGACCCAGAGAGGGCGAGGGGAGGCAGTGAGGGAGAGAGAATTTTTTTAAAAAAATATTTTTATATTTCTGATAGCTTTCCTCTGTGGGGTGCCCCCCCCACCCCCGATGCTGGTTGTTCCTTTTCTTGGATCGAGAATTGTCTCAATTATTTACAGTAAACTAGTTTATGCAAATTTGAAGTATGCTTTTGTTACCTGCAACCAGAATGTCCCTAATTAAGATAAAGCTTTAATGAATGAACGAGTCGCTTTTCTAATAAGAAAAGGTCTCTTGATGACACGGTGCCTCATCTTAGATGAGTGACAAAAGTGTCTGGCGCTCTGGACCCAGGGGCAGATTAGCAGGAGGACCTTTCAAATTTGCCTGGGCGGTCAGCTGCGTTTTCCTTCTCCATATTGACCCAACTCACAGAATCAGAAATAAGCGCCCCCTAGCGCGGGGTTGATGTACTATGAACATCCCCAAGGGTGAACTCCTTCAACTTAGGGTGCCTATGTGAGCTGACGTGACGTCTAAATTTCTTTCAATTGTTTTTCATCCTCCTTTGCACAGCTTGGTGAGCCCCTGAAACTGCGACCTCATTCCAAAAGGCTGTAGTTCCCGTGCTCAACTGTACTTTGACATCATTTAAACATTACAACTAACTATTGAAAAAGTGTTTAGGCAAGAAGTAGCACAATCATCTCAGGAGACTCAGGATTCCAGGGGATGATGGGGTAAAGGAAACTCCAGGGTCAGGCAGGAGGGAGAGTAATCTGAAAGCATAAATTAAGCACATATACCTCAGGACCTACAGTTACTTTACTGGGTCTTTATATAAGGATGGGGGTCATTAGTGGATACCTATCGATCTGAGGTCTTAGGTACATGGGATCCATCACTGTCTTTACTTCTTTTCTGATTCCCCAAATGTAAGACCCCAGTCGCATATGTACACTGCCTCTGGAAAGCTCTGTACTATACTATGCATTGATATTTAGCCTGTTGTGTGTAAATATTCTCCCGGAATCAAATTATGAAGTGTGGAAGCGAAAACATGTATCACTGAGTTTCTACTTAGAGACATAATCAGGTCAGGGTTTTATCTAGTCACAGGTCCCAATATTATCAAAATAATGAAATTACAGACATAATTTAATTCATGCAAATTTTAAGTATCCTCCTCTATCAGAAATCATTGCTCTGTCTTTCCTTGTCCCCCCCCCCCCATCAACACACAAAGAGTTTCCCCAGCCACTATGGAAAGCTCATCCCTTGTCAAAGACCTTTTGGTAAAGATAGATTAAAGGAGAAATGAGAACACAGGGATGGCTGTGTCTCCTCTGTGTCACCTAATCTATGGGTGTGAGAAGCATTTTAAGAGTCCTTAATTTTATCTTTGTTTCTGTTTGGTGTTAGAGCCTGTGTTAGGTACTTTACTGATGCTCATTAGATTTCTTATTGGATCTCTTTTAATACCAAGAACTAAGTTAGTTCAGGAACCCTGAGTAACTAAAGACACAAATATTAAGCACAAACCTTTTTTGTTGGTTAACTGGCAAACATAAGGGATTGGGAAATGAGGAGAGTCAGAGCAGTTTTATATCTTTAGCTAAATGGTATCTTTTCTTTCAGAATGATCAGGCCTCCATTCTATTCTCTCCCTCAACCATGGAATTGCTTTGTACTTCTTAGCCAGATGCTACAGAGAGAAACGGATTCAGTATTCATCACAGAGGCAAAGGATTAGGACCATTTAGCTTGGTAGCCAGTTGCATATAAACAGGTCAAAAAGCATGAGCAAGACATCAACAAACGCCCACGGTACAGGAACAAATGCATACTGCAGGGGAAAAAGTTTCCAAAGGAAATGCGGCCTGATGACGTCATTCTGAATAGCCTTTTCCTTAGCACTTCACATATGAAGCAAATTTAAGGCAGAACTGGCCATGTCCGAGAGAAGTGGTAGGAAAAAAGCATAAGAAAAGAGCAATTCATTGACTGCTGGGTTTTTTAAGTTGATCAAAACTGAAATTTGCCTCCCAAAGTGTCAAAAATCTGAAGAAAGGAAGAGAAATCCCACTGAGCTCTGAAATAGCACTTTTTTTTCCCCCAAATAGAACACCATGGACATTGAACAGGAAAGGAGCAGACAGAAATGCTTTAATGAGTGATGGATGAATTTGCAGCTTGTGGGATGGGATCCTGTATTACGTATATGATGTTGTGGAATAGAGGGTTTCTTATCAAAGCTTGTTTTTTATGGTCCAGCAAGTCCATTGCATGAAGGTGGAGAAAAGTAATTTAATGATCCTAGACTCAATTATTTTTTCCTCTTTGAATCTGCTTTGACCTATTTCAGGAATTCTTTGGATATTTTCATCAAACCCCTGGCTCTTTACGTTGTCACAAAAGGAAGCTCTATGTATTTAATCCTACCAGATAGAAAACATAAATGAATGAGGAAGGAAAGACAGGAATGATTTCAGTAGAGAAATGACGAAGGAGGAGTAAGCACATAGGAGATTGCCTCATAGGTTAACTTTACGTGCTGTACAAGCCCTGTATGTAGAGTTTAAGAGCAGTGTTGAAGAATATAGGTGAGGAAGGTCATAGGTCAAGTTACCTGCCCCAAGCAGCAAGGGGTCAGAGAACCTTGGCACTGGAGGGATGTAAGGAGAGTTGGGTCAATGCCACAAACTGCTGTCCACAGATGTGCTGTTTAGTCCCCAGAGGACACTGAAGTTCTTCTGCACATGGATGCCCCTGGCCGGCACCGTTGTGGTCCAATCCACCCAGTCTCAATGGCTCTTACTATGGTGCCATATGAAGCCAGCTGCTTCGCTCATGTCTATAATCTGTCCTCTGAAGACCTTTGAACTTGTGATTCCTGATCTAGCCCAACCCTCCTAACTTTAAAATTGTAGTAAACCAAGCCCAGAGAGAGCAAATGTTTTCAAGATTACCCAAATGGAGACAAAATGAGAAGTCGCATGGAAGTGAATTTTCCCTATGTCCAGTCGTATCGTCTGTACAGGTCTACGTTACTTTAAAACAATTCTGAAAACTCAGAGTTTTTAATAATTCCTGTAAATCAAAACCTGTTTTGAACTGACCCGGCCTATTAGTAAAATATCCATATTTTACTGTATATGTGTATATATATATATATATAGTTATAGTTATAATAATGTGTTTGACTATAGATATGTTTTATAGGTGTGTTTATAATAACATATTGTGTTTTTAAGTTTTTAAAATCTGAAAAATGTGGAATTTTAAAATAGATCAAGCTCCAAAGTTTCAAGTAAAGGAATTTACACAATGTGTGCACACACAGAAAAAAGGCCCTCAATAAAAAATAAACCTAAGAAAATTTAACTCCCAAATCACTAGTGGGCATTTGTTTCCCCTTAGCTCAGGCAATCTAACCCATAGAGAGTCTTTCTTGGTAGTGGGGATCCATCATGTAGCTTGAATAAATCTCTTTTAAGATGGCCTTGGGCTGGCTCAGAAGAGCTCTCAGAAATCCTTTACCTGGACAAACACTGGTATTGCATATTGGTCCCAGTATTAGTGTGGTCACCTAATCTAGCCCCTGGGGGAAACCTCTAGCTCTCTCACCAATGATTTGTTTTCCAGGTGTATGCCTTAAATTAGTACACTGTACCCCTCTCCCCAATCCATATGGTGAATTCTCTTTTTTAAAAAAAATTATTAAAGGGTAGTTGATGTACAGCGTTCTGCCAATTTTTTGCTGTACAGCAGAGTGACCCAGTCATATACATGTCATATGTACTTACATATACACATATATATATATTCTTTTTCTCATATCATCTTCTTTGAATCTCCTCTCCCTCCCATTGTGTTTGAGCTTAAGAAAATGGGTCAAACCCTTTCTCCAAGGGAGAAGATGTAACATGCCTAAGACACTGACAACCTTCTCCAAAAGGTTCCTCTGATTTCCAGCAACTCCAGGTTTTTTATTCCCTCAAGATGGAGAAGTCATCATGGGTGGAGAATAATGATTTTAATATAACTGTCAGCAAGTCTTGCATGGGTGGTTACATTTGCTGCACCTATGGAGCTGTTGGCATCTATTGTTTGTGACGCATCCATGTATGAGACAGAAGAGTTTCATATTAGCATCCAATGCCATGGAGACATTTCTCCTCTCTCTCACCCTCTCTGTATAGATACACACATAATCTTATTTAGAAAAAAAATATTAGTCTTTACTTCAAATTAAATGTCTTTTACAGAACAGACTTGTGGTTGCCAAGGGGGAGGGGAAGGCAGTGGGATGGACGGGGAGTTTGGGGTTAGTAAATGCAAATGATTACACTTAGAATAAACAATGAGGTCCTACTGTATAGCATAGGGAACTCTATTCAGTCTTTTGGGATAGACCATGATGGAAAATAATATAAGAAAAGGAATGTATATAGATATTCATATATATAAGATAAGAAAAGGAATATATATATATACATGCTCATATATATGATTAGATCACTTTGCTGTATAGCAGAAATTGACCCGACATTGTAAATCAACTATACTTTAATTAAAAATGTAAAAGATTAAGTCTCTGTTTCCTTATTTAGTAATAAAAATTATATGCTGTATCTGGCAATCAGAGCAAACAGGAACTGAAAGTTTTGCTATTTCTAGACTCTTAGTTTATTACAAGTTGATATTTTTGTTAGTTTGCAAGACAACTAGTCGATAAACTAGTCAGTCAATAAACTGACTCCAAAAATATCCATGTCTGTGCGAGGCATTTAGGGGATGTGGACCCTGAGAAGACAAAGTCCCTGTTGTCCGTGATGTCATAACGTTATTATACAAATGCATGTGATTTTACTTACGCGCGATCCAGATGATGCCGGCGATATGAATAAAGTGTGAAGGGAGGATGTAGAAAGGAGAAAGGGAGTCTGGAGAAGCAGGAGAAATTAGGAGAGAACATGCCGCAGGAGTGGTATGTGAGCCGGAAAGTTCCAGCTGGGTGAATGTAGACAGATAGCTTTGTAATATGACCAGATGTGCAGAGCCATCAGAATCGGGTACATTCAAAGGGAGTCAGTGCAAGCTACACATTTACTGCCTCCTCCTATGCACTAAGCCCTAAACACGTGTGCTGTTTTCTTCGACCCTTGTTTTACAGATCAGAAAATTGAAAGGGATATCTTCACATTAATTTTTCCAAAACGTTAAGCATACATTCAGCACTTACTGTGTATCAGATCTTCTGCTCGCCCCTAGACTGAATGAAGAACTCATTCATAGTTAGCTTGTTTTGGCTTAAGAAGTGAAAGTTATGCTTTGAAATAAAGACATGATGATTCAATGGAACTTTTCAGCTGCAGGTATATAAACTATGGAATTTAGACTGTGAAAACTCTCCCTTCTCCAGTAGATTTCTCTCAGGAAAATAAAAATTAGAACAGCCAGGGAGTACAATATGACAATGGATGGCATACATGAAAGTAATTACTAGCTACCAATATCTCCCATAGACACAAAGGGATTAACCACAGCAGGTTAATAAAACACAACCAGACATTTCTGTGTCATATACTACTTACATTTTCATTTCTTTTGTGAAATGTACTTAAAGGAAGAAGCAAGGATAGATAAAACTCAAGGTCTGGAGGAAATGTGGATACAAAGAGAGTTTCGTATGTCTACTGGTAACTTGGGGGACTGGACCAGGGTTCCGATTGCTGGAAGGGCCCTTTGGAGGGAGCGTGGAAAGGCAGGTGTGGTGTTGCTGACAAACGACCTCCGATAAGTGATACTGGGGAGCGCGGACGCCTGAAATATGCGAACTGTGGTCGCAGGTGTGGGGAGAGGATGATCCCCAGAAAAATCGTCTCCTCATCTTTCCTTGATCACAGGGACGGCCCTTGGATTCATGCAGCTCCTGAGTTTTTGTTTTTTTTTTTTAATGTATACCATCAGGGCAGGGTCTGATTTGTGGTTCAGTCCATGGATTGGCAACTTTTTATATGTGGTTGAGATATTCCAAGTCCTTTTTTTTTTTAGGGTGACGCCACACGCAAGTCATGTGGAAGTTCCTAGGCTACGGATTGAATCCGAGCTACACCTGCCAGCCTACACTACAGCCATAGCAATGCCAGATCCAAGCCACATCTGAAACCTACACCACAGCTCAGGCAAAGCCGGATTCTTAACCCGTTGAGCGAGGCCAAGGATCAAACCTGTGTCCTCATGGATACTAGTAAAGTTCGTAACTTCCTGAGCCACAGGGTGAACTCCCTCCGAGTCCTATATAGTTAGTTCCACTAAGAGACAGAGAGGAAGCAGAGACAGTAATTCAATCACTTGCTCTGTGTGTGTGTGTATGTGTCTGTGTGTGTGTGTGCGCATGCCTGCACATGCTCCAGGCCATCATGGAGCATTCATCCAGATCCCAATCATCTGTAGATTTCAATTTCAGACCAGAGATATTTGGGGGCGATGAGCAAGATTGTGGCAGCAAATACCAAGTTATTAATTGTCTTTTATAGCAATTAATTATGTATGGCATATGCATTTCCCAGCAGCCAGAAGGAAAGTGCTCCATGCCATTTTCTAGAAATACTTTTAAATTAAAAACTTAATACAGCTGTCACCCTTATTGTGAAAACTTCAGTGTTAAAAACTGGCTATTGAGATTCATATGAAGGGACAATGGGTAGTTTTCCTCAAGTAAGCAAATTAGAATAATTTTCCTTTATAACTAATTTTTCAAGAAGTGGAGCTTTAAGGCATTCACAAAAGTCTTTGGAGGCATACTTTACCAGTTAAAAATAAAAGAACGAAAAAAATTGATGCCATTAAGATGCTGATTATTTTATCCGCGATGTTATACATTCTTCCCTCCTGAGGAGGATTAAAATATTCATTCCAGATTGCTCTCTTAGGAAATCATATCATATGCTCCCCGTAGAGATGGGGAAAGATGTCAAACCCTATGAAAATCCCCGAGCATTAAAAAATACAAATGCATATTTTCTTCCTAGTGGCATATTGCCTTCAATATGCGGTGACATTTTGTGTGAAGTAACAGAAATATTTTTCTTTACTTCCTTGCATTTTGTTGTTGTTTCTAGAGAGTAACGAGACTTCTTCATGGAAACAGTGAAGGAAAATATTATCCATCATTCACAGAAACAACACTAATTTTGAAAATTTAGTGCAGATTTTTTTATAAAGAAATTTAATGTGGATTCTTAAAAATTTCTTAGAGAGAAATAATAACATCGCCTTTGCCAGTTCTGGCTGCCAGGGGAAGCAGGAGGTGAGGAGACCCCTTTTACTCTGTGCTGTACTCTCTCCAGGTCCAGAGCAATCATTTGCCATCAGAAAGACCAGGGACAGTTTATATCAAATAATTACCAATGGTAAACCTCGCTGGAATTAATAGGATTCCACTGAGAGAAACTTTTCCTAAATCATTGATACAAACTGCAGAGAAATCTTCCAAAGTTGCTCAGTTGCCATTTGACTCATGCAGAAATCCCTTCCACTGCATCCCTATCAGACAGTGATGCAAAATGCATCAATTTATTCCACCTAACAACATGGTGGACATGTTTTGGTGAGGGGCAGTGCCGAGTGCCAGAAAGTGCTTCCTTGTATTGAATTGAAATGTTTCCTATAACGTGCTTCCTTTCTGGTTCTGGAGGAAAGTAGAAGCCATGCTCCCTGAGAACATTTGAAAAGAGAAATCATGTAACCCTCACAT
Organism: Sus scrofa; assembly: GCF_054392235.1. NCBI lineage: Eukaryota > Metazoa > Chordata > Mammalia > Artiodactyla > Suidae > Sus > Sus scrofa. The sequence goes on along the minus strand of NC_139389.1, from coordinate 34,827,680 downwards.
CTTTCCTTCTTGCCTTGAGGCTAACTTGCCTCAAGTTTGTTTAAATTTTTATTATAGCATATGGATCTCAGAGCTTCCTTTCCTTCCTGGTTGTCTTTTTCTGTTTAGTTCTACATGTGTGTGCTCACAAGTATGTATGTTTTCTAGTGACTTTAAATAGCTACATATGACTAGGAATATAGTTGTATACATATGTATATATATTCCATATATATATATACTCTGTTAGCATGATATATTTTTTAGAAAATGATTTGAATCTCCAAAGGGATCAAAATTTGCATGTAATTTTAATATGCTATCCTATACCCTGAGGAATAATTTTAAAGGTACTGCCTTGGGCTAGCACATACTCTTCAATTCTTAACTATTTGACATAGCTTTAAAAACATTACCATACAAAATAAGTGCTTTTTTAGAACATACCCAGGGCTCCATACAGATCGTGAATAAGATCATCTATGACTATCTTAGCTTTTATGAGGCATTGTTTCTATGACAGCCTGCTTTTTAGCAAGCTAGATGAATCACAAATGTACATGGTCATTCCCCCATTATTCATCCCCTGCTGACTCTGGTATGTGGCAGCCCTGTGTCCAGTGGTTGGTACTAATTAATATAAAACTGTGAGTCTCACCTCTAGCAGTCTCAGTGTCATCCTAGGTAATGCCTTCTTTGTTAGCTTAACATAAGAATCACCTACTCACTTATTCAGAAAAAAGAAGTAATATTTCCATTGTAACACAAAGTATAAATTAAAATAATGTCCTGTTAATACTTTAATGTGGGTTTCAGTATGTAAATGCTCAGCCTCAACCACATTAGGAACATACTCGAGTAACTAAGTTTTCAAATTTTTTTTACAGTGAACACATTCAAATTTAAGAGAAGTCAGAAAATCAGAAGCTATTCCATATAAGAAGTACAAGAATAATGGAAAGTAGAAGTTTGGCTAGAACTTAAAGCAAAACTATTGTAAGGATTAGTGACAATGAACTTGTACCAATTTTAATCACATGTGACTTTCTACATGAGTGTCTAGAAGGATATTTGAATACCTCATGGAACATAAGGGAATTCTACTTTGTGCATGACTCTTAGTGTCTTTCACCGCCCCCTACCCTCACCCACTAAATACTTTTAATTCTCTCTAATCAGGACAGATTTTTCAAAGATTTTTCAAAGTTTGCTTCAAATTTATAGAATGCTTCCTCCGGAGTTGTTCTGCTCTTGCTGAAATGTACTGATCTAAACTCATCAGGGTTAATTGTATCCTCTTATCAAGGAGTATTGAATCATCCTCATCTAAGATCCAAGTCCCTGGGCATATGGAATTCCGATGGCCACATGGGCCTCCACTAATTCATCCATATGGTCCTATCATGCTACTTTTGCTTTCCATCTAGGAGAAAGGTCTTAGCTGAAAATGGATGGTAAGAAATGATGGTAAAGCAAGAGGCCTGTAGAGTTAGTTCTTATTCAACAATTTTTTATCACATAATTCCTCCATTAGTAAGACAATGTTAACACTTCATATTCTACTTTTTTTTCAACACACAAAACACCTTCTAACAGAAGTAGGTGATGTAGAGCCCTATGGTTTGGCAAAAGAAAGAATAACCACAAAGCAAAAAGGCAAATATGTGAGGAGAAGAAGGAGATCTAGGTCCTAGAGCTGATTCTTAAACCAACTAAATGTAGCACTTGGCCAATTCAAATAATGCCTTGGTGCCATTTTCCTAGGAGCAAATTGAAAAGGCTGGATGACCTATTCTCACATCAATGTCATAGGTCTCTGGGGAGGACTAAGGGCTCTGAGAGGAGTTCTGCTGGAAATATATTTAGGCTGACACATAATGCAATAATCAAGTGTGAAGTGAGAGTAAAAAACTCCCAGTTTGAAAGACTTCCAGGATATTTCTAATTAAAATTATTTTTAAAAACCCAACTTATATATATACGTTTTTAACCATTTAGTGAGTCAAGTCTAAACCATGTAAATTTGTTTGTAGGAACTAGAATTCATCCTTTAAATATCCATGGAGATTTTCCAATAGAATGATGTTAGTATTCAGAGTACCTGACCACAGAAGATCAAAGGACATTTTAAAAAAACAAGATGCGTTCATTTGACTTGAAAACCAATGCCCACTGACTTGAAAACCAATGCCCATTTAATTAAAATGTAACACCCCTAAAGAGAAAAGGCCCTGATATTAAAGAAATACAATGCAAGGACAGAATCAAAAGAATAAGATAGCATTGCAATTGATTAAATATATGACTTAACACCTCCTCAGAAGCTACTGAATAGAAAAACACTGAATTAGAAATAGACCGTCATTCCAAAAGGCCTTTATATCTCATGTTGCCCAAATCATCCATGACCACAACATCGTCATCTAAGATCATGAATTAATAGGTAGTATCAAAATCCATGTAATTGAAATTGTGTGGGAATGCCAAGTTAGGGTAGCAGGTTTGTATGCCAAATAACTTTGTATCATCAGTCAACGCTGTTGGCTGTGGGGAAAAAAATGTTGACACTGCATTCAAGAGAAGTGGGTCAGTTGTTAATATCTACCTAATTAGACATAAACAAGATAGAAGTAAACCAATCAAAAGACACAGAATTACTGAAGTGCTGAAGTGAAAGAAAATGTTTAAGAACCATGGGTACAAATCAATGCATGGTCTATCTAACATCTGATTAGCCAAAATACAAAAATTACAGGGAAGCCACAGCAAGCAAGTAATTATAGAAACTATTGGATAGCTGGATGGAAAGAATATGAATGAGCCTTGCCGAGTGTGTAGTCACAGACCTTAAGAGGAAGCTTACTATCAGAAGGAACATGGAATTTACAGTTATTGGTTATGAACAGTGATATTTCTGTCTACTATCTATGTGACCTTGGGAAAATGATCTCAGCTCTATAATAGGCAAAATTTCCTCAAGTTTATATTGGACATACTGATATCAGCTATTTGTCGGGTAGTTCAAAAGAGATTGCATATTCCAAAGCAGTTTGTAATCTGCAAAATGACACTCAATTCCTGGTTTATTACTATTTCTCTACCAGTGCTTTACATGAGTCCTTCAGTCATTATCTTTGCTCTAACCCAGGAAAACGTTAGTTAAGGGTATAGCCGGATAACCAAGATTGTAATCCAGCTCTTCAGCCACTATGGGATATAGGTGTCAACTGGTCTGTCTTCCTTAGACTCAGGAAGGACTCTGAGATTCATAAATCCCTCTTTTTTTAATAATTGGATTTCTACTTTGATATCATTGAAAAATTAGGTCACCTTTTCCCCATAATGTGAAGATAGAATCTCTAGGTCAGTTAATTCAGTGCATGCAATTACTATGCCTTGTTCACAGAGACTAATATCACTGGGAGGGAATTAATTGCTTTGGGAGTTGTCTTTGTTTTTGTCTTTCCACTAATTCCTATGGTTTGGGATGAACACATTTAGACCCCAAGAGTGAATAAATAATACACGGGTTAAAAAAGCATATTTTTGTGGTTTGTCTTTTTCCAAACATGAGTTTTGAAATGGCTAGATAAATCCTAAAATATTCTAAAGTCTATGTGCTGCTTACTTGATATTCCTTTTTTTCTTTACAAAGAACAGTAATTTACTTATTCTTCTGAAAAATTACAGGTTCATGCTGTAGGGATACTTTCTTTGCTATTCTAGCATATAGAATTTATTTCATTAAGTGATTTTTAATAATATAAGAATTGTAATAGCTGTCCATTTTGGAAATTACTGCTGCAAATGATTCCATATGTGTTTCTATATTGAATTGCACTAAAGGTAACTTAGTCAATTAAATTACAAGCAATACATGATGAAATCCCACCAATAAAATGATTCAAGAGACAATTGTGAGGGAAATAGGTCACATAGCAAATTCTTATGTACTTATATTAATCAATCACAGAATTGTTTGACCTTAATTATTTAAAGACCATCGAGTATACCTGAAGAAATCGCAATTTAAAAACCAAAGAGGATTTCTATCATTTGAATGGAAAAATTTATCTAAAAATTTTTTTCTTTACTTCTCCTAACTCTTCAGATTGAATTACTTGTTCATTTAACCAACAAATATTTACAAGTGACTGTGTGTGATATTTAATCAGAAATTCTTGGGAACACACTTCTGCATTTAGGTTACTAATAATCTAGCTAGAAAAGCATAACATATATGGAAATATCTATAAAATTAAGTGTATTTAGGGAGTTCTCATTGCGGTTCGGCAGGTTATGAACCCAACTAGTATCCACGAGGATGTGGGTTCCATCCCTGCCTTTGTTCAGTGGATTAAGGATCCAGCTTTGTTGTGAATGTGGTGTAGGTCACAGATGTGGTTTGGATCCCATGTTGCTGTGTCTGTGGCATAGGCTGGCAGCTGAAGCTCTGATTTGACCCCTAGAAACTTCCATATGCTGCAGGTACAGCCCTAAAAAGCAAAAATTAAAAATAAAGTAAAATAAAAAAATTTAAAAAAGAAAGTTAAGTATATTTATACTAAGATAATACTTGGTAATTTTCAAAACACTTTTGTGAATATAATTATTTTGTTTGATCATTGCAGGCAGTAATTACCAAGGTGAATTTTTGATACCAGCAAAGAACTGCTAAAGAGAATTTATGAACAACTGAGTGATCTTGGCCAATAGTGCTCTGAAATGAAGGAAGGGGTAAACGTGATGATACCTATCCCAGAGATGGAAAGTAAGCTTGATCAACTGGCTTGTGGGAAGATGAATTCCTGTTTGGATGTAGTGCGATAGAATTGACAGTTGTAGGCTTAGAACATGCATTAGAAAACCTCCAGCGGGTAATAATGTGCATTTATGAAACAGAAAGCTGGGAAAAAGGCAAGGAACATGAATGAGCAACTAAGAAAGAAAAAATGCAAATGGCTAAGACATTTTTTTTTCCAAACCAGAAAATAAAATATCTAGGAGATTGGTGAAAATTTATATGTAAGACAGGAAAGAAGTTAGAGTCAGATATGTGGATTTTTTTAAGTCATCCACATAGTAGGGACATTTATATAAACTGCTACAAACAGGTTTGTAATGGTGACGGTTGCAATAAGAAATAAAACTGTGTAACACTGGCTATTGCACCGGTAAATTACAATGTCCTTTGTGAACAATTCAATGACAATCTATTGATGGAAATGTTGTCAATAGATTAGCAAAGTAAATAATTGGGGGAAAGCTGAGGAAAAAGGATCAGTCATGAGAGGAAGACAGTAGAAATATAATAATTTATTAAAATAATTTAACCAAAGAAGAATCCCGATGATTACAGGGCAATACAACTTTATCATCAACATTTTCATGGTAAAGCTGTATCCATGTTGGACGAGAGCCATCCTGTGTGGCTTGTTATGCTCTGGAGAGACCTGAAAGTAAATATTGCCTAAAAGACTTAGAAAATTGCAACTTTGGAGGACAACCCATCGACAAGAACATGGAAGAATCTTCCAATTTTCCTGAGGCCAAAGGTGATTGCTATAAATAAATAATTCTCTTAAATTCTACCTTAGCAGGAAGATGTGTGGATGGCTGAAGAAATATCTGTAAATGACTTTTATTGAAGAATATATCCATGTTACACTTGAATTTTATATATGTTGTAAAATCGATATACATTCCAAGTCTTAAATTTACTTTTTATTTTAAAAAGTAGTTGGAGAGGTGACATTGCATCAGTTCTTCAAGAGAGAGAGGGAAGATAAAGGAGACGAAAAACTTAACTTTGATGGAGTTCCTGTTGTGGCTCAGTGGTTAAAGGACCAGATGTTCTCTCTGTGAAAATACAGGTTAGATCCCTGGCCTCACTCAGTGGGTTAAGGATCCAGTGATGTTGCACGCTTTGGCATCATTCACAGATATGGCTCAGGTTAGGTGTTGCCATGGCTGTGACATAGGCCATGGCTGCAGCTCCAATTTGACCCAAGTCTGGAAACATTCATATGCTGCAGGTAAGGCCATTAAAAAAAACAAACAGACAAACAAAAAAAAAACAAAAAACCTTCGTAGAGAAATAGATGAATGAAATGGCAGTGAAAGAAACAGAAAACAAAATTTGAATTAGCAGAAAAGAGACGGCATTCCCATGTGGCTCAGCAGGTTATGAACTCGACTAGTATCCATGAGGATGAGGGTTTGATACCTGGCCTCGTTCAGTGGATTAAGGATCTGGCATTGTTATGAGCTATGGTGTAGGTTGCAGACACAGCTAGGATCTGGCATTGCTGTGGCTGTGGTGTAGGCAGGCAGCTGTAGCTCTGATTGGATCCCTAGCCTGGGAACCTCCATTTGCCAGCAGTGCAGCCCTAAAAAGAAAAAACAGAAGAAAAGGGAAGAAGAAAGTGCATCAAAAAAACAAAACTAATCCCCCAGGAGTTTCAAAAGGTTTTTGCAGGCAGTTAAGTACAAGAAACTGTTACCAAATGAATGGCCAGAGAAACATCACTAAGCATACCTGTGGGTCACTTCAGATAGAAATGACTGACTGATGGGAGTCAGTATTTCTTACTTTTTTCCACTTTAATACATTTCCATTCTGAAAGTCTTGGAATATATTAAATGTATTTAAAATAGTTAAACTGCTGTTATGCTCCCTGAGTTTTCAGAATTAGTTTTGTCTCCCAAAATGGGGTGAGCCAAGTTCTTAACAATTTACAAAAATTAGCAGCAAGGAAGGATACAGGAAAGGGTGCATTTAGGTGGCTGGTGTACTGTTGTTTCCTAAGCTGACTGAAGAGGCTGATTCCCAGAACTATGTGAGCTTTGTTTGGATTTGGTTTAGATTCTTTCGCCCCTCTAAAATAATGATTATTCCAAACAAGTCTATTGGCATAATAGTCTGATCTGATTATCAGTCTGAAGGCTGAGTTCAGTGGAGAGGAAGGGAGTCTACTGCTAAAACCTCTAATTATCTTAAATCACCACATTGACACAAGTCCATTTATTATTGCATTTAGATTTCATGCAGTGCTTAAAGCCTTTCAAAAATATTTTATTCACGGCAACATTAGCATTGTGGAAATTCTAATATCTCCTCAAACTTTGTTATGCTTATCCTTTATCTTGTCAAAATGTGTTAAGGGATGCTGTATAAAATACATATAAAACCTACATATAAAGGTAGGTCCTATGATAGAATTGTACGATTTTTTTTTTTTTTTACTATGAAATCTAGATTCTACATAGACCTTTGGTCTGTGTCAGTTTTTGTTTTGTTTTGTTTGTTTGTTTGCTTTTGCTTTTGCTTTTACCAGCATTTTTACCAGACCTGGAGAGCATAACAACTATTCAGCAAATGCATCCTTTGGTTGAGGAAACCAAACCTACTTTAAAAGATGGAAAAAGAACTTGCATTTCTGCGGCTTTGGGAACTGGAGAAAATTATTCATATCTCAGCCACTTTATCATAATTGCCAGTCATGCTTTTAAGAGAGAAGATGGTATCTGTATGGTTTTAGAACGATCAGTCAATATCATTTGGTATTTGGAGAAAAATCACAAAGTACTCTCAACCGTCTCTTCATTTTGTAGGTAGAGAAGCGCCTACTGCAATGATGTCAGAAGTTTCCCCCATTATCCATCCTCCTGGTCCTTTAAAATTTGTCATGTGTAAACTTAGTGTGATAAATAAAACATGCACTTTTAACAAATGAGTAATTTCTACTAGCGAAAACATCTTTATCAGAGGAACAGGTGAGTTTGTCATTGTACATTTGTAACTTCTGTTATCAAGGGAAGAATGGCAAGATGAAAATCACAAGTCCTCCCACCCCAACTCTTAGTATGGAGTTAAAAAGGCACAGGACTCCAGATTTTTAAGTCCCTTTGAAACACTAATCATTTAGTAGTATTCCCTGGAGGGCTCGACTTTTTTTTTCTATTTTAGGACTGCTTTTTCCACTTCTTTGGTTCACTTTCAAACAGGACAAGTCCACGCATAGGTGCTTTTGCTGAGAAGTAAGTGAATTACAAGAAAGGAAAACAGCTAGAAGAGTGCCTGGCATGAAGTGAGCACCGCATTGCTTTTTATTTGTCGAGGATCCTCAGGGGAAGGGACTTTATTTTACACGTCTCTGTTTCCCAGTCTACAACAGTACTGCATAGCCAGGGACGTGACTTGGGTGCAGAGTCTCATGCTTTCCTCGTGTCACTTCATTCACACGCATCTCAATGGAGGGTAAGAAAATCGAAAATGGTAATCATTTAACGAAGAATATTAGTGTACTTGCTTCCACTTAACTATGACGTCCAGGAAATTGTTCAAGTCCCTTCGCAGCCCCAAGATCCAGTTTTACTCCCATGTACAGTGAGCTGATTGGGTCAGATCCTCTGCCATGTCTTCTCCCAGCTGTACATTTGCTTTGAGATGTAAACTGCATCCTCAGAGATATTTTTAGGGAGCCCTGAAAACACACTAAACACTTCTCTTATAAAGAGGCCTCAGAGGGCAACCCAATTTTCCTGCGAGCTTAACATTATTCGTTCATCCAGATGCCTTTATTTACAGAGACCTCACTCTTAGATGTCAGAGCGTCCAGGCAGCCACCCCAAAGAGGTGAGTAACCTTGGGAGGCAGGCACTACCTCTCATCTCTGTGTTTCTAGGTCTCAGGTGGCCTTTTCATTCATCTGTAGTGGCTCTGAATTTCCTGTGAGCCTTAATGGGATTTTGAAAGATATTGGTGCCCTATCCAAGGTGGCCTTAAGAATAACGACAACAGACTGATAGATTCCCAGAAGTTCAACCACTCCTTAATGCTTGGTACACTTGTGATGGCCATTAAAGAAGATTCTTCTGTTTCCCATTACAATCCAGTCTAAAGTCTAAGAGCTTCAGTGAGGGCCTGAAAAATGCAATTGGGAATTATGAGGATAGAAAAAGGAAAATAAAGGTGTTAGATTCCTTTAACAACGTTTTTAACGATCAATTTAAAGACTCTAAGCCAAATAGTCTATGTATATATTAAACTCTGTATATCTACATAATCTTACAAGAATGCTTTCCTTTCCTAAACTGTCTAGCCATGAACTGAACAAGAAAAGATGGCCTATTACCTAAGAGAAGGGATTGGCCGACTATAGTCTGTGGGTCAGGTATAGCCTGCCACGTGTTTATTCTTTATTAAGTTGTAGTTGATTTACAATGTTGTGTTAGTTTTAGGTATACAGCAATGGATTATTAATAGACATTGAGTATAGTTCCTTGTGTTATGTAGTAGGTCCTTGTTGTTTATTTTATATATAGGAGCGTAGATCTGTTCCTCTCAAACTCCAATTTATCTCTCACTGCCTTTCCCCTTTGATAACCATAAATTACGATTTCTATAAGTCTCTGTTTTGTAAATAATTTTCACTGAAACACAGCCATGTGTTGTTTACAGCCATGTGTTGTTTAACTGGGTGGTTTGGATGGAGACAGAATGGGCCCCCAAACTTAAAAATATTTACTTACTGCCCCTTGATAGATAAAGTATGCTGATCCCTGACTCAGAACCTTGCTTTGTTTTATGACCTGTGAGGGCTTCGTGTTAAGTCCAGAGATAGAGGCAAAATCCAGAGAAAACTTATCTCTTCCAATGCTATTAAAATTATTGACAAAATTTTTAAAAGGGAACGCTTTTTCTATTTTTCATTCCAGTTAATAAATAAAATGTAGTCACATCCTTTTCATAACAAATAATACGTTGATTAAGATAGGAATTGTTTAGTCAAAATCCCACCCTGAAAAACAGGGTGATAGTATATTTTTTATTTAGTTTTTTATTTTTATTTTTTTAGTATATTTTTTAAATTGAATTACAGTTGATTTACAATGTTGTATTAGCTCCAGGTGCATAGCATAGTCATTCAATACTTTTACAGATTATACTCTATTAAAAGTTATTAGAAGAGAATAGCTACAATTCCCTGTGCTATACAATACATCCGTGTGGCTTACCCATTTTATACACAGTAGTTTGTATCTGCTAATCCCACACCCCTACTGTGCCTCTCCCCACTTCCCAAATTAGGCCAGCACAGTGTGTTTCCTATATTGCTGAGTCTGATTTTGTTGTGCTATATACATTTGGTTGTTTTATTTTTTAGATTCTACATACATTATATAATATTTGTCCTTCTCTATCTGACATTTCACTAAGCGTGATATTCTTCAGGCCCACCCACATTCCTGCAAATGCCAGAATTTCCTTCTTTTTTATGACTAATACGCATACAAATATATATATAAATACCACATCGTTTTGCTGGTGTGTCTGTTGAAGGACACAGGTTTTTTCCATATCTTGGCTGTTGTAAATAGCGCTTCTATGTACACTGGGCTGCATACATTTTTTTTGAATTAGTGTTTTTATTATCTTCAGATATATACCCAGGAGTGGAATCACTGGCTCATATATTGTTCTATTTTTAGTGTTTTTTTTTTTTTTCTTTTGTCTTTTTAGGACCACACCCACGGCACTTGGAAGTTCCCAGGCTAGGGGTCCAATCAGAGCTACAGCTGCTGGCCTACACCACAGGCATAGCAACGCCAGATCCAAGCTGTGTCTGCAACCTACACCCCACCTCACAGCAATGCCGGATCCTTAACCCACTGAGCGAGGCCAGGAATCGAACCTGCAACCTCATGGTTCCTAGTCAGATTCATTTCTGCTGTGCCATGATGGGAACTCCCTATTTTTAGTTTTTTGAGGAAGCTCCCTACTGTTGTTCATAGTGGCTATACCAAGTTACATTCCCATCAACAGGGTTCAAAGGTTCCCTTTTTTCCACACCCTATCCAACATTTGTTATTTGAAAGGCATTTCAATGGTAGTCATACCAACAGGTGTGAAGCGATGTCTCATTATTGTTTTGACTTGCATTTCTCTGACTTGCATTTCTCTAAAAATTAGCCATGTTGAACATCTTTTCGTGTGCCAACTAATCACTTTTTTCCCCAGTTGAGAGAAAATCCTCGGCTTCAATCTTGTTCATTCGTTCACCTCATCCCACACTTTACAATATAATTCCTTCTTAATTCTGTCTGGTGGTTTTTCTCAAATCCATTGTCTTCATCCTTTCACTGCCTTTGCTCTATTTGGGTTGATGGAATTACTGCAATATCTTAAATAGTGACCCTATTCTAGGTTAGGCACAGCTACATTATTTTCTTTTGAGTTGCCAGTTTTTTTTCTTTCTGAAACTTAGATCTGATCACTCCATTGTCTATTTAGAAATCTCAGTGGCTCCTCATTGGTTACAGAATAGAATCCATGTGCTTTAGGGCAATATCTAAATAGGACAATTATTCAAACTGGATCTATGTCTGAAATTGTCTTTCCTTCCTCTTCAGCTTATTAACTCCTTTTTATTCTTAAAGAGATATGGCAGGCGTCGGCTTCCTCAGGGACGTTTCTGGGCCACTTGTCCTCCTCCGAGCCTGGGTCAGGCTTCCCTGTTCCCCATCCCCATAATACATCCCATCGCTCTGCTTTTACAAGAGGGACCAGGCGGGCCCTCTTAGCGCCCATGTGGAGAAACAGCAGGAAACAAAGCACTCTCAGAAACAGAGGATTTTTCATCTCATGGGGTGTCTTCAAGTGACAGTACCAGGATCCAATAAGCCCAGGCAGTTTGTGAAGAGTGTGGGACACGTCCTCCGGACTCCACCACGACTGTCTGGGGACAAGGAGGGGCTGAGGGTCCTGCACTTACTCAGGGAGGAGGGGCCAGAGACCTAAGTTTGAGTTTTGATGCAAATACAGTATCATTTGTACCTACAAATTGGAGGAACCTAGGGACACTCAGATTAGATTTATACACCAGACTTATGCTTCCTCATCTGACAGTTGCTTAATTAAATTTCAGTGATCAATCTGCCCTAAACTGCTTTTCAACCTCACTTCCCAGCCATCCTTTTATTTCTCCCTTTGCTCCTGCTATTCACCAAAACCACTTGAATTATTTTCTTGATACACACATTTCAATGCTCTGTGCTTCTGGTCCTATTTTATCGCTCCCTGGAATACGTAATTTGAAGTTTTAACTTCTCAAAACCTTAGCCACTCTGTAAGGCTTAACTAGGTCAAATGCCGTCTGTCCTCTCACTTCTCAAAGAACAGAGCCTCCCCCATGCATTCATTAGTCACTTCATACTTCCCTCTAGCATGTAAGTCATCTTTTTTTTTTTTTTTTAGTGGCCACATCTGTGGCATATGGAAGTTCCCAGGCTAGGGGTCAAATCAGAGCTGCAGCTGCAGGCTTACACCACAGCAACACTGGATCTGAACCACATCTGTGACCTACATTGCAGTTCATGGCAATGCCGGACCCTTAAACCAGTGAGCAAGGCTAGGGTGAAACCTGCATCCTCACAGAGACAATGTCGGGTCCTTAATCCAAAGAGCCTCAACAGGAACTCCCATCACGTAGTATTTTAAATCTTTGTATTTCTTCTTTTTTTCTTCCTGTTCTATGATGATATATTTTTCTTGTCTTTGCTTTCCTCAAGGACTGCCATGGCTCCTCCTTGATATACATATTATATTTTTTACATATGATGTTATTTAGATTATTGAACTGAATGCTGGCACAAAGTGTGAGTTTCAAAAAATCTCTCAGAGTACTTTTAAGGGGAATGCCATTTTTTCCCAACCACCTTAAGCCCTTGCTGGTTTTTTGTTTTGTTTTGTTTTGTTTTTTTGTAAAACTGGGAGGAGATTGTAAATTCACTCTAGTTTTTCAAAATAAACGTGTTGATTACCTTTCGCAGCTTTTCTGTGCATTATCATTCAAATGAATCTCTTTATGGCATTCCTGACAGGTGGGCTACAGTGTCTCAGATGAAATGGGTGTTTTCATGTGCTCATGGGGAAGCCTTAGCTTTGGCTTATAACTGAAACTAAATCCATTCCAAGCTATTGAAAAATTTCCTCTTAGGTTTCTTATCCTAGTGAGTTATCTTCCTTTCAGAAATGTTTATCACGGGTTCCAGAAATAAGAGTGTCTGCGGTAGAGGGCTTATTTTATACCTTTTTTTTTTTTTCCTTTTTTAAAATTTAATTTTATTGGCGTATAGTTGACTTCCAACATTGTACTGGTTTTAGGTGTACAGCAAAGGAAATTGGTCAGACAGATACACACATCCATTCTTTTTGCCCATGTAGTTTCTTACAAACTATTGAGTAGATTTTTTCTTTTATATCATTACAAGAAACTGTTTGTTTCCACCGGAAAATGTTTCTGATATTTGATGGATTTTACATCCCTCGTACAAAGAATATCCTCCCAGGCTCACCAGGCAACACCCCTCGCTCTCCAGTCTGTTGACAGAGAACTTTACATGCTGCCGAAACTCACCTTGTTCCCCAGATGATATGTTGCTTGGGGGGCATATCTCCACTTAAAGGGTGAGAGCATCGTCTCGCAAGGCAGCCACAAACAATTATCAAGTGAAATGGCAAGAGACTGACAGGATCCACTTTGACTTCTCTTGCTTTCTTGTATTTCCAAGACTGATCTTTGACATGTTATGTGATGGCCTTTTAAAATCCGGGTCTTGATGGGTACATTTTCAATTCCCGAGGAATAAATTCACACAAATCTGTCAGAAATGAGCCTTTCTGAAGCTTCTGTTAACAGCTGCTAGAAGCAGCTGGGCTCATAGACAGTTTAGAAGACAACAAGTCATCTTATTCTTTTTGGCCCTGGAGGCTGGCTTGGCTTTAAAACCTTGAACTGCCATAATCAGAGTTAAAAGAGACAAGAATTATTATGGGTTTTTTAATAAGTGGAATTTCTCCATTTATTTTACCATTCATTCTTCTAGTATGTACATAATACAGGATGACAGCAAATGCCAAATATAAATATTATGGTATTAAGACAAGGAAGACACTGCTAACAGTTTAGATGGTTGGCAAGGGGAAGGCTTAAAAAATCTTAAAAAATCAGTTTTTACTCATTCAAAAAGGAAATAATCAGGAGTTCCCACCATGGCACAGTAGTTTAAGAATCTGACTGCAGCAGCTTGGTCACTGGAGACAGGAGGGTTTGATCCCTGGCCAGGTGATGCCACAGTTGTAGTGTAGGTTGCAACTGTGACTTGGATTCAATACCTGGCCTAGGAATTTCCGTACATCACAAGTGTGGCCATAAAATGAAAAAAAATAAAAATAAAAAATGAAAACCAAAAATGAAACAAAAAGAAGTAAATAATTAAACCGTTTTAATACCATGTACTTTACTAGCTAGTTAAGAGGCAATTACACCTGAGTGATGCATGACCAAAATTTGCCTTTTCTTTTTTTTTTTTTTTTTTTTTTTTTGTCTTTTTGCTATTTCTTGGGCTGCTCTCGTGGTATAAGGAGGTTCCCAAGCTAGGGGTCCAATTGGAGCTGTAGCCACTGGCCTATGCCAGAGCCACAGCAACGTGGGATCGGAGCCACGTCTGCAACCTACACCACAGGTCACAGCAACACCGGATCCTTAACCCACTGAGCAAGGGCAGGGATCAAACCCGCAACCTCATGGTTCTTAGTCAGATTCATTAACCACTGCGCCACAATGGGAACTCCTGCCTTTTCTATATATGGTGTTTTAATATGTTTAAAGCTACAACATTTATTAAGTCATTATTTTATTTAAGTTGCATGAATATTCAAGACATTATTGTTCTTCTTTGTAAACTAAAGTGTATTTGACATTTTCAATGCATTATAGAAAGAAGAAACGCTTTCTTTTCTGGAGTTTCCAAAGAATTGTTTAAGAAATTCAATATTTTAGATCAAATTGCATGTGACCAGGATGGAAATTTGTCTTCTACTATTGACCAAGGCTCGGTAACAATTTGCAGAGTTGATGAAGAGTTTTTTGCCTGACGTAAATACTAAAGCTGAGAATATAATTTAAATAGGTATATCCAAATCATAAGTGATTTATTGGAAAGTTAATGGAGGCAATTCCACAGAAGCAGCTGTTCAGTTTTGTGAACGTTAGCTCTCCATGAGGTATGTTATTTATAAATACAGAGTTTGGGAAAGGGCATATTTGTTTGACCTGGAAACGTGTAGCACTCTAAAATGCAAAATACTTATTTTTATAGTCTTATTCTGCAGGCTATAAAAAGAGTTAAGCTTTATGGACATATGGGAAGAGGGATGGATTGAGGGTTGGGGATAGGCATATGGACACTGGTACATGAAATGATTGGCCAACGGGGAACTGCTGTGTAGCACAGGGAACCCTATACAATACCTTATGATAATCTATCTGGGAAAAGAATTTAAAAGAGAATGGATGCGGAATATGTATAACTAAATATGTGTATGTCTAAAGGAATATGTCTAACTGAATCACTTTGTTGTTTGGCAGAAATTATCACAGCATTGGAAATCACCTGTCTTTCAATAAAACTTTAAAAAATATAAAAAGATAAGCTTTGCAGAGAGCTTTGTAGAGCCCAGGTGGGTCAGAGACAATGGGAATGATGTTGCTGGCATCATGTTGTACAGGACGTGATTAGAAGAAGAAAATTGAAACCGATTAGCTTGAATAAATCAGGGCGAATACTCTCATAGCTGTGCTGGAGAGCTGGAGGGAGTATTTAGAGAAGTGAAGTGGGAAAAAGTGAGGAAACAGGAAGGGTTTGGATTAAAAACCCAAAGTTCACAAGTAAGAAGTGAGCACGATGTGTCTCATCATCAGGAGGGAAGACCTGGTTTGGGCTGAGGAATTTATTTGGTATGAAATATACAGAAAGACCAAGTTAGCTTGAGATGGTAACATCAGAATATGGACAATCTTTTTTGTTACAGTCCTTAAAAACCAGTGGTAGATTTTGAAAAGGAAGTCTGGATGATGGTGAACATCGGTTAGGAGAGCAGAAGTGTAGAGTAAATGAAATGAAAGGAAATGTAAGCAAAACATCAAGTGAGTGTCTCATTACATAGTCCGGGAGTGAGGTGGGTCTGCGGCTCTGGTAGTAAGATAGTGAAAAAATAGGAGAGAACAATGGACAATTCAGTTGCAGATTTAAAAAAGCTATAAACCACAATGGAAAAGAATATAAAAAGAATATATATGCATATATATATGCATTATATATATGTGTGTGTGTGTGAATCACTTCGTTGTACAGCAGAAATTAACACAATGCTGTAAATCAACTATCCGTCCATTAAAAAAATTGCTCTGAGAGTTCAAGCTTGAGGACTGGGAAAGAATAAAAATTAGTGGCAGAAATGAAGAAATCAGTTTGGATAGGAGATAAGATATTCAACTTGATCTTGAAATATATTTCATTTGAGGGGATGATGAAATAACCTAGCGATACCGTAGAGAAAGCATGTGTAAGGGCAAATAAAAATTAGAAACGTGAGACTGAATTCTCTCTGTCGAAAGTGAGAAAGGGGATTTTCCTTCCTCCTTTTTCTCAGAGCATTTATCTTAGAAAACTTGTAAGTACTTTCTCATCTGCTCCAATGTATATAAATCTTTGTGGAGACTAGATATGCCTTTTGTCAGGTTTATGGACCCCCCCCCCACATATGCTCCTCTTGAACCTGTGAGCCTCTGCAGGACAAACATTAAGGGAGACAGCACCCCATCTCCCAATTCCTATCTAGAGGGTAAAGGTCTGAAGTGCAGCTGGGTGAGCCCCACCTCACTCACAGCTGCGAAACGACATCCTGTCATAAAGAGCCATGGATAAAGCTAATTAGTTCACACAAATGATTATCCCAACATCCAAGCAAAGTTAGGATGAATTATATGTGACACGTGGTCTTTCAAGTCCTCTTACCTGGGAACCAGTTACAGCTTATCTTGAAAACAGGTACGTGATAGGTTGTATCTGCTTGTCTATAGAAAAGGGTGAGATGTAGTTTTGTCTTTGCCACCTCTTAGCCGATTGCCTGGGATGCACATCACATTCTGGTTTAATGCTCATTCCGTAAGAAAATTGTTTCTTTCTTGTCTACCTTTGTGAAAAGATTTTCTAGGTTAGGAGAAAATTTAAGTTTTGAATTCCGTTTTCCCACTGCCTGATATTGTAGGGACATTTAAATTTGTCACCGCAGAGACAGCATTTGGAAATGGTCAAGGTGAGAACAGTTAAATAAGAAAGAGAGAATGAGAACAGCTGGTGGCCAGGGTCTACATTTCTTAGAGCATCAGAGTGGCAGGGTTGGGAGAGGACACCTTGGCGATTGTGGGGACGTGAGCCATGTGGGGATGGAAACTTGCCCAGTGAAATAGAGGTAGAACCTTTCCGTATAAGAACATAGAAACATCTTATGGAAAAATAGGTTCAACTGTCCAAAGACCCCAATGACTTGGCCTCTCGTCTCTCCAGCCACTCCTTTCCTCTCAATGTTCATCCCCTGGGGTAACCATACATGGAGAGGCTGTCTGTTTATTGCAATCTCAGTGATGATCCCTTGCCTAGAATCCCCATCCCCATCCCTTCACCGTGATGAGCTCTCCCCAGATCTGAAGGCTAAGTCTTGGCATCTCATCCTCCAGGAAGCCAGTCCTAAGCACCTCCCTCCTAACTAGGGTCCCCCAAGTGCTCCCGCAATGCCCTATGCTATTTCCTTTGCAATCTTTCACATGATTTTTTTTTTTTTTTTGGCTGCCCCACAGCAAATAGGGATCTGGTCAGGGATCAGATCCGAGCCACAGCTGCGGCAATGCCAGATCCTCAACTCTGTGCCAGGCCAGGATCAACCCCGAGTCCCAGGGTTCCTGAGATCCCATTGAGCCACAGTGGAAGCTCCCACATGATTTTCCACAGACCTTTTTTCCTTTAAATCATGTACCGATACTTTGTGTTCTTTGGGGGGTGAGGTAGAGAGAGTAATGATGGTTTATCTATCTGTGCATTGTCAGTGCTTAACACAGGACCAACCACATTAAAATATTTGTCTAATTAAAAGATGTAAGTGTCAAGAGGGCTGAATAGAATGTGACTTCTTTTGTGCAATGATTTCATCATTTTTTAAAATTTATCTTATTGAAGTATAGTTGACTTACAATGTTGTGTTAATTTCTGCTGTACAGCAAGGTGATTCAATTATACATATATATACACACACATTATTTTCCATTATGTTTTACCACAAGATATTGAATATAATTCCCTGAGCCATACAGTAGGACCTTGTTGTTTACCCACTCTATGTATAATAGTTGGCATAGAATGATTTGGTCTTAATCAGCACTGTTTAGTATGTAAGCTACTAGCTACCTATGACTTGACATGTGACCAGTCCAAGATGCACTGCAGTGTAAAATACACATGAAATGATCATTGTTAAATATCCCATTAATGATTTTATATTGATCGCATATTTATAATACATGATAAAGTATTTTGAATATATTGGTTGAAATAAAATATAGTATCAAAATTTCCTCTTCACTTTTTAAATGTAAAATTATATAATGTGGCTCACATAATATTTCCATCGAACAGCACTAGGTTAAATGAAAGCATTTCCAATAATACATCCAAATATAAAATCACTACCATCACTATGCTTAAGTGATGGAAAAAATCATCATGTTTTAGGATACCTCTAACACTAGAGATAGTGGCTCCTTGGTCAAAGCTCAGGCTTTCATCAGATTTTTTAAATGATAGGTCTGGAGAAACACCTTACTTCCTGGAGAAATAATATGGAAACCAGTTAATAGAATAAGCAGGCTAAAAATTTTCCTTTTAAGAGATGAGTTTCCAGCACATTCAGTGTGTGGTATCTTATAATATCCTAGCTTGAACATCCACACTGATCACCCACTCTCGTGCCCTCAGAATATAAAGCAGAATTAAATTAATAACTAAGTTAGTAATACAGCAGAATTAAGGGAATCATTTACCTTCGCTTGTCATCCATGGATTCAGGACACCTTAATTGAATGTTTCCCATGAACCAGGCACTATTACGAATATAAATAGAGGACCCCATATTGAAATAAGCAAACACAATTTTTACTCCCACACAGCATGCAGTTTAAATAGTAGACTAGAAACAAGAGTCAAGTGAGTAAATGAATAAGTAAGATCATTTCACATTTCTGTGGGCACACACAACTGAACACCCAGACAAGAGTGACTTCCACTGTAAGGTTGATTATGGTTACAGAATAAAAAATCCAGAGAAAAGCCACATCAGGTAGGGTCAGGCCATCAAACAGGGACCCAAAGTTTAAGGATTTTCTTCTTTCCACATCAGAGTCCTTAGTGCCATTGCTTTTAGCGTTTATGATTTTTACCTTCAAGTGCCTATGACGGATGCTACAGCTCCAGGCATCTCATCTGAGGTCAAGAGAGCTCTATTCATGTTGCTTTTCCTTTTAACAGGAAGGTAAATATCTTTCCCAGGAACCTCTTCGCACCTGTCCCCTATTCAACGGAACTGGGTCACATGCAAGGTCCCACTGCAAGGGAGTCTGAGAAAGCAAAGGTTTGCAGACTTTGTCACAAGGCCAGCAAAAGAGAAGGAAGTTGCAAACTATCCAGAGTGTGTTTTTCATTTTCTTTTGATTGCATTCAGATAGGTCTTACAAAGAAAATAAAATAGAATAATGAAGTAGAGAACAACTGGTATGGAGGGGAGGGGGTGGTAAGTGCAGATAATCTGAAAGGCATTTCAATGGCAATGTTATTTAGGAAGAGTCGTAAATGATGAGAAGGAGACCACTTTTTAAATGTTTGGGGGAAGGGTTCCATGGAGATGTCAAGTCAACAAAAAATTGAAAACCTCATGCTCACAAAGGGAAGCCTATGCCATTTCATGCTTAGCCCTCTGTATTAGCATTTTCCCAAGAAAATGAACAGGTTAGGTATACAATTATAAAATAACTTCTTTTAGTGCCCTCCTCATAACTTTTTGACAATACCCTTTACCTTTTCTCCTATTTCTTTAAAAAAAAGTGTTTACGCTTTACCAATATTTTAAGATGAATAATCTAAATAGTCACTCAATTTAACACACTCTAGCTAATAAAAAAAGACAAGTGCAATGACTATTCCTGGATAAGACATTGAATTGACAGAAACCTGAAACAGAGTGAAGTACCTGACGCTTCCCTTTCAAGTCATGTTATTAAAAAAGACGAAACATAGGTATACATGTTGTAAGATATTAGATGACGGTTTCCCATCATTGTGATGACAGTGCTGCAAAGAGATGCAAATGGTAGGCTGAATGCAAAAATGTACATGCAATAGAAAATGGAGTTCCCATCGGGGCTCAGTGGTTAATGAATCCGACTAGGAACCCTGACGTTGCAGGTTCAATCTCTAGTCTCGCTCAGAGGGTTAAGGATCTGGCGTTGCCATGAGCTGTGGTGTCAGTTGCAGACATGGCTCGGATCCCACGTTGCTATGACTTTGGCGAAAGCTCACAGCTCCAGTTACAATTAGACCCCTAGCCCGGAAACCTCCATATGCCGCAGGTGCGGCCCTAGAAAAAAAGAAAAAAAAAAAAAAAGAAAGAATAAAGAAAATGGGATTGAAAAGAGTATCAGCTTTGCAATTTCTGGTTAAGAAATATTTTATTCCTTTCCCTCCTTCCTCCTTTCCTTTCTAGAAATGATCACTCATTTCTAGTTCTCTCCATAAAGAGGATTCAAACATCTGCTTAGAGCAAAAACATTCAGGAACACATATGCCCATCAAACAAAGGCAGTAGAGAAGCAATAGGTATTATAGGTCTTATATCACAGTCAGTGGTGCCAGATTTGCTGTATGATTCCTGCAGGCTGAAAAGAATAAGTGGATCAAAAAGACAAGGGCAGCTGTAATAGGAACAGGAAAATAGACATCAAATACAAATGAACAATATGTATACTCAGACTTGCTGGAGTATCATACCAGCACTAGATCAAGAGTTAAGAAAGGCCGATAGAAGATTCTAGTATGAAATAATTTATGAATTGCTTCAGTTTAAGTGAAAACATTGTGTAGATCTGAACAATCAAGATAGTAATAATCAATAATCAATAGCTAGAATTAGAATTAGAATTATAGCTAGAATTAGAATTCATTATCATCCAATATTCAATTTTACTTTCAATATTATGTGTGTGTGTGTGTATATATATATATATATACATATACACACTTTTATTTTGCTAGACATTGATGTATCACAAACCCACTCATGGACCTAACATTTGGATGCCATTAAGAGGATCATGATCTAACTGGGGGAGCTGAGGGTTAAAACCACGATAACTGGCACCTGGAAATCACAGACTTACAGTGGAAGGTGACACAAACTCTAAAAGACCTATAGCCATAGAGCTAAGTGTGCACACATAAAGAATCAGGTAATATTTTACACAGCAGGTGTCACTTCCATGGAGTCTTAAGGATCATGAAGTTATTAAAGATATTATAGGTTGATTCTGTCAATGTCCATTTCTACATTTTTTTTCCAGAGCCACGTTCCCAAAATACCTTATAAAGAGGTAACACAATTACAACCATATCATCTAACATTAGAAAAGAGAACATTTCCTTGACACCTTGAAGCTCTAAACAACACCAGCAACTACCAATCTGATTTAATCTTTTTGCACAAGAAAGAGGTAAACCCCTATTTAACCAAACCCATGTGGATTGTTGATTTTTTTTCTCTTGCAGCTGAACACTTCTAACTAAGCTATAGGAAGAGATGAGGTCACTTTGAAAGGATTCACTATGGGAGTTCCCATCATGGCTCAGTAGTTAACTAATCTGACTAGGAACCATGAGGTTGTGGGTTCGATCCCTGGCCTTGCTCAGTGGGTTAAAGATCTGACATAGCCATGAGCTGTGGTGTAGGTTGCAGACTCAGCTTGGATCCTGCGTTGCTGTGGCTCTGGCGTAGGCTGGCAGCTACAGCTCCAATTCGACCCTTAGCCTGGGAACCTCCATATGCCGCAAGTGTGGCCCAAGAAAATGGCAAAAAAGGACTAAATAAATAAATAAATAAAAGGATTCACTATGAATGTAGAAGGAAAAAGAAAGAGAGAGATAGAAAGAGATAGACAGAGAGAGAGAAAAAACAGTCATAGGAAATCCCCAAATTAAAGGGCCGCAAGGCTGGAGCAGACAGCAGTGTCTGAGGATGCAGCAAGCAGGGAAGAAGAGGAAGCTGGTGAAAATGGTTTGGGGGACAACAAAAGGCTGTTGGATATGACCATTAGGGAGCATTGCTGTTTTAGAGAGAGTAGATTTAGTTAAGTGTTGAGGAGACTGGCATCTGAGTTCCTGCTGTGGCTCAGTGGGTTAAGGATCTGGCATTGCTGCAGCTGTGTAGGTCTCAGCTGTGGCTTGAATTCAATCCCTAGCCTGAGAACTTTCATATGCCGCAGGTGTGGCCATTAAAAAAAAAGAAAAAAAGATAAAAAAAAAAGCAGACTGGCATGGGCAGAGAAGCTAATGAGAGAAGATGTGAGAAAAAGGACGGAAGGATAAAGGCATATTATCCTAAAGGAGGAAGGAGATAAGACGGTGGTTTTGAGAGAGAAGCAATGCAGAGGAAGTTTTCTTTTGCTTTAGGATGTGACAAACCTGAGAAGACATGTTCACTGGGGAGAGAGGAGCAGAAAGGAAGGACAGAAGGTAATAAAGGGAGTGGAATTAAAAATGATGCCAAGAGGTTACATGAAGGGGCCAGAGGGCGACCCTCAAAAGGAGCGGTGTTCATGTCCTCTGGCGAGGAGAGGCGGGTGTGGAAATGGGAAGTAGGGGTAAGAGAGGAAACACTGTGGATATTTGTGAGTTGTTTGTGAAAAGATGTAGTCAGCTTCTTAGGGCGAGCAGCTAGACATGAGGTACAGGATTTCAGGAGTTGGTAAGGGTTTGGGACAACCCACTGAAGGGATGAGATGGTCCAAGGAATCCTGGAAGTCCAAGCAAAAAGTTGCAAAGTGGGCTGAGCCCCAGCTATGGCTGTAAGCTCTTTGCCCTTCAATAAATGTCTAGACTCCAGACATGACAGCGTCTGGTTTGTGCACAGGTGTGGACTTGGGATAGATCTCTGATGTGGCTTCTTCTCGGCATTGGACTCATTTTTGTATAAAATACGATGGTTACAATAAGCATCAACGGGAATTGGGAAGAGATGAAAAAGTTACAGAAAGCAGAGAGTCTGGGTGGAGGGAGAGGGTTGGGGAGGTAGGGGAGGCAGTCCTGTGCACTTTGCTCCCAAGGGAAATGATTGGGGAAGGAAGCATGTACCCCTCCCCGGCCCTATCTCTTGCAGTTCTCATGCTCCTTCCACCTCCAGGGTCACACAATTTAGTTAGAACTTCACAGTATCCCCAGGAACATACCCCAGAGTCTAATTGCATATTATCTGTCTTAGCCATTTGCAAATGTCTTTAAAACGGTGTAAGTTTTGAATAAATCATGCCTCAACCACATGTGCTTATAATATAATGACATACAGCTATACATGAGCAGTATCTTTTTCTAAGTTCAAATTTTTATCTCATTGCAAAAAGAAATAATTCTAAAGTGAGGAGTTCCCATTGGGGCTCAACAGTGATGAACCCAACTAGCATCCATGAGGACTCGGGTTCGATCTATGGCCTTGGTCAATGGGTTAAGGATCCAGTGTTGCTGTGAGCTGTGGTATAGGTCACAGATGTGGCTCAGATCTGGTGTTGCTATGGCTGTGGCATAGGCCAGTAGCTGGAGCTCCATTTTGACCCCTAGCCTGGGAACTTCCATACGCTGCAGGTGCAGCCCTAAAATAAATAAATAAATAAATAAAAATAAAAATAAAAAAGAATGAATTCTAAAGTGAGATTAACTTTGAATACTCTAATTTTCAAAGGAAATTGCTTGTATATTTGTTTAGATGAAACTACAATTACTGTATTTTTGAAGTATTATCAACGCATTACATTTAAAAATATATTTCAGCCTCAGAAGGATATTCTGAGTCTATGGCAAGTAAGAGAATTCCCTTTCTTTTTAAATATGTTCTCAAAAACATATGTTCTTGATCAAATATGTTTTTGGTTTTTTTTTTTTTTGTCTTTTTGCTATTTCTTGGGCTGCTCCCTTGGCATGTGGAGGTTCCCAGGCTAGGGGTCGAGTCGGAGCTGTAGCCACCAGCCTACGCCAGAGCCACAGCAACGCGGGATCCGAGCCGAGTCTGCAACCTACACCGCAGCTCACGGCAACGCCAGATTGTTAACCCACTGAGCAAGGGCAGGGACCGAACCCGCAACCTCATGGTTCCTAGTTGGATTCGTTAACCACTGCGCCACGACGGGAACTCCCAAATATGTTCTTGATCAGTATAGCTCTTGACTTCCCTGATCAGACTCCTTGGGGCAGATGATTCTTCTGGCAGTAGAGAGCATCAGCATTTTTCTGTGGGTTTTCCCTTCATGAATAACAGGGGACTTTTTCAAAGACAAAGCAAGTCTTTTCAACTGTCTTCCTAAATCTGTGATTCCATAAGACGTGGGCAGGGCAGGGCAGGAATTTTCTTTCCTGAACTCAGAATGAGTGAGATGGCTGTCAAACCGGTTCTACCTGCCTACATTCTCATGCTCAGGGCGTCCCCCTTACCTCATCTTTCTGTCCTCATTAAAAAAAAAAAAAAAAAAAAAAAAAAAAAAAAAAAAAATCATCAGAGAAATCCAGACTGTGACTAAGGCCATAATCAGTAAGTAGCACTAGGACTTTTGCTGGAAGCCCAGGAAGAAGTTCTTATGAACACTCAAAGTTCTTGACATATTTGACCAGCAAACTAGCAATTCAGAAGTACTGACCT
Organism: Sus scrofa; assembly: GCF_054392235.1. NCBI lineage: Eukaryota > Metazoa > Chordata > Mammalia > Artiodactyla > Suidae > Sus > Sus scrofa. The sequence continues at coordinate 34,802,854 of NC_139389.1, read as the reverse complement.
TAAAGAAAGCCCCAGCCATCTGCACCTGGAAGGTTCTACATCACCTCGTAGGAGTGTCTTTGGAATGAATGAAGGATGTTAAGAGCAGGGCAGTTCAGGCACAGAATGAAAGGTGCCCTTTTTTTCCTTATGATTAGAACTTTCTGGTGGTGGAAATCAAGGCTGATGAACTGTCACTGGGGATTGCTCTAGGAGCAGAAGTTTGAATTAAAGACGTCTAAATTTCTATCCATTTGGAGTCAAAGAGTAAATAGGTTGTCCAACATTTCTTAGGCTTGATTTTCTGTGAGAAGTTAATATGCTTAAAAAAAAAAAAGTTCTCCGGTTAATTTATGTTTGGGAAACACTGGCAAGTCATATTCCATTCTGCAGACATATGGTGCCCATCAGGATATTACATTTTGAATAAGCCTGTGTTTTAACCAAATGCCGCCCAAATGTTTCTAACCACAGAACTGGCTTTTGTTTTTAGTTTGTTTTCAAGGCTTTTAGAAGAATTATTATTATTATTATTTTTTTTTTTTTGCTTTGTCTTCTGTAAAATTCTGGTTAACTTCTTGAGGACATCAGACACATAATATAAAGGTTCCAGGATTGCCCTAAGAATCTTTATTTTCTGAGCAATATGTTGAACTCCAGTGGTCAGAAAACATAAGACCATCTTTTTAAAAAGTGTGTGTTTAAATATCAAGTTATCATGACTTCCTTCTAGTATAAGATTCCACATATTATGTATCTTCTAAGCCATGATACACAAGTCAGAATCCTTTACAGTAAAGCTTATAACTTCCTGAGAGCTGGCGTGTGGTTCAACTAAATGCTTTGCTCATGGGGAGGGCGAAGCTACTACCTGCCCAGAATCATTGTGCCTGGGAGAAGGGAGCGGTCCTGGTTTCAAGGCAGCCACACACCCTGTTATTTCGATGCTACTCATGAGTGATGATGGCAGTCGTTTTGGGCATAAGCAGAAATAATGGTGAACTTTATTTTAAGGATCCTATGCCGACATAGATTTCATAAATCAGCTGCTTCCTGAAAAGTAAGTCTCAGAAATCCATGCAGTAGCCTAAATTGGATCCTAGAACATATAAAAGACATTGGGGGGGGGGTGGGCAGGAAAGGTAAAATCCAAATAAACATCTGTAGTGTAGGTAAAAAATATTGTAACAATTCTACTTTCTTAGTTTTGATAAATATACCATGGTCAGGAAAAAATATTACCATTGGGGGAAGGCAGTCAAAGAGGGCACAAATCTTTGCAAATTTTCTAATTAAAATTATTCCAAAATCAAAAAAAAAATTAATCCAATATGAGGAAAAAGTTTTAGTTTCCCTATAGTCATCCTAGGGATCATGGTGTTCACTTTTCAGTGGTTTGGATCTGAGCAAACAATATGTAAAGAAATCTAAAAACAACAGTGAAAAAAGACCCCGATAAAGTGTTATTTCTTAAACCATAAAGATGGAGAGAGGTAGATAATTCTATCCTTGGCCCCAGAATTCCTTTTAGAGAAAGGACTTTTTTGGGAATATCCCTTGATAAGGCTGCAAGACAGAGCCTAAGAGTCTGGTCTAGCCAATAAAAGAGCTAAGGGACTGGCTCTACATGACATTAAATTAGTTTTCGGTTTGTAGAGGAAAGAGCAAAACACAAAGATAATAAGCAGAGAAGGGAAAGAGTAATGAAAGGGTCCTGTGATGTGGCTTGGGCAGCAGAAGTCTGAGGGAGGAAGCCACCAGTGAAAAAGGTGGCCCAAAGCCTTTTAGAACCAAGAATGTCAAACACTTAAAATAGATTGCACTGTTACCCCATCAATCTCTCCTTCAGCTCTTTAACTTTCAACAAGGTCAACAGTCTGTGTGTTTAGGTATTTGGATGTTTAAAGATGAGGGGAATGGATCGGGAGGTTTGGGTGGGAAGTAAGGAAAAAGGCTCATTCCTTGTGTAGGTGAAAATATGTAGAACAATGTTTAATGTACCCAAACTCAGGAAGAGAACTCCAGAGCCAGGGGTGCCCAGCCCTGGTTGAATTTCAGGAGTAGCCTTGGTTTTTACACAACCCACTGGCAAGCAGATAGAGTCAATCTTAGCAAACATTTCAAGGATAAGATCTCCCCAACAGTCCTACAGGCTTCTTCTCACAATAAGCTCTATGAGGATAAAGTAATATGTATTTGTCTGCTCATTTTAAAATAAACTATTGGATTTCATAACGATACACATAACTACTGTTCTGATGACGGACTCTTCCAGTTACTAACAGGCTCCACTTTGAGGACTTTTCCTTCAATATTTGCTCTATGCATTTATATATCTCTCTCTCCATCTACCTATCTTTACATGCCTAAATTATGAATACATGGAATACACCATTTCACATTTTATTATTTTACTTACAGTTGACTTTAAAACTCACTTGCATGTGCTCCTCCATTTCCTTATTTGTCAGTGGGGATCATAAGCCCAAATTTTCAGGGAATTTTTTAAGAATTAACTGTGATTCTGTATGTGACATCATTGATGTATCATAAGTACTCAATACATGCTCTCTTATCCCTCATTTTCATCACTCTCAGGTCCAGTGACACTTGTGCCCTGATTTTGGTCAGTGGGTTTATAAAAGAAACAGATACGGATGGATTAAGATTTCAAAGTAACTGAATGACTGTTTTTTCTGTAAGTTTAAAAATTGAGGTTTAAATGTTTCCCATGGGCGAAATTTCAGGTAATTTGAGTTGTTGCTACTCTGGAATCTAATACGAGTGCCCTAATTTCATGACAATATTATTTTTTAAAAATATGATCCAGTTCTAAGCTCTGCAGTCTAGACCAGGATAGAGGGGGTTAGTGGGGAGGGAGGATGCTGCAAAGGATTAGAGAAGTGGTTGTTGGCTTAGTCTTTCTTACTCATGCTAACAACCATGTATTTCTTTAGTTTAGCCTGTGTTCTACTATGGCCAGAAAAAAAAGAAAAACAGTTAACTGATGGAGTTTCGTTTGTTTGGTTTTATCCCTTAAAGACATTTGTTGCCTTTTATAAAGTGAAAATAGTGGAGATCTATATCTTTGCCCACATCTACACATAAACATGAAAGGGAGAATTTCCCAACTGTTTTTCTTAAAGTGTGTGGGATACCAGACTAAATATTCCAAGTGGAAATTACATAAGGAAATAATTTATTCAATGAATAGTTCTTGATGTGTTCTATGTGTAAGGCGCTGTATAAAATGCTATAGACAACACTGAATGAGACGTGGTCTCTGCCTTCAAGGAGATTACATTCTAGCAAGGAGGTACACGAATAACTATAGTTTGGGGAACATATAACACAGATTATACATGAGGTGCAAAGAAATACAAGAGAGAATTTCCAGCCATAAAGATCAGGAAATATCACAGGAGATACAGCAATCAACTCAGGTTATGTTGTCCTGATTCTGATAATGAAGACAATGCAGATTCACTAGATAGAATTTGGGAAATGCATATAACGGTTTTCTAAAGTAATTAAAAACAATCGTTACCATATCCCACAGAAATAAATATTGCTGACTTCCTACAACTTGTATTTTTTCTATATTCATATGTTTTTCTTTAATTATGAATATATGGAATACACATGTTGACGTTTTCTTAATTTACTTAAAATTATAGTCTGAGCATCTTCCTTTCCCGTTATATTTCTATAAAATAGCATGTTTAATCTCCAGTAATAAGACATACATACATCCTGGGCCTCCAAATGTGTATCCTCCATCTAATTGTGGGGAAACACCAGAGAGACACTAACTAAGGCACATTATATGATATAACTGGTCAATAGCTTTCAAAATGTCAACTGCATGAAAGACAGAGTCTGAGGCACTGGCCCTGATTGGAGGAGACTGAAGTGTCATGACAACTAACAGCAACTTGGGATTCTGGACTGGATCCTACACCAGGAAAAGAGCATCAGCAGGGCAAGTGGAAAAACTCAGATACAGTCTGTAGATTTGATAATAGCATCATATAAATGTTTAATTTCCTCACTTAGATAATGGTACTATAGCTATAAAATATAAACATTAGGAATATACAGAAACTCTACCTGATATTCTTACAACTTTTGTGGTAAGCCTAAACTTATTTCAAAGCCAAAAGTAAAAGTTAAAAAAAAAAAGAGAGAGAGACACAAGTGAAAAAAGCATGCCAACCTAAAGAGAAAAAGATAATTTTAGGGTTATATAAAATTTCATCACATACCTTAATTTGATAATTCTCATTATTGACACTTAGTGTGTCTTTTATTTTTGCTAATTTAAATAATAATGTGATGACCTCCCTTATATGAATATATTTGCTGATATAAAAAATATTCCAATAATTAAACTGTGAGGTAGAAGAAAAAGTGAATCCACACATGGAAAGAAATGGTCTGAGAAAATACGTGAAGCAGCAGCAACTCAGGCATGACCAACATACTAGATGAAGTCAGGTTTAAGAGAAGAACAGGGTCCCCTAGGAAAGAAGTTCACACCAGGCCAGAGTGATAAGATGGGATAGTGTTGAAAGGGCCCTAAGGCCACAGAGTCTGTACTTCAGCTGATGGATTAAACGTTTGCCTCCAGATATTTTTTCCACCTGCCTCTCACTGATATCTAGTGTGATCTTTGTGATTTTTTAAATGGTTGCCAGGGAGTTTAGAAATACAAAAATGTTAATGAAAATAACAACATTATAAAAGGAATTTGGATTCCAAAAAAAGACCATTTACTGGGTCTTCACAAAAAAAAAAATAGAAGTTATTCCTTTCAGTTTAGAATGGTGAATATGTGAAAATTTGACCTTTAACAAGCTGAGAACCAGCTGAACGTATGGCCATAAATAGATCTACAATCATCTGATTTTGATACCAAGTTCTGAAAATGATTCACCTTTTATAATAATAGAATATAGATGAACAAAGTTATAATAGACATATGCCCTTTACATAGATGAGATACATCTAAGAACATTACTTATCTTTGACCAACGCATTACATATTAGAAATCACAAATTAGAAATATAACCCAAACTTTGAGACATAATTCTGGGATAGCTATTTTGAAGCCTATTACTCTAAAAGCTTACCCTTTAGTTAAAATTCTGTGAACATGGCTTCAAGTCATTGAAACAAATTATCCTTGCTATATAAATATTATATAGACATACTACCTCTTCCATTGGATTACTCTTCATGGAATTTCTTAATGTTGCAACTGGGTTTCCTATTCTGTATTAAGTTCTGAAAAGAGATCAATCCATTGGTCTATTATTATCTAATGTTGAGTTAACAATTTCAACAGTAAGAGATGCAGAATCTCAGATACTTCGATTTAATCAATAGTTTCATAGTACACACATTTGCCTTTAACTGAGCTGGTTTGGTTCTATGCATAGAATGTTTGAAAATCCGATCAAAACAGAAGTTAGAAAACATCTTATGGTAAGTCAGAAAGAGTAAGACAGATACCATATGATATCACTTATATCTGGAATCTAATATACGGCACAAATAAACATTTCCCCTGAAAAGAAACTCAAGGACTTGGAGAACAGACTTGTGGTTGCCAAGGGGGAGGGAGTGGGACGGACTAGGAGTCTGGGGTAATAGATGCAAACTGTTGCCTTTGGAATGGATAAGCAATGAGATCCTGCTGTATATCTAGTCACTTGTGATGGAGCATGATGGAGGATAATGTGAGAAAAAGAATGTGTATATATATGCGTGATAGGGTCACTTTGCTGTATAGTAGAAAATTGACAGAACACTGTAAGCCAACTATAATGGAAAAAAATAAAAATCTTAAAAAGAAAACAACTGGTGTATCCTTCTTGTAAGTTCCCCCATCCTTTTATTCAGGGAGATAATATTTAAACAAGTGATTATCTTATATAAATAGATTAGATGAATGCCAACTTGGTTGGTTTTGAAGTCTTCTGGACAAAAATGCTGCCATCCAAAATATTCTGATTACCCATAAAGGATGCCTTTTACAGGTCTAGTAGCATGCATGAGTGTGGATGGACAGAGAGGCATTGTGCTAGATGCATAATAGTGCTTGGTGGTTCTGAAGCCCACCAGCTAAAGACCATTGCAGTGTATGCTCTGTCTCAGATGGCACACATTGATGAACTCAACCTGGTTGACTTCAAGGGCATTGGTTTTCCTAGTGGTCTTTGGCTGGTGGGCATTAACCACAGCTAGAAGTTTATCACAGATGTTACTCAGAGCTAGTAAATTTCCCCCTCTGACTCTCACCTCTTTATTGGTAATACAGAAAAAGAGAAGACTTGACTAAGTGATCTTTTAGTAACAGACTTTTAGAGCTTTGCCTCTAAATGTTCGCTCCTAGTGGCAAGGAACAAGGTGTAAGTTTAAATAGGAAGACCATAGTAAATAAGAAATAAGAACGACCCACCAATATTCTTGCTTTCCAAATCGCAGGCAGAGACAGGATTGAATGTTTAAATAAGGGATTCCTTTGTCATGCTACTCAAAGTATGATGATCAGCTTCCCCTGGATGCTTCTTGGAACTAGCATCTCAGAGCCTTCCCAAGATTTCCAGAATCGGAATCTGATCTCAGGGTGATTGGAATACAGAATGATGTTTGAAAAGCACTGCCCTATATCATGGCAAGTATGTAAAATTCACAGATCTCACCTCAAGTTATCAACACACATGGTTTCACTGCCTGGCACATTGCACAAAGGCTGGGCAGTGAAAAGAGACCTAGGTCTGTTGATGCTGCTTGGAATAGGCCTTCCCCATTCCTGATTTTTTTTTTTCCATGAGGAGATGTGATGCTTCTGGCTCCTCTCCATCTCTTCACTTATTCCTTCCCAGGAGTGGCTATAATGTCATTGGTTAATTTTGAAAGAAACACTGTGAATGATTAGTTTAGTTTCTGCCTTCTTTCTTTGGGAATTGGGTGCTTACAGAGAGCGTGCATTCTTTGCTGTCCTCAAGATCCCACCCTGTCCTCCTGGTCCGTCATTATGTGTACCTCTGACTGGCTATTGACCCTGCCTAGCTCTGGCTTACATTATGAGGTTCATCCCATGCTCTAGGTAAGCTGTGCTTTCCGGCTCAGCCATCACTGGCAATAAAGATGGTTATTCTTTGTCTTCTTTTACATTTTGTTCAGAAATTAGGGGAGGAGAATATGATGCTATTATGTAGATGCCCTCAATAATCCGAAGAGTTAGCTGCAGCCCTAAATCTTGAGATCTGGGTGCTCACTCACTAACGACTAAACCTCTTCAATTTCCCCCACTGTTGAGGAGGTAATTGAATGACATCAGTGGTTCCCAAACCTGAAGACGCCTTAGATTCATCCGTGGAATTGAGAGGACTGGTGTACAGGTCCAAATCTACAGCAGTGGAGTCGGTACATTTGCATGATGCACAGGTGATTCAGATGATTCAAATCTGGAGACTCTTTGGTTGGGTGTCCTTGTTCTTATACTCAGAATGCAATCTGTCTTCCAGCAGTGTAGGCATTAAGTAGGAGCTTGCTAGAAACCTAGAGCAGTTGGCCTTGCTTCAGAAGTACTGACTCAGGATCTGCATTAACAAAGCCGCCATTTTTTGTGCATGTGTGTAGGCACAGTAGGTGGTGAAACCCTGCCTTGGATGGTATTATCTCAACCGTCCTTCCCAGGCTGAAACTGCTGGGATTCTCGTTCTTTATTCATTGCCCTATTTCTGGTTCCTGGCATGTAGCAAAGGGCTCAATAAATATTTATTGAGCAAATTAATCCATTCTCTGTTCTGCTCACTGGAATGTGACAATCGCTTAAACATTCGCTTATGATCCCATGTGTTTATCACTTAATAAACAGCACTGATATCTCTCTGGTCACTGAGAGAAATCCTGGATCCGAAATCTTGCTCACCTAATGCTCCCTTTCCTCTTCTGAATTCTGATAATAATTTGATGAGAAAAAACTTCTAGGAAGCTGTGTTGCCCAGCTTATCATTATTTCCCTTCCCATTCTTTTGCCAAATTCAAAGGGCTTCTCTCAGATTTATATCCCTTGACCATACTCTGGAAGGTTTCAACAGTATTTTAATAATATTTATGACTCTACCCTTCTGGAAGCTTTCTTCCTTGGCTTTCATGATAGAAGATTTTTTTTGTTCTCCTGTTTTGAATCACTTTTTCTCCTTTAGCTTTATATATATATGTATTTTTAAATAATCTCCTTCCTTTGGATCTATTTTTATTATTTTTTTATTTTTTAAATTTTTTTATTTTTTTTGTCTTTTTTGCCATTTCTTGGGCTGCTCCCGCGGCACATGGAGGTTCCCAGGCTAGGGGTCGAATCGGAGCTGTAGCTGCCAGCCTACACCAGAGCTGCAGCAACGCTGGATCCGAGCCGAGTCTGTAATCTACACCACAGCTCACGACAACACCGGATCGTTAACCCACTGAGCAAGGGCAGGGAACCCGCAACCTCATGGTTCCTAGTCGGATTTGTTAACCACTGCGCCACAACAGGAACTCCTGGATCTATTTTTAATAAAAATGATCCATTTTTTAAATGCACAGAATCTTCCAGAATGAAGCTTTGAAGTTTCTACCATCTTTCACTAAACTAAGAAGAAATTCTCATTTAATTTTTGTCTGCTCAACTTATATGTGGTTAGAAAAGATCAAAATGAAAACAGCTTAATTCTACAATTGAGTTTTACAGGTCTGGCACAATTTTATAGACACAGTAAATGGTAATAAACCTTTACATAAAGGGGCCAACTCTGTTATATGGGAGAGGGAATTACACATTAGGGGTGGAGTAGGGCAGAAAATGCCCCCACTGGGACTTTAAAGAAACTCCAAATTCCTGAGACTGGTTCCTGCTGCAGATATTCATTCAAGAGGACTGAGAAGTGAACATAGAATTGATATTTAAGATGAAAATATTCCCTAGATGATTTTAAAGCATAGCCATGGTTAGTATCTACTGAAATATCCAATTTTGTAGATAAAAATGTCCTTTCAGGACAAATTCAAAAGTCTAACTAAAGACCTTTATTAAGAAGGCATTTCTATTTCATTCTGCCAGCTGAACACTGAAGAACCAAACATAAAATCTGATATTTTGTGGGATGGGGGATAAAAGAAAAGTCAGACAGATACAAAGCTGAAAAAATTCTAGTGGCTGAGTCCAATCATTGTTCAATATCACAAGTATGGGCTGGCCTTGGCTCTGACTGGGTATGAAATTTTGATTACAGATATGACTTGATCTAATATCAGGGAGGTAAACATATTTCTACCATTCTGAAGACAATTATAACTCTGTTGTTATAGTAATCTAACAAAGAGCATGGATAAAATTAGGATTTCCTTTCATGTAAAAAAAAAAAAAAAGGAAAAGAAATGCCTTAAAATTTGTTACCAAATCTTCATTTGTATGATTAGCTCTTATTCCTGAAATAATGTCAAAGCATCCTATTATTCACCATAAAGCTCAGAACATCAAAAAGCGTTACCCACATGAGGTAACTGGCACTTAATTCTGCTGTCCCCACATGTCTGCAGTACCCAGTGAATTTATGGGGCTTAAACCAGGTGTTCTAATTCATTTTGAAAGATGTTCGCAAATTTCCTTTTGCAAATTTGCTCTCAAATAGGATTCCTTTATCATGTCAATTTGCATGTAACGACAGACACCGTTGGTCCTTGCATCTGAAATACGGCAGTGGGCACAACTGCTTGGCATGTGTGGGGCTGGAAAAGAGTTGGTGATATTTGATGCAGGACAGGTTATGTCTCTTTGTTGAAAGACAGGGGAATGTTCTGGCATTCAGTCAATGCTTGTTGACTGTCTTCCCAGCTGTTTATGCAGCAGATCACCAATGAGTTTCATTATGACAGATTGTGCCTTGTCCCTCTGATCATGGCAACCTACACTTATTCCATTTCTTGGCACTTAAGTCAATATTCTGTTGGTCAATGCTGTGTCACATCAATGCCCCTGGGAGAAAAAAAGTTACTAAACCTTTAAGCATTATTTATTCATATGTTTATTGTCTTTTTAGGGCCACATCTGTGGCATATGGAAGTTCCAAGGCTAATTTCACAGCCACAGCCACGGCAACACAGGATCCAAGCTACATTTGTGACTTACACCACAACTCATGGCAATGTTGGATCCTTAACCTACTCATCAAGGCCAGGGATCAAATCTGTGTCCTCATGGATGCTAGTCTGATTCGGTTCTGCTGAGCCACGACGGGAATTGCCCTTTAAGCATTCAGATATTGGCCTGAAATAAATCCCAACATTTCAGAAGGGGCCTTATAATTTTTCCAGAATCTGCTAGACGGCATGGAAATTTTACTGTGATTTCCATTGTCCTAGCTTTTGTTTCACAATGAATGATTTTTTCTTGTAGGTTCTATTGCTGTGGCAGAGTATTCTGTGTCAGGAGACCTGGTAGAAAGTACAAGACAGATATAAACGCTGTACAATCAATTTCATTTGACCATCATTACCATACCATAGTTAAATACATTTTTTTTTTTTGGTCTTTTTGCCATTTCTTGGGCCGCTCCCACGGCATATGAAGGTTCCCAGGCTAGGGATCTAATCAGAGTTGTAGCTGCCGGCCTACGCCAGAGCCACAGCAATGCGGGATCCAAGCTGCATCTGTGACCTACACCACAGGTCATGGCAACGCCGGATCCTTAACCCACTGAGCGGGGCCAGGGATGGAACTCGCAACCTCATGGTTCCTAGTCGGATCGTTAACCACTGCGCCACGACGGGAACTCCAAATACATTTTTTTTTTTTTTCCATTTTGCAGATGAGCAAACCACGATTATGAGTTTTAGTAACTCTCCCAAGGAGAAACATTTAATGAATGACCAGACTTTCTGAAACCAACTCTACTACAAATTCTGTGTACTTAACAATTGCTATAGTAAGTGTTCCAGTAATATGATTGAAAGATCAATAGTCCAGGGAAGAGGCAGAGGGAGAGACAGTTTTTCCGTAACTCATTGTTGTAGTGTAGTCAGTATGCCTCAGGCACTTCCTAGGCAACAGATAAACGGGAGATTCAAGGATGAACAAAGGTTCATCCTTCCAGGGTCTTTTAGTCTAGCGGTGTGCTGTTCAATATGATAACAGCTGGATATGTGTGGCTGCTTACATTTGTTGAAATTCATTAATAGTAAAGAAAATTTAAAAGGACATTCCTTAGACTGGCCACATAAGTGTTGACTATTGGCCTGGCTAAGGGCTTCCTTACCAAATTGGACCGTGCGGATACAGAATATTTCCATCATAACAGAAAATTCTATGAGTACTAGTTAGTGGGAAATCTGTGTAATTAATCATATAAGTAAAACTATGGCATGTGGTGTGGTGCAGTGTTTTTCTATTTGACACTGTTGACAAGGGATAGCCAGTCTTTGTTGAAATTTTACCGTGTTTATTTTATTGGGTTTTTTTTTGGGGGGGGGGTCTTTTTAGGGCGGCACCCAAGGCATATGGAGGTTCCCAGGCTAGGGGTCGAGTCGGAGCTGCAGCCGCTGGCCTGCACCACAGCCACAGCAATGCCAGATTTGAGTCACGTCTGAGACCTACACCACAGCTCACGGCAACGCTGGATCCTTAACCCACTGAGCGAGGCCAGGGATCAAACCCACAACCTCATGGTTCCTAGTCGGATTTGTTTCCACTGAGCCAGTATGGGAACTCCTACCATGTTTGTTAATGAAGACATCAAAGCCAACAGGGTGGTAAAGAAAAAACTACTGAATGAACTCCACTCAAAAGGAGAGGTAGATACATGCTAGAATTCAGGGTAGGCAATTAGTATTGCAATACAGGTTTTTCTACTAAAATTATGGTGAAACACAAAAGCAATCCCTGCTGTATATTGCAATGTGGGGGGGCGGCAGAGGAGTGCAATCTTCTTTGTAGAAGTTCATTAAAAGATGGTTCATCTCGGAGTTCCCGTCATCTGAGCGGCGGCTTGGATCCCAAGTTACTGTGGCTGTGGTGTAGGCCAGTGGCTACAGCTCCAATTCGACCCCTAGCCTGGGAACCTCCATGTGCCACGGGAGCAGCCCAAGAAATGGCAAAAAGACAAAAAAAAAAAAAAAAAAAAAAAAAAGATGGTTCATCTCAAAGTATTAATTTATTAAGGCCACTGTGCTCAACTAATCCTAAACAGCTATGAAAGGGCTAAACACAGCCATGACATAGTAACTGCCACAGTTCCTTATTTAGGAAACCAAAGGGCAGAAAATCAAATTAAAATATGTCATCTCTGCTGCTCCTGCTTCAAATGCTGTGCTTTCTGGAACTCTCTTCTCTAAACTTGACCTTCTATTTCTCTTTCTTGCATAATGGCCAGTTCATTAGATCGGAGGTTGCTTTTTAAGACATATTTGGTAACTTAGATTTTTATTTACCTCTTGCTTCTCACCAATTAGTGCATGAAATGAAAAAAAAAAAGTGCTACACAAAGCAGGTAGCTCTATTATAATGAGAAGTCATTGAGATTTTATGTCTATTTCAGCTCCTAATGAACTGTGAAATTGTAGTCAGGTGAAATGAGAATGGAAGGGTTGGAGCTAGGGAATGCTTAGTGGAATTAGAGGTACCATGTTGGTTCCTCTTTTTAAAAAACGTTTTTAATAAACTGCTAAGAAAGGCTTGGAAGAGAAATCTCAGTTCTGCATTTGAAGGTTTGCATATATGCAAAATAAGGTCTGATAAGCTCTCCTGAATGCCCTTGTGATATCAGCTTCTGTTGGCATGAATGGAATGGAATATGCTTTGACTGTGTCTTTTCCCGCTAGGGTTGACAATTCCTCTCACCCCTCTCCATCAAGTCATCAGGAAGTTGGGGTAAATGATAAACTGGGTCCATGTTGCTAGTTTTCAACAAACAGATCAATTCAGGCTTTAACAGCCAGTAGTAAGATCTGAGCAGAGTCACAGATACCCATTCACTTGCCAGGCTGGTGGCTGCTATGTTTTGTTTGGCTAGCAAGGAGGGTTTTGTTGTTGCTGCTATTTTGGTTGCAGAAATCTACAGCTCTCAATCAATATGAGTACTTTTCAAAGGGAATAGATTCCTCAGGTAGATTTCTTTCCCCCTTCCATCCCTAGCATGTTTATCCCCAGCCACTTCATGCATCTGTACAGCCTACTTTGCCTCTGGGGCATTAGAATCTCAAAGCCTTGAATTCTTATGCAGAGATTTATCAGAAAAACATATTTGCTTGAAAATTACAATCCTTCGTGTACATATATAATTGATTCGCTGCTGTATAGCAGAAATTGTCACAGCACTGTAAATCAACTATACTTTAATAAAACTTTAAAACATGGAAAAAAGAAAATGACAATCCTTTAAGTACACCTCCTAAACAAATATGCTAACAATTCTAAGAATTGAAAAAAATAAGTAAACAAATATATAAATAAAATTGGAGTTCCTGTTGTGGCTCAGCAGTTTAAGAACCCAACATAGTGCCAGTGAGGACATGGGTTCAATCTGTGGCCTCGCTCAGTGGGTTAAGGATCTGCATTCCTGTGGCACAGGTCACAGATGCAGCTTGGATCTGGTGTTGCTATGGCTGTGGCATAGGCTTGCGGTTGCAGCTCCAATGTAACCCCTAGCTCAGGAACTTCCATATGCTGTAATTGCAGTCCTAAAATAGTTAATTAATTAATAATAAATAAAATAAAGATTCTAAGAATTGAAAATATATGAAGTATTTATAATCCTCTCAACATATCACACATGAAAAAATTATAATATTTTGAAACATACCAGATTCTGGTGAACTATGTTTAGACCAGACAGCCCTGAGCCAGCTCTGTCTCTGCAAGTGGATATTAGGTGTCTTCTTCTTTCATCCATCATTTCCTGTCTTTCTCTGTCTGTTATCCTTTCTAAGGATGCTACAGGGGATTTACACTCTTCCTTAGGACTCAGTGTCAAAGACGTGTGATTTCTATTAAGGCTTTGCTTTCCTCTCTGCAAATCATTTCAACTTCCCTCCGTTGAGTCCTCCCTGCATTCTCTTCTTGGGGGCACCTCACTCCATACTTCGCACTGCATCTCCTCCGGCTTCTCTTGCTTCTCTGCTGGCTGCCCTGTGTCTCCTGCAGTCCAGCAGCTTCCTATCTTCAGCCTGCCCACAGGTCTCAGTTGTCACACACACACACACACACACACACACACACACACACACACACACACACTCTCCGTGTGCCTGTCTGTGGCTGTCTACTCCTGAGATCCCTCTCTGCCTCTGCCCCCAGGCTACGTGGACTGGTCCTGACTTTCTCATCCTCCACCCCAACCTGGGGGAGGCTGCTGGTCGATTCCTCCAGCAGCAGATCCATCATGTCCTTTGTTCCCTCTTCTTTCATCCTCCCAGGTTTACAAAACAACCTGGCATTTTGAGCCTTAGAAGTAAGTTGTTCATATGACGGCAGGGAGGAGAGTAAATACAATGCATGTGAGTAATGAAGTGAACCAGCAACATATGGTGTCTATCTGAGAGAAGTGTGTATATATTATAGTCCAGCTCTCTTTACCAGGAGAAAATTGGAAAATTTCCAGGTATGTATATCTAACAAACTTAGCCACAATTTAACAGGAAAAAAGTTAAGTGACTAGGAGAAGGACAAAACTTCTCTTGATTCTTATACATAAACTGTCTGTATTCCCTGTTTTTTTGGTACTACAGTGCTCAAATTTTGTAAGCGGTAACTCACCAGTCCTAAATATTTATCTAGAGCTGCTTACTCAAGATCTTAATCATTTAATTAGCTGAGGTATTTTTAAGGATCTTGACTCTTTCCCTTTCTTTCTTTGGCATTGAAATTAAATGGCCTCGTGCTATGCAATTATATTCTTTTTCTTTTCTTTTTTTTTTTTTTTTTTTTGCTAGAATAGAACACAAAACTACATTTGTGCTAAGGAAATTTCAGATTATGCTTATAATTCTGAAAATAGGTAAAGAACACTCATTGGGTAATGTCTATAAACCTTGAATTCATGAATTAGAACATGTTGATGTATGTGCTTTAGTTTAATTTTTATGGTTTTGTTATAATTGGTAGCTATGGTCTAAACCCAGAGTCAGCTATAATTTGAACATAGAGACTGGGAAAGAGGAAAATAAACTGTTGTGCAATCTCAGGCAGCAGCATTTAAGGGTAGCCTTTTCCCCATAAAGCCATTCTGTTGTATGTGACTTTATACTTTTAATATCACCGCAATCTTCCCCATGGGGCAGCTCTGCATTCCTTGTGGGCTCCCCTCAGGAGTGTGCCGTGCTCAGCTGCAGTGCAAGCATCACAACACCAGGTGGCACTATTGGTAACATACAACAAGTGGTCAGTCAGGGCATGCAAGTTTAAGAAATTTAGAAACCTCCTGTTACCATACTGTGCCTTCTAAAAAAAAGTCTGCACATTTATAATGCATTTATGGTATCGGCTAAGAATGAATTTAAAAAACCTATTCATTTAGAACACCAGGTTCTAGATCAACCATATTTATTAGATTCTCCTAATTTTACTGTTATAACCTCTGATGGTGTATTTTCTTATGACTTATGTTATCTACTTGTGTCTCCATCTTTCCCTCTGTTTAGATGTCTGCATTTCTCTGCATCTCTCTGCAATGCTTCCCAGCATTCTTCCATATAAGTATATTAACATCGCTGCTAGTGTGTTTTATCTTTTTGTGCTTCAGTTATTGTGTTTTTTACAAATTAAAGTTTGAGGCAACCCTGCATCCGGGACCTCTATCAGTATCTTTTTTCCAATAGCATTTACTCACTGGGTGTCTCTTTGTCACATTTTTGATAATTCTTGCACTATTGCAAACATTTTCATTATTATTATATTTGTCATGACGATCAGTGATTTTGCTGTGCTATTGTAATTGTCTGGGTGTGCCATGAACAGCACCCATGTAAGACAGTGAACTTGACACATTTTGTGTGTATTCTGACTGCTCCACTGACTGTCCCCCCATCTCTCTCCCTCTCCTCTTGCCTCCTTATCCCCTGAGACATAACAATATTGAAATTAGGCCAGTGAATAACCCCACAGTAGCCTCCATGTGTTCAAGCAAAAGGGAGAGCCACACTTTTCTCACTTTAAATCTAAGCTAGACATGCATAAGCTTAGTGAGGAAGATGTGTTGAAAGCTGAGATACTCAGATCCTTGTACCAGTTAGCCAGGTGGTGAAAGCAAGGAAAAGTTCTCGAAGAAAATTCAAAATGCTACTCCAATGAACACATGAATGATAAGAAAGTGAAACAATTGTATTGCTGACATGGAGAAGGTTTTAGTGTCTGGATAGAAGATCAAACCAGCCACCACATTCCCTTAAACCAAAGCCTCATTCAGAACAAGACCCTAACTCTCCTCAAGTCTATGGAGGCTGAGAAAGTCAAGGAAGCTGCCAAAGGCAAGTCTGAAGGTATCAGAGGTTGGTTCATGACATTTAAAGAAAGATATTAAGTACAAGGCGAAGAAGCAAGTGCTGATGTAGAAGCTGTAGCAAGTTATCCAGAAGGTCTACCCAAGATAATTGTTAAAAGTAGATCCACTAAACAGCAAATCTTCCATGTAGACAAAGCAGCCTTCCATTGGAGGAAGATGCCTTCAAGGACCCTCATAGCTTTGAGAGAAGTCAACGCCTGGCTTCGAAGCCTCAGAAGCCAGGCTGACTCTCTTATTAGGAGCTAATGCAGCTGGTAACTTAAAGTTGAAGCCAATGTTTATTTACCACTTGAAAAATCTTGGGGCCCTGAAGAATTATATCCACTCTGCCTATGCCCTATAAATAGAACAATAAAGCCCAGATGACAGGACATCTGTTTACAACATGGTTTGCAATTTTTTAAGCCACTGTTGTAGCCCGCTGCTCAAAATAAAGACTCCTTTCAAAATATTACTGCTCATTGACAATGCACCTGGTTGCTCAAAAGCTTGATGGAGATGTACAATGAGATTAAGGTTTTAAGCCTGCTAACACAACATGGCTTCTGCAGCCCATGCATCAAGGAGTAAGTTTGGCTTCCAAATTTTATGACTTCAGAAATACATTTCCTAAGGCTGTAGCTGCCACAGATAGAGATACCTCTGATGAACGTGGGCAAGGATAAATCCTTCTGGAAAGGACTAATCATTCTAGATGCCATTAAGAACACTTGTGATTCAGAGTTCCCATCATGGCGCAGTGGAAACGAATCCGACTAGGAACCATGGGGTTTTGGGTTCAATCCCTGGCCTCACTCAGTGGGTTAAGAATCCGGCATTGCCATGAACTATGGTGTGGGTCACAGACATGGCTCTGATCTGGCAATTGCTGTGGCTGTGGCATAGGCCGGCAGCTGTAGCTCTGATTAGACCCCTAGTCTGGGAACCTCCACACCGTGGATGTGGCCCCGAAAAGACAAATACACACACACACACACACACACACACACACAGAACATTTGTGATTCCTGGGAAGAGATCAAAATATCAACATGAATGAGAATTTGGATGGAGGTAACTTTCCTGGCTGGCTTTGAGGGGTTCATGATTTCAGTGGGAGAAGTTACTGCAGACATAGTAGAAGTAGCAAGAGAACTAGAATCAGAATTGGAGCCTGAAGATGTGACTGAATTGCTGCCATCTCATGATAAAATTTGAATGGATGATGAGCTGTTTCCTCTGAATAACAACAATGTATGTTATTTTTGTTTTTATGGTCTGGAAAAGACTCCATAGTATCTCCAAGGTAGGTATGTGGTAAAATTGTGTTATTTTCTGCCATTTCTAGAGTTAGTGCATTTTTCTAGCTTTCTTTTTTACAACGCTGCCTTCTCCCCCTACCTTAATTCTACACCCAACATTTAATTAAAGGGAGTCAAACTGGTTATAAAACAATCATCACTTTCCTTTTCTGCCCTTGAATGTTCCAATCAGCAGAAGCCTTTGAGTGAGATTCCCAACTGACTAGGGCAAGCCTGGACAGTTTAATGGACTTATTGAGAACACAATGGAATAATGGTTTAATAAGCCTTACCACTGGGCGGTCAAAAACTGTCAGTCAACTTGGCTTTCATAGCCAATATTGAAATCTACTTTCAAATTCTCTAAACATTAGCCAGTATGAATGACCTCTTTTAAATAATGCTGTCTCCAAGAGGCCAGGCAGGCTGTGGAAGTCATAACAGACTTTCCCAGGTCTCAAACATGTTCCCTGCTCAGGAAACATGCAGCAGTGAACACTGAGTGGTAGAAGGGGTAAGTCTTCAAATTCACATCCATTACTACATGCTGAATTGCAGTCAGGGTGACCCACAGAACCTTGCAAACAATGGTTACAGGTTACATTACAGAAAATACGGACAGTGGTTGCTAAAGACACACATGACCTTGTCCCTTGACAAGAAGGCTGGCTGTTGCTTTTCCACAGGTTGAATATAGAAGAAAGATGCACAGAGAAAAACATCAATGGATTAATGAAGAAAAATCCGTTTTAAAGGGATTATCAGACTCTCCTTCTCTCTCTCCTCTCCTTAGTTGTCGGAAGAAGAATAACCTCAAATAGTCAATCTATGGGATAGTGTATTCTTAGATCTCCAGGAGATATCCATATTTGTCTTGGCTGACACACAATACTAATTAGCCTTAAACAGTTTGGTAAGAGCATGAGCAGAGCCTTCTATCCTCAAATTTCCCCCTAAGACTTTATAAGAAGACTTTCCAAAAATCTGTGAACAAATTTATAGCAGTTTTAGACTCCAAGATTTTTTGGCCACATCCAAGGCATGTGGACTTTCCTGGGCCAGGGATCGAGCCCCTGGACACAACAGCAATCTGAGCCACAGTAGTGAAAATGCTGGATCCATAGTAGCCCACTGCACCACAAGGGAATTCCTAGACTCCAAGATTTAGATGCTGAATAATTTCCTTTTTCCTGTTTGCATTAATCTGAGCTAAAGATTATATCTGGTTTATGTCATTGAATATGATAATAATGATGATTTATGTCATTGAATATGATAATAATATGGATTTTTATAATTAAATACAATAATGATAATGATGGCTGACATTGCTTTTTTTTTTTTTTTTTTGTCTTTTTAGGGCCACTACTGCAGCATATGGAAGTTCCAAGGCCAGGGGTCGAATTAGAGTTATAGCTGCCTACCTATACTGCAGCCACAGCAATGCTGGATCTGAGCTGCGTCGGCAACCTACACCACAGCTCAGGGCAATGTCAGATCCTTAACACATGGAGCGAGGCCAGGAATTGAACCTGCATCCTCATGGATACTAGTTGGGTTTGTTACTGCTGAGCCACACAAGAACTCCATGGCTGACACTTCTTGAATGTTTCCTATGTGCTAAACATTGACTCTCAGTATTTGATGCAAGTTATCTTGTTTAATATTTACAAAAACCCTGTCTTTATATCTCTATTTCTATAGTTGACAAAATTGATGAGATGGTTAATTAATATATTAAATATTGTATGTGTCAAATTTTATATTTCTATTCAATTAGATGAAGCCCCATCAAGATGGATAGTTTAAGCTCTGACGGATTTGTGTCAACTGAACACATACTTTATTTGGGAAAGAAAATAAAGAAAAGCCTGATTCCCTGGAGAGACTGCTTTCACATAAACAGACTCTCTGACCTCACAGCATGCAAAAGACCATTCTCACCCTCTGAAATTCCTCTGAAATTTAGAGAAAAGGCTTTGATTTTTTTTAATAACCATGAATCACAACTAAAAATGAAAACACTTTCCATCATGCCCAAATAGCCACACAAATAAATACATTCCTGAAAATATTCTCATCACATAATACTGTATCTAATAAAACCTGTTATTTCTTGTTTGTTCTATTTGTTACATGCTGATAGAGACTCATGAGTTGATTCCGTAAACTGCCAAGGGGTGATAACCGGCATTTTGAGAAGTAAGCTTGTTTATATAGCAAAGGGGTACCTAATATCAAGACCCAAATAGACATAAAGCGTTAACACTACACTTCATGCTATTTGGTATCATCTACATGTGATTAGTGAGTGATAAAGCATGAAGCAGTTTTGCTATCCTGGTATATCTTGACTGCATTTCCCAGTTTCTTGTGGAAATGTAGATGTGCTATCATGCTAAGCTAAGAAAGCCTGGCTGCCTGTAGATGAAGGATATCAAAAGACATAGGGATCCAAGCATCAGAAGGTTAAGAGAGAGAAGAGGATTAAAAGGATAAAGAGGGAGTTCCTGTTATGCCTCGGCAGTAACAAACCCAACTATTATCCAGGAGGATGCAGGTTTGATCCCTGGCCTCCCTCAGTGGGTTAAGGATCCGGCATTGCAGGTTGCCAGTGTAGCTTGGATCCCACATTGCTGTGGCTGTGACTTAGGCTAGCAGCTGCAGCTCCAATTTGACCCCTTGCCTGGGAACTTCCATATGCTGCAGGTTCAGCCATAAAAAGAAATGGAGAGAGAGAGAAGAAGAAAAAGAAGAAGTAGAAGAAAAAGACAAAGGAGAGAAACAGAAGTGGGTTGGGGAAAAGAACATTAGAGTCACCTGGGAGTTTGGAACTTGGGCCTGCAGAGGCTTTGACATTGTGGATAGGGGTGGGGCGGGGGAGGGAGAAGGCAGGGCTGGCACAGGAAGCGTGATGGGTGGGCAACTGAGCCACATTACTCAGGTATGTACAGCTCATTTGGGATTGGCTCTGATGAGTTTCCAGATCCAGAATCCAATGGATCCCTGCTGCTGGATCGCATAAGGGGGAGACAGCAGTGATGTTCAATGTTTAGCAAGAAAAATAGAATTATGGACCGAGGCAGTGGTTCTCAGACTAGTATATATAGCAAATTACCTGAGGGACCTTATTAAAAATCAAATTCCTGAGTGTCATCTTCCATAAAGTCAGATTATTCAGAGATTCAGGATTCCTTGCATTGTTAGAAGGGCATACCATACCTTGAGAGGTGCTGATATTGTCTCAAAGCAAGATCTAAAGGGAGATAGAAAAATGATGACAGTGGGCACATGATGAGGACTTAAAGGTCATGTCTGTTTTTTTATTTTGTTTTGTTTTTTTGTCTTTTTGCCTTTTCTAGGGGCACTCCTGCAGCATATGGAGGTTCCCAGGCTAGGGGTCTAATCAGAGCTGTAGTCGCCGGCCTACACCAGAGCCACAGCAACGCGGGATCTGAGCCACGTCTGCAACCTTCACCACAGCTCATGGCTATGTCAGATCCTTAACCCACTGAGTGAGGCCAGGGATCCATCCCACAACCTCATGGTTCCTAGTCAGATTCGTTAACCACTGAGCCATGACGGGAACACCAGGTCATGTCTGTTTTTGAAGAGACTAAATTTCAGTGGACTATTTTCTGCTCAAAGTTTACCAGGTAGATGAGATGCCACGCCCACAGTTGCAAACTTGACCCTGCAGAATGATGCTTCTAAGGCCAAGAATACCCTGCATGCTATGGAGGCAGAACTGGCTGAGCAGGTTGGACCATCTTGCTAGGTGAAGGGTATTGGTGACTATATGGGACTGGGCCATAGAGAAACGTGCATCTTATGAGAACTCCTAAGAATGACTTTCTGGGACATAGGATGAAATTTAGGAAACACTCAAGATTATACCAATGGTAGAAATAGGACAAAGCTAGACCTCTCTGGGTCCAAAAAGAGAAGGGTATCAGACAGTACAAGGTTCTGTGTTCTTCGGTATCCTGGAGGACTTTCACTCATTCTGTTATTTCTTATCCTGTGTATGTTCTGCCTTTATAAATTCTTATCTCAACACTATCAACAATCACCATCAACAAATACACACTGAACACTTTGTTCTACTCTTTGTTTAATAGGACTTGGTAGTTAAAATTTAACAAATCACTTGGATTGCACTTAACCATGAAACTCTTATGGAATTACTAATTGACGGCGTGGGGTCTGGAGTCAGAATGGCATTTGAACTCCCACTCATCCGTTTTCAGCTTTTTGACCTTGGGCAAATTACTTAACTTGGACAGGTCTTGATTTTTAACATATGTAAAATTGGAATAATAATATCAAATGTTCATGCAATATGATGGGAATTAAATGGGACAAAACCTGTATTTTCCTCATTGTTTTTCTTACATAAAGAGGTCCATAAAAATTAGCTATGATTATGACAAACAGTCCGTGAGTATATTTTTGAGAGTAATCTGAGAATAAAGTAGAAAGTAATTACAGTTGACTGAGTGTTCTGGATCAGGCACTCACTATATTAAGCACTAAACATATATAATATCTGATTCTCACAGTAACACATGAGGCAAATGCATTAATCCCATCTTTTGGATGAAGAAACGGAGCCTTCAGAGGTTAGTAACTGAAAGTCACATAGCTAATAATAAGCTGCACTGAAATGCTTTAATAGCAATATCTACCCTTAAGTTTAGCATTTTCTTACTAAGTCACATTGTTGTCTTTACTGCCCTCCAATACTGTGCCTTCTCCTGTGTCTTATTCCTTATCCAAATTTCTACATGATCCAAGACACCAGAAGATAAAAATTTACCATCCATCCTGTCCCTAAGTTGAGTTGAGGTGTGAAGGGAAAGTGCCTTTTCTTTTCCCAGCATCCTCAATGGTAAATCCAGAATATTAGAATGTGCATTTCATAAGAATGAGAATGGTTGAACAAAACCCAAAAAATGGTTAAAGATTTAAAGTTATTTTCATAAATCAATACTGCATTACTTAAGCATGAACCTGTAGAGAGCAATAACATAATTAGAAAGGATCTCTGCAGCTGGGTGAATTTCTCAGGAGAGTTATAACCTAACACCTACTCTGAGTTTTCTTGGCATTGCTGAGAAAAAACAACACCAACAATTTTGTTTTGTTGTTGTGAAGGAGGAGTCAGAACTTCATATTCAGTCTTGGGGAAGTTTGCCCCACCTGACCTGGGATATTTGAAGTTCATATAAATACAATATACTTAAGTAGGGATTTGGAAATCCATGCTCTGTGTCATTTGAGCACCATATAGGAGCCATCATTTTCTTTCATCTTTTCAAGTTCTTCTCTACATGACTGAACAAGTGATCTGGGTGTGATTTTGATGATTATTTTTGGAGTTTGGAGCCAAGATAGAGAAACGTGTAGCATTGAAACCTGGCTTTCTTGTCTACTTCTAAAAGAATGAGGGAGAGGTGCCAATTTCATTGAGTTTTAGCCCAAGGAATCTTGCAAAACAACCCGTTGCAAAAGTTTGCCTTTTTAAAAAGATCATCACTTGCAGAATATGCCTTCGTGTTAATGTCAGGATTCTCATAAATTTAGGAAAACTAAACTCCCTTTCTCTGAAGTGCTCTGGAAATTTACAATTGGAAATGTTTACAAGATAACGTTTTTACGTTGTCAGAATCATTTGTTCTAAGCATTTTTCAAGGAAAAAAGACTATCCATTGTTGAGTACTTTTATTACCCAGTATCTTTGCTTAGAAATGAAATGTGTCAGATATTTTCACCAGAAGATTCTCTTAACCTCTAATTCCAGGAATGAGTAAATTTTATAAGTGGATGACAAAGCGTCTTATTATTACCTCTTCTGTGAGTAAATGAGAATACAGCAGGTTATCAATCCATACAACAATTTTGTTTTCTCCCCTTTCCTATCAGTTTAAGATTGAACCTGGCATGTGAATAGAAAACAGCAACTACATTAAACTCCTTGAAAAGCTTCTTCATATCTCTTGAATCAAAACTCTGCTTTTCACCTGCCGAAGATGGTGACTGTGGGTTGGCTTTACATAGACATATGGAAGGCTGAAGTTATTTTTCCAGAATGGTTAAACCCAGCCTGGAGAGCTGTGGCTAAGACTCCATTACTGCTCAGGTGACTCAAACCAAATTCCTGGGAAACTTCTTCAGCCATTTCTGTGTTCCTGCATTGCTACAAGCTTTAGACTTTTATCCCTGATTGTCACAAAGTTATTTCCATCAGTTATGGACAGGTGCCCTTCAAACACACAAACAAAATGAGCCGCAGCATTTTGCTCTGGCAACTGCTGACAGAACATCAGCTCTAAACAATGACTCTTCTGATTCCCACTGATGCAAGTCAGAGTATATACTGGCTACCTACTTCAGTCTAAAGATTTGCTGTCTATCTTAATACCAGGCCGTTAACCAATCCCAACCTACTACTCATTATGAAGAGTAAACCTGGGAAGGAATTACACAACACTGAACACATAATACCTGTATGTAAAATGTCTAAACAAGTAGTTACCTGAGAAATTCTTGACCCAGAGGGTTTTTCACTCTGCAGGCTCATTCCTTTGAGGGTGAGATGAGCATCATTAGTCAAGATCTGCAGAGACATGCTTAGAGTTCTCGCTCAAATTCATCGAGATGAGTCCTTTCCCAGTTGCATCAAGTCAACTTTCTATTCTGGAATGCTTTATTCAGTTCTGAGGTCCACTTTCTGCTGGGAAATTGCATATGAAATTGAAAACCTGCTCCAGGGACACCATGTGAGAAAAATGGAAAAATCCTTGGTTCAATATGTCAGTGTGCTCATGTTAATGAACTGTAGATTGTGTCCTTTTTATTAGACAATGTTTGTAAAGAGCATAAAAGAAGGTGTTATAATTTATATAATTGCATTGATGGAAAATTTCAGAGATGAGTAGGTTTGAGATTTTTAGAGTTAGAAATATATGTTAGACATCTCTGGTGCAGCCTTGAGTCTCAATTTATTATTTGTATGACCTTGGGTAATCACATAACCTCTCTAAGTTAAATTTTTCCCTTCTGTCAAGTGTAATTTATAATAAATTTCATTTACCTCATAGAATTATTATGGATAACCCATGATATAATATTTCTAAAGCATTTAGAAACAACAAAGTTCTATAATCATTGAGAGGGTCAACCTTCTCATTTTAGACAGAAGAAAAATGAAGTCCAGAAAAGTTGGTGGCAGAGCTGGGACTAATAGCTGAGAGTCTTAATGAAATGTATGTAACAGGCTGATTGATATTTCCAAATCTACCCTTTGAGGTGAATATAAGGTACTGGATTTTTTTATTTAATAAATAATTCACTGAATGTATTATTACATATCTATATCCTAAGCACAAAAGAGAATGCAATCCCATGCCTGTTTCATGAGGGGTTGGCCATGCTTGAATTATAGAACTAGGAGTTCCACTAGCCTTTAGAACTAGGGTTTGGGTTTTAAGAACCAACACAGCTCTTTGAGTGATATTACCGGAGAGTGGTAATTTTCACTCATCTGGAAATGAGCTACCCAACCAATTCCTTGGGGTGAGGGAGTCTGTGGATCCCTGGAAGTTTCCTCTAACAACAGGACTTCTTGGCTAACCAGCCAGAGGAAGAGAATTACTCCATGTCATACCTGAGGAAAGGGAAGAGGAGAAGGCTC
This sequence comes from Sus scrofa, assembly GCF_054392235.1. Lineage (NCBI taxonomy): Eukaryota > Metazoa > Chordata > Mammalia > Artiodactyla > Suidae > Sus > Sus scrofa. The sequence continues at coordinate 34,777,354 of NC_139389.1, read as the reverse complement.
AGACAGCTTGGAGGATTGCAAGCAGTATTTTTAATGTTTGGCGGGTATATCCATAAATGATTCTTCCTACCAAAGTATGATCTGCCACTAAGTGACCATGTGGTATTTGAAAAGTAATTAAGCATTTCACAGCCTCAGTGTCTTCAGCTACAAAATGAGGACAATAGTTTTCCTACCTGCCTTCCAGGGTTTCTTGAGAATCAAATGAAATAAAGGTTGGGAATCTGCTTTAGGCTCTGTAATATGCTAGAAATTTAAGGAGTTTTATACTAAAATGCCTCTGTCTTGAGGAAATCCCACCTTCTTGTTTAATATATATATTTTTTTTACAATAGCAAAAATATTTCTGTTGAGGTATTTTCTTTTAAGGTCCTCTCTGAATATCTTGAATAATTTCCCTACTTTGCTTAAAAATCATTTTTAACTTCTATAAAAAACTTTAACACTACCAACATGAGTGACCTAAGAATGAAAAATTATGATGTTGCTATTTCTATTGATTTTATCCAAACAGGAAGGATTACAGTCTCTTGGGAACACTCATGATATGACTTGGTCTGTAAATAATTTTTAATAGACTGTATTAAAACTTATTGAAATACCAGTGACAAGGTGTGGAGTGCTGTGTTGCTGCATGAAAATATCAAAGGACATGGAAAGTGGTTGTCATGGGAAGCAAAGAAGGATGATTAAAAGTTCTGGGCATGCTTAAGTAACTTATTTGCTCTTGTAAAGTTTAGGTAGTCAGGGGTTTCTGCCAAGACCATTGGACATCCAAACAACCCTGGACCCCTCCCATGGGCTCACTAGCTGTCAGCATGATGTCTGTGTAACAGAATGTTAAACTGGCATCAAATAAAAATGATTATCAAGCCACTTTTTATTTATTTTGTTTTCCTTTTTACTTTCTTTGATCCAGTGAATTCTAAGTTGTTTCAAGTATTCATTCAACAAATACTGACCACACAACTACTATATATCTGTTTTCTTAAGAAACTTAAAATAGAGAAGATATTAAAAAAAATAATAAAGTTTGGGTCATATAAACTAGAAGAGGATTACAAAATAGTGAAATAGATTCAAATAAGTAGAAATCTTCAGAGGTGGTTACACATGGATTGGACCTCAAAGGATGAAGACGACTTTGATGAAGAAGAAAACAATACAGATGTTTAGCCAAACATATGAAAGCACAGAAATAGAGGAGGACACAGTGTTGTTCAGGACCATCCAGAGCACGTGGTAACATGGGGCAGAGTTCAAGGACATATGTTCAGCCATTTGAGTCCATAATTAGCTATGGGAGGTCTTGATTATGAGCCTATCAATTCGCTTTTGAACTAGAAAAAAAGTGGAGACCCACTGAAGCTATTGAGCTGAAAGGCTGAGTTAATTCAAGGGTGGGATTTGCAAACATTAGAAAGATGAATCTGGCAGTATCTACCCGCATGTCCCTGAGCTCCATTTCCACACTGGAGAGATACTGTGTGGTTGTGAACAGGGCAACAAAACAGCAGATAATTTTACAATAAGGACACATACGTCAAGTCCTCTGTATTTAGTGACAGTTCCACGCTCCCCAGATTTGAAAGATGTTGAAGCAATAAATAACCTCCTTGGATTCAAAGGCAATTCGGAAGTCTTTCTTAGATAAAAAAAAAATATGGAAATAAACCAACAGGAAAAAAAAAAAAAGAAAAAAATTATTTATTTCCAAAACAGACTTTCTCAAAGAGAAAGTAGGAGTAGGGTAGGAAAGGAGGTCACATTTATTTTAAAAAAAAAAGTATATATATATATATAAAAAACCTTCCCCTGTTGTTTCTGCTATACTCTCACTTCCACTATTTGATAACAATTGACATGAAACCAATGCTTTCATACCAGAAAAGCTCCGTGCAGCTCTAGTCACAACCCTAGAAAGAGCCATCAAAGCACATGCAAAAAAAGAGGTGGCTTCCAGAGAAGGACAAATACATGAGTGAAAGAGACTGAAAGGATCAGAAAGCTTAAGTCTCAGAAAATGAAGGGCAAAAAAATAAATAAATAAATAAATAAAGGTGATTTTAATCTTATAAAATTCTAAATGATGTGGATAGTATGCCTGAAGACTTCATTACTTGGCATACCAGAGTCAATACTTGGAGTACTCTACAAAAGCCTTAAAAAGGAAGAATTATGGCAATTAAGAAGAGGGATTACTTCAGACAGAGTGTGTTCAACATCCTCACAGTGGCACTGACTGACAAGATTAAGAGGCTTATGAAGATTATTAAATAAAAATGTGTGCTGACAGAGCTTACTACACTATTAACCAGAGCTAAGGTGTTCTCAATGAAAAACATAGCCATAACCTCATCTTTCCCAGAATCATTGTTAATAGAAGGAAGGGAAGAATACTTATCCAGTGAGAAGAAAAAAATAAAGATTATCATGTCTGATAATCACCAGGCACTGTGCTCAGCGCTTTTACAAGAGGCATTTCATTTATCCCTCATGGTAACTCTGTTGCAAATGTGAAATATGAAAATAGGTCACTTACCGAAGTTAACATCGGCATGAAGAAACAGATCCAGGATCTGTGTACAGATAATAACACTTTTTAAAAAAATGCCACAACTATTTAGTGTATCTCCTATGTGCCCTGCACTGAGAACACACTAGCGAGTAAGATGACAATCCCCCTTCCATCGTGGGGTTTACATTCTAGACAGATTAATAAATCAGTCTACAGTAAAACATGAGTTAAACTGCTATGAAGAAATACAAAGCAACAAAGTCCAGGGTGTGTTGTCGGTGCCATTAGAAAAGTGCTAGTCAAGCAAAGCATCTGTGAGAAGGTGATGTTTGGAGAATATCTGAACACAAACAGCAACAAGACAGAGGATTCTGCCGAGAGTGCATTCCAGGCAGATGGAACAGCAAGTGGAGAGGCAGGGAGGCAAGAAAGAGCTTGAGGTTTTCAAGAAACAACAAGACAGTGTGACTAGGGCAGCGAGAGCCTGGCAAAGTTGAAAAAAGTAAAAATTTTCTGCAGCATCAGTATACACATGGCAATTGATGCCAGGAATTTAGTCATGTAGGGAGGGAGAGACGTGAATATTTATAGGACTAGTAAAGGAAGGTAAATTGGAAACACTTTGAAAGAATACTTAGAGGAGTCAGTAAAATCTTCAGAAGGCAGGAGGAAGAGAAGGAAGAGAGAGCATTTCGGGAAGGGCAAGCTCAGTCATGTCAAGGGCATTTGAAGCGTAAGTGAAAACCAAAAGATCCCTGGTGGATTGATCGACATGGAGACTGTTGTTTTGGTGATTTGATAACAATCCAATGGAGGAAGGACAGCTTTTTAGATAGATGGCAAAGGAATCTCTGGATATTCATAGGCAAAAAAATAGTGGAATTGACCTAAGCCTCCCACCTTTAAAGAAAAAAAAAAAAAAAAAAAAAACTATGTCTAGATACTCATATTGCAACAGAACAAAGGGTGGGGGAAAAATGTATACATGTAAGAGTAACTTGATCCCCATGCTGTACAGCCGGGAAAAAAAATAAAATAAAATAAATTAAAAAAAAAAAACTTGGCTCATGAACTTAAATATAAAACACAAAGCTATAAAACTTTTAGAAAAAAAATAGAAGAAAATCTGGGGGATCTAGAGAAGCGAAGAGTTCTTAGATTTGACACTGAAAACACAGTCCATAAAAGGGAAAATTCATAAATTAAACCTCATCAAAATGAAAGTCTTTTGATATTTGAAAGACTCTTTAAATAGGATGAGAAGACAAGCTACACACTGGAAAAATTATTTGCAAATAACATAGCTGACAAAGGGCTTTCTGGGAGGATGTCACCCAGGGGGTGAGATCACCAGTTGACCCATGACCTGGACACAGGCACTGGGAGACCCCTCTCCCCATCCCCTGGCCTTGGAACGTATGTTCTGCCCACTGTTCCCTCAGCAGGGCTGTCCTCAAGGATGCAGCCTCGAGAGAGGTCTGTGTTGTTGGGACCATCTGGATGAATCCATGACAGAACCCAGTTAAGGCCTCTCTAGAAAGTTATAAGATTCTGGTGGGTGGGTGGGGAGATCCACTTTTCTAGCGTCTCAAGACTAGGCTCTTTTGTAAATTTCCTGGCTATTAAATCTGCAACCTACTCAACTGAAGAAATCTACCTCTTTTTTCCATCTCTCTTTATCCCCCAAGTACAGGGGCCCGTTTGCAAACCAATAGTCTAGTACTGGAATATATAAAGAGCCCTCAAAATTCAATGGTTAAAAAAAAAAAAAAAAAAAAAAAAAACCTCAGTTTAAAAATGACTAAGGAGTTCCCGTCGTGGTGCAGTGGTTAACAAATCCAACTAGGAACCATGAGGTTGCGGGTTCGATCCCTGCCCTTACTCAGTGGGTTAACGATCCAGCATTGCTGTGAGCTGTGGTGTAGGTCACAGACACAGCTCGGATCCCGAGTTGCTGTGGCTCTGGCATAGGCTGGTGGCTACAGCTCCAATTCGACCCCTAGCCTGGGAACCTCCATATGCCGAGGGAGCGGCCCAAGAAATGGCAAAAAGACAAAAAAAAAAAAAAAAAAAAAAAAAAGACTAAGAAAGACAGTATGGATGGTAGATAAATAGATAAACACACAAAGCCACCCTGAAAATACAAATCAAATCATGATGCTATATCACTACATCCCTAACAGAACAGCTAAAGCTAAAAAAAAAAAAAATCATACTTTGATTTTCCTCAAGTGTTTATTAAGTAGCAACTATTTGTTAGTCAATATTTATTGGCATGAATTATGTTCAGCTATTAATACGGTTATAAAATGAGCTTTTATCTGAAATAATTCTGTGTACAGTATATTAAGCATTTTTAAAAAGACAAGTTTTAACATAATTAAATTGTCTTATTTTCCAAATAAACACTATTTGGAAATATGTTGTAAACATTAGTTTTCCAGTTAGAAAAAGTGGAAGGCAAGAATTAAAATAAATCGGTAGAATTTAATATAATTAAACTGGTCTAAAGAATTCTATTTTAGTTATCTAAAATAATTCTCTAAGCAATTTTATTTTCATTTTTTTAGTTTGGGAATGGAATTGGGGAAACATGAAAACAAAAGATTTTTTAAGATTCTCTTATTTTTGGAAAGGGTACAACTTATAATAGTTCTCTCTTTTTTCACTATTTGATCACATTGGTTGTTAAGCATTTTAACTTTTTAAACGATGATAATGGCAAAGCATGGAGAAATGTAAAGAATAATATTTTTCACAGAACTGGAAAAAACAATTACAAAATATTTATGGAACCACAAAACACCAGAAATAGCCAGAGCAATCATGAGAAAGAAGATCAAAACTGGAAGTATCTTGCTCCCTGATTTCAAAGCATATTACAAAGCTACCTTAATCAAAGCAGTATCATACTGACATAAAAAACAGACATATAGCTCAATGAAATAGAATAGGAAGCCCGGAAATAAATGCACAAATATGGCCAATGAATTTAGACAAAGAAGCCAAGGATATACCATGGGGAAAGGACAGTTTCCTTCAGTAAATACTTCTGGGAAAACTGGACAAAAATGATGAAATTAGACCAACATTTTACACCATACACAAAAATTATCTCAAAATGAATTAATGACTTGAATGTAAGACCTAAAACCATCAAGTCCCTAGAAGAAAACATAGGCGGTGAGTTCCTGGATAATAGTCTTAGTGTGGAATTTTTGATTTGTTTGTTTTCTTTTCTTCTCTTTTAGGGCTGCGTCTGTGGCACATGGAAGTTCCCAGGCTAGGGGATGAATGGGCTGCGACTGCCGGCCTATGCCACAGCCACAGTAACGCCAGATCCAAGCCTCATCTGTGACCTACACCCCAGCTTGCAGCAACACCAGATCCTTGACCCACTGAGTGAGGCCAGGCATTGAACCTGAAACCCCAGGGATACTAACTGAGTTCTTAACCTACTGAGCCACAACAGAAACTCCTTGGTACAGAATTTTTGGATCTGAACCCAAAAGCTAAGGCAACAAAAACAAATATAAACAAATGGGATTACATCAAACCAAAAAAAAAAAAAAAAACCTTTTACACAGCAAAGGAAACCATCAACACAGTGAAAGGCAACCCACCAATTGCAAGAAAATATCTGCAAGTCGTATACCTGATAAAGAGTTAATATTCAAAATACATAAAGAACTCAGACAACTCAACGGCAAAATAACAAACGACCCGATTTAAAAATGGGCAGGTGGAGTTCCTGTTGTGACTCAGTGGTAACAAACCCAGCTAGTATCCACGAGTATGCGGGTTTAATCCCTGGTATGCTCAGTGGGTTAAGGATCCAGCCTTAGCATGAGCTGTGGTGTAGGTCACAGACATGGCTCAGATTCTGAGTGGCTGTGGCTGTTGCACAGGCCACGAGCTGTGAACTTCCATATGCTGCAGATGTGACCCTAAAAAGAAAAAGAAAAAAAAAAAAGCCAGAAGATTTGAATAGACGTTTTCCAGAAAAGACATAAAAATGGCCAAAAGGTATATGAAAAGATTTTCAACGTCACCAAGAATCAAGGAAGTACAAACAAAAACCACAATGAGGTATCAGTTCATACCTGTTAGAAAGGCTATTATCAAAAAGTCTACAAATATGGAGTTTCTGCTGTGCCACAGCAGGTTAAGAATCCAGTGTTGTCTCTGCAGCAGCTCAGGTCACAACCAGGGCTTGGATTTGATCCCTGGCCTGGGAACTTCCATATGCCATGGGTGTGGCCAAAAAATAAAAAGTATATGAATAACAAATGCTAGAGAGGATGTGGAGAAAAGAGAACCCAATGCACTGTTGTTGAGTATGTAAATTGGAACAGCTCCTATTGCAAATGATATAGAGTTTCCTTTAAAAAAAATTAAAAATATAACTACCGTAAAATTCAGCTATTGCACTTCTGGGTATTTATCCAAAGAAAACAAAACCACTTATTCAGAAAGCATATGCACCCCTATGTTCATTGCAGCATTATTGACAATAGCCAAGATATGGAAACAACCTAAGAGTCCATCAACAGATGAATGGATCTACTATACTTCAATAAAATTAAGTTAAAAAAACACAGATGAATGGATAAGAAAGCGATCATATATACATGTACAATAGAATATTGTTCAACCAAGAAAAAGGAAATCTTGCTATTTATGACAACAAAGGTATTATGCTAGGGGAAATAAGTCAAATGAGAAAAGTAAATGCCATATGATTCCACTCATATAAAAGACAAAGCAAACAAACAGCAAAAACAAAACAAAACTCATAGAGAACAGATCAGTGGTTAGCAGAGAGGAAGGGTATTAGAAGATGGGCAAAAATGGATAAAAAGGATAAATTTATGGTGAGGGATGGTAACTAGGTTTATTGTAGTGATCACTCATAGTGTCTACACAAAGCTGGAATTCTTATGTTGTGTATTTGAAACTAATATAATGCTATATGCCATTTTTACATATATGTGTGTGTATATATTTATATAAACTACTATTTATCTGCAAAATAAATTAGGTGAAAATTCAAATAAATCTGTTCTCCCCAGTCAGTGACTTGAGGTCAGGCAATATCCTTTTAGACTTCTTGCCAGGATAGAAGGTCATGGTACCCCATTTAGAAAATGAATCATGGGATAAAAATTATTCCATTTTTTTTACACTGAGTTAATATAATTGTTCATAACTGCCTATTGCAGAAACAATTTTCACATGGTATTCTAAAATCACCTATTTCAAATTTGATGTAAACTATATTACTTTATGTGCATATAGTATTATTTATAAAAAATGTAAAGGCAGTACCTCACCTATTTTTGAACTGTTTTAAGACTTAGTTCTATGAACAACATACTCCAAAAATGTTCTGTGCAAAAAAAGAATAATTTGGTTGGTAATAAAATCATTTTGGGGGTGTGTTTCTCAAGTGACTGAACTGCAGTCTGTTGCCTGTCAAGATGTGGAATTTCAAAGAGTTCAAAAAAAATCTCCCTTGATACCGTCTCTCTCTCAGAAGCTCCCAGTAAGTGGAAAAGGCCACACGAGTTATGGCTGAACATTCTTGTTTCTACTTTGGCGTCAGAAGCTGAGAGAATAAATTAATGTTATGATGAAGTGAGATTTTCTAGCTCTTTAGCGAGAACTTCTAATGCTGATTTAAAGGTTGTGGTTGAGCAATAAACCAAACACACAGACCTGCTCACCGCAGTTACATGGAAAGGAAAGGTTATACAGAAAAAATCTTCTGAGAGTTAGGATTTTCTGCTGAGCATAAAAAAAAACTGGCTTTTATTTGAGTGAAATTTTTCTTTTGCTTTTCTATCATTAAAGCTACTCCTAAACCTTAAAAATTCATGGAGAATATCCAGTTAGATTGATAAAGCTGATGAAATATGTAAGGGCTGTATTAGTTCATTTTTTGTGTGTTTTGTCACCAAACAGAATTTTTAATGCCTGACCGTGCTAAAAAGAATGTGTTATTGCACATATCCAAACTATTTCCTCAGAACAAATAAGCTACATGCCCATTAAGGAATAAAAGTGTTCTAAAGCATTTTAATATACAGTCATAGAGGACATTGACTGGGCATTATTAAGATGATTTTTAGGTTTCTTGAAACCCAGATATTTATATACATTCTATGCACCTTTTTTGCTGTTTTTTAGTGTTGTTGTTTTATTTGCTGGGCAGATAGAGAAGAATCATGGTGAGCCAGGAGAAACAAATCAAAATATGCTAACAACATAAACCAAACTGAGCACTTCTGAGTACCTGAAGAAATCAATTTAAAGAAGTACTAAATATTAAAAATCCACAGGGAGTTTTTAGGCAACAGCAATGCAATTATGACCTCTCAATTGCTTGAGAAAAAAGCATCTGACTCTGACTTTCAAATAGAGATTTTTCAAAGTAAAATAATTAAGTTAGACTTCTAGGGGGAAAGAAAGATGTGTTTACAAATGATGGGCCTATAAAACATATAACTGTAGAATTGCATTTTCAAATTATTTGATGAGGAATATTTTATTATGTGACGAAGAATAAAAGATCCCTGAGTTTTGCTGTATCATTTTTCCTTAATCAGCCATTCTACAATAGGATCTATGACATTACCTGGATATATTAGTCATTAGCACCATCTGTCAATGTCCCTTCATTTCTATTTCTTTAATATATAACACAGAATTGCACTTCCCCATTCTCCAGAAGTGAGGCATGGCCACAGGGCTGGGACTAGGGTGAGGTGACTGAGACACTTACTTTTGGTACCGAAGGGAGATGCCAAGTAAACTCAGTCTTTGAAAGAAATATTTGAATAACATATTTTAAAAAATCAAAACTAACACAAAAATCCATGATGATAAAAATATCAAAAGGTAAAGAGTATTATTGATTTTTCCTTTTGTCTCAGGCTGCAGTATGGCTTGGTGTGACTCTATGATGAACTGCAGATGAGTGGTAGTTATAATAAGATGTGAATTTGAAACCATGCTCATTGAGGGCAATCAGCTGTTGGCTCTGCACATGTAACAAAAATTATTGTAAGAGTAGAATCACACTCTCAGTCAAACTTATACCAAAGCTTCCAAGTTCACTGAATTGTAACTCCATGAGCTGACAATGCAATGGATTACTACTTTACTGCTCTGTCATGATACTACCATTTGCAAATAGAGAGCTGCAAAAAGGAAATATTTCATTTAAGAAGCAGGAAGTTCTTACGTACAGATACGGTCTGGCAGTTGTTGATTCAGACTTTATTGTTTTCTTCTTTGAATTAATAAGCTGACATCTTCATGTTCAATGAAAACTTTTCAAACTAATTGAAGGAAGTCCAAGGAAAGTCCTCCCCTTAAAAAGACAACATCATTGGCAAAAAGATACCCTCCGTGTCCTTTTCCCAAAAGACTGAGTCATAAAAATCTAATAAGTCAGTCATTTGGAACTCAAACTGCACATCCCCATAGAAATGCAATTATTAAAACAGTTGGTTTCCAAAACTATATTTTAAACCCCACTAAACCAAATCAGTTGAAGAAGAGAAATTTCTAGCAGACACTCACATTTGACTCCTCTCTCCCTTCTAACCACTAGAAGACTAGGGATCGCACTACCTTGAAATAACGTGAGACCATGTGACCAGTTTAGACCCATGAAATGTGAGCAGGAGTGATTTCTGAATAGCAGTATGTTCTCATATAAAGCACATTCACCACTTGCTTTGCCTGAAGGACGAGGGTCCAGCAGTGAGAAATGAAGTGTGCAGAAAAGACCTCTATGGACTGTGGAGAAGTTTTCTCAGTCAAAATAACTAAAATTAACTCCTAGACAGTGGGTGGTAAGATGGTACCCTACATACAAAAGCAGGCTGGAGTTCAGAAGCTAGAAGCATAGACAAGTTACTTACAAGCAATAGCAGCCCTTTCAGGTTACTATAGCTGATTCAAGACTAAATGTAAAATAGGACAGAACTGACAAGTAGACGGGGAAATTTTGGGGGGAAGCATACTATGTTAATGTGTTTTCTAATTACTAGGTTTTTTGTTTGCTTGTTTGTTTTTTGGTCACATCCATAGCATATGGAAGTTCCTGGGCCAGGGATTAAATCCCAGCCACAGCTGTGACCTATGCCACTGCTGCAGCAATGCTAGATCCTTAACCTGCTATGCCATAGTGGAACTTTATTTTGTTTTTTAATAGTTGGCAGCTAGTTAAATATTTTAAAGTTGTAATCTAGTTTACTTGCCCTGAATGGAGTCAGAAGAAGGGTGCACGCTGGAGTTTAAGCCACGCTGTTAAAAGGAAGCAGTGCATCCCTGTCTGGGTCAGGCAGCATTGTGTTGTCTGCGGTAACTAAAGAAAAGGACAGTAAAATTCAGAGATAACTAGAGACTCCATCAGGAGATGATCATTTAAAGATAAACCTTGGAGGCTCTGCATTCTGTTTTTGAGAGTGAGCATATTTCCTGACTGGCATCCTAAATCAAGGGGAACGCTGAGTTCGAGCTGATTCCAGGAACTTAATCCCAAATAACAAGAAGACTGATAGTACCTTTACCAGCACAGAAGATGATAAGACTTTAGACAGAAGGTGGGGAACTTTGATTTGGATCCATTAAGTTTGAAGTGAAGGCTGGATAACTTACTGAGTACAGATTATGTTCCAGGCTTGCTTGTGCTATATGCCCCGGTTTCCTTAATGAATTCTGGGTTGAAAAATGGGAATCAAGGTTAAATGGCCACAGTCGGTAATACCATGTGCCATGTCCCCTGGTGGAAGCGAATGGAGGAGAAAATAGATAACTGTGAGAGTTTTGCATGATTCTCTGGGAATATAACATTGGAGATTTATCTGAAATGATGAGCTGGCATTTGCCAGAGAAAGTAGCAGGGAAAAGAGAAAGGCAAATTTATCCAGATATAGGAAAACGCAAAGCTCTAAGTGTATGAAATCCCATGGTATATGTGATGGACTAGAGTAGTTTGGTAGGGCATGAGAAGAAGAAAGGGAATAATAAAAGGTAACTTTAGAGAACATGACTTGCCACATCGTAAAGATTGTCTAGGTCATAAAACAGAATTTGGATTTTATTCTGCGATCATTGTGGAGCCATTACAAGTTTTTAAGAAGAACAGTAATGAATCCAATTTATATTTTAGAAACATCAACTATCAAGGCAGTGTGAAGAATGGATTATGTGAGGACAAGATAAGATTTAGAAAGAACATTTATTAGGCTTTTGAAATACTTCAGATGAAAAATGATGAGAAGCTAAAAATGATGTGGACCCAATAATCCTATTAGTGAGGATGAAAAAGAGGGAATGAGTACCCAAAGGAGATTAAGACCCAAACTCAGTCTATTTTGATGACTTCAAACAGGTCTGTTCAGTAATTGGGCATGGTTTTGGATGGAGCTGGAAGGATACAGTGCATAAATCAAAGAAGAATACCTACCGTGACAGTCATTTTTCTGGCTTAGCAACCATTCTCTTTCACTAGCCTTTTGCAGGGTCAATGGAGTGCCTACTGGTTGGTCACATACATCTTGTTACTGTGGATAATAGTCCACCTTCATTCCATGCTTTCTAGTCTGTCCTACTCTGAATTACAAGGGTTTATTGGAACTTCAGAAGTGAGAGGGGATAAATTAGTTTTAGTGTAATTGATAGAATCACTAAGAAACCCCCAAGATATGAATAATGAATCCTTTTTTGAAGGTGCTTAAAGTTTTGTCTTCAATTAATACCACCAAAACTGAGTACCGCAGCATTAATTTGGATGTTGCTGTTGAGAAATTAGATTTGATCTCTGGTGCTTTTCCTTGTTTCACAGCATGCAGCTGAGAAGGGTTATTTTCCATTCTCCTCTGTGGTCCTCACATGGTTGGAAATGAAAGTAATTATCCCATTCCACCTTTCCAAAAAAAAAAGCATTTATTAGACCAACAAAAACTACAGTAGGCTAGTAATAAAATACCCATGCATGATGAAGATGAAAATTTTATCGCTTCTCTCATTTAATGAGTTACTTAACTGTTTCTCCTCAGAAGCTGTTATGAGAAAATAAGGAATACGAAATGTTTTGTTATTGAAAGTCCCAGCTGTATTTTTGGGACACGGTTCAATAAAGTGTATCACTATCTTTGTTAATGTCAATAGAACAATACTTCAGTTCTGATGACCCAGAAGAAAACTTCTGCAAAATTTGATTTCTATGTCTAATAATAAAGATCAAAAACTCTGATGCCCTTAAACACTTTGACTTGAGCAGACATGTGGGCTATTCTCCTTTTTATTAACAGATGTAAAGTTTCTTATAAGGCTCTGCAGATACTATATATAGGCTGTGCCTGCCAGCAAGGAGTATTTTGGAAGGGCATGCAAAAACAGTAGCTGGTAAGAGATTATGGAAGTAATAAGGGGGAGATAGAAAGTGAAAATGTCCACAGGACATCATAAATAAGGAAGAACTATACTAAGAAGGTAGGGAGGCTGATTTTGGTTTCAGGCTGATAAACAGAAGAGAAACAAAATCCACACATCCTCTTAATAAATTTCAAACAGCTAACCTCCTTTTACATTTATACTAGTTTTTGCTCTAGAGCAGTTTTCATAATTATAATAGAATTTTTGTTTAGCAGGGCCAAAAAGTAAAGTGTGCCAGCTTGGGGCAAGCATTCACAGTGAGGAAAATAGTCCTTTCTTAATGCAACATATAGGTGCATGCCATTTAAAGAAAATGAGAAAAGAGTAGGATTAGTTTAAGTTGGATAGAGAGAGTTTAGGTATCTGTGAAATATTGGTAGGACTATCTGACAGGATTAGATATCAAGTCCTGAAGCTTAGCCATCAGAAACAGAGACCAGGAAGACCTTTGAGAATGGTGGTTGAAACGGAAACCAAGGGAAGAGTGAATTTCAGCAATGCTTGCAAACTCGACGGTTTGAAAACCAAAACAATGTCTTTCTCCCACCATCAGTTTATTGGCTGGTGACCCCTTCTACCACCACCCAGCTCTGTTCTTTTCACTTCTTCTTTTAGATCTTGAATCTTTTTGCCAAGCTCCGGGACACCTACTCTTGCATGTCACGATGAGTGTATATTTAAAACAATGACTCTTTCCTACATGGTTCCCAAAGATTGACTATTATTTGGACTCGCCTATCCTATGCCCTTCTAACAGTCTGTGTATCATTAATGATGGTGATAGGTGTTAAGAAATAGTTTGACATTTGTTTGGGCCTCTATGACTCACTTTCTTTTTAGAATCAGTCTTTATATTCGGATTATAAGTCTAATAGTCTTTCCTTGCAGAGGTAGAAATTAGACCCAAGAGCTGAGATTTTCATCACCAATCTTGCATTTGGCCAAGAGGAACTTTCCCTACTTCTTGCACTATTTTCTTATCTTAATGTACATTATACCTGGTTTCCTGATTTCTTCGTCATTTTTTTGGTCCTTTCCTAGGAGTCTCCAGCAAATTTAATCTTTTACTTCAGCCATTAAACTTCTGATTTCCTTAAGCTTTTGTTCTAATTCCTCTTCCTTTTTCACTCTTTTCTTACTTTCTTTTCTCAGGCGATAGAAAACATGTATTTTCTAGCCCACATATCTACTCTCAAAATCGCATCCTACTTAATGGTCTCAAGATCAAATCCATGATATTCCTTTACTGAGCTGGTCTTTTTCCAGAATTTCCCATCTCATCGAGTGGCACAACTCTACTTGGAGTTAAGCAAATCAAAAATATAAGGATCTCTCAGTATCTCTCTTCCTCAAAACCTGTATTTGACCTGTCATTTTTGTTTCTTAATCATCTCTTGAATCCATCCCCCCACCTTTTTTTTTTTTTTTTCCTCTTTCACTGCCATCAAAGTCCAAACCACAGCGTGTCTCACCTGGACTATTGTAATAGTTTTTTACCTAGTTTTCTCTTATCCATTCTGTCTTCTTCAATCAATTGTCCACACTGCAATCAAAGTGATATTTTTGGTTTTTGCTTTTTTTATGCAAATAAGCAGTGATTACATTTTAACTGTAATTATTAGTGACTATAACTTTATAGAGTTTAAATGTGACCCCTAGAAATTTGTATGTTGAAGTCCTAAACCCTAGCACCTTAGATGAAACTGTATTTGGAGATAGAGCTTTTAAAAAGTTAATTAAGGTAAAATGGGGTCCTATGATTTGGGTTGTAGACAATAATTAGCCAATATGATTAATTTCCTCAAAGAAGAGGAGATTAACACAGATTGATACAGAGGGAAATTACAAATGTACAGAGAGAAGGCAATCGTCTACAACCAAGGAGAGAGGCTTCAAAAGAAATCAGCCAGCCTGACACCTTGATCTCAGACTTGTAGATTCCAGATTTGTGAGCAAATACATTTCTATTGTTTAAATCACCCAGTCTGTGCTGCTTTCTGATGGCAGCCCCAAGGGATGACTACAAACCTCTTACGCTGCTGTCTAGATTCTAGTACAATGTCATCATCAGAACAGAGATAATCTAAGACACACATCTTCCATGCACCCTTCCAGCTACTAAAGTTCTCTCTTGGGTTCCAAATCCCCAGAAGGCTATGGACCTTGGAGATATGTTTGCCCAATTTGTAATTATGGAATTATCCTCACTGAGGTAAACTTAATGGTATGCCCTCAGGTCTTTATTGAAGTATGTAAGAAGAGAATGTATGTAAATTAAGATTTTTTAAACCCGCTGTGTGTCAGACAGATGCCTGATACACTAAAGCCTGATCACATCTACGTATAGTCTTATGTCAAGTTATAGGCAAAATTATATTCAGGCTATAGTTAATCTGAATTAATTAATTTGCATGAGTATTAGATTTAATATTAGTTGATAATACTAAATTTGGATCAAGAATTCTCTATTTATCTTTCTCATATTCACATATAAATACAAAAAACCTAAAAATTATTATTTTAAATCCATGATCCATATACCATTTTTGTTTTGCTCTTGTATTGGTTTGTTTGTTTAATTTTTTGGCTAAGCCCATGGCATACAGAAGTTTGTAGGCCAGGGACTGAACCCTTGCCACAGCAGTGATCCAAGCCTCAGCTGTGACAACACTGGCTCCTTAATCCACTGAGCCACCAAGGGAACTCCTCCACATACTATTTTATAAAAAGGCTTGAAAGTGTCAGTGTCATTCAAAGTAAATTCCTTCCATAAGAGCCCTACCTTATCTTTATTTATTGTAATCTAGGATGTCATAGGTCATAGTCTACATACACAGAGATAGTTTCTACACTGCCTCTATATGAATCAGTAAACAGTCTAAACTGTTAGGCTTGAGTACTGGGAGCTAAATTAAACACAAGAGTTACGTGTTAACAACCCTATTTTTCTATATACTTTATATATTTATCTCATGAGCATGCAGATAACACAGTTTCAGGTTATAAGTTTTCTGATTTGAGAGATTGGCTTGAACTACCTTTTATTTTATGGTCAAGCTTTGACCATTATGTTCTAAGTTTTTACAACTCTATTTACTTGTATGAGTGGACCTATAAAAGATTCCAGTAAAATTCTGGACATGTAAGAAGTGCCCAGTAAATGTTAATTGCCCAGCTAACTTCCTAAAACCCCATCTTAATTTATCTAAGCCTTTCCCCAGGTTTGCTCATTATTATCCTTGCTCTACTTAATAATGTGGCAAAAATCCACATGGGTCTTCCTTTACTTTCATCTGAGTTTCAGAAACCCCTTTTGTTGTTTGAAGTAATCCACAGTGAAGAATAATTTACCAATATTAGTAGCTCTGACAAAGAATTGAAGACCTGTCTTTGGAGCCCACAGTCAGTGGCAGAAGGAGACATGAAACAAACAGTGACAAAAATGCTACACCAAAAATTGACACTATTCTCTGACCTGAAAGAGCCATGAAGTATTCTTACCTAGGAACGTGAAGGGGATATTTAAGCTATTTCACCAGGTAGACAATGGGGGTTAACGGACAAAGCAGGAGTATACAGAAAAAAATATATTGATTTCCAGACTATGCAAGCACTATGACCCTGATAGAGTGCAAGGGGAGGTGGGCTGGATTGCAGGCAGGCACATGCTAGATCCAATCGGAGAGGGCTGTATTGCCAAGTAAGGGTGTTTTGACCTTATCCTGTAAATGGCAGGAAAACACAAAAGATTTTAAGGATGCAATTGGCCTGATCAGATTTGACTTTTAGAACCTCACGAGGGCTGCAGCAGCATGGAATTTTCATTCAAAAAGGCCACTCCAGAGAGGAAACAAGGGCAGGTTAGAGCTGTATCTTTAGGAGGAAGTCATGTGATGATCAGCACTGAGGCAATGCACTAATTTCCCCTCTTTACCTTGAGAGGAGGGAGGGAGCCTTGGATGGGTACCCTAATGAAAACTATACCACCCTAAATGAAAAGATTACAATTATGTCAGACTAATACAATTTCCTCCTGTGATGCCATCTCTCTGGGCTCCAGTACAGTTGATTCTGTTCCAGATGGAGATTAGAGTAGCAAGCTAGACTGATAAAATCTAGAACACTCCACCACTGTGGGAAAGAACATGGGATTGGAGAAAAAGCTGATTACTCCTGTTGGGGACAGAGGGGTGTGTGTGGTTGGGTGGGTGGTTTGCCTCTAACTAGTATTACTGAATATCTTTGCCCACAAATATTTGAGTGGTGACCTATTATTTTTTCATATTACAAAAACTTGATTGCTTGAAAGAACAAAAATTCTTACATCTTTAATGCCCATTGTATGGGCCAAAGCAGGATGCAAAGAAATGTAAAGCACTATATGAAAGGGGAGAAAACAAAGTCTATAAACACAGTAAAGATAAATCAGAAGGATTGATTATATTCCTAGAACCATGAAGATCCCCATGTAAATAAGCACATGAATGGATTAAGTCAGGTTGGTATTTTGATATGCTTGCATTTTTCTGCAATGTGTGAATAAGAGTACGTAAAGAACTTAAATAATTCCCCTTTAATTAGCATTCCTGTCTTACTCAGAGAAACAAATTCATTTCAAGCCCATATTTTAATAAAAAAACTGTAATGAGCCCCTACATTCTCTGACTCATTTTATCCTCATAATAAGCCTATAATGTAGTCACTATTGTGTTCCCATTTTATGGATGAGGAAAGTAAGTAACTGATAACAGGCACTAATAAATGGTCATGCCAAGATGGAGAGAAGAAAATTAGAATTAGCAAAGAAAAATTTAAAGCAAACTGAAATGATGGGAGGTAGGTCCTGGACATCATCAATTACCGCATTTGAGAGCTCACTGGGAGAAAACCATTGATTTAGACATATCAGAAGTTTTGTAAAATATGATCAAAATTTGGTTTGAAGTAATGCAGAGCAACATGTCAAACATATCAGAAATATTATTTAGCAATGACCTAGTAAGAACAATTTTGACCCGAGTCATTATTTGAAGAGAAATTTGGAGGAGACTGTTTCCAGCCGAATATTCTTTATTCTCTGGAGACCTTTCACATGCCAGCAAACTTGACAGATGGTGAACAGTGTATCGTGGTGAAACTGACCTCAAACTTTAAATAAGATTCACCACATTATTCTTATCTGCAGATGCTTTTCAGCTACAGCATTGCAATTCAGGAAACTATGACTCCAAAGAGAGGCATGGTCTTGACTTAGTGCTTTCTATAACATTAGGATTTACTGAAGCTTGCTGATTCTTTTCAATAAAATGCATCTTCCTTTTTTGACATTGAGAGCTTATGAATCGTAAATTCCTAAGGAATGGAATGAGCTTCAATTGCCTTACCTTGCAAACCTGAAAGTATTGCCATTTGAAGTCTCCTAAATCCCGCCGAGGCATTTTTGTTCTCATCAAGAAGACTCTAGGAAAGAGCATATGGCCATCATCAGTTCTTTCTTCTACCATCGTTATGGAATCTCCTCTGACCTGAGTTTTTACTCTCAATTTTTTCATTCCCTCTTTCTAGGATGCAACTTTCTTAAGAAGACAGAAAATTAAAACCAACTGTAAAACTCTCCACTTTTTCTTTGCTCTCTGTGACAGTTATTGTATTAAAAGAGTAACATACGATGATACATTTTAAGAACTTTATTGAGAACAATGAGATAGAGATGAAAAGAGTTGGGAAGGGGAAGGAGGCATTGGAGATGGCTCTGTGCCTTTGGTTTGCAGAACTAGGTGTGAGTGATGTCGTTAAGGAAAGAGCAGATCCAGAAGGAAGAGCCTGATTGAGATGGAGGGGCTGGAAAGGTGATAAGATAACCTCTGAGCATGTCTGCTGAGATGATGCAGTACTGGCTTAGACAGGGGCTCTGGAACCCCGTTGTGTTCACTGACATCTCATCTCCCACATTCTCTCTATGTGTGCCATTGTGAAACTCATCCAGCATCTCTGTGTTTCAGCTGTTTCCCCTGTAAGATGGAAATGGCTATTATTCCTGTCAGGGTTATTATTGGGACTAAATGAGTGAATTCACTCATGCACATCCTGACTTTGTCTGTGCCAGTGCCTGAAGAACACTGGCACAGACCTATCTCTCAAGAACATGAGTGGAGGAGTTCCTGCTGTAGCTCAGTGGGTTAAAACAGACATAATATCCCTGAGGATGCAGGTTCAATCCCTGGCCTCGTTCAGTGGGTTAAGGCGGCAAGCGTAGTTTGCAGATGCAGCTCGGATCGAGTCCTGCTGAGGGTGTGGTGTAGGCCAGTAGGTGTAGCTCTGATTTGACCCCTAGCCTGGGAATTTCCGTATGCCATAGGTACACCTATAAAAAGAAAGAAAGAAAAAAAAAAAAAAGAACATGAGTGGACCCTAAAAATCATTAATAAATCTGGGTTTAGATGTAAAGTCAAGATGGGAGTTATAAGCAATAACTACAGCCATTGCAGGCAGTAAACTTATCCCTTATGACAAGATTTTTGCTTCAAATGTCACTTTCAGGAATGACTTCATATATTTTTTAATAAAGTTTATTGGGCTTAAGTTGGATTTATGTGACTTACAAAGTTGTGTTAGTTTCAGGTGTACAGCAAAATCAGTCAGCCATACATATGCATATATCTCCCTTCTTTTTCAGATTCAAACCCCTTTTAGGCTATCGGAGAGTATTGAATAGATTTCCCTGAGCTATATAGTAGTTCCTTGTTACCAATCAATTTTGAATATAAAAGTGTGTATATGCCAGTCCCAACCTCCCAATCCATCCCTCCCCACAAAGTTTCCCCTTCTGGGAGTTACTTGATATTCTTATTTTAAAAACATTTGAGAGTCAGATTGGGTAGCCACAGGGGGAGGGATGGAAAGAAGTCAGGTAAAAAAATTCAGAAGAAAAATAAAAAGTGGCAGAAACTCTTCGGAGAAGTAAAGAAATCCTTCAGGACGGTCAGCAGACCTCATTGCCATGTAGTAAGCATGAATTTCTTCAGCCTTCCATAGTGGAGGGGAGGTGGAACATGGAGCCCTGCAGAGGGTTTCTCTGGATGAAATGAACAGCCTATGTTAAAAGTGGAGTTGATGCTCATGATACAAAAGTCATGATGGAGGATTTGGTACCACATAAAACTACAAATCTCTAGTGCAGTGCAAAAACCCATGAAGGTATCTAATGAGTCAAGGCAAAAGGATCCTATCTAAATCTGGGGTGGAAACCAGGATTTGACTGAGTATGCATATTTCTACTGCACAGCTAGCTGGCTACTTCTGATCATCAGTCATCAATTTTAATATTCAGCACTCTCATGAAGATCTGAAAATCTGAATGTTCTTTCCAGGATTTTGTACACTGAAGGTACTTAATATACATTGGGAAATTACATTTCTCTTATCCAGATCCTAGGAATAGTCTTCAAATTCTGACGACCTCCATTCTCTCCTTCCTTCAGACCATTACTGTTTCTTTCTCTTTTTCCAGTAGCATAAATCTGATCTTGTTACTTACCTAAATAACAACTAACAATTGCATTCCATTTCTGGGCTCTAGAAGGGCTCTGAAATTCCCTGAAATGGTATGCCAGATTGTGTGGATTGTATGTATTTTTCTGGGTCCCTAGCTTCACCGAATAGCTTAGTAGAGGAAATAGGTTTTACGGTCTGTTCTAATTACATGTCCCACCTTACCTGCAGTGATGAGCACACGACCCATACCACCCACATTATATACTGCATCCATTCTAAATCAGAGCGTTTCAAACTTCCATGTGCTTAGAATCACCAGGTCAGGGGCAAGAGTGAGGATCTTGATAAAAATGAGAATTCTGTTTCAGTAGGTAGGGAGTAGGGCTGAAGGGTCCTCATTTCTGACAAGCTCCCAAGTGATGATAATGACGATGGTTCATGGAGCACAAGCTGGGGAGCAAAGCTGTGTAGTTACGCATGCCACATACCAGCAAAAACAACAAAACAACACAGACCACACTTATTCCTAAGGAATGATTACAAACAATATATAAAAGCAGAAAGTCCCTGCATGTCCTTGTAATTTTACTCGGGCTATTTCCTTTTTCCCTGTAGACTAATAACCTTCTTCCACCTCCCTCTTCCTTATCGGCTGATAAACTACTGCCCCCAACACACTTTGTGCAAGTTCACGTGAACAATAAGCACTGACTTTAATAGGCTCTACTGCAGGGATTGGCTCCTTTTATTTTTTTCCTTATTTCCTAAGCACTTTTGTTTAGTGAATTTAAGATGTAATAGCTACTCGCAGTGGTCTTCCATCCTAGTTGGCGAGACAAGGATCACTGCCATAGTTACTGGGACAACTGGAAACAGTACCACCATAAGAGTACATTTTATTCCTGAGCTAATAGCTTTATATAAATAAAATAAAATACATAGACTGAATGGTTCTGCATGTAGAGACACCAAGTTAAAAAAAAACAACCCCTATGACTTATGAAGGAAAGGAATGGGAGTCAGAATGGTCCAAACGGATTCCCCCAAGGATTAGAGAGTAGTGGTGCAAGAACAAGGATGAGTCCACTCAGGCAAATTAACCAGAGCAGACTATAGACCCCAGATTAAAGACCATAATGAGAACTGTCCAAGGTCCACCTATGTGTGTTGGGTGGGGGATGATGAATATGAGGGACAGCCTGACCAGAATGGAGGTGTGGAGTTGGAGCTATCAGTTGGGAACATGGGCGGGTCTGAAAATAGAGGAGACGGTGTGTAAAGGGTTAGCCACTGAGTGCGATGGGAGACAGCAAAGCATTAAGGTTTCTCAGCAAGAGAAATGCTGGAACAACCTAAATGCCCATCGACAGAGGAGTGGATCAAGAAGATGTGGTACATATACACAATGGAATATGACTCAGCCCTTAAAAGGAACGAAATACTGGCATTTTTAGCAACATGGGTGGACCTAGAAATTATCATGCTAAGTGAAGTCAGTCAGATAATGAGACAGCAACATCAAATGCTATCACTGACATGTGGAATCTGAAAAAGGGACAGAATGAACGTTTTTTGCAGGACAGATACTGTTCTGCAAACATACTTGAAAAACTTATGGTTTCCAAAGGAGACAGTTTGGGGTGTGGGGGAGATGCACTGGGGTTGTGGGATGGAAATCCTATAAAATTGGGTTGTGATGATCATTGTACAACTATAAATGTAATAAATTCATTAAGTAATAAAAAAGAGAGAGAGAGAGAAATGCCAGTACAGAAATGCCTTCAAGGAAAATTAATATTAGCAAAATGAAATTTAAGAGGCATGGTATGAGGTTATCAGATTTCATTATGGGATAATTTGCTCACAAACATCGTTGCTTCAATATTAGTCATGAAACATTTGAAAAAGAAAGCATTGCATGTGACATTTTAATTTATCTTCCTATTACGGTAGTAAATGACCTGACCACAATTATTCAAAATGTACTATTTAGAAAGAAACAAACACAAATTAGGCCCTTACTGTTCCTCTAGAACCAGTTACCTATTTTAAAATATGTCAGGTAAAGATAGGTATTGTAGCGCATTTAGAACATGGAAGGAGGTATAGATTCAGCAGTTCAGGAGTCACAGATTTAAAAATAAAAAAAAAAAATTCAGGAGTTCCTGTCATGGCTCAGGTTAACAAATCCGACTAGGAAGCATGAGGTTGCGGGTTCGATCCCTGGCCTTGCTCAGTGGGTTAAGGACCCAGCATTGCCGTGAACTGTGGTGTAGGTTGCAGATGCGGCTCGGATCCAGCAATGCTGGATCCTTAACACGTTGAGCAAGGCTAGGGATTGAACCCACAACCTCATGGTTCCTACTCGGATTCGTTAACCACTGCGCCACAATAGGAACTCCAAAATAAAATAAATTTTAAAAAATTCAAAGTTCCTGGGTGGCTCAGTGGGTTAAGTAACTGGCATTGTCACTGTTGCAGTTCAGGTTACTTGCCCTGGCATGGGTTTGGTCCCTTCTCTGGCTCAGAGAACTTCCTCATGCCATGAGGCATGGCCAAAAACATTCTCTAAATAAGGAGTGGTTTAACTAGAAGAAGATGAAATAGTTTCAGGTTAATTTGTAATTATTCATTCTCATTTCTGATATATGCCCAGATCACAGGATTATGATATCATTCCCATTGGGTAAAAATATCATAGTTGAGATAAATATTCACAGGAAGAACAATTCACAGTCCCTATAATAGCCTTGTGTTTTGCGTCTTTAAAAAAATTTTGTAGAATGAATGTATCAGTCAAGCTGAACCAAGAAGACAGGGGGAAAAAAGTCAGAAAGGGGAAAACAAAACTAAAATTTACTAAAAAAGTTACTATGTTCAGTGGCTTACCTTTCTATTAGTTTGAACACTTCATCCTGGTCCGGAGTCCCGTGTTTCCTTTTGTATGCATCCTGGCTCTTCTGAAATTGGAGCTGGAACACTAAGTAACTGATAATTAAACATCTAACTTTTGACTCAAAACCCCACACATTTTTGTCTGCCATGTCCAATTATAAATTCACTTATAATGAATTTCACCAATATTAATCTTCAAATATGTTTAATACGAAATCATATAAGCAGATAAGAATAATAATTGCAGGACTTCCTGTTGTGGCTCAGTGGGTTACGAACTCAACTAGGATCCATGAGGATGAGGGTTCAAATCCTGGCCTTGCTCAGTGAGTTAAGGATCCTGTGTTACTGCAAGCTCTGTCATAGGTCACACATGTGGCTTAGATCCAGCATTGTTATGGCTGTGATGTAAGCTAGCAGCTGCAGCTCTGATTCAACCCCTAGCCCAAGAACTTCCGGGTGCTACAGCTGTCCCCCCAAAAAAAAGTAATAACTGTATTCCTTAGATTTAATTTTAAATTATTAGAGTGGAGGTGGTATGTAAAGAAAAAAGCAATTGGGCTATACTCAACTTTCATGTTCACAGAAAATGCAGCAGTATTCCTGTGTTCCACCAGTATGGAAAAGCCAACTCTTCGAACTGAAAATGTATGTAAGAAACGCTTTGCTTTCATCAAGTAAAAGTTGGGTAATAGGTATGTGTATTTCAAGACTTTCCAAATAGTCGACATAGCAATTTTCAGTGCATGTATATCTGAAGTTAGGAATCACCTACATGGAGAGGTGGATAATGGCCAAGGACTTCTGCTTTCATAGATGAAGCAACCCAAGTTCTAAAAAAATCACCAGTTGTTACCAACAGTTATTGGCTAGTATAGAGCAGCAAAGGACCTAGGGCTTTGGTGCAGGATTTTTGCCTCCTTCTGCTAACACTACTTGGGCCTGATGCAGGATTTTTTCCTCCTTCTGCTGACACTACTTGTCATGTGAATAAGATGGTCCAGATCTCTAGCATATGGATTACTACAGTGTTTTGCCTCAACATAAACTTGTCTGGCAATCTAAGTTCTTGGATAGCATGATATCTTTATGTCTCCATAAATATGGGGAAAAAATGCCTTCTCCACATGAAAATGTGAAGAAGATAGAATAAGAATACAGATAATAGAGAATATATAGAGAATATAGAGAATATGTATAGAATGAGAATGTAGATAACTACGTGTATATATTCAATGAAAGATATTTAGAAAAATCCCAGGCATTGCAGAAAACACACAGCATGGGTTTGGACCCCAATAAATTGCCTGCGTGCTTGTCAATTGTGAGACTCAGGACAAGATTCTTGTCTGTTTCCTGGTGTGCTTATAATGCCTCGTACCTTGTGAGTGCTCAGTAAGGATGTGCTTCTGGATGATGAGAAGTAGCTGCCTTTAAAATTATGTGGGTGTTTGACCTCAGAGTCTCAAATATCTATATGCTTCACTTAATATTCCCTTTGGTATTCATCTATGGAGGAAAAAAAACCCCTCAAATATGACTTAACTCTTCCAAGAACACTTTAAAAAATCATAAGTTAGTGCATGGTGTAGAAATAGGTACTCTGGTGATTAGGAAAATACGCTTGAAGAAAAGTCTTATTACCATCAATCAAAGTTTTCTTTTGATTTAATTAACATGTGATTAAGTGCAATTCTAACCTTGAACAAATCTTCCTAGCTCTTGACAAGAAATTTGATTATTGAATATTTATGTATTTATTCATTTACCTACTTATTCTTTCTATGTCTGCACCCACAGCATATGGAAGTTCCTGGGCCAGAGACTGACCCTGAGCCATAGCTGCAACCTGAGCTGCAGCTGCAGCAACACCAGATACTTTAACCCACTGTGCCAGGCTAGGGATCAAACCCTCACCTCCACAGCAACCTGAGCAGCTGCAGGTGGATTCTTAACTCACTTGCCACAGCAGAACTCCTGAATTTAAAACTTTTTTTTTTAATTTTTGCTTTTTAGGGCTGCACCCATAGCATATGGAATTTCCCAGGCTAGGGGTCTAATTAGAGCTACAGCTGCTGCCTATACCACAGCCACAGCAATGCCAGATCCCTGACCCACTGAGCAAGGCCAGGGATTGAACCCACATTTTCATGGATACTAGTCAGATTCATTTCTGCTGCACCGCAATGGGAACTCCAGGAACTCCTGAATTTTTAAATTTAACTTTCAAATCCTAATAATTCTGATAAAGACAGACTAGTTGTCTTTTAAATTATTTAAAATATTATGGGCTAACGAAATAAATTTTAATGAGACTAAATTTTATGCCATACCAAAAATACCTATTCTATAAATTATGACACACAAATGATAATATGTTTAAACTGATAATTACCAAAAAATTATCAAATGACCCCTTAAAGATGGAATTATACAAAAGAGCTTAATCCAATCACTTTTTGTGTCTCTCCCTAAATATTTCTTTGAGGAATTTTAAAATAATTTAATAGTATAATCAATACTTCCTCCATTTTAGAGTTAGGGAAATAAACACTTTGTGGGGAACATATTAATACAAATTCACCTAACCCCAAATGCAGTCCTCTTTCTTTGGTTGTGTTATAACAGATGATGTGGAGGTTCTTCCCCATCTACACCTCTATCAAAATAATCAGAAAAGATGGTGAGAGCTAGTAAAGGAATATGCCATTAACAATGTTCCAGAAACTATTTTTCAGAATAATGCAAATGGAATAGGTATTTCAGAGCCTCATCTTGAAGAGACATTGTTAACCAGTATAAGAAAGGCACTGTATCTGACACAGCAATTCAATGACTAATTCAAGCTATATCATACATGAGAGAAAAGATAATTGTTACCAAATGCTTATTATAATCAGTGGACATTTTTGCATCATTTCTCTTAGATTTGCAAGCCTGTATTGCCTGGAGGATGTCAAAGAGGAGGGAGCAATAGTCATTGCTAATTCGCAACACTATCTCGTCAGTGGCTACTGTGCCTTTTTTTCCTCTAATCCTCCTTGGCTGGGTGAGAGGGGGTAAGGATGGCAAGAAATTGGTGTTAAATATAACTTCTTCATGGACACATAACCCTTCCACTTATGCCTGTAAGACATTGACCAGTTAGGCATGAGTCAGTAACATGAATTATGATAATAACATGATTGAATTTATTGTTACTTGTGAATGTGATGTCTTTATTTTAGATTATGAAGGAAAATTTGCCTTCTCATTTCAATATAGGTAGGAATTTAAACAGTTTTAAGAATCCTTGAATCTTTAACAGCAGATATCAAAATGTTAAGAATATATGTTTATTATTTTTGACTTTAAAAATTGAGCCTCTAGTCACAAACTAGATTTAAAAAATTATTTGTTGATTTAACATAGAGGCAGTTAACCACAAGGTTTAAGAATGGAGTTCATGTGAAAACTCCATTACTTATTAGCTGGGTGAACTTGGGCAAGTTCCTCTTAACCACTTTAAACCACAGCACTCTCAATTTTAAAATACTGCTACTAAAAAATAGCCACACAGTAAAATTATCACTATTACAAGATTACATGACAATATCAATGTAAGGCATTAGCACAATATTGAACACAAAATAACACCTCAAAATTTATCAACCACATGACAGTTAATTTTATTACATTACTATTGTTATTGCTACTATTATTATTTGAAAGTTATAGGAAAAGTGTTCTAGAGTAAAAAAAAAAAAAAAAAAAAAAAAAACCCTCCAATACATATCAATGAAGCTTTAGGTTATTGGACACAAGTTCAATGGATTAACCACTGAAATACCTCTTGGATATTTTAGGGGTTAATCCCTCTTCAACTGCAATGGTACATTTCTCAAGATCTTAACCCTTGACTATGACAATAGTTATTTAACTGGTCCCTTAGTTTCACTGATAATCAACTCTCTACACAGCTATCAACATGATATTTTTAAAGACCAATAATCTAATCTGCTCTTACCTGCTAAATATAACTATAAGCCCTGGAAAAAATGCAAAGCAAGCCAAAGGATAACTCCAAAAATGGGGAAGAAAAAGGCAAACTGAATTTCAGGATTAGAGAAACAACACAGGACATGTTACTATGATGAGAGAGAGAGAAGGAAGGGAGAGGAGCCTTAAGGGACTGAGGGAAAATAACAAAAGATCCATCATTAGTCTTGTTGGAATCCTAAAAGGAGACGAAAAAGAGAGTGAGACTTAAAAAGCCTTCAAAGATATAATAGTTGAAAAATTCCTAAATTTGGTAAAAGATATAAACCTACATATTCAAGAAGATGGGTAAACCCTAAGTAGGATTAACATCTGTGTATTGATTGATTTTTTGCATGTGGAAGTCCAGTTGTTCCATATCCTTTGTTTAAAAAAAAAAATCCTTTCTCCATTGAACTACCTTTGCTCCTTTATCAAAGATCGGTTAACTATATTTTTGTGGGTTTGTTTATGAGTTCTCCATTCTACTCCATGGATGTGCTTAGCTGTTCTTTGCTGTCCTGATCACTACATCTTTATCTAGCAAGTCTTGAGATCTAGTAGAATCAGTCCTCTGACTTTTTTCTTCACAATTGTGTTGGTTGTTCTAGGTCTTTGGCTTTCCATATAAGTGAAGTAAGTCAGAAAGAGAAAGACAAATACCATATGGTATCATTTATATCTGGAATTGGCACAAATGACCCTTTCCACAGAAAAGAAACTCATGGCCTTGGAGAACAGACTTGTGGTTGCCAAGGGGGAAGGGGAGGGAGTGGGATGGACTGGGAGATTGGGGTTAACAGGTGCAAACTATTGCCTTTGGAGTGAATAAACTGAGATCCTGCTGTATAGCACAAGGAACTATGTCTAGTCACTTGTGATGGAACATGATGGAGGATAATGTGAGAAAAAGACAATATATATATTGTCACTGGGTCACTTTGCTATACCTTTGAAATTGACAGAACACTGTAAATGGAAAAAATAAAAATTAAAAAATAAAGTGAAGGAAGTCAGACACACACACACACACAAAGCACAAGAGAGTAAAAGGACCATTGGAGACACTCAAACTTGAGCTCACTTCTTATTGTCTAAGTGGTTTCAAAAAAATTCTGTAACCTTTCTTTAGCTTTATTAATAAGTTCAATTGCCTCAAAAAAAAAGAGATCCCCTTGTATATCATTTTCCTTTTTAAAATATCTTCTCATTTAAAACTACAGGAATGCAAATATCTGAATTATTTTCCCCAGTGCAAGGTTAAACTTAAACTTAATTTTTTTAGCAGTTCAATTTCTCTTTCTTTCTTTATTTCTTTCTTTCTTTCTTTCTTTCTTTCTTTCTTTCTTTCTTTCTTTCTTTCTTTCCTTTCTTTCCTTTTTTTTTTTTTACTTTTTAGGGCCTCAGGTATGGCATATGAAAGTTCCCAGGCTAAGGGTCGAATCAGACCTACAGCTGCTGGCCTACACCATAGCTACAGCAATGCAGGATCCGAGCCACCTCTGTGACCTACACCACAGCTCATGGCAAAGCCAAATCCTTAACCCACTGAGCAAGGCCAGGGGTTGAACCTGCATCCTCGTGGATCCAAGTAGTGTTCATTACCATTGAGGCCTGATAGGAACTCTGCAGTTCAATTGTTGTCTTAAGGCCACAACTCATTTTGAATACCCATTAAATATTCTGCATAATAAACTTATTTTCTATTACTACCAAGCCCCAAACAGAGTTCCAGCATGTTCTTTGTTTGCCTTTTTTTTATTATTTTGGTTTAGTTTAGAAGTCTCAGTCCTGAAAGTAGTGCCAACTTGAAAAGAAAAACCCACAGAAAAATAAACAGCAGCAGAATACACTCAGTGAGGAAATAGTAAAATAGCAGAGCTTAGATGCAGATAATTAAAATATTTGCAAAGTTTATAATTTATTTGACTTCAAATTTAATTTCTTTCTTTTCATAAACACAGGTCAATTTATATACGCATTTTTAAACATTTTATTAACCAAAAGAGAAAAACCCAGATTGGAAAGTAAAACCAGCAGTGTGCACATTGTCATTATCGTAGAGTTCCCTGTGCTATACTATCTTTTTCTTTTAGGCTCTACACTGTGTTAAATCATTGTTAGTACCTGTCTTGGCTATTTTTATCCTATAAGGCATGTGATTGATTTTTTTCTGTACAGTTAATTCACTAAAGTCTTCTAGATCCTTTTTCTTTTCTTGTGACTCATATATAAAGGATATTAGCATTATACGGCAGGATTTGAACCCCCAGTAAACTCTGAGTTTATGCTCAGGAGAGAGGAGATTATTCCTTTTTAATCTTCTGATTGGACAGAGAAAAAGTGCAGAAGCAGTTTGGGTTTTTTTAAATGATTTTTATTTTTTCCCATTATACCTGGTTTATAGTGTTCTATCAATTTTCTACTGTACAGCATGGTGACCCAGTTACGCATACATATATACATTCTTTTTTCTCACATTTTCAGGCTCCAAGGGGGAGGGGGAGGGATGGATTGGGAGCTTGGGGTTAACAGAAGCAGTTTTTGATGAGCCTTCCTGATAAACAGGGAGCTACAGCTTTCACCCTGGACACCAGGGTGGCACAGCAGTCAAAAGGCAGTCCCCAGAGCTGCCCATCCACTGACATAGGCTCACCTCCTCCATGCCTGACTGCCCAGTTTGGGTTACTCCAACCTCTGGTTTCTCTACTTCTGTTCCAGCCCCTGAGCAGTATTAGATCATATAGAGAAATGAGCGGCCAAACTTCAGGGGGGTTCTTTCCACTCCTGTGCAATGATTTCATAGATCACTGGGATAATGCTTCAGGGACGACACCACCATTAGGGCCCAGACTTGCTTCTTTTTCAAGGTTTCCTTCCTACTCCCCCGTTTTAGTCCTCTGTCCCAGCCAAAGCCTTTCAAATCCACCTGGAGTCAGCTCCCATATTTCTCTCCCTTCTAGCCCAATGTACTTCTTTGTCTACAGCTACATTCATCTTTTCCTTTTAGACAAAGAAGGATTCTACTTCTTACCTAAAGCTACTTTACCGACAGTAAATGTTGATTTATTCCTCTTTCACTTCTTAAATAACTCACGTTGTCACCATTTCTTCTATTTTCATGCATAAAGTTCTTCTCAGCAGGTAGACATCTCCTTTTGTTTAATGATGACAATGAAAACCCTCACTTAACACAGCTGCCTTGTCTAGTTACCCATCTTATTTCGTTGTAAAATGTCTTACATGTCTAGACAGGACAGTTTGCTGCATCTGGGACAATGCTCCCAAGTTTGACAGACAAGTATAAGCACTTATGCTACCAATGTCCTTATCTCTAAATCTCAATAGTTTCAAGAATAACAAGAATGACCAATGCTTTGCTCTATCTACCATTTTTAATAATCCTTTAATTTGGGCCATGATTATTCATTTTATTTCAACTATTAGACTCCTGGAGAATATGATCCAAAATCTCTTTTCCTTGGCTTCTTCTCCTTGGTCTTTTGTTCTTCTTTCCAATCTCCCTTATTCATAATAGGCATATAAGATGTTCATTCATTCATTATTTACCATCCAGATGCTTTAAACATCTTACTTAACTGGAGAGTGACTACTGATCAGGAGGAAGTGACTCTCACAGAGAGTAGAGTCAGAACTTACTCCAGCCAAACGGTATGCTGAATTTCTTTTCTCCTGGATAGAAGAAAGGACTTCTTCTCATTCAACAGAACAAATAATCTCCAGGTGACTGAGGCATGATATCACAGTGAACCACCAAAGCTACATATGCAGTTCAATTTCGCAACAGCTAGACATTTTATTCATGAAAGAGAAATCCAATAAATATCATAACATCATTTGATTGTTCTTATTCTCTGAGTATGTCTAGAGCGCAAGATCAGACATAATTTCTGAGTACCTGATGTACATCTGACAAAGACAAAGAATACATGAAAGAAAATGAAAAAAAAAGTGATACTGACTTGGCGCCAGTGCTATGGGAGTTTATTACCAGAGTCAAGAAGTCAATTCTACTTATCCTTAGAGAAAGTGCATTATGTTCAGGTTCACAGAGAGGTGCAATAGGTAATTGATGTTTCAAAGTGGGAAACTTTTCCCAGTGAAAGTGACAAAAGACTTAAACTTTTCTGGGAAAACTTCCATGCAAAGTGAACATTACTACTCTAAAGTGTAGTGAACTGGGCAGGCAATGAGAACCCAGGAGACTGTTGATACTTGTCTCATCTCTGGTTGCAAATTTAAAAGTAAAATATTCAAAATAAACACAACAATTGACAGAACATTGTAAATCAACTACAATTAAAAATTAAAAAAAAAAACAAGATAAACACAATGAAAGGAATTACACTCTAATACTAACTTGTCTGTTTCTAGCCTGCAGTGAACAATGGAAGCTCTGGTATCTGACTAACTTGGGATGGCCTATTTCCCTGCTCTGTCAGTGTGGGTCTTGTTAGTGTGGCTATCTACAATTATCAGGATTTTTTTTTTTTTCATTTTGCTCAATGTATATCTTTAGATATTTTCTATGCTAGACACTGAGCTATATCCTAAGATACAGTCAAAAAAGACAGGATCTTTGTTCCTGCTGATTCACAATGGAGCAGAACAGGAGATAGACTATTCTTTAGCTTCATAATTAAACATTAACATATAAATATACCTTTAAAAATTATCCCTTGTTTCGGATTATCCATGTCATTACTTCCCTCCATTGGTGCAGAAAATTGATCAAAAAATTGAGAAAGAGAAAATCAATTAGATGTAAAGCTAATATGATTAGACACAACTTAAAAATCATTAAAATATTAATTTATTGATTTATTCATTATTTAAAATATGAATAAAATACTTCCAAGAAATCCAAAGTCATGTACTGTAAACAGCAGAATTACCTTACCTGTTGGTCAAATGCACTCAACTCAATGAGAAAATATGCCCACTGTCTTCCCTTGTTTATCAATCCATCAATCAACCAAATGGAAAGTATTTCATGGAGTGCATTCAATACAGGTAAAATTTTGACACTTTCTTTATTCACCAACACCACTGGAGGTATCTGAATTTTCCAAAGAGAAAATAACTAGGATGTAACCCTTTTTTGGAATGTCAGCCACCGTGAAACAAAAATAGCATGAGCTAGAAAAGGCCGCACTTTATCATAATCTCAATGTTAAAAGTAAAATAATCGTCCCTTAGCCATTAACGTATTACCTTATGTGACTTTCACTAAGATGACTCTAGGTCACCAATAAAATATTTCACATATTCCAGGTTTCTTCTGAAAGCTTTGTAACCACTGACACCGGATCCATCTTACCTTGAAAAAGTTAATTATGAAATTAAAGCTTAAGAAGCTAAGCCTGTCATTATAGCCATGTGATATCACAATGTCACCAACTTGTACCTGGGCTTTGGTGCTTATGACTCATACTAGTGATCCATAATGAATCAGGCAGGCAGGGCTATTTCTAAGTCATTTAGTCAAAAGGTTTTTTCCTTCATTGCTGAATGTTCCCAGAGAATATGCATCTCATACATATTATACATAGTTCCCATTAATAAGGTTCACTTTTTAAAATTTATATTCTTAAGAGGAACCTTATACTAACCAATAGTTTTTTTGGGTTTGAACAACCACATTTTTTCCTTTTAAATGTGTACCATAATAGAAATGAATAATATTAATCCCAGAAAAATCGATACTCCTTCCATAAAATTGTGGATAATGATAGAAGTAAACTTGGCTTATAAGAAGATATAAAGGTTAATTTGAGTTAAAATGGGTTATATTTGGGAAATATATGATTCTGGAAGATGAGGTCAATGGATCATTACAGGGATCTATAATGGCAAATGGTACTTGGCAATGTTATTTCATTGGCTGTTTCCATTGAGCTTACATGCAGGCAAATCCTCTCCAAGTATCAACTTCTTACCCTAATTTACCAACAGATCTATATCTATTATTTATTCATAGTGGAGACTATAGATTATATTTAAGTTCTTCTAATTCTGCTATTCTCCTTGATCTTTCTGTAGACTAAAGGATAAGCCACTAAAGTCTGTCTTGGTTAAAATGAGGTTAATTATATGGCAATGACTTAAAAGGGTGCTTGAGGATTAGCTAAGTACTATTTCAAGTAATATGCAAGTAATATTTCAAACAAACAAAGCTAGACCTTCATGTAATTTAGAAACCACTGGAATGGTATTAGGTATCCATAGTTAGATATAATATTTATATGTACTTATCAAGATCAATATCTTTTTCTCTGTCTTACTTGACAATGGATTGAGAAAAAATTTCTGTCCTACCATACATTTTGCATAGTAGTAAAGTGGGTGTGTTACACCAGTGAAGCCAGTGCTTCCTTCACATCACCAACACTGCTGATACAGGCCCCTGTTTGTCTGCTTACTCTCAAGAGTCCTGAGACTAGATCATGGCAGGTGGACCCTTAGGAGGGGGTGGATACAGCAGGCCCTCCGTATCCACAGGTTCCAAATCCACAGACTCAACCAAGAGCAGATGGTACAGAATCTATGACTACAGAGAAGACTGGTTATGAGACATGAGTATGCCCGAAAGCTGGTATCTGCACCAGGTCCTGGAACTAATTCCCTGCAGATAATGTGGGACCACTGAATGTTGTCTGATTTAAGAGGGTGGAAAAGTCCTGCTGCCAGAAAGACCTTTATGGTACTGCAAAGCCTAGCATCCTGGTCACCCGTTTGGATGGAGCACTCTTTCCAGCTGGCTTCTAATACAGAGCATGCAAGTTGTTGGTAGGGTGAGCAGGATGGGTCTGGAGAAGGAGTGCTCATTAGCAGACATTTTTATCCCAGCATTGAAAGAAGAGCAATCTCTGAGTGAATGTAGCACAGAATACTGTTTGACGGCCTGGTACATAGAACTGTACTTGGGGAAGCCTAGGCTGCTAGAGGCAGATAGAGGCTGGCCACCAGGTAAGCAGGAGGATAAGGCTGAGCCTATGGGAGGGAGAAAGAACCAAACTTTCAGAGAAAACACCGGAGAAAAAAATTCCTTAGGAAGTCACCTGAGAATTACGGCCAACTCATAATCCATGTATCTGCGTCAAATTCTCCCTTTCTAAGATGCACATATCTCATCGGGATGCAATCCTTTAATTGAAATGGGTATAATTAAAGTCTAACCAGGAAAAAGAGAGTTGAATAAGAACAGGCATGACTTGATTTTGGGTAGCAAATGTGACAGTGTCCCTTGGGATCTTTCAGGCTTTTAAACTAGTCTTGTATGCTTATATGTCATACTTAAGTATTAACATGATGCTGATTTGCTTTAAATTTTACAAGTTGTAAGTAATGTTTATCTAGTATGGTAAAGTTAAATTATAATACAAGTCAGTGCATGATTCAGGGCCAAGGAGACATAGAAATAAGGTGACCTGGTATCACAGAGTCAGGTAGACCAGGGATTGAATCCTAACTCCACTTCTTAGTAGCTTTGCCATGTTGGTGAGTTGCTTAGCCTTTTTGATTCTCAGTTTCTTTGTCTGTAAAATAGGTAAAATGGGACCTACCCTCAGGGTTAAATATATCTATGAATTGCCCAGAAGAGCGTCCAGTAAAAATGGTAACTGTTATTAAGCAATTATTATTATTTGTGTTGCTATTACTACTGCCATTATAGACAATAAAGGCAACAGATGTTCAAAGAAACTATAAGGTTCTGTGCACTTCAGCCTCTGAGACATTTGCAAGGTAGAGACCCGGCTTGTGCTGACTGTGAATGTTGAGTAGATTATGTAGAGGCAAAACGGATTCTATGAATGGGAGGAGGCTTCATTCCATTACAGGGAGAATGGTATACATGGGCAGACAGAAATATCTCTGTCATGATTTAGAGAGACAGTGAGTACACTGATTTAATAAGGGCCCCCTTTTTAGGGTGACTTGGGGAATAAAGGCAGAAAGATTCATTTGGGACCTAATTATGGATGATCTTGAATAACTGCCAGCCCTTGGGCTTTTTTTTTCTGTGGATAATTAGTAATGGACTGGGTTATGATTAATGAACGAGTGTCAACCAGAAGAGAGATGTGTGGCTATAATCTGTAGGGCTGTCCTCATAGCTGACATTTTATCAAAGAACCAGCCTACAAAATTCGTGGGGGCTCTCTTGGGAGCAAGAGAGTTAGGGGTTCCGTTTAACTGCTCACTAGGCAGACCACACTTGAGGAGGGGGGACGCCCTCAAAAGAGTGAACATAGTAACGAAGAAACTAGAAACCTTTGCCATGGAACAGTAGAAAGACCTGGGTATTGTCAAAGAAAAAGCTCATAGGCGGGTTTTGAGAGCTGACTGAAGCTTTTTCCTTCTTATAATGGTGATCATATGGCAACGTGCAAGGGAATGCAGCTTGCGGAGTAACTGGGGTCTCAAGATAAAAAAGAGAAATATTTGAAGAATTTTTTTACTCTCCTACCTAGCTTAAATGTTATATTTTATACTTCCTGGACCTTGTAATATTCTGCTCTGTATTCTTCAAGGATTATTTAAAGTTAAAACAAAAAACAAAAAACAAAAAAACAGTTGGATAACGTTTCATTCATTTTGACACAAGCCAGGCATTCCTGTGTTTGATAACAAGAGAAAGGAATTTTCTGGCTTGCAGCATGATCCAGAGCTATCTGAGTCTGTTTGTAAACTGTGTCTTTCGGGAATGCAAGGCATTTAGAAATGTAAATCTTTCTGATCCAGGGAATGTGACAAGCTCTATGTCCAGCTAGGGATGGGTTAAACTAATAACAAATCATCAGTTTAACTTTTTTTTTTTTTTAATTCTACAT
This sequence comes from Sus scrofa, assembly GCF_054392235.1. Classification (NCBI taxonomy): domain Eukaryota; kingdom Metazoa; phylum Chordata; class Mammalia; order Artiodactyla; family Suidae; genus Sus; species Sus scrofa. The sequence goes on along the minus strand of NC_139389.1, from coordinate 34,741,123 downwards.
GTTTAGCTTGGGGAAAAAGACTACTCAGAAAGACCATGTTAGCAAATGTTCAAATAATTAACAGGCTGTCACGTGGAAAAGGATAAGCTTATTCTTCATAGTCTCACAGTGCAGAACTAGTTCTGTGGGTTAGAGATAAATAAAAGCCACTTTTAGCTTAACATAAGAGATATTTTATGCTCTAGGTATACTTCCTTTTTAGGTTTTTTTTCATCTTCTGATGTTTACACTGTACCGTTCCATTTAAATTTCCTACATGCTAACTTCGTTTGTTTGATTGAAATAAAATTACAATATATACATGTTTAACAAAAAGAGATATTTTATAGAGTGGGCGGAAAACAGCTGAGCCTGCTTCATGAAGATGGAAATATTCCAGCGAAATATGGATGATCAGTTGCTTGTGAGGCCAGAAGACATCAGTTAACTCAGAGATTTTCTTTCAGTCTTCACATTAGCATCGCTTGAAGGTTTCGCTTGTTTGTTTTAAGCTACACTGATGCCAGAACTCTAGCTGAGATCAATTCACCAGAACTTCCTGCGGTGAGGTTCATGGGCATTGATATTTTTAGGACGCATCAGACTTTGGAACTGCTACATCAGCTAAGGTAAGTCTGGATGGTCTCACCACAGCCACCCTGTCTGTAATATTTAATGAGGAGAGAGGCATGAAGAAGCCTTGTTAGCGTGGCCCGTCATGGGAGGGTGTGCAGAATAATTGGAGGATAATCCATAATTTGAAAGAAGTTCTTTTACCTTAGAGATTGTTAGAACTGTTTTCCCAAATGGGAAAGCATCTGTGTACCTTCGATGTGATTACTCTTTATCCTTTCCTCCAAATTCTTCATTTTTCTCTTCATTGGGAATATCAAATTCTCTTTGTTCTTACTTTGGCCCTGTGCTTATTCTCTGATCCAAGCTCTGCACCTGTTCAGAAGGTCCTTCTTAAGCTTTGCAGCTTCTTGTAAGGATCTCAGTTCTTCTTAAGCTTTGCAGCTTCTTGTAAGGATCTCAGTTCTTCTTGCAGATGCTTTAACGGTGAAAGCATTTGGGACTTTTCTGAACAGGCAGCGAATTCGCTGCTGCCAGATGGAGGACTGGCTCTATAATTTATGGATTCCAGTGCAAAATGAAAACGATGAACCTCTTACTCAGAAATGATTAGAAATCAAGATGGTGACTTGCACGACTGTACAGATCTCTTGCCTGGACTAGATGTTTTCCAAAATCTCGGGTGAAAGCAATAATTTTTATGAAGGATATTTTGAGGGCCATCCAGTCCACCACTCTATGCTCTCACATATTTCTCTGCATTAAACCTGGCCAACGGAGAACTCTCTGTCAAGTAAAGTAGCTAGCTAAAATACAGCAAGCCCAGTTAAATCTGAACTTCAGATAAACAAGGAATTTTTTTTCTAGCATAACTCTGTCCCATGTAATATTGGAGAGATACTTTATTAAAACTTATTTGTTTTTAATTTGAAATTCATTTTTCACTGGGAATCCTCTAATATTATATACTACAATTTCCAATGCTAATTCCAAGGTCAGGTTATTTGACTCTTCGTAAAGTATGCTTAATACATTTTTCTTCAGAATATTGTCCTATGATGTGATTATTTATTTATTTATTTGTGTCCTTTTAGGGATGCACCCGCAGCATCTGGAGGTTCCCAGACTAAGGGTCAAATGGGAGCTGTAGCTGCTGGCCTACACCACAGCCACAGCAATGCCAGATCCCAGCCATGTCTGCAACCTACACCACAGCTCACAGCAAGCTGGATTCTTAACCCACTGAGCAATGTCAGGGATCAAATCTGTGTCCTCAGGAATACTAGTCAGATTCATTTCTGCTGAACCAAGATGGGAACTCCTGATGGAATAATTTATGATTTAAATTTGATTCAGTGGTTTTTATAAGATTGTTATTGAAAATATTGTTCCTTTCATTCTAACACATTATCTTAAGGGAAAGCATTAAAGAAGACGCTCTTAGATGTCATTTCTCTATGCCTCACCATTGTGTCTCTGTCTTTAAGACATCATAAACAAGACATCTGATACCATCTTTTTCTTTGCATTGGTTTCTTAGAAACTTAGATAAAAATCATGTCGCATTTCTTACAGGGATATATACATGTGTGTGTATATATATAAGATTTGGATAACTCTATCCCTGACTTTATCTTCTTTCTCTTACACTAACTTTACCTTCTTCCCAGTATCTTCATTTTTTAATTTTTTTTACTTTATCTCATCATTATATATATATTTTTGTAAGCAGTATGTTTTTAGAAAAAACAAGTAATAATTAACAAATTGAATAATTAATAAAACAATAGAGAGACTTCCTGGAAATTTTATATATTGTTGGTAATATTAAATTTCTTACTGACTCTAATATTCCATGAATATTTATTAATTTAACTACCTGCCTAATATAAGTATATAGACAATACTGCTATTGATTGATCAAATTACAATTTAAGAAAAGTACTTACAACAAAATTTCAGATAAACTTTATAAAATCATTCGCCAAAAACAGAATTTCAGAGAATAGGAAAATCTGCTTGAGCAATATGGTTTAAGGCGGGTGGGGAGATCTTTAACTTGAAGCCTAGATATTTGAATGGTATTATAAACTCATAAAAAAATGCCTTTATATAATTACTCACTCAACAAAATATTTATTTTTTTATTTTTTAGGAGATTGAAGTCTATAGGATATCAAATATATTATGGAATTAAAAGAAAAGCATTCAACAATACAACAAATAAGACAACTTTACTTTTATCATGTAGAATTACCTAAAGCTAAAAAGCATTTGCTCTTGTGTTTTGTCAAATAAAAAAGTTATTTAGGCCAAATGATATATCTTCTTGTCCCAACAAGACTGGTACAAATCATTAACTTTTTAATGGAGCTTTCCTTTTATTTGACTCAATTCCAGCCAAGTACTAAGAAGTTATCCATATTTTCTCATTTACAACAGATATTCACTGAATAAGAATCTTCAGGCATTCCTGTCATGGCTTAGCAGTTAACGAATCCGACTAGCATCCCGTGAAGACATGGGTTCAACCCCTGGCCTCTCTCAGTGCATTAAGGATCTGGCGTTGTCCTGAGCTGTGGTGTAGGTCACAGACACAGCTTGGATCCCGCATTTCTGTGGTTGTGGCGCAGGCCGGTGGCTAAAGCTCTGATTGGCCCCCGAGCCTGGGAAATTCCATATGCCGCAAGTGTGGCCCTAAAAAGACAAAAAAAAAACAAAAACAAAAAACTTCATTCATCAGGCAGATTTCTGCCATAGGTAGCAATACACAGGATTTGTTACTTTCTTTACTAAAGAATCGTATGATCGAGGAGGTAAATTGTTGCAACCCTTCAACTCTAAGATTAAATCTCTCCTATATACCAACAATAAACAAGAGAAATCTGAAATTAAAAATGCAATATCATTTAAATTATCACCTCAAAGTGAAATATTTAGAGATTTCAATGTATAAAAGGAACTTCCCTGGTGGCTCAATAGGTTAAGTAAGGATCTGTCATCGTCACTGTTATGGCTAGGGTCACTGCTATGGCATGGGCTTGATCCCTGGCTCAGGAACTTCTGCATGATGTGGGCACAGCCAAATAAACCACTGAAACGTATCAAAGATCTATGTTAGAAAAGCTACAAAACTCTGATGAGTAAAATCAAGAGCTAAATAAATGGAGAGATAGTCCATGATCATGGATAGGAAGGCCCAATATGGTCATAATGTCGATTCCTCCCAACTTGATTTATGGATTCAGTGCAATTCCAATCAAAATACCAGGAAGTTACTTTATGGATTTTGGTAATCTTATCCTAAAGTTCATATAAAAAGGCAAACAACCCAGAATAGCCAACATAACATCGAAAGAGAAGAACAAAGTTGAAGGACTGACACTACCTGGCTTCAAGTATTACTATAAAACTATAGTAACCAACACAGTGTAGTATTGGCCAAAGAATAGACAAATAGATAAATGGAACAGAATTGAATCTCCCCCAAAGAGGCCACTACATATATAGTCAATAGTTTTTTGACAGAGGAACAAAGGCAATACAATGTAACCAAAATAGTCTCTTCGACAAATGATGCTAGAAAAACTGGACATCCACATGCAAAAATAAATAAATAAATCTGGTCACAGACCTCACCCTCTTCACAAAAGTTAGCTAAAATGTATCATGCCCTGACTGTGAAACACAAAACTATAAAATCCCTAGAAAAATAATAAGAGAAATCCTAAATGACCTGCATTTGGTGATGCCGTTTCAGATACACACCAAAGAAATGATCATGAAAGAAATAATTAATAAACCGGTCTTCATTAAATTTAAAAAGTTCTGCTTTGTAAAAGACAGTATCAAGAGAATTAGAAGACATATCTGACTGGGAGAAAATACTTGTAAAAGACACATATGATAAAACCAAAGCAAAGTAAAACAAAACAAAACAAACAAACAAAAAAAACCCAACAACAAAAACAGAAATCACAAAATAAAATATACAGATGGCAAAGAAACATATATGCTACATTATATCATATGTTATCAGGGAAACACAAATCAAAACAACAATAAGGTACCAATACGCACCTACCATTATGGCCAAAATATGGAACATTGACAACACTAAAAGGCTATGAAGAATGTGGACCAACAGGAACTCTCATATATTGCTGGTGAGAATGCAAAATGATGCAGCTACTTTGAAAGAAAGTTTCAATCATAATCCCTAAAACTTGGAAGAAACCAAGATGTCCTTAAGCAGATGAATGAATAAATAAAATGATACATCCAGACAATGGATTATTCAGCACTAAAAACAAATGAGCTATCAAGTCATGAAAAGAAATGGATGAAACTTAAAACCATATTGCTAAATGAAAGTATCAATTTGAGAAGCCTATGTAGTATATTTTACCAACAATATGGAATTTCTGGAAAAGGTAAATTATGGATACAATAAAAAAAGATCAAGATCTAGGAGCATGGAGGAAGGAAGAAAAAGATGAATTGGCAGAACAGAAAGGAATTTCAGGGAAGTGAAAATATTCATATGATATTATAATGATGGATATATGTACAAACGCATTTAATGCACAACACCAAGTTAACCCTTGAGTAAACTGTGGACTTTGGGTGATTTTGTTGTGTCGGTACAGGTTCATCCTTGATGAAAAACTTACTATTCCAATGAGTGATGTTGATAATTGGGGAATCTGTGCCTTATGAGAGCTGGGAGTATATGAGAAAACTCTGTACCCTCCTGTCAATTTTACTGTCAATCTAAAGTTGATTTTTTTCTTTTTCCTTTTTCCTTTTCTTTCTTTTTTATATAATTATTTTTTTCCTTTATAGCTGGATTATAGTGTTCTGTCAATTTTCTACTATACAGCATGATGACCCAGTTACACATACATGTATACATTCTTTTTTCTCACATTATCATGTTCCATCATAAGTGACCAGACATAGTTCCCAGTGCTACACAGCAGGATCTCATTGCCAATCCACTCCAAAGGCAACAGTCTGCATCTATCAACCCCCAGCACTCCATCCCTCCCACTCTTTCCCCTCCCCACTCCACAACCACAAGTCTATTCTCCAGGTTCATGATTTTCTTTTCTGTGGAAAGGTTCATTCATGCCATACATTAGACTCCAGATATGTGATATCATACGATATTTGTCTTTTTCTTTCTGACTTACTTCACTCAGTATGAGAGTCTCTAGTTCCATCCATGTTGCTGCAAATGGCATTATGTCATTCTTTTTTATGGCTGAACAGTATTCCACTGTGTATATATACCACATCTTCCTAATCCAATCATCTGTTGATGGACATTTGGGTTGTTTCCATGTCTTGGCTATTGTGAATAGTACTGCAACAAACATGCAGGTGGATGTGTCTTTTTCAAGGAAAGTTTTGTCCAGATATATGCCCAAGAGTGGGATTGCTGGGTCATGTGGTAGTTCTAAGTACAGCTTTCTAAGGTACCTCCATACTGTTCTCCATAGGGGTTATACCAGCTTACATTCCCACCAACAGTGCAGGAGGGTTCCCTTTTCTTCACACCCTCTCCAGCATTTGTTATCTGTGGACTTATTAATGATGGCCATTCTGACTGGTGTGAGGTGGTATCTTGTGGTAGTTTTGGTTTGCATTTCTCTAACAATCAGTGATGTTGAGCATTTTTTTCATGTGCTTGTTGACCATCTGTATATCATCCTTGGAGAAGTGTCTATTCAGGCCTTTTGCCCATTTTTCAATTGGGTTGCTGGCTTTTTTGCTATTGGGTTGTTTAAGTTGTTCGTATATTTTAGAGATTAAGCCCTTGACAGTTGCATCATTTTGAAACTATTTTTTTCCCATTCTGCAAGTTGTCTTTTTGTTTTCTTTTGATTTCCTTTGCTGTGCAAAAGCTTGTCGGTTTGATTAGGTCCTATTGGTTTATTTTTGCTTTTATTTCTGTTGCTTTGGGTCTTTCTTGTTTTTGCTTTTTAGGGCCACACCAGAGGCATTTGGAAGTTCCCAGGCTAGGAGTTGAATTGGAACTATGGCTGCCGGCTTACACCATAGCCACAGCAATGCGGGATTCAAGCCACACCTGCCACCTACACTACTGGATCCCTGACCCACTGAACAAGGCCAGGGATCCCACCCACATCTTCATGGATACTAGTCAGATTTGTTTCTGCTGTGCCACATCAGGAACTCCCCTAAAGTTGATTTTTAAAAAGTCTTTTAAAAATAAATCTATTTAAATTTATTAAAATAGAAAGATAGATGAATTTCTATAAGCTTATGTTGAGAGAGTCTAGATGTCCTATCATTTATTATATGAATAAACACAATCTTTCCTTATTAATATTTATTACATTTACATGAGCTAGAAGCACCTATTTTATTTTTCAGAAGAGATTCTCTAATGTCAGTATAAACACCAAGTGGAAATTTTAAACCTGCAGATTTTTTGACATTCTGATTGATATAAATGATCTGGGAATGATACCTAGGCACGTAAATTTCAAAAAGCACAAATCAATAGGATTATAGTCAGTATCCAAGTGAATTTCAGATCATCTTTGAGAACATAGGTCTACAAATAAGAAATACGTTTGAAAAATATCTTTAGTATAGAAGTCAATACGCTTCTCTGAAAGCAACATAATTAGAAAATGTTAGTAATATTTTTAAATGAGATTTTTTGACCAACTCTACTTATAGTATTTTCAAAGTAATAACAATTAATGTAAATTATTTCTGATTTTTATGTAATGCTCAATTTCTTTCATTATTCTGCGGTCATCTCATTTTGTTTTCATTTTTCTCCTATTCAACTCAGGTAAGGGCCATACCCACAATTTAGGGTAATGGATAGACTTTTATAATTCAAATAAAATCCAGAAAGATAGGCTGATTACTTTAGGATCAAGTCACTGGATGAGAAGTTGCACTCTTGCTGAGATAAAAGGCCTGGCTGTATTGAAGCTTCACCCTAAGAGTGCCTTTCTTTTGTATCTGGCATTCATCAGATATATTCACAGACCCTTCCACCTCCATGGGGTAAAGTTTAAAGGAACTGAATAGTTGACATTCCAAGGAAAAGGTCTGAATTGGGTCCAGAGAATAGCATGTGTGTGGAGGTCAATGAGGTCACTTATGTGGGAGGAGAGGAAGTGTCACTACAAAAATTCCTCCCAAAAGACCTGAAAAAGGACATTCAAGCAAACTACTGCTGCAAGTATCATAACAAAAGCTGTTAGTGGCATTTAATGAGCCCACTGGTTCATAACAGTCACTCCTGCTTCCCTCTTTGGGTAGACTCTCCATAGATCATCATAAAGGTTTTGGACTTGAGATAAAGTAGGTTTTAGCACAGCTTTCTGGACTCCATCGGAGTGTTTGGTCACCTAAGGATTTTTTTACTGTTTTGTTTTGGTTTTTGTTTTTTAACCAATGCACTGCATGATTTGGCCATATATATTAAGGAAATAGTAAGGAGATAATAGTTTTTATCAAGAGATATGGATTATCCAGCGTTTTGATTTAAGATCATCTAACAAAAATACTAATAATAAATGGAGTTGTATTTATTAAAACATTAATACTATCTGGGATAATAATTTTAAAACATTAATCATTTCTAACTAAGCATCCGCTATTTATTTCTCATTAAATGAATCCTATTAAATCCAGTAACATCCGAATTAAGCATTTATGGTTTCTGTCCAGAGAGCAATGTAATATGATGTAATATGAATGAAAAGTCCCAGATTTTAGCCCCAATTCCAAGCTTTTACTCTAATTAACTGTGTGATCTTTGGCAAAGTATTTAATATCTCTTGAGATTTTGTTCCTTCATGTATAAAAAAGGATATCTTTTTTGCTCTTTTTGCTAATAACTTATGCAAAAATGTTGTGTCAACTATAGCAAGCGCAAGAAATGTAAGTTATTTATATTATCATAACAAGTAGTATAAACTACATATTAAAATACAGGATATTTTTCATACATATTTTAAACTAACTACTTATTCCAGAGAGATTTTCTATTTTAATGTGAAAAACCAAAAAAAAAAAATGTCCGCTAATAAAAGCCTAGAGGGGATTAAACTCTCCAAGACGGCTTCATTCATTGGCTTAACCTGTCCACTTAGTAAATGCAAATCCTTCATATACGGAATAGACAACCATCTGAAAATAAGGGCCTTGTAGCATGGATCTTAGAACTGAGGATTTTGTTGTCTTTCTGGACACACAAGATTAAATATACTTTTGGAAAAAAAAATTATTTGTCTCTATCCCCCCATCCATTTTCTGCACTATTACAAAATGGTATTGCCTGTTCATTTCATGAACCAGTCCTTAGGTTTTCCTACATGCACTTCATTCTCTACCTAATATCCTCTCCAATTGTCCCTGTCAAATAAAAAAAACCTATAAATTTAGTCACAATGTTATTTATGATATTAAAAGATTGAAAACAAAATGAGTGTCAATCTCAGAGAATATCAATTATAGTCCACTATTTTTTTCTCCACTTCTTGATCATGAAACCCCTAGCTTTTAGCTGTGTCTCAGTTGTCTGAATTGAAGGCTACTTTTCTCCGATTCTCTCACAGCTAAATGGGAACATGTGACTAAGCTCTAACCCTTGGATTAAATAAGAATGGCATGTGCAACTTGTGGAAAAGTTCTTCCCCTCTGCTTAACTTTACTCCATTGTCCTGAAACTTGAGGAACAGATAGGGTCTGGGATTCTACATCATGTGGCATCATATCAACCCAGAAATTCTTTCACGCATGTAAGAAAAATATTCTGCCATGTTTAATCCACTCGTAGGCTTGGTTTTCTCTCAATTGCAGCCGAATCTAAAACTAAAAAATATAGATTTTTACTTAGGAGAACTGATTTTTAAAAAAACGATTCAGACATTAAAATGATATAAGCAAACAGAAAGTTAATCACAATATATTGTGATAAAAATCAGATGACAAAACAGCACTCCTAGTATGATCTGAAAGCATAGCAAGTGCTGTGTTAACTATTGACCAATTTCCTGTACAGCAAACTACCCCCCACAATTCAGTGGCTTTAAAAAAATTATTATTTATTCTGAGGCACATGTCTATTGGTTGTTCAGGAGTTAGCTAATCTAATCTAGACTTGGCTCCAAGTGGTTGGTTGGTCCAGGTCGTCTCTACCAGTTCTTATTCTCCTCGATCCAGCAGACTAGCTTATTATTTTTTTTTTTTCATATCAATGAGAGCAATATGAGGACAGTCACATTTCAAGCTGTTGCTTGTGTCACATCTGCTAATATCCTACTGGCCAAGCAAGTCATGTGGCCAGGCCCACAGCCAAGACACAGGGAAGTACACATAGCCTTTAGGGGGAGGAAATGCAAGTCATATGGAGAAGGTTGTGGCTATGTGAAGGGAATACAAAATTATGGCCAGTAATTTAGTCCTCAATTGCAAAATTACTTTTGATTGACTAGCTTATGGGTAATTTTATTTCTATCTGAATCAAATGTCTAATTGATAGGAAATAAACTGTTTTAGTATAAAATACATTCAAAATAAACAGTTTTAGTATAAAAGAATTTCACAAAGGAGTTCCCATTGTGGTGCAGCAGAAATGAATCCAACTGGTATCCATGAGGATGTGAGTTCCATCCTTGGCCTTGCTCAGGTCTGGGATCCTGCATTGCCCTGAGCTGTAGGTCACAGACACGGCTCAGATCCTGCATTGCTGTGACTGTGGTGCAGGCCAGCAGCTGTAGCTCTGATTAGACTACTGGCTTGGGAACATCCATGTGCCGTGGGAGAGGCCCTAAAAAGGGAAAAAAAAAGAAAAGAAAAGAAATTCACAAAATTTATTTTTAAAACATGCTTATGCTTCAAGTCTAGTCTCAAGGCCACTTTCTCTTTAAGTCCTTCTTGAAGAGCCCAACAAGCACTAGTACTTTCTTCCTCTAAACTACAAATCACTTACTTATGTCTCTTGTGTGGAATTTCTCCTGTAGCTTTTTATTTTAATTATCATTGTCTGAACTCATTTCCTGTTAGATCACAGACCAGAGATTATACTTCGTTCAGAAACATATCTACTTAGCCCAAGTTTTACATGTAGAAGGTATTCAAGAAATATTTCTCAAATGAGTTGGTGAAATATAACCCAATTAAAAACATATGACACTTCTATAAAAAAATATTTATACAAAACAGATGTTGACAGATCATATATAAAATGTATGAAACTTCTACAGAAATAGTAATTCACTGGGACAGGCTCCCTGAGAGATACTGTTGACCTGATTTGCACACTCTGATGACCTCGATCTTGACTCTTGTAGACAGATAAGGTCCATGCATTTTTGATAGCTAATACTTTAACTTAGGACCTTACAAACATCACAGTAAGATTCACTGAAAATGAACAGAATGCGAGCTGTTCTCCCGGACCACTCCAGGAGCTCCCAGGAATAATTTGGAGAGATCTAAAAGGTGGGATCTAGGGCGTTCTCATTGTGACTCAGCATAGGTCACCAATGCAGCTCAGATCTGATGTTGCTGTGTGTGGTGTAGGCCTGCAGCTGCAGCTCTGATTTGACCCCTAGCCCAGGAACTTCCATATGCCACAGGTATGGCCATCAAAAGCAAAAGAAAAGAAAGAGAGAGAGAGAGAAGAGGTGGGATGTAGACCCTTGCTCCTCTTACACAGGTAGCGGCTACACCATTTTGAAAGTATTAATAATGTGTCATTATTCATTTCCATTGATTGGTAAGGAGAAGCTTACATATGTATTATATATAATACATATTTGCTTTTTAGGGCCTCACCCATGGCATGTATTTTTTTGTGTGTTTGTGTGTGTGTGTGTGTGTGTGTGTGTGTGTATGCAGTAAATTTTACTGAAAAAATGATGGATACATAATCAATCTCTAGTGCTTCCTTACAGTAAGCCTTAAGAGAAGTCTCATAAAGTAATAGTTACATCCAACACAATTCCCTTCTCCAGATGTCTCATGTAATTCTTGTTCTATGCCACTTGGGCTCTTCAAGGTATGCCAGTTCTTTCTTTTCAGACCTTTACGTCTACATTTTTAAAATAGACTTATTCATCGCATCAGTGCTCATTAGCAGGTTTCTTCAGAAGCCTTTCCATCGCTCCGAAGGGATCCGACAGATGCTTCATGTGACTGTAGGTGCCACAGTTCTCTGTATCTGAGAAGAGGCTTTTGAGTTGTATTCTCCCATAGAGAATAAGGGGGATACAGCACAAAAGAAAGCTTAACCCTGCCTTGGCCGGGGGGTTCATTTCCTGCCAGATATGGAATGAAACCATCTTGCCACGATAGGACCCCCATGTCCTCCACCAGCCTCTTGAATGTAGACAAAATTTAGTCAAAGAATACATTTAATTGGAGATGTGAGAAAATGCAGAAACAAAAGAAAGCAGTGAAACAAGACCAAATAATAATAGTTGAGTTATTAATCAAAACCAAGTACTTTTAGTTTCCCCTCAAGGGCTATAGATGGTATTCTGAGCCATATCCTTTGAGCTGTTTTGTAGAAACTTGAAACCCCCACCAGGTGAAAGAAGTTAAGTACATGATAACCAGACTGTAGCCACGACAAAAGCTGCCACGATTCCAAGGACTGGCCACAAAGATATGAGAATAAACCGACTCTGGAACAAAGATTAACTGTACTTAAAACAATCAAGATGACCACAACAGACCACCACATGGCCAATTTCAAGACGACTGTCAGAGCTGACTGGGCTGATGTGCACATAGCCCCTTCCTTCCGCCTATACACCCCTAAAACTCTCCCTGAAAAGCTCTTGGTGCCTGATCAACAGTGGGGTGTTGGTCCTTTGGGACATGCAGTCCACCTTCTCTGCAGGATTCTGGCTCCCTTGACAAAGCTATTTCTCATTTTATCCAACACTTGTCTCTCAGTATTAGATTCTTGTGCAGTGAACCCCCTAACCAGAGTTCAATGACAGAAGTGATACTTAAAAACGAATGTGTCACTATGCAAGACCAAGACGTCACAGACACTGTATATGACTATCAGAACGTAGCGATTTATTGACTGTTTAAAATAGCAAGTTTATGTCATGGACCACTGAAAAGTTAGCTTGGCTTTACTTTTTATTGCTACGAGCCCTTCGAGAAGGAAAGACAGCTTTCTTTCCTCTACCTTCTCAAGAGAGCCAACAGTTTTTATTTGTAAAGTATAGATTCTCCTTCTTCACATGAAGATGTCAAGAAAAAGGAGACTTTTGTATTTTGTGACTGGGAAGAAACTGCAAGTGTAGGATGAAATGCTGATGGTAACTCTTTATGACCTTTGGAGAAAATAAAGCAACTCAGATGGTGAAAGTTAGAGTAGTTTTGTATGTAGAATTGAAGTGTGTATGAGAAGAAGGGCACAAGAAGAAGGGACACCTGACCAGAGACAGGTAAGAGTTTGAGGACTGAAGTTTTTGTGAGAGGTACCAGGTCCTAAGAAACTTACTTGAAGTCTCTTTCTTAGAAGTAATGCTCAAAAGAGAAAAAGCACAGCTTCCTGGGTACCTGTGAGCACCAAGGATGTAGTGGGGAAGGGGGAAGGGAGGCCACTAAGTAAGCAGCACAGCCTGAGAGCCCAAGCAAGGAGCCCCTGGTGACAGAACTTGGACCCACATTAAAGAGTCACAAGTGAAGCTGTCCAACTGAATGGGGTCCACTGGTTCACGAAGGAAGCTGGGAAAAACCCAATATTGGATGGTACTTCAGCATTAAACACAGACAACAGACCAGAACCTGCTGTGATATTCTGCTTCCATTCAGATCTGAGGTTGCTATGGAAACTGGGATTTTTTTTTTTCCTGAACCAAATAAGCACATGAGCATGCATAGCTGTTTGCATAAACTTAGGGATGGAGAAGGAAAAATATTAATAGAGGTAGCTATAGCTGCATTAAAGTTGACTCGGGCAATCCAAAAACATATGAACACCGGAGTTCCTGTCGTGGTGCAGTGGTTAACGAATCCGACTAGGAACCATGAGATTGTGGGTTCGATCCCTGGCCTTGCTCCATGGGTTAAGGATCCGGCGTTGCTGTGAGCTGTGGTGTAGGTTGCAGACACGGCTCGGATCCCATGTTGCTGTGGCTCTGGCGTAGGCTTGGCAGCTACAGTTCCATTTTGACCCCTAGCCTGGGAACCTCCATATGCCTCGGGTGCAGCCCTAGAAAAGGCAAAAAAAGACAAAAAAACAAAAACAAAAAAACATATGAACACCACTTTTACTAATACTATTACTACTATATTTTATTGCTAGTATTATTACTATTATTAGTATTATTATTTGTCTTTTCGGGTTCGAGGCCAGGGATCGAACCCAAAACCTCATGGTTCCTAGTCAGATTCGTTAACCACTGATCCATGACAGGAATTCCTATTATCAGTATTGTTATTTGTGGTAAAAGTGCTTAACATGGGATCTAACTTCTTAATTCTTAGGTGTACTATACAGTATTATTAACAATGGACAAAGTGTTGTGCAGAACATCTAGAGATTTTTTTTTTACATCTAGAGAGCTTTATTTAAGTACTTCTTTAGTGTTTTTAGTTTAATAAAATGATTGAAAATGAAATAACATTTTTCATCCATCAGCTTGTTGAGAATAATAAATATTTATGTTCATGATTGTTAAAGGTGAAGAGAAATTTGTATTATTACACGCTTTTGTTAAAAGGGATTTTTTAAAAAACATAATCCTTTGTCCTGGATCACGGACCTGGAGCTATCAGAGTAATCCTAACTGGGGCCCTCTTCTCTCAGTCTGCTCTGTACCTCTCCCATCAGTACTTTCAAACCTCAGAAACAGGAATTCCTCACCTAAATGGTTCCTTGATAGAAAATTAGTGTGTGAGAAAGGTGGATTCCAAGAACTCACCTTCTCCCAGGCCCACAACCACCAAGTGTCTTAGAAATGTGATGAGACCTGTCCGGCATATCAGCTCCCTCTAATTTCATGCAATGCTCTTATGATATCACTTTGTTATTTTCCTGACATTTTTCCGTTGAACTAAATTTATATTCATAGAAGTGAAACCAGATTGACACTGATTTTGCATTCATTGAATTAAACCGGTCACTCTGCCATTGATCTGTTTTTTTATAAATCAAACAGGAGCTGAGTACAAGAGGGTCGCATTGCTCAGGATCCTCACTGATTTAACCCAAATATGATTCTAAGTGTCAATTTCACACACCACATTCTTTGAGTTGTCATTATTACCAATACATTAGTTTAGGTTACTAATGCTAGATGAGATAGTAACAACATGACAGTGATTCTGAGCAAATCAATGTCAACAATCACAGAGTGTTCTTTTACATCTATAAAATTCAATTTTATCTAAACATATACCAGGCACAGTGCAAAGGGCTGTACAAAAATCATAGTATTCTAATGACAATTCCATAGTCACTGTTTCCATGGGGTGCCTTTTTCTCACTCTGTCACTTTCACTGCCTGTGTCTTTGTGTCTAAAGCAAGTCTCATGGAATCAGTTTAAAGATTAACTATGAGAGATGGGGCTTTTTTTGCAAGCTATTCTTCCAATCTCTCTTTTTATTGGAATGTTTAATCTACTAATATTTAAAGTAAATATTGATAAAGAAGGATTTACAGTTGCAAAAAATACTTTATTCAGATTTTATATTTTGGACCCTATTTACATATTTGCTGTCAGTCTTTGAAATTTGCCTAGTTGTATGGGATTATGCCTAATCCCATATTTTTGATGAGATTGCTATTGAAATTTTGTGTTTATTTTTAATAATAATATATTTTAAAAATCTCTTAAATTTAATCATTTTACATGACTGAAAATATATACCCATTAACTAACAACACCCCATTTTCTCCCCTCCTGAGCCCCTGGTTACCACTGTTCTACTCTTGGGTTCTATACCTTTGACTGGTTTATATATCTCACGTATGTGTAATCATGCAGTAGTTGTCCTTCTGTGACTGGCTTATCTCATTTAGCATAACATACTCACTGTTTATCCATGTTGTCACATATGGAAAGATTTCCTCCCTTTTTAAGGCTAAGTAATGTTCCACTGTATGTTTAACCACCTTTTCTTTAAACTTTCATTTGTTGGTTGGATATTTAGATTATTTCCACATCTTGGCTATTGTGATTACTCACAATGCTGCAAAGAATATGGGAATGCAATATCCTTTCAGGATCTTGATTTAGTTCTTTTGGATAAATACCCCCAAATGGAATTACTGGATCATATTTTTAATTAGAGGAGAAACTTCTATTTTCCATGTTAGCTATACCATTTTATATTCCCACCAACAGTGTATAGGAGTTCCAGTTTCTCTATATCCTTACCAATACTTATCTTTTTTTTTTAAGAATAGCCAACCTAATAAATGTGAGGTGATATTTCACTGTGTTTTGATTTGTATTTCCCTCATATTTATTGACGTTGAATCTCTTTTCATATATCTGCTGGACGTTTGTATGTCTTCATTGGAAAAAATATTTATTCAGATCCTTTACCCTTTTTTATTTATTTTTGTTATTTAGTTAGTTAGTTAGTTAGTTGTTGCTTCTTAGAGCCGCTCCCGTGGCATATAGAAGTTCCCAGGCTAGGTGTCAAACTGGAGTTACAGCTGCTGACCTGCGCCACAGCCATAGCGACAGCCATGCAAGATCTGTGCCACATCTGCAGCCTACACCACAGCTCACAGCAATGCCAGATCCTTAACCCACTGAGCAAGGCCAGGGATTGAACCTACGTCCTCATGGATCCTGGTCTGGTTGGTTACTGCTGACCACAACAGCAACTCCTTTTTTTTTTTTTTTTTTTTGCTATTGAGTTGAGGGAGTTGCTTATATATTTTGGATATTAACTTCTTATATGTTTAAAATGGCAGATAACATACCATATATACCAGATACATTGTTTGCAAATGTTTTCTCCACTTCTGTAGATTATAATTCCATTCTGTAATAGTTTCCTTTGCTCTACAGAAACCTTTTCATTTAATGTAATCTTATTTCTCTAGTTTTGCTATTGTTTCCTGTGCTTTTGGCATTATGTTCAATAAATCATCAGCAAGACCAATGTTATGAAGATTTTCTATGTTTCCCCCAGAAATCTTACAGTTTTAGGTATTATGGTTAAGTCCTTAATCTATTTTGAGTTGATTTTTGTGTATTGTGTAAGATAAAGTTTCAATTAGTTCTTTTGCATGTGGATATTCATTTTTCCCAATACTCTTTTGGGAGAGGCCATTCCTTTCTCCATTGTGTATTCTTTTCTTTTTTGTCAAAGGTCAGTTAACCCTATTGCATGGCTTTATTTCTGGATTCTCTATTCCATCCGTCTATATGACTGTCTTTAAATTAGTATTATACTGTTTTAATTACTGCAGCTTTGTTTTTTTTCTTTTCTTTTCTTTTCTTTTCTTTTCTTTTTTTTTTTTTTTTTAGGGCTGCACTTGCAGCATATGGAGGTTTCCAGGCTAGGGGTTGAATCAGAGCTATGGCTGCTGGCCTACACCACAGCCACAGCAACGCCATATCCAGGCCGTGTCTGTAACCTATACCAGAGCTCACAGCAATGCTGAATCCTTAACCCACTGAGTGAGGCCAGGGATTGAACCTGCATCCTCATGAATCCTAGTTGGGTTCGTTAACTGGTGAGCCATGAAGGGATCTCACTGTCATATACTTTGAAATGAGGAGAAGTGAGACCTCCAGTTTTGCTCTTTTCTCTCAAGAGTGTTTTGGTTATTCAAGTCATTTGAAGTTCCATATAAATTTCAGAATTTTTTAAACTTTTTTATTTTTTGCTTTTTAGGGCCATGCCTACAGCATATGGAAGTTCCCAGGGTAGGGGTTGAATCAGAGTTACAGCTGCTGGCCTAGGCCACAGCCACTGCAATGTGGGATCCCAAAACCAGATCCCCCACCCACTGAGCAAGGCCAGAGATCAAACCCGCACCCTCATAGATACCAGTTGGATTCACTGCAGCTGCGCCACAATTGAACTCCCCAGAATTGTTTGTAGACTGTATCAAAAACATTCTTATGGCAGTGAACTTAGAATTTCTTTATATGGAAATATTTTGATGTAGTTGGCAATACAATGATGGATAGAAAATATAGTTGCCTCATTGTGTAAATTGTTTAATAATTTTTTACCAAGTTTTTTTACTCTGAAAATTTTTATTAGATTCTCTAACTTCTTAGTTCTGATGTTGCAATATAATTGTATTTGTTCCTTTGCTTCCACCAAAGATATTGCAAAAGATTCTCAATTAAATGTATATATTAGCCATAAGTTTCTTTGCTATTAAATGTTTGCACCACATGTCTTTTTGAGATAAGACTTCACTAACTTCATTGGCAATTTGGCTCAGGGACAGCATTTATGCAATAGCCAAAAAGTCTCTTAAATTAATTATGGTATTTACAAGGAGTTTCAATTGCTGTATATAATCCATGCATTGTCTATTGTGAGCCCTCCACAATTTTAGCCAAGCTAATGTGACTAATGACACAAATATTAAAAGCTCCTTTCTCTTTATGATATACTCAGGGCAGATGAGTAAGCCTTTCCACATTGTATTAAATATAGGCTAGGCTCTCTTGTGTGTTTTCTATATGTTTTAGGACTTGGGATAGTATTGATTTTATTGGTAATAAATTATATATTACCTTCTACATATGATGCTATAATTGATTCATTATGTATCTATTACCTCTAAAATGGAGATTAAAATGCTGGTAAACAGAGGTATAGCAGGTACAGCCCTGAAAGTTACCACCAGTGGGTAACTTATGGTTTTCTCTAATCCAGTTAATCCCCTCTGCCTTTTTTCTCCTTGTAAACCTGAGATAATGATACTCATTAATAATACTCATTGATACTGTGCTTTGGGGTATCAGATGAAAGATGTTATTAGATGAATATTTTACAGATGTAATTTCATTAACCATCACTTCACTTCTTGGGTTAAGTGTCTCCAATGATTCTTTGTGAATGTGGAATCTAAGATGTGATGAGAGTTAGTGATGTGATGAAAGTCATATTGTAAATTAGGGGCAGTGCTAGAAATACAGACTAATGATTATCAGTCTAACTAGTAAAGCTGAATAGAATCAAATTCAAATCAGAGAAATCCCCTGACGATTTGTTTTATATAGAGTTGGATAATGGGTTTGGTAAATTTTGAAAAGAACACCACTTATGTATTAAATAAGAGTATTATAAAGCATGTTTTTATTCTAAGGTTCTTGTATTGATATTCACTGCTATTACAGGTGTGCCAAAATCTGTGAAAATTCTATAGATAGAATGAGACAGGGACCAGAGAATGAAGTTAAAATGAAAATGCTAGAGGTGCTAATTCGAGCTGTGAGTATAACATCTAACTTCAATTCCTTCAGTGGAAGATGTGATCTTTATAAATCCTGAATTAAAATATTTGTTCTCCGTTATTACCATCTCCTGAACTTCCTGAGAGTCCAAAGGTTTTTCTCAGACTTTATTCTGAGCATGTTTCATGACACCTCTTTGAAGTGCTATATTTGTTTTCTATTGTTCTTGTAACAAATGATCACAAACTCAAGTGGCTGGAACAGCTCTCCTGTCTTACAGTTCTGGAACTCAGGAGGCCCCAAATGGGTCTCCTTGGCCTAAAATCAAGGTGTCAGCAGAGCTGCATTCCCTCTGGAGATCCTAGGGAAAGAGTCCTCATTTCTGGCCTTTTCCAGCTTCTAGAAGCTGCCCACTTGCCTTGGTCTGTGGACGACTCTCATCTTCAAGTACAGCAGTGGCCAGTCTACCTTTCTCTTATTGCCACCTCTTGGGCTCTCTCTTTTGTCTCCTTCTTAACATCTGGCATAACCCTGTGGGAGTTTCCGTCATGGCTTAGCGGTTAACAAATCTGACTAGCATCCATGAGGATGCAGGTTTGATCCCTGGCCTTCCTCAGTGGGTTAAGGATCTGGCATTGCCATGAGCTGTGGTGTAGGTCACAGACGGGGCTCAGACCCTGCATTGCTGTGGCTGTGGTATAGGCTGGCAGCTGTAGCTCTGATTTGACCCCTAGCCTGGGAACTTCCACAGCCGCAAGTGTGGCCCTAAAAAAGCAAAAAAAAAAAAAAAAAAAAAAAAAAAAAAAGAAAGAAAGAAAAGAAAAGAAAAGAAAAAACCCTTGTGATTGCATGCCCCCCACTCCCCACACACACGACAACCTAGGATAACCTTCCCCTGATAAATCTTGACCCCGTCTGCAACCTTAATGCTTTTTTGTCATGTAATATAATATATTTCTAAGTTTTGGGGCTGAGAACATGGACATCTTTGGAAGGTTATTATTCTGTCTACCATCGATGCTAAGAATTAAAGGCCCCCAAATGAGCAGTGGGTATAGGGATAGTTGCCATAAATAAACATATTAGTCTCAAAAGCTCCAACCTTTTTTCAGTGTGCCTAAATGTCATCTTAATTACCTAGATAATGTTTTATTTTTTGAAAATCAAAGCTTTTGTATCTTAAATATTTTTGTCTTATCACTAATGAAAATGGAAATACTCCTGACTGATAATTATTTGAAAACAGACAATACGTTAAATCATGTAATCACATGCGCCCAGCAACAACATCAGCCAGTCAGCGTAAACACAGAGAATTTGTAGATTTGTATGGTAATAAGAAGAGACACTCAGTCCAGGAGAAATGCCTCTGGTCATTTTAAAACAAAAGGAGCTTCTGCTGTGGAGCAGTAGGTTAAGGATCCAGCATTGCTACAGCTGTGGCATGGGTTGCTGCTTCAGCTAGGATTCCATATGCCTTAAGTGTGCCTGAAAAAGAAAAAGAAGGAGGGGGCTAGAAAAAAAAAAAAAAAAAAAACCAGAAAATACAGTTTTATAAAAATGGTAAATAGTTTCTTTCTCATAAATTTATCTTTGAAAGTGATCACACATACTTTATGGTCCTTAGGATTTTGTTTTTTAATCAATAAATTTCTGGAGTTCCCATCGTGGCTCAGCAGTAAGGAACCTGACTAGTATCCATGAGGATGTGGGCTTGATCCCTGGCCTTGCTCAGTAGGTTAACGGATCTGGCACTGCCATGAGCTGCAGTGTAGGTCACAGACATGGCTCAGAAGTTGCTGTGGCTGTGGCATTGGGTGGCAGCTGCAGCTCCAATTCGACCCCCTAGCCTCAGAACTTCCATATGCCACAGATACGGCCATAAAAAGCCAAATAAATAATGTATTCATTTTGCTCAAGAGAAACTTTGTGACAGCAATTATAGTATCATTTCTAGTTGTAAATATAATCTGTATCATATGGTTATCCAAACTATTGATTTAAATAAATACTTTGCCAAAGGAATTTGCCAGTTTCCTCTTTTGAAATAAGGGTTCTATCTTCATTGTTTTCTGAGGATACAATTCTTCCCTAACTTAGCATTATCATTTCTATGTCATATTCTTTACCCACTGTGCCACGGCAGGAATGCTTATCCTTTATATTTTTATATCCTTTATATTTTTATTCCCTTTATCCAGACATCAAATTCTGCTGTTCTTCTTTCAAAATAATACTCTCCTTTTGCCTACTCAAAATCCTAATCAATCTATACCAAGATAAGATAAGGATATATTTTAAGAATTAGTTCACTTTTTTTTTTTTTTTTGATCTCTAAGGGAAAAAAATCAGCTCACATTTATTTACTTTCTAATTGCTTTAAAAGTTAAATTTCATTTTGTTCCCATCTTGACCCTATGAGCTGGGTACTATTTAACCTCGTTTCACAAGTGAGAAAACTGAGATGTGGGGAAGTTAAACAATTTGCCCAAGGTTGGGCAAATGTAAGTAGGAGAGCCAGAATTCCAAATAGCCACTAGCCTGGGCTGTTCCCACGGCCCTGCTCACTCTGGTGTCTGGCACATTTTATGAGAGACACATGAGATCCCTTTGTGCCTGGGGGCCTCGTGTGACCCATCATACTAATGCTAATGTGTTCTCCCTCTCACAGGTTCCATCGGGCACCGGAGGGCATATTTGATAGACAAGGGCCTCCATACCCAAAGGAGAGAAGAGGAGAAACAAGTCCTGCCACTCTCAGAGAGAAACTACCAGAGTCCTGTGTCCCGAGTCCTGCCTCGTCATCCTCTCTGTCTCAGTAGACAAGGCTGCCAGGTGTTCCAGCAGCACCTCTTACATCCTGCTCTTCTCCTTCCCAAGAGCCGAAAGTGACTGTAATGCTTACAGAAGCAAGCCCAAAGGACTCCCTCTGGCACTGAAGCTTCTTACTTGGTGTCATTGTTTGTATCTTATCTCCCACTTCTTCCAAATATATAGATTTCCTAATTTCCAAAATCACAGACACATCTTTGACTCTCCTCTTCTTCTAACATCCTGTAGCCCATCTCTGAGCAAATTCACTAACTACAAAACATACCCCCAAATCCAACCATTTCTCAACCCCTTCCCTGCCTCCTCCCTAGACAGCATAATTAGCGTGCCTTTTTTGAACCATTAACAGCTGCCTAACTGGTCCAGCTGCTTCCACCCTTACCTTTCTGCAGAATTTTCCAAACACTGCCGTCCAAACATCGCTTTAGCATAAGTTATTCCTGTGCTAAAATCCTTCTAATACCCCCTATATCACACTGGATAAACACCCAAAGGCTTTCCAAGAATGTGCAAGGCCTTGCATAATCTGGCTCCAGAAATCTCTCTGGCTTTATCTTTTTCCACTCTCACACGGGATCACTTTGCGTTAGCCACGTGGGACATGACTATGTATTATATTGTTGGCAGATATATATTTAAAGTAGTTTCTAAAAATGTAGGATTACTCTCTGGAACATTAATATAGAAACCTTGCATTTTGTATAAAAATATTTGTTGAAATTCCTGGAGGGTAAAAACAAAGTACACCTCTCTATTTGAAAAAAAACAAAAAAACAAAAAAAACACCCAGGGATTAAAGGTCATCCTTAAATTGTGTTATGTGTTTGAAAAACATTCATTTTAACTACATATAATGTACCACTAATAAAATTGTAATACCAGAGATGTTACTAAACTGACCTTTCCTAAAGGGAGAGAACTTATGAAAATAAAAATCTGACCCTAGAGTTCCTGCGTGGTGCAGCAGAAACGAATATGACTAGGAACCATGAGGTTGTGGGTTCAATCCCTGGCCTCGCTCAGTGAGTTAAGGATCTGGTGTTGCTGGTGAGCTGTGGTGTAGTTCGAAGACGTGGCTCGGATCCCACATTGCTGTGGCTGTGTTGTGAGCCAGCAGCTGGACCCCCTAGCCTGGGAACCTCCATGTGTTGCAGGCGAGGCCCTGAAAAAAAAGCAAAAAAAAAAAAAAAAATCTGACTCTGACTTATCCTTTAGTATGGTTATCCAATTTCAATTTTGATAATATTGAGCAAAAAATGTACCTGTGAAGTAACTCCTTCATTTCCTTTTTTGAAGAAAAATCACTGCTACAACAAATAAAAGCAGATTTTACTTTACTTCTATTTAAGTATGCATTTCAAGAAAGTCTCCATAATGTGTTATATGAGTTAAAAATAAATTCCAGGAGTTCCCGTTGTGGCACAGCAAAAACTAATCCGACTAGTATCCATGAGGATGTGGGATCAATCCTGGCCTTGCTCAGTGGGCTGGGGATCTGGCGTTGCTGTGAGCTGTGGTGTAGGTCACAGACGTGGCTCAGATCTGGTGTTGCTGTGGCTGTGGTGTAGGCCAGCAGCTGTAGCTCTGATTCAACCCGTAGCTGTGGCCCTAAAAAAAAAAAAAAAAAAAGCAAAAATAAATAAATAAATGAATCCCACTTTAATGATTAAAAAGCTAGCATACAACTGAATAAACAAATGTTTTCCTATAGAAAAATGCTTATTGAAAATTGGCCTGGTTCTTGCAGTCAGAATCCAATTAAAAATGAAACCACAAAAGTATTAAATGATATAATGGGATAATTCTTGTTTTAAAATTATTGTACAATTTTCATAAGAAAAATGTTACCATTTTAACCATTGTTAAGTCTACAATTGGAATTAAGTGCATTCACATTATTGTGAAACCAACACTAATATCCATTTCCAGAATTCTTTTTCATCCCAAACCAAAACTCTGTACCCACTAAACAGTAATTCCCTAACCCCTCTCCTCCAGCTCCTGGTAACCACTATTCTACTTTCTGTCTCTATGAATTTGGCTATTCTAGGTAACATAAACAAGTAGAATTATCTAATATTTGTCCTTTTGTGCTTGGCTTATTTCACTTAGCACATTTTCAAGATTCATCCATGTTTTATCATATATCAGAATTTTGTTCCATTTTTATCCTGAATAATAGTCCATCGTTATGTATATACCTCATTTTGTTTATCCATTCATCTTTCGAAAGACATTTAAATTTTCCTCCACTTTTTGGTTATTTTGACTAACACTTTTGTTCAAATTCCTGCTTTCGGTTTCTATGTGTATACATCCAGTAGGGAGATTGCTGGATCTTATGAAAATTCTGTTTAACTTCTTTGAGGAACCACCATACTGTTTTGAACAGCAGCTGCATCATTTTATTTTCCCATTAGCAATTATGCTTTCTTCAGATCCTCTCTAACATTTGCTATTTTCTGGGTTTTTTTAATAGTCATCCTAATTGATATGGGGATAATTCTTTTTTAATCTTGGCATGAAGAAGACTTTTCCAAATGTGATACAAAAACAAAACAAAGTAAAAAGTGAAGCTGTGAAATAATATATTGATGAATTTAACTCCTCAAAAATTTTTTAAAAAATTAAAGTTTTGGTTGAAATCACTTTCAGGAAAATCAGTATTGGAGTTCCCACTATGGTGCTGTGGGTTAAGGATCTGGCATTGCTGCAGCTGTGGTGTTGTAGGTCCAGCTGTGGCTGGTATTCAATCCATATGCTGAGAGTGCAACAAAAAGAAAAAGAAAAATCAGTATAAAGGCAAGCTAGAAAACAATTGCAACTTTCAGAGTTAATTGCCCCAATTTAGAAAAAACTCCTTCAAATAATTAAAAAAAAATCATCAATAATCCACAATGAAAAGTAGACAAAGGATATAATTAAAAATAATCAGAAGAAGAAAATGCAAATAAGTCTTAAATATATGAAAAGGTAGCATGAGTCTTTGGTTTTCCATCTTCAAAATGGGCTATGATATCTATTGCATTAGGTTAATGTAAATATTCAATGAATAAATTTTTTATATTTTAATTAATGATCCAGAAGCTCTAAGAAGTATATCACCAAAATTCCCTTAGGAATGGGACAAAAAAAAAAAAAAAAGTTCCTAACCTTAAATTCAGCTAACAACTTAATTTCTTCAGAAGCAACCAAGCTGAACCATTAATGAATAGGCTAAGAAGCAACCCCAAGCAGTTATGCTGCGAGCCACATGGGAAGTCCAGAACATTGTAGAAAAATAAAAATCATTATATATAAGAAAAAGAATAAGATAAGCTATTGAATAAAATTGTCAAGTTAGTTCATTGCAATGGTAACTAACAGAATAGATACTCCAAAAAGAATATAGGGAAAATTTTCAACCAAACATCTATTTCTGTGGAGAAATCTTGGAACCTTGTGGATACTAGAAAATTGTCAGAGGATCTCTTTCAAAACCATTCACATCAGAGCTTGAAATAGCTAATCACATTATTCATATACATGAAGATCTCTAAAAGTCTTCGCTCATTGTAAAAAAATATGACTTTAATGGTCTTGTAACTATTTAAGTTTTATTCTAAGATGCCTCATTAACTTTGAGAATGACCCTTCCTTGAGCAAAACTCCTTGGAAAGGAAAATCTATTTAAATTTCATGAGCATTTTATACGGGAGGTATTTAATTGCCATGTTACACACCAGGATACTGAAATAATCAAGAGCATTTGTGTAGCAGTACTTCTAATCCTACTGCCAGGGAGGAAGAAAGTTTCCTCTACCCTTCTAACTTCTGGCTGACCTAAGAATTAAATGGACATGAGACAGATTAGCAGCAGAAAATCAAATAAAGTTTCAATAGCATGTATACATGGACGAGACTCAGGAAAACTGAGTAACTCTCCAAAATGAACTAAAACCTTCACTTTAAATACCCTCTTCAACTAAAGACAAAGAGGATGTTGAGGGTAAGGCTTTGGGACCACAAAGGGGAGGAAGGCAATTCACATGGAGACAGAAGGCAAGTGGTTCCCAAACAAATGTTTGCTGGGCCATGCAGAGCTAAGGGGGTTCAGACTGGACTCTGATCTTTGGGCTTCCAAGTCTCCTCCAACACCCATAACCCATATTCTTCTCCTGTATCTCTGGTAATAGCTCTATTCTGGGAACAGGCCCTTCATCTAAATTATTTTAGGCAGTTAAGAGGGAGAAAAACTTCTGGGTCTTGTTTCTTAAAATAGCCTAAATTCATCCTTAATGCCAAAAAGAGACATTTTGGGGAGGCAACATTTGCTCCCTCATAAAGCCATTATTAAATGAGTAATTCATATTCCTATAAAGGGATACAAAAAAAAACCAAATTAATAAACTCAAAAATTCTTTTCTACACTAGATATTAACTTTTCCCAACTCCTGTTAATAAACACAATTTACTCCCTATTTTATATTGAATGCCCTCTGTATGCCAAATACTATTCTTGGTATTTTTGGATAAAATCATAACAAATGTGATGAAATCCCTGCTCTCAAAATGGGGATAGGAAAGGACCACAAAAATCATGAAAATAAACAAACTAAAATGTAACTGGAAGCAGATAAGAAAAAGTTAAAAGGGTGAAAAGGACAAGAAAATGACCAGGGGAATTTCTCTTGTGTAGAGCCGTTGGGGAAGATCTTACTAATGAAGTCATATCTGGGGAACCACATGAATGCTGAGGAAATGATACTGGAACCAGAAGGAATGGTGAGTGCAAAGGTCCTGCGGTAGGACTTTGTATGAAATATGTGAGTAATAGCACATGGGTGTGTGTAGAACAATGAGCATGGGGGGAAATTCGATGGCAATGAAATCAGGGAGGTAGCCTGAGGAAAATTTATACAGGACTTTTCAGGCTATTGTAAGGAATGAATGGGATGAGATGCCATTGGATAGTTTTATAATGAAGAGTAATACTGTCAGATATAGATAGATATCAACATTATCTATCTATCTATCTATCTATCTATCTATCTATCTATCTATCTATCTATCGGATGCACCCAGGCATGTGGAAGTTCCCAGACCAGGCATCAAACCTGCACCACAGATGTAACCAGAGTCACAGCAGTGATAACATTAGATCCTTAGCCCACTGAACCACCAGGGAACTTGTCTTTTTTTTTAGATATATTTTTGAAATTTCACTCTGGCTCATCTGATGAATAGATATTATGGCAGCATATGTCAGGAGAACAGCTAAGAGGCTTTTCTAAGAATTGAGTTGATAATCTCTTTCAGGTCACACAGCAGCTAGGGGCCCAGATGGTTGTTCTTGCAGAAAACAACCGCAGGTGCTGTAGAATACGCAATGGGAAAGTGTGGCAGAAACAGCTAGATCCTCCCGATATTTACTTTCTTCTTATTCTCTGGTAACAGAGCTCTGATGATTAGCTCAATGCTTCCATGAGAAGACCCGCAAGCTTCCCCACTTCTCATAGTTAGGTGTGGCCAAGAGACAAAGTTCTGGCTAATAACAAATAAATAGAAGACTCCCAGTGAGACTCCTGAAAGGATGAGAGTGACCTCTTCTTTGTGCTTTCCACAGTCCTAGCTCCTCAGAATGCAAACTGCTGCCTGGTCCAGAGCAGACCTCTTAGATTTGTGCAGTGGAACAGGAAGATAGAAGGACACTAGGTCCCTGATGACTGCAGAACTTCCTGGAAATTTCTATCTGGTTCATGCTGCTGTTTGTGAATTCCTATTAAATAAAGCAGGATCTAGCAAACATAAGAACAAAGGTGAAAGCAGGTTAACAAGTTTGGAGGAAGCTTCTGCAACAGTCCAAGGTAAAAATGACCAGGATTAAACAGGAATAATAATGAATGGTGAGATTCAAGATGTAATTTAATGGACAACACAACAGGATTTGTTGGTGGATTGAATGCAGATTATAGTATAAAAGGAGAATTCAAGCATGCATCCAGAGTTTTAGCTGAAATAAAAAGGAATGGAATTGCTATTTACTGATTTGGGGAAGATGGCAAGAAGGCAGAATTGTCTTGTTTTGTTTTGTTGTGTTTTTGGAGGCAAGCCTAACCAGGCTTAATTTTGGGTATGTTCATTTTAGATGCTGTTTTATTTCCAAATGACATATGGTACGTGCATCCGATGAGTGATTCTTCAGATCGGTGGTGAGGACTGGGTTGCAGATAACATTATGGACTCCTCAGAGATCACCTGAGGAGTAGATATAGATAAAAATGAGATCAGAGAAGGAGCTGATAAACACTAGTGCTTATAAATCCAAGAAAAGGGGAATAAGCAAAGGAAACTCAGAAGGAGCAGCCAGTGAGGTGTCTTGGAGGCCAAAGGGAATGGGACAGGGAGTGGTGTTTCAAGAACAGAGAGATCAACGGTAACATAAGCTGGTGATGGATCCCATTCAATGCAAATCAAGAACTGACTATTGGATTAGGTAACATGAAGGACATGCATGTGTTTGAAAAGAGCTCTTCATATCAAGTGAATGGGGAATAAAGAAGGCCTCACTGGAATAGACTTGAGGAAGAGGAAGACTGGCATTAGAGATTCCTGGTACAAACAACTCTTTGTAGCACCTTTGCCATAAAGGGGAGCCAAGAAATGAGGAAGTAGTCTTTAATTTTCTTTCATTTTCTTTTTGATGAAAAATGCTATAACATGCTCATTTGTTTCTGGAAAAGATCCAATAGAGAGAACTAGAGGAAAGGATGAACCAAGAGAGAGGAAAGCCATATCCTGTCTTCCAGTGGGTGACAGGGAAGGGAATCCTGTGCACTGTTGGAGGGTTAGGTCTTTCCCAGGAGTAAGGATGGTTCACCCAAAGGTTAGAGCAAGACTTGATTTTTTGGTTGTTATATTTGGTTGCCTGAATGTCAGGACATGTTCTTCTGATTTCTTCCATATTTTTTTCTCAGTAAAATAAGTGACGAAGTCATTAGCTACAAGTGGGAGGGTGGAGAAGACATTAAAGGTTTGCGGACAGGGGCGAAGATGGGAAATAGTTAGGAGGAACAGTGGGAAGAGGGTCTTGAACAAGGGAAGTGCAGTAGAGGGGCTGTTGGAAGTTAAGGATCACCGATGTAAGCTGGGACCGGGAAGCAGGGTGCTGAGTTTTTCATCAGCTGTCTTCTCTCCTGGGGTGTGGGTGCAGAAGTGAGTATAGAGAGAGGACTATATTTGCCCAAGACCAGGCACTTGGCTAAGAGGATACAACAGAGGAAAAGAGCGTCAAGGGAATCAAGAGTATAGATAAGGGATTGATGGTAGAGATGAACCCTGAATCCAAGTCAGATAGGAAAGAGGTGAGGGATGAGGGAGGCAAAGAGGAGCAAAAAGATGTTAGAGATGATAGATTGAAGGTCCATGGAGTTAAGGGTTTAGATATTAAAAGTCTAGTGGGGACAAACTGAGAAGAATGAAGGTGGTGGTCAGAGAATGATATGTGGAATTAGTGATTAGTGGATGAGGGATATGTGGAAGTATCATGGAGAGGGTATCGTCATCGGAATGGCAAAGTCTAGGGTATGACCATGAGCATGCTTCCTGAGGTAGGCAATTGCTAAGATTATTGGAGGAGAGATTTTTAAAAGTAACCAGTGACCAGAGTGTGTTGGAAAGATGACCTATACGGATATTTCGTGCACTAGGAATCAGAAAGCTAACCAGGTCCTGGTATCTCCAAGGAATCAGAGAAGGTGTCTAAGAAGTCTAAGGTGACAGCAACAAAGACAGATAACAGGTGGCTAAACTACTCACATACTCCATCAGTTGAGCCTCCTTAGCTACCTGAGTGCCCTGGAACCTTGGGTTAAGCCTATGTTGGACATAATATTGGTGTATTTTACTCATATTTATTAAGTGCTCGTAATGCACTCGGCACAGAAGAAAGAAAGGTGAATAAGGATAGCACAGTCTCTGATAGTAAGGAAATCCACCTAATAGGGGAGCCAGACATGAAAACAAATGGTAAAGCAGTGAAAATCCATTCCAACCATCCATGGAATATTAACAACAGGAAATTATGATAGTGGTGAGTTTTTGAAATGAAATCACTCTGGACCATATACAAGTCATCCCTGGATACAGTTCAAAATTGGATCCAACTCATTGATTTTTCTCAAAAATATCTGGTGAGTACTGCATAAAAATGTACACAGTATGGTAGAAGATACAATGCTATATTAGATTGAATTATATGAATAATATAATTCTTTATATTGAATTATATTATGGCAGGTTGTGTCATAGGTGAGACTTTCCATGCTTATTTTTTTGCCAGACATTTTATTTAGGCAGCCACAGAAGTTCTGTTTAGCTAGGGGCAAAGTTGTTCTTTCATGTTACATCAAATTGCCTGAGTCATGTAAGCATTTGTTTAAACTTTAAAACCAGAGCTTCAACTGAGAAAAATATCAGGGGAAAACAAAACCAGATACTGAAGACGCAATGCAATAAGTGGTATATCTGTGAATATAATCACCAGATTTTTCTATGAGAACTTTAAACAAGCTCTACATCAGTGGGATATCATTTTTTTGTTTGTTTGGAAGGACTTTTTGGATCAAATAATAGTACCTGTCAAAAAGACTCATAGTGCCACCTTCTTAATAACTATCATACCATGCTGGTCAATAACCAATATCAAAAAAAAGAACAAAAAATAAGAAAAGAACTTACTTTCTTCCTGAAGTTATTCCTCACCTTTTCTGTTGGAAGTTTAACAAAATATCACAACGTATTTAAAGGAATCCAAACTTTATTAATTCTTTAATATATGATAATAACTTGCCTGAATAATTACTCAACTAAGAATGTAAAATATATATTAATATTCATTTATTGCATTTAAATTAGGGGTAATAATGACATCTGTCTCGTGAAGTTATACTGAAGATTAAATGATATGTCATATAAAGCTATGAAAATGCTTGATTAACATTAGCTAATGTTATTACCATTGCCATCAAAATTATTTTAACAGCGACACAGCTGTTATGTTTTGAAACACACGGTTGTAAGTGAACAGAGCCCAACTAGTAGATGGTTAAACGCACAATGAAGCTTAATGGAATTTGCAGAGACCAGGGAACCAACAGAAGGGCTGGGATGGTGCTGAGCCTCAGAAAGACAATGGGATTAGCCCCAGGAGAGCCATCAAAAGTCTCTTTCCATTTCTCTTGTTTTTCTCTGCACATCTAACCTCAGCCTTTCTATTTCTGCATCATGGCTTTTTCTGCTTCTCATCTTTAAGATGAAATGGCATTGTCGCAGCCTCTGAGTTTACACATTGGGGTTCTAGTCATACACCATGACTAACTAGCTAGTTGACTTTCAAGACCATTTCTAGACAGGAGGGGAAATGTGATCAGTCTGACTTGGTTCGGTAATCTCTTTCTGACCCCGTTAGGATCCAGGAGTTGACACGGTCTAACGATGGCTGCCCTCTCACCCTCATGATGCTTGGGAAGTGTCCAGAGGAGGGACAGTCATTGTTAACACTGCAAAAGAGGTATGCTAGGTCCTGCTCTTGATTTCTCAGCTCAGATATGTCTGTTTCCCTGTATCCCAAAATCCTACCTGATTCAACTAACTGACGCATAGCAACACTTAAATACTCCATAAATGGAGAACTCCAGAAGCATACTATAAGGAACAGCTCAGGGCTTTTTTTTTTTTTTTTTTTTAGGACCACACCCACAGCATATGGAAGTTTCCAGTCCAGGGGTCGAATCAGAGCTGTAGCTGCTTTCCTGCACCACAGCTCACAGCAGCACCAAATCCTTAACTCACTGACCGAGGCCAGGGATCAAACCCACATCCTCATGGATACTAGTTGCTTTTGTTACCACTGAGCCATAATGGGAACTGTTCAGGACTTTTGGGGACAGAAACAGCTCAAACTAATTTAAAACTAAAAGGGAAATTTATTAGAGCATTTAATTTGGAAGTTCTCGACTCTAAATTCAAGCTCAACTAGATTTCAGAATTCAGTTTTCTAATATGTGTATTTCTATCTCCATGGCTTCTCTCTATATGTAACCTTCATATTTTCTAGTACAAAGGGACTTTCTCTGTGTGTCTGGGGAAGATGAGTCACTTTTGGATTCATTGTGCTATCCCAGTTTTTTTTCTCCCAAATATATAAATCCAATGGAGGACTCGTAAATGATCTTGTTCTGGTCATAGGATCAAGTGGTCTATTTAAGAAAAATGGAATTCAGTCTATTTGCGTCATGTGTTTCATTAACTGCAGAATTCCTTTATTTTTATTTATTTATTTTTTTTGTCTTTTTGCCATTTCTTGGGCCGCTTCCTCGGCATATGGAGGTTTCCCAGCTAGGGGTCAAATTGGAGCTGTAGCCGCCGGCCTATGCCACAGCCACAGCAACACGGGATCCAAGCTGCATCTGCAACCTCGACCACAGCTCACAGCAATGCTGGATCCTTGACCCACTGAGCAGGCCAGGGATTGAACCCGCAACCTCATGGTTCCTATAGGATTCTTAAACCACTGAGCCACGACAGGAACTCCCTGCAGAATTCCTTTTTAAGAAGCCAATTTAGTTTAAAGAAAAAAAAAAAAAAAAAAAAAAAAGCTTTTTCTTGGCTGCACCCACAGCATATAGAAGTTCCCAGACCAGGGCTCAAACCCTTATCACAGTAGTGGACCAAAGCGCTGCTGTGACAATGTCAGATCCTTATCCCGCTGCACCACAAGGGAACTCCTTAAGAAACCAATTTATAAATGAGGACTCTTTGGGTTGCAAAGGACAAAACCTAACTCAGATTATGTTTAAAATAGGAACTGGCTTGATGGTTGGATACTTAGCTATATCCAGGATTCAATCATATTATTAGAATATCTTCTCTCTCCACCTCCCAACTATTTACAGCTTATTTTCCTTCATAAGTTGACCAAATCTACTTCTTATTCGGCATTCCTCCCTGCAGTTAGGAAAGGAAGAAGCCATGCTTCCCCACCTCAGATTAACAATCTCAGTCAAAAGACAGTTTCTAACTTCTCTAACTGCATTATGATATGTGGATATCATTTTAAACTTTACAAAATAATCCTATCTATCATTTGGGGGGGTTACGCATAAGTAGGGAATCAAGTATCAGGACAGACATGGGAATAAAAATTAAGGAAGAATAATTACCTTTCTAAGATCCCAGGGGAATGGCCTCTGATGGGGTACATAGGGGTTGTATTGGTTACATGGATCCTGGTTATATTATCCTTTATACATTTCATTATGGCCAAGCTATTCTGTGATGAAAATTTTAAATGCTATTAATTATTGGGATTTTGAGTCTAGAGACAGCTTCTGGTTGGCCCTATGCAAGTGATTTAAGCAACCTGGCCCTTATTTCTCTTTCTTTCTTTCTTCTCTTTTCTTTTTTCTTTCCTTTCCTCTTTCTTCCCTTCCTTCCTTCCTCCCTTCCTCCCTCCCTCCCTCCCTCCCTCCCTCCCTCCCTCCCTCTCTCTCTCTCTCTCTCTCTCTCTCTCTCTCTCTTTCTTTCTTTCTTTCTTTCTTTCTTTCTTTCTTTCTTTCTTTCTTTCTTTCTTTCTCTCCTGGAAACATGGACAGCTAGGTCATTCACTTACCACTGTGGCAAAAAGGAGGTACTGGGGTTCTCAGCTGCATTAGATATAAAAAGAACAGGGAAATGTGATTTTCCCAAAAAGTGGCTATGGGTTGGACAAAAACATCTGAGGGGCATTTTAATGGGTTAGTTTTTTCTAAGTGCAACTCATTCTTTCTTGACTGTTCTTACATACCGCTACCTGAAATTATAGTTTGAACCATGGCCAACATACCTGATAATCAATGATGTGGGGAAACCAGAATCAATATTTAATGCAATAAGTCTTGATCTTTTCCTGGTGCAGTGCTTGTCAAGCTCTCTCCTGAGAGGATCATGGGCTCCTCTGTGAGGGTGTGTGTATATGCACACACACCTAGCTAGGTAACCACACTTCTCTTCTAGTGATGTTTGAATTTGCATCTGAGAGTGACCCAAATGGGTAATACTTCCCATCCTATTTATTATCGTGGGTCACTTTTTCTCAGATTTTACTTTGCCACTGCCCTGAAACTTCCTAGGCTGTATTTTGACTTTATTTGGGGGGACTCAAATTGCTAAAAAAAATTTCTACAAGACACTGTCTATCAAGACACTCTCCAAACCCTGTTTTACATGAAAGCTCCCTCCCTTCCTGTGATTAAGAGTTATAACCATTAGTCACCAACCCCAACGCCCCTCTTCTCTTCTGATTGACCCCAGACACAGGCCATGCATGGGTAACAGCAGATAAGGAAGGAGACTTTCTTACCTGGTCCTGCTCCTTCCTCATGACAATGTAGTGATGGAATGAGCCTTACAATGAAAGGCAAAGGTTATTACTCTAGGAACAAACATTAGAAGTCTGCTTTAAAATACTTGTGGAAGGAGGAAGGTGGTCAGATTTGATATATACATATTCAATATAGGGATTCTATACTTTTTAAATCATTCCATCAATCTTAACCACACCACCTGGTGTATCCACTGACAGCAGTTCATGGGATTTATGATTAACATGATTAACATTTTTTTGGTCTAGATCTCAACTATTTTTAAAACATTGACCCAGGTTTTTTTTGGTGTTTGTTTTTTTTTTGTTTGTTTGTTTTTGTTTTTTAATATGCTTAGAGGTGACTGCAGGACTGGAGCATATCCTGGGCTGAAACTAAACATCCCGTGATGCAAACAACACACTTCCACATGCACTGTTATTTGATACTCTTTCTACTAATGTTCCATTCTTGGTAAGCCCTCAGCCTAAAACTTGAGCCAAGAGATGAAAGCTTAATCAAATGCAGCATTGTACATGGCACAGGCTGTCAATTTCTCCCTTTTGGGTGGGAAAACCCTCCCTGGACCTGACCCTCTCCTGACAGCCAGTTCCACGTTATCTGAGGGTCTATTATTCTTAGCCCTTCACCTGATCCCAAAACAGGTCATTAGTTAGAATTCTTTAGATTGCCCGTAACAGAAACCAGCTTGTACTTAGAAACATAGGAGGGGGAGATATGTGATGAGCATGGGTGCATCTCTCTCAGGATTGCATTCAAGCCGTCAACAGAATCCAGAACTAGGAAATGAAAGCAATTAAGACTCGGTTTTATCTTTTGCCTCTGCTCTGCCCTAGGCTTTGTGGGCTCATCGTCTTTGCAGACCAGTTCTCTTTGCTTCTCTGTCTACATGACTAAGTATGGCTACTCACAGAGAGATTTTATGGTTCCAGCACATGCTGAAGTAGTTTCTAATTTTCAAGAAACACTATGATTGCTTTCATTTGAGACAGATGCCTCCCCCTGGTCCAAAGGCTGTGCTAACTGAAAACCTAATGCAGAGGGTGGGTGTTATTTTGAAACATCGGGTCATCATCTTTTTAGGACATGATCACACAAGGTGAACCATCAGAATGGAATTTTGCCATGGAGTGAATGAGATGCTGTTTCTGTTCTAGTTCGTCTTAGAGCTTGTTTCGGCTTTGATGTTTGAAATAGGTGTGGAACATCTGCAGTAATGATAACTATAGTCCTATTGGACTTTTGTATGATAATTGCAGCTTTTCTAAGCTACTTAAAAACGTCTCTTTGAGGTTGGTCAGTATTATTATAATTATGCCAGATGTAGGGGTATGTATTTGGAGACAGGAATTTAAAATGCCATGTTAAGGGGCATGACAAATCTAGGATTTGAATGAAAATGAGCTGGCTCTATAACTTGGACTCGTAAACTTTGGTAATGATATTGGATTTCAATCTCTGTTCTATCCAGATTTCTGTTTTCTTTTCAGTAATACTCAGTCCAGATGCTTTACTGTCCTGATTTTCATAATAGATTTTTAAATAAAAACAACTGTGTTCTTTTATGATGGTAACAATAGCAATGTACTCTATCTGTATCAGTAGTATCCTATCCATTTTTGTAAATTGTTTCATTTGTTAAACATTCTCCCTTAACTCTTTTTTCCCCAGCTAATTATTACAATGATGGTGGAATCATCATGTATTTTGCTTACGCTTGTAAGCAGAACTGGTGCCTTAGGGAACATCTGCCTAAATGAAGTCTAGTGTATTTAAAATACATTCCCCATTTAGTCCCCACTGGGGAAAAATACTTTCGGTTGGAACCAGGTAGGTGACTTAGGCAGAACATGGCACAGTTCAAAAGTACGTCTGTTTGTGTTCAAATACTAATAATTCTGCTCTAATGATTAGATCAGGAATTGAGATACATTTTGATGTTTTAAGTTCGATATTGAGGGATCCAGAAATCAGGTCTTTGAAGCCCCCAGTCTCTTCCCTTTGTCCTTTTCAACACTGTATCAACTCAATTTTCAGAAGGAGAAGAGGAAACGTCAGCCACCAGAGTTGCTAAGAGACAAAAACTTGCGCATGCAGGCACCACTTGGACGAGTGGGAGAGAGCGTGCTCTCTGCTGTAATACTTCATTCACTCTCCTTCATTCATTCTTCACTTATATTTGGAGTCTCTCCACGAGGGGTAAAGTGGTGGACAGAAATGGATGCTTGCTCTCTGGGAACAAAAGGAGTTCAATACTTGCATAACTAAACTTAAAATTCTAATTATCATAGTTTTTAGGAAGAAAAGCCACATGAAAATTTATAAACCTAGAACTGACTGGTCTAAGAAGCCAGGAAGGTTTTTCCAGGGGAAGGAAGTCTAATGTTTAACTCAGAAGGAGGAATTCAGAGCAGACTTTTTTTCTTAAATGGATGTGGATGTTTATTGCAACATTGTGAAGAGTTAGAAATATAGTAACCTGGGTACAAAATTCTAATCAATAGGAAAATATCATGTATATAATATAGGATATCCTTACAAAGGGATATCGTACCCTCATTAAAAGAATCAAGTAGAGCTTTGACTTTTTTTTTTTTTTTTTTTTTTTTAAGGCTACTCCTGTGGCATATGGAAGTTCCCAGACTAGGGGTTGAATCGGAGCTGCAGCTGCTCTTAGCAACTCAGTATCCAAGCCACGTCTATACCACAGCTCACGGCAACACTGGATCCCCGACCCACTGAGCAAGGCCAGAGGTGGAACCTGCATCCTCATGGATACTAGTTGGGTTCATTACCGCTGAGCCACAGTGGGAACTCCTGTCCCTTTCTGTTTTTGAAGAAATAAGTTTAATGAGATCAATATCACCTCATTATACTAAAACTAATTAAAAATTATTGATAAAATAACCTACGCACATATTTTTTTAAAGTAATATCACGCCCTAATTTGTAATATAAATACAAGCAATTTGTAAAAGCAAATACAATTTGTTTTAGTATGCATATATTCACATGCCACTCTACCTGAAAACATGAAGAAGCCAGCAGATGCTTGACATACATTTCTTGGTAACTCTGAGGCAGTTCTGCTAGTTATGATTTACTGAATAAAGGAAAATTCTTAGCGTATGTCTAAATTAAGCAGAATATGTTGTAAGTAGATTCCTAGAAGTCAATATATATTAAAACTCATTTTACTTGCAAAGAAATTACAAGCTAAAAAAGAATTCCTTACTTGCAAAAAATTACTTAGTTGCAAATAATTCTTGCATTTGTATGCAAAAGAGAGAAACTCTAGTCTTAGGTAATTATTAATGGATTTTTTTACCCTTATTATGTCTGGCAGGACTGCTGTTACTTGCACAAGACAGGGGGTAATTTTCCATTGTGCAGGTCACATTACAGGACATCTGCCATCCCAGATCCTTGCCCTCCAAATGCCAGGAGAGCCCTCAATCCTTGTAACATTTTCTAAACGTCCTCTATGAATTGGTATTCCTTCCACTGAGAACCACTGATCTGATTGGAAGACAAGGCACTGGAAAGGTTATATTATATCAGAAGACTTTAATAACAGCCCTGAAAAAACAATAAAAAGGGTATTAGAAGGCAGCATATTTTCTTTTTTGGCTTCACCTATGGCACCCAGAAGTTTCAGCCCGCAGAATTGCCAGGGCCAGGGATCAAACCTGAACCACAGCAATGGCACCACTAGGTCCTTAACCCTCTGAGCCACCAGGGAACTCCAAGGATGTTGGGCGGAGAAGTGGTAATGGGATAAAGGCTTTTGCATTTTAAAGAGCCCACACTAGTCAAAGCTAAAATTAGACAATGTAGGAAAAGAGATGGGTTTCGAGCAATGGCTATCCTGCAGAGAGGCAGAAAGAAATAAGGAGGCTATCACTGGCTGGAGATCCACTGAGCAGAGGCAGACAAACGCATGAAGTGCAAATAAACATGATATGTCTGGGGACAGTGATATAGGATTATAGACGTCCCCAAATTAGACCTTCCAGATAAGGCAGTTGGAATTGGCTGCTTCTGTCTTTCTCTCTTTGCCATTCTCTCTCTCTCTTTCAGTCTTTCATTGTTTTAATTGCAAAAGTTCAAGTTCTACCTCAGCTGACCTCTGTGAAACCCGGTCCAGCTAATGAGTGACTCTGAGAACACCTAGAATGATTGATAGTGATGTATCGCTAAATCATTTATATAACATAGGATAGCCAGGGATGTCCACAATTATGTTAATAACATTGGTGATAATGGCTGTTACATTTTGCCACTCGAAACGGTATAGGTTTACATGTACACATATGTATGTCTATAGATATGTATGTATTGGCATGAAAATGGACATTCATCATCATCCATCACTATGACAAATAGCTAATGACTTTTCAGGAGTCAAGTGAAGCATGTGAAAAGATATTTAAACTGGACAATTTTCATCTCTTAGCAAATGCTGGTAACAACACACTAATGGCAATTTTGAAAATTTGTAACTATAATAATCAGGACATTATGTCAAATATGTTCTAACAACATCACTGCATGTCCTGTCCCTCCACTTCATTGCATGATCATGCACTTTACCCGTAAATACTAGCACAATTTTTAAAGTTATTTGTGTGTGTTGTGGAAAATGTAAGTAACCTAATATTTCCATGTGTTTGATCTGCCCAGGTGGAAGAAAAGATGCTGTCATGAGATGGTAGGATTTAATGAGTATAGCTAAAAATGACGGCTTTCTGATTTATTACCATTTTATTTCTCTTTATCTCATTTCCTAAAATAATTTCTTACAGTTTTCTAAACTTTTATAGATACTTTTTTTTTTTTCTTTTTAGGGCCATACCCATGGCATATGGAAGTTCCTAGGCTAGGTGAGGGGTCGAATGGGAGCTGTGACTGCCAGCCTACACCACAGCCACACCAATGTGGGATCCAAGCTGCATCTTTGACCTACACCACAGCTCATGGCAACACCAGATCCTTAACCCACTGAGCAAGACTACGGATCGAACCTGTGTCCTCATGGATGCTAGTCGCCCCAGGGTGGGAACTCCTATAGGTACTTTTAGATTAAACAAACAATTACACAGTGACACACCATTATTTTGAAGAATAGAGGAGGCAGAAAGTATAATAATGTCTTTTCCATTCTTCTGAAGGAATTTAGTGGTAGAAAAAAAACCAGAAAAACAATTATTATTCTACATATGTACCTAATTATATTTAATTACATTTGTTTCCACACCTCTTTTCACAAAGATTCGCACCATCTTTTTGGACTTTAAACTGTATTTAAGCTGTTCCATCTTTCCATACGTATGAACACACATGTGCACACACACACACAGACACAGGAGTCAAAGATTCAGATAAACACGGATGACTACTAGGCATATCGACCATGCTTTATTCACTTTCTGCCCTCTGCCCTAACCAATGCCTGACATGATATCTTTCCTACAGAAAACTCTCAATAAATGTGTTGAATTCATGCCACTGACATAATACTTTATGCAACACTTTAAATGTGGCAGGTAGATAAATGGATTATGAAGTCCGTTTCAATAATTTCCACAATAGTCATGCATGAAATATCATAAGACAATTAAACTAATGTGAGGATTCATCCAGCAGTAGGTTCCGCTTCTTAACTTTCTCTGAAATACTTGGAAAAAACTGTTATTGCTAAGCACAACTAGTTTTTTATTGTTAGAAGTGACATTCTTTCTGTATCAGGGGCCTTATCTGCCTGGAAGCCATTGCCTTGAAGTGCATTAAAAAGCCTATTTTGAAGCTCTTGAAGGGACCAGACGCATAGTGCTCCTTTGGTTTACAAATAATGATGGAGACCTGGTAACCCATTGAAATAGCTTCTTATTTTTCTAAGAAATTCTGAAGGAACGCATGTTTGTTAAAAGCAAAATAAAACAGAAAAAAGTCACCAAGAATATAATCTTTTCCTTTTCCAATAAACTTTAGTTGCTTTTTCTCTTCTATGATGTCTGTATATTTTATTTTTATGCATATCTTGTGCATCTGTATATTACATGTGTTATTTTCTGTCATATGTAGTTTGTCTTCTCAATTAAACTATTTAAGTATTCTGAGGACAAAAAAAAAAAAAAAAGAAAAAGAAAAGAAAAGAAAAAGAAAAAAGGAACCCCCAAACCAAAGCCTAATGCTGCTTTTAAATCTCCTTGTGCACGCAACTCAAGATGGGGTGTAAGTCAAGGTCTGTTGAATGAAACTCAGCAACATTTCCACTATTTTATCCTTGGACTTCGGCCTAAATTTTATAGAATGGAGTAGAGAAGTAATGATGATTGACTTGCTGTTTGGGAGCCTCTTAATCAAGAGTGCAAACTTCTCACGCCTTTTTTTAAGTTACCTTTTTAGGTAGTAATTGTAAAATTCTTTTAGTTCCTGTTTTGAACCTCCGCTGTATGTTTAAAAAAAAATCCTAAGTTGAGAATTTACGGGGCGCAGTTTTCATATGGGAAGGCTGAGGTTCGTTGCCCACACTGTCTGGACCTTGCCCCTTATCCCTACTCTTTCCTGTGCAGTTTTCTTTCCCCAATCTTTCTCTGAGTGCCTGTCCACTTACAGAGACCCACAACATCCCCAAAATAAATTTCACGTGACCCTGTCCCTGCCTCTTCCTCCTTTTCACATACATGGCAATTTTATTTCCTTCCTTCCCTCCACTGATAACTTTTAGTGACTTGAAACTCCAGTTACTTCTTATGTCATTCCCTCTACCTTCCGCATCCAATCTGACCCTAAACTACGCTGACCTGCAGTCCCGGTGGCTGCCAAACTGGTCCCCTTTCCGTTTTCATTGCTCCCACCCTTGTTACCCTTTTAACACCACAGCTGGCCCTAGCTGCTCCTCCAGACTCTAGAATTTTTATCAAAGGGCACCAACTGTTAGACTGGTCATGATTCCACCATCAGTAGACACAAGTCTGTGCTTTTCAGCTTTGCAATCAGGGCTCTTCACAGTGACATAATAGTGGCCACTTAGTAGTCTTACCCCATATCTGTGCTCTGACAAGGGTTTTACTGTTTCCAATTCATAATTCTCACAACAATCCTAGGCAGTAAATAACAATGACCTCATTCCGTAGGTGAGGAAATACCTCTAAACTTTATTCCTAAGCTTACCTTCCAATGCAGCCCTGCCATGCCCACGGCCACATGTGGCAACTGCTGTGTACCGTCCCAGAACTTGCTTTTGCTTTCTCACCAGCCTTTCCTTTGCAATGACACCGTCGAGTTATATATGAGCTTCCATCTCCTGCCAAGTCTGCTTATGGGTCAGGATCCAATTCAAATTCCGAGAGTTCTGTGAAGTTCTGTCAGCTTTCTCCGGAGATCTAAGCAGTTCATCCTGTCCTCCCCTTACCTAGTAAAGCACATAGAGCCTTTCCACTTAAAGTTCCTCACACTGGCTTGTACTAGTAGCTGCCTTTTTGGTGCATGTGTCCTCGCTTTTCACCTAACTTGTCGGCTCCTTAAGATGTCAGGTCAATTTTATACACGCTCTCATCCCACTAAGGATGGAAAGCACTTAGCATAGCACCTTTAATCTATTCTTCCTCTCTACTTATATTTTCCACTCTTTTATTTGCTTTGAATAATTAACATGTTGGATTTCCTTTTGCGTAATTTCACTTGTTTTTTGATTGAATGCATAACTTTTTTTTCTTTTTTCTTTTTTCTTTTTTGGGGGGGCCTATGCACTCTGTACACAGAAATTCCTGGGCCAGGGATCCAAAACCTGCTACAGCAGGAACCAGAGCCACAGCAGGGACAACCCCGGATCCTTAACCCACTAAGCCACCAGGGAACTCCTACGTATCTTAATAAAATTCAGCTTCCCACAGGCCCCTTTTAATTTGTTTAGTCTAAATATTCTTTTGTTTTTTTTTTTTTTCAACTAGGATAAGTGTATATTTACAAGCAGTTTCAAAAATGTTCATAAGTAGTTCTCTTTTAATCCAGCATTATTTTTGAACTCCATCAAATTAAGATCCACAGAGTGAACATGAATTGAGTGAGTCAGAGGACTGCATGCCAAAAATGAAGTCCAGAGTTGCAAAAATATTAAAAGGTGAGACAAGGAAATTAGCAGAAAGAGAAGAGGGAAAAAAAAGTTAAATCTATTAAACCAAACAATTCTCCACATGTTGTTGAAGAAAAGAAACTACAGTTCACAGATACCACTATCTGGAAGCTTAGTTTTGTGCCATGCTGGAACTTACTTTTACTTCCTACCTGGCCTTTGCCCTGTTTTAGCACCTAGAACATGCACATTTCATTCTCAGAAGTCTACCCATAGGTCAGGATCTAACTCAAATAGCAGCAGTTCAGCATTTTCCCCGTATTTTATTCAGAGCGAAATAGACAGAATTCATTTTAAAAAGCATTTCCAGGTTATGATAATTTACGTATCAAGCCGGAAGTTGAAAATATGCCCATTATTACCCTAAGTGCCATTCTCCTCCTACTAGGCTGCATTTTAAACATTTACTTCAAATGGCTATGTCTTGAAGACGAGGTGATTATACAATTATTAGAACACCTGAAACAGACTTACTGAGATGTAGATAAGGAAATATAAAACGAATTTTGTTAATTGCTCTCATTACTTTATATTAAAACCAAATGATAATGTCTCATTTCCATAACAATGGTCTATAGCACCCTACTTCGAGTGGCCTGCTTTTCCAGCATGTATTCCCATTTTAAGCAGCACCTTTTCATCTCAAGTCAGTAACCAGGACACTCCTAAATCGGTCCCATATCTTTGATGATATTTAGAATTTTTCTTTCTTATAAAAAGATGAATTCACAGGCACTTTTTTCTTCCACCTTTCCACCTCCTCCTCTCTTCCACTGGGCACACTCGGGCAGTGGGGTAGGGTCGGCATCGCTGGCGGCGGGTGGGAATTATCTCCCGGGGGCTGAGTCCGCCCGCTCCCTGGGGGTGGTACCTCCCTGGCTCTCACCCCGCCGCCCCCCGCCAACCCCTGTTGCATTCCGGACGCACGGGGGATGGGAGCTGGATGCCGTTCCGCCGAACCCACTTTCTGCCCAGGTGAGCGCCGCGGTCCTCCGGGTTCTGCTCGCCGGGCCGGGAAGTCAGGACTTGCCGTTGCGGGGGAGCCCGGAGGGCGGACAGGAAAGAAAGGCTTTTTACTTTGCTGGCAGAAGCTTGGGTTTCTGAGTTCAGACAGGTTCCGGGGCGCTGGCCGGCTGCGCGGGCTTTGGTGCGACAGGATTCGAGACCTGTTGCAGCCCGTCCCACCCCGCCCTCGCAGGCTCGGCACCTGGGGCCCGGGAGGCGCGGCCCGGGCGGGACCGAGCTACCCTCCGCCGTCTGACGCGCAGGTGACTCCCCACCTCCCGCGCCCTCCGCTTCCTGGCAGGCGAACCTTTGGCGCGGGCGCGGCTGCGCGCGGCTCCCGGGCCCTCCCAGCGGTAAGTGGGGTCCCAGCTCCCCTCTCCTCCCTCGCGCGCGGAGGGCAAGCGGAGGGTGGCCGTGGCCGGGACCGCGGCCACC
The DNA here is from genome assembly GCF_054392235.1 of Sus scrofa. NCBI lineage: Eukaryota > Metazoa > Chordata > Mammalia > Artiodactyla > Suidae > Sus > Sus scrofa. The sequence goes on along the minus strand of NC_139389.1, from coordinate 34,697,353 downwards.
CGGGGCGGGCTGCGAAGCTGGGGGCGCGAACTAACCCTGGGGCGTGCGCGCGCAGGATCGGAGAGTCGCGAAGTTGGGTCCCTCCGTTTTATGCACTTTTCTTTCATTAGCGTGGCGGGGGGGGAGAGTAAGACGGGAAGTTTGGAAAGTTCAGCCTCAGGCTGGCTGCGTTCAGGTGCCCAAGCGACCGGAGCCAGCCGCCAGTGGTGGACTTTGGATCAGTTGCCTCTTTGCTTTGGGGTCGGCGGCGGGGAGGGTCGCGGCTTTTAGAAAGTGCGGCTCCTCAGCTCTGGGAATGGGGGGACTTGGCGGGGGGCGGGGGGGAAAGCTCGGGAAAAGGGCGGGAGTCGCGGCTGCAGAGGGCGTGGATGCGCTTTAGATCCCCCCTGGGGAACAGAACTCAAAAAGGAAAATAAAAGTTTACCTCGACACACTATGTGTCCGATCCCGCTTCTCCCAGATTTAGTCCGGGTATGTGCTTTTCAAACATTAGTGTCCCTGAGCCTGTGACCTTGATTAGCTGGTCAGGTCATTCTCGTTCCTATCAGATTTTGAGAATCACTGCTCCGGGTGGTGGTGGCCTTAAAAGGAGAGGAGATTGCTTCTGGAAAGTCACATGGAGATTTTAGATCTGTTCTTTGTGTCGTGTTGGGAGAATCATCACCTTTATAGGGGGGTGGGGGGCAGAATGTGTGTATGTTAGTTGTAGGAATCATGGGTATGTGAGGAGACAATGCTGCTTTATCGGGAGAAGGAGACCGAGGTCTGGGACACAGGACTGCATAGGGACCGTGCGTGGAGGGCTGTGCTTGTAAATTACACTGTCTCTGACCCAGAAGTGGAGATAAGCGCTAAGGAGGCCAGAACACTGAGAAAGAGCTGTGCTGGTGGCAGGCAGTCAAGGCTAGACTCTGATGTCCAGCAGCTCTTTTCCAGATTCCCACTTGATAGACCTGCCCTGGTTCCCGGCAGGCACCTCCCCTCTTTCCCCTTCTCATCCCCGACACATGCAAGGGCCCCAGGGAAAGCCATGACTGAGGATGAATCAGACCTGACAAGATATGGGAAAGCAGACAGTGATGCAAGCCACTTAGAAGAGAAAGCTGGTCTTTTGGGTTTTCCATAGTAACTAAAGAATCAGAGTAGTGTGAAACCGGATGGGGTGGGGGTGGGGCAGGTCTTAGTTTTGTTTGATTTCTCCCTGTCTCCCTGCAGTTCCCAGAATGATAGCTGTTCCCACGCCTTCCAGTCCTAATTCCACCCCTGGCTTTGGGTTTACGTGGTGTACACACCTAGGAAGGGTGCTGGCTGCACCCGGCAGAGCCTGCCTGGGGGCTGGGTGGATCCGGCCTTTAAAGCTGGCACATTCTAGACCCCAGATGCTCACAGTGTATTGTGGGAAGCATCACCAATTGAACAATTGCTGAAAGGGATTGAGTAGATGGGGACGGACCACACCTCTGGTGCTGACTCAGTGATGTCTTGTGTGATTGCTCTCTGGAGACTATTACTTTAACTGACTAAACTCTTTGGGGAGGGTTAATTAATTTATTATTCCATCTGCTCTATCCCTTCCTGCTACCAAGCCCCTTACAGTTTGTGGTGGAGGTGTTCCTGACCACGACTTACTCACCCTGCAGCAACTCACCTGCCTGCTTCCCATTATAGGGCTGTGACTTTCCATGATGTAACAGAGTCCTTCAAGTTTGGAGAATCTCGTGGTGCAAATGTGATTCCAGTAAATCAGGCCTCTTCTGTAATGTAAATCTGGTTGAAGGAGACCATTTGAAAAGGCCCCACTTAGCTTAATTTAACTAATTCTTTGTAAAATTACACGTTGTCCTTGTTTAGCTAGTTTGATAAGTTTGCATGCCTCTCCCTCTGTAACTTGCAGAATATGAGCATATGAGGGTTTGAGGGATGTTTCACAATTTCCCAGAGTCTGTCAAACACAATGTTTAAAATGTACTTTTGTGCACTTAATTATTTCCAATTTGGAAGTAGGATGTGTTTTAGAAATTTGTTGATGAATTTATCATTTGAAAATTAGAATGTACCCCCCCACCATGCAAAAAATTCTAATTGAGGGATTTTATAGATACAGTGGGTTAAATTTTATTACAAATATCACCTAAGACCCATCAAGAATTAAATCCACCAACATTTCTTTGAGAGAATGTGCTGGAACCTTCAGATGACTATCCCTGCCTACCAAGGTGGGCCAGTGGGATTCTGGCACTGTTTTGAGGTACCTATCCCAGTCCACCAGGTAGGTAGTCTGTCTCCCACAGGGACTGGCATTGCGCATCATGGGAGATGAGTACAGTAGGCTGCTGACGTAGGAGATGGGGGCCGGTGGGTTCCAGAAGAAAGGATATGTGTGGAGATGAACTTGAATAGGACCAAGCTGGCTCCACGGTTGGGAAGGAGGGTTTTTTAAAGGGGTCAGGAGGCCAGTGTATGTAGGAGGGACAGAGGGTCATGGAGGCAAAAGACGTTTTCAGCAGCTGTGATGCTGTGAGGAAGCTGAGCCTGGGTTGGAGAGATGATACAAATATAAGCAATATGTACCGGTTGGGCGCTTCACGTGATCACGGCTGGTAGGAGCAACCTTTTCCTCTGGGATGTCTAATTACTACCCGGTTTGTATTTTATGTTCACTCCATCCTTCTGAGTAAGGCCAGATGTCCCCTAGAGGTACATGCCATTTCACTTTTGAACTATGTGTCAAATAATTTGTAGACTTTACTCATTCTTGGGAAAGGTAAGGTAGTGATAATTAGCCCCTTTACACAGGCAGACCGTCCAGTGTAACCACTGTGTTACTGGAAATGGCCTATTTTAAAGATTTATCCAAAAAACAATGCAGTCGTGAGTGCGTAAAGGTCATGACCTTGTGCTCTTGTGCCCTATCCGTTCATTAAACACACACACACACACACACACATATTGAGTGTTATCCACTGAGCAGTGTTTTCTACTGTGGGAATATGAGGCTAACAAGATACTGTCCTTGGGTCTCAGGAAGCTCATGGCTAGGGACCTAATAAGAATTATAAGTACAAACAGTTATTAATGGATCAGGTCCCTTTGCTTAGTATTTCCTTCACACTCTCTGAAGATCCCAGCAGGTACTGTACATGTTCATTAATCATTTGTGACATTGAGCATTAGCCAGCTGGAGTCAGCAGTGGTGTGGGGCAGAGTATTTCAGTTCTCTTGGCCTCTCAGGTTTATCACCGGTGCTTTGAAGGGTTTGCGTACATGATCACTAGTGTGTCCCATTCTGCTCTGAAATTCTCTGTGATCACTTCTTATGGAGGGTACCATAAAAATAACGTTAACTAAGGTCTCCCCCAAGTATTACTGGCATCTTGTTATTTCCACTTCTGTGGTCCTATTTTCATTTCAAAGTTTTTTAGTTCTCTATGTATTATCACATTGCTTCTCAGATTGTATAAGCATTATTCACTTGGGGAGGAAAAGGCAGTTTTCAAAGCACTAAAAAGTGGTATCTTCCACCTCAATGGCTCTAATAGAATTGCTCACCATGGGGTGTCTCTCTGGGCTGTCATTTATACACATGCGAGGCAGTGATGGCTTTACTTCTAAACAGCACTTTGCTTTGCTCCAAATACGAAGTCTCATCTGACTCATTCAACAGCTGTTTCCTGATGTTTTTTTTAAAAATGTATGTTTTGCAAATAAATGTAGCTTCTGAATTATTTGAGAAAAGTGAAATAAAGCTACGTTGCCTTTAGTGTAGGGAACTGTTGACAGGGTTCCCTTGTGATGATTTTGTTTCTTCCTTCTCCATCCTTCCTTTACTTTGAGTCTCTTACTGTACCTTTAACCTTTTCATCCAGTCGTAGCCTTTTTGGCCTCTCTTTGTCCCTTCTTGTTTCTTCTCTTCCCTTTCTTTTTTTTTTTTTTTTTTAGGGCCACACTTGCTGTATATAGAGGTTCCCAGGCTAGGGGTCTAATCGGAGCTGCAGCTGCCAGCCTACACCACAGCCACAGCAACACCAGATCGGAGAAGCATCTGTGAGCTACACCACAGCTCAGGGCAACACCGGATCCTTAACCCACTGAGCAAGGCCAGGGATCGAACCTGTGTCCTCATGGGTGCTAGTCAGATTTATTTCCACTGAGCCACGATGGGAACTCTAGTCTTGTCTTTCTTTGCTCCTGCCTCTCATCCTTTTTCTTATCTTGTTTTTCTACCTTACCTTTCTTCTTTTCTCTGTCCTACCTTCCCATTTCCTGCTTCTATTTGTTTGCCTCTTTCTCTATCTCTTCATCTCTTAATATTTATTTATGTTTCTTCATTTCTGTCATTACTCTTCATCAGTACAGGTCTCTACTCTAGCATATTATATGTTCTAAATATCTGTAAAATCAAGTTCTATGAATAACATGTATTCCAAGGGAAATTCTATAATAATGATATATTATATAACATATATAATATGTAATAACCAAAATACATTGTAAATATTACAAATAAAATTGCTAGTTACACTTTAATGTTAAATACAACATTTAACAATGCATTTCTAACTGTTTATGCATTTAAAAAATTATTCTTTTTTTTCCCAGTGGAAGGCAGCTATGCTCACCACTATACCACCAACGCTTTTCTTTCCCAATGGATCATTTGGTTAAAACTAAAGATTTGTCTCATTTGGTATGTCCAATAAGTTCTATCTTTGCCTCAGTTATATCCCATTTATTTATTAGGTAAGCATTTCATCACTATCATGGAGACTTATCTATTTTTCAAAAACTTATACACTGATTTCAAGTTGGAATAAAATATTCAAATAAGAGAGCAAATAAGACAGTAAAAAGAGGATAATGGTATTATTAAAACCACATATTGACATGCTGACAGCCTTCCTGGGCAGTAAGTTGAAATATTTGTTAATTAATGGATTAGAGATTGGAGTTATCACAGAAAAGTTACTTAAGTATCAGTGTCGAATGCAGAGAAGTTCGAAAGTCAAAAGAACTTAAGTAGGAGCCCACTTGCACATATAATTGAATCTTTTCTTAAGAAAAAAAAAAAACCTAACTAGAAACACTAGTTAAGGACTAGTGTTAACTAACTAAGGAAAATTAAAATTACAGCCTGTGTCTACAATTTCTGTGTCTTTTAGGTCAGGCAAAGCCATCAACCTCTATACATTGAAAGTAATATGAAAAGTGCTTTATTACAAAAGCATTTATTTGTGCAATATTAGGCCAATTCTTATACTATTTCTTTAGTATAAGAAATTCTTATAGTATAAAATTTCTTTAGTATAGGAATTCTTATCCTAATTCTTTAGCTATTAGCTCATAGCTAAAGGTATTCTCTGAGAAGTCAGTCAGATCTGATACATTCTTGAAGCCTTGATTCAGAGCCCTCTTACTAAGATAGTGTCTTCAAACTATTTTAGATCCTGTGTTTTGTTTATAGAGTAGATTTACTCCCATTTCTGATACCTGAAGAGATAGGACAAGAAACCTAAAAAGAAAAGAGCAAGAAATATCTTCAAGACCATTGGATCCCAAATGCAATTCCCCTTGTCCATCCTAAGTAGGTGTGTGCAGCATGGAATAGGTGACTTGATAAAATTATTAATTTTTTGAGATAAAGAAGCAAATTGCTATCTTTACTTTTCTTATCACAACATAGTGATACCATTAATTGGGGGAGAACCCAAATAGTTGTTTATTTGGTATACGTTTCATGTGAATGACTTTCTTGATTTGTTTAGAGAATGATTCCAACTGAGGGAAGAGAAGATAGCTTTGTGATGACATCTTTTGGGAAAGAGTGCCCAGATCTTTCCACTTCCCAATGTACATTGTTGCAGGGATTGCTAAATACCAACTACATGTTTTGGGGAAAAGCTAAGTTGCAAGACTAAGAGAGGAGCCTCAGCTTTGAAATCCTTTAGAACTCTGAGCAGTCAAGGAGAGGAAGGAGCAAGATTTACACACCTGCACTTGTATACACACACACAACTAAATCGTGCAGAAGAGAAAGTCACCAATGGTGGTCATGATACCCCGTGGTCATGCCATCCCCTTCTTCACCGTGACACTGACAGGGGCTTTAAGGACAAATGAACATGAAACAGAGAGCTGCCCGTTCAGGTCTGGTTTAAGAAACTGTGAGCAGAGCCTCACAGCTTTGTCATTACAGCCTCCCAGGTAGAACCAAGGTCAGAAATTAAAGCACAGTAATGAGGAGAGATCACAGGGAGCTCAGGTTGCTGTTCTGTGTAATCCAGAAGCGTCCGTTATACAAATCCAGCAGCATTTTACACATTTAAAAATGTGCATCCTTATTTATACCTCACTGACTCATTTCCACCTGTGCAAGTGTTCTGTAAGCAGCTTATTGAGAAAACAATACGAATATCTGAACTAGCATGGGCTAGCTTTCCAGTTACATTTTTCGGGGGTGGGGGTTGGATTTCTAGAAGAAAATAAAAGAGGATCCCTTATTTCAATTGTGATATAGCCATCTAAGCAGCCTTGAGTAAAAGTGACTTCCCAGGGAAAGGACAAATTGAAGGACTGCTAGACACAGGTTGTTTCAGATGTCCTGATCTTTTTGTATGACTCTTTACGCAAGTTGAAACCAATGTTTTTTTTCCAAGCTAGATGTATGTTTACCATTTAAACTTTTGGTGGTTTAATTAAATACACTTGTATTCACTTGCACGATTTCCACAACCTCATTACTATTTGCAAACCTCTACTTTTTAACAGTCCAAGACTGCTTTTATTTGGCCTCTAAATAAACTACTAACACCTTGGCATTTGATAGCTGTTCCCAACATACCCACACAAATACATTTTTTGCAAGTTTTCACTTTTTCCTAGAGACACTGTTTTTTGTTAGTGTATTTGAAAAACCACTTTTATAGTTCACATTGAGCACATACTTAATGTTTTCCTACAGCACCTGTCTCTCTGTAAATGTCACCATGGACCATGATTGACTTTTTATTTCCTTAAATAGACTCAAAAGGTGGGACAGGAATGCATACGACATATGTTTAACATTTCTCTCCAGGTGTCCCTGGTTGCTTGTGATGCCTCTGTCTAAATATATCAAGTTTTTGCTTTAAATTATCCTAAGGTTCAGAAAACAAGGTTGAAAGAACCTGAATCCCACTTTCTGTTGGAATCAGGGAATTGTGGGTGGGTCTTGTGAAGTGGGGGGAGAGGCAAGGGACACAGGTGAGGGGATGGATGGATGGCTCGATAGAGATGGATCCCTGGTTGCTTCTCCTTTGTGATTACACAGGGAGGGTAGAATGGAACCAGGATCCCAACATAAGAGGACTGTAAGACAATAGACCTTATTGAAGGTGGATATGACTACACACTATGGCAGGGACACGTAAACGAGAACTTACCTGCTTTGGTAGCCTTCGAGGATCCTCCATTCCTGTGAGGGGGATACAAGCAGTAGCAAGAAAGTAAATACCTTGGTTATTTTACATAATGATAAGTACGAGAAGTTAAATAAAGCCAGATGAAAGAATTAAGAATGGCAGAGAGGGCGGGTTCTTTTTAAAATGGGCAGGAAAAAAAAAGTTTAAAGAAGTTAAGAAAACATCTAAGGAGGTGATGTATGGAATTCCCGTCGTGGCTCAGTAGAAAAGAATCTGAATAGCATCCGTGAGGATGCAGGTTCCATCCCTGGCGTCACTCAGTGGGTTAAGGATCCAGCGTTGCCATGATATGTGGTGTAGGTCCCAGATGCGGCTTGGATGCCACGTTGCTGTGGCTGTGGTGTACGCTGGCAACTACAGTTCCAATTCCTCCCCTAGCCTGGAAACCTCCATATGCTGAGGGTGCAGTCCTAAAAAGACCCCCCCCCCAAAAAAAACCCAAAAAACAAAAGGAGGTGATGTATGATAAGCCAGGAGTGAAAAGAAGGAGTGTTCTGGGCAGACGGTACAGCTGGTGCCAAGATCCTAAGATGGGCGTAAACCCAGATTTGTTAAATGAAAGAAAATCTGCTAATTATCCAGGAAAGGTGTCTGGCAACCAATTGACTATACGAGCCCAGGGGCGCAGCCAGGCCTGGAGGTGGGCCTGCCTGCTGTGGTCACAGGAGGTTTCCTGCCATAGCCTTGGGGGATCTTCCTGGGGGAGGTATTAATAGGGAAGGTTGTGGATGGAGGTGAGTGAAGCTCCCAAATTCAAGCCTGGACCTCGGGAAAGGATGCTTTGATGGCATTTGAAAAAAATTCTTGGTCACTGCCCTAGAGCCCAGCATTGAGGGTGTCTCAGCCATGATTTTCAGATCTCATTGGCATTAATAGCCATCACTATTAAAAATCATTTCCCCTAATGCTCCAGCATTCTCAAGACCAAAGTAGATCCTGATCCTCTTGCAAGTTTTGCCTACTTTCGAGTAGAGAAATAGACCTGCTTCTTGAAACCAGATTCCGGGTTTGTGTCAGGATAGGTATTGGGTAAATTGAGAGCTTACGTTGCTGTGTTTCATCAAGCTGTAAAAAAATAGATACAGACTTTTATGGAAGTTCCTGTTGTGGCTCTGTGGAAACGAACCTGACTAGTATACATGAGGATGCGGGTTGATCCCTGGCCTCGCTCACTGGGTTAAGGCTCTGGCATGGCCGTGACCTGTGGTGTAGGTCGCAGACACGGCTCGGATCTGGTCTTGCTGTGGCTGTGACTTGGGCCCATGTCTGCAGCTCTGATCCCATGTTACTGTGGCTGTGGTGTAGGCTGGCAGCTGTAGCTCTAATTTGACCCCTAACCTGGGAACGTCCATATGCCCCAGGTACGGCCCTAAAATCTAAATCTATATACATATATATGGACTTTTAAACTTCTCAGGGCTGTAATGGAATATATAGTTGACTCCAATTTCGCCTTAATGATAAACTGAACAGCCACAATCACAATTCATTTAAACACCCAAAGAATCCTTTCTTCCTGCTGAAGTAAAAACATATAATAATAGTACTGACATCAAAAACACAAGGGAAAGGAGTCATGTTTACACTAATTTGTATCACTTTTTCATTGACAAACTCAAGACTTGAAACTTTTTTTCATTAAGATTAAATGCATGGAGACTATTTTCAGAAAGACTTTATAATAATTAAATATTTCAAAAGATAAAAAATTTTAGGGCAACTCCCCAAGTGACACTTGATAACATCTCCATTCTTCTGACAGGGTGCTTCTTTGAAATTAGCGTTTATGATTTTTGAAAGAGATCTGTAGATTTACCTAATTACCTTTACAGCTTGCAGTGGGTTTCTGTCCTTTTTAAAGCACTTTACCAATGGGCAATATTTTGTATTGTCAAAAAACTATCATCTGCTTAACGTAAATATGTGCTTCAACCTTAACAATGTTCTGCATGGGTGTTATTTAAAAAAAAAACACTTTATACTTCAGCATTGTTTGGCATATCACACTTTAATCAGCGCTCATTCTGTTCCACTGAGTAATTAGGCAGTACAAGATTAGCTTATCATGTAACGTTTCTCTACATCCTGAGCGTTAATGACTGTGCCAGAGACAGTGTCTCCCTCAAAGGACTCCTGGTCTAGTGAAGAGGTAGAGAATAGGGCCTTTCACGGATGCATCAGACAGGATACCTTGTGCCAGAAGTGCTGTGGGCACTCCTTGCCCTGCTTCTGGTTCTGGCCCCTGAGAATTGAAGATGAGACTGAGTGCCCCTGAGCTACTTGCAAAGACCTCATTAACCACATGAGGTTATTTCTGTTTTTTTTTTTTTTTTTTTTTTTTTTTTTTTTTTTTTTTTTTTTTCCTTTCTTTTGTGGTCCCTGTAACCAGATAGCTTTAGTTTCTGGATTTTTTGTACTTGTTCACATGTTGCTCTATACGAAGTGTTAGACTGTTTTATAGGCAGGGTTTTGAATTGCCTGTGACCGCCAATAGTCAATAGTTATCTTACCATGTGAATGAAAAAAGAGGAGGCTGTTCTAAGGTACAAACTAATGGTTGGGATACTTCTTTTACCAGCTTTCTTTTTCCTCAATGCAAACACTGCATAGTCATTGATATACATTTAAAACAGATTAACCAATGAAGTCCTACTGTCCAGCAAATGGTAGTGAATGATTATGTTTTAATGTCATGAACATAAATTGGTGGCCTTTATATTCTTACATTTGATATAGTTTAGACTGGGGATGAAAATATATTAAACAGCCACTGCACAAACACAAAAACACACAAACACTGAATTATTTTGGTATGAAAGTGATCATCACCCCATCCCCTAATTAAAAGACATGAATGAAACTAAGCAATGATTAGATATTGAGCAAATGGCATTTTTCTCTGGGATTTATAGAATGAATTGGAGCTGTTTAGTTTTGTCCTTTTCATGATAAAATGGGTGATTCTGTTAAATGTGTGGGGCCGTCTGCACCCACACTCTGTGACTGAGGGTACCGTGTGTGTGTGTGTATTCCTTGGTCTGCTCTGTGGAAGCCTGTGACCTGTGATATCGGGCCATTTTGTTATGCCATTATGAAGCCAGCTTAGAACCTTATGATAAGTTTTGATGTCAAAACTGCATATTGGATTGCCCTGGGCAGCTTGAATATTACAGTGAGTTTTTAACTTAATATTTTAATGTTTTAATTGTCATCTTTAATTTCTATAGTCAAAAAGTCAAACATAATCTTGGCATCTAAAAATCTGAAGAAAGAAGAGGTATATCTGTTTTGACTGTTGTCCACCATAGATTATGGTTTTATACAACAGAGATGTTCTGAAATGATCCTTTAGAAACTATATTCTCATCTTCTCTAAATAGACTTTTTGATACACATCACAGAGTCATTCCCCCCACCTCAAAAAAGGGTGATTTAAGGTATTTGTTTTTCCAATATTTGAAAGACTATACAATATTCCTTAATAAATTTGCTTAACATCTGGAGTTCCCATTGTGGCTCAGTGGTTAACGAATCTGACTGGGAACCATGAGGCTGCAGGTTCGATCCCTGGCCTTGCTCAGTGGGTTGGGGATCCAGTGTTGCCATGGGCTGTGGTGTAGGTTGCAGACGTGGCTCGGATCTGGCGTTGCTGTGGCTCTGGCGTAGGCTTGGCAGCTGCAGCTCCAATTAAACCCCTAGCCTGGGAACCTCCGGGTATGGCCCTAAAAAGACAAAAAGACAAAAAAAAAAAAATTTGCTTAACATCAAAGTTGGGTCAGAGGACTGATTTAATAATATGACATAAACTAGAAAAAAAACATTTGAAATTATTTGTGGATGGTAAATTATTTTTTATGAAGTTCTTTTATTTTATACTGTTGAACATTTAAAAATAAAGACTAACTTTTGTACGTTTATCTTGGCTTCCTGCAGCTGCTATAACTAACTACCACACTTTGTGGCATAAAGAATGTATTCTCTCACAGGTCTAGAGGCTAATATTCTGAAGTCAAGTTGTCCTCAGGACCCCATTTTCCTAGAAGCTCTAGGGGTAGCCTGTCCATGACTTTCTCTCAGATCTGGTGTTACTAGTAATCCTTAATGTCCAGTCTCTGCCTCTGTAGTCACTTGGAGTTCTCCCTGTGTATTTGTCTGTGTCTTGTCTGTCCTTTTTAAGAATAGTCATGGGTTAGGAATAGAATATGACGCTAACAGAATATGACCTCATCTTAAGTTGATTACGTGTGCAAAGAAGGCCCTCTTTTCAAGTAAGATCACATTCACTGGTGCTGAAGGTTAGGATTTGAAGATATCTGTTGGAGGGACACTTAGCAGCATTTAGTCCTTAAATAGAAACATCCTAAGACAAGTTGGGAATAAGACCTCAGAAGACTATGGCAACTCTGGTCTTTTTGGTATTTCTTTCAGTCAAAGCCCTGATTGGGGGGCCATCTGCTTACATATTAAGTAGTTGTAACCTCTGACTATGTGCCATGTAAGAAAGTTGTAATTTCTCCTTGGAGCATTTTTCCACTGAGTTCTTATTTCAGAAGTTTCTTCAGTGAACCTGCTTAGATCAGAAACCATAAACAAATCGAGACTAGGTTTAGCTGTTTGCTTAATATTGCAACTGACAAAGCAATGAATGACACTGCTAATGGGATAACAGGAAACATGACCTTCTCTTGAATCCTCAAAGACGCTTAGGACCAAATGTTTTTGTATCTTTATAGTAAAAGATACACAATGTAATGTTAAAATGTGCAATAGCAATAATAGTATAATAATAATTGTAGTAAAAGCGAAATACTTGAAGGGCGTCACCTCATTTATTCCTTCGAATGACCTAATGCTATGAACATGTAACTGAGCAGGACCCCATACTGCCTTCCCAGGGGAGAGACCCCTCCCTCATATCCTCTGAAATACCCAGATAATAGTATCTCATGCCTAGTTCCTGAGTTATTAAGATGCTGAAAACCACCACCAAGTGGAAGACTTTAACGCATAGCACACAGTCCCCAGACCTGCGGGCTCCTAAGAATTGATCACCGTCAACCAGAGAATTGTGCACGAGCTGATCACATAGCCTGGGGTGCCTCTCCCTCACTTGGCCTTTATTTGTTAATTTTTTAATGACTTTTATTTTTTCCATTATAGTTGGTTTACAGTGTTCTGCCAATTTTCTACTGTACAGCAAAGTGACCCAGTCACACATATATACATTCATTCTTTTTCTCATTTTCCTCCATCATGTTCCATCACAGGTTCACCTGGCCTTTAAAATACTTTGTTGAAACCCTTTGGGGAGTTCAGAGTTTGCTTACTTATTTATTTATTTATTTACTTACTTATTTATTGAGCATGAGCCACCCATTCTCCTTGCTTGCTTGGCCCTGCAATAAACCTTTCTCAGCTCCAAACGCCAATGCTCCAATGTTTCAGTGTGGCCTCCCTGTGCACTGGGCACAGGAACTTGCATTCAGTGACACACACTGCTGTCAGCCTTCTTTCTACACGTGACCAGACGGAGGCTTGTGGACGCAGGTCACTGGCCCAAGAGCTCTATAGCAATTGGGAAAGCAGGCTTTGAACCTGGAGTTGGGACCTTACACACAAGCTCTAACCCTCCCAGCTATATATATATATATATGTTGTTTTTGTTTTGGTTACTACTCAAGGCAAGTGAAATTGCTCATCAGTATAATTTGTTTTGAGATAATTGATGATTCACAGGCAGTCGAGATAAGTAATACAGAGGAAATCATTGTATCCTTTACCCAGCTTCCCTCAACGGTAACATCTTGCAAAACTGTAATTCTGTATCACACTCCGGATATTGCCAAAGTCCGGAATGTTTCCATCACCCCGAAAATTCCTCTTGTTGCCCTTTTATAGCCACATCCACCCCTTCTTTATGCCCTGGCATTCACTAATCTGATCGCTTTTATAACTTTGTCATTTCAAGACTGTTACGTAAATGAAATCATGCAGTGTGTAATTTGGGGGAGGGGGTTGGCTTTTTTCTTTTCCTTTTTCCTCATTATTATTATTATTATTTTATGGCCGCACTTGTGGTATATGGAAGTTCCTAGGCCAGAGATTGAATCTGAGCTGCAGCTGCAATCTACACTGCAGCTGTGGCAATGCCAGATCCTTTAATCCACTGTGCCGGGTCTGGGATTGAACCCACATCTCCACTGCAGTCAGATTTTTAACCCACTGCACCACAGCAGGAACTCCAGGCGTTGGCTTTTTTCACTCAGCACAGTTCTCTGGGGGTTCATCCAGGTTTCTGCCAGCATCGGAAGTTAGTTTTGTGTTGCTGACTAATGGTATGAGCATACCACACTTTGTATAATATTCACCCACAAAGGACGATTGAGTTGTTTCCAGTTTGGGGCTATTATGAATAAAGCTGCTATGAACATTCATCTACAAGTTTTTGTGTGAAGTTTTCACTTCTCTTGGATCAATCCTAGGCGTACAAGTGATGCCTTTTGTGTTAGTTACATATTTAGTTTTGTAAATGAAATGGGCAGACTATTTTTCAGAGTGGCCCATGAATTGAAATTTCTTTTTTTTTTTAATACCTTGTTTATATTTTTTGTATTTACACATTTAACATTTGGAATTTATACTTCCTGCAAATGACCCTAAAGAGCTGATAATCAAAGGCATTGTGTAGTGGTTTTGAGGCCTGGGTCTGAATCATGTATTTTACAAGGCTCTTTTTCTGGAATGAATCACTTAACTAGTAGGTGAGCCTAGCGGTCTACTCAGTTTTTGTATTATGGCAAGATTTTATTTTTCTCTACTCATTAAGTTTATTCTATATGTTAAAAGAATATGTTTTCTAGGGTTGTTAATTATTATTAATTGAATGATACTTTTTATGTGTTTAAAGGCACACCTCTGTAATTTTGTCCTCAAGTATAGCCCTTCAAAGATTTCATGATTGAACTCTTGAAAGTCTTATGTTAAATATGTAACTAAATACAGGAGCTATTTTATTGCAGTAACCATTCCTGCAGGTGCCATTACCTTGTTCTCCTCCATTAAAATTTCTTTGTTGGTGGTTCCTTCGAAAGTATCCCTTGTAAACATCTCTTGTGATAAGTTAGTATCTTTAGGCAGCTGTTAAAGAATGGCCTCTCCAGCAGAACAGTCAAGTGTATTTCTTTCTGTTTTTGTTTTTTTTTCTTTCTTTCTTTTTAGGGCCGCACCCCTGGCATATGGAGGTTCCCAGGCTAGGGGTCTAATTGGACCTGTAGCTGCCGGCCACAGCCACAGCCACAGCAACACAGGATCCAAGCTTCGCCTGTGACCTACACCGCAGCTCACAACAATGCCAGATCCTAGTTGGGTTCATGACCACTGAACCTCGATGGGAACTCCTGTATTTATTTCTTATCTTAACTCTTGTACATCATTTCTCCATGTCAGTGCTTATGGCTGTTGCATTTTTCCTATGAAATGTTTTTTCTGCATCACATCTGGCTTTGCTGTTTGATTAGCCCTGTAGTGTTTCACTTTTCTTTCTCATCTTCTATTTTTTTCCTCATAATTACCTTTTCACCTGTGTCTTCTCAGTTTGATTATGCTTTCATAATCCCTCTGATCGCTATGATTTCTCAGCTAGCACATAGTTCAAGAATGAGTTTTTTATAGTGGCAGAGTATACACTTGCATAAGTAAAGCTCGGAAATTAATATAGTTTTTTTTTAAAGCATTTTATGCGTTTTAATTTCCACATATGTCATGGGCACTTAACATCACATATTATAGAAACTCAAAAGTTAAATTTTTTTTCTTTGCTTTTTAGGGCTGAACCTGTGGCATATGGATGTTCCCAGGCTAGGGGTCAAATCAGAGTTGCAGGAGCCGACCTCCACCACAGCCACAACAATGCAGGATCTGAGCTGTGTCTGCAACCTACATCGCAGCTCACAGCAACGCCAAATCCTTAACCCACTGAGTGAGGCCAAGGACTGAACCAGTGTCTTCCCGGATACTAGTTGGGTTCGTTACTGTTGAGCCATGATGGGAACTCCCTCAAAAGTTAAATTTTAAACGTTTTCAAATGAGTGCTCAGGAAAGCTGGGATTTTTATGAACAGTCAGCAGTTACTGAATGTTTTGAATAATTACAAATACAGTGTGTGAGTTTCATGTGATCACTGGGTATTTGTCCCTTCGTGGACTGGAATTACCAAATGAAAACCACACCACACTGAACCTCAGGGAACTGTGTTCTCATCAAATGCATTGATTTTGTCAAGCAAATAAAAACCGTATTTCTTTGGTAAAAAAGTGTTATGTGTAAAAGAGAACTTTAATGAATACCTAAGAAGTCATGAATGAGTAATATGATTTCATGCAGAAGAAAGTGAATAACCTGATAAAGATTTCTGAGCCTTGGCACTATTTACATTTTGGACAGGTAATTCCCTCCTGTGGGCAGCTATCCTATGCATTCATGAATATTTAGCAGCGTCCCTAGCTTCTACCACACTACCTATCAGTAGCATAGCTCCCCACAAATCCTTATAATTAAAACCATCTCCAGATATTGTTCCTCTTTGGAGTGTGGGTGGAGTCAGATCTCCCCTGCGGAGAACCACTGAACTTGCATAAAATGTCATTAGAAAAAAAGATGGCACCATTTGCAATGATTGAGACATTTAGGAAAGCTTCCTCATTGGATCCCTGGTACATGTCAACAGATCACGTTAAATGTAATTAGGTGATAAAAGTAACACATTTTACTTTTTCATACCATACCTCTCACCCTAGCAGACATCTTGGTGTTTATTCCTCCTCTGCCCAAAGTGTGGGAGCATGTTCCCCCAAAGCGTGGGAGCGTGTTACCCCAAAGCTCCACCGTAATGCTATGTGGGAGAAAAAAGACTGTGTGGCCCAGAATTCCCATGTCGCATTGCACACTGATGGCCCTGGACCCAGGGATAATTCCAGCTGCCTAAGTTTCATTCAAGTTATGGCTCAATCTGAGGACCCTCCAGGGGACCGGAAGAACTTGTTCTGTTTTTATTCTTCTATCAGATTTCATCTTCGGGCTTTCAGTTCTGTAAGCTTTTCTCTGTAAAAACTCTGAGCCTAGGGAAGGGGTCAAGCTCGTCTGCACTAAAATCGTAACGCGAGGCTACCCGGTGCCTTCCTCAGTCCTCAGCTCTGCCTTCCTGTAGGCTGAACCTCTTCTATCTTTTGTCCCCCCAGCAAAACTTACCATTTAATACCCACTCCTTCAGGACCTCACTCTATGATTAGTGACTCGTGTTACATGTTTTCAGATAAGGGAATAATAAGTGATCATGGCTTTCTGGGTTACCCTTCCCAAATCAGATTTGATTTGTGGGAAGCCTGAGACCGAAAAGACAGAGTTTAGAGGAAAATTGTAAATGAGGGCAGGGCCACGGACAAAGATGTTCGTGGTCAGATTGGCTCCACAGTTCTTGTAGCACATCACAGAGTTAGACTTTGAATCCACACAATGGCGATCATGACCGCAAAAGCCCGGGAAGCCCTTGTTTTGATTGAGATAAGGTCCAGTCCAGTATCTCACACAGTGAATGATTGAGTGAGTATCACTTTGTGGGTATTGTGAGGGATGGGGCAGGAGCTGGGATAGGTATATTTTGATCCCTAAGAGAAGTCTGAATTGTCTTTGATGTCCTGAGTATCTTTATCACCTATATGCTATCAGGCCATCAAACTCGAGTTCTTGCTTTGAACCATCACTTGAATTTTCTTGTCACGTCCTCACTGGGCGTTTGAGCACCGAAAGACTCTCCTAGCTACTCCTGTCTGCTGATACTGCACAACTAATTGTTTTAAACACAAGTTTTGCTGAATCACAAAAATCTGCAGTGTCCCTCCTCCTCTGGTTCCATTTTGTCTAGTCAGCTTTATCTCCTATCTTTAATAAGAATCCTGATATCCAGCACACCAAGTTTTTCTTTTTATTTTTCCTCTTCTTTTCTTTCTTGGATACCCCATGGCATATGGAGCTCCCGGGCCAGGGATCAGATCTGAGCCACAGTTTTGACTTACACGGCAGCTGTGGCGATGCTGGATCCTTAAGCCCCCTTGCTGGATCAGGGATCGAACCTGAGTCCCAGTGCTCCAGAGAAGCTACCAATCCCCTGATCCTGTTGTGCCACAGGGGGAACTCCTGTTTTCATTTCTGTTTTAAATTCATTCCTGGATGTACCACGTTCTTACCTGTTCTGGTGTTTTGCTTATGTTTTATATTCTTTCATTCTTGTGTAAGATGAAATACTCCTCTTGCCACCTGATTGTTTTTCCCTCATTGCCCCATGTACACCTGAAGCCCACCTCCTGCACAGGTCTAGCCTTAACTCTTTTGTTCCATATTGAGCTCTACTGGCTTTTATTCTGAAAGCATTGACTATAGGCATTACTCATTTTGGCCCTTAGCAATATATGTCTTTGTTCAGAGTGGTACCACACAGTTCTGTATATACATTTTGCCTCTTCATCTACTTAATACATTCCTGGAAGGCAAGTATTTCGTGCTTTTTATATTTGACCAGTATCCATGCATAGCAAGTACTCAGTAAAGATTTCTATTAATGGCTGTCTAGGCATTGAGTTTATCCTAATTCTCTTTTAAAATATTTTAAACTAAAACAAAAAAGGTTTATAGAAACTGATTTACGCCATGTGTAAATCCCAGATTAAAGTTAGGAAGGAGGGACTTCCCAGATCTCAGAGAAGGAAGGTACATTTCCTTAGATGAGAAACTAAATTGTAGCGGTACCTGGGAAAAAAGGAATATCAACTAGCGGTCTGTAAAAGGAAATCTGTTTAGCTTATTTGCGATAAATAGGTGAATTATGGTATTATTAATGCCACTTTGGAAATGAAATGTATGGTATATTGAGCTATTGGTAGTAGAAATAAATAAATGTAAAAATGATAGTTGACGTGCATTATAAAACACTTGAAAGTAGAACTCTAACTGATTCTCCGTTTTTCCTTTTAAACACCCAGATCCCTTGAGGCGCTGCACGAATGGACATTTGAAAGTGTTGTTGTCAGAGGTTTGCAAGCATGGAGACCTCTTCAATGCTTTCCTCCTTGAATGATGAGTGTAAATCAGACAATTACATTGAACCTCACTATAAGGAGTGGTATCGAGTAGCCGTGGACACGCTGATTGAACATGGGTTAGATGCATACCAAGAATTTCTTGCCACGGAACGAGTGTCGGACTTTCTAGCTGAGGAAGAAATCGCTTATATTTTGAAAAATGTTCAGAAAGTTGCACAAAGCACAGCACATGGTAATGACAATTCCTATGATGATACTTCATCTTCTGGGACTTACTGGCCTGTGGAGTCTGATGTGGAAGCTCCAAACCTTGACTTAGGCTGGCCCTACGTGATGCCCGGACTCTTAGGAGGCACCCACATAGACCTCCTCTTTCATCCGCCAAGAGCGCAACTACTTACGATTAAGGAAACTATTCGGAAGATGATAAAAGAAGCAAGAAAGGTAATATTTCAATGTCTTTCTTTCTCTCTCTTTTTTTCTTTTTTTTTTTGTCTTTTTGCCATTTCTTGGGCCACTCCCTCGGCATATGGAGGTTCTCAGGCTAGGGGTTGAATCAGAGCTGTAGCCACTGGCCTACACCAGAGCCACAGCAATGCAGGATCCGAGCCGCGTCTGCAACCTACACCACAGCTCACGGCAACGCCAGATCCTTAACCCACTGAGCAAGGCCAGGGATCGAACCCGCAGCCTCATAGTTCCTAGTCGGATTCGTTAACCACTGGGCCACGACGGGAACTCCAATATTTCTATTTCTAAATGAAAAATTGGAAGTGGGGATAATCACCAGAGTAGTATAACAGTTATACCTGTATCTGTATATCTATATCATCTATAGGTACATCTGTAGAGTCTCTGTGTGTACAGCACGTGCCTGTTACCTTTCAGGAAATATACATGTAGATACATTGGAAGGTTTGCCATGGCTTGCGAATATCTTGGAGGGGTGTTGAGTCCTGCTGCAGGTGGAGGTTTCCTTCTCTTTATCATGTACCTACACCTGGGAGGTCTTCATCCGCAAAGACTGAGGTGTGTGGATGGGGAATGATGCATTCACTGTCTCAATCATTCGCATCTTCTTTAGTCCCTGAAAAGAAATAGGTTCTTGGTAAATCTGGTACATTTCCTCTGTTCTCAACAGGATGGAGCCCTAATTCTTGCTCTGGATGAAGTTTATCCTATTAAATACACCATGGATTTTCTTATTTATTTCCCGAGTTGTGTGGAAACTGTGAAATCAGACATGATCATGTAAAATTCTGAAGTGAGATCCTGAAGTGCTTTAGCGTTTTAGGGCTTCAGTACTTTTCATTAAATATTTATATTGGTTTATAAATCTCAGAAATCCTGTTTTGGAGCTCAGATAAACTGTAGACCTGTTCTTTTCATCAGTCTAATCAGCCTGACTGAGAGTTTTCTATGTACTCAAGCCCATGAGAGGTGTTTTGGCAACTACAACAAAATTCCCCAGGCTGTTTATTGAGTTTTTAAGTGTACGCACAAAAAATGATGATTGTATGATTGTCTGTTTCTAAGTCGAAGATACTATATAGTATAGAAATTTAGATCTAAAAGGGGCCCAGGTTGCACATTTAGCAGGCATTGCTTTCTTTCATGTCAACAAGATGCAGAGATACTTGAGAAAGCATGCTTTTATGAAGCACAGACATATTAGACCCTTGAAATCCACAGGGACAAGATACTTTGCAAGACAGGCAACTAAGAGCCTCTCATTCAAGTTAGGGAGACACAATGTTCCAAGGCTAATGTCAAATGCAGGCTTCGCAAAAGTAAGGTGATTTTTCCCCCTAGACCTTTTAAGCTCAAATAATGGGGCTTTTTCAGCTGTGTTAACTCCTCCAGCAGGGTTACTTAAGGGAAGTACTCATCTATTCCAGTAGTTAAAATTTATCCACGCAGGAGTTCTCTTGCGGCACAGTGAGTTAAGATCCAGCATTGTCATTGCAGTGGCTTGGGTCTCTGCTATGGTGTGGGTTCAAGCCCTGGCCCGGGAACTTCCATGTGCCACAGGTGTGGCCAAAAAAAAAAAAAAACAAAAAAAAAAAAAACAATTAGCTGTAAAATCAGGCATGTGGTAGGGGTCCAAACTTTTATTGAGTGAATTGAAGTGTCAGTTCAATTTTCTGAATTAAACAATGAGAATTTTTAAAAGTCGACCATCCTAGGCTCCGGGAATAAATTATACAGTTGTATTTTGACAAACAACAGGACAAAAGTCAAGAATATATACAAGTCAAGAATATATACAAGTCCTTGTAATGGTAAAATAACAAATATCAAGCACTAACATTCACGAATTTCTGTTTGGGGACACAGGATGTTTTTGAACCAGTGTTAACTGAAAATTGAAAAGTGCATCAGTGAAACAATATTTTTATTACAGTAAATGCTGTAGCTATGAGTTCATCATCCTGTACCACAGCTAGTTTCCCTCTGGGGTGCTGCATTTCTGTGACACAAAATGAAATGAGCTAGCTTGAGTTCTTGGGCTAGCACTCACTGGAAACTGAACATTAGTCATGACCTTTTGATGTATTTTTTTCTTTCTAATGTGGCAGCTATTTATTTAGTGAGCCTCTAAAAGTAATATCCTCTGTCTGGTCATTGTCTCCTGGGAACTCCCACTTGAATTAGCAAGCTGAGGAACTCAAAGTCCAAACTGTAAAACAATAATGTAATGTTTTGCTTCTCTTTCACCAAATTCAAGTGGCACAAAATAAGAAATAATTTTATCTTTATACAGACCCAGGGTATGTATATCACCTTCTGTATGCATATCCAAGCTGAATTCAAAGAAAGAATTATTTGGACTTGATAACTTGAGTGTTTTGGAAATTTAATATAAGTCATAGCAGATAACAGTGATTTTCTTTTGTGGTTGGACAAAAGTATTCAAGAACTAGTTAATTTCTAAGCAGATGCAGTAAACAGCAAGGTCAAATGGGCTATAAAAGCATGGGATGTATATTTCTCTAGTATTTCTCTAGTATGTTGGAAGGATCTAGTACTCCAGAGAAGAAAAAATTGTTGACCGCATTTTTACAAAACATTTTTAGACTATTTAGCTCATAACCAAACAAGTGAAAAATGTTAAAATAAGAGCAAATATTATTATGAAATGCCAGCTTTTTGGAACATATTGCGTCTTAAAGATTCTACGTGCTTTTCATGACTATCATTTACTGAGCAGATAAGTCAGGCTTTTATAAACCTTCAGAATTGATGGAAGCCTATTAGCTATCACAATAAATTTCCTGTTTTTAAACTATGTTCAGAGAATGAATTCTCTTTATTGGTAACTCTCAATGAATCGCATGGCATTATAAAGAAGGTGATCTTTATTTTTCATAAAATGCTTGAACGGTATTTATTTTGGTGGATAGAATAAAGCTCCTTGCCTCTCCATTTCTTAGAGAAATTCCTTTGTAATCAACATTATAAAATTCTATGGCGGTATGAGGCCATAACAAGGAGGTCTAGAAATGAGCAAAGCAGAACCCAGGAAAGGATCTCAGTGAAGAATTTAAATTAGTTTTCACTGTTTTGTTTGCAACTGAGATAAGGTGCTTATGTAAATAAATGTCATGTAATGGAAAAATCTTAAAATAATGAAAGGAATCCAAAAGCAGTGTTCTTGGAGGTCCGCACAGTTGAAGTCTGATCATAACTACCAAACCAACGTGCCAGTCCCTTGAGAAAGGAAACAAAAATGATACTATATCTCATCTCTCTTGACTGGAAATATTTTGGTTTTGAATCTCACTAATGTGTATTTTTTTTCTATTTTATGTAATAGAATTTCTGGATCATTCTGCTTTCATAAATAGAATATAATCTTCATGGTATTTCAAAAATACATAGACTTTGTATTTATTCATTTTATTTTTGTCAGTTGTCACAATTTGATTAGAGAGGGGCTTTTTTTGTTTGTTTGTTTCCTTTTCCTTTTGTATATTTGCTTATTTGGACATTTGAGATTTTTCCTTTTGGGAAAATCCAATTACAGGTAATACCTTCTGCCCTAAATTGGTCTTATTTTTATTTACTGGCTCTTTTCTAATGTCTATTTTTCACCATGTGATTGACATAATTACATTTGGTTCAACTTTATAAAGTCTGATAGCGTCTAGCAAGACTTTTCCCAGGTAATTATTTGTCTCTCAAGAGGTGTTCCCAAGATGATATATGCATTTATTCCTAATTACTGTGAATGCTTCTTATGAAAGTATCCTCTCTAATTACTTTAAAAAGTCATCTTTCATTAAAGTCCTTTTTTCTTCTGGCCGCTCGGTGGTAGGTATCCATAAAGTAAAAATTTCTGAAAGTCTTGAATATGTAAATGTTTAACTAGAATGATGTTTGCCTCTGGGTTTCCTAATTCTCAGCTAGCTTCTTCCCTGAGATGTGGCTCTTCTGATTGTGAAATATGGAGTTGGGAAGACACATAAGCAAAAGCCTAGTGAGAATTAGGGCAGAGTGAGTCTTGAGGTGCTCTGCCCTGCATCTCCTGAGTTCAGGTCTTGGTTGCTCCCTGAGTCATGGTTCCTAGGTGTGTCTGTTATGGCCTAGGGAGTTCTCGGTAATACAGAGAAACATTAACTACTGTTTGGCCCCATGGCCGCAAAAGGGAAGGTAGACTGATAATGGGGACTTTCCTCAGCCTTGACTGGCTTATAAAAGTAGTACTAAACTAGAGGCTTGATGGCTAACTGGTTCTGGGAGGAAAAAGTCATCATACCTCCCCAGATATTTTCGGTTACTTAATGAAAATATGAAGCAGAGCTTTTTAGTGTGTGTTATATCAAATGTTCCTATCTAAATCTCTGATAGTGCTCACTGACTCTAGATTATTTTAATATGTTATACTCCTTGCTGAATTAGCTCATTATATCAATAGTATTTACTGTGTCATAGTGTGTCACTTTCGTTGCCATAACTTTGCAACCATATCCTGCCCAGCTAAGTGATATTGATGTGTTTATTGGTGCCTTTATTACACTAGGGTTAGCGCTCTTGCGATGTTCCCAATTTGTATTAAAAATTTCCTTTCTGAACCCTCCCTATTCCCACAGTCACTGTGAATATTTCATCCTTTAAATCTGAGTCAAAACTAGTTTCTTCTGGGAAATAGCTTTTGCTTAGATTTAATGACATTAGTATCCTGTGACATTAATTTGGACACCTTTTCTTTGAGTAAAATGCATTATGTGAGAGAGAGAGAGAGAAAGAGAATCTTGTTAAAAAATCTTGTTAAAATTGCCCTGACTTCACCATGTTGCCTATCACTATGTCCGTACGGGAATATTCTTTCTACGCCAAATTCCTGGTGCTATCCAGAGACTTAACACATTCCACATTCTCCTCCATCTTTTTACCTAATTCTATCCTCCATTATGACCAATAACCCTGATGATGTTAAGTATATAATTTTTTTAACACAGTTACTTAAGGGAGAGGAAAGGAGGTATTCTTTAACCTTGTTGCAAAATAGCTTTGGATTTCCTTGATTGACTTGATAACTTTTACAGGCAAAAAGCTGCAGCCTCTTTTAATTGCCCAAGTTCAAATAAAGCTCCTTTTCAAAGACTTAGTGGAATGACATGAAGACTCTGAATCTTGGAGGCAGCTAGAGCTGGGTTGAATCCCAACTCAAAGAGTTAGACGTGATGCTACAACTGCGCTGAGCTTTGGTTTTCCCATCTGTGACACGGAGTTGCTGGTATTCCTTAGGAGCTTTGTGCGAGTGGAATGAGGTGGCTGACATACCTACCATGACACCTCCACACATTCAGTACCCTACATGTGATGCTGAGATGATGATGACTGCGTCTCCTCCTCCTTCTGCTTTTCCCCTCTTACTCCTTTATGCCAGACCTTTAGTCTGTCAAAAATCAATCAGCCTGCATCCACATCACTGCAATTTGATATTTCTTCTTTAAAAGTGAGAGCAGTGACTGACCAAGCCCAGTAGCTCACAAGACAGCATCTTACCAGGAATGCCAGCCATGGCTATTAGCTGTTGGTGAAATGACTATTCCTGGAAAGACCAAAGCACATTTCTGAAGGATGGTGATAATTATGTACACAGCATTTCCCAGTGTTATTGCTTAGAAAATTTAAAATGGTGAAATATTGATTCAATGTAAGTATGTATGTTTGAAAATAAGACCTACCATGAAGACAGCTTGGATAGATGAATTTTATTCTCAAGAAGTGCAGAAAAGACATCCTTTTTATGGATAGAATTTACACACTTCAATAAGAATTTTTAGAAAAAAATCCTAAATCATACTTTCTTACCTAAAGATTCAAAGATTTAAAAAGATAGAGAACTCTGGTGAAAAGTAAAGTAGGAGGTAGGGGGAGATTCTCTAGACCAAGAGAAAAAATAGTCATTCCAGTTTCATCTTGATTTTTAAACGTGATGATTTTATTAGACTTTTAAATAAAGATGTTATATGAGGCTCCACATTTATAAAAAAGAGCAAATTTCTACAAATTTTTTAAGTTCATATTTATTATAGGCCTGCTATTTGGTGTCAAAAATGTGTTTAAGTAACTCTGAGTTTATGAACTATTATTACTTATTAAATATTTCTGATATAATTCAGAAAGTGATAAGGTATATTATTTAAGGTCTACATAATTAGTCTTCTTAGCTTAATAAAACTGCTTTCTTGATAATAGTGCTTTTTTTTCGCTTTGTTGAAGCAAAAATCTGAAGTATATAAAAAACAAAAATAATGTTGTTATATAAGATCTCTAGCTTGGTCACACACTGAAGTCATGTGTAATTTATGAATTTCAGATGTTTTACCAAGCAAATACTTGATGTATTATCAAGTAAAACCTAAAGATCATCTGTGATTTTTATTTTCAACATTTCATTTGAAAGTTTGGTAATTTGGAAGAGTCTAGGTTTAAAAAGAAAAATTAGAATTATTTATGGCAGACAATGAACTCACCAGAAACTCTACCTTGGTGATATTAACTTAAACCTCTATTAACAGTTAGAAAGAAATAACATAAAATTTGAATTATTTCATAGTGCCCATGATTTATCTGATTCAGGGCAATGTTTTTAAGATCATGTTCTGTCCTCAGTTATTACTCTTTGGTACTCATTAATCCTTTTTTTTCCAAAATAAGTGGTGAGAAGCAATTCCTGTAGGGATTGCATATGGTGTGTCCAATTTTTTCAATAGAAGCTGGTTTGGATCACGGGACAAAATTTAGTTCTGTATTTCTGGGACCTCTGAAATAGATGCTTCTTTTTTATGATTTCTTCTGTTTACTCATTTTCCTTCCTGTCATAGGATTAAAATATAAAACTTATATATAACTTATTTAGTTACTTATTTTTCTGATAACACACCTTCAGTAGATGGTTGGAATGGCATCATTGTTATCAGAAAACATGATCATAAAACATTTTGTTTTCCTAATGTCTAAATAATACCTAACACGAATAGGGATAAAATCTAGCAATCTTGCAAACTCAGGTGCCTTTATGGCCAAGCTGGAGAAATAACTGCGGAGGAGAAGGGACAAATGGTATTCCAATAGGGAGCTAAAGGAACATGGATGAAGAGAACTTCATCTTGACTCTGTATGCATCCTTGCTGAAAATGTTAGAAATAAAATGTAGTTTGCAGCAGAACGAAATGATCAGCTGAGGACCTTAGGTATACACTGAGACATCTTAACAAAGGTGAATTTCCGTAAGAATAAATGGACATAACTTTCCTTTGCTTATCTGTCCTCCCGCGATGTAAAATGGAATGGGGAGTTTCTGGGGGAGCCTTTTTGAGATGACGGGGGCTCTCACACCAGACTGACATTTCATATTTAAAGGATTCTGCCCTCTTCTGTAGTTGCCACAGATTCATCATGTGGCACATACTTTTATGTCAATTATTCATGTCTTTTAACTAGACACTCTTCAAATTATCTTGAAAAAAAAAATTGGTTGGCATTTTACCACCAGGACTGGAACTAGCATTTGATTTGGAGCGGTGGATTTATGTTATATAATCTAGTAATCTAGGAACCTGGAACCTTTATTGAGCACTTACATGTCATGCAGTGTTCAGCATTTTACATGCTCTACCTTAAATTGGTCTTTGCAACCCTGCTGTGGAATAGGTACCTTTATTATCCATATTACTGAGGAATACTCTGCTTTCTTATAATAGGTATGACTGAGTGATACGGATCCAAAGGATCATAACTGAAAAGTATTTATGGCTGTGTATTTCCAAATGGAGGATTTAGAAGCCCTGATTGAAAGGGTCTGGGACGGAGACCAGTTGGTGGAGATGTGGAAGCACTGGTTTCTAAACGGGCCAAGTACAAGGCCATCACGGGGTTTCTGTTGGAAGTCAGAGGTAACACACCCAGAGCTGACAGAAGGCTACGATACCTGGATGAGATGTAGTACCTGGAATGCAGACGAATTAGAGGCACTGAAAGGAAACGGGTTCTCTGAGTTCAAAGAAAGGAGAAATATGAAGAAGTAAGAGAAAGGGAGTCAATGAGATTGTCCTTTGACCTTGCTGGGTTCAACTATGACCAGGTCAGCCAGCCTTTGGCCAGGCTCGACAGCTGAGAAGTATGGCAAGCTACTCATTTATTCAGCAAATATTTGTTTAATGCATACTGCATGCTAAGTATAGTTATAAATTCTGAGGATACATAAGGGAACAAAGTACCAAAGAGCTCTGAATGGAGCTTACATAAACATAGGGAGATTTAGATAATGTGTGAAATAAATGTGGAGTGCTAGTAAGAAAAACAGAAACACAGATATGGTCCGGTAAGGAGGATTGAGAGTGGTGGTGGGGGTTCGTTTGTGACTTTAAATCGGGAGCTCAGAGGAAGGCTTATCAAGAAAGGGACATTGGAATCAAGATTTGGAGAAAGAAGCTATGAGCCCTGCACCTAAATTACAGGCAGAGCAGACTAGGCTTAGGGTAAGTTTTAGGGCAGGAACATGCCTTCCTGTTTGTTAGAGGAACAGTATGGATGCCAGTTGCTGGATCCCAGAAAGCATAGGGGAGATGAGTAGGTGAATCAGAGAGGTGCCATGAAGATCTTCACGGACCATTGTAAGGATGTGGCTTAGGCTCTGTGCAAAATTGGGAGCCGCTGGAGAATTTGGTATAAAAAAGACCCAATCAATTTGAAACATGCTGTATATTTATTTATTTAAAATTTATTTTTACAAGATAGAATTGACCTACAACATTGTGTAAGTTAAAGTGTACACATGTTGATTTGTTTTAACTTTTTCTTTTTTTCTCTTTTTAATTAGAATGCAGTTGATTTACAGTGTTGTGTCAATTTCTGCTGTGCAGCATAGTGATCCAGTCATACGTATATCGATACATTATTTTCTCATAGTATCTTCCAAAATCTGACCATCACTGCTACCATCCTGGAGATGGTAGCATATTTTACTTTATTTTTTATTTTTTTAATTATTATTTCATTTTAATTTTTATTTTTTTGTCTTTTTGCCATTTCTAGGGCCCCTCCCGTGGCACATGGAGGTTCCCAGGCTAGGGTCTAATCAGAGCTCTAGCCGCCAGCCTATGCCAGAGCCACAGCAACGTGGGATCCGAGCTGTGTCTGCAACCTACACCACAGCTCACGGCAACGCCAGATCCTTAACCCACTGAGCAAGGCCAGAGATCAAACCCGCAACCTCATGATTCCTAGTCGGATTTGTTAACCACTGAGTCACGACAGGAGCTGCAATGGTAGCATATTTTAAAATATAGCGTATGCTGCATTTTAAAAAGTTACATCTCGCTGTAGTATTGAACATTGACTATCGAGGCTCAATAATAAGCATAGCAGAGGCTACTAAAATAATTCAGATATGAGATTATATTGCCTTAGATCTCCAGGATGGTAGCAGTGATGGCCAGATTTTGGATATACTTCGAAGGCGGTAAATTATGGGGAATGAAATAAGTTGAAGAATTCCAACATTTTTGGCCTGAGCAATTGGGATGATGGCACTGTCTTCTGAAGTTGGCCTCAGAGTCATCAAAGAGTTGGAATCAGGAAGCAGGAAGAGACCAAGGCACAGAGGCCTTCAAGTTATCATTTTCACTGTAGCACTGAGATATGGTTGATGGGTGACCCCAATCCCCAAGACCTACAGAGGTGTCTAAGTAGAGATTCTGGTTCAGATTGGAATCTACACCCAGAATGGCTGGACGTGGAGATAGTCCTGGTCCTGAGGGCATAGGTGAGGGATGGCTGTGGAAGTACCTGAATGAGATTTAGATGCAAAGAGAAGGTAAATAGAGAGTGTGAGATAAGAAGAAGGCTGGCTGGGAGATGACCCAGGACCTGATAAAGCAGGAGGTTATATAACCTGTTGAGCAGCAGAACCTCCCAAAGGCAATAACTAACTAATCCCCATGTGCTGATCAGGTGAGGGAAAGACAAGAACTGGAAGGGTGTCCTTTGGGATCTCACTTTCTGCAGAGGTCACTTTGGGTCACTTTGAAGACTAAGAGCTGTATGATGGAGAGCTTGGCATTTCAGACCACAGGGATTGTGGGGAGAGTAGAGTGGAGCTGCAAAAAGGAAGGAGGAGTGTTGAGGTCAAATGGTGAGGGTCCTTCAGTCCAGCTATATGAATATGGACAGTGGGAATCATGCCATGTTTCTAAGTCAATGATCCCATCACATCTGATCTTGCACATATGAACATTTTGTTGGTTAGTTAGAACCTAGAGGAAAATATAAAACACATTGTAACAAATGTTGGGAAAATGCTCACCAACAGGCTAATAATAGCCTGGAGCTGACCAAGTCCTCCAGAAGTGAGAATATTCTTCAATTTCCTGCCGGAATAGAAGACTATACTTAATTCTGTGTCTTAAGGAAGGTGATTTATTGGGGGGGGGTCTTAAAGTTCTTTTTAAGTCAATAAAATTTATTTCTGTACAAAAGGTTTCAACTGTATACTATGTTATACATAGTTTCACTTTGTTTGTACTTATTGAGTCCTTGCTATGTTCAGGACGCTCTGTTGGGTCGTGTGAGTGAGAAAAGAAATACTTCAAGTAGTTTAGAATCTAACATTCGGGGATGCGCTGAAAGATTCCTGCGAGATGAATAGAGAGGACATTGAGAGTGTGACCTGTGTATTACAAAGGGTGTTGATGTTTTCCCACCTTTTTTACTCTTTGTTTCAGAGTGTTATCAAGACACTTCCTCAAGTTTCAAAGTAGGAAAAAAATTTTGCTGTAGATACAATGCCTTCAGAATATTTGCTGGCAAAACACAGATTACTGGTTCAGCAAATGCCTATAATAAAGGCTTCTTTTTTCTTATTATCAGAGTACATATATTCCTTATAGAAAATATCAGGGAAAGTGAAGGGTTAAGGAAATAAAATTCAGAAAATTTCTTTCCTGTAAGATAAATAGATGGATAGAGAAGTGCATGTACATACACAAGTGTGTGTGTGTGTGTGTGTGTGTGTGTGTGTGTATCTGAACACCTGATCTTAGATCACAGAAATAGAATTTTTTAAAAATATTGAATTAGTTGGTGTACAATGTTATGTTAGTTTTAAGTGTACAGCAAATTGATCCAGTTGTACATACATGTATATTTTATCTATATATTCCTTTTGAGATTCTTTTCCATTACAGGTTATTACAAGATATTGAATATAGTTCCATGTGCGCTACAGCAGGTCTTTGCTGAGTATCTATTTTATATATGGGAGTGTGTATAGTCCAATGAAATAGAATGTTTAAATGTACAATACTTGAGATCATACTAGATATTATGTGTAAAAGTTTGCCTCCTGCTTTTCCCACTCAGGATTTTTCCCATAAAAAATTCTTAATTTCCCGTGCTGATAAGCAATGGCATAGAACAGGGGCAGTGGGAGCCACCTGCCCTGGGTGCAGGTAATAGGGAAGTTCATTGTCTCTTGGGAATTTGAAAACAATAATGAGACTGACTAAAATGCAGTCGGCTTTTTATGACATCGAGTGCTGGCCCTTGTAAATAGTATCAGTGATAATATGTTCTTTCTCACCAGGGCAGCCCCTGTTTCAGACAGGGCCAATCCCTGCTGCCTCCGCCTGTTCCCCACTATGGCACCCAGTGCTGATATGATAAGCATCTCACAGTAATATTCCTTTAGAAATGAAGAAAGCCTTATAACTGTTTTTGCTTAATTATTAGCTACTCAGTAATTACTCTCTCTTGAAACTTTAAAAACAGAAAAATCAGTAGGAGTACGTTTTCCTTCATAAGCCAAAACTTTCCTTTGGGCTGTATTAATGTCTTATTAATCATCACCCATCATTTTTCCCCCTAAGAAGTCAAACAAATATTTCAAACAAGTAAATAAATGTGAAAATGCAAAAACACTGCCATTTGGCTAAATATCAATCCAATATGTGCTACTGGAAAATCCATAATCGTGGAAAAAAAAATCAGTATCTGAGTCATAGTACAAGGTCATAATCGAGCCTGCTGAAATTGTGGAACAATTTATTTTAAAAAAAAGAAGGAATCTGGGGTTTGTGACCATGTCCTCTTTTTACAAATGGGCAGTTGGAAATTGAGAAAGTCCAAAAGTTCAAAGTCACCCAGCTGATTAGTAGCTCTCAGGACAGATGGTGTTCAGGCTCCTCCTGATGTCCATCCCCAGACTCTTACATCTCATTGGTTCTTTACTGGGAAGGAGACCTGAATTTGCTGATGACATTAATATTAACTAGCATTTATTGACTGATATGTGCCAGGCGGTGTCCTAAGCTCTTTATATGTATCAACATTTATATTCAGAACAGCTCTCTAAGAGGTACCTCTGATGCCTTCCTTCATAGGTGAAGAACAAAGAAGGTAAATACTTGATAGAAGGATTTGAAGTAGGAAAGGCAATGTGATACTTGACCCAGGCAGTGGGCCCAGAGCACTTAACCATGGATATTGTCTCTGATAGAGCTTCTGTGTGGGTACCTGGCCAACCACCGAATTCTCAGGACACCTTTGCACAGTCCTATTACATTTGGGTCCTGATGGAGTCCAGGTTGACAAGCATGGCCTATATGGGGCTCCTCCTGTTGAAGGCAGCTCCCCTTGCATTCTCACCTCTGTCCTTTATCTTCTTCCACCTCCCTCCTGTCCCCTGATCCTCCCGTGTTACTGAACGGCCATCCACTGGGCCTTCCGTGGCAGCTTGTTGCTTCCTAATTTTCTACCTGATTATTCCCCTCCTTGGAGCATCCTTTTCCATAGTCATTCATCTTTTAAAATCCATGTTCAGTTTTACTTGTTAGCTCTGATCTATTCCCTTGGCAGATGTTGATTAGTTGCCTCTATGATACTGTCCCCTTTATGCTTGTCCTTTGATTTTGGGTGAGATGTGTTCTTCATTCTGTCGTAGAGCCCAGGGTTCGTTGCCCATTCTTTTTTTAAAAGTAGGTTAGTTGCTTGTTTAAAATTGATTTCTAAGAGTTTTTATGTTGTATATGAATTCTTTGTCAGATACATGTTTTGCAAAGATCTGCAGTGGTTTAATTTTTCACCCTGATTGATTGACTGATTGATAAATGGAAAAACCTTAATTTTAATGTAGCCCAATTTTTTGTATCTTTTATTTTAAAGTTATATTGGGGTCTCATGGAAGAAATATGCCTACCCTAATATCAAGATGTTCTCCTTTATTAGCTTTTAGAAGTTTTATATTTCATGTTTGGATTTACACATCCTTCTGGTATTGATTTATATGTGTGATAATGAGGTCAGGGTTCATTTTAATTTTTGTGGAAATACTATATTTACCCTTTATTGAAAAGGTCATCCCTCCCATTCTTTACTGAAGTGGCACTACTGTCATAGTTGACCACTTATATGTTAGTATATTTCTCACTGTATTCTGTTGATCTATTTCCTAACCTTGTTTCAGAACCACAGTGTTTCATTTTTGTTTTGTTTTGTTTTGTTTTTGTTTTTCTTTTTCTTTTTAGGGCCGCACCCATGGCATATGGAAGTTCCCAGGCTAGGGATCGAATCAGAGCTACAGCTGCTGGCCTACACCACAGCCACAGCAATGCCAGATCTAAGCCACGTCTGCCACCTACACCACAGCTCACGGCAACAGAGGATCCTTAACCCACCGAGTGAGGCCAGGGATCGAACCCATATCCTCATGGACACTAGTTGGATTCATTTCCTCCACGCCACAAGGGGAACTCCCACCGGGTTTTTATAGCTTTAGAGTAAATCTCTCCCTTTGGTAGTATATGTCCTCTAGTTTTGTTCTTCTTGAACTTTTGATTGGGATTATACTGCAACTATAGACCATTTGAACAGAACAAAACTTCACAATACTGAATCTTTCAAACCATGAACAAGGTATATTCCTCTATTTATTTAGTTATGATAACTTTCTTTCAATGAGATTTTGTGTTTTCTGTCTGTAGGTCTTACATATTGTTTGCTTGATTTATTAATGATTATTTGTTAGTTTTGATCCTGTTAAAAGATACTTTAAAAATTTTTTGTTCTACGTTCTTCTTCTTTGCTAGCATATGAAATACAGGTTTTTGTTTGTTTGTTTGTTTGTTTGTTTTATATTTTGACCTTGGATCCAATAGCTTGATAAATTCATTTATTAATTCCTTTCTTTTTTACATGTAGATTATTTGGAATTTTCTAGCTATATCATCATATCTGTAACTAATACCAGTTTTATTTTCTCTTCTTCAATCCTTATAACATTTATATTTCTGATTATCTTAATACATTGCTAGGTCTTCCATTACAATGTTGAATATACCTGAAATTTAAGTGGTAATTCCTGTGGGATTTTTTTTTTTTTAATAGTATCATTGCAGGTGTAAAGTCAGCTGGCTTTTACTGTTGCTTCTTTAGAGATTATGTATCTTCTTTCTATATCTGCTTTTAAGACTTTCATCTTTCATTTTCAGTAGCAGTAAGATATAACTGGGTGAGCATTTGTTTTACACACACACACACACACGCACACATTTTTTTTTTTTTTTTTTCTCCCTGACATAGTAGAGCTTCTTGAATCTGTGTCTTGCTGCTGTTTTGGAAACGTCTCAACTACCATCTCTTCAAATGTTGATTCTACCTATTCTATTTCTGTTCCTCTCCTAGAATTCTAATTAGGGGTCTACACATCTTTGTTTGTTTGTTTTTTTAAACACATCCCATGTATATTTCATATTCAATTTTGTATTTTCTATAATTTTCTTTCTGTATGGCTTTCTGGATATTTTCTACATAGGTATTTTTAAGTCACTTTGAGTATTATGATTAAACTCAACTATTGAATTCTTAATTTTGGTATTGGTATTTCTTAGCTGCATAATTCTTGAATGTTTCAATAATAGTTATTTTCAAGTCAGTTTTTGATAACACCAATATCTGGATCACCTATAAATCTATTTCAATTGCCCTTTTTTTTCTTTTTTTCCCCCCCATGGTGTTTGGTCATTTGGTTCTTAGAATTTTTTGATTGAATACTGAATATTTAGTAAAAAAGTTGCAGAGGTAATCTCCATCTATTAGAAAGAATTTCGTTTTCTTTAGGTTGGCAGTAAAAGGAAGGGTAGATAACCTATTCCATATGGGGTTTGAGATATGAGAATGAATAGAATAGTGGTCTTAAATTTCCATTTACTTCAGGGGGGCTTCACTGGAAGTGTTTAGAGGAGTCTCTCCCCCCCCCCTTTTTTTTTTGGAAGAATCTGAACTCCAGTTTTTATCTTAGTAATGTCAAAAGCTTTCTTAAGCTCTTTCCACACTTATCAACTTTCTTCTCTTTGGTTTCTCATCCTTTTACTCAGCGAGCAATTTAAGATTGGGCAGATATCTTCAGGACAATAACCACGCAGACTCTTGAGTTCACTTTATTGTGATTCTCTGTTCTCTGGGATTAGGGATCTTATAGTCCTCTTTGCCTTGGTGGTACTGGACTCCAGTTTTTGTTTTCTTCATCCCTTTGAAATTGCTAAAAGCTCTTCACCACATCTTACTGGTCTGGCCTCAGGGCCTTGCCCTGTGAATTGGCAAATGTGAAAAAAATGTTAGGTAAAAAGTGCAGGAGACATTTGGCTTACCTCGCTTTTTCTCCTTTATCTGTGATCTTGGTTCCACAAATCCTGGCTGCCTTTATTTTTGTTTTCCAGCCTTTATTATTTCCATTAAGAAAGCTGGTGTAACGCAAGCTACCATAGTCTTGTACTGAGTCCCTTTCATTTAGCTTTGAATAATTAGTATGACTAAAAATCACAAAATCTACACGTAAGTTTAAGAAAAAAATTACACATGTATTAGAT
The DNA here is from genome assembly GCF_054392235.1 of Sus scrofa. NCBI lineage: Eukaryota > Metazoa > Chordata > Mammalia > Artiodactyla > Suidae > Sus > Sus scrofa. The sequence goes on along the minus strand of NC_139389.1, from coordinate 34,662,427 downwards.
ATATATTAATGGAGCTAAAACTTTAAAAGGATAAGCTATCACTATTTTGATGTTTGGAAAATGTTTAAAATTGATGTCTAGTACTGAAATATAGATATTACTCATTCACTGAATCAGTTAAAGTCTGTTTTTATTTTACTCTTATTTTGAGGATTTCCAACCTTTTTTTTTTTTTTGATGGACACCATCCTGTATTTTTTTTTTTCCTCATGCCTTGCTTTTCAAACATTTCTTCATGTAGTACACATCATCAAGCTCATTATTTCAACAATTATCCTCATGAAGTTTTGTCTATATAAGCTATAAATGATAAAGTCTTGTGTTTAAAATACTACTTAAAATAGTGCACATGTAAGAATATGTTTTATATATAGACGTTCTCTCTGTGTAAGGACAGATGTTCATGTTTAGATATGTTTTATATGTACATACTTTTCAGTGTTTCATGTTTAAGATCTCCAACTTCTTAAAACATACTTATAAATGTCTAACTCTGTGGAAAATTTAATAGGGTTTAAGTGCTTCTAGGTTGAAAGCCTTAAAAAAAAAAACTTTGCATGTCTTTTTAAAGTGACACTATAAATATTATAAATATCATCTATAACCATATATTATTTAGTAGTGAAGTCTACATATAAACTTTAATATATATATTTATATATAAAATTTTTATATTTTACCTTTTTCTGTTAAACTTTCTTTTTTAAACAAAAGTATATAATGCCATAATCCGTTCAAAACATCACGATGAAAATGAGCAGTCCCGAATGAAATCAAATACAGGAATTTTACAGCATTATAGTCATCAAAGTTATACTCTAGGAAACATAAAGTTTGGGAAAATGTAGCTTTAAGTTTTTCAAAAGTATGATCATTTCACCTTTTTTCAAAAAGCATCTGTCACATTCAAACAATACATGTGTTTATAGGGCAAGCACACTGGCCTTTTTTGCTTTCTAAGTTACATTTCAAATAGTTTATGTCAGTTAACAATCCAGTTTGGGAAACCACGCAGCGGGTTTCTAAAATAAAAGGTTGTCATGTCAGCTGCCTTTTTATGTGTTTGTAAAAGTAGACCTATCCTGATTCAATCAGTGGAGCTTTTAGGAGTTATTTACATAGTTTCACAGGAGCAAAATCCCTGGAGCTCAGAGTCACAGATTTCCCAGAGCTTAGTTCACGCTTAACTTGTATGACCACACTGTTTTATTTTTTAAGGATAAGATCGAAGAACTTGAGAGCCCAATTATTTAAAAATAACTCTTCAGAAATTTGTGACCCAAAGAATTGATTACACATGTAAATTCTCCCCTCAATCCCAGAAGTAGAAAAAGTCCTGTTTTTGTTTGTTTGTTTGTTTTTTGTTTTTAATTTCCTGTTTACTGCTGAAGAAACTGATTACGGAATGCTATAACCTCTGTCACATTATATTCAACTCATGTCATCACATAAGAAGAAGAAACCGTGACAAGAGAATTTTTTAAATTACACGTGTTTATTATGGGGCTTAACATTTAAAACTGCATTTAACATCTTTACTCCTCAAACACCAAGTGCTGCTTCCCTGGATAAATCCCTGATGCTTCCCTCCTGTCTGACAATTTTCCAAGTGAATTCCTTTCAACCTCAGGTTCTTCCTCTTTAAAAACCTAATTTCCACTGTCCTCTCTTCCAATCTATTTTCTTCAAGAGAGGAAAAAAAAAATCTGTGCTCTAAACCCCTACCCCACCCCTGCAATTCTATTACTTTGATTTTTATACCTTTATTTTGTATTTATGATTATCTAGCTCTGCTTTCCAGGATGACATTGAGAGAGTTGCTTGCCTCCATCCTGTACTATCTCATTTCCATTCTTCCTCTCTTACTTTTTTTTTTTAATATGTTATGATTTTTTTTTTTCATTATAGCTGGTTTAGAGTGCCCTGTCAATTTTCTGCTGTACAGCATGGTGACCCAGGTACACACACGTATAGATTCTTTTTTCTCGCATTATCATGCTCCATCATAAGTGACTAGATACAGTTCCCAGTGCTACAAAGCAGGATCTCATTGTTTATCCAGTCAGAACGGCCATTATTAATAAGTCCACAAATAACAAATGCTGGAAGGGGTGTGAAGAAAAGGGAACCCTTCTGCACTGCTGGTGGGAATGTAAGCTGGTACAACCACTATGGAAATCAGTATGGAGGTACCTTAGAAAACTATACGTAGAACTACCATATGACCTAGCAATCCCACTCTTGGGCATATATCCGGACAAAACTTTCCTTGAAAAAGACACATGCACCCATGTGTTCATTGCAGCACTCTTCACAATAGCCAAGACGTGGAAACAACCCAAATGTCCATCAACAGATGAATGGATTAGGAAGATGTGGCATATGTATACACAATGGAATACTACTCAGCCATAAAAAAGAACAAAATAATGCCATTTGCAGCAACATGGATGGATCTGTCTTACTTTTTAATCATTATGCTTCCTTAGGAAGTAGTTTCCTCCAAATGTCTCTGCTTTCATATTTCTCTTTCCTACTAACCCTACAGTGTGGGTCTTTCTTTCATTCCTCTCTAACCTGGTGCCTCAGAGGCCACTGTTGTCTTGGTGGTGTCCACTGCTACCATCACAACTTTTTAATAACCCTCAGAACATACCCTCACACCATGCACAAAAATAAACTCAAAATGGCTGAAAGACTTAAATATACGACAGGACACCATCAAATTCCTAGAAGAAAACATAGGCAAAACACTCTCTGACATCAACATCATGAATATTTTCTCAGGTCAGTCTCCCAAAGCAATAGAAATTAGAGCAAAAATAAACCCATGGGACCTCATCAAACTGAAAAGCTTTTGCACAGCAAAGGAAACCCAAAAGAAAACAAAAAGACAACTTACAGAGTGGGAGAAAATAGTTTCAAATGATGCAACTGACAAGGGCTTAATCTCTAGAATATACAAGCAACTTATACAACTCAACAGCAAAAAAGCCAATCAATCAATGGAAAAATGGGCAAAAGACCTGAATAGACATTTCTCCAAGGAAGATATACAGATGGCCAACAAACACATGAAAAAATGCTCAACATCGCTGATTATAAGAGAAATGCAAATCAAAACTACCATGAGATACCACCTCACACCAGTCAGAATGGCCATCATTAATAAATCCACAAATAACAAGTGCTGGAGGGGCTGTGGAGAAAAGGGAACCCTCCTGCACTGCTGGTGGGAATGTCAACTGGTACAGCCACTATGGAGAACAGTTTGGAGATACCTTAGAAATCTATACATAGAACTTCCATATGACCCTGCAATCCCACTCTTGGGCATCTATCCGGACAAAGCTCTACTTAAAAGAGACACATGCACCCGCATGTTCATTGCAGCCCTATTCACAATAGCTAGGACATGGAAACAATCCAAATGTCCATCGACAGATGATTGGATTCGGAAGATGTGGTATATATACACAATGGAATACTACTCAGCCATAAAAAAGGATCACATAATGCCATTTGCAGCAACATGGATGGAACTAGAGAATCTCATACTGAGTGAAATGAGCCAGAAAGACAAAGACAAATACCATATGATATCACTTATAACTGGAATCTAATATCCAGCACAAATGAACATCTCCTCAGAAAAGAAAATCATGGACTTGGAGAAGAGACTTGTGGTTGCCTGATGGGAGGGGGAGGGAGTGGGAGGGATCGGGAGCTTGGGCTTATCAGACACAACCTAGAATAGATTTATAAGGAGATCCTGCTGAATAGCATTGAGAACTATGTCTAGATACTCATGTCGCAACAGAAGAAAGGGTGGGGGAAAAAACTGTAACTGCAATGTATACACCTAAGGATGACCTGACCCCCTTGCTGTACAGTGGGAAAATAATAAAAAAAAAAAAAATAAAAAAAAAAAATAACCCTCAGCCTCCTCCATGTCTCTGTAAGCACCAGTCACCTTTCATCTCTTACCATTGGTTTCTATGATATGCCTCTCTCTCATCATTCTTTTCTTGTCTTACTATTGTTTCTTCATGTCCTTTTGTAGCTCTTTTTCCATCTCCTGCAAATGAATGTTTACAAGATTTTAATCCTTGTGTCTGTTCTCTCTGCATTTTATTTCTTGGCATTCCTTTCCTCTTCCACCTCTACTGCTCTTCACAGTTTTGTTGTGTCCTGGCTTCTGAACATTACCCTTCAGTTCTAGCTGACTGTCTGGCATCTTTACCTACATGGCTCATTGGACTTCCAAAAGAGTAGCCAGAAGTTTATAAAGCTCTCCTGTCTTCACTCTCTGTGAAAAAAATCACTTTCCTAGATGCCAAGGCCACAGCACCTTGGAATCACACATGATTTATCCTTCTCTCATCTCGTACCTCCAGTTTGTCATTGGGTATTGAGTTTTGGATTTCTGCCACGTCTTCTTCCAGCTAATTCTCTCCACTGCTACCACCCAAGTTCTGCTCACCACTTCTCATGGTTAATGGCAACCGTCCCTTTAACTCCTTTTGCTCCAGAACAATTCTGCTTTCTCTAATATTCCTATAGTCACTTTCCAGAAGGATCCATGTCATCCTTTTCTGATAAAAAACCTTTGTACCTTTGCATTCTATAAATGCCACAAGTGGAAGCACTGTCCAGACTCTGCCCTTCTGGATTTGACATCTGCCATTTTTTACCTTTAAATATTTGTTTTTGCCCTTTTCTCTTTTTTCAAGTACTCTATCTCTACCTGATAATGTTGTACATATTTTGGGCACCACATCTTATTTTTATATGTGCTAATTTTAAAATATCTGCAGCACTTCAACTGTCCTCCCTTCAAAAGTGGAGTCAGATTCCCTGCTTCTTGAGTGAGAACTAGCGTTAGTGAGCCCCTCTAATGAACAGAGAATACGGCAGAAGTGAGACCAGGTTATAAAAGATATCTTTCTTGCTCCTTGCTCTATTCTGACTTCTTGCTTTGGGAGGAAGCCACCTTTTGTGTCGTGAAGTGCCTCAGCAGTTTCTATAGAGGTTCATGGGGCCAGGACCCAAGACCTCTGACAACAGATGGGTGAGTGAACAGCCTTGGGACCAGACACTCTTTCCCAATCAGCATCCGATGATTACAGCCTCGGCTCTGAATCAGAACCACCCCGCTAAGCTTCACTCAAATTCTTCACCCACATAAACTGTGAGATAATAAATGCTTGTTGTGTTAAGCCACTAAATGTTAGGGGTAATCTACTCTATGGGGATAGATAACTATTAGAGGAAGCCTGCTCGCTACTAGTGAGATAACTCCTGAGAAGTCTTTTGATTTATACCACTGACGTGTTCCCAGCCACAGTCTATTTATATTATAGTTCTTGTTAATCCATTTTATAGTTGGTGTATTAGGGCAAATTTTTACAAGTCTAAACTGTTTAATAGACTGTGTCAATACATCAGAGCTTAACATACAAACCAACTTTCTTTCTGGTATCAATTCAGTAACTTAATACTTTATACCTTGGGGGAGTTCTAGAAATGATATTTACTAACACCTAGTTGTTCTTAAAAGACATTCTTACTTTTCATATATATATATGAAAAGTATATATATATATATATATATATATATATATAAAATATATATATATGAACATTTCACATTTTTGGCCGTGATATATGTCCAACATCTCTGGACCAATTAAAATAGTATCATTCTACTAAACCAAATTACATACAGAGACAATTTCTAAATTAAATCCAAGGTCACCTATCTGAAAAAAAGTGATGTAGATGGAAAGTAATTCTTTTAGAAGGACCTTTTAAAGTTGAGCACCCAGGATTTTCCTTTGATAATATTTATATGAAGAGAAATAGAAAAGGCATTTCCAAGGAGAACTTTCTAGTGCATAGGCAAATATATGTGAGGCCTCAATATTTATTCCTGTATAGCCATCCTACTTCTCTCCATTCTGGAAGTGATTTGACATTCTAATTACTGTAAGTGTTACAAGTGCTAAAAGATAATTGGTTTCTTGTCACCTTACTTTAACCTGAGCTGGTATGTTTTATGGTGGTCGGAGAACCGTGCTCTTGAATTATTCCCCAAAGGAAAGTGTTCTTTTCCATTTGGACATTTATATCTGTCTGTTAATTTAGGGGTTAATTTAGGGTGAGAGCAAAGAGTTCTTTCCAGGCTCATGTTTAAGAGCGTGTCTTTTGTGTGTGAATCGCATTAAGTGCTGTGGTATATGGAGCCAGTGGCCTTCAGTGACTGTGGTGTCTGTTGATTTAAGTGGCTCTCTCAATGTTTCCTACCTAAATTCAGGAAGCAAGGGATCTGCCCAGAATTTACAAACACCAAGTTCTTGAAACTTTTTTTTTTTTCTTTTCCTAAATAGTGGTCAGATGGTCCATGTAGTCTCTTTGGATACTGATGTGTCTCTTGACTTTATTTGGGATGATAGTCATAGATTAAACTGAGGAAATATAATCTACTTGCTGTGACTTACCATATGTGTGTGGAGACTGCCAATAAAAAAAAAAAAATGCATACGCCCCAAAAAGGTACAAATACAATATAGTTTATGCAGGTGTCTTATGCTTGAAGAGAGAACATACTTGAAGAGATTTTAATTAAGAATATGTGTCATCTTAGGGAACCTAAGAAACAGAACTCTACAGGGATTTGCCTCAGCCATCTGGTATTTGAATTAACATTTTTGTTTGTTATTGGAATAGAATACAAAACCTGTTTCTTAAGTTTTCAGTAGATAACATATTAGAAATTCCAAGAGGACATCCTTGGAATTTGGATGCTAATGAAGGATAGCTGTATTTGTCCAGAAAAGTAGTAGAAATAAACAGGGACACATCTGATGTTAGACTTTTCAGAAAAAAAAACCTTCAGAATATGCAGAAGTATTTGGCAGCTTAGGGCACGGGTTGTGGCCTTGAACATGAACTCTGAATCCCAACTGCCAGGCTTTGAATCTCAGCCCCACTGCTTAGCCTTCCCTACGTGTTATGTACATGCCAAAAAGACTACTTCATTCCATCCTTGAAAATCCTGTTGGGGTATGCTTTATTTCCCCATTTTCCAGGTAAAGAAACACATTTCAAGAAGTTAAATAATTTGATCAAGGTCAGCACGGTAGTTCCAAGACTGGACCTAATTGCTGCCAGGGCATTTACAAATTCTTTATTGCTATGGACTTTGTAACTCAGAAAGACTGTGGGAAAACAACAATGGTGACATCCAAAATTTGGATGAGTGAGAATGAGCATTACAGAGGGATATGGAAGAGATGGTTGCTGTTGAACCTGAACAGGACTAGCCTTGGTAGGCATGGGGGCCAGGTATGTTCTTGGGAAGGTAAAGGGATAGATTTGATACCACATCAAGGTCCCTTTAGTCTTTGTCCTTTCAGCCTTGCCTAAAACGCTATTATAATTTGTTGTACTTCCTTGACACTTGCCTGTATCTTTTTTATAATGTACATGTGTTTTTTTTTCTGTCCTTGGGTAGACATACCAGTTTGTGGTTCTGGCTTTGACTTTCTCAGGCAGTATGTTCATGTTAAACCATATGTTCTGAAAATAAACAAGTGAAGTTCATGTTCATAGTTTTTACTTGTGCATGTTGTAAGCGTTGTGCATAATGGTTGTTTCTATTGAGAGATGTTTCATCTAAATTAGGAAAAAATGGGTTCTGAAGCCAATAACCATTAACAGGACGTAGGCTAAAAAAAAAATCGTTGGTTAAAATAGCTCATACATCATTCATTGCTTAAACCAAAACTATACACCCACGCGCTACCTTTCCAGAGGTGGCTGCCTATTGAGAGCATTGTCTACAATGATGTAGAGAACCAAGCAATAAAAATCAGCTCTAGAATAGTCAAAAGAGACGTGATAAAAACTACAGCTTTTTGATGGAACAGGCATCCTCTTCCGACGGCAGAGCCCACTTACCTTTGTATTATACACAATTCAAATTAGCTCTTAGATCTTCTTTCCAAACCCATATTAGATTACAGATATTAAATTAGAATACAAAGAGCCACACTGACAAGAAAAAAAAGCGTTAGCTTGACATCCCGACAGCAAGAGAAAAAACAGTAAGAAGCATATAGATGAGGGCCCTGCCTTGGCCAACCACCTCTAAAATGGTCATTGTCCTAGAGTATATTTAAATAATATCAGATTTAAATTATATTTAGTATACTATCCTTGAGAAGTCAGGGAAGATTATTCTTTTTTAAAACTTTTTTTCATTGAAGTATAGTTAATTTATGGTATTGTGTTATTTTTCATTGAAGTATGGTTAATTTACAGTTATTGTGTTATTTTTCAGGTGTACGACAAAGTGATTCAGTTTTTGTGTGTGTGTATATATACACACAGATTCTCTTCCATTGTAGGTTATTACGAGATATTGAATATAGTTCCCCATGCTATATAGTACGTGCTTGTTGTTTATCTATTTTACATATAGTAGTGTGTATATCAGGAAGATAATTCTGTCCTTAAGAATGTTATCAATTTGAAATTGATAGAATTAAAACCAACAAAAATATTTTGGCGTTTAGTCACGTTTCAACAGCTATCAGGAAAATTTACCTGGTCTGAATTTTCACGTTACCCAGGTTCCTTGGAAGGATCTTCTTTAATAAAAATCGATTGTATTTGGTCAGAATGAAACAATTAAATGTTATAGTTAGGTGTAGATTCTTAGAGGTCATATGAAAACAGTAGGAATGCAAAATTGTCTAAAAATACATTTGACACCATGTTAGTATTTAGATGGTGTCACTGTATATCCTTCTTGGTTGTTACAGTTTTCCTGCTCACCACCACTGTATTCCTTCACCTGTCCTCTCTCAGAGCCCCATTAGGCTCCTTTGTACCTTCCAGCGGGCCTGGGACAGCAGCCCAGCCAATCCTGCTACTGCACTAGTATGGAGTAACCCCCCATGTGACCTTGTAATAGAGAACAACAGTGACATCTGGAAAGTAGGGACACCATGGATGGGAAGTAGCTCTGGGTACCGCGCTTAATCTGAAATGATCTCTGTAGTCTTCTTGCTGATCATGAAAGCCCTGGTTGCATTGTTGTGTGTTCTGAGTAGTTTAAATGTTATAAATAGGAAAGGCCTTAAATGAGGTTAAAATTTCTGACATGTGCTTATATATTATTATATTCTCTTCAAATAGAATACAGGGACAGAGGCCTCAGAAAATTTTCTTATAGCTTTTGACAGACATTCTAATAACAATTTCCATGTGAAAAATTCTGCGGGTGTCTGCAACGAGACAAAGGAACACAGAAACCTAGCTTTGAGCGAGCTGTCAAATCCAGGTCGAAGTGTTTGAGCTTTGGGTTGGTGAATATTCTGGAATATTCACTCTCTTTTTTTTTCTGGACAAGTACAATAACATGACAGTAAAAAAGACATAAGGAACATTAAGGCATCTAGAGAAGACTTAGGCAAATCACACGCCAGCCAGTTCACAGCCAGCAGTGACTTTGACAAGTAGGTAGGGATTAGTACCTGTACTATTTTCCTAATTAGCAACTTTAAAATTTAAGGAATTTTGGTGTTATATAGAAATAGTACCTGTACTGTTTTCCTAATTAGAAATCTTTAAATTTAAGAAACTTCAGTGTTATAATTACAGCATACGCAAAGGAAATAATTACGTGGGCCCAAGAGAAGACCTGAAGAAGGAAAATATCCTTCCATCCTCTAATCAGGTTGGCCTTTCTTAGAGTGGCTGATCTTATTTTCATCCCCCCCTTTGGCAATTCAGCTATGATTCTTTGTCTTATACCGGGTTTCCGAGGATCCCATCTGGCTTCCCCTATAGATCCCCTGGGAATTCAACCTGCAATGAACCAGAAGCTTTGGCATAGTTGCACCTGTCTGCTGCTTCTGGGTGATGCTTTTTCCTCCCAAGCTGGGCCCAGCTCAGAGCAGAGTTCTCTACCAGCCTCGCAGCAGTGCAGGAAGAACAGGAGTCCTCAGGAGATGCATCCCCAGCTCTGTTCAGGTGTGACAGGCTCCAGGATGCTTTGCAGAGACTCAGGCACAGAGGTGGCTGGTCGGTGTAGGTAACAAATGACCTGGAGAACTGGGGACAAAGTCCAAAAAAAATGAAGGGTTACCCACCCCCAGTTCACAATCAGTCTCCAGACATCACCACCTGAATGTCCCACACATCCAAACCTAGTACTCTCCCAGCTGAACTCCTCTCTCCACCCCACTTGCAAATCGCATGTTGCATTTATATTTTCTGACTGTATCATGCATTCAAAATAATAACCTCGACATTGTTTTTTAACTCCTTCCTTGCCCACATACCTGTCCTTGCCCCCATCCAAATTTTTATCAAGACTTATTAGTTCTTTAATCAACATAGGCCAAGTGCCATGTCCCCAGTGCCTTCTGGTCAACTTTAGGCTTGTGTGGTCTCTTTCTGGACTGATTTGGGAAGCTCTCTCCTGTTCTTTTGCAGTCATCTGTCCCATTGATTTCCTCTTAACTTTCATGTTTTAATTAGCAGGTCTTCTCTGCTAAGCATTTCTGAAACTTCCCAGATTCTTTCAGGATTACCTTCCATGCTCCCAGGCACATCTTTGTAGCCTGAAAGCCTGCTGTGATTCAGATCTTGATTATGCCTCTGCTTCTCCAACCAGACTATAAAGTCCCTGCGAAAGGAATTTTATCTTGCCCGCTTTGAAATTCTTAGCACATTGTAAATGCATAGCCTATTTCTTAAATTAAAATGAGAAAGAGAAAGGTAGATTCTGACTTGTCATGACATCTTAAGTCAGTGGTATAAATTGATAAAGCGTAAGTTAGGGAAGTCTCATTATATTTTAAATGGACATTACATAAAGCATTTGTGTGAATGGGAGAAGAGATTCAAGGTCTTTACAAACATTTCTCTCTTAAGCATTTTAGAAATCACCTGCAAGGATACCTTGCACCGAGGTTTTAGAATGTAGTGGTAAATGCAGGTTTTAGAATGTAGTGGTCAATTATGTATTTTCAAAATACAAATTTTGTCTTTTGTGATACCCAATAATGCCAGTGCCCTCTTTACTTGGGTCTGTCAGTGTTCTGTTCAGAAGCTCTTGGAAATTGCCCAACTGAATGCTTGCTGTTCATTCTCAGATATTGGTGACTGAAGGCAAATTGAGCTCCAGGGGCCAAATGACCCAGAGCATCCTTTTTAATCATAAAGAAATGAAATGATTCGAGTCAAAACAAACAGAAATCAGACCTGATAGGCATAATAGATTAAAAGAGGTTATCCCATGATTGTGTATAAATGTTTACAAAACAGAGTTTCACTTTAAAATCAGCAAAGATTTTGTGAAAAAGCACATTTAATATATAAACTATAAATGGGTGCACAAAGTTATTCATGTAATTGAAGTTATAGCACACTTCAGATTAGTGGTGGGGCTCCCTGCTTTTAGCATCTTCATGCAAATACAGGGCACAACTTGGAAGCAGGACTGAAGAACATAACCCTCTTTAGATCATTGCCTTTCTTTGGATGGAATGATGGGAAGAGAGTCAGGTACCCCCAGCCTCACCTCACCCCTGTGGCAACAGATTGGGGGGGGAGCTTTTCAGACTGCTCACTCAAGGCCTTGGGAGGAGTCTCCATGTATAAAGAAAGCTTTCCCTTGATGGGAGTGTGATAGTCTTTCACTTGGTGGGAGTGAGGCAGAAAAAAATGCCAGTACTATTGAAGAACAAAGCCAGTCATCATCAGCAGTTGGTGTGCTCTCTGTTTCATATTTCAAAAACACCAAAGTAAAGCACTTTTTTATATTTTTGCAAATGTAAATGAAGCATGTATAAAATAATAGTTTGGGGAATTCCAGCTGTGGCTCAGTGGTAATGAACCTGACTAGTATCCATGAAGATGTGGGTTCCATCCCTGACCCCCAGTCAGTGCGTCAAGGACCTTGCCTTGCTGTGAGAGGTGTAGGTCACAGATGCAGCTTGGATCTGGTGTTGCTGTGGCTGTGGTGTAGGCCGGCAGCTGCAGCTCCGATTAGACCCCTAGCCTGGGAACTTCCATATGCCCCAAGTGCAGGCCTAAATAAATAAATAAATAATATAAAGTAATAGTTTTGGTGCCATAGATTCTGCCTTTGCTGTTAATAAAGGAAAGGTTGATGACAGAGGGGAGAAAAAGTCACATGTCAATGACAATATAGGCATATAAATATTTATATAGAAGTAACAAATTTACATAGCAAATAAAATGACTGGCTAGCAGAGCGTGTGCTTGCAGCTAAATGGTGGCATGTCTCACATAAATTATTTTAGCAAGAAACTGAGAGATGCCCAAACTGAGGGGCATGATGGACCATCCCACTGACTAGTAAGAATGGTGGGGAAAGGTGGGTACCCACCACGTGTGTAACCATACCGGTGTATTCAGTATTCAAAGCAACTCTAACGGTGTGTTAGGATATTAAAGGGTGATCAAAGGGCAAAATTTAAATTTTTTCAATAGATCCTGACTCTTCTTTGACACTTGTCAACTCTGCTGAGCTGCTGGCAACAGAAGCTATTGTTGACACATGTGGAAAGAACTAGGAATCTGCTTACATATCTCACCAAGTCAGTATTCTTGAATAGCCTGAAAACTAGAAGGCTGAAGGTTAAAGATGACAAATGTCTCAGAATTCAATTTATATTGATCCTGCTCTCCTTCAGTTCTGTTGTCTGCCTTTTAATACGTTTACCACATTTTCCTAGACTGGAAACAACACCGGGACTGGGGAATTGGGTAACCATTTCTCTCAGTGTAGCATCTCCGTGAGTAATATTGTATCAGGTTTACAAGGTCACACACCCTTATTAAAACAATGTGTATTGTTATCCTTTGAAACAAATAAGGTGAAAGCCTGTTACAATCAAGCAAGGAGATGATTGTCTTATCCCTTGAGACCATTATGTTAAAGAATTTCCTGTCATAAGAAAAAAAAAATAACATGCTATATACTCATGGAAGAAGTTTTTAAAAACATGGTGACACAGTAGCGGGTATATAAAAGAAATGGTTAACAGGAACTTACTATATAGAATGAGGGAATCCACTCAATAGTTTGTAATAACCTATGTGGGAAAAAAAGAACGGAGATATATATATCTCCATATATATATATATATATATATATATATATATATATATATACGCATTCATGATTCACTTTGCTATACACCTGGAACTAATACATTATAAGTCAACTACACTCCAATAATTTTTTTAACAATGTGGTGAAACAGCATTGCCGTGATATAGAAAGTTAACAAAATAATTTGTGTAGGTTCTTAGAAAAATGGCATTGCATTGCTTCCTTTCTTCAGTCCTTTAATAGTGAGCATAAAGAAAAAAAAACAACAGTTGCTGGCTGAAGTTAGGCTGTAAGGCACTAAGTTCTACTTTGGAATGAATTTGAAGAGCAGTCAGTATTTTACATGCAGATCATTTTTATTAACCAGATTTATTAAGAAGTAATATGAGGCAATTAAGCACTTTAACTCTGACAGGTCGATTTTCTTCGGTGACAGGTGTGTCACTGGTCTGGCAAGTAGCTAATTTGACAGGCTGTATTTCTATCCAGGAGTCCCTCCTCTGCCTCTTTTTCAAGTCTTTAACAGTCCCTTGGCTTTTCACCCTGGGTCTGTCTATTCAGGGAGGGTAAGACTGACTTTGTCTTTGTGTGTTCATTCTTGGTTTGTGAACTTGTCACCATTTACCTGAATCACTTTCAGCACAGTTGTTTCTTATCTCATCTGACTCCAAGCAAAGGGGTTGACTTTTGGAGTCAAACATTGTGTCCTGTGTGTGTCTCTATGTTGCGTTTCTGACGTTGACATCCAACCGCATGCGGTGAGATAGAGTGTTCTGCAGGCTTGACCCCCCAAACAGAAAACCATGTCCCCAAGTGCCCCCATGTTCTACTTCAAAGTTATGAGTCTATAAATCATGAATTCACGTTTAGTAATTCTGGATCATATTTGCATAGTTTTGATTCTACCAAATTCCAGAGGTTGACATTCCTTCAGTCCAATATCTACTACATGGAACTTCTTCTCTGAAATTCATTAGTAATTGTAGCTGTCTTATGATCCTAGTCTCCTGAGAATCTAATCGATTTATCATGATTATTGCAGAGGCTACATACCCTTCTGAACCATTATAGTTATCTTGTTTTTGACAATTGCTAAAACTTTGGAATTTGTTCTAAGATAAAAGAACTCACTCTGAAATTCCAAGTGAACCTCCTTTATTTTGTCTAAGAGTCAGACTGTCCTCTTCATTTTATTTCTGGTTTTCTACAGGAAATATCCAAAATTGTATGTACATATAGCTTGTAACTCAGGCAGAAATAAATGTCCTTAATACAGCATTGTTCAAGGACCACTGGCTACTATATTTGCTCTCTCTATGCACAGGAATCTTGTGGGGTCTTTAACTTCAGCTTTTCGGATAAAACAAAATGATTTGTTCAGAATGACAAGAGCTGTATGTAAGGTGAAGGGTATATCATTGGATTTCATAGATATTTAAAACAAATATATTTTGATAATAAAAATAGAACTCATCTCACTTATATAATATAGCACAAGAATAAGAGGTAGTTAGAAGACAATAAAAAATAAACTGAAATATATTTGGTGATTCTAATTGTAGATTTTTTTCCTGTGTATATTTCTCTATATTTCAGTAAATGCGTTTATATCCTATATGTGCTGCTTTGAACCTGGCTTCTCTTCACCACTTTTTCCACTATATGGATGTACCATAAATGCAATAGATTATTTATTGGGTGGGTGCATAAGTTGCTTACGGGTGTGTGTCATCACAGAGTCGAACATGCAAGTGTACATCTCTACATTTGAGCACCATCTCCCAGGATGAGTCCAGAGAATTGGTCTAGTGGGTAAAAGGATGTAATTTGGTACCTATTAACGGTAAAGAACATTACCGGGTTGTCACTTAGGAAAACTGTCTCAATTCACACTACCTCTGAGATTTTTGCTCGCCACCTGCCGACGTTGAATATTGTCAGTCACTTCAGTTTTTTGACAGGATGATAGGTAAAACATGACAATCTAATTTGCAATACTGTCTGTTCCCAAGTTTTTGTGCTGCGCCCCACATATTTTTTGGCCATGTGTATTCATTTTAATCACTTTTCTATTGGGGTATTAATCTTTATTTTCTAATTTCCTTGCTTTATTAATTTAATAACATTTTATTTCTTTTTTATTTTAGGGCAGCACTCATGGCATATGGAAGCTCCCAAGCTAAGGGGTCAAACCAGAGCTGTAGCCGCCAGCCCAAGCCACAGCCACAGCAAAGCCAGATCCGAGCTGCATTTGTGACCTACATCACAGCTCACGGCAACTCTGGATCCTTTAACCCACTGAGTGAGGCCAGAGATTGAACCTGCATCCTCATGGATACTAGTCAGATGCATTTCTGCTGAGCCATGATGGGAACTCCCTTTTATTTCTTAATTGCTTTATAATCATCTTTAACAAACTCTTAACTATGTTTTGTTATGCATCCTTCTCTGTTTTTTCTCTGTTCCTTTCTACTGCTCTATTTTTTAATATGCCAGTAGCATAGTATTTGGTCTAGCATAATATTGTGCTTTCAATTACTCTTTTTTCTGAATGTTTTTGTGACTCACATTTCATTTGCAGTCATTGTTCTAGATGCTTATGGATCACGCATGTACAGGGTAAGTTCTAATAGTTCAGCTCCTCCTCACTGAGGAATTAGTGTCATCCCTTATCCGGTATGAGTGGGGAAGAGTGGTGAGGCTGAAACTGTCCTGGGCACCCTAGATGGTTATTGTCTCACCCCATTTGGCCCAGATGATTGCTTCTTATTTTAAGGCTCGTATGAGTAATCGCAAATAGTTTAAAGTCTTTGTTGATCTATTTTTCAGTAGTCAGTTGTTAAATGATGAATCCATATTCTTAAAAAATCATAAGTGAAAGGCTATTTCTCTCTTCGACAATGTCTACAAATTAGCTGGTCTTCCCAGAGATTTCATGGTGTTAGGGGGTGGTGGTCAGTACATATCCTGATAAGCAGGCAGGGATCAGCAAGTCCACCTGAGCAAACAAGACTTGTCCAAAAGCAGTGGGTAGCATACCTTCCAAAAGTCATAAGGGGCCTTGTTGAGTGAACTTACAGATATTACCATTTCTGCCTAGAAGTCCTGTTGTCCAAAGATTATGTATTGTTTTAACCTAGATTATTGCCTCCCCACTACTTTCAAAGAGAAGATAAACAATCCTTCTCTCTCCCTCCTCCAGCCTCAATTTAATGCCTCTCGAGTCTGGCAAAGGAACATATAAGGCTGTGGGGTAGTTTGAAATCACTGTTGGTTCCAGCTGTGCCTCTCACAGCTGCATCCATGATGGCCAGGTGCCAGGGAACCTTCCTTCAGAAAGTAGCTTCCCTTCCTTGTACCAAGATGAAGCTATCAGGTTGTGTGCCATTATGCTACAAGGACTAAATTAAGAATCCAAAATTTTGTTTCAGCTGACCTTCCTGTTTTAGCTCTGTGGAGAACCAAAATGCCATTTAAATGGAATTTTCAAAAGACCCCAAATTATAGAACGTCTGGTTCAGTTTAGAAATAAACTAGGTAATTTATACTATGAGGAGCAGATAAAAGTACCAGAACCTGTGACAAGAATCCCATATAAGTAACATACATGGGCTGAACTAAGCTCATACTTCTGTTACCAAATCAGGTCTGGCTGCTTGCCACTCCAAAATCAATGAGAGAGAGAGAGGGAGGGAGAAACGTTGGTAGGAAGGAAAGTTGCTTTTAATCAGAATGCCTACAATCTGGGGAGATAGTGGACTCAGTGTCCCTCAGAAACTGCCTCCAAAGATTCTACTCTGCCATGAAAGTTTTAAAGGGAAAAACAGAAGTAATCTGGGTTAATCGTTGGGATATGGGATCAGAGTTGCCCTCATCCCCCACTGCATGCAGGCTTGTCAACTTCTTGTCATCTTTCTCTAGATGCTCTCTTGTTCACAGTTTCTTCAGGGGGATACAGAAGGGGAAGCTAGGGAAGAGAACTAGTCATCTGTTAATTACTTATTCTGTATTTCTGCTTCTTTGATCTTAGAAAGAACCAACAGATGAGGTAAGGTCTTATGTCATCAAAGTCTATAAAAAACAAATGCTGGAGGGGGTATGAAAAAAAGGGAACCTTCCTACACTGTTGGTGGGAATGTAAATTGGTATAACCAGTATGGAAAACAGTATGGAGGTTCCTTAGAAAACTGAATATAGAACTACCATATGATCCAGCAATCCCACTCCTGGGCATCTATCTGGGGAAAAACGTAATTCAAGAAGATGCATGTACCTATTTGTTCATAGCAGCACTATTCACAATAGCCAAGACATGAAAACAACCTAAATGTCCAATGACAGATGAATGGTTTAGAAAATGTGGTACATATGTACAGTGGACTACTACTCACCATAAAAAGAATGAAATAATGTCATCTGTAGCAACATGGATGCAACTAGAGATTCTCATACTAAGTGAAGACAGGCAGAAAGAGAAAGACAAATACCATATGATATCACTTATATGTGGAAGCTAATATTTGGCACAAATGAACCTATCTATGAAACAGAAATAGACTCAACAGACATGAAGAACAGACTGTGGTTGCCAAGGTAGGGGGCAGGGAGAGAGTAGGATGGACTGGGAGTTTGGGGTTAGTAGATGCAAACTATTACAGATAGAATGGATAAACAAGATCCTACTGTATATCACAGGGAACCATATCCAATCTCCTGGGATAGACCATAATGGAAAAGAATATAAAAAAAGAATATATATATATGTGTGTGTGTGTATATATATATATATATATATGAAACTGAGTCATTTTACTCTACATCAGAAATTGGCACATTGTAAATCAACTATATTTTAACAAAAATTTTAAAGATAGATATTAAAAAAAGAAAAAAATATTTGAAAGGTTTTCTAGGCCAAAGATGAGTAGAGCATGGGGGTGCCTGGTTGAAGGTTAGTAGCAAAAGGAGGCTCCCCTATAAAGAGCTCTTTGTAGCCAAAAGCTGCTTCCTTTTCCTGATCTATTTGGCTGTACCTTCAGCATGCAGAAATTCCTAAGCCAGGGATGATCAAACACCACAGGATCAACCTGAGCTGCCACAGTGACGACACCAATCCTTAACCCACTGCACTGCAGGAAAACTTTGTTCCTCATCTATTTTATCTGATTCTATTGTCTAAATTTAAATTAAGGGAAAAAAATCAACATTTTTCTAAACATAGAACTCAGTCTAGCATGTGGGCAAAGCAAAATAAGTTATTATTTCCACAGTTAATAGGCGATTTTTAAAATATGGTGATTTGGTATGTTGCTAAGAATTATATTTAGGGTCTGGTGAAATAGTATGACTAAATATAACATACTGAAATATCCATTCACAGGTATGGCAAGCATCTTGCAACCTCTTTGATTCAGTGTATATGCTTGAACCCTTTTGATTAGACATTCTTTTTGGGTTACATTAAAATTCATCCTGTTTTATGAATGTGCCCATTTCCATTTTATTCTATCATAGTAATGTGTTTAGGGTAAACAGGACCATCAAATATAAAGCTCATTACAGTTCTGTGGAGAGTCTACTTTTTAATACGTGCTGTGCATCCCTCTCCAGACAGTGCCTTTTCTTGAATGCTGGTTAATGGCATAAAACAAATGTTGGAAACATATTCCAGCCTTTGTTGTTGTTTCTTCAGTGTAGTAAAGCCATTATCTAGATTGGTCTTATTATATTTTTAATTAAACTAAAGTAGACTATTCCCATCATTGTTTTATTCAATCAAATGCTATTTAAGAATGTGGTATTTTTCTCAGATGGTATAATTTTATTTACTGCTTTAAGTCTTTGGAAATGTTACCATGGAAAACAACCAAATGAAGGCAAGGCATTGTTCAGTGCTGCTGAAATACACAAGTAGAAGATGCCAGTGTGGCTGACATTTCTGAGTAACATCATAGCCAAGTGCTGCTCTCTTCAGCAGTTCCTTCTTCTCTTTACTCCCATTTGATTTGTTTTGTTTTGTTTTGTTTTTCGTTTTTTGCTCCACGGGTATGGCATATGGAAGTACCCAGGCTAGGGGTCGAATCAGAGCTGCAGCTGCCAGCCTATGTCACAGCCACAGGAACACGGGATCCGAGTATCGTCTGTGACCTGCACCACAGCTCATGGCAACGCTGTGGTGGGTTTGAGCAGGGCCAGGGATCAAAACGCACACCCTTATGGATACTAGTTGGGTTCGTTACTGCTGAGCCACGACAGGAACTACCCATTTGATTTTGACCTTTGACTTCTTTGTCGAATGTGTCGTTATCTTGCAGCATAAGGAACCAATGACATGAAACAGGAAGTAGAAGGGAATCTTCGGGATATTTTCATAGGAAATGTTGTATGAAGTGTTTTTATGTTAAGAATCATAGAATCTCAGAGTTTGAAAGCACTTAAGAGGTCAGCTTTGATCTAATTCAGGTCTTTGCTCAACAAATGAATTTTCTCTTTTCTATGCAGGGATTCCAGTTAAACACTGGGACCCAAATTTCAGAGAATGTATTAAGATTTGAAGGAATCTCAGAGAAAAAGACCTAATGGCATAAATGCTATGATGACATATTTAGCTTGAGTCATCATGTGATTTTTTTTTTTTTTTTTTGGTCTTTTTAGGAATGCACCTGCAGCATGTAGAACTTCCCAGGCTAGGGGTTGAATCAGAGCTGCAGCTCCCCTGACCTATGCCACAGACACAACAACACTGGTTCTGAGCCACATCTGTGATTTACACCACAGCTCAGTGCAACATCGGATCCTTAACCCACTGAGAGGGGCCAGGGACCAAACCCACGTCCTCATGGATACTAGTAGGGCTCGTTAGTGCTGATCCATAATAGGAACTCCTCCATGTGATTTTTTTTTATCAAAGGAATGGCATTGAACAGATGCAACAGATGTGACCTATCATGAAAGAAAATCCACTCGAGGGACACCAAGAGAATTACCATTACTTATTTAATGCTCTCTTTTACCAAAATTTGGAAGAAGAAAAAATTAAGTAGACTTGACACTTGTAGAATACAAGGCAGCTCGTGAATGCTGGTAAATATGCTGGTAAAAGATACTCTACTAATAGAAATTGCAGTCAGTGATTTTATTCACCTTCAAAGTCCTTATCTTCTCATCGCACTTTATTTTTTTCCTCCATTTCTTTATTAGAAACTAAGCAATTTCTTTCATGAGCCATTCTACATACAGTTCTGTGGTTTGGTTCCTTACCTGGCAAGGTTCTTCCGTGTTGAGGAATATCCCTAACATATAGTTCTGCCACCAAGAAGACCTCCTTTAAATACTCTGAAACCCGTCTTATTTAAATATTCTGTGTATTTTAGTAGGGAGGAACATATGATGGTATTTTCAAATAATCACACTTCAGCTATACTTTTTTAGAAAAAAAATCTAGCCATAATTGTAATATTTCCTATAATTTATGCATATATTAGAAATCATTCATAGTGGGTTTACATATTTTTTACTTCCAGTTTTACTGAGATAGAATTGACATACAGATACAGAACTGGATAAGCTTAACGTACACAGACAGCATCATGATTTGACTTACATACATCATGAAATGATTACCACATGAGTTGAGTGAACATCCATCATCTCATAGAGATACAAAATTAAATTAAAAAATTTTTCCTTGTGATAAGAACTGTTCAGATTTACTCTCTTGACAACTTTCATACATTGGGTACAACAGTGTTAATTATATGTATCATGTTGCAGGTGGCATCCCCAGTACTTACAACTGAAAGTTTGTATCTTTTGACCACCTTCATCCAATTTCCCCTGTTGCCACCCCCAGCCTCTGGAAGCCACAAATCTGATCTTTTTTTCCCAGTGAGGTTATTTTTGAGGCATAATTGACCTGCAACACTATGTTAGTGCCTGATACACAACATTGTGATTCAAATATTTTTTAATATTTAAAAATGCTCACCACGATAAGTCTAGTTACCATCTGTCACCATACAAAGATATGACACAGTTATTGACTATATTCTCTACACTGTCCATTTCGTAACTGTGACTCATTTATTTTGGAGCTTAAAGTTTATACCTCTTAATCTCCCTCATCTTGTGTCTCTCCTCCCTCCAACCCTCTCCCCTCTGGCAACCACCTGTTTGTTCTGTTTCTATGACTCTTTTTCTGTTTGGTTATGTTTGCTCGTTTGTTTTGTTTTTTTAGAGTCCATATATAAGTGAAGTCACGCAGTGTTCTGTCTGACTTATTTCACTTAGCATAATGCCCTGTAGTCCATCTGTGTTATCACCAATGGCAAGATTTCTTTCATTTTTATGACTGAGTAATATTCCTGTGTATCACGTCTTCTTTATCTGTTTATCTGCTGAGGGACATCTGTTTTGCTTCCATGTCTTGTCTATTGTAAATAATACTGAAGTGAGCATAAGGATGCATAGAACTTTCTGAATTAGTCATTTTCTCTGCATAAATACCCAGGAGTGGAATTGCAACATCTTCTGGCAGTTCTATTTTTAATTTTTTGAGGCATCTGCATACTGTTTTCCATAGTGGTTGCACCAATTTACATTCCCACAATGGTGCATGAAGGTTTACTTTTCTCTGCATCCTCTCCAATACTTGTTATCTTTTTTATAATAGCCATTCTGACAGGTGTGAGGTGGGTTTTATATACATTTGGAATAGAGTCTCTCCGATTAATATTCTGTTCTGTAGCGGCTCAGACATAGCTCTAGACAGACTGTAGAGACAAAGTAGAATTTCATACTTGCTTAACCTGATGATAATATTGTGGAGATTGTCAGCACTTTTAGACAAGATTCAGAACAGAGGGTACAGCTGTATTTCAAGAATGGAACTTTGCATCAGACTTTTCTTTGCCTCTCACTATCAACGAAGCATTAGCCACACGTATGGGATCAAACTGGATTCTACCAAACGCCATGGCTGCCATGTTCTTGAACCTCTTTGGGTTTACACATTTCCCCGATTCCAAGGCAGGGAGTTGGGGGCGTATGGCACGGTGATAGAGCACTGAACGAGGAGAAAATCTGTTCTCGTCAGAACTCCCTCACTTACTGTGTGGGCTTCAGTAAGTCCTCTAGTTTCCATGATCTTTAGCTAACTTCGTTGCTGATGTTACGACTGTGAAATACTACTTGTCTGGCCCAACTCAAATGGGTGTTTTGAGAAAGATGATTCTTAGCACTTTCCACAGTGCAAGTGTTATTATGCCTCACTTACTAGGGCTCAGGTTTTCTGCCTTTATCATCTGTGCCATTTAGGACATATTTCAGGACATACTCCCTTTGAAGAGGAGACAGATGACCTTCAAGGGTCTTCTAGATACTTCCTACTGGTGTACATACATAAAATATTGCCTAGAAACAGAAGACCAATAAACACAGTAATAACAACCGTCCATGTGCCCTGACCCAGAACTCTGTAAATTTTTAAATAAGTATCACGAGAGATTGCTGAGACACTGCTTTCTTTAGAAAATCACAGGCATTTTTAGGAATTCAAAATAAGAAATGTAAATATTCATTTAAATATATTTGCATGTTTACTATTTGAAAATAACTATATATCATGCTTTAGAGAAACGGCATGAATAGTTTAACAAATTGTATTGGAGTTGTATTGTTAGGTTGATTGGGATACAAAAAGACTGAAGTATAGTCCCCACCCTCCCATGGTTTATTACTTCTTTGAAGGTAATAAGTAAGCAGCAAGGCTGATGAAGTAAATACTATACTAAATGTCCTGAACACTGTGGATGGAGCATCAATTAGGATGCAGTTTATTTGGACTCAGGGAATTGGCAAAGGCTTTGTGGAAGAGGCCTGCAGGGAAGCTGGGCCTTGAGAGGAGAGCTGGGTTTTCATAAAGAAAGAGAAGGTGGGCATTTTAGACAAAAGGAGCTGTACATGCATCACATTCAAGATGGCAAAGGAACACGGCCAGGAGGGCGGGATGCATGGAATATGCAGTGAGGCATGCAGTGAAGAGGAAAAGTCATTCCAATTGTGATAGATCTTGAATACCATTGTAAATAGTTTACATTTGATTCTATAAACTACGTAATTTTAAATAGTCTGAAGGATAGAATGGAAATTTGTAAAATTGGAGGCCGGAAGCTTTCTCTTGAATCCCAGACCATGACAACCAGCAGCCTGTGAGAGGTACCCCCTAGCTGAGTCAGAGACAGCTGACCCTCAACAGACCCACAGCCAACCTCCTCCTTTCCAACCTCCCATCTCCCTGTGTCTGTCTTGACAAGAGCAGCCACTTGGTTGTTCAGTGCAGAAATCTGGAAGTTATCTGCAACTCTCTTTTTCTCATGACCCCAGCTGAGGGTCATATCTTATTTTTGCCCTCTCCTTCCTAAATACTTCTGGAATCTGGCCTCTGTTCTTGTTTCTGAGCATGTTATCTTCCTTCCCCACCCGTCCCAGATCTGTTCTCCACCTTTCTCTACCTTTTACTTCTCAAAGGCTGATGCCATTGACTATATCACCTGGGTCTTTCTGCCACCAGGCTTGGAGATCAGGAGAGGATGCCCAGTGGGAGGTGCCAGCAGGAGCGTGCACACCAGAAGGAGAGAAGTTTATATTCTGTTAGTTTTTTTCCTTTGCTCTTTCCCTACTTTAGTGATACCCTTCTGTCCCTAGGGTCAGTTCCCTGAATCGTGCCCACGCTTCTGTAGTCTTTTCACAAATTTTGCAACATTGAAAACTCTTAGGGAAATTTGTTTTCTCGACTCCTTTGCCAATCAGGTTCTGGATGTCTGCTGCAGATTTCTGGTTGATTCCTTCTGTACGCAGACTACCTTCTTCATGCCGCTTTGGAGAATTATCTCTTCCGAACATGTGATGTTATGACAATTTGTTTAATAGAATATTCTATAATGACAAACATATGGCATAAACATTACATAAATGATGTGTCAGTTTTGTAGAAATATGTGTATACCAAGATGAAAGGAATATACCATTGTCCCTGGCATAATTGTGAAATTACTGCAGTTTTTCCTTTCTTAAGTCGTTTTTGTAGTTTTTCCCTTGAAGGTAGAGAGAACCATGCCAATCTCTCCCTCTCTCTCCCTCTCTATCTCTCTCTCGTTGTGTGTGTGTGTGTGTGTGTGTGTGTGTGTGGTGTGTGCACGCACGCACATATGTAATTACAAAAAACACTATAAATTTTGTCATGTCATAAGAATGTTGCTAACCACTTATTTGTTTACTTTCTCATCCAGATGCTAGAATTGAGAGAAATACTCCTAAATTTTACTTAGGAAATTTGAGTTCAGTTAAAACAGGGAAATATAGCATTGTCTTAAAAAAAAAGTAAGAGGATCTTTTAAAGGAATAATTAGCCTGTGTGAAAAAGTGGGGCTGGGAATCTTTTTAGATGCTCATGAATTATAATTTAATTTGCAACTAAATATGTCATTGACAATGTATCCTCCTATCAGATATTTAAATTCACAAAAGCATTTTGCAATACCCCTTTTCTCTACTCCTCTCAGAGAACAGATTCCTATGAACCTCTCATCAGTGGGCAGGTTTTTTTGTTGCCTTTGGTCAGCTCAATTATAAAAGCTTAAGTTTAGATTTCTTCTTGAATTTTAATGATTTGGATACTTTTTTCTTTTTCTATGATTACTTGAATGTTTTAATGCTTATCAGGCATACTTTTCTCTCATTATTTGATTTCCAAAAAATGAAGTCTCAAGAAACCCAAATTACTGGCATATATAAATTGTTTCAAAAGTATTTTACCTGTCCAGATTGAAACTCTAACTTGAATTTTGTAAGAATGGAAGTACCTTTTATACTTACATTAAAAATATTTGTGCTCTTATATAAAAAAATGAAATTATTTGGCCTTTGGAAATACTTGGAGTTTAAATGACTTTCAAAATTTGTAAATTTGGCATAATAGCCAATGTATTATTCCAAGATAGTTTTTTATTTTTATGGAGGTATAACTGATATACAATGTTGTATTACTTTCAAGTGTACAACAAAGTGATTCAGGTGTATGTGTGTATATATATATATACACACACATGCACAGCTATATGTATACACATATATACATACATACATATATGTATATATGCATTATTTTCCAGATTCTTTTGCCTTATAAATTATTAGAAGATATTGGGTATAGTTCTCTGTGTTGTATAGTAGTTCCTTGTTGTTTTATATATAGTGGTATGTATTTGTTAATCCAAAACTCCTACTTTATCCTTTTCCTTTTCCCCTTTGGAACCATTAGTTTGTTTTCTATATCTGTGAGTCTATTTCTGTTCTATAAATAAGTTCATTTTTATAATTTTTTTAGATTCCATATGTAAGCAATATCATATGATATTTGTCTTTATCTGACATCACTCAGTGTGAGAATCTCTAGATCCATCCATGTTGCTGCAAACAGCACTATTTTATTATTTTTATGGCTGACTAATATTCCATTTTGTGTATATGTGTGTGTGTGTGTGTGTGTATTACATCATCTTTATCAATTCCTCTGTTGATGGACATTCAGATTGCTTTTATGTCTTAGGTATTAAAAATAGTGCTGCAGTGAACATTGACATGCATGTACCTTTTCAAATTATATAGTTTTCTCCAGATTTATACAGAGGAGGGGTTGCTGCCTTGGAACTCTCAGTCATCACAGTAAAAAAAATAACACACAACTCTTAGAAGCTAGTTGTAAAAAAAAAAAATTATCCAAGAAAGAAAAGAGAGTAGTAGAATTAAATAAATAAGGGATTGAGTGCATATAACCTGACTATAGGGTAAAGACATAGGAATGAGCTATATTCAGTACAAATTGCTACTGTAATATTTTATGACTTTTATGTAACTCTTTGATATTCAAGTTTCTTATTCAAATAGAAATTACTATTGCATACACAGGACTGGTGGTATTTTTGCTGTGCACTATGTTTGATTTTTATGCCAGGTTATTAATTGTTTAGAGTTGACATTAAAGTGAAACAATTATTGCACAAGTAAAGAATGCAGCCTTTGAAATAAGGATAGAAAGTTTTGTTCTGTTTTGTTATAGTTGCTTTAATTATTGGGTAATATTTGGTTAAGGCCAAGATTATAAATTAAGAATGGCTCGAAAAATGTGGAACGCTTTACTTATCTCTTTAAATTGGGGTCTATAAAATTTTACTGAAACATAACAAAAATATCTGTTCTTCAAGCTATGCCATCATGCATATTTTTATTAATAATAACAATTGTTTAATGATCTTTTGCCTGTGATTATAATGTGTAGCATCCTTTTTCTGGACCACTTACTAAGCACTTGCTGTACAGCATCTCCATTTTCCCAGCGATCCTACAGGATAGGAATTATTTACTTGATTTTAGAGATGAGAAATGTAAGGCTCAAAGAGGTTAATTTTCTTCTCTTAGTTCACCGAGCTAGAAAATGGTTGATCCAAGATTCAAAGAGATACATAGGGCAGATGTTTGTGGAAGAAAAGGAAACACTGGAAAATGATTAGGAAGAATGAGTCCAAAAATAAAGGGAAGATTTAGCAAGGACGACATCTGAATTAAAAACTTGTGAATAGGCAAGAATGAGAAGAAGGAATAAGATGGATGAAGTGAAAGTTTATCTAGTTTCTTGATTATTTATCATTTTGCTCTGGAAGCTTTCAAAATATATAAAAGAAGAGAGAATAATGTAAGGATTCCTCGTGTATCCATCACTCTGTTTCAATAATTATCGACTTGTGCTCAGTTTTATTTTCTCTATATCCCTCACTGCTACTGAATTAAGTTAAAGAAAATCACATGACAGATTATTTCACTTCACCCGTAATTTTTTCAACATAATTTTCTAAAAAATAAAGTCTTAAAAAAATTAGCAAACCTAAAAAAGTCATTAATATTAAATATCTGGTCAGTATTGAAATCCCCCTAACAGTTACCTCAGTGTCTTTTGACAGTTGTTGTACATTGCTGGAAGATTTCTCAAAAGCTTGCTAAAAAAGTCAAATTCTATTTACATTAAAAAATTTTTCAGTTGAGTTCTCACTGTTACACTGAATAACTCTTTTTAATTCCCTGTTAACTCCATACTGTATTGCTTAGAGCAGCTATTCTGAGTCTTTTTCATTCCCATGCAAGCCCAGATCCTGAGCACTTGCCAACCATAGTCCCAGAGGAAAGCTTTACCTCCAACCATGAAATAGATGCTAAGGGCATCCAGTGACAGTCACCTGATCTATTTCCCTTTCCTCTTTTCATGATACCCTACATATCAACAAAACATTTCTTTTGGTCATCACCTATTCTCTTCTTCCCTATGGTCTTAATTCTATAGGACCTAATTCTAAGGCAAACCCTCCTCTGCTCATCCCATCCCATTCTGACACCACTGAGATCGTGTGTGCCAACACCTGTCCTGTGTTATCTCTTCCCTGTTTTCTTCTTTTTATGCCCACCCAGCTTTTCCTGTATGCCTATACATGCTTTCAGCTTCAGTGGTTAAAAAGGATGCATGATGAGAGGGATGGGCAAATAAATGAATAAGAAGACAGAAAAAACAAAGAGCGCAACTTTTTAGCACACTGTTTTGGCTTTCCTTATGTACAAAATACTACTTTTGAACTTTAAAATTTTTCCTAATGTTACAGTAATCCTCCAGGTAATTTAGGTCTCTTGTACCTAATGATCCCTGACTGGCTTCTCCCTGTTGTCTTTCACGAGCACCCAGCCATTGATTCTGATCAAATCATCCTTTGTAAGTTTACCTCCATGCTTTCCTTTTATTCCTGTTGCCATCCTTCACATAGGGATCTTACACATTTCTATGCTGTGTTAGGACTGAAAGCCCCTAACTCTGCTACCTGCTGATAGATGTCCCAATTTCTCACTCGTCCCATATATACTAACATATTAGTCTTTTTAAGTATTGTTCTTATCACATGATTCTTTGCCTATAAATCTTTGAATGCTTCCCTATTGTGCCTTGTGGAATCTGTAGTTAGCCTGGCATTCAAGGGCTGCCCTCCACAGTCTTGCCAAGTGACCACTCCCATCTTTGTAGCCTATGGCTCACTCCTCCTGGCCAGATTCTATGTCCCAGCAGGTGGGTTCCCAAGCTATTCCTGCTGAGTCTTCCTAGGGCTTCAGTCCTATTAACCACAACCTTCCTTCCTTTCATGCCCTACTCCGCAATTTTCCTAACATGACTCGATTCTTATTCCTTTCTTCCCTCTGTCTTTCTGCCTGCAGTGCCCTTGACCCCTTTCTTCCTGACAGATACCCCTTCCTAGTGAAAAAATTTAAATAATGGCTTCCCCATGCCCATGAATGATTATGTTACAGACTAAACAAGATCTCTTGAGAGCCTCAGGAAAAAAAAAAAGTTATTTTGGTTTACCAAGATCTAGATTCTGATGCCTTGGTTTGGGGGCCCGTGCTGTGGACTCTGGCCAGGTCGAGTTTCAGGAGAAGTCACTTTCTAGGAAGTGCTGGAGAAGTGAAAACTTGTAAGAGGGCTGAATTGTGAACTCGGTAAAAAGACTCTTAAAAGTAAGAGCATCAGTAAAAAGGCTCTTCTTGCTGTTTCTTTTAGGACTGCTACTCATTCTTTCTTTCCTCCCAATTCCTTGAAGTATTAGAGTAAAAACCATTTTAAAAAGCAAAGATAGATGCCTCCTTGCACAGAACTGATATAAGGTTTTGTTTAAATATGGCAAAAAATAAAACAAAAACAAAACAAACTTTCATGTTTGTGGTTATCTTAGTCCGTTCAGCCTATTGTAATAAAAATACCACCAACTGGTTGATTTAAACAGAAAACAGTTATTTCTCACAGGTCTGGAGTCCAAGATCAAAGACACTGGCAGAGTCTGGTGAGGAGCCCCTTCCAGGTTCATAGACAACTGTCTTCTCACTCTGTCCTGACACGGTTGGAAGGGTGTGAAAGGGCTCTCCAGACTGTTCTATAAGTTCACTAATCCTGTTCATGAAAGCTCCACCCTAATGACCTAATCACATCCCAAAGTCCCCACCTCCAATACCATTACCTTGGGGGTCAGGGTTTCAAATTATGAATTTTGGGAAGACATAAACATTCACTCCACAACACTGCTGTATGAAGTACTTTCAGTCATGAAGCACAATGCAGAAAGGGAGAGAAATATGCATATATGTATATATATATATATAGTTTTGTTTTGTTTTTAGGGCCTCACCTGAAGCATATGGAAGTTCCCAGGCTAGGGGTCAAATTGGAGCTACAGCTGCCAGCCTACACCACAGCTCACAGCAACACTGGATCTGAGCCGCATCTGTGACCTACACCACGGCTCACAGCAGTGCTGGATTCCTGATCCACTGAGCAAGGCCGGGGATCTAACCACATCCCCATGGATACTAGTTGGATTCATTCCCACTGTGCCACAATGGGAATCCCCAAGGGAGGGAAATAATTTGTGTGATTTCTCTTCTGAGTTGTCAAACATATGTACTAGTTGTGCAAATTTATGTTATTAGCCATAACAGAGCCCAAACATTCCTCTCCACTCCTTCTATTGACTTGTAGAACAATACCCAGGTTTTGTTGTTGGTGGTGGTGGAGGTGGTGGTTTGTTTGTTTGTTTGTTTTTCACTTTCAACATGTCATGGCTGGTGAGATTTTTACAACCTAAGTATAATGTATGTTTTAATCCAATTGTGGGCTAATTGGGAGTGAATGAATAGTTACTGAAACATAAAAGTTTAGAACTTGGTACATGTGTGATCTTCTTTGGTTTATGTAATGTATAATGGACATCGCTGAGACTCAAAATCATCTCAGTGACTTTCCAAAGTTTACGTAATTTATGGCAGACTAAACCAGTTGATCTATTAATTTAGCTACTAGCATCAATACTTAAATATGTGCAAAAATTATGATATTCATAATATAAAGCTGAAAGTAGACAATATTACAGTGCATACACTATATATAAAATTTCATGCAAAGTGGATACTTCTACTTAGGCTGCAGTAGGAATAGGGCCCAAAGCACTTATTCTTAATATCTGGGGCTCTCTTTTTTTCCATTGAGCACATCGCTTTTAACAGGCATTATAAACTCAGATAATTCCTAAGTGATTGTTTTCCTTGATGTCTATTACTCAATTCTGAAGATTTTCTAATTGTTTTGAATTTTATTATAAATACAGTTATCAAAGAGCTTTCTTGGAGTTACCATCATGGCGCAGGAGAAACAAATCCAACTAAGAACCATGAGGTTGCAGGTTCGATCCATGGCTTCACTCAGTGGGTTAAGGATCCTGCATTTCCGTTAGCTGAGGTGTAGATCACAGACATGGCTCAGATCTAGTGTTGCTGTGGCTGTGGAGTAGGCTGGTGGCCACAGCTCCAATTAGACCCCTAGCCTGGGAACGTCCATATGCCGTGGGTACCGCCCTAAAAAGCCAAAAAAAAAAAAAAAAAAAAAGAGCTTTCTTTTTTAAAAAATTTGAACTCCTTATTAGCTTTCCTTCTGTTGTGAAAAAGTAAATCCTTCTGTATATATGTAGGCAATCACCAAGGAAGTCTGAATTCTTTCAAATGGTGCTTAGTATTTTAAAGCATGAAAGCTGTAATAATCGCTTTTTTCAGTTTGGGGGGAGATAATGACAGTTCAGTGACTACAGAACATTAACCCAAGGTATACTTACATTTCATTAAGTATCCAGATCATGTGAAAGTTCATTGCTAACGTTCTACTCTAATGGATTACAGTGGAAAAAAACAATATAGGTTTCAAAATTACAGTTCTGAAGATGGTGAGGCTTGTTTCTAAGGAAATTTAAGGAATTCAGTGTCAACACTGGGATGAAGGTTTTCTATCAAATCTATCATACTTTTCATTTTTCTTATCATTGGTTTCTACCTCACATTTAACAACTATTTCTCAGCACTTACCACATTACAATTAAAAGGAGGCTTCCTTTTAGTCATAATCCTCTCTAGTCAATGTGATTTAGGAGCATTTAGATATTTTCAACATAAGCATTGCTATCAGATACATTTTCCCAAGATACTATTTTACCCAGATCCTCTCTTTTTCAGGATTTGTATTGCTCTCAAGATCAAATCTAAACGTGTCAGATTTTCAAGATCCTTTGTAGGAGTTACACAGATTAGTCCTAAGTAAATCTGTTTCCTATTCATAAGTGTGATAATCTTTGTGTTTAACTTTAGGTTAAAAACATGTATTAACATGTTACTTTATCATCTTTGCCTCTGTGTCTGCAGTGCCGGTCTTTCAGCTTGGACGGCTAAAAATAATCTTTATTCCTTTTTTAAGGCTTATTCATGAAGCCCTGTTAGTCAGTTTCATCCTACTGTGGACCCACCCTCGTAGTCGTGAACATACAGAGGCGTTTTTCTTTCTCTGAGTTACTCTTACAGTGTACTGCTTAACTCATTATTTACTCTCCCCAATGGCCTGAAAGGCTATGACGTTATCATAAGTTTACTGTCAGTACTTACATTATTTTAATTCAGTGTGTCTGGGTCACTTCAGGAAAATTTACTACTGTGAGAAAAATAAGTGGAAACCCACAGCCTTGAATCCGTTTCTCTGGAAATACTAAGAGCTGCGTTTCACTCACATCTTAAAATTGACTCTAAAAGTTTGCTGTGTTGCTGATGCATACATTTATTTGTTTACTTTTTCAACTCATCAAATCAGAATAAAAAGGTAATTAATGAAAATGCAAGAGAAGAATGTTAAAAGTAGGTAACGTGGTAGTTTAAGGATTACCATTTAATGTAACTGGGTTTTCGTAGTGACCTACATAATCAATTAATGTACCTTCTGAAAAGTCTTATACCAATCAGGTATATCATCTTTGTTTCTCTATATATAGTCATTGTGGTTATTACTACATCACAGTGTGATTGAGTTAACCAGCTGGGGAGTGTCCTCCCTTCAGATCAGGTTTGGTTATACTTCATTTTTAGTTATCATTCTTTTCAGGAATGTAACCCACCATTTTTTTTAAACTACATTTTGTTTTCCCTTTCTTTGCACAGCTGAAATTTTCTATAGACTTTATATAATACTTTTCAAGATATCTACTCAGGGTGCTGAGAACCAGAAATCCTGATAAGTTACCTGACTTGGTTGACATCAGATAAGCTTGTTGAAATTGTGTAATCTGGTCCCTTGGATCCTGGGCCACTGTATTATCAGTCATGCAAGAGAGACTGTCGTTCTTTCTACCTTTGATGTGCTAGAATCATCCATTGGCTGAGTGACTTCAATTACTTTTTATAAACAAAAACCTTTAGCTATTCTGGTAATGCATTTTGTTCATTTCCAAACTCAAGTAATTTGTTACATGAAGCTACCTTGCAAATCAGAAATAAATTCTTAAGATATGCTGATGAATTTTGTAAAGAATACCATGTAGTATAATACTGTTTTTTTTTTAAATTCCTTTCTTGTTAGAAAAACAATGTCATACTGCTCCAGACCTATATTTTTTTAAGTTATTTTGCAAAATAAGTTTATAAAGTGGACATTTTCATTTCTTTATCTCAATGTCCAAACATCATCACACTGCTCATTATTGCATAGTAAATGCATTATTTAATAATTATGGATGTGACTGAAGATTTTCTATGTGTTTGATTTTATAAAGAATATGTACAAGACATAGGTGAGGCTGTTATCACTAGCTTCTCCCTTCTCCTGGCACCTCATGCCATTTACAAGTAAGGAAAGGATCACAGGAGGTCATTAGAATGATGGAAATTGTTTTTCCTGGAGTTCCTGTTGTGGCTCAGTGGTTAACGAACCTGATTAGTACCCATGAGGACTTGGGTTCAATCCCTGACCTTGTTCAGCAGGGTAGGGATCCGATGTTGCCGTGAGCTGTGGTGTAGGTCGCAGACATGGCTTGGATCCTGTGTTGCTGTGGCTGTGGTATAGGCAGGCAGCTACAGCTCCAATTCAACCCCTACCTAGCCTGGGAACCTCCATATGTCATGGGTGTGCACCTAAAAAGACAAAAACAAAAAAAAAGAAATTGTTCTTCCCAAAGAAAATTTGATTGACTTATGTTTCACTGGTAGTATAAAAAATGTCACCATCTTATATAATTTCAGCATGGCTCAGTATTTTCTTTACATCGTTTTTTTTTTTTTTTTTCATCTTCTCACATATGTGCAGTGCATCCAGTACATTATCCTAGCTCTTGCTGCCATGTGTCTATTCCCAGGCATTCCATTCCTTCTCATGTTCTTTGGTGTCTGTCACTCTTTCCAACACTACTCCTGGCAATTTCAACATACAAATAAGAGATCCTTCTAAAGACTAATGCCTTTCCCTTCTCTCCTCCTATGATTTTGCCCTACACATTTCTCAGCCACTGAGTCCCAATCATATCCTCGATAGCATCACAGTCTGTAACGTCAAATCATGGAGAACCTAATTCATGCATTCTCATCTGACCACCACTCTACTTATATGTCTGGCCCCTGCTGGTATTCAGTGTCCCTTTATTTATTTACTTATTTTTAACTTTGTGCTGTGAAAGTTTGCAAAAGGAGGGAGAATAGTCTATAGAACACTCAAGTACCATCAACTGGTTTCAGTTATCAATTCACTGCCCAGTGTTTTGGTTCATCTTTTATGATTTGAAGGAAATACAAGCCAAATATAATTTCATCTAAAATTATATTAATATATACATATATTTAAAAGATAGGATATATGTTATCTTTTTTATTATAATATCAGTCAATGTGAAAAATTAGCAGTTCCTTAATATTTGACTGTCCCTTAGTCCCAGCAAGACCTCGCGTTCCTCACGTCCATGGCATCCCCTCCCCTCTCATTAGTTTAAACCCCAGGGTCAGTCCTTATAGCCACTCCACCTTATATACACCCTCAATTCTACTTCCTTCTCTCACCCCTGCAGGCATGGAGACTAGCTCACAACCACAATGACTACCCTCA
This sequence comes from Sus scrofa, assembly GCF_054392235.1. Taxonomy (NCBI): domain Eukaryota; kingdom Metazoa; phylum Chordata; class Mammalia; order Artiodactyla; family Suidae; genus Sus; species Sus scrofa. Next base: position 34,628,231 of record NC_139389.1, on the reverse strand, counting down.
TTTTAAACTGATGACCCAGTGCATCCTTGATGCTGCCCCGCAGTCATGTGCTTTAGTCTGTTCCCTCCTCTACCATCCTCGATGACTGCTCGATGCCCCTTTGCTCGTACCTCTCACAGGCCTTCCATAATCCCAGGTCTTCTCCTTTGAACACCTTGCCTGCTGTTTCACTGAGAAAATGGAAGCATTTCTAGGAGAATAACTTCCATAGCCCTACCACCACATCTGTCTTCCCACGAGCACTTAGACCTGGCCTTCTGGCTTGGCAGTACAAGGATCTTTTATGGTCTTTGTTCCCTGTGCTCTAATTACTTTATTTTTGCAGATCCTATCTTTTACGGCCCATTCAAAGACCTTCTCTCAGAAATTCCCTATATCCCCATCCCACCTCCCACCCTCCCTTGTGGACCTAACTTTCACTCTTTACTGGAGCAATGCATCGTAAATCAACGATACTTTCATAATAAAATTTAAAAAAAAGAGTTACATACACCTGCTATTTTAGTGCTTGCCCTTTCAGTTCCTCTTAAACTCCTCCCAATAGAGCTTTTGCTCTCATCACTCTGCTAAAATGACAACGTGAAGTCATCAATAACCTATCATTAAATCTGATGAATGCTTAATCCTCGTGTTACTGGCTTTCCAGTAGGATATGACATTCTTGAGGACATCTTTCTTCTTGATACCTTGTCTTAACTTGGCTCTCCGGATGTCACCTTCTTTTAGTCTTCCCTTGCTGGCACCCCCTCTTGTATCACACCTCCTATTCATCCAGGGTCCCTGGATGACTTGGATTTTGTTGTCATCTCTACACCATGGTAACCCAGTTGACACCTCTGGCCTAGACCTCCCTACTAATTCCACTTGGATATCTCAGCCCCTCAAACTTAACTTGCCTTTTTAATCTTCTACCTAAAACTCTATGCAGCTGCACCCTCTCCTATCTCTTGGTGAAAACTTGGTCCTTCAGAGTCACCCTTTTTCCCCCTCTTTCTCTCACATCCCACATTCAGCCCATCCAGAAGTCCTTTTGGTTCATAATATCCAGTGCTGACCATTTTTCTTCAACATTGATGGTGACTGGTACCAGGGCCATTCTGGTCCTAGCTACCCTCACTTCACCTCCCACTAGAATTGTTCCAATAGTTCTGACTGGCCTCTCTGTTTCAACCCTGCCTCTGAGCCTTAAAGTCTGTTCTTTTTTTTTTTTTTTTAAAAAAAAGGGCTGCACCTGTGGGATATGGAGGTTCCCAGGCTAGGGATTGAATCAGAGTTGCAGCTGCACAGCCACAGCAGCACAGGATCCTACACCACAGCTCATGGCCATGCTGGATCCTTAGCCCACTGAGTGGCCAGGAATGGAACCTATCTCCTCATGGATACTAGTTGGGTTCCTTACTGCTGAGCCACAATGGGAACTCCTATCCCTGCTGTTTCTTGAATCTGATGTAGGGCCTTTGCTTGGCTGGTTTCCTCTGCTCGGGATGCACTTCTTCAGGATAGCCATTTTTATGACTTCCTCAATATCTTGATCTCCTCAACTACTTTTAAGGCATTGTTCAAATGACATTTTCTCAAAGACACCTACCCTGCAAGCCCCAAACCCCCATTTCTCAATTTCCAGGGACCTGTGCTCCTCCTTATCCTGCTCGAATTTCCCTCCAATAAACATCATCTTTTAGCTTATCGCATAATTTACCTCTTCTATGTATTGTTTGTGGTTTCTTCCCCCATTAGCATGGAAGCTTCACAAAGGGCAGGGATTCTGTCCTTCTTGTCTGGCACATAGTAGGTGGTCAATTGAATGATTTTCCCTTCTTTCAGCATCGTTTCACTCCCATTGCTTCTCAGAGTCAGTAATGATTCTGTTTCCAACAGTTAACTTGGACTCTTGCCGTCTTAGGAGCCTGTTTGTTAGAATTTGTCTCTCGGCATTTACCTTTATAATCATATCTCCTTTTTTGTCCTTTTTTTTTTTTCTTTTACCTGTTCTGTCTGCTAGGCTAATTTTAGGCAGATATATTTAATTTTCTGGTCTTCAAGTCTTCTCATACCCTTTCTTATCTTTGGTCCTTTCTGAGCTGTATTTCTATTTCTAGAAAATTTTTTTTTCTGTCCTAGTTTTCCGAGACTTTATTCTTCACAAGTTCCAGAAGTCTTGCTTTTCCCTGGAAATGTTTCCCACAAAAAATCTGGAGCACTGATTTCTACCCTCCGTCTACCTGTCACCTCCATCCATCCTTCAGGGAACCTTGAGCACTGTGATTTAGATTTGCCCTGCACTCAATGGTCTGCTGAAATGCTCTAAATTACTTAGTGCTACAAATCTGTGTATAGTCATTTGTTTATTTTATTTATTTATTTATCTATTTATTTATTTTGTCTTTTCTAGGGCCACACCCACAGCATATGGAGGTTCCCAGGTTGGGGTCTAATCGGAGTTGTAGCTGCCAGCCTACACCACAGTCACAGCAACGCCGGATCCGAGCTGTGTCTGTGACCTACACCACAGCTCGCAGCAACACCGGATCCTTAACCCACTGAGTGAGGCCAGGGATCGAACCCGCAACCTCATGGTTCATAGTCAGATTTGTTAACCACTGAGCCACGAGTGGAACTCCTGTTTATTTTCAATATACTTTTATATCTTCTATTTTAGAAAAATGCATAAATATTTGTGTATACATTTATATATGATGTATTTCACTATTTTCTGTTGTATCCTATTTTTACTAAAAGTAAGCAATTACTAGGTTTTTCTCTATTGAGTATCTAATTGTTTCATATTCTTATCTTTAACAGGTCATCGCTTTAGTGATGGATATATTTACAGATGTGGACATTTTCAAAGAAATAGTGGAGGCATCAACTCGAGGGATATCTGTATACATTCTGCTTGATGAATCCAACTTTAATCATTTCCTAACTATGACTGAGAAACAGGGCTGTCAAGTTCAACGTCTTAGAGTAAGAATTCTATGTTTTGTTATCTTTTTTTTCCCAAGTATTTTATTTCAGTCAAATTTCAGGCATAGTAAGCTATATTGCTCCAAATATATACCATGTATTGAAGGCGGTAATCACAGAAGGGTCCCCTTATACTTTTCCAAATGTGACTCCACAACCATCTTCATGATAGTTTTATATGATGCTTTTCTTGATGCTGAGGCACTTAAGCTTCTGAGTTAACTTTGCTGCCAGTCATAATTAATGCTTTCGTTGTGCATGCGCAACCTTGAAAGCCCTGGCTTGAGTGATTTTCTTCATTCAGTGGATGTTGCGTATCACAATCTGTTGGCATAGTATTTTCAGTCATGTTTATTACAAGAAGGGTGGGTTCTAATCTTAGTTATTTTGGCATCATGTTACTATAACCCGAAAGAGTCTTTTAGAATAAGACCCCAAGTGATTTATGCAATCACTCTCTGTAAATGTAAGTAATATCACCTGTTTATCTTAAAATATGTATTTTAAGAGGCTATTTTCTTTGAGTATTTCTCCTTTGGGTGGTGTTTTGATATATACTTTTCACTGTTTTGGTTGTTGTTATGCGCTTTTTTTAAAAATAATTTCACGTATACTTTTTCGGTTACTAAGCTTTTATGTAGTCATATATTTTACTTTGCAAAATATTCCCCTTCTAGCCGTAATTTTTACTTTATTATTTACATATGATTCTAGAATATTCGAGTGCGGACAGTAAAAGGCCAAGATTATCTTTCCAAAACAGGAGCAAAATTTCATGGAAAATTGGAACAGAAATTTCTGTTAATTGACTGCCAGAAAGTTATGTATGGTTCCTACAGGTAAGATCATTGTATTTACCTTCAGCATTATCAATCATTTATATAATTTATTAGTTTCAAATTTTAACGCAATCTGCTTGGTCATTTCTTAAAAATAAAAGAAGAACCCTTGCATGGAAGCTTGGAGACTTGAGTTTCAGTTCTGGTTGTGCCTCTAAAGAAGTCGTTGGGCAAATCACCTAGCATCCACGGGCTTCAAAATGAGGGAGCTGACTAATATCTCAGATTTCCTACAGCTCTATAAGGCTAAAAGCATTTTTGTTCCTTACAAAAACAGTATGAACCATCTTAATTGCTCATAAAAAATAGAAACTGTTGACACCTCGGAGAATCTGTCTAAAGGATTGCTCTTATTTTAGTACTATTAAGAATTTGATGAATATCATAATGTCATCATAAGACTACTGAAAAAAATCATTTGAGTCTGGCTACTAAAAATGCCATGGTAGACAGTAAACAAGGCTATTCAGCCCCAGATGTGCTATCTGGCGTCTTTCTAGGCTTTCACTGGTGGAACGCATCTACTCTGTTCTAGCTTGGCTTTTAAGTTGCATTCCTGGGCCTTACAACTTATCTGCAAGGCAGTTGTTCTTATCTACATTTTATAAATGATGAAACTGAAGTTCCAGAAGGTTCAGTAGCTTGTCTAAAACTTCAGAGCTAAGGGCTAAAAGGCGATTCAGGACCGGCAACGTCCAGAATATAAGTGCTGCTCTAAAACTTTCATCATTTCGGGGCATAAGTCCTGAATGGAGTCCATAGTAAGGCTGTATCAGCAGGCAGATAAAAACACCCACACACATGCGAAGTGCTAGGTCACCAGAGCATATGTCTCACAATTAAAGACCTCGAGAAGAAGCCAGAAGAGCTGTGCATCTCAACAAGACAATGTGAAGGGAAATTTTGCCTTTCCTCTTAAGAACTTAAAAGGTCCAAGAAAAGGAGGCAGCATGTTGAAGGGATGGACATGGACAAGCTACTGAACTTGGTTGCACTTTAGTTTCTTCCTGCATAAAAGGATGATAATCATAGAACCTACCTTGTGCTGTTGTGACAATTCAATGAGTTAATGCATCCAAAGCCCCTAATGTGAACTATTATTTTAGGCCTGTTATAACTGTGAATATCTACTAACTTTTCCTTTTTTAAGGCTCAGGGACCCTTTTTTTGAAAATCCTCTTTGGAACTTTAAAGGAAAACTTGTTAAGAGCAGAAATTACAGCTAATGCTTAAAATTAATGAATTCTTTTAAAGAGTCATTATATGGGTATCTATTTGTTCAGACCCACTTGATTTTAGAGGGATTTTAATTGAAATTTTAATTAAAATGTGAGTTCACTTGGCTTAAAGAATGGTGTTTAGTCTCATCATAATGAGTGCTTTCTATTTTTATTATTTAACTCAGCTTTGAAATTACCTTCAACAATAAATTAATGTCAGCTTTGTCTTACTAGGTATTAATAAGTGCTATCTGTTGAGATGACTATAGCTGAGCTACTTTAACTGATGTTGGGAAAAACAAACAGCCCACACATCTATACATGTAACAGAAATTTTATCTTTCTATCTATATCATAAGCCAGAGGCAAAATTTAAGTTACTATTTCTGGAGGTGACTATGGAATGCCTAGGACCACAGATTATTAAGATTCATCAAAATTATTATTTAATGACTATTATTTCATATTAATTTTAAATATACTTCTTTAAAATAATTGATGAGCATCAGCTCTTGTCATTTTTGTTTTTTTCTGACTAATCATCATGGACCTTTTTATTGTTAACAAATATCATAATAGGATCTGGTAGAACAGTTATGAACCAGTATTTGTAGAAACTGGTTAAAATGTTACTTCCTTTTGATTAAAAACAGCCTTTGTCTCTCATATCCTGGTATTGCCATTGGGTTCCTTGTTAGGCAAATCCAGAATGCCACCTTCTTTAATTCAAATTTCTTTGCCATAAAATGTCTTTGCATTCTAAAGTCCCAGCATTTCTAGAGAGATCTGGCATATGTACTTACATCATGAGGGCAGTTTTATCAGGAAACACCAACAGGTGTTTTGCCACATCATGGTAACTGACAATGAGGAGATAAAAAAACATATATACTTTTTCTGATCAATGTGTGTAAATCACATTTTGAATTGGATACCCTCCTTTGAAATTGTCATATGAAAACCAGGAAGATATTTAGTAAAGTATCATCCACGCATTGGACTAAGAGAGAATTTTATGGGTTTTTTTGATCTTGTGATCGCTGCTTTGTCTGCAAGATTTCCACTAGTTCATCAATCTGTTATATAGTTTCTGACATCAACTTAATATAATTTGTTTTCTCTGCTCAGCCGAAGCATGGCCATTATTGCTTCCTTCCTTTTTACATAAGTTTCTTCTCCCACACAAATTGTTCTCCCACACTTTTCAAGTCTGAACTTCTGGGCATCTAATCTCTGTCAAAATACTGCTTAATTCTTACTGTCACTGAGGATTTTCTCACATTTGACAGCTGATTATTCATTCCTTACTTGCTGTTTCTAACAAGTTTTATATTCCTGTCTTCGGTTGGATAGAAAATTCCCCTAATGATTCATGCTTGTACCATTTCTTTTAAGTTGTCCTGGTGGCCCACACATCTGTACATGAAGAGAACTTAGGAATTTCTCATACTGTGCATTGAGGCAGCATACCAGATAACATTAATCAGAATAAAAAGGTTAAGTCCTACCCTGTTTAAAACATTTTATGTAGTTAGATTATTGCTCTGCACATTCTTTTATGAGTTCCGTTTGCTTTTATTATTGTCTTCCCTGTGTAAACAGTAAGCTCCTTTGCCCTGGAGAATGTCTTTGTCTCCCTTTTCTTTTGTATTAGCCCGCATTATATCATGGGCAATTTTTGAGACATAGCAATTTAGCAGTGGCGTTTTCAACCTAGTAACTTTGTATATAACATTTTCTAAAAGAAAATTTTAAATGATATTTGAAACCTCAAGATAACTGTCACCTCTAAACTAGAGATTCGAAGTTCCATAAATTACGATAAAGTAGTTACAAACTTCAGTTTCCTAGTAGTTGTATTCTCTGTGAAAAGATCTTAATTGGCAATCTGACTGGCACGGATTGGAGGAATTTACTGTGTACACTGAGTTAAGTTTCGGATGCCTTTTAGGGGCTGGAGACTGCTGCCCCAAAATTCTGTCTCTGTTTACAGCCCCTGGCACCCTAAACTTCATTCACCTGTAAGCCACAGAGATGAAATACCTGCGGTAGCACAAACTTGCATCATGACATATTAGGACCATAAGGAATGGTAGTGAGTGTGCATCTGTCTCCTCACTCTGGCCGGGAGGAAACGGAAGTCCAAGCTCCTGTGGAGTAGACAGCTCAGTGGAGGCCAGGCCTCTCAACTTTTCCTCTGGCACCAGCATGACTGCACCCTGCCAGGGTGCTGTATATGAAATACAATGTCATATTTTACTCCACAATCTCTTAGTAGACAGAGATGCAAAATGCATACCAGGCTTTTCTTTGTACTTCTGGAAATTATGGCTGGATTCACAGCTAGGACTTGAGTTGCTTTATTATTTAAAATAGGAATATGGCAAAGGGACATGCATTGCAAGCATACCATGATTGAAGACGTTCTAAATGATGGTAGCTAAGGAAAAAACCACAAATACTCTCTTATCAACATTAAACAGCACTTTTTTTTTTTCCTTAGTCGAGCTATGTGTGGTCAGCAAAATTGCAGTTTGCCAATTTTGATTTCTTTCTTTCCAGCTACATGTGGTCATTTGAAAAAGCTCACCTCAGCATGGTCCAGCTAATCACAGGACAACTTGTCGAGTCCTTTGATGAAGAATTTAGGACGCTCTATGCCAGGTCCTGTGTCCCCAGCTCCTTCGCTCAGGAGGAGGCAGCGCGGGTGAAGCGCGGCAAAGCCTTCTGGGAGAACGGCACGTACCAGCGTTCCGTGTCTTCCTTCGCTTCCGTTTCCAGCCAAAGAAACCTTTTCGGTAGACAAGACAAAATTCATCACCTAGAGTCTAGTTACTTCAAAAACAGAGGGATGTATCCTCTCAACGAACACGACAAGTATAACATAAGAAATCTTGGCTACAAGCCTCATTTTGTTCCCAACTTTAACGGGCCGAATCCAGTCCGTCCGCTTCACCCCAGCCAGATGAATGCAAACTGGAAGAGGCACAGCTATGCTGGGGAACAGCCAGAAACAGCACCGTACCTGCTGCTCAACCGAGCCCTGAATCGAACCGTCAATGCTCCTGGTCATTGGAAAAGGCCTTCGGATAGTCTCAGTGTGACGTCCTCGTCACGGGGAGGCTACGCGGGCCGCCAGAACACACCTGCCCAGAGTTTTGCCGACCGACTTGCCCAGAGGAAAACAACGAATCTTGCAGAAAGGAATTCCAACGTGCGGAGGTCTTTTAACGGGACAGATAATCACATCCGCTTTTTGCAACAACGCATGCCAACCCTTGAACACACCACAAAGTCGTTCTTGCGTAACTGGAGAATTGAATCCTACTTAAATGATCATTCAGAAGCTGCACCTGATTCGAACGGATCAGCCCTGGGTGACCGGTTCGAGGGCTACGATGGGCCTGAGAATGTGAAAGCCAGTGCTCTTTATAATCACTCTCGGCTTCGTTCCTCTCTTGTGTTTAAACCGACTTTACCTGAGCAGCAGGAAGTAAATAGTTGTACAACTGATTCCTCAAACTCAACTGTCATTGGTTCCCAGGGAAGCGACACGCCTAAAAAGGTCATAGATGCCCCAACAGGGGCGCAGCATCAGACAGACAAACCCTCGCAGGAGTTGACTCCCAGAGTGCCGTTGCAGTCAGAGGCACCAAAAATGCATACCTTGCAGATTCCAGAAAGCCACCCAGCAGCCTTGCACCCAAATACAAATGGTCCTACAGAGTCAAACAACTATTTATATACAACCTTATGTGTAAATAAGCAGACAGAAAACCTAAAGAATCAACAAAATGAAAATCTGCTGAAAAGGCGAAGTTTCCCGTTCTTTGACCACTCAAAAGCCAATTTAGATCATGGAAATAGTAAACATTATGTGTACAGTACACTTACCAGGAATCGAGGTAGACAACCAGAAAAACCCAAAGAGGACTTGCTAAAAAGTTCTAAAAGTATGCACAATGTGACCCGTGGTGTGGAAGAGGAAGAAGAGGACGTTGTTAAGAGAGAACCTCCAAGTGCAACTACTACTAAGTCCATTTCCATTGCTGCTTTGCTTGATGTGAATAAAGAAGAACCCAACAGGGAACTCACTCCCAAGAAGGAAGTGAAGGGTTCCCCAAGCTTTTTGAAAAAGGGATCTCAGAAGTTAAGGTCATTACTTAGCCTTGCCCCAGAAAAGAAAGAAAATCTGTCCAAAAATAAAGCACCTGCCTTCTATAGAATGTGTAGTAGTTCTGACACTTTAGTCTCTGAGGCCGAAGAGAATCAAAAACAAAAGAAATCAGAACCTAAAATTGATTCATCTCCTAGAAGAAAGTGTTCTTCTTCATCCAACTCTCAAGGCAGCATCCACAAGAGTAAGGAAGATGTAGCAGTTCCTTCATCTCAGGGGGTGCAATCGCCATCTGATGAAAATAGCCAAGTCATGCCTTCTTCCAGTCCAGTTGAAAGCAAATTCTTAGAAAGAGCAGGAGATGCTTCTGCACCAAGATTCAACACCGAGCAGATCCAATACCAAGATTCAAAGGAAATTCAAGCCGTCGTCCCTGAAAGAAAACCAGCTTCTCCAAGACGAAAGCCCAATGATGAGCTTCTAAGAACTCATTCAATTGATCGGCGCGTTTATAGTCGTTTTGAGCCATTTTGTAAGATTGAAAGTTCTATTCAGCCAACCAGCAGTAAGCCAAATACCAGTACACACCGCCCAGAAATAAAATCCACAACTGTGGGCAATAGTTATGGGAGGTCCAGCCCGATGCTTAATTACAACACTGGTGTTTACCACTCATATCAGCCAAATGAAAACAAGTTTCGAGGATTTATGCAAAAGTTTGGAAACTTCATACACAAAAATAAATGAAATACTGTAATTATGAAATAGATGTTAAAGTACAAAATGAATGTGACTATAAATATTTGTCCAAAAACCTTGTGGATGGTTTTTTTAAAATGCTAATAGATTTCAATGAGGGCAGAATTTTGGGTATGATGTATATGCCAGCTTACTGATGTACAGTAAAGTTATTATTCTGAGTGATAAAGTTATTTGTGCTTAATTACACTGTAGATGGAATATCTATAAGTACATGATTTTTAAATTGTGGTGGTAATACAGATGTAATGAAATTGTTTTCTTCAGACTGAAGATCTTCTTAAGTCTTAAATGGAAATTTTAGTGGAGAGATGGTATATGGATTTTAACCATTCATCACACACTCTTTCTTTATTAAAAAGGATCATAACATTCTCAGTGGTCCTTTATGTCTTTATGAGGTTTTCATATCTTCCAATTATGAGAAAATAGGACAAAGCCTTTGTGGTTTTTAATTACATTAAAATTCTACAGGATAACTTGTATTTTATTAACGTTTTATTAATTTTTCTTTGGAACTGGTTGGGCAACAACAGTGCAATTTAAACCACATAGCTCAGCACATTTTTTATTTTTCCAGAGGCAGACACAAAATATCAGCCTCAGGTACTTAATACCAGCCTCGGGTAGTTCAAGTACACCATAGAAATTTATTTTCAGGTTGTGCTTATTTTCACTCTGGACCAAGGGAACCTGTACTCCACTCACCCATCAGCTGCTGATCTTTTATAGTCATTCCTTCCTTCAAACTTATGGCAAGTCAACAGGAATTCGGAAAACCTGAATTATTTCTCTTCTTTTTCTAATATAAGGAAGCTTTTAGAAACATAAATCTCTGTGTAAATTTTTATCTTGGATTAGTATGACAATGCTTAGGTGTTTTGCTTGCAAAAGTCTTTGCTCTTTTTTATACTGTGACTGCCTAGTGTTTTCTTGAGAGTACCTTGATAAAACTGAAGAGAACTGGTACCTGGCCTAGCTCTTCCATGACCTTGGGCATGGTTGAAAGTTTTACATCTTTCTGTATCTGAATTTGATGATGATATACAATTCATAAGATACTTTCTGCCTTTCTTAGAGTAATGAAATTAAAAACTCCAAATCCATTACAGAGACTAACTTGGCTTTGCTTCATCCGCAAAGAACAAAATTCAAGAAACAGTGCATCATTTGCAAAGTGGAAAGTATTTCTATGGCACTTTAAATATATTATTTAACACCTTCTAAGTTGCCATATGGGGCAGCATGTTGTTTTAAAAAGTCAGGATTCAGTCAAATATTATCTTTGTCATTCTGAAATAATTAAAATAATGACATTAAAATATCTGTATCATTAAAATAATTTCCCATAGTATTTTAAAATCATAGTAAGAAATGTGACAGGATGAAACATGCCAGCAAAAAAGAAAAACTAACATTCGGAGCTAGAATCTGAAGTCCCCACAACAATATTTTGAGTACAATATTTTAAGTACCATTGTCTTCCTTATCTATAGGTGATAATTGAGAAACTGGGACTCAGAGAGGTAATGCTCCAATCCACACAACCAATAAGTAATGGTACTAAAGTGTCTGTAACACTGTTCCATCATATTACCTCCAAAATGTGTTCAACACTTGTCTCACCCACACTGCTGAGAATTAAATGAGAGAATATTTATATTTCCTGAGTCAACACCAATCAACCCAAAAGGTTTAGTTGAATTCTACCAGACAACAAAGGACAGGCAGAGGTTAAAATAATCTTAGTAGGTGAGTTTACTCTCTGAATGTAACCTGGGAGGCCAGTTTTAATTCCTAGGCAGCTATTTTGATCTCCTTCCGGTTGACCACTGATGATGAGAGGAAGGGGAAAGAAACGGGAAGTGAACCTGCCTGTAACCTGCCTTCAGGGTAGAGAAAGTCTTCGGCTAGGTCAGAAACTAGGCAGGGAGTGGAACCAAATGTTAAATTCATTGTCTCAATAAATATTCATCATCACCCCTGCCATTAGTACCTCCTTTTGGCAAATGAGATAACTAAGCCTCAGAGAAGTTATATTGCTTTCCAAGATCTACACGGCTCCTAATTGGTAGAACTGGGATTTAAACACAAAGCCTGTATTTTTAATACTTTACCACCCCATACCTTGCTGCCTTCTACTCCACTATGCTTGAAGAATCTTCTTTGAAAGTAGTTATCTTTTTCTTTTGCTATCTTGTTAACAGTTGTAGAAATGTATAAATAACTAGAGCAACAACATTTTATACACCTAAATCCAGACTAGAGTACTCAGTGTCATGTAATTCATAAAAGTGAGTTGTAAACTCCCATTGTAACATAGGGAATTTCCAAGTACTACAGCCTGGGATTTTCCAAGTATTACAGCATGGGATTAACTATTACTGAGTGTTAACAGTTTGGAAAATTTACAAATTTCCTAAAACTGTGATAACATAAAAATACAAAATAAGAGGGAAAAGTCATTTGTCATGAGAAAGGTAGTCAAGAAGATGTACAAAAAACCTTGATTTTTTAAAAAATGTCCTTTGGAATGAATATTACCTTATAATCAAATAAGGAATTCAGTTGCACTAAGAAAATGTTTCTGATTGTTAGTGTGTTAAATTTTAGAGTCACCTGGAAATTGTATGATCTTCATAGATTAGTACCAGATTATTCAAAAGCATTAGAATTGAGGTCTAATAAGTGAGAGAGATTTTTCACTTTGCTCTTAGGAAAAGTCATATCTGTGATTCTGCGCCATAGTCCTTTATCCGTTTAAGGCAGAACCTGGAGTTAACCAAAGCAGACTGACTTTAATATTACCCATCCTTTGTTACTGTTAGATGGGGCATCTTTCAGAGCTTAGGGGATAATGGGCTAATTGTCATTAGACAGCTCTGAAATTGGAAGTTCTGAAATTTACAGCAGTGCAACTGAAATTGCATAAAGCTGAAATTACATAAAGACTAGAGTTTTAATCATGTTTAATTATATGCAAAAGCCTGTTCCCTTTTTGTACAACAGCTGCCATCATTTCTGGAAACACAGATAGCTTTTAAGTAGTTCCTGAGTTCCTCCTCTCCCTGGTAGAGTTGGAAGCACAGGCCTTCATTTCACCCACCTGTGATGGGTAGCTTGGGCTTTTTCACAGAAGATTTAGTCCCCTCTGCCTTTTTTCTTTGATTATTTTCCTTCTGTTTTTTTCTCAAAAAATATCCGTATGTCAGTACATATATGCAGTAACTTTCCAAAGTTTCTGAGGCTGAAAAACTCCCCAGGCAAGCACCCCATGAGCAAGCACTGAATGCTTCAGATAATCTACTTGGAGTTTTGAGTTTTCCAAAAATACTCCCAGACTTCGTGGATATAATAATTTCAAGCACTATATTTTCTTTTACTCCCCATGTTAATATCAGTGGAAAGATAATGTCACTTAGAGATACTTTCGTATTAAAGTTTGGTTAGGCCATTTTTTCCCTCTACATAGCATATTGGTTTGTAAGCAGAAACTCAAGAAATTAGGTACAATCTGAAATGAAAGTAGCTCTTGGCAGATCATTTCAGAATAGTTTAAGTGGCTGTATCCTGAATACATTGGTATCCTTCTGTTTCAAGGACTGGGATTAGCCAAAATCCCGACTTGTATTGAGGTCTGAGTATATGATGGCCCTCTACATTTGTGGAAGCAAATTATTTAATCAAGAGGGCGTCTAGTGTGATCCAGAGGACAAGGAGGAAAGTTGAACTATGGCTGTCCTCAACGAAAACCTTCCTCAAGACCATCCAGTTATTCCACTGGTGCTTGTCTATTACTATTCCGCAGATGTTTGTCTTCTGTGAATATCTGTGGATTCTTAATGTGCCTAAGGTTGAAGGGTGTAAAAGTAGAATCATTGTCTCGTGTAATGTGTGACATACATGTGATGCTGTTAAAAAAAAAAAAAGTTTATCAAAATGTTCATTTTGGTTCTAGAATATTTCAAAAAGAAAAAGATGAAATTATACACCAAAGAGAGTCAACTTTTTATACATAAGCAATGCTAGCAAATAAATATACTTCCAAATTAACTTTTGTTAAATCTGATAAATGGATATTAAATAATTTTGTACAAAATCAGTATGTCATAAGTTGTTTATTTTTTATCCTTATACCCTGGATTTCTCTACGGAAGCCGTTTTTCACTTATTATGTCATGAATTTAGATTTTTACACATTTTAAAATATTTCTCAAAGAATTTTGAAATCTCTTAAACAAAATCTTTTATTTTAACAATTCTATTTCATATAATAATTTATCCATTTTGATATCCAATGACAAAACTCTTCTCTTTACAATATCATTACACATTCTCTTTATTTCTATTTCTACTAGAATATAGTTGTTATTTTAAATAACTTGAGGCTTTGAGGAGTCCCTTGGTGGCCTAGTGTTTAAGGATCTGGCATTGTCACTTCTGTGGCTCAGATTTGATCACTGGCCCAGGAACTTCTGCATGCCACAGGCACAGCCAGTAAACAAATACATGTTAAATAAATAAATAGTGACTTTGAAAAATAGAAAATGTTTTGTTAAAATATTGATAGCTGACCTTGGTAGAATTTTATACCATTTAGTTTGAGCAAAATATTCTAAAAATGCATTTGTACTACATCAATTAATGACATTAATCAACCTAGAGTCTGAAGTTTACTTAAAACTCAAAATACATTTTCCTTAGGAAAAAAAAGTCCCTAATATTAGAGATTAAGATGAAGTTAAAAATTGTGTATGGGAAATTAAATAATGACTCTTTCTTTTCTTCTTTCTTTCTGCCTTTCTTTCTTTCTGCCACATCCACAGCATATGGGGGTTTCTGAGCTAGGGGTTGAATCAGAGCTGCAGGTGCAGGCCTATGCCATTTTCATGGCAACACCAGATCTGAGACGCCTCTGGGAACTACACTGCAGCTTGCAGCAACACAGGATCCTTGACGCTCTGAGCAAGGCCAGGGATTTAACCTGCATCTTCATGGAAACAACATCAGGTCCTTAACCCACTGAGCCACAATGGGAACTCCTAAATAGTGACCTTTTAAGGGAAATGTGATTTTTAAATAAGTATAATACTAAATAAAGATCAAATTTTCACTTTTTTTACATTCATCATAAATGTCAATATTTTTATGAATGTTCTCATTCTATGCAACAGAGATAAGGTTTTACTTTTGTGGCTATCCTAAAGGAAACTTATGAATAGGCTCAGTTGATTTGAGGAGTCAAAGATCATCCTGAGGTAAGTGAACTAGAAAAAAATAGAAGGGCATTAAAAGGAGTAAGTATCCTGCCTGGGGAAAGAATTACATGAGGTAGAATTCCCTGAGCTGAAAACATTAAAAACAGAAAAGATAAACATAGAACACTCTTGAGTTAACAAAAAAAAAGAAAAAAAAAGTATAACAGGTCTAATTGGGCATTTCTCCCATAATACTCTTTTTCAACAATCTGGCTCATTCACTTATTTAACACTCATACAGGGAACCTACTTTGTTCCAGGTATGTAGGTTACTGGATGTAAGAAAAAAGAATGGATAATCAGAAGCTACAACCATTTTTCATAAGTGTTTTAAGAATCATTTTAAGGAGTTCCCCCCATGGCTCAGCAGAAACGAATCTGACTGGTATCCATGAGGATGCAGATTCAATCTCTGGCCTCACTCAGTGGATTAAGTATCCGGTATTGCCATGAGCTGTGGTATAGGTTGCAGACAAGGCTTGGATCCCACGTTGCTGTGGCTGTGGTGTAGGCTGGCAGCCGAAGCTCCGATTCCATCCATATCCTGGGAACTTGCATATGCTGAGGGTGCGGCCCTAAAAAGACCAAAAAAAAAAAAAAAAAGAATTGCTCAAACTAACAGCAGAATTTTTTGCAATATGAAGTCTATTTGTCTTGATGTACTCCTAGTGCTCAGGAAAGACTGCCTCATAAATATTCTGTGTATGAATCCACTCATTTCCTTAACTGTAGTAGGTAAATATGTATTCCACTTAAATCCATACATTAAAATGTGCATTTTATAACTATCCGAAGAGCCATTTGTGTTAAAAGACATGGATGGGTTCATGCAGCAGGGGTCCTAGTTTCAATTTCAGCCACACTGACCTTAGAATCAGCATCTTTAGAGATGCAGCAGAGCTTGTCTTCTGAGGACATTTGTTTTTGAAGGAAAGAAAACTCCCTATGAAGAATGAATGCTAAAGGAAGCGAGTAGGGCTGCTGAAATTCAGTTCAGACATAACTGGCACCCAAGGGAAGGAAGTGGTGATTGTGTTAGTCGGTGAGATGTTCAACCCACAGAGGTTAGCTGCATGGGACCACAAGGAAGCATGGCTCCTGTGAGGTCTCCATGGATGGTGCTGGAGACAGTAAGCATGAGGGGCTACAGCCATGGGCACCCTCCCCATGGCCCCTGCACACTGTCTCCTGTGTTCGACAGCAGCCTCTCTGCATCATTCCATGAAGTACAAAATGTTACCTTTGCATTTAATATGAAGGAAATCAAGCACAAAGAATATCAGTGTCCAAAAATGATTTGTCACCAAATAGGAGTAACATTCAACTTTCCACTTGCTCTCTGCTCTTCCTTCAATTTTTATCTAATAGGAGTACGTCAATATTAAACACATCCACTTGGTAATTTGAGTCCCCTTGAACAAAGAGCAGAGTAGGATCACCATTTCTCTTGCCTTGCTTCGAATACTCTTTACTTAGCTGAAGTCTGTAGTAACTTTGAAAATCTTAGTCATTCTCTCCAGTGAACCCAAAGTTTGACAAAGAGGTTGATTTCCAGACACTGAGAATTATAACAAAGTATGTGAGAGTAAAATATACTTTGAAAAGAAATCTAGCATTACATTTTGTTGTGTGAGTTCCAAAAATTATGAAACCAGAGGTCAAAGATTGAGGATAGAGGGACTTGGAGGCAGAGCAGATCAGCAGGAGGGGCTGCCCTGGCGCCATCTTGTTTTCTCCCAATCAGGCGCATCCTTTCTATGATGTGCGTGGAGAGACAACTGTTCCAGCAGACAAAACGACAGCATATCATTTACTCTTACTGGAATCCTAAATGTTTAAAAGTTTGTAAGATTCCTAGATGTTTGATGAAACTGGGGAGTTAGTTTTATCTTTACCTCATATCAGGGAATCCTGAGAACATTGGGGTTCCAGCAGACCACCTACGACCATAGCAACAGATCTCACTTTGGGCAATGGCAAAACCTGTGTTTCAAGTTGGTGACCTGTCTTTCTTTTCATTAATCTCTAAATTTTAGATTTTTAGATTAGTTACAGACTTTTCTACATTGGGTGCCATATTGACTTCCTGAATTCATGCCAGTTTTTTTCTCCACAATATGAATCAATATGTAATCACCAAAAGCCATTTATGGGTCCATTTTTCCAAGTGCTTAATAAATCATTTTCTTTTCTACACCTGGAAATTATTTGTCTTTCTATTTCCCTCAGTCAGAGAAATAAAAAGAGATAGAATGAGTTATGACCTTAATTCAATCTGCATAATATTAAATTACCTGACATACATCAAGCACTGTCTTCCACATGATGAAGTACGAGCCTCAAGGATTATAGACTCATTGATGGAAATTATGTAAACACACGAGAACACTTACCAAAGGTTAGAGACTGTAACTGAATGTATAAATTGATGTATTCATCTGTATCAGCCCTTTTGGTTCTTAAATGTTGTGCCATAAATGAATATCTATTAAGTTATCCTGAAACTGTTACATTATCACTTTTCAGACGTCTGTATGGCTTGTTAATATCAAAAACTTAGTGGCAATCAACTGTTCATTATTTAATACATTACTTGATGAATTAAAACAGGTTCAAGGCTTGAAATAAAGTATCACTACACTGGAAATGACAGTAAGAAAAGAGGTATGGTGGGACCCATACTATTGAACAATATCATTAAGCTGAATATTGCAATACAGAAAGTATTTTTGTAGATGACACCTCCCCATGAGGCGCATCTTGCGTCATAGAAAATAAGACTGAACATGACCCTGGCAAGTGAAAACGCTTTTTGAAACAGAGAATGACATTCGATTTCTAAAAATAAGAAAATAGGCTGTACAAATACAAGTCCAAGAGTGACTTTGGAGGCCTGGAATGCCTATGAAGTGGGCATTTCTTTGTGGTTGCAAAGCTAAAGAATAATCAGAATGTAATGCTAGAGAGACCAATAAAACAAGGAGAGCACAGATGTTACGCTCAGAGTGGTGCACAGGGAAGAGCGTATATTCAGGAGGATTCTTTTTCTACACTGAAGTCAAGTTTGAATGAAGGATATGTCTTAGTCACCTGGAACAACAATGCTTTATTCAAAGTAAGGTTTCTGTTCAAATATATAAGCACGTTTCAGAGATGTTGAGGGTTCAGATCACCACAATAAAGCAAAAATGCAGTAAAGTGACTCACGAGATGTTTTTTGTTTCCCAGTGCATATCAGTTATGTTTATACTCTACCATGGTTTATTACAAGTGCAATAGCATTTTGTCCAAAAGACAATGTGCCTGTCTTAATTAAAACATACTTTATTGCTAAAAAATTCTAATTGTCGTCTGAGCCTTCAGTGAGTCATAATCTTTTTGCTGGCTGGTGGTCTTATCTCAGTATTAATAGCTGCTGACTGATGAGGCTGGTGCTTGCTGAAGGTTGGGGTGGAAATTTCCTAAAATAAAGCAACAATGAAGTTTGCTACATCATTTGACCTTTCCTTTCACTTGAAAACTTAGAGGCCATTGTAGGGTTATTATCTGGCATAATTTCAACATTGTGTCTCAGGGAACAGGGAGGCCTGAGGAGAGGGAGAGAGATGGGAACAGCCAGTAGATGAATCAGTCAGAACACACACACATTTATTGTTTTAAGTTCACCACCTTATATGTATGTCATTCTTGGCACCTCCAGACAATTATAATGATATCATCAAAATCACTAATCCTGGGAGTTCCCTTTTGTGGCTTAGTGAGTTATGAACCCGACTAGTGTCCATGAGGATGTGGGTTCAATTCCTGGCCCCGCTCAGTGGGTTGAGGATTTGGCATTGCTGTGAGCTGTGGTGTAGGTCACACATGCACCTTGGATCCGGCTTTGCTGTGGCTGTAGCGTAGGCCAGCCGCTGTAGCTCTTATTCAACCCCTAGCCTGGGATCTTCCATTTGCTGCACAGTCGGCCCTAAAAAGCAAAATAAATAAATAAAATTTAAAAAATCACTGAAGATCGATGATCACAGATAACCACAATAAATATAATAATAATGAAAAAAGTTGAAATATGGGAAGAACTACTAGAATGTTACACAGAGACATGAAGTGAACAAATGCTGTTAGAAAAATGGCGCTGATAGACTTGCACAAGGCAGGGTTGCCACAAAACATCAATTAGTTTAAAAAAGGGCAGTATCATCAAAGAGCAATAAAGAGAAGAACAGTAAAATGAGGTGAGCCTGTTCTGAGTCAGGAAAATGATTTTATGATGTCATGTATTGTCCTTCCTAGGTTGCTGTAGCTTGTCCATGGCTGGCCTTAATCATCTGTTTAAACCAATTCTGGATATTTTTCTACAGCAGACTTTGTGGCAAGGGCCATGTGTCAAAATTAGAGCAACAACAGGAAGATAAGACATTTAAGAGGCTGAGAGCCTTATGAGAATGTTTGTATCTAAAAGAGAATATAGAAAACTCAGAGGGAGCATCAGACAGGGGAAGAACAACACAAAAATTTTTCCATTGTGTAGAACAGTGTTTGCCATTACATACTATTAAAGCAAATAAATTTAGTAATACCAGAGTGCCTCCCAAAGAGTAAGAACAAATATTTGATGTTACTTTAATTGTTGACAATTGTGGAGGCATTGATCACAACTGAAAATGTATTCTTAACTTCCTGAGAGAATTTCAAACATAACACACACTTAGATATTTTAATGAATGCCCATAATTCATCACCTGTCCTGAATGCCCATCAACACATAGATAAATGTGCCTCATACATACCTTTAACTATTTCCCCCTTTCATGTTATTTCGAAGCCATACAAGATGTCACATCTGTGTTTTCATTATGTACCCCTAAAATCTAAGAATGCTTTTCTAGAGGAACTACAATATCATTATCAATTAAATCAATTATTCCTTAATATCATCAAAGATCTGGAGTGTGTCTCGTTGCGTCATTTATGGTCACCATCTACATGTCGTTCAGAAGAAGTAATGTTCCTGACACTCCACATGGGGAATTGAGTCAATATTAAATGTGGGAAATTTATGACATCATTTCTGAATTCATGTTCAATGGGGATGTAAAGAAGAACTCTATGGGCTGCTTTAAATGCCGAGCCAAATTTTCCTTCATTCTGCAAGGAGAAGAGAACATGGTATCTTTCCAGATTTTTCTTACCTCCTCAAATGTGTACCTTTTGAAGAATTTAATACTCATGCTTTGTCAACCTTAGCCTACCATCAATGAGATCCTTTTATATCAATACGACTACTATGCATGTTGCCTTGGATTCATTTACGTGTTTATTCACTGAAATGTCTACTATTTGCTAGATACCAACAGTGTGCACATAATCCTCTCCCTCCAGGAGCACAATTTGGTGAGCCAAGAGCCACAAATGAACAATCTGAGTCTACTCTAGGCAGAGGAAACATATATACTAGGAAATAAACGTATAGAAAGGTATGGTGCATTTCTAAAACTGGAAAGATTGTTTCGGTTTGATCTTAGTGTTTATGGGGGTGCAAAGAGCAGTAAAAGTTAGGAAAGATGCTTTAGAGTCAAACTGTAAGGCTTTCCTTGTGCCAAGCTAAAGTTTAGATGGTTTCTTGGAGGCAATGAGAAATCTTTGAAGGCTCTTCAGTTTTGAGTGACCTTTAAAGATTTTTTTGTAAAAATTAATCTTAAGAAGCAAAACTAAAAACTGATTGGCAGAAAACATGAGTTCAACTAGGAAGCTATGGTAATAATTTAAGAAATTTTCAATGGCTGTTTAACAAAGGCAGAGGCATTAGGGGATGAAGGAGAAGAAATAAAATTGATAAATATTTTGGAATTCGAGTAAAAATTGAAAACCAAATACATGTTTTTTTCTTAAAGTAAAGGGATGAGTTTTGATAATGTAAGTTTTTTAACTTTGAAGACTGCATAGTCTCTTCATCTGAGAGAACGTGTTTAGAAGAAAAGGCTGGCTTGGTGCACATTTGTGTGTGGGAGGAGAATGACGTTGAGTCATTTGTAGTTGTGTTATGTTTCAGATGCCTGTGAGACATTCGGTTGTAGGCAGTCATTAATGGTGTGTATCTGGGGCTCAGGGGAGAAGAGTGAAATAGATGTGGAAGTAATCTGCATTGAAGTGGATAATTGCAGTGGATAATTACACTGAGTAAGATTGTCCAGGGAGAGATAGAAAGAGGAGAGAAAAGAAATGAGGAGAGAAGAGAAAGAAGAGCCAAATGGCAGTGATTTTAGCCTTATTATTTTCACCAGTGACCACAAAATAAATGAATCTCCCTTGCTGAAAATATGTTTATTTTGCTGTTTATTGCATATTTTAAATAGTCAATAAGAGGAGTTCCCTGGATGGCGCAGTGGGTTAAGGATTGGGCATTGTCATTGCTGTGGCATGGGTTCAATCCCTGGCCCAGAAATTTCCACATGCTGCCCTGCCGGAGCAACCAAAAAATAATGACAAAGAATAGTTGATGAAAATTTTCTTGAGAACTTTCCTGGAAACCCCTGATTTAAATCCAAGATGCTGGCTGTGTATCCTAAATTTTTCCTCCACATTTGTAATGGCTATATAAACTGTATAATATATACCCAAATTTCTCAAGATGGTAGCAACCAGAAAACTACCTTAGGCTAAAGCAATAACCAAAGAAACTTTTGATAACTTCCTACGTATGTCATCTTAAATACTTCTTCAACATTTATGATGTGATATAAATTTGAATAATATACACCCAAATTTCAAGATGGTAGCAACCAGAAAACTACCTTAGGCTAAATACAACAACCAAGGATGTTTTCGATAACTTCCCAAGTATGTCATCTCTTAAACTTCTCTTTAACCAGATGGTTTTCCATGATGGAAACACACATTCAGTGGTAAAGTATTTTCACAAAGAATTTCTTCTGTCCTGATAGTATTTTCCAAGTAAAATCATTAGATTTCAAAATAAGACCAGACTAGGACAGAGTAACTATGGTAGAATTGTAAAGAAAGATTTAAGACCTAGAGCTAGAAACCAGAATCAGTTCTAATGAGGCATGGGGGGAATGCAACTACTCCACCTGGAAAGATGAGGGGAAACTAGAACTTAGACTAATCGAAGTAAAACAAAGGACCACAGGAGATAGTCCAACACAGAATCCAATGTTTCAAAGTACTAACAAGAAAGATGAAGAGGGCCCCAAAGGTTGGTATGTGAAACATATAAACTGCTAATTTATCCGAGAGTAGTTGGCATAGCGAGTTAGGCTGGCTAAGGCGCCCACTCCTGACAAGGTTTCAGGTACAAATTCCAATTAACGTTGGGACTTATTAAAGCAACTAAGTTTCTCTAAAACTGGAACTCTTTGATGGGTATCCAGACAAAAATCTGGACTCAGAGAACAAAGCAAGAATACAGAGACTGGACCTGAGAAATTAAGTTTTGAGGGAGTGAGATTTTAGCATTTGAATTCTACATTTTATTCCTTGTGCCTTCTAGGCTTCTGTGATAAGGAAGCACCTGTGATGCTGACATCTTTCGGTACCAAGCTCAGGGCTTGGTCATAAAGTAGTGCTAGTGCTTACACCTGGGGGATGATGGATGCTTTCTACGTATTCCTGTGTCTATGTGCCCCCCTTTCCTGCCCCACCATGTTTCATCTTCTTACAAATGCACAGATTTTTTTCATGCTGTGAAAAGTGGTCTCTTTATGGGCTTCATCGCCAACTAATCTTCTTACTAATCAATACAGACTTGCAGAGCAGTGAGTAAGGAGGGTGGTCAGAAGCACAGGCTTTGGTGGACCTTCTGTCCTCTGTGATAAGAGGTGGAACTATAAGAAGGGGAGCATAAATGTTTACCTGTTTGCCAGAAATAGGGACTTGATTTGATAACTAGATAAAGTAGAACTAGCCAACATGGTGAGTCAGGTTGTCAACATGTGTCTTGTCCACAGACCTCAAGAGGTTGACCTGGAGTTACTTGAGTATCCTTGTCTAGGATCGAAAACCAAAATGAAGCTGAGCTTGACCTTGTTAAAGAGAGAACATGGATCAGATCTGGCAGTGTATAAACTCTTCTCTAATTTAGTGAAAAGAGTAACATAACTAGACAGGACCTGAAGGCGTCTAGAAAAGGCATCAATGGCAAACATTCTACCTGAGCTAATGACATGTGTTTGCTCCAAAATTCTTGGCACATATGTCAAATTTCTCCTTTTTTGTGAGGAATATGTATTGAATCCTTGTAATATGCAGGGATTTTAGGTGCATTATTTCCACTGACTCTCACAGAAATTTTAGTGGCTAAATTCTACTATCATCCCTATATAGCAACAACAAGGAACTGAAGCTTATAGAACTTTCTTAATGGTCTTAAAGGACAAGAAGCTAGTAAGTGGTGGAATCAGAATTTGAACTGAAACCATTAGTTTTCATAGCCTCTGAAGAAAAAAAATACTGTGTTTTGGGACTTATTCATCTATCATTAGATTAATTGATTATGGTTCAAAACTCATTGCATGCCCATTCATATCTTAACCACAAAGTCTGTTCAGGCCAGATTTAGTGTCATAAATTAGAATAAAGAATCATACATCTCTATCTGCTTGAGCAAAATTAATTTGAGGCGCTTAGTATACAAAGCATTATGGCTTCTAGAACAGTGTTCTGCCTATCCTAAATGCTTAGTAAGTATTATAGAGAGGACAGAAAGAGAGGAGCATGCTTGGGTGCTGTGATTGGACCTAGAGGATACTATTGAAAATTCTGTTCAGATTGAACTCTCGCTCCATTGCTCCTAATATCTCGTACCTTCTTTGCCCTGGGAATTGCAAGTTCTTGTCAGGTCTAATCTTCTTCTCTCTGAAGTTCCCCTTCTCCTTAATCTACCCTCTCTGAAAAAAAGCAAATTCTCTCCACTGCATATTTATCTAATCTTTGTCTTTGCAAATGGTGAAAGCAAATCAGAAATGAAAAGTGAATGGGTTTTCATTAGTTTAACACAAGAGACCATGTAGCACACCGAAGTCCCTCTATGCCTGTCAAACAAAAGCATGCATCTTTCCTTATAAGCTACATCTCCACAAGTAAATGTTTTCTTCAATTTAAGTCCGTGATTTTTTCATTCATCTCTCATCGCAGAAAATGAAAATACATTTTTAAGATTCAGTTCTTGACTTCAAAGAGTATATGGAACCAGCAGAATGACTCAAATGAATGAACCGCAGGCATTACTAAGAAAACCCAAAGTGCAACAAGAAGCAAGCAAAGCCCTAAGAGACTAGGTGGCGGGGGGTGGGGATGGGGGTGGGGTATAAAGATGTGGCGATTCACATGCTTTTCTGACTGTGTGAAAATAGCTGACTTTTGAAAAAGATTTGTCCAGAAAATGAGACACTAAAAGTAAACAGACAGACAGACACTAGAGGAATATCTGTTTTAATATTTCTTATCTAAACACTATTTTTAGAGTAGCTTCAGGTTTACAACAAAATTGAAAAGTGCAGTTTTCTCACATACTCCCTCCCTGCACAGTGCATATCCTCCCCCCCATACTCCAGTATCACCAGCACTCACCAGGATAATACAGTTTCCGTCTGTCTGTCTGTCTGTCTTTCTACCAAGGATGAACCTACACTGACAGGTCACAATCCATCCAAAGTCCATAGTTCACAATAGGGTTCACTCGATGTTGCACACTTTATGGGATGCTATAAAAATACAGTGATATGTATCAATCACTGTAATATCATCAGAGTATGTATTGCCCTAAATATCCTCTATCCTCTGCCTATTCACCTCTACTGTCTCATCCTCACCCCTGCAACCACTCATCTTTTTTACTGTCTCCATAGTCTTGTCTTTCTCAGAATGACATGCGGTTGGAATTGTACAGTGTGTAGCATTTTCAGATTGGCTTCTTTCACTTAATAATATGCATTTAAGCTTCTGCCATGTCTTTTCATGGCTTCATAGTTCATTTCATTTTAGTGCTAAGTAAAATTCCAGTGCTTGGATGTATGGTATTTTATTTAACCATTCACCTATTGAAGGACATCTGAGTAGCCTCCAAGTCTTGGCAACTATGAATCAAGCTCCTATAAACATTCATGTGCAAGTGTCTGTGTGGACATAAGTTTTCAACTCTTTTGGATAAATACCAAAGAGTGCAAGGTTGTATTGTATGGAAAAAGTATGTTTAGTTTTGTAAGAAAATGCCTAACAGTCTTCCAAAGAGATGGGCCCATCTTGCATTCTCATTTATTGCTCTACATCCTCACCAATATTTGGTTTTGCCAGTGATCTGGATTTTGGCCATTCTAATAGGAGAGTAGTGATACAGCATTTTGTTTTAATTAGCCTATCAGAACCAGCTTTGGCTTTGTTTTTATTGATTTCCTGTTTTCAATTTTATTGTTATTTATTTTATTTTACGTTTTCGTCTTTTGTCTTTTTAGGGCCACACCCATGACATATGGAGTTTCCCAGGCTAGGGGTCTAATCAGAGCTGTTGCTCCTGGCCCATGCCAGAACCACAGCAACACCATATCCAAGCCATGTCTGTGACATATACCACAGCTCACAGCAACACTGGATCCTTACCCACTGAGTGAGGCCAGGGATCGAACCCACAACCTCATGGTTCCTAGTTGGATTCGTTTCCACTGTGCCACGATGGGAACTCCCATGTTTTCAATTTATTGATTTCTGCTCTGATTCTTATGATGTCTTATCTTCTGCTTACTTTGCATTTAATTTTTCCAATGGTGGAAACTAGATGATTGACTTTTGATCTTTATTCTTTTCTAATAATATATGAGTTCAATGCTACAAATTTCCCTCTAAGCACTGTTTTTGCTGCATCCTACTAATTTTGATAAGTTCTGTGTTCATTTTATCTTAGTTTAAGTATTTTAAAATTTCTCCTCTGATGCATGTGTTATTTAGAAGTGTATTATTTAATCTTGAAATATTTGGGGACTTTTCCAATTATCTTTCTGCTAATGATTTCTAGTTTAGTCCCACTGTGATCTGAGAATAGACATTATATAATTTCTCTTCTTTTAAATTTAAGGTGTTCTTTACAGCCCAGAATGTGGTCTACTTTGGTGAATGTTCCATGTGAGCATGATAAAAATGTGTATCCTGCTGCTGGGTGAAGGAATCTATGTCAATTATATACAGTTAATCAAGGGAGTTGTTGAGTTCACCTATGTCCTTACTGACTTTCTGCCTGAAGGCTTTGTCTGTTTCTGATGGAGAGGTGTTGAAGTCTCAGATTATGGTAGTGGATTCATCTATTTCTCCTTGCATTTTTTTCTTTTTTCAGTTTCTGCTTCATGTATTTTGAGTCTCTATTATAAGGTACATATTATTATTACGTATTAAGAATTACTGTTTTCTTTGAGAACCAAATTATTTAGCATCGTGTAATGCCTTTCTTGATCAATGATCACTTCCCTTACTTTGAAGTCTGTCCTGTCTTAAAATTAATATAGCTACTCCTACTTTCTTTTATTAGTGTTGACATGGTATATTTCTCTCTGTGCATGTATAATCTATTTGTTTCTTTATACTTAAAGGGAACTTCTGGTAGATAACATATAGTTGGGTCATGTTTTTTACACATGATCTTAGCCAAAAGGCCTAGAAGCGATGGGGTCATGTTTTTCGATTCACTCTGAAAATCTCTCTCTTAATTGATTCACTTAGACCATTTATATTCAAAGTGGTTATTGAGATAGTTGGATTAATATCCACCATATTTGCTTCTAT
The DNA here is from genome assembly GCF_054392235.1 of Sus scrofa. Classification (NCBI taxonomy): domain Eukaryota; kingdom Metazoa; phylum Chordata; class Mammalia; order Artiodactyla; family Suidae; genus Sus; species Sus scrofa. The sequence continues at coordinate 34,601,287 of NC_139389.1, read as the reverse complement.
TTTCTTATTGCCCTTATTATTTGTTCCTATTTTTGTCTTTCACTCCATTTTCCTTCCTGTGGTCTTAATTTAGCATTTTATATTATTCCATTTTATCTTATTTCTTAGCATATCAATTATACTTCTTTCCCCTTTTTTCCGGTGGTTGCCCCATAGTTTACAAAATGTATTTACGACTTGTCCAAATTCACTTTCAAATAACATTATATCACTTCACATATAGTGCAAATCCCTTATAATAACAAAATAATTCTAATTCCTTCCTCTTCTCCTTCGTACCATTGCTGTCATTCATTTCACACACCATATTATAAACATGTGCATCAGTAACTGAATAAATTATTATTATTATTATTATTATTTGGCTTTTTAGGGCCGTACCCACGGCATATGGAGGTTCCCAGGTTAGGGGTCGAATTGGAGCTACAGCTGCCAGCCTACACCATAGCCACAGCAACTTAAGATCTGAGGCATGTCTGTGACCTATACCACAGCTCATGGCAACACCGGATCCTTAACCCACTGAGTGAGGCCAGGGATCGAACCTACATCCTCATGGTTCCTAGTTGGATTTGTTTCTGCTGCACCACAATGGGAACTCCTGAATACATTATTGCTATTATTATTTTGAACAAACTATTGTCTGTTGGATCAATTAAGGCTAAGAAAAACAAAAGTTTTATTGCACATTTACTTATTCCTTCTTTGATACTCTGCCTTTTTTATGTAGACTGAAGTTTCTGACTTAAATTTTTCCTCTCTCTGAAGAACTTCTTTCCACATTTGCAAGGCAGGGGCAGAACTACTGGTAACAAATTCTCTCAAGTTTGTTTGTCTGAAGAAGTCTTTATTTCCTTTTCACTTTGGAAGAATACTTTCACAGAGAATGGAGTTCTGGGTTCGTGAGGTTTATCCCCTCAGCACTTAATTTCAGTCCACTTTCCTTGCTTGTTTCTGAGGAGAAACTGGATATAATTCTTATTTCTAGCCCTCTGTAGAGAGACTGGATATAATTCTTATTTCTATTCCTCTGGCTTTTTATTTTTTCCAGGATCTTTTCTGCAACTTTGACTTTCTCTAATTTAAAAATTATAGGCTGAGGTGTAGTTTTATTGGCGTTTCTCTTGCGTGGTGATTTCTGAGATTCCTGGACCTATGGTTGGGCTTCTGACATTAATTTTGGCAAATTCTCAGTAATTATTGTTTCAAATATTTCTGCTGTTCTTTCATTATTCTTCTGGTAGTCTCCTTATGCATACATTATACATTTTGTAGTTCCCCTAAAATCCTTGGATATTCTGTTTCATTGTTTATGGTCTTTATTTTCCTTGGCTTTTCAGTTTTCTAGGATTCTGTTGATAGACCCTCTAGCTCAGAGGGTCCAGTTTGCTAATAAGTCCATCAGAGGCATTCTTCACTTCTGTTACAATGTTGTTGTTGTGGTGGTGGTTGTTGTTGTTATTATTATTATTATTTACCGCTAGCATTTCTTTTTGATTCATTTTTAGGATTTCTATCTCCCAGTTTACGTGGCCCGTCGGTTCCTGCATGCTGTGTACTTTATCAGTTGGAGCTCTTAGCATATTAATCAGAGCTGTTTTAATTGCTCAATCTGATAGTTCTAATATCTCTGTCATGTCTGCTGATGATACTTGCTCAATTTTTTCAAACTGTGTTTTTTGTCTTTCATGTGCCTTGAATTTTTTTTCTTGATGAGGGACATGAGGTAGTGGTAAAAGGAACTGCTGTAAATAGGCCTTTTGTGACATGGTGTTAAGGTGTGGGGGAGGGGAAGCGTCCTGCAGTCCCGTGATCAGGTTTGACTGTTTGGGTGAGCCTGTGCCTCCAGACTGTGAACTTTGCAAGGGATTCTCAGTTGTTTTCTCCCCCTAAGGTGACAAAGAGGGCTGGATTTGGGTAAACCCCTTACCCAAGATTTTTAGGCTCTGATAATACCCCAGCAGACTAGGCTCTGGGGTCCTCCTTTGCCCCGAGGGCATCCTTGTTAACAAGAACAGAGGGCTTGAGTTATTTGGAAATGGTTCCTTTTCCACTCACTCTGTGGGAATCTGGCTCAGTTCCTTTAGGTAAACCTCCCAGGACTGTTGAGTTTCCCCTGTGACTGGGTCCCCCTGGAGTTTTCAACATTTGCAAATGTTCACACTGACCTCCAGCAAGCCTTCACTTCCAATTCAGGTTGTCCTGTTCAGGCCCTGGTTCCCATGAGGACTTCTGCTCCTGAGTCTTTGTTCCAGTAAGGCATGACTTCCTGTGCTCACCTGCATGTACCTCCAACCTCAGGGGCCGTGGTTTTTCCAGTGTCTTCCCCCCTCTTATGGATTAAAGAGGGTTTGTGATTTTTCAGACGATAAAACTTTTTACCGATTTACCTCTTTATGAGAAGGGAGAGGCAACTTTTAAGCTCCTTGCAAGTGAAACTTGATGCACAGCTCTAATTATTACCAAGTTACACTACCCTTCATAATTTGTAATACATATATCTTTTCTTCTTACCAAACCAAACCAAACCAAACCAAACCAAACCAAAAGCCTTGTCTTTTTCACTTCCCCAATTAAGGTAAACCCTAGTCTCTTAAAAGCTGTGCTCTTCCAGATGTGCCATTTACTTTTACAGCCAAGTCACAAAAATTGATATCCGAAGATCCAGCACAATCATTGGAGGATGAAGTCTTCTAGAATAGGAATCCATACAAATACAGATTAAATGTTTCTGTCCCAAGTTCTTAATACCATTGACAATGATAATAGTATGTGATGCTGATTATGAATGTGTTCATTCATAACTCTGCATCATCACAATACTAAATATCAGTTTGCTACTATGCCCCAATCTATGGAGCAATATAGTCTATGCATCTCTGCAAAGATATAAAAGCAGTGCCCCTTTAATCATTCCTCATGCCCTTCATTGTACATTCTAACATATACAAAATGGCATTCTTGGAAATTAGTATTATCTGCCACTACGGTGAAAAAAACAAAAACAGATGGTACAATTATTTTTAAATCATGATATCTAAAATTTAACAATGGTTAACATGTAAATAAGATAAAATTATAAAGTTGATCTTAAAATAAATGTTGGGTATTGATAAAATGTTGCTCTGAGAAATGATTCTGATGATTTTTTTTTTCCATTTGTTTAATGGATTGAGTCTTTTGTCACTATTTCTGGCTTCAGAAACCAGGAAGGGAGTATTTTTTCTCTTTACTGGCAATTAACTGAATGTATAATTTTGAATAATCATTTGTAATTATTTCTTGGGCATGGTCCCATACCTTTCATCCAATTCCAAAAGCCTAGCATATGTGCTGTGCTTTTGAAGTTAGGTTAGAAGTAGAAGTGTTTATAATATGGGGATTGGCAATCATTCCACTTGAAGTAGGACCAGAACTTCACTGTGCCATGCAGATGTCAACAAGGCAAAATGCTCACCTTAAAATTCAGCTGCACATCATTTTACAGAAGTGGTAGCAATCACCTGCCAAGCCTATCTGCAATGGTCAAGATAAAAAATATGACTACAGAGTCATTAAAACGTGATTTCCTTTCTATGTGTGAGATTCACTGAATTCTGCAGCAATCACAACTCCAACAGTGTAGAGTTCTTAAGGTATGACCTCTTGGCTCAATCAGACCCAGATCACATCTTAGATTCACTTCTTAATTTCAGGGTAAGCTTGGATAAGTTTGTTTCATTACCTGTAAATGAGGTCAATAAAGTTTTTTTCATTTTTAAAATTTCTTAAAATGATTTTTTTTTTCCATTATAGCTTGTTTACAGTGTTCTGTCAATTTTTTACTGTACAGCAAAGTGGCTCAGTCATACATACATATATACATTATTTTTCTCACATTATCCTCCATTATGCTTCATCATAAGTGACTAGATATAGTTCCCAGTGCTGTACAGCAGGATTTCATGGCTTATCCATTCCAAAGGCAATAGTTTACATCTATTAACCCCAGATTCCCAGTCCATCCCTTTATTTTAGGCTTGAGTCTCTGTTGCAACTACTCAACTCTGCCTTGTAGGGCAAAATTATTCACAGACAGTATGCAAAGAAATGGATGTGGCTATGTTTCCTTGAAACCTCATCTATGGGTATGCAATTTGAATTTCATATAATTTTCACATCACCACATATTGTTCTTTCTTTTATTATGTTGCAACCACTTAAACATTTAAAAGCCATCCTTAGTTCATGAGTCACACAAACACAGATGACAGGCCAGACCCCCGGGGCATAGGGTGCCAAATCCTGATCTATAAAATGGAAATAAGTTACTAGTTCCCTTATGCAGTTCTGATGAGGAATAAGACATAAGGGAGATAAAGTTCTTAGCTCTGTTTTGACCTTTACAATTTTTCCTCCTATTAAGTGTGGCCTATATAGACTAGTCATCCTGGGAGTTAATGTCTATTTTTCAAGCCTGTTGTTATTCAGAATGGCTCTGTGTACCTCTTTGGGAAGTGGCTTAAGGGACTGCATTAGACCCTCCTTCTCACTGAGAACTTGGCAGCAGGAGCCAGCAGGAAGGAGAGCACAAATGCACCAGATGAAATAAATGGCTTAGCTTGGTAGCCAGCCCCTTGGTGCTATAGGGTTTGGGTAATTCCAGGTTTCAGAGTAGTCCAGCAACAATACTAAGGAAATCTAATTTAGGGGGTTGGACAAGGTGGCAGGCGATCGTCCACATCAAAAAGTGTCCAAGAAAGTCATCAGCACAAAGTCTCCTCATAATGAATACATTCGGAACTAGTCTAGTGAGCAGAGATTTACACCAAGAATGCACGCAGTAGGGATCTACATGCTAAACCTGAAAATGAAGTATTACACAAAGACAGAGATTGATGTTGGCTAGGACGATCTGTATTTGGGCTTCCAGTGCTCAACAAGGCATGCTGTCTGCCACATTTACAGCAGTAAAATTTACTCCCCTGGAGGAAAATATTGGTCTGGATTAAAAATGTATAGGCAAGGTAGTATACTATCTTTTGCACTTATACTATCTCATTAAATCTCTACTCAACAGTCTACATTATGTATGATTCCTATTTTGTAGAAATAGTAAGTGGGAGAGCCAGCTATGGTCTATCTGGAATCCCAATCTAGTTCTCTGTGATAATGTTAAGGAGAGATTAATAATTTTTTTCCTTCCTAAAGGTCCCTTTTGGCTCTCTCTCTCTTAAAGTTTTGATAACCTAGCAGAAAACTGGCGAGCAGAAATGAGTTCAAGGGAAGAACTCAAAGTCTCTAGGATAAAGGCAATGCTCTATTCAGACTCATCTGGATTTTCTTGTTTTTTAACAAGCCATTTCCCTGGTTAAGAAACTTCCATTGTTGCAAAGTCATGGGATGTTACCTGCCAACTCCTACTTCTCCATAAATATGTAAAGTATTACAGTCAGTGGTAGCTTTATCAGGAAGCTCATGAATCATGGCTTGGAGCCCTCTCCATAGTGAATGTGGAGAAGTGCTAGGGACACAGCATGTTGCCAAGCTTGGGTACCACTCTCTGTCCCATGATGGTGTCCCCAGGGCCAAGAACAGGCCAATAGGCTGCCAGCTTTACCTCCAATAATCGGATCTCTGTCTGGTAAACTTTTCATGTATCTGGACTCTATCTTTGACTTAAAGAAGAAGGAATTGATTTAGAGACTGCTGCATCACTACCTGCTGAGACGTCACCATGACTCAGCTTCATGGCCACCTAAAGCCCTCTACATCAATGGCCTGGGGGAGGCTGGTGTGGGGAAAAATGGCTCAGGAAGGATGTGGCCAAGCTGGATCAGCAGCTATTGCAGTTCTCTAATGACTTGCCGCCAGGCAAGAAGCACTTTCCAAGCAGATGTAGCATTATCAATAAAGAAAGGTAACACAGAAAGACATTTTAAATTAATAAGTTTTAAAAACACAGCCAACTTTCTATCAATCATGCCAGAGGGGCAACTGAATATTACTTTTCTATTCTCATTTTAGAAAATTATAAAATTGTTGCCATGGAAAGAGGCTGTTAAAAAATAAGCACCAAACTTGTAGGAAATATAGTATTAGACAGGTGTACTAGGTTGTTATTACTATTAACACATGTGTTACTTTTTTACATTTTGTTATATTTATGGCTTAACTTTTTAAAAAAATTATTGAGGAGTTCCCGTCGTGGCTCAGTGGTTAACGAATCCGACTAGGAACCATGAGGTTGCGGGTTCGATCCCTGGCCTTGCTCAGTGGGTTAAGGATCTGGCGTTGCCGTGAGCTGTGGTGTGGGTCGCAGATGCGGCTCGGATCCCGCGTTGCTGTGGCTCTGGCGTAGGCTGGTTGGTACAGCTCCAATTTGACCCCTAGCCTGGGAACCTCCATATGCTGCGGGAGCAGCCCAAGAGATGACAAAAAGACAAAAAAACAAACAAACAAACAAAAGTAATTATTGAGATTCATTTTCTCGTTATCCTTTATTTTTATTCATACTCACATAATCTTTTCCTTAAAGGCAGGGAGTCCCAAAATTGAATATACTTCAGATACCACAAACCTGAATCGGCCAACAGTGAGGTCTCTCTTTTGGAATGTGGTCTACTTCTCTGATGCGTAGACATCGTGTCTACTCTATTGCAAATTCTTTAATTTTTATACCATATATATATTTTTTCTCTCTATGCATTGCTGTGTCAGTTGCCTGTGTATTCCTTGCCTTAATCATAAATGACTCAGAAATGGACAATGGTGAACCCGCATATGGAAAGCATTTTATTGGCTACAGCCACGGACAAGTTATGTGATCTCTCAATATCTAATTTTTAAGAATCTATAAGTTGTATTTGGTGTTAATAAAACTATGCTGGAATAGTTCCTGGCTTATAAGAAAATTTCAGTGTTAGCTAATGTAATGTTTATCAACATCATTTTTATTGAAGAGATCTATGAATGGCAGGGCTTAGTTTTGGTGTCTCATTCTTTGGAAATTTGCATTGGTGACAAAATCGTCATCATGGGGATAGCTTGATAGATGAAAATGGTCAACCACTAAAAATAACTTGCAGCTGTGTTGAGAGTGAAATGTGTTCCTTGGGTGACATGCGGCACTTAAGTGGTCCATCCACTGGCTCTGAAGGCAATAGGGCTCTTTAACCAAGAGAGCACTAACCGTATAGGATTTGGAAGAAACTTCGTGGAATGTTTATCCTTCCGCAGTGTCGCCTTTGACAGAGTTTCCACAAACACAAGCCCATGTAGAGGTGGTGTATGAGGCTCATTGTGTCTAAAATGAAATCAGACTCAACCTATTGGTTCTGCTCAGCTCCTTTGATTACAAGGCAGGAGGAGTTGGCGTTCATCTGTCAGGTGCAATTTTTTTTTTTTTTTTTTTTTTTTTTTGCTTTTTAGGGCCACACCTGTGGCATATGGAAGTTCCCAGGCCAGGGGTCGAATTGGAGCCACAGCTGCCAGCCTACATCACAGCCACAGCCATGTGGGATCCAAGCCACCTCCTTGACCCACACCACAGCCTGTGGCAACGCTGGATCCCCAACCCACCAAGTGAAGCCAGGGATCAATCCGCAGCCTCAAGAACACCAGCTGGATTCGTTTCTGCTGCGCCACGACGGGAACTCCTGTCAGGTGCATCTTTAAGATAACATAAGATAACACAGTAAAACTGGCAGCCTGACAAGACTCTGATATGAATGAATGCAAGTAATTTTGAGTTCCTGGGAAGAAAAATATTTTATACCTTCAAGATAGCCTTATATCCCAACTTCCTTCCTGATCCTTTGTTAAAACAAGAGTTTTAAATATAAAAGAACAAAGAGGCCCAGCTCTGCACTGTGTACAGAAAAAGTAATATTCAATTTTATTGTGTTTCAAATTATATGTCTGAATTTGTAGTTAATAATTTTTTAAAAAATCACATTTTTTGAGTGGTTGAATAACCCTCCCACATTGGTATTCATACAAAATAAACAAATATCTCGGTACTAGTGATAATGTGCATATCATTTGTTTGAATGCTTTTTTCTGTAGTGCATAACTGGTTGTTAGAAACATATTTCAGTAGACTGAATTAACATATCCATTCCTTTTAGAAGCTGCGTATCTTCTAGCAGTTACCTAATTTGCCATGCAATTTCTCCAGCAAATTAAAAAATATAAAGAGACAGTTTTCATATTTTTAAAGGCATAGGTGAATGTACTCATGCCCAGCAAACAAAGGGAACACAAGAAAACAAACCAGTATTTCCTTGCCAAAGAACATGGAAAATATTTTACTCATTGGGCATTTTCACATTTATTTTGGTAAAAAGCAATTCAATTTCCAGAGACAGTTGTTTCTTTGAAATATGGAATAAAATTATACTACATGATTTAAAATAATTTTTATAATTTCTTTCTCTACATAGTTTGCATTTGATATTCATAATTAGTCCACTAAGAGTCAATCAGGGAAACTATCCCACCTAAGGTAATTTTCTAAATTTAAGAACTGCAGTTCTCATGGGAGCTCCCATTGTGGCGCAGCGGAAATGAATCCAGCTAGGAATCATGAGGTTGCAGGTTCAATCCTTGACCTTTCTCTGTGGGTTAAGGATCCGGCATTGCTGTGAGCTGTGGTGTAGGCTGGCAGCTGTAGCTCTGATTTAATCCCTAGCCTGGGAACCTCCATAAGCCACAAGTGCAGCCTTTAAAAAGCAAAACGAACAAACAAACAAAAAAAACCTGCAAATCTCAAACTGTGGTATGATGCTAAAGGGAGAGCTCCAGGTGGCTCTCATACAACGAAAGTCTGAGAAGCAATCGCACTATCGTAACTGCTAATTTGAGCAGGTACTCACCATGATTTTGTTTTTTCTCATTTTTTTTAACTGAGGTATAGTTGACAAATTAAACTGTAAACTAGTGAAAGCATGCCATGAGATGATTTGATATACCTATATATTTTGGAAGAATCCCCCATCAAGCTAATTAACACAGCCCTCATTCACATATCTACCTTTCTGTGTGTATTTGAGAACACTGAAGTTCTGCTCTCTGAGCAAATTTCAATTATACAGCAGTGTTATCAGCACCGTCACCATGTCATACATGAGCTCCTCAGCCTTTATTCATTTTATAAATTCAGTTTATAAATAAAAGTCCTTTTACCAAACTCTTCCTATTCCTCCACTTCTCAGTCCCTGTCAACTATGTGTCTGCTCTCTGTTTCTATGAGTTTGACTTTTTTATTGTTTTATGTTCCACATGTAAGTGATACCATGTAGCATTTGTCTTTACCTGTCTGACCATTCACTTCGTGCAAGGCCCTCGAGTTTTATCCATGTTGTCACCAATGGCAAGATTTCTTTCTTTTTTTTAGGTTGAGTAATATTTCATCATGCATACACCACATTTTCTTTATTCAGTCATTTGTAGGACACATAGGTTGTTTGTGTACCTTGGCTGTGAAGAATGCTGCTATGAACATGAGAATGCAAGTATCTTGTCAAGGTAAAGATTTTGTTTCTTTGCCTGTATCCCTAGAACTGGGATTACTAGATTTTATGGTAGCTCTATTTATCATTTCTTGAGGGATCTTCATTGTGTTTTCCATAGTAGCTGGAGCCAGATTACATCACCATCAATGGTGTACAAGTGTTCCTATTTTTTCCACATCCTCACCAGCATTTGCCTTTTTTGTTTAAGGAGTATTTTCCTGATGATTAGTGATGTTGAGCACATTTCCATATGTCTGTTGGCCATACGATTGTTTTCTTTGGAAAAATGTCTACTCATATTTTTTTTTCCTCCTTCTTTACTGGGTTATCTGTGTTTTTGCTATTGAATTGAATATTTTCAATCTTTTTATTTGTTTGTTTTTGCTTTTTTTTAGGACCACACCCATGGCATATGGAGGTTCCCAGGCTAGGGGTCAAATTGGACCTACAGCTGCCGGTCTACACCACAGCCACAGCAGTGCCAGATCCAAGCCAAGTCTGCAAAGTACACCACAGCTCACAGCAATGCTGGATCCTTAATCCACCGAGCTAGGCCAGGGATTGAACCCCACAACCTCATGGTTCCTACTTGGATTCGTTTCTGCTGTGCCAAGATGGGAACTCCATATATTTTCAGTGTTAATCCCTTAGCAGATACGGGGTTTGCAAATATTTCTTCCCATCCCATAGGCTACCTTCTCATTGTGTTGTTTCCTTTGCCATGCAGAAACTTTTTAGTTTGTTTATTTTTGCTTTTGTTGCCTTTGCTTTTTGTATGAAATCCTAAAAAATCATTACGAAGACCAATATCCAGGAATTTACTCTTCCATATTTTCTTCTAGAAATTTTATAATTTCACATATTATCTTTATGTCTTTAATCCATTTTGAGTCAATTATTTTGTATGTGGATATCCAGTTTTTTCAACACTCTTTATTGAAGATACTATCCTTTTCTCATTGTGTGTTCTTTGTGCCCCTGTCAAAGGTTAGTTGACCATATGTTATGTTATTTTTTTGTCTCTTGATTCTGTTACATTGATCTATGTATCTATTTTTATGCCAGTACCATACCCTTCTGATTACTATAGCTTGAAACATAGTTTGAAATTAGGAAGTATGATGCTTCCAGCTTTGTTCTCCTTTCTGCTTTGTTCTGCTTTGGCTATTTGGGGTTTTTGCTGTTTTTTTGTTTTTCTCTTTCAGTAAAAAATGTCATTGGAATTTTTATAGGGATTGCATTGACTCTATAGATCACTTGAGTAGTATCTTATTTTAGCAAGTTCCATTCCTTCAATTCTTGAGCATGAAATGTCTTTCCATTTGTCTTTCACTTCTTTCATGAATGCTTTATGGAAATCAATATACAAATTATTTGCTGCCTTGATTAAATTTATTCTTAATTTTTTTTCTTTTTGATGCTATTATAAAAGGTACTATAGCTTGTTGTTAATGTAGAGAAACACAAATGATTTTTCTATATTGATCGTAGGCTGATTAAATATTGGACCTTCAGGCAGCAGAAGGGAAGGCGTGCAGTAAATTCAGCCCCTTCCAGGGAGAAATGGGAGGTGGGTGTTCTTTGACTGTTTCCTCTGTGCTTGGCCCAGGTGTATGGGAGGATGGGTGGGAGAGTGGTGTAGTGGTCTGGGGCCCATCCCTCAGGAGGAATCCCACAAAAGTTGGGATGTTAGATGTGTCTACAAACATCTTCCAGGGAGATATGGGCAGCTCGGTTTTGTTATTGGAGCAGGCTGCAGGGAGAAGGTGGGAGAGGTACCCACTGGCTTCCTGGTTATTAGAGAGGATGTGAGCCAGCCCCTAAATCAGATGCTTGCTAAATTAGAAATCTGGCCCTTAGGGCAGCAGCTTTAAAGTATGTAGATAAAATCCTTTCAGGAAAAGACCAGGAGATGAGCGTTTATTACCTGTTCTCTCTGCAGTGAGCCCTGGCGGAATGGCTATGGAGAAGGCTCAGGCATCCAGTAAGTCCTGCTCCTTTGTTTGCCCTGGTACTGGGGGATTCGGGAATTAAGCCTTGTTGGCTATCAAAATGAGGTGCTCTGGGGACCTCTCTCTTAGATAGCAGACTTAAAAGCTGGGGTGTGGTTGGGAGTTCAAACTCCTTCTGGGGAGATACTGGCTACTTGGAGTGGGCTGGTGGGAGAAGGCAGAAGGGTCTGTTGGCTGCCTAGGGCTTTGAGGAGACCCTAGCCAGCCCCAAATGCCTGTTAAATTAGAAGCCCAGCCCTCAGGCAGCAGCTTTTAATGTATGCAGATGAAGGTCTTTCAAGAAGCACTGAGAGACAGGAGAGTGTGTGCCTGCTCCCTAAGACCTGAGGGGTGGCAGGTGCCTGTGTATTTTGAGAAACTGACTTTTTTTATTTTTTATTTTTTATTAAAGTATAGTTGATTTATAGTGTTGTGCCAATTTCTGCTGTACAGAAACTGTACTTTTTCATTTTCTATTTTTTTATAAATGTATAGTTGATTTACAGTGTTGTGCCAATTTCTGCTGTACAGCATAGTGACCCAGAAATACATATATATGTATATATTACATTCTAAATGTAATAGTTTGTATCTATTAACTCCAAGTACCCTGTCCATCCCACTCCCTCCCACCTCCCCTTTGGCAACCACAAGTCTATTCTCCATGTCCATGAGTCTGTTTCTGTTCTGTAGATAGGTTCATTTGTGCAATATTTTAGATTCCATATAAAAGTGATATTTTTCTTTCTCTTTCTGACTTACTTCACTTAGTTTGAGAATCTTTAATCACATCCATTTTGCTATGAGTTTGTGGGTCTGATGGACACAAGCCTCCTTGGGAGTCAGAACTAGGTGTTTGGGGAACTCTTCCTTCCAGTGAGACTCATAAAATTTCAGGATGATAGAGGCAGAATCCACATTCTCTGTTCTTTGGGGAGAATCTGGGAGTTGGGGGTTCCTTCCCAACCGAATGGCACTGTGCCTGGGAAGGGAGGGTGGCTTAAGGCAAGAGTATGTCTCTGCCTGTGCCAGTGTGAATTTTTTCTCCTTTGTCCGATACATAGGAGTTGCTCAGCTAGTGCCTGAATCATTCTGTGTGTAGCAATACAATCAGTGTGTCTGTGGGGGGAGGGGAGCTCAGGCCCCCCCATATCACCATCTTGGTCGACTCTCCTGCTCTCATATTTCATTGGACAATAAAGCATGTCTACTTTTCTTATGTAGATTAGTATCTACATTACATCAGTTATTTTATAGACATTGTTCCAATAGTGTTGGAAGAGAATTACAAAGCAGCTGCAATCTTCTAAGAAATATAATTATTGCAACAGATATGCTTAGAGTATTCCTTCACCTAAAATACGTCCCACAACACTTGACAGGGTCTTACATTGGCTCTGTAGTCTGTAAACTCTTTCAGAACATATTTATGAAATAATAAAAAGAAATTAAGGGAATTCCCATTGTGGTTCAGCAAGTTAAGAACTGACTAGTATCTATGAGGAATTGATCACAGGCTTGCTTCCAGCTTCAGCCTGAATTGGGGCTTGTTACTCGTGCAGTTAATTCTGACCTCGGGGCTCACAATGCTTTCAGTAACTGGGGACAGGGACACAGACACCCATCTGGACCTTGTAGCTGTTCCATGGTGTGAGCAGCAGGGTCCCTGAGATCTCTTTCTAAATTGTAAATTCGTCCTGACTCTTTCTGTTACATCCTTTTGGTAGAGTTTGTGGATCCTTGCTGATTTTCAATCATAATTCCCTTGATTTATATCGTCCAAGAGCAAGTTACTTTCTAATTTCTAATAAAAAATACAATAAATCAAGCAAACATAACTTGATTTGAAAAAAAACTCTCTTAAAAATAGAGATTTTAAAAGAGTAAAATTGTAGACATAACAATTATTTCCTTTGTTTTATGTGCTGCTTATGTTTTGAAAAGAGATAGTAAGAGAATTCCTATTGGCTTAAAAACATAATCACAGTTTGTAATTACTTAGCATTCTATAAGAAGGGAAGAGCATTGCAAGACAGAGGTATCAGGGCTCATGGAGAAGTTACAAGGCACCCTAACAGGTGCCTTTCCCAAAAGCTCTTTCTCCTTTCAGGCTCCCTTTCCACTTATTTTGCCTCCTTCTTGCCCTTATTAACTTCTGGGTTATTATTATTATTTATTTATTTTTTTTGTCCTGTCCCCAGCCCCGCAACCACAGCATAAGGAAGTTCCAGGGATTGAAACCTGTGCAGGGATCCTCACTGCCCTGGGCCGGGGATTGAACCCACCCCTTTGCAGAGACCAGAGCCACTGTAGTCAGATTCTTAACCCACTGTGCCCCTGCAGCAACTCCTTAACTTCTGTTTTAAGTGAAGGCCCTAAGTGGACACAGAAGCTTTCCATGTTGCATAGTTGATGGTGAAGTGTAAGATGTTAGACAAGACTTTAGGGGTCGGACAAGTTACTGAGTCACTGAGGGGTGCGAGGCATGGTTCATCCTCAGCTGGTCAGCACTCTGGTCAACTGGGGAGAGAGTGTCTCACCTACTAGTCAGTTAGAAAGGAAAAAAGAAATCTGTGATTAAAAGTTGGCTTGAGGGCTTCCAGAGTGCCACCAGTGGCAGTAAGTGGAATAGCAGTGTATTTAGATTCTATATGCAGGTATTTGAATTTTGGTTCTCCCAATTCTTAGCTCCACAATCATCTGTGAACAAACCCCTTATTTCCCTGAGTTTCAGGGTAACAATTTTATCTGGAATAACTGCTTCTCTCTGTGGTTAGATAATTGTGTGTGTGTGTGTGTGTGTCTGTGTGTGTGTGTGTGTGTGTGTCTGTGTGTGTGAAAGTACATCACGAACCTTAAAGCCATATAGAAAGAAAATATAATTCACTCAAAAAGCACATATCGAGTGTTCAGGCTACATAAATCACAGCAATTAATGATGCTATCATAAAACAAAAAAAAAAACATGTTGAAGACATGGTTCTTATTCTTGGGGCTATAATAATCTGTTTAGGAATTCCCTGGTAACCTAGAGGTTAAGGATCCAGCATTTTCACTGCTGTGGCTTGGGTCACTGGTCTGGTGCAAGTTTGAGCCCTGGCCCAGGAACTTCCTCATGGTGCAGGCATGACCAGAAAAAAAAATCTGTTTAAAGAAAGAAAACTAGTATACAGAAACAGTCTACAGAAATACAAGAAAATATTATTTTAAATATTACAGCATGATAATGTGAGAAAAAAAGAATCTATACATGTATGTGTAACTGGGTCACCATGCTGTACAGTAGGAAAAGAAATGTATTGGGGAAATAACAATTGACTACAATAAAAAAATTAAAAAAATATATTACGGGCATGCTGCAATTTTTATACTGGGGTTGAAAACAGTTATATTTGTTTTCATATTCAAATAATAAGAACTCCAAGAAAAAATACATTTAGCTCTAGGGCAAGGTTCGGTTCTTGTAGAAAAGCTTTTATTCACGTCTACAGCCTCTTATCCCAACCCCTTCATCCATGCTCCTTAAGTGGCTTGGAAGGAGCCTAGCATCTGTCACACAGTTCAAAGGACAAGGCTTCCTGGATGGTGATACCAGGTCATGGACCAGACTACTTCTCTCAAAACAGTTTCCTTTGAGGAACCCTTGCTCTCATTTCATGGGGGCAACCCCCAGTCTGCCCAACCTTTCTAAAGATTCATACATCAAAGGGAAGGAGTGTATGTTCCACTCCCAATGCTTTCAGATTTCTCCTCTAAGCAAATTCCTGGATGCTAAGATGTACAGTGGGGAAGGCATTGCATTCAGAATGCACCATCACTAACACCCACACCTAAGCCAAAGGCGGAAAATACATGGTGATTTACTTGCTTTATTTTGAGGCAATAATGGGGGATGCATGCTACTGAAACTTTCAAAAATTAGGATTTGATATCTCTACTACAAGAAAGGGTAGTAGTAGTAGTATATAGTAGTAGTAGTAGTAGAGTAGTATCTCTACCCAACAACTACAAAATAGCCCTTCCCTTAGATAAATATAAAACGAAATTCTACATTATTCTTCATTGCAATAATAACCAAGTACTAAGAAATTCAAGGTAGGAGAGTAATGTATACCAGAAAAATAATCTTGGAGGAAGCTGGGCCTATAAACCAGCAGGTGCCTAGCTAGTTTGCTGGGAACCAATTTAGGCATTATGACCAATTCATGGTTGTAAGTCATCTGTCTGGAATTTTGCAGCATTTCTCTGAATTCACTGTATATATGCACAAGGCATATATGGAATAGGGAAGAAAAACAAAGACAAAACAATGTCTTCTGAAAAACAAACAAGCAAAAAAGTCTTTTGAGAATCATGTACCACTAATTTTGCCTTAGAGCTTTAATGACTGCCTGCAGATGAATTTGAGACTCTCTTTCTGAAATGCCAGTTTTGCTTGAATTGTACTTAGATCCAAGGGTTTTTTTTTTTTAAATATATATTTCACTCAGAATAACAACCAAAGAAACGATGTTCTAATGCAATCTGGGCTTGAATAAAATAATCATATTTAAATTCATAAATGGGAAATTTCAGACATAAGCCCTTCATTTGGATGACTTTCTACAGAGGCATGACACGAGTGTGTAATTTGGGATCGGCTTGAATAATCCTCACTGTGTCAAAGCCAGTCATTTTGCTAGAGTGAGCCTGCATGGACAGAGCCCCCCCAAATGACTGTCCCTAAAAGAAGGGCCATTTTCTTCCAGTATGGTGCCACAAAGTCATGCTGAGGTAATGGATCAGGACGGATTCTGCAAAAAGACTGCCTCTGCAATTAGTTCCTGCAAGTTGGCCTGTGGATGCAACACCATACAGCACACACATTTTAAATGTGGGAATGAATGAGAATAAATTGCCATGGAATTGAACATATTGACCTAAATAATATATGCTGACACTGAATCCAAAGTAGCTTCAAAATAATAATAATACAAAAATCTCCCCTAAATATAACTCATGATGCATACCAGAACTTAAGGAACAGGGGTTTGGGGGGAACAAAAATGTTAATGATTCACTGTTTCCAGAGTTCCCTCTTACTATCTTCAAAACTAAATAAAGAGGTTTAACTTTGAGGACTGAATCTATAACCCATTCCATGAGTCAGTAATACTTAGAATTCCTGAGCAGTTAATTGGTGCCTTATTCAATACATCTTACTAAGAATGACCGGGATCACCTAAATTGTCATATTTATCATGTATTTTCCCTTCTTACATTTTGAATGCAGACAGTGAAAAGACAGCAAGGAAGTTAGCTGTAGCTTCATGCTATTGTTTAGCAAAATATCACAATTACATTAAGAAAATATTAGATTAAGGAAGCGGTGTTCCCATTATGGCTCAGTGGTAATGAACCCAACTAGTATCCATGAGGAAGCAGGTTCACTCCCTGGTCCTGCTCAGTGGATTAAGGATCCAGCATTGCCATTAGTTGCAATGTAGGTCGTAGATATTGTAGCTGTGGCTGTGGCATAGGCTGGCAGCTACAACTCTGATTCGACCCCTAGCCTGGGAACTTCCATATGCAGTGTGTGCGGCCCTAAAAATACAGCCAATCAATCACTCAATCAATAAAGGAAGCAATTTAAAGTGTCAGTAGGCATATTACTTAGATATTTCTGCCCCTTCTCAACAAACCTGAACTTTTTCTTCCTTACTTGCCTCCAGTGGGCCAGGGTGGTGACAGCTGCCCAGTTCCTCCTCTCCTGCCTTCAGGTGGTAGAGTTTGTCACATTTCCTATATGACGCAATTGGAGGGATGCTGAGAAATATCTGTCGGTCTGTCATTAGCGCCTACCCCATAAGCCATTTCTGAGTATTAACCCAACCCTGAATCAGGCTCTTTCCTGTAAGGAGATTTCCAAGGAACTGAGAGGGTATACTAATTCAGCACAGGTGGATAATCTGGACAGGTGACAGAAATGTTCCGAGTTAAGAGATAATCTCTTTGAAGACAGAAATAGGCAGGGCCTCCTGAGCATCACATGCTGCCAAGCAGGAGTATTAGGAGTTGAATTGCCAAAACAAACAAACAAAAAAAACCTGCATGTGGAAGTCCTAATCCCTAGTACCTCAGCATGAGATCTTGTTTGGAAGTAGCATCTTTCCAGAGATAACCAAATTAAAATGAAGCCATTAGGGGGGCCCTAATCCGGTGTGACTGATGTCCTCCTAAGAAGAAGAAACTTGAACACAGAGACATTCAGGCACAGAGGGATGAACGTGTGAAGTCCCAGGGAGGTTTCACATGAAGACAGATGCAGAGACTGGAATTGTGCTGTCAGAAGATGGTAAACATCAAGGATTGATGGAAATGACCCCAAACTGGGAAGAGACAGGGTAGGATTCTCCCCTATAGGATCATTCAGAAGGAGCACCTGCTGGCACCTTAGTTTGGACTTCTAGCTTCCAGAACTGGGACACCATAAAATCCTATGATTTTAAGCCAACCAGTTACTTGACTTTATTACAGCAGCCCTACAAAACTAATCCAGAAGTTCCTGTGGTGGTGTAGCGGGAATGAATCCGACTAGGAACCATGAGGTTGTGGGTTCAATCCCTGGCCTCGCTCAGTGGGTTAAGAATCCGGCATTGCTGTGAGCTCTGGTGTAGGTTGCAGATGTGGCTGAGATCTGGCGTTGCTGTGGTTGTGCTGTAGACTGGCAGCTGTACTTCCAATTTGACCCCTGGGATCTTCCATATGCCGGGGATGTGGCCCTACAAAGGACAAAAGACAAAAAAAAAAAAAAGAAAGAAAATTAATTCAAATGGTGGAAATTACTAGACATGAAATAAAAAGGGAGGCTGCTGGGGGAACATATTTTTTCAGGTGATTAATTTTTAAAATAGCTTCTCTTACTATCCATTGGGGTATTATTTCCTTGTCACAGATGCTTTAGAAAAATACAGAAAAAAATTTTAATCTAAAAATAAATCTATCATAATATACAATCATCTTTAGCCATGTCACACATTTCCTTTCAGTTTCTGGTTCATTCCATACCTTAAAAACTTACTGTACATTTGTCTCCATAAAATAAGTTTTTATAACATCAATTTTAATGCCCTATAGTCCTCTTTCCAAATCTCATAGTATAAAGATAAATGCTCACTTTCAATGCAATGGGTGGTTGGGTTGCATCATCATCTATATTTTATACTTTTTCAAAAAGGAGTATTCACAGGTATCTGCCACTGTGTACAGTTTTTAGCCACAGGAAAAGAAATAAAAACTTTTTAAAGTTTTGAAGTTTTCTATGTAAATTTCATTTTTAACAACAGCTATATCCTCGTGTATTTTGATACTGTTTACCAACTGGCTGCATTCCAATTCTCAGCCTTTATTATCTCTGTGACATATACCAAGAAATTGATTTGTGTATTAATCTCTGTTTTAAAGACAGTGGGACATTCAAAGATATCCCTTCAAATAGATCTCCAGACCTCAATGCACTGCCACGCAGTTTAGTACTCACTCAAATCTCTAATGTGATGGTAACATAGTTCAAGAATTTCAGGCGTCTCACTTGTAAAAGTAAAAGGCATAATCAGGTACACTATAAACACTTTGAATTTTTTTCTTACATTTACATTTTTCCTACAAATCCTATATTTGGCCTAGAAGTCAATAGTCTAAGAAACATAAAATATACCTATGCGGGACAAGAAGTGAAGATGCAGAGTAGAAGAATTGAAAATGAAGAGTTTTGTTAGTTTCGCTCTCCCTCCCTCTCTCTCCAAATGGACCAGTTTTTTGTTTGTTTGTTTGTTTTTTAATGTATGTGCAGAGGCTCGAAATTCTCTGCTAGTCCACTATGGCAAAGAGGAAAGCTGGAAGAGAGAAGGAAAAAAGTTTAACAGAGAAAAGGATGTTAATGTTGGAATTCGTGGCTAACTATAAAAAATGACAGGGATAATAAAAACAGATACTTCTTGATCCAGCAATCCCACTCCTGGGCATCTACCCAGAGAAAACCATGACTCCCAAAGACACATGTACTCCAATGTCCATTGCAGCACTATTTGCAATAGCCAAAACACGGAAACAACCTAAATGTCCATTGACAGAGGAGTGGATCAAGAAGATGTGGTACAGGAGTTCCCATCGTGGCACAGTGGTTAACGAATCCGACTAGGAACCATGAGGTTGCGGGTTCGATCCCTGGCCTTGCTCAGTGGGTTAAGGATCTGGCATTGCCATGAGCTGTGGTGTAAGTTGCAGATGCAGCTTGGATCCCAAGTTGCTGTGGCTCTAGCATAGGCCAGTGGCTACACCTCCTATTCGACCCCTAGCCTGGGAACCTCCATATGCTGTGGGAAGCAGCCCTAGAAAAGGCAAAAAGACAAAAAAAAAAAAAAAAAAAAAAAAAAAAGATGTGGTACATATACGTAATGGAATATTACTCAGCCATTAAAAAGAACAAAACACTGGCATTTGTAGCAGCATGGATGGACCTAGAAATTATCATGCTAAGTGAAGTCAGCCATACAATGAGACACCAACATCAAATGCTTTCACTGACACGTGGAATCTGAAAAAAAGATAGACTGAACTTCTTTGTAGAACAGATGCTGACTCACAGACATTGAAAAACTTATGGTTTCCAAAGGAGACAGTTTGGGGGGTGGGGGGAAGCGCTTGGGCTGTGGGATAGAAATCCTGTGAAATTGGATTGTTAGGATCATTATACAACTACAGATGTGATAAATTCATTTGAGTAATAAATTTAAAAAAAGATACTTCTTAGTTGTAAAGACTACGTCTCCAGTTATGAGACAGGATACAATGGGTATTTATTATTGGGATGTAGCTGGTGGCCTTCTGTTGATAATGGTCATAATGAAAGTCATAGCTCAGGGATTCGTTGGAACAGAAAGAATAAAGGCAGTGCTGCGTGTGAAATTCGGGCACTCAGCATGTGGTTCTGAGTACGGTAATCACACCACCTGCACTGGTCAACATGACAATAAATAAATCAAAGATGGGGGCCAAAAGGATAGGTGAACACTGACGTCATGGGACCAGAAAACCAGGTGCCAAAAGTTGGTAAATGATATTAAAAACCTAAGGTCAGCATAGAGTAACACAACCCCAAACTATTCACAGGTCATTTGCCATGGAGGTTGTGTGTCGTCTATTTTGTGATGGAAACAAATCTAAGACCAGGAACAGTACACAGGCGATCTGGGAGCCCAAACCGGTGGGCAAGAGTCTGTAAGAAACCCCAAAAATGTAAACCACAGGTCACTGAAAGAAATGACTGCTAGGGCTATAGAATTGTCTCTGGTCATCTGTGAAGGACAATGCCCTCTCTACCTACCCCCCGCCCCAAGTCCTTGACTGTGGAAGCATTAGGTCCCTCTCACCTTTAAGCTTTCAGGCCAGAACACCCCAATTTCCAGCTTCCAGTCGCCTATATTGCTCACTCCCAGGATCTCCTCGGCACAGGAGACCTATTACTTGTATTGATGAGTGACTGGTATAAAGTATTTAAAAAACCAAAACAATTTAGTGCCAGTCTCAGAAAAAAAAGCCTCGTCTCTAGCATCTAGTACCTCATGTGATGTTCCCAAATGGGTGCCTGAAATAAGATGTTAAAAGCAAGAGCTTTGGAGTCAAACAGATGGGAGTGTGCAGGAAGGCAGCAATTTGCTAGCTGTCTGACCTTGAACATGTATTTAATCTTGTCCCCTCAACTCCAAATTACAGTGCTTTTTGTTGGATTAATTTTAGGCATACACATAAATCATTCACTGTCATGTCTCCCACAGGGAGGGATTCATAAATGTTGTGACCATTATCATTATTAATAAAGCAGAGTGTCTGATGTAGGTTGGGGCCCCAATGTTTAGACCGATTCTTTGGATACAGCAGTACTACCAGCTTCTTATGTTTTCTCTCTCTACCCACCACCTGGGTCCTGACATATGGTAGCATAGATGACAAAAATAGCAGAGAGTTAAGGTTAATTAAGAAATGCTTCATGAGGAGTTCTTTATGAAACAGCGGCTTAAGAATCCAGCATTGTCACTGCAGTGGATTTGACCCCTGGCCTGGGAACCTCAACATGTTGCAGGCTTGGCTAAAAAAAATGCTTCATGATGAAAAAAAAAAAAAAAAACAAAAAAAACCTAGAATTATCTTGTAGGTGGCAGAAGCCATTGGGCTGAAAGGTAATCTTACATAGTGACATTTTGCGTATCACAAATAGATACGTGGCTAAATCTTAAAATTTAAACTTAAAAACTGAACTCTGTGAATATAACTTTCTTACAGCTTTATGTTCAGTTAACAATAGAAAGAATGCATACTTGAAAAGTTTATTTATGCATTCACAAACTTACTAAGAGCGGACACTGTCCCAGTCGATGTTCTAGGAACTTGGGAAACATGATGCATAAAAGCAGACGTGGTCTTGTTCTCTCAGAGCTTACGGTATAGTGGGTGAGACAGACATTAATCAACAATTTTTAAAAAGCAAAATCCCATGGTGATGAGTGCCGTCAAAAAGAATTAGGCAATTCTAAGTGATTTTATAATAAATCTTATTGGAAACGCAAATTTCTTTCTTTTTTTTTTTTTTTTTTTTGTCTTTTTGCCTTTTCGAGGGCCGCTTCCCGCGGCATATGGAGATTCCCAGGCTAGGGGTCCAGTCGGAGCTGTAGCCACCAGCCTACGCCAGAGCCACAGCAATGCAGGATCCGAGCCGCATCTGTGACCTACACAACAGCTCACGGTAACGCTGGATCCTTAACCCACTGAGCAAGGCCAGGGATCAAACCCGCAACCTCATGGTTCCTAGTCGGATTCGTTAACCACTGCGCCATGACAGGAACTTCTGGAAACATAAATTTCTAGAAAAATAGTTATAGGTTACATTATCTTTCATTGCTTTTTCACCATGTCTCCATGGCAGAGTAAGAAAAGGGATCTGTTATAGACCAGCTTAAATGTTTTGAATGAGAACATACTAAAACTATGGTTAATTGCCTGTCATGCTGAACCTGGTACAATAAATTAAGCAGTCATTTGGTCTTCATTTATCAATTCTATCTGTGGGCATGTTTGTAAACATGAGTGCATATATGAAGATATATTCTTCCACCCAGATGTAAATGTCTTTTCCTATCTAGCATTTCCCTGAGTAAGAAAGAATCCTTGGCAGTTCCTAATAATGCATGCAATATATATGTTCTAGCTTCTCCACTTGACCCTTTCGAGAAATCACTGGTAAGATGGGGAACTTCCTCATCAACTTTCATCAGATTTTACTTCTATTTCTAAGCTACTAACTTATCTCTATAGTTGAAACAATCTCCCCTGAGTTCTAGCCCCATTGTGAACCTTTCTGCTAGATCTCTGCACCTAAATGCCATCTTCCCTGAAACTGGACTTCTTGAGAAGTATTCCAGTTCTTGGTGGATTATCACCATCCATCCTGAAACCCAAATCCGCATTGTGGAGGTTGTCCTAGGTTGCTTTATATTCAGTCTGTGAACAAACACTGTCAGTGTCGACTCTGTTACCGCATGAGACCCCTCTTCTCTGTCATGGCTACAGCCTTAGATTGGCTCCAAGTCTTCTCTCGCTCATAATTCATTCATGCTCCAACTTTTTCTCCTCTCACTGGGGTCTCACTTTTTCCATCCTCCAGTCTGGTTATGTCTCCACGCTGCTCTCCATTTTACTAATAAGGTGAGCATCTTTAGTTTTCAAAATTCACTTTTTTTTTTCATTCTCCAGTTTGAACTCCCCCCTACTGGGTACACTGCAATTTACACTAGATGGAATTATTCTTTCTTTCTCTGAGCAGACACATAAGGGGACATTTTGCAATATACCTGGACAAAACTCTCAAGGTCACTGAAAAAGGTCTTAGAAACTATCACAGCCAAGAGGAATTGAAGGAGACATGATTATCGAATGCAAATGGATGGGATCCTGGAATACAAAAACATTAGGTAAAAACTAAGAAAATTTAAATAGACAATGGACATTAGTTAATAATTACATAAATATTGGCTCATTGATTGTGACAAATGGGTTGTATTAATGTATGGTATTAATTAATAATAAGGGAAACCATGTATAGAGGCATATATGGAAACTCTGTTTAATATCTGCCTCATCATTCTAATATGCTTCCAAAAATAGTTTATCACTTTTTTTAAAGCTGTTTTAAAAAGTAGAAATGATTAGCAGTTTGTAGATTGGTGTTTCCCATCTCATCAGATTATTTATGGCTTTATTTGAGATCATTTCATTGGAATTTAAATGAAAATGATACATACATTAATTTCAGAGTGAATTTTAATGAGTATAACTAAAAATAAATTTATTTCTCTAAATATGTTAATACAATGGTGAGAGCAATTAAAACATTACAAAGTTTACATTTCCTCCCTTAATTGAGATGTCACTATCTGTGTGTTCTTAAGTCACCTTTTTGGACTTTCTGTTCAGTTCAATTTGCTTTCTTTATTCATCTGTCAATACCACACTGCTTTAATAATTTGGATGTTTTATATGTTTTCTTATACTTTATTTCCACATTAGTTTCTTTCTTTTTCTTTTTTCTTTTGTCTTTTTAGGGCCACACCCACAGCATATGGAGGTTCCCAGACTAGGGGCTGGAAGGGAGCTATAGCTGCCAACCTGCGCCACAGCCACAGCAAAGCCAGATCTGAGCCGAGTCTTCTACCTACACCACAGCTCACGGCAACACCGTATCCTCGACCCACCAAGCAAGGCCAGGGATTGAACCCATGTCCTTATGGATACTAGTTGGGTTCGTTAACCACTGAGCCACAAAGGGAACTCCTCCATGTTAGTTTCTTAATCAGATTTTCTATCTCTAAAGAAGGGGGAAAATAAAACCCTTGGTATTTTTACTAGGATTGCATTACATTTCAATTTAATTTAGGAGAACAGTCATATTTGTTATATTAAACTGTCCTATCTGAGAATGGTGTATATACCCATTTGTTCATATATGATTTTTTGTCTTTCAGAGTGTTTTTAAGTTGTATTTCATAAGTTGTGTCTTGGTATTTTAATCTTCCTTGTTGCTACTATTAGTTAAATTAATTTCTATTATATCTGGCTTATGTGAGAAGGTTGATAATTTCAATAGGTTAATTAAAAATCCAACTTGCTAAAACCCTTTATTGTTTGAGTAGTTTTTCCACTCATTCTTTTTGGATAGCCCAGATATAAAATCATATCATCTGAAAGCAGAGATAATTTTTCCTCTTATTTATAAATGTTATGCTTCTAATTGCTATCATTTGTCTAAATACACTAGCTAAAATTTGACTAAAGTACCTAATAGAGTTGTGATATTGCACATCTTTAAATTTTTTTTCATTTCTAATTTTCCTCTCTCATTTAAAGATACAATTTGGGGAAAGTAAGATAAGATTGCATGGCCCACCCAGTCCAGTCTCTTAACCTTATATAGATTTGCCTATATTTCTCTTTCTCTCTCCCAAATTTCAATTTGCATGAGGGTGAGAACTGTGTCTAATATCCCTGTTTCTAGCATCTTAGTAAAGTTCTTAACATTTTCAGAGTTACTGATATGTTTGTTGCAAGTATAAGGCTTCATTCTAATTTATACAACTCAAATATTTGCTATTTATTTATTTACTTATTTACTTTTGTCTTTTCTAGGGCCAAACCCCTAGCATATGGAGGTCCCCAGGCTAGGGGTCGAATCAGAGCTGTAGCTGCCGGCCCACGCCAGAGCCACAGCAACATGGGATCCGTAACCCACTGAGCAAGGCCAGGGATCCAGCCTGCAACCTCATGGTTCCTAGTCAGATTCGTTAACCACTGAGCCATGAGGAGAACTCCAAATATTTGTTATTTAAAATGAGCTATACTTCTCTTTATTTTGTCAATTTTATAAAAAGCGATTATTTTATAGAGATTTAAATATAATGAAGTTCTGACACTGAGCTTTGAGTTTGTTTTACATTTATTATTTTTTCAAACTGAAATATGGAAGGTTCCCCTCCTACATTCAAAGACTTTAAACAACAACTTGTTTAAAAATTTTTTTGCTAAATCTTAATTTTGTGAAATATATCCAGTGTTGAAAAGGGGAGCAGAATGTTGGCCATTCTGTGATCTAATACCTTATTATAAATTTAGCAGAGGCCCAACTTGTTAATAAGTAGCAAAGTCAAATTCAGGAAAAGAAAAATAACACAGTGAAGTAGACTCTATACAATGAATGGGAAAAAAAATAATCTTAGCGCTGTTACATATACGTGTTCCATTAAAATTCAACTCTGCCCCAACATAATCTCTGTTGTTTCAATAAAGATTTTTTTTTTTTTGTCTTTTTGCCTTTTCTAGGGCTGCTCCTGCGGCATATGGGGGTCTAATCAGAGCTGTAGCCACCGGCCTACGCCAGAGCCACAGCAACTCAGGATCCGAGCCGCGTCTGCGACCTACACCACAGCTCACGGCAACGCCAGATCCTTAACCCACTGAGCAAGGCCAGGGACCGAACCCACAACCTCATGGTTCCTAGTCGGATTCGTTAACCACTGTGCCACGAGGGGAACTCCTAGATGATTATGAAAAAAGTAAGAGGCGCATAGAGGAAGTGCAACAGAGGGTATGCCTTGGTCATGGGCAAGTGTTTATGAGGCTCTTACATATTCATTACATTATTCTAGGAGCTTTGGGGAAGTGATGGATTGTTGTGGGTGAAATAAAGGCTGGGGAATATTTAGAATTGAATATTAGAAAAAAAGAGTGAAACCAACTAGCAAAAGGTCATAGATGTTACAGTTAAAGGAATTCCTTCAAGGTGTGTTGGGACATCGAAGCTTCTTAACTATAAGATTGAAGTTTGTAGATTTATGGTTTGCAGAAGGGATCTGTTTTCATTGGGATCTACTGAGAGAAGTGCTGAAAATGGGAAGACCAGTTGAACGGTAAGGATATTGAAGAAAATCTGGATACATGATAGCAGCAGTGGACTGAAAAGGATACAACTTCTAAAAGCATTTTTGGTGTAAAAAAAGGTTAATAATAAAACAGACCCCTGACCATCAGAAATGTCTAATCTGTTAATGTCCCTAAAAAAAAGTACTAATATAAGAATGAACCCAGGGAAGTATAGTAACAGAGTTGCATGAATGACTCAAGTATGCTTCTTCTTTCTTGCAAAACTTCTGTGTGTTGTGGTGGGAGGTGGAGGAGCTAGAAGGTAATATACTTTGCTATTTATTATTAATATCTTTCACTAGTATCATTTTCTGTATTTTTCTGTTGTCCATAGCTAAAAATTAGAGGGCACTTGTTGCTTGCTGACAGCAAAAACAAACAAAAATAAATATTTAGTAACCATGGTAATTTTATATGTTAGTGTGTCCTTCTGAGCCAGAATGCTATAAACATCAGTTGATGAAACTGTCAATTTATAAAGAACCCAACATTATTGAAATAATGGTTTTTATTCTAGCAAAACCTGGAACTTAACACATCTTTGATGCAATGTATTACTTTAGATTTAGCATTTATTCTTAGCCTAATTTTTTCAATGGGCTATATTGAAGTATTCTGAATATAATTTTACACCCACTTCATGTGTAAATCTTGATTTTGTGAAATATACCCAGTGTTGAAAAGGGGTTTTCAATAGGTTAAAAACCCCTTTTAACCTATTGTTAAAGTAACCAAGTGTTTAAACCAAGTTTAAATATACAAACATGTGTTTGTATATTTGACTTTTAAAAATCTCTCGATATCCAGTCTCAGTGAAGTGGATGTAAAATTACATGTCACTTTAGATAAGTTGTCTCATTAAATGCATATCACCTTTTTTTTTATATTGTGAAATAGTGTTGCAGACTCTGAGAAAATTCTCAACTCATCCTCAAATTGAATAAATCAAATAATATTATTAACTTACTTTCTCATGCTGTTAGCTAGTCTTCTTTGGGGCTGGAATCACATACCCTTTGCAGATTGTGTGCTCAGAGAACGTGTATTCCGGATGATCAGGCTAGAGTATGGATCCTCAGAATTAAAAAGAAGTTGAGGAAATAGTTCTCTAAGCTGAGGATAAATGGATTTGAGCAGCTGTTGATAGCTATTAAAACGTTAGCAGTGCCTTTGGAATATTAAAAGGCCAGCACCACATTTATGATATTAAAAAGTTTTTGAGCAAATGAAAGGTGATAATGTGGTTAGCAATTAGCAATACTGAAGACAGCTCACAGATTTCAGTTTCTTCTACATTACATATTTTATAATAAAGTTTTAAATTTTAAGACCAAGGTTATTCATATTTTAACTTGCCTGAGGCAGACCGTGGTATGTGGAATGCATCACCTCCTTCTGGATGTATTATATATAATCTTTCACTGATACCAGCCAGACTGGGTTTTTACAAAGCTTCTATTATTGAATTTCAGAAAGTTTGGGCCATACCATGTTCATGCTTTTTTATAATTTATTCCAATTTGCTTTCCACTCTTCATCTAATGAAAACATCAGCCAGCAGGAAGTCTTTGGTGTTTTTGTCATTAGAAAAAAACAAAAACAGCATCTTGGGCAGAGTGGTATGGGAAGGAATATATATCCTTTTGGAACTACTCCAACATAATTGGGAAAACTGTATATATTGTGACAACTCAGCACCTGATGCAATCTATTAATAAACAGCAAGAACCAAGTCAATGGCAGAGTAGAACAAGAGGCACAGAGAGTGTGATGAGAGGTATTTGAGAAGAATGCAGACGAAAGACCCTCTTAGCCCCATCATCCTCACTTATTCCTGAGAAGGGCCGCCTCCAGCTCCCACTGCAGGCTCTAAACTCATTATCTTGCTGTAATGAGCCCGTGAGGTGTGACAAGACAGTGGATGCAGTGAAGAGACAATTACACAGCTCCTTAACCAATGTGTTGCCTCTGCCTCTTGAGGGACAGGAAATTGAGTCAGGGTGAGATAATGAGCTAAGGCGGGGAGAGGTTTGCTAGATGGCATCCTCACCACTAGCTGACCCTCCGGCCCCGCCACTGTACAAAGTGTGGTATTCTGTGCATGTAAGCTCTGCCCCCTTTTTTCCACTGGGAAATGAAACTTCATGAACAGCGCTGTGCCTTCCTGCGTTTCATTTTGTGGCCTGCATGCAAAAGTATTTAGTAGACTTGTCGTTTGGTTGGTACCGACATAAATAGAGAAAAGGGCCTTAACATAAATGTTAAATGGGAGATGCTCCTTGTTTCAAGCATCAGTATGTGTACATTCATTGAAGGAATAGGCTATATGAAAGGTAGCTATTGCCAGGGAAAATGTGGGTTTGTTGTAGTTTCAACATTTGCTCTCCTATAATTTGCTCTCCTATTTGCTATAATATCTAAAACTCAGTCTTACCATTGCTCTCCTATAATTTGCTCTCCTATTTGCTATAATATCTATCTAAAATTCAGTCTTACCATTAGGGTCACTATTTAAATAACCATCTGTATTTAAATATTTAAAAGTAAACAATATGTGTAAATTAAATAGAAGGCCTTTCTTTAGATGGGTGTAACAAATGTCTAATTTAATAAATGTCTAACAAATTAACTATAATTATATAATTAAGATATTTATGAAGGTAGCTATTATATTTAATTTATTTAAAGAAATTAAATACTTTTAAACATGTATAAGTAAATATTTATATTAAATTTAAATGAACAGAATAACAGTCAAGTATATGGCAAATTAAGTATTTCTTGGTGATAGTTGTTTGAGGGAGTGAGATGGTCATGTGCTGACAGTTAATAAAAGTGGCACCCACTACTTTTATACTCTAAAAATTGCAGATGTTCATACACTGAAAACTGTGTTGCATTTTAACCAGCAACAGATTTATTGACCCAGTTTACTGCTTGAAAAAACAATACCAAAGCACTGTTTTCTTACATTTGCCATATACTTTTTTAAAATCCCTTTTTATGTGGTTTCTATACTCCCCTTTTCAATGACATTTGTATTAAAGCCTCCACCTTTTCTCTTGGAGCCAGAGATAACACATTCTCACAGAACCAAATCCCCGAAAGGCAAGGAAGAACATTTGCTGTATACCCAATAAAATATTTGACTATAAATTGAGTCTTTGCTAACCTATAAATAATCAAATGGTGATGTTATGTCTATGAAACACGTTATACCTTTAAAAACTTTCCTCTGCATTGATAAAAATCTGAAGGCTAAAACCCATGCATATAAAACTAGACTGCTGGACATAAGTCCCTTTTCCTTAGTCCAGAGCTCAACAAATTTGGAGAAAATCTTTCTAGCTCTCTGGTACATACCACACTCAGAACTGATAAATATTCGCAAAGGTCAGTGTGTAATGAGGATAGAGACACTCTGGTGACTAAGAGGGAAAGATCAAAATCAAAACAAAACAAGAGTATTGTCACCGAAGCAATTTTGTTTGAGGAAGTGTTGCGATCCACATCCTCAATTCAGTCCAACATGCATTTTCTGTATGGACTATAGGCCATCAGTTAGTTTTTATTTTAGCATTCTTACCTATTTATTCATGCAGATTCAAATTTATAATCAGATTCAAATTTATAAATCAAATAATTCAGGAACAAATTTATAATCATCTTCTAAGATATGTCTTGATATTTTAATTAGAAATGCATATTTTTAAACTTTGTCTTTTAAACAACTTTTAAACCCATCTGGTCTTGAGCTTTTGCATCTTTGCTCACCTGTTAGGTTAGTGCATTCATAAAACACATTTTCACCAAGTACCTCCTGTGTAAGGATGGAGAACACATCAGTTAACATCATAAACATATTTTTTTTTTGCAGCATGAAGCTTACAGTTTAGTGGGGTATATCTTTCAATTTATTCTTATTTTCATTAATATTTTTGAATGGTAATTGATCATTTATTATAGGTATTCCACATTGGATAGCAAGATTTTTTTTTTTGCCTTTAAAATGTAAGCTACAGTTTAATTACCAGCAATTAGAAGGTATCTTTTTTACTTTATTTTTATATGGTGGTTACTATTTTCAAGGTTTTCATTATTTTCTATCTTTTAAAAAATTTATTGGGGTATAGTTGATTTACAATGTTGTATTAGCTTTAGGTATACAGCAAAGTGTCATTTTCTATCTTTTGGAATGTGAACTGTAGGTTTCATTTACCTTAATTTGATATAGTAGTTTGGAAATATATATATTTTCAATTTGTCACCTTTTCGAAAATGTGCGCCTAACTTTGCCTGGAAATGGAGCCTTTGCCATATTTTTATTTCTTCTGTTAGTCACGTCCCTTGGCAGATCATGTTTATTTTTTTGCTCATTCAATGAATCTTCATGCTCTTGGTGAATTACCCTCTATTTGTAGAATATATCGTCTAAGTTCCAACGTGGCTTATTCCTTTATCCAGTCTTCAACCAGGCAAGAAATATTTAGACTGATCTTGCTAACAGACTGGTGATATTTTAGAAACATTTTATTTGAGAACTTAGTTTTGTCTTTTTCTCACTGTTGTGGGTGGACAGTAAAGAAGCAGAGGTCTTGTCATCCACATTTTAGGACATAGTGAGCCATTGTAAGTTGGGCTGGATACTCTGATCCCTGAGGCTACTTACTGGTTCCTGAATTTCGCAGGCAAAGTGGATGCTGCAGAGAATGAAAATTCCCAGCAGAGTCTTGTCCCACTGACAGAAAAAGGCAGAGTCTGGACTCAGGCGGGTGTAGCCATGTCTCCAACATGGGAATGAATGATGCTGTTTCCTCATAGTTGTGTATGTGCTATCAGCACGTGGAGTTCATTGCATACACATTCTCATGCTTGTTTATTTTACTTGTGACATAATAAAATAATTTCATCTATGAATGTTTCATAAGTTTTTTCTCATGAAATTGATTCTGTGTATTATTCTAATTTGAGAAAAATCGTTCTAAGGTTTCTAAAAAAGAGCACAGTTTGACAACACTGACTTGGTACATTTTTTTTCCTGTGGCAAGGAGGATATTTTTCTAATCACACCACCTGGTTCTCCAGATCCTGGAAGAAGTACTGTAGCTCAGCGCTGAGCTGTGAAAGATCCCATCTCTTTGAGTGTATCGACTACCATACAGTCCATTCTTCCAATTCCTATTCTATGGTCTTGTGAAAAGGTAATATGGGTGTGTGAAGAGGAACAGGAGGGGCAAAGATGAAGCAAAGAGGCACAGGAGCAGTAGTGAGATCATGTCCCAGTTTCCTAGCTGATAAATACTTTGGGCAAGTGAGTCGAGACAAAAACAAAACAAACCAAAAAAACAAACAACCAACCAAAAAACCTTTCCTGCCCCTTTTAATAAATTAATACTTCTCTCTTTTAACATGGCACTGGCACTCTGCACAGTCAAAAATCCACATATAACATCTGGAGATTCAACCAACTATGGATAGTATAGTACTGTAGTCCATATTTACTGAAAAAAAATCACATTTCGGTGATTCCATGCAGTTCAAAACTGTTGTTCAAGTGTCGAATATACTCTTATTTGTATACAGAATTTTCAGTTTGTTTTATTGATAAAATGTAGTTTGACTTTACATATTCGTATATGACTACATATAGGAACACCAATGCATACATATATATAGATTTCTGACTTGTATATTTATGCATAAATAAGTATATTTTATATTAAATAGATATGAATTTTAAAAAGAAGAATATGATTGGCCTCTCAGTACAAGATGAGGTCACATTCTAATCCTATGAACAAATGAAATTACCTATGCTAAGTGTAGAAATAAGATCTCAGATTTGTGAGTGAGAAAAAACCAAAATCCTCAAGAAGAGATAGATATTCCCTTGATCTGAAAACTATTGAGAAAAATGAAGTGGAGGTACAATTGATAAAGAAGAAATGACAGGCATTCCCATCGAGGCTCAGTGGTTAATGAATCTGACTAGGAACCATGAGGTTGTGGGTTCGATCCCTGGCCTTGCTCAGTGGGTTAAGGATCCAGCATTGCCGTGAGCTGTGGTGTAGGTCACAGAGGTGGCTTGGATCCCACGTTTCTGTGGCTCTGGCGTAGACCCTCGGCTGCAGCTCCAATTAGACCTCTAGCCTGGGAACTTCCATATACTGCGGGAAGTGACCCTAGAAAAGGCAAAAAGACAAAAAGAAAAAAAGAAAAAAAGAAGAAGAAATGATAGAGCTAAGAAATAATTAAATTCTATAAATTTGGAAGACTTTTTTTTTTTTTAATTCCAAAACCAGTAATAGCTGCCTTACTATGAATTCGTTTCCCAAATTACTTCTCTACAAAGTTATATCTTAAGCTTTTAAGGATGTTTTCTTTTAAAAAGATAAATATACAAATTAATATAATGGGAGTCCAACAAACATCAGTTTCACAGCAACAATTAATGACAACCTATTACATGCATGGGTAGTTCTAGAAGCTGGTATATGTGATGAAGATAGGGTGTCACCTTTAAAAACCCTTACAGATTAGTTTAAAAAACAAACCCATGTTTGAGGAAGTCAAAGCACTTTGTAAATATGACCTTCGGATCACTTTAGCTGGAACAGATTATTCCCAGGGCTGGGGGTGTGGGGGAACTTTCACTATCTTAAAACTCTACTTCTATCAGTCTGTACTGAACTTTTACACCAAAGTAGCAGATAAAGTAATCCCCTTTCATACTTTTTTCTCATTTTCTTCACTCACTGAGCCTTGCTTTAATCTAAAATTTCCTTCTAACTGTTGCCATCATTTTCTCTCTCTGAAGTTCCTCCAGCCTCTGCTTCCTTATGGGGCCCATATATGTCACTCTTGGCCTTCCTCTGCCATTCTTGCCCTCTAAACTGGCTTTTTACATTTGCCTCTTTGTTCTGCATATGGTTTCAAGATGGAAACTCTTAAACATAGGAATCGTTGCCTGCATTTTCTCTCATCTTCTGAATTTTCATTTGACACCTATCTCGTCTGTCATTTCTGAGAGTCCACTGGCATCCCTCGTTTTAGCTAAGATCACTTTGCATATCCTTATGATGCTGGAAAGATGTTGCCAGGATCCAGGTTCTTATTTATGCAGTCGAAGAATAAACTCTGCAAAAACATGGGCAGAAAGCAAGCCAAGCCTTTATTACAGGAAAGCAAATAGCTCCCAGGGCTGCTGGGAGCGGGGAGAAGAGCCCCCACCCCCACCCCCCCGTTGTCCTATGGGGGTTGTTATTCCTTAAAGATATGTGGGTACCAACGTCGACTCCAGAAAGATGTGGTTTTCTCACATTGGCCTTGTCTGGTTACCTATGTCAATCTTTGTCCAAGAGGGGCTTTCGGGGTGGAAATGTCCCATAAATTTTATGGTTTCTTTGTCCTTTTCTTCCCGTAAACTGGGTCACAGGGGATTAGGGATTAGCGTCCATCTGGGTGTAGGTACACTCCCTTTAGTAAACAAGACCTGTGGGGATGTTACTCCCTGGAGCCCTTAAGCCACAAACATTAATCAATGGCCATGTCAAAGAATGTACCGAAGCCCCCGCTCCTACACTGACCACCTGAGTTATTTCTCTGCCTCACTTACAGGAGCTCCTCATTTCTCTTCTCTTCAATACAGAAGGCTGAATGACTGAGCTCGATCTTGAACTTGCCTCCTGGGCTTGATTTGATTTGTCTCCCTGTCTACCGGGAGAAGACCTGGGGAGAACAAAAAACAATGCACAGGGGCCCACATTCTAATTCTGGCTTTGCCACTAAGTTGTAGTTGAATCTTTCTCACTCAGTCTCTTCCAATCTACCTACCCACCTCTCTCCAGTCTCTCTTTCCATCCATCGCTCTAGCATAGATATCTCTTAATTTAAAAAGAATCAATGCAAACTTTCTGAAATAGTAAACTAGCACAGAGTTTATAAGAAGTAATTTAATAATTGTTTCTATTGCATCCCCACCCACCACCAATTAATATGTTTTCCCATTTGTTTGTGAATCCACCTGAAAATATTGCTCTATTCATACAAACTTATAAACACATAAATACCCATATGTATAGGGCTTATTTTTCACTTTGGTTTTCTTAAAACATGTTCCCTTATTTTCCACTAGCTCTTTTTATTTAAAAAATATTTTGAATATTTCATCAAGGCTGTAAGTAGAGATCCATTTTGCTTTTCAGAAATCATTCTAATTTTCTCGAGGATGTATGCACCATAGTTTTGACTATGACTATTTTCTATTGATAGATATTTGGGTTGGTTTCAGCCTTTTACCATCACATATAATAGTTAATGATGCAAAATACCATTGAGTTGATGCAATATTGGTTCCCCAATGTGGAATTGTTTGGTTGTATATGGTTTAATGAACATTAGTCATTAAAAAAATATAGCAATCTCTTTCCAGAGAGGAATGGGTGAAGTGACTGGGTACCACCAGTTCTAATAAGCCAGCTACAACCAGCTTGTCCACTTTCTCTCTTCCAAATGGTCTGTTGGATTATATCCTCCTCTGCATCACTCCTTACATTTCTTCTGCCTTATAGCGAACAGTATTATTTCTTTCTTGTCATTTGCCATGGTTGTGAATTCTGGGGTATAAGAAAAAGACACATGTGGTTAGGTCCCATATTTTAAAGGAGCATCTCATTCTCTCTTTATCCCACTGGAATCAGGCTTTTCTCCTTAACTTTCCATTAAAGTGACTCTTTTAAAATCAATTAATGGGAGGAGTTCCCATTGTGGCTCAGTGGGTTAAGAACCTGACTAGTATCCTTGAGGATACAGGTTTGATCCTTGGCCTCGCTAAGTGGGTTAAGGATCCAGTCTTGCCGTGAGCTGTGATGTAGGTTATAGATGTGGCTTGGACACCACATTGCTGAACTGTGGTGCAGCTCAGATTTGATCCCTAGCCTGGGAACTTCTATATGCCCCAGGTGCGGCCCTAAAAAAAAAAAAAAAGAAAAATCAATTAATGGAGGTTCCTGCCATGGCACAGTGGGTCAAGAAACCAAGTGCAGCAGTTCACTGTGGAGGCACATGTTTGATCGCAGCCCACTCTATTGAAGTATGAATGACATACAAAAACTGTATATATTTAATA
The DNA here is from genome assembly GCF_054392235.1 of Sus scrofa. Classification (NCBI taxonomy): domain Eukaryota; kingdom Metazoa; phylum Chordata; class Mammalia; order Artiodactyla; family Suidae; genus Sus; species Sus scrofa. The sequence continues at coordinate 34,565,669 of NC_139389.1, read as the reverse complement.
TAGGCAACTTGATGAGCCATGAAGTCTGCTTGTATTTAAAGGTCAGAAAGAAGAAAAGGAGCCAAAATAGGAGAATAAATGTCAAGGTCAATAGGGTAGGAGGAAAACAAGGAGACTGTGGTGTCCTTGAGAGCAAAGATGATGCTGGTCATCAAAAGAGGTGGTAATAAAAAGAGTGGTTACAAGTCGTTCCAAGAGCACTGAGTAGGTCTCACTCATTTATTTATGACATCTATATATCTGGCATCTTTTAATTGAGATAGAGAGGAACAGAGATAAAAACAAACCTCAGTCCTTCAATGAGCTTGCATCACAATGCGGGTAGATAGATAATAAAAATGATAATCAAACAAAATTGTTAAATTCTAAAAGTGCTATTAGAAAAATGAAGCAGAATAAAAGGAATTGGGAGCAGAGGTAGTGGGGAGAGTTGGATTTTTAAATAGGGTGATCAGGATAGGATGACATCTGAGAAAAATCTGTAGATGAGAGAGTGAGCCATGAGAATCACTGGAAGAAGATTGTTATAAAATAAGAAAAAGTTGATGCAAGACTCAGGAATGAACAAGAAACCATGACTTGCCAAGCCGTACTGACTTGTCAAACAGAAGGCACATGATGAAACTGGCATAAGCACAAAACTAAGTTCCAACTGTGTGCACATCAACTCGTTCAGACTCACACATCCCAAAGACAAACCGATTTAGCAGAACTCACAGGTCCCAAAGACCATGGACAAGTTAAATAACTTGCCTGCTTTACAAATTCTCATTAATCTCTGGCTTTTGCCCTAAAACCAATCTCTGAATAATCCAGCCTTCAAATCTCTGACTCTCCCTGTTGAGACGCTTCTGAGATTCTGCCGAGGCAATAGCTCTCACTTTCACCAAGTTTAATGAATCCAGCTTCATGTAATCAGCAGGTTTCCTTGATGGTCTTTGTATGAAGGCTTTGTGAGGCCTGAGGCAGGAAAGTACCTGGAGTTTTAAAAAGGCAAGTAGTTCAGGGAGGCTGAAGCTAAATGGCTGAAAAGAAGTGAAGTGGGAAATAATGTGAGAGAGACAATAGACCACATTATGAAGAGCCTTATTGGCCATTTTAAGGATTTGATGTGACTCTTGGTGACAAGTGAGATTCTGGGAGATTCTGAGAATAGAAGTGATATTACACAACTCGTTTTATTATTTTTTAATTTTTTATTTTGTGTGGGTACTTTTTTTTTTTTTTTTAAGACCACATCTATGGCATATGGCGTTTCCCAGGCTAGGGGTCGAATAGGAGCTACAGCTGCCAGCCCACACCCCAGTCACAGCAACACAGGATCTGAGCCACGTCTGCAACCTACACAACAGCTCATGGCAATGCCAGATCCTTAACCCACTGAGCAAGGGCAGGGATTGAACCTGCATCCTCATGGATACTAGTCGGGTTCATTACCACTGAGCCATAATGAGAACTCTTATATGACTTCATTTTAGAAGACCTCATATGGAGTTCCCATTGTAGGTAAGGCTCTGACTGCAGCAGTTCAGGTCACTGCAGGGGTGCGGGTTCAATCCCTGGCCTGGGAACTTCCATATGCTGCAAGTGAGGCCAAAAGAATTAAATAAGCAAAATAAAAGGCCTCCTACCGGGTGTTGTGTTGACAATAGAATAGAGGAGGACAATCTTGGGAGCAAGCTGGCCAGTTAGGAAGCTGTCAAAATAACCAAGGCAAGAGACGTTGTTAGCTTGGCCAGAATGATGGCAATAGAGAAAGTGAGAAAAGATTGGATTCTGGATATATTTTGCAGGTAAAGTCAAGAGGGTTTCCTAATGAATTGGATATGGGAATAAGAGAAAGAAGAGTCATAGAGGATTCCACAGCAACTTAGAAGGGTGAAATTTGTACTTCCTAACTGGTAAAGGCTGGCATACTACAGGCTGGTGGAGGAATTGGGGCCACTGAGCTGTGAACATTGTGATGGGCTGCATTGTGTCCCCACAAAATTCTTACTTAATGCCATAGCTCTCAGTGTCTCAGGCTGTGACTATAATTGGAGATAGGCCTTTTAAAAAAAAAGAACTGATTAAAATAAGGTCATTTGGATGGACCTTAATCCAATATGACTGGTGTCCTTATAAGAAGAGGAAATTAGGACGCAGACACACCCAGAGGGAGGACCATGGGAAAACACAGTGAGAACGTGGTTATCTACAAGCCAAGGAGAGAAGCCCAAGGAGAAACCAGTTCTGCTAACGCCTTGATTTCAGCACTCTAGCTTCTAGAATTGTAAGAAAATAAACTTCTGTCGTTTGTTATGACAGCCCTAGCAAACTAATACAGAAAGGTTGAGATGTCTTTTAGACATCCAAGTAGAGATTTCATTTCATGCAAAAATGTAGAGTAGAAATATAAACTTGGGAGCCACTGTCATGCAGATGGTATTTAAGGATATTAAACTGTGTGTGATCACTAAGAAAATGACTACTTGTGAAGAGGGGAAGAGATCCAAAAAACAAACACTAGGAAATCCCACTTTTAAGGTGGGGTATAAGATAAGAGGAATAAAACAATCTAAAATAGGGCACAAATGAACCTATCTACAAAACAGAAACAGATTCACAGACATAGAGAACAGACTTGTGGCTGCCAAGGGGGAGGAGGGAAGGAGTGGGAGGGACAGGGAGTTTGGGGTTGGTAGATGCAAACTATTACATTTAGAATGGATAAGCAATGAGGTCCTACTGTGCAGCACAGGGAACTATGTCCAATCTCGTGTGATAGAATATAATGGAAGATAATATGAGAAAAAGAATGTATGTATATGTATGACTGAGTCACTACTCTGTACAGCAGGAATTGACTCAACATTGTAAATGACTATAACCCAATAAAAAATAAACATGCATTTTTTAATTTTTTAAAAAAGAGACTCAGCAAAAGACTGAAAAAGCATGACCCATCAGGAAATTAAGAGTGTGATAGCCTGGAAATCAATTCAAGAAATTGTTCCCATTACGAAGGAGTAATTGGTTACATCAAATACTCCTGATGAGTCCCATCGGTTGAGGGTTGAGAACTGACCACTACTTAATATTAATTGAGAATGTAGCAATGTGGAGATCCCTGGTAGAGTCATTGAGAGCAACTGGGGAGGCGGTAAAAGTGCCATTGTTTTAGGTGTACGTGAGCATGAGAATGAGGAATTGAAACAGATCCCTTTGTGTGTGTGTGTATGTGCACAGAAGAATCTTCCTATTGTAGATCTGGATCTGGATCTGCTTCTTGTGTCTGTTTATGAATAAATAAAGGATTAAATCCAACTGCCAAGTCTGCAAAGCTGAAGAACAAACTTTAATGGGAGTGATCGCACAGGGCACCTTGAGAAGTCCCCTGTTACCTGTCTCAGAAATCTCTCCAAACGCTGGTCAGGATGGGCTCTTTTTTAGACTGATAAGCTTTTATAGATGTCTGTGTAGAACAGCTGCTCCATCAATGATGTAATTTAAGAACATGTCTCGACAGCTTTATATGCCATAAAGAACACACAATTTTTTCAGAGAATTATTTGCATTATTTGATACCATAATGGATTTCCCCAGAACCTAAGATATTACATTAAATAATTTCAGCTAAAGAATTGTTTTCATAAATTAAATATCTAGTGAAACCAATTAGTATATGCTTGTATATCAAGATATAAATGCATTATTTTAGAGGTGTAGCTTTTCAAAAGAATGCAAAAATCATCTATTGAAATATGGATTTTTTTCTATAATTCAGTTGATTTAACTGCACATTATAGTATGCTAGTTAATTATTTAGGACCTCTGACTACCAAGCTAAAAGTGAAGTTTTACTGAAGTTTTGGCTAATAAAAAGTATTTGTTCTTTGGTTTTCTTTTAAATGTTTTTCTTAGAGATTATAAGTAACTCAAGAGATAGATGCAAACTGAGAACTTACTGAGATTTAAGGGAGGAATAAGGCTATGTTATTAATTGATGATTATTATTAGATGTTATTAATATGTCTTTAAGTTTATCCTTTCATTTGACATGTTTTTATAGGTGACTCTTTCAGGCCCTGTCCTGGAGATAAATATGTGAACTGAACAGGCATGGTTATCTACCTCATGGAGCTTATAAACTGATGGAAGAAACAGTAACAAGTAAATAAATAAACATGCAATTAAAACCTATGGCAAGCTTTATCTTAGTCATGGTATTAGGAATGTCATTTCTAAGAGCAACTAGTATAAATGTAATTGCTACTATGAAAACATTTCATGAGAAAGACTATAAAGAAAATACTGTAGTGGTTTATAAAATACAAAGGAGAATACTTTAGACAGCATGGTCAAGAAAACAAGAGACGGTAATTAATTTGAGACTAAATGAAAAGAGGAAGCCAGCCAAGCAAAGCATGGGGAAAAAAAAAGATTCCTAGCTAAAGTGCCAAGTTAGAAAACAAGATTAGAAAGTGAGAAAAAGACGAGGTGACTGGAGTTTAGTAAGAGCACAGGTGGTTTGAAATCAAAATTATAGAGACAGGGAGAACGATCTTACTTGTCCTTGGGGGATTTCTTGCTAAGGTCAATGAGAGGCCATTGAAGGGTTTTAAGCAAAGGAAAATATATGTTCAAAAGGGCACGCTGCTTTCTTCATGGAGAATGAATGGGAAGAGTACAGTCCAGGAGACTGGTTAGAAGGCTCTGGAAATATTCCAAAGGAAAAAAAAATGATTGCATGGAGGAAATGAAGGTACAGGTAAGAGACATTTTTGGAGATAGAATTCAAAGAACTTAGTGATTAATTAAATAGGGAAAATAAAATTACATTAGGTGCTGCAAAATCATCCACGGAAGAGTCTCTTTAATTTGCATGTCTCTCCAGTTCCTTGTTCTTTTGGAATCTTTCCAAATAAATGAAAACACTACTTATGATGCTGGTGCCTTGATTCTCAATTGTTGTTTGCTTACATTCAAAACCTCTTGAAACATAAAGAATAGAATTCAATATACAACTGAGAAATAAGGATACATCCAATTAGTCCAAAAGGAAATGAATGCTAAAAAAAAAAACCCCTCTCTATTAAAAAAAAAAAAAAAGAAAACCTTTAAAATGTTTGTTTGTTCGTTTGTTTTCACTCATAAGAAAGAAAGAGACTAACAACTTTCAGGCTTATTTGCATCATTCATTCTGCATAATGTCCCAGACAGAGTGTTATTCTCTCTATAAACAGTCATTACTAAAATTTCTTCTTGGATTTCAAACGTACACCTTATTAATTTAAATATTAATGAAGTATTAATTTAAATATTTAATAAACCCTTTGGTCTTTGTGCTGTATTCTTTCTCCACTTACTTTGGATTTCACTTGAGTTAACAGAATACCTGGGTGAAACACTATAGAGAAAAAAGTTTTTACTTTGTCAATAATACTGTATTTTAGCTTATTTTTCAGGAATTTTATTTGTGCCAAAGTCTGAAAATAATGAATTATTAATTCTGTTTTTCTCTCCATCTTTTAAAGAAAATAAAAAGGAAACATCCTTGCCTAAGAAAGAGATGTGGAATTAACAGAACAAATATAACTATTGCTCTTCTTTTTAGTTGTGTCTTCAACTTTAACTTTTACCCTTTCCAGGAGAGAGCATCTCTCTAGAAATCTGAGAGCCACGCAAGTGCTATTTATCCAGATTTTGTGTTATTATTTTTATATGTCTGAAACCATGGTGAATCTAGACTATGTCTTCCTTTTTCTTTTTCTTTTTCTATTTTTTATTTTTTGTCTTTTGGCCTTTTTTTTTTTAACTGCTCCCATGGCATATGGAGGTTCCCAGGCTAGAGGTCCAATTGGAGCTCTAGCCACCGGCCTACGCCAGAGCCACAGCAACGCGGGATCCGAGCTGAGTCTGTGACCTACCCACAGCTCACGGCAACGCCGGATCCTTAACCCACTGAACAAGGCCAGGGATCGAACCCACAACCTCATGGTTCCTAGTCAGATTCATTAACCACTGGGCCATGATGGGAACTCCAGACTATGTCTTTCTTTTTAAAAATAGACACCTTGGAGTTCCCATATGTCTCAGTGGCTTAAGTATCTGCATGCAGTGGCTCAGATTGCTGCTGTGGTGCAGGTTCGATCCCTGGACTGGGAAATTCCATATACTTTGGGTACAACCAGAAAAAATAAAATAAATATATGTAAAAAAGAAAAAAGGAAACTTAAAAAATTAGACATCTTATCGAGATTAGTTTAAAATGTATTCCTTTTTATTTATATATTTTTATTTTAGGGCCACACCTGCAGTCTATGGAGATTCCCAAGATAGGGGTCAAATTGGAGCTGTAGCTGCAGGCCTATGCCACAGACACAGCAATGTGAGATCCAAGCCAGGTCTTTGATCTACACCACAACTTACGGCAGTGCGGGATCCTTAACCCCCTGAATGAGACCAGGGATTAAACCTGCATCCTCATGGATGCTGGTCAGATTCATTTCCACTGCACCACAGCAGGAACTCCTAAAATTTATTCTTAGTTCATTTTTCTATGAAACTTGAGCCATAATATACAGCAGTTGAAGATACAAAAGATTTTAAAATGGCAGAAATAGGTATGTACTTTAGAAAGCCTGGGACATAGTTCAAATATTTTGGAGTGAAGTCAAGAAAAGGGGGAAAAACTCTTGATACTGATTGTAGAAATAATTATTCAAATTTTCATAATGACAGGTACTATCAAGCTATAGTACATTTTTATTCTCCCTCATTTTTGACTTGGCTAGAAAAAATGTTTAAATAATATTTTTAAAAAATTATGTGTAGGAGTTCCCATTGTGGCTCAGTGGATAGGAATCCAACTAGGAACCATGAAGTTGAGGGTTCGATCCCTGGCCTTGCTCAGTGGGTTGAGGATTCTACATTGCCATGGGCTGTGGTGTAGCTTGAAGACATGGCTCGGATCTGGCATTGCTGTGGCTGTGGCGTGGGCCAGTGGCTGTGGCTCTGATGCAACCCCTGGGAACCTCTATATGCCACCGGTGCAGCCCTAAAAGGACAAAAAAAAAAAAAAAAAGTGTGTATATGTATAATTGAATCCCTTTGTTGTACACCAGAAATTATCACAACATTGTAGATCACCCATAAATCAATAAAACTTTAAAAAATGGAAAGAAAAAAACCCACAAACAAAACCAGCTAGAGAACAGAGAATTTAAAGGAGCAGATTAGACAGCTTTTCTTTTGATCACCTTTCAGAAGGCTCTTTGCTGAGGGAGTGGGTGTGGTGGGGGATGGGGTAGTTAAAGCCTAAAGTAGAGGAAAGGCTTTTTATATCAACCTTCTCTAAAGCTCAACATTCAACGTCAACATTCAACATTACTCTCCAAGGTCATGGAGAGGCAAAGTGTTGCTGAGCTATGCTGGCTGTAACTTCCAACCGGACAACCAAAATGGTATAGATGTCGCTGCATCAACAATGAGTTGGAAGGTCTGTCTCACAAGAGAAGAGCCAGTCACAGGTCAAGGTGGGATAATAAAGGATGCTATGGTTTAGCCATAGAGTGAGCACACTATGCAGATAGTCCCAAGCTGCACAGGGTGCCCTAAGCACTTAGGCAACAAGTAAGGCACAAGCAAATCCATACCAATTTCAATGTAACGGTGTTACGTAGCTCTGGTTCCCCAGATATCAGAAGTTAAATTCTTATCTTGCAGGTTAACCAACCAGCAGCGGTGGCTCAGTGGCACTTGTTAGAAACAAAGACCCTTGGGCCCCAATGCAGATCTGAGTCAGAAAATCTGGGGTTCGGAGCCCAGCAACCTATGTTTTAACAAGCCCTACCAGGTGATTCTGACACGAGTAAAGTTTGAGAAACAACTACACAGAAAGTTTTCAACTTTGACAACCTTAAACAGACACTGATTCATAGATTCCCATCCTCTGAGATTTTGATTTTGATTTAGTGGGCAGCCTGGGCACTGAAATTTTTTAAATCTCCTGATAGTTTTCTAGTGTTTGACAAGCGTTGAGAATCATTGGCTAGAGGAAAGTGGGTCTCCAGGGACCATGTGGACTCAAAGGCACCGCACCCCTCCCTCAAGGCCATTGTAATCACTGAAAGAGCATCAAGGCTTTCTCTACCCACATGACCCCACACGGGCCCAATGCCCGCCCCCCCCAACTTTGGAAACAACATTGGTGCAAAACTATGCAGAAGGTAACCCTTTGAGAGGCTGTGTAATGTCTTGCAAGTTGAAAGGAGAAAGGTGGCGGCAAATGTCTTAAGCCTTCAGGATTCTTTCTAAATCAGGGCTTTCCCTTCTTCCTGGTGCCTCTTCCATTCCAACCTCAAGGGACTCAGGGCTGAGTCAGCTCTTGGTGTCTGAGTTCAAATGCATTAATAGGTTTTCTCACAGGGTGGCTTTGTGGCTTTCTGGACTATATGGAATCACTTTTCAGTGATATTCTATTTTTTATCTAGGCAATCTGGCACTAGATAAAATGATTCATCCTTCTACATTTTTACTTAAACTATTAAATTACACCACACTGTGTGGTATTCTGTGACATTATTTTCCTCTTAGAGGTGACTGTCAGCTTTCACATCCTTTGTCTTTGTTCACATTCTCCACTTTAAATATGTAAAATATACATTATATATATGTATACACTCATGTATCCTCTTAACACACAAAAAGACAAAGGCTTTCTAATACATTTTATACAGTAACTTATATGTAATTTTATATATAAATTAGAAAATATGAACAAAGGCAAAGGATGGTGAAAATAGTACATCTGTATATTCTTTTCAATTGTCCATGGTTCTGCTTATAATGCTTCTTTTTTTCAGATGGTGAAAATAACAGGATTTATCAGCCATTTCTAACATGAATGACTCAGCTACTCATGTACATGCATTTGTTTCATTGCAAAAACACTCTTGAAATGTCATTTGAGAGAGCGATAAACTGGCAGCAGATATTTGGATGTAATGGACACTGTATATTCAGTCCAGTGCCTCCTCTTTCTCCTCCGAAGGATCCAGTGGAGATCGTGAGAGCACGTGGGACACCCCTGGTCAGCTGGATGACTGCTTCTCTTTGAAAGTCAGTTCTCTTAAAAAAAATATATAGTAAAGTTTAGTGGCTAAGAGTGGGGATTGTGGAGCCAAACTGTATGTCTTTACTTCTTCACCTTTCAACTGGTGATGAAAATCATGTTCTTTCTTACAATAGTCAGATGGACTGAGCCAGTTACCCTATGTAGAGCACTCGGAGCAAGTCTTTGCACATAATAGGACCTCAACACATATTATAATGTGTGCAAAGAGCTTGCTTTCCCACTTTCATATTCATGAGTCTAATTGTTTACGTTGTGATCACATATAATGAGGTTAAACATGAACTCAAGTTTCTTTTTTTTGCTTTTTGTTTTTTCTTTTGGGGCTGAACTTGAGCCATATAGAAGTTCCCAGGCCAGGGCTCAAAACAGAGGTACAGCTACCAGCCTACACCACAGCCATAGCAACACAGAGTCCTAGCCGTGCCTGCCACCTACACTACAGCTCACGGCAATGCCAGATCCCTGATGCACTGAGCGAGGCCAGGGATCAAACCCGCATCCTCATAGATACTAGTCGGATTCATTTCCGCTGTGCCGCAACGGGACCACCTGAACTCAAATTTGATTGCAATCCTTTTGTATCTTTGAACATTTTAAAAATAAGGCCTATAAAAATTTTTTTTTGATTTCAACTGGTACATCCACGTTTGTCTTCTTCCTTCTTGGGCTGGGCTAGTCACCGCAGGATTTCCTCCCTGCTCTTGGCTGGTTCCCAGACAGATGTGATCCTCCTGTGAGGACACAGGGAAGGAGAGAGATGCTAAGAGTGTAGTCCTACCTCTGATTTTAAGCACCGACTATGGACCGAGTGATTACTAGAATAGAAATGTAAATACCAATGGCAATAGCTGAGAATCACCTGTTCAGCAAGAACAGAAATTCATGGTTGAGATTTCTTCCAATGTAGCAAGCGATCTAATTACATAGACAGCAGTAAAGTGAGAAGACATTTCTTCTGTGCCTTATAGCTCATTAGATATAATGACGATGTCTTTGATTATATGATGATTTATAAATTATTTTTGTATTTCATTTAATCCTCCTCAAAAGCAGAGTGAGGCTAGAGATAAACATAACGTAGCCACAGAAAAGTGGTAGTACTGGACCTCCACACTCAAAGTAATATTAAACTGAATAGTTAATATTATATCTTAGAGAAAGAGGTACATGGAATTTATTGCCTGATTTTTGTACTGTTCACTAACCATATAAAATAATTTTCAGTTAGTCACTATTAAAATAGATAACTCCTAAAATTTACATTGTTTTCCAGCTGGAAACTAGTCCAAAGCTACGAAAAATAAATCTTCTAAATAAACTGTAGCTTTATTTTCTGTAGACTTAGATTAGGGAAAAGGGACAGGAAAGCAGGACCATTGTTACCTGGGGTGGGGAGAAGGAGGGCTGGACTACCTTTGGGCCTGATATACTCCAGATTTCTTCTAGGGGCTCCCCACGTAGCTTAGGATAGTCCTGTACAACTGAGTCCCTCTAGGCTTTCCAGAGTATTCTCAGGGGATTTGGCTCAAATTCAGTATCTAAAACATAGCACCAACTCATGAGGAAACTCACGCACTCTGACGTGTCTCTTGTCTTCATTTCCTAACCTCATCCTGCTTTAGTTAATGCCTTCTCCTCTCCCTCCCTCCCTCTCTCCCTCCCTCCCTTTGGAAGAAAGAGTCGGACCTGAGGTCCATCCCCACGTGGCCCTGCATCCTGGGCCAGGACTGCAGCCTCCATTCCATTTGTTTGTTTTGTATTTTTTATTATAGTTGGTTTACAGTGTTGTACCAATTTCTTCTGTACAGCATAGTGACCCAGTTTTATATATAAATCCATACACACACACACATATACACATTCTTTTTCTCATACTACCTTCCATCATGTTCTATCCCAAGAGATTGGCTATAGTTCCCTGTGCTGTACAGCAGGACCTCATTGCTTATCCATCCTAAATGGAATAGTTGTTGCTGCCTTTTTAAGACACACTTTCTATTTTATATTTCTCTGAAATCAGTCTTTATCCCCAGCTCTTGGGATCGAAAAGCAAATAACTCCTTCCTTCACCCCTATTGCTCCCATTTTTCTGAACCCAAGAGAAACATGGAAATATGCATCCAGTTCTTGGCTGAGGATTTTCACACAGGCTGATAAAACGTCCTTTGGTGTGTACAGCACTGCTAGCAGAGTGCTAAGCACTTTGAACTGCCCAGCTGCCCTCAATATTTTTATTGTGAATATTTAAAATTTCTTGGAAATCAGATAAGTAGCACCATGCTTTTCATGGTTTCTTTTTTTTTTTTAAGTTCTTCTGCTCTGTCTTGTGGTGAATATTTTAAATGATATGAGGAAATCCATTTGTTTTCTAGCACTTTTTTTTTTTTTTTTTTACTGAGCAATTGCCTCACACTGCATCTGTCTTCAAATCCTCCCATCTTCCCTTGCAGCATCTGGCTCAGAAGGAGATGCCATCCATCGGTCAGGTAGAAGAGTCGCGTATTCACATGAAAATATATTTGTAATTTAGGAAAATTTTCCTAAAATACATCTCTGAGAATTTTCTATTTTTAGGGTCACTCACTAAGCAGCGCTTCTGCTCTGTCTACCATATGGATATAGGACCTTGTCTTGAGTTTCCAAGCATGTTTTGCCAGCCCTCTTGCCTGCTATGCTTAGTTAGCATCAGATGGCTGGACAGGGTCATCTGTCAATCTGTTCATTGGCGTCTAAGGTGGGATGCTTGGACCTTGAATTTATGGGGTTGCTCTTGTGGGGAAGAGGGAGGGCACCACACTGAGGCTCTAGGCATAACAAGGGTGGAAAAATCCAAAACGAGTAGTTGAAAATGATATTATAACATATTATACACTAGCACTGAGGCTCCCTTTAATGAACTGCTGCTGACTGGCAGTCATGACTGTCATAAGAGAAATAAAGACGGAGAGACTACATTTGAGGAGGGTGGAAATTTTAAGTCAGAGAGAGCTATAACTGTGCAAAGAACCAACACAAGCGGTATCAAAAATTAAAGAGCAGAAGCTGACACAACACTGTAAATCAACTATACTCTATTAAAAATAAAATAAAATCTAAAAAAATTAAAAACAATTAAATCGTGGCCCCTGAGACAAAAAATGTAGAAAGGGCTTCTGAACAACAACCAAAAATTAACCTTCTTCAGGACCTCTAAGTGTGTGTGTGTCTGTAGGAGTTTTAGTTGACTGTTCTGGAAGGTAGTTTGGATAGTGATTATACCCAAGGTCAAATCCATTTATGAAAGACAAATGCATAGTCACTTAATCTGACAAGCACATAAAATTATTACTCGCTGGCTTTTTAGTTACATTTGTACTTGTATTGTTCGATTCAAGCCGCATTTGAGGAGGTTGCTGTCGTGGCTTTCGGCTGAATGCTGCAGGTCAGCCCATGAGTAATCCCAATGGTCAGACAAGGAAGAGTCAGGCAGAAAGTAACACTTCGTATTCTAGACTTGGCAGCAGCCGGGGGACAGGTGGCAGAAATCTTTCATGCTGAAAAGCAGTCTGAAAGGTGACATTGAACGTGGTAATAGAGGAAGGTGTAACAGTCCAATTCCCCAATTTAGAAATGCAACTGAGAACCCAATGTTCCATAGAACAAGGATCAAAATTCTCAGTGAAAGGTGGTTTGTATGTAGGAAAAAAAAAAAAAAAGGCATTACTATAAATAGCAGGCGGTTTATGGCAGACCATGCCACAGGGACGGGAATGGAGGCAGTGTCAGATTCTCTAAGGGTGAAAATGAATCTGGAGTATATCCTTCCACTAGAATCCCAGAGGTGTGGATGTGAACACAGAAAGGTGGGGTCTTCAGCCTTTGACAAGGGCAAAGGCAATCTTTAAAATTCAGACAAACGGTAGTACTGATGACAGAAAGATTCGATACAGGGAGAAAAATCTCCAGATTCTAGGACACAGTTAGGGACCTTCTTCTGGGCTCCATGCAGATGATTCTGTTTTTCAGGGACTTTGAAAAGACAGCGCAGGAAACCCCAAATAGAGAAAGCAGAAGAATTGGCAGCAATGACCGGAAATAGGAAGGAGGGAAAGGGCAGGACATCAAGGAAACAGAGTCTAACAGCCAAGCCATGGAGCCTCTGGTGTGGCAAGAAGAGTAGACATCTGGGATGAAAGAAGGTGAGGAGAAATCAGACGATCCAAGGGAGAGAGCTGTAGGGATCCACTCAAAACACAGGATGGGTGGTGGGAGGGGCTCTGTGCCCAAAGAGGCAGAAACAGCAGTGCTGGATCCATATTTAAATGCTGCCAAATGCCACCAAATGGTGTCACATTGAGTTCCCTTCAGCTTGACTCCTTTTTATGTCTGGAGTCTATTTTATTTCTCCAATGACTTGAGGCTGTTTAGGATTTTACACACAGTCTCCCCTTGTTGTTACTCTTTATTTTTTTCTCTCTCCTTTTCATCTGTCATCCCTTGGGTGTCTCAGTAGAACCATCATGAAACCACTTGTAGTCTGGTATTCAAACAGCTTCCAACTCTGTAGTGTTCTTTCCACTTCTGTCATTTGGGCATCTCATTTCAGGACCCGGAGATTGAGAACTTCCTTCTTTGGGAATTGTGTTCCACCTGTTGACGTCCTCTCTCCTGGATGCCTCCCGCACCTTTCATCCGTGCTGCCACCTGGTGGTTATAAACGGCCTCTTCCTTTCATTCCCTTATTTGGGATCTAGTTTCTTAATAACAAATAAACAATAAGACAAGAAACAACAGACAATATATGTAGTTACGAAACCCACGTAAAACTCTGCTCTTGTGGAACTTAAACATTAAATACATAAAAATATATTTCATGTGAAATAGAAATACCTGCTAACAGGAGAATACATAAAGTAGGAAAGGGACTATGAAATATCCAAGAGGTGAAAACTTATGGGGTCAGTAGAGTGGGCCTCTCTAAGGAGGTAACATTCAAATAAAGACTTGAGGACGTGAGGAGCCCGTTGTGTTTGTTGGGAATCAGCATTCGAGGCAGAACAGCAGGAACAAAGACCCTGAGCAGGAGGCAAGCCTGGTGTGTTCAAGGGATGACAAGGGAGCCAGTGCAGTTGCAGGAGCAATGCTGAAGGTTGATCAGTAGCAGAGGATGTCAGAAAGGCCAGGGCTCTCCCGGTCACAGCACACACTTCGGCTTTTATGCTGAAGGAAGTGGGAAGCCACAGCAGGGTTCCAGGCAGAGGGAGGACCTGGCTGTTTCATATTTTAGGAGACCTAGTCTGGTTGCTTTGTAGAGAATATATTGTGGCTTTGAGATGTGAACAGAATTCCTTAAAGTCCTGAGACTTAAAACCCAGGTACTTAACCCAAAAGACATCTATGTATCCTAGTCAGGTTGGAGATGAAAGTGATTTAACCCAGACTCAGTGAGTAGGACCTGAGGATTTTACAGCATACTTGTGCTTCTCCAAGTATTGGGAGAAGATTTAAACATGTGACCTAAACTTAGAGGGTAAAAGTAGAAGATTTAGAAGAAATGCCTCGCTGGTGGCACTTCTCAAATATGACTACTTCATATTCTTCAACATTATTGAAACCCCAGAGAGCCTTTGTTTATGTGGGTTGGATCTAATGATATTTACCATAATGGAAATTAAGATGTTTTAAAATTATTTATATATCTATTTATTTCAAACAACAAATCCACTGTATGTTCACAAAAATAACGTGATTTTTGTTATGAACGTAAACTAAATTTTCCAAATAAAAAGTTGAGAATGAAGAGTGGACTTGTTTGATACATTTGCAAATCTCTTTAATGTCTGGCTTGGTAGAAAGCAGTTAATTTCTCATGTCTGTCTTAGTGTTTCATCTGTAGAAATATCATACATGATGCAATTTCTGGAAACTTACACTATATACTCATGACAGTATGAGAGTGACAAACATAACAGCATTTTCTTAGTGTTAAATTATTTTTGATTTTGTGGACCTAGAGCCCACTTTGAGAACCACTGTTTCAGGCAAAAAAAGCCAGTTATTACATTCTAAGAAACTGCTTCATTCCTTAAAATCCAAGCCGATATCTCCAGTTATGGAGGTAAGATGTGCCACTTTAAATAGATAATGCACAATGAATACAGTAAAATTATGCTTGGAAAAAAAATACCCTAACCTCTAGCAGATCCAAATTCCTTTATGCAGTTTAGTTGTATACACTCTTTGTCTCAAAGTATAAGTTCTGGTGACACAGAGAGAAAAGAGGAATTCTGAAGAAGTTTAAACAATCTGAGTAAAGGAGAGTTCCCTGGGGGTAGTTGTGTATTAAAGATAGTTCTTTTCCTATTTTTCTCCACGACTTAGGGATAGAGGGGTAGCTGTGGAGGTGGTACTTCCCATGAGGCAGTGGACACAACGGCATCTCTAAACAAATTTATATTAGATTTCTTGGGAGTTCCTATTGTGACTCAGTGGGTTAAGGACCCAACATAGTGTCTATCAGGATGCAGGATCCCTGGCCTTGCTCAGTGGATTAAGGATCAGGCGTTGCTAGAAGCTGCAGAGTACGTCACAGTTGTGGCTCTGATCCAGCATTGCTGTAGCTGTGGCATAGGCCTCAGCTGAAGCTCTGATTCAACCCATAGCCTAGGAACTTCCATATGCCATAGATGCAGCCATTAAAAAAAAAAAAATTAAACCTCGTGACTCAAGTTCTAAGGCCATGCTCTGACATCTCAAACTAATGAGGAAATTGTGACCTTTAATTTTACCTCTATGAATTTTTGAGGCAGATTTCAAGAACTACTCCATAATTACTTTTTTATAAAGTACAATCATACTTGGAAAATAATAACTTATTTACCATAAACTATAAGAAAATTTTCTGCTTCAGCTGCTATTGCAGAGTGATCTTACTTTCCTTAGTATATTAAGTTCCAGGAATTGTTACATTTGGTTGCTTTTCCTTTAGATAGAAAATTTTTATTACTCTTTTGGTAATACTTGGGCCATTACTACTCTCCATAATGAAAATTTCTAAAAGTAACTTTCTAATTTCTCAAGAAGTACATTTTGTATTTACCAAAAATTAACTCTAAACTGTGAATTCACTCTAATCCTCCCACAGTCCTTAATCTCTGGGCCTGTTTTCCCACTACCTTGTAACATTGTTTCTATGTTTTTGTTTTGTTTTCTCTTTTTGCCTTTTCTAGGGCTGCTCCCTCCACGTATGGAGGTTCCCAGGCTAGGGGTCAAATCAGAGCTGTAGCCGCTGGCCTACACCAGAGCTACAGCAACATCAGATCCGAGCCACCTCTGCAACCTACACCACAGCTCATGGCAACGCTGGATCCCTAACCCACTGAGCAAGGCCAGGGATTGAACCCGAAACCTCATGGTTCCTAGTCGGATTCGTTAACCACTGCTCCATGACAGGAACTCCTGTTTCTATGTTTAAGAAGCCATTTCTCTGTTTAAAAAACATTTTTACGTATAGCAATCCTTTTATGTTTTTGTTTTAAACCAAGTTGTTTCAGGAAATCAGCTAAGCTAATTATTTTATTTTCTATTGTTTTAAGATTTAAAAAAAAAAGAAATTAGGGGCTTCCAATTTCTGGTCCAGCATGTAAGGAGTTGAGAAGTCATCACTCTGTTCTGACAATAAGTAAAAAGCTGAACAAATTGAAAAACCAGTGGCTTTTCTTGATCCACAAGAGACGTGATGTCACAGGGCAAACAGTTCCTCCCAGATTGGAGAGAAAAACAGGTATATACCAGAGAATGAAAACTTAGAGTGAATTTCTGCAGCAACCACTGCTGAGATGGGAAATCATGAACCGTAGTCAACAAATTGTCGAAAGCTCAGTGTAGACTCAAAAATTCCAGGGGGACCCAGTTGGTGGTGGTCCCCACAACTTTAAGTATTTTTTGGGTATCCTGAGGCTCTAGCAGGTTCTCACAGAGAATATTACACACACACACAAAAGAAAAACCTTATATTGCAAATTCTAGTAGGGCAACTACTTGAAAATATTTTTTAAAAAAGGAGGATAAGTTATGCTAAGGAAGAAAAGAAAACTGATTCAAATAAAATGCTGAATTAAAAACACAAAAGGCAGAAAAAGAGTGTTAAGACAAAAGTAGAAACAAAACAAGGATAACATAAGAAAAAAGTAGTAAATATGGAAGATGTTAACCCATTTATTCCAATAACAACTTTAAGTGTCATGGTCTAAATGCACCAATTAAAAGGCAGAGAATATCTGTGTGATCAAAAGACATGACTGAACCATATGTTTTTTACAAGAAAGTCATTTCAAATATAGAAACACAAATAGGTTAGAAATAAATGCATGAAGAAAAACATTCCATGCTAATACTAATCAAAAAAGTGGAAATAGCTACATTAATTTCAGACAGATCAGATTTCAAAACAAGGAAGATTATTAGGAATAAATCAGAGCATTACATAATGACAAAAGTGTTAAATCTTCAAGTAGACACCAAAATTCTTAACTTGTGTGCACCTAACTATAGAATATCAAACTGTATGAGCCAAAACCAAAGAGAATCGTAAGAAGAAAGATGAATCCACTCTCATGGTTGGAGACTTGAACACCCCTCTCTCTGAAATGGATAAATCTGGAAGGCAGAAAATCAGTAAGAATATGGTTGAATTCAGCAACACTGAAGAGGTTTTATCAACCACTTCATCCACCAACAGCAGAATATACATTCTTCTGAAGTTCAGATAGACATGCCATCTCTGAGCAATAAAACAATTTTAACAAATTTAAAAGAATACAAATCATTAAATGTCTCTTCTCAAATTACAATGGAACTAAACTAAAAATTCCTAATAGAAGACTAGCTTGAATATCCCCAAATACATGGAGATTAAACAACACCCTTCTAATAACACAGGAACCAAAGAAATAATCTCAAGAAAAACTAAAAATTATTTTGAAATAAATAAAAATGGAAACGCGACATCAAAATTTGCGTGATAGAGCTAATTCAATGCTTAGGGTGACATTTAGAGTATGGAATTCATATGTTAGAAAAGAATAAGTATCTAAAATCAGTAACTTCAGCTTCTACCTTAGTAAACTAGAGAAAGAAGAGCAAGTTAAATCATAAGTAAGCATAAGGAGTTCCCATTGTGGTTCAGCAGTTAATGAACCCAACTAGTATCCATGAGGACATGGGTTCAATCCCTGGTCTTGCTCAGTGGGTTAAGAATCTGGCATTGCCATGAGCTGTGGCATAGGTCATAGATGTGGCTTGGATCCCACATTGTTGTGGTTGTGGCATAGGCTGGAGGCTATAGCTCCAAGTCAACCCATAGCCTGTGAACCTCCATATACCTTGGGTGCGGCTGTAAAAAGACCAAAAAAAAAGTAAAATAAAATAAGCATAAAATAAATAAAAATTAGAGCATAAATCAATAACATTGAAAATAGGAACTTTAGAATAGAGAAAATCAATGAAACAGTCAATAAAATTAGGTCTTTAGCCAAGCTAAGAAAAAGAAAGGGAGTTCCCACTGACACTCAGCAGTAACAAACCTGACTAGTATCCATGAGGATGTGGACCCAATTCTTGAACCCTCTCAGTGGGTTAAGGATCTGGCATTGTGGTGAGCTGTGGTGTAGGTCACAGATGCGGCTCAGATCTGGTGCTGCTGTGGCTGTGGTGTAGGCAGCTGAAGCTCTGATTCCACACTTCGCCTGGGAACTTCCATATGCTGCAGGTACTGCCCTAAAAAGACAAACAAAGAAAAAAAGAAAAAGAAAAAAAAAAGAAAGAAAGGACACCAATTGCAATGATGAGAAATGAAAGCAGAAACATGACTGTAGCCTGGGAATCTCCATGCACCATGGGTGTGGCCCTAAAAAGACAACAAACCAAAAAAAAAAAAAAAAAAAAAAAAAAAAAAAGAAAAAGAAAAAAAGAGAAGAAAAGAATTGGATGAAAAATGTACTAAAGGCCTTAACAGACACCACACCAAATAAGTTATATTGTGGGCGAAGAAGCATATGAAATCAGGGAGATGCAAATTTAGTGAGACAATGAGATACCACTATACTCTATTAGAATGGCAAAATCCAGAACATGACAACACCAAGTCGCTACTGAGGGTGTGGAGTATAAAAGGAACTCTCATTCTTTGTTTTGGGGAATGGAAAAATGTACAGCCACGTTGAAAGATATTCTGGCAGTTCCCTACAGAATTAAACATACTCTGGTATTGCAGCAGATTACATACCTGGTATTGTCCCTGCAGCAGCCCAGGTCACTGCTGTGGCTTGGGTTCAATCCCTGGCCAGGAACTTCCACATGCCACAGACATGGGCAATAAAAAATTAATTAATTAATTTAAAAAATTTAAAAGTAAATATACTTTTATCATATGATTTAGTAAGAAGCCTCCTTGGTATTTACCCAAAGGAGTTGAAAACGCATGGTCACAGACATATCTGCATACGGATGCTTATCTCAGTTTTATTTATAATTATGTCAAAACTTGCAAGCCATCATGGGGACCTTCAGAAGGTGAATGGCTACATAAACTGTGATATGACAATACAATGGAATATTGTTCACTACTAAAAATGAATGGGCTTTGGAAAACTTTGAAAAGACATGGAGGAATCTTAAATGCAAATTGCTAAGTGAAAGAAGCCTGTCTGAAAAGGCTACGTAGTCTGTGATTTCAGCTATAAGGCATTTCAGAAAAGGCAGAAAACTGGGGGGTCTGTAGAAAATAAGGGATTGTAGAGTAATGGCGGTTGGGAGGGAAGGAGAGAAGGATAAACACGTGGAATATAGAGGATTTTTAAGGCAGCGAAACTACTGTTTGCTACTGTCATGGTGAATATTTATTATTCATTTGTCCAAACCCATAGAATGTACAACACCAAGAGTGAACCATAACGTTAACTATGGACTTTGAGTGATAATGATGTGTCAGTGTAGGTTTATCAATTGTAACAAATGTGCTAATTTTCAGGGTGTTGCTAGAAGGGAAGCATATATGTGTGGAAGCAAGTATATATGAGAAAAGTTTCTACCTCCCAGTCAATTTTGCTGTGCATGTATAATTGCTCCAACAGATAAAGTCTGATTCTAAAATTTAAAAAATAAATTGAGATAAATCTACATCCAAGTATCCTAATATCCTGCTCGGAGCATCATTTTGCCCCTTACCTGAGTCACACAATCCACATTGAAAATTCAGCTCAAGAAAGCTGAGTTGGTGATCTCCAGTTGTTCCAAGAGACTGCCATTGAATTGCTGGTTTTTCTATTGCAACCCAAAGCTAGCTTTCTTGTGGGTCAATCCTATATTAGCAAAGGGTTTTCTTGCTGACTGGACTGCTAGCAGAGAACTCCACGGAAGGTCTCAGGAAGTCTCAGCTAAGGAGAACAGAGGTTTAGTCTTTTCTTCACAGGATGAGCGAGGCCCTGTCATGCTCCATTTCACAGAGGATTTCTAGCTCGTAGTTCATAATTGCATTGTTCTCCTATAAAATATTGAGATTTCCCTCTCTCTCTAGAGGCTTTATTGTAATAGAATACAGGCATACTTCAGAGGTATTGTGGGTTCGGTCCCACACCTCCACATCAAAGCGACGATCACAGTGAAGGGAGCAAAGCAATTTTTTGTTTGTTTGTTTGTTTCCTGGTGCATATAAAAGTTATGCTTACATTCTACTGTTTATTATGTGTGCAGCAGCATTATGTCTAAAAAGTACACACATCGATTTAAAAAAACTTTATTGCGGACTGCCCGTTGTGGCTCAGGGGAAACAAATCTGACTAGCATCCATGAGGACGCAGGTTCGATCCCTGGGCTCACTCAGTGGGTTAAGGATCTGACGTGGCAGTGACCTGTGGTGTAGGTCACAGGTGCGGCTAGATTCTGGCATTGCTGTGGTTGTGGCATAGGCCAGGGGGTACAGCTCTGATTTGACCCCTAGCCTGGGGCCATCCATATGCCACGAAGACAAAAAATAAAAACACTTTATTGCTAAAAAATGCTTAACATCATGCCCCAAACCTTCAATTTGTTAAAAAATGCAACATCTTTGAAGTGTGATAAAGTGAAGTGCAATAAAAAAAGAGGTATTCCTATAGATGTTTGATATTCCTTTGCTATCTTAGCATGTGGATGGCCATAGTACATAGGCAGGCAAGTTCCCAGATATCATCAGCTCTGGGAGTCCAGTTTATAGAGCTAGTACGGGGGTCCAGATCAAGTTGTCAATTTAGAAAAATTAATAAGGGCAAGTATACAAAGAAAGCTGCATTAACACTATGCCTACTAGCCTATAAGTTCTGTGAGAACAAGAAAGTTGCTTATCTTATTCTCCCGAACTACCTGACTACCTCGAATAATGCCAAACATATATGAACACTGTGGCATATGGAATGTTTGGCCAATGGGGACCTGCTGTATAGCACAGGGAATTCTCTCCAATAGTCTGCAATAATCTATAGGGGAAAAAACTCTGAAAAAGAATGGATATGTACACATGTATAATTGAATCATTTGGTTGTACAGCAGAAATTATGACAACATTGTAAGTCAATTACACGTCAATAAAACTTTAAAAAATGAAAAATAAAATGTCAAGCCTTCAGTAAATAGGCATTGAATGAATGATTGATTAAGCAAGAAGTAAGTGTAGTTTTTATGTTTGTACTTATTTAACACCTTCTTCCAAAAAAGACATAGGCAGGTAAGCACATAAGAGAGACTCTAGCAAATTTCAGCTCTAGAATCCTGGAACCTGAGTCTACTCACATTGAACACTACTTGTTAGATGCGGTAAGACTAGGTCCATAGGTAATGATATTAGATAAAGGGACCTCTGAGGACTGCCAATAACGGTTGAGTCAGAAAAAGTTGCAGAAACACAGGAATCAAAAGCAGAGTAAAGAAAGCGAAATGACACAACCTAAACATATTTGTGATGACAAAGTTTTAGTATAGCTACTTTTGGGTGGTTCTTATGGCCCATTGGCTTTATTTCTCATTATGGAATTTACATCATCCAATATCATTATTCCAAACCCAATGGGGGAAAAATGAGTTTAAGTAGTATCAAAATATTCTGAGACAAAAACATTAGGTAGTGGCTAGACACCTATTTAAATGCTTATGCCTGGAGACTGAAGCTATATTGTGTTCAAATAGCACATGAGAAAAAAAATAAAGGGAATTTTAATGGCCGGTGACAAAATAGTTCGAAAATTTAAAACAAAACACCTCTTTAATTAAAACCTTTTCCCCAAATACAGACAGCATGTAAATTTAGTAAATTATATAGTTTCTGAAAGTAATGCAACTAAATTATAATGCTTCCCTTTTGTGTAATAATTCTTTGCACATGGCATATTACCCATCCATTTATCGAATATTCTTGCCAGAAAAGCATTGCTTTGTACTCTTTTCCTCAGCTTTATTGAGGTATAATTGGTACACAAAAACTACACATAGTTAATGCATACAATTTGATGAATTTAGATGTATGTATTACTTGAGTGCATCAAGGTTATAAACACATCCATCACCTACAAAAGTTTCTTCATTTCTCTATGTTTTTTTGAGAGAGGTAATACTTAACACAAATGTGAAATAGTCTCTATCCCTGGTTCCTGGCACAGAACTTCTAAAGCTCTTGTAATTTCCTAAGTGCTAAGAGCACTTGAGAGCATATGTTATTCTAATATTTAGTTTGCAATCCTGGTTCTTGACAGAAGGCCATTAAATCCTATGAGATTTCCTAGGTAATGGGAGCATCTTCTGTTCTAATGAAGTGACTCTTCCTGGGCTCCTGAGTAGCTTAAGAATGGGGTGTGGTCACAAGAAAGACCAAGCTATGATTGCAAGGGTGGAACTCTCAGCTCCACCTCCATCTTCAGGGAAGGAAAGAAGGGCTGGAGATCAAGTTAATGATTAACCATGCTCTATAAGAATCCCCAAATCATGGTGTTTGGAGATCTTTCAGTTAGGAGGTTCTAGGAGAGTGGCATACTCCAGGGACAGAAGCTCCTGTGCTTAGGACCCTTTCAGACCTTGCCCTAGGTAACTCTTTTTCTGGTTATTCATCTGTATCTTATTATATAATAAGTTGATAAGCAGTGTTCCCCTGAATTCTGTCAGCTGTTCTAGCAATTGATCAAACGTGAGGAGGGGGTCCTGGGAACCACCGCAGTATATGTACAGATGACAACCTGAAATGAGCTTGCCTTCTGAAGTGCCCCCACTTATGGACTGACCCCCAAAAACCATGGGGTTTGGACTAACTTATGTATCAGGATTTGATTGAATTGTAGGACACACAGCTGGTGTCAGAGCATTGTTGTAGAAAACCCACACATCTGGTGTCAGAAGGATTTTTGAATATAAGAACAAGGGAGAAAAAAGCAGTTTTTCCCAGACAATGAGATCTACCTTCCTAATAAATTTTAAAGTGCACAATGCCTGATAGTTAACTATAGGCACTGTGCTGTGCCAAAGATACCAGGAACTTTTTCATCTTATATAACTGTTAAATTTATACCCATTGAACAACTCCCTCTATGTCCTTCCCGCTATCCCCTGATAACCTCCATTCTCTTGCTACTTCTGTGTTTGAGTATTTTAGATGCCTTGTACAAGAAGAAGCATGAAGTATTTATCATTCTGTGACTGGCTTGTTTCACTTAACATAATGTTCTTTCGGATTGATCAATGCTATTACATATTGCAGCATTTCCTTTCTTTTGAAGGATGTATAATATTCCATTATATGTATGTACCACGTTTTCTGTATCAATTCATCTGTTGATGGATATTTGTGTTGTTTCCATATCTTAGCAACTGAGAATAATGCTACAATGAACATCAAAGAGAAGATATCTCTTCAAGACCCTGATTTCAATTTTTTTGACATATATTTATAAATAGTATTACTGAATCATATGCTAGCTCTATTTTTAATCTTTTGAGGAATCTCCATACCATTTTCCCATAGCAGCTAAACCATTTTACATTCTATTAACAGTGTACAAGCATTCCCTTTTCTCCACACACTCGCCACTTAACTCTTTTTTAAATTATGCAAGTCCTGGCAAACAGCTATAGGTGATATTTCATTGTGGTTTTGATTTGCATTTCCCAAATGATTAGCAATGATAAGCATTTTGTTGTATACCTGTTCTTATCCATATATCTTCTTTGGAGAAATATCTATACACATTCTTTATCCATTTTTAAAATCAGTTTTTTTTTTCATTTTGTTTACCGAGTTGGGAGTTCCTCATATATTATGACAATTAACCTCTTGTCATATGTACAGTGTACAAATATTTTTTTCATCCCATGGGTTGTCTTTTTACTCTTGCTCATTTCCTTTGCTGTGCCAAAGCTTTTTAGTTTGATGAGGTCCTCTTTTCTATTTTTCCTTTTGTTGTCTAAGCTTTTGGTGTCATTACCAAGACCAATGCCAAGAAATTTCCTTCTATGTTTTTTTTTTCTTGAAATTTTATAGTTTCAGGTCTTACTTTTCAGTCTTAAATCCATTTTGAGTTAATTTTTATGTGTTGTGTAAGATAAGGGTCTGATTCCATTATTTTGTATATGGATATCCAGTTTTACCCCTTTTATTTACTGAAGAGACTATCTTTTCTCCATCGTACAGTCTTGTCAAAGATCAGTTGGTCACATTTGTGTGGTTTTATATTGTTTCAATAGTCTTTATGTCTATTTTTTTTGGGCGTGTGTCTTTTTTCTAGGGCTGCATCCATGGCATGTGGAGGTTCCCAGGCTAGGGGTCTAATTGGATCTGTAGCCGCTGGCCTACACCAGAGCCACAGCAGCGCCAGATCCTAGCACGTCTGCAACCTACACCACAGTTGACTGCAACGCTGGATCCTTAACCTGCTGAACGAGGCCAGGGATTGAACCTGCAACCTCATGGTTCCTAGTCGGATTCATTAACCACTGAGCCACAACAGGAATTCCTCTTTATGTCTATTTTTAATGCCAGTATTCTGTTTTGATTATACAGCTTTGCAAGATATTTAGAAATCAGGAAGTGTAATGTTTCCAGTTTTGTAGATCTTTCTCAAAATTGCTTTGGCTGTTTGGGGTCTTTTGTGCTTCCATATGAATTTTAGATATTTTTAATTTCTGTAACAAAATGTCATTATTATTTTGATAAGAATTGCAATGAGTTTTTAGATGGCCTTGAGTAATATGAGCGTTTTTCAGCTTTACTGAGATATAATTGACAGCGCTGTATATGTTTTAGATGTATAGCAAAATGATTTAACTTATGTATATTGTGAAATGATTACCATTATCCAAGTAGAGTTAACACACATAATCTCGTACAGATAAAATTAATTGATCAAATGATTATTCACAAGTGTTCTGTTGTATTTCCATGTATTTATGAATTTTCCAGTTTCCTTTGCTATTGATTTCTAATTTTCCATTGTGGTTGGAAAAGATACTTGCAATTATTTCCAACTTCTTAATTTGTTAAGACTTCTTTTATGATATAACATGTGATCTATTCTAGAGAATGTTCTGTGTGTTCATGAAAAGAATGGGTATTATGCTGTTTGGGTGGAAATTCCTGTGTATGTCTGTTAGGTCCATTTAGCCTATACTGCTATTCATGTCTTCTTTTTCCTCATTGATTTTCTGCCTGGACGATCTATCCATTATTGAAAGTAGGGTGTAAAAATCTCCTATTATTATTGTAATGCTGCCTATTTCTCCCTTCAGATCTGTCAATGTTTGGTGAATCTAATTAAGTGCTTTGGTTGGGTGCAAATATATTTATATTGTAATATCTTGTTGAATTGACAATGTATGATAATGTAATGATCTTCTTTGTATCTTGGAACAGTTTTTAGCTTTAAGTCTGACAAAGCGATAGCCACCCCTGTTTTCTTCTGTTACTAATGGCATGGAATATATCATTTTTTTCAATCCTTTACTTTCAGTCTCTTTGTCTTTATGGTGAGTTTTTTGTAAACAAATTATATAGTTAGTTCTTGCTTTTGTTTTTATTTATAATCCATTCAGCAATTTTATTTATACTTCTTGATCAGTGAATTTTGTCCATTTCTATTTAAAGTATTTATTGATAGTTAGGGATTCAGTGCTGCCATTTTGTTCATTACTTTCTGTTTTGTAGTGCTTTCATTCCTTTATTCTTTTCTTGCTGTCTTCCTTTGGTAGAGAAATAATTTTTTTTGTAGAGAAATTCTTGGACTCTTTTTTTCTGTATATTTATGTACCTACTATGCATTTTTTTCTTTGTGTTTTCTTTGTGTTTGCATTGAGCCTTTTATAATTATAACACTTTATTTTACACTAATAGTAACTTAACTTCAATTGTATACTGAAACTCTATGCTTTTAGAGCTGTAGCTGCCGGCCTATGCCAGAGCCACAGCAACGCCAGATCCGAGCACGTCTGCGACCTACACCACAGTTCACGGCAATGCTGGATCCTTAACCTGCTGAGCGAGGCCAGGGATTGAACCTACAACCTCATGGTTCCTAGTCGGATTTGCTAACCACTGTGTCACAACAGGAACTCCTCTTTATGTCTATTTTTAATGCCAATATACTGTTTTGATTATATAGCTTTTTGTCGTTACTGTCAGAGTGTATTTTTTTTATACTGAGTATTCACTAACACCTTTTTGCGGCTGTATTTATTACCAGTACTTTCATCTCTTAACTTTTATGCAAGGGTTAAAAGTAGTTTTTGTGCCAACATTAGAGTATTACTACATTCCATGGTTCTCTATATGCTGACTTATACCAGTGAGATTTGTGTTTTCCTATGGCTGTTAAGTGTCTGTTCATTTTAACTTGAAGAACTCCCTTGGTACTTTTTTGTAAGAAATGTCTAATTATGATAGACTCCTTTAGTTTTTATTTATCTGGAAAAGTATCGCTCTTTCATTTTAAAAGGACAGTTTTGCCAGGTATAGTATCTTTTATTGGCAGTTTTTTTTTTATTTTTTCTTTTTTGTCTTTTTTTGTCTTTTTAGGGCTGCACCCACAGCACATGGAGGTTCCCAGGCTAGAGGTCAAATCCGAGCTGTAGCTGCCAGCTTTCGCCACAGCCACAGAAACACAGGATCTGAGCCACATCTGAGACCTACACCACACCTCACACCAACACCAGATCCTTAACCCACTGAGTGAGGCCAGGGATCAAACCCGCATCCTCATGGATACTAGTCAGGTTCATTAACCACTGAGCTACAACAGGAACTCCTTCACTTGTTATTCTGAATATACCATCCCATATTTAACCTTTTTGTTTTTTAATTATACTTTATTAAGTAAACTATAGATAAAATCAATAGTTCTGCTTATGAGGCACTTTTAAATAATAGCATATGAATCTTTAATGTTCATATCACAGTTTTAGAAATGTAAACCCCACAAATGAGATGCCTGAAAACTTAACAAATATACACATTATTCAGAAGATTCCTAGTACATTAGCATATTATTAATAAACTAGTAAATTATTAAGGAATTAGAACAATTAACAATATCATACTTCAGTGAATATTTTCTCTCTCCCACCTTTTCTGATATTTTGATTTTGGAATATCCAAGTACATAATCCTCTGAGTTACAAGCATATTTTGCAGCCAAAGTCAAATTGAATTTTTAAATTCATATCTCTTTCCATTTAGATTGCTTTCTCCACATCTTAACCTTAAGGAGAAAAAAAAAAAAAAAAAAGAGCTCATTCAGTTTAGCAGTTTCTTTGACAGAACTGTCACTGTCTCCCACCAAGGTTGCTGTGGCATAGGCTGGCAGCTGTAGCTCAGAGTCGCCCCCTAGCCTATGAACCTCAGTATGCCCCAGGTACGGCCCTAAAAAGCAAAAAAAAAAAAAAACAAAAAAACTTTCAACTATGATTTATTTTACCTTTATCAGTTCATCTTTTCTGATTCACATAAATTGATAGACAAGGCATAAAGTGAAGTAAATTGCTTTCTGTGATTTTGAGAAATCTTAACAAATTCAAAGCCCTACTTTTGAGTGAATGGTGTACTCGTGTGCATGTGTATCAGAGTGGGAGATGGGACATAGCTATTGCTTCAGCTCTCTCAAGGAAGATGTTAATAGAGCTGCTCTCTAAAGACCTGTGCTTCTTACTTGCAGTACCACTGCGGGTTGTGGATCCACCCTGATATGTCCTTCTGCAACAGGACAAAGTCACCTTATCTGTTGTATACTGCAACTTTTTCATATCTTCAGTTTTTATTTATCATGCTGCCTCCGTCTCAGAAGATGGAGTTCCTTGTACCCAGGACTCTGGGGATCTCTGAAAGAATACCATATGAGCCACAGGTCATTTATCTGTCAGAATCTTAGGATTATTTATGATCAAAGAAAATATCCCTGCATCCTGGTTGAGGGGAAACATCCTTGTTTAAGCACTGCTAACTTCCAAAGTTCTGTTTCTTTGTTATTTCAGAAAGGCCAAGGTCATCCACCTTGGTGACTCTATATCATAATAAATAATAAATCACCTAGATTTTATAGATGAGGTAGGAGAAGCATCTTCCTTTCTATTGCATCTGTATCTTTGTCCTCAAGGGAAGCTAAGTGATCTCTAATTGAGTTATGTCCAGATGCGGCTTTATAATACAATTTGTTGTGTAAACAAGGAGAACAAAACCGCAGAGTATCCATTAGGCTAATGCCTAGAAATATATAGCTATCCTGTATTAAAGACACAGAGCAATAACCAGGGGGAAGGCAAGAAAATTGGAAAGAGTTTTTGCTAGCGTTTGTGCTCCCTTCCAATTTTGTTGGAACTTTTGACATATTCATATTTATCATCAAGACTATGTGAAGAGGGAACAAAATTTAGAAAATCTTTTATTAGTTTTTTACAATCCAAAACAATTGATGGATCAATAATGGATGATTTATGTTTGGATATACAATAGAGTACAAATTTTTGCAATCTTG
The DNA here is from genome assembly GCF_054392235.1 of Sus scrofa. NCBI lineage: Eukaryota > Metazoa > Chordata > Mammalia > Artiodactyla > Suidae > Sus > Sus scrofa. The sequence continues at coordinate 34,536,539 of NC_139389.1, read as the reverse complement.
GTGATAATATAGGAGTATAGAAAGAGGTTGAATGGAAAAAGCAAAAAAAAAAGAGAGAGAGAGAGAAAGAGGAACGTGTAGAGAGATAGGAAAATCAAAAAGCTAATCATTAAAGTTGATGGAACAAAAATATAGCTGTAAGAATATAATTTAAAGTTACAAAGGTAAAAAATAAAAATTATAATATATAATAAAACATATCCATCCATATATCTATCTAGAGAAAAAAGAATATAGGAAGATAAATTCCTCATCTTTTATAATGGAGAATCAATCATCTTTTTTTTTTTAAGTTTTATTTTTTGCCATTTCTTGGGCCATTCCCACGGTATATGGAAGTTCCCAGGCTAGGGGTCGAATCAGAGCTGTCGCCGCCAGCCTACACCAGAGCCACAGCAACGCAGGACCTGAGCTGCATCTGCAACTCATGGCAACGCCAGATCTTTAACCCACTGAGCAAGGCCAGGGATCAAACCCACAACCTCGTGGTTCCTAGTCGGATTCGTTTCTGCTATGCCAAAATGGGAACTCTCTGTCTCTCCATATCTATATTTAATGCTAGGGCAAACTGTTGAAAGAGCTGGCCCAAAGGGAGTGCGTGATTTTTGCCTCTGAGACTGGGATTTTTATAATAAATTCTGTAACGTTTGTTTTTAATCTTGTTAATACATAAAACTTGTTATAATAGAATTTACAAAAGAGATTTGACTGTATGAGTTTATATTCCTCAACATGAAAGTGGGCTTTTTATAAAGTTGACATCTTAAGTCATACTTGAAGAAAGAAAAAGATATAATCCTTCCTATCTAAATTAAGTAAGGACATATTTTACAAGCATTTACATCAAAACATCTACCAGCAAATGTGTTAAATGTGAAGTAACAAGTTAGATTATTTTGTCAACATACTCGCCAAATGGAGAAAACAGATATTTTGAAAAATTGGAAACAAAGTAAAAAAAATTAATTGTTACTGCCAATATTTTAGACTGCTATTCTATAAACCCATAGTGAAAGAATACATTTAGACATTAAAAACTCCTCCCAAGTCTCTAGCGCTTACTTTATGTTGGAACCTTAGGTATTTCTTTGTAGTTTCATGAATATATTTATTTAAGCACACTTGGAGTGCTTAATTCTGACTTTATAGCTTCTGATGTACAAGTTAGAAACTATGAGATCAGAATAGATCAACGAAATATATTTCCAGAATTTTATAAACCCAAGGGCTCCCTTAAAAGAGAAAACATGCTAACGATGTAGTACATTGTCTGGAACATGTCTTATTTAATAAGATGTCAGTCTGGAGTCCTGGAAATACTGTAGGCTTCAAATTATACTGACCTGAGTTCAAATACTGGCTGCAGCACTTGGCATTGCTATTTCATGATGGCATCATGAGGATTGAAGGAGGGGTTCATTTGAAATGACTGGCTCCTTGCCACCGAAAAGGCAGCCGTTAATATTAGTTCTCCTTTTCCAAATACAGAGCAGCACATAGTAAAGGGATCCAGTTGGATGTGCACCTCTCATTTAAATTCAGATGAAAATAAATCATGTAGATTACTGGGAATCAACTTTTGGAATATGGTAGGTACATTATTTTTGCCATCATGCAATAGCAATTATGAATTATGCAAATCATTAAGGCAACAAAAACATGGGTGAAAAATAACAGGTGCACTTTTTCTCTGTTTTTCTAAAATAAAGTTTAGTGGGAATGAGAATAGGATGTCTTTCTGAACATAATTTCTAGCTTTTATGATAACTTTTAACTACATTTATGAAAATAGTCAAATGTGTTTCTTTTTCTATTTAGTACTCGAAATAATTGGTGTTTCTTTTGTATCTCACTTTGAAGGCACATATCTAAAGGCACATTTAGAAAGAAAATTGATTTTTTTTTTCTTTGAGAAAGTTGAGTTCGACATGATGGATATTTATGTATGAGGTTTCTCTTTGATAGTGACAAATAGGGGCCTGAACTAGGGTCAGGGAGAATGAGATGTAGGGAATAAAGTATAGAGAGCTTCAGATAGAGTCTGCGGTTCCCAGAACTGGAGGCAAAAAGAAATTGAAAAATGAAGTATCGACAGTGCAAGAGAACCAGAAGATCCTAGAGTCAAAGAAACTTCAGGGAGGAAATATTTTCCCAAATAAGGAAGTAAGAGTGTAAATGTGTGGCTCAAGGGCTTAGTAGCAAAAAAAAAAGAAGGCCAGACTTACAAGTAACCAAAATCCCTTAGGAAAGTGCTATCGGAACTTAGGTAAATGACAGTGGGGGCCATTGGACTTAATCCAATGAACCACCCTCTTTGGATGTGTTGTCCTTCTTGGAAATATCAAGACCTAAAACAAAAGAAAACAAAATTTAGGTAGCCTCCATTGACATGTTTAGGTATAATGTGGTCCATTTCCTATGTAATTGGTCTAATGGAAATGTATTAAAGCAAACAGGATTGATGCTGATAAAATTGCCTTAATGTAGGTCATGGTTAATAAGTCTATTTTAAAATCATTCTGGGTTATGCATTACTCCTCGGAAAAGTATCGCAGATATCCTGTAGTTTGTGTACTGGCACCACTTAAAAATGTATCTCACCGAGTTCATAATTTCTGAGTCAGTAGAGAGTGATCGCCAAACCCAGTGAAGTCCAGGGCAGTGTAGCATCCTGCCTCCGGAACACCTTTATATAAAATGAATCTAGAAGTGCCACTGGGTTCTGCCACCTGGGCAGTGCACTGCTTCAGAGCTGTGCTGAAAGACAGAAAAGCAGAAAGTAAAACTGTACGTCGTCTGTGCTTTGGAAAGCGAGGGCTAGACATTTTTATACCATGTTTATGCCAGAATTTTGAAGACCAAATTTATCAATATAAATCTCCTTTTCATTTCTCATTCTTCATCAGATAAAGGGCCACAAATATGTACTGAATATCTTGCACGTGGTAGGAAAATACTGCCATATCTTAAATTTGAAAATGTGTACCTGTGCGATATCTTAAATTTGAAAATAGCTATTTTAAGTAAATAATAAGGAAGATGCTATATTTAATTCTTTTATATATTATAATTATAATATGATATGATGTTTCTATAAAACTTTACTTTTACCTAGTTTTCGGTTCTGTCTTTTTTTTAATTTTTTTTCTTTTTAGGGTCGCACCCTCAGCACATGAAAGTTCCTAGGTTAGGGGTCGAACGTAGCCACAGCTTCCTGCCTACACCAGAGCCACAGCAACGCCAGATCCGCCAAGTCACATCTGTGACCTAAGTCGCAGCTTGTGGCAAGGCCAGATCCTTAACCCACTGAGGGAGGCCAGGGATCGAACCCGCATCCTCATAGATACTAATCAGGTTCTTAACCTGCTGAACCACAACAATTACTTCAATTAAACAATTAAAATAAAAACAAAATTTAAAAAACCCAAAAGACAACAACAAAATCAGTAGGATCACCGTACTCCTCATATTGGAAGTCCATCCATGGAATTCTGTTACCCAAAACTTTTGTGTTCAAAATCCTGGGTGTGTGTATAAGGCTTTTGTGGTGTAGCCGCTGTCGTTCCAGCTTTTCTGTGGGTAACTCCTCTGACCCTCACCCCCCCACTCAACCACGCTGATCTTACACCTGTGGTATCACGTTCCACCAAACATCTTAGTGTCCATTTTCTGACACATCCTCCTAAATCCATCTCACTCTTCCATTCTCATATCTGCCCTACTCCACACCGCACTCCTGCCACCCCACCCCTTAGCCTAGTCATCACTTAGTGATTTTCAGGTCTTAGAGTACAAAGGACTCATTCAGGGAAGCCGTATTAATCAGGGTTTTCCAGAGAAACAAAACCAACGGGATGAAATGGCTACGTGGAAAGATTTAGCACCAGGCATTGGCCCATGGCAATTGTGGTGGCAGAAAAACCCCACAGGCTCCATCGGCAAGGCCCAGGAAAGTTGGTGGTGTAGCTCTAGCCACACCTGAAGGCCTGAGAAATGGGGGACAGTGTAAATCCCAGGCTGAGTCTGAAGGCTCAGGAACCAGGCGCGATGACATTGGATGGCAGCAAAAGGTGCATGTTCTCTGGCTCAAAGCAGAAAGAGCAAATTCATCCTCTCTCCTCCGTTTTGTACTCGGGCCCTCAGGGGATTGGATGATGCCCATCAGCAGGGGCAAGAGAACTCTTTACCCCGTCTCCTGATTCAAATGCTAACCTCTTCACCAACACACCCAGAAATAATGTTGTATCAGCTATCAGGGCATCCCCAACACATACAATTAAGCTTCGCAGAAGCCGTTTCCTGCTGTGTTAGCTTCTCCAGCTATATGCTGCCGTAGCATCGTGCGTTTCTTTTCCGTAACGCTCAAGACATTGGTTGTCATTTCCTAAATGTCTGTTTATAATTTTTTGTCAGATGATTAATCCTATGAAATTAGATGCTATGTCTAGTTTTTGTCCCACTACAATAGTCCCACTGTCCAGCATTTGCTTGGCACAGACCAGGAGATACGGAAATATCTATTTCATACATTAATATGTGAATCAACTTTCATTTATTGTCCTCTTTTTTTTTTTTTTTTTTTTTTTTGTCTTTTTGTCTTTTTTTGTTTTTTTTTTTTTGTTGTTGTTGTTGTTATTGTTGCTATTTCTTGGGCCGCTCTGGCGGCATATGGAGGTTCCCAGGCTAGGGGTCCAATCGGAGCTGTAGCCACCGGCCTACGCCAGAGCCACAGCAACACGGGATCCGAGCCGCGTCTGCAACCTACACCACAGCTCACGGCAACTCCGGATCGTTAACCCACTGAGCAAGGGCAGGGACCGAACCCGCAACCTCATGGTTCTTAGTCGGATTCGTTAACCACTGCGCCACGACGGGAACTCCTATTGTCCTCTTTATGAGAGTCCACTCTCTAAGATAGTTTTATTTCTTTGCATGTGGAACCCAGTTCTGTGATGGATTCGAACTCTTTGAATAACTTTCCTTGGGATTCCTTTTCTAAAATACAATACTCATACTGTAAGGTAGCCAGTGTGTCCCCAGGGGCTAGCTTCAGGCAATGTCACATGTTAAATAGATTAACCGGTTTCATTCTTGAGACACCTTTGAGAGGTTTATGCAATCATTCTAAATCATTGGTTTCAGTTTATAACCCAGACTATGGAATTCTGAGCTTAAATAATTTGATTCTGCTCTCACAGCTCTCAGGCAGTGGTAGGCATCTGCATCGTGGTTTGTATGAATGTCTTACTTCAAAACCTAAGTGTTTCAACACCCCACTCTGTGTTGCTAGTTCCTTCCTCTCATTCAAAGATTCTCTCTCTTTTTTTTTTTGTTTAACAAATGAGACTAGCAGTAGAATCTGTGATTTATATCATTCAATTTACTTCATATCAGAAGCACGTTTCAGAAAAATTCATGTCCTGCCCACCACATTGCTGATTATGCGGAAGAAAACATATACACCTTACCATTTAAGAGTTTATGATCCATTATGGGAGAGAATTAGGGCTTTGAAGAACAAAACAGAAGCCAAGAGGAGAAAATCAGTATTGCATCATCAGACCTTAAGTGCTAAAAGATCTTGGAGTTCCCGTCATGGCTCAGCAGTTAATGAACCCGACTAGTATCCACAAGGACATGGTTCGATCCCTGGTCTCACTCAGTGAGTTAAGGGTCAGGCATTGCTTTGAGCTGTGGTGTAGGTCGCAGACGCGGTTCAGATCCAGCATTACTATGACTGTGGCATAGGCCAGCAGCTACAGCTCTGATTCTAGCCTGGGAACTTCCATACACCATGGGTGGGGCCCTAAAAAAGAAACAAAAAAAAAGGGAGGGGGGGCTAAAGATTCTTGGAGAGGGGAGAGGTCATTGGCCACAGAGAGGAAAGAAGGAGAGCTCCAGGTCTTCCAAAAGCAAAAGTGACCTCAGGTTGCTACACCATTTTTATCCACGATAAGATAGTTAGAAACCCAAAATGTATTACCGTACTACGAATAAACCACAGAACACCTTGACAAGATTAACAGGTATACATAGGTAAGTAAACAAGGTAAAAATGACCCTGATTAATAATGGCTCAAGTCTGGGGAGGAGGAGAGTCAAGCGTTAAACTAGAAATGTGCTTAGAGCAATGTAGCCATAAAGTCTGAAGCCCTGGATGTGGTCAGGGGTACCGTATTTTATGGACATGTGATCCTGTGTCTGATTAGAAATAGAAATAAAAGGTAAACATGAGATGACTGAAAAATAGTTTCCATTTACACTGTAGTTATAGGAGTGCTGGGAACATACATGTGAGAAGCTGAGATAGAACTTGAATAAAGGCCAATGTTATAAACTCAAAGGATACAAGAAACAGATAAGAAGGAAGAAGTGGAGCAGGTTGGGGGGAAGGCGTGAAGAGGGCACTGGGAAGCCATGCAGGGCAGTTGTTAGTCAGCTCCAGCCATTGGGGGGCAGCAGAATTACCAGCTCCCTGGATTTGCCAAGAGCACGTGAAAAGTTTTAAATGTCCTCATTTTCAATGTTAGCAAAGAATTCCATTTTTCAAAAAGTCAACACGGCATGGTTCAAATAATAAATTTCCATAGGTTTCGTGTCAGCTTTGGGAAACTGTTCATAATGTCTGACACAGAATAAAACCTTTTCTTTAGGCGTCTATGGTGTTCCCATTAGTTCTCTGGTTTTCAGGCATGGCTCCTGATGGGACCCAGTGAGTCCTATTTCACAACTCAGGGAAACAAGAACAAAGGAAAACAAAACCATTTACATGCTTTTTTCTTGTCCTTTGAAGTTTTAAAATATATTGCAGGTTTTCCAAGCCTTTGTGTACAATCTCAAGTGGAATATATTAGACAACCTAAGGTACCGAGATCTCTCTTTTTTTCATGCTTTTGCTACAAGTTCGTGACAGCTCTGTCACCGATGCTTTATGTTGATCCGCCGTCTATACTTAGTGTGCTCTCTTTAATTGCCTCAAAATGTAAACCCCAGAGTGTATGAGAAATGGTATTCTGTTCCCAGTTAAGTAGAAACAAATTATAGCATGTTTTCAGGGGAAAAAATTGATTAAGCAAACATTTATTTCATAGGAAAGGAGGTTGAAAAGGCCATGCAGTTTGTATATTACAAGAAATGGCTTCTTTTTTTCCTGCATTAATGGTAAATCTGAAAAGCATACATCTGAGACTGTGTTTCTTTTCATTTTAAGGCCATATTTAAGCATAACGCTTTCACTGTATGTTTTTCTTAAATGCTCTTGAATACTTTATACCTTTTAAATATAGCTCAAATTGTAGGTTCATATGGCAGGCTCCCTAAGACCCATGTTTTCAAAAAATTGCCCATATGTTGTTACTCTCCCCCAAATTTGGGATGGATCAGAGAGGAAGATAAACAATAGCAATAATCCTGCCAGTAGCAGTGCTGCTCAGTCTTTTAACAAGATAACGAGACTGAAAAGAAGAATGCATATCCCTCAAAATATCTTTAAAGTTTCAAGGCTCATCACAACATTTGTAATATTTTGTAATCCATTCCATAATATAAGAACTTTTGCGGAGTTCCCGTTGTGACTCAGTGGACATGAACCTGACTAGTATCCATGAGGATGCAGGTTCAATCCCTGGTCCCTCTCAGTGGGTTAAGGATCCAGCATTACTTTGAGCTGTAGTGTATGTCAGATCCTGCATTGCTGTGGCTGTGGCATAGGCTGGCAGCTCCAGCTCTGATTTGACACCTAGCCTGGGAATTTCCATAGGCTATGGGTGCAGCCCTAAAAAGAAAAAAAAGAGAAAAAGAAAATAACAATAAAATTTTGAGTTTATTTAAGCAAAAATCAATTGGAATTGGACAGCACTGAACTGGAAATAGTTAGGAATACTCTAGTCAGGAGCTTAGGTAGAGTGTGCCTCTGATGTTTCAATGTAATGCCACATGCAAAACAGCAAGCACACTGCCTGGCATATTGTTGAACCCCTATACATATCAGGGAATATTTCATTTGCAGGTAACTGAAACTTCATCACATATTGTATACTGCTTCTTGGAAATTCAAATTATCCATCTTGTATCATGATTCAGGCAAGACCTCAGAGATATTGCAGGGTTGATTCCAGATCACCACACCCATCCCATAATAAAGCAAGTCACATGAGTTTTTTGGCTTCCCAGTGCATGTAAATGCAATGTTTCCATACTGTACTCTGTTAAATCTGCAATAACATTATGTCTAACAGATATTGTACACACCTGAATTTAAAAATACTTCATTGCTAAAAATTCAAACCAACAACTGACCCTTCAAGCAAGTCATAGACTTTTTCCTGGTGAAGGGTCTTGCCTTGAGGCAAGTGGCTGCTGACTCATCAAGGTGGTGGTTGCTGAAACTTAGGGTGGCTATAGCAATTTCTTTTTTTTCATTCTTTTTTTTTTTTTTTTTTTTTTCCTTTTTTCACCAGCACCTGTGGCATATGGAAGTCCCCAGGCAGGGAGTCAAATTAGAGCTGCAGCTGCTGGCCTACTCCACAGCCACAGCAACACCACAGATCCAAGCCAAGTCTGCAACCTATACCGCAGCTTGCAGCAACGCCAGATCCTTAACTCAATGAGCAAGGCCAGGGACCCAACCCACATCCTCACAGACACTATGTCAGGTTCTTAACCACTGAGCCAAAATGGAAACTCCCAATTTCTTAAAATAAAACAACGATGAAGTTTGCTGCCTTGATTTGACTCTTTCTTCCTCTTGAAAATTGAGGCAGCATTGTAGAGTATTCATTGTCCTAACTTTAATATCAATGTGTTTTGGGGAATAGGGAGGCCAGAGAGAGAGATGGTGATGGAACAGTTAGAACACACATAACAATTTACTTAGTTCATGTCTTACGGGGTCGTGGTTCATGGTGCTCTGAGACAATTACAATAGCGTCATCCAAGGTCTCTGATCATAGATCATCTTAATAGAGAATGAAAATTTTGAAATATGGTGAGAATCACCAAAATGTGACATGATGAGCAAATGTTGTTGGAAAATGGCACTGATGCAGGATTACCACCAACCTTTGATTTGTAAAATATGCAATGTCTGGGAAGCTCAATAAAACAAGGTATGCCCATATTTTAAGGATTCTGAGGCACATAAATTATGGATCCAAATTATGTCAACTTTGCACTGATTTATGACTATATCATGGTAATCACTGCAACGTGTTCAGAATAGAATATACCAGAGGGTGGAGGCAAGCAATGTTTCTAGGCTATTGCCGAAAATTCGATCTAAAATACCCTCCTGTTGAGAATACAGTCACATGTATATGACAGTGTCAAATGGTCTCAGAGCCAGTTAATCTTTTCTATTGGTACAAGGAAATCTCAGTCCAAGTATTTTTCTCAGCTAAGTCAGACTACTAATTATATTGTCTTTTATTAACATGTGATTTTAAACAGTCAAATACATATAGAACCACAAAGAGCATTCTAGGTCTGAATCTAATGTTTCATGTTCATTGGAGTGATATTGATAAGAGTAATTAAAAAAAAAAAAGAAAAAAAGAGTTCCTGTTGTAGCTCAGCACGTTAAGAACTCAACATAGTCTCAAAAAGGATGTGAGTTCGATCCCTGGCCTCACTCAGGGGGTTAAGGATCAGGCATTGCCACAAGCCATTGGCAGAGGTCACAGATGCAGTTTGGATCCGGAGCTGCCATGTCTGTGGTGTAGGCTGGCAGCTTCAGCTCCGATTCAACCCCTAGGCCAGGGAACTTCCATATGCCACAGGTGCAGTTCTAAAAAGAAGAAAAGAAAGAAAGAAAGGAAAAAGAAAAAAATCTTATAGTGCCTTGTGATGTTGACAGAAATTCAGTACCCATTCCCCTGACCCCAAATCTGCGGCAACTAGTCAATTCTGGGCCACTCTTCATCCTTAAAATGCATGGAGTTTCTCACTTCACACATTTCTTACCTCTTTTTGATGATCATTTTCCTCCATGGAAACAGAGAACAATTTAACCTTGAGTTTAAAGCTCTTATCAGCACCTTCTCTTGCCAATTCACCTCAAAGTGAGATCTCAACATTGCTGCTCGTGTAATTACAAAAAATTCATTAAATATAACAAAAAGTACACCTTTAAACATTCTTTTTGACTCACTGGGAAAAAAAATCAAGGGGTAAACATATGGGAGTGTGGTAGTCTATGGGAATGGTGCTGTTTGAACTTTAATTCATTTTCTATGTATTTTTTCCTTTTTGTTAAAAAATCAATTTGACAAATATTTATTGAAAAACAGGCTATGTTTTAAAAAGTATTCTAAGGAATATTCCAACTTCTGCAAGATAATGTATTAAATAATTTGATTTGATATTAATTTAAATTAATTGTTTAAATGTTCTTAACCACGAAGCATTTCACAAGTTCAATTTTCTCAGACTTCATCATGATAAATACATTCCATAAGGTCCAATGAAACACTGGGTTAAATTCAGCCAATCTACTGTTATTTCACACATGGCTCTCGCACGTATCTTGATGTCTCTTTTCCTAGCATCTTTCATTAAGGTAGTAAAAATGCCTGTGTTTACTTTGGCTCTTACAAAACATACTCAATTTTTTGTTCGCTCCAAAACAGATTTGACCCTTTCCATGGCTCAAGAAATAATCAAAGCACCTTGCATTTTGCTAGTGTTTTTTTTTTTTTTTTTTTTTCCTTCCAAGGTGACTCCACAAATGGCTGAAAAGACCACTTCAGAAAATTATTGATCGCTGGTTTACTTCTATTTGTCATTAGCTGGCTTTCCGTATGGATGTCTTGTTGGTAGGCACAAAGATAATTCCGGTGATTTTTCTTTAGCAATGTGATTTTTATTGTTTCTTTATGCTGGCTTTATTTCTTGTCATTATTTTGAAATGGAAACTAGTCTACTTGCTAAAACGTTTACAGACTATAAAAGGACAGTGCTGCACAGGAAGTCTCCATCCCACCAGGACTTCTTTCCTGGTAATGTCGCTAAAGCAGCCGCTCTTAGCAATTTCTTATCTTTTGTTTCCGAGATAATATAGACAGATGTGAATATATATCTATCCCCCTCTGTCTCTAGCTCCTGCTTTCTTTTTTTTTTTTCCCCCCCTCTGGGACTCCCTTTATTTATTTGAACAAACCTATGTTTTTATTTTAAGGTATGATTTATTCCTTAGGTATGTGACTTTGCTGACTTTGGGGCTCATTTTCAATGACTATGATCATGACTATTCAATTACTTTTAAAGTTTATTTGTTTATTTTTGTTGTTTTCTTTCTTCTTTTTTGTTGAAGTATAGTTGATTTGCCATGTTGTGTTTGTTTCACATGTGCAACATCTGTCTCTGTCTTTCCATAAAGAGGGATCGACACAGTAGATACATACATGAACTGCATGTATATATTTATTCCTCTTTTCTTCAAAAGGTATCTTAGCTCATGTACTATACAATATTTCCCTCTTCACTTTTTTATTTTCTTACTTAGCCTTTTATCTTAAGTGGCTTAATTTTTAAAATAAATTTATAAATTAGAATTATTACAAAAGGGATAATTCCACAAAATATTTGCTTTGTTTCAGGTTTCTCCTTTAAGATATCAAGTTTTATGTGCATTTGAACTTCATGATAATGAGACCAATATTTCAAATATCCATTTCAGTATGTCCTTGACTTTTTAAATTTACTGCTGATGTTTCCAACCACCTACTCATTGTGGTTAGACAAGTACTTCCATCTTTTTATTATGCACCTGATCTGCCTCTGGAAAAATGCCACGGCTGCTGCATTCCATGAGTTTTTCTGAATATCCCTCGTGATTTACGTGTGTTTCCATTTATTTCAAACCGACATCTAAATTTCCTAACTTTAGCAGCCTATCCATCTTTTCAATTGAAAAAATACTTTTAAATAGTTTTGTCTAAACTACAGACTCTAAATTACACCAAAAAAAAGCTTGATCACATTTGAATTCTTATCAAGAAATAACATGATAATGGGAGGTGAAACCAGATTTTGCATTTAAAAAATATGATTTGAGGAGTTCCCGTCATGGCGCAATGGTTAATGAATCCGACTAGGAACCATGAAATTGCGGGTTCGATCCCTGCCCTTGCTCAGTGGGTTAAGGATCCAGCGTTACCGTGAGCTGTGGTGTAGGTTGCAGATGCGGCTCGGATCCCTCGTTGCTGTGGCTCTGGTATAGGCCAGCGGCTACAGCTCCGATTCGACCCCTAGCCTGGGAATTTCCATGTGCCGTGGGAAGCGGCCCTAAAAAAGGCAAAAAGGCAAAAAAAAAAAAAAGATATATATATATATATATATACACACACACATACATATATGATTTGAATAAAATTGCAACATGAAATCAAACTGCTTTATGGTAGTTTTATGTTGAAGGCAGTATATGTTTTAAATGGTTTCATAAGGTGATAGACTTACTTTACAGGAAAAAAAAGCAAAAGAAAACAAAACAAAATATCCAACCAGCTACCTGTGCCCCAGGGACGCCCCTGCACATTTGCAGACCCTCTCTTTTCTGCTCTGATGACCTCACATTCGTTCTGCTCTCTGGCACTATTAGCAGCACCACCCCCCCACCCCAGCAGAGCACCTGCCCACTTCAACTTGACCTCATTTCAGATGACAACGTCTGTACCAAACTCCAACAAGCCAGATTACCCAACACTTAGAATCCAGTCAACTGTTTTAGTCTCTGGGTTCACATACAAACAGAAGAAAATTGATGTGAAAAAGACTACTTCTTTTGTGCATGAAATAAAACGTTTAACACAATTTATGATTTGTTTTCTAAAATCTTCAAAGGAGGATGGAAAAGTGGTGATGTTAGGAGAAGATCTCAACTTTCCAGTAAGGGAGAGCACTGTCTTCACACTTTGACCTGAGGAATAGTTTTAGTTGGGCTGGTTTTTGATGTTAGAACATTCTGCAGGGAGTGGAAATACTTACCCCAGGAAGAGCCATGGAGTGCAGGGATCAAATCCTAGTTGATAATCAATAAGTGGGTGGGTGGGAAGCACTAAGACTTTCAGTCATAAGGTGCTTTTTTTCCAATGATAATGCTGCATTTTTTGTTTGTTTATTTTTTTGTATTTTTGGTCTTTTTGCCTTTTCATGGGCCGCTCCAGCAGCATATGGAGGTTCCCAGGCTAGGGGTCTAACCGGAGCTATAGCCACCGGCCTACACCAGAGCCACAGCAACGTGGGATCCGAGCCTCATCTGCGACCTACACTACAGCTCACGGCAATGCTGGATCCTTAACCCACTGAGCAAGGCCAGGGACCGAACCCGCAACCTCATGGTTCCTAGTCAGATTTGTTAATCACTGCGCCACGACGGGAACTCCGATAATGCTGCATTTTTTTCAGAGGTGGATGGTCATAAAAGTTAGAAATGTGCAAACCAAGGTCTTGGAACAGTAATCAAGTGGCAGAGGGTAGAGCTGGGGGTGAGGATTCTGCAGAAGTGTCTGCAGAGCTAAAGTTTACTATCACAGTGTACCCACTTTTCCTTTCTAACTCTGTACCTTATGCAACTATGCCATTTTGCCTTCAGTGATATCTATTCTGTTGATTTTATTGACTTACGAGTTCTCAACCTACCTGCTCAATGTTGTCGTCAGTGGCTTGGACACAAAATCTAGTTATCAGTCTAGATTCTTAGCTCCTAATACAAAGTAGAAACTTTCTTTATTTAAAAGAATAATCAGATCGGTTTCAAATCCTGCTACAGTAATTATATAAAAATCACACAATTTTATCAATTTTCAGCCTCAGCTTAGCTACTTGTAGCATAAAGATAGTAACATCAAGTTCATTATGTAACTGAATTGTGTGTGTGTGTGTGTGTGTGTGTGTAGCAGATGTGTTGTTTGGCATCATGCCAGGTATAGTCTCTGAAATGGCAGTACCATTTTTTTAGGGTTATTATTAATTAATAATCTTTGTTAAGTGGAAAGGAACTGATGTGTCAACTAGTTTACATGTAGATTTTTGTAGATCTATAGATACTTCAACAGTTGCTTAACCTGAAAAAGACAAAAGTTGAAACAACAGAGAATGAAGCATAAATAGTAGTTATTAATCCAAGATTACTCTAAGTTCAAATTTAAATATGCATATTTAAGTTTTCAATTTCTACATCTCTACATTTTATATTGATTTTTTTCTGTGAGGTATGTGTGAGTAATGTATTAAATTATCTATGCCTGTTTTTCATGGGGCTTTAAAATGCCCTGGATATTCAAGATTTTTTTTAAATCTAAGCTAGTTTTCCAGTTTAAAGTGGCATCTTTTTGTGTCGAGATGTATTTCCATTTTTTTAACTTTTAGAAAACCGTGTCAACAGATGTGTGCTGTGCAGAAGTTTACTGATTTTGAAAAGAATCAGAGTAACACAGGAAGCTTGAAAAACCTCTCTGCTTAAGAATTGATCATCTGGGAATTCCCATTGTGGCGCGGCAGAAACGAATCCAACTAGGAACCATGAGGTTGGAGGTTCGATCCCTGGCCCTGCTCAGTGGGTTCAGAATCTGGTGTTGCTGTGAGCTGTGGTGTAGGTCACAGGTGCGGCTTGAATCCCGTGTGGCTGTGGCTGTTGTGTAGGCTGGCAGCTATAGCTCCAGTTTGACCTCTAGCCTGGGAACCTCCATATGCCACAGGTGCAGCCCTAAACACCCCCCCCCAAAAAAAAAAGAAGAAGAAGAAGAAGAAAGGGGTTAAAATACTTTTTAAGGGGATAGAAAAGAGAAGAGTGAAAAAGAAGACAGAGAGAAAGAGAGCGATAAGGAGGGAGAGGAGCAGGGGAGGGGAAGAGAGAAAAGAGAACCACCAATGTGTGGTTACAATTGGAGTCATTTCTTTAGGAAACGTCCAGAGTACAGTTGATCCAAAAGGAAAATTCATAGTGATGTATTCCATTAGATCTGGACATCTGGTTCCCAATGATTATATCAAAAACAGTAATTATTCTGAATAGTACTATAAAGAGAAAAAAATCAAGCTCTTATTCCAGCAGCATTGATTCAGAAGCCACTACTCAAAGGTCATAATAACGAAACGTACTAACAGTCTAAATGATATGAGTTCCGAGTGATTAGATTGGTTCACAAACCTCTCAGAAGTATCATTAGGTGGAAAAAAAGGAAAGTTTGAAGAAGTCACAGGCTACAGGGAGCATATTTCCATCATCACTAAATGGGCCTTCCTTGCTGCTGAGACATTGGGCTTTAAATAAAACCTCTGACACCAGAGTCTGGGACACTACATCTATAATTGCATATAGAAGATAGAATCAGGGGGAAAAAAAAAAAAACCACATTTACAGTATGAGGTCAACAATTGCATCGAAAGGAAAGAGATAAGCCAAGTCAAGATAACTTTTGAACTTGGGGACTGTTCCGATGATGCCTGGAATATAGACTCATACTGTAAAAGGGTCCAAGTTGACAAACCATCAGAAATGTAAACTTGAGAAATATCAACAACTTATATTTAAGTACAAATCTGTAATCTTTAAAGCACTCTTGAGTCCATTGCTATGTTTGATATTAATCACAGTTTTGAAAAATTAAACAGGAACGTGTCATGATGGCCATTTCCACAGGATAACATAAAAGTTCCATGAGGTTGACTCAGACAGATCTAAATTAGTGAATCAGGGATTAGATTTAAGTCTCCTAGATCTCAGATCAGCGTTCTTTTTTCATGATTGTGTGATTGAACCCCTTGTAATTATTTTCTACCCTCTCTCCATCCACGGGGGTCCATTTCCTGCCTCCTCTATTTTTAAAAAATGGAAAGGGGTTAAAATACCTTGAAAGGGGGTGTAAAAGAGAAGAGTGTAAAAGAAAGGGAGGGAGATGAGGGAGAGGAGCAGGGGCAGAGGAGAAGGAAAGAGAGCAAAGAAAACCACCAATTTCTGGTTACCATTGGAGTTTCTTACTGGAGTTTCTCTTGAGGTTTTAGCCACCAGGCTGCTGTGACACTGTGATGTGTTCTTGCCCTTGGGATAAAGCCCTATCAGAAAAGAAAATGGAAAACTCACTCTCTTGTCATTTGCTCTTTCAAATTTTGACTCCCATCCACCATTTTCCTGTTTTTACTGAGTTTTTGGAATCCCGAGGGAGTAGGTGTTTCAATTTCTTTTATTTATTTAATTATTTTCACAATTGTTTTTCATTGTAATAAGCAGAAGGAGTAGCGTGTAGTGGGTTTACACTGCTCTAGCATACTGAAACTCTCTATTTTTGATTTCCTAGCATAATTATCATAAAGATAGTTGGCAACATCCAAAAAAGACACACTGGATGCAGTGCCCCACACACCAGGCTTTCAAAGCCAAAGCTTCTCTTTGTGTCTTTTCTTCTGTGACACTTGATTTCTTGCTCCTGAAAATTTTGCTTCCTCGTTGTTCTCTTCAATAGCTCTGATTTTTTTTTTTTTTTTTTTTTTTTTTTTGTCTTTTTGCCATTTCTTGGGCCGCTCCCGTACCATATGGAGGTTCCCAGGCTAGGGGTCTAATTGGAGCTGTAGCTGCCGGCCTATGCCAGAGCTACAGCAACTCGGGATCCGAGCCGTGTTGGCGACCTACACCACAGCTCACAGCAACGCCAGATCCTTAACCCACTGAGCCAGGGCCAGGATCAAACCCATAACCTCATGGTTCCTAGTCAGATTCATTAACCACTGGGCCATGATGGGAACTCCCCTGATCTTTTTTTATTATTATGATTATGTTAGCCATCTCTTTCTCAGCCTAAACTGCCTCCCTCTTTTCCTTTTTACAGGCTCAGCCTGTGGCATATGGAAGTACCTGGGCCAGGGGTCAAATCAGATCTGCAGCTGCAGCCTACACCACAGCCACAGTAATGCCAGATCCTTAACCCACTGAGCAAGGCCAGGGATCAAAGCTGCATCCTCACAGAGACAATGTGGGGTCCTTAACCCGCTGAGCCACAATGGGAAGGCCAGAGCTTAACCTTAATATCCAAGTTCCCTAGCAAACTGTCTTGGCACCACTGCTTTGTTGATGCTAATTGTGCAATTTCATCAAATCTCCTGCTTTTGAAAACAGCTCATATGCCGATGATTTAGAGATATCTCTTTCCCACTCAAATCACGTCCTAAGTTTACTCACATATTTGACGTTTGGTACTCATATTCCTTTATTATCCCATAATTATTCAGCATGTCCAACATGGAAACTCTTCTCCAAATGTGCCACTCTCTCAATTGGCGCTGTAATCTGCTTAGTCTTCAGAACTACAAGCCTGCAAGTCAGGCCACAGGCTCTTCCTTTGGATGCTCCATTTCTGAACAAATACGGTCTCCTGTGCCCTAAATACTTTTCATTCTGCCTTCTCCATATTTCAGGGATCTCTTCTCTCAACAACTTGTCCAGACAAATGCAAAAGCTACTTGTCAGAATTTCCTCATTCCTGTCTTGTTTTTCTTTTCTTTCTTTTTCCTCCCTTTTTTCCTTTTCTTTTTACAGCCACTCCTGCATCATATGGAAGTTCCCAAGCTAAGGACTGAATCAGAGCTGCAGCTGCCCACCTACGCCACAGCCGTGGCAACACCAGATCCAAACCGCATTTGCAACTTACACTGCAGCTTGCGGCAACACCAGATCCTTAATCCACTGAATGAGGCCAGGGATCAAACCTGCATCCTCACAGACACTCTGTCAGGTTCTTCACCCTCTGAGCCACAACAGGAACTCCAGTCTTCTTCCCTTTTTTAAACAAAAATTTTTTATTATGGTTGATTTACAATGTTCTGTCAATTTCTGCTGTACAGCAAAATGACCTAGTCATACACATACGTACGTTCTTTTCCCCATATCATCTTCCATCTGTCTATCACAAGTGATTGGCTATAGTTCCCCATTCTATGCAGCAGGACCTCATTGCTTATCCATTCTAAATGTAGTAGTCTGCATCTACTAACCCCAGACTCCCAGTCCATCCCACGCCTTCCCCCTTGGCAACCTTCCTTTTAAATGCATCTCCTAAGCTCCAGTCAGTTTGTCCTATCTAAAATACAAACCTGGCCATGCATCCTCTTAGCCGATGTTCTCCAACTGCTCCACTTCTCCTGCCAGATGGCTTTCAGACTCCCATGCAAGTTGTCTTTGAAAGCAAATTTGTTTTCACCCTAAACCATTAATCGACACCTATTAACCTACCCCTATTTCCACTCCTTCTTCCTCGCTTTGTATTTTAGTAATACCAACTCACGTGTATTTTCCTGGACCAACCATGGGGTTTCAGGCCACCAGGTTGTCATTTGATTAACATTGATGTTTCAAAAGCCATTTCAAGTGTCAGTGGAATTAAACTCAAGTAAGGCTTAATCCCTTCCTTGTCTATTACTTCTCTTTCCCTCATACATGTCTGAACATGTATGCCCAGAGACAACAAATTTTGACCTCTAAGCCTCTATCAGACCTTTCTCTGACTCATGGGGATCTATTTCTAACTTCCTACTTGACCACTTCACTTGTGAAACTCAAAGGCAGCACACATTCAGCGAGGCTTTCGTGTAACTTGTAATCTTTGGTCTCAGTGCTGATCCTCTCCCATGTTCCCGTGTGTGACTGTCACCACCACGGAGCCACTTGTACTACCAGGAAACTTAGGAATGTTCTTTTCATATTTTTTTCTCCTTTATTCCCAATAGGCATCTCCATTAATACCATCTCTAATATATTTCTGGATTCATTTCTTTGGCTTTCAAAGCCATCACCACATACCACTTCATCCACTCTTTTCTCCCTTCTGCTCATTTCCCATGTTACAGCCAGAATGATACTTTTTCTTTTTTTTTTTGGCATGTGGAAGTTCCTAGGCCAGGGATGGAAGCTGCACCACAATAGTAACCAGAGCTACAGCAGTAACCACAAGGGATCCTTAACCCACTGAGTCAACAAGGAACTTCTAGAATGATACTTTGAAAGTGAAAATCTAATGATATCAATTACATGCTACAATATTTCAGTGGCATTTTTTTAAATTACAGTTGACTTACAATGTTGTACGCATCTCTGCTGTAGAGCAAAGTGACCCAGTCATATATATATATATATATATATATATATATGCATGTATTTATGTATTCCCTTTTTTATATTATCTTCCATCATGGTCTATCCCAAGAGACTGGATATAGTTCCCTGTGTTATATAGCAGGACCTCATTGCTCAATGGCATATTATTTTCCTTAGTGTCAAGGCAAACATTCTTCCTACAAGTCTAGAACATGATCCAGCCTCAATCTTGAGATCCACTGTTCCCTCATATCCCAGGGTTTTTCAAGATACTGTGTTTTTCTTTTGTCCTTACTTTATTAACCTCCACTCCACTATCACATGACACACACACACATATATATATACAGAAACAACTTATAAATACTTCTCTCCTTTTGAAAAAAATAGCATCCACTCCATTAGTCTGTTATAAGAAAAAATTGAGTTGAACATCTGGCATAGAGTAAATATAGATATGCTTAGTACTATTGCAAGTTTTTAGTGCTATTGTAAATTTTCATTTTAACGTACCTTCACAGATATTCTGAATTAATTTTAATTAACGACATTCATGTCACAAAATTTGGAAAACATTGCCAAGCAAAAGGAAAAAGTTAAAATCACCTAGAACTCTACTATCCAGAAGAACGACTTGACCACTTGATATGTTTTTAAATGTACTCTATTAAAAGCGTATCAGGTCAGTTATTTCCTCAAAGACAGCATCTCTGCCTTGGACATATCTTCATGCCTGAAAAGAATGTCCTTGAGATTCCTGAATCATAATCATCAGGGTTTAACAAATTCTAGACACTAAAGGAGGAGCTGAAAAGGACCAGTGCTACTGCAATTTCAAAATGCAAATTAAGATTCCAAGTGGTGAGTTTAAGCTGAAGATTCAAAAGAGTAAGGTTGACTTGAAACATCTAGCACCATGAAATTAACAAAATTTAAGGGATGGTTTCAAGTGTATCTAACGGCCGATCAGTATTTTCTGCAATTAAAAATCTCTACTTTGATGATATCAAGAAATCCAAAGCTTTAAGGGTAGACTGTGAATGATTTTATATATATACATATATATATACACACACACACACACACACACATATAAATATAGTAGTATAATATATTAATATTATTATATAAGTGCAGAGTAATATAATAATATTATTATAGTATATTACATATATTATTATATAAATGCGGAGTAATTCATCTTTTCTAAGACTCTGACTTCGGAATTTTCCTGTTGTGGGAATGTGTTTGGTTGTGCAGAGAATGTAATTTATTTTCAATATTCAAATTCCAGATGTTTCTCAGAAGGTTGAAAGATAATGTAATTTGTTGGAAATGGCTTTTAAGCTATTTCAAAGATGATTGCAGGCTAACATTCTTGTGTGAATATTAAAACCTTTATAGCTTCCTAAGCCAATTTAGTTACTAATATAATTTTAAGGATAGCTCTTAAATATTAATTTCACAACTCAAACTAATTAGTAACATTAAATTGAATCAATAAGAGAATTAACACTTAGGTCAGTTTATTTACTATTTCAACAAGCTCCCCCCCCAAAAAAAAGGGAAGTTTTCTTAAGGTAAAATACAAATTTGAAAATAGTCATTGTACAAAATTTCATTGGAATAAGAGAATTAACATGCGTGGGCAGTGCTAAAAATAGAACTGATCTCATGACAACAGAGTAATATAAGATCACTTGTTAAAAAATTAAAATATCTTATTCATTCCATCACTTATTTATTCTATAAACATTTGTCACACCAATACCAGGTGGAAAAACTCTGCATAGGGTGCTGAGGATGTGAAAAGAAGTGAGATGCTCCTGCTTCCAAGGAGTTAGTCAGTGAAACAGAAAAGGAAGCAATTTAGTAAACAATGTGACAAGCCTTACAATCAGCCTAAGTCTGATGTGTTTAGGGGACATAAAAAAAAGAACGTTGCCTTAAATCTTCACACCCAGCCAGCTTTCTCTGTACATTAAATAACATAACTTGCACATGTATTTGTGGCTATTTTTAAAACATGTCTAAATGTCTCTTTAATGAAATTAATAATCATCAATAGAATTTTCCTTTTAAAATAGTTTTGAGTAACCATATATAAAAGTCAATGACTGTCATAAAGATAAGACTTTTTAATAAATATATGTGTACTTACACACACACACACACACGCATATATATACGCACACATATTTTTGTTGCTGTTGTTGCTAATTTAATAAGAAATACTCATAAAAATAAATCTGAGATCCATCATTTTGTCTCCTGAACTTTTTTTTTTTTTTACAATACATATTTCACCTGAGAATGAGTAACCTAGGAGTAGTAAGAAGGTTTTAGCCCTGACTGACTGCTGAAGTGCAGTGGTAATAAGATTTCTAAAGATGGCTGGACCAAATATAAACAATGTAGCTCTTGATTGTCTGTGTGCTATTGGCACAGGAAAGGGGACTATTGGCCCACTGTGCCTGCCATCCCTAGAGTGGGTTAACCACAGAGACGTCACCTGAGTAGCATCAAGAATATGGAAGCACAGGAGTTCCTGGTGGCACAGGAGTTCCTGGTGGCACAGCAGATGAAGGATTCTGTGTTGTCATTGCTATGCTCTGGTTACTGCTGTGGCTAGGGTTTGATCCATGGCCTAGGAGTTCTGCATGCTACAGGCATGGCCCAAAACAAAACAAAACAACAACAACAAATGAATAAGGAAGCATGTTAAAATTAAATGTGGCTGGGGAGTTAGGTGTGAACAGTCATTCAAAGACGGGGTGCTCCAGTAGGATGCCCCTTACACACTGAAGTCAGCTCTCACCTGGGAAGGAAGGCAAGAAGGGAGTCGAGGGGTAATGGGGAGGAACCCACGTGCAGGTTGCAGACCAACTCCTTTTACTTCTCATTTAAGTTACGTTCATGAGAAGAAACAAGAGTGTCTGGAGGCATTTTGCTTTATGACTGGGTGGATTTTCATGATTCATCCTTTAGGAGAGAAAACCAGTTTTTTACCTGGATTCCACAGATCCATAATGACCCTAGTTTTCAGCTGCAGCAGCCTTCTGGGCAACAATAGGGAACAAAACAGCGCGGTGTGCAATTACATGCAAACAATTCTTCAAAAAGTGGCATGAATGACAATCGCATATTAAGAACCTTGACATACTGAGCTCCATTGAGCAACAGAAGTCTTAGCTTGATAGAATAACAATCTAGATACGATCACTGATAGACACAACATATTCATGTTGAATATAAAATCAAATTAACACCAGTAGGTTAAATGGTAGGTCTTATTTTTAGAGCAAATTTTTTCCCCTCAGCATGCCCTGTCAAGGTTGACATTTCCTCTCTTTGCTCCTCTGTTTTCAGTCTCTTCTCTCATGCATTTTTAGGCATACAAAGCTGAAGCTGACAGGCGTATTCCTCCCATTTGCTTTCTCTCTCTCTCTCTGTGTATGTGTGTGTGAGACTGTAGACACACATTCACATTCACCATGGAGGCCCTTATAAAATGCCAAAAATGGCATCCTCTTCACTCCCACACTCTAACTTTGGGCTCCTTGTCTACTTTTCCTATAGGAATGGAATATAGGAGATTGGAAAGAGAAATTCCTTTAATCAGAAAATGACAATTTCAAAGGAGCCAAAAATATGTCACCACATTTATGAACATAGATTGTGAACGGACCCAACCTACACTATGCGATTTGATTTTCATAGTCATTCTTTCAAGTAGAGAGGAAATATTTTATCATCTTTTCTTTACAAAGGAAGAAGATGGAACAACCAATTTAAGTGACTTTACCCAAGTTGATAAAGCAATGAAATTGCATTGTTATCCAGATTTTCTGAATCCAATTCCTAGGCTTTTTTGACTATAACCTTAGAATTTTTAATTAGGATATCTCAGTAACTTACCCCCCCCCCAAAAAAAAGAAAGAAAGGAAAAAAAAAAACTCCTTTCTCTTCCTTACAAGGCTCACATGGTTTGGCAGTGTGTCCTGCTCCACATGGAGACCCTGGCTGATGAAGCGTCTCTATCTTGCAGCTATGCCATCTGGACTTTGATATCTCCTTAGCTGCTGAGGCAGAAGAAGAGAGCACTGAAGGGTCTCATACCAGCAATTAAATCCTTCATCATTTCTTCTTACAAACAGTTATCCAGAAATAGTCACATGTTAGGAAGTTTCAGCCTTCTGTGAGTCCAGAAGGGGAAGAGAATTGGATGAGTGAGTAAGCACTGTAAGTCTTCTGTCATGGTGACCTTGGATGAGCAATGGTCACAGGAATGAAACTAAACGTTCAAAATCATTATGGAATATTTCCTATTATTATGTCAAGGAATAAAATGCATTTAAATTAAACCAAACACATTATGTAGGCTAGCCACGTTTTTTAAAATTTTATTAATTTTATTTTATATTGGAGTACTGTTGATTTACATTGTCGTGTTAGTTCCAGGTGTATAGCAAAGTGATTCAGTTACACATATACTTGAATCTATTCTTTTTCTGATTCTTTTCCCATATAGGTTATTATAGGTCTACTCTATTGAGTATGGGTCCCTGTGCCACATAGTAGGTCCTCGTTGGTTATCTGTTTTCTATAGTGTGTATATGTTAATCCTAAAAACCTAATTTATACCCCCTTTTCCCCTTTGATACCCATAAGTTAGTTTTCAAAGTCTGTGTATCTGTTCCTATTTTGTAGACAAATTAATTTGTCTCTTTTTTTTTTAGATTCCACATATAAGTGATATCATGTAATATTTGTCCTTCTTTTTTTTTTTTTTAAAGTGAACTTTTTTTTTTCCCCACTGTACAGCAAGGGGGTCAGGTTATCCTTACATGTATACATTGCAACTACATTTTTTCCCCCACCCTTTCTTCTGTTGCAACATGAGTATCTAGACATAGTTCTCAATGCTATTCAGCAGGATCTCCTTGTAAATCTATTCTAAGTTGTGTCTGATAAGCCCAAGCTCCCGATCCCTCCCACTCCCTCCCCCTCCCATCAGGCAACCACAAGTCTCTTCTCCAAGTCCATGATTTTCTTTTCTGAGGAGATGTTCATTTGTGCTGGATATTAGATTCCAGTTATAAGTGATATCATATGGTATTTGTCTTTGTCTTTCTGGCTCATTTCACTCAGGATGAGGTTCTCTAGTTCCATCCATGTTGCTGCAAATGGCATTATGTCATCCTTTTTTATGGCTGAGTAGTATTCCATTGTGTATATGTACCACATCTTCCGAATCCAATCCTCTGTCGATGGACATTTGGGTTGTTTCCATGTCCTGGCTATTGTGAATAGTGCTGCAATGAACATGCGGGTGCATGTGTCTCTTTTAAGTAGAGCTTTGTCTGGATAGATGCCCAAGAGTGGGATTGCAGGGTCATATGGAAGTTCTATGTATAGATTTCTAAGGTATCTCCAAACTGTTCTCCATAGTGGCTGTACCAGTTGACATTCCCACCAGCAGTGCAGGAGGGTTCCCTTTTCTCCACAGCCCCTCCAGCACTTGTTATTTGTGGATTTATTAATGATGGCCATTCTGACTGGTGTGAGGTGGTATCTCATGGTAGTTTTGATTTGCATTTCTCTTATAATCAGCGATGTTGAGCATTTCTTCATATGTTTGTTGGCCATCTGTAAATATGACTTACTTCACTTAGTATAATAATCTCTAGGTCCACTCATGTTGCTACAAATGGTATTATTTCATTGTAATGGCTGAGGAATATTCCATTGTATATATGCACCACATCTTCTTTATCCATCTCTCTGTCAATGGACATTTAGGTTGCTTCCATGCCTTGGCTACTGTAAACTGCTAGCCGCTTTAACGTGCCAAAGCCCAAGAGGCATCCAGCTAAAATCTTCCATAATGTTTGTGAAAACAACAGCCTTTACTTGTCCTGAGAGTACTGACAATTCTTATTTAGGAACTGAGCTTTTAGGTGCCTCCAACTTAAAGTCAAAACAAAGAGAAAGAATAAATAGAGCAGCAGAGTTGCTTATTAATGAATTATTTTTCCCTGATAAAGTAATTAAAAATTCCCAAGATCTACTGTATTATTTCAGATAGCAGCACTGTATTACAATGTTACCTGTATCACCACAGGTAACACCGTGATTTTTTTTTTGTAGCTAGAAGTTATCAGGCAATTATAAGAAAGGATTATCATTCAGTATTATTCTGAACACAGGAAGCTTGAGCGCTTAGCTAGGTAAATGACCAGAGCAATTTTAAATCTTAGAAATCAAAGAAACAGTATGATTTAGTGGAAAAAAAGATGGAGTGCAGGGTCAAATGTCCTTACTCTGGTTCTTGACTTTGCCATTCACTGAACCTCAGGTGGGTTGAATGTAAAAATATGTAATTATTGTACCTATCTTACTGGGTAATTGTGAGGAACCAATAGGATCATTTCACTACTAAATCAATTGGTCCTATGGACCAATAGGATCATCTAGACTGTCAAGCACTGAAATAAAACTTAGTTGTTATTGAAAATCTGTTGGGGAGTTCCTGTTGTGGAGCAGTGGTTAACGAATCTGACTAGGAACCATGAGATTGCAGGTTCGATACCTGGCCTCGCACAGTGGGTTAAGGATCCAGCGTTGCCATGACCTGTGATGTAGGTTGCAGACACGGCTCGGATCCCGAGTTGCTGTGGCTCTGGCGTAGGCCGGCAGCTACAGCTCCAATTAGACCCCTAGCCTGGGAACCTCCATATGCCGAGGAAGCGGCCCAAGAAATGGCAAAAAGAAAAAAAATTAAAAATAACAATAAAAAAAAGAAAATCTATTGGCCTGATATAGAGAAAAGGAAAGAGCAAATTCTATGAAATATAAGAACCAGACTCTACCATAAAAAATATGGCTAGAGGAACTTTCTGCTTTCAAGTCTCTTTCTTTCTCAGCATGGTATACCCTGCTCTTCCTTCCTCTGTGCAGGTATAAGAAACTTGGGGTTTATTTCATGGTTAAGAACAGTGCTCACTTTTATAAGTATTTTTTCTAAATCCATTTTATATGATAAGTGAAAAAGTTGCATGTAGGAAAAAAAGAAAAAACACAGAAGCTTTAAATTTTGAAGCGTGCTGAAAAAAATGAAAGTTAATTTTTTGTCCTAGAATATTTACCTATAAAGTTATTCCATATGATCAATATGATAGACTTAGCCCAGTTTAAGGCAGATTTAGTTTGCATATGTGTCTCCAGCAAGAAATGTGAACTCCTTTCAACAAAACGAGTATGAGTGAGATCCTGCAATTTAAACCATAGATGTGAACTTGATCAAATCAATGAATAATTTAATCAAATAAATGAAGAAAGTAATAACTCATTAAAATAAAATCTCTCCTGGAGGACACATGTGACCGGTGTTTCACAGTGATGTGCATTTGCTGTCATGGTGCTAGTATTTTAGTTCAAGCTAGTGGATTGAGAAATAGATGTTAAAAAAATTTTGGTTTTTTTGGCTATAAATTCTGCTTTATATGAAAGAATTCCTTCTGAAATATAATCCTCATCTTTTACTTTTTTTCTAGAATTAAAATTTTAACATGTGTCATTTTAAATTGCTTAAACAGCCCGAGGGTTAGAGATTTCCTGGAAAGATTCTGCTTCAGAAAGCCGTAACTTAACTCACATTTCCAGTGAACTTAGGAATATTTCCATATGGACCGGCTAACATGGGCAAACACCCAACCTTGCTCTGTCTCTTCCCTCTTAACATATGTTGAGTGAAGAAATGAATCATTCCTTCATTCAACATGTATTTGTTGAGACTTTTGTTAGCCACCCTTACGGGTACTAGGAATGCAGCTGATAAGGGGCTGGGAGGTGAGCATGGGTGTGTGTGTTTTGGGGGAGAGGCTTTCTAGAGATAGAGGGCCTCTCAGAAGAGTTGGGAGGCAGCAGAGACCTGAATCAATCATCCAGACCACATTGGAAGTGCAGATTTAGAAGGACAAATTGTGTTTGCATCTGGAAGGAGACTGTTCCACCAAAAGCCCAAGGTCTGAATACCCTTGGTATATTTAAGAAAGAAGTAGCAAAAAAAAAAAGGAGTTCCCGTCGTGGCGCAGTGGAAATAAATCCAACTAGTAACCGTGAGGTTGCGGGTTCAATCCTTGGCTTCAATCAGTGGGTTAAGGATCCGGCATTGCCATGAGCTGTGGTGTAAGTCGATGTCGTGGTTGATATGGCATTGTTGTAGCTGTGGTGTAGGCCAAAAGCTGTAGCTCCTATTCGACCCCTAGCCTGGGAACCTCCACATGCCACAGGTGCAGCCCTAAAAAGCCATAAAAAGAAAAGAAAGAAAGAAAGAAGTAAATGAGGTTACCATGGCCTGAGAAATGGCCTCAAAGCTAGATCCTGGAGGGCCTCAGAGGTCAGAATGAAAACTGTGGGTTCCCCTTTAGATATGAATGGTAGCAGCAATGGAAAGAGTGTGCATAGGAGGGAGAATGTGGATAAATTTGTGTTTGAAAGATGACCCAGGGCCAATCTGAAGACTAAAAAGGATTCCCATGCAAATAGGGACACAGCTGCATCAAGCCAGAAGCCCACCTCCATACACCAAAGATATTTCATGGCTGTTATTTAAGGAGCAGATTAATATATGAAATTAACTAAATACTGGAAGTTCTAGAAGCCCAGCTTTGATATGTCTGAACTTGGTGACTCTGTTTGGTTACTTCTATACTTTTTGAGGAAGTCGAGAAGTTCTGTAATCTTTAAAGTCTCAGTGGCACTTATCAGTACAATAGAATGATACCTGACTATCCCTCCACATGGAATGGTGGCAGGATCAAAGCAGACAACGTGTAATAAAAGCACTGGGAGAACCATAAACTTCAAAGCGTGGTGTTCTGCAAATGCCAGGTATTATTATGCATAATTATTGGTCCTGATTTGATTTTCAGCAAAGAACTCTTTGTTTTCTCTCTATTGGTCAAAGTAGAACCAAACATCATTCTAAACTACAACTAAATCTTGCTACCTAGTACCCCAAGTAAGGTAAGTAAAACTTAAGGAGGATTATTTAAAATTTTTTTAGAATTTTTCCCTGAAATTCAGGAGGTACAAAATTGGCGAATTTGACATTCTTAAAGCTGGTGAGGTTATATATATATATATATATATACATATACATATATATATATATATACACATATACATATATATATAAAATACCATATATATATATGAAATACCACTGTTTTCATTATGAGGGTGAGCAATGGTGGCTTAACTAACTATATTAAAGATTACAGCTGCATCTCAAGACACCCAGCTACCTATCTCTGCCTGTGCACCCCGACTCCTGTCCAGACACACCACAAAGAACAAAGCAGAGTGAAAATGTGCTCTTTGGAATTTCCGCTGTGGCTCAGTGGGTTCAGAACCTGATTAGTACCCATGGCCTCCCTCAGTGGGTTAAGGATTCAGCCAGTGAGCTGCAGCATAGATCGCAGTTGTGGTTTGGACCTGGCATTGCTGTGACTGTGGTGTAGACCAGCAGCTGCAGCTACAATTTGACCCCTAGCCTGGGAACCTCCGTATGCTGCAAGTACAGCCCAAAAGGAAGGAAGGAAAGAAGGAAGGAAGGAAGGAAAGGAAAAAGAAAATGGTGCTCTTGACTTTTTGCAGAATTTAATCTAATCTAACTCTTTCTGAGTGACTTGAGAACAAGCAGGAGGTCTCCCCAGACCTTCCTAACCTTCCTTTCATCTTACTTGCCCACTCTCCTTTTTCTCTCATGGTTTTGAAAATATTAAGACCAAAAGGAGTTCCCACTGTGGCTCAGTGACTTATGAACCTGACTAGTATCCATGAGGATGCAGGTTCAATACCTGACCTTGCTCAATGGGTTAAGGATCTGGCATTACTGTGAGCTGCAGTGTAGGTTGCAAACATGGCTCAGATCTGGCGTTGCTGTGGCTGGGGTCTAGCCTGGCAGCTGCAGCTCCAGTTCGACCCCTAGCCTGGGAAAGTCCATATGCTGCAAGTGAGGCCATAAAAAGAAAAAAAGAAAGAAAAAAAAAAAAAAACCTACAAAGAAGTTTAAATGCCTGGTTAGGGAGATCCAGCCTAGTTTTGGAGAGTTCTAGTCTATCAGGTCTTACTCTGTATTTGACTAATGGTTTCCTCATTGCTGGATTCAGGTTTTCTCCAATCTCTTCACTCAAATCTTGCCCTGGTTTCCTGGGGAGATGGCTCCATGATGGCTCCTTTTTTTATTTTTTATTGTTATTTTTACTAGAGTGTAGTTGATTTATGGCATTGTGTCAATTTCTGATGTACAGCATTGTGACCCAGTCATACATACATACACATTTTTTTTCTCATACTATCTTCCATTGGGTTCTATCCCAAGAGATTATAGAACAGAGAAAGGTGAGGGAGAGAGGAGAGAGAAAACCGTTTTTTTTTTTAACATGTTGCCTTCCTTTCCATCAAGCCTTTCGGGGATAGCATCACAACATATTATTTGTAATCAAAAGGTGGACCTTACAGCTATTTAGATTTTACAAAATGTGTGTTATGTATTACATGCTTCTTAAAAACAGACACACACACACACACACAGAGGCACTGCAAAAGAAATCATAATTTTATGATGCAGAACGGAAGCACACACATAAAAGGAAGTTGTAGAACAAGGAAATTGACCTATGTCTTTCCATTTTAATTCCAATTGTTTCCCACTATGGAATCAGAATTTCCTAGAGAGACTATGTTAGAATAGTCTCATAAATGTATACTCACAAGGAATTTAATATTTTGAATCAGATACAGATAAATTGACCCTGACAGAATAAAGTAGGGTTTTCAGAGTGACTGCAACTGACTTGGAATTCCTGCCCCTTCCCTCACTAGCTTTTTAAGTATGTTCAACAAGTATTTACTGGTCACTTATCAAATGAAGGGCACTGTGACAGACACATATGCCAGAAACAGTTAGGCTCTCATTTCTAGATGAGAAAACCTGGAAAGAGAAACAAAATACCTAGGTTTACAAAGGGAAGACAGGAGAAGTAAATACTCCTGATCCCAGTTTAATTATCTGCCCATTATGGCATACTGTTCTCTGATCGCTAATAAAGCATTGATTTCATTTGTTTAAAGAATATGACTTTGGCAAACAATATTTCTATGGAAGAGCTTGTTATTTCTTTAAAGGAAGCTGTTGGATGTTTCAAAATCTATAACATCTCTTTCCAAGGAAACACTTATTCCCAAAAAACCACAAGTAGACAGAAGTTTAACAAATACATTAAGAAATTATTATTATTATTATTACTATTTGTCTTTTTGCCATTTCTTGGGCCGCTCCCGTGGCATATGGAGTTTCCCAGGCTAGGAGTCTAATCGGAGCTGTAGCCGCCGGCCTACACCAGAGCCACAGCAACGCATACTAGCCACGTCTGCAACCTACACCACAGCTCACTGCAACGCTGGATCCTTAACCCACTGAGCAAGGGCAGGGATCGAACCAGCAACCTCATGGTTCCTAGTCGGATTCGTTAACCACTGCACCATGACGGAAACTCCAAGAAATCATTTTAAAAGATAACATATTAATGGTGACTATTAACTGATATATATACAATTAGAACATCACAAATATGAGATATGTATAATAAAACTATTGACAAAAATAAGATGAAATCTATCAAAAACATACAAAACACATCCAAAGATTTTTTCTTCATTAATTCACCAGACATAGACTACGAAGAAAAAAGATAATATATTATAAAATTTTATTATTATAAACTTTATAATTGTAAAAATTTTTTAAATGTATAATTTATAAAACTATAAAATTTCACCTTATAATCATCAAAAATATCACAGTAAATTCCGATGTGGTTAATTAAAGAGTAAAATCAAGATGTGAGGGATGTCAAAACAGTACATAAAGAAAATTAAATAATGAGATTTATCTTTGCTAAATCTTAAATAATTTCATAAAGACAGTTAGTTAAAGAAACTTATGGAAAAATTACGGCATTTTACAGAGTACATCTCAGCCAACCACTTAATTTTTTTACGTGACATTAATGGCATATTAATTTTCTTGGACACAAATCTGTCAAAGACTTTTAGAAACATCAATATATAAGTAGCTGAAAGAGGACAAATACATTATTTTTCTTTTTGGAGGTTGGAAGCATAGTTCTCCAGATATTTCTTCTTCTTCTTTTTTTTTTTTTTTTTGTCTTTTTAGAGCTGCACTCACAGCATATGGAGGTTCCCAAGCTAGGGGTCTAATCGGAGCTGTAGCCACTGGCCTACGCCAGATCCGAGCCATGTCTTCAATCTACACCACAGCCCATGGCAATGTGGAATCCTCAACCCACGGAGCAAGGCCAGGGATTGAACCTGCAACCTCAAGGTTTCTAGTCGGACTCCTTTCCACTGCACCATAATGGGAACTCCATTTTTTTTTTAATTTTCATTTTTAAAATTAAAGAAGTAGCACTGAGCTGTAATGAAAACACCAAGATTGATAATAATGTATATTTTTCCAGCTGTGTGTGTTATCAGACCCATAGTTCTGAGTCACCCACATTGTTCTTATTCATGCAAACACCTGTGATTCAAGCCCATTAAAAGTAATCAACAAATAGAATATTTTGGGTAAGTAGATGACATTTTTGAAATGTGCATATTCTCTTCCCATAACATCTCAGAGCCTAGGCACAATCTACTAAAAAATGCATAGAAGCAGATGATATGTAAGTAGATAGGTAAGTAGGTGGTGGGTAGACAGATAGAAACAAAGAGGTCCTTGCAGTACATGTAAAACATTATATGCAACTATTATTTCTAGGTAATCAACGAGAGTTTTAAACTATTGGATAAAATATTATCGCTTTAAAAAATTTTTTTTGGTCTTTTTTTTTGGCCTTTTAGGGCCACTCCCATGGCATATGGAGGTTCCCAGGCTAGGGGTCTAATTGGAGCTGTAGCCGTCGGCCTATGCCAGAGCCACAGCAACTCGGGATCCGAGCCGCGTCTGCAACCTACATCACAGGTCATGGCAACGCCGGATCCTTAACCCACTGAGCGAGGCCAGGTATCGAACCTGCAACCTCATGGTTCCTAGTCAGATTTGTTAACCACTGAGCCATGACAGAAACTCCTGAAAATATTTTTTAAGTTAGTAGAATAATAGTTTCCTGTATTTATCAATTAACATACAATTAAAGAATGGCATAGATAGTTTGAAAGGCCATCCCTCAAATTCTCTTGAAAAAAAGTTTATCGAGGTATTATTGCCATACCAAGATCTGTACATATATGACGCATACAGTTTAATGAGTTTGAATCTCTTGGATTCTTATAGTATGTTTTAGACATTTGGTGTTTTAATTTAGGAAATCGTCCATTTTTATCTACCATGTCCTGGTTTTTTTTTGTATTTTTCTTTGGAACACAAAAGGTAATTCTTTCCTGGAGTTTCTACAATGATTTCAATACAGTGTGTGTCCACAGACCCACTATCTGGGTCCTGCTATTGACACTTTCATCCCAAATGTTTCTGCCTTTCTTTAATGCAATGTTAAAAAATTATAATTTGTTCAGAAGGAAGGTTTGTCAGAAACATATTGACTCTCTTAGAAAATGATTTCTATTTCTTTTTTGTTTTTTATCTTATTTAGCATTGTAACTGTGACTGATACAATCTTGGTCGATCCTTGCCAAGCGAAAGAAATTCTTTTTTATAATAATAGCTAATATTTAATTAGTGTATGTGCTTTGGCCAGCTATTTCTAAATTCCTACACTTTAGCATCTCATTTAACCCACATGATAATTGTGTTAGCGTGGGTAACACTGATATCCACTTAATATGTGGGAAAATGAGACGTGGTGGGAGGTTAGGACACACTCAGGATTGCTTAGATATCAGCCAGGCTGACTCTAATCTTCTTCTTTAAAAAAAAAAATTATGGAAATATACTTGATTTACAATGTTGTGTTAATTTCTGTCGTACAACAAAGTGATTCAATTATACGTATACGCCTATTCATTCTTTTCCAATCTTCTTGCCTAACAGCCTCACTCTAACTATTCTGTAATACAGATTAGAGCTAAATTTTAAGCAGCTTGGATTAGTCATTAACAGCTTTTTTTAAATCATATCTAAGTTTTAACATTAGTTTTATGTCACTATCAGGATCTTTAAAAAGAAACAGAACTCGCTCATTCGTCATAGATCATGGTAAGGAAAAACGGAACAGCCCCAGATCTTGATGGGCACATATTTCCTCCTAGTTCTTGTGAAAATTCTTTTCTAACATCACTCTATCCTGTGTGTATCTTGATCACAGCCTTTTCTCAATGTAATCTGCAGAATAGTTTTCTTCTATGAGTCCTTCAAATATTGGTGGTCTAGGATCTTAGGCTCCAGTCTCCCTCTCATCAATTTCTGAGTGATAGGAGCCATTGAGCATCTATGCTCATTAATGGCTTGTGAATCTTCTTGGCTAGACATGCTTTTCTGGGAGCTGTGGATTCGTATATACCAGTGTCTTCTTAAGAACAATGCCAAGATCTTCTACGTGGGTAAGATATCAGAATTGAATTCGTCAATGTCCTTCCTATTCAAACTGCCTTTTTCTTCTATTTTCCTCGACTTCAGTGATTAGCTTTATTGTTAGCATATTACCCCAAAGAAAAGCCACTCGTATATTTTGTTGCCCATCTCACTACCTTTCCCTTTTATATTTCCCCAGTCATTGAGCCCTATAAATGTTACTTCTTCAGTGCTATTTAAATGTGCTCCTGCCTCCCATTCATTTTATTGCTGATGTACTTTGTGTCTTTATAATCCAATGTGTAACACATTGTAATAAACCCCTGCTTGGTCTCTATTGATTTTCTCCTCGATCTGTTCCATTTCCATTTGAAAACCCAGTATCTTTTCCAAAAAAAAAAAAAAAAAAAAAAAAAGAAAGAAAGAAAGAAAGAAAAGACAACCACTTTTATTGCTGTTGCTTACATGCTACAATAATTCCACACACCCAGGAAAATGACCTAATTCTCTGATGTGGCAAATAAGGTCTTGACAATTTTGCCCAATCTCCTTTTCCACCTTCTTCCCTACATCTCTCCTCGTACTGCACTGTACGCACATGAAACCCCTTTATTTATTTTTATTTACTTATTTATTTTTTGTGTTTTTGTCATTTCTTGGGCCACTTCCATGGCATGTGGAGGTTCCCAGGTTAGGGGTCGAATCAGAGCTGTAGCCACCAGCCTACTCCAGAGCCACAGCAATGCAGGATCCGAGCCGCGTCTGCAGCCTACACCACAGCTCACGGCAACACCAGATCCTTAACCCACTGAGCAAGGCCAGGGATCGAACCCGCAACCTCATGGCTCCCAGTCGGATTCGTTAACCACTGCGCCACAACGGGAACTCCTTAAACTCCTTTCTATTTGCTGAACATGATATCTTTTTTTCATTTTTAAACAAAAATCTAGTATGCAATCGCTCTGACCTCTCTGTCACCATTTTCTTAAATCAGAATAGTCCTTTTATTGATGCTATAAATTGCAACTCCCCATACAACAGCCATTGATCAGGTGAGCAGTCCTTCTTTCTGTTCTTCTACCTACTGTTGCCATCGGCATGCTGAAATTTATTTTTCTTAATGTACCGATTTTTTAACTTTTTATTTTTTCGCTTTTTTTCTGGGTTCTTCATGGATATTGGTCTATAATTTGCTTTTCTAGCAGTGCTCATGTCCGGTTTGTGTAATGCTAGCCTCTTAATATGAACTTCAAAGTGTTCTCTCCTCTTCTATTTTTGGGGAAGGGTTTAAGAATTGATATTAACCTTTCTTTAAAGGTTTGGTAGAATTTACCATTTGGTACTGAACTTCTGATTGTTGGGATGCATTTGGTTACTGGTTCAGTCTTGTTACTGGTAATTTGTCTATTCAGATTTTTTTTTCCTTATGATTCCCTCTTGGTAGGTCGCATGTTTCTAGACAGGCAAGACCATTTCTTCTAGGTTGTCTAACTTGTTTCTTGTTTGTGTATAATTATAATATGATTCTTCATATTTCTCATGATACTTTATATTTTGGTGTGTCAGTTGTAACAACTCTTTCATTTATGATTTTATTTACCTGAGTCTTCTCTCTTCTTAGTGAGTCTGGCTAAAATGTCCTTTTTTTTTTTTTTTTTAACCTTTTCAAAAAAACAGATTTTAGTGTCATTTATCTTTTCTATTGTCTTTTTAGTCTCTATTTCATTTATATTCACTCTGATCGTTGCTATTCCCTTCCTTTCACTATCTTTGGGCTTAGTCTATTCTTTAAGTTCTTCAAGTTTTAAAGTTAGGTTTTATTTGAAATCGTTCTTGTTTCTAAATGTAGGCATTTATTGCTATGAAATTCCCTCTTAGAACTTGTTTTGATGCATCTCCTAAGTTTTGGTATGCTGTATTTCCATTTTCATTTCTCTCAAGATGTTTTTAAACTTCTATTTCTTCTTTGACCTTTTTGTTGTTAAGTAGCATGTTGTTTAATCTCCACATATTTGTGAATTTTCCAGTTTTGTTGTAATTTATTTCTAGTTTCATTCCACTGTTATTGAAAAAGATGATTGATATAATTTCAGTCTTCTTAAATTTATTAAGACTTGTTTTGTGACCTAACAAATGATCTATCCTAAATAAAATTCCAGGTGCTTAATAAGAATGTGTATTCTGCTGCTTTGGGATGAAAGTTCTGTAAATGTCTATTAAGTCCATCTGGTCTAATGTGTTGTTTAAGGCAATGTTTCCTTATTGACTTTCTATCTACATTGTCTGGATATCTAGATTGATGAAAGTAGGGTATTGACATCACTTCCTATTATTGTACTGCTTTCTTTTTCTTCTTCTTTTTTTTTAAGGCTATATGCATAGCATATGTAAGTTCCCAGGCCAGGGATCAAACTCACGCCACTGCAGTGACCCAAGCTGCTGCAGTGACAATGCCAGATCCTTAACCCACTGTGCCACAAGGGAACTCCCGCTACTTCTCCTTTTAGATTTGTTAACATTTGTTTTATATAAACCTAAGTTTTATATAAACCTAAGTTTTATATAAACCTAAGTTTTATATAAACCTAAGTTTCAAAATGATATTAGTTATATAGTTGATATTATTTTGTAAAAAATTCCCCTGTAAAAAATTTGGTACATAGTAGATAAGCAGCAAATATTATCAAGATAGTAGAGAACAATTATAAAATTTGCATGGAATTGGCATATATTCAAAATTTATATCAGAAAGGAACAATGTTACCTAGTTTGGAGGCCATAAACTCTGAAAAAAGATATAAGCCTTAATGCAAAAGTAATAATTAATTCACATAATAGCAAGGAAAAAGTTATATTGTTATAAAATTCTTATTACTACACTGAAAAAGACTTGCAGACATTAATTTTCAAAATACAGATTTATAACAAGACTGACATTTTAAGGTCAAAAATGCTAATTGAGTCTTGGGCAAATGTAGGATGCCTTATTGGAAAGATGTTGGAATAATTAATTTTCCAGATAAAGTATCTGATGTTTGATTAATAAAGTCAGAATATCAGTTTTTGGTAAAGGTGAGTGAAAAAGATTTTCTCTTTAGGATTACTCTTACATACACTTTTGATGCCAATATTTTTGCTCAAACTATTTTCTATACACAGAGGAATTTAGGAATTTTGTTCAATTTATCTTTCAAATTTTAATCAAGTGTTTTTGAAACTTCAGAATAAATATGAATCACCTGGAGATATTGCTAATAATATGGAGTCTGATTTAGTACATCTGTGGTAGGGCCAAGGTTTCTGCATTTCTAGAAATCTCTCAGGTGATTCAATGCTGCTGACACAAGGACTACACTTTGAACAGAGATTTAGGGCAGTGTTTCCAAATTTTGTTTCACATTAGTTTAAACAGAGATCTTTAAAAACTACCGATGCCTGAACTATAAAAGCAAACTCAAAAGTTTCCGCATAGCAAAAGAAAAAATTAATAACATGAAAAGACAATGTATGGAATGGGAGAAAAACTTTCCAAACTATGTGTCAGATAAGGGATTATATCTAAAATATATAAAGAACTCATACAATTTAGATAATAACAGAAAAATAATCCGATTAAAAAATGGGCAGAGAACTAAACAGACATTTTTCCAAAGAGGACATCAAAATAACCAGCAGGCACCTGAAAAAATGCTTGACATCACAAATCACCAGAGAAATGCAAATATAAGCCACAATGAGCTATCACTTCTTACCTGTTAGAATGGCTGTTGTCAAGAAGACAAGAAACAATAGGTTCTGGGGAGAATGTGGAGAAAAGGAAACCCTTACACATTTTTGTTGGGAATGTAAATTTATCCTACCACTATGGAAAACAAAACGGAGGTTCCTCAAAAAATTAAAAATGGATCTACCGTATCATCCGACAATTGTATTTTTGAGTATCTACCCAATACAGATATATATGCCCTTTCCTGAAGAGATATATGCCCTCTCGTGTTTATTGCAAAATTTTTTTTTCTTACAATAGCAAATATATGGAAACAAATGCCCATCAACAGAAGAATTGATAAAAAGATGTGGTGTGTACATATACAATGAAATAGTAAGTCATGAGAAAGAAAAATATTCTGCCATTTGTGACAACATGGATGAAACTCGAGCACATTATGCTAAGGGATAGAGGGTAGAAGGATTAAGAATGATGTCTTTAAAGGTACAAATTTATAGTAAGTAGTAAATAAGTCATAGGGATCTAATGCACGGCATAAGGAAAATAGACAACCATCATCAGACTTGCTAAGAGACTGAAAATTACTTACCCCAACCACTAACAAAGAAGGATAATTATGTAATGTAATAGACATGCTAAATATTACTACAGTAGCAATCATATTGCAACATTTAAACATACCAGATTAACACTTTGTACACCTTAAAATTACACGATTTTATATGTCAAATATATTCAATTAAAATGGGCCCATTTCAATTGTAAACATAGATACAGAAATCCTAAATAAAATATTTACTAAATTTTTTTTTTAAATACCTACTTGTGTCTAGCTCTTGTTGCAAGACATTTTGATTTAATTGGTATGAGATATTCCTGGGGCATTGTGAGTTTTTTCAACTCCCAGGTGTTTCTAATAGGAAGCAAATTGGCAAAGTGTCAGATTAGGAGATGTTTAAAACTATTGCATACCTATCTTCTCATAATATGTATGTTGATTGTTTATTTTGGTTATTTTCATTTGTTAGTTAAATTTGTAGTATGTCTACGAAACAATATTTGGATAAAAGTTTAGAGTACAAATTAACCCATGATATTTTACCAAAAATGTACCTGAGTGATGAAAATGCATACTATATTGTGGCTCTTTTGTAGTGAATGTATAGGGAAATATATGCTAATTTGAATAATAATGCTGTTGGCTTAATACAAGCATTTCGTTAAGTGTACACTACACAGGCCCACACGAATAGTTATTAACAAGAATATCCATTGATGACTGGAAATTATAAGGAAAGACATTCTTTCCTCAGATGTCGAGTGACTCTCACACATTGACAGCCTTACCTTTCCCCCACCTACATCAGCATCTTTAGGTGTTTACATCAAACTTGAATGAAACAATTGTTCCAGAAGCAGGTGGCTAGAGTGGACTGCAAGATAGTTGCTAGGGAAACCTAATCCTGGGCAGTGGTAGAAAGGCAATTCCCTCTTCCTACACAGTTTCAGTTTGTGGGTCCTCCTTAATTTGTGGCAGAAAAATGGCATATCTCCAAGATGCTTCCAATTGCTAAGACTCTACAGGGCTGGGGTTCTGAACTTGGAAGGCCCTGAAGAAGTTCCAGGTAGTATGTACATATGTTTATTCAAACAATTTAAAGGGAATAGAAGCCTTTGCATTTCACTACGTATTTAAATGTGTATGGGAATCACTACATCTTAAGAACCACCACATTAGAGGAATAACTGTATTCTAGTGCCATTTTATAGACAGAGCCTCTGAGGAATAATAAAACAAAATGGCCTTTTCTTGTAGAAACATTTTTTTTTAAATTTATCCTTGAGTGGTAAACTTAGATATTGCCATGAGTGAGGAAAGCTAATATCTTTTATTTAAAATATTTGTATGAATACTTACAGCCTAAGGACAATTATCTAGCTGACTATTCCAGCGTGAACATAGCCAGAGGACTGCATAAAAAAGAGAATTCCCTGTCACCTAGACCGTCAAATCTTCTTTTCCCCTGTTGTATCTTATGTTCGCAATTCTTTCAAAGTTCTGCTTTATTTTCTTCCAACTAAATACGGCATTTATTTTGTAGGGAAAGAAAACCACTTTAATGTGAAGAGTTCAAAGTCTGTTCTTATAATTTTCATTTTATTTCAAAAGAGGTCATCAATGCATTTAATATGTAGACTAGTGTGGGCACCCAGCAGGCTTTAATACTGCACCGCAGGGCTCTTCTCTGAGATAGTGCAGATGTGGCTACTCTTTTGCAGAATCTTACCAATAAATGCAAGCGGACCCAACTGAGAGTGGCAAGTGAGGTGGGGAAATTGCTATTATTAGTTTTAGCTGTGCTTCTGTTCTGTTCTTTGTATCAAGCATGCGTACGAGGAAGACCAAATGAGGACATATCAAAATATCTTGATAAAGCCAAACTGGCCATCCATAAATGAGTAAATTAGAAAGTAAATCTAAATCCTTTAAACACAAGGTTCAAGTAAAATGTGTAGCCGTAATTCAAACTTTACGTTATGTCAGTCTCAACCATATAAAAAAATCTTTCACTTGTAATGATACAAATAAAAGTATCAAAAATACTTTTTTATAATATTAGCTTCAGGATTTATGTCTGTATGTATATAGGTGTCCTTTGTAAGATTAAGGAGGCTCTCTTGGTTTCTGTGAATTTTTATCATAAATAGAGATGGACTGCTATTTATTTATTTATTTTTTATTAACATGTAGTTGACATATAATATTATGTTAGCTTTAAGTTTATTACAATGATATGACATTGACCTACATTACAAAATTATCACCATGATAAGTCTCCTAGCTATTTGTCCCCACATAAATTATTACAATACCATGGACCGTATTCCTCATGCTCTCCATTGTGTACCTATGGCTTATCTGTCTTACACCTGGAAGTTGAAATGAATTTAATTTAACGTATATTTTAAGAGAGAAGGAAATTTACCTGTTGTCCTGCATCTCTGTCTACCTTAAATTAAATTTAAATAGAATTTGGATCCTTATTTTCAAAAATTATTTGGAATTCATTATTTAAACAAGACAAATGTTCTCGGTTCTCAGAATTTCTAATTGGATATGATTTAGAAAGCTTGGTAAGATTAAAACACTTCAATGTGGCACTTTACTAAACTTTATATTTTTCAATTCTGAGCACTTTCATTCAAAATACAAAATAGTGTAATCTAATAAGGACCCTGTCTTTGATGGAGACACCAAGGATCATCACTAGTCATGACATCTCCCTCAGGTCAACCTCAGGGTCAAGAATGCAATCCCAAAACATACTTGTCAGCTCACTCGCAATCTACTGGCAATACATTAAATTATTGATTTAATACTGTATGTTTAAACCTATTAAATCAAACCATGGTTTTACTGCTAGGTTACAGTGATGTTGTTTCTCGTTTGTTTCTGATTTGCCTCTACTAAATTTCGAAGTTTTGTCCCTACGTTTTATGTGAAATACCAAATAAACCCAGTTAGGGAACAGAAATATTTTAGGACTCTGATTCTTTTATAATTTCCAAATTTTATTTAAATAATGTTCTACATGTAAGCACAAGAAGCAGTCAAGGATGTTTAAATCAATCCAAATTCACCTCATTATGAGAGATCTTAAAAAAAAAGATAATTGTTATGTTTTGGGCTTTAGCGGGAGACATTCAGCCACTGATGTTAAATGTTTTCTATAAATGTATAGTGTTTTATCTCAGAAACACTTGTCTGAATTGCCAAGGCCTATGAGCTATTCACTGCAGAGATGTGCGAGGGTGGTGGTTAGACATTTTCAGCATGCGTAATGTTAACTTATTCCAGCGCTATAGGAAAAAAAATTGTAAATAAGTTAGTTTTCAAGGTAATAGAAAAAAATAGAGTTCTTCTTATTTTAACTTAAATCCATTGGTATTTCATAAAATATATATATAGTTTTGAAAAAATTTTTGATTCATCTTACTTATATAAACATGAGAGCAACTCTTGAACAAGAGTGAAAACTAATTTTATGAGTATTACTATGTCACAGATTTGACTGATTTTCTGTGACTTCAGAGCTGTGTGACCTTGAACAAGTTCAATCCAAACTTCAGACACCGTCCTTACTTAGAAAATGAGGAAAGAGGGGTTCCTGTTGTGGTTCAGTGGTTAATGATTCCAGCTAGTATCCATAAGGATACGGGTTCAATCACTGGCCTTGCTCTGTGGGTTAAGGATCCGGCATTGCTGTGAGCTGTGGTGTAGGTCACAGACGCAGCTCAGATCCAGAGTTGATTGGTTGTGGTGTCATAGGCCAGCAGCTACAGCTCTGATTCTACCCCTAACCTGGAAACCTCCATATGCCATGAGTGTGGCCCCTAAAAGACAAAAGGCAAAAAAAGAAAATGAGGAAAGATAATCACAGCTTCATCTGGCATTATGAGGATGAAATAAGGCAATATGTGTCAAGTTCTTGAGGCAGTGTTCACTCAATACATGTAGTATTTTATATATATATATGTATATATATATACACATATATATATATGCACACACACACTGATGTCATTATATCATTATAGTTATATTACTATTACTAACGTGGCTATTGTAATACAATTGGAATGATTGTGACTCATTTTATACAAGCTCTAATAAAGACTAAGAGAGATAAAGTAGAGTAATCTTAGTTAAATTGCATAGGTGTCTAATTCTACCCCAACCCTGATTGCTGCTATTATTCTCAACACCCAAACCAACACCTATAGTATGATATAAATACTGTGAGTGACAGTTTACAAAGCATGCATAATAAATTCATTTAACCCTCACAACCATTTGTATGTACGAAGTTATTATTAATCTGGAGCTGAGGAATCCAAGCTTTAAGTTGAGTGACTACCTCGAATTTAAACGTGATGAATAGTAAAATTAAAATCAAAACCAAAGTTCCTCTGTGAGGCTGGTATTATTCTGATATCAAAGCCAGACAAAGTTATCACAAGAAAAAAAAAAACTACACACCAATATTTCTTTTGAAAGTAGATGCAAAAATCCTCAGCAAAATACTAGCAAACTGAATCTAGCAATATAGAAGAAGGATTATGTACCATGGACAAGTGGGATTTGCCCAAGGAATAGAAGATTGGTTAAACTTAATCAACCAGTGTGGTACACCACAACAATAGCATAAAGGGTAAAAAAATTCGACACATGATCATCTCAATAGATGTAGAAAACATTGACAAAAATAAAACATGTCTTCCTGATAAAAATACTCAACAAAATAGGAATAGAAGGGAAATTCCTCAGTTTTACAAAGAGCATCTATGAAAACCCACAGGTAATAACATACTTAATACTGAAAGCTTTCCCCCTAAGATCAGGAAAAAGACAAGTAAATCCACTTTTACCTATTTTAGTCAACACTGTAGAGCAAGTTCTAGCTAGTTAGACAAGAAAAGGAAATAATAGACAACCAGATTATAAAGAAAGAAGCAAAACTCTCTCTGGCAGATGGCATGACCTTATGTATAGAAAATTCCAAAGATGTCACACACTACAAAATTACTGGAGTTGATAATGAGTTCTGCAAAATTGCAAGACGCAAAGATGCAAAAATCAGTTGTACTCCTATACATTATCAATGAACAATCTGGAAGTGGAATTAGCAAAATGATTCCATTTACAATAACATTAGTAGGAATAAAATGCCTAGGAATAAATTTAACATAGGACATGCAGTTGTATTGACTCAAAAATATAAAATACTGTTGAAAAAGGAGTTCCAATTGTGGCTCATAGGGTTAAGAACCCAACTAGTATCCATGAGGATGTGGTTTTGATCTTTGGCTTTGCTCACTGTGTTAAAGATCTGATGTTGCTGCGAGCTGGGATGTAGGTCACAGATAAAGCTTGGATCCTGTGTGGCTGTGGCTGTGGCTGCGGCAAAGTCCAGAAGCTATAGCTCTGATTCCACTGATTTGACTCCTAGCCTGAGAACTTCCATATGCCACAAGAGAGGCCCTAA
Organism: Sus scrofa; assembly: GCF_054392235.1. Lineage (NCBI taxonomy): Eukaryota > Metazoa > Chordata > Mammalia > Artiodactyla > Suidae > Sus > Sus scrofa. The sequence continues at coordinate 34,493,115 of NC_139389.1, read as the reverse complement.
AAAAAATAAGAAAAAGAAAGAAAGAAAATAATTAATGAAGACCTAAATAAGTTGAAAGATACTCCATGTTTATAAGTTGGAAGACAATATTTTTAAGATGCCATTATTCTGCAAATTGATCTACAAATTCAACACGGTCTCAATCAAAATTCCAACGCTTTTTTTTTCTCAGATGTGGACATGTTGATACTAAAATCATAATATATGGAACTATAAAGGATTCAAAATAGCCAAAACAGTCTTGGAAAAAGAAGAACAAAATTAGTGGACCCACACTTCTCAATTTTAAAATACACTACAAAACTCTAGCAATCAAAACTTTGTTATACTGGTATAAGGACAGACATATAGATTGATGGAATATAATTGAAAGGCCAAAATGAACCCATATATCTATGGCTAATTGATTTTCAACAAGGATGCCAAAATCATTTAATGAGTAATAAGAGATATTTTTTTTTGGCAAATGGTGCTTGGACAAATGGGTGTCCATATGCAAAAAAAAAATTTTTTAAGGAGAATTTGGACCCCTTTCTTACACCATATATGAAAATGAATTCAAATAGATCAAAGACCTAAAAGTAAGCAATAAAACAATAAAAGTCTTAAACGGAAACAGAGATGCAGATCTTTTGGGTCTTGGATTGGACAGTGGTGTCTTATATACGATATCAAAAGCAAACTAACAAAATAAAACAGATAAATTGGACGTCATCGAAATTTAAAACTGTTTGCATCAAAAGACACTGTCAAGAGTGTGAAAATACAACCCACAGAATGGGAAAAAAAAAATTTGCAAATCAAGTTTCTAATAAGGATCTAATAACCAGAATATATATTTTAAGTACTCACAAGTCAATAGTGAAAATACAAGTTTCCAAATCAGCAAATAACTCAAATAGATATTTTTCCAAAGAAGATACACAAATGGCCAATAAAAACATGGAAGGATGCAAGGGTCACTAGTCATTAGGGGACTAAAAATCAAACAATGAAAAAACACTTACCACCCACCATGATAGTTATAATTAAAAAAAAAAAAAGAGTGGAAAATAACAAGTACTGGTGAGAATTGAAGTAATTAGTAAACATAGACATTGCTAGTGGTAACGTTCACAAAAAACTTGTGCATGAATATCCACAGTGACATAATGTATAATAGCCAAAAGGTGAAAATAATCCAAAAGTTCATCAACTGCTGAATGGATAAATAGAATTTGATAGAGCCATACCATGGAGTATTATCCCTCCATAAGATTACTGATATATGCTACAACATGAATGAATCTTGAAAATATAAGGCTAAATGAAAGAAGGAAAAAAAAATCCCACGTATTATTTGATTCCATTTGTAGGAAATTTCCAGAAGAGTTAAATTTGGGAAGTGCCAGCATTTGGGAAGATAGGTGAATGGGAAGTTATGGGATTTCCCTTTGGAGAGGTGGGAATTCTGGAGTTAAGTAAAGGTGATGGTTGCACAACCTTAGAAATATGTACACTTTAGAAAGGCAGGTGTTGCACTCGCATTCTTCTTCTTGGGGAGCTATTCTTTAGAGGGGCTGAGAGTCATGGACAGTTCTCAGAGACAGGTGCCTAGAGTGGGCAAGCACCCCCAAAGTTACAGTCATCACTTTACCAAAAGAGTGCCTTGAAACTCATGATCTTTTGCTACTCTCTATCATGATTCTTTCCATTTTAACCATTTGTCATGGTAAAAAGGATTATGGGAAGAAGTGAATTAACAGAGTAACATATTTGACAAGATAATTAAGTCCTTTCTAGACTAATGATTTAGTAATAGACAAATATACTCACATATTCATGGTTTTACATAAACCAAGGTGACACACACTTACAATTTTTCAAGTATACATTTTTGAAAAGGAATTCCTCCCTTCAATTCAGTTCAGACCTGATCAACAGGTAGTGGCTGACCACTAGCTACATACAAACGGTTGCGCTAAATTCTGGAGCTGCGATGAACAATTAGACAATATTCATGACCTTAAGTGGATGCTATAGATAAAAATATTTATACCTGGGAGAAGCTAGAAAGAGATTTACTTATTCTAGGGGAAATAGCACTCTGCAGGCTATAAAAATTTCCCCTGCAATTCTGCTCTCCAGCACTCCTTAAAATATAATGGGAATCTTTAAAATATATGAAATGTATAGAATTTTACAAATGCGTTTTTTTAAGAATCAAAACTTTCCATACGATGAATACTAACAAAGGAAACATGATCATACTGAAAAGTTCTTGGTGCTTTACTGTAGAAACAAAATAGAGTAATGGGGGGAATAAAAGGACATCTGGAATTGGATCATGACAACCCTGCTCAAGGACTCTGCCGCTTTCTACCTGTGTGACCTTGGGAAAGTTACTTAACCTCTCTGTGTCTCACTATAGTCATCTGTAAATTTTGTAATGATATAGTACTTCATAAGACCTACCTCCTAGAGCTGTGAGATCAATTGAACTGGTGCACATAATGTGCTAGGCAGAGAGCTTGGCCCGTGTAAGCACAGAGGAGGGATGATGGTTCATTGGGTTTCACAAACAAGTCACTAGTTTCCAACTGTCTTTCCCAAATCTCCCCTAATTTGGTTGCCGCCCTTTATTCTTTAGTTCTGAGCTTAGATAATACATCTTTCAGAGAGTCTTGACCCTACTTTGAGAGGGTGGATGTTTCTCCTTGCCCTTACAGACTTTTGTACACCTAAGGGCATTTGCTTTCTGAATTCAATTACTTGCTTACTCTTCTATGCTTTTCAGGAGATAAAAACTTAATAACAGGGGAACAGTGTCTGTCTATGTTCACCATAGGCCAGGAATAGAGCCGAAGTTTCAGATATTGTTGAATACAAGAATCCTGAGGGTAAAATGTCAGACCTGATAACACCGGGTAGGAGGGAAGAAGGAACACAGAGAAACCCATCTGAGATAAAACTTAATTAAAAGAGGGAGAGGGGTAAAAAAAGGATGGGAAGAAAAAGAAACAGAGGAGACAGAAATGTGTCATAATTCACAACAAATGACTTTGATCATTGATGTTGGAGTCTTTAAGGGCAGGAGATGATTTCATTCTCAGGAACCCACTCAAGAGTCACTCCTAATTGTAACAAGTCATCAGAAGTCCCTTTTCCTCCTTTTTATCTGAAAAATGTATTTCTAGCTCCCCCACCCCCCACCCCGTGATTCAGGGACTTTTCCAGAAAGAACTGGGTCAAGGTCATATCATAAGAGAATATGATGTTTGAAACCTAAAAGGTCGGATAACGTCCTGCACAACCAATGCATTTATTCTTGGAATTTTGAGCTCAGTATGGTCATTATGAAGAATGCTCCAACTTGAAATACTGTATTTTTATTTCTTTAGATAAAATTAAAAATGGTCATTCTGACAAAAAGGAAGGAAGGAAAACAATATCTTTTCAAGTACCAGGAAGTCAACAGTGAAACACTTCTCTGTTCCTTTCCTTCCTTTAATCTTCAAAATATACAGCAAAACAGAGAAATAGACTTTAAACGTACTGATATCATGGAGTCAGGCTCCCTTAAGGCAGTGATAAAGCAAGATGCTTTCATTCTGAATGATGTCTCTTCAAACTATTAAATTTTTTATTCACACCCAAATCCCCCTCCATCCCCACAACTACCACCTTCCTTTTGACGGCAGGATTAGTCTACTAGTCTCCTATGCAGCCCTTATCTTCAGTCTCACCAGTCTCTGTCTCTAATCCACTCTCCAGATGACTGCAAGGGATGGTTATACAAGCCTGTCCTTGCTCACTTCCCCTGGCTTTTGCCCACATGCTCCGTGTTTTCTCCTGTGTCCAAGTCTCCAGGTGATGCTGCCCCCATCCTTAATCACTTAGGCATATCCTCCTTCTCTCCAAGGGGTCAGCCCAAGAGTGACTTTCCCTGTGGGGGAGCCATCCATTTCAGTTTTCTCCAGGCTAAATTATGTGTTCTTTCATGTACTCATCACACTCTGTGCTTCCCTCTACCCTAGAAACTCACAGTGATTCTATAATGATACTGTTTCTAATTCATCAGTGGACTGTGAGATCACAGAAGCTAGACTATGTCTAATTGATTGTTAAGTCCCCCCGCTCTTAGTTATGTGCTCTTGGACCCAAAGGAGATCCTCAGAAATATTTATTGAAATAGATCCATAATGTTATTATAGAGCTGCAAAAAGTATGGTCTCTCATCAAGAATAAGGATAGAAAATCTGATTCACCCTATATCACCTGAGCTCTCTGAGCAACCTAACTACAACCACTGAGAGAACAAAAAATCCGATTGAGAGATGCGTTTTCCTTTTCTTTCACATTCTTAATATGTTCAGGTAGTGGGGAAGCTAAAAATCAAAGCGACAGAAAAAAAAATTAGGCTGGGTGGTTAAACAGAATTACTCAGACTATTGTGAGCTGCATTTCTTTTTTAAAGAAAATATACTAACACTTTGAGTAATTAGTATGTAAAGCAAATAATATTCACATCATGAGATCATATAGTTTAAAATTTTATTCCACAAACATTTTTCAGATCGCTTTCTCTATACCAGACATTGTTCTAAAAATATCAATTCATTTAATTCTTACAATGGCCTTAAGAGGTCATCACAGCAAATTTGGAACTTTCTTTACTGTCTTGTGATATTGGGCTGACTCCTTCTCCCCACATCCAGCAGAAAGATTTTGAGTTGTAGAGACTAATATCTACAGAACAAAAAATTCTTTTCAAATGTCCTAAACGTTATCCAAAAAAAATCTAAGGATGGAGGTCACATCACAATGAGTACTGCAGTGTTTATCATCTCTAATGTGCTTGTAAAAGAAAAAACAAGTGATAATTTGAAGATTTGAGTGAATTTTTATGTGGCATGGAAGTGTAACACATTTAAAACAAATGGCCTGATAAACCCTGGACAGCAGGAAACGGAATACTTGCAGGATCAAGAGAAACCCAGTCTTGTCACAGCATAAAGCACATATCCTCATTTCTCCTTATTGACATCTTTAGGAAAGCGTGATGATTAACTGCAGGTAGAAGACTTAAAAAGAGCAGATGGAAGTATTGATGACTTGAAGTGCCACAAAATGAAAGCTAATGGTACTAAGTACATAGGATTAGCACACGGGGTCCATATTTATGGACTGTCAATGATAAAGAATTTGCAGAGGTTAATGAGTATAGGCGGGAACCAAAGTTGCAACAACTATCATTGTAAAAAGAATAGCACCAGGAAGAGAAAAATACAGATATTACTAAATCAAAGGAACACATTATCCCACAGGATAACATTAGCAGGTTTGTATCAATGAACATGAAGGAAGCCGCAGAGGTCCTGCTTGTCAAATTTACTGATGGCATGAGGTCTAGAGGAGTAGCTGATGCTTTGGATAATAGCATCAGCATTTAAGACAGTCTGGTTAAATCTCAAATTAACAAAATTAAACTAATATGTGCATTTATCTTTTGGGTATCCTACTTACATGTCACCTCTGCATACAAGCCTTTTTGACAATGGGTTTCTAATACAGCCTTTGGGATTCTCCTCTCACCATCACTTCACCTTGTTTGGTTTTCATTGTAACACTAATCCCTTCCTCATATTTTTCTTATGTATTTATTAGTTGATTATTGGTTGATTTGTTTCCTTTCTAACTTCAGTAGAAAATAAAATGCATGAAAGCAGTAACCTTGTTTAACTTGCATCACTGAGTGAAATAAGAGCCCAAAGTAAATATTTGTTGACAAAAATAAAATGTCTATTTATTCATTCCCTTCTCTTACAAAGAAATTTGGCCAGTGCAGATTGGGAAAATGCCACAGTAGTATTTCTTGTGAAACATGACACCTGTAGAATGACAGAAGCAGTAGGGTGGGCTTAGAAGAAATGATGGTTTTGCCACTGATGATTCACTTGACCTTTGGTAAATCATTTAATTCCTCCAGGAACAGTTTCCTCACCTGTAAAAACTGGGCTCAGGGGGGTTAGGTTAATGTACATGAAAGAATTGTGTAAATTGTAAAGTATAAAATTAATGTGAAGAATTATGATTGAGGATGGGACGGGGGCTTAACTAAACACTCAATATGAATCAATAGAGTCTTGTGACTTTTGAAAAAAATAATTAGATACAAACATTGCTTGCATCCATAGAAGAGTGTACATTTTGTACTAGCAAACCAGATTACTGTATTTCCTCCTAGTGGCATTCTCTGCAAGATATCGACGATTGTCTAAAGGAAGACCAAGTGATGGTGGAGATAGGGTCATTTGGCAAAAATATTTCCAAATAATAGTGTTATTTGAAAATAATCGGGGAAAGAGTGAACCTAGGAAGCATGGAAGGCAGGAGGAACTTCGATCCTTATTTTGAATATGTGATGGATTGTCATGTGAAAGATTCAGTGCATGTAGCACCAAGATGCAACTAGGACTTGGAGTAAAAGAGTGAGAATGACAAATGTTGGTTTAAGACATAATTTTAATGTAAGGAACAGTTCTCTAACCTTTAGAGCAGTCCTGTGATAGTGGAAGACGTGAACTGAGGTAGTCACAGCCAAACCAGGTGTGAATACTCACCATATTATCAGAAGGCTTCTAATATTACATTGACGTTCAGGCTAGGTGATTCCAAGGGCCTTCCCAAGTCTGGGTTGTAATCAGTCAAATGCAATATTCCTATCGCAGTTATTGAAAGTGAAAGGGTCATGAACTCACACGCTGACAAATCCCCAAACGCTACTCTTAGAGACAAAAATCAATCCATGAGAGAAGGCAGGTGACATCAGTCCTGAGTCAATGAGAAGAAAGACCAGCCGGGGGGATGTGGTGTTCCCCAGAGAGAGCATCTCTACCTGAGTACCAGTACATCCTACTGGGGACCTGTTTAATGCTGCCGGGTAAGTCAGGACCTCCTCTGCTTGCCATTAACTGTAATCATATTTACGACCCTTACGTCCTTCAAGGATTTGCGGTTGTATTTGACACTTGCTGTTGCAAATACAAATTCCAGCCATGTAGACCTTTCAATTCAAACCTTGCCTCCTTCTCCACTTTGGAGGCTGAGAGGAGAGGAGGGGGTGTCTTAAAGATTCATAGGTACTAAGTTGGCAAAGCCAAGCAAATGTTAAAAGACTTGCCAGAAATGACTTTTGCATCTTCTTGCCTGAGGAACACAGTGGCTCCCCCTCATTACTTTCTATTTACATGACCCAGACAAAAGCATCCGCAAATCTTGTATTAACCATGTGTTGCCTAGTTTGCCATGTCCATGGACCTACACACATCTCTGTTCACAGAATCTACACTTGGGAAATGCAAGGGAAAAAGTAGAAAAGAGGGAGATGAAACCTGCAGAGACACAGGTTAACATAATTTTCACGACTTTTTTTTTTTTTTTTTTCTCCCACTTCAGCCCCAGCTCTCCCCAGGCGCGGGAGGAGGCTGTGGGCTGCGGACTCAGCGCTGGAATGAGGAGTCATTGAGCCTGAGCCGAGGTACCTTCCCCTCCCGGTGTCACCGCTGCAGCCTCCAGTGCCCCGGTCCCTAGATGCTCAGCCTCCTCGCCTCCCGCTGCAACATCGCCTGCAAAGCCAGCCCAGCAGCCGCACAAGTTGCCCGGCAGAAGACTGGGAGGCATTGGCTCCGTAACTTTTCACGTCATTTTCTGCTCGGGAGCCCCTTGTCGCCTGTCCGCGCCGCCTTCCCACCGCAGACCGCGGCGCCCATGGGGCAGGGGCCGAGCCGCTTGCAGCACTGAGCCGACCCGGACTCGAGCCCGTGATGTCCGGCACCAAACTGGAGGACTCCCCCCCTTGTCGCAACTGGTCATCTGCTCCGGAGCTGAATGAAACTCAAGAGCCCTTTTTAAACCCCACCGATTATGACGACGAGGAATTCCTGCGGTACCTGTGGAGGGAATACCTCCATCCGAAAGAATATGAGTGGGTCCTGATCGCCGGCTACATCATCGTGTTCGTGGTGGCTCTCATTGGGAACGTCCTGGGTGAGTGTGCCCCTGGGCAGCCCCGGGAGGGGCCGCCACGTCCACGCGCCCAGGGCTGCAAAGACCCCTCCTTCCCCGCCCCCCCGCCCACCCCGCCCCGGGATGCAAACAAAGAGGTCGCTGCTCTCGGGGTGGGGTATGCTATTTGAAAAAAAAAAAAAAAAAAAAAAAGTTTTCTGATTTTACGAACCAGGACTGAGCCCTGGAATGGTGAATCTTTTTTCTGCAGGGAGAAGCGGGCACCCGTGTTTCTTTCGCCAGCACCTGGGTTCTAAGCGCCTGGAGACCTGCAGCGGCAGGGCTCTCTAGGTGCTTTTGGATGAGTGTGGGGAAATTAGTCATCCTTTTGTGTAACGTGGCCGGATGTTTGGGGGTCTTGGAGGGAGGTCAAGCTGGCTGGATGCAAAGCTGTGCCCTTAAGGAGCAAGCTCTCTTGGGCTGTGGAAGTCACAAAGGATTTGCGAGCTGGGTACAGTGGTTTTTGGCGAGGGGGTTGAGGCTCTGTCTAGAGGTGGTAAGAAAAGGGCAGGCAGTGGGGACAGAGGCAAAGCAGGGAGATGCACTCACTCACTGAAGCTGAATTAAACAGGAACCATGCCGGGAGCTAGCAAGAAGAAGGAGGGGCATCTGAGAAAAGTACCAAGGAGATCGCAATCATTCATCCATCCATCCATTCATTCGTTTAGCCACTCTACCGATGTGTTTTCCAGAGCAGCACGCTTGTTTCTAAGCTCGGGAAATATTTGCAGCCGATTTCCGCCCCCCCGCCCCCCCCCCCCCCCGCCAAAGACGAGACCAAGCTTAGGGCTAGGTTCTTGCTGTTTGTCCCTGTCTAGTTTTGTATGCAAACACAGATTCCTCGCCCACTCCCCACCTCTGCACAATTTCTAAGGGTCAGGGAAGGGGTGCAGTGGCGTTATAGTGGCTGTAGTGATGGAGTTTATTAGGGCAGCTCGGAAATCCACTTTATGTTTAAAAAAAAAAAAAAAAAAAGGAGCTTTGGAAGAGAGGGACGACTGAACATGAATTGTGAATGGAAGGAGCCTGCACCTTGATGAATGGAGAGTGGGAGGCGTTTAAATGCAGAGGGCAGAGTGGAGGGAATCTCTGTGGAAAATGATGGGGGCAGGGGAGGCTAGGAAAAGATACTCTTGATTTTGAGTTATGAAATGGGGGAGAAGATGGGTGAGGTGAAATAGGCTCTGATGCTTTGAAGTCCAAAGCAAAATTTGTACCTCCAATGGAGACTGATAAGGGACTTATCAGGCTTTCAGCACTAGCCTGATTTTTACTTTCTCTCTCCAAGTGTGTCAGTCTGGGTAAGAAGCATTCAAAGTAGTCCCTCATCAATTTCAGAGAGTAGTTGGTACTATATGACTGAAAGGCATTCCTGAGAAAGTTGGTAGCATATTATTTGATAAGAAATATAGCAATCCTCTGAGAACTTTAGATTGTTGTGCCTGTAATTTTTTTTTTCAGGCTATTTTTATTTTGTTGCTGTTTTTTAAAAAGGCAAACCTAAAGGATGTAAACAAGGTGGATGAAGGTGGAAATACACATGATTAGGGCCATTTGTTGTAAGGATAAATCTTTTAATAATAATGCTTTTCTTGTTTTTCTTTTTGTCATCTCTCTTTAGAGTTACAACAATTTAGATCTATGGCTACTAGCATAGCAACATTTCACTGCCTTATGCTAATGCTTAATAAGTGAATAATCAAAATTGAACATCCCCTGAGTACCTACTATGTGCCACACACACTCTCTCTCACTTAAACTTCAGAGTAACCACATTTGACAGAAGAAGCAAGGCTTATAGAAATGGGATGACTTACTAAGGAACATGATTCAGATTCTGTTCCATTTCTTCTGACCTCAGGTCCAGAATTCTCCATTGATTGATATTCCACGCTAGATCTAGAAAGCATATAGAGAATGAATCCTTTGCACCTGGTGTCTGCAAGCCTCTTAAATGCATTTCCTGTTCTCCCCTGCGTCTATGTCCACTGTTAATAAATTACCACAAGGAGTTAATGGTTCTGTAATTCTCCTCAACAAAAAACCATCCAGAGAGGAATGTTATTGCACTGCAGTAAAATTTTGACATGTTTTGCAGGAATAGCAACAAATCATGACTCTTTTCCTTCCTTCATTTTATTTCAAGCTTAATCTCTGTGATAAAATTTGCTCCTTTTTGCTGTTATTTTATTCTGGCTTGCACAGACCTGTGCTGTATAGTCTTCATATCCTAATTGCATAGTTTAGGGATACGTGTTTGCTAGCCTGTGTTTTAGTCTCAAGAAGGAAACACCTCTACAGTAAAGCAAATTGTTTCCTATGGTCAGGAAAGAGCACTGTCCACAGCCTCAAGTGCTGAAATGGCCAATTTTATTCAGTTAAAAAAAAAGATGTACTCAAAGCACTCTGCTCTCAAGAAACTGACAGCTGTTTTCCTCAGGACTGAAAGATACTGAAATCCTCTCTGGCTGAACTGAAACCCATATTCTGTACTGAATATTCCCTGAAAGTTGATGAGGTTTAAGTTTGACATTTAAACAAATGAGCAGTGTCATTACTCACAGACAACTTCCTGCTCTTTGAAGTCACTGTCAAATCGACAAAACAGATTAGATTGAGAATTGCTTTTTTGCCCCCGTGGTGTAAGTAATTTTATGCAGAGAGTGGCAGGACAAGAAATCACATTATTCATACAAGATAAAGAGGCAACTTTAGGTGTGAAGGTGAAATATCCGTGTAGGTGGGAGACCCTTCAGGTCCATCCACCATTTGCACCTTCATGTAACTGACTACTTGGAAAATCTTATCCTTGTTGAACTTACAGATATAATGGAATTAGTTAGAAGTCATTTCCCTCACTATGCGCTTTTGTGAAGTGATTTAACAGGATATGCCCTGAGACGAATGACAATGTCTTGCTCATGCCCATCTATTCTTCTGCTCTCATTATAGCTTCCTCCACTATTAGATGTTTCTTTCCAGAGAAGGAAAGTGGTTTCCTGGAAAAAAAAATGTTAACAACAGTCATTCAAAATAAGGCAAAAAATACATGCAATTCATGAGTATATGATTCTAATAAAGACAGATACATGTCTCATTATAGAATTTTAAGCCCTAGAAAAGAAGAAGAGATGGATTCTTTTTGGAAGCAGTGTTTTTCCAGTATCTTCAAAATTATGTTACATACAACCTATTCCTAAGTTTGCCTTGTACGTTAGCCAAGTAGATGCATTCAATTATTTGACCAGTACATTTTGAGCAATGTTATGTTTTTAAAATTAATGTGTGTGGGGGGGGGAGAGTTATTGGGGACATTCAAGGGAATTTATTTGATGTCATTCCTACTTCTTACACCTTGAGTAGAAACTAGATGGAGAGATGACTTCTAGTCAGTTCAAAGTATTAAACATCTGGAGGAAATGAGCAATTCTCTGCATCTCTTCCTTTCCATGCAAAGATCATGATTCTCACCTGGGATGATTCTACCTTCCCTATTCTTGTCTTCATATGAAAAATGAGGAGACCATTCCACAAATGACATCAATCCAGCTGTGCTTCTTGCTTGTTGTGTGGCCACTAGCAAGTGATTGAATTCTCCAACTCCATTACTTACAATTGAAAATTATGGTTGATACAACCTGTAGTATGGAAATCCTATGAGGATATAATATATGGATATCCTGTACGCAGATACATAGAGGGGTATACACAAATATTTTTTTCTTGACTCAGGAGACACGAAATGCTGATTTCTATCCCTTCATTTCCACTATTGAAATCTCTCCCTAATGTGGCTGGTAGCTATTGTCTGCCTCCATGGCCAGTCTGTAGCTGTGTCACTCTCTATGGCCTCTGCCCTGGCATTTTTCTGACTTGAGTGTTTTCCTGAAAGTTGTTAGTAACATGGCAACGGCTCATGTTACTCTTCTCCATACCAGCCCCACCCACCCATCCCCCAACAGACGCTTAGTGCCTCCATGCTGACTACTTATCTTTGCCTTCCCACCGCTCTGTGAAAGGTCTCCCTATCATGATCATTTCCTCTCCATTTAAATTAGTCCGAACTAGATTCCATTCACTCAGAGTCTTTGAAGTGTTACTTGGCCCATCTTTCATTACTGATATTTTAAATAGCCCATGTGGTGTGTGTGTGTGTGTGTGTGTGTGTGTGTGCCCAATACATTGATTTAACTCAGTTAAATCACACTACTCATTTAGAAATGTATCCAATTAGAGTTAAACTAAATTGAGTAGGTGGGATGGGAGGAGTACGTGTAATAGAGTTACTTCTTACAGAGCTAATTGTATGCCCCTGATGTGGCAGTGGCAGTGTTGCAAGTTCCCACTACTTGTAAGCCGAAGAGATCTTTCTTTTCTACTTCTCCCAATGCCTGTCTCAGGTCCGCAGGTGTTTTAAAAATCATCCTTTCCTACACAGGACGCAGAAAGAGGTTAGAGATAATACACTCCTCTCTCTGCCAAGACTTGGGATAGAAGTCATGAGTAGTGTCTGTAAAAGGCAATTGTAGCCACTAAGCTTTAAACTTGGCGTATTTTAGTTAGAGAATGCAAATCATGCTTAAGAATGAAAGTAATACTTCTACATTTTTACTAAAATCATAGCCACTTAGTTTTACCGGATAAAATAAATCATGTTTTTGATTTGAACAGAACGTCAGTGATAACTTTTTAAATGGCTGTCTCATAGATAACAGCAACATTTATCATGGACAGACAATAATGAGACAACGTGTGCTACTGATCATTTAAATGGAATAGGTTCTTTCTGTATTTGAAAAAAATTATGTGGAAAGTGAAATAATGAAATGATACCAATGTTTAAAAGAGGCTAAACCTAATATTTGATTCAAATACATCAAGTTTGAAATTTTTCCTTGATTTTATTAGAGCATGCATATGTATTTTACATATGTATATGAATTTTTATTGTTTCCTATTTTAGAGCATATTTGCAAATGCTCACATGCAGCAGTTATGTGAGCATTCCAAAGTCCCTGAATTCTTACTCAGCTCCTCAGATTTCAGGAGTATCCACCACCAGTATTATTTCCCTGGTGAGAGTTGATCTTTCCATCCCTCTTCCTGTAGAATTCTGATACACACCACAACCTTATTGATGCTGGCCCACTGGTGAGGTTTGGTCAGTGACATGCGATGGGTGAAACAAAGAGTATTTTTCATCTCTAGTACCTCTTCTCGCTGCAAAGGAAAATGAACAATATTTATTGAGTCCTCTATGCCAGGTCCTGGAGGCTAGGTTCCATGATGAATATATGTATTTCCTTTATGCCTCATAATATAACAACGTGATCGATAGCCTTAGTTGATAAATGAGAAAAACGAAACTCAAAACACTATTTTAACTTGTTTCAAAGTTTAGTCAGACAATATAAGACCTCGGTTTCAAATATGGATTTACAGGTTCCATGGCCCATCTGTGTTCCATGACTTCACTCTGCTTAGGTCCCGGGCTTCCAATCCTGACGGAAACAGGGACGAGAGGAGAGGCTGGGCATGATGCTGAGGTGTGCCCTCCAGACAATTTACAGAGCTGGGCTGGCCTGTTGCCACACTATTCCTCTGATAGACTGCATTTCTTCAGCTGGGAGGATGAGCTCATTTGATAAGCTAATCAAGGTCAGACTAGGGTTACTTTACAAGAGAAAATTTCAAGGTAAAATAGGCGCTGCCAAAAATACTTTATACTCATTGTATGAATGTTAGATCATTGTGGCCAAGGATTATTTTGTTATGAAGGTGCTGTCTTTAGACACCATTAGAGCCTGAGGTCCTAAACATTGACCATCTCAGATAAAGATCGTTTTCTTTGCCTCTTTTGGTTTTCAAACCTACTCATGCGCTTTATTGTTTTCTTTTCCTGATGAGAAAACAGTCATAAGTTTCAGTTATTGATTTACCTAAGTCAACCTTCAAACCACGTAATAGAGTTCTAGAGCATAATGACGTTACATATGTCCAAAGAGGCATGACTCAGTAGCCCATACGTGAAATGACCTTTAGACGCTGACAGTGGAACATTATGAGAGGCTATTGAGTGAAATACATGACATATATGACCAGCCTTTTTTTAATATATATTTATTTTATTTGTTTATTTTTTGCCTTTTATGGCTGCACTTGTGACACATGGAAGTTCCCAGGCTAGGGGTCGAATCAGAGCTACGGCTTCCGGCCTACACCACAGCCACAGCCCTGCCAGATCCCTGACCCACTGAGTGAGGCCAGGGATCAAACCCACATCCTCATGGATACTAGTCCAATTCATTTCCACTTCTCCACAGCAGGAACTCCTGTGACCGGTCTTTTGAATAGCTGACTCCTAGGACTGAGTTTACTCATTCTGTCTTTGTTCTCATTGAGAGATCATCTCCTAATCAAATATATGGATTGCATATATATTTAAACAGCCTGAAATTCCTTGCCATTTGAACTCTTTTCCCTTAAACAAAACAAAACAAAACCTGTTTGGAATAAGTATGTAAATATTGAAAATATTTTTGGATTATCATCACTGAGTCTTTTCCAGTAATTTACTTTCACTGTCACAAACATAAGAACTATGATTAATATTTATATATTAAACAAGTCATTGTTATATATATTTCCTCTTTATTCTTCAGAACAATCTAATAAAATAGGTCTGATTTAGTGAAAATAATCAGGTACTTGAAATGATTGGAAATCACTTTCAAAAAAGTTTGAATACATGCAAATATCTAGGGATTGTGAGTCAGCTTGGGAAAAGCCTGCCAGTTTTTTAAATTCTGAGAGGCCGGAATAAGGATACCAGCTCCCTTTGTCTGACCTTCAGCTAGGATGTCTTTAACCTGACTCTATCAATGTTCTGAATCCAGATGCACATTAACCAGATTTACAAAAATTGCAAATAAATAAACAAATAAGTCCAACATTTTAATTTAAAATAAGAGGTTATGGGAGTTCCCATTGTGGCTCAGTGGGTTAAGAACCCAACAAAGTGTCTGTTAGGATCCAGTTCGATCCCTGGCCTGGCTCGGTGGGTTAAGGATCCAGCATTGCCACAAGCTGTGGTGTAGGTAACAGATGCAGCTCTAGCCTGGAAACTTTCATATGCCACAGGTGCAGCCGTAAAAAGAAAAATAAATAAATAAATAATAAAAAGTCATGCTGCCTGCTGAAAGTCATGAGGTTGGATGTGACACGATGTTTATAGCTTTTGCTTGGATGTTTTTACACATGAATTGAGCATATGTTAAGAAAAAAAATAACAGTATGTATTCTGCATCATTTAGCAATAAAAAGAATGAGAAAGAGCAAGAAGGACTATGAAAATAGCTTTAACATCCCCCTTTCCCCAACAAATACTAGGGGAAAAAAATAAGAAAAATAAATTAATTAATTGACATAAATAATAAATAAATAAAATAAGAGGAGACTCGTATGAGTCTTAGAATACTTCAAGTTCTTTCAATCCTCATAGTCCTTTCTGTAGACATAACTATGTGAAGAGCTGTATTAGTCTGCAAAGGAAGGCTGAGCCATGGCAGCACATAAACCCTAAATGCTCACTGGCTTAGCATCCAAAAAGTTTATTTCTTATTTTTTTAACACCTAAGTCGGTTTAGAGAATCTGTTTTCTTCCATTGATTCAAGGCCCAGGTGGCCTCCAGGTTTATGTCCCACCTCATCATGCGGCCTCCGTGGAATGAGCCTCCAGGATGGGAACCAGCGAACAAGGGTCCCCCATCTCCTGGTACTCGCCCCCTTGTCGTCCCCTTCCATATCATGCCACAAGTGGTCTGGTGACCGACAGCATGCAACAGAAGTGACAGTGTGTCACTTTCGGAATTATGTTATACAAGTGTTCGTCTGCTGCCTTGAGTGCCCACTCTCTTTGATTTCTTGCTGGAGAGAAAGTACGCTGCCTGTTCAGAGCAACCCACATGGTGAGGAATTGAAATAGCCAGCCAACAGCCACAGATATGATCTTAGAAGCAAATCCTTCAGCCAGATTGAGTCTTGCGATGAGGGCAACAACAGCCTCCCTTCCTTCCACCAGTGTGACTGGATTATAGACCCAAGATGGAATGATCTGAGTCTCTCGCAGACCTCTGACCCTTTAGAAGCAGTCAGATAATTAATGTGTAGTGTTTTAAGTTTTTAAATTTGGGGCTAGTTCTTTTACACCTCTAAAGTTGTCATGGTGGGAGAAGAGTGAACTGGAAAAAAAAAATACACTGGCTCTTAACTACCTTTACCAAAAAGCAACACATGCCCACAATTGTTTGGCCAAATCCAATCACAATGTATCAATCTAACTATAAGTCCGGCTGGAAAGTGTAAGGGAACTTTGTCTCTGTTACAGGAACCATACAATAGCTAAAAGTATTTTAAACTTGCATAGCCTCAGAAGAAGGGAATTTAGAGGAATCAAGTACTTGATGGCATAGGCTAAGATAAGCTGATAGAAAGAGCCACTTGAGCCACTTGATATTTCGGGACTCTGCCAATAGGAGTAACTTAAGACATTGGAAGACTTTGTGCCAATTACTGTCCTAAGAATCTAGGGCACAAACATAATAGAAACCAAGGAACCTACACTTTAGGTGAAGAGACAAACATATTCACAGATCATTTCAATATAATGTGTTAAGTGCTCTGAGAGAGGGGTTATAGGATGTAGTGGGAACACATAAAAAGGACGCTTCATTTCTTTGGGGGGATTAGAGGGAGATCCAGGAAGAGATGACACCTAAGCAGAGTTTTAATGCATGAATTCAAGTAACACAGGTGAGGAAAATTGAGCAAGGTGTTCTAGGCAGAGGAAACAACATGAGCAAAATCAAAGAAGCATGAAATAGCTTGGACCATGGAGAGAATGTTAAGCGACTGGCTAAGTCCAGTGTGAGTGCAGAAGAGGAGAGACTAGGGATGGAGCTGGGGCCTTAGATAAGGGCTGAGGTATGAAATACTGAAGGGCTCAGCTGCCTCTGATGCTACAGCATAAAGAGAGCCCCTCAAAGACTTTAAGGGGGGTGTCATTGGAAGACTCAGGAAGGTTTTTTCACACTGGAATTTGTGTCCTGTTTGAGGCTCACTTAATCAAGACTATTTTAATGAAAAAAAAATGATAATAAAAGGCAATCAACATGCTTGCGGGTGGCAATCAAAATTACTTCTAGGAGGCTCTCTCCACATGCTGCATAAAGAAGAAAGGGAGAAAGGGAGAAAGAGATAAAATGAAGAAGAAAGAAATAAAGAAAAGGGGAAAGGGGAGAAGATAAAAATCCAGGGGAAACGTTACCATTTTTGCTTTACTGAGTATTTAAATTTGAGAAGTAATTCCTCTTTAAAATATTTTTTCTTATTTCTTTCCCTAGATGCACTTATAAATCTCATGTGCCATAGCTCTCTTAATATTTTCCACTATCCTATACAGCTTTTCAGTAAAATTATTTTCTGTCTTAACTTATTTGGGGGGAGTCTCCTTGGGTCGCTGTACTCTTTGCCATCCATCATTTTAAACTCTAGAACATTTTTTGGTCTCACACTAAAACCCAAAAGATGACAAATTTGAGATCTAATGAAACATTTTCATATTTTCCAACCAAATCCCCAATTTTTTACTCCAGGTAACTTGCAATTTACTAAATATGCTCATTTCAAAATTTATCTTGTGGCATTTTTTTTTATTCTGATAATCAATGGAGATATTACATTAACCCCAAGTCAGCCTTTAGGGAATTACAGAAAACATTTCTCTGCAAATTGACAGGGTAAAACTTGAAAATTTCTAAAACTGTCATTACTTTTAAAATATTTTATTTGCTCCTCTTACCTCACAAGGGGAATACAGCACAGATGAAAAAGTGTAATATCCTTTTCTAGATTTTCAGTGAGTTTTTATTCCTCCTTGGTGACTCTAAAATGAATTTATAAAACACATGGTTTATAACCGTGCAGAGCCCTGATTGTATCACTATATTGTTAGAACTGGGATCAGAAAAATCACTGTCTGTAGTAATTTATTTCATAAATTCAGAGTGAATTTGATGAGTCATCCACTTTGGTAGAGAACCATATTGCTTATAAATACCATTTTGAAGCCAACTTGTCTTTCTTAAAATGTGCAGATTGTGCTCATCTTTCTGGGGTGGAAGTAAAGAGGTGTGGATAAGCGCTTATGAATCCAGTTTGTCACTGGGTGAAACTGAGTCAACTTTTTGTTATAAAAAAAAATAGCTAAAACTTAATCTCTCCAATTAGAATACTCAGTAAAAAAAATTCCCCGAGTTTTGAAAGCTCAAAAACAAACACATTAACCAATCTTACCAGCTGGTGCAGGAAAGGGACCTCATAATTACTAGGACATTTATGTGCTGGGGCTTGATTTATATTTCAGACACAAGGAAGCCTAGAAAGCCTTGTTCTTTGAAGTCATCAGAGATGGTGATGGTGACTCAGAGATTCCTGAAAGTCAGGAAGATTATCCTCCTTCATAAATTTATGTGTTTTCTTTCTGCAGGCATGATGAACATTGCAACTGGTTACTGAGAGGAAGCCAAACTATCTCAGTGGGAGAGGGGAAAATAAGCATGTAAGAACTTAAAAACAGAGCTAAAAACATGTGCATGCTCGTATGCTCACATACACGCATTTGGGGGATTGCATTCGTATGATTAATGATTTTAAGGCACCCTGTTTTTCATGCAGGATTAGGAAGCTACCTTCCAAACTTTAAAAATGCCAAAAAACTGGAATAGAAGGCCTCGACTTTCTCAAAAGTCAAGAGAGATTTTCCACTATCCCCTGAGTAAATGAGCTAGACTTTAGGGAAGGGAAAAGGATAAATACATTTGAGATGAGGATGTCCTTGAATTAGCATTCATGTAAGAGAGGCACCCTTCGATGACTGATCTTTGTGGCATAACATATTTTCTCTGAACAGACTCAATCTATCCCTGCTTTTTCAACTTCATACTTTTTAACCCCTTCTGGCCCTCTCCTGGCTGGTTCCTGCTCAGCTCACTTGGCTGTATCTTCAGAGAGGGTCTCTAAGGAGGCCAGTCTGAATCTCTCTGTGACCACCCCATTTTGTCTCTGTATAGAACGTTATTACTATTAGAAATGACATTGTTGGTTGCTTTGTTAATTTTACTCTTGGCTCCCTGAAATAACATGGAAGTCCATGAGAACTGTTTCTTTATTTTTTGTTTTTACAGGTGCATCCTCAGCATCTAGAATAGTGCCAAGCAATGTTTAGCTGCTAAATGAATTAAAGGATGAGACTTCCACCAGGAGGAAGACTTTAGATATAAGCATATTTTTTAAATTAGGCGTTGCAGCCGTTAAATTTCTTCCATGCAATTTTTAAAAATAAAACCTCAATAATTTGAATTATGTTTGTGATAATAATGTTCCCTATCTTAAGGAACACACATTAAAATAAATATTATATAATTACCAAAGTGATGATTGTAGGAGATCATTTATAAAATCTCTCCCCGACACTGCAATCCCCATGACATTATCATGGAACTCTTTTGCTTTTCTCTGGAAGAACAAGTGAGATTTACAAACCATGGCAGTTTTTGTTTCTTCTCAAGAAGGTTACATAAATACATTTCCAAATAACATGCTATATCTCTGCAGTTACTGAGGAGAACATGTAATATACAAAAGCCTTACTGAAGTCCTCTTTGTTTCAAAGTGATTGTTTGTTTGTTTATTTGTTTTTCATGTTTTTATATAAGTCTAAGGAAACTTTTGACCATTTGTTTCCCAGAGGGTGTAAGAGAGCTAAGACCAAATGTTATCTTGACTCTATAGTTTCTGCAAAAAATGGATGCCACACACATCCCTATATGAGCCCAGGATGATTCAGGGATGTCCAAAGGGTCTCAGCTTCAGAAATCCTTTGTCATTTTCCCCCATAAGTGACTTAGGCAACTCTGGTACACTAGACTGTGCAGATAGTTGAAAAAACAATTATATTTTCAGATGGAACCCAAGAGTGCTGTTGGTAATAACTAGATAGTTCTAAACACTTCATTCAATGGCAAACAAGGGAAACAACAAGCCTGACTAATTCTGGTCCTCCATTTCCTGAAATACTCATCAAATTATAAAATTTTAAAAATCAAACTACAATATTGCCCAGAGATGGGAGACTTTTCTAATTCTAGCAGACCTGTGACCAACTGAAATGAGGTTATCAATAGTTCTCATTATTGTGAATCAAGTAAATTATAGTCAAATTTATATGTTAGGCTTTTGGGAGTCATTATATTGCCCTCAATACAAAACTCACCAAGAGGATTTGTCATCCACTATCTTAAGTTACTCCTACAGCATCCTTTTGGTAGGGCTGTCATTCAGTGCTTTTTCCAGGAAGCGGAATTTAGTATTAAAGGCTGTTATTGCATTAGTTGTTTGAGTAGATCTACATATGATCTACATGGCCTCTCCCTTTCTGATCAGTAAATCTATACAATTGCTTTCTTCTCCATTTTCTCTCTTCCTTTGATAGTGCACCTATGCTAGTGTGCATAACAAGTTGAGAAATTTTTGTGTGATTTAAGGAAAACACATTCTTTTTATAAACTCAACTGAAACAGACTTGAGCTTCAGTGACTAATCAACCCTGCCTCAGTAATCCAAAAGTCATTGTAGATACCTGGCCTCAGAGACTAGAGGAGCAGCAGCAAGAGTCAAGCCGGGTGTAGATTTTTCTCTTCTGGTAAACAGGAGTTCCTAAGACTTCTCTGAATGCTGAGTCACCACCAGCAACAGTGACAGTATCTATGGCATTTTGGTTTGAAGTCATGCAAGTATATTTTTATCATCCACATGCAAAAGGCAACCTAGAGAAGCAGAGGGCTCCGTCCAACTGTAACAACAGAAGGCATACACACAAAAATAGAGCAGCCTGAACCAACACACTGGTTTTCTGGAGCTTATCTAATTTGGAGCTATTTCCTTTTCTTATTTCATTCAGCAAATATTTATTGAGCACCCACAACGTATAATCTGTTCTATTGCATTCTGTGGAGGAAATACAGAGTGAAAGAGGCATGGAACTTACCTACAAGGAATTTCTAATCTTGTGGGAGAGACTAACAGGTCAA
Source organism: Sus scrofa (assembly GCF_054392235.1). Lineage (NCBI taxonomy): Eukaryota > Metazoa > Chordata > Mammalia > Artiodactyla > Suidae > Sus > Sus scrofa. Next base: position 34,471,921 of record NC_139389.1, on the reverse strand, counting down.
GAATAGTCAATAGTATGAGGCTATGGGACAGGCACATGCTAAATATTAGAACATAGAATCTGACTCAGGGCCGGAGGGGGAAAGTACTCCTTCTCCAAAGAGGTAGCATTTGAGGTTTTGTTGACATGTGAGTATCATTTTAGAAAATTCCAAAGGATGGAAAGAAATTACACTTAAGTTGATGAAGTAGAGGGTATAAATTTATGATTGCTCCCAGATCTATAAAGACTATGCAGAAAATGTTGTTCAGGGAATTCCAATAAGCACAGGCTTTTATGAACTTCTTTTTTGGGGAAATTTCAAGTAATAGAGACTTCAAGTAATCTCCTTTGATGCTTTACGTTGCTTTCACCATCTGCTTTATCATGTGGGGATATCTGCCCAGTCTCTCCTGTATTTTTAAAGCATGGTAGGTTGGATTTTTAAAGTTTGAAATGCCTGGAATTATTTTAAAATGAATTCTGATGGATCAGAGTTTCCCAAAGGAAGATAAATCTGGGACGGGGTGAGAATGGGTTGAAATTATGATACACCAGGTACTGGGAAGCCAGGAAGGAGCTGGCCTGAGACTCTTCAGAACAGTGATTATGAGGGTAAAACCAAAGCAGTGAGATTGAGTATAAAAAAGAAAAATATAAGGTATTCTGGAAATAGAAATTGGTAACTTATCCAATGTGGAGAATTTGAGAGGAACAGAAAAGAATCTTAGGATTAATAGACATTTTTGGCCAAAGAAAGTGCAATGATGGTCTTATTTACCTTTTTCTTAACCTAGGCAGGAAATATAGAAAGAAAGTCAAGTGTTGTGAGTAGAAGGGCCATGATGAATTCTGCCAAGGCAAGTTGAGTTTATATAGTTAGAAGACCATGCACGTGATGCTATCCAATAGGAAGTGGGGATGGCTTTCCCAAATGCCACTCACAATTAGTTTTCTACTCTAAAGGATCTTTTTTCTTTGATTATGCAGGCAACATCAACAGATTATGTGAGTATTACTTAGACTTCCGGAATAATAATAAGGGAATGTAAAGTTTTTCATGGGTACATCAAGCAGGGAGACCTTTTTTTGCAACCCTAAATAAATTCATTGGTTCAAAAATATGTATGGTGTGTCCATAGCAGCAAACAAAATGAATAACACTTCTTCTTTTAGGAAGTTTATATTCTGGTGCTGATACTGAGGATGTATTTTGACAGTAGAACCAACAGGGTTGACTGACGGATGGTATGTGGGCGTGAGGGAAAGAGAAAAACCAACATTTTCATGCCAAGTAGATGGGTGGTGGTGCCGTTTATTGAGATATGGGGTCCTGGGGGATGTGCAGGTTTGGTGTAGGGAAGGAGAGAGAATCAAATGTTTGATGTCAGACAGTCTAAATTTGAGATCTTACCTGTAGGTGTACTGTGAACACTTGAATATGCAGTCAGGAATTTAAGGAAAAAGTCAAGCCAGGCAAAATAAACCTGAGATTTGTAACCAAGATCTTTTAGCATATTCCCCACCAATATGAAAGACTCTCTATAGAAGGAACGTCACGGTGAATAGAAAAACAAATTCTTTCTTGCAGATTATTTTGCTCTTGGCTTTCTCATCATCGTGGCTCTATTTCTTCACATCTTGAAAAGGGTCACCTTGAACTGTATGTTTAAAAAAGAAATGAAGACAAAAAAACACTAGAGGATGTGTCCATGTGTGACTTTACTGAGTGAGAATTTCAGGGGTGCTGACTCTAGACTCTGCATTTTAAATAGGGTCCCAGTACACTGACTGAGAATTCCTGCCACAGCAAAACATAATAGGAGGCCTCCTGCTATTGGAGACCCCCTATTTTTGGAAGCCACCATGAGAGCCCGGTCCTTTTACATTTGACACAAATTCAGTTGTGTCAGTAAAAACCTCTCAGAGGCGAGAAGATTAAAATACCTGCTTTGAAATGGGATTTGGCAGAAAAACAAGAAAATGCCGCAAAAAGACCAATAGGAAGAGTGAAAAGAGAAAAAGGAAGGGTTAACTATGTGAAGCCCCAAAATTTCTCTCACTGATAACTTCGAAGGAATACTTCATTATAACATGTTAAGCCAAGGTGTCAGAGTGTAGAGGGACTCAATTTCTTATTATAATAGTCCGTATACACTGAATGTCATACAACTTTACCAAAAATAGACATTTCAAAAGCCTGGCATGATAAGCAGAATTCACTGCATATAGAATTGGTATTGCAAAGACTTAGAAAAATTCTAGAGAAAAATAGGAAAATGGATTTCAGAGTGCAAAGATTTCTTTATTTTCTAATTTATGATTTTCTATATGGAGTCATTGTTTCAGGATTAAAGCAAAATCCCCTTCCTAGTGTGTATCCCTTAAACCATTAAATAAATTCTATACATATTTCATTACGCATAATAAATGTAATTAATCAATTACATCATGGAAAGAATTGGAGGGATGTTATGGAAACAAAAGGTGCTTGACCATACAAAAGCTTGTGGAAGACTGGCTCTGATTTAGATGCGGTGGTGCAGATTTATTAAATTACAGTTGTCAGGAGTTGTTGGTCACAGAATAGGTACTAAAGTTATGTGACAGTCTAAAAACAGCAAAAACTTTTCGGCAATGATATTGAAGGCATGGAAACACTGAATGGACATGGATTGAGACAAGGAATAAAAATTGTCCTCTGACGACTTGACCACACTAAGGTTTTAGAAAACGTTTTCACTGAAATATCCTTAATCCACTATGTGGAAACAAGGAAGAAACAACAAGCAAGTTCCATCCAACCCACTGCAGACAGATGGCTACCTATTCTTTAATACACTGGAGTTTGCAAATATTCTACCTCCAAAGAGCAGATGTTAAAAAAATACTGTGAAATATTTATGACTTGAGATGTATTTGGCTATAGTAAGTTAGAGAGGAGGCTTTTTTTTTTTTTTTGGACTGAAATAATTCAGATTTGGAATATGTAAGTCTAATTCTTTTCCCGTATATTGCATATATGTGGTATATACACAGAAAAACCTGTTTATTCACATGTATTTTAAGGAGTTATTAGTGGAATTCATTATAGAGAATTTAATTCTCCTTTATATTCAGTTCAATCTACTCAAATTTAAAGCATTCATTTTCAGTTCAAGAAAAATATTTAGAATTTTTCTCTTGGCTTTTATTAAGAAAGCCATTATCTTCAACTTGCTTTCAACTGGATCCTGCAAGGTGTTACCTTGTGCTTACTTAGAGTATTGGTATGTAAGAAAAGTATTGATTGACAAAACTTTTAAAAGTCACTCGTTATTAAATCTGACTGACCTCCCCTTTTGCAAGCTATCTCTAAGTACTCTCTATTATTATATACATCCTGAATACTGCACAGAGACAAGGTATATGCTGTATTTCTTCTGCCTCTTTTTCTATTCAACATTATATTTAAGTGCTTAAAGTTCTGCTTTTTGCATTGAGTAAGTATAAGAAAACATGATCTGTGCTCAGATTTAAGGAGTGAAGAAAATGTATGGAAGATTTCTGGATAATGTTTGCAAGGTCATAGGGACAGATCCTTTTGGAAGGTCATGGAGTACCATTTTCTTGAGAGATAAGGTCAGTATTTCGTAGCCTGGATCCTGATGTTCTTCAGAGACCTAATTTGGGTGGTGTTGAATAGGTTTAAATGAAATCTGAATATTGAGAGAACATTCATTCATTCATGAAATGATTATTGAGCATATATTTATTGGCAGGTATTCTTGACACTAGAAAAAACAAAGATCAAAAAGATTATTATCATTGTCCTTAAGGATGTAATAGTCTCCCAGGAAGGACAAAAAAGAAATGTATGGAAGAAAAAGGCTGTGTAGTATCTATTGTTAAAGAGATATGAACATTGCCCTGAAATATAGGCCTGTGTATAAAATTAGTTTCCTGATGAAAAGGAATTATTAACAAGGGAGATTGGTGCATCAAGGCAGTAAATGACAAGAGGGACAAAATATGAAAGAAAAAGTGCTTGTAGAAGCAGAGCAAACACAAACTATTTTTTTGCCACCTCCAGCTTTAAGTATCCTCAGAATCACAAAAATAGTCTTGGTCCCTGAGAATTTGTTTTCTCTTCCACTCTGAGTAGCAAATTTAGGATTTTGTCACCTCCTTGGCAAACCACAATTTACAGAGGAATTCTCTTGCCCCCCATGCCATCCTTCTGCTTACCTGTGAGACTTGACCAAAGTATCAGTATCTCCAAGTTTCCCGTCAAATATAATAGTTCGGTCGTTAGATTGTTACTTTCTTTTTTTAAAATCTTATTTGGTATAGCTGATTCACAATGTTGCATTAGTTTCAGGTGTACAAAAAGTGATTCAGTTATACATTTACATATATCCATTCTTATTTCCCCTTATACATTGAGTAGATTTCCCTTCCTGCTGTACAGTAGGTCCTTGCTAGCTATCTATTCTATGGTATATATTGTTACTTTCTTTTAAAGTGATTTTTAAAAATAAATCATTCAGTGTTAGCATCACTGTTTGCATCAAAGTTGGATCCCAGTACTACAGAGTTAATGCTGTTAACAGTGAGTTAGTACCCTTGGGTTTCTGACCTTTGCATGTCCTTTCCTCCTCTGTTCTTCCTGCCTTAAGACTAGTTTCTCAACTTGTTATTACCTCAGCAATGAAGCATAAATGGGTGAAAAAAAATCTCAAGTTGGTTTTCTCCCTGGGACACTTGGCAGAGTTTAATTTTTTCATAATAAATTTTATATATTTTTTTAATCTTTTTGCCTTTTCTAGGGCCACTCCCACGGCATATGGAGGTTTCAAGGCTAGGTAGGGGTCTAATTGGAGCTGTACACCACAGCCTACACCACAGCCACAGCAACACAGATCCAAGCCATGTCTGCGACCTACACCACAGCTCACAGCAAAGCTGGATCCTCAACCCACTGAGCAAGGCCAGGGATCGAACCCGCAACTTCATGGTTCCTACTCTGATTCATTAACCACTGAGCCACGATGGGAACTCAGACAACAAATTTAAAATTGTGGCTAAATAAGACTTTGTTTCATTTGTCTAAATTCCCTATATTTCCCATGGTCATATATAGTTGAGTTAAAAGCACAATTTCTCCTACATTTGTATTATCAACATTATTAGGAACAGGAGTTTCTTTTACAAATCTTAGGGTGGGAGTTTCTACAGCTAGCTTAAATGATTGGGTTTTACTTATTTGTAATAGCTTTAGGATGCATATGATATTATTGGAAACATTATCGATTTGAAATTCTAATAGGGAAAATATGTTATTGAGTAATTAAGTGACTTCCCTTTAAAAGAGAATAATGCTTTATTATTGAACAACAAAAAGAAGTATAATTCACTTTAAACATGTGCTTTTATATTGCAACCCATTTCATCACCTGAAAAGCCTTATCATTTAGTGGAATTTTGAAAATGACTCAATATATAATTAAATATGGACATTAATTTTCAAATTTCAAATCTGAAAATATATCAGATATGGTAACTATTCTTTAACTATGTGTTTTTCCTATTTCACTACCAAGACTATAGGACTTAAAATATTAATATTAAAGTCTAACTTTTGGAGATTCCCAGGCTAGGGGTCTAATCGGACCTGTAGCTGCCAGCTTACACCACAGCTCACAGCAACGCCAAATCCTTAACCCACTGAGCAAGGCCAGGGATCGAACCCTCAACCTCATGGATTCTAGTCGGATTCGTCAACCACTGCGCCATGACGGGAACTCCTAAAGTCTAACTTTTTAATAAATGTGATGAACAACATTATAGAAATAAACTTGAGATTTACTTTGGGAGATTCTATTCTGTTCTGCTCAACTTCCTAATATTCCATTTCTGTAAGGTTGGCATTTAATTATGTGCCTTTGTCACTGACTGGGCTGGAAGTATGACTACTGGGAACACAAAACAATGAAATATTAACGGCACTTCTTTGTCACAAATCTGGTGCCTTTTTAATGAAAGATCTATTGGTCTCTTGGATTTCTATAAAACAAAAGAAATGTGGCTTTTAATGAAAATATAATCATATGAGAAGATAAAATTAGAAAAAATAATGGAGAGATTAATACAAAATATTTAAAAATCTAATAATGCAGACAAAGATACATTGTTACCTCTCATGTTTTTCAACAAAATTATCATAAAAACCACTGTAGAAATGATAACTGTGAAGCCATTAACTTTTAGAGTAAAGGGCAGGGAGAGACGCATGGATGAAGAAGATACCCAGTAACAATATAGAACAGAAATAGCAAATGAAGATAAAGTGAAAAATCAATAGGACATTAACTTTTTTGAAACGCAAAAACATCACAATATATAAAACACCTCAGGAAGGGAAACATCACACACACAATAATAATAATAATAAGGAGTTCCCATTGTGGCTCAGCAGAAACAACTCCGACTAGGAACCATGAGGTTGCAGGTTCAATCCCTGGCCTCGCTCAGTGGGTTAAGGATCCGGTGTTGCCGTGAGCTATGGTGTAGGTCGCAGACGTTGCTCGGGTCCCACATGGCTGTGGCTGTGGTGTAGGCGGGCAGCTGTAGCTCTGATTTGGCCCCTAGCCTGGGAACCTCCGTATGCAAATAATAAAAATAATAAATAATAAAATGAAAGGAAAAGCATACTAAAAAGACATAAAGACTTAAAACATTTGAAATATTTTTTTTGAGAAAAGTGCTGTATCAAGTTGTTTTAGATACCCACTGAAGATAAAACCAGAGAAAATAGCTTACATGTAAATCAGAGCAAATTAGAGTCACTGAAACAGGTATGGTAAGAATACAGAAGACAAAAAGAAACAATCTTCTATATCTCCACCGTGCCTAAAATGTCAAAAAATTTTAAATTTCACTATCGCATAGAGATCTGTAATAAATACCTGCTGCCTTTTGTCTTCCCAGAAACAACATTCCTTCTTCCCTTATCAGCACTAGTTCTACCTTGTCCATCCCATGGAAATGTGCTTTGGAGAAGGAAGAACTGTCCGCAGGATCAGAGACAGAAAGGGCCACTCATTCCCTGTGCCCCCAGCCACCGTGCCTGACAAAGGGATAAAAACACGATTCACATGGAAATAACTGCTTTTTCTGATGGATTTTACCAATCACTTATGGGAGATAAATGAACTTTTTCTTTTTTTATCTAAGATTTTGTTGCTAGGAATGATTATATGTAGAGACTCCTTAAGATATTTCCTTAGCCCACAGATGAAAATCATCCATAGGAGCTGAATTAGACCAGCTGAGAAACGCTGAGAGATGGAGCGAAGCCTGGTGCAATAAACACACTTTATTTTGTTTACATTCATTTGATTTGGATGGTTGGATACAAAGTCCTGAGTAAAACAGGAACCAGCCTGCATCATATAGGTAGTGAGAAGGAAAAAGTGAGAGAAAATGAACTAAAAGGGAAAAAAAGGTAAAAACGTAAAAAGAAAGTGAGAGGCTCTGACTACCTCTATTTTCTGGCATAGTTTACACCCGTTGGAGATTGGTCTTCTCTAAGTGTATGCAGAAGGAGGAATACTCGATACATGTTTGCAGCGGGTGGACCCCCAGGAAACCCTGACATAACATGTCAAGGAGAAGGCCATTCCCTCAGGAATCTCAGATCTACCTTGATGCCGAATTATACTGCAATATGACCAATACACTTGATCTTTCCTAGAACTTTAACCATATCCTAATTTCAGCATTCCTACCTCTAAACTACTCTAACATTAATTCCACAACTAACTTGAATTCTGACCATAGCTATAAACCCATGGACTCCTAAATTTGACCTGAATACTGTAAAACTGAACCTAAATGCACCTTTAAGAGACCTAAGCCTAAACTAATCACAGTCCCATCTCTGTGCCCAACCATGAAGCTAACCCCAGTTGTATCTCTACTTCCAACACTAACCCCAAACCTATCTCTGACCCTACAACTAATCATAACCCTAACATTAACCCTGGACTTAGCTAACATTAGCTCTAACCCTAACCATAATCCTAACCTCAAACTTACTTCTAATTCTAATGATAACCCAAACTCCAATCTACCCCAATGCTAATTTTTATCTCAAATCTACCTCAAACCCCAAGCATAACACTAATTACAATCCCACTTTGAACCCTAATCTTGACACTAAGTAGAGCCCCGAATATGAACTATCCAAGACTCCAAAACTAAACACAAACCCCGGATCTTGAATCCAAACCTGTACACTAATCTCCATTCCACCAGTAATTCTACCTTTAATATTGGCAACACATTTATTTCTAACATTATCTATAATCTTACATCTAAACTAAATTTACACCTAAATCTAATTCTAACCTCAATCCCAACCCTACCAAGAACCATAATCTTAAAAAACCTGACTCTTTTTCTTACCTTAATACTAACATTAACCCCAAATCTAACGCCAACCTCATCCTATGACTAAACTGAAATCTACATTTAACCCTAACAAGAAACTTGGACCTACCCCTAACCCCACTCAAACCTAGTGAACACTATCTAATCATAATTTCTAATGTGAAATTTACCTCAAACCTTAATCTTAACAAAAACCCCAATCCTAGCAATAACCCTAAACCTAAAACTGACCCCAACCCTTATCTCTATCTCAACCGTAATCACATATTTAACACTAATCTTAAATTTCAAACTCACTTTGAATCTATCTTTAATCCTAACCCTGAAACATTGACCCCAAGTCTGTCTCTAACCCTGTCTAACTCTAAAACTAATCCCAAACTTAATTTTTACCTTAATCTTAAAATTAATCCCAGCACTATCTCTAACCCTAATCCTAATATTAACCCCAAACCTATCACTGACACTAACCTAAATCCCACCTCTAATCCCAACTGTAATTCCAAATCCCATCCATAATTTATCTCAGCACCCACTAGTGCTCCGAGCATCACTTCTTTGCTTTGCTATCTTGATTTCCTCACTGTATTTTGATAATGAATTGGGAAAATGCATCGTGGAATCAGAATCTTAGAACTATTGCATTATCCAGGATTTTCTCTGATACAAGTGACAAAACACCAAAAACCAGCTAACAAAAAAGAAATGTATGTGTGTGTGTTGTGTTGTGTTGCATTGTGTTGTGGTGGGGCAGATAGGAGCTAATGGCTCAAGGAACTGAAAATTCAGAATGCATTGCACAGATACCTGGATTCAGAAGTCCCATTGCTGCCACCAGGTCCTTTTCTGTTTCCAACTGCCGACTCTCACTCTTCTCCATTGGCCCACCTTTCAAGTTTCCTGTGACATACTAGCGTCAACACCAATGGAAAAGAGTCATCCTCTTTTCCTGGTTGTTCAAGCCTACATCCCGGGATTTATTTAGAGTGAACAGAGTTGACTTTTCTTGAGTCAAGGTGCCATCCTTAACAATCATAACTAAATTGAAAACATGCTCTGATTGGCCAGCTTTAAATCCCATGCCGACTCCCGGGAACAGGACATGACCCCCCGTTAGATGGACTTATATAAAGAGCAGGAGGCTTTGGGGGGGGTCCACAAAAGAAAAATCAGGTTACTATTTACAGAAGGAAGAGAAGTGGATGCTGGATGACAAAAAGCACAAATGTCCACTAAAATGTTTGAGGAAGAACTTCCCTTATTATCTAGCTCAACTTTCTGATTTTAGGAATGAGGATATTATAGTTTTGACTATTTTTTAATGCACAAAATCAAGGATGGGTCAGCATCTTGAAAATTTGGAGACTATTTTTACTAAAGATATTTAGAAAGGAAAGGATTGAGTACTTTTGGGAATGTAAACCATGGCTTTCTATCTTGGGCAATATAGGTGTTTGCCAGGAAAAATTTACTCTTGACTTTGCTCCTTTTCTAACTCTTTAATACTATATTTTTTTTTAATCTTTAAATTATCTCCTTTCTTCTTATCAATCCACATATTCAAATCCAGGTACTAAATTGATTTTTCTAGTATTAGATTCTACATGTCAAAAAAAGCAATGGGAAAGTAAATATGAAACAATCGTGCATTTAGGAATAACAGTGTTCAGTGTCTCTTATGTGCACTTTAAAATAACCACATTTGTTTTATTTTGGAAAAAGATAATGAGAAGATGTAATTTGAGGTTAACTTAAAGCTAAGGGACAAACATTCATTATAGTTGATGATGTGAGAAAAATATATTAAAATTCCAGGTTTCTCCCTTGTTTGTGTGAATGAAATGAAAAATTCATAAGAGAAGGATGTAATCAGTCAGTCAAAAATCTAAATCCATCAAAGCATCATTTACTGCATGCTATCAATGCGTTTGGGACCTGAATGAATACACTGAAAAATCTTCGTTTTGTGCTATGCATGCAAATGAATACAAGCGCCGGTGGTTTCATTACCCTTTGCCTTATTTCACATCTCGGATATTGCAGGTTTTTTAATTGGAAGTTTATGGCAACCCTGCATTGAGGGTTGTCTATCAGCACGATTTGTCTAAGAACATTTGTGTACTTTGTGTCTCCGTGTCACATTTTGCTAATTCTCACAATGTTTCCAACTTTTTCAGTATTATATTTTCCGGTGATCTGTGATCAGTGAACTTTGTTACTACTGTAATTATTCTGAGGTGCCAGGAATTACAACCATGTAAAATGTCAAACATAACCAATAAATATTGTAGGTGTTCTGACTGCTCTATTGACAGGCCATTTCCCCATCTCTCTCCTTCTCCTCTGACTTCCCTACTCCCTGACACAAAACAATATTTAAATTAGGGCCATTAAAAACTCTACACTGTCCTGTAAGTGTTCAAGTGAAATGAAGAGTTGCGTGTCTCTCACTTGAAATCAAATCTAGAAATGATTAAGCTTCGTGAGAAAGGCATGTTGAAAGCCAAGATAAGCTAAAAGCAAGGCCTCTTCTGTCAAAGTTAGCCAAGTCGTGAATGCAATGGAAAGCTCTTGAAGGAAATTAAAAGTGTTACTCCAGTGAAGACATGAATCATAAGAAAGTGAAGCAGCCTTGTTACTGATATGGAGAAAGTTTTCATTTCTGGCTAGATCAAACCAGCCACGACATTCCCTTAAGCCAAAGCCTGATCTAGAGCAAGGTCCTAACTCTCTTCAGTTCTGTGAAGGTGGAGAGAGAAGAAGCTGCAGAAGAAAATGTTGATGCTAGTGGGTGTTGGTTCATGAGATTTAAGGAAAGAGGCTATCTTTGTAACATAAAAGTGCAAAGTGAATCAGCAAGTGCCTAAAGAAAAAGCTCTAGCTAGTTATCCAGATGTAGCTAAGATAATTAATGAAGATAGCTACATTATGTAACAGAGTGTCAGTGTAGATGATGCATCTAATTGGGAAAAGGTGCCATCTAGAATTTTCATAGTTTAAGAGGAGGAGTCAATGCGTGGCTTCAATGGTCAGGCTGACCCTTTTGTTAGGAGCTAATGCAAGTGGTGCCTTGAAGTTGAAGCCAATGCTCATCTGGCATCTGAAAATGTGCCAGGGCCCTTAAGAAAATGTGCCTGTGCTCTGTAAACCAAACAAAAAATTCTAGATGACAGCACATCTGCTTATAACATTGTTTGCTGAGTACTTTAAGCCCCATATTTAAATTTACCGTTCAGGAAAAACAAAAGATTACTTTCAAAGTATTACTGCTCATGGATAATGGACCTGGTCATTCAAGAGCTCTGATGAGGATGTACAAGCATATTCATGTTGTATTTCTGAGAGCACAGCATTCTTTCTGCAGTCCATGGATCAAGGAGTAATTTTGACTTTTAAGGGAAGTACATTTCAGGGAGTTCCCACTGTGGCACAGTGGAAATGAATCCGACTAGGAACCATGAGGTTGTGGGTTCAGGATCCAGTGTTGCCGTGAGCTGTGGTGTAGGTCACAGACATGGCTTGGATCTGGCATTGCTGTGGCTGTGGTGCAGGCCAGCAGCTATAGCTCCAATTGGACCCCTTGTCTGGGAACCTCCATATGCCATGGGTGCAGCCCTAAAAAAGCAAAAAAAAAAAAAAAAGAAAAGTGAAAGAAATACATTTCATAAGGCTGTAGCTGCCATAGATGGTGATTCTTCTGGTGGATCTGAATAAAGTAAATTGAAAACCTTCTGGAAAGTATTTACCATTCTAGATGACATTAGGAACATCTATGATTTCATAGGAAGGGGTCAAAATATCAACATTCACAAGAGTTTGGAAGAAGTTGATTCCAGCCCTCATGGATGATTTGGAGAGACTTGAGACTTCAGTGGAGGAAGTAACTGCAGATGTGGAAATGGCAAGAGAAAGAGAATTATAAGTGCAGCCTGAAGATATGACTGAATTGTCGCAATCTCATGATAAAGCTTGAATGGATGAAGAGTTGCTTCTCATGGATGAGCAAAGAAAGTGGCTTCTTTGAATGGGATCTACCCATGTGAAGATGCTATGAAGATAGTTGAATTGACAACAAAGGATTTAGAATATTACTCATGAACTTAGTTGATAAAGCAGTGGCAGCATTTGAAAAGATTGACTCTGATTTTGAAATAAGTTCTACCATTAGTAAAATGCTATCAAACAGCATAAGGTGATACAGAGAAATATTTTGTGAGAGTCAATCAGTGAGCAAAATTCATCATTGTCTTATTTTAAGAAATTGCTTCCCCAAACTTCAGCAATCACCATCCTGATTAAGGAACCACCAGCATGGAGGAAAGACCCTCCATCAGCAAAAAGATTATGACTCCCTGAAGGCTCAGATGATAACTAGCATTTTTATCAATAAAGTGTTTTTTAAATTAAGACATTGAATTATTTTTATACATAATGCTTTATTGCACAGTTAATAGACTGCATACAGAATAGAATAAATACAACATTTATGTGCTCTGGAAAACCAAAAAAAAAAAAAAGTGTGACCTGCTTTATTGTGATATTTGCTTGATTGCAGTAGTTTGGACAGAAGGTATCTTTGAGGTATTGAGGTATGCCTGTGCAGTAGAATGTGTTGAGTTGCTGTTTGGAGTCTGACAAACCTGGGCTCTGCCATACACTGCCACAGGTAAACATCCCTGTCCAGCTGAATTCTCTACCTGAAAAAAATCACTCTGATTGGAGCAATCAAGATGAAAACGCACATTTATTAAAGATCTTTCTGTAAACACTTTTTAGCTGAATCTAGATGCTCTTTTATTGTATGTAAACTCTATCCTTAAAAGGTCCTTTTTAATTATTTTTTTTTACTATACGTTTTTGTGGGTTTTTTGTTGTCTAAATTCACTTTTAATGATATTGAAAGTGAGAGTTGCAAGCTTAATTCTACCATGGTTGTTTCCAAGTCTGTCTTTTTTTTTTTTTTTCTGCATTTTAGGGCTGCACTCACAGCATATGGAGGCTGCATATGGAGGTTCTCAGGCTAGGGGTCTAATCAGAGCTACAGCTGCTGGCCACAGCCACACTCACAGCCACAGCCACAGCAATGCCAGATCCAAGCTGCATCTGTGACCTATATCGTAGCTCATGGCAAGTCCGGATCCTTAACCCACTGAGGAAGGCCAGGGATTGAACCTGCAACTTCATGGTTCCTAGTCGGATTCATTCCCACTGTGCCACAATGGGAACTCCTGTCAACTTCTTAATAAAGGCATTCACTGCTCTTTTTCCCTCTGTCCTGCGGTAATTTTTCAAGATTCCATATTTCTCTTTACAATTTCCTTTATACCACTCTCAAAATTAAAATCTATTGAGTAATTTCTGATTTTTGCCACTGATGATGAGACATTTAGTATAATTTTGACTTTGCTTGTCTGCAGTTATAGGCTCACTATATCCTATATATTTTTATTATATATTTTATAAATTTTACTTTGTATAGGAGCTTTCAGCATTTCCTTTGAACTCAGTGTATATATTTACAAACTATTCACTACATTCTATAATTCACTTTAATATTCAACTACAGTTCCTCATACTTTGTTTTTCCAGTGTTGATGTCTTGTTTCTGATATATGTATTGATTCTCTGGATCCAAATTCTTCTTTCCTGGCAGAGTATAATTTCACTAGCTTAGCAAGTGAATGAAAGATTGACTGGACATAAAATTCTTCAGCAATAAAGTTTTAAAATCTGATTCTGTACATGTTTTTCCAAAGATCTTCGCACTGTTGTTCTCTGAAGAAGCGATTTTTAGTCAAGCCTGATATTTTGTTTTTTTCAGAAGTAGCATGTTTTTCTCCTCCACAGTAAGCACTTCTATAGATTATCTTAAATTTATTTGAATATATTTCATCGGATTTGAGCCTCATGTTTAAAAAATATTTTTATTCTTTATTTAGAGTTATGTTTTCCTCAGTAGTGCATATAATCTTAAGACTCTACCTATATCAGTTCAATTATTCTCACTTACACACTTTTATCTCATTCTCTTTTTCTTCTGAAGTCTAGTATATTTCTCTGCTCACTATTGGTTCTAATTTCTAGTGCCTCTGGTATTTTTAAATTCTTTCTTTGAATTTCAGGTCTCATGGTACTGTCCTATTTTTGATGTTTAATGTTTTGTTGAGGGACCATTGATTTAAAACATTATCAAACATTATGTAAGTTTCTTGTGTACACTATTGTCCCCACTTCTGTATACACTGTGGTGTGCTCACCACCAAAAGTTAGGTTCCATACACCACATACATGTACTCTTCACCCATCTTTTGGCTACCATTGGCTTGGAGTATCATTTTACATCTTTTGCGCATTTATAAATATATAATTATTTTTAAAATACATGTCTAGTAATATATATAGTAATATTTTACACTTTTTACATGATTTTTATTTCTTCCACTATAGCTGGTTTAGAGTGTTCTGTCAGTTTTATACCGTAGGGCAAAGTGAGCCTATCACGCATACATATATACATTCTTTTTCTCACATTATGTTCCATCATGCTCCGTCATAAGTGACTAGCTATTGTCCCCAGTGCTATACCAGGATCTCATTGCTTTTCCATTCCAAAGGCAAGAGTTTGCATCTATTAACCCCAAATTCCTGGTGATCCCGTTCTCCCCCCTTCCCCCCGGCAACCAGAAGTGTATTCTCCAAGTCTATGTGTTTCTTTTTTATGGAAAGGTTCATTTGTGCTGTATATTAGATTCCAGATATAAGTGATATTGTACGGTATTTTTCTTTCTCTTTCTGACTTACTTCACTTAGTATGAGAGTCTCTAGATCCCTCCATGTTGCTGCAAATGGCATTATTTTGTTCTTTTTAGGCTGTGTAGTACTCCATTGTGTACTATTAAATGATAAATACAGTACCTCAATTATCCTTTTTCTTACATTGATTTATTAGTAGGAGAAGAAAAAAGCAGGCAAAACTGATTTATCATGAGTATAAATAAACCCATAAATGCCATATTCAGTGCTTAGGAGGAATTTACATAAATCTAAGAGTTTCATTCCACCTCCTACTAGCTGTAGGTTAATTTAATATTCTATAGTTCAAGAAACATTTTAGTATATCTTGTTTTTTTACAGATTATTTAGATCCGCAAGCTGAAATTTTATAGCAAGTGTCTAGAAAATTAGCCAGAAACATCTTATATTACTCATATTTATGAATGATCATTTGTGTTGGCTTGAAATGTTTCCTGACCGTAGATCTAATCAATGAATTTATTCAAGGAGCAATTTTAAAAATTTAATATTGGAGAAGAACTTGAAATAAAATTAGAAAAATTAAAATTTCCTGCACTCATAGTAGAGGTAAGTTCAAGATTATATAAAAGCCTATAGGTTCTCAGATTTGGGAAGATGAGTAGAGAAAACTTTTCAAATAATATGTTAGTTGCATTATAAATAAAAATTTGATTATATATAAAATATTTTTAAGATTTTTCTATGTTTGCTCTTCAAGTAGGAAATGATACTTGCTAGCTGCATAGATCTGTTTCTTTTCCTTCCATCACCTATTCTTTCTTTTCGCCCATTCACAAAATTAAATCCATTGGAAAGTATTGAATATCCATAAGCAAGAGGTCTACTTTTTTTTTTTTTTTTTTTTGTCTTTTTGCCATTTCTAGGGCCGCTCCCGCGGCATGTGGAGGTTCCCAGGCTAGGGGTCGAATCGGAGCTGTAGCCTCTGGCCTACGCCAGAGCCACAGCAACACGGGATCCGAGCCGAGTCTGCGACCTACATCACAGCTCACGGCAACACCGGATCCTTAACCCACTGAGCAAGGCCAGGGATCAAACCCACAACTTCATGGTTCTTCATCGGATTTGTTAACCACTGCGCCACGACGGGAACTCCAAGAGGTCTACTTTTTGTGGAGGTAATTGACTTCTATTAAAGGAATAGTCAAGCTGAATCCTAGCCTTCATCATCTTTCCCTTAAATGTGCCTGACTTCAGGAGCTGTCTTATTTTCATGGGCTGAGTTTTTTCTAGACATGACTCTGTCAAAAGCATGACAGGAACAAAGAGTATATGGGGGACAACAGCCACTCCTCCGCAGACACATATACCTGTTCCCATTGTGGTGCAGCAGAAATGAATCTGATTAGTTAGTATCTATGAGGATGCAGGTTTGATCCCTGCCTCGCTGTGTAGGTCACAGATGTGGCTGGGATCCTGTGTTGCGGTGGCTATGGCATAGGCTGGCAGCTGTAGCTCCGATTTGACCTCTAGCCTGGGAACTTCCATTGCCATGGGTGTGGCACTAAAAGGCAATAAAGAAAAAAAAAAAAAACTCTCTCACTTTTTCAGAAAATTGGGGCTTAAATAAATGTTTAATAAGGCTTTGAGAGTGTTTAATAAGACTAAGAAAAGGTTGGGTATTGGCTGAAGAAAATTTCAGATGTTTTAATAGTAGAAATAACTAAGTTATGGTTCAACCAATTTTATCAGAAGTGTGGATGTAGTTATACAAATTACCAATTAATTTTTGATTAAATATATATTTGAATCCATAATATTTGAAACAACTTGAAACTTAGAGAACCACTGGGAATAATTATAAAAATGTAAAATGGCAAGATAATTATAAATAAGAAAAGATATCATGACTGAAATTATACCTGGATATTCTCTTCACCTTCTTTGAGAGAAAAATACTTAATCTCCTATTTGTATTTATTTTATGAGACTAGCTATGTGTTCAAAAGATGAGCTAAGATAAAGCATGAGAAATAATACAAATTTTCAAACAGAAAAATGGAGATAATGGAAACTGTTGGAAGCCATTAAGGATTTAATAAGCATTTGGTTTATTTTTTAAAAATAAGGGCAAGGAGTATGGTAAAAAAAAATAGCATCTAACTATTCATATTTCCAAAGCCACTGATGCTTTTTAAAATGTCAACACACCAAGACTTCAGGTTCACATCCTTGGCTCATTTAACTAGAACAAAAATAATGCCTGCAAAAATAAGATATGTGACACTTATTGAAAATATAAAAGGTTTTATATGCATTGTTATACATCAGAAAGATTTTATCATTTAATTAATTTCAAAAAGTTTTTAACATAACCTATTCCTCTTTAAAGATCACATCAAAAGAGGCAAAAAATGAATAATTATTAGAGAATAATTTTTGTGTATGTGAGTGTTATCACTAACAGAATAAATTTCCAAGTTCAGGATTTATCATGCAATGAAAGAAGGAAAAAGGGACTTTTAAAAAAAAGAATTTGGTGGAAGACAGGAGACTTTATTATAGTTCTGTCTTTGTAAGTAATTGAAGTGTGAGAATATAACATATGCTTATTCTTCTTGGCCTTGTTTTGCTTTCCCATGAAATGGGAAGATTGAAGATAACTTCTAAGTTATCCATAAAATAACCTTTTCAATTACACATTGAGATTTGAGTCTTATTATGCTTCATAACAAGGTTGGAAATTCTGAATTCTGTCCAATTTATATTCATCAACAGATGAACACATTTCAGTAATAAAGGAAGAAAAAATTTATTTTACAAATGTATGGTCCTAGCATGTAAAATAAAAACACTCAGTTAGGAAAGGACATGGTGACATTCTAAATGAAGTTTGTCCTATGAAAAACAGAAAGTTTTCTTTGCTTTGAACTCAGTTAAATGTAGAAAGCAATAAGTTAATGATTTGATTTTTCCATGAATTTAATGATTATCTTTCTTTTCAGTGCTTTCCATATCTGAAAAATACGGATGTGACTTCTTTCAAAATTGCCATTTGAAATAAACCTAAATATCCAATTAGATTATGAGCATCTGGGAGGCAGGGACCAAAATGATACTTTTGTGAAGTTCTATTAGGACAAAAGGGTGGAAACAATAGGTAGAAAAAATTAGCCTACAATAGAGGGGAACATCTAAGAATTGTAAATGATGAAAAGGGAGGAAATGATGACGTCAGCTCCCAAACACTTTAAATGTTTAGACAATTTATTGTAAAGGGCTATTGTACTAAAGATTTTGCCTTGAGTGGGAAGTCAGACAAGGTGATATAGTTCCTTCCAACAGTCAAATAGCACAAATCACTTTTTTTTTTTCTATTCTCTATAAATATTCAGTGTCATGAGAAGGCATGTAATAGGCATTGCTGAATTTCAGCATATATGCATTCATTTAAAATATCTGATACTACTCCAGATATTGAAAGAAACAGTTTATCTAGGTGATCCTAGAACAAATTTAGCTTTTAAAACGATACCAATATTTTTTGGTTTCATATGTCTTTCTCAGATCTAGCTAAGCTTCAGTGGCCTTATCATGGGATCACTGAGATTTCTGTTTGGACAACCATGGATGGCTAACTTAATGAGGCAACATTTAATCTTTTAAACAAGAGCTACTTTTGTTTAACCAAAGAAGCAGAATTCTGAATTTCATCTAAAATCCCCATTTAAGAATGTATCCTTCATAGATTTGCCTCGTGACCGATTAGATAAAACCCTGCAGTGATGTATATATTTTGATGGGAACAGGATGGTTATTCCGGGGTGCTGTCCGTGTCATCTCCTGGTTTCTGCTGTGATTCATATAGATGAAGTTGCACCTTACACTTCAATCCCGAGTCATTCTTTGCATTTTTCTGCAGTGATGTGCATTTTGGGACTTCCATATTAAGTCTGAATGGAATCCAGCCATGATAAATATTTATAGGTAAATTTAGATGAGCTCAATGATGAGCTGGGTTTTAATCAACATCAGACTTAAATGCACTGTGTAAATGAAAGAATTATGCATTGAATTGACATTTGTGCAAAAGCATTACTTCCTAGAGTTCATGTGGAGCTAAGTAGAGTGCTTAGAACACAAGGATTATCCTATCTTGATCTATATTGTCATTTAAATCAGGTCCTTTGTACAGTAGGAAAAAAATCGTATTGGGGAAATAACAATTAAAAACATAAATAAATAAGAAAAAAATATATATAAGGAGAAATAAAATAAAATAAAATAAAATAAAATAAAATAAAATAAAATAAAATAAAACAAATGAGGTCCTTTGGGCCTTAATTCAAGGCCCAAATCTGGGTATGACTGCTGAGTTATCTCTCAAAAATGAGATGTGAAGAACTGAAAAATAATGGCAAGTTGAAAAGTTACTATAAGTTTTACTTACTATAATTCTTTTGTTATAGTTGTATTTTCTAAGTTACTCTCTGCATACGAAAGTTCTGTGCTGTATTGACATAATGATAAGGTAAACCAGACTGTTTTCTAAATCCATTAAAGTGGAGGCCATGAAGGGAGTTATGTTATCGGCATGCTCAATATATGATTTAATCTCTAGGTTACCTGAATTCACGTACTTATGAGTCATACAATAAAGGAGTCTTAATCATGCTATTTAAATGTCATTGAAAAAGTTTTATTAAGAAAATTTACCTAGAGAAAGATTATAGATTACCTCACTGAATGGAACAGTTCTCTCACAAAATGTCCTTAGGTTTCTCTTTCAGAATGGCACCATTCAAAACTACCTAAGTATAGCTTCTCCTCTATTAACAAATAAAATACATAGATAAGAGGATTATTAAAAATGTAGCAGTGCAGCAACATGGATGAAACTAGAGGATTATCATACTAAAGGAAGTAATTTGGAAAGAGAAAGATGAATACCATACAGTATCATTTATATGTGGAATCTGAAATGTAGCATAAATGAACCTATCTACAAAGCAGAAACAGACTCACAGACATACAGAACAGACTTGTGGTTGCCAAGGGGTCTGGGAGGGAATGGGATGGACTGGGAGTTTGGGATTAGTAGATGCAAACTATTAATATATGGAATGGATAAGCAATGAGGTCCTACTATATAGCACAAGGAACTATATCCAATCTCTTGGGATAGACCATGATGGAAGATAATATGAGAAAGAGGAAATATACACATAGCAGGTATGTTAATAGACAGTGTACCGACAACACTTTAAATTACTATATATGAATTAATAACAGAATTATTAGAATAGGAGAAGTCTTCAGTTTGTTATGCCATAATGGAATCGTGTGTAGAATCCTGGAGGATAACATAGGAGAAAACCTATATGACTTCAGATATGCTGATGAACTTCGGATATAACATCAAAGGTACCATCCATGGAAGAAATTATTTATAAGCTGATTTCACTAAATTAAAAAAAAATCTGTTTTGCAAAAGTCAATTACATGAGGATGAGAAGACTTAGACTGAGAGAAAATATTTGCAAAAGACATATATAATAGAGAATTGTTAGCCAAAAATATACAAAGAACTCTTAAAACTCAACAATAAGAAAATACACTATTCAATTTAAAAAGTGGGTCAAAGATATTTAACAGACTCACCAAAAAGACATACAGCTGGCAAAAAAAAGGCACATGAAATGATGCTCCACATTATATGTCATGAATGGAATCCAAATTAAAAGAACAATGAGATACCACTACACACCTATGAGAATGGCCAATACTCTGGAACACTGATAACACAAAATGCTGATGACAATATAGAACACATTGCTGGTGGGAAAGCAAAATGACACAGCCACGTTGGAAGACCATTTGGTGGTTTTTACCAAACAAAACATAGTCCCACTGTATGAACTGGCACTTGCACTTCTTAGTACTTACCCAAATGAGTTGAAAATTTATGCCTATGCAAAAACTTTCACATGAATTCTTATATCAGCTTTATTCATAATTACCAAAATTTGGAAGCAATCAAGATGTCCTTCAGTAAGTGAATGGATAAATAAACTGTAGTACATCTAGACTATGAAATACGGTTCGGTGCTAAAAAGAAATGAGCTATCAAGTCATGATAATAAATGGAGAAATTATTTAAATGCATACGAAGTGAAATATATTTCCTAAGCCCAAAAAGCTGAATATTTTTTATTCTGGAAATATTATGATTTCCATAATATGACATTCTGGAAAAGGTGAAACTTTGGAATAGATTTCATGTGATGTGTTTACCACAATAACAATTTTAAAAAATAATAATTGCTCGAGAACTTGCCAAGTGTACTTGTGGTAACTTAAGTTCTTATTGCTAAAAAGAGAGGCGGGGGGGAGAGTACAGTCTATTTAATATTCCAAGATATCTATTGCAGTTTTAGAGAAATTTTACTGAAGCAAAGTATATAAAGTATTTTTTTTGTTCTAGTGACCCATTTTTTTTTCTAGTTTATTTCCCATTTTTTGGTACTGAATTTTTAATTAATCTAAATTATTGACACCATATTTGACATTTTCCTAAATTCTCTATTAGCAGCTGGGAACCTTTCAGCTGTATCTCTGAGATGCCAAGCAATTAGTAGATGTGGTCAATTCTGTAACAACAGTCCATCTGGTTGCTTTGGTGAATAAGCCCTTACTCAATTTTCTTCATGTCCTCTGAATTATCGTTGTCCCATAAGCATGAATTAAAAACACAGCACTGCTTATGAAATTTCCTTTTATTTTTTAGGGTGGCATGAGGAGGTTCCCAGGCTAAGGGTCAAATCAGAGCTGCAGCTGCTACCCTACACCACAGCTCACAGTAACATTGAATTTTTAACCCACTGAGCAAGGCCAGGGATTGAACCTGTGTCCTCATGCATCACACTAGTCAGATTCGTTTCTGATGAGCCACAATGGGAACTCTTTCTTTTTTTTTTTTTTTTCTTTTTGTCTTTTAGGGAACTTCCTGAAGGAATTTTTAACCCCATGGAATGGGATATGTTTTCTTTGTTTGATGTCCTTTGACCCTAATTAACTTTTAGAAGTAAACAATATTTGCAAAATCATTTTTAATTGATAGGGGTCAGGAAGAATTTTTTTTTAGTTTGTCATTACTTTTGTTACTAATGTAATATGTTATACATTATTTCCATTTCTTTTTTTTTTTTTTTTTTTTTTTGTCTTTTTGCTATTTCTTTGGGCCGCTCCCGCGGCATATGGAGGTTCCCAGGCTAGGGGTCTTATCGGAGCTGTAGCCGCTGGCCTACGCCAGAGCCACAGCAACGCGGGATCCGAGCCGCGTCTGCAACCTACACCGCAGCTCACGGCAACGCCGGATCGTTAACCCACTGAGCAAGGTCAGGGACCGAACCCGCAACCTCATGGTTCCTAGTCGGATTCGTTAACCACTGCGCCACGACGGGAACTCCCATTATTTCCATTTCTAAACTTAACTCTAGATTTGTTACATATTGCTATTTTATCACCTGAACACTTTATATACCATATTTTTCAACTTTCTGTAAGGTATGTAACATTTTCAAATTTAAGATAAACTGTAGGTTTAAATAAAAATTTGATTGTCATGGAAAAAGCTGCAGAAAAAATCTCCAACAGTTCATCTGGCATAAAATGTAGTCACACTTAATTCACACATATCACATACTAATTTTTACCTAATTGACCATTTAAAAATAATTGTTTTCCTTAGGAGTAAGGAGGAAATTGCTCATATTAAGCACCATTAACAGCAATAAACTCTAAGCCAAATGTCTACCTAGTAAGCATCAGTAATAGTAGAACAAACGCGTATTTCCAAGTGGGTACACTTTTTGTAACTCATGTTTTGGAGACGGTTGCTGGCATTTTTTCAAATGTGTGATATTATTTATTATGTATATAATGGGTTATCTTTTCAGATTTAGAGTTATCTTGAGTACTCCTTACTACTTTAACTTAAAGCATTCTATTTTCTTAAATACATTTTGGTTTCTAAACATTAAGTTAGATAAATGAAAGGCATCTAACAATTAAGATGTGACAGTTATTTAGAGTACCTATTATTGGTCTATATTCACGTAGGTGTTTGCACACCTTTACTATACAAATATACAAACAGAAATATAACTTTACACATGTTCTTTTATCTCCATCCCTAGGTTTTTAGCTCCAACACTTTTAAAAAAATAAAACGTGTTCTCATTCTTTTGTTTTGTTTTGTTTTGTTTTGTTTTGTTGGTTTTGGGGCTGCACGTGTAGCATGTGGAAGTTCCCAGGCTAGGGGGCAAATTGGAGCTGCAGCTACCAGCCTACACTGCAGCTCACCGTAATGCCAGATTCTTAACCCACTAAGCAAGGCCAGGGTTAGAACCTGCATCCTCATGGATGCTAGTCAGGTTCATTACACCTGAGCCAGAACAGGAACTCCTGTTCTCATTCTTGCTGCCACCTTTCTATAAATTTATTGATAATAATCCAGAGCAGCATCGTGCTCTCATCCCAAATAGTGAGCCAAAGCCATGTGAGGTGTTGCAAGTTGGTCTGCGAAGGCAAAGGAACTGACTCAGCAGATGCTTCTTGAAAGTTTCTATTCTATGTTCCAGAACCTGTGTATGGCATGGAGAATAAAAACATGAACACAACTCAGTCACCCCCATTCAACAAGGTTCAAGTACATGGTAACACCAAAGCACTGTACTATAACTCCATATGCACATGGAACATATATGAAGAATTATGTTGCAATCACTATACTATAAATGCATTTAAACATTTAATCCATTGAAATTTTAATTAGTATTTTTTATTTTAATAGCACAGTGTATCTTTAAGTGGTTTGGACTTTTTTATTTAAGTATTGTAGATTTACCGTGTTGTGTTCATATCTGCTGCACAGCAAAGTGATTCAGTTGTACATATATATAACACTCATAAAAATACTCTTTTCCATTATGGTCTATCATTGGACATTGAGTATAGTTCCCTGTGCTATACAGTAGGATCTTGTTGATTATTCCCTCTGTGTATTATAGCTTACATCTGCTAACCCCCACCTCCCACTCCATCCCTCCCCCAAACCTTCTGCCTTGGCAACCACAAGTCTGTTCTCTATGTCTGTGAGTCTACTTCTGTTTCATAGATAGACTCATTTGTGTCATATTTTCGATTCCACACATAAGTGATATCACATGATGTTATCTTTCACTGTCTAACTTTACTTAGTATGATAATCTCTAGCTCCATCCATGTTGCTGCAAATGGCATTACTTCATTCTTTTTCATGATTGGGTAACATTCCGTGGTGTATATTTACCACATCTTCTGTATCCATTCATCTATCGATGGACATTTAGGTTGTTTCCATGTCTTGGCTATTGCGAATAGTGCTGCTTTGAACATAGGGGTGCATATATCTTTTTGAATTATAGTTTTGTCTGAATGTATGACCAGGAGTGTGATTACTTAATCGTATGGTAACTCTATCCTTACTTTTCTGAGGAGCCTCTATACTGTTTTCCATAGTGGCTTTACAAACTTACATTCACACCAACAATATAGGAGAATTCCCTTTTCTCCACATAATTAGCATGTTCTTCACAGAAACTAAAAATGTAAATTCTGTTCAGTATTACTTCTTTTAAGTAGAACCACTGTTAAATGCCTTTGACACTCTTTGCCTTACATATACTCATTTGTACTTGAAATGTTTGGTAAGCCCTATTTCATATACTTATCATTTTCGTCTATTCTCCATGAAAACCCTTCCCCCCTAATTGGTCTTGGATATGTAATGGGAGGAGCCAACAAGATGGTTTTAATTTCAGGGACATCAGGTCACAGAATCCTTTATAAGAGCAACAGTTACCAAAGGTCACCAATGTGTGTGTCTTTAGAAGTGTGCTGATCCTTATGCCTTTCATCTTGACTTCCTCCTTTTTCTTTTTCCCACTGTGGTTTCATGGCCATGGTTAAGCCCATATTATAATATGAATCAAAGTGCTCTAAAGTGCTATTCAAGATGGAGTCTGAAAGAAAAAAAAAAATGTTGACCCTTATGGCATAAGGAAAGTTTATAGACATCTAAAGTCGTTGTATTGACATTCATGCAATCTCTGAGCTATCTGAGCTGGAGGAGGGATATCAAATCCCAGATGATTCTTCAAAGTATCAAAACAATCATGAAAACAGGATGAAGTGATAGAACATAAATTTTGAAATATGGATGAAGTAAAGCA
This sequence comes from Sus scrofa, assembly GCF_054392235.1. Classification (NCBI taxonomy): domain Eukaryota; kingdom Metazoa; phylum Chordata; class Mammalia; order Artiodactyla; family Suidae; genus Sus; species Sus scrofa. Next base: position 34,446,483 of record NC_139389.1, on the reverse strand, counting down.
AGAGGCAATCAGCATAATCTAATAATTATAATTGGTGTTCCCTGAGTATCCCATTAGATGCCAGGCATTTTTCTGTTACTTGGATCTTCTCACTTAGACTTACACCTTTCTATAAGGTCAATATTTTTATATCAGTGTTACAGATAGGGCTTAGAGGTTTAAGTGACTAGACAAGGTTATACACCAGTAATAAGGGGTTGATGCTCTTTCAGCTGGGCAATATATATTGATTGTTTACTGGGAGTCAGGCATGAAGATATCAATATATGCATTTCAATTAATTTTTATATTATTTCAGTGTGGTAGGAACTACTGCCCCATTAGATTCATATCACTGAAAGAGACTGACCAAAGTCACAGAGATATGATATATTGGAACTTGTATTAGAATCCAGTACTATCTTGGAGCTCCTATTGTGGCTCAGCAGGTTAAGAACCTGACTAATATCTTCAAGGATGTGGGTTCAATCCCTGGCCTTGCTCAGTGGGTTAGGGATCTGGTGTTGCTACAAGCTGCAGCAGAGGTCACAGATGTCGCTCAGATCTGGTGTTGCTATGGCTGTGGTATAGGCTGGAGGCTGCAGCTCTAATTTGACCTCTAGCCCGGGAACATCCAGAGGCCACAGGTGTAGTCCTGGAAAAAAAAAAATCAAGTTCTATATGACTCCAATTTCTCTCCCCCATCTCTTGAAACTCTGTGTGTATGCACACATGTAAACACATAAAAGCCCATCCTAATTTTTTGTAACATGATTAATGTTTTAATATCTGTGTTTGAACAGGGAATTGGGCACTGCATAAAAATCTGTTCTTCAACAGTATACCTGCCAATAACACAGAATTGAATATTTGGCTATTGACTGTCCTTTTGTATTCCTATAGTTTTATTCCATTCCAATGAAAACTGTATTATTCTGAGGACAGGTACTGCAGTGTATGCCTCTCTAGTTTTCTCATAGTGTGTAGTCCTTGATTCAAAGTAGATGTTCATGGATTTTTCTTGGTGGGAAGAATGGGGGGAATTAAAAATAAAAGGGTGATTTATATTGTAAACAAGGAAAGGAGAAACGGGAAAGATACATGGAACTAAACAAAATGAAATTGAGATTTAGGGGTGTAGATAAATCTATATAAGTATCAACATCATGGGACAGAGCATTCAGAGAAGATATATAAAGAGGGACATAATCAGTATATTTATCCGAATAAGTAGTCCCTTGACAGTTGGAAGACAGGACATTATTTGGGTACTGGGTAGAGTTTGGAAGATTATTCAGTGGGCTAGTTTGTTGGGGCCTAAGGCAATGGGATGCAAACAGATAACAAGGAAGGAGTCAGCTAATACTCAGAACAAATGCAAAAGTCATGGTTGAAGTAGAGAGGGTTACCAGAATAGTGATAAATAACAGAATCACAGCAGAAAAACTCATTGCATAGCATGAATAATGGTAGAACCAGGGGGAAATAAGACAAGCAGAATAGGGGCATAAAAAATGTTTGAAATCTTTATGTAAGAGTTCAAATAAGGAAGTTAAATCCCAAAGAACAAAGAATTTTTAGTTCCAGTTTTGAAAGAATATGAGAGTTTTAGAAACACAAATTAAAATGTAAAGGCTCAATATGTGATATTACAGGATTTGATCACCCTGAGCGTGTGAATTCAGTTAGTGATGCTATTTTATGGCATCTTTAATTTGCAATATAGATGGAAAAGTAAGACGTCCTGCATCTTACAGTCTGTGACTGCTGAGAAGTCAGGGTCATAATACTCATTACATCCATTCTTTTCCTTTGGAATCACAATGACTTCTTCAGTAAATTACTAGCTATAATGTTGATAGACATTATAAGGGAAGCAATTTTTTCCTCAATAACATGTTCCATTGTTTTGAAGCCATCAAATAAATAGCCCCTGAGATCTCATCTACATTCTATTTTTCTGTCGAGGTCTAGTTCAACTTGCTGTATGAAGTGGAAACAACTTTCTTAGAAGATAAGTTCATTTGTATTCTTAAGCTTTTTCAGACTAGACACTTCAATTTTGTTATCTTTTTTTCCTAAAATACCTTTCCTTAACAATAAAACAACCAAAAGCTTTTCAAATTCTCTTCATTCCAGTTTAAATTCTGTAGTATAGATCTAGATATTTAAAAAATTACTCAGATTTGACTAACAACCATGAACTTAATAAGCAGTTTGTTTTTATAAGTGGTATTTACACCAATATCTCTAATTATTACTACTACTAATAAAGTCAACAACAACAAAAAATTTGAGATCCTTAGAGCCTCATAACTCATAGCATATAGACTGGCAGCAGTATTTACCTAATCCAGAAGCATCAATTTTTTTTTCAAAAAGCACCATTTGAATTAAAGAAAAGAGGTGTTTATGCATGAATGTAAATGAATCTATTTAAATAAATTAAAATGAATTTATAACATCTAATATGAGTTAACAAAAAGATGAATTGGTCTATTCCAGGATGTGGAGGGAACGAATGTGAAGAAATGACATCAGAATATTTTCTTTATCACAGAGCATAGTGACGAACATATCACTTCTATATAAATTTCCTCTTAATATGAATGGATGCATGATTCTTAGAACAGATGAGAAAAATCCAAATCACAGCACATAGTTTTGTATTTTTGACCCAAATGAACAATTATATGTTAATATGTGGAAGTTTATTTTTGCAAACAAATATCACCTACAATAAATATATCTTGAAAGAACAAATGAATGAATAAGAATTCAGCCAAAAACTCAAATGTGGCTCAATCAATGCTGATACCCAAGGAAACATTTCAAAGACTTCCCTTCTAGTTCATGTCTAGCCAACAAGACCAAGGTCCATACCGCTTGTTAACCTCTGTACTTTCCCTGCTTCAGAACCAACAGTTTACCCCTTACCCCTGCTTCAGCAGGTATCTCTGGAATGACAGGGAATTTGCATCACTTCTGTACAACATCCTTCACTGGGGGCTGTGAGTCCATGAGAAGGATGAGTGATATAAAATTTTCCATGACTAACTCAGGAATTACTACTTCTCATAACTCTGATGCCCCTAGGTTCTTCCCAATGCCACTTCTAGAGTAGCGTCATTCTGGGTAAGCACTGAGAAAAAGACACAATTGTACTGAAAAACAAGGTCTATCAATATCCTCCTTACACAAGTGATCTATAGTCATTTCAACAACTAAGCAAAAATGCTTGAAATTTTAAAATAGCAATCACTTATATTTATCATACTAAGCCTAGACATGGGTGTTCTGTTAAGGATACTTTTTAATCTTAGACCAGCAAACATTTAAATATCCATTCTCAGCTTTTTACATTACTGTTAACAAAATTAGACAGGCGTGGAGAGAATAATGCTCTCTTTTAAGAAGAGAAGCAAGGGCAAATATCTATACAAAAGTATATAGTCAATCATTGTCCTTGTTTTATTGGGGAAGTGTATTAAAAAGAACTCACACTTTCACCATTAAAAGTGTCAGGGTTGTTGATTTCAAAACAAATGTCTACTTCATATCTTTTCAAATTAGAAATACATGACCCTAACATAGTAGATTCAGTTGTTATGAAGTGACATTTGAACAAAAACAACAACAAATGGAATGAAAGGAAAAGAAGAAAAAGCAAAGGACTCAGCCATTAGAGGAAAAAGATTGCCAACATTTGCAAAACCATGAGGTGGTGAATGACAAACTACAGACAAGCCAATGTGAGCTATTTTGACAAGCCTTCCCCTTAATAAATGCTACATCATCTTAGGCGAGTTTCTGTCTTTAATCATGCATTCTGTTGTTGTTGTGCTAAATTTAACTGCACCACAGCACATTTTCTGATGGATGTTCCTTAAGCACATCACATTGAAGGTTTTTGAAATGAACCTCATAATCTCCTCACCTCCACGCTGCTCCTCCTGCTATGATGAATTCCTCCATCTTTGTTCATTCTCCACCATCATTCACAGAACAGATGTGTCCTAACCCATTTTCCCAAACACATTTTTGTATATCAAATTATTTCCCGTCTTACTTCAAAGATCTATTCTGACAGAAACATTTGGCCTCAGCATATAATTAAAAACTTAACAATACTAATAGTTGCTTCAAAGAGCATCTTCTCTTTGTCAATATGCAACTATTTACATTCATTTGCATGTAATTCACTTTCATACTCATTCACCAGGGGAGGAATATTACTTTTTCAAATGGGCAATTAATTAATACAACCTTTACATATTCACTTATTAAAATGCACTGCACAATTCCTATTTCCTTGGGACTTCTCACTGAATCCGTGGGATGTGAATTTTGCACAGCTGTGGCCATTTATGCCATTACTCTTATTATCTAGAAGAGCCAGGTACACATTCTTTTCCATTTTTTTTTTCTTTCTCTACATGGACAATAAAAAGTCTCACTTTCTGTGACATGCTGTCTAAAAGGACGACACCCTACCTAATTCAGTGTAAGCCCTAATGATTGCAGGTCAAGTTTATCTAATGAATAAAGATCATTATCTCCAATGAAATTGTTTAACTAGCCAGTGTGTATTGTTGGATGACTGAGATAACTTGTGGGAAATTTTATTGTCTCACACTTTGAAAAATGTATACTTTTTTAATGAATTTCTATCATGCGCTCATGTTGCAAACTCTGTGCCAAGCACGTTTATGTTCATTAAAACAATCTTATGAGATATGTACAAGCATCTCAACCTTATATGTGTCAAAACTGAAGCACAGGGAGGTTCAGGAATTTGTACAAGTTTAAAGGATATTGAAGCTGGCATTTGAATTAGGTTTTTTAACTTTAAAATATAGATCTTTACCTACATAGAATCTATGTTTGAAAAGGAGAATTTTAATACAAGTCAATTGACGATGATTATAAACACTAGGCTTTTTTTTTTAATTTCTATTTTTCTTTCAAAAAAACAATGCTTTTATACCTCCACACTTTGTGGCTGTGATTTGGAGACTTGAACATCTTGCGATCCAAGAGAGGTGAGATGCATTTTATATGGCCAAGTGGGAGATAAAGATGCATTTTTCCAAATTAACAAAGCTATTTTTAAAAAAGGGTTAGTGTACAGTCTTATTTAACTTCATGCGAACGTCATGATCTTGGAGAAGCCTAAAACTAGTACTATCTGGGGGAGATGCAAATGGCCTTTCCTCACACTTACTTACTCAGTTACCGCAACTATATTCAGAGGTAAGAAAGGAAATATGATTTAAAATTATTTAGTGAAGTTAAGCATATGGTAATAAGTAGCAGATCCACTTCCATTCATCAAATATAAATTAGTGTAAAATAGAAAGTAACATGGTTTAACAGAGATTGAACTTTTCATAATCGTAATACACATACCCAGACAGAAAGGTTTTCCTTTGGTCTCTAGTTTAGGTGCAAACACATTTAATGTGGTCCATCCCTTTATCTAAAAGGTCATTCTGTTGTTTTCAGTCTCCATTGAAGACACTCTCAGACACTATTTCAGGGATTTATGTGAGCAGAAATGACATAAAGTGTCAAAGGAGAAGTAGGTACTATAATTTACCTATATTGAATTTTTTTTCTCTCCAGGATTAAATAGTCATGATAAATTATCTAATGTCAAAAACTAAATGAGCCATGAGAATATCACATAATCAATCACTCAGCAACCATTCATTGGTCACCTAATATCTTCAGAATAGAGGCCCTGACCCTAGGAAATAAAACATAAAATATAGATTCTGTAAAATGACATATACAATTTAAGATACAAGAGACTATATGAGATGGTTTAGAAACTTGAAAAGTACTGTAGGAAGATGGGAGAAAAGTACCTGGACTAATTTGGAGAATATAAAATTTTTAAAATAGGTCTAGGTTTAAACCAAAAAATCCTCAGGTTAATTCTGAAAAAAATCACATCCTAAAGTAGCCATCAAATTGCCCCATAAAATTTTTAATAAGACTTCTTTAAAATAACACAAGTTCTGGTGTTTTTGCCATGGTACAGTAGGTTAAGAATCTGACTGAAACTGCTCAGCTTGCTGTGGATGTGTGGGTTCAATCCTCAGCCTGGTGTAGGGGGTTAAGGATCCTGTAGTGCCAAAGCTGTGGTGTAGGTATGGATTTAATCTTTAGCCCAGGAACTTCCATATGCTGCAGGTGTAGCCATTAAAAAAAAAAAAAAAAAAAAAAAAAAAAAACTCTTCTGCTTCCAAATAGCCAATAAACACATAAAAATATGTTAAACATGACTCAATAAAATATCTAACATAAAAAAAGATTGACAATATCAAGTGCTGACAACTACATAGAGCAACTAGGACACTTGCACCCAGTAGTGAGAATAAGAACTGGGAGTTCCCATTGTGGCTCAGTGGAAACGAATCTGACTAGGAACCATATGTTACAGGTTCGATCCCTGGCCTCGCTCAGTGGGTTAAGGATCCAGCATTTCTGTGAGCTGTGGAGTAGGTCGCAGATGTGGCTTGGATCTGGCGTTGCTGTGGCTGTGGTGTAAACTGGCAGCTACAGCTCTGATTCGACCCTTAGCCTGGGGACCTCCATATGCTGCAGATGTGGCCCTAAAAAGACCAAAAAAAAAAAAAAAAAAAAAAGAGAGAATAAGAACTGATAGTGCAACCAGCATTTTGGAAAATATTTTTGCAACTCCATAGTAATGGTGGTCATAGGCATACTTCGGATAGTAATCTATCCGACTCTTCAGTATGTAACTACCAGAAACGTATACACATATCCATCAAAAAGCATACACAAGAATACTAATAGGAAACTTGTTTACCATAGTCTTGAATTAAAACCAACCAATGTCCACGGATAGAAGGTAAATGGTAAGCTAATCACACATTAGAATAATATATAGCAAAGAAAATTATAGAACTGCAGCTACATATATAACACAGAATATCTCGCATAACGTAAGGGTGAGTGAAAGAGACACAAAATAACTTGTGGGATTTTCTTCCCTTTAAATAAAATTAAAAAGACATAAAGAATAGTCTATGGTGTTACAAATCAGGATATGGGTTTCCACTGGGTTACATGTTGGTAGAAGAGAAATGTGCAGAGGGCTTTGGTCATATTCTATTTCTTGGTCTCATTTAAGACCAAGTGTAGGAGTTCCTGCTGTGGCTTGGTGGGTTAAGAACCTGACTACTATCCATGAGGATGTGGGTTTGATCCCTGGCCTTGCTCAGTGGGTTAAGGATCTGGCATTGCTGCAGGTTGTGCCTAGATTGCAGATAGGGCTTGGATTTGGCATTGCTGTGGCTGTGGTGTAGGCCAGTGGCCACCACTCAGATTCAACCCCTAGCCTGGGAACTTCCATATGCTGTGGGCACAACCCTAAAAAGATTTAAAAAAAAAGACCAAGTGTACAGTTGTGTACATTTTGTTCACACTTGGTCTTGGGGGTATCTTGTCTAGTGGTATATCTGTACCTTTTTCTATATTTGTGATACTTCAATAAAAAGTAAGTTAAAAGCAATGAAAACAACAGTAGCAATAACAAATCCCATTAATAATAAGAAATAATTATTCAAACTAACATTTTAAAATAAATGCATTGATAATAACTTATTTCACTCTGTGGCATTATTTTCATATTTTTCTGATATGCCTTAACTTTAGAGTTGTTTAATTTATCAAACTTTCCCTTTAATATTTTTGAGGAACTTTGTTCAAGAAAAGCCTTATTTATTCCAAAGTCATAATGATGAGAGATTTTTTTTATCTTTTATATTTAGATTTATAATTGACCTGGAATTAACTTTTGTATAAGTGTGATATAGAATGGATATCTTATTCCATGTATATAATTTCCTTAGCACCATTTATAGAAATGGAACTTCTTTCATAATGCAGAATGATTTTCCCTTTTCCGTACATCATGAGTCCATATAAGTGTAGGTCAATTTCTCAACTTTTAATTTTGTTTTTGTGACCTCTTTTTCTTTGTGCCAGTTTATTGTACTGTTTTCTTTATTGAAGCTTTATAATAAGATTTGATAGCTGGTAGAGTGTGTTCTTTTAAACGTTTTCTTCTTCAATACCATCTTGACAATTTTGGGCCCATTGATTTTAAAATAAAATTCAAAATCAGTTTGTCAATCTCCAGCTGCCCCCCAAAAATGCTGAGGTTTTGATTGGGAATGCATTGACTCTACACAAAAATTTTAGAGAAAATTCATATCCTTACACTCTTCATTCTTTTTATATGAATATGTTATCTTTACATTTATTTTTATTATAATTATTTTTTTGTCTTTTTAGGGCTGCACCCACGGCATATGGAGGTTTCCCAGGGTAGAAGTTCAACCAGAGGTGTAGCCACCAGCCTACGCCGGGGCCACAGCAACACGGGATCCAAGCCATGTCTGCCACCTACACCACAGCTCACAGCAACACGGGATCCTTAACCCACTGAGGGAGGCCAGGGATCTAACCCGTGTCCTCATGGATGCTAGTTGGGTTCATTAACCGCTGAGCCATGACAGGAACTCCTGATTATTTTTCAATTTTTCATATTTTGTAATTTTCTATGTAGAAGTTATACATATCTCTCATTAAATTTATCCTAGATATTCAATATTTTGATGCTATTATAAAAGGTATTATCTTTAAAATTGCATTTTCTAGTTATTTATTTTTGGTTTATGGAAGCAAAATTGATTTCTATACATATGCTTTATATTTTGTATATTGATGTTGTATACTTTGTATAGAGTGTGCTACCAGCAAATGTGATGAATTCATTTAATAAGAGTAATAGTTTATCTGGAGATATTTTTCCACACCTTTACTTACAAAATTACGCCTCTATGAATAATAATAGGTTTTATTGCATTCTTTCTAACCTCTATGAATTTTATTTCTTACTTAATTGCACTGACCCCAGTGCAATGGTGAGTAGAAGTGGCCACTGGGAGAAATAATTTACTCATGTCTGATCTTTGGGGGAGAGACTCTGAGAATTAGTAAATTTTTTTGTTGCTAGAATTTCTGAGATTAGGGAAGAGATCTTCTACTCCTGGTGTGCTAAGAATTTATTTGTGGATGCTGAACGATGGCAAATGTTTTCTCTCCATTTGTTAAGAGAGCACATGAATTTGGTGCATTTTCCTGTTAATATTGAGAATTACATTGAGTGATTTCTTTACATGTTAAGACAAATTTATATTCCTGAAATAAGCCCCTAATTGGTAATGATGGATTATTCTTATTACATATCTCTAGACCTATTTTGCTGATGTTTAGTTTAAGCTTTTAGCATTCATTTTCAAAATAGTTTCTGAGATCATGGCTTTTTCTGCTGAAATATCTTTTTCAGGTCTTTGGTATTGATGTTTGTGTGGGCTCATAAAAGATTGGGAAGTATGCTCTTCATTTTAATTTTATAGGATATTTAGAAAAAATCATTTCTTTAATGTTTAGAAGAATTCAACAGTGAAGACATAAGGACTTGGAGCTTTCTTTGTGGAATTTTTTTTCCAATTATAGATTAAACTTTTTATATTGATATAAGGCACCTCAGACTTTCTTTTTCTTGTATCAATTGTGATGAGCTATAATTGTCTACTATATTTAAATTTTTAAATATAATGCCATACATTCTTAAATTCTCCACACTTTAATGTGCATAAGATGTAAAGTTCCAATTTTATTTCTGATTTCAATATTTCAATAGTAACTTCTCTTTTTTTTATTCTTCTTGGTATTAAGTTTATAATTAATTAGTATTCACAAAGAACAAACTTTTGGCTTTTTGGTTCTAGTTCTACTTATTCTTTAATTCATTATTTCTATTCTTTATTTCTTTCTACTTTCTTTAGTTTTAATGTTTTATGTTCTTTTTCTTTTAACTTTTTGAGATAAATATTTACATTACTGATTGTCAGCTTTCATTTTCTGGGAGATTCATTTTATATTTTTAAACTATAACTTAGTTTCTTTACCTGGGTTTTTAATAGTTTGTATTTTAACTGTCATTCAGTTCAAAATAATTTAAATCGTGTTGTAACTTAGTTTATACCTCAGGAGTTGTTTAGAAGTGCATTACCTAAAATTCGAACATTTGTGTGTTTTTCCCAATATTTTTGTTGAATTTATGTTTCATTCTACTAAGTTCAGTTAAGTTAACCACTATGATTTCCATACTTTCAAGATTGTTGAGACTTGCTTATATCCCAGTATATGATACATTTTTGTCCAAGTCCCATGCATACTCTGAAATAATGGGTATTCTTCAATTTGGTATACAGTATGCCAGATGGAGGTGAATCAAGATTCATAAATATACTAGGTAAAGTTTGTTCATGACATGAATCTGAAATGGATCTTGCTGTCTGTTTATCCTATCAGTTACTTAGAAAAATATAATATCCCTCTGTGATTCCTATTTTGGTTGTATCATCTTTTGCTTTGTATATTTTTGAGGCTTTGGTATTAGAATTGTTCTCTCTTCCTAGTGGATTCGTCCTTTTATTATTACAAAATTTCCCTCTTTAGCTCTAGTAAGCTTATTGCCTTAACATCTTGTCCAAATTCTGATTTTAAATTTTTTTAAATCGCCTTAAAATTTTGTCCACAATTAATTTAGCTACATCATTATTTTTTAAATTCATATTTGCACCCTTGCATTTTCCATTTTGTCACTTCCTTTCATTAAAAGTATGTTGCTTGTAAAAGCAGCATATCATTGAGTCCTTTTTTAAAAATCCTCCCAAGTAATCTTTGTTTTTCACTTGGAGTTTTAGAGTCTTTTATACGTAATATAATTACTGGTCTATTTGTTTAAATCAGTCATCTTATTTGTTTTCTTTTTGTTCCCCTTGTTCAATTTTTCTTGTCTTTTACCTTTTAATAATTAATATTCTCTCCAGTTTGGCTTGTTAAGGATTCACTTGCTCTTCTCTTAGAGATGTTCCTAGAAATGAAAACATGTCATTGACAATACAGTTTAATATAAATTAGTATTTTTAAAACTTCTTAACACTGCAATAAACCCTGCTTCTTTTTCTGCTACTCTTATTTAAACCCCACAAAATATGGTGAGGATGAAGATGTTTATTATTTTATATAGCCAATCAAAACTGATATTTATACACATTTATAATTTCCATTATTCTTTATTACTTTCTACATTTTTGTATTTTCAGCTGATCATTTTGTTTCTGTCTAACTCCCTTTAGTTTTTTCTTTGGTTTGGGAATGTTGTGGACAAATTTCCCCAGTTCTTGTTTGTCTGAAAAGTACTTTATTTTGTTTTTATTTATCAAGTATATTTTCATTAAATATGCAATTCTAGATTATTGTTAATCTCAGCATGCTGAAGATGATGTGTTTTATCATTCCAATTTTTTTCTTTTGAAAATTTAGCTGTCAATCCCATTATGATACATTAATGTTGATGCAGTTTTTACATGAATTAAGATTTTTCTCTTTGTTACTGGTTTTCAGCACCTTTACTAAAATGTAACTGCACATAGTTTTCACTTACATTTGTCCTGGTTTAGATTTATAACACTTCTGATATCTGTGGATAGTTGCCTTTTTTTTTTTTTTCTGGTAAAATGGAGTGCACCTATCATAAATTTGGCACTTAAGTGCAGGGTTACATTTATTCCTGTAATATCTCATATTGTATTTCCTCCAATGCTCCAGCCTGGTAAGAATGCTATGGAACCTAAAATATTAACTATATCTCTCAGCTTTGGGCCATCTTCAAATTTAATGAATATGTTCTTCTATTCCATCTTTTAAGTAATTTCTGAAAGATTGAACAGGAGTTCCCTGGTGGCCTAGCAGGTTAAGGATCCCACGTTGTCACTGCTAGAGCTCAGGCCACTGCTGTGGTGCAGGTCCAGTCCCCAGCCTAGGAACTTCCATACACTGTGGGAGTGGCCAGAAAAGTAAAAACAAAAATAATTTTTAAAAACTAAAAAAAGGTAGAACAATAAGTGATATGCAATATTGATAAATTACTCACATTAATTTGGAATGAGGTCTCTAGTGATATGTCAACATGACTCTGGCTTTTCATTAACTTAAAAAATTATTGGATAATATCTCTCCTTGGCCAAGATATTTTTCAGTATTGTTTCTGCCTCATTTTACTTCTCACATATTGAGAATCCAGTTACATGTGTTTTAGAATTTGAATCATGTATTATTCATATTATTTCTGCATTTTCAATTTTTTTTTCTCTTTGTTGTTTCGTTTGGATACCTTTCTATTAGCCTGGATAGTTCTAGAGGGTGGCTCTCTCTATCTGACCTTCTGTTGAATTTACAGTTAACACATTTTTAAATTCTACAATTTCCCTTTAATATTTTTCAATTACTTATTAATAGTCTACCAAATATCACAACATTTCTTGAATTTATTAATCCAATTATTTTTAAATTTATGAAAGACGTATTCTTTTCTATTCCTATAGACTTTGGTCTTGTAGTATTTCTTTCTTGTCTGCCTGACACTTTTTTTATTGAATGAGTGACAGCTCATACACAACCTTGTAGAAATCATTTGATAGTCTAGATAACATTGTGTTCTCTTGCAGAGAATTTGCTTTTGCTTTGGCAGGCAGTGAATGTTGAGACAGAAGAACCTCTATCCAATCAGGAAGTGAAGATATTTGAAACTGGGCTACATACTTCAGGAGCACTGGTCTCCTTCAGGCTCATCTCTACCAGCATTTGCTCTTTGGGGTTGCTGCTGAAAGCCAGGGTTGCTTACTTAGTTGATAGACCTGGAGCTCCAGCTATTGCTCTCTGTTCAGTAAGACTGTTCATGTTCCTGCTTAGCTTCTCATATTATTGGCTGCTACATTTTATTCTCAGTCATTAGCTGGTGCTTGCCAACTGCCAAAAGCTTTGAGATGGAAAGAGGTGCTGAATGTCAGACAAATATCTATCTTCTTTCCTTTTCTCCAGCATACAAACCTTTCAAGTCTTTTTTGCTTTGGAAGCTTTCCGATGTTGTAAAGAGATGTGTGACACTCCTAGTTATTTTAGATGGGAGGTTCTCTCTGCAACAAGTCGATCTGTCCTAACTAGAAATGTAAACTGTTTCGTAATAGTAAAACCATTTTTACTATTCAGAACTGTAATATTTAACACTCGGAGGAATATTGGCATTATTTGGATATTTGCCAGCCAAGATTATCTGGCTGAAATTGCACAGTTCTCTGGATATGACTTAGGTCTTTCCCTTCTTACTCTACCTATTGGTTGATCTTTTCCTTACTCAACCAGCTTTAACCACTATTGCTATTCTGATGAATCCCAAATATATGCCTGTAACTGAACTATATCTCCTGAAATACAGACCCATAAATCCAAATGCCAAATGGATACTGACTGTAAGGTAACTCACAAGTGTTTCAAACTCACATATACAAAATGGAATTTCTCATCTTCTATCCCTATTTCCAAATGAAACTGCCTCATTCTCCTTTATTTCATAGCTCCGTGGGCAATATGCTCTTCTCCACAACTGCCAAGCAATGTACCTGGTAATTATCCTCAGTCCTTCTTGACTCATCCTCATATCTAATCCCTCACCATGGCCTCATAGTCCAAGCTTATTATTTCTAGATATCATTTATTTTTTCCCATTCTTTTGACCTTACTTTATTTCCTTGATATTCTAAAAAGTCTCAAAATTGGTCCCTTTGCTTCCTTTAAGAGCATATATGATTCCCACATTTCCTCCGTCATCTTTGAGAAATTGAGAGTCTTGTCACTCTGTTGCTTAAAATTTTTCATGGATCCTCTCCAATCACTGGGATCAAGTCTAAATGATATAGATGCATTTCATGATCCATGAGTTGAATACGAAGTAAAGACAAAATATACAAAAATGAAAAAAAAAAAAACCAGAAATTTTAGTATGGAAAGCAGGAAAGAGCCAAGAACCAGAGTTACAGCTTTGGAAATTAATCTCTAAGACATGAGAACTGAAGCTATGAAAGTAAATTATAGCAAAGAAGGAAAGGGCATAGAAGAAAAAGACAAAAAGGATCAAAGATATATATGGAGTGAAAGAGAGAACATGTTTCTACAAAGGAGGGCAAACAAATAAGTTCCTTGAAGGCAGTACGATCCCCAGAAGTCAAGTGCCAGGGAAGGATAACTTACCTCCGTGTGCTAATTAGTGCGAAAGGGCCAAAGACAAGAACTAACCACATGTCCCTAGAGATTAGCTCTGGGGACAGGGTAGGGATCCAGATGCAGTTTTGAGAGGCTGCCCTGGGAACAAGCTATTGTAGTGATCTACCTGTAAAGAGTGAAAAGACATGGGTAACCAAGACGTTGACACCTCCTACCCCAGACAAATTCCTCTGGCGTCTACCGGATGTAGCCATTAATAGAACTGTGAATGTTAAGACCATGGAGCATTCCTCCTACTCAGGGATACCTGTTAACATCAATGCTGCTGTGGTCTCTGGCAGTTCCCATAGAGAGACCTGGTGCCCTGAGCCCCTCCTTTGCCACTCATAGACAGAGGGAGTCAAGCCCAGCTTCCCAGTTTCCTCCCTGAAGAAATCCCTTGCATTTCTGTTTTATAGCATTCTTCTGTGTATTTTTCTCCTGGCACATTTTTGCCCATGTGAAGTTATTGCCTTTCTAAATGCCTTCCCAGACAATTTATTAACTGTGCTCTCTTTATTATTCCCCATACGTCCCCCCTGCTATCAACATGAGAGTTCCTGCCTATGTTAAAATAATGAGCTGGTGCCAATGAGAACAAATTTGTTAAATTGTAGACATTTACGTTTTCTTGCACTAACTTAGATATATTCAAAGCATTGTTGTCTGTGCTTATATAGTAACTTTTTGAAAGTTTGCTTTCTCTTAATATTAGATAACCTTGGCGGGGGTGGGGGGAGGAAGGAGAGCATATTTCACACCACAGATGTGCTTCTTGGTAGTGTTGAATCTGTCAGACTTTGCAAGAAAAAGAGTGACACCTCTGCCCACAGCTCTTCTGAGCACAGACAGGGAGGTTCATAGACAACCTTGCCCAAGTGTAGGTGGAGATGGGAGATTGAGTCAGGAATTATGGCGCATTAGCCCGGGAAGAGAAGGAAGCAAAACTGAAAATAGGAAGGAGTGCCAACACTAGGGAGGAGGGGTGAAATGGAGATGAGAAAAAGGAAAGTAACTCAGGATTTCATGAAGACTTTGTTTTACTCTAGGAGGACCCACCCATAGTCGATTTCCCTGTGCCTTAAATCTATACGCTGCAATGACTCTGGATTACTCCATCCTTGCTTTCAAGAGAGATACCCCATGGCAGTTAAATATATG
The DNA here is from genome assembly GCF_054392235.1 of Sus scrofa. Lineage (NCBI taxonomy): Eukaryota > Metazoa > Chordata > Mammalia > Artiodactyla > Suidae > Sus > Sus scrofa. Next base: position 34,431,135 of record NC_139389.1, on the reverse strand, counting down.
CTCTCTTCTATGTGTCTTCAATTGCTTTTCTGTTGTTGTTTTTCATTTAGAAAACTAGTTTTAGTTCATCTCATTTATTTGTATTTAATTTAAAAGATGTTTAAAGACGTTATTTTATTCATTCTATTCTTCCTTAAAGATTCTTTTTGGTCTAGAAAATCCCATTTGAAACAAATATATTTATTTATACATTATAAAGAGCATTTCAATTGATTTAATGTTTGAAACTCACCTCTGGCAACAGGGGTAAGCAGTTTCAAAGGCTTTCACTGACACTTTGTGGCAAAACATGGAACTACAGTATTTTTGGAAGTTGTTTATTTTATATGTATGATAAAATATGTTTATTTTATATGTGTGATATAAAAATAATAATCAAGACTATTACAATTAGAATGAATGAGCAATGAGGCCCTACTGCCTAGCACAGGGAACTGTATCCAGTCTCTTGGGATAGAATATGATGCAAGATAATATGAGGAAAAGAATGTATGTACATATGTATGACTGAGTCACTATGCTATACAGCAAAGTTAATGCATCCCTGTAAATTAACTATACCCAAATCAAAATAAATGTGGTTTTAAAAATCAAGGAATTGTCATTTTATATATCTATATACATACATATGTACATTAAATAAAGAACAGTCAAGAAATTGAATAACCGTTTAAGATAATCTCTAAATTACAATATCACAACCTACTACAAACAATACTTTGATTTCAGAAAGAAATTTAAATTATACCTAAAAAAACATGCTTTGCTATCTTTAATAGCCATTAATGTATTGGCACTGCACTATATTTGAAAAATTGTGTTTTCTTTTTTATTGTATTTTTAATTTTTTGTTTTTTTAGGGCTGCACCTGCAGCATAAGGAAGTTCCCAGGCTAGGGATGGAATCGGAGCTACAGCTGCCGGCCAACGCCACAGCCACGCCAACAACAGATCCGAGCTGAGTCTTCAACCTACACGAGAGCTCATGGCAACGCTGGATACTAACCCACTGAGCAAGGCCAGGGATCGAACCTGCGTTCTCATGGATACTGGTCAGATTTGTTTCCCCTGAGTCATGACGGGAACTCTGTGTTTTCTTTCATTATTTCAGCTATTAACAAGTTTTTTAAAAAATCATAAAATGACCAATTAGATTGTCCCTTGGCATCTTCATTCTCTGTTAAAGATTTTTGAGGAACATTATTATTGGTTCAAAATGTTATTTCCCAAATTATTGTTTATTTTTTCAATGAAAATGATTTTTTTAATTGTGACAAATACACAGAATTGAAAATTTACCTCTTTAACCATTTTTAAGTGTACAGTTCTTTGGCAGTAAGCATATTCATATTGTTGCACAGCCATCGCCACTAAATATCTCCTGACTTTTTTCATCTTGCAAAACTATAATTCTTTTGACTTAATAACAGCTCATTCTCCCCTCCTCCCAGGCCCTGGCAACCACCATTCTCCTTTCTGTTTTAAGGGATTTGACCACTCTAAGTACTTCGTATAAGAAGAATCATACAATCACTGTCATTTTGTATCTGGCTTATTTTGCTTCGCGTAATATCCATATCTGGGTGAATGTTAAAAAATCACTTTGAAAATATTTAAACTCACCTGAAACATTTAGGAGAGATCTTTTTCGAGATGCTCAGTAAGATACCAATTACATACCATGCACAATCTCCTCTTGATAGCATATATCTATTATTAGACCTAAGCATACACTTAATAAGAGATGCAGTCTCACCAGCAGATTAACAGCATATCGCTTAGTTTACATTTTTCCAAGTGCAAGGATTGATTTGAGAGAAACTCTGTCCCTGTGTAGTCTGATAGATATTAAAACAAAAGCCAGTTCACCATAAGTGCAGATTAAAATTGCAAAGATTGGGTCAATTTGCTGCACCACAGAAATTGAAGAAACATTGTAAATCAACTATATGTTAATTTAAAAAAAGCAAATTTTAAAATTTAAAAAAGAAATATGCCTAGTCAGAATTGAGATGTGCTATAGTGTAAAATACAACCAGATATCAAACACTTGGAAAGTATCTCAAAATTTTAATATTGATTACATTTGAAATTATGCTATTTTCAATATATTGAATTCCAGAAAATATATAAACAAGATTTTTAAAAATCCCAAAGACCCTTTTATACTAATATATTCTTTTCCCATTTGAAAGTCAGTTTAATCTTTGGCCCATCCAATAACAGGCAAAGGGGTCAGGTCATTTTTGAAGAGAGTATCTTTATATTATGCTTTAAATCCCTCCCTGCATCACAGGTGGCAGATGTTCTCATATGGCTGAGGAATTACATTCCATCTGTCAGTCCTGCAGAGAAAAAAATGGGAGCTCTGTATCATCGGATTCTTACAGAAGTGAAGATGGGGGGTGAAAGAGCAAGGGATAAATGGACTTTTATCTTCTTGGCCCCTCTGCATCTCAAATATCTCTATTTCCATCAAGTTGGAATTGCCTTCCAGCTGCATCCCCATCTCCTGCTATCTCCTTTCTCCCTTCTGTGCCCAGCTACTCCTCATGTGTTGCTGGTTAATGCAGGCAGATTTGTAACTGCAGCCTAACCACAAACTAACTTTAATATTGGTGTATCATGACCAGTTGGGGAACTGATTTCAAAAACAGTACCACGCTCATGGTCTTGCAATATCGGAGGCTCATCAAGAGGACAGTATATGGAGAATTGAGATCCAAGAAAATAATTGGCAGGCAACTAAGTTTTCTGTCAAATGTCAGGCTTTACTCAAAAGGAATGAAGAAAAGAAATGCTCTGTCGACTTGGGTTTTTTTCCTCCTTTTAAAGAACCTCCTGGGTAGATTGCTATACCAATGGCAGCAACACAGGTACGCTGATGAACAAGTCAATTTCATGAATATTTATTTGTTGCAAAGTAAGTTCTGGGCAGTGTTTGTGTTGGGAGGAAAGCTGTAAAAACCAAGTAGAGTAAGAGAAAGAAAAATCCCAGGTCTAAATGAAAAAGAGCCTTGTACCAGTTGGGAAAATACAAACACTAATAATAATCCATAACTTTAGAATGTGATTACCAGGAAAGGTATAAGAAGTAACATGGTTTTTGAAAGGGAATAAGTCATCTTGAGTTAAGCTAATTCAGTGAAATTTTGCGAAACAAATTTTTTGTTTGACTGGTTTGGTTTTGTTTCTTGGTTTTATTTATTTATTTATTTGTTTGTTTATTTATTTATTTATTGGTAGCATTTAATTAGTTGAAAAAGGGGTTGAAATGGAATGTGGTCATTTCTAAAAAGGAACTGCATTGCGTTAGCAATAGCATGGGCATACAAAGTGAGATAACACACTGATTTCCTAGAGGTTCTAGAGGGTGGGGTGACCTCCCACACACCCCAGGGCTGAGGGGTTGTGACCATCACCCAGCTGAGCTCAGAGAACAAAGCATCAAGCCACAGACGATAATTAAATCTTAAAATGTTATGGAATTTGCTCTGCTGCATTGAAAACTTACTTTGGACCAGTGACCTCTTTTACTTCCAATTTCTCCAGTTTAAATTGGAAATGCCACTCTTTCCTTACCCCATCATTGCATTTCAGAAATAGGTAACTTGTTTTCTAGCTTTCACTGTCTCACAGATGGAGAGGAACTGTACCCTGGGAAGGACCATACCCCAAATCTCACCCATTCTTGACTTAGATGAGATTTGGAATTTAGAGTTGATACTGAAATAGGTTAAGAATTTGAAGGGCTGTCAAGAGAGTGAACTACTGTCTTTTGCATGTGGGAAGAACATGGGGGCCCAGGGGCCGACTATTGTAGGTTGTGTACCCCCCAAAATATGCTAAAGTGTTAACCCCCATATATCCACGTGTGATCTTATTTGGAAATGAGGTCATTGCAGATATGATTAGTTAAGATGAATCATACTGGAGTATGGTTAATATATTATAATCCAGTACACTGGGGTCCTTATAAGAAGTTGGCCAAGTGAGTACAGAGAGGCAGGAGAATGCCATGGGACTATGGAAGCAGAGATTGGAGTCACAGGCTACATCCCAAGGGGTTAAAGAAGGCCATATTTGCCAGCAAACTACAAGAAGCCATGAGAGAGGCAAGAAAGGATTGCCCTACCGATTTCAAAGGGAACTGGGCTCTGCTTGATTTTGGACTTCCAAGTCCCTAGAGTTGTGGGACAACAAGTTTATGTTGTCTTGAAACACCCAACCTGTGGTACTTTTTTAATGCAGCCCTGGGAAACTGATATAGGTGCAATGTAGAAAAAGAGAGATAAGGTTATTCCTTGAGTTCTGGGAAAGAATAAAGAACCCATGGTGAGGCCACTATGGGGAACAATAGGAGGTTCCTTAAAAAACTAAAAATAGAACTGGTGTATTATCCAACAATCCCAATCTTAGACATACATCCAGGAAAAACTATAATTCAAAAAATATACATGTGCCTCGATGTTCATGTTGCAGCACTGTTTACAGTAGCCAAGATGTAAAATCAACCTAAATGTCCATTGACAGAGGAATGGATAAAAATGTTTTTGTGTGTGTGTGTGTGTGTGTGTGTGTGTGTGTGTGTGTGTGCGCGCACGCAACTGTATGAATATATATCATATATAGTGAATCACTTTGCAGTACACCTAAAACTGACGCAATTATGTACATCAACTATACTTCAATTTTAAAAAGCAGTATAAATAAATAAATAAATAAGTAACCCCTGAACAGAACTGAAAGGGAAACAGATATGGATTCAACATGAACTTGCTAGTGGTTACGGTCACCACAAAAATGAAGTCAAGGGCTTAAGCAAGTCATAAATCCCCTGCTATTAAGGATGTTCCGACAAGATGAATCAGGAATGTTGCAGAGGTGACTGATGCATCAGATAGCAAACTGAAGGCTCTCCAACTCCAGAATTCTATGAACTACATTAAAGCCCTGCCAAGGAGAGATTGGCAGCTGCCTTTTACCTCCTGCTTCAATAGTAAATAGCAGTACAAGAGAACAGCATGCATGGTGAGTAAGATTAAATCTAAGCTCGGCATTTAGCAGCTGTTTGTCCTTAGGTGGGTCCATAACCTCTCCAGCCTCAGTTTCCCACACATTAAACAGGGATATTAACAGTAATGATTTCTTAGTTTTATTATGAAGATTAAACTAGTTAATAATTTAAATCACTTAGAACAGAACCTGGGCCATAGTAAGTCCTTACAGAAGTGTGGGTCGCAGATCTACTTGCTCTCACGTTGGTTAGACTTAATAATACATCAGCGTTGAACTCCCATCTCTACCATCCTCATCTCTAAAATAGGGAAAATTGGGAGTCAAACTAAAACTGATTGTATTTTTTTCTTTTGTTTTTAGGGCTGCACCTGTGGCATGTGGAAATTCCCAGGCTAGGGGTCGAATCGGAGCTGCAGCTTATGGCAACATTGAATCAGAGTTGCAGCCTATGGCAATGCCTGATCCTTAACCCACTGAGGAAGGTCAGGGATTGAACCTACACCCTCATGGACATTGTCAGGTTTTAACCTGCTGAGCCACAACATGGACTCCAGAACTGACTGTATTTTTTAAGTCTCGTTCTCTTTTCTCAATCCAAAATTGCACCATTCAGACCAATTATTGACCAAATATCAGAAATGTGATACTTTTGTCAATCTTCTCATAACCAGCCATGATAATGTGTTAGTCACCTGCTAAGATGGGTCTGTGCTTGTGTGTGTGTGTTTATGTTTCCAGTGTTTCTGAGAAACAAATGGTTCAGCAGCAGCATTTTCAGACAATAAAGACTACATTCACCCTAAGAGAGCTCACTCAAGTTTTTGGTACTTTTGTGCTGGAGCTAGAGGAAGATGTGAAGTTTTCAAATTTAATTCCTCAGAAATTCAGGTTCTTCATTAAATTAGCATCCGTGGTTAACAGAAGGGTATTTTTCAGCATATGGAACTCATAATAACTGGTGCATAATTGTCAAAAAGAAATCCTCACTCAGTGACTTAAATTTAACAAGATGTGCTTTTATGTCTTCACAGCATAAGGTTACTAATCACTGCATCATTTGGGGTGCATAGGTGACAGCACTGACAGGTTAATGATACACCAGGTAAATTCAGTTACTTTCAGTGAAGCAAACCCATCAAGAGATGTGGGTAGCCGTGCATATTGTACAGTGCCTAACCTATATCATTCTGGAACCAGTGATTATGTAATCTTTGGGTTCATCAGACAGAGGGAGGATGGAGAATCAAGGAACAAGATGTTCTTTCCATAAAAAGCAGCTGAGTGAGAAGTACAACTTTTGAACATAGAGATACATTGAGGCACAGTGAGGACGCCTTGGCTATGAATGTATTGAAAAGAGAGAGGATTGAGTTTCTAGGATTTGTATGTGCTTTTTTATAACTTCTTCATATTTGCAAAACAAGTCAACCAGTGGGGTGCAAAGACCAGCTCTTCACTGTTTAAGTCCAGTTGTAAACATGGTTCTTTGCTTTATGAGCCATTTGTCTTCAAAGAGGTACCAGGAAATCCCTGTGTTTCAGTGACCTCATATATACAACTTGAGTAACGGTGTCTTCTCTTGGGATAATCATTGAGATTAAAGGACCTAAGGATATAACCATCCACCTCAGTATTTGGCAGCAATAGGGACTTTTGTCTTTTGTCTTTAAACCTCTTCATCTCTTAAAAGTCCCAAAGGCAAAGTTTGGGACCAGATATAGGTCGAGGCCATGGGTGAGGCAAACACTGTACTTCATTGAAAAAGAGCAAGCTCCCCATTCATCTTAAATCAGTAACTATTTCTTGAGTATCTACTACATGCTGACCCCTGAGGGAACAGAACAACAAATCTAAGGATGTTCTTTAACGTCTGGAAAACAAAATTCGAAAATCAAGTAAAAACAAACACAGTTTGATGATCCATTGAGAAATGTCTTCCAAGGTAAATGAACTGATTTTAAGCATATATTCATCATTCATACAGATTGACTAATTCAGTGGAAACACAGCACAGCAAGCACTAAAGAACTAAATAGTATTTCGTCATCACTACCAATTTTCTTTTTTTCTTTCTTTTTTTTTTTTTTCGTCTTTTGTCTTTTTAGGACCACACCTGGGGCATATGGAGGTTCCTAGGCTAGAGGTCAAATCGAAACTATAGCTGCTGGCTACAGCCACAGCCACAGCAATCCAAGTCACATCTGCGACCTATACCACAGCTCTCAGCAACACCAGATCCTTAACCCACTTAGCACGGCCAGGGATGGAACCTGCATTCTCATGTCCTCATGGATACTACTTGGGTTCGTTAACCACTGAGCCATGATGGGAACTCCTTCTTTTTTTTTTTTTTTTTTTTTTGTGTGCCAATTTTCTTCATTTAGTTACTACCTTGAGTCTGTCCAGCTTGCTGTTACAAGGACCATAAAGCGAGGGGTTTATAAGCAACGGAAATTTGTTTCTCACAGTTCTGGAGGCTGAAAAGTCCAAGATCAAAGCTCTGGCAGATTCAGTATCTGGTGACAGCCCATGTCCTGGCTCCTAAGCAGCAGATTTTTGCTGAATCCTCCCATGGTAGAAGGGTGAACAATCTGCATTCCTTTTATAAGGACTTAATGCCATTCGCAAGGGCTCCACCTTCATCAACTAATCGCCTCCCAAAGCCCAACCTCCTAAGACCAGCAAGCTGGGGTCAGGGTCTTAATATATGAATTTCTGGGGGGTACAAGCATTCAGTCCATAACAGTTCCTATTCCTTTTTCTTTCCAAACTAGTTTGTGTGGCCGTGTGGAAGAACCACCACATGAGGACGGTGACCAATTACTTCATCGTCAACCTTTCTCTGGCGGACGTGCTGGTGACCATCACCTGCCTCCCAGCCACGCTAGTGGTGGACATCACGGAGACCTGGTTCTTCGGACAGTCCCTCTGCAAAGTGATTCCTTACTTACAGGTAATTGCTTTCCACATGTTTTTGGTTCAAACACAGAAACTACCCAAAAAGTCATCTTTGATTAGAGTATGGCCCAATGGCAAATTATCTACTGAACTAATAAAGAAATAGAGTTGCCTATGACATTAACAAACTTAAGGAAAATAATACTAGAGACTTTCTGGGGAAACAGGGTAAGTTCTGTATAAAAATAAAGCATCAGAATCCTCAAGTCATCAATAGATGCTGCACAAACCTTCTACATCGTTGACCTCTAATTTTCTGGTTATAGAATAAGGTGCTTGAATGAAGGAATGATTGGGCCTTTCCCAGTCCAAGTAACTGATGACCATCTGCTTTTATAAGTAGTCTCATTTAATACTGAGAAACTAAGAGCTGTCTGATCAAAACAGTGCAGCGAACAGGTTTTAGTCTAAGTTCTGAATTAAACTACCAGGTTTGGAATCTCTGTTCTGCCATTGCCCAATTGTATGCTACTGAGGCAAAGACATAAGCTCTTTGAGATACACTTCTTTTAAAAGATTACTTATTTTAATTATCGCTATTATTGCTGGAATTTGGCCTCTGCTCACCAGTGCCAAATAGAAAGGTGGAGACAGAGTTTTGGGTGAAGAAGAAAAAGATAGCTCTATTGTTTTGCCAGCCAAAGGGAGCCACAGCAGGCTAATGCTTCAAAGAGATGTCCCCCTTGGAAAAGACTGGGAGTGAAAAATAGGGCCATTGATAAGGACCAAGATAGATGGGAGCTTGCATTGTTTTTCAAGCTAGTGTTTGTGTGGTCCCAGGATTGGTTCTGAAATGAAGAATGCTTCATCAGCATCTTCCATTTGTTGGGGGTTTCAGTTCTGTGGAAGAACTCAAAAGTATTGTTATCCATATTCCTTGAGGAGGAACCAGGACCCTGACTCAAGGCTGTGCTATTGTCTCTTGACTGCTCCTCCCTGGTCTCTGTATCCCCTCCCTTTCCTGATTAGCAACTGTTGGAACCTACTTTTTGGAACTCAAAGAAAGTCATGGAGGCCAAAGCCTGTTCTCAAAAAACAAGAAATAAGGGATACATAGAAGCTTGTGTGCTCAGGAGCCCCTCAGGGCCCTGCTGTTTCATTATCTCAGGTGGTTGTGGTGCTCCTTTACTTAATTTATATAAGCCACTTTGCATAGGGATTACTCTCTGCAAAACTGTGACCTTATAAAGACACAGTATGTTCTCAATAAACATCAATCCTCATCATCTTCCTCAGATGTTTTATTGCTCTGTTCCGAAAGCAGATTTTGCTAGAACTAGTTCCACTGTAAGAAATTAAGAGCAGGGAGTTCTCATTATAGCACAGTGGAAATGAATCCAACCTAGTATCCAGGAAGATTCAGGTTCAATCCCTGGCCTCGCTCAATGGGTTAAGGATCTGGCATTGCCGTGACCTGTGCTGAGGTCACAGACGCAGCTCAGATCCTGTGTTGCTATGGTCGTGATGTAGGCCAGCAGCGGTAGCTCCAGTTCGACTCCTAGTCTGGGAACTTCCATATGCTGTGAGTGAAGCCCTAAAAATGCAAAAAAAAAAAAAAAAAAAAAAATTAAGACCAAATACTTTCAGAGAGTAATTTTCTTTTTTTTTTTCTTTTTTTTTTTTTTGGCTTTTTGCCTTTCCTTGGGCTGCTCCTGCGGCATATGGAGGTTCCCAGGCTAGGGGTCAAATCGGAGCTGTAGCCGCCTACACCAAAGCCACAGCAACGTGGAATCCGAGCAGCATCTGCAATGTACACCACAGCTCACAGCAACACCGGATCCTTAACCCACTGAGCAAGGCCAGGGATCGAACCCACAACCTCATGGTTTCTAGTCAGATTCATTAACCACTGAGCCACGACGGGAACTCCGAGAGTAATTTTCTGATTGATATTTTGATGACTCTAAAATCTTTAAACATTTTTCCAAAGCTGATGTCCACAGTCATGGTACTAAAACACATGGATTTCCTTTAGCAATTGGACAGTGAGTGGAATGGTGGCCACTCTCTACTGGTTCCCATGACCATCCTCCACCCCCTCCCCCAAGTTCTTATTCTATCTAGTCTCCCAGATCGTATCATAGTATTTTCAGGAAATGAAAATATGCCCCAATGATGACAAGCTGGAGCACAGGGAATAATTGAATCTAGACACAGATCTTACACTTTTCAGATAAATGGACTCAAAATGGATCATTGGCCTAAAGGCAAAATGCAAACTATGGAAAGTCTAGAAGATAAAACAGGAAAAAGGCTAAATGATCTTGGACATATTGATGACTTTTAAAATATAACAACAAAGGCATGATGCTTGAAATAAATAATTGATAAGCTGACCTCATTAAAATTAGAACTTCTGTTCTGCAAAAGTCAATGTAAAGGAAATGAAAAGACAAGGCACAGACTGAGAGAAAATATTTTCAAAAGACACACAGTTATCTAATATATACAAAAAGTTGTTAAAACTAAACAATATGGAAGCAAACAATTGGATTAAAAGAAGGTGAAAGACCTTAACAAACACATCACCAAAGAAGACATACAAGTGGCAAAGAAATATTTGAAAAGATGCTCCTCATGGTATATCGTCAGTGAAATGCAAATTAAAACAATGATATACCACTCTATACCTTTTAGAATGGCTAAATTCTGGAACACTGACAATACCAAAAGCTGACAAGGACGTGGAGCAAGAAACAAGTAACTCTCCTTAAGCATTGGTGGTAATGCAAAGTGTTACAGCCACTTTTCAGGACAGTTAGGTTTTGGGGGGAGTTTTGTTTGTTTAAAAAACTAAATATAGTGCCAACATACAATCCAGCAATTGCATTCCTTGGTATTTACTCAAAAAAGTTGAAAATTTATATCCACGCAAAAACTTACATGCAAATATTTATAGCAGTTTTATTCATAATTACCAAAACTTGAAAGTAACCTAGACGTCCATTAGTAGATGAATGGACAAATAAACTGGAGTACAACCAGACAATAGACTGTTATTCAGTGATTAAAAGAAATGAGTTATCAAGCCATGGAAAGACATGGATAAATATGAAATACTTAGTACTAAGTAAAAGAAGCCAATTTGAAAAGGCTATGTACTGCATAATTCCAATAACAGGACATTCTGAAAAAAGGACAATACTATGGTGACTGTAAAACTATGAGTGGTTGCCCCCGGTTGGAAGAGATGAACAGGAAGAGCACAGAGGACTTTGAAGGCAGTATAATGTATAATGGTATAATACTGGATATATGTCCTTATACATTTGTCCAAATTCATAGAACATAGAACACAGAGAATGTATTGATTATGAGGTACCAATGTAAGGTCACCAGTTGTATCAAATATACCACTTGGGCGAGGTGTGTTGATAATGGCAGAGGCTAAGAGGCAACAGGGGGTTTACAGAAATCTCTGTACCTTTCCTGCAATTTTGCTGTGATCTTAAAAGTACTCCAAAAAATAACATCTTAATAAAAACAAAAGTTGAGGGAGACCACAAACAGCCCATTCCTAGAAGATATATTAATTAGGCTTTGGGGATCTGTACTGTTACAAAGAGATTTTTAGCTCACCAGTTCTTCAATGACCTGTTATCAAGAGAAGCAACAATTTTTGACATCAGACATCACTGATAGAATAGTAGGTGGAAAATGCCAGGGAATTTATAAGTTTCATTGCAAACATGAAGTTTAACTATAAGGTTAGTTTGTGTCAATCACCTAAAAACCATGAGTGGGTTGCAAAAATAAACTATAGTACATTGAGCAACAGAGGAAAATATCCCCTTGCTAGGGAGAAGGGGGGAAACCAGTAAGCGAGGGAATTTATGGTGTTTGCATGGAGAGACTGAGAAAATCATAAGTACCAGAGAAATCTAATATCTCACCATGTCTGTGGTAGTTTCAGCAAATTTTTCTTGGTTCCAGTAACCACCCCTGGGGAAACTAGGGAAACCTCTTCTGTTTCAAGATGGCTTAATTTGCCCAAAATCTTCAATTGGCTGAGATAATATTTCATGCTCTCTCTACAAACCAAAAGATGTCATAACGGAGAGTTGGGTGATGGGGTAGAGTGCATTACCCTGCAGTAGGTGCAGCCCTGCTCCAGTTCACAGTGATACCTTTGTATAGACTAAGTATTTTAGATTCTCCTAGGTGGATTCAAGGACAGACTGAAAGCAATGTGTAACCAACGAATGATGCAGGGCTTGGGTCTTCCTTAATGTTTGTCACTGACAGTATTCTTTTGAGCAGCACAATTTAAGTCTTACAGTTGAAAGATCTTCATCTCTTGACAATATCACTCTGCTTCTCTATAAACTGTGCCCAGTTTAGTCAACTCTTCAGTTGATCCTTCTCTCTATAGGCCAAGGAGAAAACTGTTGATAACCACAAGATCTGAATCAGATGGAAAAGACTAGACCCATTCATTACTTCATTCAACACAACTTCTTTCCTTTTTTTCTCTAATGGCTGCACCTAAGGCATATGAAAGTTCCTGAGCCAGGGATTGAATCTGAGCCCACAGCTATGACCAAGCCACTGTAGTCAGAGGCTTAAACCACCCCACCACAATGGGCACTCTCAGCAGAGTTTCTTGATGGAAAGTGATAAATGCACAAAAATATTGGCATACTAGTAAAACGTGTATCTCTAAAATTCTCTCAATATTTATCACAAATTTCCATAGAATTTTCCCAAATAGAACAAATAGTGCCAGTGTGCAATAAGCCAATCATTTAGATTTGAGTAGATGTTTTTTTTTTTTTTCTCCTTAGTTGTGATGTTCTGAAACTGATGGTCCCTGATATGATGCTTATGCCTTACTGAGTATTTAAAAACATATACAAAAGTCCCAGTCAAATTTTAAGGTTATTTGGTTGCATTTAAGATGGATAGCTTTGGGCATTTACTAACGTCCTATTATTTATATGTTCTTTTTCTTTTAAATACAATTTAATACCACCTTTAGATTTATGAATACGACTAGCAAATTCTCATAAATATTTTTTAAAATCTTGCAAATACCATCAAACTTAGCCAAATAATTAAAATGACTTACCTTTTTGTTTTTTCTTGCCACTCTCATGGCATGTGGAAGTTCCCAGGCCAGGGATCCAACCAGTGTCACAGCAGTGACCTGAGCCCCTGCAGTGACAACAGTGGATCCTCAACCTGCTGCACCACAAGGGAACCTTTAAAATGGCCCTTTTATCTTTAATCATTCCATAGGTCCAAAATCATTAACATTTATTGGGCTATTTGCTGAATAATTATCTTAAATTTCTAGAAAAAGTGTAAACTATTTCACTTTACTTCTCACGCTTACTGTAGCAGTTGGCTGCTTTTGCAGAGTGACATTATTTTTGCAACTGCAAGAACAGTCTCGGCACAGGATATGCCAGGAAATGAACAAAAGCCAACTCAGCCGTGGGTGGTGGGACAGGCTCCCTCACTCTCTCAGTCACACTTTCCCACCTTCCAATCTAGTAGTACCTGTCATGCAAACTTGTGATTTGGCAAAATTTCCATGTCTACTTGTCACAGATTTCTGAGCTCTATACTAGCAGGAAGCTGACTCCTCCTTTAGCAAAGAAATTTTCCCACACTCGCGTGACCACAGACAACTCATAGCGTGGGCAAAAGATCAAACACCGACAGCGGAGGGACGTTCACGTCATCTCACTGCGCTTCCCGCACAATGCTCATAATTCTCACTAGGTTCATTTCTCAAATGAGTTACCATTAGGTCGATTTGAAATAATATCAAAATCTCAGTGAAAAAAAAGGCACCCGGAAGTGAAAAGCAACAACGAAACTCTCATTTATAATCACTTATGATAGGGTGCAATTTTATATCCCCTTCAAGAAAATCTTGTAAATTGGATGCTAATTGTATACTAGAGCATAGTACACATCAGCGAAGATAGTTGTCAAACAGTGACTATTAAATCACTGATTGCCAAGGATTCAATGAACTCTGCCATTATATTAACCAAACCAGCAGGTCCTCTCATGAGAAGGCACTGCCCCCTGGCTCCACCATTGGCACTGGACGACCATCTCTCAAGTGCGCTGTGTTGAACTGATTATTACTGTCTAGTGATAGAGGGTGATGCTAGAAAGGAATTTGAATTTGAACCACACTGCTTCTATCCCATTTACCCACATTAATCAGAATTCATGAAAAATAGATCATTTTACATTTCTAATTGCTAGAGAGGATAAATATAGCCCTGGCTCAGCACTGTGAAAGGCCAGCTGCGCAAGGCTAGATGCCACCATTCTAGTCCCAGGTCATCAAGGGTATGAAGGACCCTGGGTGTTGGATACATGCTCATGGAAGGAATGGACTTTGGAGGAGAAGGGGAGTGTTGGAGAAGGAGGTGTGAATGCCTTCTAAAGCAGCACCAAGGAATTCCCAGGTGCCATCAACCACCCTAAGCCTACCCTGGTAGAGTTCATCGCTTTGTGATTACACTTGAAATTAACCTCTAAGAATTTAGCATAGTTGATACCTTTGCTTATAATCTCTATGACTATTATTCATTGAAAAACAGTCTGTTCCAATTAAAAGCTAGAACCCCAAGTTTGAGTTCTAGCTTTTGCACTCTTGCTATCCTTGGAAGAGAATACCAACAGTGCAACCACCATTATCACGACCCTAATCACAATAAGAATTAACAAATGTTCCCACAGCATTTATATACCAGCCCTGGGCCAGGCATTTCATATCTCCACTGACTCTTCCCACAATTCCATTATGCAAGTTTACAGATGAGAAAACTGAGGCACAGAGAGGCTAAGTAACTTCGCCAAGATCACACATTTAGCAAGTGTAATGGGGTGCATACCCAAGAAACCTAGCAGCAGAATTGATTTCAACCACACTCTGCTGCCTTTCCAAAAGAGAATCAAAAGAGTCAGAGTTGGCAAGAATCTTATCCTGTCATTTCACTCATTTAATAGAAAACAACAACACAATCACATTTTGCATACACCCGTGAAGTGGGTGACCCAACACGGTGAACAAAACCGTCCCTTCTGTCATTGCTTTATTCCAACAGAGAAGATACACGATAATTAAACAAAGGAATTTACTGTAAGTGTTGAGAAGAAAATAAATAGAAATCTGTAAAAAAAAAAAAAAAAGAAAGAAAAAGAAAAAAACAGAAAAGAGAAGGAGGCTTTTTTTAAAGAGAGTTTTGAGAGCAATATCAGAATCAAGGGTCCATTTATCCAGTGTAGAAAATACTAAATATAACTACATAAACTGACCACGTGGGGATAGGCATGCGGGACATAATTCTTCACTATTTCCTTAAAGTTCCAAGTTAAAGTGTCATTTGTGGTGCTGTTAATTATATAGAAATCTGGATTGAGCGAACCTATCTGAATTTTAAAGGCAGGTTGCTTATTCCAGGAATGAGCAAACTAGGGTAAGGAAATCCATGTAGAGACTTATTTTTTACCATGATTCATGCCTCTCTTTGGGTGCAACATGTTGGAAATGAACTCATGTACAAATAGCATTTGTTATTTCCTACTTAGGAAATGAGAAACTCATAATTCCAAAATGTTAATTAAATGTAATTGCAATCAGATTCTTGCATGATAATTTTAAGAAAGCCATGCCATCATATTATTCCTTATAAGTGAAATAAATTTTTCCAGTTCAGACTAAACATGTATTTTTTTTCCATTTGAAGATAAGATTTACTCTGTCATAATGGAAGATATTATGAGAAAAAGAATATATATATGCATAACCAGGCACTTTGATGTGCAGCAACAATTGACAGAACATTGTAAATCAACTATTATAATAAAAAAGAAAAAAAATATCCTCTATCAATGGAAAAGTTTTGAGATAAAATAATGATTATAATTATTTAAAGAATGCTATAAGAAAAAGATTGGCATAAGAAAGATTCTGGAGTTCCCGTCGTGGCGCAGTGGTCAACGAATCTGACTAGGAACCATGAGGTTGCGGGTTCGATCCTTGCCCTTGCTCAGTGGGTTAACGATCCGGCGTTGCTGTGATCTGTGGTGTAGGTTGCAGACATGGCTTGGATCCTGTGTTGCTGTGGCTCTGGCATAGGCTGGCAGCTACAGCTCCGATTTGACCCCTAGCCTGGGAACCTCCATTTGCTAAGGGAGCTGCCCAAGAAATGGCAAAAAGACCAAAAAAAAAAAAAAAAAAAAAAAAAAATTCTAAGATTTGTGTGGTACATATATTCAATGGGAAATGTATTTTTTCCCTCACATATATCTAGTATTTTTGGCAGAGTTTTGTTGTTTTTTTTTTTAATAGAGCACTTGCCTAAAATGTTTTTTAACAAATCTCAATCTCATTATCTATGTACCTACCTTTCTAATACAATAAAAATATTAAGAGGAGTTCCCACCATGGCACAATGGTTAAGAATCTGACTGCAGTGGTTCAGGTCACTGTGGAGGTGCTGGTTCAATCTCCAGCTGGGTGCAGTGGGTTAAAGGATCCTGCATTGCATCTGTGGCTTAAGTCGAAACTGCGGCTTGGATTCCATTCCTGGCCCAAGGAACTTCCATATGCCACTGGTGCAGCCATACATTTTTTAAAAAAATATGTACATACTGAGAGTGATCCATTAAACACCTGGTGCTTCCCTCATACTACACTGTTTTTTCTCCAGACTGTGTCGGTGTCTGTGTCTGTCCTCACGCTGAGCTGCATCGCCCTTGATCGGTGGTATGCCATCTGTCATCCCTTGATGTTTAAGAGCACAGCCAAGAGGGCCCGGAATAGCATCGTCATCATCTGGATCGTCTCCTGCATCATAATGATCCCTCAGGCCATCGTCATGGAATGCAGCACCATGCTGCCCGGCTTAGCCAATAAAACCACTCTGTTTACTGTCTGCGATGAGCGCTGGGGTGGTAAGTTCATCGTGGTCCACGAGCCTATACTTATACGACACTTGCAAATGGAACATCTGGTGGGCATGGCCCTCGTAAAGCGGGCCTTGTGTATTTTATTGGCATTTGTTAATAGAGTTTTGCAAAAGCATAAAAAACAAGTTGAAATGCAAAACAATGTCCCAGAATCCCTCTACGTCTCTTGACCCTCTAGAGGTATTATGCACTACTGTATACCTTTCCTGTTGTTCAGTTAGGGAGTGAAAGGGAGAGCTTATTCCACAATTCAGATTCGTTATGTTAGATTTCCTTAATGTCTCTAAAATGAAAAGGACTCCTAAGAACCCAAATATGTATTCTGGAATGATTGGCATTTTATAACATGGTAGAACATTACATTGCCTCAGGTGTCAGTTTCCTTAATAGGCTTCAAATATAACTAGATTTTTTACACTTTAAAATGATATCCAGGAGGTTCCCTTGTGGCTTAGTGGGTTAAGGATCTGGCATCATTGCAGTGGCTTGGGGTCAATTCCTGGCCCAAGAATTTCTGTATGCCACAGGCATGGCCAAAAATAAAAAACAAAATATTTTATACCATGTCTGGAGAGTTCCTGTTGTGGCTCAGCAGGTTGCAAATCAGACTAGTATCCGTGAGGATGCAGGTTTGATCCCTGGCTGGCCCAGTGGTTTAGGGATCTGACGTTGCTATGAGCTGCAGTGTAGGTCATAGATACGGCTCAGATCCGGTGTTGCCGTAGCTGCAGCTTTAGCTCCAATTAACCCCTTAGCCTGGGAACTTCTATATGCTGCAGGTGTGCCCTAAAAAGCAAAAAAACAAAACAAAAAATCATTCATGGCCTGGGAACATGACTGTCCTGCCTATGGACCTTTGCTGTTCTCTGAGTCAAATTAGCTGAATATGCTTTATTTATTCACATTATATTAAAGTGATAAACTTTATCACTGGCATAATTATTTTCTGATAAGAATTATATTAATTATGGATCCTTTTTGGTTTTGCATCTGATAGTTTCAGCAGTTAAATTTAAACAATCAGAAGTTTGAAAGTCTTTGTTTCAAAATTCTCAGGAAGAGTCTTTGAGGTTTTTCTGTAACAAGAGAAACCCTTTTTTTTTTTTTTTTTTTGTCTTTTTGCCTTTTCTAGGGCCACTCCTGTGGCATATGGAGGTTCCCAGGCTAGGGGTTTAATCGGAGCTGTAGCCGCTGGCTTACGCCAGAGCCACAGCAATGTGGGATCTGAGCCAGATCTAAGACCTACACCACAGCTCACAGCAATGCCAGGTCCTTAACCCACCGAGCAAGGGCAGGGATCGAACTCGCAACCTCATGGTTCCTAGTTGGATTTGTTAACCACTGTGCCATGATGGGAACTCCGGAAACACTTTTATAAATGCCTGGTAATGGCACAAATCTGGACATAGCAGAGAATGGAAGTAAATAATCCTTCCATTTCAGCATAGCGTGCACTAGTTACAAAATATTGCATGAAATTTAAAGAAAACGATCTTTCTTTTTCTGGATAAGTATATAACCATGGCTCATATTTAGGGACTATAAACATAAAGAAAGCATTTGTTTATTAGAAAGATGGATCAGGAGTTCCCTTGTGGTACAGTGAGTTAAAGATTCAGAATGCTGAATGCAGCATCTTGGGTCACTGCTATGACGTAAGTTCACCCCCTGGCCTGGGAACTTTCGCATGCCATGGGTAAGGCCAAAATTTGTGCTAAATAAATAAATAAAAATAAAAAGCTCTCTTGTTCACCCAGATGTAAAAAGAAAGGAAGGAAGGAAGGAAGAAAGAAAGAAAGAAAGAAAGAAAGAAAGAAAGAAAGAAAGAAAGAAAGAAAGAAAGAAAGAAAGAAAGAAAGAAAAGGAAGAAAGAAAGAAAGAAAGAAAGAAAACAGAGGCAGTGCACCCGGGGAGCTGTTTATGGCATTTTCAAGTATTTGAATCTTTGAATTCATGTTAATTCCTACCTTAATACTTTTATTGGAACACTGAAAAGAGAAAAATCAGGAACTGAAAAACTAGGTATATGTTTTCACTGTAGTAAGATAAAATTCCAAAGACACTGTGATGGTTCCATATATCACCCAAAGGCCTATAAGAACTAAGATTCCACAGTTTGCTTTATCTATTACCCCAAACATTAAATGTCCCCCTTGAAAACTGAGCTTCACTCTTCCTTTATAATGCTGCAATCCTTTTGCTGTATTTCTTTCTAGATCCTCTTCAGGTTTTTCCAGGTTTCCCCATTAACAATGCAGACAAAACCAAAGTGAATGGAAAGTTCCAAAATGATAGAAATATTTCTTAAATGTCTTAGGTCCCATTTATTTAATGATCAAACAACATCTTGAGAACTTAGGCGACACCAGGAATGGTGCCAGTCTGGAGAGAAACAGACTCTGCCTAAGGGAACACATTGTATATAGTGAGGTTGAAAGGCAAATAAATAAAAGTTTATAGCGTGATTAGTATCTTAATATACTTATGCACACAGTGCCAGGAGCACAAATGAGAGGAAAACCTCAGTCTTTGCCATTTGAACCAAAGTGTACAAGGAGCTGCTAACATTTTAGCAAAGCATTAGAGATGAGGTAGATGGAATGACTGGCCAACAGAGACCTGCTGTATGGCAGAGAACTCTACCCAATATTCTGTGATCATCTATGCAGGAAAAGAATCTGAAAGAGAAGGGATATGTGTACATGCATAACTGCATCACTTTGTTGTGCAGCAGAAATTATCACAACCTTGTAAATCAACTATACTTCAATAAAACTTTAAAAAATGAAACAAAAGAAAAAACAAAACAAAACAAAAAGATGAGCAAGGAGGAAGCCCACTGGGCAAGTCCTTTACTCAGGGTTTGAACTCTGGTCACTTGGAATGAACTCGTTTTGCCTTTTGACTAGACTAGTAGGTCTTAATGTTCAATATCTCAATTATTTTTCCATTTAAGGAAGCCTTTAAAAATGTGGAGATTCACTAGCATCAGTGTGATTCTCTGTCAGGGTACGATCTAATGGTTTGGTCAATTAAATGACTATAAGCTGCCCAAACATTAATAATAAGCAGTGACTTTTTTTCAGACAGGGAAGAGGGAGAAAGGTGTCGTTAGAAGCAAGTAAGCCCACACATGGGCACCATCCCTTGAGGAAGAAAGGAAGAGGACCCAAACGTATCATTTCTTTCTACCCCCAGGGCAGACAGTCCAAAGGATTGTGTTTGGGAAAAGGTGGGCTGGAGACCAATGGTAACATGTCTCTTAGGTAATTCCTACCCAGTGAGTTCTGTCTGAAAAACAGCCTGCAGATCCCTTGGTCAGAATGCTTTAGTTTATCACGATGAAACCGAACCGTAAATGAAATCATTTCCTCAATATTATGAAGCAAACAAACTCATTCAAATCTAAGTGGTACTGAACTCACGTTCAGCAGCTCTCTGCTTAGAAGCCAATGGGGAAAAGGCAAGTGTCAGTAGGAAGGAAAGTTGTTTTTATCAGATAAACTGGCGATCTGGAGAGAAGGTACACTCGTGTCCCAAGACCCACTCCAAAGATCCTGCTCAGCCGTGATGGTTTTTAAAGGGGAAAAAAAGGGGGGGGGAAGAATCTCAGTGAAATATTGAGGCAGGAGGTGGGGTTCGGCATCACTCTCCATTGCATGCAGACTGGCCGACTCCTCAGATGTTAGCTTGCCCACATGGTCTGCCTGCAGGATTGCTAAGGGGGCTGGTGAGGGTAGACAGCATTCTTCCTTTATTGAATTCTTCATTCTTCTTCTCATCTAGGAAAACAATCAACAGGTTAGGCAAGGCATGGAGTACATTCAAGAGAGGATAAGTCAGGAGTTCGTAGGTAAAATTGCCTAGTGATCTCATTCCTATACTTAGATTCTTCAAAGGTTAGAGGAGAACAGAAATGGGCAAACAGAAAAAGGGCAATTAAGAGCTGCTTTTGTAGGCTTCAAACTCTCAAGGTGGGATTCTTGAAGTTTATGGAGATGGTAATTTGATTAAAATACCTACCTTTTCTTCAACGTATGTCTGTGGTATTTTCTCCAAGTATTTTGGTAATTAGTTTCATTTATAACTATGTGGGCTGCTTTTATAAACTTGTCATTTAGTGTTGCCTGGAATAATCAAGCAGCATTAACACTCATGAACAAAAGGATAGCAAAGCTAAGAGCTAAGGAATCCCACCAGTTATCATGATTATCTAAATAGCTGCATCTTTTCTTTTCTTTTTGGCCTTTTTTTTTTTTTTTTTTTTTTTTTTGTCTTTTTAGGGCCACATCCAAGGCATATTAAAGTTCCTAGGCTAGGGGTCTAACTGAAGCTGCAGTTCATCGCCTACACCTCAGCCACAGAAATGTGGGAGCCAAGCTGCATCTGTGACCTATACCACAGCTCATAGCAACACCAGACCCTTAACCCCCTGAGCAAGGCCAGGGATCGAACCCACGACCTGATGGATACTAGCTAGTTTCGTTACTGCTGAGCCACAAGTGGAACACTAGCTGCACCACTTCTACTTACCTTTGAACAACAGATATAAACACGTAAAACTCATTCCAACCTCCCACATTTTACTCTCTAACTCTAGAAGGGATATTTTTCCTTTTTTTAAAAAAAAAAAAAGCAATTATTGTTGAATTTGTTGCGGAAACTTGGCCTGCGACAACTAGTGCCAAATAGAAACTCAGAGACAAAAAAAAAAAAATGGAGTTCTCGTTGTGGCTCAGTGGTTAATGAATCCGACTAGAAACCATGAGGTTGCGGGTTCCATCCCTGCCCTTGCTCAGTGGGTTAAGGATCCCACATTGCCGTGAGCTGTGGTGTAGGTCGCCGACGCAGCCTGGATCCCGCGATGCTGTGGCTGTAGCATAGGCTGGTGGCTACAGCTCCAATTAGACCCCTAGCCTGGGAACCTCCATATGCTGTGGGTGCGGCCCTAGAAAAGGCAAAAAGACAAAAGAAAAAAAAAAAAAAGAAAAGAAAAGAAACTCAGAGACAGAGTTTGGGGTGAATGAGAAAAAGACAGCTTTTATTGCTTTGCCAGGCCAAGAAAGCCACAGCAGGCTAATGCCTTTGAGACTGTGTCCTCCATTGGGAAGAACTGTGGGGAGTTTTATCGTAAAAGGGAGAGAAACAGGATTCCAAATAAGAATCAGGGTTGAGGGCAAAGGTGCATCTTCTTTCTTAGGGGGAATCCGAGTCATCAAAACTGGTGTCAGGGCATGATCATGACAGCAGTCTTCAGGGTTATTGCCTAGAATAACAATACTTGTGAAAGGGGCAAACGGATCAGAGGTTAGAACAAATGAGGGAAGTTCCTGAAAAACTTCATGTGCTAATAATCTTTAACTCAGAGGCAACTGTGCTCAGAGCACCTCATCTTCAGCTTACGGGTGATTGTGTTTGGGGTACGATTAAGACAGGGGGAAGGACAAGGAAGGACTCTAAGCTGTTCAATTATAGAGCATTCATTTCTAAAAGAAGCATAAGGAATATAACTTTTAGTGTATAAGGTGCCTACATCATTATATGTAGCACTTGAGAGGGAACCAGGATCCTGCCCCGAGGCTGTACTCTGGTTTCTCGGCTGTTCCTCCTCCGTCTTCGCCTCCCCTTTCCTCCCAGATCAGCAACAGGCCCCTTGGAACTCAGGGAAAGTCATGGAGTCTGAATGAGGCCCATTTCCTAAAAGCAAGAAGTGGGGGACACAGAAAGGCTTTTGTGCCCAGGAGCCCCCCAGGGCCCTGTTCAGTCACAAATACCTAAACATCAAACCTCTGTCTTCAGAAGTCATTTAGAAAACTATTTGAAAGTGATTTTACACTAGCCTATAATTATTTAAAATGATTTTAAAAGCAAAATGCTACTGAATTGAGTTCATCATCCAGAAAATCAAAAAATAACATCTATGAAATGAGCTTTTCCTATATTAAATCCTTAGCACACATTCGTGTGCCCTATGCACAGCGAGGCCAAACAAAACCAAAATGTCAGAGTTTGGAGCAGAAAGAGGTTTATGGCTGGGTCATCCAAGGAGATGGGTGGCTAGTCATCCCCCCCCCCCACCAGCCACCAAAAAAAAGCCTCAAGTACCTGAATAAAATTGCAAACCATTTTTAAAAGCCAGGTGAGGGGGTGGGTCACAGGGTTTGGACCAGCTTGCACACACTTCTCTGATTGGCTGATGTTGACTGGGTGGTGTTGCCAGGTTAACTTATCAGTCCTCAGGCTCCAGGAGGCCTGGGGCTAGTGCTCGAGGTCATCAAGTGGTTAACGTCTTTCATTTGGTGAGGGTTTTAGCATCTGTAAAACAACTCAGGAAATGGGCATCAGCTACTTCAGAGACTGTTATCTAGGTACTTTAGAGAAGAGCTAAAGCAGAGGTTATGGGGGAAGGGCCTGCCCCTAGAAGGTCCCGTAGGGTCCTGCTTGGTTACAAAATGAAATTTTTAATCATTTAATGTTTTTAAGGAGAATATAAAAGAATTCAAAACCTGTTCGTATTATGCTGCTTATTAGACAGTTTATTATGATGATTTTTACACAGCGTCAACTTTGTTACTGTAAGCTATGTATAAGTCTATGTTTAACTTAAAATTTTACAGCTTGGATGCAAATGTGATAGACAATCTAAAATCACTATAGGAAATTATATTATATATATTACAGTATGTATACAGTGTCAACTCTCTAAAGTTCAAACATCTTGAAAGTCCAAATACCATTTAGCCCAATTTGTAAAAAAATTTGTTATGAGATATCTTTGGGGATTAAGTCATGAACTGTGTCTCTTATCTTTATCTGACATTAAATCAATAATGTAGTTTTAAAAGTAGTCGGCTATGTCGTTGTCCTACAACCAGTATTACAGTGTGGAAAAGTCGGTAAATCATGTGGTCCTTTGATCCATATTGATCAAATCACTTTTGGGCAAGTCTTGCTAAGGTAGTCTTACTCATGGTACAGAATAACTGAAAACTCTGTTCTACTGAAAATACTCCCACAAATATGTAATGTTTTAGGGATACATTATTTCTGCAACACATGTTCCTCATTGCCTATGACATGTTCAAATACAAGATCACAAACCCTCAGTTCTTGGCAGATACACTTGACACTCAAAACAAATAAAATCTGTTAATACATATTTTTAATGATCTTTAAAATATGTCTCCGTATACTTTCACTGTTTGCTTCAGTCACGTCAGTTCACACTTCTGAAATGTTAAAATTCTTCCAGAATTATATCCATACTTTTTTGATTGCTTGGTTTATAAATGCAGTTTCACAGGATAGATCCTATGGGAAGAAAGTAACTTTTGTTGTGCATTCAGTCCAAAATGTAAGTGTTACGGTTCACTCATCCCACTTTTAAGGAACATGAACTGTTTGTCAAACATTGTTTTGGACACTGGGGATTTATAATCTTCTTGGATGGTACTGCCAAATTATTCTTTGGTGGTCTGAAAAATAATAATAATGGAGCCTTTCTTTACATTCAAACTAATGATGGCATCTGGCCTATTATGTATATATATAGTATATAAATACTATATACTATAGTATATAATAAATACTACATACTAAAGTATATAAATATGTATGTGTATTAAAAGGAACATTTATTGAAAACACTTATTGGGAAGACGATAATAAAATATGTTAAAGATTAGTGGATGTATGAACTTTGAAAAGTCTTGTCCAAATTGCATTTTTGGGAAATTATATTTAATTTACTTTTCCATTGACTCCCTGATAGGTGCACTATGAAGGAGAAAAATGTTTGCAGTTTTGAGATAATTATATCAACATGTTGACTCAATACTTGACCCCTTAACTCATCTGAGAGAAATTAAGTTTTGTGTATTATTCTTTTTCTGATTTCAAAGATCAAAGAAAAACACACAATTTCTCCTTACTTGGAAAAAATTTCTCCACTTACTTTATATATATATCTGAATTTATATATCTCCACTTACTTTATATATATATCTGAATCAGAAACCACTGATTTCTACTGGTTGTCAATCTTTAAAATGCTTTTTCTAATTTAGGGAATGCGTAAGTGACAAATTTAATGTAGCTACTTTCTAGGTTATATATGACCGTCAAAAATATATTGAAGATATTGGTCATCAACTGCAGAGAAACTTCAAAGATTGTTTCAACACATACAATTTAAATTTTAAACTTTCAGTGGGTTTTCAATTAGTTTAGAATCTAAGCATGAAATGAGGAATTTAAACTATCATGTTTCTCCAATTATCTATAATAATCTTTTTATTAAAACTATCCGTCTTAGCCTGCAAGCATAATTTGGCTTGATCAACTTTTCTCCATGTTGGCGTTCATTATCATAATATGCATTTACCAGCCAATTACATATTTTCCCAACTATTTATACATACACCAAGTGCAGAATGAGCTTTCTTTCCCATCTGTTTAAAACTCCAGGCTTTTATCACAGTGATGGTATCCATCTCTGCAGTCAAAAAAAAAAAAAAAAAAAAAAGACCTGCCAAATCTACTTTCCTCTACTCAGTGTAGTTTGATGCAGACATCAGGGATTCTCAGGTATGTAAGCTTCAAAGGTATATTTTTATGTGGGAAGCTTATATGACACTTTCTACAAAACAAATAAAAGTTCAAAGCCCCTAAGGTGCTGGGGAAGTGCCTAGTCACTCACTCTCAGGCTCCTTTGAAATTGGCTCAGCAAATGCTGCAAGGGCTGCAGCACTTCAAAGAGAGAGGCTGTTTGTTATTCCTCCAGTCCAGCTGCTGCTCACATTCTACCATTTTTTTTTGTGTGTGTAGCTGGCCTGTTTTATAGGATAAACTTGAAAGGAAGTCAGAAAGTTAGAAATTGATGAGCTAGGTGTGAGCCACCTGGGCCCCAGGGAAGCTAAAAATGCCACCTCGAATTGGTCTCTTAGACCTCCTAGCAGGAGGTCCTCTACTAAAGATAGTAGTGGAGAAAAACATCTGTCTGAGAAAGAAGACAGCGTTTGGGGAGTAAGAGTAAAGAGACTATTAAACGCTAGCAGAACAAGACTCTGAAATCAAGATGGTAGAAGGGATTTAACTCATAGATATGTTTAAAACACACTGAGTAAGAATCCAATGAATGTTCAATAATGATATCAGTGATTACGGATCATCATCATTATTATTGGCGAATCCTAAGTATAAATTGCTCTTACCATATTTGCTCACACAACTGAGTCTTCATGCTTCTACACTCTCGCGAAAGTAACAAAAAGTAAAGTCATCCCTCCATAATAGTGCAGAACCAACCCCACTGGCAATATCAAAATCAAAATAAGATAAGTAATATTTAGAATTAAAAAAAAAAAAAAAAAACACAGTTCCCATTGTGGCTCAGCAGTAATGAATCTGACTAGTATCTATAAGGATGCAGGTTTGATCTCTGGCCTCGCTCAGTGGGTTAAGGATCCGGTGTTGCCATGAGCTGTGGTGTAGGTCAGCAGGCACTGCTAGGATCCGGCATTGCTGTGGCTATGGCATAGGCCATCAGCTACAGATCTGATTCCACCCCTAGCCTGGGGGCTTCCGTAAGCTACAGGTGCAGCCCTAAAAAAAGCAAAACAAAACAAAACAAAACCCTTTGTTTTATTAGTGTTCACTTAGAATTCTATATAAATATTGCATTTAATATCCATGAAATTCATTTAGGATATATTCTCTTTCCTGTTTTACATAGAAGTGAAAGTAGCTGGATCACTGTGGCATATTCAAATACTAGTATGGGGAAATATCCCTTAAAGCATTTTAAATATCAACAATGGATATATTTTAGAAAAGCTAAAAATTGATATTAAGCCACAGTTCCACTGGATTGATTGACTCATTAGTAAATGCCTCAATCTATGATACATTTACCCTGTGTACATAGAATTGATGATAAATAAAAAATCACTACAATCCTAGATGTACTTATGTCTGATAAGTAAGATGGATATTAAAAAAGAAAATACTCAAATCGATTTAAAATCTAGCATTCAAGAACCCTAAATGTCTTACTTTTCATTAAAAGTACATGCATACATACTTTAGACACACAACTTACTTAAAAAAGAATTTCGTATGTTTTAGTAAGTCAACAAAAAGAATGATCAACAAATGTTCGCTGTATTTTTCCAAAACTTTTCCACTTTTGTATTTGGAAGTACAGCTGGGAATAGTTTCTCATTTCTCAGGAGAGAACTGAGGAAGAATCCCTTTAGTTGGCAGTCTCTTCTCATTTTAACAAACACATTAACAGTTACATTTTGATTTTGTCCCTCCTTGTAAATCCAAGTATAAGACAATCCGAAGTAATTTTTACTAATTAGCCAGATGTAACTGAGGCAAAAAAGGGCTTTTTGATAAATGAACACTTTTACTTTGGATAGACTGTGGTAGCACAAATTAAGAAATAGCTACTGTTACTCCTCTCTGTGTATATTAAATGAAATTAAGACTCCACATTTAGTACTTAAATGTAAGTAGTTAATACTGTAAACTATGGAGTTCTCGTTGTGGCTCATTGTTAACGAATCCGACTAGGAACCATGAGGTTGCGGGTTCCATCCCTGCCCTTGCTCAGTGGGTTAATGATCCAGCGCTGCTGTGAGCTGTGGGGTAGGTTGCAGATGCAGCTCAGATCCCGCATTGCTGTGGCTCTGGGGTAGGTGGGGCTCTACAGCGCCGATTTGACCCCTAGCCTGGGAACCTCCATATGCTGCGGAGCGGCCCAAGAAATGGCAAAAAGACCAAAAAAAAAATTGTAAATTGTCTTTCCCTTTCGTGTATATAAAGTGCCAGTGTAATCGTATAGAAAGTAAACATGTGTTTTAAAGGAGAACATTAATAGACATGCCTTTAAAAAAATCCTATGAATTATAAGATTTTATTATTTTGACTTTCATTCCAGGTGAAATATATCCCAAGATGTATCACATCTGTTTCTTTCTGGTAACATATATGGCACCACTGTGTCTTATGGTGTTGGCCTATCTGCAAATATTCCGTAAACTCTGGTGCCGACAGGTATGTAATTTCAAATAGTTTTCTTGTATATTCTTTAAAATATGCTTAAAAACAAAATTTAAGAGTGTGTTGAACCCATGTAATATTCTTGGCAAAGGATTGTGTGTTCTTATAAAATAATGAGGTCCTAGCCATGAGAATATGTCTGGACATTTTTTTAGGGTGATATTTAGGGAATGTAGTATATGAATTGCCCCAATGATTAAATTTTAAACTTCTGGGATTAATTGACTTTTGTTTAGGAATAATATTATAAATTTTACTTTTTATGAGGTATAAAAAATAAAAATTCCTTTAAAGTTTCCTGAGACTGTAAGTAAAGAACATTTTATTCTTGATGAGACTCGTGTGCTACATTTTTATTATATGGGTTAAATATCCAACCTCAAAACTCATTTGTTTTAGAAAAGTAGAAGAATCAGGCAGAGTTGAAAATTTCCGAAATTGCTTATAATACTGATTTGAGAGTCCTGAAATCTTGTCAATAATTTTGCTTTGTCAGTGAATGTATTCATTCACCCAGTTATTCATTCATCAAACATTTCTATTTCTTTTGTATACATGTCTGATAAAAAGGTAAAAGCTCCAGGCTATTCCATTGATGAATGCATAGTCTAGAGGAAGGAAACAGTTGCGGAGTGAAAATCACCTTAATAAACATAAGTGGGGGGGGGGGTCAAAGGAAAACTTTGTGGAGAAGGATCTAATCCAGAGCAGGTAACGTTTAAATTGAACTTTGATGATTCGAAGAAAATCAACAAACACATGTGGTGGATTTCTAAAGGTATAGTCCAAGAATACAACTCAGCTTCCTGTACTTGAAAATTGTATCTTAAAATGCTACATTTCTGAGAAATGTATCTCTCTCTTTTCCTAAACTTCCTACTGGTACTTTGAGCTTATCAGGCTTGTGAAAAACCATGCCCTTGGTCTGTTTGTTCTGACGTATTTTATCCCACTGAAAAACTTACTGGGCCACTTTACTCATTAAAAGGATTTTATAAACTTTTATTTGGTCTTCAAGAATGAGTCTTCATTTGGGTCTCCTTCAACCCTTGCTATTCAAAGCAACTTTCAAAATTATGTTCTACTCTTGGCATATGAGCAACAGTCACATTTTTCAACTGTTTATGTCTCATAATTCCAATTTCTTTCTTTTCCTCTATTTTTATAAAGAAGTCACTTCTTTTATGACCTAATAAATGAAACCAGCACCAACACTTATTAGCATGCATTTTGTCCTCCAATCTTTGTAACTAAACTAATGAATGTCTATTACTGTAAAACACAAGTGGGGATTTTCTATATCCTAGAGAGTGTCTCCAACACTCTCCACCTGCTCATGAAGCCAGTTGTAAATAACTTAGTATTTTTTTCTCTTGCACCCCACCTCTTTGTAACTATTGTCATACTTGTCTTTTTGCTAGGTTATTCTGCTGTAAAAACAAAACAAAACAAACAAACAAAAGCAAAAAAACAAAACCTAGGTCTGTGGCTTGCAGCAACAGTTTGTCTCACTCATATTCCATGGGCTGTGGCTACGCTCCCCTGGTCCCTTCAGTCCAGGACTCCATCTGAAGGAACAGCACTTCCTGGGCATGCTATTCTGGAAGAAATATACAATGTCCCTTAAAATATTTACTTTGAACTGGCCAAGTCTCCTCACTTTTCATGAGCCAAAAAAAGTCATGTGGTTAAGCTTAAACAAGTGGAGATCTCCTTACAAGCTGGGGAGTGAATGGTCCAACACGATGGACGTAACACAGAAGTCAAAAACACAGGAGTTCCTGCTGGTTCAGCAGGTTAAGCATGTGGCATTGTCATTGCTGTGGCTCTGGTCACTGCTGGGGTGTGGGTTTGATCTCTGGCCCAGGAATTTCCACATGCTGTGGGTGCAGTCAAACAAAACAAAACAAAATTTTAAAACCCTCAAAAACACAGAATCAAGGTCCAGACTGCATGAGTGTAAATTCTGACCCTACAATAGATGCATAAAATTTGTTCATTATTTAAATTTCTGTGCCTCTCTTTCACTGTATTTACACTTACCCGACAGCGTTGATATACTTATTAGATGAATTAATTCAAGTGCCTCAGCATAGAAAGTGCTCAATAAATAAAATATTTTTAATACTATATTGCTGTTTTTTGGCCTTTCAACTAATTCTGTTTATTTTACTTTCTAAAATAACAAGCAGGTGTTGACTTGATCTATGTGACTACTTTCTTTTTTTTTTTTTTTTTGTATGTGTTCTGAAAGACCTTTTCTTTTTAAATTATTTCCCCAATACAACTTTTCTTCTACTGTACAGTATGGTGACCCAGTTACACATACATTCTGTTTTCTCACATTATCATGCTCCATCATAAGTGACTACACATAGCTCCACTATTTGCTTAAATAGATCTTTTTCATAGGACTTTTAAATAACATTATAATGACTTTTTATTTGTCTGCTCTACTATACTAAGATAGAGACAATACATGCTCAGCATATATCATTTGCTCAATAAATTATAAGAAAAAAGTTAGTGGAGGAGTTCCCTGGAGGCTTTGGTGCTTAAGGACTCAGTGTTGTCCCTGCTGTGGCTTGGGTTCCATCCCTGGCCTGGGAACTTCTGCATGCTGTGGGTATGGCAAAAAAAAAAAAAAAAATTAGTGGAAGAATGAAAGAAAGTACTAGGAAAGCTTAGATAGAAGTCAGAGGGGAATCTATTGCCTAGTTACTCAGAAAATATTTATAGAAAAATTAAAATTTGAAAAGTTATCAAAGGAGAAAAAAACATTGATGAACATGCAGGAATAAAGATACTTTACATTTAGATCCATATTTTCACTAGGAATGCTCAGTGTTAGATTCATTCCCTACTTATATTTTTTACTGGTTAGTATATATTAAATATGATAGATGTGTATTTTGTTATTCATTTATTTACAGAATGACATAACTTAAAATTCCTTGGATATACATAAATTCATCTTGTTCATCACAGTCTTCTCAACACAATGAGAAACCAAATCCCAACCTGTCTACTTCATTAAGCTCATAGCTCTCCACTTCTCAAACTCTAAAGTAAGTTCAAAATTGTATTGCAGGTTTAGAAAGAATCCACATTCTTTTGACGAATTGTCCTGGTTAGTACAAGCCACAGGATCCAGAAGATTTGCAGTAAAATACTTGGGCTGTGAAACTAAAAACGTTTACAAACAGATTGCCATAGAAAATGACAAGTTCAGTTAAGCTCACTTTAGCAACCACAATAAAGTAAATTAACCTCAAATGGGTGATTATATAGAATTCTGCTTGAGCAACTCTCAATTTCCAACTGTTAATGTCTATAAACAGAGTTTCAAGGCATTATGTGTGCTATAGGCTATATCAAGTGAGCCATCAAATAGAGGGCCTATCCTATTTGCTTAAAATTATGGAGAGTCATGGAATCTGTTACATATTTTGAAATTTGCGAGGATAAGGTTATTAGTAAACAAAATGTCTGTCCTTGTTTGACTTTCTCAAGAACTTAACTCTCATTAAAAGAATTGCCCAATGCTTTGCTCTAATCAAGGACTTAAATATTCGTTTTATTTGTCAATGTGACTCAGAGAACTCAGTCTAGAAATTCTACAGACTCTTCTCTAAAACTCCTCTTTTTCAGATCCACTTAATCTTAGCTTGTGCATCGTCAGCATTTTTTTCAGTTCTAGCTCATATAACTGACTGTGATAGAATAATGTTGAGAGACAAGGAATCTAGGGGTGATGAAGAAACAGGAGGCATTGGAGTTCCCATGGTGGCTCAGTGGTTAACAAATCCCATGAGGAACCAAGAGGTTGCAGGTTCAATCCCTGGCCTTGCTCAGTGGGTTAAGGATCCGGTGTTGCTGTGAGTTGTGGTGTAGGTTGCAGACACAGCTCAAATCCTGCGTTGCTGTGGCTCTGGCATAGGCCAATAGCTTCAGCTCCAATAGACCCCTAGCCTAGGAACCTCCATATGCCATGGGAGTGGCTCTAGAAAAGGCAAAAAGACAAAAAAAAAAAGAAAAAAAAAAGAAAAGAAACAGGAGGATGGGTCGAAGGGTTGGTTAAGAGAATCAGGGACAAGAGTTGTAGTCCATAAGGGCATAAGGGTTATTTATACAACTGGAAAGTAGAGTTATTTATTGTGAAAATGAAGTCAAGAAACGAGACAGAGAACAATCATATGATCCTGATTATAGGAACTTGGCATGTGCATCTAAATTCTAAAAGAGCAAAGCCAAGATTAAAAAAAAAAAAAAAATTCAAGAAACCATAGAGCTAAATGGAAAAAAGTCTCTGGCTCTTAGAGCATGGTCATGCTCAAATAGTACTTGGTATAAGAAACAAGAGAAAGTCCCATTGTTCTTGCAATGCAGAGAGATACAAGGAGGTTATTTTATCATATAAGACAGCTTCTACTGAGCATTGATTTTACTCCATTTCAACAAAATGGGTAATGAGTTAAAGAATAGGAAAAAGATAAAGTCCTGTCCTAGAGCAAGGATTCATTGAGCACCAAGAAAAAACAGCATCCAAGCTCTAAGACCTTTCCAGCTACCAACTTAACTCTGCTTACTCTCCTCTCTCCCTTTTCTCTCCTCCTCCTAAAATTCTTGGCTTATTTCTATTTTCCTCACCAACACTCCACCCCCACTGACGTCTCAGCCCACTTTATTCTGACTTCAGCTTCCATCACTGAAACAGCTCTCACAAAGAAACCAATTATTTAAAAAAAAAAAAAAAAAAAAAAAAAACTTTCCTAAAGTGTTCTTACTTGATCATTGTCAGCACTGAGCAATGCTGTGCATGGCTTTATTGTTCAAGAGCTCCCTTCCCAGGGTCCCCATGTCTTTCTGCTTCTCTCTGCTTGAATAGTCATCCCCCCTTCCCTGTCCATTTAAGGACTCTTCAGTAGATTTCTTCACAACTCCATATCATTTTTAGGTGATCTTTTTTCCAGGCAGTTTTTTAAAAAAATGAGATGACTTGCAAATGTATATATGAGGCTAGTCCTCCTTTCTCCTCTGAGATACACACAATGACGCATACCCAAAAATACTTATTATGTATACAGCTTAATTATTAGTCTCAAAATCAGATATGAGTCCTCCAACTTTGTTCATTTTTTTTGAAATTGTTTTTGTAATTCCAGATTCTTTCCATTTTCATTTAAAATTTAAAAATTGGGGAGTTCCCGTCGTGGCACAGTGGTTAACGAATCCGGCTAGGAACTATGAGGTCGCGGGTTCGGTCCCTGGCCTTGCTCAGTGGGTTAAGGATCTGGCATTGCCATGAGCTGTGGTGTAGGTTGCAGACGCAGCTCGGATCCTGCGTTGCTGTGGCTCTGGCATAGGCTGGCGGCTACAGCTCCGATTTGACCCCTAGCCTGGGAACCTCCATATCCACAGGAGTGGCCCTAGAAAAGGCAAAAAGACAAAAAAATAAATAAATAAAAAATAAATAAATAAAATGTAAAAATCAATGTTTCAGTTTCTACGAAGAGATTGATATTATTTTGAATGAGATTGATAGCATTAAATCCATAGATTAATTCAGGGAAAATTGCATGATTAACAATATTAAATCTCCTAATCCATGAACATGGTATACCTCTTCATGTATGTAGGTCTTCTTCAATAGCTCTTAGCAATTTTCATAATTTTATGTATACATATTTTGTTAAATATTTCCCTCAAATCCATATTTTTCTATTGAAATTTGTTTTATTTTGTAATTTAAATTTCCAATCATGTATTGCTAGTATATAGAAATATAGTTGACTTTTGTTTATTAACTTAGGGTTCTGCATATTGCTAAATTTATCTATTTAGTTCTAGTGGCATTTTTGTATATCCCTTAAGACTATCTTTGTAAGAAATAATGTCTTATAGAATCAATCTATTCTATTGATATGTGGCTTTTGTCTATTTTTCTTGTCTTCTTGTACTGGTTAGGACCTCCACTTCAAGGTTAGGTAGAAGTGGTGAGAAAAGTCTTCACTGGCTTATTACCAATCTTAGAGGAAAGTGTTCATCTTTCACATTAAGTAGGATGATACCTAAAGGATTCTCTTTGTCAAGAAAGCTTCCCTCTACTAATAGTTTATGTGAAAACGTGTTGACTTTTCCAAATGCTTTTCCTTTCTCTATTGAGATAACCAAAGTTTAGTTAATAAGGTAAATTATATTGATTTTTAAAGTTTAAATCAACACTGCATTGTGGGAATAAATCTGATTATTTTATTACACTAAATCCATCATTATTTCATGTATTACTGATTTGGATTGATAGTATATTTTTAAGGAACATTTTTCATCTCTTCATGTGGGATATTTGATCAGTGGTTTTCTTTTGTTCTCTTGTCTTTGATTATCAGGGTAACTGACCTTATTAGTATGCATTGGAATATTATATTTTCTTGAATTTCAGAAAGAGTCTAAATAAGATTGATATTATTTATTTGCTATAGTTTAATTGAATACTACATCCATGAGCCTATCTGGGCCTGAAGTTTTGTTTGTTTTTGTTTTGTTTTGTTGTAACAGGGTTTGTCATGAAAATTGTCAGTTTTGGTTATCTTTGTTTTTCACTTTAAATTCATTGAGTTTGCAAATTTACTGGTTCTTCATAATATTCTCTTCTCCTCTTTTCAATGTCTGTAGCATTAAATTTTGTTTATCCTAGCCACAAAGATTTCTTTAGACAGGGCAGGTTTCAAGGTAAATCATCTACATGCTAGTTCCAATTCATAAATGTGACAATACCTCTTCCAGGATGTATTTCCACATCAAAAGTGATTTGAAAGTTTCTTTGTGATAATGGAAAAAAAGGGGTATGTGTGTGTCTGCTGTGTGTGGGCTTTCCATAGTTAGGGATTGTTAATCCTTGACTGAGATGGCAAGGGAAACACCTTCCCACATGGACAGTCCCATAGACTGGATCTCTTAAAGTCCTTTTGTGTGACTATTATTGCTTTTTGTAACAAGGCATCTATTTTAGAAATTGCTGATTTCCATATCAGATTGTGTTGAAGTTTATAAAAATGCCTCACAGTGAGAAAAGATGAGCTTTGCAATCAAACAGACATGAGTGCAAATTCTAGCATGACAATTATTAAAGATATAGACTTGTATATTTTATTTCATCCTTCTTAGTGTTTGCTTGACCATCTATAAAATGGGATTTATAATAAAATACTTTTAAGAATGTGTTAATGACTCAAGATTGTGCATGGTTCTTGGTGCTCAGTTATCATCAGTGATTTCTATTGTTACTATGTTGACTTTCTCTAAATACAGACAAATTATCAGTGGGAATTATTGTGTGTCTCCTCAAATGAGTGCAGGATTAAACATCTTCCATCTGTACTTAGATTATCATCTAGGAGGGGACATTATTACTGCCTTTTTTTTATGATTGCAGGGACCATAGCTATGCTCCCCATGGCAGTTTCTCTTTATGGGAACTCTTTCTGATGGTTGCAAAAGTCATCAGATGCAGGATATTGATTTTTTCCCTTGGGGGAACACTGAATAATAGATTGCTAAAGTTTAAATGATCTCTTAGAGATCATTTAGGAAACAGTTCAAGGCCATTTAGCAGACATTAATAGGGTTACTCATGCTAGAGGTCTCCTGGAAATTTCCATCATCCCTTGAAACATCTCCTCATTATTTAAAAAATGACTAAGAAGAGCCTCTCAGAGGAGAAAAGATTCTCCACCAGTGGATAAGAAGTTTGAGTGGGGTCACCATTATGTGAAATGGTCAGCCTACATGACAAAATGTAGAGAATTCAAAGAGAAATCATTTATCAAATGTTTTTCAACTTAAGGGCAGGTTTTCTTAAATTTATTTGCTTCTTTTTGAGATGTAATAGCTTGTCAAAAGGAGCATCGTATTTAATTCATCTATGTAGACATCAAAGAAAAATTCTGTTCTCAAATTAAAGATTATCTAATAGACTTGGATCTTATTATGTATAAAACAGCAGAATCCATCCAACATCCATTCTGAGAGACCACAAGGACACACTGGTCTGTCTTGGCTTGCAGCACAGAGATAAAAACAACAGCTGAATAATCTTAATAGAACTAGGATGGCCTTATGTGCACATTTTCCTCTTAAAAAAATTACATGGGCTGAATTTTATTGTTTTGCTCACAAAACCCTATCAATCTTCATGAGCTTATAATTAAACAAATATTATGCTTGGAACTCCCTGCTATTATCAAATAACTTTGGAAAGAAGTGGAAAAGTATGTTATGTAACTGTAGTTACAAATGCCAGCTATGTGAAACATTAATGTAAGACCCCTCAAGGGATTTTCAAGTTTTTTACGTGCATTTGAAAGGGCTGGACCACAAAATTGATTTCAAGCAATTTTATAACAACATATGGCAAGCAACAGAGACTATTTTATTTTATTTTTATTCCTTTTTATTCAAAGCTTTGCCTTGCCGAAACCTGCCAATCAGAAAACCTAATAGAAAGTACTGGATTGTTAAATCCTATCTCTCCACCTGGCAGCAGATGGCAGTATCGATGCATGAAAAATCCATTTAGGTTCTTTCCACAATTACCTGTTACGTTTTCCTTACGTTTAAACTCCAGGTGTTTAAACTGAATAAGAATTCATAATATTATGTAGTTGTCCTCTCTTTACTGCTCTTCTTCCCCGGTTTTAATTCCTCTCCTTTTTAAACTAAGAAGTTTTTTTGATTTTTGGTTTTTTAAGGTAGTTATAGACTCAAGAAAAATTGAATAGAAGGTACAGAGAGGTTTCCTATCTTTCCCCTCCTCCGTTTATGAACAGCCTTCTTATTATAAATATCCGCCCCCCCCCCGAATGATACATGTGTTAAAACTGATGAGCCTACACATCACAGTCAAAGGAAGTCCATAGTTCACATGATGGCTTTATGGTTCACTCTTTTTTTTTTTTTTTTTTCCTTTTTAGGGCTGTACCTGTGGCATATGGAAATTCCCAGGCTAGGTGTCGAATCAGAGCTGCAGCTGCTGGCCCATGCCACAGCCAGGACAACTCCGGATCCAAGCTGCATCTGTGACCTACGCGGGAACCTTAACCCACTGAGCAAGGCCAGGGATTGAACCTGAATCCTCATGGATACTAGTCAGGTGCTCAATCCACTGAGTCACTATGAGAACTCCTTTATGGTTCACTCCTGATGTTGTACCTTCCATGGGTTTGGATAGTGTATCCAAATCCTGGATACACATTGTATATATACATGTATAATGATGTGTATCCATCATGTGGCATCACGCAGAATATTTTCCCTGCCCTAAAAGTTCTCTGTGATCTGTTTATCCTTCCCCCATTACCACTGGCAACCACTGATCTTTTCACTGTCTCCGTAGTTTTACCTTCTCCAGGATATCATATAGTTGGAATGCTAGCCTTTTCAGATTGGCTTCTTGCAGTTAGTAATATGCATTTAAGTTTCCTCTGTATTTATTCATGGCTTGATAGTTCATTTCTTTTTAGGGTTGAATACTATTCCATTATGTGGACGACTTCTCTTTTTATAAAGAGATACCTTTCCCATCTGCAGCTCTCTTTAGACCTTGTGATGCTGCAACTTTTTTTCACCCAGACTCCTATTTAGCACTTGACCGTGTTACCCAAGAATATACTCCACTCAGTGAGGGTTTTTTACGTAAAACAGGCTCGCAAACCTCCCTGACCACAGGTGTCTGGGACACTCTCCTTACTGCGTTTTCCGATTATTCCTGCAAAGTGGAACTTTCCTAAATCAGATAGCAATAAAGGGTCTTCGCTCCTTTCAGATTCCTGGAACATCATCTGTAGTTCAGAGAAAATGGAAGCCCCTGCAGCCTGTTTCCCAGCCTCGGGGGCCAGGACAGCAGACCAAGTCCAGGATTAGCGCTGTGGCCGCTGAAATAAAGCAGATCCGAGCCAGACGGAAAACAGCCCGGATGCTGATGGTTGTGCTTTTGGTGTTTGCAATTTGCTATCTACCAATTAGCATCCTCAATGTACTGAAGAGGTAACATTCACCTATTATTCTGAAAATGAAGAAACCTGCCATTTCTTGGTCTTTAGTTAAGAACTTTTTTTTTTTTTTTTTTTTTTTTTTTTAAAGCCAGAGAAAAATCTAAACCGGCTGCCTAGATGGCTTGTCAGGCCAGATAATTCAATGTGTTGTTGTTACCAGCAGGTAGGGAGCTCAGCCTTTTAGAGCGTTCAAGCTAAATGCTCTAGTCCATGCAAATTCTCTGTTGAATGGCAGACATAAAACAGATGTTCCTCTGACCTCTTCAGGCTAATTGCTAAGCCTTAGATGTGGAAAAAGTTCTAATGCAAAAATCTCATTTACAGCTTGGAATTCTTTTTTGATCAGAACAAATGGGTTTTCTAAACTTTGTTCTCAAAGACCTAGGGAATGGTGACAGAGTTTTATCTAAAGGCTAAAGAGAGATAAGAATTTGTTAGCATTCTAATTATACTTAAAAGCACCTCTGTGAGCACATGCACCAAAAAAAAAAAAAATGGAATCACAGCACGTACTGTGTTTTGAATGTTTAAACAGAAAGAAAGAAAATCCATTTCCTGAAGTCACTGAATCAACTTTAGGGTGACTATTAATAAAAAATCAGCACACAATCTTTCAGGGAGAGAAAGAATATTATTAGGAATACTGCAGACACATTATTAAAACAACTGATGGATACACAGAGCCAGTGTAGAGGGAGTGGTACCCATGAACTTTTGGCCAACCGTCTTTATTGGGAATGATCGTAATAATTGCACAAAGACTTGCCCCAAAGTAATATTAATTCTGTTTATCAGAGGCTTCAAACTGAAACTAGGATGGCCTCTCTCATTTTCTGGCTGATCCAGAGTCAATATCATATTCCTCACAGCTGGGGACTCTGGAGAGAGGGAGCTTTGGCCTGAATCACACAGACCAAAGGTGGAATAACCAGCTGCAAACATTTCTTATTCTCTTTGGTCCTTGTTTTTGATTGCTTAATGACTTTCTCAGTGGAAAGAAAATAGAGAATGAACTTCTGTTCAGCAGTGTTGTTTAGTGCAGACGCTGCCTTAAAGGTCTAAGATTTGTGGCAGCTTGGGTCCTTGAGACACAGGAAGGCTCCCAAGAAAATGAAAACGACTTTGCCCTCTATATTTTTTCATAATTCCCTTCTTATTTTTCTTGCCCAGAGAAATCCCATACCAATGGGATGGATGATGTTTTCTGTTCTTAAGAATGTTATAAACAAGCCAGGATCCTGGATGGTTCCCCCCACCCCCTTTTTTTGCACTTTTATTTTACTCAGTCTAAACTCAATGAAAATTGGATTTACTGCTTTCTGGATGACTCATTTGGATTTCCTGCATCTCAGCACTTGTACCTTCCTTTTAGCTAATTCCAGATATCTACTTGTCCACAATATTTCTCTATTCTTCTGACTTACAGACCTTCCTTTCCAAGAAAAATAAATGGCTTTCTAAGGAGAAAGTCCATATTAAATATAAAAATAGTTTCAATTTTTTGAGGCTTCTGCTCTTCATTACAAAACACAAATTTTAAAATAGTCTTGAAAATTGTTTTTCTCTTTACCACAGAGGTTTTTTTTTTAATCTCTGGTTACCCTTGTATGTTATACTTGTGTTTTCTTTCTCTTAGAAATTAATTCCTAAGTTCTTTTCCCTAAAACTTAATGTTTTGTCTGACTAGTCAAAACCAGCTTCTTTAAAGTAGGTCTGGTTTGTCTGTGATTTCAAAAATATATTTTGGTAGAGGCTCATAACATATTAATTCCATTTGTCCATGCTATTTCACTACATATTATATTTTTGTAAAACGCCACAGAAACACCACTTTATTCTGGAAACACATTTCTATCATGGGCACAAATTCCATGATCAATGATAGAGCCGCTAGCAGGAAATGCATTATAATCTTTAGTCTATAAAGTTATCAAATAGTTACAAGTGACCTGCTATTGTTTAGTGAATAGAATTTGATAGATGAGACATATCTAAGTATGGAACAGATCTTTAAAATGATCTTTAAGGATATACTAATAAAATATTTGTCAGAGTTTACAATAATGCATTAAAATATTAAAACTCGGGTATTTTAAGAAATCACTAGAATTTTGCCTGCTGCAAACTAGGTCTTCTCTGGGTAGAAAGAAGTCCTAGAAACCAGTTGGCTTTGTGCATTCTTGAACGATTTAAGATGTCCTTTCCAGGCTCACACTGGATTTCCTGTCACTGTTTCTTTCCTACAGAGTATTTGGGATGTTTACTCACACTGAAGACAGAGAGACCGTATATGCCTGGTTTACATTTTCACACTGGCTTGTTTACGCCAACAGTGCTGCAAACCCAATCATTTATAACTTTCTCAGTGGTGAGTTTTCAACTGTTTCTTCTGTACAAAGACATGTCTAACCTAGGGTGAAGGATCGATGACTAGAAGGTTCGAACACTCTTGAACTGAAGCAAGCGCTTCGTTGCTGTACAATGAGAATTTTTTCCCCTGCTCAGGTTGCTCTGGGGTTTTTTCCTTTATAAAGGGGAACCCATGTTACCTAATGCACCTGAGAAAATTGTCTAAGTAATTATTTCCATAAAATTTAGAAGAAAAGTTGAAATAGGAAGGAAGTGAAAATTGTAAGAACCGAGTAAGGCAGAATCTTACTTGTCATACATTTAACTTAAGATTTACAAAAATGTAAAATAATTTTATTTGAAAATAAAACAGCCTTGCTTATCCTATTTCCTTTGCCAGCACTTGTAGCCTAATTGAGATGGAGTTGTAACCTGTCCACTTTTAGCTATTTCTGTGTATTTACAGTTCTCTTGTGGGTAACATGTCTTGGGTTTATCTCAAGATATCTCACTGACCTCAAAAGAAAGAAAGAAAGAAAGAAAGAAAGAAAGAAAGAAAGAAAGAAAGAAAGAAAGAAAGAAAGAAAGAAAGAAAGAAATTCCTCCTAAATAACCCATACGCTGAATGACACACACATACACACATTTGCAACTGATTTAACCCATCTCTATTTATGGAATCTAGTAATTATAAAAATCATTTAACTAATTATTGTCTTATTTACAAACATTTTGCCTGATTAACTTTTAGAACTATGTTTTAATTAGCTATATCTTTACATTGTCTTCTCCAACAGGTTGGCTATTTCTTTTTCATGTCTCTCTCCAAATATATGATAATTTTATATGAAAGAATTAGAAATTCATTTTATTGCATGCTTAAAAAAGCATGTGCACTTTCCAACATCATCTTTGGCCTTCTGGGTTACATAGATTATATATATATATATATATATATATATAAAAATAAAAGATATATAT
This sequence comes from Sus scrofa, assembly GCF_054392235.1. NCBI lineage: Eukaryota > Metazoa > Chordata > Mammalia > Artiodactyla > Suidae > Sus > Sus scrofa. Next base: position 34,389,770 of record NC_139389.1, on the reverse strand, counting down.
ATATATAATATATATATATATATAAAATATATATATATATAAAAGATAAAAATCCAGTCAATTGAGGTTTTTTTAAATGACTTTTTTTTCAGTCACATCTCTTACCCTATATAGATCTGCTTTATTTCACCTTTGGTGAATCGGGTGGTATATATGTGAGATGCATTCTGTATTTAGTTACCCCTTTTCATGACTTCCTCTGCTTCATCAATCTCAGGTTCCAAGATAAAGACCACATTAAGGCTGAGATAACCAAGGAGTTCCCTCATGGTCTAGTGGTTAGGACTTGATGCCTTCACTGCTGTGGTGTTTGATCCCTGGTCTGGGAACTGAGATCCCACATCAAGCCACTGTATGCCACCATGGCCAAAAGCAAACAAACAAAAAATAAAAACACAATGTGTCTCTTAAAAAAAAAGAAAAGGCTGAGATAACCAGAGACCAGGGCTCACTTCCTGTTTGAAGGGAGAAGGGGTATGTGGAGCTATTGGCTTGGAAAGCAGTGTGGGTGCACTTGCCCTGGGCTTAGGGATGACTACAGCCCTGAGCCTTGCACCAAGCAGGAAAACCTATTAAAGGCTCCCAGGGAGAAGTATCTGATGCGAAGCCACCGAACCGAGTAAATGTGCTGTGATATGGGTGGAGTGAAGCAAGAAGGCAGCTGGTAATTATGCTGTTTTTTTTTAAGGGCGGCATCTGAAGCATATGGAAGTTCTCGGGCTAGGGTTTGAATCTGAGCTACAGCTACTGGCCTACACCACAGCCACGGCCAGATCTGAGCCTTGTCTGCGACCTACACCACAGCTCACGGCAACGCCGGATCCTTAGCCCACTGAGCAAGGCCAGGGATCCAACCCGCAACCTCATGGTTCCTAGTCAGGTTCGTTAACCACTAAGCTACCCAGGGGAACTCCCAGTCTCACTGTTTGATGGCAACGCCTCATTGTTTCAAGCGTGTATGTTTCAAGTGTGTACCAAGCTTCCAAAAACGCAGTCTCCGTTTCCTATTTTCCTCATCATTGCAAAAATGTCCCACCTCCTTGTAAGTCTGGCTCCTGGGAGCCCCTCGGCCGTATCTGAGTCATAGTTGGTGAAACCCTATTGACGCAGAATTCTTCTCCCTTTCCCTCTCCCTGGTCTGCCAGGAAAATTTCGAGAGGAATTTAAAGCCGCATTTTCTTGCTGCTGCCTTGGAGTTCACCACCGCCAGGAGGATCGGCTGGCCCGGGGACGGACGAGCACCGAAAGCCGAAAGTCTCTGACCACCCAGATCAGCAACTTTGATAACATATCGAAACTGTCCGAGCAGGTCCTGCTCACCAGCATGAGCACGCTCCCAGCGGCCAACGGTGCGGGGCAGCTCCAAAACTGGTAGAAGGTGGACGCCCGGGAGAGGAGGCCTGAGTACATCTGTTCTTTTTTAAAAATCTCTGTACACAGGAAATTTTAGTATCCTAATGATCGAAAATTACTGTATGGACCCATTTTTTTTTTCAAAGAAAATGATTGATTGCTCTTTGAAAATCAAGTCAGCTTAACATCCTTTCTCAACTTTTGATTTAAATATGTGAGAAGCTGAACTTTCCACTGAATTGATTTTCAGGCCATTTCCCTTTTGAGTTCATGTATTATGATGTGTGGAAATTAAACGTGTGAACATTGCCAAATCGAATTATTTTAGTCTCACCTTCAAATTGGTGGCTAAAAGTGACCAAAACATATCCATTGGTTTTCTTTTGGCTACTAAAAGAAGCAGCAGTCACTAACTCTGAATGAACAAGAGTTCATAGACTTTAAAAAAAAAAAAATCACTGGAAAGAGTCATTAGAGTGTGACATCTGAAAGTATATTTATATACAAAATAGTGTATTATATTAGATAACTCAAAAGCTATCTTTCAAAACTATGTAAGCATATATACTATTAAACCTAATTTTCTATTAATTTTATAATTCATTTTCACAGTTTTCTTGGGTTTGTAACCCGACCATTGCTGATATTTCTCATTTCAACATACGGCCAGTAAGACTCTGTTAATATAAAAATTTTGTAGTGACTACAAATACACAATCTCCACCTCTAAGGAAAGATTTCAACATTTAATAATAAGATAAAATCACATTATTGTATTCATCTAATCAATAAAAATGATGCAGTTGGCCTTGCTAGATTAAATGAAGGATGCAATTTTCAAAGAAAAGGAGTGGACTCCCAAATCACATCTGGGTCCCACATTGAACAGGTTAATGCCATGGAAATTTGATGGTAAATATTTGCATTTATTTACACTTTGTAAACATTTACCAAACACCTCTCAGAAAGCACCCACTGTGCTAGGTGCTAGGTGTGTGAGGTAGGGTTGATATGAACAATCAATCCCCTTCAAGAGAGCTCCACTCCACTGAGGGGGGCTGCAGGGCAGCAAGGCATTCTGGGGGATGATTCAGACTCAGGCAGAGCAGGAAGCACCCAATGACTGTGGTACTCACCCTGACAGGCAGGAATGTGGCACTCTTTTGTTTCTACTAAGTTACAGTGACTCTGTTGATCTCAGTGAATTCTACCTGGGCCTGTGGCTGAGAGCCGGGTAATTAAGAGAATGGAGGAGCTTGCTTTTATTATTATTATTATTATTTTTTTGCCTTTTAGGGTGCACCCAAGGCATATGGAGGTTCCCAGGCGAGGGGTCTAATTGGAGCTATAGCTGCCAGCCATAGCCCCAGCCACAGAAATGCCAAATCCAAGGCACATCTGCGACCTACACCACAGCTCACAGCAATGCCGGATCCTGAACCCACTGAGCGAGTCCAGGGATCGAACCAGCCACCTCTTGGTTCCTAGTCAGATGTGTTTCCACTGAGCCACTACAAGAACTCCGAGGAGGAGCTTGCTTTATACTCACACACAAATGAACAGGAATGTACTATATTTTGAACGAATGTAAGATGTGAGGTTCAAAGCACTGAATATTTTCAATTTGCTTCTCTGCAAAATTATTTTGATTCAAATATTCACTTTAAATTCAAAATTAAGGAGTTCCCGTTGTGGCTTGGTGGGTTAAGAACCTGACTAGTATCCATGAGGATTGCAGGTTTGATCCCTGGCCTCGCTCAGTGGGTTAACAATCTGGCTTTGCCACAAGCTTCAGTGTAGGTTCACAGATGCAGCTCAGATTTGGTGCTGCTGTGGCTGTGGTGTAGGCTGGCAGCTGCAGTCCCCATTTGACCCCTAGCCTGGGAACTTCCACATGCCATGGGTGTGGCCTTAAAAAAGAAAATTAAACTAAAATTAGAACAGATTTTTATAGAAAGTTACTCTTCATTTTTATCGTAGCAGGCATTCTTATTTTATTAAAAACAAGATATGGAGCATATTTAAGAAAGATTTTCATAGAACATAAAAATAATCTTTTCTAACTTTTTCTCAAGTCATCACTTTCAGAAAGAGTATAACCAAAATTATCCACAACTGGTTTTCATGTCTTAGAATTGGGGATTGCCTTGTGTTCTTTCCTATTAAAGGCGAAACCTACCCTCAAATATGAAGTTTCTTGAAATTATGTTGCTAATTATCAGAATGGTATCAAAGAAAGCAAAGTATTGTAACTCTCTTCTTTCTCCCCTTTGTACACTTGAGAACTTTTTTCTTATTTACGCTGCATGACAGGAGAGTTGTAATTTTCAGATTGCGATGGAAGCTAGCACTTTATTTTGAGGATAACTTCAAATAATATTGATCATATGCCTTAATAGCTAAGTAATATCTCAGCGTAAGAGCTAAATTTTTCAGATCCTACTATATCTAGTTATTGTCACTTAAGAAGAGAGATTGAGAGAGAAAGAGAAGGAACGTGAGAGTCAGAGGTGGAGAGACAGAGAGAGAGAGAGGAGGGATCAGAGAGGCATTCGTTGTGTGAAGGTATTAACAGACTCAGAGGTCAGAATCCCCTTGCTCTGAATCAGTGATTCTCAAAGTGCGGTTCCTGAACACTTCACATCAGCATCACCTGAGAACTCATTGGACAGACAAATGATCATCCTGTCCCAGATCCACTGGATCAGAAACTCTGGGGATGTGCCCAGGAATCTGTGTGTGCCTGTAACAAGCCCTACAGGCAGATTCTCAAGGGCCCTAAAATTTGAGAACCATTGCTCCAGATACTACCACCTGGCCCCTGTACATTAATTCATGTGAAATAAAGTATTTTACTGCCCAGGTGTCTACAACAGGGACCACTGTCATCCCTCCTGTCAACCTGATTGGAAGTCTGAAAGAAGAGGCTGAGTACCCATGTTGAAAGTCACTCAGCATCATTTTACCCAAAGAGAGAATGGTTTATGAAACTGTGGCCCCTGTGTTACCAGTGCAGTGTGGAAGAAGACTGATTTTAAAGCGCTGGCATGCTTTATGGCTGCCTGGATGATTTGAGTTTCTAGCTACAACTTTCAAATCTCCAGCTTTATTAATACTTACGAAAGTCTAATGTTTGTGTGTTTCTAAAAATGAGCATTGTGTGGAAGGAAAAAGCAAACACTCACCAATACTTACCAGGAACTGGGAATGGAACAGCAGCTTGTGTACACAGGCTCATCAATACAGAAATCCTTCTAAGAGGTCTGGATTTAGTATTTACCTTAATAGGACAAATGGGAAATAAAGAAGTATTCCCAAACCCTACCAATCTTATGGAACAAAGAGTCAACGACTTACCTCATTATGTGCTAATAACACAAATGAGAAGACCTCTTCTAGAAAGAGTGTGTTTGTGACTGTTTTATGCTACACATAGAATATGTATCTCTCTAGTTTTGCTAGATTTCCCAGGTTGAATGTAAAATGTAACTAATGTTACTGAAATTTTGTTATCAATAGAATGTGATAATAATTTTATCTGCTCTAGAATCCGGTTGAATTCTATTATTTCTGAATTTCTACAAACCTATGACAACATTGATATTTGAATTCATTCATTCTTGGCAAAAAGATGACTCCCAGCTTCAGAGGAAAATGACTTCTCAGTTCTCCAAGGATCGGAACTTTTCTCGGATAATACGTAACTGTTATAAATCATTGACAAGTTAATTGCAAAAGTGTTAGGTACAATGATACTAAATTTTGATCCCGGTGTACATTGTGTTAATGAAGATAAAGGAAAATCTGCTTATAAAATGTAATCTGAATATACATAAAGCTGAATGACAATATCAGAATGACAAACCTCAGAGACACTTTGGGCACAAAATATGAGGAGGGCTATTACTATTTTAATACCAGTGTAACAATAGATATTTTGCACTTGATGTAACTCATAATAATAATCAACTGCATTTCAAAAAATCTGGGCAGTCATTATAATTTTGCAACAGAAGACTTTTCTACTTCCGACAAGTTAGAAGTCAAAAAAGAGTAAATTCTCTTAGGTAACGTGAAATTAGTTTTCAAATGGCATGAAGCAAAGTCATAGATTTTTTTAGAGACAATACATGTAAACAGAAAATATTGTTAAGTCTATTCTGTTACCTATGTGCACAGAAAATGAAGTGCAAAGGCATGAAAAACACTATTTCCCCCAATTCAAAGGGGATTGTTTTCTAGAGAACCACTGCAATTAAAGAGGGAGCAGAACGCTCCCACCCACTTGCCACGTATTTCTATGCGCTCCCTCTTTCTTGATAAGCTTTGGCGTTAGAATGACTCTTAAGTTTCTCATAAAATGTATTTCTGTAATTGTTTACCCCACGTATGTAACATCCTGTCACTTGTGTAACAATTATTTTATACATTTAAGGTTCTCTATGCCTGATTTACTGTGTCTCCATGAAGAAATGTCTTAGCCAATCTGATGTGATTGCATACCGACTACCATGAAGGATGCTGGCTATGTAGTTTTTAAGTAAAAACCATATTGAGAATTCTCTAATCACATTCACACTGCCCTCTTTCTTGTATGAAAAATCTTATTGATGTTCATTAGATAAGCTGGATATTCACTCATAACTAGCGTCAAATCTTTGCAGTTAAGGATTGAATTAAGCCCTCTGGTGCAGTACCTAATGACCAAAATATTTTTCCCAATAAGTTTATATAACCAAGGATAATCATGATATAAAAGGTTTTTAATGTTATTTTTAAGGGCGGGTACCATAATAAAGAGGGTTAGAATTAATGCAGAAATATTTCATAAAAATTATGTAAAACTGCATACTTACAGCATTAAATTTTGGAGTTTTTATCTGAGTTAAGAGCTTTACTCTTGCTTTGCTTAGAGGAACTGATGACCTTGTGATTTTCAATTTGTCATTAGACTAGCAAGTATGACATTTACATAAATAGGCAATTTTCTTCTTGGTCATTATATCTAAAACTTTCAGGACTATTTTAAGTTCATTAATACACTTTAAAATGTTTATTTTCTGCTCTCCATTCACTTAAATGATTCTGACAAATTACAGACTCAAGTACCAAGGACTTTAATTTAAAAATCCATTTTTATTCAATACTGTTTATTCTATCTTTTATCAAAACGGAGCCAAAGTAACTGGGGAAGATCAATACTTGGCTCCCTCCAGGGAAAGGAGATTTGAATGTGGGGTGGTTTCTAAACATAAGCAAAACTCTCAGGGTGAAATCTCCAGAAAGACCAATTCTTCTAGCATTGTTAATCTAAATAGCATCTAGATTTTTTATTTGAGTGGTGCATTGTCACAGACTAGGTACTCGGCCAAACCTCCTCCTGGACTCAGCCCTGGAGAAAGTCACCCAGCTTCACTTTCATCAGGGCCAAATTGAGTTCTTCCTCAAATCCCCCTCGTGGTTCTACATAGCTCCAATCACAGGCTCCTCTGGTAGTTTATTGTCTCATATGGCAATAGATCTGCTTCTGAAATGCAAACCTCTAGTCTTATTCTGGGCCAATAATTGCTTACCCATCCTTCCATCTCACATTTATGTACCCATGACAACTTCCCTCCTCAACAAAGGACCTCTAGAATCTTTATCCTCTTATTGACCTGTCCTGGATTTACCTTCTCCTCCACCCAAAGAAAAACAGGACTGGGTAGTCCTCCATTCTTTAGGAGATATTATTAATTTTATTTTCTTTTTAGGGTTGCACCTTTGGCGTGTGGAAGTTCCCAGGCTATGGGTCAAATCGGAGCTGCAGCTGCCAGCCTACACCACAGCCACAGCAATGCCAGATCTGAGCTGCCTCTGTGACCTACACTGCAGCTTTCGGCAATGCCAGATCCTTAACCCATGGGGTGAGGCCAGGGATCAAACCCACATCCTCATGGATACTAGGATACTAGTTGAGTTCGTAACCCACTGAGCCACAATAGGAACTCCAAGAGACATTATTGACTCCCAAAATAGTTTCCCTTGTTTTCCTTAATGAAGACATGACAGTTTTCATAAGGGGGCCTGCAGTCCCACAGCACTGAGAATAAATGGGTGGAGCAGGGCGTAGACGCCTTATTGAGTTAGGTTGCTAGGCAAGAGGAGCCCGAACCCCTTTCTCACCCAGGCTTGCTCTCCAAAGACTCGGCTTCAGGTGGAAAGTCGGCCACGATGTTCACTACATCATGTTCTTCACCCCGTTTCTGCTCTTTTGAGCCCTTATTGTTTTTTCTCCTGCGTCAGAAGCAGTTCTGAAAATAATTTCATTATTGAGACATTCTTATTAAGACTGTCTAAATTTGCTTAATTTGATCTTGCAAATCCTCTCCAGCTCTTACTTCTCCTTGTTCAATCTTCGCTTTTAACCGCTATGGGTTTGGGAGGAGGGGTGGCTCATCTCATTTTCTTCTGGGCCAGCTATTCATCATTTACTTATTTATTCATCTTTTAAAAATAGTGGCTTATCCATTTAAAATGTACCTGCAGCTGGGACACTTTAAATCCTGTGCTCTGTTCCTTCCCTGAGCTGTTGCAATAGTGGGACTTACTGAGCCATCCTCTGCGTCATGACAAGGCAACAGTGCTCCCTTCATCTGATTACAAAGCTAATCATATTGCATTTTTTCCTACCCTAAGAAGAGATTTCTTCATGTGTTCTGTCAAAGGCTTCAGCTTTTAAGAACTGACTTAATTAATTAAAATGATTTTGTTAGGAAACCAGAACTTTCTCTTTACAGGTTATGTAACCTCCCTTGCCTCTACACTCTACTGATTCTCAAATCCCACTTTTCTCATGTGACAACATAGTCTAAGTCTTTAGGATGTATTATATTATTAAGGAAGAATCTACAGAGCCTGTTTTCTATTGTTCTTTTTTTTAATGGTTTTCATTTTTTCCATCATAGCTGGTTGATAGCTTTCTGTCAGTTTTCTACTACACTGCAAAGCGACCCAGTCACACACATACGTATATACACGCATTGTTTTTCTCACATTATCCTCCGTCACAAGTGACTAGATATAGTTCCCAGTGCTATACAGCAGGATCTCATTGCTTATCCACTCCAAATGCAATAGTTTGCATCTATTAACCCCAAACTCCCAGTCCATCCCACTCCCTTCCCCTCCACCTTGGCAACCACAAGTCTGTTCTCCATGTCCATGAGTTTCTTTCCTGTGGAAAGGTTCATTTATGCCATATGTTAGATTCCAGATATAAGTGATATCATATGGTATTTGTCTATCTCTTTCTGACTTACTTCACTTAGTATGAGAGTCTCTAGTTCCATCCATGTTGCTGCAAATGGCATTCTTTTGTTCTTTTTTATGGCTGAGTAGTATTCTGTTTGGTATATATACCACATCTTCCTAATCCATTCATCTGTCTATGGACATTTAGGTTGTTTCCATGTCTTGGCTATTGTTACTAGTGCTGCAACTAAATGTAGAACTACCACGTGAGCCAGCAATCCCACTCTTGGGCATACATCCGGACAAAACTTTCTTGAAAAGACACATGCACCTGTATGTTGTTTGTTTTGTTTTACCCAGAGAATCTGAATGTTTAGCTTCAACTATTACTCCCTCATTGTTATACTCTTGTTTTTGAAAGGTCCCCCTCCTCCTTACCTTCTTGACCCTAAGTAATGATCTTATAATGACTTATTTTGCAAATAACTGGAGTGGAGTGAGATCATGGAGTCAGATCATGGAATGAGATCAGAAGATTGAGAAGGACAAAAATCGCCTCCTCATTCCCTTAGCAGAGATCCATCGTTTGAAAGTTAACAGCATCCTAATATTCTCATGGGAGATTTTTTTCATGCTTATCGCTCATTAACAGCTTACATGTAGGTTAAAAGCAGCCCTGAACACACCTTCTTCGGGAAACAAAAACCATCTTTCTATCCCTATAAAAGATTGCAGGTAAGCCTCCTACTGATGCTTATATTGGCTCTGAGGTGAATATTTTCTCGAGAGTCTGAATCTGTTAGATGATCCCCTCACAAGACTTTCCAATGGAATGGCACTTTAGTGAGTTCCGCCCCCTCCTTTAAATATCTGAAAAATTTAGTTTAAACCAACTGTTAAATTTAATAGAATATAGGATCCCTAACCCTATTACATAGGACAGAGTAAAAGTCAATATTTCACAGAGTTCCTATTGTAGCTCAGTGGTAATGAACCCAACTAGTATCCCTGAGGATGTGGGTTCAATCCCTGGTCTTGCTCAGTGGGTTAAGGATTCAGTGTTGCCTTGAGCTGAGATGTAATTCACAGATGTGCCTCAGATCCAGCATTGTTGTGGCTGTGGTGTAGGTAGGCAGCTGTAGCTCTGATTCAACCCTAGCATGGGAACTTCCATATGCCACAGGTGCGACCATTAAAAAAAAAAAAAAAAAAAAGCCAATATATTCACTAGAGTTATCCAGAATAGACCACTAAAACAACTTTCCCACTACTACCATCTAAAGAGACTTTAAGGCGTTCCCATCATGGTGCAGAGGAAATGAATCCAACTAGGAACCATAAGGTTGCGGGTTTGATCCCTGGCCTTGCTCAGTGGGTTAAGGATCGGGCATTGCTGTGAGCTGTGGTATAGGTTGCAGATGCAGCTTGGATCTGGCATTGCTGTGGCCATGGTGCAGGCTGGTGGCTACAGCTCCAATTAGACCCCTAGCATGGGAACCTCCATATGTCACGGGTGCAGCCCTAAAAAGACAAAAGACAAAAAAAAAAACAAATAAATAAATAAAGAGGCTTTAAATACAGTATTTTTAGGTAAGCTAAATAATGATTTGGTATAGCTATGCCCAAACAAGGCTACCAACCACTAGCTGTACCATTTGGTGCTTCTGCTCTAAGATTTTAGCTGGTATACAGCCTGCTCATCCATTCATCAAGACACTAAATCCAATCAAGTTGATGTTTATTTTTCAGCCAGATGATTCTTAGAGTGTCTATCAAGGTAGTGATGCTTAAAGCTGGGCATTCTGTGCATGATTTACTGGGGTATTTTTAAATAGCTACAGAATTCAATTATACTTTTTTCCAAGCTAAAAATTATTGTGGCCAGGCTTCCATCTCAGGGGCTACCAACCCATCTCTGCTTCAGAATCCCCTGAGATTCTTGTTAAAGATGCAGCTCCCTGACACACCTCAATACACATTTCAGTTGGGTGAGACAGTTATTCTGACTCAGCTGGTCTAGACTGGCATTTGACCACAGAAATATTGCCTGGGGCCCTAGGAGGTCAACTGCTCACTTCCCCATTTCACCACTTACTCCATGATGTCTTGAGATTATTTGTTGTCTGGGGGCCTCTCTGCCTGAAATAGGCAGCATTTCATTCAAGCCATTGTCCTTTTTGACTTCTTATTTGCAGAAGTGTCAACACAATCCCAATTTCAGGAGAGCTCAAGTAGAAGGCTCTGCTCTTTTCTGAGTAATACAGCTGTGTTCCCGGCTCTCATCAGGATGTGCGGGTATTTTCCCAGCTACGAATTTGCAACCAACAATATTTGACAACAAAAAAGTTACAAGCCAAAGCAAAACTCATTCTACCACCACCAGATGGTGTCAATTTGGACCTACGTATAAATGTACTTCTAAATGGACTTTCAGAAACTCACAGGAGATAATTAGACGATAATTAGAAGAACTTATAGAACTCACTACTGTCCTTTGCATATCAAATTCTATGACAACAAACAGTATTTTCAGAGAATTTTCTGTAGGATATTTAGTCTTTTTTTCCTCCAGTTAAACTCCATCTTTTTTTTTTTTTTTTTTTTTTTTTTTTTGTCTTTTTGCTATTTCTTTGGGCCGCTCCCGCGGCATATGGAGGTTCCCAGGCTAGGGGTCCAATCGGAGCTGTAGCCACTGGCCTACGCCAGAGCCACAGCAACGCGGGATCTGAGCCGCCGTCTGCAACCTACACCACAGCTTACGGCAACGCCAGATCGTTAACCCACTGAGCAAGGGCGGGGACCGAACCAGCAACCTTATGGTTCCTAGTCGGATTCGTTAACCACTGAGCCACGACGGGAACTCCTCCATCTTTATATTATTCCCAGATGGAGCTGTGTTCAGTTATTCCATTGTGTGTATATATGTATTTATATATGCATATATATAGTAAATGCTATATATAATTAAATATATTATGATATTTATTATATATATATATAATAAATTGTAGATTTGGGTCATTGGATTTAAGTACAGTCTTCCCTATTAGCAGGAACTGGACTACCTAGAGGCAGAAACTGGGCTATGTTCTCAGATTTGCGTGCCAGCCTCCCTGAGCCTAGCACAGTGCCTCATAAGATATAAGCACGCGATAAATCCTCATTGACTAAATCAGTAGATGAAGATCCCTTATCCAATGTTGTACTTTATTTCACTCAATTCTGAAAAGTACTAGGAGCAATATGAGACATGGTTCACAAAGGAAAAAATACTGTGTTTACTACTTACTGTCCTAAGAAGGGATATACAGATGAAATGGATTAAAGCCCTGCCCTGCTGAAAAGAGCTCTGCTGTGAAGAAGAACATAAACAAAGTTTAAAAATCACTATTTTGGAGTTCCTGATGTGGTGCAGTGGGTCAAGGATCTAGCCTTGTCTCTGCAGAAGCTCTGGTCATTGCTGAGGCATGGGTTTGATCCCCGGACTGGCGCAGTGGTTTAAGGATCTGGCATTGCCGCAGCTGTTGCGTAGGCAGCAGCTGTGGCTCGGATTTGATCCCTGCCCCAGGAACTTCATATGCCTTGAGTGTAGCAAAAAACAAAACAAAACAAAAAGTCAGTCTTTAGGTGCTAGATGAAATATTGGTTCTCTCTAGAGAAAGATGGTTTTGGAAGAAAAAGATTTTGCTGGAGTTTGAAGGCAGAGCTGAGGAAGTCATTCTGTGCAGAAGGGACAGATCTACGATGGAATAGATGTGTGGAACAGCATGGACCCTTCAGGGAACTGCACCTAATTTGAAAGCATATAGGCACCCATGGAAAGAAACGGTGTTAAATGCGTGGGCAAGCGCACATGATAAAAGCTTTCTGTACTATTCAAGGAAATTTGAAGCTTGTGTTAAGTCATGGAGAATAATTTAGGAATTCTACCCAAAGGAATAATGTGATTAGATTTAGATTCTAGAAGGTAGGTGAATAGCCCTGGATTTGGAGAATTTGAAAGCCAGACATTGTCCGTTTAATTCTCCGATAAGGTTTTATGGAGCTATTCACCCCGAAGAAAAATGATGGAATCTAAACCAAGAAAGTGTCCATGGGGCTGGAAAATAAGCAGGAGATTTAAAATCTAGATGAAGATGGGGGGTGCAGATCACATTCATGTTTAGTTCTATTCACTATGGATCCCCTCCACCACCCATTTTCAGGGCGGTGGTGCTGTTCCAGGAGCTGTGGTGCTCTAAGGGCATTTGTGAACTTGCCTCCCTGGCTTACCCAGCTTCTCCTGACCGTGTTTACAGGAGGCAGAGTCCAGCAGACTTCACTTCGTCTTTTTACCCCTATCAATGACATATATACCCAAACAGTACTGCCAATCGGCTGGCCTTACAGCCACAACTCTGCCCACCTGGACCTCCATCTGCCCTGCTATCAACTCCCCTGCCTGTGGTGACCTTGCTCTACAAGCGTGATCACCAAGGATCTCTTCTCTCCTCATCACTTTTCCAGGGTGTGTTTGTGCAGATGTGGCTATGAGTGTGGGTGTCTACTCTAAACGGAAGAGAACAAGAGTTCCTGTTGTGGTTCAGTGGTTAACAAATCCGACTAGGAACCATGAGGTTGTGAGTTCGATCCCTGGCCTCGCTCAGTGGGTTAAGGATCTGGCATTGCCCTGAGCTGTGGTGTAGGTCACGGACACAGCTTGGATCCCACGTTGCTGTGGCTATGGTGTAGGCCAGCAGCTCCGATTAGACCCCTAGCCTGGGAAGCTCCATGTGCTGTGGGTGCAGCACTAGAAAAGAAGAAAAGGCAAATAAAACAAAAAAAGAAAAATAAATAGAAAAGAACAGGCCACATTTTCTCCTCTTGTGATGAGAACATCCAAAGGTGTGTCATTTCAAAACCTGTCCCAAGTCTTAGAGGCTTTTTATAGTGTGGTTTACACCTGGGTGGCTATTACTAAAGAGGCCGCCCTGCTGTCAATTGAAGTTCGATATCTCATTTCAGCATTGGGAAGTTATGGGCTGAATTCTGCGCCCCCTGCCCCAAAGACATGTGGAAGTCCGAACCCCTAGCAGTTCAGAATATGACTTTATTTAGAGACAGGGTCTTTGTAGAGGCAGTCAAGTAAAGATGTCATCATTAGGGTGGCTCCTAAGCCAATATGACTGGTGCCCTTTTAAGAAAGGGTCTTAGGGGAGTTCCTGGTGGCCTAGAAGTTAAAGGATCTGGTATTGTCACTACTGTGGTGTCAACTCAATCCTTGGCCTGGGAATTTCTGCATGCTGTGGGCACAGCCAAAAAAAAAAAAAAAAAAAAAAAAGAGAGAGAAAGAAAAAGAAAGGGATATAGGGACAGGACACATAGGGACAATGTATAAATGCAGGTAGAAATTGAAGTGATGTTTCTACAAGTCAAAGAATGCCAAAGGTAGCAGACAAGCTACCAGAAGCTGGAAGAGAGGCATGGAACAGATTATCTCTTACAGCCCTCAAAAGGAACCAACTCCACCTGTACCTTGGCGTTCAGAAGATTGAGAAAAACAAAAATCATCTCCTCATTCCCTTAGCAGAAATCTCCGCTACTTGATCTTGGACTTCTGGCCTCCAGAATTGTGAGAGAATACATTTCTATTGTTCTAAGCCCCAGTGTGTGGTACTTTGTTATGGAGTCCCTGGGACTGGAATATAAGGGATCATCATCCTATGTTTGGAGGTGCCCATGCCTGCTGGGAGTGCCAAGGAGCTTCTTTGGAATCACATTTGGATGCATCTGAACAAGGTAGCATCTTTCACAGACATCTTCCCCCAGGCCAGAGCCTCATCTACCTCCTCTGGCCATTGGCTCACTCTGTCCTGTCCACGCTCTACTCCCAGCCTTCTGTTTTGCATCTGGAAGCAGGCCTTCATCCACTGCTTAGGCCGCTGTGTCTTTACATGCTCCCTGCTCTGGCCACCGACTCCAGTGACCCTTTGGTTGGTCCTATCTACACTCATGTTCTTTTTCAGTTCCTGAAACCCCAGCAGGGTTTGAGTCCTCACTTCCTGCATGCTGGAGGTTGGATGGGTATCCCACCAAATCCACCATGTCAGTGTTGCCACTGTTCCCTGGCTGAAGTCCTTTTCAATTTGTTTCATGGATCTGAACGCAACATTCTTCCCTATGAAAGAAACATTTCTAGTGACTGGTACTGCAAGTGGCATCCTCTGGCTTATTTCTTCCAGGTAAATGTCTTCATGAAATCTATATGGATGATGTGCTAGATGAAACACAAGCCATTCCTACTCTGGGCTTATCATATTAATTCAGAATAAATGGGAAATATTTTTAACTAGGTGACAAAGACTACTGCTTGGCAGTATCCAAGATTTTGGTTGAGAGTAGAAATTAATAACAAGAAGAAGAAGAAGAGGAATGCCAGGAAACAAATTCCTGTAGTTTTCTCCACTAAGATTAAGTGGCACAGAAGCAGAGAACATTTGATTTGGGGATTGACATATTTAATGTATTTTAGGATCCCAAGTAAAAGGCATCTGAGGGTACTAAAAAGTATGAAAAAAAAAATTCTTACCATCACCTTTGGGATGGGAGGCAAGGAAGTGAATCCAGGAGAATAATGAGAATAAGAAAATCATGCAGAACTGGAGAATTATGCTGAAGTATAAGAAGATAACCGTAAAGTGGAACAAGATTTGAAAAGAAAGATCAGCGTGCTTGGAAAGTGTGGCAGATTGTAATCTTTCTGAGAGTGCCTCAATCTATTTCCAATTCCACATGCCGTTTTCACAACGCTACCTTCCCATTCCTCCATCAGGAGGTGGGGGGGTCTATGTTGAAACTAAGGAGAACGTTGTAACTGCCTGGACCAGTAAAGTGAGGCTGCCTGATTTCCAAGGCTGAGTCGTGGAAGACCGTCATGCCTTCCCTCTTCCTCTCTCAGGACATGTGCTGTGAGAGCCCTGAACTGACAGAGAAGGAGCCTGACTATCCTGAGGTTACTGTGCTGCCGAGACCACGTGGAGAAACTACCTACAGACCGAGATCATGTTCCAGAAATCCCAGCTGTTCAAGGCTTCCCAATTCAGGCTCCAGCTATGACACAAAGAGGCCTTGGAGACCACACCTCTCAAATAACTAACTGCAACCCCAAGAGACCTGAGTGAGAACCACCCAGCCAAGACATTCCCAATTCCAGATCCACAGAAACAGTAAGAGACAGTAAATAGTTATCATTGTTTTAAGACACTAAATTTTTACATAACAATAGAAAAAATGATAAATTGGAAACATGAGGAAAAATGCCAGGTAGGAGAAAATAGGGGGCAATGAAAGGAAGGAAACAAATACTCTGCAGAAAAAGGCAATGCAATGACCTCAAAAGGAAAGTTTTCTCTGAGCATCTCAATGAACAAAGGGCCATGTTACACGGAAGCTTCAGGTTCAAATATCATTCATCTCAGGCTCTGTTTGTAGTAATTCAACTACAAGGAAAATAGGAACTGAAATGAACTTTACTTATATCAACAGAGAAGCTGAATTTATTTAGAAATCTATAATAGGAGGGGGGCAAAGCCATTGCAAAAGTTTTTATGATGATTTCATTCATTAGACAAAGTCGTTTTCAGGAAGGCATTAAAGGGACATGGAGGTAAGATGATCTGGTTCAAATGATATATGGAAAAGTAGCAGACAGATGTAGAATATGGTTGAGAAAGAAAAACTAAGATTACACCTTGACGTGGGAGGAGGAAGCTAGCTTCCCGGGGGGTGCTTCTAATTTAGAGACAGAAGGGCTAGAAACAGCCAAAGTTATATTATAGATGTGACCTCAAAACTTATTTGATTTTCATTAGCAGTCAGGAAAAGTGCTTTCGGGTAGAACAAATATAATCTAATATCTTCAATATCTCTCCCTTGGACCTCACATCCTTCTTCAGAGACTGTCCCAGTTTTCAGCTTCATTTTATAATACACTTATCACCAAAAGTTATTCTGCTTTCATTTGATCCTGCAGTCATTCCATCTAGATTTTCCCCCCAAACACTCATCATATTATCACCAATGACTCCACGTTGCTAAGTCAGTACTCTGTCCTCATTTTATCTGAGTTTTTGGTAGTTAATTAAATGCGTATCTCAGAGACACTCTAGACCACAGCAACAAAGCGACTATCACAATAAAGCTAGTCACACAATTTTTTGGTTCCCCATGCATATAAAAATTATAGTTGACATTATACTGTTGTCTGTTAGGTGTGCAATAGCATTATGTTTCAAAAATTGTGTGCATATCTTAACTTTAAAATACTTTATTGCTAAAAAAAAAAATGGTATCCCAGGAAAAAGGGAGGCCCAGGGAGAGAAATGGTATATAAGGCACATTCATAAGCATATCAAAAACCTAAGAAATATAACCAAATATTTACATGTGTTAGTGATATGAAGGAAGATAATCATGACTTTTTTCCTTGACATTTATAATCAGAAAAAATGACAGATGCTATTTAAATTACAAAGGTGTATACCAATATAATAGCAATGAAGCTTAAAAAGTAACAAATAAATATGCGTAAAACATTTAAAGAAAATACACCAAGAGATAAATCCTGGATATCTCTAGGTGATTTAAATGTAGATATTTTTGTTTGCTGTTTGTCAAAGGCTATACATAAGTACCAAATCTTTTAAAATGAAAAAAATTTATGTTATAAAAGAAAAGAAAGTAATTTAATTTTTCAAAATTTTTCAAAATTTTATTTTTAACAAATTTTTCTCCATTTAGTCTCAACAAGATATTTAAAAAATAGGTCCTTGTATACAATTTCCAGCCATCTCTTTCATGGGACATCCAGAGTCTTTCTTCAAAAACTGCAATGAGGTACCACCTCACACTGGTCAGAATGGCCATTAACACATCTGCAAATAACAAGTGCTGGAAAGGATGTGGAAAGGGAACCCTCTTTCACTGTTGGTGGGAATGTAAATTGGTACAACTACTATGGAAAATAGTATGGAGGTTCCTCAGAAAAGTAAATATAGAACTACCATATGACCAAGCAATCTCACCCCTGGGCATATATCTGAATAAACTATAATTCAAAAAGGTACATGCATCCTTATGTTCAATGCAGCACTATTCACAATAACCAAGACATGAAAACAACCTAAATGTCCATAGACAGATGAATGGATTAAGAAGATGTACATATATACAACAGAATACTGCTCGGCCATAAAAAAGAACAAAATAATCCCATTTGCAGCAACATGGATGCAACTAGATATTCTAATACTAGGTGAAGTAAGTCAGAAAGAGAAAGATATCACTTACATGAGGAATTTAAAATGTGGCACAAATGAACCTATGTACAAAACAGAAACAGACTCATGGAATAAAGAACAGACTCATAGTTGCCAAAGGGGTGGGTGGAGGAAGTGGGATGGATGGGTAGTTTGGGGTTGGTAGATGTAAACTATTAATGGATAAGTAATAAGGTCCTGTTGTATAGCACGGGGAACTATATTCAATCTCTTGGAATAGACCATAGACCGTGATGGAAGATAGTATGAGAAAGCATATGTATGTGTGTGTGTGTGTGTGTGTGTGTGTGTGTAAAAATGGGTCACATTGCTGTACAGCAGAAATTGACTCAACACTGTAAATCAACTATACTCTAATTTTTATTTTTATTCTTTTTTTTTGCTTTTTGCTTTTTAGGGTTGCACCTGTGGCATATAGAGGTTCCCAGCTAGGAGTCAAATCAGAACTGTAGCTGCCAGCTTACGCCACCGCTACAGCAATGCAGGATGCATGCTGCATCTGCGACCTACACCACAGCTCACAGCAATGCCGGATCCTTAAGCCACTGAGCGAGGCCAGGGATTGAACTTATGATTGCTAGTCAGATTCATTTTCCACTGAGCTATGACAGGAACTCCAACTATACTCTAATTAAAAAAAAATAATTCCCTGTGGGAACTGACATTACAAAATCAACCAGTCTAACTCAGCAGAAAGCATCTCCCACCCTCAGTCATTTATCTCTCTGGAGGACAGTCTGCCCAGTAGAGGACCACATTTCCAAAACTACTAAGTCCTATAATAAAGGAAGAAAACATTAAATTTAAACATAAATGTATGTTGAGGTCATTTGGTAACAAGTGGTCCCTTCTCCATTTAATAATGAATTTGCTGAATCTATAGACATGTCATATTTATGTGATTACAATGTGCAGTAGGCTCTATGATTAACATGAAACATGAAGCAGAGAACAGATATGAAGTTAGGAAAAGGAAATGTGAAGAAATTAAGAATTTTCGCAACAGTTGGTCTTGATTGTAGTTTTAAAGGTGTCACAGATTCCTAAAAAATTAGAACCAACTAATAGAAGTTCCAGAACAGTATAAAGTTGGATACAGAACTGTTATTTTCAGATAAGAACATTAGCTGCTTTACAGACAAAACCTTCCATGGAACATATTTATCGTAGGTGAGACTATGCTTTGACCTTTATGATTAGCTCATCCATAAAGGATATTCTGCTACAAGAATTTATAAATTATCTGTGTCCAAGAAAAGGATATTAATAGTACATTATAATTGCAGTTTTTCCCAAGAACTCAGAAGAAAGATTATCCACTGAAACAAACTATAAAGTCAACAAAATACAATAACAGAGGTATGTCCAATTTTATTTAGAAGAGGTAGCACTTTGAGCCAGCTGGGCTGCTTATGATTGAGTCATTTACCCAAAGAAAGCAAGAATGTGAGAGAAAATTTCATTATCAAGAATATTGATACATGGGGACTCTTCTAACCTGATGCCATTAAATATTAAGACTATCTAAAATTAATTACAGACCCTAATGCCCTTTCATCCAAATCTCTTTCCAGGAGTTCCCATCATGGCGCAGTGGAGACAAATCCAACTAGGAACCATGAGGATGCGGGTTCAATCTCTGGCCTCTCTCAGTGGGTTAAGGATCCGGCATTGCCATGAGCTGTGGTGTAGGCCTCAGACGCGGCTTGGATCCTGCGTTGCTGTGTCTGTGGCACAGGCCGGCAGCTGTAGCTCTGATTCTACCCCTAACCTGGGCACCTCTATATGCCTTGAGTACAGCCCTCAAATACAAAAAAAAAAAAATCTCTTTCCATTTCTCTGCTTTCCCCTATAGACATGCTACCTGAAGAAAGTATACTGGCCAATAGTAGGTTTCTTTTTATAAAGAAAAAAAAATGACAATAGGATTATTCCCAGTTCTCTGATTTTTTTTTTTTTTTTTTTTTTTTACTGTTAGTTAAGTCCTAAAGGATGAATTTCATTTTGATCCCATTAAACTAAGAGCCAGAACTTGCGCAATACCTCCCACAGTGATCTATCCGGTGGAGCTGTTTTGATCATCATACCTAGTGACACATGCACGTAACTCATGGGAACTACGGTTTCATTCTGACTTTTAACCTCTTCAGTGGGTAGAATTCTGTCACTGGACCCAATTGTGTTGTCTGTAGAGCACTGATTTGTGAGTCGAGTGTCTGTCTCTATAGCAACACCAAGTCACGCAAACCAGAAGCATGGATTCCTCCTTCCCACCCCCTCCTCCACCTCAAATGGTCTTCAGCTGGGAACCATGCTATAAACTCCAAGTCCTTAAATATTGTGAGCCCACCATCTCTTTTCCATTGACCTTACTTTTTAGTTCAAGTCTCAAGCACTAAATAACCTCAAAACTGTTAATTATCCTACAAGCATCCTCCATAGGCTTGCTGAAACGAAGTTTCAAAATACCTACCTGGGTGCTTCCTGTTTAAAACTCACCAACAGCTTCCCTTTTCCCTTTTCTCTCTTCTCCTCAGTAAGACATAAAGGCTCCTATAATCTGGCCATTTGTCTCATTTCCCCCACGACCATGAGTTGCAGTGAAATTTGTTCTTCTGCGTTCCCCCAGAGCCTACCTCACAGGCATATTTCCATGCTGTGTCTCAGTTTTTCTCCGTCCTCACTGACCTGTCCCCCCACTCACAGCCACTTCCCTCCAGTTTGTTAGTGAGACCAGTGGGCAGTTCTTAGGGAGATGATTAAGTGCACTATGATGCTGAACTAATTTTTCTTTTCCGGTGAGCGGCCCTCCAGTAAAAGACGGCAAGAGTCGTAATTCCTTCCAAATGCTGGATGATGTCTTCCTTTATTACTAAGTGTCTTAGAATGATGCTTGCGGTCCTTACATCCAAGGAACTCGTCACATTGTTTCTGTGTTATATTACATGTGCTATATTATCAATATTCTGTACATAGCCTTTCTCCAGTGCTCTTAATTGTAAATCACCACTAAACCTAAAACTAATCAGATTTTTTTTCCTTCCTCCAGATATGAGCATCTTACATAATTATGAGCAGACAAATACAAACATAGGGGCAAGGCAGAGGTGTTTGTGGGCTCAGGGGTGGGGGGAGGGAGTCAAATGTCATTAAACACAAAATGATTGTTTTATGATCCAAAAAGAAATGTCTTCTAACATATAGTTTTTCATTCATTTATTATGTTTTTATTTATTTTTATTTTTATTTATTTTTTTTGTCTTTTTGCCATTTCTTGGGCCACTCCCGCGGCATATGAAGGGTCCCAGGCTAGGGGTCTAATCGGAGCTGTAGCTGCCAGCCTACGCCAGAGCCACAGCAATGCGGGATCCGAGCCGCATCTGCAACCTACACCACAGCTCACGGCAATGCCGATCCTTAACCCTCTGAGCAAAGTCAGGGATCGAACTCGCAACCTCATGGTTCCTAGTCGGATTCGTTAACCACTGCGCCACGACAGGAACTCCTATGTTTTTATTTTTTAACAAGTCTTTCTTTCTTCCTTCCTTCCATTTTTTTTTTTTTTTTTTTTTTTTTTTTTAGAATTGCACTTGTGGCATATGGAGGTTCCCAGGCTAGGGGTTTAATTGGAGCTACAGCTGCCGGCCTATACCACAGTCACAGCAACACCAGATACGAGCCATGTCTTCAACCTACACCACAGCTCATGGCATCGCCCGATCTTTAACCCACTGAGAGAGGCCAGGTGTCGGACCTGTGTCCTCATGGATAACAGTCAGATTTATTTTCACTGAGCCATGAGGGAAACTCCCCTTTTTCTCTACATGCGGTTTTTCTCTGCACCCTGGTTTATTTGATCCAGGAAAACTAGGGACCCCACCTCAGTTCTGGTTTTTCGTAGAGCTCTATGTAGCGCTATGGAGAGCTCTATGTAGTAGGTGTTTGTTGGATAGAAATTATAGTGTTTTTTTGCCCAGTGCTGAGGTTCAAATTCTAATGTGGTTCATCTAATTGTTATGGAAATGGATTCTTTATGTGACAAAAAAACCTGAAAACAGTTAAATGAGGTCAGTGACTTTTAAATAGGAATTCTGGAGCCTTTGGATGCCTCAGCGGCAGCTGTGGATGATAATGCAAAGGCCTCGAGACCAATGCCTGGGGCTTGCCATCCAAATTTCAACCAAACCAACACTATTTTCTTCTGAGTCACTTATTTATTGATAACATTTTATTCAACACACTCATCATCATCGGTAACTAGTGAAACTGCTCTTTTTTTAAATCATTTTCTCTTCCTTCTAAAATGTTTTGATTCAATTATCACTTTCCACTTCAGCAAATAATTGAGTTGAAGGTACTGTTTATTAATCTGAGGTGTCTATACATTAGCTTGGGGCAAAATTGTGTTCTATTTTTACTAAACTCTAATTTAAAATGCAGTGCTTCTTGCACTGTATTGTCACAAAGAAAAATTACAGATATTTTTACACAATACTGCACTTATGGAAAATATCTCAAATTAGCATCTATAGTCATCAGTATGCTGAAATTAGTGTCCTATTAGACCTACCAGGATCTTGATTTTTGTTCTCTTAATAAAGAAGCATGTTACGTTACTTTGTCACTAATATGTTTTTAAAATATTTTGATAAATATATTTAAATATCCTTTATAATAGGATACCTGTAATAGTACCTTTTTAAAAAAATTGATCTCTAAAGACAAGATGGAAATATCACTAGGTCTATGGAGTGACAAAAAAGCACAGGGATTGCAGAGCTGCCAACCCTAATGCCACCACTGTCCCACATTTATGCATCAGCACCAGCCTCACTCTCTCCACATACCTAAAATTTTGACAGGCAAGGGTTTGAAAATGGCCAGCTCAGGATTCAACACAAAGACTCTGTGGACATCGGCTCCAGCCTCTGGAGGCATTGAGAAACCCAGTGAATCCCTCAAGAATTCTAAGCATACTGCCACCCAACCAAGCTGCCTCTCCACCAAACAGTGTGGAAGAGACCCCTAGGTGTCCTCTGCCTGACCTCAGGCATCTTGGGGCAGAGAGTCCCAGGTGCCCAGAAAACAATCTCAAACCTCTGGCCGCTGGCTCTGGCTTCTGCCCAACACAGCCTTTAAAAATATTCTAAGGAAGGAGTTCCCATTGTGACTCAGTGGGTTAAGAACCCAACAGAGTGTCTTTAAGGATATAGGTTTAATCCCTGGCCTTGCTCAGTGGATTAAGGATCCAGCATTGCCTTAAGCTGCGGCATAGTTCACAATTGCAGCTCAGATCCATTGTTGCTGTGGCTGTGGTATAGGCCAGCAGCTGCAGCTCCAGTTAAACCCCTAGCCTGGGAACTTCCATATGCCACAGGTGCAGCCTTTAAAAAATAAATAAATAAATAAATAAATTCTAAGGAAGGGGTCTATGGAGAAAGAGCACCAGTGGCACAATAAAATGCTAAAAGTCCCCTTCATATTTCAAAGATTTTAAACATGCAGGAAATCAGATCTACCCCAGACTCTTCAACTGTGGGATCCTGTTGGAGGAGGTTATCCAGAGAACATGACTGTACTTTGTCCTGCAAGCTGGACCAAGGCGATTGGAAGATAGATCCTCCCCTCCCCCGTCCTTGAAAGGTAATTCTGCCCACCGTTCTCACAGGCTTAGCCATTTCAGGGACGCAGCCTTGAGTGAGCTCTGTGTTGCTGAGACCATCTGAACTGCGTAAGTGACTGAACCCAGTTAAAGCCTCTCTATGAACTTTTAAGATTCTGGTGGGAAGGTGTGGAGACCTATCTGTCTTTTGTTCACCCAAGGCAAGCCTCCATGTGTAAATGCTTTTGCTTATTAAATCTGAGACCTGCCAACTGCAGTCACCTGCCCTTTTCTGCAGTCTCTCCTTGCCCTTTGTGTAAAGGGCCAGTTTGCAAACCACCAGAGACATGGAATCCCTCTCCAGCTTAAGCCATTTTTTTGTTTGGCTTATAGCGAAAAGAATAATTATCTTGGTAAAATTTATACGACATGCTTAGTGACTCGCCTTTTAAAAGGAGATCATTGATTAATTTTATAACATTATAATTATCTGTTAAATAAAAATGGAGTCAGTGGGTGCAGTCTAGCTGGCTATTTGTTGATGTCTTGTAATATAAATCCCATTACAAACATGATATTTATAGCAACCTTGGGTGCACTCAGTTCATTTTACAGAGGAGTAAATACAAATAATTTCTGACATAAAGTCATTGACCTACGCCTCCAGAGAAGAATAGTGTTACAATTTCAGTTTGTTGGACCTTGGAGGCTGTATTTTTTCCACCATACCTTCTGCAAACAAAATACACTGTAACTTATTTTCTAGTGAAAAGCAAATAGGGACCATTGCAACCAACAACCTTTCTGTTGTGTAACTGTGTACACACCAATACTCCTCTCCCGCCTCAAGAGAGTCGGTTATCCATGCCTATCTTTGCCCAATTTCCTGTTAAAGCCTTTGTTTTATTTCCTAAGCATCCATTACAAAAAGATCTCAAACTATTTTCCAAGTGGCAGTGTCATGCTGTCCCCAAGTAGATGATGTGGTCTAGGTTCTTGTGTGTAAGAAATCAAAGAAAGATGAGATAAATAATGCCTGTCTAGTCCATTCAAAATACTACAGATTGGGGAGCTATAAACAACAGAAATGTTTTCCTCACAGTTCCTGAGCCCGGAAGTCCAAGAGCACGTTGCCTGCACAGTCATGTTCTCATGAAGACTCTCTTCCTACCTCATAGCTGGCACCTTCTCATCATGCTTCCACGTGGTGGAAGGAGCAAGGGACACTTTGGAGGTTCTTCTTTAAGACACTGATCTCATTCATGAGGGTGGCACCCACCACTTTACTTCCCAAATGCCTGACCTATTCATACCATCTCCTACGGGGTTTAGGATTCCAACATATGACCTGGGGCGGGGGGACACAAATATTCAAACCCTAGCAATGCCTCTCATTGAATCCCAGAGAAAAATAGTATCGAGTGACACACACAAGGGGATGATTACCTTTCCAGGGGAACAGGAAATTTTTATATCTCCATAAGGAGTCATTTCATACACACGGCCCTATTTGGAGGGTTAGAGGAACTGCAGTTAAAGAAGCACAGCTTTTAAACACACTGGGGTTCGGGGCCCCTATGAAGAACCCTTCTTGTCCGGGAAGATGAAGTGCACTAGTTTGGTCCTAGTGAAACTTGAAATCCACATACATTTTCCTGGGCTGCTTATTATCCCTTTTCTCCTTTTCCCTACTTCTCAAAGTCATAAAATCGCCTGAATGATTGCTGATGAATGAAGTAGAAATTGAGCATGCGCAAGCATCTAGGAAAATTTTGAGTTATAGTTGGGAGGCTGGTACACAGTGTAGTATTCTAGTTGAAGAGGGAAACAAGCCACCTTTTTTTTTTTTTCTGAATGTGCAGAGTATGTATCATTTCCTAGTATCTGGCTTCTGGGCTTTCTTGGAAACATAATATCTGCGATCAGTACACTCAGAAGAAAATAATTGAATTTGGACATAATTAGGAAAGTTCACAGCTCAGGAAAGATGGGTGAGGAAGTAGTGACATAGGAAGCTGACTTCAATCGGGGATGCTCTTAGGAAGCAGGAACACAAGCTGAAGCCTTATTCTGGACAGTTGCAGTTAAGAAGGTGGTGAGAATAAACGCATCTGCTTTCCTTCCAGCTGAACAGCCCCCAGCGGTCCACCATGATATACTTCATTTTCCTTGGTAAGTGATTTATGCTCCTGGTTTATCTGAATTCATAACACCAAGTCTTCATGAACCGATGCTGTCCCATGTAACTTAATTGTCAGTTAAGCTAACAAAGGCTTATAATTACAAAGTATTAATTACAAATGTGTACTTTAACATTAGCTTATTGCTTTTGCAAAACTGTATACTTACTTTGACTCATTTGTAACTCTAGAAAATGCATAATGTGAGAATTGCATTAAGCACTCAGGTTGCTTCTTTTTTTATACCGTGTAATCCAACTACTCTGAGTAATAGATTAGGATTTATAGAATTTATGGATATACTCACTTTTCTAGAAATGAAACCTTCCAGTACCTATTTACAAGTTATAGGGTGACAAATTTTCAATTATTATCTATTTCTGTTTGAAATTAAAGTAGATTAAGTTAAGCCATTGTTTTCTTGATTTTAGGTGTTAATATTTTTTAAGTAGAGTCAGTTATTGGGGGAACACTATGCCAAATGCTTAACATTTTAGTTAATTTTCATAAGCTAAAGTGTAAACTTATCTCTCTTGTATTGGGTAGTGTGAATGTCTTGTTAGATGCTGGTAAAAAAGAAGTTATTTATACTTAAAGTAGAATCTATGAAGATCTAGTTGCTATCTGTGATATTGAAGAAGCTATTATATTTTATTAGCATTCAGTAGACTCTACTCCTTGAATTCAGAAAAAAAGGATAGTTGTGATTGTAGCTGAATATTAATAATTCACTCATTAAAACAAAGACAGTGTATTTTCTGCTTACTCTCTGCTGATAGATATTGATGAATAAAGGCAAACTTGTGGCAAGAAAACAAAGAAGTTATTTGAAATTATGCTGAACATAAAAGAGTCAGAATAAATCAAGTCAAAGAAAATTAAGGCAAGAAGGAAAGGAATATTTTATATATTTTCAAGATTGGGAGGTTAAAGAAATAGTTATTCAAAATTGCACTCCTTGTATTTATTCTAATAATATTTCCTTATTTCTATTATTTATAATAGGGAAAAATATAAGAGACTTTAATTTTTATAGATCAGGCAGCAATAGAATGAACCACACAAAATATAATGCAACCTCATTACAGCCCCTGTTGAAAAGACAGTGATGGACTCTTGTTTTCAACTTTCACTTCTAAATTACCCCTGACACTAGGTTGCATGAAGGAAGGAAATCATATCGAACACTGTTAGGGTCCAAATTGTGCTATTTGATATGTTTAATTGCTATTTCCCATAATACATTGTTCACAATTCTTGCTCAACATCATTTAAATAGGTCTTGTGATGTGGGAAAGTTCCATAGCCAAATAAATCTGAGACACAGTGAATTTTTAAAGCAGAGCAATTCACATCCTAACGAGCCTTCTATCTCTTTAGAAGGTAATACAATGTGCAACATTCTCCATCTTATTTATTTTAAATAGAACTTGTTTCTCACTTAGCATTTCAAGAGAATACTTAAAAACTCCTGGCTTAAATACATGGCCACAAATCATAGTGGGGAGTGGACAAGATTTTGGAAAGCTAAAGTTATTTTGATTCTTCTGGGCCAAATCATTGAGGTGGTTTTCCTAGTTGATTCTGTATTTCATGGGGGTAATAGGTAGAAAATCATGTAAAGTCAATAATCAAGTTTATTATTCAATCCCAAAATCTAAATATGAAAGAAAATAAAACACATTTAGGAAATATGTAGAACTTCCCATATGTAGGATTCATTAAGGATCATTGTACTATAATACCGGTGAGGTTTTGATGATATATCCAGGAGACCATCACCTATAACTTTCTTGAGAAAAGTATTCAGTAGATATAATGATCAAGGACAAATAAAATTTTAATTTCTTATAAATTGAGTTTCTGACATAAAATCCCTACTTTAGGATCTTTAGCAAGCTGGATTAAAACAAGTAACCTTGGGCCAGAATCAAAGTGGCTCTATTTCTCTTTCTCCAAGCTTGCTAACCTAGAAGAGGAGCTTGGCTAGATGAGGCTATCTGTGAAGACATGAAAAAAACAGAAAGCTGATATGTCAATTTCCACTCCAGCCCTCAACAAGAAAAATGTGACCAAGCCACACCCATGGGCCCAATCTTCAAATGCAGTGACGCAACCAGTAGTACATATGGTCCAATCAGTTGTCATGAATTATCCTTAGAAGATGTTTGGAAGGAGGTAAGATTAAAAAAACAAAAAACAAAAACAAAAAAAAAAAAACAACAAAGATGTTATGGCTTAACTTGAAGCCTATAACTCTATGTTGTGACAGGTGGTTCATAATTAATATCATCTTTTTAAAAATTCAAATAATTTGCCTTTGATTAAGATAAGCTTGAAGTCTCAATTATATAGTTAATATACAGTCTCTATAACTCAGTTGTAGTTTCCATATTTTCCTGTGGATTAAGCTAGTGTCAGTTTGTATGCTTGCAGAATCAGTTTGAGTAATTGGCATGTATATTAAACTAACGTCACTACTTTCTTGATATTTTAAAAAACTTGCTGGAATCTTTTCTTTTCTACCTGAAATAACTTGTAAATATCTGGAAGGTGTTATTTTTATTGAATATTATCTTATATATTCAGTTACATTATTATTTATATTTACTCATCCGTATACTGCTGTTCAAGTTGGTGTTAGGTCAACATGCATTTACTGAATATCTATAATGCATCATTGTGCTGCTTGTGGGGATACCATTATGAATTACCCCTAATGCCTACCGAGTAAAACCCTAGAATCTAGTGGTAAAGACAAATACATAAATACGTACTTTCATTACAGATCAGTAAATGCTGTGGATGCGGCATTCTTGAGATTGTAGCGAATCAGGTGAGGAGTGTTAAATTCAATGTGGATGTAGGAAAAAAGATATTGAATTCAGAGAAAGATTCCATAAAATAGGTAGTTGCTGTCTTGAGTCTTAAAGGATAAGAAAAGGGTTATTCCAGAGGAAAAGAAAAGGAGTGCCTGTTAGTGACCATGCAGAAAAGAGTCAGAGGTACAACCCAATATGGAGCAGTTGAGAAACTATCAATGCTCAAAGACCCCCAAATTCCACATGGTGAAGAATATGAGAGTCACGCAGTGGAGAACCATCCAATGGATAAAGCAGAGAAATGGCAGGACTAGGTTGGTGCATTAGGCAGATTAGAGGGGTGTAAAGAACCTATCTGAATAAGATGGACCTGCAGGCAGACTGATGAGTTTGTCAAATATTCAAAATGAGACTTGAACTATGCAAGAGCCATATGGGAGAGTGAAGTTGAAGATAGAAAAGAAGCCAGTCATGAACCCAAGTTTCCTAGAGTGGGTGCTTTTGTGCGTGGTGGAATTGCTGCTGAAGTAGGGTGGTCCAGCAGGGCGCAGTGACGATGAGGACAATATCAATGACACTATTATCTGGAAGTGTTCTGAAACGTTTAGGTGGAGATCCCAGGATCTCTGACGGGAATGCTGGAAAATAATGGGATTGAATTAGACATTTGAGAATCATCAGTCTAGAGATTTTAATGAAAAACATAAGTACATGGAATTGTCCACAGAGAGTGTGTAAAATGAGACTGGGAAAAGTCTGAGGACAGAACCTAAGCCACAAATGTACTTTAACAGAAGAGTAAGAGGATCCTGGGAAGAATTGTAACTATGGTCAGAAAGTATCAAATGAAAAAGTATCAAGAGAATTAGAAGGGAGGGTTGCCAAAGAAAAAGAGTTTCAAAAACAAAATAACAACAAAATTCCCAAGACAAAAGTAGGCAAGAGGAAGTCTTTTTTGTTTTAATTTAATTTTATTAGAGTATAATTGACTCACATTGTTGTCTTAGTTCAGGTACACAGCACAGTGAATCAGTTTTACATATACATGTATCCATGATTTTGTCCCATATAAGTTATTACAAATTATTGAGTAGATTTTCCTGTGCTATTCAGTAGGTTCTCATTAATCATCTATTTTGTACAATAGTCTGTATGTGTTATTGCCACCCTCTCAATTTTTCCCTCTCCCCAGCGGTTTCACCTATGGTAATCCTAAGATTGGTTTTAAAATCTGAACTTATTTTAAAAGCAGGATGAAGTCTTAAAACTATTAAATTTAATGTTATGGGGATGATTGGGGGGCATGTTTAAGAGTAATTTCAATGGAGCAATAGTCATAACAATAAATTATAATTTGAGAAAAGAACAGGGAGTAAGAAAGAAAGAGGGCAAATGTAGACTTTTTATTTAAGAATCTTATATAAGAGAAACAGATCTATAGCCAGAGGGGGAGTTAGGATCCATTCCAGTCTTGTAATGATTTTATCACATTTTATTTTTCATAGCTCTTGTCTTTATCATTAATAATTCAGGTTTGAGGTAAACAACTGCCTTGTTGTAATACTGCTGTGGTTTTCATTGTTCTGTTATTGCTGTTCTTCAAGCTGTGGGACTATACTTGGAAAATGAATCCACTTCCCAAACCACTGATTGCACGTACTTAAGAGAGCTCTGCCTAAATGATACAGATGGATGTAAACAGGCCTGGAGAATAATGGAAGATGCCTGCAATGTTTCAGGTAAAACAAATGGATTAAAATACACTCAAATAATTTCTTTTCACTTAGATAAAAATAGGATTTCCTGTTTTCTTTCCCTGTCTTAGAAAATAGGTTTGTCTCTAAATACCTTCCTTAAACTTGGTATTCAAGTGATTCACCTTCAATTAGTTATTAGTGAATTTAGTTACAAAAGAGTATTCTTGAATTAGTGAAGGGCCCTAATGCATTGACACTGCAGCCAGCTTTATGCAAGATTTCAGATTATTTTTTGACTCATCTCATCACATGTAATGTTAAAACTGTATACTTGCCTTTCAGGAGCATGGAAACAATTTTTACGTACTGTTCCTTTGCTTATATGTTAATATGTCAGCGATAATGTAGGAAAATAACATTTGTGATGATCAAACACATTATTTATTTGCATGTACATAGCTTGAATTTTATATTCTTGTGACAAATACACTGCTTTCCATTCCAACTATGTCAAGAACAGGTTAAAATATATTTTTATTTTTAGCTAGTTGTACATTCCAGACATTTGAAGGAAGGGCCATGAGATAGAGATTAGAAAATCACTGTCATTTTTGTAACAGAAAAAAATTTTTTTGAGTTTATGAAGTAGCTGAATATATACCAAATAAGAGCTTTATAGTAACACTCCATTCCCTAAAAGTAGATTAACTGATTATGCAGTAGGACATTGCACTAACAGCATATGACAAAACTTTTCAAAAAATCTTATTGCAACACAGTACATTTTATCAACTTGTATAATGAATATTATAATACCATAAAAACCCAACGAACTTTATGGCATAGTCAGTAAGAGAAATCCAAAGTGAAAAATAATATTCTTCCATGACTCATGTTGCTTCTCCAACCACTTCATGAAGAATAAATTCTGTATTGCCTCTAATTCTGCCCACTTCCCAAAGATGTAAGGTGGAGAGTGTCAGGTTAAGAGGCAACAACTCATAGTTCTGACAATGCCAGTATGCATAATCCCCACCATCAGAGCTCCTGCCCAGCCACAAGACCTCAAGGAATTACCTAGAATGTACAGGAAAGAGTGAGATTGCCTTCTCTTCCCTGCCCCTGAAGAGGGTACATGGGATGTTCATGTGCCAAAGAAAGTTATAGGTCTCTTATCCAACATTCTCATTATAGTTCTGGAAAAAAATTTCAAAGGCAAATTTCTTCCCAATAACACAATAATTTTAAGAGGAGCATAAAGGACAATGACCAAAAAAATGTTGTTTTGATGATGAAGCCCCTTGTTACACTGTATAAGGCAATCTAAAATATCCCATTCAGTGTGTCATGAATTACAATACATTTATTGATTTGCTATACAAATAGCAAGTCCTTGGCAATGAATGGTAATATTTGCATAATTATCCCATGCATGAAGCCGAAATAGAAGTATTCTCAAAGACACAAATGAAATGGACTCAAGTAGTTTTATTCAGAAAAATGAATAAAAGAAAATTGTTGGGTAGATGAATATGGCCTTTTAAATTAAAGCAGAAAATGAGATATTGGTAACTATGGAAAGACTCGCTTTTCAATAGTATTTATTGGGTGCTTTCTAAGTGTCAGGACCGCCTCATTTTCCATGATAAATTTAGAGCCACCTGCATGTCTCTTATTATGATCTTGGAATAATATGCAAAATAAAATAGCAGATAAAGACCAAAAAGCTAATATAATAGATAAACTGAGAAAATAGCTAAGATTACTGAGCATTCTGGTTGCCTCGTATAAGGGTGGCCTTGGTTATGATTAAAGAGAAAAAACTGACATTCTAAGTGGGGACAATCTCTTTAAAATACAGAAAATTTTAATCTATTTTAGAAATATTGGGGGAAAGATAGTAGAAACAGATTTTTTTTTGTCTGAAAAGTCAATTATATGGACATGCTGTGGCAACCCCAGATAACTTCACTATAATAATTAATTACTAAAATTAATCTGTTAAAAGCTTTGGGTAGGGGGATGCTACCCAAAGCTTTAACATACCTTGGCTACTTATTGGGACTCCAAAATTATATTCGGATTAATATCTAGAATGCTATATGTTCGATTGTGAAATCCAGGCAACACCTGCCAGATGAAGGATTCATCCAGCTGTAACCAGAGCATCCAGTCCTTAGCAGAAAGCAATTTCCAATTTAAAGATTGTCTCTGCTCCGATGACCTCTATTGTACTGTTAACAACTTGATTGGAAAAAAATGCACCAACGAATCAGGTAATACCTTGCTATGTGAAATATTTACTGTCATGAAAATGAAAAGAACAATGTCAAAATTAACCACATCTATGTAATTTGATGAACGCTTTTTTTCTGTCGATTTGATTGATTCTTCATGCAATTTAAGGTTCTGTGGGTTCTGGATCTCAGTAAGTGCATAACATATTTCTAGAACTACTAATTGCAATTCCAAGCTTCTTTCAAGTATAATTCATTAGAATTCCAGAGTCATTCATTTAATATATTTATCTGTGGGACTCACTAGGGTGTTGTGCAAGACTTAAATGATAGAAGATGAATATGGTATTATTTCTGTTGGTAAAGAATGGCAAGGTCTCCTGAGAAAGACCAAAGTATAATCACTTACCTAGAATTATGCTAGCCTTTGGATATGAGCATATGATCACTTAATGTGCACGGATATGTGTCATCCAATAGCCCTAAAGTGATCTATTTCCAGATCCTCAGTGTCCCTAGGTACTCTCTCTGAAAAATATCAGTTTGGTCACCCGTTTTCACAGAGTTCTCACCTCTTCTATAGGAATCATCCTTCTCCCTCTTTTCAAGACAGAGGTTTACCCCCCATCTATCTTGAAAGGTCCCATTGCCCAACCCCTCCAAGCTACTGGATAATTCCTGTTCCATAATTCTGCCTTGTCCATAATTTCATGTAGAGGGAATTATACAACATGTAGCCTTTTGAACCTGTTTTCTTTTATTTAAAATAATACCTTTGAGATTTATCAGAAAATCTATTCTCTTTTTTGAAGAGTAGTATTCCATTGTATGGTTATACCACAAACTGGTTATCCATTCACCACTGAAAGTCATTTGCATTATTTCCAGATTTTTAGAGATTATAAAGCTGCTACAAATATTCATATATAAGATTTATACAAATAGAGGTTTTTATTTCTCTTTGGTAAAAATTTAGTGGGTCATATATTAGTAAAGTGTGTGTTTAACTTTATAAGGAGCTTTCATACTATATTTCAAATTTGAAGTAGCTATAAATGTATGAAAGTTCCAATTGCTTACATTCTCAGCAGCATTAGAGTTTTGTTTTGTCTTGTTTTTTTTTTTTTGCCTTTCTAAAATATATTAAATGGCATCACATTGTCATTTTAACTGGCACTTAAAATAACATTGATCATATTTTCGTGTGCTTCTGTGCTATCTATATGCAGATTATTTGGTAAAATGCCTCTTCAAGATTTTGTCCATTATAAAATGGACAATTGAGTTTTGGCTTTTTAATTAAGTTTTAAGATATTTAATTTTTTCTTTAATATTGAATAGGGTTTACTAGAATATGTGTTTTGTAAATAGTATTTCCCAGTCTGTGTCTTTTATTTCCTTAAGAGTGCTTTCAAAAAACAGAAGTTTTTTGTTTTTTGTTTTTTGTTTTGTCCTTTTAGGGCCTCACCCATGGCATAGGGAGGTTCCCAGGGCAGGGGTCTAATGGGAGCCGTAGCCACTGGCCTATGCCAAAGCCACAGCAACACCAGATCCGAGCCGTGTCTGTGACCTACCTATACCACAGCTCATGGCAATGCCGGATCCTGAAACCCACTGAGCGAGGCCAGGGATCAAACCCGCAACCTCATGGATCCTGGTCGGATTCGTTTCTGCTGAGCCACAACGGGAACTCCTTTTTTTTTTAATTTAATGAAGATCAACGTATCAACTTTTTTTCTTTTATGAATTATACCTCCGATACTGCATTCTCAGAAATCTTTTTATTTATTTATTTATTTATTTAATGTTATTTCCCCAATACAATTATTTTTTTCTACTGTACAGCATGGTGACCCAGTTGCACATACTTGTGCACATGCTATTTTCTCACATTATCCTGCTCCATCATAAGTGACTAGACATAGTTCCCAGTGCCACACAGCAGGATCTCATTGCCAATCCAGTCCAAAGGCAATAGTTTGCATCTATTAACCCCAAGCTCCCAATCCACCCCCTCTCCCCCTTGGCAACCACAAGTCTATTCTCCAAGTCCATGATTTTCTTTTTACATTCTAAGAAATCTTTGTCCGACCCAAATTCACAAGTATTTTCTCATATAGTCTAGAAGTTATCCAGTTTAGAGTCTACATTTAGGTCTATGATACATGTTGAGTTAATTTTTGTATATGGTGTAAGCTATGTGTTGGATATGTTCTTTTGCTATATGGGTATCTAGTTATTCCATCACATTTGCTAAAGATAACTTTC
The DNA here is from genome assembly GCF_054392235.1 of Sus scrofa. Taxonomy (NCBI): domain Eukaryota; kingdom Metazoa; phylum Chordata; class Mammalia; order Artiodactyla; family Suidae; genus Sus; species Sus scrofa. The sequence goes on along the minus strand of NC_139389.1, from coordinate 34,355,061 downwards.
AGTTTCACCTTTCTCAAAAGATCACTAGGTTGTATGTTAGTGGCTCTGCTTCCAGATTTTCTATTCTGTCCCAATGACCCATACCAATATTTCACTGTTTCATTTATTGACATTTCATGGGATGTCCTGAAAACAAGGAGTGTAATTCCTTTAATTTTTTTCTTTTTAAAAATTGATTTGGTTATTCTCCTTCTTTGCTATCCAATATAAATTTTATAATCAGCGTGTCAATGTCTACAGAAAAATCTTGCTGGCATTTGATTTGACTTACATTGAAACTATAGATCAATTTGGGTAGAATTGATATCTCTAATATGTGAGTTTTCAAATCTGTGAACTTGGTATATCTCTCCATTTATTTAGGACTTCTTTGATTTATTTTATCAATATTTTGCACTTCTCAGTATAATAGTTCTTACACCTATTTTGTTAAGATTCACACAGATGTCCTTCACTTTTTTGAGGCTTGTTGTAAAGGGCACTTTATTTTACATTTTAATTTTCAACCGATTATAGTAATATACAGAAATACAGTTGATATTTTATATGGACCTAATATCCTGTGATTTGCTCAAATCAATTATTAGCTCTAAAAGTTTTAGTTTTAAAGGATTTTTGTGTTTTTTTTTTTTTTTTTGTAGAATCTGTAGGATTTTCTACATAGATAGTCTTGTTATCTATGAACAGAGAGAGTTTTATTTCTCCCTCTCCAATCTGTAGCCTGTATTTCTTATTCTTGCTCTGTTGTTCTGAGTAGAATTCCAGTATAATATTAAAAAGGATTGTTGGGAGTGACTATCCTTGCCTTTTTACCTGTCTTAAGAGGGATGCATTCAGGAGTTCCTATCATGGCTCAGTGGTTAACAAATCCGACTAGGAACCATGAGGTTGCGGGTTCAATCCCTGGCTTTGCTCAGTGGGTTAAGGATCCAGCATTGCTGAGCTGTAGTGTAGGTCACAGACGTGGCTCGGATCCCACATTGCTGTGGCTCTGGTGTAGGCCAGCGGCTACAGCTCTGATTAGACTCCTAGCCTGGGAACGTCCACGGGCGCAGCCCTAAAAAGTATAAAAGACAAAAAAATTAAATTAAATTAAAAAATATAAATGCTGGAGAATGGATATAAAGATGGGTGCATCAGTCTCTGTTCTTGGTTAGCTAAAGACATAGCAGAGTATCTCTAAACAGATACATGGTATATCCATCAAATTAATTTTTCATGAGGGCATAAGGGAATTAGGAAAAAACTGTGTGAAAAGGCTTCTTATAGGGGAAATAATGAAAACCAGTGGAGAAACACTTTCATATAGGTCCCTTTCTAGGAGAAAATGGAAATTCACAAAAATTTATACCAGAGAAATAATGGACTATCTTTTAAGTATTTTAAGTTATACATGATTTCTACCCATCATCAGCAAAATGTAATGAAAACACAAAAGGAAATGATGATGATAAACTAGTAAAAGAAACTGAGCATTATTTTTATGTTTAGTTACCTAAACTGTAAATAATTGGTATTTTATTTCATTTTTTAAAAACCAAGATCATTTGCAATAGCTCTCTGGAAATCATTGTTCAGGTTTTTTTTAAGAAAATAGGTGTTGGAATATTTATGAAAGATACACTCTTGAGAAAACTTTAAAAGGTTACAAGTAAAAGAGCTTATTTAATTTTAAGTCATGTTTTTAAACTTTATTTATAGAAGCATCATCACTGTCCTCAAATGTGACTTCACAATCAAATACCACACAGTGGCCCCATCAGAAAGATACGTCATTAACGACTGAAAAAAAGAGTGATTGCGTCATGGCAGCACACTTCTGCCAGGAGTCTGAACATTGTGCGCTTTTGTATGAGAATTTTAAGAAAACCTGTGGGAAGGAATCAGAACAATGCAAGACCCTTGATGGAAGCTACTTGTGTGCAGCGTTAAGAGAAAGTCTGAGAGAAACAGTCTTGTGGAATTGTCAATGCCATGACCCTTCCAAAGCAGAGTGCACCGAAATTTGGAAAAGCTTGTTTGAAGACACTTGTATCCAGAATGCTCAGATGAATCAAGTTCCAGCCTTCACTGAAGAGGATGAAGACGGATTCAACCTGGACAGTTCTTCAGGTTTGGTATTCAAAGGAAGAATTTGGGAATATTAAGTATAATCATAAATAGTTACTAACTAAAGAATACTTTATTTCTGGGAGTTCCCGTTGTGACTCAGCAAGTTACAAACCCAACTAGTATCCATGAGGATGTGGTTCGATCCTTGGCCTTGCTCAGCTTGTTGTAAAGGGCACTTTATTTTACGTTGCCATGAGCTCTGGTGTAGGTGGCAGACAAGGCTCTGATCCTGAATTGCTGTGGCTGTGGCGTATGCCAGCAGCTGCAGCTCCCATCTGACCTCAGCCAGGGAATCGCCATATGGCACAGGTGCAGACCTAAAGCAAGAAAAAAAGAATATTTTATTTCTGATTCTAGCTCTGTCATTTCTGCCTATGTTTCTCCTAGAATATTAAAATTAAAAAACTTAATACTGTGATTATGTCTAAAGGGATTATGAAGAGAGAGGTAAATGCTAAAAGGTTTTAGAATAATGTAAATTTTATTCAGTCATTCATTCATTCGACAAATACTTATGAGACATTCACAGTGTGCTAAGTCCTAAGTACTGGGCAGCAGGATTTAAAAAACAAACAAATGTTGAATATAATTCCCTGTGCTTGTTGTTTATCCATCTTTCATGGAATAGTTTGCCTTCAACCAATGTTTCTGCAATAAAAAGTTTTAGAATTAGATGGTCACCAAGTTGACTTCTATCACGGGAGTCTTCAATTCTATAATTATAATTCATAAAACCTCTGGGAGGCTAAGATAATCAGAAGTGGAACTCATCTTTAAATCACTTTTCAATCTCATTAAGACTTTACTGGGAAGATTTTTTTTGGATCAAACAATATTCCTTCTGTTCTTTCTCCCCAGACAGACCCTTTATTTACTTCCACGCACATGGCCTAGTCATTAGCATTTGTTGAAATCTTCAAGTAACTGAATACTCAGAGCAGGGCTGTTTAAATTGATTCGAGTGATATCTCAGAGGTTTGTTTTTCTTCATCTCTACCTCACTAACCTTGAGTATAAGGGTTAAAGAAGTGTTACCTGAGCTTATATGTATTTTTGCTTGGTTACTCATTCATAAGTGTAGTCCACATTCTCTTAGTAAATTTAGAAAGCTGTTCATTAATAAAATTGTCTCTTGTTTTCCTTCTAGATAACATGAAGGAGGATGGTGTATTTAAGCGGAATCTGACAGCTCCTTCCTATCATGGTAATGTTTAGAAATTGTAATTCCGTTCTGCATTGTAAATTCTGAACAATAGAATTTAAAATGTAGTTACTAGGATTTTTTTTTTTTTTTTTTTTGGTTTTTAGGGCAGCATTTGGAGCTTATGGGAGTTCCCAGGCTAGGGGTCAAATTGGAGCTGTAGCCACTGGCCTACACCACAGTCACACTAACAACCAGATCTGTGCTGCACCTGCGACCTATACCATAGCTCACAACAACACTGGATCCTTAATCCACTGAGCGAGGCAAGGGATCAAACCCTCATCCTCATGCATGCTAGTCGGGCTCATTATTGCTGAGCCACCTCAGGAACTTCCAAAATGTAGTTACTAGGCTTTTTAAAGGAATGCCATTACAAGATGAATTCTGCAGATTTTTGATATGAAAAAAATGCAAAAAAAAATATTGCATTTCTTCCACTGTTTTACTTCTCCATTAATTTATTTTCAATTATGCTGAGGAATACGCTTAAAATAAAAGGCTAGATCTTCTTTAAATTTCATAGATATTTAGGTCACATAAATTATACTGTTTGAGGTCAACTCGTTTTGTGTATATGTGTATGTTGTGGGAAGGGGGGGCATTCGCACATATCTGTGTTTCCAGAATGTGCACATTTTTAGATGTTGGAATAACTAGATGGAGCCTTTAGTCAAGATTCCCCTTCCCAAATAAAAAGTGCAACAGAATAAAAATCATTTGGTTTGAGCCATTGAACTCACCATCAGCTAGATAGCTCAAATACCATTCCTGAAGATTTATTGTTTACATTTGGGAAACGTGGACATGAGGATTTTTTTCCTTCAGCTCAGTTGTGGCCCTACACACTTCCCATTACTTCTGGATGATGATCCATACGCAGTGTAGATGAAGGATGTTTCAAATAACCCACTAACCAGGTCCCTGTAAGTTCATATTAATGCTGGAAAAAAAAAAAGAAGAAAGAAAAAGAAGATTAAAAAGCAACATTTGCCAAAAATAGCACGTGGGTGCATCTTTGAAGTTTGCTTATGGACTTCTCAGGGTGTTTTAGAGATTTCTGTATGTACAGCTTTTCGCTGACTTTCCCACGACCTGGGTATATTGTTGCTTTTAGGAATCAGGGGGATCCAGTCCTGTTTGGAAGTGGCAGAGGCATGTGTGCGGGACACAGTCTGCAATGCACAGTTGGCCCTTTACCTGAAAGCTTGCTCAGCAAATGGGAATCTGTGTGATGTGAAACACTGCCAAGCAGCCATACGGTTCTTCTATCAAAATATGCCTTTTAACGTTGCCCAGATGTTGGCTTTTTGTGACTGTGCTCCATCTGATATACCTTGTCAGCAGTCCAAAGAAGCTCTTCACAGCAAGCCATGTGCACTGAACAGAGTTCCAGCCCCGACCTGCCTCGATGTAATTCGCAGCTGCCAAAATGATGAATTATGCAGGTGAGTAAAAGCACGCATACCTGACTTTCTGATTTTGGCACCTTATTTGTTACAGTCCAGTCCCAACACTTGATCTCATTACATTAGTTCCCACCATCATCCAACATGATGTAAACAGAGCCAGACAATTCATAGCTTTGACTCCCTGGTACATGTGTCGTATCCTTTTCGAAATTCAAATGCAGAACATGTTACTGGAGTAAAAAAAATCAGCATGTCAGGATTTGGCAGTCATGAAATAGCATGATTGAAATTACATATTCAAGTGAGACTAATGAATTGCTTCAATAGACCTGGCTTATATGTCAGTTTTATTATTTGCCTATCTTGCGATGATTATCAAGGCTGTTGAACATCACAGAATTTTGACAAGCGGATTCTTCGAACTTCAAAATAAATCTTTTGTGTCTTAGGCTAGAACCATGGAAGGAGCAGGTAGCTTGAGGAGAGTTTGGACCTCCCCAACAAGCGTGGGCAAGTCCAAACTTTTTCCTCTTCCCAGCCTCTCAGCCTTGATTCTTAGAGCAGTGGTGTTAGTCGTATATTTGCTTATTCAAAAAATAATTGCCAGGCACCTACTACTGCTTTAGGCATCAGAGTGCAAGAAACAAAAACGCCTTCTCTGTGGAGCTTGTATTCTCGTAGGGATAGATAGATACTAAATAAATATTATATAATATTGTAAGGTAATGAGTGCTCTGGAGATACACACACACACACACACACACACACACACGGGAAATATGAATGGGCAGAAAGCCCTGCAATGTGGTCCTGGTAGGGAGCATTTTAGCAGAGTTGGAGAAGTGAGGAAATGAACTTTTGTGAGTAAATATTTGGGGGAAAAAGAGATACCATCTAAATGGATAAGCCAGGACTGAGGAAGAAATGTGTGTGGCACATTCTCAGGCAGTAAGAGGGAGGGGAACAGCAGACAGGATTTACTTTGAGAAAATGGAGAGGTATTGGGGGATTTTGAGCAGAGGTGTGAATGATCTGCTCACTTATTAAAACTTCCACTCTGGCTGCTAGTTGAGACTGGACTTTTCCTTTGCAGGTAACTCCCCTTGGGCAGCATAAATTGAATCCAACACTCTGGCTTTTCTCCTATCCCCACAAGGCTCTTCATTATCACCTTTCCTTATATATTCAAGGGGAATTTATCTTTTGAGTGGTAAGAAAGCCACAGCTAGTGAGCTCTTTGGACTCAAGGCAGACAAGAGAGGAAAGTGTGAGAACACGGAATCAATCTGATGAATCAAAACGATCTGAAACAGTGATGTTACCTTGTTAAAGGAGCTTTATTTAGCAACCAACATGGAACTGTATAATTTTTCGGCTTAAGCTTCTGCTTCTTCATGGAATAATTAACTCAAGATAATTCATACCAGCTTTTTTGGTTGGTTGGTTGGTTGGGTTTGCCCTGTAGCTTCCATCAGAGACTCTATCCTTTAATTATATTTAGAGAAATAAGTTCCATATATAGCAAATTCATTGAAAGAGCAAGATGCATGCTTCGTGTGGAGGAGGGGCTCAGTGTGATAGCTCTAGACAAGACTTGTCATTTTTGTCCCCTTGCTTCGACCACTGGCAAACGAGATTCAAGGACATCAGCCTCCTGAAGGGTGGGTTCTTGGTAAACTGTTTTCCTTCAGCCTTTTAATTATCCTCCCTCCTTTACTGTCAGTCATTCTCACGTGCAGAGCAGCTCCAGATCTTGTAAACATTTGCTAAAAAAAAGACCCACTCCCCTATAAGACATATTCTAGTAAAGGGTACAGATCTCAGCAGAGTGCTAGAGCATTGGCTTTTTTTTTTTGCCTCAACTTATCACAGAGAATGCCATTGTCCTTAAGAAAGTTTTAAAAGTCTTATCATGCAAGTATTTAATCAGTTAGTTTGACTAATTGTTTCTCTTGAATGAATAATAAAATTATGATAAAATATGTTTACAAGGCAATTTAAATGGTTCAAACTATTTACAGTTCAAAAATCCTTCCTCAGGGAAATACTGTATTTCATGGAATCAAAGATGCAAATTTTTTGCACATTTAGTCGTTAATGTGTTTGGAATGAATCTTAAACTCAATGCTCAATGGCCAAAAAAAGCATTAAATTAAAACAATGTAATTGTCGAGTGATTTTAGTTGTAATAAAATAATGGTATCTCTTATGAGCCGTGAAATATGGTAAAAACATTTGGTTACATTATTTTTCTCATATTAAAGATTTATCATATCTGTCAATCATCTACCTATACTAACAGGGAAACCAAATAACATTCTAACCAGTCAGGAGACCCTTTTTTTTAAAGTAATCCCTGTAAAAATGTCAGATATATCCATGGATGGGTACCTAGCTTTACCTGATGCCAATGCCACGTCCCCAGACAGCTACCTCGTTATCTTGAAGATGTTTGTGCTCAGTGCTCACAGCATGAGATACCTGAGCTTCCCCATCAAGTAAAACATTTCAATGGCAAGGGATGGGATCTGCCCCTTGAGAAGCCTGTGATGGATTCTGAAGCACACACACGTGCGTGAACCTCACCTTGGCATCAACACCTTCCCAGATGCACCAATCACAGAGTTGGTCATTTTCCACGGCAAGGGTTCCCAGGTCTCACTGCTTCTCCAAAGGCTTGGTGCAGGGTCAGAACATAAAGTGCACTCAAAAGATGTCATCTCCTTTCCCTCCACTTTCGAATATCTTGTACTTAATTTTGATATTGTGTCAATATACAGATACACGTCTCTTCTTATGTACTTTCTCCCTTACATATATTAGTTCAGGGAGTAAGGACTGTGTGTCTTTGACTTCTTTTCACTGTGTGCAAATAGTCTCTCAATGCACATCTTATAGAGATGATGGAAAGATCACACAGTATTCGCTGTCAAGATGAAAAGACAGAGTCTGTCATTTTCTCCAGCAAATTTTGCCTTAGGGAGATTTCCAGTATTTATGTTAAATTATTGTTAATGTAATTTAAATGGAAAAAAATCTCCAAGTGAAAAACCACTTCTTCAGTGAGAATGTTAAGGCCTCATCACTTATCTTTGCTGCATAAGCACCTTCACATGGGGCAAAGCAGAGCAGTTAGATTTTAAAATACGACTTCACTCCCTGTCATAGATTCCTCAATTCAAGATAGGTTTTGAAACTCCTCTGTTTATTTTAAAAGGGCAAAAAAGATGATTTAAGGCCCTTTTTCAACTGAGTTTGTCCAATACAGATGTATACTGGGAGGTGAGATTATGTTCTGCACGTTATAACTGTTTAGTTTACAGGAAATTATAATACATTATATTTTCATACATATGAACTCAAGAAAGTAATGGAGAAAAAGGTATTTGCCTAGAAGAAATTTTATCTACTTTTTTTTTTTTTGGTCTTTATAGGGCTGAACCCAAGGCATATGGAAGTTCCCAGGCTAGGAGCTATAGCCACTGGCCTACACCACAGCCACTGCAACGCAGGATCCGAGCCGTGTCTGCAATATACACCACAACTCATGGCAACACCAGATCCTTAACCCACTGATCAAGGCCAGGGATCTAATCTGAATACTAGTCAGGTTTGTTACTGCTGAGCCAAGACAGGAACTCCTATTTTATCTACTCTTAAAAAGCAAAACTCCACAATATGCATATTTAAGTACCGTGGAATATTCACAAAGTTTGACTATATTTTAGGTCACAAAGACAAATGTTATATATCCTACGTTCAGAAATTACACAGACCCCAATCATTAAACACGCAATCAAAAATTTAGAGGGAAACTAAAAAGGAAATAATCAACTCAGGTTAAAAATTACTCACTTAAATGCTTAATTGTTCAAATAATAAACCAGAATAAGAAATTTCAGAATATAAAGAAAATAAAGATAGTGAAACAGCTACACATCAAAATATTTCAAACATAAAACAATTTCTGTAATATAAATTTTTTGCCATATTCAATTTTTTCAAATGAATTAGAAATGAGTTTACCAAAGTATTTTTATAATATTTTTATTTTTAATTAAATATTCTTCAACTCATTATTTTTGCAAATTTTCTAAGCTAATTTTTTGAATGGAAAAACTTTTATGAGTAGATAAATTGTGCAACTTAAACTTTGTAAAAACACATTTAAATATGTATTAATATCTTTTTTAAATAAAACAATAAAGGGCACCTTTCAACCTCATAAATGATCACAATACCATCAATGCTTATATTTAGGTGACATCTTATATATAACATTTAATTGCATCAAAGGAACACATTTGTTCTTCTGGATTCAGAATTATGTGCTCAAAAAATTTAAAGCATTTTATTAAATATAAATTTTAATATATATTAATTCTTACCACTGTATTTAAAATCTAATTACTTTCAGATGATTTAAAATATGAGATTATTGAAAACAATGTGATTTATGGATTTAAGCAGAGCAGCATCATGACAGCAAATAGATCAGGACTTCAAGTGACATCTACTCAGAGTGTTTTCCTGCATGTTTGATGGTGATCTATTCAAGAAAGGGCAAAGAGTAATTATAGGTGATAGATACTAAGAAGATTAATATCCTTGGTTCCACTGAGTAGGCATCTTCCTTTACTGTGACGTTTTAAATATGAAATTATTGTACACTATCCAGACTTTTACTCAAAGCTAGTACAGCAAGAATGAAATACATGGAAAACTTACGAATAGATGTGGTTCTAACAAATTATCTCAACCATCAAATAAACTCATATTTTGCTTTAAATTGGCTCATGTTGCCAGAAAACCTCAGAGCATTTTGTTAATTCTAATTAGTCTGCTTAGAAACGTTGAGAAGAGTACAGTACCTCCCATCCTGCGTGAAAACTGTCTTGAAAGGTCAAGAGCCTTTTCTGAAATCACTTGGTATGAGATGATGGCCAAATGCTACTCTCAGAACCACATTCTGCTTCCAAAATTATGGCTAATAAATCTCCCAAGTAGCTCGTACTGCAAATCATCACCCACTGAAATAAAATTAGTAATGAAGGAAGATTCATCCAGGGAATCCTAAACTCAGCCTCTGTCTTTCATCACAAAATGAAAATAATTCTCTACGTTTTCTTCCACACTCTTTATTGGAATGTTTGAATGTAGAAACTGAGCTTTCAGCTATACTTAGAATCATCTAGAAGGCATTTTGTTTTATGTCAGTCTTTCATTAGATGAGGCAGCACTCATGTAAATGTGAAATAGTACTATTCAGAGGCTAATTCCTTTTTCTGACTCTAGGAGGCGCTATAGAATATTCCAGGCAAAATGCTGGCAGCACGTGACAGCAAAGTGCCATGATGATGAGACCTGCATCAGTACCTTAAATAAGCAGGACTTCACTTGCTCCAGAAGTGATGACTGCAAAGCAGCTTACATGGGTACCCTCGGGACTGCCCTTCAAGGGCAGTGCACCTGTAGGACCACCACCCAAAGTGAAGAATCTTTGTGCAAGATTTTCCAGCATATGCTTCATGGAAAATCATGTTTCAGTAAGTTACCCAAATAAAATTTTAGATATGTATTATACATATTTCTTGGTTTTGTCTATATAGCATAAAGCAGTAATCTAGCACAGAAAAATTACTCGGAAAGACATCTTTACATTTGCTATTCCACTCTTAAGTCTATTTTCTGATCATGTTTTGTGCATTTGCTATTTTACTCATTTATCTGCAAGTGGTATGTGCTTTCAATTTGCATGATTGGTCACTCCTAGTTCTCATTTATTGATTTCAATATCAACAGCATAAAAGGTTTATTCTATCAGATAACTGAATGTATCATATCTATTGAAAGTAACAAACCAACTCCAAATGTAGTGGCTTGAAATGATCGTTTATTTGCCCACAGTTCTGCTCCTTGGGCTTGGCTCAGTTAAGTGGGTCTTCTGACAGTCTTGTTTGGGGTCACTCGTACAGTGGATTGGTGGCAAGACTGAGGCTGAACGGTCCAAGGTAGTATTTAGCAAGCACCATTGGCTGGGATGGTGTGATTCTCCTCTTCAACAGTAGAACCCGGTACCCTTTCATGGTGATGGCAGCACCCCTAGCAGCTAATCCCCAACGACTAAGTACTTACGAAGTATCTGCTTCTGCTATACTTGCTAATGCCTCACTAGCCAAAGCAAGACACATGGCCAATTTCAGAGTCTCTGTGAGAAGGGACTATACCAGGAGATGTACATTCAAAGCTGGATTCATCGGGAGGTGGTTAAGTTAACAACCTACTAGACAGCTGTCCCAATCTAAGCAAAACATATTTGCCCTTGGATTTAGTCACATCCCCTTGGTCTTTAACGTGTCTGCTGATCTCCCTCTAATGAGAGGATGGAAAATGCATTTTCTAATTCTTTACTTTTTTGGTATAAGAAAACTGAGATTTGGGAATTGAGATAATTTGTCCAGAGTCTCAAAGTGAACAAGTGGTTGAGAGGCATTTGGCTACAAGTCTTACAGAAAGAACCTAATGATGTGATCACAAGACCTCTCTATCATCTACCTTCAGGGTTAGTCCATGCAACTATTCGACCCCCCCAAACATCCACAGCCCCTAGGGCCCCTAGCAGTAACCATCAAACCCACAGTTACCATTTCCAGAAGGAAATAATAGAAATTTACCCTTTCACTGTTAAAAAAAAAAAAAACAACTTTATATTTATGCAAATTTTGACAGATATAGCTATCTTTATATATACCTATATCTAACTATAAACAAACACATTTTAATTTTTTTTCTATTTTTCTTTAAAGATACTAAAGAGATACACATTATCCAACATGATCAAAACTGTGATTTGTTACACATTAAGTAATAGACATACAACTCAGAGTGTATGGCTTTGATTTCAACAGAGCGCTCTATGGAGTTTCTACAATTTCTATAATTAGCACTCCAGACATATTTCTATTGAAATCATCATGCTGAGAGGAAAACTGTTGCATTATATATGTTGAGTCATAATGTCTAAATAATCTTCCTCTCTGATTAATATTGGGTGGCTAATTCTGTTGGGACTAAAGGTAATTTAATGAATGGCTCACAACCTTACAAGAGGACATACCAAATAAGATAACTTAAACCAACAGCAATGTATGCAATTACATTATCATGCTTATTTGTAAGCGGTTTCTCCATATTAAATGGTATCCAGAAAAAAAATGTAATTCCTACAAGTTAATGATAACTCAGTTCCTTGGGCATAAATCCCCTAAGAATGCCAGTCCAAGCAACCTAATTCTGCTTCCAAGCCTGGTTTTCTCCCATGTGTTTTTAATTATTGTTATGTTTTGCTTTCATTGTATTTGGCTAATATAACCTGCACAGAGTGGGGAAAAAAAGTTCATGAGGAGACAGTAGAAATGGACACACACAAAAAAATCCATAAACATTGACATAGTATATACTGTTTTAGAAAAAAGAAAATTCAAAATGATTTCACTTTTCTTCACTCACTTAGGAAGACTAAACATTATGAAGTTTTCTCCTCAAGCATTACCTACTAAAAGTAGGAATTTTAAGTGACAGGTTTATAGAATTAAAGGAACCTTAAAGGCCTTCCGTCAGAATTCTGGGTACTTGAATTAACAGGAAAAGTTTCAGACAAAAACACACATTAAATCCTTAGCCTGGCTAGTTCTAACAAACCTCTATCCCCCGCTCCATATTCTTGGGAAGTAGTAGCACACAGAGATTTTTGAATGAATTTTCTCTCTAACCACTGCCTCTGGCTCTTCACATCAGCCCAGCATGCTCACACATTATCAAAAACAGCCCTCATTATAGCTGGTTTCCAAGCTCTTCAGCTTCTGCTCACTTTACCTGAAAGAGGCAGAATGGAGAACAGAGAGGACAGTAGGGGGGAGGTCTTTCACTGGTCACAATTGTTTGGCTTTGAAGCATTGTTCAAACTCACTTGACCTCAGGCCACAGTCAGCAATGCATTTTACATTTGATTTTTATATGCAGTGTCTTCCGTGTATCCATTTTTTTTAGGCCCACACCCATGGCATATGGAAGTTCCCAGGCTAGGGATGGAATCAGAGCCAAAGTTGCCAGACTCCACCATAGCCACACAGCCACAGCAATGCAGGATCCAAGCCAAATCTGTGACCTACACCACACCTTGAATCACAGATCCCTAACCCACTGAGGGAGGCCAGGGATCGAACCTGAATCTTCATGGATACAGCTGAGCCACAACAGGAAATCCTCTTCTGTTTTTTAAAAAATATTATTATTCTTGGAGTTCCCATCGTGGCTCAGTGGTTAACAAATCCAACTAGGAACCATGAGGTTGCGGGTTCGATCCTGGCCTTGCTCAGTGGGTTAAGGATCTGGTGTTGCCGTGAGCTGTGGTGTACGTCGCAGATGTGGCTCGGATCCCAAGTTGCTGTGGCTGTGGCATAGGCCCATGGCTATAGCTCCGATTAGACCCCTAGCCTGGGAACCTCCATATGCTGTGGGATCGGTCCTAGAAAAAGCAAACAGATGAAAAATAAAAAATAAAAAAATAAAAAATATTATTATTCTATTCCATTTTTTTTTTTCAAGGCTGACAACTACCTACTAAAATGACTTCATGACTCATGTGTTGCTTTGGGAAGGCTGAAAAAACACATGCCTGAAACATAAATTCATCTGAAAGAAATCTACACTGATGTAGCCAAGTCAGAGTCTTATAATAATTATAAATAATTACAGAGTCACCAGAATTTATTGGTCACATTTCTCATCTAACCTTCATCATTCCATGACCTGGACACTCTTATTCCTGTGGTTCCATATGGGAGATCAAGGGAGGTGACAGGTACAATGGTTTGCTCAGCTTCCTTGCCCAGGCTGCGGTGCATGCGGGACCCCACGTCTGGCTGGCTGACCGCAGCCCACTGGGTTCTCCTGCCTGTGAAACTGTGAAGACAAGGAGCTTGTGTCTGTCCAGGATGCTCCACAGCTCTCACAGGCAGAACCTCTTCATTCCGATCTCGGACCTGAGTCTTGAAAACGTGCTGAAGAGCCCGCCTCAGTTCCTGCCTGCTGACCACACCTGGGCAACCAGCACCCTGAACACACTGGAAGCTCGGCCACCACCTTTCACTTACCTGCAAACCTCTGCATCCATACAGACCCACCTCTCTCCGGGATCTTGCAACAGAGACCAAATTGGTGGCAGTTATTGCTGAGAGAGAGATGACAGAAAGGGAAGAGAGAAAAATTGGTTAAGACAGGGAGGACCACAGACGTGGAAAGAATTAGAGGGTCACTCTTGCCTTTGCTATTACGCTGAAAGGTTCAGTCCACGGGTGTGTGCGCAAGGCAGGCTGACAGGAATGTTCCATTTCTCCTGGTACAAAGTTGTCTTTGTAGGCCAACTGTAGTCATCTAAAAGAGATTTGGAAATATCCCCATTCCGCCCCTGAAGTCACAGCTTCTTTTGGAAGAATTATTTTTATAAGATAAATACATAAAAAGAGTTTACCTATTTCTCTGAAATCCTATAGGGGACAGAAAGCATTACGGTGGTGACACAAGCTTAAAATTTAAAGAATGTGGAAGTAAAAATAAGTTAAATTCCTCTCTTAAGAGAGTCAATGTTAAGAAAATTGGTGTACATTCTTTCCAACCTTTTTTTGGGGGGGGAGGGGCTTGTAATACACACATGCCTTGAACACTTTGTATACACTCAAGCAGATGCCTTGCCTTGCCCTGACACACCACACACACACACACACACACACATATTTTTAAAGGAATCAAACTATACATCCTGCTTTACAGCTCCCTTTTTACTTTAAAAATATGTGGTGGACCCATTTTCAAGTTTGTACATGTATGATTGCTTTATTCTTTTTAAAGGCTGCAACCTATGCGCATGCACATGTGTGTGTGTGTGTGTGTGTGTGCAACTATAATTTATTTAACTATATCTATTAATGTGGACATTTAGGTTGAATGTGATTATTTATTATTATAAGCATTATTGCAAGAAATGTTATTGCACATTTATCTTGCATTCTCATAGAATAGATTTCAAAGAGTGAGATAAACTAGTCTTAGAATTTTGGCATTTTTAAATTTGATAGAAACTGTATACATTTTTTCCAATTACATTTTGAGTGAGAAAGTCATTTTTTAATATACATTTTTATGATAAATAATACCAAACATCTTTTCAGTGGCTTGTTGGAAATATTCTGGTCTTCTTACCTATTCATATTTTTCACTTAAAAAATCTGCTTCTTTTGTATCAGTAAATTATACCATTGTTGCCTGTATCAGGCATTTGTATGTATATGTAGGGATCCACTAGTCTGCACCCCTCTTCCCAGGATCCTGAATTCATGGTGTCCTATGGAAAATGGATAACCTGGGGTCTATCATAGTCCCTGACTCAGATCTTGACCCAGCTAAGCATTATCTGTGTTATAAAAGGGGAGAAATTTTTAAACTGACTCTTGAATATTCACCCATTCTTCCATATCTTACATCACTGAAATATATACCTGTGCATGATATTCTCTGGGGGAGGGTTCGTTTTATTTACTTTTAATTTTTTTATTTTTTTGTCTTTTTGCCTTTTCTAGGGCCGCTTCCCGCGGCACATGGAGGTTTTCAGGCTAGGGGTCTAATCAGATCCGTAGCTGCCCGCCTAAGCCAGAGCCACAGCAACGCGGGATCCAAGCCGCATCTGTGACCTACACCACAGCTCATGGCAGCACTGGATCCTTAACCCACTAAGCAAGGCCAGGGATCAAACCCACAACCTCATGGTTCCTAGTCGGATTCATTAACCACTGCCCCACACAGGAACTCCTGGGGGAGGGTTCTTAATCTTTATTGAAGAGGAGAATTAGCTAGTGATTAAAAGTTCTGATACCCCATAAGCTAATAAAATTACATTATATGAAGGCAAGACATGGGTATCAGCCGGGCTGACTTTGTGAGCAAGTGGCCAGGAAACTTTCTCATCTCTGTTCCTGAATTTCTAGAGTCCATGTAGTTGGACTCTAGCTAGAAATTTAGTTGATTTTTATACATGAATTTGTGTGCAGCAACATGTTAAATACTCAAATTTTAACAATTTGTTGACTTCTGCGTTTCCTATGTAGATAATAATATGCTCGTCAACAATTATGTTTTTCTTTCCTCTCTTTAATGCTCATACATTTCCTTTATTTTTTGCTCCCCGCCCCCACAACTAGGACCCACAGTAAAAAATGTTAACTAGAAATGATGATAATAAGCATGCTGGTCTTATATCTGATCTTAAAGGTAATTCTTTCACTCTTTCACCATTTCGTATGATGTTTGCCATAAGTATTCTATAGATGCTTTGTATCAGAATAAAGAATTTCTAGGAGTTCCAGTCATGGGTCAGCAGAAATGAACCTTACTAGCATCCATGAGGACACAGGTTCGATCCCTGGCCTTGCTCCGTGGGTTAAGGATCCAGCATTGTCGTGAGCTGTGGTGTAGGTCGCAGACTTGGCTTGGATCCCGCATTGCTGTAGCTGTGGTGTAGGCTGGCAATTGCAGCTCCGATTTGACCCCTAGCTTGGGAATCGCCATATGCCTTGGGTGCTTCCCTAAAAACACAAAAAAGGAAAAAAAAAAAAAAAGAATTTCTATTCCTGGACTGCAAGTATCTTTTAAAAATAAGGTTGAATTTTAGTAAATGGGCATTTTCACTGAGGTTGTTCAGTACTTCTTAGTGACTTTCTTGTGGTAGAATGATTGGTCATGGTGCCAACTGTGTCATCTTACCAGAAAGGGAAGTCCTCCATTCATTTCTAAACATTCTCAAGGATCCCCATTTGTATGAAAAGGAAAAAAAAAAAAATCTTGCTAATTAACTGTCACATCGCCTCCTCTTCACAGCCAACTTTCTCAAAAGAGTTGCCTATATTTCTCCATCTCTTATGCACCGGTCTGCCCGCTCCAGTCTGGCCCTCACTAGAGCAGCTTTCTATTTTCTAACCTCATCTATGTCAGGGCTTCCGGAAGTTCTTGTCTTACTAGAATTTTACTTTATTTATTTATTTATTTATCTATCTATCTTTTTAGGACTACACCAGCGGCACATGGAGGTTCCCAGGCTAGGGGTCGAATCAGAGCTGCAGCCGCCGGCCTATGCCACAGCCATAGCCATGAGAGATCCTAGCCATGTCTGCAACCTGTGCCATAGCTCATGGCAACACCAGGTCCTTAACCCATTGAGCAAGGCCAGGGATCGAACCTGAGTTCTCATGGATGCTCGTCGGGTTCGTTAACCTGACGGAGCCATGACGGGAACTCCTTACTAGAATTTTAAGCTGCCTTAAAGAATAGTTTAATACTCTTTCTTTCTTTCTTGAAATAGTTTTCTAAAAAAAAATATCTCTTGGCTTTTATTCTCCTGATGCTTCTTCTATGTCTGCCTTGCAGGCTTATCCAATGGACCAAGAGACCCTCTCCTAGACCATAGCCTGCTCAAGGTTCAGCTGGAGGCTTTCTGCTAGAGTAACTGTAATTTTCCCCTAGATCCATCCATGGCTACAACAGCATCATCCCTTCCATTGATTTATAGTCTTTAGGGCAAACCTCTTTTCTAAGCTTCAGACCAATTATCTGCCCACCTCCTTGATATTGTCTTCCAGAGTTTAAGCTCATGCTAGCTGAGTTAATAAGCAAGCTCCAGATCATAGAGGCTTCACACAGTGGGAGTTTGTTCTTTGATAACCAAAATTCCAATCAGCATTAGGAAAGCTCATTTAGAGGACCAGTCTCTGCCTCAGGATAGACTTCAAAGCCCTCTCCATTAAGAGAGCAGAATCAGACAGAATGCAGAGGGTCTTGCAGTCAGAGAGGGGCAGTTCATGTTTGGAATTGATAACCATGCACATTGTCAACACCCCACATCCCACCGACCCTGACTCAGGTCACACAGCCACAATGTCTGCAAGAGAGGCTAGAAAGTCCACTGGAGCTTCGAGCTGGAAGAAATGGCCACTGTGGTTATTAATCAACAAGTAAGACTCTGCCACTGTTCATCGTTTTGGCCAATGTCTATTTCACTCTTCTGCCCACACAGAGAACATACTGACCCTTTCCCTAAGGGAGACAACCCAAAGTTTCCCAAATGTTCATCCACCTCAAAAACCAGGATCTTGCGGGGGTGGGGGGGTTGCAACCCAGATGTTGCAGCACCGTGTGATGGACAGGCAGCCCAAGAACTAGAAAAACTAATTATCACCTGCCATCTCCCCACACAAATAACAAACACATGCACCCACACACAAATGCAGACACACATGCCATATATAAAAAACAGGACAGGGACAGCATAACCTCAGTTAACGCTCTCATTCCAAATAAGGAAAAATGGGAGAGTTATTGCACCCAGTAATGAGATCCTGCCTGGTAGGCATTTGAAGCCTTTTTGACAGATCTGGGAAGGACCATCTGGGTGATTCCATCTTGGTCTCTGGAAGATTCTTTCTTGTCCTTCATGCTCCACAGCAGTATCTGAACTGGGGAGGAGGGAGGATGCCCTCTTTGGGGGACAGGAGCTCTCCTAGACCATAGCCTGCTCAGATGTTTTGAGGAATTGAGAGCTGTTTTAACAGTTAGCAGTCACAGACTCTTTGCATATAGATGGGTGGCTTCCTTGGCAAGAATCTCTTAAAAATGTATCAGGTTTCTAATCTATTTGCTTTTTGTCAATTCTATGTGCCAGGATCCCTAATAAAAAGTGTTTTCTTGACTTAGTTCCCAAGTCTGCCTTATTTCCTTGCTTCCTCACCCTCATGCCCCTCTCCCTTATGCAGTGATTCAAGCTAATCTAAACCATGGACTTGAATGAAAAAACTGTAATCCCCTTAATCTGATTTTTGGGGCAGAGTTGAGTCAATTTGTTTAACTCAGAAATACTGGGCTGGAGATCTTTTCAGTCGTTATCTCTTACTACTTATATCTAAGACAGTTGGCTTTCACATGGTAGGGTCTTCATTTGAATCTCAATCTCTGCTTGAAAACCAGCCAGTCTCTACTGAGCTCATATTCTTATTGTAATTCTCTGTACAATGCAGTCAAGAGTAATCAACCCATGTCATCAACTCCAGTTTGGGACCTTCCAAAGTGCTTTGAGAAATGCATCTCAGAACAGTCTTTGCGGCAGCAGAGCAGGAAAGACATTTAGCTGTTGGATTCCATCTCCCATTTGTCAGGGGTGGCCCCGTGACACCTGACTCCCTGGAAGTTGTGGATAGTGCATCCTCCAATGTACATCTTATGCCACAGGAGAAGAAAAGCACTGGGGAGGGAAGAAGGACATGTACTGTGCCAGGTCCAAGAGGAAGAACTGTCAGGTTGCATCTGGACAAAGATGGACTAGGCATTTTGATGGTAAGGAACAAAGGCACATCCATACCAAAAAGGTATAAATTCCAGCAGGATGCATCACTGCCTCCTTCAGGGTGGAAGGATTATGATGTCATCTGTCTGCCACCAATCAGTCATACTGAGGGCTCCATACAGGTCTCTGCTGTTGCTAGGTGGTTTGGCATTTAGCATTGAAGAACTTTAAAGGCTCAGCCTTAGTGAGAGGGAGCCATGGCTGCTTTCCTTGCCACTACTCTTTCCATGCTGGTTGCAGGGGTACTGGGTGGCAGAAGAGGGCACAGTTGGCTTTCTTGGGGTTTATCTGGTTGCTGAGGGCTTACTCCATGGTGGATACTGACTGCTAGACATTAACCTGAGATGGGAGGTTCTGCCCACTTGGTGCCACCACCATTGGTCCTTCTGCCTGTCTCTTCTTCTCATTCCTTTGTTTACAAGGATACTCTTTCCATGTCTCCAATCAAGCAATCTTCCTCTGCCCATCAATCTTAACCTCTACCCACATCTCTCTCTCTCTCTCTTTCTCTTTCTGCAAAGTGGGTAATCAAGAGCACTGGCCATGCTCTGCCTTAGGGACCACCCCATGCTCTGTTAGGGACCACCTCTAGTGGTGGCGGCTGTCCATTTACAGTTAGCAGTGATTCACTGTACTCACCTTCCTGCAAGCCAGTGAATTAATGGATCTGATAATACCCACGAGCATGTTAGGAGCTATATGGCAAATGGGTTCCTACTACAGATGGCATAGCCTTGCTCCAAAATCCAAGAGGTCTACACTGTGATGCTAGCAGGGCTTGCCAGGGATGCCATATGCATCCAGGGAGCTTGAATGAGATTAAGTATATAGAGTTCATGTTACATAGCAAATATTCTATACATTTTAATAGTCCTGCCTTTAAATACCATTGTTTTTATCACTGGATTCGGGACTGGACCACTGGGTTTCTTTTTTGTTGTTGTTTTGTTTTACATAGACTATACACGGTTTGGGACTTTCTTTCTTTCTTTTTCCTTTTTTTGGCCATATCTGAGGTATGTGGAAGTTCCTGGGCCAAGGATCGAACCTGTGCCACAGCAGCCACCCCAGTCATAGCAGTGATACCACCAGATTCTTACCTGCTGAGCCACATGGGAACTCCAGGAGTTTCTATATTAATGTTTCCCAAAAGACAGCTGTTTCCCCAACTTTATTAGGAAGAATCTGATAATTGCAAAGATAATCCCAAAGTACTGAGAAGATGAACTTTGAATTCTTTGATCTCAAAATGGTTAATCCTCAGAAATCTAGAGATTTTTTTAAAAATAGAGATATTTGGCCCTAACTCTAATTATTCTAATTCAGTAGGCCTGGGGGGGTAGCTCAGAAATCTGTAGTTTCGTTGTTGTTTTTAATCATCTGGTGGTTTTATTTTCAACCAAGTTGGGGACCACTACTTTAATTAGCAGCTGGGAAAAACTGTGTCACTGGCTGTGGGTCCCAGAGCCTCTTTTAGCTCACACCTCTCAGGGACTGAGAAATGTCTGTGCTCAGAAAGGCAAAGCTCATACCATGCAGCTCTTAAGGTGGCCTGCTTCACCCCAGTGCCTAAAAACACAGTTGGTATACATTAGCTACTCAGTAAAGAGTGAGTGAATTCACAGATGGGTGAATGAATGGATAGATGAGTGGGTGGGTGGATGGATGGATGGATGGATGGATGGATGGATGGATGGATGGATAGATGGATGGGTGGATGGATGGATGGGTGGATGGATGGATGGATGGATGGATGGATGGGTGAATGAACCAATGTTTACTACAACTCTATGGCAGCACTGTCTTCTGAATACCATTGTTTTTTTTTTCCTCTTAGAACTCTCTTAATAATATAGCTTCCCTATTAAAAGACTTACTCATTTGTGTTTCCGTTTAAGCTGGAATTTTCAATTCAAATATTTGAGCAAAAGAATCAGGAATTAACAAGACCAGGCTGCTACCACTGCCCACTTTCATAAAAACAGTTTAGGCTCCTTATATTTTCCAACATGTTTCCTCTTTACAGATCTACTTTCAAAAGGTCTGGATAGTCAGAAACTATTTTACAGTTGATCTTTGGGTAATGTCAACATTGAAATAGGCCACTGGCTCTAACACTTTTTCTGCTCATAAGTCTGCGTTATCCCCTTAAAAAGCTGTAGGATGCAGGTAGCCCTGTCTGTTGGTAACAAGGAAGAAAGAAGATTGTCCTCAATAGATTTGCAAAACTACCTGGTTTTTGGAAATAGTAATATAAAAACTCCTAAACATGTGTATAGTCTCTTGAGAGGCTTTTAAAGAGCCCTCCTGATTAAGAGATATTTCTACAACTTAACTGCTTTTTTTTGAAGCCCTACTTCTCACCTGTATGTCTATTGAGGCCTCATCTTAGATATCAACATTATCAATAAGACTGATTTACTCATCCTATTTGTCTCCCTTCAATGGATAGATTATTGTTTGGATGTGTTGCCTTATAACATTTTACCTGTCTATTCCCAGTGAAGGTCTTGATCTAAAATTAGCATACCATTAGTGAGTATTTTTTATAGAAAATCCTTTAAACACACCCATTTAGGTACAGAGGTACCTAATACATCGTTTTATATAATTTTTAAACTGCATAAAAATTTACAGTCATTTTCAGCAACATAATTTAAAGATTGTACAAAATGAATTAGTAGAGGCTCAAACTCACTTTTGTATATTCTCGTTTTAAGTTTTATTGTCATCCAATCATTGGCTGTCTGAAAAAGGAAGATTATAGGCTACAAAGAAAACAGCTAAATGAATTATGAAAGATATTTCCACTACAAAAATCTCCCTCCCTACCTCTGTCTCTCTCTCCCCTCCCTCTCCCCTCTCTCATATGCTTACACAAACACACAAACACACACATGCATACACACATATACACCACCTTCTCTTATAGCCAATTCATGTAGTTTAGTATTCCAGGAGCTTTATGTTAAGTTTTGGCTTTAAATAAATCACTTCATCTAGCCAAAACCACTGACTTCTTCTTGGTTCCTACACAAAACCCTAATTCAAGTCCAGTTTCCTTCAAATTCAGTCCAGGTGCTAAAAAAGTCTCTTGGTTTTTCCAAGGAACATTCAACATAATTTCTCAACTCTATATTCGTATTTATAACATAGCCTCTAAAGAGCCCCATATTTTGTATTTTCTTTTTTTTGGGGGGGGGAGGATCTTATTGCCTAATAGTGTTTTATTTTTTTATTATCCCACTGTACAGCAAGGGGATCAAGTTATCCTTACATGTATACATTACAATTACATTTTTTTCCCCACCCTTTGTTCTGTTGCAACATGAGTATCTAGACAAAGTTCTCAATGCTACTCAGCAGGATCTCCTTGTAAATCTATTCTAAGTTGTGCCTGATAAGCCCAAGCTCCCGATCCTGTATTTTCTAGATTAAAGGGGCTCCATGGTGAATTTGTAGCCCATCATATTCATAGATGCTCACTTATCAATATACGATTTTCCTCTTAAAAATTATTCCTTTAGGATCTTGTTTTTCATTATTTGCAGACTCTTTAGAATTATTTAGAGAACAGCCATGTGTGTTATAAGTTATTAATACAAAGGATAATAAAAACGAATAAACCATTTCTTTAGAATAACTTTAGTTACCACTCAATATAAAAATTCAGAGCCATGGTAAATAAGCTCTGTACATTTAGACTCTCATGCTACTTATAATTCATATTTCTTTGAGTTTAGGCCCCAGGGATATCAATGTATTAAACCTTTATTAGTTTTCAAACCAAAAATATAAACAGGGCCTCTTTCACCTCCCTCATTCCCCAGCCCCAATCTTGAATTTTGGCTAAAGGCCATGATCATCCACAATGCCTCTAATAATCAGATGCCAGATTTGTTTAGAGAACCTAGCCTTAGATATAATTGAATAATTTCTCCATCATTTACAGGATAAGTAACTGTAACCAATTCCTCTCTTTTTTGCCTCAATTTCTTATCCGTGAAATGGAAAATCAACCTTAACCAAGAATGTTGGTGCCAAGATTATAACATTAATTCATGGGAAGAAATATCCATAACTTAGTAAAATTCAGTAAATATTAACTCTTACTATAGACTTTTAGGGATTTGGAAAATCACACAAATCAATAATTTTTGTGTCATCATTAGAAAGGCTCACAGATGGTGTGGCAAATGGGCAAATTTCTGGAAGTTCTAAGATGTCATATTTTCTCAGGATGAGTGACTCTTTAAATATGTCTCTGAGTGACTTTGGGACAGCTGATGAATTTGGACATGTGGTCTCAAACTTTGATGTGTATAAGAATCACATAGTTGCTAGTTAAAATGCAGATTCTGATTTAGTAGTTCCGGGTGAAGGCCTGAGATGTGCATTTCTAGCAAGTTCCCAGTTGATAGTAATGTTGCTGGTCCATGGATCGCACTTTGAGTAGCATGGACCAAGACAATCTCTTACGAACTTTTAAGGAAAAAAATCTAATGTAATATATATCAAGTAACTGACGTATCTCGTAGCTTGTCTGCTACTGAGAAACAAACCCACCTAATCAGCCAGCTGCATTGGGTCAATCTAATAATCAGAAGGCATCGCTGCGTTATGAAAGATTTCAAGTAGCTTCCTTATCATTTCCTAAAACTTTTCTTGAGATGATGGCTTAGAGCAGTGGTCCTCAAACTTTAGCTGCAAGGGCATCACTTTGAGGGCTTGTTAAACACAGATCCTTGGGTCCACACCCCAGAGTTTCTGATTCAGTGGTTCTGAAATGGAACTAGGGTATCAGCTGTTGCAGATACTGCTTTACTGCTTGTCTGGGTACCATACTTCAAGAAAGTTGACCAAGAAATGCAGAAGGCTGCAAATAAGAAAAAGGTTGTTTGCAGCCTTAAGAATTGCGATTCTGGAGGCACTGATTTGAGTAGCAATTCAAATGTGCTGTAATGGTCTGGTTCCTAAAGACAACAAAGATATCCCAGAGAGGCTCATAGGTTATCTTTACAGAACCATACCTGGTACTGGGAGGCATTCAGTCACTTGCTGGCAGTTGATTGGTTGTTAAGCTGAGGTCTCTAGGGAGAAAAGAAGATAGGTTTCAAGTGGTCTCAGGATGACTGGGTCAAAAGCTTATATTGCATTCAAAGGTGAATGTAAGTTCAACTTCCTTAATGGCCTTTCATCCCCCCTGTAGCTCCCTTTGACATAAGTAACTCCATTTATATTGCTCATGGTCCACTAGAACCATTGGCATAGAGGACTCATTGATCCTTTCCTAAAATTGGCCAAAGTCTACCATGTTTTCTTACTCGAATCATCAATGAAAGCATACCCTTTCTCACACTGGAGGAGACTCAACATTGTTTTGAGATACTGTGATGGTGTGATTTATAAGAAAAAAATACATATAATTGTCCCTCGGTATCTCCCTCAATATCCGAGGGGGATTAGTTTCATCTAAAATGGTGATGCAGTTCCCTGCATAAGTGGTGTAGTATTTGCATATAACCTATGCACATCCTCCCAGATACCTTAACTCATCACTAGATTATGATGACCTGAAACAAATAGACTCAAATATTTCTTCCACAAAGATAGGTTTAGTTAGGATCAGCAGAATATTGAAACTGAGGGTCTACAATCAAGGTAAGCCACATGTATGTTCCCAAATGGCAAGGGAAGAAGACGGTTTTATAGAGGGGAGAGGACGTCAGGAGGACTGTAGAAAATAAAGAGTCCATGACTTTTCTTTGATTGAGATCTTGCCAGGAAATAAGAGGTGTCTTTCTTCTTGTTGTTGGGCTCTGCTATTGTGAGAGCTCTCCATCCTGCTCTCCTGACTACTTAATTGAAATTTCTGTTCATTAATATTTTTACAATCACTTTCAATACCTAGTACAATGTAAATGCTTTGTAAGTAGTTGTAAATACAGTGTAAACACTATGTAAATAAATAGTTGCCAGTGTGCAGCAAATTCAAGTTTTGTTTTTTGGCAATTTCTCGAATATTTTTTTACAAATATTTTTGACCCACCATTGTTGAATCTTGGATGTGGAGCCCATGATACAAGGGCTTACTGTATTTAGTCTTCAACCTAGACCCTGTTCCTGGCACAGAGCTCCTTAAACCCTGTGATAAGCTATTTTGTTATATTAACAAGGAGACTTTTGGAAAAGCCCTTAGGTAACCTAAATAAGGAGGTTAGTTGCCAGAGAAACAACCAAGTCCTTAGAGAGTTGGAACGTCCAGGACCACTGCCCCTACAGCCTCCAGGGAGGGGAGGGGAGAGGGGTTGGAGGTTGAAATCACACAGTGATCAATGATTTAACCAGTCAAGCCTTTCTAATGAAGCCTCCATTAAAATCTCAAAAGAACAGTTCCTAGAGCCTTCACGTTGGTGAGCACATGGAGGTGACAGGAGAGTGGTCCCTGGAGAGGGCATGGAAGCTCTGAACCCTTTTCTCACACCTTGCCTTTTCATCTCTTCCATCTGGCTCTTCCTGAATCATATCCTTTCATAATAATCTGGCAATCTAGTAACTAAAATGTGTCTCTGGGTTCTATGAGGCACTCTTAGCAAGTTAATTGAAGCTGAGAGGGAGGTCCTGGGAATGTCTAATTTATGGTTAGTAGGAGAGAAGTACAGGTAACAGCATGGACCTGTGACTAGCATGAAGTGTGGTGGGGAGAGTCTTGTAAGACTTTTGGAATCTGACGCCATCTCTGGGTAGATGGTGTCAGAATCGAGTTAAATTTTAAGACACCTAGCTGGTGTCCAGAGAATTGCTTGTAGGTATGCAGATCACTAGCACATGGAAATTGGTCTCAGAACACCAGAAAAAAAAAAAAGACATCCCTGGAATCATGATTCTTAAATGTGTTTCAATTTGCTCACCAAGCCAGTGGAGCAAAAGACCTCATCACCTCCATTTATCCCCACTCCATAAGATATCCCCAGAGTAAGAGAGGCACTGGTTTTGATTAAAGAATGGTGAGATGATGCCTGCTTCTTATTAAGTATAAATAAATTATTAATATATCCCAGATGTATTAGGACTAAGATTGTCATATTATAAACATGAAATTGTAAACCTGGATCCCTGGGAGAAGTCTCATTGGCCCTGTAATTTCGCGGTCCACCTTGATAACCACTGATGTGACGGATGAAAGTCACAAGTCAGAAAACCTCAGAACAGTGTCATCACTTGAGTGTCAGCACCCGATGCCTGATATTCAGAAAATGGTTCAAAATTGAGTGCAATTATGCTTGGAGGTGAAGAGCAACCATAGGGAAGGGAGGAATCCACTAGATAAGGTTACTTGTTTGAACCTCTGATATGAAACCTGAATGGATTCGGATGTCAAGTCTCCCATGCAGCAGGAATCTGCATCAGAACCCTACACAGAAAACAGTTCGCCATGGATTTGCCCACCCTGCCAAGGATAGCAGTGAGGAAGTTAAGATTCTGTGTCCAGGTTAGATGAGGTGGAAGGCTTGAACCTCTGTTGGTGTACCTGGGTGGCTCAGGAATGTGCGGTATTTAGAATAGGGAGGTACGGCTCATAGAGGAGGTTTCCAGTGCATTTTGCTCATATTTGATATCACTTATTATGGAAAGCAATGGCTATCATGTGCTGGTCCTCTCCCCGCACATTACCACCTGCTTCAAAGAATGACTAACGGCCAGAAGTCAATCCCTAAAACATGGCGTTAATATTCATAGTATCAGGATCTGGACAGATGCTTGAAAATAATCCTCCCGGAGTCCCCATGTGGCACAGCGAGTTAACGATCCAGCTTGTCTCTGCTGTGGCATAGGTTTGATCCCCAGCCAGCACAGGGGTTAAAGATCTGGTGTTGCTGCTGCTGTGGTTGTAGGTTACAGCTCTGGCTCAGTTTCAGTCCCTAGCCCAGGAACTTCCATACGCTGACGTGGCCAAAAAAGAAAAAAAAAAAAAAAAAAGGAAAAGAATTCTACCATTTGACAAACTGCATGGATGGAACACTTTAAGGCACATGTTGGCAAAATTCACCTCAACAACATGAAATAGTAACACGGAGAAAACTGAAGCTATCTAAGATATATTACTTAAGATGAAGGTTTCATAGACATCTAAAGATACTGCTTGCCAGTTCAAAGCTGTCCCCTGGCTATGGTCACTAGCTTCCTTGTCTTTTGTTTCCTCCAGGATCTATGACCTAATTGAGGACTTACTATGTGTTCGACCTGATGCTATTCATTGCATGTATGTTTCATTATTTTTTATAAGCCATAGATGAAGTAGATGCTCTATCTCTTACCCATGAAAAAGTGGGGGCACCTAGAAGGGAGTAACTTGTCCACTGTCTCACAGAAGACAACAGGGGCAGAATTTAAACAAGGCAGTTTGGAGAACCAGAAACTGAATTTTAAGCAACCGTTACTATGTCTCTCATCTAATGATGTGAAATTTGAAATTGTCAACTGATTAGAAATGTTGCATTTCCAAGGGAACAAAAGGTCTTCAAAGCATGTTCACTGGGAGGCAGCATGTTGTAATATAAAGAACAAGAGCCTAGGAAACAAGTTCCATCCCTCCCTACCCCACATAGTATGGAGGGAGTCAGCAATGCTCACCCTAGACCTCAGGTTTCTTGCAATTGAAATTTTGGTAATGGTTTAACAGAAGTCAGTGATTTCTGATATTAGATGTGCCCTGATATTCTTAGATTAGGTGACTGAAAATATACCTGAAGCCAGTATATTTTCGGCAAATCTCTGCACTGCTTTCATATAGGACCAGCTCAGGTGTCAACTTTTTTTTTTTTTCCAATGCCCAAAAGACCAGAAGTCTGCCAAGAACTTTTCCTTCCTATAATTATACTAAAATCCTATGAAAGCCTGTATCATTTCTTTCTTTGCCCTTGGAAATGTCCTTATTCTTTCAGAGATCTATATTGAGATTTGGAGTAAAAGGATTTTCTCGAGCATTGAAGTACCTTTTAGGGCTTTGTTTTCCAAATTCTAAATAGCTTTATGATCATGTATCCCAGACTTACTAAATAAAAGTTTACGACATGTTCCTTTGCTTCTACTACTTATGTTTAAATCTATAAAATTGCATATTTTTAGCAAGGAACGTGGTAACTTTCACTTAAGTTATAGTCAATAGTCAAAATAGGATGTGAAACTATATACTAAATCCAGTAAGTTAGTCATTGTTTGCCATTCTCCGTGTGTGTGTGCATGCGTGTGCGCATGTGTGTGAGTTTAAGTGAATGTGTGTGTGTTTTGGCTTTTGTGTTTGTAAGTGCATATGTGGAGGAAATCATTAGCTGGTTTCATTGGGGGTGATTTAAAGTCAGTTTACAGACAAAGACATAACTCCTATCTCTCTGAAGATTTGACTAAGAGACATCAGATCTAGTTGTAACTTCCGTCTTCATTGGCTAAGATTTCAATCAGACACTCGTAAAGAATAATCTGGCAGATTTCTCTTAGGATCTTTCAAAATTCAAAACGCCCTTAAGGGAAGAGATGTGGGGGGAGGAATATGGTCCCTCAAGATGTAGCCCCTTCCAGAAGAGACAACCACTGGCTTGAGTTTCACCACTAGGTTTACTTGCATGCAAAAGTTCCCAATAAAATCCAGCTGGTTTAAATTTTGTCTGCAGACCTGAAACCCAGAAAATTTGGCCTGGCTTCCTATTTTGCAGAAAATGCTTCACGCAGCTATAAGCTGGAAATGCTGAAGTGTACGAGCCCTCAACAGAAACAACAGATCATTTTCTCCCAACTCTACCCTGAAAGGCTTAGGTATTGTTAAGGGAGGGGGGGAAAGTCTGCCACTGAGCATGAAGGGCCCCATGCATCATCCTATGCATCATCTGTGACCACCTTTGTTGTCTGTGCTAAGCCAAGAAGGAAAGATTAAAGAGTTGCCATTGATGAGTGAGACGATTCACATTCTGGCATCACTAGAGAAGAAAGGAACATTTAAGATCAGAGAGGGAAATGAAACAACCAAACAATACTGCTACAATTTGAACAATAACAGGCTCCAGCATGTGAAAGCACAGAATTATCTTTTCCATTTCCCACCCTTGTGCTTTCATTGGCTTCATACAATCCCCTTGTTGCCCATAATTGAGGATGGGGTTAGTGCCAAAGCTGCATAAAACAAGCAGTCTTTGCTTTATACTTTCTGTGCATCATGGTTGTGTATGTGAGGTCATAAAAATCATTTATTATGAGCATGTGTATTCCTGGCTTAAAGAGCCAAGTATTCTTGTGACAACCATATAATAACATCAGATGTAGTCCCATAAAACGCCATATGTGGGCACTTAATACTTATTGTCCTGGCACCGACATGCTGGGGTATCATCTTAAAGAAGGACTCCTTTGAAAAAACAAATGCTTGGTACTTACCCAAATAAAATCCCTTAAGTCAAAGAGGTGACCAAGGAGCAGAGCTGTGTTAAGAATCCATTCATAATGATAATCACTCATCCTCTATTAGCATCAGATTGTCTCAAACCACCTTCTAGAGTTCTTTTCATGGGCTCATGGTGAACCCTTTACAGCACTGCAAACGTCAGTAAGTATATTCTTTCCATGTCCAAGTTGCAAGAATGCTCTAACATCACATCAGTATCTAGTAAACTCTAAGGGTGGGCACCACATAATTTTGATTCTTCTCACCGTTACATGGAAATAGAAATTTGGAAAGCATTTACTTGGGACTTGAAGTACATGTCATGGTACACAAATCAGTTTTCAAACTAGATGAAAGAATGTGGAATGTATGAAAGCTGCTTTGCTGGGCAGCGTGAGGGTTGGGTGAGGTTTTTAAAGTATGTCTGTGACAGAGACTTTTCCCACTGTCTCGAACTTTCTGCCGGCTTCCGGCTTGGGGTGGAACAACCTCCTTTGGTCTCTACTGAAGCGGAACACCGAGCTTTTCTGATGTGCAACACGCTTGGAGTTTGCTCGAACTCTGGGAGTGACGTTCTACTATTGCATTAGCACCCGGGCCAGGTGGCCAAACACTGCAGGCATATGATAGAGTTTCTCAAAGCAACTCAACTGCAGAAAGAGGCCAGAGCCCACTGGTCCCCGACCATGCATCCACTTTAGTTGAGAGTCAAGGTGATCTGAAAGGAGGGCAATCATATAAATCAGATTGCAGAGCTTCCTATAAAGGGTGCCATCTTTTTGTGAAATACTGCTGTGTGTCCCTGGGGTCTGTGAAGGAAGATGCTGTGGGGGATGTTTTAAGTTTCCAGACCAGCCAGGATTCAGTACCTGCATCTCTTCTCTCACCCTTCCTAGTATAGCAGACAGCCTGAAACATACAATGGTATTTTGTTTAAAGTCCATATGGTAGTTATTACTTTGAGAATGTACACTAAGCATATGTCTACAACCCTAATAGCTCCTTCCAACACTTCTACACGGCTGCTTCCACCCAGTTAATTTTTCTCACTGGTTCTTGGCCCAAACTCCCATTCCAGCACCCCTCCTTTACAATGGAAATATTGTTTCTTTTAATTGTTTTTGTTCTTTTAAAACTGCCAAGGAGCTGAAAGGGAACTTGGGAGGTTGGTAAGATCTTTCACTAATCCAAAGAAAGTTTTCTTCAATTGGTAACACTGGCTTGGCAGTTCCTCTCCCTATATCTGATTATGCTACACTAGTTGCTGATTTTTCTCAAAACCTTTATCTAGTAACCATAACTCTCCAACTTCTTCCTCATTAAGAACTTCTATTCCACCAGCTCACAGCAGTGTGATTTACAATCTGATCCATTTCTTTCACCTCCAAAACCAGGTGTCTGCTACTCTCTACCAGTGGTTTTCCATCTTGAACGTGCATTGAAAGTATCCAGAGAGCTTTCGAAAGTAAGAATGTCTAGTACTTTATCCCCGCTTCTCTCTTGACCTACTAAATCAATCTATAGGGATAAGGCCAAGGGATCTTAAATTTTAAATGCTCCATAGTTAATACTGATATGCAACAACAATCAAAACATACTTTTCTAATTAAAAAAAAAATGACAGCTTCTGTGTGGACCCTCTGCAATATACTTTATCTATCTTGTCTCATTTAATCCTCACAGTAAGCCAATAAATACTATTATCCTCATCTAATAGAATAGGAAACTAGGCAAAAAAGAGGTTTTTGTTTAAGTACACCCAGTCACACATTTAGCAAATTTTAGAGCAAGAACTTACATTATGACGTGAAGCCAAAGGCTGGCCTCTTTCCATTGTGCCATTCACTCCTCACAGGACTCTATTGTCCGTACTTACTCATAGTGTCTTTTATATTTCCATTTCTCATTAGGTCTTTGTGGGTTTATTTAATGTGACAAAACAGCTAGAGAATCTGTAATTACAACGGCCTTGTATGTTATATCGTAATGCACTTTGAAGGTGTTTATGAATAAAAGTACTGTGGCTATATTCAATGGGGATATAATTTAATTCCAGTAGAGATAACAATGTTCCATCTCATACTTATTTTTAGGAATAAGGTGAACTTATTGAGTAATAAAAAAATAAAAAATAAAAAATAAATAAATAAAAATAAAAAATTTTTAAATTTTTAAAAAAAAGAATAAGGTAAACTTGACATTAGCACTGGAGCACAGCAAATAAGGAAAGACAGCAGTGACCGCACATCTCACGGCCCCATATTCCCACCACAAGAGAGGAAAGCACTGCATCCTCAAGATAAAGACTACACTTCAATGCTCTCCCCACCTTTCTTCAGTCTCACTTCCTTTCTCACCTTTCTTTAAACTTTTTCCACTGTTTTCTTTTCCATCCACCTCCCATCCAATTCCACTGACCATCCAATTGACAGATATAAGAGAGGAGAGAAGACGAAGGGGTATTACTTAAGAAGCTACCATTTATCAACAATTTTCATTTGTGTTATATTATTACTGGAATTAGTTTTTGTGGAGTTAGGCAGTTACATACATTATCAATCTCAGGGACTTACAAACACTAATACTGATTTCTAGGTTTTGACACATGTAAGCAGCTCTGGGTTGACAGCTGAGGCTCTGCTCCCCATTTCTAGAGTCGGGCTAAAGGCATGGCCCCTTTTTGGAACACGGGACAGAGACTAAAACGAAGCAAGGGAACCACTCTTAAGCTTCGGCTTGAAAATAGC
This sequence comes from Sus scrofa, assembly GCF_054392235.1. Classification (NCBI taxonomy): domain Eukaryota; kingdom Metazoa; phylum Chordata; class Mammalia; order Artiodactyla; family Suidae; genus Sus; species Sus scrofa. The sequence goes on along the minus strand of NC_139389.1, from coordinate 34,322,708 downwards.
ATACAGCATTGCTGCTCATACCTTTGACTAACTCAGTCAAGGTCAAGCCCAGTGGAAGTGGGGGCAGTAAGAGACTCTTCCCCCAAAAAGTGGTGTTCTGTGTCACATGGCATTGAGCGACTGGGAGGTGGATGCATAATTCATTGCAGTGAAAGAGGAGTGAATCCTTATGCAAAATAATGCAGTCTGGGGGAGGGATTAACAGACACACCACAACTATATATAAAATGGATAAAAAACAAGGACCTACTATGTAGCACAGGGAACTTATATTCAACATCTTGTAACAACCTATGATGGAAAAGAATCTGAAAAAGAATATATACATATATATCCCTTTGCTGTACACTCAAAACTAATAAACCAACCATGCTTCAATTTAAAAAATCAATTAATTAAATAAAACAATCTATCGCAATTACCTTCTGCATATGAGAAGCCTGAGGTGCAGGTTAAATTAGCTGGTCCAAGGCTATTGCAGCTAGTGGATGACTCAGCCAAGACGACAATGGAGTTCTGGTTCCAAAGCCAGGCTTCTTTGCTCTGAGCAGTCAGGTGAGACATAGGGAAGTAACCACTGCAGTTCTCCCCTCTACTACTCTTTCATCTTTCATGCCAAATCTATTCCAGTACATCACATCATATCAAGAACCAAAGTGTTATCTTTGACTTAACTCTGCATTTTAGAGCAAATAAAACTCTAAATGATATAATGTTTTAAGTGATGTAATTTATTGAGCACTTATCATGTGCCAAACTCTCTTTCTATATTGTCACATTGAATTTCTAACTAAATGTTGTGGTTGGACTTATCCCATTTTAAAGCTAAGGGAGCAGAAGCCCAGTACATTGCCTAAAATGACAGAGCTGGGGGGAGGCCGAATCCAGATATGATTCTGATGCTTCTGTTACGCTGCTCTACCCCATTCTGCTTTCCAATGGACCTCTTTGTTTCAAGTACACCCTTAGACGTCCTGTCTTCTCTACTCCAGCTTCTACCACCTATGTTCAGTTTTCATCTTCTCATGCCTCAACAGCTGCTGTAGCTACATTAGCTCTTCCCAGGAATAAATATTATAAATAATAAATAAATAACTAAATTCCTTCCCAGGAATAAACTGATTCTCAACCTCTGTCTTGAGCATGTGATTTCTGTGTTCAAAAGAGAGCTATCGCTCTCCACCACCACTGCTTTCATCCTTTCTCCGTCGAAATGCCTTCATCTGGTTTTCAGGAACACCCAGAATGTAAATCAGCCTTCTTCCCCACCATTCCTCAATCTGTACCTTTCCCCTAGTTGTTCTTTGTCAATTCCTACCACACCTGAGCCACATTATTCACCTTACCCAGAATTAGACTAAGAACTTCATGAGAACCAAGTCAAGTCTCATCCTACGAATGTGTCCCATGTTGATTGTCATGGTGCTAGCTTTGAAGTAAGAAGTAATTTCTTAACTGGAAAATCTTTACTTCAGTCCAAATATGGGGTTTTCTGTCCTATGGTCCTGTGCATGTTTATAGGTAACTAGGTATAAATGATCCATGAGCTCCCAGCTCTGTTGGAACGGCTCTCCTAAGCAGAGGGCAGATTCTAAATTCTCTATATCCCGTGAGGACAGGTTGAGAAATTGAAAAATAGCAGATTAGCTGGAAGGGAACTTAGAATTAATGCAGCATCACACCAACCACTCCAGGGGGCCACAGAAGAAGCATTTGGGAGGTTAGGCATCTCCCAAACCACAGGGTGAAAAATTTGCTTGACTCCCAGGAGTAGAAAACAAGAGAAACTGTGGTGTCCGGTGCCTGTGAATACGTGTACTGAGTAGAGGAAAAGATTATAAACTAGTGCCTACATTTATGGACACAAAACACTGTTAGCGTGGTGTTCCCTGAATTTCTGTTGATGGAATACAAATAATCCTTAATAAACATCTTACACCCAGCCAAAATGTGTAAATATTTTCTATAAATCACAGATGGTTGTTTTGCAAGATTTTTTTTTTTTGGGTTCCCAGATATAATTCACAGAGAAAATAAATTTAGGTAAAGTGTGCCCCACTAGTGTAGTAAAAAGCTTGAAACGTCTTGATGCAAATAAAGCATGTGATTTATTTTGTCTAATTTAGAGTTTTCCAAAGTCATTAACTTATGAGCGCCTTGATTTGTCTAGCACATAAAAGTATTCCACAGAGCTGGTGTTTCATGGGACAGCTTAGAAAACTCGGCCTCATCTCACCAACTCTGAATTTATCGTGTCTACCTGGAATCAGTTTTCTGAAATAGAAAATACCAGAAAGTTCTAGTTCAGTAAATTTGCCTAGGGAAAACTTTCCAGGGAAAGGAGGCAGAGGGGAAAAGGAAGGAAGGGGAAAGGGAGGAGAAAAAGAACCACCAAGGAATCCCTTCTCTTCACCCATTCTCTCCTTTCCTCCTCCCTGCAAGTGCACATTTTTTCTCATAAAAGTCCCCAAGAGCTCTGATATTTTGATATTAATCATAATATTATTTTTACCCTCAGAAATACTGCAAACATGGGTATTACCAGCTTCATTTACAAATGAGAAAACTGAAGCTCAGAGAAATTCTCAAAATTTTTTGCTCTTAGATGTCTCCTAATCCAAAGACCAAGATGCTTCCTCTTGGTCCATCAGTGAACAAACTTGACTGTTAGAATCCATAGCCAGGTGAAACAGTTTCTTAGCAGATTTTTGTTGATTGCATAACTGTACCCATTGCAGTTGGGACACTGAACTTACGTTTTAAGAAGAGCTGATCATGTATGAAAAATATCTGATTAATATGAAGAGCCTTGGCTAATGTCAGTTAAAGACGAGAAAGAACTTGATATTATGTAATTACAAACTCAAAATATATGTCATCACACAGGGACAAATGTGCTGTTGCAAATGTGAAAGTTGTTAATATACACTTTTTGGCCATTAGAGAATTGCATGGGAATGGCATTGGGACAGCCTTGTACTGTAAATTAGATGGAGATGGTGCCTACTCTTAAGGAGGTTGCTGTCTAAGGAGAATTAACAACATATATCACACTTTAATAGTTGACTTTTCCCTGAAGACTTCCCAATGCATATGCAGTGAAGAAATACTGCAATTAGGAGTTCCCGTCGTGGCGCAGTGGTTAACGAATCCGACTAGGAACCATGAGGTCGCGGGTTCGGTCCCTGCCCTTGCTCAGTGGGTTAACGATCCGGCGTTGCCGTGAGCTGTGGTGTAGGTTGCAGACACGGCTCGGATCCTGCGTTGCTGTGGCTCTGGCGTAGGCCGGCGGCTACAGCTCCGATTAGACCCCTAGCCTGGGAACCTCCATATGCCGCGGGAGCGGCCCAAAGAAATAGCAAAAAGACAAAAAAAAAAAAAAAAAGAAATACTACAATTAGATACCTTTTTTTACATTTTAAAACTCAATAACTTACAAAACATTCTGATTCTTCTCATCATTCCAAGTGACTATGAAGACTCCCCACAATGTATACCAACCCTTTATTTCCCCCCCCTCTTTTTTTTTTTTTTTTTTTTTTTTGTCTTTTGTCTTTTGAGGGCCGCACCCGCAGCATTTGGAGGTTCCTAGGCTAGGGGTCTAATCATCGGAGCTGTTACCACCAGCCTAGGCCAGAACGACAGCCACGCCAGATCCCAGCCGAGTCTGCAACCCACACCACGGCTCACCGCAACGCAACGCCGGGTCTTAACCCACTGAGCGAGGCCAGGGATCCAACTCTCAATCCTTACAGTTCCTAGTTGGATTCGTTTCCTCTGCGCCACGACAGGAACTCCCTCCCCCTCTCTTTTCCTTGATGTTTTCCATCAGCCTAGGAAAAAATTGTGTACTCCAGCCAGGTAAAGTCTTAGACATTTCCAAAAGGATAGACACTAGCAAGCCATTCATTTCCAAGTCAAGACATCAGAAAGCTCTCTGGTCAATTAATGGGATTGTCACATATGCTTTTTCATTAAAAAACTCTGTAGGCGTTCTCATTGTGGTTCAGCAGGTTAAGAACCCAACATAGTATCCATGAGGATATGGGTTCAATCCCTGGCCACAGCCAGTGGGTTAAGAATCAGGTGTTGTTGCAAGCCATGACATAGATTGAAGGTATGGCTTGGATCCAGCATTGCCATGGCTGTGGCATAAGCCTGCTACTTGCAGCTCCAATTCAGCCCCAGACTGGGAACTTCCATATGCTACAGGTGTGGCCACAGAAAGAAAAAAAAAATAGGTGAGAAACCTCCATACACGAAAATATAAGTTTATAAAATAGATAAAATATAGTGTAAATTATTCCCATTCTTATCTTACACTTGTCTTGTTACAAGATTTCCTGGTACTTATATAATATTTAAGGTAAAAATTGCTGTTCAATTTTGGGAATTTTTTTTTCTAGTAAACTCATTCCACATATGGGCAGATTGAAAGAATGGGGTCATTTTATATTTTTATCTGAGACTCAGGTTGTATTGATGTAGACATAGATTATGGCAACCAAAATAAGAGCCCAGTCTGATTTTAAAGAGTTACACTGGTATTTTGTGTATTATTCTTTTTACACCCTTTGCTTGGTGAATACTGTGGAAAGCTTTATGTATGATCTTAACTGTACATCTGTAAAAACAGAAAATACTCAGAGTCTAAGATAACCAGCTTGAAAGTTGAAGCATTTAAAAAAATATTTCTGTAAATGTCAAAGTGGTTGATTTATCTGATTACGGTGAAAATGATGAACATATTTCAGAAGTGTGTACACGTTGAAAAATCCCATGGGTATATGTGAGGCACTTCAGTTGTTTTAGTTATTAGAGTTTATGCCTTCCATTGTGAATTTTGACAACAGAAACATGTATATAATCACAGACATTTGTAATCAGATAGTACTGTTAAATGCTTCTTCTTATTCAACGCTATTAAATCCAACCGTTCCCTATTATTTTTCAAATTGAATTCCTAATCTAATTGGCTGGACCCTGGAAAAAGCTGCAAATGTTTTACATGTTTTTTGGTCTCCTTGAGGTTATTTTTATATATAATTGGTAGACATTTTTGCTATAAATCACATCTTCACTATTGATCACCTCTGGGATCTTGGACAAAACAACTAATCTGAGTCTGAGTTTCTTTAAGTTGAGCTAATAATTCCTATATGACTAGTTATAAAATTAAACTGTGTGTGTCAAGGTGGCTTGCAAAGTATTAAGCACTGTGTAAGTGGAAGCAGAGCATTTTGTACATTGTATGAGTATGTACGTGCATCTTTCATTCTCTATACAGATATATGAGTACGATAGGTTTATCTACCAGCAGCATCAGCACCACCTGGGAAGCTTGAAGAGATTCAGAATCCCTGCTTTATCGTAGACTTACTGAACCAAAATTGGCATTTCAAGATAAACAGAAGATTCGTATTAATGAAAAGCATTGCTCTGTGTGGTCTACTGACAGTGTGATTCTCTCTCTCGCCCCATAAACACACACACACGTGGCAGCCAGACAGCTAGGCAGCGACACCCACAAAGGAAAGTGTACTTATCATCTTGAGTTAATAAAGGTGCAGTCTGGAAGAATACTTTCTATTTTAATTAGAATTGACCGTCAATAGGATCAGACGGGTAAAACGTATTTATTAAACAGCTCATTCCTGGAGTGTCAAAGATGTGGCAAAATGCATCACAGCATTGTAACTGTGAATTAGATCATCTAAGAAGAAGTCCTGTCCAATTTTGCAATTCTACCCGACATACACACCTGTGTATTTACAGATATATATCTATCCATGAATATTCGACTCCTGTTTCTAATCTGTATCTTTAGATCTATTTTGTATAAGCCCCAAAGCTACAGGTGAGAGACTTTTTTTAAAAAAAAAAACTTCAAGCTTTAAAATCATGGCCTTCTAAAACAATACTACTGATCAAATCCAGTGTTAGTTATCAGAAATAGCATAATTTGCATTCCAGTTGCTACCTCAGTGACTATTTCCTTATTTTCAGAAACTATTAAGAACAATGTGGAATATCTGAAATATTTTAGTAGTGCAGTTAAAATTCACTATAATCACTAAGCAAATCCACTATATGTGTGAACACTGATGTGATTCAACCAAGGGTGAAAGAACAGTTCCCAAGTTTATCAGTACAGTCACTTACTAAGATGGAGCTTTTGGCTCATGCCAAACGATCAAGGCAGGAGTTCCCATCGTAGCGCAGTGGAAACAACTCTGACTAGGAACCATGAGGTTGTGGGTTCGATCCCTGGCCTTGCTCAGTGGGTTAAGGATCTGGCATTGCCATAAGCTGTGGTGTAGGCCTCAGACGCAGCTCAGATCTGGCACTGCTGTGGCTCTGGCGTAGGCTGGCAGCAACAGCTCTGATTAGATCCCTAGCCTGGGAACCTCCATATGCCACAGGTGCGGTCCTCAAAAGACGAAAAGACAAAAAAAAAAAAAGTTCTTGAGCTTATACTTATTCATTTATACATTTGGGGGGTTTTGTTTTGCTTTTGTTTTTGATATTCAGAAAGCTGTACACATTTAATGCATACAGCTTGATGCGTTTGAAGATAAGTACAGATCGTGAAACCATCACCACAATCTTTACCATAAGCACATCCATCACCTCCAAATTCCCTGCCATCCTCTATCACTATTTTATGTGACAATGTAACCAAGCAGGACCCTGTGGGGCCTTCCCTCTCTGCTCTGGTTTAGCTTCCAAGTATCCTATGCACATTTCCCGAGTTTTTCAGATGCTAAAAACCACCTTTGGTTGGAAGAACTTAACTCCTTGATGGTTATGAGCATGTAGCCCCTGATGCATCTTCCGGTCCCTCAGGATTGAGAATGTTGACCACCTGTTACCTGAACATTAACCACCCAGAGAATGATGCGCAGGCTGATCACACACCCGGCAATGTCTCCTGCTTAACTGGCCTTTAAAAATGCCTTGCTGAAACCCTTTGGGAGTTTGGGATATTTTGAGCAAAAGACACCCATTCTCCCCATTCTTCCTGATGGGCGCTGCAATAAACCTTTCTCTGCTTCAAACTCTGGTATTTCCATTTATTTGGCCTCACTGTGTATCAGGCACATAAGCTTATGTTCAAATAATTTGAACGCATAAGCTAAAATCTACCCTCCCAGAAAAATTGTAAGCATACAATTCAGTATTGTTTACCTGGCATTGCTGAAATTTCATACCCATTGTCTAATCTCTTTAGTTTCTCCTTCCCACCCCCCCCCCCAGGCCCTGGCAACCAACCTATGTTTTGCCACAGTGCTGGAAGATAAACCTAAGACATGGTTTAATCTTCTTTCAAGTTTGTGAGCTAAATAAAAGAATATGCCTCAGTGACGCAGGTTATGCCTGTTTAGGAAAAGCATATTATTTAGTTTGTATAGTTTTTACAACATACATTTTAGAAGCAATGGTGTCATATCCACGTTAGGTGCTTATATCTTGGTTGGTCATATTACTCATGTACTGGTTTTTCAAACTTGTAGATGCTGATATAGTTTCTGTTCTCGTCAGCCTTACTCCTTAGATCCACGTTAGAAGGAGGTTTTCATATTCTGTTTTCATTTCAGGAGGTGAAAAGATTCAAAAGTCACTTCTAACATGGGAATTGATGTTTCTTCACATGAGAAAAGGTTGACCAAATTAGGAATTACACACCAACCCTGGGATATGCAAGAAGAACATCCTTGAATTTTTATTCTCACTAAGATGCTACCATGGTGCTCTTTTATTTAAACTTGGAGGAGTTCCTGCTATGGCTCAGCAGAAATGAATCTGACTAGAATCCATGAGGACACAGGTTTGATTCCTGGCCTTGCTCAGTGGGTTAAAGATCTGGCATTGCCGTGAGCTGTGGCGTAGGTCACAGATGCAGCTTAGATCTGGCATTGCTGTAGCTGTGGTGTGGGCCAGCAGCTGTAGCTCCGATTCAGCCCCTAGCCTAGGAATCTCCATATGCCACAGGTGCAGCTCTAAAAAACAAAACAAAACAAAAAGACAAAAAATATTAAAAATTAAACTTGAAAAGAAGAATAGAATTTTAACGATGCCATGTGATGCATTAACAATTAAAAAGACATTACAGAAACACATTTTAACAGTCTATGAAAATATTCTTTTCATCAAATTTTTCTGCCAATCAGACTCTTTTAGGTTATATTTTCATTAAAATTTTAATTGAAGGTTTGCAGATGTGCAGCTTGTAATATATTTAATTTCTATTTCAAGAATTCTGTCACGTACTTTAAAATCATTACGTTGTGGCTGATCTACCACATTTTTTCCCCCATTCATTTCCCACTTCATAGAAATTACACAAAGTAGAGTTTTGGTTTGCATCAGCTCTCAGCCGCCGCTGCATTAAGGCTTTTGGAAGAAAAAAGGAGAAAGGATCACATCTCTGTAGCTCATTTGGGGAGAACACTCTCTAAATGTGTTCTTACTGTAAGGCTGCAATTAATCTTGATTTCCTGTCAAATGTACAGGGATTTTACAATACAGTTCATAATAGCGTTCAATTCCTCTAGAGGAGGGGCTAAGATAAACAAGTCACTGACAGTGTTTATCAATAAATAGAGCAGATGGTGTGGGACTGAGGTTGGTTATTAACTCTGCCGACTTTAATTTCATGGTTATAGAACACAGTAAACCTCACTGTTTATAAAAGGTGGGGAAGAATCTCCAAGGGGCTTCAGTAGCCGAGAAACCCTCTGCAGCATTAATCTCTCCAACTGATATTCGGTACCCTCCTAGGGCGCAATATTTAAGATTGCGGAGTGATTGCTGGTCACATTAAAATTTTCACTGGGATCTTTAGCTAGCATTTCTGTCATTGATCTATTAGAACCCGGTTAATGAGTTCCATGTGAGTGATATTTAGCGAATGAGACAATTCTTTCTAAAACAATTCTTTCTTTGCTAGGTGCACGTTTAACAATGACTTTAGGCAGTTATATATCTAAAAGAGAGCCTCATCTATCAAAATCATACCCTTTTCCTTACACAGAGTTGAATCGTGATGCCTAACTAGGCAAAAGGTCCTTAGGGACAGAATTTCATAAAGGAAAACTGTAGTACCGTTTGAATAATCAGCCAATGTCCATTATATACAGGTACCTTCAGGTCTAGAAGTCACAAAATGCCATCGAATTTAAAAGAAGCAAAATAACTGATTCTTAAGAGTCCAGCTTTATTTAAATATAAAGTCTCATTAGGACCCCTTAGTTAAAATCCATACACTTTATTTGATTGACATTAATTCTGAAAAGAAGGACCACTGTTACCCAAAAATGGTTTATTGGAAGGAGCTCAATTTTTCCATCCTGATTTTCTAGTGAAAAATATAATTATTTTATAACCACAAAAGTTAAAAAAAAAATCACCACCTCTACTTCTATTGCTTTTATATTCAGAAGAGGTTGATTTTTCAGTGGCTAGAAAGGTCAGACTTTTATAAATACATGCTAATCCAACATGTGATTTAGTTGGGGATTAAGACAATCTCGCATGAAAAATGTCTTAACTGTGTGAGAGGCCAGGCCCCTTAGGAATGAGTTTTCAATGACAAAATCCTCCGTTCCTTTTCTTGCTCTTATGTTGCGCTGCTTCTTCTGGACTTACCTGAGAGTTTAGTACTGATCCAAAATAGTCTGGCTTCTGTGTTTCTACCAACTGTGTCCCAAATAGACCAAACCCTGGCTTTTAAGGAGCTGGCTTCTGACAGCAGCAGCCCTGGGTGGAGAGAGGACGAGAATGGAACTGTTGGGGACAGGCCTTCTTACCTCCCTTCCTGCTCAGAGTCTGCTGTCACTAGTTGCCTTTGGATATACTCTCCTACCATTTGATACACTCATTTCTGCAAGACTTTCTACTCAGATTTAGACTTTCAGGTCTCAAATGCATGAAACATCTATAAGAGAGGACAGCCAAGCCTCTCTCAAGTCGAGGTGTTATCTCATTTTCCTTTTCTTCTTCTTCTTCTTTTTTTAAGCCTCAAAGCCCACCTGAATCATTACCATCAAAGAAATGGGTCTTTGGGCTGTGGTATGTTTGAGAACATATTGTGTAAAACTGAGTCAAAGAAGGGAGAGGTGATTTCACTGCAAAGTTATCAATAAAAGTCACTTAAACTAGATCTACCTGTGAAGTCTAAGGATTGCATCTTCTTGTCTTATGGGTTTTGAAGCAAGGAGATATATATATATATATATATATATATGTGTGTGTGTGTTTCAAAAAACATGGCCAAGTGAAGGGGTTACAAAAGGGAGACAGGATAGAGGGAAGAAGCAAAATCAGACACTGAAGTGCCTGGGTAGAGAGGTGAGCAGGGGAATTCGTTCAGGGACTCTCCTCTGCATACTTGAAGAATTCATAAATACAGTGAGTCTTAGGGAAATGAGATATAGTTAAAATCACATTCGAATAATCACTCTTGTAAAGAAGGATTCTTTTTCAGTCTCCCAATGGGTACTCTTAAATTACTGTGTCGTTTTTTCTTAGTCTATATATAAGGTACCATGAACTATCTTATAAAATGTATTCTTTTTTCTAGTCCTGGTTTGAAAAAAACTTCTATTAGGAAATTAGCTGGTTAAAGGGTGAAAAAAAAAAAAAAGCTGTCAAAATTTAGGTGCTCCCAATTTCACCCTAATCTATTATATTTTATTAAAATAATACCATGGAAATAAATTGCTGTCTTATAACATAAAGCAAACTACAACTCATGGGGTAAAAACAATGAATCACCTCGAAAGACTTTAATCTCATTTTCATGATTTTCTTTCAGATTATCCAACCCTGTCTAATGTCAAAGGCATTGCATTGCATAAAAGAAAACATGCAAAGGAAATATCCCTCAGTGGATTTCAGTCCCCCTTCAACGGTCAGTTAAAAATCAATCCTCTAAAATATTTGTAGTATGTGTTCTCTCTGAAAATCCAGTAATTTTTCAAAATCTTTTCTTTCCAGGAGAAGTAATCTATGCTGTCATGTGCATGACAGTCACCTGTGGAATCCTTCTCTTGGTCATGTTCAAGCTTAGGTAATGGGATGCAACTCAGAAGGGACTGGCCCTGTGAAAGCACATTTCCCAAAGGCAGCGTTTACTCAGGGCCCAGGGGGAAAGCTTCTCTGCTAAGACAGAAACCCCTCTCACCGTGGGATGGGGCCACAAAAACCTTACTCTGCTTTCATATGGAAGGGAAATGAAAGGGGATATTTTTATGGTGCATTTTATAAGCACATATGCATCATTCTTCCGATAAAACTGCTACTAATCTTTCTCCTGGTTCCTACAAAATCCAAGCTGAACTTTGCTGCATGCCTTAGTCAAATCACTTGCAGGATGAATATACTCACATCATGGACCTGCTGTGTACATCATGCAGTTTACATTTACCTGAAGATTTACTCTTCACTATAATGTCTTATATGCTAATGAGTTTTATTCATATTTTAATAGTTATTAAATGAGACATGTAAAGAGGCCTCACTGGGTGCCCTTGGAAAGACTTATTCCCACTGCCTGACTTAATTCACTCTTTCCAAATCTTCTGTTGCCTTGGCTGCCTTCACTGTGAATGCTCCAGCAGGCACACCAGACCTCAAGTTAGAGATACGTCGACCTCTAGATTTCTAAATGTCTAGTTTTTTTTTTTTTTTTTTTTTTTTTTCCTTAAAGGCTGCACTTGCAGCTTAGGGAAGTTCCCAGGCTCAAGGTTGAATCAGAGCTGCAGCTGAAGCCTACACCACAGCCACTGCAAACCAGATCCTTATCACCAGATCTGTGACCTATGCTGCAGCTTACAGCAATGACAGATTCTTAACCCACTGAATGAGGCCAGGGATTGAACCTGTATCTTCAGAGTCAATGTCAGGTCCTTAACCCGGTGAACCACAACAGGAACGCCAAGGGGTTTTGAAAACTTCTACTTACTCAGCAATTACAAATAGATATAAAGTGGTGTGTAGTTTCTTACTTTTAATTAAAAAAAAAACCCACATATTTAAATATCAGTGATGTTCACTTGCTTATTCATGATACAAATGTGTACATTTTTATTTAACTTGATTATCAATAAATAATTAAATTAAAAAAAAAACCACATATTTAAATATCAGTGATGTTCACTTGCTTATTCATGATACAAATGTGTACATTTTTATTTAACTTGATTATCAATAAATAATTTAACTGTTAATGAAGATATAGCTATCGTGTGTGAATATACATACATATTAAATACAGTATATACACATAAAATATATTTATCAGTATGATTAGACCTGAGGGCATTCAACCTTCCTTATTTTTAAATGTAATCCCAGCTAAAGACACTCCCTGGCTGGCTCCAGCTCCACCAAACACACTGCTTTTCTCCAAGGCCTTAAAAGTCGTATTCGGAGTTCTTGTCATGGCTCAGTGGTTAATGAACCCGACTAGGATCCACGAGGTTGCGGGTTCGATCCCTGGCCTCACTCAGCATGTTAAGGATCAGGAATTGCCATGAGCTGTGGTGTAGGTTGCAGACATGGCTTGGATCTGGTGTGGCTGTGGCTGTGGCATAGGCCAGCAGCTGTAGCTCCAATTCAACCCCTAGCCTGGGAGCTTCCATGTGCCATACGTTCAGCCCTAAAAAAAGCCAAAAATAAATAAATAAATAAATAAATAATTTTCCATACAATTTAGAATTGATCCTTACATGTAATCTGAAAGCTCCAGACCCAAGATTAAGTAAATTACAAAAGCAAAAGTCATCATGGAAAGAAGGAACAACAGCAACAAAAAACTGAACCATCATAACAGCTAAACATGTGTTACCTCCCATCAGGAGATCAGTATTGCCTTTTCATGAAAGAGGGCTGCTCGCCACTCACCCGGTGGTTAAATCTAACCCATGTGAACAGCTTTCTGAGTACAGATTAGGGTTTTTGCATTTGCATTATATTATGCTAAATTAAGATAGACCTAAATCTTCAAAGAAATTTGCAGGGAAACCAATAATTAAAATTTAAATATTTGAGGAAAAAAAAAAAAAAAGGAGTTCCTGTTGTGGCTCAGTGGTTAACGAATCCGACTAGGAACCATGAGGTTGCATGTTCGATTCCTGGCCTTGCTCAGTGGGTTGAGGATCCTGCGTTGCCATGAGCTATGGTGTAGGTTGCAGACACGGCTCGGATCTGGCATTGCTGTGGCTCTGGTGTAGGCCAGTGGCTACAGCTCTGATTAGACCCCTAGCCTGGGAACCTCCATGTGCTGCAGAAGCGGCCTTAGAAAAGGCAAAAAGACAAAAAAAAACAAAAAACAAAAACCAAATCTCTTTTTCTTTTTGAAAATGATTACCTGGAGATCATATTTAAACTCCTGCTACCTAGAAGGACCAAAGACTATTCTGCTTTGGGAACTTTACACTTAAAACTATCTGCCTTCCCCTCCAGGCACAGAATTCCAGCAAAAATACAGGTACAAACACATTTGTAAACTCCTTAAAATGGCTTTTTTTTTTTTTTTTTTTGTCTTTTCTAGGGCCACACCCAAGGCATATGGAGGTTTCCAGGCTAGGGGTCCAATCAGAGCTGTAGCCGCTGGCCCATGCCAGAGCCACAGCAATTCCGGAATCTGAGCCATGTCTGCCGACCTACACCACAGCTCACGGCAACACTGGGTCCCCAACCCACTGAGTGAGGCCAGGGATCAAACCTGCAACCTCATGGTTACTAGTCAGGTTCGTTAACCACTGAGCCATGACAGGAACTCCTAAAATGGCATATTTTTAACTTCTATTTTTACTTTTATATAGAAACTTCAGAATATCAAGTCAAACAAGAGATCCTTCACCAATCCAAATACCTGGAGAACCCATGATTCATTAAGAGTCACGGATGGTTAACGGTCCCTGTCTTTAGAGCAAGACTTCGTAGCCTGTCAACAGAATATCCTCTTCATCAGATATCTTCAGAATATCCTCGTCAGTGAGGAAAAGCTTAAAATGGATTTAATGATACTGGACCACTAAGTATATTAATGTAAGGTATAAAAATTTGGTCTGATGTTAGATTTATTTTTTCATAAGAAAATATTCACATATAAATATACAATGGTATCTTTTATAATACTAGTACAGAATTACCCTTGAAGGAAAAAGAATGATTCTAAGTTCTACTCTGCATGGTTTGTTTCATAGTAAATCTGAATCCATGTAAGATTAATTGGTTGCATCAAACTATGGTATTTCACAGTTCACAGAGTTTTTTTTTTTTTGGATCAGTTTTATAAATTCCTATGAACTTACCAAAAGGAAAATGCAAATTAAAAAATCTAGTGTATTTGTTATTTGTATATCCATTTCCAAATCATCAACTAAGTCATTAGCATTGACTTTAAGTTTCTAAATATATTTGATTAGATGAAAGTCTTAAAATCCAGAAGTGATATCTTTGGATTTTTTTAATTTGAATACTGTTGAAATTTAAACACCCCCCGCCTCTTTTTGGCCATACCCACAGTTCCCAGGCCAGGGAACAAACCCAAGCCACAGCTATGACTGACCTATGCCACAGTTGCGGCAACACCAGATCCTTAACCCACTGTGCCACGGCAGGAACTCCATTTATTATTTCATTCTATAAAGATGTAAAGCAACTACACTGGCTGAAAAATCAATGTGCTTTTCAATGATATATTTCATTTGTAAATTTAACTTTTTCTATGCTAAATATTATGAACTTCTGCAATAACAAAGTAACATCATAATTGTTACTTTCTATATTATATCTGTAGTTACTTTTGCCCTAATTTGACAACAGAAGGTAATTGTGAATAGAAAATTGTGGAAAAGATGTTTAGTTTTTGATACATATGTGCTTTTTGATTGTCTGCAATCACATTAGTATCCATCGCTAAGAATAAACATGAGTGTGTTTTACCTGCAGTGACACAGAGGCTCAAATATTCAGGAACAGGAATAATCAGTAATGTATCTATAATTCAAGGTCAAACATTTTCTACTTGTTTGGTGCCATATCTATTGTTGTTCACTATACATGCCTATATTAAATTAAATCTGAAGTTAGTATTTGACTACATTTATTTGGAATAATGGAAAAGCTATTCTTTATCTTTTAAAAGGGGAAGAATAATTCGATGAGGTACAAATCTCCTTTCAGAATCTCTCCAGATTCCTGTGGCTGTTACTCTCTTAGTTATATGAAGAGAATGAAGGCATTTCCATCACCAAGTCACTGCCATTTAATGCAGACTTCTTCATGCCTGGGAAAAGAACTGTTATCTAGAAAACTGAGGGAGGAAGTCAGGTTGCTTTTAGAAATGTTTGTATTGGAAGTTTCTGTTGTGGCTCAGTGGTAATGAGACCAACTTATATCCATGAGGATGTGGGTTCCATCCCTGGCCTCACTCAGTGAGTTGAGGATCTGGTGTTGCCATGAGCTGCAATGTAGGTGGCAGACGTAGCCCAGATCCCATGTTGCTGTGGCTGTTGTGTAGGCCAGCAGCTGTAGCTCTGATTCAGCCCCTAGCCTTGGAACTTCCATATGCTGCAGGTATGGCCCTAAAAAGAAAAAAAAGAAAGAAAGAAGAAAGAAAGGAAGAAAGAAAGAAAGAAAGAAAGAAAGAAAGAAAGAAAGAAAGAAAGAAAGAAAAGAAAAGAAAAGAAAAGAAAAGAAAAGAAAAGAAAAGAAAAGAAAAGAAAAGAAAAAAAGCAAAAAAAGCAAAAAAAGTAAAATGTTTGTATTGAGCAGAGAAATGGGGAGCAGAGTGGGAAATAGAAGCCCCGCCCCCTTAAAAACAGAATCTTGTCTCCTAGGAAGCAAGAAGAAGTAGACCTTGCAAGAACAGAAACCAGCATGGAGCATTTAGAGAACTCTGAATAGCCAGCTGTCTATAGAGCAGGGAGTCCAGGTTAAGAAAATACGAGACATAAAACATAAAATATGGGCCATTCATCTGGACTGAGACATTCTAGGTGCTTAAACTTAGGCGAAGGTATGGAGAGCCTCTAAAGGAGGTTTTTGGGCTCCTTCAGGGCATTGCACTCATTCCAGAGGGAAGAGGGACATAATTAGATAAAATGCTTTCTAAATATTTTATGCCTGGGTAAAAATGCAATATCTTTGTTTGTAAGAGTTTGCTTTGGATGTTTGTATACAGCAAAAATTAAGCAGTTTCTGATTCTTATTCTCTGCTGCTCTGAGCATGTTACTTGGATATTGTTTACCTCATTAGGACTAAAGTTATGATAGCGGCAGCTCTAATATTTTAATTGGTAACTCGCCTTACATAGGAACATATGAAACTGTTCTGAGTAATCAAAGCAAAGCAAAGGATCCAAACATTGTATGATTGCCTTACGGCGTATTATACTATGTATATAAAGGTAATGAATATTTATATTAATTTAGGCATGGTCTGGTCTCAGAAGCCTCTATCCCCCCCAATGGTGTAAACTATATCTTAAAATTGTCAAAAAAAAGTAACCAAACTGCTTATTCATATTAACTCAGTCCTCTAGGAAAACAAATCAGCAATGTTAACTTTGAATTCCCAGTTGGTGGACACCACACCTCTTTTTCTCCTCTCCTTCCCCAAGACAGTATATTTCTGAATGGAGAACATGCTTTGGTGGGCATGCTGCCTTCGCATCTTGGCTGGTTTCTGCTGTAAGTGACTGTCTTGTCTGGTCTCTGGCCCACCCTCCTACTTTGGGTACCACGGTTCCTCATCACAGCTTCCAGTTTTGAGGCTTCCATATTCTATAGCTTCCTTCCTGTAAGGCTGGGCCTCTTCTGGCTCCTTAGAGAGGGTCTCACCATCCTTGCATTCCTCCAGGGAGCAAAACGGCCAGCTACTTTCTTTGCACATTGCTAAATGATGCAGTATTTTGTTGAAGATAACTTCAGACCCCCCCCCCCCTTCCGTCATGCTCCCTTTCTGCTAGAGTTCCAGTGCCATGCAGATTGGGCAATATAAGTAATGCACAGCTTTGCTGAGAGGAAAGAAGTAACGTCTCTTACACTGGGATGTTCCCCAAACTTACATGGGTGTAAGCATTGTTCCTCATTTCTGTCCTGGCCCCAAACTCTCAATGAGATCCACCAGAGTGGGGTGGCATTGTGCCTGGTGGGGGGTGGAGGAGTAGAAGTTAGGAGGGAGTAGAAGTTAGGATGCTTAGCTGAACGTCTTGCCTCTACCTCTTTCTCCCCTCCATCCCTCCAAGGTTACTAGCTAAAGTGGATTTTTCTGGCCCCATATCCTCCATATTTTTACATTATAACTTTTAGTGCAACTCAAGTCTCCCAGAGTTGGATCTTGATATGCACAAGGAAGTTTTTAGAAATTAGAAAACACTGCTCTCTTGACAAAGTCTGGCTTTCAATGCCATTGTTTCTTTAAGTGCTTAAAATGGCTAGGTTTTAAGCTCAACCTGCACAATGACTTCTTTGTTCTAAGACTATGCCCAGTCTTTTTCAGGAGTAATGGATACTTGTTGCTTCACTGGTCTTGGAGTTGTAGAGAATCACGATTCAAGGAAAATGAAAGAAAAAAAAAAAAAGTGATGGCTTAAGATTTTCCATTAAGTTCCCTTTAGAGACATACAGTGATTCAACGAAAAGCTAGAGTTATTAGAAAGGAAATCAGAACAAGGGAAACAAGAGGAAAAGAAATGAGGCGATGAGAGGAAATGTGAAGAGAAAAAGGAGAAAAAAAAGAACAAGGTGCCAGAGGATATGACAAATTGGCCCTGCTTCCCTCTCTTTCCATTTTTTATATTATCTTACCTCTACTGCAGGCAGAGGACATGAGAGTGCCTATGACAGCAGGGCGAACCCTGAATATAAACCCACCTATGATTCAATGCTTGTAGGTGTATTCAGATTAGACCTTTCGCGGTTGTAGTTGCTTCATTGTAGTTATGTTTTTCTCTTTTTTCTTTTTCTTTCTTTCTTTCTTTTTTTTTTTTAGGGCCACACCTGTGGCATATGGAAATTCCCAGACTGGGGGTCAAATTGGAGCTACAGCTGCCAGCCTACACCACAGCCACAGCATTGCAGGATCGGAGCTGTGTCTGCTACCTACACTACAGCTTACAGCAATGCCGGATCCTTGACCCACTGAGAGAGGCCAGGGATCAAACCCGTATCCTCATGGATACTAGTTGGGCTCCTTACTGCTGAGTCACAATGGGAACTTCCTTCGTTGTAGTTTTATAGATCATTGAATTATCATCACCATAGGTCAATCATAAAAGATGCAAAATCAATTTTCCATACTAGGCTTAATGTGCTGGTCAAATATCATCCTCTTGGTTAAAATTCATGGGAGCAGAGTTGAGATTTCTGAACTAGAAGCAGTTTGATCCCCTTAGTAACTGATTTATGTTTATAAAATGGACACTGAACCTAGTACCTAAATATGTTTGCTTTATGACATGGTGGCTAAAAGGTCAGAGTTTCATGTGCATCTAACCTTCAGAAAGTATTCCTGATTGTACAGAGTTTTGTGGTATTTTTATTTTCCAATATGTATTTGAATTTTCCTTCATTATCTGCCTTAATTATAACAACACTCCTAGTAATAAATGCAGGATAAACTAGGTTATCCAACAGTAACAAGCAATGGTGAAATGTCAGTGGATTACAATAACAATAACAAGTAATTTGCCGACACTACAAGCTCATTACAAGAAAGCTCTGACACGGCTCTGTTGCCTTCACAGGAAGGTCCAGCCTGACAAAGCAACTCTTCCCTGGAAAATTACCAGAGGTAAATTAGGGATCTGGACAAAGTCATGTTGGGTCTTAAAACTTCCTTCTGGGACTTCCTGTGTGGCTCACAACATAGCTACTCGGCGTTGCTTCTACAGTGGCTATGGCTCGACCCCTAGCCTGGAAACTAAAAAAAAAAAAAACAAACACAAAAACAAACCAACAAAAAACTTCCTTCTAGGATAACATGTGTCAATTCTGCTCACATTTCATTGGCCAAAGCAAGTTATATGGCTGCCTCACTCAGGAAGGCCAGGAAGAATAATCTTCCTCCAGAGAGGCCCACAGAATATTTGGGGATCACAATACAGTCTCTCAAAATAGGTAGCATTTGGAGTTCCCATTGTGGCTCAGTGGGTTAAGAACCTGACTAGTATCCATGAAGATGTAGGTTTAATACTAGGCCTCACTCTGTGAGTTAAGGATCTGGCATTTGGATCTGGTGTGGCTGTGACTGTGGTGGAGGCTGGCTGCTGCAGCTCCGATTCAACCCCCAGCCTGGAACATTCCATATGCTACAGGTGCTGCCCTAAAAAGACAAAAAACAAAAGGTAGCATTTATATAAGTAATTCTTCTGAACCTGGTATTCTTCTAAGACATATATTTAGTACTCATTAGAATTCTATTTGCTATGTACTAGGTGTTTCTTCATACAGATAAACAATGAGTTTAGAGAGATTAAGAAATTTGTTCAGGGATTCCCATTGTAGTGCAAATGAAATGAACCTGACTAGCATCCATGAGGATGCAGGTTCAATCCCTGGCCCTGCTCAGTGGGTTAAGGAACTGGCATTGCCAAAAACTGTTGTATAAGTCACAGAGGCAGCTCAGATCTGGCCTTGCTGTGGTGTAGGCCAGCAGCTGTAGCTCTGATTTGCCCCCTAGCCTGGGAACTTCCATATGCCACAAATGTGGCCCTAAAATGCCAAAAAAAAAAAAAAAAGGAAAAAAGGAAAAAGAAATTTATTCAGGTTTATACCGTTGCTAAAAGACTGAATTGGGATTGGAACTGGATTTTTCTGCCTCCAAACCCAGTCTCTACTCCTGTTTATTGTACTCAATATGCTTTCATAACCTCTCTGAGATAAGGAGGGAAGGTGACTATTTAGATAGAAAAAGACGATCAGGTGCTAAGTAATTCACATTACCACCCCAGTGTTGAGAAAACCCAGTCTGATGCTAAATGGTAGATGAGTTTTCCTCTAACTTTATTTGAGGGACCAATGACCAATGGGCCAAAGAAGCTGCAAATGAGCTAATGAGCTAATGGTCTTTTCTCATTAATAGTTAATTAACCTGTCCTGGGGGCTCTTTTCAACAGATGTTCAGAAAATCAATAAAATAAGGGGTTGATTGGGATAGCCGAAAGAGGTCAAACTAGATTTCTGAAATATAACAGTTATGTACATGCATTTAAGTTATCTGCCTGAGAACCAAAAGGAGAATCAAGGTGAAACCCACTATTTCCCATTGTATTTTTTTAAGATGCCATCTTTTCACATATGCAAATGAAACCCAGGAGTTCCTGTTGTGGCTCAGCAGGTTAAGAACCCAACATAGTGTCCCTGAGGATGCGGGTTCAATCTCTGGTTCACTCAATGGGTTAAGTTGAGGTGTAGCTTACAGATGCGGCTCAGATCCTGCGTTGCTGTGGCTGTGGCATTAGGCTAGCAGCTGCAGCTCCTATTCAATCCCTTCCTGGGAATTTCCATATGCTGCAGGTATATATAATAAAGAAACAAAACAAAACAAATGAAACCTAGAACTGGATAATTAGATTAAGTCATGGGCCTTCTAATTAATTAATCACTGACTACAGGGCTTTTCCCCCAAAACCATTCTAGTGTTGTTGAATAGGCAGCATTATATTTTCTTGGATGCCATTGCTTTTGACATACAAAATTGTTGTTGTTTTCCCATTGTTATGCTCCACTGTGATTTCTTATGACACCATGAGAGTTTATGAAGGTGACATCATTAATTCAACAAATACTGAGGCACTATTATATACCAGTTCTTGTTGTGGGCCTGGATGCAACAGCCAAGGGCTGAAAGTCAAGTGGATAATAATGACTATCAATCATGGCAGCATTCACATATTTTTGGCAGCACATCCCTTTACATCTTTTTTACTGGTATCCTGAATTTAACAGGAAAGCAACATATAGATTTATTCACTCTGATTTTATTATCAACTGAATGGCTTAATATTAACAGAATGGTTGTGTCCCCCAAAATCCCTATGTTGGAACCCCAGACGCCAATGTGATGGTATTTGGAGGTATGCCTTTGGGAGGTCATTTACGTCATGAGGGTGGAATCCTCGTGAATGGGACTAGTGCCCTGATAAGAGACTCCAGAGGGCTGTCCAGCTTCCTTTCACCCATGTGAGGCTACGGCAAGAAGCCAGTAGTTTCAGCCGGGAAGAGGGTTCTCACCAGAACCCAAACATGCCACTCTTATCTCACACTTCCAACCTCTGGAACAGTGAGAAATAAAGTTCTGTTGTTTATATGTCACCCAGTCTGTGGTACTTTGTTAAAGTAACCCAAACTGACTAAAACATATTACGATTAATTTATACCATAGACTAGAAGGTAGGCATTTGTAGTCTTGTCTTGTCCTTTCTTTTTTTTTTTTTTTTTTTTAGGCCAATACTTGCTGCATATGGAAGTTCCCAGGCTAGAAGTTGAATCAGAGCTGCAGCTGCTGGCCTACACCATAGCCATAGCAACAGGGGATCCAAGCTATGTCAGCACCCCACACCAGCACGCTGGATCCCAACCCACTGAGTGAGGCCAGGGATCGAACTTGCATCCTCATGGATACTAGTCAGTAATGCACTGAACCACAGTAGGAATTCCCAGCATTTGTAGTCTTAATGATAATTATTCATGCCCAGGTAACTGGACAGCAGGGATTGGGAAATATTTTTACCAGTATTGAAAACTTATATTTGAGGCTGACCATTTTTTAAGTCTCATTTTTTTTTAATTTCCTCAGAGAATTTTAATAGAATTTAATTTAAAAGTACTTAGTGGGTTACACATCAAAACTCAAAAATTATTTCATCTATACTTACAAGTAAACATTAATGTTGAAAAATATCTTTTGTTAGAATGTCTTCCATTTCTCCTTATGAGAACTGAAATTATGTTACTAATAGACTTCCTTTAAAGACTATGAAAATAAATAGTACTGTAAATTTCACTTTTCCGTAATAAAAAGCCTTACATTTTCTGGTTTCCAGAATCTATAAACACATACTGTGTTCATCCTGGAATATCTTGAAGAATATATATTACGAAGTTTAGCATGAAAGTAACAGGTACTCAAGCAGGTGGATAACATAATTTTCATTTTCCTAATGTATACCAGAATCTAAATTGCATCTTGCCTTCATTTGAAACCTAACCACTCAGTTTATGGTTAACTGACTTGATGGGAACTTTATCTTAAGACTTATGTAATCTTCGCCCCTTGGGTATCATGATATTTGGGGAATATATTTTCTGGGGATAACATATGGTGGAACAATCTTTCAGGTTACCTGTTGTGACCCTGAGTTTGCCTTATGGGGGGGAAATGTGCTTCCAATTAAAATTGTCCTGTGGGGATGCTATTCTTTATGAATTCGGAGTGAAGAATAGCTAAGAACTCTGGTCTGTGTCTGACAGCTGGTGTAAAGCACCTTGAATCAATAAAACTCTTATTAATTCCCTCCTAAGTCCTAGCTCTTGGTTCACCTTGACATGATTCTATAAAGAACTGTAGATGCGAAAACCCCTAATACAGGTTATTGTCCAGAACAATGGAGGTATTCCTCCAAAGGCCCACATACTAATAAAAATAACTTCATATAAATCAAGAACTTCACAACTGCAGTTTATGGGCACTGTTTTAGATGATTTCAGGGTCACAGAGAAAGTTAAAGACATAATTTATCTCTAAATGATGTTTCTAGAAAATAAGAAATAGAACTCTACCTTAAGGCTATGATGACCAGGGCTTCTAGAAGTTCTCAAATACATAAATTCACTTTGTATCAAATGATCCAACTATTCTTAAACCCTCTCCTAGGTTGGCCCCTGCCTAAGTCTAAGGCTACTAAACATTCTTCAGAGTCAAGTAAAATCTAATGACAGAATAACCTGTTGTTTTTATTTCCTTACCATTCACCAAACAGAGTCTTTCAAGTTCTTCCATATTTAGTTTATCATCCAGCGCAAAGCAGGACAACGGTCCTGTTCATTGCTCACCATTTAGCATCCACTGCACATCTCTAGGTTGTTATGATACCCTATTTGTTTTCTGAAACACATTTTACAATTTTACTCTCCAACTCACATCTGAATGTTCAGATCCAAAGTGACAGAAAGTTTCTCTTGCAGTAGGTATTATAGCCCCTCACCTCCAGGAGAAAGTCAGCTTGATGGGTAATAATGGAAGAGGAGGTGACTGTTCATTCCCTTCCTCCCATTACAAGACTATCAAGGTAGTTTTTAAAAAAATTAAAATATATGGTTCTCATATCCAAATGTTCCTTACAGTCAATGAGAGGAAAGATACAACTCTCTTCTTTATTTAGACTTAAGGGATTGAGTGGCGTTCGAGAAACATTTATTGGAATAATGATGTATCACAAGACAAAATTAATTCCTGTTAAGTAATTCTGTCCTTTTTAAATGTATGCCTTCTTTAACCAAACAAATACATAGATGTAAAGAGTGATGGCTCTGTCTTACCACTGAGCACCTGGGTGTATAAGAAGTTTGAGACTATAAACATATCTCCCAAGTATGTGCCCAATGGAATTTCTGCTTATTGTAATTTCCAAGCTCTTTGGTAACTGAGTCCACACACCCTCATTTCCCCTGTGCTTCAGCCACATTAGCCTTCTTTGGGTTTCCCAAATGCATCCTTCCTTTCAAAGGGTCTTTACACAGAAAGTTCCCTTCTCGTGAAATGGTCTTTTCCCACCTCTTCTACTATTTAACAACTGAATTCTTTTAGAGCTCATCTCTTGTCCTGTGGATGTAGACACTTGGCAAAGTCACACCCTCTATTACGCATTGTTAGAGAAAGACACATTTCCTTTCCATGGAACTTATTACATGTGTAACTGACACTCGATGATACTTTCTATGGTTTCCCACTAGTTCAATAAGGAACCCCTGGCACTCTCTGACATAAACAACAGCAACATCTTCTCAGATCCACCTCTTAGAGTATTGACAATAAAAACAAAAATAAACAAATGGGACCTAATCAAACTTCAAAGTTTCTGCACACCAAAGGAAACCCTAAACAAAACAAAAAGACAACCTGCAGAATGGGAGAAAATCTTTGCAAGTGAAGCAACTGACAAGGGATTAATCTCCAAAATTTATAAACAACTTCTGCAGCTGCATACCAAAAAAAAAAAAAAAAAAAAAAAAAAAAAAAAAAAAAACCCATTGAAAAATGGGCAGAAGATCTAAACAGACAGTTCTCCAAAGAAGACATACAGATGGCCAAAACACACATGATAAGATGTTCAACATCACTCATTATTAGAGAAATGCAAATCAAAACCTCTCTGAGGTACCACCTTACACAAGCCAGCTTGGCCATTATCAAAAAGTCCACAAACAATAAGTGCTGGAGAGGGTGTGGAGAAAAGGGAACCCTAGTACACTGTTGGTGGGATTGTAAATTGGTGCAACCACTGTGGAAAGCAGTATGGAGATTCCTCAGAGAACTAAACATAGAACTACCATTTGATCCAACAATCCCACTCCTGGGCATCTATCCAGAGAAAACCACGATTCGCAAAGACACGTGTACTGCAATGTTCATTGCAGCACTATTTACAATAGCCAAGACATGGAAACAACCTAAATGCCCATCGACAGAGTAGTGGATCAAGAAGATGTGGTACATATACACAATGGAATATTACTCAGCCATTAAAAAGAATGAAATACCAGCATTTTTAGCAACATGGAAGGACCTAGAAACTATCATGCTAAGTGAAGTTAGCCATACAATGAGACACCAACATCCAAGGCTTTCACTGACATGTGGAATCTGAAAAAAGGATCAACTGAACTTCTTTGCTGAACAGATGCTGACTCACAGACATTGAAAAACTTACGGGCTCCGGAGGAGACAGTTTGGGGGGTGGGGGGATGTGCTTGGGCTGTGGGATGGAAATCCTGTGAAATCAGATTTTTATGATCATTATACAACTACAGACATGATAAATTCATTTGAGTAATAAAAAAAAATAAGGGACCCCTGGCAATTTTATTCATTATGAAGTCCGGGCACATAGTACTTACCTGGCCCCTATTTGGCCTGGCTGATATAGGTAGTTGCTTTTCTGGGATCCAGTCTCATGCACATCCATATAGAGATTTATGATTTTGTTTGGGATGGCAATATGCTCAAATAAAATGCTTGCATTCCCTGACTCTTTAGCAACTACACACAGCAAGTGTGACACAGTCCTGGCCAATGTCAATGGGAAAGTTACAATTTTCCTGATAAAAAGCAACAGATGCACCAGCCCTGTTATGGTCTCTCCTTTTGGCCTTGAAAGTGACTATAAAGACTGGAAGTATAGAAGCTATATTGGGACCATGAGGAAACCAGCATAAAAATGAAAAATAGCATGCTTCCATTGTGGTGAAGCAGGAGGACAGTAGCACAGGGTGTTGTGCCTGCTCACATAGACGGGATGGGCCTCCGCCCAAAACGGATTCAGATGTGAAGACGGGTGATGCCAAACACACCAAGAGGATATGAAGAGATGCATTTCTCAGAGTGAATCTTTTTCAGACAATCAGGGAAGATATTCAAGCAGGTCTGAAAACAGCTTGTGGAAGAAAGAGGTGAACAGCCCTGGGTTTTACTGTGCTGAGGAGTAGAACCAAGAGGCTGGGGAGGTTCCTGCACAGTTTGAACTTTCCCGCTGGTGACAGCATGCTTTGAACTTCCCCTCCAGCCCCAATGGGCAGGAAACACTGCCGCCTCTATTGTGGCAAACAGACATTAGTCTCCCACCTGCTCACTCACCCAACCACCAAAAAAGAAGGAATGCATTCCTACTGTTTGGAGTTTCCTGGTGGCTCAGTGGTTAAGGATCCCACTTTATCACTGCTGTGGTTTCGGTCACTGCTGTGACACAGGTTCAATCCCTGGCCCAAGAGCATCTATAGAAGCTGCAGGCACAGTAAAAAAAACCTCCTATTGTTGATGAAAATTCTGACTTTAGGTGGTGTGGGATACGGAGGCTAAGCCTGTTATGTTCTTTAGACAAAATTTCTCAGCATAGGTCTCATAGTAAATTCCTGCTGTAACTACAGTCAAGAAAAGTCAGCTCACACAGAAAAGTTAGTTCAGAAGGCAAAGCCCAATGATGCAGTATAGTAAGTGAAGCATGGGACTTTGGTGCCAATTTATGGTAACATGGTTCTGGGGTTTAATGGTCTCTTTGGGGATTATGCAGGCCCTTTAAGACAATGCACACTTTATACAGAACAAAATACAGGATGATCTTTTATAAGAGCCTCCCTGCGGGTTAAACAATTCATGATGGAGGAGGAGTTCCACTCCTGGGCAGTGCCATAGAAAAGGATAATAAAAATGATAATAGTGAACATTTACTGAACACTCACAGGCACTTGGCCAAACACTTGTAAGCATTATTTCATGAAATCCCTCCAACAGCTGTATAAATAAAGGCCATTATTATCCAAGTTTTACAGGTGAAGGAAGTGAGGTTTAAAGGTATTAGTAAATTGACTGAGCTTGCACAGCCATTGAGTACTAAATCAGATGATGCCAAAATAACTCAGGATGGAGGGATGGGCAGTAAGCCCATTACACCTTCTTTCTCCTGGGGCTGAGCATTCTGGTGATAGTGTCTCTTTCCTATAACTGATATATGATTTTTCATCATTCCTAATGGATATCCCTCATGCTCACTTTAATTTGCTTTTATATTTATAATAAGTTTGAGGGGTACCATGTACAGAAAATTGGTAAAATCTGTCTCCAATCCAGGCATTCTGGAGAAATTCTGATAATGACTCTGTTCCCTTGGATCTTGCTGGGAAAAAGAGTCAAGGGGAAGAAGGTGGTGGGATAGATGACATTTGTTTGAAACTAACTCATTTCTATTTTTATTTTTCCTCTTAACTGCCATGTATTGGAGAGCTATTACATCAGGCCCTAGGGAAGTAAGGGCGTTGAACACAGCTAAGCTCCTGCTCTCTTGGAGCATGTATTCTGTTGGGGAAAGAAAGAAAATAACTAAATAAACAAAGAGCTAAAAATTATGTAATGAAAATGAAAACAAAAATGAAACAAGTTGATTTGAGAGAAAGTAACTGAAGCCTTTAGAGTAAGTTGTCTGGAAAGACTCACTAAGGAGGTGATATTTATGCCAGGACCTGCATGACCAGAAGGAGCCAGTCACAAGCAGGGAAAAGAGCATGACAGGCAGAAAGAATGACTGGGTAAAGGACCTGCAATGAGTTCCAGGCTGGCTTGTTCCAGGAGCAGAGAAAAGACAACCAGCTAGGACACAATGCAAGAGGGTCAGTGGTACAAGGTACCTTGAATACAAGAAGTTTCAGATGCCTGTTAGATACCCAAGAGAAGTCGGTGACAAACTGGTAGATGCTTCTCAAACGTTAATAAGCATATGAGTTCTTCAAGGATCTTGTTTAAAATGCAGATTGTGATGCAGTTTTTCTGGAGTAGAGCCCAAGATTCTGTATTTTCCAGAAGATCTCAAGTGATGACAACCCCACTGGCCATTTGGATAAGTAGGGGTGTAGGTAATTTTGTATTTGTGAGTCTACAGTTAAACACAATAGAGAGAAGGAGGGGACCAAATAACTAAGAGGTGGTAGGGTGAAGGATGAAGGATATTGTAGGACCTGGGATAGAGCTGGGCCACAAGAAATCAAATGCTTCAAGTAGAAGGGCAGCATATGGAACACAAAGTTGTAAAGGTAACATGAAGAACGAGAAGTGGACTTAGTCCCTGGAAAACTTTAACAGAGTAAGTGGCTTCTTTTTTTAAAAAAATTGAAGTACAGTTGATTACAATATTGTGTAAGTTTCAAGTATACTGCAAGGTGATTCAGTTATACATACATATAGATGTTTACATATATGTCAGTATATATATATATATATATATATATATATATATATATATATATATATTTCCTTTCTACTATGTTATTATAAAATGTTGAATATAGTTCCCTTTGCTATACTGTAAATTCTTATCTATTTTATATAAGGTAGTGTTATGTGTTAATCCCATCCTCCTAATTTATCCCTCTCCTTCCTTTCCCTTGGTAACCTAAGTTTGTTTTCTCTGTCTATGGTTCTGTTTGTTTTGTAAATAAGTTCATTTGTACTATTTTTTAGAGTGAGCTAACTTCTAATATTGCTCTTGGTGGTTTCACACTTGACCATGCTTCTCAAGCTCCCATTCCACCCCCCATGTGTAATGCATGCAGACCTCACTTCCGACCTTCCTGAAACAATAGGGACCAGTTAGCAAGGTGAACTCTTTCCCTTTAAAACCTACACCTCTCATGTTTGGAACTTTTTCTATCCTTTCCTCCCATCTCAAAGAACTTGGATGTGACTCCTTCCTTAGAGCTGTTAGCTCATCTGCCTTCAGTTCTTCTCCCTTGTCTCATCAGGAGTGCTTCCATGGGGTTCTCTTCTCCCACCACTGTACAGATCCATTCAAGGTCACCCGTGACCTTGGCTGGTATATCCTAATGGTCTATTCCCCACATGAGAGGTTAAGGCAGGGGTATGTGATAATGTTCTGCCCAGGGAAACAAGACAGGAAGTTTGGGATGGGGTCAGGAAATGTTCTCTATTCATGGGGGAAAAAAAAGGCATGTCAGAAGAAAAAGCCCTCAGCAGAGGCTGAGCACTGTGGGGAATGTGAGGCCCAGAAGTCCCACAAATGTCTTGCAATTCCAAGGAGCAGGAGCCTGGAGGTGCCAACAGGGAAACAGGCAGAAACTTTTATCTTAACATGATTGAGCCACTGAGCTAAAGGAGGGTTGAAAAACAGTATTTCTGAGATATTTGAGAAAATTGTTATTGTTGTTTAAGCCTATTGAGATCAGGTTTTCTACTGCCTGTGGTTTAAAGCAGCCTAACTGATCCCACTACCAGAGCAGAAGGTACCTTCCACTGGAGCTGCTCAAAGGCAGGACATAAATACAGTTTCTCAGCCCCTCTCTTCACCATCTTTTTCTTCCTCCATCCCTATATCCCTCCCTTTGTGCCTTTCTCCCCAGTCCATCCACTCCTCCCAAGTTCTAGCCCCAAAACTATTCTTTTAACTTTTAAGCCTGCCCCACACAAGCATAAAACTTACACCTTCTAGTCCACAAAAGCACTTTGCAAATGATTATTCACAGCAATTCTTCACTTGCCTATTTAATACAGCTTTGTGGATGGTTCCTAGGTCTTATTTTATCTCTCCTTTACTGCTGTGATGGGATCATTTGTGGCTTATTTATTTGATGCTAACTAACTCTTATGTCTGGAGTTCATCATTCTGGAGACACACAATGCACATATATAGAAAAGAAGAGCCATAAAAGTACAGCTAACATGGTATTTATTAAATGTTATCATGGTCAGACTAAACAGCACAAAAGGGCGTTCTGAATTTTTGCAGCAAGTCATAGGCGGTTTCCCTTGATTTACTTTGTGAATTTCATGAATCCAGAATTTAGAAAATTTCTAGTCTTCAGAGTAGAGCAGATGTCATAAAAGATGATTTGGATATGTGTTTCAATAAAGGTCACGATCGTTTTGCCATTCCTAAGGCTTTCCCCAGGGCTAACAGCAGGGGTCTATGCATGGGTGGGTTGTTTGGGTACGTCCTACAATGGTCCCAAGGTTGCCTGGTTAGTTGAAACATAGCATTGGATGGGGATTCTATCCATAGACTTCAGGCAGCTTTATTTGATTATGTGATTTTTTTCCCCACCAAACCAGAAAAGAAACTTTAAGTTAGGAAAGAGGTGTAGATGGTTAGAGTCAGGGAAGGATAACAAATATCTAAAGCACAAACTTCTCTGTAGAGAGTGTACCTAGGAACGGTGAGGTATTCTGGGATATGAATTAGTCCACTGATGCGTGTGTGCTTCTAAGTACGTGCGAGGCTATACCTGGGCTTCTGACCACTTGCACTGCCTTTTGGAGAGTCCATGGTTTTTATTTCTAAACAGCAACGTTTTGCCCCTAGCTGTTTCTATAAGCCATCTGCATGAACAGATGCTTTCCCAAACATCTCAAAACTAAGAACTTCACAGTTGCAGTAAGAGAGAAGAAAAGTCAGTCTCTTCAGAGGATGGGTTTGTATTGTATGATGGTATTGTATGGTGTTCACTAGGGCAGGTGACCCATAGTTGCCCCTGCCTGCAGGATCACGGCCTTCCTGAAAAGAGACGATGTAACAGATCCAGAAAGAGCTGCAATTTCATTTGCTCTTTGCACTGCCTCCTCCCGGCACTAACCCA
Source organism: Sus scrofa (assembly GCF_054392235.1). NCBI lineage: Eukaryota > Metazoa > Chordata > Mammalia > Artiodactyla > Suidae > Sus > Sus scrofa. The sequence goes on along the minus strand of NC_139389.1, from coordinate 34,292,336 downwards.
GATGCAAAGAACCCCTCCGTTCTGATGACAAGCTCCTGCTCTGTCACCCATTACAACGTGAGTTAGCCTCTTCTATGGGAACTTAGTTTGGTTTTGTCAATTTCCAATATGTTTCCCTTGAGATCCTTTTCTTTGATTGTACATCTTCAAAGTTAACTTAGTTGCAATAAGTACTTCTCTTATTTTCTTGAATTTCTTTTTATTTCAGTGGTTTTGATGAATATTTACAAGGAAGTCCACAGTGCTCACTTTCATATTTCAAGTTCTATTTGAATTTATTCAAAGATAAAATCAGCCAGTATTGTTGGAGAAGTCTACATAAATAACAGAACTGACCCGCCTATAATAATACTATCCCATAGGTTACCAAAATGTTTTTTCTTAACACAGCCCTCCTGCTCCTCTCCTCATCTTTGACATATTAATTTTTGCTATTTCTGGCAATACTATTTAAAAAGACAGAATTTCAGCCACTTCAACATTAAAAAAAAAAACAAATCATAAAAAGTCAACCCCCCAAAATGATGTGATTTAATCAAAGTACCCTAAATCAATGGAAAACATTTTTTTCCCATGAATTAATAACTGCCTTAATATTATTAGGATAACAGTGACATTTCTTGGATAATTTGGAAGTGATCTGAAAACTATAAAAGGGAATTACGGTACATGCATCAATTTATTCTCAACACTGTAACTCAGACATTGGGATGAAAGTTGTACCTTTTATTTCTCAATTGTTGAGCAACACCCCACTGTTTTTTTTGTTTTTTTTTGTTTTTTTGTTTTTTTGTTTTTTTTTTACTACAACTGATGAAAGGGAAAGTATGGTAAACTGGATGCATGTGACAGACTGGGGGGTCATATGTTTCCAGGATGTGGCATCTTGCCATTGACCACAGCCTCTTGGAACAAGATAAAGTCATTGAAATAGTTAACAGATGTTAGCATACTTGAAATATAAAAGTTCTATTGCTAAAAATTATGTAGGGTCAGATGGAGATTTGGCGCTTGGTCCATAACTTAACTGACTTGGCAAACGGAAAGTCGAGATCCAGAGGCATAACGTATAACATGAAGGCCACACACTCTGCACACCACGCAGGAGCTCATAAACTACTGACAATACGGAGGCTGTGCTAAGCCAGCTTGATTAAGTATTAACACAGTACTTGATACTTAGGGAAATCTGAAGTCAATTTTCACATCTACTAAATTAAAAAGTTATTTCTGTAAGAGCAATAGAGTAGACTTTTCTCCACATTCAAAGCACGTCTACAAATTTTTCATTTAGCCTCGGCTTGAAATTTACTTGATGGCTGGTATTTCTTCTCCACGACTTCGTAATCTAGCCAATAATACGCTTTGTGAAAGTACCCCCATTTTTCCCCCACTCTTGTCTATTACTTCCCGTATCAGCACAAGTTGACAGTCATGATTTTCAGATGAATCTGTAGCTGAAATGGATCTTCTCAGCCTTAAGTCACAAATGCATTTAAGTCAAGCATGGAAGGAGGCTTGTGCTACTTTAGAGTTTGTAGTTTTATTCACCGCTTTGCAAATGAAGTCGCCAGCTTCCATCACTTTGTAAAGATTCACACCCTGGTGAGGCAAAGCGGGGGATGCCAGATGGAAAGGGGTGGGGTGGGGGGGTTAGGGAGAAAGAAGACAAAACAGATTCCTTTTAATTTTATCAGTAGTTACTTAACCATTTAACATTACTGTACAAATGTTGTTCCTTATTGATATGGGGGTGACATTGGTCTTCAGGAATTACATAGATTTTAGATTGTTCTGCTTTATTAAGCATATCTTGAATCGAACCCTAGTATAAAACTATACTTGAATAACCCAGTGAAATCTGTGCTGATGACTAAACTCTAGGAAGAACAATGAAGGAACCAGAAACACTCTACAAAATATCAGTGAAGGGCAATTTAAGTGATGATGGTTTGGAGGAGTTTATAGATAAGGACTTAAGGTAAAAAACTCTTACTACATGAAAATATACTGATAAATACTGGTAAAGCTATAAGAAATATAGGGAAGGTGAATGTATAATTTTTAACCATATTCAAAAACACTATAACTGGTATGAAAGGGAAGGAGGTAGTCAAATAAAATGAAGCAGTGTTTGGTACACATCTGGAGCACGTTTGCCTGAGGGGCTGTACTGCCTGAAAGCATACATAGGATCAAGAAAGGCTTTGGTAAATCCATGGATGACAGATAGGCAGTTGGGTATGAAGACCAGATTCAAGGCATGCTCCTCATCTCAGCCTTGATAGAGACAAAAGTTACCTTCCAGGGCTCTACCCCGCACCTGCACTGTCACCAGGGGAGATGAGCATCAGGCAGATTAATCAGAGATCTGCCTCCACGGAGCATTTTTGTAAGTTCCTAGGTCCTCCTTCCACATGGACTAGAAACCACGTGGACTTAAAACTGGACAGAGTCAGGCTTCCTTGCTATTAAGGAGTAGTGTTTAAAATTTATATATATAAGTTTGTTATTTTCCTAAAATAGACACGTATAAATACTCATAGGGGCTTTTCATACCCATGATCATAGAGAGATCCATCATTTTAATATAGCAAATTACTTCTCTCTAGAAACTTTTAGAGCACTGTTTTCTGTTAGTTGACTTCTAAGAATCAAAATGGCAAGGGTTTTGTGAGGAGTACCTGCCAGTCATATTTTGGTTTAACATACTTAATCCAGTGACATGTAAATTTTGTAAATAATTAGCTACATGGGTCTTTCGTTTCTGGATTATATCTAACAAAAGACCATAGGAAGAGTTTAGTCACCAGTGTTCTTCTTTCCTCTCCAGTAATTCCATTTATTTTTATTTTATTTTATTTTATTTTTTGTCTTTTTGTCTTTTTCTAGGTCCGCACCTGCAGCATATGGAGGTTCCCAGGCTAGGGGTCCAATCAGAGCTGTACACGCCACACCTACAACACAGCCACAGCAATGCCAGGTCCGAGCCGCATCTGCGACCTACACCACAGCTCAGGACAACACCAGATCCTTAACCAACTGAGTGAGGCTAGGGATCGAACCTGCAACCTCATGGTTCCTAGTCAGATTCATTAACCACTAAGCCACAACGGGAACTCCCAGTAATTATAACAATTACTCAGGGAGAGTTGCTGGTACCATACCAAAGAAGAATTTTGTTTTGGCCGTTCTCTACTATTTTATTTAATTAATAGATATCTCCATGTAATAAGGTTGTATTTAAATATTAAATCATCAAGCACTTAAATCCGGTGCTTACATATATCTCATAGACTATGACAGGGTCTGGGTTTCAAGACATTCATGTAGAATATAGTTTCTGTCTTTAGGGCACTGCAGGCAATATGGACCCTAAACAGAAAACTCTGCACGGTAACTAACGTCACTGAGAGAGTGATGCCCCCGGATGTTCATGAGAACAGAGGTGCAGGGCTGTCAAGCCACTGTGCAAAAGGAAGTGGACATAAACGGAGAGGAGTGTGTGAGGGCATGGTGCCAGGAGGGGTGAACCCTGATCTGAAGCTTGCAGGGTTTGTACGAAGAGTAGGCATCCTGGAGCAGAAGGAGGAAGGGTGGGGCACTGCCTACAGAAAGGAGTACAGATATCTGAAAACGACCATGAGATATATGGAAAGTCATGGGAGAAGGTGACTGGGAAAGGCATGAAAGGCCCCATTAGGTGACAGAACACCGCCTTGCTTTTCAGGAAATGGGAATCTGCTGACATGTGCTCCGGCAGAAGGCACACATCGGCAGATCCTCCCCTTTGTGTTTTAGATGAAATCTTCGTGGCAGCATGGAGGAGGATTTTTTTTTTTTCTTTTCTTTTTAAGGCTGCACCTGCAGCATATGGACATTCCCAGGCTAGGAGTCAAACTGGAGCTGCAACTGCAGGCCTATGCCACAGCCACCCTGGATCTGAGCCACATCCGGGACCTACTGTGTAGCACAGGGAACTGTATTCAATGTCCTGTAATAAACCATAATGGCAAACAATACAAAAAAGAATATATAACTGAATCACTGTTGTACAGCATGTAGAGAAGAAATTAACACAATCGTGTATGTCAACTATACTCCAACAAAATAAATTTTTTGAAAGACGTATACTTCCCTTTAGGTACTGTCATGCCCACACATTTCTAATGGAAATTATGGAAATGATCAAACTACTTTGTAAGTGAAATAATATTTATTCCTAACCAGAGAAGAGAGGCAATAGCTTCCAGGGCTTAGTGCCAAGTGTTATGGTCTTTCCAGGAACATGACTGAGCCTCTCTAGGCAACAGGCACTGAATGTGTATAAGCTGTCATACTAGCTCTCTGCTGCAGGGGGCGCTAGACAGAAAGAAGGTCATACAACCTCCTGGTAGGTTATGAGGAAGGCAGCTGGGAACGCGGAAGCAGGAAAATGCTAGAAGATACGTTTTTGAGAATGATGGTGCCTCACTCCCCAGAGGAAAAAGAATCTGGGGACTAGGGCCATTCCAAGTGGTGGTGAGAGCAGGAGCGAGGGTGGAGGTGAGAAACCACCAAATGGTGCAGAGATGGTGGCTGCAGACAAGTTTTCTGCTGCAGGAGCACCACCAAGGAGAGTGAGGGAGGAGGGGAGGAGAAGCGAGGCCAATGCCATTTGGTAATCCAGGTGATGCTTTCATATCTCAGAAAACATTCTCAACTCCAAACTTCAAACCATCTGTAAACATATCTTATCTTTTATAACTTTTCCCTTAAAAAAAAAAAAAAAAAAAAAAAACTGCCCTATAGACTAGAAGGTTATTTTCACAAGCATGTGGCAAAAGAAGGTAATGATTTTGGTGGGTGTTATTACAGAGCCCATGGCTTTTTCAGGTACTACTTGTAAAAAGACTATTCTTGCTGTCCAGTGTCTTGCATACTAAGAATTTTTAAGCTCTGTTCCTCCACTGGCCGTTTTAAAAGTGCCCTGGGCTCTCTTCCAGGAGCCTCGTTGTCACTGTGAGAAAATCAAGATCTCCGTTTCCTCCAAGGAAAACATTCACGCAAGAACACAAAATGACAAAAAACAACGATTATAAAAGCAAAAGCAGGCTCTAACTCACCAAGTGTGTGTGAAATCAAATCAGATAATAGATGAAATAGTACTTTGGAGGTCATGAAGCACCATAAAAATGTGAAATGGTAGCATTATTGGTGATGGATCTATAGCAGTAAGTTACTTTATAAAGCCCTCCTGAAGAAGTTTTATTGTATTTTCCCACTGTGCATTTTAGCAAACAGCAACAGTGTAGTAAAACTTGACCTCAAAGTTGCTTCCCAAATCTGAGCTGCATTCCAGTTTGCGTCTGCAAGGAATGTATGAATATTAAAATATGCTAAGTTAACTTACTGTGTTGAGCCCCAGGCCATTAAGCATGTAGACCAAATCCTCAGTGGCTACATTCCCAGAAGCACCCTTTGCATAAGGGCAACCCCCTAATCCGGATACTGCAGAATCCACCACATTTATCCCCATCTGCAAAACAAACCAAAACACCCAAGGCTTGTCTCTTTATGGCATATAAGTTGTTGAGTTTCTATTTAACCAGTTCCAAAGAGCAAATAAGGAAAATTGGAACTATTATCCAAACATGCACTTACCCACCTGCGGCGAGAACAGTCCCCGAGGTGTTGATTTCTTTTCTGACTGATCTCACCTTTTAGGCTAAACAGAAACTCTGCTTAGCCTATCACCGGGAACTAGAATAACCTTAGATCAAAACGGAAAGGGAGTTTTCTTTGATAGCAGAACAAAGGTAGCGGGGGAAGCTTGAGGTAAGATTCATTCACACCTGGGTTGTATTTTCCAACCTCATTTTGAGCTTTATTCTAAAAGCCTAATATAGCCAACACGAAATATCTCCAACATCCCAAGTCAAAATCAAAGTGCCTTCGAAGATGAGCAGTGGGGCAGGGCTGTCCCTGTGTTTGAACTTGTATTGTGTGGGCTCCATTCACCCACTCCATCCACTTCATCTTTCCTGAGCCATTATTTTGCACTCAAAACCCTGCTGCTTTGGGGGAAGTGAAGAGGCATTTAAGAGGCAGGACATCCATCACGAACAACAGCGCAAGCTCACATTTACAGGGTTCCCACTAAGGGTTGGATATTATTATTAACACCTCAGGATACGACTCCCAATCCCCCTAAAAACACAGGTGGTAGATACTCTTCATCATCCCTAAATCACAGATGAAGAAACTTCAGTACAGAGCGATCACACGATTTGCCCATGGTCATGTCTGTCTCCAGAGAATTCACACTCTGCTGTGATTTCTAAACTCTGGAAACAAGCACGTTGGTTCCAGTTACCGGTTCAGGGACAGCTGAAGTGGAGATCTGTGTGGGCTTGTGAAAGATACAAGCACAAGGGGGTCTGAAAAGGACCCCGGGGATCAGATTTGAAAGACTTGAAAAGAGAGGCAAACTTAGCACCCCTTTGTGGAAAGTGATGATTGGATACTCGGAGGCCACCAAGATGCCTCCTCTGAGCTTCACTCCAGGATACAGAGGAAAAGGTAACATGACAGCATCTAAAACGGGAGGTACTGGAGAGCAGAGGTCTTAGCCAATCTGCTAGATCAGCTTCTGACTCCAGAGGTCTGGGCTGGGCCCTGAGAATTCCAGTCTTTCACAAGATCCCACGGCTCTCACTGCTGGTCTGGGGAATCATCCTGTTCTTTTTGGATACACTTTTGACTTTAGAATGGTTTTAGATTTTCAGGAAGTTTGTGAAGAAGGTACAGAGCATTCCCATACATGACACTCACAGTTCCCCTCTTGTTCATGTCTTTCATTGTTATGTTGCATGTGTCACAACCAACCAACCAGGCTGAGTACATTATTATTAACTAAAGTGCACGCATGATTCAGATTTCCATGGTTTGGAACCTAATGTCCTTCCTCTGTTGTCAGAACTCACCCAGGTACCCCTTTACATAAGGAGTCGTCGTGTCTCCTTAGGACGCTGTGGGCTGTGACAGCTTCTCAGACTGCCTTTGTCCTCGTGGACCCTGACAAATGTTGAGTGGTTCTAGTCCTGTGTTTTGTACAATGTCTTTCAGTTTGGGTTTGCCTGATGTATCTGTCACGGTTAGACTGGCGTCCTGAAGTTTTGTGAGGAGGGCAACAGAGATGAAATGCCATTCTTAACACATCATGTTAAGGGTATACTGTACTGCATGGTTTATGATGCATGGTGTTAACCTTGAGGTTTCTGCACTAGAAAGTCCCCATGCCCCCCTTTCCATATTGCACGTTTTGGAAAAAGTCATCTGTGCAGCTCACACTTAAGGAGTAGAGAATATCTACCTAAATTATTCAGAAGTCACCCATATGACACCCATATGAGACATGTGTCTCTTCTCCCCTATTTATTTATTTAGTCAAACATTTACTTCCGTACAGACACATGGGAATTTACTTAGTACTTTGGGTTATAATACAATATTCCTTTAGATGTCCTGTCGCCCCCGTGGTTTGCCATTTGGCCATTGGGAGCTCTCAGTTGGCTCCTGGGTCCTTTGATTTGTCAAGGGAGCTGCACTTTTTAAATACCTCTTCTAGACTTTCCTTTGCAAGTGTTAGGATGTTGATCAAGGCTCCCTAGGGCAGAACCACAGTCCAGAAGCCACGGATGTCTTTGTGACCTCAAGCATGTTTACAGATGTATTTTGTTGTGCTTCTGCACCTCCATTTCTCCTCATTATATTCCTCAACATGGGAAGGTGTCCATGGCTCTTCCTCCATCACCATGACTTCTCTCAAAGCTCAGTCCTCTTTGGGTGTTAATACTGGCCATGGAAAGTGCTGGTCTGCTTAGGACAATCTACCTTTGCTGTGCATCAAATAGTAAGTATAAGGAACTGTGCTCTAGGAGTGAAATCTGTGCAACTGCCCCATGGTTGGAAGAGACAACGGTGAAGGCACTGGCTCATCTCTGGGAGTCTGCCACCACACCAAACAGGCAGAGGCATCCTCACCTATAGGTTAATTCAGTAGAATTGAATCTGTCACTCAAGGAGACAGAAGTTTCAGTGGTTCTCGGTCCCTACCCAGTCTAATCACCTGAGAATTTTAAAAACTGACACCCAAGTTGCTTCTCCCCAGAATCTCTGTCCTGGCATGGGGTCAGGCATTGGTATTTCTTTACAGCACCCTCCCACCCCTCACCCCCCACCCCTGTGATTTTCTGTACCATTAGGTGTAGGAACCCTAAGGCAAGGTTCTCATCCATCTCACCCTTCATGACCTGTGGATATGAGGCAGCTTTAATTTGAGAAAAGCTCCGTGCCCCGGGGCAGCAAGGAGGTAACCAAGACTGATGAGCTTTTCAAGGAAACCAGTTTTTGAGAGAAGACCCAAAAGAGTTTGAGGTAGTGAAGGCAGGGCCAGCATGATAGACAAAGGACAGCTTCAGCCCACCACGAGAGAGTATCATTTGTGTGATTTTCTGTGTGTGCATCAGACTTCAACAAACACACATGACAAAAAGGCAGCCCACCACGAGAGAGTATCATTTGTGTGATTTTCTGTGTGTGCATCAGACTTCAACAAACACACATGACAAAAAGGCATCAGACTTCAACAAACACACATGACAAAAAGGAACTGGAGGTAAACAGAAGACTTAAACTGCTAGGAAAATACATTGCAGGGTTTTTCTTTCTTTCTGTTGCGCAATTAGGTAGTGATTCGTCTTAGTGGCCAATATCCATCATTCCAGGATTTCCTATCAAAAAAGTTCTTCCTAGGAATATCTCACAAATCCTAAAGAAATAATTAGTTAAGAAATAGAAACAAATAAATATATATGAGTGAGTGTATGTGTGTCCCACATGAAACAAACCCCCTTTCATATATAGATCCATCCCAGCATGTTTTATAAGAATAAAGATTTGGGAGTTCCCATTAGGGCTCAGTGGTTAACGAACCCGACTGGTATCCATGAGGATGCAGGTTTGATCCCTGGCCTCGCTCAGTGGGTTAAGGATCCGGAGTTGCCATGAGCTGTGGTGTAGGTTGCAGACGTGGCTCGGATCTGGCGTGGCTGTGGCTGTGGCGTAGGCCGGCAGCTATAGCTCTGATTGGATCCCTAGTCTGGGAACTTCCATGTGCCTTGGGTGCAGCCCTAAAAAGAAAGAAGACAAAAAAATAAAATAAAATAAAATAAAATAAAATAAAGATTTGAAAACAATCCAAATGTTGGCAGTGGTGACTAATTTAAATTAATCAAGGTGTAACTATAAAATGGAATGACAAATGCCATGCAAATGCATCGCTAAAGGAAAGACACAGGTTACAGGATAATATAACAGCATTTGGAGTCATAATCTCATTTTCAAAAAAAAAAAAGAATTTGATGAAATACTAAAATGCTAACAGCAGTGATCACTGGGTGGTGTGATTAGAGGTAATTTCTTTTATTTTAATTGCTTGTTTTCCAATGGCCCTGCAACAAATGGAATTAGCATATGTAATTTGAAAGAGAAAAAGCAAGGTTTCTGCAAACAGCAGCCTGTAATAGAATGACAGTTAAAAAACGAGAATGAGAATACATACATGCAAGACAGTATTTCTTGATTAACAATATTATTTTGCAACTAACTGATCTTTCTGGGGGGGTAAGACTGCAAGGCTAATCTCAGAGAGGATCTGGGTTCACGACCTAGAAAATGGCCCTTCCCTCTTGCCTACCAACACATAAGCTCTGGAACAGACTCTCTTTCTGTCAGTGCCAGTCACAAATTAACTACATCAATTCTAAGAGCAATACGTAGATGAAAATTTAAATAAGCATATTTAAAGCAAGTTTATGAATATACACCTTACCTGTGAAAGAGAATATTAAGATACATGTTCCTTTTAAAGTGTCTCTTTAAAAAAGAATCACAGGACTTTAAAAACAAAACTTTCTACATAATATTCTCTAAATTCCGTCCTCTATTAAATGTGCAATTCTGTTCCTCAGGAAAAAAGATCTTCTCGATGGACTGTGTTACTCATACACTCAGTTAGATGATTTTATTTCTAAACAAGTCACTTTGGAAATTCCTAGTCACAGTCATCTAAGAAAATGTGATTTCACTATGTATGTTTTCTTTATGTTTCCTTAAAAGTGGTACATTATATAACGTAAACACGTTCTTAGAAGAGCAGGAAGGAAAACATGATTTCTTCTATTCATCTGTTCTTTATGGTAAATAGAGGAAACATATTTGCACTTTATTATTGAAATCATGGTATTATAGCAAATACATTACATTTACTATAATATTCCTATGTATTCAATCATAGCAGATGGGTCACATAGCTTATTTTATCATACAAGAGATGGTCTACGTTAAAAGATTATTCTTAGATACTTTCTCTTACATATTTCTTTGTCTCCAAGCAATAAAACACTGCTTTCAGATTCTCAGGTTCCTGGTGTGTGTCTGTGTATGCGAGTGTGAGCACACGAGTAAAAATAAATGGTTTTCTGCCCCCTGTATTGAAAAAACAAAGCATTTGGTTTTGTTGTGAGACAAACATCTTCAGCCTAGTAACCACAAGGTGGCGATGTAACACCAAAATCCACCAAGGTTAAGTCAAGCCTTTAAATGCCACTGGGTTCCAGCCCAGAAAATGGCAAATAACGTAAATAAATAGGTTTATGCTAGTCAAATAAATATTTTCTTACTTTTAAAATAAGGAAACTTTTACTAATGGTGTATAACACGTAAACTGCGGTTCATTATAATCAGTATATTTTTTTATTATCCTCCCTTTGACTTGAACATGTTTATTAACCACGTTCTATGTGCCAGGAATTTGGAATACATACAAAGCCCTGCAGCTCATGGAGATCAGTGTGAGAAATGAAAATCACTCTCTATTTTGTCTGTCACTGAGAAGTAGTTCACTGTTACTAAATAAGAAATAATTCTTTCTAGAGCTCAGGGAACAAATTCTCCCTAAAAATGAAACAAACTAAGGACTCAAAGGATGGAGATGTCCTTGGCTCCCACTTTCCCCCAAGCTCATGATAAAAGCTATTAATGTAGTGATCCAGGCTATGACAAACCTGGTGAGTGCAGTTATGTGGGCTTCCCAGATGTGAACTTGGACTTGAGGCTGAGAAAAAAGGCAAATTAGCTGTGGCTTTCAGTTATCAGCTCGATATTGTCTTGGTAGTGTAAGAATGTATTCTCCAAACAAAACTGAGAAATATGATGAAGCAAAGAAATCATTTTCCAAAATGTATAATCTTCTACATGTGTCTGATTTCCAAATACTTCATGAAATCTAAAACTTTAGGTCCAACGTCTCAAGGAACACATACAATTTTTGGTAATGTTATTTGCTGAAAAGATATCTACATTTTTTTTAACCTCTCAGACTAAATTTTTCTTTAAAAATCTGTAATAATGTTAGATTTAATTTAAAATAACCCATCAATCCTGAGCATGAAATTACTCATTGGGGGATGTAAGTTCCTCATGGGGAAAAAAGACAAATATTCATGTAGGATAAAATATTTTAAAATACACTCATTTTCCTAGTATTTTTCTCCTCACCTTGTTCCTCATTGCTAATGTTCCCTCCTATATTGTAATTATCCAGGATTGGAATTATCCTTACGGGAGGTACAACTTCTCCCCAGCAGCAAGACCAGTGTCACTCATGGGTCACATCTCCCTTTCCAGGGAGCCCAGATCACCCTGAGCTGCTTCTTAAATAGCACCTAAAGAGTTACTGCATATTGACATGGTACCAACGACTTGCCATTCATGTGTGTGGGGAACATACCAGGCTTTGTAAACCACAGTTAATGAACTGCTGGCACACACGAACCAAGCCCAGGGTTTGATTACACTGAAACGTACACTGAAATGTACACCAAAACCGGTGTGTGAATCATGACACGTGTGGGTGTATGCCTTGCTGCAGAGGGTGACTAAGCTAACATGACTGATCGCTAATGCTTTCACAGACCCTCTCTTGTCTTTGAAAGGTTTCCTACGTGCTTCACCCCCTCTTTGTCTCGCCACACATAATGAGACAGATTAGATTCACACCTTCATTGAGGATATTTCAAACTGAGGTGGGAAGGTGGTTGTGTACAGAGAACAAGGAGATTCCAATAATGAGGAAATTTTCAATTTCAGCAGACCGAGAAAATCATAAATACTGTTAGTGACCGCAGATTGAATGCCTATTTTATTACAAATAGCGTGTGCCACATGTGTCACAGAAAGCGCCACAAAATCGAGGTGGAGTGGGCAGTAATTCATGCTCATTTGCTGATGAAGAAACCGTGGCTTCGAGAAGGCAAGTGGCGGTCCCTGCTTCCTTCGTATGAGGCAGCGTGTGACAAGTGTAGCACCTGGGTGCTACTGTTTTAGTATTAATAGTTAACATATAGTAAGCGCTGACTATATGCTTATTAAATGCCAGGTGCATCACTAAACACTTTATACCCTGGTGTCATTTAATCCTTATAACCAGTCTGGGGGGAGGGGCATGAATTAGGAAGAGCACCGACTAACCCAAATACCTCATTTTCTCATCAGACTTTCTTCAATTTTCTGAAAAGTCCCTACACAACTTAACATTTTCAAGACACTTGAGAAAGTAAATGACTGTGGACCCATCGATTGTAATTCTAGGGAGCTAGCCCAAGAAAAATAGCCAGAAATGTTAATATAGGTTTACATCCAAGGATGGCTATTCTTTGTATCATTATTTGTAACAATGGGAAAAAAGTCCACAAGCAAAATGTCCAACACTAGGGAAATAGTTAATAAGTTATGGAAGATGGAGGGAGTTCCCATGGTGCAGTGGAAACTAATCCGACTAGGAACCATGAGGTTGAGGGTTTGATCCCTGGCCTCGCTCAGTGGGTGAAGGATCCAGCGTTGCCCTGAGCTGTGGTGTAGATCGCGGCTCAGATCTGGCATTGCTGTGGCCCTGGCATAGGCCGGCGGCTACAGTTCCGATTAGACCCCCAGCCTGGGGACCTCCACATGCTGCGGGTGCAGCCCTAAAAACACAAAAAGACAAAAAAAAAAATACGTTATGGAAGATGGACGAATATGAGACAACTAAAATTTTTTGAAGAAAATATAATGGTATGGAAAAATGGTCATAAGAAAATGGAAGATAAAAGAGTGGGATAGTAACTATATTTGATATAACTCCTTTGTATTTCTAGGTTGTTAAAAATGACCTATTGAAAATATATACCGCTGGTAATTAGGAGTTCTCATAGAGGACAAATGAGCCATATTCCTGAATGTGCATACTTCTTTCCCAATCACTGCCTTCTGCCTGGACAGCACCCCAGAAGTTCATGGGCCCACCTCTGGCTCTATTTTCTCGCTTCTTGGATTCAATCCAAATCCTACAGACCATTCCTCTCAGAATCATCTCTTCCTGTCTGTTCTTGAGTGGAGAGGGCTGGCTCCCATCTGCACTCCTTCGGCTACCCTCCATGTGCTCTAATCTCTCAGCATATAACAATTAGACCCTTTCTCCTCAAACCCAACTGAGCAGATGATTTCACTTGATAGGTCCAAGGTGGAGCCCGGGCCTCTGCCTTTCGGACAACTCCCAGATTATGCTGAGGCTGCTGATCCCAGAACATACGGGCGACCATTCTTCCAGAGGACATCTCAGAGGTCAGCCTCTCCCCCTCCAGTGTCCACAGTGGACCCTCCCGCCTCATGCAGCGTTTCTTAGAACGAGGCCCGAGGAGCATCAGAATCACCTGAGTTAAAACCACTTCATTCAAGATGCAGCTTTCTGTGCTCTACCCACAAATCCAAATTTTTTTTCTTGTAAAGCCCACGTATGTGCATTGTTCCAAACTCCAAGGTGACTTTTATGGATAATAAAGTTTGAAATTTTCTAACCTTTCCATTTAACTGTGCCTCTGTAGCAGACAGTGCTGGCCCTTCACCAACAAATTGGTTCCTCCTCTTCCAGGACTCAGCTAGAGGGATGTGACCAAACTGCCCTTCTGTGCAGATGAGGCTGTGAGACGGCGGGTTAGCAATGGCACGTGAACAAAGTGACACAGGCCATTTCCAGAACAAGTCTTCCCGGAAACTCTGTGTCTTCTTCCTTTTTGATAGTCAAATGCATATGACAATAAGGCCTGAGGGAATAGTGAGCCACAAAATAGAAGGAGCCTGGGTCCCTGAGTGACCAGCTGGAGGAGAGATACCTGCTGGAGGAGAGATACCAGCTGGAGGAGAGATACCTGCTGACAGGAATATGTGCAGTGGACTATTCAATGAGTGAGGAACAAACATCCCTGTGTTTGAGCCTTTATTTATGTTGGGAGACGGGAGAGTACTGCCCTATCAGCATAGCCAGTTGGAACTAAGATACCAACTGATATGGTTGGATGAAGATCTGTCATTTTGTTAGCTAGTTTTCATTTGTTCTGCTTGTTCTACGTTTTGTTTTTCTTCTTTTTCTCTTTTCTTTTATCAACTGAGCATTTTTTATGATTTCATTTTATCTCTTTCTTAATATTTCTACCTCCTCTTTCAGTTGTTCAGTATTTACCCTACGGTTTACAGTATAAATTAACAAAATGAAATTAATATTATTTTACAGCCTACCTTCAAGTATCTGTGCCACATGTAGAGATGGACCCTACATCACTATATTCTCAATTCCTTCTACCCACCCTTTGTGTTAATGTTTCCCTACCTTCTACTTTTTCATATATAAACTCACAATATATTGCTAATTTTTTTTGGCTTTAGGCACTCAGTTATCTCTTAAAGCAATTAAAAATTTTAAAAAATTTCATCTTGATTTATTCCATTTCTGAGTTCTCTGAAGAAATCTGTCTAAATAAGAAGAGCAGAGATTCAAATCCTGGTATTGAGGGATCACTCACCTTTTGGAATTAGGAGAAGGTGGATGAATTCGTTCACAGGGAAGTTCAATGTCAGAAGACCAGGTGGAAAAAGTTTCCCAAAATACTTACACCATGCAGATGAACACCACAGACAGTTAGGGAAAATGAGACCCGGGGAAATGTACTGGATTTATGCCATTGGCAAACTTTGAAATGGGTCATTTCAGTAGAGGTAGGACAGGGGTGAGGTAGCAGTAAATGTAAAAATAAATGGAGAACCTATAGCCTCCTGCTGACAAGATCAGTTTTAGGAGACAGACTTCTGCTTGAACCTGCTCTGCCACTTCTTAACTGTGTTGTCTGGATGATGTTACTTTACCTCTCAGTTCCGTCAACTGTAAAATGAAGTTAAATAGCCCTGACTCACGAGCTTGTTAGTATTGAATGTGATCTTCCATGGAAAGCGCTTATCCCATAGCATGGTACATGACACTCAGTAAATCTGGGCTTTAACAAGTGTGTGAAGAGGATAGAGAGGGAGAGACAGGAGGTGTGTGTGATCAATGAGGGAGAAAGTTGGGTAGGAGTCAGAGTAGGGGGGCTGTGAATGGAGAGATATGGGAGTTGGAAGCCATAAAGGACGGGGCTCACTGAATGGGGGTAAAGAATGATGCCACATTGGAGGAGAAAATCAACAACAAGAAACCTATGGAGGTGGGGGTGAATTTGAGATTAGAGAAAAAACATGGAGCTGAGCCAAGAAATTAGTGGGGAGAACTGTGCTGTGAGGTGGGGCAAAAGGAGAGGACAGACAGAGCTACAGAGACTGTGAGAGGAAAAGTGAAGCTTTGGAGCAAAATTGGTGGTCCAGCCCTTCTTAGAAAGACAGTGACTGAGGTCATCTGCTGGGAGTTCTGGAAGGAGCTGATCATCTCCTTCTAGTTTCTTTTTGATCCAGCCTTACCCTGTTCTCACAATACCCTCACCACGTGCACAGAAAGAGATGGATGAAGACAAGGGTACCACAATGAAGAGAAAGATAAGGGATGGATAACTAACACAGAGTAAATAGTAAAGATTGTGTGCCTCTAAATGTGGAAGCCATCATGCGTTTTTTCATAAAAATCCAGATAATCACAAATTTTTATAGCTGGATGATTTTGTCAACATCCCTTATTAATTGACTTGGTTTAAAGGGAAGGAACAAAGCTCCAGAGCTCTTCAGGGGTCCCCTAAAGGCACAGAAGTCTTCTGTGGTAGAGATGGGTCTAGAACTCATGCCTGTGTGCTTCTGGGGTTGCACTGGGAGGAGATGAGTAATTTCCAGTTCCAAAATGAATGCTGGTGGAAAGCCTGCCTAAATTGTGACAATATAATTAAATCTTCAAAAAACACAAAAACGAATGTTAAGAGAAGAACAGAATTGAAAGCCCAGTGATGCAGGCCAAGAATTAACAGTGTTATCAATACTCACAAACCAGAGAGGGCTTGTCATAAAAAGAAGGTTACATTTTTTTTGTTTTAAGTCAAAGCAGCCAGAAATAAATATTAGCATCATGAGGTCAGGAAGTGCACGCTATCTCACTCCATTATATCCTCAGTAGATGGGCATGATATATAGAGCAGAACAAGTTACTCTACAAATATTTTTTAAGGAATAATTGAACAAATGATGTCCATGGAACAACCAAGTTTGCAGTAGCAAGCCCCAACTGCAAGCAGGAATTGAACTTGATGCAATCAAACTACAGGCACAGAAGGACATTCTGAGGGAGCAAAATCAATGAGACATTTCGGTGGATCACTCCCTGCCTTGTTTGCTCCCTAAACCTTCGTCTCTTGGCCATGCCTTCTCATAAAGATGGGTTTATGGAATCTGCTTGTTTGCTCAAGGACTCTTTTATTAATCTTGGAGCAGCTGCTGGGACCTACATTGAGTCCATCACAGGCTCTTCCCCCAGCATTTGGAGCAGAGACAGAGACAGAACTTTTCTAGGTAGGGAGATGGACAGCATATGAGCTCGGGACAAGCAATGTTTTCTATGAGCCATGAGGAGCAGAGAAACTCAGTCTATGGCAGGAGATGGAATGAAACATCAAATCAGAGCAATGGTGCCTGAACTCCAGATGGCTTGCTGTTCCTTCCTGGGATCAAACTTCCTATCCTCCCACCTTTGTTTTTAAAATAACATTTAATGAGAGCTGTGCCAAGGGCTTTAAATCATGCAATAATCCTAGGATGCCAGTACTATTATTATCAGCCTCATTTTATACCTGAGAAACTTGAGCCATAGAATGTTCATTATGATCATGCATAGTGATACATACTAGTTAAGTGGTGAGAGCAGAGATTCAGAATCATGTAGAAAGACTTCTAAATCTCTCCCCTTTGCCTGTCTGCATACCTCCTTTAGGAGGTTTCCGTGACACACCCCTGTATTCTCCTAATAAAGTCTCTTTTTTGCTTAAGGTAGCTTGAGTTGGCCACTGTTGCTTGGAAACAAAGAGTAGTAACTAACACATCGCTAAGTTAATGACCTGGCAGAGAAGATATTCATAAATACAAAGACCTATGATACACAGTAGAGCATGGGAGCTATTATGAGAATTATAAAGGAAGCTATTTAGAGACATCAGTGAAACACTTTCTCTCTTTAGTAGTGAAGCAAGGATGGGTGGGGTATGGTGAAATGTTTGATGATTAGTTTAGCTCTGAATTGAGCCTGGAAGGATGTTTACAAGTGGGGGATGGCGAAAGGGAACAGCTTGAGAAAATACACATGTGATGACCAGGTCGAGGATATACTGAGAGTTTAGTGAGACTTGTATCGAAGGGATGTTAGGTGTGGATGCCATATAGCTCCTACTCATGGAGGGTCCTGGGGGCCTTTTTACAGGAGCCGAACCCTATTCTCTATGACGTAAAGACTGACTTAAAGTTAATGAATAAGCATTTTGCTCCACTCAGATTTTGTTAGCAAGGGGGCAATAACTGAGGTAGACAGAAAGTTGAGAAATATCTAAGTAGAACTGCTAGTCAGAAAATTAACACAATGCAGCCAGTCAATGGTGATGAGTATTTAAAATGAAGCCAAAGGGGGGGGGTGATTTTTGTTAAAGGAATAAATGTGAGATAAATTTATGAAATTAGATAGTGTCTAAAATGAATGAAGAATAATGGAAGAAAGAGGTGCCATTAACAAAAGCCCTGTAGTTTCCCGCTTAGCAGTTAAGTGGAGGATGATCCATGAACTGGAAGGGAATATAGCATCAACTCTAGGAAGAGGCAGAGGTGCTTTCTTGAAAATCATTCCAGATATAGAAAACTCCATACTCAATAAATAATGTTTCTTCAACCCTTCTTGATTGTTCAAAACTAACTTCAATTCTTTTCTTCTCTTTTTTTTTTTTTTTTTTTTTTTTTTTTTGGTTTTTAGAGCTGCACCTGTGACATATGGAAGTTCCCAGGCTAGCGGAGCTACAGCCCCTGGCCTATGCCACAGCCACAGCAATGTGGGATCTGAGCCATGTCTGCAGTCTACCCCATAGTTCATAGCAACGCTGGATCCTCAGCCCCCTAAGAGAAGCCAGGGATCAAACCCACATCCTCATGGATCCTAGTTGGGTTTGTTAACTGCTGAACCACAAAGGGAACTCCCCTAACTCCTTTTTTTTAAACTTTCATTATGTACCCATTTCCACCTACTCATCTGTATCAGGGATGATTTCATGGTTTGAGAAGGCTCGAATTCATGATGCAATATTCTTATAACTCAAAGTATTGGTCTCCATTGGGCATGTCGTAAAATAAATTTAAAAGATATGACTACATGCTACTTGGTTCCCAGAGAAGAGCCCAAGGCTCCTTCTCTCTGCTGAATACCAGGGATGTCATTGGGGGTAATGCATGATAGAAGTTCCCGATAGATTTAGAGAAGCCCTAGAATAGAAGGGACGGGCTCTGCTTCCAAAGGTGTGGACCGGAAGTGGATTATAGGACTCAAAATCTGCCAGAGAGCTGAGAGGTGCCAGGGCAGCAAAGGTTAAGTGAGGTACCTGGCAAGTGGGACTCAAGGCACCTTGAAAGACAAAAAGAACAATAGGGCACTGATGGCTGGGCACAGAAAGCACGCACTCCTGCAGGGCTGCAAGAGCACTGGTGATCATAAAGGACTAGGATCATGACCAGGATGGAACGGTGCAGGGTATAGGCCAACAGCCATAGACCGTGGTTAGGGTCTTATCGCAAGGACAGAGGATGAACAGGCTGGAGACCCCCATCTCACGGGTGATAAAGGAAGGCTAAGAACGTCCTCTGACAAGGTGACCCCTGACCAATGGCAAGATGATGCTCCAGTTCCCTTCCAACTTAGCTTTCTCATAGGAACAGGAGGAAAAGATGTGTAGGAAGAACTCGAGATGCTGTTTTCAACGAGAAATGACTAAGCTGATGAACACTAAGCTGATGAATGTATTTAGCCAGGTATTAGGAGATATTTATTTGGAAGCATTTAAAAGGAAGGATTCATTAACCTGGCCATTGTCCTATATTTACATGAAGGAGAGAGTTTAAAAGATTTTATAATATTATGTCAGTCGTATCACTGTGTGAGTATGACCACTCGCATTTCATTGTTCACTTCAAATAGCTCAAGGTCAGCTTGATTTCTAAATGAGTGACCAAGGGCTTTGTTCACGCTAGAGCCATCAGGACAAAATATCTTACATTTGTGGTAATCATGGTATAAAATTTTCTAAGCAATGAGTACAACTTGAAAGAAGAGAGAAAGCTGAGTACACATGAAATCAAAAATGGCTTTTCACCCAGTTAAAGCCAGTTATTCCAAAAAAAAAAAAAAAAGGTAGGAAAACAAAAGCAGGTATAATCACAGTTAAATATACAGGAGATGAAGGAAGTTTGCACCAAACCAACATATCTGGAAAACATGATAGAATCAGTGTTTGAGGCAGTTATAGGTATTTATCTTGGGTAAAATTCAGAGGTAGATGATGGTTGTAGTTACACAGTTCAAGCTCATTATGTGATCAAGAAAATGCACATATTCTGTGTGATTCCAGAGGAAAAATAGGCAGGAGTAGATTTGGGTCGATTATGAGAAATAACTCTCTAGTCATATACTGCCCTCCAAACTTAAATGGGGTTGCTCTCAAAATGATGATCTCCCTGCCATTGAAAGTCTTAAAAGACAATCTAAAAACTGCAGAAAGAATCTCTTCTATGATGAGTGAAGCTGACGGGCTTTGATGGGCCCTAGGGTTTTATCCAATTCTAAGGCTTTCTACAAATGCGTGTAGAATGCAGCTTGTTCAATAACATCTAATTCTGCCATAAAGTTATAAACACAGCTGAATGAAATAAAAATTAAGGGCTTCTGCTATTGTAGTTGAGACGACACATCACTGCGGTAGGTTCATTCCCTGGAACACATGACAGGCAAATTCTAAGCAAGGCAGTGACTTCTTGGGAAGGCCACATACAGGAAACCTCCAGATGGCATGCAACTGTGATGCTCAGTGCTAATAGCCAAGAAAAAGTCATATAAAACACAATTTCCAAAGAAAAACACTTGTTGAAGATTCTCCTAAAAGGTGCCAAACCCACACACATTGGGTATTTATGGCAAGGCTGCCAAATACCATAGGCCTACAAAAGCTTCCATATGACCTGTTACATATTTTAGGATCTTTTTTTAACTTGAATACTTCTAACCACCTAAAATGCAATTGCCACCCTTAGTTAAAAATGAAAATGGCAAAGCAGATAGAATCAGTTTTTCTGATATCTGAGTCCAATTCAAGAGCTATTTCTCTTACCAGCTAGATAACGCTCAGAGAAAAAAGAAATCACTTCTGGGATATGCAGGAAAATACCCTAAATATTAATCAGGAAAAAAAAAGAAAGAAAAACAGATTGATGTGGGAAAATAGCCTCTCTGGGTAAGTTTTGTTTCTCAACTTTCACAACAGAATTAGAAAGGTACCATCTGACCCTCTGCTCTCCAAGGATACAGCCCTGGGATAATCAAGCTGGTTGCTCCAGGAGGTCTTGCTTGTCCATCCCTTTTCTGCTTCTCATCATAGGGGACTGATCCCTGATGACTGCATCCTCAAGCTCCCATATCTGCTGGAATTCTGCTGGGTTCAGCCAATGGAAGGCTCTGATGGATGCAGAAGCCAGAATGGTTCCCCCTCTCTGCTTCCCGTGGTACCTCCAGCAGAGCCTGTATTTCCTCTGTAGCTCCAAGGGCCTCTGGCGACAATGGCTTCAGTTCCCTCCTGGTGACTCTGGACGTTGAGCTCCAGTACACTGTCCTCTCCCTTTATCTGTCCATCCTAGGAATGTTCAGGTCCTGCTGATGATTTAATCTCAGGAGTGTGTCCTTAGCAGTGAGGCACCCAAGATGAAGGAGGCACCGCCTCTCGGGGTTGGACAGTACAAGGTCAATGCCTGAAAATGAGTGCCTCCTAAATTTTGTACCTTGAATACCTGCCTTGCCCTGCTTGAATCCAGGCACTGTTCATCTCTGGGGTGCCTCATTGTCTGATGTTCAGGGTTTTGTGTGTTTGTTTGTTTTTTCTTTTTACAGCCATACCTGCAGCATATGGAAGTTCCTGAGCTACAGGCTGAATTGGAACTGCAGCTGAGGCCACATCACAGCCACAGAAGCACTGGATCTGAGCCACGTCTGTGACCTATGCCACAGCCTTCAGCAATCCTGGATCCTTAACCCACTGAGTGAGGCCAGGGATCGAACTCACATCCCAACAGAGACTACATCGGGTTCTTAATCCACCGTAGGGGTTAATGGGAACCACAATGGGAACTCGTGATGTTAAGTTTTATAGTTCTCAAGAAATAGAAAAAATATATGTAAAGTTGGAGTTCCCGTCGTGGCTCTGTGGAAATGAATCTGACTAGCATTCATGAGGCCACAAGTTCGATCCCTGGCCTCAGTGGGTTAAGAAACCAGTGTTGCCATGAGCTGCGGTGTAGGTCACAGATTCGGCTCAGATCTGGCATTGCTGTGGCTGTGGTGTAGGCCGGCAACTATAGCTCCGATTCAACCCCTAGCCTGGGAACCTCCACATGCTGTGGGTGTGGCCCTAAAAAGACACACACACACACACACACACAAAAAAAAAAAAAAAAAAAAAAAAAAAGTTTTATAGTTCTCTCATCTCCTGCATAACCTATCCCCTATATTTGATTGCTTACATGTAGCCTGCTTTCTGGCTGGACCTTGACAAATTCTAGCCTCCCTTTCATGGAGTTTTATTGTGAATTTGCTTCTGCCTAGCCTGGTCAGAGGCAGATGGAGAGAATACTAAAAGAGGAAATTTTAAGAAATATACTGTCCATTCTCATCTGAGTATTCTTCAATCCTTACATCAATTTAGGCAAGACAGATCCGGAATCACCAGAAAGACTTATCCCTGGATCTCATTAGCACAGACTCCTGCAGAGATGATAGCTCCCTGAATCCCATTTTAAGGTTATTCTCTTGTCGTTTATTGACAGTTACTACAAAACATTAAAAAATAGATGTCTTTGCCCACATTTATTCTGAAGATGTCTGCTGAAGATATTGTCCCTTAATTTTACTAAATTGTATCCTGTATTAGTAAGAGTGATTAGGTTGAATTATGTAAGGGGAAAAAAAGAGGGGACATTTATGAGTTCACTTAAGTGGACTGTGGAAAGAGTTTGGTGGAGCTCATCGTAGGAAAAACTAGACCAAGGACTCCAACATTAATTTTTTTCCTTTTCCTTTCCTTCTCTCTCTCCTTCCTTTCCCCTTTCCTTCCCTTTGCTTCCTGCCTTCCTTCTTTTCTCCCTCTTTCTCTGTCTCCCTTCCCCCATCACTTCTTTTCTCTGTGTATTGGCTTTATTTTTCTCATGTCTACTAATGCCCAAAGGTGCAAGGTCTTATATAAGGAAAGTGAGCACTTTTGCACAAGCACCAGCCAGAAAACTCTGGGGAGAGAAATCTTTACTGACCTTCCTTGAGTCAAATGTTCATCTCTGGACCAGTTATTAGAGGCAGTGCACTAGAATATACCCAGGAGGGGATGGGAGGATGGGCAGAAATGCTGCAATTTCTAGGCCCTCTCAAGAATCCCATGTTTAGAGAGGTGGGGGAATAGTTTCCTAGAAGAAGAGGGGATGTAACTTTGAACAGACCAAATAATACATATTTACGAGCTACCCTTTTTATTATTTTTATTTTTTTAATTTTTTTTTTAAATTGCAAGGGAATCAACTTTATTGGAAAAGATAAAACAATAAGCTGGAAAGAGATCCAGATAAAATTACAAATAAAACCTTGGTTACTGACAAGCTACCCTTTCTAAAAGCCACTCAATATATGCCATTTGAAGGTCAATACCATAGAAAGATTAATGAGTATTAAGCTCTCCCGCATCTCGTTAAGTCTTTGTTTTTAGGAGACTTAAAGCATGATTTAATGCGTGAGGGTGGCAACTGCTCTTTCTATCACTCGAGAGATGTTGATTGAGTTCCTACATTTTTCCTGGGTGCCAAGCATACAACAGTGGAAAATAACACACACAAAAATCCGTGCTCTCATGGGGTCAGCTGTGTGGTGGAGAAGGAAACCACTTATGATGTCCCTGCATGTAGCCTGCTTTCTGGCTGGACCTTGACAAATTCTAGCCTCCCTTTCATGGAGTTTTATTGTGAATTTGCTTCTGCCTAGCCTGGTCAGGGGCAGATGGAGAGAATATTAAAAGAGAACATTTTAAGAAATATACTGTCCATCCTCATCTGAGTATTCCTCTATCCTCACATCAATTTAGGCAAGACAGATCCGGAATCACCAGAAAGACGAACAAAGGCAAGCAAGGCGGAGATGCTCCTTAGATTGTTCATTCAATGAACACTGTTCTGTAAACGAGTCATTGAGCTGAAACCCGCATGAAACAAGAAAGCGAACTATGAATGGATCTGAAATAACAGTATTTAATGCAAAACAAACAAGTCAGAATAAGGCATCCTGAACACGGAGGTTGCTGGGTGTGTTTAGAGGGCAGGGGCGTCATTGTGACTAGAACAGAGGGATCCGGGGAGGCCAGGTGAAAAAATGACCGCAGACACTGGCCATCCAGCATGTCAGTTGGGAGCCCCAGTGAGCATGTTTTTTTCAATGATAAGAATAAAATAGGAGCTATCTTTGTGCATTGTACCTTCTTATCACAGAACACTCTGCTGTTTGATAGGCCACAACGTTGTGAAGTAATAACGGGATAGGGAACATATACTGAGCCAAAGCTCATGTGAAGCAATGAACAAATTAATTGGGGTCATTTTAATGCTTTCCTGCCAAGTAAAATATACTTACTTGAACAAAAGTCTCTGCATCGATTATAGCAGATTTTAGTTTCTTACTGAATATATGACATGCGTGAATTTCACTAATGTCCATTAGCCGAACAAGTTCTAATTTTACAGGGAGGCTTCCTCCACTGTCAAAATTACTACAGAAGGATATAGCTTTTAGCAGCACACTCAGTTTTATGTGAGTCAAAGACTAAATCAGGTGATCGGCCCATATTTACTAATTACTTACTCACAAAAGGCATAACATACCAATAATGTAAGATACTGTCTTTGACTGAAAAAAACTTACGGTCTAGTAGAAAAGACATGATGTGTATAGGTAAATACTTAATAAAAGGGAGGTTATGAGAAACACGAATTCAGGTCAATTAGGAAAAAACTGCAAGAGTTCAAGGCGGAAGGAAGTCTTTTCAGGCTGGATTAATCAGAGCAGGTTTCATGGAGGAAATGACATCTGAACTTGGCCTTGAAGAGTAGGAAGATTCTACAGAGGGTGGGGCTTTGGGAGCAGTCCTTAAAAACCAACTAAAAACGCCACTGACTCCACTTGTTAAGAACAGTTTCCTGTTGACTTACATTTAAAGTTAGCCCTGATGTAACACTGGATTCCTCCCGTGACATAGCCCGGTCTGGTAGAATTATCTCAAATGTTATTCATTCGCTATTTACTAAAACAGATGTATTAAGTGATTTCTATGAACAAACTCATTATGGGGGACACAAATAAGAGTATTGGTATTTTAAATAATTCTAGATGCTTAATAGAATGGATTTTTCAGATAGCATCATGATGTATGTGTGTCTTGTATACATAAGAATATACATACACGTACTCTTTTAAAATATCAGTCTGCTACTGTATTATTGAATATTTTAAGGTATCTGTATATAAACACATGCAGAGATACACATATCTAGATTAGCTCTGTGTGTGTGTCTTTCAGCTATATCACACGTTAACTTTTCAGTTAGAATTCTCACTTTGCTGACAGCTAATGTTCACAGAATATCTGTTAAGTACTACTGCATCTCTGAAGAGAAGTTATGTCTGCTCTTGCTCAGTATTTCAGGCCAGTATCTAATCTTGTATCAATTACTCACTTGATCTCTCATGTCCAGGAGGGACTGATATCAAAGTCTATGCGCCATTTCACAAATGCATGCATGCTTCTTTAAGATACAGTTGTACAGGAGTTCCCGTCGTGGTGCAGTGGTTAACCAATCCGACTAGGAACCATGAGGTTGTAGGTTTGATCCCTGCCCTTGCTCAGTGGGTTAATAATCCGGCGTTGCTGTGAGCTGTGGTATAGGTCGCAGATGTGGCTCGGATCCTGCGTTGCTGTGGCTCTGGCATAGGCTGGCAGCTACAGCTCCAATTGGACCCCTAGCCTGGGAACCTCCATATGCCGCAGGAGCGGCCCAAAGAAATGGCAAAAAGACAAAAAAAAAAAAAAAAAAAAAAAGATACAGCTGTACAGAAAACCAGAGAGGAACACTTCCAAGCAGCGTAGTTCACTAAGGATGAGCTAAACCCAAAACAGTACAACATAATATAATCAACTATTCAAAAAAGTGCTGGATATATATACATATATATGTATATGTGTATATATATATATAAAATATTATTTTTCAGGTTGGTAGTTAGTTCTAAATTGAATTATTTACATATATAAATAATTCATTTTAACCTTACCAGAGACAAATTCCAGACAACTGAAATTCACAGAGAGCCCTTAAGGCTAATTTTATCCAAGTTTTTGTCCCTTTCACTGACCACATAGTGATAAACATTTTTTTTTTTCTTTTTTACAGCCACATCTGTGGCATATGGGAGTTCCCAGGCCAGGGATCAAATCAGAGCTCCAGCTGAGGCCTACACCACAGCCACAGCAACACCAGATCCAAGCAGCATCTGTGACCTACCCTACGCCTTGCAGCAATGCCAGATTCTTAGTCCACTGAGTGAGGTCAGGGATCGAACCTGCATCCTCATGGGGACAATGTGAGGTCCTTACCCCACTGAGCCACAATGGGAGCTCCCCATAACCATTATTCAAACCTGACAAAGTGTGGTGGAACCCTATGAAAATGGCCTTTGGTTTTTGCCTTCAGTTTTGCTTTAGACAAGTCACTTTCCTTCTGTGGGCCTCCCTTTTCATGTTTGCAAGGTAAGCTGTTGAAGGAGTTCCCTTAGAAGTCTTACTTTTAGAGTCTATAAAAATATTCTCAAAAAAAAAAAAAAACAGAGCTAGAACAGAGCTCAAGGTTACTCTCCTAATTACAAAGGAAATGAGAGATGCTTTAAAGCTCCCTATAAAGATTTAACAAGATGGCATTCAAGGTGCTAATATTTACACCTGCCAAATGTGTAAATAGTTTTGCACATGGTAGGCAGGCAGTCTGTAAATGTTTGTTGATTAAATGAATGTATTTGTACTTCTAATAGATTATTCTCTTGATAAAATATATGACAGTTAAAATACGTTTAACATAAATAAATGCATATTTATTGTGCTATACATTGTCATGCTTCTCAATACAAAAAAAAAAAGACTTCTAAATCACAGTTCTAAATATTTCAGAAGTCATGATTTCTTCTAGAGTTCTAAAGAAAACACTGTATCCTTTTGCTAGAAAAAAAATTCACAAAAAAGACACACTTGAAATTATATGTATTGATCTGATTCATGAACAGAACATTTTTCTCAAGGAAATACACTGAATTTATTTCATTGCCACTCTCATCCAAGGCAGGAAAAACCTGCGAACTCTGTAAACCCATGCATCTAAATATTTTTGGGTCAGTTAGTATTTCTTCATCCAGCAGTTTCTGAAATTGAGTCTGAAGATAAGTTTTAATGCCAACATTCCTTATTTATTGTTACAACATAGCAACACTTAAATATTTCACTGACGAAGTAAAGTTAAGGAAGAAATTTCTGAGACATGTAAAACATAGATGTAATGTCTTCTCATGAGAAACAATTTAATGTATTTTATTAAGACTTTTGCCCTTACAGTGCTGTTTACAGGATTTGGAATCAAAATCATTTAATTCTGTGCCCTGGATATAAAAAATTTAAAAATACAAACTAATTCGTAGAATCAATTCTGTGGGATTTTGTTGGCAGGCTGTGTTAACATCCTAAGGAATAATGACCAACTATTTCTTTTAGTCACCTAGACATTCTTTAAGGCAGTCAAAAAAATTTTAGAGTAAGTTTTTTTTGAGAGTCAAAGAAGAAACATGTGGAACACATCTCTCTGCTTTCCAAAATCTCCAACTGTGAGTGACACAGGCACAGTATTTGGGGGGTTTTTTTTCTTTGTTTTAATGATTTTTTATTTCTTCCATTATAGTTGGTTTACAGTGTTTTGTCAATATTCTACTGTACTGCAAAGTGACCCAGTCACACGCACACACACACACACATACATTCTTTTTCTCACATTATCCTCCATCATGTTCCATCACAAGTGACTAGATATAGTTCACAGTGCTATACAGCAGGATATCATTGCTTATCCACTCCAAATGCAATAGTTTGCATCTGTTAAGCCCAAACTACCAGTCCCCCCACTCCCTCCTCCTCCTGCTGGGCAACCACAAATCTGTTTTCCAAGACCATGAGTTTCTTTACTGTAGAAAGGTTCATCTGTGCTGCATATTGCATTCCAGATATAAGTGATATCATATGGTATTTGTCTTTCTCTTTCTGACTTACTTCACTCAGTATGAGAGTCTCTAGTTCCATCCATGTTGCTGCAAATGGCATTATTTTGTTCTTTTTTTATGGCTGAGTAGTATTTCATTGTGTAAATGTACTACATCTTCCTAATCCATTCATCTGTCAGTGTACATTTAAGTTGTTTCCATGTCTTGGCTGTTGTGAATAGTGCTGCAATGAACAGTTGCATGTGTCTTTTTCAAGGAAAGTTTTGTCCAGGTATATGCCCAAGAGTGAGATTGCTGGATCATATGGTAGTTCTATATTTAGTTGTCTAAGGTACCTCCATACAGTATTCCACAGTGGTTGTTACCAATTTATATTCCCACTAACAGTGTAGGAGGGTACCATTTTCTCTGCACCCTCTCCAGCATTTGTTGTCTGTTGACTTGTTAATAATGGTCGTTCTGATAGATGTGAGGTGGTACCTCAAAGTAGTTTTGATTTGCATTTCTCCAGTAATTAGTAATGTTGAGCATTTTTTCATGTGCTTGTTGGCCATCTGTGTATCTTCTTTGGAGAAATGTCTAGGTCTTTTGCCCATTTTTCCATTGGGTTGATGGTTTTTTGTTGTTGAGTTGCATAAGTTGTTTGTATATTTTAGAGATTAAGCCCTTGTTAGTTGCATTGTTTGAAACTATTTTCTCCCATTCCATAGTCTGTCTTTGGAGTATCCAAATTGGAAGAGGACAGATGAAACTGTCACTATATGCGGAAAATATGATACTATATATAGAAAACCCTAAGGACGCAATACAAAAACTACTCGAACTGATCAACGAATTCAGCAAAGTAGCAGGATACAAGATTAACATTCAGGAATCTGCTGCATTTCTCTATACTAACAATGAAATATTAGAAAAGGAATACAAAAATATAATACCTTTTAAAATCACACCCCCCAAAAATTAAAGACCTAGGAATAAACCTGACCAAGGAGGTGAAAGACTTATATGTTGAGAACTATAAAACATTAATCAAGGAAATTAAAGAGGATTCAAAGGAATGGAAAGATATTCCATGTTCCCACGCTGAAAAAATTAATATCATAAAAATGGGCATACTACCCAAAGCAATCTACAGATACAATGCAATCCCTACCAAATTACCCATGACATTTTTCATTGAACTACAACAAACAATCCAAAAATGTATATAGAACTATACAAGACCCAGAATTGCCAAAGCAATCCCAAGGAACAAAAACCAAGCAGGAAGCATAGCTCTACCAGACTTCAGGCACTATTACAAAGCCATAGTCAACAAAACAGTGTGGTACTGGTATCAAAACAGACATACAGACCAATGGAACAGAATAGAGAACCCAGAAATAAAGCCAGACACCTGTGGTCAATTAATCTTTGACAAAGGGGGCAAGAATATAAAATGGGATAAAGACAGTCTTTTCAGCAAGTGGTGCTGGGAAAACTGGACAGCCATACGTAAATCAAAAATACTGGAACACACTCTCACACCACACACAAAAATAAACTCAAAATGGCAAAAGTCTTAAATGTAAGACAAGCCCCCATCAAACTCCTAGAAGAGAACATAGGCAAACATTCTCTGACATCAACCATACAATTGTTTTCTTAGGTCAGTCTCCCAAGGCAACAGAAATAAAAGTGAAAATAAATCAATGGGACTTAATCAAACTGACAAGTTTTTGCACAGCGAAGGAAAGCATTAAAAAAAGAAGACAGTATTTTGAAAGTGTCAAAAAAAAAGAAAGAAAAGTAAATTGTATTGAAATTTTCCAGATAGATAGTACTATGTCTACCAAATAGTACTGCTATCGGAAAGATTCAGCTAGAGTCTTGATGCCTACTAATCAATCCTAGAGGGTGCTAAAACCAAAGAGGATATGCTTATTCTGACATACAGTAAGGGTTGAGTGGAAGATTTAGAACATGGTAAAAACAAGAATATTTTCCTTCATCTTACCTTGACTAGTAAATTCACATATTGAAAACAGACTTATTTTGGTATTCTACCAAGTAATAGCTTAGATTTTAAATGTAGGCACAGTTGATTAGACTATTCAGCCTTAAATAAGTAAATAAATAAATAAACTCAAGGTAGGTCAATAAAAAGTTGGCTGCTCTGGCTCTTCCAAAATTCTTAGCTCAAAAGTACATTAATAATTCAATGATAATACCTCTAACTGTAGAGAGGGAAGTTAAACAGTGGCAAAATTAATTAATAATACAATTTGGGCTGGCTGTTCACTAATAGGGCTGAAGTTTGGATGATCCAGTGTGATCCATACGAATGAAAAACACAGCAAATCAAGACAATATTTCAGTCCCATCAGATATGTCATATATGCATTTGATTCTCGGGCCCTTGAGGTATCCCCACTCAAACTGTCACAAAGAAGATTCTATGAAATACCTCATACATTTTTTTAAAAGGTGGGATAAGATATACCGTTTTCTTTTCTCTGCAAGCTTTTCTAAAACATGAGTTAATTTCCATCTCAAAGCTGAAGCTCTCTGAGGACCTTGCGTTCTTAAAACTCTCCCATTTATTTGTCGAGACCACATACAGCATCATGTCCTCTCTTCCTGTGCTCACATGTGCTCACCTCTCAAACCTGTGTGTTGCTCCCTTTCTCAATTATACCACTACGGAGTTTCCTCTCCCCTCCAACCCCATGACCTCCAGAGCTCACCTCCCCCACATTAGCCTTCAACCCCTGTCTGGAGTAACACTTACGATTTTAATTTCATTTAGAAATTTAAGTTGCAAAATATAATCCATGATGTTGTGCCAAGAGAATCTTATAAATTCTTTAGGTTGATCAAAATTTGGAGTTCCCTGGTGGTCTGGCAGTTAAGAATCTGGCATTGTCACTGCTGTGGTTTGATCCATGGCCCAGGAACTTATGCCTGCCATGGGTGCAGCCAAATAAAATTTTGATCTAAACTAGAACATGCAAATGACCAATGAAAGTGCCAGTCATCTTTATCTATGCTTGGATAAGCTGCCGAAAAATGGTCTCAGGTTTATTTTGGTCTCAGGATTATTTAGAACACTTAAGATCAAGCTGACTGTGCACACTTCCCATGTGGTAGACAAGCCACCACCATGTGTCAGTTTTTTCTTTTCTTTTCTTTTTTTTTTTTTTTAAAGCCCTCGCCTGGGTTGTTCCCATCGTGGAGCAATGGTTAACGAATACGACTAGGAACCCTGAGGTTGTGTGTTCGATCCCTGACCTTGCTCAGTGGGTTAAGGATCCGGCATTGCCGTGAGCTGTGGTGTAGGTCGCAGATGCAGTTCAGATCCCGCGTTGCTGTGGCTCTGGCGTAGGCTGGCGGCTGTGGCTCCGATTAGACCCCTAGCCTGGGAATCTCCATATGCCATGGAAAGTGGCCCTAGAAAAAACAAAAAAAAGCCCTCGCCTGTGGCATGTGAAAGTTCCTGGGCTAGGGGTCAAATGGGAGCTGCAGCTGCAGGCCTATGCCACAGCCACAGCAATGCTGGCTCTGAGCCACATCTGTGACTTACGCCACAGCTTGTGGCAATGCTGCATCCTTAACTCACTGAACAAGGCCAGGGAGGATGTGTCAGTTTTCTACATCTCCTATTGCTGCTGTGGCTTCCAGCCCACAGGCTTCTCAGGAGGGTTGAACAGCAGAATATGTAGTCATAACAAGGACTCCCTTACAATTAAAAACACTGGTTATGAACAAAGTTGTTCATGGAAGATACAAAGCATCTCTTCCCAATGGGAACAACATGTGCGGTCAAAATTCACAAGTCACAAGTTATGCCAGGCTTGGTGTTGAATCCATACATCTTTGCCTCAGGAAGGAAAGGATATACAGGGAAAGTGGTCCTTTCCATGAGGAAAACTGTGTAGCTAATTTAAAGCAAATGAAAAAAAGATGTTATACATCGTAATTTATTTACTCATATGCCTTAGTTTCCTTGCTTTAGAACTCTCTACTAAGAAGAAAATTCTAGAAAAGTTATGCTAGAATATACACATTTTCAATGCACTTCTGTAGGACAATGAGATGTATTCTGATACAAGTTTATTTCAAAATGTAAAAACATAAACATAACAAAATTTTGGACTGAACCATTGGTGCAACTGCAGACTTTCAAGTATCTCAAGCAAAACATTTACTTTTTTTCCCTAAATGTGGGAACCTCCAGGCACTTCTCCAGATGGAATCATCACTGAAGGAAAGGGAGCTTTGCCTTTTGTCCTGTTTCTGCTTGAGCTGTTCATTTTTCTACTCCATCTACTCTCCACTTTCCTAACATAAGACTGGGATACACTTTCAGGATAAAATATTTCCAAACTTTTTAGAATGTTGCAAGTCTCATCTTCAGGGTGATACTCTGTATGTATAGGACTATTTTTTAAAAATGAGTATGAACCAAGTGGAAATCAGGATGCACACAATGTCTTGTTTTGATTTTAGCTTGTTTCTTCCTCACTCTCTCTCTTTTTTTTTCTTTTTTTTTTTTTGGTTTTTCTGTCATTTCCAGGGCCGCTCTTGTGGCATATGGAGGTTTCCAGGCTAGGGGTCTAATTGGAGCCATAGCCGCCGGCCTACGCCACAGCCACAGCAATGCCAGATCCTTCACCCACTGAGCAAGGCCAGGGATCGAACCCACAACCTCATGATTCCTAGTCAGATTCATTAACCACGGTGCCACGACAGGAACTCCACTTTTTGAGTTTTTAAGGAAACACTGCTACTGTCAGGCCTCTATGTACCACATGGATAAGCACTGGAAGGATATCTTAAGAAATTATAACCTAAAACACAGTTCTCCAAACAGAAACAAATCACATGGCAATAAATAAGCCTCGCCTTCAGTTTGTACCGCAGTGCAAATTCATTCAGACTAACAGCATCGTCAGGCTTAACCATAAATTGACCCTGAGAGTTCAGGCTTTCTCATACCCTCTCCTCCTTGTTAGCTTTTTAGAATAAAGTTTTGATCCTTATCCCAGGCCTTGTGAGCCGTGGGATAGATTCTGTCCTGGACACTGCTTTATCACAAAGAGTGTCTTTCTTGACAAAACAACAACAACAACAAACTCAATAAGGCAGATTCCCCTACCTTGTTCTAAAATATGTCTTGTATACTTTTTGCCTATTACTCTGGCAGTTTTTTTTTCCTTTTCCAGCTTTTTTGAGGGAAAACTGACATGTAACATTGGGTAAGTTTAAGATGTACATCGTGTTGAGTCGATACCTTTATACAAGTGCAAAATGATTACCTCTGTAGCATTAGCCAACCTTTCCATCCCAGCATAGTTACCACTGTGTTAAGAACATTTAAGATCTACTCAATGAGCAACTTTCTAATACATATAATACTGTATTATTTGCTATGATATAGCATTATTAACCTTAGAATACAGTATTATTATATAATGCAGTATAATTAGCTATAATCACCATGCTGTGTATTGATTCCCTGAATTTGTTAATCTCGTAGCTAGAAGTCTGTACTCTTTGACCAATATCTCCTGATTTCTCCTGTCCCCCTGCCCCCAGTAACCATGATTCAACTCTTTCTCTGAGTTTGTCTTTTTTAGATTCCACAATTAAGTAATATTATGAGGTGTTTGTCTTTCTCTGACTTAAAACACTCAGCATGATGTCCTCAAGGTTCATCCAAGTTGTCACAAATGGCAGGCTTTCCTTCTTTCTTATGGCTAAAGAGTATTCCATTTACACACACACGTGCGTACAAATACACATAAAATAAAATTTAGGGGAGTTCCCATCATGGCGCAGTGGTTAACGAATCTGACTAGGAACCATGAGGTTGCAGGTTCGATCCCTGGCCTTGCTCAGCAGGTTAAGGATCCGGCGTTGCTGTGAGCTGTGGTGTAGGTCGCATGCAGCTCAGATCCTGCATTGCTGTGGCTGTGACATAGGCCAGCAGCTGCAGCTCCAGTTCGACTGACCCCTCGCCTGGGAACTTCCATATGCCACATGTACGGCCTTAAAAAAATATATAAATAAATAAATAAAAATATAGAGGATTTTTTATTCTTATTATATTTTATCATTTCTTTTCCTTATTACATTGGCTAAAATCTATAAAATGCTGAAACACTAACAGACACCTTTTTTAACTGGGTCTTTTTTTTTTAGTTGAGACTGTTTCTAAGAGTTCATCATGAAGCATAATATTTATTGTATGTTTTTGACAGACATTATTCATGACCTCCAGGAAGCTCCCATCTACACTTTTGTTTTTTTTTCTTAAAGATTTTACTATTAAAAGGTATTTATCAATTTTTTTCTCCACATTTTTTTTTTGTCTTTTTGCTATTTCTTTGGGCCGCTCCCGCGGCATATGGAGGTTTCCAGGCTAGGGGTTGAATCGGAGCTGTAGCCCCTGGCCTACGCCAGAGCCACAGCAACGCGGGATCTGAGCCGCGTCTGCAACCTACACCACAGCTCACGGCAACGCCGGATTGTTAACCCACTGAGCAAGGGCAGGGACCGAACCCGCAACTTCATGGTTCCTAGTCGGATTCGTTAACCACTGAGCCACGATGGGAACTCCTCTCTACATTTCTTAAGAAACATTTTTCTCCTCTAATTTGTTCATGTTCTGATTCTATCGATTTCCTCTTAGGGAACTAATCTTTCATTCATTCCTGGTATCAGCCTCACTTGGTGTCCTAGTCAGTTGGGGATACTATACCAGAATACTACAGACTGGGTGACTTAAAAACAGACATTTATTTCTCAAAACTTTGGAAGCTAAGAAGTTCAAGAACACATCTGGTGTCTGGGGAGGGCCATTTCCTGTCTGCAGATGGCTGTCGTCACGTTGTGTAATTACATGGAAAAGAGAAAAATCATCTCTATGTTTATTCTTATACGAGCACTACTTCCATTCATGAGGACACTACTTTCGCTACTTTATGACCTAATTATTTCCTAAAGGCCCCATCCCCTAATACCATCACACAGGGTTGAGGATGTCAACAAATGAAGCTGGAGATGACAACATTTAGTCCATAACACTTGGTCAGGTATTCATTCACTGGATTCAATTTTATAACAGTTTAAAATCTGTGCTGTTAAAGCTACTTCCCCTCTCATTTGTTAGTTTGTTTTGGTGGGTTTTTTCCCTTATGTTTACATGTATGCCCATCTATGTTTTAAGGTTGGTCAGACTCCAAAACCATTGCACTTATCTTTATTGCATAGTAATGGAGAAGGATGATTTTCCTAAGACATATTAAGGTGAAAATAAAAGCTGCATGAAAGGAAGCCAGACTGTAAGCTCCTTGAGTGCAGGGTCTCTTTGCAGAGCCTTTGCTCCTCTGAGCCCCAGGACTGAGGTCGAAAGCCTTTCTATACCATAAACCCTCGTATTCCGAGTGTGGCAGAAATCTGAGCAAGATTATGCTGGATAGACTTAACTCATTTTGACTAATCAAGAGGCAACCTCACTGGCAATGCAAGAGGGAAACCCAGTGTTGCAGGAAGCCTGTGAGAGCTTTATGATAGTGGTGGGTGAGGAGAATGAATGGGGTAACAAGCCAGGAGCAAGAGCTTTGTCATCCAGCCCCGCAAGAAATGGATGACTTAGTCCTAGTTCTCTGAGCTAATCTGACAATGTGAAAAGACTCTGGCGCTTTAACTCTTCCGTTTCCATGCCTCTTTCATTGTTCACGCACAGCTGTTCTCTGCTCTGGTGGACCGTAATTATAGTTTAACAATGAGTTTATGTGACAATGGCTGGATCGCCAGCCATCTAGTCACTCGTGCAAGAAACGCAGGAATCAGCCATGCATCTTTCCTTTCCCTCGTCTTCCATACTCAGCTAATCCTGAGGACCTACCAATGTGACCTCCTAAAGAGATTTCCAGTAGCCCTCTTCTCCTCTCTATTATGTGTACTCCACACATAAAGCCTTCAGTAGTTCTTGCTTCATTCACAAGAGTCTATGATCCGATCTGCTCTGTCCTATGTCCTTTCAATCCCTTCTCTATAGATCTTCCAGAAAGAGTTTTCTAAAATACAAGTCCAAAGTATAAAGATCACTTCCCTGCATCCTTTATGGCTTCCCATCACCTTCTGTATTTGCCATTACTAGTGAGGCCCTTTCATGTTGTGGCATCAGGAGCACAGATTAAATGGGGAATTATGTAGACCTATGTGTAGTTGTGCATACTTCCTTTACTCACTAATTCATCTTATGAGGCTCAATCTGGGGCTTTTAGCATACATTTTGCCACGGGAGAAAAATACATTAATGCTGAAGAGAGATATTTAGTGAAAGTACAAAACTGGGCGGCCGGGGCAGGGGGAGACAAAAGATTGTTAAAACACACACAAAACCTCAAACAGTGCAAAGCAAAGGACGGCACTACATGAAGTGGGGGAGAGGTAGGATCATGAACTACCATGGAAGCTGAAGAGTGGAATAACATGTTCAAATCATGGCTACATTGTACCACTGCTGGACATAAGATAGAGGCCACTTGGGCACCCACTGACCCTGAAGCCAGAAATGTATGCAGCTACCCTCATAGTCATTTACTGATAACCTGCAAATATAAACACGAAAGTAGTTCTTAGGTTGTTTTAGTTCCCTGCTTATTTGAAACACTGAATGCAGTGGGAGGGTGGGAGGAAAAGAGGGAGTGCTTGATCAGGCAGGAGGGAGAGGGGGTTAGGAGGGCGGGAAGGAGAGGGAGAGGAGAGGGGAGGGAGAGGACAAGAAGAAGAATGACTTGCTACTGTTCGCTAATCCTCACCAGCCAAAGGGAGCGAATGTAAAGGGGACAAGTTACAAAGCCCCAGTGTACACACAGACTCCAGGGGGCTTCTTAAGTCATGGGGCTTGATGCAGGTGCACATCCATCCTTGGGCTCATGTGGGAAATGAATATTCTGTCCTTTATTCCAATGCCATTAAGTTATTTACAACTAGATGTGGAGGTTTCATATTTATCATCATGAAGTATCAAGCCAAATGTCCCTTTTCCAGGAGCACCAAAGATTAACAGATTAGAATGTTTTCCACATGTCCATTTTTACTGTCAAGAGAATTTTAAAGTTTTCCAGCTTCCACAGCTGAGCCAGATGTCAGTGGGTCCCACAGTGAGATGAAATTGGCAGAGCAGCCTTCTCATGACCCCGGGGTTGTTTTTATCAGGGATCAGTTGAACGTCTAAGAGCCATTCCTTGCTGAAGGCTGTGAAGTTTTGGGGTCCCATCTGCCACAATTATAGAAATCTGCTGACTTGGTTGAACCACTGAAACCCAGCAATATTTCTTACAACTTTTCTCAAGTGGTGCTATAATTGTTGTTTGCATTGGCACAAGACAAGTAAAGGGTCTCACTTCCACTGTATGTTTCCGGTCTCTGGTTTCAGAAACATCAGTAGAGAATATTTTACCAGCCACATGTTGTTGTTGCTGTGTAAATAAGCCCTGGAGGCTTACCCTATTGGTCCCTCCACTGTGTTCTCAAATGACCGTGGGCTGAAAGATATCAGATGAACACTTTCTAAAATAACTGTAGGAGTTAACACAATTGTGTGTTTTATTCTCCTTGATTCAGGAAATCCTGGCCATGAATCCAAATGTGGCTATAGTGACATATTTTATGTTTTCTTCAACTTTTAATTTCTGTTGTCATTAATGGAAAAAATCTATTTAAAGTAGACAGTTTAAAATACAATAAAATAAGGCATCTACTTAGCACACAGTTTTTAAAATATGGCATCACCAATATCTTTGAATCCCCCGTTAGCTCTGCTTAATAGCATGCCCCTCACACCCCTGCCAAGAAAATTCTGCAAATTGTTATTTCGTTCTTCTTTAGAGTGTAACAATATAATACGATGGCTAATTTTGTTTGTTTTTAAACTTCATGTATGTGGAATATTACTTTATGTATTCTTCAATAATTTGCTTTCCTCCAGGCATTACTAAGTTTTTGAGGTCAATTATGTGATTACACAGATCTCTAGATATTCCTTATGATAAGACTATTTCATTCTGTGAATATGCCACACTTTATCCAACTAATATGAGATGGAAATTGGAACTGATTTGGTTTCTATTATGATGAACAATTTTGCTGCAAAGTCTTTTGCCAAGTCTACTGCTGTACACAAGATTTTCTAAGTATATCCTAAGGAATGAACTGCTGTATCATAGGATATGTGCATACTCAAAATTACTACAGAGTAACACCTGTTCAAAAGTGGTGTATCGCCACATAGTCTCAGCAGCAGTATGTGAGATTTTCTATAAATCCACATCACTACCAATAGTCGGTACTGTCTGACTTTTGAACTTTTGCCACTATACAGGTATAAAATAGAATCATGTCTTCTAATTTACATTTTTTCCTGATTAATAACAATGTTAAATGTATTTTATCTTTTTTGGCATTTGTGTTCCTTCTTTAAAATTTTATTTTTATTAAAGTATAGATGATTTGGAGTTCCCGTCATGGCTCAGTGGTTAACGAATCTAAGAACCATGAGGTTGCAGGTTTGATCCCTGGCCTTGCTCAGTGGGTTAAGGATCCGGCGTTGCCATGAGCTGTGGTGTAGGTTGCAGACACGACTTGGATCCCGTGTTGCTGTGGCTCTGGTGTAGACTTGACAGCTACAGCTTTGATTAGACCCCTAGCCTGGGAACCTCCATATGCCACGGGTGCGGCACTAGAAAAGGCAAAAAAAAAAAAAAAAAAAAAAAAGACAAAAAAAAAAGTATAGATGATTTACAGTGTTAGTTCAATTTCTCCTGTACAGCATAGTGACCCAGTCATCCATATACATAAGTTCTTTTTCTCATACTATCTTCCATCATGTTCTATCCCAAAAGATTGGACATAGTTCCCTGTGCCGGAGTTCCCGTCATGGCGCAGTGGTTAATGAATCCGACTAGGAACCATGAGGTTGCGGGTTCGGTCCCTGCCCTTGCTCAGTGGGTTAACGATCCGGCGTTGCCGTGAGCTGTGGTGTAGGTTGCAGACGCGGCTCAGATCCCGCGTTGCTGTGGCTCTGGCGTAGGCCGGTGGCTACAGCTCCGATCCGACCCCTAGCCTGGGAACCTCCATATGCCGCGGAAGCGGCCTAAAGAAATAGCAAAAAAAAAAAAAAAAAAAAAAAAAGACATAGTTCCCTAGTTCCCTGTGCCTTATAGTAGGACCTCTTTGCTTATCCATTCTAAATGTAACAGTTTGCATCACCAACCCCGAACTCCCCATCCATCATCCCACTTCCACCCCTCTCCTCCCCTCACAGACACAGAGAAAGACTTGTGTTCCTTTTTATGTGTAATACCCAACGAAGTCCTTTGACTGTTCTCCTCCTTTCAGTTTTTTTGGTGTATGTGTGTGTGTGTTTAAGAAAACTCTTTAAGTAAAACATACATATAGAGAAGAGCACAAATAAGTACACATCAGAAGCACACATATTCGTAACTTCCCCAAATGAAACCACCATCCACAACAGAAAAGAGAATATTACCAGCATAGGACCCCCCTCTCATGCCCCTCCCACATTATCTTATTCCCATCTTAACATCTATCGCTAAGGATTGGTTTAGCATGGTTTTGAATGTTATATAAATGTAATCATGTCGTGTCTGGCATCTCTTGCTCCACAGTTTTTTAAATTCAACCTTGTTACTCATGTTGCATGTACCCATGTGATGTTAGTTCTCAATGACAAGGGTAGACGCCGTAATCTACACATAAATTCTATTCCTGATGTACATTTGTGTTGCTTCCAATTTGGGGCAGTCGTGTGAACATTCTTGAACATGTCTTTTGGTGAATATGTGTACATGTTTCTGTTGGTTATATATTTAGAAATGGAATTTCTGGCTTCTAAAGTATGCATCTATTACAAAGTGGCGGTACCAAGTTAAATTGCCACATCATCATGTGAAAGTGCCATCTGTTTCACATTCTTGCCAACACTTAGCAGACTTGATCATTTTAGCAGTTCTTGTGGTGGTGTAGTGGTATCTTATTGTGGTTTTAATTTACATTTCTCTAATGATGGATGAAGTTGAATACCTTTTCATGATTTAATGGCCATTAGTCGGCGTTCCTTTGTGAAATGTCCCTTCAAGTCATTTGTTCAATATTCTATTAGGTTATTAATGTTTATTTTTTCATAGACTAGTGGGAGTTCTAAATATATTCAGTATACCAATGCTTTGCCTTGCCAGATATATGAACTGCCAATATCTTTCCCCACATTGTAGCTTCTCTTTTCATTTTCATGGTGGATCTCCTTGTTTCAATAAACTTTTTATTCTAAGGCAGTTTTAGATTTGCTGAAAAAATGTGAAGACAGTACAGAATGTTTTCGTATTAATCACAACCAATTACCATATATAATTTCTCCTATTATCGATATATTTTATTGGTATGTATTCTGCTGTCACTGGTATTCTATGAATATCAATTAGAACAACTGATTGATAGCAGGGCTCAGATCAACTACTATATACTCACCGATTTTCTGCCTGCTTGAACTGTGAATTACTGAAAAGGCATGTCTAAGTCTTCAATCATAACAATGAATTTATGTATTTCTTACTTTAGTTCTAACAGTTCCGCCTCACCAATTTTGATGCTATGTTGCTAAATGCATACACATTTACAGTTATTTGTCCTGGATAATTATCTTCTTATCATCACGTGATGTACTTATTTACCCCTGATGATTTTTCGAGTTGTAAAGTTGGCTTTGTCCGAAATGAATGTTGCTATCCCAGCTTTCCTTTGATTGTTGTCAGCATAGTATATATATACATCTTTCTCCCTTTACTTTTTTCTTTTATTATTATTATTATTTTAATAGCTATTTCCCCAGTACAATTTGTTTTCTACTGTACAGCATAGTGACCCAGTTACACATACATGTACACATTCTATTTTCGCACATTATCATGCTCCATCATAAGTGACTACACAGCAGGATCTCATTGCTAATCCATTCCAAAGGCAATAGTTTGTATCTATTAACCCCAAGTTCCCCAACCACCCCACTCCCTCCCTCTCCTCCTTGGCAACCACAAGTCTATTCTCCAAGTCCATGATTTTCTTTTCTGTAGAAAGGTTCATTTGTGCCTTATATTAGATTCCAGATATAAGTGTTATCATATGACTTACTTCACTCAGTATGAGAGCCTCTCGTTCCATCCATGTTGCTGCAAATGGCATTATTTCGTTCTTTATTATGGCTGAGTAGTATTCCATTGTGTATATATACCACATCTTCCTAATCCGATCATCTGTTGATGGACATTTGGGTTGTTTCCAAGTCTTGGCTATTGTGAATAGAGCTGCAATGAACATACGGGTGCATGCGTCTTTTTAAAGGAAAGTTAGTTTACTTGTTTAAAAAGGATTTCTTTTAAACAATGGATAGTTGGGTCTTGTTTTTTTATCCACTCTGATAATCTCTGTGTTCAAGTTAGTTTATTTATACAATTCACATTTTAAAGATTATATTTTTTGCAAATGTAATTTTATAAATGTTTGTAAATGTAGCCTATTAATTGCTTCTATTTTTCTCCCTCTTTTTCAGCATTCTCTGATTTTAACTGAGCATTTTTTTATTATTCTGTTTTATTTCTTCTATTAGCATACCAATTACACTTCTTCTAAAAAAAATTTGAGCCATTTCCCTAGAGTTTCCAACACATTCTCTAACTAGGCTAATTTCACCTTCAGAATACTATACTATTTCTTGTCTATTCCCACTTTCTCCTTTCCAATCCCCATAACATTGTTATCATTCATTTGACTCATCCATATATGAAATTAACCTATATTTAGTAACTTGTATTACTTTGAACAAAAAGTTTTCTACTAAATGAATTAAGATTAATTTTAAAAGATTCTATTTTACCTTCATTTATTACATCTCTGATGCGTCTCCTTTCTACATAGATCTGATTTTCTGACATACAATTTTCCTTTATATGATGAATGTCTTTTAACATTTCTAGTAGGGCAAATCTGACTATGAAAGCCTTCAGTTTTGTTTGTCTGAGAAAGTATTTGTTTCTTTAACATTTTTGAAAAGCAATTTTTTTGATGCTCCAGTTCTGGGCTGGTGGGCTTTTCTTTAAGCACTTTAAATATTCTACTCCCTTCTGTTGCTTGCATGCTTTCAGTGAGACATCCAGTGTAAGTCTTAGCTATGTTAGCTATGTAATTCTTAGCTGTATGTAAGATGTTTATATTCTTCTCACTTCTTTCAAGATGTTCTCTTTGTATTTGGTTTTCTGCAGTTTGAAAATGATACACATAGGTATAGATATTTTTATATTTATCCTGTTTGGTATTATCTGAGCTTCCTGGATCCACAGTGTCCATCGCGAATTTTAGAATATCCTCAGCTATTTTGGCTTCAAGTATTTCTTCTACTCTGTTCTCATTTTCTTCTCCTTCTGGTATTCCAAAGACACATCTTTTATACATTTAAAAATTGTCCCACAGTTCTTTTGTAGTCTGTTCTAATTTTTCATTATTTTTTTCTCTTTGCATTTCCATTAAATCAAGTTGTCTACCGACCTCTCTTTAAGCTTGCTGATCTCCCCTTAGCCGTGTACAGTGGATTTGAAACGCTCTCGTGTATCTTTGTCTCTTTTTTCCCTTATCCTCTTTTTTCCAATTCTTTTTAAATTTTATTAGAGTATAGTTTATTTATAACTATATTATACAACAAACTAACTGTTGTATTAGTTTCAGGTGTTCCGCAAAGCGAATCTGTCATATATATAAATATATCCCTTATCTTCTAACAATGAATTGAACTCTGCATAGCTCTAAGTGGCTTTGACATTCCATGAAGGCATCTCAGAGATCACCCAGTCAACGCTCCCATTTTAAAGCTGAAGACGCCAAATTTATGAATGTAGGAGCCATCTTCACCGGCTTGGACTTTTGTTTTGTTTTGTTTTGTTTTTGTCTTTTTGCCATTTCTTGGGCTGCTCCCATGGCATATGGAGGTTCCCAGGCTAAGGGTCGAATTGGAGCTGTAGCCACCGACCTACGCCAGAACCACAGCAATGTGGGATCCGAGCTGCATCGGCAACCTACACCACAGCTCACGGCAACGCCGGATCCTTAACCCACTGAGCAAGGCCAGGGACCGAACCCGCAACCTCATGGTTCCTAGTCGGATTCATTAACGATTGAGCCACGACAGGAACTCTGGCTTGGACTTTATATATGGATCCCTTCCTACGCAGCAGGAAAGCTTTCTACCAGCCTGTGCACATTCTCTATGAGGGTCTTTACTATCAATCAGTCTAGCATCTGCTAAGAAAGATTTTACCAGTCCTATTATTCTCTATCACACATATGAAACACATAGAAATGGCACAATTTTCCTTATATTGTGTTTGTATTTTGGTGTGTATATGTTTGCATTCTAACATGTGTTGGGATGTGTCTGAAAGTACATAGTGTGGCTTACTTTATATACAGACTCCTAATAAAATCTGAGCAGCCTTAATCAGTTTCCTGAACCATTTTCATGGAATATGAAACTACAAGTCCCTAGGCATTCTCATCCTAACCTTTTCATTTCTACAACCACAAGTGATCCTCATGCAGTCTTTCCGTTCCATCTTTGATATCAATGCCCTTTTTAAAAAATTTTTGTATTTGCCCAGAAGGTCAGCACAATGTAGAAACTCACTTGTAGACATTTAATGATTTTCTTTCTGAATTGAAGAAAAGAAAACACTACTTCAGTGCCTGAAAGCCTGAACATTAAAAGGATATACAGAGAGATAATTACAAACTTACATCCATGGATCCACTGTTTTTACTCACTTTCACTCAACAGAGTTCAACAGGATTCATTTTACCCATCAACACCTGCTAATTTAATCCAGAATTTCTCTACTTTCTAATGACCACTGTCTCTATCTGAATCCTGAATTAGTAAGAAGCCCCAAATTCTGTTTAGCAACTTACCATTACCTAGCCCCACTACCACTATCTCCTTCAAAAATTTGTATCGGGTTTCTAAAACTCAAATGCTTGAGAGGTGAAACAAGTAAATGGGACACAAGATGTAAACAAGATCTAATTAGAGCAAGCCCCACTGGTATGAGCTGGAGAGCCTGGCCATATGTCAGGGGCTATGTGTAACTTAGTTCCAGCCTATCTATGTCATGCAAGAATATGAACTCATTTTGATAAATGAGTTAGAATTTCATTAAAATCTAGAGCAAAGCAGAATCTTCATGTGAATTCTCACAATATAAGAAAGTGAACAACCAATGCCTTTATACCTCTTTAATTGTTTATCTAACTTGGTGCATCAAGATTGAAGGAAAAAACAATATACATGTTTGCCATAAGATAGTTCCTTACTAATGTTCTCTTTCTAGTTGCACATTTCAAATTAAATGGCCAAGGGCGGGAGGGCGGGGCCCTCTTCTTCTGCCTCCACCCAATGGCTTCTTCCCCTTTTGCTCAAAGGACATATAAAAGTTCCTTAAAGAAATCATAGTTTCATGTTCACGTTCTCATGATTTAGCTACATCTTCCCACCTAGACCACACATGAACTTGGTCACCTGGAATTTCGGCCAGGAACAAGTTCCTTATGTCCTGATCCTACAGTAAGACAGCGTGGTTTT
The DNA here is from genome assembly GCF_054392235.1 of Sus scrofa. Taxonomy (NCBI): domain Eukaryota; kingdom Metazoa; phylum Chordata; class Mammalia; order Artiodactyla; family Suidae; genus Sus; species Sus scrofa. The sequence goes on along the minus strand of NC_139389.1, from coordinate 34,247,685 downwards.
AAAATTAACAAACACCATAACCACTTTGGCAAGCCCAGCAGTATTTATAAATCACAATTAACTTTAAATTTACATGGTTTCAGACACACAAGGGACTCTAAATCCTTGACAGTTCTGTGTCTTTACCTTTAAGCAAATGAAGCAACTATAAAGTCAAATAAACTTTAGAAAGTTGCCTTTACTTTTTTCTTAACCTTTACTGCTTTATTGAAGTTATGTCTTAGCAATCAAAAAGAATCCCCCTTTTGAATATTTCATTTTTAGTAGATCTGCTAGGGCTAACACTGTTGGCTTTCTTACAGCTGACACAGGTCCTAATACTTTTCACTCTAAGATCTGTTATCTATAAAGTCTTGTGTATTTTCAAGGGGAAATGTTCCAAAATGTCTGTAGAAAAATAAATAAGATTTTTCTCTCCTTCCAGAATAGAAACAGTATTCTTTTAATTTGGACCTTCAATGAAAACAGTGGGTTTTGGTTACTGAAGCAAATGTTTCCTTTAGGAATGTTTACTGAACTAAAAACATTTTACTAAGAAATGTGAGCTTTATTTAGTATCTGTTGTTATTATGAGATCAAAGTAAAAGAATCTAATTCTCAAAGCATCCTCTTCAAACCCCGACTTTTTTACCTCAGGAAACTGATGTCATAAACATATTTTCCATATCCTGCAAGGAAAGTGTTTCCCCAAGAAATTGCTCAAGGTATTCTTACATTTGATGTAAAAAGATTTAAATGTCTTAAACACAACTAACTATAAGACTACTCTGAGAAATCTGAAGAAATATTCCAGATTAATGAAGAAATGGGCCTTGGTGAGACTTATAATTTCTGAAAGAAGGGAGAATGAAGGGAGGACAAGAGACTGATAGAACCGAAGGACGACCCAATTCAAAATCAGGAAGAAAACCAGTAGCACATATTACACTGACCCTCAACCAAGGAGGAAACCTAAATTCATAGGAGTTCCATACAGAAAATAACCAAATTTCCAGTTCCCATTGTGGCTCAGCGGGTAAAGAACCCAACTAGTATCCATGAGGATGAGGGTTCGATCCCTGGCCTTGCTCTGTGTTAAGGATCTGGTGTTGCCATGACCTGTGGTATAGACTGGCAGATGCTTTGATTTGATCCCTAGCCCAGAAACTTCAGTATGCTACAGGTACAGCCCTAAAAAAAAAAAAGAAAGAAAGAAGGAAAGCTTGGCAGTTTCTTGGGTGGGGAAATAATATTTTATGCATGTAGATATATATGTGTGTTTGTGTGTATATATATATACACACACACAAACACACATATACACACAACACACACACAGAGGCAGACCTCATACATCATACAGGCAGACCTCAGAGATACTGCAAGTTCAGTTCCAGACCATTGCAATAAAGCAAGAAAGCAAATATCACAAGTCATATGATTTCCTAGCACATATAAAAATGATATTTACACTACACTGTAGCTATTAAATATGCAATAGCACTGTATCTAAAAAGCAATGTACATTCCTTAATTTAAAAATAATACTGTTAGAAAAACGGCAGCATTGTGGAGTTCCTGTCATGTTGTGGTGGAAACAAATCCCACTAGAAACCACGAGGTTGCGGGTTTGATCCCTGGCCTCACTCAGTGGGTTAAGGATCCAGCATTGCCATGAGCTGTGGTGTAGGTCACAGATGTGGCTCGGATCTAATGTGGCTGTGGCTGTGGCGCAGGCCAGCAGCTGTAGCTCTGATGAGACCCCTTGCCTGGGAACCTCCATATGCCCCCGCTGTGGCTCTAAAAAGCAAAAACTAAAACAACAACAACAACCAAAAAGAAAAAAAAAAAAAAAAAAAAAAACAGCAGCATTAGACTTGTTCAACGGGGGATTGCCACAACCCTTCAATTTGTTAAAAAAAAAAACACACACACAACAAATAAATAAATAATAAGGCAAAGTGAAATAAAATGAAGCATGCCGACATATATAGATAGATGTGAATAAGAATGATCTATTTTAGTAATTAATAATAATATTCCAATCTGTAACAAGAATATTATAAGTAATTTTTCTTTGTTCTCATTTACATTTTCCAAATATTTGAAAATCAACATAATTTTTTAACCATTAAAAACCAACCAGTAGGAGTAGGGATGCCAACATGACAACTGAGGTCATTGCTGATTGTGCTCCCTGTCACCAGAAGAACAATTCACAACTACTTACGGACGAGACACCATTGAGAGACTCCTAGAGCACGGGGATGAGGCTGAGCACCCCCTGCACCAAGAGAGACCTCATTAGAAGGTAAGAAAGGTGGCTACACAGCAATCACCCTGCCCCCCCCCACCCCCGCGGCTGGAACAGCCCTATGCCAAAAGGTCTCTCCTGAGCTCCTGGCACCTCCAGTGGGGAAGAAAACCCTGGGGGGAACATCCAGCCCCTCCCCCCCAGTGTTGTGGATCACACTGTGGGAACCCCTACTCTGGCCTCGACCCACAGGGATTTTAGGAAAATCTTCAGGGATGAACCACTTGGAATCTGACCGGGACAGAGAAGTAGGGAGGGGCTGGCAACAATAGTACTTGGAGCTTGGAGGATCCAGTTCTTACCTGCAGAACCTAAGCAGTAGCCCAGCCATCGATTTTGCTCAACCTCAAAGCCAAGTTAGTGGGGCACTTGGGCCTGGGAAATCAACAGGTCAGGTCTGTCAGATCCAGGTCCTCAACGAAGGAGTGTAGGTGGCTCTAAGGGCCTCCCGTACACAGGCAAGGGAGCTGAGTCAGAGGCTATGAAACTCCCCACCCTCTGCTTTCTTTCAGTCTTGAATCTAACTTTCACTAATACTAGTAAGTTCCATATTCTAAAGTGATACTTTATAAATACGAACCAGTGTGATCTAACAGCATATATCCCTTCCACTTAGTTCAAGCTCAGAACTAGAAATATTTGGCAAAGTGTGAGAAAGCTGTTCAAACAACAAAGCTAAAGGATTCTTAAATTTGTTTTTATGTTTATGAGTGGTTCTAATTGTGTGTGTGCACGCGTGTGTCCGTGTCCTCTGCGTGTGTGTGAGGGCATGATTGTTCTTGTTTTGGTGCTGAGCATATAACTATTAATTTGTTCCATTACAATAAGCCAAAAAAATAGTCATGAGAATAATACTTTATGTTCAATACCAAACTGACCAATTTTGAGCCAATACTTCTAAAGAAAAAAATCTGTGTCCCGTTGCACTAATGGGCAAGAGTATATGTGCATAAAGTTCCTTGTAACTATAAATTTTCATGCAAGAAAAAAATTAAGAAAAAGGAAACATGAAAAGATATTAGAAAAACAAAAGCTTAATGTGTTTTTATGCAAACGGCAGGGCAAAACGGCAAGATTTCCAAATTAAAGCCACATGTGTTAGGCAAGATGTGACAAGTACGTGGTTGAAAATAAGATATTGAAAACAATAGGATGAGACATTTACAGAATGAGTAAGAGAGGCCCTCGAAAAGGTCACGAGTCTTGAAATTTCCATCTTTTTGTCAAAGGAAGAATCATATCACAACCTGGCCCTAATCCCCATCAGTAACATAAAAGCCAAAGTTAAATCCTAAAAAGAAGAAAGACAAGACTGGGAAGAAACTAATTGTAAGAAAAGACATTATTTTTTTTTTTCTTGAAAGTGATTACCACTACAAAAATTCCATTTAAATCCAGGATGGCTATCTTCCTTTAAAAAAAAAAAAAAAAAAAAAAAAAAGGTACAATTAACCAGCATGAGTCTCTCCTCCTGAATCAAAACTTGCATTATTATAACAGCTTTAGCCCAGGATTGCTGTTTTCTCGGTACATAGCTAAAGACAATGAGACATCCATTCATCTAGTTCTAGAATAATACTGTCACACTAATCAAGTTAAAACTGCTAAAAAGACCAAACAAGATATTTTTTTGGCCATGCCCAAAGTGTGTGGAAGTTCCCAGGCCAAGGATCAAACCTTTGCTATAGCAGAGACCTGAGCAGCTACAGTGACCGTTCTGGATCCTTAACCCATTGCACCACAAGGCAACTCCTCAAACAAGATTTTTTTTTGGTTTTATTTGGTCGTTTTAGGGCTGCACCCATGGAATATGGAGGTTCCCAGGCTAGGGACCGAATCAGAGCTACAGCTGCCGGCCTACATCACAGCCACAGCAATACCACATCTGAGCTGCATCTGTGACCTACACCACAGCTCATGGCAACGCTGGATCCTTCACCCACTGAGCAAGGCCAGGGATTGAAACTGCATCCTCATAGATACTAGTAGGGTTCGTTACCACTGAGCCATGATGGGAACTCCCAAACAAGATATTTTGATTAATTACACCTGCTTGGAATTGACAAGATTTCGCAGACGAGATATGAACTTGCATGTTATCTCCTCGCCTAACGGACTTCTTTTGCAGATGAGAAAACGCAAATCTAGAAAAATGAGACTTTCCCCATATCCTTTCTTTTTACCTAATGGAAAAGTCAGTGAGTTAACATAATGTTACTTGCAGGTCTTAAGTGAAAAAGAGAAGTGCCCCCTGGGAAGGCACTGGGGAAACCTTAAGAAAAGAAGCCAAAAGCTCAACATTCAGGCTTGGAGGGAGTGAAAGTCATCCGGCAGCTCCACCCTCCACTTTCCGTTTTCACTCCCAGGGGCTTGTTCTCGTCTTCTCCTTGGACTCCTCTTCTTCAGGGATCCACCTCGGACCCCCTAGCCCCTGGGTCCCACGAGAGAGATTATCACTCTCTGATGAGGGTCAGGGGTTTTCCTGGTCCTATGAGCTGTGCTTTGTGGCAATGGAGATGCTGAGGTGTAAATACTGTTCCCAGTGCACTCCCCTGGGTCCCAGACTGTCCATCGTCCGTAAATAAAGTTGCTGGTAGAGGTGGGCAAGCAATGATTTCTTTTCAAGTTAAAATCATGATTAAGAAGAAAACCAGATGGAATTCCTGCTGTGGTGTAATGGGATTGGTGGAGTCTCTGCAGCACCAGGATGCAGGTTCGATCCCTGGCCTGGCACTGTGGATGAAAGGATCCAGCATTGTCACAGTGCAGCAGAGGTCACAGCCGTGGCTCAGATCTGATCCCCGGCCCAGATCTGATCTCTGGTCCAGGTGCTCCATACGCTGCGGAGCAGCCCAAAAAAAGTAATAAAGGAAAAAGAGAGAAATAGACAAAATAAGACCTTCGGCAGATGAATTCAGTGTTTTTTTCTACTTTGCTTTTTTGCCAAATAGACTTTTTTAAAGTAGGAAAAAACTCTGAATCAACTTTTACACCATTTGCCTAACTGACCAGCATGATTTAATTGCTGTTTGGGGCACATTTTCTTTCTTGGCGAGCATCAAGCTTATGATCTTGATAACACCTTCAGCATAACCCACTACATGCAGATTAAATACTTCCATTTTTAGCATATCACAGTTATTTTTAAAGATTGATTACTCTAATGTCAATTGAAAATGCCATGCACTTCAGAAGCAGTTTTTTTTCCAACTTCAATACCTGTGAACATCTAGAAACGGATAAAAGTTATATTATCTCTGAAAACAAAAACCTGATTGCCTACTGTCAACATCGGAGAGTTTATATTAATAAAAAGATGTTGGAGATACACATAAAAAATTATTCAAATGTTTCCTCACTTTTCAATACTGCTGCATGCAATCCAGCCACTTAAAAAAAAAAAAAAGTAATAGAAAGGAACTTTGTTCATCTTTTTCTCATCGGCATTTATGGCTCAAAGCCCTATTTACACACACTTGAAAACTGGTCCATGTTAAACTTCTGCTGGACTCTCTGTTCTCTTTTATTTATTTTTGTCTTACAACTATTTTTTTAACTGAAGTATAGTTGACTTACAATATTGTGTTAGTTGCCCTCTTTTATTGGTATATTTTTTATGACAACTTACACTTCATCCCACCTTCCTATGAAACTATTTTTCAACATAATACTGTGCTGGAGAAAGTTAACTGTGTAGCAAACAACCAACCAAATCAATCCCCCAAAACCTACTTCATAATCAAAGAACAAGTTAAAACTAAAACAGTTTTCTCTACAGCAAGTGCTCAGAGATTTTAGATGACTCTAACATCTAAAACAGGGTCTGATAAAAAGAATATTTGATGAATAAATTAATGATGCATTCTGCAAAACCTCTGTAGGGGCATCCACGTTTCAACTTTTTGTTTTCTTTCTCATTCACCTATTTCCCCACACACACACCCTTTTTTCCTTCCCTTTTATGGCCGCACCTGTGGCACATGGAAGTTCCCAGGCTGGGGTCTGATCAGAGCTGCAGCTGCCAGCCTACCCCACAAGCCACAGCAACACAGATCCAAGCCACATCTTTGACCTACACTGAAGCTTGGCCACTGAGCAAGGCCAGGGATCAAACCCACATTCTCATGGACACTATGCTGGGTTCTTAAGCCACTGTGCCACAACAGGAACTCCTTGCTCATCTATTTCTATTTAGCTCCTTGATAGATGTTGAGGAAATATATAATATATAATATCTGGTGCATGTCTTTACAGATTTATAATTTGTAAAGCAATGCCTTTATGTCTCTGGACCTTTGAGTAACAAAGGTTCCCAAATACTTTGAGTGACAGAGGTTATTATTTTTGTTATTAGTCGGTAGCAGCAGTATAATAGTTTTCATTGTAACGAATGTGATAATATTAAGTATTAACCAAATGCACTGTTACCAAGACAGATGTTCTAGAAACTCTGTATCGCATCTCAGTTCTGTAAAATCTAAGGATGCAGACATCACTGTGCACATTCTACAGACACAGAACTGAGAATGGAATTTGGAATTCCCAAAAAAAATTCTCCCAGAGAATCTCAACAACAAATTACATGAGGAAGTACTTGCTGTCTGGTAGCATTTAAACCTGATTTAGTAAGAGTCAATATAAAAAATTAATCCTTTGTTGTAAAAATTACGTAAATAATTTGGTTTTTCTAACAGAGAATAATAAACATATGGAAAACATTATGAGGAAAGGCACATTAGCTGAATGTCTTAAGTGTAAGAGGAAAGAAAAAGGCACATGGTATTTCTTTAGGGGAAAGCTAAATATTGCCTATTCTGCTCTCTTTGCTACCAATTAATGTGGTACTGGTATTTGCAGTATTGGATCTCACTTGTTTTATTCTCTTTTTATCCAGTTATGGAGACTCAAATCACTTGAGTGGAGAAAAGCGAAGACTGTGCAATTGTTTAGTATTAAGTAGATTAAACAATTTGTTCACTGGTGTTTTACGGAGGTTCTTGGGAATATGCAGAGGGGTGAGACTCAATATTTTCATAAAAAATTAAGACAAGTATATTGGGCCATGTACGCTTTTTCCATTACTGAAAGGCTGTACGTTTTGTCACCTCATTTTCTTGCTCTTTTGGGTTCGAGGGGTTATAAATATCCCACCCTCAAATCTAGAGTCTCAGAATTATTTCTCTATATTAAAGAGTATCTGATAATTATGAATTCTTGACTTCCATTCACTCAGGCACAGTCCTATAAGTCATATGTTTAAGTAATAAAAAATACAATAAAACCTGGGAACCCAAGAAAGAGCCCTCTTTTACACGATTAGTATGTGCATTCCAGACGGAGGAGAGATGTTCCATTTATAACTCTCATTTGTTTCCTACCATCGTGGCCAAGTTTCCACTTACTACATGTCTCCTTGCCTTAATATTAACTTCCAGTTTGGAACACTGCAAACTGTTTCTCAATCTCTAAATTAAGGCAAATGATATGCACTCCAATTCCACCCCCAATCAGACTAGAAGCCACTGCAACAATTCAATTGTAAAGACTGAAGTAAGGTCTCTGCTCCTTGAAGGCAGGTTAGTCCTGGTCATCGTGAAGCGGGACTTTCTCTGATTTCCCTCTTAGTTCAACACTGGCAGTTTTGTCCAAGATATTTTGTTTCTCCTCTACGCAAGGTACCCTGGTTATTTTGTCGTTGCTGCTGCTGTTGTTGGAGAGGTGAGAGGGGATGAGGAAAGAAAGCACGAGAGGCCTCCGCCTCGCTCAGCGATGCTTGGAACCAGGGCCCATGTGTTTGCATTGCTGGCCCAAGACTACGCTTGGCTGCCTTTACAAACTCCAATGTTCCACAACATTTTACAGGCTGTCTCAGCTACATTTAGCTTCAAAGAGAGCAGCAGGGTAGATTTCTTTCCGACCTTGTCACTGGCTTATCAAACTGGATGAAAGTGGATGAAATTGGATGAAACGGAAAAGCAGGTGGAAGAAAAGACAAACTCTACAGCTCGAACATTTAGATCTCTCAGCAGGTCTCTGCTTTTGGACCATTTCTGCAATCGTTCACTGAATCTGGCCTCTCGGGCTGCAGGCCATGTTGCTTCTTGTACAAGCCACTCTTACCCTCTCCTCCACCCACTTATCCTGGGACTAGAAGTCCAGGATTGGGGAATGTAACAATGCCAGGCTGGAAGTGCACTGTTGCTTTTCCAGGTCTTCTGCCCTCCTGCCTCCCTCGAATACTTAGAGCTTGGGCACACAGTAAAGCAACAGAAAACACAGTGACGGATGCTGATGGAACCACTTCCTACCAACTTACAGAGGAGCTGCTGCAGAGCAGAATAGCCACACCTCCCCTGCCACACACAGAGACACCTATGCACACACATACACACAGAGACACATGCACACACAAATAGATACATATACATATACAGACACCTAAACACACACATACACAGAGACAGATAAACACTGAGACACAGAGACACACACATAGACACACACACACACACACACACACACACACACACACACACACACACGGTGAACAGTTCTACTTAAATAATATTTTTCAGTTCTGAAAAAATTATATTCCCTGACACCTGCAGGTGCTACTAACCCACACCCATTTGAAAATCACTTACCCGCTTGGCTCTTTCACATTCTGCAGGCAAGGTGAATTTGAACCCTAAACCTACCCATACAAAGGTCAACAAAAATACATGAGGTATAAAGGGGGATTTTGCATTTCTCCGTCACCCACAGCCAAGGCCACAAGCATAAATATACTTACTGCCTTCTCCCTTTGTGGGGTGGAATTTTTGTTGGCTCAACCTTTTTGACCAAGAGTGTAGAATTTTGGGGGGAGGGGGCAGGCTCTTCGTCTTATACGGCTTCTCCCCTGCGCTCCGCATCTTGCTTGAGCCCAGGGTTGTTTCCTGTCCCTGCCTCTCCAGGTGGCTGTTACAGGTGGACAACAGGCAGACGCCCCAGGATTGCAGGCCTCCCCTCTTTGTAAATGGAGACTCTGCAGTTCAACCAATTCAACAAATGTTATAAAGTGTAGCTTCCCCTCTGAACACATCAGTCATCTTTCAGCTCCTAGGACATGATCCTCCCTCTCCAAGGCCTTTTGCCCAAGTGGTGTTTCATCTGCTTGAACATTCTTTTCACACATCAGTGTGCATATGCGCATGCGCACGTGTGCACACACACCTTCTTGGGGTTAGTGTCTTCTCATTCTTTATATCAGATTTTAAACACTACCTCCTCAGAGAGACTTTGTTAACCATTACAACCACAATGGGGTAACAGCAATATTTTGCACTGGGGCATTTTCAAGAGGCAGAAAAGTATTCAGAATCAGATGTTTGGGTTCCCAGAATTTGCACAGTAGCCCTGTATCCCCAAACACTAAACCATCACTCATTATCTAATAAATATGCTACATGAATATAATTATTACTCAAAGTGTTACCATGTAGAGGATATATTCACATAGAGAAATGAGAGACAGACAGACAGACAGACAGACACACACACACACACAAACACACCTCTCCAGGAACTTTGTAGTGAGGAACACTTAATAAGTTACAGTTGCAGCAGAAACACAGAATCCTGAAGCGATGCCTAGTTCTCTATTGTCTTAGAAACCAGAATAGAGAAGGAAACTTGTAAAAATTCCCACGCCCAAAAGTCCATGGGATGCCGTTTTTTCTTCTAATTCAATACAATGTTCCCTGCTTGCTTCCAGAGGATAAATAAGGATTTGTGCACATATGTTACAAAGTCCAAATAAGCCCTTGTGGGGCTTGATCTTCACAGGGTTTTTTAACTTCTGCCAAGCAACTGCACACTGCAGAGCTGTGACATTAAGCTTCACGCATTGATTTTCAGCCACACCAAAAAGCTTTCATACGCTCTTATCTTTAGTTGTCAAAATCTTGGATTCAAAGACCATCAAGTGACTCTATTTTTAGCCAGGTTTAAGAAATAACATCAATTTAAAATAATAACCTTAAAATTCAATTTATATCTATTCTTTTAAATAAATACATTAAAAAGAATCGAGTTATTATTAGAATTTAATAAGCAAGTCTTCATCCTCCCCCTTTTCAATCTCTTGATTTTGCTCCTTTAACAGAACAGACTTGATAAAAACCAGGGGTTCTTTCAAAAGCATGCTTGCTAACACCAGGAACACATCTTAAACAAAACAGTCTCTACCTCAGCACCATATCTTCTCATCACAGCATCAAATTATCCAAAGAATATTGGTTACATGTTTATAACAGCATATGCTCCCCAAAATGCCACCATATTTTGGTCTATTAAATTTTGAGGCTGAGAGCCACTAGAAGTTGAAAAAAGCAGCCAGAGCTCTAAGAGGACTAATATTTTAAAAAGAACAAATTCAGAGATTTTATCAAATCAAATGAACAATAGTAGGAGACATCATTAACCCCCAAAAATGTGCAATTTACTAATATTTCCCAGGTGCTTGTCACGTGGCAGGCACTGTTTAAATGTTATATTCACAGCAACGCATAAACATTGTCTCACTAAAGCTCTTAATGTGTTTATATTACAAACAAGTACACACCTTTGCACACACATGCAAATAAAACAAAATACCTGAAGGGCTGTAAGGATATTTGCTAAGGCCTGTCCGTATGTGTCATGACAGTGAACAGCCAGGGCTCGTGGTGGGATTTCTTTCATGACACTTTCCAATATTTTCTTCATGCTTCCTGGAGTTCCCACGCCAATCGTGTCTCCCAGAGAGATCTCATAACATCCCATGCCATACAATCGCTTAGATACCTATTAGGAAAAGGGACGTGCTAGTCAAACAGAAAGGAACGAACCCAGTTGTTCCTTAGCAAACGTCATCTGGAGGTAAACATCACCCCTAGGATCAGGTGCATATCCATGGAAAACTTCTATTTTAGTTTTCTAGTCCTTTCCCTTGCTCATGAAATCCCAAGCATAATATAAAACTGTGAATGACCTTATGGTAGTTATTTTTCCTAATACTGAAAATTTAGAGTCATATCTATCTACAAGTTCAATTGTGAAACTATGAGCTACAATCAATTTCAATTATGGGAGGCTTATTTTCTCAACCCTTTTAGTCAAACAGAAGCATCCCAAATTTACTTTGGAATTAGTATTTCACAAGGCATTAGATTAGTGGTCAAGAGATATCAATTAAGTAGCTTTGTAATTGGTAGTGACACAATGTTTTTGGCTTAACTTTTCCAGCTCATAAATGAATGCTCTTGAGCTTGGTAAATTTCAAGTTTCCTTCAAGCCAAGTAACTGATGTTTGCTTTCAGGGAACAATATGAATTTGAATGAAGGCAGCATAGTATGTTGACAGAGACATGGCTTCTGGAATCAGACAGGCCTGCATTTAAATCTCAGCTGCCACCAATGCTAGTCATGAGATACTGGGCAGAAGAGTAATCTTTATAAGACTCGGGCCGTAGTCTGTAAAATGCAAACAATAGAACACATTTATTTAGGATGTTTTCTAAGGCTTACTACTTAATTTTTCAAAATTGCAATAATAAAGATGATGGTAGTAATGACATGGTTGTGAAAATAAAATGAGATATATGTTAAGAAAATCACTTCGGGAGTTCCCGTCATGGCACAGTGGTTAACGAATCCGACTAGGAACCATGAGGTTGCGGGTTCGGTCCCTGCCCTTGCTCAGTGGGTTAATGATCCGGCGTTGCCGTGAGCTGTGGTGTAGGTTGCAGACGCGGCTCGGATCCTGCGTTGCTGTGGCTCTGGCGTAGGCCGGTGGCTACAGCTCCAATTCGACCCCTAGCCTGGGAACCTCCATATGCCGCGGGAGCAGCCCAAAGAAATAGCAAAAAGACAAAAAAATAAAAAGAAAAAAAAAAAAAAGAAAATCACTTCGTACAAAAGCTGACACACGGTCACTGCTTCACTCCTGTCTTATGTATTTCTCCAGTGCCTGCTTTATGCCAGGAGCTGTGCTAGGTACTGGGATAGTGTGAGAATACAGGCGTTGAGATGGCTCTTGGTATCATGGAGCCTGGAGTCAGACCTTAATCAACTCCACTTGAGAATGTGTAAACACAGGTAAAAAAATAATTGTGGAACAAAGAAACGGGATTCAAAGAGCATGGAGCAGAGGAAATTGACCTAGATCTGTCGGAACAGGAGGTGCATGAGATAAAGTCATCATTAACTTGTTTAAATCACAAAGGAAGGGTGTGAGAAGAACATTCCAGGTGGAATTTCAAATACAAATGGTAATGTGTTCCAGGCAACTGAAATATGAAATACAAAGGGCATTCCAGGTAGGAAAGAAGGTCAAACACAAAGGACATTTGTGACAAGAAAGCAAAAACCAAGAGGGAATGGAGTGCATAAAGCTCCATAAGGGGCAGAGCATACAAAGGGTACACACAGCCTTACAAGCCAAGCAGGCATAGGGTTCTGGTTGAAGATTCTACCTTAAGATCAACAGAAAGCCTTGACCAAATGTGGGGTGGTGTTGATACCACTGGATGTTTCAGAAAGGCAGTATCAATACATCGAAAACAGGCTGGAGGGCACTCAGAAGGGCTACCTAGTCCAGTAAACTTGGACTGAAAAAAAAAAAAAGCATAATGCTGATTTTCCTCTCCTGCCTATTAAATGCTGGAATTTCTTAATGGTCAGGTAGAGAAGAATGAGGCTTACACCTAAGAGGTTGGAGGAAAATCCTTAGTGTGGTGTCAAGGGAAATACAAGGGCAACAGGAGTGTCAGGAAGGGGGGCAGTGGTCACCAGCCCCAAATTCTGCTATGAAGTCAAGACAAGGACTAAATTTGATCTCACATTTCTTGACCCAAGTACCTAAGAGTGATCTTACAGAGAGAGATTTGAGCAGCATGAATGGTCTAGATGTCATGTCAGAACATGACGGAGAGCTGGTGGCACATAGGGAGAGGGACCCTCCTGCTGCAGAGAGTCCTTCAAGAAGTGTAGATGTGGCAGGATGGAGAGAGAACATCACTGCTAGACAGGGATGCTGACCTAAGGAAGGAAGTTTTGAGATGAAGAGGTGCGAACATGTTCAATCAAAGTCAATGGGAAGGACTCTGCAGGTGCATACACAGGGAGTCAGTGGGGGAAAGGGCTCGAGGCTTCAACAGAGGGAACACAGGGTTCAATAGTCATTTTGGAGAATGAGAGAGGGAGCCGGCTTCACGGTGTAGAGGAACAGTACAGAAGGCCCAGGTAAGGTTGCTGGTCATGAATTCCTAATTCTTTCAGTCTGCCTGTTACATGCTTTTCTTCAGCAGCATCCCAGACACTGTGGAGCAGAAATGGAGAACCTGAGGTTGTGTGCGTGGTCTGTCCAGAGGTGGTGTGAGGCAGAAGGCAGAAAAATCAGGGGTGGGTGTATAGGCACAGTTGGATTCAGGTTTTGTGGAGCCTGAAGTTATACTATTTTGGAAATATTCTTTAAGAAAAGAATATGCAATTGTGAATACAAATTAGTAACAGGGGCTTGGAAGGGTCCAATGACAGAGAAGGATCACAAAATATTTTATGATATTTCTGCCTCCATGTGCAAAGGTCTTAATTAGTAGACTATGGGATCTCTCTTATTTGAAAAATCTACAGTTCAAATGAATGTGTCAAAGAGGAATGGCTTAAGCCAGACTGGAAGTTTATTTTGCCTAAACTTTGATCTTCTAACAATGCCATTTTCACAACTTCAGCACCACGTTACTAAACTTCTCAAAATTAACCTGAACAACAGCGCGCACCAATATACTACTTTATATACAAATACGTTTCTGGGTCCAATATGATCTCCAAGACTGAACATTTTGTATTCATTCGTAACAATTAAGACAAGAGAAGAGGGAGTAGAAAATGAACTTCGATAAGTAGATCCTGACTATTATCTATTGCTGGAAAATTGCTCCGGAAAAATAGCAGAAATTTCAGCAGAAAGAGCTGTAAGATCTCAAAGGAGCAAAAACACAGAAGCCATGTGTACTGATACACATGCCAAAGTATGCAGAGAAAACAAAGTGATGCTACCTGAGCAACCAAGGCAGCGCTTAAGGGAGATGTGCAAAAACACCAAGGCAGTTTAAGCAGATGCGCAAATACTTCCCTTGCACTGCGACAGAAGGCAGAAAGGTTACTTCCTGTGTTCTATCCACAGAAAAACAAAACAGATCTTTTTATCTCCTCCATCTTTGGCACCCAAATAAGACTCAAATCTTAACTCTGAATAGTGACAGTCAATATATAGGTCTTTAGTGTTAAAATAAAACGAAATAAAAGTGATCAAACATGTCTCCCAGTTCATGGTTTCCTTAGTCTTGTTGTGCAGATGCAATAAATAGTAGGAAAAAGAGCCCGTGTTTTAAAATAACATAAATCATTTTACCGAGAACCAGAAAATAGACATATAACTCACTTCAGTCACTTTCTGTGGTGTGATGTTTCCTTCATATGGACAGCCCAAGGCGCAGGATACATACCTAAATTTAAAACACAGAGCCATATAAATATGCATATGGTGAATAAGCCATTTCCTAATTCCCAGTTTATAAAAATGAAGAAATACCCCAAAAGTCATCAAGATGACTTTTTTTTTACTCTATTCCTTCATTATTGTCTTATTCTCAGACCAAACAAAAAAACAAGTGGGAACATCTGCAGTTTAATTCATATTTTAATTTTTCTAATAATTACAATTTGACATATGTTATTTGATGGCAGCTGGGAATAAGTAAGTGTTTATCTTGTGGGGTTGCTTTAACTATAGCTATAGATGAACACTCACAGCAGAAAATAAAGTGAAATAGAGTCTTTTATTTAAGTAAGTGCATATATTCAACAGTTAAATATCCAAGTCTTTGGAACCACAGAGAGCATGTGGATGACTAACTGAATTTCCCTCTTCATTTCCATCTGGAGGTTCTGACCTCACATAGATACAGTCATTAATCACCCCCAAATTCCTAGAACCGGCCACAACATCAAAGTTCATCTTGTTTCTCTCTCATGGGTGTACCTAAATCATCCCAAACAGAAGAGTGTCTAGTCTGTGTTTTAAATATTCCAAATAAAGATGATCCATAAGCTTCTTTGACAATTTAATATAAAAAGCCAAGCCTTTCCTGCAAGGACAAGGATACCTTTCCACCTTAAAGTATTTATTAAGCTCTAGGAAAAGCCTGTTTTAGCTATTTTCAGCTCAACACCAATTCCATTTTATTAAACTTTTCTCAGAGATTTTAGAACACCTGTATTAAAATAATGCATCATGAGTCTGATCATCAGGAAGGAAGTAATTCACATGAGGGAGAGAGGGAAATAGGCTGGATATTCAGTTCTTTGGGCAAGAATATGAAAGGCTTTGGAGAGTAAGGTCCTTGAATGCTATGCCATCGAGCTTAAACTTTAAGATCACTCAAAATTATTTTCAGACATTCATAATACAAGATCAGATTTGTTTTCCAGAAATGTAATTCTTCCCAAACTCTGGAAGTGGTTGCCAAAGGAAGGGGGGAGGCAAACATGAGTGAAAGCAATCCTATGTTTCCTTGATTTTAAGATGCTGTCAATTTGATGTTCTTTTCCAAGACATACAGATGGCCAACAAGCACATGAAAAGATGCTCGACATCACTAATTATTAGAGAAATGCAAATCAAAAGTACAAGGTACCCCCTCACACTGGTCAGAATGGCCACCATTAAAGTGTCTACAAATAACAAATGCTAGACAGGGTGTGGAGAAAAGGGAGCCCTCTTTCACTGTTGGTGGGAATGTAAATTGGTCCAATCACTATGGAACACAGTATGGAGGTTCCTCAGAAAACTAAATATACAACTACCATATGATCCAGCAATCCGGCTCCTGGCATATATCCAGACAAAACTAATTCAAAAAGATGCATACACCTGCATGTTTACAACAGCACTATTCACGATAACCAAGACATGAAAACAACCTAAACGTCCCTCAACAGATGAATGGTTAAAGAAGATGTGGTACATATATACAATGGAATACAGCCATAAAAAAAAATGAAATAGTGCAATTTGCAGCAACATGGACACAATTAGAGATTATATTAAGTGAAGCATGTTAGAAAGAGAGAGACAAATACCATATGCTCTCACATATGTGGAATCTGAAACATGACATACATGAACTTATCTATGAAACAGAAACAGACAGACACAGAGAACAGACTAGTGGTTGCCAAAGGGGAGGGGAGGTGGGAGAGGGAAGGACTGGGAGTTTGGGCTTAGGAAATGCAAACTATTACATATAGAATGGATAAAATTTAAAAAAACAAGGTCGTACTTATAGCACAGGGAACTACATATCCTGAGATAAACCATAATGGAAAAGAGTACAAAAAAGAATTGTGTGTGTGTGTGTGTGTGTGTGTGTAACTGAATCACCTTGCTAGCAGAAATTAACACAACATTGTAAATCAACTATGCTTCAATTTTTTAAAAAAGATGCTGTCAATTGAGAGATACATATGAATTTCGTAACAGGTTTTGGAGAAAAAACATAAAATACAGGGGTCCCAGTACATATCCATTGACCCTAAAGATGTCACTTAATTTCAAAAGTATTAAAATGTGAATAAAAGTTTGGTTTTGGAATTAAAATAATAAAGCAGTTCCAGAAGCCAGGCAAGCAGTTATGATGGCAGAGAAGAAAAGGATATAAATTCAAGTAAAATTTGAAAGCTATGCTGGACAGGAAATCCATCTCTCTGCTCTTTCAATCACTATAATATGAGCTTAACATTTGAATAATTTGTATAAATTTAATCAAGATATGTTAGAAGAAAATGTTCTTAGGTGAACATTTTCCTTACCACTGGAGAAAGTGGTAAGGAATGGAAAAGGATCAACACTTTCAATTCAGATACAATGATTATATATAACATGTTGAAAACAGCACATTTATTCTGAACCCAAAATATTCAGATGTGATTAAACAGGAAATCCAAGTCATCCATTTATATGCCAGACCCCTAACTGTGAAAACCAAAACAAGCAAAAATGTGACTGATTTCTGAATGTTAATCTTGTATCCTGCTACTTTGCTGAATTCGTTGATCAATTCAAATAGTTTTTGTGTGGAGTCCTTAGGGTTTTCTATACATAGTATCATATCACCTGCATACAGTGACAGTTTTGCCTCTTCCCTTTCAATTTGGATACTCCAAAGACAACCTACAGAATGGGAGAAAATAGTTCAAACAATGCAACTGACAAGGGCTTAACCTGTAAAATATACAAACAACTTATACAACTCAATGGCAAAAAAGCCAATGACCCAATGGAAAAAATGGGCAAAAGACCTGAACAGACATTTCTCCAAAGAAGATATGCAGATGGCTAACAAGCACATGAAAAAGGCTCAACCTCATTGATTATTAGAGAAATGCAAATCAAAGCTACTATGAGGTACCACCTCACACCAGTCAGAATGGCCATCATTAACAAGTCCACAAATGACAAATGCTGGAGAGGGTGTGGAGAAAAGGGAACTCTCTTACACTGTTGGTGGGAGTGTAAATTGGTACAACCACTATGGAAAACAGTATGGAGGTAACTCAGAAAACTAAATATACAACTATCATATGACCCAGCAATCCCACTGTTGGGCATATATCTGGATAAAACTTTCCTTAAAAAAGACACATGTACCCACATGTATACACATATTACTCAGCCATAAAAAAGAACAAAATAATGCCATCTTCAGCAACATGGATGGAACTAGAGACTCTCATATTGAGTGAAGTAGTAAGAAAGAGAAAGACAAACACCACATGATATCATTTATATCTGGAATCTAATATATGGCACAAATGAATCTCTCCACAGAAAAGAAAATCATGGACTTGGAGAATAGACTTGTGGTCGCCAAGGGGGAGGGGGAGGGAATGGGATGGATTGGGAGTTTGGGGTTAATAGATGCAAACTATTGCTTTTGGAATAGATTAGCAATGAGATCCTGTTGTGTAGCATTGAGAACTATGTCTAGTCACTTATGATGGAGCATGATACTGGGAGAAAAAAAGAATGTATACATGTATGTGCAACTGGGTCGCCATGCTGTACAGTAGAAAAAAAATGTATTGGGGAAATAACAATAAAAAAATAAAAAACAATTTAATAAAAAAGGAAAAGATACATGCAACTGTATGTTCATTGCAGCGCTATTCACAATAGCCAAGACATGGAAACAACCTAAATGTACACTGAGAGATGAATGGATTAGGAAGATATGGTGTATATACCCAATGGAATACTACTCAGCCATAAAAAAGAACAAAATAATGCCATTTGCAGCAACATGGATGCAACTAGAGCCTGTCATATTAAGTGAAGTAAGTCAGAAAAAGAAAGACAAATGCCATATGACATCACTTATATCTGGAATCTAATATAAGGCACAAATGATATTCTCCACAGAAAAGAAAATCATGGACTTGGAGAACAGACTTGTGGTCACCAAGGGAGAGGAGGAGGGAGTGGGATGGACTGGTAATTTGGGGTTAACAGGTGCAAACGATTGCCTTTGGAATGGATAAGCAATGAGATGCTGCTGTATACCACTGGGAACTATATCTAGCCACTTATGATGGAGCATGATAATATGAGAAAAAGAATGTATATATGTATGTGTGACTGGGTCACCTTGCTGTCAGTAGAAAACTGACAGAACACTGTAAACCAGCCATGATGGAAAAAATAAAAATAATTTAAAAAATAAAATAAAAAATAAAAAAACAAGCAAAAAAAGAACAAAACAAAAAAGCAAATGTCAAACAAGCAGAACTCTTGTGTTCTCTTAACTAAATGGTAAACTACATTCATTTATTGTATTTTAACATTCTACAGCAGAGTTTGGCAAGCTAAGGCTCATTGACCAAATGCTGCTTATAACTCTCACAAGTAAAGTTTTATTGGAACAAAGCCATGCCCATCTTTCACCTTTTACCCATGGCTATTTTGCGTAGCTGCATCAAAGACTATCTGCCTCACAAAGCCTAAGATATGACTAACTGGGTCTTTACAGAAAAAGCTTACTAATTACTGGTTAAAAAAAAAAGTGAGGCATTTTTATGTGTGAAAAGACATTTTTATGTGTGACCTCCATGATGATGAACACAGGCTGCAATGTGGCAAGAGTCCGTTTCTAAACTTCTGCTCTTCTCAGACAATCTATTACAGTGGTTCTTAATCTTGGCTGTACATCTAGGGAATTTAAAACAAAGCAGACACTGATGGATAGGACACACTCCAAACCTATTAAATCAGAAACTTTAATGGAATATAATCTGGCCATTAATATTTTAATATAATTTTTTAAGTCCCATTAGCTGCCAAAACTGAAAACCACTCAACTATCAGCAATACTTCCTCACCTGAACTGTTTGATTGATGCCCTGGTATAAAAGTGATGTTACACAGATGTGACAGATTCTAATCTCAGGGATCTGCTATCCCACAGCATCTGTCCAGGGCATTCATGACATTTATTCATCTTTAATTGGCTGGTGGTTAAATTTCTCAGAGACCCATTTCAAATAGCTTCTACTCTGCTTAAACCTCAATATGCAACCCCTCTGTTTCTTTTTCATTTCATTCCTTACTTCTGGTTCAATGTCCTCTTTACCGAACTACATCCTTTAGTAATTCTTTCAGCAAGGGTAGAATTTAGCAAGAGGAGGCTCTTTTGTCAGCAAATGGTTTTATTTCACTTTTATTAATGCATAATAATTTGGCTAGCTATAGAAATCTAGGCTGACAGGGTTTTTTTTTTTGCCATTTTGAACATATTATTTCACTCTTTCTGGTCTTGGTTTTTGCTGATGAGAATTTTTCTAATGATCCTTCCTTTATAGTAATTTTATAGTAATATTTGGATTACTAATTGCTTTAGGGTTATCTGTTTATATCTAATGCTTTACATTTTACCACGAGTATGTCAGGACTTGTTACACTTCTTTGATGTTAACATTAATGCTTTTCTTTTTTTTTCCTAGAAAAATCCTCAAGGTACCAGTTAATCAAACATATTTCTCATATCTATTTTCCTGCTTTTTTCCTTCTGGGAATTCTTTTAGGCATTCTCTCTTAATTTTACTTCCAAAACTTCTGTTATCTTTCTGTGTTTTGTTACTGCAATTTTCTCAAATCCTACTTCCAGACCATTAATCCCCTCTTTAACTGTGTTAATATGCTGTTCAATACAATTATTGTTTTCATCTAATACATGTATTTTTCATTTCCATTTCTTTTTGTCAGATCTTCATTCTATTTTCATAAAGACAGGTTCTTTTATCATGCTCTTCTTTTGCCTCTATAAATGTTAAGGGTTAATTTACAATTATTTTCAGATTATTCTATGTCCCTCTTTCCTGCTAAAGTTCTGCTTTTTCTTTTTCTTTCATTTATTTTTCTTTGGGTAGTTTGTTTCCTCATGTGGTCTATAAATTTTACTGGGAGTGACTTTTCATGGTGATTTTAAATGTCTGTAGAAGTTCCATGAGAGTCTTGAGTTATTTAAATGTTCCTATAAAGAAGATCTAATTTCCTTTTTCCCTTGCCTTGTAGACTTTACCAGTTCCCAGGCAAATTTCTACCTTAATTTCTCAATTTTGGTTTCCATAATACTCATATGTCATAAATTCACAACCTATAACCTTGGCACAGGTTTCAGTGACTTTGCATTGGCAAGGAAGTGCTTCCAGACTCCAAGAATACTGAGTTCCAAGTCCGTTTTAGCAGAATATCTATCATTTCCCATACAGACTTTAAAAATTCCACTTCCAAGCCACCAGGGATTATATCTGGCATAGATACCCCTATGTGCAAGTGGCATCCTTACCACACTTTCTTTGATGAAATCTGAGGACCTTCTTTTCTGAGCTTGGCACTATGTTTTACAAGTTTTTGTATTTTTGTGTTTGTAATGGGAACAGAAAATGGAGTCTCTGTATCAGCTCTGTTCCCAATACTCACCACCCCCTTCTCTCTCTCATTATTACACAGATAACTCCATGAACAACTACCACTATGCTTATGGACGTTACAAACTGATTGCTTGATTGTACTTACCTGGTACATTAAGTTCAATATATCCAAAATGGTGCTCTTTCCTATTTTCCCCATATTTGCCATTAAAAAAAATCAGACAGCCATTTTCAGCTGCAAAATCACTTGCAGGTCACCTCTGAGAACACTTTCATGAACCAGCATTGGCTGGGTCTCCCCTCCAGTTTTAAGGGCATGTGTGCTCTACCACTGCCAGTCCACCTGGACAGAACGGTACCTGACTGCCCTCTCCACAATGGTGGACGATGTCTCTTAAGTGCCCTCTTTGCCTCTAGTCTCATGTCACTCACTCATCTGTATTCCAATATCTATTGCCCAAATAATACTCCTAGAGCATGGGTCTGAGCGCCTATTTTTCCATTCTAAAAAAACTTTAACGGAGTGCCATTGTCTAAACTTAGTATTCAAGTCCAGCAACTTGTGAAACCTCATCTTTCCACCTGCCTTCCATTGCTCAGCCTCAAAAGCTCCTACTCCAGTAAATATCAACTTCTGCCTGTTACCCAAACATTCCTGGAAATTTCCCTTCACTACGCCTTTGGTCTTTGCAGATTTCCTGCCTTGCCTGGTTATGTTTCCATATTTTTACCAACCTTTATTTTTAATATTTTTAATGGCTACACCCATGGCATATGGATGTTTCAGGGCCAGGGACTGAATCCAAGCCGCAGCTGTGACCTATGCCACAGCTGCAGCAATGCCAGATCCTTTAACCCACTGAGGTGGCCCAGGGATAGAACCTGCGTCTCTGTAGCAACCCAAGCCACTGCAGTCGGTTCTTAACCCACTGGGCCACAGCAGGAACTCCTATCCATCTCCAATGACTCCATTTTTTTACATTTTTTTCCTTAAGGTTTCTACACATAATGCTAGAGAAATTTAATACAGTATTACTTTGAACTTCAATAGGATTTATCTATATCTATCTTAAAATATTTGGCTTTCTGACCATATAATCATTATTTCTTGCATACCTCTTACTTTCCCATTCTGCTGGAAACTCTTTGTCTTTCTTTCTTTCTTTTTTTTTTTTTTGCCTTTTCTAGGGCCACTTCCGTGGCATATGGAGGTTCCCAGGCTAGGTAGGGGTCTAATTGGAGCTGTAGCCACCGGCCTACGCTAGAACCACAACAATATGGGATCCGAGCCACGTCTGCAACCTACGCCACAGTTCCCACCAATGCCAGATCCTTAACCCACTGAGCAAGGCCAGGGATTGAACCCGCAACCTCATGGTTCCTAGTCGGATTCGTTAACCACTGAACCACAACAGGAACTCCTGGAAACTCTTTGAAGTTAGGGTTGCTTTTCATTTTCATAATCCACACAGCATCACAAGATAGGACATTATATAAAACAGCATTCCTTGAATGAATTAATGCAAAAATATGTTAGTAAAAATACCATTTTAATCTTCTGAATAATTTCCTATGAAATTCCTAGGCTTTATAATCAGCAAATAGCTAGATTCAGGATATTAACATCCTAAATTCTATAGCCAGAGATGACAGGATTCTGGGAGTTCAGACTTGGAACCACGTTTTAAACATTATTTAGGATGACAGAGTAATAAAGGAATCACCAACCATATTGAAACCAATTGTCCTAAAATCAACAAAAAACAGTGTTACAATAAACTCTGGATAGAAAGATGAGTTATTTTTATTTGTACTGGCTGAGGCCATTTATCTGTATGATGCAAAGTCATGATAAAAGATACATAAATCGGAAGCATTTAAGTCTTTAACAACTTTACCCAGCAGAACTGAATGATGAAAATTCACCTACAGTGAGGGCTTATGCAGGTCTACCTTCCCACAATTAGCCCATGTTCCTCCAATCATTGTAGCAAAATGAAACCAAAAGAATGAAAAACCGTGAATAAATGCCACAAACACTTGGAGTGTGAAGTGTTATCCTCAGAAGAGAAAAACAATGCCAAGAGTGATGAGATAACATGTAATGTCAATTAAAGTAATAAAGACATTTGAACAGAGAAGCAGATTTGATGCATTCATGCAGAATATATCAACCTATAAACAATACAAAATAGCATTCCATTACCAACAAGCCAATTCAAAATAAATCTTGAGAGTCTATCATGCATTTATTACTGTGAATGATGTACGAAATAATGACTGTCCTTTGGTCTCAATAAGCAATTCTGCTAACATTCTCCTTTTGCTCTAAAATGCAAATTTCATGAGAAATGACAAAACACATTTTTTCCTCAAAAGCTCTACATGAAGGCTATTTAGATATGACTGCATAACCACAACTTACACATATTAACTATAGCTGGGTATGTGTGATTCTGGCACACAGCAGTGACAGAATAATGTGTAAGGCTAAAAAAAAGTGTAACTCCAACAAACCATATGTATAAAAGAAAATAGTTTTAACAGATGTCTCATTTTTAGAGTTTCATGCGCCATATTTTAGTAAATGATGATGTGAATTGCTCTTTCAGGCCAACGCAAAGCCCTCAGTTTAACAGTAGAAGTTGGAAAGGAACTTTGAGCAATAAGCTGTCCACTTATAAGAAGACAGTGCCATAGATGCATGTGAATCCCACTGGGATAGATTCCCCAATGGAAGGCATATGCTTCCATCAGTCATGAGAAACACGGCCTGCCAGTCACTGTGTATGTCAAACATTGAGCCCTAAACAAGGAGGGTCATTATCTCACTTAATACGGCTGCTATTACAGTATCAGGATCCACAACAGTATATGCACGAGGTAGGGGAAGGACAGGAAACACAACATGTTCAACACGACCAAGGTGCTTTGGCTAACAAACAAGTAGGTTGCAAGTTCTTGAATAAATGTGTTGAATTATACATTTTCTCCCAAAGGAAAAAGCCAAAGAAAACTGACTATTTTGAGAAAGAAGACTATGCCTTTATTTCACAGTTGCTGGAAATCATTGCCATTTTATTTACTTTTGACCACGCTTAAGGCATGAGGAAGTTCTCAGGCCAGGGATCGAACCCATGCCACAGCAGTAATGAGAGCCACTGCAGCGACCATGCCAGGTCCTTAACCTACTGAGATACCAGGGAACTCCCATAATTGACACTATAGAGGCTAGATCATTGGTTTGGGATAAGAAGAAAGTGAGTGATGATGGCTATTGAGATGAAGAAGTATATGAAATAGGCACTCATTACGGCTCCATGAAAACCTGATGCTTCATCTCCTCCAAAATATTGATAAGTATTCATCCCATTTTATAAAGAGTTTACGATGAAAGCGGAACATTATTGCATCCTAAAACTCTCTTTGTTTTTCCATACCTAAAAGTTATCTATGGTTGTCTATGTTAAATTATTAATTTGCCTTTTACTCCTTGTTCTCATTATCTTGTACCTCTACTTTTTCTGGGAATTTGCAAAGAAATTCAGCAGTTACAGTTCACACTTAAATATTTTTGTATTTTGTATTTTTTTAATAGTGAGTGAATAATTTTGATTGGCTCCTAGAAAAAGTGTTACAAATACACTTCTTTCAAGTTTGAGTAGGTTCAGACTTTCAGGAAATTAATCATGGATCCAATCATTCTAGGTCACTTTATAGGAGAAGCCTAAGACGTCATCACGTAAAAATCCTTTGCTTTGATACATACAACTGCTGATCTTGTGAGTTTACATATTTATAAGCATCATACAGGGAAATTAACAAGGCGCCTTGGCAAGTTTCTTTTTTTAAATTAGTATTGTCACCAAAAGCATGTCAGCTCAAAAATATATGAGCATATAAGCATGTGATTCTTGTGACTCCATTAAAGAGAAGTTTGATACAACCTTCAAACAGAAAGGAGTAAAACCTGAACATCTTACATATTAGAGCATGATTTCATATCCGAGGCATTTCAATTTTACAGGATTTTAATAAACCAAGAGATAACGCTGCCCAAAAATGTCATTGATAAAAACAGATAAAATGATCACACGTTTAACAGGCTTTCATTTTTTGTTGTCTTTTTAACGTTTTAAAAATTTATAGACAGATAAGAGAAAAATAACCTGGATTTTTTAAACATGTGAATTACACATGAAAGAAGGAAGGTAAAATGTGGACATTTCACTGCTCACATGCACGAAGTGTGTGCAGCAGTGGTCACTGACTCTGTACTTTATGTCAATGATCTGGCCTGGTGTCCCAGATGTTAGCTAAACTACCTGAGCCTGTATAAAAACGATGTACACAGAAAAAAAAAAAAGTTAGGGAGTGCTCACTGTGGCCCAGTGTTAATGAACTTGACTAGTATCCACGAGGCTACAGGTTAGATCCCTGGCCTCACTCAGTGGGTTAAGGGTCGGGTGTTGCCATGAGCTGTGGTGTATATCACAGACATGGCTTGGATCCCATGTTGCTGCGGCTGTGGCTGTGGTGTAAACAGGCAGCGGCAGCTTTGATTCCACCTCTAGCCTGGGAATTTCCATACACTGTAGGTGTGGCCCTAAAAATCGAAGAACAAAACAAAGAGAAACAAAAACAAAAAAACTGTGTACCTGTGTACAAACACATGTACGTACATGTTTCTGGGCAGGGAGGAAATAAACAATAGCCTTCATAACTTTAATAAAAGTTGCAATTTAGACCATATGAAAGTTTCTTATTTTTATAAAAGCTTAAATGGCTTTAGTAAGCATTTATGTAATGTTCCCTGCCTTATGGCCTTTAAATCTGACAGCAGCTGGTGACATACATTTTCTGGATGGTGATCCATGTCCATGCTGCTGTTGCCATAGTAACACCTGCCAGAGCATCTAGTTCAGGTTTAACTGGTTAAGCATGGTTCTTTTCCTTAAATGAGTCCCACTGGACTATGGCTTTTAATAATGAGTACCTACCATCTAGATTGTCAGTGGAAATAAAATCTAATTCAAACTCTGTAAAAGTTTGGAGGAGAACAAGAAATTTTTCAGCTGTACCAAGAGTGAATTCACATCCATCCATCCAAAGGTATATTTCTAAAAGTGTCTAGTGTTTTAGCAAATTGGAGACTTGTGCTCCCAAGGAAGGAAATCTGCATTGGAAAACCCACATTTGTCTACAGTGTAACTCTATAAGACGTCTCCAATGTCCTTTGCTGATTTCATTCCCCTGCAGGTCACTGCTTGCCCATCCTTGTTATCAAAGCCTGGAAAACTTTAAGTTGTAGCCTGGTTAGAAGTTTCTTTACTGATAGGATGATATAAATTATTCAACAATCAGTATTAAAGAGGACTTAGGGCTTCTATGAGCCTTACTGTGTTACCTATTCTATTTTATAAAAACTACAATGATAAAATCTGATACTAACAATTTATTCATATCCCCCTTTCAACATTTAAAAAAAAATCTTCCCATTTGAAGCACAAACTGCACATGCACCCCCCTGACTTCTTAGAGTTTGTGTTTTTTCAACTTTCCAAAGAAAATTACTTTACTCTAAAACCTACACTCCATATTTAGACACTTACATAGAAAAACAGGGTCTTCATTTTCCCCTTTCTTTGAAAAGGAAGAGATACAGCAATGTACGTGTATGAATTTAGAAACTGATAGTACATCTCTTCCTTCTGAAGGTGGTTAAGAAATTTTTGCCTTACAAATAGACATCCTTTATTTACTGTCTATGGAAGTACATTATCCTGGTTTTTTTCAGTTTTGTCATTTGTGCTTTGCATGATGTGTGTGTGTGTTACAAAACAAATTATATATCTTTAAAAACCCATGCTGGAAATTTACTAAGGAGAAAGGAAAAATAAGTTTGAAAAAATAAGCAAACCAACAAGAGCTAACTATGGTGTAATCTAATTCTGCTTGCTCTGCAAATGACCCTGGTTGAATTTCAATCCTTTTCTAATACTGTCACTCAAAGTTGGTTCCACTTGTCTTTCTCATTAATGACGAAAGTGAACTTTGCTCCCTTCAACCAAAGGAAGGGCAACCTATGTCAAAACCCAGTGACAGCACTCAGCCTTCTCTTACAAACGTTTTAAATTTTAATTTATGAAGATATGGCATGTTTATCATATCTCCATAATTATAGCAAACAGAAAATTAGCTGGTGTCTTAGTAACAACTGCTTTATTCAGTAACGATTGGCAATGCATTTCACAGACATGGGCCTGGCGTCTAGAGCTTGTTAATAGAGGCTCTCCTGCTGGCCTAGAGTCAGGCAAGAACCAAAGTAGGTCTCCTCTCTCTTCGCCTTCCCCATATCCCTTTGCTTTGGGGTCATGCAGAGAAAGTATGGAAGTCGGCTATAGAAAGGGAAGCTGAGGAGTTCCCAATGTGGCTCAACGGCAAGGAACCCGACTAGTATCCATGAGGATGCAGGTTCAATCCCTGGCCTCGATCAGTGGGTGAAGAATACGGCATTGCCCTGAGCTGTGGTGTAGGTCACAGATGTGGCTCAGATCCCGAGTTGCTGTGGCTGTGGCGGAGGCTGGCAGCTGCAGCTCTGATTCAATTCCTAGACTGGGAACTTCCATACTCTGTGGGTTTGGCCCTAAAAAGCAAAAAGAAAGAAAAAAGAAAGAGATGCTGAATGGGTGAAAGGAGGGACCCAAGACCCCAGGGCACCTGAATTTTACATTTTACATATGCTGCTGAATTTTTTCACAAAACACTGCTGCCTTTTTTTTTTTTTTTTTCTTTTTAGGACCACACCTGCAGTATATGGAAGTTCCCAGACCGTGGGTTGAATCAGAGCTGCAGCTGCCGGCCATAGACACAGCCACAGCAACACAGGATCCAAGCCATGTCTGCAACCTACACCACAGCTCACGGCAACACCAGCTCCTTAACTGAATGAGCGACACCAGGGATCCAACCCACATCCTCATGGACACTAGTCGGGTCCGCTGAGCCATGATGGGAACTCCCAACAGACATAAAATATTCTTTGAAGAAAAAGCATGGTTCTTAAAAAAAACTTTCATTAGAAAACACATTGTATGATTCCTTTCCAAAGGCTACTATGGGCTTATACCTTTCTATTGACTTCATAATCTATAGCTTACTAGGTTGAGAGCCAAAAGTGGCTGCATTTGGGTAATTCATAATTAATAAAATGAATAACAATGTCAGGCTAGTCCCTCTGATCTCAAATGCATTACACCCCACGGGCCAAATATACCCTCCTGATTATCAAGTGACGTTAATGAAATGTATGAATACACAATGATGGCCCTGAGCACACACGGTACAAATAAGATACCCTAGGTGCATTGTTACATGTGGTAAAACAATGTCTAGATAGTTCACACGGAGCTTTAACAATAGACATTACTGAACTAAACAGAATTTGTGGGATTCTATTAATGAGAACCTACGGTATAGCACAGGAAAATCTCCTTAGGAGTGTAATAGCCTATATGGGAAAAAGAATGGATATATTCATATGTGTGACTGATTCACTCTGCTGTATGCCTGAAATGAATACAACGCTGGAAGTCAACCATATACTCCAATAAAATTCAATATTAAAAAGGGAATTTGTTAGATTCCACAAGTACCCTCGAGCTGGAATATTCATGTGCCTTGCAGACTTAACGACCTCCTCAAACTTCTCCATACTTTCTTCGATAGAACAGTTAATATTCTTCTTGCTAAAGGATTCAGAGGCGGCACCAAAAACTGATACCTCAGTGGCTCCTGCAGCAACCTGAAAAACATAATTAAAAGGCAACAGCTAATAATTTCAAAAAAATAAATGATAGCAGCAGGAAACACATTAACTCCCCTGTAAAGGAATACCTGTGTTCTCTAACATTGTCCTTAGAATTTAAAATCAGATTTCTCTCAGCGGGCCAAATACTTTATGACAGCAGAATAATTCCACACACTCCAACACGCACATATCTGTGAGGCACAGAAAACACACCCCAATTTTGCCTTTCCTAATGGCTATGCTCAGGAATTTCATTTTTTGTTTTTTATGGCTGCACCTGCGACATATGGAAGTTCCCAGGCTGGGGATTCAAATCGGAGCTGCAGGCCTACACCACAGCCACAGCAACGCCAGATCCAAGCTGTATCTATGACCTACACCGCAGCTTACAGCAACTACCTTATCCTTAATCACTGAGCAAGGCCAGGGATTGAACCTATATCTTCACGGACACCTGTAGGGTTCTTAACCTGCTAAGCCACAATGGGAACTCCCAGAAATATTTTTACCCTAATTCTGGAAAATATTAGCACTCTGATCAAATCTCTTAATATTTATGGAAAACATCACTTTTTGAACAATTATTAACATAGAGGATGATAAATGCTTTCTGTTTGTCTTCTCTTCTTACAATCCAACATAAAAAATGGTTTTCCAAGTGATCATTTAGATTTTGCTTCTTCATCTGGCTTCCACTGTTTCCTACCTTAACTATTACAAGCAAACTCTTATTATTTAATGCCTTAATCTTCTCACCAATCTTTAAATCCCAAATGTTGACCTTATAAGTTTTTCGGCTTGTCCCTTTTGCCATCTTTCCTCTTTCCCCCAGGCTTCCCCAGTGCTTGTTTTTCAAATATCAAGCCTCCTAGTTTTCTAGCTGGATGTTTAAGACTTTCTATGCAGTTATCTCTAGCACTGTGCCTAGACTCCCCTTTCTCTCTGATACCCTACAAATACCTTAAGAAAAAAAACGTCATCTTTCCTCCAACGTTTAAAAAAAATTGGCTTCCACTCCTTCATACAAAATAAATTTTTAACCTTTAAAATTAAAATTCTATTTATCGAACACCTACTATGTGCTGGGGTTGTTGTTAGCACTTTGCATGTCTTATTTCTTTTTGGTTGCTTTTTTTTTTTTGCTTTTTAGGGCCGAACCTGTGGCATATAGAAGTTCCCAGGCTAGGGGTCAAATCGGAGCTGCAACTGCTGGCCTATGCCACAGCCATAGCAACACAGAGATCCGAGCTGCCTCTGCGACCTACACCACAGCTCAGGGCAATGCTGGATCCCTGACCCACTGAGCAAGGGCAGGGATCGAACCCACATCCTGTTCCATGCCACAACAGGAACTCTCTTGCATATCCTATTTATAATCCACTATCTTTTAAACTAAATATTATGCTGATTTTATAGATGAGAAAACTGTGACTCAAAGAGGCTAGTCAAAGTTCTGGAGCTACGTTCAAAAACACAGCCTTGCCTGACTCCTAAGCCAAGCCTTATCCTACTATATTCTAAGTTATCTTGAGGGTATCCTGTCATTTCTTTCTCACGGTGGGAACATTCCCTACTTTGTCAGGACCTGGATGCCAGCAATATTTACAATTTCTTAAGAGGCCTCTTTCTTTGCAATGAGATACAAAACTGTATCAAATCCAACAAAAGAGGTTTCACAAGATACCCTAACAGTTGAGACATCAACTGAGCACCCACAATTTCCAACTTATGCAACACATTCCCAAATACAAAAGCAAAAAGCATCCATTAACACCAAAATTAGCCACTGCCAAACTTTTACAGTAAAGCCATGCACACATAACACTTCAAGCCTTTACTTAAAATGGCACTGATTCTTCTAGTATGTGTAATCATGAAAGCTTTGCGGTGTATAAATTTCTAAGTCACATAGATTGAAGAAACAAACCAGAAGATGAATAAGGAAAGTTGTCAGAGGTGGTGCCAATGACAGCAACTGGCGTCATGTAGATGGTGGGAACAACAGCCACAGAAAGCTGACCCCCCAAAAGTGACAAACATAATTATCCACTACAATAATATTAATAATTATAATATTGTACTAAGAATGTTTTATTCTGTATTACTTTTTTTGAGAGGGAGGCATGAAATGCACTTTCAAAAGAATTTCATCAAAATGGATAATTGCAGGTCTGTGTTTTAATTCTTGATGGATGAGGCTGGAAGAGCCATTTATGTGGAGCATTTTGATGGCAGCAATGCTGCAAGCTCACGGATCTCCATGTCCCTATGTGAATATATTAGTGATACTATTTACGCTGGATAACCAGGAAGTCACATATCACGCCAGTTTAACTTTGTAAAGATCTCTACAACAAGACGCATATCAATTTTAGAAAACTTAGTAGCACACTTACAGCACGGTGAAAACCCTGGAGATTCGGAGTTAGGACAGGATAGCGAATTCCTGGATACTGACGAATGCCCTTCATCACTTCCGTGTGGTCAGCCATCTTAAACACACAATAGTTATGCAGAGGTAGGGACTCTGAATAATCTGTCAAGCATGACTTTACTTTTTCAGGAAGCTTATGATTATACAGGCAATTGGAGTCTATAAATTAACATTTAATTTATTAAACACATCTGCTATTGGTATTGCAACATATTGGTATTTATTATTTAATGTATTCATGTTTATTAAACGTATTGGCATTGACTATTGCAAAACCAAGCCAACGTAGCTAAAGACTCAATGTCATAAATATATAATAACTAGATCTGGGTTTAACGTCCTCATGTAGCAGGATCTGGTCAAGTGACTAATAGTCAGGAATGCTACACTCTGGGGTTTACACTTGACTGATCTTTAGTCTCTTCGTTTTATTTAGGAGCCTCCAATACTCCTGAGAGCAGGGAGAGTTTAAAAGGCCACAGGCTAAGCATTTACTTTCCACATGAAAATGTTACCTCCAAATAATTTTCAACGTATGAAATTTTACAATGCTTATAGTAAGGTGTAAATTACACGTGTCCGTTAGAATAAGTTAACAAAGCTGAGATCCTGACATATTACTGGTTTTAGTTAGTAAAAGTCATGATACCCTATTTAGTTCTATCGTGGAATTACTACTTGTTCTCAGAACCTGAACAAATAAATAAATACAATAGAGGACACAACAGGAATATTTAACTCCTCCTGCCAAGAGTTTATTTTTCTACATTTTCTATGAAACTATTCTTAAAAACCTCAACGTTGAATCAAAATATTAAATTTACCAGTTTGCCACCAAGTCTATAGTTTAGCCTACTAGAGCAATAACTGACAATCAAATTCTGCAATCACCACGTAGAGAAATTACCACTGACATCACCATGAGCTATGACACGAGCATAATGAAGAATAATAAATTATGACATGAGCAATACATTTTAGGAATAATATATAAATAATGAAAAGTATACAACACGAACATGGAGAAAGCTGTAAAAATATGCACCAAACCAAAATCTGTATCTTCGATATGGGAATTCTCAGGCAACAGTGGGAACTCAACTTGTGACAAGTTCCACTGCAGAGAAATGGCACTGGGAATAGAATTCCCAGAAAAAAATTAATAGGACACAGTGGCTGGTGGTACAAGGGAGGTGACTTTACTCGGAATTGTAATCCTCACTCTTTATAGTGTCTTTTTAAAATAGTTAACGTTTGTGCAGATTTCAACACAGTTGTCAATTACACATCCATGAATTTAGCCTTTCTGCCTGAGGCTAGTGTGAGCTCTGTCCTTCTGTCTCTGTTTGTCTTTCTGTCTCTGACTCTCACACACATACACGTAAATATGTACTCACAAACTATCATAAAAAATTTAGAGCATCTATTCTAATCTCCGTCAATCAGAAAGAAAAGCAAAGTTACTACTAGTTTTAGGATATTGTAATGAAATCTAAAACAACACTCTCTTACTAGAGAATAATATTAATTGATATTACTAGTATTCAGGTCTAACTAAATACAGAATGTTTAAATATTTTAGACCCATTTACATTAATATGATAACAGAAAGCAATAAAGAGTGCTTCTCTAACCACTCTACGTTAGAGAATAAAGTACGGCAGCACATCACAGCATGAAGGGGACAAGACAAATTTGAATCTTCAAGAAATATAGGTCATATTAACCCTTAAGTGATTATTTTACTCAACAAATAATTTAACAAAAATCTTGAATCATTATATAGAAATGTATGTAACGAAACAGTGACTTAGCATATTATTAAGCGGTAAAACTGAAAAATGAGCAGAGATGATAGTAACCAAATTCCTAGGTCATGAAAGCTAAATTTTGATAATCACTGAAGATACTTTAATGAAATTATGATAAATACATTAATTAGAATCCAACGAATCAGAACATTTTCCTTTTTAAAAATAGCCACAATATAATGAGGTCATTTAAGAAATAACCATTTTCTAAGTTTGGTCAATAAAGACAATTATGTAAAGAGCTTTAGGAAATCATGATAGGATATAATTTTATTACAATGAATAAAATAGAGCAGGTTTCAATTAAAAGTATAAAATCCTTGGTTTACTTTATTTTTTTACTCTTAGGGAGTTTATGTTATACTTCAATCCTGATGTTATTTTAATGTCTAAAGTTTAACTACTATTCAAACAATAAAGGAACTATTCCTTTACAGGGCTATTTTGACATTTTAACAAAACCTTTCTACATCTGGTTTGAATTAACATATTTTTAAGATTTTGCTGTGACTTTTCATTTAAGATAATAAAAATCCCCATTATTTGGTTGGTAACATGAGTTGCCATCCCCTGGCCATGGTGTGGGAATGGCCATATTTATCTAGCCAGCCAAATAGGCTACACCATGGTGAATCAATTTCGCAGGTATCCACACTTTGATATTGATTCAAATAATCACAATATTTGTGCAATAATTTGCAAGCATCTTAAAGATATGAAAGGGTCACAAAAATTAGACTGTAATAGGTGTATATTTAGAGATTTTATTTTACCTGCTACTAACTCTATCACAGGGTGATCATTTTGAACACCTCACATTATACCCATGTAGACATCTCCCTAATATTTTGTCATTATCTGAATACTGCAATCTCTCCTAAACATTTAGGCTTCCAATGTGTTCTCCAGACAACAGCAATGGCTAAAATATGGTTTGAGCATTGTTCAGTGTCCTCATCTCATCCAAATTCTTGGAGATTATTGGAATTTCAAGATAATGCATATGAAGGGAGTGTATATACATATGTATGACTGGGTTACTTTGCTGTACAGTAGAAATTGGCACAACATTGTAAATGAACAATAAAAAAAGATAATGTATAAGAGTATGTATTTTGGAAATAGGCTATACAACTTGCCATTGTGGAAATACAAAAGTTAATTTTTAACTATCATGAGACCTTAAAAATTGATTTTTAAAATGCATTTCAATATTTGAATATTGATTCATTTCAATATTTTATACACTTAGTATACATCTAACATTATGATATAGATAAAAGAAGCAGAGGCAATCCATCATATACAACACACAGGCTAGTTGTGGAAGGTGTGCGTGTGCGTGTGTGTATGTATACATCAAAAATATAAAATAATACAAATACCATGTGATCTGAAGTTCTATGGAGCAGATAAAGAAATATTTTTCTTTGCAACCTAAGCTAGAATAATGACAAATATTTAAGCTAAACCTTTTCTAGGCCAAATGTAAATAACTCAGGGGTCTGCTTTTTAATGGAGCAAAATATTCATAGAGTCTAATGGAGCAAAATCATTCATACAGTATGAAATTTTTTTAAATATTCATAGAGAAAAACTACTCATATATACATTCATAATTTCTATGATAATTAAACTTTCTAGTGTACTGTAAAAGGAAAGGGTTTCATAAGCCAAAAACTTAAAACATTAATATTTATTAAAATTCTTCAGATGTAGTGACATATGTAAAAATTAATTTTAAATTCATAAAATTCATTCTTCCATTTTCAACTCCAATTAAATGATATGTGTAAGTATCTACTACCCTTTATCTCTCTTGCAGATACCAGTTGATAGAGAAAACAGAATATTCCCTGAGTAAATTTTGTTTAGTTCCAAATGAACATGTTATGTGATGTTCACTTATTTTTTTATTAACCATGATTTTTTTTTACAAAGTATAGCTGATTAACAATGTTGTGCTAATTTCTGCTGTACAGCAAAGTGACTCAGTCATAAATATATACATTCTTTTTAATATTCTTTTCCATCATGGTCTATCCCAGGAGATTGGATATAATTCCCTGTGCTATACAGTAGGACCTCATTGCTTATCCATTCTAAATGCAGTAGTGTGCATCTGCTAACCCCAGACTTCCAGTCCAGCTCTCTCCTTCACCTCTCCCCCTTGGCAACCGCAAGTCTGTTCTCCATGTCTGTAAGTCTGTTTCTGTTTCATAAATATGTTCATTTGTGTCATATTTTAGATTCCACATATAAGTAAGAACATATGGTATTTGTTTTTCTCTTTCTGACTTACTTCATTAGTATGATAATCTCTAGTTGCATCCATGTTGCTGCAAATGTCATTATTTCATTCTTTTTTATAGCTGAGTAATATTCCACTGTATATGTAAATGGCAGAAGTGTTTAGAGTAAAATCTAAAATTCATGGAAGACAAAATGTTAAGATACTCCATCTTAGAGCAATATCTGTAGAATTATACAAATTGACCACCTCTTTTACCACTGGATCTTGTAACCTAAATCTAAGACTCTCTTTTTTCCTCTCTGCTCTGGTCCAGTCAATAGGACCAAGTTAAGCATCATCAATGGGTGAATGTTACCTACTTTTCCTCCCTTCACTCTGCTCCCCTGCTAAAGAGCTCAAATTATTTCCCTCCCCTGCCATCTAACAGGAGTCCTGCACCTGATTTCTTGTCATGATGGATGAAGTAGAAGGATAAAGCTGCTAAGTGGTAGGAAAAAGAGAATAAGAGAGTTAGAAAATCTGAGTGATCTAGATAGTCATGAAGCTGGAGAGGGACAAGATGGGTTTGAGAGATATGTTTAGGTAGCAAGAAGCCTTTACTGCTCTGGAGCAGTGAAGAAGTGTGAGAAGAGAAAACAAAAGGACAACTATACAAAGCATTGCTCTAAACCATAAAGTCAGTCTCCTGTGATGGTCCTCAAGTAATGGACATAAGATGGGAAAACCATTTAGTTCATTTAGGTCGCTATATTATGTTTCTTTTTGTGTGAATACAGGCACTGACTTGGCCACTTGGGAGAATTCACAATGCTGGGCTCTTCAAGATTATTGGTATAAATATTCTCATACATAAAATAGAGTTCTCAATTATACCTCCTATTAAAATTTTCACTCCAGAGGTAAGCCAAGAGTCCATATCCATCATGTCCTATGATACCTGGCACCAGAGGTATGTAAATATTTGAAGAGAAACAAGTTTCAAAATATACAGAGTCAGATGCTAGTCTACAGAAAATTGTTCCAAACAGCACATACATAAAATTGTAAGTGAATGAATCAGTTTGCACCAATTCTAAATTAAGGGAAAGTCCTTTCCTAACAGAAATATGTTCAATATACAGTATATACAATTATAACTACATAATTCATAATTTTGCTTTTACTTTTTATGAAAATCACAGATAATAGAATAGATATCGAAATCTTCACCAGAAAGAGCTCAAAAAGACAGTAATCCTTCTAAAACAATGCGTATATGTGTATAAGGTTACACATCACAAAGGATTAGATTACATCTTAGCATGACATTACCAATTATGGGTTATTAAACTGAAATACTCTCCCCTAACCTATCAATAATTTTTAAAAATCTTCATCAGTGATGCAAGAGAAAAGAAAATCTCTCTTAATGAGGTATCATTCCTCCTTTTTTTTTGGTCTAGTCAATTTATTTCATCCTCCAATACTCACGATATTCACCTCAAAAACTCCTTTATAAGACATTCTCAATAACCAGCTTGATGTACACGCCTTTCTACCTCCATAGTTCTCTCTGCATTTATATATATAGTTACTCTTATCAAATTTGTATAATTTACATTGACTTATGCATCTCTCTCCCTGACTAAAGCATTAGTTCCTTGGAGACATCAAGAAAAAGGGACATTTAATAAATGGTTGTTGAATTGACTGAAGTCTCTCCTTGCCCTTTATTCTGGTTTGCATTCACTCTGAGTTCAATCCACTTTGAATCAGGACTCTTTTTCTCTGCTAATTCTTCTAAGATTTTATTGTTAGTAATGATGGTTATAGTGATAAAAGCCAATTTACTTTCTGCCCATCTCTATGGCAGGTCTATATGTACTGAGTTCTTTATGTGCATTATCTCTTTAAACGTTTTCAACAACCCAATAAGAGAGATGGTTTCTGCGGAAGCAGAAGGAGGCAGAGGTGTAAAGAACCCAAGTCTGTCTCACTGTAAAGCACACTCTCTAACTCCTCCTTGACAAAAAACATTCTCCATGTCTTCTCTCTCCTTGTCTTAGTCATTGATAAAGTGTTTGTGCATCACGATGTCAAGGGAACAGTTCCCAAAAAGATCCACCCCTCAGGCTGAAGAGTTTGGGGAGCATGTTTTATCACCTAATCCAAGGTCCCCCAAACTGGTTTTATCATCAGAACTCTTTGAGTTTCTTTAAAAAAAAATTTTACAGAGTTCTTGGACTCATCCGCACAGATTCTGATTCTGTTCTGCTGAAGGACCTGGGAATCTACGGGTCCCAAAACTTCCCAAGAGATGTCAGACATCCACAAGTCTGGGAATCACAGTGGATTCAGTCACAAAGGCCGCCACTGGGCTGGAGGGAAGCCAAATAGATGCATCTGAGCCCCTCACCCCTGCTTCAATACGGTCAGCCTCCTTTTGTTTTTATTCAAAGATGAATCCAAATTCGCGGGGGTCTGAAATTATTACAATTTGGGACGGAGGCTTTTTAAGAAAAGTAACTCAAAAATACCTGATTTTTATAAATTTTACTAAAACGCACGATCAGGTAAGCACATTGCAGGGCCCCTTGGGAGGCATCTATACAAATACTTACGGTAACGTTCCTGTTTGTATCCTATATTGAAGTTCTAAGTAAAGTTTCAACCAAGGTGACAAAAGTTCCACAGATTAAAAAAAATAAGATTTCAGGAACTATCAGCCTTGCTGAAATTTCTTATCTTGTTCTTAGCAATCTCATCAAGATAGTTCAGGATCTATCTGAAATAAAGATCCATGGGGTCAACAGTCATTCTTTTCCTTACAAATCCAGAAACACTATCGAGAAACAAGTGAGATCAGTTCGGCATGTCTTATTCTTGGTATACCCATAATATTTATGGGTAATTTATTTTTATAAGGCCTCTGCTTCATAAGCCTTTGTGAATTTTGCCAAGAAACAGATCTACACGCATGGACCTAGAACCTTCATTTGTTTCCTCTCCCTAATACATTTCGCTGAGTAATTTTTCAAAAACATCTTGGAAGAATGGGTTTTGATCCCACCATTGCCCAGGACAGCATTCACATGCTTTCAAAATAAGCAGACAGTGTCAGACGTACGTGCCTACCATCTCCACTGGCCAGAGGAGACATCACTGATGGTACTTGATGCAAGAGTGCCACAGGAAGGATGGACACAGGACGGGCAATTCCGTCAAGACATGCCACAGATGACTATAGCAATGTAAATCATGTGGTTCCAGACCCTCTAACTCAAAACTCAACTGGAGCAGTAACCCCTCTTAAAGGTAACACATTCATAAGTTTGGCAATGAGGGAAAAAATGGGACTAGAGCGCTTCCTGACAACCCTGGGTGAAAACGCTCTATCAGCTCTGACTAACACTGCAGCCCGGGTACTATAACCCTGTCTCATTCACAGACTCTTTCCACAAACCCCATATATCTTAGCCTCAGTAGCACAGAGGAAATCTTGGTCTGCTTGAAGAAGTAAGACAGTTTTAATAAATCACAGTCTTACAATAATAAACACAGGAAATCTCTGGAAAATTGAACATCTAGTTTTTTTGGGTTTTTTTTTTTTTTTTTTTTTTTTCCCTACCCAATGCCCTCTCTTGGCGGCCACTGCCAAAATGGTTTGACACCATACTCACAAGACTTCTTAAGTCCAGAAGCCTTAAAACTAATTTGGGCTGGTGTATAATTTCCTGTGCTTCCTTATTTCACATTAGCTTTGTGTTCTAAGGGCCTCTGGATTGCCCTCTATGGGAAGGAATGCGCTGGCTTCTCAAGAGTGACCCAAGCAATTGGCAGAGGATCCACTCTCTTTTACTATGAATGCCTGCAAGCCATTTTAATCATAATCTATTAAGGTCTTCAAATACTCATTTTTTTAATTATAAAATAAACCCAATCTACCCAACGGATTTGTGGGTTAGAAACTGGGAGACCAGTGTTCCAGACAGAAAAACCAAAGTCACCTTATTCCATAACACTTCCCCATTTCCTAAGGCAAACACGACAAATACGCAGGAGTTATTCTTTGTTCAGGTCAGTGCCTTTTCTGACCACCCTCCTGGTCTTCCCGTGTCAAAACAATCATGCTTCCAACATCACTCTGATGTCAGGGCAAGAAGTCTCAAAGCTCCCAGTATAATTTTCTTTCCATTCAACTGTGTTGCCTCTCATATATCATGCCTTTGTGCTTGATAATAACACTGTCAACATTGTTATTTCTCAGGCATGGAAACAGACGTGATTTTTAAAAATACTGTATTTAATTGCATGCATTCTAGAGGACTGTATATGGAGTTTCCCCTCTATACTTACACTTCCTCCTGTGAGCCCCCCTGCCCACGGCAGACTGATGAGCAGAGAGAAAGCTTGAGTGGTTTAAGGGAGAAATCTCCCCGGCAACAAGAAAATGCTGTAACAAAAAGGTTTTCTTTCTTTCTTTTTTTTTTTTTTTTTTTGGTCTTTTTAGGGCCACACCCGCAGCATGTGGAGGTTCCCAGGGAAGGGGTCTACAGCTGCCAGCCTACACCACAGCCACAGCAACGCAGGATCCCTAACCCACTAAGCGAGGCCAGGGATCGAACCCCCAACCTCATGGTTCCTAGTCAGATTTGTTAACCACTGAGCCATGACGGGAACTCCGGCAAAAAAGTTCTTACTACCCTGGCCAGCAATGTCATCACAACAATAACCCAAAAGACTAAACTGCAATGTTTTGGCATTGAGCTGAAGATTTCTGTCTTGGTAAACAGCAAAGAACTAACAGAATTTTAAAAGGTTGGACAGACAACTGTTTCAAGACCAACTGCTTAATGTATTCTGATTATTAGGTTCTATTTTATTATAGCTCACTTACAGAGAGTCATTTGATTTTAAAAGCCCGTTATATGAATTCTAATTTTTTTTTTCCTTTAGTGATTTCATTCCCAATACCCATTTTAACTGTACAACTGGCTTACTGGGTGGATAGTGCAGTGATTGTTAGCAACTACACATTATTGAGTTTTTGAGTCCAACAAAAAATTCAATGCAGTTTTTAATAGAGACATAATGCAAGCAGTGAATGGGTGAATAAATGAATGGAAAGAATCCGAGGTACAAAGAGCTGAAAGTTACTTTGCCAAATCAGATAGTAAATAAGAGTCATGTCTCAGATTTTCTACCGTTCCATCAGAAAATGTGTTTGTTGTTATTTCTAAACAACAGATAGAATAATGTCATTGAAAGCGCAGGAAACCTGCAACCTGGAGGATTTGGAAAGACTTACCTGTTTTTGGATTACTAAGACATGCAGTTCTTACTACATACTCTAAGCTGCATTCAATAAAGATGAATCAGTCTTGACTAAGAGTA
Source organism: Sus scrofa (assembly GCF_054392235.1). Lineage (NCBI taxonomy): Eukaryota > Metazoa > Chordata > Mammalia > Artiodactyla > Suidae > Sus > Sus scrofa. The sequence continues at coordinate 34,206,699 of NC_139389.1, read as the reverse complement.
GAGATTTCTTGAAGGGTCCCACATCATATCAGCACAAGGTCTGGAGTAAGTATATTAGTGCTCACAGGTTTTTAGCATGAATTTGCTTCAATATGTTGATATTTCAGAGTACTTACTAACGAAGTACTCTTTTTTCTTTTTACGATCGCACCCATGGCATATGGAAGTTGCCAGGTAAGGAAAAGAGGTCGATTCAGAGCTACAGCTGCCAGCCTACATCACAGCAACATCAGATCCAAGTCGCGTTTGCAACCTACCGCGCAGCTTCTGACAACCCTGGATTTTTGACCCACCAAATGAGGCCAGGGACTGAACCCACATCCTCACAGACACTATGTTGGGTTGGTAACCCGCTGAGCCATAATGGGGAACTCCTAATTAAGTACTCTAAGTTTAGTAGTTTAAAAAGCAAACATGAATGTGAACACCTAAAACAAATAAAGCAGCTCAACTATAACCTATAAACATTTACCATTACAAGTTTGAAGTTTTCTAAAATGTTTATAAAATGAATAACATTCTTCAAAATAATGCTCTATATGTTGACAATGAACATACAGCCAAAATTCATAAATGTTACTAAAATAGCCTATTATCCTAAAAATACAATTCCTATCAGCCTTTAATTTGACAAGTTGAATATTCAAAATAAAAGGATTTGGATGAAAAATTTTAAGGATAAAAAATGAAACACTTTAAGCAAAAAAAAAAATACATTTATTCCTTTTATCAAGTGTAGAAGAAGTGAAATGTTAGCATATATGTCTCATTAATGTGTAAGTTTAAATATAAAATTTAACCTATTGCTTAATGTGATTTTTGGAATGTAATGTTATTTTCCGCATTCAGATTTATCTAATTTCCTATGTTTACTACATATTACTCCTAGAGAACTTTCCATCAATTTAACCAGGCACTATTAGATGTGTGTGTGTGTGTGTGTGTGTGTGTGTGTGTGTGTGTGTCTGTGCCTGTGTGTCTGTGTATGTTTGTGTGTGTCAATTTAAAAATTAGGAAAAAATATTTTATGTTCACTTTTTAAAATTAACTAGAAATCACAATTCTTTATAAACATGTCAACAAAAATATGTCTCTTAAAACCATAATCTATTTTTTTTTACTTAGTGTACGTCCCATTGTCAGAATTCAAGGTACAAGGATCATGAATTCTTAAAAGCAAGTGCTATTTGACATACTTAAAACTCATGATCAAACCTCCACATTTCACATCTTAACATTTTTAAACTTGAAATGTGGTTTTCACTAATGGCTGTGACTCTTCCTGTGACAGAACCATAACCTTAGCGCATGGGAAGTACTTCAGTTCCTTGGAGTCTGGTCCACAAGACATACTCGGGTTCTCCTAAAGTGGACTGCATGTAAGTGGCTTAGTCAGGAGTCCTATCAATGGAATTAGTGATGCTAAAATAAGATGGACAGTGTTTATTAACACACTAATCAGAATGATGCAGAAAAGACCATTAAAAAGTTAGAATCCAGTTGTTCTGTGCCAAACTGTGTTGCGATCCAGCTTTTATGCAATTACATTATAGGCAGACCTTTCAAACTGTCAATGCTTACTGATAACTCTACAAGGCCAAATGTTAAGATAACTTTAATAAGATACAAAAATGGGATTTTTATACGATCAGAATGCCTTTGAAAGTTTCTTTCTTTCATGGGAAAACTCAGACAAAATTTGATAAACTCCATATAATTGAATAAAAAATGAGATAACAGTGTTCTATGTTAGCATTTGGGGTACCTTTCATAAATCTAAGCACCAAAAAACCCCCACAATTTGTTAGTCAAGATGTAATTGATCAAATTAAGTAATTAGAAAAGCAGTGCATGCTGAACATAAATCTTTGAGTAGAATCATAGTTTTTGGCCTCATGGGGAAAAAAGTCTAAAAAAATATTGAATTATTACCTTCAGTGTGGGAAAAAAATATGAAATCTAACCAGTAGAACTGACGACACTATTACTCTTCATTATAGGCTTTCCTTTTCACTTTGCACCCAGAAGTGAAACCTCATCTTTGGTGGAGAATAAGTTAGTGTAGAATGCTGAGCAAATCACACAATGTTAGCAACTCATTTTCCCCCAATTTTATGGCAAAGTATAACCTTAGTCAAATTCAAAAAGAAACAAAAATGTAGTGTCCACAATCCTAATCAGAAAAACCATTTTCACATTTCCATGTCCTTTTCCGAGAAAGACAAAGATGTTCTAAATATCTGTGAATATGCTTCAGGCAATTTGCTTGTCCTATGTGACAAGTGTAGCAATGATACAAACGCAGGATGGAACAACTTCAAAATATTGCATTTCAGGTTAATCACTCAAATACTAACCTGAATTCCACTTGAGTCATCACGATTTACATAGGGAGTGGGTAGGAATGAGGTAAATATTAGCTGACAGAGCTAAAATATTTATTTGGGGGAGTTTGGGGGTTGCAAAATGCAGAACACCCTTTTCTATCAACTGCATTTATTCTTTAATTATTAGTAAGAAAAAGCACATACATAAATAGATTAATTACTAGATCCCTTTTTTTTTGGGGGGTGCACTTGCAACATATGTAAGTTCCCAGGGCTAGGGATTGAACAGAAGCTGCAGCTACCAGCCTACGCCACATCCATGTGGGATCTGAGCTGCATCTGTGACCTACACCACAGCTCATGGCAACACTGGATCCTTAAACCACTGAATGAGGCCAGGGATCAAACCCACATCCTGGCGGATACTAGTTGGGTTCACACACAACGGGAACTCCTGGATCATTTTTAAAGACATAAGTTCTGCAGATTATAAAAATGGTTGCAATGATATTCCCCCACCCGTGCATTCCTCTCCAATGCCATTCCCCAGTCAAGAGGTGGCACGTACCCCTCCCTGGGAAACTGGCTGGCTTTGTAATTAAATCAACCAACACAGGATGGAAAAGTGATGCTCGGAAATCTATAAGGCTTGGTTATAAAGGGCATACCATTTTTGCCTGCCTCCTGGAACTCTCACCTTTGCAGCTCTAAACTACGATGTTACAGATGCAAGGCTGCTGTGCTGGGAGGAAATCCAAACTAGCCATGTGGGTGAAAGGACTCCTGTAATCCCACAAAATGGGAACCGCAGCCTTGTAAATTTCACCAGGATCCTCTCTGGGCCAGTGGCAGAGGCCAGCTCCTCTGGGATACAGCGGATGAGACTCGCACTGGAACACTTCCCAGAGGATGAAATTACCCTCCCAGGACACCGTGTCTCACATGCAAAAGAATTTGGGGCCTCTATGTGTACACACAGCTCTCCCATGTCCTCTCTCTCCCTCGATCTCTCTCTCTCTCTCTCACACACACACACACACACACACACAATCAACATCTCTGCTATATTATCCCCTTCCTTGTCTCTTCCCTATACAACCACCCGCCTCAAAAAGAGCAAAACAAGAACGAGAGGCCAGGAAGGGACTCAGGAGCAGAAGCTACACCCTCCTGTATCTCATCAACATAAATCTACATCTTAAACTTCAGTCTAGTAAACGTGTTTTCATTACCAACAAAGAATTAATTGTATTACACACTCAGAGGAGGGCAGGGAAAAGTTTACAGATTCCTTCTTGCTTACATTGTGCTTGGCCACATTTTTAAGAGTTAGACTGATTTGTAAATAATTGTTAGAGCCTTTAGGTACATTTCTTTCTACTTTGACAAAGAAAATCTATTTCTGCCCCTTGCTGATGTGTCAAGACCTGTGACCCACCCATGCCAACAGTTAAAAATTAATTAAACAGGGAACAAATTATTGATAACCGAGACCTTGCCTAGGATAGAGGGAAACATACAGCATTTTGTACATTTAATGTATTATTATTATGAAATAAATGAGATTCTCTATAGCCACTCATGTGAATGAATAGGCCTACCACCAAATGTCTACATTAAAGATGAAGGGAAAACTCTAGTTCACTTTCAAAAGGACTGTAATGATTTAAATAGCTTATTACAGAAAGCTGCATTCCAAAACTGCAGTAAACCCATCGAGTTTTATAAACACATTTTCTTTCTACGGTTACTGCTGCTCGCTCCACCGAAGTGAAGGGCTATCTGGACTCATTTCAAATGTCCTTAGGTTATATGTCACTCTAAGGAAACTTTTTTCCAGATAAGTTGTAAAGAACATGTATTTTTTAATGGCAGGTATTTTATCATCTCTGGCCATTTAGATTATAGGTGTGGGATCCTGTTTTATATGGCACCCTGCTACCGTGGAACTTTTCTTTCAGCTGCTTTAGTGAAAGAGCTGCTGCCAAACAAAACAGTAGGAGGGAAGCTGTAAAAACGCTTTAAAATGCTAAAAAAAGGAATAAGTGAGCAAGCAGCAATCTAAACATAAACCAGAGGACTCTTCCCATGACCCACATTTAAAGGAAAGAAACAGAAGATGCAAAGAATGAACTGAATACCAATTTAGAGCCACACTCATGATGGTGAGAGGAAGCAGAAATCACTTCAGACAGCTCCATGGAAGCAGGGGCACTAAAATCATTCTCTCACAAGTCTCAGACGTGATTTTGCTTTAGACCAAGCCTAATGTCATGACATTTTCTTTAAAAAATGAGATGTTATGATATAAAACTTCAAAAACGAAGTTACCATTCTGAGTCAGTCCTGCTGATTTAAGGCCTTTTTTTGTCAGCATAGAAACAATGAAATCAGCAGTGATATGATGAGAGAACCTCCAACTCCAACAACAGAAAAAATGCTTGCTCAGGCAAGCTCAGCGAAATTGCAAAAATGGGATATTCTCAATACTGCCCTTTGAAAAACCCACAATGCGTTCATTACACACTAAGAGACCGGTACCACTTTGGAAGCTGTAACTGACAATATTCTTGGTTTGGGCACACGGCTCTTTTGAAGATATGTGATTTATTTAAAACACTTTTGGGGGGGTTGGTTTGGAATATATGCAGCCAGTTGAGTATTCAAGATATAACATATTCTTCAGTATTTGAAGGACGAGCATCTTTAATGATTCAGATGAGGACCCGATCCAATATTTAAACCAAACACATACTTCAATCTTTCAGAAAAAGGCTGTTTATCACAGAGAAGGTAATTAACTTGCATGGAGCCCTGGATAAGTCATCTGTCAGTCTGGCTTCCACTTGGATAACACCAGTGGGGCTGGTCGGGAGCCAGCTGCTCTGGACTCTGGGCATCTACACACAGGGACCCATTCATGGGCTTTATTGCCTTAAACCCTCCCAAGCTGCAGGCATCATTGCTGGGATTTCCAAGGTGCAAGTCAGGTTAAGTCCCTTCCTCCAGCCCCAGGCAGAATGTGAACAGAACGCAGTGCAAGAGGTGCCTCTGCCTCACCACGGCTGCCCTCACGAGCCAGAGTATCATTTACCTGATAATACTTTGAGCCTAGGATGAGTTCATTACATCTCAATAGGTTCAGTCCTAAATTCATCTCAGAACCAGGCCCAGAATGAATCTTATTCTTTTACGGCCCCATCCCATACATCCACTTAATGTGAAGTCAGAAGGCACTTTGCTATGAGTGGCCACTGAGGGAGAGCCTTCCCTCTGCGCTGTCCCGCTCTTCTTTTAAGTAGCCTCGGCAACGGGTGTTTAAGTAGCTTCTGCAAAGGGCTTTAGACACATCCTTCTAATGGTCTCTGGATGTGTCCCAGATCAGGCTAAAGAATAATCCATCAAGCAAAGTCCGGTCTTGTGGGACAACAGAACGTGACCGCGAGCATCACTGTGGTAAAGAGGCAAAGTCTGTAGGCAGCTTTACAAAACCACTGGGAAATAAAAGTATCTTGCAAAGGACACGTAAAATACAAAATCTAAAATGCGGCTTTGGCTAGGCATCATTAATGCTACCTGTCCTCCTCCCTAAACCCTTACACCAGTGTATCCAGTTTCCCTCCAGCAATAATCGAAGACATGAAAAGAGCACGGACTAAATCAAATACAGAGGCAACGTCACAGAGACTTAAAGATGATAAAGGGTCTTACATGACAGCTAGGAAAATAATACTCGCTAGCATCTTACGAAATGGCAAGTCAAGGAAATATGTCCAGTTTCATCAAGCTGTTCGTGTCTTCCTAAGGAAACTACCTGTGGCCTTTGTAACACAAGACCCAATACGTGAACCGAGAGGAGTCACTTGTCCATACTGAAGACCTGAGTAATGTGTTATTATTTCAGGCTGATTAAGTCATTATTCATTTCAGAATATTTACTGGTCACCAAGCGCTAGGGATACAGGGAAGGACAAGAGAGACCAGTCACTACCTCCGTAACTCCTGGAGTCTGGGAAACAGATCACTGACAAACATTCACAGGGAGCTCCCATTGTGGCGCAGTGGAAAGGAATCCAACTAGTATCCATGAGGATGCAGGTTCGATCCTTGGCTTTGCTCAGTGGGTCAGGGATTGGTGTTGCCATGAGCTGTGGTGTAGGTCACAGACCTGGCTCAGATCCCACATTGCTGTGGCTGTGGTGTAGGCTGGCAGCTGTAGCTCTGATTTGACCCTTAGGCTGGGAGGTTCCATATGCTGTAGGTGGGGCCCTCAAAAGAAAAAAGAAAAGTTCACCAAAAAAAAAAAATATGATTATAAACAGTGGGATGGAGAAAAGTTTGCTTTGAGGATAAATAAAAATTTGAAAATTTGATATTTGAATACTGACTCTGCAAAAAGCGACGTATAACTAATACTATTAATCCTATTGTGGTTTCTTTTGCTTCCAGTGCCTTGCAATTTAAAAGACTTTAAGGAGTTCCCATTGTAGCACAGCAGAAACAAATCCGACTAGGAGCCATGAGGTTGCGGGTTCGATCTCTGACCTCACTCAGTGGGTTAAGGATCCAGCGTTGCCATGAGCTGTGGTGTAGGCCAGCGGCTACATCTCCGGTAGACCCCTTGCCTGGGAACCTCCATATGCTGCAGGTGCGGCCCTAGAAAAGACAGAAGACAAAAAATAAATGAAATGAAAGACTTCGATGTTTGAAGTCTTTTTACATTTTCCTGTTATAACCACAGCACAGTGCAGAAATTGAGATGTACGTGGAGAGATAAAGAGCTACACAGACACAGAGGCAGGAACAAGAGGTGGTTTGGTTTGGCTGGAACTTCTGCAAAAGGAAAGAGGGACCTAGAGTTAAGGCTAAAAAGGAAGGAAAGGGCAGGCAGAGAGGCCTTGAACCCCCGGCCAGGTTCTCAGACTTTCTCGACAGGGAGAAGAGAGCTTTTATAGAATTGAGGATGTGAGTTTGAGGAGGCTGGTGTTTCTGGGAAATTAATGTTGAAGCAATAGGCAAAATACATAAGGAAGGGAGAAAGAGTCCCTACCAACATCATTTAAGGGGCTCTCCCCATAATTAGTCAAAAAGGGTGTGGACTTCTGATGCATCAATGAGACTGAAAAGAAGAGACAAGTATAAGCTACACTGAGGAGGAAGAATTTTTGAGTCAGTAACTGACTAGATGTAAAAGACAGACGTTTGCAAATTCAAATCTAAGATTCCCAAGGGAACAAAGAGATGGGCTGTGAACATTGAGTAGGATGAACAATAATGAGTGTGCTTTTGAACCCCCTGGGTTTCAGCTGCTAGTGACACACCCAGATGAAGCTTCTCAGAGAGGGCAGGACTGGAAATACAGATTTTTCAACCTCTCAGGAGTGACTGTCGATGTGGGAAGGGTCAGCAAAGAAGAGAGCACAAGTAGAGATTATCACTAAAGAATCTCAAGAGAACCTTAAACTTGGTGGTGTTGAAATTTCGCTGACTTTGTGAGTGGTGTGACTATCTTCAGATGACTCGGCATTTTTGTCTGTTAGAAGGAAGTGACAGAAAAAAAGAGCAAGGGAGGGGAACATGATGGAGGATTGTAGAGCGAATTAAGGGAAGAGGATGAAAAAGTAATCAGAGAAGTTAAGTGCTGGGGAGAGACCAGGGGATCCAGGGAATGAGAACTGGAATGGAAAGGGAGAGGGGCTCACTGCTGGCTAATTCCTAATCATGTTTCAAAGATCAGAGCCGAGGCTCAGAGGTGACGATGGCTGGCACATGCCAGCCAAGCCTGGAAAAGGCTCTATCCTCACAAAGAGAAGGTTCTAGGTGACTCTCTTTACCTTGTCTTTAATGAATATATATTTTTATCAATACATAGGAATATATATAACCTCGAGCAAATATAAGCATTAAAGGAGTTCCCATCATGGCTCAGTGGTTAACGAATCTGACTAGGAACCATGAGGTTGTGGGTTTGATCCCTGGCCTTGCTCAGTGGGTTGAGGACCTGGCGTTGCCATGAGCTGTGGTCTAGGTCACAGACGTGCCTTGGATCCCGCGTTGCTGTGGCTGTGGCATAGGCTGGTGGCTACAGCTCCAATTAGACCCCTAGCCTGGGAACCTCCATATGCCTCGGGAGTGGCCCTAAAAAAGGCAAAAAGCCAAAAAAAAAAAAAAAAAAAAAGGCATGAAAAAAGAGTACATATTTCTCACTATTTAATGTGGGATTGAATGAGGACAGTACCAGGCCACACTCATCATCACTTCCTTCTAACAGACAAAAAAAGCTGAATCACCTGGAGAGATTCACACCACTCATAAAGTCAGTGAAACAGTAAATGGAGGGCAAGACCCTAAATTCCTACGAAGAGTTTTATCCTTCGTGAGACTGAAGCGTTGCCTACTGCTCTAAGGAGGCAGATGAAGAGTTTTATCCTTTAATCATTATATTGGACCATGCATTCTTGCAGGTTTAGGATGGAGTTCCAAATAACGATTAAGTCCAAATAGTTTCCTAGACTTAACTGATGTATTTCATTAAAGAGGTTTTTCTTTAATCACATAGCTTAGTGCATGGGATAATATTTTGTAAGAACAGAGAAAAAATTAACATCACAATGTATATCGCACTGTTTACTAAATCTTGGCAATGCTGAATTAAGAATCCAGTTAAGGAATTATGGATTTACATACCTGTGGTATCCATCTGGAAGACACAAAGCTTGTCACTTCTATTACAGACAAGCCGGTTTGCGAAAGCTGATTGATAAATTCAATTTTTATATCTGTAGGGACTATAACCTAAGGAAACATGAAAAAAATATTTTATAAGTAATTGGCAGAGGGTTTAGTGAAGCATAAATAGAAAATTGATTCCTAACTGAAAGCAAGCAATTTCAAGATTTATAAATTCAAGTAGTAACTGAGAACACACATAACCACCTACTATATGAAGTCCATATAAGTCTTTAGACCCCACAACTATTAATATTGAGATATAACATTTTAAATAAACAGTAAAATTACTATCAAAGTACCTTTTCATTCTGCAATCCATCCCTAGGTCCAACTTCAACTATTTTAACATACTCAGGGAGTCCAGATAACCGGGAGGGTTCCTGAAATGGCAAACACAAGGCAAGAAAAAGAGGTAACTGTTAGAGTATCAAACATGCTTATTTGAAAAGTCAAACAATTTCACTTTGTTGAATTCAGTTCTCACCCTAGAAAGTTAAGAAAGGTAAGAAATAGATACAATGATATAATCCAAATACCAAGTTTCTATTGTTAGCAACCTGAGGTCATTTTTTTCTTACAACCCAGTGACATTGAGTCTAATTAGGATTAAAATCCAAAAGATGAATTTCCAAGGTAAAACTACAGAGAAGGAAACTTAGGATGTAAAGAGCCAATCTGTTGAGTGATTCTATGTATGATGATAAATTTTCCATTGTTAGAGCTCACTAAAAAAAAATTGGATCTCTTTGCTCAACATTGCTAACTGTTAGAGAGATGCAAATCAAAACTACAATGAGGTACCACCTATACCGGTCAGAACAAGCATCATTAAAAAGTCTACAAATGACAAATGCTGGAGAGGGTGTGGAGAAAAAGGAACCTTCCTACACTGTTGGTGGGAATGGAAATTAGCCACAATGGAGAATAGTAAAGAGTTTCCTCAAAAAAACTAAAAGCAGAGTTGCCATATGATCCACCAATCCCACTCCTGAGTATATATCTGGAAAAAACTAATTCGAAAAAATACACAGACCCAAATGTTCACAGCAGTACTATTTACAACAGCCAGGACATGGAAACGACCTAAATGTCCATCAACAGATGAACAGATAAAGAGGATGTGGTATACATATAAAAATAGAAACAGACTTTCTAAACTTCATATTGCAGTTAAAATGAGAAACAGGCTACGTATTTTCACACATACACACACACACACACACACACAATGGAATATTACTCAGCCATAAAAAGAATAAAATAATGTCATTTGCAGCAACATGGATGCACCCAGAGATCATTATACTAAATAAAGTCAGACGACGACAAATACCGTAAAAGACAGCCTATATGTAGAATCTAAAAAAATGATACAAATGAACTTATTTACAAATCAGAAACAGACTCACAGACACCAAAACCAGAGACCCACAGACCACAGACTTATGGTTACCAAAGGGGAAGGGGGGGGGGATAAACTAGGAAATTAGGATTAACATATACACATTCCTACATATAAAACGGATAAACGACAAGGACCTATGCTCAGTATTTGGTCATAACCAATAAGGGAAAGGAACCTGAAAAAGAATCACTTTGCTGTGCCCCTGAAACTAACACAATATTGCAAATCAACTACACGTCAATAAAAATAAATAAATAAATAAAACAGGAAAAAATAGACACAGACTTTCTAAACTTCCTATCGTAGTTACAATGAGAAGCAGGCCACCTAGTTTCTGACTGGACAGACATAACCTCCTGGTATCTGAGCTCAGTTAAATGTGGATAACCAGGAGTTCCCATCGTGGCGCAGTGGTTAATGAATCCCACTGGAAACCATGAGGTTGTGGGTTCAATCCCTGGCCTTGCTCAGTGGGTTAAGGATCCGGCATTGCTGTGAGCTGTGGTGTAGGTTGCAGACGCGGCTCGGATCCTGTGCTGCTGTGGCTCTGGCATAGGCTGGCGGCTACAGCTCAATTAGACCCCTAGCCTGGAAATCTCCATATGCTGCGGGAAGCAGCCCTAGAAAAGGCAAAAAGACGAAAAAAAAAAAAAAAAAAAAAGTGGATAACCAGGTGTCACGTTCTTCCAATGGACACTGATGGAATCCACCTAGATCAGCAGGACCTGTGGTTCACAGCTTGGGGGGTGTTTTTGTTTTTTTTTTTTTAACCTTGTTATTCACAAGGGATGATGCCTGTGGGCTGACCCATTTGTACCATCTCACTCTGTCCTTGTAACAATCACAGGCAGACACGGATGATAGATGCAGCTGTTCTGGATGCAGCACCCAGTTTGTTTCCATCACAGAAAAATGCTCCCTGGTCCTTTTAGGGTCCGTCACTGTTATTTGGTTTTATTAGTGTTCTGTGTTAACTAACATGGCGAAAGAATCCAGATGGTCCCAGTTACACGGCTTACACACCACCCTCCACAATTTCCATGAAATCAGGCAATTCAATAAGCAAAAATTAACCAAGAAGAAAAAGAATCCTCATTCCTGCACCTCCTGAGCAGATGCGTGCTGTTGGCAGAGTGGAGGCTTGAGCGTGGACACATGACTCGAGACTCAGTTTTGGACGACAATCATGAAATCATGCCTCATGCCAGGGTGGCCATCATTTCATCAGGCCATAAAGGAAAGGGACAGCACGGGAAGGTAAAAGAAATAGGAGACACACACGTCTCTTTCTTATTGCCTATAATCCTAAAAGGGCAGGAGTGAAAACACAAAAACAAAACTAGGCAGTCTTAAGCCATGTGGTCTCATTATCACTGATTGTTTCCTGAAACTGCATTTTCAACAGCAATTAGCTTGGAGCAGTCATGGATAAAGAGTACTTCTTTATTAAACAGCAAGGTTTAACCCCAAAATAGAACATAGTGTTTTTTGAAGTGATAACAAGATGCTGATGGAGTTCTCGTTGTGGCTCAGTGGTAATGAGCCTGACTAGTATCCATGTGAGTGCGGGTTCAATCCCTGGCCTCGCTCAGTGGGTTAAGGATCCAACATTGCCTTGAGCTGTGGTGTAGGTCACAGATATGGCTCAGATCCCATTGCTATGGCTGTGGCATAGGACAGTGGCTACAGCTCCAATTTGACCCCTAGCCTGGGAACTTCCACATGCCACAGGTGTGGCCTGGAAAAAGGACAAAACAAACAAACAAACAAACAAACAAAAACAACCACCACCACCAATATGCAGAATACAATTAAAGAGCCTGGGCCCTTCCTTTGCATCACTGCTATAGCTAGCAGAAGATAACAATCTGAAGAAATTAAAACAAAAATCCCTCACCAATTACAGCCATTTCAGTCAAAGCAGAATATGTGCTCACTTGATATTATGTTAGATTTCTTCTTGAATTTAATGCTACTATTTTGCTTTCTAGGCCTGGAAATGTATTCTTTGTACCCGAACACCTGAGAAATCAGAAGAGAGTTAATGTGTTCAGTAAGTTCATGAGAAACAAGTTTCCCATACATAGTACATACTTAAATAAATAAAAATAAAGTCAACACATATTTCTTGAGTATGTGTCATGTGAGAGCCCTCTCCGGGTATCTTTAGTCTCCTTCTGGGCACTACTCTCTCTGCATTGACTTCTAAACAACATCCGCTTTACATAAATAATGCAATGCCTACTGGGCAAATCCACCGCAATGCTGTCCAAACACATAGAATTCAATGATTCAAAACTGATCTCATGGTTTCTTCACCTCTTGCCTCTCCTCAAATCGTCTCCCACTGCCTCCTGTCCACTCCCACTGCCTGCTGTCCACTCCCACCTCTCTGACCACTTACACCTAACTGGTACATTTACAACTGGTTCTTTTTTGGCACATACACCAACACCCAACACTTAGCCTGTGCTTAATAATTGCTTGTAGATTGCATTAATGAATCTACTGTCACTGGCTTCATTTAAATTGTCATCTTTTTCTACCCAGTCTATAACTATAGCTTCATAAGTATTCTTCTTAATCTTGTTTTTCCTTGACCCAAAACTTCAGCATCTAAAAATCACCTTTGGAGAGACCTATCAATCCAAGGTAAAGGTGATTCATAATGAGCCACTCATCTTCTGCCCCACTCTATTTCACGCATCCTGTGACTTTCGCTGGGCTAAAGTCACGTCCTGCTTGCATGGAAGTTACTGTTGGTTGAAATAGCTTCCATCTGTAGGAAAGACTCTCCACCAAACCCATTTCTCTTCAGACGGACACAGCGCTGGACCACATTTCTCCTCTAAGAGTTATGTTTGAATGAGTTCATGAAGGTGAATGAAACCTACCACTTTTAGGCTTGACCCATGAAACCATACCATGCACATGGCTCCATGCTCTTTCCTCTCCAGCCAGCTTGATGCAGATGAGGATGACAGACTTGAAAGTGGATAAACACCAAAAAATGGAAGGAACCTACAGCCAAGTCACTGCTTGAATAAGAATTCCATGCCAATAAGAAGCAACCATTTTGTCCCTCCAATAGATAAAATAAATGTCAACTCTTTTAGACCACTGCGATGAAAGGTAGATCTTCTGCCGCTACTAATTGTGGAAAATGGTGAAGGATCTAAAACTTTACATTTCCGGCAAGCTAACAAGCGAACCTGCCATAGATACTGGTGGAAGGCACAAGACGCCTGGGTCAGAGAAGAAAAAAAAAAAAAAGGCTTATCACTCACAGAAACAGCAGTAGCTAGAAGGTCAGGATTTGTGCTGGTTCCCCAAACCCCAACTCTCAGAAAGAAAAGGGGACCATGTGATGCTTGCACAGGGAACTGTATCACAGGAAAGGAGGCCCAAGCACAGGAAGGCTGAACCTTTTGTAGTGGGCAATAAGCACATCTTCTCTTGGCAACAGAGGTGGACACTGTATTTACGATGCTTGGCCAAGAGTACGCCTGCCTTGTCTCTCAGAGAAAGACACTTCCCCTTGGCTCCAGAAGGAGACACTAGCTCTATCACTCAAAGCTGTTCCCTATACAAAGATCCTTGGAAAAAAAAGCCCAGAATAAAGATAACCGTGCATGTGCTTGCAAGACATACAGAAGTTCAAGGCATTCATGAAGAATTACTTTCCAATAACATCCACTCTTCATTTTCACACCATCTTGGTTTATGGCAAATTTTTTTCATCTAGTAACCCATTCTGCTAGCCCCTCTGATTAACCTAACGAACAGAAGCTGAGATCAAATCTGTTCAGTTTATCTCATAAAACAATGAATGAGATAAAACATTTAAGGATACTCTCAACAGGTCCCCAGGGAGTAGGAGGTCAACATGCTATATTGACTTCAGCCATGCCCCCTCCTCCAAGGGTCCTGGACTAATCCAGCCCAACAAATCGTAGTGGCCTCCGTATCAGAACTTAAAGTTGTTTACTTTGTGCCTAGTTTACGATGGTGGATGTGTTAGTGTTCAGGGCCGGCAGTGGTGGCAATCCAGATGATGGAGACTTGATCAGCGGTGTGATCCCCATGGGCCTCTTCAGAGTATGTCTCAGATGATTCTGTCCGCAGCCATAATCTGTCACCATAACTCACAAGCCATCCAAAAGGTGTCTTTAATATCCTAGTCTATAGTTTTCCAAACAGCAGACGAGCTAGGCCAACAACCACAACCCAAGAGCCAGTAAGAACATGGAGACAGGCCCAAGTTCTGCTGAGTGAGTAGCCGACCACATCCATTTTCAGTTCTGCATGGCTGCTGGGAGGTTATATAACTGCAGGGGCCCTGTGGTTATCATCAGATTTCAGCTCAGCCAAAACGTCATCGAACCAGGCCCACTCGTTTGGAAAAGCACTATGAAGCAAAGGGCCCCCACTGAGCCCACAGCTTTGTTCCAGGCAGTGGAACGGGCAACAGAGGGCAAGTATGTTACTTTTGTGTGTAAAGCTGAGCCTGCACAGGGGACAGGCTGACCACTTTCTCGAATATATCATTTCCATTTGATTAGTGAGGCCTGTTGAAAATGTCCTACCTCATTAGTCACTGACTCCACATTGACCCCCCAAAATGGAAATACAGGCCACAGAGTCACAAAAGGCCCCCATGGGTCAGGTGTCCAGTTTCAAAGAGAGCTCAATAGCAAGCCAACAGCTTATTTGCAAAAGAAACCCGGTTGGCTATGTCATGGCAGTAAGGGGTCCACAGCCCTCCAAAGAGCCACCAGATAGCAGTGACTTTGTCAGAAGGTCTAATGTGCAAAGTCCCCAGTCACAGAGACCTGGAGCTCAAAGACATCAGAAGGATGAAGCCCAAAGGTAAGTTCACTTCACTACCCACAGCACCTATGATTCCCTCTGGCCACTAGTGGGACAGAGAATTACAATCACAATACACATCAGTTTGTACCATACATTCAGACATGGAAGCAACAGTACAGTCCACTGGCCCCAAAAGCGCCACCCACTAGGCTGCCTCAGCTCTCCTTTCCCACTGGGAACACTACCCAACCCCATCAATTAAATCAGGATTCCCACCCCCATGGAACAGACAGGATGGAGACTTTATAAGACTGAACCAGGAAGGCGAGAATCCCTGCCCTGTCCCATTCCCCAGTACACTCTGATGGATGATCTCCATGCACCAATAGTCACCTTTTTCCTTAAACGGCTGAAGGAAGAAGGCTGTGAGTGAGCAGGGGATGAAGAAGGAGGGATCATCTCCAATGCAGTAAACAAAGAATACTTGCTGACTTTCAATTTCAAGCAGCACCACGGCTGCTCACTGGCTCAGTCCAATGCACTAGCAATGCCTTTGGTCAACACAAAGCCCTGTACCAAAGAGCAATCTCATCATCCCTGATGCCACCTACAGTAAAACCTCAGGAACCCCTGGATTTGGCATCCATAGCTGCGTCGGTTTCCAGTAGGATCACACGTTTGTTCCCTCTGGTGACACAAGCTAGATTTGCACATGCTCCACTGTCAAGATAACATCACTTAAGTCTTCATCCAGTTATAATATAAAGGCTAAGGAAGTTCTGCAAGGTGGCAAGACTGACTCTAAAATTTATCTAAAATTCTTTGGGTCTGTTCTCATTCTCCAGTGGGTTGCCTTTCAACAGCATAAACATAATTTAGGGCAGCAGGACTCCCACCTTCAGGTCAATGACTCATCTGTGCTTCCTTATAAGAGTTTGTCCATCCCAGTGAAATCTCCCCAAAATTTCTGAAGAGGAGCCAGGGCAGACCTTTCGCTGTCATCTCTAATTGTATTACATTTGTCATGACAGACTGCAGGACAAGCTAAGCTGTAAAAAGTTCCAGCTACTGTTACTCCGTATTAGCCAGAATGACTTACCCCATCCCCTCATCTCCCAACTCAACCAGTCAAAGTTCTTAGAGTCACCTGGCTTCTTTCCATAATGCTGGCCAAATCCGTTCCTCTAGACTCCCAGTAAGCACTGATGAACAGAGGAAAGGGAACTTTCAGCCCACCCAGGGATCTTCTCAGTGCTAGCTTGCCTAATGGATGGACCTGAGGCTGACCACCAGATTGCCAACGAAGCTCCCCCTCCCTAAGAAGAGTTAGCACAGCCAGGGCACCATGTGGTCTTTGGACCTAGTACCCTGAAACCAGAGAGCAACCACCTTCCCATCTCATCATAAAGAGGCAAGAAAGCAGAGGACCATTTGTGTCTCAGTTGACTATATGATCTGGTGAACATGATTGTTAACAATTCCTATGAACTTCCCTCAAATCCCTTTAACCCCCTGAAAAGCCCTTGGGCTTCCACTTTCAGAAAGTTGTGTCTCTCTCAGTATTCCATCTTCATCCACCATACTATCAAAACTATGAAGGGCTGAGATTTTACCCTATGTGCTAGCGAACACGTGACCCTGCCAGTTTTATGGATGCGGACAGAAGATATGTGACTCGAATCAAAGACAAAAGGCGTTAGAGAGTTCCCGTCGTGGCTCAGTGGTTAACGAATCCGACTAGGAACCATGAGGTTGTGGGTTCGATCCCTGCCCTTGCTCAGTGGGTTAAGGATCCGGCGTTGCTGTGAGCTATGGTGTAGGTTGCAGATGCGGCTTGGATCCTGAGTTGCTGTGGCTCTGGTGTCGGCTGGTGGCTACAGCTTCGATTCGACCCCTAGCCTGGGAACCTCTATATGCCGCGGGAGTGGCCCAAAAAATGGTAAAAAAAAAAAAAAAAAAGACAAAAGGCATTATTATTCATCTCAATAGCAGTAAGCTGAGTGCCAACATTTTCTTGCATGAATTCCCCCTGAGCATTGCAGGAGTGGGGCTTGGGGAACCTCAGCATCTCATAATGGGCAGTAAGCAAGCCTGCCCTTAGTTCCAGAAGGACACACTATCACCCCAGGCTGCTACACAAACACTTTGAAAAGATATGTGCAAAGGAGGCTAGTAAGACATGCAGACCTATGAGACCCAGGAAGAATCACTTCTCAGCCCTGTGATTACCTCAGTTATTATCCTCAATCAAAATGCGGACTCATTACCCAAGATCCAGTTTGTCATCCACTCAAGACTTTTCTGACCTCCTCGTACAGAATTAAGTACAACTGACCCCAGAACAATGCAAGGGGTTAAGGGCACCGGCCCTCTGTGCAGTTGAATATCTATATATAACTTAGGGTGAGCCTTCTGTATGTGCCCAGCTCCTTCCCAGCCACAATTCCTCCCGGTGGTTCCGCATCTGCAGGTTCAACCAACGGCACATTGCATCAGATAGTCCTGTAGTATTTACTATTTCAAAACATCCATTACTAAAAACTGGATCTCCACAGTTCAAACCCTTATTGTTCAAGAGTCAACTGTAATTTCATTTCTATGATCCCATAACACTTTGTAGGGATTTATGTTAAAATATATCTGTAACTACTTCCTTGCTGCTTGTTTCCCATTTTTGGTCATAAATATTCAGAATATTCAACTTAATTAACACCATTGGTTAAATGAATGAATGAATTCATATCTAAAATTTAGAAAATGAAGGTCGACCTTTCATTTATACAACGCATATTAGCCAGCAGTATTATAATTATTGGGTCTATGGACCCAAACAAACAAAAATCTCTCCCACAACCAGTTTATAGTTTAGTGGCACAGGGGTCTGGGTACTACCTTCTGGAAGGAAGACAGTGGAGCCTGAGTATGTTCCTTATACACTGGATACATGAGAGGATAAATGACTTCTAAGTTCCAAGGAATTGCATTTAAAAAAGGAGTCTGCAGAAGTGAGCGCCATCATCCCTAAACTAGTCTCTGGTCTAAATTTATTTTTATGGCATTAAAAGCCCTGTTACTGAGCTCACTGTATCCTGTTTAATGTGGAGTACTGTATGATACTAGCGAGAAACAAAAGATGTATTATCCAGAATGAGGGTTTCAAAAAGCCATGGTATAGGGCTGAGTGTACACCCACGGTTGGCATCGGATTTCTAAGGGTTCATTTTCATAGGGCAACAACAAAAGCTATACTATCCTGCATTTAGATGTGGCTTTATTATTCCAAGGCACTTTTCTATCTACATTTCATCTCTGGAGCTGCTCTGTGAGGGAGGCAGGCTGAAAGAGAGATTAAATGACTTTCTAAGGTTACTCGACGACGTTCCCTGGCTCCTATTCTAGTTTTCTTGAGGATGAGATTAAATACATCACTAACTACTGAGTTTTGGTTGAAAACATAATAGTGACCCATTGTTTTACGTAAAATATAAATGGACTTGCTTCAACTCACTTTGTTTCAATCTTACACAAAATTAAATGGAAGACAGACAGATAGATATTTCTCTAAAACCTTTAAGGGCTGTGTGTGGTTTGTATGTATATTATATATGTTTTATACATATTATATAACATACACATATATATAATTTCCCTGCAGTCATAATGAGTGACTTCTATATACACAACCAACCCTCTTGGTGGTGACAGATATGATTCCTGATTATTGACTCGGCAAACACTTTCTTGCTCTAGGAAAATGATACCATTCAAAGGAGAAATTTCTAGACAGAATTTTATCTTCACTTTTTTTGGAGGGTTGGGGGAGGCATGCCTGTAGCATGCAGAAATTCCCAGGCCAGGGATCAAACCTGAGCCACATCAATGACGGAGCTGAATCTCTAACCACTAGATCACCAGGGAACTCCCAACACACTTCACTTCTTTTTTTTTTTTTTTTTGTCTTTTTGTATTTTCTAGGGCCACACCCGCAGCATATGGAGGTTCCCAGGCTAGGGGTCCAATCGGAGCTGTAGCTGCCGGCCTTCGCCAGAACCACAGCAATGCCAGATCCAAGCCACATCTGTGACCTACACCACAGCTCACAGCAACGCTGGATCCTTAACCCATTAATCTAGGCCAGGGATCGAAGCTACAACCTCAGGTTCCTAGTCGGATTCATTAACCACTGAGCCATGACGGGAACTCCATCCACACTTCACTTCTCGATGAATAATTCTATGTGTAAATAAAGTCTTTATGAATATTGCAGTATCCTGTTGCATAGCCAGTATTCCCCTGGAGAACTGCTACAATGGCCAAATCAAATGCTCCCACTACATAGATGAAAAGCCTGAATCAAGGAAATTGCATGATTTTCTTTTCAAATTAAACTGGCCTTTTTAAGGTGGCATTGGATGTTCACTTCTCCAAAAGAATCTAATTTTGCCATCCGATCTGCAATATGCACATGGTGTATTTGCAGTAATGCTAAAGTTTCCACGTTCTGCTATTTGTTATTCCTTGGATATTAATTTATCTTCTAACTGAACATAGTCAGAAATACATAAAGTATTATCAGCGATGGAGCAGACGTCCACAGGAACCTCGGGTCATTGAAGCAATCTGAAGAAGGCTTTCTCCCTGGGTACCCTTTCTGGGATGAAGGACTGAATCAGCAAAGCTGGTATCTAAAACTGTTCTTTCAGGAGTTCCTGCCGTGGCTCAGTGGTTAACGAATCTGACTAGGAACCATGAGGTGGCTGGTTCGATCCCTGGCCTCGCTTAGTGGGTCAGGGATCCGGTGTTGCTGTGAGCTGTGGGGCAGGTCATGGACGCAGCTCGGATCTGGCATTGCTGTAGCTGTGGCGTGGGCTGGCAGCTACAGCTCTGACCGGACCCCCTGACCTGAGAACCTCCATATGCCACAGGTGCAGCCCTAGAAAAAGACAAAAATAAATAAATAAATAAATAAATAAATAAATAAATAAATAAATAAATAAATAAATCTGTTCTTTCAGAATATCCATGCCCCAAGGTGGATTCAAAGGCAATCCTTGGTAGTTTTAGAATTTATTTGGAGTCACATGAAAATAAGTTTCTGGGCCACAACTAAGTCACCTTATACTCAGTGAACCACACATCTTACTTTTCTGAATCAGAAGATGAAGGAAGATGTCCACTTACCTTTAGCAATGTTTGGTCATTCAGAAGGGATATGGGCAGTGCTTTGTTCCGAAATGCATGTGGTCAACGTTTTTACAAGAGATTAAAAACAGGCTCTAAAATGTGAATACTCCTCTGTATGAACGTGTGCTAATATTTATTCTTGGCACCGGATGGAAAATTAGTCCTGGGTGTCAGGGTAGATATATGGCCTGGTTAAATATGAATTCCCTCTGGAAATATATAAATTTTCTAAACACTTACATAAATCAAGAGGAGTTAAAAAAAGCATATGAATATTATATAAGGGGCATCTGTCATATACAACGGATTGAAATGCAGTAGAATAATGGACAATATAAAATCACCCAAAATTATTTATTGAAATAAAAAATAGGGCTCTTAACATCTTCAGCATATATTTCACTTCCCAGTTAAATAAATTCCATTTTTAAAACTGTCTTGAGTAATAAATGCATACATATGTATTCAATAACCATCTGTTAATTACTGTTTAATACAAAAATATGATTGCTTTTAAGTAAGATAGTATATGAGGGCTGCAAATATCAAAAATAGATTTCATAAACAGTTTATGAAATGTAGATGGTAAAAAAATAAAATAAAAGTAAGATGAAGCTCATGTAAGGAAAAACAAATTGAAGAAATCGAGAATAATTTTTATTTTTTTATTTTTTTGGTTTTTTATTTTTTATTTGTCTTTTTGCCATTTCTTGGGCCGCTCCCATGGCATATGGAAGTTCCCAGGCCAGGGGTCAAATCAGAGCTGTAGCCGCTGGCCTACGCCACAGCCACAGCAACTCGGGATCTGAGCTGCATCTGCGACCCACACCACAGCTCATGACAATGTCAAATCCTTAACCCACTGAGCAAGGCCAGGGATCAAACCTGCAACCTCATGGATACTAGTCAGATTCACTAACCACTGAGCCATGACAGGAACTCCTTCAAGAATAATTTTTAATGCCAAGGATTCAATAAACCATGCAATAGAAGAATTAACATAAATTTAAAAGCTCAGGGAGGAGTTCCTGCTGTGGTACAATGGTATCAGCAGTGTCTCGGGAGCACTAGGCCTCAGGTTTGATCCCCAGCCTGGCACAGTGGGTTAAGGATCCAGTGTTGCCACAGCTGTTGTGTAGGTCCCAACTGCAGCTTGGATCTGACTGCAACTTCAGCTTGGATCTGATCTCTGGCCTAGGAACTTCCTATGCCGGGGGGTGGTCAAAAAGGAAAAAAATAATAATAAAAATTAAAATAAAAGCTCAGTGAAAAAGACTTCCATCCATTGATAGAACATGAGACCCCACATACATAGCTGTTATTGACATTACTTAGTTTCAAGAAATATATTAATCTTGCATTCAAGACAATTTAAGAATAAAATGAAATAAACTATGGAATATTTGCCAACATGATCTATAGATTTTTCACTGCTATTATCAGTGTTACTACATGGACATTTAGGATAGTAATAAAAGTGTTAATTAGAAAATATAAAGAAAAAGTTTGACCTTGAAATATTTTAGGTATGAAAAGTTTCTTTTTCCTCAGGGTCTTTACTAATAAAATTTTATGAAACCACTAAGATTGTTTTGCTTTCTGCAAGCACTGCAGTCAGATTGATTGAAAATATATGTATACATATTTGGAAAAGCTAAATCTCCCAGGATACAATGTGATATGTCATATAATTCACCAAGTTTCATCTCGGAAATATTTTTTAGAATAAATTTCTGAAAACAGTGGTTTAAAATAGAAAATGCAACTAACTATATTAAGCTAGTTATACAAGCAGCATGACCTTTCAGCCACAAAGTTTAAGAAAACTTTTGGGGAGTTCCTGTTGTAGCTCAGCGGGAACAAATCTGACTAGCATCCATGAGGATGAGGACGAAGGTTTGATCCCTGGGACGAAAGTTCGAACCCTGGCCTTGCTCTGTGGATTAAGAATCCAGCCATCCAGCATTAGTATGGCTGTGGCATAGGCCGGCAGCTACAGTGACTATAGCTCCGATACAACCCCTAGCCTGGGAAACTCCATACACTTCAGGTGTGGCCCTAAAAAAGAAAAAAGAAAAAAGAAAAGAAAACTTACGGGATATATAATTTTATCAGAGCTTTAGAGTTTAGACTCCCAAGTGGAGTAAAAGCAGGGCTTTTGCTGGGGAAGCTTGGCTTATTTGGCTAAGCTCCTTATTTGGTTAAGGAGTCACAATTCATTGTTCTAAATAGTCATTTAAACTTGGGATTTTTTTTTTTTAGGATTATTTGGAGGTTTTTTTGGTTTTTAATTTATTTTTCCCCACTGTACAGCATGGGGACCAAGTTACACATACATGTATACATACTTTTTCCTCCCATTGTTGTGTTTCGATGTACTATCGAGACATAGTTCTCAGTGCTACACAGCAGGATCTCATTGTAAATCCACTCCAAGAGCAATAGTTTGCATCAGCTAACCCCAAGCTCCCAATCCCTCCTACTCCCTCCCTCTCCCCCCAGGCAGCCACAAGTCTATTCTCCATAAACTTGGGATATTATTATTGACAAAAAGCAATTACATTGCTTCATGTGACTTTTTAGTTATGCCATGTTGGTTGTACAATAATAGCAAATTGGGAAATCATCTTATAGATACACCATGAGTTTTCAGATTTATAATGCTCTTCATGAAGTTCAATAATACTATTCAACCAGCCACAGCATCCACTCAAACTTTGAATATAATTTTTCAGATCTTGATGAAGTCCCTCCATGCAAACACTCCCTATGTAATATGCATTTTCTGGCAAAAATCAATTGACTGTATGAGCATTTGCATTATATATATATATATATATATATGTATACACACACACACACACACATTAGCACCAAAATACACTATGTAATTAATAAACTGTAGGGTCTTACACCTCATAATGCATAAACTGTTTTGGATATTTGTTACAGATGAATGGTTGTGTGCTAAAGGTGGGCAAATAAGAGGCTGAACATCCATTCATTCTTTGTCCTATAATGAGCCCTACCACACAGCTTGTTTTTGTTATATCATAAGGGCAAGTGGAAACCTCTGAAACTGTTCATTCCTCCCATTCAGCCAAGACGGTTAGGAAGAAAGAAAGGGAGGAAGGAAAGGAGGGAGGGAGGGGAAAAAAGAGAAGAAAGGAAAAGAAAAGATAAAAGGAAAGAAGAAAGAAAAAAAAAGACAATTTGGGGAGAATTGGGAGTAATGGCAGAAATGACTGCCATCTGCAAGTGTCTCAAGTAAAAGATGTAGGAGTGATCCCCACCGTAAATCCATTTCTATTTTTCAGCTTTACTGAGGTTTAACTGACAAAATTTTAAGACACTTAAAGTGTATGTTGTGATGAATGTATACACATATACATTTGAAAGGATTTCCCCCATCAAGTGAAGTAACACATCCATCACCTCACATGTTTACCTTTTTTTTTTTTTTTTTTGGTAAGATTATTTAGCAAATTTCCAGTGCATAGCGCAGAGTAACCAATGACAGTGTCCATGTTATACCTTATACATTAGCGCTTCAGACCGTATTCTCTTAGAACTGAACGTCTGTACCCTTTACCAATCTCTCCTTCTTCTCCCCAGCCTCTAGCCCCTGGCAACCACTTTTCTGCTCTCTGATATAAAGCCTCTTCCAAAACCATGCAGATGTTAAGATTCTGAAGGTTGACAGTGACCAAACTCTCCCCCAATTGTGCCAGTCATATCTTTGCAAAAATATTAATAGTAATAACACTGCCTCATGTCCTACATGCATGTAGCCACTAATCAGGAGAATATATTCTTTTCTATACTAATGGAAAGGAGAACATAAATAATTCCTATTTGTTTGGGACAAATGACATTAGACATTTCGGAATTTTCCTAGGGGTGTGATAACTCTCCTTCCACCTGTCATACATAGTTCAGGGGATCTGAACTGTCTGGACAGTCTACAGAACATCACGCTCATCCAATAT
Source organism: Sus scrofa (assembly GCF_054392235.1). Taxonomy (NCBI): domain Eukaryota; kingdom Metazoa; phylum Chordata; class Mammalia; order Artiodactyla; family Suidae; genus Sus; species Sus scrofa. Next base: position 34,182,250 of record NC_139389.1, on the reverse strand, counting down.
TTCAATGAAGAGTCTGTCCACATTCTAACAGTATGAAACATGCATTAAGAAATTATAAAAGTAATTCGGGAGACTTTGGGGTCATTTTTCAAAGGCAGGCATCTGAAAACAAAACCAAATAAAAATGATTGCTGAATACACAGTATAGAATTCAGAGCATCAAATAATCTGATGAACACCAGAGAAAATCTACCTCTGTAGGACACTATATTGGCCAAAAATGTCAGGCTCTCGTGATTAGGACCACTCTTCCATTTCAGGCTCGGGGTGGACAATGGTGATCAAACATGGGAATCTCTCACAATGAGTCCAGGTGTGGGCTCCTGGCTTCGCAGTATAGCCATCTCCTCCAGTCTCTCCTCTCCAGTTACACACTATCCACGTAGTTCCCAGTAACCACTATTATCAATGATTGGGTCTAGGACCCAAGACAAAAATGGATTCGCCATCCTTGAGATGGTGCAAATATTCCTCTCACCACCATGTACCTTGCTGACCCTATGAAATGGAGATCACAGTGGCTCTAAACAGCTGTACAGAGAATAGCCATCGGACAAACAAGAGGTACAGGTAATCATTTTTTGTTCATGTATTCATTCACTTTATTCTGACTGCACACAGCATATGCAAGACCCTATGCTAGAACTTAGTCAAAGAAAGCAAAGTCCCTTTTAAGATGGAGATCTACTTTAAAAAGAGTTACTCTGGCGAAAATACTGATGAAATAAAGCCTTGGTTACTCTAGCAGCTTTGTTTCTAACACCACCATGGAAGCAAATCTTAGAAGTCTTTTAAAAATGAAGGTGTGGTCAGCCAGCCAGCGTGGTGGCAGAAAACCCCAGAGACAAACCACCTGGCTCTACCATGTCCTGATGTGCGGACCTGAGAAACCCATTTAAACATTCGTTCTCATTCTCCTCTGTTTAAAGTGGGGATTTCAATCCCCTCTGACCCAAAGGCACTCAGCCCATAGGTTTTTGGTGTGTGAAGATTAAATGAGAATATAAATATAAAGCTAGTTAGCACAGTGTTTGGTGAGGAGTTTAATACTGGATCATGGATCAACATGTATCGTTTGCCTTTCTTAAGGCAAACCTGAAGACATGAAAAGTATTTCCTAATACTTTAGAAGAAGGAGTGCTTAAACTGATCCCATTTATCATTTTAAAACAGACTTACTTGTTTAAAATGTGCAGTGAAAGGATTCATTGTCCATAGCAGAGCAGATTACCTTATTCAATCCGAATAATACATGGAAATTATTCAAGGTCTTTGGGCAAGGAGCTCAAAACACTTTAGAGATATTATCCCATTCTGGAGCCTGCCAACAATTTTATCCACCTCCAGCGCTGACACCACCAACTCCACCCATCCTATTCCACTTGGCAACGTCAACCTCGGTTTGAACCTTTAAGAGGCAACAGAAGGGCACTCATTTCATCTTGAGGGTAAATAAGAGCTTATATTCAAATCCTGGCAGCCTGATGCCATAAATAAGCACGGTGGTCACAGCTATTTACGTGTTGGAAATGTTTTTATGGAAAGAATATGAATTTAAAAGGCAAATTAAATACATTAATAATTCTGATTGGCATCACACACTCAGAGGCAAGTGTCCCCCAAAAGCCCTCTATCCTCTTCACAAGCTAGATTTTCGACTCTTCTTTCATGCCAGGGAGCTTCTTTTCAACTTTAAAGAGTAGTTTGGAGCTATAGAAGAGTAGCTTTGTGGAATCCAGAGCTGGCAGATGAATGGTTAGACATTCACGCCACAGCATTAGGCTTAAGCTGACGCACACCCTTGAGCAAAGGAGACTTCCCAATGCGGTAAAGTAACTCAATTACTCATTTGTCATTATTCTTGGAGTACACCGATTACTCTAAATGCCACTACAGGCAATGGGATGGAAAAGCTACTTGACCTCAAAATCTGTCAGAATTTTCAGAAACTACATCATTTGGAACATTTGAAATATAAGGGCAATGAAATAAATTGTGGAAAACCAAAACAGTGAAGACAAAGTTATCCCAATGCATGTGGCCCTGGGGATATGGAGCCCAGAACAATGGGCTAAGGTCCAAGAATAGTTCAGTCTAAACCTGAGACTTGGAGTTCCCGTCGTGCTGCAGTGGAAACAAATCCGACTAGGAACCATGAGGTTGTGGGTTCGATCCTTGGCCTCGCTCAGTGGGTTAAGGATCTGGTGTGGCCATGAGCTGTGGTGTAGGTCGCAGACGCAGCTCAGATCTGGCGCTGCTGTGGCTGTGGTGTAGGCTGGCAGCTGTAGCTGTGATTAGACCCCTAGCCTGGGAACCTCCATATGCCGTGGGTGCGGTCCTAAAAAGACAAAAAAATAAAACATAAATAAATGAATAAAACTGAGACTTAGTTCATGCCTCTGCAACCTGTCTTCCTGCAGATTTTCCCATCTCAATAAATGACCTATCTTTTCTTTTAAACTGTTTCTAAAGACCAAATGTCTGTATGTCCCCTAAAACTCATCTGTTAAAATCTAATCCCCAGTGTGAGAGTGTGTGGAGGCAGGGCCTTGGGGAGGGGATTGGGTCATGAGAGTGTAATTCTCATGACCGGGATTAATCCTTTTATGAAAGAGACCAGGGAGAGCTCCCACTCCACTTCCTCCATGTGAGGACACAGTGCAAAGACAGCTGTCTGTCAACTACAAAGTGGGTCTCACCAGACACTGATTCAGCCAGTGCCCTGGTCTTGGACTTCTCAGCCTCCAAAAGTGTAAGAAATAAATTCCTATTGTTTATAAGCCACCCGGTCTATGGTGTTCAATTATAGCAGTGCCAACAGAGTAAGATAATTGCTAAAGCCCATGCATGGCCTCATCCGTGATGCTCTTCTCCTCACACCCCTTATCAAGTCAATCCGCTGACCATGTTCTAGCTTCCAAAGAATCACCTCTCCCCTGAAAAGAGCATTATCAATGGTCTAATCTGCTTCCACTCTCGACACCTACTCTTCAAGTCTAAGTCTTTTATTTTTTTTTAATTTTTTTATTTTTTGTCTTTTTTTAGAGCCGCACCTGTGGCATATGGAGGTTCACAGGCTAGGGGTCTAATAGGAGCTGAAGCCACCAGCCTACGCCAGAGCCACAGCAACGCAGGATCCAAACCGCATCTGCGACCCACACCACAGTTCACCGCAACACCAGATCTTTAACCCCCTGAGCAAGGTCAGGGATCGAACCCACAACCTCATGGTTCCTAGTCAGAATCGTTTCTGCTGCGCCATGACGGGAACTCCCAAGGCTAATTCTTTTAAAAAAAAAACCAATCACATAACTCCTCTGGTTCAATATCCACCATGACTTCCCACTTCCCTTAGAGGAAAACCCCATCCTTACCAGGCTTTGCAGGTTCCCCATGACACTGTACCTTATCCCTTTCCTGAGCTCCCCGCCCATTCCTCCTGCACCTCTGCTCTAGCTACACTGAATTCCTTGCTGTTTCTTAAACACATGGGCATTTTACATTTCCCCCCACTGAACTACTCTTCACTCAGACATCTCTGTGGCTCACTTCTTTCAGGCATCCTCTCTCTAAAAAGTGTATATATGGAGCTCCCACTGTGGCACAAGAGGATCAGTGGCCTGTCTGCAGTGCCCCAGACACAGGTTCCATCCCTGGCCCTGTACACTGGGTTAAAGGATCTGGTATTGCCATAACTGTGGAGTGTAGGCCACAACTGTGTTTGGGATCTGATCCTTGGCCCAGGAACTCCATATGCCATGGGGTGGCCAAAAAAGAAAAAAAAATTGTTTAATAAAAAGTCTATATAATATAAAAATCCACCACAACAAAACTCCTCTTCACTCTCTCGCCTAACTTAACCTTTCGCACTCATCACCACCTAGCATGTTCTACAGGAATCTGTTTGTCTACTGTCTGTCTCTTCCTACTAGACAAGCAGCCCCCTGAGGGCTCATTGCTGCATCCCCTTCATTAGAACAGAGCCCAGCGTATAGAACATGCGCAGTGAACACTTGTGGAATAAATACGTGAGTGTGAATCATCCAATCGGAGCTCCCAGAAGTTAGTCACTTTTTTTTTAGAAGTTAATAGCTTTTGAAAATTAACACAAGTCCACTACTCCTAGTGCTCCCTTAAACTTCGAGGAGGACAATTAGAACCACTGTTTGTACTCAAATTATCCAAGGAAAGCCTTCAAAAGCATTTGGAAAGGGAGCTGGGTTTGGGGAGGAAGCTTCCACCAAAGGAAGGTGGGCCAAACATCTGGACCTCTGCTTTTCTAAAGGATAGAATACCCTGTGATTCAAAGGAACCTTCATCTTTCTTTTGTACAGATTCCTGAGGGCAGGGTAGGGTAGAGCAGAAATTCTCCATTGGCATTACGGGCTCTGATATACCAAGATAACATATCAAAGGTTTGACCCTGAGGGTCCAAACATCTGCCAGTGTGCTGAATCTCTGCAGGGCTCCCGAAATTGGAAGGGGGAGAGTTATGATCACGGTTAGCAGCCTCAACTTACTAAGGGCCCCATAGAATTCCGGAACTGTTAATAAGCTGAGCTTTCTTTTGTCCATTCATTTGAGAAACACTAGAAAACAGCAGCAAACAGAACCGACCAAAGGTCCTAGCTTCACGGAGCTTACTGATTCCAGGGGGAAAAAAAAAGTAAACTATATAGTGCTAAGTGTTATACAGAAACCAAGGGCAAAGGGGAAGAGGAATTGGGGGACAGGAGACATGTTGCAATTTTACCTAAAGAGATGTGCTTTGAGGATAGAACGGAAGGAGGTGGGTGATAGGGGTGGGTGCAAAGTTATACAGATACCCCGGAAATAAGCCTGCAGACAGCCAGTGCAACGTTCTCTGACTTGCTGGTGGGAAATGTGTCCCATGCACGAGCTGTTCCAGGAAGGGCTAGAAGAAGAGAAAACAAGGAGTAAAACAAAAAGATAAAGGGACCAGAAGTGTAGAGACAGCCCAGGTAAAGACAGTCCAGGGCAGATGAAAAGGGACTGGAAGGCTTTAGAGCAGAGGAATGACCTAAGGAGCATTGTACTGGGCGGGCTCTGATGCTGTGCTGAGTTGAGAACAGGCTGAAGGGGGTCAGAGTGGAGACAGGGAGAGTAAAAGTTAGGGGGTTACAGCAACAATCCAGGTGAGAGATGACAGCGGCTTGGATTAGGAAGGTTTGGGTAGATGGGGAGGAGGCAATCCTGAAGGTACGAGAAATTTTCACCCTTACAAAGTCAGTCTCCAGACTCACTGGGCTGAGCAGGACAGGTGAGAACCTTCTATCCAAGTCTCCCTGGAAGTCTAACAATTAAAATTCAGAGAAAGTCAGAACACTTATGAGAGGAAAACCCAGAGCCCCAAATACAAGAAAAAGGAAAGTGAATTGTTAAATTTATTCAAAATCTGCTTCTCCATGAAACTTCTTTCGAACCTCCCTTAGAATAAATACTGCTACATATTCTCCGACAAGAAGCTTTCTCACACTTTACAGAGTTAAACATAATCACCCTAAGAATATCAATATTTTGTACTGTTTCACTCCATAGTCCCCAAAGCTAAGAGTTCATCTACACACACTAATTGATACCAAAGAGCCTTATATAAAGATTTATTTGTTTTCCATCTATTAAGCCTGAAAGTACCATATGGCTGTGCCTAATCTGTTTCCCACTATAGAAGATACTCTCCAGAGCCAGGGAGGGCACGCACGCATGCGCTTCTGTCACGATCCCTGTGACCGCTAACCCCAAGCCAGCCCGCAGCCGCAAAGCCACATGTCAGGTCACCTGGTGACACCTCCAGGCTCCCAGACAGTACTCAGGATCAGCAACCTCAGCTCTGCATCCCTTGGTTTCTAGATGACTTCTCTCCCACCAACTGCTAAAGGGCTGCACTTGCCAACACACTGACCCCTCCTGGCTCCAACTCTAATTAAAATGCATGCCGTCCAAACCCCCTCCCCCCTTGGAGTTGGCGGTCGGTAAATGCAAACTACGACAGTCAGAATAGATAGACAATGAGGTCCAACTGTACAGCACACGGAACTATATCCAAGTTCTTGGGATAGAACATGATGAAAAATAGTCTGAGCAAAAGTGTGCATGTGTATCACTGGGTCACTATGCTGTACAGCAGAAATTACCACAACATTGTAAATCAACTATGCTTTAATAATAATAATGATAAAAGGATGTTGTGTGTCCTGAGGGCTTTGAGTCTGCTCCTGGTTTTGTTATACATGCTGTCCTCTCTAGATGGCCGATTCCATTTAGAGACATTCCATCTTAGACTTCAGAGATGTCTTTCCATGTTGGGGTTGTGAGCAAGCTGGTGGGAGGGGGTCTGGGGCTGCCGAATTTCTGCTCCTTCCCCAGTCACGTCATGCGTTTGCTTGTTCATTCCACGTAAGCCAAGCTGTAGCCCCACATAAATGTTCTCCATCTACCAGGGGGCAGGGTGTTACTCAATCGATTATGTTGCCTGAATAGAGCACAACCGTGCTTCATATACTGGAAGACGGTGACTCATTCATGCCACAATCTTCTGTTCTCCAGCTGAACACGCGATCAACAAGATACTTAAAGGAGAGGGCCATCTGTGGGGGTCAGTCTACATCGCTCCTCCTGCCTCACGTGGGATTTGGTGGGAACCCAGCGAGAGAAGTCCCACCTTAGTCCCCATTTAAAGAAACGGAGGCCTTAGAAAAGGTCTGCAAAGGGATCAATAGGGCAGTTTACAGAAAGGTGGAAGAGGGTGAAAAGCACTGGGAATATGGACAACTAAGTGGCAGTTTTCTAACCGACTGCGTAAAGGGTTACCCTACCCAGGTTAGATTTCTGTTGCTTGCTATCTAATGCAGGAATTATCTGAAACAGGAGGTTGCGTATGAAGACGCAATTTTCTTAAAGTGGGAACTATTAAATACTTGGAAGGGTGATTATTAGACACATTCATTATCACGTTCTTAAAAGTAAGGTGGCCAGACACTCCTTTTGGTTTGCCGTGATCCTAGTTTACACCTGTTATCTGAGGGTAATTAATACTCTCCCCTTTTACTCTCAATGTGGCTGTGTTTTGGAGTTCCCGTCCTGGCTCAGTGGTTAACAAACCTGACTAACATCCATGAGGATGTGGGTGCGATACCTGGACTTGCTCAGGGGGTTAAGGATCCGGCATTGCCGTGAGCTGTGGTATAGATCAAATCCCACATTGCTGTGGCTGTGGTGTAGGCTGGCGGCTTATAGCTCCAATTGGATCCCTAGCCTGGGAACCTCCACATGCCTTGGGTGTGGCCCTAAAAAGACAAAAAAAAAAAAAAAAATTCAATGTGACTGTGCTTGGACCATACTATGTGATCGTCTCACCTAAATTTTGCCTATACATTTACTGTGAAGAAATACAGACTTGATCATACTCCACGTCCCTTCCCCTACCAGAGCTTTCACTAAAGATCAAGGGTCCTGCTGTCCCCTGTTACTGCCAATGTGCCTGTATCTGGACCATTCTATGTGATCAAGTGATCCGAGTAAACATCAGGGTTCCCGCCTCTGCCCCCGCATGTAATTCTCACAGTCCCTCCAAGTGACTACAAGGACCAAGAGCAATCACCCATCAGCAAAGCCACCCCTCCAGAACCCGCAGACCCCATGTGAACCCCACCCTCTCCAGCCTAAGCCTTTTCTAGTCTCTGTGTTTCCAGAGAACATTTCTCCGGAAATGAGGGTAAGCTCCAGGAAATGTGAAAAGGGAGCCTTGTTTTCAATCTTGTTTCCCTCTTCTTGACTCTTTTTAAAAAATGTTCTTTCTGTCCCTCAGGGGATGACCATCCAAACTGCTGCTCCTTCCCAAATCTCATCAAAATTTGCCTGACCTTGCAGATAACCTGCCAGGACTGTGAGCTTGGCTGTCTAAGGGCTATCCCATACGGAGGGAGCCCTGGACAAACTGTGGGCACAGAAACATTCCCATCTCTTTCACTTACCAAACCTAGGGCACAATTAGCAATCTGGAGCTCCTTAGGTTTGGACTTGATGAAGTGATTACCCTGAGGAACGCTGGTCTAATGAGCCAGATGGTCGCCAGGACTAGACAGGAGAAGCCAGAGGAAGTGTTGGAGTGGAATTCAACAGGACTTTTTGTTCCAAGGCTTTATTGTGAAGCCAATACTATAAAGATAGCCCTCTATTTAATTTTCCCCGTTAGTTCTTGAATGTGCCCACTTAGATGTGCACTTTCTTCTAACCCAGAAAAAGAGTCTTTCTGGTAGAGCCTGAACACACTCTCCCTACCACCTCCCCATCCAGGTGGGACCATCTGAGTCAGTTCTGGACAATGAAGTAAAGCAGAGGGTGTCACTTATGCAGTGAAGTGGGAAGAAGCAGATGTCTTTCCCCTGGTCTCTCTCCCTCTCCTCGAAGTGGAGGACCCAGGGCAGAGCAAGGTCCAAGGAAAAAGACCTCTGGAGCCCTGAAGGGCCAGATCAGCCACCCTGAACTTGAGCAGGAAATCATCAGTGATGATTTTAAGGCACAGGAAATGTGCAGTTGTATGTTACAGTATTTAGGTATATTGGCTAATGAATCCCAGTTCTTAGATTTGAAGCCTTGAGGCTTGTGTTTGAGTTCCCATACATTGAGGCTAAAGGACCTTTAAATGACTGCTGGGAAGAATAACTGGGGACAGAGTCAAGAACTAGCTTCCATAAGGTTGCCTTATCCTTCTCTCTAATTTCGAATTTTTCCAGATGCTCAATTATCTGGAATCAAGAAGAATAAGTATTCAGGGGAAGCTTGATTTTGTTTTTCAGGATCAACCTGAGCCTTTGAGGAAGGAATAAACTAGCTGTCATCCCCTATCGCTGAAACTAAACATAGAATTTTATTTATTCATTCATTCGTTCCTGCCTTTATTCACTCATTCATTCGTTCACTGTAACGGGGAGTGGGGAACCGTGAGTAGGCAAGTGGACTGGACAGGAAGATGGGATTGTATAAAACAATTTAAAGCAATGCTGTCTACACATTATGCACGAGTTAGCATCACACCGCTAAAGTAAAACCACTCGCTTGATCAAAGCCTAGGATTTCCATTTCGAAAACCCAGAACTTTCTGAGGACTTTAAAGCAGGGCCAGTATAAGCAGAGTAAGACTCTAAAGGTGTCATAGCAGGGTGTCTTTCCAACTCGAAGAGATGATTTCCAGTGGCTCTGAATAACTAGACATCATCCCTGTCCTTTCCTGTTCCAAAAACACATGTCCCAGGATGTTCTGTCTTAGATGAATCTCATGTTCTGCTTCACATGATACCTAGAAGCTGTTCTGTCCAAATTCCAAGTCCAGCTTTTTATAAGTCCAGCTGTGATCTATGGTTCATTTTGTTAAGTCTCTTCCATAATCCCTCCATTCCATATTATAAATACACCTTCAGTGCTTCCTTCCCTCCCTCACATCCTCACACCTTCACTTAATCGCCTCTTAATCATTTGCCTGAGAAGCAACCCCTCCAGTCCCTTACTGTTTCCTTCCAGATGCTGCTGTAGAATGACTCCCCACAGGCTTCCCCTCACATTCCGTCCATGTTCAATTGGCTGGGCAGACTGTGGTTCCAGCGCTCCAAATCTTTTAAGCTCTTTCTTTCCAAGAAAACTCAGAGCTAACACCATTATTTCCTCACAAAAACAGCTAACATCTGCAGACCGAAACATCAAAACAAAGGAAAAGAAAATTGTGCACAGCTCTGCTTGAGTTGGATGCAACCTTTATCGGCCATTGCAGGCAATAAATCAATGTTCTTCTTTTCAATTTCTCTTAAACAACAAAACCAGAGTGGCTGATTTTCAATTTCCCCTCAGAGGAATAGTTAACAAACAGGTTATGTGCAATGACTAATGAGTCCTTCTGCCTTCCGGCTAAGCAAACTTAGCTTCTATTTGGAAACCTCATCTCTAACGAAATTCATCAGGTTGCTCCAGATCAATTAATTTCATTCTGTGTTTAAACAGTTCATTTCAGCAGCTTTATTTACTGTTGTCAATAAACTGAAATATCCCAACCAACTGCTTATTCTAAACTAACAGTATGCAATGTTTATTAACATTATTCATTCTCGAATATCTGGCTGACGTGCAACAGCATGGGCAGAGTTTCTGCAGGGCTGGGACAGAGGTTCGATTCCTGGCCCTGCGAAGTGGGTTAAGGATCCGGCATTGCCATAGCTGTGGCACCTGCGGCGCAGATCTGATCCCTGGACTGGGAACTCCATGTGCCACGGGGTGTCCAAAAAAGAAAAAAAAATTATTCATTCCCCCAAACTCTAATATTAACAGCTGTGACTATCATGACTGTATTACCTTATAAAAAACACTTTTAAAATGTTGGTCTTAGTTGTACTACAATCTCAGAGATGTAGGTTCCTTTTTAAGTGAGAAGGGAAGACCCCTATAATACAAGACAGAGCCAAACTCCAAGCCTCCTAATTCCAGCTGTTTCCTGTAGAGGTCATAATGGCTTTTAGCCATTTCTTTATTTTAGACAATTCCTTTAGATCAGCATTTCTCAAACTTTAATGTGCCTATGAATCCCCTATAGAGCTTGTTAACACAGTTTCTCAGAACGGTCTCCAGGGACAATGATTCATTAGGTCAGGTTGGGTCCATGAATGTGCATTTCGAACCAGCCCATGAATGATGGTGATGCTGCCCACCCAAGGACCACAATTTAAGATCCATTGCTCTCTAACCGACTTTTTAAAAATCTACATGCTTATGCTTCAGTAACAGCCTGTTACCATCAACTATAAAATTGATAAAATCCTTCCATCCATATAATGTAAAACCAATAAAAATTAAAATTCCAAGTGTTATGTGAATATCCCTTCTAATTCTGTAGCTTGCATGGCACTCTCTCACTCCTTCCTTTCAAATGTCACTATTTTATTTCCAAGCGGAAATGATTTTCCTCCCTCGGACCACTCCAAGTTGGTCTTCTCAGCATACACTAGAGTCAAAAACGAATGAGATTTTAAACCAAATACCAGATTCTGAAGCAATTCCATAACATTTATTTACAAAGTTCACACATCATTTAAACATTTTCCTATCCTTCTTTAAGTGTCCAGGGGTAGTTTTAGAAATACCAATGCCAGGACCATCTATGTTTAATAGAAATTGAAAAGAAGAACATGGATTTATTGCCTGCAATGGCCGATAAAGGTTGCATCCAATTCTAGCAGAGCTGGGCACAATTGCAGTTGAGTTCACTAAAAGACACACATACACACAGAGACATTTTAATGAATGGTTTGAGAGAATGGGAGGGGGTTGTTCTGAAAAGCCATCAGGATCTGCTACCCTGTGCCCCCCTGCCAGGCCACCTGCCCTCCAGGGCCTCCTTTTAGTTCTCATGGAGGGGAGAGGCTGGGACCTCAATGGCCACCTCGGGTGGGTCCTGCAGTCCAAAGTCACATACTACATATCTAATAACTTACAATGATCATTTGAAAACTTACTTAACATAATATATGGAAGTCTCAAGGACACTCAAAGATGACAGGAGAAAAGGCTGAACAGTCAACTACAACGCCGGCGGGAGGAACAGAGCCACATCATGGACGCGTCTATCCTGATCAATGCCTCGTCCTACAAGCCCACTTGTCAGGGGTACCGCTCAGCTGTTACCATGTCAGTCTTATATGCAATGCCCTCAACTGCACCCGGTCTGAATCTCCCTGAGGGCTCTGACTCCAAAAAGTATGCTGTGATATACCCCTGTTGACCCAACAATGATGAACATGTACTTACATGTAGTCACAGACATAAGCCTACACCCGCAAAGGCCTCCATTCATGCACTTGCAAACACGTCTGGACATGGATGGTGTCTATTTCAATGAGTATCTATGGCACACACATGCTGATAATATATTTACAAGTTTATTAGCCTAAATGTTTGTCCTCAGGAAAATGGGAGCAACAGGAGTTCCTACTGTGGCTCAGGGGGTTAAGAACATGACACAGTGTCCGTAAGGATGCAGGTTCCATCCCTGGCCTCATTCAGTGTGTTAAGGATCTGGCATTGCCACAAGCTGAAGCTTGGGTCGCAGATATGGCCAGGATCCCGTGTTGCTGTGGCTGTAGCATAGACCACAGCTGCAGCTCCGATGTGACTCCTAGCCCGGGAACCTCCATAGGCCACAGGTGCAGCAGTAAAAAGAAAAACAAAAAATCAGAGCAACTAAAATCTATCAGCACTTGAAAAGTATTCAAAATTTTAGCTAATAATAACCAATAAATTATAAACTAGTGTTCTAAGAAAGTATTGATACAACACTGGCAGGGATATTAAAGCCAAATTGAAAAAACAAAACACACGCCCTATAGACCAAATACAATTAGGCTCTGTGCCAACAATAATACAAAAACCAAAATTATATACAGACAGGCTCAGTTTTTCTAATTTCAATTTCTGGCCAATTCCATGGTCTATGAGATTTAGATTTAGATTTTACTAACAAATAGGCACAAATTTAATTTTTCACACTTATTTTTCCTTCCCGGAAATCAATAAGATATTGTTATTTCATAGCACGTCTCAGTTCATTTTAATTATTTTAAACTTTCTAAAAAGAGTTCTCAGCATTCACTTTTTTACTGTCCCTTCTGGCTGAATGAAAAAGGCCTCCAACAGCACTATGAATCTGAAAACAGAAGATGGGTATTGCAGGTAGTTTGAGTAATTACTGGATATCAAGTTCTACAAGTGGCTTCATTACAACTAGCTAGACACGGGAGTCCCCGTCATGGCTCGGGGGAAACGAATCTGACAAGTATCCATGAGGATGCAGGTTTGGCCTCTCTCAGTGGGTTAAGGATCCAGCATTGCCATGAGCTGTGGTGTAGGTCACAAACGCGGTTCAGATCTGGCGTTGCTGTGGCCATGGTGTAGGCCAACAGCTGTAGCTCCAATTCAAACTCTAGCCTGGGAACCTCCATATGCCGCGAGTGTGGCCCTAAAAAAAAAAAAAAAAAGAAAGAAAAGAAAAAGAAAAAAAGGACAAAAAAACCTACCTAGATAGGAATTCACACGAAATGAATGACAGGAGTCATATTTGTATTCTCCTTCCCAAGTCTGAAAAGGAGTTGCCAGTCTTCTTTCATTCTTGCTTTTAGCAAAAGGAGAGAAGTGGCATCAACTACTGTGGGATGCGTGGCTTCCCCAGAGGTGGGTGGTACAGCCTCACCCTACAGCCTCCTCTTAACAGAGTCAGCCACATGGACAGGGGAAGTCAGGAGCCACTGAAAGGAACCACGGGGGCTCCTGGCCCCTCACCAGTGTGTACTCCCAGCCCAGGCTTGAGAAATGCTGAGCAGAAATTCAGGCTGGCAAAGGCACAGGAAAGCATATCTGTGAGAGTGTGAATTCAACTCAAAGGTTCAGCCGTAACTCGCCTCTGGTTCCTAAGCTGCTCTGGGTGCGTTTTTCACATGGAAGATGCAGAAGTCTTTCTAAGGGCACATTCTGGGCATGAGAACAACTGCTTTGTCATCACTTTTCGTTCTCATTATCCTTTTATTCTATGATCCATTGTGTACAGCTTGTCATTATCTTTACATCTATGCTTTCAAACAACCCAATGTCTTATTAATAAAAACTTGTATTAACCTCACAAGAGCAACCACTTCAGCACATTTTAGGGCATCAGATTTTTTTTCTTTTTTAATTCCATGTACTGTATTGTAGTGTGCCTTTTCTCTACACACTATGATTTTGGATGATCACTCAGAAAAATGAACAAAGGTTTAATGGTTGAAATAAAGTGAATAAATTTTTCAACAGAAGTTATCCAGGGACATTCAATATGTATACAGAATCTGCATACACAATATGTAGCTATGTATGCAGCCACACATTTTAAATATGATTGTGTGTGCCCATTTGAGCTACTTACTATAAAACCAAGGAAGGATATGATTGTGTGTGCCCATTGGAGCTACTTACTATAAGACCAAGGAAGGATGTATATCTCAGAAATAACCTATAAAACTATTTACCTGAGTGCTGGGAAAGGGAAGGGCAGCTGGTAGGTTAGAATGAGAGGAGGAGACCATGAAAGGTCACAAAGATTTATGGAATCATCCCAAAGAGTCTGAATAACTTGCCTCTGAAGTAAGGGTGATGCATTCAGGTCCATCCAACTCAGGCTTTAAGTGCTGGGTCTCAAACGAATAATGTGGAAGCTGAGCTAAATCATCCTAAGATGTGTTGCTAACTGCAGTATGCCTCCTTAAAGTGATAGATTAATCCAGAACTTTACCAATGTGTTACAAGAAAGAAAGTCACAACAAATGACTACAAAATAGTTTTCCTATAATTGAAGTTCCTACTATTCAGTCAAGTGACATGATGTGGTGAAGAAATACAGGTTTGGGAACCTGACGTAGATTCAACTCTACCAAGTATTTGGCCTCTTTGTATCCAGCCTGGAAAGGGCCCTATTAACTCCCTTTCCTCATATTAAAAGTGAAAATAAAAGTGAAAATAATAGGATCTTCTATGCAGAACTATAAGAGCTCAGAATTATGTAAAGCCTTTAGCAAACTTTGCTAATAAAGAGTGGCTGGTATCTAAATGTCCACTGACAGATGAGTGGATGAAGATGTGGTACATATAAACAATGGAATACTACTTAGCCATAATAAAGAATGAAATAATGTCATTTGTAACAACATGGATAGACTTAGAAATTATCACACTAAGTGAAGTAAGTCAGAAAGAGAAAGACAAATACCATAGGCTATCACTTATATGTGGCATCAAAGATATGACACAAATGAACTTATGAACAAAACAGAAACACATTCACCAACACAGAGGACAGACTTGTGGTTGCCAAGGAGGAGGGACTAGGGGAGGGCTGGATTGGGAGTTTGGTTAGCAGATGCAAACTACTATTTATAGAATGGATAAACAACAAGGTCCAATTGCATAGCACAGGGAACTATATCCAATATCCAGTGAAAAACTATAATGCAAAAAAAATATTAAAAAGAATGTGTATATGTATAACTGAATCACTCTGTTGTACAACAGAAATTAATGCAACATTGTGAGTCAACTATATGTCAATAAAATAAATTTGATGAAAATGAGTGGTTGGTGGTATCATCCCCATCCTCATTACCAAATAATTTCCTAAACTCTTATTCATATTATTCTAGGGAGGGGAGAAGGGGTGGGGTGGACTGGGAGTTTGGGGCTGGTAGATGAAAACTGTTACCTTTAGAATGGTTAAACAACAGGGTCCTACTCGAGAGCACAGAGAACTATACCCAATCTCTTGGGATACGTCACGAGGGAGGATGATACAAGAAAAGGAATGTGTATGTATATATCACTAGGTCATTTTGCTGCGAAGCAGAAATTGGCACAACACTGTAAATCAAATACACAATTTTAAAAAAAATGGTCTATTAACAGTTAACATAATATTATGTCTTTCATATACTCTTAAATTTGTCCCAAGCAGTCAGTCAGTTGCAAATCAAGTGCAGGTAGGCTAAAATAATACTTCTGCTCCTAAATAATACTCTTTTATTAAAATAAATGACATTTTGCTTAACAAGTTATCACTATGGCGTTCCCATCAAAAGGTCAACAGCTGTCTACATGCTTCAGAGAGCAAGTAAATGTAAGAACCCCAGCTCTCCAGAGATGAGTGTTTTTGCAAGCTTATGTTCCATCTCCTTTAGCTCAAGTTTTCCTTTCAATATTTTCTGGAGCATACATTCAGTCGAATTGTATTGAATTAAATATGAAAATCTTGTCATACTGGGAAGGGAACTAAGTGATCGCAGACTTTCACAAGTGAAATTCCGAATAACTACATCTGTTCCTCTACAGGTTCTGCAAATGTCTTTTAAGTTCAGCCCTAAAACCAAGGCAAAGAGAGTTCCAAATGGCCCTCAGCTTGTATGCCTGACCAGGTTCACAGCTACCTGTAAAAGGCAAGATTTGAACGATGGCACAGCATTTTTAAAAAATCAGCAAATCTCTGGTCCTTCAATAAAAATTCCCCCCAAAGTAGACATTATGTCTCACTAAAATAAGATTCCTATTTTAACTTCAACTTTCACCTATGCTCGGCTTCTATTTCACAGTGAAATAAATACAGATCGAGGAAAGACATTTAAAAAGTGGATGCCAGACTCTGTACACCCAGTGGGTCACAGATGTACAAAAGTGGTGGCAGGGAGCCACTCTGCTCCCTTCAAGATCCAAAACCGTTTGGAAGGAAACCCCACGAGGAAAGACGTCTGACAGACATGTTTCTCTAGGGTTTCCTGCTTTTTCTTGTTTGCCAAGCTTCCTCGACCCCATCGATTGTTAATAAAGTTCACCAAAAATACTCTATGAAAGACTGATTTCACAGAGTGCAACTTATATGAAAGAGATTTTTATGTAGTTGGAGTTTCCTCCCGTCTGCCTTTCCCTACTTCCCAAATCCAGGGAAGCGTGACTTGGAAAGATACAGGCATAAGGTGACATGTGCCGTGCCTGCTATCAGTGGGATATGCAGCCCAAATGCTGAATCCTAAACCGGAGCCCCTAGCTGACAAACTTGCAACAGAGAAGCTGCCTCCCCAGAGGATATCAATGCACCCCTCAGTCTCTACTCCTTCTCCTGTAAAATGGATTTACAAGAAGATGCAGGAGGTACACTGTGTGAATTAACGAAAAGAGAGATGTGGAAAGTGAATGAAAAGCTAGGTACTTTTGGGGGGACTTTCGGACAATAACCACAAAAGCCTATTTTTTAATAGACTCTGAAACTTCCAAAACTAACACAGGAATTTAAAAATAGACATTATAGTCCAATATGCAAAACAATAACAGGTAAAGGTACTAATTCTAGTTTACAAAAACAGTACGTTTGATATAACGGGATACATAGCTTTGCCAATCAGAAAGTCAGTAAATTTGGCTAAAGTCACCTTAAGTTCACACTCTGACCGAATTTTGAGCATATACAAACTATTTAATTCTATTTAATTCTATACACATTCAACAGGAGCTAAGTATTTAAGTCTTCTGCATAACAAAGAGGTAAATAAAACACAGATTCACTCCCTGAGAAGACCTCAGTCTAGCACTATAAATATTATATATTTAATAAAGAGATGTTTCAATCTATTCAATCATCTTAGGAAGGGAACTCAGCTCCAATGTAGAAACCAAAATGGGTCCACCAAGTGCTATTTAAGAATGGGGTTGACGGGGCAGCAATGAAGGGCACAAGAGGAACACTTGCAAAACGAGTTTCACTAGTAGTAAAAGATGAGCACCCATCTTCAAATCGAGTGTGAAAAGAAAATAACATGGTAATTTTTAAGATTAAGGGCCTTTATCTTTTTTCATGTAAGAGAGGGTAGATTGGACCTATGAAAGGTAGATAGATAGATAGATAGATAGGGCAGAAACACAAATGAAGATATAGATTGATATGTTATATTCATACACATATACATTTACAACTAAATCAATAATTCTCCATGATTTCACTATCTTAATTCTGCCTTCAATTATCTTATTCTGACCAGGAATGCCTACCTGGATCCCACTTGACCTGAAATCCACCTTCGCCGGAAAGACTACGATCGTCATCCCTAACTCCCCTGGCACTGAATTAGAACAAATGTACTGGCTTGTGTTTTTAATTGAATCACAAGAAAGGACTGGACTGGGGTGGTTGTGGTGGGGGGAGGGAGAGGCGGGTAGCGATCCAAATAAAAGGCAAAACCAAGACATGAGCTTTCAGAGGAGCAGAGCAATGAAGAATGAAAATGTGCCCTGGGCTGAGCCCCCAGACAGAATCTCCAGTGGTTCCAGCTCCCATGACACTCTGCCCTCCTGCCCTGACATGTCCTCACCACCTGGCAAGTATCAGAGCCAGGGCACAGCTCTTCCTTTGAAAGAAGTATCAGTTCCTCCTTAATGGGAACTCACAGCTCTGGCCCTTCCATCACTGCCCAGAAACTACCATCTTTGCTTATATTTTATATTTTTCAGAGAGACTTCCCATTCTTGTTATTACTTGGCTTTTACAGAAACCGCATTTCAAAAACAGTTTGAAATATATACCTCTCTGAACTAGAACAACTTTAAAAATTATCCTCAAGTAAAATCAAGTAAAAATCAGTCTGATTCTCAAAATGAATGTGTTTAAGAATAAGATCTGGTAATCAGTATTATTTTTGATAAGAAAAGAACAGAAAAATGGGCTTTTAAATATGGCTATATCCAGGGGATGAAATCCCAACACATCCGAGTGTTCATTTAGGAATGAATTCTGATCACCAAGAAAAGGAAGACAGTCCCAAAGCGAGAATGGCGAGCTTCTGGTAATTTAAAGACAGCTTCCTGCCGGGTGAATGATCATGATTAGGCTCTACACTGTTGAAAGACGTGCCAGTGCTCAGAAATGTCCTGGATGGTCTCATTAAAGTATCTCCAAGTAATTGTCCAGAAAGGACCATAGACTCACATAGCCATACACACAGGAAGATAAGTTGGATGCCTGAGGGAGCTAAGTATATGCGTGAGGAGTGCAAACCCTATTTAAGATATTTATATGTATTTAAGTGTAATCTCGACCAAATGAAATGTTCCCAGAGGTTAAATGTGACCCACGCGGGTAGCAGCCAATTTGCATCTCCTACTCAGACTAACACGACTGAGACCAGGAAAAACTGGGCTTCCTAGTTTTTACTGCTAGGTCTTCAAGCAGGCTGGATAATCACTTTCCAATCAGAATTTCTGCTAAAATGGTATTTCCCAAATACAATGCGTTCACCTTATCTCTTTGAAATACCATCAGCTACCATCAGTGACCCATCAAGGCTCGGGTCTGCAGAGTCTAGCCACTGGCTTGATGAGGGAAAAATAAAAAGAAACAAAAATAAAAGCTACACTTGGAAGAGGAAAATGAGGAAAAGAAGAAAGGATCAGGGAAAGTTACAGCCCGGAGAAAGCCAGAGGACTTGGAGGAGTTCAGAGCTAATGAAAAAAACACGAACACGGGGTGGGGGGTGGGGGGGAGGGCAGGATGTGAGAGCCAGCTGGAAGAGAAGAAAGCAAGGACTGGGGGAGCCAACAGAAATCCAAGGACAGAAAGTATTGGAGATTGCAGGGAACAGGAAATGTATTGGAGACCAAGTTGTTTTTCCTTTTGTATCCAATTCAATGCTATTGCAGGCAGAACTCTAGATGCACCCTCAAAGAGGAGAGAGGGGAAGTTGAAACTCATAGGAGTCGTTTCATGGGCTGGAGCCAGGAGCTCTGGGAAGACAGATTAGAGGAAACATGAGCCCACAGCAGACCCTCGGACAGCAGATCCAGGGATGAAGATGGAACAGCATCACCCAGCCCAGCGTTTCCCGAAATTTAGGGGACGCAAAAAACAGTGAGAGTTGGGCTCCAACTCAGAGCTACTGAATCAGAATTTCCAGCACATTTAATAAACACCTCAGTTCACGTCTATTCCCAGAAAGATCAGGAAGCACCGGTATAGTGGAGAAAACGGGGCCTCCGGAACGACAAATGCCTGAATTCAATTCCTAGATCATTAGCTATTGACCGTGAACAAGTCATTTATCCTTTCTGCTTATCCCCTGTTCCTAAGTCCATAAAATGGATTGCTGTGGGGATTAAGTGAGTAACTGCATGTAAAGCGGTCAGGTAGTGCCCATTGCACACTGAATAGGAACCAAGAATGAATCAAGGCAAAGCAAAAGAGGAGATTAAAAAGAAGAGGTTAAAAATTAAGAAGAAAATATTTTTACCAACTTCCTGCCCTTAAAACAGAAAGATCCAAGATAATTTTACATCCCTAGAAATAAAATATTATAAAGAAGCCATCTATTTAATCACTGATTCCTTCATTTAACAAATTTTATTAAACTATGTCATAAGGAGGGAGTAAATAGCATACTGTTTCTCCTAAGCCAGATACTGAGGTTAGGCATTATATTAATTTTTATGTTTAAAAAATATCTTCTTGGAGTTCTCGCTATGGCACAATAGGATCATCAGCATCTCTGCAGCACCAGGGCACAGGTTCGATCCCTGGCCCAGCAGAGTAGGTTAAAGGATCTGGCACAGGTTGCAACTACGGCTTGGATCTGAACCCTGGCCTGAGAAATGCATATGCCTCAGGAAGACCAAAAAAAGAAAAAAAAAAATTTCATTGTCTTTCACATTTTTTACTTATAGTGAAAACCATTATAGGTCAGTTTTTCTATAAAATATTACTTTTTCATGACACAACCAATCTTTTTAATATCTTTTGAACTTATACAAACTTCCAATAATGTACTATTAAATAGTATAGTGATTAAAACTATAGTTAATAATACTGTTGCATGCATGAGAGTTGCTGAGTAGATCTTTTTGTTGTTGTTGTTGTTGTTGTTGTTGCTATTTCTTGGGCCGCTCCCGCGGCACATGGAGGTTCCCAGGCTAGGGGTCGAATCGGAGCTGTAGCCACCGGCCTATGCCAGAGCCACAGCAACGCGGGATCCGAGCCCGAGCCGCGTCTGCAACCTACACCACAGCTCACGGCAACGCCGGATCGTTAACCCACTGAGCAAGGGCAGGGACCGAACCCTCAACCTCATGGTTCCTAGTCGGATTCGTTAACCACTGCGCCACGACGGGAACTCCCAAGAGAGTAGATCTTAAACGTTCTCACCACAAGAAAGAAAAGGTAATTATATTCTGTGATGCAGACATTAGCCAAAGCTATGGTAGTAATCATTTTGCAATATATGAGGGTATCAAACCTGTACCCCTTAAACTTACATACTGTTATACGTCAATTATATCTCGATAAAACTGGAAAAATAAATACATAAATTCTTATTCTCAACAGTTTGCAGATTACCTGGAATGTAACCACTTCAATAGCTTTGTAATATGGTAAATGAATATATTTTTACAATTCTAATTATATTGCAAAATTGACTTTTTTTTATTTCCCCTGTTATGCTGTTAATCTTTCAACCTGTTCAGGACAAACTTCTCTTTGAGACGTAGAAAATCTGGTGAAAATATTAGCGAACAACACTTGTTTGATAGCTTTAGGAGCTGCCAAAGAAAGGATTACTTTTGTGGCCAATACACTATGCAGAAGAAAAACATAAAGGGGTGAGACCAACATTCAGCATGACTTTGCCTCTTGAGGCATTTGCCAATTCTATGTAATCAGGTGAGAAGCTGAGATGAGCATCAGAGCTTCTAGAAGCCTTAGAGATTGGTTCAGGTCCCAACAAGAAGACATCCTAATAAACACTTGAGGCCTTTCGTTAGACCCCCTAAAGGGTGACAAAATAAAAATAAGGGTGAAGAGAAACGACAAGCCCTCGCAAACGAAGTAGGTCCAGCATCAAATCAGAGAAACATCTGACTGGCTTAAGGTAAGCTACCCTTGCACTTCTCTGCTAGAAGCAAAAGATAATCAACCCTTCCTGAACCTCATACATGTAGAATGACTCTTATCAAAATTATAAGAAATAACAAATGTTGGTGAGGATGCGGAAAAAGGAAACCCTTGTGCACTATCAAGAAAGAGTATGTAAATTGGTGCAGCCACTATGGAAAATAGTATGAAAGTTCCTCAAAAAATAAGAAATAAAATGATCATATGATTCAGCAACTCTACTCCTAGCTATTTATCTGAAGGAAATGAAATCACTATCTTGAATAGATAACTGCACCCCCATATTCACTGCAACACTATTTACAATAGCTAAGACATGAAGAAAGAAAATGTGGTATATACCTACAGGAATGTATATTATTCAGTCATAAAAAGAAATCCTGATATTGATACCTGGTGGATCCTGAGGGCATTATGCTAAGCAAAATGTGGAAGAAAAACAAATACTGTATAATCTCACTTACCTGTGGAATCTTTAAAAAAATGAATTCATAGATACAACAGACTGGTGGTTGCCAGAGGCAGAGGGAAGAGGGTGGGCAAAATGAGGTGTGGTGATAGGGTGTTAATCCTTTCTGGAGGACAGTATCACTCAGAGCTTCAGATTATATCCATAATATTTTCATATCAGTTGTCTAATCTAAACAGATAAATTAGTGAGCATCCTGAGAGAGAAGGTACATGAAAAAAGACCCACTGGAGATCTGAATATTTGGGTTATCAGACAGGAAACAAAATAACTGATAAGTATTCAAGAATTCTTGATAAGATGGAGAATTGCAGCAGAGAACTAAAAATTGGTTTTAAAAACCACATGAAAATGCACTAATTCAAAAAAATGACTAAAATTAAACACTCAAATTAAATTAGCAGCAAATTGGACAAAGCTAAAAAGGAAATTAGTGAACTGCCATATAGGTGAGAAAAAAATATTGAGACTGAATATAGTGAGAAAAGAAAAGATGAAAGATACAAAAATAAGTACAAGAAATAAGTGGAGCATAAGGAATGTTCTAAGATTCAAGTAGAGGGGAGAGGGGTAAAAAAAAAAAGAAAAAAAGAAACCAATATTTGAAGATAATTAGTTGAAAAATTTCCGGAGTTCCCGTCGTGGCGCAGTGGTTAACGAATCCAACTAGGAACCATGAGGTTGCAGGTTCGGTCCCTGCCCTTGCTCAGTGGGTTAACGATCCGGTGTTGCCGTGAGCTGTGGTGTAGGTTGCAGACGCGGCTCGGGCTCGGATCCCGCGTTGCTGTGGCTCTGGCATAGGCCGGTGGCTACAGCTCCGATTCGACCCCTAGCCTGGGAACCTCCATATGCCGCGGGAGCGGCCCAAGAAATAGCAAAAAGACAAAAAAAAAAAAAAAAAAAAGAAAAAAAAAGAAAAATTTCCAAAACATATGGAAGCCAAAAAGCATCAAGTCAAAGATCCAAGAAGTGCTATGAACCATTGTCAGATACAAAGAAAACTACCTCTAGATACATCATAGCCATACTGTTGGAAGTCAAAGATAATTACAAGAGAATGAAAGATAAACTATCATCAAAGAACCAAAAATAAAACTAACAGCTGATCTCTGGTTTTTCTCTGGTCTCCATTATATGTATTGAGAAATGTGCATTTTGTACTGCTGTCATGCCATGTACTTTTAATTCTTTATGTAGAAAATAGATTTATACTCAATATTCATTACTTGGATGCTCAATTACATATGCATTAGTATAATTCTGAGCAAAGAAAAACTGAAAGAAATTATCACCGCCAGATTTTTACTAAAGAAAATACTAAAGCAAATACTTCTAGTTGAAGGGAAATAATTTCAGATGAAAAAATGAAGCTGAAAAAAGTAAAGAAGAACAGAGGAAAAGGGAAATATATGTGTAAATATAAATGTATGTTGCCTGAACAAATATATATCACCATATAGAGAATTAATACATACAACAATATAAAAGGCAGAAGGCAGTAAAAAGAGATAAATTATATTTTTAGTGAGTTGCAAATATACTAATTTATATACTATTTTTAATAAGTCAAGGTTGTATGTTGACACCTTATAGGTAACAACTAACAGTACTGGAAAAACAGTCTATAACTAACAAGCTAATACAGGGGAAAATATTAAAATAATAAAACGCACATAATTTCAGAAAAAGTCAAATTAGAAAAAGGCGTCAGGAGCAGGGTATGAAAGAACACCTGAGACAAACAGAAAACAAACAGTGGGAAGGTGGTTTGGTTCCTTTCTGAAAATTCTTCCCCATTCATCCTAAGGTATTTAGTACTGTACTAATAGCTACAGAGTTGCAAACTAAAAAGTATAAAGCCACTTAGTCTTTTTACTAAATGTAAGCAAAAACATCATGCATTCTGGTTAAGTTCAAGAGACCCTTTAACACTAAATACTTTACTTGGAATCAAAATTTTTGCTGACTTAACTTACAGGATTAGGATATAATCAGGATATAATGTAAAATAACCATAAGTTTAATTTCACATAATCTACAATTTTATTTTTAGAAAATGAATGTATTTAAAATGTAACAGAATTTAGGTCCTTGGGAATTCTATTGTTATGATTACTATATGAAGAGCTTTAGCTACTGCTTACCCAGCTCTTAGTAATAAAATAAGGACTATTTTACAAGGAACCTTAATTTTAATCAAAACTTTAAAACACCAGTTAAGCCAGCTTCATTATAGCCATTTTAACAGAACAAATACAGAAAACAAAACAGGCACTAAGGGACAGCTTGAACTACAGAAAGATCAAGTTTAACCTTCTAGTCTATGAAGAAGATACTCTACAAAAATAACGTCATTAGCAAAAAAAAAAAAAAAAAAAAAAAAAAAAAGAGAGACAAAAAACTTAATTAGTGGAACTGTGGTAGTGTAAGCCTTTAATTCACAATTTAGTAATAAATTGCTAAACTTCGAATGTGTATTTACACACACACACACACACACATGCACATACTATTTAATTTTGTCTTAATAATATATTGGCACCAGGAAAAGGTCTAGGTTTTGAATCTTGTATTGTCTAGCCTAAGATTCTTTCAAAATAGAGCATTCTGTCTGTCCCAACTGAAACCAAATTATTTCAAAACTTAGGGGTCTTGTCTATCATTCCTCTGCCAGATTTAACAATGGAAAAATGGTTAAGCTCTGAGTGGCACTTAAGAGTCTCAGGAATCCATTTTCAACTCTTTTCCATATCAAAGAATGACCAGGTTCCATGAGATGAAGAAATAAGATACAAACAGTAATAATATCCATTCACCAGCACTAAGACCAAACTTTATTAATAACTGTCTTAATTATCACTTTGGCATTCACATAACAAATAGTCAGCATTATATTATGTCGTTGTTTTGGGACTCTGAAAAGTGCTAAAAGGCCATGAGATGCTTATGGCCTAGAGGGGTAAAATTCATTCATTTGTTCATGCAACAAGTATTTACTGGTCATCAAAAACTAATCAGACACTGTTCATTGCTGAGAGTCCTGTGGTGGAATTTTTCCCTTACTTTTATAATGCTTAGAATCTGGTGGGGAAGTAAACATAAAAAGATCTCTACAAAATTCATATTATTTGTAATGAATAGTGCACTGCGCAACATAAGATAACAATAGCAGCTTGCCTTGAGAGTCTGGGAAAGATTTCATGAGAAAGCGATGTTTGAGTTGAGATCTCAAGGTCAGTTAGTTGAAACGAATCTTCCTCTCAGAGAGGAAAAGAGGTAAAGACCATGTTTCCAGAGGAAGGATGATTAGAAAACTCAAAGAAAGACATTGCAGTGAGGGACAAAATAACACAGCTTAAAGGCAATGAAAAGATCATTTGAGGCTTCCAAGAACACATCAAAAGTTTTGCTCACTATTCCCTTGTAAAAGCAATGGGAATTCACAGAAGGCTGTGAAACAGGAGAACAGCATGATTCTATTTGAACCAGAGAACATGTCCCAACGAGCTGTGGAAACAGTGAGTGGAAGGATTGCAAGAGTTTAGTAGTACATTTGAGAGATAATTTTAAAATGGATAGCAGCAGTAAAGTTGGACAAAGATGCCTCCAAAAGAAATTTAAGAAAGAAAATATCAGGACTTAGTGATACTTTGAATGTAGGGGAAAGACGGAAAGGAGCTCTTGGCTTGCACTTTCCAGGACTGAATGAACTGTGATGGCATTCCCTGTGGTAGGAAATTCTAGAAAAAGTCTGAGGTTAGATGGGGAAGAACATAAATCCGATTTTGCAAATTTTGAGTTTGAATTGCTTTTGAGGGATCCCGGTGATGACGTCAGATGAGCAACACCATCAGGACTGGAGCTTAAGAGAGAGACGGGACTATAAATCTGGAAGACACGGACATCCGAACAGTAATGGAAACTAGGAGTGGGGTTAAAAAGTTAGGAGGACTCTGAATATTTAAAAGACAGATATAAGCCTCTGAGCCAGCTTGGTTCCAGCCAAAGGAACCAGAGAGGCAGGGCTTAAAGCAGTAAGCATGTTGGTAAACAGAAGCCAAGGAAGGAGATAAATTTCAGAGTGAAGTGTCAGGTGTCAGTGCTGCTGTGAGTTCAATACAACAAGACATAAAACATTACAGTTCGACCACATTGGAACCAGAACAGAATTATGCATAAACTACCACAAGAACAGAGAAAAAGGATAGCGACTCTGGAAGGAGAAAGGAGTTGGTCAAAAGAAGTGATAGTGAGGCTGGGACTGAGGAATGAATAGGAGTTTCTTAGGCAAAGTAATCCACAGATAAAAAGGTACTATTTAGAGAAAGCATATCCTCCGAAAAAGGAACAAAGAAGTCTTCCTTGGGCTGACTAATGTCCAAAGATCCTACTCCCTGCATTCCTGGGTCAGTCATCCTAGTCATTTTCAACTAACCTGTTACTACATCCTAACAGGGCCAAGCAGACATCCTCACCCAGCAGCCTAGCCTCTATCATTGGTTCCAAAGCCCATGAAATCAGCATACAGGGGTAGGAGGGGAGAGAGAGAAAAATAATATTAACCCAGCAAAGAAAGTCATATAAAGTCTCAGACTTCGGGACTGAAAGGTAAGGATTCCTGATTACATAACAGAGTGACTAGGAAAGTTAAGAGAAACATTATCACATGAAGATCAATGAGAAGGCAGGAAAATTAAAGACAAGTGAACATACGAGAAGGTAAATAATAACTTTCCTTTTCTTGCGTTGTCAGCAACAGGCTTGGAGTCAGATGACCACGGCCATCTTTTAAGTGATAAGGAGCAAAGGGTCCTTTAATGAATCCACAAATGCTGAACTCCAGTTTGTAGAACTAAGATTCCGATGTGACATATTTGTACAGTGAACTGAAAATACGCTAAATGTAAAACTATAGGCAAATGGATGCTTAACATTAGAATAGTTGATTTAAAGCCACATGGTTAAATTATGCTTATCCACTAAAATATTTTGTTCACAGAGGAATCAAGAATAAGCATTTTTGCACCCAGCAAAAGCCAAAACAGTAATAACTAAACTCTCATAATGTCCCTCCCTTTTCCCATGTTTTAACATTCACTTAATTATCACTGCCATTCCTTTGTGGAAGTTTAAATGTCTAGCTCTTTTAAGGGAAAAGTAAATTTCTTTATATACATTCTCTTCATTTCTCTGCCATTTCTGCTTGGGAATGCATCAAATCGCAAGTGGATAGAAACTAAGAATTTCCCTACTAGGTGCCTTAAAAAGGGTTTTCAGGAATCACATGGGAATACTTTTTGGTCCGAAATCGCTGTTATTTACCATTATTTTCCCAGCTCCTTCAAGGGTGTTGAAGCTTAAATACACTCTCAATAGTTAATGACAGGATGACGTCATTCTACCGTGTTCTCCTAACCTTCTGTGTTGGCTTTGTTCCTCTTTCTGCCTCATATTCTGACAAATCTGTCGTCTTTGTCACACAATAAAAAGGAGGGGACTGAAAAGACGCGCACTGTCCTCGAAGGAGTGCGGTATCAGGCGTCCTCTCCAAGGGAAAGACAGAGAAGGAAGGGTTTCCTTTAGGCAACCTGCTGGCGGCCAAGGTAGGAATTTTAGTGGGTCTGCGCTGCAGGGGCGGGTCTGCAAGTTCACCGCACAGAGATGGTGGGAAACCTTTTAAGGGATGAGGCCTGACACGACAGAACTACCGCAGGAAGGGCTTTGGGGTGGGAGGCAACGTTGCAACTGGAGAGGAGGCCTGGGGGTGGGGAGGAGGGAGGGCGGTGACGGGGGAGAGGCCTCCGGCGGTTTAAAAAAGGGTGGGGACACCCCGGGCCGTAAGGTGGTACCTGCGCGGGGTCGAGCGCCCCTGCCACTGAATCCCCGATCCAGAGATGCTCCCGGAGAAGCTGCTGGTAGCTGAGGCAGTGCTTCACCGCGGAGGGCACGTTCCCCATGACCGGGGCGCGGGGCGTCGGCGCTCGGCGTTGCCAGGGTGCGGGGAGGAGAAGGCTGCGGGCCGGCGGGCGCGCGCTGCGGTCCTGCGCGCGCCTCCCGCGCGCGCCCAGCCCGGCCCGCTCTGCGTACTGCGGCGGCGCCGCGCCAGAGCGCCCAGGACAGGGCCTGGGAGGCACCTGCGCGCACCGCGGGCCACCCCGGAGCCTGGAGCAGAGAGGGATGCCCTGAGAAGAACCATATTCACAGCCTTGCATGCTTTCTGCACCGCACCCAGGGCGCAAAGCTGATTGCACTGCACACACCCCACCGACCGACTTCTCACCTGGTTCAGATCAACCCGGAAGACAAGGGTTAGGGCTCAAAAAAAAAAAAAAAAAAAAAGACGAGGGCCTTTGGTTTCTTGTTGATGCATTTGCTCATTCCCAGGTACAGCCTTTTGTGCTCAGTGTAGATGTGTCCAGTGTTGAACTCACTTGAGTTTATCTCCGTGACAATAAAGTCGCCCTTTAAATATTATGAGGTGGGAACATTACTCAATATTTTGTAATAACCTGTAAGGGAAAAGAATCTGAAAAAGTACATATATATATGTGTGTGTGTTTCTATAAATACACACACATATATATAAAACTGAATCACTCTTGCAGTATAAACTAACACAATATTGTAAGTCAACTATATTTAAATAAATTACAAAGTATGACCAAAAAAATAAATATTATGAGGCAGACTGCAAGGTTAGAACACATATAAACTGTCTAACGAAGAAGAAAAGATAGAAAGTTGTAAATTAGGGGAGATGTCACAGGAAACTTGCTAACTCAGGAAATTGTCAGTAAGTGAGTCCTACAGGTTAAGCCCTGAGTTGAGTTGCTTAAAGAGACACAGGGCACAAGATTATTGAAACCATAAAGGCTAAAGTCATGCCAACTGAAAATTCTAAACACATCTTTAGATTATTAGAATAGGACTATTCTTGGGTGGGGAGGGTGTTGGGAAGCTGGTCCTCCCTGCCTCCCCCTCTTTCACAAGCACTGACTCTAAAACTCTCCAGCATGAATTCGGCTCCGGCGACTGGCGACTGAATGGCCATCAAGAATAAACTCAAGCAGCCAACTGTGCCCAGGTACCATTCAGCCCTGCGGGTTGCTGCAGGTAATGGTTGCTGCAGGAAATATAAATTAGGAGCTCTCTGATGCCTACACAGTTGCACAGCCAGATGAAAGGATTCAAAGATTACTTTGTAAAAACATAGTATAAACACAGTTAGAAGGAATTGAACACCCAGAATAAACAAACCATCATTAATATTTGTGAGGGTAGTGAGACTTCCACTGGTAATAGAAAGAAAGCTGTTAAGGACAAGAAAGGGCAAAGAATGGGAGAGCGATGCTGTGTGTCCTTAGTGGGACCCCACTGGAAAGTCGAAGAGGATGAAGGGATCTTAGACCTCTCATCGCTTTGATCAGGGATGGGTATCTCCAAGTTGGAGAAC
The DNA here is from genome assembly GCF_054392235.1 of Sus scrofa. NCBI lineage: Eukaryota > Metazoa > Chordata > Mammalia > Artiodactyla > Suidae > Sus > Sus scrofa. The sequence continues at coordinate 34,152,826 of NC_139389.1, read as the reverse complement.
ATGATCTGAGCTGCCAAAATGAAATCATGCAGCAGTTGGAAGCCTTTAAAACCCTCTAATTCACCCAAAATTCCAATCATTATTTATCTGAACATGACTATTTTATAGACATATATTCCTGGGGCTAAATCTCTATTATAAGTTGGGGCTAAATCTCTATTATAAGTTGTTTTCAGCAGAACTCAAAGACTTATTTTTCCAGCACGGTTGAAATGTAGCATAGACGTTACATCAATGCCTACTACCATTTTTGTCTCCTTTTTATAATTCTATAACAGGGAACAAGGTATTTGAAAGAATGTGAAAGGACCCAATTTAAACAACAGTAATTTAGCAAGGTGACTTTTATCATGAAATCAGTCATTCAAAACTTGAAAAAGTTTTGACAATTAGTATTGAAATCTAAACTTTTGGGGAATATGACCTCTAAGATAAGCCAAATATTGTATGAGCCTCTGCTGTTAAGAAAAACAACAGAAATAAACTTTACTGCTTAGTAGGGTTTTTTTGTTTTGTTTTGTTTTGTCTTTTTAGGGCCACACCCACAGCATATGGAAGTTCCTCAGGCTAGGGGTGGTATCGGAGCTGCAGCTGCCAGCCTACACCACAGCAATGCCAAATCCAAGCCACATCTGCAACTTCCACCACAGTTCACAGTAATGCCAGATCCTTAACCCACTGAGGGAGGCCAGGGATCAAACCCACGTCCTCATGGATACAGGTCAGATTCTTTACCGCTGAGCCACTACAGGAACTCCTATAAGTTTTTTTAAATCAGGGAAATCTTTATAAACATGAAAATATTTCCTACAGTTTTATTTTAATGCATTTCATATAAAAAATGCTATCATCTCAAAACCTGAAACTATGATTCTCGTAAATACCAAAACCATTAGCAATAGTAAGGCCCAGATAAGGACCATCTTAAGATGTTTAATCTCACGTACAAAAGGGCGTGAAAAGAGATGTGCTTTTGTTGCAAAGTAGTTCAGTGTTAAATCTAATCACCAATGCTAAAGATGTACAGGTTCAAAAACTTCCAATGATAAATTTGAACAATTAGTGTTAGTGTCCTGTGTTGTTACAATTAAAATGAAAAGTCTCAATATGTGCCCCTGTTAGTGCAAATCTAAGAAGCTCCAGGTAAAATGAGACTAGATGCAGCAACTGTGGAGGAGGCAATTAGCTCTCCATCCCCACACTTAGGAAAGGAAACCTGGGCCCCACCAGGAGGGCAAACATCCCTTGTTAAAAATCACAACCTCTGGCATATCCTGATCTGCACCCTGTATGACTTTCATTGAATTTTAGGACTAAGCTGTTTCTATTTCATTCCATTTTAGTCATTCAAATGTAAGGAGATACAAAAATTCACTGGAAATTGAAAGGAATTAAATTTCCTGTTTTTGCTAATGAATAACTTTTTACTTCTTAAATTTATCTTCAAATTGAAGTATAGTTGATTTACAGTGCTGTCTTTGTTTCTGGTGTACAGCAATTGGATTCAGACAGATATATATATATATTCTTTTTCATATTCTTTGCCATGTGGCTTATTACAAGATGTTGAATATAGTTCCCTGTGTTGTACAGTGGACATTGTTGTGTATCTATTTCAAATGTAGCGTTGTGTATATGCTAATCCCTCAGTCTTAATTTATCTCTCCCCTATCCCCTTTCCCCTTTGGTAACCATAAATTTATGTTTCAGTTCCATACATAAATTCATTTGTATCATTTTTTTAAAATTCCACATATAAGTGATATCATATGAGACTTAGCTTTATCTTTCTAACTTACTTCACTTAGTATGATCATTTCTGGGTCCATCCATGTGGCTCTAAGGGTCATGTGAAATCATTCAAGTCTACCTGCCTCTCCTGAATTATCTCGACTCCCTTCTCTCTTTAATCCTACTTCAAATCTAATCAATCAGAGAAGTTAGTTAACATCTTGGACCCACCCATCCATTGTCTCTCAGTTTTCCAGTTGACTTCCACCACCACCGCCCCACCCCCACTCCTTCTCTCGGAAAGGCACCCCCACAGCGCTGGGGGAAGAGCCTAAGTGCTGGTTTTAGATTACCAGAGATGGGAGCCTGACTCCACCAGATACCAACTGAATGACCTTTGCAAGTTCTTTATCCTTCAATTCTTATCTATAAGAGGGTGATGATAAAAGTTCCTACCTGACAGAGCTGTTACAAAGATTAAAAGAGCTAAAATCTATCAAGTGTTCAACACATGGTTTGGGGCACCCAATGATTGTTAGCTAAGTTTACTACTGCCGCCTGGTTTTCTGTTTTATTTTGCATTCACAAATCTACACTGTAAGGCCTGAGCATTTTTGAAAATATATATCTGGTCCATATTTGTAAGCTTAGACTTCTTGAAGAGTTCCCCTGACTTTTGCAGAGAAGAATTATTTCTTAAAATCACATAGTGACTTGTTCTCAATGAGACGTTTAGTTACCTTTCTAGGCTTAACTCCTGCCCATTTTCTGAATTCATCCTTCCCTCCAAAAGTATCAGCTTGTGTGCAGCGTTGGTGGTATAGTGGTGAGCCTTCCAGAAATATCAGCTTGTGTGTAATTCTCCAAGTTTTAGGCTCTTGCTTGCCGTCCTATAATTCTAATCTTGTTCTTCATTGCAGACCCTTTGAGAAATACAGAAGATGCATAAAGATATCAAGGAAGTCACCTATCATTATAATGCTAGCAATACTTTAATATATTTTCTTTTAGAGAAAAAATAAATTAATGTTTTCCTTTTAATTTAACATTGATTTAAACTCTTTAAATTTAGGATGCTAATGTTTATTCAAGAGTTGTGTATATGTATATATAAATCATTTCTTCAATAATCCTCTAATGTTTAGCCTTTTAATTATTTTTGAAAGGGAAATTGGCTACTAGAATGTGATCTTATGAATGTTCATATAATTATCTAAATAATCTTCCCAAAATAGCATGGCAGTGGAGCTCTTCCACTACAGTTGTATTTCTGTCACTTCTATTTATATTTTGAACGAAGTCTTTCTTATATACAGTATTTTCTTGCTTAGTGATTTTTCTTGCATGAGCTTATCTTTGGTGAAGGTTTTGGGGGGGTTATTTGCGAAGGAGTTCTGTGGGAATCTTGTATGAATGATTGCAATGCCTCTAAAGAATGGTTTCCTGTTTGCTTGGCCAGAATTCTAATGAGTCTGCCTTGTCAATTCTAGGATTATTTTCTTGCTAACATCTTAGCTTGGGGTACCACAGGATATTATGAGTCGGGAACTTAAAACCAGGCACAGTGTAACTTGGCTTCAATTTTATTCCAGGGATTTAACTTCTCACTCACAGACTCAGGTGAACTTTTTTTGTCTCCCATACATGGAGTCACCTTAGAAGATCCAGTGGTTTATGACTTGGCTCAATTAGCTTTCTATCCTCAGATGGCAATTGGTTGAGAAGGACCTTCCCATGTGATTAAAGCTCCAGCCTCTGACTATCAAGACCTCCTCTGAGCTTCTTGGCAGTATTAAGTCCCTCAGTATGTCCTTGATGTTAGCATTTGAAGGGCGGGAGAGGTATACCTCACAGCAGATTACCCTCCATATTGTTCAGAATTCTAACTTGAGAATTTTTCTGAGATTAATGTTTACCCAAATTTTTCAATGCATTCTGAAATTCTTATACCCTTTAGGAAGGTAAAGCTAGGACCCAAGAAATGCTGATCTGAACGAAGATTCAATTTAGGTCAGAGAGCCTGAGAATTTTACACTAGAGTTCAGACACCTTGACTGATTCACAAGGGAGAAAACTAGACCAAAGCCACATACTCCCATCATTCTCCCTATCTCTTCTCCATCTAAAATGACAATAATATATTACAGTTATGCATCACTTATATCCTAAGCAAAGTGTCTCAAGAATAGTAGCAAGTCCTTGGGAGAAAAGGTTCCAATTAAAACAGGTTAAATTATAGGTCCCTTTGGTCCCAAAGTTGTCAATTTAAGGGTCTGCAAGATGACAGGATGGGTAGAATCAGAAACAAGTGAAAAAATCAAAATTGTAACAAGAATAAATGGCAGACTGGCATGTGGCCAGGGTACCTACTGGGCAGGGATCAAAGACACATCTGGTGAGTCTCAAACAATAATGCCATAGAACCTTGGCAAGAATCAAGAGTAATATGCTCCAGCCTTAAACAATAAAAAAGAGAGAATGAAAACAGCTTGGTTACTGATACTGGTTGATACCTAAGGGGAAGCAAAGCTTTCATCATCTCAGTTTTATTGCTGAAGAATTTCGATAACTTCTCACATATGTTATGTCTGGCTGATATAAATTGATGGGAAGGATAACAGAGTGTTTAAAAACTTTCTTGGCATTTGCTCACTAAAATCAAAGTTCCATTAACAATAGCATCGGTCTGAAAGAGCACATTCTTCTGAAAATAAGTAATGAGATCTATTTTACCAAAATAGCACCCCACCCCAGGTGATGGATACCTGGCATTGGGTACAGAAATCAGAACAAAGCTACAACCACATTTCTCCAGATGTAGGAATCTATTTACTCTTTCACTAATTCAAAAGGATCCAAAAGTATTAGCTTTGCCAACTTTTATTGTAAAATAAAAGATACAGATATTGACTGCTCATTGATTATTATTAATTCATTAGATTGATGCAGTGTGCATCACTTTTGCCAGTAGATATAAAATTGTCTTTTTATTATACTACCTACAAACTCAGACTCTATTTGAAAAATGTTTTTATCATAAGTTGATACATTTTGATGGGTTATAGTAAGTGTGACCTTAATAGGTAAGTTACATTAACTCTTACCCATGGACAGTATCATCCTTTAAATCTAAATCAAATACTATTGGAAGAAAAAAGTCCACAATAAATACAAGCACAAAGCACTTGGTACTTTGCTTTGCATATAGTAGGTTCTCAATAAATCTTAGCTTTCTCTCTTTTCCTCCTTACAAATCAAATCAGTTCAGTGTTAAGAATAGATATATGTTACCCCAGTTAGAGGGACTCTGTTAACCCAAATTTACTGATTCCTATAGAACACTAGTTAATTCGCTACAGAAATTTTCGTCTTTTTTTTTTAACTCTAATACTCAATAGCTAATGGGAAAGTAAAAATAAAAAGATACATAAGATCTGCCTTCTGACTTTAAAGATCTCATGTTCCCATGGCAACATCTGGAGAGTACTAATTATAAATATGAGATGTAGCAGATATATCTTAGAGGAATGTAAGAAATTAAATCCCGGTGTACCTGTTGTGGCTCAGCAGTAACGAACCAGACTTGTATCCATGAGGATGTGGGTTTGATCCCTGGCCTTGCTGAGTGGGTTTAAGATCCAGCATTTCCAGCGAGCTGTGGTGTAGACCAGCAGCTGCAGCTCCAATGTGACCCCTAGTGTAGGAACTTCCATATGCAACAGGTGCTGCCCTAAAAAGAAAGAAAAAAAAGCATTTAAACTCCAAAGTTGTTGAATTTGGATAAGAAAACATTATATATAGCAGAAATTGCATGTTCATCAAATATTTATTGAGTAATTAATTGCATGATAAATATAGGGCAGTATCGTAAAGTAATGATGAAGACAGTCATTAAACACAAAAGACTTCTAATTTAGTAGTGAAATATGATGCACTCAAATGTTTACAGCAGAGCTGTATGTTTTTAAGTGCTATGTGTAGAACCATGGAAGCAAAAGGGGATAAACTCCCAGTTCAGTCAGGAAAATAAGAGGAGAAATCAGGAAGGAGGTCACACACGAGAGGGTGGGCAGACAGAACCCATCACCATGGAGGGAAGGGGCAGGGAGGAGAGAGAGAACATTAATGCTAACTGGTAACAAGCTGCATCACCCCCAGGAATTATCAAGATATGGAAATCACTTCCAAATGAAAATCTTCAAGTACCTGATTTAATGATGTTTTTATGTCCGTGACTATTTCATCATGGATTTTTTTTGTTTGCTTGTTGTTTTTTGATTTTAGTTGCACCCACAGCATATGGAGATTCCCAGGCCTGGGGTCGAATCGGCGCTGTGGCCGCCAGCCTACACCACAGCCACAGGAACTTGGGATCCAAGCCATATCTGCGACCTACACCACAGTTCATGGCAACACTGGGTCCTTAACCCACTGAGCGAAGCCAGGAACTGAACCCACATCCTCATGGATTATAGGTTCATTAACTGCTGAGCCAAGATGGGAACGCCCTCATTATGAATATTACAGGTAAAATGCTCATTTCCAGTTTTGCCATAGATGAACATAAACAAATCCATCCATCAGAGGTGCTAAAGAGACCAGCTTTAAAGTATTAATCTTGCAAGTCAGACTTTTATACACAGCTATAGATTTTTTTTAAGTGTGTCCTCCCTCTTCTCCATGGACAGGAAAGGAAAAATCATACTTATTAAGTAATAGACTTATGAAGCACTTTGCTGGATATTTTATTTGGTGCATGAATTATCACCCCCATTGAACAGATGAAATAACTGAGGCTCAGAGATCTTGAATGTCATTATAAAAAGGAAGTCTAAGAAGTGGACTCAAATGTGTGCTGTCAAAACCTTTGCTTTTTCTTTGTTACCTCATGTTTTTCAAAAATAAATAGTAAAAAGACATTGTTCACACACCCCATCATGTGTTCCTCAAAACATTGCTCCCAGAGGCAAAAACTTTTCCAAAGGAAGTTCTTTAGAGGTAGGACTCGAGCTCAGCCTCCTGACGCTGCATTCCAGGAGATTTCTACAATACATGGAGGAATCAGTCTTCTCCTTGAAACCCAAGGACCTTTGCAGGTTTGATAACATTGAAAGTACTGTCCACAGAAACATAATAAGGTTAAAGAAGTCTCTTGATACCATCTGCAGCCATGCATGCTCTGGCTTGTTAGAGAATGTAAATCTCAGCCCTAGGTCTTCTAAGGAAATGTGCAGAGGGGTGCTTTGTCTTGCTAATCATGTGTGGAAGTGGGATTTCTCTTTCCATAAGCCATTCATGCCATGGACTTATGATGGCTATAAGTTTATCCAAACATATGTATATCTAATGGAAATTAGAATTTTCAAGTTCCTGATCTCTTTTTTGCTTTTCTTTTTTTTTTTTTTTTTTTCCTTCTGTGACTTGGCAGACTTAATAGTATCTTTCCCCACATATCATATGTTGGTTTGTTTCTTTGTTTCCTGAACTAAATATGTTTTACCCTACCACTTAAGGAAGTGTTTCCATCATGGAAAAAATAGTTCTTGCCAACAATTTCCCGGAGTTCTCTTGAAAGTACAGATCTCTATAGAATTCACAATTGATTGGATAATGGAAGACCTTTCTTACTAAAATGCCATCACTCCACATTTTTTTAGCTGTGTCCTTGGCATGTGGAAGGAATCAAACCCAGGCCACAGCAGTGATAATGCCCAGTCCTTAACCGCTGGTTGAACTCCACCAACTACATTTTAATTAAAAGTTATAAGGGCAGGAAGTCATAAGAGTGCTTTAATAACTGGCATTATCCAATGCCCTGCATTTTTCTAGCCTCAGATCTCCACTTAATTCACAAATGGAAATGCATCCATATGAATCCAATGTTTTCAAGGCAAAAATCTACAGGTTATTGTGTAATGCAATATTAATTTTATAACTTTCAAAAACTCATATGGGATCTTTGGATAACTCTTCATTCATCCTTTTAAAGCTCAAAATTAACTAAAAAGTTATAAATCTATACTAGAAGCCTGGGTGGGAGATGAAACAGGAGGCTTAAAATCTTGAAATTCCCTTTTTCCCAATCAGTCCCTGGCCCCATTAGTTTTCCCCCAAATCTTCTATTTCACCTTCTTACTCTGTGTTACTGGGGCTCATTTGCTACCTTATTTATTTTATTATTTCCTCAGAAACTTTTTCCTACCCCAAGGTTATACGTTCAAGGAGATTTCTAATTTTTGGTAATTCATAGTTTGTTTAACAGAGGCTCAGAAGATACGGAGTTAATGTTATGATCATCAGCATTATTTGCAACATTTTGCAAAGGTTTGTTGGCCTTTTCTTTTTTTTTTTTTTCCTTTTTAGAGCTGCACTCGTATGGCATATGAAAGTTCACAGGCTAGAGCTTCAGGTGCTGGCCACAGCCATAGGCACAGCCACAGCAACGTGGGATCCGAGCTACATCCACAACCTACACCACAGCTCATGGCAACTCTGGAACCTTAACCCACTGAGGGAGGCCAGGGATCAAATCCACATCCTCATGGATACGTCGAGTTCATTACAGCTGAGCCACACCAGGAACTTCCAGTTTGTTGGTCTTTAAACTTGACCTTCAAACAAGAGAATTACTTATATTGACATTTCTCAACCTCGGCACTCTTGATATGCTGGGAGCCCAATGAGTCTTGTTTGCGGGGGCCATCCTATATCTTGCAGGAATTTTAGCAGCATCCCCAGCCCCTACTCGCTAGACGCCAGAAGTCTTCCCCCAAGTTGTGACAGCCAAAGTTATCCCCAGACACTGCCAAAGGCCCCCGGGGAAGCAAAAGTCACCAAGGGTTGAGAACCACCAGTTGAAATGATGAGGATGCTGATAACAAGATCTTATCATGTGCCAGAAACTATCCTAAGTATTTTAAGTGCACATTATCTGATTCACAAGAAAGGTTCTGTGATTTCCACATTACAGATGAGACAGTTTGAGCACAGAGAAGTTACTAAGACATTTAGCATCACGTGGCCAGTGAATAAGACAGCTGGGATTCAGACTCAAGCAGAGTGACCTTGGAGCCTGTATTTTCCTTTGTCAGGCTACAGCTGCTTTGCTGAAATCACACAAGCAACACTGAAATCCAGCAAAAACATGGATCATTTCGGGTTTAAATTCTTTTTCATGATGTCAAACATTTAAATCTTGGAAAATAGACTTCCTACAAATTCAAAATCTGTCCAGATAAGTAGGTCCTCTTCTTCCCTTAGTCCTATTCACTGAACTGGCAAATTCTATCAAAGACCAGGTTTCCCAGGCAAAGAAGTAAAGTTCACAAGGAATTAGATTCCTGAGATGACATCCTAACAAAACCATGGTCATGAGTATGAGATCCATGAATACCAAAAGGCTGCTAATACGTTTTATTATCTTATTGTCATCATTTGAATAATGAGGGTCTATTTATTTTTATTAGAAGAAAATAATTAAAATTAGCTTAAAGCACTTTTCCTATGTCCCTTAGCATTCAAATACCATTTTATCTTATTTATTTATAGCATTCGTTCTACAAAAAGTAACCAGCGAAAATTAAATTTCTTTTCCCACCTCTCCCTCTTAACTATGTGTGGCAGAGTTTCTATTTCTGTATGAAATAAAAACTATCATACTATATATTTGATAAAGGCTTTGCCTTTGGGTCTTCATAAAATGTGCTCGTCTTTTGCTCTAAAACCTTCTTCCAATTTGTTTCAATCTGACTATTAATTGTTTAAAAGGAGCATAGTGTAATAACCAAAGTTTTCTATCTACTCAATTAATTTATATAATATGAAATACAATTAGTTTATATAATATGAAATATATTACATTATTATTTTCTTTCAAGCTTCTAGGAAAGTTGATTGAAATAATAGTAATAACCCAGACTGCTTAACTTACATTTATGGATTTGTTTCTATATGCCATTCACTATTTTAACAGTTATTCATATATTAACTCTTTTAATCAAGTAACAACCTTTAGGTAGGTACCTTTAACATCTCTATTTTGGAATGAAAAACCAGAACCCCAGAGAGATTAAAGAGCCTGATCAAAGTCACACAGCTCGGAAACTATTTGGCTGGTTTATTTGGCAAGAAAATTGTGCTGGCCTCCCTTACGTATACGGCTTTCCTAAAGTGTGGCAATTATCATCACATATAATATTATTCATTATTGTAATAGGTGGAGAGATGAATTCAATTAGACACAGTAGGAAAAATGTACTTGGTCTCTTAAAAATTGTACCATCTGTAAAATTCTTGGCAGCAGAGGATAAGAACTTTGTCTTATGGAGACGTGAATTAATAAAATTGTAAAAATGGTTTTGAATCCAGTGATTCTAAATGAGGACTTAGACAGTTAATGGATTTTCCTTCTTCCCCTCTCCTGAGCTCAAATATCTGGGTCCTCCATGCCTTTCACGTCATCCGTGTCAGTGACACCAAGTTCTCCGGTTTGCTTGCTTCAGTCCTGGATTATACTGGTCCTGGTGTTCTTTGCTATTTAAAATTTCCCAAATTTCTCATATTTGACCAAAACTTTCATACAATAATTGAATTAAAATAAGCCAGAATGAGTTAAGTCAATCTCCCTTTTACTTCCAGTTTCTGCTGTCATTTCATCTTGCGGTATGTGAGAGACGTTTGTTCTGAGAATGGAGAGGCCACAAGCCTCTCTCTTCATTTGATCTTTTCCAGATGCAACAGATAACTACTACCTCCCTTTCCAGGACAGCATGCAGGGTGCCAGCTGATAAAATAAAATATGCTTTGCGAGAAGCAGCTCCGGACAGTTACTCCCCTGCGGTCTTGTATGTTGACAGTGAGAGAAGAAATCTGCCCATCTGCCCCTGCAGGTCCCTTGGTCTTAGCAGCTAGTTTGTTGTCCCCTGACCCCTTCCTAGTGTTGTGAGATGCCTGAAGCTATTAGGATACCAATCATCTGGGTCAGAGGGAAACACTGAAAATGATAGGCCAAGCATACATGAATTGTGTAAGGGAGCAAGTCTGGGCAGTCCTGCTACAGGGTATAGAAAATAGCAAACACTCCAGATATTATGAGAGTTTTAAAAACTGTATTGTATAATGTAAATCTATAATCTGTTGACTTTTTATTTATGCTAATACATTTTATTCTGAAATAAAATCTTTAGATGGCAATTGCACGAGAAAATAGAAACGGGAATTTAAAGTAATAAATGCAGAGTTTCCATTTCTCAAGAAAGTAGATGATGCACTTGGAACTGGAGCAAAATGTGTTTCATTATTTACCATCTACCTAGAGTACTGAACTGACCCTATTGGAAAATGTAAATCTACAATACAAGCAGCAGCATTTTAAGAAGAAGATGCCCAATGACAACCTCAAACACATGCAAGTGTAAATGTGGACTGACTATATATCAATCTATAAAGCATTTGTTTTTAATTTGGATAATTTACTATTTTAAATTAATCCTGCCAATCCATTCTAAGAAGTTTTTGGTGGTCGTGTGTGTGTTTAACCATGGGGAGAGTAAAGAGAAAGCTGTCAATATAGGCACTCCATGAGGAAGCGAACCAGTAAGTGATGCCTTACGTTAATTGCATTGTTTTCAGAAATTTCAAACAGAAAAGCAGCTCCGCTAATTCTGACAAAAGTTTGATTTTGTTTTTCATCTGACTCATGAAATCAAAGTAAAGCTGTTGAAATTCATTCTACCAAAGGTCAAAGATCTGACTTTACTGTGAATGCTGCTATAAGTTCAAAGTTCAACGTTGAAGATACTTTTTTTTCTTTTTCTTTTTTTGTCTTTTTTGCCATTTCTTGGGCTGCTCCCGCGGCATATGGAGGTTCCCAGGAAAAGGGTCGAATCAGAGCTGTAGCCACCAGCCTATGCCAGAGCCATAGCAACAGGGGATCTGAGCCATGTCTGCAACCTACACTTACACAACGCCAGATCCTTAACCCACTGAGCAAGGCTAGGGATCAAACCCGCAATCTCATGGTTCCTAGTCAGCTTCATTAACCATTGAGCCACGACGGGAACTCCAATATTTTTTTCTTGTGTGATAATATAAATTTAAAAATGGGTGGAGCACAACATAATAGTAAAAAAGCAATGTTCTTACTAAACAACCTATGGAGAAAAAAATGTACTTGGAATTGGTCATGAAGCACAGATAATTCATGAATGTTGTCAAACCGGGGAAACATGCCACTAATCACAACTGAAAATATAAATGTCAAAATTTATACATATCAAGGAACTACAATTTTCTTTTTTTGCAACAAAATGATATTTTCTAAAAAAAAAGCTCAGCAGCATAACAATGTAATATTCCTTCTTCACTGATCCTCTTGGGTCTGATTTTAGAATATTAGAGCCTTTGCAAACAACTTGTAAATCAGCCTCAATCTCTAGTATGAATTGAATGTTTTTGTAAACAATCCCCCTGAAATGTGATAGCATTTGTTCAAAATGAGTTGGAAATCTTCAACACCTATTTCAATTAATAGAGTGCCCAAGACTTCAACTGTTGAATATTTTAGTAAATTGCAATTATAGAAAATAAAGCTTAGGAGTTCCCATTGTGGTGCAGCAGAAACAAATCCTACTAGTATCCATGAGGCTATGGGTTCAATCCCTGGCCTCGCTCAGTGGGTCAGGGATCCTGAGTTACCATGAGCTATGGTGTAGGTCACAGACACGGCTCAGATCCAGAGTTGCTGTGGCTGTGGCATTTGCCAGCAGCTCCAATTCGATACCTAGCTTGGGAACTTCCATATGCTTTGGGTGCAGCCCTAAAAACCAAAAACGAAAAAAAAAAAAAGGAAAAAGAAAATAAAGCTTATAAAGAGAATTCTTTAATATTTATCTTTATTACTTCAAGCCAAATGCTGAAAGTTAAATGAAGTATAAGATTTAAGCCTGAAATTGAATAACCGAGTTTTGTGATATCTTGAATTTCAGGAAGAATTGTTTGATAAAATTCTTTTGTGTTGTTGGATAAATTTATATTCTGTGTGGGAATTAAGTTAAATGAGAAAGTTTATACTTTCCCAACATTTAATTTGGAAAATATTCAACAAAATAGATGTCAAATTGGATATTGATATTTATATTGAAAGATAGGTATTGAATTTGAATAGAATAATAAATATTCACAGAGACACTTGCTTGAGTTTTATCTTGCAAAATACTCTGTCAGAGCAAAGGTATTCTTTTTTTATAATGATTTTTATTTTTTCCATTATAGCTGGTTTACAGTGTTCTGTCAATTTTCTATTGCACAGCAAGGTGACCTAGTCACACATACATCTATACATTCTTTTTTCTCACATTATGCAATTAAAAAGACAGTACTTTCTGGTTAGTTGGATCAACAATATTTTAAAATTTTAGTGAAACATAGGAATTAGGAGTACCTTCTATTTAGAAGATTTTTTTCTGTGCTTAACAGGCAGCAACTATATAAAAATATTTTCTCAATTAAAGAAACAGTAGGAGCCATTGAGTAGAGTGCAATAAAGAGGTAAAATTTCTGTTTTATTAAACAGAAGTTCTTTTTGTGCCCTTTACAAATTCAAAAGGGACTCACTTTGGACCGTTAAATTATAGGGTCACTCTATGTGATTAAAACCACAACACAGGTTTGAACTTGGCAATAAAATTGCATCAGTTTGCAGAGTTCCCATTATGGCCCAGCTGTAAGAAACCCAACTAGTATCAGTGAACCCAATTCCTGGCCTTGTTCCGTGAGTTAAGGGTCCAGCATTGCCATGAGCTATGGTGTAGGCCAGCAGCTGCAGCTCTGATTCAACCCCTACTCTAGAAACTTCCATATGTCTCCGATGCAGCCCTAAAAATAAATAAATAATATCAGTTTTCTATCACTGTAATAAAGTACCAGAAACAAAGCAGCTTAAGGCAACACACATTTACCACCTCTCAGCTCCACATGTCAAGAGTCTGGGCCCAGCTTAACTGGGTCCTCTCCTCAGGCTGTGATCGAGGTAAGTAGGCTGTATTCTCAACTGAGGACTCGCAGGGGAAGAATCCACTTCCGATTTCATTTTGAGTTGTTGGTAGAATAATTTCTCTGTGGTCATATGATTCAAGTCCTGGCTGGAGGTTGGAGGCTGTCCTCTGCTCCAGGCTGCTGAGGGAGCACCTCGGAGGGCTTAACAGAATCACAGGAACGATGTTCCATCACCTTGCTCTGTCATTAGAAACCAGTCACAGATTCCACCCATGCTCTCAAAGAGGAGATCACGCAAAGACACGACTCCAGGAAGTGGGACTCACTGGGTGAGAAACCCTCTTAGGGTGTGTCCATGACAAAGATGATATTAGATATTTCAACTAAAAAAAAAAAAGTACGGGTGTATGATTGCATGTTACGCATACACTGTGGTGGTTTTAAACTATGACTTTGCTCCCCTAACCCTGCCAGGTGGTGTCTGTGCCCCTCTCCTTGATTCAGGGCCAAGCTGGGTTGATTTGCTTTTTTTTTTTTTTTTTTTTTTTTTTGCCTTTTTGTCTTTTCTAGGGCTGCACCTTCAGCATATGGAGGTTCCCAGGCTAGGGGTCTAATCAGAGCTGTAGCTGCTGGCCTACACCAGAGCCACAGCAATGCAGGATCCAAGCCGCATCTGCGAACTACACCACAGCTCACAGCAACAATGGATCCTTAACCCACTGAGCGAGGCCTGGGATCAAACTGGCAACCTCATGGTTCCTAGTCGGATTCGTTAACCACAGAGGGGAACTCCTGGGTTGACTTTTTTCTAAGAGGGAGAACCCTCTGGAAAAGATGTATTGTGATTTCTGAGATGAGGGCAGAAAAGGCTCTGCAGTTTTTGCCCAGTTGACTTGTCACTTGCTCCTTGGAAGACAGACCCTTTCAGAACCCAGCGCCCTGTGCTCTGAGGAGTCCCCATCACATGGAGATCCAGCCCAGATGCCAGAAGGGAGTGAAGAAACCACTTGGAAGTAGGTCTCCCAGCCGCAGCTGTTCAAGGCCACAGCCCCCTCTCAGTGTTCCCAGCTGAGACTCCAAACATGGTGGCTCAAAGCACAGCTGTCGTCTCTGTGCCTTTCCTAATCCCTAATTCACAGAATCCGGGAGCGCAGTAAAGGGGCGGTTGCTAATAGGTGCGAGGTGGTTTGTTTCACAGTAATCGTAACTAGAATAGGTATATATTGAGGACATCCATGCAATTTTTGTTTAAACCATAAGATTAGGAAATTCTGCTATAACTCAAAAAGCCTGGCAAAACTATTAATAAAAACAGAGCAAAAGTTTGAGGATTTCATAGATTTGCATTTTAAAGTCCTTTCAACTATATATTTCCCCTTCTATTTAAATGTAAATTACCTACTTACTTTTAATTTAATTTTCATTTCAATGACATTTATTACTTTCCTTCTAATTTTACAAGTAAGACATGTTCACTGCAGACAATTAGAAATATGTAAAAGCGTAAAGTACAAAACCACAATCACTGATGATCCCACTCCCTGCTGAGAGCCATCATTAGAGTTTTGATGCATTTCCTCCCAGCATCTGCATATTTCTTTTAAAAAAACTGAGCCATAGCTGACCTACATCACTGTTAGTTCCAGGTGTACCACATAGTGACTCAATATCACTATATATTATAAAATGATTGCCATGATATGTGTATTACCATCTGTTACAGTAGAAAGATATTGCAACATAATTGACTGTATTCCCCACGCTGTGACTCTTTTTTTTTTTTTTGTAACTGGAAGTTTGTACCCATCTTCTGGTAACCACCTGTTTATTCTTTATCTGCATACATACATGCTTAATACATTACAGACATACTTGAGATTTTTTGTCTTTCAAATCTGTTATCAGCAATTAGATCATGAAAATCAATTATAACTTAAACATGTTTAAGAAATTAGTTCATGAAGTTTATATCACTAGGAGCTCGATTTTGCATTAAACTATTGTCTGCCAAGTTAAGCATTTTACATTTAAAACAGCTGTAACAATTCTACTTAGTATGTAGATATTGAACATCAATGACAAATACTAAAATACGCATAGCCCATAACCAAAGCCAGTTGTTAACGTCTCAACATGGAAAAATATTTAGATTAAATACTACCAACAAAATGAAAAATAGATTAAAATAACATGTTATATATAAAAGTACAATGTTATGAGTGAAATGCAATGATTCCTGTTCAGCAACACAATGTGGGTATCATTTACTTTTCCACCTTTCATTTGGGTTTTATCTCAAGGTCAAGTTGCAACATTTAGAAGTTATGAATAACGTAAGCTATTCCTTGGAACCTAACATAAGGAAGTAAAAATATTGTGATTTTTGGCTTTCTTTACAAACACAATGTCGATGAACCTAATAATAACTTAATAATGAAATTCTGGAAAAAAATCTTGGACTCCTATGTACTTTTATTTTATAAAGCTCAAAATATGATGCCTCTATGAGACTTCTCCTTTCATCACAAGAGTACTAAAGGCATATTAAAATAAAAGGTTAAATATGATTTACAACAGCTTTCTATCTGTGAAGACATAATTTCTTCCATAACAAAACAGTTCTTATGTAAGAATTAATCCCAGATTTTCAAAGCTATGAGGAAAAGGTTACAGAAGTTGTTAAGAGGGAATTGAAATACAAGATATATTAAAAAGTCATAAAAGGAAGAGGTTGAAGAGCTCAGGGCTCATAGCCCAGAAAATTACATGTCTGGATTCCATGAAAATCCAAAGAAACAAATCCCTCCACTTATTCCATTATCTTTGAGGAATGGTGGAAATGAACACCAATGACAATGGTAAAATGAAGCAATTGTCTTCAAAACTAAGGGCTTAAATATTAATTCCAGGTAAGATGCTAGCTGAAATTATAAATGGGACAATTTGTAAGTATAGAAAATGGAAATGGGAATCATGCCAACACAACTTACAAAACTAAGTCTTTTTAAACGAAATGTTTTCCCCTTTTTTGCAGATTTACTAGCCTAGAAGGACACAGAAATGGAGTTGAATATCTCAATATTTCACCTAATAAGACAAAACTTTGGAAAGGAACATGATAACTAAAAGGATATGTTTAGGAAAATCTATTGTAGGAGGATGAGACAGGTTGTGTGTGACTACAAAGATGAGAATTTGAATCAGTGGGTGAAAATCAAGGTTCAGTGTAACCAAGGGGAGGTTTCCAGTAATAAGAGTGGAGTCAACTAACCTGCTGGAATTCAGATGTAAGACATATTAGTCCTCCTCACTGGATATGTTCAAATACAAGGGGAAAAATAACAACCACCACCACCACAACGAAACAAAAACAGAAGCAAAGACAAAACCTAACTTGCTGTAGAAGAGTCTATCAGTTATCCACTGTCATTAGGGTTGCCGCGTGCCCTGTATATACAGAACGTGCCCAGTATTTAATTATTTTCATCTGTGCCATGTACTAAATTTGATTGGATACTTTAAATGCTTTTTATTCATATTTTGTTAAAAAAATTCCAAAACTATGACAAGCCAACTTTTTTCTGCTGCAGTAATGGGCATCTAAATCATTTAAATTGAGAACATTAGCTGAAAGCCATACCTTCATAAATAAAGATCTGGAAAATCTCTTATGGTTTTTCCTACAGTTTTGGCTGAGGGAGGATGGACAGAAGCAATTGAGATTAAAAATACTTATTTTTTCATATTCGAAGGAGCAAAAGAAAAGAACTTTGTATGAGAGTCTCTAGTTCCATCCATGTTGCTACAAATGGCATTATTTTGTTCTTTTTTATGGCTGGGTAGTATTCCAGTGTGTGTGTATATATACACACACACACCACTTCTTCTTAATCCAATCCTCTGTCAATAGACATTTAGGTTGTTTCCATGTCTTGGCTATTGTGAATAGTGCTGCATTGAACATGCGGGTGTATGTGTCTTTTTCAAGGAAATTTTTGTCCAGATATATGCCCAAGAGTGGGATTGCTGGGTCATATGGTAGTTCTATGTATAGTTTTCTGGGGTACTTCCATACTGTTTTCCATAGTGGTTGTACCAACTTACATTCCCACTAACAGTGCAGGAGGATTCCCTTTTCTCCACACCCTCCCCAGCATTTGTTATTTGTGGACTTGTTAATGATGGCCATTCTGACAGGTGAGAGGTTGTACCTCATAGCAGTTTTGATTTGCATTTCTCTAATAATCAACAATGTTGAGCACTTTTTCATGTGCTTATTGTCCATCTGTGTATCTTCTTTGGAGAAATGTCTATTCAGGTCTTTTGCCCATTTTTCCTTTGGGTTGTCTCTCATACTAAGTGAAGTAAGTCAGAAAGAGAAAGACAAATACTATATGATATCACTTATATATGGAATCTAATATATGGCACAAATGAACCTTTCCAGAAAAGAAAATCATGGACATGGAGAACAGACTTGTGGTTGCCAAGGGGGAGGGGGAGGAAGTGGGATGGATTGAAATTTGGGGTTAGTAAATGGGTCACCTTGCTGTACAGTAGAGAATTGACAACACTGTAAACCAGCTATAATGGAAAAAATAAAAATCATGATAAAATTTAAAAAAAGAACTTTGGTCAGAGTTCTAAGTCATGACAAGTAACCACCACTGAATACAGATTATTTTTTTTTAATTTTTATTTTGTATTGAAATATAGCTGATTTACAATGTGTTGTTAGTTTTAGGCGTACGGCAAAGCAATTTAGTTACACATGAAAAACACATCTACGTATAGAATTATTTGCACAGAACATCAATTGAATGCTGGGAGAAGAACTTAAACCTCCAAAAAGAGCAAGAACTCCTTCACATAACTGGGTAGAACAAAAGGAAAAAAAAGAGAGAGAGAGAGAAAAGGAATCAAGTCAAGACTAGCACTCTGAAAGGGAGCTGTGAAAGAGAAAAAGAACCCACACCCCAGGAATCCACTTAACCGACAGGGAGATCAGCCAAAATGAAGGGACCTCAAAGTTGCTGAGAAAAGCCCAGCAGCTGGACTGAGGAGGGCAAAGCAGAGTGAGAGCAGCAGATCATCTGCATCACCGCCTTGGACACCACAGCCTGAGATGTTCAGGTGGGGGCTGGGTGCTGAGACTCAGGCTCCAGAGGTCAGTTCTGCGGAGCAGACTAGGATCGGTTGTGTGCAGACACCCTGAAGGGCACACGCTCTGAGCCACAGGCTGGGGAGCAGAATGCCACAGCCCAGGGAGCACAGGAGGAGGTCTGGTCCTTCAAGAGAAGCAAGGCCATTGTTGGGAAGGGTGAGAGGAGGAGGGGCAGACTGCCATAGGAATTTCTTTCCTTGTGCATATGCAGGTTCTCAGAGGGAGGCACACCTCTGGTGCAGGCTACGGGTGGCAAGAGGCCACTTGCTCAAGCTCTGAGAGACTGGGCACCTTTTATGTAGGGTATGGGTGGCCTGGCACCTCTTGTGTGGTCTAAGGGCAGCAGGGGGCTAAGGGTGATGCCGCACCTCTTGCGTGATCTACAGGCGCAGGGGGGATAAACCATAGATGTCATCTCAGAAACCAGAGGGGGGCATGGCCAGCCACTGCCAGAGGTCTGTGAACAGACTCCACCTGCAGCCCCAATCACTGCAGAGGGCACCACAGAGGAGGGCATTACCACCGAACACCACCCATTGTTGCTCTCACTCCCCTGGGAACACACACACACCCTGCTGCTGCCAAATGCTCCAGGCACCACCTAAATCTTCCTGAGGCTCATTACCACTCCCGAGGGCCCTGCAACTAGGAGTAGCCTGTTCCACCTTCCTGCAGATCCTCACTACTATCAAGAGCCCAGCAACAGGCACTGATTTCTAGCCCTGCCCATTGCCTCTTTCTCCCTGGAAACACACTCAGCACCCTATCAAGGGGATATACTGCTCACACTGAAGAAAGAGACAGCAAATATCCAAACTTCTATGCCAAAAATAATAGCAACCCACCACAAAATACAAAGGGGTGCTCTTGCATAGAAATAGCTCTCCAAGACTAAAGTAGTTTGTTTCCCTAAACTCACAGAAAAAGGGAAATATAAGTGAAATGAAGAAGCTCAGGAACCATTCCTGGTTAGAAGAACAGGAGAATTCACCTGAAACAGCAAACAATGAAACAGAACTCTGCAGTCTAACAAACAGTGAGTTCAAAAAAAGGAGATAGTGAGACCATATGATATCACTTATATCTGGAATCTGTTATACAGCACGGATGTACCTTTCCACAGAAAAGCAACTCATGGACATGGAGAACAGACTTGTGCTTGCCAAGGGGGAGGGGGAGGGAGTGGGATGAACTGAGGGTCTGGGGTTAATAAATGCAAACTATTGCATTTGGAGTAGATAAGCAATGAGATCCTGCTGTATAGCACAGGGAACTATATCCAGTCACTTGTGATGGAACATGATGGAGGATAATGTGAGCAGAAGAATATACGTATGTGCATGTGTGTGTGTGTGTGTGTGCGCGCATGTGCGTGTGACTGGGCCACTTTGCCATACAGTAGAAATTGACAGAACACTGTAAATCAATTATAATGGAAAAAATAAAAATCATAAAATTAAAAAAGAGCACTATCATTTAATAGGAATATAAATTCTGAGTTGAAGTGTACAATTTTTTAAGGTAGTTGCCATGACTTTTTTTTTTTTTTTTGGTTGCACTCACAGCATGTGAAAGTTCCCAGGCCAGGGATCCAACCTGCACCACATGAGTGAACAAGCCACAGCAGCGACACCACCAGATCCTTAACCCACTAAGCCACCCGGGGACTTCCATTTTTTGAAATGGATTTCATCCCTTAAAGAATGTATTTCTTGTGCAAGGATGTTACTAAACACTCTTCCGGAATGAGAACATGAAATCATCCTGTGTAGCCTTGGAGAAGAATGGAATAAACATGGACAACAATGTTCTTTTTTTAGTGGACAACATTGTAAAAAGTTGTTGATCAAAATATTCAATGTCATCCTGAAGGACGAAAAAAGCAATTATGCCATTAAAAACAGCATTACGTGTGTCAAAGAATCACATCTGAAATTCAGGTATCAGAGCTAACTTTACAATTCCGTATTCAGTATATCAATTCATGATGTTAATGTTGGTGTTTTTTAATTAATGAATGTTCAATGAACCAAAGAATGGAAGCTGGATATGATGATTATGGAGGCTCTGTTACAAGGTCCCAGGTAATTGGAAATGTTGTTGGTTCAGGGACCAAACTTTGAGAATTACTGATTTCAGTGGGACTTGAAGAAACAGTAGAAAAATCGCATTACTCATTTTTCTCGAGTCTCCAGCTTACCATGTCTTTGGATAAATTGCTCTATTTTCCAGGCATCTTGATCAAACTGGTTGTCCCTCTGTGGTAATCTAAAAGGAGATGCTCTAATTCAGGTGATACAACTAAGAAATGCTGGAAATTTCCCCCACCTAGAATGTTGGTATCATGTCCCTAACTCTTCCTAGTTGATCATTTCGGATGCCCGGTACTGTCTTTGGAACTGAATTATTTCAAGTTTATTTAGGTTATAATTTATTTTAGGATTTATCTCTAGTTAAACTCCATTTTAAAATACAGAGGGAGAGGAGTTCCCGTCGTGGCTCAGTGGTTAACGAATCCAACTAGGAACCATGAGGATGCAGGTTCGATCCCTGGCCTTGCTCAGTGGGTTAAGGATCAGACGTTGCCATGAGCTGTGGTGTGGATTGCAGACGCGGCTGGGATCCCACGTTACTGTTGCTGTGGTGTAGGCCGGTGGCTACAGCTCTGATTAGACACCTAGCCTGGGAACCGCCATATGCCGCGGGAGCAGCCCTAGAAATGGCAAAAAGACAAAAAAATAATAATAATAAAATAAAATACAGAGGGAGAGATTTGTGAGTGAGTACTCTCGCCATCTGTGTGTATCTGTTCATATTGGGGGTTCTCACTGCTCAATTTGCCATTTTAGCTGATGTAATCTCCTGTATTCACTTAACATAAGAATGTACAGATTCTGAATACCGAACTCTTCTCAGTGGCCTTAGTGTTTGCTTCATTCACTTTATAATGTGGGGGGCAGAAATAACCATGCCACCAGCTTACTCAATTTTGTGCCTTCTTTCAGAAAAATTGGTGGTATCCTTCCTATGACCCATCAGTAACTTCAGTCTTTTATGACATCTCACCAGGTTGCCTGATGAACTTGAAAAACCAAAAGTTATATAGCATGTTTATATTCCTCTAAATTTTATCTTAAAAAAAATCAGTGATTGTGATTGTAGTTTATGATTTCTTCAACAAGAATATTCTATCTTTTTTAGTAGAGGCCCACTGAACAGCAGAAGCATAAGAAGCATTCAATAAAAAAAGTAACTTGATTTTTTTATTCCATAAGGGCATACAAAATTTATATTTATTCAATATCTATTTCCATAGAAAAGTAGTTTCATGGGGCGTCTAGAGAGTTTGGTGGGGGAAAAGGTCATTCATAAAATTGTCTCCTACAAATTTTTCCTTCCCCCTTTGCCTTTTAAAGTAAAAGAAAAGTCAAGTGCAGCAGGGAACTGGCCCCCTGGCTGCCGGCCTCACCACCAGTGAATGTTTTATCTGCAACGCTCTTTGCCAAGTTTCCTGCTGACAGAGAAGCCCTGAAATATGAACCTTTAAGTCAATTCATCAGAAAACAAATATTAAATATAAATTAGTTTGAGGAAAAGAAAATCACACACATTCTTTAACTTCCATAGTTATTTTGAAACAAAACAAACCCCTTCAACTTTTGCCAAAGTATATAACAAACACATAACTAGCTACATTTTAAGGCTTAAGACTGAATTTATATTTCCAAATTAGTTTCAGTTAACTTTTGTGTTGTTCAAGTTATCTAAGAGTGTATGTTATAATTTTTAAATTATATTTTCAGAGATTATACATTTAGTTTTCTAAACCTTGTGATTAAGACAAAAGAAATTCTAAAGTATTAATGTAGAAACACTGAAACTTATACGAGGAGCGCATATTATAAACATAATGGAAATTCCATGGGCTACTGATATATGAAGCACAGTTTCAAGGTTTTCTCTTTCCCTGGTTTTTAAATTTATAATAAATGAAAAGTTTTCCTTGAAAACATTCCAATTGGCAGAAAATCTAAATGTACAGAGCAATTATTAGGATGATACAAGCTATGACTATTTCACCCTCTCTAAATGCAGGAATTTATATTACTATTTTAAAACCACTCTTTCCATACAGTGGGCATTACATTACAGTGAATATTCTAAGCATCTTTACATGTATTAATTTTCAATGATCTAGCATAGAAGTGACCAATAAAAAATGAGGAAACCAAAGTCCATGGTCAGTTAGTCATAGATCATGTGCTGCCGCTTTGAGTATTGAATTTGTTGATATTTAAACCCATCGTGTGTCGTCTGTATGGTGGACAAGATCTGCCATCCAGAACCTCCCAGTGAAGAATTTGTAGCGCCAGCTGCTAGAAATGCTGCTGGCAGAATGTCTTCAGCTGGCAGCACTTGCAAGGATTGCCTCAGTTGCAAGGCTTGCCCTCCACCCCTGCTGCCCCGGGGCAGCCTCTGTCCAGCGATTGATGGAGCGAGGGTAAAGAGACTTGGCCATTTTGTCCGAGATGGACCAACTCTGATCATTCACATTAGGTCCAGAGGCTATGGTCAGGCAGACATTGCAGCTTGACTATTCCCAGCGCTCAACCCTGCTCCCCACCCCTCCCAGATACTGATTCCAGGAACACTTCATAATAAATATCTCATGAGCTAAACCCCATCTCCGAATCCGTTTCTCAGAGAATGTAACCTAGAACATTGTATCTGCATAATAATGAAACACATTTGCCTACAATACACCTTTTCCAGTTACTCTTTAAGGTGTTTCAATAAACACCCTCATACATATATTTGAGGATATTGGTGAAAAGTCATACTCAAATGGATATGATTTTTTTCATTTGATGGCTAATTTTGCTTCAGTTTAGTATCCCATAACCATCCAGAATCTTATCCTATTTTGATTTACAGAAGTCGCAATAGCTCTCTAACTGCAAATCTCCCCAACTCCAACAGTAAATCTTTTAAGATTAATCAGCTCTTTATCTATTAAGCACCAGTTTCTGCAGTAAAGAGTGATCCACGTCACCACTGTAGCAATTTTCTGAATCACCTCCCCAAGCCCCTGACTTAGAAATCCATTCCAAATGTTGTACTATTATTTTTTTCATAAATCATTCCAAACTGCTATATAAACCTTAAGATTAGGTTTTCATCAATATCATATGAGCTTTGCAATGTTGCTCCAGCAAAATAACAATGCAGTACAACTTTTAATGTTTACTTTTTTTGGAATATTTGACATAGTAGAAGGTCTTTATTTTAGAGTATTCCTTTTAGGGAGATTGAAAAGGTACAAGTTATGAAGGGCTGATCATCCAACACAAAGATCATCCTTCTATGTACTTCTGTTACTGCCTTTTGAATATTTCATTGCTCTGTAAGGCCTCTGCTTTGTGGTCAGCTAGGGAGCAGTAAAGGAAATAAACAAGATTCAAACTACTAAGTGAAGTTCATCTAATTTAAGCTTTGGAGAATGATATAACGACTAGAAAAAATATAATATTTGAGATATCTAGGTGATTTTTACACACATAATATATTGCCGTGTTGAGACAATAAGCCACTAAAGTTTTGTAGTAGTTTTCATACCTCTAATGGACCACCTTACATTTAGTAAGAGAAACCAGGAACCATGCCTTTTCACAATCAGTGGCAGAGGAAGGAACTGAACCCAAACATGTTGATTCCTGGTCCAATGCTCTTTCATTCGTTAATCAGAGTTTCATAGACTGTCAATCACAGTTCTCCATTTAATATTCTTCGCAGTGCAATCTAAGAGTTAAACAAATTTTTCTGAGGATTTTTTGGCAGGTATCCCCCACAAAGGGCTGATCTCCATTTCGACATCGAAGCACAGGTATAAAGACCTGGCATCCCAGCCAGCTGGAGACAAAGCAAAGGCCACCAGCACCAGAGCTCCCTGGAGTCAAACATGAGTATCACAAGGCCTGACTTTTCCCTCCGTTCACTTGCTTTTATCTCTACTCTTTTCCCTTGGGTTAATCCCAAGAGCACTCTTAACAAACCTTCAGATGCTCACCTCCACCTCAAAACTCTGCTTCTTGTAAAAGCCAACCTGCAAGAGAGAAGATGCTTTCAAATCTCATTCTACCTCTGCCATTAAATATTTGTGAATGGAAGAGAAATGTATCCTTCCTGCCCCTCTGATTCTGACTTCTGCTTTCATATGAAAAGCAATATTTTTAAAAATGCTTTTGTTCTTGTAATGCAGCTAACTCTGGACCCCTTCCTGCTAAACCAAGACCACTTCCTATCGTCTTAGTACCCATTCATTGCCTTCTTGTTTTAGTAAAGACCTAGGATCTAAATCTCGGCAGTGTCCCCAGTTTTCTCCATTATTATTCAGCGGTGGTCCTTCTCTAACCCATGTCCTTGGTCAACCAGACCTACTGCTGCTACGTAACTTCAGACCTTCCTTTAAAGTCTTGGAGTGTCTTTTAACAACTCCTTCATGAGATCACATTAATACATCATTACACATGTCGTCTTTACCAAGAGTCAACACCCTGCACTTGTCTGTGCCAGAGATAAAGTCTAAGTCTACAGGTGAATCAGTAGCTTCAGAAAATTTGTGGCTGTTTAATGTCTCCCTTGCCCCACTCCTGACTGAAAGGAAACCCTCCTCAACTTTGATGTATTTCTTCCAGAGAATCAGATAATTTAGACAGAGTTACTGAGAATGGAAAAGAAGTTAGAGGAGAACCAGGCTAACTCTGATCCAAAGCTGATCTTACTGCAGCCAAGAAGACTAGTCAGAAAAATTGCATCAAAAGAGAAAAAAAAAAAAAAAGGCCTAATTCATTCTGGTAAGATAACTCCTCTTTTCCTATTTTTTTTTTCATTCAATGGATGTGTAAAAATTAAAGAAAAATAACTGTCTTCTTTCCAGTCTCACTTAAAATAATTTCTAAAGCTCACACTGTGGAAGCCCTAGAATATTATAAATTTGCTTGAGCAACAGTTCTTAAAGTTGCATTTAAGGATATTGAAAAGTAAAAACACTTCTGTTTTCATAGACAAAAAGATGTGATATTCCAAAAAATAGTAAGTATGACAAAATACTGTAAGACTTTAATGTAATATTTTTTCTAAATATGCACATTTTCTCCATGCTTATCTTCTATTTAACATTATATGCAACCTCATATATGAAAATTGAATATGTATTATGCAGATACATTTCATTTAAAATGATCATGTGCTGTGTGGACTGAATTGTGTTCCCCTCAAATATTTACATATTAAATCCCTAACATGCAGTGTGATGGTACTTGGAGATGGGACCCTTCGAAGGGGTGGATCTAGGGGTGGGTCCCTTGTGGATCCCCCATGATTATATTAATGACCATAAAAAAGAGACACAAGTTCTTTCTCTCTCTCTCTCTCCCTCTCTCTCTCTCTCCATCCCCACTGCCTGTCTCTCTCTCCCTCTCTCTCTCCTTCCTTTCCTCCCTCCCTTACCACGATATACAAAGGGTACAGCAACAAGGTAGCAGTCTGCAAACCAGGAAAAACGCCTTCGCCAGACACCAAATCTGCTGCCATCTTGACCTTGAACTTCCCAGCCTCCAGAACTGTGAGAAATAAATATCTGTTATTTAAGCTTCCCAGTCTATGATATTTCGTTACTGCAGCCTGAGCTGACTAAGATACCATTGCTTTAAAGAGTCTTTCTATTATGAGCCAATTCTAATCACAAGCACATAAACAATCTATTTAGTTTATTAAAGTTCTGTTAAACTTCTTTCTTAAGATTAATTCCAGAGTTCCCATGTGGTGCAGAAGAAATGAATCTGACTAGTATCCATGAGGATGTGGGTTCGATCCCTGGCCTCAATCAATGAGTTGGGATTCTCACATTGCTGTGAGCTGTGGTGTAGTTCACAGATGCACTCAGATCCTGAGTTTCTGTGGCTGTGAGTAGGCTGGAAGCTATAGCTCCAATTTGACTCCTAGCCTGGGACTTCCATATGCCTCAAGTGCAGTCCTAAAAAGCAAAAAAAAAAAAAAAAAAAAAAAAAAGAAAGAAAGAAAAAAATTAATTCCAGATTTGGATATAACTGTGAATTTTGTACTTTTTTAATCATTGTTGACCTATCTTGGCCTAATGTTTGAGTGTTTATCATTTTCAATTCTATACATTATTTAGTATTTAATTTTCTGGTATTTAATCTTGAGTACTATTATAAAGATTCAAGAATATTTATAATAAATATATATCATTGAGTTTAAGCAACAGCAGCAAATATCCCTACATATGATCAGTTTCCCTATCAAATGTTAAATGGAAAAATGCTATGTTCTAATGAATACATTTATGAATTGAAATAATAATCATGAACAGAATCTTTAAGAACAAAAGTGCTATTGGAAATTTAAAATCTAATAACAGAAATGAAAACCTGAATAGAAACATTGGAAGATACAATTGAGAAAACTCTCCAGAATCAAAAAGAGTTAAGAGAGAAAAAAATGGAAATGAAAAGATAAAATTTGAGCGTTTGAGAATCCCATTATATACAATAGACATTTAAGAAAGAGAAAGCAGAAAAAAATAGAGAAGACATTTTCAAATAAATAATTCAAGAACTTTTTTAAAAGTTAAGGACATTAATATTCCAGATTACTGCATAGTAGTTTTAAAAAGACCTGGGGTATAGACAAGGAGTGTATGAAACCTTACAACTCTAGAAACAAAGATCCTAAAATCTTTCAGAGGGAAGAGGAAAGGGAGAAAAAAAAAGTTCACATACAAAGTAGTTGGAGTAAGAATATAATATGACTGCTAAAAAAGGAATTTTTAGTTACCTCTTCAGTTACTTTACTAACAAAATTAACTTTTGTGTGTCCTGGAGACTACAAAGCTAGAAACCACCAAAAATTTAAAAGCACAGAAAACTGAACACATTGGAAATGCTGAAGGGAAATAATTCTCGACCAGAATTATACACCCAGTGAACCTATATCCAGTGTGAGAAGGAGCTAATGACATTCTCGGGCATGCAAGGTTTTGAAGTTCTTACTTCTCATTCAACTTTTCTCAGGAAGTTGCCAGAGGAGGTATTTCCACCAAAGAGAAGATAAAGCCAGAAAAAGAGACAACATGTATTCCAGGAATGATGGATCTATTATCACAGGATGGAGGATACCATCAGCAGCCCTCCAGGGCAAGCCAGCCAGGAAGATTCTAAGGAGGGAGGAGTGAGATTGATTGGGAGTTTGGGGTTAGTGGATACAAACTATTGCATTTTAAATGGATAAGCAATGGGAATTCCCATTGTGGCTCAATGGTTAATGAACCCAGCTACTGTCCATGAGGACACGTGTTTGACCCCTGGCCTTGCTCATTGGGTTAAGGATCTGGCATTGCCATGAGCTCTGGTGTAGGTCTCAGACACGACTCGGATCCCACATACATATATGTGACTGGGTCACTATGCTATACAGCAGAAATTGGCACAGCATTGTAAATCAACTATACTTCAATAATTTTTTTAAAGGCGGGAGGATTTTATGAAATGGATAGAATGCTGGATGCATTTGGAATGCACAGGGGGCAGGTGAGAACTTTCATGCTTGGTTCCGTGCACTCATGTATTATGAGGTTGAATACAGGTGGTAATTGTATTGAAAACTGTTTTGGTATGAAGAATTGTGCATAAATGCATTAAATGCACATGTCCTATGAAACACTATCTCAAAATAAGTGATTTTGCTTTTAATGTAAACTGAAAATTACATTTCTGCAGAATTAATAAGGCAACTGATTCTAATGTTTTTTCACAGATCTCAAATTCAAACCAAAACTAGATTTAGATGTGGCCAATTACATGTGTTTTATTCCACAAACCAAGGAATTAACGAGCACTTGGTAATGAACTATTCATACCACTTCTGTAGCACAGGGCATCTCCCATTGAGTCCCCTGACTTCAAAGGAGAACTAAAGGATGGCTCTTTGTTAGAGCAATCATTGTAAACATCTTTAAATGTAAACTGGAAATAACAAAATACTTCTTATGTAAAAAAAAGCAGTGACAGTGTATTGATTTTCTTTGTACCATTAGTGGGTACCACTTCCACAATTCACTCTGAAGTCGATGCATGGGTTCTGAGTACAAAGTGACACATAAAGGAAGAGATTTTAAATACACAAGTTGGGTGTACTCGTGTTTATACTCGCCGCCCTCTTGGTCAGGCCTAATGCTGACAGTATAGTGTGGAAATGCTGAAGAGTCGGAAAGGGAAGGGCAGAACCCTTCAAGGATAGGTTTTCTACTAGCCTTATTTGTGTTCTTCTACTCTTGGACTGAAGATAATTTCCGTGAACTTTTGTGTTTCCTAAGCATTCAGTTTTTTGTTTGTTTGTTTTCAAAATTTTTAACTGAGGCCAGGGCTGAAACAGATCAAAGAGGCACCCAGGTAAGAAGCTGTAAATGTTCAACAAGATTTGAGCCAAGATGAAGGCGATTATAAGGTGCATTTAAAACAAACAAAAGGCTAGCGGACTATTTTTACTTGCCTCGCATTTTGCCTTGGTAGAAACATATCCTAGGATGGCAATTCAAAGCAGAGCAAATAAAGTTCTAATCTAGGAGTTTCCATCGTGGTGCAGCAGTAGCAAACCCAACTAGGTTCCCTGAGGATGCAAGTTTGATCCCTGGCCTCGCTCAGTGGGTTAAGGGTCTGGCGTTGCTGTGAGCTGTAGAGTAGCTTGCAGACGTGGGTCAGATCTTGCATTGCTATGTAGGAAAGCAGCTGTAGCTCTGATTCAACCCTTAGCCTGGGAACTTCCATGTGCTGCGGGTGCAGCCCTAAGAAGCAAAAAAATAAAAGTTCTAATCTATCATATCTAAGAATTTTTATAATGATAGAAAATGAAGAATAACGTAGGTAATCATAATAAGCTAAAGTAGCCAGAGCATGACCGTCACACTTTATTAATCAAATGAGTATGTTTTAATGTTTTTTTATTATATGTAGTTTTTTAATTGATAATCATGACTATCAGATTTTAAATTTTAAGTAAACCTCTATATAATATATGTAATTTCTTAATAATTGCAAATTTATTTTTCTTGTATATAAATATCAAAAAAAGCAAGGCATTTTAAATCGATCTAAGAGAACAGACTTCTTGTTCCATTTTAGATTTTTAAAGTAAAATCCATGTCAACCTAAGTTTTTTGGAAGTACTAACCTTTCTTTCTAAGGCACCTGCTCATCACAGCAACTGAGAGACAGGTTAATTCTGCACATGTTTATATTTATAGCATATGTCATGTCCCTGTGGACACCGAGCCCTTGAGGAGGAGTATAATATATTAAGAGGTACCATGGCTGATAGGTAGTCAGTACATTTTGGTTTAGTAAAGGTAGTATTAAATTCTTCCTTGGACTCTTCTAGAGATTTTTGGAATAATTTCTGTGCATAGTTCATTCGCCTGTGAATTTTATTGACTGGTTGAAGAGATCACACAGTTATACATGAAGCAATAGGAAGCCGCATCAAGTACACAGGCTCTTGACATCTCCAAGAGAATCATCTAGAGTCCTGTTTGACTCTCCATATTGGCAAGGATTTGCATTTGGGAGGTGCTCGATTTTATTACTTTACAAAAGGCTGTAGTGTGAATATAAAGCAGAGGATTAAAATGTTGGCCAGTTGCTCTCTAGTGACTCACTAGCCCACACCAGCCTCAAGCATGTGTGATTCAGATGTATGTCTCACCAAATTACACAGAAAAATTACATGGACTTTTGTGATCTTGCAAAGGTCGAAGCCACAAATGTAAAGATGAGACTGTCTATGGTCTAATATGCGGTTAAGTGTGCCCTTGAGTTACAGGAATCAAAAGAAGGGGTAGGCCAAAATTGGCTGGTCTAGTCATTAATTGTTTGTGGAGGAGCTATGCACAGTCTCAGAAGATGGGTGTGTTTGAATAGGCAAAGAGAAAATGCCAAGTACATAATTACCATAATTTAGGAATAAAGATTAAAATGAGAATGATGGCCATGAAACAATAAAGAAACCAGCTTAATACAAATAGAATGTAGATGTGTGAAAAGGTGGGAAATAAGGTCAGGAAACTATAGAGGAACTGCATTATTAAGAAAAAAAAAAACCATTAAAGTTAATCTGGGAAATTCAACCTTGGTACAACAGGCACCAGGAACAACTATTGGTTTTTCAACAAGATAAAGTGATGCTAAAAGTAAATATAAAAAAATAAAGTGATGAGAGAAAACAGTGTTTGAGAAAGAGTAAGTTAATGTTGGTGAGCAGAATAGACCAAGCAGTGTAAAATTTTACAGCAAGAATCACCATTGAAAAGCTCTGAAATGACTCATTAAACTATGGGCAATGAGAAGTGATAAGAAATGTATAAATCTAAACAACATTAAGATTATATTATGGTCAAACCTTAATGAATGGATCTGTGGAAGAGGAGATAAAATTGCCAAAAAATTATTTTGCTTTTAAGCCAATTTCCTCAGTGTTAAAATAACTTCTGAATAATTTTGCAAATATCGACACATAAATTTGACCATTGCTTCAGCCTGTCTTTTAGCAAACATTCCACTCAAATTAACTATGTATTCTCATATATGATTACTGTCAACCCCTTCACACTTATTAAATAATTATATTTTTCATTTTTCTGTCCATAGTTTTACCATCACTTTTTTTGTAGCCAAAAGAAGGCGAAATTTTTGCTGAAAACAGTATTGAACCCTGCCCCCCCCCAAGTCAAATATAGAAAGCAAAGTTAAGTAGAAGTTAAGTATAATGAGTGGAGCTCATAGAACAAGGGGTCCAGGATTTAGTGTCAACCAGCAATTGAGAGGGGGGAGACCATTAGCCAGATGACAGATATTAATAAAATTGATGGGTCTAGATTTTATTTAAAGTGTGTGTGTGTGTGTGTGTGTGTGTGTGTGTGTGTGTGTGTGTATGCACAATGTTTGCTAAAACATCTGTTCAGCTATAGCATCCAGAAAGAGCAAAAGAAATGGGGAGGAAAGAAGGACGAAAGGAGAAGTTTTATGTCTGAAACCTCAGAATCCCTGAGTATGCTTTTGCTACTTGACTTTAGCACTCTTTCTTTAAGATCACTACTGCGAGCCCAGCAGGAATTTAAGACAAAGAGGAATTGGAAAAATGACTTGGAATCTTAATCCATGTAGCTGGAAGTGATAAATGACATTTCTAAGAAGACTAACTTGCTTTTTCCAACATTCTTGCAGCCAAACGTCTGTGATAATAAAAGTAAACACATCACACCCCCTTTCCAAGTAGATCAGTCTGTTGAGATGATTCTTAAATTCCAAAACCTTGCTTGGCTGAAGTCATAGCACTCTGAGTAAATGACACATTTATATGTGGTACAGAGTTCCTATCCTGGACAAGGAAGAGTCCACGGAAGAGCATTCAAGTCCTTAGAATAGGTTTTACTTCTCTTGTTCACCACCTAACTGGGCCTTCTGTGAATAAAATCAAACACCGTTTAAGGTGAGGGTGAAAAATTGCATCCTGGAAGTCTTCTACCTTGTTTATTCATTCTTCTGCTTCCTGTAATCTGCTATTGGTTCTTTCTAGTGAATCATTAACTGAGGAACAGGTAAAGAAAATGTGGTACATATAAGCAATGGAACATTACACAGCCATACAAAAGAATGAAATAATGCCATTTGCAGCAACATGGGTGCACCTAGAAACTATCATGCTAAGCGAAGTTAGTCAGACAATGAAAAACAATCATATCGCCTATATGTGGAATCTTTAAAAAAAAAAAAAGGATGCAAATGAAATTATTTGCAGAACAGAAAGAGACTCATAGACTTTGAAAAACTTATGGTTACCAAAGGGGACAGTTTGGGGGGTGGAAGGGATGGACGAGGGGTTTGGGGTTGGCATATGCACACTGAGGTTTATGGAATGACCAGGCAATGGGGACCTGCTGTATATCATAAAGAACTCTACTCAGTATTCTGTGATAATCTATGTGGGAAAAAATCTGAGAGAGAACGGATATGTGTATGTGGATGACGGGGTCACTTTGTCGTACAGCAGAAATTATTAGTCTTGTAAATTAACTATAGTTCGATAAAACTTTAAAAAAAAAAGAAAGAAAATTGCATCTTGTAAAGGTATTTGAATGAGTTCCTGTTGTGGCTCAGTGGGTTAAGAACTCAATGAGAATCCATGAGGATGCAGGTTCAATACCTGGCCTCGCTCAGTGAGTTAAGGATTCAGTGTTGCTACAAGCTGCAGCATAGATCCCAGACGCATCTTGAATCCAGTGTCACTGTGGCTGTGGTGCAGGCCAGCAACTGCAGCTCCTATTGGACCCCTAGTCTGGGAGCTTCCATGTGCCTCAGGTGCAGCTCTAAAAAGAAAGAAAGAAAAAAAAAGGTATTTGGAGATGAGGATTTCTAAATATTCTAAAAATAACTGAGGTAGTTTATTATCTGTTAAGACAGAGTCTCCAAGTAAACAAACTTCCAAATACAAAAATTTAGTCTCCCTAAGGGACAGTTGGATGTTCCTACAAATTGGAAATCGAGTGACCTGGACAAAACACTTAAAACTGTATCATCTGGAGATACAAAATGATCTGATTCTGACACATGTATACTCCCATCATTCTTGAGATCTGCAACTTGGCAGAAAAAAAAAATCGTATGCCCTGATAACACAAATGGAAAAATGGAACTTTTTTTCCTGTAAAGTTTCTCTCTCTGGCTATGTCCAAAGCAAGACAAACAGACAACTGAGACCTAGTTTTTAGGATGTGCATTGCATCTTTCCAATCAATCAGTAACACGACTCGGGATGCCTCACAGAATCTGCTCACATGTTAATAAACTGAGTATATCTCAAAGGGGAGTATAATTGAAGAATGATCAAAAACAACTGAAATTAGAAGTAAACATTTCGAGCATTTTTAAAAGGTTGATGTGTCAATAATATTCTACAAATATTAGGCGGAGCAAACACATCAGTCTTCAGACAGAGATCCTGATGGAATTCAGGAGAGGTAGCAATGGAGCTTTGAAGGGTAACGTGAATAATGAGTACAATGTACAGTAAGTAGCTTGTTCTCACCAAGAAGAGACGGTGGAAATTTCCTGGCTTTGCCTTTGGTAGCTACCTCGTATTTCCATATGTCCTTCTTACTGTAAGTGCTTTGTTTCCAGTGTTACAACTAGACCCCCCCCCACCCCGCCAACCTAAATCTTTTCCATTCAATGGCTGGTAAGCTAAATAGCTTATGGCTTAGTGTAAGGATTCATATTTCTTAAGTTTAAGCAATGAGCTGTGGGGATGTGTTAAACTAACATGTGAGTTATACGCCTCCGGAGAGTTCAAACCAAGAGGTGCCTTGTATTCACACCAGGTCCCCCGGGTATCTTTCTCATTACAATTACAGACAAAACAGCATCATTTTAAAATCTGTGCAATAGTAAAGAAAGGAAGTTCAGAGACCGAGGTGATGAACTGTTTAACAAATTTAATGAAAGGAAACAAGTGCCGTAAAAGAAGGTGGATGGAAGGGGGTTCCTGGTACCATTACTCACTTCTGACAGACTCCCTGGGGTGAGGGATGCTGTAAGGAGCTTCCTGCAGTGATGCAAACTTTCAAAAACCCTGATTCAATTGTCCCTCGAAAGTGGAAAGAAGTGTGATAATAACATTCCATCTCCCACAAAAACACATTTGGAAATTGAAAAATACAGTTGGAAAATAAAAACAGAGATAATTCTCTTTTTAAAATATACCCATTCTAGAAATTTCTTCTCTGAACATCCCTGTTAATACTCATTTAAATGTTTCAGCCAGAAAACTGGTACGCGGGCCCTGTGTGCAGAGACCACATCTGATCATACAGCCTCCAGTATTCTTCCTAGAATAATGAAGGCGAGGGAAGGTCATTAAAATGACTCATATGTTCCCCTGGTCTTTCTTCTACAATTTGATATGCACACGTACATAAACATACAGCACAGTTGACAAAATTGCCCAGTAGAGAATAGGGTTGAAACCTTGGGCCTCAATGGTGGCTTTGTAAATTCAAGGTGAAGGGCAAGGAAAAAGCAGATAGGGAGGAGAGCCTAGTGGCTACCCAAAGCATCATTTATCTCACCCAAACAGCTGCCACACGTTGGAACTACAAAACACCCTAAATGTGTGTGCTCTAAAGAACTTCGACCCTAGAATTTCTCACTTAAAATTGATGCATTTATATTGCTCTTGCAATCTTGATCACTTTACTGCACTTTTGTTAGGAGTACAGATAGGACAAAGTGTTATTAGATAGTAGAAATAAAAAGTAACTTAGAAACAAGAATTTTACCCCCATTAAGAAAGAATGTATCAATATTTGACTCCCCAAACTAACTTAAATGACAAAGGGCAGTTCAATGCCAGAAACGTCAACCTAAAAACAAAACAGGAAAGTCAAAAAGGAGAATTCAATCTGAATTGAGTCCTGGTTTTTTCCTTTTCGACTGTTATTATCTTGTAGAAGTCACAATTACTTCTTGAAAACATAATTTCTTCATTTGTAAAGTGCAGCTGGTAAGTCTGCCTAATCCATAGGTCCTTGTACAAGTGACAAGAAATAGGGCAAGGGAAAAATTTATTTTGCTGTACCCCTGACTTTGTTATTGTTGTTGTTGTTGTTGTTGTTTTAGGTAGCTTGACAGCCTTCAAATATATACACAGTAACACAGATTAATTAGTTTAGGAAATTAAAGATAAATGGAAAATAGGAATAGGAAAATAAAGCCAGGTGTATAATAAGCATTAATTTTATACCATATGGTCCTGACTGTTGCTGTTAGTACTAACAATGGCCAGCATTTAGTAAGATGGTACGAAATACCAGGCACATATATTACTGAACTTGATTGCTCAACTATCCTCTCAGTAGGTTTAACTATCATTTCATGAATAAGAAAACAGAAGCAAAGAAAGTTTAAATAATTATTAGTAAGCGCAATTAGAATTTACAGAGTGATTACATATTAACTAAAAAAAAAGTCTGTTTATCTTTCGGATGTTGTGACTATAACCCTTTTGCAGTCTTTGCTTGGGATGCTAGGAGACGCAGATTTAGACTTGTGGTTCAAGTTTAACAATATTTAGTTCTTGTTCATGGACAGTTCTTTAGAAGTGAGTAGATAGGTTTAGACTGTACTCAAGGGGAAGGATTACATCAGAGTGTGAGTACAAGGAAAGGGGAATTGCTTGGAGCCGCTTCGAAGCTGTCTACTCCATGGTTTTCCACCATGTCTCTGTTAAGGGAGGGATAGACGTTTATCTAAGTCATGCAAGGAAATTTGGATTTTGCTTTCCTGGGCAATCCTTTCGATGTTTTTGGTTTGATTTTTAGAAGCAGACGATTATCTTTTTAAATAGAAGCTGAAAAGTATGGCAGATAATCAAGTAGGTGATGCGATTTATTCCAAATAAGGGTGTGACGGTAAAGTGAGAATCTACTTCATGTGGAGTCCTTGAGGTTTTCATTCAGCACCAGGGCCGCAAGGTGATTTTCAAGCATGCGTATTTTCTTCATTAGGCTGTTGTTTTATATTGTGGACGGGGAAGCATTCATCAGATTAGACTTGACTGATTTAGGAGGAGATTCCAGGGCAGAAAGAAGGGGTGTCCCTCTCTTGATAATTTCACTAGCACGTGATCTGCCTGCTTTCCTCCTGCGCCAACTCTGCAGCTAGAGAAGTTGCCTCCCCATCCAAACCCTTCCTTTGGTTCTTGTTGGGAAATCCTCCTGAGCTTTCAACTGGAATTCAAACATTACTGGACAGTCCTCTCTCTCAAAGCCCAGCCGTGGTGCAAAGGATAGTTCTGTGAACTGATCTAGTTATAGGAGGAAGGTATGGAAATCGTTGTTAAAAAATCCTTAATGTTGCCAATTCTAAAAGCTCTCAAGGTAAGTCAGTGGAACGTTTCATTGAAATGCTTGTTTTCCTGAGCTCTAAATTATTTGATTATAAAGATAAAACAATGTAATCTAGCACCTATGAAGTTGGACAAATTGGTAAGTTATTATATAACTGAAATGTACAGGAAAGGCCATGACTCTACAATAACCATACGAGAAACTATTGCTCCCTTGACTAGAACAAAAAACTTCTAAGAACCACAGGACATAGAGAAGCAGAGGAAAGGAAATTCTGTGCTCATAGATTTTCAGCACCCAAGCTTTCCTTCTATCAAAACGCACGTTTGTAAACCCTCTTGTTTGGTTCTGAATCAAGCATAAGCCTGCAGCCCCAACTGTATGTAGAAAGTAATGGAACCAACATGACCCAGCCATGTAAGTAACTTTTACAAATAGGGCCTAAAAACTAAACTGTGCTATCCGCCAGAAACAGGACCCCATTTCAAGAATTAACCCACAGGGTCCTCTGTAATGAGGTAGCCCTCTTCATGGAAAACCACATTTTTAACCACTCAAAGTATCAGAAATCAGCTGTCCTACTTTGCAAAGTGCCTGAGCTAAGGAGGTAATTTTTCTAAGACCTTAAGCAAAAGCAGTTACATTGTCTTTTTTCACTTGTCAAGGGAAAGGGGAAAAAAAAAAAAACCTCTACATGTTATTACATCTAATGTTTCATGTTAAAGCCTTGTAAAGATTAGAGTTTTTATTTTTTTATTGTGGGAGACCAGGCCACAAATTATCATAGATTCATAGCACGACTCATTCATTTTACGTTAATATTTTCTAACTAACAGAGCATGAAGGACTCATACAGATAGTCTTTCCAAAGCAATAAAACTCAAATTATTTTCTCCAAGCTATCGTCTTAAATGCTTGATTTATACCAAAAGGAAACAAATCCTACTGCATGGGTAGCGGCCAGTTGAGAAAGCTGCACCAGTTAAACATTTCAAAATTCTGGAAACATCTGCCAAAGCTGCATGGAACACCCTTAAACAGACATGGAGGCAGGACCAGAAGGCATTGCAGTCGAGTCTCTTTTATAATAACATTAGACACAGAAGCCAAGAAACATTCACATTCACATTTTTTTTTTTTTTTTTTTAAGTTTGGACCTCTGTACATCATGTGCTTACACAGACTCGGTTATAAAAATCATGAGCTGAGTTTCCGCTGACCTTTGCCCTGCCTTCTTAACTTTGAAGAGCCCTGTGGCTTGTGTTTGAAGATAAGCATAAGTGGGTTTCCAGCAGAGATATTCCAGATTCGAGGTACCTGCTAAGACCACCACATACAAGAAGGTGGACCTGTTTAACATTTAGAAGCCTTTTAATTTATTTCTAATCTCTTACCAAGAGTGGACAATGAATCAGGAACTATCCACTGGTTGTAAACAGGTAGTTTTTGTTTTACTCGACATTGAAGATACTTTTGAGTATCTTAGAAGATAAAATGAATACATTTTGTAATCATATCAAGGAAAAAAGCATTAATACTCTTGGGCATAACTAAAATTTGTCAAGCATTTACTTTGTACCAGGCTTCGCTTTTACCTCGATTCATCCCCTCAGGAATTCTATGAGCTTGTCACTCTCGTTTTACATATACAAAGCCTGAATGCAGAAAAGAGGAGCAACTTGCTCAGCAATTAAGTAGGCAGGCTTTTTCCCCTTCAGAGGCTGTGTTCTTAAGCACTACATTTTAAGAGGTAACTACTTCAGAGGGCAAGAATCCAGGGTGTGTTTGTTGGGTTTTGTTTGTCTATTGCAGAGTCCTATATTGGAAACGTATGACCTTATGAGCTGTAAGTGCAATGGTGCCCTTATCTATATGGTGTTTTTCTTATCTGCCTATGTTCAATGTCACAATAAAAGCACTTAAAAATACCAGTTAATTTCATTAAACCTTCTAGGCATATAAAACACACTAGTCCTTTCACCAACAAAACGGATGACACATAGTTAGTCAATAAAGATCAAAACGTCTTTGGTCTTATACAACATAGTCAAAATGCAGTAGACATTTGTCACATTTCCTGGTTGCCCAACACACTTTGAATACCCTGGGTATGCGTGGGGATTTGCCTCCATGAGGTGGGACCCATAGAGCTCACTTCCATGGCTTTTCGATGTTAAAAATCCAGGCAGGAGACTTGATTTGCACATATAGGCATGTGGCATGATTTTCATACATTAGGTTCACCTGTGAGAGGCTTGGATTTAGTGGCTTGAGCGAGAAAGCATTGGAAGTGAAGATGACTACTGGCTTGGGTTCTGGATTTGGAGACTGATTTCCTACTGGTGGCAGTAGCCATTGTGGAACATCTGGAGTTTCTAGTAAGGGCCCTCAGGGTTGTGGCAGCTGTTCACGGGTGAAGCAGGTTCTGGGACAGGGTTAGAATTGTTCCTGCAGCAATAACTTAGGGGAGGGAAGGAAAAGAAGGGAGTTCCCATCGTGGCACAGTGGAAATGAATCTGATTAGTGTCCATGAGGATGCAGGTTTGATCCCTGGCCTCACTCAGTGGGTTAAGGATCTGGTGGTGCCATGAGCTGTGGTGTAGGTCACAGACGTGGCTCAGATCTGGTGTGGCTGTGGCTATGGCATAGGTCAGTGGGTCCTTAGCCTGGGAACCTCCTTATGCCATGGGTGCAGCTCTAAAAAAAAAAGAAAAGAAAAGAAAAAACCAGCCAGAGTCCGTTTCTATCACATCTATTCAAGAACCTCAAGTTGGGGATTCTGGTTCCAGATACAGTGGGAATAAACACACACCACCCAGTCTCCCTCCTTGAGCACAACTCTAAAACCTGCACAGATTGAATGTGACCCACTTGGAGGACTTGGAAAAGTGGACACACCACATGGGCAGAGGAAACACACCAGAATTCAGAGAGTCACCAAACCTGTGGTGACTTGACCTTCCTTCTCTTTGGAAACAAGTCGAGCCCTCCTGGGCCCTTGGCCTCCAGAACTGCGAGGTAATAAATGGAAGCCGATTTAAGCCACTGTTTGTGGTAATCAGTTATGAGCAATCGAAAAGTAATACAAGCAGGTAACTAAAGAGCTCTGACAAAACACAAAAACCGACAGAACTGAAAGGAGAATTAAAGATTTTAACCGCTCCTTGAAGCCTTCAACATTTCTCTCTTAGTAATAGGTGGATCTAGTAGATAGAAAACCAGCAAAGATATGGAAGAACTTAATCTTGAGATTTTTCATT
Organism: Sus scrofa; assembly: GCF_054392235.1. Classification (NCBI taxonomy): domain Eukaryota; kingdom Metazoa; phylum Chordata; class Mammalia; order Artiodactyla; family Suidae; genus Sus; species Sus scrofa. The sequence continues at coordinate 34,112,703 of NC_139389.1, read as the reverse complement.
TATTCATATTTAGATGGTGCAGGCTTTCCACTCAATCCTTTGAGGAAAGAATATATGGAGTCAGGGACTCAGCACACAAGGGCCATGGAGCATGCGTGAAAATAAACTTCTGTTGTATAAGCAGTTGAAACTTGGGGGCTTTTTGGTATTGGTCCTGCAGTAATATCTAGTTTCTTTGGTCAGTACAGTCCCTCGACAGGATCCTATTTAAATAATTACAAAATATTCATATAATAAAATTCCATATGAACGTTAGATAAATGAGAACACTCTCTACACACTGATGCGGAATGATCTCTAAGATGCACTGTTATTTGAAAAAGATATGGTGAAAAAAAAAAGGAAAAAACCTGCTAGCAGGTAAGGACCTGTGTTTGTGTGAACGTGTGCTCGTGTGGACAGAGGCTGGTGATCAGCCTCGGAGGGTACGTAGGCTGATTCTTTGCGAAACAGAACTGGGTGTCAGGGAACAGAGTTGAGAGGGAGTTTTTCAGTCATATCCTGTTCGTGGTTTTTGAATTTTAAATCTTGCGAATGCATTACCTTTTCATGTATCAATAAATAATTTAAAGTTTTTAAAAATACATATTATCCCAATCATAAAGTGCATTTAAAAATACACTTCTAGAAAAGAGAGAAGTAAATATACTACTTTTTAAAATTCTGATTCCTAGAACAAAATAATGCCATTTGCAGCAACCTGAATGGAACTAGAGACTCTCATACTGAGTGAAGTAAGTCAGAAAGAGAAAGACAAATATCATATGATATCATTTACATCTGGAATCTAATATACGGCACAAATGAACCTTTCCACAGAAAAGAAAATCATGGACTTGGAGAATAGACTTGTGGTTGCCAAGGGGCAGGGGGAGGGATTGGGATGGATGGGGTGCTTGGAGTTAATAGATGCAGATTATTGCCTTTGGACTGGATTAGCAACACGATCCTGCTGTGTAGCACTGGGAACTCTGTCTAGTCACTTATGATGGAGCATGATAACGTGAGAAAAAAGAATGTACACATGTATGTGTAACTGGGTCACCATGCTGTACAGTAGAAAATTGACAGAACACTGTAAACCAGGTATAATGGAAAAAAATAAAAATCATCATATAAAAAAATTTTTAAATAAAATAACAAAAAATAAAATGTAAAAATAAAATAAAAGGAGGCAGGAAACTGGGTTCTTCTCTTAGTGGGAAACCCAGCTACATTCAGCCTATTGTCTAGAAACAAAGTAGACATATTGTAGAGAGTCCTGTGCATCCTGCCAGCCTCCAGCTGTGAGCTTCATTGAGCCGGTGTTAGTTGTTTTACATGGTGATGGCCTTCTCCTCGCGTTCTATGGTCATCAAACTTAAAAAAAAAAAAATCCATGTAAAGATAAATGATGCAGTGTAACCAAAAAAAAATTACAATGAACCAGAAATAATGTTTTTAAACTGCATAAGTGCAAATAAAGAGCTTGAGAAGATAGCAAACAGCCACTAACAGAATTAAACAAGAAAATAAAAAATAATATCAAAAACATAGGATTGGAAAGCAGTCAATATGCCTAAGGTCACCAACATGCTACAACTTCAGAATGACTAATGTGTAATAGAAAACTCAGTTTTGGTGGCGATGTCACTTAGGGGATGGATGATAATAAAAATAGTAATACAATTGCAGTGCTGGTATTAGTGCTTAGTGAATGTTCATTGTGTGTCAGATATTTACATAGTATTTCAAAAGTATCATCTCATTTAATTTCCACAGCCACCCTGTGATACTGTGGTCAACCAAACCATGAGGATTCGGGTTCAATCCCTGGCCCCACTTAGCGGGTTACAGATCTGGTGTTGCTGCAAGCTGCAGCATAGGTCGCAAATGCAGCTCAGATCCAATGTCGCAGTGGCTGTGGCCAGGCCTAAGCTGCAGCTCCAATTCGACCCCTAGCCCAGGAACTTCCATATGCCACGGGTGTGGCCATTTAAAAAAAAAATGAAAAAAAAAATATTTAACCTCATCTAGGTCATAAGTCACAAGAATAATTAACTGAAACAAAATGCAATGCAAAACCATTAAATCAATATGTGTGACCGGGTCAGTTTGCTGTACAGTACAAAACTGACAGAACACTGTAAATCAACTATAATGGAAAAAATAAAAATCACTAAAAAAGAAAAAATTATAAATAGATGATAAATGAATGTAAAAGAAAAAATAAAAGCCTTATCTAATGGGGAAAAAAACAATTAAATCATGGAAAACAATGGCGAATCATCACATGAAATTTGTCAATTTACCTTTCCTCTATATTATTATCATACTTACTGGAAATGTTATGCAAATGACCTAGGGGACCATACCTTTTTGATGAAGTGTGGTCTTTCTGAGGCGTCTCTTCCCAATTTGGAGCTCCACACATGTGAGGCCAGGAGGCCATGGCAGTGTGAGTATAAGATTGCATCCAACAATTTTAGCAGAATAACAGGACCTATGAGGAAAATTAGGGCTTGCAGCTTTCAAATGAACTGAAAAAGAGAAATTAAGGAGGGCCTTACTATTGTAAGAGGGCAATGTCCAACAGCTGTTCTCGTTTGTCAGTGAACCAAGAGGAAGAGGAGACAGGCTTCAATTGTGGCAAGAGAAATTTAGAGTTGACATGTGCTGAGCTGATATGACGACTCCATATTTTTTTTGGAAGAGAAAAAAGAAGAAGAAGAAAAAAAAATCCATGAATTCATGTTTGAAAATATTTTGAAACAATTTCATAAAAGATGAAAATCCAGTCACTCCAATACCTTCTCCAGGAAGGAAACAAAAACAGTTGCTTGTGCCTAAGAAGTATTTTTTGTTGCATCCCCCGATAATATGCTAAACAAATACTTTTGATTAAAATACTTAAATGAAAAATTCGATGGAAACATACGCATAAGAGAGAACATCATCACCAGAATTAGTATAAAATGTACTAAAAACTATTTAGGGGGAATTGTAAGAATAAATGCTATGTTTGCACACAGGCAAAAGACAAAAATGGAAATGGATTTCTCCCTGCTCTGTACTTATTCTTTCTGATTACGCCAATACTAACACTGCTTGTACCAGTAAAAAGTTTTCCATTCTTGAAATAAATCATGAATTTTCTCAAGTGTCAGTGGCTGTGTTCTAACTGACTAAGGTATTCAGGATTACTTAAGGCTGTCATGAGGAGCTATCTTATTGTAATTCTTGAAACCCTAGGTTCCTAAGGCATTTGAAAGAGCAACAATATGAAATAACAAGCAGTCAATGAATTAGGCAGGAGACATGCATAGCGATGGTCATTGGCTTTCTTTTTCTTTTTCTTTTTCTGTCTCACATCATCCTTTTTGAAATCCTTAAGAATCCTCTCTTAAGAGCTGACCTAATTAACGGCATTCCTTGAATGTGTGCATGTGCTCATTTTTGTTATATCTGCATATAAAATGAAATAGAAATGCTTTTATTGTTCATTTGAGAATTGTTAGGTATGCAATTTTTCCTATTTACATATCAAAGTCTCCAGCTCCTGGGTTGCAACCCCTGGAGTTAAGAACTGGATGCTTATACCACCTACAGCCAATTTCGCCTAAAGCTTGGTCTTATGTGTTTAATTACTTCTACATATTTAAGGCACATGCTTTTTGAGAAGGCACACTACATATTTTTAGAATTTCATCACTCAAGGCCACAGCTGGTTAATACCAAACACCACTCATTTCCAAACTTTTAATGACCATCAAAGTACAGTTCTACATGTCAAAGAAATGATAGTCTTACACTCTGTTCATGTACAACATAAAAACAGGCAAAGATAAACAAAAAACAAGGTGCTACGTCTCAGCTACTGTAAAGAATTGGCAGTAGAAAGGTGGAGAAAACGCTCCTCCAATTCTTCTTCTTTTTTTGTAATGGCAAAAGCAAGACCGTGGGAATACACAAACAGATGCCTTCCAAAATTCTGACACTACTAAAAGTCTGTGCAGGCTGAGTTCATTAACGAGCCTGGCACTGAGGAAGTGCTGATGGCAGCAGTGTAGGCTGAATGTCTGCCTTTTCCTCACCCCTTCTGCCGCATGGCCCATTTCCAAAAGTTTCCCTCACTCACCATACACATTTGCCTAAACTTAATAACCTCAGTTCAGGGACAGCCTTGTTCCTGATGTGGAGACTAATCTTTACAGCACCTGAAATATTCAAAGTCATAAGAATCCTCCTACACGTTCTCTCCAAAAAACGCTTGCATCAAACCCAGTGTATTAAAACTCCAGTTTGCAAAATGTTTTACGTGTCCCCTATTTTCATGCAAGAACCACAGCAAAGGCTTGTTTTTAAGACTGTAAATACTTTCTTAATAAAGGAAATAGAGAAACAATTCAAACTGCCCATCTTGATAGAAATTATGTTCATAAGAGATGGTTCCCATATGCAGGGGAAAATGCTTTGCCTGCTTTTGTATCTGCCTGGCACTTGGGGCCTATTTATTACTTCATATACTTGGACACAATAGCAGTTAGCACCTAGTTATAATGATGGAGAGAGGTAATATTGTGGTAGATGTAATCTGAGTGTTAGCAAATGTCATCTAATTATTATTTTCTAGGCTTTATCAAGCCCAGATAACAGAAAAAATTAAGCATGGTTTTACAAAATATATCCCATACAATACTTTAGCAGCCTGAGATATACTGTCAAGGAGAAATTTATCCCTTTAAAACTCACGCACCTAAACCCAAGATTGTTTTTCCTACAACACCAAAAACTGCTTAATACATATGGGCTGCTATTTTAGAATCAAAAGAATATTCAAAATTTCTGACTGACGCTTATAGTAATTCTTCAGTTAAGATATGTCTTTTCAGGAGTTCCCCTCATGGCTCAGTGGTTAACAAATCCGACTAGGAACCATGAGGTTGTAGGTTTGATCCCTGGCCTCGCTCAGTGGGTTAAGGATCCAGCGTTGCCTTGAGCTGTGGTGTAGGTCACAGACGCTGCTCAGATCCTGCATTGCTGTGGCCTGGGAAGCTTCATATGCTGCAGGTGTGGCCCTAGAAAAGACAAAAAAAAAAAAAAAAAAAAAAAAAAAAGGGAGTTCCCGTCGTGGCGCAGTGGTTAACGAATCTGACTAGGAACCATGAGGTTGCGGGTTCGGTCCCTGCCCTTGCTCAGTGGGTTAACGATCCGGCGTTGCCGTGAGCTGTGGTGTAGGTTGCAGAGGCGGCTCGGATCCCACCGTTGCTGTGGCTCTGGCGTAGGCCAGTGGCTACAGCTCCGATTCGACCCCTAGCCTGGGAACCTCCATATGCCGCGGGAGCGGCCCAAAGAAATAGCAAAAAGACCAAAAAAAAAAAAAAAAAAGATATGTCTTTTACCATGTAGGTTATTACACAGTATTGGGTAGATTTCCCTGCATGGGAGAAAGATCTGAAAAGGAATGGATATATGTATTTGTTTAACTGATTTACTTTGCTGTATACCTGAAACCAACACAACTGTGTAAGTCAACTAGACTCTGATAAATTTTTTATAATGCCTTAAATGTGTCATTGAATGCTATAACCCTACTTTAGGCTACCTTTGCTATCACCTGATTACATAGAAAGGTATTTATTTTGCCAGATGATAGAATCACATCTACTTATACCTCGATTATTAATAATTGGGAGTAAGGGTGAAACAACCATCAAATGATAACCTCACAGTGACAATGTTGTTTCCAAAGGCCATTCACATACATTGACTTATTTCCACATTTATCCAATGAGGTACTTTAGAAGGCATATATTTTAGGCACCTTGGCTGATTCAATGCCATCTGTCATGTGTAAGGACTTAATATTAGGGTCTGACAATGATGGTGCAATTTTTTTTGGCCACATCCAACATGTGGAAGTTCCTGGGCCAAGTATCAAACCTGAGTCACAGCAATGACCTGAGCCACTGCAGTGACAATGCCAGATCCTTAACCGACTGAGCCATCAGGGAACTCCAATGGGATTACTGATGACAACGATGATGCCGGATTCAGCGAGACTAACACAGTGAGACTGCATCCCTGTACTTCAGACTAGATTCAGGGGCTCACAACAGCCTCCAGACCCTTCCCACCATACTATGCTGAAAACACCTACGTAGTATGTTTTAAACCAAAAAGCTCCCTTGAAGAATTATTAACCACTCTGGGTCAGAGCATCAGCTCATGGATGGCTGGTATTTTGAAAGATAAGGGCTATGGCTGAGGTAATATTAAGTAGGGATTTAAATAGTTGGCACAAATCCAATATATTTACTCTGGAAAAGTCATTCCAGATCTATCCTTGCCTTTCCCTTCTAAATTCCTCACCTAAATTAAAACTAGAGATATAACTGCAAAGACTTTTGATTTTACTGGGACAGGTAAAGCCAATAGCACTAACTGTAGAGCCTCAAGGCGTATTATTGTACACACAAGAAAGCCAGCATGTGGAATAAAAGGGAACACAGGGGATAAATAAAAAATAAGTTCCTAATAAATCTGATTTACGGTCTTAAGGGGACCAACCTACATGCAATGGCCAGAAGTGAAGTAACAGTAAAATGGACCTGTGTTGTCAGGTATAGAGGCTGTGAAATCTGACCTGATTAGTGACATGGGGCAAAAAAGAAGAGAAGCCACAAAGAGAAGGGGGCTCTGGGATGCGATCTCATTCGTGGTTATTTAGTTTAAAACAAGCTAGTTTTATATCATTTAGAAAAATAACCATCTCGTTGACTTCTCAGATTTTTATCGTCATTACAAGTAAACATCTGAAAAAAGACACAAGGCTTTGACAGAATTCTCTGTCTTAACTAGTTAGGAAACAAATGTGAGGGAGGAGAAAGGAGGAAAGGAAGAAAGTGGACAAATGTCCAACACCTAAGTATTAGTAAATATTTATTCATATTTCCTAAGATAAGTTGGGTGTAGTTTCTCCTGTTAATGCCCACATGGCAGTTTATACCTATGCATGTCACTCCCTGGACTCAGGTGCCCATGTGTACCCAGCTTATCCAACTCTACAGGGCACCAAGTCCCAGGAGCATCATGTTAAATTAACGTGCAGGCTCTGATGCAGGGATGCTGGGTTGCCAGGAGACGCCCATGTTGCTGGTCCAGAGAGCACACTGTGAGTAGCACTGCTCGGCGATTCACATAAGCTTAACGGAAGGTCTTAGAGCACCTGCCTTCCTTTTGCATAATGGATTGTAATCAAGAGGTTAAATATTTCCCTAACTAAACTTCTAATGAGGACTTACATTCTCAAAGACTAAATCCCACTCAAGCAGATCAAAGTGACTTATGCCGAAAGGAAACACGTTGGAATAAGCAGCAGCCCTGTAATGTCGTAAAGACAGATATGAAGCAGGAGGTTTCATAATGGAATCTTCAAATAAAAGTGACGAAAGTATAGGTCTATCTACTACACACAAGTCTACAGAATAGAGATTTTTTTTTTTTAAGCAGCGGTTATCTTGTTTTCCAAGCAAAACCCCTCATCCCTCACTGTAGCCAATATCCAAACATGGGAACCAGAAAAATGGGAAAGAGAATGCTTTTCTTCAGACAATGTCCCTGCCTAATGATGCTAGGAAGGCTGCAGTTACCTCTGGGAAAGCCCTCTGATGTGAAAACACCTTTTCAAGGAAAATACCTTGTTGCCTTAAACCAAACCTGAAATGGGCCTCACTGTAAAGCAAACCACAAAATGAGTTTTGCTCGTCAATACTAGTTTTCAGCTCAATTAACTCTGTCCCTTCCAGTCCATTGACCATACTGCCAACAGTGATTTTGCTTAAATATCACATTTCTGATGTTACCCTCCTGCCCAATAAAACCTTCAGTGCTTTCTACTGCTTTAGAAAAACAGCATATTTTTATTAACACAACATTTAAGATTCGCAATTAAGCATACATTCTAATTTATTCTATGACACAAATCTCTTGAATACTGATTTATGTTCTCCAGCTCCAAATAAGGTCACGCAATTTGGCTGAAAGAAGTTTAGAAGAAACTATTTAATTAAATAAGGGGTTTTTTTGGTCAAAATGATATTTGGTAAAAAATTACTCAAGCCACTTTTTTCCTCATAAGCTAGTTACTTTGAAGAATGGCTGAGAAGTTTTATATTCTTTTGACCTTTTATTCAGATTTTTTTGTTGCTCTTAAAGGATTTTATACTTTGATTCTTTCATTTTTATTCAACTATTATTGTTTTCCCTATTTATATTTGTTGCATTGTTAGTTTATAAATCAATATATATGTTATATGCAAGAGTATAAAATAAAATGAACATTTATACATTTCAAAAATATTAACTCATTATCAGCGCAGGTATAATAGATTGACAAATAGGAAAAGGAAGGGAGAGATTGGAGAAGATAATCCTTCTAAATTACAGATCCTTTGCTTTAACTTAATTTTTTCTTATTTGGTTTATTGATTCCATTCAATTATACATATCATTGTTGTCTGAATTACTAAAATGTAAAGTAAAAATAAAATATCACAGTTCTATCAGCAGTATAACAAAACTGGCAAATACAAGAAGAATACTAAAAAGTTATAAAGCTGTTCATACAAAACCGACCATAACTGACATCTGCTTTTATAAACTTCCAGGTACATTTCTATGCCTCTACACATGAACATATGAAATAGAGGGGGGCTTTGTCCCAGGCACTGTGCCAAGTGTTTTACTTACATAACTCATATGATCCTCAGAACAATTTCAAGGTGTAGGGGTTATCCCCATTTTTCAGATGAAACAACTGAAATTTAAAGACACTGCAAATTATCCCACTGTATTATGTCATAATTTATTTAGCCAATTCTCTATTATTGGAAATTCATATTTTTAAAAATGTTATGACTACAAACCGCTCAGAGTAAGAATAATTGTCCTCAAAATAGTCGTAGGTAAAAAAGGGAACAAAGACCAAAATGTATGATAACAGTTTCACCAGTTCTTGGGTCAATGGTTAACATCCCAACCTTCTTAGCCTCTTTTTGTCCAGGAAAATATCGCAGCTTTAATATGACTCTCTACTAAACGCTTTGTTTTCTTGCTCAGTTCTCAAAATAAGTCTGTAAAGCAGATACATTATCCCTATTTCACAGAGTGGAAAACTGCGGGTCAGTGAGGTTAAGTGACAGGTCCAAGGTCACAGGGCTTGTGTATGATACGCTCAAAATACGAGCCCAGGCCTGTCTTGCTGTACAGCTCTTAGCCAGCATGTCACATTTTTTTCTCCCCAATTGGGGTCTCAAACAAATAGAAACAGTAAACCCCAGCAAAGTGACACTCTGCCTCCTCCCTTTTTAAACCTCTGATCCTTTAATGCCCCTTCAAAATAATACCTGTGTCCTGTAAATGCTCGAGGAAACCTGTAAGCATTACTCTTCCCAACCGTAGGCTCAGTAAGTATTCAGGTGGCCGTGAAGATGGACAAAACAAGGAAATCAACCATTAACTGTTAGTTGGCTTTGATCTGAAAATGCAGACCAAGACTTTTTGCCTCTAAGAATTGTATTTACTTCAAGTAAAAGCATTGCTCTGAGGTAATTTTACTAGTAAAATGCATTTTTCTATTGAATTTTTGTTACATGTTAAGTAGCAACCACCTTTGTACCTTTTTATATAACTTTATGGTCATTTTTGTCAAAAATTAATTTTTCTACAACCTACAACCTTGGTATTTTTTTTTCCTTTTACGTACAACCTGTAAAGGACCTTCTGAAGGTGCCTCTGATAAAGGAATAAAATTTTTTTTGTTTTTCATTTAATTACATTTTAATAAGCCAATCAAATTATCACAAGATTGTAAGTCAATTGTACTTTAACAAAACCTTTAAAAAAGCCAATCTAGTTGTTGTCTTTTTTTTTAATTTAAAAGTTTATGGCAAAATATTATAATGGGAAATTTAAAAATTTTTAAGTATCTTTGGGGAAATTTCAAACACATACAAAAATAAAGAGAATAATATAACTTAATTCACCTTCATTTATTAATCACCCACCTTCAACTAGTATCAACAATTGGTAAAACTTTTTCCATCTGTATCCCAGCTTACTGGGGTTTTTTTCCTGAGAAGCCATCTCTTAACAAATATCTGCGGTCAATTTACATTTTTTATGATTGATAAATATGTGAACTCTTTATACCTGTTTTTCTCCCTATTTTTCCCTTCTTGACTTTTATTGGATCAACTTTTTAATTTCCTTTTCATTTAATATATTACATTTATTACATATATAATATTTTGAATATTATACATATTTCTATTTATTCAGTAATTCCTCTAAAATGTATCACTTTTTGAACAATTTTAAGTCTAAAATTAAGCAATATCTCTATCCCGCTGCTGAATACAAGGGTCTTAAAAAGTTTTAACTCCTGTATCCTAATCCAGATGCTATTATTGTCTAGTATTCTATTTTCACTTTGTTTCATACCTTCAGGCATTTATTATCTTTAATGTATATAGTCAATATTTATTATATATTTATAACTTGTTCTTTCTTGCTCTTTTCTACCTATTCCTTCTGGGTACAATTCCCATCTAAAGTACTGCTTTAGTCATTCTCTCAGTGGCAGTCCAGGAGCAGTAACTTCTGGCATTTTGACTTTGTCTGAAAATGCTTCTATTTCACTCCCACTCTTGAGTGATAGCTTAATAACTGGGTATAGACTTCTATGTTTCCAGGTATTTTTCTCCTTTAAATTTGAAGGTAGCACGTAGTAAGACTATTCTAGACTGTGAAGGTACCATTACAAAATTATTTGGGGCTTGCTTTTGCCAAAAGCCTTAGGATTTTTGTGGTACAGAAAAAGACCTTACAGTAAATTCTTATGGTTTTGATTCCCTGTCATTGAGTAAAGTCAGACTCCAGAGTTTCATAAAGCACATGACGGAAATCTCGATTTCTCACAAATGACAATTCAACTACCAAAGTTCCAGTTTTGCTCTCCACTTTTCTTTACAAGTGGCCGAAATTCCCTACCATAGAAAGGCCCACACGGCAGCTCCTGTACCAGACTGGCCACCAGAACCCCCAATCCCAAGGCCCTTGTCTGATCTGAAACGATAAGGGGCTGCTGCATTTTGACAGTTTCTCCTCAGTCCTCAGCCTTTAACTTCTCTGTACTTCTGGCAAGTGGTGATTTATCATCTTTCCTTACGATTTTAGCTATGGATTTTTTAACAGCTTTGTTAAGATATAATTGACATGGTATACAATGACCATATTTAAAATGTACCCTTGGATATGGACAGAGGCATACCTTGTTTTTTTGCATTTTGCTTTATTGTGTTTTGCAGATGCTGCATTTTTTTTTTTAATTGAAGGTTTATGGCAATTCTGCAATGAGCAAATCTATTGGCACCATTTTTCCAACATTTGCTCACTTTATGTCTCTGTGTCTCATTTTGGTCATTTTCACAGTATTTAAAAGTTTTTCATTATTTTTATATTTGTTGTGATGATATATCCTTTTTAATGGAAGTGTAGTTGATTTACAGTATTATGTCAATTTTAGCTGTACAGCATGATGAGTTAATATTTTTTATAGATTATACTTCACTTAAAGTTGTGATAAAATACTGGCTGTATTCCCTGTGCTGAACAATAGAACCAAGTAGCTTATTTATTTTATACACAGTAGTTTGTGCCTCTTATCACATACCCCCTGTCTAGCCCCTCCTCCCTTCCCTCTCCCTATGTGTAACCATTTGTTAATTTTTTTATCTAAGAATTTGTTTCTGTTTTGTTATATTCATTCATTTTATTTTTTATATTCCAACTACAAGTGACAGCATACAATGTTTGATTTGTTTTACTAAGCAAAATACTCTCTAAATTTATCCATGTTGTTGCAAATGGCAGAACTTCATTATTTTTGTGGCTAATATTCCATTGTATGTATATATACCACATCTTCTTTATCCATCCGTCAGTGGATACCTAGGAGCTTCCATGTCTTGGCTATTATAAATGATGCTGATATGAACATTGGGGTGCATATATTTTTATTTTCTTCAGATATATATCCAAGAATGTAAATGTTGGATCATATGATAAGTTTTATTTTCTAGTTTTTTTTGAGAAATCTCCAGTCTGTTTTCCATAGCGGCTACATCAATTTTCATTCTTACCAGTCGTGTATTACAGTTCTCTCTTTTCCACATACTCACCAACATTTGTTACTTGCAGACTTTTTGATGATAGCCATTCTGACAGGTGTGAGGTGATATCTCATGGTGGTTTTGATTTGCATTTCTCTGATGATTACTGATGTTGAGAATCTTTTTATGTGCCTATTGCTCATATGTATGTCTTCAGAAAAATTTCTATTCAGGTGTTCTGCCCATATTTTAATGTGGTTTTTTGGTTTGCTTTTGCTATTCAGTTGTATGACCTGTTTATATATTTTGGAAATTAACCTCTTATCAATCAGATCATCTGCAAGTATTTTCTCCCATTCAGTAGGTTGTCTTTTCATTTCATCAATGGTTTCCTTAATTAAATTTTAACTTTAATTAAGCCACATTTGTTTATTTTGCTTTCATTTCTGTTGCCTTACAAGACAGATCCAAAAAATATTGCTATAATTTAAGTCAGAGTGTTCTGTCTATGTTCTCTTCTAGGAGTTTTATGGTTTTAGGTCTTACATTTAGTTCTTTGGTCTCTTTTTAGTTTATTTTGTATATAAAAAAGTTCAGATTTTACTCTTTTACATGTAGCTGTTCAGTTTTACCAGCATCACTGATTGAAGTGAATGTCTTTTCTTCATTGTATATTCTGGCCACTTCTGTCATAAATTGATTGGCCATAGCTTTTTGGGGTTATTTCTGGGATTTCTATGCTGCTTTGATTATTGTAGTTTTGTAGTATAGTCTGAAGTCAAGGGGCATGATATACCTTCAGCATTGTCCTTTTTTATCAAGATGGCTTTGGCTGTTTAGGATATTTTGTGGTCCCATATAAATTTTAGATTGCATATAAATTTGTTCTGGCTTTGTGAAAAATGTTATGGGTATTCTGATAGGGATTTGCTTAAATCTGTAGATTTCTTTGAGTAGTATGGACATTTCAATAATATTAATTCTTGCAATCCATGAACATGGAATATCTTTGCATTTATTTGTATCATCTTCAATTTTCTTAAAATATAACTCATAGTTTTCAGAGTGTATGTCTTTCATCTCCTTCATTAGATTTATTCCTAGGCATTTTGTTCTTTATGATAAAATTTTACATGGGATTATTTTCTTGAATTCTCTTTCTGACAGTTCATTATTAGTATATAGAAAAGCAACTGATTTCTGTATATTAATCTTGTATCCTGATACTCTATTAAATTTATTTTATTAGTGCTAATAGTTTTTTTTGGAGGAGACCTTTGGGTTTCTCTATATTATAAAATGTCACCTGTAAATAGTGACAGTTTTACTTCTTCCCTTCCAATTTGAATGCCTTTTATTTACTTTTCTTGTCTCATTGCTATGTCTAGGACTTCTGATACTATGCTAAATAGAAGTGGCAAGAGCAGGCATCTTTTGTCTTGTTCCTGATTTTAGAGGAGAAACTATCAGCTTTTCGCCATTGAATACGATGTTGGCTGTGAATTCATTATAAATGTGCTTTATTATTTTGAGATATATTCCCTCTATACCAACTTATCAAAGCATCAGAGAATTTTTTTCATTAAAGAACATTGAATTATGTCAAATGCTTTTTTCTGCATTTATTGAGATGATCATGTACTTTTGTCCTTCCTTTTATTAATGTGGTCTATCACATTTAATTGATTTGAAGATACTGAATGACCCTTGCCTTCCTGGAATAAATCCCACTTACTGATATTGTATTATTGTAAATTTCCATCTTTACATGTCTGCTGCCATGTCTGTTAATTCTTGCTTTATAAGTAGGTGCTTCTATATTATACAATGATACATATATATTAATAAATGTTGTATCCTCTTCTCATATTGATTCCTTTATTATTATATAAAGCCCTTGTCTTTTTTGTAGACTTTGTTTTAAAGTCTACTTTGTCCAATGCAAGTATTGCAGTCCCAAGTGTCTTGTTGTTTTCATCTGTGTGAAATGTCTTTTTCCTCCCCTTACTTTCAGTCCGTGTGTGTCTTCAGTTCTGAAGTGAGTCTCTTGTAAGCAGCATGTAGATGGGTCTTGTGTTTTTGTCCAATCAGCCATCCTATATTTTTTGATTGGAGCATTTAGTCCACTGACATATAAAGTGATTATTGATAGGTATGAACTTATTGCCATTTTATTACTTATTTTCTGGTTGTTTTTATTGTTCCTCTCTGTTCTTTTCCTCTTCTTTCAGATTTGTCCCTTGTGGTTAGATGATTTTCTTTAGTGCTGTGCTTCATGTGACTTTCTCTCTAGTTTTTGTCTATCAAGTGTAGGCTTTTGATTTGTGATTACCAAAGTGTTCACATACTTTGAACCTATAATAGATATTTGCTTTAAACTGGTAAACATTTGAGTTCAAATACATTCTAAAACATCACACTTTTTTACTCCTGTCCTCTGTATTTTGCGTTTTTGATGTCATATTTTGCATCTTCATGTTTATCCCTTTGCTGTTGTAGCTATAATTGATTTTATAATTTTTTGTCTTTTAATCTTCACACTAGCATATTTAAGTGGTTATTAATCATATATTTCTCTACTAACACTGTCTATTAAAAGCATTGTTTAATTTGTTTTGTCTATTTATGGCTATTTAGGTTGAGTATAAATGCAGTTCCTCATATTCCATTTTGGCTGGAAGTGGAAATTTCAGCTATGCCTTTTAGAAACTTTAGTTCATCCAATATTTCTTGTATTTGTAGAATGGGAAAACTATCTGCCTCAATCATTACACCATGTGTGCAGAATTCAATGTGGTTTCCTATGTGACACTATAGATTAAAAACAAACTACCATAAAGAAATAAGTGAAAGGCACAGAATTAAACTAGAGAAGAATAAATCATTTTTAGATCCAAATGTCATTTATGGGGTTTTTGATAGCCTTGCTTAAAAATATATCTTACAAGCTCATAGTTACTATTTTAAAAAGAATGAAAAAGAAAAAAGAAAACAAGTAAACCACTTAGTGTTTCAAAAAGAAAAATATGTGACTAAACTATAATGAAATACCTGAGTAACTATTTTAAAATAATCCTTAATCAGAATAAATTACAATTCATTGAAAAATAATTTTCTCTTTTAAGATATAATATTCAATGGAATAAATGTAAATAATAACATAACCTAAAATTTTCAATTATTTGAAAATGTTTTAAATTACCCCATTACTAGTTCAAATGAGTTATCTTTGGAGAAAATAACACTGATTATTTTAGAAACAATCTTATAAATAGATTTTGAAGTGTTAAGTTTATTGCATCATTTTTCTTTCCTTTTTTTTTTTTTTTTTAGGGCCACACCCATGGCATACAGAGGTTCCCAGGCTAGGGGTTGAATTGGAGTTATAGCTGCTGGCCTATGTCACAGCCACACCAACACGGGATCTGAGCCACATCTGCAACCTACACCACAGCTCATGGCAATGCCAGATCCTTAACCCACTGAGTGAGGCCAGGGATCAAACCTGTGTCCTCATGGATCCTAGTAAGATTCATTTCCGCTGAGTCACAACGGGAACTCCCTTGTATCATTTTTCTCTTAGAACACCTGTGCTTGTTTAGGTCACAGATGACATTGTTTAAAATCAAGGTTCAATCAGGCTTAAATGCTGCATGGAAATCCCAATGTCTATCCCCTATGAATTCTCAATCCATTGACATGTTTAAAAACCTCAAAATAGTGAAAGCTTTCCCTAGTCAATTACTTGTTATATCTTTTAAAACGATGATGCCATGTAAAAAATTGTACCTTCACCCCTGAGAGGTAGAAGCAAAATATTTTAGTATTTTATTAACCAGATGTATTTTATTTTAACCTGTAAGTACAGAAATCTAGATTTTCCATTTTACTCTGCAGCTTTAACTCTTTACCAAAAACCACAAAGATGCATCCTATGCATTATGTCAGTACCTCTGTGAGTGGGGGTGTAAGCCAGTGGTTTCAATTGCTCATGGGCAAGTCGTCAAATCTACCTACTTACATTCCTGTTAGTTTTACTCTTCTTCAAATAACTTAAAATCAGCTCTTTGGCAAGGTCCTTTCAATGGGAGGAACTCCTCTTTCGCTTTGTGTTCTGAATATACTTTACAGTGCAGCCATGAATCATCCCGTCACCTCTGGATCCACCTACTCTTTCTCCTCTCTGAAACCTGAAACGTCTTGGGTTTATAGACAGATTCCCCTCGCGGCCTTGGCCATCTGATCTTAACAGACTCGCACTCCTTGCTCTGTTGACAAGAAAGAAAGAAAGAAAATTAGAGCCACAAAATTGAAACAGTTTGTGGATATTAATAATGTCAATATTTATATATTTTTTGGTCTGACTGAGACGGTCTGCAAATTAAAACGAGGAGCATTAACTTCATGAAAGAACAAACGATCTGTTCATGATTTGGGGCAAGAAGACATTTATTTTATCTTAATCCAGCCTGTAGAAAAGCATTTCCTTGTCTTTTATGTGGCCTAAATGAAGTAAAACCCTCATATTCCGAGCAGCGAAATCATAGAAGGAGCCCCTTGCTGTTGTGAGCTGCTGTTAATACAGAAGAGAGGCTTCATGGCTGGAAGGCATTCACGATATTGAACAGGCCACGGGGCGGGAAAGTGCTGAGAGGGGTCATGTGGAGCAACAGGCCACAGGAATGCAAATCACCCACCGAGCCAAGAGTGGAGCCAGCAGGTGGCCTTGCCCGCTCATCGGATGTCAGAATGCTGCTGGGCTCAGGCCCTTGAGCAGCTGTGCGTCTAGGGCTTCTAAGTACAACAGGCCACACAGCATCCCAGTGGATGAGAAAAGCATCATCGATAACAGGACCTTCTGAACACTGCGGGTCAGCCTCATTGTACAAAGAAATGGGGCCCGTTACCTCAATCATGTGGGGGTTTTCGTTTCACGTAGTTTCCGTAAATACATTACTTTGGCTTTTTATGGGATATGTTTCTTTGGCGTTTCATACCTGACCAAAATATCCATGAGGGAAGAGACGTGTTTTTTAGTTCCTTTAGGATTATTTTATACTTTTGAAATATTTCTACTTGAAGGAATTTTGGAATCACCTTAGCATACCTTTTCAAAACAAGTTTATAGAAGATTAACCTATAACAGCGGATAGGGTCAGGGTATACAGAATTAAGTTATTTTCTGAGGTTTGACTCGAAAACCAAGCTATTTGTAACTATAATTCTGCCTGGAAATGTACACACACCTACACACGTGCACACACATATACACACATACTGACTATCAGATTATGTAGAATAAAGCATTATCTACAACTAATTCAATCACCACTCCTTGAAAGCCTACTAAGAGTGAAATTTCTTAAAGACACTCATGATGCATAGAAAATCTTTAACTTAGAAAGGCCCGCCAGAGTAGTAAGGGATTCAAGGTTTCATTTAGAATTTCATTACAATTATCTTGTGGTTTAATTAGGTGAGTTACTCCCTAAATATCTGTGAAAGGCAGGATTGTCCTTTCAGAGGTAAGAATGCTCAGTGTCTTTGTGGAAAAATGTGGGTTTTGTTGCCAATAAGTTAAGCTTCTCTACACAGGTCGTTGTAAATTCTACGTTGTCAACCAAAGGCAAAATGTTTTCTAGAAGCCTAGTAAAGCATTCAGAGAATCATACTGAGGCCCTCTTGAAACCAGGGATTATTTATTTCATGTCCACATCCATACATCTGTGTCTAAGTCACAACAGGTGCTCGATATGTGTTTGCTAAATAAAGGAAGGAGGAAATGAGGGGGTGGTGGCACTTTTGACAAAATGAATAACAACATAAAATATAAAAATGGGGGAGTTCCCATCGTGGCTCAGCAGAAAGGAATCTGACTTGCATCCATGAGGATGCAGGTTTGATCCTTGGCCTCGCTCTTTGGGTTAAGGATCTGGCATTGCCATGAGCTGTAGTGTAGGTCACAGATATGGCTCAGATCTGACGTTGCCATGGCTGTGGCTTAGGCTGGTGGCTACAGCTCCAATTTGACCCCTAGCCTGGGAACCTCCATATGCCGCGAGAGAGTGGCCCTGAAAAGATGATATATATGTATACATAAATGGCACATGCTTGCATAATAAAAGATACACAGAGGAAGATGATTCCCTCTATTCAGAGTCCAAGCTTTTGAACAAGCTGTTCCACATTCTTCAAAATCCAGTTCTCTTTAGATTTTGGCTAAAGTCCCATGATCCTTTCCTGATAATTCACCCCTTTCTCCTCAGATTTCTCACCTTGTTGAGTGTATCAAACACACCCCATAGAAGCACTTCAACGTGCTCATATGAGAGCCCTCTCGAAACCCGCTTCAGGCTCTCTGGTGAGGTCCCTGGCCTATTCCCCATGTCTGAGCACAGTGCAGATTGTTCTCAGGCCCAGCAGATATTAGTAAGCACAGCACTGGTCACACCAGTCTCTTCCCACATACATTTCCTTACCCCCACTCATTTGCTTATGCTCTTGGTTTTTCCTCAAATGCTCTTTTCCCCTTCTATTTCTAGTCAAAGCTTAAGGATTCTTTTTAAGTTTCATATCCCTCCCTGGAAAAAATTGTTCACTGCCCTCTCCTAAATCATTTCATCTGTAGTTAATGAGATTGGATTACTCCAGAACAATTTGCAGCACATTAAATTTGGTTCCAAGTCCTCACTTGCCAGGAGGTCCCAATAAAAACCATGACAGGAGAATTGCTGAGGTTATAAGGGACTTTTATGAAGGGTCTTGACGGGGCAGACCAGGGTCGTCTACCCCCTGAGAAAGCGCAGGTCCTCAGGATTGCTCAGATGGCTCTTCTTCCACACTAAGAAGGAGTCTTGAGCACTCTGACCATGACTGAGTATGCAGCTTCCTCAGGTGGCAATCCCTCCACAGCCCTGCGAGGGAAGATTCCTTTTAATCAATTCCTGAGATGAGTTTCTCAGTAGGCATCCACCTCCAAGATACAGTCTGTGTAGGGATTATTACCCAGAAGTTTCGAGAAACACAAAGGAGCTCTTTTTTCCCATCATACTTTTGGAGCCTAGAATTCAGAACACAGATCTATATCGAAACCTTTGGGCTCTTTCAAGCAAATGGACCTGGAATGCATTTTGCTCTCCATGGCAACAAAAATAAACCACAAACTAATCTATCAATATATCGTCCCTCCACACAATTTTTAACCTGTTATGCAGATAGATATCTGTTTTTCCCTCTAAAGAGTCAGTGATCTTGTTCTGTGATTTATAACTCATTCATTCAAAAATATATATTAAGCAACTATTCTAAAGGCACTCATTGAGTACATGGAGTATATGTTGTGTAGTGAACACTGTGCCGAATGCTGGTGACAAGGGCGAGAAAAGAACCTATACATCCTCGCCCTCATGATGCATACGATCGGATGGACGATTCATGCAGATAAACTGGCAATTACAGTGTGGCATCTTCGGTGCTGGTGCAAGGACAGGAGACTGGGGGCATCCATGACAAGCGCATCTCACCAAGGTTTTCGCCTTGAGAACCCAGTTCCTGGAGATAATTGGTGCTTAAGAAATGTGCAAACAATAGTTTTTCAAAAGCTTAAACAAAAAGTTTACATTATAAATATCCATCATCACCCATTCCTCAAGTGGATGAACTACCATGTGGAGGATACTTTAAAAATGATGAAGCAGTTAGATAACGTTCTTTCTTCACTATAGGATCAAACTTTGCTGCCTTGAGAAGTAGTACGTATCTTTAGGAGAGGGAGTGTGAGGAGGGTCTGCAGTTATTTTCTAGCCTATGTGGGGAACAACCGGTATCTGAGAATCTCACCAGTGGAGAGATGACGGTGGCCTCAGAAGCATGGCCAGGTTCACTGATGAGACATAGAAGGACTAAGCCCAGCAGGGCCAGTGCAATTCAGGAAGAAGTGGCTTTTAATGACCAATCACATGGAGCTTTGGACTCATTCATCCCTAGATGGATTAAGGTTTAGTGATGAGAAGGTGATGAGCCCTTGGGCAAAGCAATTCCACAGATAGAAGGTAAATGGCAGTAGGTGTTTGCACAACAGAGGTTAGAGGAAAAGCCACATCAGGTGGGGTTGGGCAGCTGATGTAGGTTGGCAGTGGAGAAAACCGACTTCAAAAGACTAGGCGGGGAGTTCCCGTCGTGGCGCAGTGGTTGACGAATCCGACTAGGAACCATGAGGTTTCGGGTTCGGTCCCTGCCCTTGCTCAGTGGGTTGACGATCCGGCGTTGCCGTGAGCTATGGTGTAGGTTGCAGACACAGCTCGGATCCTGCGTTGCTGTGCCTCTGGCGTAGGCCGGTGGCTACAGCTCCGATTCAACCCCTAGCCTGGGAACCTCCATATGCTGTGGGAGCGGCCCAAGAAATAACAACAACAACAACAACAACAAAAGACCAAAAGACAAAAAAAAAAAAAAAAAAAAAAAAGACTAGGCGCCCCCAGAAGTAGACTTATTGGTGTATGGAGAAATACAATTTAACAATACACAAATTCTCCTGTCTTCTTCTCCTCTGTTTCAATTCCCTATAATTGCCACTAAATTTTGAGGAAAGTCTCATAAAATCACAGGTGGAGTGGCGGTGATGTGGAGAAAGGAACAAGGCAGCAAATTGAAGGCATGTACCCCAAAACAGATTTTGTGCAGGTTCTTCTGGGGAAGAGTAGTATCTTTTGGGGTCTTGGGTCTAGAAATTCCAGGCAGTGACCAATCATAGCGTGAAACGTTTTCCAGGATGCTGCTTAAAGCACTTTGGATGGGCTGGTGAGACCAGGGTGTGGCTTCACACCACACAGCACAGGAGGAACATGAAAGAGCCCCTCCCAGCCCCAGTACACTGGAGGGAAGGAAGGGGAAGTGATGATTAGTTACTGTAATTCACTGTAAGCAAAATTCACCGCTCTGTCTCTCAGCCTCCTATTTATTGCTACAAATGACTCTGTCTGTTTGACTCCTGCACTGGCCATATTGGTAGGTCATATGCAGAATATCCTTCTGAAAGAGGATATTCATTAGGGGTATTAAAGAATACGCATGACAGATTCTGTTCTGAGTAAGTGTGGCAATAAATATCCTCAAATTTACTGTTAGAGACATAAAGATTCTACATCAGCAGCCAAGTATTTCTTCGAAGTGCTTTCTAGCTAAAGATTTAAAAGGACTGGTGGATTTGCTTCACTTGAATTCACTGAATGTTGGCACTTCCATCATTGTATTTACCAGTTCCTATTAATACTGTTCAGACAGAATAAGAAAGTTGGCCACTTCACTCCATCTTTAACTGGAAATTCAATGTGTGCATTGAAGAGTTATTACAGTGTTCAAAGGTGCTAACAAAAAAATGTCTGCACTAAGCTTATAGAAGAGAATAGAGAAAATATGACAAGTTTTTTAAAAAGGGTGACAGTATCTTCTGCTTTATGTGGTTTTTTAACAGATGACTCAGACTCAGGGGAAAGGGGGATCTTTCAAATACTCTCCCATCCCTCCCGGGGTCGCCAGTGTTTTATCTTCAACTATAGAAGGACTGAGGGGCTTGGGTTACCTCAATATGGTGGAGACGCCCACCCTATAACCATATAGTACCCTCTGAAAGGGGTGCTGGTTTCGCTGCAGATTCACAAGTCTGAGCTGGAAAGTTCCTGTCCCCCAGAAAGAAACCACAGAGATACAATTGCCGTGTAGTCACAAGAGGGCGCTGTTTCTGGAATTAAGTAATGATCAGGGAGAGGGGCTGGGATTTAGGGACTAAATATAACACTGGCCTTTCATAGGAACAAGGAGGTTTTGCAGAGCGTTCCTGTGATAAGCAGGGAAAATGCATCCTCTGCCGACAACTTCCATTTCCTTTGTGAAATAGGAAGCAAGATCATCAGCTGGAAGTTTGGAGGGCAGACAGGTGTTGACAGTCTAAGGAACTCCAATATGACGGCAGCAAAAAGGCCCTGTTGAGGTTGGTGGTGATCAAGTTAGTGGGAAATCTGTTATCAAGGCCATTTTTTCTCCCATCATTTTGAGTTGTGTGGCAGAGTCAAGAGCTGAATCCAGTCAGAACTTGTTTTTATATTTATTTTTTTATTTATTTTTTGCCCTTTAGGGCCACACCCATGGCTTATGGACATTCCCAGGCTAAGGGTCCAGTTGGAGCTGTAGCCACTGGCCTACATCACAGCCACAGCCACACCAGATCCAAGCTGCGTCTGCAACCTACACCACAGCTCACGGCAAGGCCAGATCCTTAACCCACTGAACAAGGCCAGGGATTGAACCTGCATCCTCATGGATACTAGTCAGATTCACAAAACTTGTTTTTAGAAGAGGCAGAGTGTAGGATGAGAGGGTCAATAGAGGTTAGAGTGTGTAATAGCGGTTTATCGTCATGATAGGCTTTTTGCTGTGGAAGAAGGGAAGTCAGGACTTGAAGAAGAATGAAAGATAAAGGGGTTGATGGATAGAAAGCCCTGTGGGGAAGAAGAGTCACTAGCATTGGAGTATTAGAGGGAATGAGCTGGAAATTTGAAGAGGGAAGCACGCTTAAAATTAGATGTGTGAGATAACTGCAGTATGGGTGACTCTGGTAAATGGAAAAGAATAAAGTGAGAATTTGACCCCATAAGAATCTCAAGTTATTTTGTAACAAAACATCACAAAATTATAATACAAAAACACAGTGGAAAAATGTTTGCAGTCTATATGATGAAGGGTTAATACATTTACTAAATAAATATATCCTTTAGGAGTTCCACTGTGGCTCAGTGGTTAACGAACCCAACTAGTACCCATGAGGACATGGGTTCGACCTTTGGCCTCGCTCAGTGGGTTAAGGATCTGGTGTTGCTGTGAGCTGTGGTGCAGGTTGCAGATGCAGCTCGGATCCTGGGTTGCTATGGAGTAGGCCAATGGCTACAGCTCTGATTCTCAACCCCTAGCCTGGAAACCTCCATATGCCTCAGTGCAGCCCTAAAAAGAGCCCCCCCCCAAAAAAAATATATATGTATATTTCCTATGAATCAATAAAGAAAAAAATCCCAATAAAAGTCACCAAACACAGACTCAGGCAATTCTCATGATAAGGCACAAAAAATTAATAACAAATACATAAAGTGCTATTTAAGCAAATTAAAGCATCTGTCAAGTTGGCAAAAATATTTGTAAATTATGACACCCAGTGTGGACAGATTTATAGTGACAAAACTATTCTCATACAATGCTGGTGAAAGTTTAAATCAGAACAACTTTCTAGAAGTCACTCTGGCAATAATTTTTACAAACCTCAGAAATGTACATATCCTTTGACCCATTAATTCTCTACCTAGGAATTTGTTCTAGGACACAATAAGAAATTTGTTTCTGAATTTTTGAAGTAGAATTGACATATAACATTATATTGTTTCAGGTGTTCATCATAATTTGATATTTATATACATTGTGATATAATCACCACAAAAATTAACATCCATCACTGTACAGAGTTTTTTTGTTTTGTTTTGTTTTATTGGTTTTCTGGTGTGTGTGTGTATGAGGAAGACTTCTAAGAGCGTCTCTTTTACCAACTTTTTAATATGCAATACAGTATAGTTATCTATCACTGTACATTAGATCCCATGACATTTATTTTATAGCTGGAAATGTATACCTGATTATTCTTATCTCAGCATTTATTTCGTCTTAAATATTGAACACACCTTGCAGGAAATGGTAAAGGTAGATAGAAGGAATCACTGGACGATCTTTGACTATCATTTTCAACTAAAATTTAATAACAAGGAATTCTTTATTTAAAAAGTAAAGTAACAACAGCAGGCTACAAAATTATATATACCCAGTTTGCTCCCCAAATAATTATGCTTGTGTGTGTGTGTGTGTTCAAGTGTGCTATGCATGCAGATGATTACGTGAATCTTGGAAGGACACTCTTAGTAATGTTTATGTGTGGATGCTAAATGAGTTAACAATACTTTTCAACAATACAGGAACACTCAGCTACAGTTCGAGGCAAGTTAGTTTACAAGAAGCAGTGATGAGATACATAGTTAGAACAAGGATGTGTTGACATCATTTGGATTTCTAGATCCAGGCAGGCATTCATAAATCCAGCTCCCTGTTGCTCTTCCCACAATTTGGTTAAATATTCAAATATGTTACTCACACTTTGTTTACTGTTTGGTTGGTTTTCTTTTGTTTTTTCCCATGTAGACTTAAGTGAGATTTTATTATTTGAACCAGAGTGGTAGAAAGAGATGACTATAATTGCTATTATGGATTTCATAGCAAGGAATTCTCAGTACATAAATCTTGGTCCTAATTTCTTCCTGTTTCCTTAGAGTAGATTCCTAGAAGGGACTGAGGATGTCAAAATCTTACCGACTACCATTGCAGTTAAAAGAACTGTGACATAATTATCCAAGAGACCAGCCAGCCATATGAGCAGAGTTTGAAAGGGTGACCAGAGATGGGTGTATTCATCATTTCTAGGTTCTGGCCCCCAGTTTTAAAAGTCGAGAAATTGAATTTTCTTTAGTGAACACAAGATTCAGAGAAAACAATATCAACTGTAGTAGGAAGACCAATTTATGGAGTCCGAGCTATTACTTTCATGACAAATGAAATACTCAAGGCATTTGATCAGTGCAACTCTCTACAAAATTATTCCACCTCCCAGGGCCATTTGGCAAAGTCTGAACACATTTTTGGGGGGAGGGAGAGGGCTACACCCATATCGTGTGGAGGTTCCTGGACCAGGGATCAAACCCACACCAGAGCAGTGACCTGAGCCACTACAGTGACAATGCCAGATCCTTAATTCATTGAGCCACACAGGAACTCCTGAAGACATTTTTAATTGTCACAACTGAGGAATACTACTGGCATCCAGAGAGTAAAGACCAGGAACGCATCTAAACATCCCACACTGCATAAGACATGCTCTCCCCCCACCATAACAAAGAATGATTCAGCCCCAAAGTCCAAAGAGCTAAAATTAAAAAAATCATGCAATAGAGGCTTACACTAGCCCAATGATGCAGGCAATTTTCCCCAAGTGACCTTCTGTCTTCTTTCACAGGAAGTGCTGGAGGTATCCTCGTACCATTTTTTACCTTTGTATTCCTTATTTCTAACCTCCATGCTGACCATTGATCATCTTTTAAATCAGAAGCCTCCAAAACAGGTTACAACACAGTTCATTAGATTTTGGCTTCCTTGGTTCCAAACACATTCCATTCCTGCTCCCTTGGATTAGAATTAAGTCCAGTGATTAGAGTTTTAAGTGTGGCCACAGTGCTTTATTCACATAGAAAAGCTGGATCAGATGATATGCATATTCCAGCTTTTATAGAAATTGTCAAATTGATCGTTTCTGTTTTCTTTCCTTCTGACAGTTTTATTCCATAACCTTGGCATTTCCAGACTTTAAATATCTGCCAATTTAGATATAAAGTGCTATTTCATTATTGTTTTAGTAAGTATTTTTCTGAATTCCAGGACAGCTGTGAATTCTGTCAATATTTTATTAACAATGCTGTTTTCTTCTTTGGCAATTTGGCTATTAATATTCTTCATTCATTTTTCCATTAGCTTTTATTTTTTAAATATTTCTTATTGACTTACAGAGATCTTTGTATTTCCTGGAATCTAGTTCTTTTTTTCTCTTTTATATATTGTAATACCATCCAATAATGCTTCTTTATGGCAGCAGTTCTCTTAATTAAAAAAATATTTCAGATAATTTTTAGTCTAAGGAAATGTGTAACTGAGTATTGTCTCAAAAAAAAAAATGCTACCCCTAATAATTTGCTAATTCATAGAAGCAAAGTTAATCAAGCGCCTTATGTTTCAATATCTTTTCACTTTTAAGAAATATTATTTTCTAATTTTACACATGTATATGTCAAGGCACTTTAATCTGCTCTTTGCTTTACCTTTGAATTTCTTTCAAAATACAGATCTTCTGTGATAAGTTCATAGTTATATACTCATGTTTATGCCATTTAAGGTAGTCATAAATGTTTCACCTAGGAGATTTGGAAATAAATGGTAATGTTATTTGCTGGTGTTTATCTTTGCTATGGGAAAACTACAACAGAGATTTGTTTTATTTTAGACAGAGGTGAATAGCATGTCTCTCATTTACTTTTTTAGCAAATATTTATTGCATTCCCACTGAGCAACAAGTAGTACTCTAAGTACAGGGAATACATTAGGATACAGAATACCTTTAATTCCTGCCATCACGGAGCTGACATTGTGAGAGAAGGGCACACAGTGAAGAGGAGAAAGATGTAAAATATGTTAGCTAGTGACAAGTGCCTTGGACAAAAAGTTAGCTCTGAAAAGTGAGTTATCTATGTGGGAGGTGACAGAGGGGAGGATGATTTTTCTATAGAACAGCCCATTCATTTATTTTTGTTTCTATTCCCATTACTCTAAGAGATAGATTCAAAAAACGTATTGCTGCAATTTATGTCAAAGAGTGTTCCACCTTTGTTTCCTCTAGGAATTTTAGAGTGTTCAATCTTACATTTAGGGTTTTAATCCATTTTGAGTTTATTTTTGTATACACTGTTAGAGAATGTTCTAATTTCATTCTTTTATGTATAGAAGAGCCCCCCCCAAAAAAAGCCTCCCCCAAATGACATTCATGAAAAGATTGATGGTTGTGGATATTTGGAAGAAGAGCATCTCAACTAAAAAGCAGAATAAGAACAAAGCCTCTGAAGCTTGAGGTTGTAGGCTGGATGCCCAGATGCCTGAAGGGGAGGAAGCCAGGGAGGAAAGAGTAGGAGATGAAGTCAGAAAGATAATGGAGGAGCCAGATAAGGATGCTGGCTCTCACTCTGCAGAGAATGAATGGGAAACTTGCAGTAGAGTGACTACACCCTCCGATTTAAAGGGATCACTCTAGCTTCCGTCCTGAGGAAGGTCGGCCAGGAGACAAGGGCACCAAAAAAGGGACAGGTTAGGATGGAGGTGACCACCCTTGTCTCTCCCCCGCCTCCACTTCTTTTTAAACCCACTCCAAGCAAACATTCACCCTCACTCTTTTCCATGAAGGGTAAGCATGACTTCCACACAGGTAAATCCAGGGCTCAATTCTGGGTCCTCATTTTCATCGACTTCTCAGGACCCTTTGTCTCCTTGACACACTTTTTTGCTTGGCTTCCAGGATGTCACAATCTTTTCATTTGCCTCCTAATTTACTGACTTATCCTTCCCAGCTCCCATGGCTGGTTTCAGCTCCCATCCTCAGACACTTCATGTACAGAATCCCAGAGCTCATTCTTCATTCTCTTTTCTCCATCTACATCGACTCCCTGGATAATCTCAGCCGGTCTCCTGGCTATAAATACCATAGAAATGCTGACAGTTCCCAATTTCCATTTATATGGAAGTTTTCTATTGATTCCAAACCTCATATATCTGGTGATCTGTGATGCTCACCCTTAGACCCTGATCATCAACAGCTTCTACAGCTTGGTCAGGACAAGCCCATTCTTCCAGTAGCTTAAGCTAAAAACCTTGGAATCTGAAATTAAGGCTAGAGAGCTAGGCTACAGATATTAGTGTTAGAATTATCATAGACGAGTTTCAAGGAATTTCCCTAGAAAATACATTCTGGTGTGTCTTTAACAGGATACTATGTAAAGGATCCCTTTTGTTTATGAACAGCCCTCTTCGATACAAATGTATTTCTTACCTACATCTTCACTACAATGTGTCATAATTGAGTTTTCAGTTAATTATTAAGAAATCATTATTGGATGTAAAATATTAATAAATTAATAATTAAGGAAAGACAGACCCAAACCCTTAATATGAATAACCAAAATTGTTACCCTACTAAGCACAGATGCTCTGAAGTGACTTGCTGGTCACAGCTTGAAGGTTGTTAAACTAACCACATTGGTTTTACTCCTCATCCCCCTTGATCCAGGCCATCTAATCAATCTCTTGACAATTTCTCCAAAAGAATAATTTTCTAAAAATAAGTCAAATAATGACTCCCATAAAGATACAAAATGACCATCTGTAAAATCTTTTATTTAACTTGTTTGCTAATGAGGTAAGTCGAAGAAATCCATTCAAAGGAGAAGCCAAAGAACAAGTACGTTTATATATCAGGAGCATTGAAATGAATTTGTGAAAATACACAAAGCTGGCTTCCTCCAAGGTGGAGCTGGGAAATTACTTGAACCTCTACCTGACAGAATTTACTGGCATGTCTATAGACAAGAATTGCTAGGTATGATTTATAGATTTATGAAATAACCCAAAGGCTATGAGAGGCACAGAGCAGCACCCACCAAATTAGAATCAGAATAACCCCGAAGAGGCTGCTATGCTGTGAACATCACATAGTTTTTCAGTGGAGACATCCAGTAAATCTTTTTGCTTATTCCAAATTTCCTTGCTGATGTATGTACTTAGACTTATATTTGTCACCTAAGAGAAGAAGAACTAACACAGAAAGAGAAAATTATTTTTTCATGAATTCAAACATATTTAGATCTTTAAAATAAAAAGAAGAAAGGAGAAATAGTACATGTTGTCCAGGGTGAAGATATGGAGATTAATTTTTGAACACCTTCAATGGGTGATATAAGTAATACCAAAATAGTGCTATGAGGATAACCACATTTCAGCGGCCCAAGCAGTCAGTGTTGGCCACCATGGACCAGAACCATATCAAGCCAGCAAATTTTAAGCCTCTTGGACCACAGAGCTTCATATTTAGAGAGGTATGTACTTTGTGGGGAGCCCCTAAGTGATTCATCTAGGCTTATAGATTCCTCCTCCATGGATCAGACCATGTGCCTAAGATGATCAATAGCACTCCTCAATTCCAGAGAAAGGCTTTTCTAACATGATAATACTAGAAACTCAGTTCTGTTTGTCAAGATCTATATGTCTTTGTTACTGCATCTTCCAACAATAGCTAGCTGGATGTCCACCTAGTTTGGAGGGGGCTATCCACTTAGCATATGAACAATGGGGCCTGGCGGGGAGTTATTTATTCAGTGAGAGTGTATTATTTGGGTAGATTATTCCTCGAGCCAGTCATAGCATCACACTGGGAGCATCATCGATGCAACTACTGCAAAAAGCAACAATGAATATCAATTATAAATTGGGGGGAGGGAGTCAGGTGCATTACACTATGTTCATAAGTTTTCTCTTTCCTTCGCCCGTGGTTAGCTGATTTCATCCGGTGATCCCATTATTCAGATGGTGAAATTGAGAAACTGAGAGCAGATAAATGCTGTCCAAAGTTATCCAGCCATCCTGTGCCTGAGGTAGGATTTGAACCCACACAGCTTAATTACAGAGTCCATACTCTTAACCACAACCGGATTTCAGTAACTATTGGACATCATTTGTGAATGTGGTAGCCAGAGTAGAATAGGGTAGAATGGCTTGGTATTTCTAATGCACAAACTTGTGAAAAAAGAAAAAAAAAAAAAAAAAAGAAAGTAAAAGACATTAAACACAATACACACATTCTAGTAACAGCCATTCTTCAATGATTTTTACTATTTAACATCAAATATTATGTTTCCTATTTTGAAGCTGATATCCAAACTTTCCATTTTATTATCATAATTTGATCAAATTTTAATAATTTTAGACAACCCATTTGAGAACTATTATTCTTCTCTTTGTAATAAATGAGCCCTTGAGAAAAAAAAATTGTTTTGAAAATAGCGGTCAAGTAACTTTCAGTTAAACTTACATATAGTGAAATAAAGAATTTCTAGTCTTTGTCCCTGACTCCTGGCGAAGAGTTTCAAAAATCCTTGGAAAGTCTTGAGTAGACGTGTCTTTGTCATGTTAATGAGGGTACTCAGGGTGGGACCCCAGAAGGCTTCAAAATGGGGGCTGGTCTCCAGAAAGACTAAGTAGGACGTGTTAAAAGCGCTGGAGTTTTGAGCCAGCCCAGACTGGAGGAGCTGGAGTCTGCGTTCATCAAGTGGCAGATGATTTAATGATTTCATCAGTCCAGTCTAGACCAACTAATGAATATGACTCTGCAAAGATTGAGCCATTAGCCACTACAGTCACTGACCTTCAACATACCCTGAAAGGAGTTCAGGGTGGAGATGAGAAATGAGGCACTCTGTGCTCTAGGAAACACTGGCAGAACTGGTTGTAAGAGAGTTTGCTATTTTCAGGAGAACATTTTTACTAACCCAATGTCTTGCATCTTCTGTACTTAGAAAAACATGCAAATCAGTAACAAAGATATCTGCTCCTCATGACTAGCAGAAACCTTCTACAGAGATGCATGCTCGACTGCACAAACCCCTTCTCCAAAATCACACATATGTGGACTTCCCCACTCCCTCTTTGAGCAGTTCCTCAGAGCTTCTGAGAGGCCAGCTCCTGGGCTGTAGTTCTCAGGAAGTCAAATAAAACCAAACTCATGGCTCTCACGTTGTGCATTTTTATTTCAGTCAATACCTACAAAATAAAACCTCTGGATGACTCATGGCAGCGTCTGGGTTGGTGAAACATTGATATAACAGGGGGGTGACATGCCTAGATTCATGAAGAAAGGGCACCGAAGCCCTGCACTCCTCCCCACTCCCCATCCACAGACTTGGCCTCTGTGGCGCTCCCATTGGCTGTTTCTGATCTAAACCCTTTATAATAATGCTGTAATCATAAATACAGTGCTTTGAGTGAGTCCTGCTAGTCATTCTAGCAAACTGTTGAGTCTGAGTGGGGGTTGTAGGAAACGCCGGCCTGTTGGCAATGACTCAGAAGTGCAGGTAACCCTGAAACTTGCCAATCTGCATGGGGCGGGGGCAGGGTGCTGCCTTGTGAAGGACGTTGAAGTCCTTGTGAAGGACGTTGCCCATAATCTTTGAAGTCAGTACGAACGCTGGGTAGTCAATATCAGAATTATATTGAATTGTAGGAAGTCTAGTTGGTGTTCAGAGGCTGACTATCAGAGGAGAATAGGTAGATACTGCTGAGTGTGAAATAATGTGTCAGCAGTAATAGAGAAATATGCTTAAGTAAAGCACCTAAAAGGTGACCAAATCTGTTCCTGGGTCTATCTGCATAATATTCAATTAATAGCTCAATTCCGTTTAAAATAAATCAATTTATAAAACAATTTAATTTTTTCTATGAGTCCTGAGATTCAGTTGCACAGAAATTACAATAACTTGTACCAAAGTAACTTTTCCAGAGGATTTCCTTTCCCACCCACATAAATACATAAAGAGGAAGCTTCTGGGCCAGTCCTTCCTACTGCAAAGTAGAAATATGGCAAGGATCCAACGTGTGTGAATAGTGTAAGTGGTAAGCCTGGATGATGTAGGGACAAAATATACTTTTTCGGTCATCATATTTCATTGCCTACACATCTTCCTGGCATCAATGCATCTTGATTTCATTTCAACCATTTTGTTTCATCCATCTACAAAATAAAAATGTAAGGCTTTTACAAAGAAATATTGAGAAAAATAAATCCAGATATAAACAGTACATCTACAGGATTGTTAGAGCAGCTCCAATTATAATGAAAGCAATGTTTTAAGCTTTCTTACATTGTGAACATAATGCTCCCAGTATTTCAGAAGCCAGGGGTCTATTTATAATAGTCTTGGCTCCACTATGCCACATCCTTAACATGCAAACTGAAGCCAGAAAATCAAGGATCCAAATTACACCACATAAATGCCAACACAAGTTTCTCTTCCATGTCCCAAAGCATAATAAGACTTAGAATTTGGAAAGACTGGCTAAAAATATGCTTACCCTTGAATCTTCAAATGTGTAAGATAAAAAAGCACGCCTCAAATCTCTATGTCTTGATTTAAATCTACATAGGACAGCACTGAAATGATTCGACATTGATTATATGGCAAAGAAGAAGCATTACCAAAAGTCAACAGAAGATCTCCCCTCTTTCTTGCGAGATACAACAGAGAACTCTTCCTGGCTTCAAAAAAGGAAAAGAAACTGCAATTATACTAAAAGATGTAAGGATAAAAGTGCCAGAGAATTAAAGTACTGCAATTATACCTACTGTCTGTAAATCGCAGGTGCTGAAGGGACAAAATGGATGGTTGATGATAATTACTGAAAAACTGGGCTCTGTCAGTGAGTCAAATTAGCTCACTCAGAACCTTCCTTTTCACATAAATCATAACGAGAGTATTGGTTTTCATACCTACGTGGTATTAGGCCATTTCACAAAGTGAAACATCGCAAATCTGGAACTTGAGCTATTTTCCCCTCTGTTTTCCATTTCAACACTTGAATTAGTCCCAAACCATCACAACTGTCTGTTTATTATTACCCAGGTTCAAAGCCATGAAGTTCTGGACATTTCCTTTATAAAAATATCTTTCTTCTTAATAGTACGAAAAGTTTCCTTAGGCTGACTATTTCCAAAATGTCTTCTAATCCAAAAAGGAATTCTACTCTTTAATTCTATATTTGTGACTTGGAAACAATAAATTAATGAACATTCTGTTTCATAGATATTGGCTTCTTTTATTGCAACTCAAAGGCTACATCGAGGTACACCTTCTCCTGCTGAGGAGGCAGAGGAATTGAAAAATCTAACACCTTGTCAGACTCAGGACCTGCTCCTGATCCCCGATACCCACCAGCAGAGGAGAGCCTGGTCCAAACCTCCAGGCAAGTGGCTAGAGCTAACATGGTCCACTTCAGAGCATGTCACCACTTCAGCATCCCTCGTGTGGCCCCAGGACCCCCTCCTCATCAAGAACTCCTCGGGATTATTTATGACTTAAAGGATGGTTTCTAAAGAGGGCCATGCTTAACAAGAAGACATAAATCAGGAGTTTGGGATTAAGAGATACAGGCTGCTACATATAAAATGGGTAAACAACAAGGACCTACTGTATAGCAACAGGAACTATATTCAATATATCATAGTAACCTGTAATGGAAAAGAATCTGGAAAAGAAAATATGTGTGTGTGTATGCTGTATATACACACATATATATAAACATATATAGATCAAAACTTTAGTCATCGAGACTACTGCTGAAGTGGAGAGAAAATATTAGGTCACACGAAAGAGGCATCTGGTTTTTTTTGTTTTGTCTTTTCTTTTTCCTAGGGCCACACCCATGGCAAATGGAGGTTCCCAGGCTAGGGGTCTAATTGGAGCTGTAGCTGCCGGCCTACGCCAGAGCCACGGCAATGTGGGATCTGAGCTGCATCTGTGACCTACACCACAGCCCAGAGCAATGCCAGATCCCCAACCCACTGAGTGAGGCCAGGGGTCGAACCCGCAACCTCACGGCTCCTAGTCAGATTCGTTAACCCCTGTGCCACAACGGGAACTCCCTAGAGGCATCTGCTTATACACAGCCACACACATTTATATAACATATATACATAGTATATATAAACCGAATCACTTTCCTATACACCTAAAAATAACACAACATTGTAAATTAACTATCCCTTGATTTTCTGAAGGAAGGACCACTGCCAAGGAATGCAGGTGGCCTAGAAGCTGCAAATAGCCAGCATGGAAAGGGGGACCTCCATCCCACACCTGCAGGGATTCTGTTCACATCCCGATTGGTCAGGGAAATGGCCCCTCCCCCAAAAGAGCCCTGCCAACAACACCCCCATTTTTGGATTTATGACCTATAGAACAATAAGATAAGAAATGTGTGTTGTTTTAAGCCTCTAAAAAAAGAAGACGTACATTGTATTGGTGGTGTTTCTGGTTTTCCCATTGCTTGTCAGCTTCCACAGATGAGTGTTCCTACCTCGTGTGATGATGGAGATGACAAATTAGCCTTTCCTCTATCACACTGAAGTGCATTTGATTTAAAGACACTTAGGATCAATTATTTAACCTAGAAATATTTACAGGACATGGAAATGCTGTCTGTTGGGAGGTGGCACTCATTCCTTATGGAAACCTTCTTTCTGAAGCTAGTACATTTCAATTATTTCCTTCTCCCACTTGGCTCTTATCTACTTCCCTTGCCCATGACAGAGTCCTTTCTCTACCACTCTCTTCTGATACTAATGCTTAACCCAAATCTCAACTCTTTAAAGTTACTTTTGTAGTTTTCACAAATCTAAAAGACCTTGTAAAGTTATATTAGCAGACAATAGACATTCTCATTCATAAAATGAGAACCTCACAGATTGTTTATTTTAGAGGCCACTGTAAATAGTCTATCACAATTCGAGGTCTTTTCTTATTATAGCACTCGGCTTGGTTTAGCCTCAGTAAATTCAGAGGCCTCCTTCGCGTGACCTGGTATTTTCTCTCCATACTAGAGAATTTTGTAGTACACGGCCATGTCATTCTTTTCCACCTACATGTATAAAATTTAATTTAACACAGCGTTATTTTTTAATTTAGAATATTTTCAGGAGTTCCCGTCATGGCGCAGTGGTTAACGAATCCAACTAGGAACCGTGAGGTTGCTCGTTCCATCCCTGGCCTCACTCAGTGGGTTAAGTATCCGGCATTGCCGTGAGCTGTGGTGTAGGTTGCAGACATGGCTGGGATCCCGAGTTGCTGTGGCTCTGGCGTAGGCCAGACCCCTAGCCTGGGAACTGCCATATGCCGTGGGAGCAGCCCTAGAAAGGGCAAAAAGACAAAAACAAAACAAAACAAAAGAATATTTTCAGTGTGCTGAAGTTGCCATAGCAACTTGAGATCCATAGCAACTTAAGCTGCATCAGCGACCTACACCACAGCTCACTGCAATGCTGGATCCTTAACCTACTGAGTGAGGCCAGGAATGGAACCCGCAGGGATGGAACCTGCAACCTCTTGTTCCTAGTCAGATTCGTTTTACACTGAGCCACAAGGGGAACTCCTCAGTCTAGATTTTTTAAATCAAGAGAGGATAAGGAGTTCCCTTTGTGGCTCAGTGGTAAATGAACCCAACTAGTATCCATGAGGATACAGGTTCGATCCCTGGCCTAGCACAGTGGGTTAAGGATCCGGCATTGCTGTGAGCTGTGGTAGACCAGCAGCTGCAGCTCTGATTTGACCCCTAGCCTGGGAACTTCCATATGCCATGGGTGCAGCCCTAAAAAGATCAAAAAAAAGAAAAGATAAGAAGGGCTATCACCACCTTAAAACTTTGAAATGATTACCTGAGCAAGATGGTAGTAAAAAAAAAAAAAACCTCACAGAACAAGAGACAGGGTTTTCCTTGTTTAAAACCAGTAAGAGAAAGGAAATTTCTCCGCACTTTTCTAGTCTTTAAAGGTCTATTTATGCATTTTGTGTAGAGTTTATAAAATTCTACCACAAGACAAATAGCATCAGAAAAGCCATTCACGACCATGTTCAAAGGAGTTGGAAAACGTATGTGGATTACCCATCTTTTCAGTGAAAAGAGGCATACATTGATTCTCTTGAGAAGTTCCACAATTAAAGGGTTTGCGGGAAGACTTTTCTGAAATATAGATATAGGTCCACATTCATAAGTCCTTCCACTGGCCCATTCCAAATCCCTCGGTGTTGCCTTAATGGCAAACCTCATACACTGCCATTCTGTTCCACAGCAACGACAGAGCCAAATCCATGCTTCTTGAAAATTCTGTGTTTTTAAAGAGTTTGAGCAATGCCTTCTACCCATGAAGTCAGCAAGAAGTATTTTCCTGAGGCCAGTTAAAGGAATGAGGTCAACACAGGCAAGGCAGAGAGCAAGACTGGAGGGTGGGGGGAGATGAGAGATGGGATGCAAATGAGAGAGAAGAGTGAGGAAGTACTCCCGGGGATTCGACCCACTTCAGCCTTGAGTGACAGAGGCGAGTGCACTGCTGTGCTCCGTGAAGCTGAAACAGGAAGGCCAAGAGGCACAGAGAAGGACTGGACATGCGTGCTTTTATTCTCTAGAATCCTGTAAGTGGTTGTCAGGCTTGCTTCACAATTACACACACACACACACACACACACACACACACACACACACACACACACAGAAAATCATCAGAAGACTATGAATTCACTTACATGCTGATTGGTAAGCTTTCTTAAGGATGGTTTTAGTCTCTTTTGAAATTAGCTTTGAAATTAATGCTGAGTTATGTCACTTTTTTATGGCTCATTCCTAAGATGCTCTGCTTTTGTGGTCTTTGCTTTTTGCTGTATCTCAGGTACAAGAGCCTTTCTCTAAGAAGTGTTCAACTTAGGAGCTCCTGCTGTGTGGCTCAGTGATCATGAACCTGACCAGTATCCATGAGGATGTGGGTTCAATCCCTGGCCTCACACAGTGGGTCAAGGATCCATGAGGTATGGTGCAGGTCACAGTGTGGCTCAGATCTGGCTGGTGTGGCTGTGCCTGTGGCTGTGGTATAGGCTGGCAGCTGCAGCTCCAATTCAACCCCTAGCCTGGGAACTTCCAAATGTCGCAGGTGTGGCCCTTAAAAAGCAAAAAAAAAAGTTCAACTTAAACACATGAGTTCATAGAAGCCTCGGCATAGTTTTTAGCAGGCAGATTGGTTTGTATCTAGGCTTTTCTTTTTTTTTTATATTAAAAAATAAGAGAGTGGACCTTTGGCACAGTGGGTTAAACATCGGGCATTGTCACTGCAGTGGCTTGGGCTGCTGCTGTGGCCTGGATTCGATCCCTGACCCAGGAAATTCCTGGCATGGCCAGAAAATAAAAAAAAAAAAAAACAAGAGAATATCTTTCAAATTTCCCGATACTTAATTAGGGATCTATGTTTATTTTTCAGAAATGTAGGTATATATTAGTCAAGAGGAAGTCTGAATAAGCTTCATGTAATGAAGTTTGGGGATCACACTGGGCAATCTATTTGAAAAATACCTAACACAAGGAAACGCTGACAATTATTTGAAAGCATTCTTTAAATGCCTGGAACAATTGCCAGTGCTGGTCCAATGATTCTTTTGGATCCAGAAGCCTGTGATGTTAAAAATGTTTGATTTTATCTACTTTTAGACAATATAGGTGATTTAAATTTTTAAATTTGAAAAAATTTATTGAGGAACCTTTTGGCCTAATGCCTGGGAATTCATTTGATTTTTGTAAAAAACACAGTGTGACCACTTTTTGTTTTGCCTTGTTTTCTTTGGCCTGTTTTTGCCCCCTTCTGAGAGGTGCATTCAGAGAGCTAGTAAAGGAAGAAAGATTGGATCAAGATTAAATGTAACAATGTATAGAATGTACAAAATGTCTCATATAGTTTCTTACATATCACTGGCTCTCGATAAATGACAGTAGTTTAAAACACTTAATTCCTATCATGTGCCTGTCTACCTTTTTACTTAGATATCCTCACACGATGAGCTAGCTGGGGATGTCATTATTCTCATTTTACAGACAGGAAACTGAAGCACAGAGAAGTTAGGCAACTTGCCCAAAGACAGACAGCTGGTAAATGGCAGGGGTGGGCTTGAATCCAGCCATCTGCTGTATTAGTAAATACAATGCACTAAAGGGACAGGGGTGCCACCTGCAGAAAGAGACCAGAATACCGTGCCAGATGGGGCTGGAAAGGTGGGAAGGGAGCAGATCACAGGGGGTTGTCAGCTGTCGGAAGGAGTTTTCTCTTAAGGATGTCACTGAAAGTTTTTGAATCAGGAAAGAACATGAATGGATATGCCAGATTATTCCTTGACTACAGTGTGGAAAACAGATAACAAGAGGTAAAGCGGATCTCAACAGTCAGGAGGCTTATGTAGAGTCTAGCAGGAAAGATGTTTTCCGGGTCCAGGAAGCTAGTGTGGGAGGTGCAGAGATACTTTGGGGAGGCATTTCATATCTTAAAAGCACTTACTTTCCTGGAGCTAAAAACTCTATATTCATGAAAGTTCTATTACCTTCAGAGGCCACTTAAAGCAACTGAACGCTGCAGTGCAAACTCCTGGTTAAATCAGGTTCTAATTTCAGCCCAGAGTCTATTTCCTCCAAGAAGTCTTCCTTGAATGATGATCCTGGGTAAGACGCCTCTGATAAATGCTCCAGTTATCATCTCTCATAGCATTTTGTTTGTTTGCTTTTAATTTTATAATTTTTGAAAATTAATTTTAAAATTAATTTATTTTTGATCATTAATTTTGAAAATTAATTAATGATCTCATATAATATTTGTCTTTATCTAACTTCACTTAGTACAGTAATTTCTAGACCCACCCATGTTGCTGCACATGGCATTATTTCATTTTTTGGTAGGGCTGAGTAATATTCCATTGTACATATGTACCACATCTTAATCCATTCATCTGTTGGTGGACATTTAGGTGGCTTCAATGTCTTGGCTATTGTAAATAGTGCTGCAATGAACACTGGAGTGTGTATATCTTTTCAAATTAAGGTTTTCGGTTTTCGCCGGATGTATGCCCAGGAGTGGAATTGCTGGATCATATAGTAGTTCTATATTTAGCTCTTAAGGAATCTTCACGCTGTTCGCCACAGTGACTGCACCAGTTCACATTCCCACCAGGAGTGTAGGAGGGTTCCCTTTACTCTACACCCCCTCCAGTGTTTTTGTTTGTAGATTTCTTGATGATGGCCATTCTGACTGGTATGAGGTGATAACACATGGTAGTTTTGATGTACATTTCTCTAATAATTAACTATGTTGAGCATATTTTCATGTGCTTTTTGGCCATCAGTGTTAGCATTTTTAAGTTGTGCCTTTATGTAATTGTCTACTGTCCTGTCTCCTCTGTGGAACCACAAGCTCTTTGAGAGCCTCGAACCATCCATCCTGCAGTCCCCAGAATTCCGCACAGGACCTGTCAGTCATTACTTAAAAGATGTTTAGGAATGGAAACATCTTGAATGGCAAAGGAGAGTGTAGCTGCATCCCAAAGGGGAGTTAATTGGCTCAAGCAAGTGTGTACCTGGGAAAATCTGTGGTGTCTCTGCATTTGGGTAAGGAGCTTAGTGGTCCTTACTCCTTCAGGAAGTCACCTCAGGCTGCTTAATAAATCCTTACACTAAGCAAGCAGTTCCAAGGTGAGCATTTTTTTTCTCATGCAGCCTCACCTCTACCTCAATCAATTGTCCTCTTTTGTCATCACCGACACAAACCCTTTTCTCAAGCAAGGTACTTCCACACTTGCACAAAAGATTCCATAGATCACTGGACTTAACAAATAAAAAAAAAATCCTCATGGAGAAAGACCCTTGGAAGAGTGGTTTAAATTTATGAATTATAGACTGAACAACAAACTCTTGTGCCCAAATATACTCATTCTATGGAAACAATGAGAAATATTTTGTGAAAAAAGTCAAATGGTTTTCTAACTACTTGACCTATTGCTAAAGTCAACTGGCATTGTTATTCGTTGTATTCATGGAGTATCTATTATATGCAATTTCTATAAGGGCTGTACAAATAAAAGTAAAATTTTTACTCAAAATAAAAGAATGTCCCTCCCAAGAAGATGAAACTCATGTGTAAGCTTATATAAGTGAATTTTATATTCTAATGACTTGAGGAAAAAATAGAACCACCCATGGAAGCCTTATCCTTCATGGAATGTTCCTAATCCCGAAGCAGTAACTATATCAAAACAAACAAAAAGACTAAAGAGAGTAGACTAGGTTTTCTAACCCGCTATAACTATAAATACTAAAATCATCATTCTGTCTTTGCTAGAGACCATAGTGCATCATTTATAAAGGACTTGTTTTGAATCATAGCAAATATAGATGCTAATCCTATCCTTTACTTATCATTTGAGGACTCAATTCACTTCTCTATAAAAAAAAAGGGTGATAATGTCCACCTTCAGTTGTAGAAATTGAAGGAAACAATGAGTATTAAATTTCTAGGATAGTGCCTGCCTCACAATAGCAATTAGCCATAATTAACAGACTGACAGATCCAAAGCTGAATCTGTATATGAGACCTCAGCTGCGGATTCTTCAGAGTAAGCTGTGCTGCTCCTAAGTTGGATATGGAGTTTCAAGGAGATATGCCAGAAGTGGTAGAGAAACAGGAGTGGGGTGGGTGCTTAGAGTGGGCTGAATTTTTATGAGTCTGGTTCTCCAATAAAGATTTCTTTCTTGGATGGGAGGATGGACGAGGGAGGCAATGATATTCCCAATGAAGTCATAAAGATTGACTGTATTTAATACACATAAGGGCTGAATATGACCTACTAATGGGGACTTTGTTCTGTGATACAGAGAGTCAGTGACAGACACTTTGGAAAGAGTTTGAGCCTGTGCACCCATGGTTAGTATATGGGATGCACATAACATACAGGAACACATAACTGGGCCTTTGAGCCCCTTCTCCTCTCCCCATGTTTGTTTTTGTTTTGTTTTGTTTTGGTTTTGGTTTTTGGTTTTTTTTGGCCAAGCCTGAGGCATGCAGATGTTCCCAGGCTAGGTATCGAACCTGTACCACAGCAGTGATCCAAGCCCCAGAAATGACAACATTGGATGCTTAACCCCCCCAGCCACCAGAGAACTTCGTCTCCCTGTATTCTTTTTTTTCTTTTTTTTAATCTTTTTAGGGATGCACGTGTAGCATTTGGAAGTTCCCAGGTTAGGGATCAAATTGGAGCTATAGCTGCCAGCCTACATCACAGCCATGGCAGCAAGGGATCTATTGCATTTGAGATCTACACCACAGCTCATGGCAATGCCAGATCCTTAATCCACTGAGCAAGGCCAGGGATGGAACCTGCATCCTTGTGGATAATAGTCGGGTTCATTATTGCTGAGTCACAATGAGAACTCCCACCTCCATGTATTACTCTCTTGTATCTGGAGAACTGGGAGATATGGAAAAGAGAAAAGTCTCCATATCTATCATCAAAGAGCATCTGCCTGATAGCATTTATGATGCTATGTCTGAGATGCTGATCAGCCTCTTGAGGTAGCACATAATTTTTGGTGAGAATATGGAGAGAGGCATCCAACAAAGGAAGAGTAGCTATAGTCAAGACATGGTCACTCTGAAATATAACCCCCTTCAGGGTTGTATTTCATCTAAAGCAAATAGAAATCTTTTTTGAGACTAACACAGTTATTAAGGATTCAAAAACGAGGTCTATGAATCAAATTCTGGATTGCAGAATATCTGTTATATTTAGTTAAGATCTGCGACTAAGCTTCTCTGTCTGGAAAAGGACAAGAATAATTCAGAGCCTCTGTAACAAGTTACACCAAGAGAAATGGTGGAGAGAACCGGCTACCTCCATATATTTGTGACTTTCAATTCAAAGCATTTGTTTCCATGCCTACATGCTAGTATTTAAATAAATGCTACCCATTAACATTTACAGCTCTGATTGGGAATCTGGGATCATCAATAACTTTTCTGCCAATAAGCAAAATGAGAAGGAAATCACGGGACTATGCCAACTTCTCACAACAATCGAAAACCCATTATATTAGTAAGCATTTAAATGATTTTCCACATCCTCTGCTTGATAGAAAAGAAGAAATAAAGAAGGGAAGAAAAGAAGGAGGGAAGGGAGAGAGGGAGGAAAGGAAGGAAGAGAAAGAAAGAAAACCTCAAGAGAAATAAATAAAAAATATGTCATTAATTCTTGAAAAATATTATCTAACTGTCCATTTAACTGGTAGCACCTTGCCAAACAAAAGCCAAAATTCCTGAAAGTGGCTAGAAACCCTTCTAACACGCTAAATCTCAGCCTTTCTTGGAGCAAGGGTTCTCTGAGTTCTTGGTGAACTCAGAGAATTGGCTGCTTGGCCATCTTTCTTTTATCCCCACCAGTTTCATCAACAAAGAAGTTTTCAGGTTAAATCATAAAGCTAGCAAGATTGATAGGTGACAAAGAGATGGTGGAGGCTTTTGGAGTGGCTTTAACCCTCATCCTATTAAGTAGATGACAGTTCCAGCCAGCTACAAGGCTGAGAAGTAGCCACCAAACAGGTTGTTGCATCGGACATATTACAGACATCGAGATCAGTGCTGACTCTACAAGTGTTTTATTTTGAAGAGATGGAGTTTTAAGAGAACTAAGTACAATTATTGGCATCATTTCTGGGATAGTTAAATGTAGATATTTTAAACAGACCCTTAAGAGTGTATTCACCATTGTGTAAAAGTAATTTTGAAAGAACATGCTGTGAAACTTTGGGGACAATAAATTGTCTCCTCAGGGATGATAAATTGAAATATGAATGCATTAAGGCAACTTATTCAAGGGGGAAAAAATCCCTTTTAAGTATAGTATGTGCCCAAATCTGTTTGTTCTTTTCAATGTGTACATAGACCCCAATGTTCCGGCTAAACTTAAGAGGAGTTTGCTGTATACATGCAAAACGTACACTCTTAAACTTTAAATACATTTGTTCTTAGTCATAAGTGATTTTCCTCTTGTATATAATATATGGTAAGGTATACATATATCTTGAAAATATCCATGACATAGCATATATATGTATACATTTATAAATGTGGCCCTAATAGTGGTCCTTGACAAATAGTTTATTATTTCTCATTGAAGCATCTCCTGCATGATGGTCTGGCTTGATATGAAAGAACAATGAAAATATAGAATACATCACACGAACAGACTGCAGGGAAAAAGACTCAATGACAAAATAATATTGAACACTTACATTTCTAAGATCTCTCATGAATATTTCCACGGTCCTCACCTGTGGAAGTTATTTAGAGTAAGAGTTTTCAAGGTTAAATGATTTTAATGAGGAGAGGGCAGAAAAAGTCTTGAATAGGAGCAAGGATACAGAGAGCTACACACTTTCTTTTAAACGCGTGATGCAGTTGCTGTAGATTTTCCCAACATTTGGGGTCAGCCTGTGAGGCCAGGCAAAAGGGCAAAGATGATTCAAAACCAGTAGATGAATTTACTTTGAGCCAATTATAATGAATATCGCATCAAGGCTGTTTACATTTCTGCTGTCATCCATATGCATTAGCGCCAGGTTAAGTGCAAGCCATGAGCCACACGATGGCTTCATAAATCTCCACTGTCGTTAGATAGCAAAGTCCAATGCCCTTGCCTTACTTCCTGGGAATAACCTTTGATCTGCAGATCAACAGTAAAAATAATTACTGACTGTAGCCAAAGCGGGGTGAGTCATTGCAGTTCTGAGTAGCTGCACAGCTGGAGACAGATGTGCGGGTCTCCTGCACGGATCCTGAAGCATCTTCCCCGAGCGTTTATATCATGCTTGTCATTCGTTTATCAGAGGCCAAATGTTTCTCTTTTGTAAACGTGTGTAAAACATTCTCAGAATTTCAAACAATAACAAAGCAGGGCTGAATGTGGCTGAAATGCAAAAAGGAAATCTCCCATCTGTCCGAATCAAACGGTTGAAATATCAGAAGATGAAGGCTGAAAACAACACACATACACACAATTATTTTAATATAGATTTCAATCATTTGTCCACGGAGAGAATAATATTCAGTAAAGATGCCAAAAGTTTAAAACAAGAACACGATTTTAAAAAGTGTTAATTCGTGAAATTAATTTTTATAGTTACACTGGGTTTTCTACTTTTCCTTCTCATGCATAAGTATTGTTATTAATATTATTTTTAGGAAAAATAAACTACATTAACACAGTATTTCATAGGAAATTTTCTTTTTTCTTTTTTTTTTTTTCAGGGCTGCACCCGTGGCACATGGAAATAGAGCTGCCTTCCTACAGCACAGCCACAGCAACATGGGATCTGAGCCAGGTCAGCAACCTACACCACAGCTCACGGTAATGCCTGATCCCCAACCCAATGAGCAAGGCCAGGGAGCAAACCCTCATCTTCATGGATACTAGTCGGATTCCTTTCTGCCATGCCACAGTGGGAACTCTGGAAATTTTCTATTTATTGCTTATACCTTTATATGTCATTTATTCAGAGGTTATTCATTTATTTATTCAATAAGTATTACTTACAGTCTATTACTTTCTGGGTACAGTCCAGTCATTGAGGATACAAATGTGAACAAGACAGGAGTTCCCACTGTGGCTCAGCAGTAAGGAACCTGACTAGTTCCATGAGGACATGAGTTCCATCCCTGACCTCACTCAGTGAGTTAAGGATCCAGTGTTGCCATGAGCCGTGGTACAAGTCACAGACGAGGC
Organism: Sus scrofa; assembly: GCF_054392235.1. Taxonomy (NCBI): domain Eukaryota; kingdom Metazoa; phylum Chordata; class Mammalia; order Artiodactyla; family Suidae; genus Sus; species Sus scrofa. The sequence continues at coordinate 34,068,476 of NC_139389.1, read as the reverse complement.
TCAGATCTGGTGTTGCTGTGGCTGAGGCTGTGGCTTGGGCCAGCAGCTGCAGCTCCAATTCGACCCCTCACCTGGAAACTTCCATATTCCGTTGGTGTGGCCTTAAAAAGACCAAAAAAAAAAAAAAAAAAAAAAGTGACCAAGACAGAATGTGCCTACAGCCTCAGGGGAAGATAAATTTTACTGAGAAGGGACAGGCAGTAAATGAGTAAACTAACAAGTTAATTTCTGGCGGTGATTGATGCTAAGAAAAGAGAACTGAGTAATATCCGAGTGACTGGGTAGGTGGGCAGCCTGCTGTAGATAAAGTACCGGTCAAGGCAGACACCCCTGAATCTGGTGGCTCCTGGTATAAGACTCAATGATGTAAAAGAATCAGTCATGAGAAAACCAGAGTTACAAGCTGTCCCAGTAGAATGAGCAGCAAGGGCAAGGGTCCTGCGGCGGGGGATGAACATGATGTGTCCAGGAAACAGACAGACCCAAAGCCAGCGTGACCGGAGCTCAGAAGCTCAGGGAACCTGCAGGCACTAATTTTCACAGGACCTTACGGGCTGCAGTAAGGAGATCTGACTTTATTTTACACATATTTGGGGTTTTCCTCAGCATATTTTGAATACTTTCCCCTCAGGATCATTAAGGGCATGGAGAGATTAGAACTTTCTCTTTAAGTTAATGAATAAGGGAGAAAAAAATAGGTACAACGAGGCCTATTCTAACCTTTAAAAAAAAAAAACTCCTTGGAGTTCCCATTGTGGCTCAGCGGAAACGAATCCAACTAGGAACCAAGAGGTTGCAGGTTCGATCCCTGGCCTTGCTCAGTGGGTAAAGGATCCTGCGTTGCCGTGAACTGTGGTGTAGGTCGCAGACGTAGCTCAGATCTGGCGTTGCTGTGGCTGTGGCCTAGGCCGGCGGCTACAGCTCCGATTAGACCCCTAGACTGGGAACCTCCATATGCCATGGGTGCTGCCCTAAAAAGACAAAAGAATACAATACAATACAATACAATACAATACAATACAATAATAAAAAATTCCTTAACAGACTCTTCTTGTTCTGAAAAAGAAACATATAATCCAGCCAAAAATTTTTTCTTCTCTCTTCAGGCTATTGTCAAACACAAGGTGGTAAGGGAAATTTCAGGTTTGATTTCACAACTGTCAAAAACCTCTTGGGGTTGATTTTTACATTTTATTGAGCTTGGCTCCTGGATTGTCTGATTTGCCAGAACTGCCTTTACTCAAGTGTCACACAGACACAGACTAAATAAATTTGCAGTATTTCAGGAACTCTGTTGTTTTTATTCCAGTTGTTCACGAGAGCCTAGCCCACTTCTTTCTCACTTGACCATCCAGAGGTCACACCTGACTTGAAACTAGCTCAGGGTTCATATGTTTTTTAAACCCAAACACTAAGTTCCCAAAGAAATTAATAGCATTTTACCAAAAATTCATTAAGTTAATATTATTTTAATTAACTTACCAAAGTTATCAACTTTATGCTGATTAAATTCCAATATAGGAGTTCCCACTGTGGCACAGTGGGTCAAGGAGCTGGTTTTGGCACAGCTATGACATAGATCGCAGCTCTGACTTGGATTTGATCCCTGGCTCACCTGGGAACTTCCATATGCTGTGGGTATGACTGAAAAAGAAAAAAAAATCCAATATATGACTTGTAAAAACAGAAAAATACAAACAAATTTCATAGGTATTTCCACAACCCAGAGATAACCACATTTAATATTTGATTTCTACTTTCCAGATATTAAGCCTTTTTAGGTCTACTTAATTTCTTATTACCCATTTGCTTACTTTTCCTTATAAGCAATTTATAGGGTTTCACACTCTCCTAAGACACAGAATTATTGATGATAGTTGATGAACGACAATTATGTAACAAATATCCTACTACCAGACCTTAAAGCATTTCTCAATATTCTTTTTTTTTTTTTTTTGGCTTTTTTAGGGCCACATCTGCAGCATGTGGAGGTTCACAGACTAGGGGTCTAATTGGAGCTGTTGCTGACGGCCTACTCCACAGCCACAGCAACGCCAGATCCGAGCCACGTCTGCAACCTGCACCACAGCCACAGTGACACCAGATCCTTAATCCACTGAATGAGGCCAGGGGTCCAACCTGCAAGCTCATGGTTCCTAGTTGGATTCATGTCCACTGCGCCACAATGGGAACTCCTCAATATTCACTTTTATTAAAAAAAATTTTTTTTCCAAAGCCAGAAAACTCCTAGAAGAAAATGTAGGTGGTAAGCTCCTTGACAAAGTTCCTTGGCAATGATTTTTTGGATTTGACACAAAAAAACAAAGGCAGCAAAAGCAAAAATAAATAAGTGGGACTACCACAAACTAAAAAGCTTCTGCACAGCACAGGAAACCATCAACAAAATGAAAAGGCAAATTTCAGAATGAAAGAAAATATTTGCAAATTATATATATGATGAGACTAATATCCAAAGTATATAAAGGGCTTACATCAAGCAGTAAAACACCCAAACAACCCAATTAAAAATTAGGCACAGGACCTGAAGAGACATTTTTTCCAAAGGAGACATACACATGGCCAATGGTTGTATGAAAAGATTCTGAACATCACTAATATCAAAGAAATGCAAATCAAAACTACAATGAAATAGTGCCTCACACCTATCAGGATGGCTATTAGCAAAAAGACAACAAATAGCAAATATTGGTGAGAATGTGGAGAAAAGGGAACATTTGTGCACTGTTGGTGGGAATGTAAATTGATGCAGCTGCTATGGAAAGCAGTATGGAGGTTCCTCAAAAAATTAAAAATAAAACTACCATATGACCCAGCAATCCTGTTTCTGGGTATTTACCTGAAGGAAATGGAAACACTAACTCAAGAAGATATATGCACCCTTATGTCCATTGAAGCATTATCTATAATATCTAGGATATGGAAACAACCTAAGTGTCTATTGATTAATAAATGAAGAGAATGTAGTGTATCATATATATGAAATGGAATATTATTCAGCCATAAAAAAGACCCTGCATTTGTGGCAACATGGATAAACCTGGAGGGTTTTATGCTAAGTGAAATAAATCAGACAAAGACCATACTGAACTCACAAAAACAAAACACCTGAATATATAATTCTTAAATATAGGGAACAAATTGGGGGTTGCCGGAGGTGAGGATTTAGAGAAGGACAAAATGGATGAAGGTGGTCAAAAGGTACAAACTACCCATTATAAAATAAATAAGTCCATGTGACTACATGTTAATAGTACTGTGTTGGATCTTTGAATGTTCTGAAAGAATTCATCTTAAAAGTTCTCACTGTGAGGGAAAAAAAAATGTAACTCTGTATAGTGATAGATTCTAGACATATTGTGGTGATCACGTTGCAATACATAAAACTATTGAATCATTATATGGCACACCTGAAACTAATATAATGTTATATGTCTTTTTTTTTTTTTTGTTCTTTTTGCCTTTTCTAGGGCTCTCCCTCAGCATATAGAGGTTCCCAGGCCAGGGTTCTAATCAGAGCTGTTGCTGCCGGCCTACACCAGAGCCACAGCAACGCGGGATCCAAGCCGCGTCTGCGACCTACACCACAGCTCACGGCAATGCCAGATACTTAACCCACTGAGCAAGGCCAGGGATCGAACCCACAACCTCATGGTTCCTAGTCGGAGTCATTAACCACTGCGCCACAGCAGGAACTCCTCAATTTTATCTTAATTTAAAAAAAAAAAAAAAAAAGATTATCCAATCCAAAATATTCATAGCATGAAGGTTGAGAAACCCTGGCTCAGGAAAAGAAATGGATAATCTTTGGAATTAAATGAGATCTGTGATCTCTGTGGACTGGAGAGCAGGGGTAGTTGGTCTATAGAGCAAGAGAAGAAGCAGTTTCTCAAGAGAAGTACACACAGGAGAGCTAATAGCTTCCTGGTCTTTGGTTTCTCTATCTTGATGGAATGGCCACCTTCCTACCTCTGGCTCTAATGGGAGCGTTATATAGTATCCTTGTCTTAATTCCTACTTAAACTAGTTACAGCTGGTTTCTGCTACTTGGTCTCTCTTTGAACCTGTGCTTTAAGAACTTGTTCCAAGAAATCGCACATTTTGTTCAGAATATAAGCGAAGGTTTTCTGATGAGAGCAGAAGCAAAAACAAAAACCAAAAAAAAAAAAGCTAACCCCAGCTACAAAATAATTCTACACTGGGAAGTGGAAAGAGAAATTAAATTATTAGTGAATACTAAATGTGAAAAAAATGTATTTACAGTAGGCTTAAACTTGCACAAGGGGCAAGAGAAGTAAAATGAAATAAGGATGTGGAGTGAAGTACATTCCCCTTTATTATAGGCTAGTGCATGAAATGTCCCGTGTCCAATTTCCTCATATTCAAAACCGGGGTAATAAAAATGATATGAGTTAGACCCTTTCACTTGAAATGAAAGAAAATCACTCTGTCTTATGAGCAATTTGTGGCACAATCTTGAATCAGAAGAGCCCCTAAATCTTGAATTCACCTAAAACCAGCCACTTGTTTGTTATCAGAACTCTTTATCTTTCTCCCCCCCCCCCAACTCCCAACTCTCTCTTTCACCCATTTTTTTACAGCAGTTTTCTTAGGATAAAATTTATTTGCCCTGAAGTTCATCCTTTTGCGCAACTCACTCCACGATCTAATTGCAGAACATGTTCATCATGGCAAACAAACCCCATACCTATTAGCAGTGGCTCCCCCTTCTCCCTCCCTCCAGCCCTAGTCACCCAATAATCCACTTTCCATCCCTACGGATTTGCCTATTCTGGACATTTCATATACATGGAATCATATAACATATGGCTTTTTGCATCTGGCTTTTTTCACTTAGCCTAATGTTTTCAAGGTTCATCCATGTTGTAGCCCATGTCACAACTTCATTCCTTTTATCTTTATTGCTTCACTGCTTCATTTTTCTGATTCTCCCTGGAGACCAAAGGCCTCAGCTGCTCTGGTCCATATGGCTGCCAACAGGTCTGGAGCTTAACTCCACTCACTGAAGAGAGAATGGCTCCACTCTCTAGGACCCAAATGCAGAGAAAAGAGCTCTGATGGGTTACATTTTGGCCAGGCTCATCTTTAAACCCATCAACAAGTTAGGGTGTGAGGACCTACCATGGTCTCCTCCTTGGTACCAATCAATGGTAGTCAGGGAAACAGCACAACAGGCTTATGAAAATGTCCGATTTGAGGAAGCCATGTGGAATAAAATGGAATCATACAGGGAGTTACATGTCCCAGAATATTTCAGGATGGGTGAGTGAAAAAACATGTGCAACATAATTCATACATCAGACTAGAGAAGAATAAGAAAACCGTTATTAAAAATTTAAGTATATGCCAGTATAAACCAATTCATCAATTGGTTTATCCAAGAAAAGCTTAAGCATTCTAGAGAAATTGCAAAAGGATAATGGAGAAAAACAACAACAGCAGCAACAACAAACTAGCTGCCAGGGTTTTGATTAATGAGGACCTATAGGTATTTTTCCCTGAATGAACACCGGTAACTGTGGATGCTTTTTTTTTAATCTAGGAAAGTATAGGGTTTTGTGGGCTGAACTAGAAACGAGGGCCAGATGAACAGATTAATGAGATGGACAAATAAGTCATGGTGTATTTATGCAATGGAAGCTGTATAGCAGTGAGACTTGATTAACTACAACAGTCATCAAGGGAGTTGCTGTCATGGCTCAGGGGTAAGGAACTAGTCCATGAGGATTCAGGTTTGATCCCTGGCCTCGCTCAGTGGTTTAAGGCTCTGGAGGTGCCATGAGCTGTGGTGTAAATCACACATGTGGCTTGCATCCCGCATTGCTGTGTTTGTAGGCCGGCAGCTGTAGCTCCAATTGGACCCCCAGCCTGGGAACTTCTATATGCCGTGGGTGCGGCCCTAAAAAGCAAAAAAACAAAAAACAAAAAACAAAACAAAACAAAAAAACCAGCATCAACAGATTAAAATCTCAAAAATACTTTCACTACTGAGTGAAAGAAGTCACAAGTAAAATACGTAATATGATTCTATTTATATAAATGTCAAAAACATGGAAAGCAAAATAATTTATCAAGACTGTATATGTATTAAAGCTGTGAGAAAAGCAAGAAAATTCAGCACAATGGTTAATAACTGGTGGGGGTGAGGAATGAGGAATGACCTTGAAAGAGGGCTAGGAAGGTAGTAGGTAGGCTTTCAGAGGTAAGGTTCTATTATTTCACTTTGACAGCGGCTATATGGATATATACTTTTTGTTCATTTAAAATTATTCATGTACATTTTCATTTCTTTTTGTACATATGATATATTTCATAATTTTAAAAATGCATTTCACACATACACAACAAACAAAGAGGGAGGAGAGAGGGAAAAAAAAGAATATGAGAATGAGTGACATTTTGGTTTTGGTTTTTCACCAAAAAAGGCAAGTGTTCCAAATTTGCTGACCTTTTCTGTAAGGATAAAACTGGCTCACATTTTTACATTGCTGAAGATATATGTGGGAGTGGCTGGTGAAGAATATGTTTTATGTGGCCTTCAAATACAGACAATGTTTTTGAAAAGAACATGAGAGAGAATTTTGAAAATTCATCTTAGAGAATGTTTTCATTATTCCAATATCCCGTGTATTGCGTTGTATTCAGGCTGCAAAATTTTAATAAGCGTGCATGATTTTTAGAAGTTTGGACATCATTGGTCTAAAAATCTTCCTATCATCACATGGAATATTAAATTTGGGCTTCTTGCCCTTAACCATGTGGCGAGAAAACCAGTATTATCAGGTTAATCATCCAAGTGTTAAAGTTCCATGTCCTTTATCATACAAATCTCTTTTCTTATACCAATTTGGTATTTCTCTTTTTTCCCCCCTAGAGCACATATTAATGTGGAAGTGGTTTTCTATGCAATAATACTCTAAGAATGCTTTGTTTCAACATTTCTGTTGTTAAATGGGCATACCGTAAAAGCACTGGGGTGGGGGGAAAAGCTATAATCATGCTTATGTGATTCAGTGGGCTGTTTGCTGCTAAAGCAAAGGAAATGAATTCTAAATAGTTAAATTATTTACCCATGTAGAACTATGTCATTTGTTTATATTAAAAACACATGTTCTAAATTGAAAGGTAAATTCTATTCCATGTACATTTTTAGAGGGGGAGAGTTTTGTAGTTTGACTTGTCTCAAAACGACTATGATATAATAGCTTAAAAACGCTGTTTTAGAATATGCACATCAACAGAACGCATAAATCCAGCACAACGATTTTCTGTTGTCCCCCACAGTGTTCACCAACTGCAAAATAAAATCATTACCATCTTTTAAATTTCGACCTCAAAGAGCGTTATCAATTTGATCACCAATTTTATTCTTCGAATTTAGATTTCAATTCTATTATCTAAAGAAAATCTGTTCTCAAAGGATGTAATCTTTTTAAGTAGTGAAGTTACTGAAAAGAACTTCATTGGGTAAATGAAAAAATATAATTGATAACGTTTATCCTGAAGTGAAATTTGAGGTTTAAAAATCAGTCTCATTCTTTTAAATAGTTGCCATGGCAGCGATGGTTCTATATGAATCTAGCAATGATTAATTTGTGATATTCCTAAGATTACATATTTTATTTGCTCAAAAAGATCATTTAAAGAATATACCTTTTAGGTGAATAAAACACCAAAATAAATTATAAATAATTACTATCTTCCTCCAAAAGTTATCAGATAGCTAAATACCAAAACATGAAGGTCAGCAAAATATTATTTCTTAGAGTGTATATGCGGACAGCAAACCAGCTCAAAGTTTGACTTATTTTAGTGCCAAAAGTATTATCTGATAGGTGTTTCTTCACATTGGAAAAACAATGAATTTTTTTCATCCAGTTTCAAGCATGTGATTTATGGGGAGTGATGGGGGCAGAAATAAGCACAAAAACATAAGAATCCAATGCACAATGCTTTGGAGTTTTTTATGCTACTGATTAGGACCCAATCCAAATGCATTAATATAACTTCTACAAACTCTGACCTCTTTATTCCCCTGAGAACCTTCAATACTTCAAAGGGAAGAGGTAATTCTCAGTTTTCTATGTGTTTTCATTTGTTCCTTTGGAGACAAGGTCAAAGAAAAGTATACTTCCATTTGAAGGAGCCTCAGAAACAAGCAGAATGTCTAATAATGAGAAAAGAACTACAATTTTCTGAATGATTAAATTATCTGAAATCAATTCAGGTGTAACATGAATGACTGAAGTCACCTCAAGTTAGGAGGAAATACCAGGCATTCTTTTAATTCTGAACTATCTGTAAGGAACTCTCTGCATCAGATAAAGGAGAACCAGGGGGAAAAGAAAAATGGGATGAGAAAGAAAAATACCTCTAACTTTGTACAGATTTTTGGACCACACATTTTTGCTCTTTGAAAACTGCTTTCCACATAGCTTTCTTCTGGCACCATTGTTATTAATCATAATTATAGGAATAATATAAATATAGACTGGGACTAGAGTAGGATATTTAACAAATGAGGTTTATGGGTGGAGAGAAGGAGAGATAAGTTTATTTCTAAATGCTGGGAGATGCAGTACTTTTTCAAACATAGTGGAGTCCACACGTGGATTTTAATACTTACTGGTTAGCTTTTCTGAACTATTTATTGGTGGCAATTTACCCTGAATATAGTGAAATCCACAGATACTTATTTTCTATATGCACAGCACTATCACTGAACATTTCAACAATTTACAGAGTTTGACTTAAACAAATTGGTTTTACATTTTTAAATTTGGAAGACCAATGACTCGAAATCACACTATATATTCATTTTTGCACATTTCTACACAAAGTCACAATACTAAGATGTAGACTTGACTATAAACCGTACCAAGATAGAACACCCTTCACTGCAGTGCCCCTGATCTACATGTTAAGATCTTGTTTTTAAAATGCCAGGTTCGAGAGTGCCTGTGGTGGCTCAGCAGAAACAAACCCAACTAGTATCCATGAGGATTCAGGTTCAATCCCTGGCCTCCCTCAGTGGGTTAAGGATCCAGCATTGCCATGAGCTGTGGTGTAGGTCGCAGATGTGGCTCAGATCCTGCATGGCTGTGGCTGTGACGTAGGCTGGCAGCTGCAGCTCCGATTGGACCCCTAGCCTGGGAACTTCCCTATGCTACACGTGCTCCCATAAAAAGTAAAAAAATAAAAATTAAAAAAAAAATCAAAATGCCAGTTTCACTAAGGAAAACATAACTTGTCTGAGAAATAGTCTATTGACATGAAATTTCACTCAACAATCTAGCTTTTTCCGTTTTTAACAAGATTGGCTATAATCCTAGAAATGCAGTTTTGATCCAGCCTGGTGTGTTGACCTAATATTCACACTTGAGATGACAGTGGGGTAGTATTTCATTGGATTTCAGGGGATGGGCAGAGAGAGGAAGGAATTACCAAAAGCTGAAAAGGATACTGAAACAAGAGATGCTTAATGGGTCAAGAGCGGAGACAGAAGCAGAGTTTAGGAAGCTCTAGAAGTGAGTCAAAATCAGGAAAGTAGAGGACATATCAGAATATAGAAGCATAGAAACCACAGTGAGAAGGTATATGGTCGCAGAGCAGGAAGGGTTGTGAAGGGTCACTGAATGTGGGTATTTAGCTCTAACAAACTTAAAGCGGTAACCTGCTCAAAGTCTGGCGTCGGAAGGATGGTCAGGGACGTTTCCATTTCAGATGTACCCGTGTACACGGAGTTTCCAGCAAACTAAATTGTAAACAATTTGAGTAAAGAAACTGTCTCTTCTAGTTTTTGTCCATTGAAAAGAATAAAACAAAGGGTCAGAAGAACTTGATTTCAGTGTTTGCGTTTGTATTTATTTTCTATTGTGGCCGTAACAAACTTAGCAGCTTAAACAATGCAAATTTATTAACTCTTAGGTCTCTAAGTCAGAAGTCTCAGCTTGTTTCTCCTTTTCACAGGCTGCAATCAAAATGTCACCAGGATGAGCTCTTGTTGGGAAGCTCTAGGGAAGAAGAGCTGCTTCCAAGGTCATTCAGGTTGTTCCTTGTGGGTGTAGGACTAAGGTTCTCATCTCTCTGCTGATTGTCAGCTGTGATTGCTCACAGCTTCTGAAGGCTACCCATGTACTCTGGCTCATGGCCCCTTCCTCATCTTCCAAGCCAGCAGCATCAGTCAAGTCCTTCTCACTCTTCACCTCCCCCCTCCCAATACACCTCCCAGCCTTCCTCTTCTGCTGCATCTGTCTGCCTTTTCTGCCTCCATCTTCTGCTTCTAAGAGTTCATGTGATTACACTGGGCACTAGATAATCCAATATAATCTCCCTACTTTAAAGTCACCTGACTAGCAATCAAAATTCCATGTGCAAAATCCCTTAACAGAAATGCCTAAATTAGTCTGTGATTAAATAACCCAGGGAAGGAAAACTTGGCTGGAGAGGGCACATTTGGAATTCTGCCTATAACAGTTTTACAAGGAAAAAATTGTGTGATCCTGGGCAAAAAAAAAGGCACCTCCCCTTAGATGCAGTTTCCTATTGCAAAATTAAGAAATTAGACCAAAAAAATATTAATTTTCTTTCCAGCTCTGCATCTATAACTAAAATCTCCTGCACAGGACAAGCTTTCAGTTGGTAAAAAATGAATATTCATTTGTTTGATGTTAAACAAATATTATAATGGCTGATGTTATCGAATATTGACCTGGTCTCATTTTCTTGTTTTCTTTTATAAAACTGTATTATATTAATAAAAGTTTAATATAATTTATTATATTCTATAATACATCTAAATAAAAATCCATATAAAGTTTTAAAAGTGTAATACTGGCAAAGTTTAAAAAAAAAATACTCCACTGCCCCATTCCCTACCCCTGCTCCCAGAACTGGCAAATTCTGCTGTTTACATCATCCAGTGTTACATTTATGGCTTTAAATAATATATTTCTCTCTCTTGATATAGAATGTGCCTATTGCTTAAGCCACTGTAAAAATGAGGAATTTACTAAAATTACACTTCATTACCCTCCTTCACCTTCATCCCGAGTGTACTGGTGACCTACGGCAGATTTTATTTTCCAAGATAAGATCTTTTCCCCCTCATTTTACAGCGTGATGTTGAGTCTCCTCTCCATTGAGATGGGAGGTGCTCGTTCCCTCCCCTTAAAGCTCATGTGCTAGTGAAAAGAGCAGAAGTGATGTAACTTGACTTTCAAGGGTAGGTCATAAAAGACAACACAGCTTTCTCATAGTTCTCTTGGGATGTTCACTCTTGGAACCCAGCCACCCAGCTCTGAAGAAACCCAGATCACAAGGAGGGGCCATGTGTATGTGTTCCAGCCAACAGACCCAGCTGAGGTCCTAGCTGACAGCTGGGATCAACTTCCAGACATGTGAGGAAGTCTTGGAGATGATGCTAAGCCCATCCACCACCTGAATGTAGCCACTGAGAGACCCAGAGCAGTTGAGCCAAGTCAAACACAGGAACCATGAGAGATAATAATAACACGTTTGCTGTTGCTTTAAGCTTAGCTAAGGTTTGGGTCAGCTATAAGTAACTGGAATCGTTATATCTATATTTTATGTTGAGTTATTGTCTCAGGATTCCAGTCCAAAATTCCATGATAGATTTTTTGATTTGAGAAATCATTCATTTTAATCTTATTTTTTTATTTTAATTTTAAAAATTTACACATATTTTAATTTTTTTACTGAAGCAGAGTTGATGTACAATGCTGTGGTAATTTCTGCTGTATTCTTATACAATTTTTAAAGGTTACACTCTATTTCTTACAAAATATTGGCCATATTCCCCATGGTGTACAGTGTATCCTTGCAGGCTGTCTTTCACCCAGTAGTTTGTGCCTCCCATTCCCCCACCCCTATATTGCCCTTCTCCCTCCACACACTGGTAACCACTAGTTTGTTCTCTGTATCTGTGAGTCTGTTTCTTTTTTGTTATATTCACTCACTAGTTTGTTGTATTTTTTTGGTTTCCACACACAAGTGAGCGCCTACAATATTTTCTTTCTCTGTCTGACTTATTTCACTTAGCATAATGCCTGCCAAGTCCATCCATGTTGCTGCAAATGGGAAAATTTCATTCTTTTTTATGGCTGAGTGATATTCTATTGCATATGTATATGTATTTATACACATATATACATCACATTTTTTTTATCCATTTATCTGTTGATGGGCACAGGTTGCTTCAAAATCTTGGCAATTGTAAATAATGCTGCTATGATTATTGGGGTGCCTGTGTCTTTTCAAATTAGTGTTTTGAATTATTGGGGTGTATGTGTGTGTGTATATTTATACACATCCAGAATGTAATTGTTGGGTCACATGAAGATGCCCACTCTCACCCCTTTTCCTCAATATAGTTTTGGAAATCCTAGACACAGCAATCAGAGAAGAGGAAATAAAAGGAATCTAAATTTTAAAGGAATAAGTAAAATTTTCACTGTTTGAGGATGACATGATATTATTCATTTTAATATACAAAGAATAAAAACAAAATGTACTATATTATGAGTAGATAAATGTAATTTAACACACAATTAAGTGGGGTGAAACTTCTAGAGAAGAAAATATATTCCCATTTCACTAAGTCACTGAAACCCACAGAAGAATGTTCCAAACACCAAGGTCCAACATATTCTCTACTAAGATTTTCAGCTTCTTTTTGTTTTCATAGCTATAATTAGCTGTCACTCCTCTTTTATCTAAGAACATCCTCTTCTTTCTGTGCACCCTTGCATTTTGCTTGAATAATTTTATCTTCACTAGGAACACATGAGCAGGAAATAGTCTGAGTTAGTAAGTAGTTTTAAATGTCTTTGGTTTTGCCCTCCCACCTTCTTGATAATGTGGTTTGGTATAGAATTCTAAGTTGAAAATATTTTTTGAAAGAAATGGAAGGCATTGCTTTATTGTTTCCTAGTGTCCAATGTTATCTTTGATCCCTTGAGGCATCTTTAACTCATTTGTGTGTAATCAATGTCTTGTATTTAATCTATTTACCAAAAAGATTTTGGAATGTTTCTCCTCATTGGGATTGGAGCCATGCATGTGTAGATCTTTCTTAGTTCATCCCTTTGGGCCAATTTTGGGTCCTTTCAGTTTAAAGAACCATGTCTTGCTGTACCTTGGGGAAATTTTCTTTTATTATCTATTTGATTGGTTTCTTCCATCTTTTTGTCTCTTTCCTTCCACTCCTGGATATGTTTTTAAGTACCTCCTAGATCTATCCTTCACATCCCTCACATTTTTTCTCATGCCATTCTTATATTTGCTTTTAGTTCTGCATTATGGGGAAAGTTCCTTGCTTTTAGATAGATCACTGGTTTGATTTATAGCCTGACCAATTTTATTCTTCAGTCCAGTTATTTTCTTTGTTTCAATTTGGGGAAAAATATATTTATTTCTTATAGTTTCTGTCTAGATTTCTAACTGTTCATTCTTCAGTAGCAGTCTCTTCTTCTGCTATTGCCATTCACAGTGACATGGATGCAACTAGAGATTATCATACTAAGTGGAATCAGAAAAAGAAAGATAAATACTACATGATATCATTTACATGTGGAATCTAAAATATGGCACAAATGAACCTGTCTACAAAACAGAAACAGACTCACAGACATAGAGAACAGACTTGTGGTTGCCAAGGAGGAGGAGGGAGGGAGTGGGATGGACGGGGAGTTTGGGGTTAGGAGAAGCAAACTATTACATTGAGAATGGGTAAGCAATGATTTCCTACTGTATGGCACAGGGAGCTATAGATCCAATCTCCTGAGAGGGGCTGTGAGAGAAAATAACATTAAAAAGAACGTATATATATGTATGACTAGGTCACTATATTGTACAGCAGAAATTGGCACAACGTTGTAAATCAACTATGTATGTTTTTTCTTTTTTGGCCACTATTAGCCAGCAAATGGAGTTCCCAGGCCAGGGATGAGATCTGAGCTGCAGCTACAACCTACACTGTGGCAATGCCAGCCCCTTAACCCATTGTGCAGGGCTGGGGATTGAACCTGCGTTCCAGCACTCCAGAGATGCCCCCGATTCCACCGTACCACAGCAGCTTCTGCTATGCTTTAATTTTTTAAATTATTCATTTAATAGTCTCTCAAATCGCTTCAAATTCTCCCAGTGTTTCTCATGAATTTGGCAATATGTGCTTGTCACAGTTATGAGGTTTGCTATGGATATCTAGTGGGTACAGGTCAGGGATGTTGCTAAATATCCTACAATTCACAGTGACACTAAAAGAATTATCTGGCCCAAAATGTCAATAGTACCAAAGCTGAGAAACCAGGGAACGTACCTGTTAGAAATTTAAAATTCCCTTTGTACCATATATCACTTTTAATTCCTTTGGAGTTAGTGGATATATTTTCTTCCTTCTATTTATGTTGTGTATGTGTGTATGTTTTCCAAACGGGCAATGACCATAGTTCTTAGTTCACATTCACACAAAAAGCACAAAGTAATTTGTGGATTTTTCTCTTGTGTTTGTCTATTTTCCCAAGAGTTTAATCAAAGACCCAGTTATTGGTTTCTGTGAGATGACTGGGTTATGTCAAGAAATCAATACATTGTAGTGGGCTTGAGTGGGCGGGGGGCAGACTAGAGATCCCTTTAATTATCAAATTAAGGATATTTTTACTCTGGGGATAATTTACTGTATTTCACTACCAGATTGAACGTTCTTTTCTCTTCTTTTTTTTCTCTCTCTCTCTCTCTCACTCTTTCACTCTCTGTTTTTTAGTATTTTTCTCAGTGTCTGATGTCAAGGTCTGGAGTTATTTCAAAACCTTCTCTACATCTCCCACAGGTCCAAATTCATTCTAGAATACCTCCCCAGACAGGTGTTAGGTTCTAGCCTGGAGGCAAATACCACTGCTGTCAGTCATATTATCTGTAAATACGGCAAAGGGGGAGGGAGAGGGACTAGGTCTCTTCAGGCCCCATTGTTCCTAGAGCAGTTATTTAATTAATTAATTTCCCTGATGATTCCCAGGACCTTCTCCTAGTCTTTGCATTGTCTCTGATCTTAGAGTTTCTCATGGGCTCCATTAGGATTGATTGCTTTCACTTCTGGAATCTTGGCTTCGATTCTTCTGCTCTGCTTTCTCCATTAATTCCATCCCACCTGTTTTTTCGCTTTTAGGGTTTGTTTAAACTTTCTGGTCCACTGGTAGCTCTATTTCCTGTCTTCCAACACTATTGCGTTTGCGTCCTTTATTTAAAATGTTGGTCCCGATTATTTTAATGAAACTACAGGTAGGAGGAGAGGAGAAGAGGTAAGCCTGCAAACCGGAAGCTTCCCTGAATCAATTACAAACCTTGGCTTTCATAGGTATTTATCCTTTTTTATTTCCAAATGCCTTGTATTTGGTCATGTGCCCTAGAACATGTCCTTAGACAATGACACTTGTATGTTAAGTGATTTATTGAGGAATGGCAGCTCAGAGAAACTATGGGGGGGAAGGGGGTCAGGAAGGGAAGAAGCCAAATCTGATAAGCAAATAATATCCCCCCCCCAAAAAAAACCACATCACACCCCTCTCTCTAGAACCTATGAATATGCTATCTTGCATGGCAAAAGGAAACTCACAGTGATTAAATTAAGGATCTAAAGACACAGAGATTACCTAGATTATCCAAGTGGGCCAACTGTAATCACAGGGAACCTTGAAAGTAGGCAGGGGTCAGAGACTGTCCAGATGCCAATTTCTATTTCTTGCAACATAAGATTTGAACAACATGGCAGCAAGGAGCCTTCAGGAAACTCTAAGGAATTTGTCGTCTGACTGAATTAAGGTAGAAGGCAGCAAAAGTCTCATTAATATTTCAAGATGGGAATCAAACAGCTCTCAACATGAAGTGATGGCACCTGATTAAAAGTATTATCTAAGATCACCAGTAACCAAATGTTCTTTGGAAGCAAAGATCTTGTTGTTAGTCCGGTACTAGGGAATGGTATAAATGGTATAAAAAAATTAAAGACTGAAAGGTGAGTAATCATTTCTGAATTTTTATAGGGACGTTTATAGGGAAAAAAAAAACCTCACAAATATAAAAACTAAATTATAAACTCAAAGAGTAATTCCATTATTATTTTGGATGTATTAACACACATCCTAAAGTCTAAACCACTGCCCTTTATCTAAAAAGTGAAAAAACCCAAATGACATCGTTCCGCTCATTCTTGCCTTCATCTATTCACTGACATTTGAGTGATGTCTATAACACATTGGTATCTGGGTCGTTGCTAGAAATAACAGGGATAATTCAACACACACATACACACGCAAGAAAGAAGAAGAAGCTTCACCTTCTGGAAGCTTACAGTCCCATACTGTAGGACAGATAGAGAATCCTAAATATAAGATACATGTATAATTTAACACATTAAATATATTAATTAAATACTTTGACCCTCATTAGGCTAACACTGACAAAAAATACAATTCTGGAATCAGATCATTAAAGACTAATCAGCCCAAGACATAACTGTATTTGGTTAAACAAGTACCTTGAAACTGTAGACAGTCAAAATACCCAGTCTACCTACAAATTCCTTTCCACCTACACACTCTTTCTGATTCCACAAAAAGTTTCCAATCAGCTTTTGTAGAAAAAGCATTTTATGTATCATCTTCACCATGTGAAAAAGTCATTGCCTGTTTCATTCCATCAGAGTGGTACTTAAAAATTTACCTGGCTATTTACTCCTTCACCATTTTCCGTTTCCTTCCTGTTAAATTAATATGGACCTTGGGCAGTCGCATAGTAGGAATTCAAAACTCTTACTGGTTCAGGAGATGAGGTTTGAAATTAATTTTTTCTTTTTTTAGGGCCCCACCCATGGCCTATAGAAGCTCCCAGGCTAGGGTTGAATCCAGGCTATAGCTGCCAGCCTATCCCACAACCACAGCCACAGCAATGTCAGATCCATGCTGCATCTGTGACCTACACCACAGCTCACAGCAACACCAGTTCCTTAACCCACTGACGTGGGATCAAACCCACAACCTCATGGATACTAGTCAGGTTCATTACCACTGAGCCTCGATGGGAACTCCTAATTGTTCATGTTAACACTTTATATGATCTTAGATTTAAAATTGTTGATTCTAAAGTAAGAATCCCATTGACAAAGTAAAATTATTTTCTACCCTATGAACTATATACACTTATATTCCAACAACAAAAAAAAAACCCTCAACCTATATTTATTCAGTGTGATTGAGTCTTTAAAAGTTACATTTCTTTAATTATTAGGATTTTCCTTGAAGATATTCAAGGTTAAATTTTAAATCTAAAGCACTTAGTTTTCCTGGAGTTTAAATTGTATACAAAGGTTCTAGGGTGACAATAAGGTTTTAATGTCTTAATAAAATGTTTATAAATCAGCTCTAGAGGTCTGGTTCAGTTCTGTTAGATATGCTGAAATCCAGATGAGGGAAGTTGGGATTAAATTGGATTGAGCCAGAACTACTCTAGTCAAAATTTCAAGATTTTAATACAATATTTGTAAAAGACCCTCATCTAAATTAAACTAACCGAGATGCTTGATAAACTTGATATATGGACCAATTATCAGTATCTCTTTGTTCTTTTTTGTATTGCTTCTAATACTCTTCAGCATATATAGTACTATTTTTCTCTCATAATATAAACACTGTGAAGAGCACTTATTTTTATTGAACTCCTTTTTTTGAACTGGTTTCCTATGGCATACAGGATTTTTTTTTTTTTTTTTTTTTTTGTCTTTTGTTGTTGTTGCTATTTCTTGGGCCGCTCCAGCGGCATATGGAGGTTCCCAGGCTAGGGGTTGAATCGGAGCTGTAGCCACCGGCCTACACCAGAGCCACAGCAACGCGGGATCCGAGCCATGTCTGCAACCTACACCACAGCTCACGGCAACGCAGGATCGTTAACCCACTGAGCAAGGGCAGGGACCGAACCCGCAACCTCATGGTTCCTAGTCGGATTCGTTAACCACTGCGACACGACGGGAACTCCGGCATACAGGATTTTTAACCAATTCTCAATAGCTTATTATTGCTGCTGCTGTTGTTTGGGAAGTTATTTATGGTTATTGTTTCTGCTAATGCAGTTTTTGTCCTAGAAAGTGTCAGACAAAATGTCATTTCTCAAACTTTTATGAAGGACAAGGTAGTCAGGGGTCCAAGGCCAGTGTTACAAAGCATAAGCCCTTGACAGCTGAGCCCTGGACAAGAAAACTTAAGCCCTACACAAGAAAAGCTCTGGACAAGAAAAATAAGTGGCAACATACAACCCACCTACATAAAAATATTTTCCTCACTGAATAGTTTCTGTAATTCTTATTATCAGACTAACTCCTTTCAAAGCATAACTACAGCTTGTATCTAAAAATGGAATCTTTAATATGTTGAATCTGAAATACATTGCTTGAGCCAGAATAAGACTTAGGATGAGCTAGGATTATTGAAACTAGTGACACCACCCTTATGACTTCCCAGACATAAATAGAGCAAGAAAAGGAATCCCCCCCTCAAAAAAAGGATAACTAGTAGTACATGGCATTTGGTTGCTTCAGCAGAGCAAGAAAGAGACAAAAGGGGTTTCTGGCAAGAGGGACCCATGTAAATATATGCAAACTGGACTCTAAGGAATATGAGCCTTTCTGCTACCTGAGAGAGAAGTAACCAGAATTGGTATGATATTCTAAGAAGGAAATATTGAGGGAGAGGAATGAGGACAGGCGAGAGGCAATTTGCCATATTCCATTCTACCATATATCTCAAGGTCAACCAACATAACCCAGCACATACTTTTCTAATGTGTTTTATTCAGCACAGTATGCTCCTACGGAAAAGTTTCCAGATATAAGGATTTCTAAAATGAAATGTTATGTGCCACCACTAGAGAATTAAACAATATTTTTGTCAAAAGAATAACCTTACGTTCACTAGAATATATAAGGAATAGATATTTATAAAACAAAATATATCAGCTGGTAGGAGACAACATCTAAGTATCACACCCCTTCTTCTATGTAATTAAACTACAAACTACCCCCCCCCCCTTTTTGTCTTTGTCTTTTTAGGGCTGCTCCTGTGTCTTGTGGGTTGAATTGGAGCTGCAGCTGCCAGCCTACACCACAGCCATGGTGATGCCAGATCTGAGCCACATTTGCAACCTACACTGCAGCTTGCAGCAATGCCAGATCTTCAACCCAGTGAGCAAGGCAAGGGATCAAACCTACATCTTCATGGAAACTAGTCAGGTTCTCAACGTGCTGAGTCACAACAGAAATTCCCAAACTACCCCCTTTTAAAAGAAAAATTTTAGGAGTTCCTGCTGTGGTGCAGTGGGTTAATGATCTGGCTTGTCTCTGTGGCAGCATTAGTTCCGTCCCCAGCCTGGTGCAGTGGGTTAAAGGATCCGGCATTGCCACACTGGCAGTGGAGGTCACAGCTGTGGCTTAGATTCAATCCCTGGCCTGAAAACTTCCATAAGTCATGCGTGTGTCCATAAAAAAAAAAATAAATAAATAAATAAATAAATTTGTGTAACTGTAACAAAATCTTAAAAAAATAATTTAGATTTTTAAAAAATTATTTAAAACAATTATGACCAAGTAGTTATTCTCTTGACACAAAATAAGGGGGAATGTTTTTATTCTTCTTGGGAAATAACTTGACCTTCAGCTTCCTAGAGTGACAATTTTAAATTGGGGAACTTCCAACATAAATTCACCAGTTGTTCTTTATTGCCATGAGGACTAATGGGAAATAAAGCATATGGTATAGTACAATATATAAACTGGCTGAAAAATTAAAGAAAAAGAAATTATAAAAGTAATTCCAACTATAAGAAATGCTGTTTGTTTAAAAAAAAATAATAATAATAACAATTACCTTTGTGATTTGATAGCCATGTGGAAAATTATTTGACATGGACAACAAAAATATTTGGTTTTTTAGTACCTTGGTTTCTTTCTCTTATCATCATATAACAGAGGATGTGATTCTAAGAGTAGAGCTTGAGTCTAATTCCCTTGGAAAAATAATATGCATATTAAAGGTAGTGGATGTTTATATTCCTTCTAGAAATAGCTGTACAAAACAGATCTCTGCACTTGCCCAGAACTAATATTTTTAAGTAACTAGGGCAGAGTGATACCCCTACTCAAGGCTTTTTTTTTTTTTTATCAATCAAATGTGTTTCACCAGTGAAAAAGAGAAGACATACCTTGGAAAAAACTCCACCTTAGGTTTATAGTTCTGTATCAGTAAGCGAAGCCCAGGCTAATGCTGTGTAACAATCAGAAACCTCAATACTGTACAGAAATAAGCATTTATTTACTCACAAATCATCAGGTCACCTGTGGGTGAGCTGATCTGAGCTGGGAAAGACTTCAAAGCTCTGCGAATATGGAACAGTATTTCCAGAGTCCTCTATCTTCGAGAGTTTCTTATCCTTCTGGACTAGCCTGAACACATCCTTATGGTATTGGGAGAGGCCAACAGAGATCGTGCCAGTACTTTCCAATGCTTTTTTTTCATATCACACCCACCAGTCTTCCATTAGACAGAGTAAGTCACGGGCTCAAGTTCAAAGACAAGGAGTGCAGAAATACATCTCACCTTTTAGTGAGAGGACTGAACATGGATACAGAGGGCGAATAAATAGGTCTATTAACGGTCTACTATAACCCCCACTGTACCACGGAAATCTGCTCCAGCTTCTTCTGCGGCTTTCTTCCCTCTTCTCTAACTCCATGGTCCCTAAGAGCCTTCACTTGTGTTATTGGTGGTTTTCATTTGCTTTTAGATATAGCATGTATTATTTAAGCAAATCACAATTAATTTAAATAGAATCAAACCCGTCTCGATCCATAAGGATGCCACTAAGAAAATATCCCTTCCAAAAATCTACTTGAGGAGGTGATTTAGGGGGAAGGGGTATCCGAGGTTCACCTTTGGAGAAAACAATGCCAACATCTGAGCATCTTCTTTTAATGAGGGACTCTGGGAAACACCAAAGCACAGCAGCATGAATGTGATAACCAGGTAGCAAAGGATGACAAGGAATGTGGAGAGTGGACTTTCTCTCACCCAGATATTTTTCCTGCCTCGCATCTATTCTCTAAATTGCAGGTAGGTGATCTTGATGTTTAATCTTTTCTATTTAATGCATCACCCTGTTTATTTTAAAATTCTTTGTTATGAACCTTAAATATCTGATATGACAAAAGGTAAACAATGAAGATGAACAACCATCAATTGTTTTGGCACTTACTTTTAGTTTGAAGAGATTTAAATGTTTATTCACCATTATCTAAACAATAAACTCTTCCTCTGAAACTGTTTAGATTCCAATTTCAGGGTTTTTAAAATCAGCTTATAACTTTCCCCAAATCCTAATACTAACCATGAACAAAATTAATTTCAGGTTTTTTTCTCATTTCCTACCATTTCATGCATCATCTTGTACAATGCCTGTGAACACACAAGTTCTGTCTCTTTAAGTCACCTTTATTTCTCAAGGATCAGGGTGGTTCATCTGAAGGAAATAAAGAATCAACTTCAGTTTCCCCACACTGGCCTGTTTAACAGAGACTTGGACCCTCGGGGACACAGAAGGAAAGTTTTGAGAACACGTTCAGGACATAAGAGAAAGAATTATCTTAAAAATACCATTCCAGGAGTTCTTCTTGTGGCTCAGCGGGTTGAGGACCCGACATGGTCTCCATGAGGATGCCAGTTTGATCCCAGTGGGCTAAGGATCTGGCATTGCCTCAAGCTGCGACATAGGTTGCAGATCTGGCATTGCTGTGGCTGTGGCGTAGGCTGGCAACTGCAGGTCTGATTTGACCTCTAGCCTGGGACCTTTCATATGCTATGGGTACGGCCATAAAAAGAGGAAAAAAAAAATACCATTACATCTGATAAACATGGAAACTCAAGAAACTTGGTCAGATCCTTGATTCAGAGATGATCTTTAACATATCAAGCTGCTTAAAACAGTTCTTATGTTAATATCCATGGTTAAAATTTCTGCAAGGCCAGTCAGTCTGCAATGAACCCTATAAGCTAATCTGTTTGCCTCTGTAACTTCTTACTTCTGACAGGCATACCTCATGGTAATTTTTAATGGAGTTTGCTTGGGATTCTTTGCCACAAGAATTATGGCTACCACTTACTAATCTCTCTCTTTGTGCCAGGAACTTTGATCTATCATTTGGAAATATTATTACCAAGATTCCCAAGAACAACTAGAGTTACTGTTATCATTCCCAATTAAAAATGAGGAGACCAGAGTTCCCGTCATGGGTCATTGGAAACGAATCCGACTAGGAACCACGAGGTTGCAGGTTCAATTCCTGGCCTCACTCAGTGGGTTGAGGATCCAGTGTTGCCGTGAGCTGTGGTGTAGGTCGCAGATGCTTCTCAGATCCCGAGTTGCTGTGGCTGTGGTGTAGGCCGGTGGCTTCAGCTCCGATTAGACCCCTAGCCTGGGAACCTCCATATGCCACAGGAGCGGCACTAGAAAAGGCAAAAAAAAAAAAAAAAAAAGAAGAAGACAAAAATGAGGAGACCAACTCTAGGACAGTAACAGTCTCTTATAGTGTGTTAAGGACCTGGGATTTTATTCTTCACGAGATAGAGTCATCCCTTTTAAGTAAGGAATTGACATGATCAGAGTTACATTTTGGAAAGATTATTCTGGTGACAGAATTTACCTAATCCTGGGCTGATTTCTCACAGACAAGAATGGAGATAGAGGCTTGTTAGGAGGTAACCACAGCTGTAGTGATAAGAAGTCACAGGGACACTGGCATTGTTCGTGGAGTGTCACCCCCTCCCTTTTTAACCACGTGTAAAGTCACCGTAAGACCCTTCTCAACACATAATCTCCAGAAAGCCTTTAAAATATAGAAGAGTTGACATGCATATGAAATATTTTTGCTCCTCTTTCTTGCCTAGATGGTTTTTCCACGATGCTTTCCTCTCACATTGCTGCATGATAAGCGTCTATTAGTTACAATAATGCTAACTTCTGTAACTAACCGAGCTCAAAAGAAAAACCATCTTTCTTTCTCTCTCCCTCGCCCCCCAACACCCCCTGTTTGCCTGAAAAATTCTCTCTTTCCAACATTCCAGTTGAAGGGGAAGGAAGGAGCAGGTGTCCAAGCCTTGGACTTTCTACATTCAAATAGGGAACACGTTGCAAACTCGTCTTCCACTTCCGTTGCTTCTTGAGAACGTTGTTACGAGAAGTGGCTGCAAGTTGGGCTGGGAAATATGATTTCCCACTGGGCAGTTGTGTGTCCAAGATGAAGAGGAGAAGAGATTTGAGGAAGACACAGACGTTTCCTTAAGAGTTTTTGTTTGTTTCCTCTCATTCCTTTAAATATTAGTTTCCATTGTTTTAAATATCAAAAAAAAAAAAATTTCAAATGGCTTTTTGCTATTAGTCCGAATCCCTGTGTTATCTGACCCCTTCCTACACAAAGGATATTCATTCCAATTGCTAACTTTTAAACTTCACTGTTTCAGTACAATTAAACAATAAACAAATCCCCCTTCAGACTTTCCCTTTTGGCTTCAAGTTTATGTTTGCTGCTGGACCGTCATACATTCTCACCTGAGACCCCAAGCCTACATTCTGTCATCATCAAGTCCCATATCGAATGCTCCCTCTGCTGTACTGCCTGACTTGATGGCTTCAACTGAAATAACCCTTCTGCCATCAAGCATCCCACACTCTTTACCTGCATCTCTCTGTTGATGCTAGTGATTTTCTTTATTTTAATTAGGGAATGTTGAATATATGCACGTAATATATAAAAATGACTGTGATAAATTGTGGTCATAATAACCCTCAGTTTGTTCATGTGTATATTTACACATGCATGAATATATATTCATTCTTAAGAGCATGGATTTATTCCCTCCCACATGAACTCTGGGCTTGATCATATGATTTGCTCTGGCTTTTGGGACATTAGCAAATGTGACACAAGACCCTGAAAGGAGCTGGCACACCAGGCTGTGCCGTCTAACTTCACCTAGGGATGTGGTGCCCACTAGTGTGAAAATAAGCCTGGGTTAGTCTGCTAGAGACACGGGCCTCGCCAACCTATGAGTCTCAGTGGACAGCACCAGCCGGTAGCCTGCACCAGCCGCTGGATGGGAATGAAGCTTTCTTGGAACTTCCAGCCCCAGCAGATGCATAAGCTGAATGAAGCTGCAGAAGTGAATCTAGGCAAGATCAGTAGAATTATCATATGTGACGTCTAGTCAAAATGACCAGTCCACAACCCTGTGAGCTGAAAAATCACTGTTGAATCCCACTAGGATGAAAGGGTATTCTTTTACATAGCAAAAGCTAACTAAAACATAATGTAGATATTCATTTTTTAAAATATTAATGAATGCAGCCATTTATACTGCCATTCATATGAAGAAATAATATTACAATTAAAAGCACTTTCCCATCCCTTTGAGATAATTCTTTTCTTGAATTATGATTTTTTTTTTTTTTTTGCCTTTTTAGGGCCACACCTGAGGCATATAGAGGTTCCCAGGCTAGTGGTCAGATCAGACCTATACCTGCTGGCCTACATCACAGCCACAGCAATGCCAGATCCTTAACCCACTGATTAAGGCCAGGGATAGAACCTGAGTCCTGATGGATACTAGTCAAATTCATTTCCGCTGAGCCACAACAGGAACTCCTGAATTTTTTTTATCATTTCCTTCTGTTCTTTAATGTACCTACACATATCTATGCTTACAAATAATACATCATTCAATGTTGTTTTATTTGAAGACATAAAATTTATGTCAAACCATATGTACTGTTTTACAATGTACTTTATTTTTTCAACATTGTGTTTGTGAGATTTATCTACAGAGCTGTGGCTTATTTCCCCTGCTGTATGTATGATTTATCTGCCCATTTTCTGTAGATAACATCTGTGTCATGTCCAGGTTTTTAGTTATAACATGCAGACGTTTATTTGTTTATTATTGCCTGCTAACGTAAATAGTTTTGTCACAAGCGTTCTCATATAGTTTCCTAGTTCAGATCTCCAGAAGCGTTTCCTCGGTGACTATTTAGAAAACAAATCATTAGGTGGTGGAGCAGGTGACTATTCTTTACACAATGAAGCAAGATGGTTTTCAAAATCATTTCACCAGTTCACACTCCCATCAGCAGCGGAATGATCCACATTCTCTCCAAGAGTCACTATTAAAATATTCCTTGATAAAAGCTATTTGCCAAGCTGGTATGAAATGTGATTTCATGGTGGTCTTTATTTACCTTTTTATAAATGCTAGGGAAACTGAACTTTGTGTCATATATTACTTGGCCATAACTCTTTCCCTTGGGTGGAAACGCCTATTCAAACTTTTACCCATTTATCTCTTAAGTTGCTCCTTTACCTTTTCTCAACCATTGTTTTAATTTTTTTCTGTCGTATTAACTTTAGAGTGTGTCTTGTGTAAATTTAATAAGTAGGCACTCAGAGTCTTCAACAAGCAAAGCTACTTTTCTTAGAAAATCAAGGATAACACATGTGCCTTACTTCACTCAAAATGGGAATCTCTAGTTGCATCCATGGAGCCACAAATGGCATTATTTTGTCCTTTTCATGGCTGAGCAATATTCCATTGTATCTATGTACCACATCTTCTTAATCCATTCATGGTATCACAAATATGTGGGATCTAAAATATGGCACAAATGATTCCATCTGTAAAAGAGAAACAGAACACAGATGTGGTGAGCAAACTTGTGGGGAGTTCGGAGTTGGTAGATGCAAACTATTGTATTTAGAATGACTAAGCAATGGGGTCCTGCTGTACAGCACAGGGAACTGTGTCCAGTCTCTTGTGGTAGAGCATGATGGAAGATGGAATGAGCAAAGGAATATATATACACATAGAAATATGTGTGTGACTGTACAGCAGAAATTGGCACAAGACTGTAAATCAACTATAATTTAAAAAAAAAAAAAGGCTGGAAGAGTTTCATTCATGGCTCAGTGGAAACGAATCCAACTAGTATCCATGACATGTGGGTTTGATTCCTGGCCTCGCTCAGTGGGTGAAGAATCTGGCGATGCCGTGAGCTTGGTGTAGATGTCAGATGCAGTTCGGATCTGACATTGCTGTGGCTGTGGTGTAGGCTGGTGGCTGCAGCTACGATGTGACCCCTACCCTGGGAACCTCCATATGCCATGGGTGTGGCCCTAAAAAGGAAAAAAAGAAAAGAAAAAGGAAAAGGAGAAAAGAAAAAAAAGAAAAACACATTTGTCCATTTATACTGCTTTTTTAGGACAAGCATTTTTCTAATTTCACTTTTGTTTTCACTGTTACTATTATAGTGAAATGCCCTGGCACACTTATTCCCAAACAGAGTATGCATTTGTCCTCCTGAAGTCATGGCTTGGTGCTCTCCACATCTTTGTGAGGAGAGGCTTGAAAGGCAAAGTGAGAAAATAGGCTTCAAAAGGCTCATTGCAGTTCATCACGCAACAGACTTTGGCTAAACTCTTCTTAATCAACTCCAATGACAACATCTAGGGTAGTGCACTCCCTAAGACAGCTGTTAGAAACCTTGAATATTTAAACAAATAAAATATTGACCATATTCTAAACACTACTTCAAGCTCTAGAGACAAAACTCGAGGCATTGGTATTTAAAGCTAGTAAAATTGAAATAACAGCAACCGGCACAGTTTAAAGAAAAGCATCAGGAAAAAATCCGTATATACTATTTTAAAAGTTGTATTAATATGTGATACCTGATTATGCCTAATGATAAATAAAACATCTTAATCTAATGATAATATGGTCCACTTATAGAATCATCATGCTTCTACTACAACATCTAGAAAACTTTGGACTAACATTCTCATTGCTGCCTTGTAATATAAATTCTTTTGCATATGCAGTCCTCTAGCAAATAAACGTTCTTAACTAAGTAGGTCCTAATCCAGAAAACGTTTGTTTTACAAACAGCAAACAGATAGGCTTTTTGCTCAAAATAAAGCCATGTAAATGAAAGAAACTTGAATAATAGACAAAGGAACTTACAGTCTAAAGTTCAAGGCAGAATTATACCTTGTCAAATTTAAGAGACAGGGATGATCAAAAGTCAATCCTACTCCCATGAAAGATTTTTCAAAGTCTTTTCTTGAATGTCCAGTAGTGTTTTTTGTGGCTCTCCTAAACCATCGACGCCATCCTTAGGGCTCTTTTTACCCCAACATCACATATGCAGAATTGATAGAAAATCATGCATTACTTTTGAATTTGTTCTTTATTAAGAACTCATAGGCATATAGCATCTATATCAATGATATTTCATGCAAAAGTGCCAAGATATTTAGCTTTGTCTGTTTTTTATTTTATCTTATTTTTTTAATCTGTCATTTTTATCTCACTGACATGTTCACTTTCCCGAAGCTCCTTGGACTTTTTTTTTTTTTTTTTTTTTGGCTACGCCCATGGTAAATGCAAGCTCCCAGGACAGGAATTGAACCCAAGCCCCAGCTGCAACCTATAGCACAGCTGCAGCAATGAGGGATCCTTAACCCCCTGCACTGGCTGAGGATCCAACCCACATCACGGCAGCTACCTGAGCTGCTACAGAGACAACACCAGATCCTTAACCCCCTGTGCCTTAGTCCTTGTTGACTATTTTAAGTGAACAGCAAAAATTACAACTTCATATAAACACTTTAGTCAGCAAGAACATAAAATGGGAAAAAGAAAGTCTATTCAGCAAGCATTGCTGGGAAACCTGGACAGCTGCATGCAAAGCAATGAAACTAGAACACACCCTCACACCATGCACAAAAATAAACTCAAAATGGCTGAAAGACTTAAATATACGACGGGACACCATCAAACTCCTAGAAGAAAACATAGGCAAAACACTCTCTGACATCAACATCATGAATATTTTCTCAGGTCAGTCTCCCAAAGCAATAGAAATTAGAGCAAAAAGAAACCCATGGGACCTCATCAACCTGAAAAGCTTTTGCACAGCAAAGGAAACCCAAAAGAAAACAAAAAGACAACTTACAGAATGGGAGAAAACAGTTTCAAATGATGCAACTGACAAGGGCTTAATCTCTAGAATATATAAACAACTTATACAACCCAACAGCAAAAAAGCCAATCAATCAATGGAAAAATGGGCAAAAGACCTGAATAGACATTTCTCCAAAGAAGATATACAGATGGCCAACAAACACATGAAAAAATGCTCAACATCGCTGACTATAAGAGAAATGCAAATCAAAACTACCATGAGATACCACCTCACACCAGTCAGAATGGCCATCATTAATAAATCCACAAATAACAAGTGCTGGAGGGGCTGTGGAGAAAAGGGAACCCTCCTGCACTGTTGGTGGGAATGTAAACTGGTACAGTCACTATGGAGAACAGTTTGGAGATACCTTAGAAATCTATACATAGAACTTCCATATGACCCTGCAATCCCACTCTCGGGCATCTATCCGGACAAAGCTCTACTTAAAAGAGACACATGCACCTGCATGTTCATTGCAGCACTATTCACAATAGCCAGGACATGGAAACAACCCAAATGTCCATCGACAGATGATTAGATGAGGGAGATGTGGTATATATACACAATGGAATACTACTCGGCCATAAAAAGGAATGACATAATGCCATTTGCAGCAACTTGGATGGAACTAGAGAATCTCATACTGAGTGAAATGAGCCAGAAAGACAAAGACAAATACCATATGATATCACTTATAACTGGAATCTAATATCCAGCACAAATGAACATCTCCTCAGAAAAGAAAATCATGGACTTGGAGAAGAGACTTGTGGCTGCCTGATGGGAGGGGGAGGGAGTGGGAGGGATCAGGAGCTTGGGCTTATCAGACACAACTTAGAATAGATTTACAAGGAGATCCTGCTGAATAGCATTGAGAACTTTGTCTAGACACTCATGTTGCAACAGAAGAAAGGGTGGGGGAAAAAATGTAATTGTAATGTATACATGTAAGGATAACCTGACCCCCTTGCTGTACAGTGGGAAAATAAAAAAAAAATATATTAAAAAAAAAACCACTTTAGTCAATACCTAATGTTATTTTCTTTTTCTTTTTTTCTTTTTTTAGGGCCACATATGGAGGTTCCCAAGCTAGGGGTCAAATCAGAGGTGTAGCTGCCAGCCTACACCACAGCCACAGCAATGTCAGATCCTTAATCCACTGAGCAAGGCCAGGGATCAAACCTGCGTCCTCATGGATACTAGTCCGATTTGTTTCCACTGAGCCATGACGGGAACTTCCCTAATGTTATTTTCTACATAAATTATAGACCTTTCTCAGTATGCAGAGACAACATGATTCATAAAGCCCCACAGCAGAAGGAGCAGAACTGTGACAGCCTTCATGTCAATACCTGTTCTCACAGGTAGGGCTCCAGCATGAATGCAGTGGTGACGACCTGGGGAAGGGTCCTCATTCACTGCAGTATCTCATGCCTGCAGTGGTGACCTCATGATCACACGGTGTTGTTTTTTCTTCTGTTGGTTTTTTTGCTCTTGCTTTTTCCTTTTTAGGGCCACACCTGTGGCATATGAAGTTCCCAGGCTAGGAGTCAAACTGGAGCTGCAGCTGCTGGCCTACACCACAGCCACAGCAAGACCAGATCCAAGATGCATCTGAGAACTTTGCCGCCCCTTACAGCAAGGCTAGATCCTTAACCCACTGAGTCAAGGCCAGGGATTGAACCCACAACCTCACGGATACTGGTCGGGTTCTTAACCCGCTGAGCCAAAATGGGAACTCCCGATTACATGGTTTTAAAGAAGTTAATATGCCCCCAATCAAACTCTCAATTCTGTGGTACAATCTGGCCTCTGCTGAAGCTCAGTAAATGACTCGTCTTCCTCCCTCCCCCCACCGACTCAGGCCATTTCACAGGGCTCATCTTAACTCACTCTTGGCAAATCCTGCCTACTGTTGGGGTATTTCCAGATCCTAACTGCTGCTCGCTGCTTCCACAGTTACCACACTAGTCCAAGTCGCGCCATCCTTCCCAGGACTAGACTATTTTCATGTCCCCTGAACGGTCCTCTCTGCTTACGCCTCTGCTGCCCCACCCAGAGCTGGCCTCACCAGTCCTGGCTTCTTCTGCTCAAAACCCGCAAGGGCTCTGAATCTCAAGGCAAAAATGCCAAGTCCTTACTGTGTCCTCTCAGCCTTGCACCATCTGACTCCAGCCCTCCAGCCCCAACCCAAGTCCTTTCTGTTGCTGCAACACACTCTACCACACCGCCTCCTTGCTGGCCTCAGAAATGCCAACCACACTTCTGCAGTTGCAGCTGCCTTTGCCTAGAAAGCTCTTCCCACAGATGCCTATAGAAGTCACTCCTCCTGTCCCTGTGGTCCCTTCTGTATCTCTACAGGAGCCAGCAATTTCCACCCTCCTTCTATAATTGAGAAGGAACCATCCTGTGGGCCCCACCACGTGCCTTGTTTTACCCAGATTAGAATTTGAGGTTCCGATTCAAGGACGGTGATGGGCAAGATCTGGAACTTGCCTCCTCCCACAAGCAGTGCTGGATCTACTGCTGTATGGGAAAAATGTCTTCCAAAAAAGACTTAAAAACTGGAGGAGCAACCCCTTCACATGTGGCAAACAAGAAGAAAACCCCTTGGAAGGGAGTAGGAAAGGCTGAGGTGCTCTTACCATGAACACACCTCAGGTGCAGGGACCACAGTCAAGAGGGAGCTCAATCCCCAGGAGCAGAGCGTTGTCCCCCCCCCCCCCCCCCGCACATAGAACACATAACATATGAGCCCACAGAACATCGTGCTTTGAAGACCTACCAGCTCTGCGTGAAAACCCATGGCCTGCAGTGCACTGAGGACGCCTCCTCCAGGCCTCCTCCTGTAAGCACAAGGCTTTCTGCCCAGGGCCTGGCACAGGCAGCCATAGAAAACTGCCTAGACCTGATGCACCTGGGCTGAGGTCAGGAGCTGCTGAGAGCCTCCTGGACAGAGGCTGGGGGGACTTCTTTCTGCTCCCTCTCTGCCTGGATTGGCCATCAGGGGCCTTCTCTCTATTTTTGCTTTTAAATGCCTTTTCTTTTTCCTCTTTTTTTCTCCTCTTTTTTTCTTTTCTTTTTGTTTCTCTTTGATTCTTCTTCTTGGGAAAGGGATCAAGATGGCAGAGGAGTAAGACACCATGCTTAAGTTCTCCCACAAACACATTTAAAAAAAAAAAACCGCATCTGCTTATAGAATGATTCACACAGAAGATCTACTGAATGTTGGCAGGAGAACTTAAACCTTCAAAAAGGGCAAGAAATCCTCCACATCACTGCATAGAAAAAAAGAGAGAGAGAAAAAAGGAATCAGGACGGGGCTAGCACTCTTGAGAGGGAGCCGTTAAAGAGGAAAGGAACCCACACTCTGGGAAGCCACCTAACCGAGGGGGAGATCAGCCAAGACGGAGGGAACCTCAAAGTTGCTGAGAAAAGCGCAGCAGCTACACTGAGGAGGGCAATACAGAGTGAGAGCCGCACAGACCATCTGCACCACAGCCCCTGATACCACAGCCTGAGCTGCTCAGGCAGGGGCTGAGCGCTGAGACTCAGGCTCCTGAGGTCAGTTCCTGGGAGCAGACTGGAGTTGGCTGTGTGGGGACAGCCTGGGGGGCTAGGGAGTGGTGTGCCACGGGCTGGGGAGCAGAACACCACAGCGAGGGAACCCAGGAGGAGCTATGGGCCCACAGGAGAAGCAAGGTACCATTGCAAGGGAGGGCAAGAGGAGGAGGGGCAGTCCGCCAGAGGGATCTCTTTCCCTGCACACAAAGGCTCTCAGAGGGCAGAGCACCTCTGGCACAGGCTACAGGTGGCAAGAGGCCACTTGCTCGGGCTATGGGGGACCAGGTGCTTCTTGTGTGGCTAAGGGCAGCAGGGGGGTAAATGTGATGTGATGCCTCTTACACAATCTACAGGCTGTGGGACAAACCACAGCAGTCATTTCAGAAACCAGAGTGAGGCATGGCCTGCCACCACTAAAGGTCTATGAACAGACTCCACCTGCAGCCCCAGATGTAAGCAAAAGAGAGGGCACTGCAACCAACCACCACCTGTTGTTGTTCTCACTCTGCTGCAAACACACCTCCCCTGCTGCTGCCACTGCCAAAAACCCTGGGCAGGCCCACACATGCTTAATCACGGTCACTTCCCAGGACCCTGCAACTAGGAGCAGCCTGTGCAGCATCTTCTGCTTGGGCTAAGTGGGACAGAGTGCTTCTTGTGTGCTCTACTGGTAGCAGGGGCAAACCAATGCAGTTATCACTGACTCCAGAGGTGGGTATGGCCCGCCCCCACTATAGGCTCAAACACATTATAAAGAAAAGGGTATAGATTTTCTTACTTTCCTTCCCCACATGCCATGATTTTGAAGTCCTTTTTTTTTTTTTTTTTAACATCTTCATGTTTGTCCTTTTGCTGTTCCTTGTGTGTATCATCCCTTTTACAATAATTTTTTTTTCCTTTTATATCTGTTTACGGCTTATTTAAGTGATTGCTTTCCAATTGTGATTTCCTCCATCCTATATCTTATTTCTTTTTTATTTAGCAAAGCCTTTTCAGTATTTCTTTTAGAACAGGTTCATTATTGCTATACTCTTTTAGTTTTTGTTTGTTGGAGAAATTCTTTATTTCTCCTTCTATTTTATTTATTTATTTTTTTCATTTTTTAATTTTTTTTGTCTTTTTGCCATTTCTTGGGCTGCTCCCACAGCATATGGGAGGTTCCCAGGCTAGGGGTCTAATCGGAGCTGTAGCTGCCAGCCTATGCCAGAGCCACAGCAACGCAGGATCTGAGCCGCATCTGCAACCTACACTACAGCTCACGGCAACGCCGGATCATTAACCCACTGAGCAAGGGCAGGGATCGAGCCTGCAACCTCATAGTTCCTAGTAGGATTCATTAACCTCTTTGAGCCTATATGACAATCAGGCTAAAGCAAGCGGATATAGGAAGGGGTTAACATGCTTGACAAACAGGGCAACCACAAATCAAAACCAAACATTACATTCACAAAAACTAAAAAGAAAAGTACACAAGCATAAAATAAAAGGAAATCATCCAACCAAAAAAAGAAAGGAACAAAGGAGAAATACAGAATCAACTGGAAAACAAGGTTTAAAAATGGCAGTAAATAGATATTTATCAATAATTACCTTCAAGGTCAATGGACTGAATGTTCCAATCAAAAGACACGGCAGATTGGATAAAAAAGGAAGAGCCTCAAATATGCTGCCTACAAGAGACTCACCTTAGGGCAAAGGACCCATATAAATTGATTCTTCTTTTCTTCCTCTTCTTTTTACCTTTTTTTCTTTTTTCCATTGGGAGCCATCTTCACACTTCCCTCTGCCTTTCTCCATTGGGCACTATCTCCACATGGCCAGGGTACCAGTATCTCCGTGTCTGGTGCCTCAGTTTTTGCATCTATTGATTGGGTGTCTCTAGCTGACACACAGAAGGCCCTTTGATCACCTGGCTCTGGAGGCCATGGTGGACTGGGGGGAAGGCAGGGGAAGGGTGAGAGTGGGGGGCTTGTATCCTGGGCCCCAGGAGACTGTAACAATTAGGGAGAGAGTTCTTGGCCCGCTGCCATCCCTGGCCATGGCACAGGCAGCAGCCTGAGACAGCCCCCATCCCAGCCTTTCTGAAAAAGAGGCCGTTTTGCTGGTCCAGCAATATTTGCCTGAGGGGCAGCTCCTGGCTCAGCAGCCTTGGGGGTAGGGGACCCACAGAGGTGCTCCTGGACCGCGGAGGCCTTAGATGCCATCTCTGTTCTTGCTTGCCTTGTTCTAGCTCTTCCAGAAAGGAGCTAGTCTGCTGCCCTAGATTTTTGTGGCTGCTGCCAGGGTCACCTCGGCATCACCTGGCCCTGGTGGCCAGCAGGCTTATACTCGAGAAGCTCATACTCGAGAAGCTCAGAGACCACCCAGAAAGAGTCCTCAAAACTACCACCTCCAGGGCTCGGCAAGAGGCTACAGACCTGGGAGACATCTCTCAGTGAAAGAAACCTATTAGCTTATTATCATAGCTACAGCCTGAGGGGCAGACTTCTAATGAAACACACAGCTAAGCACTGACAGTGCACTTTTTCTGAGACCTTGGAGGGTGGGTACCAGTTTCATATAGCCTGCTATGCTTCGAGAGTCAGCATCTCTCAGAGGGCAGCTCACATACCTGGTGCCCCAGTTTTTATATCTGGTTCACTGAATTTTGCAGCTATTGACAGGGAATACCTTTACTTCCCCTGTGCCCAGGGGGGAGGAGGGGGAAAGCTTGTGTTCCAGAGTCCCACAAGGCTGTAACAACCTCAGAGTTCTTGGCCAGACACCACTCCAGGGCACTGCAGGGACAGCCGCATAGGCAAGAGGCCTATATGCTAGTCCTCAAATTTAACCTGAAGGGCAAGCTTCAGGCTCAACTGGGGTGCCCTCAGGGAACGTGGCCTGGGGGATGCCATCTCTGCATTCTCCCTCTGCCTCACTGCAGCTCACACAATCATCTGGAGCCCCAATTTTTGCAACTCACACCAGGAGATAGGTCGCCTGACCCTGGCGGCCGGGCAGGGCTTATGCTTGTGGTCCCTCAGGGCCATGCAAATTCACCTACTTTAAAAGCTGCTGCCTGAGGGTCTGGCTGACAATCAGCCTCAATCTAGGTGCTGACTGAGATCTTCCCCTTGGGACACTGATGGTCTTGGCACACGTTCAAGTACTGGGAGCTATTAAAGTAAAATAGGCAGCTTGGACAATCATAGAAGTTTGAGAGGCAGCCAAGCGCACAAAGCAGGGCTGAAAATGAGCTTCATCTTCTACCCAAGGCCAATCCTACCAGACTGGGAGAGAGGGGCTGTCTCATCTCATGCTAGAAAGCAACACAGAAAGTCAAGCAAAATGAGGAAGCAAAGGAACGTGTTCCAAACAAAAGAACGAGATAAAACCTCAGGAGAAAACCGTAGTGAAATGGAGATTAGAATGGTCTAAAAGTGAAAGCTCCCTTGGAGACATTCATTTTAAAATAAGGAATCGAATCCCTTAGCTGTCTCAGTTTTGACAGTACTGCTTTTCTGTTTGCTGTTCATTTTCCATTAAAATAATATATGAGACTCTTCATTTCCAAATCATTTCTAGAACATCAACTCTGAGGCTACCTTTAGGATGATTTTTAAGGAATTCATAAATGAGTGAATGTGGTAAATTTCTCCATCTTACAATGTAAGAGCTTAAGATTTTTCCAAATAACTATAGGAGTTGGCATAATGGGAGGTACGTCTCAGAAACAAGAAGGCCACCACGGCTGGATCGGACCCCTCTGGTTTGCTATACTTGGTCTTTTTGCAGGAAGTAGCAAATGAGAAGGGCCTCCAGGAACAGGTAGAAGAATATCAGCAGATAGAATTGAGGGAGGGCATTTCCCAGGAATGGAAAAACGCTGTCAAAGTCCAGAAACTTGTGTTAATGTCGTGGCACTACAGAAAGTAATTTATTTTGACTTAATTAATAACCCTAAGAGGTTAATGTGAGATGAGACTCAAGATTTTTCAAATCTTCTTCCTTTTTATCACAATATCTTTGGAGAATCCCTTGTTCTCTCAAATAAGCTTTCTTTCATTACCTAAGTAGAACCCCTCTGAAAGGCTTATTGACATCCACATGTGTTGTTGAGTAATGTGGTCCTTCCTCCCAAAGATAAACGGGTTTCAAATCACCAGTCTTAATAACCTTAAGAAGAGAAATGATAGGAAGTTCACTGGTGGCTCAGTGGGTTAAGGATCAGGTGTTGTCCCTGCTGTGGTGCGGGTTCGATGCCTCCTCCAGGAACTTCAACATGCTGTGGGCATGGCCAAAAAAAGAAGAGAATGATATGCTATGCCAAGGTAAAATCGTGCTGTTATTAATTTTAAAAAGGCAATTTCAAAAGCCAAAAGCCATTCTAGAAACTATTTTATGAGCAAGCATGCCAACAATTGAATAGGCAACAATGTCCTTATATTCAAAAGGATGCACTCTATCCCCACAGATGCTCTCTTTTTAAAGGAAAAATTCATAGCTCCCATTGTGGCACAGCAGAAACAAATCCAACTAGGAACCATGAGATTGTGGGTTCAACCCCTGGCCTTGCTCAGTGGGTTAAGGATCTGGTGTTGCCATGAGCTGTGATGCAGGCCACAGACACAGCTCGGATCCAGCATTGCTGTGGCTGTGGTGTAGGCTGGAATAAATAAATAAATAAAGGACAAACTCTGTTCATTATTTGCTTACACATCTCAAAGAAGACAGATAAAAAAGAAATAAATTGTTCCAAATATACTCATTTATTCTTGTCCCCAAAATGGTTTGACTTAGCAACTTTATTTTATGAAGTTGGTTGAAATGATCAATTTTCAGACATTTTCCATATTTACTGGAAAATAACGTGTATTCTTTAATGTTCTCTACATGTTCCCTAAGTAGTGTTTGTTAATTGGGCCTATTTTCTCTACCCTCGCTGCTCTTTTTTCTCTTAAGCTGTCAAATAATGAGAGAGGTTTGCTCAAAACTTTCCCTAAAAAGGTACCCTTTTTATTTAGTTATTTTAATTTTTTATTTATGCTTTTTTTTTTAGGACTACACCTGTAGCATATGGACGTTCCCAGACTAGGGGTCAAATTGGAGCTGTAGCTGCCAGCCTATACAACAGTCACAGCAACGTGGAATCCAAGCTGCATCTGCAACCTACACCACAGTTTGTGGCAAAGCCGGATCCTTAACCAACTGAGTGAGACCAGAGAATCAAACCTGCATCCTCATGGATACTAGTTGGGTTCTTAACCCATTGAGCCGCAACAGGAACTCCCATGTTTACCATTTTCTTGCTCGCCATATCTGTATACATTTCTTTTGGGGGGTTCCTTTTGTTCTTTCTAAGATAATCTTTAGCAGTGGCTTTGCCACTGATGATAAATTCTCTCTTATTTTTATTTGCCTGAGACTGTTATTATTTTACCCTAATGTTTGAAATAGTTTTGCTGGGTATGGAATTCCAAATGACGGTTATTTTTCCTCAGCAATTTGAAGGTAGTGATTATCTGTTCACTGCTTTCTAAGTTGAGAAGACAGCTTTGATTGGAAGATCAACTGCTCACCCCCAAATCATCCCTGATTCTCTGGAATATTGATTAAATGGATGTTACAGTTCCTTTTACATATGTTCTTTTTGATTTTCCATCATGTTATCTGTCTAAATGTTGCTTTCTAGAGAATTCCTTCAGATCTGTCAGCTCACCATGTTTCTCATGAACAACATCTAAGCCACTAAAACACATCCCATAAAGTTTAAGTTATTGTATTTTTATTTCATAGAAGTTCTATTGGTTCATTTAAAATATTTTGTATTCATGTTTTATGCTCTCTTCTTTAAGACAATACATCTTTAGAAGTATGTGTGTGTGTTTTATTTAAATATGTTTATAAGTGTGTGGTGCTCACTTCAGCAGCATATATACTAAAATTGGAACAATACAGAGATTAGCATGGCCCCTGAACTAGGATGACATACAAATTCGTGAGGGGTTCCGTATTTTTTTAAGTAAGTCAGAAAGAGAAAGACAAATACCATATGATATCACTTATATCTGGAATCTAATATAGGTACAAAATGAACCTATCTACAGAAAAGAAACAAACCCATGGACATGGAGAACAGACTTTCAGTTGCCAAGGGGGAGGGGAAGGGAGTGGGATGGACTGCGATTTGATGTTAGCAGATGCAAACTATTGCATTTGGAGTAGATAAGCAATGAGATCCTGCTGTATAGCTCAGGGTTCTATATCTAATCACTTGTGATGGAACACGATGGAGGATAATGTGAAAAAAAGAATATATATATATATATGACCTGGGTCATTTTGCTGTACAGCAGAAATTGACAGAACATTGTAAATCAACTATAACAAAAATTTTGAAAAATAAATTAATTATTGAACATAAAAAAATAATAAATGTATGCGTAAGTGTGCTTTAATGAAGAAAGTATAAATATACACAAGCTAAGACATCTATCTTATTGGTCTTAAGTCTCAAAGTAGAAAATTATTTCCATAGTTTGGGTTTTTCTATAGGTATCTGCAGGAAAATAACCACAGTCTAGTTTCTTTTAAAGTAGACTCTGTTATATTCACCATGTAGTAAGAGTTACAATGAACTGAGGAAAAAACACTGACCACACCCCTCTGAACCATCAGCTTAGGTCCTGTTTCCAGGCTGCTTACTCTGGAGGCTGTTTCTGCAGTGTTTCCTCTCATCCTCCTGCATATGAGCCACAGGATTTGAGGCTGAAGTATATACCTACCCATCCTCTCCCATTGATTGGAGGCTAGTGGCCTCTGTAAAGTTGAAACTAAGATGGAAAGATTAAAGTGTAAGTTTTTAACTTTCTGAAATGTCTTTGTAATTTTTAAAGGCTATATCCGATCCAGGTTCTCCTGTCTTTGCAATCCTCAACTTTCAAATATCCTTTAACAAGTATTACAACAGACTTGGAAGTAATTTTTCCAGAAACTTTTTTTTTTAATTGCTAACTTGGATATAGTGCCATTTTTCTGCCTAAATAAAAACAAATTGTTGCTTTTCCCACTTTTTCTTTGGTCATGATCTTAACCAACCTTGATATAATACAGTTGCATTGATGTGTACCTAGCATTATCTATGCTTTATCAGTAAAGGCATCTTTACTTTTAACTTTTAAAAGTGCCAGCCCCTGCCCCCCTCCCAAAAAAAAATGCAAAGAAAAAAAAGTAGGTAATCTGAGAGGGAGACTGGATGATGGACTGAGCAGTGGATTGAATGGTAATGAGACAGTGACTTGGTTTGGGAATGAGGATTTCTTCTGTCTCTGAATGGAGCTGCAGCCTAAGCTAATTATTCATGTAAATGTCTTGAGAAATGGAATCTGCCAGACTGCAGAGTAGCCAGTAGACTCAGGCTCAAATTGGATGATGGCGAAACAGGGATTATAAAATGACAGTTCTTTACGTGAAGAAAAAAAAGGAGAGGATTTTCTTTTTTGTGTTTTCTTATTTCTTTACTTCAAATGTAGGCGATTTATTTTTGCTTTAGTTTAAAAGAACATGAGTATTTGTAATTGATGCCCTTCTATTTTCAAAAAGGATTAGGACCACTTTACAAAGCAAAATACATATAAAGCAGAAAAATTTGAAACATACAAACAAACAAACAAAAGCCAATACATAACTAGCTAAAAAGACCTGAGTCATTTGGAACCTGTTAAAATAGGTCAAGGTATTCTGATTTCTGGTAACAGCTTGAGTATCAGCAAAGCAATAATAATAATTTACTATAATACTAATTTGACAATAATGTAACTGAGCATATGGTGCAGATATGTATGTGTGTATGTATATTTTATATACATATATATATGCATATATATAATTTGAGGAAATGTGAAAATACTGACACCAAATATCTCACTTATTTTTTTTTAATTTTTTAAAAAAATTTTGGCCACACTCAAGCGTGTGGAAGTTCCTGGGCCAGGGATTGAGCCCAAGCCACAGCAGTGACCCATGCCACAGCAGTGAAAAAAAAAATCTCCCTTCTTAAATGAAAGAGAAAAAACAAGGTAATTTCCCATTCTCATCAATTTTTTTTTTTTGGTATTTTAAAATTTCTTTGTTGTTTGACAGATTAAGAAAATATTTAATTTCATGGATGGTTGCTTTGTTCATTGAATATGTGTTATTAATCAACTGCATAAAAACTAGTTTTGGCAATTAAAACATGTTACATTTGATATTCTTATAGTCTCGATTTTGGACATACTTACATTCTGTATCCCTCTTAAAAAAAAAAAAAAACTGTTGTGGTGCAGTGGAAATGAATCCAACTAGGAAGCAGGAGGTTTCAGGTTCGATCCCTGGCCTCACTCAGTGGGTTAAGGATCCAGGATTGCTGTGAGCTGTGGTGTAGGTCACAGACATGGCTCAGATCTGATGTTGCTGTGGCTGTGGCGTAGGCCAGCAGCTGTAGCTCCAATTCCTGTAGCCTGGGAACCTCCATATGCCCTGGGTTCGGCCCTAAAAGGACAAAAGACAAAAAAAAAAAAAAAAAAAAAAAAAAAAAAAGAGCCAAATCAAGAAGCACAGTAGAAAGGAGCATCACAAGTTTAATATAGTTTAAAACATAGAAATATATTTAAACAGCACATTTAAAGAATAATATAATAGACTTTCGTTTCTTATTCTTATAATGGTATACCATTAATTCAAAAATATATTACTCAATGTACCCTCCCCAATAGCATTAGTATCAAATTTACTTTAAGATAAACTGTAATTTAAAACAACATTGCAATATTTCTGAATTACGAACAAGCCCATACATTTTTAAGCTATTTCTGATAGCAGTCTTATTTTAAAAGTCCAAAAGAGTGATTAATAAATGCTGTTTTATGACTATTTAGATGAACTGTAAATAAGCCTAACCGTGGAGCCAACATAAATAGCCAGTTATCCACTAAATGTCATTCTTCCAAAAGTCAGTGGGTTAAAGAAAAGCTTTAAAAGGCAGAGAGGGAAACAAAGAGAAAATAAATTAATTTCAGAGGGGAGAACACACATGCACATACACACAACAGAACCTTCCCGTTTGGAATTATTTGTGCTTGGAGGGAGGTTTACAAAATCCCCCTACAAAATAAGGTTTTCAATGAGCTCATTCTCAAAGATATGAAAAATGGATTTCAGCTGTTCTTTCGAAATGGCAATTCTGTCAGAGCCATTCTGGGATTTTGGGTAATTTCCTCCAGTTTAGTTTCAGTGCTTTTACCCTAAATAAAATCCCTTGCATCACATCAATCAGCAAACTCAGTTATAAAAGAGAGCTACAGAAAGTGGCTCTGCCGGCCTCTTTGCTTGGGTGTATTTTACGCATGCGGTGACTCTTGTCTGTGAGGAGGGAAACGGAGAACTATGTCATTTTTTTATTCTGGACTGTTTTTAAATGTGAAAAAAAATCTGCAGCAGTAGTGTTCTAGATAATAGGTGGACATGATTTATGCGAGGTAAGAAGGTTGTACTGCACTTTTTTGGTGTTAACTTGGAAAGTTATGGACACAGGCTCAAGTCGGTCTCCACAGAATTCCTGAAGCTTTGAGCTCTTTGCAAAATCTACAATCTGTAAGCCAAGGAGGAACATATTCCTACAGTTACACCAATGCTGTTAAGGCGAACAGTTAGAACAATTACGTGCAATCTTTCAGCTTCTGGGTTCTGCCTCCTGTGTATTTACTCAAATCCAGTTTGACCTTCCCCTTTATCTAATGAGCAGAAACTCTCAAAGAAAAATTGTGTTCAACCAAGCGTTTTGGTGTGGGGTTGTTATTTTTTAAAGTTTTCTTTCTAAATAAATATCCTATCAGAGTTTTCATTGGCACAGCCTAACCAAACGCATTCGGTTTCTTTCAACAATACTTAACAGTCAAAGGAGTTCTAATTTCAGAAAATTGTATAAAGATTATATTTTTAAAATGTTGGAATGGAGTGGAATTGAACTCAGCATATCCCATGGAAAGTTAGACGGGACTATCTATTGCAAAATGCAGTGACCTACAAAATAGATGTTCTTGAAAAGGCATCCACAAAGGAGAATATATACCTTTAAATAAATAAAAGTGACTATATACATGATATGGTACATAGGTTAAAGAGATGACATGAGCCAGACTAATTGCATGAAATTCCCCTTTTATCTGAAAGGATATTTTTTATTGTAGTCATAAACCTTAATACAGATCTTTTCCTTATTCCCATTATTATCTAATATTAGTGGCAGCCACACGAACGCACTACCATATTTCTGTATTTTTTCAAAATGACGTTGGAGCTGTCATCAAAATACAACACAGAGATGGCGTTTAACTTGGTTGGCGCACAGCAAGGTTTTGGTACGTGGTCAGGAAACATCAGATGGACCTGCAGGGGGAGAAAATAAGAAATAAGACAGATAGCCTCGTTTCATCACCAACCCCCAGGCACCGCCTTAAGCTACCACTGGGTCTCCTACTTATGTTCAATGGTGGGTGGGTTGGAGGCTGGTAGTGAAGGAAGTTTTCTTAGTATTAACACCTAGAGTCGACCCACCAGTTCTTATTATGCGTTGGGGCTTTGAAAAAATATTCTTCCAAGGAAGGAAAACTCCCGCTGTGGACTAGTCAGTGGAAATTTTCCTGGGGGGAAAGAAAACGGCATCTAGCACCGGGTTGCTTTTGGTTAAAGTCACCCCTTCTATGTGCTTTATGAGAACTACAGAAGTTATAAATGCAAATCAGTGAGGCCACGCCATTGGGCTGTAGAAAGATTTGGACTTAAGAAGTATTTTTTAAAAGGATAACCAAACAATAAATCATAAACATTATGCCAACTCTTCATTTTCCATGGTAAAGGAAACATAAAAATCACAGCGAAATCAACTCCAGGTAAAATCCAATACTTGCTTTAAAGCAGTGATTTCAAACTCTTCT
Organism: Sus scrofa; assembly: GCF_054392235.1. Lineage (NCBI taxonomy): Eukaryota > Metazoa > Chordata > Mammalia > Artiodactyla > Suidae > Sus > Sus scrofa. The sequence goes on along the minus strand of NC_139389.1, from coordinate 34,025,790 downwards.
CCCCATGATTTTTTACCAGATTGGCTGGAGTTTCATATCCTTTGACTTGCTTTCTCCCCTAGGCAAGTGCCAAAAAGCAGGATAAGCTACATCAGAAGCAAGGAGCCCAGATATTCTGCAAATTGAATATCCACCTCCCCGCAAAGCCTGAAAAGGTAGCTGTACATGGAAAGTGAAATGCTGAAGCCAAGGGTTTGTTCTCATTTTGATCAGACTGGCAGTTTATCTCTGATCTTCAACAATCAAGGAAGGAGCCTGAACACAGTTGGTTCCCCCTTTCACACCCACCTACCCTGACCCTCCCCCCAGAGGAGTTTATGGGAATTCCCACTGTGGAGCCCTCAGGGATCTACAAAGAGAAAAGACAGCTCTTAGAGTCTTGGCTGCACAATGTCCTGGCTGAAATGATATAGGAGCCGGGCTTGTGGACAGAAACAGCAGGAAAAATGAGGTGATCAGACACGGATGTGAAATTTCCTAAGACCTCACAAAACTGAAAGTTGGATGGTTTCTCCAAATTTCAGATGCAGTGTGCGTTCCCCCCTCAGCTTTATCCTCCTCAATCCCCACCCCCGTGATGGATAACCCCCTGCTTCAACAGCCTTGGCTGGCTCACCAAGGCATTGCTCTGAAAAAAAAGGATTGTTCTTGAATCATTTCTCAAACATATTCATCACAAACATGCTTTACTTTAACAACAAACACGCCTGTGTTCTTGTTTCATGTCCTTTCACAGAACAAATGCAGAGAGTGCACAATGCCAGGAAAAAAAAAAAAAATTAGACTTCCCATGTTCCCTTCAAGTTCTGAGATGACTTACGCCCCACATCCCAGGACAGTGATGCAGCCCAGGGTCCCGTTCCAAGTCCGTGTCAGAGTTTTAAAAAATGTTTGCTTTTAGACACTGCCTTCTCGACTACAGTCCTAAAAGTTGACACTATGTAATTATATATTTATAAGAAAAGAAAATGAGAGATGGGGGGGGTATTGGACAAAGTGTTTTTTTCAATAATTAAGCACTGGGTAGCCTGAGGGGACTTTGATGGGTTAGGTACCTATTTAAGGGAGCCCGGAAAGCTTTCTGAGTCATTGAAAGGACATCAAAAGAGCTTCATTTCTGGGAAATCAAGTGGTATTTCTCTATAGGCTAATAATGGCTGTTTCTCTGTGACCCGACAGAAAGACAGTGAAATGGCAGCATCCTTCTCTCTGTGATCAGCTTTCAGGGGTCATGACTTCTCATGAAGAAGGATAGAAGGCTGGCCTCTGTAGACATTCTATGTACCCGAGGAAGTTTGCACTACCTATCTGCTCCCCATCCCCCAGAAAGATATCCTACATCAAAAAGTGCTGATAGTTATACAGAATAAAGATGAAGGCATATCAGAACTTAAAATGCCCCCAGAATTTACTCCAAACTTTGGATAGGGCAACCTCATTGGTCAAGAATCAATACCAAAGAAGTATTTCTGTGACATCAGCAACATCAAAGCAAGCATGAGTGATGTTGCTGGTTGGAATGAAGACTCTTGTTTCTTCACTCTGGACAGTTAAATAAGAGCTATAGCAAACTAAGGTTGTCTTTCAATAAAAATAAATTTTACAGTCAAGGGGGAGGTAAGAGTCTCTCCCCACACCTATAAGTTTGCTGGTATACTAAATTATTTTTTAAAAAAAATCTAAGATGGAAAAAATAGTATTGGAGAAGGATAAAGATGACCAAATGTTTTCCATTCATTATTAAAAAGCAACCTGATAATTTTATGTGATTGTATCCTAAAATAAACATTTCCAAACTTGGGGGAGGGGATATTTACAAATGACTCCCTTTCAAAATTTGTTCTCTATGTTTCCTCTTTACACCAAGGTGATGCCCAGAGCTTTTGATGATGCCTGTGCCTTAGTTGCCATCAATGTGCATCTTTAGTGTCCAGCTCTGGAGTAGCTCTGAAGTCAGTAAGATGCCAGCAAAATAATCAAGTCAAGGATTTAATGTCAATGTATATATACTAGTATATATATATTCAGAAGGAAAGTGGGATCTTCTTTATATCTGCTTTAAATTTTAAATTAATTGTGAAAAAAAGGAACCTTCTGAACAGTTAACTCCTTACACATTCTCACTGTTACTCTTTTCATTGGTCGTAAACAAGTCTCACCCACAGATAGATGTGATTCTAATAGCTACTGGTCTCCTACTGCCATCTGCCAAATAACTCCACTCCCGTCATTGTCTTGATTCTAAAATAATGGGTTCCCTTCTTCTGCCTTAGTTACTTATAGTTGAAATGTTCCTATGAACCCAGACTTTAATTGGTATCCCATCACATAGCTTACACATCTTTTGGAAGCTTGTCACTTGGTCTTCCACGGCTGTCTCCCTGTCACATCAAGCAATCACACCATAAGGCAGGTAGGTCAGACTCTCAAGAGATTTCTTGAGCTCACTGGATACAGTACAACCATTTAGAGACCCAGAAACCAACCAATTCACTATCTTTTTCGCAAAAATAAATCTAGATTATTAGAGATTAAATCTTTGCTATCTTCCTGAGTGTGGATGGAAAGAAATGAAGATTAATTTCCACTTTAAAGATTATAAAGAAAAAAGGTATCAAAAAATAGAAACCGGTCTTCTGCTTATCGTCTAAAGAACTTCTATAAAACCAAAGTGTATTACGGAACATTCTCAAGTCATTGGAGACAAGCCTGCAGATGAAATTCAGTACAGCTATTATTCAATGTTTTTGCAATGATTACTAATGAATTGTTAGGTTAGAAACAGCCCCTGTGTGGTTAGTCACATTGCCTAGTGAAGAAACCAGTGCAGAATGACCACTTTGTATGATTACTCCAATTTTTCTAGCTGAATCCTTCCCCATTCTGGAATCAGGATTATTCTTTAGACCAGCCTGAATTTCCTGCCTAGATTCGCAATGGTTATTTTGCTACAATTGCTACTTTAGGAGTTTGAGAAGAGAAGGTAATGCATTTTTAACTATAAATGGACGCTTTCCTTTAAAATTACTTTATAGGAAGTTTGCATCATAAACCACTTTCCATCCTACCAAAAGAAAGCATACCAGAGTCTGAACTATGGCATGGTTGGTGGCATTCATATGGGCATTGAGTGGAAAAGAACATTCTCCATCACAATAAAATGCAGCATATCCTTCTGGCGCTATAATCCAGTCCTAAAATGCACAAAAAAAGAATAAGAAATAACATCGCCAAATAAAAATACAGAAAAACAATTCTTAAAAAGTATTCCAATATGTTTAATCTGGGTTGGTGTCTCTCCTTGGCCAACAATTATTCTAATAGGACAGCCTCCCCCAAGCCCTTAATTTATTGTTAAAGTTTACAACGAAAGTACAAATATTTTCATAAGAAATTGTGCTCTGTAATTTCTCCCAAGAGGTCACTCTGTAAAATATCCGTAGCCTGTATTAATCCATGTATTCATGAATAAAACTGTAGTCATGAAATAGCATTCTAAATGTTGTTTACACAGGAAATGATGAACTCCAGAAAGTTCAAGTGAACCAGAAAGGAAAAGAAGAATAAACTTAATTGAGATAATTCTCATTACTTCTTAATAACTCATTCTTGCTTTTAGAAGCCTGACAACCTCCTAAAGCTTTAATATTTGTTTCTCATTCTGTTTTTCTTTCCATTCATGTGTTAACTTTATAGTCTCTTTAGAAGAAACCAATTGGAATAAATTCCTGATCACTGTACGTGAAAAATATTAGGAAGCAAAAGCATTGGCACTTATAAAGATTACCCTAATTTTCTTTCCAGAGATGTAAAACTTGGCACAAATGTAAAATTACTGCACAATTCATGCTGAAGGTTTATCATAAATTTGAAAATATTTACATGTTAATCTTACTTCTTAATACATTGGTTCATATTCTGAGGATACATTGTAATGAAATAATATCTTCTAAATATTTCAATTTAAACTACTGCTACATAAAGCCATTAAAAATTATTTTGGTTAAGTATTATTTTGGTTAAATCCTCCTTCTCACCCTGTTTGTGAAACACATGTAAAAGGCAGCAGTAAGTTTTTTTTTTTTCTTTTTATTGCTGCACCTACAGCTTATGGAAGTTCCTGAGTCAGGGCACGAATCAGAGCTGCAGTTGCAGGCCTACACCACAGCCACGGCAATACCTGCGTCATATCGGTGACCTATGCCAAAGTTTGCAGCAATGCTGGATCCTTAACTCACTGAGCAAGGCCAGGGAGCAAACCTGCATCCTCACAGAGACAATATCCGGTCCTTAACCCATTGAGCCACAGTGGGAACTCCAAGATTTTCAAGTACAATAAAAAATTTTTTTTCTGTATGACAGAGACATAGTGGAGGATTCTATTTCCAATACCAATAGTGGGGACCATAGGAGGCAAATGGAATTGCTAGAGTCAATCTGGAAAATTGGTATTAAAATTAAACTTTTGGGATATTCAAACAACAGCACCTTTTCTTCATTCTCTAAAGATGAAAGGGTTACATCTCTTCGGCAATGTGATTGTTTTTTAACCACAACACTAATGATTTTGTTTCAATGGTAAAAGGATAATGGAGAAATAAAAATGATGCTGATAATCCATACACTGAATAGTCATGTCAAAAATAATTGGTTACCATATTGGAAAAATTACTGACAAAGACTGCAAGTAACCGAAGATTTATAATAAAGCAGAAAAGAAGCAACAAGTTGACCTGCCATTCCTACCTGCCATCCCAGATCCCGGAAACTCACATAGAGTTCATGCTTCTTACAGGCTTGTTTTTGTTCACTTGTGTTGTAATCTGAAGAGAAAAATCAGATCTTAAATAAATGCCAATATATTAAGTATACAAATATTTCTCTCATGAGATCACTGATAAAATAAAAAAGAGGCTGTATTTGAAGCTGTAAAATATGAGTTTGAATCTCAAAGCTACAGATGCTTACTAACCATGGGAACCTCAAACAAGTCACTCATCCCAAGTTTCTTCTTCTGTAAAATAACAACATTATTTACCTTGAGAGGTTCTTTTTTTTTCTCCTTTTTAGGGTCGCACCTGCAGCATATGGAAGTTCCCAGGCTAGGGGTCAAATTGGACCTACAGCTCCCAGCCTGCATGACAGCCACAGCAATGCCAGACCCAAGCCACATCTGGGACCTACACCACAGCTCAAGGCAATACTGGATCCTTAACCCACTGAGCAGAGCCAGGATAAGAACCCACATCCTCATGGAAACTAGACATGTTCACTACTGCTGAGCCACATGGGAACTCCACTTTTTTTTTAATATTTTTTTTCTTTTTTAGGTCTGCACCTTGGCATATGGAAGTTCCCAGTTTAGGGGTTGAATAAGAGCTGCAGCTTCAGGCCTACACTACTTATGACCTATGCTGCAGCTTGCAACAATGCCTGATCCTTAACCCACTGAACAAGGCTGAGGATCAAACCCACATCCTCTAGATACTATGTTGAGTTCTTTTTTTGAAAAATCTTTTTATGGCTGCATGTGTGGCATATGGAAGTTCCCAGGCTAGGGGTTGAATTAGAGCTGCAGCTGCCAGCCTACACCACAGCCACAGCAACGCAGGATCTGAGCTGCATCTGTGACCTACATCACAGCTCAACCCACTGAATGGGGGCAGGGATTGAACCCACATCCTCGTGGATACTAGCTGGGTTTGTTAGCGCTGAGCCACAATGGGAACTCCACCTTAAAAGGTTCTACCAAGGATTAGGTTGGACCTTCTGTGTCTTAATGGGCCACAGCCTGATACCTGCCTGGCAGTGGATGCTCATTGAGTAATTCACTCAAACTACAGCGGTGTTTACCATATATGTATATTCGATATTCACACAATACTTTTTAAATTCTTCCATGGGACCAGCACTGAGAAAGTGCCTATTGGGATGTTATGGAGTTGGTTTTATTTTAATAAATAGCTTAAACTCAGAATACCCCAAGTGGAGATTCTGATGGTTCCCTCCCCACCCCATCCCCAGCCAAAACTTGTTCCACCTGCAGATGACTTGAGAGCACTTCTCAGGCAAATCAAACTGACAAAAGAATTGGAGTCAAAACATACTCCTTTCTTCCTCTCACCTTCACATCCAATTTGTTGAGAAATCCTTACACATTTTATCTTCAGATACAACCAAAATTCACCCACTCTCCCCCCCTCCACGGCAGGTTCTGGTCCAAGCCACCATCATCTCTCACCTCAACTACTGCACTGTCCTCACAGCTATTCTTTCTGTTCTGCCCTGGCCCTGCTACATCAAAGCAGCCAAGCGGACTGCTAGAGAGTTAACTGAACTATGTCGCTCTCCGGCAAAAAGTCCCACTGTGGTTCCCACATCACTAAGGCTTACAAGGCTCTAGTGTTTTGGCCCCATCACCTCTCCGACCTGCTTCCTCTCCTTCACTCCACCCTGGCCATGCTGCTGTTCTGCACAAGGTCAGCTTCCTCCCGCCTTAGGGCCTTCCTTCTCACTCCCTCCTGCTGCAATGTTCTTCCCCTAGACACCTCCTCACCCAACACTCAGGCTCCTCCAACCCTTCACTTTATGCATTATCTTGTCGACAACGCCTTCTTCACTGCCCTATTTCGACCCCAGCTCCCACTGGGATATTCCTGATCTTCTCCTTGCTCTGATTTTTTCTCCCCATTTTGCTTATCACCTCTTTGTATGCTAGCCCACTTACTTATTTATTATGCATATTGATTCTGGCCTGTCTCCTCCCTCTAGAATCTTCCTGACAAGAGTAAAAACCTTGTTTGGTTCCATTTGGTGCTCTGATATAACTTAAGTGTCAGGGACGGTACCCGGCACACAGTGGGTACTCAATAAATCTTTGAGGAATTGAAGGATGAATTCCTCAGAGGGTTCTGGGAATGATTTGAGGCAAAGGAAATGCATGATTTCCATCATTTTTTATTTTGGACTATAATCTGAAAAATCCATAACCTTTGATAACTGTTTAAAAGAATTAAAAATAGAGCATTCCCAACTTGTTTCTGAAATAAAGTAAAATACTGAAGAAACACCAGAACTTTACAGAAAATCTGTTCTACTGTCTTTTGGGTTTACTCATATTTTATACAAAATATACTCGCAAAGCTAAACTGTGTGGATTATTTCCAACACAAAATACGAAAGAGGAAAAAATTTAGGGTAATGAGAGACGCAAAATATTTCATTTTCAGACAGCTAATGTGTCCATTAGGAATAAATGCTACTTTCACTCTGACAGTCTCTGGCAAATTAATGTAGCAGCCTGCTACGAAGAGTAGCCTGTCTTAGACGTCACCTTCCAGCTTAATTATTCCCAACCTCTAAGGAAAATGTAGGTGCATCCAAGATCCAAGGGGCCTGTCTTAGCAGACCCTGTCATCTGTGACTTCAACTATTTATTTAATGTCAGTCTAAGAAACAAGATAATGATTAAATTTGAACTCGGAGATTCTTTTACTTCTAGGTCAGAGTTATTCTTATGTGCCATTACCTTCATTAGAACAAATCAAATATGTAATGACAGAAAATGGAGAAAAGAGAATATATCTGAAACATAGCACTCATTCTTTGGGTAAACTTTTCTCTTAATTGAAATAGCAAAAGGAGATAACTTTGTCCAGACAATAAACATGCATATTGTAACTAATTGAAATAGCAAAAGGAGGAGTTCCCGTTGTGGCTCAGTGGTTAACAAATCCGACTAGGAACCATGAGATTGCGGGTTCGGTCCCTGCCCTTGCTCAGTGGGTTGGGGATCCGACGTTGCCGTGGGCTGTGGTGTAGGTTGCAGACGCAGCTCGGATCCCACGTTGCTGTGGCTCTGGCGTAGGCCGGTGGCTACAGCTCTGATTAGACCCCTAGCCTGGGAATCTCCATATGCCTTGGGAGCGGCCCTAAAAAAGGCAAAAAGAAAAAAAAAAAAGGAATAGCAAAAGGAGTTAACTTTGTCCAGACAATAAACACGCATATTATAACAAAAGTACCGTACCAGGAAATGGCTAAGTTTGAATGTTGTATCATTTTTAGGGAAAAGGAATAATTCTGGTATTACTTTGATTTCACAAACTTCTTGACGTTGAGAATTTTTTTTTTTTAAGTCAGCTATGCATTAGGTCAGGGGTCAGCCACCTTTTTCTGGAAAAGGAAAGATAGTACATATTTCAGGCTACAAGTTCCCCTTCTCAATGACTCAACTTTGCCACGGTAGCATGAAAGCAGCCATGGACAGTATGTAAATGGATGGATGGTAGCTATATTCCAATAAGCTTTGCTTATGGATACTAAAATTTGAATTTCATAAGATTTTTGCCTGAAACAAAATAAATATTATTCTATTCTGAGTCTTTTTTTACAGATCTAAAAATGTAGAAACAATTGTTAGCAATCAGGCCGTACAAACATAGGCGATGGCTGAATTTGGCTCTCAGGCATTACTTTGCCAAACCCTGCATCTGACAATCATGGGGATATTTATTCATCCATCCTTGTCTCAATTAAAAACACTGAATACGAATAAAGATCTTATGGCCAATAATATATACAAGTATATATGAAAAGCCATAAACTATGTCTATGGTTATTTGAATTCCATGTTTATATAAAAAAAAAGTAAAACTTAAAAGCCAAAATAGATGTGTTCCATCTATGCAGCTTTTCATGCAGGCTAAGTGATGTATATAATGTAACATCACATAAAGGTAACGAGCAATGAAATTTATAACAGAATCTGGTTCCAAGAGTCTGATTTCATAGAGCGTTCAGACCATATGTTTATTCTGTCAGAAATAAAAATTAATGGATACTGAGTGAAGTAAATGTTGTACCCAAACCAGCAAAGTCTGCAGTTAGGTTTACCAAATGGTTGGCACAACAACCAGCAGGACGAAGGGCAAAGAAATTAGATTTATATCTTTTTTAAAAAGATTGACTGGCAGCCCTTCAAATATGAAAATGAGATGGACATGATCCCACTGTAGATGAACCTCCCCACAAATGAAAACTCACACCAGAAACTACTAAATATTCTGGAGTCACAGCCAACACTAGAAAAGCATGAGCATTTCTCAACCACAAAGCAGATGCCACAGGCACGCTATTTCTCTGTTTTGCCTCTTACTTGTAGTAATATTGGGAAATCAGTGTCAAAATATAGAAAATATTGTTAAATACGTGATGCCAAATTGTTTATGGTCAATTTCTGGTAACAATGTAAATGCGTGCATTTTTTTTACAAGCTATTTTATTATTTTTTTCTTCCAACGTTATGGACCTACAACATTGTACAAGTTCAAGGTGTACGTTGCATAAGTTCAAAGTGTGCAGCAGAATGGTTTGACTGACACACATCATGAAATGATTCACACGGTAAAGCGAGTGGCCATCCATCATCTTATACAGATACAAAGTTAAAGAAATAGAAAAAATGTTTTCTTGTGATGAGAACTCTTAGGGTTTCCTCTCCTAACCACTTTCATATATAATGTACAGCAGTGTTAATGATATTTGTCATGTTGTACATAGTATTTATGTACCTTATAACTAGAAGTTTGTACTTTGTAATTGCCTTCACCCAAATAATGCAAATTGAATCTCTGTCTTAGTTTGATTTTTAAAAATGTATGTTCATTTTTTAAAAAATGAAACATGTGCTTTAAAAAATCCTGAGATCTGCATTGGGCTTCAATAGTCTGTCCACTAGTTCCTGAGGAAACAACCAAATGGACACATACTAGCCTAGTTATGAAGAGCACAAAAGAAAATCAAGTCCAAAAAGCTCCATATACCAGTATAAGTTTCTTTTTCTTTAAAATCTAGTGTTAGCTTCTTTAAGAAAGAAAATCTAGATAAATCTATTTTTATTTTTATTTTTTTTTAGGGCCACACCATGGCATATGGAGGTTTCCAGGCTAGGGGTCGAATTGGAGCTGTAACTGCTAGCCTACACACAGCCACAGCAATGCCAGATCCTTAACCCACGGGAGTGAGGCCAGGGATCAAAGCTGCATCCTCAGGGATGCTAGTCAGATTTGTTTCCACTGAACCACGATGGGAACTCCTATATAAATCTATTTTTAAAAAGAAAAAAAGGAGTTCCCACTTGTGGCTCCATGGTAACAAACCGGACTAGTATCCATGAGGATGCAGGTTCAATCTGTGGCCTTGCTCAGGGCGTTAAGTATCAAGCGTTGCCGTGAGCTGTGGCGTAGGTCAAAGATGTGCCTCGGATTCTGTGTTACTATGGCCATGGCGTCGGCTGGCAGCTGGAGCTCTGATTCAACCCTTAGCCTAGGAACTTCCATATACCACATATGTGGCCCTAAAAAGAAAAAAAAAAATTCCAAAGTGGAATTTGGCATTTAAGCACATCAACAGCTTAAACAAGCCAAATATGATGAAATACTGTGTTTCAACACCAAGGAGGTGATGTTAACATCGTCTTCCTGAATTCCCAGAGGGAGATAACAGAAGTCGGCATCCAGAGCGTCAGGGTGTTAATTAATTCATAGAAAATGGAAATGACAAATGCTTGAAAACTTAAGAGGTACAATAGCAGGAAGGGGGCTACTGTAGATGATTCAGTCATGCAAATTTTTATATAGCTTCGGGGTTAGAGAAATGCAAAAGAAACCCCAAACAAATAAGAATTCTCTCTAATGATGAGAGATTTGAACTGCTACGGCTACCCTGCATTAATCCCCATCGCCCACATCCAGTAAATGTACCTATAACCCAATAGGAATTACTGTTATTTATTTGTGTAGGGATAACTGTGTTTGTCTACATATGAATGTGTGACACAGAACAGATACTACAAAATAACAACTGCCCGGTGTGTTTGCTTAACTCTGCTTGGCAACGAATCCATGTGAATGATGCAGCAAACACTCACCTTAGAGCTTGTTGCCATAAAATCCTGTCCACAAGCCTGAGTCTCCAAATACCTGCCAAACATCTCTACGTGACAGTTTCCTAGACGCTTCCTACTCACTGTTTTTGTTTCTGACCTCACACTCCTTCCACGCTCTCTACTTGGTTAATAGGATCGCCCACGCCAGAAAATTTAGTACATTTCTTGATGTTTTTTTCTCCCTCCTACCCTACGTGAAATCCATCTACAACCCCCTTTCACCGACCCACCTCTAGCCTAGCTAACCTCCTGGAAGTCCTCTGCCCTCATACTCCCCTAACATCCTCTCTGGGACCTTGGTCCTCAGATAACCCTTCATCCCTTCATCCCTGTCTCCTCCTATCTGCTTTTCTGCGCTGAGGACCCCCAGAGACACCATCCTGGACATTTCTGTCTTACTTTGGTTTCCATGGTGGTTCAAGTCCTGTCTTCATCTAACCCTTGGGGCCCATAGCTGTGTCTTTTCCCTGCGCCTTTGACTTTTGCTTGACGCTCCCATCACCAGAGTTCCGCTGGCCCCATTCCAGATACTTTGGTTTCCACTTCCCCTCTCTCCAATCTATGATCTTCATCGCTTGGGGTGTTGGACCAGACTCCTCCTCATCATTTTGGCAGTTTCCTCCCTTGGCATCTCATCCTTCATTCTGATGCCAAATTTCACTTTTAAAAATGTGTGTCTTCTTGTGACACTCCTTTTTCCAACTGCCTGCACAGAAACACCCAGCTTCCTGGCCATGACACACCTACTCTTTATGACTTGGTCCCTGCGTGACTTTCTAGCTGACATCACACTGCTCTCACACAAGAATACTTGTGCACTGGCCACCTGACACTGGTACATGGTTCTACAATGTGCACATAAGTCTTAAGTGGCTTCATCCACCCCTCCATTTCTGGAAAATGTCTGTTCTTTCTTGAGTCCCTCAAGAAGTCTCCTGGGCCATACCTAGTTCTGGCTTAGATGCTCTACTTCAACTGCTCTCCCACAACCTTGTACCCACTCCAGAAGAACTGATCCACCCACTAATTCCTAGTGTGTGTGTTTTTTCCATTGTCTATGGGAGCACTTTTTAAGAAGCAAGATTCTTATGCTAACCCATCTGTATCAGCAAATAGTCAGTACTGTGCTTGTCACATCGTGGGCACTTATTTAACATTGAATAAACACAATAAGCCATGCCCAGATAATATTATCTCTGTGGATTCTCTCCAGATAGAAACTTGACAATAAGTGTCCAGGGGAACGGGTACTTATTAGAGAGAGGGAATTTCTAGTTTTCTCTGATGTAAAACTCCGAACTCTTTTGGTACCAGTTCTGAAAGACCAAATCACATGAAGTCATTTGAAAAATAGCAATGTCTAACACCAAATGAGCACGTACCACTCTTCTCAGTTTTTTAAATATATTAACTCATCTAATCCACACAACTTTTGTAATTTCACCCTACGAAGCAGGTATGATTCACATTTCCACTTTACAGATGAAACAGAGGCAGAGCGATGTGACACACGCTGTCCAAGATTATACGACTAGTACGTAGTGGACCCAGGGCTAAATGACAGAATGATAGCTAGATAAATGGATAGATGGATGGATGGATAGATAGATACAGAATGATAGCTAGATAAATGGATAGATAGATAGATAGATAGATAGATAGATAGATAGATAGATGATAGAGTTAGATATTTTACGCACTGAAATAATTGTTGCTTTAGAAGGGATTTCCAAAACTTTGCGTACTCAGGGCACAGATACCAGCTTTTAGTGTTAATTATTGTAGAAATGATGTGGATGAAAACCATTCTCACATGTGCAACCTTGCAGGATTTTCACTGCAGCATTGATTTTGAAAGTTGTAATTTAAAAACAACCAAAATGTCTTTTTAAGAGTGACAAGATTAAATAAACTCTGATATAAGCACTGTTGAATATATCACAGCAGTTTAAAAAAAATGAAGTCCCCCATTTGAAAGATAGCTGAAATAAAATATTGTTAAAAATTCATAAGACCAACACCAAGAGTGAACCTCTAAAGTAAATTATAGACTTCAGGCGATTTTAGTATGTCAAAAACGGTTCATCTCGGGTAAGAAATGCACCATCCTGGACAGCGATGTTGATAATGGGGGAGACTATGCATGTGTGGGGATAAGGAGTATATGAAACATCTCTGCACTCTCCTCTCAATTTTCTCATGAACCTAAAACTGCTCTTTAAAAGTGCATAAGAAGGAGTTCCCATTGTGGACCAGTGGTTAACGAATCCGACTAGGAACCATGAGGTTGCGGGTTCGATCCCTGCCCTTGCTCAGTGGGTTAACGGTCCGGCGTTGCCGTGAGCTGTGGTGTAGGTTGCAGACGCGGCTCGGATCCCGCGTTGCTGTGGCTCTGGCGTAGGCCAGTGGCTGCAGCTCTGATTGGACCCCTAGCCTGGGAACCTCCATATGCCGCGGGAGCGTCCCAAGAAATAGCAAAAAGACAAAAAAATAAATAAATAAATAAATAAATAAATAAAAGTGCATAAGAAGAGGAATGTAAATTGGGGCAGTCACTGTGGAAAATAGAATGGAGTTTTCTCAAAAAACTAAAAGTAGAGTTGGCATATGATCCATCAGTCCCACTTCTGAGCATATATGCAAAGAAAACTCTAATGGGAAAAGGTATATGCACCCCAATGTTCATAGCAGCACTATTTACAATAGCCAAGATGACATGGAAGTAACCTAAGTGTCCATCAACAGATGAATGAATAAAAAAGATGTGATTGACACACACACACACACACACACAAATGCACGCACGCACACACACATGCACACACACACGGAATATTGCTCAGCCATAAGGAAAGAATGAAATAATGCCATTTGCAGCAACATGGAAGGATCTAGAGATTATCGTATTAGGTGAAGTAAACAAGAAAAAGAAAAACTTATGGTTACCAAAGGGGAAGTGTGTGGGGGGGAATTAGGAGTTTGGGACTAACAGATACATACTACTATATATAAAATAGATAGAAGTTCCCACTGTGGCTCAGTGGAAGCGAACCCAACTAGTATCCATGAGGATGCGGGTTCAATTCCTGGCCTTGCTCAGGGATTAAGGATCCTGCATTACCACAAACTGCAGTATGGGTTGCAGATATGGCTCAAATCTGGTGTTGCTGTGGCTGTGGTGTAGGCCAGCAGCTGTAGCTCCAATTCGACCCTTATACTGGGAACCTCCATATGCCACAGGTGCAGCCCTAAAAAATAAAATAAAATAAAATAAAATAGACAAACAACAAGGACCTACTGCATAGCATAGGAAACTATATTCAACACATTGTAATAATCTATAAAGGAAAATAATCTGAAAAAGAATATATATATGTATATAAAACTGAATCACTTTACTGTACACCTGAAACTAATACAACATTGTAAATTAACTATACTTTCATTTTTAAAAAAGTTTTAAAAAAGAATTTAATACAATTGATACACAAACAAGGAATCTCTGGAGAAGAAATATATCTCAGTAAATAAGTGCATAATCCACCATGAAGGGGGTCATTTGACATCATTCTTGGAGTGCTAAAGTCTTCTTAGATCTGATTCTGATTTCCTCTCCACCGAAGAATTTATGATAATTATAATTAAATATTGCAACTGTACAATTAAATAATACAGTTCTACAATTGTATTATTAATAACCATTTCTCGCTTAAAAAAGCATGAAAATAAATAAATAAATAAATGAATGAAAAAGAATGGATATGTTAAAATAAATAAATAAATAACCATCTCTCTCCATGGTACAATGTAAAGTCTATAATGTCTTGTTTATCACATCACCTAGAATGGTGTAATGCCTATATTGAAGAAGCAATAAGATGTAATGATTTGTGAGGATATATTTATATAGTTACACCGTTATTTAACCAATTTATGCATTTTATATTTTACTTATTTACAGAGGGTGTATTATTTTTGTTATTCTTACCAGTTAAGTAATTCCTTTTATTATGCTATATAAAATAGTTAATGGTATATAAGGCTTTTTTCTTTATAAATTTTAGTTGCATAATATACACAATTTTAATATGATGCTAATTTTTAAAGAAAAATTGAAATGTAATAGATAATACTAAATAGTAAAGACGAAAGCCATACAAAATGGGATAAAGTATAGAATAAATTTCCTATTTGTCTCAGCATATTTTCCATTCCACTTCTCCAGAGGGAGTCACTTAATCTGTTTAAGATCCATGATATAATAACCTGTGTGAATGTAATTGTGTTTAAATATATGTATTTTATTCTGTAAAAAAATAAATAAATAAATGTTATTAGACAAAAAATAAAAAATAAACACACACAAAAAAGGAATTTAAAAAGCAGAAACCTAAAAGTAAAATAATAAAAATTTTTTAAAAATAGAACTACCATATGATACAGAAATCCTCCTGCTGGGTAGTTAGCCAAAAGAGTTGAAATTGGTATCTTGAAAGATATTAGAATTCCAGGAGTTCCCTGTGGCTCAGCGGAAACAAATCTGACTCGTATCCATGAGGACACAGGTTCGATCCTTGGCTTTGCTCAGTGTGTTAAGGATCCGGCGTTGCCATGAGCTGTGGTGTAGGTCACAGATGCAGCTCGGATCCCACATTGCTGTGGCTGGGGTGTAGGCCGGCAGCTACAGCTCCAATTCAACCCCTAGCCTGGGAACCTCCATATGCTATGCGTGCAGCCCTAAAACAAACAAACAAACAAAAAAAAAAAATTCCAATGTTCACAACAGCTAGGATATGAAAACAATCCAATCGTTCATCAGCAACTGTGTGGATAAAGAAACTGCGGTGTATGCATGCAATGAAATACTATTCAGCTTTCAAAAAAGAAGAAAATCCTGCAAATATGCTATAACATGGATGAACCTTGAGGACACTGCGCTGAATGCAGTAAGTCAAACATAAAAAGACGAACACTGCAGGATCCCACTTAGATGAAGTATCTAAAATAGTCAAACTCAAAGAGTCAGAAATTAAAATGGTCGTGGCCAGGGACTGGGAGGAGGGGAAAATGGGGAGTTGCTAATCAATAGGTATAAAGTCTCGATATGCAGGTTAAATAAGTTCTAGAGGTCTCCTGCATGATACTGTATCTACAGTGAGTCGCACTGCATTACACACTTCAAAATGTAAGAGGGTGTATCTCATGTTAAATGGTCTTACCCCCAAAAAAGGAAATTAAATTAAAAAGAAAAAAAAGAGCAGAATGTGTACTTGTGTACATAACCTAGGCAAATGAAAGGAAAATAAGGTCGGATTAAATTGAAAAAAGTACACAAAAATACATCATCCGTGTAATTAAAAATACATCCTCCAAAGGATGCACAGAGGGAGGAAAAGATTTGGAAGTACATGTACCACACTGATATCCATAAACTGCCACAAAAGAATGAGGTGATTCCAGAAGACGTTTAGCTTTATTTACAATTTGATTATATTTAAATAACGAATGTGCATATAATTATATAAGACATTCTAAACAAATAATCCTAATTAGTTGCTCTTTCTGGTTTTGATGAATATGTTTGTCCAAGAGGCATGGCTTTACATTGTATCCATTAGGCAAGAAATAGTGCCTGTCAGAGTTGAGAGTGCAGACGGCTCCCATTTTAATGCCTCTTTAAAATAATTGTCCTGCAGTTCCCATTGTGGTTCAGTGGAAACGAATCTGACTAGGATCCATGAGGATGCAGGTTTGACCCCCGGCCTTGCTCAGTGGGTTAAGGATCTGGCATTGCTGTGAGCGGTGGTGTAGGTTGCAGACGTGGCTCGGATCTGGCGCTGCTGTGGCTGTGTTCGACCCCTAGCTTAGGAACCTCCATATGCCATAGGTTTGGCTCTAAAAAGACAAAAAATTAAAAAAAAAAAAAAAAGAATTGCCCTGAGAAATCACTGTGGTTTCAGGCGGGACCATCAATGATTGGATTCATCTTGAAGGATCTCCAGCATCAAGCTTGCAACAAGCACGTTCCCAAGCAGTTGTGCAGTGATCCAGGACTTGCCATGTGCCCTGTTAGTTCTCCAACTTCTTCACGCTCTACTTTTTTTTCAGCACTGAAACAGTCCTTAAAACAGCATCTTGCTCTCAGTAGGTTCTTTAAAATCATATCATCTTGGTGCCTTTCCATCTTAAAGGATGGCTAACAACATTTAGCCTTTGCCTACATTTCTTTCCCCACAAACCCCACTTCAAATGAACACTGTGCTGCCTCGTTGTGAAATAACCAATATCTTGCACAAAGTGTCTGCTCAACCTTTTTGCCAAAATCTTGAAGAGGAACAAAGAGGGAGGGTTTCTGCAGATAATCAGGGAGCAGCAATTCCCGTAGAGTCAACACATGAACTTCCTGAGCATGTGTTCGTGAAGTTCCTATTTTGTGGGAGACCCTGTTCTAGGCTCCCCAACAGGAGCATGGAAGACTAAAAGGGCACTGAGAAGTTGGAAGACAAGACTCTTTGAAAGAAAAAGGAATGAGGTAAAGGCAGCAAGAATGACCTGGATATGTGAAATCTAAAATACAGTACAGGAGTTCCCGTCGTGGCGCAGTGGTTAACAAATCCGACTAGGAATCATGAGGTTGCAGGTTCAGTCCCTGCCCTTGCTCAGTGGGTTAACGATCCAGCATTGCCGTGAGCTGTGGTGTAGATTGCAGACACGGCTCGGATCCCGCATTGCTGTGGCTCTGGCGTAGGCCGGTGGCTACAGCTCCGATTTGACCCCTAGCCTGGGAACCTCCATATGCCACGGGAGCGGCCCAAGAAATGGCAAAAAGACAAAAAATAAAATAAAATAAAATAAAATACAGTACAAATCAACTTATCTACGAAACAAAAACAGACACACGGATATAGAGAACAGACTCATGGTTGCTGGGGGAGGTCGGGAGATGGGAGAGGGAGGACTGGGAATTTGGGATTAGCAGAAGCACACTATTATAAATAGCATGGATAAACAACAAGATCCTACTGTATAGCACAGGGAAATATATTCAATATCCTGTGACAAACCAACATGGAAAAGAACCTAAGAATATATGTAACATACAACCGAATCACTTTGCTGTAGAGGAGAAATTAACACAACATTGTAAATCAACTATACATCAAGAAAAAATTTTTAAAAGAAACTACACCCTCCCCCCACCCCCCGCCAAAGAAAATGACCTGGGTTCTCCTGCACTAATGGAGACTTTTAACATTTGATGATATGTGGAGTTTCCATCATGGCGCAGTGGTTAACGAATCCGACTAGGAACCATGAGGTTGCGGGTTCGATTCCTGGCCTTGCTCAGTGGGTTAAGGATCCGGTGTCCCGGTGAGCTGTGGTGTAGGTCGCAGACGCAGCTCGGATCCCGAATTGCTGTGGCTGTGGTGTAGGCCGGCAGCTATGGCTCCAATTAGACCCCTAGCCTGAGAACCTCCATGTGCCACGGGTGCAGCCCTAGAAAAGGCAGAAAGACAAAAAAAAAATTTAAAAAGAAAACAAAACATTTGATGATATGCTTTGGGAGAAAAAAAGAAAGACAGCAAAAAAAAAAAACAAAAAAAACAGCCAAGCAAACTTCTAATACAACTCTCTCCCTTCTCCCTACTGGCTCTTTCTCAGACCCAGAGTCTTCACACAGTATTTTATTGTAAAAGCCTAGTGGTATTACAGCATTCATTATTTATATTTGGATAATTTTAAAATTTCACTGGCATTTCAAGTCTCCTAAGTATCAAATTTTATGTTTATGTTAAAACCCTGTCTTTCGGGCCAAATCCTATGAGAGTTTTTCCCGTCTGCTTGATGACTACCTATTGAAAGGTTAAGTCTCATACGCACAAACCAGCTACTTTCTTTCTTCTTATTATCAAAATACGAACACGCTCCAAAACCATCTACCACATATTTCACAGAAATGGCTGCCAATGACACACTTTTTAAAAAGAAAATATTGGTCTATATTAGAATAATTTTGTACTCTAAATGGTGTTAGGAAACTGGTGAAAAGTTACGTGATTTCTGCTCCATGTGTTTTATTCATCTGTAGTTATAGAAACACACTGGTTACTCGTGGTCAGGAAGAGAAGATAAACAGAGTTCACCAATAGGGAGAAGGACTTTGATGATTGGAGTCGCAGGAATGCCTCTGCCAGAGTCATTACGAGCCTTAATAATAAGTATGCGACTTATCCTTTTCCCTTTGTAATTTCCTCAAAAATTATTTACTATTCAAGATTGAACAAATCTTCTGCTTAATGCAGTGTGCTACATTAAATTAAAAACATTTCAACCAATTTCAGAACCATTCTACATGAAAAGAAAAATATACTACTTTGACAGGCTAGTATTTATAAGGAAGAAAAGGTCTTAGAAAGTTATTTTTCTCCATCTTTCCTATTAAGCAATTACAATTTTTTGCCAAACTAAATATCTTGTGAAGATCTCTATACAAATAGTCTTGTAATAAGGCACTAATATCACGTTTTACTTGCAAGTGGAAAAGACAGTTAAACTTATTTGATGGAAGATTATTTTGAAACGTTGCTTTATGTGTAGCATGTAATTTGGTATAATGCAATTCCATTTAGAACTCTCCCCTATGCTTCTGTTGCTAGATCCACAAAATAGACTTCTTTCTGACATGATTCTCCTGTGTTTAGACTCTAGGAAGGTTCCAATGAATTCTATTTAGTATTTTTGCTAAGAGTCCCAGGTTCAAAAAAATTCTACATCTTTGGTTTCATTTATAATCATTAATTTCTTATCTAACACTCACACATAATCGAGTAATAAAAAATTACAGTATGACTTGTCAGTATTTGGGAAAAAAAATGATTTCAGGAATAATGGCAAACTGTCAATGTGTCTTTTTGGAAGAACAAAGCACAATAATTTGCTGAAATACCATTTACAGAGGTCATATCTGTTTCGTTCACCAGCTCATGCACTGTGCCTTGCATTTGGAGGCAATTGACAGAAGAAGACACATTTTACAAACGAACAAAGATGTTGCACTAAGTTGGCATGTTCAAG
Organism: Sus scrofa; assembly: GCF_054392235.1. Taxonomy (NCBI): domain Eukaryota; kingdom Metazoa; phylum Chordata; class Mammalia; order Artiodactyla; family Suidae; genus Sus; species Sus scrofa. The sequence continues at coordinate 34,005,770 of NC_139389.1, read as the reverse complement.
GGCAAGATTTCCCCTATAAATAGGTCTATTTTTCATAGAAAAGACAATTCCTTGGAATAAAATCACCATCGTTTTCATCTAAAAACAGCTCATGAAAATCTGTTTGCAGCCAGGACTAAACAGGCACTTACTCATATAAAGTATATGATGAAACCACTTCAGATCTTTGCAGTTAGATGAGTTCGGATCAACTGCATCTCTCTATCAATTCATAGATTAAATTACAAGCACAACAGAATCAGTTGTGCATTTGTAACATTTCATTAGATTTCATCTATGCATGTGTGCGTACACACACACTCCAGAGCAAATTATCTAGATAATAGCTGTCCAATAATTAATGGAAATTTAATCTCAATTACTATACAATCTACCCTGCTTCTATCATTGGAGAAAAATTAAACTGCATGATTCACATGTATTGTTTTAAGTACTAAAGTAATACTTTTATTTTGAATTTACCTGGTTACCCATCCATGTTTGAGAGGCTCTGGGAGGTCAGCTCATAAGCTGAGGGGTTCAGTTTTGGCTGGCCTTGTTTGAGGTAGCCGTTTCGTAATTTTATGACTGCCAGCTTGATTTTAATTTGAACTGCATCTTTCAACATACGAAGGCAAGTCCTACTTATTTGAAAATGAATTACTGAGTGATTCACTGATGAAACGTTCTGGGGATGCTAGAAACCTCGCCGGATGATTTAATAGAGCAAATGAAGGTGTGTCCAGAGGGTAAATTTATTGTGGCTCCTTGATTTGCAGCACATGACCCCATAACTCTCTACGCAGAACTGCTGCTCAGGTTTTATCTTACCTCCAACGCTGGACATTCTGGAGGAGTCCTGATGAGAGCTGGATTTATTGCGGTTTTGATTTTTCCGTTTGTTGGCTGCTCTCACAGATCGAAGAAGTACCTCGCTCGCCTTAAAGAAGGCCACCATGAACGGCTGTTTTGACTGCGGCCCATGTCTTCCCACGAGCCCGGCCGACTTCACGCTGATGCTGTGTCCTAGAACAGAGGGAGCCGGCACTTGGTGGATGACAAAGACAGGACGGTTACCCACCAGGGATGAATGTGGAGGGCACTTTGGAAAAGGGAGACGTTTTCAAACACGACCAGAATGTTTTCTCCGCGGACCAAAGATGCTTCTAAACACCGCGAGACTGCTGTGGCAGACAAACTGTCCACGCTAGCTTTTCGGAGTCGGATCCCTTTGGCCGAAGCACACCCTCAGGCCTTGGCTGCAGGGCCCTTCTCAGACATGGAAGTTGGCAACGTTCTAAATGGAAAGGCTTGACGACCATCAGCCTGGAAATGTCCACGCTAAACGGCAATTTCAAAAATATTAGCTATGGGCTCCTCTGCATTAAAGGCCCTATAATTTCCCTCCACGTGATAAAAGCTGAATGGCTGGCTGGGTGTTGCTACTTTCTCTGGTGGCTTTGGAGGCTTTCCAGTGTTAATTAGTGCTGATAGCCTCCCTGCCTCACCTCTGGCCTGTGCCCAGTGAACTTTACAAAGCCGTGATCTACTTAGAGCTCCTCTCAGGTTGTTCTAGAGGCCCCTGCTGGGGAGGAAGGTTTGCTTGAAGCTTCAGGTCTGGCTTGATGTAAAGGATTTTGAGGCAAACATGAACATTTCAGAATCCCTCCTCCACCTCTTAGCTCGGACACACCTGAGTGTTTACTGAAAGGATTTCAGAAGCTACAGACCAAGCCCAGAGATGCTCAGAAAGGAGACAAATTCCAGGTGAGCTTGGAGACTCACATTTGTCTCTACATGAACCTGTATCCAGACCCTCTGAGCCAATTGCTGTGGCTGTTTTTCTAAAAATGAGCGAGCCCAGGGCCTGGGCAGAAGTAAGTGAGAAATCAGGTGACCCAAGGACTAGAAGTAGATGTTAATCAAGTACTGCTCCTAGTGGGGCAGCAATAATAACACTTATCATTAAAATAACATCGAATGCATTTGGAGTCCTTGCTATGTATTCTAGGCATTTTTCTAAGTGTTTCCCATGCATTATTTAATGTGATTCCACAAATACCCTAGGAGTTGGTATTACTATTCCCCCTTTTGATAATTCACTCCCATTATGCTCTCCTCATTTAAAATAATGATCACGGGAAATTTTATATATATAAAGAAAACCATTGACCGATATCAAGTTCAATGAAAATCACCCAAGGAGGATGAACTATTTCATCTTAAGTTGTAAATGTAATCAAGAATGACTCAAAACCCATGCCCCCAAAATATTCTACTCCAGATACAGAAGTTACCAATTTTTTCAAAGTACTATTAACATGGTTTGAAATCCTCGCATGATCGGCCCTGCCTTGTCCCCTGAGAGATGTGCAGGTTTTCTTAAAACATTTACTCAAGTAAAGGCGGCAGAGCAACTTCAGTCCGTTATAAGACCTGACCCATCTTGGAAGAAAAGAGAAACAAGTGCCTGAAATGGCATCAATGGCATTTTAGCAAATAAACTGTTGCCCTTAACAAAATTTATTTTGGCAGCATAAACACTTTTGTGTATACTTGTATTGTGCAGAGACCTTCTACCGTCAGAAAATGAGACCGTGTCATGTGAGGCTGTACAGCTGTTGAGAGGGACACAGAGCTCCTTTAAATGTGGAGATACTGGTTTAAAAAAAAAAAATGCATGCACGCTAGTCCAGCAGTATCAATCAATGTCTTCAACAATTGTTCTACAACGAATTGGGAAAAGGTGTTCAGTTCCTACAAATATTAAAACAGCCACCGGCATCACAAATGCCATTCCACTCAGTTCTACCAGAGAAAGAACTTCCAAATAATCAGAGCAGTAAACCTTAAACAAATAAGCATATGGGTTTCTCTTTTAAATGCAAACTTACAGTGGCTCCATGCCAGAGTCTATATTTCTTAGAAAAACTCTATCACTGGCATAAATGAAAGAGGCAGTTTGATTTGTGGTCAGAGTAGTTTCCATTCTACTTCCACTGTAACAAATGTATTAATTCAGCTCAGACTTCCTCCTTCTGGCAGCCCTTTTGCTGTAAAAAGAGAAATTAGAAGTTCCAGCCAAATACCATACCTTGAACTGACCCACTTCAATACATAAACACTTTTACAACATGTTTATTCAGGTGTAGCCCTTGAAATTGGTTTAAGATGTTTCCAGTGACAGAGAGTGCAGCAAAAAAAAAAAAAAAAAAAAAAGAAAGAAAGAAAGAAAACAGAACTGAGAAACTTGACTGTGATGGAATAGAATAACTGGCAATCTGTTCTTCAAATTCTGGGTTTTTTTTCTCTCTTGGAGTACAACATAAAAAGTATTTGTTGAGCTTTTAGTTTGATGTTTTAATGAAGTGTTAATTTCACAGGAATGAAATTTTTGATTGTATACATTGATGACTGCAGAAATCATTTTTAATATATGATCTTTCTAATACTGAAAAAGGTTGTCACAAGATGGGCGCAGATGGAATACAGTAAAAGAGGTTTTCCATTCATTGCAACACACACTGACCCTCTTACAGTCAAATAAGCACTTCACACAAAGTTCCAAGTTTCCTGGGGTTTGCAAGAGGGTTCCTTTTGTTATGATTTGAAAGAATTTCGATATTTTAATTTTTATCTGTGGAGAAATAATACTGCTCTCAAGATTTATGTTCTGAAAACTGTAAAGATGTGTGTATGTTACAAATAGGGGTTTCTTGGGCTTTACAAAGGTGGATATTGTGTGTGAAGCAAAGTACCCTTCAAACCAATGTGAACTCCCTTTAAAATAACTTTTGATATTATTAAGTTTCCTCTCGGTTTCCTTTTCACTTCAGCAATGAGGTGACTATTAAGATTCCATAAGTTAATGCTTGCTCAGTGGCTCTTGGTCTTGAGTTACACCAGGGAAGCATTAACTATTCGACCTACTCCTTCAGACACATCATACCTACACTGATTATGTGGACTGAGGCTTTTGAGTGGCTGCACAATTATTTTCATTAGAAGTGCTAACAGAAACCCAGACTATATCGCATGTATTAAAAACTGTGAATCTTGGGAGTTCCCTGGTGGCACAGTGGGTTAAGGACCAGGTGTTGTCACCACTATGGCTCAGGTTGCTGTGGTGGCTTGGATTTGATCCCTGGCCCTGGAACCTCTATGGGAGCAGCCAAAAAAAAAAAAAGTGACTTTTTTATAAAACTTATTTGACAATGTTGACTTATATTACTAAAGATTATGTTTTAGATACTGCAAATATACCAGTAAAGAAATCTACCTAGAACATTTTGATTTAAGAAAACTATATGTAGGTATATATTACTGTGGTTTTATTTTTCAAAGCTGACCCTTATTTTTGATTTCTCATTAAAAGATATAGATAGGGGAGTTCTCTTGTGGTGCAGCAGGTTAGGGCTCCAGCGTTGTCCCGGCTGTGACTTGGGTTGCTGCTGTGAGTTCAGTCCCTGGCCTGGGAACTTCCATATACCACAGGTGTGGCCAAAAACTGAAAGATAGGTAGGTAGATAGGAAACATATATATTAAGGATTGACAATACCATGGAGATGAAAGTGGTGTGGGATAATAAAAAGAGTATTAACATAAAAGGGTAATAAGGAACAACAGCTTGAATCCAAACTTAATCACCTTAGGATTCAGACAAGCCTAGGCATAGCCAGAATTGCTAAGTTTAATTCATCAGGCATATATGTGGCTGAGGACAGAGAAACCTGGAGAGAGAGAATGCACCGTAAGGAAAAAGTGACCCCCTAAATTACAGATTCAGAGCAATGTCCTAGTGAGTAGAAGGAAGCAGGGATTTTTGAGTCTGTAACTCAGTGTTCCTTTTGGCCCAGCTCCAAGGTTTGCATGATTGACTCCTTAAGAACAAAGAGAATTCAAGAAAACCTAATAGAAGTCTTTTTACCCAAAGGGCCCATAAAATCCTGGGAGGGCAAAGTAGCCCAACTTTGGAGCTTGGTTAACAGTGTGACACAGGGGAAGGAAAAAGATTCTTCCTCCATCAGGAGAGTGGATTCCAAGTAGCTCTACACTGGTAGCAGATGGCAACACCAGAACCTAGGCTCGTATCTCCCGTGCTCGTATCAGTAGTCAGTTCAGAGCATGGGAGCAGCTCAAAGGTGAGCAAAGAAGCACTCTGATCGCCTTGGGAGTTTTAAGGTGGATCAAAAACATACCACTGTGAGAGGCAGGCTGGTGATGGGATGAAGTGGCCCTAGAACAAGAGGACACTTCCCTTGTGTCACCCCCCAGGTCCTGATGTTGTACCCTAGGAAGAAGGAAGGGCAATGATCTATGAAAAGGGGGGACTGACAACACGAGGGATAAGACCTTGTCAGCTGGAAGTTGCTCAACTTTTAATAGACCTCCCACACAAATGGGAGCGGAGAGGAGATAGAAAAGGCTCTTGGAAGGATTTACCAGCATCCCAAGGATCTCACTGATGGCAGCTATACCCAAAGAAACGTTGTGCCCAATTATCTCAGGTTTGTGCCTCCCGGAATTCATGGATTATAACATAAAAGGAGTGATGAGAACAAATATGGGAGTCCAGAATTTGATATGGGCAAAAATATTGTCTTTTGCAATTACAAAAAGAATACCCGTTACACCTTTCCCTGTGAATGTTCTTTTCCAACTATTCCTACCTTGGCCATCTTGTCTTCATCTCAAAATTACTGTACAGGTACTGAGGGAAGAGCAGCAATTTGAGAAGCCAATATATAGGCATATTATTTCTCAGTTTCATTAAGTGTAGAATGAATAAAGATGGGAATAGGATGGGTATTGTCTAAGCAAACAATTCTTCTTTTCACACAGAATCAGGAGGAAGGTATGTGAGACTGGAGCTCGAACCTATGCATTTTGCTGTTACTGAAGATAGAGATTCAGGACTTCCAGATCTGACACCCTGACCCAAATGACTTGTGTAGCATCCCTGGGAATCAGGGTGTCGTATTCACATCTGCCTAAGGACACAACCATTTCAAATTTAGAGTCAATAGAGAAGGTAGGCTGGCAACCAAAGATCCCTCCCAAACTCACCAGTTCCGTATTTCAGACCATTCTTTTTGGAAAATGTGACTTTCAATATGTTTATTTCTCTAAAAACGGGGTTATTAAAGGAGACTCTGACATAAAACAGCTCTTTGGAGACATGTTGATGTTATAAGGATAAGTGGTTCCAAATATGAGCATTTAGTTTCCCTCCAGAACACACAGTTTGAAAAACATTCATTTGAGGGTTTATCAGAGTCTAAACGTTGATATCACTCTAAGACGTTAGCATAAATTCCAGCTTTTTTTTTTTCCTATAAACCCACAGTAATTGACTGCTTAACCTGAAACACCTGTGATGAAACTTGCACACAAGTTACCTATTCTTCATTTTGAAAGGTTCTTGCAGCATCCTTTATGGACTCGTTCATAGAAAACAAATCACTGCACTGTTTCTCATTCACATATTCTCCTGCTCTTTGCTTATTTTCAATCTGTGATTAAATTTGATTCTGGTGCTCTTAAATTATAGTTTCCATAGCTCTAAATTATACTGGAATTTTACCCTTTTTAGAAACAGATGATTTAGAATGTGCAGAATTCTCTACTCGGCATATAGACTAAATCATTTTTATATCAGATTTAAAGGAATGTGGGGGAGATAGAATTTTGTCTACTTAAAATTCCATATACATTTTAACTCAGTGTAACCTGAAATTAAGCATATTGTAATCTAGCTATGAATTTCAACTCCCATAATTTGATGAAAATTTTGCAGTTTCTAGTTTTCAGTAAAAGTTCAGACCTATTACCAGATATTTGAAGTATCATAAATAGAATTGTATACCCACACTCAGAATTGTCTTGTTTTTAAGATGGTTTCCATTGCCTTTTAATCTCAAAAAAAAACAAAGTAAAGCTGGGATTTTAAACTATTTCAGTGATACTGAAAACTCCTAGTAACACGGTATTGGTAAAAAATATATATAGTTTTGAATTTCAGAGTGCAAGGTAGTTGGATTTTTTAGTGATTCTTCGTGGTGATTCTGGGCTTCTGTTTAACGACCCAGGCTTATCGTGTAATTCCTCTGCTAGATCTTTTCCTTCTCTTCTTTATATTGACATTTAAAAGAATACATAAAGAATACTTTATTTTATAGTAAGTATTATATATTTGAAATTATATATTCTTTATTTAAAAGTATCAGAAGGGTCAAATGTACTCGTATGCATGCATAAAGACAGGATTCCGTGGTTGATGATAAGCAGAAAAGACACATTGGAGGCATGACGTCCACGGAGGGCACATGGGGACCATGTCCTCATGTGCCCACACCAACAGTGGGTCAACTGTTATGTGCAGACAAGAAATGTGATCACAATTCCTGGTTACACTGCAGTAGAAGAAATCCATTTTCCTCTATGATTGGGGCAGGTGAATAGGAGAGAAGTTTCAAAGAGATTTTTTTGTTCCTTTTTATGGCCACACCCATGGCATATGGAAGTTCCTAGGCGAGGGGTTGAATCGGAGCTACAGCTGCTGGCCTACACCACAGTCAGAGCAACATCGGATCCAAGCTGCATCAGCTTGCGGCAACGCCAGATCCTTAACCTACTGGGCAAGGCCAGGGATCAAACCCGCATCCTGACAGACATTATGTTGTTCTTCACCCACTGAGCCATAACAGGACCTCCCTCAAAGAGATTTTTAAAAAAGTTTAAATTCTTTCTAAAAAGTTTGCAGTGGGTTGGGGATCCAGCATTGCAGTGAGTTGTGGTGTAGGTCACAGAGGCAGCTCGGATATGGTGTGGCTGTGGCTGTAGCACAGGCTGGCAGCTGTAGCTCCTATTCACCCCCTAGCTGGGAACTTCCATATGCTGCAGGTGCGGCCCTAAAAAAAAGAAAAAGGGAGTCCCCGTCACGCCTCAGTGGTTAACAAATCCGACTAGGAATCATGAGGTTTTGGGTTCGATCCCTGGCCTTGATCAGTGGGTTAAGGATCCGGCATTGCCATGAGCTGTGGTGTAGGTTGCAGACATGGCTCTGATCCTGTGTTGCTGTGGCTGTGGCGTAGACCGGCGGCTACAGCTCCAATTGGACCCCTAGCCTGGGAACCTCCATATGCCATGGGAACGGCCCAAAAAAATGGCAAAAAAATAAATAAATAAAAAAGAAAGAAAGAAAGAAAGAAAAGAAGAAATAAAAATCAAAGGTTTGTAGAAGAGACTGTCATGCCCTACAGTTTGAGAAAGTCATGGGGATTAGAAAAAAAAACTGGACTATTTAGTCAGAAACACAGGCATGATGGTTCAGGGTGCAATGGGTGGGACATGCCAACAGTTGAGAACTGCAGCCCGAGAGACTCAGGGAAGGGGCTGGGGGGTTGGTGCTGGAGGGAGAAAGGCCGAGAACCATAAAAGAGCAGGGCCAGAGGTCTGTGCCCCATTGTGGAAGCTTTCCAGAACGCTCAAATATTTCATTGCCCCGAGGGTGGGACTGAGGCGATGGAAGGTGATTTGTCTCCTTTCCACCGACATCTTCTGAAAAGCAGAGGCTTGCAGTCTCAGGGGTGACAATCCCTACAAATGCTTTTTCCTGGGGCCCAATTTTCAGCTAGTGGAAATAGGAATTTCAAACTAGGAATTGTAGTTTACCTACACATAAGCACTTACTTTTTAATAGCTCTTCTCTTTATATATAGTGCCTTTCCCCTGAGGTCCTGTGAAATTTACAGACATCATCTGTCACACGTCCCAAAAAGATTGGTTACCAGTTGGTCTTACAGGCCTCATTTATTTTAAGAAAGCAGAAACATTCTTTTCACAAAACCAGGGGAAGAGTGAATAATTTTTAGTCATCTTTCCAGTTATTGTATGATTTTTTAAAATTAAAAAATGTACACACACATACTTCTTTCCTTTAAAACCATAGGAGAATTAAATAATACTATAATGAAGGAGATTTTCAGCAGAAATCAACCCAAAAAAGCCTTTGAAAATTATTTCTATGTGTTAAGATATCAATGGAGAGAAGCTTTTAGACATCCAACCTGGAATTTGTTTCATAGCAGTGAAATTAATTTTATACTCTGTGTTTTATCTATAGTGGATGAAAGTGGTCTTTGTAACTAAACTTAATGCATTACTTGGGAAATTTATGAGTGTCTAAAGGAAACATTTTTTTTACCAGCTTATATGCTACATTATTCAAAAAGAACTTTTATCATACAAAAAAAATAGTTCATTAAATGTTTGACCTTCCCTTTCAATTTGATACATGAACCTGTGAAATGATCTAGAATCTTTAGAATAGTCCTGGACTACCAAAATGGAAGAGAAATACATCATTTTGACACTCAATAAAGAGAAAGAGTGAAAGGAATAAGAGGTATTTTCCCAAATAGGCAGTGAAGACCTAATACTGAATACCTAATGTATATCCCATGATGATAAGTGTCTGCTTTTTGCCTCCCAAAAAAGGAAAAAAAATGAAGTTAAGACATTTGATATTTGATCCTTTCCTCTACATAGGGAGGTAGGGTCACAAAACATTCCTCTTTTTTTTTTTTTTGGCTTTCTTAGGGCCACACCCACAGCATATGGAGGTTCGCAGGCTAGGGGTCAAAATGGAGCTACAGCTGCCGGCCTAGGCCACAGCCACAGCAACACGGGATCCGAGCCATGACTGCGACCTACAGCACAGCTCATGGCAAGGATGGATCCTTAACTCACTGAACAAGGCCAGGGATCAAACCTGCGTCCTCATGGATCCTAGTCAGATTTGTTTCTGCTGTGCCATGATGGGAACTCCACAAAACATTCATTTGAGTAAAGAGAAGCAGAACTTTCCTTCACCAGTTTCTCAGGGGTCTGGCCACAGGAGAACATGAACTGGCCTGCCTCACATAAGGGACCAGGCACAGGTGAGACCTCATGCCACCATGATTCCATGGCTATTCCATGACTTCATAGTGTTCCATGATTCCATGGTAGCTTCCAGAGCAGGAGCATCCTTCTGAGCTGTCCACATGCAAAACAATGGTTGGGTTCCCAGAGTGTTTACCTCTCGGTCAGATTGAATCAAAAGCAGTTCTGAGAGTTCCTGTCATGGCACAGTGGAAATGAATCCGACTAGGAACCATGAGGTTGCAGGTTCAATCCCTGGCCTCGCTCAGTGGGTTAAGGATCCGGTGTTGCCATGACCTGTGGTGTGGGTCACAGACGAGGCTCAGATCTGGCATTGTTGTGGCTGTTATGTAGGCCAGCAGCTGTAGCTCTGATTGGACCCCTAGCCTGGGAACCTCCATATGCAGTCCTACAAAGCAAAAAACAAACAACAACAATAACAACAAAAAGCAATTCTGACCTCACAGTAAAAGTAGAACTTTTCTTTGTCTATCAGTTGTACCACCTCAGAGAGGGATCATGTGACGACTTCCTTATAAATATAGGTGGTACCCACAAGTCGAGCAAGTGACCCTTCAAAATGATCAGGGAAATTGAGAACTGAGAAGGTTAGCCCCTTCAGTCCTGCTGAAGTTAAGGAAGAAAGCAGCAGGAGCCATTTGGAAGTATTTTGCCAGCTGTTTCACAAACATCAATTTATTTACTCCTCCCAACCAATGGTTACACTTTAAAGATGAATAACTTAGGCTCAGAAAAGGGTCATGGTTTTGACTCAGCCCTAAAGCAACAACTCCTCCTTTAAGTGCAGAGATCTCTCCTTTGTGAGGAGTTGTTTGGGGCCAATACCTTCATCTTGAGCCCCCGCTGTCCACCTGGAGAAGAGTGGGGACTATCCATCCATTTTCCGAGACTGTCAGTGACACACACACTGTGTCTGTCAAGAACACTGTGGTAGCTGCTGGTTTTGTGAAATTTAAAGTTGGACTTTCCTTAGTAAGTAGGAAGACCACTTAACACTCCTTCCAGTCGTAGAAACACAAGTGGTTCCCCTCGTTTCTATGCCATTCAAATTGAAACCAGAGAAGTCTGACTACAGAAGAAAATAGTATGCATGTTTAAAGAGCTGGGATATGTAATTTCCCTGGCAAAGTCATTTCCTTCTGAGAGTTCCCTCTGAGGCACAGTGGGTTAAGAGCCTGACAGCAGTGGCTTGTGTCTCCGTGGAGGCCAGGGTTCAATCCCCAGCCCAGCTCGGCACAGTGAGTTAAAGGATCTGGTGTGGTGTACATCACAGCTGTACCTCCAATCCAGTCGCTGGTCTGGGAACTTCCACATGCTGTAGGTGCAGCTATAAAAAATTTTTTTAAAAGTGGTTTCCCTCTAATTTCAAGTTTTGATCCTCATTTGCAATACATACTGTTGGCTTTGGTGGATTGATGCTTTGGTTTCTGTTTTGGCTTTTCTTTGTCCCTGTGAGCTTCCATGAGGTGAGCTCAAGTTTAGTGAGTAACTGCTAGTTCCTTCCATGGACTAAAGGCTCTCTCTTCTTCCCACTGTGCTCCCTACTCATGATGCAAAACCAGCCCTGCCTTTGTTTTGCTGTATGTCTTTAAGAAATACGTTGCAATGTGTCTTTAAGAAATATGTTCAGCAATATTAAATTTACAGTGGGCAGAACAATGGGAGAGACCGAGTTAACTCTTTGCCCAATGAGAACAAGGAGGATCTCGTACTCCTCAAGGCCCTAAGTCAATATTACCATGAAAATATTTACCCCTCAGATCATTAGTCAAACCAGAGTGAGAGCCTAGAAGAGGGACTATAACAAACAACAAAAACTGGAATATGTTCCTGACATTGGCATTTGCTTGGCAAGATGGGTGCTCCATGGTTGCTGTTTTGAATTAGGGAAAATCGAAAACAGAAATACAGATGTAGCCAAACACTTCCATATCCCTTTTCATTAAGGGAAATCTAAAAAATGGCAAAAATACATCTTTCACCAGATAATGAAGCAGGACTAACTCCTGTTTGTCTCTGCTTACCTTAAATCATTGATTTCAAAACTCTTTTTCATGTATGTTTTTGAGTCGTGATGCTAAAATTTGGATAAGCCAATTATGTTCACCATGTGGCTCTCATTCAACTATACACATACTATGAATTAAAACAAAGGAAATTGCCTTTAAAACCTTGTTTTGAAACATTGTATATCTAATGGACATAGTAAAACAGCAAATTCAAGTTTTTTCAATTTATTATTGAATGTATTCTATCATTAAATCTGTGTTTAAAGAAAAAATATTTTATTTCTACCAATCACTATACAAGACTAGGCCGTAGAGACCCATTTTAGGGTACCAACCGGGGAAAAACATAATATAGATAACAAAATAGATATAGATATTTTAAAAGACATCAGCATCACAATTCTTCCAAAAGAACTAAGAGATCTGGACATCACATTCAAACCATTTTGTTCAAAATATGAGGTTTTTGGAAAAGCAGTCATGCTCACCCAATTAAACTCTGCTCATAGGGAGAAATATTAAAAAGCGAAGCTAAGCACACTGACAAATTAAAAACGTGTTTCATTGCCAGAGATTTTTCTTTTCAATTTGGGGGTCAGGGAGGAAATTACTTCAAGGTCATGCTCCTCAAAACACAATGCAGGGAGTCCTCTTTAGGGCTGGAGCAATACCAAGTCACCATCAGCCACGCTGTTGGAAGGAAAATGGTGAGATGAGAGAAAAAACTTCATACTGACTTTTTGCAAAGCAGTGAATTAAAAGATTTTGGAATCTGTATGCTTGCCTACCCTTAGGTGAGTTTGCTGCACCCTGATTGAAACTACACACTTGAGCACCAGGTGACAGTTAAAAAGGAGGGTGGGAGAGGTAGCCATGAGGATTCCATGATGGGGAGTGTGGATTGCAGAGTAAAACAGAGATGGACAGAAAACGAGGAAGGAGAACTTAGCAAAATACTTCAGTGAGCTACACAGGCACACAGGAAGGGGGACGTTTGTCATCAAATTCAAAATAAAGGTATTAAATTTGGCTATATTTAATTACATGTTGAAGCTGACTGCTGGCAGGAAATAAAGTTGCTTTTTCTTCTTTTCAGTCTATAAATGTATCAAATTAACCACAATTGTATAAGGAGCTAAAAGAAATACTGAACTAGTTAGATTTAAAAACCAAAAAAAAAAAAAAAAAATACATAGTAAAAATGCTATTACCTTTTGTGGTTCGGATCACAATTAAATTGCAGACAAAAAATACAAAAACCCAAAGGTAATTCCCAACAGATCCAACAGAAAATTCAATTTTGTTCCATAGCAATCATGATTAATAGCATTGCTTTGTTTGGAAATTATTTTACAAATACATTTTTTTCAGTTTCAAATTTATATAAAAATTCATGTAATTTATGAGAGCTATAGTATGTAAGATCTGGCTCCAAACAAATCATTTTTAGATTCATGGAAAGATTCTTAAACTTTCTAAGGCTGTTTCCTCATATACCAAATGGGAAAATAGTTAAGATGAAGTTAACCTTCCATTGAAAGAGCTTACCAAATGCCTGGCATCTAGTATGTTCTCAGGAAATGTTAATTTCCATCAGTTATTAATATTATTTTGATTGACCATCACAGCAAATACAGTGGTTTGAATATGTACTTTAAGTGGCCTAAAGATGTACCTAATAAATAAAACCTGAGTTAAACATGAAGAACTAAAAACTAAGAAAAGTACTGCCAAAATGAGGGTTTAAAAAAAAAAAAAAAAAGCAGCTATTTGTAGAGACAGAAAACAAGTTTTGCTAAGTTGAATGCATTTGAAAACACATAAAATATAGTTTATAAAAACTGTATGTGACTAAGAAGAGTTGGGTTGAGCAAAGTAGAAATTGAGCAGTGTTCCAATATTTAAGTCCAGTTACTCAAGCCAAAGGCATATTGATGATTTTGCTCATTTTTATGCAGTGGGAAAATCGCAAAAATCTAAAACACAGGAAAGATTTATGTTCTCTGATGTTTTTGAAGTCATTACACAAGTTAGAAAACCCGTAGGTCATAGCTTACTTGGGTTTGGAAAATTAACCAATACTGATGTTAAACCCCAAAGGAAATCTATGTCATATTTATTTTCAGTAGAAATCTAGTCATTTTCACCATAAAGACACAGGAAGTCTTCTCAATGGAAATGCTACTGAATCATTCACACAAAATAACCAATGCAGTTGTTTTGTTTAGCTATCTTTTAAATATTTCTCCATGGCTTGACTCATGCCAAAAAAAAAAAAAAAAAAGTTTTTTTTTTTTTAGAAAAACTGACATATTGCCATAGATTAATTCATGTTTTAATGTTTTTAAAATTCTATAGAAATATGACAGAAACAGAAACCACTTGTACAACTATAAATGTAATAAAATTCACTGAGTAATAAAAAAAGAAAGTTTAAAGAAAAGATTCTGGAAAAATTTAGATTAAGTTGTGTGTTTTGTTGAGGTACTGAAAAACATTATAGCACTTCAAAGAAAAAATATATAATCCTACTAAATTTGTAATATGAGCTCTCTAGACCCCTTAATAATTATAGATTTTCAACTGTGAACTTGTCTGATCCTTTGCATGATTACTTGGGAATTTGTTTAGGCCTGGGTATTTGCCCTCTTTGTACACACACGCACTTAGCCCAGAACAAAGTTCATAGGATTTCTAGCATTTCTTGCTTCCCTTTATCAGTTTCTCCATCTCTGATTTGATATAATATGTTGTCTTGGTTTAAATATAACTAGTTAATACCAGGCTCCTTAAGATGGTACAGTTCTGGAGTTCCCTTGGTGGAACAGCGGTAACAAACTCAGCTAGCATCCATGAAGACTCAGGTTCTATCCCTGGCCTTGCTCAGCGGGTTAAGGATCCGTCATTGCTGTGAGCTGTGGTGTAGGTCACAGACTAGGCTCGGATCCCGCGTTTCTGTGGCTGTGGTGTAGGCTGGCAGCTACAGCTCCAATTCAACCCCTAGCCTGGGAACCTCCATATGTCAGAGGTGCGGCCCTTAAAAAAAAAAAAAAGATGGTACAGTTCTATTCACTGTACCCTCTGTAAATACAATATTTATATATGTATAATGCTTAAGGCATAAGCATATGCTTATAAGTTACAATTACCTGGGAAATTATCTCATGCACTGTAACAACCTCTACTGCTGTACAGCACTGGGAACTACATCTAGTCACTTGTGATGGAGCATGATGGAGGATAATGTGCGAAAAAAAGAATGTTTAGGAGTTCCCGTTGTGGTGAGTGGAAATGAATCCGACTAGGAACCATGAGGTTGCAGGTTCCATCCCTGGCCTCACTCAGTGGGTTAAGGATCCTGCGTTGCTGTGGCTCTGGCAAAGGCCGGCAGCTGTAGTTTCAATTAAACCCCTAGCCTTGGAACTTCCATATGCCGTGGGTGCAGCCCTAGAAAGACAAAAAGAAAAAAAAAAAAGAATGTATATATATGTGTGACTGGGTCACTTTGCTGTACAGTAGAAAATTGGCAGAACACTGTAAATGAAATATAATGGAAAAAATAATTAAAAATCATTTTAAAAAAAGAAAGAAAGTACAGGTCAAGTTGAAAAAAACATGTAACACTCTCTAGACAAAATGTCAAATAAACAGTGAATTCTATTCACACGTGGCTCATCTCTTCACAATACAAAGAGTTCTACAGCCATTAACTCTCACATCTCAGGCACTTTTTTCCTATGTCTTCAATCTCCTCTTTTCACACATTGATTTAATTTCTGGACTATGGGAAAAATGCTTAATTTTACTTATTCATTGTATTTGTTTAAGTATTTGAACATAACTATTCTTCAGCTGTCCTCATTTGTTCTTAAATACTCATCCAAAAATCAAGCAAGTATGCTCTAATTATCCTTAACATTAAACAGTACATAAAGAACTACTTCATTTACACTAATATTTACCTAAAACAAATCATAGAAGTATATGTTCCTTATTCCTATCAGAACATGGAGCAGGATATGTAGCTCTTGCAGTCTCTTGGATGTAGAGACTCTCATTTATTTCTTTGAAACCAACTGTCATCCCCATAAATTCAGCAAAAGGGAGCCATATGGTTTTGTGAACAAAAATGTCTTAATTGCTTTATAAGATAAAGTTCAGATAAAGGAAGAGAATATTATCAAATCTCAAAATGTTTAAGAGATCCTCTGATAAGTGGGCATAATTCAACTTTTTGAACTTAGATAAATAAAAATGAGAAACTGTAGTCAAAACAGCTAGACAAAAAGAAAAATATTACCCTTGATCTCTGAATTTCTTCTGCTACTTATTAGCACAATGTCAGCTGATATTCAGATTAAGCAGCCACATAGATCATCTGACCCTTGACACAGATAAATAGTCCTCTGACAACACAGGGGCTTAATTGGGGAATTTTTCCCCCGAGGTAAAAGAAGACTGTATTGGGGGATCTAAGGATAACACAACAAACTTGTTAAACCAGATACTTCATGTACAAGCAGCAGATTCCGGGACCTACTAAATTTCAGCAGATATTACATGAAGAACTCTTCATCTCTCACACAAACATGCTCACATTCCATAAAAGTAAAAGACTAGCAAGTTAGTAACTTACACTTATTTAATATATAATAATGTGAGGACTTCAGACACTAGAATATATTTTTCTAACTAGGAGTATATATTCTATAACTCAAAAGACGTCATAGAATTTTTGAAAAATCTGATTTTTTTTAACAGTATATTTAGGAGCCATCACAGGATATTGCAATTTTGGAGAAAATGTCTATCAGTATGTTAAATCACTCAGCACATAATAAGGAACAACAGGAAACGATACTTCAAAATTGTAGAAAAATATAATTAATCCCATTTATTATTATTAATGTAGGTGTGGCAATTATCAATTTCCAGAAACAAACTCCAAAAAAAAATCCCAATAGAGAACATGGCAAAACCCTGGGTAACAACCCTGGGTCTTGAAATAACCCACTTTCTATTTAATTGTACTGATAACTAAAGTAAAGAACTTTTTAAAATTACGGTTTGCACAATAACGTTGGTGAAAATAAAAGATTAAATTGTTAGTGCTTTTAGAAAATCTCTGACATATATATTATATATATAATATATATAATATATGCATATATATAATTTCTAAAAATGGAATAGAGAAAACTGTACCAACAAGTGGGGGAGGGGGGCTAGCCGCAACTTTATCCCTTTTCAATGTCTGGGAACTATAGCTACTAACCAGCATGGTTATAATGAGGACACAACAATTACAAGGGTTTGTTTCATTGACTTTCAGAGAGGGCTTCGTGATATTCTTCCAGTCAATTCACAAGGTATCTTCAGTTTTCTGACTTTTTTTTTTTCTTGGCTACGCTGGGCAGCATGTGGAAGTTCCTAGGTCACGGATTAAACCCATGTCACAACAATGACAATGCTGGATCCTTAACCCACTAGGGCACCAGAGAACTCCTAGTTTTCTGATTTTTTTTTTTTTTTATAGGGAATACCATTTAGGTAGTGGGGCTTGTATGCAATTTGCTAAAAATGTTAGCATTATCTATTAGGAGCCATTAGGCTCCACTCTTTAACAAAGACTTTCAATTTTTTTTTTTAAACCATGTGTCTTATGAGCATTAAAACACTATTTGTAATTCTACTATCTTTGTAAGAAGTCACATTTATGTGTAAGGCTTGCTAGTAAGTTTCCAAAGCCAAATGCTAATAATTTACACTGAGGCATCTCTCAGTTGAAATTTTTCAGATGTTAATGTAGGCCAGCCTTTAACCAGTTTTCCGTGTTTATTACCCTACCAAGTGACAAGAAACTTGTTTCCTTTATATTCATTAATGCAATTAGTTATCCCTCAAATAAACATGCTCTTTTTCTGAAGAACTAAAATGGTTGGGCCTCAAAAAGCTACCATATTAAGTATTAGTAATTTGAGATTCTCCAGTGCCTATGAATATCTAGCCAATATAAGCAATCAATTGGTCATGACACATACCTCTGAGTGTTCATTTCCATTGGCTTCATACATTTAAAATACATTTTCATATATTTATGTATGTATATATTTACTATGTAAATTTATATCATATATGTATGTACATATACATACACATATACATACTATGTGTGTGTTTATCATATATTTATGTATGTATATATTTATATTACATACATTTTCATATATTTAAAATCTTCCTATGAGAAACCATTTTATTAACCAAAGTTATTAGACATGTACCTAATAACAAACCTGTCTCTACACTATGCTTCCAACTCAAAGTTTAAGAAGATACATCAATAATCTTACCTTTCTCCAGTAAGCTATCATTTGTGAATTTATCTAAAACCCACTTACATCATCTGCAAAACCTCCACAATAAAAGAACTTGATCCCAAGTTAAAGGAGTACCACCTAGAGCAGGTTTCTGTGCATTTTCTCCTCCAGTTCAACCCAAAGACCTTTATTCCTGTCCTCCCATATTCCCGGGACTACTGTTTAATACAGGCTCACACTGTCCTTGGAAAACATCTACCATTACATTTATTTTATTAATGCGAGGGCTAAACATAAAACATTTTGTCAGAGCCAAGATCTGAATCTAGTTTGCCTAATTTCATCTTGGAATTTACTTCTCCAGCATGGAGCTATCTATTCTATTTATTTTTCCTCATTTAAATTAAGTATCAAAACTTTAATCTCAGTTATCATAGCAATAATGATAAATATCTTGATATTTAAACATTAATGATAATGAATATGGTTTGATAGTTTAATATCTCTGAAAAAAATTTTCTTGATTTGGCTACAAAATTCAGTGAGATTTTGAAATCTCTGATTTTAAATCTGAATTTTTACCTTGATATATTTGGAAATTATGACACAACTTTGTTCAAAGAAAAATGGGTTTTAGAGTCATATTTTAAAAAGAACCTTATCATGTTTCTTGGACATTAAACAATACTCTGACAAAACAACATTTTGGTGACTTGAATACAAATGAATCAGAAACATACGGATTGAATTTTCCTTGACGTATAAGTGGGCTTGAATAGACAAGAAAAAGTCATTGGCAAAATTTACACTGAATATTGCCAAACCTAAAATGTCTGAAAACACAGGGTTTTTAAAGAGACATTCTAATGATCCCCAAAATACTATCTTTGTTTTTCCATTTCTAAATTACTCTACAAACCCAAATTTGAAAAAAGAATTCATTTACTTGGAAGTTTTAAACTACATAAAGGATCAAACAATGGAAAAGTATAGGAGTTCCTGTCATGGTTCAGCAGTTAATGAACCTGACTAGCATCCATGAGGACTCGGGTTTGATCCCTGGCCTCGCTCAGTGGGTTAAGTATCCGGCATTGCCGTGAGCTGTGGTGTATGTCACAGAGGCGGCTCAGATCCTGCATTGCTGTGGCTCTGGTGTAGGCCAGCGGCTACAGTTCTGATTAGACCCCTGGCCTGGGAACCTCCATATGCCACGGGTGCAGCCCTATAAAGACAAAAAGACAAAAAAAAAAAAAAAAAAAAAAGGAAAAAGTATAGCATTCGGGGAGAAAACCCAAGTCTTAAAAGCTAGATTAAATTGCTACCTGGGTAATAAATTCTGTGTACATATATATGTAAAGGATAGCAATTACCATAGATTTATTATCAATTTCAATAAAGATCTAACAAGCAAGATAATTAATGCATCTTTGTGATTTGGGGAGAGTATCTCATCACAGAAGTGGAGCAGATCTCTCATCTCCACCATGAGAGAGGACTTGCGAATTCTGAAACTGACTTAGCACAACTGGGTACAACCACTTGTCTGGAATTTCTAGATTTGGCTCTTAAGAAGCAGCAATGTTTCTCTTCTGGTTGCTGCTCATATGTATGTTTTATTTAGCTGAAACGCACATATGAGCTCAGAGAATTATCTATTCTGCACGAAAGAAAAAATCAATAGGATATCCTTAAATTCCCCTGCCAAATCCATGGCAGATCATTTATCAAATCTCTAAAAGGAAAATTTCACAAACTGTCATATTTTCCACAGGTCCTCTAGGGATCATAACGCTACTTTTGATTTCAACGGTCTTTTGATTTCCAAAATAGATTTAGACCTCTTAGCTATTTTTTCTTTGTGGGGGTAGGATAAACAAAATTTAATAATATATATCACTGACTTTCTCCTCATCTTATGATTGAAACAATTTTAACTACTGTACTATGGTTTGTGGTAAAAAAAAATATTCCCCTCCTGTGTTACACCTAATTGGTTTGGTTAATAAGCACCCCCAGATTTACCATTTGGAATGTCTTTTTTTTTTTTTTTTTTTTTTTGTTAGGGCCACACCCACAGCAAATGGAATTTCCCAGGCTAAGGGTCGAATTGGAGCTACAGCTGCCAGCCTACACCACAGCCACAGCACCACCAGGTCTGAACCATGTCTGCTGTAGCGACCTACACTGCAGCTCACAGAAATGCTGGATCCTTGACCCACTGAGCGAGGCCAGGGATTGGCCTGATGCTTCCCCTTGGATGCTAGTCAGGTTTATTACTGCTGAGCCACAATGGGAACTCCCTGGAATGTCTTCTTAAGAGTAACATGTTCATGTGTATAAAATAGATAAACAATGTCCTACTGCATAGCACAGGGAACTATATTAAAATTCCGTAATAAACTATACTAGAAAAGAATATGAAAAAGAATATGGACAGATATAACTGAATCACGTTGTAATACACAAGAAACTAATGCAACATTGTAAACCAACTGTACTTAAGTAAAAAAAGAAAAAGAATAACATGTTCAATGGCAGGTGGTCCACAAGAGCCTAAGTCACAAACTCATTCAATAATCATCCGAAACATTTTTAATACCTACAACCTTCATTGTCACAAATATCCAGGGTCCAAATGTGAACCAGAAATATATACCAATGATCTCATGAAACTGATATTCATTCAAACATGTGATCATGAAAATGTCACTCCGATTAATGCAGCAAGTCGAGTTATTTAATGAGTAGCGATCAAGCTACCAAAACATACATGTAAGTTAGAATGTCATGTTCCTTCTATGATTTGTCTTCAAATCACTCCCCTAATAGCATCTGCAATCATACTTAGACATGAAAGTTATTCTAGCCAAATCGGGACTTTTTCCAGACTACACTGGGCCATTTGGCTATCCTATGTAATTACCCACATTGCTTCCTCATCCAGGAATGAATTCTCTCCTCCTTTCTCACCATCAATCCCTTTCCCTCCTCATCTTAATTCCTTGAAATCTTCCCCAGGTGACCTCACCTAAGAGTCACCTGGACCACAGCTCTTTTGGTTCCATTTGGACTTAACTGTCTCTCTTAAGTTTTCCTATGGTGTCTTGATAGAATCATTATTTTTAACATGTAGGGAACTTTACTCCTTCTGAATTAGCTACAGATGTCTGTCCTCCAGGTTAAAGTCTCCTTAACACTTTCTCCTGCATGTATAGGCACTTAATACTTTAAGGTCGAACGAATGAATAAATGAATAATAGCCAACAAATGAATTTGAAAGCAGACTTTCCTGAGTATCATTCTTTCATAACTTCTAATTAATTTGCTGAGAAATAAACATATTCTGAATCCATGATTGCAAATAAAAGCTGGTCTGTCTCTTCTGTTTGAAGCAATACTGCAATATCACATTAAAAACATCATCAGTGGTGGGAGTTCCCGTTGTGGCTCAGTGGTTAACGAATCCGACCAGGAACCATGAGGTTGCGGGTTCGATCCCTGGCCTTGCTCAGTGGGTTAACGATCTGGCGTTGCCGTGAGCTGTGGTGTAGGCTGTAGATGTGGCTCAGATTCCGCGTTGCTGTGGCTCTGGCGTAGGCGGGTGGCGACAGCTCCAATTCGACCCCTAGCCTGGGAACCTCCATATGCCATGGGAGCGGCCCTAGAAAAGGCAAAAAGGCAAAAAAAGAAAAAAGAAAAAATCAGCAGTGGTGATGATGAAGCAGTGATAAGGTGAAGCATCTGGTTATCCATATTTATAGAGATATGCCACACACATAGTCTCCGTGAGGTTGCAGTTAATAAAACTAAGGTACCCGAAGGGTCGTTTACTTTTGCAAGGCCGTATATGCTCTAACTCTGGTTAAAATATATTTTAAGTATTGCTTAAAAATAAAAAGCCAGCTTACCTAACATATTTTACCATTTTAATATTTTCCTATCAGACAATATTAAAGAATCACAGTGAAAGGCCATGTATCTCAAAGTTAACGTTTAAATAAAGAATTTGGAAACCTTTGAAAAAAATGAAATGTTAGTTTATTTTAGGCTCCCCAATACCCCCTATAAATAATTCGAGTCATTTTAAAATAAAATTATCCATAAAATATAAGAGAAATCAACCAAAGGAAAAGAGTAAACAAAACATAAAGTAGTTTTCAGAGAGAAAAGGATAAACTGAAAGCAAGATAGAACAAATTATATGGTTCGTAAAGGAAAGAGAAGCAATACAAGAGAAGGAATGAAAAAACAAAAGAGAAATTTCAGAATTTTCAGATGGAGTGGCGAGGGAGAGGGGATTAAAAGGAAACAGGCCGATCATATTTCGCACATCTCCTGAGCTGTTTGGTTAGACATTTCTACATATCCCTAAGGAGAAAACTGAGAGAAGCACATACCACTAATTTAATTTTTCTTGTTTGGGCCACATACCAGGGAAGGGATGACTGGCTCGGCCCTGCCATGCACATTTCCCAGTTACATTTCTGACCATAAATGTACAGTAGTTGGACACCGTAAAAATGCTTGAAAGATTATTTAAATGGGTGCTTTTCTCCGCCTACATGTATAACCCTTGAACTGTGAAAATCCTTAACGATAACCTCAAAGCCATAAATGAAAGATAGCCTACAATTCAAAATATTTGAATTGCTTATCAAAATTAACAAATCAGCACTGTAATTAAGATCTATGGAAAAGTCTGGATTTGGGAGCCGAAGGGAATGTCTGAAAGCTGCCTGTAACACTTTCAGTAAGAATTTTCTCTTTCTAGATCAAGATCTGAAGCACGTGGAAGCCTTCACCAGACTGACTCTGGAATATATTTAATTTGCATTTATCAACATCATTCCATACACACAATCCTTGGAGTAATAGCATTGGCTATGGTCTTACTTTCAGGCAGTGAATGGGATTGTAACAATGCCACCGTTAGGTCCCACTGCTTAACTGTAACGACCCTCCCTGAAAGAGACCCACGGCAGACACAACTTTTACTTCACTCTGGTTTATTAAGCAAAGCATTAGTGTAATACAGCAAGGAGAACAGAGACAAGACTCTAGGGCTGATGTCTCTATTGCCAGATCCTGAAAAAATATTAAGGTAGAAAACCTGAATAAGGCACATTCTCTAACTAATCATCCCTTTAAAAACTACCCTCCCTAGACCTGGCTCTAGCATGTTTAGGTGTCCAGCAAAAGCATAAGATAGGCCCAGCTGGTATACTTCTGAATATTTTATAAGTACTAATCAAGCTAATAAATCATTAAAGAATGTTCATTCCTCTTATCATGACAAACATAACTTTAAATTACCTGGAAGTCCAGATTTGAATTTAAAACTTTTGGACTCTGAGTGATCAAAAGAAAACAAGGCCTCGGGCTCCCTGAGCTCCTGATGGAAGGGCCAGGACCCTTCTCACCTGTGTCTTTGTAAGCTCTCTTACTTTGGTCCGAAATGCCTGCCTTCCAACTTCTTCCCCTAATAGCCCATCTTGAAGACTGTAGCTCGAATTCACTCGCTGTTCTATACTCAGAGGTCCACTGGACCCTTCTTTGTGTAGCGACGAGCATTAAATCAAACCCCGAGCTGCCTTCCATGTCCCTCACTCAACTGCAAGCCTGGGGAAGCCACATCTGCATTTGCTCCCCATTTCATCCCCAGGCTTGAGCCAAGCACACAGCACATGAGTACCTGTGAACATACAAATAACTTCTGGAGCATCTTAAAAAGGAAGATTTCCTACAGACCCCTCCCAGAAGTGATTCTGGAGCTGTTGTCCTTGAGCTATGATGACCATATGTTAAGACCTAACTCAATATGATTTTTTGTGGTTTTTCTTGACTCTGTTGTTCCATCCCAACCCTCCTTCCTCCCGTGTATTATGGTACTCCCTTGTCTGTTTCCCTAGCACCTTTTTTGATACACATTTCTTTTTTTTTTCAGTCAAGTTTTGAGACATCATTTGCCTATGGTACAATTCATCCTCACTTAGTGTACAGTTCCATATGTTTTTACAAATTACATAGTTGTGCAATCACCACCACAATCAAGACATAGATCCACAACACTATACACCACTTTCTTTTGGTATTGTTATATTATAACAGAGCTACTTACTTGCACACAGGCCTTCGACACAAGACTAAAAACTCCAAGAGCAGAAACGGTACCTAATTCTTCTTCACCCTCCACCCCAACTGCAGAGCTGAACAAGAAATGTGTGTTGGGTAAAATGTTCAGAAATTGATAAACCGATGAATATATTTCCCTGTCCTATAGAATGAATCCACCACCTTGCACAGTGTGTGTTTAAAACATACATGGGTTAAATCTCACAAAAAGCTGTAACTCTGAATGTGTCAACACCAGCACCACAAAAAGACAGGAAATTCAGTGCTTACCATCTCCTGTTTCTGCACAGAGCTGCAAGCCCAAATTGTTCTGTGGATTAATCACCCAGTGATTGCTGGTCACAGTGATATCAAAGACAAGCCAACCCACATCTAAAGCTTGGACTTTTCTTGTGTCTAACAAGAACAGATCTGCATCCCTAAGGAGAAAGAGAACAACAACAAAGAGAAGTTACAGGTTGGAATGATCATCATTTCCGATACCTAAGTGAAAACACTACAAAAGTCCTCTTACAATAACAGCAGTTAATTAAAGAGCAAGGGGAACAAATGACTCCAGTGATGAGTAATAAGATACAGAACCCTTTATTGCTAGGATCCCAGTGCAAACCTGGTGCAGATTAGTAATATCTGAAAGTAATTTCCATCTTCCTGCTCTGCACGGTAGTGTCCTTTCCAGACTGACTCAGAGGTCTTGATTTGGTCCCTGATAATCCGTGTTTTCCCAAACCACTATCCATAAGTAGCCCTACACTGGCAAGGGTAAAACCAAATAGAGTTGGAAATGAAAGTAGCTGCTCCAGTGTGGATGGATGTGGATTCTCCAAGGAGATGGAAGCAGGCAGGCTGTGACGTGACATCTATTTGAGAGATAATTAATTTTCCTTTTATTTCAATTTTTATCGTATTTTTTCATTTTATCACATATTTTTTTTCATTTCTCATTTCATTTTCCATTTTTTATTATATAATGAATTACTTTATGGGTACCAGAGGCCAAGAGAGGGTCACCAAGTATACCACTGGATTAAGGGAGAAATCCCCTAGATTGAGTGACAGATCTACCCTGACTTGCTTTTAACTTCTTTGCACACAAGCCCCCCGGGGGCAGTAGAAGCTATGACTATAAACGTGTATGTTCTGGATAATCTCCACAAGCTACTGTTATTAATATTTCTTAATCTTTAGTATTAAATTTCCAAATGTATGTGTATGTGTTGAACTATAATGAATTATTCTTTTAATGATTTTTAATTTTTTTCTATTATAGCCAGTTTACCATGTTCTGTCCACTTTCTACTGTACAGCAAGGTGACCCAATCACACATACATATATACATTCTTTTTTCTCACATTATCATGCTCAGTCATAAGTTACTAGATATTTTTCCCAGTGGTATACAACAGGATCTCATTGCTTATCCATTCCAAAGGCAATAGTCTGCATCTATTAACTCCAGATTCCCAATCCACCCCACTCCCTCCCCCTCCCCCTTGACAACCACAGGTCTGTTCTCCATGTCCATGAGTTTCTTTCCTGTGGAAAGGTTCATTTGCGCCGCATATTAAATTCCACATATAAGTGACATCATATGGTATTTGTCTTTCTCTCTCTGACTACTTCACTCAGTATGAGAATCTCTAGTTCCTTCGATGTTGCTACAAATGGCATTATTTTGCTCTTGAAATTTTTTTTTTTTTTTTTTTTTTTTTGCCTTTTGTCCTTTTAGGGCCACGCCCATGGCATATGGAGGTTCCCAGGCTAGGGATCTAATCGGAGCTACAGCTGCCAGCCTACGCCAGAGGCGCAGCAATGCCAGATGCAAGCCGTGTCTTCGACCTACACCACAGCTCATAGCAACACCAGATCCTCAACCCACTGAGTGAGGCCAGGGATCGAACCCACAACTTCATGGTTCCTAGTCAGATTTGTTTCCACTGCACCACAATAGGAGCTCCTGTTATTCATTATTTCCTTACTATGGGAAGCCTTAGCTACATATTTCTAACATTTAACCTTTACAATCCTTTGTACTGATGAAATTCAGGCTCAAATAGGTTAATGGTTTAAAAAAAAATGGAACTCCATCAAAAAAGTATAAAAATACACTACTATGCATTTATCAATCTATGCCTTCTTTATTTTATTTTTTTTTTATTTTTTGGAGTATAGTTTGCTTCCAGTGTTGTGTTAATTTCAGGTGTACAGCAGAGTGAATCAGTTATACATATACATATATCCACTACTTTTCAGATTCTTTTCTCATATACATTATTACACGTGTTGAGTAGATTTCCCTGTACAATACAGTAGGTCCTCATTACTTTCTATTCTATATATAGTAGTGAGAAGTCCACTAGTATGCATTTTATAACCTTTTACACTGTGCTGAATCTGTTTGAGAATATATTCATGTAAGGAAAAAGAGAGCTATGTCATAATAAGCTTTGTTAAACGCTCATCTACTGTGTTTTCAACCTCCCTGTATCTTAGAAGTCACTTCAAAGGTGGTTTGCAAAAATGTATAAAAAGTTAATTTTGAATAATCAAATCAAGTCATTACTATTCCTCTAGGAAAAAATCATCTATGATCATTGAAAACCAAATTATTTTTAAAAGAATTAAAGAAACTTGGTCAACATTTTAAAAGCTAAATCTTCATTTCTTATTTCAATTTGATTTACATCATTCTTTCATTAACCTAGAAAAGTTAAAATAAATGTATTATGATCAATTTAATTGTTAATCTACCCCACCCCCAAATATGCAATTTTCATTCTCCTTCACAATTTTAATCACAGCATTTACCAAAGAAGGGTTACAGACACTTTTTCACATCCAATCTAGAACTCAGTTTGAGATACCGCAGACTTAAGACAAGCATATACTATAGTACAATGAAAAGACTGATTAGTTCCCACTTGAATTTTAAGGACCCATTATATCCACAGTGTGATGGAACATCGATCAAATTCTACTTCTTCCTCCTAATTTGAAAAAATCTACCAAATAAACAGAATCTAAGAAAATATGGATTAGCCTTCAAATTTTGAAATATTTTAAAAGTATCTTTGAGACTGGAATCTTGGAATTAACTTAATCATGTTATCAGCTTCTTAAACAGAAATGTTGTTGAAACTTGGCCTCTCTCCACCAGTGCTGAACAGAAACTTGAAGACAGTCTTTGGGGTGAAAGAGAAAAAGATAGCTTTATTGCTTTGCCCAAGCAAAGGGGGGCCACAGCAGGCTAATGCCTCAAAGACTGTGCCCCCCCTTGGGAAAGATTAGGAGGTGGTTTTACAGTTTGGGGAGTGGAAATACGGCCATAGATAAGGATCAGGGGAAAGGCAAGCTTGCATTGTCTTTCACAGCTGGGATTTAGGGGCTCCAGGACTGGTTCTGGTGGTCCTCCTTTATGGAATGAAGGATGCTTCATCAAATAGTTAACATCTTCCATTTGTTAGGGGTTTTAGTTCTGCAGAAGGGCTCCAAGATATTGTTATGCATATTCCTTGAGGAGGAACCAGGACCCTGCCCCAGGGCTGCACTACTGTCTCTGGATGGCTCCTCCCTGGTCTCTGCATCCCCCTCCCTTCCCTGATTAGCAACTGCCCTTTGGAACTCAGGGAAGGTCAGGAAGGCTGAAGCTTATTTCCTAAAAACAAGAAATGGAGGACAGAGAAAGGTTTGTGTGCCCAGGAGCCCCACAGGGACCTAGCTCGGTTACGGGAAGGATTTACCTTATAATTTGGAAAATACTCAAGTGCTACCCTACTTTCAAAGCCTGCTTTCATTTAAAATATAGTAAAGATGTTCTAATAAAATCTGCATAGTGTACAATGTCATCCCTTGGCATGATATAAAGAAACATTTGAAAACGAACAGATGAGTTCTGAGAGCAATTTCAACTAGTTAGCAAATCTCTGTAGGTAGTTATTTAGACGTGTTTTCTATTATTTTTAATTGTGCTCCTTTTCCAGAAAAAGTATTTTTTCCCAAACTATTCACATTCAAGTCTCAAAACTTTTAAGTATGTCTATAAGGAGGATTTCAATAGATATATTTAGAAAAAGCATCAGCCAACAGATCCAAGCAAATCCTAAATACCAGAATATCATTGATGCAAATCGCAATTCACTGAAAAGTAAACCTGGGCAAACAGTATGGCTTGAAAAATCCATACATTTCTTATTCACCTGTGAAAACTTATGAATGTTCAGTTGCTTTCATAGGTTTCATGGTTTCCTATTCTTGAGCAAAGCTATTTTATTTTTGACTGTTAACTTCTATTCTTTAATGTCTCCTTTTTCCTTTTGTATAAAAAGCTCTTCTGTGTTACCTACAGATAAGAGAATAGGCTTTGGGAGAATCAAGTCTATTTCTAATAAGTACAACAGTAATAATCCTGTAATTTTCACTCATGTAGCAACTTTCTTAACAGCACCTTAAAAACAATTCCTATCCATTCTATAGAAAATGAGATGTGATTTCTTTGGAAGCATAAAATTACTCCATTAAAGAACGTCACTTAGGTTCCTGGAAATAGCAGAATGTACTAAATATAGTCTATGAACAGTATAAAATACATTTGTTAAAGTTGCCTTGCCTTACCATTTTTACCTGACTTTTTTTTAGAAATTCTTACATCTAATAAAAGAACATTTTAAAGATTAAGGCACTTAAAAGGAAAGCAGTACAAAGAAAATATGTCTGTAGAAAAATAGATTCATTTGTAGCAGAAATGAACTCATAATCAATTACCTTATATTTTGTATGATTATAATAATGAAACAAAACTTTAAAATCTGCATTCTAGGAAAGCAAATAAAGTCTGTTTACATGGATGTATGCAAGCGAGTATTTCAGAATATTATTATATTCATTTTCTAAGGCCGCCATAACAAAGTACCATAGCTTGGGTGGCTTAAACAAGACATGTATTGTCTCTCAGTTCTGGAGGCTGGAAGTCCAAAAATCAAGGTATTGGCAGAGCTGGTTCTGTTGAGGGCTGTGCGGGAAGGAATCTTATTGGCCTGTGCATGGCTGTCTCCTGCCTGTGTCTTTGTATCATCTTCCCTATATGCATAACCCTGTGTCCAAATTTCCCCTTTGTATAAGGACTTCAGTTGCTGGATTAAGGTTTACCCTCATTTTAACTGAGTTACCTCTTTAAAGACTCTATCTCCAAATAAGATCCCAATCTGAGATACTGGAGCCTAGAACTTCAACAAATGGATAGAAGAGAGAGGGGATCACAATTCAACCCATAACACTATTTTAAAAAAAATTTTAAGACAGGAATAATTCTGGATGTGAACAGTCTGTGTTTATTGACGTTCTATCAATTATCAACATGAAACATTTTCAGAAACTAATACGTGAAAATAAATTTATATTGATTAAAATATTCATAATTACTAGTCAGTATTTTTCTTTTTCAGGTAGAATTTGAACCTTTGTCTTAGATGTGATACAGATCAGTGTGATAATTTCTCACACAGCTAAGTACAGTCATACTGAACAGAGTTGTAGCACACAGATTCATTGGATATGAAATGTGTAGCTATATTAAATATAATAACTGAAAAATAACATGCTTATGTGTAGATATGGTTAGAGTTCAATACAAATACATTTGAACATACCTTTTTTTTTTTTTTGTCTTTTTGTCTTTTTAGGGCTGCACTTGAGGTATATAGAGGTTCCCAGGCCGGTGGTCTAATCAGAGCTATAGCCAATGGCCTACGCCACAGCCACAGCAACACCAGATCCGAGCTGCGTCTGCGACCTACACCACAGCTCATGGCAACACTAGATCCTTAACCCACCGAGCAAGGGCAGGGATCGAACCTGCAGCCTCATGGTTCCTAGTTGGATTCCTTTCTGCTGTGCCACACAGGACTTCCTATAAGTAGTTTTGATATTAGTGAACCCCATTTTTCAGGACTAAAGTTATAGGTTATCAAAAGGGGAACATAACTCAACCTAGAAAAGGAATGAACAATATCCAAAGATGGATACAAAGTCAGAAGAATGATTTTATTATTCTATTTTTTGTCAAGTATGAATAGTTATAAAAGGTGTATATTGGTGCCAAGTTGACAAGAGTGGACTGATGTGGCTTTATACTTTGTCAAATTAGCTAAAAGGGAACTAAAAATCCCAGAATTCTCTTCCATTTGATTTTGTGTTAAGATTGTCAATAGAAGAAACTTCTGCGGGACCCACAAGCAAAGCAACAGCCAAGTTGATTCTTGGAAGATTCCTGCTGCTCACACCATGGTTGCTGAGCTGCTGGCTCACCTTGTTTTGGGGACAGCTTCTTCCAGCTTCTGTTGAACTTCAACTTCATTGAATTCTCTAAATCCTGGCCCAAACTCCCCCTTCCAGATCATCTCCTTCAGCTTCTCCACTTTCTGAGCAAGTGGTGGTAGAGCTGATGGTGAAGGGCACCTGCCACCCCTGCAGGTCACCCACGTCATTGAACTTGGAGTTTCTGAGAGATGGGTGTGGGTTCTAGCTTATTCTTGCAGGTGCTACTTCTGCTTCACAACCATTTTCCCTCCCAGCTTCCTCTACTACAAACTCCACACCATCACCAAAAAAACAAAAGCCTAACAAGTTCACCAGGTCCCACAATTGCAGAAAGTCAAATCACTGTAATAAACTCCTTATTCCTTACCACTCACAATGGCTCTATTTCTCTTATCAAACACTAACTGTCATTCTCCCTGGAATGGGTTGAACTGTGTCCTCCAAAAAGACGTGCTGAAGTCTTAATCCCCAGAGGCTGTGAATGTGATACTTGAAACGTGACCCTTTGGAAAGAGGGTCTCTGCTGTTGTAATCAAGTTAAGATGAAGTCATTAGCATGGGCCTTAATCCAATTATGACTGCTGCCCTTATAAGAAGAAGAGAAGAGACACAGATAAAGACACACAGAGGGAAGACGCCATATGAAGACAAAGGCAGAGATGAGACTTATGTTGACACAAGCCAAGGAACATTTGGAGATACCGGAAGCTGAAAGAGGCAAAAGAAGAATCCTCCCCTAGAGGTTTTTGAAGGAGTACTGCCCTAACAACACTTGGATTTTGGACTTCTAGTCTTCAGAACTGTGAGAAAATAAATTTCTATTGTATTAAGCCATCCAAGTTTTGGGTAATTTGTTTCAGCAGCATTAGGGAAAAAAAGCACACTTACCTAGTTTTCACATATTAAATATTTCGCATATTAAATAGGAGATGGGCAGTCACATCAATGGCTGAGAAGAATAGGAAGAAAAAAAAGTGTCTGTAAGATTTGGTAGGGAGGAGAGTGTTGGTGGATAATCAGTAGAGTGGACTTAAGGGAGTCAAACTGCAGTGGGTTGAGGAGTGGATAAAAGATAAGATAGGGATGGATTTAAAGCAAAGTTTTATATTGTGAGCTTGACTAAGATACAGAGAAGAGAAACAGTGTGGCATTTGGAGCAGTCCGAGCAAAGGGAGTCAAACAGAGGGATTTCTAATTAGTGCAAGAAACATGAAATATTTATAAGACACATTTAAATTCACATTTAGAAGATAGAACATCTTACACTATTTCAACACAAGAAGAAATGTGAGTGGACAATACTGAAAAAGCTTCCAAAATAAGCTTATGTTTGGTTACTACTCTATGACATCGTCCTTAGAGTTCATATGCAAAACATCTTTATAAATGAAATCACTTCTTAGTAGGGGGAGCTGGGTGAATGAATATGCATCGGATGAGTCCTTGGATGGGACCCCCATTCATCTTTTGACAAAATCTATTTTCTCAAGGGTATTGTTTCATAGGCTTGTGGCAAATAAACTCTCTTGCTTATTTCTAAATATGATTAACAAACATTTCTTACTGGTATCTTATTACTTGAGCAGAAAGTTTAGGACACAGAGCTCCTCTGAGGAGCTTCATTATTAGTCTACTTTTATAAAGCAAAGAATCGTAATTATAGGTGGAGTTGGTATCTACTTAATTTCAACAATGACTTGGCTATACTTAGGCTTTGCTTAGTATTAGAAAGTATAATTATGTCCTTTAAATCAATTTTCTGAGCTTTTGTTTCTTCTTTAAATTAAAGATTAAAATAATATCTACCTCATAAATCTATTGAAGGAATAAAAGATACACAAATAAAAATGTTATGCAAATTACTGTAATTGCTATTATCTTACCAAAACACATTTACAGCATGTAAGTACACATATGATAAATTGTATGTCTGATGCTTGATGGCATAAATAGGGTCAGAAATAAAAATTTATGCAATCACTACCATAAATGTTCTTTGATAACCTGTACTTACATATTTTGGATATAGAAATTCATTCATTTTTCTTTGAATTTAGTTATATTTATTGACACATATACTCCATAACGAACCTTTGTCCTTAAATTAATTAGAGGGAAAAAATTAAGTTGAAAGCATACCAAAAGGAAGTAAAATTATTTGTATCATCAACAATGAGATAATGAAAGAGAAATATTCTTTAGATTTTTATAGTTTCAATTATATGCATGAATGCATATATGTGCATACATACACATTATATATAGAAAGAGTATGTGTATGTATATAGAAAGAGAGAAAGAGGGGAGAAATAGCTAACCAGAAACATAAACATTCTACTGTTTAACCAAGAAGCTCTAAATCTAGCCAAGAAAAGCTTTGGGAAATTGTCTGGAAGATACACTGATAAATTTCAGGGGAAAAGTTAAAATATTCCTCTATTTCCATGAGGCATGAACCTTACAGAGCACAGTGATATCTCCACTTTTCCCAAACTTTCTACTATTATAACTTTTTCACCTTCTTCCACCTCCTTTTGCCTCTGAATAGCTTATCATGCCTAGTAAAAATGTAACAATGGCCACCCAAGAAGAAAGCATATATCTTTCTCTGGGTGTCTGACATAAATATATACCACACTACTTGAGGAATCTGATATATAGCTCTAGTACAGGACACATTAACAAGGAATGCAAATTAATCAATGATACTCTCTGGAGTTTATAATGTCACAAGTATCTCTCAGGAGCAACTTAGGCTTAAAAGTGTTAGAATTTGACTTTGTTAGCTGATTGATATTTTCAGATGGCAATTATTTTTTCTCCCAAAACAAAAGTGAAATAATGATTCTTTAATCTCACAGAACACCAATTTTTCAGAATATCTAATTTGATGTTTTATTTACATTTAAAAGACATGCTGCTGCCATGAATACGGGGGTGCATGTATCTTTATCTTTTTCAATGAAAGTTTTGTCCAGATATATGCCCAGCAGTGGAATCATACGGTAGTTCTATATTTAGTTTCCTGAGTACCTCCATACTGTTTTCCATAGTAGTTGTACCAATTTACATTCCCACCAACAGTGGAGGAGGATACCTTTTTCTCCACACCCTCTCCAACATTTGTTACTTGTTGACTTATTAATGATGGCTATTCTAACTGGTGTGAGGTGGTACCTCATTGTAGGTTTGATTTTCATTTCTCTAATAATTAGTGATATTAAGCGTTTTTTCATATGCCTATTGGCCATCCATATGTCTTCTTTGGAGAAATGTCTATTTAAGTCCATTTTTCAATTGGGTTGTTTTTTATGTTGTTGAGTTGCATGAGTTCTTTGTATATTTTAGAGATTAGGCCCTTGTCAGTTGCATCACAGGCAAAGATTTTCTCCCATTCTGTGGGTTGTCTTTTCATTTTTTTTTTAAAAAGATACATGCACCTCTATGTTCATAGCAGCACTATTCACAATAGGCAAGGCATGGAAACAACCTAAATGTCCATCAAGAGATAAATGGATTAAGAAGATGCGGCACATATACACAATGGAATATTACTCAGCCATTAAAAAAGACAAACTAATGCCATTTGCATCAATATGGATGGATCTAGAGACTCTCATACTAAGTGAAGTAAACCAGAAAGAAAAAGACAAATATATGATATCACTTATTTGTGGAATCTAAAATATGGAACAAATGATCCTATCTAAAAATAACAAACAATCAAAAACCAGAAATAGGAGTTCCCGTCGTGGCGCAGTGGTTAACGAATCCGACTAGGAACCATGAGGTTGCGGGTTCGATCCCTGCCCTTGCTCAGTGGGTTAACGATCCGGCGTTGCCGTGAGCTGTGGTGTAGGTTGCAGACGCGGCTCGGATCCTGCACTGCTGTGGCTCTGGCGAAGGCCCGTGGCTACAGCTCCGATTCAACCCCTAGCTTGGGAACCTCCATATGCCGCGGGAGCGGCCCAAGAAATAGCAACAACAACAACAACAACAACAAAAGACAAAAAAAAAAACAAAACAGAAATAGATCATAGCCAAGAAGGGCAGACTTGGGGTTCCCAAGGGGGAAAGGGGAAGGAGTGGGATGGATGGGCATTTTGGGGGTTTTTTGGATGCAAACTGTCATATTTGGAATGGATGGGCAATGGGATCCTACTGTACAGCACAGGGGAATGTGTGTGATTGGGTCACTTTGTTGTACAACAGAACTTGACAAGATATTGTAAATCAACTATACTTTAATAATAATAATAATAATAATAATAATGATAAATAAAAGGCATGATGCAAACTGGTAGAATAGTAACACTAGACAGAACTGAACGACAAGCATGGCAAAAAAGGGAAAACAAGTTGAATTCCCAGTAAGAAAATGCAACCACTTTTCTCTTTGCATAGTTTTTTAAATTGCCAAGATATTGCTAATGTTATCAGGTTTTGTGGCATTACATCATCCCATATTTTTCCCTTGCAGAAAGATCTATTGAATACACACACACACACACACACACACACACACACACACACACATACATACACATGGGAGATTCACTCAGTATGAAACAAAGAGGGGAGATTATCACATAGACAGTCCAGCACTTTTAATGTCCCCTAATGAATGAGTGATATACCCAGTTCAAGTCCCAAGAATTTTTCCATGCTATGACTCTTATGACCCCAAATAGGAAATAGTCAAAGAAAAGCCGACTTTACAACACAAATTATTCCATTATTTGGAATAATAATAACAATTATTCCATTATTCCATTCTATTATTATTTTTAGGCTTACAACCTAAATCTTCAAGTAGAGTGGGATTTCTCAACCTCAGCATGAAGGACAGTTTGAACCAGATTATTCTTTCTTTATGTGGTGGAGGAGTGTCCACGGAAGAAGGTTTAGCAGCATCCTCTGCTACCCCAGCATTGCCACCCACTGGCTGCCAATAGCACCCCCATCCCTCTACCCTCACCCACAACCAAAAATGCTCCAGACATCACTAAATGTCTCCAAGGGACTCAATCCCCCTGTTGAGAACCAGTGAACTAGAGCATGATCCCTACACACTGCAGAAAGTAAGCCGTGCCTGTGTGCCATCCTGTATACATAGAGCAGACAGCACTCTCCATCTGAGTGTTAGTTACACTGCTCTCAAGAGCCCATGAGATCTTCCTGGGTGGAAACTGTCACTGTACATCCTATAGCACAGAAGAATCACAAATCTTAGAGAAGCAGGAGGCAGGAGATGATGTAAATATGAAGCTGACTGTGAACTGGAATGATGACAGCTGAACTAAATATATCCAAGCAGTGAAGGTGGTGAATGACAGCGAGCAGGCTGGCTTAAACTGTTTTCACGATGGAGCACAGAAATTTATATTCATAGCAGGACATTAGGAAAAGGTCAACTTCTACACAGCACATTTTCTTTCTTTTCTTTTCTTTTTTTTTTCTTTTTTTTTTTTTTGTCTTTGGTCTTTTTAGGGCTGCACCTGCAACATATGGAGGTTCCCAGGCTAGGGGTCAAATTGGAGCTGTAGCTGCTGGCCTACACCACTGCCACAGCAACACAGGATCCAAGCCGAGTCTATGACCTACACTACAACTCAACTCACAGCAACACTGGATCCTTAACCCACTGAGCGAGGCCAGCGATCAAACCCTCAACCTCAGGGTTCCTAGTCAGGTTCATTAACCACTGAGCCACGACGGGAACTCCACAGCACATTTTCTTGGGGGAATATATAAATATACATATTTGTGAAAAAAATTAATTCAAGTAAAGCACGTAGCACAGTGCCAGACACATGGTGAGTGCCCATTAAATGGTTAAGTGCTAGCTGCTGTTCTTAGTAGTATGACTACTGGCATTAGTCCTCTCCTTTGTATTATTTAATTCTTTGTGCATTTAAGTATTTAAATGCTTAGGAATATATCTCCTAAGATACATATCTATCCCTCCCTTCATCCCTCTCTCTCTCTCTCTCTCTCATTCTCTCTCAATGTCTCTCGCAATACAGAAAGTTCTTACCCATCTTCAAAGACCCAACTGAAGGGTGATCTCCTCCAAGTGGCTTTTCCTGAGATGCTTCACCTTCCCGCGTGGAGAATTAATTTCCCCTTCATTTGTATTTCCACAACATCAGTGCATACTTCCATCATAGTGCTCAGCACACTGTATTACAGTTATTAAAGTCTGTGTGTGGCAAGCCTACCACAGCCCCAGCCTCAGGCTATACGATTCTGGGATCCTACTTACTCCCCTTATGTCCCCTGTGCTGGCCACATGTAAGGTGTTCAGCAAAAGCATGCCCAACTCAGCTGAATTATCTGGAAAATTCAATCAAGTAGAAACCTCGTTTCCCAATAATGCCAGATATATGAGGTGTGACTGAAGAGTGAGGCCTTCTATACAGAATTTGGGGCTGTCAGCCTTACATGAAAAGATTAAACAAGTGAAATGATGCAAAGCGTGTTAACTTTTTACCAAGAAAAATAAAGATTTGGATAAATATCAGAACACTCTTTTAAATTGCACACATTTAAAAATGAGTAGGGATAAACGCAAGAGGTAGATGGTAGGAATAAAATATATAATTTCAAGAGGTTTGAGTCTTGCTAAGATAAATAAGTGTGAAAAGAGATGACATCATGGGTCTGTCTCTTGTTTACATAACACTGTCAAAGAATTTATAGACCAGATAGCCAATAGATCAGATGATTTCTTGAATATATCTATAAATCATCAGTCTAAATTACTGCAAGAATCCCCACCCTGACACTCCTGGATGACATTTTAGGGAAACTGAGCCTTAAATATATGAAAAACACAAGTGTTTGCATTGTCAAATGCACTGCATTAAAGATTAAATGTCAAATCACTGCATTACAGTTTGTTCTGACATTTCAATTGCTTCTCAGTTTAATTCAAAACACTAAGTACATGGATAAAATTCACAAGTTTGAAGGTAGAAGTTTTAAGAGGGTACCCTAAGATTGTAAATGTTCAGAGGTACTAGTTTCTTTTCCTATCTCCATTTTCATTCTTGATTTGAGAAATATATGAAACCACAAAGAATCAATCCTCAACAAAGAGTAATAATAACCAGATAGTAAAATCAGTTTTTCAAATTGAAATTCTTTCAGTTTGAACTTTGATCACATGATATACAAGTGAAGTTTTTTAATCCATTCCTCCTCACTTTCAGATAATTAAAGTCAAGGTTTCCAGTTGGCAGGGAATTTTTCAATAAAATAAGAGGAAGAAATAAATTCATCTTCATTTTCTGTAGGGGAAAAAAATGCCTTTCACAGCTTAAGAAAAAATAAGAGCAATTTACTTTTAAATTCTGGGGTTTTGTTCAGTTTAGTCTGATTTTTGCCCCTCTCTACCTGGAAATGGTGAGTTTGCTATTTTGTAAAGAAATGTGTAGCATAAAGTTATTTCATTATCTTTTCTCTTGCTCAACTATACTTATACTTGTTTCTGATGATAAAAAATAATTTTCACTATAAAAATTTAGGAAGTATGGAAAAGGGGAAAGAAATTTTTTTTATTTTTTTTTATTTTTTTGCTATTTTAGAGCCCACTCGCAGTATGTTGAGGTTCTCAGGCTAGGGGTCCAATCAGAGCTGCAGCTGCAGGTCTATGCCACAGCCACAGCAACGCTGGATCTGAGCCATGTCTGCAACCTACACCACAGCTCATAGCAATGCCAAATCCTTAACCCACTCAGTGAGGCCAGGGATCAAACCTGAAACCTCATGGTTCCTAGTCGGATTCATTTCTGCTGTGTCA
Source organism: Sus scrofa (assembly GCF_054392235.1). Lineage (NCBI taxonomy): Eukaryota > Metazoa > Chordata > Mammalia > Artiodactyla > Suidae > Sus > Sus scrofa. The sequence goes on along the minus strand of NC_139389.1, from coordinate 33,967,264 downwards.
TGACAGGAACTCCGAGAATTAAAATTTAAAATTACCTGCAAGCTTTCAATGAACACTTGATACTTCCTTCCAATCTGTTTTCCACATGAATTCTTTATAATGAATATATTATGCATATAATATGCAAATCATAATTATGTGCATAATATGCAAATAAAAGTCCTGCTTTGGGTTAATTAACCTTACACTCTGAACACTTTCCAGTGGTACTAAATATTTTTAAAACACAATTTCTACTTGCCACATGGAGTATAGCAATTCCATTTTCCAGGAAACAAAGTGCAACTTTTTCTCTCCTGTTTAACATGGAAGTATTCGCAATTTATGTAACCAAAAGTAATAATTCTAAGATAAACATGTATACATGAATCTTTGTCTAATTGTCTATATCTCTGATATTTCTATAAAATAAATTCATATATAACCAGTCTCTCATCCTCTTCAACTATATTTTAAACTGTATTTTCCTACCTCTTCAACTGTATTTTAAAGAAGAATTTGACTATCTGAAACTTGTGTTTTCAGGGACAAGTTCACAGATAAGTTTAGTGCTCATAAATTGGGTGATTTCCATTTAAATATTAGACTTAAGAACGTACCAAGTCCTTTCATATGACTCAGATCAGGTAATTTTTAATTAAGTGAATTCACCTGGCATCATTTTGCTTACTTTATCTTTACATAAACAGTAGAAAATGGTAGCTACTGTTATTATAGTAACCACCTACTTTTGGTTACCTTTTGTATATAAGCCTCTAAACTCTAGTAAAATAGATGCTCCTAGGAGTTTCCTGGTAGCCTAACAGGTTAAGGATCTGGTGTTGTCACTGCTGTGGCTCAAGTCCCTGCTATGGTGCGGGTTCAGTCCCTGGCCCAGGAACTTCTGTATGCTGTGGGGACAGCCAAAAGGAAAAAAAAGAAGAAAAAAGGTGCTCCTATCCATCTCTAAGAGTATACATCAGTTGATGTACTTAAACATCAACTCTGGTCTTTGCACTGTGATAACAGCCAGCCCTTCCACGTCATCTAAAATATTTTTTATTATTCTAAAATACTACCTTTTGCTTTTATTCTTTTTTATAGATTTATAAACTGAGACCCACAAGATGTACATCGACTTCCCCATGTGGGAATTCCAAATTCCAGGCTCATATTAGAGCACAAAATACATCACTATTTTCTTTCTTTCTTTCTTTCTTTTTTTTTGTCTTTTTTTTTTTTGGCCATTTCTTGGGCCGCTCCCGCAGCATATGGAGGTTCCCAGGCTAGGGGTCGAATCAGAGCTGGAGCCTCCGGCCTTCGCCAGAGCCACAGCAGTGCAGGATCCAAGCCGCGTCTGCAACCTACACCACAGCTCACGGCAACGCCGGATCGTTAACCCACTGAGCAAGGCCAGGGATCGAACCCTCAACCTCATGGTTCTTAGTCGGATTCATTAACCGCTGAGCCGCGATGGGAACTCCCATCACTATTTTCTACAGTGACTTTGAAATCCTCCTCGGAACCCGAAATATTCTAAGAAGAATATATGCTGTTTCTATATCTTCTGTCCCTTAAATGTCTTTCTTTGGAAGAGAAGGTGGCGTGTAAAAAGGAGATCCTACATTTACAGACAATGAGAGAACACAGGATTGCATTTTCTTTTTTTTTTTTTTTCCTTTTTTTTTTTTTTTTTTTTTTTTTTTGCCATTTCTTGGGCCGCTCCTGCGGCATATGGAGGTTCCCAGGCTAGGAGTCGAAACAGAGCTGTAGCCACCCGCCTACGCCAGAACCACAGCAACGCGGAATCTGAGCCACATCTACAGCCTACACCACAGCTCACGGCAACGCCAGATCCTTAACCCACTGAGCAAGGCCAGGGATCGAACCCTCAACCTCATGGTTCTTAGTCGGATTCATTAACGCTGATCCGCGACAGGAACTCCATGGATTGCATTTTCTTACACTACAGGTTAATGAATGCCTTTTTCAACAATAAGGAAAGCATTTTGCCAGAGGTTCTCCCACCTCATCGGTGGTGGACAGAATTGAAACATAAGGTATGCATGCTTGAGTCTGCATATTTCAGAGACTGAAACAAATAATTAGGGGAAAATTTCCATACACATTAGCAAAAACAAATACCATAGAAAACAAATTGGTATAGCATAGCCCTACATGATGAAAATCATAATTCAGCAACAATACTTAATAGTAAATGTTCAAAAATATGGTAGAATTGAATTAATACTAAGTTGACTTTGTTATTAAAATTTTCAAGATAATTTTCAGTAAATTGAGTAGGAACCTATTCAAGCTATGAACACTGATCAAAGATAAATATGTACTCTAAAATATGCTCAACATCACTAATTATTAGAGAAATGCACATCAAAACTACTGTGAGGCACCACCTTACACCAGCCAGAATGGCTGGCCATCATCAAATAATCTACAAACAATAAATGCTGGAGAGGGTGTGGAGAAAAGGGAACCCTCTTACACTGTGGGTGGGAATGTAAATTGGTGCAACCGCTATGGATAACAGTATGGAGATTCCTCAAAAATCTAAAAATAGAACTACCATATGACCTAGCAATCCCATTCCTGGGCATCTATCCAAAGAAAACCATAATTCGAAAAGATAACATGCACCGCAATGTTCATTGCAGCACTATTTATAATAGCCAAGATATGGAAGCAACCTAATGTCCATCAATAGAGGAGCAGATATAGAAGATGTGGTACATCTACACAGTGGAATATTATTCGGCCATAAAAAAGAATGAAATAAATCAGCAATGTGGATGGACCTAGAGATTATCATACCAAATGAAGTTAGTCAGACAGTGAAAGACAAACATCAAATTATATCACTTTTATGTAGAATCTTTAAAAAAGATACAAATGAACTTATTTACAAAACAAAAACAAACTCACAGATTTTGAAAAACTTATGGTTACCAAAGGAGATAGGTGGGGCTGGGGATGGATGGATCCAGGTTTGGGATTGGCATACGAACACTGTAGCCTATGGAATGATTGGCCAATGGGGACCCGTTATATAGCACAGAAAACTGTACCTAATATTTTGTGATAATCTATATGGGAAAAGAATATGAAAGAGAATTGATGTGTGTACATGTATAACTGAATCACTTTGTTGTCCAGCAGAAATTATTATGACGCTGTAAATCCACTATATTTCGATAAAATTTAAAAGATGAAAAAAGATATAGACTTTAGAAATCATTTTTCAAAGATTTAGGAAAAATATCAGTGGAATTGTGGATTTTAGAGTAGATTTAAACACATGTTAAAATAAGTAAAGACTTAGCCAAATTATAGCCAAGAATACTGAAAGAACATGCAGGTATAGTCGTAGAAACATTGAGAATAATATGTTTAAAACCAGCTATAATTAGAGAAATACCAAAGTTTCAAGAAAGACAAATGTTCCATTTTTAGGAGAAAGGATATTTCCCGAAACTATGAGATCTGATAAGTTAAGCATCACTATCGATAAATATTTCAAAATATATTATTAATAAAAATCATCATGGATTCTTTCAGAAATAAGTCTACAAATTACTACTGATAGACTCTTAGCCCTTTATTTTCATCATTGTTATTATGTCTTAAATTATACTGTTCACATACTTAGAAAATAGAGTGAAAGAAAGAAAATAGAGTGAACTAGGGGTGGCTAGTTCAATGCATAACATTCAAAAATATCCTGAGCAGATAGAACAAGGGACCTAAATAAAAGTTAGGATCTTGAATTGTGATCAAAGTAAATGACTTTATTTGGGTTCAAATAATTAATATACTCCAGAGGATAAAGGCCTGCTGTACAAATGTGTAAAAAAAAAAATACATGGTATGTTAGATAACCAAATACAAATTCAACATGCATAAAAATATATTGTGGAGTTCCCCCGTGGCACGGCAGGTTAAGGATTTGACATTGTCAGTGCAGTGGCCCAGGTCACTGCTGCTGTGGCATGGGTTCAGTCCGTGGCCTGAGAACTTCCACATGCAATGGGCATGACTTACATATATATATATATGTATGTATATATACAGTGAGTGGCCAAAAATAAAGATAATTCAAGCATTTTGGGATATGTTCATGGAAGAAGTATCCCATTCATGGCTAATGATAATTTCAAAACTATAAATCATACCCAAATTCATAGTGCTGAGGTTAAAAAAAAAGTAAAATTACTTAAGACACTATCCCTTCTTAAAGGAGCTCACAGTCTACATATGGAAGCAGACACAGAAAAAGAGTATTATAAATAAATATTTGTTAGCTATGGCAATATAATGAAATTATATTTGGCACATTATTTTCAATTCTAGTCATTTAATTTTAAAAAGACACCACTATTATTTAGTATTTTTTAAAAAATCATGTCCTATCCCAGGCCCTATCTCCGTGAGAGAAAAAAAAAAAAAAAATCAGTGTTCTCAGTTTATAAATGGAACCACAGGATTAAGTTTTTTTTTTTAATAAAATAAAATAAAAAATTCACCCGCAGACAAATAGCTAGTAAGGGTTAGAGCTGAGAGAAGAACAGATCTTTCTGCCGTAGAATTACTGGTCTTAAAATAACAGTGTAGAGAGATCAATATTTATTAAGGTGTGTCCTGATGAACCAGAGTTTCATATTATATTAAGTATTACACTCCCACCCAAAGAAAAAGATTCCATAGTCAAATAATGTTGAGGAAGACGAAGTAAAACAAAAGTGACAGGTTTCTTTACTATAAAGCCTTTCCAAGAGGAAAGTATTCTGATCCTGACCCTCCTAAAGGTCAGTTTAACCAGCAGACTTTTCAAAGGCATTTGATCCCAGAAGTTTCTTATTTTTTCCTCCCTGAATTTTGTGAAGGGCTAGTGTTCCATGGACCACCCACTGCGAAATCCTGAACATAAGAAAATTTTTAAAAAAAAGTCTAAATATCGGGACCTGGAAATATCCAATGAGGAGAGAGAGGGCTTGAGGGTTCACCATAGCTGTCTTGAAATACTGTCTCATCAAAGGACACAGTATTTCACCAAAGAGAAGATCTAGATCTAATGAATGGAAGATAAATTTCACCTCAATACCACACTCCAAAAAGAATTTTTTTTTTTTTTAAATTTAAGAGCTGTCCAACAGAACGGCTAATCACCTATAAAAGGTGTTACCCAAGCAATTTCTGCATTGGGTGAAAGGTCTGAAAACACCACTCATGTCCCTTTCCAAATCTTATAGTGGATGGCTCATTTGCAGCCATTATCGGTGGAGGCTTTCATTTAGTATTTCATGTTCTCTGCCCATTTTTTTGTACCATTTTGAGGCATTTCATAGACAGAAGACATACAGGTTAACGGTCAAAAGCTGTTACAAATACAATGTCTTCCATCAAAATACACATCACTCACACAATTTACACTTATGCCAGGGAAAAATAAAACCACTGTTCTCTAACTTACAAAACACCAAGGGAATTAAGTCATCTTAATTATAAATTTCATGTGTGCAGAATAAAATGGAAGTTTTCTCATTTGCAAAACAAGGCAATGGGCTTAGTTAGAAAGCACATTCTGAGGGGTGGGGGATGAGACCCCTTAGCACACCGATTGGTGTCAGGAGTAGGGAAAAAGCTGTGAAATGTACAAGGCACCTTTCAGATCCGTTACTCTTAAACAGATCTTTACCTGGCCTTGACTGCTGTTACATCAAAGAAAGTATGCTTTAATAGATCGTGTGGGTTATCAGTGGATTTCACTACAAAATATAACATTTGTCTGCTAGGGTAATAAGCTAGATATAAAGCTGATTCCCACAGAGTACTCTCTCCAATATTCGGTGATAACCTATGTGGGAAAAGAATCTGAAAGAGAATGGATGTGTGCTCGTGTATATGACTGAATCACTTGGTTGTACAGCGGAAATGACCATGACATTGATAATCAACTATACTTCAATAAGTCATTAGAGTGTTTTTTAAAAAGAAAGGGGCGGGGCATTTTAACTTTAGGCTTTTAATCAAGACATCTTATATTTACATCGAGGTCAATTTATTTCCTAAGTAAAATTCATACTTTAGAAATAAACTCCCATTTTTCTCATTCTTACAAACTTGAACTGTATCAAAGTTTTGCCAACGTAACCTACTTTGAAATTCAATTATATCCTTTTTATTCTCTAAAAGTAAATAAATAAAGTTGATACCTATTTGTGTATTCCTTGATGATCTGATATATGCTAATCTTAATCGTTTCGTTTTCAAATCGGCTGTTGCTCCGGTCCTTGTATATCCGGAATTCTGCTGCTGTCACTGCTTCTCCATGAGGAATTTGAGTAAGATCAAACCGGAATTCTTTGTAATGCCTTCTCTGGTGAGAAAAATCCTTGTCTCTTTCAACTGAAAAAAAAAAAAAGGAAAAGAAAACGGAAAGGAAGGGAAAAGTTAGCCCTCTATAACATATGGAAATTGCTGGTAAATTCTTTAGCTTTGAAAATGAAAACAAACAAGCAGGATGTTATAAAACTGGGAAAACACTAAAACCACAGACTCATACGTGCTTCCAGTTGAAGGAAATTCCACAAACCAACAGCCTTCAGTTCAAAAGCGGTATAGCCTCTGTGGTTTTACCCAAATTCCTGGCTCCTAAATGGAAAGGTTATCCAAAAATGTTTTTAAAAGGGAAGGTTGTAAAGTTATTACTAGTATGTATCAAGGACCAGAACAGAGAGGGGTTCATACAGGAATTAGGAATCTGTGATAGAAAGCTCCCGAGTTTCAGGTGAAGTCAGCAGGAGGATTTAACACAGCCGAGGGAGGAGAGTCAGAAGGAGGCCTGAGGAGCTGCATGCAGGCACAGTGGGACTGCGTTTAGGAAATTTTAGAGGTCAAGGAAATAAAACAAATTCATTTTCACAAGAAGGATTATTCCTAAAATATCTTCCCAGGAGAGTTTTTCCTCCTTTTAGCAAATGAAATGCTCTTTTAAAAAAAGAAAAGCAAAATGGACTTCCATTAGTTCTTTGAGATTGTTAAGTGCAATCTCCCCACCTGTGGTGCAGCATCAAGCCTCCCAAAGACCTCTGTCCTTATGCAGAATTGAGAGGGGAGCTATTCCCACCTTCAGCAACCTTTCTATCAAATGAGGTCAGAGAATTTTTCCTCCTGGGAATATTAAGGAGTGTTGAAGAACCAGGACCGTGTCGGGCATATTGAGAAGATCGTGTATTGTTTGATACACCCTATGTTGGGTTTCAAAAGCTTTCTTACGAAACTAGCTCTTGAAAGGGCTCATTTTTGGTAATACAATATCATTGAATAAAGTTAAGTTTCTCAGCATTGGTAAGTTTCTCAAAATCTCAGTCATCTCAGATAATACAGGACAGATTCCAAACAATCCACTCCCGGCAAATCACTATGTCCTTGTGTCTCTCAAGTGTAATCAAAGTGTTTTTAAAATGTATCCAGTGGCGTTTCATTGCTAAAATGTTGATACAAAATAAAAGATGGATGTTATATATACGATTCACAATTTTCAAAAACTGGATGAAGATACCAAAAATACCTTTAGGAGGTTAATTGAAATGATACCAACACTACTGGAAATATATGAAACTTGGGATCCTAAACTGGAGGAAGGGTCAAGGTTAAGGAAGAGAGAAGGCAGCCAAGACCATCCAGGAGTGATTTGGGAGAACTGAGACTGCTGTACCCCTAAGTTTATTATTTTGGTCCATAATTTGTTTTGGTTTTTTTTTTTTTACTTTGTTTTTCTTTTTATGGCCACACCTGTGGTATATGGAAGTTCTGGGGCTGTAGGTCAAATCAGAGCTGCAGCTGCAGGTCTTCATAACAGCCATGGCAACACCAGATTCAAGCCACATCTGCCACCTATGCCACCGCTCATGGAAACACCAGATCCTTAATGCACTAAGTGAGGCCAGGGATGGAACCCGCACCCTCAAGGGTACTAGTCAGATTCTTAACCCACTGAGCCACAGTGGGAACTCCATGGTCCATAATTAAAACCTCTGATCTGTCTAAGCTCCAGCTGGTGGTAGTGGAGACGCTATGAACAGGACTCCATCTCCATCTGTCCATTCTCTTGACTGAGCCATATGAGAGGGAAAGCGTAAGGGCAGAAAATACCTACAAACCCGATATCTAGTAACTAAAGTGTGCGTATGAATTTTAATACTAGCCACAACTCTTGTTTACAGATAACTGCATTTAATTCACAGTAAACCTGTTCTCTTCTGATCTTAACTAAAATGAAGTAGATGGCATCAGGAAACAAAATTTTAAAAGAACTGTTCTAAGTATTTCATTAATATTAATATATTACACCTCATAATAACCTATGAGGTAGATTCTATAATTATCCTTATTTTATTTATTTATTTATTTATTATTCCTTTTTAAGGGCCGCACCCACGGCATATGGAAGTTCCCAGGCTAGGGGTCCAACTAGAGCTATAGCTGCCAGCCTCCGTCACAGACACAGCAACGCCAGATCCAAGCCACTTCTGCGACTACACCACAATTCACGGCAACGCCAGATCCCTGACTCACTGAGCAAGGCCAAGGATCGAACCTGCATCCTCATGGATACTAGACAGATTCGTTTCTGCTGCACCACAATAGAAACTCCTTATCCTCATTTTGAAGCTGAAGAAACTGAAGAGGTAGAGGAAATAAATACCTTGCCAACGAACTTGAACCCACGCATTTGATGCCACCAAGCTTTGGTCCTTAAATGCCAGGATTATGCAGCTTCTGCTTAAAATCTATTACTTTTTCCTAATTTACTAAGTATTTATACTTTAATAAAGATCTAAAATCTTGCATTCACAAGACCAAAATCCAAAAAGCTCTGAGAATTAAAATTTCGCTTCAACTTCATTTGGCAGAAGAACTGGAAATTAACTGATTTGAGGTGATTTTAAAGTCCTTATTTATTTCACTTTACATTTATTTCTTTGCCGCAGAAATGTTCATGTGTATGACCAGACTCTGCTTGAGGAGTTCTGTACTTTATGGTATAAACACTGCTCAGTCATTCAAAAAAAAATTTTTTTTCTCTGTTCTAAAAGTCAACATTCAAAATGCTAAGTGATAACAATCATTATCCAATTTTTCATGAACAATCAATTTTATATTTGAGATTTAGGCAAACATAACTATAGTCTTGGAAATAAGGGCTTTGACATGAGTTTGTTAGTGTCCAGTCTAAAGCATGCACCTGCATAATGCGGATGAGTATTGAATTCATCTTATATAAAGTCATTACTGTTCTGGAATCTCCTGTGAGATGTTAGGGTAATAAAGTGGAAAGCTAGAATTTCAGCTATTATTATAAAATTTCAGTTTTCTAATCCAAGCTATTTAACCTAACCCCTGAAGGGGGCACATTTTCAAAGAGTTTAATAAAATTTTATATGAAATATACCACATAGAATAAAGTTGCAGTGCAGATTTGTCCAGGGGTTAAAATGCCTATATCCTACTGCTTTGAATCATAACTGCACTGGGATAGTCCATGGGACATGTTCAAGTGAGTAATGGAATAAAAATAGTATTTACATAGCCTTGCAACTCCTAATGATGCTCACAAATATTCACCAGGTAATCTCAGTTACCTCAAAGAGTACTGCTAGGGAGGTGTCAAATATTAATATCCCTGACTTAAGAATAAGAAATTGGGTGATGACAGCTAGGCAGTAACAGATGTCTGCCTTCTAAAGCTCATTATAAATCTCTGTTCAATGTCCATACCACCTATGTAATGACATCCTACTTGGAGACTAGTTAGCATTAGTATAACTGACACTCGAACAACCTGGGGACCAGGGAAACAACTTCCTGTGCAGTTGAAAATCTGCATTTACTGGAGTTTCCATTGTGGCTCAGCAAGTACAAATCCTACTAGTATCCATGAGGATGTGGGTTCCATCCCTGGCCTTGCTCAGTGGGTTAAGGATCCGGCATTGCCATGAGCTGTGGTGTAGGTCATAGACACGGCTCGGATCTGGCGTTGCTATGGCTGTGGTATAAGCTGGCAGCTGCAGCTCTGATTTGACCCCTACCCTGGAAACGTCCATGTGCCACAGGTGTGGCCCTAAAAAGCAAACAAACAAATGAAAATCTGTGTATAACACTGACTCCACAAGTAACTGCTGAGCACCTACTGTTGACCAGAAGCCTTACAGATAACATAAACAGTGGATTAACACATATTTTGTATGTTATATGTATATCTATGTATATTTCTTAAATTGTTATTATAGTCGATTTACAGTGTTGGGTCAATTTCTGTTGTACAGTAGGACCTCATTGCTTATCCATTCTAAATAGTTTGCATCTACCAACCCCAAACTCCCCGTCCATCCCACTTCCTTCCCCTTCCCCCTTGGTAACCACAAGTCTATTCTCTATGTCTGTGAGTCTGTTTCTGTTTTGTAGTCTTATGTATATTTTATGCATTCATGACACACTTTTTCTTAATTTTTCCAATATTTCTAGGCGATGCTGTTTGTGTCTGAATTTTTTCAAATTGTTGCAAATCTCCAAAAGATTTCCTGATATATTTATTGAAAAAAAATCTGCATATAAGTGGACCCATGACCCATTGTTCGAAAGTCAACCATATATTCAGAAATGTTTATCAGCAGTAGACTGAAACATGGAGAACAGGCTGGAGAAACAAGGGTTTGATCATCAGGGTGTAATTAGCATCTGACACAATACAATGACTCATCCAGAAAAGTTTTCTAATAAACATTAGCTGAAAGACTATGAATGGATGAAAAGCTGGTGCTGTTTTTTCACTCAGCAGCATCCTGTTGCATTTCCCATGGACTAAGTCCATGACCATTTACTTAACTCTCATTTGGGGAGCCCCTGTTTTATTTAATCTGCATGACTTTACTTACGTCCATAAATTTCTATAACTTACTGAAGAGCCCACAACCTATAATTGAGAGGAAACAGACTTCCACCCAGGGTCAAGGTTTCAATTCCCCAAGCTCTTAACAACACAACACTGTGTTTGTTTTTCCTGGATGCAGTTTTGTTTGTTCATTTTATATAATTATCCCTCAAGAGAGTTGACCTCTCAGTGCTTATATTCTGCTCTGTGATGCTTCTACCCTATAGAAGCTGCCATACATTCTGGATTCTGCTCACTGCTCTAGAACGCACTTCCTCCAATCCTTATCATAGCAAATATTGTGTTATATTCACTTATTTAATACTGATTCCATTTCCTATCCAAGAAAAGGTTTAGGAATAAGCAAGTGATTGTATTCACAACTTGAATTAGTAGTATATAGTATCTGTATTAGTATAGAAGGTCACTCTTTTCCCTACAACCATATTTTAAAATAACCATAATTCACCAGCTAGATCTTCCATACCCCAACCCTTCTCCATTAGACCCACTGCCAAAAACAACACTCCCAAAACAGATGAAAGAAAACATACACACATATCATATTCCTTACATGTAAGCTTGTAAATAGGAACTACCCTTGCCTTGTTCATATTGTGATGATTTTAGTAAATATTAAAATGTCTTGTGTTTCCCCCATATATAACAGTATTCTGTATAACCCCTTGCAACTGGAAATGGCTTGGGAAGATTAAAAGGTAAACAAACAAGTAGAAAAAAAAATCTGTCAAATGTACACTATTTGGGGGTTTTGATTCATAGTGTATTAAATTAAATATTGGGGCCTTTCAATTCACTCTTTAATTTATATGGTACATCCACAAAATGCCATGCATGAGTTCCCAAAACATCTTTATGATCATTTCTTTTTTTTTCTTTTTTTTTTTTTTTGTCTTTTGTCTCTTTTTGTCTTTTGTTGTTGTTGCTATTTCTTGGGCCGCTCCTTCGGCATATGGAGGTTCCCAGGCTAGGGGTTGAATCGGAGCTGTAGCCACCGGCCTACGCCAGAGCCACAGCAACGCAGGATCGGAGCCGCGTCTGCAACCTACACCACAGCTCAGGGCAACGCCGGATCGTTAACCCACTGAGCAAGGAAGGGCAGGGACCGAACCCGCAACCTCATGGTTCCTAGTCGGATTCGTTAACCACTGCACCACGACGGGAACTCCTTTATGATCATTTCTAACAGAATATGTTATCAGATTAAAATACACAAGACTCCATAAAAACTATAATGGCATCCCTATGTGGTGGTAGAAAAGCTCTCTCACTTACCAGCCAAAACAAAGAAAAACAAACAAAGCAAAAGAACACAGCACAGCAGAGCAGAAGGGAGCGCTCACTCAAGCCAGACCCACACTTGTCAAAGGGGATGAGAAACAACATGAGGGTTAAAACATGCTGAGACCAGGAGACTAACACTTTTCTCTAGTAGAGACCATTTCTTCCTCTCATACCATGGATGCTATTTCTCCCACGTGAAGTGGAAAAGACATTCAAGAACAAATATGACTAGATTTAAAACATACATCCTGTATCCACTGATTCACCTTCAAATACTGTATTTAAAGAGAGAACCCAACAACCTGCCCAGACTGCTATTTTCGCATCTGTTTACATATTTAAAGACAACAACAGGCTGTATTCTGCTGAACAGCCATACAAACATGACACTGATGTCAGGTGCTCCTCTCTCACTGTCATTTATGATCCATGCTTCAAAAAGTCAGCAAAAGGTATACCAATTACCACTCAAAACATGATCATAATGATAGTAGGAAATGTCCTTCCTTCTGCTTCCAAGAAGGAGATTGTTGTGGCTTTCAAATATTTCCCTCTATGAACCACCTACAATACCTGAAAGCTCCCTACCCTGACAGACCAGAGAATAAATTTATTTTTATAGTTAGGTTTTTTAAAGTGGCAACATCAAAGCGTACAAGAGGTAAAATATGAATCAGAGGATTCACATTCCATGAGCAATGGGCTGAGAGTGAAAAGAAACAGGATTGCCTTTACATAAGCACCAAACTACATTCTAAACGCTCTAAATGGCCTAAGTTCTGCAAAGATTAAGCTTCTTGTGTTTAAAGACCAGACATACACTGAAGCCTTTTATTGTTGAGATATAATTTAACAGAAGTTAGTGACTGATTGCAGACTCTTTTTCCCAAACAGACACCTCTCCAAATGACTTTATCATGAATAGAAATTGGATAGAAATGTCCTGACTAAATATTTTCCTGTCTGCAATATCTGAAGAGTAGAACTAATTAACAGAGGACTGTGGTTTTATCTAGTTAGTGATTTATCTACAGTTTTAAGGAGATGCATCCACGGGCAATCAGTCTTAATCTCCCACATAAGGGCTGTAACTTGGAAGATTCAAACAGAATCAGTAGCTGAAGGCAAAGATAGCCTTTTCCCAGGAGCCCAGCCAGCTGTTGAAAGAATACAGATCATTGTTTGCTGCTGAGTGCAAAAAATCATTAAGAGATTACTCATAGAATTATTACTTATCTGTGTTCCATTTTAAAGTGAAAGAAAAAAAAAAGGAACGGTATCATGTGACCACCAAGATATATCCTTCACTGACTGGTCCACTGAGAAACATAAACCTTGTCCTATAAAGGCCTATTCACTGGTCAGTGAATGCGCATGTTCACGTTTCTTTGAAAGGATAACCATCCCAGAGAGTGTGGTTAAACTCCAGATTCCAGAAACCCTAAGAGCCTCTTAATACCACAGCCATGTGTGACTTGAAAAAGGGAAAATTGTCCCCCTGAAAGGTCTGTGTCAACGAACAATTTCAGTTGACTTTCAAATGTTCTATAGTTGAAACACTCTTACTTCGAGTCATAAAGACTCCATGAATACAGTTTTATAAGGAAGAAGAATCGTGAAAGAAAAGTAAGATGTTTAAATAATTTAAATCCTGTCATATAGCTAAAAAATTGACTTCCTGAATCAATTTAAAATACAAGGCACATAATTTTGAAATTTACAAAATTTAATTAATTACCCAATATGTATAGATTATTTTGTTTTAAAAGATAGAAATGATTGAGACACACAGAGAATTAAGCCTTTTGTGCAGAGAGCTTTGGAACCGGGAGGAAGATGGTCTCAAAAGTTTCCCCTCCATCACTGGATGGTCCCAGTACCCAGCCCTCAGAGATTATTAGAATATGATAGTAATAAAAGTTATACATATCAAGCATTGGCATAAAAATTGATGTTCAGTAATAAATAAGCAACAATAGCAATAAATTAAGTAATTACTGACATCATATGTTAACATATTTCAATTTTTAATTTTTTTCTCCTTATTTGTTCCAGTTCCACCCTTGGCTGTCAGGGGATTGCTTTTCTCTTTCTTATCTTCCACGTCTACTCATCTTGATTATTCCAAAAACAGCCACTGCGCCACCTCTACATTTAATCAAGCCCAGTATATTAATTGGATAACTGCTCTGGGCTGAACGGTAATAGTTAAGGAGATTTAAGAAGCAAAGAGATAGGAGAGCGGGGTGAGAAAGACAGGCTTGGGAAAGTACCATGTGGCACAACCATGTTGAGATCTGTTGGGGGACATGTGGGGAAGGGGCAGAATAAGAAAGAAAGGGGCAACACATTATGCAGGAGGTTTCATGGTCAGGTCATTTTGACCTTGGTCTTAAAGAATTATCACCAGGTTGAGAAACGGTTCATACAGATAGAAAGAGATGTGAAAGCTTTGGGCCAGAATAACGAATAATAAATAGACCATCGTCATTGCATATGGTGGGGTCTAGGGTGTCAGTAGTGGAGAATGAGAAGTACTAAAAAATTCCTGGGACTTGGTCAACATTTTCCAGGATTCCCATCCCAGCAATACATTCTATATTCTAATAATTAAAGACAAAGTTATTTTTTTAAAGTCAGTTTCATCCAGCCCAGCGAACACAACCCTCAAAAAGTTTTGAATGAAAGTTGAAAGAATTCATGATTCCTCAATAATCAGCTCCCTTTCCAAACTTGATGGTTTTGTTCACCCTTTCCAATAAGATGCTTTCTCCAGGTCCAGAGGTTCAAATCCCACTTATACTTCAAATCTCCAGTTCTAATTCTACAAAGACTACTTTGGAAAATTTTTACCCAGATTAATTCCTCCTGTTGGGAGCCCCATAGCACTTTTTCTCTCCCTTTTGAATATGGGAGTGTCATTACTGGCCCACAGTTAAGAGTCAGATTTGACTCAGGAAGAACTTGAGTTCAATCTTCATTCCCTAACTTACTAAAAGAAGATGACAAGAGAAAAATTATTTAACATTCCCCTGCCTTGATGTATCCATCCTTAAAACAGAGGTGGAACAGAATTTATCTATCTTTAAAATAGAGGTGGCTCAGCAGGTTAAGGATCCTACATTGTCACTGCTGTGGCATGGGTTGGATCCCTGGCCTGGGAACTTCCGCATGCCTCAGCCATGGCAAATTAAATAAATAAAGGTCAATCATAAAAGGCCTACTCCACAGTGTGTTGTAAAGGTTAAATAATATTTGAGAGAGACGGTTATAACATAGTGCCTAGAACAGAGCAAGTTCTCAATAAGCAGTAGCTATCCTATGAATTAATTTCCATTTGCCTAATAATTATGATGTCACCTTATATGAACCCCACTGGGTAAGATACTTCAGAGGAAAATCCAGGCTTCCTTTTTGTTTTCTTTCTTATTTCTGTGTTTCTACACATACTATACTAAAAATCTTTATACAGTAAATGGTCAATAAAACTTTAATTGTACAAAATTGCTACCTGGCCTAAAACCCTAAAATGCAGCTATTTTGATTATCAAAATGTCTTTTTTTTTTTTTTTTTTTTTTTGCCCATGCCCATGGCATGCGGAAGTTCCCAGACCTGGAATCAAACCAGCACCGCAGTAGTGAAACCATGCCAAATTCTTGACCACTAGGCCACTAGGTAACTCCAAAATGTCCATTTCTTTATCTAGATTACAGATGTAAAAACAGAAATAAACTCACAGATTGCAAAATCATTGTGATAAATTAGGATTAACACAACACTCTACTACATATAAAATAGATAACTAACTAGGACCTACTGCATTACACAGGGAGGTCTACTTGATGTTCTGAAATAACCTATATGAGAAAGAATGGACATGTGTATACGTATAACTGATTCACTTCTCTGTACACCTGAAACTAACACAGCATTGTAAATCAACTATACTCCAATAAAATTAAAAATGTATGTAGAGGGAGTTCCCGTCGTGGCTCAGTGGTTAGTGAATCCGACTAGGAACCATGAGGTTGTGGGTTTGATCCCTGGCCTTGCTCAGTGGGTTAGAGATCCGGCATTGCCGTGAGCTGAGGTGTAGGTTGCAGATGCAGCTCGGATCCTGCGTTGCTGTGGCTCTGACGTAGGCCAGGGGCTACAGCTCCGATTAGACCCCTAGCCTAGGAACCTTCATATGCCACGGGAGCGGTCCTAGAAAAGGCAAAAAGACAAAAAAAATAGAGAGAGAGAGAATATTGATCTATTAATAGAGGTAATTATTGTTTTTTAGATTTTGTTGTAGTGGAATTGAAATCTTCAGGCCAGATTTTTACAACAGTCAGTGGTTAGAAAATAACTGTATTTACTTGATACCTTGTATACACATCTACAAAATAGAGAACACAGTGGGTATATTTTGATGTTCGTATTTTGCTCATCAATCCAATCAAATTAGCTGGTTCTGACACACTTCCTCTTTAAAGGAATCTGAAAAGTCACACACTTAGCTATTTTTATCCCTACGACGCATCCTGATGTATAGAAAATATTTTATTTTTTTATTATAGGCATTTTATACAGAAAATTATTAATTAAACTTTAAAACAAATACTCATCTTTTATGGGTTGGATATTAAACTTCAAATGTCAGTTTAGAGTGAATACTCACAGAGGATGTCCCTGATTAATTCATTTTGTATCATAAAAAATGATTACTTCATGATGAGTGAATATACTTAGTATGTAAATAATGGATTTTGCGTACACTGCGTACAAATATTTGTGAAAGTTTGTGTTTACGCATAAGAAGTTACACTGCGTACAAATATTTGTGAAAGTTTGTGTTTACCTGTAAGAAGTCAATGTAAGAGCACAACCGCTGGATAACCACCTTTTGGTAAATATTTATCTCAGGTTTTCTGGAGTGGAAAATCTGTAAGATTTGTAGATTGCCTGGCAGCTAGAGGTCAGCCATTCCAATCCCACCAGACCTCACTGAATGACCTCGTGAATCCTTCTACTCCATTGCTAAAATAAAACGGTCCGTTTTTAACCACTTGAAGGTGATAGAGGTTACAGTACATGATACACAGCAAAGAACCGTCCTTTACATCGTGGGTACAATGAAACGACAGTTTATCCACAGCGAATCCTTCCAGTTATCTGACAAAAACAGGTCAAAGGTTTTGTGAATTTTCTTCTGAAATTGCTCAGTGCCTCCTCTAATGACTGATAATTGAAAACAGAGACAGGGACTCCCAAATGTGGTGGGTGACAGACGAGCAGATTAATGCCAATACTTGGTTAGCAGACACTAAAAGGTCAGGAGTCACAGGAATTAGCTATTGTGCTGCTGTGAAAAGACAGACATCAAAAGTCTATTATCCCCTTAATAGCTCTTCCCCAGACCTGAAATTCATTCTCACTGGCTTTGGTTATAATTTAGAGACATTTTCAATGCCATGATACATGTGATGCCAAAGTGAAGCCACTCCCCTGAAGTTTATCAATAGTTAGGGTTTGCATGTTTTTATTTATATAGTAAAGAAAGATTATTTTCCTATTATATTTTTAGTGTACTCAGTGCTCATTTTGAGAATTTCAGAAGCATTTTGTCTGGAAAAAAAATTATACTTAAAGGAAAGAAAGGAAAAACTAGAAAACTTGACACTGTATTAAATGTGTTTGGAATGTCTCTATAGGGGAGAAATGAAGGAAGTTTTAGACACAGTTTACGTAGTAGAAAGAATATGAGAATATCTCTAGCCGAACAAACAAATAAATGTCTTTCTCAAGTGACTGCTTTAAATTTTAAATCGGTATGATAACTTTTATAGAGTTCACTCAAGTTCAATCTGTGGTTCAATCTGTCATTTTGAAACAAAAGCAAACTCTACCTACATTTTTTCTGCCTAATGGGTTGCATCAGTGAAGTTTGGTGGAGGAAAGGAGCCACAGAGAAACGTGATTGTATTAAAGCTATATCAAGTTATTAGTGACACAATTACACGGTATCATATGTTTTTAAGAAAAGGAACAAAATGATGTATATGAATGTATTACCTATATATTCTATAACTAATACAAAGGTACCTGATTTATCGGTTCTGCTTACAGTGGCCACTGTTAGCCCATGTTTGCTTCCTAAGACGTGCGTATTGCTTTCTGATTCCAGCACAAGAATTTTTTTGGCCATGCCCATAGCATATGGAAGTTCCCAGGCTAGGGATGAACCCGAGCCACAACAGTGACAATGCCGGATCCTTAACCCACTGAGACAACAAAGAACTCCATTCTAGCACTAGATTTTAAGCCTGACAACAATAGCTTTGCTTGGTCCCTACCTCAATCCCTGACACACACTAGGGATATGAATGAATATAAGAATATAGGAATATATGTCTGATTCTGGGGAGGGTTTTTTGGTTTTTTGTTTTTTTGCATGTTTCAGGAGGGACAGTAAATTCAGACTCTGTTAATCCAACTTAGCCAAAAACCCCTGAGCCATTCATTCTTTTTTTTTTAATTGAAATAGTCGATTTACAATTCAACTATTTATTCTTAAAAGTGCCCTGCCCATGTTTTAAAATAGCATTAGTCCTAATGATATATTTCTTTTTCCCTTTCTTCTCTGAAAGGAAATCAAATAAATAATGATACTTAGAATCCTATCTTATATTTATTTTGTTGCCACTAGCTATATTGACACTTAGAGAAATATGCTGGACTAATAGAATCTCTGATTCTTAAATGGATATATTACTCGGGGAAGGAGGAAAAGTTAATAAAAAATTAAATGGCATTGCTTTATGGTTTTTTAAGAGAACAGTATTTAAAATAATTTGCAGAACAATTTGTATATTGTAGAAGATAATATTTATGCATTTTAATATAATATAATTTATGTATTCTCATTAATTTTTCTCTATATGAAAACATAAATTTCACTCCTCCACCACAGGTATATGTAATATAACCAATTCTTTGATAGCATTTTATGTTCTTTTAATCTCCTTCTCGAAATACTGAAACATATTCAGAAATATGTTTTTATCCATTTCTTTTTGTTTGTTTGTTTTTTGTTTTTTGACTTTTTGCCTTTTCTAGGGCCACTCCTGCGGAACATGGAGGTTCCCAGGCCAGGGGTCCAATCGGAGCTGTACCCACCGGCCTAAACCAGAACCACAGCAACGCCAGATCAGAGCCACATCTGTGACCTACACCACAGCTCACAGCAATGCCGGATCCTTAACCCACTGAGCAAGGCCAGGGATCGAACCTCCAACCTCATGTTCCTAATCAGATTTGCTAACCATTTGAGCCACAGCAGGAACTCCTCTTTTTTAAAAAAAATTAGAGTATAGTTGATTTATAACAGTGTGTGAAAATTACTCTAACTGCTTTTATTTGCTATGTTTTTCTAACATCATCCTTGAAAGTGAAAGTTCATTTCATCAGTCTGTGTTAACAGATAGAAACTGGCATATATAATACATGACTTGCTTAACATTTCTTTATAGCACATTATTAAAATTGTGAGTTAGATGAATCGATATGTTGTATTAAAAAATGTTTTCTATAATTGGAGAACCTACTTAAGAACATGTGCTAGATTTAATAAAGATGTAACAGGTGCCAGAATCAATAAAGAAATCGCATGACCTTCCCACATTTATGGAATGAGACCACATTGTAATTAGAGTCCAGGGATTCGTAGTAGTCTCAGGTCGCAGAGTTTTCATATGAACAGTCTCATATTTTGGTTGATCTGGTTTCACACTCCTGGGTGTTTCCTTTGTATTGGGACTTCAGGTCCACCACAAAACTCAGAGCAAACTTCAGCAAAGAATCATTGAGCAGTATCTGGTTTTGAGTTCAAACTACACAAGTTTCTTAAGATGCACACCTGGAAAGAACAATAAGTCTTCTGAGATCCAGGTCAGACGATCTCATTTTAGATCCAATTTTAATAACTTCCTGAGTCTCCGATCCAGTTTTATATTAATTATCAGATGGCCTGTTTTCTGATGCTTTTATGGCTAAATGCTTGACTTGTTCTTAATGTTATTTAATAATCCATCCAACTAACCCATCTGTACTGTTACATAAGGGGCCAGATTCAGCAATAGGAAAAGCTGAATACCGACCTCATTTAAACCATATTCCTTCCCACAAAGATAGAAATCCTATAAAATTGGATTTTGGTGATCCTTATACAACTATAAATGTAATAAATTCATTGAGTAATAAAAATAAATAAATAAATAAAATTTAAAAAAAAAAAACATATTCCTCAAAGTGGTCAGGAACTTGTAATACCTGGTACCTAGAAGGCAGTACGAAGAGCAGGTATGAATGTGGGATTAACCTGAGAATGTCTGGGTGTTAGATGTTTAAGAAGAAAGATTCTTAGAGTACCCTCCACATCTGTGCTACTGAGTGCTCTTGGCCACATGAGCAAAAGTTTGGGAGTTTTCTGAAGAGAGCAAACCTGGTGCCACCGGCACGGCTGAGAATGAGGTAGCATTCCGGGACCTGAGGAACGAGATCAACCCGTGCATACTATATGCTGAGGTCCAGGCCTCTTCTCCAACTCAGTTTCCAGAATGTTGACAGCCAGGCCAATGCCTTCCGATAAGAGAATGAAAGGGTCCTCACAGTGAAATCTAACCATTCCCAGAAGAAAGAATAAGTCTCCACAAAATGGCAAAGCAAAAATATCTTAGAAAATAATGCCAAGTTCCACTCTTATTCTAAGAGCCTCTAATCAGCTTTTTAATCTCTTGCAATTAAGTAAGAGCTGACAAGTAAAGACCACTAGATGTATGAGAAAATGCTCTCCCTTTAAATACAGAAAAAAAAGTCAGTTTGCTTAAAAGGGAAATTGTAGATATTTCAAAAAAAGAAAAATTACCCAATATCCTTTAAGAGCTAAGAGAAGCTTTTGCACCCATGAAACAAGAAGGTTCTATGAAAGATAAATATTCAATACTAAAACATCTCTGGAAAATAAAGCTAAAAATCAATCTCAGTGTGAAATATTAAGTAGAAGAAATTTTCAAAAAGGAAAGCAATTCGTCAAAGGAATGGAAACGGGAAAAGAAGACTAAAGAAAGGAAGGAAGGAAGAGCAGGAGAAAAGAAGGGAGGGAGGAAGGAAGGAAGGAGGAAGAAAGAAAGGAAAGAAAGAAAGAGAAAGAAAGAAAGAGAAAGAAAGAAAGAAAGAAAGAAAGAAAGAAAGAAAGAAAGAAAGAAAGAAAGGAAGAAAGAAGGAAAGAAGGAAAGAAGGAAGGAAGGAAGGAAGGAAAGAAAGAAAGAAAGAGGAAGGAAGGAAGGAAAAGAGAGAGAGAAAGAGAAAAAGAAAGGGAGGGAGGAAGGAAGGAAAGAAGAAGGATTAGTTCAGAATTAGTCCTAATAATAGTGGTTCCATAAACAGAGATCAGGAAACAAAGGAGAAATCATCCAAGAAATAATTCAGTTCACTGATCCAAGTGCAAAAGTCTCAAGATTGAAAATGTCTGCTTTTGTGGACAAAGAAAAGTTTTTACAAGGTTCCAGACACAAAATACAATTCACATACATAGGGATTAGGAATCAAAATGGATTTAGACTTCTCAAAGACAAAGCAACTGCAATCTAGGAGACAAGGGAACAATGCCTTCAAAATCATGATGAAACATTATTTATTTCCACCTTAGAATTCCATCAGATTACAAAGGTGTAATATCCATGAAATACAAAGGTGCAACAGGGATACTTTCAGATATGGAAGGTATCAAAAATTTAATTCCAAAAAGACATTTCTCAGGAATTTTTCCCGGAGAATTGTTCCACTAAAACATGTCAGCCAGAAAGAAGATGAAGGCATAGGAAAGAGAAGGTTTGACACGGGAGGAACAGATAATTTGCAAAATGATTGAGTAGAGAGATCCCAGGAGAGCAGCTGTGCTGCATCCCATTGGAGCCCTGTGACTCCAGGATAATACCTGAAGGCTAACATCACAAAGACCTCATCTCCTGTTTGCACCATCCTTCTGAGGCAGAATAATAACTCATGTAGTCAATGTAGGAGCATGGGCTTCGATGCATTCTTTGATATGGCCATTGATTAGCATTTGTGTTTTAAGAGCTCCAGAGAGTAATAATCTCCACCCACTTGTTTACTATAGAGGGTGTAACTATACCCACATGGACCTTAATCTCTAACCCACTCCTCAACTGATAGAAAAGGAATGAGAGGAATGGCAACTCAGTCTAAGGGAAGAGAAGGGTAAAGAAACCATAAAACTTACAGGATATTTCCACCCCTAAGACCCCTATTGGACAAAGACTGATATAAGCACCTGGGCAACGGAGAAATCCACATCTTTCTGGACCCCACGTTGGTACTCCCCAATCCGTAAGGGATAAAAACCCCTATAGGACAAGAGAGAAGGGGGTTCTTCTCCCTTAGGAGCTATTTGCTTTCCTATAATAAAGACTGTTTGCTTGACGCCTGTGTGTTCATGAAGTTCATTCTTTGGCTGCGTGAACAAGAACCTGGATTCCAGTAACATCTTTCTGGCATCACTTTGACCCTGACAAAGTCTAGGTGAGCCTGAGCCAGAATGGGCTTTTCTGACATGTATTTATGAAGTTCCTGCTTTCTTCTCAAAGTCTTGCTGTCCGAGTCATCTGAAACTGCTCACTTCTTCCCATAGAAATTTTTTTTTCCTTTTTTGCTGGATTCTTCTATGGGCCATTGACCATAGCAAACCCAGAAACTGAGACTACAGAACAGCCTGCAGGCCCTCAGTGTTGCGGCTGCCTGGGTCATACCTGGCCTCACCACACTACTGGTTCCCCAGACTCCCAGGACACCACCTCCCCAGAAAGGACACTAAAAACTACCAAGCAAACTGAGCGAGAATTTTATTCAGAAGCTGTTTCACTCAAGCCTCTGGAAGCAATCTCCTAAACACGTTGCCTTAAATAAGGAGCTTTGCACTTTCTATTCATTTTACAATAATTGGCTTGATACTTACTTACATGTGAAATATACCTGACAGAATATAAAATATGTAATGGAAGTAGAGAAAAATAACTTATTCAAGTTCACAGATTTAGTGATTCTTGGAGCCTGGATTCAAACTCAGGTCTGTCAATGGACATTTAGGTGCTTTCCATGTCCTGGCTATCGTGAATAGAGCTGCTATGAACACTGGGGAGATACATGCCCAGGAGCAGGAGTAGGACTGCTGGATCATATGGTAGAAACAGAGTCACAGGCGTGGAGAACAGACTTGTGGTTGCCAAGGGGAAAGAGGAGAGTGGGATGGACTGGGAGTTTGGGTTTAATAGACGCAAACTGTTACATTTAGAATGGATAAGCAATGAGGTGCTACTGTATAGCACAGGGAACTATATCCAATCACTCGTGATAGACCATATAAATATGAATGACTGGGTCACTACGCTATACAACAGAAATTGACAGAACATTGTAAACCAACTCTCCTTTAATTAAAAAAAAAAATTTTTAAATCCAGGTCTGAGCACATCACTACCCTAGGGAAACGTCCCAAGAGGCTACAGAATTTCTTTCTGAACTTTTATCTTTATCCCCTCACTCAGTGTTCATGCTAATTCCGAAATTCGACTGTTTCTCTTTTCCTTTGAACAGCTTTCTCTTATAAAGAAACCATGGAGTGATTTGGAATACCTAACACGGGAGAGCATTTTCAGTAATCCTCATGGCACTGATCAAAGTACAGAATATTTAGAAGCTGCAAAATGCACGTGCTATTCCTACAATCACACCAATGTACCAAGAATTGCTCTTGTGTGGGAACAGAAAATACACTTGGAGTTCTGTTTTGCTTTTTCACCCCAGATGAACATTCACAAGGGCAAACAAGGCATAACCTCACCAAGCAGTTTTATTCTTCATTGCTCTTAACACACAGCAAAAACAAAACTAATCCTAAAACTACATTTCACATATTTCCAGTTAAACTAGTTTTCTTCTTTTTTGCTTTTGAAGGAATCAGCTAAAGCCCAAAATAGCCATGTAAAGAATTATTTAACAGGAGTTTCCTTCATGGCTCAGAGGTTAATGAGCCCAGCTAAGATCCATGAGGACTCAGGTTCGACCCCGGCCTCGCTCAGTGGGTTAAGGATTCAGCGTTGCCGTGAGCTGTGGTGTAGGCCACAGACACAGCTTGTATCCTGTGTTGCTGTGGCTGTGGTGTAGGCCAGCAGCTGTAGCTCTGATTGGACTCCTAGCCTGGGAACCTCCATATGCCGCAGGTGCAGCCCTAAAATGCAAAAAAGACAAAAAAACAAAACAAAACAAAAAAAGAATCATTTAACGAAAGAGAGCTGACCCTGGTAACAGAAATGGTTAAGGAATTCATCTGAAAGGGAAACAATGCATCTGAGGGAGTAAGGGGTTAATAAAGTTTGTTAATATTCATTATTTGATACATTCAAGCAAGGGATGTCAAAAACACATATCAATCCAACAGCAACCTCAGAATAATAAAGCAAAGTCTGTGTCATTAAATGTCTTATGATGGAGCAGAAGTTAGAAGCTATGTAGTCTCCTTCCTTCTTATTCAAATCATACAGGACACTCAGTTTGTGATCATGGAATCCTAATGAATTTATGAGGATTAGGGGGGTACCTAAAAGCCTTAGAATGTTCAGAATCCATAGCAAAAATAATTATTATGAAAATTATAATAACTGATATTTATGAGACATTATGCTAAATGCACATAATCTTATATAATACAATATGTATTCAGTGAGAGAAGAGAGAAATTCAGCTAACATTTATTGAATGTTCATTATTCAGCCACTATTTTGAGCAGAGACTGGGGAGCAGAAAGGAGGTCGAGAAGGTGGAAACAAAAGTTATCTGGAGAAACAGATTTACAGACATAGAGGACAGACTTGTGGTTGCCAAGGGGGTGGGGAGGGATGGAATGGGAGTTTGGGGTTACTAGATGCAAACTATTTTATATATAGAATGGATAAACAACAAAGTCCTACCGTACAGTACAAGGAACTGTATTCAATATCCTGTAATAAACCATCATGGAAAAGAATATGAAAATATATGTATGCATAATTGAGTCACTTTGCTGTACAGCAGAAATTGACATTGTAAATCAATTATACATCAACAAAATAAATTTTTTTTTAAAGTTATCTTCCTGCAGGTGAGTATCCACTTATACTCCCAGGTAGTCTAACTCTAGAAGAAATAAAGATCATGGAAGGGAACATGAAATTCATGTTAATTAAATTGCAGCATTTTTTTCCATCTGTGATGAATGTCTTTCCTGCTGAAATATGAAATTTTCTATTCTCTTAGAGCCACTCTAAGTTAGATTTCATGCTCGGGCACTGCCTCTTCTCTCTCCTAGAATCCTGCTTTTCATTCACCGGTAGTTACATTCTGAGAAAAGAATTCAATAACAGTAAATATTATGGATATGATCTACATTAGATTGATAAGCAAAATTACATCCTCATGTGTTGAACATATTGGCCTCCTATCTTTGACATAGAAGGCTGTCTTCATTTTTCCAGGATTCTGAATTGTCTCAAAGGAAAATCTGCGCTGAGTTGATTCATGTATCCTTTTTTTTTTCAGCTCTATATCCATGCATTTAGATTGGAGCTATAAAAGTTCAGCTGTCATTTTAGTGAAACTTTGCATGTGGCAGATACAGTACGAGGTGTCACAGAGAATACACTCATCCAAAAAAGTCAAACGTATGGTTTCCATACTCACTTTGACGTTGAAAACACAGATGAGATTTCAGAAGGAGATTCTAGGAGTTGCCATCGTGGTTCATCGGTAACAAACCCAACTGGTATCCATGAGGATGCGGATTCAATCCCTGGCCCCGCTCAGTGGGTTAAGGATCCTGTGTTGCCCTGAGCTGTGGTGTAGGTCACAGATACAGCTTGGATCTGGGTGTTTGTGTGGCTGTGGTGTAGGCTGGCGGCTACAGCTATGATTCTACCCCTAGCCATTGAACTTCCATATGCAGCAAGTGTGGCAAAGAAAGAAAGGAAGGAAAGAAGGGGGAGGAAGGAAAGGAGGGAAGGAGGAAGGAAAGAAGGGGGAAGAAAAGAAAGAGATTCTATAGCATTCAGAAGATATTAAACAAATGGTACAAAATTCTGGGTGTACTTCGTTTGAGAGGACTTTCTTATGAATAGCAGTCTCTATTTAGTCTTTTGACAGAACCCAATTTAGAGGGAAACATTCCCCTTTACTTAATATACCATCTAAAAAGGTAATTGAATGAGAAGAAGACCCTGTTCCAAATCTCCTCCACCAAATTTCCAAAAATGAAAAGATAAGAAAACCCAGGATTTCATCAAAAGTAAGTGTAACATGGATTGGGGGGAAATTTTCTAATTGAGCAGGGAATGTCTCTTGTACGTGTGATTTAAAACACACACGTACAGGGAACTTCAACTTGGTAAAGCAATGCTGCTTTACTTTTTGCACTACATGTTACCTTGAAAATAAACTCAAATTGCAAAGCTGTTTTCATTTCTCTTCGCTGAGCACCTATTTCGTACAAGGTGTTCAGCTTGAAGTTGTGGAGGGGGCAGCAGAAGATGTATTGTAAACACTACTTTTGTGCTTGAGACCAAACTCCATTGTTCGGGGCTCAGGGGTATACAGTTCTATTTTTCCATCTCCCTCTGTCTGAGGCTTGGAGTCTGTCCAATTTTCAGGAACCTATTTTTCCTTTCCCGAATGCCAACTAGAGCCTTCCCTGTGTTCAAGAGGAAAAGCAACAGATAGAGTATGTTTGCAATGTTTGAAAAACACTTCAGTGGCAAGGGACTGAGAAAGGAATTTTCTGTCAGAAACTATTTGGGGGAAAGTGTTACAAACAGTTTTCAATTTAAATTTAAAGCCAAAGTGAGAGACAAATTTAAAGGTAAATGGGCACCAGTTTAGAATTTTAAAAATGGGCATATTCTCTTCATCACTGTTGGTATGTTTGCAATATATTTTCATTCAACACAAGTCACATATTGAATTTGTTCTTTATTTCTTCAGTATTAAATGGGATCATCACCTTATTATTTATTTAGGTATAGTCTGCATGGCTTGATTTTCCCAACAAAAACACAATAAATTAACACACTTCTGACCTTGACGGAGGTATCTAGAAAGGCTCATAAAAAATATCAGAGCATGAATAATTACTATAATTACAAATGGTATTTACTGGGCATTTAAAGTATACTATGTAATGAATTGAAGGCTATAGGTGCATTTTCACTAAACAATGCATAAAAATCCATAACTAAAATCAAGATAACCTTAAACATGATTGTCATTAAATTTTTGCAGCAAAAGTATTAACATTAAGGAGTAAACAATCAAATCCTAGAATATATGGTACGTAGAACTTTTTGCAAAGATCAGACTAGAGAACCTATTTCAAACACAAAAACAAACAAAAGCTTCCTCCATTGCTTTCATAGGGTTTAGGTCTAGAAGTAAGAGTTCCAGTGCCCAACATGAAAATTTAACTTAAGTCCTGGTGAACCAAGTAATATGATGATTCAGTGGTAAGACTGAGATTTCCGTCCACTGACTCTTTAGATTCCCAGTTGACAGGCTCTAGGCTATAGAGAGCTTAACCATACCCTCCCACCACCACACACATTAGTAAGCATCACTGGAAGACCTCCCAGACCATCTAGTTTGCCCTCCCACCCTTCAGTCTGGGACCAACTAACATATTCCAGAAAGCGCTGTCAATTCTGGACTCACTTGGCTATACTGTTTAATTTCCTATTTCAGCATGAAACATCAATATTAGGAAGTCTGTAGATGTAGCTTAAATACTGTCTAACTGTACAATTAAAAACACTTCTTCCATTGAACTTGAGAGCTATGAAAATTCAAACAGAAGAAATATTGTGGAAGACTAGAATAAATAAATTATAAGCCAAGTTCTTTATATCTGTAAAGTATAAATGTTCTCAAAAGTGCTTTTTTAGTATTGAAAGTATGGGAAGAATGGCTGAAAATGATGTAACTACAAAAAGTTTTAAAATCATCCCTCACAGCTTATAAAATATAACTAATTTAGATAGGTAGTCCATTTTTCCTGCCTCCCAGGACTTGACCTCTGGTTCAACAGCAGCAGCTGCTCTCAGCTCTCTCTCCAGAGTCTCAC
Source organism: Sus scrofa (assembly GCF_054392235.1). Taxonomy (NCBI): domain Eukaryota; kingdom Metazoa; phylum Chordata; class Mammalia; order Artiodactyla; family Suidae; genus Sus; species Sus scrofa. The sequence continues at coordinate 33,938,830 of NC_139389.1, read as the reverse complement.
CTGCACAAGTAGAGGCCAACCTTTGACCAAGTTCTGGGAGGGTGGGGTGGCGGGGAGGGAGGAGGGGGGGCCTCAGTGCCCCAACACAGCTCACTCATCTACCCTACCTTTTCCCTGAAAACTGCAGCTGCCTTGGCCCACTCTGCTGCCCTCAGATTAGATTCCACCTTCCTGCATCAAGGCCCCCAAACTGCCTCCACAGAGCAAACGAGGGCAAGTGTGGGTCTCACCTGGGTGTTTCCCGTTCTGCCGGAGATGATAAGCCTCAGTGCCTAGGAAATATTCCTTACGTATTACTTCCCAGCCTCATAGGTTATCATGTTTGGTTTTATTTTGTTTTTCAACATTGAAGTTGGAAGTATAAGACTAGTGAGTCTGCCAAGGTGAGAAAAAAACATATATTATTTTATATTTTTAAATGTCTGAGTAAAATAATGTATGTCAACATTAAAGAATTATTTTTCCTCACTCATCTAATGACTTCCTTTTTTGTTATGAGACTAAAAAGAACCTAATTGCTTACCCATATAAGATGCAGTCTCCTAAGACTATGTATCATGAAATCTACTCACTGGCTGTTGATACTGCTTCTCATGAAAACTTTAAAGCAAAAAAATAAAATAAAATAAATTAGAAATTAAAATAAAGTAATACTTTTCCTAATTTTCTTTGGAAAAATAAAGTGATTTGCCTGGCTATATTCCATCATGTAAAAACACCTATTTTTTATTCTCAGGTAGGATATATGATTTTTAGACATACTGATAAATGATGAGCTTGTAAAGCAGACTGGCTGGTTCACTGGATTGCCTGATACGAGTATAACACTTTTTTTAATGTTTCCTTTAAATCTTCATGCATTTTAAGTGTAAGCATTTTCTAAATTATATAAATTAATACATTTCTGAAGTCAAGAAATACAGCCGACTAAAGCATAAGTGCACATCTCTATAATGACATTTGGAGCAAAAACTTCAAAAATTTGCATACTGACATAACCATTTGATCACGCTTGATGTAATGTTTTTCTTCCAAATGCATAAACTATATTTTTTCTGCATTACTCTAATATACAGGTCCTGGATTTCACATGATTAGGCTGCCTTTAAAGAACAAGATGGTCCTATGAACACAATCATTTAGGAATAATGAAAGCCAAGTCAGCTATAAATATGTTTAGATATAAGTGTTTATAAGAAGTCAAGTTGCTGCTAAAGATAATCTGGGCACATGGAATTTGTTATCTAATATTTGTTTTTCAGCTTTTATTAATAATTGAAAATAACATTAATAACTGAAAAACAAATTAACAATAGACTAGTTTCTACTTTGGTGAACTTTTTTATTCTTTTTTTTTTTTTTTTTTTTTTTTTTTTTTTTTTTTTTGCTATTTCTTGGGCTGTTCCCTCGGCATATGGAGGTTCCCAGGCTAGGGGTCCAATCGGAGCTGTAGCCACCAGCCTACGCCAGAGCCACAGCAACGCGGGATCCAAGCCGCCTCTGCAACCTACACCACAGCTCACGGCAATGCCAGATCGTTAACCCACTGAGCAAGGGCAGGGATCGAACCCGCAACCTCATGGTTCCTAGTCGGATTCGTTAACCACTGCGCCACGACGGGAACTCCAACTTTTTTATTCTAATAATAAAAAGACTTAGGTGCTAGTTTTGAGGCTTTATAAGTTTATTTCATTTAACAAAATGGAAAAATTATTATTTGCACTGTACTGTGGAGTAATCTGAAATTCTGAGAGAAAAAAATAACTAATCTGACATAGAAATGATTTATTTGGTATTCTATCAAATCAAATGCAATCTGTGATATATAGTATTCACTTAATAAATGAATTTTGAAAAAATTAACAAGGCTTTTCAATGCCTCCTGAGCCAAGATTCAAAGGCAGGTTTGCCTGACTCTTTATATCCTGCCCTGAATAATTTTTTTTTTGTCTTTTTTTTTTTTAGGGCCACACCTAAAAATATTATAGCATATTGAGGTTCCCAGGCTAGGGGTCAAATTAGAGCTGTAGCCACTGGCCTACACCACAGCCACAGCAACGCAGAATCTGAGCTGAGTCTGCATCCCACATCACAGCTCGTGGCAAACCCAGATCCTTAACCCACTGAATGAGGCCAGGGATCAAAGCTGCGTCCTCATGGATGCTAATCAGATTCGTTTCCAATGACTTGCCCTAAATAATATCTGTAATACCCTGCAAAGAAACTTGAAATCTCTGCATATTTAAAAAATTCAGATTATGGTGCTTTCGTTTAAGTAAAAAGAAATTGTCCTTGAATTTTAATCAGGTATCAATCAGTTACCAGGTTTTTTAAGAAAAGTCAATGTTGACCATAAGTAAGTAGCTCCCTTCACATCTCTACTCATACACACAGTGAGGGAGGACGGAGGGAGAAGCCTGCAGAAGAATCAGTATTTATGCTCCAGGACGAGTTGCTTTTAGTTTAATGAAATTTCCACCCGCCCTTTGGATAAAGCATCATGTTATTTATCTGCACACAGCAGGAGCCAAGGAGTTGATTGCTCTGTCTTCTCCATTAAGCCATTTCCCCCACCAACATTCTGCATTCAAAAGGTTTGCAAGCAGAGTTTGGAGATGGTCCAGTGAGAATTCATCAGTTCTTTTAACCATGGTGCTGTCACCATGCCTCATCAATCTAATTTTGATTTGGATAACTGAATAAAAACATTGTCAGATTTTCTTTCCTGTGCCATCAATCTGCAGCGAGTGAGCTTTTTTAAATTAAAACTAAAAACTATCAGCTGAGGGAAGATGTAGCATCACGAAGTTATACGACTTTATAGCTACAACAGAGCATCCGTGTTTGTGAACTCATGTTTAATGTTATACATTTAAACTATAAGCTTCCTGCTGTGTAGCACTGGGAACTCTGTCTAGTCACTTATGATGGAGCATGATAATGTGAGAAAAAAGAGTGTATGTGTATGTGTAACTGGGGCACCATGCTGTGCAGTAGAAAAAAAAATGTATTGGGGAAATAACAATTGATGGCAATTAAGACTACTTGATAAGAAAAAAAATTTTTAAATTTAAAATAATTTAAAAATTAAAAAATAATAAACTAGAAGTAGTTTCCCTTTTATAATGGACTTTTTCCTTGAGCATGATTTTGTGAGTTCTACAAATTAAAGATCACATTGTTTCCCAAACTTCAAACATCAAAATAGTTCACAGCAGATCATTACAAGTCAAGGGGTATTCAATAAAAGGAACACCAATACTTCTTATTAACAATTTTATAAATTTCATAATCTACTGAAATTGTGTTTTCCTATCCTTGAAAAATCTAGTAAATGACAGCTTAACTCTTGTTATAAGTAATTCATAAGACAAATACCTATGATTTCATTCCAAATATTATTTGCTATGAAACTTATCTATGAAAAAAAGCCATAATGCTATTTAACACCTACCAAAATATTTTCTAAAAGGCTTAAATGTTTAGCTAAAAATGTACATTTTAAAAGATGGATTTTGACATGTTAAATTCATTTTAAGTTTATTTCAAAAGCAAAAAAATGACACCTTGTATATATCATGTAGCTTCAGTTTAATTCACCATGTACATGACTGTCAGTCGTATTTATTATTTCCTATACACATGAAAAACCATAAACAAATGCTATCTGCAAGTTATTTGAAACATACTAAAATTCAAAATCCCCTAGAGGACCTTCCCCAAATTTTATGGCTAATATCTTTACACTGCACATGCACATAATGAGAAACAGAGCTGTCATATTGACTTCAATGGACATTTATAATGAGATTTATATTTTTGCCAAGAAATGTGTTTCACAACAAATCAGATATGCTGAGACAATGAAAAATAAACATGGAACTTTATGAATTATTCCAAGATATGATTTTACCATATAAATTGCTTGACATCTGTAACTAACTAAATGACCCATAGCAAATTCACCTGAAACCTAAAACGAATCTGTGGAGCAACTCTTGAAACCAAAGCATGGTCTGGATGTGTTGACGTAGAGATACAATTAGAAGGTGGAGAGATTTCCATGAACGTGTGAAGATGCAACACTTCATTAACTGTGAAGATGTGTGTGTCCCCTACCATCTTCAAGATGGTTTTAACTTACTCTGCAGATCTGTGGGTATCACAACAGGGTACTGCCTCTTTAAAATTATTTAAATAGCCAATATACATACTTGGATGAAAATATGAGGTTGGTCATATCACAAAACCACAGAAAGAAGCCTTTCAGAGAAACTCCGGGAAACGAGGATTGGTTTTCTCTCATGCAGGGACAGAGGCTGTGGTGCTCCTGTCCTTCTGTAATTGGAGGGACTAGATACACTCTTGGCTCAGTTTAGTAAATGTCCTATTATTGGTCTTCTTGGAAAGCATGCATTGTACCCCTGGGCAGCCATTTTAACTCCTCATCCTCAAACTTTTATAGAACCTAGTACTTGGGACAAAGGACACTAAATCCAATTCTTTCTCCTCCATGACCCACCCCTACCCCCAAGGGTCTAAGGCACAGAAAATCTCAGAGGAAACAATGCTGTCCTTGGAATCTGGAGATTTACAGGGTCGTGACATTTAGCAGGGTTGCCACACAGGAGTCCTTCCCCAAGAAGAACTGCCTCGGGCCCCACATCACCTTGACCAGCAGACTAGACCTCCGTAAGTACAAACTGGACATTCTTTAGCATATAACATCACTAACGAGTTTTTACAAGAATGTACGTGAACATACCAGTAATTTAGCGCAAGTTCAACACAGAGAGGCAAGCGTAAGCAGAATAAAGGCATGTCTTGAAATACTGGAGTACTGATTCTACTAGAAAAGAATCTACTCTGTACTGTAGCCAATGTCTAATGTAAATGCCGTACATTGGTAGTGACATAAAATGGGAAGGAAAATGCAAGTCTTAGTTGGTTAATTTGCATTTTGTTCCTATTTTACTTATTGTTACTGAGAACACATGATAGTTGCTTAGGATGGTCCTCATTATATTATGAGCGATAAGTGCTGCCCAAAGTAGTCTAGAAGAGGGGACAACCTGAAGGGCTCACGAGAACATGATTTATGCCTTCACAGGAAAGCTTATAATGGTCCCTGATTTTCTCCACTTCAAGAGCTGATCATTTTTCGTGTGTATCCTGACTTCAATTAAACTCGAACTCATATCTACACACTTCTTACCAGTTTCTTACTATTTAATACTAATGTACATGGTTCTATTCCCCTGAATGCAGGCTCTTTCGTTTCAGTGTGTTTTTTGAATAGAATGGGCTTCTGACATCACGTCTCTTCAGTTCAAATATTTTCCCAGCAATCCCACTCCTGGGCATCTACCCAGAGAAAACCATGACTTGCAAAGACACATGTACTCCGATGTTCATTGCAGCACTATTTGCAATAGCCAAGACATGGAAACAACCTAAATGCCCATCAACAGAGGAGCAGATCAAGAAGATGTGGTACATACACACAATGGAATATGACTCAGCCATTAAAAGGAACGAAATACCAGCATTTTTAGCAACATGGATGGACCTAGAAATGATCATGCTAAGTGAAGTCAGTCAGACAATGAGACACCAACATCAAAGCCTTTCACCGACATGCGGAATCTGAAAAAAGGACAGAATGAACTTCTTTGTAGAACAGATACTGACTCACAGACTTTGAAAAATTTATGGTTTCCAAAGGAGACAGTTCAGGGGGTGGGGGGGATGTGCTGGGGTTGTGGGATGGAAATCCTATAAAATTGGATTGGGATGATCATTGCACAACTATAAATGTAATAAAGTCACTGAGTAATTAAAAAAATAAATTAATTTTAAAAAATATATATCAGTGGTCACCAAAGTCTGGGGGTAAGAAGGATGAATAGGCAGAGCACCAATTTTGAGGGCAGTGAAAATCCTCTGCATGAGACTATAATGGCAAATACAGGTCACTATATATTTGCCCAAACCCACAGAATGTACTTCAGCAAGAGTGAGTCCTAACGTAGACTATGGACGTTGGGTGATTATGATGTGTCATGGGTTCATAAATTATAACAAATGTACTCCTCTAGTGGGGAATGTTGCCAGTGGGGGAGACTATGCATGTGGGGACAGGGAGTATGTGGGAAATCTCTGTACTGTCCTCAATTTTGTTGTGAACCTAAAACTCCTCTAAAAAATAGTGTTTAAAAATACATATACTAGGGGGTTCCCATCATGGCTCAGTGGTTAACGAATCCGACTAGGAACCACGAGGTGCAGGTTCAATCCCTGCCCTTGCTCAGTGGGTTAAGGATCCGGCATTGCCGTAAGCTGTGGTGTAGGCTGCAGACGCAGCTCAGATCCCACGTTGCTGTGGCTCTGGCGTAGGCCGGCAGCTACAGCTCCGATTCAACCCCTAGCCTGGGAACCTCCATATGCCGCGGGAGTGGCCCAAGAAACGGCAAAGAGACAAAAAAAATATATATATATATATACATATACTAGCATTTAAAGATATTTGATCTGTAAAGAGTTAGAAATAAGAGAAGTTTTTACTTTTCCTATTAATACACATATGTTTGTATCACTGCATATCTGATCATTTTCTTGGAACAAATGCTTTGCAGTAAAATTGCCAAAAAAAAAATTTTCATTGCTAGTACGTTCAAGCAACTATTTTATTGTTTCCTCTAGCAAACTAAGACTCAAGTCTTTATATATTCAATTATGCAATTTTTTTCAAGTTTTCCTTTTACCCTCTTTTATATTACATTTCAGCATCAGCAGATATCGTCTAATTAAGTGTAGGTGAATTATGCTTTTGGATGATTTTCATTTCAGAAAAGTAAACATGTATAGTGAGAAGATAGTCTCAAGAGGCAAGCTCTGGTCTAAGGTTGGGGGGCGGGTGGAGTAACCCCCAAAGGCTAACTATGAACCAGTCCTGTTTCCAGTATTGTGGATCCGCAATTCCATTGTCTCATATAGTGGGAATTGAAAATCCTGTTTTATAAATGTGGAATCTAAGATTATAAGAGATTTCCTTGCCCAAGTTTACAGCTAGAAAGTACTGGAGCCAGGATTCAAAGTCAGCACATTGTGAAATGCACCCAAGCCTGTCTAGTTAACTTTACCAAACTCAGGATTAACAAGCATGCCTTCCGGTCGTGGCCTTTTTCAGCCCAGGCAGACCCAACACTTCCTTACAAGCTAAATTTTTTATAAAGTGCCCTTTTCTATCTTGAAATAAAACTCTTAATGTGTCCTACCTACTTCATAGTTTCCAAAACATTAATATAAGATCAATATTATAAGGTAATTATAATATAATTATAAGGTAAATATATACAGCAGAAATAGTCAGAAGTTACATTGCCAGAAATGCCATGGGCTAAAATGTAGGCTGATCAACTTGCAGCGCCATCAGCCATATAATTTATCAAGCGGAAAAGGGTCCTCCTTAAGATCTTAGACCAAAACAAAAAAGTACAATCATTTTTTGACTTACAAAATAAATACATTAGTGGAGAAATCAATACCAGTAAAAATGTAAAAATATTTTATGTTTTTATGATAAATGGGTTTAGAATCTAGGTTTTGGTTTTTCACCTACAGGAATTTCAAGTAGGAAGTTAGACATTTGTGTAAGAAGCAGAAAATTCTCCACTGTGTGGAATGTCTATTTGATAGGGCGTTTAGCACCCCACTTACAACATATATCGGTGATATAGCTCAAAACTGTGAAAATAAAAAACACCCTGCAAAATTCAAAAAGAATGCTGAGGGCAAAATCACATCACACCTATAGTTATTTCACAGAATTCCCTAATATTCTCAATGAAGGGTACTTTCAATTTTATTCCAGCTAATTTTCCTTAGATAGATAAATGCTTCTAACATATGCAGTTTGACTCTGAAGCCATTATTTTTAAAGAATTTTTTAAAGACTCCTATTTACTTTTTTCATCAAAACTGCTGGGGTAGTCTAAGTTCATTTAGATTTCCCTGTGTGAGATCAAAAGTTTCTGCTTCCAACCAGAATGCTTCTCTGTGTATATTTCTATAACGCTGCTTGTAAAATGTTCTGTTTGTTGTTCTGTTTCCTGGAAGACCACCCTAACGTATGAATAAATATCCTGCAAAAATTCAGCTGACTCCTGGTTTCTGGTTGACCAATTGCTGTCACTTTGGTGTAATCACTCAAGGACCAAAGAATGCAAATTTGTAAACAGAGAAAACACTGCATCCCAGTCACTACATTTCATTCTCTATCTTTTGTCATTTAGTTGACATAACATACAAAGTTGAGCTGATTGGAACACCACTCATAATTCCATATACTCACCCTGTTCTTAAATTCAGTATGTGTGTGTGTGTGTGTGTGTGTGTACATACATATATATATTTACATGCATGTAGATCTAGCTACCAAATGATGGATAGGATCCAAATGAGAAGAGAGTCCTTGTTTATCCCATTTCCTGCTATAACCCTAGGATTGAAAGCAGGAACAGCACTTGGAACATAGTTGGAGCTTAATAAATATTTGTTGTTGAGTGAGGAGTGGGGGCTTTATCTGTGATCTGTGGATGGCTACAGAGGGTTTTGTTGCAGGAGGATAATATCATTTTCTGATTTTTGACTTCATTTTCTATAAGATTCCTTGTGTCTGTAAACGCTGAAATGTTAACCGTTCTGAATATGAATGGGACAAAAGATGCTGCAAAAAAGCCACTTTCCTCTTCCATCGAGTCATAAAAGACTGGAGAGTGGCTACGGCTCGACCCCTGTTTGCAGAACAGATACTGACTCACAGATTTTGAAAAACTTATGGTTTCCAAAGGAGAGAGGTTTCGGGGGTTGGGGATGCTGGGGGTTTGGGATGGAAATGTTATAACATTGGGTTGTGATGATCATTGTACAACTATAAATGTAATAAATTCTTTGAGTAATACAATAAAAGATAAAAATCCATAAAATGTGAAAAAAACAGAACACTTCCTAACACCATACACAAAAATAAACTCAAAATGGATTAAAGACATAGATATAAGACCAGAAACTATAAAATTCTTAGAGGAAAACATAGGCCAAACACTCTCCAACATAAACCACAGCAACATCTTCTCAGATCCACCTCTTAGAGTAATAAAAAAATAAAAAAAGACTAGAGAATTAAACCAGCTCTTAAAGCTCCTGTAGTCTGAGCATGATTCTTCCTAAGTCTTACCTAAGAAATTAGGCAGATGCTGCTTGAATATCTTTGTTAACAGGGAACAAACACTACCTGTAACAGTCTATTTCCTCTACAAAATCCTTCCTCGTCTTGAGCTCAACTGCATTTACCAATAATTGAGTGCTATTCCAGATTATATTAAACCACATTTCCACACAAAAGTAATTCAATTATTTGAGAATCATGATTAGCCTCACTCCTTGTGCCCCTTCTCCAGGCTAAATAATCAGTCATTTATTCCTTCAGTAAATATTTATTATGAGCCTACTGTGTGCTACACACAGTTCTGAGGACTGAGGGGTAGAGAAACGATCAAAATCGACAAATCCCAGTCTTTATGGAGTTCACATTCTACTGGCAAAAACTGTGGTAACAATCACTGAGAACTGAAGAATAGGGAACTAACACTGGAGGGTGAAAAATGCAATTTGTGTGTTAACATATGTACACACATACATTTATACATGCATACATTCATAAGGAATAAGAGGATAGAGAGTAATACGGGTTCTATTTTGTTTTTGTTTTTGTTTTTTTCTGGTCAAGAAAGGGCTCTCTGGAGGAAGTGGCAATTTAGCAAAATAAGAGTAAGTCACTTATAAACACTGGGGAAGGACATTTAGGCAGTGTGGACAGCAGGTACAAAGGCCCTGAGGCAGGTGTTTGATTCATGGAAGGGCAATCAGACTAGAGCACAGTAAATGGCAGGAAGAGTTAGGGGAAAATATGAGAAAGTGAAGAGCCAGAAACTGGATTACTCAGGGCCTTGTCAGACAGAATAAGGAGTCAGAATTTTATTCTGTGTAATGGAAACTTTTGAGACTCCCTTGAAGTGCTCCTGAGCTAATTAAATAATGCAGGACACACTCACAACCTTCAGCGATCTCCCACGAATTTGATGAACTTTTTCTAGGTGTCTTTTAAACCATGGGGACCAGAAGATAATGAAAACAGTCCTAGATTTTTCTTTCTTTTTTTTTTTTTTTTTCTTTTTTTTGGTTTTGGTTTTTAGGGCCGCACTCCTGGCATATGGAAGTTCTGAGGACAAGGGTTGAATTGGAGCTACAGCGGCTGGCCTATGCCACAGCCACAGCAATATGGGATCTGAGCCACATCTGCGACCTACACCACAGCTCACAGCAACCGCCAGATCCTTAACCCACTGAGCGAGGCCAGGGTTCAAACCCATATCCTCATGTATCCTAGTTGGATTCATTAATCGATGAGCCATGAAGAGAACTCCCTAGATTTTTCTAATTGACAATTACAATTACTATTTCCATCCAACCCTTGATCATCTACTCTGTTTATAAAGTCTAAATTGCATTACATTTTCCCGTGAGCCTAGCAAATATTTCCTCTTGAACTCAGGGTCAGAAAATCATTGACCCAAATTTTCACGTCTCCCATTACCAAAAAAAAAAAAAAAAAAAAATACATTGAACTTTTTTAATGATAAAAAAGTTAAAAAATTAGAAAAGATTTCTACTTATGTATCTGCCCTCACTGAATTGAAATAGAGCCAATTCAGGAAGCATGCTACATAAATTCTTGCTTTGTGAATAATAGGTGCTTGTAAAAAAAAAAAGAAGAAGAAGAAAAAGAAAAAAGAAGGAAGAAAGATAAGCAGAAAACACTGGAATTTACATAAAATAGAGAAAGTAAAGAGATTTTGGGATAAGTATGTCAATAAAATCTTTCTGATGGTAAAAACACTCACGATACACCATTTGGGAAAGTAGTAATAAAATACATAAAGAAGAAAATGAGAAAATCATGGTAAATTTAATTCCCAGCAATTAAGCTAATTAGGGGTTTGGTTCATTTTTTCTCAGGCATTATGCGATTCATTTTAAAACCTATGCAAGAGTAGTTACATACTCCTTAACAGTGGTTTGATCCATATCTATGTCACATTCCTTGCTCTTTCTTCTATTAGTCTTAGTGTGTATGTTAATTTATACAAGCTCAATATAAATTAGTATGTAACATTCATATTTTATATTATTCTACATTTTTTTATCAATTGGTTGTTGATCTTCTCTTTCCCTTCCCCTTTTCTTAGGTGAGAAATTACTCATTTGTGATATGGTTAAATCTAGCTATCTTCCCAAGTTTTTTCCATTTCCATTAATAGATCTTCTTCCCACAATGAGTGCTTTAAAATAAACATCAACATGTTCACTATAATGACTACAGTTGACAATACTATGTTGTATGTTTGCAAGTTGCTAAGAGAGTAGATCTTAGAAGTTCTCATCACAAGAAAAAAATTTTGGAACTATGTGTGGTGATGGATGGTAATCAAATGTATTATGGAAATCAGTTCACTATGTATAAATATATCAAATCACTATGCTATTCACCAAAAAACTAATACAGTGTTATATGTCAAACTAAATAAAAATTAATAAATTAACTAATAAACATTAATTTCAATTTGACTTGTAATTATGCATTTATTGTATATTAAATTATGATGTAGGGGTTCCCATAATGGCGCTGTGGAAATGAACCCGACTAGTAACCATGAGGTTGCGGGTTCGATCCCTGGCCTCACTCAGTGGGTTAAGGATCTGGCATTGCTGTGAGCTGTAGTGTAGTTCCCAGATGCAGCTCGGATCCTGCGTTGCTGTGGCTGTGGTGTAGGCCAGCGGCTGCAGCTCCAATTTGATCCCTAGCTTGGGAACCTCCAAATGCTGTGGGCACAGCCCTAAAAAGACAAAGACAACAAATAAATAAACAAACAAATAAATAAATAATGATGGAAAGTAGTGTTTCTTAGCTATCCTGTGTCATGGATCTACAACCTGTTATACACAAATACTATACTGCTTCTACTATCATGGCATTATAATATGTTACAATACTTGATAGGGCTTTACAACTAAGACATGATAAGATTCCTAAACTTCCTATTCAACCAGGTCTTAAGTAATTTTCATCTGAAGGTGAATTTTAGTATAGTTTGTCAAGGACCAAGAAAGATCCAGTTAAGAGTTTTAATTGTAATAGTGATAAATCTACATGCATGTAAAAGACAATTATTTCACATTCCTCTTCTCTTACAGGAAATAGTTTGTCTCTGAGTTGATTTATATATTTTTTATATGTAAAGTTTTAGTCATAATGTACATGTTCTTATAAAGGGTTCCTTTTAAACTTTTTACATGACTATGTTGGTGTTTGGTGCTTTGGGATGTAATTTTGTTTGTTTGCTTTTTGGCTGCACCCTGGCATGTGGAAATTCCTGGGCCAGGGATCGAACCCATGCCACAAAAGTGACAAGGCTGGATCTTTAACCCATTGAGCCACAAGCGAACTCCTGGGATATAATTTTTTCTGTAATAGTTTCTAACTGGTTGTTTCTTTTCAAGAAATCTGTGTATTTTTTAGTTTCAGTATTATTTCGGCTCATTTATCCAAATCAATTTATTCTAGTACCTTTTCAGTTGATTCCTAAAGTAAACAATAATGTTAATTGTGTATTACCCTTAAACTTGTCGCATTTTCCAGAGCTCCCACCCTTGTTTGTTTTTGCTGTTGTGGTTTTGTGGTTTAGGTTGTCCTTTTTTTTTCCTTTTTTTAATAAGCTTAAGGTGTTAAAAATGTTTGTTGTTGATTTATGATAGATTTTACCATGTGAGTAAAATATCTTTCTTTCAAGCTCTCTTTCTCCTGCTCTCTCTCTAGCAGGACTGGGAATTGAATTTTATTGTACATCATTAATTTTTTATTAAGATCACTGGTGTACCAGAGTAGGCGGTTAGAGTAATCCATGCTCAGTCTAGGAAAGAAAGGGATTCATTAAAGACAATAGTAAAACCAACTATAAGTCACTCTGTTTTTTATTATCACCATGCCTCAGCGATTCTAAACAGTGTCAGTGATAAAATACTCCTCCCAGAAAAAAGGCTGTGTTAATCAGAGTTCAAAAAATTGCTATTCTTACTGTTCTGTTTTCATAATACTTGTGTAAGCTTTGAATTAGCACCTTTTTATTCTTTATCCTTTAATAAACATTTTATTCTGTGGACTTTAATAAGGGAGAACTGCTGGTTATACAATGAACCCCAATGTACATGGGTGAGTAAGAAGTTAAGCTCAGGAGTTCCCGTCGTGGTTAACGAATCCGACTAGGAACCATGAGGTGGCGGGTTCGGTCCCTGCCCTTGCTCAGTGGGTTAAGGATCCGGCGTTGCCGTGAGCTGTGGTGTAGGTTGCAGACGCGGCTCGGATTCCCCGTTGCTGTGGCTCTGGCGTAGGCCGGGAGCTACAGCTCCGATTCGACCCCTAGCCTGGGACCTCCATAGGCGGCAGGAGCGGCCCAAAGAAATAGCAAAAAAAAAGACCAAAAAAAAAAAAAAAAAAAATATATATATATATATATATAAAAGAAGTTAAGCTCAGTTATATTTTTTCTTTACACTCACTGTGCTATCATTATTTATACCAAATTTGCTGTTTAAATGCAGAAGTACATAGTATCAAATGATTTGGAAGACACAAATAACACCAGAGTGGGCTTGAAATTCTGAACCATTAAGAATTTCACAAGTTTTTACCAAGTATAGCATAATGTTATTATGAATTTACTTACTATAAAGATATTTTAGCACAAATTTTCCAAATATGACAACTTTGGAAAGCTGCTAGAACTAATCCAAAGGAACATACACAGACAATATTGCAATTTTTACAAAGGTAAAATGGGATTTTTATGAATCTCAAATTTATCCTTATGTTTAAGACCTTCCTTAACTACTTATATAACTCTTACTATATGAAAATTATAACTTCTCTAAATTATAATTTACAAAAACTATTCTTTGACTCAAGGAAGAATAAAGACAGATTGATGAAAAAGACTATACTGCTACTGAAGATAATTACAATGTATTTGTAAATTATAAATTATAAAAATAATACACAAAGATTACTTTGAACAAAGTAACAAATCGCAGAAGCCTTGAAAACAGAAACCCTAATGTTATTTCCTAGGTATTTGGCCAAAATGTTGATATTTGTCAATATTTTTCTTTATTTTTTTATTTCAAAAATGCATTCATGTAATTAAAAAGTATAAATTCAGTACCCCTTTCCTTATTATACTATATTTTTTATTATTTTATCGACATACATAAGTATGTATATATATCATTCAGTAAAATATGGTTCACTATATTTTCTTTGTGATCTTATTATACTGGATTCATTTCATGATTATAATTGAAATTAATGTGCCAGTCACAGGAGTCAGGTGTTATGTCCTCTGAATGTCAATATTCTAGATATGCCATCATTTAAGATTATGTAATTAATTGCATTGACAGATTCCCTGATACTAAATCATCCATTCATTTTTAGGATCAAACTCATCTGATAAAGTCACATGGTTATTTTAAATCAATTTGCAAGTATTTTTAACTAAGAATTTTTCACTGGATTCTTGGTTTTGATTTGCAAGTAATTTTAATTGAGATTTCTGTGATGAAAAAAAATTCTCTCTTTTTCATATTTTCCTACCCAAGTTTGCTAATTTATTAAAAAATTATATAGCTTCTTTTTTAGTATTCTGGATCAGTTTACATAGCATCTGCTTTTCTGTCTCTTAATTTTTTCACTCCCCCTGCCCAAAATGACAAAGCTCCAATCTCTGAAAAAAAAAATAACATTTTGATCAAATTTTCAGTAAATATCAATGTTGTTTACCTATTCATATTTCTCATTCCTGAGCTATCTCATTAAGGTTTTCAACTTATTAACATAGAATTAATTTAGTACTCTTTAATGTGCTAAATCTTTATTTAAGCATCATTTCTCTATTTATTTATTTTCTTTACATTTTAATAATACTTGACAGAAGCTTGTTGATTACTTGGCCTTCCAAATTAACAACCTTTAAATGAATTAATTCAGTTTGTTTTCTAATTCAGGACTTTTTTTCCTTTTTTTTTTTTTTTTTTGCTATTTCTTGGGCCGCTCCCATGGCATATGGAGGTTCCCAGGCTAGGGGCTGAATCAGAGCTGCAGCCGCCGGCCTACGCCAGAGCCACAGCAACGGTGGGATCCGAGCCGCGTCTGCAACCTGCACCACAGCTCACGGCAACACCGGATCGTTAACCCACTGAGCAAGGCCAGGGATCAAACCCGAAACCTGGTGGTTCCTAGTCGATTCGTTAACCACTGCGCCACGACGGGAACTCCACATTTTCTTTTTATTTCTGTATGCTGTCCTTTCAGGATTTAATGGGGCATGTTGAACAAAATTCTTAATGTATTGATCTATATTCATTTCTATTTTTTCTTTTTAGTATGAAAACTCTAAAAGCACAATTTTATCATAGGGGATAGTTTTGGCGTTCATTCTTATGTTTTGATAAATTTTCATATATGGTATTTTCAAATCTTATTCCTTAAACTTTTCTTTTTTTTTTTTTGCTTTTTAGGGCTGCACCCGAGGCATATGGAAGTCCCCAGGCTAGGGGTTGAATCGGAGTTACTGTTGCCAGCCACAGCCACAGCCACAGCAATGCAGAATCTGGGCTGCCTCTGCAACCTACACCACAGCTCATGGCAACACCAGATCCTTAACCCAATGAGCAAGGTCACGAACCAAACCTGCATGCTCATGGATCCTAGTTGGACTCCTTAACCGCTGAGCCACAGAGGGAACTTCTATTCCTTAAACATTTAATCTTTCTCTTAATGTATTTTTTCTCTCTTAATTTAGTCAAGAAATTTAGAGTTACTATATGTTTTATGGATATTCAGTTGTAAATACAGCATGTAAAATATCTGCCTCGTAATAAATAAAACCAGCTATCAGTTCTACAACTCTTGACAAATGCAAAGGGGTGTGACCACACACCCCCCAATCAAGATTCACTATCCTGCAGCTACTTTCTAGTCAAACCCTTGCCTATCTTTAATTCCTGGCTCATCTGTTTCCCATCTCTATAGTTTTTCTTTTCCTAGAATTTCATAATAAGTAAAATCACACAATATGTAACCTTTGGGGGGGTGTCTGGTGTTTTTCCCTTAGAAAAACATATTTTAAGTCTATCTATGTTTTAGCATGTTAAATAGTTCTCTCCTTTTTCTTGTTGAGAATTCCATCTAGTGGATGTACCATCTGCTTAACCACTGTGCCCACTGAAGAACTTTTAAGTTCTTTGCACTTTGGGGCTATTATGAAAAGAGCCTCTGTAAACATTCATGTACAGGCTTTTACATGAACCTAAGGTTTCATTTTTCTATTGTAAAGACCTATAAGTGAAGTATCTGGGTCACAATGGCTAGTGTATGAGTAATATTATGAGTTAACTGCCAAGGTTTTTTTCAAAGGGGCTGTATCACATTGCATTCTAGCAATTTTATGAGAGCTCCATACTCTTGCCAAGCACTGCTACTGTCAGGCTTTGTTGTTTTCTTTTGTTTTTCTTTTTCCATTTTACCTATTTTTATGATGTGTAGTGCTATCTTACTGTGTTTTAATCAGCATCTCCCTAATGACTGATGATCCTGAACATAGTTTTATGTGCCTATTGGCTAGCCATAACTTTAATAATATTTTTAATTGATGTGTCATCCAATCATTAATTTATTTAAATCATCCATGGAATCTCAGAAAAAGTATATACTCTACAAAATTTGATACATGTCAATATATTCCAAAGTACAATTCTTAAAATATGTCAATTAATTTAACTTTATTAATTGCGTTATTCAAGTACACCTTTGTTTTACGTGTGTGTGTGTCCTATTAATGCATTTTTAATTGTACGATAAGACTTCCTACCACAATTTTGTTTCTACCAACTTTTACTTCTGCTTCTAACAATTTTTGTTTTATACCCTTTGATTTATTACTTACCATATAAAGATTTGGCAATGCTGGAGCTTTGTGGAGTTTTATATAGTTCATGATCTTAGTGACTCTGTTCCATGTCGTTTAATTTTCCCTCGGTTCCTAGACTTACTAAAATAAAATTCTGACCCCTGATTTCTCCGTGTGTATATCTCCAGTATATGTTATTCCTTGATTCCACATGTAATTATTTGTCACTTCAGTTTTATACATTTTGCAGTAAGCACACCATTGTTCTAATATTTGGATTTCTACCAAATCCTTTTAAAACTACACTCTGATGCAGTGTTGAACTTTTCATGGCGAAGAGAGGTTGATAAGAGGATGAACATGTGTAATGAAAAAACAAGATTTAGAGACCAAAACAAAAATGCAAGCATATCCTGGCCTTCTTCCTTAACCTCAGATGCAGTTGCCAGCCTAGAAGGTGCTACAGAGGTCAAGGGGATGAAAGTGGGCTGTGCATCTTCCACATCGCTGTGATCATTTAAACGACTGCTGGTGGTACAAAGTGATGACACACCACCTTGGGATTCTGTTAAAAAGATTTAGACTCAAAAATCAAACTTAATACTCAACTAGAAAATATGTAATTTGTGAGTAATTCCTGGCTGTGGCTAATCAATTGAAAAAATAATGTATGCATTTCCATAGCGCTTTCCGCCCCCATTCCAAAATGCCACATTTTAGTAGTATAATCATCCTTGTTCTTAGGTCATATGTAAATGCATGTCTTATAATTAAATTATAAGAGGTTATTTGGGCATAAGTTTATTTAGACCAAATTATCTGTTCGGTTGTTTTTAATTCTCAAACTGTGGTTCCTTGAAGACTATAAATCCCTCATTCTTCCTGATTTCTATTCTAGGAAACAGGTACATTGCACCTTTGAGGAGTTATTTCTAGAATGGGATGTGGATGGAATATTTTCCAAACTCTTAAATAACTAGACGTGTTTTCCCATGACTGTTATACCCACACGACAAGTGAAGTAGAAAGCGAGAAATCAAAGCATTAAAATATTAAAAATTGAAGTGATAATTATGAAATGCCTATGCACAGGAGTGATTTCTAAGCATAAGCAAAAATGAGATAAGGCAAATAGGAAAATGAACAAAAACATCAAACTAGAAATCCTGAAAGAGAAATTATAAATGGAAATAGATATATAAAAAATCACCAAACGAAAAGATGCCCAACATCACTAATTATTAGAGAAATCCAAATCAAAACTACCTTGAGGTATACCACCTCACACTGATCGGAATTGCCAACATCGAAAAGTTTACAAACAATAAATGTTAGAGAGGGTGTGGACAAAAGGAAATTTCCTATGCTGTTGGTGGGAATATAAATTAGTACAATCTCTACAGAGAACAGTATGGAGTTCCTTAAAAAACCAAAAATAAAAATAGAGCTACCATATCATCCAGCAATCCCACTCCTGGGCACATATCTGGCAAAAACCATAATTTGAAAAGATACATGTACCCCAATATGCACTGCAACACTATTTACAATAGCCAAGACATGGAAGCAACTTAAATGTCCATTGACAGAGGAATGGTTAAAGAAGATGAGGGACATATATACAAGGGAATATTACTCAGTCAGGAAAAAAATGAAATAATGCCATTTTCAGCAATGTGGATGGACCTAGAGATTATCACACTAAGTGAAGCTGTCACACAGAGAAAGACAAATATCATATGATATCACTGAATTATGCAATCTAATTTTAAAATGATACAAATGAACTTATTTACAAAACAGAAACAGACTCACAGATTTCAAAAACAAATTTATGTTTGCCAGATGATAAACATGGAGGAGAGATAAATTAGGAATTTGGGATTAACATATACATGCTACTATATATAAAATAGAAAACCACCACAGACCTACTGTACAGCACAGGAAACTCTATTTGATATTCTCTAATAACCTATATGGGAAAAGAATCTGAAAAAGAATGGATGTATGTATATGTATAACTGAATCACTTTGCTGTACACCCGAAATTAACACAACATTGAAAATCAACTATATGTCAATACGTTTTTTTTAAAAAAAATCAATCTCAGAAGAAATATATATTCAAAAGAAGATGTTTAAGGTTATCAAGAATGTAAATATATTAGATTTAATTTATATAGCACCAGCATTTATTGTTGGTGCAAACAGTAATTTAAACAAGTGTACTGAAAACAATTTAGTAATATTTTTCAAGCGATTTAAAAGATAACCGTATCTTTTTTCCAATAATTCATTTTTAAGAACAGATTCTAAGGAAATGATCAGAAATTGTCAGAAATATTTATGAACACTTAGATATAAAGACACCCATTGCAACAAAATACATAATAGTAAAAGCTGGCAAAATTACATGCCCCACTATAATTATTCAGCTGAAATATTAGTCATTAAATATATGCTCATAAAGACTGAATGAAAAAACAAGAACAGGCATGTACTAAAATGTCAAGAATAAACTAAGGGTACATCATTGCTCTACTCTGTGAAAAAGGTATGCTTGAAAAGTATGGAAAGAAATATATAAAAATACCAACAATGATGACTCTAGATAATAGAATTAAAACATGTTTCCTGCTTTCTAAAATTTTGGATATATAAAATGGCCACAATGTCAACAAATTAGTTCACCATAATACTTTGCCATATTTCCAAAATGGCTTTCATCTAATGGGATTTCCACATGGAAGAGTGTTTCTCAGATTGAGTTTCCAGTATTCCTAGGTTTCTGTGGGGCTCTATCAGGAGAGTTTCAGAGTCCAAGGCACATGGGAAACCATATAACCCTCTTTCTCGTGTCAGGCATTCGTAATGCTCACTAGCATAATAAAGATCGTGAGAAGTCTCATCTGAAAATATCAAAACCTATTTTACTACTGCTTAAATTTATTTGATTATAGATGAAATTTACTTGACAATAAAACTTCAGATACACCCCATAACAGGATCTAGAAATGCTTTCAATGAAATCCTCTTACTAAGAATCTCATTAGGAGTTCCCATCGTGACTCAGCAGAAACAAATCTAGTATCCATGAGGACGCAGGTTTGATCCCTGGCTTTGCTCAGTGGGTTAAGGACCCAGCATTGCCATGAGCTGTGGTGTAGGTTTCAGGCGAGGCTTGTATCTGGCATTGCTATGGCTGTGGTATAGGCCGGTAGCTACAGCTCTGATTAGACCCCTAGCCTGGGAACCTCCATATGCTGTGGGTTTGGCCCTAAAAAGACAAAACAAACAAACAAAATCTGATTTAAAAGAGTCAGCGATTGAAAGTGTCCAAGAGATTTAAATAATCATGATTCAGCATGGGCTTGAGTTATTATGACAATGAAGTTAGTTCAATTTTAAATTAAATATGATTTTGGACTCTTTCATAAACAATAATTCTATCTTCTGACTTTCTAAGTACGTTTAAGCCTAAATAATTAGAAATCAGATATTGAGATTATTCATGCCTCTCTTTACCTTACAATCAGGCTGTGGGTAGATTGGGTAGCAGTGATTAGGTGAAGGAAAGAGAAAGAAACAGAATTGGGGGGAGGGGGGAGGCAGCGCAGGGCCTGCTGCTTCTAGAAGTTCCCGGGCAAGGGATCGAACCCAAGCCACAGCAGCAACCCGAGCCTCAGGAGTGACAACACCAGGTCCTTAACTCACTATACCACCAGGGGACTCCTGCAGCTACTTCTTGACTTATTTTTCAAAGCAGAGATCAGTCCTCTGGCACTGAAAACTTGATATGTGAAGTTTTTCATCCCTGCTTTTTACAATCCTTTTTTGATTTCTTTGCTTGGAATTGAGAGCCAAGGGCAGTTGAAACTGAGGGCATCTGAGAGTCCTCAAGCCCTTCAGCATTTTCCTTCGAGAAGTGTTGTGGTCCCAGAAATATTTTCTATTGGGAAAAAAAAATTAAGTATCTCAGGGCCTTAGCTTTTCATTCATAAGCTACCTGAGGAACAGAAATAATAGATTTAGCTTTGGTGTGGTATAGGGGCAATGAGTGAGCTATGTGAAAGGCACTTTACATGTGCAAGAGATTAGGGCTCTCGCTGCTTCAGATCAAGAGATGTGCATTAAATGTGGAGTGTTTGGTGTTATCGAGAACACAGAGGAGACTTCAGCCGTAACTGGCAGGATGGAGCAGAGGCTATCTGCCAGAGTTCCCATCTGCAGCAGCAGGAATTTCCTAACTTGGAGGTTTAGATGGTCCTGCGGCCCACCCTGCCAGTTTAGTCAGCTTCTCCTACAACTCACTGGCCAGTCCAGGGCTGGGTCAGAAAAGCTGTGTCAAGGCACTCCTCAGTTGCAGGGCAGCCCCGCTTACGTGCCCTTCTACACTGGTCGGTACTTGGGTAGTTCTCCAGCATCCAAACGAACTCACTATTCTTTATTCCAACCTCCACCTACCACAGTTGAGGCCTGTGACTGTTTGCAACGTTGATAGTCTACCTCTTTTCTATTTTGCCAAATGTTACTCCAGCTCACGCCAAGTCTGTTGTTTGCTTTTTTAGGGCCACGGTATATGGAGATTCCCAGGCTAGGAGTCAAATTGGAGCTGCAGCTACTGGTCTACACTACAGCCACAGCAACACAGGATCTGAGCCACATCTACAACCTACACCAGAATTCATGGCAACGCCAGATCCTTAACTCACTGAGCGAGGCCAGGGATCGAACCTGCATCCTCATGGATGCTAGTCAGATTCATTAACCATAGAGCCACGACGGGAACTCCTGCAAGTCTACCTTTTAAAGGGGAGAATCAACACAGATCCCCTTTCCATCCCTCAGTACCGGCCAGTTGGTTGTGTGGCACAAAGGTCAGTCTCCTTGGTGCCTGCAAAGCGCTTCCTTCCCTCCGCCTTGTGAGAATCATATCCACCTCCTTCAAGAGGCCACAGTACCTAGTTCAGAAGAAAGCCGGGAAGAGCCCAAGTCTGGGGATAAGACTCTTGGTAAACTCATTACTAGAGATTTTTTTTTTCCCTAAAATATAAAGCATTACTAATGAAGTGAAACTATTCCAAATCCAATACAGGAAATGCTAGAAAAGTATATCGAACTTTGCACGGTTCAAACCATGTTCCAAACACCATGTTCCCAACAGCATTTACAAAGACAACACAGCACAGCAGAGTAGCAGAGACTCTGAATGCAGCCCTCCGCTTAACAAGGAGTACGACTTTGGACCAATGACTTAACATCTCTGGGTCTCACCTTTCGCATCTGTAAAATGGGGTCAATTTGTGAGAAGTAAATGCTAGTACTTAAAACGTCAGCACACATCCGGCACTGCCTAAACTCCAATGCTCTGGAAAGACAGTGGATTCCAGTGGAGTAGAAACCATTACAAGTCTTAAATTCTTCTATTATTTCACTCTGATGATCTGGTGTTTTGTTGCTATGAATTAACAGATCAACCCCAAAGACAGGGATAGCGTACTGGAAGTCTTAGAGGCACATCTTACTGCGCATCTTCATTTTGCAGTCACAGCAGATCGTTAGCAAAGAGTAAAACAGTTGCAAAATATTGGTCAATTCTTCTCAATAATCAGTTGAAGTAATAATGGTCTGATGCCCGTATCCTGCGCAGACTCAAAGCAATGTACCCAAGAGGTCTGTGGACCAATTCTTGGAATTCTCTATCTCCACATAGCAAAATATGCCTTCAATCACTCACTATACCCTGAACCCACATCATATTCAGTGTGTACAGTCACAAGAAACACCGCACACAGCCTCATTAGCACACACATGAAGCAGTGAGGTAGGGTCTAGGGTCAAGATGTAGACACATCAAACAACATAAGTTTGAAAAATTGTATGACCTTTACCCTTATTTCCCCTAACTACAACGCAAATAAAGAATGAATATTTAAGACACACTTAGGCTCTGGAACATGCAGTAAGCATCCAGAGTAAAATGTAAACCTTCTTTTTTAGATATTTCCCCCCAAATCACTAGAGCCTCATATTAGTAAAGTCTAATCAAGACACAGCAGACTTCAGACAGAGCCTCCTAAGCTTTGGTTCTACCTCTGCCTTATGCTTTCTGGACTATTCTTGAGGTTCTATTTGCTGGTAAGAAGCACTTTTTTTAAAAAAGGACTGAGGTTTGAAAAAGATTTTCTCTACTCGCAAGAGGTTAATTTTCCCTGGTTATTTCAACAATGAAGAAACACACTGTTTTAGATCATGTTTGTTAGTGCTTTTAATTTTACTTGGTGCTGGACTCTTTGTGTGTGATTTCTTTAAAGTATGCAACATTGAGCAAAAAAAAAAACCCTGGCTCAGGAATCAGAGACTTGGCCTGGACCTGGCTCCTCTTGCCCTGAGATCTTGGCCCTGGGATAGGCAGAGTCTTTCCACAGTGCCTGACCCTGCGCTAGGTAGTCAGCGTCCACTTGTCCAATGACTGAAGGAAAGACCTCTCAGGACGCCAGCTGAGAGGCACAGACGTATGTTGCGGTGTCACATCTACTTTGCTGAGTGCCTGACCCTGCAGTGATGTAGGGGAGGCCCATGATGTACAAACAGTATCAGCCCTGAACATTGTTGTGGTTAAAAGCTGCATGGCTGTCTGTATACTTCAGAAGCAGCTTTCCTAGCTAACAAGGAGTGGCAAAGAACAAAAACACATTGTATAGTCAGATAGATTGTGATTCCAGCACTGATTCTGCCATTTCCCAGTTGGGTGACCTACGTAAATTACTTAACCTTTAATGAGTTTCAATGTTCACGCCAATAAAATGGGAATAGAAAAATATTTATCCATAAAACTGAGATGCAGTTTAATTAAAATAAGGCATGTCATTAAACCACTTAGCCAGTCCCCAGTACAGGAATTATATTTATTGCTGTCATCGTTGTTTTGATTACCACTATACCACCATTTAATATTATATGACAGTGTCATAAACTTCAAAGATATCACTGACACACACACACATAATCATAATAAACAGTCTGCTTAATTCTGATACATGCTTCCTCCAAGTAAATAAGTGTAGAATGAGAACTGTTTTTGATGTGGCAGTATGAAGGAAAAATATTCATTGTTGATTTGATTATGTCAATGTGTTTAATTGGAATCTATATTTTATTGTAAGAACTTCACTCATCACAACTGACTTTAGCAAAGAGCATCTTAATGACATCTCTCAGCATGTTATCAAATAATGAAAAAGCAATAAATCCATATTTTCCCACTCAACATATTAAGAAATATCAAAAGTTGGAATTTCCGTTGTGGCTCAGCAGAAACGAATCTGACTAGCATCCATGAGGACACAGGTTCGATCCCTGGCCTTGCTCAGTGGGTTAAAGATGGCGTTGCTGTGAGTTGTAGTGTCGTCGCAGATGCAGCTTGGATCCCATGTTGCTGTGGCTGTGGTGTAGGCCACTGGCTACAGCTCCGATTGGACCCCTAGCCTGAGAACCTCCGCATGCCACGGGTGCGGCCCTCAAAATACAAAAGAAAGAAAGAAAGAAAAAAAGAAAAAGAGATATCGAAAGTCAATGTGATGACTTTACAGATAGATACTGTAAACAGAAGAGGTCTACAGTTTATTATGGTCTTTTGTGTGACTTTTGGGAAAACCCATACATTCACATTCGGCTTTAAAATATTATAAGAAGAAGCAATTCAAGAAAATTAATTAAAAGATCTGTTATCTGAAAAACAAAAACAAATAATCTAGGAAAGTCAAAATACTTAAGGCTGAATTGTTTGAAATAGAAACAAAATGGTAATAATGATATAACTAGTAATAAGAACAGAAACAAATTAGAAAATCACAAATTCAAACACGATCTGAGTAACAGACACCACCAAATGCTCCAGGACTGAATGATTATTTGACCAGAGTGGGTTTCCCTTTTTCGAGTTCAGCAGTTTATGCACCAAGATTTTCATCATGAATGGACTTTTTTTTTTAAATTAGAACTAAAAAAACAAGTTGTCTCCTGAAATATGCATTAAAACTCAAGATCTTTTCCCTTCTTTCAAAGGGTCTTTTAGAGAGTGCCATGTCTCCACAACCAAAAGTTGTCTAATTCTATATGATTCCTTTGGCCTGCCATCAGTGTTCCCCCTTGACAACAAGCAAGGAAATGGAACAGGTAATACCTGGATCTAAAGTAAAACATTGGGTTCGTTGTACGAATCGGACCAAAAGTAATTGAAAAGCCCCTTTCAGCAGCACCTCACAGAAAGCATTGCCTTCAGGTGATCACGGAGAAGCCCCACAGCTGCCAACAGCTCTGTTGTGGACCCACCTTTCTCTGGACACCCCCAGGAGGGAGCACAGTCCACCAACTGTCCAACTTGAAGACAGAGTCTCTGAAAGTCACGTTAATTATCTTGTGGATAGAGGAAAAGCAGGTGCACCATGTTCCACGATTTCAGGGAGGCATCTGCTTGACAGTCTGGTGGGCTGGGTTTAAAACACCAACTCAAACAGCAGAACCCCATGGATCCCACTCAAGCAGAAGTAGCTGTCGTAGCCAGAGGGACTGCTAATGGCATACGTTGCTCATGTGGGTCCTGACATCTATAACCGTGCCTTATTAAGTCCTAGCTCCAATTCTGTATTATGATCTCCACTCTACCGATGGGGAGATAGTTCCAATGGAGTGGAATGGTTTATTTGAGGATGTGGCAGCTGTCAATACAAAGCTGGTATTCCAAAGAGTCTGACTTCAAAACCCTGACACTTAAACCCTACGGAGATAATCAGAGAACCAAATAATCCCTCTTTATTCAGAGCAAAGGAAACATCTACAAAACATTAACCATAACACCTATTTAATTGATGGCCTTCACTTCTTCCTCCCTAGATGAGTCTACAATGTCTCTGTCACGGTGCCTACAACATTCCCAAGTTGAACTGTTCCTTCCTCTGCTTTTGACAACTATAGAGTACAGTCAGGTTAAAATTACCATCCTTCATGGCTTCTTCTGGAAAGAAGCCATTCTACTCAATGTTCACCTGGGATTAAAGGCCAGGGGGATGGCTCTCGCCTCGAGGCTTTGTGGTTGGTTATTTATGAGAACCAAACAGCAGACACACCTGCTCCTCCACGAAGTTCTCCCTCTGTGAGTCACAGGAACTCTGCGAGGGGAGAGGAAAGGTAGCACAGAAGAGACAATAATCCCAATTTACCTCCTCCTAACATTATTGCTGCCTGCAACGTTAACTGTGGAAAAGAGCATATGATTCCACTCGGAATTTAAAAAGCTTTAACACACAGTCACGGGTCATTTCAGGAAGAATGACATAGGATTGAGGATAAACAGGCCTAAAGATTGAAAGCATATATTGCACTTTGTGTTTGCTCTACATGTCTGCATACATGCTAGCCCTTTCAGTGCTGTTTTGTGACTGGCAATGGTAGTCGACCGTTTGCCTTGCCAGGTTTTTGTTTTTAATTTCAGTTTGCTCTAGAAGAGTTTTAATGTATCACCTGAAATTACTGATCCAGATGCAATTTAAGAATTTTTTTCTGCCACTTTACTTCACCACCTTGTGGGCTAATTAACTCTCATGCTCAATTATGATTGTCTCTTAAATCTTGCCATAAATTAATGAGGACAAAGATTAACATCCGTGTCAGTAACTTGCCCTGAAATTGAAGTGACTCCAGAATTCTTGATGACTAAACGCCCCACATCCAGGTAGGCATTTGTGCTAAATATCTCCCGTGTATGTCTTGAGACCCACTCTCCACCTTTCTCTGCCCTGCTCTCTGCACCTAGAGGCTGACTTGCAGAGCTGGTCCAGTGCGCTCCATGACGTTCAGCTTGCAGTGAAGAACAACCAATGGGAATGGCAGAAAAGTAAGGTCTGGGTGTTTCCTCCTTGGCCTCCCTCCCTGCTGAGTCTCTAGGGGTTGGCTGCCTGGATCGTCAGATAAGGTCCATCATTCCTGGCAGGATGCCTCCCCCACAGCTCTTCTCTGAGCTTTCTTTTTTTTTGCTTTCTTTTTTTTTTTTTTTTTTGTTGTTGTTGTTGTTGTTGTTTTTTAGGGCCACACCTGCAGCATATGGAAATTCCTCGGCTAGGGGTCAAACTGGAGCTGCAACACCAGATCCTTCATTCGCTGAGCAAGGCCAGGAATTGAACCCACATCCTCTTGGATACTAGTCAGGTTCGTTTCCACTGAGCCACAACAGGAACTCCTCCTCTGAGCTCTCTGATACCTGTTTCTGCTTCTGTCCCAGGAGCTGTGAAAGAAGGCTCCTCTGCTATTACAGGGGCTGCACTATCACGGTTTTTCCAGAAAGCTCTGCCCACAACATTAGAAATACTATAAGGTGAATTAAATCTTCCTCAAATGATTCAGTTTGTTTGTGCGTGTTGTCTCTGTCCACTGGAAATAAAAAAGGATGAACAGGGCATGATTCCTGCTACTGTGACACTGTCATCATTTGTGCGTTCGGAAGGGCCCTGCGCTGGGTCTGATCCTCTGCTGCCACCATCTTGGAATTCTTGATAACTTTTAAACAAGTGGCCTTGCGTTTTCATTTTGCATTGGGCTCCAAAGTTATTCAGCTGCTTCTGCAAATGTGAGACAGATGTTGGCTACAAATGCAACTCCAGCAACAACAGCTATTTAGAGAGGTCTCACTAGGTTCCAAATACTGTTCCTAAAATTATATACGATTAACTCATTTAATCCTCTCAACACCCAATGAGGAAGGTGCTACTATTATCAGCAGCACTTTTATAGGCAAGGAACCAGAGGCACAGAAAGAATGTAAGTAATTTGCCCAAGGTCACCCTGCTAGGAAGTGTAGACTATGGGATTCAATCCAGGCATGCTGGCTTCTTCTATGCCCCTCTCTGCTTCTGTGATGGAAGCACAGAAAGGAAAGCAATTAGATTTAATTTATAATTAAACTGTTTTCTTGAAAGTCAGTTTTCCCTCTTGATTTTATTTATTTATTTATTTATTTATTTATTTATTTATTTATTTTTGCCATCCCCTTGGCATGTGGAAGTTCCCAGGCCAGGGATTGAACCCGCACCACAGCAGTAATCCAAGCCACTGCAGTGACAACACTGGATCCTTAATCCACTGTGCCACAGGGAACTCCATTTGGGGGGCAAGGGGGTCTTAGAATTAAACTTTAAAGTCATTTGAGCAGTAATATGCCATGGACTTCAGGCTCTGAAAATAGACTGTCCCTCCCTCAAATGGCAAAGTTACAATAGGGACAGAAAATGTGTGCACCACAAATAGTAATGAATTTCTCCTATCAGGACAGCCTAGCTGAAAGGGGTTCATAAATGCTAATAAATCTTTTGATGGTGCCACATTTCACAGGCCTGCGTGAAATTCAAATGAGATTCGCATCTGACCTTTTTAAACTATTTTCTTTATTCCAAACAACTTCAGGAAAGCTGTTAAACCACAAGAACAATAAAAGTTGTTATTTACTTCCAGAAAGAAGTGAAATCAACACAGTATCTATGAGATCATTTCATTAGATGTATTTATTTCTGAAATGCCGGGTTGTGTTCTCTAAGGCAAGCACTGACACTCCCTTGTTTGTGAAAAGTAAATTAAAACGACACATCATTGTAGAGACAGGAAGCGTCATCATCTTAAAAATTAGAAAATAGCCCATAACTCAGTTTAACTTCTATACCAATCAAACAGTGTAACATTACACAAGGTCTGGAGTTCCACATTTTATACCACATTTGTGTAATTCACTGCCTTCCAAGTATATGATAGTCACTCCCTTTGGGGATGGAGGTTTTGCTGTTATTTCCCTTTGTCCCAAAACCACAAATCTACAAATGATTTTTTTTTTTCTCACGTTAAGCACTGTACAGTTGCATAGACTTTGTCTCTACCTTAGCAGGCTGTCCTTTTATCACAGCCATTTAGACAAAACTCATACAAATCTGGGGTTACTACCTGGTTACATAGATTCTTATCAACCTCTCCCAAAAAAGGCAGGTGACTACTCCCACTCTGATTTTTATCTCGCTGTCCTAACTTTAAGGTCCACAACTGAATCTTAAACATCCCAACCTGACATCAAAATCACACCCGACACCCTTTTTCTCCCCCCAAACAAATGAGCCAGTTGTCAGGGCTGACTGGTGGATTGTAAAGGCTATCTTAGCCAAGGAA
Source organism: Sus scrofa (assembly GCF_054392235.1). NCBI lineage: Eukaryota > Metazoa > Chordata > Mammalia > Artiodactyla > Suidae > Sus > Sus scrofa. Next base: position 33,909,539 of record NC_139389.1, on the reverse strand, counting down.
GGGTATTATTTTTAAGAGATGAGCAAATGGGGAAACCCCACAGCCCAGCCAATAAAATATGAACTTAAGGTGCAAAGAAGCACTCATAAATATTCCCTTGAACAAGGAATGCATTGTTTCACTCCAGTTCTTTCAGTGGCTCCTCTGATCTCAGCCCCTCTCTGCGTCAGGGAAGCCTCTTCCTTCAACCTGTGGTTTTTTCAAGCTGAGCTACTACATTATTTATGGCTGTAAGGGTGAGTAGCCCGTCTGTATGCGCCTCGTACACACACACTGGGCGCCCCCGCCCTTGTCCCCACTCCGGGATTCGCTGTGGAAGGATGAAAGGGTTTCCCCCCGGAGCTGATGTGGTTGGGGATGTGGCATTAAATGCCAAGTATGAAGTAGACGGAGGGTTTCCCCACACAGCCTCCACCTGCGCGGTTCCCAACACCCCCAACGCTCATTCCATTCATTTTCCTCCTTTTAGGGGCTTTGAAAAAAATACTTTATTTCTCTCTTGGCCTCATCCTCATTGTTCTCTGCCTCCAAATGTTACTCTTGATCTCTTTATACTCTCTCAACATCTCTTCTCAACCTCAAAAAGGAACGAATAATTTCTTCACAGGCGTGACAGGACTATTCAATGAAAATTACATACGCAAACGTGTTTTATAAACCGAAAACAAACCGCATTTTTGATTAGCGTTATTTTTGTTTCGTGGCGCATTTTTTTTAACTTTCCCTTGAATTTCCCCCTTTTAAATTTTAATTATGTTATAAAATAGTAAAGGCAAAAACAATTAAACTCAGTCAATGGGCTCCTCGGGGAGAGGTGAGCAGGCTAAGAAGAATGGGGTGGTAGAGAAACAATTAAAGGGGGTGGCAACTGCGGAGAGGTTCTGATGCCCTGGGGGGCTTTTCTCCTGATGGGTGGAGGCTGCAATTGGCCCATCCTAACCTTTTCCTTCTCAACGAGAGAGAAAACAGGAGACTGTACCTAAATGATCAAGCTGTGACGAATTGATTTTCAGCTAATCTAAGCCTCCAGCTATGAAGAAACGAGGACCAAAGACAGATCCCAGGAAGGGTGGGGGCAGTCAGAAGAGGGGTGCCAAGAACGCCTGGAGCTGGAGAGGCCTTAGAACTGCAGAGAAAAGCTAAAAAATGGGAGGGGAGGGGAGTGAGGAGAGAGGGTGGCGACACTGGAGAAATGGAAGAATGAAAGGGGGGAGGCTGGAGGTGGGGGGTGAGCTCCTCTAACATGTGTTACAGCTTCTTATTTCCAGCTTCTGGAACTTCTGACTAAACTTCTAAAGCTAACAGTTTGTGACGGACCATTAAAACATGCAAAAACACTTTTAATTAAACTATGATTATAACGATCTCTGCAGCCAAGCCCATCAGTTGTCAAGAACAGAGCTTGAAAGGAGAAGGAGAACCCTCCTGGGTGGGGGGTGCGTGTGAAGCCAAGGGTTGATGAGAAAGAGAGCAAAGGCCTCCACCATCAGCAACTTCTTTTCTCTTCAAAAGTAAAAAAGTTGTAAGGAGTGATGGTCTCACCCAATATTAGTATTTGTTATTCCAGGCATAATCCACGAATGCGTACGACAAGGGTTTTAGAGGATCTTTCCCATCCCATCCCCCCTTCCTCAAAAAAAAAAGTCTTGTGTGTGTTTATAGGTGTGTTTATGTTACACAAGTGTTAATCACCTTGTTGGAGAGACTACAGAGACAGGCATCTTGAGGTATATCTGTGTACACATTCCCTCCACTGGGCACTTGAGTCAGCCAAAAACAACAATAAATATCAATGATGTCTTTCAAATCTGTCAGCTGAGGGCACAAGCGGTTTTTTTTTTTCTCCCAGTACCAGGAAAGTTTAATGATTTAGGGAAGTAAGGAAAGAAGGGTTCAATTTAAAACTGTGAAAGAGCTTTTTTCTACTTCATATCTTAACGCACTAACGGTGCTATAAAATATGAATAAAAATTAAGCATCACATTTTTATACTTTTATGCTTGAGAATGAACATATATTCTTGAACTATATTGACGTATTTGACTCCAAGCCAACTGATCAAAGCCCATTAATAAACCCAAAGTTCTTCTTTATCAGAGAAATACATATAGACAAAGAATCATATAAAAGTGAATTTTCTGTGTTTACTGTTTTTTGTAATTTCCTCTGAAAGTACAATGTTATGTCATTTTAATTATACTGTCGCCAAGTAATCAAATAAAATCGGTTTCTAACTAAAAGATCCGAGAAATGCACTACTTGTTTATTTTTATGTAAACTAGAGATAGACTTAAATATTGCAAGCAAATTACCTAATCATTCCTTTTATTTGCAAAGTTACCTGATATATAAACTAACCTTTACCATTTTTGCAAAAGAGATGGTTAAAAAGAAAAAGTTTACCAGAAAGATATTTTTTGTTACTAGCAAAATAATGGGATATCAACTAAGCAAAATTCCACTGATACCCAATAGTCTCAGGGACAAAGCAGAGAAGTCAGTTTGTAAAAGCCAAAGACTGATAAAAGTTGGCTTAAGAATAATGGATAAAATAAAGCATAAAGTTTCTTCTCATATAATAATAAATATTTGTTTCTTCCAAGTGAACAAATCACTAACCTAATTTTGAGGTTGGAATAATGTGTTTGGTTTCATATTTAGCTGCTGAATTGGCCTTGGGGCAACTTATTCATGTTGTATTGTTCCTTTTAGTAAATTCTAATCTATTTTTTACTTATGAACATAAAACTAATCTCATCTGAAATTTTAAAAAATAGATATCTTGTTAAATACAATTCAGAGTTTTAATTATATTAAATTGTTCTTGGTGAGCAAAATTTACATTGGAAAAAAAAGTTTTTCTGAATGACAAGATAATTGTAGAAAACCCATTATCTGACTTGAAAATGACACTGGCAAGCATTAACACCAAGGTGCTACTAGATCCTTTTTATATAATTCAACCTATTATAGGAAATGTCAGTAGATTCCTTTCACACATTTAAATATCCAGGTGACTTCCTCAATACAAATCCCTTGCCTGCTGCTAATTTGATCATTTGTGCTTAGTCTCCACTGTATCTTTTAAGATCCTAAAAAAAATAAAATAAAATTCTCTTCAGTCTTATAGAACATGAAAAAGGCTGTAGATAATATTTGTTAGCAAATGTTACATTAAGAAATGTTGAAAGTCTTGGTGCAGTTAATGATGATATTACACTTTTACCTTTTCTAAGTGTGCTGTGACCTATTTTATTATGGAAGAAATACAGAAGCTACAGCTTATTACTAAGCAGTGATTGACTGTAAGCTTTGGATGGATTAGAAGGTATATAGTCTAAAGAAAATAACATAAAATCATGGATCAATTTTCCTCAGAGACAACTAGGAAAATCTCACTTAGTATCATAATCAATTTGTCAGTAATTTCATGTGAGACATTTAGTTTGGATTTATTAAATTAAAAAATACAGTTTATTACTGAAGACAGATCACTACTCACAACTTGAGCATTATAAGAATAAATAAATACAAAGTTTCTGAATCTTATATCTAGTGTCATTTCTCTAGGTAAAATAAATAATTATATTCTGTGGCATAGCTAATAAACTGCTTTGTTATTATAATCCAAACAATATAACCAAAATTTTATGGATTTAAAAATGTAAGTATTCTTTAATGATAAAAATGGTCCTAGAAGTCACTGAATAAAACTGTTTATTATTGGTTTTGGCTTTCTTATGCTATGTCAATTTATAGAAAATAATGGCACACAGATTCAAAAATCATACTTCCTTTCTAAAAAAACAAATGCACTTCTTCTGTGAATGATCAAAGCATTCAGTTACAATAAAACATATTATTAGGACAGATTCATGACTGAGCTATTGTTTTATAAAGTAGATAATATAAGAAATTCTTTCCTGTCAGATTTTAGATAACCTGAACTGATTTTTTTTCAGTGATTTATTTTAATATGTAAATCACACTAGATGTCTTTTTTTTTTCTGTGAAAATATGATAACTAGTTGAAATTCTTGAATAATCTTGAGAAATTGCTACAAAGTAAAAGACTATGGGTCACATTTGCATGCCACTCATACTAGGAAAAAGCAATCAACTAATTTAGAATTAAGACATATTATAACAGCCTGAAAGTTCCAAACTGAACCTGCTAATTGCATGTAGAAGAAAAGACCCCCAGGACAACTGATTAGGGAAACCAGTGATGACTTACTAAAACTTATAATGAGAGCTTTGTCTCCAGTAACGTGAAACATGATTTATTAGGCACCTTATCCTTCCTGCTAGGATTGCTCAGAGCAAATGAGGAGGGCATATTAAGCAACATATATTATTAAGGCATCATGTGCTATTAAGATTTGTTGCTATCTGACTTTTCAAAGAATATTTTGACATATTATACAAGGAAGTTTTTAACTAAGTGTGTAATAAAACATGTCAGTTTTAAGTCCAAGCAGATTGCACTTTTAAAACAGTTTCAAAGTTCTTAAATTAAAAACTGATTAAATTTGTTGATTAAGCTTTGTCTTCAAAAATAAATACATTTTAAGATTTTTTTCTTTTTTAGTATCTGAAGATGGTAAATTTTCACCTTCAGTCTCTACCAAAAAATTGGAAGAAAATTACAGCCCTTGGAAAAATCATTTCAAGTGGTGATCCTTTAATATCATTGCAAGATGAAATACGGGGCACTAATATTTCATTTGATATTGTCAATATCGGTTTTGGGGGGTATTGTCAGAACCAGCAGTCAATAAAACATAATTTTAAAACTATTCTCTAACAATGCTAACTAAAGAATTTTTCCATTGAAATTTTTTATCTTAAATGATAAGACCATTATAGTATGTTTTACATTTCTCTTGCTTCTGAAAAAAATCAAATGAGTAACATATATTTTAACCGTCACAGTTCAAAAACGTTAGATTGAAACTTTCTCCCAAAATGTTTTTCACAGAATTTCAGCATCTATCTCTGAAAGTCTTTGATAGTAATCTTTTACAGTATTATTTGATCTTAATTACTTTCACATCAATATTTTCAGAGTGGTTGCCTCCCCTAAATGAAAGTTAAACAGCATAGACATCTATGCTTTCTAGCTTACTGACCCAAAAAATGGTTCAGAATGCAGCTTTTACTTTTCCATCTGTAAACACTTGCATTAATATTATTGTCATCATTCTTTTGCCTATAGCATAGCTATCCCCATAAATTCTCCTTTTTTTAGATTATTGCCTGTTTATTCATACATGTAAGCAAGGTTGAAATTTTAACAAGATATAAAAAGACCCAAATCTATCCAAACCATGTGTTTAATTTTAGCTTTTTATATTAAACATCTATGTATATAGATGACTTGGTTGCCTAAGGCAAAATCTTAACATTGCATCAATGAAAGAAAGGAAACAGAAGCTGGAGAGGAGAGTTATAGAAAATGACTTTATATAAACATGACCACCTACCAGGCAGCTACTCTACCATTAGGAAAACTTCCACTTTGTAGTAACAGAGATGAACAAATAAACGAACAACATACCTAAATTGACAAAGCTCATGACCATGTCAGCATCGTTGAGAAAGTTGGCATCATGGAGGCTGGCTAGAGGAGGGCTCTGGGTGGTCAGGGGAGTCGTTCGAGACAACTGTATGCGGCGAGGGTACCCATTGGGAGAGGCTGGGGAGCCCTTCCTGGCTCCCCTGGTCTCTCCTGCCAGGGACGCCCTCACAGAGTACTCCGGCTCCTCGGGGTTCTCTTCGCTGGCCATGGCGTTGTACAGGTCCAGCATAAAGAGAGGTGCAGAGGAAGCTTGCTTTCCAGGTGAAAATGGTCTGGGTCTGTGAGGCAAACCCAAGATAGAGAGAATTTCCCTCTGTATTTCCCGTCTTTCGTGGTTCCGTAGTCTTCTATAAATAAAACTGGAGTGAACATGGTTGTCTCCCAAACCTCCTTTTGCATAACCCACTAGAACCCAGCAGCTCCAGAGGAAACCCACAATACCCCTAAGTAAAAATACAGTCAGATGCATTTTTGTCCAAAAGCAAAAGTTGATATTTTTAGTCCTTCTTGTCCTCTTAAAAAAAAAAAAAAAAAAAAAAGATCTAAGTTCCTAGGAGGTATACTTTCCCAGTAGCTGAAAAACAAATTTACCTATTCTTCATGACAGTGACATTTCTGAACACAGCATCCTCACTGATTTTCTTGCCCTATTTTAAATATTTTGGACTATGTCAAGAGTAGTTATTCCTAAGAAAGCTGAAACTCAGATTTCCAATTATCCACAGTTGTTAAGAGTTTTTGCTGCATGGATGTAGCAGAAGACGGCTAACAGTATTTGATCAGATGACCTAGGCATTCCTATATGAATATATGATAATCAGGCCTTTGGTATCTGAATGAGCAAAAGTTGATCTTCTGATAAACTGTAGTTCCCAAAGTTATCTTCACTTGCTCTTGAGTTCTTCTCAACCTTTGAGCTCTTTCCAAGACAAATCCTGATTTCTGAATCACAGATCTAGGCTGGTCTGCACCTTGGTGTTGGAATATATATTTGTCCGGCAGCTTGGTGATAACTTTAACATCTTTTGTGTCGTCTTAGTGTAAAACAAGACTCAAGGTTGTACTATTCAAGTCAATGTGTTTTCCTGAATTTACTTGAAAACCTTCCTGTTACTTCCACCTCCAGCAGGCACAAATATACCAGCCCTCTTCAAGGGAGATCTAAAGAGTAATGTAAGCACAACCCTGCTGGGAAAGAAGAGGCTTCTCATTGTAATTTGAAACTGGTAAAGCAAAAAGAACTTAACCCTTTTGCTACCAGAAAAGCCTCCATTTTCGCAATTTTATAGCCACGCATCTGACACGGCACAGTGATGCGTGAAGCATTTAAATTCTAGGGGAGGAAAAAGCCAGCTTGCAAGCAGTAGACTGAAAATTTTGTCACCAACTTTATAGGAGAAGCTTTTAGATCTTTCTTTTAATAGTACTCATTTAATACACTTCTATATTAAGTCTCAGGTTGTGGCTGAATGTACAGGACATGTCTCCATCCTATATTTAAGGTTATTTCTGGGTTTTATAAGTTAATAAAGTTTACTTCTTAAAAAATAAAAGGAAGAGTCATAAATCGAGGTTAATCTGTTGTTTCTTAGTGATAGCCAGATCTTTTGAGAATAAAATGCAGTAGGGAATTAATCACCAGTAAATACATTCTAGCTTCCAAAGCAGTAGTTATAATAATTCAATAATGGTGATGAGACAACTCAGCTTTAGTGATCTTTAAATATCAAAATTTTCAGCAGAAACGTATATTCATATTTTTTTAATTCAGTGCATTTGAAATACAAATAGCCTAAAATATGGTGTCATGATTCTTAACTTTCCAGTCATTTCGGGTGAAATGTAAACAGACTTACAAATTAGATATTTCCCATAAATGCTACTCGGTGCTTTGATTTGTTTTAACCCATGCAAATAAACGCAGGTCAAATGTTCTTCATGACCACATGCATACTGAAATCTGCATTTTTAAAACTTGATGAGTATAATGGGGAAAGTGCACACCTTTCTTAAATACCACACTTAATCCAGGGAAATGAGCAAAGTATGTGTTTATCCTTAATGTTTAATGCCTTTAAAATTTGGAAGTCTACAATGTTTTTGTGCAGCTATAATTTTCCTTACAAGTTCTCCCTTAACCTTAGAGCTCACAGTACTTTCATTGTCTGGGACAGTATTCTGATTACCAGCGTAGATTTATCGAGCAAATTCTAGAACTATTATGAAATTTTAATGTTTTTCCTTTACCCTACCCAGAGGCGCCTAGTTTCTTATTTAATTTCTTTTTAAATATTTCCTCTGAATGTCTAAAGCAAAGCATATTTCTCATAAGTCTACAATTTATTGGTGAAGGCAAGACACTGAAAGGGCTCGTGGACTCTTATTGTATGGATCATTTTTCTTACACCAACACACTGCATTCAAACATCATGATGCTGTTTAATACTTGCCCTACAGAAAATTCTTTATTCCTGGCCAAGTAGGAAGCCACAGTAGCAAAACCAAGTACTGATAGACATGAAACACCTCTGTAACACAGCTATCACAGGAATAGCAGTAGTGCAGGTAGAAAGTAAATGAAAGAATGCCATTTTAGGAGTTCCCGTCGTGGCACAGTGGTTAACGAATCTAAGAACCATGAGCTTGCAGGTTCGATCCCTGGCCTTGCTCAGTGGGTTAAGGATCCGGCGTTGCTGTGAGCTGTGGTGTAGGTCACAGACGCGGCTCGGATCCCACGTTGCTGTGGCTGTGGTGTAGGCCGGCAGCTACAGCTCCGATTAGACCCCTAACCTGGGAACCTCCATATGCCAAGGGAGCGAGGGAGCGGCCCAAGAAATGGCAAAAAGACAAAAAAAAAAAAAAAAAAAAAAAAAAAAAAGAAAGAAAGAAAGGAAGCTCTATGCCAGTAAAATAAAAAATAAAATAAAAATTTAAAAAAAAGAATGCCATTTCAGTCGAAAATGGCTTAAACCACTAAAATTCTTGAAATGGTTTATTCCATATCCAAACAAAACTAAGCTTTTTTTTGTCACTGGTGCAGATTCAAATCAATTACTTTGAGTTAAAAGGGTTCTCCACTGCATTTATGAAACATATTCCAGATAAAGTGTACTCCAGTTTTTCGCTACCTTTTAGCAGAAATGATCAAGGTTATGAATTTGCTTCATGTCTCTAGAGCACAGAGTAGAGTTACAAATAAAAATCAGTTACCCTGGAGGAAGAAGCAATTCTTGTCTTCCACATGCGCTGATTTTTTCTTCCTCTAAGATACAAGTGAAAATTAAAAATGAATCAAGGTGTCATGAGTCCCAGACATTCATTTTCACAAAGTATGATTTATAATAACAATCAGTGAAATCGTAATTTAATTGCTTCACCAGGCATATAGTCTACCTCTATTCTGTTAATCAGTTGCTAGCATTCCTAGTCAGAACTCCTAGTATTCACCCTACCCCCACCTTCCCTTCCATCTCAGACTAGATTTGGCAAACATTCATTTCTTCAAAAGGATCAACATGTGCAAAGAGAAAAAGAAAAGAAAAACCTGCCAGGAAGAGAGGGGAAATGCTTACCACCAAATGAAAAGGCAGTCATTTTTAATTAAAAGTAAAGGTATTTTACCGTATCATTGGGATTCCAGGCTACTGTGTATCTAAGTATGTAAGAGCAATTTAGAAGATAAAGCATTTTGCAACTGCAAGGTATAAATATTCCAAACTTCAGAGCATGTATTTATAAGTTGTATAAGTCATTGAACAGACTGAATAAATATATTCCATATGAAAGAAGTTGGGACAGGAGAAACATCCAGGGCATCACAAGAATTGTTCCTAAAGATAAGCACATTCCAAGAAGATGAATCCTCATTAAAAATCCACCTCTCACAGTATAGAGTTTGCCTGGGGTATAGACTAATACAAGTGGCCTCCTGGTGGGAAACAGAGACAACAGAATGCCTGGAGAAGTACTCCCCCACTGTCATTCCTCTTGCCCATTTTTCTTTTTCCCTACAAAAAGTGGATACACTTAGCCCACGGATATATAAACCAACAACATCCAAAAGACGATTCCATTTTCCCCAGCCTTTCAAAAGAAACTAGCTCTAAAAAGATGAAGCATTTGTAAATCTGTTTTGTTCTGGAAGAGTCTTTCTATTTCACTTCTGGCTCTGTTGTTCTTGTCGTCATTGTTGTTGTTACACATTGCTCCTTGAAAAAAAAAATCTTAATTGAAAGATAAGACTGCAGGGGAAGACAGATACCCAATGTTAGCGGTATCTGCGCTCCTAAATTAGCTCTCAAGTTGAAAACAATCCAAAATCATGTACACAGGATCCCAAAATTCTTCAACAGAAGCTACCGTAGATTGCATTGGAAGGAGCAGGGGAAAGGGGGGGGGGGGGGGGACCACGCAGGAGGCTGGAGAGTCCAGGGCAGGCAGCCCCTTCTAGAACCTTCTTGGTGAATACCTGCACAAGTGCTAAACAGAGCAGCGTCTGTGATATTAAATTGCTTTCAGTTCACGCTTTCTGAGCCCCAAACATAGCGTATACATAAACAGAGACGATGGTGTGCATAGGAGAGGCCCGGAGGCAGGCAGGATGGTGCTACAACACCACCATCTGACAGACTTGCCTGCACAAACCAGAAAGGGACTGAAATCGTGGACACGTAGCCTACACTTGCTGTCTGGTTAATAGTTGTTAAAGAAACCTTGGACACGAATAATGATAGTGATCCAAAATGTTTGAAATAAAATGGTCTTATTTTTAATGAATGGTGACATCATTGAATATCTTTAAGTGAACAGGGGATGTCAATATGCTTTGTATTATTAAATGCTCCTCAGATTGTTTTCTATTATTTCATGAGTAAGTACGCTAACAGTTGCTTACGGGAGACTAAATCAACATTCAATCATTAAAAAGTAAACACCATTATGAAGTACTGATCTAAGGATTTATCCGGCAAAGACTCCAATTAACTAACCCCAAGACAGGTGGTAAGTCAAATTATCAGGACAGACGTTTTCTTCATCATCCAAATGGATGGACTATTTAAAATAGGTCGGTTGACCATTCAGCAGTTACATAGTTAACCATGAAAAAATAATTTCATTTGTAGAGCACTTCATCATTTTAAAAACTCAGGAGTTCCTATTGTGGTGCAGCAGAAATGAATCCGACTAGTATCTGTGAGGATCTGGGTTCGATCCCTGGCCTCACTCAATGGGTTAAAGGATCCAGGGTTGCCTGTGAGCTGTGATGTAGGTCACAGATGCAGCCTAGATCTGGCGTTACTGTGACTGTGGTGTAGGCCGGCAGCTGTAGCTCAAATTCAGCCCTTAGCCTGGGAACCTCCATATGCCAAGAGTGTGGCCCTAAAAAGCAAAAAAGAAAAATAATTTTTTTTAATTTAAAAAAAAAACCCTCATTCATAACTACTCAGCTTTTGGAATTGTTTATTCATTCAATGAGCATTTATTGACTGCCCACTGTGTGACTACTATGCACAATATGCTTCACCTTAAAAAAAAAAAAATGATTCTTGTCCTCACAGAGTTTACAATCATATATTATCATTTCAGTTAATTTCAGGACATAAAATTATTATTTAAAAGTGGTTGTTACTCAAGAGATATTTCCACTTTTTTCTTCAGAGTTAAGCTCGAATGTAAGCAACATAAAAGTAGGGACTGAGTTTAGTTTATTCATCAGCGTCAAGCAGTACATATTAGCAGCTCAATTAGTATTTGTTGAACAACCACCCTTTTTAACAAAGATGAACAATATTCCAGGGATTTTTTTTTTTTTAAACGGCGTATTCTCTGGAAACACTATAAAGATTCATCAGACCTTCATTGACAAATCGCGGTATCTCTTAAGAGATAGGCTCACTGACACTACTAAAGGTTCCTTTCATGCAGAAACTGGCCGATCGCACGCTTCATCCCATGGCTGTGAATCAAAGTGCAAATTTTTGTCAATATAAAGCAACTGTGATGACTCAGAAGGAAAAACATCATGGAATGAGTTGCATGAGCATTACAGAGTATCTTTAGTCTGTCATTACAGGGAGTACTGATTAGGTGACTGCCCACTGATTTGTTTGTTTGTTTGTATAATGATTTTTACTTTTTTCCATTATAGCTGGTTTACAGTGTTCTGTCAATTTTCTACTGTAAAGCATGGTGACCCAGTTACACATACATGTATACATTCTTTTTGTCCACTGAATTAAAGTGGCCCTTGACCACTACAAAAAACGAAATTCTGTTGCTATCAGTTAATACCTCCTTGGCTTTGAACTGTAACAGTTTATTTGTTTAGTTTAGTTTGGAGTTTTGGTGCTGTTCCTATGACCCATACGACAAGGCAAGAAGCCCTGGAATGGACCACTTTGTCTTAACAGTCATTAGCAACGAACACCACACCTGCCAAGGCTGGGGCGGGTATATACAGAGTTGAGGCACACACAGGATGAGATGAGTCTGAAAATGCCCGGAGCAAGGGAAAAGGCATTTGATAAAACGAGTTGCAGAGTCCCAAAGTCCAAGTCTTTCAACCCACGTTTTTCCTACTTCACACTTAAGCAAATGGAGGACTCTAGAAGTACCTTACCTAATACTAACCAGCTCACAATTTGTAGGAGTCTTACAGATCAATGCAAGGCACAGCTGCTGATGTATCCCCATCATTCTCATGAACAAGTTAGTCCTCGGTGGAAAATACAGTCTACAAATGTCACCAGTCATGATATGTTCAAAACAGGACAATTCAAAGGAATTTTTAAATTTTTCTGATGCAAAGCTGCCTTGATGGCATACTATTATTTGCAATGCTTTAATTATCAGCCCTACTTTTCCATATCATTTTTTTTTTAAGGAAACAGACACTATTTCATAGAGTCCTCATCCAAAGTTTTAGGGTAAAGCTTTAGGATAAATTTAGAGCCTAACAAATTAGCTCCAATTGTACCACAAAAACTGTCCAGCAGCAACGGAAAAACTCCCGTGTGTGTCACTCAAGACCCAATAATGTTCTGCAACATGGGAGGATACGAACTCTGTTTCTTAAGACATGCTGAGGAAATATAACTAATAATGAAGACAAGGGACAATAATTATTAATATTCAAGCGGTAAGCATACAATACTATCCTTCTAACACAAAGGTTCTGAAACCAGGTCACACATTACAATCACAAATGGGGAGCAGGGAGAGCATTTAAGAAATACTAATGATGTTGCTAAGAAAGTAGGTCTTCTGAGACCAGACGTTTATGTTGATCATTTTGCAATATAAGCAAATATTGAATCATGTTGTATATCTGAAGCTAATATAATGTTGTATCCAGTTATACCTCAATTAAAAAAAAAAAAAACTAATGGCTGGGCCACAGAGAAGACTAATTTTAATTCTGATTAATAAGCAGACAAAGTTGAGAACCCCTAGCAAATAGTCTTGGCAACATCCAAACCACTGCACAAGAAATATGAATAATGTTTCAGTATAACAGAGTTTCTAAATTAGAACAAGACCTTTGATTTTTTTTCTTGATTGCTGCTAAGACCCCCTGGTATGCAATAAATTGTTTAAACAAGTACATACTGTTTGCCTCCAGAAAACCATTTATACACTAAGTACAGCTTATTCAGCACCTACTGTAGCAATGAATAAAACACACAGCACTTGCTCTTTCCAAATTTAGAGATCAGGTGTTTCTAGAACAATTTCCTTAGATATTTGTATTTGAATGCTAAGTTTGCCACCCCCCCTCCACCCACCCCAGGCATGAGGAAGTTCCTGGGCCAGGGATGGAACCTGCACTACAGCAGGGACCCTAACTGCTGCAGTGATGACACTGGATCCTTAACCCACTGCACCACAAGGGAACTTCTCAAATGCAAGTTCTCAGACACAAAATGCTCTTGAATCACAGAAAGAATAAGATACATTCCTCAACATGGCATCCATTTATCACACGGTCCTCTTTGCACTCATTTCCGGCTCCTTGGATTACGATGCAAGGTGTATCTCAAGGCCTGCTCCATTACATAACCTTCAAAATTCAATTTAAAAAAATAGTCATCTTAGCCCACATAGCAGGTGCCCTTCACGCCTATGCACACGTGCGTGTTTCTGAAGTTCCCGTTGGCACTGGGTCTTCCCTCCATTTTCATTTCTAGGTACTTTATTTATTCAAAAGCTATTGATTTTCTAGTCTTGATCCTTCATTCTCTTGATATCTTTGGTTCTTCCATTTTCCAATAAACTCTTTATCTCCATGTTTCCATTTTTAAAAGCCTTATCTAGAACTCTCTTTCAAGCTGTAACTGTTTTCTCTCTCACCTTTCACCACCTCTCTCTCCCTGCAGGGTAGTCCCACCCTCCCCCTCCCTAATCTCCAGTTCCTTCTTTCGTCTAGAATAGTGTATTTTCTACTACTGCAAGTTCATTAGTAAGGCAGTGATATCAAGTTGCAATATAATAATATTCTTCCCATCCGATAAATTCATTTTACTTTTAAACTGCTTCAAGAGAAATGGATGCAAATATTGTAGCTAAACAATCCAACTCTAGATCAGTGTTTTCAGATACAGATATAAATGTTTGAAACGTTCATAACTTTTTAATGTTTCTAGCCAATATGTCAAAAATAACAGTGATAATAACTCTCAATTTGCAGTGTTATAGCAAAAAACAAGAATATAACCTAAATAGCTACTGAAATTATATCCTGATGCCAGTCCACACCTAGCATAATGGATAATTGTCTTTGAGTCCAAAGTATTAACTTCTTACTCTCCATGTTTTTATATTCTGACATGGGATACGTTTCTTCTAATAGGAGGCCCTAACTATATATGCAGTATGGTTTAATACTGTCTTCTAAAATGTTTTTTAAGACTTCCTAGAAAATTCTCTAGATATAATGCTTATCAATTATATGTTATCTTCCAGTTATTTTAGGGAAATAAAGTTAAGCCAAATCATCTACAATTTCTAACATAACCCAGGAATTCCTCATATGTGAATATGCTGCTTATTTACATATATTTTCAATATACTGCTCATTTACATATATATGCTTCTTAGGATATATCGGTGAAAAACTCATTAGATAAAGACCAGTCTGATAAGGTCCCTTAAACAGAGTGGTTTCAATGCAGCATTCAGGACTGCTCAAGTTTTTCAAGCACTTTCTAGATGGCGAAAGTTATTTCCGTGGAATTCTGGGGCAGTTCAGTTACCCTGAGCTTTTCCTTTCCACATCTATAGGTGCTTGATTCTATAAGAATTTGCTGGCATGATCCCTCTACCAGAATGAAGGGCTGAATTATTCATATACATGAAATCAAGACCACTTAGAAGGATGAAATCAATAACCATAGGGCAGGAGATTAGAGCTCATTGCTCTGTAGTTTATACACTGTTTTCTTTTCAAGTGCTTTCTTTTCCAGCAACCATCTGGATGCTTGAATCTTCTCCTAGGCACCCACTACCCTTCATCACTTAACACGTGCTCAGAGAATGTTGGCCAGGAAGTTAGATTTATATCTTGGTTTTGCCACTTAACTGTTCAAGTGACCTTGGAAAAGTCATTTTGGAATCATACAACTAGAGAATAAACAGGAAAGAGTCACTTTGTTGACTCTAAGTTTCTTCAGTTGTGAAGTAGGGGGGAAAAAAGGCCTTACCATGGAGCGACTGAGTCCCTTAAAATCAAGAGAATACACAAGAAAATGCTTTGTTAAAGTCAGCGCATCTCATAACTCATCATGGGCACATGGCCCCGGAGAATTCAATCTATGTAAGTTTTTCCATTGGCTGGTGCATATTGACAAAGGGAGACAATGTTTTTATTCCTGTCTAACGACTTAATGGGGAGAAAAACACTTCAGAATCGCTAAGAAAAGATCATTCTGCAAAAGAAGGTTGTTATGTCTACAAATAGACAAAGATAGACAGAGCCAGGAATTTTATGCTGTTATCTTTATGGACAATCTCCTAACATTTGAAGGACACAGAGCCTCTCTCTCCTTGGTGATATTCCCTCCTTGTTTTCTCAGCCCACCTCTATTCTGGTCTGATAGTATCTCAGTGCAGTGGCAAAAAAAAAAAAAAAAAAAAAAAAAAAAAAAAAAAAAAAAAAAATTGATTAGCTCACTGCTCCTCCACTGCAGAAGAAACTCTAAAATGCACATCTACCCCTAGATTTTCCATTAGTGTCCATGGAAGCGTGGTGAGTGAAAAGAGTTCGCTTGCTTAGCTTTAACTCAAGTAAGCAACCCTTGACCAAGGACTGGGCAAAGGGATTGTCCAACACAAATGGGCACATGTGCAGGCAGTGGAAGAGTTTACACAATTTAGAGCATTGGGTTTGGGACCAGAATTGATTCAGACAGAAGTCCCGGTACTGCCTACTTTGTTCCACTTGAGAAAGGTCATTTAGCACTTCAGCCTCAGTTACCTCATCTTAAAAAAAACGGGGGGGGGGGGGCGCCACATTTATGACTCAGAACACTGTCACTGAGAGGTATAGTGCACTATTCTCACACCTTTACAGATTACCCAATGCACTTAGATGCTGGTGCACACTGACAGTAAACAAGGGTATTTTAATGGTGGGGTGATGAAGAGGAGCTTTAGCGTGTAGTATTTTCCAGACAAATTTTACCATTTATCTAGGGAGCTGGTGGCTGTTTTGCAAAACACATCCTAGGACTAATCTGCAACAAGCACATGTTGGGAAAGAGGTCATCTGTGTCTTGTTAAAATTAGAGAGGCAAGATAAAACAGTGATTAGGAGTCTAGGCTTGGGAAGGAGACTAAATCTGAGTCCTGGCTCCACTGTTTCACAGCTGCGTAACCAGGCTTTGCCTCAGCTTCCCAATCTATAAAATGGGGTTAATCACGGTCCCTCCCACGTAGGGTTTAATAAAGATTAAATGAGTTAATAAGTGTAAAAAGACATAACACGGGGCCTGGCACATAATAAATAATAACTGTCAGGTACTATAAGATTTCACTAGTGACCAATTCCTGGAGGACAGGACTTTCTTCTGATGTCTCACTAGACAACACCCCTCCCCACTCGCCACCACCATGTCTTACATGGAACATAAATGCTCAACAGAATGAATGTCCATTCATTTGTTGCAAAAAATGTTTATTAAGCATTTATGCATAGCTAAACAACAGCGACTATTAAACAAATCAGTAAGTATTTACATGTCTTACTCCCTGACTCACACAGCATCAAGGTCTAAGAAAAGTAGTCCACAATGGTGACTGGTCCACCCAACTGCGTTCACATTAAGAGATAAACAAAATCCAAAATGCTTCTCTCCTAAAAGGGCAGTTTCTCGTGCCCCTGTGACCTTTAGCAACATTCGCCAAGGGCAGTAGATGAGCTCTAACAAGGGAACCTAGAAAGAGGTGCTTTTAGGAGTCGTTTTCTTGAACTGTAAGGACAGTTTCACTTTTTCGAGTTGTATAAATACTTTGAGAAATATTCCATGAAAAAAACCAATCATAACACGAGTCCAAGGTATAAACATCAGTTCATGATTTAAACTCCTCTTCCTCTCAATGACCAACTGGAGACAATTTTACTGTCATTTGCATTCTTTCAATTGCGAGGCAAGGAAGCAGAAGAAAGATGAAATTAAAACTAGTCAAACCTGCTCAGTCCTAGAAATTTTTCTTAGGTTAGGTGGTAAAGGAGCTTTAAGGGAATAAGTAAAGTCATTTAAAAGACTTTGCCATTAACGCAGACAACTGAAGAATATGTTTGCTCATTTTGATAAAATCAGTTATAAAAAGTTACTTTGGTTCACCAGCTAAAAATAGCCATCATTCCAATACAGAAAGGCTGTCTTCAAAAGTCTTTTTAAAATGAAAAGTACTATGAATGGTTCATGAATTTATATATAGTATTATTTGTCAAATATAGCCAATTATAATTTTTATATATGGTAAGTGAACAGAGATAAAAATCCCCAAGTCCAAAAATGTAACCATAATAAATGGAAGAGTTTACTTTTTCCCACATTTATGAGAATAAAAATGAAAGTCTTCTGGTGTTCAGGCCAAACTCAAAACAAAATTCCTAAACTTCTGCTTGAGAATTTTGATGCCAAGCTTTAGCTAAGGCAGTAACAATCCACAGCACTGTTGCGAAGCTCTAAAAAAGGGGGTTTTATACAAACAGGCTCTGACCACCAGTGGCAACAGAAGGCGCCACCATAATTGCAGTCTTCTTAAGACATAACTTATTTCAGGCTAAGTAGGAGAGCCAATATTTTGTATTTTAATTAAGAAACCTGGACTTTGTTTATAATAATTGACTGTTAGATCAACTCTTGCCAGGATACACTTATAAAAGAGGATTTTTTTCCTCATGTAAGCTCTCATTTAAAATTTTGGAGCAGATTTAGGATTTGGGATTGAAATTATTTATTTTAGGTGCCTTCACTGTAACATTAATAGCTTAAGAATATATTCGTGGGAGTTCCCTGGTGGCCTAGCTTGGGTTAAAGATCCGTTGTTGTCATGGCTGTGGCTCTGGTTGCTGTTGTCATTCCCTGGTCCAGGAACTTCTGTATGACATGGGTGCAGCCAAAAAAAAAAAAAAAAAAGAATATATTTGTGTATACTTTCAATCTACTTATCAATGGCCATAAATACTTATTATTTGCTTCTTAAAGAAAACTTTCAATCATAGTGATAAAAATACATTGTCTCCTATGACACAAAAGCCAAACTGTTTCCCTTTTTAACTAGTTAGACCTGAAAATAAATCAAAGCTTGCATGGTGTTATAAAATGAATCAGTCAGTATTCAAGAATGAGTAGAAAACCAAAAAGATAATAGAATAACAAATAAAATATCTTAGATGTGAAACATTTATATGATGATTTTGAAAACGTCTGTGGGGGTGCTGTTCAGATTAAAGAATTCTATACAGTAAGTCCTTTAAAGCTCCTGTTGTCAAAAAAACCCTTTTTTCTTTGCAGTCATAATTATCTTTTGGCACATGTGTTAATAATAATATTGCTTAATGTTTGTTTTAAAAGTAAATTAGAGGCAGAATACCGCTGAAAATTATACCTCTAGAAATTGAAGTTCCAAAGGAAACCAAATGGAACACTGCCACCTTTTGGTTACATAAATTGTAAAGTTGCAGAAGTTCAGGGTAGGCCTTTTTAATGAAAGTGTCTAGACATACTTTCAGCTTTTAGAAATAGTAATCCTATCTCTGTTGGTAAGAAAATATCCACCTTTATATTTCTATTGTGATCTTTTAAGTATCCTTTTAGTTTCCATTTTGTAAGTTTGTCCTCAAACTCTTGAACTTTAGAACCTGGAAACAATTCTTCCTGTTTATTTTGTAAAGAAAGGCAAATAATGATCCAGTAATGAAAAACACAAAGGGACTTTTTTATACCCTAGGGCTCTTTTGTGAATATTTCTATTACTTCTCTTTACACCAAACCACACCACCACGCTACAGAGCAGGATGTTGCAATGACACCCTCAAATTCCTCAAATTACTAACTGCATTTCTTTCACCTAGAAGGATTTATGTCTTCTCACCCATAATTGTTTTATGTATACAGTTTTAAATTATAGGGTAAAAGAAATGGTACAGTAGGTGCCTAGGTGCATATAGGGTCTAATTGGTGGGTAAGAAGAAATGAAGGGCTATATATAGACATAGATTTCATTTAGAGAAGGATTTAAAATTATGTATTTTCTAATCATGGGAACAAAAAAAAAAAAGGAAAATAAAGACTGGAAGAGTAGACAGACTCAACAATATGGTTGAACAGCACATTATACTCCAATTCCTACAACCTGGCCCTCTGGCTATACAAGTAGAAGAACAGTAAATATCATACAATCAAAATAATAATAAATATATATACATAAATTTAAAGGAAAGAAAGAGAAATTCCTAGGAGCCAGCAACAAAGAAAAAACGTAGAACAAAAGCTTTCTAAAATGACTCAGTAGATGTTGAGGATGTTATTAGACTCAAGTAAGCCTCATTCCCAGGGGCCACATATTAAATGTCCATATGGGATAAGAACACAAACTTGGACATGTGTGAGGTTAGGGATAGGACCTGAGATCCCTGCAAAAATCTAGGAAAATGAAAGAGTGATTCTTGAGTGATAGAGGAGAGGGATGAACTCACTGGGAGTGTAACAGGATATTTGAGTTGGCCTGAGGGTCTAAGCAGGAAAAACAAAATTCTCCTTCAAAAACTAAAGCAAAGACTTCATCATACTAGACTATCTTCAAGGATGAGAGTAAAATCTTCAATCTAGAAATTTAAAAAAAAAAAACTAGTCCTAAACCAATTAAACAAACATGAGTACATAGCATACTCATCTTACAGTACACAGTAGTCCAAAAGGGGTGAGGGGGAGGAATCCTACTGAAGAGAAATTCAAAATCACAAATTGCAAACTGCACAAGGAAACACTCTAACAATAACAGGAGTCATCAAATAAAATAGCAAGAGGTGTCACCTATGCCAACCTGGAGGTAGTGAAACCATCTGAAGTAAACTGTTTTAAAATATGCTTAAAATGGTGAAAGAGGCAACAGAAGGAAGAGAAACCATAATAATAAACAAAAAAAAAGCAGGACACTGATAAAAAGAATAGGATGATTTGGGAAAAAAATAGCAGAAATGTTTACAAATTATTACCAAAGTTTAAAAAAATCAATGAATGGTTTAAACAACCAACTAGACACAACTGAAGGAAAAATTAATGAACTAGAAGATTAATCTGGGAAGTTAATTCAAATGCATTACAGAAAAATAAAGTGAAAGACATATGAAAAGGAAGTGTTAAATTTCTGCAAAACATGATGGCAGGTTTTTCTTCAACAAACTTATGGTATTTGTCTCAATGTACTATTTATAAAGAGATTTCGGGAACAACCACCCTGGTGATCATCACTGTTGTGCTCTCAAATGTTGCTTAAATAATCACAGAAAAGAATTCTATGTGCAAGTTGCCAAATAGTCAAAGTGGCTTTTAAATTATTGAAGTTGGGAATTTTCTCATGTCGCACAATGTAGAAATTTGGATTCTTCAAGACAATTCTAGTTCTGGCATTAGGTACCCATGAGTATGACAGGCAGCCTCTAAAATAGGTTCCCAGTGTTAGTGCCCTAATGTAATTGCCTCCCCTTGAATGTGAGTTGCACTTATTGACTCGATTCTATGAGGAAAAGAAGTAAGGGGATCTTACTTCCAACATTATGTTGTAAAAAGACTGTGGCTCCATCTCAAGTTCTCTCTCTTTCTCACTCTGGCTCTCTCTTCTGAATCACCAGCTGTCCTGTTGTAGGACATTCCTCAGTCTATGGGGAGGGCCATGCTGTGAGAAACTGAGGCCTTCTAGAAACCACCTAAGAGTAAGCTTAGAAGCAGATCTCTCCTCTCATCCACCTCCATCAAACTATCACATGATATCACAGCCGCCACCACCAGCTTAACTGCAGCCTTGTGGGAAAGCATGCACTACAGGTACCTATTTATGCTGAAGTCAGATTCCTGACCCACAGAACTATGAAATAATAAATGTTTATTGTTCTAATCTTCCAAGTTTGGGGGTTATTTGTTATGCAGCAATGGTCAGTTTCTTACATGAATGAGATGCCTGTTAATTTAGGAAAAGGTTGTTACCAGTGGAGTTCCCATCATGGCTCAGTGGTTAATGAATCTGACTAGCAACCATGAGGATGCAAGTTCGATCCCTGGCCTTGCTCAGTGGGTTAAGGATCTGTTGCTGCTGTGAGCTGTGGTGTAGGTTGCAGATGTGGCTTGGATCCTGCACTGCTGTGGCTGTGGCATTTGACCCCTAGCCTGGGAACTCCATGTGCCATGGGTGTGGTCCTGAAAAAGCAAAAAAAAAAAAAAAAAAAAAAAAAAGGATTTCTACCACTATCTCAGCATTCATAATGGAAGGTGAATTAATATCACCTGATAGTTCAGTTTCTAAAGAATATGGATCGGCCATCAATCAACTTTACAGACATCAACTCATCAAAAAAATGAATGTCAAAATTAATATTTTGATTTCTGATTTCTTTAAATGGCTGAGAAACAAACTATTTAGAAAAGATAATCTAATGGACATGCCATTCACTCACTCCCTGAGAAAACTTGATCTGAGGATAAGGTGTAAAAGAGCTATACCGGCTTAACAATTCTTGGTGAAAACATTGTCCATGTCTAAAAATATCCATATTAAAGCATCACATGAAATTTTTATTTTCAAACTTAATACTAGGGGGAAAATGTTTCTTCTGTAATTTCATTCATTCATTCAATAAATCTTTTATTTATTTTCTTACCATAAGTTAGTATTTAAGTTGGTACTAATGTGCCTTTTTGACTACTTTGTTGTCTTCCACTGCTCCTCTAAACACACTCATATATATGTGATTATATATAAATTTTTTTTGTCTTTTTAAGGCCGAACCTGGGTGTGTGGAAGTTCCCAGCCTAGGGGTAGAATCGGAGCTGTAGCTGCTGGCCTACACCACAGCCACAGCAATTCGGGATCCAAGCCACGTCTGCAACCTACACCACAGCTCATGGCAATGCGCCAGATCTGTAACCCACTAAGCAGGACCAGGGATCGTACCCATGTCCTCATGGATCCTAGTCAGGTTCGTTACTGCTGAGCCATGATGGGAACTCCTAAATATAATTTTATAAAAGAACATGTTATACATACACACATATGGAAATGTGATTATTTCTAATTTAAACACTTTCTACCGCAAACTTCCCTTTCTTCCACTCTCCCTTCTCTTCAGGGATATTTAATTTTATGTAATGAAAAGAAGACATCCAGTCTCCGGCCACTGGTGTCTGTCCATGCATCATTTACTGAAAAGCAGAGTCAGGTATGGCTCCTGGGGTCCTACCTGGGTCTTCTGGCGACTGGATGAGCAATACTATCATTCATCAAGAAAAAGGATAAAGGAATAAGAGCAGGTCTCAGGAGGGATCAGAATGGAGAAGGCTATCTCTGCAGGGCTGGTGCGACAATCAAGAGGTTAACTCAAGCAGGCAGATGAGGATCTGGGGTCTGGAGCTCAGACGAAAGAGCTGAGCTAGAGTTGGTGATGTGGGACTCATCAATGTCATTCCTGGGGAAGGTAGATGCTCAATAAACACTTGTCTTAAAAGCTCTAAAAATGACAGTGAAATCGGGAATGCAAATACAGAGTAATAAGGTCTTGTTATTCTCTACTTGAACAATATAAAATTCAAACATTGAAAAAAAATGAAATAATGCCATTAGCAGCAACATGGATGGACCTAGAGATTATCGCACTAATCAAAGCAAGACAGAAAGAGAAAGACAAATGCCACATGATATCACTTTACATGGAATCTAAACTATGACACAAATCAACACATATACGAAACAAAAACAGACTCACAGACATAGAGAACAGACATGTGGTTGCCAGGGAGAGTGGGAGGGAAGGACTGGGAATTTGGGATTAGCAGACTCGAACTATTAAACACAGGATAGATAAACAGCAAGGTCCTCAAGGTCCTACTGTAGAGCACAGAGAACTATTTTCAATACCCTGTGATGAAACAGAATGGAAAAGAATATGAAAAAGAATGTGTGTATACACACACACTTCAATAAATTATTTAAAGGAAAGAAAAAAATAAGATATAATGGCTGAAAGCAGAAGGTTAGGAAACACCAATATTTGTGAAACAGGTTAAAGAAGCATTGCTCTATTTTTTATGGAAGTACAGTTGATTTATAATATTGTGTTAATTTCTGCTGTACAGCAAAATGATTCATATATATGTATATAGATACAGAGATACTGAGATACATCCATACATCCTTTAAGAAACAACAATATCATGAGGTCACAGAACCCAAGACAGCAGAGCATGCAAAAGGGTGGATTAGTTACAATTCTCAGACAGTTTCAGGAGGTCAAGCAAGATAAGAGCTAGAAATCATCTGTCATTTTAAGCCTCAGATTGATCATCAAAGACCTTTACCTAAAAAATTTTGGTGGGGCAGCCTTGATGGAAACCAGATTTCAAAGTGTATAGAAAGTAAAATAATAGAGATAATCAATGAAAACAACTATTTTATTAAAAAATCTGAGAAGTAAAAGGAAGGGGAGAGAGAGATTTGCTGCTAAAGGACTGTTTGGAGTAAAAGAAAGTTGCATGGTTGGTTGCATTTAGAATTGCAAAAAAGAATTTTTTCACTAGACGGTTTGTTTGTCTCAGATCTCTGGTGATTACCTCTTCTTCATTCTCTATCTACATCACCTCTATCAAAATCACTTGCTAAATGCTGTGAATTCTTTCTGGGTAGCAGCTTCCAAATTTGCTGATTTCATTCTCCTATCCACACCTCTCTGAAGCTTGAAGCTTTCTCAGCCTTCCTTAGTCATCTTATATAACAACTGCACATTTTTTTTTTTTAACTGAAAGTATTGCTTTGGACAAATCACACACTTTCATAAACTTTTTTTTTTCAACCTTTTTTTTTTTCACTGCTTTCCTATCACCTATCAAATACAGCAAATACTACTTTTATTTGTGGAGGAAAAAAACCTCAAAATTGTTGCTCAGTTCATACGATTAAGCATTTTTACAGGAGGACACCATTTTCCCATGCCATTGCCTCTGCCTAGAGATAATATCCTCTCCATTTTCTCCACTTATCCAAATTCCGCTCACATCTAAGGCTCAGTTCTGAGGTCGTCTCAACAGGGATATCTGCTTTGATCTCAAGTGGAAGCCATCCCGCTTTCCCCAGGCAATCTGGCAGTCCTGACTCTTGACAGCTTCTATCACACTTTTCACACACCATGTGTGCAAAGCGATTGGTACATTTACCCCTCCTATCAGAGAGAAAGAGCCTGAAGATAGAGAACATGGTTTGTGTATTTCTCAGCTCTCACAGAACCTTCTACAGGAGATGTTCAATAACACCAGTAAATATGATGTGGATCCATTTGTCAGCAATGCTAATGCGAGAAGAGTGAGGAAAAAGACCAGGTGCAGAAGAATAAAATATAATTATTTCACTATCCGTTTAGTAACTGCAACATTCAAACACCTCTATTACTGTTGTTACTATTTTGAAATTTCAAAGATCGTCATATGTACAAAGACTTCTATAAATGAGCTTAAAAAAGGAATTCTTCTTTTTTTCTTTTCCTTTTTTTTTTCTTTTTTTTCTTTTTTTTTTTTTCAGGGCCACGCCTGCGGCATATGTAAGTTTCCAGGCTAGGGGTCAAATAGAAGCTGCAACTGCCAGCCTATGTCACAGCCACAGCAACGCCAGATCCGACCCACGTCTATGACCTACACTGCAGCTCACAGCAATGCTGGATCCTTAACCCACGAGTGAGGCCAGGGATCGAACCCACGTCCTCATGGATATTAGTCCAGTTCATAATCTGCTGAGCCACAATGGGAACTCCAAAAAAGGAATTCAATGTACACAATAATAATGTTATTAATAGTAGGGTCTCTAATATATATTTTTTTAAAAAACCGTGGAACTGTGCACTGTGAAGGGATTCTACGCCTTCCGGGAAGTGCCGGGGTTTTATCTTGAGGGAGTGTAGTTGCAAATGAGAAGATGAAGAATAGCAGTCCCTTGGAAAGTTTTGAACTAACACATAATTCCACTTTGATTCAGAAAATAAGTTGGTAGTGTTATTTTATGTCCAAAACACCTTGGATCAACACAGTACGTAATAGAAACATAATAAGCCATAGGACTTCCTCAAGAATCTTACAGATTAATAAGAGCGAGAGAAAGTTGTTAACAGTGTGAGTTTATTTCTCCAGCCTCAAAGGCCCAGCACCAAACTTGAGATGTCCATGACAGGGAGTTCCTGCCATGGCTCAGCGGAAACAAATCTGACTAGCATTCATGAGGATGTAGGTTTGATCCCTGGCCTCATTCTGTGGGTTAAGGATCTGGTGTTGCCATGAGTTGTGGTGTAGGTCACAGACATGGATAGGATCTGGCATTGCTGTGGCTGTGGTACAGGTCACTGGCTATAGCTCTGATGCTTTGACCCCTAGCCTGGGAAGGGTGCAGCCCTAAAAAAGAAAAAAGATGTCCAAGGTAGTTACCAGGGATCACAGTCATGGCCCTGCTGTGTCCCCAAGTGGCTGCCATCTGGGGCAGCCATGACGACAGTGCCCTGGCCAACACAGACCAGAATCAGAAATTCCCCACTGTACAAACTGCAGCTCCAGGTCTGGCCTCTCCCTCTGTGGAGCTGGGGCCTGCCAGATGTGATGGCTGCAGCCTGGGGCAGAGGGAGAGCTGGACTGCTCCTCCCCCATCCTGCCTGCCTTTATGCTATCTCCTCCCCTCCCATCCCAAACAAATGCCCTTTAACTCGGATTTATTGTAGATCACAGCTGTCCAAAAGAAAGAGAATGCAACTCAGTGACCCAGATAGATAATTTTTAATTTTCTACTAGCTACAGTTTTAAAGGGCACCATGAAACTAGTGAAATTAATTTTAATAATACATCCATTTAACCCAATATAGCCAACACATTAGCATTTCCTCATGTTATCAAAAAAGTATTAAAAGGAGGAGTTCCCGGAGTTCCCAGAATTCCCATCGTGGTGCAGGGGAAACGAATCTGACTAGGAACCATGAGGTTGCAGGTTTGATCCCTGACCTTGCTCAGTGGGTTAAGGATCCAGCATTGCTGTGAGCTGTGGTGTAGGTCACAGCGCATCTCCGATCTGGGGTTGCTGTAGCTGTGGCATAGGCCAGCAGCTACAGCTCCGATTCAACCCCCAACGTGGGTACCTCCATATGCTATGAGTGCAGCCCTAAAAAATCAAAAAGACTAAATAAATAAATAAAAGAAGTTCCCATCGTGGCTCACTGGAAACAAATCTGACTAGCATCCATGAAGATGCAGGTTCCATCCCTGGCCTCATTCAGCGGGTTAAGGATCGGTGCTGCTGTGAGCTGTGGTGTAAGTTGCAGACAAAGCTCTGATCTGGTGTTGCTGTAGCTGTGGCATTGGCCAGCAGCTACAGCTCCAATTCAACACCTAACCTGGGAACCTCCATATGCCAAAGGTGCAGCCTTAAAAAAAAAAAAAAAAAAAAATATATATATATATATATATATATATATGTATGTATATATACACACACACACACATAAAGGTATTTTACTCTTTTTATACTGTCTGTGAAGTATGTTTTACGGTTACAATACATTTCAACGAAGACTGCATTTCAGCCACATGTACACAGTAGCCACCATACTGCAAAGCCCAGCTACAGATATGTGATATCTATAGGGAGACTGAGGTAAGAAAAGACATTCAACACAATGCACTTGGAATGTCTGCCTTGTCCCTCCTCGACTACGGAATCCAGCAGGGGCGTGTGGTCCTCTGAGGCCTGACAGTGGGCATTATCACCTACACTTACCTTCAGCACCTGGAGAACCTAAAAAATGTGGAATATAAAAGGTGATACTGAGCATTCCTCTTATCCCTGATTCAAAAGGGAGTGTAACATTTTCCTGTTAAGCATAAAGTTTTCTTTAGATTGTCAGTATATGCTGTCTCATTTTCCTAATTTGCTAAGGTCTTTTTTTTTTTAATTTATCAAATGACTCATGTATTTCTGTTAAGAAAAGCATCTAGATGTTTCCCTTCCTTCCTTAATCTATTAATATGGCAAATTCATTAACTGACCTTCTAACTTAAGGCAAACTTGAATTTCTAGAAAATTAGAATTTCAGGAGTTCCCGTCGTAGCGCAGTGGTTAATGAATCCGACTAGGAATCATGACGTTGCGGGCTCGGTACCTGCCCTTGCTCAGTGGGTTAAGGATCCGGCGTTGCCGTGAGCTGTGGTGTAGATTGCAGACACGGCTCAGATCCCGCGTTGCTGTGGCTCTGGCGCAGGTCGGTGGCTACAGCTCCGATTGGACCCCTAGCCTGGGAACCTCCATATGCCGCGGGGAGCAGCCCAAGAAATAGCAAAAAGACGAAAAAAAAAAAAAAATTCGAATTTCAGGGGTGGGGCATGTCTCTCTATACATATATATTTATTTATATATATAACATATATAACCTAAATTCAGTTTGCCAATATTTTTGCTTAGAATTTTTTGCATATATGTTAGGATTAGATTGACCTATAATTAACTTTTATTGTCTTTATCTAATATTGATATCAAGGTTATTTTAGTACTATAAAATGTGGAGGGAAATGTTCCCTGGTTTTCTATCATTTGGTAAGTTTTACACGACTAAAATGATCTATTCACTTCAGTCTGTAGACCTCACTTTACAAAATTGCCTAGATCTAAAGTTTTCTTTTTTGGAAAAATTAACTAATGATTCCATTACTTTAAATGTTATAAACTACTCAGATTTCCTATTTTTTATATAAAAAAATAGAAAAGACAGACTCAAATAAATGCTCTGCTAGAGATATTGACCCAACTGCTGTAGAAACAACAAATTGAGATGGCTAAAGAGAAATGGAAGAGGTTGCAGCCCTGATCTGTGGTTTGAAAGAGGAGGGGATGGGACAGAAGACTATCTCTAGTGGTTCTCTGAGGTGGGCAGGAGAAGGGGTGGAGACCTTACACAGCACATCACAGGAGCCAAGTTTCCAAAAGCATCAACTTCAACTTAGGCCATCCATTCATGGAAGAGTAAGCGGTCCAGTCTGGGTGTGCTGTGTGGGAAAATATAGACAATATGAAAAGCAAGCTGGAGATTTGAATTTCGAGCTGAAGTGTTTAGACCTGCTCTTGATAATTATACATAGGATGTCAGAATAATAGAACCGCTTCCTTATCTTTGTGCTGTGGCAGATTAGAGTTGCCTGAGGCCATTATGAATCAGCAGGTACTACACTTTCCTAGGCTACTTCTCTCAAATTTTTCTAAGCTAACAGCTCTCTTCTTTTATTGTGTTCTGAGAAGGATAACACTTTGAGTTATGTATAGTTATAACTGATAGCCAATAGTTATATCAGGTCTTGAGTGCCTTTGCCTTCTAAATTTTTATCTGAGAGATTTAGGCCACAATTAACCACTTATTTCCTTGGAAAATATGATTTTATTTCATATTATCATTTTATCAGAAAAATAATGATTTTATCTGGGAAATGAAAAATAAAGTGGAAAAGTGTAAAAATTAGAAGTTGCTTTAAAGCTGATATATCTAAATTGTTTTTCATTTTATTATGACTTCATGTTATTTCTACCCTAGCCAGTTTCTAACATTAGTTAGAAACTGTTTATGAAATATTGTCATATGTAAAGAATGAGCTCCTGGCAGACTCCTGGACCCAGGAATTTAGCAGCTTGATAACTACTGGGGGAGAGGGAGAGAGATAGAGTTTATTGACAACTAGTATGTGCCAGGCACTAAGCTAAGTGCTTTGCATGTATAACTTTATTCATGTCCCACAATAACTCTCTGAATTAGATATTATAATTTTCTTGGGTTAATGATGTAGCTAAGTTCTAAAACATACACATTCAACCGATAATTTTAAATTTTAAAATTAACTTAAAAAATGGCATATAGGTTTTCAAAAATATTTGTTGGATAAAACAACATTTACTAACATACACAAAGTCATACACATACTACTTAACAGACACAGAATCAAACTCGAGTCTTTGATCCAAGGACCACAGTCCCAAATATTGCAATATGGTTCCTAAAACACAATACTGACTCAAATGAAGGGCTTGTTGTTATTTGATAAATCTAGATTTCTTATATGTCTGTAAACTAGTTAACTCAATACTAGGCACATAAAAACAATCAGTTGATATTGGTTATCATTACTAACATAATTAATAATTTTGACTAAGATAAGCCTACACAAAATATTAAGCAGTAAAATTTCTCTTTAAGAAATTGAATTACTCTGTTGGAATTCACCAGATGACTGTAAATTCTTCGCTGTACTTTGGAATAAAAGAGCTCTGGGGAGAAGGATCTATGTGAAATGGATACAGAGGCTTTGTGTCTGCTGCAGAGACACAGAAAGGATAAGAGCCCAGGCATTCTTAGGAAACATTCAGAGTATTTGTTTTTCTTTTCCTCAGTCTCAGATTTCCAGAGGCCCCAAACATCAGCAAAAGAAGAAGAAGGAAAAAAAAGAGTTGAAGGTAAGGTTTAGATAAACGTGACTCATTTGTTCAGAGAAAGAGTTGAATTCCAAAGAGATAATAGGAAAGAAGCAGTCCTAAGGACCAGGGCAGTCAGAGAAGAGGCCTGGGCTGGGCCAGGGTTTTGAAGAACCATGGAAGCAAGTGTCTAGTATATCAGAAGAGCCAAATAGAGATTTTGATAGCAGAGAGAGCTCATAAACCAAGAAATAATTCAGAATTGGTCAGGGAGCGCATGATAGCAGAGAAGGATACAGTCACATTTTCCAACTCAGTAGTGGTCAAACTTGAGTATTCAACATTTGGCCAAAAGACATCAAGATGCAGGATATAAAGGTACACAAACCAAAATAAACAGTATTTAAGATAAAAATCCTTGTGGTCTTAGGAGGTGATTTTTAAAAAGGGGGCGGGGGACAAAGCACAGAAGCAAGGCTGTATCTTGGCATGACTCTCTAAGTGTCTATCAGCAGAAGAGGAAGCAAATGAGAGGTAGAAAATAAATACAGTTAATGAAGAGGAAAGATGCCACAAGCTTTGCCTTTAGGAAAAGTGACTTCAGTGCCTAATTCACAAGGAATGGTGATAAATGCAAGCAATGAAAACATTTTATGAAGAAAACTATTACTGTTAAAAACATTTAGTAGTAAAGAACTAGTAAGTAACAGCGTATCTAGAGCGAATTCATTTTTCAAAGCAATTTATTAGGGGACCCAAGGAAAAGGTCCCCTATTTAGTTAATCTTGCTCCAACTGAAATTTCAAATAGAACATTTCCCATTTGGAATAGGCTAGAAATAATCTATTCCAATAATAATAATAATAAATAAGCATCTTTCAAATGTAAGACAACTATTCATTTTTGTCCCACTTAGAAAATACCCAGGCATTGGGCTCAGCCTCCAGGGACTAATGAAGAGCAATGACCCCAGAAGCACCCCAAGCCTGTAAGGTCCTGGCCAATAGGAAGAAGCAGGTACATTTAAACTTTTCTCTAGAAGCTTTTTTTTTTTTTTTTTTTTTTTTTTGGAGTGGGGAAGGGGGTTGAATTTGGAAGGGAACACTTTCAGAGTGGTGTTTTGTACATGTGTTAACACTAATCATTGTTGGAGCTCAAATATATTATCAATAATTTCTCCTAGTTTCAGATTACCAGGAGGATATAAAGAGAGGTATGATGCTATTTCCTGTTTCTTTATTCAAAGTCTATTGCTGCCTCCTCCAGGAACTCAGAAGTCATTTTTTTTCCTGATTAATTAAACTTTAAAAAGTATTTCCTTCATTTGAATTGTCACTAAAATGCATGAAAAAGGAATCCTCCCCAGCCCAAACAGTAGGGATGGAATTTGTGACCATTACAATCAAAGAATGTTACTAGCCATCACTGGGGTTGATGTGAACTGGAGAAAAATATACGGCTAAGAACAGAACATGCATCAGGCCAAGGAATGGAGGTGAATTTGTGACCATTTCAGACACGGTGATACTTGGTCTGAGTCTTCAAGGAAGACTTTCCTCTTTATTAGAGAATGATCTTTCTTTACCTGAAAAGGTCACTCTTTTCAACCTTGTGCTTGAGCCAAAATTGCAACAGGGAGGAGAATCAGTAAACAGACTTAGCCATTAGATAAAGGAATGGTCACAACAGATCAGCAGATTAGTTAGTTTTCCTGACTCAAAGCGGATCTATAAGAATTGGAGAAGGTCAAGAAGGTATGGGCTCATTGCACAACCATAAAAAAAAAAACAAATAAAAAACAATAAATATATTTTTCTGAAAAAAAAAAAAAAAGTATGGGAAAGAAGTTCCCAGCTTGTCCACAAAAGTTTTAAGACAAGAAAAGTCACTTCATTCCACTTTGACGACTTTTGAGAGGCTAAACTGTAGGGCATGTTTAGAAGCTTAGCGGGAAATGAAATAAAGCAAGGGGATGGGGCCAAAATGTGGAGGATCTTGCTTTCCACGCAAGAACGTTGAGTCTGTCAGGAGGGAGAGTGAAGGTTTTTTTAGTAGAGAATTTACATAACCAGCTACCTACCGATATGGAAGAGAAGTTGAAATAGGGGGACAATGAGAAGTTGAAATAGGGGAGACCAAGCAGATAAAATAATCCAGGGGAAATGTTAGGACTTGAACTAGAAGAAGGATGGAGAAGCATGGATAGTCTTTCACTAAACTGCAGAGATAGATTAAAACAATTTTAGAAATAAACAGTTTTTTTTTTAAATCTCCCTTTCGGTTGCTTTAAATTTGTGACCAAATTTCCTACCTGAGAAACTGAAACATCTTGGTCAACAGGATTTATCAAGTTTTTATGCCAACTATAAATACATTAGATGAATTCCCATATTGTTATGATAAATAAAAGGCTTTTAATCTTTTTTTTTTTTAAAAAAGCAAATTGTTGGGAATTTTTAAAAAGTCAAAACTTCAAGTTTGGAAACTAACTGGAGAATATTCTATTCAAGGTTTGCCTGGAAAAATGGTTTGGGAGGAACTGAAAATACTGAAGGGATTTTTATTCAACTGTGGAATTTAATTAAAACACTCCCTTAGATGTCATAAACAGTGACCAACAGGATCATTACTTAATTAGACAATGTATTTCTTTAAAATGTATAGCCCACTCAATTTATGAGGGATTTCAAATATATGGTAAATGTAATTATATAATAAAATGGGGGGCAGGTGAGAAGAAAGTTAAACCCCACGAAGAAAAGAGGCTAATAAATACTACCAAAATATGGGCTTATATCCTTCTCTACCTAAGTATTTAAAATATAGTACCAGGAGTTCCTGTACTATAGTGGTTAACGAATTCTACTAGAAACCATGAGGTTTGCAGGTTCGATCCCTGGCCTTGCTCAGTGGGTTAAGGATCCAGCATTGCCGTGAGCTGTGGTGTAGGTTGCAGACATGCCTCGGAACCCCAGTTGCTGTGGCTCTGGTGTAGGCCGGCAGCTACAGCTCCAATTCGACCCCTAGCCTGGGAACCTCCATATGCCGTGGGAGCAGCCCAAGAAATGGCAAAAAAAAAAAAAAAATAGTACCAAACTTCCTGGAAGCATTAATTTTTTTAATATCAGGAAAAATTCTGCATCAGCCTTTTAATCTTAAATTCTTAAAAAGTCTACCATCAGCCATTGCATTTTGAATTCTCTATAGTCAGACTCTTTCAAACTGATATTCAGATACATCCAATTGGATCTGTAGCCTCAAGCAGCCTCTAACTCATCATCTTCCCCAGTAAACCAGTAGCCCAGATTGGGTTCTATGAAGTGCCTGTTAACGGCGTCATTTTTCCAAAACATAATAGCCCATATACATTATCAAAATATAAGGCAATAGAGAAAAATACTGACATAAGCATTGTTAAATTATATAGACATTTTCAAATATGTTCTATACCACATACATATTATTATTTTTTAAATGGTACAATTTTTTACATACTGTCCTATGACCTACTTTATTGTTTAGATAGTATATTTTCCAAGTTCAACTATGTGGATTTATATCTTCATTTTTGGTGACTCTATTCCACTTTGCTCAATGAATTACAGATTTTTTCAAAATTTCTAACTCAAAAACAAAGCTGCAGTAAAAACCTTCACTCATACACTTCAACATGTTTGTCTGAATTGTCCTTGAGTTATCACTAAAGGTAGAATTTCTGGGAAATGATACACTATTATACTTTTGTTTTTTGTTTTTTGGGGTTTGAGGTTTTGGTTGCTTGGAGGGGGGGTAATTTTATGGCCACACAGAAGTTTCTAGGCTAGGGGTCAAATCAGAGCTGCAACTGCAGGACTATGCCACACCCACAGCAACACCGGATCCGAGCTGCATCTGCGACCTATGTGGTAGCTGGGCACAATGCTATCTAAGCAAGGCCAGGGATCAAACCCACATCCTCATGGACACTCTGTTGGGTTTTTAATCCACTAAGCCACAATGGGAACTCCTGTACTTTTGTTTTTATAGTTTCTTGAACATATTTTCAAATTCCCCATTTAGAGAATTGGATAACATATCATTCTACCTACAATGAATGAAAAGTTCCTCTTTACAAAAATGTGGGTCTTTGACCAATGGTATTTTTGTTCTTTTTGCTTCTACTTGTGTGGATGTTAACTGCAAAGGCACTTTGTCTCTATGAGTCATTGTATCCTTTCTCATCATCACCATTATTGGACCTGCCTTACCCTCACCAAGGTGACTGTACACTATCCTAGCTGATCCCCAACTTCCAACTATTTACCCAAAGCATCTTACATGCTCTTTTCCTCTCTTTTTCTTTTTAATATCAGAAATCTAACAATGTTGTTTTCACATTTAAACTTCTCAGTGTCTCCCTTTGCTTAGCAAATTAAGTACAAACTCCAGTACATCACACCATTCATTAGAAATGTTTTTAAGTTAGCCTAAGGCTGTTGACACACATAGGCACATGGCAGAAAAATATCAATTCTCATGAGCAAAGCATAACCTCATTCCCCTCTTGCCCCCGCCCTGGCCTCTCCAAACACAGATACATGAAGAAACCATGGGAGAGAATCAGCATGGAGGGGGAAAAAATCAGATTTGAAATCACAACACTTCAAATATTGAAGTCTGGAACACACAAAAAATGTTCTTGGCCACATCTGTAGTATGCAGAAGTTCCTGGGCCAGGGATTGAACCTGTGCCACAGCAGTGACCCAAGCCACAGCAGTGACAATGCTGGATCCTTAACCCAATGAGCCACCAGGGAACTCCTTGAATACAAAATATTAACTTTTTTTTTTTTTGCTTTTTAGGGCCACTTTCTTGGCATATGGAGGTTCCCAGGCTAGGGGTAAAATTAGAGCTACAGCTTCTAGCCTACACCACAGTCACAGCAACGCAGGATCCGAGCAGCGTCAGCGATCTACACCACAGCTCATGGCAATGCCAGATCCTTAACCCACTGAGTGAGGCCAGGGATCCAGGGATCAAACCCACAACCTCATGGTTCCTAATCAGATTCGTTTCCACTGCGCCATGACGCGAACTCCCAAAATACTAACATCTTTAAATGTTTAAAGAAATAAAAAGAAGAAATTAAAAAGTATACTCAAAACGGACCAAGTATATTTGGAAAGAACTAAATAGATTTTCTAGAAATATAAGACCACATTGTTATTAAAATTACAAAGTCAGTATGTGAAAGTAAATATTTGCAACATGTATTACTTACGAAGGTCATATATCCAAAATAAAAGAATGTCTCCTCAAATCAATGAGAGAAAGCCCAACAACTCAGTGACTTCAACAGACATTTTGCAAAAGGTGACAACCAAATGGTTAGTAACCATACGAAAATCATCAAAGGAATGAGCATTATCATTTCAATTCTATCCCACTACCCGCTTCCCAGAATTATTAGTGTTGAGTCCAGGCACTCTCATAAACTTAATGTGAAAGCATAGTTGATGTAATACTTTGGAAAACAGTTTCATATTATCTACTAAAGTCAAAGAGGATTATTAATACATGAATTCCACTACTCGGTACAAACCCAAAAGAAGTACCTGCACGCATACACTGAGAGATATGATGCGAAGGTTGATAGCATTATTTGCAATAGCTTTAAGCTAAAAATCACTCAAACGTCCACCAAAGGAATAATGTGGTTTATTCATATGATTTCATGCTATCCTGAAAATTAACCAGTTGTAGCTATGTGCAACGTTCAATGAGAAAAGACAAAGACATATACGTACTGTGTAATTACATTTATATAAAGTCTGAAAAATAAATAAGCAAAGCTAACCTATGAAATGAGAATTCAGAATGATGGTTATCCTTGGGGAAGGTAGAGACTGAATAGACTTCCAACGAAGCTGGGGACGAGGAAATTTCAGCCCCTCACTTGCATGGGCTGCTTCGAGGTCCTAAGGAAACCTGTTCAATGTGCAAACATGATCCTACATTTTAGTAAAATGTTTAAAAGACATACACTCGGAGTTCCTGCCATAGAACAGCGGAAATGAATCCGACTAGGAACCATGAGGTTTCGGGTTTGATCCCTGGCCTCGCTCAGTGGATTAAGGATCCGGTGGTGCCATGAGCTGTGGTGTATGTTACAGAGGAGGCTTGGATCCTCTGTTGCTGTGGCTCTGGTGCAGGCAGGCGGCTACAGTTCTGATTCGACCCCTAACCTGGGAATCTCCATATGCCGCAGGTATGGCCCTAAAAAGACAAAAGACAAAAATAAAATAAATAAACTGCAATTGGTTAAGACAGGTGGCTCATTCCTGTCCATGTTCCCCTCTGTCACATTTGCCCTTTCACTGGATGCCTCAAGAGATGTAATGAGCATTCAAGGGAACCATCTAAAAGTTGGCTGTTCATTTGGTTTGGCTCTAGTGTCAAACCTGAGTGTCCACTGGTCCAATGTGGTTCACAAGTATTTTTGTGTACAGTTAAGTTATTGCTACCATTCCAGCACAGAACTGGCTTCTAGGCACACTTCTGCCACTCACTGTGTTGACTCCTTAGCTTTGTGACACTGTAGAGCCAGAAGTCATATGGCAATAGATGTGTATCCTACAGGGCCAGGCTCTGGAAATATTTGGGTAATAAGAAGAAACAAGGTAAAATGAACTAGTCCATGGGAACTCTTCCAATCATGATGGATAAAATTATAGGCAGAGAATTTCTCAGTGGTGCCTAGTCAAAACAGAAGTTTCCTCTAGACATGAATATACTAGATAATGCAACATAAACAATTATAAATGCACCATTAATAGGTTTTTTTCCCTTTGTGCTGGGAATTAAGAGAAATAGAATTTATTAAAATTCTCAGATGTGAGACACTGGGTAAATCCAAAGCAGAATTTAAAAGAAAAAAAGCAAAGGAAACTCACTATTAGAAACATTGTGGCCAAAATAAACAGAATTTAAAAGCAGTTAGAAATAAAAGATTACCTACAAAGGAACAAAAACTAACCTTTCATCTAAAATGTTCAACAGGAACTCAGGAAACAATAAAATATTGAAATCCCTTCAAAATTAGGAAGAAATGTCTCTGGGTATCTTGGTCCACCACTGTGTTTCCAACAAAACTATTTTTCAATAACAATGGGGGGGGGGGGAGGCTTTTCAAAACAAAACAGAATTTTATGGAAAAAAAATCTTGAGAGCGATTTGAAAGGAAAGGATTCCAGAAGGAAGATTTGAGATATAGGGAGGAATAGAGAAACTGGTAAAAGTGTAAATATATCTCAATAAACCTGCTTCTAGAAAGAAAGAGAGAAAGAAAGAAAGAGAGAAAGGGAGGAAAGAAGAAAGAAAGAAAGAAAGAAAGAAAGGAAGTAAGGAAGGAAGGAAGAAAGGAAGGAAGGAAGGAAGGAGGGAGGGAGGGAGGGAAGGAAGGAAGGAAGGAAGGAAGGAAGGAAGGAAGGAAGGAAGGAAGGAAGGGGAAGGAAGGAAGAAAGAAAAAGAAAGAAAGAAAGAAAGAAAGAAAGAAAGAAAGAAAGAAAGAAAGAAAGAAAGAAAGAAAGAAAGAAAGAAAGAAAGAAAGAAAGAAAGAAAGAAAGAAGAGAAGGAAGGAAGGAAGGGGAAGGAAGGAAAATAAAGGAACAAAAAAGGAAGGAAGGAAGAAAGAGAGAGAGGGACGGAGGGTGGGAGGAAGGAAAGAGAGGAAAAAAAGAACTAATACTAGACAATGGTAGTCTGAGAGAGTAAAGATGATGCACTCTGCCTGGATCTCTGTTCCTCAAAATATCAAGATGATGAAAATTTTCATCTGCTTCCAGTGTTTGCCCAAATGTCATTTTCCTACCTAGAACTTTCAGACCATCCAATTTGTGGTTGTAACTTGTAATTCCAATCACCCTTTCCTTACTTGATGTTTTCTCTTCCCCAAAGCATATGTGTATGTCATTTCCTAATACATTTTACTTATTTATTATGATCACTTCATAACAATACATGATATAGTCTCCACCAGGGCATAGATCTCTGTCCATTTAGTACATTGATAAATCTTCTAGAACAGTGCGTGGCGCAGACCAGGTACTCAGCAGCTAGTTTGCAGTAAATATTATAAAAAATGGTTATGATCTCATGGCTATCATCTTTGACTTTAAGCTTCTTATATGTCATTTCTCAGGAGTGTGACGTTTTAAGCATGATTAAAGTTTTATGTATTTTGCATATGGAAAGCAATTCATTTTACTTATTATTTCTCATTTTTAATGATTTCTGCTTACTCATTTCTGATTTTTATGCTTCTGAAAAGTGCCATCATATTTTCTCATTTTTTAATATTTTTAAGTTTTTATTTCAGTATTTAATTATCTGTTAGTCATTTATTTTCATGCTTGCATAGTCCTTCATCCATTACTCCTTCCAAATCCCTATTACACTATCAATAATTCATTGGAGATTTTAAACTCAGTTTATTATTGTTATTTTTCAGTGTATTTCACATTTTTAGTATTCTCATGACATTTGCATTTTGTACACAGTTACAATTATTCTCATTTTTAATAACATTTATTGCTTTCAATTTTACTAGCAATGCATGTTCACTGCAGAGAACTAGCAATAAGCAATACATAAAATCATAAAATAAAAAAGAGCAATCACCTATAATCCCCACCCGCTAGATATAACTACCATTAGCATTTTGATACATTTCCTCCCAATGTCTAAATATTTTTTAATTGACCTGCAACACTGTATTAGCTCCAGGTGTAAAACATAGTGATTTGATATTTCTCTATATTGCAAAATGATCACCATGATAAGCCTGGGTACCATCTGTCACCATACAAAGATATTATAAATGACTATATTCTTCATGCTGTACATTTCACTCCCATGGCTCATTTATTCTGTAACTGGAAGTTTGTAACACTTAATCTCCCTCACCTATTTCCCTTCTCTCCCAACCCTTCCTATCTGTCAACTACATATTAGCTCTCTGTATATATGAGTCTGTTTCTGTTTTGTTATCTTTGTTCATTTGTTTTGGTAGGTGAAATCATACACTATTAGTCTCTCTGATTTATTTCACTTAGCATAATACCCTATAGATCCATCCATGTAGTCCAAATGGCAAGATATCATTCTCACTTATGGCTGAGTAAAAGTCCATTGTATGTATACATATACCACATCTTCTTTATCCATTCATCTGTGAGTAGGCATCCATTAGGTTGCACCCATGTTTTGGCTATTATAAATAATGCCACCATAAATGCTGGGATGCATATAGCTTTTAGAATTAGCATTTTTGTTCTCCTTGAAAAAGTACCCAGAAGTGGAATTTCTGGGTCTTATGGTAGTTCTATTTTTTAATTATTTGAGGAACTGTCATACTGCTTTCCATAGTGGCTCAATTTGCATCTCCACCAACAGCGCACAAGGGTTCTCTTTTCTCTACATCCTCATCAATACCTGTTATTTGTTGTCTTTTTGATAATAACCATTCTGACATGTATGATGTGATACCTCACTGTGGATTTGATTTGCATTTCCCTGATGAGTAGTGATGTTGAGCATCTTTTCATGTTGGCAATCTCTACATCTTCTTTGGAAAAAGATAATTACAGTGATTTAAACTTCATTTTACTTTTCTGTTTCAATTTTCGCTGCTTACTTTTTAATAAAAAGATATGTTTACAACATAAATAAAAACCAATTCAGCTGGTAGAGAAATTCTAGATCACAAGTTTTCCCTTAAAAACATAGATGTTGTTTCGCTATCTCCTTGATTTAAAGTGTGGTGGATTTGGGGTTGAGCAAGTTTAATGTTGCTTGAAGCTGATAGATTTATTTCATCTCCTGACTGAACGCTATGGGACTGTTTCTCTGACTTCCAAATTCAAATATTTCACTAGATTTTGCCTTAATGTTAGTGCCTTTTCATTTATACTTTTCTTATTCCAAGAAAGATCTGTCAATGTGTAGATTCAAGTCTGACTCCGGCTCGCAAAATGTACTTCCTTTATTTCTTTATTCCTTACTATCTTCTTTTAAAAATTATTTTATGAAAACAACAATCTATATTCAAGTTCTACTCTCAGTTCATTTTTTTAATCCCCAACCACCAAACCTTTCATGGAAATTTTAATTGCCTTCATTAGATTGATCTCACACTATAACCTTTATACTTTATAATGTAGGTTTTTATTATGTTACTGTATGCTTAATTTTTGTAGATCACACAACTAATTTCCTTTGTGTGTCTGCCTATTTCTAAACAGGTTTTCATTCTTCCTCTATTCTTTTTATTAACTTTTGTCTTTCCTTTTAAAGTTATCTTAGAAGCACAAATCTGTAAATAAGGTAGCTGTCTCACATCTACAGCTACATGGGGTCCACGGGTCCTGCGATGCAGGTCATTTTAAATGCCTTAAAATTTTAGTAGTAAGAGCCCAAGTGGAATGTATCTTTCTCTTCCAAGAGTGGTCTCACCTTCTGAAGGAGTTTACCAGAATTCCCTATGCTAACCTACTTCATCAAAAAAAGCTTTCAAATTTGGCTCTTAGAGAGCCCATCAATCTATATACCATATCAAGCATAAATTCCTGAAATGTTATGGAAAACTTACAGTATTTTTTCCTAGTTGCCGGCATTAATTCTGGGTTTCTCTATTATTTTGTCATTCAATCATAATGTAAGAGGTAAAACTAGAAATCAATGTTTAGGTAATCGCTTTATCTGAAAGTCCTTCAAACAGATTTTCAATGAAATGTTTTGCAAAGCTGGGAAGAGTAAAGTTAAATTTACAGAGATTTCATGTCATTGATATTGATCTATTTGTCTTATCTGTGTAACTCTAGCATCAAAAAAGACCACTGTCACCAACAATCTGTTTTTTTAAGGGGTATCATCCCCCTTTTGGCTACATTTTTCACTCAAAAAATTTGGGAATTCAGCCCATCTAAATAAATAAGCTCAATCTCTCCCACTTGCCATGATGATTTTAGGAATGAGCCACACAAATATTTATTAATAGTTAACAAGCAAGTCTCACTTCTTTCACTGGTGACAAGGAAAGCAACCTCCTCAAAGTCAAGTACAGTCACTGACTACAGAATCTTCTCTCTAGGGCTCACTCTACTCTCTGTTATACAGTTTTCCAGAGGGAAGTCCCTTTCTCCCTTCTCATGGGGTCTGCTCACCATTCTGTACCTGCAGGAACACTGGACTCCTGCCACTTAGGCTGTTCCTACAACTGACATCCATCATTCTCTGCCATAGACAGACTCAAGATAATATGAGATCTTTACTTAGTTAATTAGACATCCTTCCTCCATTCAAACGTTTCCCAACATAATCCACTGAAGCTGCCTCTACCTGACAAAGCTCAGTTTTCAGCAGTTTTGTTTCAAACACCTTCACACACAAAGAATATAAAAGGACAACTGAAATTGCCTCAGATGATGTGACTTTCCATCTGGTTAGCTCCATAATCTAGTGTAATGTCATATTCCTGGATGACATTATTACTGGATAATTCTCAAAAATTATCCAGAATCCACACCATCACAGTTGTTTCCTCTACCAAAGACACAGTTAATTCCATTTTTCTTCGAAGTGCTATATCTTAAGTGTCCTTCAATGCTGCTTAGGACAGGGGAGAATGTCTTCACACCCAGGTCTAACCTTGATTCTACAAAAACATCCATTTTGATTTTTCTTCATTTATACATAACCATACAGCACTTAGGAACATTTCTTAAATTTAAAAGAAAAAAAGAATAACTTTAGCTTGAACAAAATGAATCTAATTATCATTAACTAATTATAAAGAAAAAGTCAAGGGCCCATTGAAATCCTTTCTCCCAAACGACATACACCTTCTTAAAAAGGCTAATTTTAGAAGATTTTCCATTGTATTATAAATTGAAAACGTTTATACATGCAAATAAACTGCATCAGCCTTTAATGGTAGTTTTAACTCCAACTGAACATGACGATATCTATGAGATTTAAATGGTGAAAAAATTAGTCATTATATCACATTACATGCACACAGTATCTTTATTTCTAGATAGCTTCAAACTGTAAAACTGGGTCAGAACAGAGAAAATGGGTATTATTGAACAGGAATATATAAATAGGTTTGCTGAGAGAAGTAAGCCTTACTGCTAGTACAACAGTACCAGCTGTTACTGTAATTTTCCACTCTGGTTCCTTAATATCTCATGGCAAAATGGTGTTATGAAGTCCTATGCTTTCATTTTTAAGAATCTTTATCAAGGAGTTCCAGTCATGGCGCAGTGGTTAACGAATCCGACTAGGAACCATGAGGTTGCAGGTTCTATCCCTGCCCTTGCTCAGTGGGTTAACGATCCGCCGTTGCCATGAGCTGTGGTGTAGGTCGCAGACGTGGCTCGGACCCCGCGTTGCTGTGGCTGTGGTGTAGGCCAGCGGCTACAGCTCCAATTCGACCCCCCTAGCCTGGGAACCTCCATATGCTACGGGAATGACCCAAGAAATGGCAAAAAGACAAAAAAAAAAAAGAATCTTTATTAAAAAGTAACAAAAGGAGTAGCTTTCAGTCCATCAGCATCAAATTCTTCATGAAAGTTCTAATCTTACAATGCTATAAAATTCTAATCTTACTTTACACTTTGATTATGTATGATATATCCTCTGCAAAATACAGAAGACATTGGGGATAGAGTCAATATACCAGTGCTGTGCTAAGAAATGTTTAAAACCAGTTTTCTGGAGGGAGAAGGGGAGGGAAGCTCTGATATAAATTGTTTGCCAATTGTTGTGGTGTAAATATTTCTGGATCTATCTTTCAGCTAGAGTTCTGGGTGCAAAATAGATGCCACTAATTAGATGTACTTGCAAAATATTTAGAATGGGAAAAGTGAGCCACAGTTTCCTCCACTGTAAAGATAAGTTGTAAGGATATGAGATATTCCTGCAAATGATCCCACTCTTCCCACTCCAGGTCACTGGATGCCCAGAGTCAATTATGACAACAGCAGGTGCAGCTCCCTAGTGTCTGGATCCCAGATTCCTAGGCTGTTCATGAATGTAGTAGTGCCCACAGCAATCCTAGAGGAAGCATGAGAAGATTCTGGTGAGTCAATTCTGTGATGCTCTGGGAGTTTTTCCTGAAGAGCATAGAATCCACGCCCTTCAGCCCCTCCACGCATTGTGTAAATCCTTAATTCCCTGTTTTAAGCTTTTTTGGCTTAAAACTTGCCACACAAAGTGGATTTTTGCTGTTGTTGTTGTTGTTCCCGTTTTAGGATTTAGACAAGTTCAGGACAGATGAGGAAGGCACAAGTGATATATCTTTATATTATAAAGACAATAATCTGTGGAAATGTGATAAATTCATTTGAGTAATAAAAAAAAATAATCTGTGGGAAAGATGCTAATCCAAAGTAAGGGTCAATACACAAGACTGGTTCAAGACAACACATTGATTAGAGAGGATCCCAGTGATTCTCACAGAGCCTTTCTTCCCTATCACTGAGGATTGTTGTCTGAACCCAGGGAGAGAGGGAGCTACCGGCAAGCAAAGGTAAATGACTGCATCACTGAAATTCTGAGTATTACTGGTGTACACACCAGAAAGGTAGAGAAGAAGAACCTTCCGAGTTTTAGGTTACACACTGTAGCTGTAGAGTCTGTGGACCATTGGCTCTCCCGGCGCAGGAAGGGTTTTCCCAGCTCACAGGGCAGCTGCTGCTGTGCCGCTCTTTGGCACTGAATTTTCAGTAGGGTGGTTAAATAGCATGTTTGGCAAACCCAGAAAAACCCTGTAGCCATCATATCGATGGCTTTGCTGCTTAGAGTTAGGGTGCTGGGGGGAGCAGGGTAAAGTCATCCCAAGGCAGAAAAAGAGTCTGGTATCTTTGAGAAAGAAAAGAGGCAATGAGGTCCACGCACAAATGCCCACGCATGCACACACACGCGCGTGCACACACACACACACACACACACAGCTTTTGTTGGCATTCAGTCACTCAGATGAGTCGCCAACAGTTTGTTTGTTTTGTTTGTTTTGGTTTGTTTTTTTGTTTTTGAGCATATGTAACCAAATCATTTCAGGAGAAAAAGAAAAAATGGCAGATGGTTACTGGACCAAAACATCCCACTCTTAGATGGTGTTTAGCCACCTAAAGAATCCAAGTAATAGTTTTAGTATTGGGAAACACAGTCAAATAAAATATGTTTGTTAAAAATACAATCCTATAAAGAAGATGTGGAAAGTATACAATAGAATACTACAGCCATAAAAAAGAACAAAATAATGCCATTTGCAGCAACATGGATAGAACTAGAGATTTTCATACTAAGGGAAGTAAATCAGAAAGAGAAAGACAAATACCATATGATATCACTTATATGTGGAATCTAAAATATGGCACATATGAACTTATCTAAGAAACAGAAACAGACTCACAGACATAGAGAACAGACTTGTGGTTGCCAAGAGGGAAGGTGGGTGGGATGGAGTGGGAGTTTGGGATTAGCAGATGCAAACTATTATATATAGAATGGATAAACAACCAGGTCCTATTGTACAGCACAGGGAACTATACTCAATATCCTGAGATAAACCATTATGAAAAAATCTGATAAAGAATGCACTACAGGATCACTTTGCTGTACAGCAGACATTAACACAACATTGTAAATCAACTACACCTCAATAAAATAATTTTTTAAAGTATGATTCTATACTTACGTCCAGGCTTACGTGGCCTGGTATTAAGATTATATAAAGCAGGTAAGGAGTGTCCTGCGGTGATATGAATGTGTGTTATCTTCCCATCTAATCTGGCCTATAAACTCCTTCAAGTTCAGCTAAGAATTCTACACAATATCTAGCACAGTGCCTCTTCCATAATAGACAACAAGATATGTGGTAAAGGAGTGAATAACTTTTACCTTTATACATTTTCTCTTCTACCAAACACTCACACATATACAAACGCTGCCAACACCATAAATTACATTAGTTCAAGTTTGACTAGTGTCGAAATCATAACAACAGGATTTCATAAGCTCTTTGATATCAACGCTTTGTCCTGAACAAACCCAAAGAACTTTCAAATTTATC
Source organism: Sus scrofa (assembly GCF_054392235.1). Classification (NCBI taxonomy): domain Eukaryota; kingdom Metazoa; phylum Chordata; class Mammalia; order Artiodactyla; family Suidae; genus Sus; species Sus scrofa. The sequence goes on along the minus strand of NC_139389.1, from coordinate 33,864,653 downwards.
TTCCTATTTAAAATCACAATACTTGCGTCAGGTAGTAAAAGCAAGGTTGGTTAATTCCACATTACACACGAAAATTTGGTATAATATTTTAAATGATTTTTTCAATTTGTGTAGTTATTTCACTCCTGGAATAGAATTAGAGAAAAAAATTAAATAACTTGACAGTAGATTATATGCTGATTTCTCTAAAATATGCTACAGTTTGAGTGTCTACAATACTTCTGATTATGGTTTCTTTTGAAAAATATTTAGAGAGGTTAAAACGATTTTAAAGTGTGTACGTATGGATGTAGCAGAGGTCCTTTTTTCCTTTGGTAGAGTAATTAGAGTTCCCTTTTGGAAAATAAAAAACTGAGTAAATACATCAGCAATTCCAACGAGTGTCTTTAAATATTAGCTCTGCTGATTTCAAAAGAAACCAATGGTGCTGTATTTCGCCTTTATGCTCTCTAGAGAGAACAGCCTCATATAAGACATGTCTACCTTGAAGACCACCTAATGTTTTACAGCTATAATTTCTAAAGAAAAACATGACAAAAACACAGCCTAAGGCAGTACTATAAGAACAAATGTTCCTAAGTCACAATGAAAACCCTACACTTGACCAAATTTGCATTCTTTTTATATTTGCCAATAACAGTAGCCATTTAATACTGTGGGAAAATGTATATACATATATACACACATTTCTCCTTAAAATCATGTCCTAAGAAGTTCTTAAAAATAATGTTCTCTCCAAAGGGGGACTTCTGATGAGTTAGAGTCCGAGTGACAGAAAAATCTGCTAATCTCCTATCAGGCAGAGTTAAATAACAGTGCTATTAGAGACTTTGATGATTTTGGAGGAAATTTTAATAATGATATAAATCAAATGTTAGAATAATCCTCTAAGGAAACTTACTTCATTTGGGAGAAAAATAAAGTTTCACCAGTCACCATAGTGAGTTGATATTACTACAGTTGTTTTTATAAGTTGTTGCCATGACTTTTTTGACTTTGGGGCTAGATTTTACTTCAAATACAACAGATGGCAACGATTACACTTCTGTAACTTCTTTTTTTCTTGAATAACTAAACAGAGCACAATAAAATAAACAGTCTTATACACTGGAGAGTTTTATTTTGTTTCACATTTTATTAAAACTAAAAGTGAACAAACTAACTACACCAAATATAAAGCAAGACCTCCATGTATCCCAAACTTTACCCACAAATTTTAAAATATTAAATATTCTATTTTTTACTTCTCTCATGGTTTCAAAAGGACTGAAATAAAATGGAACAAAAATATTGTAAGGAAGAACATTTGAAACGTTGACAGCTCAAATCGGAAGCAAATGTTAAAAGCCTAGGAGAAAGTTCCTCTGTATCTGTCTCACGCAATACAAAATTCAAAAAACCAGATTTTTATAGAATTAAAATCTGGAAAAAAAATCTTATAATGGAATTTTTATTCCAAAGATTTTCAAATTTATTTCTTAGTATTATATGCTATCTGTCAATAGCTTGAATTTTCCTTTTCACAACCTCTCCAAAAAAAAAAAAAAAAAAAAGATTTGGGTAATTTTCAAAATTCAAACTAAAGCATACAAATAAAGCCAAATTTTGATTACAGTTCACAGAGCATATTTTAAATAAATTAATTCTATAAGGATTATTTAATAAAACTGGTATCATTAATGGGAAATATGTTCTAATGAATAGAGCACTAATTTAATGTCAGGGACCAGATTCCCATTTCTAGATGTTTAAAATGTTGGTATGTGTCTTTGAGTAAATAATTTAACTTTCATTCTTTATTTTCCCCATCCTGATAAATTAAGACAAATGTTGACATATTACAATTAGATAGGGACTTTAAAGCAACATAATAATATCAATGTTAAAACTATTAGTCATGATGATTTCATCGGCATAGATAAAAGTCTTTCTTAAATAGTGTATCGAATGGTTTCTCAAGTGCCAAATTGCCTTTTTAATGATCTCATCATGATTTCATCCTTTGGTTAAGAGCTTGAGAATTTGGTAAAATAAAATGTTCTGACTGAGCAATACCCAAAGTATTTGCCTATAAAATTTTTATTTTAAAAAGAAATCCTGCAAAAATTCAGCAAAATGACTAAGGAGATGAGCAAAACCAATCTTAGTAATGCTTAAAGATTTAATCCTTCTAGTAATAATCATTGAGACTACAAATTAATTAACAAATTTTTAAGTATTTCAGACCAGAAGCCACTGATCTTAGACTGAAGTTTCATATTCATGGCATGTCTCCTGACTATAAAAATAATACTTGATGACTATTTTTTTGTCTTTTTAGGGCTGTACCCATGGCATATGGAGGTTCCCAGGCTAGGGGTTGAATCAGAGCTACAGCTGCTGGCCTACACCACAGCCACAGCAACTTGGGACCCAAGCCGCATCTGCGACCTACACCACAGCTCATGGCAACACCAGATCCTTAACCCACTGAGCGGGGCCAGGGATAGAACCTGAATCTTCATGGATGCTATGCAGGTTTTTTTTCCTCTGAGCCACGATGGGAACGCCTGATGACTATTTTTCAAAAATTCATAAAAATAGAAAGAGTAAAAGAAAATAATTAGCATGAACAATGTTCCAAAACAAACTGCTACATTTTTACTGCATATTCTTTCAGGATTTTTTAGTTTATTTAATTTATTTTTATTTTATTTATTTATTTCATTTCTATTTACAATAGCCAAGACATGGAAGCAAACTACATGTCCATCAACAGATGAATGGATAATGAAGATGTAGTAGATACATACAGATATATACATATACAATGGACTCATCCATTTAAAAAAGAATAAAATAATGTCATTTGTAGCAACACGGATGAAATTAAAGAGTATCAAACTAAGTGAACTAAGTCAGAAAGACAAGGACACATACCATATGATATCACTTATATATGGAATCTAAAATATGATACAAATAAAGTTATTTATAAAACAGAACCAGATACACAGACATAGAAAATAAATTTATGGCTACCAAAGGGGAAAGGGGGTGGGGGAGGAATCAGTTAGGAGTTTGAGATTAACAGATACAAACTACTATACATGAAACAGATAAACAACAAGGTCCTACTGTGTAGCACAGGGAACTCTATTCAATATCCTGTAAAAAATCATAACAGAAAAGAGCATAAAAAGGTATATCTGAATCATTTTTCTGTACACCATAAGCCAACACAACATTGTAGATCAACTATACTTCAGTTTTAAAAATTAATTTTAAAAAGAATTTTATCTTTGCATCATCACAGCATCCGGGGGGGGGCAGATTTTACTTCTAAAGGTGATCATAAATATCACATTTTTTAAAAGCTTGGAGAGCTACTGGAGGAAGATGAAAGTGTCCACTTAAATACTCCTGATATAACATTGCATAGGAACTAAGGATTGCATAGGAGCCCTTGGATGGGATTTGGAGTTAGGAAATCCAGGGTAAGTTCAGGATCCTTCTAGCTCTTATTAGACATGAGATCTTGGAAATGACACTTAGGTTCCCCTTTCCTAAGTTTCCTTAAGGTTGTGAATTAATTCAATCTTTAATCCACTCCTTCCTTGATACTTTTTAAATGTGTGTGAGAGTAGTCACAGAAGAAGATAAAACAGGTCGGGGAAACAAGGAAACTTAAACAGGGCAGAGAAAACAGAGACAAGTCCACAAACAATCTGTGGGGAAAAGCAACCTGAGAGATGGCAGAGGCAAAAAATGCAGTGGGGGAGAAAAGGGTTTCAGGAGGGACAGAGGATGTCTCTGAAAAGTCAAGACAAGAAGAACACAGAAAATCATCTGTTGTCCTTTTAGTTCATTAAAGAGAGAAGCCTGATGCAGTGGAGGTGAAAATCCTACACTACTCTTTCCTGAATCTTAAAAGGAAAGAGGAAGGATGGCATCTGTTAGCCAACTGACATCTACAGTTTTCTTCTGAAGATTGGAAGAGGATCTGGGATCTTCACTTCATTTATTAGCCAGGTCTTCCTTTATTCAAAGATTCTCCAACAGAATTTGGGAAAGGTGCCCCAACCTGCATGAAGCTCCATTTTTAAGCAGTGATGTCTATCAGACCCAGAGCTCTAAGAACACAGAAGGACAGTGGTAAACCGCCTCAAAGATACGTGACTTATTCATCTACGCAGCTCCAGAAACTGTTATCTTGCCATTTTGAGTGTTCGATAAATGCTGAGAGCTTAACGTGATCACAACTCCTTTATGTCACTGTGATCAGAAAAGCTCAAAGAAAGGGTTTGGGGTTTGTTTATTTTGTTTCCATTTTAGGCAGATGGAACTGTAACTTGCTTATATTCAGAGGAAAATGAAACAACAAAAAGAAACAAACAGGAAGAAAGGGGAGATTGCGGACAGATGGAAGATTGCCAAGGAGGTGATGGAGGATGGGATCTGGGACCCAGATAGAAGAGGAATTCTTTCCACTGAAGGGGGCGTGATGGAGATAAGGATGCCTGGAGATGCAGATAAGGGTCTACGTGACTGAGGGGGAAGAGTGGAGGAGTGGAACAGGAAGGAATCTGAAGGAGTTTCAGTCCATGAAGTAGTCAGGTTATCTGCTGAGAGGAAGGAGAGGAAGTGACACAGTCTGACTCGAGCAGAGCCTCAATGGCTTGGAGTAGCTGTTGGGGGTGATAGGCTGTTTCAGATAAGTAAGTGAAAGGACCTTCTATATTATGGAGCCAGAGAGATGCACAAACTTAGGTTCTTAAGACTATATCTGTAAAGCTGGTTACAACTGCATTTGTAACTTAAATGCAATTGTAACGAGAAATCAAGTTTATTCATTTAAATATATAAAGACTTCTAAATTGCACAAGAAAGGGAAAAACTAAAATAATAAACTCGTAAAACCAGTGTGCATACAATATAACCAAAGGAAAAATGGAAACAAATACTGGGGAAAATTCTCCAACTGCATCAGAAATCAAATTTTAAGTTAACAATGTCATCATTTCTGCCTTTCAAATCAGTAAGTTGTTTTCTTCATAAAATTTGTCATGTGGGTGATACATGATCATCTAATAAAAGAAATATTAAAAATAAAAATGCCCCAGAGGAAAAAAATAATTCAAAATCACTTAAAATTCGAACGGGCAGAGATATTCACTGTTTAAATTTTGCTATTTTTGCTTTAAAATTTTTCCTATACACACACATACACACATGTATAAATGCGTGCCCACATTTAGAAATACATAGAAGTATCATATATATTTTCCTAAAACTTGCTTTTTTTACTTAATACACCAGAAATATCTTTGTGTGTTAATACCCATACAATTATTGTTAATAGACATTTACTATCCCAACATAATAAAATCTATTTAATAAAACCTCTTTGAGATATTTTAATCATTTATAATTGCTACAATTTGTTCCTGTTACAAAGAATCCTTCAAGGAACAGTTTTCTATATAACATCTTTGTGCATCTGTATAAATATTTCCTAAGGGCAATTTTTTAAACTGAAATTTCTGAGTCAGAGACTTTGCCCGTTAAACCCTGTGAAAACAACACTTTTCCTCCAGAAAAGTTAGGATAATTTCTGCCCTGAGAGCAGTGAGTAGAGTTTTTCATTTCCCTACATCTATACCAACACCAGGTACCACCATTTAACTCTTGCCAACCAAGTAAATAAAATACGCTGCTACTTAATTTGCATTCCTTTAAAAACAAGAGATTGTAACTTCTTAACTTTTTTTACTGGTCATATATATTCCTTCCTTTTCTAAATTTCTAATTTTCCTATGTCTACATATGGTAAATATTTTAATTGTAATAATATTCAGTGCCAGCATCACTATACCTTTACGTTGGTAAAGTTGTAAGTTCAATAATTCTTGCCTTAGCTAGGCCTTAGCTACACCTTAACACTGTTTAATCCATTCATTAAATTTCAACGTCAAAAATAACAATAATAAAATCATGAATTCCCCACCCAGAAACAATAATTGAGACAGTCTCAAGTGGGCACCCATTCAGTGGCAAGGAAGGCAGGTAAGGAAGCAAAGAATTAAATCAGCTGGAGAATTGTCAGAGAGGAGAGCTGTGGATCTGGTGATGGGCAGATGGAAAAGGCCTGGAAGCAAAGAGCTCAGAAGCCCACCAAGCTTTTGACCAAAATGTGTTATCTAAACAGCCAAGAATCCAGATGACAGAATTCCAGTCATGGCTCAGCAGTTAATGAACCCAACTAGCCTTCCAGAGGATGTGGGTTCCATCCCTGGCCTCACTCAGAGGGTTAAGGATCCAGCGTTGCCATGAGCTGTGTTATAGGTCGCAGGCGTGCTTAGGATCCTGCGTGGCTGTGGCTGTGGCAATTGGAGGAATTGGACCTCTAGCCTAGGCACCTCCATATGTCGCTGGTACAGCCCCAAAAAGACCAAAAAAAAAAAAATCCAGATGACAAAAAAAAGTAATTGATTGAGACTTAAAAGTTCCTATGGGACCCTAAATTTTCACTAGCAAGAGGCAGGTTTTTAAGGTATACAAGCACCCTTAAAACAGCCATCTCAGGCATGGGCAAGGAAGATGTAGAAAAGGAAAATCAATTCAGAGGGCAAAGCAAAGAGGCACCAAAAATACCGCATAAGAGGTTTCGTCCTAGAAAAGAGATCAGGAGACCAAGAGCTTTCCTCATCACCCCACATGGCAGCCTTTACGGAGAACTTCCTGCACAGATGCCAGCACTGGCAATGACCAGTGACTCTGAGGTCTTCCTGCCTTCCTTCCCTTTCCCAGTAAGACCTTTACTGAGTTTATCCTGTCCTGATCACTACTGTTTATCAGGTACAGGGAGCAGGGGGCGGCAAGGACCCAAAGGGACGACTTGTTATGTGAGCATGTAGCTTAAAGGATCAAGAGGAGGCACAGGTGGACCTGATGGAAAGGACCACAGAGCCCTGCGGTCCTGGGCTCTGGGCAGATGCAGTGACTACCTGGGATTCCACCCTGTCCCCTGAAGGAAAGGGTGAGTGTGTTCTGTGTTGCAGAGGGGAGCCCCCTGCTCTTTGGTGTTCAGAGGACAGACAGTGGCAGGCTCACCCAAAGACAGGCATTACCATCTATTTCCTACCCTTTCTTTAGGCATGGACTTTCTTTAAAAAGTTTTATCACCTCTTGAGACAGAAGGCAGGGCCCCCCGCCCAGGCAGGTGGGATTGATGTATGCTACTCCTAAGCATCACCCTAAATGTCTCTCTCTCTCCCTCTCTCCCTCTTTTTTTTTTTTTTTTTTTTTTTTTTGCTTTTTAGGCTGCACCTGCAGCATATGAAAGTTCCCAGGCTAGGGGTTGAATCAGAGCTACAGCCACCAGCTTACATCACAGCCACAGAAAGGTGAGATCCGAGCTGCATCTGCCACCTACACCACAACTGAAGGCAACGCCAGATCCCGATCCACTGAGCAAGGCCGGGGATCAAACCCACATCTTCATGGATACTAGTCGTATTCATTTCTGCTGTGCCACAATGGGAATTCCCTCACCCTAAATGTCTCTTGAACCCACTCTCCTTTCTTTTCATGGCTGGGACCAAAGGATTCTGAGATAGTCTCTTTTCTGGAAGGAGGCACAGTACCTGAGTGACTGCTGTGAAGAGAGCAGCTCCACCCACTACAGACTGCAGTGAGGAATAAACAGCTACGATTTGACACAACAGCTAATGTTCTTTACTCTGAATAATGCAAAGCAGACTGTTAGCTGCTCCCAAACTAAGTCATACCCTGTAATGAACCAAGGAAGTACATTCTACCAGAGACACCAGAGACACTTTTAGAAGATTGTTTCTGGGGGGCAAAAGTGAGAGTAGCAAAAGGAGTAATGGACTTACAACCTTGTCCTAGAGGACCAGTCACCTGTTAAAAGCAAATGACGTGTCAGCCCTGGAGAAGGAGGAGTGAGGTGGGGAATGCAGGAGGCAGCCCTCTAACACATGGGGGGCTGTCCCAGACTGGATGTGGAACATGAGCTCATGTCTTCAGACATGCACTTTTTTCTAAAAGTTAGCCCGTGCTTTGAGAGGAAAGGCAGGTCCATGGATGATATATTGATACTGGTTGGGATACTGGTTATGATACGTAGGAGGTGACCTCAGCATCCAGGACTGCTGAGCTGGGCAGACATTAGAGAAGCCAGGCAACCAATGTAGATGCTGCTAGATTCTGGAAACTTAAGGATTTACAAAGATGGATTCAGGATACCCTGGGAGGAATCTGCACCATGATTTGATCACACGATGGGGGAGGGGAGGGGAAATTTTCAGAGACATAAAAATAAAGAAGAATTGTGGAAATTTCGTAAATCTCCTCTCAAGGATTGCTTGTGGTTTAAAGCTACAAACTCATCCATTTGGGCTCGTGGCAGCTTGTCTGCCTTATGATAAGTCCTTTACTGTGTGGAATGCCAAACAGACTAATACGACAAGAGTTGAAATGTGCACACTCTAACTCAGATATACACACACAAAATGCACTTTTAAAACCCAAAGATGATGTCATGTGTCTCAAGTTTCCATTTCTACTCAGTAGATAAAAAAAATCTCAAATGCTTTCAAGGGACTTCGGTCCTTTTAGATTCAACAGACTCTCTGGGCTATTAGGAACTCAGGCTTTTTTCATTAGACAAACTCATTGAGTTTTTAATTATTCTCTTCCTCATTCTTCCGGTTTCCCTCCTAAGGGAACCTATGGTTTCAGAGGGTTAAGCTACCTTCCCCTGTAATCACCCTTAGTCATTTAGTCACTGCTTAGTCAATTAGTCACTGAGAATATTCTGCTGAGCTGTGCTTGGTCCCATCCGGTACATTTGGTCTCTGTGCTGGCATCAGCTGCTGAAGCCAACTGCTCCTCCACAGCCCCAAAACAAATTATCTGCAGCCCCCTCATATAATCTGGCTCTTTTAAGCACCTCTGTGTCAGCCAGCAGGGCCCAGGGAGCACAGGGAACTTCCAGGTGGCTGAGACAACACACTCAGTTTGTGAAGCTGTCAGACTACCATCTCAGGTTGATTTACTTAGACCTCTGCCTTAACCAGACTAAGGCACTGCCCTGCCTCGTCCTTCTCACATCACACTGATTAGGAGGTTGGGATGAACGTCTACATGCTACTATATATAAAATAAACAAGTAACAAAGACCTACTATATAGCTAGCACAGGGAAATCTACTCTATGCTCTGTAATAACCTCTGCGGGAAAAGAATCTGAAAAAGCATGGATATATAACTGATACATAATTGATTCCCTTTGTTGTACACTGGGAATTAACCCAACATTTTAGGTCAACCATACTCCAATAATTTTTTTTTTTTTTTTTTTTTTTTTAACGGCTGCGGCATTTGGAAGTTCCTAGGCTAGGGGTGGGACTGGGACGCAACTACAGGCCTTCACCTCAGACACAGCAACATGGGATCCAAGCCACATCTGTGACCTACACCAGAGCCCATGACAACACTAGACCCTTAACCCACTGAGCGAGGCCAGGGATCAAACTCGCATCCTCGCAGTTTTAACCCACAGAGCCATAAGGGGAACTCCCAATAAAACTTAAAAAAAAAAAAAAATACAGTGTAGAGAGCTCGAAATTTCCCAAAGTCTATCCAGAGATGAACAGCAAATTTGCTTTCCCAAGGTTTTCCTGTACCTTGTCTCCTCCCCCAGGGAGAGGAAGCACAGACCCTCACTTCTTATCCCTGACTTAATCCCCACTCTCCCTGTCTTCCTCTCCAGCCCCACCACCCCGCGGGGTATGGGATTTCCATTTTCTGTGCCTGTAAGACAATGATTTCCCTGATGGTATATTCTTCTTAGATGAAAATGAGCCTCCGTGTCAGAACAGCTTGAAGGGCTTCAGAAGAAACAAGGTAATGAACAATGAGTAAGCCCTAGAAAAAGGCAAAAAGAAAAAAAAAATATTCAGATAAGAAATGTTATAGAATGTAAGCAGGCTTGGAAGTCCCCAAATAATTGATATTACCTATCTGCACTTAATGAATTATCTCCCTTTTCCTTCACTCATCAGGATAAAACTTCCATTAACATCTCCTACTTTCTTCTGTTTCTCAGTACCTCAGAGAGACTTTTAATTACTTCCTAGAGCATATAGTCTCCAAATTACTCCCATAAGAATGTGAGTCATGTATAAAGACAAACCAGAAATAAATTCTATTTGGAGTTCCCATCATGGCTCAGTGAAAACAAATCCAACTAGTGACCACAAGGTTACGGGTTCAATCCCTGGCCTCCCTCACTGGGTTAAGGATCCAGCATTGCGTGAGCTGTGGTGTAGGTTGCAGATGCAGCTCGGATCCCGCGTTGCTGTGGCTCTGGCGTAGGCTGGCGGCTACCGCTCCGATTTGACCCCTAGCCGGGGAACCTGCATATGCCACAAGTGCAGCCCTACAAAAAAAGAGAAAGAAAAGAAAGAAAGAAAGAAATATATTCTATTAAATATTGAGACTTGTAAATTTAATTAAGCCATACTGGGGAACATAGGAAATCTTTTTAGACCATATTTGTATTGTATTATATTGTATTGCATTTGGGCCACACATTTGGCATATGGAAGCTCCCAAGCCAGGGATCAAATGCACACTATGCAGCAGTGAATGGACCCACTGCAGTGACAATGCCAGATCCTTAACCCACTGCACCACAAGGGAACTTCAAGATCACGTATTTTAAGAAGAAACAAAAACCCTGCTTTTATAACTAATGACAAAGTAATGCTCAAAATATTAACAATGATATTGACATTGATGTCTAATGCATTGAATCAAAGAACAGACCAAAATATCAGATGAGACAACACATTAGAGAGACAGAACGCTTTGCTCTACTTCATTCATGTCTCCCCAAGGTTGGAAGCAACCCCTAAAATTGAACAACTTTTCTAAAATTTTCGGCAGTTTCACATCACCTTAACACTTCTTATTTTATATTTAGGTAAATATTTTTCCTTCTCCGGTTTCCATATCTTTTGAACACACAGGCCTCCTCCAAGAATACTTAAACAACAGCTGTAAAATTCATTCCAGTATCATTTATGGCTTTGAACTCAAGCCCATAAACCCAAGAAACCTAAAAGTAGACATTATTTCTTAGAAATACAGGCTTACTCCTACAAAAAGATAGGATAAGTAGCACAATCTACCATGAGATATGCCAATGATCTAAAAACAACCAAGTAAATATTTTGTCCTAGCATTGTTTTTATAAGTACCTGGTATTCTAGTTAGGGACTATTGGACCAATCAACAAGGTGTTTAATGGGCTTAGTGAAGTGCCAATTATGTGATAAAATGCACATGGTGGAAAAGCTTCTCCAGACCCTCCTTCCTCCTGGACAGACACACAAATCTTGAGCTCATGCATTTGTATCTAATATTATTTACTGAATGACTGACTTGTCTTTTGCTTGTTTTTTCCTCTTTACAAAGTTAGCACATGTTTATTGTAGAAAACGCAAATAATGTAAACAGTATTGCATATCAATACATATAAAAATATGAGTATCTGCATCTCTAAAACAGGGGTTTTAATGGGACCTACTTCAAAGGTAGCTGAGAAGATTTGATGAATTAAAACATATGAAGCACTTTCAACAGTCTAGAGTTTAGTAATTGTTCAATAAATGCTAACTGTGATCAATATTATCAATATTATTGTTAATATCATTACATCCAGAGTACCTAGGGTAGTTCCTAAATAAAATAGGCACTTAATAAATATTCAGTGGGGGTTGGGGAGGGAGGGTCTGGGAGTCTGACATTAGCAGATGCAAACTATTACATATTGAATGGATAAAAAACAAGGTCCTACTATATAGCACTATATTCAGCAGGAAATATAGCACTATATTCAGTATCCTGAGTACTGGAAAAGAATATTTTAAAAGAATATATATATGTGTGTGTGTGTGTAACTGAATCACTTTGCTGTACAGCAAAAATTAACACAACATTGTAAATCAACTATACTTCAAGTGGAAAAAAAAATGTTCTGTGAATTCACGGTTGAATGAAAAATGGGCTGGTCATGAGCCATTTGGCTCTTTATCAATGATGACAATTCCCAAGAGTGTCAGGATGGCTCCCAGCTTGGTCCAGAATTCCAACCATCCAGAGGTCAAGTTTGAGTAATTCAGCTTCTAGCTCTGTACACTTGTGTTCTAAGACAGTTTGAGTGATTCTCAAGGCATCCAAGAAACTCAGGTTTTACTTGAATACTGTATGTTTGCCCAGGATGCATGAGAATAAGCAAGGGTGCCATTCCAGCTCTGCGACCTCACAGCCCAGGCCTCGGAAGAACTGACGCCCGATGATCTGTTTCCTTATGCGTAAAATAACGGAGGTAACACAAGAGATTCAAAGTACAGGGATTGCAATGGATGTAAAAGCGAGGATTTCCTCCTTTTACGTGCATCATAGAAAGTAACAATTCTCATCCCTAAACAGGTGGGGACCAGGCAGAACCAGAATGGATCTGTTCACAGTCACACTCTGCCAAGCCTCTCAACTGCCAATCAAGGGGAGGTGTCTAATTCAATCCAGTCACAAGAACACTTGATTAAACCAAGCTTCTGCGCCAGGAGGGAAGGGAAGTCTGCAGTGACAGGACACCAAGGCTCATACTGTCAGGCTGTCATCAAAATGCACCCACCTTGTCTTCAGCCTGGGCTGTCTGGAAGTGCCTTCATATCAGACCTCTGCTGACCCTGGGTCGCTGCCAAACACTCACCTCTCGGACCATCCTTCCTCTTCCTGTATGGTCATCTCTACACTGTTATATACAATCAATTTTTCCACAATTCTCTTCACAATCAACTACAGTTGACCCTTGAACAACACAGGTTTGAACTGCACTGAGTCCACTGATAGGCACTTTTTTTTTGCCAAATACATACTACAGCATCACCCATGTGAGATTGGCTGAATCTGAGGATGCAGAAAGGTGTGTACAGAGGGCCAGCTGTAAAGTTATATGCAAATTTTGGACTACACAAACCCCCATGTTGTTCAAGGGTCAACCGTATTTGTTTACTGGAGATCTTCATTCTGTTTTTTTAAGACATTTTATTGGAGTATAGGTGACTTACAATGTTGTATTAGTTTCAGGTGTACAGCAAAGTGAATTGGCCATACATATACATACATATCCAGTCTTTTTCAGATTCCTTCCCCCAAATAGGCTATTACAGAGTATTGTATAGATTTCCCCAGGCTATATAGTAGGTCCTTGTAATTGATCAACTTTGTATGTAGTAGTGTGTACCTATCATTCCCAACCTCTCAATTTCATTCTATTTAAACCAAACTCATCTTCACTGTCAGCCCTTCCCAATGTGCTCAGCACCTGCATTCTCTAAGGAAAATCCAGCTCCCCAGAGACAGTTCCTGCCACAGCCTCCCTGGGTGGTGACTTCCCTCCCACAACCTTGTCCGTCACTACTCCACGTTTACGTACAAAGTCTTTGCTCCTATAAAGTTTACTGCTGCTCTTCCAGTCACTTGACCAGGATAGTCCTATATTCTCCTAGATATTTTGACAGTAAATTCCTGGACTTCCTTCCTTCCCACCTGCCAAGTGCCGAGCTGGCCACACTGTAAAGGTAGATCTCCTAACTGTGCTTGGATTTACTCACTACCCTCGCTCAGTGACCTCATCCTACTATCACATCCTCCTCCCAGGGCTCCAGTTATCACCGCCATGCCCAAACTCCCAAGCCTATTTCTCTGTTCCATATGTTGTGATTCCCAGCCCCATAGATGTTTCCACTGAAACATTCTACAGGCAGCTCACATTCAAAGGCTGAGAAATGAATTTATGCAGCCCCATACCTTTAGTCCTGCATCTCAGTGACTGGCCTCACCACCACTCAGCTGCCAAGTTTAGTCAGTAAATGTCTATCATCCTGGCAGGTCCCCTCTTAGCTCACTTTCCAAATCTGAGCAGCCACCAAGCTCTGAGAACTGCATTTCTCAATTCTACCCACTTCACTGAATCACCTGACACTGCCTTAGCCTGAACTCAAATTCTCCATATGCACTGCTAGAATATCCCCACGACCAGCCTCCTTATGTCCAATCCCTTCAAACCTTTTCCCCGCAGTGCTAGGAGGATGCTAAAACTCACATTGGCTCTTTCCATTTTCCTGCTTAAAATCTCCAATGGCTCTTCTAAGTTATATAGAAAATTCCAAACTCTTTAGGATGGACTAAAAGAGTTGGCCACCTCCATCCCTCACTAGCCTCATGGATTCACTTACATCTTCCAAATATGCCAAACACTTCTCACCTCTAGACCTTCCAACAGGCTACCATGAATTCCTCTTCCTCTTCCACCAATGTCTTGCTAATTCCTGAAAGGTGTTTCAGTGTTCAGGCTGATTCAGATTTTACCTCTTCAGAAAACTTTTCCCAAGGCCATCATCTTCTCCCACATCTTAGACCACTTCCCCACTCTGGGTCAGATGCCTCTCACAGCAGCCCCCTAGAATCCTGTGCTTAATTCTAGTACAGCAATACCAGATTGTAATGAAACTGTCTCTTTGGTTGTCCTTACCACAAACTCTGTCCCCTTTTCAACCTAAAGTGTCAGTTCCTTGAAGTCAGGATTTGGCTTGACTCATGTATCCTTAGCATCCAGCCTAACACTTGGTACCTAAATATTTGGTGATGAAGAAAGAACAGAAGAAAAAGGGAAGGAGGGAAGAAGGAGCCTGGGTCTCTGGAGCAGCTGGGTCTGGAGATACTCCCAGAAGTCCCTGCAGACGGATCAGACCCACACAGGCCCTGATCAAAACCATCAGGAGAGATCAGGGGCATCATCAATAGTTAGGATATGAATCAAAAAAAATCCTTTTAGGATAGCTAATTATAGGTACTTTATTGGGCAAACAGTGCTACCCCTTCTATCATGTTCACAGTGTGATAAATGCTACTCCAAGTTCCCTACATGTATTACTCAGTTCGATTCTTACAACCACCCAAGGCAAGCCACACTATTATGATATTTGTTTTGCAGAGGATGAAATGGAGGCAAGGGGGCTCAGGATGACATTGGCAGGTGAGAGTCTCACTTGGCAGCCCATACCCCTCACCTCCTCATGGCCATGCCTGGATGTATCGTTTAATGACAGTCGTTCAGGTGGCATCACTATATATTACTGATGTCCACAACTCTTTGTGAAAACTGTTTTATTTATTTTTTTTTCTGGCTGTGGTGTGCTTGATATAGGAATCTCAGTTTCGAGACTAAGAACTGAACCCAAGCAGTGGTGAAAGTGCCAAGCCCTAACCACTAAATCACCAAGGAACTGCCTCATATTTGTTTTATAACATGAGCAAAATAGCACACACACACAAATACACAAAATCAAAAACCAGCTTAGAATTGCAATGATGGTGAAAGAATTTTTCATACTTAGAGCAGCCAGGGCCAGGAGTTAAAGTTAGGAGTGTCTAAGAATTAAGGATGAAGTATTCAATAGGGAGCTGTGGCTGGCCCCTTCCTCGCCCACCAGCTAACAGACTAATTGTATGTTCTAATTTAGAGCCCTCCAAGAGCACAGATGAATCCTCACCCATGGCTCCTCCCTGCACATGAGCCAAAGCATGAGACATCAGTACTCTTAGAAAGCCAACAAGTACACACAGCCTTTCCAAGCAGCTAGTCCAACCTCTAAGAGTCTATGTTAATTTTCCTTTAGTTCAAATCGCTTTCTTTACTGCTACAAGCAATCAAGAAGTGCTATGTAAAAGAAATGGCATTTAACCAATATTTTTACCTCCAAGTATAAGCAAGCTCATCTGATTTTTTCCCAGAACTACATTTAATGACTGATTACATGGTAAATGCTCCATTTTTATAGCAGATTTGTAAAATCTATATTGCATTAATAATTGCCTTTAAATTGTCTTTCTATAATGAATGGAAAATATTATATTCCTCAAATGTTTGTCATGTGCTTTGTAGGGAAAACTACTAAAGATTTTGGAGATTATAAAGCACTTCTTATAACTTCTCAGGGTCACCTTACACAGCCTGGTGGCTCAGTATAAACTCATCCACTGTCAGACCATTAGCAATTTTAATGGCAGATTGCATGGAATAATTTTTGAGAAAGCTTGAAATAAATCTTTAAAAATAAATACTTCTACAGGTAAATAAACATTAAATATGCAAACCGATGAAAAACAAAACTTATTTCAACTTTAAACTGTCTATCACATGGGAAGTACTACATGATTTTTGTCTGCCTCCTTTTCAGAAAACATTTTTGTTTTTTCTAAGTTGTTCTTTGGTTTCCAAAACTTTGGATTTCTCTCTCACTGCATGCACTCCTGCAAGGATCCTGTAGAGACCCATAAAAACATTCTCTTGTATCCCAGATGGCCCTCTCTTTTTGTTTTTCATTTTTTTTTCTAGAGGCAATACTACTTAATAGCTGATGGTTAGCAGTCCCTCCACCGAGTGGACTGTTTTTGGTATTTCACAGAGTATAATTCTCCAAGGAACCATGTTTAAAGAGAAACACAATAGCTACCTACATGTATTTTAGTAGAAAACTCCATATTCGCTCAAGTCCAAATCATGTTTATTAATGAACATCCAAGAAATATTCAGTTTAGAAGCTCTACACACACACACACACACACACACACACACACACACACACACTCGCACACATTTAATCCATGACATTAATTAGGTTTGTCATTAATTTTTACATATGGAAGGATTAAGAAATAAATTTTAAACTGCGAGTTAAAACAGGGCCAGATCTTAGAAAAACCAATAATCCCAAACAGCTTCAAAGCCTGAGTCCAGGCCTGAGTAACCACAGCTCCAGTCACTGACTCTCTTTTTAATGTAGCAACAGGACAGGGCTGGCCTACAGGATTCCTCTCCCAGAGCACATCACATGACCAGCTTCACTAACCTGTTTTCTTTAATCACCCACCTGCTATCACCTATAGATGGCAGTGTAGCTAAGTGCCCACTATGGACTGACCTGTGTCCCCCCCACCCCAAATTCATATGTGGAAGTCCTTACCCCCAGGACCTCAGAATGTAACTGAATTTGAAAGTAATTAAGATAAAAGGAGGTCCCTTCAGTGGGCCCTCATCTAACAATGACCACTGTCCTTGTAGGAAGAGGAGACTGGGATACAGACATCAGACAGCACAGAGGGAAGGGCATGTGAAAACACAGGGAGAAGATGCCATCTACAAGCCAAGGAGAGACTCAGGAGAAATCAACCCTGCCAACACCTTGATCTCAGACTTCCAACCCCCAGAACTGTGAGAAAATCCATTTATGTTGTGTAAGCTACTCAGCGTCTAGTATTTTGTTATGGCAGCCTGAGCAGAATGACACTGAAATAAATCTGTTTGACTGGATTCCCAGAGCATCACATAACAAGTCTCATTACCTATTTTCACCTACCCAGCTAGTCATCTGCAAAAGGCAACAAAGTTAAGCCGGACTTGAGTCCAGAGCACACGTACAGCTTCAAACAATAGGAGCTAACTGATTAAGAGGAATCCACAAAATATTTTTGAAAATCAAAGACTGGGCTCTCTCTTCAGTAGTTAAGAATTTCACATAACCCCATATGAAGAGAAAAAATAGTAAAATAATTCATCGTATTTCCAGTGAGAATATTGTCAACAGTAATACTGGCAACACCTCCATTTTCATCTATGTTTTCTGTTTCTTACAGATTATTTGTTCTTAGTCTTGATGAGTACCTTGTGTGAGAGAGTCTCTTGTTTTAACAGTGCCTTCTAGCTCCCCATGTGTCTACTGCAATCCCGTCAATAACTGAGATGACTGTTCTGATAACTCTGTATTTGCAATGGAAACTTCAACTCTTCAATTACTAAGAAAATATCTTCATAATTGTACGGGATCAGAAAAGCTGTTTTAGCACTGTAAAGTCAAATCCATCTCATTTACTCATATACAGTTGCTTAGCATAACCTATTCCCAAGATCATGAAAAGAAAGTCCATTAAATACTCAGTGCTTTCCAAGGCAGAGTGAAAAGTGGTTCAGTGAATCGTGAGAGACCCCTAGTGGCCTTTTCAGGTATTATGAGAAATCCATCACTGAGATAACACTTTGTATCCCCTGGTGCTTGTTAGCATTTGTGTTAACCAAGGGATACCAAGCACCAGGGGATACAAAGTGTTATCTCAGTGATGGATTTCTCATAATACTGGTAAATGCCACTAGGGGCCTGGTGCTTGTTAGCATTTGTGTTAATCAAAGGCACTTGAAACCCACAGCAAATATAATACTTAATGGAGACAAGGTGAAAGCCTTCCGGCTAAAATCTGGAACAAGACAAGGATGCCTACTCTCACCACTTTTACTCAACAGAGTATTGGAAGTCCTAGCCACAGCAATCAGACAAACCAAAGAAATAAAAGGTATCCAAATTGGAAGAGGTAAAATTTTCACTGTATGCAGATGACACGATACTATATACAGAAAACCCTAAGGACTCCACACAAAAACTACTCAAACTGATCAACGAATTCAGCAAAGTAGCAAGATATAAGATTAACATTCAGAAATAAGGGAGTTCCCGTCATGGCTCAGTGGTTAACGAATCCTTCTAGGAACCATGAGCTTTCAGGTTCGATCCCTGGCCTTGCTCAGTGGGTAAAGGATCTGGCATTGCCGTGAGCTGTGGTGTAGGTCACAGACACGGCTCAGATACTGCATTGCTGTGGCTCTGGTGTAGGCCAGTGGCTACAGCTCCAATTAGACCCCTAACCTGGGAACCTCCATAAGCTGCAGAAGCAGCCCTAGAAAAGGCAAAAAGAAAAAAAAAAGAAAGAAAGAAAGAAAAGAAAAGAAAAAGAAAAAAAGAAATCAGTTGCATTTCTCTATGCTAAAAATAAAATATTAGAAAAGGAATGTAAAAACACAATATCTTTTAAAATCACACCCCAAAAAATTAAATGCCTAGGAATAAACCTGACCAAGGAGGTGAAAGACTATAAAATATTAATCAAGGAAATTAAAGAGGATTCAAAGAAATGGAATGATATCCCATGCTCCTGGGTTGGAAGAATTAGCATCATAAAAATGGCCATACTACCCAAAGCAATCTACAGATTCAATGCAATCCCTATCAAATTACCCATGACATTTTTCACAGAACTGGAACAAACAATCCAAAGATTTATATGGAACCATAAAAGACTCATAATTGTCACAGCAATCCTGAAGAACAAAAACCAAGCAGTACTTCAGGCAATATTTCAAAGCTACAGTAATCAAGACAGTGTGGTACTGGTATCAAAACAGACATACAGACCAATGGAACAGAACAGAGAACATAGAAATAAACTCAGACACCTACAGTCAATTAATCTTCAACAAAGGAGGCAAGAATATAAAATGGGGAAAAGACAGTCTTTTCAATAAGTGGTGCGGGAAAATTGGACAGCTGCATGTAAATCAATGAAGCTAGAACACACCCTCACACCATGCACAAAAATAAACTCAAAATGGCTTAAAGACTTAAACGTAAGACAAGATACCTAGAAGAGAACACAGACAGAACATTCTCTGACATCAACCACACAAATGTTTTCTTAGGTCGCTCTCCCAAGGCAACAGAAATAAAAGCAAAAATAAACCAATGGGGCCTAATCAAACTGACAAGCTTTTGCACAGCAAAGGAAACCATTAAAAAAAAAAAAGACACCTACAGAATGGAAGAAAATAGTTTCAAATGATGCAGCTGACAAGGGCTTAATCTCTAAAATATACAAACAACTTATACAGCAAAAAACAACTTAACAGCAAAAAAACCAACAACCTAATTGAAAAAAATGGGCAAAAGACCTGACTAGACATTTCTTCTCCAAAGAAGATATACAGATGGCCAACAAGCACATGAAAAAATTCTCAACATCCCTGATTATTAGAGAAATGCACATCAAAACTACTATGAGGTACAACTTCTCACCTGTCAGAATGGCCATCATTAACAAGCCAACAAGTAACAAATGCTGGAGAAGTTGTGGAGAAAAGAGAACCCTCCTACACTGTTGGTGGGACTGTAAATTAATACAACCACTATGGAAAACAGTATGGAAGTAACTCAGAAAACTAAATATAGAACTACTATACGACCCAGTAATCCCACTCTTGGGCATATATCCGGACAAAACTTTCCTTGAAAAAGACACATGCACCCATATGTTCATTGCAGCACTATTCACAATAACCAAGACATGGAAACAACCTAAATGTCCATCGACAGATAAATGGATTAAGAAGATGTGTTATATATACACAATGGAATACTACTCAGCCATAAAAAAGAACAAAATAATGTCATTTGCAGCAACATGGATGGAACTAGAGACTCATACTAAGCGAAGTAAGTGAGGAAGAGAAAGATAAATATCACGTGATATCACTAATATCTGGAATCTAATATATGGCACGGATAAGTGAACTGTTTACAAGTAAGAGGCTCACCAGTGACACCAGATTAAATGCAAGGGAATTTATAGAAAGGATGCAGGAACCTCTCACAACTCTAAGAGTAGGACTAGAATCAGCGTCTTAGATACAACTGGAACCTGTCATCTGAATGCAGTCAACCTGTCCGTCCATCTCTTTGCTTGGTCCCTCTCTGGCCATCTCTTTCACTTCTTCCCTCTCTATTCACTTCTCCAGCCCAGACAAAAGAAAACAAAACCACTGAGGGTTTGGGATGGAAATGCTATTAAATTTGATTGTGATGGTCATTATACAACTACCAAAAAAAAAGCAAGGAGTCTATAAAAACTTTTTTTTTTTTCATTTTAGGGCTACTCCTGCGGCATATGGAAGTTCCCAGGCTAGGGCTTGAATCGGAGCTGCAGCTGCGAGCCTAAGCCACAACAACACCAAATGTGAGTGAGGCCTGTGTCCTACACCACAGCTCATCGCAAGAGGGGATCCTTAACCCACTCAGTGGGGATCAAACCTGCGTCCTCATGTTTGCTAGTCGGGTTCGTTACCACGGAGCCACAAAAGGAACTCCAGAAACATTTGCTTTTTAGGTCCGCACTAGCAGCATGTGGAGGTTCCCAGGCTACAGCTGCCGACCTAAACCCCAGCCAAAGCAATATGGGATCAGAGCAGCGTCTGGGACGCTGCTCACAGTAAGGCTGGATCCTTAACCCACTGAGCAAGGTCAGGTATCGAACCCACAACCTCATAGTTCCTAGTTGGATTCGCAGAAACAACATTGTAAATGTTGTAAATGTTGCACTTTTTCACTATGTTTGGAAAACCTGTTTTGATGGGTCCTTAGTCTTCTAGTGGAGTATCAGCAGAGGAAGCTGCAAGTCTTAGAAGAAAATAAAAAGCAGACATTCTCAATGGAGTCTATTCAGTAGAAGAATGAATGAATGAACAAACGAACAAATGAATAGTCGTCAGTACCAAAATATTATCACAGCCTGAGACTACAAGAACATAGAAAAGAACCAATGTTGATTCTCTGTGTCAGATGGCTGTGAAGTGTTACTGCAGTCAATTAATTTGGCAAACGATATATTATCAATATGGTGGGGGAAAAATCGTTAGTAGTGGGAAGTGCCAGAAATACTAAACAAACCCAAATCCCATTCATAAACAATGATGTGATGGGAAAGCTGAATTGCATAAAAATTTTTAAAGTGTGAACATTCTCGTTCTTTCCAAAACAAGCTGACAGGAAAGTGTGAGGTGATGCCAAGGGATAGAGCCGCTGCCCTGGCGGCCCTGGGGAGGAGCCTGACAATTTTGGTGCTTCTTTCTTGTGAGCTCTGAGTCAGGGACGAGAGGGGGTGAGGGGTGACTCACCAGGCCTGGGTTCGCTGGGTGTCACGGGTGGACGCTCAAGTCCGAGATGGCAGCGCAGCCAGGACAGAACCGACAGATAGGTCTGCAGCTGGGAGTTTCCGGGAACCCGTTTGCAGGCGCCCACGAAACTGCGCAGGCGCACACGATACCATCGGGTCCTCTGCTTTGGGTACCACACGGTTCTCCGCGTCCCGGCCCAGGGTGTGTGCTCACCTCCTACACAGATGCACGCGTGCCACGTACAGAGGCGCCCGCTTCCGGTTGTTGCCTCATTTAGACAATAAGGCCCACGTAGAGCAGCCAACTGTGTTTTGCTCAGGGGGTGAATGAGGAATCTCTCACATACAAACCCAGCCTGGATATACTTGGAGCACTGATAAAACACGCATATCTGCCCAATATTCATATTCATTGGGAGTCCGGCCCTGAGTTCCTTTTAAGAGTTATCTGCAGTCTGTAAAGTCATCTTTCCTCAGTAAAACATACCAATCAGGCAGACCTGGGGCTCTGGGTAAGAATAGGCCTGTATCGACGGCAAACAAACAGTAGGGACCTTTTTGGTGTGATGGAAATGCTTCAGAAATGGATTGTGCTCATGGCTGTGCTGTAATTTTACTAAAAATCATTGTGCACTTAAAACAGGTGAATTTTATAGTATGCACATTATCTCAATAAAGCTGTTTAAAAATCTTTTTAAAGGCTGACAGATTTTTTTTTTAACATGTACTGGTTAGACGACAATATTGGAACATTGGAAAACAGAGCAAAAATCCCCTTTCTGTTAGCCATCTAATAAGTTTTAGACATTGCCACTGTTTTCCCCTACCAAAAAGAATTAGCCAGATTGGGAGTTACCTTTATGACTCAGTGGTAGCAAACCCAAGTAGCATCCATGAGGACCAGAAGGTTTGATCCCTGGCCCTGCTCAGTGGGCTAAAAATCCAACATTGCCGTGAGCTGTGGTGTAGGTCGCAGACACGGCTTGGACACTATGTTGCTGTGGCTGTGGTGCAGGCTGGCAGCTGCAGCTCTGATTAGAACCCTAACCTGGGAGCTTCCATATGACGTGGGTACAGCCCTAAAAAAGACAAAAATAAAATAAAATAATAAAAAAAAATTTTTAATTAAAAAAAAAAGAGAATTAGCCAGATTGGATATGGATTTCATTCCTCCTCTGTCACAAATCTTTGAGGAATGCCTTCTAGAAGTTTTCTGAAGAATTAAAACAATATCTCAGCATCATCCTATCACCTGCCACATAGGTGTTTCGTAAACATTTGCTGACGTTGTGAATCTCCTCTGCTTACTTTCTCAACTCTCTGACAGCAAACTCTGCAGTTTTGAAAGTGGAAAAAGAAGGGAGTGACTAGTGAAATGTAAAGAGCAGAAATGAGAGGGTTTATATGATTCTGAAAGTGAGAGAATTCTATATTAAAATTCTAGATGGTTATGGGGTGGATACTTGGTCTGCACTTTAGAATAAATTAGGTTTCCCTGGCAGCACTGACTTCATAGGATGGGTATCTATAGGTGTGGATGATTCGACAGCAGCTGAGTGATTCCCTGGCCCTCTATGTCACCTAGAACAAGCAAACATTCAAACTACAGCATTGTGTCAGCAGAGATCAAATCATCAGGAAATTTCATGAAATAGCATCAGTTCTTTCAACCATTGACAGCCTGATAATCTCCAAGAATTTCTAGAAAGTATCTAAGGTAATGAAACAACCTCTGGGAAATTTCCAAAGACCAGCCTGCTAACTCACCCTCATCCTAATGAAATATAGGTGAGACATCTGCAAGGTGACCCAAAAAAAATGCCATCACTTGGTTAGCGTTTTCCATTTCTCCTGTGTATTCCTAGATTGAATGTGATCAGACGAAAATGTACCTCTCTCCACCCCTCCTCCCCCTTCTCTTAGAGTTCTTGCTAAAACTTCTGCTTCTCCTCCTTGTCTTCCACACAATGGTCTCTTTAAGCAAATAATCTCTCGCTTATCCAAGAAAAATCCTGGATTATGATTTGCATTTTCCTTGTTTTTACTGAATAATAGGATTGAGGTCTTACAAATCCTTCTAGTTTTTCCTGTATGGTTGAAGCGTTATTAATGGGGGCATGATTTGTTTATGTAGAGATAGATTTCACTCCATTTCTCCGTCTCTATTTCATCTGGAAACTGGGAATTCAATAACCTTTCTCTGACTAAAGCTTACATGGGTCTACCAACACAATTCAAAGCAGGAATTAGGTTTAAAGATCCTATATAATAAATTTTAGTTCTCAGTTTCCAAATCCCATGAACCACCCAAATAAACTTTAGATGATGTGCTCAAATGTTCCCTTTCTGGGTATTTATTTTAAATGAACAAGAGCTAATGTGTTCTGTTATACTTGATTAATGCCCAATTAAGCACTTCAAATTATAAATACCCATGGGTTAATTTTCCTTATAAAATAAGGTATATAGTCTCAGTCAATGTTTTCCATGGATTTTTATCTTTGAAGTATATTATCAAATTGCACATTTTTACGAAGATGCCCTTGAGCTGCTACATTTCCATTACCAAGTCAGAGATGAAGTCACCATTAACACTCAGCTTAAACTCTCGGCTTCCACAAACATACCGATTACTCATTTTTATTTTGCCTTCTCTCAATGTGCTGCTGCTTTATTCTTCTTCAAGGGGGATTTTAAACGATTTTCATTCCACTCACCATATCCACTCAACACTCACAATATTGTACTGACAATCTAGTGGGCTTAGGGTATCGTCTTTAGTTGCTTTGTTTTCCTATGTAAACATAAGAATTCAGGGCAAGTTGATTTATTTGATAATATATTTTAAGTGCCTTAATAATTTAAGCTGCTATTTTCACTTCATTTTGAACTAATCCCAAATGAATCAGGCCCACATTCAAACATTCATCTTGTATATTAGGACTCAGGAAAGGTGTTATTTAAGAAGACTGCCACTATCTCTTACCTTGATAACAAAAAAAAAAAAAAAGGCAGATAATGTTCTCAAATGACTGAATTAAATCTTTTGAATGTAGATGTAGATTTAATTAATACACTAGGATACCTACCATGCCCTTGAGTGATTTGTTAATGGATTTAGATTTCATCTAAGTATTATAATCAAAGCTAAACTCACTCGTTTATAAAGTCACATGATTTAATTACTAAATTAGGAACTTTATTACATACAATTTCATACCAAAGGGTCTTCTAAAATTCCTACCCTTTTTTTTCAACTCTGTACATTCTTTTAAAACTCCTTTCTAGGAGTTCCCGGCGTGGCGCAGTGGTTAACGAATCCGACTAGGAACCATGAGGTTGCGGGTTCGGTCCCTGCCCTTGCTCAGTGGGTTAACGATCCGGCGTTGCCGTGAGCTGTGGTGTAGGTTGCAGACGCGGCTCGGATCCCGCGTTGCTGTGGCTCTGGCGTAGGCCGGTGGCTACAGCTCCGATTCAGCCCCTAGCCTGGGAACCTCCATATGCCGCGGGAGCGGCCCAAGAAATAGCAAGAACAACAACAACAAAAAGACAAAAGACAAAAAAAAAAAAAAAAAAAAAAAACTCCTTTCTAAACGTTAAAACAATACTTTTATCATTTTAATAAACATATGTTGTAGAATTGGCTTTTGAGATAGTTTCTGTAATTAAATCCAGCCTGTTTCAGTTCTCCAGAGTCCATCTGCAAGAACACGTTATAAGACCAAAGTCAATAAAAGTAATGAAGTTATAAAGGAACTCTACTCGTTTTCTAGAACTTGCGTAACAAATTACCATCAACTTACTGGCTTAAAACGAGAGAAATTAGTTCTCTCACAGTTCTGGAGGCAGAGAGGGCCACTGCCTCTAAAGTTTCTAGGGAAGAATCCTTCTCTGCTTCTTCCAGCTTCTGGTAGCTCTGGCATGCCATGGCTTGTAGCGAGTGGTATCATTTCGGTCTCAACTCCTGTCTTCGCATCTTCATGGCCTTCTTTCTGTCTCTTCTCCTTTCCTGTCTTTTTTTTTTTTTTTTTTTTTTTTTCATTTTATGGTCTCACCCACTGCATATGGAAATTCCCGGGCCAGGGATTGAATCTGAGTTACCACAGCTGCAGTCTACACTGCACTTGTGGCAACGTCAGATCCTTTAACCCACTGCGCTGGGTGGGGGATGGAACCCACACCTCTGCACAGCCCAGAGTCGCTGCAGTCAGATTCCCAACCCACGGCACCAAGGGGGAAACTCTGCATCTGTTTCTTTTACTTTAACCCTTGTAGTCTATTGCTTTTGCTACAAGTTAATCACTAAAGGGATATTGTCTATAGCTTAAAGTATACATAATAGCCCATCTCCTGGAACCCTGCCTCCCATGCCTGAGCCTTCAGCTAAAACGCTTTTGTTCAGCTCATAGGAAATGTCTTGACCAGGACCACCTGGGAATGGCTGCATCCCCTCTGGAGTTTGGCCGGGTCCAAGAAATACTTGCAACAACTTACTATCTTTTTTACTTTAACTCCTCACCTCTCCCTCTTTGTTCTGTGAAAGAAACCAGCACCCAAACCTGGGTGAGATGGTCCTTTGGAACACTAGTCCACTATCTTCTCCGTCTGCTGCCTTTCTGAGCGGCTGCTCTTCCTTGCCCTAACAACCCATCTCTCAATGTATCGGCCTGTCGTGCGACAAGCAGTATGAGCTTGGACTCAGTAACACTACAAGTGCACATAAAGAGCCTGGAGGTACAAGGGCAGAACTGAGAGCATTCCTTTTTTTTTTTTTTTTTTTTTTTTTTTTCCTTGTCTTTTTAGGGCCACACCTGTGGCATATGGAAGTTCCCAGGCTAGGGGTCAAGTCGGAGCCGCAGCTGCCGGCCTAGGCCACAGCCACAGCCACAGCAACTCAGATCCTAGCCATGCCTGCGACCTACAACACTGCTCACGAAGCAAGGCCGGGGATCGAACCTGCTTGCTCATGGATACTCGTCGAGTTTGTTACCACTCAGCCACAACAGGAACTCCCAGAACTGAGAGCATTTCAGATCACACACATGTCAAAGAGAGATGGGCATCCTAGCAGAAGAAAGACTATCTGAAAGAACATAACAGATTCGAGGAATGTTGAATAAATCCCTGTACCCAAGGATAGGAGAGCAACACAAATTGAAGCCAAAAAGCCAGACAGGAAAGGTTTTGAATTAATT
Organism: Sus scrofa; assembly: GCF_054392235.1. NCBI lineage: Eukaryota > Metazoa > Chordata > Mammalia > Artiodactyla > Suidae > Sus > Sus scrofa. The sequence continues at coordinate 33,837,550 of NC_139389.1, read as the reverse complement.
TCAGCTTCACCCTAAAGTGGTAGAGTACCACTGAAGGATTTTTAAAAGATATTCTCTTTTTAATATTACTTATGTAGTGTACATAAAGTAATGTCTAAAAATACATCCCTTAGCCCCTAGAGCCATCTTCCAGAAAGGATTCTTATATATCCTTCCTATGAAGAGGTCGCATAAAATATAAATTCAGAGTAAACACTAATAGGAGTTCCTGCTGTGACAGAGCGGAAATAAATCCGACTAGGAACCATGAGGTTGTGGGTTCTATCCCTGGCCTCTCTCAGTGCATTAAGGATCCAGCACTGCCATCAGCTGTGGTGTAGGTTGCAGCTGTAGCTCCAATTCAGCCCCTAGCCTGGGAACCTCCATATGCCGTGGGTGAGGCCCTAAAAAAAAAAAAAAAAAAAAAAAAAAAAAAAAAACAGAGTAAACACTAATATAGATCTTATATGCCAGATGCTGTCCAAAGTAAGGCATATTAACCCATTTAATCCTTACAACAACCTTATTAAGGAGTTACTGTTATCATTTCCATTTTACAAAGAAGAAATTGTGGCCCAGAAAGACTAACCAAGTTGCCCAGGATCATGAAACTAGTAAGTGGTAGAGTTAAGCTTTGGACCCAACAAGTACAGCTCAACAATCTATGCCATTAACATGTTACATTGTCTCCAATATATGAGTTCGTATGTGTGTATGCAAAAAACATGAAATAAGTATTCTAACACAAATGACTCCCACGCTTACATCTCACTCTGTATCTTGTTCTTTCAATTAGTAATATACCCTGAAAGTAGTTCCTTGTCAACACATTTTGATCCACTTTATTCGTCAGGACTGCACAGAATTCCTTTATGTTGACATTCCAAACTGTACCTAAAAGTATCTATATTGATGAATATTAACATTCATTACAGGTTTGAGTCTCAGAAATAATGCCGCAATACAATAACAGCAGAGGGACTGTTCAAAGAAAATATTTATTTTTAATATTAAAAATAGGACACAGAGGGGGAGGGAGTGGGATGGACTGGGAGTTTGGGGTTAGTAGATGCAAACTACTGCATTTGGAGTGGATAAGCAATGAGATCCTGACGTATAGCACAGGGAACTCTATCTAGTCACTTATGATGGAGCATAAAGGAGGATAATGTGAGAAAAAGAATGATGGAGGATAATACATATGTATGACTGGGTCACTTTGCTGTAGAGCAGAAATTGACAGAACACCGTAAATCAACTATAATAAAAAAAAATTTTAGGAGTCCCCATCATGGTGCAGTGGAAACGAATCCGACTAGGAACCATGAGGTTGCAGGTTCGATCCCTGGCCTCGCTCAGTGGATTAAGGATCCAGCATTGCCATGAGCTGTGGTGTAGTTCACATAAGTGGCTTGGATCTGGTGTTGCTGCAGCTCTGGCATAGGCCCGCAGCAACAGCTCCGATTGGACCCCTGGCCTGGAAACCTCCATATGCTGCAGGTGTGGCCCTAAAAAGACCAAAAAAAATTTTTTTTTTTTTTGTCTTTTTTGTTGTTGTTGTTTGTTGTTATTGTTGTTGCTATCTCTTGGGCCGCTCCCGCGGCATATGGAGGTTCCCAGGCTAGGGGTTGGATCGGAGCTGTAGCCACCGGCCTACGCCAGAGCCACAGCAACGCGGGATCCGAGCCGCGTCTGCGACCTACACCACAGCTCACGGCAACGCCGGACCGTTAACCCACTGAGCAAGGGCAGGGACCGAACCCGCGACCTCATGGTTCCTAGTCGGATTCGTTAACCACTGCGCCACGACGGGAACTCCAAAAAAAATTTTTTAATTAAAAAAAAATATATAAGGCACAGAGAGTTCCCATTGTGGCTCAGCAGGTTAAGAACCTGATGTAGTGTCTGTGAGGATGTGTTTAATCCCTGTCCTCTCAGTGGGTTAAGGATCTGACGTTGTTGCAAGCTGTGGCATAGGTCACAGATACAACTTGGGTCCAGGGTTGTCATGGCTGTGGCGTTGGACTGTTGCTGCAGCTCCGATTCAACCCCTAACACGGGAACTGCCATATGCCACAGGTGTAAATGTAGAAAGAAAAAAATTAGGGCACAGTTACCTACCATAAAGAGAGAAGTTCAGTGGCCCTCCCATAACTGTACCCCCACATTCCTGCCAATGGTGAGTTTTTATCAAATTTTGCTTTCAAATTTTTTTGCCCATCTGATACATAAAAAGTGACACCTACGTTTTTTTTTAAATAGCCTGATGTGACGAAACATGCTTTGGAAAGATCATGCCTAGACAGTACAGAAGTTAGCTTGTACTGTCAAGACTTGAGGCAGAAAGGACACGTAGGGGAAAATTAGACAGACTGTGTAAGAAACAAGCATGACTTAACCCAGAGCAGTGCCTTGACTGCTTTAGGAGGAATAAACAAGAGGAGAAGCCCTCTCAGAAAGTCCAGCTGCCAAAGTAGGTCAACAGACCTTGGTTCATGATATTTAATATCGTGCGAAAGAGGAGCGAGAGAAAGAAAGGATTCAAGAATATCTCTGAGGTTTATGAGTTAGGAAGCCATGAAGACTATAAAGAAAATAACCGGGAGTTCCCGTCGTGGCACAGTGGTTAACGAATCCGACTAGGAACCATGAGGTTGCAGGTTCGAACCCTGCCCTTGCTCAGTGGGTTAACGATCCGACGTTGCCGTGAGCTGTGGTGTTGGCTGCAGAAGCAGCTCGGATCCAGCGTTGCTATGGCTCTGGCGTAGGCCGTGGCTGCAGCTCCGATTCAACCCCTAACCTGGGAACCTCCATATGCCCCAGGAGCGGCCTAAGAAATAGCAAAAAGACAAAAAAAAAAAAAGAAAGAAAATAACCATCCTAGGAAACACAGAAGAAGGCAAACATTTGGGGGCATGCCAAAGGAAATGGGATGACAAAAAGTCCCTTACAAATCTAAGGCTTCGTTATTGACTTAGAGTAACTACCTTCGTCTGTGGCAGGAGCTATCAGAATATTGAGTGTCACTTAATGAATCATTGACGTTTGCAGCAATATGAAAGCTCTTAAATCCAATCACCCAGCAGTTTGACGAAACCAACGGTACTCTGCCAGAGCATTCTTTTTAGTATTCTGCCATCTAGTGAATAACAGTCATTTATGCAACTTGGCCAATAAAGGGCTTCTTCAGAACAAAGAAACTAGAATTTTATGTCTTCTCCTCATGTATCTTTTCAGTGTCCACATCATAAAAAAAAAAAAAAACCTGAAAATGTCTCACATTTTTGGCAAAATCTAACCTCATAGTAACTATTAAATTCCTTTTTTTTTTTTTTTTTTTTTTGCTTTTTTTTTTAGGGCCGATCAGGCAGCATATGGAGGTTCCCAGGCTAAGGGTCGGAGCAGAGCTGCAGCTGCTGGTCTATGCCACAGTCACAGCAATGCCAGAGCCAAGCTGCTTCTGTGACCTACACCACAGTTCAGGGCAATGCTGGATCCCTAATTCACTCATCGAGGCCAGGAATCTAACCTGCATCCTCATGGATCCTAGTCAGATTTATTTCCACTAGCCAAAACTCCAAAATTCTTTTTTTTAATTTAATTTTTATTGTTTCTTGAAGTATAGTTGATTTACTATGTTGTGTCAGTATCAGGTGTACAGCAAAGTGATTCAGTTTTATATATACATATATTTTTATATAATCTTTTTTAGATTCTTTTCCCAGGTTATTACGGAATACTGAGTAGAGTTCCCTGTGCTCTGCAGAAGGTCTCTGTTGATTATCTATCAAATACTTAAACATAGAGCAAAGAATGAAAGCATAGAACCTATCAGCTTAATCCCAAAATTTGACTTTGGACTCTTCTTGAAAATGCACATCATTAAAGTCATTAGGAAAGTTATTTCGACATTCTCTTACATTAATGCCATCCCCACCCATCGTTAAAAATGACAACAAAAGCACAAAAACAAAGCAAAACTTTTATTCATTAGCAACTGTCTTCTCTGTAATAAGTATAGTTAAGTAAACAATTTTCTTCCATTCATTGAGCTACACTTAATAATATTAACAAAAATTTATCATCTGAGGAGTTCCCGTTGTGGTGCAGCAGAAGCAAATCTAACTAGGAACCATGAGGTTTCAGGCTCCATCCCTGACCTCGCTCAGTGGATTAAGGGTGTGATGCTGCCGTGAGCTGTGGCATAGGCCGGCAGCTATATCTCTGACTGGACCCCTAGCCTGGGAACCTCCAAATGATGCGGGTGCAGCCCTAAAAAGCAAAAAAAAAAAAAAAAAAAAAGAAAATTATCATCTAAAAAATTATCCTACATGACATACTAGAGATTGTATTTGAATGTTGTACATATATTACAAAAAATTTTCTTTATATTTCTGTGAAAGCTTAGCTGATTTCTCCTGAGTTGATTGCTTATTTTGTGCAACAAATGTATTTGTGTGTTGCCATTATTATACTTTACACATAAACTAATTTTAATTATTTTTTGCTAGCGAATCTCCCCAAAGGGCCTATGAATTTTTTTGTGGGGGTGGGGGCCACACCTGAAGCATATAAGTTTCCAGACTAGAGGGTCAATTGGAGCTGAAGCTTCCAGCCTATGCCAAAGCCACAGCAAAGCCAGATCCAGGCCATACCTCCAACCTCCGCTGAAGCTTGCAAAAACACCAGATCCTTAACCCACTAAGCAACGTCAGGGATCAAACCCACATCCTCACAGATACTATGTGGGTTTCTTAATCCACTGAACCACAATGGGAACTCCTGAATTTCTTGGTTGAAGAGACTATGTGATATACAGTTCTATATCCCCTCTAACTCTCATGATGTGTAGAGTACTGATCAGTTTTCAATAAATGTTAATGAATGAATGATTTTAAATGATTGAAAAAACTGATGGCGAAGTTTGAAGTTTTATTAATTTTAATTCGCATTATCTTAATTGGTAATTTAAAATAAGCAATCACTACATGCCGCCTTCTTCACGAAGCCTAGAAAAGACAGACTGCACATATCGTCTGAGTACCCACAGGGCACCAAAACAGAGATGTCCAGTCATTAGAGTTTCTATCAGGTAGACAAAAACCCTCCTTTGAAATTTGTCCTCATAGGTCATGGCACTATTCCCAGGCTTGTCAACTTCTTTCCCTCGCCAGGCCTCTGGGGTCCATCTGTTGAACTTGAATGCTGGAATGCTCTCAAAGTGAGCATGCCTTATGGATATCTTTATTCTGCATGACTATATGCCAGCAGGATATATAATCTTGAGCTACTTCAGATCATCAGCTGAAATTGTTCCCAAGAGAGTGTTTTATTGTCTTATGGGTGATTATGGATAAACTTCAAAATTATGAACTTTGTCCTAAGAATTTAATTTCTATTAGTAATGTGCATTGGTTGCAAGTCCTCTTAATCCATCTACATTTTAACCTCTAATTTAACTCTAGCCAAGCTAATTCCAAGATGTTTAGATAAGGGCCCCATCTGTTTTTGTGGGGTTTTTTAATTTACCAATTTCTATTCCTTTGGGCAACTGTTTTCTTTTTCTTTTTTTTTTTTAACTTTAGCACCTCTGCTTTTAAAACACAAACTTGGGGAGTTCCCGTCGGGGCTCAGTGGTTAACGAATCCGACTAGGAACCATGAGGTTGCGGGTTCAATCCCTGGCCTTGATCAGTGGGTTAAGGATCTGGTATTGCCGTGAGCTGTGGTGTAGGTGGCAGACGCAGCTTGGATACCGCGTTGCTGTGGCTCTGGCGTAGGCCAGCGGCTGCAGCTCGGATTCAACCCCTAGCCTGGGAACCTCCATATGCTGTGGGAGCAGCCCAAGAAATGGCAAAAAGACAAAAAATAAAAATAGAATAAAATAAAACACAAACCTGAGTACTTTTGAGGCGTCATTAATTGCATTTGTGTTTTTCGCAGGGCATCATCCCCATCTATGGTGGCATGGAAGCTGCAGAAAAAGAAAAAAATTGCTATTACTATTAAGAAACTTAGTCTATTTTAAAATGTATGCCTGACCTCTATAATATACATTTTCCATACCTTCTGTCTCTTGGACAGTTGTGTGTCTCGGAAAACTTAGAGGCGACAGAAATAATCTTCCTGTTCAGATCAACGCATCTTGACTGGGGAGCCCAGAAGGAATTAACCACACTCCACTTTTCCCCTTCTAGCCTTCTCTCCTTCTTTTTCTTCTCCTTTTTTTCTTTTTTCTTTTTAGGGCCAGCGGTAGAGCATATGGAAGTTCCCAGGCTAGGGGTTGAATCAGAGCTACAGCTACCGGCCTACACCACAGCCACAGCAAGGAGAGATCCAAGCCACATCTGTGAGCTACACCACAGCTCATGACAATGCTGGATCCTCGACCCAATGAGCGAGGCCAGGAATCGAACCTGCATCCTCACGGACACTAGTCAGATTCTTTTCCACTGCACACTATGGGAACTCCTCTCCTTCTCTTTCACAATGGCTTTTCCTCAAGAGACATACAGTTTCTGCTCCATCAAGCAGTGATGTTACACCAAGCTGGGGTGGGTAGGGAATGGAGCTACAGTCATCAAACTCTAACTATAGATAACAACTTAAATTTAGAATGAAATACTAGAAAATGCCATTTGGCCCCTGATACCAGCCATACTTGGGAATCTAAACTAAATTTTATCTGTAATAAATACATTGACATATTGATCGGCCTTTGCTGGATACATGTCTTGGTTCTCAATTTTTCTTCTGCAACTTGGGGGTAAATTGTGTAACTGAGTATTAGACCTTCAGATGCCAATATATGTTGTTAATAATTCTTTCCCTTTTTTCAGCTATTGCTACTAACCTGGCTCTTCTTTTCGTCATTTTCATGAGGTACCTGATCTGTGAAATACATTGCTTCTATTATGATTGTCAATAGAAAAAGCCTGAAAATTTGCAAACAGAACCAATCAGTATATACAGTTGGCCCTCTGTACCTACAGTTTCAGTATTTGCAGATTCAACCAACAATGGGTCAGAAATATTTTTTAGGAGTTCCTGTTGTGGCTAAGTGGGTTAAGAACCTTACTAGTGAGTTCCTGCTGTGACTCAGCAGAAACAAATCTGACTAGTGTCCATGAGGATGCAGGTTCAATCCCTGACCTTGCCCAGTGGGTTAAGGATCTGGCATTGCCATGAGCTGTGGTCTAGGTCGCAGACACAACTTGGATCTGACATTGCTATGGCTCTAGTGGAGGCTGGTGGCTGTAGCTGCAATTCAACCCCTAGTTTGAGAACCTCCATATGCCGCAGGTGCAGCCCTAAAAAAAGGCAGGAAAAAAAAAAAACCCAAGTGGTATCCTTGAAGATGTGGTTCGATCCCTGGCCTTGCTCAGTGGGTTAAGGATCTGGTATTGCTTGTGGCTGTGGCTTAGGCCGGCAGTTGCAGCTTTGATTTGACCCCTAGCCTGGGAAATTCCATTTGCTGCAGGTGCAGCCCTAAAAAAAAAAGAAGAAGAAGATTCCAGAAAGCTCCAAAAAGCAAAATTTGGAATTTGCTGTTCAGGCAACTCTATACATAATACTTACATTGTATTTACAATTATTTGCATAGCATTTACATTGTATTAGGTATCATAAGTAATCTGGAGTATGTGGGAGGGTATGTGTGTGTTAAATGCAAATACGACACTATTTTATATAAGGGATTGAGCATCTGAAGTGCTTGGTATCCTCTGGGGTCCTGGAACCAATTTCCTCACAGATACTAAGGGACTGTAAGAGGAAAATAAAAAGGCTCACAGAGGATTTAAAAAAAAAAAAAAAGGCAGAAAAGGAGAACATTTAAAATAATTATATAAAAAAGTAACTAATTTTTTGTTTGTTTTTTGTCTTTTTAGGGCTGCACCCGAGGCATATGGAAGTTCCCAGGCTAGGGGTCTAATCAGAGCTACAGCCACCAGCTTACACCACAGCCACAGCAACGCAAGATCCAAGCCGTGTCTTCAGCCCATATCACAGCTCCCGGCAACACCAGATCCTTAACTCACTGAGCAAGGCCAGGGATCGAACCCGCAACCTCATGGTTCCTCATCAGATTCGTTTCTGCTGTGCCATGACGGGAACTCCCTCAGTAACTGTAATTTTTTAAAAGATTGATACTTCATACTTGAGTCAAAAGGGTCATAATAATGTGGGAGTGAACACATTAAAAAGAAAAAGTCTTCTCTTTCAGAAAAACCTGAGATAAAAGACCTCTCTTGGGAGGACCTTGAGAACATGGAAGAATTCATGGATTTAATGAATCCATCGGTTCTAAGGATCCTAAATTATACCTGGCTTTACAGACTCCAGAAGGAACGGTTCAGTCAAGCCGCTGCCTCAAGGCTTCTTGGATGAACAGGGCTTGTGCAGCAGTCCAAAGATGATCTCTATTATCCAAGCGTTCTGCAGACAGAAGACATCTGCATGCCATAGAATCAGGCTTAACACGGAGTCAGTAGGTGAGCCCAGACAAGATCTTTTTCTCTTTCAAGTCACATATTGAGGATTTAATAGCGAAAATGCGAGATGCCAGAATGACTGAGAAACAAAATCTGAGAATTAAGGAGCTCATCATCAGTCTTGCATGTTGTTTCAACGCTGGCCCATTCTATCAATGACCAGAATTCTTGAGGGGAGCTGTAACCGAGCAGCACCCTGCCATGTCCGCTGTCTCTTATTTGTGGAAAGACTTTAGCCTCCTAGGCTTTCCCTGAGTTCCAAGGAGAAAATTTAATCAGAGAAGGGAGCAAATGCAGAAACAAAGGAAAACAACTTCCTTTGTCTTACTTGCTTCTACTCAAGCAAGACAAAGTAATGATAATTTAAGCATAAAACAAAGGCAAGGACCTTAAGTTCCCCTTAAAGTCTATAGATAATATTCTGAGCCAAATATTCTGAGATAATATTCTGAGCTATTTTGCAGATACCGAAACCCCCACCAGGTGGAAAAAGTTAAATGCATACTGACCACAAACACGCAGAGCCCAGACTGGGTGGAACCAGAAGGTTGATATTGTTGATTCCTGATTACCTCATCACCAACTGATCCAAGAATTGGATGTGAGCTAATCATGTACCTCACAACCCTCTCCCTCACCCTGTCTTTAAAAACCTTTCCCTGAAAGCCATTGGGGAGTTTGGGTCTTGTGAGCAATCGCCTCCCATTCTCCTTTCGTGGCGCCCTGAAATAAATGTTGACCTTTCCTTCACCACAGCCCAGTGTCAGTAGATTGGATTTACTGTGCATAGATGCTCAATCCCTTATATAAAGCCCAAGTTTGGTTCTGTAACAGAGGACGGTATCTCACTGGCCACAGCTGATCCTGTAGAAGAATGCTGTGTAAGACCCACTTGAGATTGTAAGACAAACCCAAAGGATGTCATGAAACCAAACCAGTCGCCTAGAAAAGGTGAGACTAGTTTCCCACGATGGAACTAAAAAAGCCAACTGAGGGGGCTTTGCCTACAAGTATCCACAAAAGGTACGCCTACAGACTCAGAGGATTAGCTACAAAGAAGATCCACCAAGTCTTAGAGCCCTCGATGGTGTAGCTATCTCAGATACCACTGGCTGCGTGACTGGCCAACATCAGCCTGACCTGACTGCTGTGAAGAGCCCTGAGAGTCGACAATGATTGCTTCTGAGACAAGGAATCGGGAAGGGTAAGGAAGGTTAGGAACCTGTCGTGTGTGTGTGTGTGTGTGTGTGTGTGTGTGTGTGTGTGTGTGTGTGTGTTGTGATGAGGTTTTAGATATGGCTTTTTATGTAAAACATCTGATTTTAAACTTAGAAAATGGAGACCATCGATAAAAAATAAGTGAAATACAAAAGAAAATTTTTTAAAAATTTAAAAATATAAAAAATAAGTGAGGGGAGTTCCCGTCGTGGCGCAGTGGTTAACGAATCCAACTAGGAACCATGAGGTTGCAGGTTCGACCCCTGGCCTCGCTCAGTGGGTTAAGGATCCGGCGTTGCTGTGAGCTGTGGTGTAGGTTGCAGATACGGCTCGGATCCCGAGTTGCTGTGGCTCTGGCGTAGGCCAGTGGCTACAGCTCTGATTCGCCCCCTAGCCTGGGAACCTCCATATGCCGTGGGAGCAACCCAAAGAAATAGCAAAAAGACAAAAAATAAATAAATAAATAATAAAATAAATAAAAAAATAAAAAGCCTTTAAAAAAATAAGTGAAATACGAATACAAACAAAAATTTATATGACCATTTTATATTAGCATAAATTAATATGATCCCTACATTAGCAACATCAGTATCACTCAGGAACCTGTTAGAAATCCACCTTCTTACTCTCCATCCAAGACCTGCTGCATTAGAAACTCAGGCCAGGGGGTGCCAATCAGGGGGTGCCTCCAGATGATTCTGATAAACACCAGTGTTTGAGAACCACGAACAAGATGATAAAGAGATAGATTAACCTCTAAGCTATTTTTTAAAGAATCTTGTTCACAGTTTATGTAAGAAACAAATGTTGGGAATTTAAAGTAAAAGAAGTCAAAAACCTTCTATAGTCACACGATACTGATCCATTAGATATTAGGTGAGAGTTGAAAAGTCACTTGGTTATTATTGACATCGTGAAGTTTTTATGAAGCTAGAATATTTTTCAAATTCTAAACGCACTCTAAATAGGAAATAATAAAAAGCATTATATTGTGTTATATTGTATTATTTATTATTTTGGCTCATCTACTCTCATAAGGAAGTCTGCTAAATCTTCCAAGGTGTACCTAATGGAACTAAACTAAATGAGGGGAAAAAATCAAGTAAAAATCAAGTACAAATGCCTTGAGTTTGAGAAGAAAATGCCAGGCTTAAGAACATACATGAGCTCCCACTCTGGCTCAGTGGGTTAAGGATCCATTGTTGCTGCAGCTGTAGCATAGGTCATAGCTCTGGCTGGGATTCTGGCTCTGGCCAGGGAACTTCCACATGCCACAGGTACAGCTGGGGAAAAAAAAAAAAAAAAAGCAGAAGAACATACAGCAGGAAGCAGAAGACAGCTGGATAGAACCACATACTTAGTTCCATGAACAAACCAAGTTCAATCAGAAGTCTCAGATATCCAACCTCTAGCTCACAAAATGAATGAAATTTGTCTGAATAATTGCACTTTACTGATGATGGAACTTGCTACTGATTCTGAATCTAAAGGCATATCTGCTAAGAAAGGAAATGGATGGAGAAGGAATAAATTCAGCCAACTAGCAGAACATGGGTGTGAGAAAACTGAAAATGATGGATGTCTCACAGATATTCATCTCAGATATCTCGCAGCCCCCCCCCCCAAAAAAAAAGCAAAAAAAAAAAAGAGAGAAAGAAAGAAAAGAAAAAAGAAATAGAGGGTAAATTTCAGACTATGAAAAGATCCTACAGACACCATATCCCTCCCTCTGAAGAAAATCTATGCCAAAGGCTCACCACCACCTCTCACAGCTCTTGAGTGGGTGGCACAGGAAACCTGCCAGTTTCCATTCCAGCTCAGGTACCTTGATTACTTGATAAATGATCTAAAACTAAGTGCCATAAAAATATAAATGCTCTTCAATAAATTTTAAGCAAGAAGAAGAGAAGTATCCCCCTATGTTTTTACTAACATGTTATTAGCCTGTTTCTAAGGACAGCTGATCCAAAGAAAGAGCGTGTGAATGAATCGGATAGCTTTTAAAATAAATATTTTGTCCTCAAGACAAAAGGCATAAGTAATTATAATTCTTTGAAGAACACAAAAACTAGGTGATAATTACAGGAACGCCCCCAACAGGAAGGAAGGGAATAAGAGGGAGAGAAGTAGAAAGGAAAACACTTTCAGATTTAGAGAGAAGAAAACATCTGTATGAAGGGCTGAGAGGAGAACGGGTTGCACCTCTTCCTTTCAACACCGCATCTAAAGGACCTGATCCATTGAAGATAGAGAAAAAGGATGTGTGTGTACACACACACACACATACATACATGTAGTTATATATATATATATATACACCCACACACATATATACACACACATATACATATATATGTATGACTGGGTCACTGCTGTACAGCAGAAAATGGCATAACCTTGTAAATCAACTCTACTTTAATTTTTTTAAAAAAGGGACCTGATCCACAAGGTGACAACCAACCTTGCCCTTCCCCCCCCCAGTGCAAGCCGTGGAACATGGACCTCGACTTGAACAGAGACATGGAAAATTTCCTACAAAATCTGAATAACGGACAAATAAGTGCTATGAATATGCTTAATCATTCAAATCGCTGGTACGGTCACCACTTTTTTATATTTTGTCATCTTTTCTGACAGTATTTTTCTGAGCATAACCATACTGGGATCATGCTGTGCTTTTGTGTGTATGATAGCAGTTACACACCTTTTTTAAGTTTTTTTAAATGCATACAATTTTTAAAGGTTACACTCCATTTAAAGCTATTACAAAATACAGGCTATATTCGCCATGTTGTACAATGTATCCTTGTCGCCTGTCTCATACCCAATAAGATCTCCTGCTGCGTTACCTCTGTGTTACCCTCCCCTCAACTGGTAACCAACCACTAGTTTGTTCTCCATGCCTGTGAGTCTGCTTCTTTTTTTAGTATTCACTACATCCTTGCATTTTTTTAGATTCCAACAGATAAGTGACGTCATACAGTATTTGGTTTTCTCTGACTTATTTCACTTAACATAATGCCCTCCAAGTCCAATCATGTTGCTGCAAATGGCAAAATTTATTTTTCATGGCGGTAGCTGTGATGTAGGCTGGCAGCTGTAGCTCCAATTGACCCTCTAGCCTGGGAACTTCCATATGTGGCCCTAAAAAAGCAAAAAAAAAAAAAAAAAAATATATATATATATATATATATAATACTCCATTTAAAGTTATTACGAAAGTCTTTTTCTTTTCTTTTTTCTTTTTTTTTTTTTTTTTTTTTTTTTTTTGGCTTTGCTTTTTAGGTCCACACCCGCAGCATAGCTGCCGGCCATAGCCACAGCCACAGCAATGCCAGATCTGAGCCGCATTTGCAGCCTACACCACAGCTCATGGCAATGCTGAGACCTTAACCCACTGAGTGAGGCCAGGGATCAAACCTGTGTCCTCATGGATACTAATCAGATTCATTTCCACTGAACCACAATGGGAACTCCGAAAGTCTTATTCTTTTGAAAGTGAAACTGTCAACCAGAATTGTGCAGAGAAGACAGGATGGAAATGAAATCGTCAATAGAAATGACAACAGAAACTATTCTCTAAGTAAGTATAATGGAAAAAGTGGTCTTTCTGCCTTACTAATATGTCCTCAGAAGCCAGAAGTCTGCTGAAAATATGAGCCCTGTAAAAGATGACCTACAGGAGCTGGGAAAGGAGAAATGTAGGCCATCCCAGACCATAAATTATAACTTTACCCACAAGATAAGATTTATTAATGACTTTTTAGAGAGGAAGAACTAGTTGGCTGGAGAATCCAGGGTAAAGAATTTCTAGAGGATAGGTATGTACGTGGAACTAAGTTACTACAGTAAAATCTGAACTACCATTTGTCAAGATTCCTCGTCTCTGAAATCAAATTTTTTTTGTCTTTCTCTCACCCCCAAAGCACATATCCACTGAGCAATTCGTATATGGACACTCTGGGCAAAATGATAATGGTGAGAATGGGTCATAAATACACCAATAGCCTTGAAATGCTGCATTTTTAATACCAAAAAAATTTATTGTGACTGTCTCTAACTTTGGAGAGTGGGGTTTCCTGTGTCATTTATCTTCCTATTTTGACCTTTTTAAAATTACCGTGTCTTAATAATAACTTTTGTATTATAATAAAAATGTTCCCATCACTTAGGCAGAGCATTCCAGTTTCTTAACCACTTTTTCATATTTATTTTTTCTGATAAATCTTAAAACTGGAAACGTTTTTCTGCCCTAATCTCTTGGAATTTGTTCTGGGATTCTCTGAAGTGGGGGGGGGGGGGGGAGGCGTTGTTTGCTTGTTGCTTTTTAGGGTCACACTTGCGGCATATGGACGTTCCCGGGCTAGGGGTCAAATCGGAGCTATAGCTGCCGGCCACAGCCACAGCGGGATCCAAGTCGCATCTGCGACCCACACGAGTGTTCATGGCAACACTAGATCCTTAACCCACACATCGAGGCCAGGGACTGAGCCTGCGTCCTCATGGATACTAGTCGTGTTCATTGCCACCAAACCACAGCAGGAACTCCTGATGAGTGTTTTAAAAACTCCACGAAGTGGTTGTTTCGCATGTTTTTTTTTGTTTTTTTGTTTTTTTTTTTTTTGGCCTTTTTGCCATTTCTTGGGCTGCTCCCGCGGCATATGGAGGTTCCCAGGCTAGGGGTCGAATCGGAGCTGTAGCTACCGGCCTATACCACAGCCACAGCAACGTGGGATCTGAGCCGCGTCTGCTACCTACACCACAGCTCACGGCAATGCCGGGTCCTTAACCCACTGAGCAAGACCAGGGATCGAACCCGCAACCTCATGGTTCCTAGTCGGATACGTTAACCACTGCGCCACGACGAAACTCCTATTTTAACGTAATTTCGACAACTCTAGGATCTTTGTCAAGAAAACAGTAGTAAATGGGAAAATAAGCATAGTGAGAAAATTCAAAATGTCACAAATCTCATCAGCAGAGACCCATGGAACTTTCTGAGGAATCTTAAACTGAAAAAAAGTACTGCATTTTAACCACCAGAGGGCAGTGCATTCTAAATAATGGCCCACAGCGATTTTTGAGAGGAAGCCTATTACCCATTTATCTTGAAGATCAAATTTATGTTAGAACAACATAACTACAAGTTTCCTTTAAATTCTATAATAATTACAAAACTTAATTCTGATTTAAGCAGCATAACACTTATTTAGCGTATTTATGGAAAAATAGTCACCAGCGAGTTTTCCATATTAATATCCCAGGTGTCCCTGCACTGGACACATTGGGGAAAGATGCCCATGAAACAGGAAGCTGCTGAATTTGAATGGGAACCCAGTGAAGAAAGGAACTGCCCTGTCCACCAGCTGCTTTTCAGGACATGCATAGGGCCCATTTTATAGTAACAACTCAATAAATACTTGATGAAAAAAACTAAATGACCATTGTTTCAGCCCTACTCAACTAGTACTCCCTTTGGACAAGCGGGACTCTTGGCCTGGGCCCTGCACTTTAAAGCCCTACATTACACCTCCCATCAGGCTAGGACCACCCTCCCCACTTCCCAGGTCCAGGGAACATGGATTCCTCTTTGGCCTCATGCTCTGGATGTCTCGGAATCAGCGAACCTAGCAAAATCACTAGGGTGCAGGTCCAGGGCCTGTGTGGCCTTCTTCTCTGAAGCCCTTCTCTTCCCAGGGCACAGCCAGCTGTGGGCCTGGATACCGCAGCCACAAGGGCTAGTTAATCAGAAGATATTCCTTTGGAATGTGGACAGAGTTTCAATGTGCAGTCAAGGATTTCTGGATGAAGGAAACTGAAGAATTTTGTCTCTTCATTCCTTGTATTTCTGAATTGCATAAGTTGTGAAAAATCATGTATTAATTGTATATTTTTTAGAACACAAAGTGAAAGTTATAGGTAGGAAGTAGAACCAGTTTGACTCAGTGATAGAATAGATATAGACGGTGAAAAGCTATGAGTGACTTTGGGGACTTGGGAACTGACTGAATGACAACATCATCAAATGAAATTAGGAATTCGAGAAGAGCAAGGGATTTGGGGATATGGCGTGACAATGGTAAGTTCCATGAGGAACAAGTTGCATCGGGATCTGTGTAACATTCTTGGGTAAATATCTGGAAAGCAGTCAGAAGTTCTAGTGGCGTCTCAGGGGGAGGGTTTAGACTCATCATGAATTTAGAGACATCTGTATAGAGCTGACCATACAAGCAAAGAGCCCATCTGGGAGAAGGGTAAATGTGCAAAGAGAATAAGGCCAAACTTATTCCCACTCACCACGGGAAGTGGTGGGTGTACAAGCAATAACTGCATTATAGTTTCAACTTTTCTGTAAGGTTGAAACTTTTCTTATGAAAAGTTGGGGGAAAATTCACTCGATAGCTTAGGGGACCTCACCTATCGCAACACAACATTTATTCGACAACACCTAGGCACCTCTGTCACTTGGGATCTGGCCCTCAGCTCTAGCACAACCTGAAACCCTGAACATCTGCTCTCATAAGGAGCACTGTTCAGGCCCCAGGGAAATGCCTCTGCAATCCCTTGCTCTGTATCCCGGAAACAAAAGATGACTACAACCAAATCCTGTGAACGTCTGAGGTTGTGCCTCTGCCAGATTCCAAAGCATACACTGTTTTGGAGTGTAAGGAGAATTTAAGCAGTTAGAAACTCTTAGGTAAAAGAAAATACAACTTAACTAATTCATTACATAACTCTCAAATACCATGATACAGTATCATCTCTCTGTAGTGTTGCTTTTTCTTGTTCTTTTTGTGGTCTAGGAGCATGGACTCTGCTGCATTCACAGCAGTTGCAAATGGTAGTTGAGGAACATTTTGCAATATTAAATGATTCTTACTACTCTTGAACTCGTATGTGTGTAGGTCTAGACATCACTTGTGAAGTAGGGTGTTGATTATATCGGTAAGTGGATGAATACTGAATACCATGGGAATAGTTTGATGTCCATAAAACTATTTAATAATGTGTTTAAGTAAAAAATCAACTTCAATTAATTTTTTTGGAAGTGTTAATGTTTATTCATTACCATTTGTATCTTGCCTAATTTTAATAGGTAATTTTGAATATTTTAGAAGAAAACAACTGGTAAAGATATTAGAAGGATTTTAAGGGGTTTTTTTTACATTTATATATTTTGATGAAAATAAATACATTTAAATTTTGCAAACTTTGACTATAATTATATTTTTTCCTTTTAATTCTTTTTTTCTTTTTAGGACCATATCTGCACGGCATGTGGAAATTTCTGGGCTAGGGGTCGAATCAGAGCTGCAGCTGCCAGACTACACTACAACCACAGCAATGCCAGATCTGAGCCACACCTGTGACCTACATGGCAGCCTGCAGCAACACCAGATCCTTAACACAATGAGCGAGGCCAGGGATTGAACCCACATCCTCAGAGAGACAGTTTCTGTAAGCCACTGAGCCACAATGGGAACTCCTATATTTATTTTTTAATCCTAGATCATTGAGAATGAGACACATTGAGAACATGATAGAAACAGAAACTATCAATGTGGAACCAAAGAAACAGCTGAAAATAAAAAAGAAATACAATAACTTCAAGGAAGCAAACTACTTAAGAGTTTAGAGGCCACATACAGAAAAGAAACAGAGGCCACATTGTTTTGACCAGTAATTAAATCAACAAAGAATGTGAACTTACACAGATTTTATCCAAACTCTTCAAATTGTAGATGTGATAAAATAATTCTCTGCCTCATTTTTTTTTTTTTTTTTTTTAGCTTTTTAGGGCTGCACCCGCAGTTCCCAGGCTAGGGGTCAAATCTGACCTGTAGCCACTGGCCACAGCCACAACCACACCAGACCCTAGCCACATCTGCAACCTACACCACAGCTCAGCAACACTGGATCCTCAACCCACTGAGCAAGGGCTAGGATCCAACCTGCTTTTCCACTGAGCCACAACGGGAGCTCCCATTTTCTCTTTTCTTTTTCAGCCCCACTCGTGGTATATGGAAGTTCCCAGGCCAGGGATCAAATCTGAGCCACAGCTGTGACCTACACCACAGCTGTGGCAATGCTGGGTCCTTAACCTACTGCCAGGGATCAAACTTTATGGCCACAGAGACAACACCAGGTCCTTAAGCCCTGTACCACATTGGGAACTCCTGCCTCATCTTCAAATGGATAGCCAATTAACCCCAGAGAAGTTAAGAAAGAGTTCATCCTTTTCCACTGATTTGTAGTTACTTTCGTCATACACTATGTTCTCACATCTTTGAAGGTCTGATTTCATGAAGTTCTAGTCCATACCAGCTGTCTATTGGTCCATGTGCCAGGACTGCCCTACTTTCATCACTCTAGCTTGAATAAACTGGCATACAGTGAAACTCCACTATTCCTCCACTTCAAATTCATTCTGACTTTTTTGGCCATTTACCCTTCCACGAGAATTTTAAGAACAGCTTATTAGGTGCCATAAAATAACTTGTTGGGGTTTTGATTAGAACCCTATTGAATTTAGAGATTTGAGAAAAATTATTAGCTTTCCATTGAATTTTCCTCTTCGTGAGCGTGGCATATCTCTCCTTTCTTTTTGCCTTCTTTTCATGTTCTCCAACAGAGACTTATATTCTCCATAAAGATCATGCACATATTTTGCTATATTTATTCCTAAATATCTCATAGTTTCTGTTGCTATTACAAATGGTGTTTTCTTAAAACAAAATCTATTTGTTTACTGCCATGGGATAGGCATACTGATTTTGAATATATCTTTCCCCCCAGAAAGGGGTGTGTTAGTTTAATTACTTGTAGACTCTCATAAATTTTCTTTGTAAATAATCAATCATCTATGCATAGCGATGGCTTTATTTTTTACTTTTCTTACTGTACCAATTCAGACCCTCCCCCCAGCACAAGTTGAATAGAAACAGTGAAAACTAGTATCCTTGTATTAACATTGGAAGTTTGTTTGTTTTGCTTTTGGGGGCCACATCTGTGGCATATGGTGATTCCCAGGCTAGGGGTGGAATTGGAGATGCAGCTGCTGGCCTATACCACAGCCACAACAATGCAGGCTCGTTAACCCATTGAGCAAGGACAGGGATCAAACGTGCATCCTCACGGATACTAGACTGGTTCATTACCACTGAGCCACAATGGGAACACCCTGGAGGTTATTTTCTATCCCTAGTTAGCTAGATGTTTTTCAAATCATTAGTGTTAAACTTTATCCAGTGCATTCTCTGTACCTTTTACAACAACCGTATTTTTTCCTTTTAATATGGCAAAGTTGTAAATATCATTAATAGATTTTTTTTTTAAGCAGACCATCCTTGCATTCCTGGAAAAAACCCTGCATGGTCACACATACATGCATGTATACATACACACATTTGCACAAAATCCACTGGATTCACTTTGCTAATATTTCATTTAAGATATTTAGCCTTACAAGTGTGATTGGTCCTCTTTTTCCATTGTCCAGGATAGCTTATATAAATAAATAATTCCTGCAAGAGCTGGCAGAATAACACAAACTATAAAATCATTTGGGTAGTGTGTGGGTGTGTCATTCAATTGATTAGAATTTACAGATCTGTCGGGTTTTCTATTTCTTTTTGAGTCAGCTTTGGTTGCCTTTCATCTAAGTTCCCCCTTTCTTCAGGACTAAGATCTCTTCTGTCCCTGGTGGCTGGTAAAACAGCCCTTAGGTAACAGAACTTGTTCCTTCCCAGTTCCCTCCTAGTAACCACAGCCACAGCCAGTGCATCCTCCAGCTTTCGGTTTCCTCTTTGTTTCTAGTACCTGGGGTTTTACTTTTGAGAACTTAGTCATATGTTTACGTTTTTCATATTTTATACAGTATTTCTAGGTGATGGTGCGTTCAGATTTTCTAATGCCTCTATCTTGCTTGATTCTGAAGTTGTTCTCATTTTATCATTAAGAAGGCTAGGGATCAGAGTGGTTTCATAGCCAGTTGAAGGCCACAGTGGCCTTTTACCTAGTTATTGAACCCAGATATTCTGGTTCTGCATTCTGTACTGTGGCCACATTATTCATGCTGCCTTCTGAAGCCAATGAGGCAAAACCAGGAAGGGCCCTTAGAGACTCAGAGAGGGAAGGGGTCTCATACTTAGGCAAGATGGAGGAGGCTGTGATGAAGGCACAACTGTGGAGATGGCAGAGGCCAGGTAATACGGAAGAACAAATGGTGTTGAGAAAATGACAGGTCGGACTTCAGGGCTTCAGCTGCTGGAGGGAGAATCATGACCTGAATCCTGAGGTCCGGAAATGTGTCTTCCCTTCCCCCAGATCCTGGCACATGCATCATTCAACCAACATTTGAACTCCATATTCATGGAGTGTTCAATTCTCCGTCCAGGGAATGGCAGGAGTGAGCATCCGCAGTCATGGTTCCTGCCCTCAGGGAGCTTACTTTCTATGGGGATCCAGACATCAATCGAATAATCCCTAACAGGAGTTCCCCTCGTGGCACAGCGGAAACGAATCTGACTAGGAACCGCGAGGTTGCAGGTTCCATCTCTGACCTCACTCAGTGGGTTCAGGATCTGGGGTTGCCTTGAGCTGTGGTGTAGGTCCCAGAGGTGGCTTGAATCTGGGGTTGCTGTGGCTGTGGTGTAGGCTGGGCAGCAACAGCTCTCATTAGACCCCTAGCCTGGGAACCTCCATATGCCACCGGTGCGGCCCTAAAAGGACAAAAGACAATAATAATAATAATAGTAATAATAATTCCCAAGAAACTCAGACCTGTGGCCGCACCCAGTGCCCCTGAGGAAGAGCACATCTTGGTGTGGGAACTCAAAAGAGGAGATCTGACCCGAAAGGAAGGTCTAGGTACCTTCCCTGATGAAGGAGCTGAGATCTGATGAAGAGAAGTAGCCTTTCAGGCCCAGAGCCCAGCCTGCACGAAGGCTCAAGGGCTGGCGGGGGGCGGGGAGCAGGGGGCGAGGGGCGGAGGGCAGGGGGCGAGGGGCGGAGGGCAGGGAGCGCCACGCAGCGGAAGTGGAGCTCTAGCGGTGAGCATCCGCGGTGAGGCGGGAAGAACCGCTGGGCCACACCTCACAGGGTTTAGAGGCCAGGTTAAGGACTTGGGTCTTTAACCTAAGGTCGGTGGGAAAGCATTGAATGTGTTTCCGCAGGGTGCCTGAACCGATCAGATCTCCATATTAAAAAAAAAAAAAAAAAAAAAAAAGGTCTCTCTTAAACTCTTAAACTCGGTGTGTGTGCCGCTTGGACCGGAGGCCTTTCCCAGCCTCTCCAGCCATCGCAAGGACGCAGAGAAGAGCCAGATGGTCCAGGTGGTGGGTGGACCCGGGAGGGAGAGGGCTGGAGAATTATGATGGAGACTTGAGAGATATGATAGTGGATACACCTGATGGATGGTAGGTAGATGATGGATTCAGCATGGAGATTCTCACCGTGAACAGCCCAGATCAAATCTTTTGAAGGCAGGGGCCACATCACATGCCTGTTAGTGGTCCCCAGGTCCTAGAACAGTCCTGACACGTGGTGGACTCAACACATATTTCCTGAAAGGGTAAAACTGACCAGCAGTCTCCAAGTGATCCTTTTGACTCTAAGGTTCTTTAATTCCTTTCTGCATGGGGCAATAACCAGCCTCCTGGATGCACCACAGAGAGAAATATGCCAAGTTCTAAAGAGTCTACCTTATCCTTTACCACTGCACTTAGATGCATGATCTGCTATGGTTTAGGGAGCAAGAAGCCGGAGAGAGAGGCTTCCCTCCATCCCTTGGCCCCCACACCTGTTCCCTTCTTCCCCTCCCATCCACCCCAGCCTGGTGGCACCTCCAGGTGAAGTTTTTCCTAACCATCCTATGGCAGCTAGTGATTCCCCTGACACCCCTCCTTCAGGAGACACTTGGCATTCACCCTCTAAGGACAAGAGCATCTATTGCAGTGGTTCTGGGCCTTGGCCCACGTCACATTCACAAAGAGGGCTTGTTAAAACACAACTGCGGACCCCCACCTCAGTTCTTATGCAAGTTCTCATGGTTTGTATGTTTCCAGGTGGAGATCTGGACCCCAATCTGCCCAAGTCTAGCGTCAACTTTTCTTACTCCACCTTGCTCCTCTGGGTTGTTATTTTCCTACGAGTATCCTGTCCCTCAACAAAACAGTCAAGGAGTTCCCATCAGGGCTCAGCGGTAACGAACCCGACTAGCATCCATGAGGACTCGGGTTCGATCCCTGACCTCGCTCAGTGGGTTAAGGATCCAGCTTTGCCATGAGCTGTGGTGTGGGTCACAGACTCGGCTCAGATCTGGTGTGGCTGTGGCTGTGGTGTAGGCCAGCAGCTACAGCTCAGATTGGACCCCTAGCCTGGGAACTTCCATATGCTGTGGGTGTGGCCCTAAAAGGACAAAAAAAAAAAAAAAAAGTCAAGTTCCCTTCTGCAAATGTTGTTTCTCATTCAGTTAAGCCCATAAGTGTAGGTTTAACTGACAGGGGCTGAAGGACTTGGGGAAATAACCCAGGGGAGCAGGGAGTGGAACAGACACACCCCCAACACCTTCTTCTTCCGCCAGGAAAGAAAATGCCTGGGCAGGTCGGGTAGTCAGTTTGTCTTTGTTGTGGGTCAGGGAGACGTACCTGGGGCAACAGTTCTGTGTGTCGACTCACTTGGTGTCACCTCAATAAACAGGCATGTCTCCAAAATTCACCGTCTTGGGGACAGAGGAGGGCGACAGAGCACTGGCAGCAGAGAAGGGCCCTAGAAGTGTGAGAAACGGCATGGCGGGCAGGGTGGGGTGGAGGTGTGGACTGGGGCTCTAGGAGGGGAGAAAAGCGGGGCCAGGACCTGCAGGCGGTTCCGGGGTGAAGCAAGAGGCCAGGGGAACAGGCAGAAGAGGCTGCCTAGTCGGGTAGGGCTGGCCAGAATGGGGATCGTGGGGAGCTGGGGTAGGGAGGGTGGGGGAGTCCGCTCCTGGCAGCCCCTGGAACCAGAAGAGAAGCCGAGTTCATTCCAGACTCTTCACAGCTTCCACCTCGGTATCTTCCCCCTACTCCTCCGCATCTGTTTTTCTCCCTTGGAAACTCCAGGAGTCACGCCCACCTTCCTCCCGCCCTCACATCCCGGGAGCGTCACCCCCCTGGATACCTGGGGTGGGAGAGAAGGGGAGTCAGGATCTGGGCTCCAGGGAGGCGGGTGTAGAAAGGGATGAAGTGGCTGTTGTCTACTTCTGCAGGATGAGAGGTCTGGGGTGAGCGCCCGGTCACCGTGTCTGCGGTCTTTGTGGGCTGGAGGGTACCCCCCTGCATGCATCCGTGGGACTGAGGGTGATAGCAGGGGGGAACAAAAGAGAGAAACGCCAAGCGCGGAGTGGGGTGCCCTCCGGTGGACTGTCAGAACCGGATGCCGACTCCTCCGCCAAGAGGGCAGAGGCTGAGTGAGCCTGAGGAATTTGGGGCGGATGGGGTCGGGGGCTCGAAGGGCAAAGGAAACAGGAAGTGAGGGGCAGAAAGGGGGGGGACGCCGGCGGGAGGCAGCATCAGTCCCTTCGGGAGACGCGATTCCTCCCCAACCTCGCAGTGCACAGCGGGCCCGGGACGCGGCGCGTAGCCGTGGGCCCCTGACCTCCGACCCCTTCGAGGAACTCGAGACGGGAGGCCGCGAGGGCTTCACTCGACGTTCCCACCCCTCTGCTTTCAGCCGCTGCCTGGACAAGCGCAGAACGACAACTCCCGCGCGCGCGCGGCCCTCCCTCCACCCGACCCGGGCTTGGAGGGGACCCGCTCACTCAGTTCTGGGAACTGTAGTCCCCGCCCCGGCCTCCTTCACGGGGAGGCTGCCCGGGGGGCCGGGATGTCTGGGAGCCCTCCCCACCGCCGCGCCTTTTCTTTCGAGCTTTAGATAAACCAGGTTCTCGCAGGGCAGGGAGGAGGTATTACACCCTTCCAAACACCACGGGCCGGTCGTGTATACAAACATGCCTTACTCTCTCGAGCCACTTTCCTGCTCTCCCCGGCGTATTGAAACCCGGGATCTCAGCGTGGGCATTCAGGTCGTAGGGGGGCAAGTTTGGAGCCTGACTTCACACGTCTCTGCTCCTCATCGGGTCTCCCCTAGCTTCACAGAGCGTTCCTTCCTATTTAGTTACGTATGTGATGATTTGAAGTTTCAGAAAACCGGGATCTACACACCATGAATAAAAGTTGATATTTCCTCCCCATTTCCAAGGCTGACTATATATGATTTCTACGGTTCCCTCCCCAATCTTTTTTTCCCCCTTTCCTTCTAGTATACCCCAGATAAAGAGACACAGAAGCACAAGTTTCAAAGAGGAAAAAAGCAAATTCGTTGTTGGCGGGAGGTATGAAGGGGAAGGCTCTTCACCCTCCCCACCATCGTGTATGGATAGGTAGTTGGGGGCAATAGAAAAGGCAGTAGATGGGGGTGCAGGCCCCACGCTGTACAATATAGAAGAATCTGATATAGATACTTTGTATAAAAGCCACTTGTTCTCATTTGTGTCCTCTTGCTGGCTGGCCGGGCTGGGGGGGGGGCTGGGGTGGGGCAAAAAAGCTGGGGTCGTGGGCCAGGATACAGGGACACCCCCATGGTCCCCATCCTCTGGCTGTCCCCTTGTGGGGTCACTTTGGATCCTTGGTGGGGGCATAGCAGAGCTCCAGTGGTCGGGACACCTTCCAGAACTTCTCATTCACCAGCTCCAGGGTCAGCGAGCCATTCAGTGTCTAGGGAAGGGGCGGAAGGGAGAGGAGCAGGGCAAGGAAAAGTACATTGGGAAAGATGGTAAAGGAAACGAACGGGAGGGGGAAAGGGACCAGGGGAAGAGAAAGACAAAAGGAATGAATGCGGCAAAGCAGGGGCATGGATGATGGGGAAAAAAGGACAGAGAAGGGGAAGGGAGATGGGAGATTTAAGAGCGAGAAGAGGGTTGGTCTGTTAGGAGGTCAGGTTCCCAGGGCCGAAAGCCCAGGCCACCCTGGTCTCCCGGCTGGCAGCTGCCCTCAGACTCTCACCGTGAAAGCTCCGCCCCCAGGGGCGATGTAGATGGTGTACTGCTTTTCGCTGACACCCTCCAGACTGGGCAAGGCAGGCTCCTCAGGGCCGTCACCTCCTCCGGCACCCCCGCCCTCCCCACCACCCCCATCAGGTCCTCCGGCATCAGAGGCGCCCCCTCCAGGCCCTCCTGGCTCCCCAGCCTCTTGCTGCTGCCTCCGTTCAAGGGCAATGCGAAGGGCCAAGTACTTGGAAAGATGGTCCACTGTGGCATTCCCAGTTGTCTTCACATACCTGGGGTAGGGAAGAGGGCAGGTTTAGGGCACAGGAAGACTCAAATGGAGAAGGGAAGCAGGGGTTTCCACAAGGGCCTCTGGGTTAGGGGCTCTTTCTGGGTTTGGGCAAAGGCCATTTCTGACGGAAGATTATGCGACCTTTGGTTTCGCAGGAGTCTGGGGAAAGACAAGGCTCTCACCTAGTCTGGCAGTATTCTCCCTTCTCCACGAGCAGGGGGTGGGGCCGGAACACGAGCTCAATTTCTCCACCTGGCTCTGGGGGACTGGGAGCCCCAGGAGGGCTTGGGGGACCCAGGGTTCCCCCTCCCAGGGTCCCTCCCCGGTCACCAGAGTCTTCAGAACCGGCACCCCCACCCACCCCACCAGTGCCACCTCCCCCTGTCCCCACACTGCTCCCCCCTGCACCCCCTCCACGGGGTCGCTTGGGAGCAGGGCCCGGGGCAGAGTCAGGGGCAGAGTCTGAGCTCACATCCTCTCCATCCCCCTCTCCCTCCCCAGGCTCTCCTTCCCCTCCACTCATCGTTGTGGTCTGATCTGACCCAGGCATTGGCCGCCTCACACGCTGGGCCCTGTGGAAGCAAGGGGTTGAGGTTAGAAAGTACCAAGGATAAGGGGTTTAGACTTTAGACTTCAGGGAACTCTTAATGACACTACCTAACAATTACTAAATACTAACTACATGCTAAGCACCCTGCTAAGTGTGTTGCACTGGTGCCTCACATTATACAAATCCTAAGGACACAAGTAGTTGCATCTTCTCTCTTTTATGGCTGAGGAAACTGAGGCTTGGGAGAGGTTAAATAACTTGCTCAAGATCACAGTCCCTTTGCCTCTCAGAGTGTGGTCCAAGAACCAGTACCAGACGCTTGTAGAAACGAAGACTCTCAGGCCCAACCCCTGACCTACTGAATCAGAACTTGCACTTTTAACAAGACTCTCTGGTAATTTGGATACACATTAAAGATTGGGTGATGCTGACCTAGGAAGTGATTTAATGCCCAGCAGTGCAAGCCTAGAGTTTACGCTCAAAAACCACTCGACCGGAGTTCCCACTGTGGCACATCAGGATCAGCGGCATCTCTGGAGCGCCAGGACAAAGCAGGTTGGATCCCTGGCGGAGCACAGTGAGTTAAAGGATCCTGCATTGCCGCAGCTGTAGCTGCAGCGTAGTTGGCAACTGTGGTTCAGATCTGATCCCTGGCCCAGGAACTCCATATGCCACTGGTGAAGCCAAAAAATAAGTAGATAAATAAAATTCAGCTTAAAAAAAAAATCACTCTACTGTTCTAACTTTTAAAAAATTAGAATAGTACCAGCTGCTAACCAAGATACTGCAATTTACATCTATGACTTCCAGGCGTGACAGTTAGACTGCAGGCAGCATCAGGAATGCTAAGGCTTAGAAGCAGAGACAGCGCCAGGAGTCTGACCTACAGATGTGTCCCACCCACCCTGCAGCCGCCTTTCTCCTCGCCCCCGAACCTGTGCATGGCCTGCATGCGCAGCCCCTCCTCAATGCTGGAGCTCAGTGCCTGCTGGTTGTGCAGGCGGCTGAGGCGGATGAGCACCCTGTCTTGGTGGGCCTCGTATTCCTCCCGGCTGGGATAGATCTTAGAGATCAGGGCATCAAAGTTGGGGTCTGGCCGCAGAGACCTCTTGGATACCAGCTTCTTTCGGCAGGTAGGGCACTCCTTGTTCCTAGAGGGGGAGAAAGGAAACCCTATGCAGTCACCAGGACATTGAGGGCCCAACTCTGTACCTCTCACCCCACCTCAAACATGTCCCTCCTGTTACCCGCTCCGCAAGGCCGTGACAATGCAGTCAGAGCAGAATCGGTGGAGGCACTCCTTGGTGGTCATCGTATTCTTCAGCATGTCCAGGCAGATGGGGCACATGAGTTCTGAATGCAGTGACCGAGGGGAAACTGCAATCTCTGTGCCATCCATGATGGCTTCCTGGAGGCATCAATGAGCAGAAAGGTAGTGGTGGGTTGGGGAGAAAAGGTTTTAGAAACAAGTGGTCCATGAAATTTGGAGGTTTGAGAAATACAGTGAGATGGCAGAATCTGGTTGCCCCATGTTGGCCTCTTGAGGAAGATAAGAATTCTGAGTAGGAGCTTTGGAATAGGAGGATCTAAGGTTTGGTGATTGGCACAGATTTTCAATCTGGGGAAGACTTTGTCAATAGGATCTCTAAAGTATGGTCCTGGTAACACTTATATCAAAATCCCCTAGAGTGCATGTTAAAAAATGCAGAATCTGGGGTCCCATCCCAGTACTGGATCAGAATGTTAGTGGCAGATGACAGCAAGCCGGGAATTCCATTTTTAATAAACTCCCAAGATGAGTCTTAAATGCCCTGACCTATGATGCTGAACTGAGAAAGAGGGAAAGGTAATTTCTGTTTACTGTCTTTCAAATGAAGACAGTAATACTTGCTCTACCTCTCTGGCCCGTGTGTTTTGAGGATGAAATGAGATAAAGGTGAAAGGCGCTTTAAAAGATTAAGGTGATTCAAAGGTAGGGCCAGGGAGTGTGAAACCGGGCAGGGTCAGAACGGGGCCAAAAAAATTTCAAAAGAGGCTGTGAGAGGAGCATCTGTGGATAGAGGGGGGAACGGGAGTATGCTGTAAGGGGAGAATCCCTGTCACCTGCGGGGTCCGGTGCAGCTCGTACAGACTCAGTTCCCACGTTTTGCTGGCATTCTGGGCATTCGCCGGCGTCGTCATGGTGACCGGGCACAGACCCCCCACCAGGGCTCCACCACCGAAGAGGAGATGTAGACTGGGTAGTGGGGGAAGGGGGAAGGGGAGGGAGAGGGTTAGGGGGGCCGCCCCCGGCGCAGACCCCGCCCTCCCGAGGCTCCCCCCTCCACTCCCCACCCCGCGCCGGCGCAGCCCCTCACCCGGCTCCAGCCGTCCGCGCTCCCGCTGCCGCAGCGCCTCTCCTGGGGCCCGGGCTCCCCGGCCGAGTTCGCTCGGTCTGCAGCCGCTGCTCAGACAGCAGGTCCCGCCGCCGCCGCCGCCATGGCCCGGGCGCTAGGGCCCTACGTCACTTCCGCCTGCCCCTCCACTCCACTCCACCCCACCCCCCCGCCTGCGGAGACGTCACCCGCCAGTCGCGGCGCGGGTGGGACGCGACGTGGACGCCCGGGTTCCCCCGCCCCCCTGAGGAGCCGGCGTCCCCGGAGTCCCGCACCACGTGGGGACCGCGGTCTCGGTCCCCGAGCCAGCACCGTCACGCGGCCAACTTTTGCCACCCTTCCCTTCCCAAGGTCCCCACTCGGGGCCTCTGCTCCGGAGTCCGGAGGGCGGGGCCTGGGATCGCTCGGACCCCGGGAGGGGATGGAGGGAATTGGAAAAGGGGCCACCTCCCCCACGCCGCGTCCCCTGCCGGCTCTTGGGGAGCGGCTCCCTTCTTCCCCGAACACAACTTCTCCATAACCCCAGCCCGGGATTCCGGAGATAAGGAGCCTCTGCCAAGGAACCTCTGCCGCTACAGCCAGTCTTGTGAACGCAACTATGTCCCTATGTGTCCGGGATTCCCCTTACCGCCCAGGGGACTTGCTCCACCCTCCGCTTTGGCTCTGCCTAGACTCTCCGACCCGCTCTCCCCTCGAGGTTTGGGGGCGACGGCTCGGGACGTCCAGACTCAACTCTCGGCCAGAGCTATAGACTCGAGAATTGCGTTTGGACAATCAAGAGCCGCGGCCCGGGGCGGGGGAGGGAGGCGCACGGGAGGTACGGGGGAATGGAGACACCATGCGGAAGCAGGGACACACACACTCAACACACACACACACACACACACACACACAAGATGGGGCCCCAGTCGGGGAGGGGGTGTGCGCGTGTGGGGAGGGGGTTGGTGGCACAAGGGGCCGAATGTCTGAAGTGGGAAGCGGGCAGAAACCTCCTCCAGGACTTTCCAGTAAAGGAAGGGGACGGGGAGAAAAGAGAAGAGGAAAGGGCAGAGCGATCCCCATTGAGGGCAGGGGATGAGAGGGATCCGGGGGGGAAAAGAGACCGGGATGGGCGTCCTGTCTCCTCCAGCCTGAGCTGAGGCTCCCAGACTTGGGCTGCAACTGCCAGGGGGTGGCCTGTTTCTGGGACAAGGCAGCAGTGGGTCCCCTCGCCCCCTCTCCCAGTTCCCCCCTACTTCCCTGTCCTCTCCTTCAGTCCGTGGCCAGTCCTTATGTGGGCTCCAGAGTCGATTAGCGCGGACCCCCTCCCCTTCCTCCTCCTCCTCCCAACCCCCTCCCTTCTGCTCTCCTCCAGCCCTTTTCATCGGCTGGTCCATTCCCCTAATCCTGGCCCCCTCCCCTAATCCCCCCCCCATCCGACCCCCGGCCGGCTGCAGCTATTGTAAGGTGGAGAGAAAAGGGAGGGGGGCACTCAGAGAAAGGAGAGGGGTGGGGGAGGGCCACCTGTTCCAAGACCCCCTTCCAAGGCTAGACTGGACACCAGGATGGGGCCATGAACGAATCACCCTTGGGGACCACAAGGACCCAGGGTATTGGGGGGGGGAGGGACTGGGGCTGCAGAATCAGTGGAAGGGGGTGGTGCAGAGACCCCTCCCTCCAAAAGACCCAGAGTGTCACGCACACACAGTGACACACACTCTCTCCTCTCACACCCGGCGGCGGGGGTTGCCCTGGGAGACCAGGCAGTGAAAGGGAACAATCCTTCCCGAAAGGGAAAGGAGGGGGAGGTGGGGAAGGGTCTGAGGACTTGGACACAAGAAGAACCGGAGGTGGCAGGGAAGAGGATTTGGAATTTATTAGGGTCACAAGCACCCCTGCCTCCCATATTCAGCATTCTTGAGCCATACACTGCCACCCCTTTTGTAGCCTGGGAACTCAGAGTCCTCATCAGCAGGAGGCCGGGCAGAATGGTGGGGGAGTGAGCAGAGTCCAGGGTCCTTGAGGCAGTTACATGAAAAGACCTCCTAGGAGGGGCAGAAACATTTGGACAGATGTATAGGTGGAGACAAATGGCCTGGGGGGAGGGAGCTCCCACTTCTGTCCCTGGCCTGTGGGAACTTCTGCCCTTCCCTCAGTGGCTCCAGACTCCTCTCACTTGCTTTCTCATATCATCTGGGTCCCACTCCCCTGCCTCCTCTTCCCCATGATGGCCTCATACCAGTGACTTCGACTGATGCCCCTGTGATGTATCCACTGTCCTCAGATGCCAAGAACGCGACCACATCGGCCACATCTATGGGAAGGGTGGGGAGAGGGCAGAATCCTACTCACTCTCATAGACCCAAAGTAGCCATCACCTCCCACCAGAATCACCCTCTTGCCTAAACATCAAGCCTGGCAAGAACCTCTTGGATACCAAAAATTTGGGGATCTTTTCATTCAGGCCCCCTCTGCACTCAGTGCTCACCCTCAGGGTCCCCCAGATGTCCCATCGGGATCATTCCAACCACCTGTAAGGAAACACTCATATGTGAGTGAAAGTTTCTTTCATAGGTTTTTTGGTAGACTGAGTCTATGACTCTGTTTTTTGGTCTTCATTCCTCATACGCTTATTGAGTATCTACTGTTTGCTCCCCACTGTGCACAGCATTCTCTCTGAACCCCAGACAGATTGGGTCTCTGAATGATTCTGCCCTCCACCCGTGGTCTCCTACCTTGTCCAGCACTTTCTGTGGCACTTTCTGTGCCATGGGTGTTTTAATGAACCCTGGGAGGACAGAGTTACAGCGGATCCTGTATCTGTGGAAAGGAGAGTGGCTGCTGACTTCAAAGAGGACAGAACACGGACCCCTCCCTGAGACCCTCTACACGCCTCAGCAAAACCTCCCGTGCCCCCAGGTGCCTGACCAACCGTCCGAGCTCCCGGGCTACAGCCTGGGTCAGCCCAATCACTCCAGCCTTGGATGCTGCGTAGTTTGTCTGTCCCATGTTTCCCACCTATAGGTGAGCCAGAGATGTGGGATGAGTCAGGGGTCCCAAGGAAGGGCTCTCCTCTCTGTGCCCACTTGGCTGGCTGATGCCATCCCCACACAACCTGACCTTCCCTATGATGCTACTGATGTTGATGATGGAGCCAGGACAGCCACTGGACACCAGGGCTTGGGCTGCAGCCTGAGTGACTAGAAAGATGCCCTGAGGGGGAGGGGCAGAAAATAACAAGGCAGAAAGGATCAGCCGGGGTGACAGTCCCCCAACTCCCCCCATCCCCAGGCTAGAGGACCCAGAAGTCACAGGTTCAGAGGTCACCACCTTGAGGTTGACAGCTATGACTTTGTCCCAGTCATCTTCAGACATGCGGAGCAGAAATTCATCCCTGGTGATGCCCGCACAAGACACAACGACAGATGGCGGGCGAAAAAAGTAGGCCTATAGAAGGGTAAGGTTACACACCAGAAAACCTTGCAGAGCCAAGAGCAGTGGAGGCAACGTTAGGGCTTTAAAGGGGGCAAAGTCGTCTCGCTTTCACCTGCACTTGCTCCAGCAGGCGCCTGGCGGTCTCTGCCTCGGACACGTCAGCCTGGAAGGCAGCATGGGCCCCGCTGGGTGCCCCCTTCTCACTCCCCGGCCCTCCCAGCAGCTGCACCGTCTCCTGTGCCGCTGCCCCGTCCAGGTCGCAAGCGGCCACGGCGGCACCCTCAGCAGCTAAGCGCACACTGACCGCTCGGCCGATGCCGCTACCTGCACCTGAGGTGGGAGAGAACACCCGAGGAGGGAGGGAGGGAGGCATGGGCAGGGGTCAGAGGTCAACAGGGCGCGAAGTTAGTAAAATTTAGACCAGAGGCCAGAGGTCACAGTGACTCTAGCGTCCGAGGGCGCAACCCCGATATCACTCTGGCACCCTACCCCGCCCGGGAAGCGGACTCCCCCCAACCTGTGACCAGGGCCAGAGCGGAGCGGAGCCGGAGCTGAGACGCCATGGTGAGCCGCGCATGGGCGGTCGCCTCAGCACTGAGCCAATCCGAGAGCACAGGGGGCGTGTCAAGACCAAAACCCGTCCAATCCAAGCCCGGCCAGCATTAGGGCACCGGCGGCCACCTCCGCGAGCGGACCTCCAACCGCGGGGGCGTGGCCAAACCCCAGGGCTCCCGGGACCAGGGCAGCCGGGAGAAGAGGGGGCCCCCTTTACCCCCCAAAAAGACAAAGAATGCGTGTGGAGCGGAAGATCCGAGGACTTTATTTCCGTTCACCACCCCTCCTCCCCGATCCAAACATTGATATAAAAGAATAGAAACAAAAAAATCAGGCCATGAGATTAACAACTAGCCCCCCTCCCCCACAATCACTCCCAAATCAGGACACACAATTGACATTTATCCCTGACTTCTCCTGCTGTCCCTTTAGTCTAGGGCCCGGGTCTTCCCTGAAGTCGTCTTCACCAACAGGTGGGAGAGAGGTAGACCTTGGAGAAGCCTGTGTGGCAGCTTGGTCCCCTGTGAACAGGTGGGGGTGGGAGACAAGCGCTAGGCTGCCATAACTCTTCTCTCTTCCAACCTTCTTCATGGTTCCACTTAGCATCCCAGACCCAACTGTGGTCCCACTGGGCTGGTCAACCCCACCTCTAGAGCCAAATCTTGAAGATCTTTAAGCCAAAGTCACCACTTCCCTAGGATACAACTCCTTCCTCTGGCAGATATCCGAGGTCAGGGCCCCCAACCTCCAGACCCCTAACCTGAAGGGCTTAGGACTTTGGGGCTGGAGTGGGGGTGGTTTACCCTGCCTCTCACTCGAGGTGGGCAATCAGCACCATCATGACCACTCCCCCCAGCAGCCCCAACACCTCCAGAAGTGACTGCAATGGTGATGCCTCCCTCAACAGCTCAGGCAAGACCGAAACCGTTGCTACATAGATAAAGCCACCTGCAGTGAATGGCAGAACCCAGCCAGGACCTGTGCCACCTGCAACTTCACTGCCCGCTGCCCCTCCTTCGGTTAGGAGGGCAAAGGCTGTGCCTGCCAGTGCCCCTACTGCCGTCAGAAGTTGTAGACGCATCGCCTGGTGGGCAGAAAAGAGAGAGAAAAGCACTCACTAACATCTAGAGGTTATCAGTGGTTTAGACAAGGCTGGAGAGGTATAGGTGTACATGGATACAGCGCATGTCTTTGGAAACCAAAGAGTAGGCAAAAAGGGGGGCATCTAGAATAGACACTTTCCATTCAGATGGCGTATGGACCACAGTTCAAGAAATACTGAGGAGTTCCCGTTGTGGCGCAGTGGTTAACGAATCCGACTAGAAACCATGAGGTTGCGGGTTCGGTCCCTGCCCTTGCTCAGTGGGTTAACGATCCAGCGTTGCCGTGAGCTGTGGTGTAGGTTGCAGACGCGGCTCGGATCCCGCGTTGCTGTGGCTCTGGCATGGGCCTGTGGCTGCAGCTCGGATTCAACCCCTAGCCTGGGAACCTCCATATGCCGTGGGAGCGGCCCAAGAAATAGCAACAACAACAACAACAAAAAGACAAAAGACAAAAAAAAAAAAGAAATACTGAGCTACAAGACGAAATAGAACTTTTCATCCCTCATTTATAGAAGTTCGGTTGCCAACAATACTTCAGAGATGCTGAGTTCAGTTCCAGAACACCACGATAAAGTAAATATCACAAAAGTGAATATCACGATAAAGCAAGTTATGTGAGTTTTTTCGGCTTCCAGTGCATATAAGTTATATTTACACTATACTGCAGTCTAGTAAGTGTGCAGCAGCATTATGTCCACCATATACACAGCTTAATTAAAAATTACTTTATGGAATTTCTGCTGTGGCACAGTGGGTTAAGAATCTGACTGTAGCAGCTTGGGTCGCCGCAAAGGTAAGGGTTCGATCCCCAGCCTGGGAACTACCATTGCCACGGCCGCAGCCATTAAAGAAAAAAAAAAAAAGAAGGTACTAAAAAATTCTAATCTTCATCTGAGCTTTCAACAAGTTACAATCTTTTTGCCGTTATGACATCAAAGATCACTGATCACAGATGAACATACCAAATGAGATAAAAATGAAAAGGTTTGAAATATTGCAAGAATTACCAAACTGTGACACAGAGACATGAAATGAATAAGTGCTGATGGAAAAAAATGGCGTCAACAGACTTATTCAACACAGGGTTGTCACAAGTTTGTAAAAAACACAATATCTGTTAAGTACAATAAAGAAGCACAATCAAACTAGGTAGGCCTGTAGTACAACTTGCTTGGAACTAATGGGTGGCAGTCTGAGTTTGGGCTGGGTGAGCAGGGGGTAAAGGGCTTGAGACAACCATGTCTGGTACACCAACCTGCTTTTTGCTGCAGCCAGACTGGACCAAGATGGCAAAGTCCCCCACTTCATGGGGCACTTCATGTAGCAGCACAGTCATCGTGGTCAGGATCCCGAGCCCCCGACCTCCTCGAAATGAAGCACCAATAGCTAGACCATCCGTGAAGTTGTGTGCCAGGTCAGCAGCCAGATTCAGATACCCTGACACACGCAAGTCTTGTACAGGAGAAAAGAAAGATGAAACAATCAGAGGCACTCCTCAACCCTAGTCCGAACCCTAGTCAGCCATTATCACATCTCCCCCAAGAGACCACTTCATGCCCAGCCCCAGTGTTTCCAGACACCTGCCATTACCCACAGCCCTTTTCCATGTAACTCGTGATGATGCCCCTTGTCCAAGTGTATGCAACCCTGGCCCTCACCTGACCCTGCTTTTTCCTCTCCAGAATGCTGAGGTCTCACTGGCCCATCTTTGGGCCTTGTGCTCCCTCCTCTTCTCTTCCTCGATGCCCCTGCTTCCTTTTCTTCTTCCTCTGAGCTCTGCTTTTCCTTTGAAGGACACTCTGAGGGGAAAAGAGGAGCTGGTAAGAGTGGGGAATGGAGACCTACCAATATGTCCTCAAAAGGGGAGTCCCCTCCCACCCAGGAGCCATAAAATGAGCAGATTCAGAGGTAGGCAAGACGGTTTTCATTAAAGTATTTCCTAGGCTCACCCTGTCTTCCATGTCCATGACCTCCATGCGTGTGACCGTGAGCATGTCCATGTCCGTGACTGTGTCCATGTCCTCCTTTCACGTGTCTCACAAATTTCTCCACCACAAGAAAGGCGACAATTCCACTGAGGACCCACAGTCCCACAGACAGAATGGGGCCCTGGCCTGGGGATGGACACATTGAGACATTAAGAGAAATATAGATTCCAGACTCTTCCTCCCCAAGTAGAGGAGAACAGGGAGGGACAGACCTTCCCTAGCACCCCAAACCATTATCTCCATCCTCCCTTTCCTTACCACTGTGGGAATGTCCGTGTCCGGGCTGCTCCAGAGGGTGGTGAGAATGGGGTTCTGGAAGAAGTGGGGGAAAAGGTTAGATAAGGGAATATCCCACACAAAAGGTGTGTATTGGGGGGACACTAGAAGGTCAGGGATCACAAAGAGGAAAGAACCCTCTCATTCAAAGAATAAAACACTCTAAGATTTGAGGTCACTTACCCAGAGCATGAGGAATGAGGTGCAGGAAGGCATCTCCCAAGAGCCCACCCGAAGCAAAACTCAGCAGGATCTGGAGCAGAGAGCGGTGCCGAGGTGAGTTGGACTCCACCGGGATAAGGAAGAGGACGAAAAATGGAGCTGCAGAGATGAGCACTGTGGCCCCTAGTGCCTAGTGAGGGAAAGTCAGGGGTCAAGAGGTGTGGGACTTCCCAACAATCCAGAACTCGCCCCCCTCTGCCCCATCCCGGGGGACTCACATAGGCCCAGAGAGTGACAGTGTCCAAGTCTTGCTTGATGCCTGGAGCCCCAGATTCCCCATAGCCTCCATGGCTGTGCTCATGGTCATGTCCGTGTCCTGGGTGGTAGAGGCTCTCATGGGAGTCGCCATGAATATGGCCATGGTGCAAATCCTCATGTGAATGTCCATGATCGTGACCGTGGGTATGCCCATGCCAGATGCTCTCATGAGTATGGCCATGGCCATGGGCATGGCTGTGTCCATGGTGGAAATCCTCATGTGAATGCCTGTGGCTGTGGCCATGCAAGTCCTCCTGCAGGTCTTCGTACAGGTCGCCATGACCCCCGTGTCCGGCCACTAGCAGCCCCAAGGCTGCCCACGTCAGCAGTCCCACGGCCACCCTGTGGGGGGCCCCCAGGCCTCTGGCCATCACGCTGACCAGAGGGACACAGACAATGACTCCACTTGACCCTCAACTGTATACCTATACAGGGTCCGCTTTACTCCGATAGCGCCCTCTGTCCACGTCTATGGACCGCTTCCCCGTCCCATTCTGTCCCCACCCACATTGTCCCCAAGATTCGTTTTCTTTATCCCGAACCCCTTCCCGGATGTAGGGCCCCCGGGATACCGCTCTAGGCTTTGATCCTCCACTCTTGGACTCTCTGGGCCCTCGTCTCTATGGCCCACTAGTTGAGAAAAAAGGCTTGGAAAGGACAGCAGAGAAAAGCGGGCTATTCTCACCGGCTCCGGGATCCTCTCCTTTCCCGGTTTGCTCGGACGTGGCAGTCCCACCTCCAGCTCCCGCGAGAACAGGGAATTCGGTTCTACCTTGGTCCCAATACTTTACCAATATGGCCGCATCCCGGTAGCTATGAAGCGCGCCTGTCCTGGCGCGCACGCGCGAGTGTGGAGGTTATTTGAGGGGATGCTGGGCGAGGCCGCTTAACAGGCTGGAGGAGACCGCCTCCTCGGTTTCCAACTAGACGAGGGGGCGGGAACTAGCGCGGAGACTTCCCGTCTATACCAAGATGGCTGCCACATCGGCGCT
Organism: Sus scrofa; assembly: GCF_054392235.1. Taxonomy (NCBI): domain Eukaryota; kingdom Metazoa; phylum Chordata; class Mammalia; order Artiodactyla; family Suidae; genus Sus; species Sus scrofa. Next base: position 33,800,818 of record NC_139389.1, on the reverse strand, counting down.
GTCATTTGGGTACAGAGCAGAGCGAAGCGCTTAATTTGACTCGGTTCAGGCCAAAGTCTTTTTCTCTGGGGCTTCCTCGTGCTAGCCGAATTCCCCGATCAGTTCTTGAGAATCCCTGGTACCCTCTCGGCATCCCTACACTCAGCCAGGAATCATGTCTTGGGCGGCTCGCCCGCCCTTCCTCCCCCAGCGGCATGCCGCAGGGCAGTGTGGGCCGGTGGGGGTGCGAAAAGAAATGCATTGTGGGGTCGCGTCCCGGTGGCGGCGGCGGCGGCCCTGGCTGGATCCCGCAGCGGCGGCGGCGGCAGCGGCAGCCGGAGAACAACAAACCCCGGAGCCGGAGCCGGGGCAGGCTGGACGGGACGGGATGGGCGACAGCGGGCGGGGTGAGTGTCCTAACAGACGGACAGGCAAGGCAGTGACCGCGTTATCAGCAGCCCCTACCCCCCCTCCCCTGATGCTCTTTCCCAGGCGCTCCCGCCCCCTTGTTTGTAAACACGCGTCCCCTCCCTCCCGAGGGCCTTAGCGCCCTCCCCCCGGGGCGGGGCGGGGAAGGGGAGCTTCCGCCGTCCGAGGGGTGGCCGGCCGCTTGAGGCCTTACACTCCTGAGATCCCAGGAGTGGAACAGTAGACCTTGAGCTTGAGGATTCTGGACGTTTGAAGGCAGATTCTGCGTCCTAGGAGGGGTCTCTTCCGCCTGTCTCTTTTCCCTGCTTGGTTTGGCTCCAAACTGGGAATGGAGGTGCTGACTGGTCCACACCACGTGCTGCCCCACCCACACGAGATGCCCCAGGCCTGGGGTGACCAAATGCATTGCTTGGAACGTGCCTCACCTGAACTGTCCTCTTCTTTGGCAACCCCTTCCTCTCACCACAGTTAGGAGTTAAGCCGTTGTTTGACAGCAGGGTACCTCTGAACTTAGGAAGGGGTGGGTGGGGTGGGGTGGGGTGGGGGTGCGGTGGGGGATCAGAGAAAGAATTAAAAGTCTCCGGTTGGATGATCGAAGACTCATTTTCTCTTTTTGTCTCTCCTGTCTGTGTCTGCCTGTGTGTACCCCTCCCCAGACTCCCGAAGCCCAGACAGTTCCTCCCCAAATCCCCTTCCCCAGGGGGCCGCTCCCCCTTCTCCTCCTGGGCCACCCCTACCACCTTCAGCAGCTGCATCCCTTGGAGGCTCTGGGGCCCCACCCCCACCCCCGATGCCACCCCCCCCACTGGGCTCCCCCTTTCCAGTCATCAGCTCTTCCATGGGGTCCCCTGGTCTGCCCCCTCCAGCTCCCCCAGGATTCTCCGGGCCTGTCAGCAGTCCCCAGGTGAGAGGTTGTGACCCACTTCCTGCCTCTCCACTTTCATTTCCTGTTTTCCTGTGACTCCACATCCTTGAGTGAACTTCCCCATGGCCCCTTGACCTGCCAGGCCTGAAGTCCTTTCGAGACCCCTTGCCCTTCCTGAAGTGACTGATCGTTCAGTACATGCCTCCTCCCCGACCCTATAAAAGAACCCAGGTGTTCTTGATGTCCCTTTCCATCTATTAGTGATTGTTTTTTTTTTTTTTTTTTTTTGCCCTTTTTGTCCCAGCTGCCCTTCTGAGATACAAGCCTTCGGGGCCATTGTGTTGCACAATTTCAGGGGGACCTTTATATCTCATCCTCTTTGGGGTTGTGCTCATTGGGGGTGGCCCTTCATGGGCACTGCAGTGTCAATAATGCCCTTTGTAGTGTGCAATGCAGGGCCCTGCCTAGTGGTAGGGAGTGATTTCTGTCACCTCTGAAAAATTATCCTTCCCAATGAGTCTTCCTGTGACTTCCCTATTTCCCCCATCCCAGATTAACTCAACAGTGTCGCTCCCTGGGGGTGGGTCTGGCCCCCCTGAAGATGTGAAGCCACCAGTCTTAGGGGTCCGGGGCCTGCACTGTCCACCCCCTCCAGGTGGCCCTGGGGCTGGCAAACGGCTATGTGCAATCTGCGGGGACCGAAGCTCAGGTATGAGACTCAGAGGACCAGGAGGGAGGAAGAAAGAGTGTTCCACATACCATCACCTGTGGGATTCCCAGGGGCCACTGAGGTTGCATTAGAGCGAGTGAGCTGGGGAGCTCTGATGAGAGTTAAAGAACCTGCAGCTCAGATTTGGGATGTGGAGTGGTCAGAGGGAGGAGGGGGCTGGTGTAGGGTTTTGAACATAAGAAGAGTGAGGCTGGATCATCCCTCACATCCTGGTTCCCCATCTCTCTACTTGGCAAACAAAGAGCAGACTTAAACTAGATTTGCTGGGGGGAGGGTGGCAAGCATGTTTGTGGTGCAGGGTCTACACACAGTCTTATTGCTCTTCCTCTCCCATTGTAGGCAAACACTACGGGGTTTACAGCTGTGAGGGCTGCAAAGGCTTCTTCAAGCGCACCATCCGTAAGGACCTGACCTACTCGTGCCGGGACAACAAGGACTGCACGGTGGACAAGCGCCAGCGGAACCGCTGTCAGTACTGCCGCTATCAGAAGTGCCTGGCCACAGGCATGAAGCGGGAGGGTAAGGGCCTCCTCACGTAGGCCTCCCAGTCTGCCCAGTGGGAGAGGAGGCAGGAGGTGGAGGGAAGACCTCAGCACAGACTGTATCTCAGGAAGGCCGGACTCTTCTTTCTCTCCTCCAGAGGGCGGTGTTTGATTTTTCTCTGCTCCTCTCTTCAGCTCTCCTCCCTGGGACCCTGGTCTGGTCCCTTGAGTTTCCTTCTTAATGCTTCTGCCCCTGTGACCTGCACCTCCAGCGCCTCCCTGGTCTGGTGCTAGGCTAGGATCACTTCTCCTTCCCCACCTCGCTCACCTTCTCTAACCTAAAGAGTTCTTCCTCTCTGACCCAGGGCATCCACTCTGGTCTCCATCTCCCTGTTCCCTGTGTTCTCTCCTGCAAACTCTAGGATTCTGCCCTCTTAAGCTACAGCCTTTACTGAAGACGTCAGGGCTTCTTTCCCTCTTTTAAATCTCTAGCTTATCTTCTGAAATCTGATTCTGGAATTCTTTTTTTTTTTTGTCTTTTTTGTTGTTGTTGTTTTGTTTTGTTTTTTAGGGCCACACCTGTGGCATATGGAGGCTCCCAGGCTAGGGGTCCAATCAGAACTGTAGCCACTGGCCTACGCCAGAGCCACAGCCATGTGGGATCCAAGCCGCGTCTGCAACCTACACCACAGCTCACAGCAACGCCAGATCCTTAACCCACTGAGCGAGGCCAGGGATTGAACCCACATCTTCATGGATACCAGTCAGATTCGATTCCACTGAGCCACAATGGGAACTCCAAATTCATTATCTTTAAAAATGGGGACAGAACATTGTAAATCAACTATAATAAAAAAAATAAAAATCTTTTAAAAAAATAAAAAAGACCAGAAAACAAAGAAAAATATAAAAATGGGGAGAAGCGCCCACAGGGTTGTTATAATAATTGAGTGAATGTTAATGTGTGCCTAGTTTGTTTCTTAGTGTGAAGTAGACCCTCAATTTAAATGTTAGGTTTCTCCCTTATTCCTGTACCCACCCTTTTACTTCTCCTTCTTGGTTTATTTATCTGTCCTTTTATGATGCTTGCTTCTAGACTGCCCCACGTCTGCTGTTGTTTCAAGTGACTTTTGCAATTTCTATAAATATCTCCTAAAGGCCATGAGACCTTGATAAGGCCCTAAGGACGTTTTGGAATCTCCTCATAACTGGCTGCTGACTTTCCACTTTTTTCTCCTTCCTTCTTCCCCCGCAGCGGTACAGGAGGAGCGCCAGCGAGGGAAGGACAAGGACGGGGATGGGGAGGGGGCTGGGGGAGCCCCTGAGGAGATGCCCGTGGACAGGATCCTGGAGGCAGAGCTTGCCGTGGAGCAGAAGAGTGACCAGGGCGTTGAGGGTCCTGGGGGAACCGGGGGTAGCGGCAGCAGCGTGAGTGGTGGAGTCAGTCTACTCTTCCTCCTGATGGGGTGGGGGGGGCCGGGTCTAGGTCCGCTCTCTCTCCCCCTCCCCCGCCTTCCCTTTACAACCCACTTAACACTCCCCGGGACTGGAAGTCCTCCAAGCAGGGTCTCTCAAACCTCCCAGGTGGGTGTGGTAGCATCCTCTGTCCCCGCTCCCCAGACAACCCACTTGCAGAACCGCAGGCAAGTCCCAGATAAATCACTGTTTTCATGAATGCCAGAGAGAAGGACTTGCTTCAGATGGGGCTCATAAGGAGTGGGTGTCAACAGCCTCTTAAGTGAGGGGGCTCCCAGTGTACTTGCAAACCTTCCGTGACTCTCACCCCTCATCCCCCGCAGCCGAATGACCCTGTGACTAACATCTGTCAGGCAGCTGACAAACAGCTCTTCACACTTGTTGAGTGGGCGAAGAGGATCCCACACTTCTCCTCCTTGCCTCTGGATGACCAGGTCATACTGCTACGGGCAGGTCAGTGGCCTTGGACCCCTTGGACCTCTTGTCCTTTGACCCCTCTCGGACCTCCCAACCTTCAGAGACTCCAGTGGCCTTACCTTGCCGATTCGGGGAGCCGATCTCATTGACCTTGCCACCTCCTCTTCTCTTCCCCTGATATGCTTTGAATCCCGTGGCCTGATCCCCGGCTCCTGACCCTCGCTGCCCCCCACCCAGGCTGGAACGAGCTCCTCATTGCCTCCTTCTCTCACCGGTCCATTGACATCCGGGATGGCATCCTCCTCGCCACAGGTCTTCACGTGCACCGCAACTCAGCCCATTCAGCAGGCGTGGGAGCCATCTTTGACCGGTCAGTGGCCCTCGGCTAGGCTGGCCTCTAGGTAGAGGGGGTGGGGCTATAGGCTGGTCCGTGTCCAAGGCTGGCTGAGCTGTGACCTTTGAGTGACCTGCAGGTCCCTCTCCAGGGTGCTGACAGAGCTAGTGTCCAAAATGCGTGACATGAGGATGGACAAGACAGAACTTGGCTGCCTGAGGGCAATCATTCTGTTCAATCCAGGTAAGAGGAAGATCACCCCTGTCTCTCAAGACCAAGGCAGCCTTGGAGCCTCCTCTTCTTCGGAGACTCCTAAGTTACCCAGCTATCCCCCTCAGTAAGACCCTCTACCTCAAAAGCTCCCAGCTGACAAGAAACCCCCGTCCCCACTGATAAGATTCTCTTTCTGACCCCATCCCACAAACCCACTGCGCCCTGCCTCCCTTGCCAGGCGTCTGCTGAAGGGCATGTAGGTGGGGCCCAAAAAGGGACATCAGGTGGGTCACAGGACCATGTTTGTCCTGATCTGATTTGTCTTCCTTTCTCTTCCCCTGCCATCCCAGATGCCAAGGGCCTCTCCAACCCCAGTGAGGTTGAGGTCCTGCGGGAGAAAGTGTACGCGTCACTGGAGACCTATTGCAAACAGAAGTACCCTGAGCAGCAGGGACGGTGAGAAGCAGCTGTGGGTCTGAGGGGTTGTGAGAACTGAGGCTCCCGCAGGACCTGGAGTGGGTGGGTGGGGCATAATGTTATGTTCAGGGCCCAAGTGCCTCCAGCTCTCACTCCGCTTCTCCCCTCCCCTCCTCAGGTTCGCCAAGCTGCTGCTGCGTCTTCCTGCTCTCAGGTCCATAGGCCTTAAGTGTCTAGAGCATCTGTTTTTCTTCAAGCTCATTGGCGACACCCCCATCGACACCTTCCTCATGGAGATGCTTGAGGCTCCCCACCAGCTGGCCTGAGCCCACACCCAGACGTGGTGTTCCTCACGCTTGAGGAGGGCACATCAGAGAGGGACTCCGAGCGTTGGGGCAGGGTGGGGAGGGGCGGTGTTCCCAGGATCTGGTGGGGTGAGCAGTACAGGGCAGAACCAAGACCTCCACGTGGGGTGGTGGGTCTGTAAATCCTCCAAGGGTTTGCTTGACATCCCAAGCCAGAGAGCACCCCCCATCACTGCGAGGGCTGGACCTGGCCCTGCAGTGGCCTCGAGTCTCTGCATTCGTCTGGGTCTGCCATGCTTTGGGGTACTTTCTCACCCCCTGCCTGAAAAGACCTCTCCTTCCCCCAGCACAAAGCACTGGTCGTGCTCCCAGGACCTTGCTTCCTTCCCATCTTGCCTCACTTAGCCCCCCATCTGAAGAGTGGAAATGGGAACTCCCCCAGAGATAGATATTGGGGGGCAGGCCCCCCAGACTGATGGACATGGGAGTAAGGCTCTGACAGGCCTTCCTCTAACCAAGCCTGGCAGATGGGGGCTTGGTTAGAGGAAGAAGGGGAGGGGGGTGCTGCTGTTGTCTCCTGTCCAGAGTCCCCTCTCACACTTCACCTCCTTCTGCAGTCAGACTGAAAAATAAAAAGGTGGTGGTGGTTAAGGGGAGGGTGGAGATGTAGGAACCCATCTGCTATTTTTAATTTCCTCTGAGGATAGAGACTTGCAGTTAGACTCAAAGAAGTACTGTACTTTCCCAGGTTGACTAAGAAATGCCAGTGGTGGAGGTGGTATTTGGGAAAGGCAGGGCCCTGAGATGTCTGTCCCTGGGGCTCTTCAGCACTGGCCTTGCCCCCCCCAGCCCCTCCTGTCTAACTTTGGGAAGGGGCCTGGGCTGTGATGGCAGGGCAGGGGTGCTCCGGTGAGTAGTCCTCACGCCCTAACCGTCACAGCTCTGCCCCCAGCCCTGGGCGCACACAGTGTAGGCCGCGAACACAGGATCCTGGCCTGAGACTTGAGGGGGGTTGGCCCGCCAGCAGAGACGGGCTGCAGGGGCTGCATGATTTTTGCCCTGCAGCTCTTCTCTCCGGGGTTCCTTTCCCCTCTCTTTCACTCACTTAAAGTCGCTTTCAAATTAAAATCGCTGTTTTCAGGACTGAGGCGTCTGTATTGGGGTTGGGGGCTAGCGCTGCCTCGGGCCGCGTGGTGGGGTGGCGGGTATCCGGTCGGAGCTTCGAAGGGCTCCCTTCACGCCGCCGAAGTTCCCTGGGGCCTGAGAGGCGGGCGCAGGGTGGGGGACACAAGGCGCGCTTTGTCGCGGAGGGGGGGGAAGGATGTGCCAGGCTGGGGGCGGGGCCGGCCGGAGGAGGAAGGGGGGCGGCGGACTCTCAAAGGCGCCTTGTTCGCTTGCGCCCTCCAAGCGCCAGCGGGCGGCGGCGCCTCAGCTCGCTCTGGTCTTCCCTCCAGCCGCGCCGCGGGCTCCGGGCAGACCCGGCGCCGTGCCCGTTCGTGGGGGCGCACTGGGCGCTGAGCGCCCGGCCTCCTCAGGCGTTGCCCGCCTGGAGGCGGCCTCTCGTCCCCGAGTGACCCCATGTCCCCGGACTCTGCCAACCAGCGTCGACGGCCCCCTCACCTCTCCACTGGCTGCCTTTCCACCTGGGCTCCCGGGCGCCCTTGCGTCGTTCCCCCTTTCATCTCCTGGGACCTGATTAGCCTGTTTGTGGGTCTCTGACCGCCCGCCACCCCCGCCCCACCGCGCTCCCCGCGACCGTCGAGTTGCAGGTCTCCTCCAGTCTCTATCTATAGCCTTGTCTATAAATACCCCGCCTCGGGCCCGCTCTGTAATTACCCCGGGCGGGGCGAGGGGAAATAATTATGGAGACTTGATGGGGTGAGGGGAGGTAGCGACCCCCAGGCCCGCCTCTCCCCTCCCACTGTGCCCTAAATCCCGCCCAGGACTCTGCTCTAAGGGGGCTCTGGGCCCCCAAGGGGGAGGAACCGGGAGGGAGGTTGTGACTGAACGTCTCGGTCCCCCCAAAAGCGAAGGAGACTGGAGAAGAGCTATTGGGGTTCCCGAAAAGAGAATCCTAGGCTTCAGACCACTGAGTGCCTGCAAGAAGCAGAGAGGGCGGTCCAAGGGTCAGCGAGGGAGGGTTCCCTTTCGCACCCTGCACCACCGCCACCACCAGGTGGAGATTGAGGGTGGGGTTTCTCTTCGGTGCCTGTGGGCGGGAGGTTGGAGGAGGAGGCTGGGCCGGGGGCGGGAGCGGGGTGGGGGCTCTGGGCCGCTGGGGTGGCCGGGGACACACAGGAGCGGCGGCCACCGAGGAGGGAGCAGCGCCGGAGCCCCGACGGCGCCTCGCTGCATGGAGCTGAGCGACTGAGAGCTGTCGCCACCCGACAGCTTCTGACTTCTTTCGGGACCCCGGCGTCCAAGCCCGCTCACCCTCTCTTGTCAGCCTCAGGGCGTCCAACGGCTCCGGCGGCCCCTGGGTCCCTGGGACCTGGCGTTCCGGGCGCCAGCCATGGAGCGGTGCAGCCGCTGCCATCGCCTCCTCCTGCTTGTACCGCTGGTGCTTGGGCTGAGCGCGGCCCCGGCCTGGGCAGGTAAGGGGAGTCCCAACCCCTGGGTCAGGCTGGAGCTCCACATACCTCCGGACAGGGGACAGCTGATGCCTGAGGAGTGAGGGTAGCGTCGGAGTCAGAGAATGGGATTTGAGGGGTCAAGAGTCTGGGCTGGAGGGCAAGACATCTGGGTTCCTTGGAGCCAGAGTGGGGATCTCTTTCCCTCCTTGAAGTGATTAAGGGAAGGCAGATAAAGCTGAATGGTGGAGGATCAATCACCTGAGCGGGGTGAGTGGGGCTGGATGCTGGGGTCCTCCAGCAGGGTCTGAGTGGTCCAGCCTGTGCTGGAGTCAGGGCTAGATGCCAGTGTCGATGGGTGAAGGTTACACATTTGTTTTCTGGTCTTTCTGTCTGCATCTCTGAGCTTGAGAGGGGAGCATCCTTGGGTCACAACAGAGAAGGAAGGGATGCCTGGACCATTTGTCCCACTGGCTTCCCCAACAGGATCCCCTTCCCCCCTCCCTGTGCCCTCGACGCTGCCACGCGGCTGGCTCTGGGGAGCATTGGGGCTGGCTGCCAGCAGGACGGCCGCTGGACAGGCCAGGATCAGGTGTCTGAGGCAGGAGCCAACTCTTTGCATTCCTGCCCCACCCCTCCCCCTCCGGCCAGCCAGGCTCCCCTTGGGACCCGGGCATCCACCGTCCCAGTCTTTTCCTTCTTTTTCCCAGGATCCAGAAGTCCTAGCTCCTAGGAAAGGGGATTTGACATCGCAGAGGAGTCTGGGAGTACCTGGGTACTAGGCAGACTGGAACAAGTCCACCAACCCCTGGAAACACTGGGGGGGTGTGATTTGCATATAATTTGAATATTCATTTCTTCTCTGCTCAGGAGAGAAAATGGTCAGAAAGCCACATAAAGAATTTAGATTCGATTACAGAAGAAAGACCTTTCAAGATAGGAGGAGCATGAAGCTCAGGGACAGAAAAGTGAAGCGTGGGATGTCTGAGGACTCCAGGAATCTTTTTTAGGGAGAAAAGCGCTCCTTTAACATGGAGGCAGGGAGATGGCTGAGATGTTATTTGGGTGCTGAGTGGGTAGAGTCGGTCTCCGTGGGGAAATGAGTTAGTGTGGGATTCATGAGAGGAAAGGATGGGGCCTTTGAGGGGCCAGAGGTAGAACGATGAGGGTGACAGGGCCACCAGTGGGGACACTGGGACGGACTGAGGCCAGTGACAGTGCGGCACATACATGGCTTGAAGTGGAAGATGAGTGGGCAGACCTGCGGGTAGTCGTCTATAGGATGGAACTGCACTTTCCTGGGGTTTGGTGGAGGTGGGGGCCTCCGAGGTCTCCTTGGCCTGGGGTCTCTGTGAGTCTCTGTGTCTCTGTCTCACTTACCCTTCGTCTCTCAAAGCAGTCCTTGTGTGTTGGTGTTTGCAGAGCTGCCACACGCGGGGGCCAGGCTAGGGCAGGGAGGTGGGAGGGGGCAAGGCCGTGGTTTCCCGGCTTCTGGACTCAAAGGGCCTTTTCTCTGCCTGCCCGCCCCACCTCACCCACCCCACCCAGCTCTGCTCTCCTGATCACTCCAGCCCCTGCCCTGCCCCACACTTCTATGAAAGTTTTGCTGGAACTTTCTTTGGGATGTCTCCAATCTGGAGCTGATGGTGTGAGAAGTATGTGTCCTGGGGAGAAGGTGAGGGAGAGGTGACCCTCGGCAGCTGAGTTCTGCGTGCACAGCGCTAGTGGCCTGAGTCGTCTTTGGATCCTGGGAGGTGGGGGTGGGGTGGGGCAGGGTCGCAGTTCCAGGTGTGGGGAGCTTGCCTGGATTTTGGGCAAGGACTCTGATGGGATCCACAGATGTGTGGCTTGGGGCCCTGGACCTGCTCCGGCTCCGCGTGGCAGCTGAGCTCCCCTCTCGCCCCCGCCCTCCTAACCCATCTCCCAAGCCCAGGACCCAGGCCGCTGGTGTGACTCTTTCTTGTATCTCCTTCCCCTCCATCATCCCCACCTCCCCAAATGGGAAGAGCAACAGCTTGAAGCCTTCTCCCCATAGAGCTGCCTCTCTGCTCCCTCCTGGTGGCCCCCCTGCACCTCCCGTGCCCAGGATGATCGTTTGCCCAGATGTTGTTTATGCTGGAGACTCGGGACAGAGGCCAGAGACTAAAAGATACAGAAGGGGAGTAAGAGAGAGAAAAGGAAAGATGTGTCAGGGAAATGAAGGAAGACAGAAGAGACGGGAGAGAGAAGGACCAACAGATACAGAGCCAGAGGAATGGGGAGGCAGGTGGAGAGATGAGAGCGAGACTAAGAGAGAATATAGACAGATTCATAGGCTGAAAGATGGAGAGAGGGAGAGAGGCTGGGAGGAAGGGGTCCAGGGTGGCCCCAGCCGAGTCCAGGGTCAGCCCTGCCTTTTTCCAGGTGACCTTCGTTTCCCATCCATTCAGGCCCGTTCAAGAGCAAGTAAGGGAGAGGTAACTTATCTTCCAGGGAGTTTGAGCCCCAGGAAGCTGAGCTCTAGGCCCAGGTGTCCCCTCTTTGGGCCCTCCTGAGACCACGTCCCTCCCCTTGACCTACGTGGACTCCTCCAGGTGCATCGCCCGTGGATGTGCTTCGGGCCCTGAGGTTCCCCTCCCTCCCTGATGGCGTCCGGAGGACGAGGGGCATCTGTCCTGCTGATGTGGCCTACCGAGTGTCTCGCCCTGCCCAGCTCAGTGCACCCACCCGCCAGCTCTTCCCAGGTATGGGTAATGTGCTGGAGTAATGAGAGCTGGGGGCAGAGGGCAGGGGGGGGGGTTCGGGCTGGGATCAGACACCAGAAGGGAAGGGCTTTACAGCTTGCTTTGCCTCTCATTCCACCTGTGTGTGTCTCTCTCTTGGGTACCAGGAGGCTTTCCCAAAGATTTCTCTCTATTGACTGCTGTCCGGACCCGCCCTGGCCTCCAGGCTCCGCTCCTGACTCTCTATAGTGCCCAGGGTGTCCGACAGCTGGGCCTGGAGCTCGGCCGACCCATCCGTTTCCTGTATGAGGACCAGACAGGACGGCCTCAGCCCCCAGCTCAGCCCGTCTTCCGAGGCCTCAGCCTAGCAGATGGCAAGTAAGTCACTTTGCTCCTCTGGGCTGTCTGGCCTATTCTTTCAGGAGCTCCCTTCTGGTCCCCCGCCCCTGGAACCCCCACTCCCTAATCTAGGAAACCCTGCCCGCCCTTTGGGCCACAACTCACTTACCTGCTGCCCAAACTCCAGTCACTTCTAGCGCAGAGTTTGGGCTTTAGAGTTTAAATGCTTGCAGATAGCTTGTGCCTCGGGCAACTTATTGACTTTTTGGAGCCACAGTTTCTATGTCTAAAAAGTATGGATAATAGACAGGTGAGCATCCGATGGGAAATGATTGCATCATGCCTGGTGCCTTGGAAGCACGCGGTGAATGGGGGCTACTGTGGTTACTCCCCTTGTTATCAGTGATTTGTTAGCCCTTCCATCAGCTGCTCCCCAGCCCTCCTGACTTGCCCCACTTCAGTCAGTCATTTGAACCTCTCCCCCCACATGACCAGGTGGCACCGTGTAGCTGTGGCTGTGAAGGGCCAGTCTGTCACTCTCATCCTTGACTGCAAGAAGCGTGTCACCCGGCCCCTCCCCCGAAGTGCTCGTCCAGTGTTGGACACCCATGGAGTGATCATCTTTGGTGCTCGTATCCTGGATGAAGAAGTCTTTGAGGTAACCAGTGCTCTCAGGGAAAGGCAGGATTGCGGGGGGTCCTGTATCTTGTGTCCACGCCCTTGCTGACCTCAGGACTCCATCCGCCTATGTCCTGACCCTTCTCTTTTCCTCTCATAAATTTATATTTCCGTCTCCTATTTTCAGGGCTAATTTTTTTTTTTTTTTGGTAGGAGAACTAGGTACCCACTTATATGGCAGGATTGTCCACAGTCACTTACTCTGTCGCTTGGTTTTCATTAGTCCGCCCACCCGTCCATCCATCCCTTCAACCATTCACTCACAACTTCCCACCTGCGCAGCCGCTCCTTTAAGCCATCCGTCTATTCATCTGTATTCCGAGCATCCATCCTCTCTAGCCCATCCCCGTATCTATTCACTCCTCCCTCCACCCACCTACCCCGTCTACCCATGCAAGCCATTCACCCGCCCAGCTCTTCACCCACCCGCTCTCCATCCAAGCCTTATATTCGCTTCCATCCATCTCCCTACACACTCTTTCTATCTACTCTGAGCCTCTCATTTTTCTACCCACCCGTCCACCCATACATACATACATACATTCACCATCTGTCAACCCTCCCGCTCAGACAAGCGTTTGAGCCCCTGTTCAGCCAGCCAGCCGGCCAGCTGTCCATTTACCCACCCAGTCAGTCAACATTTTCTGAAAACCTGCTGGCCCAGTGCCAGAGGGAACACAGAAGAATACTATAAGGTCTCTTTCATTCCAAGGAGCTACCAAGTCTGCTCTGGAGATAGTATCCCCAAACTAAAAGGCAGTGCAGGGTGTGCTAGGCACCACGTGTAAATGCCATTGGAAATCAGAAGTGGCCCCCCTCCCCTATTGCTAGAGGTCCTGAGAATTCTCATTGTCACTATCAGTGGAAGGCCAAAGCAGCTAAGGTTGGGCCACTGTCTCCAGAAGCCCCTATGAACAGGTTCATGCATGACTACATGGGTGGGGTATAGGCTAAGAGTTGAATTTAGAGTTGGAAGGCTTGAATTCTACTCCTTTTCTTGGGGTGGGGGGGCACACCTGCAGCATGTGGAGGCTCCCAGGCTAGGGGTCAAATCGCAGCTACAGCTGCCAGCCTACACTACAACCACAGCCACTCCAGATCCAAGCCACATTTGCCATTGAATTTTACGCCTGATTCTACCACTTCGAGTGGCCTTGGGCCAGTCATTGTCTCTTTGAATTTTTATGAACGGACTGTGCTTGGAAAACGGGCATCAAGATCCTTGTCCTGCTTTCCCAGTTGTTGTGAAGGTTCAATGGGATTATGAGAGAAGGTCCTTTGAAAACGGAAAAGAACTGCACGCCTGGAGGGTAGATAATGACCTTCTCCAGTCTCACCTCAGATGGACTCCTACCCTGCGTCCCAGACCATATCCTTTGTCTCCCAGAAGCCCTCTCTGCCTCCCTCCACCGGTGTTCCTTCCTCTTGTATTTGTAGGGTGATGTCCAGGAGCTTGTCATCATTCCGGGGGTGCAAGCTGCCTACGAATCCTGTGAACAGAAGGAGCTGGATTGTGAGGAGGGTTGGAGGGAGACACCTCCGAAACAACAGTCTCACAGAACCCAGAGATCTCCGAAGCAGCAACCACCGAGACTACACAGGCCGCAAAACCAGGAGCCCCAGCGACAGGTGAGGGAGCTGGGCGAGCCCCAAACTGCAGCACACCCCAGGGAGGGAAGACACGCACACATCTCCCCAGGGGAACTTCCCCCGGTGTCCCAGAGCTCCCCAGCCTACTTTGGCCTCCTGTCCTCCCCTCCCCCGGGCCCCTCCCCAGCCATACCCTCTATTTCCCATCACCCACGCACCCCCAGTCCTCATTCATCAACCTTTTTATTTTCATTTAAAAATAAAAAGAGTCATTATGAAGAATTCATGGCTGGGAGCTGTGTCCCCTCCTTGTGTCTCCTCCTCTGCTAGTCTTCCTGGAACTGTGTCCTTGGATTTTCCACTGAATTAAGAGATTGGGAGATGGTGGGCATGGGGCTGAGGCTTGGGGACAAAAGATGGGAGAGCAGGGGCAGGGAGAGCCAGAACCGGGGAGTAAGCAGAAGTGGTGAGCCCCGGGAGTAGCAGCAGTGGGGAAGGGGTAGAGGGCAGAGGGAGTCCCGAGGGGGGAGTGAAGCTCTGCAGGTGTCAAGGTGGGGGGCCTGCCTCTGGCCCCTGCACTCAGCGGTGTTGGATAAGAGGCTGCGGTGGGGGGACGGGAATGAGGAGACTCAGGTGAGTCCTGATAGTTAGAGGGACAGATAGGATCTGGGGTCAGTGGTCTGAAGACTGGAGGGTCAATCTCTTAATCATGTCTGCTTCTGTCCCACATGGGGGACCCATTCCCCCCATCTCTCTCCTAATCCCCCTTTCATCCCCAACTCCCAACACCACCTCCTCCCCCCGCCTTCCCCCCACCCCCTTCCCACCTCCTCCCGCCACCCCTTCCCTAACCCCAGTCCACTGAGTCTCTCTACTATGACTACGAGCCCCCCTATTACGATGTGATGACTACGGGGACGACCCCTGATTATCAGGTAAACTTGAGGGACCCCTTCCTCTCTCCTGTTCCTCCCACCACCCCTTGCAAACATCTATGACACCTTCGTCCCCTCCAAACACGTAGGAAGAGCCACCTTATACAGAGATTAAGGGTGTTTCCTCACTGCCCCCTCCCTCGTGTCTCTCTGCTGCAGCGGCCTCCAAGACCCCACCACAGGGCTCCCCCTTCCCCCAGGGGGCGTCGGACCCCTCCCCGAAAGCCTACCCCACCTGCCAAGAGGTCAGCGGCCCGGCAGGCGTCCCCCTCACCAGACTGGAGGTCCTCTCGAATTGGTGGAGGTCCTGGCCCCGCGCGGAGCCAGCCTCCCCTCTCCCGGCGCCCAGCTCGGCGGGCAGCTCCCCCCACTGCCCGGGGCCCCCCCAGGACCAGAGGCAGCGGTTACCGGCAGGTAGAACGGGGGCATCCAGATCTCTGCCCCCAAAGCCCTCTGACCTTGGAGATTCACTCTCCCCAAACGGTCCCCCCTCCAAAGGGGCTGCAAGATCTGAGATTTCCTCCACCCCCCAGCACAGACAGACCCTGCCCTCTGGGGGCGGGAGGGGGGGACGAGGTGCTGCTTTGCCTCCCCTTCCACTAACCACTCTCCTTCCTTCCGCCCCCTGCTCCTCTCTTCTCCCTTCCCCTTGGGGTTAGGACCCCACCCCAGGTGGAGAGGAAGGAATTCTGGAGTCAAGCCCCTTGCCACCCCCTGAGGAGGTAACTCCATCCCCCACCCTCACCCCAACTGGGGGTGGTGGGTGTTTGCGACCCACTCCCCTTGCCCCATGTCGGCCGGAGGGCTCTTGGTCGTATCCATTCACAGCCTTCTGTCTTCTGGTCACTCCAGACCTAGCCGTCTGCTTGTCTGTCTCAGTACAGCCATTGTCATTCAGTGTCCACGTCTCCTGCCATCGCTCTGTGATTCTGGAGTCACCTCTTTTCCCTGTTGGTGTCAAATGGTTTTCCTTTGTCACAGTCTGTTCCCAGGAGCCATTTTTCTGTCCAATGCTGTCACTTTTTCTCTTCTCTCTTTCTTTCCATCCCTTTCTTGGGTCATTCTCTGGACCCTTTTGTCTGTCATGATTTCTGTGGACTGTCCGCTCTGTGTCCAGCCCTCCGGCCACCCATCTTGTTACCCATCATCCCGTCCAACCAGGCCCACTGGCTGGCTTCCCTCCTCATTTGGGGTGTTTGATGGCCATCTCCCATCTAGACAACCATTCCCCTTGCTCTTCTTGGGAGGAAAGCTCCAGTCCCCGTTTTCCTCAGCATCCTCAGGACTAGACGTTGTCACAGCCTGGGGTCCAGGGAGAACCTCCTCTGGGCCCTAATGCCCCCGTCTACCCCTCTCCCTCCCCACCCCCGGGAAGGAGCAGACAGATCTCCAGGTCCCCTCCACAGCCGACAGGTTCCTGACAGAGGAATATGGGGAGGGTGGCACAGAGCCCCCAACAGGGCCCTACGATTACACCTATGGCTATGGGGACGATTATCGTGAGGAGACGGAACTTGGCCCTGCCCTCTCTGCGGAGACAGCCCACTCAGGAGCCGTAAGTGAAAGGAGCTCCTCTTCCAACCTTGACCTCCAGCAGGAGCCACAAGAATTGCTTCCTGCTGTTTTGGATTGCTGTCTGTGAGCTACTTCCCATTGGTGGTTTGCCACTTTTCTGTTCACTGAGATGTATCTGTTGCTTGAAAAGGTTCCTTCATGCCTTCCTGTGCCAAATGTCTTACCCTATGACTCCTTATGGAGACTTCTGTCCAGGGCAAGTGATTTCTTTCTCTTAATCCTGTGACCACTTCCTGTCTCTCTGGTCACTTCCTGTCTCCATCAAGCTGGATTTCACAAAGTGTTTGGTCCATAAACCCCTATCTTGTGTTGGTGTTCAGCCGTCTCCACCATTTCTTCTTGGTTAAAACAATTTCTTATCCACGTTGCTGCCAAATGGTCTAAGCTCCTCTGTCACATTGTCGAACCTAACGTTTCTAGCTTCCTGTCTGTCCCCTCCTGTCTTGGGCCGCTCCCACGGCATATGGAGGTTCCCAGGCTGGGGGTCAAATCGGAGCTGTAGCCACCAGCCTACACCACAGCCACAGCAATGCGGGATCTAAGCCACGTCTGCAACTTACATCGCAGCTCAGGGCAACGCTGGATACTTAACCCACTGAGCAAGGCCAGGGATCGAACCTGCAACCTCAGGATTCCTAGTCAGATTCGTTTAACCACTGTGCCACGACGGGAACTCCCACAGCGTTTGTTCTGGGAACTGTGTCAGGCTGGACTGGAAGGGACTTATTATTTGTGTTGCGGCTCTAGTTTTTCATGCTGTCTTCTCTGCTGATAAGAAGCCCCTTCTTGTGTGTCTCATAAAGTTTCCATTAAGGGCCTAGATATTTATCACGGCCACTTGCTGTCTGTACTAGCCTTGCTGTTTGTGTTCTCTGGAGGGATCGCCTTTCGTTGTCACGATCCATTTCCAGGAGTCACCTTCGTCTGTTGGGTGAGTTGCTTCTCTCTCTTGGTCGTGGGAGCCATGTCGTTGTTGACCAGCCACCTCTCGGCTGCTTCCTGTGTGTCCAGCCACTTCCTGTTTATCCGGTTCGTTTTCTGGCCATCTTGGCCGTGTTTCATTTTTCTTGGCCCTGGTATCATTCTTGCTTCCAAGTGTTTGTCCCTTTGTGCAGTCTCCCGGCGTTGTGTCCCGTGTTTTTAAGCCCTCCCTGTCAGTGGGGATGCTTCCTGTCCACGTCCCTTCCTCTTCTGCCTGCCCTGCACTGAGCGCTGCCCGCTCCACCTGCCCCCTCATCCCACCCCCTTCTCTAATATCACCACCTCAACCCGCTGCTGCCTTCCCCTCATGGCTGCTTTCTGGAAATTTAGGGTGGATCTGGGATATGGGAGAGTTTGGAAATTGATCGCTTTTGTGGTCAGGATGGAGGTAGAGGGGGGCATTTTGAAGATCTCCATTGGGAGTGTGGGGGGGCTGCTGGTGAGTGTCCCCCATTCTCCCTCTCCGTGTCCTGGCTGTGGCCCCAGGGCTGGGGGTGGGTGTCTGCGTGGAAGTGTGGAAGAGAGGCTCCTGGTGGGCTTGACGTGTAGATGAGGAATGGAGAAAAGCGTGTAGAGTCCTTTGCTGGAGAGGAACTCAGAGCACCTGGGAGGCTTGGTTCTGGGGCTTGAGTAACTGTGCCCAAGAGCTGCTTTTTTCCAAACACCAAGTCCAAGTGTGGGCCATCAGTGGGGACTGCTCTCCACATCTACTTCAAGTATGAACATTGAACCTCTGGGGAGTATCAAACTTATGAACCCCTTGAAATGTTAAGTACCTTTCTATGCTGTAAGGGCATATATTTTTTCTTTTCTGGGGGAAGACTCCATAGATTACATCAGAATCTCATAGGGATGCATGACCTGCCCCCTAAGCCCGAGTAAAAATCTATTCACAATCTTAGATTCTTATTTGGTGAGTTGGGGTAAAAGCGAGGAAGTTAGAGTTCCCACTGGGGCTCAGCAGGTTAAGAACCCGACATAGTGTCCGGGAGGATTCAGGTTTGATCCCTGGCCTTGCTCAGTGGGTTAAGGATCCAGTGTTGCCAGCTTAGGTCGCAGAAGCAGCTCGGATCCCCCGTGGCTGTGGCTGTGGCTGTGGCTGTGGCATAGGCAGCTGCAGCTCCAATTTGACCCCTAGGCTGGGGATTTCCATGTGCCACAGGTGCGGCCTTGAAAAAATTAAATTAATTAATTAATTAAAAAGTGAGGAAGTCAGTGTTTTCTTAAGAGTCCAAGGGAGTTTGGGGGATAAGGTGCAGTCCTCCAGAAGAGGCGTGGGAAAGTTGAGGGGGTCGAATCCCAGGAAAGAAGTTTGCAGGGAGGTGAGGAGATTGTGTATCGGTGGTGAGACTGGGAATTGAGGGGCAGGAGCCCTGAGGTCTCCCTCCATAGGGTGGTCTCGGAGGAGGGCTGGGGGCTTAGCGGGTAGGGTCAGGGCGGTCTCCAGAGGACCTGAGACGGCCAGTGGGATGGAGGTGGTCCTGGTACCTTGGCTGCTCATGGGCCCCACTGGGGGTTACATGTGTGTCTCCCTCAGGCTGCCCGTGGACCCCGGGGGCTGAAGGGAGAGAAGGGGGAGCCTGCGGTGCTGGAACCTGTAAGTCACTCTGGTCACTGAAGAGGGGAAGGAGGCGGGGGTGCTGGCCCTATAGCCTCTGACTTTTAACCTTTAACTCCACAGGGCATGCTGGTGGAAGGGCCCCCTGGTCCAGAAGGCCCCGCGGTGAGTTCTAGCGGTGACCCCTTTGCTGCCATCCTTTGCTTCCTGCATACTTGCCCATGCCCCCCACCCCCCACGTGCCCAGCCTCCTCTCAGAACTCTGGAACGTCCTTCCAATCGAAGCTTCCCAGAGCCCCAGTTCTCTTCTGCAGAGACCACCCCTCAGCCCCATACCCCTTTTCTATCTTTTTTTTTTCTTTTTTTTGCTTTGTTTTTAGGGCTGCACCTGAGGCATATGAGGTTCCCAGGCTAGGGGTCCAGTCGGAGCTACAGCTGCCAGCCTACACCACAGCCACAGCAACACCAGATCTGAGCCACATCTGTGACCTACACCACAGCTCACGGCAACGCTGGATCCTTAACCCACTGAGCGAAGCCAGGGATTGAACCCGCAACCTCGTGGTTCTTAGATTCGTTTCCACTGCGCCATGACAGGAACTCCCCCCTTTTCTGTCTGAGTGCCCACACCTGACCCCCTTCTCATTTGTTGTCCAGGGATTGACTGGTCCCCGTGGTATCCAAGGCAACCCCGGCCCCGTTGGAGACCCGGGCGAGAGGGTATGAGAACATCCTTTGGGGCAGGGGGAGGGCTGCTGAGGAGCCTCGGGCGCCCAATGGGGGTGCCATTCTCAGGAATTTCTCACTAGCTGGGTGATTAATGAGTGAGGGGCCGTTGTGCCCCCAGCACCCAGAAAAGAGGGCAGACTCTGGTTGGGGAGGGAAGTGGTCTGGTGTCTCACAGCCGTTTTTCTCCATGGGGTGTGGGGAGAGCTTGGGAAAGATGTAGGGAAGTCTACATTTATTTTGTCGAGGAAGAATTCAGAAGGATGCCAGGACCTAACAACGCCGTGTCATCCTATCCTTCTCCTTTTCTCCCCCACTCTAGGGCCCCCCTGGCCGAGCAGGGCTCCCCGGATCAGATGGGGCCCCTGGCCCCCCTGGCACATCTCTCATGCTCCCAGTGAGTCGTCTTCTGAGCTTTGGGATGGGTTCATGGGGAGGGCAGGGGTTGTATTGTGTCACCAAGAACCAGAGGGTCAGAAAAGCTAAGGAGGAGTCCCTTTCAATCAGTCAAAGAGATTGATCTTTGTTTTGTTTGTTTGTTTATAACTTTTTGTTTTTTGGAGGTTTTTTTTTTTTTTTTTTTTTTTTCCCTTTTGCCTTTTTGCCTTTTTGCCTTTTCTAGGGCCGCACCCACAGCATATGGAGGTTCCCAGGCTAGGGGTCTAATTGGAGCTGTAGCTGCCGGCCTACGCCAGAGCCACAGCAACGTGGGATCTGAGCTGTGTCTGTGACCTACACCACAGCTCACGGCAACGCCAGATCCTTTACCCACTAAGCAAGGCCAGGGATCGAACCCACAACCTCATGATTCCTAGTTGCATTCGTTCACCACTGCGCCATGACGGGAACACCCAAGGAGATTGATCTTTGGGATGAAGTTCTGAGGGCCTTATTAAGTGACTGAGAACCAAACATGGATCGTCTAGAATTGGGCAGAAAATCCCGTTTTGGCAGGTCTAGAAGCAAAGAGCAGTCTTTAGGGAGGAAGAGGCTGGAGAGTTGGGGAGGGGGATAGGTGTCAAGTTTCTGAAAACCTCTAAGTGATTATCTGGATGCCATGGGAGATGCTAGAGGGGGCACGGGGGAGGTTGGGAGATGGGGCAGAGATACTGGCTGAACCTCTGGCTGAGAGGGTCCCGCGGGTTTCCTGGGAGAACCTGGACCTTCTCTCCTCGCCCTGCAGTTCCGGTTTGGCAGTGGAGCGGGTGACAAGGGCCCGGTGGTGGCGGCCCAGGAGGCTCAGGCCCAGGCAATTCTGCAGCAGGCACGGGTGAGTGGGGAGGGGGGTCTTGGTGTGGGGAGGGGGCCTGGGGCAAAGGGAAGACGCTGGGAGGAGTTGGAAGGAGAGGCTGGTGTGAATGCAGGGCAGGGGGAGGTCTGGGGTGTTTGGGGGTTGAGAGGGAACTTGGGGAGCATATAGGACTGAGGAATAAAGGACAGGAGGGCGAAGGTGAATTTGGAAGGTGGTCTGGGGTGCGCGTTCTCTGGCTGCCTCTTCATCAGTTCTGCGTCCCCCCTGCTCCCCCAGCTGGCGCTCCGCGGACCCCCTGGCCCCATGGGATACACGGGCCGCCCCGGACCCTTGGTGAGTGAGTGGATGCTGGGATAGGGGATCCTTTATTTGCGTGGGGGCATATGGAGAGTTCTGGAAAAGGACCAAGTTGAAAATTATTTCGCTTCTTTGGGGAGGACTTTGAGGCCACCGACAGGTGTGTCCTCCATCAGAGCCGCCCTCTCTCCTCTCTCACAGGGTCAGCCTGGGAGCCCTGGCCTGAAAGGAGAATCTGGAGACCTAGGACCTCAGGTGACACCCCCCACCCGCCCGCCTGATCCCCAGCCCAGGGCCCCGCCCCTATCTGTGCCCACTCACCCTGCCCCCGCATCTCTCCCTCACAGGGCCCCAGAGGACCTCAGGGCCTGACGGGCCCTCCGGGCAAGGCTGGGCGAAGGGTGAGTGAGCCAGGGTAGAAGGTGGGTGGGTGGGAGATGGGAGACAGGGCACGGGGTGTGGAGGACTGTGGCCCGTGGGCTCTGACACTTCCTCTGCACCCTCAGGGCCGGGCGGGTGCTGATGGAGCCCGAGGGATGCCCGGGGAACCTGGAGTGAAGGTAAGGCCTGGACTCCTCTCTGACGGCCCCACCCCTCCATAGCTCCCGGCCCCTCCTGAGCTCATTTGTTTTCTGAGCATAACTGAGTCCCCCCCACCCCCACTTCCTCCACGAAGCAGCCCATCCATACTCTGGACACAAGAGGGAGGGGTGGGAAGGGGGCTGGGACCTCACTCGGCTGCCTCTCTTCTCCCTAGGGTGACCGTGGTTTTGATGGACTCCCAGGGCTACCTGGGGAGAAGGGACACAGGGTGAGTATATCACAGGGTGAGTATATTGGGGGGACAGGGCGGGGTGGGAGGCAGGTCTTCCATGGAGGGGAGGGGAGGTGGGGTCTCAAGGCAAGGGAAGGAGGCTGGGGGTCCCAGCAGGCAACTGGTTAATGGAGATGGTCGGGGCCTGCCTGTGTCAGGGGCTCTGCAGCCCCCTTACCTGTCTGCCCATTTTCCAGGGTGATACCGGTGCCCAGGGCCTTCCTGGGCCCCCTGGTGAGGATGGAGAGAGGGTAAGTAGTGGGGGGTGGGGGGCTTGGCGTTGGGGAGCTCTGGGAGGTGAGGGGTCTTCATCGTGTCCTCCTCCTCCAGGGAGATGATGGCGAGATTGGGCCTCGGGGGCTGCCTGGAGAGTCCGTGAGTGTCAAGGGGGTTGGGGTGGGGGGGGTGCCTGGAGGGTTGGTGTGGAGGTGGCTCTGGTGGGGGGGTGGAGTGGGGGGGCTCTGGGGATGTCAGAGGGGGGACCTGGGCATGAGAAGGGACAAATTTTCTCTCACCCACGTGTGTCCTACCTTGCTCTCACCTGAACACAGGGACCTCGAGGTCTCCTTGGCCCCAAAGGCCCACCTGGGATTCCTGGACCCCCAGTAAGTGACTGTCCCTGACCTCTGACCCTGCCCACTGCAAACCTCCCTGCTTCCCTCCCTCCCCCACCTCTAGCTCCTCCTCCCTCCCCCAGCCCCTCCCCCCTCCCCCAAGCTCCTCCTCCCTGACCCCCCAGCCCCCCTTCAGCCTCACCCCTGGGTGCCCTGGCAGGGCCGTTTGGTACAGTGCACCAAAGGCTCTGAGCAGAGCCAAAGGGAAAAAAATCCTCAAGAGAAACAAAACAAACCCCCACAAACCCACAGACCCACGCCCTGTGGCTCTGGGCCGGCTGTGTTTTCTTAGGTTTGGATGAACTGGAGGTCTGACCGCTGTGTGCCTGCCCCACCCGCCCTCCTCCGGGCCGGCCTCGCAAAGACCTCTGGTCCCTCCAAGGCCCAGGCCCGCCTCCCAGCCTGCTCACGCCCCTCTCATGTTTCAGGGAGTCCGAGGCATGGATGGTCCCCACGGCCCCAAAGGAAGCTTGGTGAGTGATGGGCATGGAGACCCCACCTGACCCTTAGCCCCAGGGTCTCTGCCCAGGTCCTGTTCCCTTTGCCACCATTGCGAGCCCCATGCCTGTCCCTCTGGGACTCGGCTCTCTGCCCTGTTCGTTCCATTACCATCTCCTTCTGACCCCTGGCCGGGTTGTCTGTTTCTAGGGCCCCCAGGGAGAGCCAGGACCTCCTGGACAACAGGGCACTCCTGGGACCCAGGTGAGTGTCATGTCCACCCCTCCCCAACTTCAGTGACTTCTCCTGGGGGCCAGACCCAGAGGGGGTAGGAAATTAAGGGTCTCAATTTCCTCAGTTAAGGGTCTCGCGGCTTATGCTCTGCCTGGGGATGTTGGCTGGGGGGAGAGTGGCCCCCCCCGGGGGGGGGTCCCCTGTGACGTCTCTCTCCCATGTCTAGGGTCTCCCTGGGCCCCAAGGTGCCGTTGGCCCTCATGGAGAGAAGGTAAGTGACTAAGTGATCCAGGGGACAGTGCAGATGCCAAGGGGGTTGTCGGGAGGGCCCCCGATGTCTGGCTGAGATCTAGCCACGTTCAGACCTGACCCCTCTGGTGATCCCAAGCCTCCTCATCTGCCTGCAGGGCCCTCAAGGGAAACCAGGCCTCCCCGGCATGCCCGGTTCAGACGGACCTCCGGTGAGTGGGCCCCCACCTGCGAATTCACATTCCCCTTGACCCTCCACCCCAGAAAATGACCTCCAGTGAGTATCCATACCGTGCACTCCTTGCACTGGAGGTCAATCCTGGGGCCTACCCATGGTCGGTCCACTTAATTAGGCCCCAGGGGCATTTGGGTTGAAGAAGTGTAGGGAGGGGTACCCGGAGGTGACACACTCTCCTTCTCCCACCCCCAGGGTCACCCTGGCAAAGAAGGTCCCCCTGGAACCAAAGGAAACCAGGTGAGATCTTCCTGCCTCCTTTCATCCCAGCCCAGACCCTGGGCCTCCCATCTTTGGGGTTTCCTTGTCTCATCACGCGGCTCTGACAGTCTTCTTGGTCCCATGCCCTGTCACCCTGTCCAGGCTCCAATGTTGTCACTTCCATTTTTCCCACCCCCTGGAGCCCCTGACAGTGACACCCTGAGCCCCCTGTTATCGATGCCTCTCTTTCCTCTTCCAGGGTCCATCTGGTCCTCAGGGTCCTCTGGGATACCCAGGACCTCGAGGTGTCAAGGTAATGGACCACCGGGCTGGGAGATAAAGGCTGAGGTCAGAGGAGCCAGCTGGGGCCCCAGGAGCGCTCTCCTTCCAGCCCCGCCTCCCCCTTGATCTCTCTGTCTCTCTCTCCCCTCCTCTAATTCTAGGGTGTGGACGGGATTCGAGGTCTGAAAGGTCACAAGGGTGAAAAGGTGAGCCATGGGCCCCTGGCTTCCTGGGGCCTCCACCCTACCCCACACCAACCTTTCTGCCCATCCCTTCCGCACACCCTGCCTCCAGCTCCCGAAATGCACCCCTCCACCCACAGTCTCCGAAATCCCTCATTTTAACCCCCGAGCCTCCATCACGTGGCCTCCTCTGTCCCCATCTTTCTCAGGGCGAGGATGGCTTTCCTGGGTTCAAAGGTGACATGGGTGTGAAAGGTGACAGGGTGAGTAGAAACCCCCGCACTGCCCCCCCCACTCTAGATGCTAATGAGCCTCCCTTTTGGAGCCCCCAGTTCCCAGCCTGTTCCCTCGATACCCTTGACCCCTCATCTCCAGTGCTGGGCTCCTGTAGGGCCTGATCCTAGCAGGAGCAGGGCCCCGCAGTCTGAGTTCTACTGGCTCACCAGCCACAGCACTCTCCCTGCCCTGTGGGGCTCCCTGTCCTGCAGTAGCTTCTGGGACCCCCCACCAGCCCCACTCAGCCTCCCGGGGGCCTGCCTATCCTCTCAGGACTCAGCCCCCACCCCCACCACCGTCCCTGTCCAACCCCCTCACCTGCCCACCCTCTCACCCAGGGCGAGGTTGGAGTCCCAGGTTCCAGGGGAGAGGATGGTCCTGAGGGGCCAAAGGGACGCACTGGACCCACCGGAGACCCTGGGCCCCCCGGGCTCATGGGCGAGAAGGTGACAGGGGATGAGCAATCGGTGTCTGCGCGCTCGAGGGTGTGGCGGCGACGAGGGCCGGGGCTCTGGGGTTAGGGTGGATGTGGGGGTGCCAACAGCTGAGGTCAGCAAGTCAGTGGAAGATGATCATGCAGCGATTATGCTCTTCCCTGTGTGTACGGTGCCTCCTAGACACGAGTGGGTTGAGGGGGGCTACGTAAGAAGTCAAGGAAAAGTCCCCGCCATGAAGTTGACAACAGGTTGATGGGGACCAGGCCTAGAGGCCATGGCAGGGTACCTGCTGGTACAAAGCAGAGTGAAGATGTGTCCAGACTCAGAGCAGTAGGGGTTCTGAGAAGGGAGAGAGAGCAGGTGGGCTCTGACCTCTTCAGAACTAACGCTCACCAAGCCCCCACCGTATGCCAGCTCTGTGTTAACTTGTCCTATGGATTCTGTGCCAGAGGCGCTGCTACGGTCCTGTTGGGCAGAGGCATCAGGAGGTGAAGATGCTAGTTAATCACCTGGCCTCTGAGGGGGCAGAGCCAGGGTTTGAGCCCAAGAAGTCAGGCTGCAGAATCCCTGCTCCCAACTGCAGCCTCACAGCCACCTTAGCAAGACGGTTCCCAAAGCCGCAGGAGGCAGGGAGCTGGGGAGGCGCAGAGCTGAGCCCAGGGGCCAAGATGGTGTGGAGGCTTCAGGGGACTGGTCTTGGTGGAGATAGTGTGTACTGGGAAGATGGGGCTGAGGCTGACAGGCAGGCAGGGCCTAGAGCCCAGCGCCTGCAGGACTGGATGGAGTGCAGACTTGAAGACACAGGGGAGGCGAGATTCGAGTCCTAGAGTTCGGGAAGATCCACCCTCAGAAAGGAGAGAGGACCCAGGCCAGGCAGCCCGTGGGGTGGGAAGTGAGGGGCCAGCGACTGGGGGTTTGGTGGGGAGCGCTGCTGGGTAGGGGCTGGCTCCCGTCTCTGAGGGCTGGCGTCTCCGGGGGCAGAGTGGCCTCTGTGACTCCTCTCGCTCCTAATTGCTCCCTGTCCCTCCACAGGGCAAGCTGGGTGTTCCCGGTCTGCCTGGCTACCCCGGACGCCAGGGTCCCAAGGTGATTCCATGCCCCATTCGTGCCCCTCCTCCTTTTCCTGACCCCTAGTTTCCGGAAGCACAGACTGACAGAGCAGTGGGGGGACCCTAGGGAGCCTTCAGCCCACCCCCATTCTACAGATGAGGAAACAGAGGCCCAGAAAGCACCAGGGTTTGTCCACCTAGTTCCTGGCAGAGCCCGGGTCTCCCACACTGCTGCCTCCATCCCTCTCCTGACCCCTCGGCCCTTCTCAGGCCCTCCCCATCCATGACTTCTCAATTTTTCCCCCTTCTCCATCCTCGCCAGGGGTCCCTGGGATTTCCTGGTTTCCCTGGAGCCAGTGGTGAGAAGGGAGCCCGGGTAAGCTGGGGAAGGGAGGGTGGGGAGGGAGGGGCGGCTCTGTGGGGTGTCAGGCCCTGGGTGACACGTGCTGTCTCTGCTTCATTCCCCCCAGGGCCTCTCGGGGAAACCCGGGCCTCGGGGAGAACGTGGCCCCACGGTGAGTGCAGGGGGGGAGACGAGCCTCTCCAGGTCCAAGGGGGATGCTTTGGGATTTTTCTGACCACTCCCTTCTCTCCCCTCTAGGGTCCACGGGGTCAGCGGGGACCCCGAGGCGCCACTGGGAAGTCTGGAGCCAAGGTTAGTGGTCTTGGCAGAGCCAAGCCCAGCTCCCCTCAGCTCCTCTGGCCTCAGGGATGCTCGAAAGCAACTCCTCTCACTTTCTGTTTCCCCCACAGGGAACATCTGGTGGTGATGGTCCCCACGGGCCCCCCGGAGAGAGGGTGAGTATGGCTGGAGCGCCCCAGGGACCTGAGCACAGCCAGGTCCCTCTCACCCGGGGAGGAAGCTGTGTCCCTTGCCCCACGCCTGCCCCTGCCCCCCAACCCTGTTCTCCTGACTCAACCCAGCTCTGCCTCTAGGGTCTCCCTGGACCTCAGGGCCCCAACGGATTTCCTGGCCCCAAAGGACCTCCGGTAAGCTGACCTCTGACCTCGGACTCACCTTGGTCCCATGAGTCCTTCTTCTCCATCCCCCTTCCCAGCCTAGAGTTCACCTGACATCTGAACCATTTCTAGGGCCCCCCTGGGAAGGACGGGCTGCCGGGACACCCGGGCCAGAGAGGAGAAGTGGTAAGTGGTGCCCCAGCCCCTGGGACCCTCATTCCAGAGCCACCTGGAAGGTCCACCAGGAAGGTCCTGACAGAGGGCAGCGCATCCTTGTGCTGCTCAGACCACAGCCAAGGATCGGCGGTGACCCTACCCCTCCTTCGGGAGCCTGGGTCCACCCCACAGTGTCCCTGCCTGACCATGTGTTCTGACCACTCTCTCCTTTCTTCCTCGCTCAGGGTTTCCAAGGAAAGACTGGCCCCCCGGGCCCCCCGGGAGTGGTGGGACCCCAGGTAGGTCTGCCTCCTGGAGAGAAAGGACCCTGGACTCTGGAGTTAGTCTCTCTGCCTCTCTTCTCCCTTCTTCCAACCCCCTGCCCTTCTTTGCCCCACCTGGAACCCCGGGGCTGGGGTGAATGGTACGGACTGGGATTTGGAGGCAGGATTCCAGATTTCAGTCTGATTCCTGGACCAGTTCGCATCTTCTCACATCTTGGAGAAGAAGAAGTTCCCAGCAGGGACACAAGGTGGTGTGGTTACTCCACACTGGGGAATAAAACCAGCACAAAGGCCCAGGAGAGCCCCAGGAATTTCCCAGAGGGGTTCTAGAGCAGAGTATTTTAAAGGGGGCCAGAGTGAGGTGGAGGGTCTGAGATTGGAGTCTCTCTGCCTCTTTCCCAGGGAGCCGCAGGAGAAACCGGGCCCATGGGTGAGCGAGGTCACCCAGGCCCCCCGGGCCCTCCTGGAGAGCAAGGACTGACTGGAACAGCTGGAAAAGAAGGAACGAAGGTCAGTAAGGGGTCTAGCAGAGGGGAACTTGGGGAACCAGGGTTGGGGTGCTGAAGGGAAGAGGCAGTTGCAGATTTGAGAGGGCTGAGATTCACCTGCCCCATTGGGGAGCATGGCTGTGGCTCATCACCTCTGTTTCCTTTTAGGGGGACCCCGGTCCCCCTGGAGCCCCAGGAAAGGATGGTCCTGCTGGTCTGAGGGGCTTCCCAGGAGAGAGGGGCCTTCCTGGCACTGCGGTGAGTGTGACCCCAACCCCACTGCCCATAACAAGTCATCGCATCCTGTCACCCCTCAGTGTCGCTCTTTCTCCTATCTCCCCGACCCTCATCCTGGACCCCTATGCCTGTGACATCCCACCTGGCCATCTCATGTCTATTGCCTCGATCTCTGGTTCATAGGGTGGACCTGGTTTGAAGGGAAATGAAGGTCCAGCTGGTCCCCCCGGCCCTGCGGTGAGTCTGGGGTCCCTGGGAGGTAGGGGGGGAGGAACGAGGAACAAGGGTGGATGAGAGGCATCTGGATTTAGGCGGTGCTGGGACCTGGGCAGAGGGGGTCTAGGGTCAGCCAGAGGGCATCTGATTTGGGACCTTCTGCTGAGGTCACGGTCAGGGGTCCTTTGTGTGGGTGGGCTGTGGTCTCCTCCGTGGGTGTCTGACTCTTATCTCCTATCTCAGGGCTCTCCTGGGGAGCGAGGTGCAGCAGGATCTGGGGGACCCATTGGCCCCCCAGGGCGCCCGGGACCACAGGGCCCTCCTGGAGCAGCAGGAGAGAAAGGCGTCCCGGTGAGCGTTCGGTCCCTGGGGAGATGCTGGGAGATGTCTGGGAGCTGATGAGTTACAGGGCATGGGGTGGGGGGTGGGAGGAGGGTTCTCCTAGGGACATTTGAGGGTGAAGGCCGTCTCCGGTTCACGACTCCTTTCTCCATTTCCCACAGGGGGAGAAAGGCCCCATCGGTCCTACTGGCCGCGATGGGGTGCAGGGTCCAGTGGGGCTTCCTGGTCCTGCTGGACCCCCAGGCGTGGCAGGAGAGGATGGAGACAAGGTGAGGGAGCCCGCAGACCCTGGGCTCGATCTTCTTTCCGGATGAGATGGCCGATGTGGGCCTGGCCCCCAATCCCTGTCTTATTGTCCCCCCACCGCAGCCACTGCTTTCTCTGATGTCTCCTTCTCCTCCCAGGGTGAGGTGGGCGACCCTGGACAGAAGGGCGCTAAAGGGAACAAGGGCGAGCATGTAAGTGTCCACTCCCTTAACTCCTCACCCACGGCCTTTAACCTCATCCCTACCTGGTCTCTCCCCTTGTCTTGGTATCTCTGACTCTGTGTCCCCCCCTCCCCCAGGGCCCTCCTGGACCCCCTGGGCCCCTTGGTCCTGTGGGGCAGCCTGGAGCAGCGGTGAGTGACCCATGTCCTGCCTGCAGCTCCTAGTCTGTCCTCAGTTCCCCTCTGCCCTTGGCCATGGGGGCGGGAGAGGAGGTCTCTGGGCCTGGTGCCCAGCTCAGTGTGGGGCTTGTAGATAGAAAACACCTAACCCACGGCCATCTCTGTGTCCTTGTCCTTGGCCCCTCCACCTCAGGGGGCAGATGGGGAGCCCGGTGCTCGGGGTCCCCAGGGGCACTTTGGTGCCAAAGGTGACGAAGGAACAAGAGGATTCAATGGGCCTCCAGGACCCATTGGTCTGCAGGTGAGTTGGGGGTGGAGACGGGGGCTGAGAGGTGGGGTCACGATGGCGCTGATGACTGCCCAGCCCCCAACCAGCCCCCGGGAGGTGGGGACAGAGGACTGGGTCGGGGGGCCTGTGGGGTCTGAGGGGGAGGGAACTGGGGAGTCCAACTGCCTAGGGCTCTGCTTCGGGTGGCTTGGTCACCTGAGTCTGTGCCATGTTTACCCATCTGTGCAGGGTTTGCCAGGCCCCTCAGGGGAGAAGGGAGAGACAGGAGACGTGGGCCCTATGGTGAGTGGGACCCCATTGATGAGGTGTGACCCCGACAGATTCCTGCCCCATCTGCTGGTCACCCCCCCCCCCATCCATCAGGCCCCATCCCAGCAGCCTGCTGCACTGGCCCCACAGCTCCCTGCATGCTGTTCCCGCCTGGCTGCCTCCCTCCCCAAACCCCCCCAGCAGCCCGCCTTGCCTGCCCTCCTCCATTCATGGGCCTGCAGGGCCCTCTCACTTCCTTCCTGTCTCCTGTGTACTTGTTTCTCTCCAGGGACCACCGGGACCCCCAGGACCTCGAGGCCCAGCTGGACCCAACGGAGCTGATGTGAGTGCTCTTGGCCCCTTGTCCCTTCAGATCAGTGTGGATGTCCCCTGCCTCCCTTTCTCCAGACTGTAAGCCCTCATCTAGATGCCAAGAGAAGCCGCTGGACCCTGGGAAGGCCTCCCACTGTCTCACTGCTGTGACCTCAGGCCCTTGTCCAGGCCCCACCCCCAAAGGGCACCCCATCCCCTAAGCAATGATCTCTATTTCTGTTCTTCTTCCAGGGTCCGCAAGGCCCCTCAGGAGGTGTTGGGAACCTGGGTCCCCCTGGAGAAAAGGTACCGGAAAGGGGCCCATGGATGGTCCAGGGGGAATGAGGGTTGGACTTCTGCCACTGTCAGGGGGAAGGGCAAAAAGCCAGGTGAGGGATATCAGGTTTGGGAGTGGGGGGAGGAGGGTTTTGACCCAGTGTCCTTGCAGGGGGAGCCAGGAGAGTCGGGATCTCCAGGAGTCCAGGGCGAGCCCGGTGTCAAGGTGAGTGGTAGCTCTGAGGCCCTGCTCCCCAATCCCCTTCACCCCTCCCCCACTCTTTCTGTGACCTCCTGGAGCTGGAAGTCCTTCAAAACCCAAGTCTGGGGAGTTCCTGTTGTGGCTTAGCAGTAATGAAGCTAACTAATAGCCACAAGGACACAGGTTCCATCCCTAGTCCCCATCAGTGGGTTAAGGATCCAGCATTGCCATGAGCTGTGGTGTAGGTCATAGATGCAGCTTGGATCCCAAGTTGCTGTGGCTGTGGCGTAGGCAGGCAGCTGCAGCTCTGATTAGACCCCTAGCCTGGGAACCTCCAAATGCCATGGGTACAGCCATAAGAGGACAAAACATAAACAAAACAAAAAAAAACCCTGCAGTCTCTGCTCTTGGCCATTCTCTTTGGGGGCCGGTCCCCAGATCTGAGGGAGCCCTGCCCCCCTTTTCCTTGAAGGGAAGAAGGGCTAGGGACTCCTCCATGGGCTTGATTTTCTGTGTGCTCCCCAATATCACCAAGGGCACAAGGGGGAGGCTGACGGTGTCTTGGAAGCAGGGGCTGCCCCCTCAATCTTCAACACCTCATCTGTACCCTCCACTCATCTTCCAGGGTCCACGTGGCGAGCGTGGGGAGAAAGGAGAGTCGGGGCAGCCTGGAGAGGCGGGACCACCAGGGCCTAAAGGCCCCACGGGAGACGATGGCCCCAAAGGGAACCCCGTGAGTTTGGGGGGAGGGGCTATGAGGGGGCCCCGGGAATGGGAGACCTGGTGTGTGTGAGTGGGAGGCTCTCGGCGTGTGGGGGATGCCTGGGAGGAAGGCTTTGGGAATGGGGTCCCCGGGGAGGGGGTACAGGGTCTAGGACCCAAAGAGAGAGGAAGTAAGAACAGCTCTCCAGTTAATCACCTGAAAGCATTTGAGGGGCTCCAGTGCAGGCAGGGGCAGGAGTGGTGCAGGAGAGCCTCTTCTTAGGGTGGTGGCCACTGCCTGCAGAGAGGAGCATGTGGCATGTGCCCGTGGGGTCTGCTGGCTCTGCATGGGCTTAAGGGGGCGTGACCCTGACCCTCAGTTTCCCTCTGGATTAGGGTCCTGTTGGTTTTCCTGGTGACCCTGGGCCTCCTGGAGAAGCTGGCCCCCGGGTGAGTATCACTCGGGGAGGGGAAGGGGCGAGGGGTGGTCTGCAGCACAGGGCCTCTGAGTGGCTGAGGGGCCTGGGCATGGGAACCGGGGGGTGTGGCAGGCCAGGTGGAAGGATGGGAGGACGGGCAGTTTTGGGGTGATGCCAACCAGATGAAGGGCCCCCCTCCGACCCTGCTTCATCCCTGCAGGGCCAGGATGGCGCTAAGGGGGACCGCGGAGAGGACGGAGAGCCAGGACAGCCTGTGAGTGACCAGCAACCCCTCCCCCACCACTGAGCACAGGCCCTCAGACGGGTGTCCCCTCTAAGATGCCTCGCACCTGAGGGGTCCCTCACCCACCCTCTTCCTCCCTCTGTAGGGATCCCCTGGTCCCACTGGGGAGAACGGACCTCCTGGACCACTTGGAAAGCGGGTAAGCGAGGCGGACCCCAGGGGGCTTGGGGGGCAGTCCTTGGGCAGGCTGGGTGGAGGTTGGGGCAATGGCGGGAGGGAGGGAGAGAGGTGCCTGGTGTCCAGGTTGCCCTTGGGTTGGGGTGTGTTATGTGTGTGAGCACCTGTTTATCAGTGCGCCGTGTTTGGTGTGTGTGTTCTGTACATTCTGGCCAGGGGTGGTGGTGTCTACCAGCCAATTGGAGGGACGGGTGCTGGCTTACCTGCTGAGCCAGGGGTTAACCCTTTAGTTGCTGGAGTAGGAGGTGGAGCACTAGGTGGTGTGTGGGCCAGAGTCTCTTCACCAAATGCACAGAACTACTTGGTGTTTTAACAGCTGGCACTGCTGTAAAAGCTCTCACATCTCTGAGTTGGCCTCTGTGATTGTACCTGTGCCTGCATGTGTGAGTGTACATGCGTGTACATGCGTGTGTGTGTGTGTGTGTGTGTGTGTCTGTGCGCGCGCACACCAGCAGGGCAGGAAGGCGAAGGGAGGTGAGCCTGGCTGCTCACTGCCGCCTGCATGCCTCCCCCGTGTCCCCCGCCTGCTGCAGGGTCCTGCCGGTACCCCTGGCCCTGAGGGGCGACAGGGAGAGAAAGGCGCCAAGGTGAGGATGGCGCCCTGGATGCTGGAACATTCCTCCCACCTGCCCGCCCCTCTTGCTCCTCCCGGTCCTGTCTCCAGACGCCTACCCCACATCCACTTCTTCCACGTCGAGCCCCCCTGTGGGAACGGGGGTCCCTACACTTCTTCCTGCCCTGGGGCCCCGGGGGTTTGACCCTCCACCCTGCCTCACCCCATCCACCTTGGACCCCTGCCCCGACCCCCGCCCCTCCTCTGCCCTTTAGGACATGTTTCTTGTGTGTTTTTCAGGGGGATCCCGGTGCTGTGGGCGCCCCGGGAAAGACAGGCCCCGTGGGTCCTGCAGGCCCGGCAGGAAAACCTGGTCCTGATGGTCTGCGGGGGCTCCCGGGCTCAGTGGTAAGTCACGGAGTGGAGGGGCCTTGCTGGGGGTGGGCAGGGGCATGGGTCGGGGACGCTCCTTCTGACATCTGTGGTCCCCTCAAATCTGTAGGGTCAGCAAGGCCGTCCTGGGGCCACGGGCCAGGCCGGGCCTCCAGGTCCTGTGGTGAGTGACTGTGGTTGGGTAGGGTGAGGGGGGCACCCTGGGGCAGGGGGCAGCGAGCTGGCGCCCTGGAGGGGGTGGGAAGTGGTGGGGAGAGAGTGGTCCCATTTCCCCTGGAGAGGGTGACCTCCTGTCTCCCCACAGGGACCCCCAGGGCTTCCTGGTCTCCGGGGCGATACTGGGGCCAAGGGAGAGAAGGTGAGTGACAGCATGTGGCCAGGTGTCCCTCCCTTCAGCCTCACCCCTGATACTTCTGGGGACCCCTGTGCTCTTGGGGGGGCCATAGGGAGAGCTGTGGCACCCCCACTCTTTCCTCAGACCCGTGCCCAAGTCCCTCTCTTGTCTTCTGGGCTCTGACCCCTGTGGTTCTCCTTCTCCCCATTCATGCGTCCCCCCCGACCACCTGTCCCCTTTTCCAGGGTCACCCAGGTCTCATCGGGCTGATCGGCCCCCCTGGGGAGCAGGGAGAGAAGGGCGATCGAGGACTTCCTGGGCCTCAGGGATCCACTGGACAGAAGGGAGAGACAGTGAGTAGAGAGCGTGCTCCTGGGAGGTCTGGGCTGGGGGACGCATGCTGGGGGTGGAGACCCAGCTGCAGGGTGGGGGGGCGGGAGGGGAGGAGGAGGATGCCACTGAACCGGCCCCCTCCCCTTCCTAGGGCATCCCAGGAGCATCTGGCCCTATTGGTCCTGGAGGGCCCCCCGGCCTCCCTGTGAGTACCCCCATCTGTTCCTCCACTAAAGCCTCTAAACCCCACCGCTCCCCCCTCCATAATCCCCCCAGTGGTTTCCATGGCAACCACCAGCCTAATAAGCCTAGACCCCAGTGTTCCCCATATGTTCTTGCACCTGCAGTGTTTCTACCCCTACCCTCCCGGGGCCTCCCAAATGTCCCCATGTTCCCTCGTGCCTGCTCCTCCTGTGGTAGCCCCGTGACCCTGCCTCTCCAGTTCCTCCCAGTCCCAATGTTCCCCTGTGGTGACCCCCTCCTCCTTGTTCCTCATTTCACAGGGACCTGCTGGCCCCAAAGGAGCCAAAGGAGCCACGGTGAGTGACCCCCAGCCAGCTCTGACCTCGCCCCGTCCCCACAGTGGGACTCGACCCCGTCTCTCCAAGACAAACATCCTCCCCCTCACCCCCTGCCCCCGGACACTGACCGTGATCTCGTGCTTGACCTCCTGACCCTTCCATGACCTCATTTACTCCTTCGGCAGGGCCCGGCCGGACCCAAGGGAGAGAAGGGCGTCCAGGGCCCTCCAGGCCACCCAGTGAGTTACAAGTCATGGTCCCTCCCTGTCTGGGTGGTCTCGGCTTCACCCTCATACCGACCTCACCCTCACCTCCTGTCCCTCCCCTCAGGGCCCCCCAGGCGAGGTGATCCAGCCCCTGCCCATCCAGATGCCCAAGAAGACGCGGCGCTCAGTGGACGGCAGCCGTCTGATGCAGGAAGATGAGGCCATGCCGACTGGGGGTGCCCCGGGCAGTCCCGGGGGGCTGGAGGAGATCTTTGGCTCACTGGACTCCCTTCGGGAGGAGATTGAGCAGATGAGGCGGCCCACGGGGACCCAGGACAGCCCAGCTCGCACCTGCCAGGACCTGAAGCTCTGCCATCCAGAGCTCCCTGACGGTCAGTCAGCCTCCTGGACAAGGCCTGCTGCCACCAGCGTGGATGTGAACAAGCAGAGTGGATGCCAGGGGTCTCGGGGAACATGTTGGGTAGGGGTGAGGGGTGAGGGGCTTGGAACAGCAGCTCTTTACCAATCGGCTCAGAAATATTTCAATATTTAGCAACAGATGTGGTTGGTCCTAGGAGGCTTATCAGCTCCTTATCTGCCCTGTCTACAGGAACAGACAAACATACACTCACGTACACACACGCTTGTGTTGACACACACGGACACGTGTGCAAACCCACAACCACACCTTGTTCCAATACAAGGGTGTCAGCGCTCCTCCCTCCTTCCATCGGGAGCCTGGGGTGCTGCTGGGGGAGGGGCATCAGAGATGGGGGGAAGGAGATGATGGGGGGGAGGGGAGATGATGGGGGGGTGGGAGATGACGAGGGAAACAGGAGTGGGCCAGGCTGGGCCTCCAGGAACAGAGGACAGGGAGGCTGTGAGTCTGCGGGGACGGCTGGTGGGAGCAGTGGGAGGGACGTGGGGAAAGAGCCTCTTGGAGTTGGGACCTCAGGCCCTGACCCTCTTCTCCTCGTCCCTGGACAGGAGAGTACTGGGTGGACCCCAACCAGGGCTGTGCCCGCGATGCCTTCCGGGTTTTCTGCAACTTTACTGCAGGAGGGGAAACCTGTGTGACGCCCAGGGATGACGTCACGCAGGTGAGAGCTGGCCCCCCAGAGGAGCCCCCATCCGGACCCAGGGGCTTCGGAGTTCACAAGTTCCCTTGACCCTGCAGATCCAGCTGACCCTCCATCCCTCGACTCCGATTCCCCTCGCCCTCCCCACCTTGTCCCCTGCCCTTGACAACCCAGGACAAACGTTTGCCTTCCCTTCAGCCCAGGCCTCTGGCTCCCACTCCGGCCCCTGGTTTCTCCCCCAGCCCTTTCCCCCCACCCTTCCCCTGCTCAGGACGCAGGCCCAGCCGCCCTGTCCCCACCCCTGACCCAGCCTCTCTCCTGCCAGTTCTCCTACGTGGACTCCGAAGGCTCCCCGGTGGGTGTGGTCCAGCTCACCTTCCTGCGGCTGCTCAGCGTCTCTGCCCACCAGGACGTGTCCTACCCGTGCTCCTCCGGGGAGGATCAGGATGGCCCCCTGAAGCTCCGGGGGGCCAACGAGGATGAGCTGAGTCCAGAGACCAGCCCCTATGTCAAGGAATTCAGGGACGGCTGTCAGGTGGGAACGGGGGCAGCTGGATAGGGGTGCATCCTGGACTTGGGCAGGAGGAAGGCAGTGGAAAGACCCTTGGGCGTGGGCGGGAGCACCCCGGGAGAGCAGGAGCCCAGTCTCCTGAGCCTCCTGGTCAGATATGCCTGAGGGAGCTCAGACGGGGTTGGGGGGACATGGAAGGTGGGGTTCATGAAAGCTGCTAAGCACATTTACACAGGTTGTCCAGCAGAGGCACACGGGGGTGGAAACACCGTCCCCTCTCGATGAAGGCACAGGGGTACAGGGACACCGCCAATCCATACATTCATCCCCAGAGTCTCCTGAGGAGGGTCACATAGGTATACACACACACGGAATCACATCAGCTATCATCACACAGTTACAACCACAAATTTACTTACATACACCCCCACGAAGTCACATAGACTCACGCAACTGCTACAGACATGATCTCAAAGACAAACCCAGGAGTTCCCGTCGTGGCTTAGTGGTTAACAAATCCAACTAGGAACCATGAGGTTGTGGGTTCGATCCCTGGCCTTGCTCAGGATCTGGTGTTGCCGTCAGCTGTGGTGTAGGTTGCAGTCATGGCTTGGATCTGGCTTTGATGTGGCTGTGGCATAGGCTGGCAGCTACAGCTCTGATTGGACCCCTAGCCTGGGAACCTCCATATGACATGTGTAAGGCCCTAAAAAGACAAAAAGCAAAAAAAAAAAAAAAAAAAAAAAAAGACAAAGCTGCACAGACTGACTCAGGGTGCATGAGTGTGTGCATGCATACACAGGCATGGGCACACACACATATATACAGCCTTCACAGCTTTTCCCAATCCTGACTCTCTGGAAGAAAATTTAGCAAAGTCTGAACATGTGACATGGATGAAGGGAACAGCATCTCAGGGTGCTCAGAGGAGAGGCAAGCCTGGGCCTGAAGTTGGGGGGTCCACAGGCCATATGTGTCTACCCCACACTCACCCTTCTCTCTCTTGTGTCTCCCTCTCAAGACACAGCAAGGCCGGACGGTGCTGGAAGTTCGAACACCTGTGCTGGAGCAGCTGCCAGTGCTGGACGCCTCCTTCTCAGACCTGGGGGCGCCCCCGAGGCGGGGAGGGGTGCTGCTGGGGCCTGTCTGCTTCATGGGCTAGGACCTCCTCCTCTGTCTGACCCTGTCCGTCGAAACCAGGCCCACCTGGAATCCCACAGCCTCCGCTCTGTGCCACCTCGCAGGAGGGCTCCTCACCATCTAGGGGGCCTTGGGCCAGGGCACCGAGGGCCCCCTGGTCAGGGGCAGTCCCGGGGAGGGGTGCACCGGGGGCTCACTGCCCTCCCACCTGGAGCCTGTGCCCTGTTCGACAGCTGAGACCCTTATTTAAAAATTTACCTCCCAATCACCCCAAACAAGTGGAAGAGAAGAGAAAGGACACTGTGTATTTTGTATTTAAAAGTAATTATATTAATTATTTAAAGAGTGGAAAACAAAATAACAAAAAAGATAAAGAGAGAGATGCCAACAAAGACCAGCGGACTTTGGAGACAGGGCTCTCCTGGGTGAGCCCCGGCACCCTCATCCTTGCCTCAGGGCCTTCCTCAGTGACGGTGGGGGGTTGGGGGCTGAGCCCCACCTCCCTCGCACCCCACCTGCAGCACCCACTGTGAACGCTGGAATATATGGTCTCCTTTGTCTCAGGGCTCTGCCTCTCTCTGCCCAGGGTGGGGCTCTCTCATCTCTACCTACCAGGCGTTTGGCTCCCTGACCCATGTACCTGCTGTCTCTCACTTGGTCAGGGGCTTGCGGCAAGTGCCTGCTCCTTGGGGACCTGGCCACACCCCCAGGGGAGTCATGGAATAGGGAAGGGTGTGTGCAGGGCCTGGGTTCATTCAGAGACTGTTAAAATATTGAAACATTGACACTCTTCCATAGTAGGTGGGAAATCGCCATGGCCCTGAGTCCCCTGTCCCCACCCCCAAGTATCCCACTGCCACCCTGGCCACCCTGTCCCTCCCTCGGGCACCCCTTCACGTTCCCTGATCCTGCAGTAAAAGGTTAATGTGTGGCATATGGATGGAAGGCACTCCCAGGACCTTGTCTACACTATGACCTGCGTCCATTCTAACTGATGGTTAAAAAATGTGATTGTCCCCTCCTGGGGTGTATGTGTGTGGCACTTGTGTTGTTATTTCAATCCCCACCTCAACCCTCATTCAACAACACCCCTTCTTCCCGGCTGAGCTGCTACCAGACATGGATGACTTAATCCTTATTCCCTAGAGGTCCTGTCCAGTTGGGGTGTCAGGGCACAGAGAGAGTTCCTAAAGCCTGGCTGACAAGTACAGAATGTCAAACAGACACCTAGTGATGCCAGGTGAGGGCCCAGGGTTCTGCCAGAGCTGGTGCTGGATTGGTTCAGTGTGAGGGTGTGCCTGCCCTCTCCGATTTCACTTCCAATGCAACCACTCTCCCTTCTCTAGGTACCTTGGGGCTGGAAGGAGCTTAGATGCTTAGTTTGAACTCTTTGCAAATGAGGAGACTGAGTCTCACTTTCATGAAAACATTTACTACACCTGTACCTTTGGTACAGTCTTACCTGACTGTCATAAAAAGCCACGGCTGTGGCTGCAGCTAGGGCTCCATCATGCTTGTGTGTTAGCATCTACATTATTCTAGGCTTTGGGTCCTGTCAAGATTCACAATCATCGGAATTCCCTTGCGTCTCAGCGGGTTAAGGACCCAGCGCTGTCACTGCTGTGGCTCAGGTTTGATCCCTGGCCCAGGAGCTCCCTCATGCCATGGCGAACCCCTCCCCGCAAAAAAAGCACAATCCTTGCCTCCTCTCCCCCGACTCCGTGCCGCCCCCACCCCCTCCTTCCTGCGGTCCTTCCCGGGGCTTATTCAGGGCTCTGGGTCAGGTGTTCCTTCGGTTCAGGGCTGGCCGCACAGCCGGGCATCGGTAACCGGCCTCTCGCAGCTCCCAGGGCTTCCCATCCTCACTCAGCACTTCCTGGCTCCTGCCCGTCCTGGCAGTAGATTAAAACGTATTTCAGGCTCTCCTCCGCATCGCGACGCCTCTTTCCTTGATGGACGCCTGGCTGAGGGCGCGGGAGGTGGACGGGTCTGCGAGCCTGTGCACGCGTGCGTGCCCCGGTTTCTCATCTGCAAACTCCCGGGGGCAGGCCGGGGGAAGGGCTGCCTTGCACTCTCCACCCGGCAGGCAGCGCCCCCGCCCCTCTTCCGGGTACCTCTTAATCCAGGCGGATCCCAGACTTCACCGTCTTGATCTTCCCGGTCCCCAAGGACAAAATCCTAATGTTTGAAATCCTGAAGCGTTGGAGCTCATTCAGTTTCGACCCCAAGGAGCTCTCCAACCGGGATCTAGAAGCCGGGTCTCGCAAAGACAAGTGGGCTGGAAAACCCAACACAGGTGCAAACCCTTTATCACGCGCCGGCGCCGCCGGCTCCGCGCAGCTCCCCTGCCTCTGCTGCCCCCTGGTGCTGGCGCGAGACCTCGTCCCTGGCTAAGCAGCAAGCGAAATGCTTCGGATCCCTAGGACATCCCTGAACCCCTGCCCCTCTCTCGTCACCCACTGAACCCCCACTCCTACACCCTCATCCCAGGAGGGGGCCGAATGGCACGGAAGCCCCTGGACCTCGTCTGTTTGGGGTCAGGCTATGGCCCGGGTTTCTGGGATCAGCCACGCCCTCTCATCCATTTCAACAGCTTCAGACACCCCCACCTCCAGCCCCCTCCCAGGCCTCAGCCGAAGAGAAGGTCAGCCCTAAATAGACGCTCCCCACTCTTCTCACCCTCACGCACTCCCAGCTCAGGCGGGCGAGAGCTGAGGTTTCTCCGGAGCTCTCTCTGCAATTGGAGCCAAACCCGCAGAGGTCGCCCTCAGAGCACAAAGGGGAGTGTCCCCAAAGGTCACTTTTGGTCAGATGCTCTGAGCTCAGAGGGCTTTTCTCCGTGCAAACAATACCATGCATTTACTCAAATAACATTTATACTTGGCGGTTAGGTCCCCAGGCCAATCCACAAAAGCCTATTTAACTAATAGGCCAAGCAACCCCATCTAACAGTTTTATGAGCAAGTCTGTGCCAAGTTGCAGCTGACGACGCCAGGACGTGTCCCACCCCTCCAGCAAGCTGGGGCCTGCCTCTAAGGAAAGATGAGTGGAGTTCAAAGGCTGCGCGCCAGAGGCGGAAGTTTGGGGGTGGGGCTGGGCGTGAGCAGTGCAAGTGTTAGGCATTTGGACACGTGGGTGCTGGCAGGGGCTCTCGTGGCTTGTGGGTAGTGAATGCTTCTAGA
The DNA here is from genome assembly GCF_054392235.1 of Sus scrofa. Lineage (NCBI taxonomy): Eukaryota > Metazoa > Chordata > Mammalia > Artiodactyla > Suidae > Sus > Sus scrofa. The sequence continues at coordinate 33,760,485 of NC_139389.1, read as the reverse complement.
TGGAGTGGGGAGGAGAAAAAGGAGAGAGAAACAGATTTGGGGGAGTGACTTTGGGTTTGGTTGGGTCAGAACATAAATTCTTGTAGGAGGGGCTGTATTCTGGAGTGTCTTGGCTGCCTCTCAAAGGAGTTTTATTTGAACCTAATAAGGAATAGGGAGTCACTGATGGTGTTTGGAAAAGTAGGTGCTTTGATGGAGTTGGGTGCTGGCAAGGCCCCACCCAGGTTGGAGGAGGGTGTGAAGGACAGCACAGGCTCAAACACACCACAGGTTGGGAGGTTTAGGAGGGCAGGACTTGAAGGGAGACAGGCAATGAAATTATAGTTCTATTTCTGTGGGGGTGGGTCCCTTAGCCTGTCACATCTTGGAGCTGCTTCTTAGCCTTGAGCTGATAATTGTTGGCTTCTGTGACCTATGGTCAAAAAACAACGTGTGGAGTTCCGGTTGTGGTGCAGCAGAAGCAAATCTGACTAGTAACCATGAGGTTTCAGGTTCTATCCCTGGCCTCGCTCAGTGGGTTAAGGATCCAGTGTTGCCATGAGCTGTGGTGTAGGTCGCTGACAAGGCTCGGATCTGGCATTGCTTTGGCTGTGGTGTAGGCTGGCAGCTATAGCTCCGATTTGACCCCAAGCCTGGAAACCTCCATATGCCGCAGGTGCGGCCCTAAAAAGCAAAACAAAACAACTTGTAAAGTTCAGACCACTTAGATACCTGTACTTGGGAGTGCTACATATTCCAGAAGGCCTTCTCTTGTTCATCTTTTTCTTATCTCTGTCTCCTCTTGGTTATCAAGTCGGTGAACTGTGGCACCAGTGGGTGAATTCTTACACATTTTCTTTGGCGAAGCTATAAGCACATTATTTTGGTTATAGCTGTTGTTTTGTTCATGTTGCTATCAGAGATGACATTCATCAGCAAAGAAAAGCTGCCTTAGATATACCTGAACCCACTTAACTGTAGACATGCCCAGTATCATTTCACTGTGTCTTTCTAGAGCAATTTCATGGCTCTTGCAAATGCTTTGAAGATATTAAATTTTCATACCCAGCAGGCATGAATACAACATGGGATACTGCAAAGTACAATGGGCACTGAATTGTCTTATTGATTTTTACCACTAATAAATCTATACCTTGTCCTTTCTGAAATCTTTGGTGATGGCGCCACATTCAACAGATGCGACCCGGCTCACTCAACAGTGTCTGGGATTCCTTCTCCATCCCATCAGTCACAGTTTCTGGGGCTCACAGAATCTCATGTGCTCTTTACCAGCAGGCACCGTGGACGTGTATGATGTTGGATAAAGCACCATGTAAGGTGTGGTCACCAGGAAGATAAAGAGCAGTGAGAGAGCTGCTAGAGGGGGTCCCGCCCTGGGACCGGAGGAATCCATTCCATCGTGGTCTCTGATGCTTGAAGGGATATGCACTTTGAGAGCTCCAGTTTATATCTCCATGAGTCTGCTCTTATTATATTTGGCTCTGAACCAGAGATGCTGAGAGTTCCCTGGTGGCCCAGCGATTAAGAACTTGGTGTTGTCACTGCTGTGGCTAGGGTTCGATCCCTGGCCAGGGAACTTCCATATGATGTAGGAGAGCCCCCCAAAATTAATTTTTAAAAAATAAATTAGTAAAAAATAAAAATCAAAAACCTCGGAGTTCCCATTGTGGCTCAGCGGGTTAAGAACACAACTAGTATCCGTGAAGAAACGGGTTCTATCCCTGGCCTTGCTCGGTGGGTGAAGGATCCGATGTTGCCACCAGCTGTGGCATATATCACAGATGCGGTTCGGATCTGGTGTGGCTGTGTCTGTGGTGCAGGCCAGCAGCTGTAGCTCCGATTCAACCCCTAGCCCGGGAAACCTCCATATGCCAAGGGTGCAGCCCTGAAAAGACCAAAACAAACAAACAAACAAAAAACAAGACAAAATTCCTATAGCCCTTTTAAAAAAAGAGAGAAAGATGTTGTACATATTGGTTAGAATTAAGTTGAGCTGTGAGAAACAGTAAACATTGAGAACAATAGTGATTTAACCAAGATAGACTTTTCATGTCTTCTTTACACAGAACCCAGGGCATGTATGGTGTTTCATGGTGTCGAGTGTCGGGCGTTTTCCCTCTTCTTGCTCCACCAGCCTCGACGTGGCTCCTCCCTCTCAGGTCCAATCTGACTGCCTGAGCTTTCACATTTGCATTCCAATCAGCTGGAAGGAGGACGGGAAAGGAACCACCGCCCTCTTTTTTTGTTTTGTTTTGTTTTTTGTCTTTCTGCTATTTCTTGGGCCGCTCCCACAGCATATGGAGGTTCCCAGGCTAGGGGTCCAATTGGAGCTGTATCCACCGGCCTATGCCAGAGCCACAGCAATTCGGGATCTGAGCCACGTCTGCAACCGACACCGCAGCTCAGGGCAACGCCGGATCCTTAACCCACTGAGCAAGGGCAGGGACCACAGCCCTCTTTTAAGGCCATTTTCTAGCAGCTGCACACAGCCCTTCTGCTGAATAGTGCATTGGACAGAACTTAGATGTGGCCGCATAGAACTGGAAAGGAAGATGGGAAACTCGTACTTATTCTAGAAATCCATGTGTCCAGATAAAATGGAAAGTTCTATTAAGGAACTGGGGGATTATGGATATTGGGGAACAGTTCTCTGCATGCCATGTCTCTGAATTACTTCCCGGGAAAGATCCAGAAATGAAAGATTCTGCAGTGGTGCTTTTACCAATAAGGCAGCCCCATAATTTCCATAAAAATCAATTGTTTAAGAACATATTTTTGCCCCAATGGGAGGAAGTTCCGATGTAATCTACCCACTAGGGCTGGCCTAAAGACCAACATCTGTAGGCAAAGCATTAAGCAGAAATTTGAAAACAAAGAAGCTGTCTATTCTGTTTTGCTGGCAAACCTCCCCCTAGGGATTTCTTGAAGTTTTTGTAGGCTGTTTGGGGCACCTGGAGCTTGTGCCTGTTGCCACAGAGGCATAATTTCCTCTGTGACTCCTCCATGAGTGACCTCTAATGGTGCGCCTGGTGCTGAGTCTCTGAGATGGTCATTGACCTTGTTGGAGCATCAGTAGAATAGTTACAATATGCATCACCCCAAGATGATTTTTTCTTTCTTGTCTTTTGCCTTTTCTAGGGCCGCACCCTTGGCATATGGAGGTTCCCAGGCTAGGAGTCACATCGCAGCTATAGCTGCCGACCTACCCCACAGCCACAGCAACGAGGGATTGGAGCCGAATATGCGAACTACACCACAGCTCACAGCAACGCTGGATCCTTAACTCACTGAGCAAGGCCAGGGATCAAACCCCTGTCCTCGGGGATGCTAGTCAGGTTTGTTAACCACTGAGCCACAATGGGAGCTCCCCAAGATGACTTTAATTAGAAAAATGTCAACCAGTTAAATTTTCAGTGAGATGAGCCATGTGTTATGCATTCAAAACTCATATCCTTAAACTCGATATGAGTCCATATGGTCGATACACCTCTTTGGTTTCCAGAGCAGTGCTGTCCAATGGAACTTCCTGTGACGATGGAAATCTACACCTGTGTGATCCAATTTGGTGGCCACAAGCCACATGTGGCTATTCAGCACTTGAAACGTGGTTAGTGCACCTAAAGAATTTTATTTTTGATTTTTAGTTTTAATTGAGCTAAATAGCCACATGGAGCTGGGATTACCCCAGCAGAGAGCTTTTAAGTCATCTCACCTTAAACCATTCATATTCAGGGATCCATATGAATTCAGATCCATTTTTAGTAATATGATGAAGAGATCCAAATTTAATACAGATGTGAAATATGCAGTTTTTAGAGTTCATCTCTGTCCTTTTTTTCGGTAGGGAGATTCAAGGGCAAAGACTCTTGCCTGATCTCAGGCAGAATTTTTCTCTTCCAAAATTTACTGACATTTTGATGGTTTTATGGTCCATTCCCTTTAAATCATAAAATCAATAAGGGAATGCAGAACTTTGGGGAGCAGCTGCTTTAAAAAAAAAAAAAAATCAGGTTGAAGTTCCCCTTGTGGCTCAGTGGTAATGAACCTGACTAGTATCCAAGAAGATGCAGGTTCGATTCCTGGCCTCCCTCTTGGGTTAAGGATCCAGTGTTGCCGTGATCTGTGGTGTAGGTCACAGATACAGCTCAGATCCTGAGTTTCTATGGCTGTGGCATAAGCCGGCAGCCATAGCTCTGATTCATCCCCCAGCCTGGGAACTTCCATATGCCTCAGGTGTGGCCCTAAAAAAAGAAAAAAAAAAAAAGGAATAAAAAAAAAAGAAAGGAGAAAATACACAAAAATAGTCAATATCGAGAATTATAAAAATATGCAGTTCCTATTGTGGCTCAATGGAAACGAATCTGACTGGGATCCATGAGAACCAGACTCAATCCCTGGCCTCACTAAGGGGTTAAGGATCTGGCATTGCTGCGGCGTAGGCCACAGTTCTGACTCGACTCCTAGCCTGGGAACCTCCAAATGCCACCAGAGCAATCCTAAAAAGACAAAAATAATAATAATAATGAAAATGTTTTAAAAAAATCAGGTCAACTGAGATAGAGTTCACACACAGTAAACGTCATCCTATGGGGTTTGACAAGCGTATTCCTTGTGTAATCACCATCACAATCAAAATAAAGCCTATTTCTACCACCCCCGTAAAATTCTGCCTAGACATGATTGTTTTCAAGTCACCCCTGGTTAATGTGTCATCAGTGTAATAAGCAATTTTAATATACTGGCATTGGATTTAGGCCATCTCTTTAAATTCTGCTCTATTGGATTATGCCTCAGGGTGGAAGAAATTATTGTGGTAATATTGTGAATGTGACGGGCTGGGGCAGCCAAGCGAAAGCCAAATGGTGGTGAACATGGTTTATTGATGTTGCAAAGAATATATCAGCCAGATGGACGCATACTTGCTGATCAAGGATTGATTTAGAAAGATCTTTTACTGAGGAAATAATAGCAGCTAACCACATTTTATTTGTTTATTTATTTATTTAGTCTTTTTGCCTTTTCTAGGGCCGCACCCGCGGCACATGGAGGTTCCCAGGCTAGGGGTCTAATCGGAGTCATAGCCACCGGTCTACACCAGAGCCACAGCAACGAGAGATCCGAGCCACGTCTGCAACCTACACCACAGCTCACGGCAACGCCGGATCCTTAACCCACTGAGCGAGGCCAGGGATCGAACCCGAAACCTCATGGTTCCTAGTCGGATTCAGTAACCACTGCACCATGATGGGAACTCCATCCACATTTTATTTTTAACAATTAGATAAGTTAAATATATATAAAAGACTTAGAATAGTCCCTGGCTTCTTGTAAACACTATATAAGAATTAGCCGTTATTCTTTTTTTAAATAATTGATATTTTTAATACTATGTTAGTTTCAGGTGTACAACATAGTGACCCAGGTGTTTATTTTCTTCTTATTGTATTCCATTATAGGTGTTTCTTTTTTTTTAGGAGAAAATGTTTATTTTATTTGCTCTGAGAATACAGGAATTTCTTCAAATTACCTCCTTCCTCTCCTCTTCTAAGATGTGCTGAGCCAGATGGAATTATGGCTGAGCTGCCCTCTCTCTCTTGATCTTGTACATATTCTTTTTTTGTTTTATTGTTATTTCCCCTATACAATTTTTTTTCTACTGTACAGCATGGTGACCCAGTTACACATACACGTATACCTTCTTTTTTCTCCCATTATCATGCTCTGTCATAAGTGACCAGACATGGTCCTCAGTGCTACTCAGCACATTATAGGTCATCATACGCTATTGAATATAATTCCCCGTGTTATACAGTAATCCTTATTGCTTATCTATATTACATATAGTAGTTTGTTAATTCCATACTCCTAATTTGTCCCTTCCTCTCTCTCCCCTTTGGTCATCAGAAGTTTTTTTTCTGTGTCTATTTTGCACATAGATTCATTTGTATAATTGTTAAGCGATAGCATATAATCTTTGTCTTTCACTGTCTGACTTTACTAAGTATAATATTTTCTTTCTTCTTCTTTTTTTTTTTTTTTTGCTTTTTTTTAGGGCCACCCCTGCGGCACATGGAGGTTCCTAGGCTAGGGGTCCATCCCGAGCTGTGGCTGCTGGCCTACTCCACAGCCACAGCAACACAGGATCCGAGCCACATCTGCAACCTACACCATAGCTCAAGGCAACACCAGATCTTTAACCCACTCAGTGAGGCCAGAGATGGAACCTGCGTCTTCATGGATACTATACTAGTCAGATTCATTTCCTCTGAGCCACAATGGGTACTCCTTCATTCTTTTTTTGATGACTGAGTAATACTGAAAATTAGCTATTCTTCTTCTTCTTCTTTTTTTTTTTTTTTTTTTTTTTGCTTTTTAGGGCTGCACCAGTGGCATATGGAGGTTCACAGGCTAGGGGTTAATCAAAGCTGTAGCTGCTGGCCTACACCACAGCCACAGCAACACAGGATCTGAGTCGTGTCTGCAACCTATACCACAGCTCACTGCAACGCCAGATCCTTAACTCACTAAGTGAGGTCAGGGATCAAACCTTCGTCCTCATGGATGCTAGTCAGATTTGTTTCCACTGAGCCACGACAGGAACTTCCTAAGTATGATATTTTCTAAGTTCACCCGCACTGCTGAAAATGGCAATATTTCAATCTTTTTTTTTTTTTAATTTTTCTTTTAGGCCTGCACCCGCGCACATAGAAGTTCCCAGGCTAGGAGTACTGCAGCTGCCGGCCATAGCTCATGGTAACACCGATCCTTAACCCCTGATCGAGGCCAGGGATCGAACCTGTGTCCTCATGGATGCTAGTCAAGTTCATTACCGCTGAGCAATGTCAGGAACTCTGAGAATTAGCTATTATTCTTAATACTGCTATAATTCACAATCAACTTCCAAGATTCACCTATCTTTTGACTGGCCAAAATGAGTCGTTGTTAAAGGGTTCTCTCGGTGGGATAGATTATCTCAATTTTCTCCAACTATTTTGTTGTAATTTTTATTTTACATGCTGCGCTGGAGACTTGGTGCTCTTTCATATTTACATTTTTTTTGGTAGGGAAATAGAATTCCAGAGGTTCAAAGTGGGAGTTTTCCATTTCCCAGAATCCCAGTACCAAATTCAAATAACATACCCAGAGGCAGGAGAAACCACCACAGAAACTTTTCTGGTTTTCTATAACCTCCTTTCATGTTATCATAACCTATCCACTTAGTTACTTTTTCCTCCACACGCCCAGATAGTCAAAATAGGCTGGTTAGGTTTCCTAATTAAAAGCTGCTATTGAGCCTGTGTCCCAAAGTTCCTCGAATTCTGCCATGTTGTCATTTGTCCAAAGTGTTTTACTAGGGTGTCGTGTTTCCAGACAGATCTAACCTGTAACAGATCTGAGGGAAGGACATTGGAGCTATTTGTGTTGTCCTGTGAGACGCTCTGCCCTGATCTTTAGGGAAAAGCCCTTTAAAATCAGAGCGAGAATCAAAGGAGATGTGTTGAAGTGCCCTCTTTTCGTGTGCACTGAGAGAGATGGGTTCTCAAAGCTTATAAGCCCTTTATCTTGATGATTCCCTTTGGCTCTGTTCCCAGGACTCTTCAACTGCATGATTTGAGGGGCTGCCAAGATTATTGCTACGGCTGGAGCTCCTGTATCTGCTAAAACTGGACTGGTTTTGACGCTTCCTTAGCCTCTTTTGTAATTTCATTAGTTGGTCTGTTGTGATCATCGAGACTTTGTCTTTCTCTGACTTTTTTAAACATAGTATTTTCCGGGTCCACACACATTGCTGAAAAAGGCAGTTGTTTTTTTTTTTTTTTTCATTCTTTCTTTATTTTTATTTTTTTAATTTGGCTTTTTAGGGCCATACCTGCGGCATATGGAGGGTCCCAGGCTAGGGGTCTGGTCAGAGCCACAGCAACGGGAGATCTGAGCCGCATCTGCCACCTATGCTGCAGCTGGAGGCAAAGCTGGATTCTTAATCCCCTGAGCGAGGCCATCGATCAAACCGGCCTTCTCATGCATACTAGTTGGGCTCTTAACCCGCTGAGCCACAGCCACAGCAAGAACTCCCCCTTCGCTGTCTTCTTAAATTCTTTTTCATTTCTCAGTTTTCTAGCAGCTTGTCCTACAGATGGTCCTGCCTCCATTACAGGCTCCTAAGGGAGGGCCTGCATTTGTTTAGAGAAACATCGTAGACTCTACTCTGCCTGTCCAATGTGGTAGCCACTAGTCACATGTGGCCACAATAATTTACCTTTAATTAATTTAGAATTAAATGTAAAAAAGTTCACCCCTTGGTTTACCAGTGCTCAAGAGTACATGTGGCCATCTGTACTCTGTTGGGCAGCTCAGATATAAATATTTCCATCAAAGCAGAAAGTTCTAGCAAGGCAGTGCCGCTCTGGGGATCTGTACTAGTATAGTTACTAGTACTCTCTACTTAGGTAGACCCTCTTCTTTCCAAAGTTAATGCTGAAGGGTTGCCTTCTGTTGGTATGTTTCCTTTTTTTTTTTTTTTTTTTTTTTTTTCCACAGTTGAGCCTGTGGCATATGGAAGTTCCTGGGCTAGAGGTCAAATCAGAGCTGCAGCTGCCGGCCTATGCACACAGCCACATATGTGCATAAGCCACAGCACCGACGACACAGGATCAGAGCTGCATCTGCAATCGACGCCGCAACTTGCAGCATCTCTGAATCTTTAACCCACTGAGCTAGGCCAGGGATGGAATCCAACTCCTCAGAGACAACGTCGGGTCCTTAATCTGCTTAATGGGAATTTCTATTGGTATGTTTCCTTATATTCAATTATTTAAAAATACAGTTAGAGGAGTTCCCATCGTGGCGCCATGGAAACAAATCCGACTAGGAACTATGAGCTTGCAGGTTTGATGCCTGGCCTCGGATCAGTGGGTTAAGGATCCGGCGTTGTCGTGAACTGTGGTGCAGGTCACAGACGCAGCTCGGATCTGGCATTGCTGTGGCTGCGGCGTAGGCCGACAGCTACAGCTCCGATTCGACCCCTAGCCTGAGAACCTCCATATGCCGGGAGTGTAGCCCTAGAAAGCAAAACAAAACAAACAAACAAAAAATGATTAGAGTTTGATGCCAGAGCAGTGATTAGCATTTTTTCATGGCTGCTGTCAAAGGCACAGCCAAACCACAGAAGTGATGGTGCTTCCAAAGCCTCTACATTTGGCCATATTTATTTTGATTTTTGTATGTCTAACCTTTTCTCTGACTTATTTTGTTAAGAATGTTGGACTATTCACAAATCGTTGACAAATTCCCTTATTTCTTCACCCAAGTCTAAATTCCACTGATGACCACTAGGTGGAGATGGGATCCTATTTCATATTCTTTGGCTTTAAGGAACACTTAAAATTCAGGTTCTTGGTGATGGATAATCTGATGTTTTCCTCAAAAATCCTGAAACATTTCTCATAAGAATTTAAAACCGCCTCACGGTTTTAATTTCCTACAGTTGCCCAATAAAAAATGGGAAGAAAAGAAGTACTAAACTGTTTACCTTCTATGTTTCCTTATGATAATTCTCTACCTGCAAGAGGGCAAGCTTCAAAACCTGATTTGATGGTTAAAATTCTGCATTAATCCACAGCTTTATGACTCTACTCTGATGATACCATATTAGGAGGAATTCTTGGCCAAACAGAAAAACAGGGAGAACTTCTTTTTGTCAAACCCTATATTAATCTATTGGTTCTGCTTCATAAGCAGAGGATGAAAGGTTCAGCACTCCAAGATAACAGTTAAAATGGCTTTTGGAGTTCCCTGGTGGTTCAGGGGGTTAAGGATCCAGCTTTGTGACTGCCATGACACAGGTTGCTGCTATGGTGCACGGGTTTGATCCCTGGCCCTGGGATCTTCCACATGCTGTGGGTACCGCCCCCCCCACCCCGCCAAAAAAAGGCTTTTAAACTAAGTTCCTTCTAGTTATGACTCAAGATAGTATTAAATTAACCACTAGGCATTATGAACACTGGTTTCACAGTCCTCTGCTGCCAAGGTTTGTTTCTTTCCTCTCAAAATCCCCAATCACAAAGCCTCACTCATCTTAGCAGGGCCGTCAATGAGATGATTATTCACAGTCAAACTCCTTGGTTGTGAAATTCTTTGTGTACAAAGTGGACTTTTTTTTTTTTTAAACCAAGATGGATAACAGTGAATATATCAAATTACAACTTCTGGAGTTCCTGTTGTGGTGCAGTGGAAACGAATCCCACTTGTAACCATGAGGTTGAGGGTTCAATCCCTGGCCTCGATCAGTGGGTTAAGGGTCTGGTGTTGCCATGAGCTATGGTGTAGGTCACAGATGCAGCTTGGATCTGGCATTGCTGTGGCTATGGCATAGCTCTGTAGCAGCTGTAGCTCTGATTAGACCCCCTAACCTGGGAACCTCCATATGCCACAGGTAAACCCCTAAAAAGAAAAAAAAAAAATTACAACTTCTCTTTCACATCTGGGGCAGGGATCAGACCTGTGCCATAGCAGTGACCTGAGCCACAACAATGACAAGGCTGGATACTTTAACTGCCAGGCCACCAGAGAACTCCTGGTCTATGTCTGCTTTTATGTTAGTATAGTACTGTTTTTATTACTGTAGCTTTGTAATATATTTTGATGTTACGAAGTGTGATACCTCCAGTTTTGTTCCTCTTACTTTGGCTATTAAGACTTCTGTCATTCCTTATAAATTTTAGCATTAAAAAAATTTCTGTAAAGAATGCCATTGGTATTTTGAAAGAGATGGCATGGAATCTGTAGGCCACTTTGGAGAGTATGACCATTTTAACAATATCAATTTTTCCAATCCATGAATATGGGTGTCTTTTCACTTATCTGTGTCTCCTCTGCTTTATTTCATCAGTTTTATAGTTTTCAGTGTAAAAGTCTCTCATCTCTTTGGTTAAGTTTATTTCTAAGTATTTCATACTTTTTGTTGCTATTGGGAGTATGATTGTTAGCAACATTTAAAAATTGTTAAGGAGTTTGTGAAACTCTTGAAAATGTCTGAAATTTCTAGATCAGAGCTTGAAAACTTTCTCTCTCCCTCCCACTCTGTCTCTCATACACACACACACACACACACACACACACACACACACACACACACACACGGCAGCCCATGGCGTGTGGAGGTTCCCAGGCCAGAGATCAAATCCGAGCCACAGCTTCGACATACACAATGGATCCTTTAACCTACAGCAATCGGATTCTTAACCCACTGCACCACAGCAGGAACTCTGGAGTTTGAACACTTCTGATGTCACATAAATCATCTTTCCAGGACATATTAAGGATATGTAATTACTGTAGGATATAAGGAAGGCAATGAGAGCAGTGTCATAAGAACGTCCACAGACCAGCTGTGTGACCTTGAGCAAGTAAAGCAATGTCTCAGAGTCTCAACTATTTTACCTATAAAAAAGGATTCTTTTTTCTTACCTTCAATGACTCCTGCTAAAATTAAGTAGGATGATATAAATAAGACCTAGAACCTAGGGCCCCGCTCACTGGAGGTTAGAGTCCTGGGTTCCCTTGTCAAGCATGATGGGTTAGATTAACACGGAGCCAAAAGAAACACAAAGGACAGAGCCCCAGTTTGTTCAGAAGTGGCTCAAAGGAGCTGCCCTTGGGGCATGGCCTTAATGCTTGAAAAGGAGCTTTTATTAACTTAATACCGATAGTTTCTTTCTTTTCACCTTTTCTTTCACTTGGGAAAGGGAGATAGAAGAAACAGAGTAAACAAGAGTCGAAATTCCCAGGCTTCTGCTGCTACCCAGGTGGTGTGATAGGGCCGAGTCCCAGGGTTTAAATATCAGGATGGTGAATGTCAAGAACAATGGATTTTTCAAGGCTGTTAGAGCCGCAGATCTGCTGCCTCCTCTGGTCGGATGTCTCCTTTCTACACAGTTTTCTTTAGGACCCAATAGTCACTACTGTCTTCTCAACAATTTCAGCTTCACCAGGTCTTCTGCTCTGTTGCAAGTTGAGGAAGCCCTGAGAAGCTGGAAGCCTGAGAAGGCAACAGAGGCAGCTTCCCAGCCCCACAGATCCAAGTCCCCGGGACTCCACATCACACTGAGCAATGAGCTCCTCAGCTTCAAAACCGGTCAGAGAGCTCCAGGCCATCCTCTCCCTGCCATGAGTCTCTCTCACATGGCAGGGGGACCCCATCTTTTCTCTTACTAATCTGAATCCGTTGGCCTCTGCACCTCACCCCACCCCTTCTCGTCACCCACCACCCTGCTCACCATTCCCCCCAGAGGAGCCTCCAGCCCCAATTTCCAATGTATCCATAGCAATGCCCACCACCACCCCTGCTCCCCAGAGCAGCTTCTCCAGCGCTCATCCTGCACTACTGCCTTTCTCACTTCCTATAGGACACGGTCCTGCCTCCCCCGCCACTTCCATAGCCCCTTCCTGCTCTCTGATTCAAGCTTCTCCATTTCTTCTCTCATCTGTGGACACGAGATCTACACCTGAGCTGCCCTTGTTCAAGTCTCTGCTCGTTTGAGTGAGAAATGTCTCAAGAATTTACCCCCCCACTTCTATCTGAGAAAGGGGTGTGATGGGATGGCATTTGAGAGGAAGAATTTGAGAGTTTTGGTTGCTTATCACCACCGGAAGTCAGGGAGGGAACCTGGGAGAAGCAGATTCTCAGAAAGAAGTAGAGCTGGTTTTATGGATGCAGTTGGGGAGGTTGGGGAATTACTTTTTCCTCTTTTTTTTTTTTTTTTTTTTTGGCTGCCCAATGGCATACAGAAGTTCCCAGGCCAGGGATTAGAACCTCTGCCACAACTGTGACAACACCAGATCTTTTACCCCACTGTGCCCGGCCAGGGATTGAACCTGCATCCTGGGGCTGCAGAGACGCCGGTGATCCCATTGGGCCACAGGGGGAACTCCAGTTGGGGAATTTTAACATAAACAACCTCACCGATCCTCTCACACCTGGTTTTGGGGTTGAACTGAAATTAGAAGAGGCCATTTCCTGTTTCCCGCTTCCTCGCAGAACCTATCCTGATGTGCTCTGGTCTGGTTCCCGATATGGGGGGACAATCAGCTGCTGGCCTTAACCCACCCCCCCACACCCCACCCCCCTCCTCAGACCATCACTGTTCCTGGAATGGGGTTCCTGTGTGGTTCTGTTGAAGGGACCTCTCCTTGGAGCACTGATCCTACAGCGTGACCTTGGGATCTACATTGTCCAGGATGTTGTTTCAGCAACATTTCGATGCTGAAATGTTCTCTTGATGTCCCCTCTGTGAGAACCGTGTCCCTCAAGAGTCGTTTCAGACCACCAGCTACCATTGTGCCGAACAGACACATGCCCGGCTCTCTTTCTCTCTCTGGTGGGAATAGTGGCCCCTGGACAACATCGAAGCCCCAAAGCCTTACTAAGACAGTGGGCCCACCCAGGAGAGCCCACCAGGGTCATTCCCCTGAGCCAGGACCTCCGAGAGCAGCAGCTCTGCCCTTACTGGGCTGTCTCTGCCCTGAGCCAAAGGGGAGCTCAGCATCTCTTAAGGACATCATCACAACTGCCACCAGTGACCTGCAGGACCACCATCCTGCCACTGGGAAAGGCCGGGGCCAAGAGAATTGCAGTCAGAGCAGCTCTCAGTCCATGGGCCTCCCTCCAAACATAAGAGGTAACACGCCTGGACCGCCTCCTATAACCCCAAGGTGTGGCCAGATTCCAAAAAAGAAAGCAATAAGCAGGAATTATCGCTCTCCAAGCAGAAGTCTGGCATAAAGCACATGATTCTTCAGAGTGTAAAATTCACTGAAGACAAAATAAGAAGAGGGATTCTCATTTTGAGCAATTGAGTGACTCAGAGGGTTTGGGGTTTTTGATTGATTGTTTGGTTGGTTTTCCTTGCCCTGAAATAGATCCCAGAAATGTCATTCCCCCTCCACGGTGACCGCCAGTTCCTCCGGCAGGGATGTGGCCTGAGACAGAGCAAGTCCAAAGTGGTGTTAAAGACCTCCAGCGGGTAGACTGTCCACACAGGATTCTGAATTGGTTCTGGGAGCTGCACGAGCCATCACGCAGTGTGACTGATGTGTGTTTTCTCCTTGCGAGAGTCTGCTGGACCTCAGAGGTATAAACGTATAAAGGATGGAATGAGGGTCTCTCAGTTTTGTTTTGCTTGTTTCTTTTTATAGCTGCACCCTCAGCATATGGGAGTTCTCAGGCTAGGGCTTGAATCAGAGCTGCAGCTGAAGCCTACGCCACAGCCGCTGCAATGCTGGATCCAAGCCTCATCTAGGACCTGCACCACAGCTTGGGGCAACTCAGGATCCTTAACCCACTGAGCGAGGCCAGGGATCTAACCTGCATCCTCATGAATACTAGTCGGGTTCTTAACCCACTGAGCCACAACAGGGATTCCTTCTCTCAGATTTAATACCAAATAAGCCGTGGAAAAGTAAGTGCACGTGGAAAAGTAAGTGCCGTGGAAAAGTAAGCACTTGTCTTTTCTGGGCCAGTTTCTTTACTTTTTTTGGCAGCCGGGGCGGGGGGTTGGGGGGGTGCTGCACCCTCAGCACATGGAAGTTCCCAGACCAGGGATCAAACCCGTGCTGCTGCAGAGACAACACCGGATCCTTAACCTGCTACACCACAGCGGGAACTCCTAGTTTCTTTACTTTTGAAATGGGGATGGTAGCACCTGCCTTCTCAGGTGCTCCTCTGTGAGGGGAAATGAGAGCATAACATATAAAATGCCTTAGAAACAAATATCAGAGAGTTTTTGAAGTAGTTAAATAAATGTTTGATTAATTGAATAAAAGCATCTATTCAACTTAGGTTTGCTCTTGGGAACAGAATGCATTATATTAAAGTGGTCAGACACAGGTTAAGAATGATATTTCCTGGCTGTGAAGCCCCCTTTCTGCTACATCCCACCTTTTTTTTTTTTTTAACCTGAAGTGACTTAAAGTCTTCTAATGTAGAATGGAGACTATCACGGAGCCTATAATCGTTTAATAATAATAATAATATCTGGGAGTTCCCGTCGTGGCACAGTGGTTAACGAATCCGACTAGAAACCACGAGGTTTCGGGTTCGATCCCTGCCCTTGCTCAGTGGGTTAAGGATCCGGTGTTGCTGTGAGCTGTAGTGTAGGTTACAGACGAGGCTCGGATCCCTCGTTGCTGTGGCTCTGGCATAGGCCGGTGGCTGCAGCTCCGATTCAATCCCTAGCCTGGGAACCTCCATATGCCGCAGGAAGCGGCCCTAAAAAAGACAACAACAAAAAAATGTCCATTCATTTGAAAATAATAATAATAATAATATCTGGTCCTACAAGGATACTAAGGTCTTATGATAGAGGGGTGGGAGGACAATTCAGTATTGCTTCTTCTTTTTTTGTTTGTTTGTTTTTTTATTATTATTCTTTTTCCCTTATTCTTCTTATTTTTTTTTAGGGTCACATCTATGTCATATGGAATTTCCCGGGCTAGGGGTCCAATTAGAGCTATAGCTGCTCTATAGCCATAGCCCCAGCAACACAGGATCTGAGCCGCATCCACAACCTATACCACAGTTCACAGCAACACCGGATCCTTAGCCCACTGAGCAAGATCGGGGATTGAAGCCACGGCCTCATAGATACTAGTCAGGTTCGTTTCCACTGAGCCATGATGGGAACTCCTAATATTGCTTCTACAAGAGTTGTGTTACCTTGGGGACAGTTACCTAATCTCTGTGGTCAGTTTCCTAATACACAAAATAATGCTGTACCTGGGGGCGTGAAGATTCATTGAGTTAATGGAGAAATTGTAAGTCCTCGATAAATATGCTTATTATTGTGTTCATCCTTTGTACATTCTAGAACAACATATATAAGAGAGGAATGATTTGTTTTCGAAATGTGGTTAGACGGACCCAACTGCAGTTTTATCAGGACAGGGGCCTTTGGAAAGGGGTTCTTCCCAATTCAAGGCAGCATATGAAATTTCCCAGGCTAGGGGCTGAATCCGAGCTACAGCTGCTGGCCTATGCCACAGCCACAGCAAAGTGGGATGCAAGCATCATCTGAGACCTACACCACAGCCACAGCAATGCAGGATCGCTGACCCACTGAGCAAGGCCAGGGATCAAACCCGAATCCTCATGGATACTAGTTGTATTTGTTTCCGCTGCACCAAAACAGCAACTCCCTCTCTTAGTTTTCTATTTCTCCCTGTGGTTTTGACTTTTATATCTTTCTAGAAATGTATACATTTTATCTAAAATTTCAGGCTTATTGGCATAGAGTTGATTATAACAAGTGTTTTCATTTAAAAATGTCTGTATATAAACAAACGAACGAAGTCTGTATATTTAATTCTTTCTCCTTTTCATTCCTGATCTATGACAGTCTTGCCAGAGGGGTCATCAGCCTTTTTAAACTTCTTTTTGAAGCAATTTTTTTTTTTTTTTTTTGTCTTTTTAGGGCCACACCTACAGTATATGGAGGCTCCCAGGCTAGGGGTCCAATCAGAGCTGTAGCCACTGGCCTATGCCACAGCCACAGCAACACAGGATCCAAGCCACGTCTGCGACCTATACCATAGCTCACCGAAACACCGGATCCTTAACCCACTGGGTGAGGCCAGGGATTGAACCCAAAACCTCACAGTTCCTAGTCAGATTCATTTCCGCTGGGCCGTAATGGGAACTCCTGAAGCAAAATTTGATTTGTTTATCCCTATTTTTCTTTTTCTACTTCCCTAATTCTTCCCTGTCTTTATTATTATTTTTGTAATTACTTAATGAATTTTATTACATTTATAGGTGTACCACAATCATCACAACAAAATTTTACAGCATTTCCATCCCAAACCCTCAGTGCATCCCCCGACCCCCACAACCTGTCTCATTTGGAACCCATAAGTTTTTCAAAGTCCGGGAGTCAGTGTCTGTTCTGCAAAGTTCATTGTTTTTCATTTTTTCATTTTCTAGTTCCCCAATTCTTCCCTGTCTTTATTATTTAGTTTAGTTTTTTTTTCTTTGTTGTTTTGTTTTTTTGCTTTTATGGTTTATCTAATTTTCCGTTCTCTTAATGGTAATAATTACCTCATTTGCTTTAAGGCTTTATGTTCCTAAGAAATTTGTTTAAAAGCTAGATGTTTCCTTTTAGGCACTGCTTTTTTTTTTTAATCTTTTTTTTGTTTTTTAGGGCTGCACCCTATGGAGGTTCCCAGGGGCCTACAGCTGCCGGCCTACACCACAGCCACAGCAACTTGGGATCCAAGCCGTGGCTGCAACCTACACCACAGCTCACGGCAGCACTGGATCCTTAACCCACTGAGCGAGGCCAAGGATCAAACCTGTGTCCTCACGGATGCTAGTCAGATTCGTTTCAGCTGAGCTACGACAGGAATTCCTAGGTACTACTTTTACTACATAGGTTTTCATGGAGAACTTAATCCTCCATTATTTATATTTTCTTTCTTTTTTATTCTTTTTTTTTTTTTTTTTTTTGTCTTTTTGCCTTTTCTAGGTCCGCTCCCTCAGCATATGGAGATTCCCAGGCTAGGGGTCGAATAAGAGCTGTAGCCACCAGCCTACGCCAGAGCCACAGCAATGAGGGATCCGAGCCGTGTCTGCAACCTACACCATAGCCCTCTGGCAACGCCGGATCCTCAATCCACTGAGCAAGGCCAGGGATCGAACCCACAACCCCATGGTTCCTAGTCGGATTCGTTAACCACTGCGCCACGACGGGAACTCCTATTTATATTTTCATCCCCATGTTTGTTTAATTGCATATTTTGGATACATGGAATTAATTTCTTTCCTTTTTTTCTTGGCCACGCCTGTGGCATGTGGAAGTTCCCAGGTAATTTCCCCCACCCCTCCCCACACAGCAGCTAGCTGTGGGATCTCAGTTCCCAGACCAGGGATTGAAGCCAGGCTGCAGTGATGAAAGTGCTGAGCCCTGACCATTAGGCCACCAGGGAACTCCCTCAATATCTTCTTTTACACCATGTCATACTGTATCGTAGCCACTATTCTGATATCCCCACCCCCACCTGCCAGGCTTTCCTCTCTTCCTCCCATCTTCTTTCAGGGGCCCCTGCGAGCACCTTTGGAGTCCCCAGTGTGTGAGCTGGTTTTATGGTGTCTGAATCCCAATTGCGGATCAAGGCCCTCTCTCTCCCTCAGGGTCCAGAGAAAAATATGGGGATACTGATGAGCATGTGTCTCAATTTGGGGGATTTTTCTTTTCTTTTTTTTTTTTTTTTAGCACATCTGTAGTTATACAATGATCATCACAATCCAATTTGGGGGATTTTAACATAAACTACTTCACATGGGCTTGGTGGTGAGTTAGAACTAGAAATTAGGTGCTATGAGAATTTGATACAGGAACCTGTGTGTGTTCATCACATTACATTACGTATACAGGGCGGCTGGAGGAGAAGGCCATTTCCTGTTTCTCACTTCCCCTCTGGCCCTTCCCGATTCACAAGCCAAAATAATAACTCCCTCCCTTTAAGGAGTACTACCACCTCAAAAGAAAAACAACAGGCCCACATGTGTCCTTAAAAGAAGAGGTATTAGTGAATATAGACTAGCCACTTAAAACGAGCATGGAAAATCCATTTACGAAAAAATAAGATAAGCTCTTATACGAAAAAACGAATAGGGCATATAGGGAAAACTATGTAGAAGTTCTAGGTGTGGGAGTTCCCGCTGTGGCTCAGCAGTTATGAACCTGACATAGTGTCCGTGAGGATTTGGGTTTGATCCCTGGCCTCCATCAGTGGGTTAAGGATCTGACGTTGCCACAAGCTGCAGTCCAGGGCGCAAATGGGGCTAGGATCCGGGTGTTGCTATGGCCATGGCTTAGGCCAGCAGCTGTAGCTCTGATTCGACCCGTAGCACAGGAACTTCCATATGCTGCCAGTGCAGCCGTAGAAAAGAAATAAAGAACAGAAGAAAAAAATTAGAGTACAATGTGAAATATTGCAAATATTGACAACATTCCAAGCCATAAAGCAAGTCTTGATAAGTTTCTAAGATGTATCACACTGACAAGATTCTTGGATTATAATGCAGTTGAATTAGAAGTTAAGAAAAACCTCGTACATTTTAAAAAATCCCTATATATTTTGTCATTTAAAGGTTTGGAGGATTTTTACTGGATATTGTGTATCCAGCAGTTCCCTTTAAAGTTACCAAGTAAATAAAGTTGATCTTATTTTTTTAACTCAAAATTTGTCCACAGAAACTTAAAGAGGAATAGGAGTCTTCACACCAAGGATCAGGAAGAAAGAGGATTTGTTGGAGCCTACCTGCCAGGTGCTCTGATGCCTTTTCTCTCCCTTCAGAAGGTCTCTTCTCGGGGGTTGTGGTATCAGTTGATTCAAGCCCCTCCCATCCCTGTTGACTCTTCTGTGGGCCAAGCCTCCCTGGCACAAGTGGGTACAATGAATTCTCCCATCTTCTCACCCAGGCTCTTTACTGCTTTACCCAGCAACAGCTCTGCTAACTCAGAGAATTTCTCTGATTGGCTGAATACGGCAGGGGTCTCCCCCACCCCAGTCTCCGTTTTCTTCCTCCTTTGCTTTCTTCCTTTACCCGCCCCCCCGCAACGCACACACCAACCAAGACTTATTTGGTTAAAACACCAGAGGGCCATGGTCCTCCATGGGGGGCTGGTCCTGGGACTCCACATCTTGATGACCCTCCTGAGTCCCCAGAAAGCTGGGGCCATCAAGGGTAAGTGCTGAGAGTGCTGGGCGAGGAGAGCAGATTTAGGGCGACAGGTTACAGGGTTACAAGCCAGATAGGACAGAGCGTGAACTCTTCCTCTGGTTTATGGGTAACTGCCTTTACCAAGAGATCCCCCATCCCTCTCACCTCTATCAAGTCTGCCCTGGACCTAAAATACAGGTGCAGCTCAGCCCAGCCACACGAGCCTCACGTTCAGGCTTTTGCAAGTTCAAGTGGCTCCTCATTCCTCCCTCCTTTCTGAGACTCAAGCCTCCATCCTACTGCTGCCCAGCACCCTGATTTCTCTACCACTTCCTGGCTTAGAGCCTGTGCCCATCCAAGTCCAGTTCTCCTGCCGAATTTATCACCATGTCGATAGGTAGCTCTTTATTCCTTTATCCCGCTCTAGACATGAGCTCCTTGTCTGTGGGGTCTACAGCTGGTTTGTCTGTATTTCCTCGGGGCTCAGAGTAGTCCCTTATCAACTATGGCACAAATAATTTCATAGAATTAAAAAGCAATCTTGCTGATTAACACCTAACCCCTAATTTCTAGCAAACTGAGCCTCAGTTATGGGAAGAGGCACGTTTGATCATGAGGCTCTGAGACAGAAGAGGTAGGACTTGAACCTTGAACTTCCGACTCCTTTTCCATCGCTCTCTGCAATACCTCGGGCTGCCTTTTTCTATCCCTTTGGTCTCTGGGTCACAAATCTTAATTCTCACTCCTGCATGTTTTCCTTCGCACCCACCTACACGGCATCTCTGGGCCCACAGCTCCCTTGCTGCTCCTATCCGGAATTATTTTCTCCTCATCCCACCCTTGTACCCTTT
Organism: Sus scrofa; assembly: GCF_054392235.1. Classification (NCBI taxonomy): domain Eukaryota; kingdom Metazoa; phylum Chordata; class Mammalia; order Artiodactyla; family Suidae; genus Sus; species Sus scrofa. The sequence continues at coordinate 33,739,917 of NC_139389.1, read as the reverse complement.
CATCTCACACACAGGACCCAGTAGCACAGCCAGAGGAGGATGCTCACAGCCAAGGTGTAGCTCTGGGAATCCCAAGCGTGAGTTTGGGCAGCCTCTGGTCTCCCAGCCAGTATGCCAGGCTGCTCCCATGCCTCTGTGTTTCCCTCCACCCCCTCCTTTCCACCCCCAGCAACACGTCCACTCTGCAAGGACTAACTCAGTGTCAGAAGAGGACTCTGCGCTCCGTGCAGAAACTCAACACGTCTCATGTCCCGAGACCGACATTTTTCTTTTCTCCCCCTGACCCTGAACTCACCCGACACAGCTGACCACATGGGCTCCTATGGACCAGCCTTCTACCAGTCCTATGACGGCTCGGGTCAGTTCACCTACGATTTCGATGGGGAGCAGCTCTTCTCCGTGGACCTGAAGAAGAGGGAGGCTGTGTGGCGTCTGCCTGAATTCAGCAACTTCGCCGACTTTGACCCGCAGAATGGGCTGAGAGGCATTGCACTGATCAGAGCCCATCTGGATGTCTTGGTGGAGCGCTCCAACCATACCAGAGCCACCAATGGTATGTATGGGGCCGTTCCGCTGTGCCCTCTCCCCGGCAGGCAGGGGAGGCCCAGAGAAGCCCCCTCCCCACCTCACAGACCTCTATTCGCTCCGGGGCACCACTCCCAGAATCTGTGACTGTTGTGCTCAGCCCCTTTCTTTCCCAGGAAGGTTCTAGATCTTCTCACATTCGCTCAGCAGCCTCTTCCCCTTGAGGAAGGACCCCTCCCACCCGGGCTGCCCCTCAGGGACCTGGTAGATAAGGAGGCCCTGGTGCCCCCTCCGCCCTCAATCTCTTCTCCCTCCCGCCCCCCAGCACCTGCCCCGTAGTCCCCATCCCAGATGGTTCCCTGCCCACAGAAGCCTAGAGAGGGAAACATCCCTCAACCCCAGCCCTAAAAAGGCCCAGCCATACGATAAAGCTCTGGGATTCTGGGCCCTGTTCCTCCTAGTGCCTCCAAGGGTGACCGTCCTCCCCAAGTCCCCTGTGGCGCTGGGCCAGCCCAACGTCCTCATCTGCATCGTGGACAACATCTTCCCCCCTGTCATCAATATCACTTGGCTGCACAACGGCCAGACGGTCACCGAGGGGGTGACCCAGACCAGCTTCTATGCCCAGCCCGACCACTCGTTCCGGAAGTTCCACTACCTGACCTTCGTGCCCTCGGCAGGCGACTTCTATGACTGCAAAGTGGAGCACTGGGGCCTGGACGAGCCGCTCTTTACGCACTGGGGTACGGAGCCCACCCTTCCCAGAACCCCCGTTGGGAATGCCTTTGTGGTGCCTCTCACCCTCTGTTTCTCTCCCAGAGCCCCAGGTGACTATGCCGCTGCCAGACACCACAGAGACCCTGGTCTGTGCCCTCGGCCTGGCGCTTGGCCTGGTGGGCTTCCTCGTGGGCGTCACCCTTATCATCACAGGCAGACGCCGGTCCAGCTCCCCCAGGTGCAGAGACCTGGGAGTCTCTTGGGAGGAAAGCGGGTGCCTCAGCCCAGGATGAGGGTGGAGGATAAGAGATTCTGTGGGGAGGAGCCAGGTCACCGACGAGTGGTCTCCAGGGAATAGAAGAGCAGAGGGGAGGGGAGGGGGTCCGTTCTGAGGGAGGGGGTCAGGGATGGGATCCCAGAATTGTGAGCTTAAACAGCTTGCTCATATGGTTTTTGCCACTTTAGGTGATGATCCTTCTGAGAGGCTGGGATGTGAGAGAGACCCTCCGCCCCAGCTTCCTCGCAAGTTTCTGACAGCCCGGAATACTTGGCTCCACCATCCACCAAGTGCATCCCGGCAGAGCTGCCTTTCAGTGGCATCAACCTGTAGCCTAGACGCCTCCTCCTTTTTTGGCCCCAGTACTCATGGCAGGACTTCTGGGGGAGCACCAACTAGCTCCCCTCCCCACCTCCAATATGCACTCTTGCTCCACCCAAAGTCCCCTGCTAGCTGCAGTAAAATTTTAAACAGTGTTTGTACTGTATGCATTTTGCCGGGTCTTGGTGAGCTCTCCCAGGGTGTCAGGGATGCTGGGATCTGGAGGAGGGGATTCAGGGTGACGATCGCTGAGCCTGACCAGTGTGCTGGGAGTTATGCCGTCATTCCCAGGCCAGTCCAGCTATGTCTTGCTCCCTTTGACTCATCACGTGGGTCTCCTTGTGCATGACTTGTGAACAGGCCATTTCTCATGACATGTATGTCCTGAGTTCAGATTTGTCCCAAAGGGATGTAGAGTCCTGCACAGCACCAGCAGAGGAAAGGTTTGTGCCAGTTCCACTCTTGTCCCAATTTTCTCTGCAATGAAGAGGCCATTGGTATCCAGCCATAATCTACAAGGTGTCTCCCAGTCACCACTTAAAATCACCACTTAAAAACAGGAGTTCTCTTGTTGCGCAGCAGGTTAGGGGTCTTGGTTGTCATGGCCGCGGCAGGGATCAGTCCCTGGTCTGGGAATTTCCACATGCTGTGTACAAGGGCGACCAAAAAAACAAAAACAAAAACAAAAATTTTTTAAATTAAGTGGAAATGCAAGTGACTGCCCACACTTGGGAAAGTGCCCATCTCGGTCCAAAGTACTGTGACCAGGGGACCAGGATCCTACAGAGCAAGCATGGCAGCTGGGCACCCACCTCTGAGGTGAGGAGCCAGGTCGTTGTCAGAGGAAGAAGAGGTTCTGAGAAGACACAAGATATGTCTGTCCCCAGCGTGCCCTGATCTCTGCTGATCTTTTACTTAAAAGTTAACAGGATGCATTCTTGGAACGGTGTTTCTCCGATCTCTGTCTTGGTGTTTAATAAAATCATAAAAGTGTCTCCTTTCGACCAGAAGCTTCTTTTTTCCACTATGCATACATTACCCAGAAGCTACTGGAAGCAAAAAACATGCAAGGACGATGGAGCAATTCCAGATCTTTCAGGTTCGTATAGCTGCCCTCACACTCACATTGTTTTCTTCTAGTCTTAAAGTAAATTGCCTCAAACTTTAAAAACAAAATTAAAAAAAAAAAAGCCAGGCCGCACCTGTGGCATGTGGAAGTTCCACCCCAGGCTAGGGGGTTAAAGCAGAGCTGCAGCTTCTGGCTGACACCACAGCCACAGCAACTCAGGATCCGAGCAGCATCTGTGACCTACACCACAGCTCAGAGCAACGCCAGATCCTTAACCCACTGAGCAAGGCCGGGGATGGAACGCACATCCTCCTGAATACTAGTCAGGTTCGTAACCTGCTGAGCCACAAGGGGAACTCCCCAAAACCTTTCTTTTTGCATTCTTTTTTTTTTTTAACATGCAGCCTGGTATGTAGCAGTTTGATGTGGGATTTCAATTCCCAGAACAGAGATTGAACACAGGCCGCACAGGTGAAAGTGTCAAATTCTAACCACTAGACAACCAGGGATCTCCCTTGTCCTCCCACATTCTTTTTTTTTTTTTTTTTTTTTTAGGGCCACACCCTCGGCATATGGAAGTTCCCAGACTAGGGGTCAAATCAGAGCTACGGCTGCCGGCCTATACCACAGCCACAGAAACAAAGGATCTGAGCTTCATCTGTGACCTACACCATAGCTCACGGCAATGCCAGATGGCTGACCCGCTGAGCAAGGCCAGGGATGGAACCCACAGCCTCATGGATACTACTTGGATTCATTTCCACTGCACTATGATGGGAACTCCTGCTTTGGCATTCTTGATTTGACTTCTTTCAGTCTCTTTTAGAATAGATGTTCAGGAGTTCCCACTGCGGCTCAGTGGTAATGAACCCAACGAGTGTCCATGAGGATGAGGGTTCCATCCCTGGCCTTGCTCAGTGGGTTAAGGATCCAGCATTACTGAGAGCTGGGCCCTAAAAAAAGAAAAAGAAAATAGACGTTCAATAGTCACCTCCTCTTCTATATTTTCAAACTCTTCTTTGCAAGTCCTTACTACAGATAATAAACATATCATCTAGATCATATACTGAGAACATTAAATCCCCTGTCTGTCCTATAACCCACCCCCCCCAACTCCTGCAAGCTTCTCACAGTCACTCTCTCTATAAGAGGATTCTCCATGGGCTGTCTCCAGATCCCCTCTGCCAATCCACTCTCTTTCTTACAATTTTATCTTTAACAAAGTTATTTTATACACATAATTTATCTTTTTACTACTTTTTTTTTTTTTAGGACTGCACCTATGGCATGTAGAAGTTTCCAGACTAGGGGTTAAATCGGAGCTGTAGCTGCCGGGCTGTGACACAGTCACGCAGGATCTGAGCCACATCTGCAACCTACAGTACAGCTCAGGGCAATGCCAGATCCTTAACCCACTGAGTGGAGACCAGGGTTCGAACCTGGCTTCTCATGGATCCTAGTCGGGTTCGTTACCACCGCGCCATGACAGGAACTCCCATTTGCACCTATTGTTAATGAAACACAAGTTGTCTCATAATACAGCCAGCTCCGCACTATACAGTCAGGTATTCTGTCAATTTTAGTTTCGGATAAAACTCCTAGAACCTTTGGTCTGCTTTAGCCTTAACTCGCTGCCCTCAATGAGACTGTGTCCTGCTGGGACCACCCCTTGCCATCCTCGTCAGGATTTACCCGTCCTCACCCTTCGTGTTGGACCTCCTGTCTTCTTGTATCCAACTAGACCACCAGTTTAGGAATTACCCGGGAGATGTTACTGCTCCCAACCGTGTCATTCATGAGGCTCCCCCTTTCAGACTTTCTTTCTCATTTAGAATAGTCTCTAAATTCCCGACTGGCCAAGGCTCTCCAACCTCACCCTCCTCCTCTCTTGCTTCCTTCATTAAGCCACAGCCAACTCATCACCCACCCATAACTTCTGTGTTAAAAATTCAGGGGCTCTCCCCATCAGCTCTACTAAACAACCCGCGCCCCGCCACAGACCCCCACGCCCCCCACTTCCCTACCCGCCATCCCTCCTGATCACATGACCCTATGTAAGTTTAAGGACAGCAGCCTTTCCCACAAGGGAGCCCTTCCTGTCAGGCTTTCTCTCCTTCTTCCACCTCCTGGGTCACGGCTGCTCCCAATGACGTGGCTCCACCCCTAAGTTTGACTCGATCCCAAGTGGAGGCTCCAAGCCTGAGGAAACCTGTCTCCTGAGGAGAGTCCTTGGCGTCTCTGCCCCCTGAAAGCCTTCTGCTGCCTCATCCCCAGAGCCCCAGCCACTCCTGAGACCTGGTGGGACACTCAGTGGTCTTGCATCCCTTCCCTCGGGCCTGCAGCATCCAGCTCCGCTCCAGACACAAGTTGGTACCATGATGTCTGGAAGACGGCAGTTACTCAATAAATGTTTAAACACCGGACTGACTGAAGAGTAAAATGTAGTCCACTCAGCTCTCAAATTCCTTGAAGACATGCCCAAATAAAGAAAAATTTTAGAAACTTTCTGCTCTCACTGGCCCTATTGCTTTTATTATCATTATCTTTCATGTATTGAGCACTTCCAGTGGGTCAAGTACCAAAGACAGTTGTCAAATCTGTTAGTCTGCACACTTACAATGAAGCGCACCTGCTGAGTCCCAAACTCTTCCATGAAACTCGAACTTCTGAAGAATGTGAATAACTTAATCAAAGACAAATCAATACAAGAAATATTTTCCTTCTAAAACATAGTTTAATATGGAGAAGGAAATGCCAAACATATGTATGTCATTTTTTTATAGAGTAATCTGCTTTTCAAAAGCGATATGCCATGTTTGGTAATAGCAAATATTGGAAACGTGTTCAGTAAGAATGGAATTGTTGAAAGAGCGATGGTGCATCCTCACAGTGGAGAAACATAAAGCTGTTAGAAAGAATGTGGAGCTCTTTGAACTGATAGGCAGGGATTCCCCAGGACGTGGTAGAAAATGCAAGATACAAAAGAATGTAGCATGCGCTACTTTTTTTTTTTTTTTTTTTTTTGGTCTTTTTGCCATTTTCTTGGGCCGCTCCCTCAGCATATGGAGGTTCCCAGGCTAGGGGTCGAATGGGAGCTGTAGCCATCAGGGCCACAGCAACGAGGGATCCAAGCCGAGTCTGCAACCTATACCACAGCTCACGGCAACGCCGGATTGTTAACCCACTGAGCGAGGCCAGGGATCAAACCTGCAACCTCATGGTTCCTAGTCGGATTCATTAACCACTGAGCCACCACGGGAACTCCAGCATGTGCTACTTTTGGGGTTAAAAAAAATTTTTTTTGTAGTTTGCAAAAAGCTACACTGAAAAGATAAGCCAAAAATTGTTTTTCTAACAAGAAGGGGGGCGGGGGTGGGGTTAGAGCCGAGGAATGGGTTCGGGACAACGAGGATAAAAGTGAGTATTGTCTTTTGCAATATATAAATGCTGTACAATTTTTATAAACATTGAACAAAAGAAACCATAAAATTTAAAACAAACAGAAACAACCAAACCGGGAGGAGAAAAGAATTAACTCATATTAGCAAACAGTACTATAATAGTCTCAGTGGGCTATATTCTAAGAATAAAAAGCACTGTTTAAAGTGTTGAGGGTCATTCAGTAGTTTTATCATTAATAGTAATATTGAATTATTATTTTGAAAATAGGTTATATATATTATAGGATAAAGCAACTCAGTAATTACCAGTGTAATGTATTTGGGAACCACGATTTTTGTTTATAAAAAGGAATGAAAAAAGTAGCTAAATTAAAACACTAATATTAAATTTGAATTGGAAATATCAACTTTAATGATAAATATATATGTGTATATATGTATACACACACATATATGTGTACAAATATATTCTATTATATATGTAGATACATGGAAACCACAATAAATGAAAAAAAACAATGGAAGCAGTGGTACTTCAGGAGCAATGGGCATCCCTTGAGCACAGATTGTGGTTTCTTACTACCATTACCCAATGAAAGCACTTTTTTTCGTGTGTGTGTCTTTTTGCCTTTTCTAGGGCCGCTCCCATGGCATATGGAGGTTCCCAGGCTAGGGGTCTAATCGGAGCTGTAGCCACCGGTCTACACCAGAGCCACAGCAACGAGGGATCTGAGCCATGTCAGCAACCTACACCATAGCCCACGGCAATGCTGGATCCTTAACCCACTGAGCAAGGACAGGGATCCAACCCGCAACCTCATGGTTCCTAGTCGGATTCGTTAACCACTGAGCCACGATGGGAACTCCTGAAAGCACTTCTTAGAGAAGTGACCTATCTCAGGTCTGGGCCTGGGAAAGTCCAAAGCGAGCTTGTTTCAGAAAACAAGAAAGTGCTCAGGAAAAATCAATATTGTAAAAATGGCCATACTACCCAAAGCAATCTACAGATTCAATGCAATCCCTATCAAATTACCCAGGATATTTTTCACAGAACTAGAACAAACAATCCAAACATTTATATGGAACCACAAAAGACCCAGAATCGTCAAAGCAATCCTGAGAAACAAAAACCAAGCAGGAGGCATAACTCTCCCAGACTTCAAGAAATACTACAAAGCCACAGTCATCAGAACAGTGTGGTACTGGTATCAAAACAGACAGACAGACCAATGGAACAGAATAGAGAACCCAGAAATAAACCCTGACACCTATGGTCAATTAATCTTTGACAAGGGAGGCAAGAACATAAAATGGGAAAAAGAAAGTCTATTCAGCAAGCATTGCTGGGAAACCTGGACAGCTGCATGCAAAGCAATGAAACTAGAACACACCCTCACACCATGCACAAAAATAAACTCAAAATGGCTGAAAGACTTAAATATACGACAGGACACCATCAAACTTCTAGAAGAGAACATAGGCAAAACACTCTCTGACATCAACATCATGAATATTTTCTCAGGTCAGTCTCCCAAAGCAATAGAAATTAGAGCAAAAATAAACTCATGGGACCTAATCAAACTGAAAAGCTTTTGCACAGCAAAGGAAACCCAAAAGAAAACAAAAAGACAACTTACAGAATGGGAGAAAATAGTTTTGAATGATGCAACGGACAAGGGCTTAATCTCTAGAATATATGAGCAACTTATACAACTCAACAGCAAAAAAGCCAATCAATCAATGGAAAAATGGGCAAAAGACCTGAATAAACATTTCTCCAAAGATATACAGATGGCCAGCAAACACATGAAAAAAATGCTCAACATCATTGATTATAAGAGAAATGCAAATCAAAACTACCATGAGATACCACCTCACACCAGTCTGAATGGCCATCATTAATAAGTCCACAAATAACAAGTGCTGGAGGGGCTGTGGAGAAAAGGGAACCCTCCTGCACTGTTGGTGGGAATGTCAACTGGTACAGCCACTATGGAGAACAGTTTGGAGATACCTTAGAAATCTATACATAGAACTTCCATATGACCCCACAATCCCACTCTTGGGCATATATCCGGACAAAACTCTACTTAAAAGAGACACATGCACCCGCATGTTCATTGCAGCACTATTCACAATAGCCAGGACATGGAAACAACCTAAATGTCCATCAACAGATGATTGGGGGGAGTTCCCATCGTGGTGCAGTGGTTAACGAATCCGACTAGGAACCATGAGGTTGCGGGTTCGGTCCCTGCCCTTGCTCAGTGGGTTAATGATCCGGCGTTGCCGTGAGGTGTGCTCTAGGTTGCAGACGCGGCTTGGATCCCGAGTTGCTGTGGGCTCTGGTGTAGGCCAGCGGCTGCAGCTCGGATTCAACCCCTAGCCTGGGAACCTCCATATGCCGCGGGAGCGGCCCAAGAAATAGTTAAAAAGACAAAAAACAAAAACAAAAACAAAAAACAGATGATTGGATTCAGAAGATGTGGTATATATACACAATGGAATACTACTCGGCCATAAAAAATGACATAATGCCATTTGCAGCAACATGGATGGAAATAGAGAATCTCATACTGAGTGAAATGAGCCAGAAAGACAAAGACAAATACCATATGATATCACTTATAACTGGAATCTAACCAGCACAAATGAACATCTCCTCAGAAAAGAAAATCATGGACTTGGAGAAAAGACTTGTGGCTGCCTGATGGGACGGGGAGGGAGTGAGAGGGATCGGGAGCTTGGGCTTATCAGACACAATTTAGAATAGATTTACAAGGAGATCCTGCTGAGTAGCATTGAGAAATTTGTCTGGATACTCATGTTGCAACAGAACAAAGGGTGGGGAAAAAAATGTAATTGTAATGTATACATGTAAGGATAACTTGATCCCCTTGCTGTACAGTGGGAAAAAAAAAAAAAAGAAAGTGCTCAAAGACTACCAGAGCCATGTCAAAAGAAAAAAGCAGGAGTTCCCATTGTGGCTCAGTGTAAAAAAACCCCACTAGTATCCACGAGGATGTGGGTTCAATCCCTGACCTACCCATGATCCAGTGTTGCCTCGAGCTGCAGTGTAGGTAGCAGATGCAGCTCAGACAGATCTGGCGTTGCTGTGGCTGTGGTGTAGGCAGGCAGCTGCAGCTCGGATTCGACCCCTAGCCTAGGGACTTCCACACACGGCAGGAAAAAAAAAAAAAAGAAAAGAAAAGAAAAAAGAAAAAGCAGCCAGCAAGAAGGGGTTCCCATTGGCCAAATTTGGAAAAATTTGAGCATCAAAAATATTTTCTATACACCACCTAAATATATTGATTGTATAAAAATCCATGAGTCCTTAATGATAATCAAATCAAGATAAAACCAAAAAGCAACAACAACACTTTCCTATCACCGCTGGATATGCTACTCTATTCCTAACAAAGAAAATTGGTACCGAAAGCAAACAAGCATATATCCTGACTTTTCAGAAGGTCTCTATAGTTCTCCTGATGAGAAAATTTCTTCCTTTCAGATGACTGCCAGGTAGGACATAAGAGAATTATAAAGTCAGCATTTTGTAACCCTAACAAGATAGTTAATTAAGGGAACGCATCAAGAAGTTAGGAGAACAGGTAGTGGGAAACTAGAATCACACCATGCCAAAGCATCACGCCCAGAGAGTGTGAACCCACCCATCCAACGTGGCCTCGCCAATAATGAGATGACAAGACAGTCATCATATGCTGCTGCTGCTTTTTTTTTTTTTTTTCTTTTTCAGCCGCACCCAAGGCATATGGAAGTTCCCAGGCCAGGGGTCGAATCCAAGCCATAGCTGCAGCAATGCCAGATCCTTAACCTGCTGTGCCCAGTGGGAACTCCCATCCTGTGATGCTTGGTGAGATGAAAAAATATGAAGATGGTTTGTAATTTTGTACTTTTACTTATGTTTGAGATGTTTGTTGTCAATTTCAATCAGAAAACAGAGAAGAGCAATAAAAACTAATAAGAATTGGGGTTTTTTTAAATAAGGTACAAAGTTTCCAAAATCTTACAAAACCATGTGCTTTTTATTCCTGATCTATCATGTCTCTCACCCTTTTTTTTTGTCCTTACACAGTCTGTACAGGCTGAGCTATCCCCCTCCCCCACTTTCCTTTCATGGCCCCTGTGCACCTGGTCATAGCCCCATCTCCTTCACATCCACCTGCTACAGCCTGGTTCCCATAGGCCTCTTGCTTCATAAAGGTCCAGTCACAAAGCCAAGCCTGAAGGAAGGTTAGGAGGGATGGCAGGTGTGAATTGTCACCATTCAGATATTACTCAGTGATATCACTGAGTGAAAATCCCTCAAAGCAAATACTTGCCACTCAGCCTGGTTCCTCTTCACCAGCAAAAGTCATCACTGGGAATTCCCTCACCTGTACTTATGGAACAAGGTCATTTCATTTCTTCTTTTGCGTCTTCACACTTCCTAATATTTCTTCAGCTAAGATCAATTTGGTTGGGCTCAATGAAAAAAATTAGTCTTCTACAGCAGGGTGACATCTTCGGCAGAAGCTACATTAAGAAAAATATTGATAGGAGTTCCCGTCGTGGCTCAGTGGTTAATGAACCTGACTAGTATCCATGAGATCTCAGATTCCATCCCTGGCCTTGCTCAGTGGGTTAAAGATCCGGCATTGGCATGAGCTGTGGTGTAGGTCACAGAAGAAACTCGGATCCTGAGTTGCTGAGGCTGCTACAGCTCCAATTCTACCCCTAGCCTGGGAACCTCCATATGCTGCTGCAGGAAAAGAAAAAGACAAAAAAAAAAAAAAAAGATATTGATAGATCAATAGATGATAGACACATAGATATAGACAGACAGATGTGTGTGTGTGTGTGTGTGTGTACCTCCAGCCTTATTCTCCAGTTCCGGTTGGGTGGAGTTAAAAATATCTGAATTTTTTTTTTCTAAACTTCCCTTCTGAATTCCTTTTTTGCTTATACCTAGAATATAAACAGAAACATGAGCATGAAAGAAAGAATATAAACCTTGAAATCAGCATTACCCTGTCTCATCAGCTCTGATTTTATGCACATTAAGTTAGTTTCCTTGGGAGTTCCCGTCGTGGCACAGCAGAAATGAATCTGACTAGGAACCACAAGGTTGTGGGTTCGATCCCTGGCCTTGCTCAGTGGGTTAAGGATCCAGCGTTGCTGTGAGCTGTGGTGTAGGTCACAGACGTGGCTCAGATCTGGCGTTGCTGTGGCTCTGGTATAGGCTGGCAGCGTAGGTCCAATTAGACCCCTAGCCTGGGAACCTCCACATGCCGCAGGTGTGGCCCTAAAAAGACAAAAGACAAAAAAAAAAGTGGTTTCCTCATCTCTAAAATAGGAATAATCAGACACATGTGATAGGGATATTACATGGACTAGAGATCACTATGAAAAGTGCTATGAAGTGTTCCCTGGTGGCTTAGCTGGTTAAGGATCCAGCGTTGTCATTGCTGTGGTTCAGATCACTGTTGTGGCGTGGGTTCAGTCCCTGGCCAGGAAACTTCCACATGCTGCGGGCATGGCTGAACACACACACACACACACACACACACAAGTGCACATGACAATGCCTGGCAGATAACCCAGTAAGGGTCAGTAGGTGTCAGTCTCCTGGCTGTCCCCTTCTCACTCGGCTTCCCCGGAACCTGCAGAAACAAGGTCCTCTCTGTTTCGTTTTCCACCTGGCTCCGAAGCAGGCCTGCACCACTGCTCCCACCCAAAACTGCTCTCTGAACTTGCCTCTCAACCTCAAGCATCTCCTTCAGTTGCTCATCATTCTTTCCTGCACTGGGTTATTCCTTCTGGCCAAACCCCAGGTTAAACGGCAGTGGGGCGCTGCAAGGTCTATTTGTGAGATGAAAGGAAACAATGAAAGTGCGTAGTACCGGGGATCCGCCTGAGGGGCGGGAGATGGATTCAAGAACAGCATATCAGTGGGCTGGGTCATTGTGGAGTCCGGTCCAGAACGGGATGCAGAATTTTAAGGGGACATCTAGACAAAAGTTCATGGCCAGTATCAGCACCAGGGCACTGACTAAGCCCCAGGGAACTGGGGGCCAAGTTAGGAGAGTTCCTTATAGAAGACAGAAGGGGCAACCAGGTACCCACGCGGGAGCCAAAGACATAGGGTCTTGGGTGGCGCTTGTTCTTTCTCAAATCCAGATCGTAGAACACTACGTCGCGGTAACCATGGATCTGGGAGAAGAGCCATCTCCACTTCCCATCCAAGAGCACTGAGGTTCACTCTGCTAGAGATACAGGACTTCCTGACCAGGTATAACTTTCATCCTGTTAATAATTTTTCAGATTTCATTTCCCTGGGGTTACTTAGTACGTTGAGTTAAAAGCATACAAGCAAACTTAGAAAACTGCCTTTTTTTTTTTTTTTAAGGAAGAGGAAAAAAAAAGGACAAAATTATGAAATTATCTCCTTTTGTATAACAACTCTGGATGAGAAGCAAAAACTAGGCAGGAGGTCGGCTAACAATCATTTTTGGAGGAGCTCAGTGTCTTGTGTCTCTACCACCTACCTCTATGGGGAAGCCACATTTTTTTTCTTTTAGGGGCATATCCGAGACATATGGAGGTTCCCAGCCTAGGGGTTGAATAGCAGCTGTAGCCACCAGCTTACACCACAGCCACAGCAACACCAGACCCGAGCCACATCTGCAACCCACACTGCAGCTTATGGCAATGCCAGATCATTAACACACTGAGCGAGGCCAGGGATCGAACCTGCATCCTCAGGGATACTAGTTAGATTCGTTTCCACTGAGCCATGATGGGAACTCCCAGGAAGCCAGTTCTAATACATACATTGTAGAGACAGAAGAGGAGAAAGTAGTCATGGATTAGCTGCTGTTAACACTTTCAGAGTTCCCGTCATGGCTCACTGGTTAAAGAATCTGACTAGGAACCATGAGGTTTGTGGGTTCGATCCCTGGCCTTGCTCAGTGGGTTAAGGATCCGGCATTGCCATGAGCTGTGGCGTAGGTTGCAGACTCGACTTGGATCCCAAGTTGCTGTGGCTCTGGTGTAGGCCGGCGGCTACAGCTTTGATTTGACCCTTAGCCTGGGAACCTCCATATGCCACAGGAGCGGCCCTAGAAAAGGCAAAAAGACAAAAAAATTTTTTTTCATAGTCTCAGAAATTATAATGGCAACTGACTCTGAGGTCTGATGGTTACAGCTGATGGCACTTTAGTCACACTCTTTTCAAACAAACACCTGGCAAAAATTCTTACTGGTGAAAAATAAATCCCTTTCCTCCTCCAACCTCCAATCAAATATTAGCTTACCTGACAAGATCAAGAGTGTCCTCATTTGGCAAACACATGTGAGAAGCATTTTACTATGTATAAATATTTACTTGCTGTACAGAGGCACAAAAATGCTTGGTTTGGCAAGGATGCTGGGCTCATCTTCCTTTTACAAGGAGCTATTCTTATCTTGGTCACCTCAAGTTAAGGTGAAGCCTCATTGGAGAAGACAAGCCCAGGAAAGGAGGTTTACTGGCATGGTAGGGTGGCGGCAGGGCATGAGGAAGCAGGAGATCGAAGGACCCCTGAGACAAAGTGTATAACTGGAAAAACATGGTCTTTGAAACCAATGATTTAGGCCAAGTTGATATACGATTCCGCACCTCTGCTTTTTCTTCTCTTCTTTCTTTTTAGGGCCGCACCTGTGGCATAAGGACGTTCCCAGGCTAGGGATCGAATCAGAGCCATAGCCACTGGCCTGCGCCACAGCCACAGCAACATGGGATTCGAGCCGCATCTGCGACCTATGCCACAGCTTGCGGCAACGCCAGATCCTTAACCCACTGAGCGAGGCCAGGGATCAAACCCACAACCTCGTGGGTCCTAGTTGAATTCTTAACCCCCTGAGCCACAACGGGACTCCTCTGTTTGCTCTTCCATTGAGCGGGTATGACAGAATGTAATGCTCAGGAGTTGAATGCTATCAGAATCGTGAGTTGAAGTGTGTGACGTGACAAGCGTAGGTCCCCAACAATAAAGCCTGGTGTACATTAGCTCTGTCTTCCTACGTGTCCAAAGTGGTGATAATGTCCCCTGCTCACAAGGCAACCACCCATCCCAATTTTCCCAGGATGTTCCCAGTTTAACCACCAAAGGTCTCACATCCCGGAAAGCTCCTCCAGGGCCAACGCTGGGTGGTTGTTTACCCCACACTTACCCCACTTTGATGATATGCCCCTTTCAAACCTCAGCCCCAGGCCTGCCCAGCCCTAAGTCAGGGCTGATGAAACTCCTTTTGGGATCTGTGCTGGGGCCCTGGAATGGGTATAAGTGTGTCATCTCCGTTTATACTTATATTTAAACCAATTCCAGGCACCGGGCAGGTTAAGGACATAAAGAATAAGACACAGCCCCTACCTCACAAAGGAGCTGGGGGAGACAGGTATGTACATGGGGACAAAATTAAGGAGGAGGTGAAGTGTGAACTGAAATGCAAAGCCATCAGTCTAATTGTGTGGGGAGGGGAGGGTGGTTCCTCCAAGGTTAGTGAGCAGAAGAGCCATACAGACAGCCATTGTGATGGGCGCAGTCACAATGCTAGACACTCCTGCTGGAGTCTGGAGACAGGGGAGTGGTTGAAGGAGAGGGTCTGGGACACAGTTGGAAGCTCAAGGACATTCCTTGGAAGATGTATGTGGATGTGTCACAGCGGATGGGGGGAGAGTCAGGAAAGTCTTCGTAGCAGAGGTAACAAGTTGTTCTTGGAGATTAGACAGGATTTGCTGATGGAGGAAAGAGTTTATTCCGGGCAGAGAGAACAGCGTGTGCAAAGGTCCTGTGGCAATAAGCAGTATGGGAGCATCTGGGACGGCCTCTCTTTTGCTCCGAGTTGAGCACAGAGTTCAAGGAAGGGTGAATGAAGGATATAACCTTATGGGGGTAACAAAGGCTAGAGAGGGGCCCTGTAGGCCTTGCAAAGGAGTTCAGACCCTAAAGGTAATAAGCAATATGACCAGGTTTATTTTGCTACAGGGTCTCTCTGGCAGCAACAGTGTGAGGAGTGGATTCGATAGAAATAGGATTGTGCCTAGAAGACTAGGACAAAGCGAGTGGTGACAGTCCAGCCTAAGGGGGCACTGAGAGGAGAGAGCCACAAGGAAGGCTCAGCAGGTCTCAATGGCTCAACAAAGAAGGGAGAGCGAAGGGGGAGAACTGTGGGCAGATCACCAGCCTCTGGCTCAAAGGACTGGCAGAGTAATGGTGCATGAGTAACACTGGCTCTGCTACTCATCTACCATAGAACTGTTACTGAATGGTTCTGAGCCTCGGCTTCCTCATCTGTAAAATGGTGATGAGATTATTATGAGGACTTTTTTTTTTTTTTTGTCTTTTTAGGGCAGCACCTGTGGCATAGAGAGGTTCCCAGGCTAGAGGTCAAACTGGAACTACAGCTGCCAGTCTACACCACAGCCACAGCAGCACCAGATCCGAGCCTCATCTGCGACCTACACCACGGCTCAATGCCACGCCAGATCCTTAACCTACGGAGCGAAGCCAGGGATTGAACCCAAGTCCACATGGATACCAGTCAGATTCGTTTCCACTGAGCCACAACGGGAATTCCGAGGACTTAAAGACATTCATACGTGTCTGACACATTAATGAGCTCTGTATGAGTATTGTTACATAAATGGATCTCAGAGGGACATGCTTGGGGAAAAGATGGGCTCCTTACTGGACGCATATCGAGTGCCAGGGTTTGGTAACGAACCTGACTAGTATCCATGAGG
The DNA here is from genome assembly GCF_054392235.1 of Sus scrofa. Lineage (NCBI taxonomy): Eukaryota > Metazoa > Chordata > Mammalia > Artiodactyla > Suidae > Sus > Sus scrofa. The sequence goes on along the minus strand of NC_139389.1, from coordinate 33,723,820 downwards.
ACGTGGGTTCAATCTCTGGCCTTGACCGGTAGGTTAAGGATCTGGCGTTGCCATGAGCCGTGGTGTAGGTCACAGATGTGGCTCAGATCCCGTGTTGCTGTGACCATGTTTGTAGGCTGGCAGCTGCAACTCCGATTGGACCCCTAGCCTGGGGACTTCTATATGCCACAGGTGCGGCCCAAAAAGCAAAAATGAAAACAGACTTGGAACTTGGGAGCAAGGTCTAGACAGAGGTGGATTTTGTGAGTGGGAGTTGCCTCCAACTGTGTAAGAAGTAGTGTGCAAATAATGAGAAGAGGACCAAGGAAGATAACATGAGGGGCAAGAACATCTCATGGGAGGCTGAGGCAGAGGCTGAGAAGAGGCAGAGACAGAAGGTGACCAAGAGAGGCTGTATAAAAAAGGATGAGAGGAGTTCCCACCATGGCTCAGTGGTTAACGAATCCGACTAGGAACCATGAGGTTGAGGGTTCGATCCCTGGCCTTGCTCAATGGGTTAAGGATTCGGCATTGCCATGAGCCGTGGTGTAGGTCACAAATGGGGCTTGGATCCTGCATTGCTGTGGCCCTGGTGTAGACCTGCAGCTACAGCTCAGATTCGACCCTTAGCCAAGGAACCTCCATATGCCTCAGGAGCAGTCCTAAAAAAGACCAAAAAAAAAAAAAAAAGGATGAGAGCTAGGAAGCCATGGTATCGAAGAATCAGGGGAAGCCACAGCAAATGATTCAGAGGTAAAGGGAGATAAGGGACAGTGAAGGTTTGTATTTTAAGAGCTGATGTACAGGAAAAGAAGAATCTAAAAATGGGAGGGGCACAAAAATATCTAGAATAGATTCAGGACTTCGTGGATAACATGCTCACCAGGTGGCGCCAAAGACCCTCCCTGGTTATTAAGATGGGCCTCAGAACTCCTGCCCCTTAGGCAAGCCTAGCCCAGTTACATTCAAACTTGAATGCCACCTCAGCCCTGTGGTGTTCCTTTAGTCAAGGAACAATCAAAAGTTCCACTACTGGAAAGCTCTGGGACTCTGAGCGATATAGATATATATTCACATACAACTCTGCTCTTCCTCTGGTATGTGGAGATAAGAACCTTTGGGGAGTTCTCTCATGACTCAGTGGGTTAAGGATCTAGTGTTGTCATTGCTGTGGCTCTAGTTCAATCCCTGGCCTGGGTAGGGCAAAAAACAAAACGCAGCCAAAAAAACCTTCAGAGGATAGTGCCATCCATTTTATTCCCTGCATGGTGTTCAAATCTATCCACATCTGCACTTTGCCCTGTCTCCATTCCAAACCACTATCCTCACACCTAGCGCTGCAGTCGCTTTCTAAATTGTCACTCTGCATCCATTCTCAATGGCCCCCTAACCCAACAGTGATTCTCCCTAATGCAATTTCTTCCAAGTAGGTGTGACTCCCAGCTCCCCACCAGCCCACAGTATTGGAATTCTAGTGGAATAGTTCTGGAGCCAGATTGCTCGGTTCAAATCCCACTTCCGGTACTCACTGGCTGTTGCAACTTTGGGCAAGTTCCTTTAACTTGTCTCATTTCTCGACCTGCTAAATGGAAGTAAGACTTACCTCAGAGGACTATAATGAGGACCAAATGAGTTTACAGGTTGTTTTTAGTACAGTGCTTTAGTACATAGCAAGTGCTCAATAAATGACAACTGTTATTAAAGGCTGCAGGTTAAAAATTCAAATTCCTATTGTGGCCTAAGTAACATCCTCGATTGAGCTCTTCCCGACTTTCTGGTCTTCTTTGAAGCGTGTACCCTCTCATGCCTGCTGTCTCAGCAACCTTTTCTCGGGCAGTTAGCATCACTGTTTCTTTGGCTGAGTGTTCACTCCCATCCTTCCTGAAAGAAACACTACTCATCCTTCTGAGATGTCTGAACAGTTCTCAAAAACCTCGCAGATGGAAACCTTCCTCTCCAAATTCTTTACAGATCTTTGCATAGTCCGCTGCTCGAACTTGAGTTTTTATTTAAAACTATGATTTGTTGCCTAGTGACACAACTTTCCCTACTCCCTGCATGTAAACCACGGTGACAGATCTGCTAGTGTCGATCTTGCAGAACTTGAACTAGGGTGATGATCCAGGAAGGGGAAAAGCAGACCACGGAGACTTCAGATCAGCTCCCTTCTACCACTGCCACGTCTCCTTCCCAGCTCTCCAGCAGTCCCTTTCTCACTGCCCAGGGAGTCCTCTGCTATATTACTTTTGGCAAGCCTCCGAGAATAACTCCAAATTAACTCCAACCAGCTTCAGTCCTTGCCCAGGCCCCAATTTAAGACTTCAGGTAGAATCCCAAATCACAAGTTTTTAAAAATCTGAGTCCAAGTATGTGACAAGCAACTGAGGATCACCGTTGGGGTCCAATTTCGCTTTCAAAATTACCATTTTCCCCCTTACACCGTTTCTGGCACTGTAGCAAAATAAACCATTTGCTTTAAACCCCTACTCCCCAGCCTTCATTTAAAAATTCAGTTTTCAAGTTCCCGTCATGGCACAGTGGAAACAAATCCAACTAGGAACCAAGAGTTTGTGAATTCGATCCCTGGCCTCGCTCAGTAGGTTAAGGATCCTGCATTGCTGTGGCTGTGGCGTAGGTCCCCCTAGCCTGGGAACCTCCATATGCCATGCCTAAGGAAAAAAACTACAAAACAGTAGGCACAACTGCCTTAAGGCAGATGCCCAATGCAAAAACCATGGCTCTTGGCTACCTCCTATCCCTTTCACATCTTGCTTAAGTTAAGGCATGAATAAACCACAAGGTTTTTGTTTTTCTTCATGTAAGTGAGAATAAACTGTGAACCTTGAAAGGTTTATTTTGGAAGATTCACCCTTACAGAGGGCAGATTTTTTAATCATTTCTTACTTTACAGAGGGCAGCGTTTTCATCACACCAACAGCCTACCGACTTTAAACACCTCAGAAATGCTTTCCTCAAAATTCTCAATTGTATCACATTCCTGTTGAAGCACTACAAAAAATGTAATTAAGATAATGAACTCAAAACTTGAATAATATTTTCTTTATTTACAAGTTAGAATCAACAGACAAAGAAAAGACAATCCAGGGGGACTGAATGGGGAGATGACTAAACCCCCAGGAGCCCCAAATTGGAGCAGAAGGAAAAGGGAAAAAGAGTAGAAAAAAAAAAGTCAACGTAAAAAAAGAGTTCCCCCTTCCTCCCTCCCCATGGAAGCCGAGGGGACCATGGCCCCACCCCCTCAGCCTTACCTAGCTTAAAATAAATTAGAACAAAACAACCTCAAAACAGGGCCCTCACAAGTGAACAGGGCAGCTACGGCCTCAGGTAACCCCTTATCAGGGCCTTTGCCCAGTCCCACCCTGTACCCCTGCCCCACCTCAGTCATTTCGAATGGGAGCCCTATGCCCAAGAGGTCACTTTCAATGGGGCTGGGAACTCAGTCTTATTTTGTCCATTTATGTCCCTCCTTCAGAAATTGTCCCTGCATCCCTCCCCCTGCAGAGCCAGCTCTCCTACAGTGGGGGGAGGGGGGGTGAGATGAGGAAGTGTCACAGCAAAGGGAGGGAAGGGGTGGGGCAGGGTGGTCTAGGGGTCCGGTCCTGCGGAGCCTCCTGCCCCATCTGGCCTGGCCCCTTAGCCTGAGTCTGAATCACTGGTGTCTGAAGAAGAGGAAGATGAAGAGGAGGAGCTGGAATCTGAGCTGGAACTGGAAGCGCTGAGGCGTGACACTGCTACCTGCTGTGCCGATGATGTCTCTGTTTTCTCACTCGCTGCAGAACAAAGTTGAGGTTGAAAGATGTTTAAGTCTGATTTCCATTTCTCAAAAAAAGACAGTCAAGAGGGAGAATATAGTGAATTCAGTGGCTTACAAGACACCCACCTTTCTTGGGGGGCTTTTTGGTGGAGTTGAGCTGCCCACTAACATCCTGTAAGCGCTTTTCTAGTTCCCGCTTCTTCTCCAAAGCCAGTTCCTCCTTTGTCTTTCCCACAGGTTTCTTAATAGCTAGAAAAAGAGCAACAGGATTTTAAGACAACCAGAAGCACCTGAGTTTTTCTGCCCCACATTGTTGCCATATTCCTTTAATGAACACTGGGAAGCAAGCAACTAATCATCCAACCTCCATCATCCCAGGAGCTGACAATCACAAGTGCTTCAAGGAATACCCCCCCATCTTTTGTCTAAATTGTCCTCAGAACCTCATGAGGATCTGCCGAATTAACTGGTGGACCTCTTTTCATACTCACTATAGGGCTTCCGAGGTTTCTTTCGTAGGCAGGAAAGGACATAGCGTTCAAGCTCTCTAAGCGTGGATGGCTTGAGCGTTTCAAAATCAATCTCAATTTCTTCTGGATTTGAGTCACGTAAAGAGGGCTCCCTGGCTTGGATTATGTGTACAACTCGGCCTAGCTTCTCCCCAGGCAACTTGTTGATGTCTAGGCTCAGCTGCCGCTTTTCATCATAACTCATGGGCCTGCTTTCCTCCTCCTCCTCTGAATCATAACCTGCAGGCAGGGTAGGTGGGGCTGTCTTTGTGGCCTTTTTGGGGAGTCTATGAGCAAAAAAAAAAAAAAAAAAAAAGAGTCAGTTGTGGGAGCATCGACAAGTTCTTACTGTTCAACCCAGTGATCTGGATTTTCTGCCTGAAGCATAACTATTTTTCCATCAGGTGAGTCAGAGGTGGGCCTCTGGGACACTCAATCAGGGAAGCAGAGCTTCTTACATGCCAAACATCTTACATTAATTTGGGGCCTTGAAAACCAAGTAAATACCCTGGCACAGGTCTACTTTTTTTGCTCCCTAAAGCATAACTTGCCCTAAACCACAGAAATCATACCAAAAAAGTATCGATTAATTGGTTTAGAGAACGATCAGGCAAACTATGGCCCAACAAACAAATCTGGCCTGCCACCTGTTTCTGTAAATAGAAACATGAGTGGAACACATGAGTAGAAACATGAGTGGAACACAGCCACACTCATGTTTACATATCCACCCATGGCTGCTTTCATAGTACACTGTCTGAGTGAAGCAGCTTTCAGAAACTTTCAAAGTTTATTTCATCATCAGGCCATTTATAGAAAAAAATCCGTTGGTCCCTGGTTTAGAGAAAACTTTGTAAGGAGTGGGAGAAATCATCCTCCCCTAGAGAGATTATAGAAATACCCAAGCTGTCTTTGCTTCCTACCCTGTTGGAACTCACTTGGTGCCACTTCCTCCAGAAGGTCCAAAGCCAGGAGGACCCAATGTAGCAGCACTGCCACCCCCACTGCCACTTGCTTTCTTGGACTTCTTGGGTTGAGATGGGCGGGGTGCCCGAGGCCCTTTGTCATCTTCATCAGCCCCAGCTCGGCCTCGATGCTTCTCTGCCTTCCGTTTCTTCTTTTTCTCTTTTTTTTCCCTCTTCCGCTTGGGCTTTGATATTGGGCCTTGGGACAGCGCAGCCAGTTGTTCATGTACTGCTCGAAGCTAGAGAAGCAAAAGCATTATGTGAAAGGGGAAAGATAAGTAAGTCAATAAAAACTCAAGCAATGAAAAAATTTAGGGCAAAAATAGACCATGAACCTTACTCAGTAAAGATATTACCTGTTCTTGCAGTTCAGCCAAGCGATGAGCTCTTTCTTCCTCAGAGTCAGAGCTTTCACTCTCTTCTTCCTCCTCTTCCTCCTCCTCATCTTCCTCCTCCTCCTCCTCAGAAGAGCTCTCACTGCTACTTTCCTCACTAGAGGACTCTGAAGACGACTTGGCCAAGCCAGGAGGCAAGGCAGTCGAGACTGGTAAAGGACCTGGTTCTAGCGGTTCATCTGGCATCTTGGCATAACGGAACTCAAACACATCCTAGAAAAGGGACAGGCAGACTCAAATCCATGCTAGTGGACAGTGCCCTGATCACAACAGACCATTTGATGGCTTCAATTTACAACTGTACAGTTTAGGAAATCCTCATATTGAGGTTGTGCAACAGGTGACAAAACTTCTCTCCCCAGACCCATTTATTCTTTAAACTCCAACCCTGACACTCACCTGTAACTTTCGCGCCATGGCCACAACATCGTGGTCTGGAGGATTATACTTATAACAGTTGGAAAACATAAGCCGCACGTCAGCAGCAAACTCCTGTGCATCTCGGTAATCACGATTCTCCATCTTCCGCTGCAGAAGGAGGCAGCATCAGAAGCTGCACAGGCAGGGAGACTCACCTTTCCCTGCCAGCCCCAGACACCGCAAGAATAGCCCTCTCTGAGAGCACAGTGGGGGTGACCTTAACGATCTATGCCCTGGGGTTCAAGTTTGAAGTCAAAGGAATTTGGGTAGGTTGAAGAAACATATATGTCTAGAAAAAAAAATCATTTCTAAGTGAAAGGGGAGGGTGGATGGCCTCTCACTATCCCACCCCTTAACCTCCCTACTCTTAACTCCCAACAGAGGTAGAAGTTAATTGGAAATGAGCAGTGATGCTCTGAACACAAAACCCATCACAGGAACTATAGACTCTTAACAAGAACTTCACTTTCTGCCCTGTTACTATTTTGTAAAAGTAAAATACCAAGATTGCTGTGTACCCATTAAGTGACTTTTATTGATCCCTAGGTTCTAATCACTGCCTGAGTATCCCATCTGCCCCATGCAGTGGGTACCTTGACAGTGCTGAGGTCCATGGGGTGCTTAATGATGTCATGGTAGTCATGCAGGCCAAGAGCAGAAGCGTCCACTGGTTTATAGAAAGGCCAGGCATAAGCAGCATGCTTCTTCGAAAGCAACTCCTTCAAGATGCCATTGCAATGTTTCAATTGTTCTGACAACTTTCCTTTCTTGGAGCTCTGGTGTTGCTGCTGAGAGTCAGGCAAGTCTTTGCGTGGGGGCTTGATGGGACGGCCACTCTCTCTACGCATAGGGGGAAGCCGTGCTGCCTTAGGCTCAAGACCCCCGGGAGGGCTAGCTGGGGAGCCAGGAGCCAGAATGGCTGTAGGTGTAGGGGTGGTAGTATCTGCTTTTCGCTTTACCCCTTTTTTCTGCAGAGAAAAACAAGATGGGAGCCTTTTATCCTGTGTCCACCTCATTGAAAGCCTTTCCTCCTCATTGCCCCCAAAATATCCACAGATGTATACCTTGGCAAGGGGCTGGGCTGGGGGAGCTGCAGAGACAGCAAGGAGCGGGGGTCCAGCGGAGTGCAAGGACTTGAGAAGGGGCGAAGAGATGACCGATGGGTGGGGAATGTTGAGGACAGTGGTAGGTATCTCGGGTGGTGGAGTATACAAGGTTGTGTGAGACACAGAAGAGACTGCAGGCACCTGATGGGCACTGGTGATACTGCCCTGGAGTGCTAGGGGAGGAGGAAAAAACAGTTTAGTTTGATTATCTTTCTTATCTTTTGGGCTCCATTAGCAAAACTCCTATTCTTCCTACCTGCCAATTTGGCCCCCTTCTTGTGGCTGTTCTTAGGGATAGTCACCACGAGTTCTTGTTCCTCTTGTGGCATTGACGCCACTTTCTGTAGGAAGATCTTTTCCAGCGTTTGTGCCATCAGGACAATATCATCAGTGGGCTACAAAAATCAAACAAAAAGTTTCAAATGTCAGCACAAGAGGCAAATCATTTTCCTCTGAAGAATTCCTACCTCTACACATCACCACCCCCTCATACAACTATTAACAAATACTGAAAATTATCTATGTTGTGCCACCAAATATCCTTCTCTCCCATTTCTGTCCTTCAAAATGCAACAAAGGGATAAAGTTCAGAAGAAAGAGCTGATAAAAAAATAGTTTCTGCTCTACCCAGGTCTCTGGAGAGTTTTGAGAAATAGGGCCATCAGCCACAAGTATGAAGAGTGTTCTATTTAAAAAAAAAAATCTCCGTAACTCTGGATCTCTGAAGCCACATCACTGTTTTCAGTGCTACCTTTTGGAACTCAGATTTTCTAGATCCTAACCACTCTGAAACTCTGCAGTGAAGGACTTAAAACTCACCTTGTTGTAGATGTAACAGTTAGTGAACATGGTATTGAAATCTTGCATACACTCTGATGCAGCCCAATAATAGTTGTTTTCAAGTCTTCTCTTAATAGTACCCATATCCATTGGCTGCTTTATAATTTTGTGATAATCCTAAAAAAAAAAAAAAAAAAAAGAGAGAGAAAAGAAAAATAGTAGGTCAGAACCACAGAATGACAAATGCTTTCTAACCTAAGCAAACTACTGACCCCAACACACACACAGACATACACACACCCGCCCTATGCATCAAACAAATAGTTTCCTAAACTGCGGCCCCAATTAAAAAACTAAGGGACAGAAAAAAAAATATGTGGAACAGATTTCTTATGACCCACACATAGGGAGGCATCTACTGCCTTTCTCTAACCACCCACCTCCCACCCACTCTGGACAGTTCCCCGTCCTGTGACATTACCTCTGGGGCTGGCTATCCATGGGCTGCATGAGGGAGAGGAAGAAGCTAAGAATTTTGGCCACCGTGGTCCTCTCCCAACCTGGGGTGGGAATCTGTAAAATGGAGCCAGGGCACAAAAGTTAAGGAAGGACACATGGAGGGCACAATGAGAGATGCCAAGATAGCAAGCGGTTGGATTAATCACAAAGGACCAAGAATCCAGCAATCTGGTGGCTATCTCTACAGGGTAGAGACGGAAATTCCCTAGGGGCCGCAGCACCTATACTAGGCAGCCCACTTCCACTCACACACATTCTTCTCCATTTCTATACCTCCCCCACTCCAATCTCTCTACTCACCGGCAGACCCAGTTTGACAGCATCCACAGGCTGCCGGAAGGGCCACGCGAACTGATGCTTCCACAAAGCCTTCATCACCACCTTGTGTAGGTACTGTAGCTGGTTGGTAACCCGTCCTGGCTTTTTGGGATTCGACACCTCTGGAGGTGGTGGGTTGGCAGGGGTTAGTTGCAAAGCCGGCACTGAGGCCATTGTAGGGCTCTCAAATCCCTCATACAACAGAGAGGGCTTTCGAATCCTTTTCCCAGGCGCTGCTGCCTCTGGGCCCAGCCCCAGTAACCCTGCATTCCCCTCCCCAGGGAGCCTGTGAAGACAGAAAACAACATTAAAAGTAGCAACCTTGTGGAAAGCGGTAGAATATACAATTTACACTAATTCACACTATTTACCCTCAATAAATCCATGCATGGAACCTAATTAAAAGCAGTCAAGATTATGAAACTGGATCTTAACCAGAACCAGTATCCAAACAATCCTTCAAGCTTTTGTTCCTGTACCTCCTCCCACCTTTTCTTTATTTTACTATACCCACCTAGGCCCTACATTCTGAAGTCTGATGGGCTCTTTCATCTGTTTGGTAAATTTAAAGTGAGAAAGCCAAGGTAGTTTCTCATAAAGCACAGCCATCAGAAAAATCAGTCTTATGGGGATGAGGCTTAAGCAAAAAGGGTGGAGCTGAGAAACTCAAGCCCCAAGCTTCCTCCTCACTAGGGGCTTGGTGGTTGCCATGGTGGTTGAGCCTAAAGGAAGCAGGTGAAAAAAGGAAACAGAATAGGAAAATTGCATAAAACGCTGATGTGACTGACACCTCAGACTCCATCTGCACAGAAATGATCAGCATTCTCCACAAGCTCTGAATAGTTAACTCTAAAACAAAAACAAAACTAAAAATCTACAACAGAAAACCACACCAACTCAAGTTTATTTAAAAAAAAAAAAAAGAGTATTTAACAGACTTCGCAGCCTGGAATATCCGAAGCTGCCAGCCCTCAGAAATTGATTATTCGCAAATTCTGTCTCCTTCAAGAGACTCAAAAAATAAAGCTGTCCAAATAGTCAAGGTCAGCAAGTTACCTCAAAGTGGTATAAACTGCCCCCCACCCCTGCCAAAAACTGCAATGCAACTAGCAATTCCCACTGTAGCATCAACTCTTGAAATCAAAGGCCAGGTAACAGTGCAAGTTTACACTCCCTCTGGTGCTCAAGACCAAGTGTTTCTCAGGGCCTAAGACTGTAAGACGTTACACGGAGATCTCATTGTTTACATCCGCAGAACTGGACCAGAGGATCCCTAGCTCCACCCTTCTACCCTGAATGAAACACTCGAAGGTATTTTTTAAAAATTCTCTACAACAAAGCACACACCTCTCAACACAAAACTGTACCAGTCACCGAAAGACAAGAATCTAATGACCTAACCTACACATTAGAAACCTATAGACTCAAAAACTGATCCTTCTGCCCTACTCTGGGAATACCCATCGTCAGTCTCCGAAGCTCCATCACCATGACAACCCTGTAAGGCACTAGATGTGACCACGAACCCTCCCCAAAAAGGCCTGTGACGATCCGTCGCTAGACACCAGACCCACCACCTGCAAGACCTGCTGCCCAATCAATGTCGTCCTTCCATCGTTCTGTCGACAACCTTGGCCTACCCGACTCGGCTAATATCACGCCACAGCAAGAAAACTAACGAGTAAATTGACAACCTGTGCTCCCTCCATATGCGGTATCTGGACCGCTACCACGGTTCCCAAACCGTCGCTCAACCCCTCCGCGAGCCCAGAGCGCCAACAGTTACACCACGAAACAGCAATTGGTCCCAGCCGATTCCGTACTACCTCCGAACCCGGAGTCCCACACCCGCGTGCCGCAGCCCCCCAACGTCCCCTTCCCATACGCGGCTCGCACGGACGTACTTGCTGTGGGGAGTCACGTTTTGCAGCATCTTGACCGCGGGGAACCGGCGCTGCCCTCAGCCGCGTAAAGTCCGGGTGGCCTCGGTTCCCCTTACCTCCCAGTCCAGCATAACCCGGGAAGCGAGGGGGGGCGGGGGCCGTTGCCCTTGGCCCTCCAGGCGACAACCCCCACCCGGCCGGGCCGGCGAGAAAGCAGTCTTCTCCGCTGTTTCTGGGAGAACTCCCGGCAGCTTGGCGCGCTCCGCAGGAGGCGGACAGCGAGAAAATGGCGGCGGTCTTAGCAGAAGCGGGCGAGCGAAGGGGGACGGACTCTTCAAACCCCAGGACGGCCCCCGATCCCAGACACCGTCGTCAATACCGCCCGCTGTTGGTCTGCAAGGATCCCCTCTTCCTGCTGGGACCGACCGGGGCAGACGAGGTCCCGTTTCGATCTCGGATGGAGGCGGATGAACACGAAAAGTGGTTTAGGGAGCCGCCGCCTCCATCTTTGAAATCCTCTTGAGGGCGGAGTAGAGGGGGTGGACAGACTCCGAGGATTGGGCGGGGCCCGAAAAAGGGGAGCTTCGGGGGCTTCTATAGGGTCTGTACTGTCCGCCGGGACCGGTCATAGGCCGAGACGAAGGCCATTTCCAAGCGGATGGACGTGGATTGTAATGGCGGCCCCGGACGACTTCAAGGCTCTGTGTAAGTAGGCAGAATCCTCCAGCTCGTTCTAGAGGCTGCTCCACTCCAGCGCGAAATGGCGCCGCCGAGCCCCGCGCCAGCCCTTTATATATAGGCAAGGGGGAGGAGCTTCGCCGCTCATGCGCGCCACCGTGCTCGAGATTTCCCCCACCCCCTCCGCGCGCGCACGCTCGCTCACGCGCGTGAGGAAGCAAAGTCGAAGAGGGAGGAACAGCTCTCCGCGGGAGCGTTTCCTATTGGTCCGCTGAAGCGATGACGTCACAAGCCTCATTTCCAAAGCGTCAGTCACCAGGCAGAAGAGTGCCGCATAGACCCACAGGGAAGCGGCAACCTGCCACATCTTTGAACCAATTGGCTGCGCTGTGGTTCGACAAGTCCCAGGAAAGAGGGAGGTCGGCAGGGGTGCAGCACCCTCTCCTCGCCTCCCCTTCCAACAAAGTCTTCCCAGGCGTCCGATCCCAGTGCGACTGGCGATTGCCAAGCTCGGGCAGGTCGTGCCATTCGTATCTCCTCCATTGGCCAGACCGGCAGGACTGGAGGAGGCCGCGTGGGCGTAGCCAGCCTGGCCCGCCGGGGTGTGGCCACAGGACGCCCGCGAGTTGTTGTTCTCGGCAGTGAGGAGGCCGCCGCAGTGAAGAATCTGAAATGAGGAAGAAGACGCCATTTTAGAAGCCACGGCCTGCCACTCTGGCAAACAGCTAAAGGCTCCCCAACGCAGCGAAAGGAGGCATCTAACGTTCTTGCGCGCCACAATCAAAAACACACGGTTGCCAGTACCTCCCCTTCCTTCCCCAGGTCAAGCAACCAAAAAACAAAGGCAAACCGCTCCTCAGAACCCACCACCTGTGAATTCTTAAAAGGCAACCCAAGTTCCAAAAACTTGAACCCCAAACACTTTTCCAATCCCTTCCACCATACCTTGAGTTACCAACACAAATATCTGCCTACCCGAAAAAACCGAGGCAACTCTGAGATGGTAGCAAAATCTCCAAACACAACCATGTAACCTATAAAATGAAACCCACCTCACCCCCAAACTTCATTCCGGTACCACGCTCTCAGCGGAAAAAAACAGGTCCTGCTAGGGGCGAATCAGCGTGAACACCCTCCCCCTCCTGGCGAGCTCGGACCTTTCCCCACGCTCTCCGCCCTCCCCCCACCCCGAAGGCAGGCCCGCACCCCCGCACTTAGGGTCCTTGCGTCGCGGGAGTGGAAGCCCCCCCCCCCCCCGGCCGGGGTCCGGAGTCCTCCCCACGGAGCGGCTGGTCCATCGGTCAGCGCCAGGGAGGAGGGCGAGCGGAGGAGGCGGCGGCTGCGGCTCAGACTAGCCCTCCCCCTCCTCTCCCTTCCTCCCCTCCCCCCCGGGCCGTCCGCCTCCGAGGAGGGGCAGGAGCCATTTTGGGAGCTCAATTTCGCCCCCTCCCCCCGGCCCACTCAACTAAATCTTTCCCACAATCTGGTAATCTGAATGGGGTTACAGACTACGTATGAATAAAGAGCCAGAGCACAAGGTCAGGATCTCTAAAGCCACCTCTGGGGCTCCCCCGCCCCCTTGCCGGAGAAGGAAAGAATGTCTCCCACCTGGGCTTCAGTGGGGGGGCCTCCCTGCTTCTCCACGTCCCCTTTTCTGGCTACCAAGCAAGAAAGTAAGACTATGCACATCTGAGAAAGGAAATTAATATCGGTCAATGAATGTAAGAGCCCCACCCTCACCCTAGAGCTTCGTGAGGGCCGAGGTCCTTTAACTCCAACCTTATCACCCACCCCTGTAGCCCTAACCTCGGTTACTGCGTTTAAAATGGCCGTCAACCTCCCGTCGTCTTGACCACTCGAGTCGGGCAAGCCCTGCGGGGGGAAGAGCGCACAGGGAAAGCGGACTCTCCCCTCACTTTGCCTCCCCGCCCCCACCTCCGATCAGGCCTCGGCCCCCAAAGCACAGCCGAGCCCGCCGGGGAGGCTGCAGCAGGGCAAGCAATGACACAGCAACTTTGCAGAGGCCTTCTCCCCTCCCCCATTCCCCTCCCCCTAGTGGCCCAGCCTCCTCAATCTGCTTTTCTCCACCCGGGGCCTTGCAAATCTGCCCTGAGGCCCATCAGGGGACCGATCAGGGAAGAAAAATTTAGGAGGTCGAGAGAATACGGAGCCTTAGAAAGGGAAAGGGCAGCCAGACATTACTCTGGCTTATTTCCCTGCATTCCGGAAAATCACTGCTCTCCGCTCCCTTCCAATCCTCCCTTCCCCCACATGAGTCACAGGGGAGGCCACTGCTACTCAGTAATTTGGAAAAGTAACTCTTCCCTCCTTTCCGTTCCCTCCCCCGCAGTACACAAGGAGAGATCTGTTCAGGAATGGGGGAGGGGGTGAAAGAGGCAAAAGACGCCACCCTGGAGAAACCCGAAACCTTTGGAGCTGTGAAATCATTCCAGGTCCTGAGACTCGCTCTCTCCTGTCCCAAGCCACGATTTCCAACCCTTCTCAAAACCCACGTTGGTCCTGGTTTCTGCTCCCCAGGGGACCCCCGAGTTTTCAGCCAGCAAGCCCTCCCCAGTTTGGGGTAGACCCATGCTCAACTAAGACCCCACCAGGGCAACGAAGGCTCCGGAGGCCAGGTCCACGTGAATGCACACAAATTCGATAAAGGACTCGAAGCGTAACCTCCACCATGCCATGTGATGACTGCCATCTCCCTACCGCTGACACAAAGGAAGCACAGAAATGCTCCTTCCAGTCTATGGGGAGAAAGGGAGTGGGCGCCTGGGAACAATCTCAGTTCACAACCTGGGTTGTCAACTCTAAGTATTTACATCTACGGGTAGGAGCTAGTCACCACTCCCACTCCTCAGCCCACTAGGTCACCCCTCCCTCCGGCCACCAAAAGGATCCCTTCTCACCTGGCTCCAGGCTCCTGCACCCCCAAGGGACGAATGGAATGGGGGGAGGGGGAACACACCACCCCCACGCCCCTTTGCCCTCCAATTGGTATGGAGACAGAGGTTGGCCATTCCCCTCCCCCAACGAGGGCCCTCTCCTGCTCGCCCCCCTCCATGCTCCCATTGGCTGTAAACTGTTTGAAGGACAAATCTTCCCATCCTTAGGATTCTTCTCTGAACCCCAAGAAAATCATCCTCCCGGACTCCCCATCATTGGTTAGGCACTTAAATGACTGGCAACATCCCCGCCCCGCAAGGGCCCCTTCTCACCTCGATCCTGGAACCTTCCAGGGGGGCTCCAGTGTTCCCCTCGGCTTGGTGCGGGGGGAGGATGTAATCCGGGGTGTCACCCCCCCGGAAACCGAGGTTGTGTTGGGGGAGGGGGCGTTGCCCCCAGCCCCTCCCTTCCCGACCGAGCTGGGGGGTGGGGAGAGCATCGGGACCGCGCGGCCACGTCAGCTGCACCCAGATTGGCTGACCCAGGTCATGTGCCAGCCGCCCCCCCTCCCCCCCGCCACGGGGGCCAGTTTTCCGAAGGTTCCTGAGGGTCGCGCCAAGGGGCCAAAGGAGCCTCAAGGCCCAGACCTTTCCTCACAGACCTAGAGTACTCTAATACCGCCGATTCTCCATATCCCCGGCTTCCTAGCTCGCTGTCGTCGACCCTGTCCCCCCCACTCGCCTCTCCGTACGGGTTCAGCATGGCTGCCGCAGCCCGGGAACCCACACAGCGCAGGCGCAAGGGTGCGACCGACTTGGGGGGGAAGGGAAAGTAGAGCCCGAGGCAGCGGGGGAGAGCAGTAGTGCGCAGGCGTCAGGGCGGGCGCCGCAGCTCCCGCGGCGGGGCTCAGTGCGCGCGCAGTGGGTGGGGCGGAAGCAGGCACCGCGCGCGGACCTCCCGCCTCAGCGGCCCCTCCTCCACTGCCGGCGGCCTCCTGGACTTGGTTCCTTTTCCACAGGTGTAAGGTGCAGCTTGGGACGCCCTGGCCGGAGTCCAGCGGAAACGCGCGCTGCCCAGCTGTTGTCAGTGGAGGAGAATGGGGCCTGGACCTGGAGTTTTAAGGGTTTGCAGGATGGGGTGTAGTGTGGTTCCACGTCGGGAGACGGAGTTTTATCACCACCCTCGTCATGCCTGCGGCGGGGAGATGAGGCGCGGGAGGTTGATGTGGGCATTTTGTTTGACCTGTTTGTCTTAGGCTACTTTATAACTTCTCATTTCCCCCGAATCTACGAAGACTTCGTTGAGACCTGCCAGTGCTTGGACTCCTCTGCCTTCTGCAAAACCTAACACTTTTACTTTTTTTCTGGACTTGCCTCCACCGTTTAAAACTTCTGCTTTTTCTAAGGCTTTACCCTTTGCTCGGTCTTGAAACCCATAAAAATCTGATCCAGTGATGGTTGCCAGCTAAAGCAGATCTTTTATTGTTCATAGGCAATACTCCCTCCCTTGATCCTCAGAATGTGGTTCAGATTTTTTACTTTTAATTCATAACGCCCACTCTCCACAAACGGAACATTACAGAAAGGCCAACTTGCAGAACTCTTGGCTTTCCGACTGGGACATGTCTGTGTTCCTTTACCATTGTACCAGAAGTCCCCTCCAGCTTAAGGAAATTTTTCTTTTTTGACCTGGTCACATTTAGGTATTAGTCTGAAGCTATCCTCCATTTTTCTCCCAATTGGCATTTTTAACTTCTTCCTTTTATGGGTTTCCCAGCCTAAAAACAAGGAAAGAAAGGAAATAACCTTATCGATATTGCATCCCCTTGTACACTCTTATTTACCTCTCAGCTCCCCTGCACAGTCACGACCTGAAACCATCCCCTTTGTACTCTTTTTTACCTCTCAGCTCTCCTGCACAGTTAAGACCTGAAACGGTCTTAATTTTCCTCTCTCAACCTCGTCCCCATTCTTCAGCTCGTTTCTTCTACTACTGAAGCTGTCCTAGCAAAGGTCACCAAAGACCTCCTAATTGGCAAATCAGGAAGCACCAGTTCTCATCTTATTTGACCTCTCTGAAGTATTTGACATTTGATCATGCTTCCTGAAATTCTCTACAGCCTTGATTTCTGTGACCAGTTTGTACTTATTTCTTTTCTTGCTTGTCCAACTTTTCCTCTGGTCTCTTTCGTGGACTCTTCTTTAGCCCCTGTGGATGTTTGCCAGAATTTTGCCTCACTTCTAGTTCTTTTCATCTTCCCTGTATAATCTCACTCATTGGGTCAAAGCTTCTCAAATCTTTTTCTTTAGACAACTCTCCAGAGCTGAACTCACCACTAAATTTTACTGCTTGGATAACCCTCAGGAGTTCAAAATTGATACAATATGTATACACTCTAGACCTGTTCCTTCTATATTATCCTAGTTGATGACAGCTATTCAGTTATAAAGCCTAGAATCTGGGAGCCATTCCTGATTTCTTTTTCTCACAACTTTACATTCCCTAGACGTCACATTTTGCCTGTAATATTGCCATGGCTCACACTCTGTCCTAGTCTTACCACCAGAGCTCTATCAATAGCTTCCTGATTCCACTATCTCTAAAGTTGCACTGTCCAATATGGTAGCCACTAGCCACTTGGGGCTGTTTAAATTAGCATTAAATATGGCTTTAAATTTAGTTCATTGGATGCATTGGCCACATTTTAAGTTCTCAGTAGCTGCCTGTGGCTCAAGGCTGTCACACTGGACAGCACAAATTATAGAACATTTCCATCATTGAAGAAAGTTCTGTTGAACAGTGTTGCTGTAGATTTTCCTCTCTACCTCACAACAGTACCGCCAGGAACCAACTTTCCAAAATACAACTCTGGCCATATGCTACTGTTTAAGCGCTGTATTAATTCCTCATTGCCTGTTGTGATCAAGTCCAAATTCCTGTGCTTGCCAGAAAGGTCTGCCTACCTGTCCAGCCTCATGTCTAGCCACTTCCTCTTGAGCCCTGTACTCCAGCTGTATTAAAATGTTCCCCAGATGTACCATTTTGTTTTACGCCTCTGTCTTTTACACATTCTGCTCACTATGCAGAATAGGCTTTTCCCCAGTCCACCTAAGCCCAAATACCATCATCTGAAAAGCCTACTCTCGCCTTTCAAATTGAGTCGACTGCTCATTCTTTGGTGTCCATTTATCTTATGATTGCACTTTGATCATAAGCTTTTTTTTTTTTTGGCCGTGCCCACAGCATGTGGAAGTTCCTAGGCCAGGGATTGAATGCACACCACAGTAGCAACCTGAGCCACTGCAGTAACAACACATGACCCTTAACCTACTGAGCCACAGGAGAACTCTCTGTTACAGTCTTTTTTCCTTTATTTTACTTTATTGTATTTTATTTTATTTATTTATTTTTGTCTTTTTAGGGTCATACCTGTGGTATATGGAATTTCCCAGGCTAGGGGTCGAATTGCCACCAGCCTACACCACAACTACAGCAACATAGGACCCAAACTACATCTGCGACCTATACCACAGCTCATGGCAACGCCGGATCCTTAACCCACTGAGCAAAGCCAGGAATTGAACTCATGTCCTCATGGATACCAGTTGGGTTCATTACTGCTGAACCACCATGGGAACTCCTGTTAGATTCTTTCTTAAAAAGAAAAAATATCCCCAGCTCCTGGCTCAGTACCTGGACAATGTGAGGTGTTCCCAAAGTGAACAAATGTTGAAGGAAATTGATGTTTAAGCATGTGACTTGGGTAAGATTGTAATGTATATGTATTATGGGGTGCCATTCAAGGTTTTTGGGAAATAATCATAGACAAAATAATTACTGTCAGATAAATATTTGAGACACTGGAGTAGTGTGAGAAAAGACAATCAGAACAGCACAGGTTATTTTCACAGAAAGCATTGCGATCCAGTCTGGTCCGAGTAGCATATAAGCTATAAGAAGTAGAGCAAGAGAAGACGGGAAAGTAAGTTTATTTGAAGCAGTATTACAACGGCTTCCCAGTGCTGTTAAGTTTGGACCTAGAGAGGAGCCACTGAATGTTTTTGAACAATGGCTTGATTGGAATTATATCATGTGATGGGAGTTCTCTTCACATCGTCAGTCGTCAGTCGCTATCACTATACCTGTTAATCAATGTCAAATAAAAGTGTCAGGAGTTAGAAGGAGATGACCCTGGTGATAGCTAACATTTTTGAGTTCCTGAAATGTCTCAGGCCCTACTATAAGTGCTTTACATGTATTAACTCTTCTAATCTTTGTAACCTTATTAGATAGATGCTGTTGTTATCACCCCCATTTTTCAAAGGAAGCAACTGAAGCAAGAGATGTTAAATAATTTACCCACAGTCAGCACAGTGTAGTAAGTGTCCAGAGCTGGGATTTGAACCCAGGCAGTCTGCCCCTGGATGGTAGGGTATGTATGCTATTCTGTTTGTTAGGCACAGCAGGTATTTTAAGATCTAGGGTTGAAGTTGGAGAAGAGATTAGTAGAGGTGGATGTGGGAGTCATCTTTGAGGTGTAATTTGAAGCAGTCATGCAGGTAGGTGAGATAAGGGAGGGAGGATGGAACTACTTAGGTGTGGGTTAAAGTGTGGGTTAAGGATTGAATCTTGGGTTTGATCCTCACTCGGAAGCAAGAATAAAAAATGAAAAACACCAATGAAAGAGCATCAAACAAAGAGGAATAGAACAACAAAATAGGGGGAAGCCGAAAGAAGAGAGGGCTCCCATGAGAGGACTTCACATTTATTGAAGGAATGACTAATCAGCAGTTTTTAGACTTGTTTTTGCCATGGACTTCTTCGGCAATTTGGTAGAGCCTTTGGACCTTGTCTGACAATAATATTTGTAAGAGCATAAATAAAATACACAGTTTTCAAAATATTTAAAGAAATGTGTGATGACCTACTAATATGTGCTTCCTTATTAATATTTGTGTTTTTTAACTATTAAATGATTTCTTGGCAGATCTAACAACCCTTAACTGTGAAGGAAATATTTTGAGATATGTGTGATATGAAAATATTAACTGATGATGATTTCTCTTGAGGACCAGGTGATAGGTTCTGTTAGTACTACAAAGACTTGTTCTCGGGAGTTCCCGTCGTGGCGCAGTGGTTAACGAATCCGACTAGGAACCATGAGGTTGCGGGTTCGGTCCCTGCCCTTGCTCAGTGGGTTAACGATCCGGTGTTGCCGTGAGCTGTGGTGTAGGTTGCAGACGCGGCTCGGATCCTGCGTTGCTGTGGCTCTGGCGTAGGCCGGTGGCTACAGCTCCAATTGGACCCCTAGCCTGGGAACCTCCATATGCCGCCGGAGCGGCCCAAGAAATAGCAACAACAACAACAAAAGACAAAAAGACAAAAAAAAAAAAAAAAAAAGACTTGTTCTCTACCTTCATTAAATTTCAGTTAGTTAGTTAGATGTTCTTAAAGATCAGGATTCCCTTGCAGCACAGTAGGTAAAGTATCCGGCATTGTCACTGCAGTGGCCTGGGTTGCTGCTGTGGCACAAGTTTGATCCCTGGCCCAGGAACTTCCACATGCTGCAGGCATGGCCAAATAAATTAATTAATTAAATAAACATGGCTGTTTTTATTCCATCTAATAAGTTCATGGACCCCCGAATTTTATGGCATTTGGCCTGCAGGTTAAAAACCCCTGTTCTGGTTGAAAGATCTGCAGATAGGTGCGGAGAGAATGAAAACATGGGAAAAACTCCCTAATGTAATTGGGGATCATTACTGTTATCAGAGGGAATCTCTCTAGTCTGGTGATAGAATTCAGAGTATGGGGAACCTGAAAACCTAGGTTCAAGTGATTTGCACTGAATTTTGTAGCAAGGCAAAGAGCTAGCTTTATAGGAAGATTTACCTGGCTGCAGTGGGCACCACAGATTGGCTTTGGAGAGACTGGAAGTAGGTCAACTAGAACCTAAGCACACATTCAAGCATGAAATGAAAAGGAATAAAGTCACCACAGCATTAGAACTAATTGTACTAGAAAAGAACACAAACCTCACTGTGGTTCACAAGGTTCCACGTGGTCTCACTTCTTCCTGCCTCTGAGTCTCATATGCTGTCCTCTCTTGTTCACTAAATAGGCACCAGCCACACTGCTCTTTTTCACCTTCTGGAAGGAGCCGGCCACTTGCCTGCTTCAGGGCCTTATTCTTCTTCCTACTCTGCCTGCCTAACTCCTACTCCCCCTTCAGATCCCACCTCCGTATCACTAGGTTCCCCATTTCAGTTAGTCTCCCTTAGGGATCTCCGTTCTTTTCCTTCATAGTACATTTTATTTTATTTATTTCTTGGCCACACCCACGGTATGTGGAAGTTCCCAGGCCAGGGACTGAACTTATGCCACAGCAGTGCCCCAAGCTGCTGCAGTGACAGCATTAGATCCTTAACCTGCTGCACCACAAGAGAGCACCCATAGTACCTATTATAACCTTCTGTAGGTTTAGATGTTAAATGTCTCTATTTTCATTAGATTATAAGTTTGATGTTAGGTGTCTGGTCCTCAGCATACTGCCAGGTATATAGAGGGGTAATCAATAGATATTTGCTAAATAAATATATGAATGAACCTCTTTGAGCCACAGATGTCTTATTTCCATAAGGGGAATAATAAACCTTGTAAAGTAGTTGACAGGCTTGCTATATTCTAATGATGTAGCTAAAAGGGAAGAATGAGGGAGCCAGCTACTTGCTGAGAGGCTGAGCTGGGCAAGAAGGTAGAAGTGGGAGCTGGATGGCCAGGTTTACTCTGAAGTAGGGTGTGGCAGGGAGCGGGAAGGAGATGGGAAGAGTTGGGGGTGGGGGGATGCACCAAGAAGGCAGTGGCAGTGAAGGTGTTTGTAGGGTAGCCCACAGACATGGTAAGATTTGCTGTTGAAACATCCCTGCTAGATGGGGCAATCTATCATTCATCTAATGCTTGAGGCCTCTCCCAGGCCCAGCTTCAGCACCTACTAACAAACAGCCCATTTATTCATTCAATGAGTAGTCACTTGCTGGTGGGCCTTCTTGGCAGACGCTAAACATGTAAAAAAAGAACTGGACAAGATCCCTTGAGACCTTGTAGTAGGAGTGAGGTGACTTTGAAGAAGATGTAAACAGGATAATAATAGAATAAAAATGATGGTAGGAGTTCCCCTGTGGCACAGCAGTTTAAGGATCCAGCAATGACACTGCAGTGGCTCAGGTTGCTGCTGTGGCATGGATTTGATTCCTAGCCCAGGAACGTCCATATGCCACAGGCACAGGAAAAAAAAAAAAAAAAAAAAAAGATAATGGGAGGCTGGTGCAATGGGAACATACTGAAGAGGCCACTCATCTCCACTCTGGGTTCCAAGACTTCCTGAAGGAGGTGAGATTTCCTCTCAAAGGATATACAGAGATAAGTTAAGTGGTCCAGATCACTGAGGATCATGCTGAGGAAAGCAGACTGCAGAGAACTATTGAAAGGTTTTCATACAGAAGTGTGATGTGATCAACTGTGCCTAATAAAGAGATCCCCTTGGCAGCACTGGAAAATAAGAATAAGAGTGGAGACAGATCAAATGTAAGAAAATTTCAGGGAGTTCCCTGGTGGTCTAGTGGTTAGGATTTGGCACTTTCGCCATGGCAGCCCAGGTGATCCCTAGTCTGGGAACTGAGATCCCACATCAGATACATATATGCATGTATATAGTTGCAGTACCAGGAAAAGACAAGCAAACTAATGAGGGCCTGAACCAGTGGGAATGGAAGACAGACTCAAGAGATATGGAAGATGTAGAATTCATAGGACTTGGTCAAACCTTGAGTGAGAAGGTTTGAGGAAGATGAAGTATCAAGGTGGACTCCCATATTTGTGACTCATCTGATTGGATGGACCGTCAGTTTACACATTGGAGTCTTGAATATGGGAGCTGGAACGTGCTGGGAAGAGCAGGTAGTGAGTTTCATTTTGTAAATTCTGAGATAGAAGGACATTCAGTATAGTAATTTCTGAACTTAATTTGCCTAAGAATTCATTATTGGACATTCAACAGGAGTTCATGAGACATAAACTCATAAATAGAAAACTCACTAAATTTTTTAAAATGAAGGCACAGTTTGGAATTCTCTGGTGGCTCAGCATGTTAGGGATGTTATCACTGATGTGGCATGGGATCAACACCTAACCCCAGAACTTCCACATGCCATGGGTGAGGCCAAAAAAATCTGGCATTTAATTGGGAAATGTTTTTTTTTCTTTTGTCTTTTTGCCTTTTCTAAGGCCCCTCCCTTGGCATGTGGAGATTCCCAGGCTAGGGGTCTAATCGGAGCCGTAGCCACTGGCCTAAACCAGAGCCACAGCAACATGGAATCTGAGCCTCGTCTGTGACCTACACCACAGCTCACAGCAATGCCAGATCCTTAACCCACTGAGCAAGACCAGGGAAGGAACCCGCAACTTCATGGTTCCTAGTCGGATTCGCTAACCACTGCGCCACAACGGGAACTCCTAATTGGGAAATGTTGTCTGAGCATTAATGCACAGACTGAAACTCATGTTTATGCCTCAGGCGATCTAATGCAATTGTCTGGGATGTCATATGTTCAGGATAGCTGTATCAACGCGGTTGTTTGGTTTGTGATAGTCCTCCCTTCTCTGGGAATAGCTCTGATACACAGAAGTGCTGTTGTGCCTGACCACTGTCATTGATCCAGAAGTACACACGGAAGTCAGATCGTCTCTCCCAGCAATGTGAAACGTGAAAGATAGGGGCAGGAGGCCTTTGAAGGAGAGGCACATTAATGGGCAACTCAATCCCTGTTGCTAAGGCCCCAGTGGATCCCTTTCCTGAGACAAGCTTATTCCACTCTTCCTTTGATTTTGTGAGCCAGCTCAGTATCTATTCAAGAAACTGATCTTTTCTTTTTCTTTTTCTTTTTTTTTTCCCTAGGGCCGCTCCCACGGCATATGGAGGTTCCCAGGCTAGGGGTCAAATCGGAGCTGCAGCCCCCGGTCTACGCCAGAGCCCACAGCAACGCAGGATCTGAGTCTCGTCTGCAACCTACACCACAGCTCACGGCAACGCCGGATCATTAACCCACTGAGCAAGGCCAGGGATCGAACCTGCAACCTCATAGTTCCTAGTCGGATTCGTTAACCACTGCGCCACGACGGGAACTCTTTCTTTTCTTTTCTTTTTTTTTTTTTAATGGCCATAACTGTGGCATATGGAAGTACCCAGGCTAGGGGCTGAATCAGAGCTGCAGCCGCAGACCTATGCCATAGTCACGGCAATGACAACACCAGATCCAAACCACATCTGCAACCAATGCCACAGTTTGAGGCAACGCTGGATCCTTAAAATACTTAACCCACTGAGTGAGGCCAGGGATTGAGCCTGAATCCTCACAGGGACAACAGCCACAGCCACAGTAGGAATGCCATAAATCACCCCTTTAAAAGTTAAGTTAGGAGTTCCCATTGTGGCTCTGTGGGTTAAGAGCCTGACTAATATCCATGAGGATATAGGTTCAATTCCTGGCCTAGCTCAGTGGGTTAAGGATCAGGCATTGCCGTAAACAACAGTGTAGGTTGTGGATTTCACTTGGATCCAGTGTTGCTGTGGCTGGGGCAGAGGCCTGCAGCTGCAGCTCTGATTTGACCCCTAGCCTGGGAACTTCCATATGTCGCAGATGTGACCCTTAAAAAAAGGGGCGGGGGGGGGGGAGTTAAGTTAGTCAGAAGTGGTTTCTGTTGCTTGCAACCAAAATAGCCTTATTAAACATGATACATTATTGCACAATAAAATTACTATGTAAATGTGTTTGGTGTTTTATTACATCTGTGCTGAAATAAATTTTAAAATAAAAAAATTGCTACTATCAGATTTACATTTTCAAAAACGTCTTGAGGGATACTGCTTTGTGGGGAATACGGTTTGACAACTGCTATTGCTCAACATCCAGGTGGAGATGCACATAGACAAGGTCCTACCGTATAGCACAGAGAACTATTCAATGTCCTGATAAACCACACAGAACTTTTTTTATTATTATTTTAGGGCTGTACCTGCAGCATATGGAAGTTCCTGGGCTAGGGGTTGAATCAGAGCTGCAGCTGCCAGCTTACACCACAGCAACACCAGATCCATCTGAGACCTGCCGTAATGCCAGATCCTTAACCCACTGAGGGAGGCCAGGGAACGAACCTGCAACCTCATGGTTCCTAGTCGGATTCGTTTCCACTGCGCCATGATGGGAACTCCCGGTTTACAGTGTCTTACAGAAAAAGTTTGCTCACCCTGGTTTAGAACTCTAGGTGGCTGTGTGCCATCTCTTTCCCCCGACAGTTCTGATGATGTCCATAAACTTGCTTTCTACTTCCCTTAGGGGCTGAATCTTCCCACGTCAGGAACTGCGGTGGGTTACCCCACAAAGGATGGGACATAAGGAAAATGTTCTCCTGATTTTTTGGAGTGTAGGACAATAGTTTCCAAGCCTACCCCAGCCCTGGCGTCCTGCCAGCCCTGCCACGTGCACACTCACACTCAAGTACACATAGGCACTCTTCAGCATTTCAGAACTCACGGCCTGTGGTGGGGCTGGTGTTGTTTGGGGCTGTTACTGCTGCTGTTGTTTGTTTCTCAAAAGGGAGTATGGATTTTGAAAGGACCATATGCATCTAGGGGCATTTCTAAGATTACTTTGTTGCCACATTCGATGGTTCTCACTGCCCCTTCCCCCACCCCTTCTGTCTGTCATCTTCTCTATACACTGACAGTTTCTTCTTCACCTCCCACAGACTTCTCAGCCCACTGCAATCTGGAGTCGACTCCCACGACAACACAGAAAGTGCTCTCAATACAGCCGTCAACCATCTCATAATTACCAGATCTAAGGACACTTTCTAGAACTCCCCTGAGTTATGAGCAGCATGGGATGATGCTGATCTTGCCCGTCTTCGTAGAACACCTCAATTTCCCTGAATCCGCTGCTTCTTTGTTCTTCTCTTAGCTCTCTGGATGCTCCAAGTGCCACCAGAGTCTTGGAAATTAGTGCATTTCAGTGACCTGGTCATTATCTAGTGCCAGTGCCACACCCACCCTCTTCTACTGTGTTCTGGACGGCTCAGCCTAGGTGTCTACGAGGTGTGCATTTGCCAGTCTTCCTGGCCAGTTGGCTTCCTGTTAGAGCCTCCCAATGGAAGATCAGAGGGCAGGAGAAACCAAGGAGAGCTTCCTGCTTTAGTTTCTAACAGACGGGCGGCTCCTGGAAGAGATAGCAGCAGCAAGAATGGATGTTTCTGGACGCCAGCTTCGTAGGCAAAGGCAGTCCCTTCTCCATGATCCAGTCTTGATGGAGATGCCACCTTTTTGGTAGACCCCGAAGTGACTGTGACACTGTCTCCCCCAGGTCGACAGAAAGTGCAGACATGGAGTCCAGCCCAAGGGCAACAGCAACTTCTGATTTGCAAGTATTCCTCTTTCCTATTTGCACCTCCAGCCTCTCTCTTTTCCCCCTCTTGCATTTCTTGCTTTTGAACACCTTTGTAAGTTAAATTCCCTCAGTCTGAAATACCAAGAATGATCCCACATTCCTGACCGGATCCTGGAGCATAAGTGGTAGGAGGTTGGGGTATGAAGCCAACCAGGCTTATGTCCTCGTGTCACTTCACGCTCCCTGTGCACAGTCTACATGGGTGATCTTATCCAGGGTCTCTGCTTTACCATTTGGGCCAAAGGCTCCCAAATTAAGATTTGCAGCCCACACCTGAGATCCATGCCCACCTACCTCATGGCTCCTGGTGGATGTCACAGTGGCACCTCATCTTCAACACTAAGCTGAACTTATTCTCTTCTTCATCAAACCTGCTTCTATGACATCCTTTTCTATTTCAAGTCAGTCAATCACTGATCACCCACCCAGCCCTCCAAGCTGAAAAAACTTTGCTGTTATCTCTCCTGGACCTCTCCACATCTAATCAGCAGCCAAGCCCTTTCGATTAGACGTCCTAATTACATCAATATTCAACTCCCTCCATTGCCTCTGTTCATATCCTAATTCAGGCTCTTATGTCTCACCTAAATTATTGCCATGCAACTACCAGAGGGCAGTGTGTATATATGGGTGTGTGCAAATTTTAATTTTGATGTAACATGCATCAAAAGTACCACACATGGACTCTTGACCAGCAGTTTTGCCTCAATTTCAGGCTCCATTCCATTTTTGAAATATCAGGACAATCTTCCCAAAATGTTAAAAATGATTGTGTCACTCCTCATTTTTAATATGTCTGTCATCTGCTAGACAGCCTCCCAAGGAGGCTGTAACTCCTTGGGAGTTCTCTTGGTGGCTCAGCAGTTAACAAACCTGACTAGGACCCATGAGGATGCAGGTTCGATCCCTGGTTTCACTCAGTGGGTTAAGGACCCCCAGTTGCTGTGGCTGTGGTGTAGGCCAGCAGCTGTAGCTCTGATTTGCCCCCTAGCCTGGAAACTTGACATGCTGCAGGTGCAGCCCTAAAAAGCAAAACAAAAGCAAAAACAAAACACCCTCGTTGTAGCCTAACAGAGCCTATGTGATCTGGCTCCTGCCTAAGTTCCTAGCTTATCAGTCCCCCCTGGTCCCCTGCCAGTTACCAAACAGGGACTCATGAGCAGCCTCTGCAAAGTTCACATCCAACTATACAAGAGGTCTCCAAAGGAAGGAGCTATGAATGCCTTTGACCTTCACGCATTTGCCTACCCCTTTGCTCTGGAATGCTTTTCTCTTCCCTCATGTGCTGCTGGTCTGTTTTTCCTTCAAGCTCTTAGAGGCCTTCCTGATTATGTCCCACCTCTTCCTCCACGGTCATAAAATCACAACTTCCAGAACACCTGGCTCATTCCTATTTGAATACATTACATTGTGTCTAATTACGTATCCAGCCATCCCATCCCACCCCCACTGCCACTTAGACTCTAAACTCTTTGAAGGCAGGGATGTGCCTTCATCTTTGCATTTCTAGCACTGAGCCTGATACCTAACACTTGTTAAATGTGCCGTATATGTCTGCAGAGTGAAGAGAGCTAAAGCCTGAGGAAGAAGAATCTTTGTGAGAAAGAGTGGGGACTGGGAGGGAGAGGCAGAGTCTGAAGAGCCCTGAGGGGTTTCTGTGGGAAACGAGCTTTCCCAGTTCAGCGTTTGGCCACGGGGCGGTGCTGCTCTGAATGACAGCCTGGAAGGATCCCCACCAGGAGGCAGACATTCCTCCTCTGCCTACCCAGCCCAGCCACACACCCCACTCTGGCCTGGTAAGAGAGCCAAGTCTTAAAGAGGTTGCTTGCTTTAGGTGTCTCCCCAGCAACTAATGATGTTCACCCCTATGCTCTCCTGTGATTGGCTTAGTGAGAACGGCAAGGGCAGTTATGGGAAGTGAGCTGGTGAACCATGATCTGGGAAGGGACCTGGGGGACCTGGGTTAGCTAGTTAGTAGCTCCTAACCCACTGTGAGGATATGGATCATGAGCTGAGCCAGGGAGCTGCACTGCTACGGCTGCTACACCTTCTGTGGCTGCTGCCCCACTCCTGGACTGCCCCCGAAGGTATGACGGCACCTGCCCTTTGCTTCTCTCCTGATTGCCTGAGAGCCTAGGGAGGCAACCCAGGGTATCTGCAAAGGAACCTTGTGTTTGTAAGCAGTGTGTGTGTTATAAGAGAGTGGAAACAGTAGCAGAATGGGGGAAGAGAGCTCTGGTGGATGCATGGCCAACGATATCAGAGGCAATTCATATGTCCCATTTAAGACAATCTCTTCAAGCAGAGCTTTTTTTTTTTTTTTTTTTTTGCTTTTCAGGGCTGCACCGGCATATGGAAATTCCCAGGTTAGGAGATTGAACTGGAGCTGTAGCTGCCAGCCTACACCACAGCCACAACCACACAAGATTCTTAACCCACTCACTGATCAAGGCCAGGGATTGAATCTGCAGCCGCATGGACTAGTTGGATTCTTAACCCGCTGAGCCACAAGGGGAACTCCTAAAGCAGAGATTATTACATCCATTTTATAGATGAAGAAAATGAGACTTAGCGTGTAAGTAACTTGTGCAAGTTTACACAGTTGGAAAGTGGGAGAGCTGGGATTTGAACAAAACAAGTTATTTCCACTGTTCCTGCTTAGGAGTCTGCTCTGCACTCTGTCATCAATTCACCCTTGGTTTTTAAAAACGCTTTTGACTTTATTGGTCCTTAGTTTCCTTCTCTGAAAAGGATGGGGCAGAATGGAGAATAATCTGGAAGATCCCTCTTACTTGAACTATCATTCTGGGTATTGGATTTTGAGTAGAAGATTTCCTGCTGGCCAGGAGTTGCAAAGAATGGGAATTATTGGGAGTTCCTTTTGTGGCTCAGTGGCAATGAACCTGACTAGGATCCATGAGGACACAGGTTCAATCCCTGGCCTCGCCCAGTGGGTTAAGCATCTGGGCATTGCCGAGAGCTGTGGTGTAGGTCGCAGATAAGGCTCATATCCCACGTTGCTGTGGCTGTGCTGTAGGCTGGCAGCTGCAGCTCCAATTGGACCCCTAGCCTGCAAGGTTTGCAGGGTTGAGGGAAGGGAAGATATTTTCAGAGAGGCCTAGTGTTAATGAAGTGGCTGAAAAGAAGCCTGGAGACTGACTTTTCAGTCTACCATGTGTGTCTGAGGATAGGATGGGGACAGTGTCACCTAGGGCTTAGGGAGGCCAAGCCATTCTTCACTCACCCAGGTGAAGACTGGGGAACCCACCCAGCCCCTTCACACGTCAGTACGATGGCCTCCTGGAAATTAGACTAAGGCCTTCCTTTTGGGAGAGTGTAGCCCTGTGCCAGGATGCATGGTTTGGGGAGCAGAATGCAGGCTAGATTTCAGCTGCCTTTTACCTCCTTGGCTGGGTGCCTTTGTGCACAAAGCACAACCAACATTGTGACTCTGAATCTGTCACTTTAGGCAGGAGAGCTTTTTTGCTTTTCTCAACTTTAGACAGTTGGCCTTTGTGTGTGTGTGTGTGTGTGTGTGTGTTTTAGGGCAGCGTATGGAAGTTCCCAGGCTAGGGATCAAATCAGAGCTGCACCTACCAGCCTACACCACAGCCACAGCAACGCCTGATCCAATGTGCATCTGCTATCTACACCACAGCTCATGGCAACGTGGGATCCTTAACCCACTGAGCAAGGCCAGGGATCAACCCTTATCCTCATGTATACTAGGCGGGTTCTTAACCCACTGAGCCACAATTGGAACTCCTGATAGCTGGCCCTTTATAGGCTAGGGAAGTCTGGAGAGACCCCTTAATTTTCTTTCTTTCTTTCTTTTTTTTTTTTTTTTTTTTTTTTTGTCTTTTTGTCTTTTCTTGAGCCGCTTCAGCGGCATATGGAGGTTCCCAGGCTAGGGGTCGAATCGGAGCTGTGGCCGCCAGCCTACACCAGGGCCACAGCAACGTGGGATCCGAGCAGCATCTGAAACCTACACCACAGCTCACGGCAACACCAGATCCTTAACCCACCGAGCAAGGCCAGGGATCGAACCCACAATCTCATGTTTCCTAGTCGGATTCGTTAACCACTGCGCCACAACGGGAACTCTGAGACCCCGTGATTTTCTTTATCGTCCCCATTGGGAGGGAGAGCCTAGGTGACAGACACAGGAGGGGTTATGACCCACCTCTACTGGCTCCCACCTCTCTAAACCCCACCCTGTCTCTCTTGCAGCTCCTGCTCCAGGGTGGAGGGATGAGCTGCAAAACCACACGTTCCAGTACACAATGTACTGCCAGGATGGGAATCCCGAAGTGGGACTCTCCGAGGTCTATGATGGGGACCAGCTTTTCTCCTTCAACTTTTCCCAGAACATCCGAGTGCCTCGCCTGCCTGAATTTGCGGACTGGGCTCACCAGATTGAAGACACTCCTGCCATTTTCTTTGACAAAGGATTCTGCCGAGAGATGATCGAAAAAGTTGGCCCACTGTTTGAAGGGAAAATCCCAGTGTCTAGAGGTCAGGGGTTTTTGGGGGGGGGGATGAGGGGGTGAGTGGGCTTCACTCTTCACCTGAATTATACACTGAATTACTCCCCTTCTCATCAGCTCCCCATCTCTCAGGCTTTCTGCTCCCCCCACCCCAGGACCTTGATATTTCTGCCACTCATGGTTTGCCCTCTATTTTTGTTGTGGGGCAAAAGACAAGACCCTAGGAACTTGTCTTCCTCGAAACTATTTATTGAACTCGATGAATTCAATAGGGACCCCTGGATGTCTACCGAGTATCATTAGCCCTTGTGCTACAACGCTTAGCAAGATGGGAGGGGAGCATGGAAGTGTCTGAGGATGTGCCTGCGTTTTAATGGGAAGACAGCACTGATCCGACACCAAAGTGAGGTCTAGATAGGAAGTGCGGCAGGAAGTAGCCGGGAGGAAGACCTTCTCAGAGCCTGCATCATCTCTCCTCCCCAAAGCCCATGCCCTTTGACCCAGTCTCTGCCCTCCCTTCCGTATGCTGCGTCCCCTCCACACAGGGATGTCGCCTAAGCTCCTGGCGTCTTTCCCTCACACCTCAATCCCTTCGCAGGGTTACCCATCGCTGAGGTGTTCACGCTGAAGCCCCTGGAGTTTGGCAAACCCAACACACTGGTCTGTTTTGTCAGTAACCTTTTCCCACCCGCACTGACGGTGACCTGGGAGCATCACTCTGCTCCTGTGGAAGGAGTCGGGCCCACTTTCGTCTCCGCCACGGATGACCTCAGCTTCCAGGCCTTTTCTTATTTAAACTTCACACCGACACCCTCTGACCTTTTCTCCTGCGTCGTGACTCATGAGCTCGACGGCTACGTAGCAATCTCTTACTGGGGTGAGACCCTTCTTTCCTGGAAAATTGGTTTCTTGGGGGGGGGCGCGGCAAAAAAGACCCACGGGGGGGCTTCTTTTTCCACTCGGCCCTTGTTTCTCCCTCTGAGCCCACCTCAACTTTCCATGCCTCAGTTTCTCCCTCTGAGCCCACCTCAACTTTCCATGCCTCAGTTTCTCCCTTGTCATCCTAGACACCCACCACTCACGGCTTCCCCCGGGCCTCCAGGCTGACCTCCTCCCGCTTTTTCCAGTGCCCCAGAATGCGCTGCCCTCAGACCTCCTGGAGAACGTGCTGTGTGGCGTGGCCTTTGGCCTGGGTGTGCTGGGAATCATTGTTGGCTTAGTCCTCATCATCTACTCTCGGAAGCCTTGCTCAGGTCGTACCTCAGGGCATCTGGGGTGTGGAGACAAAGGCGCATGCGCGGAGGGAGGGGCGCAGGACTATCCTGCAACATGGGGAGCACCCCCACCGAGCCTTGGACCCTTGGGTGGCGAGGCCTGTCTCGGGCACCGTGGGACATCCTCTTAGTTGAGGTCTCAGTGCCACACACCCCGTTATAGATCACAAGAGTGGCTCTGAGCGGGAGAGGAGTGACGGTGGGAGGTGCAGGCAGGACGCCGGGAGTTGATGGGGAGTCAAGGAGAGATCAACTTCTGTGGGGTGTGTTGCAGGCTGGGAGGGGCCTTTGAGGAAGAGGAGGACCCACTGAAGGGTCTCCTCCATCCTTCTCTCTCCTCAGCCTGATTCTCCCTGACCAGAGTCCGGTGCCAGCAGCTGCAGTCATCCAAGCAGGAGGCATTCAGCTTTCTCACCTCCTGCCTAGGATCTCTCCTTCTCAGAGCAGAAGTCCTTGGGACGCTGCGCGCGCCTGCTCTGCTCTCCGTGGTACTGGATCCAGGGGACCCCCCGAGTGGCCTTCCTATCCCTACGACATCACTGCCATGTCAAGGCAATAAATCTCATTTTTTAATATCGGTGTGGCTCTTTTTTAATTCATTATATTTATTTCTGGATGTTTTAACTTGAGTAGGTTGTCATTTCCAATCCAGTATGCCCTAACCTGAACACAGCTTTGCCTTCCTTAGGGAGAGAAATGGGAAAACCCCTACTCCTCAGCCGACTCCCCTGCTCTGGTCTCAGCCCAACAGGATGGCTTTCACTCCTATCAGTTTGTGCAAAATATGGGAGAAGTGAAAGCAGAACCACTTTCTGATAATCTGCTCGCAAAATGGTGGAAGAAGCTGCTCCAGAGGTTTTTTTGCCCTTTACTGTTTATGAAAATGTTTACGCCTAGTCTAGGCTGCCTTAAGAAATATATAACTGGGGAGTTCCCACTGTGGCTCAGCGGGTTATGAACCTGACTAGTATCCATGAGGATGCAGTTTCGATCCCTAGCCTCACTCAGTGGGTTAAAGATCTGGCGTTGCCGTGACTATGGTATAGGCTGGCAGCTGCAGCTCCCATTCTGACCCCTAGCCTCCTAGGAACTTTTTTAAAGGCCGCAGATCCGGCCCTTAAAAATATATATATGTGTGTGTGTCTGTGTGTGTAAAACTGCCTCATATATGTGTGTGTGTGTGTGTGTGTGTAAAACTGCCTTCAACCTTCACCATAGTTGGGAAAACAAGAGCTCAAAAGTGGGAAAAATAAGGGTTCAGATGTTAGTCTGAATTCAGTCATACTCATTTCTTGAAAACAGTAATAACCAAGCTCCTGACGTGAAGTGTGAGCATCCTGGAAGGACCCAGAATTCACGTGTCCTTCCAAACGATTTGTTCTTTGGTCTGAGAACTGCTGTCCTGGTGGGGCAGGGCAGGGAGGTGGTGAGGGCAGGGGGCACCTGACAAGTGGTAGTAACTTATTTGCATATGCTTTGTTTCTTGCTTTCTGTGGAGTCAGAAGTTGTTTTGGAGGAGAGGGTGGCATGAAGATTGTGAGAGAAATTAGCCTCGTATTGGTGAAAGGGTCTCCATGCTTTGTTTTGGATCTGAATCTAATCTCAGGGAAAATATCCACTTGTTCCCAGGACTTGGCACCTCCTCCGAACCATCTCATTTCTAAGAGCAGCATGTGTGCTGGTTAAGAGTATGGGCTTCGGAAACACACCGCTGGGAATTCAACCGTGACTGTCACTTTTTAGCTGTGTGCCCTCGGGCTAGTTACAGAACTTTTCTGTGCCTTGGTAGCATTTTTTGTAAAAGGGTGACGATAATGGTGCTGAAGAAATATGTTGTTAAGGAGTTCCCGTCGTGGCTCAGTGGTTAACGAATCCAATTAGGAACCATGAGGTTGCAGGTTTGATCCCTGGTCTTGCTCAGTGGGTTAAGGATCTGGCATTGCCATGAGCTGTGGTGTAGGTCGCAGATGTGGCTTGGATCCCGCGTTGCAGTGGCTCTGGCGTAGGCCGGCGGCTATAGCTCTGATTCGACCCCTAGCCTGGGAACCTCCATGTGCTGCAGGAGAGGCCCTAGAAAAGGCAAAAAGACAAAAAAAAAAAAAAAAAAAAAAAAAGAAGTTTGTTGTTAAGCTTAAGTAACATCTTGTAGAATGCGTGGAACAGTGTTTGGCACGTAGAAAAGGCACTCAGTAACTTAGCAAGGATTTTCATGAGGGAACTTAGCAGCATCACTAACTTCTCTCCTGGAAACAACTTTTTTTTTTTTTTTTTTTGTCTTTTCTAGGGCCACACCTGCGGCATATGGAGGTTCCCAGGCTAGGGGTCTAATCGGAGCTATAGCCGCCGGCCTACGCCAGAGCCACAGCAACTCGGGATCTGAGCCGCGTCTGCAACCTACACCACAGCTCATGGCAATGCCAGATCGTTTATCCACTGAGCGAGGCCAGGGAACCGGCAATGAACCTGCAACCTCATGGTTCCCAATTGGATTCGTTAACCACTGCACCACGACGGGAACTCCCTGGAAACAACTTTGAATCTACCTTCAATCCCCCTGAGATTTTTCTCTTTTTCTTTTCCCTTTACTATTCTACATCTGTCTCTGCTTTCTAGTTCTTCCTGATTTTGATTTCTCTCTCTCCATTTTCCAACTTATCCAGAAATTTCCTGCCAGTCAAGACTTAAAATCGCTTTTATTATGCTGTGTCACATCACCTCTCTGGGCCTCAAACTCCTCATCTGTAAAATGATGGGCTTGGTTAGGTGCTCTCTGATCAAGCATTTTATGTTATTGTTACTTATAACAGCGGAGAAACATTCAAAACCCTTTCTAGTCTGGTGCCCCCATCCTTTTTTTTTAGGCCATACCTGCAGCACATGGAGGTTCCCAGGCTAGGGGTTGAATTGGAGCTGCAGCCACAGCCACAGCCCTAGCAATGCAGGATCACAGCCAAGTCTTCCACCTACACCACAGCTCACAGCAACATTGCATCCTTAATCCACTGAGGCCAGAGATCAAACCCGCATCTTCATGGATACTAATCAGGTTTGTTACTGCTGAGCCATGATGGGAACTCCATCCTGTGCCCCCCCCCCAACCCCACTTCTAATTAAAAAATATGACCCACTCTTTCCAGCAGGAATCCTGTTCTTGGATGAATCAGTGTCCGCCATTCTTCCTGGGTAGTAAGTATCATGTCTGTCTTCCCTTTAGGGAATCTGCCCAGATTTTTTTCCTCTTACTGGAATGCCTTCTTTATTCTGCTCAACTTATTCCATCTTAACCAATTCCGTAGATCCAAACCCAGCCCCACCTTTGCCATGAACCTCTTTCTGATCCTCCAGCCCTAACAGAGCCTTACGGAACTCTTCCGAGACTTACACCCTCCCAGATATGCTGCCTTGTTTTGTGTGCGAATTTTTTTTTTCACAACTAGTTGGTAATTTCAGTAATTCAGGGACCATAACAGTTTACACTCTCACCAACACAGCAAAGTAGTTCTCACCTTGCAAAGTAGTTCTATTCAAAGTAGTTCTCTTTATTGTCACTAATACTTGAAAGTATTTGACTTTCAAATAATACGGTGGATGTAAAGTTGGTATCACGTTTTGCCTTTTTCTCATTACTAGTGAGGCTGGATATCTTCTACATTTCTCTCTCTCTCTCTCTCTCTCTGTGATTTGCTGATTTATATCTTTTACCCATCTTAAACTTTGTTTTTTTTTTTCTTGTGAATTTGTGGGGATTTCTGATAGATTCTATATGGTAATTTTATGTCAGTATACATATTGTAAACACCTCCTTTCACTTTTGCTGTTCATCAATTAAATTTGTATACAGTTCCTCCCCAAATAGAATTATTTCATTTTGACAATTAGAACCCTCATGGTTTGTGCTTTTATAATCTTTAGAAATCCTTTCAAACCACAAGGCAGTAAAGTTAAAATTCTTGAGGGAACATAAAGTCATAAAGTGATTCTCTATTTTCTCAATGAGGACATTTTAAAAGTGTTTTTTCTTTTCTTTTTTTCTGGCCACATCCTCAGCATGTGGAAGTTCCCTGGCCAGGGATGGAAATGGCCTCACAGGGGTGACCAGAGCCACTGCAGAGACAATACTGGATAGTTAACTCCTATTTTAATAGGTTTTTGACCAGCTCAAGATATAGTTTTAGGTAGACAGAGTTATAAAGAAGTTGTCAAATGTTTGCTAACTGCCTTTATTTAGTTATTGACTCACAAATTTAAAATAACATTTTATAGCTTAATATGTTAATATAGGCAAATTGCTATTTCCACTCTCATATTTCATAAAACAATTTTTATTCTCATTCTTCTCGTGTATTTATTTTTGTATTATGCTAATGACTTCTGAATTCTTTTGTTTATTTAAAAAATAAATCAATTTATTTAAACCAAAAAAAAAAAAACAAGAAAAACCACACCCAACATTTCTCCCACCTCCTGCACCCTGTCTCTGGCAACCATGAATCTGTTCTCTGTTTCTATAAGCTTCGCTTTTCTGGGTCTGTTTTGGTTTTGGTTTTGGTTTTAGCATTCCACATATAAAAAGATCACACAGTATCTTTCTTTCTCTACCTGACTTATTTCACATCACAGAATGCCCTCGTCTTTCACCCATGTGGGATCCGAGCCGTATCTGCGACTTACACCACAGCTCACAGCAACTCTGGATCCTTAACCCACTGAGTGAGGCCAGGGATCAAACCCTCGTCCTCACGGATGCTAGTTGGGGTCACTAACCACTGAGCCACGATGGGAACTCTAGGAGTATGTGGTCTTGAAAAAACATTGAAAGGAGTCACAAGTGTGGTCTCATGCTCTTGGTTTTAAATTACGAATGATAGACAGATTGGATAATTTTTGAGTTTACAAAATGGAGACTTGAGTTAAAATGATCTGTCCAGAAGAGGAACCCGAGAATGTACAGGGAGCAATGCTAGGAAGAGGTATATTGTATTGTCATGATCATACTCAGAAAAAGCATTAGACTGCATTGGTGACTTTCTTCCATGTGCAATGCCAACGACGTTCCTGTAGCTGGGTTTTATTTTAGCCAGTCCAGGTACCTGATAGACCCCCAACAGCACCTGTAACATCGCCAGGCTTGTGCAGTTACAGGTCAAGACCACAGTGCCAACTGCCTTCCTCTTTTCCCACTTGAATCCAGCCCACCTCCAGACTCCCCCAAGGGAGAGGACATCCTGTCATACCCATAACCACAATGACTTCTCGTTCCTCTTTTAAGTCCACTGGCCTTATCGCGTACTTGCTTTAACATAAACTCTTTTCTTTCGAGATGTTTGTTCTCACTCTCCCACCAACCTCTAAGTGAACGACATGGGGCAGAGAAGACATCTCTTACTCTTGGGATTCCCTGTAAAACTTTGCACAAAGACACCGTGGTTTGTCCACTTCTGGCCTATGGTGGCCGGGCTAGAGGGAGCGGCAGCAGGCAAGGAGAGGACTCACTCTTTGGGCCTTTCTGTCGTGGCAGTAAAGGAGGGACAGCACATGGGAAGCTGGCGGGAATTCCCAAGCATCTCCAGCCCTGGTGCTACATAAATAGTTATCCCATCAGCAGCAATGGACAGGACAATTGAAATACACTTTGGGGTCGACTGGAAGGTGGGGGTGTGCTGGTGAGGATAGAGCTGTCTGTTAAAAAAAGTAGGGTTAGGAGGAAGAGGGGAAGGAAGAAACTGCTTCGCTGAGCACAGGTCTCCGGGTTTTTCTGTCCTACTCGATTCTACCATTCACCCTCAGTTTTCTCATTAATAGAGAAGTGAAATCTTCTGCATTTCCTGCTGTTGCCTTCTGGAAGGTTTCACATCTCCTTTGGCCGCCAGAGCAGAGATCCAGACACGAGAGGGAACTCGCTGAGCCTCAGCCACACTGTGTCCTGTGCCAGAGCCGGCTTTTGCAGGCATGGAAAAGGATCCCATGACCTGATTCCTGTGAGGTTAGGCTCCCCGCCTACCTGGGCGGGGAGGGAGGAGAGGTGGAAGGGGGAAGTGTGCCTGTGTGCAGGAGAATTCACACCCTTCTGAAACTGTCAAAAGAGAAAGTGGAAGAGACTCTGGGTCCAAGAGCAGAAGGAACTCTGAGAATCGGAAACATAAGACTTAGAAGGAGGGGATGGCTCTTCCCTTTTTCCTTTTCTCAGTGGAGGTAGCCACTAGCTACCTTTATGTGGCTTATCTCAATCCCAGGATGTCGTGAGTGTGTGTGTATGTGTGTGTGTGTGTGTTTACCTGGAGACCTTGATTGTGACTCTTTGGACCTGTTCTCAAAATTGTAATATGAGGACAATTAACATATCTTTTAAGATTAAGTGATGAAACTAACACAACAATATAAATCAACTAACCTCCAATACAATTTTTGTTTGTTTATTTTTTGGGCACACCTGCGGCATGAGGAAATTCATCTGCCAGGGATTGGACCTGTGCCACCGCAGTGACAACACCAGATCCTTAACCCACTGAGCCACCAGGGAATTCCTCCAACAAGAATTTTTAAAAGGAAACTTAAAAAAAAGAAATTTGACTATTTTTATATAACAACTATAGCATACAGTTACATTTAAGTGTAACATTTGACTTTGAGCATTTGTCTCCCATCCAGAAAATCAGAGGACACATTTTCTGAGACAATAAGAAGGGAAGGAGTTCCCTTCATGGCTCACTGGTTAAAGAATCCGACTAGGAACCATGAGGTTGCGGGTTCGATCCCTGCCCTTGCTCAGTGGGTTAAGGATCTGGTGTTGCCACGAGCTGTGGTGTAGGTCGCAGATGCGGCTCAGATCTGGCATTGCTGTGGCTCTGACGTAGGCTGGTGGCTACAGCTCCAACTGGACCCCTAGCCTGGGAACCTCCATATGCCACGGGGGTGGCCCTAGAAAAGACAAAAAAAAAGAAGGGAAGAAGGTGTCAGAAGTCAAATCTGAGAGCGAAAACATACTGTCAGTCTTCCACTCTTCTAACCTTTTCTGTACCAAATCTAATTAACGTAAATTAATAAATATTATTATTAACAAAACTATAGTTTCTTTAAAGGTGAACAGAATATTAAATGAGAGAGCATGTAAAGGGTCTACTGAGCACAGTATCTGCCACAAAGTAGAAGCTTAACAAATTTTGGACTCCCCTCCCCCATTTTCTGCCCATTCAACACATTTGATGGTTCATTTAGAGAAGTTAAAACACAGAACAGTCTTATAACCAAGTGGGATTGAGAGTAGGATGCTGGGAAACATGGGCAGAGGATCAGTTAAGCTCTACTAGTCACACAAACCAAGTCTTTCGCTTCTGATATTGATCTATATTTTCATTTTTGGTACAGGCTTTTTTTTTTTTTTTCCTCCTCTTCCTTTTTTCTTCATAAATATCAGACTCTCTTGGGGTCAGGGACTTTGGAGACAGTGTCAAGGGATTCCCTCCTAAGTACTCTTTCATTTAGCTCACTATGTTTTTTTTCTTTTAGGGCTGCACCCTTGACATATGGGAGCTTCTGGGCTAGGGGTTGAATCAGAGCTGCAGCTGTCAGCCTACGCCACAGCCACACCAGATCCGCTGCAGCTGGTAGCAACAACCACCCACTGAGCAAGGCCAGGGATTGAAACCATAGCCTCATGGATACTAGTCGGGTTCTTAACCCACTGAGCCACAACAGAAACTCCTAGCTCACTATTAAGTCAAGTTCAAGAGCTTTCAGAAACAAAGGTGAGAAGAGGCATCCTGGTATCCTGTTAGGGAGCACAGAGAAGCCAATTTGGGTTTTTAATTTGTGATGGAAAAGCCTAACAATTGTACAGTTCACAATAAGAATGAATTGCTATTTAAAAACTGTCTTTTCAGGGGAAGAAAAGTAGAGAAGCATTATCTCCTTTTTTCTAGCGCCTTTTTAAGGCAGGGACCTACCCCAGGACAGATGGGATCTGCGGGGGAAACACACAGGGGAGTTTTGAGTTTTGAGTTTGGGGGAGACAAGCGAGCTTTGGGCACTGGCCCATCACCAGCTTTTTATATTTTTTAGGGCTGCACTCATGGTATATGATATGACTCCAGGCTAGGAGTCCAATCAGAGCTACAGCTGCTGGCCTATGCCACAGTCACCTAAACGCGGGGATCCAAGCCACATCTGCGACCTACACCACACACCGCCCATGGCAAAACCAGATCCTCACTCCACTGAGCGAGGCCAGGGATCGACCCTGATTTCTCATGGATACTAGTCGGGTTTGTTACTGCTGAGCCGTGACAGACTCCATCACTAGTGCTATTTATCAAGGCGTTTATGCGGAGTTACCCTTGGCTCTGCCTTGAAATGGTTTGGAGGATAGGAGGGTGGGGTTTCCTGGCTCCAGCAAAACAGAAAGGAGAAAATGAAGCTTGGCCGGATAGCACAGAAGCCACTGAAGTGCAAGGAGGGATTTTTTTTTCAGGGCTGTGGTCCTGAGCTTTAAGGTAGAACGGCTTCTCTTATTCTGCAGTCTTGCCTTGAGGCCAGATAACTGCACTCTCTCTGTGTCATCTTCCTTCTTAGCAGCCCTGCCTCTGCCTCCCACCCCAGGAGGGCCCCTCATCCTCCTGTTTCCTGGGTGACAGGACAGACAGGACAGACCAAGGGTTAGTGACCAAGGGTTAAGCTCCCAAGTAACTTCCCTTAAAGGAGCAAGAGAGGTTATCTAGTCCCAGTCTTTGGGGAGGACGTTGAGAAGAAACACTTTAAAAAGTGAGCAGTCCGGCTACACACATCCTGAGAATGTGGGTTTATTCTCTTCAGTGATCTAAAGAAACCCACCTAGGCTGGTTGCTCTGTCGTAAAAGACTTGAGAGACTAGGAGTTGTTTAAAGCCTAGGGCAGGATGAGATTTACCTAGTAACTGATGATGCTGGGCTGAGGCACTCCGCGATTGGTCTCTACCCTTGTTCCCGCCTACCTCGCCAAGCTGACAATTCTCAGTCTGGGACGCGGATTGAGGCGAGTTTGTAAGGGACCAGTTTAGTATCAAAGGGCTTAGTAGCTCCAAATCACTCATTCAGAGAGCACCAAAGGACCAGGACAACACCATATTCCCGCTCAGTGTTTGGAGATCATCTATCCAGGCTGGGACTTCTGGGGGCAGGCAAGGACCCAGGGCCCCTGGAAGAGCGGGTCCAGGGGACCGGATGCCCTGTATCTCCCCGGAGCAGAGCATGAGTGCCCTCCTGCAGCTGCTCCTGGGCCTCAGCCTGGGCTGCACCGGAGCAGGTAAGGATTTTACCTCTTTGGGACCCTCCCCGCCTCTGCTCCTTTTGGGTAACGGGGTTCAGTTTTGGACTCAGACACCCCTCCCCAATGAATTTGTCTCCCTATCACATACCCCTTACATAGGCCTTTGCACTGTACCTTTGTAGCAATTTTAGTAGTAATTAAGCTGTATAACTGCATGTGTAATAGATAATCTCCTGCAGGAAGGCCAGCAGTGACAATATCTGTCCTGTTCACTGCTGCACCGCCAACTCCTAGCACAGTGCCTGGCACATCACGAGTGCTTCCTAAATACATGTGGCATGATATTTAATAATACATCTGGCACAAAACAAGGCTGACTCTTTCCTTTGACTTTTTTTCCCCCCTCACTCAATAATTTGCCTTATCAAAGGTCTTCTCCTGGGTAAATCGTCCTGTTTAAACATGCAAGAATTTTGAGCCACTTCTGTGCCATACTTAGTCTCACATGTAGAGGAAATGGGATAGACAAGCTTCTCTGCTAGTACCGTATAGTCCCTTCATTGAGACTCTCAGAGACTCCAGTACCCAACCTTGGTCTGCAGGTGCTGCCTCAGCTGGGAAACCTGTGTCGCACTCACTGAGTGTAACAGAGGCTTGGGGTCCCTGCAGAGGACTATGACCTAAGCTCCCCCTTTCTCTGGCTCCTATAGGTGGCTTTGTGGCCCACGTGGAAAGCACCTGTCTGTTGGATGATGAGGGGACTCCACAGGATTTCACGTATTGCATCTCCTTCAACAAGGACTTGCTGACCTGTTGGGATCCCCAGGAGACCCGTATGGTCCCTTGTGAATTTGGAGCGCTGAATGCGTTGGCCACATATTTCTCTGTTTACCTCAACCAGCAGGAAAAACTGCTCCAGCGCTTGTCCAATGGGCTCCAGAACTGTGCCACACACACCCAACCCTTCTGGAAATCACTGACCCACAGGACACGTAAGGAGAGAGGGGAGCCGAGGGCTGTTAGGAAGCACGGTTAGGAGAGGGGAGGCCAGGAAGGATTCCCTCAGCTGGCAGAGGGTTTGAGATTTAGGTAGGAGGGAGGCAGAAAATGTGAAGACCTGGGATGTAGAAAAAGGGAGGGTTGACCCTTTAGGGGAAACTAGATGGTTGACGAAGGTAGGGCAAGGATGAAGAGCAGGAGGTGATGTTTGAGCCAGTGAGGTGCTAAGTGCAGAAAGTAAAGCATGCTTTCCTTCTAGTTAGGGCATCTCAAGAAGCAGATCCAAAAAAACAACCCCCGCCTCAAATGAAACAAACAAAACAGATGCAGATCCAAGTTCAACCAAGGGTTGAACTGTCAGAATAACCAGAATGGCTTTTCCCCAAATGTTCCTGCCTCTGTATTCCAGGTTCTGATGTTCCAGGTGTGGGAGGGGCCCAGGCCCAGGAATATTTGGAGATTTGGAATCTCCTCCCAGGAGATTCGGATGCATACTCTTCACCCTTAGTCACTTGCATTGAGAATTACTTGAAAGTGATAAAAAAGAAAACTTGAAATTCTCTTGTCCCTTAAGATGTGGTATTGTGCCTTAAGATGTGATTTCTCAGAATTCCCTGGGGAAGGTGCTTGTAAAAATGCAAGCTCTTGAGTACCGCTGCAGCTCAAGTGAAAATATCTGGGGTTGCAGGCTAGGGAATCTGCATTTTAACACAATATCTTGGATTTTTATTTAGGATCTTGTTTGAAAAACAACAAAGCAAGCAGAAGGATCATCTAGAAGAATAAACTATTAAAAGATGGCAGTATTAACCATCTCATTAATTTGGACTATCCTAATCCAAGTTTAAGAGAGTTAGTCTTGAGTTAGTCTTGTTTCCTTAAACTATGCAAGGGGGAAAGAGCTTTATTTAGCACTCTAATGTGTTAAATGCAATTTGAGGACAAGAGTGTCTTCCTACTTTTGCTAACCCCAACCTAGAACGCTGGACAATTAGCTTATGTACTTGAAATAAACACAGTGACTTTTGAAAACAGCTTGCAGTTCAGACCCGGCTTCTGCTTACTGTGATTGAACATAATTTTGGAGGAGAAAAGAAAGGAAGCAGCAGTAATGGAATGGGAGGAAAGAAAGAGCCGAGTGAGAGTTTATTCTGACTCATTTTCCACCAGTTGTGGGGTGGAATGAGGTGGCGGTGGGGAGGGTCAGTTGGCAAAAGTCTGCAAAGAATTGAAGTGGGAAAGAAACCAGGCTGGAGGAAAAGCCGGAGTGTTGCCCTTCTTCATGACGATGCTTTCCTCCCTTGCAGAGCCGCCGTCTGTGCAAGTGGCCAAAACCACTCCTTTTAACACGAGGGAGTCTGTGATGCTGGCCTGCTATGTGTGGGGCTTCTATCCAGCTGATGTGATCATCATGTGGAGGAAGAATGGGCAGCCAGTCCTTCCTCATGGCAAGGCCCATATGATCACCCAGCCCAACGGAGACTGGACATACCAGACCGTCTCCCATTTGGCTACAACCCCCTCTTACGGGGACACCTACACCTGTGTGGTGGAGCACATTGGGGTTCCTGAGCCCATCCTTCAGGACTGGAGTAAGTGGGTGGCACAGGGGAGGAATCAGCATCACAACCGAGAATGAATGCAAGTCGGTGGTTGCAAATAGAACACCAATACTTCGGCAGAAGGAATGTGATGTAGGAAGGGCCACGGTT
Organism: Sus scrofa; assembly: GCF_054392235.1. Taxonomy (NCBI): domain Eukaryota; kingdom Metazoa; phylum Chordata; class Mammalia; order Artiodactyla; family Suidae; genus Sus; species Sus scrofa. The sequence continues at coordinate 33,680,388 of NC_139389.1, read as the reverse complement.
TATGGTAGAGCAGGAAGGAGATGCTGAGAAGGAGGAGTCTGGGGGACTTATGGAGGGTTTGTGTCCAGAGGCGGGACAAGGGGATGTAGAAATGAAAAGGGTTAGTTATCGTTGCTGTTGCTATGGTGTTGTGGTTGATGTTATGTGCTTGTCTGAGGGTGGGTGGGGAGCATGACTGTCCTCAAAAGAGGATGTAGATTTTGGAACCACATTTTCAGAACACGCAGTGATGCAATGTTCTAGGATCCTCGGATTTCAACTATTCTCTTGTCAGGTCAGGAATGGGAATTGCATGAAGAAAGGGGACTCTCTCTTGGTGTGGGGGCAGCAATGAATTTGGAGCGCACTGTCAGGGAGGAAAAAGCCAGACTGGCAGAAACTTTGGTGTGCCTGCTTGGGGGCTAGGGCACAAGGTGCTGATCACTGCTGTTTGAACCCCAGGATTGAAAGTAGTTAAAGGAAATGAGAAAAGTTGCCTGTGGGTTTGGGGATCCTTGGGAGAGAGAAAGAGGAAGAAATGAGAAAGAGGGAGGGTGCAAAAGGCTAGGGGGAGAAAAAAAGGAGTTTCTGTCCTGGCTCAGTGGTTAATGAGCCTGACTATCCATGAGGACGCGGGTTTGATCCCTGTCCTCTATCAGGGGGTTAAGGATCTGATGTTGCCGTGAACTGTGATGTTGGTCACAGATTCGGCTCAGATTTGGTGTGGCTGTGGCTGCGGCTGTGGCCAGCAGCTACAGCTCACATTAAACCCCTAGCCTAGGGACCTCCATGTGCCTTGGGTGTGGCCCTAAAAAGACAAAAGAAAAAAAAAAAAAAAACAAAGCCTAGGAAACAGGATCTCAGGCCTCCCTCTGTGGGACGTGTTCTGTCTTGCTGGGAAGCTGAGAAGGGCCTGAGGGGCAGGGAGAGGAACCCACAGGCTCACCTGAGCTGTCCCAGGAAATTCTCCTTCACATCAGGAACAGGGAGTGGCCTTTGGTGATGGTATGTTCCCTTTAGTGGAAAGAAATTAGGGGGGCAGAGGGCAGGATTCGGAGTAGGACCAGCTCCCAGAGGTGGGGGCTGTGGAGGGAGGTGGAGACAGATTCTGGAAGAGCACATGGCAAAACTGGATGTGGACAGGCAGGAGACACAGGTACTCTGATAACTCACGGAATGGAACCCTCGGAAGTTAGGATGGGGGAAAGCCAATTTAATAGGAAAATGCTCAGAGCAGTCAAGAGAGCAGATATGGTCTCTGTGGGCAAATGGAGAGAGGAACAAAGAACTCTATTCTTCGGTGTGGGTGCCTTTGGGGTGAAGGAAGAAAAGAAGCTTTAAGGAGCTCCCGTTGTGGTGCAGCAGAGACTAATCTGACTAGGAACTATGAGGCTGCGGGTTTGATCCCTGGCCTCGCTCAGTGGGCTAAGGATCTGGCATTGCCATGAGCTGTGGTGCAGGCCGCAGACACAGCTTGGATCCTGTGGTGCTGTGGCTGTGGTGTAGGCCAGCAAATGTAGCTCCGATTTGATCCCTAGCCTGGGAACTTCCATATGCCGAGAGTGTGGCCCTAAAAAGCGGGGGGTGGGGGGGGGGAGATGCTTGGAGAGGCCCCATCGTGTTAGAGAGGAGCTGGCAGGGAGGTTACCAGCCCTGGGGAGGGCGGTTCCCTGCCGTTACTCTAGGCTAGAGATCCACGGGATGGGGGTTTTGAGGAAAGCCATCTCCGTGGCACTGGATTGGTGTGAGCCAGACTTGGAGCAAGCGTCTGGGAACCTGCTAAGTGGAGGTCACAGTAAATGAAGTCACCTGGGAATGAGCACAGAAATTGGTTCTAGGAAGTTGTTATCTTTGCAGCTTCTGGGCTGTCCCCAGTGCAGACAGTGAAGATTTCTGTGTCTGTGGCGACTCTGGGCCTGGGCCTCATCATCTTCTCCCTTGGTTTGCTCAGCTGCCAGAGATCTGTTGCCCCAGGTGAGTGATGCTCCTGTGCGCCCCATCCCAGTCTCGGCTCACTGTCTGTCTGTGACTGGTTCTCCCATTGCTACCCTGTCTGCTGCAAATAACACCCGATATTTTCATCCACAAAGACTGTCCTCTACTCAAATATTTTTTTCTTCTCCTAGGCTACATTTTCCTCCCGGGGACCACTTATCCAGAAGGTAACGTCTCTGTTGGTCTGTTTGGTCCCTCGGAGGGGGGAAGAGTTAGAGGGAGTCAGCGCTGGGTCCAGCTAATGGTGTATACGTAGGGGTGTGCTTCCCCTGGGGTTTAGCTAAGAGCATGACTCAAGCTGCCATTGTTGGGACTAGCAGGAGAGAGGAGAGCCTGCACCCTCCCCTTCAACGCAACGGAGGGTCTGAAGGTGGCTCCTTATTATTAGTGTTGGGTAAGCTAGAATTTTCAGTATTACTGTATTCAGGGGTCTGGCATGGATGGTTATAGGGACAAATGATGGCGTCAAGTTGGTTTGGAGCTTTACTCTCTCCTTTTTATTTCTTCTGCAGGTCAGCACATTTCCTAGAGGCGGAGTCCTGCCACTTCCACTCCCTGTGAGAAGGCAATTTGGTCTCGTATGGATGCTGCTGTGCCCTTGGCTGACATCCTCAGACCCTCCACAGTTTCTTGGGTCCTCTGGTTTCTCTCTTCAGTTCTTTAAAATTTGCAGTTCCCCCTATGTAAACCTTAACCACTTGCGGGAACCATTCCTGGGAATATTCTGTGACCTAGTTATTGTACATAGCTGGAGCCCAAGGCTATGCACCTGAGGGGAATATCATTTGGGGAGGAAGGGCGAAGGCCCTCTTGGGGGTTCCCCTGTGCCACAGAGGGCAGTGAGTCGCCGGTAACCATCTCTGAGGAATAAACTCTGGTGGAAATCTGGTGTTTCCATGCTTTTTCCTGAGCCATGGGGGAGGGACTACTGGCAGAGTTAGGGGCTGGGCTTCATTCTCTCCTACTTGGGTAAAGGATTCAGTGTTTCTTCCCATTTTCCCATCTAAACATGACAGAATTGGGGGTATTTTTCTGATTTATAATTCTTAAGAAGACATTAAATGGTGGTGGAACAAGGGAGGAAGGTCCCTGGAGGTCTACTGGTTAGGACAGTGTACTTTCACTGCTGCAGCCGGGGTTCGATCTCTGGTCTGGAAAGCTGAGATCCCACATGGAGCCACTGCATGCAACACCAGAACCAAAACACAAAAACTAAAAAACTGTGGTGGGGTGGAGTCACGGAGTAAGAGATAAGTAGGAGATTAACAGTTTACTTAGCTCAGCAGGGATCTTAATGAAAATTAAATGAGTTCATACTTGTAAAGGGCTAAGAACATGACCTGGCACGCTGCCACACTGCGAGCCCACAGTAGTGATATCAACTCTTATCAGTTACTGAACTTTCTGGGCCAGGCATTCTACCAGGTATCATTTTACAGGCATCATTTCATCTGATCCTCATCACGGCTCTGAAGCAGACCCTTAGTCAGGATTCTGGGGGCAGAGCCTAACTTCAGCTCTGAGTTCTGGGCAGTTATTTTCTTCATCTCCTAGGTGGGAACGGGACCATAGCTCAGGGCTTCTTATGACAGAGGCACCGGGCTAAGTGCTTTGTGTTGTATCTCATTCACTCTGCACCACAACCCGCTGTTGGAACAGACTGCCTTCCCCCAAGTCATGGGTGAAAGTGAGCGTCAGAGAGGCTGGATACCTCGCCCAAGGTCGAAGAGCAAGTTCTCTACAGGATGTTCGTCTACCTGAGCTGGAAGTAACTAGGCTGCTTTACTCGAAGGACCCTCCTGCTGGTGAGCACCCCGCTCTTTAGAGCCCCCCTTCTATTTTCTCGCACAAACCGAAGGGGCATCCAAGGCGAGGGGCTGGATGGCACACCGCAGGAGAGGCGCTGATTGTTCCCAGGGAAGGGCGACACCTGCTGGCCACGGAAAACAGAGCTGTGGAATTGTCTGGAATTAAGGGTTGGACACTGGACTTCAGCAAAACAAACAATCAAAACACACACGCGCCCACACATGGAAACAAAAACCAGACATGAATACAAGTCCTGGAGGAGTTTCCCCTAACAGAATTGTGGAGGGAGAACAAGGGGTTAAGGATGCGTGCCTGTGTGTGGGTGTCTGTCTGGAAAGCATAAGATCAGAATCTGATGAGCTGTGGAGGGGGGTCAGAAGACAGACTGTGGGTGGCCTCCTCCCACGTGCACCTCTGCATGGTTGTCTGGGTGAGTGGTTGGAGGGGTGGTCACAGGGCTGGGAGCCTTCATCCTCACATGGTTTCTATGCAGATGGGGACCTGGAGAAGGGTGGGCAAGGCTCTGTTCATACAGACTTGATACCCAAAGTGGGTGCTCAGACAATAACCCGATTTCCACCACATCCCTGGTTTCCTCAGAAGCATGCTTGTGACCAGGGCATCTCTTCTGGACGCAATTTAGTGAAGAAGTCAATGGGAGGGAAAATGCTCAGGAGGTTCAAGAGGGCTGTTGTCTGAGCAGGGCCATATAAGGTAGGAAGATGTGGAGTGCTGACCAGTAAGCTCGGGCTCAGCAAATAATCTCTACAGATTTTATCAGTTTTATGTTTGGTCTTTTAACGTTTGTATATAGCATTCAATTAATTAGCTTGTATGTCATGAAAATAATCTTCCACCTCTACTCCACTCTGTGCTTGCTTTAAGAACTTGCTGTTTGAGGTCTTGTCATATTGTTTCATTTTCACTTTTCCATTTGCTATTCTTGTTTTTGTTTGATTTGTCCAATCCTTCTGCTAATTCCTTCTGAAATTCTAGTCTCCTCTGGGGTGGAGCTTTGGGTCTTGGGGGTGCCTGGTGAATTTTGAAGGAGACGCTGCACCTCCAAAGGGTCTGGGTCTGGTCTGAGCAGGGAGAATCCAAGCAACAGGACCCCAGGGGGAGGGGGAGAGGGTCAGCTAATTGGAGAGCTTCCTGTCCCCTTCTGGAGAGCCCGTACAACCTTTTCTCTGCCCGAAACTTGGAGGTTTTTGTTTTCTGTCCCCTTCCAGATAGAGAGTAGAAAAACCGCCACATGAGTCTCCTGGGATCCGGGAGGCCAGATTACAAGAGAGAGAAAAGGGAGGATGTGTCTGTTGTTACACAGGCGAGTGAGGGGCACCTGGAAGGAAGGCAGAATGTAAGGTAATGATGGGCCACCTCCAGGACTGTGCGAGGAAAGTAGAACGTTACACATGACAAAATGCCAAGAAGGGGTGTGTTTGTGTTTGTGTGTGTGAGAGAGAGACAGTTGGGCTTTGGGGTTATTTCTAATCTAAGTGGCACAGTTGGTTCTCTCCTCTCAAGGTCTTGTTTTAAAAATTGAACTTGCAAGAAATGGCAAAAAACAAAAAACAAAAAAAGGGGGGGGGAGTTCCCGTCGTGGTGCAATGGTTAACGACTCCGACTCCGACTAGGAACCATGAAGTTGCAGGTTCGATCCCTGGCCTTGCTCAGTGGGTTAGGGATCCGGCGTTGCCGTGAGCTGTGGTGTAGGTCGCAGATGCGGCTTGGATCCCACGTTGCTGTGGCTCTGCTGTAGGCTGGTGGCTACAGCTCTGATTTGACCCCTAGCCTGGGAACCTCCATATGCTGTGGGAGCAGCCCTAGAAAAGACAAAAAGACAAAAAAAAAAAAAAAAAAAAATTGAACTTGAAGTTGGAATTGTCTTTAAAGGTCATCTAGTCCAACTCCCCACCCATAAAGGACACTCATCTTGAGAGGAACAGACAGGGATCAGCATTTCATCTTGTGGTTTATTTAGGAAAATTATTTTTAGACCTTCTCAGGTAGAGTAAAGTAAAACTAGGCGAATCAGATGACAGATGAGGGTGGCGTCAACTCCATCCCCACCTTGATCTTGGCTGGAGTGTCTGCTATTCCCAAGAGTCCTCATCCTGCCTTGGAGCAGGGCATGGGGGGGGGGGTCCCTTCTTGACGCATCCTGCCACCCACCCCTTGGCCAGACCAGTCCCTAGGGGCTGCAGAGTGGAGAGGCCCCAAACTCAAAGAGGCTGCTCCCAGACAGGGGGCACCGGCTCTCCTGACCCTTCCTCTGCTGCTTTTCCATTGCATCTGAGGCTGCCAAGAGCCCCTGGCCAGATGGGCCTGGGGCAGTGAATGAAGAAATAAATGACTTTCATTGCATCAGGGCCTCCACAGAAAACAGGTGGCACACTTAAACCTAGATGGTTCAAGAAGGGTCTATTTACAAGGAAGTATTTACAAGGAAGAGGGTGGCAAAGGGTAGAGTAACCAGGAGCCAGCAGCTACTGAGCCGTCACAACCCCAGGGGATGGGAAGGGCTCTCAGAACTCCATAGGAAGGCAGGTCCCCGCCTTGCAGTTGCCCTTCGTCAAGGGACACCACCAGCCTGCGGTGACTTTGCAGGGAGGGAGCCACAGGAATGCAAAGCCTGACCTCACTCTCCTCCTAAGCGGGAGAAAGCCAGGGAGCTAGGAAGCCTGTGACATCGCGGAGGTCAGTGCCCGCCCCGGGGCAGAGGCCAGGGTGGAGAAGAGCTGAGAGCAGACCAGAAGGCAGAGGGAGGACAGTCAACACGTCCACAATCGGCAGGAAAGAAGCCAAGGTTAGGGGGTGGGAGTGGGGTGGGGTGGGGTTGAAAGATGCAAAGCTTGGGCTTCCTCTGGCCTCGGATGAGACCTCGGCAGCAAGAGGCAGAACGAGTTTGTATTTTCCTGCTGGGGGACCTGGGGGAACATTCATTGCCAATTCTCCCTCTCTACCTGCCCCTATAGTTTCTGTAGCTTGTTCTGAATCTTTCTTTTTTCCATATATATGTTATGGTAAATTTATTGAGTTCCTCAAAATTAAACTCGAATTTTGATCAAGGCTATGCTGACTCTATAAAGCCGCGTGGGGCTAATTGGTTTCTTTTTACTATGAGTCATCCCCCACAAAAGCAGAGGGTATTTCCCCACTTATTCAAATGATGTATTTGCTCTTTATGATGTTTTTTTATTTATCTATTTTTGGCCATTGCACCCAAGGGAACTCCCTTTATTATTATTATTCAAATTCACTTTTTCACAGTGACCTGGGTATAATCGGCTTTTGTTGCAATTTTGATTGCTATCTTCTTGTAATTTTATTTTCAAATCAGTTATTTCTGGCTGAGAGAAATATAACCATTTAAAAAAATTGTGTTAAAAATCAACATAAAAATTTACTGCTTTAAATATACCTTTCAGTAGTGTTAAGCATATTTATTGTTGTGCAATGAACATCTACGATTTTTTCATCATGCAAAATTGAATCTTTGTACCCATTAAACACAACCCTCTATTTCCCTCTCTCTCCAGCTTCCTTAGGTTTCACTGAATTTGACTCTTCAACACCTCACATAAGTGTAATCACACAGTATTTGTCTTTTTTCACTCAGCACAATGTCCTTAAATTTCATTGATGTTGTTGCATATGACAGGATTTCCTTCCTTTTAAAAACGGATTAATGTTCCATTGTATGTATAGACCACATATTGTTTAAATATTCATCCCACAGTGGGCATTTTGTTGCTTCCACCTCTTGGCTATTGTGCATATGGGTGTGACTAAGGGTGTGCAAATATCTGTTCAAATCCCTTGTGTTTTTAACATTAGCCACCCTAATGGTGGTATTTCATCACTGTGGTTCTGATTTGCATTCTCTAATGATCAGTGAGGTTGAACATGCTTACTGGCCATTTATAGATCATCTGGAGAGACATGTCTATTCAAGTTCTTTGCCTTTTTTTTTTTTTTTTTTTGGCTGCTCGCTCCTGCAGCATGTGGAAGGGCCTGCACCAGAGATCAAACCCGAGCCACAGTAGCAACCCAAGCCTCTACAGTGATAATGCTGGATCCTTAACTCACTGCGCCATAAGGGAATGCCTTTATTTCCATTTTAATTCAATGTAATGTATTTTGAAAATTTCACTTGAGACTTGCTTTTTTTTTTTTTTTTTTGTCTTTTTGCCTTTTCTAGGGCCACTCCCTGGCATATGGAGGTTCCCAGGCTAGGGGTCTAATCGGAGCTGTAGCTACTGGCCTACCCCAGAGCCACAGCAACGCGGGATCCGAGCTGCATCTGCGACCTACATCGCAGCTCACGGCATTGCCGGATCCTTAACCCACTGAGCAAGGGCAGGGATCGAACCCACAACCTCATGGTTCCTAGTTGGATTCGTTAACCACTGAGCCAGGATGGGAACTCCCGAGACTTATTTTTTGACTCTTACTCTTTGGTTATTTTAAAATGACTCCTTAGTTTCCAAGTATTTGGAGATGTTTCCATTATCATTCTGTTAGTGATTTTTAGTTTGATTCAATTGTGGCCAAAGAACACACTGTATGATTTCCATTATTTTATTTATTTATTTATCTATTTATTTGCTTTTTAGGGCTGCACCTGCAACATATGGAAGTTCCCAGGCTAGGGGTCGAATTAGAGCTACAGGTACCAGCCTATGCCATGGCCACAACAATGCAGGTTTGCGACCTACACCAAAGTTCACAGCAATCCCGGATCCCCAATCCACTGATCAAGGCCAGGGATCGAACCCACATCCTCATGGATACTAGTCGGATTCATTTCCACTGTGCCACAACAGAAACTCCCCAATATTTTAACTTTATCAAAAATATTTGTTTTAGGGCCCCAAGTATATTCCATCTTGATATATGTTCCATGGGCATGTGAAAAGAATGTGTATTTTGCTGTTGTTGGAGGAATAGTTGATAAATGTGGATTAGATCCTATTGGTTGATGGTACTGAGTTCTATTATATCTTTATTGATTTTCTGTCTAGTTGTTCTATTAATTTTTGAGAGTTGTGTTGAAGTCTACAACTATCATTGTGGATTTATTCATTTCTCCTTAGTTTTATTAGTTTTTGCTTCACGTATTTTGCAGCTCTGTTGTTTTATGGATAAACATTTAGGATTGCTATGTCGTTTTTGGTAGACTGGTGCCTTTTATCTTACAAAATGTCCCAATCTGTCTCTGATAATTTCCTTTACTCTGAAGTTTACTTTATCTGATAATTGTAAACTCATTCATGTTTCTGCTGATAAATGATCACATGACATATATTTCCCCATTCTTTTAATTTTAACCTATCTGTACAGGCATACCACAAAGATATTGTGGGTTCAGTTCCAGATCACTGCACTAACGAGAATATCACAATAAAGCAAGTCACATAACTTTGGGGGGGTTCTCAGTGCATATAAATTTATATTTACACTATACTATAGTCTACTGAGTGGATGATAACATTGTGTCTAACAGAACAAAGTACATACCTTAATTTAAAAATAATGCTGTTGGAAAAATGGTGCTGATAGACTTGCTCAATGCAAGGTTGCCACAGATCTTGAATTTGTAAAAAACACAGTATCTGCGAAGTGCAATAAAGTGAAGTGCAATAAAACAAGGTATGACTATTTGAACTGCGTTTCTTGTAGTTAGCATATCTTTGATTCACTTCTTCAAAATCAACGCTACCAATCTCTTTTAATTGATGTATTTAGACTATTTACATGTAATGTAATTACTGGAATCTGTATTCGTCTACTGGAGCTGCCAGAACAAAATAAAATAGATTGGATGGCTTAAACAACAGAAATTAATTTTATTATAGTTCTGGAGGCTGGCAGTCTGAGATTAGGGTGCCAGCATGATTGATTTCTGGTGAGAGCTTCCTTCCTGGCTTGTTGATGGCTATCTTCTTCTTTCTATGGATGGGATGGTCATTCCTCAGGTCCTGGCGTCCTACATGGTCTGCCTTCTTATCTCTACCTTTCAGAGTCATCTTATGTTTGTCTTATATAAAATGCCTGGGGTTTTCAGTTGCATTTAATGGGAGAAACAGGGAGATTTCTATAAAGTCTATTCCATCTTCCCAGAAGCAGAACTCCTTGTTGTAGTTTTGTGTGTGTGTGTGTGTGTGTGTGTGTGTGTGTGTGTGTGTGTGTGTGTTTTGGCTGTCCCCATGGCATGTGGAAGTTCCCAGGCCAGGGGCTGAACCTGAGCGACAACAGCAACCTTAGCCATTGCAGTGACAACCCTGGATCCTTAACCTGCTGAGCCACCAGGGAACTCCCTGAGTTTTTTTTTAATAAAAAATCATAAATAGGGAGTTCCCATCGTGGCTCTGTAGTTAACGAATCCGACTAGTAACCAGGAGTCTATGGGTTCGATCCCTGGCCTTGCTCAGTGGGTTAACGATCCGGTGTTGCCGTGAGCTGTGGTGTAGGTTGCAGACTCGGCTTGGATCCTGCGTTGCTGTGGCTCTGGCGTAGGCTGGCAGCTACAGCTCCGATTCAACCCCTAGCCTGGGAACCTCCATATGCTGCAGGAGTGGCCCTAGAAAAGGCAGAAAAGACAAAAAAAAAAAAAATCATAAATAGATGTTGAAATTTTAAAAATAATTTTGCAACACTGATTTATTTCATTATATCTATTTTCCCCCCTAATCTCCTAATATAGTGGATTACATTGAGAGTGTTTTTTGTTTTGTTTTGTTGCTTTTTTTGGCCGCACCCTCAGCATACAGAAATTCAGCAACACCAGATTCCCATTGTACAGGGCTGGGATGGAACCAGAGACAAGGTGGATCATTAACCCACTGCATCACAGTGGGAATTCCTTTCAAGAGGTTTTTTTTGATGTGAAACATCTTTGCATTCTTGGAATAAGCTCTATTTGATCGGAGTTCCTGTTGTGGCACAGTGGAAGTGAATCCCACTAGGAACCATGATCTTGCAGGTTTCATCCCTGGCCTTGCTCAGTGGGTTAAGGATCCAGCATTGCCATGAACTGTGGTGTAGGTCACAGACACGGCTCGGATCCAGTGTTGCTGTGGCTGTGGCATAGGCCAGCAGCTGTAGCTCTGATTCGACCCCTTGCCTGGGAACCTCCACATGCTGCTTGTGCGGCCCTAAAAAGCCAAAAAAAAAAAAGAAAAGAAAAAAAAGAAAAGAAGGAAAGAACATATTAACTGTTGGTTTTATTTAGTTAATATTTTACTTAGGGTGTTGTATTTACTTTTATAAAGCATGGACACAGAATTTGCTTTTTTAATATTTCCTTATTTATTTTTTGCAATAAAAATTCCTCTGTACAATGAGCTGGGCAGATTTTGTTCTCTATTCTTTTTTTTTCTGGAACAACATATATATGTATCTTTTCAAAGGCCAGCTTTTGTTGTCATTAATTCTTTTATTGCTTTTAGTTTTCTCTTTCATTGATCTCTATCCTTATCTTTATAATTTCCTTTCTTCTTTCCTTGGGTTTGTTTTTTTCCTCTTTTTTAAAAAAATTATTATTATTTTTCTAGTGGCCCCACCCATGGCATATGGAAGTTCCTGCACCAGGGATTGAATCAAAGCCGCTGCTGTGGCAACTTGGATCCCTTAACCCCCTACTCTCATCCCCGGGCTGCTGCAGTCAGATTCTTAGCCCACTGTGTCACAGTGGGAACTCCTGATCTTTTTCTCTTTACCTAACTTTTGGGCTGAATGCTTAGCTCATCTTATTTACATCTCTGTTTTTTGTTTTTTTTTGTTTTTTTTTTTTCAGTTTCCTGATAAGTATAGTTAAAGGTAAAAACATTTCCTCTTAGTTCTACTTTAATCATATCTAACACATTTTCATATGTATGATTTTAATTTTTATTCAGTTCTAATTATTATTTATAATTTTTATTTTAACTTGAGTGTTATTTATGAAAAAATTAAACACTTTATTTTGAAATAATTTCAAACTTAGAGAAGTTATAAGAATAGTACAAAGAATTCCCAAGTACACTTTGCCAAGGTTCAACAATTTTAAACATTTTTTTCTGTTTGCTTTCTTTTTCTTTCTGTTTCTGCCCCTCTAATTTTTTTTCCTAATGATTTTTGAGCAAGTTGCAAACACACACCCCTTTACTGCTACATATTTCAGTGTATTTCCTAAGAGCAAGAATATTCTTTTACATAAACAGAGGAGAACGATAATATTTGACATTTAACTTTCTTATAATACTATTATTTAGTTCACAGCACGTATTGAAATTTTTCTCATTTTCCTAATAAAGATCCTTGTAGTCCCTCACCTGCAACCTTCTGCTCTGCAATCCAGGGTCAGTTGAGTTCAATAAATATTTATTAGCATTTATACATACAAGAGTAAAAGAAGTAAGATGCCAGCATTCCCTGAAAGAGCATATACTCCAATTATGTAGCTAAGACTAAACACACATTTGAACCATCGTGGTCCAACCTAAAAAAAAGCAGGGCATTCCCGTCATGGCTCAGTGGTAATGAACTTGACTAGTATCCATGAGGATGCAGGTTCCACCCCTGCCCTTGCTCAGTGGGTTAAGGATCCAGGGTTGCCATGAGCTGTGGTGTAGGTCACAGATGTGGCTTGGATCCTGAATTACTGTGGCTGTGGTGTAGGCAGGCAGCTACAGCTCCGATTCAACCCCTAGCCTGGGAACTTTCATATGTCTTGGGTGTGGTCCTAAAAAGATTTTTTAAAAAAAGCGTAAAACCCTTATTATGGTCTAAATAGCTACATCATTCTCTCCTCAAAATTCGCATGTTGAAACCCTAATGCCTAATGTGATGGTATCAGGAGGTGGAGCCTCTGGAAGGTGCTTAGGTTGTGAGGGTGGAGCCCTCACAAAAGTGCTTAACGCTCCTATAAAAGAGACCCTGGGGAACTCCCCCGCTCCTACCATTTCAGGACACGGTGAGGAGGCATGAGCTCTGAATGAGGAACAGGGCTTCCACCCGTATGAGACCATGCTGGCACTTTGAGCTTGGACCTCCCAGCCCCCAGAACTGTGAGAAACACATTCGTGGAATTCCCACTGTGGCTCAGTGGATTAAGAACCCAACTCGTATCCGTGAGGATGCAGGTTTGATCCCTGGCTTCAGTCAGTGGGTTAGGGCTCTGGTGTTGCCACAAGCTGAGGTATAGGTCACAGACGTGACCTGGATCTGGCATCGCTGTGGCTGTGGCCAGCCGCCCTAGCTCTGAATCCACTCCAGCCTGGGAATTTCCATATGCCTCAGGTGCGGCCCTAAAAAGGTTGAAAAAAAAAGAAATACGTTTCTGTTGTTTGTAAGCCACCCAGTCGCTTGCATTTTGTGATGGCTGCCTGAATGAAGTAAGACAGCCCTCTCAGTAAAAAAAGTACTCGGGGGGGGGGGTGCTTGAGCACTTATGCATCTATCTATCTATGCATGTTTATTTATTCATAAATTATCATAGTTTGTCCACATGTCCTAGCAATATGATGTGGTTATACACACTATAACAGGCACAAGTAGAGAATGCTTAAATTGCCAAATAAATAAAAATAGAAATTTTAATATATCCTTCCCACACCCCCAAAGGATCTTTTTGTGCATTCCTGCAGTGTACTTCCCCTTCATACTGGAAACCAGTGCTTTAGAAAACAATTCGGGATGGTGTTAAGTTTTACGCTAGACAAAAAGTACTTTAGAGAGAGGAGTTCTCGTTGTGGGGCAGTGGAAATGAATCTGACTAGAAACCATGAGGTTGTGGGTTTGATCCGCAGCCACAAACAGTAGGTAAAGGATCTGGCATTGCCGTGAGTTGTGGTGTAGGTTGCAGACATGGCTCGGATCCTGCATTGCTGTGGTTGTGGTGTAGGCTGGCAGCTGTAGCTGCAATTTGACCCCTAGCCTGGCAACTGGGAAACTCCATATGCTACAAGTGCAGCCCTAAAAAGCAAAAAAAAAGACCAAAAAAAAAAAAAAAGGACTTTAGAGAGAAATAAGAGCAAACCTAGACTGCCAGAACTGGCGAATGAAATGAATAAAACTCAGGATATAAAATATACTCCAAGGTGTTCCCGTCGTGGTTCCGTGGTTAACGAATCTGACTAGGAACCATGAGGTTGTGGGTTCGATCCCTGGCCTTCCTCAGTGGGTTAAGGATCTGGCATTGCTGTGGCTGTGGTGTAGGCCGGAAGCTGTAGCTCCAATTAGACCTCTAGCCTGGGAACCTCCATATGCTGTGGATGTGGCCCTAAAAAGCAAAATAATAATAATAATAATAATAATTTTAAAAAATTAAAAAAAATAAAATATACTCCAAAAGTAGATCAAATAATCTGCTTCAGTATATGCTGTAGGCTCTTAAGAGGGAAGCTCAGAGAACAAGGATGCAAATGAGGAACAGAGGGGAAAGAAACACAAGATAGAGATTTTGTCTTCCTGCCCTCGCTGGAGTCTGTGCTGACATCTACAGGCCACCATTCGCCAGTGAGTTTACTTCAGGATTGTACAGGGTATATGCATTTCTATGTCTATTGGGAAAAAAAGTGATACTTTCAAAAGTTGAGTTATTTATATGTTCACTTATTTCTGTTTGTCAAGGACTCCTGATGCTGGAAACATTTCTCTTTATTGCTTTGCGGATCGGCTGTGTTCCTGAAAGTCTTGCATCATCTTTTAAATATGAATCATTTTTTTAATGAAAAAACATATGTAAACAATTTGAAGGAAGAGAGTGAGTTATAGGAAGAAGTGTAAATCACTGACCAGAACATTTTACATAAATAATGCATATTGACTACAGATACAAATTCATTGCCCCCCATATGCACGTTTTCAACAAGAGGTCCATGCATGGTTAACACCTTTGAGAATGAAGCTGAGGACACAGAGGGAGAGCAAGGCAGAATCCAAAGCTTGGCAACAAGAATAAGCAGAAAATCAGTATTTTAGACTGTGCTGAGCAAGAGGGGGTGGCCTCAGCTTAAGGCAGAGAGAAGCTGTTGGAAGGACAATCTATCTATCTATCTATCTAGATATCTATCTATCTATCTATCTTTGTCTTTTCTAGGGCCCCACCCAAGGCATATGGAGGTTCCCAGGCTAGGGGTCGGAATCGGAGCTGTCGTCTCCAGCTTACCCCAGAGTCACAGCAATGCCAGATCTGAGCCACGTCCGAGAACTACACCACAACTCATGGCAACACCGGATCCTTAACCCAATGAGCGAGGCCAAGGATTGAACCCGAAACCTCATGGTTCCTAGTCGGATTTGTTAACCACTGGGCCACGATGACGGGAACTCCTGGAAGGACAATTTAAATTCTCTGCTTGTCTCTCCTCACGCCACCCTCCACTCCCCTCCCCTTCCTAAAACCACTGCTTTGGTTTTTTCCTTGCCGGCAAGAATGTTAGTGGATGAGAGGAAAGAAGGCAGCATTGAGGTGAATGCTTTGGGCGTTTAGCCCTATCCTCTCCCCATCCAGATCCAGGGGTTTGCGGATTACAACCTTGCAAAATTGCCTTCTTGGGAGTTCCCGCTGTGTTGCAGGGGAAACGAATCCATGAGGTGGCGGGTTTGATCCCTGGCCTCGCTCAGTGGGTTGGGGAATCCTTCCTTGCTGTGGCCCAGGCCAGGAGCTGTAGCTCTGATTTGACCCCAAGCCTGGGAACTTCCATATGTTGCCATGAGCTCGGCCCTAAGAAACAAAAAACAAACAAACAACAAAAGTACCTTCTCTCTACGTTATACCCCCTAAGGATGTAGGAGTGAAACACTGAGAGAGTTGTTTCTTGCTGAGCTGTTGCAAAGTAGAGTGATCATTCCAGTTGGTAGGGTCTGCGTGCCCCGTACCCTACTCCCCACATCCAGACAGCCTGAACTACCCTAGCCTGACACGGACTGTGGTCCCAAGACCAAAGAGCCAGTAATTCACAGGTTACATGAACTCACAGGCCAAATGAACCAGACTCCTGAGGAATGCCTGGGCCACAAAAGATAAACCATGAACTGGACAAAAGAAATGAAGCACAGTATTAACACAGATAGTTAAATAATTTTAAATAAATATGATAGGCTATAATAAAGAAAGGAAGGAAGGAAGAGAGAAGAAAAGAGAAAGAACAAGTCTAAGTTACCCTGACAACTAATTATAAACAAGGCTGCAATGAACATCTTTTTTTTTTTGTTCTTTTTAGGGCCATGCTCATGGCATATAGAAGTTCCCAGGCTAGGGGTCAAATCGGAGCTGGCCTACACCATAGCCACAGCAACATCAGACCCAAGCCGCATATTTGATCCACGCCACAGCTCATGGCAATGCCGGATCCTTTAGCCCACTAATCAAGGCTAGGGATTGAACCACATCCTCATGGATACTAGTCGGATTCATTTCTGTTGGGCCACGACAGGAACTCCTAGAAGTCATTATTTTTAAATCCCAAAGTTTGTCCTGCTTCTATACAGAAACGCATCAAGAATTAAGTTTATCTTGTTTTGCAACAATATTAAAAATATTTTTCAAAAACATTTTTAATTTTCTAAATTTTATATGAAACGCATTGTTTTATTTTTATTTTATTTTATTTTTTTGTCTTTTTGCTATTTCTTTGGGCCGCTCCCGCGGCATATGGAGGTTCCCAGGCTAGGGGTCGAATCGGAGCTGCAGCCACCGGCCTACGCCAGAGCCATGGCAACGCGCGAGATCCGAGCCGCGTCTGCAACCTACACCACAGCTCATGGCAACGCCGGATCGTTAACCCACTGAGCAAGGGCAGGGACCGAACCCGCAACCTCATGGTTCCTAGTCGGATTCGTTAACCACTGTGCCACGACGGGAACTCTGAAACGCATTGTTTTAAAATTGAATTTCATTCTAAAATTAAGGACATTTTATTTATAATACATTTTCTTGTATTTAAGGATGGAGTGTTGGCTTAAAAAAGGGAGATGAGAATACCCATTTTCTCATCCATGTCTGTTGCCTGTGTCTGAAAAAATATGAAACTGTCATATCAGCAAGTTCTTTAACTTATGTAAAGGAAGAAAATGTTTCAATGAAGCTGGGAAAAACTGTAAATATAAAAAATGTCAAAAGGTATCTTTCCTTCACCTTTATAGATGATAATAATTGACCTTATTGTGTCCTATGAAATAGAACATTTTCAAAAATGAATATGGTTCTGGAGTTCCTGTTGTGGCTCAGCAGAAATGAATCTGACTAGCATCCATGAGGACGCAGGTTC
Source organism: Sus scrofa (assembly GCF_054392235.1). Taxonomy (NCBI): domain Eukaryota; kingdom Metazoa; phylum Chordata; class Mammalia; order Artiodactyla; family Suidae; genus Sus; species Sus scrofa. The sequence goes on along the minus strand of NC_139389.1, from coordinate 33,663,349 downwards.
AATCTCTGGCTTCGCTCAGTGGGTTAAGGATCTGGTGTTGTCTTGAGCTGGGGTATAGGTAGCAGACTCGGCTCAGAAAGTGCATTGCTGTGGCTGTGGTGTAGGCTGGCAGCTACAGCTCCAATTGGGCCCCAGATGCAGCCCTAAAAAGACCAAAAAATAAAATAAAAAGAAAGAAAGCACAGTACTGCCACTTTCCAACCATACAGTAACTTGTTAAATGAAAGATCTGATTTAACTGCAAACATAAAAACTGAGTTAATATCTTATCTGAAAAATGATACCTTTCCCTTACAAATGGACTGATCTGTAAGTATGATTAGACCTGCCGTTTCACTTGCACTCAATTGGTATCAGCAGAAGTTAATCACTGAAGATATTTTATGTAAATGTTTGCCACGAACACTGAGGTGCTGAAAACAGTAACTTATGAGGTGCTGAAAACAGTAACTTATGAGGTGCTGAAAATATTAACAATGTTGCATAACCTTTTCTGAATCTCAGGGCTTCTCCTGCAAGAATGTGTTGACATTGTACTGATGGTGCAAAAACAACAATGGATAACAGAACTGGTGCTTTAGCATGAATCAGGCTAACAGCATCGAACTGTATTAGTAGTCACTGAATTCTCTATCACCACACAGTCGTGGTTTCTAAGACGTCAGTGGCACTAGAGAATGTCCTTGATGAAGCAGCAAAATTACAATTTTTATTATATCTCCATTCTTGAGTATATCTTAGGAAATATTCTGTGTGATGAAATGAGAAGGACCCATAAAGCATTTCTGTCACATACTGAAATACAGTGGTTGTCTCCAGGAAAAACACGGAGCTGCAAGCTGAACTAGCCACTTTTTTCATAGAATAGATTTTTTTTCCCCTTAGAAAAATAAACGACGGATAGAAAACTTGGATAGTTGACATACATTTTCTCAAGAACGAACGGGTCACTTCAAGGAAAGCAACTAAAAGGCATCTGTTGCCAATGATAAAATTTAAGCTTTCAAATGAAAACTAGGATTCTGGGAAACTCGTGTCTGCCACTGTGGGATATTTAAGAACATGTTTCTTTCCTTCTTTTTGCTTTTTAGGGACACACTTGCGGCCCATGGAAGTTCCCAGACCAGGGGTCAAACCGGCCACAGCCACAGCCACAGCAACACGGGATCCATGCCAGATCTGCAACCTATGCAGCAGTTTGTGGCAATGCCTGATCCTTCACCCACTGAGGAAGGACAGGGATCGAAGCCACATCCTCATGGACACTATGTTGGGTTCTTAACCCACTGAGTTAACGGATATTTCTAGTGACCAATGCACAATGTTACAGAATCATGCAAAGGTAAAAGATCCTTTCAAAGTGCGAGACAGGCTAATAGATTTCAAAGACTTCCTGTCATTTATGCCTTGAACCTGAAACTTTAAACTCATCCTACATTCTCACCTCTCCCTGGATTCCCTTCATTTTATTTCTCGACACTTAGTGTAAATTCCATATCCCAGACAGCTTAAGTACATTCTCTCATCCTTAGCGCGATTTCCAATGCCTTCATTCAGAACTTCGGTGATTTTGCGTGTTTCAGAACACGTCAAATCTCTAACACAGTGTCTGAGGGCTTTATCTGGCCACCGCCCACTCCCGCTGTTTCTCTGTTTCACTTTATTCTCCAGTAAGCTGATCTGATGATAGCTCTTTATAAAAAACATGCTGATTCATGACCCCATGCCTTTACATTCATGTGTTTTCTTCTGCCTGGAATGTGTCCCCCTCCTTCTGCTTACTTGGAAAATTCCAAGTTCCATCTATCAACATTCCATTCAGATGTCTCTTTCTCCAGGCAGTGTTTCTTGACCAACTCATATTAATAAGAGTTAATTACTTTATTGTTCTGGGTTGCTTTGCATTTTTTTTCCTGTTGCAGTGTACTTATGATTCGGTAACTGTTGGCTTTCTGTAGAATTCTTGTTACAGATCTTTTGCTTTGAAGATGTTTACCTATAGTGAGCAATCCCTTTAGAAGCAGGTCTTGTTTTCTAATATATATATATATTCTTCTGTCCCTAAAATGCTTTTGTATTAAGAAACGGGAAAATATAATTCTGGTTTAATGGCCTCTGTGTCTCTGTTAAGTTATAAAATAAAAATCAAGGAAATGCAGACCAAAAATTAGTGGTTATAAAAAGACTTCAAAGACCCCTCGGCATTAAGAATTTAAACCAGTGGTACTTAGAGAATTACTCAGTAAGTTAAATTCAAGAGAACTTAATTTTAATCTAATTATATTTAATAATCCTAGTCTGGGTAAACACTTTCATAAATCAAATTATTTTGTGTATTTTGAGTTTAAAATGCATCCCTGCTTTGGAGCATCTGCTGTGGCACAGTGCATTAAGAATCTGACTGTAGCGGCTTGAGTCACTTCGGAGGTATAGGTGTGATTCCCAGCCTGGCGCAGTGGGTTAAAGGATCCAGCATTGCCCCAGCTGCTTAACTTACTGATGATCTAATATCGTCTCTTCATTTTGATGTTGATTTCCACTAAGTAAATTAAATTGTGTTTTTAAAAGCAGAAATCCACTTATGAATAAACACAAAACAAAATGTTCCCAAATGCAGTCTTTGATGTAATGCCCTAAACTTTAGAAATTCAGGTTCATTTATTTGGGATTAATTTCTCCCTGTCGGATGTTGACACATTGTTCTATATCTGTCAAATGCATAATTATAAAATAAATCATTATTTGACAACGAAATGAAATTATACACACGCATTAGTTTAAAGTGTCCATCTCTTTGCCATACTTTTTAAACACTCTCAGATGATATAAAAAATGGAAAAAGATCTTTATTCAGAACCTACTAAATTTTCATTTTCAATTTTGTGAGTTGGTTTCTTTCTAACCCCATTTTCATCTAATTAGAGTTTCACAAATAAGATGCCTGCAAGTGAAAGGCTAACAGGTATAATTATTGTTTCATAAGAATTTGTAAAGTCTTTTTGGTATTAAGAAAGTGATACAAATTAATGTATGTCTAAAAACATTTTTATGGAGTTCCCGTCGTGGAGCACTGGTTAATGAATCCAACTAGGAACCATGAGGTTTTGGGTTCGATCCCTGGCCTTGCTCAGTGGTTTTAAGGATCCAGCGTTGCCATGCCATGAGCTTCAGTGTAGGTCGCAGATGCGGCTCAGATCCCGTGTTGCTGTGGGTCTGGCATAGGCTGGTTGGTACAGCTCCGATTAGACCCCTAGCCTGGGAATCTCCATATGCTGCGGGAGCGGCCCTAGGCAAAAAGACAAATAAATAAATAAATAAATAAAAATAAAAAAATAAAAACACTTTTGCAAATCAAGTAGCCTCTAATTCTTTGCTTTAACAAAATTAAAGAAAAACTCTACATTTTAGTTGTGAGATTATTAAAAATAGTATTTAATAATAGCTTACTTCGTGAGTTTTTGGCATATAACTAAGAAGACACTTTTAAAATTGGGTGAAGTTGCTACAACAAAATTCTCTCCAGTCTCATACTTACTATATTTCCATACTTGTACATGTGAAAAACAAAATTCTTTAGTTATTTTATGCTAATTTTTAAAATTAATACAAATCATATAGAACCTAGCCTCAGAATAAATAACTTTTCATCAACATGAAGTTGGGAAAATAAAACTTCAATCCATCTTAATAATAGACCTTTTTTTTTTTTTTTTTAAGGGTCGCACATGAGGCACACGGAAGTTGTTCCTAGGCTAGGCTGAATCGGAGCTACAGCTGCAAGCCTACACCACAGCCACAGCAACATCAAGATCAAGCCGCTTCTGTGACCTACACCACAGCCATGGCAATGCTGGGATCCTTAACTCACTGATCGAAACCAGGGATTGAATCCACAACCTCATGGATCCTAGTCCGGTTTTGTTATCGCTGAGCCATGACAAGAACTCCAGAGATACATTTCCAATTAAATTTTACTTGCAAACACTTTATTTTTTTACTTTTTCTTTTGCTTTTTAGGGCTGTACCCATGGCATATGGAAGTTCCCAGGTTAGGGGTTGAATCAGAGCTATAGCTGCCAGCCTACACCACAGCCACAGCAACACCAGATCAGAACCTTCAACCTTCACTGCAGCTCATGGCAACATCAGATCCTTAACCCACTGAGCAAGGTCAGGGATCAAACCTGCATCCTCATGGATACTAGTCAGGTTCTTAATCTGCTGAGCCACAATGGGAACTTCCCAAAATTTAATTTTTAAATATTTTTATTTACTAACATCGATATTATTTATATTGTTTTGATTGACTGTGTATCTCTAATAATTGTAACATTATCTTAACCCATATGACTTTTTACACTTTTAGAACAGGAAATAAAAATTCATTTTTTTTTCTTTTTAGGTCATATGTAAGTTCCCAGGTTAGGGGTGGAATTGGAGCTGCCGCTGCTGGCCTACACCACAGCCATAGCAATGCCAGATCCTTAACCCACTGAGCAAGGCCAGGGATGGAACCCTTGTCCTCATGCATACTAGTTGGGTTTGTTACTGCTGAGCCACAACGAGAACTCCAAAAATTCATTTTAAGAAGGTGTTTTGCTGCAAAGAAACCTAATATCTGGATCAAGAAAAGATTTCCAAGAACAAAAATGTATGACATTAGGATGCAGCCAGGGTGGAGAACTCAAAAACAATTCTATGGAGGAGTAAAATGAAAATATGAATTCAAAAGGAAAAGAAGGAGCAAACTAAAATTTCAACTGTTGAGGAAGGGGTTGCTTGTGAGTTTTAAAAATTAATGATGGTTTGGAGTTTGTGGCACAGTGGAAACGAATCCGACTAGGAACCATGAGGTTGCGGGTTCGATCCCCGGCCTCGCTCAGTGGGCTAAGGCTCTGGCATTGCCCTGAGCTGTGGTGCAGGTCGCAGATGCAGCTCGGATCTGGTGTTGCTGTGGCTCTGGCGTAGGCTGGTGGCTACAGCTCTGATTAGACCCCTAGCCTGGGAACCTCCATATGCCGTGGGTGCAGCCCTAAAAAGACAAAAGACAAAAGACAAAAAAAAAAAAAAAATTAATGATGGGTGTCAAAACATTACAGTATTTGGATTCCATTGGCCATGTGACAGTTGTTTTTTTTTTTTTTTTTTTTTTTTTGTCTTTTTGCTATGTCTTGGGCCGCTCCCGAGGCATATGGAGGTTCCCAGGCTAAGGGTCAAATTGGAGCTGTAGCCACCAGCCTACACCAGAGCCACAGCAACGCGGGATCTGAGCCGAGTCTGCAACCTACACCACAGCTCACGGCAACGCCAGATCGTTAACCCACTGAGCAAGGGCAGGGATCGAACCCGCAACCTCATGGTTCCTAGTTGGATTCGTTAACCACTGCGCCACGACGGGAACTCCGCCATGTGACAGTTATTACCAGTTTCACTTAAAACTGGAAATTTTATTCTTTGCAACTGTTTGGATCCATGCTGAGAGTTCAGGTCAACGGAAGCCTGTGGCAAAGGCAGAAGGTACTTCACAATTCTTTTAGGAGAGATGTGAAGGGAAGGCCACTGAGTAATTCTTCCTCCTTCTTGTGTTACCTTCATAGAAACACATACAACTGGAGAAGAGAATCTAGGTGCCAGCAGAGACAGAAAGGAGTGGACCATTTTTAGAGTTCCATGCTGGGAAGCCCACCCATACTGAGAACAGAAGCAGTAAGCAAGAAACACTAGTCCTGGGACCACTGACATTCTGGACAGCCTTGCTCACACCCCAAATCGCCAAACCCCAAAGCTCCCTTGAGCTCTTTAACTTTCAGCAACTCTTGGACACAATACAGAACCAATTCTTCCTCTCCCTTGTAATGGAACCCCTCCCCCTGATTTACCTGATGATGAAGATACTGCCCTCTTTGATTACCTGTGAAGAGAATATGACCTGTGGGAGGTGGAGGTGGAGGTTGTGAGGTCCTAGAGAAAATCTTTGGTCTTACTTTCGATGTAGCATAAAAATGTAAATATCAGACCCATGGTAGATTCTGGAAACAATGGGGTGGGGGGGAGAGGACACATGCACTGCTAGGAGTCTGTCCTACAGCAGTGGCTTTCTTCCAATGAACCCTACAACACACACATCTGGGGACCACACCAAGTTTCTTCGACTCCAACTTTTCTCCTCATAGACGCTTGAGGTTGATGTTCCCTTTGACTATTCAACACACCATTTGTAGCAACATCTACATACACTTATACATGCTCACCTAGAGGGGTTTTTTGGTTTGTTTTTGTTTTTTGTCAAGCCTGGGACCTGGTTTCTTCCCACTGAATCACTAGTGAGACTCTTGAGAAATGCAAGAAGAGAATTCTTGGAGTGGAACTCAAGAGATAAGGAAATCATGGCCTGGGTGCCTGGATGCCCTTCTGGTGGCTCTCCAGGCTCCTGGCTCAGTTTCCTCAGCTCCTATTACAAATAAGCAGGGGAGATCCAAATGCAGACCAGGCATGTGGAGTGCAGCCCACAGAGACTGGCCATGCCTGCTAGAAGCTGGGCATTGGGCACTGCGACTTCTGGAAAACCAGTCCTGCTGATTCTGTAGTTCTCCACTTTGACGGCTTCTCAGACTGACCAGGAGGCTGAGTTTTCACCAACCTCTTGCCTTACAGGTTTGACACAGGCAGCTGCAGGAATTCACTTGCATCTGCTGGCCCTCTGGGTGGTGGCTTGTCACACCCTCTGCCTACCAGGCTGATGAGACCTGCCTGCCTGAGGTCATGCTCCCTTCCATCCTCTACAGCACATCTCTGGCCCCAGTGTAAGAGTGGTGGGATATTGTGTAACCTCACTACTTAAGAGTGGAAAACCCACATGTCAAGGTGAAGAGGCCTGGTGTCCTCACTCTCTTTCTGCTCAAGCTTGTCACCTATTTTTTTTTTTTTTTTTTTGTCTTTTTTGCCTTTTCTTAAGCCGCTCCTGCGGCCAATAGAGGTTCCCAGGCTAGGGGTCTAATCGGAGCTGTAGCCACCAGCCTTCCCCAGAGCCACAGCAAGTCCAAGCCACGTCTGCGACCCACACCACAGTTCACCCCAACGCCAGATCTTTAACCCCCTGAGCAAGGTCAGGGATGGAACCTGCAACCTCATGGTTTTTAGTCGGATTCGTTAACCACTGCACAACAACCGGAACTCCGTTTGTCATCTATTTTATCCACTCTAATAACAGGAGCAACAAGGAAGAGCAGGCCAACAATTATTCCACGATAATTACAAGGAGGTAGGAAGATAGCTTTGAAGAAGGGGAGAGGAAGTGGGTTATGATTCTCCCTTGGCTGGAACCCTGGTCCTGCTTAAGGCACTGAAGATGGTTCCTGAGTTCCCTGGTCTGATAGACCATTCCCTTCCCCACATATTCCTCCGTACCCCACCCCAGGCTGAAAGACACGGATATGAGGCCCAGGGGGTGATGTCTGAGAGAGAAAATGTCTGTCGCACAAACTAAGACGACCTCGAGTTACAGATCCAAACAAATGTAGTGACAACTGAAGGGCTGAATGTACCACTCAAGTATTCGGGGACCCTCCGCAAGGAGATGGTTTCCTTTAAAGACCCGGTTTCCTTTAAAGACCCCGCCAGGATGGGATTACTTAGGGTACACCTCCCACAAATAAAGGGTTTAAAGGTCTGGGCAGACCTCGTCCCTCCCTCGTCGTCCATCCCTTGTTAGGGACGAGACCCAATCTCATTGCCCTTCCCAACCTCACTCCAGGGTTCCAAGGAGGGAGCGAGAGAGGAACCTAGACGGCTGCATCCCTTCCTCACTATCCCAGGTTGAGTGATCCCTGGGGAACAAAATCGCCGTCCCAAATCTTACCTCGCAAGGGCGTCTCCTGCGCGTTCTTCAGGTATTTGCGGAGCTACCTGATCCCCTCTCCCTCCAGGCAGGCGCTCCGGACTTTGCAATAGGCATCTCCCTTGAAGCCTGGTGGGGGAGGGGTTTCGAGCCGCAGTGTCGCTTCTGTTCAGTCTCTAGGCCCGGGTGCAAGCATTTTCACCAGAGCTGCTGCGGGGGGTGGGGGTGGGCGGAGAAGCTAGGCTCATCAAGTGACCCTCTGCGAACCGCCGCACTGGAAAAAATGCCCCCTGGGCATCCGCCTCCAGGGTCGCAGCGGGAGCCCTCTGGCCCCACCCACCTCAGGGCCAGAAGCTATGATTGGCTCGCTGGAACGCCAATCAGAGCTCGGCGCTCTGGGGCCGGAGAAACGCGGCACCACCCTCCGGCTATAACAGCTGCTGGGTTCTTCTCTGAGCTCCGCCAGGGTAGCGGGTTCCTAAAAGTCCCTCTGAGGGTTCCGCGGTGACCTGATGTCCAGCCCTCAGTCGCCGCCCCCAGGATTCTCCCAGCTTGTCTGCGCTGATTCCGGGGCTCCGCTTCCCTTCCGCCAGGTTCAGCCCGCGAGCTCGGCCCTCCCACCTGTGAGGTGCCTGGTGCCCAGGCGGGGATGAGGGCGGCGGACCGAAACCCGGACCGAGAGTCCCCGAGCCTCGCCACCTGACCGCACCTCTCCAGGACTCTGGGCCCGGCTTCTTGTAAACTACCCGCTCCTCATAGACCCTGAACGGCTGCCAGCCGGAGAGTTATTCAACTGCAGGGAGGAAAGGTGAGCAAGGTGGGCGAAGGAGAGAGAGGAACAAAAGAAGGCAGAACGAAGGCAGGGTTGGAAGAGGGCGGGGGCAGAAGGTTGCTGAGGAAGGAGAGTGTTAACTGCATGGCCTTTTCCTATTCAAGGGTAGTAGTTCCACGTCCTTTGGCTTCTCACCTCAGTTCTCCGTTCACCTGCTCGCCTCTGCGGCAGGGCCCCTGAAAGGAGTGGCAGGGGGATTTCTAGTAGCGTTATCGGGTTCCCAGATGCCACAGCGTGAAAGAGGAACTTAGAATGGACCTGGACTTGTGCTTTTTGGGAGTTTTTTTTTTTTTTAATTACATAATCAACTTCATTATTAGTCATTGATCTATTCAGATTTTCTGTTTCCTCAGGATTCAGTCTTGGAAGATTGTATGTTTCTAAGAATTTATCAGTTTCTTCTGTTGTCTAATTTATTGGCATATAATTGTTCATAGTGTTTCCGTGCGTACTTTTATATTTCTGTTGTGGTGTCAGTTGTAATTTCTCCACTTTTCTTATTTATTTGGCCCCCCTCTTTTTTTTTTTTTTTGAGTCTGGCTAGATATTTGTCAGTTTTGTTTATGTTTTCAAAGAACCAATTTGTAGTTTTATAAGTCTTTCTTTATTGGCCATGCCCATGGCATATGGAAGTTCCTGGGCCAGGGATTGAACCTGCACCACCGCAGTGTCAATGCAGGATCCTTAACCCACTGTGCCACAAGCGAGCTCCTTGTCTTGTTTTGTCTTTCTATTCTTTCTCTCTCTCTCTCTCTTTTTTTTTTTTTTTTTTTTTTTTCCCTTTTTAGGGACTCACTGGCGGCATATAGAAGTTCCCAGGCTAGGGGTCAAATGGGAGCAATAGCTGCCAGCCTGCGCCACAGCCACAGCAACATGGATCTGGGCTGCATCTACAACACACCACAGCTCATGGCAACACTGGCAAGGCCTAGGATCAAACCGGTATCTTCATGGGTACTAGTCAGGTTTGTTACCCCCTGGGACACAACTGGGAACTACTAATCTTTTCTATTTTTAAGTCTATTTCAATTATTTCTGTTCTGATCTTTATTATTTCCTTTCTTTTGCTAACTTTGGGTTTTATTCTTTTTCTACTTCCTTTAGGCTTAAGAGTAGATTGCTTATTTGAGCTTTTTCTTGTTTCTTGAGATTGCTATAAACTTTCCCCTTAGAACTGCCTTTTTCTGTGTCCATAGATTTTTTTTCTTTCTTTTTTTTTTTTTTTCTTTTTTTGTCTTCTTAGGGCCACACCCGTGGCATATGGAGGTGCCCAGGCTAGAGGTTGAATTGGAGCTGTAACCGATGGCCTACACCACTGTCACAGCAGTGTAGGAGCCAAGCAGCATCCATGACCTACACTGCAGCTCACAGCAATGCTGGATCCTTAACCCACTGAGTGGGGTCAGAGATTTAACCTGCATCCTCATGGATACTATTTGGGTTTGTTAACTACTGAACCATGATAGGAACTCCTTGTCCCGTAGATTTTGGACAGTTGTTTTTCTGTGTTCATTTGCCTCAAGATATTTTTTTGGGGAGTTCCCGTCGTGGCGCAGTGGTTAACGAATCCGACTAGGAACCATGAGGTTGCGGGTTCGGTCCCTGCCCTTGCTCAGTGGGTTAACGATCCGGCGTTGCCGTGAGCTGTGGTGTAGGTTGCAGACGCGGCTCGGATCCTGCGTTGCTGTGGCTCTGGCGTAAGCTGGTGGCTGCAGCTCCGATTCAACCCCTAGCCTGGGAACCTCCATATGCCGCGGGAGCGGCCCAAGAAATAGCAAAAAGACCAAAAAAAAAAAAAAAAAAAAAAAAATTTAAATAAAAAAAAAAATAAAAAAAAAAAAGATATTTTTTTGATTTCTTCTTGGATTTCCTTAGTGACCCAATAGTTGGTTAGTAGATGTTGTTTAGTGTCTACGTATTTGTGGGGTTTTTTGCAGTTTTTTCTCGTTTTTGATTTCTTGTTTTTGATTACTGTGGTCCAAAAAGATACTTGATATGATTTCAGCCTTTCTAAATTTGTTAAGACTTGTTTTGTGTCCTAATATCTGATCTATTCTAGAGAATGTCCCATGGGTACTTGAAAAAAATGTGTATTCTACTGCTTTTGGATGGAACGGGCAAAGCAATTGAGTAGAGACATAGGGGGTCATTGATGCAGATGGATCAAGCATATTGGAGATTAGATAAGGATGCTGCAGCCTATTTGTGGTTGCTACTCCTTCAGAATATGCATCCTCTTATCCAGGGTAACTTAAGGAGAGGGATGTGTGCAGATCCAGTGTATATACTGCAATTTCACTTCACCTAAGGGAGAAGAGTGTATATCTTTATATTAGCAATGTGTCTCTTCTCAGGGTTCCATCATACCAACCATAACGCACCCCCACTGTTCAATTTCAGTAGTAAATAGTATATCTCAGGCCAGTTTTCAGAAAAGCAGGTTATAAGAGAACAAAGCCAGAAAATCATTGCTCAAAAGAGCATACACCTATCATCTTATGTTCATGAAGCAACTGAACCTTAGACTGATTTTTTTTTTTTTTTAGGCTGATAAATATGTGTAACTACAAATGGGCTACAGCATTTGATTCTCAGCTTAATGAGTATTTCCCTTTGCCCATGGGGGTGGAGGGATGGTTCAGGCTAATATTGATTGTGATTCTCTACTACCACCTAGTGGAGATTCATTCACTAAAAGCCCTATTCCTTATTTAAAATTTCCACAGTAAATGTCTTGTTATAAAAGGTTCAAACCATATAGAAGAGTGTAGCGTAAAAGGTCTCTGTCACTCCCTCCTTTCTCATTCCACTCTGTTTCCCAGAGGCTGTGTATTGTGGCACGTATCCCGCTAGGACATTTCACGTGCTTTTACTTAGGTGTATGATGGGAGAACTTCTAACACATGAACTGAAGGTTGTTTTGTCTTTCTGGTACAGAGATAGATAAGGCATTTTCCCTTCATGCCTTGGGTGACTATAGCAAAACAATGATGATCAAAAGGTTAAACTTTTTTTTTTTTTTTTTTTGTCTTTTTGCCATTTCTTGGGCCGCTCCCGCGGCATATGGAGGTTCCCAGGCTAGGGGTCCAATCGAAGCTGTAGCCCCAGCCTACGCCAGAGCCACAGCAACGCAGGATCCAAGCCGCGTCTGCAACCTACACCACAGCTCACGGCAACGTCGGATCCTTAACCACTGAGCAAGGGCAGGGATTGAACCCGCAGCCTCACTGGTTCCTAGTCGGATTTGTTAACCGCTCACTGCGCCACGACGGGAACTCCAAGTTTAAGCTCTTGAATTTAAAATTTACTTTTGAAGACCATGGTAGAAGCAAGATGAACAAAAGGCATTGGATGAACATTTGTAAATATCCGAAGTCGGTGCTTATTCTGTAAATAGTAGATGTGGGAAGGACTCTTGATGAAGTTAGAGCTTGTTTTCTTGCTCGCTCTAACTTCAAGTTGACAGAATCCCTGGGCTGAGGAGAAAGTGTCAGGAACTGGTCTGGGAGCCTTGTACCCTGTAATCCTTCTAAACTGTGTCTCGGATGTTTTTGTTTAAATAATTTGAATTTGAAAAAAACTGATCTGGGAGTTCCCCTTGTGGCGCAGTGGAAAGGAACCACGAGGTTGCAGGTTCAATCCCTGGCCTCCTTAAGTGTGTTAAGGATCTGGCATTGCCGTGAGCTGTGGTGTAGGTTGCAGACTCGGCCCAGATATGGCGTGGCTGTGGCTGTGGTGTAGGCCAGCATCTGTAGCTCCGATTAGACCCCTAGCCTGGGAACTTCCATACTCCATGGGTGCAGTCCTAAAAAGACAAAAGACAAAAAGAAAAGAAAAGAAAAAACTGATCTACTAAATTAGGGGGCAAAAAAGGAAACAGTATATTTATACTTTACAATTTTTTTAAATTAAGGTATAGTTGATTTACAATGTTCTGTCAATTTCTGCTGTACAGCAAAGTGACCCAGTCATTCATATACATATATGAATATATATATATTCTTTTCCTCATATTATCTTACATCAGTGATTGGATACAGTTCCCTGTGCTATACAGCAGGACCCCATTGCTTATCCATTCTATGGAATAGTTTGCATCTGCTAACTCCAAATTCCCAGTCCCCGCCACTCCCTTGGCAGCCGCAAGTCTATTCTCTGCGTCTGTGAGTCTGGATAGCACATTTGATTGTGCTATCCTTGACATATGACCTATTTGGTTTTCTGTTGCTAAAGCTTACAAACTGCACAGCTGAAACATTCGATCTTTTTATGGTTTTCAATCAACTTTATTGAGGTGTACTTTAAATCATACAAATTGAAGCGTTTTAAAGTATCAGCTTGATGAGTTTTGAGGGATGCATACACAGTGTAACCACCACCCCAATTGATACATAGAACATTTTTCCTGTCTCAGAAAGTTCCCTCTTGCCTTTTTGCAATCAGTCCTCCCGACTCCAGACACTAATTTGATTTCTATCACCTTAACTTGATTTTTGGGGAAGAAAGGGATTTGTTCCCCATCTTCAGATTCACTTTGCTGTCTCAATTTCTGGGAAGCAAACCTAAATTTGAACATATGCATTTAATCTAATTAACACAGGACATACATTTGTATTTTTAAAAACTATTTGCTCTTGTGAACTTTAGACAATGCTGCAAATCATTTGACTTGATTATTCCACTTACTCTCTTGGTAAAAATTTAAAATTTCACCTCTGAAAAAGTCTAAGATCGATAGTGATTACGTTCATCTCTGTCGTCTCAACCTGAATGATTTTATAACTTTGGACCAATTTAAATTGAGTTAATAAATAACTTTTGATTACCTGCAAAATTCTCAGAAGGAATAGTAATTCATAGAGACCAAGAAAGAAATACTGAATCATCAGCTATTATGTATAAACTTGTCCATCTTTACTTTCTGCCAAAACTCAAATTAAGATGGTAAACTCTGGAGTTCCCGTCGTGGCGCAGGGGAAATGAATCTGACTAGGAGCCATGAGGTTGTGGGTTCGATGCCTGGCCTTGCTCACTGGGTTAAGGATCCGGCATTGCTGTGAGCTGTGGTATAGGTCACAGACGTGGCTCGGATGTCACGTTGCTGTGGCTGTGGTGTAGGCTGGCAGCTGTAGCTCCGATTCAACCGCTAGCCTGGGAACCTCCATGTGCAGTGGGTGTGCCCTAAAAAGACCAAAAAAAAAAAAAAAAAAAGAAAAAAAGAAAAAGATTGTAAATTCAATGTGGTACACACATTTGTATGTTATAGTAAAATTAGTTTTACTTTACTTTATTCTATTTTTTCAATGGCCATAACCATAGCATACAGAAGTTTCCTGGCCAGGGATTAAATTTGATCCACAGCAGCCACAATGCCAGATCTTTTAACCCACTGCACCAGCAGAAATCGAAACTGTCTCAGCGGCAGTGATCCAAGCCGCTGAAGTCAAATTCTTAAACCATGGCAGGAACTCCTAATTATATTTTAAATTAGCACAACATTGTAAATCAACTATGATACAAAAATAAAAAAGATTAATCATATTTTAAAGCTGAAGTTTAAAGATTTAAATAATATTGTCATTTAACTATGTACATATTTCTGTAGATTTAAAACATACATGATGAATTAAAATTATTAAGCAAAAAAAAAAAGAGGACTTTTTAAAATTTGGTCTTGGAATATTCAGTGGGCTCTTAAAATGAGGTATAAAAAGTGATTTCCCCCCCTCAGTGTTATCAGCTCAGCTAGCAGCGAATTCTTATCAGAATACTCTCTCTCAATATCCTGATATATTTGACTGCTTTGTGCTGATATCTTTGTGTTCTAAAATAATTTTTAAAACAAATAGTAAAACCCCTTTGATTTATGAGAGACCTAACACTTCTTATAATTATGTTACTTTGCTTACTTTTATTTTAAAATGTTTTATTGTCACTTTGATTATTGGGATAGCAAACGATATAACAATTGCAGACTCTCAGGTCTTTAGGATTCTTTGGAAAGTTATTTTTGTTGTTGCCTTCCTGAAACCTAGCCCTGAATTGAAAATACTAAAACTGTCGGAGTTCCCGTCATGGCTCAGTGATTCACGAATCTGACTAGGAACCATGAGGTTGCGGGTTCGATCCTTGGCCTTGCTCAGTGGGTTAAGGATCTGGCGTTGCCGTGAACTGTGGTGTAGGTTGCAGACGCGGCTCAGATCCCGAGTTGCTGTGGCTGTGGTGTAGGCCGGTGGCTACAGCTCCGATTGGACCCCTATCCTGGGAACCTTCATGTGCCGTGGGAGCAGCCCAAGAAATGGCGAAAAGACAAATAAATAAATAAAACTGTCAAGCTATCGTTTACACTAAAAAAAACCCCATTTTCCCACTAGGTAGCCACTATCCATTTGACCACTAGGTAGCACCAAAGGCTTAATCTTTCACCATATAAAATGAAGGAAGCTGGCCATAATTAGGTGCATTTGGCATGCTTTATACACTTTAATTCTGTATTATCAAAGGAGCTACCCTGTGTATCAACCCCACAATGTGGAAAAAGCTGACACCGCCCCCCAACTCAGTCTTTCTTTGATTAATTTTGTCCAGGTAAAAATATTATCAATGTGTGTTTTAACAATCATTTTTTTTTGTTTCAGGAAGGGTAAAAGCATACTCATATTCATATTCCCAGTCTTTCATGGTGATTTTAATACACTAATTTAATTAATTAATTCATAAATACACTAATTTTATTTATTTATTTATTTATTTTTGTCTTTTTTCCCTTTTTTAGGGCCGCTCCCGTGGCATATGGAGGTTTCCAGGCTAGGGGTGGAATCGGAGCTGTAGCCACTGGCCTACACCAGAGCCACAGCAACGTGGGATCCGAGCCGTGTCTGCGATCTACACCACAGCCCACGGCAACGCCGGATCCTTAACCCATGGATCGAGGTTAGGGATCGAACGCACAACCTCATGGTTCCTAGTCGGATTCGTTAACCACTGTGCCACGACGGGAACTCTGACACTAGTTTTAAAGAAGATTTTGTCTCTAGGTTTAAAATACCTTTGTGAATTGGTAGGAATCCTAACCGCACTTTACAGGCTGGGTTAGAAGACTGTGGAAAGTTGCTATTGCCCCTCATCCCATCCAGATTGTGTACTTACTTACCTTTGCAGTCATGACTAGTAAGTCTTTGCAAAATCATGAGATTTCTAGGTTCTTCTCCTCTATTCTAATACTGTTGGTTACTGTGATACATTAAACAGAGCCATCCTGTCCTGTTACCAACAGATGTTTCCTGCTGTTCTCTCATACTTGCCCCAAGCCCTCTGCTATTAGCTATCATCAAAAACTGAGTCTTCTGAGAGACACAACAGAAAAGGACAACCTCTGAAGCTCAGTGGCAATGATCACCAGCCTGATATTGCAAAAAAGAGAATTATGAGAACAACCTTACCAGTTTGAGCTGACATTGCCAAACTATGCTGGGGGACTTGAAGACTGGCATTTATAGGACTGTTTTAATACAGAAGCAGATGAAGTCATTAATGTACTCTGCTAGCTCAAGATCAGTGGAACAAGAAATAAGACTGGAGGAGTTCTCGTCGTGGGTCAGTGGTTAACGAATCCGACTGGGAACCATGAGGTTGCGGGTTCGATCCCTGGCCTCGCTCAGTGGGTTGGGGATCAAACATTGCCATGAGCTGTGGTGTAGGTCGCAGATGCGGCTTGGATCCCTCGTTGCTGTGGCTCTGGCGTAGGCTGGTGGCTATAGCTCCAATTCGACCTCTAGCCTTGGAACTTCCATATGCTGCGAGAGCGGCCCTAGAAAAGGCAAAAAGAAAAAAAAAAAAAAAAAGAAAGAAAGAAATAAGACTGGATAAAACTGTTAACCAATATTTAATTATGGTATTTGTTTTAGAATATTGTTTTACATGTTCCATTTTCTGATGAGCACATGAGCAAACCATTTTATTTTCTTTTTATCTAGCTTTCTAATCCTCACCTTTAGCCTATCTTGTGGAAACTAAAACCAAATATTCTTTGAATGGGTCTTATTCCAATGGAACCTCAAAATTCAGGAAAAAAAATAGTCCTATAGTAAATTTAAAAATAGATGGTAGACTATAAAGTTTAAAGACTCAAGGAGTTTCCTGGTGGCTCAGTGGTGGGTTAAGGAGCCAGCATTGTCACTGCTGTGGGTTTGGTCAATGCCATGGTGCAGGTTTGACCCTTGGCCCAAAAACTTCCACATGCTATGGGTGTGGCAAAAAATATTTTTTTTAATACTCAAGAAAAATGAAATATAATGATGATCCAATTAATTGGAATTTTGAAAAATGCTTTTACAATTTTTAAGCTTAGAAAAATCGAAGCCAAATTGAGTCAAATTTTGCTTTTTATTACTACCACACCTCTACAATCAAAACTTTTTGTAGACATCAATGGTAGAATATATGATAATCCTGTAGAAAATCTGATATGTAATTCTTCTCTTCAAATACCATGCAAGTGCGTTCATGGCTTGCTTTAGGTTTTTATGTCAGTATAGAGATATGCAGTGGTTCACATCTCCAAAGCTGGAATAATGAGCATGCCATAAATATCACATTTAAAGGAAAATCTCATTTAACTGGGTATAAGTCACTAATAAGAGAAAGGACTGGAGTTTGTATTTGGAAACAAGAGCTACAAAATCCTCTCAGTACTCTGGTTCCTGGTTTATTAAGGGCCCACCTGACAGGTAGAAAAGGATATTATTTCTTACAAGCCAGGATCACTGATAGACTTTGGGCATCTCAGAGAAAATGGGACTCCATTCACAGTTAAAGGCACTACAAGCAAAGCTCTGAGAAACTGAATTGGGGGACGGTTCTTGGAATTAGGGAGCTGATAAGTGGCAGTAAAATTATTTCTGGTTATCACAGGAGTAATTGAAACTATGATGTTAAGAGCTAAAGTTTTCCGGGTAGATGTTGACACTCTAGTCGTAATATCATAAGAGCTTTGTTTTGTTAACTACACAACAAGGAGATCGTCACATATTAATCCTAAAACAGGCCAAATAAAAGAGCCTGTCAAATTAGGAGTTCCCATCGTGGCTCAGCGGTTAGCGAACCCAAATAGCATTCATGAAGACACGGGTTGCATCCCTGGCCTCGCTTCGTGGGTTAGGGATCCACCGTTGCCATGAGCTGTGGTGTAGGTCGCAGATGTGGCTCAGATCTGGCATTGCTGTGGTTCTGTCGAAGGCAGGCAGGCTACAGTTCCGATTAGATCCCTAGCCTGGGAACCTCCATATGCCACGAGTGTGGCCCTAAAAGACAAAAAGACTAAGAAAAAAAAAAAAAAGGAGCCTATCGAATTAATGATAATGAATTAGAATGTTTCTGGAAAATCTTCTTTGGTCAGTTCTGTACCTTGCAGGTAGGAATTGTGTAGGACAAATGTCTCAAGTATTGGGAAAAAGGCAAAAATTTGCTTTCTTGATTAATTAATATCATACTTGAACATTTTCTTATAATCCTGCCTGATCAAAATCCAAGTGTTTTAGGGATTGTAACTTGACTAAAAAGGATCTGGTTGGCCCTGTACTATTAGAGGTTAATCTGCAGAAAGTTGATAAGCTATGATGGCTTTACTTTTACCCTGCTAAAGAAGATAAGTCCAAGGCTATGATTTTATTGCTCTGTAGTACATTAACTATTTTTAATCTCTATCACAGCAACTGTTCCCGACTATATAATCTTTGTTTTACAAACACTCAGAATCCTTAGTGAGTTTGATGAAGTTTTGAAGAGTCTAACAAATACATTTCTCATAGAATTAGGAGTGAAAATGTTGAAACAATATGGGAGGCTCATTATAAACAGAAAAGCATCACTTCTCTGTTCTGCAAGAACAAGCCTCAAACCGAAGCATTGCTGCTTCTAAGAGCAGCATTTTGCTCTGTCATTAGGAGCTGGATTTTACTGCAACCACCACTGAAGATACTTCTAAGCCACTTCTGTTGCAGGAACTTCACCTTTTTTTTTTTTTTTTTAAACCACTTCTTCCCCCAAAGCCAGTTGCTTTTTCTGTCATCTCTGCCAGTGAAAAGATCCCCATTTCCTCCTGTTGCTCAGTTTTTAATTGAAGTCTCAGGTGTATGAACTTGACTGGTGAGACTTAGGTCTGGAACTGGTGCCCTAGCTTCAAAGAGAGCTGGGGGAAGTGGGTTTTCTGAATTACATTATGAGAAGCAGGACTCATAGAGGAGAATTGTACAGTATTCTAACGGTGTTTAAATCTGATGGGACACACTCACCAGTGTCCTGACATGAAATGTGAGGTGCCCTGTGGGGTGGCTCCTGTAAATCAGTGCTTCGGTTCATGGGCTACATCAGTGGTTCTTAAAGTCCAGTTAACCCACAGACTCAAAAGAAACAACGAAATGATTGTATTTGTTTTAAGCCACAAAATTTAGCAGTGGTTTGCTCTATAGCAATAGATAACTGAAATGTATATTGTGTTTGGTTTCTTCAGGCAATATTATTTCTATGACATTTATCCATGTTGTTGCATTGTTGGTAGTTCACTAAAATGCATTGCTTATATAGTATTCTGTTGGATCAACATACTACATTTTATTTATCCACTTACTGTTGAGGATCTATTTTGTTAAGCCATTTGAAACAATTTGTGGACATTATGACATTTTACCATGAAAAAGTTTGGTGTGTGTTTTTTAAGGATAAAGACATTTTGGTGTTCTCCCTGTGGCACAGTGGGTTAAAGATCTGGTGTTGCCTGTGGCATAGGTTGCAGCTGCTGCTTAGATTTGATCCCTGGCCTAGGAACTTCTATATGTGCCACACAGACACACAGACAGACACACAGACACAGACACACACAGACACACAGACACACAGACACACACACACACACACACACACACACGAGAATAAGGACATTTCTCCTACAAAACCCGAATAACATCATCACCTCAAAAATACTTAACATTGGGAGTTCCCGTCGTGGTGCAGTGGTTAACGAATCTGACTAGGAACCATGAGGTTGCGGGTTCGGTCCCTGCCCTTGCTCAGTGGGTTAACGATCCGGTGTTGCCGTGAGCTGTGGTGTAGGTTGCAGACGCGGCTCGGATCCCGCGTTGCTGTGGCTCTGGCGTAGGCCGGTGGCTACAGCTCCGATTAGACCCCTAGCCTGGGAACCTCCATATGCTGCGGGAGTGGCCCAAGAAATAGCAAAAAGACGAAACAAACAAACAAACAAACAAACAAAAAACCCTTAACATTGATACAATATTATCAAACATACAGTCCATGTTCAAATTTCCTCTATAGTCCCAATAATGCCCAATAGTAACAGTTCTTTATTCTAAGATGCTAAATTTTGGCGTCATTGTTATGCAGCCGTAGGTAACTAACGCAGAGGGCATGACACTACAGGCAGAAAGTGAATTCAGTGGGTCTGCTTCTTCCAGTTAAGCTGTTCAGGGTGATGTGGTGATTCCTACTTCTCGGACTTCTCCATGTCTGTTCACGTGTCCCCATTTAATATCTCAGGGTTCAGATCCATCCCAAGCAGTGGTCTTACCCTTAGTGGAATAGACCCCACGGGCTTATGGAATTAATAGTTCTATAGCCTCACAACCTGTTACATAAGACACTAGGTTTGGCTCTTATCTCTATCTGTGTTGCGTTGTAGAAGAGAAGGTACCCTTTAAAACTGCTCTAGTGGTTTTTTAAAGTTTGCAATCATGTCTTGAGCTTGGATGGAAAGCTGTTGATTATCCTTTGTTTCTTTGTATGCCCTATAGGGCAGCCTGAATCAGCCAGCTTATGAAGGTGGTGACAAAAACCTTAACTGAATCACCCAGCATTTGTCTGATCCTGGTCCTAATCTAAAACCTTGTTTCCTGTTACCTCAGATGTGAGGTCCCTCTGACACTTCGGTGATGGTTCAGCTGTTCTGATTGGCTAGTACTAAGTCCGTTTCCCCCCGCCACCCCCTTAACACCCCTGCCCCATGTTTCTTAAAGTTTCACTTTGAGTCGTGAGATGGCTAGTTTTGTGTCACCCGGCTATGGTACCCAGGTCCAGTCTAGACATTACTGCGAAGGTATTTTTTTCAGATAAGATTAACATTTAAACATTTAGATTTAGTTAAGTAAAGCAGATTACCCTCCATAATGTGAGTGGACTTTCTAAGCAGCTGAAAGCCTTAAGAGAAAAAGAATGAAGTTGTCTAAGAGGAAACTGCTTCCACACTGTCTTTGGACTTGAGCTACCACATCAGCTCTTCCTAGATCTCTGGCCTTCCCTAGAGATTTTGAACTTGCCAGCTCTCACATGAGTCAGTTACTTAAAGTAGATCTCCCTTGATAGATAGATAGATATAGATATAGATATGTCTCCTGTTGGCTCTGATTCTGTAGAAAACCCTGACAAATATATTTCCTAGAGAAGGCTGTTTCCCAGATAAATCCACTTTTTTTTCCATGTCAATGCAGTTTTAGAAAATTGATTCTCCACACTCTGTCACTGAGTTTTTGAGTGTACAAGCTCTGTATTACACATACATAGACTACATACAACGCTGTCCTAAACATTTTTGGTTGACTATTGCTGAACCAGTTTCCAATGCTTCTGAATAAGCCCAGTGGAGTGAAAATATTTTTCTTCTTACCATATATGTTCATCATCAGAGAGTTAAGAATTTGGTAAGGAGGACTGAAGATAATCCATATATCTTAGCTTATTATATAAAATAGAACATGTTTATTAGATTCTAAAAAATTATTATAAAAATAATATGTATGCATTGGAAAGAGATGCTGCAAATGTAGGAAGAAATCTAAGTATTCTTAATCCCTACTCTCCCGTTTTAAATCCTGACCTCCCATCTGAATACTTTTATTATATTCTCTGTTTAACTGGATGGAAAAAAAAGGGGGAATTATTTAATATTTGTCATGGAAGTACATAGGAAATTGTTCTCGGAACAATATATATATGTCATATGTGTGTATTTGTTGCTTTCCTTTTTTCTTTCTTTCTTTTTTAGGGCTGCATGTGGAAGTTACTGGGTGAGGGGTTGAGTCGGAGCTGCACCTGCGGCTTACACCACAGCCACAGCCGCAGCCACAACAACATGAGATCTGCCCCAGCTTGTGGCAACACCGGATCCTTAACCCACTGAGAGGGGCCAGGGATTGAACCTGGGTCCTCATGGATACCAGTCAGGTTCGTTACCACTGAGCCACAAGAGGAACTTCTAAAATGATGTTTTTTAAATGAAACTTCTGAATCTTGTGCCTGATTTCATTTCTTTCTTTGTTTTCGCTACCCCATAGCTCAGAGCCATTTTTTTTTTTTTTAACTCATCTACAGCTGGCTGATAAACAAGTCCTGTTACACTGGCTCTCTGGGGGGGAAAAAAAAAACCAAAAAAGTTCTGGCATGTAGCATTGTTGGTTTCTGTAGTATAAATATTTCCATCATGGTCAATGTCAAGCTACCAATAGTTAACAACTGCCTTTCAAAATTCCCGAATGTGGAGTTCTCGTCTTGGTGCAGTGGAAATGAATCCAACCAGGAACCATCCCTGGCCTCGCTCAGTGGGTTAAGGATCTGGTGTTGCCTTGAGCAGCTCAGATCCTGTATTGCTGTGGCTGTGGCATAGACCAGCAGCTATTGCTCTGACTGGACCCTTAGTCTTAGAACTTCCATATGCCATGGGTGTGGGCCTAAAAAGCAAATAAATAAATAAATAAAAATTTCCTGAATGTCTTACAAATTGCTCTTGTTAGGCGGCACAGGACAGCTCCAGCATATCACTTTTTTTTTTTTTTAAATGATATTCATACCCCTTGGCTTCATTATTTCTTATTTTTATTTTCTCTTTGTTCCAATTTCTTTTTCTTCTTTTTAAATTGTGCCTGCCCCTATAAGCTGCATTAAGTCCTTTTTGGAATGAGGAGCACAAGAACGCAATTCTTTGGCTAATAAAGAAAACGATGGCCATCTAATTTCTTTTCTTTTCCTTTTTTTTTTTTTTTTTTTTTAGCCACCTTGTTGCATATGGAGTTCCTCAGCCAGAGATCAGATCCCAGCTGTAGTTGCAACCTATGCCACAGCTATGGCAGTGCTCCATACTTAATCCACCGTGCTGGGGCCAGGGAATCGAACCTGCATCCTGGCACTGCAGAGACACCAAAGATCCTGTTGCATCACATCAGGAACTCTGCCATCTAATTTGCTGGAGTTCCCTCTGTGGCCCAGCCGAAATGAATCTGACTAGCATCCATGAGGATGGGGTTCAATTCCTGGCCTCGCTCAGTGGGCTAAGGATCTGGTATTGCTGTGGCTGTGGCTATGGTGTAGGCTGGCAGTTGCAGCTCTGATTCAACCCCTAGCCTGGGGACTTCCATGTGCCATGGTGTGGCCCTAAAAAGCAAAAAATAAAACAATAGGAGTTCCCATCGTGGCACAGTGGTTAACGAATCCGACTAGGAACTATGAGGTTGTGGGTTCGATCCCTGGCCTTGCTCAGTGGCTTAAGGATCTGGCGTTGCCATGAGCTGTGGTGTAGGTAGCAGATGCGGCTCGGATCCCGCGTTGCTGTGGCTCTGGTGTAGGCTGGTGGCTACAGCTCCAATTGGACCCCTAGCCTGGGAACCTCCATATGCTGAGGGAGCAGCCCTAGAAAAGGCAAAAAGACCAAAATAAATAAATAAATAAGTAAACCAATAAAAATAAAGTAAAATAAAATGTCTAAATCTTGGGAGTTCTCCAGTGGCCTAGGAGTTAAGAATGTAGGTTGTCACCACGGTGGCTTGGGTTTGATCCCTGGCCTGGGAATTTCTGCATGCTGTGGGCACAGACAGAAAAAAAAAAAAAAAAAAAAAAAAAAAAAAAGGTTTAAATTTTACTTCTGTTCTCAAAGTCTCTGCTGTGCTGTTACGGATTCGAGGAACACGCATGTGCAGCTCAGGGGGCACCCCGGTCGTCACAAGGGTTCACACCTAGAATCAGGGAATCCCCTTCTCCAGCTCTCACTTGGGAGATACCCCTCCACACTCCTGCCCACAGGGGCCCCTTTTCTTAGTTCCTCTGGCCATAGCAATGGTCTTTTTCTCTGAGAGTCAACTCAGCAGGGCTGCTCCACAATTGATATTTGACTTCAGGACAGAGCCGTGAGAGGAAAGAAGAAAAAACTGAACACTCCATTCCCCGCAATTCCAGCTTTGCCCCTCCAAGTTTTGACCCTCTCCACAATCCACCTGCTTTTGCTGATTTTTTGGAGTTGTTTAGTACTTGCTTTTGTCTATTCCCCAGAGTTTCGTTGTGATCAGTGAGAGATATAGGCTCTTAAGTTATGTTAAACTTCAAGATAATTTAAATATCATGACTAGAAAGAACTCAAGGCTCTCGTAATGTTAAATTATTTTTCTGCAAACCAAATACACACTCTCAAGGACATAAGAGTGTTTTAGGGTATTTTGAATGTGTATGTTTAGCCTGGGATGTTAGAAAAGCAAACAGAAGCTTCCTGGGTAGCCTACTAGAATTTCTGTTAAATACATTTCCCAAGCGCTCACTTACGAGCAAAACGGCATTGAATGTCAAAGCTGTAAACCCCCTTAGAAGTCACTCAACGCCTTCATTTGACAGAAGAGAAAATGAGGGCTCCGAGAAGGGAACTCATTTGTCCTGTCGCTCAGGAAGACCATGCCAAAGACAGGACCAGAACTCAGCTTGTTCAATACAGTTACTCAAGTATCTAGTAACAGCTTCCTAAGTGTCAAATCATAGTCTGAATTAACTAGTGCAGATTTCAAGGAGGAGAGGAGGGAGCTCGTGTTGTAGCATAGCAGGTTAAGAACCCGACTGGTATCTGTGAGGATGCAGGTTCAATCCCTGGCCTCACTCAGTGAGATAAGAATCCTGCATTGCTTCAAGCTGCAGCGTAGGTCACAGATGTGGCTTGGATCTGGCATTGCTGTGGCTGTGGTTGTGGCTGGCACCTGTAGCTCCGATTTGATCCCTAGCCAGGGAATGTCCATATGCTACAGAGGCAGCTGATTAAAAAAAAAAAAATACACAGAGACACATATTAATCAAACTAACCAAAATTAAAGACAAAGAGAAAATCTTGAAAGCAGCTAGGGAAAAGAAACAAGTAACATACAAGGGAACCCCAATAAGGTTATCGGCAGATTTTTCAGCAGAAACTCTGCAGGCCAGAAGGGAGTGGCATGATATACTTAACGTGATGAAAAGAAAACACCTCCAACCAAGATTATTTTACCCAGCAAGGCTCTCATTCAGATTTGAAGGGGAAATCAAAACCTTCACAGATAAGCAAAAGTTGAGAGAATTCAGCAACACTAAACCAGCCTTACAACAAATACTAAAGGAACTTCTCTAGGCAGAAAAGAAAAGACAGCAACAGGAAACAAAAATTCCACAAATGACAAGGCTCACCAGTAAAGGTATATATATATACAGTAAAGATACGAAATCATCCATGCACAATTATACCACCAAAATCAGAAACCATGAGAAGAGGTGGGTACAAATGCAGGACACTGGAGATGAACTTGCAATTAAGAGAACAACAACTTAAAACAATCTCATATACATATAGACTCTTATCAAAACTTCAAAATAACTGCAAACCAAAAATCTACAACTGATACACCAACAAGGAATCTCTGAAGAATAAATATATCTCATAGTAAATAAGTGCATAATTCACCATGAAGGGGGTTATTTGACATCATTCTTGGAGTGCTGAGGTCTTCTTAGAACTGATTCTGACTTCCTCTCCATCAAAGAATTTATGATAATTATAATTAAATAATGCAACTGTACAATTAAATAATACAGTTCTACAATTGTATTATTAATAACCATTTCTTGCCATGGTACAATGTAAAGTCTATAATGTCTTGTTTATCACATCACCTAGAATGGTGTAATGCCTTTATTGAAGAATCAATAAGATGTAACAAATTGTGAGGACATATTTATATAGTTATACTTTTTTTTTTTGTCTTTTTGCCATTTATTGGGCCACTCTCGAGGCATATGGAGTTCCTAGGCTAGGGGTCTAATTGGAGCTGTAGCCACTGGCCTACACCAGAGCCATAGCAACACGGGACCCGAGCTGAGTCTGCAACCTACACCACAGCTCACGGCAATGCCAGATCTTTAACCGACTGAGCAAGGCCAGGGATCGAACCCGCAACCTCATGGTTCCTAGTTGGATTCGTTAACCACTGTGCCATGATGGGAACTCCTAGTTATACTGTTTTTTAACCAATTTATGCATTTTATATTTTACTTATTTTCAGAGGGTGTATTATTTTTGTTATTCTTAGCAGTTATTCTTTATATTATGCTATATAAAATATTTAATGTTATATAAGGCTTTCCTCTTTATACATTTTAGATGCATAATATACACAATTTTAATATAATGCTAATTTTTAAAGAAAAATTGAAATGTAATAGATAATACTAAATAGTAAAGATGAAAGCCATTAAAAGAAAAAGGATACAATATATGAAGCTTGAGAAAGTAGAAAGTTGTATGTAGTGGTAAAGAAAGGACATATGCCAAACTAAATCCCACATCTCAGTTTTTGCACTTGCCAGGAACTATTCTAGGCTCTCCTCTATCCTACGTAGAAGTAGCTATAGTATCTATAGAATGTATTTTTGTTTGGGTTCTAAGAGATAAAGTTTATTTATTTATTTATTTGTTTATTTATTTATTTTTTGGTCTTTTTGCTATTTCTTGGGCCACTCCCGCGGCATATGGAGTTTCCCAGGCTAGGAGTCTAATCGGAGCTGTAGCCACCAGCCTACGCCAGAGCCACAGCAACTCGGGATCCAAGCCGCATCTGCAACCAACCTACACCACAGCTTACGGCAACACCGGATCGTTAACCCACTGAGTGAGGCCAGGGATCAAACCCGCAACCTCATGGTTCCTAGTCGGATTCGTTAACCACTGCACCACGACAGGAACTCCAGAGATAAAGTTTATAAGCCTTTAGCTAATGCCTGCTTCATTCAGTAAATGTAGTTTTGGGGTTACTGCTATTATCTGAAAGTCACAAGTGTCCCCACCCCCAATATATGTAAGTATTTATCATATTTTGACCTAGAGATGAATGCATGCATTATGAAAGAATTTTTTTTTTTGTTTTTTGTTTTGTCCTTTGTCTTTTTGAGGGTTGCACCTGTGGCATATGGAGGTTCCCAGGCTAGGGGTCTAATCGGAGCTGTAACTGCCAGCCTATGCCACAGCCATAGCAACACCAGATCTGTGACCTACGCCACAGCTCACAGCAACGCCGGATCCTTAACCCACTGAGCAAGGCCAGGGATCGAACCTGCAACGTCATGGCTCCTAGTCGGATTCGTTTCCACTGCGCCACGATGGGAACACCCTATGAAAGGAATTCTTTTACATGTGAGTTTGCAGGTGCTTTTCACTAATTCTCACATGTGTGTCTTAGTTACCTATCGGTCTTAGCCTGAAGGAAGGAATGCCAGCTCAATTGCACTTTCATCCTCTGAGCGTCAGAATGAGACTTTATATCATTTTTAATATTTCAAAATCACTCAAAACATGATGGCCTGTCACGTATAGGGTTCTTCCTAGTTCCAGCATCCTCCCGATGCACTTTCCTCTGGGAAAGATGTTTGCAAGCTGGGCACAAAAGAATAAAAAGGATAAGCTACCATCTGTGAGGGAAGAAGCTCCCTTCCCAAGCTTCATCTCGCCGAGCACCCACTGACCATACCAGGTTCCGGGCCCAGAACGTTTATTACAAAATACAGCAGGGAGGTCTGAGGAAGAGTCACTCGTCATAGAATTTTGGCAGCTCATTGCCCAAGATTACTCGATGGTCCACACCAGCAGCTGTAATGGTGACCAGATAGATGACACCCCCGCTAGAGCCATCCCGGTTCATGGCCAGAGCAATAGCTGCAGAGGGTTTCAAGTTGGAGAGAGAAGAGAGAATGGCTTAGCTTTAAAAATCTTTTCCTTTCCTTGCTGTCTATATGCCTACTACCACTTTCAGACTTCAAAATCCCGTCTCCTAGAGATGCATATTTCATGGTGTACTGGTGAACCCACTTAAAAATCTTCATCTCTGGCATCTCCTGATGTCCATGGTCTCAACACTCTTGCCACGAGTGATTTCAAGTGTAAATAGATAAACAAGTAGCTCACAAATTCTTGCATATTTAGCAATCGCCTCTTAAGAGCTGGCGCACTGGTTCTTGTAGTCACCATATAACTTAACTTGGTGTGCTCACAACAGTCCTAGTTTATGCCGTTTGTCCTGAAATCCCATCTAGTTCACCACCGGCCCTGCCCCCTTTCACTCTCAAAGCGTCCCAGTGTGGCTATTTAATTAAATGGTCACCCGCATATTCCTCTTCCTGTTCCTTGTACTCTGCTTCCTTCCCATATTTAACTCCTGCCCCGGGTTAGTTACCATTTGTGGTGAAGCGCCTGCACTCCTCAGGGGACATGCCTGGCTTATATGCCGCGTCCACATAACCGTAGATGTAGGTGCTGCCAGAGCCACCGATGGCAAAGGGCTGTCGAATCAGCATTCCTCCCATGGTTCCATATACCTGGGGGCGGGGGGCATCCTACAGGTCAGACTGTGAAAGCATCAATCCTCTACTTACCACCAAGACAAGCAGGTGGGCTCCCCACTCTGCAATGAAGCCCCAGCATCCTCCACCCTTATCCTTTGCGTCTATACCATGCTTTTAGAGGCAGCATCTTTGAAACTCATTGCTAGAATGACATAGGACCTCCATCTCCCTCTCTGGGGGAGAGAGGAACCCCCAGGGAAGGAGTACATTGGGAGGGACTCACCTGGCCCCCTTCACGTTGGTCCCAGCCGGCTACCATGAGATGTGCAGATAGGTCCTCCCGATATTTATAGCTGATGTTCCTCACCACGTTTGCAGCAGCCAGAACAAGTGGAGGTTCTTCCAGTTCCATTCTAAAGGAAGTGTTAGGCGTAGGCGTCAAGATAATTTCCGGGAGTTCCATCCTCCCAGGTCATTACCATCCTCCCGGGTCATTACCATCCTCCCTGCCAAGTGACACCTGAAACTTACAGCTGCAAAGATCCTAACTCCAGTTCCCCTCCCACGTGTACAGGCGAACCAGTCTCACATCACCAATGGGTAAGATTTCATTTATTTCCTTCCTTTACCCTGTCCCACCCCCACTCCCTAGTGACATAACTCTCTTGGCTGCAAGAACGCTGCCCATGTGGGGAAAAGCAGATAAGCTTTACTTCTGCCCCAAATGACCTTGGTTTCTCGCAGGTCACTGCCTGATATTATGGTGGGCCATGGTGTCATTACCTTCCTCATTATTTATATGAGGGTACTGGTTTGCAGTTTTCAAACCCCTTTCCTGCTCATCACTTGATCTAGTGAGGTAGGGTAGGTACTATTAATATCTCTACTCTACAGGTGCAGAAACCAGCTTCAAGAGATTTAAGTGCCAGTTCAAGGCTAATAAAAGCGGGAGCCAAAACAAGAATTTTTCATTTTCCACTGCAGTGTTCCTGGACCAGGACACTGTATAGGGGTTCACTGGTTGGGGAAGCTCTAGCTGGGGTGGACTGAGGACCCCAAAGCTTCATACCCATGGAGCTCCAGCTGGTAGGCGGCCATGTCCGCTATGGCCTGAGCATCAGCGGCTGAGCCAGAGAGCGCACAGTAGATTCGATGATGCAGGGGGGACAGCTTGTCAAACACTCGGTTTACCACCGCCTCTCTGTCAAGAAGAAGGCAGAAGTCAGCAATGTCAGAAGTGCCCAAATTCTTGATGTTAATCTCTCAGTGTTTCTCAAATTTACTCCATAAGAGAACACCTTCAGAATACATTACATTTAATGCATGAATGAAAGCCAAAAGCAAAGAATCATCTCAAATAAATGAAACGCTGCAGGCGATGGTCAAAATTAGACTTATTTTCAGTCTTAGACTTTTACGATAAAACAAAAAAAAAAATTAAGAATAATGTTTCCCTGCAGTTCCTGTCGTGGCTCAGTGGTTGACGAATCCGACTAAGAACCATGGGGTTGCGGGTTCGATCCCTGGCCTCGCTCAGTGGGTTGGGATCCGGCGTTGCCGTGGGCTGTGGTGTGGGTTGCAGATGCAGCCTGGATCCTGTGTTGCTGTGGCTTTGGTGTAGGCCTGGCGGCTACAGCTCCAATTAGACCCCTAGCCTGGGAACCTCCATATGCCGTGGGCTTGGCCCTAGAAAAATACGAAAAGACAAAAAAAAAGAATAATGTTCCCCTTATTAATTTTTCTTTGCTATTAACCATCTGGAGGAAGTTATGTGTTCTATGGGAACATTAAATAGTATTGACCAAATCCTATATATATATATTTTGTATGTGAGGAAACTAGCCAGAAGGGAGGAAGATGAAATTAGTTCAACACACAGTGGATGAGAAAACACAATATCTGCCTGGCAGAAGCATTTTTTTCTATCTCTAAACACAGGTGGCAAGAAGGTCTCTGAAATCTCTACCCCCCAAACCCTTTAGAGTCCCGAAAAAATACCCACCCAATATCTTATTATAGTGGCCTTTCTGAAAGGTTAAATCAGTGTCTCCAAAGCACCAGTTCATCAGTCTCTTCATGAATGGTTAAGAAAAACGTGTGTTTGGGACCATTAGCTTCCTTCCAAAAGTATACACCATCACTTGTACTTACCCTGCAGACACCCGGGAATCAGATCCCACCACGACGCCCCCATCAAACTCCACCGCCATGATGGTTGTCTGCAGAGACACAGAGGAGGGACTATCAGAGCAGGAAGAGCCTTGATCCCTTCATGTGGAGGGATCCCTTCCTTCTTGAGGAAACAGCCTCAAGAGAGGGGAGATGTCTGGCTCAAGGTCACACGGTCATTGAGGCCAGAGGGGACTTCCAGTATTGGATTTTTTTTTCCCTCCATCTTTCCATTTTCTCTCTTGTCTCTCCTGGCTGCAAGGGAAGGTCAGAGCCTGGCCATGGTATCACACAGAAGGAAGGGCATCCCTGAGCCCCAACCTTCCTAAGTGGAGTTCTTTGCATCGTAAAGAGAGAGACAGGGTGAGGTGCCTAGAGGCAGAAGGACTCCTTTTGATTAAAGGGTGGGGGAGGGCACTTCCAAGCACCCAGAGGCAGCTGTGCAAGTGAATTACCTCCACATCTGCTTGCTGTGTGTACAGCTGTGCTACCGACCCCCCCCCCCCCCCCAGCAAGTTACCGTGATCATCTTGGGAAACAAGGTAACAAGCTCTAGTTTTTTTTTTTTTTGGCCCGGAATCATCCATCCCACACCTTTCATCAGAAGTGAGCTTTCAGTTTATTGAACAATGGAAAACACCTCAGAGGTCAGTGGTTAGCATGGCCAGTGAAAAGGAAGGAGGAAAGAGCAAGAAGCACATGAGACAAAGGTTTCATTCAAGGATTTCTGATCAAGACGCAAATAGATATCTCAGTAGACAGGGGAAGGGATTTGTACCAAGGGAGCATTTGATTGGGGAGTTTGAGCTGACTTTTCCAGGTCAAGAAAGGAAATTAAGGAGAAGAAGAAAGAATGAAGGAGAATAAAGGTACAATTTTAACTCCCGTTGAGTTGGAAAGAACCTTTAGAAGAAACTGAGTCACTGAGAAGGTGAGTGACTCGTCCAAAGCACACAACTAAAACCCAGGTCTAGTTCTCATGCTTTGTTCTGACTTCTTACTCTCCACTGCTCATCTGGCTGTGAGGGGAGATTATCTGATTTATAAATGGTTTTATGGCTCTCCTTCTCACCACTCCATAAGTTACCTTGGCCCCCAGGGATATTAGCCTGAGTGTTCATTTTGACCTACTGATTGGTCATGAATAGCCCACCAGGGAACAGGGGCAACCCCATCCTAGAGGGTGTTGCTTTACAACAAAGCTGCTCTGACGCTGAGTGGTGGCAGTAGTTTGAGAGCAGAAGCCAGCCAGTCTTGGGCTGCCATCTGCCCCCCGGGGGCCCAACCTGGGCAAAAGTCCCCCGGCAGGTGTGTGCAAGACCTTGGAAAGGGAGCATGGCAGCGCCTGGGCCAAGCAGGAGCCTTCCTGGGCCCAGCTGGAGAAGGGCACTACCAGCTCACATAGAACCCCCATGATCAGACTATGAGTTACCCAAGGGCTGGCTTATCAAACGGTTGTGTCCCTTCTCCATTAGTACCCATACTCCCATCTCTCAAGCGCTGTCCTACTTCACCCAGGGCACAATTTCCTCATCTCTGTGCATCCTCTCCAACCCCCTCCCTTGATTTAACCATCCCCCCCCTCCAGTCCAGAGTGAAAGCGAAAGCGCTTTGGAACAGCTTCCCCTTAACGCTTCCACCTAAGGGCCAATGCACCCCCTTTCTACCAGCCTCGCGTGCCCAGTCCCTTCGCGGACCCCTAGACGACCCCCTCCAGAACAGAGACGCCTGTATTCATTTCAGGGTGCAAGCAGCTGGCTGCTACAAGCTATCTCCTCACGCTTGTTAGTCTTCAAATTTACTCCTTGGCGCTTCCAGGGTCCCCTTGTCGCTCCACCCCTCTGCTGGCCCTCAAGCCCAGACTCATTACCCCAGTGTGGACTTCTCCGGCCCGGGGTAAGTCCCCAGTAGGTCCTCCAGCCCGCAGCATCCCGGTGCCACGCTCCTCGCTGCCTTGGGCACTGGTTTCCGACCTGGGACAGCACGGGGTGAGCTGCCTTACAGCCCCGCCCCTTCACCACGCCCGCCAGGGGGCGCCCGGGTCCGCTCCTTGCGGCTTCGCACCCCTGCGCCAACCTGTGTGGTGCAGGTCTGCCCGGAGACAGATGACGTAAGATCCCTACCAAAGGGCTGGGGTGAAAAAGTCCAGACCATTGGATCCCGCAAGAGGAGGCAAGGAAAGAAGGAGGGTCTGGCGTTGGTGATAGTGAAGGTGGAGCGCCAGGGCTCCTCCCCCAAACCTCAGATCTGATGCCAACGCCCTCCTCCAAAATAGTCCGGGCTGGCCGCCTTGGGGAAGTGGGCGGGTCTAGTGAGCCGGCGGCCGCTTTCGTTTTCCCTTTCCCATAAACCGCTTGCTTCCAGCTCGCTGAGGCGGTCCAGGTCGGTTCCCGGGACTTTCCGAGATCCCCGCCCCGGCCCGCCCCTGGACCCTCCCCGCTGCGGGTCCGGGCCTGCTCGGGCACCCACTCCGACAGCATCCAGAGAATCCAGCCCAGCAGGGATAGCGAGAGCCCCAGGCCGGGGGTCGACCTCGTACGGCCAATGGCCAGCTCGGGGTCCTCCGCTCCCTGCGGGTGTCTCTGCGTCTCCCGAGCTTCCCTCCCTTGGCTGGGGGCAGCGCTGCTGCTTCTCGCCGACTGGGTGCTGCTCCGGCCGGCGCTGCCCCGGATATCCTCCCTGCTGCTGCCCCCAGCGCTGCCGCTGCTCCGGGTCTGGGTGGTGGGCCTGAGCCGTTGGGCTGTGCTGTGGTTGGGGGCCCGCAGCGTCCTCAGGGCGACGGTTGGCTTCCGGGAGAAAAGCACAGGACTTCGGGGATGGCTGGCAGCTTTGGAGCCGCTGGCGGCGGCTCTGGGCTTGGCTCTGCCGGGACTTGCCTTGTTCCGAGAGTTGGGCTCGGGAGCGGCTGACAGCACGCGGCTACTGCACTGGGGGAGTCGCCTCGATGCCTTCGCCCTCAGCTATGCGGCGGCATTGCCCGCGGCCGCCCTGTGGCATAAGCTTAGCAGCCTTTGGGTGCAAGGAAGTCACAGAGGCTCTGGAGTGACAGTGAGCCGGCTTCTCGGCTGCCTGGGCTCAGAGATCCGCCACCTCTGGCTCCTTCTGACCCTGGTGGTCCTCTCCAGCCTTGGTAAGGGGGATGCGGGGGGAGGGAGAGGGAGGCTAGAGGGCTGGGTAGGAATCAAGCCTAACGGTCAGTGAGATAGACAGGTGTGAGTTCTCGGAAATGTGGATAAGAGCAAGCCCACCCCGCTCAGGTCCACTTGGTGGAGAGGAAAGAGCCCTGGACTGGGTGGGAGTCAGGAGTCCTGGACTCCAGTGCTGCTCAGGTGTTGCTTCACTGGCCACCTTGGGCGAGCTCTTTCCTCCTACCATCCTAGGCTTCTTAATTAACCCTCTAAAGGTCTGGTGAGGCCACAGGATTACGAGTTCCCCGGGGGCCCATTCCAGTGCCGAGAGTGTGCGCTGTTTCTGCAGGATAATGGGCAAGGGTGAAGGGAGGATGGGCGGGAGGTGCAGCCTGGTTAGAGCTGAGCTGCTTAGGCTGCTTAGACTTGCTCTTTCTGACCCGCCCATCTCTCCTCTCCCTCCCCAGGGGAGATGGCCATTCCGTTCTTCACAGGCCGGCTCACTGACTGGATTCTACGAGATGGGGCAGGTGCTGCCTTCACGCAGAACCTAACTCTCATGTCCATCCTCATCATAGCCAGGTCTGACTGCTGAGCTTGGAAGGCTGGGGACGGGGGACCCTGAAAAGGGCGCAGTTGGAAGTTGGGGCCGCCCTCCAAAGTGCACTTCTACGGGGTCCCTGACCGACCGGCCCTCCTTCTTTGTCTCCCTCTAGCTCGGTGCTGGAGTTCGTGTGCGACGGGATCTATAACAGCACCATGGGCCGCGTGCACAGCCACCTGCAGGGAGAGGTGTTTCGGTCTGTCCTGCGCCAAGAAACAGAGTTTTTTCAGAAGAATCAAACAGGTGTCTTATGAACCTCTTTCATTATCCGTCTGTTTTCTATTTGTATCCCCACACTTCATCTTTTACTTATAATCTTGATCTTTCTCTCACACACACACAAATGGTGTCCCTTTTTATTCTTGATGTACTTCAAGAGCAAGATATGCTCTTTACCTTTAGAAAAGCCTACTGTTGGAGTTCGCCGGTGGCTCAGCGGGTTAAGGATCTGGTGTTGCCACTGCTGTAGTTCTGTGGCTGCTGTGGCTCAGATCGCTGCTGTGACTCAGTTTGCTTCTATGGCGAGGTTCCATCTGGCCAGGGAAATTCTGCATGCTGTGGGAAGGGCAAAAAAAAAAAAAAAAAAAAAAAAAAAAAAAAGACAAAACCAAAAACACAATAAAACAAAAAAAAAAAATGATTAACCTACTGTTTCCACCCAAGATTTTTCCATAAACTATCCCTATAAGTGTATTTAGGTAGAATTTCAAACCTGGAAATTTTGAGATTAGAGAGTCTAGCTGACTCATTTTACAGAGAAGTGAAATGAGGTCTAGACCTAAATGCCAACATTTGCATGGATGCACATGGATGAAGACAAACTTGAGAGCAGAACCCATGTCTTGATTCCCAATCCAGTGCTTGCTGTGGTTTCCTGGACTGCTCTCTAGTAGTCTCTCCATTTTTCTCCAGCTCTTGTATGACCAGCTTAAGTTCTTCCTACCTATGAGCATGGTATATACAAGTTCTTTAAGGAACAGACACCTGTCAGAGAAACAGAAGTTCACATGGGCATCCATTTCTTTAAAAATTTTTTTTTCTTTTATGACTGCACCTGTGGCATATGGAAGTTCCTGGGCCAGGGGTTGAATCAGAGCTACAGGTGAGGCCTGTGCCAGTCATGGCAACACCTGATCCAGCATCTGTGACCTACGCCACAGCTTGTGGCAACAGCTGGTCCTTAACCCACTGAGCGAAGCCAGGGTTCCAGCCTGCAACCTCACAGAGACGGCGTCAGGTCCTTAACCGCTGAGCCACAGTGGGAACTCTGGGCATCAATTTCTTTATAGTTAAAACGAAGGTCTTTGGCCAGGCTTTTCCACTCTAACACATTTTTCTTGCATTATGTTTCAGTCCTCCCCCAACCACAGACCTTGTTTTCCTGACCTTCTTTGTCTTTTTTTTTTTTTTTTTCCCCGCTATTTCTTGGGCCGCTCCCGCGGCATATGGAGGTTCCCAGGCTAGGGGTCGAATTGGAGCTGTAGCCACCGGCCTACGCCAGAGCCACAGCAACGCGGATCCGAGCCAAGTCTGCAACCTACATCACAGCTCACAGCAACGCCGGATCGTTAACCCACTGAGCAAGGGCAGGGATCGAACCCGCAACCTCATGGTTCCTAGTCGGATTCGTTAACCACTGCGCCGCGACGGGAACTCCTTTTCCTGACCTTCTTAGAACACTGTGTTGATGCCCTTCGCTGTGGCACCTGGCTCATTGCTCGTCGCTCCCATCACTCTGAGCCTCCTGTTCACTCCACTCTCTTCTCTTGAACCCTTGGCAGGTGCCATCACATCTCGGGTAACAGAGGACACATCCACTGTGAGTGTGTCTCTGAGTTCGGAGCTGAGCCTCTTGCTGTGGTACCTCGCACGGGGACTGTGTCTCTTAGGGCTCATGCTCTGGGGGTCACCTCCCCTCACCATGGTCACCCTGGCCGCCTTGCCACTGCTTTTCCTTCTGCCTGAGAAGCTGGGGAAATGGCACCAGGTATGTCTAGGGAGTTGCCTCAACCTACACTGACCCTCATCCCAGACTTGGTGGGCTCAGATCCCTTTCCTGGCACCTTCACTGGTTCTCCTCTTTGTGGGACTCCTTGTCCCTGTCGTCCATGTTCCCAGATTGCTCAGTGTTGATCTTCACATCCCTTGTGTCTTCTCTTCTAATGCCTGCCCACAATCTGTCTTTAAGAACATGATCACCCATCTCAAGAATATGCTCCCCTACGACGCTTCTAAGTCATTTTCCTCTTCTCTGTATCCTTTAGTATCTGGGGGCCTGGCTGTGTCCCTTTGTCCCCTTGCCTTCCCTCTGCCACGTCTCACCTTTAAACTCTAATCGGATAACTCAGGTACTAGTGTCCCCTATGGTTTGTCAACAATCATGTGTGGCATCTCTGGTCCACGTCTCCACAGGTGCTGGCAGCACAGGTGCAGGAATCTCTGGCAAAGTCAAGCCAGGTGGCCATTGAGGTTCTGTCAGCTATGCCTACTGTCCGGAGCTTTGCCAATGAAGAGGGTGAGGCCCAGAAGTTCAAGCAAAAGCTGCAGGACATGAAGACACTCAACCAGAAGGAGGCCCTGGCCTATGCGGTCGACCTCTGGACCACCAGTGTGAGCACCTGCAGATGACTGCCTAGTCCCTTGTCCCCAAGATGCCTCAATGCCATTCCCTTTCCCATGACCCTGCTCCACACTCTTCCTCCACTGCCCAGTGGTTGGTTCAGTGGCCATATTCTAACAACCGGAGGCTCAGTCACCCTACTCACTGTTCCTAACCCCCTCCCCCCTTTTTAGGCGTGCTAGATGGCTTCCTTTCACTACGGTACACAAAAATCCACCCAACCCTCTCTTTAGGGAAGTGTTTTCCAAGGCCTTCTTTTGCCTCAAGGGGGTGCTCAGAGGACTATAAATTCTGGCACCCTGTCCCGTTTCATGCTGACACTACATGGATGCTAGTGAGAGTCCTGGGAGTAGCAGAAGCAAGGATGAGGGGCACCTGTGATGTAACCGAAAGCGAACACGACCAGCCATCAAGTTCCTATCACGATGCTGCCATTTTCCGGCTCTGTGACCAGGGGCTGGTGACTTCACTTCTCTGAGACTGTTTTCTCAGTTTTAAAAATGGCAGTGACCTAACCTTGTTTATGGGGCTTTTGATGCGACTATTAGATGACATTACATTCATGAAAGCCTTTTGTGCAGAGTAAATGCTTCCCAGACAAGGTGATAATGGTGATGGTAATAACGATTGGCTTCTTTTCTGTATAACTGAGTGAGACTCCGTGGCATTGCTATGGTTCATTCCTTTTTTTTGTTTATTTGTTTGTTTTTGCTTTTTAGGGCTGTACCTGAGGCATTTGGAGTTTCCCTGGCAAGGGGTCCAGTCGGAGCTACGGCTGCCAGCCTACCCTAGAGCTACAGCCACAGCAACACTAGATCCGAGCCACATCTTTGACCTACACCACAG
Source organism: Sus scrofa (assembly GCF_054392235.1). Taxonomy (NCBI): domain Eukaryota; kingdom Metazoa; phylum Chordata; class Mammalia; order Artiodactyla; family Suidae; genus Sus; species Sus scrofa. Next base: position 33,625,696 of record NC_139389.1, on the reverse strand, counting down.
CTCATGGCAACACCCGATCCTTAACCCACTGAGCGAGGCCAGAGATCGAACCCGCAACCTCCTGGTTCCTAGTTGGATTTGTTAACCACTGAGCCACGACGGGAACTCCAAGAACTTCTTATCTCCTTAATGCTAATGATTCTGCTTCTCTGCAGCCCCTCTAGATTTTTCTACAAAAGTCCCTTTTCTGTGTGGTCTCTCCACAGATCTCAGGGATGTTGCTGAAGGTGGGAATCCTGTATGTTGGCGGGAAGCTGGTGGCAGGTGGGGCTATAAGCAGCGGAAACCTCGTCACATTTGTTCTCTACCAGATCCAGTTCACCGAAGCTGTTCAGGTGAGGTCCTTCCATTCTCACATCCCAGGGCTTTTCCCTCCCCTGTCCCATCACCATCTGAGTCACCTTCCTTCCATGCTTTGCCCTTCTCACATCACATAATCCTGGCAGGCAGATTAGGTCCCTCCCCCACTACCTCCTCCCATCTCACTATTCATACCTCCCCTCCAGGTACTGCTGTCCACCTACCCCAGGGTACAGAAGGCTGTGGGCTCCTCAAAGGAAATATTTGAGTATCTGGACCGAATCCCTCGCTGCCCGGCCAGTGGATCGTTGACTTCCTTAAAGTCAGAGGGGCTTGTCAAGTTCCAGAATGTCTCCTTTGCCTACCCGAACCGACCAGAGGTCCCAGTGCTGCAGGTACAACCCACCAACCCCTGCACTCCACCAATCTTCCTCTCAGCTCGATCTGAATCGTCTTCCTGCCTTCAGTCTGCTTAACATCAGGTGTAGCTAGATCCTTCTTTACCCTTCAGAGGCAAAGATGAGCATCATCTGTTCCATAAAATTGCCCCAAACTCAAGACCTAGTTTGGATTTCCAGGGAGGACAGGAAAGGAGGCTTTCAGGGAGAAGGCTGTCATATCCTAAGGAACTGCTGCAAAATCTGTGTATCCATCTGGTCTTCCATCTTTCCTTTTTCTTGCCTTTTTTCTTCCTTTTTTTAATGGTCACACTGGGCCAGGAGCTGAAGTGAAGCTGCAGCTGCCGGCCTGCATCACAGCCACAGCAACACCGGCTCTGAGCCACTTCTGTGACTGAACGGGGCAGCTGCAGCCACACCAGATCCTTAACCCACTGGGCGAAGCCAAGGATTGAACCTGTATCCTCACGGACACTATGTCAGGGTCTTAACCTCCTGAGCCACAACAGGAACTCCTCCTTTTTCTTTCCATTTGTGATTTCAAATGTGATTTTTTTTTTCTTTTTTTCTCCTGGTCTCTGAGATTGAGTGTGCGGCATGGTCTTTGCCCTGGTCTTTGTCTCTTCTTCCATCTCTAGTCCACGGGGAGGTGGCATCGCTGAGGAGCAGAAGTCTGTGCATGTGGGAGGGTAGGAGTTGCTGTGTTTCTCCACTTTCCTCTTTTCTTCTCTGGGGTGAGACACTGACAAAACAATGGGCCAAGTCCATGACGCTCTTAAGGTTAGGGGCCTTGATCTGCCTCTTAGTGTGTGATTCTCTGGCCTCCAGGGCCTCACGTTCACTCTACGTCCTGGTGAGGTGACCGCCCTCGTGGGGCCCAATGGGTCTGGGAAGAGCACCGTGGCTGCCCTGCTGCAGAACCTGTACCAGCCCACGGAGGGGCAGGTGCTGCTGGGTGAGAAGCCCCTTCCTGAATATGAGCACCGCTACCTGCACAGACAGGTGAGCAAGAAGGTGGCACAGGGGAGGGCAGGGAGCTGCGAGTAAGAAGACCATGCTCACTGGGCACTCTGAAAGGAGTGCTGGGAATGACAGGAGATCCTGGGGGGGCGGGGGGTGTGTTCAGGAGAGAGGCTGTGTGATTTCATGATTTGTTCACAATAAAGATTTTCAGTCTTCAGTCTCCAGATCATCATACTCCTGTGTTCCTCGTTCTCTCATCATGCTTTGTCCCAGGTGGCTGCGGTGGGGCAAGAGCCACAGCTCTTTGGAAGAAGTTTTCAAGAAAACATTGCCTATGGCCTGAGCCAGAAGCCAGCAATGGAGGAAGTCATAGCTGCCGCCGTGGAGTCCGGAGCCCATAGCTTCATCTCCAAGCTCCCGCAAGGCTACGACACAGGTGCTCTCTCCTCTCATATCACCACCCAGGCATCTTTTTTGGGGGGGCTAGTTTTTTATGGCCACACCCATAGTCTGAATCCAAGCCTCGGATGCAACCTATGCAGCAGCTGCAGCAACGCCAGATCCTTTAACCCACTGCACCAGGCCAGGGATTGAACTGCACCTCCAAGGCGACCTGAGCCACAGCATTCGGGTTTTGTTTTGTTTTGTTTTTTTTTGCTTTTTTTTGGAGCTGCACCACAGCATATGGACATTCCCAGGCTAGGGGTCGAATCGGAGCTACAGCTGCTGACCTACACCACAGCTCATGGCAATGCTGGATCCTTAACCCACTGAGCAAGGCCAGGGATCTAACCCGAGTCCACGTGGATACTAGTTGGGTTCATAAACCACTGAGTCATGTCAGGAACTCCTGCAGTTGCATCCTTAACCCACTGTGCCACAGCAGGAACTCTTTTTTTTTTTAAATTTTATTTTATGGCTCAGACATCTTTACCTTTGTTGAAATCCAATAGTCTTGCCTTTATTCATCAGTATGAAGTTGTAAGAGCTTGTTTCTATGGCTCTTTCATCCTCATATCCTCAGAACTCCTTCACCTTCCCAGAACCTTCCCTATCCAGCTGTATCTGTTAGTCCGAGTGTGTGTGTGTGTGTGTGTGTGTGCACGCGCGTGCGTGCGTGCACATGTGCACACACGCTCGCGCATGCATGCAAGCACATGGATGCACATGTGTTTATCCAGCTCTTACCTGGGCACTTGTCTCTGCAGAGGTAGGTGAGGCTGGGAGCCAGCTATCAGGGGGTCAGCGACAGGCAGTGGCCTTGGCTCGAGCCTTGATCCGGAAACCACGGGTACTCATCCTGGATGATGCTACCAGTGCCCTGGATGCAAACAGTCAAGCACGGGTGAGAGAGTCATCTTCTTAATGCCTGTAACCCACCCAGTCCTCCTTCCTTCACTCATCCTTTGTTATTGTACTAACATCATAATCATCCAAACCAGTCTTTGCAATTCTCAGTTCCCCTTCGCTTCTCCCCAACATGCCTAGAGTCAGTTAAAAGAGACGATCCTCAGACTCTGAATCTGTGAAGCCAAACATAAAAGAAAAGATCCCATCATACCAATATTAGTTGAAATCTTACCATGTGCCAGAAATGTTAACAGGCCCTTTCCATGTACTCTCTCATTTAATTATTCATCGTGAATGCTTGTGAGCTGGCTGTTGTTATCTTCATCGAACAGATGCTAAAATGCAGGCTAAGAGAGGCTGAACAACCCACTCGATAGCATTCAGCTCAATGTTGAATAGCAGAGCCTGGACCCAAATTCGAGTCTGCCTGACTCGAATATTCATTCTCTTTACTACTCACTTATGTCTCCTTGAAAGAGAATATAAAAATTAGAGAGGAGAGGCTACTCAATACCCTTCATACTTATGAGTTTCACCATAGGACACGCTCTTGCCCCCTCATGTAAACCGTCCTTAACAGATCAAAAGTTGGACAGAGAAGCACTCAGAATGAGAAGCTTTGATTTTGGGGTTCCTGGCAGAAGTGGCAGTGATCCTGGCGAGGTCTGTCCCAGCTCTTCTGGGAGTGGTCCCCAGCTCTGACAGAGTCTGTGTTTTTTTCTCAGGTGGAGTCGCTCCTGTATGAAAGCCCTGAGCGGTACTCCCGGTCTGTGCTTCTCATCACCCAGCGTCTTAGTTCCGTGGAGCAGGCCAATCACATCCTCTTTCTGGAAGGAGGCACCATTGTTGAGGAGGGAACCCACCAGCAGCTCATGGCTAATAAGGGGCGCTATTGGACCATGTTGCAGGCTCCTGGTGGGTCAGATGCTCCTGAGTGAAGCTCTTCTCAGACCTGCACACTCCATCTCCCTCCCTTTTTCTCTCCTCTGTATAGTGGAGAATTTGAGAACAAGGGTCTTAACTAGAGGTGCAGCTGCTTCTGGGGGGAAGGGGGGGGTCACATTCTAAAATGTAACCCCCTAGGTAATGCCTGAGATTTTGGCATGAGTGTCACCCACTGTCCAAGCTCCTCTTGATAATGCAGATTTCCTGGGAGAAAACCGGGCTCCTAACTCTGTAGTGTAACTCCTTGGAGCCAGGTTGGTGTGGCTAGAACCCTGAAAATGAAGTGAAATATTTAAAATACGCAGAAAGGGAAGGTCAGCTCCTTTCGGGTCTCATCAGAAGCATGTGCTGGCCCATAAATACCCTGTGGATTCTTGGTATTTATAATAAAATTGGTGTTTCGTACTGTGGTCTCTGGAGTTTTCAGTGCACCGAATGGCTCAACATGTGTAGTGCATTTTTCAGGAGCGGGTCTCTCCCACCTTCAGCATCCTCAATGTTTCACAGCCCTAAGTGTGCCATCTTCCCCCTTAAGTTTTCTATTTCCTATGCTTACCCCCTCCCCTTCTCCATCCTCCTATGCCTGCCCCTAAGAACGAGCCAGACAGGGATACAGCGTGGTCGTCTGAGGCACCAACTGCAGTGCCTCACGGCCGCGGGGTGGAAGATTGAGGCCGAGCGCAGCTAGAGGAAGTGCAGGCGGCAAGCACTGGAGCGGAGGAGCTCACGCTTCACCACCTCGCCTGCCCAGATCCTTTCCCACCGGGCTCACCCGGCTCAGCAATGCCACCTGCCGGGGTAGTCTTAGTGCAGTGGGTGGGGTGGACCAATAAATCTCTTGCATTCGGGTAGGGCCATGGTAGCGTGACGTCAACAGTTGCTGGGCAGGTTAGGCCAGCACAGGTTGCAAGGAGAGGCGGGGTTTAGAGAAGTTAAACTCGGCAGCGCTCAGTCAAGCGAGAATTACTTGAGGAGATGCGTGCCGAAAGGGCAGGTCCTGTGGGCGGCTTCGGGTTAGGAAGACCGTTGAACTGGGAGAGGTCGTAAGAGGGACTAGGTCGAAAGACTGAGAGGCTGCGCCCTCGCCTCGGTGCTCCCTTCCCCCACATGCTGCAGGTGTATGTTGTTGCAGGACGCCCCAGAACCTGTCCTCAAGACTCAGTGCCCTCACCTATTCATTCCTACCTCTTCCCTACTTGTATAAAATGATGCTTCTCTGAACATCCCTTCCCCATTTCCGAGTTGAAACTATTCGCAATTTCTTGCTGACTCCAGCTTTCCGGTTGAGGTTACGCCTTTTGATGATACGACCCCTACTTGGTCCATAACTGTTCCCGGAGGATGCCCCAACCTGGAAGTGTCTCTCACTGTAATCTAATCGCCAAGGGGGCTTTCGAAGCCATTTGCTCTCTTTCCTTCTTTTGACAGTCTATCACCTGTTGCTTCCCTAATTTCCATGAGGGCGGAGCAGAAAAGCCTGTCCCCGACACAACATTGCTGGTCCCCAGACACTCACAGGACACTTCTCAGAAAAGGCAGGGGGATGCGGAAAAAATTCTGGTTCCCTCCCCTTAAGGCTTAGGGCTTTCGCTTTCACTTCCTCCTCCGAGAGAGCGGACGCATCTCCGGTGCTAGGCGATCATGGCGCTGCTGGATGTTTGCGGAGCCCCCCGAGCGCAGAAGGAAGACTGGGCTTTCCCAGCCGCGGAAAGCCGGCAGCGCTCGGACCCTGGTCACTACAGTTTCTCTATGCGATCTCCGGAACTCGCCCTCCCCCGGGGAATGCAGGTCAGGGCTGTAAGAAAATTCTCTGGGAGGTGGGCAGGAGGGCGCAGAGTAATGGAGGGTCTGCCTTGAGATTGTCTAAAAGGCGGGGAAATGCGGACCGGACCACCCTTTAGCCCGGTGAGAGACACATCCTGGGTCCAGGACCTGAGCCAGGACAGAGGCCACGTGGGACTTGGGGACTGGCAGCCTGAGGGTTAGGAAGTGCAGAGTAGGGCAGAGAGTTAGAGGTGAGATGGGGGCTCCCATCCGGAGACAAGAAAGCTTTTTCACCACACACAAATCACGCAGCCTTTCTCTTGGGACTATCTTAGGATACAAGGGCTGTGTATTGTCTTAGAAACCTATGCGTTTCAGCGGTCAGCCTCGCCTCAGCCACTCACTGTGGTGTGCCTTGGATCAAGTCCCTGTCTAAGTCTTGGGCTTCTCTTCCATAAAATCAGGATACTATTAATAAAATGTGTTCCCTGAGGGTTAAAGGACATATAATGAAAAAAAAAAAACAAAACAAAAAACCATTATAGTGGCCCAAAGTTTTTAGCCTACAGTAACATTTTCTTTCTTTTTGACTGTGCTGGAAAATGAAAAAGGTTGGTGTCATGGCCTCTTCTTTTCCTTCTCTCAAACCATTTCCTTGTTGAGATGGATTGATTCTTAGCCGTTTCACTTATTGATTGTTGATTCTGTGTATCTCTGCACTCCCACAGTCTCTGAAATCCTTTCCTGGCGCTTCCAGCTTCGGAAGTTTCCAGTGCCCCTTTCTCTGCCTTTTCTGTCTCACTAGCCCACTGAATTCCTCCGGTCCCTGGGTGGGGATGGAGAAAGGAACGTACAGATTGAGATGGCTCATGGCACTACCACGCTGGCCTTCAAGTTCCAGCACGGAGTGATTGTGGCGGTGGATTCTCGGGCCTCGGCCGGGAGTTACATTGGTGAGTGTGTGTTCCAGCTGGCAGCGTCTGGACATCCGGGCCCTCCTCTGAGCCCGGGTTCGACATCAGCACCAAAGTGGAAGAAGATGCTGATTTAGGACATACAGGGAGAGCTGTGTGTGTGTGTGTGGAGGTCATTGCTCCTTTCTCAAAACTCCATCTTCTTCCAGCCACATTAAGAGTGAACAAGGTGATTGAGATTAACCCTTACCTGCTTGGCACCATGTCTGGCTGTGCGGCGGACTGTCAGTATTGGGAGCGTCTGCTGGCCAAGGAGTGCAGGTAGGTGAGGCCTCTGACCTCTCTTCCAAGCCTAGGTTTCAATCTCGGATTCTGGGTCTTCCAGTTTGCTGCTCCTCATTCACTTCCCCTGTGCTAACGTAGCATTTTAGCGCTAACGAAGTAGTTCAAAAAACAGCCTTTTGGTGATTGAAAATCCTCTCCCAAATCTCAGCCTGTGCTCCTGCCCATAAGCCAGACAATTTGTCAGTCATTTAGCACTGACACCATCGGTGCTGGGTGGGATCTTATGGTTCACTGGGATCTCTCGATGTGGCTTAGATACTTTACATTCCAAATCTTTCCCTGATCCTTAGAGCCCACAAAACCCTTCCTTTCAAATACTTAGCTCTTCAGTCATTGTCTGCACCCCCAGCTAGCCTTCTCCTGCCACTTCGAAGTCCCCTCCCAAACCGAACCGCCCTGTCCTCCCCAGGTTGTACTATCTGCGGAATGGGGACCGTATCTCAGTGTCCGCAGCCTCCAAACTGCTCTCCAATATGATGTACCAGTACCGGGGCATGGGCCTCTCCATGGGCAGTATGATCTGTGGCTGGGACAAGAAGGTGAGTCTCCCACTGTGGATGAGAGATCAGTTTCCCCATCGTACACTTTCACTCCCTCCCCTCCGAGGTATGTGGCACGTGGACTCCTTGGTTACAGAACTGTTCCAGCACGTCCACTGGCAATTTCTGGGTCTGGCTGAGGACCCACTGTTTCATAAACTTGTTCCTTTTGACAAAATAGCTGATTCCAAGTTTGTCCCCCCCCCCCAAAGTTCTATGATTGTTACCAAAGTGCTATGTTACCCAAAGTTCAAATGTTTCTGTGGTCACCCTTATTCTTTCGTCCACTTGTCCTGGCTCACACTTGAATCTGTCCGTTACCAAGAGCTTCCTCTCCAGTCCCCACCTGGAACCTTCTTACATCCTATAGGGTCCTGGACTCTACTATGTGGATGAAAATGGGACTCGGCTCTCGGGAAATATGTTCTCCACTGGTAGCGGGAACACCTACGCTTATGGGGTCATGGACAGTGGCCATCGGTACGATCTTAGCATTGAAGAGGCCTATGACCTGGGCCGGAGGGCTATTGTTCATGCCACTCATCGAGACAGCTATTCTGGAGGCGTTGTCAATAGTAAGAGACTAAGGCCCCCCGCCCCCATCCTGGCGGGTGGGGGGAGGGGGTTTGAGATTGGGAGACGTGGAGGAGGCAGAGGGGCAGGGAGCAGGTGTTCAGAGCCAGAACAGGGGCATTGGAAGTCCCAGCATGAAAGGCTTTGACATTGCGTGTTGCTGTTGCCCCCGTCAACAGAACATCACGTATAATAGGAACTCACCGAAGGGGAAAGTCACGCCCTGTTCTTTCTGCCTTGCTTGCAGTGTACCACATGAAGGAAGATGGGTGGGTGAAGGTGGAGAGTACGGACGTCAGTGACCTGATGCACCAGTACCGGGAGGCCAGTCTGTAAGGGTGGCGGCGGCAGCTGGGCCGGCCTCTCCTGAGGAAGCCGGGCCTACTCAGGGACCTGGACCAGTTCAGGCCGCAGAAGAAAGAGGGGCCTAATGTGACCCAGAGGGAATGAACCAGTGGTCCCTGGGAGGCAGGGCGGAGTTTATCCTTTTGTGTAGTCTCTGCTTCACTGGAGCCTCCCCCGCTCCCCAACCCCAACCTTCTGGGCATCTCACTAAGCACAATAAAAGAACACGGTTACACACACGCCTCTGTGTTGTGGCTGAGTGGGCGTTGGGTGGGGATTGTTGGGAGGAGGGGGCAGGAAATCCACTCAGACTTTTCCTGAGAAGAGATATGCACCCCCCCCCAAGAAGTGGGGCCTCACCAAATATTTCTCCTGGGTTTTCCTTCCATACTCATCTCTCCAGACCTCGGGAAGGCTCATTGTCTGTGCACATTTACCAGCAATTTAATTTGGTTTAGGGTCCTTTCTATGGGAGCTCCGCCTGGAGACGTCTTGGGTGGTCGGTGGTGAATGGTTTGGGCATCTGGGAGAAGGACACTTAGAACAACCGTTTCTGGTGCTGTAGAGTAGGATGAGAAAGCTTCCACCTCACGTGTGGGCCATAATAATTGCCACCGTGGTCCCACTGACCTCGAACACGGTGGAGAGACTGGATAGGAAGTGGAACGATGGACATTCGGGGTTCAGTTTCATGCTGTGTCACACTCAATTGCTAGATGACAAGACCGTGATTGAAATGGAAGAGGAGATAAGAAGGACTCGCTGAGGTGGGGAACATGAGGAAAAAGTAACTAGCTGGGAAAGATGAGACATACGAGAGCCTCTGTGTCACTCTGGAGCTGCAGGAGGGAGCAGGACAATGTCATGGCTCCAAGGAGAGTTGTTCAAAGGAAGAGCTTGTAGGAAGCAGCTGAGCGTGGAGCTTTTCCATTAGAGAGATCCTTAAAATCCCCACATGGACAGGGTTGGAGAAGTTTTAGTAATTCCCTAACTTCAATCTCCCCCTCGCCACTTTAAATTTGAAGTGACTCACTCCTCGTCACGCCAATGACCTTTCAAAAAGATGGACTGGAATCCACTGGACTCCAAGTGATCCTCCCTTGAGGGTTATTTTGAGTCTGGGAGGTAGTTTCAACCTGAATTGTTATTTCTGGAATAAAGCAAGCTTCACAGTCCATAGACAGGCCCTGGATCAGGCAGGACCCATGGAAACCGGATTCCTGTGCTACTCAGTGTTAAAATAGACCAAGAAACAAAGTCCCCTTCCTTTATGTGCCGACAATGCTCCCAGCTTAATTTGGAGCATCAATTTAGAGGTGTCTGACACATTCTCTGCTCAGGAGCTGTTGACAAAGATAGAAGACGACACGGGGTGAGGCCTTCTCAGCTCAAAATCTGTAAGTTGAAACCCATGGTAGGTCCTGGTAGGAGCAGTTGCGGCTTCTATTTAGGAGAAATTCTGTGTGTTTCTTGCTCGGGATCTGGCTCTGTTTTTTCTACCTCAAGAGCCTACAACTGGAGCTTCAATAAGAAAAGAGAGCAGTTCTCAAAACAGGTTCAGGGCTGGGGCAAAGAGAACTTGAGGTAAGAAAATCCAGGGGTTCTCCAACTATTTCGTGGCAATTTTCTTAGTGGCAATTTAAGAAATGCAACCGTTTCCTATGATAGAGTAACTGCTGCTGAGAGTGGGCGATTTAAGCCCGGGCCTGGCAAGTGGAGCGGGACTTGGGCGTGTCCCTGGGTCTGCGGTGTCGCGCGCCCCCTGCTGGCCACCGGGCCCAGAACAAGGCACGCGCTGGGGAAGCGAAAGCGAAAGGCGCGGGGAGCCGGGACGCCCCGGCCCTGAGAGCATCGCCCGCAGATCGAGGGGAGACAACGTTGAGACAGTGCGAGGGGGTTCCGAGCTCAGCCCTCCGAGCTCAGCCCTCCGCACTTAAAGGCAAGATCCCTGGAGCTGCATCGCAGAAGCCGCCGCTGGTGAGTGGGGCGGGTGGAAGTCTAGAGCGCTAAGGGGACGCAGCCCACCTACCGCCTCCCCGGCTCGGTGTACGGTGATTCCTGTCCCTAAGGTCCGGGGGAAGAGAGGGAGCGAGGCAGGGACCGCCCGGCCGCCCGCTGGAACACGGCGGCGGCTGGCAGAGGAGTGGGGCGGGGGTTGGGGGGAGGGTAATGGGACTTTTTTTTTTTTTTAAGATGAGGCTGCAGGTGGTCAGGCTTCCCAGCGCCTTCGGTCAGGCCGAATGCCTTGGGTCCTAGGAGGGAGCACAGGGTACTCGGTAGGGTTGGGTAAATCGAGTGGGAAGCCCATGGGCGCGTTGGGAGGAGTGGGAATGGGGGCGGGGGTAGCGCCGAGGACTGGGACTCCACCCCTGGCACTTCTCCCCTTCTCCCCACAGACCTCGCCATGCGGCTCCCTGACCTGAGACCCTGGGCCGCCCTGCTGCTGGCGGACTCGGCCTTACTCTGGCTGCTGCAGGGACCTCTGGCGGCCGTGCTTCCTCGAGGGCTTCCAGGCCTGTGGCTGGAGGGCATCTTGCGACTTGGAGGGCTTTGGTGGCTGCTGAGGCTGGGAGGGCTGCTGGGATATGTGCGGACACTGCTGTGCCCCCTCTGCCTGGTGATCCCCTTCTTTCTCTCCTTGAGGGCCCTGGTCCCAGGAGCCTTGAGTGCTCCCCCAGCCAGAGTGGCTTCAGCCCCTTGGAGCTGGCTGCTGCTGGGGTCCGGGGCTGCGGGGCTCAGCTGGGCAGTGTGGGCTGTGCTGAGCCCTCCAGGAGCCCAGGAGAAGAAGGAGGACCAGGAGAACAACAGAGCTTTGATGTGGAGGTTGCTGAAGCTCTCCTGGCCGGACTGGCCTTTCCTGGCTGCTGCCTTCTTCTTTCTTGTCCTTGCCGTGTTGGGTGAGTCAGGAGAGGGCGCAGTGAATTGGAGGTGGGAAAAGGCCCTTGGCAGCAGCCCATTCACTGTGGTCCTCATGTCTCTTGCAGGTGAGACACTAATCCCTTACTATTCTGGCCTCGTGATTGACATCCTGGGGGGTGATTTTGACCCTGATGCCTTTGTCAGCGCCATCTTGTTCATGAGTCTTTTCTCTGTTGGGAGGTAGGTGATGGGTGATTTGCTGGCTCCAGGTGTTGACAGGGGCCCTCACTTTCCTAACTCTGTTTTCAGACCATTTTGTGCACAAGGCACAAAATACTTAAACTAAAATCTGCATGTGTTTACTCATTCGCCAGTCTGTTTCATACATCCATTCATTTATTCCTTCATTCACCAAGTAGCGCCAACATCTTCAAAGTTTATATTATATCATTGCTACAGATATGAGTGATCTAGAACAAAATGTGTCTGTATGTCAAACAGAATGTCCCTCGGTTGCCTCTCAACAAATTTTTAAAATTTAAAAATTTTTATTTATTTATTTATTTATTTGCTTTTTAGGGCCGCACCCGTGGCATGTGGAGGTTCCCAGGCTAGGGGTCCAGTCGGAGCTACAGCTGCCGGTGTACATACACCACAGCCACAGCAACACCATCTGAGCCTCCTCTGTGACCTATACTACAGCTCATGGCAATGAGGGATCCTTAACCCACTGAGCAAGGCCAGGGATCGAACCCGCAACCTCATGATTCCTAGTCGGATTCATTTCCACTGTGCCATGACGGGAACGCCAGCTTCTCAACATTTTTATCTGCGCAAACTTCCATTTCTCTTTTCTGTCTCCCACCTCTCACCCTGTATTTTTTTTCCCCACAGTTATCCTGTTGTCAGAATGAACATGTTTCTTCCTCTTGACCCTTCTTCCCTAATTCGTCTTGTCAGTTCTGGAAGATCTTATTCTGAGGCTTGTCACCTTCCTTTTCAGCGTCTTTACTCTTTTCCACTTTATTGCTTTCCCCTCTCTTTTTAGACCTACCCAGGGGTCTGCTGTCTACAGACTAACTCACTCACTAACAAGTGACTTGATAGGGCTGGTACTAGGATGGGGTGAGTGAGACACCTGGGGTGAGAAATCTAAAGAAAGCTTATTCTCAGGGTTGTGCAAGTGCTTCACTAGCATTACCCTAATATCAGCTGGGGGCTTGATTCTCTCCTTTGTTATGGTCCTACTTCATTTAGAATCCCTCAAAACCCAATCATTATTCCATACTTGCTACTCTTTGCTGAAACTGATTTCTCAAAAGTGAATTTCTTCCTGGGAGTTCCCGTTGTGGCTCAGCGGTAATGAATCCGACTGGCATCCATGAGGTTGTGGGTTCGATCCCTGGCCTCAATCAGTGGGTTAAGGATCGGGCGTTGCTGGGAACTGTGGTGTCGGTCACAGACACGGCTCGGATCCTGCTTGCTTGTGGCATCAGAACAATCTCTTATGAGTGAGCTCTTACTTCAGGTAGCTTTTGAACTTCCTCTATTTCCCAGTCCCTCTACCTCCCCTGGAGAGCCATTCTCCACTGAACCCTTAATTATGGACTTTTCTCATGACTCGGTTTGCTGATCTTTAAGACCGTTTTTGCTCTTGAGCTTACTCAGCTCCCCTCTGCAGGTGAGTCCCAGATGCGCATCTCCTTGCCCAGCTCCAGTCTTGTAATCCAGTGGCCCCCTTCACGTTCCCATTGGACGGCTCACTGTCATCTCGGACTCCACACACCCAGGGTTCCAGATCCATCCCATTCCCCCCGGTCTCCTTGAAAGTGCTCCCTCTTCTTATTCCCATTCACGAGCCCATCCATATCCTAGGCTCCAAGCACTGCACCGACAAGGCCTTTCTCATGTTCAAACAGTAGCCCTGGTGTTTTCCACACTCCACATGTGCTCCTCTGGCTCCTTTCTCTCCATTCTCACTGTCATCGCCAAAGTCCAAACCTCATCATTTTATGTCTGATTTGTATTAGAAGCCCTGTTTTGTAAAATTCCTGCCTCTGTGCATTTACCTTTTTTCCTTTATGTTTTACTGCAAACATGTGTGTGGTCTAAGAGGAATTCCTCACCCCCAAGGACAATGGGGGCGGCAGGGAGGGAGGGGGAACAGCATGATCCCAGGGCTCTGGAGAGTGGGAGGGCCAGGAGTTCATTGCTGCAGGTCCCACAAAAAAGTCTGTGGGAGGAGTTTCCATTGTGGCTCAGGGGTTAAGAACCTGGCTAGTATCCATGAGGATACTAGCCTTGCTCAGTGGGTTAACGATCCGTTATTGCCGTGAGCTGTGGTGTTGGTGGCAGATGGGGCTTAGATCCCGAGTTGCTATGACTGTGGCGTAGGCCAGCAGCTGAAGCTCTGATTTGACCCCTAGCCTGGGAACCTCCATATGCTGCAGGTGCGGCCCCACACAATAAATAAATAAATAGGAAAGGTGTACAGAAATAGGAAGAAGAGTATTGGGGGCAGGGAGGAAAGGGAGCAAGACCCAGGGGAGGGCAGAGGGATGGCCCTGAGGGAGGCCAGGTCAGAAGCATCTTCGCAGCATCTTTCCACCCCATCATACTGTTCGCTTGTGTCTAGCGCAGAGTGAGCCCCATCAATACTGGTTATAGTTAGAATTTTGTTCTCACAGCTGGCTCACCGTGTCCTCTTTTTTCTTCCTCTGTTTATTCCTGCCCCGCCTGTCTCCCTCTCTCTTACCTGTTTCTCTTCTGCCTCTGGTGGTATGCATCCCCTCCACCCCCCAACTTTCTATTTCTTTTCATTCTCTGCTTTTCTCCTCTGCTTCTCTCCCTCCCTCCCTCCCCCCTGCATCTCTGTCCGCTTGGTCCTCCGCCCCCTCCCTCCCTGTAGCTCACTGTCCGCTGGCTGCCGGGGAAGCGCCTTCACCCTCGTCATGTCCAGGATCAACCTGCGTGTCCGGGAGCAGCTTTTCTCCTCCCTCCTGCACCAGGACCTGGCTTTCTTCCAGGAGACTAAGACAGGTGGGGCCTGGGGTCCAGGGCTGGGGATCCCCTGCACCTGCCCTGCCCCTCGGCTCCCCTGTCCTGCCTGCATCCCTGGCACCAGGGCCTGGAGCTACTTTTCTCTCATTTGGGACAATGTAGCGAGGCAGCCGCCCCCACCTGTCTCTCTGCAAGGGAGAAGGGGGCTGCGGGAGGTCGGGAGGTCGGGAGGTCAGGAGTGAGCAGGGTTTGCATTGCAACACGCAGCTTCCACACCTGCTCTTTCCCTCCCAGGGGAGCTGAATTCACGGCTGAGCTCGGACACCAAACTGATGAGTCTCTGGCTTCCTCTGAATGCCAACGTGCTCTTGCGCAGCCTGGTCAAGGTGCTGGGACTCTTCGGCTTCATGCTCAGCTTGTCGCCTCGACTCACCCTCCTCTCTCTGCTCCAGATGCCTCTCACGATAGCGGCTGAGAAGGTGTACAATGCCCGCCATCTGGTAAGTGTGGATGCTGGCGAACCCCCCAGGGGAATAAAGGCAGCAGTTCTGGCAGGCTTCAGAAGGCCCACGACCCCTGACGGGGAGAGGGAGGGGGAGAGGGGGAGGGGAGGGGGAGGAGGAGGGGGGAGAGAGAGAAGGAGACCACATTTTATGGGGAGAGAATAATCTTCTCATCAGATTTGCAAAGCTGTCTATACCCATCTTCCCCAGAAAAGATTAAAGATGCCATCTTAGGAGTTCCCACTATGGCTCAGTGGTAATGAACCCAACTAGTATCCCTGAGGACGTGGGTTTGATCTCTGGCCTCTCTCAGTGGGTCAAGCATCCGGTGTTGCCCTGAGCTGTGGTGTAGGTCGCAGATGTGGCTCGGATCCCATGTGGCTGTGGCTGTGGCTGTGGCTGTGGCTGGCAGCTGCAGCTCTGATTCGATTCTTAGCCTGGGAACTTCCATGTGCCTGGGTGCTGGCCTAAGAAGCCAAAAAAAAAAAAAAAAAAAGCCATTCCAGAGGGTTTAAAATAGAGTTTTTCCTTTACTTCAGCAGAAGGACTTTGAGGGGAGCATAGAGAATATTCCCTGCCAGCAGTTAAGTCCTGAGTCTGAATGTCAGCTCTACCTCCTCTCTCTAGTTTTAAAAAATTGTGATAAAGTATACATAACATAAAATTGACAGTTTTTAAAACCACTTTTACGTGTGCCATTTTAGTGGCATTAAATATCCTGTTTTGCACCTGTCACCATTCTCCATCTCCAGAACTTTTCTCGTATCATCCCTGACTGAAGCATGGTACCCACTAAACATGGGCAAGGTCCCCATTTCCCCCTCCCCCCAGCCCCTGGCCACCACCTTCTGATTTCTGTCTCTCTGAGTTTAATTACTTTAGGTCCATGTTAGCCGGGCTTTTTCTGACTGGCTTCTTTCACTTAGCATAATGGCTTCCATGGTATAGCCCTTGTCGGGATCTCCTTCCTTTGTAAAGCTGAATCGTATTACATTATATGTGTATATCACTTTTTGGCTTGTCTCCTTGTCTGTTGATGGATGCTGGGGCTCTGTCCACCTTTTGACTCTTATGCATAATGCTGCTGTGCACATGGGTGTACAGATATTTCTTCAAGCCTCAATTTCAGTTCCTTCAAGTGTAAACCCAGAAGTAGAAGTGCTGTATCGTTTGTTAATTCTATTTTTAATTTTTTGAAGAGCTGTCACATTGTTTTCCGCAGTAGCTGCAGCATTTTACATTCCTGCCAGCGGTACACAAGGGTTTCTCTCACCTTCTCATCAATACATAGCTTCTGTTGTTTAAAAATTCTACTTATTATTTTTAGTATCTCCCTAGTCCTTATTGATCTTATAACTGGAAGTTTGTACCTTTTGACCACCTTCTCCGATTCCCCCACCCTCTCCCCTCCCCTCTGGTAATGATGTTCTACAAGTTTGATTTTTTTTTTTTTGCTTTGTCTTCTTTTTTTCGATTTCACATATAAATGAATCATACAGTTTTTGTCTTTCTCTGTCTGACTTATTTCACTTAGAAGAATGCTCTCAAGGTCCATCCGTGTGGTTGAAAATGGCAAGACTTCCTTCTTTTTATGGCTGAATAACATTCCATGGTATATTTATACTACTTTTTTTTAGTTTTTATGTTTTCTATTATAGGTGATATACATTGTTCTGTCAATTTCTGTGATACAGCAAAGTGACCCAGTCACTCACTCACACGCACACACACACACACACACACACACAACATTCTTTTTCTCACATTATCCTCCATCATGTTATACCACTTTTAAAAATAAAGCTGTCCTAAGGGTTGTGAGGTATTTCATTAAGGCTTTGATTAACTTTTCCCCAATGATCAGTGACATGGAGCGTCTTTTCATATGTTTATTGACCATTTTAATATAGTTTTTGGAGAAATATCTACTCAAGTTCTTTGCTCATTTTAAAATTGGTTGTTTTTAAATTACTGGCTTGTAGGAATTCTTTATGTTAATCTAGGTATCAACCTTTTATCTCATATATGATCTGCAAATGTTTCCTTCTATTCTCTGGTTTTCCTTTTCACTCTATGGATAAACAAAGTCCTTTGATGCACAACTATTTTTAATTTTGATGAAGTTCAGTGTACCTATTTTTGGGGGGGGGGTGCTTTGGTGTCACATTCAAGAAATCAATGCCAGTCTAGTCTCGTGAATCTTTCCCCCCATGTTTTCTTCTCAGAGTGTTATGGTTTTAGCACTTACATTTAGGTCTTTGGTCCATTTTGAGTTGGAGCTCCACCTTCTGTTAATCAGCTGTGGCTCCTTGGGAAAACTACCCCTTCATTCTTCATTCAGATCCTGGGGTTGGTGTGAATCACCTCAAATGAAGGTTAAAAAAAAGTCGGTCTGTATCCTCCACTCCCTAGTACTGAGAGCTCAGTAATGTCTCGTTCCCTCCTTCCTTCACTGTCATGATCTTTTCTGGAAAGAAATGTAAGGAAACAGGAAAGAAGAGGGTTTAGTATTTCCAGGTAGATTGAGGGAGCATCCTAAGGCCTGGAATGAGACATGGGGGTCTTTTCTCTCCTGCCAAAGTCACCCCTTCCATCCTCTGCCCCGTTTTCCCAGGCAGTGCTTCGAGAGATCCAGGATGCAGTGGCGAGAGCAGGGCAGGTGGTGCGGGAGGCTGTGGGAGACCTGCAGACTGTGCGCAGTTTTGGGGCCGAGGAGGAAGAAGTCTGTCGCTATAAGGAGGCCCTGGAACGATGCCGGCAGCTGTGGTGGCGAAGAGACCTGGAACAGGCCCTCTACCTGCTCTTAAGGAGGGTGAGGAAGCTCGGGGAAGGGCCCAGGGAGGGGCAAGGGAAAGTAGGGGTCCTGGTCCTCCAGCTGCTCCTGGGGTCCTTGCCGCTTACTGGCAGGGAGGGCAGGGAATGGAAGGTTCTCAGGCTCCCCTTTCTTCTCCCTCCAGATGCTGAACTTGGCAATGAAGGTGCTGTTGCTGAGCTGTGGGCTGCAGCAGATCCTGGCTGGGGACCTCACCCAGGGTGGGCTGCTCTCCTTTCTGCTCTACCAGGAAAACATGGGCTCCTATGTGCACGTGAGTTGGGATCTGTGCAGGCTGTCTTTTTCCCTTTAAAAAAACGCTGAAATAACCCCAACTTATTGGTTATTGAGAATTTCAAACATAGGCCAAAAAAAAAAAAAAAAAAAGCTATAATGAACCCCCATGTACTTAGCATCTGTTTTAACAATTATCAACTGATGGCCAATCTTAATCCATCTTAAACCTATCCACTTCCCCTCACCCATGTTATTTTGAAGCAAATCCAAGAAATGGTTTCATTTATAAATATGTATCCCTAAATGCAAACATTAAAATATATAACCACAAAGCCATGATCACACCAGAAAAGTTAACAGTAGCGTCATCAGTCAGTGGTCAAATTTCCGCGTGTCTCATAGAGGTAGTAGAAGTGTATACACTGAGTCGATCTCTCTCTCTCTCATCTGTGGGGGCCTCGCCATTCCCTCCTTCATTAGCGGGGGTTCATCTCTCAAGGGAGACGTCTCCTCATCTACTGTGTGGTTCCCAGGGGTGCAGTTTGATGAAGAAAGGCAGAATGAGCATTCAGCTCCTTGCCTGTAATTACCAGGTTCCAAAAATAATTAGTTCCTGCATCTTGGGCTTTATTCGATAATTTTCATGGACATTTGTTAAACATGGTTATGTTGGAGAGCTGCAGGGGAGGAACTCGGGGGGCTACAAAGATGAGGTGGGCACAACGCCTGCCTTTAAGGAGTCCCCTGTCTCATCAGGCAGAACTGTGTAGGGGTCACAGGGACCAGTCCCTAGACAGGTGTGGGGTGGGAGGAACACTGTGTGGGAGGAGTGTGGATGTCTCCTTCCTTTATGTTGCAAATTGGAGTAATGGGGGATTGGGGCTGATGTTAAATTCCATCTGCATTGCACATTTAAAGGTGGGGAATCTTTTCAGATGAGGGAGAGGCACGGCAGGGGCGGCGTGGGGGAGGGAGTGCATGAGGAGGTGAGAGGTAGGTTTTCTGGGGAGATGCCTCTGATTGGCTGACCCCTGCGTTCCTGTTTTCCAGACCCTGGTATACGTGTTTGGGGATATGCTGAGCAACGTGGGGGCTGCAGAGAAGGTTTTCTACTACCTGGACAGACAGCCAGATCTGCCTCCACCTGGGACATTGGCCCCTTCCACTCTGAAGGGGGTGGTGAAATTCCAAGGCGTCTCCTTTGCATATCCTAACTGCCCTGACCAGCCTGTGCTCAAGGTGCTCGCCATGGGCCACAGGGAGGGGACCTGGGCCCCTGGCTCCCTGTGTGACCAGGCATCATGGACTGTGATGATTTACCTCTGAGAAGCTGATCTTACTCTGATAGAAAAGGGGAGGTGGGGAGTTCCTGTGGTGGCTCAGTGGTTAATGAATCCGACTGGTATCCTTGAGGACACAGGTTCAATGCTTGGTCTTATTCAGTGGTTTAAGGATCCTGCGTTGCTGTGAGCTCTGGCCATCGGCTACAGCTCTGATTTGACCCCTAGTCTGGGAACTCCAAACTCTGCAGTATGGCACTAAAAAGCCCGCCCCCCCAAAAAAAAAGAAAGAAAAGAAAAAAGAAAAGGGGAGGGGGGAGTTTCCTGGTGGCTCAGCAGGTTAAAGATTCGTTACGCCTGCTCTGGTTCGGTCCCTGCTGTGGTGGCGGTTCTGTCCTTGGCCCAGGAACCTCTGCAGGCAGTGGGCGTGGCCAAAAAAAAAAAAAAAAAAAGGAGAACAAAAGGGGAAGGGTCTTAAGGGAGAGGAGGCAGGCCCCTAACTCCTTCTGACTTTTCTAGGGTCTCACATTCACCCTACATCCTGGTCAGATGACCGCTCTGGTGGGGCCCAATGGGTCTGGGAAGAGCACCGTGGCTGCCCTGCTGCAGAACCTGTACCAGCCCACCGAGGGGCAGGTGCTGCTGGACGAGGAGCCCGTCTCCGCCTATGAGCATCACTACCTGCACCAACAGGTGGGCGGGGAGGAAGGAGGGGACCGGAGATGGGAGAGAAGAAGGCCGGTCGCAGAGAGCCTGAGAGGAAGCAGCGGGAAGCAGCACAGGGAGTCCATTCGGAGGCAGGCAGGCAGGCGAGGTGCCAGGGAGGGTCCTTGCCCTGCGGGTTTCCCCATGGTCTGTGTTCCCACCGCCTCGGCAGGTGGTTTTGGTCGGGCAGGAGCCTGTGCTGTTCTCGGGGTCTGTGAGGGACAACATTGCTTATGGGCTGAAGAGCTGCAGCGATGAGAAGGTGATGGCCGCTGCCCGGGCTGCCAGGGCAGAGGAGTTCATAAACGAAATGGAGCACGGACTCTACACAGGTACCTGCAGCCAAAGGAGAACCTGGAGCTTATTCGGCCGAGCGGGGTGCGGGGCGGGGGTGGGGGTGGGGGTGCGGGGAGGGTCTTGTCCCTGTAACTCGCTGTTCGCGGTTTCCTTTCCTTACCTCCCATCTCCCCTCCTCGCCCACCATCAGGAAGGAGTTCTTTAGCCTACTGTCCGCTCAGGTGCCTTTGTTCCCCGAGAGCAGGCGGGAAGTGGTGCTTCCTCCCTCTCCGCCTGAGTCTCCCTCCTCACCTCCCTCCCGGAACCGGGCCCTCATCTTCCGGACCCGAGCCTGTGGACATACCACTTGTGCCCTTGTTCCTGTCGTGATCACTTGTGTCTGAGGATAGATGTTTCTCGGTTTCCATAGATGTGGGGGAGAAAGGGAACCAGCTGGCTGTGGGACAGAAGCAGCGTCTGGCCATTGCCCGGGCCCTCGTGCGGGACCCACGAGTCCTCATCCTGGACGAGGCCACCAGTGCCCTGGACGCGGAGAGCGAGCAGGCGGTGGGTACCGCGCAGGGCGGGGCAGGGGACGCGGCCCCGCGGGGTCAGCCGGTGCAGAATGGGGCAGTGGGAGGACGAATGGGCCTCTAGTGGAACGAACACCTGCGCCTTCTCGGAGTGGGGCAGGATTGGAGGATAGAGTGGTGTGCGGACATCCCGGCTTCCTCCCGGCTCCCTCCTCCTCCTCCTCCAGCTGCCGTGGCCCCGCTGTGGGAGAAGCGCAGTGCACACCCTCCCTCGGGCTCTGGGCCACCTTCTCGTGTTTCATGCCTTTTTCGCCCTAAGTCAAAAGAGATGGTGCCCAGTTGGGCTGTGGTGTCCATCCCATTCCTAGCTTTCTGAGGCATGGCGGTCCTCCCCCTTTAGCTGCAGGACTGGAAATCCCACGGGAACCGGACGGTGCTGGTGATCGCGCACAGGTTGCATACGGTTCAGAACGCGGACCAGATCCTGGTGCTCAAGCAGGGAGAGCTGCAGGAGCATGCGCAGCTCATGGAGGGGGAGGACCTCTACTCCTACCTGGTGCGGCAGAACCAGAGGCCGGAGGGGGGCACCCCAGAGACACTGCCCTCTTCCCAGGGCCATCTCAGTGACCCAGAGGAGCTCCTGCTTTGACTTTCCCCGGGAGCTGCTTTTGGAGCTGGAGGCACGATGGAGGTTTAGACGGAGGATACTTTTGTTAGCGCACGGGGAGTGGGGGTGGGGAGGTTGCTGTCTCTATCCAAGAAACTCATTTACTTGATGAACAGAACTTTGGTGCTGAGAAGTGTATTGTGGCATAACAAATATATTTTAAAATATTTTTTGCTTATTATATAAATAGCACACATTCATATGGAAAATTTAGACAGTATAGACAAGTTGGAAGAAGAAAAGTAAAACTAGCCGCTATTTCACATCCCAGAGGTAAAGATGGTTACCATTTTGCTGGCTGTCTTCCTGTCTTCATTGTTCTTTGAGATACATATTAACTAGTATGACTTAAATATTCATGAGATTGCCTTTCAGTATCCTTTCCCATTCCCATCAGGGTCTGAGGTTTAGGGGGGAGTTAGGGTATGGAGGGCTGGAGCGCAGTTCCCTAATTAACAGTATTAGTAGAACATAGATAATAGCTGGTTTATAGAGTTTTAATATGAGTAGGAACTATGCTAAGCAGTTTGTCATATATTATCATTTTTAATCCTTATTCTCATCATATATTTGAGGTTAGTTGTCATCCCCATTTTATGGATGAGAAAACTGAATCTCTAAGAGATTAAATCACTTTCCAAAGGTTATACAGTGGTGGAATTTGAATTTGAATCCAAGCTTGACCCCAGAGTCTTCACTCTCAACCAATAAATTACAACCCATCTTGTGTCATAATCTGCTTTATAATGAGATCAAGTCAGACCCTTTTACTTCTAGCTCTGAATCTCATCTCTTCCCTCTAGCCCTGTTAACAACTTTCAGTCATAGTGTTAGATGCTCTCATCTCCAAGGAGGTTCCCCTACATTGGTTCCCCTCTTCCAGCCATTCTTCACTCTTCAGGAAGTCATTTTTCTTTCTAGAAGACACCTAGGGCAATGTCACTCCTGTAAAATCCTTCTAGTGTCTTCGCCGCTTTCAGATCTTCCTCAGAGACACAGGTTCTTCTAGCCCGTTTGGATCACCCTCTCTTGTTGGATTCACCTCCATCCATGACAAACTTCCTGCCCTCCTGATGCCTCTGTGCCTCGGCATGGGGTGTGGCCTGCCATTTTCCCCAGTTCTTTAAGATTCAACTCAGGGGTGAGGTCTTCCAGGAAACCTTCCCTTCCCTCTTCAGTCTGGAGAAGGTGCCCCTCGCATGTGCTCCCATTGCTCTGCTCCTGGGGCTTATCTCTTTCACAGTCCCTCTTGGACTCTCCACCCCCCCCCCATAGACCTCTGTCCTTCCACTTGACCATGAGCTCCTGCAGGGGAGGCTGTATGTCATATTAAGCTTTATATCTGCTACCTGACACAGGGCTCTGTTCATAATGGATGATTCATAAATGTTTGCTGGATAAATGAATAAATCTCCCTCCTCTGTCCTCATTCCAATCCTTCCTTCCATGCAAACCACTGAAAATCCAAAGCTGTACACATTACTCATTCCTGGAAGGTTCTTGCCTTTGAAGATGCCTATTTTAAGAAGCTGAAACCGTCACTTACCCAGAAGTAGCAGGTACTTTCCAGGCTAGCGATGATCTAGCCAGAACTTTTGTGGTCTTGGATTTTTTTTTTTCTTCCTGGAAACTGTTGGGAGCAGGGTCAGGCCAGAGTAGGGAGTTTCTTAGGCAGATAAACCTTTGCTTCATCCTGCTGCTGCCTTGCTGTTCCACATCTGCGTATCTCTCAAATGTCACTAAGGGTGAAATAAGCATTTAGAGAGAGAGAAGACTGGCCTGATTCCTTCTCCTCCCCTACCAAATGTCCTTCCTGTATTTGTAAAATAGGAATAGTATTTTGTGTATCTCCCAACCCTAAGGGAACTATTGTCTTCATGGAAGAAGATGATCTATTATAATTCTTTGGAATCCTCAGTGCAATTATACCCATAGACTCATAATACTTTAAACATGGAAGACATTTTAAAAATAGTATAGCTGTCAAATCTTACTTTACAGTAGGGAAAGGGGCCTGAAATCACACAGCTACTCAGAGACGGAGCTGGGAGGGAACTCGGGCATCCTGACATGTAGTACAGGGGGATGCAGTGGATCTTAGGCTCTGAAGAGGTCATGAAAATGTTTTATTTCAGGGAAACTCCCAGCTAAGCCTTATTTTAGCGACACAGAAAAATGTTCCCTGACAGAGTATTCAGTGCACCCCCCACAAGTGTGGTTTGCCTCACGACTGCAGATATTAGTAACCTGGTTTTGTCCAGAGTTCTAGTTCTTTTCCTCCTCCCCGACCACTGTCCACCATCATTTGACTTCCACTCTTTTTTTTTTTTTTTTTTTTTTGTCTTTTTAGGGCCAGCGGTAGAGCATATGGAGGTTCCCAGGCTAGGGGTCTAATCGGAGCTGAAGCTGCTGGCCTACACCACAGTCACTGCAATACCAGATCCAAGCCATGTCTGCAACCTACACCACAGCAACGCTGGATCCTTAACCCACTGAGGAGGCCAGGGATCGAACCCACAACCTCGTGGTTCCTAGTTAGATTCATTTCTGCAGTGCCACAATGGGAACTCCAACTTCCACTCTTTAATCTCCGTTTTTCTTTTCTTTTCTTTCTTTCTTTCTTTCTTTCTTTCTTTCTTTCTTTCTTTCTTTCTTTCTTTCTTTCTTTCTCTCTCTCTCTCTCTCTCTCTCTCTTTCTTTCTTCTTTTCTTTTCTTTTCTTTTTTTGTCTTTTTGCCTTTTCTAGGGCCGCACTTGTGGCATATGGAGGTCCCAGGCTAGGGGTCCAATCGGGGCTGTAGCTGCCGGCCTATGCCAGAGCCACAGCAACGCGGGATCCGAGCAGTGTCTGCAACCTACACCATAGCTCTCGGCAACACCAGATCCTTAACCCACTGAGGGAGGTCAGGGATTGAGCCCGAAACCTCATGGTTCTTAGTTGGATTTGTAAACCACTGAACCACAACAGGAACTCCTAATCTCCACTTCTTCTTGTCACATACCCTCAGTGTCTTTCCTGCTTAGTTGGGACCTACTCTTCCCAAAGGAAGGTGTGAATGGAGAGGAGGAACCTCGGCAAAGGCTCATAGATGACCTTGGAGCCCCAAACAACTTCCTACCTTGTCTGCCCTGCCCAAGGTGGGAACAGCATTGAACTTCAAGTCCTTTACCCCCCCAGCCAAAGGGGGTGGCCACATGCAATCCCCATGGCAGTTGGGACTCAGGAGGAGGAAGTGCGGGGTGGTCAGATTTTGTGGGGGAAGGACCAGGGAATAAGGAAAACAAAGACCTTCCCTGTTTTGGGTGCTGAGTGAATGGAGCATCCATTTACTTGAATCTGATGCCATCTGCTGGTCCAAGGCAATCCTGAGTTTTCAACCCAGAGTTTTTTATGAATTGTAATAATTCAGCATCAATAAGAATCATTCATGGAGTGCTTTCTGTGAGCTACTGCTGTGCTGGGTGCCTGCCATATATCTCCTTGCTTTATCTTTAAGATAATCCTGTGTAGCAGGTTCCAATTCTAATGAGAAAATGGAGACACGAACAGTTACTAACTTGCCTGGGTCACAGAGCTAGGAAAAGGTGGGCTTTGCCCAACTTGACAACAAAACTCCCCCAAAGAGCTCCTTGCACTCCTTGTATCCACTTGCCCTCATGCTCTTCTCCTTTGTAGAGACGCAGTTCATGTGACTAGGCGATTATTAGTGTGGTTTAAACTTTGAAATTCAAAATGGTAAACAGAGGAAAACCTCACTCCCATCCTTCCCCACGGTTTACCCTTGGCATTGGCAATCCATAGTCCCAGGTTTATCTTTATCCTTCCAGAGAAACTTAATGTGTATTTCAGTGTGTGTGTGTGTGTGTGTGTGTGTGTGTGTGTGTGTGTGTAGTCTTGGTCCCTATTTTTACAAGTAGCAGCTCTCTAAATTCCCTGTTTTGAATTTTACTTTTTTTCTTTGTTTTAAATGCCTTCACCCTTGGCATATGGAAGTTCCTAGGACAAGGATTGAATCTGAGCCGCAGCTGAGACCTATGCCACAGATGTAGCAATGCCAGATCCTTTAACCCACTGCACTGGGCAGGGGATTGGACCTGGGCCTTTGCAGTGACCTGAGCCTTAGCAGTCAGGTTCTTAACCCACTGCGCCATAATGGAAACTCTACTTTTTAAACATATCTTAGAAATATATAGCGATAGGAGCTCCTGTTGTAGCTCAGTGGGTTAAAAACCCACTGTGAGGATTTGAGTTTGATCCCTGGCCTCACTGAGTGGGTTAAGGGTCTTGCATTGCTGTGGCTGTGGTGTCGGCCGGCAGCTGCAGCTCCAATTTGACCCCTAGCCCGGAAACTTACATATGCCGCAGGTGTGGTCATAAAAAGAAAGAAAAATGGCTATAGTGTATTCTATTTTATGAAAGTACTGTATTTCATTTAGCCTGTCTCCCTTTATTGATGGGTAGTTAGGTTATTGGAAGTCTTTTGCTATTGTAAGCAATGTCTTGTATAGACGTTGTTATGTGCCCACGTGAGAATATGACTAGGATAACATCCTAAAGAGGGGAAAGTGCCAAGTCTAAATGTTTATATAGTATTATTAATGATAGCTCTTGGAAGATTGCCATCCTAGAGATTGTATTAATGCAGAGTTACATCGGCAGTAGACGATTTTATCTTTCCCCACATTCTCATCAACAGAGTAGTGCAATATTTTTAAATTTTGTGATTCTTATGGATAAAAAGTGGAATCACGTTGAAGTCGTCATTTGCTCTATTTCTACTACACCTAAATAAGAAGGATACTGAGCCCAGAAAGAAAAATTGGGATGCAATAAGCAAGGATGAGAAAACACGCACACACAAATCCCACTACCACTACCATAACCATCATCAGCCAAAACCTGTCTAAAATATTGGTTAATCACAGAGAGAGAATGTAAATATGTATAATTATATTTGCTTCACAAATACCTGATTTATATATTAAGTGAAACTTCAAGCCAGGATTTATCTAACCATTTGTGATCTCTCTTCGGGGTCGTTAAATTGTGGTCAGTGATTTGTCAATGCAGTCTCTTCCACTCCTGGGGCGATCATAAGCTAAAATATATTTGTAATATGTTAGATTATAGACATATTAGGAAGCAAAATATATCATTCAAAAATTATTTGCAATGGGAAGGAAAAAAGAAAACCCCCAGCAGATTCTAACCTTTAAACACTATTTTGTGTATAATGTATTAATTTATCTATGTGAGGATAGATAATTTTCTTCCCTCCTTTAAATATATCCTTGTAGTTTCCAATTTTTGGCACAAAATAGTTTTTTTTTCACTTCCAAATGGCATTTATTAATAAAATCTTTTAAACATAATAAAATAAAATACCAGTTAATCAGACAGAGGAATGAAGAAACGATTGTAACTACAAAGACCACTAGCGGAGTTCCTGTCATGGCTCAGCAGTTAACGACTAGTATCAATGAGGACGCAGGTTTGATCCCCGGCATCGCTCAGTGGCTTAAGGATCTGGTGTTGCTGTGAGCTGTGGTATAGGTTATAGGTTGCAAATGCAGCTTGGATCCCTTGTTGCTGTGGCTGTGGTGTAGGCAGCTGAAGCTCTGATTCGACCCCTAGCCTGGGAACCTCCATATGCTGGGGGTGTGGCCCTAAAAAGACTGGAAAAACAAAAAACAAAAAACAAAGCCGCTAGCAATAATGAAAATTTAAGAACAAGGTGGAACAATCACAAATAACGAGAGTGGGGCAGATAAAGTAAAAGCATTCTGAAGTCTTTGTCTTGTTTGGAAGGAGGGTAGAGATAATTGACCAGCTTCTTCTTCTTTTTTTTTAAGGGCTTCATCTGCAGGATTTGTAAGTTCCTGGGCTAGGGGTAAAATTGGAGCTGCACCTGAGGCCTACACCACAGCCACTACAGTTGGCATCCGAGCCACATCTGTGACCTATGCCATAGCTCGGGGCAACGCTGCATCCTTAACCCACTGAGCAAGGCCAGGGATTGAACCCACATTCCTCATGCATACTAATTGGGTTCTCAACCTTCTGAGCCATATTGGGAACCCCATCAATCAGCTTCTGATGTTGCTAAATTAGATAGTCGTGTTGAAAATGTGGAGGTAAATCTTGGGTCTCGTGCTTCATGGAGGCTTTTACCATAACACTCTCCAGGAGGCCCCATTGTGGCTCAGCAGAAATGAACCTAACTAGTATCCATGAGTTCTCAGGTTCGATCCCTGGACTCACTCAGTGGGTTAAGGATCTGGCATTGCCAGAACTGTGGTGTAGGTTGCAGATATGGCTCATATCTGGCATTGCCGCAGCTGTGGCCTAGGCCGGCGGCTATAGCTCTGATTTGACCCGTAGCCTGGGAACCTCCATATGCCATGGGTGCGGCCCTAAAAAGCAAACAAAACAAAACCCAAAACAAAAACAAATTCTCCATTGGGGTACCACGGATTTAACCAGCTAATCACAGAGGAAGCCTTTGATTTACAATTGGCTATTATAGTTATGAGCAGAGCTGGCCTGAGGTCATCCCAGCGTATTTGGTAAGGCATAACTCAGGTATTCCAGGCTCTCCTCATCAACTACATCATAATCCTGCATTCTTTTATGGAAGTGAAGAAGAAAAAATTCTACTGTAGTCTCCCATTCAATGAAATAGTGTGTGTGTATACACACACACACACACATAAATATATGTACACACACACATAAATATATGTACACACACATATAAATATATACACACACACATATATATAAATATATACACACACATATATAAATATATACACACACATATATAAATATATACACACACATATAAATATACACACACACATATGTATACACACACATATATACACACACACATATATAAATATATATATATTTATTTATTTATTTATTGTGGCTAGTCATGATTTTTAAGGAATTCCAGGGAAACTTTCTGTTTCAATGTCTATTTCTTCTCTTTTGTCCACATGCATTGGGGATTCAGAATTATAACATTTCGTGTTGACCCCTTCTATCAAATGTCAACTTCATCGGCCTCATTATGAACTCTCTCTAGATTGTTAGAATGTTCTCTTCTCGTGCCCAAACATGACAAACTTTTATTCTTCCTAACATTATAGTGGATTGTAGCCCTGTCACTCCACCCAGGTTTTACATTCTTTTTTGGGGTTGAGTGGGGTACATCTGTGGCATGTGGAAGTTCCCAGGCCAGGGCTGGAATCTGAGCTGCAGCTGTGACTCAAATCACCATTGCAGCAACACCAGGTCCTTAACCCACTGGGCCACAGCAGGAACTCCTACACTTCTTAACCATCATCTCATACAACCTATGGTATTGGACATGGAGTGCTATGCTAAATAAATAATATACTTACAGACCACTTTGGTGAAATGGAATCTATCAGCATATGGAAGTTCCCAGGCTAGGGATCGAATTAGAGCTACGGCTGCCAGCCCACACCACAGCCAGAGCAACGTGGTATCCGAGCTGCATCTGTGACCTACACCACGTTGTAGCTCACGGCAACACCTGATCCTTAACCCACTGAGCGAGGCCAGGGATCAAACCTGTGTCCTCACGGATACTAGTCAGATTCGTTTCCTCTGAGCCACGACAGGAACTCCTAGAGTACTTTTTTCTTTCTCTCTTAGCCCAGTTTCCACGTACCTAAACTGCTGTCAGTGATTCTGCAGGTAAACCATTCTTCCGTGATGAGTAGCCTACCCAGCGCCTAATGACATGAAGCTCCTCTCTCTTGATTGGTTATCTCTCTGAGGAGTTTCCAATCCCGAGGAAGCCAGAAAGATGTCTCTGCTCTTAATGAATATTTTTGTCTGTGTTGTGTGTGGGCAAGCCCCATTCGGAAGAGGCTGATGATTTATACAACCTCATTTTCTTTTTCCCCCTCCAGAATGGGTTCTAGCTGGGTTCCCTGGGTGGTGGCTTTGTTAGTGACGGTAATCAGGCTGGACTCCTCCATGACTCAAGGCAGAGATTCTCCAGGTAAGAACACAGTGCTTTTTTTCAGGTATATTTGCAAGAACTGGCATGGGGGGATGGATGCCTTTCCCGAACCAGTCTGGACTGGAAGTGACGTCTGGCTCCAAAGAGCGTGTTCTCCCCTTTGACAAAAAAGTATTCCTTCCTTCCTTATGACACGCAAGGGACTGATGGGGAAAGGGACTTCCTGTCCCAAAGCCATGGATTCAAGGAGTGGGGAGGCAGGAAGAAGGGAAATCCATCACTTGCTTAGGGTCCTTATTGTATCCGTGTCAGTCTGAGAAGAGCTGCTGTTCTTCAGCCAGGAGTTTGATGATTTTGACGGTTTCAGTATTTATCCAATTGGGGTATATGTGGATCCAAGAACTTGTAAACAAAGTTTGCTTCATTTGCCATTTTTAAGCTTCTTATCATATGGTCAGATTGTACCCAGCGATTTGGAGAAATGAGAGAAGTTGTATATATTATCCCCATCCTCAGGTTCCCAGGTATGTGTATTTACTGCTGTTGTTTTTCTAGATTAAGAATTAAGCTATGCAAACAGGAAGCGATGTTATTTTATGAAAACATATCAGAAGGAGACAGGATATAACGTGCTAAAAACAGAACCCCTTTGAATGTCAAGGTCTCATTAGACATAAAAGAGGAACAAACTTATGGGTAGGAAGAAGATCACTGTTCTTATTGAACAGAAACCTCTCTGAGCTTATAATGTTTATTCAACAACACACACAAAATCAGTAAGACATAAAATCTGACACAGCCCTTCGAAAAAAAAAAATTTTTTTTTTTCTGATTTAGACTGTCAGAGGACAGAGAGAATTGGAGGTCAGAGCTGCACGTGAAGTCAGCTGTTATTAGAGGTTAGTGTGGCTGGTCCAGGAAGGCTGCCATTCTTCCACTCAGCTCAGTAGGTCCTCTGAACTTAGAAAAGAAAGCCAATCTACCACTCACTATCAGTAACAGCTATCCTGTAAGTCTCAAGTTAAATGCCAGGGAGATCCTTCCTGATCAATCTGCGTTATCAATCCATTTGAATTTCCATGTATATTTTGTTCTCAAGTGCACAGAATGGAGTTAATCCTTCCCAGTGAGGTCATGGCATCTGTGATCATTGATCAGAACAAAGACTTTCGGAGTTCCCATTGTGGCGCAGTGGTTAACAAATCCGACTAGGAACCATGAGGTTGCGGGTTTGATCCCTGGACTGGCTCAGTGGGTTAAGGATCTGGTGTTGCCAAGAGCTGTGGTGTGGGTTGCAGACGTGGCTCGGATCCTGCGTTGCTGTGGCTGTGGTGTAGGCCGGTGGCTACAGCTTCGATCCGACCCCTAGACTGGGAACTTCCATATGCCGGGAGCGGCCCAACAAAGACACTCTCTTCTCTGCCCTTGTCTCCATTCTCCCTCCCTCTCTTCCAAAGATATCCATTCTAATGTGTCTGGCATGTCTTGAAGTATGCGGGTGGCTTTTAAAAAGACATAGCATTGTTCTCCTGTGTATCTTTTAAATTTTTAATCAATGTCACCACACATCGAATCACATTCTGTTTCTCTTCTTACTTAACCCTATGCTCTTGAGCTCTTTCTCGGTGTTGCTCATGAACTCAAACTCATCTTGACCAATGGGGAAGCAGGTCTGGGAGGGGAAGGGTCTGTTTCTATGTAAAACTCCTGGATAAAGAACTAGAACTCAGGTCGGCTGAGACCTAACCCTTTAGGCTGAGACCAAGCCATTTACTGGTTTCTTTCTTAAATTTGGCAGCGCCTCTGATCTAAGACTCCCACCACTATCGTAGTCTGTTTGGGCTGCTATGACAAATGCCACAGACTGGGTGGCGTCCAAACAACAGAAATTTATTTCTCATGGTCCTGGAGGCTGGAAGTTCACGATCAAGGCTCCAGCAAGGTGAAGCCTCCTCTTGGTTCAGAGTTGGCGCCTTCTGTGTCTTCACGTGGTGGAAGGGACTGGGGATCTCTCTGGAGCCTCTTTGATAAGGGCACTGATCTCATTCATCAGGGCTCCAGTCCTGACCCAAGAACCTCCCCAAATACCACCGACTAATACTGTCACTTATGAGGGTTGGGATTTCAACATATGAATTTGGGGGGGGGCACAAACATCCAAACCACAATACACTAAATCCTACTGTGTCTTACCCATGCAGACTGCTTAAATAACTTTGGAAGATTAAATTGTTTTGGAGAACTTGAACTGACTAGAAATGAGGGGCGTTGTGTGATAGTTAATGCAGAGCTCAAACTAATCACTACCAATAACAATAAGGTACATTTTTTTTTTTTTTTTGTCTTTTGTCTTTTTTGTTGTTGTTGTTGTTGTTGCTATTTCTTGGGCCGCTCCCACGGCATATGGAGGTTCCCAGGCTAGGAGTCGAATCGGAGCTGTAGCCACCGGCCTACACCAGAGCCACAGCAACGCGGGATCCGAGCCGCGTCTGCAACCTACACCACAGCTCACGGCAACGCCGGATCGTTAACCCACTGAGCAAGGGCAGGGACCGAACCCGCAACCTCATGGTTCCTAGTCGGATTCGTTAACCACTGCGCCACGACGGGAACTCCTCATTTTTATACAGTCATTTTCTTTGAACAGTAAGGCACTTTGACAGTAGAAAATCATAATGGAGAGGGATTTGGATTTTTTATTTTATTTTATTTATTTATTTTTTTGCCATTTCTTAGGCTGCTCCCGCAGCCTATGGAGGTTGCCAGGCCAGGGGTCGAATCGGAGCCACAGCAATGTGGGATCCAAGCCGCGTCTGCAACCTACATCACAGCTCACGGCAAAGCCGGATCGTTAACCCACTGAGCAAGGGCAGGAATCGAACCCGCAACCTCATGGTTCCTAGTCGGATTCGTTAACCACTGCGCCACGACGGGAACTCCCGGATTTGGATTTTTTAAATTCCTTTTCATTGGAAGTGGTTAATAGAAGCGCCTCCAAAGAGGAGTTCCCGCTGTGGCCAATCAGGATTGATCGTATTTCTGGAGAGCAGGGATGCAGCTTTGATCACAGGCCCGTACAGTGTGTTAAGGATCTGGCATTGCCACATCTGCGGTATAAGTCACAGTGGTGGCTTGGATCGGATCCCTGGTCCAGGAACTCCATGTGCCAAGGAGAGGCAAGGAAAAAAAAAAAAAAAAAAAAAAAGAGAGAGAGAGAGAGAGAAAGAAAGAAAAGCCTCCAAAGAAAGTTTAAGTTAACCTTGTATTTCCCATCACCTTGTTATTGCAAACATTACTACTGTACTTCTAGTGTTGCTGATGATAAAAGGCATCTTTGGGCCATGAATTAAAGCTATTTTACCCAACGTCAATGGAAGTAATGAGGTCATTACCTTACTAGAGCCACCAGAGGGGATGAGGTCTCTGAGTAATTGTGCAAAGGTCCAGAAGAAAATTCTTGAGAAAACCCATAGTGAGTGGAAAGTGGAGGGGAATTTATTTCACGCCTGTGATGAACCTACCCCGCATGTCTTTGTCCCACCTCCAGCCTCTTCTCATTTTACTCCAGAAGGAATAGATAGAATGATCCTACTACTGAAAAGAATGTTCTTGAACTATTCCGTATAGGGATGGATATTTTTGACCTGGGTTCCTGAGAGCTTGGCTTGGAGAAACAGCACAGTATCTGGTAAAACACAGTCTACCAATACTTGTCGAATTAGTGAATATTTGTTGAATGAATGTTTATGTCTCTTGGCTCATGTTGGCTTGCTTCTTCAGATTCCATGTCTCCCGTTTGGCTGGTAGGATGGCCCTCAGGCTTCTTTCAAATGTGGATGTCTCTTTGCTAAGCCCCATGTGAACCAGGATGGGGCTCGGGGGAGAAGAGGTTACTTTGGCCAATTTACTGAGGTCAGAGGCCTCCTTTCAAATCCATGTGGTCTGGAATAATAAACCCGCTCTGGTTTCCTAAGGGTGGGGGCTGGTCCATAGCCTTTTTTTTTTTTTTTTCTCCCCAGAAGATTTTGTGATTCAGGCAAAGGCTGACTGTTACTTCACCAATGGGACACAAAGGGTGCAGTTTGTGGTCAGATTCATCTTTAACTTGGAGGAGTTCGTACGTTTTGACAGCGACCTGGGGAAGTTTGTGGCCTTGACAGAGTTGGGGCAGCCTGATGCTGAGCTGTGGAACAGTCGACCAGATATCCTGGAGAGCAGCAGAGCATCTGTGGATGTGCTCTGCAGACGTAACTACTGGCTGGGTGCGCCCCTCACCGTGGAGAGAAAAGGTGAGGTCTGGTGGAGTTCAGGAATTGCCCTCACCTGACCCTGACTGTGGATCATCTTCCTTGAGCCAGGTGGTTTCCTGCTGCAGGATACTGGGTTAGGAGCAGGGGGGTTTGGGTGTGTGTTTTGTCCCCAGCTGTGGCTCACTCCCTATCCTCACGGGTCGGGTCCCTGTGGACTTGGTCCAAGATCCCCAGTTCTCAGGGACTTATGGACCAGCGTGTTCTCAAATACTGGGGGACAATTGTGGGATGTCTGAAAAAGCCTAAAGCCTCCTTATGGTGGGGGGGGGCGCTCCCACATCCAGTGTCTGAGTCTTCCCCAAATTTCCAGTGTCTGCTCGGGTCATCTGGGAAAGAGATTAGGGGCAGAGACCGTCCCTAAAGAAAGCCCCGTGCTGGCTTCGTGGTTTCCTTCACAGTGTCTCATTTTTCTCTCCCCTCCTAGTGCAACCGGAGGTGACAGTGCATCCGGAGAGGACCCCGTCCCTGCAGCTCCGCAACCTGCTGCTTTGCTCTGTGACAGGGTTCTACCCAGGGGCCATCGAGATCAGGTGGTTCCGGAACGGGCAGGAGCAGAGAGAGGGGGTCCTGGCCACTGGCCTCATCAGGAATGGAGACTGGACCTTTCAGACAGTGGTGATGCTGGAAATGACTCCTGAGCTTGGGGACGTCTATACCTGCCTTGTTGATCATCCCAGCCTGCTGAGCCCCGTTTCTGTGGAGTGGAGTGAGAATCAGCTTCTTGTACTTTCGGGGTCCATCTGACTCAAGACGGGTCCTGAGCTACCTCCATGCTCATCCTGGTCAGAACACTAGTTTGTCCGTCCTTCCCTGATCTGAGGGAACCATAGAAATTGGGGTCGTGGGAGGAAACATGCAGAGATCTATCTTTGTATCTTCCAGACACTAAGGAGGTCTAATCGTCTTGTCCTTTACTTCCAACTTTGGGAACTAGTGTTCCCTATGCTTTGGTCTTGGCATTGAGGGGGCATGCTAATTGGCTATCAGAATAATTAACAGAGGAGTTCCTGTGACGGTGCAGCAGAAATGAATCCAACCCGAATCCATGAAGATGCAAGTTCCATCTCTGGCCTCGCTCAGTGGGTTGGGGATCCGGTGTTGCCGTGAGCTGTGGTGTAGGTTGCAGATGTGGCTCAGATCCTGAGTTGCTGTGGCTGTAGTGTAGGCCGGCAGCTGTAGCTCTGATTTGACCCTTAGCCTGGGAACCCCCATATGCCTCAGGTGCAGTGCTTAAAAGAAAAAAAAAAAAAAAAAAAAGAATAATTAACAGAAACTTCATGGCTACAAACCTTGGCTTCCAAGATGTATTCCTTCTCCAGATAGCACTGGATTTGTGCCCAACACAGGCTCTGGGATTTTAAGAACTTACACCAAGGGTGGGGAGCTTTTTGCTAACTTTGACTTGTTTCTCATAGGAGCTCAGTCTGACTGTTCTTGGACAAAGCTGCTGATTGGAGTTGCAGCCTTCCTGGGGGGGCTAACCTTCCTCCTGGTGGGGATCATCATCCACGTCAGGGCCCGCAAAGGTAATGAGCTCTGAGGGGTCCCTGCCCTGCGCCCCCCAGCTTCTCCCACTTCCTACTTTTCCTGGCGTCGGAGATACGAGCCAGGAAGGGCTGACTGCGCTGCCCACGGACCACAGGGATGGTCTTTTCTGAAGCCAGAAACCTTCCAGGGGGCCACTGGAGATGGAGTTCTGGTCCCGCAGGCCATCCCCTGCTGCTCAGGACAATCACATTTGGTCCTAATCGGGGTGTACTAGTTTTTCCTTTTTTTTTCCTTTTTAAATTCCAGGACGTGTGGAGACTCAGCTGTCCGGTGATGAGGTAGTGTCTCCTTCCTTATCTTTGGGGGGCCAGGTTCTTCACCCCTCCTTTGGCGGAGGGAGGGCCATGGGGGTAAGCTGTCAGGGTGACTCTGGCTGGGTGTGGGGTCTGCTGAGTCCCTGCGCTGGGAGGGTGGGGCCTCACGGGACCTTATCGCTGTCCCTGCAAATCTCAAGAACCATTCTTTCCTTGCAGCCACACTAAGGTCCTAGGCGAAGCGTCTCCCCCTGGAGCCTGAAGTGGAACTGAGTGGCCTGGGCCCTGGACAAAGTCAAGGACGTTCAGGAGGTCGATGTTCTGGATGATTCCTTTCCACGAGCCCTTGGAGGTGTCCTGAACTGATTCTAGTTTTGTGTTCTGTGATCATTCATCTCTTACCCTTCTGCCTTTCTTCCTCCTACTTGTCTTTATTAGTCCCTGTTTCTAAGAACAGGGTCCCTAAATCCCCGTAAGACCCAGCTCCTCCCAGTCCCAACCCCTTTACTTTTCTCTGGTGCAGCCCTAACCCAGAAATCACTATTTTCATCTTCTCTCTTGCAACGGCAGCCCCACAGTCCTAAGAAGATGCATATTCAGTCACTGTTCCCTTTTCATTGTTTTTTAGGTCTTTTTCCTTCAAAATAAAACTGTGATACATATAATCCCATCAAATGTATAATTCAATAAATTATTTAAGGCAGAACCCTGTAATTGACACTCAGTTCAAGCAAGAAAACTTTTTTTGGAGTTCCCTGGTGGCTTAGCCAGTTCAGGATCCTGCATTGTCACTGCTGTGGCCCTGGTTACTGCTGTAGTGCAGATTGGACCCCTGGCAGGGAACTTCTGCGTGCCATGGGTGCAGCCCCCAAAAAAATGAAAAGAAAAGAAATAGAACTTTTCAATCGACTGCAAGGACTTCCTGTGCTGCAGACCAATCAAAACTTCCGCTCTCCCCTCAAAATCAGTCATATGCTGTTATACCGATCACTTTTTTTTGGGTATTTCTTTATAGTCTATTCCCTCAAGTATGAATTATTTGACCCTAAAGCTTAGCTGTCTTTTACATTTATTTTACTTTACAGGTTTCTCCTCCCTAACTTTTTGTTCCTTATGATTAATATGTTGACATTCCTGAGACATTTAAGATGTACAGTTCTCCACAGTCTGGATTTTGTTGACTGATTTTGTTGACAGATGTCTGGTGTAATTTGCTGGTGAAATTAAAAAAAAAATAAATTTTGTTGGAGTATAGGTGACTTATCATGTTGTGTTAATTTCAGGTGTACAGCAAAGTGAATCAGCCATACATACACATATATATCCATTTTTTTCAGATTCTATCCCCATATAGGCTGTCACAGGGTATTGAATATTTTCTTCTCAGCTATATCATAGGTCCTTGTTACTGATTGACTTTTGTATACAGTAGTGTATATCTGCCAATTCCAGCCTCCCAATCCATCCCTTCTCTCAATGTTTCTGCTTTGGTAACCATAAATTTAGTTTCAAAATCTCTGAGTCTGGAGTTCCCGTCGTGGCTTAGTGGTTAACAAATCCGACTAGGAACCGTGAGGTTTCGGGTTCGATCCCTGGCCTCGCTCAGTGGGTTAAGGATCTGGCATTGCCGTGAGCTGTGGTGTAGGTCGCAGATACGGCGCTAGGATTCTGTGTTGCTGTGGCTGTGGTGTAGGCTGGCGGCTACAGCTCCGATTAGACCCCTAGCCTGCGAACCTCCATATGCTGTGGGTGCAGCCCTAGAAAAGACAAAAAAAAAAAACCCCCAAAAACAAACAAACTTTGAGTCTGTTTCTGTTTTGTGAATTAGTTCCTTTGTATCATTTTTTATTAGATTCCACATATTAGTGATCTCCTATAATATTTTTCTTTCTCTGACTTCATTTAGTATGATAAATGTTGGTGCAAATGGCTTATTTATTTTTATTTTTTGATTTTGGGGGCCATACCCATGGCATATGGAAATTCCCAGGCGAGGGGTCTAATCAGTCCTCTGTTGATGGACATTAGGTTGCTTCCATGTCTTGGCTATTGTAATCAGTGCTGCAGGAACATTGGGGTGCACGAATCTTTTCAAATTATGGTTTTCTCTGGGTATATGCCCAGGAATGGGATTTCTGCATCATTTGGTGGTTCTCTATTTAGTTTTTTAATGAACTTCCATAATGTTCTCCATAGTGGTTGCACCGTGCTGGTGCAATGTAACATGTCCCTTTGTCCTCTGCATGTCCTGCAAATTGGCATCTGGATAGAGAGGAGTTCTATCATTCCTTCTTCAATCCATGCTTCATTGCTTCTATAAAGAGATACTTCCCAGAGTTCGCGTCATGGCTCAGTGGTTAATGAACCCGCCTAGGATCCATGCGGATGTGGGTTTGATCCCTGGCCTTGCTCAGTGGGTTAAGGATCTAGGGTTGCCATGAGCTGTGGGGTAGGTCGAAGACACAGCTCAGATCCCTAGGTGCTGTGGCTGTGGTGTAGGCCAGAGGTTGTAGCTCCAAAGTGACTCCTAGCCTGGGAACTTCCATAAGCCATGGGAGTGGCCCTAGAAAGCAAAAAATGAATAAATACATAAATAAATATAAAAAAAATAAAAAAGAGATACTTCCTTTCATTGACTAGTGGGTTGCCCAGTGGTACTGGAAGGAAATGATTAGCATTGAATTGTTGTCCTGTATTCTCTAGTTTCAAAATTAATGTGTTTTCCCATTATCCAAAGATGAGCAATTAGGTTTTACTTTTTATTTGTTGTATATAATATACTCCGGGATTTATTTATTTATTTATTTAGCCTTTTAGGGCTGCACCCCGGGCATATGGAAGTGCCCAGGCTAGGGGTCGAATTGGAGCCCCTGGCCTGCGACATAGCCACAGCAATGCCAAGTCTGAGCTGTATCTGCAACCTACACCATGGCTCAGCAATGCTGGATTCTTAACCCACTTAGCCAGGCCAGGGATAGAACCCGCATCCTCATGGGTGCCAGTTAGGTTCCTTAATAGATGAACTAAACTCAAGGATTTAAATGGTGACCTCTCAGGTTTGAGCTTCAGAGTGCTTGGGAGGGGAGGGTGAGGAGGGAGAGGCAGTCACAGGTCTTCTGTGGGTGGAGATTTGGGGGCAGGAAGATCTCCTCTATAGCAACAAAGGAGGGATGAGCTGAAAGGACACGAGATCATGTCAAAGTGGGGGACATCGTTACAATGCTAGGTTAACCATTAAATACAATTCCAGCTGGATAAAGTTCGGAAATTTAACAATCTGAAACTTCAGCCTACTTTTATGCAAAGATGGGTCTTGCTCCGAGGATGTGATGTGGCACTTCCACCGCCAGATGGAGCTCGAGACCGGAGTTTAAGTTGATTTCTCCCTTCGTGGAGAGAATCCCGTGGAAAACTGACGTTTTCTAAGCGGCTTTCCTCACGTAGCTTTCCGATATTCTTTCTTTGTCATATTATCTCGGTCTGCAAGGCTCTGAAAGGTGCAATGGTGGGGTGGGGGATATGGAAACTCAGCGAAGGGAGAAGAGGTGGTGAGGTTCCAGCCCAGCCGCGGAAGCCCGCTGCTTCCGTCTCCTCAATGTCTGTCTCCTCTCCTCAAACCCCTTCCTCCTTAGGCTGCTGTTCTTAATGGTCGCTGTCGCCGCCTTTATTAGCTGTAGACATAGGGACCTGGGTGAAAGAAATTGAACTTTAATATTCTATAAAATTAACTATGGATGCAAAACCAAATCTGGTTAATTAAGAGTTGACAAGAGAGTTCCCTGGTGGCCCAGTGGGTTAAGGATCCATGTTGTCACTGCTGTGGCGCCAGAAGGATCCTTGACCTGGAAACTTCTGCATGCCAGAGTCTCGGCCAAAAAAAAAAAAAAAAAAAAAAAAAAAAAAAAAAAAGGAGGGGTGAGTGGGTGGGCAGCAGACAGCAAGTGTTAGCGACCATGTGGAGAAAAAAGGGAACCCTCCTACACTGTTGCCCTAAATAGGCAAAAGACCAAAAAAAAAAAAAAAAAAAAAATCAGTGTTCAAGAAATCAGTGAATACTAAATAAAGGCATTCTTTTCCTGAAAAGTAGGCTAACAAATTAGCTAATTAAACCCAGAGCTGGGATTCTAACAGACAGCTGTTTAATACCTGTTATCTTCCCCACTTTATTTTCAAAGGAGGGACTTCAGCCCGTGGTAAGAATTTTGTTGCCGCCTCACTCTCTAATTGTGTCTCTTTTTCCGCTTAGTGCAGCCTACAATGACTGTCTCCCCAGCCAGGACAGAGGCTCTAAATCAAACTCTGCTGGTCTGTTTGGTGACAAATTTCTCTCCTCGCCAAGTTAGAGTCAGATGGTTCCAGAATACACAGGAGACGGTTCGAGCTGTGTTCACAGCACTTATTCAGAACGGGGACTGGACCTCCCAGACTCACATGATGCTAGAAATAACACCACAGCCTGGAGAGATCTATATCTGCCACGGGGAGCACCCCAGCCTCCAGGGCCCCATCACGGGAGAATGGCATAAGGGCTCCTTCATGGACGCCAGGGACTCCGTAGAAAAGGAAAAGTGGAGTTCCCATCGTGGCGCAGTGGTTAACGAATCCGACTAGGAACCATGAGGTTGCGGGTTCGATCCCTGCCCTTGCTCAGTGGGTTGACGATCCGGCGTTGCCGTGAGCTGTGGTGTAGGTTGCAGACGCGGCTCGGATCGCGCGTTGCCGTGGCTCTGGCGTAGGCTGGGTGGCTACAGCTCCGATTGGACCCCTAGCCTGGGAATCTCCATATGTCGCGGGAGCGGCCCAAGAAATGGCAAAAAAAAAAAAAAAAAAAAAAAAAAAGGAAAAGTGCTGGAGTTCCTGTGGTGGCTCAGCGGATTACACACCCAACTACTATTCATGAGGACGCAGGTTCGATCCTTGGCCTCGCTCAGTGGGTTAAGGATCTGGCGTTGCCACAAGCTGTGGTGTAGGTTGCAGAAGAGGCTTGGATCTGGTGTTGCTGTGGCTGTGGTGTAGACCGGAAGCTGCAGCTCTGATTCCACCTGGGAACGTCCATGTGCTGCAGCTGCAGCCCCCCAAAACAAAAATAAAAAACAAAAAGTGCAGGGAGGGCCCTGGGTCTGGTGGGGGTGGGGGCTCTCTTTCCTCCCCTTGGGCATAATTCCTTGACATGGTTTCTGGACTGGGAGTTATGGACTGGATCCCACTATCTCAAGCTGAAAGGCACAGGCTGACCACCGATGTCCTTTTCTCCCAGGATAATGGTGGTGGTCCCTCCGCCGAACCCCGCTCCCAGGCTGCCCTGCACCTTCTGAGGTGCTGCTGTTCTGGGCTTTGACGTCAAGGCTGGTGCTAGGAGACTGTCCGAGGGGGTTACAGGCAGACACACCTCGGGAGGAGCTAGCCTCCCCTCCCCCCATCTGCGCTGCCCCCGTGGGGTCTCCGCAGGCCGTCCCCCTCCTCTGTTTGGTTTCTGAACACCTCTGCCTCATACGTGTGGAACTGCACTCCCTGTTCCCGATGAGGACACTGTGGGGTGTTGGGGACAGACGCTGACACGCAGGCTGTTACTTCCCAGGGGCACAGTCTGAATCTGCCCGGAGCAAGACGCCGAGTGGAATTGGGGGCCCTGTGCTGGGGCTGATCTTTCTGGGCGTGGGCCTCACCGTCTGCTTTTGGAATAAGAAAGGTCAGGCACCCTAGAGGGAGGAAAGGGGAAGGCTGGGCTGCTTCACTCCGTTGCGGTTTTCATACAAGAAAACCCCCTGTTCATTTTTCTTTGGTGACTGTCTCAAGTGACTTTCAGGTGATCTTATTTTGTGACACCTGACTCCTTAGTGTTCGTGGGTGGGAGTGGAGGAAACGACGGTCTGGGGCTGCGCCCTCATTTCCTTTTTTTTTTTTTTTTTTAAAGGGACACACCTGAGATATATAGAGGTTCCCAGGCTTGGGGTCCAATTGGAGCTGTAACTGCTGATCTACACCACAGCCACAGCAACGTGGGATCTGAGGCATGTCTGCGACCCACACCACAGCTCATGGCAACGCCGGATCCTTAACTCACTGAGTGAGGCCAGGGATCGAACCTATGTCCTCATGGATACTAGTTGGGTTCATTAACCACTGAGCCACAACGGGAACTCCCCCTCATTTCCTTTTGGAGGCTGAGGGAAAGAGAGAGAGGCTGTTTTCCCACTGCCCAGGTTAACCAGTTTTTCTTCCCCTTTCTCTTTTCATCCTTGCCGATGCTGGAATATCCTGAAACTCCATCCATTGGTAATATTCCTATCTTCTTGCCCTCAGCTGGGACACACATAAGCTAGGAAAGGGGTTGAGTGGGTTGGTCTGGACACGCTGACACGCTTCTGTGATTCTGTCCTGGCTTCACGCTACATTAGTTGAGGCAGGGGAAACGTCTGGAACATTCCGTGTAGTGACTGCAGGAAACTTCAGAGATTGTTTCACGGAATAAGACCCAACCCTGGATCTCAGCCATTCTGTGGGGTTTGAATGATGCCCTTGATTCCAGAATTATAGGAAGTGCTCCTCAACTTGCAGGTGGGCGAGCATCTCCTTTCGCTCGTCTTCCTTCCACGTGCCCCTTCTGGCTGCAGGTGTGTGTTCACCTGAGCAGAGTACCATCTGGACTCGGCTCCAGGCCAGGGAATGAGGAGAGGATGTTTTAGCCTCAGGATTAGCCTCAGGGTTCTGAGGCTGCAGACGGG
Organism: Sus scrofa; assembly: GCF_054392235.1. NCBI lineage: Eukaryota > Metazoa > Chordata > Mammalia > Artiodactyla > Suidae > Sus > Sus scrofa. The sequence goes on along the minus strand of NC_139389.1, from coordinate 33,583,549 downwards.
CCCCCAGGAGGGCAGGGCTGAGTCTTCTCCAGGGACTGGTCTGACTTGAGACTGCCTTCTCTCTCCTCCGGGGCTGCTGCCCTGACCCCAACATTCTTCTCCCTGGGATTTGTCACCTCTTTTCCTGCTGTTCTTGTCCGTGGTTCCCAGCCTCCCTTCGCTCAAGCCCCTGAACAAGTCGCCTCTGCCAGCTGCCGCCCGTGGAGATCTGGCTCCGCAGTGACCCGGAAACAGCTGCCCGCTCCTCCTTTTCTTTTCGTTTTTCCTGAACTTCCGCCTGTGACTCTGCCTCCTTCCTCGCACTATCGATGTGCTGTCTGCTGGATCTGCATGAACCAAAAATACTCTCAATAGGCATTTCTGATCTTGTTCTCTTTCTGAAGACTGCGCATGAGTTAAATGTCAAATTCTTTTATCTTTTCATAAAATATTTTTCAAAGTTAAATAGATTTTGTGGGAGTTCTGTTGTGGCCCCGCGTGTTAAGTACCGGACATGATCCATGAGGATGCAGGTTTGATCCCTGGCCTCCCTCAGTGAATTAAGGACCTGGCATTGCTGCAAGCTGTGGTGTAGGTTGCAGATGCAGCTTGGATCTGGCGTGGCTGTGGCTGTGGCTGTGGTGTAGGCTGGCAGCTGCAGCTCAGGTTCAACCCCTGGCCTGGGAACTTCCATATGCAACAGGTATAGCTGTAAGAAGAGAAAAGAAAAGAAAAAAAATAGATTCATGAGTCACTTGTGTTCCTAATAATAGTTGAAGTCATGAGGAAATAGTGACCAAGAAAAGATCTGATTCTTGAGTTCAGTTATGTCCCAAAGAAGGTCATGTCCAAGCAAGTAGACTAGAAAATCGTGGGTCCCCATTCTTGGAACAATTCACGTGCCACGTGAGAGGATGAAATGAGGTGTGAATAAATTCAGTTTTCCACCATCCATGACTCCTAGTTATGTTGGATTTTTGGCCATGGGCAGAAAGAATGCCTCTTAATTATGATTAATATTTATGTTTTGATGGATGGGCTTGAAGAGAAATTGGATTCTTTCTTGTTGTTTATGATACTTCCCTTTCTTTCCTAAATTATGAATTTTGGGGAAATGTAATTCAGTCTGTAATGGGGTGCAAATGAGCTTCGTGTCTATAAGCAGTATTGTTTATACTGTTATCATCGAATACAGGCCAGGTCACATTCTAGGCTAGGGAGAGAGCGTTTTTCTTTCCTAAGACAAAAAAGTTCCTATTATTGAAGAAGACAAATGAAGGTCTAATGTTTATCACATAGTAATGAGTGCTCTGTGTGAAAAATAAAACATTTAAAAAGTAAGTGGGAGTGGTTTTAAAGAACTGCTTTAGATAGAATGATTAGGAACGGCAGTTCTTAGAAAATGCTATTTGAATTGAGACTGGAATAATAGGAAAAAGCCAGCTGGCCATTCACAATCCAAAGCAGGGAGTTCCCTGGTGGCCTAGCAGTTAAGGATTTGGTGTCACTGATGTGGCTCTGGTTTGATCCCTGGCCTGGGAACTTCTGTAGGCTGAGGCCAAAAAAAAAAAATAATAATAATTAACTTAAAAAAAAAAAAGATGTAACATCTAATGCAAAATATTCCAGGCAGCAAGAGCAGTTAAGTGCAAATCGCCAAGGTGGGAACCCACCTGCCATGTTTGAGGAACACGTAGAGAGCTGGTAGAGCTGAGTTACTGAGAGGCAAAGAGTGCTGCTCTGTGTGGTGGGTAAAGCTGCAGGTCAGGCTTCTCTGGAGAAGAGTTAATGGGATTACAATGTGCTTTTCTGGAAACTCCCCAGCCACCACAGACTGAAAGGGAAAGTGTGGTAATGCTGACTTCTTCCCCATGAAACCAACGCGTGAGGTTTGCAAGATGAAGAGGGAATGATGAGACCTTTGATGGGCAAGTCATCACTCACTAAAAAAACAAGCCATAAAAATATCTTAAAATAGGGCACAGGAGACAGATGCTTATTTCTCGTTGAGATTCACACAAATTATTTTGCCATGACTTTGAGGCATAAGATTGACTAGACTTTGTTGCTGTTAGATTAAGTAGAAAAGGCCTAGTAAACCTATTGGTTTCTTTTTGCTTTTATTTCTATTGCCTAGGGAGACTGACCTAGGAAAACATTTGTATGGTTGATGTCAGAAAATGTTTTTCCTAGAGTCTCTTCTAGGAGTTTGATGGTGTCTTGTCTTATGTTTAAGTCTTTAAGCCATTTCAAGTTTATTTTTGTGCATGCGTGAGGGTGTGTTCTAGTTTCATTTACATGCAGCTGTCCAGTTTTCCCAGGACCACTTACTGAGGAGACTGTCTTTTTCTCATTTTATATTCTTGCCTCCTTTGTAGAAGATTAATTGAAGTAAGTGTCTGGGTTTATTTCTGGGCTCTCTATTCTGTTCCATTGGTGTGCTTGTCTGTTTTTATACCTGTACCACACTGTCTTGATGACTGTAGCTTTGTGCTATTGTCTGAAGTCTGGGAGAGTTATGCCTCCTGCTTGGTTTTCTTTCTTCAGAATCGCTTTGGCAATTCTGGGTATTTTATGGTTCCATATAAATTATTGGATTGTTTGTTCTAGTTATGTGAACTATCAAACCAAAAAGTGATTGATTTGCCCATCATCATTGTATAAAAATACCTGCTCCCCATTTCCATTGCAGAGGGTTTGATCTTATGCTTATGCATATGCTTATGCTCATATGATCTACTTATGCTGCTAGTAGAAATGAAGGAGCATTTTTAAGGACTCCCTCTTTCCATGTGTGGTGGACTGGAAGACAAAACACCTTGAGACCTCTTCTCGTGCATTTGCCCTGTACCGTGGACAATGTAAAACCAAAAAATACATTTCTGGATAATCTCGGATGTTGTCTAGCTTTGGCTAATCAGAAGCATTCTGGTGAAGCGTGGACATGTGATTTTTCTCTCCTGAAAAGACACCAGTGTGGATGTGTTTTGATTTTTTGGTGGCAGAATTGGGAAACGTTTTCATGTGTGATAACTCACTTCATGATGTAAAGAGGTGGCTTACTGCTGTCCATTTCATTGGTGCAGACTATGGCGGGTGACCTAGTGGCTTACCAAATGCAAGAGCTCCCTCAATGTGATGCTTCTGAGCCAGGTGGCTTCCTTGGTTGCCTGATTCCATTCCTTCTATTGTCCTGATGATTTTCTAAGCCATGTTAAGCACTGTAATAAACTCCTTCTGTGTAAAAGTATTTAAAGTAAATTTTGTTCTCTGGAGGTGTTCTTTTACCAAGAGGCCATGTTTACCACTTGAAAAGTTGGGGGGTGGGAAATTATCCTTAATGGCAAGCCAACACCCTCTTCTGCAATAAATAAAAATAGTGACTGCACTCCTACTATAGCTGAGCCACACGTTTAGGAATATGGATGCACAATTGTGTGTGTGTCAGTGATCATTTATGACCTTAATCAGAGGTAGCCCTTGGCATCTCCTTTCACCCTCAGCATTAAATGGAAACCAAATCAAAACCAAACCAAAACAGAAATTAATAAATTCATAAAAATATACTTTAAGTGACAATAGTATTCTTTTTACCTTCTCTGCAACCTTAAGTGAAAAAGTATATTCATATATTTTTAAAACTCCTTTTTATTTAAAGCCTTCTTGACTTTAGCTTCCAGTGTAAAAAGCAAAACTTTGAACAGTTATAAGATTTTTATTTTAAATATGAAAAAAAGCTAAGAAAAAAACCTTTTCCTCAGTCTGAAATGGAGTACAGTGTGTTGGAGAAAACTCTCCTCATTTTCAAATTGAATCAACCAATATCATACTGTGGTATACTGAATTTCTTTTTTGGCCTTCTGTATATCTTCTTTGGAAAAATGTCTGTTTTTTGATTGGATTGTTTGCTTTTTGATATAGAGCTGCATGAGCTGTTTGTATATTTTAGAGAAGGAGCTTCTTTTTCATTAGGGTACTTATATTGAACACTTGAACTGATGTGTCTTAATAAGGCATATTAGTCCAATTAGCTTTTTCTGTTAAAACTAATAAATGAATTCAGTAAAGTTATATCCTTTTGTAAAGAATGCAAATTGATATACAAAAATCTGTGGTGTTTCTATACAATAATAATAAACTATCAGAAAGAAATTAAGAAAACAATTCCACTTATAATTATATCAAAAAGAATAAAATACCTAGGAGTAAATTTAACCAAGGCAGTGAAAGATCTGTACACTGAAAATTGCAACACCTTGATGAAAGAAATTTGAAAAGATATAAATAAATGAAAAACTATTCCATGTTCACAAGTTGGAAGAATTAATATTGTTAAAATGTCCATACTAACCCCAAGAAATCTACAGTTTCAATGCAATCCCTATGAAATGTTCAATGGCATTTTTGACATAAATAGAATCAACAATCCTAAAATTTGTATGGAACCATAAAAGACCCAGAATTGCCAAAGCAATCTTGATAAAGAACAAAACTGGAGGCTTCATGCTCCCAGATTTCAAACTATATCACAAAGCAACCGTAATCAAAACGGTATGGTGCTTTGACAGGACCAGAAAAGAGAAACCTGAAGTAAAACCATGTTTATGTGCTGAATTAATCCACAATAAAGGAGGCAAGAATATGCAATGGGGGAAAGCCTCTTCAATAAATGGTGTTGGGAAAACTGAACAGCCCATCAAAACAATGAAACTGATACCATACAGTATCTTATACCACACACAGAAATCAACTCAACATGGATTAAAGGCTTGAACATAAGACCTGAAACCATAAAGCTTCCAGAAGAGAACCTTGACATTGCTCTTGGTGGTAATTTTTTGGATTCAACACCAAAAGCAAAAGCAACAGAAGTAAAAATAAACATGCCAGAATACATCAGACCAAACATTTTCTTCCCAGCAAAGGAAACTATTGGCAAAGTGAAAAGGCAATCTACTGAGGGGGAGAAAATATTTGCAAATCATATATCTCACAAGGGCTTAACATTCAAAGTACATAAAGAGCCCATAACTCAATGGAAAAACCCAAAACGATCCAATTAAAAAAAAAAAAAACAAACAAACAGTCAGAGGATCTGATAGACATTTTTCCAAAGAAGACTTTTTTTCCAAAGGTGCCCAACATCACTAATCTTTGGGGAAGACCGTCTGGAGATTCCTCAAAGAACTGAAAATAGAATTACCGTAATGATCCAGAAATTCCACTTCTGAGTTTTTACCCAAAGGGGAAAAATAAAAGTTAACTTGAAAAGATATATGTACCCTCATGTTCACTGCAGCATTGTTTACGGCAGCCAAGATGTGGAAGTCACTTAAGTGCTCAGCAGTGGATGAATGGATAGAGAAAATGCGGTATATGTATACAATGAACACTATTCAGCTGTAAACATAAGGCAATCTTGCCCTTTGTAAAAACAGAGAGGCCATTATGCTAAGTGAAATAAGTCAAGCAGCAAAAGACAAATTGCCATATGATCTCACTAATATGTAGAATGTAACCTCCCCACCCCTCCCCACAGTAGGGAAACACATATTTATTTTCTTCTTCTTCCTCTTTTCCTCTGTCACTCTTCCTGTTTCATCGGTCCTGTTCCCCAGGCCACCTCCCAATTAAACCTTCTGTACCCAAGCCCTTCTCTTAGACTTTGCTTTTAGGGGATCTCAATTCAAGACAAATAATTTGTGTAATCCTTGTCAAGAATCAGGTCATATGTGTATACACACACATACACACACACACACACACACACACACACGTGTATATATTTCTGTGCTCTTCATTTTTTTTTTTTCTTTTCAGGGCCGTACCTGCGGCATACGGAAGTTCCCAGGCTAGGGGTCCAGTTGGAGCTGCAGCTGCCGGGCCTGCACCGCAGCCACAGCAACTCAGGATGTGAGCCACGCCTGTGACCTACATCGAAGCTCACGGCAACGCCGGATCCTTAACCCACTGAGCAAGGCCAGGGGTCGAACCCTCATCCTCATGGATACTAGTTGGGTTCATTGCCACTGAGCCAGGATGGGAACTCCTGTGCTTTTCATGTTTCACCAAGAACGTGGACCTATAATGGTGTATCTCCTCTATACTTGGTTTCCTAATTAGTTTCTTATCTCAAAATCAGTAACAGATTTCCAGTAAGATTTATTTCCCTATAAATTTAGAGAGCAAACATATTAATCTACTAGTTTTTGATTGTGGGGTACTTAAAATCATTGCTCTACATTGCTTATCCAACAACAGCCATTAGTTCCCTATATTGTCACAGAATCCTGAAACTGAGCCTGAGAGTCTAAGAGTAACTACCAATTTGTCTATATGCCTCCGTCAGTGCATGCAAATACTCCCCTTCATGATTTTACAATACATAAGAAAGTAATGTTTTATTTTATGTATGTATTTATTTATTTATTTTTGTCTTTTTGCCTTTTCTAGGGCCATTCCCTCGGCATATGGAGGTTCCCAGGCGAGGGGTCTAATTGGAGCTGTAGCCGCCAGCCTATGCCACAGCCACAGCAACGCCAGATCTGAGCTGCGTCTGTGACCTACACCACAGCTCAGGGCAACACCAGATCCTTAACCCACTGAGTGAGGCCAGGGATCAAACCTGCAACCTCATGGTTCCTGGTTGGATTCGTTAACCACTGAGCCAATGACGGGAACTCCAATTTTTTATTTTTAAAAATTTTTATTTATTTATTTATTTTTGCTTTTTAGGGCTGCACCCATGGCATGTGGAGGTTCTCAGGCTAGGGGCTGTAGCTGTAGCTGCTGGCCTACACCACAGCCACGGCAATGCCAGATTGGAGCAGCGTCTGCGAACTTTAACACAGATCACAGCAACGCCAGATCCTTAACCCACTAAGCAAGGCCAGGGATTGGACCCACAACCTCATGGTTACTAGTTGGATTTGTTTCCACTGTGCCACAACTCTAAGAAAGTAATTTTTTAGATGCAGGTAATTTTCCTTTTTTCCCTTGCAATATAAAATTCAAGAGAAAACGGCTCTGATTAGGAGTTCCCTTGGTGGCGCAGTGGGTTAAGGATCTAGTATTGTTACTGCTGTGGCTCGGGTTCAGTCCCTAGCCCTAGAACAGAAAATAGCTCTGATTAAGCTACTCCAAACTATGCATTGCTATTCAGGCTTTTTTCTGTGCGTATCTGCATGAGTGAAATCTGAGCCCAAACAAGGTCTTCTGAAGGGCACACGAGCCTCATTGATTATTTAAAGTTTTCTGTTTTGCCACTTCCAGGAACTGGCTGTACCAATGATGCACTCGCGCCCCCCCCCCCCACTTCTTTTTTATTCTTAGGATTTTTTACTTTTCCATGAAGTACTTATCTCTTTCCTATTGTCTTGCTTTGTGACATATGTATGAAGCTACCACTTCCTGTTTCAGGTCTTTTTTAAGCTTGGCATCTGTCACTTGTTCTAAAACATCACTGGTATTGTCCTTCTTCTTCTTTTTTTAATGGCCACACCCATGGCATATGGAAGTTCCCAGGCCAGGGACTGAAGCTGAGCTGCAGCTGCGGCAAAGCTGGATCCTTTAACCCACTGCAGCACAGTGGGAACTCCTGGGATTGTTCTTTTCAAGGCTTTGCTACTAGAAGGCCTTTTCGGAGAGGGAGTCCCAGCATTTAATAGAAGATGCTTACTATTTTCTATATCCTGTCAAACAAAATATGCCTCCCATAACCTTTTTGTCTTGAATTGAGCCTGGGGGTCCCTTAACGAGGACGGATGGGCAAGAATCACCATGATCCTTCCAACAATTACTTTCCTCACTGATCCACATCCTTGGAGGGCATTGGGTCTTAAATTTCTATTGGTTTAAAAGGTCTGGACTTCTTTTAAGCACAAACACATCATTTACCTTGAAGTATTCCTTTTCCAAAGTTAATTGTATTTATATTTCCTGAACTGGACTTATATCTAGGAAAGCTATATACATGATTCTTTAGCTCACGACCAAGAACGAGGTTTTCATAACTGAGAATTTAATAGCATTTCTTTTAGAGTGACGTATAACTTCTGTACAGAGGTCTATAAGTGTGTGCAGAATTTAATCAATAATTAACCACACAGATTATAAAGCAGAACACAGCCAGTCTTCCAGAAGCACCTTCTAATTACCATCCTCCCTGTAAGAGGAAAATATTACTCTGAATTTGTGAAAATTATTTTCTTATTTTTCTCAGATTTGCCTGGCTTTGAATTTTATATAAATACAAAATAATTTTATTTATTGGTTTTGTTTCTTCTTCTTCTTCTTCTTTTTTTTTTTTTTTTTTGTCTTTTGTCTTTTTAGGGCCGCACCTGTGGCATATGGAGGTTCCCAGGCTAGGGGTCGAATCAGAGCTACAGCTGCCAGCCTACACCACAGCCACAGCAATGCAGGATCCGAGCAGGGTCTGTGACCTACACTACAGCAGTATCCTTAACCCACTGAGCGAGGCCAGGGATCGAACCCACAACCTCATGGTCATTAGTTGGATTCGCTAACCACTGAGCCATGACGGGAACTCCTGTTTCTTCTGATAAATATTTTGTTCATGAGCTTCACCATTTTTTTGTGTGTAATTGTATGCTCACCCATTAAGTTGATTATTATCAACAACTCAGAAAATAGCAAGTGTTGGCCTGGCTATGGAGAAAGTGGAACCCATGCACACTGCTGATAGGAATGTAAAATCATGCAGCTGATGCCAGAAAGATGTTACTAGAATCCAGGTTCTTGTTCATGCAGATGAATAATGAATTTCTGAACGCACAGGCAGCAAGCAAGCAAAGTCTTTATTACAGGAAAGCAAATAGCTCCCTGGGCTGCTGGGAGCGGGGAGAATAGCCCTGCTCTCTATTGTCCGATAGGGGTTTTTATCCCTCAAAGATGGGGGGGGTTACCGTGGTGGGGTCCAGAAAGATGTAGTTTTCTCCCTTCCACCTTGCCCAGTTACCTACACTAGTCCTTGTCCAGTAGAGGTTTTAGGGGTGGAAATGCCCCATAAGGTTTATGGTTTCTTTGCCCTTCTCTTCTTTTCAACTGAGTCACCTTTCCTCTCATTCCTTTTATATCAGTTGAGGCGCGGGTTAGAGATTAAGGTCCATGTAGGCGTAGGTACACTTCCTATCATAAAAAAGGCCTGTGGGGAATTACTCTCTGGAGCCCTTAAACCACAAATGTTAATCAGTAGCCATATCAAAGAATGCATTGAGGAGTTCCCGTCATGGCGCAGTGGTTAACGAATCCGACTAGGAACCATGAGGTTGCGGGTTCGGTCCCTGCCTTTGCTCAGTGGGTTAACAATCCGGCATTGCCGTGAGTTGTGGTGTAGGTTGCAGACGCGGCTCGGATCCCGCGTTGCTGTGGCTCTGGCGTAGGCCGGTGGCTACAGCTCCGATTCCACCCCTAGCCTGGGAACCTCCATATGCCGCGGGAGCAGCCCAAGAAATAGCAACAACAACAACAACAACAAAAAAAAGACAAAAGACAAAAAAAAAAAAAAAAAAAAAAAAAAAGAATGCATTGAATCCCATGCTCCTACACTGACTACCTGAGTTATTATTTTGCTTCACAGACGCTGTGGAAAATAGTACGGTGCTTCCTCAAAAAGTGAAACACAGAATTGCCATACAACCTAGCAACTGGAGATATCTATGTCTATCTCCAAGGAACTGAAAGCCAGGGCTTGAACAGCAATGTCCACAGAAGCATTCCTCACAATAGCTGATGGTGGAAACAAGTCAACTGTACACTGATGGATGAACGACTGGATAAACCAAATGGGTTATACACACACACAAGAGAATATTATCAACCTTCCAAAGGAAGGGAGTAATGATACATGATGTAACCTGGGCGAACCTTAAAGACATTATGTTAATTATTTTAAAATAAGTCAGCTACAAGAAGACTACTCTTGTATGATTACACCCTATGGAGTATATTGAATTTATAGAGATAAGGGGTCGAATGGTGATTATCAGGGGCTGGAGAGAGGATGAAAATAGAGAGTTATTGTTCAATGGATACAGAGTTTCAGTTTGGAATGATACAAAAGTTCTGGAGATGGATGGTGGTGAGGGGTGCACAACAAAGTGAACCTACTCAAGGTCACTGAACTACGCACTTGAAGTGGTTAAAATAGGAAATTTTGCATCTTGCCTGTTTTACCACAAGGAAAAAAAAAAGAAGGAAAGAAAGAGCGAGGACAAAAAAGAAAGGGAAGAATGCCTAATGCATGGACTAAAATTGATTTCCAAAGATTGGACATTGATTGAGATTTGAGTTTTGAGTCCAGGATGGTATGAATTATACTCATAGGTAACATGCATTTGAGGCTTATTGTTTGCCACCCTTTAGGTTAAGTGTTTTATCAGTATCACCTCTTGGGTCCTTTCAACAGCTCATTCTATGGTTACTGAAGGATTATATTGTGTGCAGATGTGAAATACTATGGTATTCATACATTACTGAAATCTCAGTTACTTTACAAAGTCTCATACAATAGAAACAAGCCAAATTAAAATATTGTCAAAAACCGTAACTTATGAGCTTGAGCATGGAGTGAATTTATGTTGTATTTATACTATTGCCAAACGCTGGTGCCTACAGAAAAGTGAAGCTCCAGCTGCCCTTGCTGTGGCTACTTGTAGCCAATGACCTCCTTCTCGCCTTTCTCATCAATATGAACCCCAAAGAATACAAGGTTTGGGGCACTTTCTTAGATACAGACAGCATTATCTCATTCTCTTGTTCTCACTTCTAATTTCTGTCTCATCCCAACCTAGAGAGTTTCTACCTTATCAGGCAGGGGACGAAAATGGAAAGGGAAGCTCTCATATCATTCAGCATCCCTCAAAAATCCAAGGTTCATGGCAAAATTCTTCTGACTTTGTGTTCTCAAAATCCAATTTTTGTGTTTAAAGATGTTATTTCAGGAGTTCCCATTGTGGCTTAGGCGGTGAAGAACCTGACTAGCATCCATGAGGATGCAGTTGTGTTTTTTTTTTTTTTTTTTTTTTTAGGGCTGCACTTATGGCTTAAGAAGTTCCCAGGCTAGGGGTCCAATTGGTGCTACAGCTGGATTCCCAACCCACCGAGCAAGGCCAGGGATTGAACCCACATCCTCATGAATACTCAGATTCGTTTCCACTGTGCCACAATAGGAACTTCCAAGGATGCAGGTTTGATTCCTGGTCTTGCTTAGCCTGTTAGAGATCTGGTGTTACTGCAAGCTGCAGGGTAGGTTGCAGACTTGGCTTGGATCTGGTGTTGCTGTGGCTGTGGTGTAGGCCTGCAGCCGCAGCTCTGATTAGATCCCTAGCCCGGGAACTCCAAATGCTGCAGGTGCGGCCCTGAAAAAAAAAAGGAAAAAAACAAACTTCATTTCAATTTATGTCTTGCACAGATTTATACCTCTATTTTAAAATTCAAAATCTGATTGTTGTCACCCTGCCTTTTTTTTTTTTTTTGGATATAAAAACACTGGGGAGAGAGTATGTCCCATCTTCACTGTCACCTACCTGGGTAAGGAGAGAGTGCGAAAAGGACGTCCAGGGAGGAAAAAACCCCATGTTTATATGTACCAGTTATCATTGGCCCTTTGGTATTGAGGTAGGAGGTAGATGGGTCCCTGGGCTGAGAACACCTGGGACTGGGTAGGCCAAGGAAACTGGGCCTTGTTTCTCTTGGACTCTTCAACGAAAAACTTAATTGCAGGAGCTGAACTCTGCTGGAGCAAAAAGATAAGAAGACCATTTCAATCACTCCTGGGGTCAGGGACACGCCCAATTACACATGCGCAGTAAGACGCCTAGGGGTCAGAAAGGGAGGCGGGGGTGCCAGGCCATACTAAGTCCTGAAACGGGCCGGGCACACTTTGCTCTGGAACCCATCTTTGCCAAAAGATGCGCATGCATATTGGGGAGGGTCCTATGTCTGGTCAGGTGTGAGAAACAGAAGAAGATAATTGGCTAGAGGTAAACAAAGACTTAGAAGAATTGTCCTATATAATGAGTTAAATCACCTCTCTGGCGCTGCTCACTCGGGGGAACACCTGCACTCTCACTCCTCTTTTGGGCGTGCCTCACTTCCTTGCTTCTGACTTAAATGAACTACTCTGAGCTCTCCCACAGGTTGCACTGCAATGACAACAATAAACTTTAGACCTGTTTCCACAGACTTAGCCTGCTCAAAATATTCTTGCTTTCAACAGGGGCAATTCTGCTTCTAGCCTCTAGCTGGTCAGGCAACCAGGCCTCCTGATTTTCATCCAGGCTGCCCAGGTTCAATTTCTGAGCAGAAAATTAAGATCTTGCTCCAAGCCGTCACTCACTGCCTGCTGTCTCTCTTGAGTTCAGTATTAATGTGATCGAGAAACAGTGGAGCTGAGATTTCTGCAAACATTCCAACACAAGGTCTCTCATTCTTATGTATGTGCTGAATTCACCCTAAAAAGACAAAGAAATTACACACTCTAAATAGATTTACTCCAGAAAGAGACTGATACTGGATGAGGGTGATCAAGAAGTAAGTGGCTGGTGGAACCGTCCAGATCTCTCTGTGAAAGGTAGGTGCTGAACCAGAGACTCGGTTGGAGGAATTCATAAGGGTCGGTGATTTTTGGAGGAAAATTTATCCATAAATTCCGCTCCAGGAGGGAGGGAGGACTGTGTGGAAGGAGGCATGTCATAGACAAGGAGCAGGTGGAAGGCACACACCACGGCCAAGGCAGGCGACAGGAGTCAGAACCATTCCTCTTTTTTTCTTGTAAAGACCGAATACCTGAAACAGCAAACAGCTTGAGATTGATAGGTCCTGGGCTCCTGTCCCAGGGTCGACCCATCTCCAATTTGCTCACAGCTCCTCAAACCCATTCATGGAACCTAGATGCCAGTTTCCCACCATTGCCTTCAGTGCCTATGGTAACCTCTTTCCAGATCTGAAGCATCTGATTCTTACCATCCCGTGTCCCAGGCCACAACTCATGTGGCCCTGCGGCATCTGGTGGCATCATGGGAGCGCTGGGCTCCGATGATGAGGTCCGCATAGACCAGTTCATCTCCATCAGATTCATACGTAAACTGGCCAACGTCACCGTATGTCTGGTAGGCATTTGTGCTGTAAGTGCCCACGTGGTCAGCTGATGCGTAACCATTTCAGAGCAAAAAGATAAGAACAGGAAGGTAGGATGTAGAGGGAAGGGAAAGAATTTATTAAACCAGAAAGCGTAAGAAACTGTGTTCCAGATAGCGTCAGTTCCTGTTCGGCTCTGTCTGATATCAGTCTTCATTTCTGTCTTCTCCATCTCGGGGTGATTGGGAGGTAAGTTAAAAATTATCTCTCAAAGATTGTTTTCATGTATTTGTCTTTCCTGTGATAATTTTCACTTCACGAGGCATCGAGATGCTCTGTCTTGTTCACTCTGGACCCCTGATTGTGGAGAGACAGCAGTGACGGATAGCTTGGTGTGACATCTTAATTCCTTGCTCAGGAATTGAATCTGGGCAGCCTAGATGAAAACCAGGAATCCTAGCCACTAGACCAGCTGGAGGCTCCAAGCAGGACTGCCCGGATTCTTGCCCCCTGCTGAAAGCGAGAACGTTTCAAGGAGGCAAAGACTATAAAAATAGGCATAAAGTTACTGTTAGACACACAGTACACCATGTGGGAGAGCAGACTGAGAATAGTCTATTTATCTAAGGCAGAAGCAAAACAGTAATGGGCACCCAAAGGATGAGTGCAGGGCGAGCATCCCCTGAATAAGGAGCATGCCAGAGAGGTTATTTATTTATTTATTTATTTTTCAGTGACGCACCCACGGCATATGGAGGTTCCCAGGCTAGGGGCTGAATCAGAGCTGTAGCTGCTGGCTTAAGCCACAGCCACGCCAGATCCGAGCCCTGTCTGGGACCTACTCCAAAGCTCATGGCAAAGTCGGATCTTTAACCCACTGAGGGAGGCCAGGGATTGAACCCTCGTTCTCATGGATACTAGACAGACTTGTTTCCACTGAGCCATGATGGGAATTCCCAGAGAGGTAATTTAAACCACTTATAAGGGGCAGTTCCTCCGGGTCTTTGTTTTCCTTTGGCCAATTATTGTGTTTTATCTGTCACTCCTGGGGCCCTTTCCTATTTGCCTGCACATCTTTTGGCCGAGATGGATTCCAAAGCAAGGCATGATGGGAGGGTTATCTAGGCTTATTATGGTCTGGCATCCTCTCTCTTTCTGACCCAGAGGGGTCTCTCTGCGCATGTGTAGTTGGGGTCTCCTGACCCCAAGAATGGGAAGTATGTGACCTCTTCGTCCTTTGCCCAGGCAGGGCTTAGCTCCTCTCTGCTCCTGCTATTACCATTGTTTAACTTGTCCACGGGAGCAAGTACGAGCTATTTGCCTGTGCCTGTTGTCATTGCTATCCTGAAGTATAGACAGGTGGCTTGTCGTAAACATCTATCCTGGAGCCCACCTGTCTCCTGCCTCAAGAAGTGTAGACAAGAGGCTGGTTATAAATGTCTATCCTGGAGCCCACCTATTTCCTGCCTCACCTCCAGGACCTAGTAGGGTTCGTGACACGTGGTCAAACTTCAGTAATATTGGTTAAATAACAAATAGTGAATAAATAATTCAAATCCTTAAGATTATCTCTAATCCTTCAGTCTCTTTTCATAGCATTTATCTCATTCTAAGTACACTATAGAATTTAGTTACTTATGAAATCTGTTTTTAAAAAATGATCTCTTATGGTAAGAACATGAGTTTCTTATGGATGGGAACTTTTTCTATGCCAAGCACTGAAAGGAGTGCTTGATACCTCACTGAATATTTGTTGACCTAATGAATCATGATTGGGAAATGTTTTAAAAATTCCATGTCTCTTCTGTTTTCCTTGGCTTGCTTTTCTTGCCTCAGGTTTCAATAACTGTTGTTAATGCCCACGACACAGGACAAAGATCTGGTCAGGAGACTGAAATGTAGTGGATAAACCATTGCTCAAGTAGGTGGGGTGGGGGGGAACTAAAGAATGATAATTTTTTTTTTGTCTTTTTTCCATTGCTTGGGCCACTCCTGCGGCATATGGAGGTTCCCAGGCTAGGGGTCGAATCGGAGCTGTAGCTGCTGGCCTATACCACAGCCACAGCAACGCTGGATCCAGGCCACGTCTGTGACCTACACCACAGCTCCTGGCAATGCTGGATCTTTAACCCACTGAGCAAGGCTAGGGATCAAACCCATTGTCCTCATGGATACTAGTTGGGTTCGTTAACCACTGAGCCACGATGGGAACTCCCTTTGTTATTTAAAATACACACCTGCATACTTATTGTATTTGATTTTGTGTTTCTCAACCTGCTGAGCCACAAGGGAACTTCCTCAGCTAAATTTATTTCTCTAGTTGCAATCATCTTTAATAAAATTCATCCTCCTCATCTAAAGCCCAAGCCTAGAAAATGTAAAATAACTTGGAAACAAAAAAAATGACATGGTACTTTACATGTGGCACAGAAAATTTATGGGCTTGGTTACTCTCAGAAACTGAGTAGACGCAATTAGTTATAGCTTTGAAAATGAGTCCGGAGTGGCTTAGGAGTAGTAGGCTCATAAATTACTGTTAACAAAAAGCAATATATTTGGAGAAATACCCCTAATGCTAGAAGTTACCAGAAATTACTGCCATCACATTTAGGATGTTATGATAGAGACGGTTCTGATATTAGAAAAAGAGAAAGGCCCCTGGTGAGGACTGCAATGACATGGGGACATCACGACGTTTAATCTGTGAACTAGGTACAGATTTGGGGCTGGGGTTTGGGCTGGAGGTTGAATAAGCATAAGAATTCAGATTTCAGGGAGCTGGGGTTTCCTAGATTCCTGACTACTGACTCAGCAAACTCATTCATGGCTTTTCCAATTCTAATTCTTTGTTTTTTTTTTTCTTTTTAGGGCTGCCCTCTATATTTTTCCATCAATCTAAGCACGTACCCCTCCACAATAGCCATCAGTCTTGATCACCGTAGCTATACAAACATTTTACATTTGGTTAGGGTGATCTCTCAAGGTTATTTTTCTTCATCAAGTTTGTTTTATATATTCTAATTCATAGAATTTTTTCATAAGTGTTTTAGAGCAACTTCCAACTAGTAAAGATTTTGCTGGGTTAGGATTAAAATTGCATAAAGCCAGAATGTCAGTTTGGGAAAGAATTGATATCTTTACCATGTTCTGTTTTTCAGTTGATAAGGATGGTAAGTCTTTCTGATTATTTAGATCTTTGATTTCATTTCATCAGCCTTTCTGTTTGCAGGTTCTTCACATGTTCTGTTAGCGTTATACTTGTGTTGCTTTCTTTTTTGTTTTATTGTGAGTGATACTGTATTTTTAATTTTTGCTTTATTTCTTCATTGCTCTGTGTAGAAATACAAATTGGTTTTTAAATTGATTTTGAAATCTGCAATTTTGATGAACTCCCTTATTAGCTCTAGGAGGGATTTTTTTAGGGGCATTCCTTGGGATTTTTTAATGTAGATCACCATATCAAGTGAAGACAGGTACAACTGGTGTAATTGTATTTCTTTTTTTCCCCTGATCTGCGTGTGTTCTGTCCACCTTCCCTTCATCCTGTAGACAAAGGAGGGTCTGCGATCCTACGTCGTGTGAGGAGGGTGAACATATGACATAAATCCAGAGGGACAGATGAGATCGAAGGCAGCTTATCACATGTTCTCACAGCCTGAGGGAGGACACTGCACTCTGTGTAGGAGCACACGTGGGCTGCCCTCAGGAGCAGAGTGAAGCAGCAGGGGCTTTGGGAGGCAGCCTTGTTAGTAACAAGAGAATGGGGTTCCCCTGGATTTCATGGGAGGCTGTTATTTGTTTGTTTGAAGAATTTCATTAGCTGGTCGGGGTCTGCAACCTTAGGCTGAGAATCAGGTGGGGTGCAGCTGTTCAGGCTGAAAGAGGAAGTAGGTGGGGAGAGGAACAAATCTGGGGAAAGCAGGGGACTCACGGTTAGGACTTTGGGGCCCATTGAGGCTTGAAAATGTCGTGGCAGCCCTCGATTTTGGATCTCACAATATAGCATGCCATTTATTTCCTTTTCTTGTTTTATTTTGCTGGCTAGGACTTCCATTACTGTGTTAACTGAATGAAGGAGAAAAGGCATATGACCGTGTGGATAGAATCATAAAATATTATTTGACAGCATTCCACCTCTGTTCTTCTTGTTCTTCTTTTTAAAATCTATTATTAAAGAACTAGTATTTAAAAGGAATTTTCTCGGAGTTCCTGCTGTGGCTCAGTGGTAATGAACTTGACTAGTATCCATGAAGACATGGGTTCTATCCCTGGCCTTGCTCAGTGGGTTAAGGATCTGGCATTGTCGTGAGCTGTGGTGTAGGTCGCAGATGCGGCTCGGATCTGGCGTGGCTGTGGCTATGGCTGTGGTTGTGGTGTCGGTTGGCAGCTGTAGCTCTGATTTGACTCCCTAGCCTGGGAACTTCCATACGCCCCAGGTACGCCTTAAAAAGACAAAAAAAAAAAAAAAAAAAAAAAAGGAATTTTCTTTTTTTTTTTTCTTTTTTTGTATGATGAGTTTTTATTTTTATTTTTTTTTTCATGCTGGGGAATTTTATTTTATTTTATTTTTTTTATTTTCCCACTGTACAGCAAGGGGGTCAGGTTATCCTTAGATGTATACATTGCAGTTACAGTTTTTTCCCCCACTCTTTCTTCTGTTGCGACATGAGTATCTAGACATAGTTCTCAATGCTATTCAGCAGGATCTCCTTGTAAATCTATTCTAAGTTGTGTCTGATAAGCCCAAGCTCCCGATCCCTCCCTCTCCCTCCCCCTCCCATCAGGCAACCACAAGTCTCATCTCTAAGTCCATGATTTTCTTTTCTGAGGAGATGTTCATTTGTGCTGGATATTAGATTCCAGTTATAAGTGATATCATATGGTACTTGTCTTTGTCTTTCTGGCTCATTTCACTCAGTATGAGATTCTCTAGTTCCATCCATGTTGCTGCAAATGGCATGATGTCATCCTTTTTTATGGCTGAGTAGTATTCCATTGTGTACATATACCACATCTTCCGAATCCAATCATCTGTCGATGGACATTTGGATTGTTTCCATGTCCTGGCTATTGTGAATAGTGCTGCAATGAACATGCGGGTGCATGTGTCTCTTTTAAGTAGAGCTTTGTCCGGATAGATGCCCAAGAGTGGGATTGCAGGGTCATATGGAAGTTCTATGTATAGATTTCTAAGGTATCTCCAAACTGTTCTCCATAGTGGCTGTACCAGTTTACATTCCCACCAGCAGTGCAGGAGGGTTCCCAGGAATTTTCTTAATCTAAGAAAAGATAACTACCGTGCTGGACACATCAGACTCAATGGGGAACTATTTAAAATTTTCTTCTTGAGATCTGGAATATTGGAGATAGTAGACAATGAAGAATGGAATGAAAAATAAAAAGAAGGCATAAGGCTGGCAACAGAGGTAAAATTGTCATTATCTACTCTTAATTTGATCATGTACTTTGAAAATAAAAATAATAGACAACTAACATATTTAATAAGTAAGTTTAACAGTATTGCTGGATAACAGACCAACATACATAAAATCAGTTCTATTCTGCTCTACCAGATATGAAGAAAAATCAAAATTGAGAAAACGATACCATTCATCATAGTACTCCAAAATATCAAATATTTAGGGACAAATCTAACAAGATACAACCAAGAGTTCTATACTGAAAACTACAAAACACCATTGGAAGAAATCAATGAGCCTATGTAATTGGTGAGACTAAAGATTAGTGATAGTAAGAGTAAGAATGTTAAGTGTGAGTTATCTCCAAATTAATCTATATTCAATTAAATTTTCATTAAGAATCAAGGTAAAGATTTTTATTTGCTTGCTCCGTCATTTTTTGTTTCTTCTGCTTTTTTTTTTGTTGTTGTAGGAGAAGATTGTCAAACTAAATTTAAAATTCATATGTAAATTCTATAGTCTTAGAATCACCTAGAAAATTTTCAAAAATAAGAACAAAACTGGAGGAACACAAGTACACGATAACAAAAGCCTTATTAGTTTACATGGTATGGTATTGGCTGTATTAGTTAACATATTGTGGTATATTACAACACAGTGTGATATTAGCTCGAGTGTAGATAAACAGGGCAACAGGATAAAACAGAAATTCTAGAATCAGAACCCCTCCCACATGAAATGCCCTGGTCTATGGTGGCACTGCAGAGCAATGAGAAAGATGGCCTTTTTAAAATAAACACTATGAGGTTGTTTGAATGTCCTTTTGAGAAAATTCACTGTGATACTCTAATCAGTAATGAAATCATCTCCAGATAGATTGAAAATATTTGGCAGAATTTAACAATGAAGCAAACGGGGGCTTGAATTTCCTTTGAGGGGTGAGTTTATTATCCTTACACATTTTATTTAATCAGATGTAAGGCCATACAGAGTGTCTAGTTTTCTGAGTCAGTTGTGGTAAATCGTGGGGTCGATCAAACAAGGGTGCATATTATTCGCCATTCAGCTCATGGGGAGGTAGGTGGTATTTCCCCCTCCCCTTAAATCAGGCTGGTCCTGTGCTCACTTAGACCTTTAGAATGTGATGGAAATGATGCTACGGCCCCTTCTGCGGCCAAGCTCAAAGAAGTCTTGCAGATTTTACTTTCGTCTCTTGGGAGTCCTGAGCCATCAGGTAAGACGTTGTCTTCATTGCTGATGGGACCACAGAGGCCACGATGGAGGCACTGGAACGTCACGCAGAAGGAGACAAGTCTCAGGTCCCAGCTGAGCCTCCGGAGGACCCCAGGCCCAGCTACTGTCTGACTGCAGCCACATGAGGGACCCTCGTGAAAACACACACTGAGCTCAATCAACTCCCAGAACTGTGAAAAATCGTTAAATGGCTGCAATTTCAGCCACTAAGTTTGGGGGTGATTTGTTTTACAGAAATAGATCATGAAATGTTTTTGAGAGAACTTCTTCTAAAGAGTCAAATCCACCTGTACAAATTCTTTATTACATGTTAGCATCTTAAATTTTTAATGTTTGTAGAATTTGTAGGAATGGCATCTTTTTCATTTTAGAGGTTAATAATTTGTACTTTGGGTTTTTATTTTTTCTTCCTTATTGGTTTTGCAAGTGGTTTATCAAAGAAAAAGAAACCTTTAGTTTTATTGATTTTCTCTATATCTTTTTTTTTTTTTTTTTTTTTTTTTTTTGTGACATGGAAGTTTCGGGGCTAGAGGTTGAATTAGAGCTGCAGCTGCCGGCCTATGCTGCAGCCACAGCAACGCCAGGTCTGAGCCACATCTGCAACCTGTGCCATAGCTTGCAGCAACACCAGTTCCTTAACTCACTGAGCAAGGCCAGGGATTGAACTCGCATCCTCACGGACACTATGTCAGGTTCTTAACGAACTGAACCACAGTGGGAACTCCCTCTATTTTCGATTTTATTTATTTCCTCTCTTATCTTCATTATTCCCTCTCTACTTTTTTTTTTCCCCCATGTGTTTCTCCAGCTTGCACAGAACCATTTGTCAAAGATACTATCCTTTCCCCATGGGATACTTTTGGCTCCCTTGTCAAATATTGACGATATATACAGGGGTTTAATTTTGGGCTCTCCATTCTGTTCCAATGGTCTATGTGTTTATTTTTATGCCAGTGCTATACTGTTTTTATTTCTATGTCTTTTTACTATAGTTTAAAATCAGGAGTGTGGTGCCTCTGGCTTTGTTCTTCTTTCTCAGGGGTGCTTTGGGGTCTTTTATAGTTTATGATTCTTTTGCTATCCGTGTTGCTAGTCCTATATTCATTTACTTAAACCTTGCTATATTATTCCTTTGCATGTCTTACTACATTTCATTTGTTCTCTCTCTGAAAATTAAGACTGCGTCTTTTCTCTTCAGTTGCATTTTTTATGTGTCATCTTGGGCACATATATGAGAATTTATTTAGAATGTTTATACTTGGGATGGAAATCTTGGGTTATCCAACTACCCAAAGTGATAGACACCGATATTTAACATATTTTATGGTTTTCTAATGTGCAGAATTCTTATAACCAAGGGCAATTGATCAGTTTTTCTTTTACAATTTGGAAATGATTTTATTATTCCAAACCCTGGTACAGCCAACCTTCAATCAGAGGTCTCTTTAGGTTAAAGTAGAATTGTTTCTTTAAGATAGATACTATTTTCTTTTTTCCTTATTTTGTCTTTTTTTAGGGCCACATCTGTGGCATATGGAGGTTCCCAGGCTGGGGGTCTAATCGGAGCTGTAGCTGCCGGCCTGCACCACAGCCACAGCAACGTGGGATCCAAGCCGAGTCTGTGACCTACACCACAGTTCATGGGCAATGCTGGATCCTTAACCCACTAAGCGAGGCCAGGGATTGAACCTGCATTTTCATGGATGCTAGTCGGGTTCATTAACCACGGAGCTATGACGGGAACTCCTACATTTCTACTTGAGCTCACAAATTCTCTTCCATATGTCTCCTCTATTTCCAATGCTTTCTCATACATAATTCATTTCGTTTATGAGTTCCTCAGCTCCAGAATTTCTGTTTGGTTCCTTTCAGAATTTCAATATCTTTGGTAAAATGTTTCTTCTGTTCATTAATTTTATTCCTGATCTCGTTGGAACTGCCTTTGTGAGTTTACTTGTAGCTCTCTGAGTTTCTTTAAGACAGCTGTTTTGAATTCTGTATGAGTTAGATCTCACTCAATACACTCTGACTTTACAACTGGTTTCTGGAGAATTGTCATTTACTTTTGTGGTGTAGTGTTAACTGTGGTTCTTCAGGGTTCTTGATGAATTTTCTTTGGCCAGTACCTTTGAAGTAGCAAACTATTTGATACTAGTGATTTGTTTAGAAATCAGAAGCTTTTCTTTTGTTTTCCAGTAGGTGGCACCATAGCACAAGGTTTTGGTTTCTCTTGCCTGAGCTGCCGCTTGTTAACGTTCAAGTTGTGTCAGAGGTGTTTCGTGTGCTTTCATTATCGCTTCTTGGGCCTCTGGAGTCATCAATGTCTTGCTGCTGCCCATGTCACTGCTGTTGCCACCTGGGACTCTGAGATGGAGAGCTCTTCTGCTATGTCCGGGGTCCTCTGAGCTATAGGTTCTGCTGCTCTTCGGGTTAGGGGAAGAGTTCTGGGCCACTGGTTTTTGCAGACACTTCTACTTTATCGGGTTAGCAGGCTCTGCCACTCCAGGGGGAGGACAGCAGGGGGCTGAAGTCATGGGTGCCTCAATAGCTGTAAGAATAGGGTCTCAGGCCCCATTGCCACTGCTGCCAAGTTACCTGTCGCTGTGGGTGCCACGGTGGCCAGGAGGCCAGTGTTACATGCATCTGATTCCTTGCTGCTACTGGATTTTCTAGGGCTGCAGGCTCAGCTGTGGGAGCCTGAGGGCTGGGATGGCAGTCCCTGCTCTGCCACTGCCATGGTTTTGCCTCCTGTCTTGTGTTACTTGAGGGGTACAGATGGGTGGAATTCTCTGGCGTTCTCCTGTGTTGGGCAGAGGCACCTTTGTTGTGCTGTGGATGTCTTACTGGTTGTAGATTAAAGGGGACAGAAAAAGGGAGTGTTTCACTTTGCTGTGCTGTGGACATCACAGTAAATTTATAGATCTGTGCAACTGTCACCACAACCCAACAAAGACCCATGGAAAATATGAGGGAAGGGGCATGGAGCCTCCGTGTCTGCTTCAGGTGCACCATTCTCCCAGCACCTCCAAATGTTCACCAGCTGGAAGCTCTCCAAACCCTGTCCTTTTGGGTTTTTACAGAGGCTTCCTTGCATAGTCATGATTGATTAAATCATTGGCCATTGTTTCAACCTCTAAGCACTCACTCTTTCCCAGAGGTCAGGGAGTGGGTCTGAAAGTCCCAACCCTCTGATCACATGGCTGCTTCTTCTGGCAACAAGCCCTCATCCTTAAATGTGGTCCAGATGTCACCTCATTAATATAACAAAGAGATACTTTTGTTGTTCTCATTAGTTATAAACTTCCAAGGGTTTTAGGTGCTCTGTGCCAGGAATGGAAACAAAGACCAAATATAGAGTTCATTTTATAAATCACAGTATCACACTCTGGGAAAAAAATAAGTTATGTTTTGTGTAATTAAAAATTGTTGGAGTTCCCTAGCGGTTCAGCAGGTTAAGGATCTGGTGTTGTCACTGCTCTGGTATGGGTCTGGGAAGTTCCACATGCCATGGGCATGGCCAAAAAAATTAGATCTCATGTAAAGTATTCTTACCACAATAAGGTGGGGAAACACAGGGAGATTTTGGAGGTGATGAATATATTTATTGCCTTGATTCCAGTGATGGTAATACAAGGGTATGCTTATGCTCAAACTCTTCAAATTTTATACATTAATTAAGTGCAGGGTTTTTTTTTCATATGTGAATTATATAGGAATAAACCAGATCCCGAGAAAACACTCTCTTTGTGGAAGAATTAGAGCTAAGGAAGAAAACTTTTCACGCTGCAAAGAAGCAGGGACAGAAGGTTCTTCTAGAGTGTCAGCATCTCCACTTCAGCTCAGGAGTCCTGCAGGAGACAGAAGAGAGGGTGGTTTTCAGCCCTAACTCTTCGTGCAGCTTCTTTTCTTCTCTCTCAGGGCCTCATGTTAAGGCACTGCCGTAGGAGGGGGATAAATAATTCTTCAGTCTCCCTGAGCCAAAGCTGCTTTAGAGCACAGGCCTCTTCATAACTGATGAAAAGCTTTACTGCCAACTGCCTGATGAGAATTCAAAGTCTTTCTCATTTTGTCTCTCTCCTGCCTTGTCATCTCCACTACCATTTCTAGGAGACCCAATCTATTGCTAAAAGAGGATTAAAGTCCAGAGTATCCTAGGAAAGAGAAAGATGATATATACTTAAAAGATATGGAGGTGGGGTTCCCGTCATGGTGCAGCAGCAACAAATCTGACTAGGAACCATGAGGTTGTGGGTTCGATCCCTGGCCTTGCTCAGTGGCTTAGGGATCTGGTGTTGCTGTGAGCTGTGGTGTAGGCCGGTGACTACAGCTCCGATTCGACCCCTAGCCTGGGAACCTCGGGAGCAGCCCAAGAAATAGCAAAAAGACAAAAAAAAAAAAAAAAAAAGAAAGTCTGTGGGGAGTCTCAGCTGCTGACAGGCTCCTTACCTTTCTAATACCTGATGGAGATGAACAGTCCCATCCCCAGGAAGAGCAGGCCCAGAACCGAGGCCCCGATTCCACACAGCATCTTGCCTTGTGAAGAGTCATGCTGCGCCCCTGAGAAAAGGAGCTGGTTTTAGTGATTTTTACCCCCAAGCCAACTTCATTAATTGAGACTCTGCGATTGAGGGCTTTGAGATTAGGGGGAAGGAGGCTGCCTTGGAGGAACTAGAATAATTAGCCATTTGTGGAAAAAGAGATTAAAATGAACACTGAGTACTAGAAGGTTCAGGCATCGAACTCATTTAAATATCACCGCCCCGACACAGGTCCACGTGACCTCAGTATCTGATGGGTGAGGAGCCTTGGACTGAATGAGCTTAAGAAATTTGTCTAGGGTGACAGAGACATTCAGACGCAGAGCCAGGTTGGATTCTCCTCATGTCAGACAGGTCCCCACATGGTAGAGGATGTGCCTCTTCTCAGATCACAGGGACCAACCCAGAGCAAGAGTGTCAGAAGCACGAGCCCAGTCAGACACAGGGGACCGCTGCCAGGGGCCACAGGGCGACCATGACTTGAGACACGGCTGAAAACAGGGACATCCTCCATGCTGCCTGTCAGGTAGAATTACCTCCCCAGGGGGCATCGGTGTTTGGAGGAACTATCACAGGGTGTCTGTAACCCATCAGAGCATTTCTAGCACAGGGCGTCACAGGGCTCCCCCGTCACCTCAGCTGAAGGACAGGAGAACAGGCAGCAAGTGGACACAAGCTGAGAGGAGAGGAGACACCTGACACTCAGGGGCAAGCACGTCCCCTCCTTGGTGCCTGAGGGACTAGAGAGTCAGAAAGCCTCTCACTCCATTCCACTGTGACGGGGCTCGTCAGGCTGGGGTGCTCCACTCGGCAGCTGTAGACCTCTCCACTCTGAGGAACCGTTTCAAGCATCACCATGGTCTGGAAGGTCCAGTCTCCATTAGGGATCAGGCCTGTGGAGACCACCCCCGCCGCCTCTTCCTGGCCATTCCGGAACCACCTGACCTCCACGTGGCCTGGGTAGAACCCAGTCACAGAGCAGACCAGGAGGTTGTGGTGCTGCAGGGGCTGGGTCTTTGCAGGGTACACCGTCACTGTGGGCTTGACTAGGAGACAAACAATAGACAGGAGTAGTGAGGAGGACAGAGCACGTCTCCTGACAGACTGCAGCCTTGGGCAGGCCAAGCTGCCCATGTGGCTTAAACGGAGTCGATGTCATGAGTGTTGAATTTAATCCTTAAAGCAGGGGGCCATCAGGTTTGGGAGATGTTGAGGAAAATTGTGGGTTTTTTCCCCCCATAACTTGAAACAGTTATTTATTATCAAATTGAGGTAACCAAAAAAAAAAAAAAAAAAAGATACTGCTTAGAGCAGTCAATACAATTGGCAAATAATTATGTGACAAAATAGAACTTTAGAAATAAAAGAAATATAAGTTAAAAAGCATAAGATATAAATTTCCAACTAAGTGGCAATATTAAACATAAAATCTTACAATGGGAAATGTGAGGTGAATTATTTACAACTATACAAAGGGATAACATAACAACTCAAGTACTACTGACATTATTAAAGTGGTAACATCGGTATGGCAAAGTCAAGTAATGAAATTATATCCAAAAGCTGGCTTCACAATCAGTTCAAACATGTAAAAATATGCACATTCAGAAAGCAAAAAAGTAGCCTCAGAAGGGTCAGAGGTGCCTCTCCACTGCTTTCTAGAAATTAGTTTTCCCCACAAATTTCCACAATGAAGTGCTCCTGCACAGACATAGGCCACTTATTTCAGGATGGTCAGAATGAGGGGGCGTGGCCAAGAGCAGGTGGTGACTCCTCTCTTCACAGACTCTGGATCCTCTCACATTCCTCACCTCTCCTGCCTAAGACCTTCCCGCAACCACAGAAGCCTGGAAACCTCCTCCCCCATCTCTAATCTCCCCCCACCCCCGTCAGTGTTTCCTCCCTCTCCCCTTCCCCTACCTCACCTCCCACAGGGACGCCAAGGATGCCCGGAGCCCCCCTCCTGGACGCCAGCCCCCACCCCTCTCCTCCCTCCTGCGCCTCTCAGACCCCAGGCACCGCCCTCCGCCCCCTCTCCCTTCCCACAGTTACACGCTCGCAAAATCATACAGTGTTCCTTGATCACAGGCTCTCACTTGTAACCTTGTAACTTGTGCTCGTCCACAATCCTACGCTCTCACCTCTGGCTCAGTCTGTCTCAGTCTCTCTGTCTGACTCACACACACACGCACACGCATACCCTCCCCTGGTTGCCCATCCACCTTGCTCACCTCGTCGCTGCACCGTGCAGCTCTCAAAAAATTCATAGTTGCTTCTGCAGAACGTGTCCACTGCGGCTCGCACCCGCTTTAGGATGTCCTTCTGGCTGTTCCAGTACTTGGCAGCCGGCTGCCCCATTGGGGTCACCGCCCTGTACTCCCCCACGTCGCTGTCGAAGCGCACCAACTCTTCCCGGTTGTAGATGTATCTGTCCAGGAACCGCACCTGCTGCGTTCCGTTGGAGAAATGACACTCGGACTTACCCTGTATCATGAAAACTGCTGGAGGGACAAGAATGATCTTGTCACCCAGGCTCTTGGGAAGAGAGTGGAGGCAACACCCACCAATGCAAGGGTGTCCTGCCCCTGGAGGCCCTTAGGATCCCCCCATAGGCTCCATCAGCACCCCGACGACCAGCACTCCATGGGTTCATCTTTCATTTGCCAGTAGTGGAGGGAAGATATGCTGGGTGAAAGAGACCTCTCTGCCTCTGAACCTTTTGGGGTCCACGTGGTTTCCACACTTGGCTGAACATGTCCAAGTGCACCCGACATCCAGGATATGCTCCATCACCACCTGCTCCTAAGAGCCTCCACTGGAAAGACACCCAAATGCTTCATCTTTGCTTCCCATAGACCTTTACCCCTTCCTCAAACCAACCCACCTCCTTCATTCTGTAAATATTAGGTTAGGGCTGACCTGGTGCCAAATCCACGCTAATCATTGGTTTAGGTGTAATAGAGTGGACATGAACTCACTCATAAGAAGTATGATTTAGAGGAGAGGGTTTCTCCATACTACTTAGATTTAGACTATACCATCTGTGTTTTAGCATTAACTATGTGACGCTGGGTAAATTATTAAATTTTTTGAATTTTAGGTTCCATATATATGTTTTTAATTGCTCTGCGTGTATTAGAAGAGACATGGTAATTACATACGGAATTTTGTAGACCTGGTACTTTGCAGCTCCAAAATGTTTTGATTCTCCAGCTCATAGAGAACAGTTTGATCTGTCACTCTGTCCTCATCACCTAGGGTAATAATCGCTGTGTTCCAGATCACCAGTAAATATTGGCTGTATGAATTAATAGTTTTTAGCATAGCTAAGCACCACTGCACTCTTGCTGATAACTAAACATCTCTGGTTCTCAAGTCCTCCCAGCTTGTCTTCAGGCTCTTTAATTCTTATATTTTAGGTTTAGTTGACTTCCCAATCCCAGGACATAGTCTTTCCTTGAGGTCAATGATTCAAGAAAGCCATCATAATCCACCCTATCTTCTGCAGCTCCCATTCTCTCTTCAAAAGGTCCAATTCAGATCTTGTTCTATACGTTCCACTGCCTGTAAGGTCAAGTCCACCAAGCCCTGTGCTCACTTCTCTGTCATGTTCTCACTTCACACACTTCTTAGTCACACTCAACAGAGTAGCCACTCCTTCGTTCCTCGAAGAATCTACTTTCTTTGACTTTCACGCATCACATTTCTCTTGGGCTTTGTCAACATCACTGGGGCTCTTGTTTTGTCCCCCTTAGTTATAATTGGCTCTTGGTTCTCTGGGCTTAGCTCTTGCCCTCTTCTTGTTTTTTACATCCACTCCCTTTGCTTTTCTGGAGTTTATCAGCGTGCCCGTGAATGATCAGGGCATATATACTTCCAGCTCTGGCCTCACCCTGTCTTACACATTCAGGGGGCCTCTTGATAGCTCCATCCAAATGCAAATAAATCATTTAAAACTTAACTTAAATGAAGCCTTTCTTCCTAACCATTTGCTTCAAATTATTTCCTTTCACAGTCTTCACCGCCTCAATAAACAGTACTACATTCTACCTAATTATTATGCAAGACAAAATTCTGAGGCTTAAGCTTGATTTCCTATCCTCCAACTCCCACCATGTAATTTATTAACTAGTCTCACAAGGATCTGCCCCAAATTTGTTCACTTCATCTTTACTATTGTCGTGGTTATTCTTACACTAAATGAAGCCACAGGAGCATCTTCCCTGGAGAATTCACTCTAAATGGTCTCCCTGACTCCACTTGGAACCACTGCAGTCCAATCTCCATGTAGTAGCTACAATTATTATTATTATTATTTTTTAAACATGAATGGACTCTCTTTGTAGCCCCTCAGTAGCATCACATGTTATTGTAAATAAAAGTCAAAGTTCTCACCATGGCCATCAGAGTCTAATGTGTTTCCTCTCCAACCTCATCTTATTCCACTCCCCAATTTGCTTGCTCTGCTTCAGCTTCTCTAGCTTTCTTTCCATTCTTTAAATACAGCAAACATCTTCCCACACGTTAGCCTGTCCCCTGTCCCTTCTCCCTGGGGCACTTGTCCCTTAGATCCCTCACATGTCTGGCTTCTCATCATTTAGGTCTCAGTTGAATGTCACCTTCTCAGGGAGAGCTCCCCAGACACTTGCAGTGAAGTTAGATGAATACAATTCTCTCGGTCCCATAACCCTGAGATATATATATATATATATATATATATATATATATATATATATATATAACATATTCCCCCCCCAGAGGACTTATTGCTCTTCGAAATGTTTTTTCTTGTTAAATGTTTATTGGGTTGTTGTCTCCCCTCTCACCCCGCCCCCATCATTAGATAGGTTCCATGGTAATAGGGAGTTTTCTATGTATTCAAATAGAACTCTCTAAGCCTAGACCAGAACCCAGTGTATAATAGGTGCTCGAGAAAGCATCAGTGGTCTAAATGAATAAACTCATGGTTTGGGGAGTTGATTATGCCAGGGATCCTGGAAAGCAAGAAGGAGCTCCAGCTCCACCACTTTCTAAAATAATCATGACACATTATGTCCCTTCTGCTTCCCGTGAGAACTTCAGATGAACTTCCTCTTTCCCCTCTTACTATTTGAAAGAACTATCCACAGGCAAGGAAAAGGTGATTTTAAGAGTCAGGGACCATTTCGTTATGTTTCATTTCATCCAATGGATCTGTTATAGTGCTGAGGGTCTATTCAAACTTTGGGGATTTTTCAGGACTGGTGATGCCATAGTTGGGAAAGAACAGGGAAAAACCAGAAGGAGAGGTAACACAGATGGCTAATTATAGAAAACAGAGGGCATGATGAATCAGCCTATGAAATTTAGGCCCCAGACCCCTAGAGGCCAGGAGCTCCCTTGCTTGCTTACTGACTTTCAGCCCTACGGGATGGAAACCTCCTTCACAATCTCTGTACCCTGCTCAGGGTGTGTGGTTTGACCATGTGGAATTGCTTATATTTGACTATTTTTGGCTTACAAAAATAGTATTCCATTTAATATATTCTATAAATCTCTTCTTGTGGGTTCAGGCCAGAGAAAAGGGAGCTATAAGAGAAACTAATAGTATATAAAATAGAATCATAATGAACACTAACCTGTGTTAGGTTTTCAGTTCTTATGAGTTCTTTTTTGAAAAGAAAAAAAAAAAAAGAATTCCTGTTGTGGTGCAGTGGAAATGAATCTGACTAGGAATCATGAAGTTGCAGGCCTCACTCAGTGGGTTAAGGATCTGGCATTGCTGTGAGCTGTGGTGTAGGTCACAGATGCGGTTCGGATCTGGCATTGCTGTGGCTGTGGTGTAGGCTGGCAGCTGTGGCTCCAATTGGACCCCTAGCCCAGGAACCTCCATATCCTGCGGGTGCGGCCCTAAAAAGACAAAAGACAAAAAAAATTATTTTTTATTTTTATTTTTTCTTTTTCTGGCCACACCTGTGGCATAGGGAAGTTCCTCAGCTAGGGCTGAATCAGAGCTGCAGCTGCCAGCCTACGCCAAAGCCATGGCAATGGCAGTGGTGGATCTGCAGCTTGCAGCAGCATGGGATCCTTAATGCACTGAGTGAGGTCAGGGATTGAACCCACATCCTTAGTGACATGATGTCGGATTCTTAACCTGCTGGGCCACAACGGGAACTCCATCTTATGAGTTCTTTAAGAACAGCCCTTAGACGCTCTTTATCTACAGCATCATTCCAAGCACTAAAGATCCCTGCTTTAGCTCCGGGATGCTTTATCCAGGAGAGACAAGAGAGAGAATTAACCCCAACTTTGGTCACAGAACATCCAGTATAGGGACCCAGGCCTTTTAAACAGTGGGGTTTAGAGAGAAAGAAAAGGACACGATGAGAAGGACCTTTTTTTTTTTTTTTTTTTTTTTTTTGTCTTTTTAAGGCCACACATGGCATATGGAAGTTCCCAGGCTAGGGGTAGAATTGGAGCAGCAGCTGCTGGGCTACGCCACGGCCACAGCAATGTGCAATCCGAGCTGCATCTGCGGCCTACACCATAGCTCACGGCCACGCTGGATGCTTAAGGCACTGAGGGAGACCAAGGATCGAACTGGTGTCCTCATGGATACTCGTTGGGTTCGTTACCACTGAGCCACAACAGGAACTCCCCAGGAGCTCTTTCTAATTCCTTTGGAGTCCCTGTAATTTTCAAAGATACTTTCCCATTTTCTGGCATAGCTCAGTATAATAAAGGGAACCATCGATGGGAATGATTTTTAGATCATTTCTAAATCACCTCAAAACCCTGAGGGAATGGGATGCAAGGCTAGCGAGGTTTTATTCAAGGAGAGTTAAGAATAAATAGCTTATGCATGTGTATATATATTTATATGTATATGTACATATACACACATATA
Source organism: Sus scrofa (assembly GCF_054392235.1). Lineage (NCBI taxonomy): Eukaryota > Metazoa > Chordata > Mammalia > Artiodactyla > Suidae > Sus > Sus scrofa. The sequence goes on along the minus strand of NC_139389.1, from coordinate 33,552,374 downwards.
TACATGTGTATGTGCATATATATAGAGGATATATATATGTGTGTGTGTATATAGATATATATATATACATACATCTACACACATACATATGCATGGTGTGTATTTATATGTAGAGAGAGGATACACACACACACACACACACACACACACACACACACACAGAGGATATATATATATACAGAGAGAGATCGAGAGAGGAGAGAGCAAGGGAGAGGCAGGTTTTGTTTGTAGGAGGAATTGAGGATCCATATGATAAAGCTAAGTGCTCACTGAAGAAAATGGCTCGTTTTTAAGGGACCTGGCCTGGATGCCTGGAGACAAAGCAGAGTTCCTTCCGCCCCCCACCCCACGGCAGCTCACCACACAAGGTATGCACTTACGTCGGGTGTCCCCAGCCCAAGCCAGGGGAGGGCTCAGCACCATCAGTATCACTGTCAGAAATACTGTCCAGGAGCTTCCAGGGGACCAATGACGCACCATGCAGGAGAAGAGCAGAGGACAGGGTGCAGGGAAGCAGAAAATCTCACTCAGGGAGGACAAGGGCCCTCCCCCATGCACATCTCAAATATTGCCAACCAAGGAACTCATCATTTCTTGGTTCCTGGATTGGGTGCTCTTAGTTTTGGAGAACCAATCAGTATCGTATATGAATAATATCATCGGCTGCTGGTCAGAGATTCGGTGTGAAGTTCCTCTTTTGAAACTCAGCTTTCCTTCACTTGGAGGATTTTTTTGATGTAGTGCTTAAAAGGTTTAATCCAGTTGTATTTGTAACATTTCAATGGGGGCCCTATTGTGGGCCAGCTCTGTGCTGGCCAGTGAGGGTCACTCAAGTTTTCAGGATTGTCATCTGGTTCTGTCACAGAGTTTAGTGGCACTTCCAGAAAAACACAGAGAAAGGGCCTTATAGGAGGTGACCTATCTGGGATGAAGGGTACCCCTAGAGACCCTAACTGTGTGACAGAGCCAGTGTCCAAACCACATTATACAGGGGCTGGAAGATTGACAAGGAACGCCAATTAAGCCTTTGGGATGGCAACTCTGCTTTGGAATAACTATTTTTCGAGAAAAGATGATCTGTCTCTTACTCCCGGTTCCCACTTGGATTTCCTCATTTTATTGGCAAGACGTCCCCTCATTATGTTCCCCTCCTGCTTTATCCTAAGGAAAGATACAAGAAGATGTTGCTCATGAATATATTTTACAGTGTTCAATAAATAGAACCCTATGAAAAAACTATGAATTATATCCTTGGATGCAATCACAGAATTTAAACATATATTTCTACTTTTAGATTATTGTACCTTGTATTAATATAAATGCAGTTTCTTAGATTCAGAGTGGATTCTCTTAGTTCTGTTTTAATTCATACTCCACCCAGTTCTTTCTTTCTTTTTCTTGCTTTTTAGGGCTGCACCCATGGCATATGGAGGTTCCCAGGCTAGGGGTCAAATTGGAGCTGTAGCCACTGGGCCTACACCACAGCCAGCCACAGTAACGCAGGATCTGAGCTGCCATTTGCAAACTACACCACAGCTCATGACAACACCAGATCCCCGACCCACTGAGCGAAGCCGGGGATCGAATCCGCATCCTCATGGATACTAGTCAGATTTGTTTCTGCTGTGCCACAGTGGGAACACTTATACTTTTGTTTAATCCTCCCATCATCTCATTGATTGAAGTACCTGCAGGTGGAGAGAATAAAATGGTGACAATGAACAATTTTTGCAAGGATGCAAGACCGGTCAATGGTACCCTCCTGATTGAGCCAAGTTATATGTGACTCCAAACCCCACAAGTTCAGCTGTTACATCATAACAATTTGCATTCAGTTTCTGAAGAGAACTGTGTCCTTATGTTAAGACAATTTTTTTTTCATTTTATTTCATGGAAATGTGATTGTCCATTTTAGGGAGTGACAGTACTTTCTATAAATTGAGGCAGCTTCAGGATAACAGTTCTAGTTCCTCTGAAAGGTTCCCCTCATCAGCATTGCTAATCTCCTCTGGAAATGACAAAATTTGCATTGACCTTATGGAATGGCGCCAGAGATTCTGTACAAGTCTCCTTATTGAAGAGAACAGGGGGCTCCAAATTCCTAAATCCAATCTATTGCTCTCATTCATTATTTCAGATTTTTCAACATAATGTAGTGCAAGTTTGAATATTTCAGAGTGGAGACAAAGATAGTATCTCATTTATTTTGGAAAAACATATTTATATTCATATGAAAGTTCACCATTTCTTGGAGAGGTTGAGGAGAAATCACGTTTGTTCCTGCAGTGGAGAAGAATCTGTGTCTTCAGGATGCCAGATGTTTGCCATTGAGCTGTCCCAGAACACCTGGAACTCTCAGAGATGCGTCCATTAATATTGTATGTAGGAAGAGTCTTAGTTCTTTCTCTTTGACCTCGACCTTGTGTTAGTCGTGCTGTATCTTCCTCTTTATCCAGTACAAATACTAGCTAGGTTATTTTTCACAAATTCCACTTTGGCTTGGAGGAAGAAGCAGTTCTCCAAATAGGTCCAGAGCTTGAGGTGGTAAGAATTTGAGGTAAGAAAATCCAGCGGTTCTCCAGTTATAAAGCATCCCAATCCTGGAAACAGCTTTACTTTAGTTGGTGACGATTGTTTAAATTGAAATACTTTCCCGTTACAGAATAACCTTTGCTGAGGCTGGGAGACTGAACCCCGTGTCTGGCAAGTGGAGCAGGACTTGGGCGTCTGTTCCTGGGTCTGCGGTGTCGCGCGCCCCCTGCTGGCCGCCGGGCACAGAACAAGGCACGCGCTGGGGAAGAGAAAGTGAAAGTGGAGCCAAGACGCCGTCGCTTGCAAAGCATCGCCCGCAGACCGAGGGGAGACAAAGTTGAGGCAGCGCGAGGGGGCTTCCGAGCTCAGCCCTCCGCACTTAAAGGAAAGACCCCCGGAGCTGCAGCCCAGAAGCTGCCGCTGGTGAGTGGTGCGGGTGGAAGCCTGGAGCGCTAACAGGACGCAGCCCACCCTCCATCCACTCTGCAACCCTACTCCCTTTCTTTCTGGACCCAGGGAAACAAAGCCAGGGAGCGGGGGTGGGGGCGGGGGGCTGGTGGGGAGGGTCCACGGGATTTTTTTTTTTTTTTTTTTTAAGATGAAGCTGCTGCAGGTGGTTAGGCTTCCCAGCTCATGTCAGGCCGAATGCCTTGGGTCCTAGGAGGGAGCACAGGGTACTCAGGGTAGGGTTGGGTTAATCGAGTGAGAAGCCCAGGGGGCATTGGGAGGAGTGGGAGTGGGGAGGGTAGTGACAAGGACTGGGACTCCACCCCTGGCACTTCTCCCCTTCTCCCCACAGACCTCGCCATGCGGCTCTCTGACCTGAGACCCTGGGCCGCCCTACTGCTGGCGGACTCGGCCTTACTCTGGCTGCTGCAGGGACCTCTGGAGGCTCTGCTTCCCCGAGGGCTTCCAGGCCTGTGGCTGGAGGGCATCTTGCAACTTGGAGGGCTTTGGTGGCTGCTGAGGCTGGGAGGGCTGCTGGGATATGCACGGACACTGCTGGCCCCCCCCCCCCCGCCCCCCGCCCCCCGCCCCGTCTGGTGATCCCTCTGTTTTCCTGAGGGTTCTGGTCTCAGGAACCTTGAATGTGCCCCCAGCAGAGTGGCTTCAGTCCCTTGGTGCTGCTGCTGCTGGGGTCCGGGGCTGCAGGGCTCAGCTGGGAAGTGTGGGCTGTGCAAACTGTGCAGTTTGCTGGCTTAGGAGCAAGATGTCTGCTTTTATAAGGAGGCTCTCAAATGATGCTGGCACCTGTGGTGGCCAGGAGACCTGGAACAGGCCCTCTGCCTGCTCTTAAGGAGGGTGAGGAAGCTGGGGGAAGGGCGGGGGCGAGGGAGGGGGAGGGAAAGCAGGGGTTCTGGTCCTCCAGGTGCTCCTGGGGTCCCTGCCGATTAGTGGCAGGGAGGGCAGGAATGAAAGATTCTCAGGTCCCCTTTTCTTCTCCCTCTAGATGCTGCACTTGACAATGAAGGTGCTGTTGCTGAGCTGTGGGCTGCAGCAGGTCCTGGCTGGGACGTCACCCAGGGCGGGCTGCTGTCCTTTCTGCTCTACCAGGAGAACCTGGGCTCCTACAAGCAAGTGAGTCGGGAGCTGTGCAGGCTCTCTTTCCCACCCCCCTGTTTTCCCCTCTGGCTTCTGGGCCTTGGGTTTTATTTGTTCCTCTTTAAAATACAAAAAACAAAACCAAACAAAAACGAAATAACTCTAATTTGTTTGCTATGGAGAATTTCAAACAGATGCAGAAAACCCCACCCCATGTAATGAACCCCCATGTACCCATCCGCTTTAACAGTTATCACCTGAAGGCCAGTCTTGTTTCATCTGTTTCCCCATCACTCCTCCCATATTCTTTTGAAGCAAACCCAAGATATGCTTTCATCTGTAAATATTTCTGCGTGTATCTCTAAACATAAAAAAAAGTTATACAGATATAACCACAAAGCCACAATCACACCAGAAAAGTTAACAGTAGCATCATCGGTCAGTGGTCAAATTTCCGCGTGTCTCATAGAGGTAGTAGAAGTGTATACACTGAGTCGATCTCTTTCTCTCATCTGTGGGGGCACCATCCACCAGTGCTCAGGGTCCGTCACATTACTGGGGGCTGCAAAACAGTGACCCTCGCCATTCCCTCCTTCATTAGTGGGGGTTCATCTCTCAAGGGAGACGTCTCCTCATCTGCTGTGTGGTTCCCAGGGGTGCAGTTTGATGAAGAAAGGCAGAATGAGCATTCAGCTCCTTGCCTGTAATTACCAGGTTCCAAAAATAATTAGTTCCTGCATCTTGGGCTTTATTCGATAATTTTCGTGGACATTTGTTAAACATGGTTATGTTGGAGAGCTGCGTGGGAGGCACTCTGGGGGCTACAAAGATGAGGTGGGCACAGTGCCTGCCTTTAAGGAGTCCCCTGTCTCATCAGGCAGAACTGTGTAGGGGTCACAGGGACCAGTCCCTGGACAGGTGTGGGGTGGGAGGAACACTGTGTGGGAGGAGTGTGGATGTCTCCTTCCTTTATGCTGCAAATTGGAGTAATGGGGGATTGGGGCTGATGTTAAATTCCATCTGCATTTATTTTTTTGTCTTTTTAGGGCTGCACCCGTGGCATATGGAGGTTCCCAGGCTAGGGGTCCAATCGGAGCTGTAGCCACTGGCCTACGCCAGAGCCATAGCAACGCATGGCTGGGGCGGCGTGGGGCAGGGAGTGCGTGAGGAGGTGAGGGGTTGAAAGTAGAACTTTTGATCTATGATCCAGCAATTTGATGTCTGATATTTTTCCAACGAACACAGAAACATTACCTATAAAGATAGACTCAACCCTGTATTTATCACAGCATTATTTACAGTAGCAAAGATATGGACGCAACCTAAGTATCTGTCAGTAGAACAGATAAAGAAGATACCACAGTGGAATGTTACTCAGCCATGAAAAAGAATGAAATTCTTCCATTTACTACAACATGGATGGACTCAGTGGGTATTATGCTAAGTGAAATAAGTCAGAGGAAGACGAATACTCTATGATTTCACTTGTTGGTGGAATTTAAGAAACAAATGAACAGAACAAAACAGAAACTGACCCAAGATACAGAGGACAAAGAGGTAGTTGTCAGAAAAGTGGTGGGTGGGGGCCAAAAACATAGCCCGGCAGTTTCCGGCTCCAGGATAATGAGTTAGGAGCAGGGGGGCATCTGTGGGTATGTTCTGTCCCCAGTTGACCACGCACTCTCTTCATGGGTCAGGTCCCTGTGGTCTTGGTCCCAGACCCCCAGTTCTCAAGGACTTAAGGACCAGCATGTTCTCAAATACTGGGGGACAATTGTGGGATGTCTGAAAAAACCTAAAGCCTCCTTGTGGTGGTGGGGGGGGCGCTCCCACATCCAGTGTCTGAGTCTTCCCCAAATTTCCAGTTTCTGCTCAGGTCATTTGGGAAAGAGATTAGGGGCAGAGAGCGTCCCTAAAGAAAGCCCCGTGCTGGCTTCGTGGTTTCCTTCACGGTGTCTCATTTTTCTCTCCCCTCCTAGTGCAACCGGAGAGGACCCCGTCCCTGCAGCTCCGCAACCTGCTGCTTTGCTCTGTGACAGGGTTCTACCCAGGGGCCATCGAGATCAGGTGGTTCCGGAACGGGCAGGAGCAGAGAGAGGGGGTCCTGGCCACTGGCCTCATCAGGAATGGAGACTGGACCTTTCAGACAGTGGTGATGCTGGAAATGACTCCTGAGCTTGGGGACGTCTACACCTGCCTTGTTGATCATCCCAGCCTGCTGAGCCCCGTTTCTGTGGAGTGGAGTGAGAATCAGCTTCTTGTACTTTCGGGGTCCATCTGACTCAAGACGGGTCCTGAGCTACCTCCATGCTCATCCTGGTCAGAACACTAGTTTGTCCGTCCTTCCCTGATCTGAGGGAACCATAGAAATTGGGGTCGTGGGAGGAAACATGCAGAGATCTGTCTTTGTATCTTCCAGACACTAAGGAGGTCTAATCGTCTTGTCCCTTACTTCCAACTTTGGGAACTAGTGTTCCCTACACTTTGGTCTTGGTGTTTAAGGGGGATTCTTTTTTTTGGGGGGGTCATGCCTGCTGCCTGGGGAAGTTCCTGGGATAGGGATCAAACCCGTGCCACAGCAGTGACTCAAGCCACAGGAGTGACAAAGCTGGATCCTTAACCCCCTGCACTACCAGGGAACTCCTCATGGAACATTCTTAAGGGCCATCAGAATCAAAAACGGAAACTCCATGGGCACAAACCTTGGCTTTGAGGATGTATTACTTCCCTAGATAACACTGGATTTGTGTCCTGCACAGGATCTGGGGTTTTAAGAACTTACGTCAAAGCCTTTTGTTAACTTTAAGACCTGTTACTCATAGGAGCTCACTCTGAACATTCTTGGAGAAAGGTGCTAAGTGGAGTTGCAGCCTTCCTGGTGGGGCTCATCTTTTTGGTGGGGATTGTCCTTCATGTCAAAGGTCCGGAAAGGTAATGAGCTCTGAGGGGCCCCTGCCCCCTGCACCCCAGCTTCTCCCACTTCCTACTTTCCCTGATGTCTAAGATGCGAGCCAGGGAGGGCTGGCTGTGCTGCTTCAGGACCCCTGGGATAATCGGGGGTGGGGTTCTGGAACTGCAGGCGCCAGCTACACCAGTGAAGCAGAAGGGAACTGTGACACCACGCCCTGGACTGCGTACAAGAAAGTGCAGACTAGAAAGTGAAGACCCAGAAATTGAATGGAAAGAAAACAAAAAGCCATGAAATGAGAGTTAACTAAAGTGAGAAAAGAGAGTAATAATTAAAAAAAGACAAAATCAGGAAGTTCCCCGGTGGCCTAGAGGTTAAGGATTCCGCATTGTCACTGCTGTGGCTCAGGTTTGAACATTGGCCTGGGAACTTCTGCATGCCATGGGCCCGGCCAAAAAAAACCCCAAACCAAAATCATATTAGAAGTGAAGACTAGATTACACCTGGGTAATATATTTAAATAAAAAGATAAAAGAAGGCATTGCAAAAAGGCATAAAGAGAATCAAGAGAATGACAATCTAATAAACTAGGTAAACAGGTATCAGTGCTTATAATGGTTTCCTACTACAAAACAGATGACTGCCACAGCAGGTTAAAACAATACACATTTGTTTTTTTCATAGTTTTTGTGGGTCAGAGGTCCAGTTATAACCTAAAAACTGGGTCCTCGGAGTTCTTGCTATGGCACAGAGGGTTAAGAATCTGACTCCAGTGGCTCGCGTTGCCGCAAAGGTTAGGGTTTGATCCCTGACCCATGGCAGTGGGTTAAAGAATCCGGTGTTGCTGCAGCTGGGGCTCAGATTTAATCCCTGCCTGGGGAATTTCCATATGCTCCAGGTACGGCCGTAATCCCCACCCCCCACCCCAAACTAGTCTCTTCTTCAGGGTCTCAGGCTGCAGCTGAGGCATTGTTCAGACTGTTGTGTTCCTTACTGGGGGCTCTACTGTCCAAATTCATGCAGGTTGTTGGCAGAATTCACCTGCTCCAGATGGGAGCTCTGAGGTCCCTGATTTCCTGCTCAGCTCCTAGAGGTCACCTGCAGTTTCCTGCCCCATGGCACTCTCCCAGGCTTAGAGCCAGCCAAGGAGAGTCTCTCCAGCACGCTAAAATGAAGTTTTTTGTAAGAAACGTAATCAGGAGTGACAGCCCATCGCCTCTGACCTATAATATCTTATTCACAGACGTCCCGTCACCTTTGACCTATAATATCCTATTCACAGACATCCTGTCACCTTTGCCATATTATCCTGGTTAGAAGCAAGTCACAGGTCCCATTAACTTTCAAAGGAAGAGATTATCCGAGGACTTGATTCATTGGATGTCACTTTAGAATGTGTCTGCTCTCTGGCCTTTGATGAGCCTTGTCCCTTCCACGTGAACAAATCATCGTCCCATTCCAAGTTTCCTTAAAGTCTCATTCCAGTATAGCATCGGATGAAAGTCCGGAATCTCATCATCTGAATCAGGTGCCGGTGAGGAGGAGGCTACTGGAGGTACAACTTTGTGGAGCTGTGAAACTAAGAGGCAGGAGATCTGTCTCCAGTACAGCCAACTTAAAGTTGTCAGGCAGGCGTTGGGTAACTGCTATAAATATTTCTGTCCAAAAAGGAGTTGCTGGTCCATGGCAATTCTGAATTCCAGTTGAGAAAACTCCAGCCAGAGTCCTTGGTTAAATTTCAGAGACTAGGGACAATCCAGGTCTGAAGTGGGAAAGGCCAATGTTTGTTCCTAAAAGGTGGCAACTGGCCAGCTGTTATTTCTCTGACTAGTCTTCAGGATATCTTGGCTCTCTCTCTGGATTCTTGGCCCTGCCCTATTGGTCAACTTTTTTTTTTTTTTTTTTTTTGAGGTCATAGGAGGTAGCCCTTGCTTACAGTGAGTAGTTTCATCAGCCTGCTTCCTGCCAGTGGAATCTGGGGAGTCTGATAGCCTCCTTTCACGTTGTGCTTCCTCCTTTAAATCCAGGCAGCAGTATGTCTTTTTTTTTTTGTTTTATTGTTTTAAAAAATTATTAAAGTTGATTTACAATGTTCTGTCAATTTCTGCTGCACAGCAAAGTGACCCAGCTCTACATCCATATACATTTTTTTTTCACATTACCCTCCATCATGTTCCATCGCAAGCGGTCAGATATAGTTCCCAGTGCTATACAGCAGAATTGCATTGCTTTTTTAAAAATTTTAAAGCATTTTTATTAAAATTTTTTTATTATAGTTGATTTACAATGTTCCATCAAGTTCTGTGAGAAGTTTCTTAAAACCTTTGGATATCTTCTGTGGATTTTTCGTGATGCGTTCCATCAGACTGAAGCCACATCTAAAAGGACACATCTGTCCTTTTAGCGACAATCACTTCTCTGAGTTGGCCCTGCCGGGATGACTGAGAGGATTGGCGAGCCGCACGTTTCATCTCTTGAGAAGGCTCTTTGCATGACTGAATTCTCTAACTACTTGGTATATAAAAGGATATATACGTATATATATATATGACAGGAAACAGACAGGAAACGGATTTACCTAAAATATCATGAGCCAGAAAACACCGGTAAATATTGGGTGCTGCAGGAAAGGCAGTGTAAGAGAGGTTTTGGGTGAGGAGATGAAAGGGAGGCAAGAGACAAATCTGAGCAGAAGCCAGGAGGAGTGGATAATGGGGAAAGGGGTTGTACGAGGGTGTTATTTTAAAACTTGCCCTTGGATAAGCAATGAGACCGTCCTGTATATAGCACAGAGAACTGCATCTAGTCTCTTGGGATAGACCGTAGTGGAAGATAATAGGAGAAAAAGAATGTGTATATATATATATGTATGACTGAGTCACTATGCTGTACATACAGCAGAAATTGACGGAACACTATAAATCAGCTATACTCTAATTAAAAAATAAATGAAAAAAACCTTGCCCTATGTGGCATGATTCAATTTTCTCACTGCCACATCCTTGGAGACCTAAATTACATTAAACATTTTAGAATTGTATTTGGTTTTTCTTTTGATATAAAACTGCTAAAGTACACTGATTCACTGGAAGTTCAAGGTCCCTCTTTCCGTCCTAGGACATTGGCAACCACAAGCGTATTGATTGGGCCATGTATACCAGCAGATGGAGACATTGCACTTTAGAAATTCAAGGCAACCTGAGCTTTCCCTTCTCCCTTTCAGATGTGGAGTGTGGCATTTCTTCCTAGAGGATGGGAAACCAGCTCGGCCAGCTCTCATTGCCCTGACTAGTCCTTTCACATTTCCAGAATATGTTGAAATCAGAGATGTGGTTTTGGATGTTTGGGAAGCAAAGAAGCATAAAATGGAGCAGAAGGTAAAGCCAGCTTTTGCCTGAAGATGGAGTTCAGTCTTTTTACATGTTTTAGCAGGTAAGAGATTGCTCCTATAAAATCGTGTGCTTTAAAAGAAAATCATCACCGCCATCACTCATGTGCAAGCCACTATCCTTTTTCACATTGAGTTTCCATTATTCTCTGCTGTTGTCCAATGCATTCTTGATACTTCAGTAAGAGTGATATTTTACTTTATAATATACGTTTGAAAAGTATCACTGGGGGTGTGGGATGGAAATCCTATAAAACTGGATTGTGATTGTCATTGTACAACTATAAATATAATAAATTCATTGAGTAATAAAAAAAGTATCAGAAGGAGGAGTTCCCATTGTAGCTCAGCAGGTTTAAAGACCAGACGTTGTCTCTGTGAGAATGTGGGTTCGATCCCTGACCTTGCTCAGTGGGTTAAGGATCTGGCATAGCCTGCAGATTTGGCTTGGATCTGGTGTTGGTGTGTCTGTGGCATAGGCCCCAGTTGCAGCTCTGATTTGACCCCTGGCCCTGGGACTTCCGTATGCTGCAGGTGCAGCCTTAAAAAGAAAAAAAAATTATCAGAAGGATACATGCATGTAGTTCAAAATAAACAGTCGTGATATATTTAATAAAGTAGGAACCCTTCATGCCTTCTCTTTACGCCAATGGAACATACACACAAAGAAAATATCTATATATTCCTGTTTTATTGAATGATTTTAATATGAATGGACTCGGATTTATGTCAAATGATTGTTTTAGAGGAGCAGTAATCTAAGGATCAATGAATTTGTAAGAATTAGAATCATACAAAGTTTGGGCACTGACCAAAATGAAGTTAAATTTGAAATCAATGTATAAACACATAATCAGATATCTGTAAACTAAAACACACTTCTTTTGAATAAAACATGGGTCCAGGAGTTCCCATTGTGGCTCAGTGGTTAACAAACCCAACTAGTATCCATGGGTACGTGGGTTCAACTCCTGGTCTTGCTCAGTGGTTTGGGGATCCTGCGTTTGCCGTGAGCTGTGATGTAGGCTGGCAGCTGTAACTCCAGTTTGACCCTTAGCCTGGAAACCTCCATATGCCATGGGTGCGGCCCTAAAAAGACAAAAGACCAAAAAAAAAAAGTCCATTGACTCTTTTTTATTATATGACTTCACAGAAGTTTTGTAATTCCTCATGATTCTACAGATTTCTCGATATGTTTATTTTATGCTGTATTTCCCCCTAATTGCAGCTCTGTGCTTCTTCTTGGCCTTCTTAGGGATTTGTCTGCTAGAGACAAGTGATGCTGCCTCACATCTACTCCTCATTGGCTGGAGAGAAAACCATTATATCCTTAAAAATAGCTCTGCAAAATCTCTTTGCCGTCATTGTCTTTATTTGAGTGTTAGAGTTGAGCGTCAGCATTAAAAGTCAGAGTTTTGGGGAAGGGAAGTAGCTGTAGGAAGCCACTTAGTACGTAAGCGTACCTTCCATCTTCCAGGGCACCCTGCTCTTGCCTCGACACAGTTGCTCTAACATCAAAGGGAGGTGATAGGATCAGCAGTGGGAGGAGGGGACAGAGTCACAATTAGATCATGAATCTTAAACCAGTGGTGGCTCAGCACTAACAGGTATTCAAGAAGTAATTAACTATAAATGTTAGCAGCTTAACGTGTTTGCCTCTTGGGAAATCCAGGGGATAGGTCTTGTGTGAAGGGGTCAAATAAACATCAGAGTCAAATAAACATCATTTGTAACCCAGCTGTGGCTCTGGTCCTGGCTCTATTCAATGAAAATGATTGATGACTCCAGATCCGTTGGTGAGTAGCTGATCCTCACAGCTTCTGGGTCAACCAAAAGGTTCCAGGGTGTATTAGCGGATAAGAAGGAAATAAGGCTGAGGGTTTGGGAAATGTACCCAAATGCCTCCCAATTGTCTGGGAGCAAAGCCATTTTTTAAGGTGTCTAAGAGAGAGGTACAACTCTAGTATAAAATGATTGCGGGTCCAATCCTTATTTCTTTCCTTTATCCCATCCAATATTAAAAAGGATACTTGGCACAGGGAACTATATCTGATCACCTGTGATAGAACATGATAGAAGAGATGATATGAGAAAAAGAATGTACACATATGTATGACTGGGTCACTTTGCTGTGCAGCAGAAATCGACAGAACATTGTAAATCAACTAGAATAAAAAATTAAAAACTATTTAGTTTCTCTGTCCTATGTTTTTGGAACTATTGTTCTTGTTCCAATCCATGGGTTACCTTTTCAGTCAGGCCAATGAGGAGGTGCAGGCAGATTTTCAAGTAGCCCTCCAGCCACAATAATGTATTGCTGTTATATTAGTCTGTTTTTATTACTGAGCCTTTTACATGCCATGTAGCTTTTTAGGCACGTTCTGAATACCGGCTCATGGAGTCCTCACAGCAATCCTTTGAGGAAGTACTGTGAGGATGAGCATCCACAGTTATGGATGAGGAAACTGGCACAGAGGAGTTTAAGAGCTTGTGTGATGGTACAACCCTGGAAAATTGTAAGACCCCAATTCAATATGGGCAGAAGATAACTGCTGCCAGAGGGACCTGCTTAACTACTATGCGACACTGCCTTTCATAGCCGGGGACCCACTTCTGTTATTCAGATGAGATGGTTGAATATGGTCTGCCCAGAACTTCTTTCATGTTACGTCATATCAAAGACCGGTACTGTCTTGGAAGCTGGAAATTGGCAGTCTTTTTTTTTTTTTTTTTTTTTTTTTTTTTTGCCTTTTAGGGCCAAACTCAAGGCTTATGGAAGTTCCCCGGCTAGGTGTTGAATTGAATCGGAGCTAGAGCTGCCGGCCTACACCACAGCCACAGCAACGTGGGATACAAGCCTCATCCGTGACCTACACCCCGGCTCACGCGGCAACTCCGGATCCCCAACGGAGGCCAGGGGTTGAATCCTCACCCTCTCGGCTACTAGTCAGATTCATTTCTGCTGTGCCACAGTGGGAACGCCTGAAATGTGTACTCTTGTTGCTGACTCAGCTCTTTTCCATCAGGTCCCTTGAGGGGCAAGTTCTGGGTGGACATTTCTATGTTCTCAGTACTTGTAATCCCTGGTATCTATTAAGTAGGTGCCTAATAAATTAAAATAAATTCTTTATAGACAAACACACACATATAGGCATGAATGTGTGACTGTATTCCATACAGAACCTGCACAGATCAGAAGCCTGAAACTATCTTTATCTTATGTGGGAATTGACACCCTTTGTGGTCAGGAAAGCTGGTCTTCTCACACCAAGGTCAAGTGTGGCTGTAGGAGGCGGAGCCTGCAGGTGCAGCAGCGTGTGGAGGCTACTTCTGACGCCCCTCTTCTCCCGAGGAAGAGAGTGTCCTATCCCAGTCGGCGTTCCCATCTTCCCCCCTGGACAACCTCAGACTTTTAATGGCTTCGAGGTTTAGACCACACGTGCAAGTGTGAGATATTTCTCTTCTCAATTTTTTTTTTTTTGTGGTGTATGATAGGAAGTCATTATTTTAATTCTTGGAGATGACTTTGTTTACAGTATTAAATTACACATGAGGGAAATGAGAAGGGTTGACGACAAAGGTCGTGTGAAAAGATTGAGAGGTGGGTTTAACAGTTCAAATTAGATTGAAAGCTGTTAATAGGTGGCCTTGAAGGTCGGAGACACCTCAAGCCTGGTGGAGAGAAACAAGGGGACAGAAGAGATAGAGGGGCTACTTCAAGAGTTCCAAATATTATTCTGACTAATAATTCAATACAAATTTTATTTTACTGCTGGGTTTATAAAGCCGATCACAGATCTGTCAGACCACGTAAGAAGCAGGAAGAGGAGAAAACAAGATCCCTTTTATTGTAGTCTAGATCCTTGGGTGACATTTTATTCCTTCCACCTTCACAGGTATAAATGTAGATATAGATATAAATGGAAAAATGGTCAGAGGCTTGAGATCATAGTAAACATGCCAATTTGTCACTAAGCTTTGTTTTTAATTAATTTTTTCCTATCAGTTTTATTGTGTTATGATTGACATACAACATTGGAGAAGTTTAAGATATAAAGCATGGGGAGTTCCCTTGAGGTGCAGCGGGTTAAGGATCCGGTGTTGTCACTGAAATGGCTCGGGTCGCTAATGTGGTGCAGACTGAATCTCTGGCCCAGGAACTGCCTCGGGTGCAGCGGAAAAAAAAAAAAAAAAAAAAAAAAAAGATATACAGCATAATTATTTAATTTACATACATCATTAAATGATTATTACAAGTTTAGTGAACATCTGTCATCTCAGATAGATACAAAATTAAAGAAATAGAAAAAAATATTTTTTCCTTGTGATGAGAACTCTTAGGATTTAATTGCTTAACAACTTTTCTATATAACATACAACCGTGTTAATTATATTTATCATGTCACACATCATCTCTTTAGTACTTATTTCTTATAACTGGGAGTTTGTACCTGTGGTTTGCCTCCTACCTGCTGATGGTCATAGATTTATAAATAGATTCTTAATTAAACTATCTTCAAAGTAACCAATTTGAGCATGCCTTCTTTTTCTTGCAAGGAACTTGACTGATATACATTTAAATCCAGAGAATTTTGTGCAAAGAGAAAGGACTCGCTTTATATGTCATGGAAAATTCACATACCTGCTTACTTCAGTGTTCAGATAGAGAACACGTGTGAGTAGTTTCACAAAGATTTAAAAAAATTTCGGGATAGTGACTTAAAAAAATGTTATCCAAGGAAATAATATTCCGGGGGGAAGTATTCTAATTATATTACTAATCCTATTAAGGAGGTCACGGAACCTTTCAGAATGTACCATGTTTTTGTTTCCTGAATTGAATGCACAACAGGGTCCTGGATGGCCTTGCTGGTGACAAGATGACTATTATGTTCACAGTTAGCCCCACTGAACAAGCACAGATTCCAGGGGATGCTGATCTGGGAAGAAGATTTCCCCCCAAATTTCCACAAGGAAGTAACCCCTTTCCACAACTTTCATCTCCCTGCAGTACAGAACAGAGAATGAACCGTGAGAGTCTCCCTGCAGGAAACCTGACCCGTATCAATGACTGTTCCTTTTAAAATTTTATTTTATTTTATTTTATTTTATTTTATTTTATTTTTTTTTGCTTTATTTTAGGGCTGCACCCATGGCATGTGGAAGTTCCCAGGCTAGGGGGTCCAATTGGAGCTACAGCTGCCGGCCTGCACCACAGCCACAGCAACGTGGGATCCAAGCTGCGTCTGCCGCTTACATCATAGCTCATGGCAAGGCCAGATCCTTAAGCCACTGAGCGAGGCCTGGGATCGAACCCACATCCTCATGGTTCCTAGTTGGGTTCGTTAACCACTGAGCCATGAAGGGAACTCTGACTGTTCCTTTTTATTAAAAAATTTTTTTAAATTTTATTTCTAAGGCTGCACCTGAAGCATATGGAGTTCCCAGGCCAGATGACCTGAGCCCCAGCTGCTGCAATTGTGTGGGGCCAGGGGATCAACCTGTGTCCCAGCACCACAGAGACCCCATGATCCCATTGTGCAGCAGCAGGAATCCAATGACTCTTTCTTGATCCCACTGTTTAGCTGCATGGAACGCACACTTTCTTTATTCTAAGTGCCCTGCCTTTGCAGAGGCCCAGTGGGGTGATTGGAGTAAGTCCTTGGAATCAGAATGTTTGTCTGTATTGCCTTCCTCTCAGGCCAGGCCAGCAGTGAGTGCCCTGAGTAATACAGCAGGGATGTGGGCAGTGCAGAGAACTCTAGAAAATGTAGAGAATGCTGCCTGGCTCAGGAGGAAGCAGTGAGCAGAAGCCCACACTGGAGCTTTGCAGTTGAGGTTTTAGCCAATCAGAAGAAGGATTTTAAGCTGACGCTCTGGTTGCTGGTTGAACAGTCCGTGAAGAGGCCTGCATGACTGGGGGGATCCCCAGGTCTGACGCAGCCTCCACTGCACAGCCTCAGAACAGAACAGAGGGAATCTTCCCCTTAGGACAGGAGGGAGGAGATGGGCCAAAAGCCTCTGTTTACTCCAGGGGACCCTGAGGTGGAGTCTGAGGGAACCGAAGCCCCTTCAAAAGCTTTCTCTGACTGTTCTTTGTTGCGCCCCCCCCATCCTATTACTGGTCTGAATTTGATGGTCCTCCTTTAATGTCTCTATCCCACCATGGAAGCCCTCCTTACTCTGGAGTTACCCGGATCCTGTGAACATCACTGTTAGTGGAAGCCCCGTGACAATTTGCCCATCTCACGTGCTCTGGGACTATGGACCTAATTCAGAGTATTGAAATAACTCATTGTCTTCATGTGCCACTAAAAGAAACTTCTCATCATGGTCTCTTCCCTATTTCTTTTTACCTGGTGAACTCCTTCTGGTCTGTTTTAGATCCTGTCCTCTGTTTTAAAAGAAGAACCTAAAATACAGGAAGAGAGGGAAGGAAGAAGAGAACACAGGAAAAGAACCTTTTTGTCTTGTTTATTAAGGTCGGCCAGACACTGTCTAATTGCTCTATAACCATTTAATACTGCCCCTAGTCATAGGCAAGAGGAGTCTGATAAATAATACATTTATTAAAAGAAAAAAAAACACATGGATACTTCTGGCATTGGGGATTTGATGTTTAGGGCTGTCACAGTACATTCTGTAACTATAAGCATCTGCTCTCTCTTTAACACTATTCAAGCCTCAGGAAACATTTCTCCACAGTGTTTGCTCTCTGTTCTCAAAACTAAAGATGGCTGTGTCTGAATGTGGTTAATGTTTGTGGATTGTGCCTCTGCTGACACCAGATGGCTCAGGGAAGATCTGAGTTGCTGAAGAGATCTAAAGAGAAAAATCAACTTCAACTTTCCGGATATTTTCATTCAAAGAGCATGAATACAATAGATCCTTGTGTTAATGACAGATCACTTGCCAGCAGGACCAGCTGTCAAATTTTATTTGCCTGTTTTCTTGCTCCACTTTTTAACCTGATATTGCTAATAGCTACACATGGCAGCTGAGGAGCATTTCACGATATTAAACAAGTCATGTTACTCTTAAGTTTGTGTGTGTGGAGCCCTAGATATAAAATGCGTGAAATGTGAGTCACATTTTACAAAGAGAAATCTGAGGCAAAAAGGTACATTGTTTTGTTGACGCTCATAAAGCACATCAGAGGGAGAACTGCAGTTCTAAACCGCTTCTGTCAAGACTCGCTCTCCCCACCACAACTTAAGGCTCCTCAGAGTATCTAAGATAATAGACTTGAACATCTCTGAAAATAATTTCCTCTCCCTGAAATATGATCCCCACTATTTTCCCCCTACCCCCAATCCCAAGAACAATAAATTTTAAAGAAAGATTGCAGAGATGTCCACTCTTGAAAGGTGTTTTTGTTCTTTAAACTCCTAAGACGCTGAGTTTTCAGATCTTTCATAACTGAGAGAAAATCTTCACCTCAAATGATCATCCAGTGTAGGGTGATGAAAGCACAATGCCAGGCATTAAATTGAGAACCTTCATAAAAAGTGTCTACCCAGAGACAGATGAGGTCATTGAGTTACTCAGTGCTGATTGGTACCTTTCCTAGGGACTCTCCAATCCTGCCCTACATGGGCACTTCCACAGGTTTTTATTCTCTGAAGGGGGGATATGAGAACCACTGAGTGGGAGCTGTGTTGACTACCATTACTTCTTCATTTGTCCTCAATTATGTCTGGGATGGTGCCTCTGCGGCTCCCCAGAGGCCTTTGGACAGCGGCCGTGACGGTGATGCTGGTGGTGCTGGGTGCTCCGGTGGCTGAGGGCAGAGACTCTCCACGTAAGTGCAGCCACCATTCAGGGGACCAAGCTCTGAGGGGCCCTTGGGCTGGGGCGTGATGTCAAATATTGTCTTTATCACACATTTTCTCTCTTGGAAATGTGACCTATGTTGCAATCTCATTTCCACCTTCAAAGGGGAGGACAGGCTTAAGGCTTAAGCCTGGGGATGTTTGGGGGTGGGGGGAGGATAAGACAAAGCGTGTGTCTACTTCGAGCGCCGGGACAGAGTAGGCAAGTTTGTGTTTGTCTGTTTTTGTTTTTTAAGACGCAAATTTCTTCAAAGAAGACACAGCAGGATTTGTCATTTCAGGGTTCCCCAAGATCTTGTCGGGGCTCAATACTGTGGGGTTCTGGGTTGGGGAAATGTAGGGCAGCAGTGGTCTCTGTAGTCTCAGAATTTGAGGAAAAGGACTCACATTCCTGCCTCTGAGTGGAGGGTTCACAGAAGCAAACTCTTGGTACCTGAGTGAAGCTCACTCTGTGACGCCTGACAGAGTCTGAACCTCCAGTTTCACTGATTTATGGTCAAATAGAGACTTGAGTTGAAGATGGACTGACTTTAGGAGAAAGGAGAACCGAAGACGGGAAATGTATTGAGAAACCATTCATTTCAGACACAGGATTATCTTTATATAAATGATAAATTCTCTCTCAATTTTCCCAGCACCCGTATGTGGAGGTATAATGACTTTCCTTTTACACAATTATAGTCATGATATGGATACTCTGAGCGACGCGTTCAAGCTGGTAACGGTCTTGGTTTAACTGGAATCCAGTTCACCTACTTTGGAAGTCTGTGTTCTTTCCATGAATAAACTGTTCTTTTTAGGACTGGGCCCTTGGGTGGGGGTGGCAGAAACTCAGAGAAAACCTGGGCACGGGGAAGAGAGTCACTTTGCTAGGGACCCAGCGAATACGGGTGTCCAGACGAGGACCGGCTTAATTCTACGCCTCTTTTGTGATTCCCTGGGACGCTAGTGCTCATGTGGGGACTTGTCTGTGAGGGTCCCAGGAGTTTGAGGGGAAATGAGATTTCGCGTGAGAACCTCAAGTACACAGACGCCGTAGCATCAACCCTCCTTCCTCGACCGGGAACCCTCCTGCCTCAGGGACAGGCCTCCTCACACGAGGGCCATTCTGGAAGCCCTCAGAGAGGAGCCGCCTGGAGGATCCGGGGCTGGAGCGCGAGGCGCGGGGCCGGGCACGGCCGGGCACCCGGCTTGGGCGGCGGGTTTCAGGTGGATGGGCCCAGCTGGCGGCGGCGGACGTCTCCCCGCCCGGCCGAGCGGTGGCGGCGTCCGGCTGGCGGGCGGAGGCCTGACTGACGCGGTATCTCCCCGCAGAGGATTTCGTGTACCAGTTTAAGTTCGAGTGCTACTTCTTCAACGGAACGCAGCGGGTGCGGCTCGTGACCAGATACATCTACAACCAGGAGGAGTACGCGCGCTTCGACAGCGACGTGGGGGAGTACCGGGCGGTGACCCCGCTGGGGCGGCCGGCCGCCGACTACTGGAACAGCCAGAAGGACATCCTGGAGCAGACGCGGGCAGAGCTGGACACGGTGTGCAAACACAACTACCAGATAGAGGAAGGCACGACCCTGCAGCGGCGAGGTGAGTGCCTGCCCGCCGCCCGCGGAGACTCCGCGCAGAGAGAGGGGGGCGGGTCCTCCGGGGCGATTCCCAGGCCCGGGGAGGGGACGGCGAGGCCCGGCGCCCCGCAGAGGGCACAGCAGGCGACAGACTTTAACGCCCCCCCCCCCACCCGGAGCATTCCCTGCAGAGACAGCCGGGCCTGCCCCTTGTGCCCCATCTCTCGTGGGCCAGTCCTGTGAGCGTCTTCCCACGATTCTGCGCGTCCTCGGCCCGCGCCTTCACATCTGCCTCCTGAAGGCTGACAGCTCAGCCGGGTGGAGTCAGGGCTGCTCTGCCTCTGTGCCTGTGATAGAACGCAGTCATGAAAGAATATATTTACACTTCCTGGTCTCAAATTATTATTCATCTTCATTCTGATTTCTTTTTTTTTTGTCTTTTTGCTATTTCTTGGGCCACTCTTGTGGCATATGGAGTTTCCCAGGCTAGGGGTCTAATCGGAGCTGTAGCTGCCAGCCTATGCCAGAGCCACAGCAACGTGGGATCTGAGCCGTGTCTGCGACCTACACCACAGCTCACTGCAACGCCGGATCGTTACCCCACTGAGCAAGGGCAGGGACCGAACCCGCAACCTCATGGTTCCTAGTCGGATTCGTTAACCACTGCGCCACGACGGGAACTCCCATTCTGATTTCTTAAATGGATATCATTAGTCTTGGACCTCTTTCAGCCCAGGGACTGCCTTAATTATCCCTGTATGGCACATGGGCAGCTAGTATGAACTCTATAAACTCTTGTTAAATTAATGAATAAATGTATTTGTTTGCCCAACCGCATTTGGCTCAAGAGAGAACACAAGGGTAAACACAGTCTTAAAAACTGACTTTGCTTTTTTGCTTCATGCTTTAGAGCAAACTCTTATTGACTTGGGTCTTAATAATTTAGAATTTGTGAATGCAAAGTCTGAGAAAAAAGTGTTTGCTAAAAATGAAAATGACACTTGAATGGTGTTGTAAGGCAGAGTTTAAATTTCTTAGAAAAGCTCAACAAATAGCAGAATAGAAAGAGCTGAAGTTTTGGGGTAAATAAATGGACATCAGTAAATTACTGAAAGAAAATTATTTCATACCAGTTTTGGCATGTATAAAGGGGTGATGGCTAATCACTAAGGTAGGTGTGAAATGAAGTGGCATAATATAGATGCCATAATATAAACCAGTTTCTTTTTACCCAGAACCTGCCTATCCTCCTTGTCCCTGCACCCTTCCCCAGCATCACTTTCTACTTCAGGGGTATGCATTTTGAAAGTTAATTATAAATTATAGTAATAGTTAAATTATACTTTAACTAGAACCTATTTCTAGACAATAAACTTACCAAACACCATCATACTATGTCACTTCATTTCACAACTACCTGAGTGATTAGCCATCACCCCTTTATACATGCTAAAATTGGTATGAAATAAACAGTTTAAATAATTACACACAATTATTCACTTTCTTGAAGCCTCCCCCGAATCCACAGCAGTCATCATGTTCTTTACTACATGTGTATAGAGTCTAGTGGAGGCAAGACCTTGTTAAAGCCAACCATGACCAGAAGAAGCAAACGAATCTGTTCCTGCCTATTGCAAAGTTGGTGGGATGAAATGATACATTCGAGGGATTGAAAACTCACACATTAATCCCTAGTCTGATGCCATGGTGGTTTATACATTTTCGCATAACTTTTAGCTTACTTTACGTTCTCTTGCCCTCTTCTTCTTTTCCTTTTTATGGCCGCACCTGTGGTATATGGAAGTTCCCGGGCCAGGGGTGGAATCGTAGCCACAGCTGAGGCCTATGTCACAGCCACCCCGGCGCCTGGTCCAAGCTGTATCTGAGACCTTTCTTGTAGCTTGTGGCAGTGCTGGATCTTTAACCTACTGAGCGAGGCAGGGATCGAACCTGCATCCTCAGAGACCACGTTGGGGTTGGAACTACAACAGGAACTCCTCTTTCTTCATCCTAATGTCACCTAGTACTTACATTTTTGCTATTTCAGTCTTTTTCATAAAAATTATTCTAGCAGTTTTCTTTTGAATTTGTGCCCTTTGTTTTTTTATTCCCAATCTAAGATGAACAGATTTTATAAGTCCACATAGCTGACTGTGATTTCAGTCAGATTCCTTGATTAGGAGTTAAAGTCCCTATTGAAAACATGATTCCTTCCAGATGATGGCTCATGACTGCTGTGTAACCTCAGTGAGTCCCAGTTATCAGTTTACATAACATTCACATTAACTCAGGCCAACGTCTGCAAGAATCTCAGAATGTTTTCTATAGAGAGCATGTGTGATAATGTTTGATTTCACAGAACAAGGCAGTTATTCCTAACATCTAGGGGATGGAGTAGGGTAGGCAGCCAATAGTTAAACTCATTTGAATGTTAACAGAAAATTAGAGGAAAAAAGAAAATGAAAGGATATAATTTTTTTTTTTTTTTTTTTTTTTTTTTGCCTTTTAGGGCTGCACCCGAGGCATATGGAGGTTCCCAGGCTAGGGGTCTAATCAGAGCTGTAGCTGCCGGCCCACACCAGAGCCACAGCAACGCAGGATCCGAGCCGCATCTGCGATCTACACCACAGCTCACGGCAACGCCAGATCCTTAACCCACTGAGTGAGGCCAGGGATCGAACCCACAACCTCATGGTTCCTGGTTGGATTCGTTAATCACTGAGCCATGACGGGAACTCCAAGAATATGTTTTATCAAATGAATAAAACATACATGAAATATTTACTTTGGTTTCACACTAAGGGTATGACGGAGATGCAGTAAAGTGGCTAAAGGGATAAAAGATGAGATGTGTAAAATGGATTGGGAGGTATGCAGTATTTGATCCTGAGTAGTAATCTGGGAAGATAAGGGCATTGAGGTGTGGGGGTAAGCATGATGTTTTATCAGATTTACGTGTTTGCAAGTTTCACTTTCTTTTACTTCAAAAATTAAAAACTTTTGAAATGACTTTTTTTTTTTTTTTTTGGTTTGGTCTCTGTTACTAGATTGCAAGTTCTGTAAAGGCAGGGGCCATGTGTTTATCTTTGGATTCTCAGTGCCTGTCAATTTATATTTGTTGAATAGATGAATAAACAAATCAACAAATGAATAAAATTTAGGTGGCATTTATGATGGACAATGGAATTCCTGTATTTAATAACATAATTTTTTTCCGGGAGCTCACCACAGAATGACATTCTGAGCTCAGATTAGGCTAAAAGCTGAGAGAGATGCTTTGTTGACTGGCAACATGGAAGAAGTGCTCTTGCTCTTAAATTCCACATTACAGGGTCCAGGATTGTAGATGCCTGTTTGAGACACATTACTTTGTAGGAAGGATGTGATGGTCATTTGCTGGACATAGAAATGCCTATATTTTCTTTTCTTTTTTTTTTTTTTTTTTTGTCTTTTTGCCTTTTTCTGGGGCTTCTCCCACGGCATATGGAGGTTCCCAGGCTAGGGGTCTAATCGGAGCTGTAGCCACCAGCCTACGCCAGAGCCACAGCAACGCAGGATCCCAGCCGCATCTGCAACCTACACCACAGCTCATGGCAACGCTGGATCCTTAACCCACTGAGTGAGGCCAGGGATCGAACCTGCAACCTCATGGTTCCTAGTCGGATTCATTAACCACTGTGCCACGATGGGAACTCCAGAGATGCCTGTATTTTCTTAATTCTCAATTGCTATTCCTGGGTCCATGACTAGTCTTAATCATCTCATGGCCAACACTTAGGAGTCAGAATAGCTGGATTTTCTCTACTGTGAGGGGCACTAACTAATAGGAAATGGTGCCACTGTCACCTTCAATAGTTGTGGGTGAAAACAAGCCTGGGCTTTTTATTTTTTAAAGACTTACTAACATGGCCTGTACAATATAGCAATGTATAATTTTAAAGTGCTTTATCCTATCAATTAATATCAACAGAATAATTCCCATAGAATGATTACAATAATCTCTTGAGATGCTGAAAAGTAAACTGACTAGTGTTTTTATTCAAACTAATTAAGTGGTCAAGTGTGGATCCTAATCCAAGACTTGGAGTCCAGGGATCTTTCACCTGGATACAAAGAGAGGGCTCTTCCCCGGGGGGAGACTTGCTGTGTGTTCTTACATCTCACTGTGTCTTTTCCTGTCTGTTACTCCCCTCAGTGCAACCTACAGTGACCATCTCCCCATCCAAAGCAGAGGCTCTAAACCATCACAACCTGCTGGTCTGCGCTGTGACAGATTTCTATCCAAGCCAGGTCAAAGTTCAGTGGTTCCGGAATGGCCAGGAGGAGACAGCTGGCGTTGTGTCCACTCCTCTTATTAGGAACGGAGACTGGACCTACCAGGTGCTTGTGATGCTAGAGATGAATCTCCAGCGAGGAGATGTCTACACCTGCCGCGTGGAGCACTCCAGCCTCCAGAGCCCCATCTTGGTGGAGTGGCGTAAGGGGCAGTTGGTTTTCTTTCCCTGTGGGCCCCGCAGAACAGAGGGCAGGCAGAGCTTCCTGGGTCCATCCCATCTCATTATTTGTCCCCGACATCACTACTGAGCTGGACATCACTGGGCACATGAGTGCTCTTGCCTCATAGCAAGGGCATCAGGAGAATCTTCATCTCCTTGTCTTTCCAGATACAGAGCGATCACTACATACCATGACCCCAGAGCCCAGCCCTAGGAGCTCTGCAGGATTGACTAGTGCCTGGGGCCTTAAGGTCTCAGATTATGAAAGGAGCAGGGATCCATTTTCCTTCTCACTCACCCTCCCACTCTGTCCAGGGAGCTATTGGCGGGTCCCTCACCTAGGGGTGGTCAGAATGGACAATGGGGTTCCCCTGGCACCTCTACCCCCTGTACCTCAGACTGGACTTCAGGCCTCATAAAGGAGCACCATGGGGTGTGGTGACAAACTCTGACATTTGGGCTCTGCTCCCCAGGGGCACAGTCTGAATCTGCCCAGAGCAAGATGCTGAGCGGTGTCGGGGGCTTCGTGCTGGGGCTGATCTTCCTCGGGCTGGGCCTTTTCATCCGTCACAGGAGTCAGAAGGGTAAGGAGCTCTGGGGAAATGGGGAGACGGGCTGTGGTTGGGACCGTCTGCAGGGAGGCCTTGTCTCTAGATGAGCTCTTTCCTCCTGACCGTGAAAGGAAGGAGACTGGGATGGTGGTGAGAAGAAACAAAATAATCTAGGGAGACAATGGAGTCTGATTTCACTGATTGAAAGGTAGCCCCACCGCAGAGGTGACAGGTGGAATTTATTCTAGGGCTTTTTTCTAGTGACAACTCTATTCATTTGGGAGGATTTTATTTTAGGTCACTTAAGGCCTTGTGGGTAGGGAGGGAATATATTTCCAGTTAAGTTGCTTATCTCATTTCCCTTTGGGGTGAGTGAGACACTGTGCCATGAGACATTTTGTGGGACCTCCTGGGCAGGTAATGTTTCTGCTCTGATTCACCAGGGGTTGTGGGGACAGGGAAAGGTGGGAGGAAGGGGTGAGGTCAGTGTACCTGGGCGCAGTGGTCTCATTCACAGCCTATTTACTTCTGTGGGATCCAGAGTTAGGGGAGAAGTTTGCTCAGTTTCTATAGGAACCTCCTGAGGTTGTTCCCCAGAACCAGGCCATAACTTTGGTGGCACCTTTCTCTGAAGCTTGGAGCCAGAGCTATGGCTTGGGTATTAGACACCAGGACGATGCCTCATGTTAGTAGCTACTGCCTATGGGCATTTATAAGTGATTGCAAGAGGCTATGAGTGGTGGAAAGAAAGTGGGTTATTAAATTTACTAAAAGGATTGAGGAGTTCCTGTTGGGGTGCAGCAGAAATGAATCTGATTATCCATGAGGATGCAGGTTCAATCCCTGGCCTTTCTCAGTGGGTTAAGAATCCAGCATTGCTGTGGCTGTGGTGTAGGCCGGCAGCTGCTGCTTCGATTTGACCCCTAGCCTGGGAACTTCCATATGCCATGGATGTGGCCCTAAAAAGCAAAAAATACAATAAAATAAATAAAATTTTTAAGAAAGGTTTGAAGTCATCATATCATCCAGAAGGATAATAGCTGCTCTCTGCCTCTCACACATGTGCATCAGGCTGCAGTGCTGTGTCCTCGTTAGCTGATTCACCTTTACACAGATGTTAGAGGCGGTGATGATGGCATGTCCCGGACCTCAGCTCTCTCTGTCTGATGCTCAGGGACCCCAGAGGAGAGGGCGTGCCCCTCAGGGAGCTGTGTGCTGACCACTCTCTCTCTTCTACAGGGCTCGTGCGCTGAATCCTGAAGATACTTTGGGGTTGGTTTTTGCTCTTCTTAAATGCCTGTCTGTTCTTGCCTGGAATTCCCATACCCCTGCCAGCTTGTTCCTCTCTGAGGTCAGATCCTACAGTGACTCTGATGCAGTCACGAGGGCGCTTCCTGTGATCCCCACCTCAAGGCTCTGGCTGTGAAGCTTCTTCCTGAACTGACCCCAGCGCCTCTGCCTGAGTGCAGCCAGCTGTGTCTACTCAGACCACAAGGGATTTTCCTGTTCCTATTTTCCCTCAACAGACTGTGCAAGAGAAGCACATTGAAACCATTTACCTGGCTGTAGAGTGCTTTTTTTAAAATCATAATTAAACATGATTATGAGTTATCTGTGCACCGACCCTTCTTAAATGGGCAGAGGTAAGAAACAATGGCAGAATGAAGAAACATATTCTGGGGACCAGAAAGGGGATTGTTTCTGAAGAAGATTAGAAGCATCATGGTGTGCTGCGTAAAGGTCTACAGAGGAGAAAGAAAATCAATTTTTCACTATTTGCATCTTTATCACTCTTTATCGGCATCTCTTTATCTTGCTGTGTTTCTCTTTTCATCTCTATTTTCTATATCTTTCTTTCTCATCACCTCACAGCTTATCTCTGTGTGTGTGTGTATTAATTTGTCTCTGTTGTATATTTCCAGAGTGTATACTACAGTTTTAATCATTTTAGGGAAGATGCTACCGGCCCAGTCTGGGTAACATGCACACCTTTCAGAAACATCATCCTGTACATGGGATGCAGATGGTTGGCATTGTGCCCACCCCCCTTATAAGGAACAGGGACTGGATTTCCCAGATCTTTGTGCTGCTGGAAATGACTTTCCAGCATGGAGATGTCTGCATCTGTCACATGGAGCATCCCAGCCTCCAGTGCCACCTGAGTGTGGAGTGGATAAGGGGCAGTTTGTTCTTCTGAACCCCACAAGACAAATGGCAGAGTTCCCTTTGGCTCTAGGGTCCCTCAATGGCTCCGGGGCTGACTCACACCCATCCCAACCATTGCCTGCTGCACAGTCACCTGATGGCGCTGCTGAGCTGGAATTCTCTTATCTGTGAACATAATGACCTGTCAATTTGTGATGACACTGTCTTCCCAGGCATTAGAAGAGTCACTCTACTGAAAGTGGTCTTCATCTCACACTCTTGGATTTGTCATTAACACGAGTGGCTTAGAGCTTTTCTCTGAGGTTATGAAACTGCTGTGCCTCTAGGAGCAGGCATCCTCTCTTCCCTTATCCCTCATCTACACACTGGACCTGAGGAGCCAATGGCAGGTCCTTCACTTTCCTGGATGAGGTTAGATTGGAGAACTAGGCTTTCTTTTGGAGAAAGAGCTTGTATCCCAGGGTGTACTGCAGGTCATCAGCCAGGGACACTGTGGAGTGTGGGAGTCTCTAGATTCTGCTTCTCAAGGTCATAGTCTGTGTCTGCTCAGAGCAAGATGCCAAGTGGGGTCAGAGGTTTTGTGTTGACACTGTCATCTTCCTTAGGGTGGACATTGCCATTCACAATAGGAGTAAAGAGAGAGTGACATCGTGGAGAAATCAAGAGGACTTGTGCTGGGTGTCCAGGGAGCCCTCAGGTCTCTATAGGTAGCTCTTTGCTTTTGACCCTGCAAAGACAAGAGGCAGGACTGGAGATGGAGCCAGACTCAGAGTTCAGGCAGACATTGAGATCTGACTTTTCTAGTTGACTTAAGACCTAATATAGGGATGAAAGTTCAAGTGTATTCTAATGACATTCTTATGGTTCAATGTTGTTACACTGGCTCCATGCTGGAAGCTTCCTTCTTAATGAGAAAGAGTCTTTTTTCTTTCCTTCCAGTGACAGTTTCATAGGAACAACTTTTTTTTTTTGTACCCAGATTTCATTGGGTAATATAATCCTTTATTGATCATTTAATTAAAAATACATATAAACAAGTTTGCTAACAAAAAGTCCCAAAGTTTTAGTAGTCATATACCTTGGAGAAAAATACATGGGTGTATCTGAGAACAGCCCACTTGTCATGAACATTTGGTCTCACCTTCAATAATGTCACCCAGTATCTCCCAGCTTCCCCTCCAGGTTAGGTTGGAGTTGTGACTGGTACCAGCCGATGGAATTTAAAAGCAAGTTTAAGCTCTGTCTGCTTTGTCTTTTCCTTCTACTGCAAGCCTGGAGGCCATTGCTGAGAATGATGGTGTATGAAGTGTTGTAACCCTGAGTCATAACCTAGATCCCTTGAATGACTGTGGAATTGAATCCCAGTTCCAGTTTTACTGCACTTCCCAAGGGAATTCAGCTGCAGTGACTGCTCATTGCAGAGGTGTAAAGTTTGTGATCCCACCATAACTTGGGTCAACTCTGAAGAGCCCTTGAAGCTTCAGAACTCTTTGGGGGTTAGGCTGAGCACATCTTTGTGACTGTTACATAGACAGTGGGTAGTAAGCAGCCCTTCTTGGTTACACAAGCTCTTCCATCGTTACTGAAATATCAATAGTAAAACAAAACAAATAATACCCCCTTCTTCCTTCACTGGTTATAGGAAATGGGAGAAAATGGGATCTAGCTTACTAGTTTTTGGGGCAAGTAAAATCAAAGTGCTGTATGGTAATAAGGCACTTTTTGGACTGGTCTCTTTGTCACATAAGAAATGTAAAGTTCCCAGACTGGGGGTTGAATTGGAGCTAAGCTGCAGCTGTCAGCCTGTGCCATAGCCACAGACACAGCAATGTGGGATCTGAGCCACATCTGTGACCTACACCACAACTCACGGCAACACCGGATCCTTAACCCACTGGGCAAGGCCAGGGATTGAACCTGCATCCTCATGGATGCTAGTCAGATTCATTGCCGCTGAGCCACAATGGGAACTCCCTGAAATTTTTAAAATGACACATTTAGGAGTGAGTCTTTTTTCATTCATTTTGCTAAATAATTGACAGTCCTCTTCCATGTAAGGAATTAGTTCCAGGAGTTCCCACTGTGTCTCAGCAGGATATGAACCCAACTAGTACCCATGAGGATGTGGGTTTGATCCCTGGCCTTGCTCTGTGGATTAAGGATCCAGCGTTGCAGTCAGCTGCGGTGTAGGAGGCTCTGATCTGGTATGGCTGTGGAATGGCTAGCAGCTATGTCTCAGATTTGCCCCCTAGCCTGGGAACTTCCATATGCCGCAGGAGCTGTCCTGAAAAAGGAAAACAAAAAAAAAAAAAAAAGAAAAAAAAAAGAATTAGTTCCTTTACAGCTGGAAAATTTCCCCTTATTACTTGCTTTGGTAAAATAGTCCCCCTTAATTTTCTGTCTTATCTTTACCATGAATTAAATTTCTTTGTATTTTTTTTTAATTTCAAGGAGATTTTCTTGATTGAATTTTCCACTTTTAGCCCCGATTATTACTTCTATAAATGCAATATCTTTTTCCTTCTAATAATTCTAATTAGAAAAACTTTAAAGTTTGTTTAAACAAGTTTGTTTTCTCCTACATGAACTTTCTCTACTAAATCTGTGATAATTTTCATTTTATTCTCTTCTCTTTCATATTGCAAGACTTTCTCAAACATTTGCTCTGCCCTTAATTGTTTTCTTTACGTACTGTACGTCATCTTATTTTATCTCAAGGTACAGTTTTTCAAGTCTCTTCTAAACTCTACCAAATCATACCTTGTGTCTGTATAATACCTTGTTACTTTCCATTATAAATTCTTCAGAGTTTGTGATTATACCTTTGTGGAATTATTTCATAAGTGCATACTTCCTTCCACTGGAGTGTAGATTCTTTGAAGACAATGAATGTATCTATTTTCATGTTATTTTAATATAGTGAGAACATAATATGTTGTGTATCACAGCATTGGTACTCAATGACCATTTTTGCATTATTGATCAAATTAATGATCATATTAACAAAGTTTGGGGATTAATCCAGCCAATAATGAAGGGAGCATCACTTTACTTTTCCTTTGCTATTGTTCTTTGTTGCATACTTTTATATTATTTTATTTTACTTTATTTTATTTTTTGTCTTTTTAGGACTGCACATGCAGCATATGGAGGTTCCCAGGCTAGGGGTTGAATCAGAGCTGCAGCGGCCAGTCTACACCACAGCCACAGCAATGCAGGATCCGAGCTGCGTCTGCGAACTACACCACAGCTCATGGCAATGCCAGATCTTTAACCCACTAAATGAGGCCAGGGATTGAACCTGCATCCTCATGGATACTAGTTAGATTCATTTCTGCTGAGCCACAGCGGGAACTCCAATATACATATATTTTAGGTTTACATGTCTGAGAGGTTTCTGTAGTTGGGACTAGCGTTTGTATACTCAAAGTTTCCTAAGTGTGACGAAAACTTTAAAAACCAACATAACTTCAAACAGAATGTTTCTCTGCCTACTTTTTTTTTTTTTTTCCCCAGAATACTTTTTAAAAATATTTGTATTATGGAAAATTTCCTCTGTATACAGTAGTAGGGAGAATAGTACCCTCCCTATATCAACAGTCCAGCTTCAACAATTATCAGTTCATGGGCAATTTTGTAAAATAAAAAATCTATCTACTTAATCTTACATGTGCAGTGGATTATTTGGAAGATAATCTTAGAATATTTCACTCATAAATATTTTATTATTAAATATAAAATACAATGACTTTTTATAAATATAGCATAATAATGTCATTACCACACCGAAAATTAGATAATTCTTTAACATGTTCAGTGTTCAATTTTTCTGATTGTCTCACAAAATTTTTTAACTGTTGTTTTCTTTGAATATGAATCCAAATAGAGCCTGGCGTTTGGTTGATAATATTTTTTTAAATGTATAGTTTCTCTGTTCTGTTTTTCTTTGCAAATTATTTGCTGAAGAAGTTGTTTGTCCAGTAGAACTTTCCACATGCTGGACATCGATGGCTATATCCCTATGATGTAATTTACTATAAGATTTGTGGTTTGGGTTCCAGAAAATAGCAATACTGCCAATTGTTAACATCTGTTTACTGCTTACTACATGACAGGCTGTGTGTGAAGTGCTTGATTTGTAATATTAAATCCTTCAAAATCTTAGTTTGCCTGTGGTTTGTAAGTACAAACCTGAGATATTTTGTGTGATTTTTAATTGTGTAGATTTAACATAGTGGAGTTCCTGCTGTGGCATAGCAGGTCAAGGATCCAGCATTTTCTCTCTGGTGGCTCGCTGCTGAGTCACAGATTTGGTGCCCTGCCCAGCGCTGTGAGTTAAGGATCCGATGTTGCCATGGCTGCAGTGTAAATCATAGCTGCAGCTTGGATTTGATCCCTGGCCCAGAAACTTCTATATGCTGTGGGTGTGGCCAAAAAAATTACAGTATTAAATATTTGTAAAATCATACTTTATACATGCAATCTGAAATAATTAAAATAATTCGAATAATTGCTCAGGAATCACATCATTTTAAATCACGAGGACTGATTACTAACTTTGTTTATAGATTGTCATGTAGTGGTGCCACTTTTAACTTTTGGCTTGTTAAAAATATTTGCTGTTATTTTTTAGACTTAACTTTTTTTTTCTTTTTTGGCTACCCCACTGCATATGGAGTTCTTGGGCCAGGGATCAGATCCCAGCCACAGTTTCAGCCTATGTCAGAGCTGCACTAATGCTGAATCCTTTAGCCCACTGTGCTTGGCTGAGGATTGATCTGGTGTCCCAGCATTCTAGAGACATAGCTGATCCTGTTGCACCATGGAACTCCTAGAATTAATTTTAATTATGCTATTTTAAATTTATATGAAGACCTTATGAATGAATCACTTTAATAAAACGGAACTACTAGGAAATTTGCTTTCCTTAGTACTTCATGGGGAAGGAATCTGAGTAGGGCCACATTTGTATATTTCTAGGTCATAATTCTATTCAATATAACCCTATATAACCTTAACATACATACATAAACACACTTACACACATGACTACCTGCGAAATTCTGGGTTCTTACCTCATGAGTCATTGAAATTTATATAATATTTTTCTGAAATTCTATTGCCAAAAAATTATCAGCACATTTGTGTATTTTTAGGTTACCTACATTTTTCCCATACTTAAAATTTTTATTTTATACATTTATACATTTGGGAATCATAATTACTAATATTTTATTTTTTTTTGGTTTTAAATACACTTATTTTAGAGCAGTTTTAGGTTTATAACAAAATTAAATGGAAGGTACAGAGATTTCCCACACATCCCTTGCCTCTCACCCCCCCCCATGCATAACTTCTCTATTGTCAACATCCCTACCAAAGAATGTGGAACAGCAGTCGGTACAACAACCTACACTGACATGTTATCGCTCAGAATCCGTAGTTTACATTAGGATTTACTCTTGATGTTGTACATTATACAGCTTTAGGAAAATGAATACAACATGTATCAACTATTACAGTATCATTATAGTGTCGTTTTTACTGCCCTAAAAATCCCCTATGCTCTATCACCTACATTTTCATGATCACTTCTGGTACAGAGTCCCTGCATCTACTGATTCCTAGTCTGTATTTTATTTTATTTTATTTTTTGCTTTTTAGGGCTGCACTCACAGCATATGGAGGTTCCCAGGCTAGGGGTCCAATTGGAGCTACAGCTGCTAGCCTACACCACAGCCACAGCATTGCGGGTTCTGAGCCGAGTCTGCAACCTACACCGCAGCTCACAGCAACACTGGATCCTTAACTGACTAAGCGAGGCCAGGGATCAAACGTGCATCCTCATGGATCCTAGTCAGGTTTGTTAACCGCTGAGCCACGAACTAGGGAACTCCCCTAGTATCTATTTTAAATTATTCTCTTGCTTCCACCTCACAAGCTGCTTTCAATCTTCCCCAGCTTCTCCTCAAAGTAAGCATGGATAAAAATCTCTTGTATGTAACCTAGCTTGGCTAAAAATTTGTAGGCCATAAGGAGGGGACATATCTTTAATTAGAGAGTAAAACCCAAAGTCAAATATTATAACTTTCTCTAAGAGTTCTTTTCATTTATTTATTTATGTCTTTTTGCCATTTCTTGGGCCGCTCCTGTGGCATATGGAGGTTCCCAGGCTAGGGGTCCAATTGGAGCTGTAGCCACCGGCCTACATCAGAGCCACAGCAACGCGGGATCCGAGCTGCGTCTGCAACCTACACACGCAACGCTGGATCCTTAACCCACTGAGCGAGGTCAGGGATCGAACCCGCAACCTCTTGGTTCCTAGTCGGATTTGTTAACCACTGAGCCATGACGGGAACTCCTCTAAAAGTTCTTTTAGCAACCCCTTCATCAATGATATGTCACTGACCGCTAAACCCCATGTATTTTCTCAGCCTTCCCCAATCTCAGCCTCCTTCAATCTGGAGAGGGAGAAAAATCCCCCAATAACATATGAAAAGAAATTTATCTATAGCATCATGTTTGAATCACCTAAGTCAATAAAGTGTTCAGCGGCACAAATGACTTTTCCTTACAGAAGAGAAAATCAGGGACTTGGAGAACAGATTCCTGGTTGTCAAGGGGGAGGGGGGAGTGGGGTGGACTGGGAATTTGGGGTTAATAGATGCAGACTATTGCCTTTGGAATGGATAAGCAATGAGATCCTGCTGTGTAGCACTGGAAACTATGTCTGGTCACTTATGATGGAGCATGATAATGTGAGAAAAAAGAATGTATACATGTACATTCTGGGTCACCATGCTGTACAGTAGAAAATTGACAGAGCACCGTGAACCAGTTATAATGAAAATATATATAAATATATATAAAATAAAGGGTTCAGAAAAACAAAAGTGCTTTTCATATAGTATAACTCACTCTTTTCATGTAATATAATCCATATATTGTATGTAAGGCACTTCCTATGTAACAAGATTATTCAAAATCTGTGTTATTGTTCCCAAATAAAGGCTGGGAAAAATAAGATTAAAAAATGTCAGATACTTTACCCAGTGCTATAAAGTTTAAAATACTAGCTATAAAGTGCAGAGCCCTGGGTTTGGATTTAGGTTTCGTTGCACCAAACTATGCTATATCAGCTATTGTGCTCATATTGTGTCTTTACTTCCCAATTACATTTTAAAGCTCACTGTTGCAGATGGCATGGGTAAGGACAGTCCTGTAGAGTTTATAGCTGTTCCATAATACCATCTGAGATGCAAGGTATGAACTCAGTAACTGTGGGGCAATGTGCCTAGAACATTCTCAAAGGGCAAAAGGACTCCTAGTCAAGTCACATACACTCTACTTTCAAGGGTGATTGGACACACTCAGGAGAGCCAAAGAATCCCACCTGCTGATCCATTTTCTCTGCAAAGGTTTCCTTCCCCTAGGAGGCAGTGAGTCTAGAGTAGGATATGACACCCATAGCAACTGCTACATTATCTCAGTTGTGTTATCTCTCCTGGGATCTTTCTCATAGGCTTGTGCTTTCCTTAGCCAGAAGGGGTGAGGGGCAGGGGCTGGGGACACTGAGGTTTTCTGCTGTACCTCAGGGAACACAGGGATGCACAGGGATTCAGTGAGCCAGGCTTAGCCTTATCTGCCTGGAAACATCCTGCAGCCATATTCACTCTGCTGTCCCTGACATGGCATGTCAGGGAAGTCTATGTGGTTATCTAGCAGGAATGCAGGTAGGACATGAGGCAAACTACACCTGTGTCCCAGGGACCCTGAATATGGCTTTTTTTTTTTTTTTTGGCCATTTCTTGGGCCGCTCCCGTGGCATATGGAAGTTCCCAGGCTAGGGGTCGAATCGGAGCTGTAGCCGCCGGCCTACACCAGAGCCATAGCAACGCAGGATCCGAGCTGCATCTGCGACCTACACCACAGCTCAAAGCAACGCCGGATCCTTAACCCACTGAGCAAGGGCAGGGATCGAACCCGCAACCTCATGGTTCCTAGTCGGATTCGTTAACCACTAAGCCACGATGGGAACTCCTGAATACTCCTGTGGTTTATACCATCCTTTTGTTACTAACACTTAGCAAAGACAAAGTATTTGGTCCTTCTCAGCTACCTACCTTATTGTCTTATTCTAATGTTTTCTTAACTAACTTTCATTTCTTTTCTTGCCTGGATAATTCTTGTTTTCTTTTGTCTTTTTAGGGCTGCACCTGCAGCATACGGAGGTTCCCAGGCTAGGAGTCGAATCGGAGCTGTTGCTGCCAGCCTACAACACAGCCACAGCAACGCCAGATCTGAGTCACGTCTGCGACCTACACCACAGCCCATGGCAACGCCGGATCCTTAACCCACTGAGCAAGGCCAGCGATTGAACCCAAAACCTCATGGTTCCTAGTCGGATTGTTTCTGCTGCGCCACGATGGGAACTCCCCTTTTCTTTTTTCCTTTTTTTTTTTTTTTTTCCGCTTGGGTAATTCTTATCTCTTCAAGGGAAGAGAGGGGAAAGTTTCTCTTATCACTGTTCATTCTTTAAAAGTTAAATCTTTTAGAAGCCAATTTTGACTTTTGGTATTTTTGAAATTCAAAATTCCTTTCTCTTATTTCCCTGTCGTAATTTAAAAAGTGATGTTAAAATGAATGGATTTACTTCTTGGGTTTTGTATTTTTGTTCTAACAAATCTACCAAAGGCAGAGGGTATATATTACATTCACTGATACCTGAACTGGGGGGTGGGGTGGGGGTGGGTGACAGTGACCAAGAATGGGAACAAGAGGAAGAGAGAAATGCAAACCTTGGCTAAGACAGCAAAATATTTATTGCCAGTCTATACATGCTTCTCCTGTGTTACCGGGCATGAACCATAACCTGGGAAATGAGATTAAATGGGCCTGAAGCGCAAGAGACCATGGTCCTAGTCAGCCTTGAGATGAAAGACAGGAAAGAATTCAGTACAAAAACCTCATGAAGTGATTTATTGTTTCCATGTACATATTAGTTTAGGGTCACTGAGGGATCAGGTAGCCGAGTGGGATATCTCAGAGATCCCGTAACAGGTAACAACTGAGAAAAGAAAAAGACCTAGAAGGTCAGGAAGAGGATTCCAAGGGCATATGAATTCTGAGATGACACAGCACCTTAAGTTCCAGAGAAGAGGTGAGAAGAAGAATGTAGGAAGAGAGAAGGTATATGATGAATTTGGCCAGAAAATAGTTCTAGGTCGTTGAGCACATCCACTCTTCAGCTCTTGTAGGCGGGCAGTGCTCCTGCAATAGGACAGACATGAGATCGGAGGGTCCTTGTGGGCTTCTGTGCTACCATCACGCTGTTTCCCAATTCTCCTACAACTTCTCAACATTTGTGTGTACAGCCTCCTCCCACTTTCCTTCCTCCTGTACTGTGTCTCTGGTTCTGACAAATCTGAATCCTTACCTTCCCTTCTGGAGTGTGACTCACAAGGACCCTTGGTGTCTAGAGGGACCACCTGAGCGCAGGCCTTGAATGATGAAGACAGTGCCCACCACGATGCCCACAAGGCCCACGATCAATCCCAGGGCGCAGACCACAGTCTCTGTCAGCTCTGACATGGGGGCTGGAATCTCAGGTTCTGCAAAAGTGAGGTTGTAGAAGTCAGAACACAGAGCGTTTCTGTGCACATAAGTGGGATGGGGTGAGGAGGGGTTGGTCCTGCAGACTTGGGGCAAGGGGCTTAGGAAGGAGAATGAGTTCGAACATTAGAAAGTCTTGAAGTGTGAAGTTTAGAGCCCTGAGGATAGGGGATAACAGACAGGGTGTTCTGGACTTGACAGAGAAACAAAGGTTCCAAAAGGGGTGGAACTCGTCCATACCCCAGTGTTTCAGAAGTGGCTTATCCAGGCCCCAGTGCTCCACTTTGCAGTCATAAAAATCATCATCAGAAGGGAGGAAGGTGAGATAACTGATCTTGAGGAAGGAATGATCATTTTTGGAGAGGAAGCTGGTCTCAGAAAAACCTTTGACAGAGTGCCCGTTCTTCAACCACGTGATGTTGATCACAGGAGGAAAGATGCTGTCCACATGACAGATGAGGGTGTTGGGCTGACCCAGTATCACTGGAGACTTGGAAAACACAGTCACCTCAGGAACCTCTGTGGTGAGAAAACAGCACTGATTTGAAATGGGAACAGCTCTGCCCTGAGTTCTGCGTTGTGTCCTGGAGGAGCCCTCCCACCAATGTTCCCCAGTCTGATGGCGCAAGAGCTCTTGTTTCCCTTCTGCTCAGGGCCTCTGCTTTGTCCCTGTCCCCTTCTTTTTGAGGACCCGGCTGTTGAGGACCCGGGACCTCTCCTTGAAAGATTCAAAAATTGTGATATGGGAGTTATGGGAGAAGAGATCTTTGCATTATATGGAGATACGTGATGGGTAAGACGGGAGAGGATGAAGGTCCAGCAATCTCCATGGGAAAATCTGGAGGCTCCTTGGAAAGGAGAGAGTTTTATAAAGGGGTGAGGGGTCTCTATCCCTAGGGAAGAAGGGAGAGGGGCCTGATGTGAACGGGTAGATTCTGTAAAGAAAGGCAGAAACACATACTATTGACAGCCGCGGTGTTGTTGGAGCGTTTAGTCACAATGTTCAAGTTATGTTTTAACGTAGCTATGTTCCTCAGTGCACCCTGCGGGTCAAAACTTGTAAATTCACTAAACAGAGGCAGCCGCCAGACAGTCTCCTTCTTCTCCAGGTCCACGTAGAATTGCTCGTCGCCATCAAATTCATGGGTATAATAGCCTCTGGGACCGTAAGACTGGTAGACATTTAAGCCATAGGAGGCAACATGGTCGGCTAGGTCGGGGTCAGCATGAAGGTAGACAACAAAGGGAGAGAAAAGAACCTCATTAAACAAAGTGACAAGAGAACTTTACTTTCAAATATCAGGGGCTTCATCTGTGGCACAGTCTCTAGATAAAATCCCCAGCACCTGCTTCCTCCCCCACTTAGTGCTGGTAGTTGTCCAGTCAGTTAAAAGGCCCTGAAGCGAAGCCTCCTTATCTTCTTCTTCTTCTTCTTCTTCTTTTTTTCTTTTTGGGGCTACACCTGCAGCATGTTGAAGTTCCCTGGGTTAGGGGTTGAGTTGGAGCAGTGGCTGCCAGCCTACACCACAGCCACAGCAACACTGGGTCCCAGCAGCATCTGCAATCTATGCTGAAGCTCGTGGCAACACCAGATCCTTCACCCACTGAGGGAGGCCAGGGGTTGAACCTTCATCCTCATGGACTCTATGTTGGCTTCTTAACCCACTGAACCACAACGGGAACTCCTACAATGAATCGTCTGGATTTCCTTTTTCAGAAACGAATATCTGCAATTATTCTTTTCATCTGGTACTTGCCCTGGGCTGCCAACTGTTGATAAAGAACATCATGGTGTTGGGTCAAGTGGAACTAAATTCCCTTGTACAGTTTTAGTCCTGCTCAGCAAGGGTCCTTTTGCTTTCCTGCACCATTTTCTTTCTGCCACTAAACTGTGCCCCCTCTAGGGGTCAGAAACTGTGTCTTTTACCTTTGAATCTCCTAAATTTATTTTATTTTATTTTATTTATTTATTTTATTTGTTTTACATATTAGTGTTTTTATTTTTATTTTTTCCATCATGCCTGGTTTACAGTGTTCTGTCAATTTTCTACCGTACAGCATGGTGACCCAGTCACACACACATATACACATTTTTTTTCTCACATTATCATGCTCCATCATAAGTGACTAGATATAGTTCCCAGTACTATCCCAGCAGGATCTCATGGCTTATCCACTCCTTGGAAGGGCTCTGGATAAGGCAATAGTTTGCCTTTGGAATTAACCCCAAATTCCCAGTCCATCCCACTCCCTCTCCTAAATTTAGCTTGCTGTGTGTTCAAAAATGTGTACTGAATGGGAATTGCTGTCTTAAGAATCACAGATGCAGAGGCAGCAGAACTATATGAAAGTCAGAATCAGTGGTGACCAGAGAGGCATTATGATTTGTGAGCCCTAAGCATCGTTGCTTTTGTGAGTCCCTTCTTTTATAAAAATATTAAAAATTGTATTTGACCATATTGATGCAAAGACAATATAATTCAGGTAGGATTAAAAATTATAACATTTTCCCCTACCCTAAATGGTTCTTTTTTCTTCTAATTTTAAAAAAGAAAAAACATTTTTTATTGGACCTTGCAAGCATTGCAGATCCCTGGCGCTGTCCCTATAGTACTTAACATGTAAGTCAAGCATGACCAGGGCACTCTGGTGTGACACTGAAGAAGGAAATTTCAGAAGGGCTCTGGATAAGCAGGTGAAAATTTTACTACTACCAAACAAAATTAGAATGGGAGCAGCCATGGCTAAGAAAGTCGTTGAAGATTAGAGTAACCTTCATTTCACGTCCCCTCTGAACCATTTGGCTTTTCCACTTTGGTTTTTACAAACTCATGCTTCTTGTCTGTAAAATAACAGAGATATGAGCCAGGGATGGATCCTGGAAGGAAAGGAGGATAAAGGAAGGTATGAAGAGAGAGAAGAAAGAGGTGGACAGCAAAGGCCAAAGATTCTAAGAGATTACACAAACACCCTGTGCTTAATCAGTTACCCTCTTACCAGTCTTCATTAGATTAACTGAAAGGGAATTTGGGCTGGCAATTTGAGAAAGATATAATTTTTAAAAAATTGATTATTTTTTTCATCTTTTTGCCATTTCTAGGGCCACTGCCATGGCATATGGAGGCTCCCAGGCTAGGGGTCGAATCGGAGCTGTGGCCACCAGCCTACGCCAGAGCCACAGCAACGCAGGATCTGAACCACATCTGAGAGCTACACCACAGCTCACGGCAACGCCGGATCCTTAACCCACTGAACAAGGCCAGGGATTGAACCCGCAACCTCATGGTTCCTAGTCAGGTTCATTAACCACTGAGCCACAATGGGAACCCCTAAAAATTAATTTTTTAATTGAAGTACAGCTGATGTACAATATTATACACTGCTGGTGTACAATATAGTGATTCACTGTGAATTTTATTACATTTATAGTTGCACAACGATCATCACAACCAAATTTTATAGCATGTCCGCCCTAAAAGTTTTTAAAGTTTATACTCCACTTATAATTATTATAAAATATTGGTTATATTTCCTATGTTGTACAATATATCCTTGTAGCTGATGTTATACATAATAGTTTGTACCTCTTAATCCTCTGCTCTTATATTGTCCCCCCCCACCACTGGTAATCACTGGTTCATTCTCTATATTTGAGTCTGTTTCGTTTTTCTTATAGTCACTAGTTTGTTGTAGTTTTTAGATCCTACATACAAGAGATATCACAGTATTTGTCTATCTCTGTCTGACTTATTTCACTGAGCGTAACACCTTCCAAGTCCATCCCTGTTGTTGCAAATGGCAAAATTTCAGAGAATGATGTAATTTTATTCACCAAATATTTCATCATAAAGTTCTCATTTTAAAATAAAAATGAAGATGCTCTCTGCTTTGTCATTGAAAAAAATTTATAAAATTAAACCTGGGATAACAATTAAAAAATAAGAATAATCATTGCAATTTATGTGTCTTCATGACTCAGAAAGCATTTCTACATACCTATTTTATTTGATTATTTGTGAGGTGCCACATACGAGGTAACAGATTAAGTGAGGACCATGTGGTAAAATGACGGGTATAAAGGCTTGCTTACCCCTCCCCACCTGTGCCAGGTTCCGGAATGAAAATGTATGTAAATCTGAGACTGATGGAGTTCGCGTCGTGGCTCTGGTTAACGAATCTGACTAGGAACTATGAGGTTGCAGGTTCCATCCTTGGCCTTGCTCAGTGGGTTAAGGATCCGGCGCTGCTGTGAGTTGTGGTGTAGGCTGCAGATGCGGCTCGGATCCTGCGTTGCTGTGGCTGTGGTGTAGGCTGGTGGCTACAGCTCTGATTCGACCCCTAGCCTGGGAACCTCCATATACCGCGGGAGTGGCCCAAGAAATGGCAAAAGACAAACAAACAAACAAAAAACTGAGACTGAGAAAAGGACACCCCTCTTTATATCTACATAGTATACATAATTCACGGAACTATTTCATTCAAGAAAAACTGCAGGAAAAATATATATAAAGCTCCAAAAGTTGTTCAGAGAAATTTGAGAGCAAAGGTTCATGAAGTTTTGGCAACATCACATTGACTTGGGAGACACCTCTAATCTTTGGAGCGATCATGGATGAATGCCCTAGAACCCCCTCAGGACATCGTCGCAGGCTCCAGTATCAGAAGTACAATAATATCCTGGGCGAACTCTGCAATGGCAGAGGTAGCAGAGAGAGTGGGTTGGGACTCTGGTTTCCTGCCGGAAATAACTGTAAGTTTTAGGTTTGCTTACTATTGAGAAGGCTTTGGGACGTCTCTACGACTTTTATGCCAGAGTCTATCTGCCCCCCACCCCGCCTCCTGTTCCCCCCACTCTAGTCCCCACGTCCCTCGGCTTTGCACTCACCCGCAATGTCTTCACCTCCACAGGCGCTCATCACGGCGGTCAGGGCGAGGGCCCCCCACATCAGAACTCGGCCTGGGACCATGCTCTTCTCAAGGTGGTCTCAGCTCTTGCTCTTCGGAGTTGTAGAGCAATGATGAGGATGGAGCTGAGAAAGAACTCTAAAGACACCCAAAGCCCAGCTGCCAGGTCAGGTTTTGGCCAATCAGAAACTTCCCCTATGATGACACCTCTGTTGCCAGTTGAAGACTTTGTTTGAAGAGGCCTGGAAGGGGTTGGGAAATCCCCCGGTTCTGAGGCCGCCTCCTCTCAGACTAGAGCTGAGGGGACTCTCAGTGAAAGGAGGGAGGGGATGAAATGAGAATCATCTCGGAGGTGTGTATGCCTGCCACGGACAAGCGGGGCGGGAATTTCTGAGCTGTCTCATGGATAGATGAGGCCAACACTAATAATTTGTCCAACCATATTTCCTGAGTTACAGCTTCCGGGAACACTCCTGAGGTGACCCCCCTCTGGCAGGCACTACCCCCCCAAGCCCCTTTGCCTGGCCTCCACATGTGGGTTTGCTGCGTTTCTTTTTGCTTCTCTAGTGCACATGGAATTCTTTAAATATTGAGTTAACTCATCTACCTAGGGAATTTCTGTTGGTGGTAACCAAGGAATATCTTTTCTTTTTCTCTTTTTATAAATCCAGTTGAGTAAGTTTTCTTTCTCCCACAAGCTCCAATATTTGCACCCAGGGCAATAAAAGGACTTGAAATATCATGTAGTGCTGCCTAACATAACTGCATCGTCTTTCATCTGAATTTTTCTCCCTGGCTTGAGTATTCTTCCTTCTCTGTGTTTTAATCTAAAGTAAAAGGAATTTGGGGGACATTGATTATATTAAAAAGCTCTGACTGTAGCTTGCTCTATGACTTAAACATTTTTTTTTTTTTTTGATTTTAAGAATGTCTTAACAGGAGTTCCCGTCGTGGCGCAGTGGTTAACGAATCCGACTAGGAACCATGAGGTTGCGGGTTCGGTCCCTGCCCTTGCTCAGTGGGTTAACGATCCGGCGTTGCTGTGAGCTGTGGTGTAGGTTGCAGACGTGGCTCGGATCCCGCGTTGCTGTGGCTCTGGCGTAGGCCGGTGGCTACAGCTCTGATTCAACCCCTAGCCTGGGAACCTCCATATGCCGCCGGAGCTGCCCAAGAAATAGCAACAACAACAACAACAACAAGACAAAAAAAAAAAAAAAAAAAAAAAAAAAAAGAATGTCTTAACAGGAATTCCCATCAATGGTTAATGAACCTGACTAGTAAACATGAGGTTGTGGGTTCGATCCCTGGCCTCACTCAGTGGGTTAAGGATCCGGCGTTGCCATGAGCTGTGGTGTAGGTTTCAGAGGCGGCTTGGATCCTGCCTTGCTGTGGCTGTGGTGTAGGCCGGTGGCTACAGCTCTGATTTGACCCTTGGCCTGGGAGCCTCCATATGCCGAGGATGCAGTCCTAGGGAGACAAA
Organism: Sus scrofa; assembly: GCF_054392235.1. Classification (NCBI taxonomy): domain Eukaryota; kingdom Metazoa; phylum Chordata; class Mammalia; order Artiodactyla; family Suidae; genus Sus; species Sus scrofa. The sequence goes on along the minus strand of NC_139389.1, from coordinate 33,509,400 downwards.
AGACAAAAGACAACAAAAAAAAAAAAAAAGAAAAAAAAAAAAAGAAAAAGGAATGTCTTAACAGAACACTGTAAATCAACTATACTTCAATTAAAAAAAATTTTTAAATTTAAGAATGTCAAGTGCACAAGACATAATCCAAGGAATTGTTGTGACTTAGAAAATTGTTTTACTTCCACTTACCTACTAGGTATTTTAATATTATTTATCCCGCTGCATGAAAATTCCAGATAATTATGAGGGATCAGGGATTGAGCTGAAGTTAAAAGCAGTTTTTATTTTACTTAAAAAATTTTTAAAAATGTTTTGTCTTTTGTCTTTTTAGGGATGCATATGGAGGTTCCCAGGCTAGGCGTCGAATCAGAGCTGTAGCTGCTGGCCTACACCATAGCCGCAACAACACAGGATGTGAGCCGAGTCTGGCAACACAGCTCATGGCAACGCCTGATCCTTAACCCACTGAGCAAGGCCAGGGATGGAACCCGTGTCCTCATGGATACTGGTTGGGTTTGTTAATCATTGAGCCATGATGGGAACACCTCGAAAGCAGTTTTTAGAGGGAAACTTTTTTTTTTCCCAGAAAAATCAACTTTCTCAGTGCTGTGGAAGCCACATGTTCATGGGGATTCCACTTAGAATCAATCCTCCTGTCCCTGTTAGATGGCCCCCAGTTTCTGAACACTGTCTTACCTCACAGTGACAAAGACTGTAAAAAAAGGGTGAGATAGAAAAAGCCAGGGCATCTGGGAACTTCCTGTACTCACAACTAGGTTTTGTTATTTTCTTGCTGAACATAAGCAATGCCATAAGGAGCATTAGACAGCTGTTCTGTGACCATGATGGATTAAAACAGAAAACAAGGTCATTCCGTAATCACGTTTCAACACAGAAAAAACGATATCCAAACCATGAAAAGATCAAGCATACTTCCCTCCTGGATAATATGAGTGACCTCTACTTCTTTATAATTATAGCTTAACCTCTGTGTCATTTTCCTTCCTTCTAGGTAAGATTTATTAAGATGTTTGATTATAGAATTACCCCACTACCCAATTCCTGAGAGAGTCTATTTAAGAATAAATTCTCTCTTTCTTAAATCCTCCTCAAAATCATCGAACACAAGCCCAGACACTGTAATAGTTTTATGTGTTGCATGTTTCTGTGCTTTTTTTCCTGGGTCAGAACTTACCTGCTTTGTATCTTGTAGAAAGGTAAATGGGACAAAAATCTTTCTTGACGATGCTTCAGAATTTCACCTATTAGTATATAGGTAAAACAAATTGATTAATATAGTTAAAATATTAACTCAAATTCGGAAGGCGGGGTGTCAAACACGCAGGACCAGAACTGCATCTTGGATGGGAAGCTGGAGGGCCAGTCTCAGACCTCACATCCTGTGGGATGAAGGATAAGTCCAAGTGGGACAGTGTCACCAACATAGAGATGTAAGACGAGCTCTCTGGCTTTAATCTGACTCTACGTCTCTCCTTTTTCTTCTGTCACACAATGGACCTTGTTCTGGTCGCTTCTGTTTTCAGGTAATAATTTTAACATAAGGTAAAATTATGAGGGAATTAAACTCAGGTAGAGGAATGGTGTACCACTTCGACAAAAGCTAATTTGTTACCTTGTCTGAAAGAAAAAGATCCTTTTCATAAATTAATGGTGAAATGAAATTTGCAGATTAAAATATTAGCCTGTCCAATGATTTTCTTAAAAATCATTAATTTCCAGCAATTGATTTAATGCCTAAAATTGTCAACATAAATGGAACGGACTATGTCATTATACCTTACATCTTTTGGTGTCCTCTAGGAAATTATTTACATAGAACTTACGTTACTTTTTTTTCTTCTTTTTTTTTTTTAGGGCTGTACCCATGGCATTTGGAAGTACCCAGCCTAGGGGTCAAATTGAAGCTACAGCCGCCAGCTTATGCCACAGCCACAGTAACGCGGGCTCTGAGCCTGTCTGTGACCTACGCCACAGCTCATGGCAATGCCAGATCCTTAACCCACTGAGTGAGGCCAGGGATCGAACTTGCATCCGGATGGATACTAGTCGGATTCGTTTCCGCTGCTCCACAACAGGAAAACCGAACTTATGTTACTTTTAATTAAAAAGTATGATGTTCTCTAAGAATGTGTGCATCTTCAAATTTTTTAGTTCTGGCTTTCAACTATTTTGCCCTGATACAACTTTGGTGAGGTCTTACTAAAAACGCCAAGCCTCCACCATCTTGCAGTAATTAAAATGCTTCACGGCATTTTAACAGCAGAGTCTAGAGTAGTAAAAAGAAGATGGACTTTGTTGTTGTCTTTACTATGTCTTTTTGGTTTTTTTTAGAGCCTCACCCGTGGCATATGGAGATTCCCAGGTGAGGGGTCCGATCGGAGCTGTAGTCACCGGCCTACGCCACAGCCTCGGCAACATGGGATCCGAGTGGCATCTGTGACCTACACCACAGCTCATGGCTACGCCGGATCCTTAATCCACTGAGCGAGGCCAGGGATCGAACCCAAGTCCTCATGGATGCTAGTCAGGTTTGTTAACCGCTGGGCCATGATGGGAACTCCAAGAAGGTGGACTTTGTAATCAAATGAGTAAATGTTCAACAATGCTTTCAGTTTTATCAGCTGAATCATCTTGGGCAAGGGATTCAAAATACGTGAGCCTTATGGTACTTCACTATAGAAATCGGATGAAAACTATTACATGATAATTAATACGGACAAAAATAAATAAATAAATATAAATGATAAGTTTTAAATATAGCCCAGTACTTGGCACATAGCAAGTATTCACATACGAAAGCAACTATATAATGACAAATACCAACCATGCCCAGGTGAGGGACAGCCTATGGCTTTTCTCTCACTGTTCCAACCTTCTCCCCATGGCAGTCTAGGTATGTGGGAGCATAGGAGTCACAGAAGAATACGAGGGCTCTATGAAATAGAATTTTTTTGAAGAGGGTTATTATCAGTCACATTTTAATGTAGCAAACAACTCCAAACTACACTAACTTTAAACAAGGTTTTAGTATTTTCTCAGGCTGCTCTAAGACAACAGGTTGTGTTAGGTCTCTTTGGGCAGTTGCATCTGGGCCAGGTTGGCTGTGTTCAGATGCTCGTGTATTTGTGGTGTCCTTTGGTTTATCTGGGACAGCTGGGGTTTTCTTCATTTGGGTTCACCATCCAATAGGTTGGCTGAGGCTTCCTCACTGGGTGCTGGAAGGCTCCCTTGCACAAGAGAGAGATGGCAGGGCTTCTGCCCAAATTTAGACTTACAACCTTACTTCCTCTAAGTTCTACTGGCCAGAGCAAGTCACAGCCCTGGCTCAAGTCAAGAGCTGGTGTTAACAGACTGTGTTTCTTAATGGGATGGAGCGGTACAGAATCTGTGGTTTGTTTTAATTTACCACAAATGTCCTCCAACTTTTACGTTTATAGAAGTGAGTTTGAATATGGGGATTGGAGTTCTTCCATATAAGAGATGAATTCCACCCATCCACCTACTAAATTTTACTTTATCCCCATTGAAGGTGCAGCATGCTGTTCTCAAAGGAGATTTGAACTCAGAGCTTTTGAATGGCTCTATGGACTAGGTGCTATGATTTGTTCTTACAAATAATGTTTTGGAGGTTTCCAAAGAAAAATATAGAAACTTGGAGAATTTTAAGTGATCTTTGTCAGGTCACCAAGCACGCTCTGAGGCAAAGACCTGTGGACTGATAAAGGTAATGACATGGATGGGCCTTGCAAAGGTAATTATTCTGTTTTTCAGTCTATATCTGTGCCTCCAACAACTCTTATGTGTGTGAACACATTACTTTCTTAGCGAAACTATTCCTTAGCAATTTTTCACTGAAAAACCTGAAAAATTGCCTCCACATCCAGATCTACTCTCACCATAGCTTGGGAGAGCACGTCAGCTAAACTGAATAGGTTATTTGATGAGGATGGTGTGTTAGGATTATAGTATATGATCAATGAATGCTTGTTGAATTGAATGTAAGCTCTTAATTCATCTGAATCAGGTTACAAAACTGACTGCCTGGAAACAGATGATGCTTTTCATGTCCAGTGGTGATTGGTTCTCTTTCCAGGAATTCTCCCATCCTCATGTACTTACTGTGAACATTAGTTGTTCAAAAATATTTACTTAGCATTAGTCAATAAAGCAAATAAAAAAAGAATGTAAATGATAACTTCAGGAGTTTCTGTTGTGGCTCAGTGGATTAAAAACCCGACATAGTGTCTGTTGGTGAGAATGCGGGTTCCAATCCCTTGTCTTACTCACTGGGTTAAGGATTTGGTGTTGCCACAAGCTGCCATATAGGTCACAGATGTGGCTTGGGATCTGGTGTTGCTGTGGGCCTGGCTGCAACCCTGATTTGACCCCTAGCCCAGCTCAGGTGTGCAGCCCTAAAAAGAAAAATAAAAAAAAAAAGAAAAACCTCAAATGCATTTGTTTTTTTTAAATTACAATTTTTTAAGTTTATGTCAATACATACAATTTGCTAGAAATTTTAAAATTGTGATTTTTCAAAATTTAAAAGTACAAATGATAATATAGGTAGAATTCTAATGTTTTAATTACTGATAATATTAGGGAAAAGAAATCTACATGTATGTGAAGTTTGGCAATTTTGAAAAATATGTCAAACCAAAGAAATATCTTATAAAATTGTAGTTACAACAATAGAACTGATTACATATTATTCTTACTGGAGTATTTCTCTAGAACTATTTGAAATGTAAGCCCAGGTAGTTGATTTTTCTTTTTTGTAATGCAAATGCCTGACTATCTCCCATGATCGCCAGAGCCTCCACTTCAAAGAAGACTAGGTTGAATTTGTCAGCCAAAGGTCTAGATAAGGAGCCAGGGCCCCCCACTGTGATATTTTCATTGCTTAAGGATTTAGTTGATTGATTGATCGATTGATTGAATTTATTTTTTTTCCCATTGTACAGCATGGGGACCAAGTTACACATACATGTATACATACTTTTTCCTCCCATTGTTGTGCTGTGATATAAGTATCTAGACATAGTTCTCAATGCTACACAGCAGGATCTCATTGTAAATCCATTCCAAGAGCAATAATTTGCGTCCATTAACCCCAAGCTCCCGATCCCTTTCACTCCCTCCCTCCCCCCCCCCGCCCGCCCCTCGGGCAGCCACAAGTCTATTCTCCAAGTCCATGATTTTCTTTTCTGTGGAAACATTCATTTGTGCAGTATATTAGATTCCAGTTATAAGTGATATCATATGGTATTTATCTTTCTCTTTCTGACTTATTTCACTCAGTATGAGAGTCTCAAGTTCCATCCATGTTGCTGCAAATGGCATTATGTCATTCTTTTTTATGGCTGAGTAGTATTCCATTGTGTATATATACCACATCTTCCTAATCCATTTGTCTGTCAATAGGCATTTGGGTTGTTTCCAGCTCTTGGCTATTGTGAATAGAGCTGCAATGAACATGCCTGTGAATGTGTCTTTTTTAAGGAAAGTTTTATCTGGATATATGCCCAAGAAGATTGCTGGGTCATATGGTAGTTCTATGTATAGATTTCTAAGGTACCTCCATACTGTTCTCCATAGTGGCTGTACCAGCTTACATTCCCACCAACAGTGCAGGAGGGTTCCCTTTTCTCCACAGCCCCTCCAGCTCTTGTTATTTGTAGACTTATTAATGGTGTTCATTCTGGCTGGTATGAGGTGGTATCTCATGGTAGTTTTGATTTGCATTTCTCTAATAATCAGGGATGTTGAGCATTTTTTTCATGTGCTTGTTGGCCATCTGTATATCTTTCTTGGAGAATGGTCTATTCAGGTCTTTTGCCCATTTTTCCTTTGGGTGGTTGGCTTTTTTGCTGTTGAGTTGTATAAGTTGCTTCTATATTCTAGAGATTAAGCCCTTGTCCACAGCAAATATAATACTCAATGGAGAAAAATTGAAAGCCTTCTCACTCAAATCTGGAACAAGACACGGATGCCCACTCTCATCACTGCTATTCAATATAGTTTTGGAAGTCCTAGCCACAGCAAATAGACAAACAAAAGAAATAAAAGGCATCCAAATAGGAAGAGAAGCGATAAAACTGTCACTGTATGCCAGACAACATGATACTATACATGGATTTAGTTGATTTAGATAACTGACTCCCCACCTTCTCTTCCTGTGCCTTAATTCCCACTCTGATTTTAAAAATTCGCCAATAAAGAGTAAACCTGAAAAATCTTAGTTTTGCAATCTGGCTAAAAGCAGAACCCCAGCTCTCTCTCTCTCTTTGCAACCTCACTGTGTGGCTCCAGGTGTGTCATGTCATTTCCAGGACCTGTAGGTAATAAACCTTGTCTTTTTCCATTCCTATGGTTATTGCTGAGGATGTCTTGCAATCACATTAAGAATCACAAGGGCTGGTCCAGCCACAGCATTGCTTATTGATAGGCTGAGACTGGCACAAAGCACTATCCCATTAAAAAAGATTGGTCAGGGTCAGTCTTGCAACTGGAGAGAGGGCAGAGGGTGATAAGGGCTTGATAGGGCTTAGAAGGTGCCCTGGAGGGAGAGAGTTAGGAGGCAGGTATCTAGACATCGTTCATTTGGCCTCTCCTCTCTGCCTGTGTGCTTGAGGGAGTCAGTCACCAAGGTGCAGGAATATTGGAGTCCATGGAATTTTCCCAGTCTTTCATAAAATGAAGTTAGTTCTTCATGTGGTAGAAATAGGACATCACACGGAAAGCCGAGTTTGTGCAAAGAAATGAAGAGTCCTGGCAATAGCATAAATGAAGATAAATGGAAAAATCATTTTTTCTTTTTCTCTTTTTTTAAAGAAGTTTCTTAACCTCAGAACTATTGACGTTTTGAGAAAGACATTGAAAGATGACATAAATGGAAAGACAGCTCATGTTCATGGGTTGGAAGAATTAATATTGTTAAAATCTCCGTATTAGCCAGAAGCATTTATAGATTGAAAGCAATCCCCATCAGAATACTAGTGGCATTCTTCACACAAACAAATAAAATTCCTAAAATTTGTGTGGAACCATAAAAGACCCTGAATAGCCAAAGCAATCCTGAGAAAGAAGAACAAAGCTTCAGGTATCACACCTCCTGATCTCAAACTATACTACAAGCCTCTAGCAATAAAAACAGTATGGTACTGGTAGAAAAAATAGACATATGGAGCAGTGGAACAGAGTAGAGGGTCCAGAATTAAACTTCTACATAAATGGTCAACTAATATTTGTCAAGGGATCCCAGATCATCCAAAGGGGAAAGAATAGACGCTTCAACAAAATGCTGGGAAAACTGGACAAACATGTGCAGAAGAATGAAATTCATAAAAATTAACTAAAAATGGATCAAAGTCTTAAACATAAAAGATTGTTTTTTAAAAATACTGGTTAATTGTACTTCATGAAAATTGAAAACTTAGGAAACCCCACTTAAAAAATCTAAATGCAAGCTACATACTAGGGGAAAATACTTGCATCACATATCTGATAAAAAACTGTATCTGGACAGTATCAAGGATTCTGATAATGTAATAAATGGACAAAGAAGCCAATAAAAATAAAAAGAAAAATATTTCATAAAAGACTATGTGAGTTGCCAGCACAGGCATGACAAATGTTCAACATGTTTAGTCATGGGGATAAGCAATTGGTATTGTCCTTGTCCCAAAGCAACACACAATAGATTCCCCTCTTGAATAGAGTCGATCAGTAGCTTTGAGTTTCAGGAAGAGACAAATTAGGGAGAGGGTTTGTTGAGATGTTATTTTTAGCTTTTTGGAGGTAGACCTTGTGATTGGGCTGTCTGGGTACCTCAGCCTCAGGTCAAGATGCTGCTCCTTCTGTCCTTTCCTGTAATTCTGCTCTTGACACTGCATCTGCACTAACACTAGATACTTCACTCTTTGTGTTTCTTGATGGATTCACTGGGGTGCCAAAGCCTGTACCTCGGGGTTCTTCCTTCCCATCTGATTATGAAGCAAAGACATACCCATTTTTATGGTGTTAGTGCAGTGATTCTCAACCCTGGCTGGGTATAAGGATCCCCTGCGAGATTTTATTTTATTATTTTTTTAAATTTTATTTATTTATTTTTGTCTTTTCTAGGGCTGAACCCTTGGCATATGGAGGTTCTCAGGCTAGAGGTCTAACGCTACAGCCACAGTAACATGGCATCTGAGCCGCATCTGCGACCTACACCACAGCTCATGGCAATGCCAGATCCTTAACCCACTGAGCGAGGCCAGGGATCAAACTCGCAACCTCATGGTTCCTAGTCGGATTCGTTAACCACTAAGCCACGACGGGAACTCCCACCCTGCGAGATTTTAAAATTCGCTTAGGCTCTGCTCTTGGTTATCCCCATTTAATGGGCAGGGGATGAGGGCTAGACGTATAGGTGATTCTTTCGTACAGCTCCCTTTGAGACCACTGCTCTGAAGCAGGGTTTCTAGAACTTTATTGTACATCTGAATCATCTGGGGATACGGTTAAAATGCAGATTCTTATTCACTAGATCTAGATGGTTCCTGAGATTTGGCATTTCTAACGAATGCCCCAAAGCTACAGATCACTTTCAGGGGCAAGGCTCCAGAACAGGATTTCCAGTACTGTTTTATTTAATTAAATTTTTGTTTTAAACATTTATTTTATTAAAATTATTCTTGGGGGCAGGATAATTCCTGGCTGTTGGGGGGGGGGCTGTCTTGTGCATTGTGGAAAGTTTAGCAGCACTCCTTGCAGAGCTCTACCCATTAGATGGTGGCGAAAACCAAAAATGCCTCCCATAGGGTATTCCCGCTGTGGCACAGCTGGTTAAGGATCAGGTGCTGTCTCTGCTGTGGCTGGGGTTCCCATTCCCTGCCCAGCACAGTGGGTTAAGGATTCTGCCTTGTGATGGCTGTCACAGCTGCAGCTGTGACTCAGATTCAATCCCTGGCCCGTCAACTTCCATATGCCGCGTGAAAAAAAAAAAAAAAGCCTCCAGCGTTACCAAATATCCTTCTGGCAGGGGGTGGGGGAGACTGCCTTTGACTGAGAACCATTGTTCTACACTACTAGTTTCCCAGGTTTGCTGGATCCTGGCATCACCTGGGAAGACTTAAAGATACTGATGTTTGGTTTTATCATAGATCTTGAATTAATTGATCTAGGGTGCACCTGGGCAGCACACACTGAATCTCCTTTGGAGAGTGGGAACTCCAGGGTGTTCTTCTATTTCGACTTTCTTAAGAGGAGATTCGTGGAGGGATTTACTGGTGGTGGCTTACAGCAGATGATATTTCTAGTTTGCCGAGTGATATTTGATATTCAAAGCATATTAAGCTTCTTTTATCCAATGCTTCACTGCATCAAAGCTGTTTACTACTTCGAGCTCCCTCCTCATAATGGATAAGGTAGATACTCTGGTGTTGATTAATGGAAGAAATAAGTACCAGCTACAGTCTCTGGTCAAGAATGTACACAGGTTTGGATCACCCTAAGAGTGGAAGCTCTAAGATGTCTCCAGTGTGTATGGGTGTGTCAGGATGGACTACATTAAGAGAAGCTTTGCATTTCATAACACCCAGGGCATGGCTGGAGTTCAGGTGAATTCTGATTCTTTATCAGAAGACTGATGGCAACCAAAGTGGGGTAGGGGTGGATGGGTGGGAAGGGTGAAGGTTGAGTGGTTAAGGTTCAAAATAAGATAGCAGTAGCCCATGAGATTACTGCCTCTGATATTTTTGAGAAGTTCTCTGTGAACTACAATCACTTTTGTAGCATCATCTAGACCCTTTAAACATAGAGGCTGTGCTTTAGGACCTGTGGATCTTATTTTTCCTAAGTGGGCAAAGTCTGGACAAGAACACAAGTTTAGAACCCAGATTTGATCTAGTACATAGCTTTCCTTCCCTTACTCATGCCAATTTGGCTTTCTCTCTCTCTCTCTCTTTTTTTTTTTCTCTTTATGGCCATACCTGTGGTATATGGAAGTTCCCAAGCTAGGGGCTGTATTGGAGCCGTATCTACTGGCCTATGTTATAGCCACAGCAACCCTAGATCCAAGCCACATCTGCAAACTATGCCGCAACTTGTGGTAACACGGGATCCTTAAACCATTGAGTGAGGCCAGGGATGGAACGTGCATCCTCGTGGACACTAGCTGCGTTCTTAACCCAAGTGAGCCACATGGGAACTCCTAGCCTTCTCAGTTTTGAGTTTAGGAGATCATGTGACCTGTAAGTCACGTGCTTTTAGGACAAGGTGTGGTAGTGAACAGCCCAGTTAGCAAAGATTCAGTGTCTTTACTGCTTTAGTCACATTAAAAGATGATGTTGCAATTACTCTTCTATAAAATGCAAATTTATTTTCTCATGACCCATCACATAGATTAGCATAATGAATAAAATGAGCATGTTTTCCTTAGAGCCATCCCGGTCTTTGGGGCTGAAAAGGAGAGAATTTTGATCCTTTAAATAACTGAATACAAGCTGTTATAAGCCTAGAAAAGCTTTGTTCTTTATTTTTATTTATTTATTTGTTTTGTCTTTTTGCCTTTTCTAGGGCTGCTCCCACGGCATATGGAGGTTCCCAGGCTAGGGGTTGAATCGGAGCTGTAGCCACCAGTCTACACCACAGCCACAGCAACTCAGGATCTGAGCCATGTCTGCGACCTACACCACAGCTCACGGCAACGCCAGATCGTTAACCCACTGAGCAAGGCCAGGGATCAAACCCGCAACCTCATGGTTCCTAGTTGGATTCGGTAACCACTGTGCCACGACGGGAACTCCAAAGCTTTGTTCTTTAAAACACCTTGGCAATGGAGTTTGAAAGACTGGTGAAACAAGTTTTTGGATGTGACACCCCGAGTCTCTGGTGTGGAGAGGCCCATCTCCAGGCCAAGCACGTGAAGCAATCATAGATTTTTTTTTTAAATGTTTTATTGAAGTATAATTAATTTACAAAGCTGTGATAATTTCTGCTGTACAACAAAGTGACCCAGTCACACATATACACATATCCATTCTCACTGATTCTTTTCCCACATAGATTATCACAGAATACTGGGTAGAGATCTCTGTGCTATAGGGCAGGTCCCATTGCCCAATCGTTCCATACACCTCGAAATGCATATGCCAATCCCAATCCCCCAGTCCCTCTCTACCACCCCCGACTCACCCCTGTCCCCTTTGGTAACCATAAAGGGGTTAGCAAACTGGTAACAAGTTTTTCAAAGACTGTGAGTCGGTTTCTGTTCTGCAAACAATTCTTTGTTGTTTTTTTTTTTTTTTTTTTTTAAGATTCCACATTCACAAGTGAAGTCAGTCAGACAGTGAAAGACAAACATCAGGGAATTCCCTTTGTGGTGCAGCGGAAATGAATCCATGAGGTTGCAGGTTCGATCCCTAGCCTCATTCAGTGGGTTAAGGATCGGGCATTGCTGTGAGCTGTGGTGTAGGTTGCAGATGCGATTTGGATCTGGCATTGCTGTGGCTGTGGCATAGGCTGGTTCACAGTTCACTAGACTGTGAACCTCCATGTGCTGCAGGTGCGGCCCAAAAAAGGACAAAAGACACACACACACAAAAGACAAACATCATATGATATCACCAGTCATAGACTTTGAGAAGGCTCTTTTCCAGCTTTGTATTTTTCAAATACCTTGCGCATACCACCTCACAGCCTGACATAACTGGCTGGCTATGAGGTGACAAGGGATTGTAAATTTACAATCAGGAGTTCCCGTTGTGGCACAGTGGTTACCAAATCCAACTAGGAACCATGAGGTTGCGGGTTTGATCCCTGGCCTTGCTCAGTGGGTTAACGATCCGGCGTTGCCGTGAGCTGTGGTGTAGGTTGCAGACGTGGCTCGGATCCTGTATTGCTGTGGCTCTGGTGTAGGCCGGTGGCTGCAGCTCCGATTCAACCCCTAGCCTGGGAACCTCCATATGCCGTGGGAGCGGCCCTAGAAAAGGCAAAAAGACAAAAAAAAAAAAAAAATTACAATCAGAACTAAGGTGATGGTATTTCTGTTGTGGTTCAGTGGGTTAAGAACTCGACTAGTATCCTTGCTCAGTGGGTTAAGGATCTGGCGTTGTTACAAGCTGTGGTATAGGTCCAAGGTGCAGCTTGGACCCCTTGTTGCTATGGTGTACTTCAGCAGCTGCAGCTCAGATTCAGCCACTGGCCTGGGAACTTCCATATGCCATGAGTGCTGCCCTAAAAGGACAAAAACAAAAACACAAACAAAACAGAAAAAAAAAACTAGGGTGAAATTCCCTACTCAAGTGTCCAGGTCACTTCCATGGTAAATGCAGAAACCATGAATCCATGCCTGCCTGCCTTTATGTGTGGGGCTGGGGAGTTAATTTGTTCTTGCAAGTCCCTTCCAACTGCTGACCTTAAGGTCTATTTCATCCCCTCAAACAACAGAAATATTTGAGAAATTATTGGATCCAATTATTGGATCCATAAGAAAAGAAAATGCATGCTTAGAAAGAAACGTGGATTTACAGAATAGACTTGTGGTTGCCAAGGAGGAGGGGGGGGAGTGGGGTGGTTGGGAAGCTTGGGGTTAATAGATACATTTGTATTGCCTTTGGAATGGATTAGCCATGAGATGCTGCTGTGTAGCTCTGGGAACTATGTCTAGTCACGTATGATGGAGCACGATAATGTGTGAAAATAGAACGTGTACATGGGTCACCATGCTGTACGGTAGAAAAAAAATTGTATTGGAGAAATAACTATTAAAAAATAGTAATAACAGAAAAGGAAACATTTTGGAGAAGACGGTAATTATAAACCAAGTGGTGAGATTACTAAGAGAAAAATGCTCCCTGGTCTTAATCACACTATTAATTTTACAATTTCATGCAGCATTTGATTTATATTTTATCTTTTCAGTTTTTATGTTACTTTAAATACCTTTGTAATGTTCTGTTACATTTTGTTTTTGTTTGTTTCTTACATGTTACATTTTGCTGGCCTGGTGAAGATAGACACTTGTATCTGTCCACAGTAGCTCTCTTCCTGGGACTTCTCTGAATAGCTTAGTTTTCCAGAGACAAGCAGTGCTGCCCTTCATCTGGTCCCCACTGGCCGGAAAGAACATGTTCAAAGCCAACTTTAAACTGGGGTTCTAGACACTACTGCAAAAGTAATATGTTCTTAAATTCTAAGTTAGCTCATGTTCTCTTTGTGGGCAAGAGGTGGTGGTGGGATGGGCGTTCAGTAAAGCAAGGCAGGGCCACAAAGTCACTCTAGACAGGTTCTTTTTTTCTTCTACTGTCTTTTTTTTTTTTTTTTTTTTTTTTTTTTTTTTTTTTGCTTTTTAGGGCTGCACTTGTGGCATACGGAGGTTCCCAAGCTAGGGGTTGAATCGGAGCTGGAGCTGCTGGCCACAGCCACAGCCACAGCAACACAAGATCTAAGCCACGTCTGTAACCTACACCACAGCTCATGGCAACGCCGGATCCTTAACCCACTGAGTGAGGCCAGGAATGGAGCCCAAATCCTCCTGGATACTAGTTGGGTTCGTTAACCCCTGAGCCACGACAGGAACTCCTCCTCTAGTATCTTGAATCTGTCTCTAGGGGTCATTTCTTTCTCTTTTTAAATTTTTTTGTATTAAAGTGTAATTGATATATGATGTGCCAATTTCTGCTGTATAGAAAAATAACCCCATTCATGTACTTATACATACATATACACATTATACATATATACATACATATTCCATATATATATATATATATACACATATCCAAGCTGCCTCTGTTACCTACAGAGCTCACGGCGATGCCAGATCCTTAACCCACTGAGGCCAGGGGTCGAACCCACAACCTCGTGGTTCCTAGTCGGATTTGTTTCCACTGTGCCGCCGGGAACGCCTACATTTTTTTCTTATGTTATCTTCCATAGGATTCATTTCTTTAGGCCCAAACTATAATTATTAATATTGTGATGAGAGAATGTGAAATAAATCCTCTCCAGAGAAGAACAAATTAATGCAAAAAAGAAAGAGTGTTTTTGAAAATTAAGCAGTATACTGGGGAAGAAAGCTAATTATTTTTTCAAAAGTGCTCAATAGAGTAGCAGTATTGTATATACAGACTTTTCCTATTGATTTTTGGGAACACAATATCCCATGTAGATTTTGACTGAAACTGCATGAAATCTATATATTTTCTATTTCCTTTCTGGGAACAACATATTCTCCTCTTGTTATTCATCTTCTTTTGTGGTCTTGGAGAAATTGTAATATTTTCACCAAGGACTCTACATTTCTTATTAATTGTATGCCTTGGTATTTTATTTTATTTTTTGCCTTTGTTAATGGATACTTTCTTCTTTTTCTATAATTGTTTTTTCTTATAGTCTTTCAGGGCTTAGTCTGCCAGAGACAAATGATGCTGCCTTCCACTCGGTTTTAATTTGCCTGGTTGGAAAATTTCCATTGTCTCATTTCGATTTCACGTCAATGCAACTTCTGCAAAGTTTGTTTGTACCAAATTTGGCTAGAGACGAGTGGGCTGTGGAGACTAGGGGCTGGGTAAGGACACGTAAATAGCACTTACACCATGGGCGTGCCTTCTAGGGTGCTCTAGACAGAGAACTGTCTAGAAGAATGTTCCATAAGAAAAGAGAAGTAAGAAGCCCAGAAGTCAGCCATGGGAACACATACTGTATTACCTTTTTTTTTGGTCTTTTTTTTTTTTTTTTTTTTTTTTTCTTTTTAGGGCTGCATCTGTGGCATATGGAAGTTTCCAGGCTAGGGGTCCAATCGTAGCTGTTGATCCTGTCCTATGCCACAGCCATAGCAACGCCAGATCCGAGCCGCATCTGCAACCTACACCAGATCACAGCTTACAGCAACACCAGATCCTTAATCCACTGAGTGAGGCCAGGGATTGCACCCACAACCTCATGGTTCCTAGTCAGATTCGTTTCCGCAATGCGGTGAGGGGAACTCCTGTATTACCTTTTTGATCTAGGTCACAATCAAGTGTAGGAACTTAAAGCAAGAGCTCACAGCCATATGCTTGTGGGAAATGACAACTATAAATATAGTATGTTAAAGCATTTCTGGAGTTCCCATTGTGGCTCAGTGGGAACAACGGCAGAATCTAAAGCACAACGTGGCTCTTCCTCTCATGTTCTCTCTCTTCTCTACTTTATCTGCATCGGAAAGAAAGGCAGGCTTCTTTTGGCTTTTGACCCTGAGACTTTCTTCCCAGACATATTGGATCCTTATTAGCCAGGCTGGTGAGAAATTGAAGACAGATTGCCATGTACCCTCCAGCCATGACGGTAATGATAATGAATAATAGTGATAATAACAGTAATGCCTGAAATACTGAGTGCTTACTATATGCCAGACACTCTTTGAAGTGCTTTTACTGTAGCAACTGACTTAATCTTTAGGATACCATGAGGTAGGCATATTAGTTACTTTCCTTCCCCATTTCATCAGTTAGGAAATTGTAGCATGGAGGAGTTGAATCCTTGCCTAAATCTACACCATTAATAAGAGGCGGATCCAGGTTCAAACCCAGGCAGTCTAACCTCTGGCTATACAGGGCTTTTGGGCTATACTGTGGCACAGAAGACCACTGATGCTGTACATTGCCTCATAGGCACTGGACCACTTGTTAAACCACCCACTTAATTCTTCTAAAGTTATATTTTTGCAGCTGACTAAGCTCTTCTCCGTGGACTCCTTATGGGCAGAAAAGGGGTCTTCTTCGTCCCCTTGTTTCTCGTGCCTGACATAGTACTTGATTGATGGATGCGTGGATGAACACTCCTGGTGAGATCCACGATCATTTATCTTCAGGTTATTTTAAAAGATGATATACTTTGGAATCTTCAGGTTCAGCTGAAGAATCTGAAATTTTACACAGACTTTGAAATCTTATAGCCTCAAACACGCTGAGGCTACTAAATCTTTCCAGCTTTATCAAAAACCAAATGTTCCTGAGCTGAGGTCCCTGCTAAATGTGGACAAAGGGTCGAGGCTAAACCCAGTGTCAGAAATTCCAACACAAAAGGTGCTGTATTTTAACTACAGACTGGACATTTTTTCTGAAAGTTTCTTTTTGCAGCAAAAGAATGTGAATCTCAATAGTGGTCTTCTATGTGCTTACTTGGGTACCGCAGGTTTCATGGACTCTGAATTTTTTAAGTCTCATTAGATTTAAGGACTATTCAGATTGTTTCTCTTCTCTATCTCTGAAGTACAAAGTAGTAATTATCTCAGTTCCATGAAGTGATTAAAAACAAGAGTATTTTGGAGGGAAATGAGAAGTAGAAATGACTAAAGATATTTTATGATAACTTTATATAAAGTATAATGTATAAAAGTATCAAATCACTATGTTGTACACCTGAAATGAATATATTATTGTAAATCAACTATACTTCAATGAAAAAAAAAAAAGACCAAGGATTGAAAAGTGGACTTGAGAGCTCAGCTAGGATTAGAGACTTAAGTATTTATGGCCATGATCCCAGGGGACCATGAGGCCTTGTGGGAGAAAAAGAAAGGTAGGGCATGAACGCAGTGGGGGCAGCATAGGCCAATAGCTTCAGAAATTCTACATAATGCTCTATATTCAAATATTTCACATACAAATTCCACTGAACTGCAACGTAAATAGAATTTCTTTTTACGTTGGCGGTGGCCATTCCTGCCTACCACCATGACTCTGAGTATGCTTTCTGGACAGTTTAGTCTGCCAGAGACCAGTGATGCTGGCTTCCTTCCTTCATCTTATTAGCTGGAAAGAGATGTATCTTATGACACACCACGATTGTCATCATATTTCTTCTTTAACCACAGCCCTGGTTTAATAACCACTTCCCAAACACTTCTTCCTTTCCTACAAGCATCAAATGGATTATTAGTTTCTCTGAGGTTTTCCGTATATATATTGTTTGTTTGTTTGCTTTTTGTCTTTTTTTTTTTTTTTTTTTTTTTTTTAGGGCAGCACCTGAGGCATATGGAGGTTCCCAGGCTAGGGGCTGAATCAGAGCTGCAGCTGCTGGCCTACATCAGAGCCACAGCAATGCCAGATCTGAGCTGTGTCTGTGACCTATGCTGCAGCTTGCAGCAATGCCAGATCATTGAGTGAGTCCAGGGATGGAACCTGCATCCTCATGGATACTCGTTGAGTTCTTAACCTGCTGAGCCACAATGGGAACTCCCTTCAATGTAATTAGATAGCGATATAGGCTTTGATTAGTCCTCTAACAATCTTCACCCGAGATGTGAAAACCATAAGAACAAACTCTTTAACAGTAAGTGTATCAAAGGAACATAGGTTAAGCTCCCAACTGTAAAGGCAGTTTTCAGTAAGACACTGTATTCTACGGGGTGCTTTCTGAGTATATGAGTCCAACATACTAGTAACTACACTGTAGAATGTTCTCAGAAAGAGAAAAGAGCATTTGGGAAACCCATTGTAATAGGAAGGATCTGAAATTGGTATGGTTGTGAGGATTGCATTGAGTTCGGCATCAGACAGAATTAGGGCCATTGTTTTATTATCTGACAGAGACCAGGGTTTTCAATGGTGAGGACTGCATTTTCCAGGGGTCTGGGATTGAACCCACATCCTCATGGATCCTAGAAACTAACCTGACTAGTAACCAACTGGCAACTAACTAGTAGTTAACTGGTAACTAATATGAGGATACTAGTCAGGTTAGTTACCGCTGTGCCACAAGGGGAACTCCTAAGCTTCTAAATTCTGTAACCTCTTTCTTCCAGTAGATTTTCTATATCTGAATTTAAATTTAAGACTAGGAATCCTTTCTGACACTTGGACACTGAAGGGAGGCACCTCTCTCTTTCCTTCTTTACTTACCTACCTTCTTGTGCGTTGGTGAGTCTGGAGGTCACAATGCAACCCTGGAAATGATCACTTTCTCCACTGGCCACCTTGGTGACTGAGATCTTAACATGGGAGTCCTTGCTATGTCACTTGGGGAAAACGAAGGCTGTGACTGGCTTTGTGGGGTTGGCTGTGGGATCAGCTGCTCTGTGTCAAGTAATTCAGTGAAGGGCACCGATGTCTTCTCTTACTCTGAGCCTTTTAATTTGAATGACCTCTTCACAGCAAGGTCTGTGAGTCCCTGATAAATGGTGAAAAGATGCTGACAATGTTTCTGAGAACCTTTTCGATAGCAGACTTCTGGTCATTTCTATTTTCCTTTGTTTGCTATTACTGTCTCTGCCTGTCTGGACATCTTTGTGCATGTCTGCTGGTCCACAAGTATAAAGTTCTTCAGAGCAAATGTGAGGGTAGAATTGCTGTGCATTGTATGTGTATTGATAGCTTTACTGGTTGTATGAACTTACACCTCCACCATCAGTGTATAGTTAATCTCACTAATGAACTTGCTTGGCAATACTTGGTACTTTCAGACTTTTTCATTTTGTCCATCTGATGAGTATTAAATGGTACCTCCTACTGGTTTTTAAATGCATTTTACTGATTACTCATAATGTTGGGCTCTTCATATGTGTGTCGGCCTGCTATGTTTCCTTGTCATAATCTATCTCTAACCCTTCTAGTAATATTAATTCCTTACTATTTTTATAAATATAAAAATATACAAAAATAATAAATATAAAAATAGATATATGTCTAGATAGAAACAAATTTATTTATTTATTTATTTATTTTTTGCTCTAGAGCACAGGAAACTTTATTCAGTATCTTGCAATGACCTATAATGGAAAAGAATCTGAAAAAGCACGTATATATATATATATATATCTCCAAATCATTGAGCTGAACACTTGAAACTAACACAATATTATAAGCTAACTATACCTCAGTAAAGTAAAATTAAAAAAAAAAGGAGGGGGTAAGTACACAGACTTTAGTTGTTCCTCCTCTGCTCTCTGCTGACTCGACTTTGCTAGATTGTGCTATTATTTTTACCTTTTCTGGATTGATAACACTTTTTTTTTTTTTTTGGCCACGCCTGTGGCATGTGCAAGTTCCCAGGCCAGGGACTAAACCCATGCCAGAGTTGCAACCTATGCCACAGCTGTGGCAACGCTGGATGGGTAGATGCCATTTGCCTTCTGTTCTAGATAGAAATAAATTTATAGGACTTAGATTTTAGTTTTCTCAATCTCAATTTCCTATATAGGTTATATGTGTCAAAATCATTTCTCCCAAATTGTTACATGTTTTTAAAAGTGTCTTACTTAAGGTTGACATACTTTTTTTTCTTTTCTTTTTTTGGCCCCCTGCAGCATGCAGAAGTTCCAGGGTGAGGGATTGAACTCAAGCAGTGACAGTGTTGGATCCTTAACCTGCTAGGCTACTGTGAAACTCCAGGGTTGATGTACTTTTAAGAAACATGTAATAAAGTCAATTTATCAATATTTTAAGAGTTTTTTTCTGTTATATTCCAGATGGTAAAAGTAAACCTCTAAATGTTTTACTAGAAGTTAAAATTTTTTTTTCTTGTTCACATTTAAGTACATGTTCTGCATGGAATTATTTTTTGTTATGTGCCATGTGGTCTGGGCCCAATGTCAAGTTTTCCTCTGGATAACCAATTCTCACAGGATGATTTATCAAAAACTGCCCCATTTCCTAAGTGAATTCCAATGCTACCTCCATATTTAGATGAGTTAGTTCTTTGTTTTTGTTCATTTGTCTATATGTCTACCCCTGTATGAATCTCACTCATTCATATTTGTTTCATACCATTTTGGTCAGAGCTCAACCTTCTTAAATTTGTTAAGACTTGCTTTGTGACCTAACATATGATCTCTCCTGGAGAATGTTCTGTGTATGCCCGAGAATAGTGTGTGCTCTGCTGCTGTTGGATAGCATGTCCTACATATGTCCATTAGGTCAATTTGGTCTATATTGTCATTTAAGTCCATTTTTTTCTAATTGATTTATTTGTTGATGAAAGAGGGTCAATGAAGTTCTCTATTCTTATTACGTCACTGCTTGTTTCTCCCTTCAGATCTGTTAGTAATTGTTTTATACATTTATGTGCTCCAACAGCCATTGATTTCATGCCCTGGGACTTAAGTCCCTCTATAAATTTATTCAATAAGGTTGTGGCTCCTTATGTGGGATTGTTTCTGAGGTCAGTGTTTGATCTTTGTTCTGACTCCCAGAGGGCACCTCTCAATTGTCTTATTTCCTAGTTGGTACCTAAAAACTAGCCAGCCTAGAGTCTAGGCTGTATCTTCTTTAGATCCAAGAATTGCCTCCCAATTGCCTTTCACCACAACCTCTATTCTTCATGAGAGTGACATTCTGTAGTTGTTTTCAGGTACCAAAATGGTCAGGGATAGTGGAATAAAAATGAAATGTTTACTGACATTTATCATGTTCCAGGAATTGGTTAGCTGTTAACATGTAATTCGATCCCTTAATTTTAGTGAATTAGAAGAATTAGAAGCTCAAAAGAGTAAGCCATTGGACTAGGCTACATACAGATCAGGCCCCAGAATTCTGACCCCATGACAATGACCACTGCTTTTTTCACCCTACAGTTCATGTATATTCACTAACTGAGCTCCAGAGTAACTCTGATCCAGGGCAATGTTGCTTTGTATTGGAGGAATATTAGAAGAGGAAATATTAAGTCAAAGTGTGTAAAATTCACAGAATGAAACTTCACACATTTTTTATTCCAGATACTCTTCTGATTTCAGAAAAACTAATATTTCATTTCCTGGGTTTTGGACTTGGGCAGAATTAGGTTTGGATACTGATAATTATGACCTTATATATTTTAAACTCACTAATTCTTCTTCTTTTTTTTCTTTTTAGGGCTGCACCCATGGCATATGGAAGTTCCCAGGTTAGGGGTCGAATCAGAGCTGCAGCTGCAGGCCTACACCACAGCCACAGCAACACCAGTTCTGAGCCTCATCTTTGACCTATACCACAATGCCAGATCGTTAACCCACTGAAGGAGGCCAACCTGCATCCTCATGGATACTAGCCAGGTTCGTTACCACTGAGCCACAATGGGAACTCCTAAACTCACTAATTCCTAGTCTCCTATTCATTTATTAATTAATTGCCTAGCTGGTTATTGAGTGCTAAGAACTATTCTTGGTGCTGAAGAATCAGTGGTTAACAAAAAATGCAAGACAGTCATGGTGATTAATTGAGAAAGGATACAGCTGGAAGTGCTGCCTCTCTAGAGCAAAATCATCAGCATGTGATAACACAGCTTTCCCTCAAATTGTCCTCTGACAATCAGCAGGTGGGCTTATGGACTTTTTCACAATTTCCATCACTTCCACCATAGGTACTTATGCATTAGTAGCAGGGAGAGTTCAGCGTCATAGCCATTTCCTTCTTTTCAGAAACTGAGCAGGGACTTCCCATAGATGCATGAAAAATATCAGCTTCCCTCTCTTTTTCCACCCAATGCTAAGTACTTAGATACCTTCTACTCTGCTTCACAACCACAGTGTGGTTTCTTGGCTCTCTAACATAGAATGTCATTTTTCTCCATGAAACTAGGCTGTCCTCTCACCACGTTATTAGTCCCCTGTCCTTTCTCCACCTTCTCCCCAAGACCTGGGATCAGAGCAGACCTTCTTAAAAGATACATCTGCTTGGAGACTAGTGATGCTGCTTCGTTTCCTATGCTTATTGGTTGAAGAGAAAGGTCAAAGGAATGGGGATTTCCAGGAATGCTTTTCTTTTTTAAAATGCCTCAGTGTGAAAAGCTGGAATGCCTTCCTAAAGAGGAATTAATCTGGAACTGAATTGACGGATGAGGCAGATTCTTACTTTGATGGCTGAGCCTATAGGTGCTGCCTTTGAAAAGGGAGAAGATGTATTCCTTCTAAAAGGACCCATCCTTCCCTCTACATCAAATGATATTTCCTTACACATTATGAGAATATTAGTGCGCAGTCAATTCAAGCCTTCCTTCCATTCTGTTACTTCGTAATCTTGTAACTGCCTTGGGATTACCGAAATGGCTTGGTTCAATTCATTTCCCTTTCTATTTCGGCTATACACTTTTACTTTCTTGGGGGTACTTTCTCTTTGTATATCCTTTTCTCTTCCTTAAGGAAGGGTTTTCTCTTACATCAGCCAGGGCGCTTCTCCCTGCTTTCTGTTTTTAATCCTTTGTTTCCCCTGCATGTCATTGCATTCCATTTTATTTGCCCCTTCTTCTCCATAATTAATCTGAAACATACCCCCTTTCCTCTTTTCATGACTCTTACTATCTCACACAACAGAGAACTCCAATCTTAATGTTTATGGTTCTTATAGAATAGTACAACATTTTATCAATTTTTCCCACTTTTGGAAGCTCATGGCTCCACCATGTCATGCTCTCACCCTACATTATAAACAAATCTATTGCAGCTCTTGTTACAGTGTCTTACAGCAAGATTATGTAGGCTCTGAACTCCAAGGAAACAAGATCTACAGATCCCATTCATCCTGGCAATGTCAGCACGTTGAAGAATGCTTTGCATAATTTTCAGCAGTAATGTTTTTTACTAAATTTATGGTCTCCAGAGAAAATGCTTTTTCTTTTTGAAGTCAGGATAGAATTCCTGTACTTCTATTCTCACGTCCAAAAATGGTATAAAATATTATCTGCAGTGTTGTAATAAAGATTAAATGAGATAATTGAAAAATGCTTCATCAGGACCTAGAACTATTGATTTCTTTTTCCACCATCATCCCTGCACTTTCTCATGATAACCAGCAGGTGGAGCGATGACCCTCAATACCTCTCAGTCTTCTCTCCACCATGGATATTAAATTTTTACTGGCAATAAGGTGCTAGCATCATAGCAGTTTCCTTTCCATTTAATCCTGTCCAGGGAATTTCCAAAGATGCTTGAAAAGGAATAAATGTCCTGATTACAGCACTCTATACCTATCTAAATCACACTTAAAACGAAAAGTGAAGACTTGGCAATCCACATAGCTATATCCTATTTCTTCTTGTTTCTTCTTGCAAATTCCAGGTATTAGAACTTCCTCTCACCACATAATGCATAACCTGTCCTTACTCCACTTTCTCACCAAGTTTTGAAACCAGACGAACCATAGGACCATGACAACAGCTTTATTTGGTGGAGACAAATGATGTTGCTATGCCCAGTGGTTATATAGGAAGGAAAGTGATAAGAAATGAGAATTTTCCAAAAGTATCTTTATTCGGCAGTTGATCTGCTTCATTGAACAAGAAAGAGCCTAGGACCCAGGCTGGAGAAGCCGCCTGAGCTTTAAGGACTGGATCTTTTGCTACTACTCCCGAGAGAAGAAGAGAGACCCTTCTAGATCTCTGCATTTACTTTCCCTGCTCATCCAAAGGCAGCTGTGAGGACCCAAGACACTCAGTAAGATCAGCCCTCCAGTCTCACAGTCACCTCCGTAGTCTTGAAGCTTTTCTTATGACCCATGTGCCACCTGGGTTACCAGCAGTTGATTTTGCCGTTTTGCATTTGTACATCTCAGTTCATCACATTCTGAAAGAAGTTACCACTCAGCTCCGCCTCTAAGGCCTTTCATACAACAGGTCCTCTCTGCCCATCTGCTCTTCCTCCATGACCCTCTTAATCTCTGTAATGGGAACATTCACTCCCATCAATCAGGGCTTCTCCTTAGATTACTTCGCCCCCTCCCCCATCGACCCCCACTTCCAACCCTAAGCTGGTACTGTTCTTGCTCATGTGATTCATGATTGTTCCCCTTTCTCTGCTGTTCTTCTGAATCATATCTTCCTCTTTCTCTGATTCAAGGCTCACTTCTGGAAATGAACCGCGTTTTCAAGTGTCTTCTAAATACCCCAACCTGTATGAAGATACCCTTCTCTACTCTGTTTAAATTTGATTGCTTTAAAATTGTACCCATGTGTATTTTCATTGTAATGATAAATGCTTGTATTTATTCTTTTTTTCCCTTTTTAAAATGGAAGTATGTTTGTGGTATATTATGATTTAAATTGCAGGTGTACAAAATAGCGCTTCACAATTTTAAAGGTTATACTACATTTATAATCATTATAAAACATTGGTGCTATATCCTCTGTGTTATATATCCTTACAGCTTATTTTATATCTAATACTTTGGACCTCTTAATTCCCTACCCTTATATTGTCTTTCTCCCTTCCCCGTATTTATTCTTTTTTTTTTTTTTCATGGCTGTACCCACGGCATATGGAAGTTCCCAGGCCAGGGATTGACTCCAAGCTGCAGCTGCGAACTATGCCATCTATAGCAATGCTGAATCCTTCAATTCACTGTTCCGGGCCGGGGATTGAACCCGTGCCTCTGCAGTTGGATTCTTAACCCACTGTGCCACAGCAGGAACTTCTCCTTGAAGTTATTCTTAGTGATTTGTTTATTAATTCAATAATTCAATAGTTCAGTGACCTACCCTGAACTAGTTATTTCTCCAGAAACTGAGAGAGAGTGGTGTACAAAGAGAAAGTCTCTAACTCAAGGAGCTAATGTTCTATGTGTGTTTCTTTCTTTCCTGGTGGATATTGATCTGCCTGGAGTCTTTGGCTTGGTATTGCTAGCTACTAGCACTCTCTTTTGGATGTAAGAGGCATCCAATATATGTTTGCTCTTTGAATTTCACCTGTTGTACTCCCTTCTGCGTCCACCTAGCACTTAGCATAGTGCTAGATATTCATATGTGGCAGGTAAAATCTGTTGTTTAATTGATATCATTGCATCAAGCAGAGCTTAAGATGGACACTAAGGAAGAATTTTTTTTTCTGACTTTGGAGGTGGTGATTAGGGAGGTAACTTCTGCCAGGTCACCCTTTCCACCTGTCTTTGCATTTTCACACTGTAGTTTATTATGGTTTCCCAGATTTAACTGCTGCTTTTCCTTTGGTGATTTCCAAAGTATCTGAGGATATGTTCCCCTCTTATTCTTATTTCTTTTTTCCTAAGCAAATAATGGAGCCCAGATAATGAGCAGCTTCTAAAAACAGCATGATATGCTTGTTGAAGCTCATCAGGAGTTTTCCTAGTACCTCCCATGACACCTACTAGTTGTGCCCAATGATTTATTACTATCCCTGTTTAAATGGTACACCTTTTTATCCCCCCCTTTTTTTGGGCCGCACTGGCGACATATGGAATTTCCCGGGCTGGGGGGTTGAATTGGAGCTACAGCTGCTGGCCTATGCCATAGTCACAGCAATTCGGGATCTGAGCTGCGTCTGCAAACTACAGCTCAAGGCAATGCCGGATCTCCAACCCACTGTGCCCTGTGAGCGAGGCCAGGGGTCAAACTCGCATCCTCATGGATACTAGTCAGATTCGTTTCCTCTGCGCCACAACAGGAACTCCTAAATGTTATACTTGTGACTGCCAGGTAATCTTTTTCTTTATGACTAGTGAAATTTGTGTCTTACTTTTAAAGTCTTTTTACACTTCAAGGTCATAAAGACATAGATATACAACTCAGCTGGAATTAATGTTATGTATAGTGTGAGATAGGTGTTGAATTTCATTCATTTTTTTCCCCAGAAGGGTATCCAACTGACCAAGCAGATTTATTGACAAGACTTTCCTTTCCAGGCAGCTTAACTGAAAACAATCAGGTCACAAAAGAGGCACAAAAGAGAACGTACTATATGATTCAATGCTACTAAGCATGTTTAGAGATAAATGTCAGGTTAGAAAGGTGCACTGAAGATCAAGGGAGTGATGGCTAGAGATGTCTGGATAATAAATTATCCTGCTGGAGAGGGAGGAGTGTTGGTGGAAAGAGGCATATTATGCACTTACAGGGTGTTGGCCCTGTGTTCCCAATGTTCTATTTCTTTCCTGTTTTTCTTTCTTTCTTTTTCTTTCCTTCTGTCTCTCCCTCCCTCCTTCTTTCCTTCTCTCTCTCTTTCTCTCTCCCTCCCTCTCTTTCTTTCTTTCTGTCTTTCTATCTTGTCTTTTTAGGCCCTCACCTATAGCATTTGGAAGTTCCCAGGCTAGGGGTTGAATCGGAGCTGTAGCTGCTGGCCTACACCACGGCCACAGCAATGAGCCAAGTCTTCGACCTACACTATAGCTCACCACAACATTGGATGCTCAACCCACTGATTGAGGCCAGGGATTGAACTCATGTCCTCATGGATACTAGTCGGGTTCATTACCACTGAGCCACGTTGGGAGCTCCCCTAGTGTTCTATTTCTTGATCTTGGCAGTGGTTCCATGAATGGTGGCGTTGTAATAATTAAGTTGTACATGTATATATTTTTCTATATGTGTTCTACTTCACTCTAAAGCATTAAAAATGCAAACTGTTTAGTTTCCTGACCAGATCCTAGTCGTCAATATTATTGAGGACTACTAAGTGATCGGCATTTTTCAATGTGCTGGGGATGGAAGAGTTAACTGAAAATATACTGTGATACAACACAGCCATTTCAAGGTTATGATGAGAACTAAATGAACTAAAGTGTCTGGAAGCACATAACTCAGTGCCCTGGAGAAAATAAACAATAATTCATTCTCTGATTTTTTTTTTTTAATTTGTCTGTGTAACCAAAGTTAAGAGAGTAGGTCTCATTCATAATGCCCATCTCTTCTAGGTCAGGAATCTCAGGGAGATAGCAGCATCATAGATTTTTATCTGTGCTCTTTAATCATAAGCCATGTAGGCCAGAAAAATCAAGCATCATGTCTCTGTCATTCTAAATGCCTGACTCCTCCAGACCTCATTCTGCGTTTGCTTTCACTTTGCAAATAGTCTTTCTTTGATAACCACTCAGGCATGTCCTAATTCATCCCACTAAAGGATGTTTTTAGCCTTTATTATCAACATCTAACTTAACCTGTCCTCTCCTGATTTTCACCCAAGACTTCACAAGACCTTCTAGTCAGATGCATCTGCTGGAGATAAGTGATGTTTCTTCACTCTTTATTCTCATTGGTTATGGGGGGGGGGGAAGTCGTCTGAGAAAGGATGTTGTGGTTTTCCCAGAAAATCTTCCTCTTTTTCTTTCTTATTTCTCCAAAGTATCTCACCCAGAAGGAAAGAACCAATACCCAGACTAATATGAGGAATGATATTTTGGTTGCTATGTCCAAAAGGAAGGAAAAGATATTTCTTCTAAAAAAATCTTATGTCCCTCCATTTTCCATCGGATACAAGTTTTTAATATTTGTCTGGGAATCCAAAAATGCATAATATTCCTATTGTTTATTCCTCCTGTCATCACACTAATCTCTATGCCCAGCCCTTCATAACTTACCTTGGATTACTAAGAGTTTTCCTAGTTAATACTTTTTCTAGTATCATCCCTATCTTTCTAAAAGATGTAATTTCTTTACATTTTTTTGAATAACTTACCTAGCATAGTTTAACTCTGCATTTCTACTCTGAGAACCTGACATTATTTGGGAAGGAATTTCAGGTCTGTCAAAAAGGACCCACTCACTGTTGTGCCTGCTCCCCAGATGTTTCTAAATAACCTGAAATATTACCTCTTCCTCTATGTTCTCTGTCTCACTTCTTCCCAAACTCACATCTACACAAATGCTTCTTTGTTGTTGTACATTGTTTTTACTTAGTTTTAATTATTTTATGTTGAAAATTAATGTTACCAACTTGTGTTTGGAATGTTTTTTAATAAGTGTGACTAATGTAGGTCTTGTGACATTATTTTAGATTAATTTTATGTATCTATCTTTACTGTGCATTCTAGTTTTCTTAAAAGTAGGATCTAAGTCATGTATATCTTTTTTTTTTTTTGTCTTTTTGTCTTTTTAGGGCCTTACCTGCGGCATATGGAGGTTCTCAGGCTAGGGGTCCAATTGGAACTGCAGCTGTAGGCCTACACTAGAGCCACAGTGGGATCTGAGCCACATCTTCAACCTACACCACAGCAACGACGGATCCTTAACCCACTGAGCAAGGCCAGGGATTGAACCCATGTCCTCACGGATGCTATTTGGATTCACCAACCGCTGAGCCACAACGGGAACTCCTAAGTCATGTGTATCTTTTAATCCCTGGCATTAGAAGAATTTTATGCATATAGGAAGCACTTGATAAACTTCTTGTGAGTTGTTGCCCCCAACTAGATTGTATGTGGGTTCTCAGTTAAAATTTGCTGAATACTGGTGAAAGGTCAACTTCATGGTAGGAAAAGGATATGAGGGCTAGGCATCAAGAATATTTGTCTGACTTTGAGGATATTAGCTTTGGAAATATGTGAAAGAGGGACAATCCCACAAAATTGTCTTATCACCAGACTACTGCTCACTACTGCCAACCTGCGTGGCTCCAACAATTTCTCCTATGTAGAAATGAATAACTATTTCTTCCTAGAAAAAGAGAGGATGAAATGACTAGTGACCATGTCCCAGATGATATCCCTGCTCCTTAGTTCATAATTTACTCTTAATCACAAAAGATTTTTTGGATGCTAGATGCTTGGTCTTTTGGATGTCCTTTATTCTACTTTCCCTCATTCCTCAATATATACACAAAAAGTCAGCAAAACTGAATTCTTGGAGTTCCACTGCGGTGCAACAAGTTAAGGATCCAGCACTGTCTCTGTGTGTGGCTTGGGTTGCTGTTGAGACATGGATTTGAGAGAGTGTAAGATGTATTTTATTTTATTTTGCTTTTTAGGGCTGCACCTGCAGCATATGGAAGTTCCCAGGCTAAGGTCAAATTGGAGGTGTAGCCACCAGCCTATGCCATAGCCACAGCAATGCAGGATCTGAGCCGCATCTTCAAACTATACCGTAGCTCACAGCAATGTCCTTCCTATCCTTAACCCACTGACCAAGGCCAGGGATCGAACCCACATCCTCATGGGTACTAGTTGGGTTCATTTCCACTGAGCCACAATGGGAACTCTATTATTTTAAAAGGCACATTGTTGATACTAATAAATGTATACAACATAAGAATTTAGGTCATAGACAGTTGTTAATTCTTCTTAAAAAGAAATTTGTATGACTTGTAAATTGTATGTCATATTTAGATGTACACGTTTTGACAATGTTCTTTTTAAACAGCTCAGCGTGTTCTGGATATAGCATTACTACTTTTTTGCAGTTCATTTTACTCTATAATCTATGGTGAACCTTAGCTTGGCTTTTGCAGATTACTATGTCACAACTAGTTAATAATGAATAAATTGTGATTTTTCTCATTGTTAAACTAAACATGATGTTCTCGTGGTTGTAACTGAACAACTCCCAGTGGTACTAGTTATTGTTGTTATTTAGGGATATAGATTCTCCTTAAATATAGAAACAATAGCGACTTTTACCCAACCATTTCAAGAAATATTGAACTTTCCACATTAACAGAAATACATTTTTTTCAAAGTAAATGAGATATTACACATGGTCTATTCCAAAATGTTCAAACTTGCACTATATTATGCTGAGAAATCTGAAATAATGATTGTTCTAGAACAATATGTTAGGTTTAGGAATTTGAAGGGCACTGTTATCTTCAATAAGAAGGACACTTGTGAGAAGGTGTGGGTGTCATTACTAAAATCAATCCAAATTCTGTCATTTCCAGAGGACAGTAACAAAGCTGATGAAGGGGGTCTTTTGAAGGAACTAGAACTGATACACATAGCCGTCTCAATTTATATAAAACGTCACTAATTAAAAGGAGTAGTCTTATTGATGGGCATATCCATGCATTAAAATGATCAAAATAGTTTCAATACAAGGGACACTATTCTCTTCAGAAAACTGAATGTGAAGTGGTATGATGGCTGAGCTTGCCAGGTTTGGAGTCACATATAACTTGGTTCAATCTGGAGTGTACCATTTACCGGATTTGAGTCCTTGCAAACGTTGTTTATCCTCCATCCATCATTTTGTTATCTCCATCTGTAGGAATGGAAAGAGTACTTCAATCACTGAGATGATGTGAGAATAACATTTTTTTTTCTTTTTACAGCCACATCTATGTCATTATGGATGTTCCCAGGCTAGGGGTCAAATCAGGGCTGCAGCCGTTGGCCTACATCACAGTCACAGCAAAGAGGGATCTGAGCCACCTATACCACAGCTTGTGTCAACATGGTATCCTTTTCCCACTGAGCATGGCCAGGGATTGAACCTGCATCCTCATGGATACTAGTAGGGTTCTTAACCTGCTGAGCCACAATGGGAACTCCAAGAACCATAGTTTTAAAATGATGTATAGAAAGCGCTTTTAAAATTAATTCTGAGTACAAAGTAAAATTCTTAAAAATCAATCAATCCATTTAAATTATTTTTATAGTGTTATGGTCAGAACTGTCACTACAAGTATTAAGGCACCTAAAGAATGACTGCTTATCAGAACTGGGGTTGAATGTGAACTAACGCAGGTGTTTAGAATGAGAGTTGACTTTTATTTTATTATTTTATTTTTTTATTACTCAATGAATTTATTACATTTATAGTTGTACAATGATCATCACAATCCAATTTTATAGGATTTCCATCCTACACTCCTAGCACATCCCCTCCACCCTCCGAACCGTTTCCTTTGGAAACCATAAGTTTTTCAAAGTCTGTGAGTCAGTATCTGTTCGGCAAAGAAGTTCATTCTGTCCTTTTTTCAGATTCCATGTGTCAGTGAAAACATTTGATGTTGGTGTTTCACTGTCTGACTGACTTCCCTCAACATGATAATTTCTAGGTCCATCCATGTAGCTGAAAATAACAGTATTTAGTTCCTTTTAATGGCTGAGTAATATTCCATTGTGTATATGTACCACCTCTTCTTGATCACTCCTCTGTTGATGGACATTTAGGTTGTTTCCATGTCTTGGCTATTGAAAATAGTGCTGCAGTGAACATCAGAGTACATGAGTCTTTGCGAGTCACAGTTTTCTCTGGATAGATGCCCAGGAGTGGGATTGGTGGGTCAAATGGTAGTTCAATTTTTAGTTTTCTGAGGAATCTCCATACTGTTTTCCACAGTGGTTGCACCAATTTACAATCCCACCAGCAGTGGAATAGGGTTCCTTTTCACCATACCCTCTCTGGGATTTATTGTTTGTAGACTTTTTGATGATGGCCATTCTGGCTGGTATAAGTTAGTACCTCATAGTGGTTTTGATTTGCATTTCTCTAATAATGAGTGATGTTGAACATCTTTTCATGTGTTTTTTGGCCATCCATGTGTGTTCTTTGGAGAATCATCTGTTTAGATCTTCTGCCCATTTTTTGATGGGGTTGTTTGTTTTTTTGGTATTGAGCAGTAGGAAGTGTTTATAAATTTTACAGGTTAACCCCTTGTCATTGGATTCATTTGCAAATATGTTCTCCCATTCTGTGGGTTGTCTTTTCATTTTGTTTAGGGTTTCCTTTGCTGTGCAGAAACTTTTAAGTTTAATTAAGTCCCATTTGTTTATTTTTGTTTTTACTATCATTACTCTAAGAGGTGGATCTGAGAAGATGTTGCTGTCGTTTATGTCAGAGAATGTTTGGCCTATGTTTTCCTCTAAGAGTTTTTATAGTGTCTGTCTTATATCTAGGTCTTTAATCCATTTTGAGTTTGTTTTTGTGTGTGGTGTTAGGGACTGTTCTAATTCCATTCTTTTCCATGTGGCTGTCCAGTTTTCCAAGCACCACTTATTGAATGGGCTGTATTTTCCCCATTGTATATTCTTGCGTCCTTTGTCATAGATTATTTGGCTGTAGGTGCATGGGTTGAATTCTGGGCTTTCTATCCTGTTCCACTGATCTATGTTTCTGTCTTTGTGCCAGTACCATATGGTTTTGATGATTGTTGCTTTGTAGTATAGCCTGAAGTCAGGGAGCCTGATGCCTCCAGCTCCATTTTTCCTTTTCAGGATGTCTTTGGCTATTCTGGGTCTTTTGTGCTTCCAAACAAACTTTAAAATATTTTTATTGAGTTCCGTGAAAAATGTCCTTGGTAATTTGATAGGGATTGCATTGAATCTGTAGATTGCCTTGGGTAGTATAGTCATTTTGATAATATTAACTCTTCCAATCCAAAAGCATGGTATATCTTTCGATCTATTTGTCATCTTTGATTTCTTTCATCAGCGTCTCATAGTTTTCAGAGTACAGGACTTTTGTATCTTTAGGTAGATTTACTCCTAGGCTTTTTATTCTTTTGGATGCGATGGTAAAAGGGATAGCTTCCCTAATTTCTCTTTCTGCTCTTTCATTGTTAGTGTATAGAAATGCCGTCGATTTCTGTGTATTGATTTTGTATCCTGCGACTTTGCCAAATTCATTGATGAGCTCTGTTTTCTGGTAGAGTCTTTAGGATTCTCTAGGTATAGTACCATGTCATCTGCAAATAGTGATAGTTTTACTTCTTCCTTTCCAATTTGGATTCCTTGTATCTCTTTTTCTTTTGTGATTGCTGTGGCTAGGGCTTCCAAAACTGTTGAATAGTAGTGGCAAGAATGGACATCTTTGTCTTGTTCCTGATCTCAGCAGGAATTCTTTCAGCTTTTCACGATTGCAAATGATGTTAGCTGTGGGTTTGTCATATATGGCCTTTATTATGTTGAGGTAGGTTCCCATTATGCCCACTTTCTGAAGGGTTTTTATCAGAAATGGGTGTTGGATTTTGTCAAAGGCTTTTTCTGCATCTATTGAGAGGATCATATGGTTTTTATTCTTCAGGTTGTTAATGTGGTGTATCACACTGATGGATTTGCAGATATTGAAGAATCCTTGCATCCCTGGGATAAATCCCACTTGATCATGACATACAATCCTTTTAATGTATTGTTGGATTCGGTATTCTAGTATTTTGTTGAGGATTTTTGCATCTATGTTCATCAGTGAAGTTGGCCTGTGGTTTTCTTTTTTTGTGGTATCTTTGTCTGGTTTTGGTATCAGGGTGATGGTGGCCTCATAAAATGAGTTTGGGTATGTTCCTTCTTCTGCATTTTTTTTGGAATGCTTTCAGAAGGATGGGTGTTAACTCTTCTCTAAATGTTTGGTAGAATTCGCCTGTGATGCCATTTGGTCCTGGACTTTTGTTTGTTGGAAGTTTTTTAATCACAGTTTCAATTTCAGTTCTTGTGGTTGGTTCATTCATCTTTTCTATTTCATCTTGGTTTATTCTTGGAAGATTGTATCTTTCTAAGAATTTGTCCATTTCTTCTAGGTTTTCCATTTTATGGGTGTATAGTTGCATATAGTAGTCTCTTATGATCCTTTGTATTTCTGTGATGTCCGTTGTTACTTCTCCTGTTTCATTTCTAATTTTATTGATTTGAGTCCTCTCTCTCTTTTTCTTGATAAGTTTGGCTAAGAGTTTATCGATTTTGTTGATCTTTTCAAAGAACCAGCTTTTCGTTTCATTGATCTTTTCTATGGTTTTCTTTGTTTCTATTTCATTGATTTCTGCTCTGATTTTTATGATTTCTTTCCTTCTACTAACTTTAGGTCTTGTTGGTTCTCTCTTGATCTGCTTTAGATGTAACATTAGCTTGTTTATTTGAGCTTTTTCTTGTTTCCTGAGGTGGGCTTGTATTGCTATAAACTTTCCTCTTAGAACGGCTTTTGCTGCATCCCATAGGTTTTGGAGTGTTGTATCTTTGTTGTCATTTGCTTCTAGGTATTTTTTAATTTCCTCTTTGATTTCTTCTGTGATCCATTGGTTGTTTAGTAGCATGTTGTTTAGTCTCCACATGTTTGTGTTTTTTGCAGTTTTTTTCTTGTTGTTGATTTCCAGTCATATAGTGTTGTGGTCGGAGAAGATGCTTGATATGATTTCAATTTTCTTAAAGTTATTGAGGTTGGATTTGTAGCCCAGGATGTGATCAATTTTAGAGAATGTTCCATGTGCACTTGAGAAGAATGCGTATTCTGTTGCTTTTGGATGGAATGTCCTATAAATATCTACTAAGTCCATCTGGTCTAATGCTTCATTCAGGGCCTGTTTTTCCTTATTGATTTTCTGTCTGGATGATCTGCCCATGCTGTAAGTGGGGTGTTAAAGTCCCCAACTATTATTGTGTTATTATTGATTTGTCCTTTTAAGGTTGTTAGCAGTTGCCTTATATATTGTGGTGAACCTATGTTAGGTGCATAGATATTTAAAATTGTTATATCTTCTTCTTGGATTGATCCTTTGATCATTAGGTAGTGACCTTCCTTGTCTCTTAAAATATTCTTCATTTTAAGGTCTATTTTGTCTGATATGAGTATTGCTACTCCAGCTTTCTTTTGATCCCCGTTTGCATGAAATATTTTCTTCCATCCTCTCACTTTCGATTTGTTTGTGTCCCTAGAAGTGAAATGGGTCTCTTGAAGACAGCATATATATGGGTCTTGTTTTTGTATCCATTCAGCCAGTCTATGTCTTTGCTTGGGGTGTTTAGTCCATTTACATTTAAGGTAATTATTGATATGTATGTTCTAATTGCCATTTTCTTGATTGCTTTGGATTTGTTTTTGTTGCTCTTTTTTCTTCCCTTCTTCCCTTGTTCTCTCCTCTTCTGGTTTGATGACTATCTTTAGTGTTGTATTTGCATTGATTTTTCTTATTTGTTTGTGTATGAATTGTAGATTTTTGGTTTGCAGTTACTCTGAAGTTTTGGTATAAGAGTCTATATACATATATACAAGATTGTTTTAAGTTATTGGTTTCTTAATTGCAAGTGCATCTGCAGTGTCCTGCATTTGTACCCTCCTCACAATTTCTGATTTTGGTGGCATAATTATGCATGGATGATTTTGTATCTTTGCTGTATGTATACCTTTACTGGTGAGCCTTGTCATTTGTGGTATTTTTGTTTCTGGTTGTGGCCTTTTCTTTTCTGTCTAGAGAAGTTCCATTAGTATTTGTTGTAAAGCTGGTTTAGTGTTGCTGAATTCTCTCAGCTTTTGTTGATCTGTGAAACTTTTGATTTCTCCTTCAAATCTGAATGAGAGTCTTGCTGGGTAAAGTAATTTGGTTGGAGGTTTTTTCCTTTCATCACGTTAAGTATATTATGCCACTCCCTTCTGGCCTGCAGAGTTTCAGCTGAAAAATCTGCCAATAACCTTATTGGGGCTCCCTTGTATGTTACGTGTTTCTTTCCCCTAGCTGCTTTCAATATTTCCTTTTTGTTTTCAATTTTGGTCAGTTTGATTAATATGTGTCTTGGTGTATTCTTCCTTGGGTGTATTTTCTGTGGTATTAGTTGCACTTCCTGGATTTGAGTGAGTGGTTCCTTTCCCATGTTAGAGAAATTTTTGGCTATTATCTCTTTGAATATTTTTTCTGTCCTTTCTCTCTCTCTTCTCATTCTGGCACCCCTATAATACAGATGTTGGTGTGTTTCATGTTGTCCCAGAGTTCTCTGAGATTCTCTTCTTTTGTTTTCAATCTTTTTTCTCTTTTCTGTTCTGCATCCATAATTTCAACTAATCTGTCCTCCACTGAGCTTATTTGTTCTTCTGCCTCCTGTATTCTGCTGTTGTTTGCTTCTAATGAATTTTTTATTTCAGTTATTGTATTTTGCGTCTCTTCTTGTTTAATTTTTATATCTCGTATCTCTTTGCTCAGTGTTTCCTGTAAATTATCCATCTTTACCTCCAGTTTATTTCCAATTTCTTGCATCATCTTTAGCATCAACAATCTAAAGTCTTTTTCCTGGAGGCTGAGAATCTCCTGATCAGTTAGCTGTTTTTTGGTGTTTTTTCTTTCTCCCTTATCTGAGTTATAGTTCTCTGTCTTTTCATTTTTATAGGTTTTTGGTGTGGTGAACTTTTTACAGATAATAGAGTTGTAGCCTCTCTTACTTCTGGTGGCTACCCCCCTTGTGGCTGAAGTTGATATGGGGGCTTGCTGTAGGCTTCCTAATGGGAGGGACTGATGACTGCCCACTGGTAGGTGGAGCTGATTCCTATCCTTCTGTTGGGTAGGGCTTTGTCTCTGGGTGAGATTAGAGGTGGCTTGTGCCTGGGGGGGTCTTTAGGCAGCCTGTTTACTAATGGGTGGGGCTGTGATCCCACCTGGATTGTTGTTTGGCCCAGGGTTTCGCAGAGCCGATGGGTGGGGCCAGATTTCCCCAAAATGGCCACCTCCAGAGAAATGCTTACTGCTGAATATTCCCAAGAGCTTTGCTTCCAATGTCCTTTCCTCAAAAGAAGCCACATTCACCCCTGCTTTCCCAGAAGGTCCTCCAAGAACTGCAGTCAGGTCTGACCCAGATTCCCATGGAGACCCTGGTTTGCCCTGGGACCCAGTGTATGTGAAAGTCTGTGTGCACTTTCCAAGAATGGGGTCTCTGCTTTCCCTCATCCTGTGGAGCTCCTGCACACAAGCCCCACTGGCCTTCAATGCCAGATGCTCCAGGGGCTCTTTCTCCCAGTGCCAGATACCCACTCCTGGTGGTTTGATGTGGGGCTCAGAACTGTCACTCCTGTAGGTGAGTCTCTGTGATACAGTTACTTTCCAGTCTGTGGGGCTTCCCACCCAGGAGGTATGTGGTTGCTTATATCATGTAATCACCCCTCCTACTTCTTGATGTGGCCTCCTCTTTGTCTTCTGGAGTAGGATAACTTTTTGAAAGTTCTGGTCCATTTGGTTGAAGATTGCTCAGCATTTGATTGTAAATTTTGTTGTTTTTAGGGGAGAAGTTGAGCTCCAGTCCTTCTATTCCACCATTTTAATCCCATCTCTGAGAGCTGACTTTTAAAGTCCATTCTACATTTGAGATATTACACTGGTGTTAAATTAATGTGTAATAATTAAATAGAAATAGAATTACATATTTTAAAATATATTATTATATCAAAGGATTTACATAGTTTTCCCATAGTATTTTGTTTCATGAACATCCTGTAATGCATTTATTAGCAAAGTCTTCTCATATCTTCTACTACGGTAAAGCAAAAGAAGGTGACTAATAAGGACACACAGTCCCAGTAAAATATGGAAATCAAATGGAAACCAGGAGTAAGGGATTGAACACTTTTTCATATAAAATATTGCTTATTCTATTTTTTTTTGTCTTTTTGCCTTTTCTAGGGCTGCTTCCTGCGGCATGTCGAGGTTCCCAGACTTGGGGTCTAATCGGAGCTGTAGCCATCTGTCTACACCAGAGCCACAACAACGCAGGATCCGAGCCACATCTGCAACCTACACCACAGCTCACAGCGATGCCAGATCCTTAACCCACTCAGAAAGGCCAGGGATTTAACCTGCAACCTCATGGTTCCTAGTCGGATTCGTTAACCACTGCACCACGATGGGAACTCCAAATATTGCTTATTCTAAAGCAGAGCTGCTGTGCCAAAGGTTGATTTTGAATCCTTTATTGAACTCTCAGCCCCCTGCATACTTTGATTTGGACAGTTGGCTCATCACATTGTTAGATTACATGCTATAAGGTACCCTCGAGACTCTCCACTCCACATAGATCACTTCCAGTAAGCCAAGCCCCTTTATCTATGGGTAGTCTGGAAGTGCCACTAATATTACTGACTGCATTAGGAACAAACCTGAAAACTCTTTTTACTCAGGAAAAATCTTTCACTCAGAAATTCCCTTTGTTTATCAGAGACACCCCTATCTGTTAGGAGGTACAGACTATACTCTCCAATCAATAGCTATGCCTCTGCCACATCATCAGTTACCCAGAGGATGCTGTTTTTTGAGGTGTCCATAGAACCACAGCACTTCTCAGTATGGAAATACTTGAAAGATGACAGTGCCTTCATTTCAACTGTACAGATTAAGTCATTCCCCCCCCACCAAATTTCCCAAACACTGCGTTATGGTGCAAGTAGGACCAGATTAAAGATCTTGTAACTTGCAATCATTTTCTTTCCATTCCCTCGTCTCCTAACACACTCACATATGTTTGTCAAACAGCTCTGTCTCAAAGTGAGAGAAAAGCATGCTTGTAAAAGAGTTAAGTCTGTATACACATCACTGATCGGCAAAAAGCTGGCTCACAATAGGGGCCCAATTAAAATATTTTGGAAGCAACTGGGTCAAACTTTTGAAATATTTAATTAAAAAAATCTCTTCACTGGAGGAAATTCTAGGTTTCAGAAGAGGACCTTCATAGTGAATCTCTGACCAGCAACAAATGATGCTGTTTACCACTGATGTTGATTGGTTGGCTAATGCTGGTTTCACCCAATCCAGGAACAAATACAGAGGTCCTTGGGTGGTATTATTCGGTATGTGGGTGGAGGAGGGCCACAGTACCCATTTGAGTGGGACTTGCCTGCTCCCTTCACACACTGTCCTCTCCTGTTCTCCAGCATGTTGCATCTGTGTTTCTCCAGAGGCTTTTGGATGGTGGCTCTGACCGTGATGCTGGTGGTGCTGAGCCCTCCCTTGGCTTTGGCCAGGGACACCCCACGTAAGTACCTCTCTTGGGAGTTGATCTATCATGGGGTGGGGAAGGAGGGGAGTTGCCATTTCACTCTGTCTAGGCCATGTCGCTGAAAAAAATTGTGACATATTCTTCAGTGACCACTGATCTTTAATCATATGGATCCTCAATTCTTTCCACAATTCAGAAGGGTCAGTGCTTGCCTTCTTTATGAGAGTTGTATAAGTTGCCTCCACATATGTTAACCATTTTTTCAACTCTCCTCCAATAAAATCTTGCTAGCCTTGCATCTCATTCCCTTGGGGTCTTAAGTAGATTTATAAATAAGGATGTCAAATTAACTTCTTGTCTAGCAATTTCCTTTATTATGTTGAGTTACGCCAAAAAGGGAAGATTTCAGCCAAAATTTTCTGGGGAATCAAAAGGAATTAGAAAGATCTTGCCTAGAAGATCCTGTGTTATGCCCCAACAGATTTATGATGTTGGTGTCTCTCCCAAGTATCTGAGAATGTATCACAGGGCCACTCCCCATTAAATCTTTTCCTTTTACCTGAACTCCTGTGTTTGCAAGAATCACAGCCCTGTACTGGAAGTTCTGACAGGAGTTGCAGTTAGTTTTATCTCTATTTCTCCTGTGGGAAGCACCCTAAAGCTTAAGCAGAGATCCTTAGTACTTGGTATGACCCTGTAGATAAGGACCTTCCATGGGGTGTTCTTTGATGCTTTAAAGAACTGAAGGCATCTTCTGAAAACCAGACCCAGGTTAATGTTCACTATGAATCTATTTTAAATCTTTCTACACAGTTTCTCCTGCATCTCCCCATTCTCTGCCTTGAGCCCATGAGAAGGGATTCAACTAGTATAGGAAAAATTATATAAAATTCTGTAAGTCAAGGGTAGTCAAATATCAATAATCTCATATGGTTCAAGCCACAAACTCTGAGAAGGGTACACAGAATGTAAAGGTTGTTTCCATCCCATGGGGCTGAAAGTCAATAGGCAAATGAAGGAATCTCATTAGCCTCTTTGATTCTTGGCCCCAATTCATAAGTTCATTCATCAGGCCTTCTGTGTTCCTAAGTTAGCCATGTTTGGTTACCTCTCTTTGTAGTTCTTCCCTAGTCTCTCTCCAAGTACATCATCACTATTGCTGAAAATCCCACCACTATTACAATCTGTTAGATGAGATGGAACTTGGTGAAAAATTTCCCCTTTCTTAAAATCACCCCTCCCTTCCTTCCCTTCTTTCTTTTGCTTTTTAAGGCCACACCTGCGGGGCAAATGGAAGTTCCCAGGCTAGGGGTTAAATTGGAGCTATAGCTGCCAGTCATAGCCACACACACAGCAATGCGGGATCTGAGCCATGTTTGTGACCTACACCACAGCTCACGGCCACAGAAGATCCCCAACCCACTGAGTGAGGCCAGAGATTGAATCCGCATCTTCATGGTACTAGTCAGATTCCTTTCCACTGCACCACAGTGGGAACTCCCCAAATCACCTTTTTCTTAACTGGGAATATTTCTTGCAAATAGTAGGAGGAGAAAAAGGAAGTTTGTCTGAAGTTGTCACACCAAGTAAAAGGGATTTGATGCATTACAAGAATTAAAGAATGTTGGAGCTGGAGCTCCTTCTTGCTTTCCAGGATCCCCACAGAAATCAATTTCTGGAAACATGGGTTTATTTGCTTACACCAATTTTTTTTTTGAATGACTATTAAATATTGGGCTCTGTTCTAGGCTCAGAGAATCCTATTTGAATAAAATAGAAAAGTCTCCTACTGTCAAGGAACTAATAATAGGAGAGAAAGACAATAAACCAATAAACATTTAACAAAGAAAAACATTTCAGAGACCAAGAAGTGCTCTGAAAATAATAAATCAGAGTTACAGAACAATGAGAACTGTATTCCTCTGCTTCACTTCAAGTGGCTAGTAAAAGCAAAATTTAGTTGAAATACAAATAATGGGAAGTCAGTCATGGGAAGGATGTAAGGGAACAAGGGAAGGATGAAGTGGGGAAGATATTTGATTTTCTTAAAGGAGAGAAAGGAGGCTTGAGAGTGGCTGAAGCATAGCAAGCAAGTTGGCACATGGAACAAGATGAGGTTGAAGATGAAGTCAGGCAACAAGTGATACTAGGCCCTAATAGCCGTGGTAAATTTTCTTTCTTTTTTTTTTTTTTTTTTTTGCTTTTTAGGGCAGCACCTGTCCCACATGGAAGTTCTTAGGTGAGGGGTCTAATCAGAGCTCTAGCTGCTGGTCTACGCCATAGTCACAGAAGTGCAGGATCCCAGGGTCTGAGCCATGTCTGTGATCTACACCACACCTTCCAGCAACACTGCATCTTTAATCCATTTAGCAAGGCCAGGGGTTGAACACGCATCCTCATGATACTAGTTGGGCTCATTTTCTGCTGAGCCACAACAGGAACTCCGAAAAAAATTGTATTTTATTTAAAAAGATATGAGAAGCTACTGAGGGTTTACAAGGAGAGTCACTTATGTTTATAAAAAAATAATTCTAGATACCATGCAGAAATTGGATTGAAGGATTTGCCAGTGGTCAGGGAGATCATTTAGGGTCATGGCAGAATTCTCCATGGAGGACGTGCTTGTGGTTTCAGTTGGTGTGGTGGTGACAAAGACAGCAGTCGTGATAAAGAGAACAGATTTGGGCAAGATTGTTGAGTAACTTGTTAACGAAGCATAAGGGGAAGAGGGAGAAAAATCAAGCTTATTCCTCACGGCTTCGTCTCGAGTAATGCCTATAAACTTGGTGGTGCTGTTTATTGAGACAGGAAAATCTGTGAAGGAAATAATTTGAAGTGGGTGTTTAGGAGTAATGGTTTTATTCATATTTAGTTTGAAGTCATGTATTTGCATGCATGGGGAGCTGTCAAGCAGTCAGTTGAATATGTGAAACTGGAATTCAGGGAGAGGCCAGGGCTGGAGGTGTATATGGTGGGGTGATTGGCACATGTCCTGTGTTAACATCCAGGAAAGTAGAGGAGGTTGCACAGGGAGAGAGAGTGTGTGTAGACAACAAAAATGGGGCCAGGGCCAAGCCCAGAGGACCAAGGGCCAATGAGCCAGCAAAGGGGACTGGGAAAGGGTACCAGTGAGAGGAGGAAAATCAAGAGCATGTGATGCATGGACGTGAAGGAAAGCAGGTTTGTCAAGGAGGGAGGCGGTGACCAGTTGTGTGCATCCCTAAGAGGCTCGCAAGGTGAGAAGATGAGGGAGAAGAGAGCACTGGGGTTGGTGGACTTGACACGTACAGTAAGTGAAGTTTCCAAGACAGGGACTGGATTGGCTTGTTTGAAGAGAGAAAGGGAGCTGAGGAAGTGGAGCACAGATGCCACATATGGGTAGCTGAAATCAGGGGAAGCCTGTGCCCTGGAATCAGAGAGTCAGCTGGACCCGGAGTGTAAGAATCCAAGAGAGAGAAGACAGGCTGGGAGATCTTGATACCCGGAGACGTTCATTCATCAGCAAGGAAGCACTAGGGTGCCCTTGTGTGGGGTGGTGATGGGCTGTGCAAAAGCCATTCATTCATATGGTCAATATTTACTCGAGACCTAGTTGATGAAGATGGAGTGGGGAACAATTTGGTTTCCATGAGCATGGCGCATCCAGACATTTTGCAGTTCCCCTCTCCCAATATGTAATTAGTATGTAATTCTCAAAACCATCCTCTCATATCTACAAAAATTAAAAACATATATATCCATGGAATCAAAAATTCAAAAGGTTTCAATGACTTTGTGTCACACAGTTGGTGCTAGAACCCAGATGATGTCGTATAAATCTGAGTTGATGGAAATTCCCCTTCTCCTGTGTCAGCACACCCCTTTTGTACTGGATTCAAATATGCTGCCTTCTTACATAGAAAGCAGTGGTTCTACTCTTATGTGTTCAAAAGGGTAACTAGTGATAAAAGTCGTTGATGACTCTCGCCAAATGATGAAGTTATTATGTGCTTTGGAAAGTTAAGGAATAGAAAGATTTTGTGAACTGCATTCCTAGGGATAATGAAAATTAAAATAAAAATATGCTTATTGAGTACTTATTATGTGATCTGCAGTAGGAAGAGTGCTGGAGTCAACAACTAAGAGAATATTTTATCATTTTGCACTTACCTGTCAGGTTCCATATGGGTTCACACTGTGCCCAGGCTGTCATGGGCATGTGAGGAAGAACAAACAGAAGTATGAAATGCATTCCTTCTTCTCAAAGTGTATTAGCAAGCTGGGCTAGGGTTGCCGAATAAAACATAGGATCCAGTTAAATTTGAATTTCAGCTGAACAACAATAACTTTCCTGAAATCTAAATTTAGCTGGGAAGGCTGTCTTTTCACTTACTAAATTGGCAACCTTAAATTGTGTGTATGAGCCAGAGGAACAATGTTGATCGTACAAGGCAAAGAGTTCCCTTTGCGGCTCAGTGGAATCGAATCTGACTAGGAACCACGAGGTTTCGAGTTCTATCCCTGGGCTTGCTCAGTGGATTAAGGATCTGTAAGGATCTGGCATTGCCGTGAGCTGTTGTGTAGGTCGAAGATGCAGTCTGGATCCTGTTTGCTGTGGCTGTGGTGCAGGCCTGCAGCTATAGCTCTGATATCACCCCTAGCCTGGGAAACTCCATATGCCGCAAATGCAGCCCTAATAAGAAACAAAACAAAATAGTACCATGCACACTACGGTGAAAAATAACTTCACATATTTTAATTTTTTTTTTTTTTGTCTTTTTGCCATTTCTAGGGCCGCTCCCGCGCGGCATATGGACGCTCCCAGGCTAGGGGTCTAATCGGAGCTGTAGCCACCGGTCTACGCCAGAGCCACAGCAACTCGGAATCCAAGCCTCGTATGCGACCTACACCACAGCTCACGGCAACGCCGGATCCTTAACCCAAGGCCAGGGATCGAACCCGCAATTTCCTGGTTCCTAGTCAGATTCGTTAACCACTGCGCCATGACAGGAACTCCTGTTTTTTTGTTTTTTTGTTTTTTTTGTCTTTTTGCTATTTCTTGGACCACTCCCTCAGCATATGGAGGTTCCCAGGCTAGGGGTCGAATCGGAGCTGTAGTCGCCGGCCTACGCCAGAGCCACAGCAACATGGGATCCGAGCCACATCTGCATCCTGCACCACAGCTCATGGCAATGCCGGATCGTTAATCCTCTGAGCAA
Organism: Sus scrofa; assembly: GCF_054392235.1. Lineage (NCBI taxonomy): Eukaryota > Metazoa > Chordata > Mammalia > Artiodactyla > Suidae > Sus > Sus scrofa. Next base: position 33,465,908 of record NC_139389.1, on the reverse strand, counting down.
GGGCAGGGACCGAACCCGCAACCTCATGGTTCCCAGTCGGATTCGTTAACGCCACGACGGGAACTCGACATATTTTAATTTTTTTAACTTTGACATGTGTGAAAACAGCATTAGAGAATTTCTGAATAGTAAGATGGATGTGGATTGATCCAGAGTACCCTCCTCTCTGCCGTCATTTCTAAGAGGCAAAGTCTGGGGACCTGTTCTTTTGTTGTAAACTGTCTCTATGAGAATGTCATCTTTTTCTTACTTTCATTTCTTCTGAGGGAACTTGACTCAAGAAATAAGAGTTCTACATCGGGCCAAGTCTGGTAATTTAATGCCTAGTGCAATTATTGGGAGTAGAAGAAATGAACTTGTTGGAGCACTGAAGAGGAATAACATATCCATGGCTCTGGTTCACTAATACGGATAAGTGGCCGAGAACTTAAGAAAGGCGGCAATGTGTCTGTCGATAAGTTACATGTCTTTGTAATGGGTTAGCAAAGCAAAGAATTAGGTCAGTTTGGTCCCGAACAAAGTAATTTTGCTGGAAAAACAGCTCTCTACTGAGGCTGGATTCTTCTTTTTAATTTTTTTAAAAATTTTGTCTTTTTAGGGCCACACCCGCGGCATGTGGGGGTTCCCAGGCTAAGGGTCCATACCGCAGCCACAGCAATGCCACATCCGAGCCCAGTCTTGGACCTATACCACAGTTCATGGCAACACTGGATCTTTAAGCCACTGAACCAGGCCAGGGATAGACCCCGCGTCCTCATGGATGCCAGCCAGGTTTGCTTCTGCTGAGCCACGATGGGAAATCTGAGGCTGGATTCTTAAAAAGGACTTAAATTTCATGTAGGACAGAGATTTCCAACAGTTAGGACCTTGACAAAACTTTCAATGTAATTCTCAGATGCTCCATTACAAATAATGGCTTTTGCACCCCATGATCAGTGGTTTACACCAGAGGAGCCCCCCCCCAGTGAATGATCACCATCGTTCTTTACCCAATCTATGATGTCTTCATATTTGGAAATATCTGGAGCCATTTAGTTGTCACACGGAAGGTTTTCCTCTGACATCTAGGGGTAGAGGCCAGGGATGCTGGCGGACAGCCTGTGATGTGCAGAACAGACGCCCTCACCCTGAGAGCCATAATGACCTCTGACCTCATGAGGTCTGATATGCCAAGAGTTTTGGCACCCAAATCTTAAAAAATCAGGATTTCTGGCGTTCCTATTGTGGCTCAGTGGGTTAAGGACCTACCATTGTCTCTATGAGGATGTGGATTGATCCCTGGCCTCAGTGGGTTAAGGATCTGGTGTTGCCATGGCTGTGGTGTAGGCTGGCAGCTGTAGCTCGGAGTTGATGCCCAGCCTGAAGACTTCCACATGCTTCAGGTGTGGCTGTAAAAAGAAAATAATTTTTCTTTTTTTTGGTTTTCTGAGCTTTCTTGATTTGGAAATGCAGAAAAGGAATTGTTTCCCTATATTGAGATTATGGTTTTAATCTCCTTAAAACTCTTTAACAGTTCTCTTTAAGCTAAGTATAAAGTCAAAATCCTAACATCATCTGTCAGGCTTCTCAGGACCTGGCTTCACTTGACTTCACTAGTCTGGGCTTTCCCCCTCCTCCCTCTCACTCTCTGCACTTGAGTGAATTCTTTTCTCTGGTTTCTTTTCTTTTTTTTATTATTTATTTTATTTATATAATTTTTTTTAATTTTCCCACTGTACAGCAAGGGGGTCAGGTTATCCTTACATGTATACATTACAATTATATTTTTTCCACCACCCTTTCTTCTGTTGCAACATGAGTATCTAGACAAAGTTCTCAATGCTACTCAGCAGGATCTCCTTGTAAATCTCTTCTAAGTTGTGTCTGATAAGCCCAAGCTCCCGATCCCTCCCACTCCCTCCCCCTCCCATCAGGCAACCACAAGTCTCTTCTCCAAGTCCATGATTTTCTTTTCTGAGGAGATGTTCATTTGTGCTGGATATTAGGTTCCAGTTATAAGTGATATCATATGGTATTTGTCTTTGCCTTTCTGGCTCATTTCACTCAGGATGAGATTCTCTAGTTCCATCCATGTTGCTGCAAATGGCATTTTGTCATCCTTTTTTATGGCTGAGTAGTATTCCATTGTGTATATATACCACATCTTCCGAAGCCAATCATCTGTCGATGGACATTTGGGTTGTTTCCATGTCCTGGCTGTTGTGAATAGTGATGCAATGAACATGAGGGTGCATGTGTCTCTTTTAAGTAGAGTTTTGTCCAGATAGATGCCCAAGAGTGGGATTGCGGGGTCATATGGAAGTTCTATGTATAGATTTCTAAGGTATCTCCAAACTGTTCTCCATAGTGGCTGTACCAGTTGACATTCCCACCAGCAGTGCAGGAGGGTTCCCTTTTCTCCACAGCCCCTCCAGCACTTGTTATTTGTGGATTTATTAATGATGGCCATTCTGACTGGTGTGAGTTCTCTGGTTTCTTGAAGAAGCTCATTAGCTCTTTTCAGGCTTTGTTCATGGCAGTCCCTTTACCTGAAATGTGCCTCTCTTTTCCCCCAAACATAAATACACACACACCCCCTCTTTCCTCCTCAGTTCCTGTCACTTTCCCTAAAGTCCAAGCTCCAAGAGTGGAGGGAAATCTGCTTTCTCCTTTTCAGATTCGAAGGGGCCCAGGTGGGTCAGGCACAAGGTGTTCAGGGACTGAGGTGAACACGGTTAAGGAAGAGTTAAGAGCTGTGGGAGAGGAGAGCCTGCCTTTCTGGTGGAGGCTTCTAGAAGGAGGCGGTGATGGGGCATATCCCTGTGGAGCCTTAGCTTGGAGGTCTCTGGCTGAGCATGGGAGCAGTGGGTCCCCAAAGGCTCTGGACCAGCGGAGTGTCCTCTGTCCTCTGTCCTGCCCTCCCCTCCGCAGCCTCCCTCTGCAGCAGGCAGATGAAGGAGAGCCCGTGGGTGCCGGGGGTGGGGAGGTGCCCGTGGAGCCTGTGAGGGGGGCCTGCTGCCTCCCCCGGGGCCAGGTGCCCCTCTGCTGGGGGGCGGTGCCTTCAGCCTTTTCAGGAGCCCGCCTGGTGACTGGATCATTGCTGTCCACGCAGCGCATTTCTTGCACCTGGTGAAACACGAGTGTCGTTTCTTCAACGGGACGGAGCGGGTGCTGTTGCTGGACAGATACTTCTATAACGGAGAGGAGTTCGTGCGCTTCGACAGCGACGTGGGCGAGTTCCGGGCGGTGACCGAGCTGGGGCGGCCAGACGCCAAGTACTGGAACAGCCAGAAGGACATCCTGGAGGACTCACGGGCCTCAGTGGACACGTACTGCATACACAACTACAGGATTTTGGATACATTCCTCGTGCCGCGGCGAGGTGAGCGCGGGGAGTGCGCTGCCGGGGGGCGGGGGGCACAGTGTGTGCGAGACAGAGACACAGACATACTGGACTCAGTCTTGAGTTAGTGTGTGTGCAGACCAGGAGTGAGAACCAGGTAGGAGGATTCCTGTGAGAGGGTGTTGTCTGGGAGACCCTGTGTGGTTTTGTCAGTGTGTGACTGAGAGGGGAATGTGTGTGAAGTGTGTGTGTGTGTGTGTGTGTGTGTGTGTGTGTGGTGGTGGTGGTGGTGGTGGTGGGCGCCCTGGGGTCTGAGAGGACCAGGAGGGAGGGGACGGGGTGGGGGCAGCTGCAGGCATCCTTGGTGTCCCTGTGGGAGGCGAGGTGGGGGGGGGAGAGGGAGGACCGCTGAGGGGGGAGGGAGGGCAGAGATGAGGGGAGGGAGGGCAGAGATGAGGGAAGGGGCTTCCAGCCTCTGTGGTTGGGGGCGGGTCTAGGGGAGGAGAGGGGAGGAATGTGAGAGGCTTGGGAGCCTGGGAGGACAAGAGCCACCACCTGCTCTTGGCCACGCCCTCTTCTCCTCTTCTCTGGGGGTTCATTTTCTGAACCCCCAGAAATCTGGGTGCAGGGGTTTGTGGTGGAGAAAAGGTGTCAGGCTGATTTTTGAGAGGTGGGGGAGGGGACCCCCTGAGGCACCTGTGATCTCTCAGAAGCTCCTTTAAGGTCTAAATTGCTTGGTTTTCTGTTTATTGAGTGTATACATTTTTACATCGTTGACCTGATTGTGAGACCAACTTTTTGAATTATAATTTTGTCCTTGAAAGTGCCGATGGTGCTATTTTTATAATGCTAATCATATTAGAGGAGTGACATATTGTTTCTTTCCATAGTGTAACCATTTACTTCAGTTTCCCTGTGGTTAGAGCTTTTTAGTGTAACAAATATGGTCTAATACTACCTGGAAAATTTACAGTTTTTTAATTTTTAATTTACATTTCTTTGATGTCTATGATTCTTGAACATTGTTCACATATGTATTGGCTAACTGTTGTCACTGCCCTCAAAACAGTTGCTACTGTCTGTTACCTCTGGTGTCCTGGTGTTTTTCTCTGTGAATTTTATGAGTTCTGTGCCCTATAAAATGAACACTTTGCTGATATTTGATTCATTCATTGTCCTGACTGTGTTTATATTTGATTCAGGTCATTATTTTCCAGTTTGTAAATTTAAACTTCATATTTTACTCCTTGTAACTCCAAAATATTATTTTTACTTGAATACTTATATAGAACTTAACATATGGCAGGGACTCTTCAGTGGGTTGTACAAGACTTAACTCAGTTAATCCTCATAACCACTCTGGGAAGAAACACAGAAGTGCCAACATTTTTATTTAATGAAATAACACTGCAACATTGTTAGGAAAGTTTGCATTAATCTTAATTCTATTATTTGGTGATAATGTAAAACTGTTCTTTTCCTAGTTTCTCTCTTCAAAAATGTGTATTTTTTGAGGCTGCCAGTGGCAAGAACTATCTCAGGCACTCAGCACATGTCAGTGAGTCCTAAGTTTCACCTTGAACTCAAGGTAGGCTTAAAAGCAGACAAATAGAAAATGATGCGAATTCCAGTGGTAGATACACTTGTTTTACAACAGAGACAAGTTGATCAACAGAGCATAAGAATTTATTAACAATCACTTTCCTTCCTCATTTCCCTGTCCTTCAGGGCAGGGCTCATGCTTTTCTTGGGATTCAACTCAGGGAGTTTCAGAAGCACCAGTGTCTCCTTTCCTTTCCAGGGTAGGACCATTTCTCAGGTGTTCTGAGTGTGTGGAGACAGCATTCCCAGGACTTCGTCCTCTGTCCCCACTGCCCTTCCCCCATCTGCACACACAGCTCTGAGTCGTATTTCCTCTCAGTCAAATGAGGATAATAAATAGCCGACATATGTTGAAGGCTAATTGCCTCTTATTATTTATAAACTTTCTGTTCTTCATTCCTCACATAAGACTAAGAGGTAAATTCGCATTTTATCTTCTCTCATGGGTGAGAAAACTGAGGCACAGAGGAATGTGAGTATCTTCATAGGATCAATCAGTAAGAGGCAGTAGTTAGATTTGACTCCAGGCAGCCTGGCTTTACAAATGATGCTTGTAATGAATACCTTATGTGTCTTGCAAAGATCTGTAAACACTTCAACAATAAGTAACTGTTTTACACTATGAAGATTTACACATGCACATTTCCCCAAGAGCTCTGAAATCTAGGAGGTGAATTGTGTAAGGAGGACATGCAAGGCTCATGGCACTAACTCCTCTGGGGCCACATGGCCCGCTGTGAGGGAGGCCGGCCTGGGACCTCAGGCTGGCCCAGGAGACTGGATTCAGAGAGGCAGCCAACCAAGGAGACGTGCTCTGTCCTCCTCACTACTCCTGTCTGTTGTTTGTCTCCTAGCTGAGCCCACGGTGACGGTGTACCCTGCAAAGACCCAGCCCCTGCAGCACCACAACCTCCTGGTCTGCTCTGTGACCGGGTTCTACCCAGGCCACGTGGAGGTCAGGTGGTTCCGGAATGGCCAGGAAGAGGCAGCGGGGGTGGTCTCCACAGGCCTGATCCCTAATGGAGACTGGACCTTCCAGACCATGGTGATGCTTGAAACGGTTCCTCAGAGTGGAGAGGTCTACAGCTGCCGAGTGGAGCACCCCAGCCTGACGAGCCCCGTCACAGTGGAATGGAGTGAGAGGCTTTCTGACTCTCTAGTCCCTCAGGCACCAAGGAGGGGACGTGCTTGCCCCTGAGTGTCAGGTGTCTCCTCTCCTCTCAGCTTGTGTCCACTTGCTGCCTGTTCTCCTGTCCTTCAGCTGAGGTGACGGGGGAGCCCTGTGACGCCCTGTGCTAGAAATGCTCTGATGGGTTACAGACACCCTGTGATAGTTTCTCCAAACACTGATGCCCCCCGGGGAGGTAATTCTACCTGACAGGCAGCATGGAGGATGTCCCTGTTTTCAGCCGTGTCTCAAGTCATGGTCGCCCTGTGGCCCCTGGCAGCGGTCCCCTGTGTCTGACTGGGCTCGTGCTTCTGACACTGCTGCTCTGGGTTGGTCCCTGTGATCTGAGAAGAGGCACATCCTCTACCATGTGGGGACCTGTCTGACACGAGGAGAATCCAACCCAGCTCTGCGTCTGATAAGCTCTGTCACCCTAGACCAGCTACTCAACACCGCTGAGGTCCTGGCCTCTCATCCCTCGGATGTTGAAGTCATGTGGCTTTATGTCAGGGCTGTGGTGTTCAATTGAGTTGAATGCCTTAGCCTTGTAGCTTCTGAGTGTGCATTTAATTGAAAAATCAATTAATTTATTTTCTCTTTTTAGAGCCCCACTGGTGGTATCTGGGAGGTCCCAGTCTAGGGGTGGAATCAGGGCTGTAGCTGCCAGCCTACACCACAGACATAGGGTTCAGAGTCACGTCTGCTATCTATACCACAGGTTGTGGCACTGCTGGATGCTTAACCCACTGAGCGAGGGCAGGGATTGAACCCACATCCTCATGGATGCTAGTCGGGTCAGGTAACCACTGAGCTAGGACAGGAACCCCCTGAGTTTGCATGTCAATCCATTTTGCACAAATGGACAATTATGCTACTTTTTTCAGGGCAGCTTTCTTCCCCATGTCACAAAGCTGTCAGTCTCAAATCGTGTATTTGGCTTTGGGGTAAAAATGACTAAAACTGGTTTCTTTTGTCAGGGGCACGGTCTGAATCTGCTCAGGGCAAGATGATGAGTGGGATCGGGGGCTTCGTCCTGGGTCTGCTCTTTGTTGCTGTGGGGCTGTTCATCTACTTCAAGAATCAGAAAGGTGAGGAGCCTGTTGTCAGCCGAGATGCCCCACGGCCTTTTTGGAGGAAGAAATACGGCTTTGCTCGATTCGTTCTCTCTCTGTCACTCTTCTGGCGTAAGGCCTTTATTTCCCCAGTTTACTTCGGTTTCTTGGAAATCCAGAAATCGATGGTCATGGTGACTTGTGGGTGAAGCACAGAGGGGATGCCGGCCTGTAGAGATAAGACACGTGTTAACCTGAGTGGCGATTTTGGGCGGAGATTCTGGGGAAATGCAGGAAGAGGGAGTTCGGCTGATGAAATTACCCTGGATTTGTGTGAGAAAACCTTCATAGGTCCCATGCTCTTAGTGTCTGCTGTCCCGTCTATCCTGACATCAGGTGCTGTGGGTTGTGGTTTAGAGAAATCTCAGTGGTGTGTCAGGGGCTGGGGACATTGTGTTTTGGGGACAGATTTACCTCCTTAGCTTCTAAGTGTATGTCTTCTCTGTTCTTTCCCAGGACGCCCTGCCCTTCAGCCAACAGGTAATGCTCTTTACCTCTCTTTTGGGGTTATTTTGTTTCCCTGGAACAGCTGGTAGAGGTGATGAGACAGAGACAGAAATAAGGAAAGACTTGGCATTTACACTACAGTTTTTCTCACCACTGAGCAAAAGGCCTGTGGGCTAAATTAGTCTTAAGAATTTTTCCCCTTCTTGCCTCAGTGCTTTCGCATGAGGTCCTGAGAGAGGGTGAAAAGGAGCCACTTTTAGGGTTACCTCTGGAAACAGTCCCCTCCTTTGTGCCCTGCAGGCCTCCTGAGCTGAAGTGCAGATGGTGACACTCCAAGCAAGCATCCTCTGTGCCAGTGTCTTCACAGCATGAGAAGGCTCCTGCTATGCTCTGCGTCCTCCCCCAGGAGAGCTCTTCCTCAGACTCTCCTCTGCTCCTGGTTCAGGGACCCTGCAGAAAAGGTCTTTTGATGGCTTTCTCAACCTCCCCCCTTTGACCTGGAAGTTCCTGGCATTGATTGCTATGCCTATGTTCATTTTTCTTTTTTTTTTTCCTGGTTGGTCCCTGTTGTTTTCGACGTTACTGCCTCCTGTGCATCTGAACTCATCCACTGCCCATATTACCTTATTATGTTTTTCTCCAATAAATATGGAGTGACAATGGTCTGCCTCATACACCTTCAATGAAAGAGGTCAAAAGAAAAGAGAAAGGGAGGATTGCATCAGAAAACAATGATGATTTTATTCATCTTCCTGAATTTGGTCACATGAGGATCTAGAAAGTTTCCTTTCTTCCTTTCCAGTTTTTGTCTCGGGTTTTCTGCGTTGTGTCCTTAGGCATTTTTTCCTGAGGTAGGAGAGAGCCCTCAGTGAATCCATTTCCTGATGGTTCCCTACATCGTTGCATTTTCAAAGACAATCCTTTCCCCCATGGGACAGAGAATTGGGGCAACAGATGTAAGAAACGCAGGTAACTTGAAAGGATGCGATGCCCTCAAAATTTTTGTAATCATCCTCTTTTATATCTTTTTTCCTTTTTTTTAATCAGAAAAAATCTAAACACATGTACTTCTTTTTTTTTCTTTTGTTTCTTTTTGCCTTTTCTTGGGCCGTTCCCGCGACATATGGAGTTTCCCAGGCAAGGGGTCTAATTGGAGTTGTAGCTGCCGGCCTACACCAGAGCCACAGCAACGCGGGATCTGAGCTACGTCTGCAACCTACACCACAGCTCACAGCAACGCCCATCCTTAACCCACCTAGCAAGTCCAGATATCGAACCCGCAACCTCATGGTTCCTAGTCAGATTCATTAACCACTGCGCCATGATGGGAACTCCTAAACATATGTACTTCTTGAACTACTTTTAAAAAATTAGATTGATAGTGGGCTATAAGTCTTCAATCTAAAAAGATTCTGTCTCTTAGATTCATATCAATGACACGCTGACCGTTGTCCCCGAGATGCATTTTTTTCTCGTAAGTAGGTCTCAGAAGGCCATAGGACAAAACTACAGCTCAAGTTGTTAAGATGCATTTCTGAGGCCCTCCAATTTGTGACACATTTACTCTCTGTCCCAGGAATATCCTGTATGGGTTTAGCAGAAATCAGCAACACTGCTTGGAAACCAGACGGGTTCTATGAACACAGTGACGTCCATCCAAACAATGAAATACTCTGCAGCTGAAAAAAAAAAAATGAGAACAACCTGCTAAAATTCATTTTTAGTAGGTACAGGAGAATGTATACATTATGCAACTTTAGTTTAATAAGATAGGGGAGGAGACTAGGAATATATGACTCTTCCCATTAATTTAATCTATGTATCATGTACTTACATTTGTAAATAGAATCAGTGAAGACCTTTTTCATTTTTTTAAATGTTGTGTTTAGGTCAGAAAGAGAATAGTTTGAAGGGGACAGAGATGAAAGATGGACTTTTCCAAATATATTTTACTTAGTAGTTAAACTTGAGGCATATTCATGTACTAAAAAATGTAAATGGAAAATTTCAAAGATGATACACAAAAACTAAAAACAAAGTATAATGACTGAAATCAACCTGACAGAATTATAGGATGGGAATCACGCTAGAAAAGTAAAGGAAACTGTTCTTACCCTTGCATAAAACATTGTGGAGCTAGAATTGTAGATCAGTATTTAGGTCTAAATTCCATAGACCTCAATCATATAAAGGAGCTGGACAGGTTCAAGGAAAAGTAATTAGTCAGTTAAGATGGTGGGTGGTGGGTGCTGCTATAATATTCTCAGTGAAGAGTCAGCTTTAAATGTAAACTGAATCTGAAAGGTAGATCATCGATTCAGTGTATTTCAAAGTAATAGTCATTTGAAGACAATTTCTCCAGAGTCAGAAACAACTATTATTTTCTGTTCAACCCAACTCAAAGCTTATGTCATGCGTATGTTAATGACACTATGTTTCATTTGTGTGAAAGAAGTTGTCATCTTAGAGGGATTTGATAAGCTGATTATCATGTATGTGATGGGCATGCAGTTTGGATAAATTCCCTTTGATGCTAGGGGTGCCACTTTACTCTCACTGTGTCCTCTGAGATGTAGGGTTGTCTCCTTTTATTTGGGACCCATGGTCTGACATTATAATGTAGAATGAAGTGAAGGGCATGAATATTTCAATTCAGGTGCCTCCCGTTCTAGTAGCAAAACTCCACCCTAATTGGCTTATTGTCCTTTAACTTATCATCTCCCATAACGGATCCACCCAAGGTAGAGAACCTCCAGAGTTGGTTAATCGAGGCCGGTGGCATCACCAGTGATCATGAAGGCAGGAAAAGAACTGTTTCTTCCACTATGCTTTCCTAAGAGCAACTCAGCTTTCCCAGAATGTTCCAGGTAGACTCCCTTCCTTCCCTGCAAGTTAGGAGGTCCACGTTGTAGCTCAGACAAACCACGATTCACCCCTGTGAGGTGAACGTGCCTCCTGTGATGCACATGGGAAGAAAAGAAGCAAATAATTTTTTCTTTTTTTTCAAAAAAAAAATGGTGGGTGGGGGAGAGGAGCATGATTTTCAGGTAAGGAAACTATAGTATTTGGTACTGTGAGACTGTTTGCATTTTCATTGCCTCATAAAAGATAATAGATTCTTGATGGGAAGCAACCAATCAAGTTTTTAAAAAAATTGTTTTCAATTTTATTTAACATTGAGGATTCAATGCCAGCCATAACCACCCCCTCCCTAAAAGAAACAAACAAACATCAAAGGCAAACAACACGAGGTTTAGTTTTTTGTTTTTAGAACTTAAATGCTGATTCTTAACATTATAAGGAAGAATATAATTTCCAGGGAAATATTTGAAAAAAGACACATGATGAGGAATGACTAGCTTTATAAGATATAAAACTTGTTATACATCTATTTTAATAAGCAGTTTTTTGGATGTGGATTGATTCCTCATTTGTTTATACACACCAGCAAAACAGAGTCCAGGGTCCTGAAAACTTTTGAGGTTTCGTTACATACAGAGTTTCAAGCTGTTAGTAAGTTCTCTCCCATACTCATTCCTTGTAACAAAATGGATCCCTGATAAATAAAAATGTAGACATTAACGGAGTTCCTGTGGCGGTGAACGCACCAGAGTACTATCCATGAGGATGTGGGTTCGATCCCTGCCCTTGCTCAGTGGGTTAAGGATCTGGCTTTGCTGTGAGCTGCCGATGCAGCTCTGATGCTGCGTTGCTGTGGCTGAGGTACAGGACAGCGGCTGCAGCTCCCATTCGACCCCTAGCCTGGAACTTCCACATGCTGCAGGTGTGGCCCTAAAAAGACCAAAACAATATGAAAAGAATGTAAAAATTAACTATGTTTATTATGATTTCCATTACTATCATCTTCATTGTTATAATTATATTTAAGGAAAAAACCTTTCTAATCCCTGATGTGTTACTAATGGGAGTGTATAATGTTACAAAAATTTTGGAAAACCCTTGAGCAATTTCTTTAAATTAAAAAAAAAATATTTTTAGGGCTGCAGGTGCAGCATATGGAAGTTTCCTGGATAGGGGTTGAATTGGAGCTACAGCTGCTGACATATGCCACAGCCGTAGCAATGCCAGATCCAAGCCACATCTGTGACCTACACCACAGCTCATGGCAACACGGGATCCTTGAGGCCAGGGATCAAACCCACATCGTCACGGATACAAGTCGGGGTCATCTCTGCTGAACTATGATAGAAACACCCTGGCCATTTCTTAAAAAGTTAAAAAACATTCATTTGACAAATGATCCACCAGTTTTTTTTCCCTTGGAATCTACCCTAGAGAAATAACTAAGTCCTCACAAATATATGTGTGCAAATGTTCAGAGCAGTATTAGTCATAAGAGTCAAAAATTGAAAATCCTCTCCAAATACCTCTCCATTAATGAATAAACAAAGTGTACTAATTGTATCTATGCAATGGAATATCATGCACCTAAAAAGCAGAACAACTGAAACACATTTAAAGGAAAGGATGAAACATGCTTAAATGGATGAATTTCACAACTCTAATACTAAGCGAAAGCAGCCAGACAGAAAAGACAACAGGTCCTGTCATGGGCTTCCATCTACATGAACTGTCAAGAAAAGGCAGTTTTGTAGAGAGAAAGCAGATCAGTGTGTCTGGGCCTTGGAGTGGATGTGAGAAGGAATTGTAAACAGGGAGCTTTTTGAAGTGATGTAGACTTCTAAAACTGGGTTGTGGCGATAGTTGCCTACACCTATAGCAAAAATCATTGAATTTTACCTGCATACAGAGAGATTGTATGTAAATTGTATGAACTTCATCAATAAATATGTTCAAAGTAGCCTCAAAAAAAACCTCTCCAAGCAAGACAAAATCCAGAAGATATAAAGGAAAAAAATACAGTTGAATAAAAATTAAATATTTTTTTGCACAGAGAAAATGAGAAAGTTAAAAAAATATATATAAAGCCAAGGGGAAAATTTGCAACACCTGTTAGGTACCCATATATGAACCCAAGGAGACATAAAATTGAACATATATCTATACATACATATATATATATATATGTATGTATATATATATATTTTTGGGGGGGGGCATTTTTGGGCCTCACCTGGAGCATATGGAAGTTTCCAGGCTAGAGGTCAAATCAGAGCTGCAGCTGCTGGCCTATGCCACAGCCACAGTAACATGGCATCTGAATTGCATCTGCCACCTATGCTGCAGCCTGTGGCAAGGCCAGATCCTTAACCTACTGAGCAAGGCCAGGGATTGAACCTATATCCTTGTGGATACTAGTCAGGTTCGTAACCTGCTGAGTCAGAACAGGAACCCCCCCAAGCTGAATATTTGTTCTACCATTGTTTGGAGTACAAAAACCATTTCTAAATTCTGTAAGATAATCCGATAAGTTTGTCTTGATTGTAAAGATTCTACATCCAAAGAGGATAAAATATGTAAAATGGCAGCATGCTGCAAGGTGATGTTTGGGTATTTATGCGTGGTGATGTGAGCATAAACTGGTATACTTCTGGGCAGCTTGTATAATCCAGGGCCTCCATCCCAGGTGTTTACCCTCTAGATAAATAATCTCTTCCATGCCCAAAGTAACAAATAGAGGAGAAAAGCACCCTTTTGACATTTCAGATTGAGAACATATAAATTATGGTACAGCCATACAAGAGGATAATATACAGAGATCTGAATAAACAAGCCATCACTATCCATGTGGCTAGGGAAAAAAAAAAAAAAAAAAAGAAATCATAGTGCCAGTTAGGATGGTGAAAGTTCCAACAACCATCCTTGCCACTATACGGAAAAGAAAAAAAAGTATAAGCTAAACTAATGGATGAACTGGAAAAAAAATCTCATTTTTATAGATTTTGAAGAGCTACAGATGCAAAGCTTTCATACAGTGCCAAATCCTGTAGATAGACACGTGCTGCTTAGGTGAGCACGGCTAAGTGTCCACTCTCCTCCCCGTGTCACCTGCTGAATGTCCACATGTATGGGAGACGGGTTCTGGCACTAAAAGAGGGATTGTGATGGGGTGAAGGGGACCTCTGCCTTCCAAAAACTCTGTGGGCTTGTGTGGTGGATCAAACTCAATATAGATCCAAATACATAGGATATAAGTACTTTGACATGCCACCTGATTCTCCTTCCAGAACTTTGGTTGGGTTCATGGTTCAGTTGTGAGCCCTTGGGGTATAGATAGAAGGCAGAGAAACATGTCTACGGTTTCATGGACACAAAGATCAATCAGGAAATCAAAGTTAGGAATCACACTCTGACCATCATCACCTAACTGACAATTGTAAGTGGCTACAACGGACTATAATTGTGGTGTATAAATCGACTACATCCAATAACTACAGGATCTGTATTTCGTTAAGTTTCACAAAGCATATCCACTAAATGGACCATGTGCTGTGTCCATGAATAGGTCTCAACAAATTTCACAGGATCGAAATCACACTGAATATATTCTCTGGCAACAATCTTATGAAATTACAAACATGTAGGATTGAGAAAATGGTCAAGTTTTCAGACGTGTAGCAATACGATTCCAAACGATCCATGGTTTATTGAATAATAAGTCAGGAGTTCCCACTGTGGTGCAGAAGGTGAAGAACCCGACTGCAGTGGCTCGGGTCTCAGCCTGAAGTGTATTTTGATTTGAATAGCTGGCCTTCCCACATTGTTAAATTCAAGATCCTCCGTGCCACACAAATCGTATCGTCTAAGTCCCTTTCTCTCTTGTGTTTTCTGGAGGTGCTATGAAAGTCAGGGACAGCATCAGGAGACATATCTGAACAATCTTTTCACTCAAGTTAAATTATTGACTGTACATTTTTGTTAGTTTCTCAGAGACATTGCCACCTGTCGGGGGCGGCGGCGGTGCCGGGGCGGGGCGGGGGGGGGGGGTATCGAGTACTATCCAATCAACAGCTACAATTTTGTCACATCATCAGTTACCAGGGGAGGTTGTTCCATGAGGTGTCCACAGAATCACAGTATTTTTCAGTATTGAACTACTTGAAGGATCACTGTGCCTTCATGTCAACTGCACCGGTTGAGTAATTTCCCCAAATCTACCACATTAAGTTATAGTGCAATAAGGACCAGGTTAAAGGTCTCCTAACTTGCAAGCATTTTCTTGCACCATCTCAACTCCTAAACACACTCACACATTTGTCAAAATAGCTCTGTCTTCAAGTGAGAGAAGTGAATGCTCTTTAGGTTCAAACATGTGACTGGTCACTGACCAGCACAGAGCTGGCTCACAGTAGCAACCAGCAGTTTATGCTCACATAGCCATGCTTAAATATCCCAGTATTTCCGATGCAACTGTACCCATTCTTTAAAGTACAAAATTAAAACAATTATTATTATTACTTTTGCTTTTTTAGGGCTGCACCTGTGGCATATGGAGGTTCCCAGGCTAGGGGTCTCATTGGAGCTACAGCTGCCCGCCTACACTACAGCCACAGCAATGCAGGATCTGAGGCACATCTGCGACCTACACCACAGCTTACAGCAACGTCAGACCCTTAAACCCACTGAGCGAGGCCAGAGATGGGACCGGCAACCTCATGGCTCCTAGTCTGATTCATGTCCTCTGCACCACGTCGGGAACTCCAGAACAATTCTTTTAATGGAGGAAAATTTCAGGTTCAGAAGAGAACCTTCTTACTGGACCTCTGAGCAGTAACTGCTGATGTCATTCCTCTCTGATGCTCATTGGTTCTCCCTACTGAGATCACCCAATCCAGGAACAGAGACATGAGCCCTTGGTTGGTGTCACTTGGGATGTGGGTGAAGGAGGGTTCAGCTCTTCGCTGAGTGGGACTTGGCTGCCCCCCTCACACCCTGGCCTGTCCTCTGCTGTTCTCCAGCATGGTGTGTCTGTGTTTCTCTGGAGGCTCCTGGTTGGCAGCTCTGACAGTGATACTGGGGGTGCTGAGCCCTCCCCTAGCTTTGGCCAGGGATATTGCACATAAGTGCCTCTCTTGGGGGTGGGGGAAGCAGGGGAGTTGGCTTTGTCACTGTGTGCAGCCCATGTGGGGCTGAAAAAAAATTGTGCCATTTTCTTCAGTGACCACCTATGTTTATCATTAGGATCCTCAGTTTCTCCACAGTAAAGAAGGCTGGGTGCTTGCCTTCTTTATGAGAGGTGTATGAGTTGCCTCCATGTACATGAACTGTTTCTTCTCAACTCTCCTCCAATGAAATCTTTCCAGCCTTGCATCTCATTCCCTTGGGGTCTTAAGTAGATTTATAAGTAAGGATGTCAAAATAACTTCTCATCTAGCAGTTTCCTTTATTATGTTGAGTTATGCCCAAAAGGGGAAGTTTCAGCCCAAATTTTCTGAGGAATGAAAAGGAAGTAGAAAGTTCTAACCTAGAAGATCCTGTATTATGTCCTTAACAGGATCTATGATGTTGGTGTCTCTCCCTAATATCTAAGAATATATCACTTCTCACTGCCCATAAAATCTTTTGAAACAAACAAAACACACACACACACACACACACACACACACACACACACACACACACACACACACACACACACACAAAACCCCCAGTGAAAATCTAAATAAAAAGAAGGAGCTTCAGTAATAAAAAAAGTCTTAACCTTTCTCCTGAACCCCCGTGTTTACAAGGAATATGTCTCTGTACTGGAAGTTCTGACGGAAGTTGGGGTGAGTTTTCTATTTATTTGTCCTGTGGGAAGCACCCTAAAGCTTAAGCAGAGATCCTTCGTACTTGGCATGACCCTGTAGATAAGGAGCATCCATGGGGTGCTCTTGGGTGCTCTAACGAACTGAAGGCATTTCTGAAACCTGACATAAGTTAGTGTTCATTATGAATCTATTTTAATTCTTTCTGCACAGTTTCTGCCACATCTCCCTATTCTCTGGCTTCAGCCCATGAGAAAGGATTCAACTAGTAGAGGGTAAACTATATAACATTCTGCTTTTATAGGTCAAAATAGTCAAATATTACTAATTTCATATGGTTTCAACCAAAACCCTGAGCAGGGTACAGAGAGAATGAAAGTTGGTTCCATCCCATAGGGTGAAAGTCAATAAGCAAATCAAGGAATCTCATTGGGCTCTTTGAGCCTTGGCCCCAAATTTCATAAGGTCACTCATCATGCCTTCTGGGTTCCTAAATTAGCCATGTTTGGCCACCTCTCTTTCCAGGTGCTCCTTAGTCCTTCTCCTAGTATGTCAGTACTATTGCTGGACATCCCCGAGGTTTACATAGACCTCCAGCACTATAACAATCCATGGGAAGAGATGAAACTTAATGAAAACTTTCGTCTTTCTTAAAATCACCTTTTTTCTTGACTGTGGGTATTGCTTACAACTAGTAGGAGGAGTGAGAGGAAGTTTGTCTGAAGGGTCACAGCAATAGAAGAGATTTAATGCATCACCAGGATCAAAGGAAGTTGGAGCTGGAGCCACTTCTTGCTGTCCAGCATCATCCCCACAGAAATCAATTTCTGGAACCGTGGGTTTATTTGCTTACTACTTTTTTTTTTTTTTTTTTTTTACATATTGGATTCTGTTCTGGGCTCTGAGAATTTTATTTGAATAAAGTAGAAAAGCCTCGTCCTTTCAAGGAACTAACAACAGGAGAGGAAGACAACAACCCAGTAAACACATAACGAATAAAAACATTTTAGAGATCGATAAGTGCCCCGAAAAAGATCAATCAGGGGTATGAAACAGTGAGAATTGTATTCCCCTGCTTCACTTCAGGTGGCTAGTGAAAGCCAAATTTGGTTGAAATACAAATGATGGGAAGCCAGTCATAGGAAGGCTGTAAGGGAACAGGGCAAGCATGAGGTGGGGAAGATACTGATTTTCCTAAGGGACAGAACGGAGGCTAGAGAGTGGCTGAAGCATAGCAGGCAAGTTGGCACATGGAACAAGATGAGGTTGACGATGAAGTCAGGCAACAAGTGATGTCAGGCCCTGAGATCTTGGTAAAAAATGATAGTTTTATTTAACCAGCTATGTGAAGCTACTGAGGGTTTCCAAAAAATAATTTTATAAAAAATAATTCTAGCTACCATGCAGAAACTGGATTGAAGGATTCGCCAGTGGTCAGGGAGATCATTTAGGGTCATGGCAGAATTCTCCATGGAGGACATGCTTGTGGTTTCAGTTGGTGTGGATGTGACAAAGACAGCAGTCGTGATAAAGAGAACAGATTTGGGCAAGATTGTTGAGTAACTTGTTAACGAAGCATAAGGGGAAGAGGGAGAAAAATCAAGCTTATTCCTCACGGCTTCGTCTCGAGTAATGCCTATAAACTTGGTGGTGCTGTTTATTGAGACAGGAAAATCTGTGAAGGAAATAATTTGAAGTGGGCGTTTAGGAGTAATGGTTTTATTCATATTTAGTTTGAAGTCATGTATTTGCATGTATGGGGAGCTGTCAAGCAGTCAGTTGAATATGTGAAACTGGAATTCAGGGAGAGGCCAGGGCTGGAGGTATATATGGTGGGGTGATTGGCACATGTCCTGTGTTAACATCCAGGAAAGTAGAGGAGGTTGCACAGGGAGAGAGAGTGTGTGTAGACAACAAAAATGGGGCCAGGGCCAAGCCCAGAGGACCAAGGGCCAATGAGCCAGCAAAGGGGACTGGGAAAGGGTACCAGTGAGAGGAGGAAAATCAAGAGCATGTGATGCATGGACGTGAAGGAAAGCAGGTTTGTCAAGGAGGGAGGCGGTGACCAGTTGTGTGCATCCCTAAGAGGCTCGCAAGGTGAGAAGATGAGGGAGAAGAGAGCACTGGGGTTGGTGGACTTGACACGTACAGTAAGTGAAGTTTCCAAGACAGGGACTGGATTGGCTTGTTTGAAGAGAGAAAGGGAGCTGAGGAAGTGGAGCACAGATGCCACATATGGGTAGCTGAAATCAGGGGAAGCCTGTGCCCTGGAATCAGAGAGTCAGCTGGACCCGGAGTGTAAGAATCCAAGAGAGAGAAGACAGGCTGGGAGATCTTGATACCCGGAGACGTTCATTCATCAGCAAGGAAGCACTAGGGTGCCCTTGTGTGGGGTGGTGATGGGCTGTGCAAAAGCCATTCATTCATATGGTCAATATTTACTCGAGACCTAGTTGATGAAGATGGAGTGGGGAACAATTTGGTTTCCATGAGCATGGCGCATCCAGACATTTTGCAGTTCCCCTCTACCAGGCCTATACATTTTAGCCTGTAAACCTCAAAACCATCCTCTCATGTCTACAACAATTAAAAACATATATATCCATGGAGTCAAAATTCAAAAGATTTCAGTGACTTTGTGTCACACAGTTGGTGCTAGAACCCAGATGATGTCACATAAATGAGTTGACAGAAGTTCCCTTTCTCCTATGTCAGCACACCCCTGTTGTACTGGATTCAAATATGCTGCCTTATTACATAGTAAGCAGTGGTTCTACTCTTATGTGTTCAAAAGGGTAACTGGTGATAAAAGTCGTTGATGACTCTTGCCAAATGATGATGAAGTTATCATGTGCTTTAGAAAGTTAAGGAATAGAAAGATTCTGTGATCTTGCATTCCTAGGGGTTATGAAAATTAAAATAAAAATATGCTTATTGAGTATTTATTATGTGATCTGCAGTAGGAAGAGTGCTGGAGTCAACAGCTAAGAGAAAGTTTCATCATTTTGCACTTATCTGTCAGGTTCCGTATGGGTTCACGCTGTGCCCAGGCTGTCATGGGCATGTGAGGAAGAACAAACAGAAGTATGAAATGCATTCCTTCTTCTCAAAGTGTATCAGCAAGCTGGGCTAGAGTTGCCGAATAAAACATAGGATCCAGTTAAATTTGAATTTCAGCTGAACAACAATAACTTACCTGAAATCTAAATTTAGCTGGGAAGGCTATCTTTTCACTTACTAAATTGGCAACCTTAAATTGTGTGTATGAGCCAGAGGAACAGTGTTGACCATACAAGGCAGGGAGTTCCCTTTGTGGCTCAGTGGAAACAAATCTGACTAGGAACCATGAGGTTTCGGGTTCTATCCCTGGGCTCACTCAGTGGGTTGAGGATCTGTAAGGATCTGGCATTGCCATGAGCTGTGGTGTAGGTCGAAGATGCAGTCTGGATCCTGTGTTGCTGTGGCTGTGGTGCAGGCCTGCAGCTATAGCTCTGACGTGACCCCTAGCCTGGGAACCTCCATATGCCGCAAATGCGGTCCTAATAAGAAACAAAACAAAACAAAACAATACCATACACACTACGGTGAAAAATAACTTCACATATTTTAAATTTTTTAACTTTACACCAGAGGAGCTCCCCCAGTGAATGATCACCATCGTTCTTTACCCAATCTTTGATGTCTTCATATTTGGAAATATCTCGAGCCATTTAGTTGTCACATGGAAGGTTTTCCTCTGACATCTAGGGGTAGAGGCCAGGGATGCTGGCGGACAGCCTGTGATGTGCAGAACAGACGCCCTCACCCTGAGAGCCATAATGACCTCTGACCTCATGAGGTCTGATATGCCAAGAGAGTTTTGGCACCCACGTCTTAAAAAAATCAGGATTTCTGGGGTTCCTGTTGTGGCTCAGTGGGTTAAGGACCTGACATTGTCTCTGTGGGGATATGGGTTTGATCCCTGGCCTCACTCAGTGGGTTAAGGATCTGGTGTTGCCATGGCTGTGGTGTAGGCTGGCAGCTTGGATTCAACTCCTAGGTTGGTAACTTCCATGTGCTTTAAGTGTGGCTGTAAAAAGAAAATAGTTTTTCTTTTCTTCTTTTTTTTTTTTTTTTTTGGTTTTCTGAGCTTTCTTGATTTGGAAGTACAGAAAAGGAATTGTGTCCCTGTATTGAGATTACGGTTTTCATCTCCTTAAAACTCTGTAATAGTTCTCTTTAAGCTAAGTATAAAGTCAAAATCCTAACATCATCTGTCAGGCTTCTCAGGACCTGGCTTCACTTGATTTCCCTAGTCTGGGCTTTCCCCCTCCTCCCTCTCACTCTCTGCGCTTGAGTGCACTCTTTTCTCTGGTTTCTTGAAGAAGCTCATCAGCTCTTTTCAGGCTTTGTCCAAGGCAGTCCCTTTACCTGAAATGTGCCTCTTTCCCCTCAAACATATACACACACATGCCCTCTTTTCCCCTCAGTTCCGGTCACTTTCCGTAAAGTTCAAGCTTCAAGAGTGAAGGGAAATCTGTTTTCTCCTTTTATTTATTTATGCATTTATGTATTTATTTATGTATGTACTTATTTATTTATGCCATTTCTTGGGCCGCTCCCGCGGCTCATGGAGGTTCCCAGGCTAGGGGTCGAATTGGAACCGGAGTCACCGGCCCACTCCAGAGCCACAGCAACGCGGGATCCGTGCCGCGTCTGCAATCTACACCACAGCTCAGGGCAACGCAGGATCGTTACCCCACTGAGCAAGGGCAGGGACCGACCCCGCAACCTCATGGTTCCTAGTCGGATTCGTTAACCACTGCGCCACGACAGGAACTCCTGTTTTCTCCTTTTTAGATTCGAAGGGGACCAGGTGTTCAGGGACTGAAGTGAACACGGTTAAGGAAGAGTTAAGAGCTGTGGGAGAGGAGAGCCTGCCTTTCTGGTGGAGGCTTCTAGAAGGAGGTGGTGATGGGGCGAATCCTTGGGGAGCCTTAGCTTGGAGGTTTCCGGCCACGCATGGCAGCAGTGGGTCCCCAAAGGCTCTGGACCAGCGGAGTGTCCTCTGTCCTCCATCCTGCCCTCCCCTCCGCAGCCTCCCTCTGCAGCAGGCAGATGAAGGAGAGCCCGTGGGTGCCGGGGGTGGGGAGGTGCCCGTGGAGCCTCTGAGGGGGTCCTGGGGCCTCCCCCGGGGCCAGGTGCTCCTCTGCTGGGGGGCGGTGCCTTCAGCCTTTTCAGGAGCCCGCCTGGTGACTGGATCATTGCTGTCCACGCAGCGCATTTCTTGCTTCTGGTGAAACACGAGTGTCATTTCTTCACTGGAACGGAGCGGGTGAGGTTTCTGGACAGATACTTCTATAATGGAGAGGAGTACGTGCGCTTCGACAGCGACGTGGGCGAGTTCCGGGTGGTGACCTAGCTGGGCGGCCTTCAGCCAAGTACTGGAACAGCCAGAAGGACATCCTGGAGCACTTTCGGACCGCAGTGGACTGGTTCTGCAGATGCAGCTACAAGGTCTATGCGACCTTCCTTGTGCTGCGGCGAGGTGAGCGCGGGGAGTGGGAGGTCGTGGGTGGGGGCAGAGCGTGTGTGAGACAGAGAAACAGACATACTGGACTCAGTCTTGAGTTGGTGTGTGTGCAGACTAGGAGTGAGGACTAGTTAGGAGGGTTCCTGTGAGAGGGTGTTGTCTGGGAGACCCTGTGTGTTTTTGTCAGTGTGTGCCTGAGAGGGGAGTGTGTGTGTGTGTGTGTGTGTGTGTGTGTGTGTGTGTGTGTGTATGTGTGGTTGTGGTGGGCGCCCTGGGGTCTGAGAGGACCAGGAGGGAGGGGACGGGGTGGGGGCAGCTGCAGGCATCCTTGGTGTCCCTGTGGGAGGCGAGGTGGGGGGGGGAGGGAAGACCGCTGAGGGGGGAGGGAGGGCAGAGATGAGGGAAGGGGCTTCCAGCCTCTGTGGTTGGGGGCGGGTCTAGGGGAGGAGAGGGGAGGAATGTGAGAGGCTTGGGAGCCTGGGAGGACAAGAGCCACCACCTGCTCTTGGCCACGCCCTCTTCTCCTGAACCCCCTGAAATTTGGGTGCAGGAGTTTCTAGTGGAGAAAAGGTGTCAGGCTGATTTTTGAGAGGTGGGGGAGGGGACCCCCTGAGGCTCCTGTGACCTCTCAGAAGCTCCTTTAAGGTCTAAATTGCTTGGTTTTCTGTTTATTGAGTGTATATATTTTTACAGATTTGAAATGATTGTGAGACCAGCTTTTTGAATTATAATTTTGTCCTTGAAAATGCTGATGGTGCTATTTTTATAATGCTAATCATATTAGAGGAGTGACATATTGTTTCTTTCCATAGTGTAACCATTTACTTCAGTTTCCCTGTGGTTAGACCTTTTTAGTGTAACAAATATGGTCTAATACTACCTGGTAAATTTACAGTTTTTTAATTTTTAATTTACATTTCTTTGATGTCTATGATTCTTGAACATTGTTCACATATGTATTGGCTAACTGTTGTCAATACATATTCATCCATTGTCCTGACTGTGTTTATATTTGATTCAGGTCATTCTTTTTCAGTTTGTAAATTTAAACTTCATATTTTACTGCTTGTAACTCCAAAATATTATTTTTACTTGAATACTTATATAGAACTTAACATGTGGCAGGGACTCTTCAGTGGGTTGTACAAGACTTAACTCAGTTAATCCTCATAACCACTCTGGGAAGAAACACAGAAGTGTCAACATTTTTATTTAACGAAATACACTGCAACATTGTTAGGAATATTTGCATTAATCTCAATTCTGTCATTTGGTGATAGGGTAAAACTGTTCTTTTCCTAGTTTCTCTCTTCAAAAATGTGTATTTTTTGAGGCTGCCAGTGGCAAGAACTATCTCAGGCACTCAGCACATGTCAGTGAGTCCTAAGTTTCACCTTGAACTCAAGGTAGGCTTAAAAGCAGACAAATAGAAAATGATGCGAATTCCAGTGGTAGATACACTTGTTTTACAACAGAGACAAGTTGATCAACAGAGCATAAGAATTTATTAACAATCACTTTCCTTCCTCATTTCCCTGTCCTTCAGGGCAGGGCTCATTCTTTTCTTGGGATTCAACTCAGGGAGTATCAGAAGCACCAGTGTCTCCTTTCCTTTCCAGGGTAGGACCATTTCTCAGGTGTTCTGAGTGTGTGGAGACAGCATTCCCAGGACTTCATCCTCTGTCCCCACTGCCCTTCCCCCATCTGCACACACAGCTTTGAGTCCTATTTCCTCTCCAGTCAAATGAGGATAATATAGCCGACATATGTTGAAGGCTAATTGCCTCTTATTATTTATAAACTTTCTGTCCTTCATTCCTCACATAAGACTAGGAGATAAATCACATTTTATCCCCTCTTATGGGTGAGAAAACCGAGGCACAGAGGAATGTGAGTATCTTCATAGGATCAATCAGTAAGAGGCAGTAGTTAGATTTGACCCCAGGCAGCCTGGCTTTACAAATGATGCTTGTAATGAATACCTTATGTGTCTTGCAAAGATCTGTAAACACTTCAACAATAAGTAACTGTTTTACACTATGAAGATTTACACATGCACATTTCCCCAAGAGCTCTGAAATCTAGGAGGTGAATTGTGTAAGGAGGACATGCAAGGCTCATGGCACTAACTCCTCTGGGGCCAC
This sequence comes from Sus scrofa, assembly GCF_054392235.1. Lineage (NCBI taxonomy): Eukaryota > Metazoa > Chordata > Mammalia > Artiodactyla > Suidae > Sus > Sus scrofa. Next base: position 33,441,932 of record NC_139389.1, on the reverse strand, counting down.
ATGGCCCGCTGTGAGGGAGGCCTGCCTGGGACCTCAGGCTGGCCCAGGAGACTGGATTCAGAGAGGCAGCCAACCAAGGAGACGTGCTCTGTCCTCCTCACTACTCCTGTCTGTTGTTTGTCTCCTAGCTGAGCCCAGAGTGACGGTGTACTCTGCAAAGACCCAGCCCCTGCAGCACCACAACCTCCTGGTCTGCTCTGTGACCGGTTCTACCCAGGCCACGTGGAGGTCAGGTGGTTCCGGAATGGCCAGGAAGAGGCGGCCGGGGTGGTCTCCACAGGCCTGATCCCTAATGGAGACTGGACCTTCCAGACCATGGTGATGCTTGAAACGGATCCTCAGAGTGGAGAGGTCTACAGCTGCCGAGTGGAGCACCCCAGCCTGACGAGCCCCGTCACAGTGGAATGGAGTGAGAGGCTTTCTGACTCTCTAGTCCCTCAGGCACCAAGGAGGGGACGTGCTTGCCCCTGAGTGTCAGGTGTCTCCTCTCCTCTCAGCTTGTGTCCACTTGCTGCCTGTTCTCCTGTCCTTCAGCTGAGGTGACGGGGGAGCCCTGCGACGCCCTGTGCTAGAAATGCTCTGATGGGTTACAGACACCCTGTGATAGTTTCTCCAAACACTGATGCCCCCCGGGGAGGTAATTCTACCTGACAGGCAGCATGGAGGATGTCCCTGTTTTCAGCCGTGTCTCAAGTCATGGTCGCCCTGTGGCCCCTGGCAGCGGTCCCCTGTGTCTGACTGGGCTCGTGCTTCTGACACTGCTGCTCTGGGTTGGTCCCTGTGATCTGAGAAGAGGCACATCCTCTACCATGTGGGGACCTGTCTGACATGAGGAGAATCCAACCCAGCTCTGCGTCTGATGAGCTCTGTCACCCTAGACCAGCTACTTAACGCCACTGAGGTCCTGGCCTCTCATCCCTCGGATGTTGAAGTCATGTGGCTTTATGTCAGGGCTGTGGTGTTCAATTGAGTTGAATGCCTTAGCCTTGTAGCTACTGAGTGTGCATGTAATTGAAAAATCAATTAATTTATTTTGTCATTTTAGAGTCCCACTGGTGGCATATGGGAGGTCCCAGACTAGGGGTGGAATCAGGGCTGTAGCTTCTGCCCTACACCACAGACACAGCGACACGGGTTCAGAGCCATGTCTGCTACCTATACCACAGGTCGTGGCACTGCTGGATGCTTAACCCACTGAGCGAGGGCAGGGATTGAACCCACATCCTCATGGATGCTAGTCGGGTCAGGTAACCACTGAGCTAGGACAGGAACCCCCTGAGTTTGCATGTCAATCCATTTTGCACAAATGGACAATTATGCTACTTTTTTCAGGGCAGCTTTCTTCCCCATGTCACAAAGCTGTCAGTCTCAAATCGTGTATTTGGCTTTGGGGTAAAAATGATTAAAACTGGTTTCTTTTGTCAGGGGCACGGTCTGAATCTGCTCAGGGCAAGATGATGAGTGGGATCGGGGGCTTCGTCCTGGGTCTGCTCTTTGTTGCTGTGGGGCTGTTCATCTACTTCAAGAATCAGAAAGGTGAGGAGCCTGTTGTCAGCCGAGATGCCCCACGGCCTTTTTGGAGGAAGAAATACGGCTTTGCTCGATTCGTTCTCTCTCTGTCACTCTTCTGGCGTAAGGCCTTTATTTCCCCAGTTTACTTCGGTTTCTTGGAAATCCAGAAATCGATGGTCATGGTGACTTGTGGGTGAAGCACAGAGGGGATGCCGGCCTGTAGAGATAAGACACGTGTTAACCTGAGTGGCGATTTTGGGCGGAGATTCTGGGGAAATGCAGGAAGAGGGAGTTCGGCTGATGAAATTACCCTGGATTTGTGTGAGAAAACCTTCATAGGTCCCATGCTCTTAGTGTCTGCTGTCCCGTCTATCCTGACATCAGGTGCTGTGGGTTGTGGTTTAGAGAAATCTCAGTGGTGTGTCAGGGGCTGGGGACATTGTGTTTTGGGGACAGATTTACCTCCTTAGCTTCTAAGTGTATGTCTTCTCTGTTCTTTCCCAGGACGCCCTGCCCTTCAGCCAACAGGTAATGCTCTTTACCTCTCTTTTGGGGTTATTTTGTTTCCCTGGAACAGCTGGTAGAGGTGATGAGACAGAGACAGAAATAAGGAAAGACTTGGACCAGCCTTCTGACCAGGCATTTACACTACAGTTCTTCTCACCACTAAGCAAAAGGCCTTAGGAATTTTTCCCCTTCTTGCCTCAGTGCTTTCGCATGAGGTCCTGAGAGAGGGTGAAAAGGAGCCACTTTTAGGGTTACCTCTGGAAACAGTCCCCTCCTTTGTGCCCTGCAGGCCTCCTGAGCTGAAGTGCAGATGGTGACACTCCAAGCAAGCATCCTCTGTGCCAGTGTCTTCACAGCATGAGAAGGCTCCTGCTATGCTCTGCGTCCTCCCCCAGGAGAGCTCTTCCTCAGACTCTCCTTTGCTTCTGGTTCAGGGACCCTGCAGAAAAGGTCTTTTGATGGCTTTCTCAGCCTCCCCCCTTTGACCTGGAAGTTCCTTGTGTTGAGGGCTGTACCTGGTTGGTTCCTGTTGTTTTTTTCCTGGTTGGTCCCTGTTGTTTTCGATGTTACTGCCTCCTGTGCATCTGAACTCATCCACTGCCTGTATTACCTTATTATGTTTTTCTCCAATAAATATGGAGTGACAATGGTCTGCTTCATACACCTTCAATGAAAGAGGTCAAAAGAAAAGAGAAAGGGAGGATTGTATCAGAAAACAATGATGATTTTATTTATCTTCCTGAATTTTGGTCACATGAGGATCTAGAAAGTTTCCTTTCTTCCTTTCCAGTTTTTGTCTCGGGTTTTCTGCGTTGTGTCCTTAGGCATGTTTTCCTGAGGTAGGAGAGAGCCCTCAGTGAATCCATTTCCTGATGGTTCCTACATCTTTGCATTTTCAAAGACAATCCTTTCCCCCATGGGACAGAGAATTGGGGCAACAGATATAAGAAACGCAGGTAACTTGAAAGGATGCGATGCCCTTGAAATTTTTGTAACCATTGTCTTTGGTATCTCTTTTTTTTTGTTAGACTGATAGTGGGCCCTAACACTTCAATCTTTTTCTGTTCCTTAGATAAACATAACAGACATGCTGACTGTTTGGCTTGAGATGAATTTTTTTCTCATAAATACATCGCAGAAGGCCATCAAGACAAAACCATAACTCAGGCTGATAAAATGTATTTCTGAGGCCTTCTATTTTGCCACAATCTTACTGTCTCAGGAATAGCCTGTGTGGATTTAGCAGAAATCAGCAGCAATGCTTGGAAACAAAAGAGATTATATGAATCCAGTGATATACAACCAAACAATGAGATACTCTACACTGCAAAAAAAATGAGAATATCTAGTTATGAAAAAAAATCTCTAAAATTCACTTTTAGTAGGTACAGGAGAGTGTATTTGGTACACAACATTTAGTTTAATAAGGCAGAGGAGGAGAATAGGAACATATAACTATCCTTACTAATTTATTATTTTATTATTTTTTTTGCTATTAAATGCCTCATTTATTTATTTTTTATGATTATTATTTTTTTAATAGTTATTTCCCTAATACAATTTGTTTTCTACTGTACATACATGTACACATTCTATTTTCTCACATTATCGTGCTCCATCAAAAGTGACCAGACATAGTTCCCAGTGCTGCACAGCAGGATCTCATTGCTAATCCATTCCAAAGGCAATAGTTTGTATCTATTAACCCCAAGTTCCCCAACCACCCCCTCCCTCCCTCTCCCCCTTGGCAACCACAAGTCTCTTCTCCAAGTCCATGATTTTCTTTTCTGTGGAAAGGTTCATTTGTGCCTTGTATTAGATTCCAGATATAAATGATATCATATGGTATTTGTCTTTCTCTTTCTGACTTCACTCAGTATGAGAGTCTCTAGTCCCTCCATGTTGCTGCAAATGGCATTTTTCCTTACTAATTTAATCTATTTATGTATCATTTCCTTGCATTTGTAAATAGAAACAATGAAGGATTTTTTTTTATAAATAGGTTATAGAGGACAGAAATAAAAGCAGGACTTTTCCAAATATATCTTATTTAATAATTTTAGCTAGAGGCATATTCACGTACCAAAACATGTAACTCAATTAAACATGTAAAGTTTCAAAGGTGAGACACAAAAACGAAAAACCAACTCTAATTATTGAAACAAACTTGACAGAATTATAGGATGGGAAACAAGCTAGAAAAGTAAATGGAACTTTTCTTAGCCTTGCATTAAACTTTGTGGAACATTGTAAATCAGTGTTTAGTTCTAAATTCCATAGACTTCAGTAAGGTAAAGGAGTTGGGTAAGTTCAAAGAAAGGTCACTAAATTAGTTAAGGAGGTGGTGGGTCCTGCTACTGGATTCCATCTGAAGAGTCAGCTTTAAATGCAAATTAAATCTAAAAAGTTTATTTCAAAGTAATAGTAATTTGAACATAATTTCCCCAGAATCTGAAACAACTGTTATTTTCTTTTCAACCAAATTCAAAGCTAATGCCATGCATATGTTAATTACAATATGCATTGTTTATGTGAAACAAGTTATCTTCTTATAGCAATTTGATAAGCTGATTGCCATATCTCTAATGGGCATACAGTTTGGATAAACCCTGTTTGATGCCAGTTTGTAACTTTACTCTCACTTTGTTCTCTGAGATGAAGAAAAGAGCTGTCTCCTTTTATTTGCGACCTGTGGTCTGACATTATAAAGTAGAATGAAATGAAGGGCATGCATATTTCAATTTAGGTGCTTCCTGTTATAGCAGCAGAAAAATCCAACCTAATTTGCTTTACTTTTTTTTTTAACTTATTATCTCACATAACAGATCCACCCAAGGTAGCGAACCTCCAGAGTTGGTTAGTTGATCAGGCCAGCGGCATCACCAGTGATCATAAAGGCAGGGAGAGAGAACTCTCTCTTTTCTTGTGCTGTCAGAAGAGCAACTCGACTTTCCCAGAAAGTTCCTGTTGGACTCATTTCCTTCCCAAGTTAGGAGGACCCTGTTACTACATCGGTAGCTCAGACAGACCATGATTTCACTCTTTGTGAGGTGAACCTGCCTCCTCTGATGTATATGGGAAGAAAAGGAGCAAAATCATTTTTTTTGCTTTAGAAAGAATTGTTAGTATGGGAGAGAACAATTTCAAGATAAGGAAATTATAGTATCTGGTACTATTAGATTGTTTGCATTTTGAATAATTGCCTCATAAATTATGATAGATTCTTGATGAGAAGCATCCATTCAATGTTTAGTTTTTTTTTTAACACTGAGTATTCAGTGCCAGCCATCACCACCCCCTCCCTAAAACAGACAAACATGCAAAGAAGCAGGAGGTTTAGTTTTTTGTTTTTAGAACTTAAAATATTGATTCATAATTTTATGAGGAAAAATGTAATTTTCAGGGAAATATTTGAAAAGAAAGATATATAATGAGGAATGACTAGCCTTATACCATGTAAAAACTCTTATACATCTATTTTAATAAGTACTTTTTTGGGTGTTCATTGATTCATCGTAGTTCATAAACACCAGTAAAACAGAGTCCAGATTTCTGAAAAATTGAGGATTAGTTTAATGTAGAGTTTCAAGTTGTTAGTTTTTGCCCAAACTCATTCCTTTTAACAAAATGAATCACTGGTAAATAAACATTTAAACATTAAAAGAATGTGCAAATTAATTAATCAGGTTTATTATGATTTTCATTACTGTCATCATCACTGTTATAATTATGTTTGAGAATAAAAAGTCTTTCTAATCCCTGATGGATTAGTGATGGGAATGTACAATAGTAAAACTATTTTGGGGAGTTCCCGTCATGGCTCAGCAGTAAAGGCGTAGGTCACAGGTGGGGCTCAGGTCTCACATTGCTGTGGCTGTGCTGTAGGCTGGCTGCTGCAGCTCTGATTCAACCTCGAGCCTGGGAACTTCTGTATGCTGCAGGTGTGGCCCTAAAAAGAAAGAAAAATAATGTAGCCATGGTTTAGATAACTTCTTATTGAGTGGCCTCTTCATTCTTATTTTAGCGACTGACTAGATTCCTCTGAAAGGTTTTTTCTTTAAGATCAGTTTCCAAATTCTGAACTCTAGAGTCTGACGGGTGTATTTTTCACACAGGTGATCTTTAGCGTCTCTAGATGGATGTTTAAAACATTTTGGTTTCACACATTTATATCGCTTGTGCAACCTATGGAATAAACATGTGACCAAATTATGGATGCTAGCAATGAGTAGTGAGGGCTGTATGCTCCAACATTCTCAGAACGGCACTACAACATTGAAAGACGATTTGTTTGACAGGCACATCATGTAGGAAGCGATGTCATGACAAAGGGAGGAGCTCCTTCTCCCACCTGGGGAAAATGATTACTAGTAAGTTTATTTTCTGAAGGTAGAAACTTGTGTATATGTGTATATATTAGTGTATATATATATGAGTGTGTGTGTGTGTGTGTGTGTATATATATATATACATATATATACTTCCTTATTTATATACATTTATAGCAAAGGTAATAAAAGATATTATTATTTTGCTTTTTAGGGCTGCTCCCGCGGCATATGGAGGTTCCCAGGCTAGGGGTTTAATTGGAGCTACAGCTGCTGGCCTACACCACAGCCACAGCAACGCCAGATCCGAGCTGTGTCTGCGACCTATACCACAGCTCATGGCAACTCCAGGTCCTTAACCCACTGAGCGAGGCCAGGGATCGAACCTGCGTCCTCATGGGTGCTAGTCAGATTTGTTAACTGCTGAGCCATGACAGGAACTCCTGATAAAAAATATTATTCCTAAAAGACATTATTCTTTATTTTGAATGAAATAGACAACATTCCAGACACATGCCTGGAATCACTAGTAGTGGCTAGTGGAAAATCTAAGAATTTTGAAGAAGAATCTGGGAATTCCCTCTGTTGGGCAAGGGGATCGGCAGTGTCTCTGTAGCACCAGGATGAAGGTTTGGCTTCCCGCCTGGCACAGTGGGTTAAAGGATCCAGAGCTGTGGTGTAGGTTGCGACTGCAGCTTGGATCAGATCCTCAACCCAGGAACTCCATACGACACTGGATGGCTATAAAAGAAAAAAAGAAAAATAATCTGGCTAGTATCTGTGCTGTGTAAAGTGGTAGACACCTTGCCATGGCACTATTAACACAGGATTCGAAGCAAAGGGAAAGAAAATGAATACTCTTCCTACAACATATTAGTGGTCAGGCCTATGTGTAGGTGTCTTTCCATGACTACTCAATGGCAAACATTCTAGTTCTAAAAAAAGGTAGTGTGTTCAGCATTATAAAACCCAGGTAACTGGAATCAAAGAATGGCATTTGGAAGCTGAAGAAGTCCTGTCAGCTGACTAAGTGCCGTGGTGTAAAGACTGGCTCCATCCTCAAAAAAGGAACATCCCTGAGTTCTCCCTGAAAAGGGTCCTAACGGGTTTGCTGAGGGTGAACATGGCCTTTGAATGGCACAGTCTTTTGTTGAGGGTACATGTATTTCCCCATAAGAAGAAATTGGACATGTTCATCCATTTCTTAGTATTAATATTTTTTTTTCTTAGATAAAGGGACCACTGGACTGTTTTTCACTTTAGGTTCTAGATTAGTGGTGGTAGCTTCTGAAAACTGCAGGGGATATTCTGAGACTAGTTGGAGACGAGAGATACAATTTATGATAACTGTGGCTTGCTGATAACCAAGAGCTCTTTTTTACAGATGTGACCTTTCAGCCTTCATAGAAGTGAGTCCTAGTCTGTGAGGATTGGAAGGACTTCAGACACCTTCTAGTGCTACAAACTTCAACCTACTTGCTGTTCAACAAAAGTCTGTGCATCGGATGTCGCTTGTTTGTTCTCGAGAACGTGATGATTTTTCCATAAAAACAAACTTGCGTCTCATGCATCAAGTGCAAAGTAAAGTAATTCTATATCAAGACCATACTGAAATAGAGATAAAGAGAACAGTATCAAAACCTGTTCATCTAAATCTGATAGATAATTTGCTAATAGTGTGATGTATTTTTAAAGAGAATGAACCAATTATGACCTAAATGCTGTATGGTCTATACATTTGGTTATTCATACTTTGTCATTCCTGTTATCCTATAATCTATGGTGAACCTTATTTTAGCTCTCCCAGATTAACACTTGTCACAACTAGTTAATTCTGAGTAAATTATGGTTTTTCTCTTTGTCAAATGTGATATTCTCCTGATTGCAATGGTACAACTTCCAATAGTACTGAACTATTGCTGGGTCAAGGGACTTAGATTTTTCTCACATTCAGGCCCTTAGTGACTTTTACCCCACCTCGCCAAGAAATTGTGATCTTTTCCACATTAGTAGAAATATATGGTTCCAAAGTAAATGAGATGCTATTTCTATTCTATTCCTAATAGTTGCACTACAGTGTGCTGGTAAATATTAAATAATACCTGAGAATAAGATTAGATATAGGAATTTGAAATGCCATCTTATCTTCAATAAGGAGACTCCTGGGGAGTTAAGGATGGGATCACATAAGAGAAAGCAAATTTTGGCCATTTCCAGAGAAGAGTAACAACGCTGATCAAGGGAATCTTTTTGAAGAAATTAGAATTGCTACCAATGAGCTTTCCCAACGTATAGAAAATACTGCATTTATTAAAAAGAGTAGTCTGATTGATACACGGATCCATGAATTAAAGTGACAAGAATAGTTTCAATCTATGGGACACTATTTTCCTCAGAAATTCACTTTGGGGTGGTATGATGTAATGGCTGAGCTTGTGGGGCCTGTGATCACTATAGCTTGGCTCAATCTGTGGTGTACCATTTACAAGCTTTGTATCCTTTTAAAGCTTTTTTTTTTTTTTTTTCCTTTTTAGGGCCGCACCCGCAGCATATGGAGGTTCCCAGGCTAAGGGTCCAATTGGAGCTACCCCTGCCAGCCTACACCACAGCCATAGCAACACTGGATCCTTAACCCACTGGGCGAGGCCAGGGATCGAACCCCCAACCTCATGGTTCCTAGTCAGATTCGTTTCTGCTGAACCACGTGACGGGAATTCCCTTGTAAAGCTCTTTAACCTCCATCCGTTATGTTATTCTTCTCATCTATAGGACTGCAAAGTGCACTGAGGCAATGTGAGAATTAAATTTTAAAAATGTATAAAATGTCCTTGTATAATTCTGCATACAAAATAAAATTCTCAAAATTTGCTCAATAAACGTTACTTTTTAAAAATTTTTTATTGTCTTTTTGCCATTTCTAGGCCCACTCCAGCGGCATATGGAGGTTCCCAGGCTAGGGGTCAAATCGGAGCTGTAGCCAACGACCAACGCCAGAGCCACAGCAAATCGGGATTTGAGCCGCGTCTGCAAACTACACCACAGCTCATGGCAATGCCGAATCCTTAACCCACTGAGCAAGGCCAAGGATCGAACCTGCAACCTCATGGTTCCTAGTTGGATTTGTTAACCACTGAGCCACATCGGGGACTCCTAAATGTTAGTCTTTTTAATTGCAGCATGGAGAGTACTCTGTCACTAGACATATTAAGGCACATAAAGAAGGATTGCTTACCAGAACCTTAGATAGATAGCTGTACTTTAAAGTTCATTCTGGGGAGTTCCCTTCGTGGGGCAGTGGAGACGAATCTGACTGGGAACTGAGGTTGCAGGTTCGATCCCTGGTCTTGCTCAGTGGGTTAAGGATCTGGCATTGCTGTGGAACTGTGGTATAGGTCACAGATGGGCTTGGATCCTGCATTGCTGTGGCTGTGGTGTAGGCTGGCAGGTATAGCTCCAATTATACCCCTAGCCTGGGAACTTCCATGTGCCTCAGGTGTGGCCCTAAAAAGCAAAAAAAAAAAAAAAAAAAAAAAAAATTCACTCTGAATATGAGATATTATTTTTGTATTGATATAAGGTGTTAACAATCTAAGAGAAGAATTATGTGTTTAAAATTATATGACCCTGTCAAAGGATGTAACTCATAGTATTTTCCATCATGTTCTACTTCTTCCATTCTCTATAACGTATTCTTTTTTTTTTTTGTCTTTTTTCGTCTTTTTAGGGCCACATCCTCGGCATATGGAGGTTCCCAGGGTAGGGGTCGAATTGGAGCTGTAGCCTCTGGCCTACGCTACAGGCATAGCAATGCCAGATCTGAGCCCCGTCTGTGACCTACGTCACAGCTCATAGCCACGCTTGATCCTTAACCCACTGAGTGAAGCCAGGGATGTTGAACCCAAAACCTCTTGGTTCCTAGTCGGAGTTGTTTCCACTGTGCCATGATGGGAACTCCCTCTATAATGTATTCTTCACCAAAATATTTTCTATCTTCCCTTAGAATAAAACAAGAGAAGGGGACATATCCCTAATAAAATGAGGAAATCAGGCTGAACTCATTTTTCACATAACATGTTAATTATTTTAAAGGAGAAGTATTGTGTTAAAGGTTGACTTTCAGTTCTTTATCAACTCCTCAGCCTCCTACATATTGTTATTTGGACAGCTGGCATTCCCACATTGTTCTAAGCGCTCTACAAAAGTACCTTTGAGAAGCTCCATTCCACATAAAGCATAGCCTCTAAGCTCCTTTCTCTCTATGTGTGTTTTGGAGATGCCACTAAAGTCAGGGACAGCATCAGAAGACAGACCTGAAAAGAATTTTCACTCGGGTTAAATTATTGTTAACTTCAAATTTTCTTCAGTTTCTCAGAGACATTGCACCCTATCAGGCGGTACAGACTATTGCCCAATCAAGAGCTACAATTCTGTCACATCATCAGTTACCAGGGGAGGTTTTTCCGTGAGGTGTCCACAGAATCACAGTATTGAACTACTTGAAAGATCACAGTACTTCATTTAAGTGTACAGGTTAAGTAATTTCCCCAAATCTACCACAATAAGTTATAGTGCAATAAGGACCAGGTTAAAGATCTCCTAACTTGCAATCATTTTCTTCCACCATCTCAACTCCTAAACACACTCACACATACATTTGTCAAAATAGCCCTATCTTCAAGTGAGAGAAGTGAATCCTTTTTAGGTTCAAATATGTGACTTGTCTCTGACCAGCACAGAGCTGGCTCACAATAGGGACCCACATAAAATATTTCAGATGTGACTGTATCCATCCTTTAAAGTACAAAATTAAAACAATTCTTTTAAAGGAGGAAATTCGAGGTTTCAGAAGAGGATCTTCGTACTGAATTTCTGACCAGCAACTGATGATGTCATTCATCTCTGATGCCGATTGGTTCTCCATAAGGCACTCACTCAATCCAGGAACAAAGACACGGATGATGTGGTGTAAATCTGAGTTGATGGAAATTCCCCTTCTCCTATGTCAGCATACCCCTGTTGTACTGGATTCAAATATGCTGCCTTATTACATAGAAAGCAGTGGTTCTACTCTTATGTGTTCAAAAGGGTAACTGGTGATAAAAGTCGTTGATGACTCTCGCCAAATGATGAAGTTATCATGTGCTTTAGAAAGTTAAGGAATAGAAAGATTCTGTGATCTTGCATTCCTAGGGGTTATGAAAATTAAAAATATGAGTATTGAGTACTTATTATGTGATCTGCAGTAGGAAGAGTGCTGGAGTCAACAGCTAAGAGAAAGTTTCATCATTTTGCACTTATCTGTCAGGTTCCATATGGGTTCACGCTGTGCCCAGGCTGTCATGGGCATGTGAGGAAGAACAAACAGAAGTATGAAATGCATTCCTTCTTCTCAAAGTGTATCAGCAAGCTGGGCTAGAGTTGCCGAATAAAACATAGGATCCAGTTAAATTTGAATTTCAGCTGAACAACAATAACTTACCTGAAATCTAAATTTAGCTGGGAAGGCTATCTTTTCACTTACTAAATTGGCAACTTTAAATTGTGTGTATGAGCCAGAGGAACAGTGTTGACCATACAAGCCAGAGAGTTCCCTTTGGTTTTCTGAGCTTTCTTGATTTGGAAGTACAGAAAAGGAATTGTGTCCCTGTATTGAGATTATGGTTTTCATCTCCTTAAAACTCTGTAATAGTTCTCTTTAAGCTAAGTATAAAGTCAAAATCCTAACATCATCTGTCAGGCTTCTCAGGACCTGGCTTCACTTGATTTCCCTAGTCTGGGCTTTCCCCCTCCTCCCTCTCACTCTCTGCGCTTGAGTGCACTCTTTTCTCTGGTTTCTTGAAGAAGCTCATCAGCTCTTTTCAGGCTTTGTCCAAGGCAGTCCCTTTACCTGAAATGTGCCTCTCTTTTCCCCCAAACATAAATACACACACACCCTACTTTTCCCCTCAGTTCCTGTCACTTTCCCTAAAGTACAAGCTCCAAGAGTGGACAGTAATCTGTTTTCTCCTTTTTAGATTCGAAGGGGCCCAGGTGGGTCACGCACAAGGTCAGCCCCGACCAGGTGTTCAGGGACTGAGGTGAACACGGTTAAGGAAGAGTTAAGAGCTGTGGGAGAGGAGAGCCTGCCTTTCTGGTGGAGGCTTCTAAAAGGAGGCCGTGATGAGGCCTTAGCTTGGAGGTTTCCGGCCACGCATGGAAGCAGTGGGTCCCCAAAGGCTCTGGACCAGCGGAGTGTCCTCTGTCCTCCGTCCTGCCCTCCCCTCCGCAGCCTCCCTCTGCAGCAGGCAGATGAAGGAGAGCCCGTGGGTGCCGGGGGTGGGGAGGTGCCCGTGGAGCCTCTGAGGGGATCCTGGGGCCTCCCCCGGGGCCAGGTGCCCCTCTGCTGGGGGGCGGTGCCTTCGGCCTTTTCAGGAGCCCGCCTGGTGACTGGATCATTGCTGTCCACGCAGCTCATTTCTTGTTTCTGGGGAAGCTCGAGTATCACTAGTCCAACCGGACGGAGCGGGTGCTGTTGCTGGACAGATTCTTCTATAACGGAGAGGAGTTCGTGCGCTTCGACAGCGACTTGGGCGAGTACCGGGCGGTGACTGAGTCTGTGAGGCTTGAACGACCAGAAGGATTTCCTGGAGCAGAAGCGGGTGGAGGTGGACAGGGTGTGTAGATTCAACTATGGGGTCTTGGATACATTCCTGGTGCCGAGGCAAAGTGAGCGCGGGGAGTGCGCGGCTGGGGGGTGGAGGGCAGAGCGTGTGCGAGACAGAGACACAGACATATTGGACTCAGTCTTGCGTTAGTGCGTGTGCAGACTAGGACTGAGGACTAGTTAGGAGGGTTCCTGTGAGAGGGTGTTGTCTGGGAGACCCTGTGTGATTCTGTCAGTGGGTGCCTGAGAGGGGAGTGTGTGTGTGTGTGTGTGGGTGGGTGGGTGATGGTGGTGGTGGTGGTGGTGGGCGCCCTGGGGTCTGAGAGGACCAGGAGGGAGGGGACGGGGTGGGGGCAGCTGCAGGCATCCTTGGTGTCCCTGTGGGAGGCGAGGTGGAGGGGGGGAGAGGGAGGACTGCTGAGGGGGAGGGAGGGCAGAGATGAGGGAAGGGGCTTCCAGCCTCTGTGGTTGGGGGCGGGTCTAGGGGAGGAGAGGGGAGGAATGTGAGAGGCTTGGGAGCCTGGGAGGACAAGAGCCACCACCTGCTCTTGGCCACGCCCTCTTCTCCTGAACCCCCAGAAATCTGGGTGCAGGGGTTTGTGGTGGAGAAAAGGTGTCAGGCTGATTTTTGAGAGGTGGGGGAGGGGACCCCCTGAGGCACCTGTGACCTCTCAGAGGCTCCTTTGAGGTGTAAATTGCTTGGTTTTCTGTTTATTGAGCGTATATATTTTTACAGATTTGAAATGATTGTGAGACCAACTTTTTGAATTATAATTTTGTCCTTGAAAATGCTGATGGTGCTATTTTTATAATGCTAATCATATTAGAGGAGTGACATATTGTTTCTTTTTATAGTGTAACCATTTGCCTCACTTTCCCTTTGGTTAGATCTTTTTTTTTTGTGTAACAAATATGGCCAAATACTAAGTTTAAAATTTATGTTTTTTTAATTTTAATTTATATTTCTTTGATTTCTAAGGTTCATGAACATTTTTTTTTTTTTTCACATATGTATTGGTTAATTGTTGTTGCTGGGCTCAAAACTGTTGTTTATTCCTCTGGGGTTCTGGTGTTTTTCTCATGAATTTATGAGCTCTCTGTACAATAAAATCAACAATTTGCTGACATCTGATTCAGCAATTTATCAGTTTGTGGTTCATATTTTGATTCAGTTCATTATTTTGGAATTTAGAAAATTAAACTTTTTCCAGGTTTCTCCTTTAAAAATATGTATTTATTGTGGCTGGTAGTGTCAAGAATTATCTCAAGTATTAAGCACATATTAGTGAGTCCTAAATTCTGCCTTGAACTCAAAGGTTAGCATAAAAACAAATATAAAATGATACTAATTCCAATAGGAGATATGCTCGTTTTACAAAAGAGACAGATTGATCAAAGGAGCATAATTATACGAACTTTTAACAATTACGTTCCTTCTTCATTTCCCTCTCCTTCAGGGCAGCGCCCATGCTTTTCTTGGGATTCAACTCAGGGAGTTTCAGAAGCACCAGTGTCTCTTTCCTTTCCAGGGTAGAACCATTTCTCAGGTGTTCTGAGTGTGTGGAGACAGCATTCCCAGGACTTCATCCTCTGTCCCCACAGCTCCCCACTGCCCTTCCCCCATCTGTACACACAGCTTTGAGTCCTATTTCCTCTCCAGTCAAATGAGGATAATAAATAGCTGACATATGTTGAAGGCTAATTGCCTCTTATTATTTATATACTTTCTGTCCTTCATTCCTCACATAAGACTAGGAGATAAATCACATTTTATCCCCTCTTATGGGTGAGAAAACTGAGGCACAGAGGAATGTGAATATCTTCATAGGATCAATCAGTAAGAGGCAGTAGTTAGATTTGACTCCAGGCAGCCTGGCTTTAGAAATGATGCTTGTAATGAATACCTTATGTGTCTTGCAAAGATCTGTAAACACTTCAATTCAACAGTAAGTATCTGTTTCATACCATGAAAAGGGAAACACATGCACCTTTTCCCAAGAGCTCTGAAATCTAAGAGGTGAATTCTGTAAGGAGGAAATGCAAGGCTCATGGCACTAACTCCCTGGGGCCACATGGCTCGCTGTGAGGGAGGCCGGCCTGGGACCTCAGGCTGGCCCAGGAGACTGGATTCAGAGAGGCAGCCAACCAAGGAGACGTGCTCTGTCCTCCTCACTACTCCTGTCTGTTGTTTGTCTCCTAGCTGAGCCCACGGTGACAGTGTATCCTGCAAAGACCCAGCCCCTGCAGCACCACAACCTCCTGGTCTGCTCTGTGACCGGGTTCTACCCAGGCCACGTGGAGGTCAGGTGGTTCCGGAATGGCCAGGAAGAGGCGGCGGGGGTGGTCTCCACAGGCCTGATCCCTAATGGAGACTGGACCTTCCAGACCATGGTGATGCTTGAAACGGTTCCTCAGAGTGGAGAGGTCTACAGCTGCCGAGTGGAGCACCCCAGCCTGACGAGCCCCGTCACAGTGGAATGGAGTGAGAGGCTTTCTGACTCTCTAGTCCCTCAGGCACCAAGGAGGGGACGTGCTTGCCCCTGAGTATCAGGTGTCACTTCTTCCCACACCATATTTTTATTTGCTCCATGTTTTTCTTTTTTTTCAGCACAAGTTCCTGAGGTGATATTCTATGTCTTCTCTGTAGTCCTCTAGTAGTTTATAAATACGCTTTGATAATTTCTATAAATACCTATATCTGCTGGTGAGGCAATTCTGTCTGGCGGGCAGAGGTGTCCCTGCTTTGACCTCCATGGGATCACAGTTCATGGAGGTCACAGTTCACCACATGGCCCTGGGCTCCAGGTCCCTTTGTTGGGCTGAGCTTGTACTTCTGACATTGTGGCTCTGAGTTCATTGTGACCTGAGAAGAGGCACATCCTCCACAATGTAGGGACCTTCCAGCCATGACGGGAGTCCAACCTCAGCTCTGCCTTTGATTGGCTCTGTCACCCTAGACCAGCTACTTACATCATTGAGACCCTAGCTTCTCATCCATCAGATGTTGAAGTTGAGGCCTTATGTCAGGGTTGTGATATTTAAATGAGTTCAATGCCTTAACCTTGTAGCTTCTCAATGTGGTTCTTGAATCTCTTTTTTCTACCAAGTCACCAATTTTTCCAGTTCTTTCAGGGCATTCTCAGGGCATTTTCTTCCCTCATTCTCAAAGCTCTCAATCTCAGAATCTCAATTAGGGAAATTAGATTTGGGTTAAAAAAACCACTAAAACTAGCCTGTTTTCTCAGGGGTATGGTCTGAAAATGCACAGAACAAGAAACTGAGTGGACTTGGGGGCTTTGTCCTGGGAATCCTCTTCCTGGCGGTGGGGCTGTTCTTCTGCTTCAGGAGTCAGAAAGGTGAGGGACCTGTTGGCGGCAGAGATGCCCCACAGACTTTTTGGAGGAAGAAATACAGTTCTCTGAATATCCATGGTCCCATCTAAAGCTGTTTCTTTCCCCGATTGACCTCAGTTTCCCGAAAATCTAAGACTTAAGAGTCTTTGGAAACTTGGAAACTTATGTCTGTAACATGAGAGGTGATGGATTTTACAGATAAGGAAAAGGTTTACATGCGTGGGGATTTGGGCTGGAGGTCCTGAGATAAATGGACACTAAGGCTGATGAAATTAGGCTGGATTTGTGTCACAGAAATTTCATGGGTCACATGCTCTCAAAATCTGCTCTTATGTCTACCTGCTATGATGCTGTGTGGGTTGCAGTATTAGAGAAATCCTGGAAGGGTGGTCTGGGCCAGGGGGCCTGGGGATTTACCTTCATATATTTTAAGTATATATCTTCCCTTCTCTTTCCAGGACACTCTGGACTTCAGCCAACAGGTAAAGCTCTTTAATCCTCTTTTAGAGACATATCTAGTTTGCTTAGAACAGATAGTAGAAATGAGCTTGGGACACACATTGCCAACAAATTCTTGATGGGCAGCATCAATTCAAAGGTTTTTTTTTGTTTATTTTATTTTATTTTATTTTATTTTATTTTATTTATTTTATTTTATTTTATTTTATTTTATTTTATTTTATTTTATTTTATTTTATTTTATTTTATTTTATTTTATTTTATTTTATTTTATTTTTGTCTTTTTGCCTTTTTTAGGGCTGCTCCTACGGCATATGGAGATTCCCAGGCTAGGGGTCTAATCGAAGCTGTAGCCGCTGGTCTACGCCAGAGCCACAGCAACGCATCTGAGCCGCATCTGCAACCTACACCACAGCTCACGGCAACGCCGGATCTTTAACCCACTGAGCAAGGCCAGGGATCGAACCCGCAACCTCATGGTTCCTAATCAGATTCGTTAACCACTGAGCCACGACGGGAACTCCTATTTTTTAATATTGAGTATTAAATTCTAGCCATATCCCCATCCCCAAAAGCAAGAAGATTATTTGTTGGTTTTAGAACTTAAGGTGCTGATTCCTATCTTTATGAGGAAAAAAATTTTTCCAGAGAAATTTTTGAAAAAAGGCACAATGAGATATGAGTGGCTTTAGCTTTATGAGATGCTAAAACTTGTCATACATCTATTTTAAGACATACTTTCTTTTGCATTGTTTCATTATTGGTTATGTATACCAGTAATACAGAGTCCAGAATGACATCCCCGATCAGCTGAGGTTTAGTTTAGAACAGGGAGTTTCAAGTTTTTGGTAACGTGTGTCCCAAGCTCATTCATCTCATTTCTTTCAACACAATGGATCCCTGATGAATAAAATTTGAAACTTAATAAGAATAAAAATTAATAAAATAAGTTATTATCGTTTCCATTACTATCATCATGATTGTAATTTTGTTTAAGAATACAAAGTCTTTATAATCCTTGATGCCTAGCTGCTGGGAATGTATAATCTTGCAGCTACTTTGAAAGACACTTGGGTAGTTTCTTAAAAAGTTAAACTTACCTTTGCCATATGATAAGCATTTCCTGTCCTCGGATTCTCGCCAAGAGAAATAAAATATATATGTCCTGACAGATATATGTAAAAGTTCATAGCAATATTATTCAAAATAGTCAAAACTATAAACTGTCCAACTATCCATCAGTTAGTGAAAGGATAGACAAATTGTGTTATATTCATGCAATGGAATAATTTAGCCATAAAATAGAATAAATTATGTGAAATGAAAACATTTAAAGGAAATGATGATACCTACTACAAAATGGATAAACTTCAAAAATATTGCACTAAGTGAAAGAAATAAGACACAAAAATCTACAGGTCATATGATTCCACTTATATAAAATATCTAGAAAAAATTATGGAAATCAGATCCGTGATTGTCTAGGGTTTAAAATATTTACTTTTACCATTTCCAACTGCGTATTCTAATCACTTATGCAAGTCTAATCACTTATGCAAGTCCTTTGATTTTTCTCAATAATGTATCCTAGTTTTCAATATAGAAGTCTTGTTTATGTTTTGTTAAATTTATTCCTAGATACTGGCTACTTTTGGATGCTACTGTGAATGGTGTCATTATTTTGACTTTGATTTTAATTTGTTTCTAGTAAAGCAGAATATAATTGATTTTATGTATCCAGAAATATTGTTAAGGTTAATTGTTAAAGTTAGTTATTAATCTGTGAGTTTATCTGTTATTTTTCTTGTCATGTTAAGATAGTAATAATTTTAATTCCTTTGCCATATCCTTATGCTGTAGAATCAGCACATTGGCATGTTGGTACACCAAGGTGCTGAGTAGTAAGCAGGCCACTTCTATGGGACTTTGCATTTAGTGAGGTACTTCCTAGGTTCCTCAGATGTTTTAGTTTTCATTAGGACCAGGTGCTCAGATAATTTATATCAGGCTATTAGATCTTGCGCCACCACATGCCAAGGGTAGAGCCCAAGAAATCCCATATGGTCAGAGGTTGAGGTGCAGTACCAGAAAAGTGTGTATTGACAGAGGTATGAGGTGCCAGGCCCAGGACCCACTTGACTTTGTGAAGAGCCATTTCCCCCCAGTCATGCTGGTTAGGTTTTGGAAGTCTGGTGCCATCCACAAGAAAGAAACCAGATAAGGAGAATCTTTATGTCCTCCTTCTAAGGGCATGTTCTGGCTCCTTTATCTGGTAGAACACACTTGGGCACCGTTTGCCATTTCCATGTCCTGTCCTTTAACTAATGCAATGGAACTTTGCAAAAATCTTAGCCAATTCATCTAACATTCAGCCCCTGGGTTCACGTTTAGTTGGAAAATACACTTGAAATCTAACACCGGCTAGGAGATCTCAACCTTCTGTGGGGAATTAACAAATGGAAAATAGCTAAACTCTTAGAAAAATGGGGAAAAAAAAAAGAAAAGATTGGGTGCATTCAGAGTGGTATGGCCATATACTGAAAAAAAAATTAAACAGAGGTCAGTAACAAAAATTTAACATTTGTGTTATTGGAGTTCCAAGAGAAAACAATGATGGAACTGGTAAATGTATTCAGTGAAATGTTGGCTGAAAATATCCCAAATTTGTCAAATGACATAAAACTGTAGATTCAAGAAGTTGAGAAAAACCAAACAACACACACAAAGATGTGTCATAATCAAACTCTGATAACTACAGGAAAAAAATCTTGAAAGTAGCCAAAGGGAAATGACACCTTACTTAAAGGAAAAACAGCTCAAATGACAACATATTTCTCATCAGAAACCATGGAGTCTAGAAGGAAGCAGAATATTTTTCAAGTGCAAACAAAACAAAACAAAAAAATGAAACAAACCTGTCAAACCAGAACTCAACATCCAGAGAACCTATTGTTCAGAAGTGAAGGGGAAAAGCCACACATTTTCAGATGAAGGAAAACTAGGAGAATTTGTCTATAGCACACCTACCCCTCAAGAACAACTAAAGAATTATCTTAAAATGGTAAGGAAATGATAAAAGAAATAATCTTAAATATCTCAGGAAAAAAAGAAAAAAACAATAAACAGAGAAAAACTCGCATAAATATAAAAAAGATGTTTTTCATTTCTAGTGATCAGTCTGCTCAGTTGGTCTATTTCTTCTTGATTCAGTTTTGGCAGGCTGTAAGATTCTATAAAGTTGTCCATTTCTTTCAGATTGTCAAATTTATTGGCGTGTAATTGTTCATAGTATTCTCTTACAGTTTTTTGTATTTCTGCAGTATCTGTTGTGATTTCTCCTTTTTCATTTCTAATTTTGTTTATTGGGTTCTTTCTCTCCTCTTCTTAGTGAGTCTAGCTGGAGGTTTTCCAATTTTATTTACCTTTTCAAAGAACCAGCTCTTGGTTTTATTAATTTTCTCTATTGTTTTTTGAATCTCTATTTTATTGATTTCCTCTTTGATCTTTATGATTTCCTTCCTTCTGCTGACTTTAGGTTTCTTTTTGTTCTTCTTTTTCTAATTCATTTAGGTGGTGGGTTAAGTTGTAAATTTGAGATTTTTCTTCTATGTTGAGGAAGGCCTGTCATCAACCTCATGAATATTTTCTCAGGTCAGTCTCCCAAGGCAACAGAAATAAGAGCAAAAATAAACCAATGGGACCTAATCAAACTGACAAACTTTTGCACAGCAAAGGAAACCAAAAAGAAAACAAAAAGACAACTTACAGAACGGGAGAAAATAGTTTCAAATGATGCAACAGACAAGGGCTTAATCTCTGTAATATACAAGCAATTTATACAACTCAGTAGCAAAAAAGGCAACCACCCAATGGAAAAATGGGCAAAAGACCTGAATAGACCATTCTCCAAGGAAGATATACAGATGGCCAACAAGCACATGAAAAAATGCTCAACATCCCTGATTATAAGAGAAATGTAAATCAAAACTACCATGAGATACCACCTCACACCAGTAAAAATGGCCATCATTAATAAGTCCACAAATAAGTGCTAGAGGGGGTGTGGAGAAAAAAGGGAAACTTCCTGCACTTTTGGTGGGAATGTAAGCTGGTACAGCCACTATGAAGAACAGTATGGAGGTACCTTAGATAGCTATACATAGAACTACCATATGACCCAATGGTCCCATTCTTGGGCATATATCCAGACAAAACTTTCCTTAAAAAAGGCACATGCACCCACATGTTCATTGCAGCTCTGTTCACAATAGCCAAGAGCTGGAAACAACCCAAATGTCCATCAACAGATGATTGGATCAGGAAGATTTGGTATATATACACAATGGAATACTACTCAGCCATCAAAAAGAATGACATAATGCCATTTGCAGCAACATGGATGGAACTAGATACTCTCATACTGGGTGAAATAAGTCAGAAAGAGAAAGACAAATACCTTATGATATCACTTATAACTGGAATCTAATATCCAACACAAATGAACATCTCCTCAGAAAAGAAAATCATGGACTTGGAGAATAGACTTGTGGCTGCCTGGTGGGGAGAGGGGAGTAGGAGGGATTGGGAGCTTGGGGTTAATGGCTGCAAACTCTTGCTCTTGGAATGGATTTACAGTGAGATTCTGCTGTGTAGCATTGAGAACTATGTCTAGATTCTTACATCACAACACAACAATGGGAGGAAAAATTATGTACACATGTATGTGTAACTTGGTCCCCATGCTGTACAGTGGGAAAAAAAATAAAAAAGATGTTCTTTCTTTTCTTGAGTTTTATAAGTTGTGTGTGACAGTTGCAAAAATCAAAACATTGATCTGATTCTCAAAGTTTACAAGGTATATATTTAAGAAAACTATATTATAAATATGGGAAGGTAAAGGGACATAAAGGGAGATGAATTAAAAAAAAAGTTCCCTTGTGACAAAGCAGGTTAAGGATCTGGTATTGTCACTTCAGTGGCTTGGGTGGGTTGCTGCTGTGGCACGGGTTTGACCTTTGGCCCGGGAATTTCCATGTGCTGTGGGTGAGGCCAATAAAAATAAATAAATAAATAAATTTTCTTCAGTAAAATTGGTAGTATGCTGACATTAGTAGACTGTAATAAGTAATGAATGTAAAACATAATGCCTAGAGCAGACAATTAAAAAAATTACACAAAGAGAGACCCTCAAAAGCACTATAAATAAATCAAATGCTAATTCTAAAAAAATGTAAGTAATTTATAGGAGGCAGAAAAAAGAAAAAAAAATACAAAATATAGAAGGAAAAAACAGAAAAAAATAAAATGGCAGATTTAAACCTTAACACAATAATAATTACATTAAGTACAAATGTCAGAGTTCCCGTTGTGGCGCAGTGGTTAACGAATCCGACTAGGAACCATGAGGTTGCGGGTTCAATCCCTGGCCTTGCTCAGTGGGTTAAGGATCCGGTGTTGCTGTGAGCTGTGGTGTAGGTTGCAGATGCAGCTCGGATCCCAAGTTGCTGTGGCTCTGGTGTAGGCTGGTGGCTACAGCTCTGATTCGACCCCTAGTCTGGGAACCTCCATATGCCATGGGAGCTGCTCAAGAAAAGGCAAAAAGACCAAAAAAAAAAAAAAAAAAAAAGAAGAAAAAAGTACAAATGTCTAACACATGAGAGATGGTTTTTGACTTACTATGGTTCAACTTATGATTTTTTGACTTTACAATGGTGTGAAAGTGACTAACATTCCTAGAAACCATACATTGAATTTTGATCTTTTTCTGGGTTAGCAATATGCAGTGTGATACTCTTTTAAGATGCTGGGCAGTGGCAGTGAGCTCCAGCTCCCAATCAACCACCCAAACATGAGGGTAAACAAACATTTACATCCATTCTATACCATACAGTCATTCTGTTTTCCACTTTCATTATAGTGCTCAATATATTACAAAAGATATTCAACTTTTGTTATAACATAGACTGTGTGTTAGATGATTTTGCCCAACTGTAGGGTAATCTGAGTGTTCTGAGCACGTTTAAGGTAGGCTAGGCTAAGCTATGATGTTCAATAAGTTAGATGTTTTAAATACATTTTTGATGTACAATATTTTCAATTTATTATGCACTTGTCAGAACATAACCCCATCTAAAGTCAAGGAAGATCTGTGATTAAACTGCTGGGTGGATAAAGTAATGACCCACTGTTTAACATCCAAAAGAAGTTCATTTCAATTATAGCAATATAAGTAGGTTGAATGTAAAAAAGGAAAAAGCTATAACGCAAAAATTCATGGGGAAAAAATGTGCACCTCCTACTTGAGAATAATTAGTAGTAAGTTTACTTTCTGAGGTTAGAAACTTATCTCTCTATAAGGATGGACTAGAGCAAAAGAACTGCTAAGAGATTTGATTATTTATTTTGAGTAAAACAGACAACATGCCCGACATATACCTGGAATCTCCAGGCAGGTGCTAGTGGAAAACCGAAGATATTATTACCTGACATATAGTCTGGCCAGTATTTGTACTGGATAAAAAGGTGGATACTTTGCTACAGCACAATTAACACAAGATTCAGATCAAAGGGAAAGAAAACTAATATTCTTCCTACATATAATATTAATGGACAGGTCTATGCAAATTGTAGCTGTCTTTCTGTGACTACTCAAACATTCTGGTTCTTAAAATGGAAAACATTCCGGCTCTTTAAAAAAGTCGTTTGTTAACTATTATGAAATACAGGTAAGTTGAATCAGAGAATGACACTGCGAAGTGGAAGAGACCCTGTCAACTGACTTAGGTGGCACCATGGCGTAAATACTGGCTCCATCCAAAGTTCCTAATGGAGGACATCACTGGAAAGGGGTTTATCAAGTCTGCTGACGGCTAACGTGGCCTGTAAATGATGGCTGTCTGCCCAGGATACATGTCTTTCATGATAAGAAGAAATTGTATTGTGTATCAATTTCTTATTAATAATATTTTAAAAAATAAGGTACCACTGAGTTCCTCCTCACTAAGTTCCAGGTTAGTGGTGGTGTCTTTCCGAAACTATGAAAAATATTCTGAGACTGCTTGGGCAAGAGATAGACATTCTATGCTAACTGGCTGGCTGGTAACTAAAAACTCATTTTTTTTTCCAATTTATTGCAAACTTTATTTATGCATTTACTTATTTGCTTTTTAGGGCCACACCCATGGCATATGGAGGTTCCTAGTCTAGGAGTCTAATTGGAGCTATAGCTGCCAGCTTACACTACAGCCACTGCAACACAGGATCTGAACCACATCTGCGACCTACACCCCAGCTCACAGCAATGCTGGATCTTTAACCCACTGAGCGAGGCCAGGAATTGAACTTGCGTCCTCATGGATGCTAGTCAGTTTTGTTAACTGCTGAGTCAAGACGAGAGCTCCTCAAGTGCAAACTTTCAAGCTTCCTCCAAGTCCTATTCTGTGATGATTGATAAGACTCAAGAGATTTTGGAATGCTATAAATTTCTTTTTTTTAATTTTAACTTTAATTTTTAAATGATTTTTTATTTTTTCTGTTATAGCTAGTTTACAGTGTTCTGTCAATTTACTACAGTACAGCAAAGAGACCCAGTCGTACATATATACATTTTTTTTCTCACATGATCATGCTCCATCATAAGTGACTAGATATAGTTCCCAGTGCTACACAGCAGGATCTCATTGCTAATCCATTCCAAAGGCAATAGTTTGCAGAATGTTATAAATTTCAATCTGTCTCTTGTTCAAAAGAAAACAAGACTGTGTACCTTTGATGTCACTTGCTTGTTCTTAAGCATGTTGTGATTTATTTTCCATAAAAACAAACCATTTGTCTCATGCATCAAGAGAAAAGACTAGAACTTCTGTACTGATAACCACCTTCTTGCAGAAACGAAATTAACTGCCTTTTCTTCAGGAAATAAGCTCTTGTTGACACTTGTGTTACACAGCAGGAGTCGAGCAGGACTTCTTCTCCTGCTTTTAGTGAAGAAGCTCAGGCATGGGCTCACCTGTAGGATTGATGATTTGCTGACAGTTGCTACATTGTTTTACCTAAGCTTTCCTTATACTAAATTAGTACTGAAGAAAAGGTGAAGAAAAACAACAGTTTTTTTTTTTCTCATAAATTTATACAATATAACAGAATTTAGGTAATAGCTATTGGTTAATTCTTTATAAAAAGCAATTTGTATAATCTGAAGATAGTACATCAAGTTTATATGAACAAATGTTCTCTCTCACTCTATTTCAGTACTTTCTTGATATAGAATTACTTTTTTTGGAAGTTCTCATTGTGACTCAGTGGGTTGTGGCATAGGCCTGCAGCTGCAGCCCCAACTGGGAACTTGTATATGTCTGAGATGTGGTCCTAAAAAATAAAATAAAATAAAATAAAATAAAATAAAATAAAATAGGTTCACTTAAAAAAAAAAAGGAATTACTTTTTTGCCATTCCATTTATTCTATGATCTAAGGTGAAACTTGGCTTTCTCAGATGATCACATGTCAAAACTAATTAATTGCAAACATTGTAAAACTTAAAAAAAAGAGAAAAACTAGTTAACATCACAACTTTCAGTAGGACTGAACTATCACTGTGGCCTAGGGACATAACTTCTTCTCAAATCCAGGGACAATAGTGGCTTCAACCCAACCACTTGAAGAAATTTTGAAATTTCCATATTAGTAGGAACAAATTTTTCCAAAGGAAGTGGTATTATCTCTGTTCTATTCCAAAAATATTCAAACTTGAACTACATTATGTTAAGAAATCCAAAATAATAACTGAGAACAAGATTGAATATAAGAATTTGGAGGTCACCGTTATCTTCAGTTGACGGAAACTGGTGAGGAGTGATGGGTATGATTACATAAGACAAACACATTTTTTTTTCTTTTTTTTGGCTTTTTAGGGCCGCACCTGTGGCATATGGAAGTTCTCAGGCTAGGGGTCGAATCAGGGCTGTAGCTGCTGGCCTATACCACAGCCATAGCAATGCTAGATCAGAGCCATGTCTTTGAACTACACCACAGCTCAAAGCCAGATCCTTAACCCACTGGGCAAGGCCAGGGATTGAACCCATAGCCTCATGGATACTAGTTGGGTTCATTAGCACTGAGCCACGACAGGAATTCCCAAACGCAAACTTTGTCATTTCCAGAGGAAAGTCACAATGCATGGTGGGAATCTTTTGAAGAAACTAGAATTGCTACACAGTAGCTGTATTGATGTGTATCAAATATTATCATTAATTGAAAGGAATAGTCTTATTGATCAGTTTATCCATAAATTAAAATGTCAAGAATAGTTTCCATCCAAGGGACATTATTTTCTTCAGAAATTGAGTGTGATGTGTTGTGATTCAGTGTTCAAGCTGTGTGGTTTGGGGTCATATCTTGGTTCTATCTGGGATGTACCATTTTCTAGCCCTGTATCCTTGTAAAAGTTTTTTAACCTCCACCCATCATCTTATTCTTTCCATTTGTTGGACTGAAAAAGAGCACTAAGATCACGGAGATAATATGAGCATTGAAATTTTAAAAAGATGTATAAAACTCCTTGTATATATCTGGATATAAGGTAAAAAGCACAAAAACTTCTCAATTAATTATTGTCATTTTTATTGCAGCATGGTGAGTACTGTCACTAGAACTGCTAATCCATATAAAAATGAATGCTTATCAGAACTGGGGTGAAGTGTGAATTAATGCTGAATTTTAGACAGATAGTTTGGCCTTTAAAGGCTATTCTAAGTCTGAGATATTACATTTATACTAATATAATGTGCAATAATTATCTAAAATATATTTATATGTGTAAAATTACATGATTACATCAAAATATGTAATTCGCAGGTTTTTCTGTAGTGTTCCACTTCCTGAACACTTTTAATGTATTCATAGCAAAGTCTTCTGATATCTTTTCTTAGTATAAAGCAAGAGAAGCTGAACAAAAAGGGGACATATCCCCAATAAAATGAGGGAATCAATGGGAAATAGGAATAAGGAATAGAACACTTTTTTACATAAAATATTACATTCTGAAGTTGAGTTATTGTACCAAAGCCTGACTTTGAGTTCAATATCTAACTCTCAGTCCCCTGCATACTGTGATTTGAGCAGTTGCTTTATTACATTGTTAGGTTAAGTGCTACAAAGGTACCTTCAAGACCATCCACTCCAAATAGGTAGCCACCTATAAGCCTCCTTCCCTCTGTGTTTTCTGAAGATAACAGTAAACTCAGTGTTGGCATCAGGAGACAAACCTGAAAAACACTTTCATTCAGGTAAAATTATTGACTAATTTTAAATTTTCTTTAGTTTATCAGGACTTCTCTACCTGTCAGAAGGTACAGACTATACTCTCTAATCAACAGCTACAATTCTGTCACATCACCAGTTACCAAGGATGCTGTTCCGTTATGTGTCCATGGAATCATAGCATTTTTCAGTATTGAAACATATGAAAAAAACAAAGTGCCTTCTTTTCAACTGTACAGGTTCAGTAATTTCCCCAAATCTACAACACTAAGTTATGGGGCAATATGGACCAGATTAAAGGTCTCCTAAATTGTGATCATTTTTCTCCCCACTTCCTCAATGCTTCCCACACTCACTCATGCATTTGTCAAAGTATTTCTGTCTTCAAGTAAGAGGAATGAATGCTCTTAAAAGGCTCAAACATGTGACACATCACTGACATGTGACACATCACTGGCTCACAGTAGGGGTCCAATGAAAATGTTTCAGATACAACTGGATCAAAACTTTAAAGTGCAAAATTAAAACCATCCTTTTAATGGAGGAGATTCTAGGTTTCAGAAGAGGAGCTTCATGCTGAATCTCTGACCAGCAAACGATGATGCTGTTCATCTCTGATGCTGATTGGTTTTTCCTACACTGAGACCACCCAGTCCAGGAACCAAGAGTTCATTGGTGCGTACTGTTTGGCACGTGAGTGGAGGAAGGTCTTGGACCTCACCGAGTGGCATTTACCTGCTCCCCTCACACTCTGTCTTCTCCTATTCCCCTGCCTGATATGTCTATGGTTCACTGGATGGCAGCTCTGACAGTGACCCTGATGTTGTGGAGCCCTCCACTGGCTTGTGCCAGGGACATCCCACGTAAGTGCACACCTTGGGGCGTGAGCTATTGTGGGTGGGAGAAGAAAGGCAGTTACCTTTGTTGCAGTGCCCAGACCACTTCCCCTAAAACTTGCAACATTTTCTTCAGTTATCACCTATCTTTACCATAAGCATCCTCCATTCCTTCTAAAAACAAAAGGGCCCTGGATGCTTGCCCTCTGAATGCTGCTTAAGGAGCCTCTGTATGTTGGGGATATTTCTTCTCAACTCATCTCCAATGAAACCTCTCCAGGCTCACACCCCACTCACTTGGGCTCTTAAGGAGATTTAGAAGTAAGGGTGTCAGAATAATTCCACTTCAGGCAATTTTATTTATTACATTTTAATGTCAGAAAAAGGAAAAGTTTCTCTGAAAATTTTATGGGGAAGCTCAAGGAACCAGAAAGATCTCTCCTACAAGATCCTGTGTGGAGTTCCTGTCGTGGCGCAGAGGAAATGAATCTGACCAGGAACCATGAGGTTGTGTGTTTGATCCCTGGCCTAGTTCTCTGGGTTAAGGATCTGGCCTTGCCATGAGCTGTGGTGTAGGTCACAGATGCGGCTCGGATCTGATGTTGCTGTAGCTGTGGTGTAGGCTGGCAGTTGTAGCTCCGATTGGACCCCTAGCCTGGGATCCTCCATATGCTGCAAGTGTGGCCCTAAAAAGCAAAATCAATCAATCAATCAATCTATCTATCTATTATCTATCTATCTATCTATCTATCTATCTATCTATCTATCTACCTATCTATCATCTCCTATGTTATGTCCGTAACAGGGTCTATGATGTTGCTATCTCTCTCTAATAAATGAAAATATTTCAAAGGGCCTCTCCCATTATGTCTTTTCCTATGTTCCCGAACCATAATGTTTAAAAGTCCTATGTCCCTGACATAGAGGTTCTTTGATAGAAACTGGCGTTAGTTTTCTCTTTATTTCTCCTGGTAAAACACCCTGGAGCTGAATCAGTGATCCTTAGTACTTGTAATGACCCTGTAAATAGGAAGGACCCATGGGATGTTCCTTGATGCTTTAAAGAACGGAAGGGATCTTCTGAAAACCTGAACAGGTGAATGTTCACTATGAATCTATTTGAATCTTCCTCTATGATTAGTTTCTTCTGTATCTCCCCACTCTCTGGCCTGAGCACACGAGATGGGATTCAACTAGTAGAGGATAAATTACATAAAATTAAGTCAAAGTAATCAAGCATCAGCACTTTCATGGGTCAAACCATAAACCCTGAGCAGGGTACAGAGGATGTAAAGGCTGTTTCCATCCCATTGGGCTGAAAGCCAATAAGCAAGTAAAGGGAGCTCATTGGTCTCCTGAGGTCCTGGCCCCAAACTTCATAGATTCATTCATCATGCCCTTTGATTTCCTTTAGCCACTTTTGGTGTCCTCTCCTGGCCCCTCCCTGTTCTCTCATCAATGTCATCACCATTACTGAAACTCCCCAAATTCACACGGACCTTCAACACTATAACAGATCAATTGGATGAGGGGAAAATTAAGGACAATTTCCCTGTTTCTTAAACTCACCTTTCCTGTGAATATTTCTTTCAATGAGTAGGAGGAGCAAAAGGAAATTTACCTCAGTTTCTCATAGAAAATGGAAAGAACACCATGTGTCATCAAAATAAAAGAGTTGTGGAGCTGAGCCCTTTCTTGCTTTTCAAGATCCCCACAAACATCGATTTCCAGAACCCCGAGTTTCCTCATTTTGACCACAGTTTTTTTTTGTTTGTTTGTTTTTTTCTGAGTAACTATTATATACTGTGCTTGGGCTCTCTTCCAGATGCAGAAAACTCTATTTGAGTAACATAGGAAAGTCCCTTACTCTCATGGAACTTACCTAATGACACGGGAGGAAGACAACAACCCAGTGAACATTTAACAAAGAAAATCAGTTCAACATATGCTCTGAAAAAATACTTCAGGGCTATGGAACAGAGCGAATTGGATTCACCTGACCTCAGTGCAAGTTTCTGGGGCGCTCTCCCTGAGAAAGTGGCATTTAATAGAGAGGTAAATGATGAGAGGAAGCCAGACATGTGAGGGATCTAATGGACAAGAGCTCCAGGAGGAGGCGACAGGCTGAAGTATGGGAGGATGTTTCCTGCTTAAGGGTCAGAAAGAAGCCTGGAGAGGCTGAAGCGGAGCAAGCAGTGTGGGGAGGGGAATAAGATGAGATCTGAGAGGAAGTCGGGAGCCAAATCATGTTAGGTCTTGATGGCCTTGGCGAGAACTTTGAATTTTATTTGTAGATATATGTGAGGCTACTAAGAGGTTATAAGCAGAGTCAGCTTATTTTATTTTTTTAAATTTTATAATGATTTTTATTTTTTCCATTATACCTGGTTTACAGTGTTCTGTCAATTTTCTACTGTACAGCATGGTGACCCAGTCGCACACATGTGTATAGATTCTTTTTTCTTTCATTATCATGTTCCATCATAAGTGACTAGATATAGTTCCCAGTGCAATACAGCAGGATCTCATTGCTTATCCATTCCAAAGGCAATAGTTTGCATCTATTAACCCCAAACTCCCAGTCCATCCTACTCCCTCCCCCTCGGTTTAAAAAAATAATTCTAGCTACCACCTGGAGAATGGATTCCAGAGGTTCACAAATGGAATTAAGAACACAGTAGAATTCTCTAGGGCAGTTGTGCTGGTGGCTTCATTTAGTGTGACAAAGACCATAGTAAAAATCAAGTAAACAGATTTGGGGTAGATGGTTGGGAGACTTGTTTGTTATTTTTAAATTTTGTCATGTGACAAAAAGCTCTCAGAGAATTCCTGAATGGTGAGATAGAGCTGGTCTCATCCAGGGCACTCCTCTCTGCCATCATTTCTAAGCGAAGGCCTCAAAGTCTCGGGACCTATTCTTTTTTTGTAAACTGTCTACATGAGAATGTCATTTTTTCTTACTTTCTCCTTTTCTGAGGGTGCTTGGCTACATAAATGAGAGTTCTACTTCTGGCCAAGGCTGGTAATGTGATGCCTACTGGTACTATCCTGGAAGCTGCCTTACAGGACACAAGCTAACCTCCAACTGACCAATGCGTGGCCTCTCATGTCAGCCAATCAGAACCTCCACGTTTCAATCCTTATTTGCATGGTGGGAACTGGGAGGTGGCATTCTGGAAGCCCCAGGAGCAGACAGCTCTGATTATGCCCCCTGCCTGCTCTCCCTGAAGTATATTCAGTAAATCTGCCTTCCTCTACTCTGACCTGACTTGGGTGAGTTCTTTCACCTCCTGTGACCTTGGTACCCAACTGGTTGCTGCCTGCGACTCCACTGGGTACAGGAGACAAAGTTAGAAAATAAATTATTTAGGGCTTTGAATGTCTGTGGCAGTAGTTCACTGCTATGGATACTTAGTGGAGCAGTGGCAGAGAAAATAAGAAGCAAGATGATGTGAAGGATAAATTTTCTGTCTTTTAAATTGGTTGATAAGGCAAATAAATAAGTAAGGCTTAGTTCTGAACAAATTTATTTTGCTGGGAAAATAACCCTCCACGAGGGCTGGCTTCTGAAAGCCTATAAATTTCATGTGGGAATACGATTTTTCAATAGATATACTGTTGCCAAAACTTTTAATATAAACCTCAGGGCTCCATAATTAACAGTGGCTTTTGCACCACAGATTTTCGGATGGTTTACACCAGTGGCGCTCACCCAGTGACAGATCACCAATCCTTCCCCCCCACCCATTCTTTGACCCCTTAATACTTGGCAATACCTGGCACCGTTTTCTTTGCTACATTGGGAGGTTCCTCCTGAGGTCAAGTAGAGGCCAGCGATACTGGTAGACAGCCTGCAAGGTACAGAACAGACCCCTCGCTCCCAGAAACGTATTTGACATTTTACCTCTTCCGGTCAGATTTGCCAAGTGAACACAAACAACTGGTTTTCTGAGCCATCTGGATTTAGAAGTGCAGAAAAGGAATTGTAGAAGCGTATCGACATCATGGTTTTAATATCCTTAAAATTCCTCAAAAGTTACCGGTTATATTTAGCATGAATGTAAAATTCTAACATTACCTTTTAAGTCCCCAGCTCCCCTGATTGCCCTCGTGGAATCTTTTTCTCCTTCCTCCCTTTCTGTGCTTCAGTGAACTCTTTCCTTGTAGCTTCTTATTTATTTATTTATTTTTGTCTTTTTGCCTTTTCTAGGGCCGCTGCTGTGGCATATGTAGGTTCCCAGGCTAGGGGTCCAATCTGAGCTGTAGCCGCCAGCCTACGCCAGAGCCACAGCAATGTGGGATCCGAGTCGCATCTGCAACCTACACCACAGCTCACAGCAACGCCGGATCCTCAACCCACTGAGCGAGGCCAGGGATCGAACCCGCAACCTCATGGTTCCTAGTCGGATTTGTTAACCACTGAGCCATGGCGGGAACTCCTCTTGTAGCTTCTTGCAGAGGTTCACCATCTCTTTCACGCTTCTACACGTGCTATTACCTTTACCTAAAATGTGTCTCCTTTTTCTCCCAAACATCCACATGCATCCTCTCTTCCTCTAGCTCACATCAACTTAACCTGTCATGTCATATCTTCAGTGTCACTTGGAGACCACCTCTCTGATGCCCTAATGTAATTATCCTCGGTTCTAGAACGCCACATTTTTCTTCTGCCGTTTCTGATTCCTGTAGAATTAATTCTTGGGTGATTAGGTTTTATCCATCACTTTCACTGAATGTTTGCTCCTAGAAGGTAGGGAAGATTCTGTTTTTCCTTCTTTGGGTTCCCAGGGGGCAGCATAGGTCTGGCACAAGGTCAGCGCTTGGTCAGTAAGTGTTTCAGAGACAGCTAAAAGGGGGCGAGAGGAGAGGAGGGAGCAGCAAGTGTGTTTCTGGTGCAGGACTTCAGGAGGAGGAGGTGGTGATGGGGCAAATCCTGGTCCGGCCCAGGCTTAGAGGTCTCCAGCCAGAGCTGACCACACCCCAAATGGCCTGGGAACAGAGGGGTCGCCTCTGTCCAGCATGGCCTCTCTTGACCTTGCGGATGAAACCTGAGGCCTTGGGTTGTTCAAAGTTGGAGATAACGGTGGAGCCAGTGCGGGCGGTCCTAGTGCTCCCACCCTCCTCGGTGCCCGGCATTGGTGGGCATCGCAGGCAGTCTTTTCCCAGGAGCCCACCAGTAACCAGATTTTTCATGTCCTCACAGCTGTTTTCATGCATCAGTTTAAGTGCGAGTGTCAATTCTCCAACGGGACGGAGCGGGTGAGGTTCTTGGCCAGATACATCTACAACACGGAGGAGGATGTGCACTTCGACAGCGACTTGGGGGAGTTCAGGGCCCTGACTGAGCTGGGGCGGCCAGATGCTGAGTACTGGAACCAGCAGAAGGGCTTCTTGGAGCAGATGCGGACCAAGGTGGACACGATGTGCAGATCCAACTACTTGGGTATTGGCAGCCTCATGATGCAGCGGCGAGGTGAGCGAGGCAGGTGGGCGGCCTGGGGGAAGTTGTGTGTGGGAGCCTGACAGAGACAGGGACAGACAGACAGATAGACAGAGATAGAGACAGAGACAGTCTGGGTGACTGTGTTAGATTCTGAGCCATTCCAAGTTAGCAGGCTTCCTGTGACAGCTTGTAGTTGGAAAACTAGTGTGTGATTTTGTGAGTGTGTGACTATGAGAGGGGAAAGAGAGAGAGAGTGTGTGTGTGTGTGGTGGTGGTGGTGGCAGGGGGGGTGTCCTGGGGTCTGAGGGAACCAGGAGGAGTGGGGAGCAGGGCTGCAGAAGGGCGGCTCCAGGCATCCTTGTGTGTGTCCCTGTGGGAGGTGGGGGGAGGGGAGAGGGAGGACCGCTGAGGGGGGAAGGGAGGTTAGAGATGCTGGGAGAGGCTTCCAGGCCTCTGTGGTTGGGGGGCAGGTCTAGAGGAGGAGAGGGGAGGAATGTGGAAGGATTGGGAGACTGTGAGGAGAAGTATCACCACCCTCTTACCCCGAACCCCCTGAAATAAGTGCCCTGTGTCTGAGTGCAGGAACTTTTTATTGAGAATAAAATATCACACCACTTTTTGAGAGGTGGGAAACCTCTGAAGCACATCTAATCTTTCCGAGGCTTCTTTTAGATCTAAATTCCTCGTTTTCTTTTTTTTCCTTAATGTATATATTTTTGCATAATTTTGAAGAGTTTTTTGAATATAATATTGTTACCTAATATGCTGATGTTATTATTTTTATAATACTAATAGAGTATTTGAGTAGTTACATTTTTTCTTTTGATAGTTGTAACAATTTACCTCCCATTCCCCTTTGTTAGACCTTTTTTTGTCAAATGTTGTCAAATACTCAGTTGAAAATTTATGCTTTTTATATTTTTAATTCTTTAATTTCCAAGGTTCATGAACATTTTCACACATTTAGTGGTCTATTGTTATTGCTCTCAGAATTACCTATTGTCTATTATATCTTGGGTCCTCATGTTTTTCTCAGTGAATTTATGAGTTCTCCTTACAGTACAATGAACAGTCCGCTGATATTTCAGTCAACATTTTCTCCAGTTTGTAGTTTATACCTTGAATTCAGTTCCTCACTTTCCACTTTAGAAATTTGAATGCTTTTATTTAATGAAATGTATGGCAAAATTATGAGGAATAATTTATTTTCTCTTAAACCTGTCATTTTACGACATTATAAAACATTTTCCCCCAGGTTTCTCCTTCTAAAGAAAGAGGATCGGTTGAGGCTGGTCGTGTCAGGGTTTCTCTCAGGCACTAAGCACATGTGCTGAGTCCCAGACCCTGCCCTGAACTCAAATGCCAGCTGAAAAAGAGACAGTTGCAAAATAACAGTTCCAAGAGTAGATGTGTGTGTTTTACAAAGGAGAGGGATTAATCAGCAGAGTGTAATTTTAAGGAATTTTTAAAATTAGTTTTCCTTCTTGCTGTCACTCTCCTTCAGGACTCAAGCTTTTCTTGAGATTAAACTCATAGAGTCAGAGAATTTCCTGCGTTTTTCATTATTCCAGGGGCTGCACTATTTCTGAGGGGACATAAGATACGAGTGCCTGGAGACAGCTTTCCCAGGGTTTCATCCTCTGCCTCTATACCTGTACCAGTTCCCCAGTTTTCCCACATGGTTCAGAATCATATTTTTCTCTCGAATTAAATAAGGGTAATAAAGAGTTAACAAGTGTTAAAGGCTAAATTCCAGTTATTGTTTTACATATATTAGGTGATTTAATCCTCACGTCACGCACTGAGGTAAGTTAGTATCAGCATCCTCCGCTTTAGGTGAGAGAGCTGAAGCACAGAGGAATATAAAAATTCTCCCAGGATCAGGGGTTCCCTTCATGGCCCAGCAGAAACGAATCTGACTCGTATCCATGAGGACTCAGGTTTGATCCCTGGCCTTGCTCAGTGGGTTATGGATCTGGCATTGCTGTGGCTGTGGTGTACGCTGGCAGCTGTAGCTCTGATTGGACCCTTAGCCTGGGAACCTCCATATGTTGCAGGTGCAGCCCTAAAAAAAAAGACAAAAAAAAAAAATTCTCCCAGGATCAATTACTAAAAGACAGAGCCTGGATTTGAAGCCAGGCAGTCTGGCTTCAGGTATCATGCTTTTAATTAATTAATATATGACTTGCAAAAATTTATAAACATTTCAAAAATGAATAGCTGTTTCATACTGTGGAAACATACACACACATGTACATTTTCTCAATATCTGTCAAATCTAAAGGACCCATGCTGGAAGGGTTAAGTCAAGGCTCATGGCACCAACTCCCAAAGTTAAGCCACATGGCTGGCCTGGCAAAGACTGTAGTTAGGATGGAGACAAGGGAGAGAAAGACAATCAACCAAGGAGACATGCTCTGTCCTCCTCACTACTCCTGTCTGTTGTTTGTCTCCTAGCTGAGCCCACAGTGATGGTGTACCCTGCAAAGACCCAGCTCCTGCAGCACCACAACCTCCTGGTCTGCTCTGTGACCGGGTTCTACCCAGGCCACGTGGAGGTCAGGTGGTTCCGGAATGGCCAGGAAGAGGCGGCCGGGGTGGTCTCCACAGGCCTGATCCCTAATGGAGACTGGACCTTCCAGACCATGGTGATGCTTGAAATGGTTCCTCAGAGTGGAGAGGTCTACAGCTGCCGAGTGGAGCACCCCAGCCTGACGAGCCCCGTCACAGTGGAATGGAGTGAGAGGCTTTCTGACTCTCTAGTCCCTCAGGCACCAAGGAGGGGACGTGCTTGCCCCTGAGTGTCAGGTGTCTCCTCTCCTCTCAGCTTGTGTCCACTTGCTGCCTGTTCTCCTGTCCTTCAGCTGAGGTGCCGGGGGAGCCCTGTGACGCCCTGTGCTAGAAATGCTCTGATGGGTTACAGACACCCTGTGATAGTTTCTCCAAACACTGATGCCCCCTGGGGAGGCAGTTATTCCTGACAAGCAGAAAAGATGTGTCTTCATTTCGACCTCCATCATATTATAGGTCAGGATCATTACATGGCCTTGGGCACTAGTTCCCTGCTTCAGGCCGGGCTTGTGCTTCTGACACTATTTTTTTTTTTTTTTTTCTTTTTTTGGTCTTTTCTAGGGCCGCACCTTCAGCACATGGAGGTTCCCAGGCTACGGGTCTGAACGGATCTATAGCTGCCAGCCTACAACACAGCCACAGCAAAGCCAGATCTGAGCTGCATCTGTGACCTTCATCACAGATTATGGCAATGCCAGATCCTTAACCCACTGCTGAGTGAGGCCAGGGATTGAACCCTCACCCTCATGGTTCCTAGTTGGATTCACTAACCACTGAGTCACAATGGGAATTCCGCTTCTGACACCATTGCTCTGAGCTGGTCTTTGTGATCTGAGAAGAGGGACAACCTCTACAATGTAGGGACCTTCCTGCCAGGGATGGGAGTCCAATCTCAGCTCTGCGTCTGATTAGCTCTGTCACCCTAGACAAGCTACTTAACATCATTGAGGTCCTGGTTCCTCCATCCATCAGATATTGAAGTCGTGTGGCCTTATGTCAGGGCTGTAATATTTGAATGGGTTCAATACTTCAGCATAATTCTTAAGTTTCTTTTCCAAAAAACACCAACTTTTCTAGTTCTTCCGGGGCAGCCATCTTCTCCCATTCTCAAAGCTCTCAATCTCAGAATCTCAGACTGGGGATTAAAATCACTAAAACTAGCTTCTTTTCTCAGGGGCATGGTCTGAATCTGCTCAGGGCAAAATGCTGAGTGGAATTGGGGGCTGTGTCCTGGGTCTGCTCGTCCTGGCTGTGGGGCTGTTCATCTCCTGCCGGCGTCAGAAAGGTAAGGAACCTGTTGGCAGCTGAGACGCCCCACAGACTTCGTTAAAAAAAGAAATATGGTTTTGCTCAATTTAGTTCTCCTTATATCAATGGCCCTATATAAAAAAATTGCAACATGGAACTAGAGAATCTCATACTGAGTGAAATGAGCCAGAAAGACAAAGACAAATACCATATGATATCACTTATAACTGGAATCTAATATCCAGCACAAATGAACATCTCCTCAGAAAAGAAAATCATGGACTTGGAGAAGAGACTTGTGGCTGCCTGATGGGAGGGGGAGGGAGTGGGAGGGATCGGGAGCTTGGGCTTATCAGACACAACTTAGAATAGATTTACAAGGAGATCCTGCTGAATAGCATTGAGAACTATGTCTAGATACTCATGTTGCAACAGAAGAAAGGGTGGGGGAAAAACTGTAATTGTAATGTATACATGTAAGGATAACTTGATCCCCTTGCTGTACAGCGGGAAAATTAAAAAAAAAATTGACCTCTATTTCCCGGAAATCCAGAAATCGAAGTCCACGGCTTCGGTTACTTATGGCTGAAACAAAAGGTAATGGTCTGTGAGATAAGAAGAAGGATTACATGCTTGGAGATTTGGGGTTGAGATCCAGAGGCAAATGCAGAAAGGCTGATGAATTACACTGGATGTGTGTGACAGAAGCTTCATGCTCCCAGTGTCTGCTCTCCTGTCTACCCTGGCAGCACGTGATGTATGCTGTGGTGTAGAGACGTCTTAGAAGAGAGGTCTGGGCCTGGGGACACTGGGTTTGGGGACACATTTACCTCTGTATCTTTTATGTGTATGTCTTCCCTTGTCTTTCCCAGAACACTCTGGACGTCAGCCAACAGGTAATGAATTTTCTTTAACTATCTTTTAGAAGCATATTCAGTTTCTCTAGAACTGGTGACAAGACAGAGAATGAAATGGAAAGACTCTGGATTGACTTACAGTTTACACTAAAGGTTCTTCTCTCCACCCAACAGAAGGCCTGAAATCTAAAGTGGCTTTGGCTCGGGGAAACGTCAGGATGTTTCCTCCTTCTTACTGCAGTGCTATACCACGAGCCCTGAGAAACTGAGTGAAGGGGATGGGGTGGGGGTGGGGGGAAGCTGCTTGTAAAGTTAAGCCTGGAAACAACCTTCTCCTCTGTCTCCTGCAGGACTCCTGAGCTGACGTGAAGGTGGTGATATTCAAGGAAGAGCCTTCTGTTCCGGCCTCTTCACAGCCTGAAAGGGTTCTCTGCTTCCCTCTAATTCTTCCATAATGAGAGTATGTCGCAGAAACTGGTCTGCTCATGGTTCAGTGACCCTGCAGAAAATATTCTTCTGATGACTTTCTCAGCTCCCAACCCTGACCTGGGAGTCCCCAACATTGATTGCGGTGCTTTATCTTCCTGCTTTCCTGGTCCCCTTTGTGTTCAACCTTTACAGCCTTCCCTGCATCCGATCTCATCCTCTGTCCATATTATTTTATAACCTTTTTTTCTCAAATAAACACGAAGTGGCAACCACCTACTTCATACAGCTTCAAGGAAAGAAGTAGAAAGAAAAGAGAAAGGAAGAATTTCATCGCAGAACAATAATGGCTATTATTTATATTCTTGAATTTTGGTCATTTACGGAACTGGAGATTTCTTTGCTTTCTTTCCTGCTTTTTTCCTTGGGTTTTCTGCCTTCCGTCATTAGGCATGATTTCCTGAGCTAGGAAAAAGCCCTCAATTCACCATATCATGGTGGTGTAACCACCCCAAATGGAAGATGTGACGACTTGATGATCCTGTGGCCACGGGCACATAGTCCCCAGTCCTCTTGGTGCCTAAGGACTGATAATGTTAACTAACCCCTGTGACGCTGCCCTTTTACCTCACCATCCACCAATCAGAATTGTGTAAGCTGATCACTTACCCTGTGATTCCCCACTCCCTCACCTGGTTTTTAAAAATTCTTTATGGGAGAGGTAATGAACCCTGGCCTTGCTCATTGGCTTAAGGATATGGGGTTGCCGTGAGCTGTGGTGTAGGTTGCAGACTGCTGGGATCTGGCATTGCTGTGACTGTGGTGTAGGCCAGTAGCCTCAGCTCCGATTCGCCCCCTAGCATGTGAACTTCCATATGCTGCAGGTATGGCCCTAAAAAGGCAAAAAAGACCAAAAAAAAAAAAAAAGTCTTTACGATTTTGGTTTGGGGAGTTTGGGCTTTTAGGGGGACATAAGCCACCCAGTTCCTTTCATGCCCCTGCAATAGGCCTTATTCTGCTGCAAACTCCAATGTTTTGGTTTGTTTGGCCTCACTGTGTATTGGGCACACGAACTTGCCCTAAAGTGGTTTCCCGCATCTCTGCAGTCTCAAAGGTAAACACACTTTATCATAGACTTTTGTTATCAAAAAATTACCAAATTTATAATCATGTCCTTTTTCTCCTTTTCTGTGGTTTTTTTTTAAAGAAGGTACCTAATCTGGGCTAGTTCACCACTTGAACTCTTTTATTTGTGAGCTGGAGATGGGCATTTGCCACCTGCCTCTACAGGGATTGAATCCTGAGCTGCTGTGGCTGCTGACCCTCAACACCCCCTAAACACAGAGACCAGGAGGGAGGCACTCTGTGCTCTGGGAAAACTAGCAGAATAGGTCTTTCGATAGTTAGATACTTTCAGGAGATTTTATGAGCCCACTTCTTGCATCTCCTCATATCTACGAGAGCACTAAAATCCTTCATGGTAACATCTGCGCCTCGTGACTAGCAGTGACCTTCATGAGACCAGCAGCGACCTGCTGCAAAATGTGTGCTTGATTGCATGCCCCTCCCTCTTTTACCAAAATCGCATATGTACTGACATTTCTACCTGCCTCTTTGGAGCAGTTTTTCAGAGCTCTCTGAAATGCTGCCTCCTGTGCTATAGTCCTCATTTTGCCCCCAATAAAACTTAACTCTCAAATTTTAGGTTGTGCATCTTTTTTAAGACAACTAATGGTGGGATTCAGCATTTGAATATTTGTTTTTGTCCCTCAGATTAACATAAATGACATGCTGACTCTTTGTCTGGGGTGCATTCTTCCCCCTAAATAGGGTTTAGAAAGCCTCAGATCAAGGGCACAGCTCTAGTTGATGAGAGGCATTTCTGAGCCCCTCCAGATTGTGTGACAAAATTACTGTCTACTGTTGGAAAATCCCTTATGGATCTTATCTTAGCAGAAATCAGAAACCATGTTGGGAAACTAAGGAAAATATATGAATACATAATATTCATGCAAAAAATCAGATGCTCTGTAGCTGGAAGAAAAATGATAACCACTGCTATGGAATAATCCCCAAAATATACTTTGAGTAGCTATAGGAGATTCGTATAGCACAACAATATTTGTTTAATAAGGAGAATAGGAATATATAGCTATTGCTGTTCACTCTATCATCTATCTATCATCTATCTATCATCTATCTACCTACCTATCTAATTTTCTTACATTTGTAAATAGAAATTCTGGCAAGCTTTGAAAAAAAAGTTGCCTTGGTGTTCCTGTCGTGGTGCAGCAGAAACGAATCCGACTAGGAACCATGAGGTTGTGGGTTTGATCCCTGCCCTTGCTCAGTGGGTTAAGGATCCAGCGTTGCTGTGAGCTGTGGGGTAGGTCACAGACTTGGCTCAGATCTGGCGTTGCTGTGGCTTTGGTGTAGGCCGGCAGCTGTAGCTCTGATTCGACCCCTAGCCTGGGAACCTCCATATGCCGCAGGTGCTACTCTTAAAAAAAAAAAAAAAAGGCAAAAGACAAAAAGTTGCATTTAGGGTCAAATGAGAGAATAGGCTGAAGGGAACAAATATGAAAGCTAGATTTTTTTGAATATACTTTTTTTGGGGCAATGCCTATGGCATATATAAGTTCCAGGGCCAGGTGTCAAATCCACACCACAGCAGCAACCCGAGCTGCTGCAGTGACAATGCTGGATCCTTAATCCGTTGAGCCACAAAGGAACTCCTTGAATATATCTTATTTAATAGTTTTAACTTGAGGAACATTCAAATATATTATGAAATAAAAATTTAAATCCAAAGTTTAACAAGGCAATACATAAAAACTAAAACTGGAGTCATTGAAACAAGCTTGACAAAAAGTATGTAATAGGAAACAAGCTAGAAAAGAAAATCAAACTTTTTTTGACCTTGGCGTAAAAGATTGTGAAATTGTAATTGTAAATAAGTATATAGTTCTAAATTCCAAAGACTTTAATAATATAAAGGAGTTGGATAGGCTCAGAGAAAGGTAATTAAATTAGTTAAGAATACGATGAGGGAGTTCTGAACCTTCATGGCACAGCAGAAACGAGTCCAACTAGGAACCATGAAGTTGCAGGTTTGATCCCTGGCCTTGCTCAGAGGGTTAAGGATCTGGCATTGCCATGAGCTGTGTAGTAGTTTGCAGTCACGGCTTGGATCTGGCATTGCTGTGGCTGTGGTGTAGGCTGGCAGCTGTAGTTCCGATAAGAGCCCTAGCCTGGGAACCTACATACACCTGAGTGCTGGGGGGGGGTTCCCCCCAAAAAAGAATATGATGAGTTCTTCTATTGCATTCCTTCTGAAGAGTCAGTTTCAAATGTAAATCAAATCTAAAAGGTAGATAGTGGATTCTGAAGTCTATTTTTAAATAATAGTGAAATTCTGAACACTTCTACTGTTTTATTTTCAAGCAAATTCAAAGCTTGCTTTTACATGTGTTAATTTACCATATGTTATTTGCGTGAAACAGGTTATCATCCTGTAGGAATTTGATAAGCCAATAGTCATGTGCATACAGTGGGCAAAGTTTGAGCCCAGGGTTGCAACTTTACTGTCACTTTGTTCTGAAATAAAGAAATAAGGTGTCTCATTTTACTTGAGACCCTATAATGTGAGCTGTAGTGTAAGGCAGAATTAAAGAATATGGTATGAACATAACTATGAAAATACTTTCTGCTACTAGTAGCAGAAAATCCAATCTAATCGGCTTCATTTTTCTTTAACTTATTATCTCATGAGACAAAGAGACCCAAGGTAGGGACTCTCCAGATTTGGTCAATTCATCAGGCCAATGGCATCACCGATGAGCTTAAAGGCAGGAAAAGAGAACTGTTACTTCTCATGTGGTTTCATAAGGAGCAACTAAACTTCCAGAGTATTCTTAGTAGACTCATTTCCTCCTACTTTAGGAGGACCATGGATTATAGAAGTCAGTTCAGGCCAAACTCTGAGATTTGTATAGCATAACAATATTAAACAATATTTTATATGTTGTATAGCACATACAGTATATGGGCCTGCCTCTTCCTGGTGCATAATGGAAGAAAAAGTGTAAAATCATCTTTTTTAATTTTTACTTTTTTTACTTTTTAATTTTGCTTTTTAGGGCCAAACCCACAGTATATGGAAGTTCCCAGGCTCGGGGTCGAATTGGAGCTATAGCTGCCAGCCTACACCACAGCCACAGCAATGCCAGATCCGAGCTGCATTTGTGACCTACCCCACAGCTCGCAGCAACGCTGGATCCTTAACCCACTGAGTGAGGCCAGGGATCAAACCTGCATCCTCATGGATCTTAGTTGGGTTCATTAACCACTGAGCCACGAAGGGAACTCCCCAAATCATCTTTTTTAGAGAGAGAGAAATGGGCAGTGGGGTAAAGAGAAGGATTTTCAGGTACAGTACTATTTTTTTTTTTTTTTTTTTTTTTTTAGCATTGAGGCTTAAACATCAGCCATAAAGGACCCCTTCCCTTTCAAAAAGCAAGCAACAGGAGGATTATTTATTTGATTTTAGAACATTGGCTGGCTCTTAATTTTATGAAGAAAAATATATTTTCCAGGGGAAATTTTCAAAAAGGCACATAGTTAGGAATTGCTCACTTTAAAAAGTGCTGAAAACTATTATACATCTATTTTATTAAGCACTTCTCTGGCATTGATTCATTGTTTGTTATATACATTCACAAAACAGAATCCAGAATCAGATCCCTGAACTTTTGAGGTTTAGATGAATACAGAGAGTTTCACGTTGTTTGTAAGATATATCCTGAACTCTTTCCTTTGAACAAAATAGATACCTCACAAATATATATGTGCAAATATTCATAGCAATATTAGTTATTATAACACAAAGCTGGAAACCATTGAGTTAGTGAATGGAAAGCGTATTGTACTGTGTGTGTACAATGGAATACTATTTAGCAACCCCCAAAGAACATGATGCAAAATGGATGAACTTCAAAAATATTATACTATGTGAAATAAGCCAGACACAAAATAATTACTTCTCATATGATTCTATTTGCATGAAATATCAGAAAAGGCCAATTTAGACACTGAAAATTGGGTCTCTAGAGTTTGGGATAAGGGTGGGTATTAACTTTAACAGAGGACTTTTGGAGGATGGAAATATTCTAAAATTGAACTGTGTTGGAGTTTCCATTGTGGCGCAGCAGAAACAAGC
Source organism: Sus scrofa (assembly GCF_054392235.1). Lineage (NCBI taxonomy): Eukaryota > Metazoa > Chordata > Mammalia > Artiodactyla > Suidae > Sus > Sus scrofa. The sequence goes on along the minus strand of NC_139389.1, from coordinate 33,398,272 downwards.
CAATGAGGTTGTGGGTTTGATCCCTGGACTCAGTCAGTGGGTTAGGGATCCAGTGTTGCTTTGAACTGTGGTGTAGGTCACAGACATGGCTCAGATCCCTTGTTGCTGTGGCTGTGGTGTAGGCCAGTGGCTACAGCTCAGACTTGACCTCTAGCCTGGGAACCTCCATACGCTGTGGGTGTAGCCCTAAAAAGCAAAAAAAAAAAAAAAATTGGACTGGGTTGATAGATGCACACATCCATAAAATTGCTAGAAATTTTCCTGTTGAATATGATGTAAACTGTGGGTTTGCCGTATATAGGCTTTATTATATTCAGCTCTCTTCCTGCTATATCCATTTTACTGAGAATTTTAATCATAAATAGGTGTTGCATCTTCTCAAATGCTTTTTCTTCATTTATTGAAATAATCGTGTAATTTTTACCCTTCAGTTTTTAATGTGGTGTGTCATTTTGATTGATCTGCAGATGTTGAAACATCTGTGCATCCCTCTACTAAATTCCATATCACGGGATATGATCCTTTTAACGTATTGTTGCATTTGGTTGGTTAATATTTTGTGGAGGATTTTTACATGTATATTCATCACAGACATTGGCCTGTCATTTTTTTGTGTGTACTGTCTTATCTGGTTTTAGCATTAGGGTAATGTTGAATCGTGAAATGAGTTAGGAAGCATTCTTTCCTCTTCAGTTTATTGGAATAATTTGAAAAGAATAGGTTTAAATCATCGAATGTTTGGTTGAAGTCATCTGTGAAGCCATCTGGTCCTGGATTTTTTGTTTTTTGGGAGATTTTGGATTATTCTTTCTTTTTTAATGTAAATTTTATTGGCGTGCCAGTGATTTTCAATGTTGTGTTAGTTTCAGGTGTACAGCAAAGTGAATCAGCCATACATATACATATACATCCATTCTTTTTCAGAGTTTTTCCCCATGTAGGCTACTCCAAGGTGTTGAATAGATTTCCCCAAGCTATGTAGTAGGTCACTGTTACTGATTAATTTGACTATATTAGTGTGTATATACCAATCCCAATCTCCCAGTGCATCCCTCCCCCGCAAAATTTCCCCTTTGGTAACCATAAGTTTGGTTTTATTTTATTTTTTATTTTCTTATTTTTTAGGGCCACAGGTGCGGTGGCATATGTAAAATCCCATGCTAGGGGTCAAATCGGAACTACAGCTGCTGGCTTTCATCACAGACACAGCAATGTCACAACAATTTCGCTTCTGTGAAATACACCACAGCTCACAGCAATGCCAGATCCTTAACCCACTAAGCTAGGCCAGATTGAACCCGCATTCTTAAGGATTTCAGTCAGTTTTGTTTCCGCTGAGCCACAAGGGGAACTCCTAAATTTGGTTTTAAAATCTTTGTGTCTTTCTGTTTTGTGAAGAAGTCTTTTGTATTATTTTTATTAGATTCCACATATTAGTGATCTCATATGATATTTGTCTTTTTCTGTCTTACTTCACTCAGTTTGATAATCTTTAGGTCCATCCATGTTGCTACAAATGGCATTATGATGTTCTTTTTAATGGCTGAGTAATATTCCATTGTACATATATGTACCACATCTTTATGCAGTCCTCTGTGGATGGACATTTAGGTTGCTTTCATGTCTTGGCTATTGTAAAGAGTGCTGCAGTGAACATTGGGGTGCATGTATCTCTTTTGAATTATGGTTTTTTTGTGGGTATATGCCAAGGAGTGGGATTGCTGGATCGTATAGTAGTTCTATATTCAGTTTTTTTTTTTTTTTTGATGGCTGCACCTGCTGCATATGGAAGTTTCTGGGACAGAGACTGAATCCAAGCTGCAGCTGTGACCTATGCCATAGCTGTAGCAATGCCAAATCCTTTAATCCACTGCGCCTGACCCAGGATCAAACATACACCTCCTCAGTGACCCAAGCTACTGCAGTTGGATTCTGAACCTGCTGTGCCACAGCAGGAACTCTCATATTTAGTTTTTTAAAGTATCTCCACACTGCTCTTAGCAGTTCCATCAACCTACATTCCCATCTGCAGTGTAAGAGTGTTCCCTTTTCTCTACACCCTTTCCTGCATTTGTTTTTTGTAGACTTTTTGATGATGGCCATTCCGACTGGTGTGAGGTGATATCTCATTGTCGGTTTGATTGGCATTTCTCTAATAATTAGTGATGTTTGGATTACTCTTTCAATCTATGTACTAGTGGCTGGCCTATAAAAAATAGAGAGTTTCTATTTCTTCATGATTCAGTTTTGAAAGGTCATATGGTTCTAGGAATTTATCTATTCTTCTGGGTTGTGCAATTTGTTGGTATATAGTGTTCATAATCCATTATGATCCTTTGTATTTCTGTGGTATCCATTGTTATTTCTCCTCTTTCATTTCAGATTTTATCTATCAGATCTTTTCCTTTTTTTCTTAGTGAGTCTAGCTAAGTCTTTATCAATTAAAAAAAAGATTCAATTTGCATTTCTCTAATAATCAGTGACGTTGAGCATTTTTTTCATGTGTTGGTTGGCCATCTGTATATCTTCCTTGGAGAAATGTCTATTCAGGTCTTTTGTCCATTTTTCAATTGAAAAAAAAGAAAAGAAGTGTTAGTGAAAATGTGGAGGAATTGGAACTTTTGTACATTGATGGTTGGAATGCAAGATATTGCAGCTATTTTAAAAAACAGCTTGGTCATTTCTAAAAAATGTTAAACATGGGATTATCATGTGACTGGGTAATTCTACTTCTAGTCATGTACTCAAAAGAAATAAAAACTTGTACATGAAAAAAAAGATTTGTTAATTTTATTTATCATTTCAGTAAACTAGCTCTTAGTTTCTTTGACCTTTTCTGTTGTATTTTTTGTCTCTATTTCATTTATTTCCACTCATATCTTTAAACTTTGCTCTCTTCTATTGTCTTTGGGATTCATTTATTCTTTTTATGCTTCCTTTATGTGTAAGGTTAGATTGTTTATTTGAGGTTTTTCTTGTCTCTCGAGGTAGGCTTGTATTACTACAAATGTCCCTCAGTATTTCTTTTGCTGCATCCAAAGGTTTTGATATTTCGTATTTTTATTTTAACTTATATTCAGATATTTAAAAGATTTATGCTTTGATTTCTTCATTGACCTAATGGTTATTCTGTAGCATGTTGGTCAGTCTCTGCATATTGGTGATTTTTCTATGATTCTTCTTGTAGTTGATTTCTATTTTCTTATCACTGTGATCAGAAAAGGTGCTTGCTGTGATCTGAATCTTTTTAAATTTATTGAGACTCATCTTGTGTCTTAGCATATGCTATCCTTGAGAATGTTTCATGTGCAGTTGAGAAGAGTGTGTATTCTGAAGCATTTGGATGGAATGTCTTTACCAATATTCAAAATCCATCTTGTTTAATGTTTTTTTTTTCTTTAAATTCTCTGTTTCTTTGTTGATTTTCTGTCTAGATATCTATCCATTGATATAAGTGGGATGTTAAAATCCCCTACCGTTATTATGTTGCTGTCAATTTTCCTCTTCAGGTCTGTTCATACTTTCTTCATATATTTTGATGCTCTTAATAATAACTATTATATTTTCTTGATGAATGGTCCCCTTTATCAACACATAATGTCAATCTTTGTCTCTTGTTACCTTTTTTGACTTGAAGTCTATTTACATTTAGGTTTATTATTGATAATGAGAACTTAGAACTGACAATTCATCTTCTCTTTTTTTCCTTGTTGCTTTATATCTCCGTTGTTTCTTTTTCCTTGTGTTTCTGTCTGCCGTTTTCGGTTTTGCATGAGGTTTTTCTCGTTTCCTTTTTTTTTTTTTCTGTTTCATGTCTCTGTTCTAGATTTTTGTTTTATAGTTCTCATGAGGTTTGTAGAAAACAACTCATAGATAAACTAGTCCTTTTTCTGCTCATAGCACCATATCTTCATTTGCTTGCAGAGGTTCCATCCTTTTCCTCTTCCCCTTGTATGCTTTTGTTGTCTTGAATTATCCCTTTTTATGTTGCAAGTTTGATACCACATGAAATACTTATATTTTAATTGGTCCCACCCTTCTTCACTTTTATGATATAATAAAGTGTTTAAAAATCGGTTGTGATATAAAGTTCAATTTTCTGATTCTATTTATCACCTTCCTCAAAGTTTTGTGTACTATTGCCTTTTTGTCCAGGTAGAAGAGCCCTTTCAACATCTCTTATAAGGCATGCTTGTGTTGATGAACTCCCTCAGCTTTTGTTTTTCTGGGAAAGCCTTTATTTCTCCTTCATATCTGAATGATCACTTTGCTCAATAGAGTATGATTGGCTGACACTTCTTATTTGTTTTCAATATTTTTGGAGTATGTCATTTCTCTCTGTCCTGGCCTGACAAATTTCTGTTGAGTAATCAGCTGATAGCTGAATCGCGGGGGGGGGGGTGCTTTGTAGGTTACCATCTTTTTTTCCCTGGCTCCCCTTACAATATTTATTTGTCATTGACTTTTGAGAGTTTTATATAATGTGTCTTGGAGAAAGTCTATTTGCATTGAAGCAGTTAGGTGTTAGCTTTGCGGACTTGTCTATCCAGTTGATTCTCCAGATTTGGGAATTTCTCAGCTACTATATATTTAAATACACTCTCTGCTCTCTTTTCTTCCTTTTTGAGACCATTATACTAATAGTATCCTTCTTAAAGGAGTAAGGTCAATCTTCTATGGTATCCAGGGTCTCAGGAACCACAGACACCACCACTGTGGGCAACGGGAAGGGAGGGTAATGGGAGACCAGGGTTGTGGGTGCTTCTGCCATATCTGGGTTATTGGTTTTGCTGGCACCTTAGCTGTGGGACTTGGTGGTTCAGTTGTGGGCACATCTGTGATTGGAGGAATCGGATTGCAGGCCAGCTTCCTCTTCTGCCCAGTTCCCTGTAGCTGTAGGCTCTACTGGGGTGAGGAGGCAGGAGTCATGTGTTCTGCTTCCATTGAAGCTGCTGGGTTCTCTAGGGCTGCAGGCTCGGCCTCTGGGGATGGTGGTCCAGGATTCCAAGCACCGTTTTTACTGTTCCCCCAGCTCACCTTTTCTGTGTGTTCCAGTCCACCTTTAGACGTGGAATTCTCCAGTGACCTAGTGTGTTGGGCAGAGGCACCGTGGTTGAATTGTGGATGTTTCATTGATTTTAGATTAAAAGAGACAGACAAAAGGACCATCTCCTTCTACCATGATGCTGGCTTTACTCTCACCATTTCTTGATAATAATATTCTTCCTCAGTTGAGGAACCACCGACATGCTTCTCACTAAATTTCAAATTAGCTTTCTGAAAACTACAGAGAATACATCTAGACTACTTGGACAAGGGACAGTCATTCTATGCTGACTTCCTGATAACTTAGAACCCATTTTTCAAATTGATTGCAACCTTTCAGGCTTACTACAAATGAGTCCTATTCTGTGACAATCGGTGGGACTCAAGACATTCTGTAAAACTATAAATTTCAACTTGCTGTTGCTCAACAAAAGTCTATGCCTTTGATGTCACTATGGCCATTCCCAAGAGTGTTGTGTTTTCTATAAGTACAAATCTATGGTCTCATGCAACAAGAGCAGAGACTGTTAAAAAAAAAAAAAAAAAAGGAAAAAAAAAGGGGGTTCCCGGCATGACTCAGTGGTTAACGAACCTGACTAGTATCCATGAGAATGTGGGTTCCATCCCTGGCCCTGCTGAATGGGTTAAGGATCCAGTGCTGCTGGGAATGAATCTAACTAGGAACCATGAGTTTGTGGGTTCAATCCTTGGCCTCGCTCAGTTGGTTAAGGATCTGGCATTGTCCTGAGCTATGGTGTAGGTTATAGAGCCAGCTCGGATCCCGTGTTGCTGTGGCTGTGGTGTAGGCTGGAGGCTACAGCTCGAATTTGACTCCTAGCCTGAGAAACTCCGTTGCCATTCCTTTTATCCTATAATCTAAGATGAATATTAGCTTGCCGTCTCCAGATTACCACATGTCACAATTTGTTAATTCTGAGTAAATTATGATTTCTGTCTTTCGCAAGTTAAAGCTGATATTCTCATGGTTACACTGGTACAACTTCCAGTAGTACTGAATTATTGTTGAACACTTGGAACAAAGTTTCTTCTCTAATTCAGGGCCAAGAGTGATTTCTACTCCCATTTCCATGAAATTTTAAATTTTCCACATTAATAGAAATATATTTTTCAAAAGCAAGGGAGATATCATTTTTATTCTATTTCAGAATGTTCAAATTTGCACCACCTTATGCTGATGAATCTGAAATAATGATTGAGAAAAATAGATTAGATTTGGGAATTTGAAAGTCACTGTTTTCTTCAATGAGACAGAGACTTGTGGGCAGTTATGGGTGTCATTCCATAAGGTCAATGCAAGTTTTGTAATTTCTAGAGGAGAGTAACTGCGGTGATGAAAGGAATCTTATGGAGGAACTAGATCTGCTGGACTGAAGTAGCCTCAATTTTTATAAAATACTATCAGCTATTAAAAAGGAGTAGTTTTATTGATAGGCATATCCATGAAAAAAGTGATAAAAACTATTTCAATATTAGTGCACTATTTTCTTCAGAAATTGAATGTGAGGTGCTATGACACAATTTCTGAGCTTGTGGGGTCTGAGTGACATATAACTTGGCTCCACCTTTGGAGCCAAGTTTCGTACCATTTACAAGTCTTGTATCCTCAAAGGTTTTTAGCCTCTGTCTCTTTATTTTCTCCATCTGTAGGGATGAAAAGGATACTTAAATCACTGAGATGATGTGAGAATTAAATTTAAAATAGATGTCTAAATAGCCCTTGTATAATTCTTGGTAAAAAGTAAAATTGCAAAAATCGATCAATAAATTTTAACCCTTTTTATTGTAGCATGGTGAGTATTGTTACTGGGGATATTAAGGCACATAAAAAATGACTGGGGTGGAGTGTGAATGAAGACATTTAGATTGAAATTCGTCCTTTAAAATCCATTCTAAACCTGAGATATTATATTTATATTAATAAAATTAATAAAAAGTAGAATTATATGTATACTATTACATCAAATGATATAATTCATAGTTTTCCCATATGTTCTGTATACTGAACACTCTGTAATATGTTCGTTAGTAACATCTTCTCACATCTCTTTTTAGGATAAAGCAAGAGAAGATGAGAAATAAAAGGACATTTCACCAAAAAGAAAAAAAAAGAAGAAATTTAAATGGGAAGCAGGAATAAGGAATTTAACACCTTTCACATAAAATTTTAGTTTTTCTAAAGTAGAACTATTGTGCCTAAGGTGTACTTCGAGTCCTTTCTCGACCTCTCAGTCCCCCACCTACTTCGATTTGCACAGTTGGCCTCATCACACTGCTAGGTTTAAGTGCTGCAAAGGTGCCTTCACCGTCTTCAGCTCCACGTGGGTCATCTCCTCTAAGCCTCTTGCTCTCTGTGAATCCTGGAGGTGCCACTAACTTGGCATCAGGAGACAACTCTGAAAACCTTTTTCAATCAGGTTAAGTTATTGACTACCTTTCAATTTCCTTTGGTTTATCAGAGACCCCCCTATCTGGCAGAACAGACTATACTCTGAACAACAGATATAATTCTGTCATATCAGGTCACACCAGTTAAAATACTTTAGATACACCTGTATTACACCTTTCAGGTTCTAAATTAAAACAATCCTCTCAAGAGTTCCCATTGTGGCTCAGCAGTAATGAACCTAACTAGTATCCATGAGGACACAGCTTTGATCCCTAGCCTCACTCAGTGGGTTAAGGATCCGACATTGCCATAAGCTGTGGTGTACCTTGCAGAAGTGGTTTGAGGAGTTCCTGTTATGACGCAGAAGAAACGAATCCGACTAGGAACCATGAGGTTGTGGGTTTGATCCCTGGCCTTGCTCAGTGGGTTAAGGATCCAGCATTGCTGTGACTGTGGTGTAAGCCAGTGGCTACAGCTCTGATTCAACCCCTAGCCTGGGAACCTCCATATGCCACGGGTGCGGCCCTAAAAAGACAAAAAAAAAAAAAAAAGACGAAAATAAAAAATAACGTACATACATACATACACACAGAAGTGGTTTGGATCTGGCATTGCTGTCGCTGTGGCATAGGCTGGGAGCTACCGCTCCAATTTGACCCCTAGTCTGGGAACTTCCATATGCCATGGGTACAGACCTAAAAAGACAAAGGAAGAGAGAGAGAGAGAGAGAGAGAGAGAGAGAGAGAGAGAGAGAGAGAGAAAGCACAGAAAACAAAGAAAAAACCCATCCTCTCTATGAAAAAAATTCTAAGTCTCAGAAGAGAAGCTTCATACTGAGTCTCTGACCAGCACCTGATGATGTGGTCCATCTCTGATGCTGATTGGTTCTCCATCCCGAGATCACCCAGCACAGGAAATGAGTCCCTTGGTTGGTGTCACTTGGGATGTGGGTGGGGGAGGGTCCTAGTGCTCACTAAGTGACACTTGCCTGCTTCCCTGCACCCGGACCTCTCCTGTCATCCAGTGTGGTGGGTCTGTGGTTCCCCGGAGGCTCATGGGTAGCAGCTCTGATACTGTGAACGAAGCCCTCCTGTGGTTTGGGCTTGGAACACCCAACAGAAGTACACACTATGAGTGCAGAGAGGAGGAAGGAAGGGTGTTAGCTTTGTCTCTGTGACCAAGTCCCTTAAAAAAAATTGTGACATATTCTTTAGTGACCACCTATCTGTATTATATGGATAATCTATCCACAACAAAGGAGCCTGGATACTTGTCCTAAGAGTAGTGCATAAGGAGCCTCCATATCTGTAGACTATTTCTTCTCAATTCTCCTCCACTGAAACCTCTCCAGAGGTGTGGATCAGGTACAGGAGGAGGTATTTGCCATGGCACAGACTCTTCCTTGCTCTTCCAACAAGTAATCTATATTATCTAAAACCACCGTATTAGTTCAAAATAATCTTTCCACCGAAGAGGCATGCTTTGAAGTGGCGTATTCTGCTGCCCTTCAAGGTCATGCTGCCTTGATCTGTGTTTGTTTTTGTTTTACTTCTCAGATTTTTATCAATAAGCTGTAAAAATTTTGAAGAAAAATAAAGGAATTTATAATATGTGCAATATTATAATTACTAAGCATGTTATCTACTTACTTTGCATTTTTATTTTAATTTCCATTATACCTCAATGTAATAAAAATTAGCTTCAGTCTATGTTAAAAAAACGGGTAATGCGAATCCTCAATGTCCAATTTCATGCCTCCTTAGGTCTAAGATGCATGGTATTGATGTGCAAATCCTGTCATATACAGAGGCTCCTCTATTCTGCTCACCACTCCACCACCATCTGCTTCCCACCATCTGTCTCACCCATTATCAGAGTTCTATCTTAGGGTTTGAGATTCACTCTACTGAAGATCGAAATATCTCAGTGACTTGGAGGCTTAAGAACCCAAACCAGATTATGATCCTGATGCGAAATCATCTCTCAACATATAAACCCTACTCTAGTATTTTCCATATGAGGGCTGGACCACAGCGGCTGGGTGGCTTGCAGCTCCTCAAAATGAGACTGAGCCCCAGTGAACTTGGATAATTCTGAGTACTTACAGAGCTTATAAGACACATTCGACATCCAGACATTTCAGGATGGAAGCATCACATATATTCCTCAGTCCCTGTGAAGAATTGGCTCAGACACCAAAAACTCCACCTAAGGCCCACTCAAAGTTTATTGTATTCAGAAAAATCACAATCACAGTTGGAAGAAACTCCAAGTAATAAGTATACAGTAGATGCCTCCATAGAACATTCAAAAGGTTTCATAGCAGAGAAAGGATCCCATGGGATCTCTTCCAAAGGCATTACACGGTGATAATAAAAAGGCTGTGGAAATGGAGGGAAAGCCAGCACAAGAAGGGGTAACAAACAGGGAATAACCAGATGTTAGAATTTGAAGATTAAAGAAGGCATCAACACTTAGAGTGGCTTCAGGGCTGGAAAGTGCTGAAGGAGAGTTGTCTTCACGGAGGTGAACAGCTGGAGTATCGCTGGGTTTGTAAAGCTGTTCAAGAGGAAATATCTTCATTGATCTTTAACAAAGTCCATTCCCTGTAGCAGGAAACATAAAGTTACTATGGAGTTATTTTGAGCTCTTACCTTCAGATTCCTTTCTCTTCACTCTTAATCCTTTGACTTAGGAAACGTCTCTCAATATCCATCTGACCTCTAGTAAAGGCAACCTTTCCAACACGAACCACTCTTACCTACCCTCCCAGGTGAGCCTGAATGAGCAGACCCTGCTTTGCTTCCTCCGGGAGCTTCTGACACTGCTTATCAGAATGGAGGCACAAACACAGACGTGGGTCTCCAAGGGATTCCCACTTCAAACCCTGAGTCTAACCTAAACCCCAATGAGTGAAGCTCTGCAAATGTTTCAGAACTGAGGTCCTGTCTCAGGAAATATAAACCAGAAAGCGTCTTAATCTGGAAGCTGGAGTTCCTGTCGTGGTGCAGTGGGTAATGAATCTGACTAGGAACCATGAGGTTGCGGGTTCGGTCCCTGCCCTTGATCAGTGGGTTAAGGATCTGGCGTTGCCGTGAGCTGTGGTGTGGGTCGCAGACGCAGCTTGGATCCCACGTTGCTGTGGCTCTGGTGTAGGCCGGCGGTTACAGCTCCGATTCGACCCCTAGCCTGGGAACCTCCACATGCTGTGGGAGCAGCCCTGGAAAAGGCAAAAAGACCAAAAAAAAAAAAAAAAATCTGGAAGCTGACCGTCCCAGATTTTAAGACACAGTATTCTAATGTGAAACAATTCGTTTAAGTACAGGAGATAATTTCCAAGACAGAAGGTGTGGTCTTAGGCACCCATGTAGGGAAAGAGGTAGGACTGTGAGGCTTTGGGATATCAGATGACACCAATGTCTGATTCTGTTCAGCCAAGAAAAATCAAGAGCCATTTTCCCTTAAAGGCACCAGATGCCCTTTCCTCCACTCTGCTTCCTTTCCTTGGCTCATTGCATGCATGTCTCCCTCTGACTACACCAAACCCACCTGCAAGCACCTCACAGAGGCCCTCGGCGTTCAGTGGCGTTGCCTTTGCGCACACCCTTGATGATGAGGACGGTCCCGACGATGATGCCCACCAGAGCCACAATCAGGCCCAGAGCACACACGGTGTTCTCTGTAGTCTCTGGGAGGGGGGTTTGAGCTTCAAACTCTGGGGAAAAAGAAAGCAGAGCACCGACGTAATAAATACGGTAGGGAAGAGCACTGAGGGCCAAATAGAGAATACTTAGTCAAAAGAATTGTTACTAAGCAATTAGATAAGAGAGAACAGAACGATGTATTACGGGAATTACAACTGGAAGTGTGGAAAGCTGATCAGTGGGACAAGACCAGGGATGAGAACTGGAGCAGCTGCTATGAAACAGGGAACTCAGGATCCCAAAGCACCAGGCACAGGCAGGCATTACAGGAGAAAACCATGAAACAAAGGAGACTGAGGGATGGTTCTTACCCCAGTGCTTGAGAAGAGGCTTGTCCAAACCCCAGTGCTCCACCTGGCAGTCATAGACATCCTCGGTTGAGGGCATGAAGGGGAGATAGTGGAACTTGCGGAAAAGGTGGTCCTCCCGGGGCAGGAAGACTGTCTCTGACACTCCTCTGGTGACAGGGGAGCCATTTCGAAGCCAGGTGACATTGACCACTGGCGGGGAGAACTTGTCGATGAAACAGATGAGGATGTTGGGCTCTCCCAGTTCAACAGGCTTGTCTGAGAGCACAGTCACTTCTGGAGGTACTGGGAGAACAGGTGACGGAAATTAGCCTTCCCTGTTTAGCACTGGCTCGCACCCTCCCAGCAAGGCTGAAAACGCAGTTGACACTGTGCCCTGGAGTCTATGCCATGGTCCCAGATAATACCTAGCTCTGAAATCCGCCCCCTTGGACAGAAACCAAGCTTAAGGGATAAGATAGCCCAGGACTTCATTTCTGGACCCCCTGGCATGGATGCGGGGCAACGACTTTATGAGAGACAGTGGATGGCAGAGACAAGATGTGAGCACAGCAAGAAAGGAGCAAACTCATGAGGTTCTTGGGATGGTGGCATGAGAATTTGGGGTTTGTTTATGGCAAGATTAGGCCCCTGGAAGGAAAAGTAAGTCACAATAACATAATGCAAAGAACTGAACATCTACTTAAAGCTCTAAATCCCATGTCCAGGAGTGCAGTAGAGACAGGTACCATTGGTGTTCGGGGTGTTGTTGGAGCGCTTGATCAGGATTTCCAGGTTGGCTTTGTCCACAGCTATGTTGGCCAGTGCACCCTGAGCCTCAAAGCTGGCAAAATGTCCAAATTCTTCAAGTCGCCAGACCGTCTCCCTCTTTTCCATATCCACGTGGAAAATCTCATCACCGTCAAAGTCAAACATAAACTCGCCAGATTTGTCAGGGCTCAGATAGAACTCAGCCTGGATGATCACGTGATTCTCTGAAAAGACAAGAGCAGGAATGAGGGTGGAAAATAGAGAAGGCTATGAAGAAGAACCCAGGATGCGAGACACAAACGTGGAGGCAGGAGGTGGCGAAGGGGAGGGCCAGGTGGAATGGAAGAGTGATGGAGCCTACAGATGAGGGGGAAGATGAAGCCTGAGGAAGGGATGTTCATGGTAAACAGAGCTGGGAGTGCAGAGGCAAAGGGACAGTGTAGGGAGGATGGATGAAGGAAATGAGGCTGAAAACCCAGAGTCTCGTGAAGCCTTTGACTCCATGTGACTGTCTGTGAAATGATTCCCTTGTTAGAAATCCAGCAGCAGCTCCTCAAAGAGAAATATTCTCTTACTCTCTTGATCTAGGAATTAAATATCCTCAAGCCAGAAGCACGGGCATGCTTTGTAACTCTAAGAAGAGAGAAACACTTTTTTTTTTTCATATAATGATTTTTACTTTTACAGTTGTAGCTGATTTACAGAGTTCTGTCAATTTTCTACTGTACAGCAAGGTGATCCAGTCACACATACATGTTTACATTCTTTTTCTCACATGATCATGCTCCATCACAAGTGACCAGACACAGCTCCCAGTGCTACACAGCAGGATCCCATTGCTTATCCATTCCAAAGGCAATCGTTTGCATCTATTAACCCAAATCCCCACTCCCTCCCCCTCCTCCCCCTCCCTCTTGGCAACCACAAGTCTGTTCTCCATGTGCTGGGTTCTGACCTCTGGAGTCAGATTAAATCTTGAACTCTCATTCAGCTACTTATTTACCTAGTGATCTTGTGTGTGTGTGTTTCCCACTATATTCTTCTGTGGTTCTGCTTCCAGGTTGGCTTTATTTTTAAAATTAAATGAGACTAGGTTCATTTGTGCCACATTTTAGATTCCACATATAAGTGATATCATATGGCATTTGTCTTTCTCTATGAAACAGAAACAGACTCGTGGACTTAGAGAACAGACGTGTGGTTGCCAGAGGGGAGGGCAGAGGAAGTGGGATGGATGGAGAGTCCGGGGTTAGTAGATGCAAGCTACTCCATTTGGAATGGATAAGCAATGAGGTCCTACTGTACAGCACAGGGAACTATATCCAGTCTCTTAGGATAGAACATGATGGGAGATAATATAAGAAAAAGAATATGTATAAATATATATATGTATGTATGACTAGGTCACGCTGCTGTACAGCAGAAATTCACAGAACACTATAAATCAACTATACTCTAATAAAAATAAAATTTAAAGAAAGATTCAATGAGACTAAAGTAATTTCTTGGTATAACATCAGGATTATAACAAGTACTTTAGGGTCAGAAAGATTTGTGTTTAAAGACAAGACCCATGGACTATGTGACTGGAGCTTGTGGCACCCACGTGATTAAGTTTGAGACTTTTGAGAACTTGTGACACAGAAGGCCCACCTTCCTGGATCCACCCCCACACCGTGTACACCTCTGAGGGAAGGATTACATTTGGATGGACCTTGCCAATGTTCCCTTGGATCTTAATGTTCTCTGATGGAATCTGTTGTTATGGGAAAATGTCCTTCTATTACGGTTGATAGAAAAATCCAGGAGAATAATCAACTCGAAATAAGAAAACTACAGTTGAAGAGTATGCTGCCTCTGTGGTGCACGTATATGAGAGGCGGTTTTTAAAATTCAACTGTGTATTGATAAATGGAGGGATTTTTTCTTAGCATTTGCATCTATAAACACACACACACACACACACACACACACACACACACACACACACACACACACACACACACACTAACTGCCTCTTTCCATTCTAAGGGAAGCTGTCTTTCCTGGTAAGCTTCCTCATCTATGGCTCTTATATGGGCAACAGAAACCTACCACTGTCATTGTGGGTCTTGGAGCTGAGTTATTACTTTAATTATTTTCGATTGACCTGCCACCTTCTTTGGGGGTCACAATGGCACAATATTTGCTCTGGAGATGGCAGACAATAATATCAGACTCTCCACTTCTTTACTCATTTTTCTACTCTCCCAGGAACATTACTAAGGAACAGTGACCCAAGATCATTGTAAGATCCATTGTGATTGGAGCTACCACTGTCCCAAGAAGCAGAAAATGAAATGCAATTCATAGCAGCACATCTGCCCTTCCTCCTTCCTTGAGTAGATGGCTGCTTCGCGGTGACTTTCTTTTCTAGCCCTCTTCCATACAATATCTGTGCTCCCAATATGCTGACAGGATCCACAGGCCAAAAAATAGCTACCATGGCAAAAAGAGCTAAGAACAGGTGCTGGGAAATTCTCATATTTTTTTCTGATTTAATCCTCACAAAGATAAGTGAGGTTTTAAATTTTAATACTTTCCCAGAGTGAAAAATTCAAGTGCAGGGAGATACGTTGTTCATCCTGCCAGAAACTATTTCCCTTCTGGCTGAAATCAAAGTCAGTGGTATTATCAATATACAACTCAGTTCTCCTCCTCTAATCTGAACTTGGCCTCCTTCAGTTTGTGGGGAGGCGAGAACTCCTACAACTACAAGTTATTATCATTTTAGGTTTAGACCCACATAAGTACCCATCACACTTCTCTTTCACTCCAAAGACTGTCTTGCAAATGTTCACCAGAGCATCACATCTCTGATGCTCTCAGAACTTACTACCCCTCGCTTAGATTCTCTCAGAACTTACCTACGATAGCCCATGATTTCTGAAGGTTCAAGATGGTGATGACAAATCCTAGGACTGGGACCCCAAGTATGGTCATTTTCTCCTTAGATGCCTCGATGAGGGTCGGTAGAGCTATGGTGGGTCAGGATGGACAGCAATACAAGCAAAGAGAATGCAGGGTGTCCCAGGGTCTGACTGATTAAAATTTAAAATCAGTTGAGCTGCAGCCAATCAGAAAAATCCTTTGAGATGATACATCTGTTGCTAAAGGAAAGACTCTTGCAAAGGGTCCAGGAAGGGGATGCTTTGTTCATTAGAAGAAAAGGAACTTCTTTTTTATAATTTTCTATTAAAGTGTAGTTGATTTACAATGTTGGCTTTAATTCTACTGTACAGCAAAGTGACCCAGATATATATATATACTTTTTTTTCTTTTTCTTATATTATCTTCCATCATGGTCTTATCCTAAGAGCCTGGATATATTTCCCTTTGCTATGCAATAGGACCTCACTGTGAAAAGGAACTTCATCAAACTCACAACCAAACAAAAAAGACCAAAAAAGTCAAATTTTTGAGCATAAAGGGAAATGACTTATAGGCTCTTCCATCCCAATCCAATTTCTAGAAGAGGAGCTACCCGAAGCATGTTAACTCAATGGAGTACATCAACTATAATAGAAAAAATAAAAATCTTAAAAAAAAATCAATGGAAATACCCTATAATGAGAGTTAATGGCAGATTATTCCTCTGTGCTGTGACAATTGGGGAATTTATTTAAGGGATAATGTCACCTAAAGGGAAGGTACACTATCAGGCCGAGGAAGGTCTGAATCTTGGCAGCACTGAGCGAGAGAGCTTCTCTGAACACACCTCCTATTGGAGTTCTTGTTGTACCTCAGCAGGTTAAGACATAGTCTCCGTGAGGATGCGGGTTCAATCCCTGGTCTTGCTCAGAGGGTTAAGGATCCGCAGTCACTGTAAGCTACACTATAGGTCACAGATGTGGCTTGGATCCAGTGTTGCTGTGGCTGTGGCATTGGCCGCTGGTGGCAGCTCAGATTCAACCCCTAGCCTGGGAACCTCCATATGTCACGGGTGCAGCCTGTAAAAAGAAAACAACAACAACAAAAACCTCTTATAGCTTCAGGCTTCTCCTCCAGTGTCCTCGATCCAAAGTGGCCAGTGCTGCCCCAGAGTTGGGGACCCCTGGCGTGGTACTGCACAGAACATGTCGGGGGGAAAGTGAGCCCCCAACACTCCCGAGGCTGGAGAGGGCTGGAAAACTACGACTTGGAGCATAGTAGTGGTTACTGGAAACAGCAGACAGTAAAGGGGGATCCGTTCCTAACTCCTATTGCCTGGATCGGAGACCTATGACTCAAGGCCCATGAAGCCTGTTGGGGACACACCTTATTTGAGGGCTCAGCTAGATGAAGATATGGAGTAAATTAGTCAGAGCTTTTTTTTTTTTTTTTTTTTTTTTAGGACCACACCAGTGGCATATGGAGGTTCCCAGGCTAGGGGTCGAACTAGAGCTGTAGCTGCTGGCCTACACCACAGCAATGCAGGATCCTCAACCCACTGAGCAAGGCCAGGGATTGAACCTGCATCCTCATGGATGCTAATCAGATTCGTTTCCACTGAGCCACGGCAGGAACTCCAGAGCTTTTTTTTTACCTGGAAGACTAGAGATAATAATCTGCTGTACCATTCCTTCCTCATGATGAAAATTCTGATCCAAATAATTCATTTTGTTGTTTATTCAAAGTTAGGACATGCGGAGCCTCACATTTTTGGAAATACAGCAAGATGGAAAGTAAAATGTTAAACCACCCATAGACAGGGCTGGAATCCAAATACCTCCTGGGAGGAGAGACCTGGCCGTGAGGCAGCTCACGAGGTGGTGAGTTCACTTTTTACGACGGGGCATGATATATACACACTTAGGGTGGGTTTTCCACACTGCTTTCTACCCCGCTGAGGTCTCATCCTGGCCTACCACTCCCCTCATAAATCATAAGAACAAACACTCTCTACGCTGCTGATTTTCTGATTGTTTCTAAGGGTTTTGCATCCTCTGATACTGACTTCACCATCACAGGGAAGATGCACGCACAGTTCCGCCCTAAAATTGTTGAGGACTCTGTTTCTTGGAGGCAGGGGAACGGGCCAGATGAGTTCTACAATATCCATCTCTGCTGAGACTCTGATCCCATAATTTAGACTTGTCATCTCCTCTTTCAGAGGAAAAACCAAGTATGATTTTTCCATGCCTGCCCTTTGCTGGCTGCCATCATCCTTCTTCTCTGAAGATGCTCAGCAAATGTATAGCAAACCCAGAGACTGTGCCTATCTCTGCATCTTACATGTTGGAAATAGAACCTTCAGCCCAAGGTGTTGGTCAGCAACTCATGATGTCATTTAGTCCTAAGACACTGATTGGTTCTCCTCAGGAGATGACTCAACTGGGGAGTTCTTTAGACTTTCAATTCCGTTTCTCTTGGGTGGGAAAGGAGTTTCAATTTGGAAACTCATCATGGTTCCTTGTTTCTCCTGACCTCTAACTTCCTGTGTGTTTGAGGGAATTTCTGAGGGTACTTGAATGAGTTTGTCTCCGTGACGTTAAAAGGTGAGGAACCTCTGTACTAGTCAGAATTCGTTCCAGAAATAGAAATCCCTGAGGATGCTCTAAACGGAATTCTTTATTACAATTATTTATTACCTTAAAACTGTTAGGAGGTCTGGAGGAGCACAAGTCAGTGCAGACCTTAAGATGTTGGGACCTGGGAATTCCTGTTGTTGCTCAGTGGGTTATGAACCTGGGTAGTATCCATGAGGATGTGGGTTCGATCCCTGGCCTCGCTCAGTGGATTAAGGATCCGGCATTGCTGTGAGCTGTGGTGTAGGTTGCAGATGCGGCTTGATTCCTTGTTGCTGTGGCTGGGAACTTCCATGTGCCATAGATGTGACCCTAAAAAGCAAGCAAGCAAACAAACAAAAAAAACCGCAAAGAGTCCAGACATGTTGGAGCCACTGCTGACATCACCATGGCTCCTCTAGAGCTCCAAGAGAAGGAAAGTCTTGGGAACACAAGGATGCTTCCAAGATTGCAGTCTAGAAACCCTTGTGTCCACTGCCTGGGACACCTCAGCCTGTCTGTGCTTCCTGAATCTCACAACAATAAATTCCACCAGCAGAAGGTAGACCAGAAGGAATAAGTCTGCATATTTTTTAAATCTCTCTCTCTCTCTTTTATTTTTTCCTTCGGCATGTGAACGTTCCCGGGCTGGTGGTCGAATGGGAGTTGCAGCTGCTGGCCGGCCTAGGCCATAGCCACAGCAATGCAGATCTGAGCTATGGCTGTCACCTACACCACAGCTCAGGGCAACCCTGGATTCCTGACCCACAGATCGAGGCCAGGGATGGAACCCACATCCTCATGGATACAAGTGGGAACTCCCTTTTCAATCTCTTTTAAGTCACCTGCTCTTTGTTCGAAGAGTAAAATCAATGCTGAAGCCATCCATCTGTTCTGCATTCTATCAAGTTATTAGGCATTACAGGGTCAGCACACCTCCAAGTCACTAACAAACATCTGGTCTTGGGGAATGTGGTACATAAACCTGCTTAGCGTGGAAGATTATTATTTCAGAGGGAGGTCGCAGGCCTTCTGTGAGGGCCCTGTCTTTAGTCAGAACAGAATATAGGGGCTGGAGATTTAAGAACTGACCACACTCAGACAAGAGTGCTGCTGTTCCTGCTCCATTCCCCTGGGCATGTGTGGCCTTATTCAAAAGTGTTTATCCATTAAGCACGACAGGTGCTCTTTTCTGCATATTGTTAAGAACATCTGTCTAGTAATCCTCTCCTCCTCTTCTCTGTCTTCTCAAGGGTCTAATTGAGGATGAGAAACGAACATTTGAAGGTTTATTGAATGTATTTGGTCAGCAATCACCAAATACCCTGGGTTCTAAACGTGCCAAACGCTGGTTGTGGACAAGTGAAGAAGACAAGACGGAAGTGTGGGAGTTCCCGTCGTGGCGCAGCGGAAACGAGTCCGGATAGGAACCACGAGCTTGCAGGTTCGATCCCTGGCCTTGCTCTGTGGGTTAAGGATCTGGCGTTGCTGTGACTGTGGTGTAGGCTGGCAGCTGTAGCTCCAATTAGACCCCTAGCCTGGGAATCTCCATATGTCACGAGTGCGTCCCTAAAAAAGACAAAAAACAAACAAAAAAGATGAAAGTGTGAAGATGAGGAGTTAAAAGTGAGCAATGAATCCCTAGGCTGGATTAGGGTGAGGAAGGTGGTAGGAAATGATCAGAATGTACTTACCTACTTAGTTTCAAGTCTGAATGTCATGATGGATGAAAGAAATTAAAAAAAAAAATAGAGGTCAGGATGAGAAGGTGGATCTTGCTCCAGTTGATATAACACAGACCAGTGTGTGAGAGGGAGGTTTGTGTGAGAGGGAGGTTTGTTAGGTGACCGCAATAGAACAGAGAACACCAGTGGATAAATGGCATCTGAAGAACATCGTTTTGGGACTTAGATGGGATAATACATGAGAAGTGGCCAAGGCTGTAAACCATTTTAGCAAAGCCCATGTTTTTATCTATCCATGATGATAGAGAATAACTTTTTTTCTTTCTTTTTTTGGCCACCCCACTGCGGGCCAGGGGTCAGATCCCAGCCTCTTTCGGGACCAACTTACATTGCAGCTGCAGCAACACTGGATCCTTAACCTGCTGTGCCAGGCCAGGGATTGAACCTGCCACCTGTGTCTCATGCCCTTGCACCACAGCGGGAACTCCAAGAATAACCTATTTTGGATCTAAGGTTACTTTTGAGCTTTGAAATTTTATGGTAGAAAGGTGAGAAATTAGCCAGAGGATTGCCGTGGTTTTGTTGAAAGGCTCTCTCTCTCTCTCTCTTTTTTTTTTTTGGTGCATTCTTTCTACCTTACCAATTAAAATATTACTAATAATAAAAATCATATTAAATGTTTATCATTATATTCTCCAGATCCTAATTATCTTTCCAATTTATTCTAAGGAAACTGGGATCTAAAGAAATCTATTCTTTCAGTCAAAGTCTCCCTTAGAAAGTGGGAAGGTGGTTTTCTAAATCACGTCTCTAGTTCTGTAGCCAGCAGTATATGGAGTCTAAGAATGAGTCTATTCAAAACACTAAAACCACTCCAACCACAAATGCAGCCTCATTTGGGGATGATAGGTATTTTGTCCTATACGCTGTATTTATCGGGGAATATTTTAAAGGTTCTCAGGAAATAGCGCTTCCGCCCCCCCAAAGCATGGTAAAAGCGAGACTAGGCTTCCCTCTTGTGGTCAATAGTAATATAACTTTTTTGACATTGAGCATTCAGGTGGCTTGTGAAAGAGCCAAGATTTTTATTTTATTTTTTAATTTTTTGGCCTCGCCCATGGCCTGTGGAAGTTCCCAGGCCAGGGATCGAACCCATGCCACAGCCTTGAACCAAGCCACTGCAGTGACAACGCCAGGTCCTTAACCTGCTGTACTACAAGGAAACTCCAATCCAAGATTTTAAAAATCAGGATGTGTTTGTTTGTTTTTTTGTCTTTTTGCATTTTCTAGGGCCACTCCCTTGGCATATGGAGGTTCCCAGGCTAAGGGTCTAATCGGAGCTGCAGCTGCCAGCCTATGCCAGAGTCACAGCAACAAGGGATCCGAGCCACATCTGTGACCTACACCACAGCTCATGGCAATGCCGGATCCTTAACCCAGTGAGCAAGGCCAGGGAGCGAACCCACAACCTCATGGTTCCTAGTTGGATTCGTTAACCACTGAGTCACAACAGGAACTCCAGGATGCTTTAATTAATCTTTTTCCTTATGTGCATACTCAAAAATTCCCAGGCGCGTTTGATCTAAACACATTTGCAATTTAAAACCCTTTAATAGTTTCTGTCATGGTTCAGCGGAAATGAACCTGACCAGCATCCATGAGGACATAGGTTTGATCCCTGGCATCGCTCAGTGGGTTAAGGGCCTGGTGTTACTGTGAGCTGTGGTATAGGTTGCAGACACAGCTCGGATCTGGCATTGCTGTGGCTGTGGTATAGGCCAGCAGCTACAGCTCCCATTCGCCCCCTAGCCTGGGAACTTCCATATGCCTCAGGCGCAGACCTAAAAAAAGACAAAATAAATAAAATAAAAATAAAATAAAAAACTTTAAAGTATTCTATAATGACTATCATAAAGCCTTTTTGAAGCACACAAACAAAATATGAAATGTGTTTCTTTTAAATAATTTGAAAAAAGGAGTTCCTTGGTAGCTAGTGGTTAAGGATCTGGTGTTGTCACTGCTGTGGCTGGGGTCACTGCTGTGGCTTGGATTGAATCCCTAGCCCAGGCATGCTATGGGCACAGCCATAAAAATAAATTAATAATTTGAAAACTAAAGGAAGGTTTGATAAAGGAAAAAGTAGCTGCAATCACTTTCATTCTTCTGGGTAAATATTTAGTACCTTTTTTGCTTCTCCAGGGGAAATTTAATCTTAGGCAAATGTTCTAGCTGTTTTTCAGGAAACTTGAGAAGGGAAGGACATCAGCTTAATTTCTAGGCAAGATTGCTTCTGGTGAAAATGACCTTTGCCTGGTAAACTGAATCTTGGCTAGGAGGAACATTTGATGAAGTATACAAGTGTGGGAACCCACATTTTGGGCACCCCTGAATGCAATGACCCTTGTAACTGGGCTTGCACTTACCAGGGGTCTGGAAGCTGTGCTCCCGGACTTGCTACAAGAGGCACCGACTCCAAGTGGGTGCGGATTCTAGCCCAGGGGGATGTCACTTCCACAGGTGTGGAGTCCTCTTGCACCTAAGTGGTCCCCCGGCGTGTGGGGTGGCAGAGACAAACAGCTGCTCTGCATTATGGACCAGTTCAAGAACTACTCGCCTGCAGAGAATTATCTCCTGCTGCCCCCTTGAAATGCTTCCATTCTGTCTGTTATTCTTCTGAGTGAATCTGAGAGCCAAGTCGATCTGAACATTCAGTTAAACCTAAGAAGATCCCCAGGCCTTCATATGTGGACACGGGCAGTTTTTATTTTATTTCTCGCACATATGTGTGTGTATGAGACATTGTCAGCGTTGTTAGAGACCCCCTCTAGGAAGGGTCTGCTTCTACAGACACAGATAAAGGGGTTGCCAGTGTCTCATCTTGCTCCTCCCCGACTTTCCTCCGTAAAACCGTAGCCTGAACGCGTCCTCGCATCACCACCGTCTGTGATCCATCAGAAAGAATGGCGGGGAGTTCCCGTCGTGGCACAGTGGTTAACGAATCCGACTAGGAACCATGAGGTTGCGGGTTCGGTCCCTGCGCTTGCTCAGTGGGTTAACGATCCGGCGTTGCCGTGAGCTGTGGTGTAAGTTGCAGATTTGTCTCGGATCCTGCGTTGCTGTGGCTCTGGCGTAGGCTGGTGGCTATAGCTCCGATTGGACCCCTAGCCTGGGAACCTCCATATGCCGAGGGAGCGGCCCAAGAAATAGCAAAAAGACAAAAAAAAAAAAAAAAAAAAAGAAAGAATGGCGGAGAGTCAGGAGCACGCAGTTCCCCTCTACGTCATGATTACGTCTAATAACCAGTGGTTTTAGTTTCCATATGACATTTGATATTTGTATTTCTTTTGATTTGTCCCAAGCTACATCATAGGAAAACACACACAAAAAAATAAAAAACAAAACAAAACAATGCTTTTGCAATCAGCATTTGCAATTTTTTTCTTTTTCTTTTTTGGCCACACTCATGGCATATGGACGTTTCTGGGCCAGGGATCAAATCTGAGCCAGAGGTGCAGCGATACCAAATACTTAACCCACTGCTGGGGATTGAACCAGCAACTCCCCAGAGCCAAGCTCAAACCCACTGTGCCACAGTGGGAACTCCAAGATACTATTTCTATTCTTTAGACATATATATATGTGTGTGTGTATATATATGTATATATATTTGCATAACGTCACTCTTGCTGGCTATCAGTGCTGCTTTTGGAATCAAGAAATTCTACCACTTCCCTTTGTGAACTGCTTTGCTCCTACCAAGGTGGAAAATTTAGGTTTTCAGTAAATGTGGTTTGCGGGAAACATGCTTCTCTGTACTCTGAAAGCACACACTGCACAGGAGAGCACCTCTTTCTCTGGGGCTGCCCTGTCTGGGATTGTCTTGATGCTCAATGCCAAGGACAGAGGCCACCACTGCGGCCTCTTCCCCAAGTGCAAAACTGAGACTTTCCTTAAAAGGCTCTCTCGAGCCCATGTCAGAAGGCAGGGGGCAGATGACCCGCCATTCCGCACGTGGATTGATGTTCACCTGGACTCTGCAGACGTCCCTGGGGTTCTGGGGAAAGGGGTGGGGAATAGAGTGAGCAGGAAGTCTATGAAAAAGTGAGAGAAGAGTTACCATCGTGAGACCTTTCGGCGTGCAATGTCCATGATCTGGAAAACCTAGCCTTGGGCAGATGCTTTTATAACCCTCGGTGTAGGTCCCCGATGGTGACCACACATGGACGGTGGAGGTATGTTCCATCCATACCTGCTTGCACCTTGCCACACGTGGGTCATGCACCAGTGTACTTGTGCAAAATTAAACAGCCGGGCCCTGGAAGACACTGTTCCCATGTGTCCCCTTATCAGGCTGGTTTCAGTGGCACTCCTGTTGCAGTTGGGTAGATCTTCTGTCAGGCTCCTGTGAAGGTGATGTCACGTATGGGAAAGTAAGGTATCCAGCTGTAGTGGGACTAGAGAGCAAAGTAACTGATGATAACAGTCAGCAGCTAGAGACCCATACCTGCTTATGCACAGCCTGGCAGATATGTCTGGAGACCAGGAGAGAGAGGCAACAGCGAAAATCAGGAACTTGAACTGCACAAAGAATCAGAGCTTCTGCTTCACGCTGGCTCCCACCCAGAGAAAGCTAAGGATAAAGTTCCAAGCGAGGATGGCAGTTGCAAGGGGTGCTGGACAGAGCGATAAGGGCGGAGGGAAAGTGACAGGGCTGCCAGTGACCCTCGTACCCACTCAGCCTGTTCAGACTCCAAATCCAAAATCACTAGGATGGGTCTCCCCAGAGGTCCCGGACACAGCACAGATGACACTGGGAAAAAGGTAGGCGCCCTGGGAATGTGTTTTTCTTTCTTTCGTGAACCCTCTAATACTTTGCTGTGAGTTTCCTTGAGAGAGAGGCCAGTTCTTTGGATCATATTCAAGTTCTGGAGGCATCTTTTGCCCCCGACAACTTGAGAAGGAAGAGGGCACTGCCCACGTGCTCTTACGGCTCTTACACCATGCTCCAGCTAGCCAGAACCAGGCCTTACGGTGCTGGTTCTGGCTAGCTGGAGCATGGTGGTGCAAAAGGTCAGGGCCCATGAGCCTATCCAATTTGTCTCTCGGATTTGCTCTGATGTGCTAGGGTGCATGCCAGGTCAGAGAGGGTGCTGGCACTTTCCTGACAAAATCTTTGCCATTCCTCGTCTCTACTTAGATGTATTGCTCCCTAGTCCTACCAGTCTTAGCTCCCCAGTGAGAGTTGTCCATGGGGCATGTGAGTCTACCTATTGCAAAATTATGTGCAATGGGAAAAGACTGGAAACTGTCCTGCTGTCCATTACAAGTCACAGTTCCAACACATAAAGTACAACTGCACAATGTAGTACAATGAAGCTGTTAAAAGCAATCGCGGAGGCCGGGAGGAGAAGCAGGGAGGAGAAGCGGGGAGGCCCCAGCAAAAAGGACTTTTGCCCTGGGCTTTGCAGCTACTGGTGGTGGAAGCAGCAGAAGCCACACCTGAAGACAGAAGCTGGAACTGGTTACAGAAAGAAAGAATGTCACTGGACCCCAGCGACAAGGTGATCTGCCCGGTTTCACCAACCATTCCTGGATTTCCTCTCTCTCTGCCAGTATCGGGACTACTTGTTATTCTCACATGCCCACAAGTACTTATTTCTCTGATATTGAAAGCTCCGTGTACCTAACAGAAGATGCTCCACCTCGGCCAGCCTCGGCACCCTTGCCTTCCGGCGCTCAGTGAGGTATCAGCTGTGCCCTGTGTTCCATCCCGCGAACCATCGCCTCCGCAAAGATTTTTTTGACTCCCTCATGAATCCCTGAACAATTCTAATCCAGTGCCTATGGTCTTTCCTCTGAAAACTATAAATGCCCCTGAGAACTGGACTTATAATTTTTTTCAGCCTTGCTTCTTCAAGAATGCCTGGTAATAAAATAAAGCTCGGTAGCAATGAATTAAAGATAAGAAAGCTTCCCCTCTTTCCAAAATCTTTCCTTTTTCCTGTCGCATACCCCTTCAATCTCTCTTGCTTTCCCTGTCTTTCTTCTGTTCCCATCGCCACCTGCATCTCCAGGATTGTTCAGTCACCAGATTCTCCTGGGGCCCCAGGAGATCGGAGTAGATCCAGCTGCAGCAATTTTCCTATTCCTCCTCCCATTTCGCACAGATGATGAAAGGAAGAGATTGGGAGTTAGGATCTGGGACCTCTTAGGATCCAGCTCTTAGCCCTCCCCACCTCGTTCAGAAGTCCCTAGGCCTCCCTGAAACCAAGTGCAAATTCTTGGACAAACCTGCCGCCTACAGGTCACATGTGGAACTGCAATAGCCTGCTTGGGAAACCAAGGATGGCAGGGTGTAAGGGTGAAAAAGTCTTGCTAGATTGGTGTGCTTTTCTTTAACTGTTTTCCCCCAAATTCTGAAGGACCTCCTGTTTCCAGTGTGACGCATGCTTGACTATCTTTGAGTGCACCCCCTGGGGTCCTGGAGAAGCATACAGGAATTAATGCCATTCGGCCGTCCTCCTAATTCCTCGAGTGAGGCATCCGCCCTGGTTTGCTAGTCAGTTAATACGTGGTTCACCAATTCTTCCCATGAACTTCACTCCTTCAGGCTAAAACCCAACAGTGGAATCAACTTTATATAATTATATCGGTTTTGAAAATCATGGGTAATTAGTGATTTTTCTGAGTTTTTTTGGCCACGCCCACAGCACGTGAAAGTTCCAGGACCAGGGCTGGAGCTCCAGCCACAGCAGTGACCACACTGGATCTTTAACCCAGTGAGCCACTGGGGACCTCCAATTAGTGACTGCTTTTACAGCTTAACTTTTTCACAAAGTAAATTTCAAATTTAAATTTAAACACTTCAAGAATTTTAATTTAAATTTTTTAAAATTTAAGCACTTCAGAGGAATTGGTTTGTCAGATATTGTTTTGGATTCTAAGATAGCACTGGAGCTAACAGTCCAGCTCAGACTGTAGGACCATCACAACTAGAAAGTACCTCAGCCCCCAGCACTAAATGTTTGGGTATTTCAAGGACCACTATACAGAAGTTCCTTTTTTTTAAATTTTTTTTTTATTTTTTATTTTTTTTGACTGATTGCTGGTAGACAATCTATAAGATTCGGAGTTTTTGTTCAGAAAGCTGGATCTGAATGAGAGTCCCTGGGGCCAATCACATTATCACAGTGACCCTATTTTTGTGGCATGAACTTTAGAAATAACCATACTCTTCATGTCATCCTCAGTCTGCAGGGTCTCCCTTTGTCACCGATTCTTTGCCTTCCTTGGGTTTTGGCCAGATGGCAACGCTGTGCTTCTCTTCAATTTGTAGAAACACTCTCATGGCTCTAAGCCCCAGAAGTCTCGGGAGGGGAAGCCCAATTCCACGCCCATTGTGTCACAGTCTGCTGAGGCCCATGTGACATGGGACAGGCTGTGGTGGAATGAGGAGGCAGACACGCCAAGGAGCCCTCAGAGCTATTTCCTGAGTGTTTATTATCACATCAGCTCCATGTCTATGGACCTGAGATGTCACGGAGGGGCCTCTGATATAACCACAGACACTGGATAACTTGCTTCTATCCCTTCAGAACTCGAGTTCATCTTCAGGTTGTTTATACCGGGGAACATACCCCCCTGTGGGGTGCAACCTTCGCAGAGGTGTGGTTGCTGACTTCCTCCTGATTGGTCAGCTTCCTCTTGCACACAAAGCCCCCTACTGACCCTGTAGTGGGCAAACCGAACTCCTCATTTCCAGCTCCACTATTACCTTAAAGTGAGGGACTCATCTTCCTCTCTCAAAGCCGGTTATCTGTTATCCCATGTCAGAAAAACACATTTGCAAAAGGAACAATCAAAAAATTATTATTTTAAACAATATTTCAGAGCCGTAGGCATCTTCCAAACAACAGTGAGAGCCAGGCTTTTCTTGCCTGTAGTTCCAGAGCATCCAGGGTGAAGGAGGAGGGTGGAAGACAAGGACCAGCTTACCCTTCCTGAGAGGCCAGCAGCACTGGGGTCATACTTTTGAAGAGAGGCCACCATCCAACTCTGAGCATCACTGCTAGAGGAATGGTGCCTATGCTCCATGAAATAAATAATTATTACCTTTCTGATGAGACCACCTAACTCTCAGATTTCCACCAGACCCCAAAATAGAAGCTGATAGCTATCACCAGAATTTCCCTGAATTCATAGCTCGACTCTTGATGTCCTCTGGCAATAATGTATATTTTTATTTCCATGTATCTTCTTTATTGTTTTTGTCTCCCTTCTTTCCAAGACTCTCTACTCCCCCTAACGAAACCTCATACCTAAAGAGGGTTTTTATGTCATGATTATATTATCACAATATATATTTAGGAATATATATATATCTTTTATGGCCGCCCCTGTGGCACATGGGAGTTCCCAGGCTAAGGGCTGAATTGGCGCTGTAGCTGCCGGCCCACGCCACAGCCAGCACAACGCCAAATCCAGGGCGCATCTGTGACTTTCACTGGAGATTGCCGCAAGGCCTGATCCTTAACCCATTGAGCGAGGCCAGGCACCCTCACGGAGACGTTCAGTCCTTAACCCACCAAGCCACAGCAGGAACTCCTTTTAGGACTATTTTAACGTGAGTGGTGCACGATTTCTCCCTATTTTAAAACTAAGGAAATGGAAACCTCAGAAACGAACAGACTTATCCAAAGAAGAAGCTTGCCCAAATTTATAGCAAAACTACAACTATAGTCTCAGATACCCTAAGCCTAGGACTCCTTTGTCAGCTACTAGCTGAGAGAACCATGAATGTGTGGTTCAAGACTGCAGCGTTTGGAGGAGGAAATGTCTGTACGTGAATCAGGTCTTCAACAAAAGCCCTCGAGGGGCAGACCCTGAGCATGTCTCTGCTGCCCTCTGGTGGCCGTGGCGATGCATGACTCTCCTCCGTGGTTTCCTCAGTGCTTCGAACATTTACCTTGTTTTCCTGCCCCTTTCTCCCACATATCTACACGCCCCCCACAAAATGAACATCCGTAATCCACAGCATCAATCAGGACACTGTTCTTATTTCAACACTGGTGTGCCCTTGGAAAAAATGTACTTAAGAGCTTGCATGCCTACACATTTATTTTAGTTTTAAATGATTTTTATTTTTTCTATGACAGTTAGTTGACAGTGTTCTGTCAGTTTCCTACTGTACAGCAAGGTGACCCAGTCACACACACACCTATGCATTCTTTTTCTCACATTATCCTCCATCATGCTCCATCATAAGTGACTAGACCTAGTTCCCAGTGCTATACAGCAGGATCTCATTGCTTATCCATTCCAAAGGCAATCATT
The DNA here is from genome assembly GCF_054392235.1 of Sus scrofa. NCBI lineage: Eukaryota > Metazoa > Chordata > Mammalia > Artiodactyla > Suidae > Sus > Sus scrofa. The sequence goes on along the minus strand of NC_139389.1, from coordinate 33,369,514 downwards.
TGCATCTATTAACCCCAAATTTCCAGACCATCCCACTCCCCCTCCCTCTTGGTAACCACAAGTCTGTTCTCCGCATCCATGAGTTTCTCTTCTGTGGAAAAGTTCATTTGTGCCATATATTAGACTCCAGATATAAGTGATATCATATGGCATATACATTTAAACAGAGCTTCTTACAGGGTCAGTTGGTGATAATGTGACTGACCGTAAACAAAATGCAAAGACAAGTCCTAAGGTCCTGGGAAATTGAAACATCAAGACGATACAGAATATGTGTAATGGGTAGAATATTTTCATACCACAAATTTGAGTGTGAAAAATTTCTATATTTTTCTATTGCTGATTCTATGTTTTTGGTCTTTTTTTATTTTTAATTATTTTATTTTATTTTATTTTATTTTATTTTATTTTATTTTATTTTATTTTATTTTATTTTATTTTATTTTATTTTTTTTAGGGCTGCACGCAAGGCATATGGAGGTTCCCAGGCTAGGGGTTGAATCAAATCAGAGCTGCAGCTGCCGGCCTATACCACAGCCACAGCAATGAGGGATCCGAACCACATCTTCGACCTACACCACAGCTCACAGCAATGCCAGATCCTCAACCCACTGAGCGAGGCCAGGGTTCGAACCTGTGACCTCATGGATGCTAATCAGATTCGTTTCTGCTGAGTCAAATTGGGAACTCCATACTGATCCTAATTTTTACATCAAGCACTATGATGTCTTACAGAAAAGGGGTTAATCATTTTAGGCAGCAAATTTTCATTCCAATAGTTGAGTCTTCCAGGGCCCGCCACTTGCCTTGGGTAGCTTTCCCTTTGCGACTGCTCCTTAGCACTTTTGTGGAAGAGGGATGTCTGTGGCACCCCTGCTGTCCTAGGAACCAGTGGTAAAGTGGGGCAGAGAGAGAATCAGGGTAAAGAAACTTCTTTCCCCAAAATGTGACATAGAGCCATGAAGTGAGCAAATGCCATTTGGAAAAAATAGTGCCAATGGACTTGCTTGACTTAAGGTTCCCTGAAGTTAAAAAAAAACAAAAAAGCAAAAAACAACATAGCATCTGGGAGGCATCTTAAAAGAAGTTATGCTGAATCGGCAGACCCCAGGGGTACTTGCACTCTGATTCAAGAAAAACTGACCTACGGGGAATTTGAAGGAGAAAATCTAACCTAAACCAATGCACACACAAAACATGCCTATAACCTCCATCATTATAATTTTTGTGCCTAAACATTTTGTTGAGAAGCTTATTAAATTTTCTGGTTTAATGTCTGAGGATAATTAAGTTTTTTATTACCCAGTAAAGGAAGATAAAGAACCAAGGTTGAGCAATAAAACCAGCACGGAAGGGACCTTGGCCTGGCGTCCTGATGCTGGAGAAGATAATTCCTTCCTCTGGGCCACTGTTTTCACATGAGTAAAAAGCGGGGGCGGGGGATATATTTGATGATTAGTCTTGCTTCCAATTCTGTACCCTGCAGTGCATTGTGTTCTGGTGGAAACCTGGCATTTGATGGGGATCCTTGGCAGGTAGGGAGTAGAGGGAAGAATGGTCAAGACAGAGGGCAGGCAGCCAGAGCCTGTGAGGACCAGGGGAGGTGGCCTCCAGGGATCAGATGGGGCCTGGTTTCCTGGGGAAGAATGAGGAGTGTTAAATGCCCTGCTTTTGTCCGTGGGTCCAAAGAACTCATAACCAAACCCAGTCAAAGTTCACTTGGCATCTGAGTTTCACTTTTCAGGGGATCACAGTTCTAGGAGGTGAGTGTGTGCTCCTGATTGGAATCTCATCCTCAGGAACGTGACTCTCCCTCCAGTTGCCGAAAGTGGCTTAAATCCTCCTTCCCCCAAAGCCTCGGGGGACCACGCTGCCTCCACGCCATCTGGTGGGACCTCAGTTCTCGCCCCAGTCAGCACCTCAGGCTCTGATTGTCTTTGGACGTCTGCTCTGTGGATGAAGGGTACACCTGAGAGCAGGTGATGAGACGGCCCGGCAGCCCTGGTTTCACCCCTAAGGAAAGAGGGAGACGTGTGAGTGGACTGGAGGGTCTCTGGTGGGGGAGCGGGGAGCCGTGGGGAACAGGACGTGGAGACACCTGGCAGGAAGACAAACTCCATCACTTGTCCTATCACCTCCCGCCTGAATTTTATACTCACCCCACTTTACCCTTTCCAAAGAGCTGTCCTAGCGTGTTTGAGCCTCACAGTAGGGCTGCGAAGCTGGCTGGGTGAGGAAGGGGCTCCAGATTAAGCCTCAAGTTAAACCAGGACCACGTCACTCATTTGTCATGTCCGATGTTGGGCTTGTGCCTCTGAGCCTGGCTTCCCCATCTGTCACAGGGCGATGATCCAGCTGGAAAAGCGTTAGGAATGGTTGTCTCCTCCAGAGAGGAGAGGTTCGAGGAAATAGGGAGATTTTCAAGTCACAGGGGAAAACACAAAGTCACGGTGTCTCCGAGAACTTGTTACTTTGCTTTCTCTCCAGAAGAATGTGTTTCTATTTTTTTAAGTTTGCAAAGATAAGTTAGCTTCGAAATTTATGAATGGACTTAATTTATTCTCACTAGTTAATTACTATGGTAATTGGCATTCGGAAAATTAAATTTTGGAGGTTTTTTAAACTGAAAAAAAATCTTCTAATGGTCCTGGACATGTAGAAATTTGTAATTTTCTTTGACATGAATCTTAATAGTGCATGCATAGACCTTGAAATTTGGAGTTATTTACCTAATGCCTGGACATAAACCATCACTATTGCCACATCTTAATATTTGCACTTTATCCAGAAAATGAAATGTGACATGGATTTTTGAGAACTTGATGATACACATGCATATTAGACCATATCACTTGACAATATCAAAGTTTACCATATTTAGTATCAATGGCAGGTCAGAAGATTCATGGCTTATATTTTAATGGTAAAACGGAGATGTCAGAGCTTATGATTAAAATGTTTTGATTTGAAGCTTACAATGTAAGGCCAGCTATGTATTTACCCCCCCCCAAAAAAAAATGTGCCAGGGATTTTCAGGACACTGAAAGTACATGGTCTATGGCAAGGCTTTTCCTTGGCACTCTTGACATTTTGGGCTGGATGATTCTTTGCTGTAGGGCTTTCCTGTGCACTGGCAGCATCCCTGGTTAATACCCATTGTGCAGACTTGCTGAATGTCCCCCAAGGGCATGGCCACTTCCGTCCTGGTTGAAAATGCTGAGCGAAGGCACTTATTCTCCCTGTTTATACTCTCACAAATCTGGTTCTGAGCATCATTGAAGGTTAAGATGTGTTTTCACAACTTTCTTCAAAAGCTTCAATGATTTGAACAACTTTTATCCTAGACTGTATTTGCAGGCTTCCCCAGCTTCCACGTAAAGAGCCTAAAGGAACACAAACCTTTAACTTGTCTGTAGTCAGTGTGGGTCCTTTAAGAAGGTTCACCCGAATGAGTGATGATGTTTGCATGGGCTTTGTGGGTTTTCTTTGCTTTACTGGGTGGAAAAACATGTTTCTGCTTTTCACAGGAGGAGTCAAGGCATCAAGAAGGCAGGCTCCTTCCATCTGAGGCGAAGTGACTGACACATTTCAAGTGGCAAACTACTACGGGTCTGTGCTGTCTTCCAAAGCTCAGGCTCATTTTCTGTAAATATTTGAGTGCTCTTTCAGGTATTGTGGTATTGTGAAGGGGCGTGTCTCGGTGTCCCTAGATTATTTGTTTTATTCATTTCTATATATCTTCAAGAGGGTCCTGAAAGGCCATTTAAGGCCATTTCCTTGGCCATCTTCTTTGTATGACCATTTCTGCCGTTCTTGCCTTGCCTTTCCAAGGCATCCCCTTGCCTTTGAGGTCTTCCGAGGCCCTAGGGATGGCTTCCTGGATACATGGGAAGATACAGAGCCTTCCTGCTCTTTTCTGTACATCTAGGAGAATGTAGTGATGAAAGACTTTGCAGGAGGGACTGGAATGAGGGCGAGAAAAATTATTTGAATCCTGCTCTGCAATTCAGCATGTTCAGAATAGATAAGCTGAAGGAGATTTAAAAAAATTTTTAAAATCTAAATATTGTTGCCCCTTTATCCCAGAAGATATTTTCAGTTCTATTTCATTTCAGTCAGAAATTTTTCTTCTTTCCCAAGTAGCTTCAGGCACCACATATTAAGAGGTTGGAAATGATCCCTAAATGCAGTGAAAGAGGAGTTCCCGTCGTGGTGCAGTGGTTAACGAATCCGACTAGGAACCATGAGGTTGCGGGTTCGGTCCCTGCCCTTGCTCAGTGGGTTAACGATCCGGTGTTGCCGTGAGCTGTGGTGTAGGTTGCAGACGCGGCTCGGATCCCGCGTTGCTGTGGCTCTGGCGTAGGCCGGTGGCTACAGCTCCGATTCAACCCCTAGCCTGAGAACCTCCATATGCCGCGAGAGCGGCCCAAGAAATAGCAACAACAACAACAACAAAAAGACAAGAGACCAAAAATAAATAAATAAATAAATAAATAAATAAATAAAATAAATAAATGCAGTGAAAGAGAGCCACATCATTTCATCGTTTGATTGTGGAAGGTGTTGATGTTGGTTCCTTGTTTTGTCTACATAATCACAGGAAACCAGGGCAATGCTTGCAGCTTCATTTACATACAATAATACTGTCCCTATGTTTGCTCCAGGGAGGATGGTGGATTTTCCAGGATACAGTCTGTCTGCTTTCGCTGCCTCCTTCCTCTTTATAGTGTTCAGCATGAAGCAGTCAGGTAAGAGGTCCTTCTTGTATACTTGAGTGTTTTTAGAGGTCCATCTGGGTGCAGAGTTCTAAATGCGAAAAGGCTAGTACAAATATTAAAAGTGCGCACCCAGGGGCCAAAGCACCTGTGTTCCAGAAAGGGCTTCTCCCCACTCCAGCTGTGTTACCTTGGAAAGTTACTTGAATAGCTCCTGCCTTGGTTTTCTCATCTTTAAGGTAACAATAACAACCTTACCCATGTCTCATAGTCTAACGAAGGCTTTACGATTCAATGAGTCTGGCCATGGAAGGCATTTAAATCAGTACCTGGAACACAGTAAGTTATCCACTCTCCTGCTTCTATTTAGGACAGCACTTTGGGGGCAAGAAAGGCAACTGCTTCTTGCCATAAATCAAACAGCATAAAAATGCTTGGAAATAAAAAGTTAGAAGGAGACTTCCAAGAAATGGGCTTGGAAATCTCAATAGCTGAATTTTCTTGGTCACAGTATTGTCCCTTGAAAAAGGAATGTGAAAATTCAGTGTCAGCAGGTAATATCAGAGCTCCAAGGAAAATGCAAGGTGGCCACGTGGGAAAAAACACTGGACAAGACATCAGAAGACGCAGGGTCCAGACCGAGGCTGCCAGAAACTACATGATGTGCTGAGGATGCACTTTCCTAACCTGTAAAGGAAGTCAGCCAGGTGGTATGGCTTCAGTTCCAGCTTTATATTCAGGTTCCATCAATGCAGACTGCAAGCAGATCTCCACCTATGTACCACAGTGACCTTTCGAGCACCATCTACTTAACGCTGAGCAGCAATTAAACAAGATCAAGTTCCTTCTTAGGAGAATTGGATCTGCACAGAGAAAGTGCAAATGGCCCTGGAGCATTTAGGATGGAAACAAAATAATATACATAATATATGAAATTATTAAGCATAGAAACACACAGAATTATTAAACACCTTTTCAATTTTCATATAGTGAAGAGGTCAAACGTGACTTAAAATTTGATTGGAAGGCTTGAACTCTTCATACAAGGCACTGCTCTTAATCCACCACAAAATGTCCTTGCAAAAACTGCATTTTGCATAGCATGGGTAACTGGAGTCTTTGTTTGCTCCAGACAAAAAAAGAAAACAAACAAACAAAAAAGACCCAAACAACAACAACAACCCCCCACCCCCCAAAAAAAACCCCAGTTCTTTACCTAGGACAAGACAACACCAATCTGAAACGCTGAAAAATCTATCGAATAAATCTATTATCTAAATTTTAGAAAAAGTGATTACAGTGTCAGTCACTGAAGTGAAATTACTCACTATAAAATAAATCACTGGAGTTCCTGCTGTGAACGGGATCAGTGGTGTCTTGGGAGACCTGGGACGCAGGTTCGATCCCTGGCTCTGCTCAGTAAGTTAGGGATCCAGCGTTGCCACAGCTTTGGCTTAGGTTGCAACTGCAGCTCAGATCTGATCCTTGGCCCAGGAACTCCAGGTGTCCCAGGGTGGCCAAAACAACAACAACAAACTACAAATTATAAAATATGAAATAAATCACTAATCTATAAAATTCCCAATTCCAAAAAATCAATTTACACATTAACTTATTTGAGAATTAAAAACAACTTAAAGACTGTGGTTTTACAGTCTTAAAGATGATGGAATTGAGATGCCAAATCTTAAAATTTCATCAAGAATAATGGATTTGCCCCCCAAATCATACAGCCGGTAAGTGGCAGATTCAGCACTCAAGACACGCAATGTTTTGAACTGCATGCTCTTTTTGGTACATAAGATTGTTTCTGTAAACAACCCAACATGCAAATCTTAATGCGGAGTTTCTTAAAACATTGAAAATAAAGCATTCCCTCCTCCAGGTGCCTCCGTTTTGATAGGCTGTCCATCCCAAAGTACCATATTGATCCTCTAGGTGGCATTTCCTGGTTTCTCTCTGTCACTCTTTTGTAGATGACTTCAGAGTGATTGGCTCTGTTTATCCTGTCCTGGCCATGGTCGGGGAAGATGCCCTGCTAACCTGCCAGCTCCTCCCCAAGAGGACAGCAGAGCACATGGTCGTGAGGTGGTACCGCTCAGGGAGCAGCACACCTGTGTTTGCATCCCGGGATGGATCCGAGGTGACAGAGATGCAGATGGAGGAATACAGAGGCCGGGTGGAGTGGATTGAGGACCACCTTACCGAGGGAAAGGTGGCTCTGAAGATTCATAACATCCGACCATCTGATGGTGGGCAGTACTGGTGCCAATTCCAAGAGGAAAACTATTATGGAGAAACAAGCTTGTTGCTCAAAGTAGCAGGTGAATATTTGGGAAAAGACATAGGGTCTCGGAAGGAGAAGTATATTAATTTGTGGTGAACTTCTTGCCAGTCGGAGAATTCCTCTTTATTCATCAAGGCCATTGCTAATGTCCAGTCCTTAAACCTGGTTCATTTGAAGATGAGTGTTTTGAAGTCTTCGAAGTGAGCTCACTTGTCAGTAATTTCCCTCAATTTAACTTACAGTTTTGACTCTTCTTGAGGATGACTTAAACTTGATGACGTGTAGTCATTAGCAATTTTGCTGAGGCAAGAATTCCTGCCACATAGGTTAGCGTGCAAGAGCAAGTTTACTGCTGAGCAAGATGCTGCCCAGTGGATGTGTTCTCTGCTCAGCCTCAAACGCAACTGAGAGGTGAACACAGAGTTTCTTTGTCTGATGCCTCCAATTAGAAAGCTAGTGGTGGAGTTCCTGTAGTGACGCAGCAGTTAACAAATCTGACTAGCATTCATGAGGATGCAGGTTTGATTCCTGGCCTCGCTCAGTGTGTTAAGGATCTGGCGTTGCCATGTGTAGGTTGCAGATGCAGCTCAGATCCTGCGTTGCTATGGCTCTGGCATAGGCCGGCAGCTACAACTTCGACTGGATCCCTAGCCTGGGAATCTCCATATGCCTTGGATGCGGCCCTGAAAAGAAAAAAAAAAAAAAAAAAAAAAAAAAAAGAAAACAAGCTAGTGGTGTGACTGAAGAAGATAAGAATATTGTGTTTTTAAGAGTTCCCTGGTGGCTGGAAGTTAAGGATCCAGCATTGTCACTGCTGGGGCTTGGGTTTGATCCCTGACCCAGGAACTTCCACATGCTGTGGGTGTGGCCAATGAAACAAACAAACCCACTGTGCTTTTATGGGGTGTATACTAGCATTCAGTGAACTGGAGGCTTGGGGGAGCTTTTGGACATACCCTCTGGGAATGGCAAGGTTCTGCTTGATGATTTTGAGTGAGCACAGTAGGAAGGAGTTGAAAGAATGGAATGACCGAAGAAAGGATCTCTCTGTAGGAAAAGAAATATCTGAAAAGGAGACGACCGCATGGTGCCCTGGCAGGAATAACTCCTCCATGTGCTACAGAGAAAAACAGGCTAACCTGTGTACTTTAGCAGGGAAATAGTTCTCTAGGGATGTTATCTCCGGCTGATACTGCTTCTTTCTTTGCTCCCCCATGAGGCTGTTTCCCGACATCTTTATTCCTAACACTTGTTGCAGTGATTCTTGCTCTTACTATGTTCAAGTTGATTCAAGATGGATGAATGAATCCACATGCTTCTGAGATAGCAAGTGGGGAGGCCACATCCTAAGGCATTTCACTACCAGGGAAATTTGAAAATAAACCGTGCATTTCAATTTCTTTTCTTTTTTTCTTTTTCCTCCCTCCCTTCTTTCCTTCCTTTCTTCTTTTTTCTCCCGCTTTCATTCCTTTTCTTTTCTTTCTTTCTTTCTTTCTTTCTTTCTTTCTTTCTTTCTTTCTTTCTTTCTTTCTTTCTTTCTTTCTCTCGCTCTCTCTCTTTCCTTCCTTCCTTCCTTCCTTCCTTCCTTCCTTCCTTCCTTTATCACTCTCTCTCTCTCTCTTTCTTTCTTTTCCTATGCCTGTGGCATGCAGAAGTTCCTGGGCCAGGGATCAAATCTGTGCCAGTAGTGACAATGCCGAATTCACTAATCCACCAGGGGACACCCATGCATTTCATTTTTGCTAAGATTCTAGGGAAAGTAAGTGAGCTTCTGTCCCCCAGCAAGTGATAGAGACAGAATTACCATCTATGGAAAATATAATCCCCTTTTTTTGGGCTTGAGAGTTGTGTTGAATAGAGAAAGAATTTCATGATTATATAAAACTGGGATGTCTCAGAAATATTTTCCTATGGAAGGGATTTTTTTTTTCTTTTTAGGGCTGCACCCACAGCATATGGAGGTTCCCAGGCTAGGGGTCAAATCAGAGCCATAGCCACCTGCCTACACCAAAGCTAATGGCAATGCCATATCCTTAACCCACTGAGTGAGGCCAGAGATCAAACCCGCATCCTCATGGATACTAGTTGGGTTCTTAATCCACTGAGCCATGAGGGAACTCCTGGAATGGAATTTTAGAGACAGAAGCTCCTCATGAAGTTTCCCTTTGACATACACCAGGTTACCTATTTGCACCCCGAGATCATAACTGCCAACAAAAAGGAACGGGAAGAATATTCTCCCAGGAGATGATTTCTCACTTTATATTAAATATTATGTTTGAAGTGGAGTCAAGGTATCATCCAACCTGTCAGAATCCCTGATGCAATAATATTATGATGAAAAAGGCAGAGTTTGTGGAATGAGGGATTTTATGAATCACTTATAACACATCTCTGTTTGCAGTACTAGAGACATAAGCTAAACACCATTATGTCCCTTTCTCTTATTTTCCTGCTTGGATCTGAATAAAAATACTCCTCACATGCTAAAATTTAAAGATCCAGACTGGCATAAAAATAAAGTGTAGATGACCTCCAATTTGAATGGGAAGAAACCTGGGGGGGGGGCCCTTTTGCTGCCCAGAACCTTGAACTCCTGCTCTCCCTCCCTCTGAGCAATGCCACTGGACTCCCAGCCTCGGTGGGCTCCAGGCCTCGGGTCTGTGTCTTTGCTCCACAGGTCTGGGGTCCGCCCCTTCCATCCACCTGATGGGATCTGTGGAAAGTGAACTCCAGCTTGTGTGCACTGCCAAAGGCTGGTTCCCAGAACCTCAGGTTTCTTGGCAAGACATCACAGGAGAAGAGTTGCTGACTGCCTCTGAGCATCACTTCCAAGAGGAAGACGGCTTGTTCTACGTGGAAAGCATGCTTGTGCTCCGGAATACCTCTGCAGAGATTGTGTCCTGCTTCATCCGCAACCCAGAGCTCTCTGAGAAGAAGGGGTCAAACATCTCCATCCCAGGTCAGTGCTCTGCCTCTAGGACCAGATGCTCAGATTTAACAGGAAAGGTTGCAGGGACTGTTCCATTTCACATAATATTTTTTAATCAAGAAAAATATCTAACATTTAGTAATATGCATTAAAACTATAAAACATGTATGGCTATAAATATATATGTATATATACCATATAGCTGTTGTTAATGACATTCCAGTTATTTTCAAATTCTGCCTTTATTAATTCTCTTTACTTACAAGTATGCACTACGTTGTAAAGGAAATACATTTATATTCTTTCAACGGAAATGTTTTCCTGTACTGTTATTTGTGTCAGTTACTTCTAGGAACTAATTATTTGAAGACAATCAGAGATGGAGATAACTATTTGCACAGTAGCATCTGAATTATAATCTCTTTTATAAATAGTAACAAAAATAATGGGCCTCAAACCCAACACAGCAGTGGAGTTCTGAGTGCCTTATGTTACTACACATTATAGCATTGATGAAAAATGATATTTTTGAATAATTTAAAAGGTTGAAAAAATCCTCACGATGGACTACTCAATGATAAAGATCTTCCATCCATCCATCTACCTATCTATCTATCTATCTATCTATCTATCTACCTATCTATTTATATCTGTCTATAAATAGACATTTCCAATCATGTAATAACTTAAAATGGCACTAAGACTTCTGGGACACCCTTTATATTTAGATATAAGAATATAAATATACAGAGTTCCCAGCGTGGCTCAGTGGAAACGAATGCAACTAGGAACCATGAAGTTGCAGGTTTGATCCCTGGCCTTGCTCAGTGGGTTAAGGATCCGGTGTTTTGGTGAGCTGTGGTGTAGGTCGCAGATGTGGCTTGGATCCCGTGTTGCTGTGGCTGTAGCTGTAGCATAGGCTGGCAGCTGTAGCTCCAATCTGACCCCTAGCCTGGGAACCTCTGTATGCTGTATGTCAAGGTGCAGCCCTAAAAAGGAAAAAAAAAAAAAAAGCAAAAATAGAATATAATTATATATGGTTATGCATATAAATGGATATAAGGAAAAATGTTTAAATAAATAAGTTAATGTTAGAAGGATCCAAGTATATATATTTGTATATATATGTATATGTGTATATATATGTATATGTATATATACATTTATACAATTGCAAAACATGTACATATATTTATCTCTCAGTTTGTAATTATGGGTAATAATTGTCTGTATCCAAATATTTTTATACTTTGTATGCATTTATAAAAAGAATATTATTTTTATAAAATGGGTAAACATTGATATGTTAAATATAAGCAGAAACAAGCGGAATCGTGGGGTGGCAGAACTGGGAGCATTTTTGTTGTGCAGGAAGTGGATGGGGAGAAAGAGATGGACAGGGTAAAAATCATTATTTTTCTACATTTTATTTCTTATGAATCAAGCGTTTCAATAAAATGTAGAATTTGGGTTTTTTTTTTTTTTTTTTGAAAATTTTCCCTCCTTTCCCTTAGACCAAATTCCTTGATATATTATTTTCATTCTTTTTCCAGAGAAACTCCAGACAGAGCTGGGTAAGTGGCTGTGGCGGCTTGCATGGGTCTAGGTGAGGCTCTGCGCTGGCGGAGGAAGGTGCTGCTCCCTGGACAAAGTGCGCAGGCAGCACCTCATGATCTGGAAGAGAAACCGAGGTGTGACCTTCAGGTTCAGTTAGTACCAGAGGGACCAGCAAAGCGCAGCCTCCAGCAGGCACCTTTGCACTTCATAACCCACCACTTTCAGTGCCCATGGGGATCCCATGAGCCTCAGACGGATGCCTAAAAAGAGTGCAGACCTAAGCTCTGACCTCCTGGGCAGGAGGAAGGGGAGTTGGCGGGGGCGGATCAGGGGGTTGGGGAGGGCACAGGGCAGCTGGCCCAGCCCTTGAGGCCCCAGCATGAGTTTCTAGTGTAAGTGCAGTGTCATCATGAAATGACACCACCTGCACCACCTGCACCTGCTACTGTTTCTGCACTTGCTTCTCAGCCCCAAAGGCCAGACCTCATCACTGTGGGAGGGAGCTGTTACTTTCCTAGATACAGCCTGGGACCCTGTGCTTGGGGGTTATATTTCCCCTTTTATTCCCCCACTTAATAGTTGGACTGAAGGTATTATTTTACTGTACCTAAGGTAAGTGGTTTAAACAATAACCAACTGATTTTTGAGCCTCTTTCTGTTTCTCCTATGTTGCTCTATTATCTTCCTCCCTGTCCTCCTTTCTGTGACCTCTTCTCCCAGCCCACAAGGAACATCCTGCCCCCCACCTGCTCTTTTTCTTGTCCCATCAGTACCCTGCTGTCCCTCAAGTCACTTGTTACAGGAATACGTGCATGTGTGTGTGTGCATACGCATCCCTAGGCACAAATTAGGTGAGTTTAAATACACTTTTCAGCCCAGGTAGGAGACCTTGAAGAAAATTAGGGTGGCAAACACACCCCAATCTCTGCCAGAGTCTAGTGTGACACTTTGGACCCCTTTGGGCCATAAAGATAAAGGGAAGGACCTTGAGATGGTCAAAGGTAACCCCACAATCTGAGGACAGCTGCACACCTCTGAGCCTTACTTCCCAAGTCAGATCCCCTCCCTCCTGGGGTGACCCAGGACAGCAACCTGGACTGGCAGAGCTCCTTAGTCACAGCCCAGAAAGCCCATCCAGTGTCTGAGCAGGTTGACGCCTGGGTCTGTCTCTCCGGAAAATCTTAGGTGAAGAGTCATTTCTCTGAATTAGCCGAACCAAACAGACATGCCCATTGGAGAGCCAGCACATAAAATACAATCTGATGTCCTATCCGTTCTAAGTTGTGCAGACCTTGTGGGACCAAAGCTAAACAAGATGAAAAGACAGAGCTCCCCTAGGCTGTCTGTCGGAAGGAGGCTGTAACCTCAGGAGCTTTGAGGTTGCGCTGTTCGTGGAGGAGCTGACCAGGAGCCACACAGCCACCTCTGCATTGTTAGAGCTTGTGAATTGGAGCTCAGAGGCTGCTGGCAATCAAAGCTTTCTTTTTTGTAATTTAAAAAAAATTTTTAGTGAAAACTTTTATTTTTATTTTTTTGTACTTTAAAAAATGTTCCTTATTCTAGTTGATTTATAATGTTCTGTCAATTTCTGCTGCACAGAAAAATGACCCAGTTATGCATATATACATACATTCTTTTCGGTGCACCTGCGACATGTGGAAGTTCCCAGGCCAGTGATCAAACCTGCACCACAGCAATGACAACGCTGAATGCGCAACTGCTAGGCCACCAGGGAACTTCTGGCAAGCCGAGCTTTCTATAGAGGTCCTGAGACTGATGTCTTTGTTCCTACTAAGGCAAATAATGTTATTGGTTATAAAAATAATGGCTAATTTTAAAAAATAGTAACTCTATGCCCAGTAGGACGCTTTTCAGGAATTTTTTTTTCTCACAGTAATTTTTAAAGGTGAATAGATTTATCACGATTTTATATTTGGGAAATAATGTTAGAGACATATGTGATTTGCTGAATAGCACAAAGAAATCGTGATAGGTGCCTTCTAATTCATGTCTATCTCACTTAAGAGTTTTAGTTCTTAATCACTTATGTTTGATTTTAGTAAATCTTTGGTCTCTATTTTTCTCACTTTGAAGTGAACATTGTTGAATCTAATCCCTAGTGTAGTGTTAGGTTCTGAGAGTCTATAAATGATATAAAATAATGAAACATGATTTAGCATATTCGGTGAATGAGATAGCCCACTTAATGGAATATGCTGATTGAAGGAGGATTATGTAGGGAGTTCTCATCATGATTCAGCAGAAATGAATCTGACTAGCATCCATGAAGAGGCAGGTTTGATCCCTGGCCTTGCTCAGTGGCTTAAACATCCAGCATTGCCATGAGCTGTGGTGTAGGCCACAGACTCGGCTCTGATCCTACTTTTTGCTGTGGCTGTGCCGTAGGCCAGCAGTTTCAGCAGCTCCAATTCAACCCCTAGCCTGGGAACCTCCATATGCTATGGGTGCAGCCCTGAAAGAAAGAAAGAAAGAAAGAAAGAAAGAAAGAAAGAAAGAAAGAAAGAAAGAACGAAAGAAAGAAAGAAAGAAAGAAAGAAAGAAATAGGATTAGATAATATGATGATGAGATTACCAGGTTTCAAGGAATTCGTTTACAAGTCTGCAACTTGACACCCCAGAAAGGATTTAATTTTTCAGTGGATATTCAGAAGCTATTTTGGAACATACATCCCAATAAAGCAACACAATAAATGTAAGCACAAATTATGTGGAAGGCTGGGTACAAAACTATATAGAAAAAGCAAATTAGGCAGAACTGTTCTCAAGGAGTTCTTATTCTAGTAGAGCATTAATTAACAACACATAAGGCTGCATAATTTTTTTTTTGTCTTTATGCCTTTTTTCTAGGGCCGCCCCTGTGGCATATGGAGATTCCCAGGCTAGGGGTCTAATCGGAGCTGTAACCGCCAGCCTACACCAGAGCCACAGCAATGCAGGATCCGAGCCACATCTGCAACCTACACCACAGCTCACGGCAACGCCGGATCGTTAACCTACTGAGTAAGGCCAGGGATCGACCCCGAAACCTCATGGTTCCTAGTCGGATTCGTTAACCACTGAGCCACAACAGGATCTCCCTGCATGTTTTTTAAAAAACTTTGTTTTTACTTGGATTCTGGAAAAACAGAAGTCTTATATATTTGGTAACACGGCTAATTTGTTAAATTTTCATACTGATATTTTGCTTTCTTTAGTCCCTATTAAAATCAGTTTTAAGTCCTAATTACCAGTCTCTGGCAGGGTAATCTAGTTTGAAACTTGATATGCAGGTCATGGACAGGAGAAAAAAATATCCTCATATGGATAAAGAGATGAGGAGACAGTCTGCTTTATATATATATATATATATAAGACACATGGATTGAGAAATAGCAGCAAATGAATCCCTAGTTATTTTTTTTTTCTGACTCCTACTTTTGCTTTTCAATTTTAACAGATCCATATGAACTAGAGATAATATGTTCCAGGTAAAACTGCAGAATAAAGCAAGCGAAATGCTGGAAATAACTTGGAGTCAAATTTTAGCAAGAATAGAATGGAATAATCTGACAGAATGATGCTGGCAACAAGTTTCCTGTCTTGAGAAGTACCTGGCAGATTTTGACTAAATATATAATGAGAACATTTTGCCTTTGGTCATTGACTCCTATCCAGACAATATACAGATTTATGCCTGTAATTCTATTATAAATGATGGTAACATATGTGAAAACATTCTACTATTTAATGGGAAAGGATGACTCTTAATAGAGCATAGAGCAAAGTCAGCACGGCCAGGAACTGATGAGAACTGAAAATGCAGCATAGCTTGGATTCAGGAAAGCCCTCAGAGAGTTCTCCTTTCTCCACAATGAGGGAATTAGACTCCTTTTTACAAAATTCCTTCTTGTTTTGTGCTTTGTGTTTTGCTCATCTTCCCAGGTCTTGATCTTACAACATTTCTCAAAATCGCCTGAAGACATTGACTAGTGTATGCTTAGAGCCCCACATATAAGTTATTATAATGCAAACTGGCAGAATGTTTCTTCAAATTTCGTTACTTAAAACCCACCTGACTCACTTTGATTCCCTCCCTGTTATCAAGGTCTAGAGTGTAATTGATTCCAATGACCTTGAGTCTTACAATCTCATGCCTCCATTCACACTGCAGGTCCTCAAGCTCTTTATATGGATTATTTTGTTTAACTCCAGTATGACCTTATGATTTTTATAGTGATATAAAGTGATATATAGTATTTTGTGGTATAAGAAGCTGAGACAAGAGTTCCCATTGTGGCTCAGCGGGTTAAGGACCCAACATAGTCTCTGTGAGGATGTGGGTTTTATCCCTGCCCTTGCTCAGTGGGTTAAAGATCCAGTGTTGCCTCAAGCTGCAGCATAGGTTACAGATGCAGCTCGGATTTGACCCCTGCCCTGGGATCTTCTCTATGCCACAGGTGTGGCCATAAAAAGAAAAGAAAAAAAAAAGTAAGCTGACACATACACAGATTAAAAAGTAGTTTAGGGTCATGCAAATTTGAAGTGATAAACTGTTAATTTGATTTTAACAGCAAAATTATTTTCTTATTGGCTGTGACTGAATAAGATTATAGGTAGTGGCTGCAGGTGTGGGTTCAGTTAGTGATGATTTTCAGACAGACACATGTCGTGGGATGGTTCTGTTTTGAACAGGGACAACCTCTATCCTGATTCTACTAAACTTCCACTTCTCCAAAGGATGACTTTAAACCTCATGGCTCCCCAGGATGCTCTTAGGCTCCAAACCTTACTGGAGTTCTTGCTGATGATACCATTTGCTCCAGTTTGAATATTTCATTGGCTTTTGTTTGCTCTATTTAACAGCTTCCTTAAAAGTGATTGGACCTTCCCAGCCCATCCTTGTCAGAGTGGGAGAAGACATAGAGTTAACCTGTTACCTGTCCCCAGAGACTGATGCACAGGGCATGGAGGTGAGGTGGGTCCAATCCCACCGTTATCCTGCTGTTTATGTCTACATGGATGGGGACCACGTGGCTGGAGAGCAGATGGCAGAGTATAAGGGGAGGACTGCACTGGTGCGTGATGCCATCAATGAAGGGAGGCTGACCCTGAAGATAAGCAATGCCAGGACTTCAGATGATGGGCAGTATCAGTGCCTTTTTGAAAAAGATGGTGTCTACCAGGAGGCCCATTTGGATCTGAAGATTGTAGGTAAGGATTCTATACAGATGTTTTGAATGCAACATCTACTCCTACTGCTTAAACTTGCTAGTTCATGGAAAATTTCTCTGGCACCTGAAATTTTCTTAATGTCCATTCACTCATCAAATTTATATTAAACTGTTCCATGTGCAGGAGCTGTCATAGATAAAGTCCACAAATGCAAAATGACCAGATTTAATTTTGTGTGTAGAATTGGTATGCTTTCCTGGATCTCCATAAAGTGAAACTTGCACATCTAGTGAAATGTGAGAATTTTACTCCATAACTATGGAGGACTCATTATTTCAGTATGTTCTTAAAATTCTGGGAACTGTGTAGGTATTAAAATTATGATAATCTGAGGGCTTAAACTAGATCCATAATATAAGCAAAAATCATAAATATTGACAGTATTGGCAGGGATGGAGGAGGAAAGAAAAAACCACTCCCTGCCTCATGATTTCCCACTGCCTATATTTGTGGGTGAGAATTGATTTTCCAAGGTCAGCAAGTGCCATTGAGGACATCGTCTAAATTGTAGCTCATCTACTTGTCTTTCCCATTGATGGTGTATTCAGATTAACAAATACGTGAGAAAACATCCCTAGGAGCACACGCTGAAAGGTAAGATGAACCCCCAAGTTTTTTGCCATTGGACACATATATTTATAAGCTTTTGATCTTTGAGCATATTCTCTTATTCTTTTTTTCCTGGCCGTGTGACTCATGACCTGGCCAAAGTTCCTTTCTTTCAGGTAGAGAAGAAAGAAAAATGGATTTGAAATGCATGCCTCAATCTGCCCCAGAAAGATTTTAGGAATACAAAACATAAAGATATGCAAACAAAAGGAAACAATGAAGGCTCCAGATAGTCCCCTTCCTAAGTGGGATATTATTCCGCATGAGCTTGGCTTTCTTCTCCAAGGCCCTGAATCCTTCTCTTCCTTCTCAGTGGCCATGTAACTACTTGCAGAGATGCTAGGTTGTCTTCCTTGATCTCTCTTTCCAGGTCTGGGGTCTTACCCTTCCGTCTCCTTGGAGGAACAGAAGGATGGACAAATAAAGCTGAAGTGCACTTCGGAAGGGTGGTTCCCACAGCCCCACGTGCAATGGAGAGACAGGGAAGGAAGGCCAAGACCGTCTTTTTCCCAGGAGGTGACTCAAGGCAGCCATGGGCTGTTCCATGTGCAGGCGTTTTTATTGGCCACAGATGCCTCTGTTGTGAATGTGACCTGCTCCATCAGCAACCCCCTTCTTGGCCAGGAGGAGAAAATGACAACTTTTTTTCTTTCAGGTTAGTGATTCCATGAGTTCCTCTCAGCTTTGGGAAACACATACGAAGACCAACCGAAGCTTACTCATTTTATCACGCTTCTATTTTTTTGTTTTTTATTTTTTCTTTCTGATGAAGTCTTTTACTGTCTCTGGAAAGCTGGTCTTGGGAACACCTAGAAATTCTACTCTTTTTAAGTTTCTCCCTTGAAATCCCCAACCAAAGCCCCAAGGTTATATGGTTACACTGTTATATATTAATTTCCAAGAATGGACTCCATCACCACGACATCTACAAACTCTTTTCTTCTCATGAAAACAATGACATTATTTGCCCCCCCCCCGCTCCCCCGCCACCATGATGGGTTTTCTTCTGGATTAGAAGGCGTCATGGCTGTGACCTTGGTAAATTTATCTTTTTACTACCTTTGTGTTTCAACTGATTGTGGTGATATTGTTGGAAAAGAGAAGGGGGGAGAAATGTGTGTGTGTGTGTGTGTGTGTATGTGTGTGTGCGCGCGCGTGCATGTGTGCATTTGTGTTGCTGAGAAGAGCAAACAGGAAAGCCAGCATAAACCTCTAGTTTCTCCTCAGCTCCTACAGAGCAAGGAGCAGGGAGGAGCAGACCAACTTCCTTCTTTTATTTACTTATTTTTGGCTATACCCAGGACATGCAGGAGTTCCCAGGCCAGGGATCAGACACATGCCACAGCTGGGACCATGCTGGATCCTTAACCCATGAGTCACCGGGGAACTCCCCAACTTCCTTCTGGATAGGACCAATTCTCATCCTCCTCTCCAGCCCAGGAACTGCTCAGATGAAAAGGATGATCTTGAAACTTCCCAGTTTTGTGATTTAATGTGATTCTGGGGTTTCCATTTTAGAGTCTGGGATGACTTTTCCATGGAAGATACTGCTTGTGTTGGGATTGCTTCTTGTTGGAACTGTGGGCTTGATCTGGTGGAACAGCTATAGAAAAGGTAAGTTAGGAAAACAGAAACAGCAGTGTGGAGTGTGGTTTGTGGTGGGAAATTTACTGTACACTTTCCCTAGCCTCTCTTTTCAGAGGCATTCCTTGGATATTCAGTAATTAAGGAAACATGAGAGTCCATGGCTTACATGCATGGAATTGAGGATCAGTGCTGAATGAGATCAGGTTACAGTGGTGGAAGAACTAGCAAAAGAATTAAATGACAATAATTTCATGCCCCAGTGCACATTCCCAAGAGATCTGGTTGAGAGAGAGGAAGAAAAACAGTGGCAGAGCCATCTCTGCTTTGAAGGCTGCGAGCTGAGACTTAATGGGGATCCTGTTGGCATGAACATTTCACTCAGATCATTACTAGTATGGTGACTTGCTCAGTGCTGTTTTTGCTCTGAAGGAGGGAGTTCTCGTATATTGATTATTTTGTGTGCCCTAGAAAGTTCCTCTACAGTAAGTTTCTAAAGTCACTGTAACTTTTGTTTTATTGTTTGGATATTAATATCATGAAATTAATATTTTAAAATATTCCCATGTTCATTATTATCAGAAAGGATTTTCTTTCTCTGAAGTGGACAAGACATTGGATCCAAATACAGCTCACCCAGACCGGATCCTTTCTGAGGGAAATGGACTGCCAATCATGAAGCCAGCCAGACGGAGAAAAGAGGGACTTCTCAAAACTCCTCAAAGCTCAAAGCTCCAGAAGGGGCTCAACTCAGGAGGGTGGTACACAGAGGTGGTGTTTGGGGACAGGAAAATATGTGTCCAGAATGTTGCCAAGGACAGTTCTTCAAAGAGTCTTCTCTGTGTTACTTGAGGATGGTTTGGGCAATGGGTTGCTATGGAAATGAGTACTGGGTCATCAACCTGCCTCCCAGCCTCCTCTCTCTGAGGATGTCTCCAGGACTGGTTAGACTGTCCCTTGACTATGCCCGTAAATGCCTCTCCTTTTATCACATGAGCAAGTGCTCTATCTACATCTTCCCCTGAGATGTTTTTTTTCTCTGAAATTCTGTACCCCCTCTTCATTCTTTGGTCCTCTAAGGTAGATTCTCCTGACATCTTTCTTGTACCCAAGGCTTCCAAGGAAAACAATAACCTTGGATTCTGAAAACCAGGATTATATTCTAAGTCCCAGCTCTTTTATCTTTTCACCAGTTTCTTGAAGGGGCTCACAGGATCACCCATTCCCCTAATCAAGAGGCTTTAACTTCACTGTGGCATCAAATCTGACCTGGAGGCTGATGCATTCAGTGACCTATCATATCCCAGTGTCTCTGATATCCTGCCTACTGATTATAATCTGATATCTGGTGACAAAAGACCCTTAGAAAATCCAATGACAAATGCAATTTAGCCAAGAGGAGGAGGAAGTGCAAGGAATGATCAAGTACTTAATTGGTTTCTCTAGGAAAGTGGGGCTGAGAAAACAAGCAAACAAAAAATACAGTTAAAATGTGGAAGAGAAAATACAGCTGAATCTAAGGAGGAAAGTCTGGTCACTAAGCTATATCTTGAACATCCCATGAAGTGTGTGATCCCTGCACCAGACTTTTCCAGAAAGTTAACTGAGAATGGGGAATGAGGAAGTTTTTCAGATATTCTAGTCCAAGAGGAAAATTAGTTATGTGTTATATATATGAAAATGTCCGTTTTATTTTTAGAGTGAAAAAAAGCATACAATTTAAAATGAAATTGCTTATGTTTAATTATGAAATAAACATAAGCAATAAATGCAACAGAAGTAATAAAATGCAGTGGAACCAAAAATAAAATCACAATGAATTACACGTAGAGGAAGAAAGAATGCGAAGAAATAAAGATTCAGAAAAATAAGTCTTCAAATCTTCTGCAGTGAGGATGAGGAATCCCTGCAAATGACATTCTGCTCTTTCCAGGAGGGCAGGGATTAGGGACTTCACTGTCCTTTGAAGGTTATTCATCTGTAGCATTCTGGATTTTTCTCTTTGGGGTCAGAATATTTGTCTCTATTTTTAAACTCCTAAGTTTATGCTTGAAACTATGTATTGTTTTTCACAAGTGGTTACACATTTACTTTATTTAGTTTTAAAATTTGTCAATTGTAAAATACACATAACATAAAAGTCATCATTTGGGCCATTTTAAAGTGCACCGTTCAGTGGCATTTTGTTCCTTCACTATGTGTACAACCATCATCAGTATCCAGTTCTAGCATATTTGGATTATCCCAAAAAGAAACGTCATCACCATTTATCAGCCATACTCATTTCCCCCTCTCTCCAGCCCCTAACCTACTTTCTGTCTTTCTGAATTTGCCTATGTTGGGTATTTCATAGAAAAGGAATCATAAAATATATGGATTTTTGTGTGTCTATTTTTTTTTTTTTTACTTAGCATAATGTTTTCAAAGTTCCTCCACATTGCAACATGTATCAGAAATTCATTAATTTTTTGAAATTAAAAGACTTTATTTTTTTAAGAAGTGTTTTAGGTTTACAGCAAAATCGAGTGTATAATTCATATGCCTCCCCTCTCACCCCCTAGTTTCCTCTGTTATGAACAGCCTGCCTTGCTGGGGTACATTTGTGACACGGATGAAATGGTATTAAGACATTATTTTCAATTAAAGTCCCTAGTTTACATCAGGGTTCACTTTTCTCTGGGGTTTGATTTAAACATTTTGGATACATTGATATGTCCTTATATACCCTTTATATTTTGAAGACAAATTTATTAGTAAATTACTTACATCCTTACCTTGCAGCCCTATTTTCTACCCCTAGACTATAAGACACCTTTCTCTCTCACTCAAGGGAGGGCACAATCGCTCTCTTTTTTTTTTTTTTATTGTCTTTTTGCCATTTCTTGGGCCACTCTCGCCACAGCCACAGCAACTTGGAATCTGAGCCGCGTCTGCAACCTACACCACAGCTCACTGAAACGCCGGATCCTCAACCCATTGAGCAAGGCCAGGGATCGAACCTGCAACCTCATGGTTCCTAGTCGGATTCATTAACCACTGCGCCACGACCGGAACTCCGGGAGGGCACAGTCTTGAGGGCACTAGTCTGCTGTGGCGCCTTTGCCTGGGTGAGGGCACCCACCTCACCCGAAATTCTGTCTCTGAGTTTCTGTTTGGCACCGGTGAACAGAGGCTGAGTTTTAGTAACACTTAGATGCACTAAAGGCAAAGGTGACCCTCAACAGTGAGAGGAACTTGGTTAGAAAGAAAAAAAAATGCCAATTTGTTTTTTGTTTTTGTTTGTTTTTTTTTTTTTTGTTTGTTTTTAGGGCTAAACTTGCAGTTTATGGAGGTTCCCAGGCTGGGGGTTGAATAGGACCTGCAGCTGCCAGTCTACACCACAGCCACTGCAATGCCAGATCCAAGCCACGTCTGCAACCTACACCACTGCTCATGGCAATGCAGGATCCCAACTGAACAAGGCCAGGGATCAAACCTGAGACCCCATGGGTACTAGTCGGATTCGTTACCACTGAACCACAAGGGGCTCCAAAAAAAGCCAATGTTAACAACGACTATTTCCTCATGAAACCTATGTGATGATTTTTTTCTCTGAAAACATAAACTGCAACATTCTTTTTTTTTTTTATTTTCATACAATTCTGGACTTGCTGATCAGTGAGAACTGGTTTTAAAAAAATGAGCTTGCAGGTTGGATCCCTGGCCTCTCTCAGTGGGTTAAGGATCTGGCATTGCCGTGAGCTGTGGTGTAGGTCACAGACGTGGCTCGAATCTGGTATTGCTGTGGCTGTGGTGTAGGCCAGCAGCTCTAGCTCTGATTTGACCCCTGGCCTGGGATCTTCCGTATGCTATGCATGTGGCCCTAAAAAGAAAAAAAAAAAAGTTTCTTCCTTTCCAGAAGGCTTGGTCTCCTGCTCAAATGGTTTATAGTTATTTATCATATTTCCCCACCTCTTGGCAAAGTCCAAGTTTTAGAATTTGATGGACACTAAAGTCTGAAGAGGGAACAAGCTGAGCTACTAGCTTTTAAAAGACTTGAACAGGAGTTCTCTGGTGGCCTAAAGGTTAAGGATCTGATGTTGTCACTGCTGTGGCATAGGTTTGATCCCTGGCCTAGGAACTTCCTCATGCTGTAGGTGCAGCCAAAAAATTTTTTTAAAAAATTAAAAATTAAAAAAAAAAAAAGATGAACTAGGAGTTCTTGTTGTGGCTCAGCAAAAACAAATCCAACTGGTAACCATGAGGTTGCAGGTTTGATCCCTGGCTTTGATCAGTAGCTTAAGGATCCGGCGTTGCTGTGAGCTGTGGTGTAGGTCACATACATGGCTTGGATCCTCCATTGCTGTGGCTGTGGTACAGGCTGGTGGCTATAGCTCCGATTCAACCCCTAGCTTGGGAACCTCCATAGGCTGCAGGTGCAGCCCTGAAAAGAAAAAGAAAAAAGACGAACTGATTTCTGTGCATACGTCTTGCAGTAGCACCGTGTATTGAGAATTTACTCAACAGGGACCCTTCCCTTCAAACTCCACTCACTCCTCCAAATTTGACGACACATGTAAGAAGAGAGATTTTTCTGTTTAGATGTAACTTTAAACGTATTTACTTTGAAACACACTAAGTACCTGAACTGAAGAATGGTCCATGCGTTTACAAGGAGTTTTCCTGTGACAAATCGTGGTTGCCCACAGAGAGTATTTCCGCAAAGGTAACACGAGAGGAAATTCTCACAGTCATTTTCCAGCTGTCGCATTTCTCTCTCTCTCGCTGAAAGGGATTGAACTTATACCTAACGAGAAGGACAGCTTTCTTGGTGGACACACCCATAAGAAGCTCCTGCAGAGGCAGCAGGGGTGCCGACTCGCTGCTCAAGGAGGTAATAGAGAGAGAGCTTCTTGGGGGACACTTAGATCACAACGATTTGAGTGGGTTACCAAGGGCTTTGAAGACGAATCAGGACGAGTTTCAGTGTGATCTGAATCTAAGCAGATGGTCAACGATGTGCCAGCACCCCTAAGGCTAAAATAAGGATAGAGAGGCTCATGGATGGGGATTCCGGTAAAAGAATGGATGTGGGACCCGTCAATCATGTTGTAAAAAGACACTTGCCTAGCATCCCGGTCCAGGAAAATGCCTATCCTGCGGGGCAGCTGCCTCAGTGACAGTGACTCTTTGTGGGAGGCGGGAACACTGACTTTTCCTTCTTTGTACATCACCACCCAGAATTTCTTCTCTGGACTTTCCACAAACCACCCCTTTCTCCATGCTGTTTTGGAGCAAACACCCAGAGCCCACTTCGTTCCGGATCCATCGTCTGTCTTTGCCTTTACTTCTACCTCCCAGTAATGTCTCCCTGCAGAAGGGCATTCCTGGCCCAGAACATTGAGGATGTCTTCAGACGCCCCTTGGTCTTGGAGTGCTGGGGTGTCACCATTCGGAGGAACATTCTCTGTGAAAGACTTTCCGTTTTCAGATAAGCTGAGGTTTCGATGAGCTGTGTTTGGATCCAGAGTAACAGCCACTGCAGGGATAAGGGGAAAAAATAAAGGTCATTCCCCAATGGAGACTGGCTGGCTTTAGGAAAGACATAAATTACTGGTAAAGGAGAATGGAGAAAAACAAAGAGAGAAATGAAAGATTAGGTAAAACAATTAATCTGCTTTCCTGTGTCCATTCACAGGAGATACATGACGTGTAAATCAGAGAAGGCCAGGGTTGGGCAGGCCCATGGGTAACTGGGTGTTCCAGACAGTCTGAGACCATTTAGTTAAGAAGGCTTCTCCTATCCTGCTGAATAGCATTGAGAACTTGTCTAGATACTCATGTTGCAACAGAAGAAAGGGTGGGGGAAAAAATGTAATTGTAATGTATACATGTAAGGGTAACCTGACCCCCTTGCAGTACAGTGGGAAAATAAAAAAAATTATTATAAAAAAATAAAAAAAATAAAAAAATAAAAAAATAAATTTTGGAATGATAAAAGTAAAAAAAAAAAAAAAAAGCCTATATACTGTCTTCAGGTGAACGGTTAGATTTTCCTCTTAATTCAATATAAGATGTTTTTATGATTCAGGTCCTTGATAAGGTTGTCATTTTGGCACAAATACCCAATAGAGAATGTATCATAACAGCTTTATTCTGATGATGGAGAAGATTCCTTTGCAGAGGATCAGATTGGGAAGCATTCTATCTAGGCTTGATTATTTGTTGTTTTTTTAATTTTCATTATTTCCTATGTATTCATTAAAACAACATTGTCTAGAAAAAAAAAAGAAAAAAAAAAAGAAGGCTTCTCCTCCAAAAATCCCCAGGGTCATGTGTTTCAAGTTGGGGTCTTGCCAACCTCCTGTAAATCCTGGCTGCTTTACTGCTTGCTCTTAACCATTAAGCCACATCGCATTTCCGACCGCAAGGCACCAACTCTCATGTAAGCTTCTTTGGTTCCATTTTTCTGCGGACTTAGGTAAGAACTAAGTCATCTACTGCTCATGTACTCTTACTGTATTTCTAATGTATGAAATCCCAGGCTCTATGGTCAGAAAGATCTGTATTTTGATAACCATCCTTTCTTTAGTAGCTGTGAACTTGAAGTGACTTTGCCTCTTTTGGTCTCACTTTAATCTCATGAAGATGACACCTCAGCATAGGACTGCTACGAGGAGTAAATGACAATGTACTACATTTTGTCCATGATGAACACTTGGTAAATTTTAGTTTCTGATAGTTATAGTAACACTACTACCAGTAGTAGCAGTAGCAAGAGTGCTAATACTAGTAACAAGCAATCTGCTTCTTACCAAACCAAACATCTTAAGTAATTACAATTTTTCTCCTAAAAATTTGTATGTGAGAATGTATTTTAATTTTTTTTTTTTTTTGCCTTTTTGCCTTTTCTAGGGCCGCTCCCTTGGCATATGGAGGTTCCCAGGCTAGGGGTCTAATAGGAGGTGTAGCCACCAACCTACACCAGAGCCACAGCCACTTGGGATCTGAGCTGCGTCTGCAACCTACACCACAGCTCATGGCAACGCTGGATCCTTAACCCACAGAGCAAGGCCAGGGATTGAACCCGCAAACCTCATGGTTCCCGCAAACCTCATAGTCGGATTGGTTAACCACTGAGCCATGACAGGAATTCCCTTTATTTTAATTTTTGGAGGGTTAAGTTAACAAGGAAAGGTTGGCAGATGCAGGGATATTCAGAGTGAAGTAGCGTGGAGTAGAAATAGATGTTTGACTCAAAATTCTGGGAAGACTGTAAGATCTCAGGGGCTATTTTCCATTTGTACTGAGATGCAACAAGCTGTTCTCTGACTCAGACTTATGTAATAGACTTCCTTCTAACTGAACTACTCTTTCAATGCTCTTCTCGGGACTACAGATACTGGATGACTGAAGTTGCAGATGAATTATCAATTCCTGAGGAGAATTCCTTTAATCCATCCTTTTTTTTCATCATGGCAACCTTTTATTCCTTCTTTATTCACCATAGTTTGTATGTGCACTTTCCCATGAAGTCAGAGACCAGGTCTGCTTTATTGATGTGGCACTGAATAAAACGTTGTATAATTTTATGCTGAGTGAATGAATGAATGAATGAATGGTGTCAGAACACTAAGAAATATGTTTGCATTTCTGCATGAAATTGAAACGGAAATGAAAGCCGTGAAATGAATAAGCAGTTAGGTATTATTGAGAGTTTATACAGCTAGAGTAGTTTCTCCTTCGTATAGAAGAGATGATGAGAGACAAAGTACTAAAGTCACTTACTTGCTTTGAACTGTTCCTTTCTCCAGTCTAAAAAAGAAAAAATGTCATATGGAAAATATGCCACGGACATGTCCTCCGAACTATTGAGATGCTTATCCCTTCATCCCTTGTATTTTTTTGGACTCCCCAGATTCAAGCAAAATCTCCAGAAGATGGCACTTATGTGAAAAATGCCCTGGAAAAGCCTCATGACATCCTAAAGCCCCTGAAGCCCCAAGACAATATCAGTTACTCACCAGCATATATCTCTGCTTTTCTCCAGTCTGCAACAAAACAAAAGAATTAGACTCTCCCTTTCATAGACCTTCAGAGTATGCAATTGCCGTGACCACGGAAAACCCGAGGGTTTATGATTGTTCTACATTTCTGTGCTCATCTCAATACATTTCTGATACACTTGTCCTCTTTTACGCCTCCTGTTTTATTGCTCACATTTTCCACATTCTACATCTGAAATAAAAAGGAGGGTCTGGTTTTTCCTGGATGGAGAAATAGAAGGTAGGCTTGAATTATGAGAGTGTGTGGGAAAGCCTAAAATGTTATGGGCTGCCTTGCCGGCTTTGCGCTCACAGGACTCCAAACGCCTAGTTCTCTTGCTCTCACCAGATGTGCCCTCCACCCAGCAGGATAAACTCCCCATTCAGCTAATTTTCCTATGGGCCAAGACAGCTGAACCCCACCTGTCATCAGTGTAATGAGGTTTACCTCCCTGTCAGCCTGCAAAATTATTCCCACAAGCCGATTACAAACTTCTACAGAAAACAAGGGCACTTCTTCCTTTTGTTACTACAAAGCCCACAGACCTCGCTAGTTCATTCTGCTCCCAAGTGCAACCTTCATGTGGTCCTGTACGGTGCGTGGTGTCCTTCTCCCCCAGGGTGCAAATATATGTGATTTAAAAACTGCTGCCAATCCCATCTGTCCAGAGTTGGGTGTTGCGTTTTATACGCTTTAAGGTAGGGGACCCATCCCCCACCAAGAAGGTAAACTGGAGGCAGCCAAAATAGAGAGGCAGACGAGACGGTTCACCCAACCCTAACATTCATAGAACTCACCTTGCTGATATAATTCCTTCCTTCTGGCTGAAAAGGAATAACAGCCTGTGAGATTCCAGGCATTCAGCAAAGCATAAGGCTCTTTCCTCTGTCAGATCAAAGGAAATGGAAAACTTACCAAGCTCTTTCTCAAAGGATACTAAAAAGGAAAGAAAATAACAAAATGGACTTAATGGCTTGTTTTCTAGGCTATGTTACTAAGCCCAGATCCTACTTCCATATGCCCAGAACCAAAGCTACCTTAATTGAGAATTATGATTTACACCATATACCATACTATGTCTAAACCAGTGATGTTCTTCTCTCTCTAATGGACGATATCACTTTTCTTTTTTTCGCATGGAGGTCCTGGGCTCCATGTTTTGTTGGAGGTCTTGGGACTGTGACTCATTCTTACCCGTAGCTCTGTGTTCCCCAAAGATGCCATCCACACACACAGCCACGTTAACAAACCCATACATTCACAGATCCCACCAAGTCTGATTCACAGGCTTACCTTTGGCATTCATTTCCTCCTCCTTTTCCTTCTGGGCTTTGGATAATTTCTTCCTTTCCTGTTGTTCTTTCCAAGCCAAATACACAACAGCACCCACGAAAATCCCAAGAATCAGGAAAGTCACAAGGAATGCTACCTTCCAAGGAGAGGTCCTAGGGAAGAAGGGTTCTGACACAGAGCCCCCAAAACCTCATCAAAAATATACACCCGGAGTTCCTGTTGTGGCTCAGTGGTAACAAACCCAACTAGCATCCATGAGGATGCGGGTTCGATCCCTGGCCCTGCTCAGTGGGTTAAGAATCCGGCAGTGCCGTGAGCTGCAGGGTATGTTGCAGACGCAGCTCAGATTTGGTGTTGCTGTGGCTGTGGCTTAGGCTGGCAGCTACAGCTGCGATTCAGTCCCCAGCCTGGGAACTTCCATATGCCATGGGTGTAGCACTAAAACAAACAAACAAACAAACAAAAAACAAAAACAAAAACAAAACCATCTGCCAAGTAAGCCTTCCCATTCCCATTCCAAGTCCTGAAGATCCCCTCCTTATTCCTGTCCTATCCCCTAAATGCCTCAAACTGACCTGGAATGAAAATGGTTTCTACTTGCTCTTGTCCAAAGAAGGGGTTCTTCATGGAACAGGACACTTCTGACTGTGAGCTGTCTCTCACAATGACGGAAGCCTCAATCTGAAACAACCCATCATCGTCTTGTGTCTCGTCCTCAGAGAGAGATGGGATCTTCTCTCCTCTTGCATCTTTCCATTGTACCTCCGGCTGGGGAAACCATCCCTTGCCGGTGCACTTCAGCCTTATTCCTTCATCTTCTGGACCCACCATGAAAGTATGAGGACCAGAACCCAGACCTGGAGAGGAAAGTCATTCATCTGAGACTTGGATTTTTTTTTGGCCCAGAAGTCCCCAATATTTCACAGTGCGGGGGGTGGGGGGTGGAGATGGACAAAACATCATAGTTCTCAGTGGAAGGAGGGGGTTTCTTTACTTTTCCCATGAAGTATCTGAGGTTCAAAAATTAAAAGAGCACTGAAGGTGATCCTGGGACTTCCACCAATGCCCGTCAGAGCTCCTTTACACAAGCATATCTGCAATTGGCTGTAGAAGGGTGATAGGGAAGGAATTGACTGAAATTTGCCAGTGTTAAATTCTTTTGGAAAAAAAAAACCCCGCTATATCTATTCTATATCTGTATCATATGTCTATTCCATTTATTGCCATCTCAAGAAGACTATTTTCCTGTGCTTAAATTGAGACTTCTTGTGGTGTTTTCCTTAAACAATGACCCTTTGTAATTTTTCCAAATTTTCTTTCTTCCACTGAGGAAAGATTATCTAAAAGACAAAGGTAACTGGGTGAGGTGAGTCCATGAAGGAGTCAAGGTGTTTTTACTTTTCCACTCTGACCCCTTCTTTTCCCTCCACCACCCCTGCTCTTTTTCACCTCTGCACAGGGGGGCTCTACTAGTTATGTAAATAACCACCACCCATATCAAGATGTAACCTGCCAGAATGCTAGATGAATCCACTGTCTCTTCAAGAATAATGGCTATTCTGGCTTCTAAGACTACATCTTATTTTGATTTAAATTTAATATCATAAGGTACAGATCTTCTTATGTTTGCTTAGTCTTCTTACAGTTCTTCAGGTGTGGGAAATACATCAGGAAACTCAGCTACATCACCTTTTTTTTTTGGCTAAAAATTATAGTACAGCTAATAATTCTTTTTTTTTTTTTTTTTTTTTTAGGGCTGTACCTGGGGCCTATGGAGGCTCCCAGGCTGGGGGTTGAATCGGAGCTGTAGCCACCTGCCTACACCAGAGCCACAGCAACACCAAATCCGAGCAGCATCTGCAACGTACACCACAGCTCAAGATAACGCTGGATCCTTAACCCACTGAGCGGGGCCAGGGGTAGAACCTGTGTCCTCATTGGATGCTAGTCGGATTTGTTTACACTGAGCCATGATGTCCCCCAATACAGCTAATAATTTTTACCACCAACCCCTGACCTGCCTGGAGCAATACATTTCTGGAAAACAGAAAGCTGTGTGAAAGATAATTTACCTTCTCAGAATTGCCTGAGGGAGCTGCCAATTTTTTTGAACAGGGGAAATAAATGTAAGAAAAATCTCAAACAGAGGAAATAAATGTAAGAAAAATCTCAAACATAATGGTGAGGTGGAAAAAAACAGCCCAGACATAGTCGTGTCCAGGTATGTCAAAATCAAAAATAAGCAAAACTAGGAGTTCCCGTCGTGGCGCAGTGGTTAACGAATCCAACTAGGAACCATGAGGTTGCGGGTTTGATCCCTGCCCTTGCTCAGTGGGTTGACGATCCGGCGTTGCCGTGAGCTGTGGTGTAGGTTGCAGATGTGGCTCGGATCCCGAGTTGCTGTGGCTCTGGCATAGGCCGGTGGCTGCAGCTCCGCTTTGACCCCTAGCCTGGGAACCTCCATATGCCGCGGGAGCGGCCCAAGAAATAGCAAAAAGACCAAAAAACAAAAAACAAAACAAACAAAAAAAATAAGCAAAACTAACCAGCCTCTCGGTCTACCCTGTCAAACCCTCACCGTCTCTTCCTCCAAACGGTACATTAAATGCTCGACCACTAAACCCTCCCAGCTAAGCCTCTGTCCATCACAGTAGCCAACTGGCATTATGGTCTCTGAGAGTAATGGTACATTTTGGTAATTGTGGTGCCTCCCTTCAAAATGTGTGATGAGAGCAGTTTCCGCTGTGGTGCAGTGGGTTAAGAACCTGAGCTGCTGCAGAGTTCCCACTGTGCTGCAGTGGGGTTAAAGATCTAGTGTCGCCGCAGCAGAAGTGTAGGTCGAAGTCACAGCTCAGATTCATTCCCTGGCCCAGAAAATTCTATAAGTCGCAGGTGCAGCCATAAAAAGAAAAAAAAAGTATGATAAGAGACATAGAGGGAAATAAACGATATTCTTTTTTTTGATACTTATGGATAGTTTAATTTTAAAGTACAACACATGTATAAACAGATTAAGAGGATTGGGGGCTAAATCCAATGTCTGGGATGTTGACCATCTCCAAGCATACCTGACTTTTTGTTTCTATCCTGCCCACCATCCTGCTTCCTCAAATTGAATACGGAATGTTGACACTTCCCTCTGAGTGATGTGTCGTCTCGGAAAATTACTCACCTATCACCTTTAGCTCCAAACTGGCTTCTTCATAATAACTTCCTTTTTTAAAAAAACACTTGTACATTCCATTGTCTGAGACTCGGAGGTTGTGGATTCTCACAGCCACCTTCCCCTCATTGATGTAGTCTTTCAGCAACTCTGCTCGCCCTTTGAAATCGACCATTTGTTCTCCTGGCTGCTCCACCCCATCACGATACACGTACACAGGTTCTGAGGGTTTGGAGCGGAACCACCAGAGCTCCATGGTCTCCAGGTTCATGGCTGGGGACACGCTGCAGGGCAGCACTGTGTCCCCACCCAGCATGGCCACGATGGGCTCGGAGGGGCCGATCACCAAAAATGAATCTGCCGGGTAGAACCACAAGCAAAACCGTATCAGAATAACCTCCTTGGCCATTTTAGAACATGGCATCGTTACTGGTCCAGTCGAGCCCAACAGACATTCTCGCATTGGCAGGGCAGTAATTTGCAGCTCGCATTCAGGCTAAAGGTGGCAGTGAACAAGACAGGGAGGATTTCTACCCTTGGGGAGCTTCCAATCAACAGAGTGATCTGTATGCAACAGATGATTTTTAAATTGCAATGGGGGTCAGTTCAACGGAGGAGGGGAGAGCACTGGGAATTCATGAAGCTAGAGTTTGTCATCAGGTCTTAGGCATCAGAAAAAGCATTCCTCCAGAAGCTGAGACCTGAATGAATGAGACAGCATCAGTAAAGTAATTCTAGTTGTCCTTCCCTCTGAAATAATCATATACCAATTTATTTGCCCTCTTCTATGGGTAAATACATTATTGTGTCAAAATAAAAGATTTGGAGTTAACCCAAGTATATATGAGACATGGAGTGGCTTAATCTCTCTATTCAGGGAGCAAGAGAATCCAGGCATTGAAAATATAAAATATTCTCACCGGAGCCCCACATGGACACCTGGAGAAGCAGGATAAAGAAGAGGCCTCTTGGCAGAGAGAAGTCCCAGGAACACACCATCTTTCCCAGATCAGAGGATGGTATGACACAGAGGGAGGTCCTGAAAACAGCTGGTGTAAAGACAAAAATGGGACTCACAAGGTAAAAAGGTTCTAGCTAAGGTGGTTCACAGTGCTTCCAAGAAATGCCCTCCTGAAGCTCTCCAACGACTGCGATGTCTCTTTCAGGGAACCTCAGGGAAGCCTCTGACATTCCCGTGAGAAAAGACCTTCTGTTTCCCTCTTCCAAGACCACGTTCTGCAGGACAAATCTGACCACAGTCTCTCCATAAACGCTTCTCACAAGGGGAACATTTTAACCAATGGACGACAGAGAGACAAGAAAAGCCACGAGCAGCCCCCGAGACAGAGCGCTTTAGCACGAACGAACGTTACTCTGGCCTCAATGCATTTTCTCTCCGCACGTTCCCAGATGAGGACGGGGCAGAGAGAACTCTGTCCACCCTCAGGGTCCTGGCCCAGGTCATCTCACTTCCCTCCCTCTTGCTCCTCACCAACAAAATGCCCCACTCACATCTGTCAGGTTCTTCCTGCAGAGGTGAAGTCACCCTGGAACTTCTCACCCTCGCGAGCACCAGGAATACCTTCCCTCGGCCATGCCTCCCGGGTACCCTCTCTTGGCTGCCGACAGGTCTCTCTTGTGAAACTTGCTTCAAGATGCAAGGGACTATCAGACGTTAGACACCCTGGGCCCGGAAGGAAGCCTTGGGTGTTTGTGAAAAGGGTTTCGGAAACCTGGAAGAGAGGCGCTCCCTGCTCAGAAACCTCTCAGCAGAGTGTTTCTCCTCGGCCACACCAACGTATTCAAAATTGAAAGTAACATAAGATAAGGAAAGAGAACTCTGACCTGGCATGAATAGTAAGTCTATCTGATAAGCAGAGGATTATTATATTATTATAAGCAGAGGATCCAAAAGAGCGATTTCTTTCTTTGAGAAGGATAATATCCAGGGTAATAACGTAAGTATTAGAACTTGATTCGCCTAAGTTAAAATCCTGGGCAGGCTATTTACAAGCTCACGGTTTTGAGCAAGTTTTGCGAGCTTGCTGTGTCTCAATGTCCTCATCTGACAAAGGGTTTAATAATAGTGCCTACCCTAAGTTTTTGTGAGGATTACCTGAATTAATGTCTGTAAAGCACTTAGAGGACGGTCACTAACTGTGACATTCTTTGCAGGTGTTGGAAATTTTTATTTTAATGTCTTGTTCAATTCACTACAGTAGATCTCCATTCTGATAATAAATGTTCATCTACTGATTAGGCCCCTCATTCCAAGAGACAGGAAATCAAAAAGACACGGGCCCATTCATACTTTCTCCCGGACATAGAAGTTTCTTCCACTGACATCTGGGATAAGATCCATCTTGACCAGAATGAAAGAAGAACAGTATAAAACTCCCAAACAGCACTGTAAACTATGTCTAGTCACTATATGATGGAGCACGATAATGTGAGAAAAAAGAATGTTTACATGTATGTGTAACGGGGTCACCATGCTGTATAGTAGAAAAAAAAATAATGTACTGGGAAATAAAATAATAATAATAATAATAATAAAATAAAAAATATAAAACTCCTAAAATAATTCTCTGAAAACTTTCATCCTCCTTTCATACTGGAAACCTTGAGAAGAGCTGAAGATAATATTGCTATCCTCTGTTTAGATAATTCATTTTTGTTACAAAGATCTCAAATCCTATGACTTTGAGAATAATTGTCTTTCTTGCTTAGAATGACAGAAAGCCATTCTAAATTAGAGCCTGAAAGAATGAAAAAAGCTCTAATTTACATTTTTGAAATTCTGGATCCAAGATTGAACATCTACATATGGTTGGAACAAACATAGTAAAACAAGAAATTAAACAAATGTAAGCCAGACATATTCTAACAAAATTTGAGATATGACAATATTAATTTTAAAATAAAAATAACGTTCAGAGAGAAATAGTTCCAAGGAACAGGACTGTCTCTTCAAAGAGGACCTGTTAACGCACGTGGCTTTCAAGGATTGCATGGGACTACCAGCACAGAGTAGAGTTAAAGAAAAATCAGTTGGGAACTCAAAACACTTTACAGTCATAATTAAGCAGAAATGAACAGAAGCATTCCAGAACATATATATAAACGGTAGAGGTTTAAGTGATATAACAGCTATGCCACATCGAATCTTTTACATAATGACTTGATGAGATCCAACAACTTCTCTTAATTTTTGATGACTAGAAATCCACTTCAGGGAGTTTCCATCATGGCTCAGTGAAAACGAATCTGACTAGCACCCATGAGGACACAGGTTTGATCCCCGGCCTTGCTCAGTGGGTTACGGATCCGGTGTTGCCGTGAGCTGTGGTGTAGTAGCAGACGAGGCTCGGATCTGGTGTTGCTGTGGCTGTGGCTGTGGTGTAGGCTGGCAGCTGCAGCTCAGATTCAACCCCTAGCCTGAGAACCTCCATGTGCCGTGGGTGTGGCCCTAAAAAGATAAAAAAAGAAAAAGAAAGAAAGAAAGAAAGAAAGAAAGAAAGAAAGAAAGAAAGAAAGAAAGAAAATGAAATCCATTTAAGGCAATTAAGATGGATTAGTAGAATGACCTGTGTGATACTTATCTAACCCCTCTCTCCACTGCTTGGTGAAGCAAGACTTTCCCAGGTCTGCCTCTACAATTAACACCAAAAGGAATACTCCAAGTTTTCCTTTTGAAACTGTGCTTAAGTCTTTAATCTCATTAGAGATTTGGGTTTACATTTCCTAAACAGGCAGGGATTTGACGTGAGTATGAATGATGCTATCATACTTTGTGGAAACTATTAAAAGTGTGAAGTAAATTACTGCCACAGGAAAGCCACACAGTCTTCTTGGAGGCAGCTGCTTGGTTGGGAGAAGCTATTGAAAAAAAGGAGATTAAGTGAGCTGGTGATTCTTCCATTCCTAGGAACTGGTCAACAGACAACATCTGCCAAATCACCTATCTTCCGCTCTATTCTGGTTCAACAGTGGCCCCAGGGTGGGTGTAAACAGAGCCTGGGATGTAGCCCAGAAGTACCCATACCTTCGCCCTGCTCCAAGCCCCTGTGTTCAAAATCTGCAACCTGCACTCGTCCTATAAGAGAAGTTTTTTGGAGGAGAAAACTTCTGCGATGCTTTTCTTGTCCAGAACTTTCTTTTTCACTTCTTTCCCCCCCCACACTGGAGGCATATGGAAGTTCCTTGGCCCTAGGAAGCAAGCCTAGAGATCCTAGGGATCAAACCCGTGCCACAGCATTGACACGAGCCATTGCAGTGACAACACCAGATCCTTAACCCACTGAGCCAACAGGGAACCCCAGAACTTTTTCTTTGGCCTTTACACTTCATGTTAGTTCAGCTGCTCAGATAATTCTATTTCTTAATTTTTAAAATTTTATTTATTTATTTATTTGGTCTTTTCTAGGGCCACTCCTGCAGCAAATGGAGATTCCCAGGTTTGGGGTCCAATCGGAGCTACAGCTGCTGGCCTACGCCAGAGCCACAGCAACACGGGATCCAAGCCACACCTGCAACCTACACCACCGCTCAGGGCA
Organism: Sus scrofa; assembly: GCF_054392235.1. Classification (NCBI taxonomy): domain Eukaryota; kingdom Metazoa; phylum Chordata; class Mammalia; order Artiodactyla; family Suidae; genus Sus; species Sus scrofa. The sequence goes on along the minus strand of NC_139389.1, from coordinate 33,333,561 downwards.
ACGCCGGATCCTTAACCCACTGAGCAAGGCCAGGGATCGAACATGCAACCTCATGGTTCCTAGTCGGATTCGTTAACCACTGCACCACGACAGGAACTCCGCTCAGATAATTCCAGTTTCCATTCTGGAAAGTGATGAGATTAAATTTATATTTTAAGGCAGGACAAGAAAAATTGAAGCATAAAATTCTCTCTCTGTTTGGGTCCCCTTCCTCCCCTTTTCATGTGCAGGGTGCATCTGCATTACACAGTAACCAGACCTCAAAGGTGGGGATGCTGGCTTGTCTATAAAGATCAATTTTTCTTCTTTTTTCTGACACCAGAGAAATCTGAAAATTAGAGAGAAGCAACAATAATAGAAACACCCATATTTGTCCCATTCAGAGATCAGTAGTCTATTGTCATTTTTCCGTGACTTTGATGTCTATCCTTCTCTTCTCAAATGTGTTCACGCTGTTTTAAAAACTGCTTTTTTTTGATATCAATAATATCTTGCCAGTTTCTTTCTCTCTCTCCCCCTCTTCACCTTTCTCTCTTAAACACACGAACACTGGTGTGTACTCAGTGTAATTCCCTCCAAATGTTTTTCACAAATTAATTAGCTTTACTCAAAATAGATAAGATAACATATGTAAAATTTTCAAACTTATTTTTCTAGCTTTGTTGGAAATATATACTAATCTATTTACATTTTGAGAGCGAATACACACAAACATACATAATACATTTCAAAATAAACAAAAGAGGCATGTAGTCTCTTCAGCCTGGCCCTCGTCTCCTTCAGTTTTTGCTTCCCATTCCCCCTATTTCAGATCTAATCCCTTAGATGCATGTCAGGTTCCAACTGAGACAGGAGGGCTTTACGGAGAAGGTGGAGGGCTGCCCAGTGTGGTGTGAAAGAGTAGTAGAAGAAGAAGGGGACCCTGCTGCACAGCACTGGGAGCTCTATCTAGTCACTGGTGATGGAGCACGATGGAGGACAGTATGAGAAAAAGAAGGTACGTACATATGTATGTGTGACTGGGTCACTCTGCTGCACAGGAAAAAATTGACAGAACACTGTAAGCCAACTGTAATGGAAAAAATAAAAATCATTAAAAAAAGAAAAGAAGAAGAAGAAGGGCATAAGGGTGAGGTGGGAGGCAGCCCCGAAGACAATGGCAGAAGAGGATATTGTCCTATATGCAAACAATGCACTATTATGCAGCAATAAAAACTTTTCAATGTACTGATAAAATGTGGTTGAATCTCAAAAAAGCATTTTGTTTAGCCAAAGAAGCCAAACACAAAAGCGTTATATACTGTGACTCCATTTGTGTTGTCTTTGAAGTTTGAGGACAGGCAAGGTTAAGCTGTGATGATTTACAGCAGAATATTGTTTGCCTTTTTGGAACAGACCGACTGACGTGGGCATGGGGAACATTTGGAAGAGACGGAAATGCTCCCTATTTTGATCGAGATGGTAGTTACAGGCCTGTAAGCTTTTGTGAAACATCATTGAGATGCATGTTTTCAAACCGTGCTTTCATGGTGTGCAAATTATACCTCAATGCATTTGATTTCTCAAAAAGGTGAATGTACCTTACTGTCTCTGGAGAATATTTATTTAAGATTGTGGTATTCATTTGGCCAGACTGTTAAGGGCTTACATGCTAATGTTTATGGAATTGCTCTTTGTGTCCCCGATTATCCGTAAACCTTGTGTGACATGAAGAAACATGAATTAAACGTGGAAAGAGTGTGAAATGGAAAGAAACTGCCATTTGAGCTTTCAGTATCCAGCACTGAGCAACTGTGTTGTTACATCTGTTCTAATGTGGGGGGCCCTGAGGTTTTTGGAGCACAGAGCCCTCTATCTCTGACCTCTTGTTTTCCCTTGTGCAACTCTGCACGTGGCTTCTGATGGCAGTCACGGTGTGGGAGGAGGAAACACACTCCTCTCGGGTTTATTCTCCAAATCACTTAACTTTGTAAGTTGCGCACTTGGATAACCAACTGACCTGAAGATTACACAGCAAGATGCTTCCTTCCCCCTGAATAATGTGATTTCAGCCCTTGGCCGGTGGGAGGAGGGAGCTCTGCTGAGCATTCGCCACCAAAGTGACTTCAGAGTCTCTATCCTCCTACAGCTCAGCCCAGTCCAAAGTCCCCCCGGGATGACCTCCATTAGTTCCACTTTCAAAGTAGCTAGAAGAGCTGAAGGTAGGCTGCGACTTTCTTGTTAAGCCCCTTCTAGGAGAGGCATTGAAATGCGAGTCCCTCTTGGCAGCCCCGTTCGTCCTCCTCCCTGAGAATTTTTTCCCAATCCAGGGATGGGTTAGGAACCTGCCGTTTCCAGCCCCCTGCAGCCACTCCCTTGGATCCTGACCAGGAGAACAACCAGGTACAAATTGTCTCTGCAGCTGGGCCTTGTAGGTGCACCGTGGGGACCAGGACTTTCAGGACCCCCCGGCCCCGTGGCTCCATCTGGTTGGTGAGAGAGAGAAATGTGTGGAGATGTGCAGGTGTGTCTGTGGAACATGTGGGTCCTAAAAAAAGAAGGGCTTGAGCTCTGGGTCATGTGGTGAGAAAACTCCCATCTCTTTCAGGAGTTAAGCCATGAGAGCATTTGTGGTCAAAATAAATAAATACATGTGTGAAAGAACTAACAAATGAAGGAAGGAAGGAAAGTAGACTGAGAGGAGTGGACAAATTCTGTGTCTGACTTCAGTTCTCAACATTGAGTTTTCAACTTCAGCAGAGCCCTGGGGAGGAAGTGAATCCGCAGATAAGCGGGGAAGCCCACGGGACACAAGAAGACGGTTTAACAATTTTCCACACCTGCTGGGGAAACAGTTGGTTTTCAGGAAAAAAATAAAAAAAGGGCGGGGGTGGGTGGGAGTTAAAAAAAAAAAAAACCCACTGGGAAGGGATAGGAGTTGGTGGTGTTTGTTTTAAGGTCTGTGAGGGCAAACAGCCAAAAACTTGTGTAGAAAGCATGTCTTGGAACACAGCAGTTTTTTTCTAAGAACAGTCAGATGGCTTCTTACCACCTTCTCGTGCAGGCAACCTCCTCCTGAGAATGAATGTTCTGTGCTTCCAGCTCGTTCCGCTTTCGGCTCCGAAGAAGATGGCGGATTTTCCCAGCTTCTTTCCTACTGGCTTTTTCTCCATTCTTGCCCTTCTCCAGATGTCCACGTGGTGTTCTGCGGGTCAGTGTTGTCCCTTATGCTTTTTTGTTGTTGTTGTTGGCTTGTTTTCAATGGCTCTTCTCATGTAATGAGTCCATCAGTCAGAGCTCGGCACCTTCTCAAAGGAAGTTATATTGGGGCGATCTCCTTCCCATGCGCACCCCTTACTCCTTGAGCAGACCCCATGAAACTCAGAGTGGAATATTTATCCACATCTTGATTAAGTAGGAGTGATCTTAGCCTGTTTAAAGTTGATGTAACTGTTTGTTAAAATATACTTTGTAATGTTTACACTGCCAAGAAAACCCGAGTCTGAGTCCAGATTCTCTGGACTCAGGATGCCTGAACTCTGTCTGGTTATAATCTTGGACACACAATTCATTCTTTCTGGGACATGAGTTCTTCCTTCATGAAATAAAAGGTGCCCTCATGATGAAGTTTTCAGACTCCAGGTTTGAAGAGAAACCAGCTATGAGGTTGCAATAATATTTTCTGTTATTGTCTCTTTAATGTGAAGTCAGGCAATGAGTATCAAAATGTTTACTACCTATACATGTTGGCTCAGCAGCTCTATAATAATGTATCCCAAAGAAAGCTCTCCCACATTTATATGTGTATTTGTATAACATGCTTATTGCAGGAATGTTTGTAGTAACACTGAAGTGGAGGCAATGGAAATATTCACCAATATAGGAAAAGCTTAAACAGTGACCAAGACAATCAGTAGAGCTGACTGCATGTCTTACAATGGTTCCTTATTGGAGAAATTTATATGTAATGATCCCGTTTTCATGAAACAGAATTATTTCTTTTCATTGGTTGTAGCACTTCACATGTACATAGCACATATAACTTTTTTCAAAGTAATGCAAAAAAGAAGGAAGTATGTTTGGGTCCCTACAAAATGCAGGTGCGTTTGCCATCTCATTCCCCCTCACTCTTTCCTCCAACGTGTTTCTGATTTTCGTGCAGTGTCCAAGTTTTCCGTGAAGGGACCAGCTCAGCCCATCCTGGTCCTGCTGGGGGCAGATGCCTCTCTGCCCTGCCAGCTGTTCCCTGAGCAGAGTGCAGCCCACATGCAGATCCGGTGGTACCGAGCTCAGTTCTCCCCAGCTGTGCTTGTGTACCAGAATGGGCAGGAACAAGGCGGGGAGCAAATGCTGGAGTACCGTGGCAGGACAGAGCTGGTGCAGGACTCCATTGGCAGAGGGACCGTGACCCTGCTGATCCAACAGATCCGTGCCTCTGACGATGGCCAGTATCGGTGTCATTTTAAGGAGGGTTACATCTCCCAAGAAGCCATCGTGGAGCTGCATGTTATAGGTATGTTAACATGGCATAGAGTGCATGTGTCACGGTGCACAGCAAACTATTACGTTTAGAAGGGACAAACGACAAGACCCTACGGTACACGGCACAGGGAACTATATCCGGTCTCCTGGGATAGATCATGATGGAAAAGAATATAAACAAGAATGTGTGTGCATGTATAACTGGATCACTGTGTAACAGATTTTGGCACAATGCTGGAAGCCAACTATACTTTAATAAAAAACTTGTTTGGTTTAACAATTTAAAAATACATAACTTTTTAAAAAGCAAAGGGAAAGGTGACACTATCTGGATTCCCAAGCTGGCCTTTCTTGCGATCTTCCATATGTTGATATTCTGCTTTCCCTTGCAGAACGTCAATTTCCTAAACTGTACAGCGAGGATAAGACCACATGCTGTTTGCCTTTCAATAGCAATGTTTCTGAAGATATTCTGGTATCCAAAAAGATCTCAAAAATTAATTAACCAGTAATAATTCACATGGGTCCTGACACCGTCAAGTATTTTTTACCCAATCAGGAGAGAAAAACAGCAATAATGTTAAACTCCTTTTTTTTCTGTCTTGAATTGTCCCTGTTTTTTTTCTCTTCTTGGAATGACCTCAAAGCTCTCTCAGTCCACGTAAAGCACAAAGGCATTATGTTGACTTAAAAACTGAATCACAGGTAAGCCTAACACTGGCTGTGAGTGGTTTTGAATTCTGAGCTTCAGTTTGCTCCTCAGCCCAACGAAGAGCAGTTGGACCTTCAGCCTCAGGGACTCTGGAGTCCCAAGGGCCAGCACATGCTTTCTCTTCTCAGGCTTGGGCGCTGCCCCTCACGTTCACATGATGGGGCCCGAGGATGACGGGATCCGAGTTCTGTGCTCCTCAGGTGGCTGGTTCCCCAAACCCAGGGTGCAATGGAGCGGTATGGCAGGAGCGAAGCTTCCTTCCCTTTCTGAGTCCCAGTCCCAAGATGGAGATGGGCTCTTCCATGTGGAGGCGTCTCTCGTGGTCACGGACAGCTCTCTGGGCAATGTGACCTGCTCCTTCCAGAACCCCCTCTCTGGCCAGGAGAAAGTGTCAGCCCTTTTCCTCCCAGGTCAGTAAAGCACAAACCCCAAGGCAGAGCTGGGGTGTGTTAAGGGCAGGGAGGAGTGAAGAAGGGCTGAAGGGAGCCTTGGAGAAAAGCTTCCTCCAGATGAGCCTCTCACTGTGTCTCCACATGCCTGTGTCAGAGCCCTTCTTCCCCAGGACGTCGCCATGGAAAAAAGCCTTGGCTGGGACACTCCCTGTGCTGGTGCTTCTCCTCATCGGGATGAGCTACTTTGGCTGGAGAGAACATAAAGCCAAAGAGCGAGAAGTCATGGAAAGGAAGAAAGAATCTCAGGAAAAAGAGGAGATGAGCAGCAACAAGGAACGAGCACTTGCAGCCAAAGGTAAGTCAGGGCAGCAGGTCAAATCAGAGGTTCCAGATACAGGTTGTGCAGGGCGGATGGGGAATAAAAGCTTGCCCAGGAACTGCAAATAAAACACAGGGTACCAGAGTTCCCGTCGTGGCGCAGTGGTTAACGAATCCGACTAGGAACCATGAGGTTGCGGGTTCGGTCCCTGCCCTTGCTCAGTGGGTTAACCATCCGGCGTTGCCGTGAGCTGTGGTGTAGGTCGCAGACGCGGCTCGGATCCTGCGTTGCTGTGGCTCTGGTGTAGGCCGGTGGCTACAGCTCTGATTCAACCCCTAGCCTGGGAACCTCCATATGCCGCAGGAGCGGCCGAAGAAATAGCAACAACAACAACAACAACAAAAAGACAAAAGACACACACAAAAAAAAAAAAAAACAAAAAAAACAAAAAAAAAAAAACAGGGTACCAAGAATTCCACAGAGCTGGGAGATGTGTGGAAAGGAGAACACCGAGTGGGAAGTGTGGACATCTGTGCGCCGTGGTCATGAAGCCTCCAAATTGCAGCTCAATCTGCACTCCACCTTTTCGTGCCTCTGTGCTCTAACCTGTTTTTCTTTGGGGAAATGTCTTCCCTTATCTTCTCTTCCATTTTTGCCCTCCCATGAAGTTTAAGATCACCTGGGTTTCCTTCCCAGGTGATCCCATGTTATTTCCCATGTAACTTTTCTTAGCACTTGTCCTTTCACATTTGACATAACATGTTTGCTAATCTTTCTCACCTGCTTCGCTATGGGACCCTTAAGGGAAGGCCAGATTGAATTCATTTAGCTACCCCCCAAAGTCAGGAGAAGCTAGACCCCAATTTGATGGATTTTATATCTTCTCCTTTCAGAGAAACTCAAGGCAGAGCTCGGTAAGTCATGCGTCTTCTTGTGCCCTGTGTAAATCTGTTCCCATTTTTACCCTGTTCTGGGTCTCTCACTGAATCTTTTCTTTTTCCAGACCAGCGAAAGGCATTATACAAGGAAGGTAAGAGACCCTGTCATGTCAGTTGATGTCCTGATGTCCACCAATTGCTCAGTTCCCTATCCTTAGAGGAAAAGACTAAATGACCTGATGATTAGTAGAAGAGAAATAAGGGAAAGGAAGAGAAATATGAGCCTCCAGATCATTGCATCTTGTCTTACCTGTATTTGTTCTATTTTAGATTGGAAAAAGGCCCTGCTATATCCTGGTACGTAACTCTCTGGCCCCTGTCTTGTCAAGCGCCTATGGTGTTCTGAGCATAATAAGCAGAGTCATAAACACTCACAAACACACACACTTGAAAATTTATTGTGTATCACTCTGTAATATTTTGTATTTGGAGGCTCAAATAATCACTTGTTTTCCAGAGCTAATGATAAAGGAGAAACAACTGCTAACGGGTCAATTCTGTAACATATCTATGGTAGGACCTGACATGAATTGTCTGCCCATCCACTATGGAGAAAAAAAGGATGGAACTCAGAGTGATTTTGATGAAATGTGGGAAGAATAAAGAATTCTTTTTTTTTTTTTTTTTTTAAGGTCGTACCCTTGGCACATAGAAGTTACCAGGCTTGGGGTCGAATCAGAGCTGTAGCTGCTGGCCTACACCACAGCCACAGCAATGAAGGATCCGAGTCACATCTGCAACCTACACCACAGCTCACAGCAACGCCAGATCCCTAACCCACTGAATGAGGCCAGGCATGGAACCTGTATCCTCATGGATCCTAGTCGGGTTTGTTAATCACTGACCCATGAAGGGAACTCCAGAATAAAGAATTCTTGGAGTTCCCACTGTGGCTCAGTGGGTTAAGAACCCGACACAGTCTCTGTGAGGATGCAGGTTCAATCGCTGGCCTTGCTCAGTGGCTTAAGGATCAGGCATTGCCACAAGTTTGTAGATGCAGCTTGGATCTGGTGTTGCCCTGGCTCTGGTGTAGGCCTCAGCTGCAGCTCTAATTCACCACTAGCCTGGGAATTTCCATATGCTGCAGGTGCAGATGTAAAAAAAAAAAAAAAAGAATTCTCTATATTATGTCAGCATTTCTAGTCTACAAATAAAGTTTCAAAGAGCAAAAGAGCAGTAAATATATTGTATTTTATGTTTGGAGCCATATATTAACTAGGACTTTTACTTATTTTACCTGTTTGAAATAAAGAAAGTAAAATTCAATGTACAGGGACAAATGCTTATGTTTGAAAACGCTGAAAAACAATCTTTCAAAATATTTTAATATCATTTGCAAAATTACGTTTATCTGGTAGTAGGGGGAATTCTAGATACCTTCTAAAATCTGTGTCTAGGAATTCTCTGGTGGTGCAGCCAGTTAAGTATCTGGCATTGTTACTGTAGCAGCTCAGGTCACTGCTGTGGCGAAGGTTTGATCGCTGGCCCAGGAACTTCTGCATGCTCTGAGTGCAGCCACACACACACACAATCTATGTCTATGTATTGTGTGGATTGATAACATGCACGTGTGTGAATGGATGGATGGATGTGTAATCTAGAGCTGGGCCTCAAAAACATACTGTGCCATTCTTTGAATATATACGTGTGTAGGTTTTATATGCCAGAAGTTGTTCTGACGTTATTTCTGATCCTGTGGAACTAAAAGTCCATTGGGGAGGTAAGCTAAGAACCAGGCAACTACATGTGCCTGATAAGTGCTTTGATAAGAGGAGGTTGGAGGAACTCCTCCCAAGGATTATAGTTGATTAAGCAATTTCTTTTATGAGTTTTCTTTTATGAGATGCTGAAAAGGGTTTCCATGTTTCCAAAGGAGTGAGCAAAGTCCTGAGGATCACCTATGACTTTCAGTTCTGCTCTATCAATTACCACTGATAAGTCGGGTTATTTTCTCTCTCTTGACCTAAGTGTCCTCATCACTAAGAGGAAGAGTCTGGAATACATGATCTCAGAGATCCTCTGCAACTCATATTCATAGATTCTGTACCTCCAACTGTGACACTTCTTACAGGAGGGCAGTTAGTGAGAGACCACAGTGCTGCTCCAATCAAGAATTATGGATATGTCTTTATCTGCCTATTGTCCCAAAACCCTCTGAGAATGTACAATCTTTATATAAAGTCCACAAAATCACACTGGCAGTAAGAGACGTGGCCAAGGCAGAAGCAGATGCAGTTCTATTTCCCAAGAGGAATTTGTCTCTGGAGAAAAATATAAGTAATTTGATCATAATCTGGGTCAAACTAATAAGGGCCATAGTCGTAATCTTAAACTCTATTCTGAGGAGGTCATAGGCTAGAAAAACTATAAATACAATAGAATAAAATAAAGTAAATTTAAAAATACATTATCAATGAGGAGGTCCATAAAGTTTTGAGAGCATAGTAGAGCAGCATGCAGAGCATTATAGCCTGCTTCAGGTGTTCCCAAATCTGGCTCAGACTGGAGAATAGGCCTCAGTTTGGGGCTGAATTATGAGACAGTTCTAATCTGAGACAGAGCACAGAAAACATAGTATTTGTTTTGTAGTTTCTGGACACTTCCAGAATTTGAGGCTTTTAGAGGAGGAAGAGAATGTTGAGGGGAGAAGGTGATGCGGATGAGTCAGAGAAGGAAGTGTCTTACCTCCTTTTCATTCGATGAGTATGCTTCCATCTCAATTTGTATTTCTCTTTTTCAGACTGGAGGAAGGAACTTTTCAAACCTGGTAAGCAGGTCTTTATCTTTTTGGCTCCCTTCCAGTCTGCTGAGACCCCATTTTTCCTTCTTAACATTATCTCCCAGTTGAAAAGACAGAGGCGCCATTGTTCTGGTAAAGAGAGGGAAGAACGTGAACATTATTAAATATTATCCCGAACTGAAAATTGCTGCTAGGATTAGCTACTCTGGTCATGCATCCACTCTCACACACTGACACAGCTTTCTTGTCTGTGGGGTCCACTTGGTTCTGAAACAGAAATTAATATACACCTCAACGAGGAGACCCCAAACTCAGTTAAAAAAATTCAACTGCTGTTGAATTACTCAAAACAGCAAGAGTAATTCAGTCGTTCTTTGTAGAGAGGTCAGCTTCTATGGAGACTGTTACTAATTGAGGAACGTAGGTCTAATTTGTAGAGAACATGGAAAGAACACTCTTCTCCAATAAACACTTCAAGGCCCCTTCTCACTCTGGCACTCTGCCAAGACACTGACCATAGCGGAGATAAGACAAGATAAGCAGCATGGAACTCAAGACAGAGTACATCAAAACCCCCAGCACCACCTCCCCCAGTACACAGGCATTCAGAGGAGAGGTGTTTTTTTCACCATTCCTTACACATTTGCTCTATTTTGATGATTTCCCCTGTACAATAGTTATCTGAAATATACAACATTGGCCCTTTCATCCCCCCCTCCTTTTTTTTCTTCCAGCTCCTATAACTCTAAATCATGAAAACTCTTCTGAGGGCGATTCTGACCCAGTGAGAGAAGAGAACTTCGGAAAGGAAGCACCTAGTGATACACCAAGAGACTGCAACCTTATCACACTTGAACAAGAAGCATTCACTTCAGGGAGACATTACTGGGAAGTGGATATTAAGGACACTGATGAATGGACTCTAGGCATTTATGAGATGCCCATGCAGGGGGAGGGGGAATGCAACGATCTACCAAAGAAGTTCAGAGTCTTAGAGAAGAAGGGACCGGACTACAGGGCTCTCATCTGTTCCAACCAAGACATTTCCCAAGAAGAGCTTGTCCAGATTGAAAAGGATCCACAAAAGATTGTGATTTTCTTGGGTTATGAGGACGGTGACATTTCATTCTACAGCATGACTGATGGTGCCCACATCTACTCCTTCACCCACTGTAACTTTTTTGGGCAAATCTCTCCTTATTTCAAGCTTAAATCCTATCTGCACCAATTTAAGTGACTTAGAAGAAGAACCTATAAACCGTGAAGACAGTAGCCCATTCTCTGTAAACTCTGACTCCAGACCTAGAGTATCTTCAGGACCACTAATTAGGATGCTTCTTGGCTTAAGGGTCTGAGTCTGCATGACCAAAGTTTCCAACCACATTAAGCAGTGTTTCTCAAACAATCTACAGAGAAGAATCTTTTTTTTCCTTTTGTTTATTGCTGTAAATGTTTCTTGATTTATAAATTATATATCACAGATTTATACTTTTCTGAAAAATTACTGGAAACAAAGAAGTGAATAAAAAACATTGTGGTAACAAGTGGTAATTTTATTATTAGATACAATATACCTAAAAGTTTCTGTCCATTTGCTCTAAAGTTTTGTAATCCTCTATTTCTGTATTAGTTTCGTAAAGAACTAGTAGGAAACAGTTTATAATTATGCATGGGTCACATTTTAGTAGCACTGTTTAAGGAATAAAAATTAGATATACCTCTTCACATTTCTCAACAGCAACATGAATAAAATGGCAAAAGAGTTCTATTTCCTCTTTCTTTCTTTTCTTTCTTTCTTTCTTTCTTTCTTTCTTTCTTTCTTTCTTTCTTTCTTTCTTTCTTTCTTTCTTTCTTTCTTTCTTTCTTTCTTTCTTTCTTTCTTTCCCTTTTAGGCTGTACCTGAGGCATACTGTAGGATGTTCCCAGGCTAGGGATTAAATCGGAGCTGCAGCTGCCAGCCTATGCCACAGCCACAGCAACACTATATTAGCACGGAGGATCTGAGCCATGTCTGTGATTTACACCACAGCTCATGGCAGTGTTGGATATTTAACCCAATGAGTGAAGCTAGGGATCCAATCCACATCCTCATGGATACCAGTCAGGTTTATAACCCTCAGAGCCATAACAGGAACTCCCAAAGAGTTCTATTTTCAAATATGGAAGGAGAAAATTTAAACTATAATTTGATAATGAGCTAAGCTGTATCTTAAATGCAAGGATAATCTGATAAAGCAAAAATATATATCAATCACAATCTGATTGATTCTAACAAACATACTGATCTGATGTCAACATGATAGAGGTCTGGGGAAATCAGAATCAAATGAGAGAATTTTAGGTATTATCTTATTGAATGATGAGAGAGAAATTTGATTGATTAGTTTAAGATATTAATAAGGAGAATTACTACTTTGAATTCTTGGGAATTCTAAGTATATCTCCCAGCAAAGATAAGGAAAGACCCTTCTTTTCTCTCTATTATTGGAGCTATCTATCATGTTAAAATGAAATGATTAGAGTAAAACAGTAACCAGGGCTTCAGCAGGGATGAGAAGAAAGTGTGATCCTACCAGCCAGGCTGGAAAACCTTGTAAATGCAGTGGCCATGGTGTAGAGTACCCAGAAAAGTCTTGCCTTAGTAACTGGGAATAATTAGCACCATACTAAAAACTGATCCAATATTGATGAGGGGATTTAAAAGCAAGGTTCAACTCAACCATTTTTTTTTTTTTGTCTTTTTAGGGCCAGGCCCATGGCATATGGAGGTTCTCAGGCTAGGGGAATAATCGGAGCTGCAGCTGCCATTCTACACCCTAGCCATAGCAATGCTGGATCTGAGCCGCATCTGCGACCTACACCACAGCTCATGGCAATGCCAGATCCTTAACCCACTGAGTGAGGCCAGGGATCAAATCTGCATCCTCATGGATGCTAGTTGGGTTTGCTAACTGCTAAGCTACAATGGGAACTTCACCAAATTCTTTTCAAGTATCTAAACTTCATCTCAGAGCAAAGCTCAACAAAGCAAAATTCACATTGTCTGGCATTCAATCAAAAACTCCCAGTTCAGGAAAGAAGCAGGAAAATATGACATACAGTGAACCAAAAACCAATAAATTAAAATTGACATGGAACTGGTACAGGTGTTCAAATTTATAGACAAGAATTTTTTTGGTTTTATTTTTATTTTTTTTATAATTCAACAAATTTTATTATATTTATAGTTGTACAACCATCACCATTCACAACCTAATTTTAGAACATTTCACACCAAACCCTCAGTATAGACAAGAATATTAAAACAGAAGTTATAATGTATTCCAAATGTTCAAATAGTTCATTAGAGATAAACATTTAAAACAAAGCCCCAAAATGGACTTCTAGCAATGAAAAGTTCAGTGTGTGAGATGAAAATTTCTTTGGATATGAGTAACAGTAGATAAGTCATTGAAGAAATAAGTGATGAGTGACCTTGAAGATGTAGAAATTCAAACTACCTAAAGTTACAGAAAGAAATAATTTATAAAACGAAGAGTATCAGAGATTTGATGGAAAACTTTAAAGGGCATAAAACAAAGGTAATTGTAGACCTTGAAGAGAAAGGTGTGTGGATAGAAAAAAGATTTGAGAAAAATGAGAACCTAAAATATATTCTAAATTTGACCATTATAAGCTCCAGATCCGAAAATTAGCCTTAGTCTGTTCAGATTGCTGTAAAAAAACGCTAAAGACCCCATGGCTTGTAAGTAGTATAAATTTATTTCTCACAGTTCTAGAGGCTGTTCATTAAGGTGAACAAGAATTAAAGTTGTACAATCTCACAACCACATGTTGAGACATTGTCACATTTAAATGTATGGAAAATATCCATGGTCACCAACTGAGACCTCACAAAAACTGCAGAGTCTAAATGACATGTGTATTAAATATAAGAATTCTTTAAATTCCTTAAGTTAACTTTGAACGTGCATTTTGTTAAGTTGAATGTATTCAGAAATATGTTAGGTATCACCTGTGCTTTATGCACTAAGAAGGACTGCAGAGCAGCTGCTGACACACAAAAACACGAAGTCTACATCATCTATAGAGTCAAAGCCTCTTATGTACAGAAAATATATATTGTATACACACACACACACTCTGTTAGAGATAAAACAAATTCGGCAAAGTTGCAAGATCGACACGCAAATTTCAGTTGTATTTCTACACACTATGAACAATCCAAAGATAAAATTAAGAAAAAAGTTTTATTTATAGTAGATCAAAATAATAAAATACTTAGGAATGAATATAATGAAGAAAGTATAAGATTATAAATGTAAAATTACAAAATATTGTTGGAAGAAAGTATCAAAGACATAGATAAAGACATTCCATGAACATGGATTGAAAAACTTAGTATTTTTAAGATGGCATTACTAGGCAAAACTTACATTTCTCAATTTCAAAACTTACTACAAATCTGCACTGGTCAATACAGTGTGTTTCTGGCATAAGAGTAAAATATAGGAGTTCCCATCGTGGCACAGTGGTTAACGAATCCGACTAGGAACCATGAGGTTGAGGGTTCGATCCCTGGCCTTGCTCAGTGGGTTAGGGATCTGGTGTTGCCGTGAGTCATGAGATGTGGTATAGGTTGCAGACGAGGCTTGGATCCCGAGTTGCTGTGGCTCTGGCGTAGGCCGGTGGCTACAGCTCCCATTCGACTCCTAGCCTGGGATCCTCCATATGCCATGGGAGTGGCCCAAGAAATGGCAAAACCCAATAAATAAATAAATAAATAAAAATAAAATAAAATTGTATTTAAAAAACAGAATAAAATATAAATCAGTAGAATTTCTTGAGAATCCAGAAAATAAGCCCATACTTTTATGGCCAATTGATTTTTGACAAGGATCAAAAAAAAAAATCAATTTATCCATATGATGGTAAAAGAATAATCATTTCAATAAATGCTGAAGGGACAGTAAACATCCACATGCAAAAGAATGAAATGGACCTCTATTTCACATCATATATAAAAAGTTAAGTAAGTAATTAAAGATCTTAATATTAAAGATCTAAATGTAAGCACAGGTGTAAATCTTGCTATACTATACTGTGTTTTTTTTTTTCTTTAGATATTACAACAAAAACACAACCAAACAAAAATAAATAAACTTTGCTTTATTGAAATTAGAAGTTTTGTGCACAAAAATACACTATCGAAAAAGTGAAGAGGCAGGAGTTCTTGCTGTGGCACCGTGGATTGAGGATCCAGCATTGTTGCAGCTGTGCCTAGGCCACAGCTGTGGCTTGGATTTTATCCCTGGGCCAGAAATTTCTATATGCAGGTGTGGCAAAAAAAGAATAGTGTAGAGGCAATTCATAGAAAGGGAAAAAATCTTTATAAATTATCAGATAAGAGTTTAGTATGAAGAATATATAAAGACTTAATAGTAAACAATGAAAAGAAAAGCAATTCAGTTTTTTTAAAATGAGCAAATGATGTGAAAAGACATTCCTCTGAAGAAAATATGCAAATGGCCAACAAGCACATGAAAAGATGTGAAACACAATTAGTCATTTGGGAAATGTAAATCATAGTGTAATATCACATCATTCTCTCTAGGATCGCTGTCCTATGCCCTCCCTATACCCCCCTCACCGCCAAAAAAATAAATAAATGGAAAAATAACAAGTGTTGGAAAGGATATAGAGAAATCAGAAACTCACGCATTGCTGGTTGAATGTAAAATGACACAGTCATTTACACTCTCACAAGTTAAATGTAGAATTACCGTAACTCTGTAATTTCACTCTAAGTTATATACAAAATAAATAAAGCTATAATATTCATAAAAACGTGTACACGAACGTTCATAGCAGTATTTATCATAATGGCCAAAGAAGTGCAAACAACCCAAATGCTTATCGATGGATGAACGGATAAACAAAATTTGGGTACTGCCACACGATGGCATATTTTTCCACTATGAAAGGATTGTGGACCTAGGTAAGGATTAGAAAGATACCAAGACGACTATAACAGAATCTAGGTTTACCTTGTCAGGCAGAGTTCAGAAAGTCACCAAATTTGAGAAGAATAGAAGCTAGTACTAAATTTGGATGGCAGAAGTATAGTCTTGGAGCAAGGACTGGAATCAACAAGTAAAGAAACCCAGAATTATTGCCTACTCTGTAACAATCCTGGCTTAAGTTTAATTGGTTCTCACAGATTGTCAAGTGAACATAAAATTTCTTCTTTCTCCAGCACTAGACAGTCTCACTGGGGTTTATCTGCTTGAAGAAAAACAAACTAACTAACCACGCAGCAATTGAACTTTGTATGTAAATGCGCATTCAAGTAAGAAAATTTATGCTCATAACTAAGATAATATCGTCCCATGAGGACAAAAGTCCAGAGTCTCCTTCCCTGCTTCTGAGATAACTATAATCTACCTGGCTGTAGAGCTTGGGAGCCAGAACCCTGGTTCCTGTGACTGAAGCTGGCTCAAGGATACAGCCCTGGGTGGTACTGTGCCTCCCTTCTGTCCTGGCATAGGAAGCACAAGGGGACTTCAAGCTCTACAACCCAGATCAGCATAAATCTGGGAATTTCTTGTGGACCAAGAGTGACAGACGTGAAACAAACTCACTTCTCAGCTGGTAACTCAAACAATGAGTTGGTTTCAGAGACTATTTACAAACTCTGGAGAAGGTAAGTTTTATTTTTGTTACTGCTATAGTTTGTGTTTATATGTGTAGGTGTGTTTGAGTATATTTGAGCCGCAGAGAGAGAGCAGACCACAAGGTACAAAGCCAGGGGTTGGGGCTGTTACTTTTAGATCCGCCCAAACTGTCTATTCATTCCCTAGTTAGTGATCTCTAAGCAGTTTTTACCTCACGAATCTATTTCTCATTATATGTTGATTTTTTTCTTCCACCTCATTCTTCTATCTCACTTCTTTCAGTACACTTTAATTTTTGGATACTATCACTCTTCCCGTATTTCTCTTCTTTGGATCTGTGATGCTTTTGGTAATATGCTTCTTGCATATTCTGGGTCTTTTTCTCTTTACTCCAAACTCACAATTCAAACTCCTTGAGTAATCTCACTCTAATCCATTTATTTTTATATTCTAAAAATATTGAAAAATCACCTTGTAAAATTGAAAACCAATACTCTCATACTGGGCATAGTAATGAAATAAAATCTTTTAAATAATACATTGACAAGGAATTATAGGTGGGTATTAATGTGCATGATCAAAAATCATAATGTGCATTTATTTGGAGGTTCTGAGAGTGGAGTAGAAATCCAGTCTCTAGTGACTATAATTCTGATTCCTATTAAGTACTGAGAAATATATAAAATGAGACTTTGGACAAGTGATGAACCTTTTCTGTCTTGAAAAATGATGATTTGATCAAGTGTGTAAGTCACCAGTGTATATTCACATACAACTGGTGAATGAGGAAAAGTTTGCCCCAATAAGAAAAACTATTTCTTGCCATTAGTGGGGTATATTCAAGTCACCCTCATGTAAGATTTATGTACTCTTTCCACCTACAGAGATACGGTTTTCACTGGGAACTGCTTGAAGCTTCCTCTGAGAGTAGACATGCTGTCTTCACTTGCTCTCATTCATGTGAACTAACACAGTCAGGGTTAGACCCACAAAGTCCTTTATCAATTGACCCAAGCTCTCTCCAGTATCAATTCAGTGTTTTCCTTTCTGGAGAGAGATGGGGGGTTGTCTGAACTCTGGTGGAGGCCCAAGCTTGACTCTGTATCTAGAGTGTCCTTGAAATGAAGGAACAAAGAAGCTGCATTGGTTGGTCAGTGAGTCATAAACATATCAAGAGTGAATATTTTCCAATCTCTGTCTTGGAATAATTTATGCAATATCAGTCAGGCCATATATATTTCCATCCTGATAGTAATCATATATTGTCATTTCATGTGTAAGAAACCACATGAAGATAGTCAGAGTCATCTTGTGAGCTAAAGGGAGCATCCCCCCCACTCCTTAAAAGAGTTTACCCTTGAGTTGAGAACAGAGAAGAGCACACTCTGAGTTTCTCAGTGCAGAAGTAATCTCCAAGCAAGAGATGTCAGTGTGCTTTTCTGTGGTCATGTTTCAGCTAGAGTTCTCTGCTTAGTGCTGGGATACTGAATTTGAAAAAAAAATTAAATAAGAGGAACATGTCAGAGGTATAATATACAGAATTGTGAAGGGTCTAAATACTTGGAATAAGATGGAATTTTCTAAGGACATTTAACTTTGAATGGAGGCAATTTTGGAGAAGGTAAAGGCTGTTTTCAAATGTTGGAAGTCCTTAATATTCAGCAATCAGAATAAGTATTGAAAATTTTGGAGTTCCCATTGTGGCACAGTGGAAACGAATCTGACTAGGAACCATGAGGTTGAGGGTTCGATCCCTGGCCTTGCTCAGTGGGTTAAGGACCCAGGGTTGCTATGAGCTGTGGTGTAGGTCACAGATGTGGCTCAGATCCCGCACTGCTGTGGCTGTGGCGTAGGCCGGTGGCTACAGCTCCGATTAGACCCCTAGCCAGGAACCTCCATATGCCATGGGTGCGGCCCTAAAAAAAGACAAAAAGACAAAAAAAAAAAAAAAGAAGAAAAATTTAAAAGGCCATCTTTACCTTTCCACGGAAAAGAAACTCATGGACATGGAGCATGGAGAAGAGACTTGGGGTTGCCAAGGGGGAAGGGGCAAGTGGGATGGACTGGGAATTTGGGGTTAATAGATGAAAACTATTGCCCTTGGAATGGATAAGTGATGAGATCCTGCTGTATAGCACTGGGAACTAGATCTAGTCACTTATGATGGAGCATGATTGACGAGAGAAAAAAAAGAATGTAAACATGTATGCATGACTGGGTCACCTTGCTGTACAGTAGAAAATTAACACAACAGTGTAAACCAGCTATAATGGAAAAAATAAAAATCATTATTAAAAAAATTAAAAAAACAAAAGGCCATCTTATTTCAAATGGTGAATAACTGGAAAAAAAAAGAACCAACTTTTTGTTTCATTGCCTTTCATCATTACTTTTCTACTATTTTGTTAATCTTCTTTCTAATCTTTATTATTTTCTTTCTTCTGAGAGCTTTTTTTTCCCATATTCATGGCATGTGGAAGTTCCCAGGCCAGGAAACCAACCTGTGTCTTAGCAGCAACCCAAGTCACAGCAGGGAAAACACTGGATCCCTAACTTGCTGAGTCACCGGGGAACTCCTAAGAGTGTGTTGTTTAATTTCCACATAATTGTGATTTTTTTCAGATTTCCTTTTATTATTGATTTCTAACTTCATTCCTTTGTAATCAGAAAAGATATTTTGTATTGCATCAACTTTAAAATTTATTAAGACTTTTTCTCTACAGCCCAACACATGGTCTATTTAGAGAATGTGCTATGTTCATTACAGAAAAAAGTACACACTCTGCTCTTTTTCATAGAATTTAATGTATAGGTCTGTTAAATCTGATTGGCTTAATGCTGTTCAACCCTCTATTTCTCCATTGATCTTCTATTTGGTCATTCTATCCATTATTAAAAATGGAGTACTGAAGTCTCCAACCAATAGTGTAAATCTGCCCATTTCTCCCTCCGCTTTGTCAGTGTTTGCTTTGTATATTTTGGGCATCTGTTATTTGGTGTATACAAGCTTATATTTTTTATATCTTCTTGGCGATTTGCCCTTTTATGAATATACAATGTCCTTCTTTGATTATTTTTAACAGGTTTTGTCTTACGGTCAGTTCTCTGATAATAGGATAGTTCTCTCTTGGTTTGTATTTGAATGGAATGTCTTTCTCCATTGTTTCACTTACAACCTGTGTGTATTTATATCAAAATTATTTACTTTTAGAGCATTATTGGATTTTTTTAATCTATGTGCCCAATCTGTGTCTTTTGATTGGGATCTTTGACTTATTTGCTTTAAATATAATTAGTGATTGAGAAAGACTGTAGCTTCTTACTACTTGCTTTCTGTCTTATAGCAGTTTTGTCCCTCATTTCCTGCATTGCTTTCTTCCTTTGAATCAGTTGGCCTTTTTTTTTTTTTTTTTAATGGCACGTTGAGATTACTTATCATTTCCTTTTCTGTGTAGTCCGTGGATATTTTCTTTGTGGAAACCATGGAGTTGTATCTAATATCCTAAAGTTTTGACAATCTATTTTCTCTTGACAGCAATGTGACTTCAAATGCATCAGAAATACTCTACTTCTGTGAAGCTCTACCCCCCTTTTGTAATCAGTGTTACACATTACATCTTTCTACATTGTGTACTCATTAACACAGACTTATTATTTTATGCATTTGCTTTTACATCTTGTGGAAATATCTTTAAAAGGAGTTACAAACCAAAATTATAAATAATGCTAGATGGTATATTTTCCCTTGTAATTACTTTTATTGGAAATATTTACATCTTCATATGGCTGTGAATAAGTATCTAGGATCCTTTCATTTACAAATATATTCATAATTCTCACTTTTGAGAAAATATCCAATCATAATACTTATAATTAATTATTTTGTATTTTTTGACACAATTATCACATTGGCAAACTCAATCCCTTTTAAATATTAGTAGTGGCCTATATGTCTTAAGGGAAGTCCAAATATAACAGCTCTTGATTCTGAAAGTTTTATATGAGGAATGTTTATAACTATGGTCCTGGGATGTTTCCAAAAGAAAACCTAATAAGATCATAAATTTTAACATTCTCCTTTTCTAATGATATCTTCAGATCATATTCTTGTTTCCATCCAGAATATAATGTAAGAGTATCTACTGTCAATGTATAGTACAGGTTTTATGTGACTACTGCTACATACTCAGCTTTGGACAAAAGGGTGCCTTTACTGTGTGCTTCCTCATCACTTTTTGTGTGGTAACTGTGTCATGGATGTGTGCATATTTGCTCTTTATTCTGAAAAGGGCCAACGAAAGAGGAATGACTGACATCATTTAACCCAGCAGAATTCCTGTCAGTCTTCCTCTCATGTTTCCCGTCTTAGCTCTTTTTGCACCAAGGAGTGGAGTGATGCAAACAAACAAATGCACCCACACGCGCACGCGCACACTCAAACACACACACACACACACACACAACTTCTGATTGTTGGAATGCCCTTTGAAATCTTAAGGTATCAATTCTCATAAATATGGGTCAATATGTGCCATAGAGTAAACTATAAAGGGGTTTTAAATTTTGTCCTCCTCCATTCCTGACAAAATAGATTCATTTGGAATGGATAGTTTCTTCCTTCCTCCTACTTTTTAGAGGGCAGTGACCATGAGAAAGGCAAGTACCGATAGCGTATTGCACCGAGGACCTTGTCATTATTTCATCTGTTTCTCGTACCCTTGCCTTCAACAAGTGAGGATCGCCTTTCTCAAGTTACGCAGACACATATTTTTATTCTGTTTTATGTTGTTAATTTATCTTTCCAACTGGGGTTACCCATCTTTGTTTGCCATTCAGTTTCCCCCATTGTTACTGCTTTGATTTGTCTTCTAGTTGCAACAGATCTTTTCTTTCTTGTAAATTTTATCAGAATACTTTTGAAATTTGGGCATATTTAATATTTCTGACATGTACGAGTTCTCCCAGAAAGATTAAGGTCATTTGATTTAGAACCTCCTTTACTGTCATTTAATACTTTTTGCCCTCCCCTGCCCTCTGCCCATGTCATTTAGTTGAAGATAAGCTTTATTCAGGCTAGGTTAAAACAGAAACTCAGATTCAATAAAATTGCATATTAATTGATAGACAAAAACTTTTGTGCATAGAGGCACCCAGCAACATAACTGTGTTTTAGGAATCTATAGAGCAGTGATTCTGTTCACTCTAACAAAGTGTTTGAGGTGACTTTACACAGTGTAGCTACCGCAGTATAAGAATTGATTGTATATATTTAACCCCAGCCAAAGACCAAATTGAAGCTAACAAACCAAATAATAAGTGAGCTCAGATTCACTGTCTGTGTGGCTTGGTTTCTGTGTGTATGTGAGAACAGCCTTCTGCATTCTGTGTACATTTTAAATACTAATTTTTTCAATATATTTGAATTTCACACCCTGTGTCTAGCTCATGAGATTTACATTGATCTTTGCATTTCTATTTTTCAGAAGAACTTCAGAAAAAAGTTGGTAAGTTTTCTAATACCCCTTTCCCCAAAGCCCTTTAAAACAACTGGTTTCAGAGTTCCCATCGTGGCGCAGTGGTTAACGAATCTGACTAGGAACCATGAGGTTGCGGGTTCGGTCCCTGCCCTTGCTCAGTGGGTTAACGATCCGGTGTTGCCGTGAGCTGTGGTGTAGGTTGCAGACGTGGCTCGGATCCTGCGTTGCTGTGGCTGTGGCGTAGGCTGGTGGCTACGGCTCCGATTAGACCCCTAGCCTGGGAACCTCCATATGCCGCGGGAGCGGCCCAAGAAAAGGCAAAAGGACAAAAAAAAAAAAAAAAAAAAAAAAAAAAAAAAAAAAAAAACTGGTTTCTTGATGTCTTTATGATTCCCTGCCTTTTAAAAAATGTATAAGCCATCTGTTGGCCTCCAGTGCTCCTGGATGTCTGTTATTCACATGCAGACTTTATGGTGTTGGACTTCCCCTGTTTTAAAGTCCGGTCATTTCTGTTCCGATACCTCCCAATCCATTCCCATTCTTCCTACTTGATTTTATGTCATCCCTTCTATATAAACACTGGCTTCTTCTATCTCATAGTGGTGCTCTTCTAGTGACAAGTCTCTACATTTCTTTGTTTGAAAAATAATTCATTCCCCCTCCATTGGATGCATAATTAGCTTTAGAAATCTATTTTTTCTTTTTTCCTTTTCAGAGTTTAAAGTTGTGATTTGATAGTCTTCTGGTTTACTTATTTACTGAAAAAGAACTGCAAAAAAATTGATTCAAATCTATTTTGGGGGATGTTCCCTTCATGACTTAGTGGTTAATGAACCTGACTAGGATCCATGAAGATGCGGGTTCAATCCCTGGCCTCGCCCCGGTGTAGCTGTGAGCTGTGGTGTAGGTTTCAAATGTGGCTTGGATGCTGCATTGCTGTGGCTGGTTAAGATGACTTTACACAGTGTAGCTACTGTATATATTTAACCCCAGCCAAAGACCAAATTGAAGCTAACAAACCAAATAATAAGTGAGCTCAGATTCACTGTCTGTGTGGCTTGGTTTCTGTGTGTATGTGAGAGCAACCCTCTGCATTCTGAGAGTGTGCATTTTAAATACTAATTTTTTTCAATACATTTGAACTTCACGCCCTGTGTCTAGCTCATGAGATTTACATTGATCTTTGCATTTCTATTTTTCAGAAGAACTTCAGAAAAAAGTTGGTAAGTTTTCTAATACCCCTTTCCCCAAAGCCCTTTAAAATAACTGGTTTCTTGATGTCTTTATGATTCCCTGCCTTTTAAAAAATGTATAAGCCGTCTGTTGGCCTCCGGTGCTCCTGGAGGTCTATTATTCGCATGTAGACTTTATGGTGTTGGACTTCCCCTGTTTTAAGGTCTGGTCATTTCTGTCTCTCTACTTTCCATCCATTCCTATTCCTCCTATTTTCATTTTATGTCATCCCTTCTATATAAACACTGGCTTCTTCTATAGTGTGGTGGTGTTATTCTCTTGAAAAATGCCTCTACATTTCTTTGAACAAATAATTCATCCTCCCTCCATTAGATACATAATTAGCTTTAGAATTCTAGTTTTTTCTTTTTTCCTTTTCAGAGTTTCAAGTTGTGACTTGATAGTCTTCTGACTTGCATGTTTACTGACAAAAAACTGCAAAAAAAATTGACTCAGATCTCTTTTGGAGGGGGGTGTTCCCTTTGTGGCTCAGTGATTAATGAACCCAACTAGGATCCATGAAGATGCGGGTTCAATCCCTGGCCTCACCCCGGTGTTGCTGTGGCTGTGGCGTAGGCCTGCAGCTGTAGCTTCGATTCTCCCTCAGCCTGGGAACTTCCAAATGCCGTGGCTGCAGCCCTAAAAATAACAAACTATTTTTGGTGAAATGTCTTTTCCTGTTTTCCAGGTTTTTAAAAAAATATTTATTAATGAGGAACTCTTTATGTTTACCCAGCTTGGGGCCAGCTGTGGCTTTCTATTTTCAAAAATTTGGATGTTTGGACAACTATTTCTTCTTTATTTTCCCTGCTCATTACACTGCTTCTAAAATCTGAAATACATGCATATTAACTCATTTGATGCCATTTTTTCTCTTTGCTTAAGTGGGTTTAATATTTTATTTTTATGTCTCCATTTTTAGTAATTTTTGCTTCTTCAGTGTCTCATGTACTGTTTCCATCTAGCAAATCAGTTTTGAAATATTGCATTTTAATCCTAGAGGGTTCTACTTGTCTCTTTTTTCTGCTTGTACTTTTGTGTTTTTTTTTCTCATGGTGGTTTTTTTTTTTTTTTTTTTTTTTTTTTTTTTTTTTTTTTTTTTTGTCTTTTTGCTATTTCCTGGGCCGCTCCCGCGGCACATGGACATTCCCAGGCTAGGGGTTGAATCGGAGCTGTAGCCACCGGCCTACGCCAGAGCCACAGCAACACAGGATCCGAGCCACGTTCTGCAACCTAAACTGCAGCTCACAGCAATGCTGGATCGTTAACCCACTGAGCAAGGGCAGGGACTGAACCCGCAACCTCATGGTTCCTAGTCAGATTCGTTAACCACTGCACCACGACGGGAACTCCACTCATGGTGTTTTTTTAAATTAATGAATATATTATTAATTCAGACAAAAATACTATTTTAAAATCATTATTGAAGTGTACCATCTCAACCATTTTAAGTCTTTTCATTTGAATGTTTCTCTCCTACTTATGGATTATGTTTTTCTTCTCTATCTAGCTTGTAATTTTTTGTTGGATGTTAGCTATTTAGACTATTACATCTCTGACTACTGGATTTAGTGTATATTTTTTTTTTCCTTTTTTGAGTATTGACTTTATTCTGGCACAGAGTTAAGTTATTCAAAAATTGATTAAATTATTTTGATTTGTTTTAAACTTCTCCAGAGCAGGCATAGATAGCCTTCAACATATGATTCCTTTTGTCTTACCACTAGATGGGCCCATTTTTTGATATCTGCTCAGTGCACTATATGTTCAATGACAACTTTTTGATCTAACATGAGTGCCTCCTAGCCCTATATAAGCCATGTAAATATTTTACCTTACAGATCCTTGGCCATTACATGCCTCACTTCTTTAGGCCACTTCACCCTATGCACACATAGCTTAATATTCGACAAGTGCATCCAGGCAGAACTCTAAGCAGATATTTGAAGTTATTTCTTTGCATAGCTTACTCCTCCCAGTGTTCAGCTATACAAATGCCAGCTCCTTTTACCCACAGAAACTGATCTTATTGTCTTCAACTGAGGACTACCACCAGATTTTCTTGGTATCCCTCCTCTTTTGATTGAAGTCCTGATTGTGCCCCAAGGCAAAAAACCAGTATCTTATAAGACTCAACCTATTTGTCTGCTTTTGTTTAGGAATCCCAAAATTCTAAGACAATATTTGAGAATGACATTTTTCCATTTCTTTAAATAATTAGAAAATTATTTCTAAAGAGATTCACAGAGAACTTACTACAAGTGTTAATTTCTTTCCTTTTTCCTTTTTTTTTTCTGTGAAGTGATATTATAGTTAGGAATGCATGGTAATCCTTAAGGGATTTTTCAAAGTTAAAAAGGAAGGATTGACTAATAGTCTTTGAGGAAAATATTTTATATATTAAAATGGATTTCTCTTTTATTGATAAACTCCCAGCTAAAGCCATGTAAGAATCTGTGAAAGAGCAGTAATGCATAAATTCAAAGAGAAGAGAGGGAAGAGAAAGGCAGAAACAAAAGAAAGAAGGGAAACAAAATGCAGAAATCTGGCAGGAAATGCTACAGAGAAGGTTTAGTTTTAAAGCTATCTCAATCAAAAATGCTGATTGAATTACAGAAAAAAGGAAGCAGATTCATTAATTCAGTGTGTAAATACAATATTCTGGGAGCAACCTGCAAGATCTAATAGGGTGACAACCTCCCTCTATAAACAGGATAGAAGAGTCTGGTAGCCTCTCAGAGACTCTAAACTCTGTGTATTAGGATTTCTGTAAAAATCTACCAACCCCTGTATATTTTCCTAATGGAGCTGAAGAAGAACAACTGGAGGTTATATGATAAAAACATGTGTCAGCCCAGCACACCTTCTCTCACTTTTGCCTAACCTCACTGGACCCGGCAGAACATCACATGTTTATGGAGTTTTGATGAGCCGGAACAATAAGATAACCAGGATTTATATTCTTTTCTCAACCACAGCAATACCACACTTGTTATCTTTATCAAATACATCACTCATCTGCCAAATGAAATTTTGTTAGAAAAATTACCACTTAAATAAATCAGTTAAGTAGATTGGATATGCCCATTAGATGGATTGGCAGTTTGCATATTAACAAAATCTTTGTAATTTGTAGGATTCTGTTTTACTGCATATTTCCCAAGTTATCTGAAGGTGTTTATAAATTTAACGTCTTTTATTTAATGGAGAAATGAGTGGGTATGGCCAAGATGATGGAGAAGGAAAACCCTGAGCTCATCTCCTCTCATGGGCACACCAAAATGACAACCACTTACACAGACAGTATTGAGAGGAAGACCTGAAGACTAGCAGAAGCGACCTTCTACAACTAAAGATATGAAGAAGAAACCACACTGAGAGTGTAGGAGGAGCAGAGACGTGGGCTAGTCAGGACTCAATTACTTCGGGAGAGCCAGAGGGCTGTTTAAAATAGACTCAACTTTTAAAATTTTTTTTTTTTTCTGTCTTTTGTCTTTTTGTCTTTTGTTGTTGTTGTTGTTTCTATTTCTTGGGCCGCTCCCACGGCATATGGAGGTTCCCAGGCTAGGGGTTGAATCAGAGCTGTAGCCACCGGCCTACGCCAGAGCCACAGCAACGCAGGATCCGAGCCGCGTCTGTAACCTACACCACAGCTCACGGCAACGCCGGATCGTTAACCCACTGAGCAAGGGCAGGGACCGAACCCGCAACCTCATGGTTCCTAGTCGGATTCGTTAACCACTGCGCCACGACGGGAACTCCCAAAATTTTTTTTTTATATATATTTTTTAATTTTCCCACTGTACAGCAAGGGGGTCAGGTTATCCTTACATGTATACATTACCATTATATTTTTTCCACCACCCTTTCTTCTGTTGCAACATGAGTATCTAGACATAGTTCTCAATGCTATTCAGCAGGATCTCCTTGTAAATCTATTCTAAGTTGTGTCTGATAAGCCCAAGCTCCCGATCCCTCCCACTCCCTCCCCCTCCCATCAGGCAGCCACAAGTCTCTTCTCCAAGTCCATGATTTTCTTTTCTGAGGAGATGTTCATTTGTGCTGGATATTAGATTCCTGTTATAAGTGATATCATATGGTATTTGTCTTTGCTTTTCTGGCTCATTTCACTCAGAGATTCTCAGTATGAGATTCTCTAGTTCCATCCATGTTGCTGCAAATGGCATTATGTCATTCCTTTTTATGGCTGAGTAGTATTCCATTGTGTATATATACCACCTCTTCCGAATCCAATCCTCTGTCGATGGACATTTGGGTTGTTTCCATGTCCTGGCTATTGTGAATAGTGCTGCAATGAACATGCGGGTGCACGTGTCTCTTTTAGGTAGAGATTTGTCCGGATAGATGCCAAGAGTGGGATTGCGGGGTCATATGGAAGTTCTATGTATAGATGTCTAAGGTATCTCCAAACTGTTCTCCATAGTGGCTGTACCAGTTGACATTCCCACCAACAGTGCAGGAGGGTTCCCTTTTCTCCACAGCCCCTCCAGCACTTGTTATTTGTGGATTTATTAATGATGGCCATTCTGACTGGTGTGAGGTGATATCTCATGGTAGTTTTGATTTGCATTTCTCTTATAATCAGCGATGTTGAGCATTTTTTCATGTGTTTGTTGGCCATCTGTATATCTTCTTTGGAGAACAGTCTATTCAGGTCTTTTGCCCATTTTTCCATTGATTGATTGGCTTTTTTGCTGTTGGGTTGTATAAGTTGTTTATATATTCGAGAGATTAAGCCCTTGTCGGTTGCATCATTTGAAACTATTTTCTCCCATTCTGTAAGTTGTCTTTTTGTTTTCTTTTGGGTTTCCTTTGCTGTGCAAAAGCTTTTCAGTTTGATGAGGTCCCATGGGTTTCGTTTTGCTCTAATTTCTATTGCTTTGGGAGACTGACCTGAGAAAATATTCATGATGTTGATGTCAGAGAGTGTTCTGCCTATGTTTTCTTCTAGGAGTTTGATGGTGTCCTGTCGTATATTTAAGTCTTTCAGCCATTTGGAGTTTATTTTGGTGCATGGTGTGAGGGTGTGTTCTAGTTTCATTGCTTTGCATGCAGCTGTCCAGGTTTCCCAGCAATGCTTGCTGAATAGACTTTCTTTTTCCCATTTGATGTTCTTGCCTCCCTTGTCAAAGATTAATTGACCATAGGTGTCAGGGTTTATTTCCGGATTCTCTCTTCTGTTCCATTGGTCTGTCTGTTTTGATACCAGTACCACACTGTTTTGATGACTGTGGCTTTGTAGTATTTCTTGAAGTCTGGGAGAGTTATGCCTCCTGCTTGGTTTTTGTTTCTCAGGATTGCTTTGGCGATTCTGGGTCTTTTGTGGTTCCATATAAATGTTTGGATAGTTTGTTCTAGTTCTGTGAAAAATGTCATGGGTCATTTGATAGGGATTGCATTGAATCTGTAGATTGCTTTGGGTAGTATGGCCATTTTTACAATATTGATTTTCCCAATCCAGGAACATGGAATATCTTTCCATTTCTTTACATCTTCTTTGATTTCTTTGATTAAAGTTTTATAGTTCTCGGCATATAGGTCCTTGGTCAGGTGTATTCCGAGGTATTTGATTTTGTGAGGTACAATTTTAAAAGGTATTGTATTTTTGTATTCCTTTTCTAGTATTTCATTGCTGGTATACAGAAATGCAACTGACTTCTGAATGTTAATCTTCTATCCTGCTACTTTGCTGAATTTATGAATCAGTTCAAGGAGTTTTGGGGTTGAGTCCTTAGGGTTTTCTATGTCTAGTATCATGTCATCTGCATACAGTGACAGTTTGATCTCTTCTCTTCCTATATGGATGCCTTTTATTTCTTTTGTTTGTCTAATTGCTGTGGCTAGGACTTCCAAAACGATGTTGAAGGGCAGTGGTGAGAGTGGGCATCCCTGTCTTGTTCCAGATTTGAGTGAGAAGGCTTTCAGTTTTTCCCCATTGAGGATTATATTTGCTGTGGGTTTCTCATAAATGGCTTTGATTATATTCAGGAATGTTCCCTCTATACCCACTTTGGCGAGGGTCTTGATCATGAATGGATGTTGGACTTTGTCAAATGGTTTTTCTGCATCTATTGAGATGATCATATGATTTTTGACTTTTTTTTTGGTAATGTGGTGTATGATGCTGATTGATTTGCGTATGTTGAACCATCCTTGTGAACCTGGGATGAACCCAACCTGGTCATGGTGTATAATTTTTTTGGTATGTTGTTGGATTCGGTTGGCTAAGATTTTGTTGAGAATTTTTGCATCTATATTCATCAATGATATTGGGCGATAGTTTTCTTTTTTGGTGGTATCTCTGTCTGGTTTTGGAATGAGGGTGATGGTGGCCTCATAGAATGTCTTTGGGAGTATTCCTTCTTCTTCAACCTTTTGAAAGAGGTTAAGGAGGATGGGCAGCAATTCCTCTTTATATGTTTGATAGAATTCACCTGTGAAGCCATCTGGTCCTGGACTTTTATTTGTAGGGAGTGATTTTATGACCTCTTCAATTTCATTTCTAGTGATCGGTCTGTTCAGTTGGTCTGTTTCTGCTTGATTCAGTTTTGGCAGGCTGTAAGATTCTAGAAAATTGTCCATTTCTTCCAGATTGTCAACCTTGTTGCCATATAGTTGTTCATAGTATTCTCTTATGGTTTTTTGTATTTCTGTTGTATCCGTTGTGATTTCTCCTTTTTCATTTCTAATTTTGGTTATTTGGGTTCTTTCACTCCTCTTTTTAGTGAGTCTGGCCAGGGCTTTGTCAATTTTGTTCACCTTTTCAAAGAACCAGCTCTTGGTTTTATTAATTTTCTCTATTGTTTTTTGAGTCTCTATTTTATTGATTTCTTCTTTGATCTTTATAATTTCCTTCCTTCTGCTGACTTTAGGACTTTTTTGTTCTTCTTTTTCTAATTCGTTTAGGTGGAGGGTTAAGTTGTCAATTTGGGATCTTTCTTCTTTTTTGAGAAAGGCCTGTATTGCTATAAATTTCCCTCTGTGCACTGCTTTCGCAGCATCCCATAGATTTTGAGAGGTTGTGTCTTCATTATCATTTGTTTCAAGGTAGTTTTTAATTTCCTTCTTGATTTCCTCATTGACCCATTGGTTTTTTAGTAGCGTGTTGTTTAGTCTCCATGGAGTAGGTTTTTTCTCTTTCCTTTTCCCGTGGTTGGTT
The DNA here is from genome assembly GCF_054392235.1 of Sus scrofa. NCBI lineage: Eukaryota > Metazoa > Chordata > Mammalia > Artiodactyla > Suidae > Sus > Sus scrofa. The sequence goes on along the minus strand of NC_139389.1, from coordinate 33,303,435 downwards.
TCTAATTTCATGGCATTGTGGTCAGAGAAGATACTTGAGATAATTTCTACGCTCCTAAATTTATTGAGATTCGCTTTGTGTCCCAATATGTGGTCGATTCTTGAGAATGTTCCATGAGCATTTGAGAAGAATGTGTATTCTGCTTTTTTTTGGATGTAGTGTCCTGAAGATATCAATGAAGTCTAACTTTTCTATTGTTTCCTTTAGGATCTCTGTTGCTTTATTGGTTTTCTGTCTAGAGGATCTGTGCATTGATGTGAGGGGGGTATTAAGGTCTCCTACTATGATTGTATTCCCATCAATATCTCCCTTTATGTCTGTTAATATTTGTTGTATGTATCTGGGTTCTCCTGTATTTGGGGTATATATGTTGATGATAGTAACATCCTCTCCTTGGATGGATCCCTTAATCATTAAGTAGTGTCCTTCTTTGTCTTTCTTTATGTCTTTTGTTTTAAAGTCTATTTTGTCTGATATGAGCATTGCGACTCCTGCTTTTCTGTCATGTCTATTGGCGTGAAATATTTTTCCCCACCCTTTCACTTTCAATCTATATGTATCTTTTGTCCTAAGGTGAGTTTCTTGTAGGCAGCATATTGAAGGTTTTTGCCATTTTATCCACTCAGCCACTCTGTGTCTTTTGATTGGGGCATTCAGTCCATTGACATTTAAGGTGATAATTGATAGATGATTATTTATTGCCATTTGAACCTCGTGTTCCAGTTGATTCTATGGTTCTCCATTCTTCCTTTCTTTTTTTTTTTTTGGTTGGATGGTCTCCTGTTATTATCTGCTTGAGTGTATTTTTTTTTCATTTTTTGCAAATGCAATATTTGGTTTTGGCTTGTGGTTGCCCTGTTTTTTAAGTATGCTAACCCCTTCCCATAATTGTGTGTTTCAGCCTGATGGTCCTGTAAGTTCAAACACTTCATTACTATATTAAAATTAAGAAGAGAAACATACAAACAAACAAAAAGGGTTATTTACTTCCTAACATCCCTTGTCCACATTTTATGGTTTTGATGACTCTTTTTTATTTTTTTCTTTTTAATTTTATTTTGTTTGAAGCATGTTCATGATTAAATCTGTATGCTGGCTTATTTGAGTGACTGCTCTCTGATTGCGGTTTCCTCAGTCCTAGTTCTTCCTCTTCTTCTTCTTTTTTTTTTCTTTTATTTTTTCTTCCCTTTCCTTCCTTTCTTTTTGGTTTAGAGAAGCCCTTTCAATATTTCCTTTAACCTGGGTTTTGTGTTGCTGTGTTCTTTAAGTTTTTGTTTGTTGGAAAAAATTTTTATTTCCCCTTCTATTTTAAATGATATTCTTGCTGGATAGAGTATTCTAGGTTGCATATTTTTTCCTTTTAGCTCTTTAAATATCTCTTGCCATTCCCTCCTGGCCTGTAGTGTTTCTGTTGATAATATCAGCTGATATTCTTATGGGGGTTCCCTTGTAGGTAACATTCTGTTTTTCTCTTGCTGCCTTTAGGATCCTCTCTTTATCGCTAACTTTTGCCATTTTTATTATGATGTGTCTTGGTGTGGGTCTGTTTGGGTTCAGTTTGTTTGGGGCCCTCTGTGCTTCTTGTATCTTGAACCCAGTATCCTTTAGATTTGGGAAGTTTCCATTGAAAATTTCTTCAAATATATTTTCCATCCCCTTATCTTTTTCTACTCCTTCTGGAATTCCTATTATGCATAGATTGGCCCGCTTTATATTATCCCATAGGTCTCTTATATTGCTTTCCAATTTTTTTGATTCAGTTTTCTGTCTGTTGACCAGATTGAGTGATTTCCATTATTCTATCTTCCATATCACTGATTCGTTCTTCTGCATTATTCATTCTGGTTTTTACTGCCCCTAGTTCAGTTTGCATCTCTGCAAGTGAGTGTTCTAGTTTTTCTTGGCTCCTCCTTATATTTTCTAGTTCCTTTCTGAGGGTATCTGCATTACTGTTCATATCTTCTCTTTTTTTTTTTTTTTTTTGTCTTTTTGTCTTTTGTTGTTGTTGCTATTTCTTGGGCCACCCCCCGGGGCATATGGAGGTTCCCAGGCTAGGGGTTGAATCGGAGCTGTAGCCACCAGCCTACGCCAGAGCCACAGCAACGCTGGATCTGAGCCGCGTCTGCAACCTACACCACAGCTCACGGCAACGCCGGATCGTTAACCCACTGAGCAAGGGCAGGGACCGAACCCTCAACCTCATCGTTCCTAGTCAGATTTGTTAACCACTGCGCCACGACGGTAACTCCCATATCTTCTCTTAATTCCTTCAGTATTTTCACTATTTCTCTTTTGAACTCCAGGTCTGTCAGACTGCAGAGATCTGTTTTATTGCTGACTGTATTAGGTGAGTTCTCCTGTTGGTTTGACTGGGGGTGGTTTCTCAGCTTCTTCATCTTGCTTGTTGTTTTCTTTCTCCTGAGGGAGTTGTACTCTCCGTTATCTGGCAGTGTTTGCCTTGTCACTGCTGTGGAATATTTCCTGAGGGCTGGCCTTGTTGGTTAGTCTTTTTTGAGGCAGTGTGGCTTTTCTGGAGTGTTGCTGGGGCTAACAGTGTTTCTTTGAAGCAAAGGAGGGCTTCCTGAGGGCAGACAGGACTGGGAGGTCCACACCACGATGGTAGCAGATTTCACTTGGTCATGCAGAGCTTGCTCTGGTGTTTTTAGGCTGTGGGGTTCTTGCAGGGGGTTGGTGGTGTTGGGCAGCTGTTCCTCAGGAGTGCAGCACCCCCTGGGGGCTGGAGCAGCTATCTGGGTCACTGAGAACCTATGAGGCTCTTCCCTACATCAACCCAACTCAAAAGGACGGCCTGAGAATGTAAGCGGATCTCTTCACAGTCTGGCCAAGCTTGTTGCAGCTTTTCTGGGCTGCAGGGGCTCTTCTAGGGGGCTGGTGGTGCTGAGCAGCTATTCCGTGGGAGTGGGGCACCCCCTTGGGTCTTGGGTGGGTAGCAGGGCTGTTGGAAACCCAAGAGGCTCCTCCCCAGGGCAGCCTGACTCAGAAAGACCGTCTGAGATCTTTTCCCGACTCGGCTAAGCTTGTTGCAGCTTTTCTGGGCTGCAGGGGGTCCTGCCTGGAGCTGGCAGTCCTATGCAGCTGATCCACCAGGGCACCCCTTGGGTGCTTGGGCGGGTAGCAGGGCTGTTGGCAACCCTTGAGGCTCCTCCCCAGACAGCCCGACTCAGAAAAACTGTCTGAGAATTAGACAGATCTATTCACATCCTGGCTAGGCTTGTTCTAGCTTTTCTGGGCTGCAGGCCTTTTCTCGGGGGCTGGTGGTGTTTGGTGCTGCTCTGCGGAAGTGTAGCCCCTCCAACGGGCAAGGAAGCCTGTGCAGGGACCCAAGAGGCCCCTGCGGTGATAGGCTTCAGGCAATTGTTGAGGCCAGCCCTCCTGGATGGCAGGCAACCCCAGGTTGGGCGAGAGCGTAGGGGGTGGGGGGGTGGGGGGAGGGGATGCACTGCGAAGCACAGCTTTCAGCTAGCTAGCGGGCCTGTAAGCTTGCTGTGGCGTAGGTGGTATTCTATGGGGACCCACCCCTTCTTCTCTCCCCTCCCCAGCACGGGCGCAGACCAGGCTCTTCTCCCAGGTTCCCTCTGATGCGGCTTTCCACTTCCTCGCCCTAGAGTATTGCTCCCTTCCTGTGCAACAGCTTTGTTTTCTAGTCTCCCAGGCAGTCTCTGCCCCGTCAAATGGTTTCTAGACCTCCCAAGCAGTTTCTGCTCAGCACCCCCCGGCCCCGCCAGTCCGGGGACTAACCTCTGGAGCCGAGGTCTCGGTGCCCAGCCCCCACCCAGGCATCCCCGGACCCTTTCTCGGGGACTAATCTTCGGAGGCGATTCTCGGTGCCCAGCCCCCACCCAGGCGTCCCCCGGCCCTTTCCCGGGGACTAACCTCTGGAGCTGAGGACTCGGTGCCCAGCCCCCACCCAGGCGTCTCAATTTTTGGTGACTGTGCCCGTAGTTCAGATGGTCCGTTTGGTTCTTGATCAGCTTTTCCGTACTCCAACTTACTGCTACACTCTTCTCTGCATCTGGAGATTCCTCCAGTTCGTTTGATCTTTCCCCCGTGTAGGTGACTTTCCAGGGTGCGGGATCCCTTTCTCCTCTGCAGTTCCCTTTCGGGAGCGCCTGTCCCGCTCAGATTCACCTTCTCTCACTCTCCTCTTTTCTCCCGTTCTGCCCAGTAATGTCACGAACTTCTTGCCATTATTGGAGTTTAGGTTCCTCTGCCAGCGATTGGTTGCTGTTCTGTGCGAGTCATTTATTCTGTAGATGTGCTTTTTTTGTTGTGTTTGTGGGAGAGGGCGAGCGTGTCCCCCTACTCCTTCGCCATCTTGTCCTCTCTCTCCACTTTTTAAATTTAAGTATAGTTGATTTGTACTGTTGTGCCAATTGCTGCTGTGCAGCAAAGTGACTCAGTCATAGGAGTTCTCGTCGTGCCTCAGCGGTTAACGAATCTGACTAGCATCCATGAGGATGCAAGTTCCAACTCTGGCTTTGCTCAGTGGGTTAAGCATCTGGCTTTGCCATGAACTGTGGTGTAGGTCGCAGATGTGGCTTGGATCCTGTGTTGATGTGGATGTGGCGGTGGCCAGCAGCTACAGCTCTGATTCAACCCCTAGCCTGGGAACCTACATATGCCATGGCTGAGGCCCCAGAAAGCAAAAAAAAAAAAAAAGTGACTCAGTCATACATATGTATATACACACACACACATTCTTATATATATGTATTGTGTGTGTATATATATACATACATATATGTATGTGTATATGTGTGTGTATGTGTGTGTATATATATATATCTATGCATTATTTTTTAAATATTATTTTCCATTATGGTCTATCCCAGGAGTAGAGACTCCACTCTTAAAGGGCAGACACAAAAATCTCACACACCCCGGGACTCAGGGCATGAGCAGTAATTTAAAAGAAGCCTGGGTCAGACCCACCTGCTGATCTTGGAAGGCCTCCTGGGAAGGCAGGAGGCAACTGGCGCTCACTCTAGGGACACAGACCCTGGTGGCAGCCATTTTTGGGAATCACCTACTATGAGGGCATTAATGCTGGCAAGTGTCATTTTGGAATCCAGCACCAGGACCTGGACCCACCCACCACTTGCTGGCACCAGTACCAGGATGCCTCAGGCCAAACAGGAACACAGCCAGGCAGGAACACAGCCCCATCCATACATAGGAATACTACTCATCCATAAAAAGAATGAAATCTGGGCATTTGCCACAACATGGATGGACCTACAGGGCGTTATGCTAAGTGAAATAACTCAGATATGAGAAAGTCAAATACTGCATGCTTTCACTTAAATGTGGAATCTAAAAAACAAAACAAATGAATAAACGCAATAGAACAGATGGAGTTATAGAGACAGAGAACAAAAGGGTGGTTGCCAGATGGGAGGGAGAGGGCAGAGGAAGGAAAAAGGTGAGGGAGAGTAAGAGGTACAGACTTCTAGAGGCATAATAAGTGAGTCACGGTATGAAATGTACAGTGTGGAGAATATAGTCAATAATTATGTAATATCTTTGTATGGTGACAGAGTAACTAGACTTATTGTGGTGATTGTTTTGAAATGTATAGAAATATGGAATCACTATGTCGTGGAACAGTAACTAACATAGTGTGGTAGGTCAATTAAACTTCAAAAACAAACCTATAGAAAAAGAGGTCAGGTTTGTGGTGACCAGAAGTGGGTGTGGGAGGAGGGGGAACTGGATGAAGGTATTCAAAAGGGACAAACTTCCAGTTAGAAGATAAATAAGCCCTAGGGATGAAATGTACAACATGATAATATAATTAACATTAATGAATGTTATATAAAAACTGTTGACAGTAAATCCTCAGTGTTCTCATGACAAGGAAATTTTTTTTTCTATTTCTTTAAACTATATGAGATGATGTTCCTTGAACTTACTGTGATAATCATTCCACGAGGTATGTGAGTCAAACCACTATGCTGTACACTTTGAATTTATACAGTGCTATATGTCGATTTTACCTCAATAACACTGGGAGAAAAAAGTTAAAAAGATGAATAAGTTCTAGAAAAAAAAATTAGTAGCCTCTCATTCAGAGGGTGTGGCTAGGTCGTGTTACTCTAGAAAATTCCCCATGCCATTTAGTGTGAGAAAGTGATGAAACCCTTTGAATAATTTAGAGGACAGTGTCTGAAATGCTTGGAAATGAGATTATGAGAAAAATGCTAATAAAAAGGTTTGGCAGGGCATCCCTTTTGAGCTGTAAATGTATATCACAGAGATGAGTGAGGTAGAAAATTAAGAAGTAGTAGAAGTAGAAAGTTAAAAAATAGACTGAGAGGCATTGGTGGCACAAGCCTTTCTCAGAATTGCAGGCAGAATATTGATACAGAGTAGTTCAAGTTTCCACTTCCAAGATAATCAGCATGGGCTGACCGAGTCAAGCGAGCTCCTCCATGCCTATCACTGCAAGTTCTTTCTATGGTTCAGTTATAATGACTAATTTAAATTTATACATTTTTTTAAAACAACTGTACCTGAGCTTCAAAATAAAGAATCTCAGCAGTTTCAACCATATTATACAACTTGAGTGCAACTTGAGCGCAACGCTGATACAAGTGTAAAATTAAGCGTTGTTCAGAATGATGCTTTTGTTATTTAAACAAAGAGAGCACTCTTAAACCCATTACAATAGTAGTAGAAAAAGAGAAGTGCATTCCTATCCTATTGTGGGAGGGGAATAGGAATCAAAATTCCATTTAATTTTATGAGTCTATGTTTTGCTTTCATTTTCAGAGGAATCTACCCTATTTTATCATCGTGTACTCTTTTCCGGTTTCACAATAGGATCAGCTGTACTTCTATATATGTACTTGAAGAATGGTAAGTTTCAAGATAAAATGTATCAAACGAGGAGGAGCCCCATGGTATGAGTGGTACAAGAGACAGTGAAGAAGGATAATGCCACAGGTGGGGGTGGGAGGAAGGGGAACTGAATGAAGGTGGTCAAAAGGTGCAAACTTCCGGACTTCCGTTATGGCTTGGCGGTAAGGAACCCGACCAGTATCCATGAGGACATGGGTTTGATCCCTGGCCTTGCTCAGTGGGTTCAGCTGGACCCCTAGTCTGGGAACCTCCATATGCCCTGAGTGTGGTCCTAAAAATAAAAGATAAATAAGCATTAGGGATAAAATGTACAACATGATAAATATAATTAACAGTGGCGTATGTTATATATGAAAATTGTTGTATATGTTATATATGTAAATTGTTAAGACAGTAAATCCTGGGTATTCTCATGAAAAGGAAAAAAAATTTTTTTTGACATCTAGCAGTTTTGAATATCAGTCGTTCATCAAGTGTGATCTTGAGGGTCACTCTTTCACTGCCCTTGAACATATTACCCAAGGGCTCCCACGTATCTAAACATTTCACATAATTTTACTCATTTTTAGAGCTATCCAACCTTAATAACTGTAATGTATTCATTTGCATTTAACTGACAAAATTAACAAATTTGCAAACTGCAACTTCTTTTAAATGCTTGTAGCAGGATTATATGTCTTAAGGGGAGTCCTAACATAACATAGCTCTCAATTCAGAAGGTTTTATATGAGAAATACAAGAATAGATTGTGCTGAGATGTGTTTTAAAAGCCACCTAACCTAATCATTAAATTTTAATCATCCTTTTCTAATGCCACTTTTCAGTCACATTCTTGTTTTCATGGGAATGGAATTTAGGAATATACCTGTTCAATATACAGAGCAGGGTTCCTACGGCGACTGCTACGTATACAGTTACGGACAGATGCGTGCCTTTACAGTGTGCTTCCTCATCACTTTCTAAGTAGTACCCGAGCATCAGTGTGTGTGTATGTGTGTGTTTGCATTTTTATTCAGAAGCAGGTGATGGCTCAATGAAAGATGAGAGATTGATAGTGTTTATCCTAGCGGAAGTGCTGTGCTTCCTCCTTGCCTGGTGTCATTTCCCATCTTAGCTCCCTTTGTACCAAGGAGTCTGGAGCGGGGCGGGGTGTTGGGGGGGTGTGCTGAAAAACAGCACTGCCTCTGCTTGGTGGCATGTCCTTTGGAACTTTCTATAAGGTTCCAGTTACCACAAATATGAGTCAATTTGCAACACAGAGTAAACTGTGATAAGGTTTCAAATTTTTGTCCTCCTCCCTCTTGACAATGTATCTTTATTTGATATGGATTTTTCTTTCTTTCTTTTTTTAACATTTCAGCGGACACTGAGCAGAAAAAAGGCAAGTACCAGTAAGGTATTGCATGGTGGACCTTTTCCTCCTTTCATGTTTCATGCACCCTTGCCTTCAAATCTCAATGATCATCTTCCTTAATTCTAATAGACACACACACACACACACACACACACACACACACACACACACACATATTTTTTACCACCCACCCCTCCTTATTCCAACTGTCTGGGACTCCTAACAGACACATATTTATATTTATTTGTTTATTTGTTTATTTATTCAGATTTCTAGAGCCTCTCCTGCGGCATATGGAGGTTCCCAGGCCAGGGGTCGAATCGGAGCCGTAGCCACCGGTCTACGCCAGAGCCACAGCAACGTGGGATCCGAGCCGCGTCTGCAACCTACACCACAGCTCGTGGCAACGCTGGATCCTTAACCCACTGAGCAGGGCCAGGGATCAAACCCGCAACCTCATAGTTCCTAGTCAGATTCGTTAACCACTGCGCCACGACGGGAACTCCAGACACATATTTTCATAGGATTTTTGCCTCGGTATTTTATCTTCTAATTAAGGTTACACATTTTGATTTGCAATTCCATTTCCCCCACTATTACTTCTTTCTTTTATCTTTTCTTTGCAATGAAAGAAACAGATTCTTTCTGTATAGTATGTTTTATTTGTATAATACCTTTGATATGTGGGCATTTTAAGGGTTTTGAATTGTAAATTTTCTCCAAGAAAGACCTAGATCATTTAATTTAGAACCTCCTTCACTGCCATATAATACTTTGTAATTTATATATATATAAACCCCATTCATGGGGTTTAGTGAGGATAAGTTTAAGACATGAGTTAAATTCAATTATGGCATTTTAATTGGTTGACCAAAACTGCATAAAGACACCCAGAAAGCTAATTCTGTATAATCTATAGAGCAGTGATTATATTTAAGATGACTTTACACAATGTAGCTACTGTATATATTTAACCCCAGCCAAAGACCAAATTGAAGCTAACAAACCAAATAATAAGTGAGCTCAGATTCACTGTCTGTGTGGCTTGGTTTCTGTGTGTATGTGAGAGCAACCCTCTGCATTCTGAGAGTGTGCATTTTAAATACTAATTTTTTTTCAATACATTTGAACTTCACACCCTGTGTCTAGCTCATGAGATTTACATTGATCTTTGCATTTCTATTTTTCAGAAGAACTTCAGAAAAAAGTTGGTAAGTTTTCTAATACCCCTTTCCCCAAAGCCCTTTAAAACAACTGGTTTCTTGATGTCTTTATGATTCCCTGCCTTTTAAAAAATGTATAAGCCGTCTGTTGGCCTCCGGTGCTCCTGGATGTCTATTATTCGCATGTAGACTTTATGGTGTTGGACTTCCCCTGTTTTAAGGTCTGGTCATTTCTGTCTCTCTACTTTCCATCCATTCCTATTCCTCCTATTTTCATTTTATGTCATCCCTTCTATATAAACACTGGCTTCTTCTATAGTGTGGTGGCGTTATTCTAGTGAAAAATGTCTTTATGTTTCTTTGAAAAAATAATTAATTCCCCTTTCATTTTTGAAAGATTATTACTGGCTTTAGAATTTTATTTTTTTTCTTTTTTTCCTTTTCAGAGTTTCAAGTTGTGACTTGATAGTCTTCTGGTTTGCATATTTAAGGACAAAGTACTGTTAAGAAATTTACCCTTAAATCTTTTTTTTTTTTTTTTTTTTTTTGGGTAAAATGTCTTTTTCTCAAACCATTTTCCAGATTAAAAATAAAAAGGTTCTTAGTAAGGAATTCTTTTGGTTAAGTTGGCTTAGGGCCAGCTATGCCTTTCCAGTTTTATAAAATTTGGAAAAATTTGGACAACTGTTTCTTCTTCATTCGCACTGCTAATTACCACAGATTTTAGGATCTGAAATACATGTATGTTAACTCATTTGATGCCATTTTTCCTCTGTGCTTCAGTGTGGTTAGTATTTCATTTTTATGTCACTATTTTTAGTAATTTTTACTTCTGTAGTGTAACATATAGTTTTATCCAATAAATTAAAATTTTCAAAAATTGTGGGTTTTTTTTTTGTTTTTTATTTTGTTTTTCTTTTTTCTTTTTGGGGCTGCACTCTCTGTGTATGGAAGTTCTTGGGCTAGGGGTGAAATCAGAGCTACAGCTGCCAGCCTACACCACAGCCACACCAACATCAGATCTGAGCCGCATCTGTGACGTACATTGCAGCTCATGGCAACATCAGATCCTTAACCCACTGACAGAACCCAAATCCTCATGGATACCAGTCGGGTTCTTAACCTGCTGAGCCATGACAGGAGCTCCTTGACAGTCGTGTTTTTAATTCTTAAGAGTTCTACTTGTCTCCTTTTGTACTTTGTATTTTTAATGGTGTTTTTATAAATTAATGAATGTATTGATAATAAAAAACACTGTTTTAAAATCATTATTGAATTCCACCATCTCTGCCACTTTAGGTCGTTTCTTTTGAATGTTTCTCTCCTAGTTATGGATTATATTTTTCTCCTCTATCTAGCTAGTAATTTTTTTGTTGGATGTTGGATATTTAGAGTGTTATACCTTTGGAGTTCCCGTCGTAGTGCAGTGGAAACGAATCCAACTGGGAACCATGAGGTTGCAGGTTCGATCCCTTGCCTCACTCAGTAGGTTAAGGATCTGGCATTGCCATAAGCTCTGGGGTACGTTGCAGACGTGGCTTGGATCTGGTGTTGCTGTGGCTCTGGCGTAGACCGGTGGCTACAACTCCGGTTCGACCTCTAGCCTGGGAACCTCCATATGCCACAGGTGCGGCCCTAGACAAGGCAAAAAGACAAAAAAAAAAAAAAAAAAAAAAAAAGAATGTTATACCTTCGACTTATGGAGTTAGTGGATTTTTTTCCCCTTTTTTGAGTATTGACTTTGTTCTGGTACAGGAAGTTACTCGAAAATTGACTTGATTATTTTAAGGTTTGTTTTAAACTTCGTCAGCACAGGCATAGAGTAGCCCTTAGCATGTGATTCCTTTTGTCTTACCACTAGATGGGCCCATTTTTTGGCATCTGCTCAGTGCCCTATATGTTCAGTGAAAACTCTTTGCTCTAGCTGGTATAAACTTGAATGCTTGCCAGCCCTATGTAAGCCCTGTAAATATTTTATCTTACAGATCCTTGGCCATTATATTCCTCGCTTCCTTAGTTTCATCCTATACATGCATAGCTTAATGTTTGACAAGAAAATCAAGGTAGAACTCTAAGCAGATATTTGGAGTTATTTTTTTGCAAAGCTTTTTCCTCAGGGAATCAAGTTCCCCTTCTCAGCTATACAAATTCCAGCTCCCTTTACCCACAGAAACTGATCTTACTGCCTTCAACTGCAGGCTACCACCAGATTTTCTTGGTACCACTTCCATTTATATTTTTCCATTTCTTTAAATAATTTGAAAATTATCTGAAAAGAGTCAAAGAAAATTCACTGCAAATAGTTTATTTTTTTATTTTTTTGTAAAGCCATATTATAATTAGGAAGGCATGATAATCATTACGGGATTTTTCAAAGTTAAGAATGAAGGATTGACTAATAGTCTATGAGGAAAATATTTTACGTAGCACAATGAACTTTTCTTTTAATGAGAAACTCTCTGCTAAAGCCATATAAAATCTGTGAAAGAGAAGTAAGGCATAAATTAAAAGGGAATACAAATACAGAAATCTGGTAGGAAATACTGGCATTCATAGAGAAGGATCAACAGTGAGCAAAGAAGGAAAATAAAAGAATAACAAGAAAAAGAAGGAGGAGAAGGAGTAGGAGGAGGAGGAGAAGAGGGACTTCCTGTAGTGGTGCCACAGAAACGAATCTGACTTGTATCCATGAGGATGAGGGTTCGGGTTTGATCCCTGACCTTGCTCAGTGGGTCAGCGATCTGGTGTTGCTGTGAGCTGTGGGGTATGTTGAAGATGCAGCTCAGATCCTCTGTTGCTGTGGCAACTGTAGCTCTAATTCGATCCCTAGCCTGGGAACTTCCATATGCCTTGGGTACAACCCTAAAAAGCAAAAAAAAAAAAAAAAAAAAAAAAAAAAAAAAAAAAAGAGGAAAGAAGAGGAAGAGAAGAAGATGAAGGAGAAGAAGGAGGGAAGGAGGGAGAGGAATGACGAGGGAGGAGGAGGTAAAGAGAAGAAGCAGCAGCAAAGGAAGAAAAAGAGGAAGGAGGAGAAAGAAAGTGAGGAGAAAGAAGACACAGAGAAAACAGTGCTACTCTCTCTCTAAGACTGAGGCTAAAGCTTGTCCAAAACTTTCTCTGTACTTGTGTTCGAACTTGTTATTATCATAAAAAGGGAAAGTAAGCCCTGCGTAAATGACATGAGAAATAAACAGATGGTTAATGAAAATATTTAGATATATCTGTAAAAACCAGTACATAAATATTAAGATGAATGCAAGAAAAAAAAAAGACTTTTTCTAACATAAGTTTTCCTTTAAAATGAAATAAAAAGAAAAGAGAATACATTTACTCAACATCGAGATCACATCTTTTTCCACTGATATGTATTTTACATATCACAAGAAAACTTGTGTTTCTTTTGCTTTTCCCTAATTATAAAGGATGTGAGCTCCTTACATGTTTAGCAGTACTGTGAACTCTATTCATTGCTTCTTTTTTCTATTGACTTTTGGCTTCTCTTTTGCTGATTTATAATGCATGTTATTAGATATAGAAATAAGGCCCTTATCTGTAATAATTTGTGCAAAGAAGCAAAGTGTATCGAGACTGAATTACAGAGCAAAGGAAGTGGATTTGTTAATTTAGTGTGTAAATACAATATTCTGGAAGCAACCTGCGAGATCTAATAGGATGATAACAGGGTGGAGGAATTTGGTGGAAAATTAATAGCTTCTCCTTGAAAGAGTGTGGATAGGTAGTATTACTCTAGAAAATTCCTAATGTCACTTCATGGGAGAAAATTGCGAAACCCTGTGTGTTTGGTGGCATGTTTATTTTTGGTAATTAGATGGAGGTTGCAATTTTTAAAAATAATGAAAAGAACCAGAAAAGAGAATGACAGGAAAAGAGTAGTCAGAGGGCAATATCTGCAATGCCTAGAGATGAGATTATGAGAAAAATGTTAATAAGAAGATTTTACATTTTAAGCTGTAAATTGGGCTACAGAGAGGTGTGAGGTAGGAAATTAAGAGATAGGATAAGTAGAAAGTTAAAAAAATGGAATGAGAGGCATTGGTGGCACAGCCTTTCTCAGAATTGCACGCAGAATATTGATACAGAGTAGTGCAAGTTTCCACTTTCAGGATAATCAGCATGGACTGACTGAGTCAAGCAAACTCCTCCATCACTATCTCTGCAAGGTCCTTTCATGGTTCAGTTATCAATGGCTACATTAAATTTACAGACTCTTTCTAAAACTCCACCTGAGTTTTAAAGAATCTCAGGGGTGTCAACCACATTATAGAACTCACCTGGAACTTCCTGTACACAAGGGTAACATTTATGTCTGTGATTTTCCCATAACAACAAATGTAATTTCATAAAATTAGGTATTGCTCAAAACCAAGTTTTGTTATTTGAACAAAGAGAGGGGTCTTTAACTGACTATGATAAGAGTAGAAAAATCTAAGTGCTTTCTTGATATGGAAGGGGAATAGGAATAAACATTCCATTTAATTTTATGTGTCTATGTTTTGCTTTTATTTTCAGAGAAATCCAATTTTTTTAATCTTGTATTCTTCTTGAGTTTTGTCATTGGAGCAGCTCTCCTCCTATACAAGTATTTTAAAAAAGGTAAGTTTCAAGATTAAATACAGTTAAATAGGAGGCAGCCATAGTATGAGTGGTAAAGGAGACAGGTGAGGAAGGATAAAATCAATAGAGACTTCACATCTTAGCGGTTCTGAATATCAGTCGTTCATCAAGTGTGATCTTGAGGGTCACTCTTTCACTGCCCTTGAACATATTACCCAAGGGCTCCCACGTATCTAAACATTTCACATAATTTTACTCATTTTTAGAGCTATCCAACCTTAATAACTGTAATGTATTCATTTGCATTTAACTGACAAAATTAACAAATTTGCAAACTGCAACTTCTTTTAAATGCTTGTAGCAGGATTATATGTCTTAAGGGGAGTCCTAACATAACATAGCTCTCAATTCAGAAGGTTTTATATGAGAAATACAAGAATAGATTGTGCTGAGATGTGTTTTAAAAGCCACCTAACCTAATCATTAAATTTTAATCATCCTTTTCTAATGCCACTTTTCAGTCACATTCTTGTTTTCATGGGAATGGAATTTAGGAATATACCTGTTCAATATACAGAGCAGGGTTCCTACGGCGACTGCTACGTATACAGTTACGGACAGATGCGTGCCTTTACAGTGTGCTTCCTCATCACTTTCTAAGTAGTACCCGAGCATAAGTGTGTGTGTATGTGTGTGTTTGCATTTTTATTCAGAAGCAGGTGATGGCTCAATGAAAGATGAGAGATTGATAGTGTTTATCCTAGCGGAAGTGCTGTGCTTCCTCCTTGCCTGGTGTCATTTCCCATCTTAGCTCCCTTTGTACCAAGGAGTCTGGAGCGGGGCGGGGTGTTGGGGGGGTGTGCTGAAAAACAGCACTGCCTCTGCTTGGTGGCATGTCCTTTGGAACTTTCTATAAGGTTCCAGTTACCACAAATATGAGTCAATTTGCAACACAGAGTAAACTGTGATAAGGTTTCAAATTTTTGTCCTCCTCCCTCTTGACAATGTATCTTTATTTGATATGGATTTTTCTTTCTTTCTTTTTTTAACATTTCAGCGGACACTGAGCAGAAAAAAGGCAAGTACCAGTAAGGTATCGCATGGTGGACCTTTTCCTCCTTTCATGTTTCATGCACCCTTGTCTTCAAATCTCAATGATCATCTTCCTTAATTCTAATAGACACACACACACACACACACACACACACACACACACACACGCACATATTTTTTACCACCCACCCCTCCTTATTCCAACTGTCTGGGACTCCTAACAGACACATATTTATATTTATTTGTTTATTTGTTTATTTATTTAGATTTCTAGAGCCTCTCCTGCGGCATATGGAGGTTCCCAGGCTAGGGGTCTAATCGGAGCCGTAGCCACCGGTCTACGCCAGAGCCACAGCAACGTGGGATCCGAGCCGCGTCTGCAACCTACACCACAGCTCGTGGCAACGCCGGATCGTTAACCCACTGAGCAAGGGCAGGGACCGAACCCGCAACCTCATGGTTCCTAGTCGGATTCGTTAACCACTGCGCCACGACGGGAACTCCTGGTTGGGAAAATTTACTCCCTTTTCTTTTGAACATAAATATTTGCCTCCTTGACATTTTAAAATATTTCTTTGTTTCTATAATTGTGTGATTTTCAGTGCACTTTAAATTTTAAACTCCTCTTTATTTTCTGTATTAGTTTTCCTTGACATTTACATGTATTTTTTTTCATTTTATTTTTCAGAAGTATTTCAGAATGAAATTGATAACTTTTTTTTTCTTACATTCTTTTGTTTGTTTTATTTTGCTTTTTTTATGGCTGCACTTGTGGCATATGGAATTTCCCAGGCCAGGAGTTGAATCAGAGGTTGCAGCTGCTGGCCACAGCCATAGCCACAGCCACATCCACAGCCACAGCAACGTGGGATCTGAGCTGTGTCTGTGACCTACACCACAGTTCATGGCCACATCAGATCCATAACCCACTGAGCAAGGCCAGGGATTGAACCTGCCTCCTCATGGTTACTAGTTGGGTTTGTAACTCACTGAGCCACTATGGACTCCTTTACATTCTTTTTGACTAATGTTTTTCTTAGAAATTTTTATCTTTGTTCTTATTTCTTCCTTTCCTATATTCTTAGGCTTCCTTTATCATCTGGATGATTGCCATAATTTAATTATAAGGTAGTAGGATGAAGGGGATTAGGCTAAGGAAAACATGTTTTTCTTCATTTAATAGAAATTTTCCTTTTTTCTTGGGTTCTTCAACATGCGTTCTGAGATGGAGTATCTATTGATTTACGCATGATATTGTCTCAGTCCTTAATGGAAAGTTTCAGACTCCAAAGCTACTGAGTTAAGTTACTCTTTTGTTGCTCTTTTGCACACCTTGTATATTACTGATGTCAAGTGTAGTCCTGAGATATGCTAATTACCTTCTCTTCCCCCTAAACTCGGGTGAGCAAAGGTATATAAATATTTTTGCATGATTTTGCCTCTTTTTTTCCAACTATAAGGATTACTCTACTCTCATTTTAATTCATTTATTAATTCAGCAAATTGCTCTCCCTTCAGTATTTTATACATCCATTTTTTTCTTTCAAGTAAATGGCATTGCTAATATATCTTTAAAGCCTAAGGCTATTTTCTATGATATTCCTGTGCTACTTTTTAGTACAAGAATTATTCAAATCCTCATGTCCCTACATATAAAGTTGTATTCTTCAAAATGCAGTGAAGTTTTCATATGGAATGAATTTTAGAGATTTCTTTCATAACTTTTAAAATGGGCATTACTTGATCAATATGCAGACAAAAACATTGGTGGATGTGTGGCTTTAATTGCATCTTCCTTGTGATATTAAGAAAACCTGATATATGTGTGTTTGTGTATCTTTCCTCAAATAGGAGGAAGGCTCAATATAGGTCTGGTGAGAAATGCTTGTCTCTCAGAAAGCTCCATTCTTCTATTTCTCCTGGGTCCTGCCTCTATAGCGGTAGATAGAAAGCAGAAATACAACAAAAATATCGATTGTTGGCAAAAAAGCATTTGTTGCATTATTTTTCCAAATTTCAGTCGTTTCAATAAATTCTCTCTGAAGGACAGACCACAAGTGACTCAGCATGCTCTTCCTGTGGTCCTTTTTTCCTATGTTTATTTCGTCTCTCGTCTCTCTCTTCCTCCATCGCTTCTAACTTTTGTTGCTTCTGTAATTCTATCTGTCCTATACATGATCATTTTTGTTATCATGTTTGAACAAATGAAATATGAGGATAACATTGGATAGAAAGATAACTAAGGGAGAAATGGAAAAGACAGTGAGAGAAAACAAGGAAGGCAAGAAAGGAAAAGCTTTCCTAAGTTGTTCTTTTGCAGCCTGGAGCAAAGCACCATTATATCCTGGTGGGAGAAATGCACTATGATGAAGGAAATTCTATTATTCAAAGATATGGTAAATGAACATATAGTGTGTGCAAAATTATATGCTGAAAATCAAAGAAACTCCAAGCATTTATTCCATGAACTCAAAAGATTATTCAACATTTTAACAGGTGTTTTAAATGTTAACTTTTAGTGTTTTTATTATTTTTAATTGTAACTCACATTGTGTTTTGAATGTAGGTAAAGTGGTTATCATCTAAAATCTGAGGAAACAAGCTAAAAGTCAGTTATGTGGTCAGAGTCACCATATTTCCTATTTCCTCTCAAACATCCTAAATAGATTATAGATAGTTATCCGGTGGGAATGTTGGATGAGGAGAGCCTAGAAATGGCTCAGGTCTTCAGTTGGGCATGATTTGGTGGGTTATAAAAAGAGGTTCAAGTATATGAAATAGTATTTTCTTTGGTTGCTATTATTCCTGAATTAGTCCTGAGGAATTTATACTTCTAGTATTCTGGACATACAGGCAGCTTTATCTTTTAGATGATGGGTTTTTATTTTTATTTGTTTTTTACAGATTGGAGGAAAGAAGAATTCAAAGCTGGTGAGTCTGTAATGGTCCAGGATCCTACTTCTGGCAGGGTAGTTTCAGGGAAAGATGGGTGGAAGTGAGCTGGATCTACTCAGGGCCAGAGGAGGCCTCACAAAATGGGAGCCCTCTGACCCTGGTCTACTGAGACCCTCCCCAGAAACATGATAGTCCATTTGTCTTTGCAGTAAATGTGATCCTGGATGCAGCCACAGCCCATCCTGCCCTCCTCCTATCTAAGAATGGGAGACGAGTCACCTGGAAAGGAACAGGTCAAGATCTACCCAGATCCACACAGAGATTCAACTCCATTCCCTATGTGCTGGGTCACCTAAGCATCTGCTCAGGGAAGTCCCACTGGGAGGTGGAGGTTGGGAATGCGAGTTGCTGGGACCTGGGAATTTGTAGAGATAATGTAACAAAGAAGGAGGAGTTCACCATGTCCCCGCAGAAAGGTTTCTGGGTTATTAGGCTCTGTGATGGGGACTACTGGGCCCTCACCTCTTCAGTAACCCTTCTTACTCTAAAAGAAAAACCCCTTAAGGTGGGGATATTCCTGGATTATGAGGCTGGATATGTATCTTTCTATAACATGACAGATGGATCCCACATTTTCAGCTTTTCCCAGAACAAATTCTCTGGTGTCCTAAAGCCTTTTTTTAGGCTTTGGTCCTCTGACTCAGGCTTCCTAACCATCTGTCCAGGTGAAGAATAGACCAATGTTGTAATTTATATGCAAACCTTCCATGAATAATATTTACTTTGGTTCCCAATGATGATCACAATTTTTCCCTGGTGAGATACAAATTGATTTTTTTTCTCCCCCTTACTGGCTCATTCTTTGAGAATGAAGCCCTGGGACATGGATTGATGAATGCCTCTCATGTCAGTTCTCCCTCCTATATTAGTTATAGACTTCTTTCTATTACCTTGTCCTATGAGAGTCTCATATAAATACTAGATTTCCTAGTCTCCCTTGCTACATGTGACTAAGGAGGGTTGGTGTTTTATAAGCTGAATTATTCTGTATGACTCCTGGGATGTGTCCTTAAAGGGAAATTGTGCCTTTCTTTACTTTTTTTACTTCTCTGCTGGCTGGAATATGTCATGATGGATGAAACTCAAAGAACATCTAAGATCAGGTGCCATGACATGGAAGGCAGAGAAGATAGAATGTGCTTGAGGTTTTGTTTAAATTTTATTAAAGTATAATTGATTTACAATGTTGTGATAATTTCTGCTATACAACGACAAAGTGTTCAACCATTCTTGTATGCACATCCATTCTTTTTCAGATTCTTTTCCCACACAGACCATCACAGAATATTGAGTAGAGTTCCCCATGCTATATACAGCAGGTCTCCATTGCCCAGTCATTCCATGTACCAAAATAAACAAATGGGACCTCATTAAACTGAAAAGTTTTTGCATGTAATGTATGGGCAGTGGGGTCCTACTGTATAGCACAGGGAACTCTGTGTGCCTGGGTAACTTTGCTGAATAACAGAAATTGAAGAAACATTGTAAATCAACTATACTTTACTAAAAATTTTTTGCACAGCAAAGGAAAATATAAACAAAATGAAAAGACAACCTACAGAATGGGAGAAAATATTTGCAAATGAAGCAACTGACAAGAGATTAATCTCCAAAACATACAAATTCAGACAGCTCAATATCAAAAAACCCCAAACTACCCAATCAAAAAACAGAGAAGACCTAAATTGACATATCTCCAAGGAAGACATTCAGATGGTCAAAAAACACATGATAAGATGCTCAACATAGCTAATTATTAGAGAAATGCAAATCAAAACTACTATGAGGTACAACATTATACTACCCACAATGGCCATCATCAAAAAGAGCTTGAATTTTTGACAGCTTTGGAGAACTACTCTATTGCACAATTCCCAAGTTATGTTTTGTGAAAAAATAAGCTTTTGTACCTTTAAGTCATTTATATGTTGGATAACTGTCACTTGTGATTGAATCTAACCCTAATTGGTGCACTCTTCTTTTAAGAATGATGGTGGATGTTGTGAGCCACACAGGAACACCATGCACAAAAATAAACTCATAATGGCTTAAAGACTTAAATATAGGACAAGACACCATCAAACTCCTGGAAGAGAACATAGGCAAAACATTCTCTGACATAAACCTTACAAATGTTTTCTTAGGTCAGTCTCCCAAAACAACAGAAATAGAGGCAAAAATAAACCAATGGAACCTAAGCAAACTGACAAGTTTTTGCACAGCAAAGGAAACCCAAAAGAAAACAAAAAGACAACTTACAGAATGGGAGAAAATAGTTTCAAATGATGCAACTGACAAGGGCTTCATCTCTAAAATATACAAGCAACTTATACAACTCAAAATCAAAAGAGCCAACAACCCAATGGAAAAATGGGCAAAAGGCCTGAGTAGACATTTCTCCAAGGAAGATACACAAATGGCCAACAAGCACATGGAAAAATGATCAACATCCCTGATTATTAGAAAAATGCAAGTCAAAACTACCACAAGATATCACCTCACACCAGTCAGAATGGCCATCATTAATAAGTCGACAGATAACAAATGCTGGAGGTGGTGTGGAGAAAGGGAACCTTCCTGCACTGTTGGTGGGAATATAAGCTGGTACAACTACATGGAGAACAGTATGGAAGTACCTTAAAAAACTATACATAGGACTACCATATGACCCAGCAACCCCACTCTTGGGCATATATCCAGACAAAACCTTTCTTGAAAAAGACACATGTACCTGCATGTTCATTGCAGCACTATTCACAATAGCCAAGACATGGAAACAACCCAAATGTCCATAGACAGATGATTGGATTAGGGAGTTGTGGTATATATACACAATGGAATACTAGTCAGCCATAAAAAAGAACAAAATAATGCCATTTGCAGCAACATGGATGGAACTAGAGACTCTCATACTGAGTGAAGTAAGTCAGAAAGAGAAAGACAAATATCATATGATATCACTTATATCTGGAATCTAATATAAGGCACAAATGAACCTTTCCGCAGAAAAGAAAATCATGGACTTGCAGAATAGACCTGTGGTTGCCAAGAAGAAAGGGGAGGGAGTGGGGTGGATGGGGAGCTTGAAGTTAATGGATGCTAACTATTGCCTTTGAACTGGATTAGCAATGAGATCCTGCTGTGTAGCACTGGGAACTCTGTCTAGTCACTTATGATGGAGCATGATAATGTAAGCCAAAAGAATGTGTACATGTATGTGTAACTGGGTCACCATGCTGTACAGTAGAAAATGACAGAACACAGTAAACCAGCTATAATGGAAAAAAATAAAAATCATATACAAAAAAAATATGACAGATGGCATCCACCATTTACTGTGCAGGTAAAAACAGTGGTTTAAAGTCCTGTTCTTGATTATTTATCTCCTCCTCCAGTGAGTTAGTCTCATTAGGGTCCTTCAGTTTCCTCTGAGCCATCAGTTATTCTTGACTTCTTTTTCTACTCTTTCCTATTTAGGTACCCTCATAATTTACTAAAAAACAAACATCCCATGTGTCATTTTCCTTCTTTCACATCCACTTGCCAAAACTTCAAATATGGATTAATCTAATTATCCTTCCTCATATCAGTTGCTTGACATGCTTTAAAAATGTAAAGCTGAGGAGAATGTAAAAAATCACTACATTTGTAACAGGAACCAAAATGGTGTCAATTATACTTCAAAAAACAAACAGACTCATAGAAAAAAAAATCAGCTTTGTGATTATCCCAAGTGGAGGGTAGGGTAGAGGGAATTGGATAAGGTGGTCAAAAGGTTCAAACTTCCAGTTATAAAATAAATAAATACTAGGGATGTAATATACAACATGATAAATGTAATTAACACTGCTGCTTGTTAAAAGAGTAAATCTTGAGTTCTCATTAGAAGGAAAAAAAAACATTTTCTCCCTATTCTTTTTCTATTTTAAAAATTTTGTATCTATATGAGATGATAAATGTTCATGAAACTTGTGATAATCATTCATGATTTATGTAAGTCAAATCCTTATGCCTCACATTTCAAACTGATACAGTGCTGTATGTCAGTTATATCTCAATCAAACTGGAAAAAATCAATACTAATACTTTAGACTCATTATAAAAAATAAAATAAAATAAAAATCCACACATATCAGCAGATTGGTTTTTCTATACATGTGTAGTCATTTCTCACAAGTTGGAGGCCAGCATTACTTGGTAATTCTCCCATGTCTCTCCAGTGATTTGCATTTTTTTTTTTACTTTTGCACTGTCATTTTCATAAAAATCTCCTCTTAAAAATTTTTAACTATAGTGCTCCCTTCTTCTCAATATATAACAGTCTTTCCTTTTGAAAAAATTATAATAATTAAAATACAACAGCAGGGGACTGCCTGATTTTTGCAGTGATGAATATAACAAACATATTTAAACCTGCACTTCTCCAGTACTCCTCACTCACTGTCACATCGAGAGAGGTATTCCTCTTCCTTTACGGAGATCACCAGTCCATTGATCGTCCCCAGCCATCTCAAACCTCCCTCTCTGGTCCTGGGATCAGTTATTCCTCTCTGCTTTTGTACTAGCTTCTTCCCATGAGCCTTCAAGTTTTCAAAACCTTGCCCATCTTAAAATCAAAACCACAGAATTTTCCATCAACTCTTTGGTGTTCAGTATGAATGCATAGTGACTTCGACATCAGCATATACTTCAGGTCACCACACGATCAAATTACTGTATAACTATGAACAATTTGTGATGTACCATGAATGATATATCCTCCTATACACACTCCTATTGTTCTTTCCATAATCAATCTTCTCAAGATACTTATCTAAATAGTCTAGTTTCATTCCCCTGTTTTCTATTTCCTTCTCAGTATACTCAATGTTATGGGTTGTATTGTGCCCCCTTGCAAGTCCTCCATTAAAATCCTAACCTCCAGTACTCAGGATATGACCTAATTTGGGAGTAGAGACATTCAGATGTAATTAGGAAAGATAAAAGTCTTTAATCCAATGTGCTGGGTGTCCTTAAAAAAAAAAAAAAGGAAATTTAGACACAGGTATGTACACAGGGAGAACATCATGTCAACACTGGCATTTTGGAGTTTCTGTTAGGGCTTCATGGATTAGGAACCGGACTATTATCCATGAGGATGCAGGTTCGATCCCTGACCTCACTCAGTGGGTTAGGGATCCAGCATTGCTGCAAGCTGTGGTGTAGGTTGCAGACATGGCTCAGATCTGGCCTTGCTATGGCTGTGGTATAGGCCAGCAGCTGCAACTCCAATTCAACCCCTAGCCTGGGAACTTCCATATGCTGCAAGTGTGGCCATAAAAAGGAAATAAGTAAGTAAGTAAATAAATAAATAAATATAAATTTATAAAGGATATTGCATGGCCATGCAGAGTACATGGTAAACATTTCTGCTAGACTCTGATGAACATGGACAGTAATAAAACTTATAACCATTATGGAAGTTGTTATTGAAAACACCATGTACCACCTTTATCTGCACTCTACCTGGAGAGGAGAGCCTATTAAAGTGGGAAAAAAATAAGCAGGGACAGTGTTCAAAAGGGTGCAAAGCCACAAATGACATTTGTTTGTGATGTGGGTGTAGAAGATTAGAGGAAAAATGATCCTAGATCAAATATATGTAGAAGCAGGGAACTTAGTAGAAAACATAGTATGAGAAAAATTGATGTGTTTTAAAGAAGTATAAAGTGTGAGTTTAAGCAATTGCTGAAGTATAAGAACAGATAAATAATCCAGTCTGATACTAGGAATAGACTTCCTCACGTGACCCAGTACGTATACTGAGTTTGGAAAACAAGCAACATTTGTATAATCATAGATGTTTTCGGTCAGTACTCGAAAGATTTTAGAGATAACCATGAACAAAAGGAATAGACTCTTGTGTGTACAGGGAAAAATATCAGTGTTAATATATTTAACAATATAGAAGTAAAAGTGTAAGTGGTGTAACTGAGTAAAGAACAGTCAAGTACTTTTGAGTGGGCAATAGGGAGAAAGTGTGGAGGAAAGTCGAGAGTGAATATCCTCATAAGATGTGTAATTAATTAACAGCAATACCATTAAAAGCTTATATGATTTTTTTTTTGTCTTTTTAGAGCTGCACCCATAGCACATGGAAGTTCCCAGGCTAGGGGTTGAATCAGAGCAGTAGCTGCTGGCCTATGCCACAGCCACAGCAATGCCAGATCTGAGCTGTTTCTGTGACCTACACCACAGCTCATGGCAATGCCGGATCCTTAATCCACTGAGCAGATACTTAACCCACTGAGCGAGGCCAGGGATCAAGTCCACGTCCTCATGGATACTAGTTGGGTTCGGGTTCATTAACCACTGAGCCACAACAGGAACTCCTCATGTGATTTTGTGATTGGCATATGCACACTACTATAGTATAAGATTGGATATAGTAATATGCTGCCAGTGCAGCCCTAAAAAGAAAAAAGTCATTTGTGGGCAAGAAATAACCTCATAAGTGGATAAATGGAAAAAGATTTAAAATTGTACAATCTCACAACCACATGTTGAAGCATTGCTATTTTTAAAAATGTGAAAAATATCTATGGTAATTAATTGAGATCTGAGCTCTTATAAAAACCTTTGAGTCTAGATGATGCATGTGTTGAATATATCCATAAGTATCCTTTTACAGTGACAGGTATCACCTCTGCCTTGTATACCTGGAAGGAATACAGAGCAGTTGCTGACATATGAAAATGCTTTCTGAAGATTACATTGTTTGTAGACTCAAAGCCTTTTTGGTTGGAAAAGAGGTGAAGAAGCTCCATATTCCTAGATATATTTTCCAATCTATCTTATTATACCTTTATGATTAAAAAAATATATTCATGCCTATGTGAAGAAGTGAGTAATAATCTTTTGAATGTACCCTGAAGAATCAGACCTCTATACACATAACATACACTTTTATACCAAGAACTTTTGCTGTGTTTGGAATATCAAGTCTTTCCTAGTTGTGTCTCTATAAATAGATCCCCAAGTTTATGTTCAGTTTGGTATTCCTTTGAAAATTGCTTAAGTGTTAATAATCTCATTAGAGATTTGGGTTTGCATTTTCCAAACAGGCAGAAGTTTGACATGGATATAAATGCTAGCCTGCTTTTGGGGAAAAAAAAATAGACTTAAATAATTCTCCTAATCTTAACCTTGATGTTAATGTTAAAGGGTCACCATGTTCCACCTCTCCAGTCCAGATGTCATAGTCCATAGAAGAGTTTTGCAAATCACAGTCCCTGAGCCTATCCTGGCCCATAGTCTGTTTTTGTATAATATATAACCAAGAAGATTTTTCACATTTTTAGAGGGATGTAGGGAACAAATATATGACACAGACTATATGTAGACTACAGAGCCTAAAACAATTTAGTTTCTGACCTTTTATAGAATAAACATGCTGACTTCTAGTCTACAGGATTGATAGCTATAGGGTTGTGCAGTGTACCTCCTGTGCAACTGTACTAGGTTTCCAAGATGTTTACATTTTATATTTTGCCAAAAATTGTTACTTTCTATAGCTTTTTCTTTCCAGCCCCTGTTTATATTTCATACTCTTGCCACCATATTTCTCTTTTAAAATAATATGGATTATTTTTAATAAGAAAACCTAACCTACAACATTCCTATTCATTCATTTATTTTCTTTAACATGGTCTCTTTCTCTCTCGTGTGGCAAAAAGTTCTATTCAAGGATTAAAAACTGTACCTAAAAATTGTTCAGACTATAATGGGGTGTACATAAATGAAAGCACATTAATGAAGCACACTTTAAAAGGTGA
This sequence comes from Sus scrofa, assembly GCF_054392235.1. NCBI lineage: Eukaryota > Metazoa > Chordata > Mammalia > Artiodactyla > Suidae > Sus > Sus scrofa. The sequence goes on along the minus strand of NC_139389.1, from coordinate 33,277,639 downwards.
TGTGTGTGTGCATGTGTGAGCACACGTTATTGTTTCCATTTGGGGATACTAGATCTGACTCCAGATTTGCCAAACATATATATGACTCCTGACAACATAAGAAAGATACATCAGATTAGGATGACTAAAATAATTTTAAAGAATAATATTTTCTAAAAGAGAATTATTGAAGGACTTCAGGCCTGAACTGCCAAGTATCATAGATGGAGCCTAAATATAATATAGAACTACATAAATAACTGAGAGCTATGAGACAAAAGAAATTGTTTGAACCACAGCCAAAGATAGTATTCAAAATATTTACAATGAGCCAGGACAATGAATACATTTTTATATTCCACTCATTTATAGATTTGCCTTGTTTTATTCTGTGAATTGCAAAAGAGTAAGTTTTATGTTTGGGATTGGCAACCATTAAAATAAAAATTAGATTAAATTCCAATTAGGACATATTAAATTATGATGAATTTTTAATGTGAAATGAAATAGACTAGATACAGGGAACTCTGGACTGGTTTCTTTGTATTTATAAAGTGACTAAATCTTACTTGGTGTAATCACAGAGTAATGACCTTCAATTTCTTCACAAGAGAGCTCTTATTCTTGTAATCTTATTTCAAAGATCACCCTTGCTTTATATATTCTTTGAAGTCAGAGTATTTAGAAAATAAGGAAAATGAAATATTACATCTGAGATGAAGTCAAACTGATGCTGGAAAGATGTTATTGGGATCAGGTTCTTGTTCACACAGCTGAAGAATGAACTTTGTGAACACACAGGTAGCAAGCAAGCAAAGTCGTTATTACAGGAAAGCAAATAGCTCCCAGGACAGCTGGGAGGGGGGAGAAGTGTCCCCCCTCTCTATTGTCCTATAGGAGTTTTTATCTCTTAAAGATGGGGAGGGGTACCAACGTGGGGTCCAGAAAGATGTGGTTTTCTCCCATTGGCCTTGCCCAATTACCTATATCAGTTCCTGTCCTATATGGGTCTAGAGGTGGAAATGTCCCATATGTCTCAGGGTTTCTTTGCTCTTTTCTTCCTGTAAACTGAGTTACAGGGGGTTAGAGATTAATGACCATCTGGGCATAGGTACACTGCCTATAGTAAACAAGGCCTGTGGGGATGTTACTCCCTAGAGCCCTTAAGCTACAAATGTTAATCAATAGCCATAGCAAAGAATGCATGGGAGCCCATGCTCCTACACTGACTCCCTGAGTTAATATTCTGCCTCAAAAGAACTCAGCCCTACCTTTAATCAAAGGTCAATTATACGTTAATGTAACCGAGCCTGTTTGGCATACAAGAGTTTCTGTGTCTTCCATTTATTGTTTTTAGGGAATAAGCCTCAGCCACTATGACCTTCTGTGAATTCCAAAGGGCAGCTGCTAATCAGGGAAGGGAAGGCCTGCAGAGACCAGGGAGGAGCAGTCAAGGTGGTGCAGCCTTAGGGCAGGTCCTGGTTCCTCCTCAAAGACTATGGATAATAATTTCCTTGAGTCTTTCTGAAGAACTGAAACCTCCAACAAATGGAAGAACTACTTGATGAAGCATTCTTCATTCCTGCAAGAAGAAGGACCACTAGAATCTGTCCTGGGGCCACAAAACACCAGCTTTGAAAGACAATGCAAGCTTGCAACCTTGATCTTTATCTGTGGCCCTATTTTCCACTTCTCAAACCAAAAAACCACCTCCAAATCTCTTCCAAAGGAGGCACAGTCTTCAAGGCATTAGTCTGGTGTGGCGCCCTTTGTCTGACAAAGCAATAAAGCTATCTTTTCTCCTTCACCCAAAACTCCCAAAACTCACCCAAAACTTCGGCAACAGTAGGCAGAGGTTGAGTTTCAGTAACATTAACTACCCTCATGAGTTTTAGTGGCACATAACACTTTTGGGTGAGGCACCACAATATCTTTATACCCATGAAGATAGTGCTATGGGTCAAGAACACTAGGTTAATTGTGGTTGAAAGGGAGTTCAAAATATTTCTTTTGATAAGAAGTGGCTGGTTTGATAAGAGGGTCCTTGCACAATACAATCCCTTCCATTTCACCCTGACTTGAGGGCTCAGCAGGAGCTCTCAGATAAGGGATAGGAGGAATGGGAGACAGGTAGGACTGTGCTTCTTAATTCTGCCTTGCATAGTATAATCCCCTGAGAATGTATTTTAAGTTACTGATTCATAGCCCTGCCTTCTCTTTCTTCCTCCCATTCCCAAGAAATTTCTATTTAATTAGTCTGAGGTGGGAACCAGGCAATGGTTCTTTTTAAAAGCTCTTAGCTGGTTCTAATGGTACCTGGGGTTGAGATCAGTTGATCTAGAAATAGGGTTAATATTTTAAACAATTCAAGTAGCCAAAGGGGCCTTGACACACATTGACTGCACAGTCAGAATATGAGGTTCTCAGCAATAACAATAAAGATTGACACAAGGCTGGTTGGCTGGCCAAAAATGAGATTTTTATATCCCTGCAAAGCATGGTTTAAAATTAATTATATACTTTTTGGTGGCTATGAAATGGAAGAATTGTGTGGTTCTTTTCCTAACCTCATTCCCTGTCTTCTCATTCCATCCAAGATGGCTAAGAGATGCTACGAAATGGCCCAAGTCAAGACACCCTCTGCAGAGGGCTAACGGGCTCATGAAAACATGCCCAGCATCACTAATTATTAGAGAATGCAAATCAAAACACAGTGGAATATCACCTCATACCTGATAGAATGGCGATTATTACAAGTCAAATATTGGTGAGGCTATGGAGAAAAGGGAACCCTTATACACTGTTGGCAGGAATGTAAATTGGTGCAGTCTCTATGTGAAACAGCATGGGCGTTCCTCAGAAACTTAAAGATGGGATTTCCCCCTGTGGCACAATGGGACTTGCGGCATCTTGGGAGCCCTGGGACACAGGTTTAATCCCTGACCAGGCAGAGTGGGTTAATGATCTGGCGTTGCTGCAGCTGCAGCTTAGGTTTTGCGACTGTGCCTCAGATCTGATCCCTGGCCAGGGAAATCCATATGCTGTGGGGCAGCCAAAAAACAAAAAAAACAACTACAATATGATCCAGCAATTCCACTCTGGGTATATATCTGAAGAGAACAAAAACACTGATTTGAAAAAAAAAATATACCCCAATATTCATAGCAGCGTTATTTACAATAGCCAAGATATGGAGGCAACTTAAATGTCTATCAACAGATGAATAAAAGAGAAGATTTGGAATATACATGGCATATAAATGTGTGTATGTGTATCAATGTGTGTGTGTGTGTGTATAAAATGAAATATTACTCAGCCATAAAATAATGAAATTCTGACATTTGCAACAACATGGATAGACCTAGAGAGTATTATGCTTAGTGACAAAATTCAGAGAGAGAAGGAAAATACATTAACACTTACATGCGGAAGTCTAAAAGTAAAACAAACAAATGTATATAACAGAACAGAAACAGACTCACAGATATAGAAAACAAACCAGTGGTTACCAACAGGGAGAGGGAAGGTGGAAGTCCTGTTACTCAAACTTGGCCTCTGTCCACCGGGGCTGAATAGAAACTCAGAGACAGAGTTTGGGGCCTAGGAGAAAATATTGCTTTGCCAGGCAAAGGAGCGCACAGCAGGCGAATGCCCTAAAGACTATGCCCTCCCTTGGGAGAAATTAGGAAGTGGTTTTACAGTTTGAGAGTAGAAAATAGGGCTGGAGATAAGGATCAGGGTAGATGCAAGTTTTCATCCTTCTTCAAAGCTGGTGTTTAGTGGCCCTGGGACTGGTTCCTGGGGTCCTCCTTTCTGGAATGAAGAATGCTTCACCAAGTAGTTAGCATCATTCATGTGTTGGGGGTTTTAGCTCTGCAGAAGAGCTCAAAGATATTGTTCCATGTATTCCTTGATAGAGGAAACAGAACCCCGGCCCCAAAGCGGCACTTGACTCTTCCTCCCTGGTCTCTGCATCCCCTCCCTTCCCTAATTAACAGCTGCTTGAACCTGCCCTTTGGAACTCAGGGGAGGTCATGGAGGCTGAATAAGGCCTATTTCCTACAGACAGGAAATGGGGGACAGGGAAAGGCTGTTGTGTCCAGAAGCTCCACAGGGCCCTGCTCAGTTTCATATTGAATCACTATACCAAACACCTGAAACTAACGTATTATTGTAAATTAACTATACTTCAATAAAAAAAAAATCATGGAAATAATAGGGACTGCCTTAGTATTACTTCTCATTTTTCTACAAAGTTGAGAAGATAAGGAGAATACATAACCTTCTTCCATAAAGCTGCAAAGGTAAGAATTTTCAAAAAGGGTAATTCTCCAGTAGCCGTTTCCTAAGGAGAATTGGGACAGGCACACAGATAAGTTATGTGTTAGTCTTTGGGTGAACATTCTTGGAAATTAACACCAATGAAGACAATCTTTTGGGTCAAGTTTTTCCTCTATATCAACAGATTATGAAGACCTTCAGAGAAAAGAGGAATAATTCCCTTTTTTTTCAAGTATTGTCAAAAGACTTAAAAACTTCCCGTCCTTTTGATTATTCATTCACATGTAATATGTGTGAATGGAGCACAGGCTAGTCCTGCCCCAAATTACCCTAAGTGTTTATAAAAAGTGACTTCATCCAGGTCCTGTCTTGGATGAGATAAAAATTTCTTGGGAGGGGACATTCTGTTGTGGCTCAGCAGAAATAAATCTGACTGGTATCCAAGAGGACACAGCTTAGATCTCTAGTCCCACGCAGTAGGTTAAGGATCCGGCGTTGTCGTGAGCTGGATAAGATCCCAGACATGTCTCAGATCTGGCCTTGCCGTGGCTGTGGCATAGGCCAGCGGCTACAGCTCCAATTGGACCCCTAGCCTGGGAACCTCCGTATGCCTCAGGTGTGGCCCTAAAAAGATTTTTTTCCCCTTGGGAATGGGGAGGGGGAGAGGAGGGAAAGAAGGCAGGGCTATGAATCAGTAATTTAATGACAGTCTCAAGTGACTATGCAGTGCACCCAGGATTAAGAAGCACAGTACTAGGCTGCCATCTCCATGCCTCCTGGCCTTTGTCTGTTAGCTCCTACTGAGCCTCAAGGCTGGGTGAGGACGAAGGGAGTGCATTGTTCAAGGACCTTTTATCCAACCAGCCAACTATTTCTATCTAACAGAATTATGTAAAGAAAATAACCTAACACAACTGTGTAAGTCAACTATACTCCAATGAAATTTATTTTTTAAAAAAGAGAAGAACAGCATTTAAAAAAAAACAGTCTCTTTCCTCTGAAAATTCATTATGACCTTGACATGTTTTATTTTATAAATATAAAGTAGCATTCATGTTTTTCAGGAAGAAAGCAAGAAAAGGCAAGAGAAATACAGTGAGAGAGGGAGAAAAGAGAGGTTGTAACTTCTTTTTGCTTTTTATGGCCACACTAGAGGCATATGGAAGTTCCCAAGCTAGGGGTAGAATCGGAGCTGCAGCTGTCAGCCTACACCACAGCTCACAGCAACGCTGCTGGATCCTTAACCCACTGAGCGAGGCCAGGGATAGAACCTGTATCCTCATGGATACTAGTCAGATTAATTACCATTGAGCCACAATGGGAACTCCCTATTTTTATCTTTTTGATGCACCCAAGACATATGGAAATTCCTGGGCCAGGGGTCAAACCCATGCCACAGCAGTAACCAGAGCCAGAGCAGAGATGATGCTCTGTCCTTAACCTACTGAGCCACCAGGGAACTCCAAAAAAAGTTCATTAACCATGATCACAACTACTCATTTTTAACTGCCTTGAAAACAAATAGAAGTAGGCATGGGTTACAATAAGGCAGAGAAAAGAAAGAAGCAGAATAACAACAGCAAATGATCATTTTTAATTCATATTTCATTAATTAGAAAATCTTTACTGAAAAAGAGTATTTTCAAACGACTTTATTAAAGCAGGACTGTAAAATTCGCTGAAGTTAAAGTACACACATACCTGGTTTTATTGTGCTTTGCTTTATTGTGCTTCATAGACACAGTTTGTTTGTTTGTTTGCTGGTTTGTTTTTTGCAAATTAAAGGTTTGTGGCAATCCTGCACAGAGTCAGTCTATCAGTGCCATTTTCCAAGAGCATTTCTCATTTCATGTCTCTGTGTCACATTTTGGTAATTCCTGCAATATTTCAAAGGTTTTCATTGTGATCATATTCATAACAAATCATATTAAGGTGATTTGTCATCAGCGATCATTAATGTTACCGCTATTGCAAAAAGACTAAGATGTGCTGAAGGCTCAGATAAGTATATTTTAGCAATGAAGTATTTTTAACTTAAGATATATATATATATATATTTAGATATAATCCTATTTAATACTTAACAGACTACAATACAGTGTAAATATAACTTTTAATGCACTGGGAAACCAAAAAACTAGCATGACTAGCTTTATTGGAATATTCGCTTTATCAAAGTGGTCTGGAATTGAACTCACTGTATCTCCAAGATATGCCTACAGTGTCAAGAACACCACTGGAAATACTAATAAACTATTATATCAGGTATTATAAACATATAATTCTATTAAAAATACAAGTACATTGTGAGATATTACTATGTGACATCACTCTGTGTTCAGTGCCCTTTATGCTAATCTATCCCTCAAACAAGACGGTCATTGATCTAAAAGGAAAGAAAGGACTTGAATTCTGGAGCTTCAAGGTGACAGAGTTAGCCAGCTATGAAAAACAAACAGAATAAGAATGTAAAATACTGGTTCATCAGATCTAATTTATTGGAGGTTCTCCCAAAAGCAGTAAACCAGGAAAGACTAGTAACATTTTAAATTAATTAATTTTAAAATGGTATTAATTCATGTCCTCCACAAACACAGTGAGTATAGAACAGGAAAGAAAGTAGACACAAATCCCTACCCTCAAGGAGTTTTCATTCTTGTTGAGAGAGACAATACACATTTACAGACGTTACATATGGAGTGTCTTAAATGGTAATAAATACTCAGAAGAAGATAGAGTAGCAAAGGCATATAAGGATTGAAGAAGCCTGGCAACATGAGACAGTTTGCCCAAGGAAAGTCTCCCTAGAAAGGTGAACAAAGACCTGAGAGGGTGGAAGGAGAGTCGTGGGCATATCTGGAGGAAGAGCATTCTATTTAGAGGAAAGAGTAAGAAGAAACAAAACCTGATTGGAATATTCATGGAACAGCAAGGGAATTGGTCTGGTTAGAGCAGGTCATCAAAAGGGTGTGAGATGGGGTCAAAGATACAGCCCTGGGACTCCACCAAAGAGCCTATGTAAGGATGAGAGATACAAGGAGAACCTACGGCAGAGTCTAGGTCCATCATAGCAGAAATGGTTCAGAAGTTCACAGAGTCTGAGGATAGTGTCCAGTGCTCAACTTGGGCTGCTGAAGAAAACTCTTGAGACAAGGAAACTGAAATCAGTGGATTAGATTTTAAGAAAAAAGAAGAGGAACCTACTTTACAACAATCCTTAGTTTTTACTGGTCTTTGTCAATTATCAAGTGAACATAAAATTTTTTTCTCTTTTAGCACTAGGCACTCTGAGGTTGATTTGCACTGAAGAGAAAAAAAGAGAAATCTCCCATGTATCAATTGATTTTCTGTGTATATGCAATTATTTGTGCATGTTTTCAAATGAGCAAATGAACTAAATGCAACTAAAATATGGTTTTATGAGCTATAAGGTCCAGAGTCCAGAGTTTCTGTTCCTGCTTCTGATTAATTCTATACTCCAATCTAGCTAGAGAGCTCAAGAGCAAGAAACCTGATTCACATGACTAAAACTTCTCTCTGATCCAGTGATATTGCCTTGGGTGGTATCTTGCCCCTGTATTAACAGAGTGAACACAAAGACTTTCAAAATCTTTGTGTTTCAAAAACACAAAGGATTTAAAAATCCTGCCAACGCAGCTTGAAACCAAGTTAAGGATTTTCTTTGGGCCACGAGTGAAAGACGTGAAACAATTTCTTTCCTGAGATGATGACCTACCCAAGAGATTGCTGTAGAAAATTACCTATAATGAATGAAAATCACAAAGGTGAGTTTTATTTTTTGATACTGCAGTTATTGTTCGTGTGTGTGTGTGTGTGTAGAGCGAGAGCATGTGTTCAAGAGCACACATGTGTCTAGTGCTTCTGAAAAAAACATCTGAGTCACAAAGATAGAGCAAACCTCAGTGTACAAGGTATAAGACTTAGATATTCTACTCTCTCAAGTCTGGTCAACCTGACTTCCATGCGTTCTTTTCTCTATGTCATTAGAGTATCACTTATTTCAAAAATATAACCAGAAATTAGCAATTAATAAGTGTGATATTTTAAGTGTGCATTCTAAAGTTATGAAAAAGTACCTTATAGGATTAAAAACTAACAGTCTTATACTAGTGACTTTATGTAATAATGAATTAAAAGCTTCTTTTTTTTTTTGTCTTTTTGCCATTTCTTGGGCCGCTCCTGCAGCATATGGAGGCTCCCAAGCTAGGGGTCGAATCAGAGCTGTAGCCACCCGCCCACACCAGAGCCACAACAACGTGGGATCCAAGCTGTGTCTACAACCTACACCACAACTCATGGCAACTCCAGATCCTTAAACCACTGAGCCAGGCCAGGGATCAAACCCGCAACCTCATTGTTCCTAGTCAGATTCGTTAACCACTGAGCCACGACAGGAACTCCAAAAGCTTCTTTTAAGGCACATGATGCTGTGGAATTCCAAGATGCTTTTAATATTCTTGGTGAATATATTTTAATGTGCAGTAATTGGGCATTTTAAGAGTGGAGAACTAAGCTATAGTGGCTAATATTCTGGTTCATAGTAAGTCCTAAAAAATTGATGTATAATGAGACCATAGGTAAGCTTCTCTGCTTGGAAAAATAACCTGTGAAACAACTCATAGATGTGTAGAGATTAGAAAAAGTTATTTCTGGTCATTGTTGGGTATCATTCAAATTATCCTAACATAAGAGTTTCATACTTTGTTCTAAAATTTTTTTTTTTTTGTCTTTTTGCCTTTTCTAGGGCCGCATGTGTGGCATATGGAGGTTCCAGGCTAGGGGTCGAATCGGAGCTGTAGCCACTGGTCTACGCCAGAGCCACAGCAATGCGGGATCCGAGCCACGTCTGCGACCTACACCACAGCTCACAGCAATGCTGGGTCCTTAACCCACTGAGCAAGGGCAGGGATCAAACCCGCAACCTCATGGTTCCTAGTCGGATTCGTTAACCACTGCGCCACGACGGGAACTCCCTAAAAATGTTTTATGTAAGAGTATGGCTTTGGACTATTTTGATATTAACTTTAAACATTTTATTACTTGGCAATATTTAATGAAATATTTAATGTTTGAGGAAGAAGACTAGATACAAGAACAGAGGAACCCATTGATGATATGACCATTTACCTAGAAGGAGAGCTTCACCAAAACTTCCTGTTCAAACAGTACTAACAGTAATGGTGTAAATACATCCAATTCCCTCAGACATTTGGCTAAGAAATAAGCAGAGAACTGTTGGTCTCTAGCAAGAAGAAAGATGATAATATAAAGAAAAAGAAGTAAGAATATAACTAAATCATATTACAGCCAGCTCAATTAAGTAAAGGTGGCTACATCTCATTTACTTAAATTCTTGGAATTTAGCTCAATTATTTAATTATTTTTAAAAACCAACAAGTAAATAATCTGAATGACATATAAGACCATGTTATTAACTTCAAATGCATTTTCTGAACAAAAAAATTTAAAGGTGTAGAATTTACATTTAGAAAGAGTAAGTTTTTCATCCAATCCTGGCCAGGGATCAAACCCAAGCCACAGAAGTGACTTGAGCCACTACAGTGACTATGCCAGATCCTTAACCTGCTGCTGCACCAGGGAAATTGATACAGATATTTAAAGGTTACACCCCATTTATGGTTATTACAAAATATTCACTGTATTTCCTGTGTCTTAAGTACATCCTTGTAGCCCACCTTAAACTCAATAGTTTGTACCTCCCACTCCCCACCCCTATTTCGCCCCCCTTTAAAAATTGTATATAAAAAAAAGAATGAGTTTTTTCACTTTACATTTCAAAGCAAAGATCAGATTCAAAGATGAAAAGGGGAGTTTCTATCCCAGGTCAGCAGTAACGAGCCTGACTAGTATCATGAGGATATGGGAATGATCCCTAGTCTTGCTCAATGGGTTAAGGAGCTGGCGTTGCCCATAAGCTGTGGTGTAGGTCACGGGTGCAGCTCAGATCCCGAGTTACTGTGACTGTGGGGTAGGCTTGCAGCTGCAGCTCTAATTTGACCCCTAGCCTGGGAACTTCCATATGCCTCAGGCACTGCCCTAAAATGGAAAAAAAGAAAAAACAAGAAAAAGGATTTTTCCTGTTTATTGCTCATAAAAGCAATATTTGCATTTGGCAATAAATAAAACTTTACATTTATCTGCTCTACTTCTACTAAATTAAGTCTTCTTAAAAATATGTATATATATGATCTAGGAAACAAACTCATTCACTTCTATTCATAAAATTTGTCTATATTTCCAGTAAAACGGCATAGTTCTAGAGGGGTGTGAATCATGTATATATGATTGGATGTTCATAATCAGTGTGTACAGTAAAAACATATCCTACTAGAAGCCTGATCAGTTAGCTGCATCTTCAGATTCCAACCTGAGTAGCACTTCAGAAGAGTTACGCTGTTTTCACTCAGGTAGAGTCCCTCCAGTTTCTTTCCCCAAACCAGGGATCAGGAAACATTATATGTAAAGGAAAAGGTGATAAATACTCCAGGCTTTGAAGACTAAGAGGCAAAAAATAGTATGTACTTAGATAATAAGAGAGAAAATATTTCCATAGACATTTTATTGGTGAGATTTATTAAGTTTTTTTTTTTTTTTTGGTCTTTTTGACTCTTCTAGGGCCACTCCCGCGGCATGTGGAGGTTCCCAGGCTAGGGGTCTAATTGGAGCTGTAGCGGCCGGCTTACGCCAGAGCCATAGCAATGCAGGATCCAAGCCACATCTGCAACCTACACCACAGCTCACAGCAACACCGGATCCTTAATCCACTGAGCAAGGCCAGGGATCGAACCCACAACCTCATGGTTCCTAGTCTGATTCGCCAACCACTGAGCCACGACGGGAACTCCGAGATTTATTAAGTATTAATAGCTATTGAGTACAATTTTTGTGATGCAGATCTAATAATGAGAAGAATAGAAGTTTTGGAGGAAATAGGGTCTTGCTTAATTGTGGATTTAAGTTAGCCTTCCTGATCTTTAGAAACAGTGCTTATCTGTTAATAATGGTCCGTTATAAGAGTTACTTATTTCATCTTTGAAAATGTCTTTTCACCCAGCGAACTACCACCAAATGCTGATACTAGTCCAGGGGCATATGAGTTTAACTGAGCTTGAATCACTTCAAAGACAATATTTGAGTTCTATTTTGTTCTTCTCTTACTAGTCGCCTTTAGAATGTCATTACATTGTAGATCTGCCACTTCCATTTGAAGATTATTTGGAAGCTGCTCAATTGCACAGAGACATACATTTCAACATATGGAAATTTCCTTTGCAGTGTTATTGAGGTAAAATGGATGCTGCTGGAAATCTTATTTAAACTTTGAAAACATATCTGGTGCAAATTCGTGTGAGGAGGAAGATCTTTCCTTTTGTTTGTTTACTTTCTGACACCACAAGAGGCATATGCGAAGGAGCTTGACACTTTATGTGATACAATTGTAGTTAAAATGGCTTCATCACAGTCTAAATTTCATATGTAAGTTCTATTTTACCTTGTAATTTTAGGTTGAATGTGTGGAGAAGCATTATGATGTCTGAAGTAAGAGCTATTTTCAGAGTTACGTGGTGTTCAGTATGAATGACTGAGATTGATCTTATTTTTCAGAAAATTTCAATCTCACCCTGAATTAAAGAAATAAAATTATATAAAATAAAATTTTATCACTGCTAAGCCATCAACATCCTCTGTGGTAAGGTAAATTAGGATATTCTGATTCTATTTCTGACAGAAATTAACAGAATTAACAGTAATTAAGGACACCATAGTCAATGAATGATATTCATTTTCAGATGTTGGATTATTATGTATCTTGGCATGAATTTAGTCAGGTTTATCCTATTTTTGGTTGCTCAGCTTATTGAATATGTAGATTGATGCCCTGTGCCAAATTTGGAAAATTTTCAGCCATCAATTATTCAAACAGTTTTTCAGCCCCACGGCCTCTCCCCTTCCTGGGACCTCAGTGACATGTACATTAGATCTTCTGTGATAGCCCCACAGGACATTTATTTTAGTCTATTTCCTCTTTGTTGTTGAGATTGGATAGTTTTGTTCTGTATTTAAGTCACTGACTCTTCTGTCATCTCTTTTCTCTGCTAAGCTATTCAGTGAGCATTTTATTTTCCAGTTCTTAGATTTCTGTTTTGTCCTCTTTTGTATCTTCTATCTATTTACTAAAACTTTCTATCTTTTTTCACTTGTTAAAAGTATGTTCAGAATTGCTTATTTTTGTGATAACCACCCTACCATTCTTGACAGATCATTCAAAAATTGTTGTCCTTTTGGTGCTGATGTACATTGATGGTCTTTTTTTTTTTTTTTCATTTGAGTGGATATTTTCTTGGTTCTCCCATGTGTGAAGTGTGATTTTCTATTGTATACTGGACATTTGGGGGATCTCATATAGCACCTCATTTTGCTAAGTGCAGGTAAAAGTACAGGTTCTCCACTCAGCATTGATTAATGCTATGGAAGGAGAGAGGCGTTTTGAGTTGCTGGGTAGGGCCATTCTGCAACCTGCCCTGGATCATGTTTAGCTTCACAGGACATACGACATAAGATCCCATACATGTGGTACCATCTGAGGCTTGACAAAACAGATGATGTAGGGAGTTCCCATTGTGGCTCAGTGGTTAACGAATCCGACTAGGAACGATGAGGATGCGGGTTCGATCCCTGGCCTCACTCAGTGGGTTGAGGATCTGGCATTGCCTATGAGCTGTGGTGTAGGTCGAAGACACGGCATATCCAGAATTTGGCAGAGATTCTGTCATTTACTTTTCAGTGTCCACCCTCAGAAATCCTTCATAACCCATAGGAGAAACATCTCCCTAATCCCTGGTCTATTCTGAGATATTCAGTCCCACACTGTCTTCTGAGTGACTGCTGCAAGACCCCCTTGAGATACTTAGAGGCAGAGCAATCCCTCTACTATGAAGACTGAAACTTGGTCATAGACGTACAAGTTACTTGAGTATAGAATAAAATTTCTATTGTAGAAACAGCAATAGGATTGGTCTGGATGTTAACAAGAAATTTCTCTGTCATGCCTTTTTCAGAATCTCAACCCAAAGTAGACCATGTGGATGACAACTTTGCAACTTGCCTTCTCAAGCTCTTAGTGATGGTTCTTATTTTTTATGTATTCCGGGAGGAATGTTTTGGAAATAGTAAGTTACTAAATATTTAAATAACTAAAGTCATGCTATCTTAAGGAAACTGTCCACTACTCTGACAGGCTTTGACATTGTTCCTGAACGGTGATGATAACAGAGATGAGTGGCCTCTAATCTTCCCACAAAAGCAGAACTGGAGGCAAGAGATGTGGCAGTCTCGGTTCACTGTTTACTTTTCATTTTTGGAGGGAACACATTCTATTATTATTATTATTATTATTATTATTATTATTATTATTATTATTATTATTTTGTCCATTCTAGGGCTGCACCCACGGCATATGGAGGTTCCCAGGCTAGGGGTCTAATTGGAGCTGTAGCCGCCAGGCTATGCCAAAGCCACAGCAACTCAGGATCCGAGCCGTCTCTGTGACCTACATCACAGCTCACGGCCACACTGGATCCTTAAACCCACTGAGAAAGGCCAGGGATCAAACCTGCAACCTCATGGTTCCTAGTCGGATTCATTAACCACTGAGCCACGATGGGAACTCTGGGAAACTCATTCTTTTAGTTCTGGAAACACGGTTTAAGAGAGATTTTGACAAGAAATTCATCAAGTGTACCATTTCCCCAAATTGCAAAGTTTCTGAAAACACTTCTTTTAAATTAACAGAATCAATCAAAAATAGTTAAAATTTCTCAACTATTTTGATAAATCTTCATTGAGAGTAGATTCTCTCAGTCTCTCAGTTTCTCTCTCTCCAGTGTTATTTCAACTGTTAGCATTAGAAAGAAATAATGATTGAAGTTGTAAAGCATCATATTTGACCTCTATATAAGGAAATATTTTAATGGTAAGACCTTTTTCATTATTGAATATTCCTGTAAAAAAAGGTCATGAGTTGCCTACCACTGAGATCATTTAACTGAAATCTTAATGGTCATATACAGGAATTGTTTTTCCTCACATTAGAAAATAAATTTCTAAATATATTGAAGGGTCTAATTATATTTTATCATAAAAATGTATAAGTGTAAAGAATAAATCCTAATTTTCAAGCAAGATTTGTGGGGTGATGTTAAAAAAATTTTTTACCACCGTTTTCACAATTTTTTAAAGTTGCTTTTAGAAAAAAATTATTTCCTTAGAAAAATTAAATATGCAGTATTTTGCAAATTTAGAAATCCTGAATATGCAGAAATAGTCAAAGAAATACACTGGGATTTTTTTTTCAGTAGATTCTTAATAGCACTAGGAATCAATGAGTATTAACAAATGAAATCCTATACAAACATTTTATTCTAAAAAAAACCCACACTGGATTTAAATAAATATTCAGGTAAAATCAAGGCCAAAAAAATTTTTAAACAGGAGTTCCCGTCGTGGCTCAGTGATTAGCGAATCTGACTAGGAACCATGAGGTTGCAGGTTTGATCCCTGGCCTTGCTTAGTGGGTTGATGATCCGGTGTTGCCATGAGCTGTGGTGTAGGTTGCAGAGGCGGCTTGGATCCCGCGTTGCTATGGCTCTGGCGTAGGCCGGCCACTACAGCTCCGATTAGACCCCTAGCCTGGGAACCTCCACATGCCGCGGGAGCGGCCCAAGTAATGGCAAAAAGACAAAAAAAAAAATTTAAAACAATTTAAATTAATATATAATCAACCTAACACAAAAATGTATATAGATACAATATAGGAAGCCAAATTTAAACAAATATCTTTAAAAACTCCTAATAATACATTAAAACAATCGATATAAGGAATTCAATTCAATGAACTCAAACATCATAACTATGTAAGGACTAATTGCAAATATTTCACTGAAGAACTATTATAGGACAGGTAACAAGAAAAGCTATTATTCTATTCTCTTAGGCTGCTAAAAGAGATAGATTTGATTTTGTGTTTCTCTTGCATACGTGGATAATTATAATTTTAATGGGAGAATAAACAGAGCTACAGAATCCCATAGATTCTGCACTGCCAAACTCAGATGTAACACTCCACCAGTCATACGCACGTGTTCTTATGCTGGTCCTCACCATGATTACATATCCAATGGATATGGAACCCCTAAAATCCTCCAGTGACATTCTCCATGCAGTGGACATATGCAGGGCTGGCTTCATGGGTATGCGACTTGTGCAATTGCTCAGGGTCCAGTGCTAAGAATGTCCCATGATTGGTATAATGCTCTCGTGTCGTTATATTTACATTTTCAATAACTTTATATCTGAATATGTTTCCTAAGTGGAGTCCAGTGAGACAACAGACCATGCATATGAGTGGAGGAAATATACTTATTGGCACTGCATGGAAGCAGTTGTGATCCAGCAGCAGTCCAAACACAGTGGGCTCAGGCCTATGGACAAGGAGCAGTGTACAAACCATAGTTGGCACATGCAAATACTTGTGGTGGGCCAGAACATCATGGGACCTAGGTTTAATAGGATTTTGGCCTGTGTCCAAATTTGTGACAACAACAGTGGCAACAGCAACAGAAGTGATGTCAGAGGCTGTGGCTGTGGGAAAGAAGAGGAAATTCTCATGTGTGTAGTGAGAGCAACTGCAGTGGAGACCAGCTTGCTCACCTGTCCCAGAGCCTATTCCTGTGGCATTTGCACAAATATTAAACTCTCTGTTCTGAGTGTTGGAAGAGAAACAAATATTCATGGTAACTTTATTTATATTAGCAGAAAATGGTCACAAAGCAAATACTTTTCAATAGCTGAATGGTTAAATAATCCAATGTACATCCATACAGTGGAATACTATTCAGCAGTAAAGTGGAACAGGCTATTGATTCCTACAGCAAATTTGATGGACTTCAATGGCACTGCATTTTGTGGAAAAAAAAAAAAAGTCTATTCAAAAGATTATATACTGTATCATCCTATTTGTATAACACTTGAAAAATTATTTAACCATAGAAATGGAGTATAGATTAGTGGTTGACAGGGGACAAGGGCTGAGCAGAGATGTGGAGTAGGAATATAAAGAGATTGTACAAAATATTTTTTCTGTGGTTATGGAATATTTCTGTGTCTTGATTGTGGTGGTAATTGCTTGACATGATATATGGGGGAAAACTGCATAAACACAAACAGAGACACACTCAACAGAAACACACACACACACTCATCAATGCATGGCAAAATGGTGAAACCTGAATGATATATATTGTATAGTCAATAGTATTGTACCATGTCAATTTATTCGCTTTGATATTTTGCTACAGTTACAAAGATATTTATCTATCATTAGAGGAATATGTGTAAAAGACACACGGGGATTTATACGTTTTTTTAAAAAAAGGAGGAAAAGAAAACTATAATTGCTAAGCTTCATCAGGTAAAGCAAAAGAGACTAGAAATGAAAGAAATAGAAAACCACAGCAGAGAAATAGAAACTAGGGAAAAAAACAGCCAAATCAAAATTTTAGAAATTTTAAAATTTGAAATTTAAATATTTTACTGTATTGGCACAATAGCAAAATGCGGATGGCAAAGTAAAAAGACCAGAAACTGGAGAACAAATCCATGGGATTTATTTTATCTGAAGAATAGAAAGGAAAATATATTTAAAGCATGAACAGAGCTGTGAAGAAACTACAAGATAATATCAGATGTTCTAACACAAAAACCACGAGATTCTCAGAGGGCACAGCACGACTGAGGCATAAGACGTATTTGACGAAAACTGTCAAAATTTCTCAAACTTGGTGAAGATTTAAATTTAAGGTTGCAAAATACTG
The DNA here is from genome assembly GCF_054392235.1 of Sus scrofa. Lineage (NCBI taxonomy): Eukaryota > Metazoa > Chordata > Mammalia > Artiodactyla > Suidae > Sus > Sus scrofa. The sequence continues at coordinate 33,260,465 of NC_139389.1, read as the reverse complement.
GGCAATATACAAGCAGAATAAACTCCAAGAATAACCACATACCTAGATATATCACAATCATAATACTTAAAACCTCAAGATAAAGAAATAACTCCTGAAAATCTCTAAAGGAAAACAAGAAGATCAATTATTTAAGATCAGGTGGTTTCATATCAGACATCATAAGAGTAAGAATACGGTGAATCAAGAGTGTTAAATACTGAATGAAAAGACTGTCACTCTAGTAAAATCTTCTATATATCCAGTGAAAAGAGACTTCAGTGATAACGGCAAAATCATACAACCATGCATGGAAGAAAGGAAAGTCAAGGAATTTATCAAAATATTTGTTTAATAAGAAACTCTAAAGGAAGTTCTGCAAACTTAAGGGAAATGATACAGAGGGAATAATAGAGAGGAAGAGAAGGATATGATGGATAGAAATAAAATGAAGGGTGTGTCGATTCTGAAAATTTTAATTTCCTTTTTTTAGAAAACACAAAGGTGAAACATATTTTATCTTCATCAGTACACAAAGGGTTTAATTAATAATCTAATTAATTTGAACCTCTTTACTCATTTGTATGTTGTACCAATTTATTGGACACAAATGAATTTAATCTATTTAATCAGAGAAAGAAAGGAAGTAAAAGAACTATCTCCCCCAATTAGAAAATGTATAATTAAATAAAAATCAGACCTGGATTATATAAAAGCCACATTCTTGGTACCTTGGCATAATGTAAAATAGAACTTTATCCATAAAGAATTAATATTTGATCCTCTGTAAGTTTATTTGTGAATTATTTGAATTATTTATTTATTTATTTATTTATTGTCTTTTTGCTATTTCTTGGGCTGCTCCCGCGGCATATGGAGGTTCCCAGGCTAGGGGTCGATTCGGAGTTGTAGCCACCGGCCTAGCCAGAGCCACAGCAACGCGGGATCTGAGCCGCGTCTGCGACCTACACCACATCTCACGGCAACGCCGTATCCTTAACCCACTGAGCAAGTGCAGGGACTGAACCCGCAACCTCATGGTTCCTACTTGGATTCATTAACCACCGCACCACGACGGGAACTCCTGAATTATTTTAATTAATATTTATCTTATTTGTTTTGCAGAGAAAAGAAAAGGAAATGGTGAGTTTCAGACTTTGATCCACTTACAGAGACATCATTGCAGCCAACCCAGCTTTAGGCAATAGCAAGGAAAGAGTTCCAGCATCTTCACATTATATAAAATAAATCATTCCCCCGGTATACAAATCTATTTGAAAATCTTATTTTGTTTGCAATTTTCTTCAATTTAATCTGTAATACATTTGTTTATATCTGTTTTTTGAAACTGTCCAAATTTTTGTCTAATATTTTTTTCAGAGACAATTAAGGAAGAAAATAAGCCAGAGCAAAGGAAGCCTTTTATCGTCACATAAATATAAATTATGTAACCAAAGCAATGTCAGCCCTTGTGTCTATAAGAGCAACACAATGGGTATTTTGGTGTTTTGTAAAAACAAGAACTTTGCCCATGAGTAAACTTAATCGATTCAACCCTCTGCTATTTCGTTTGTAGATTGCTTCTAGAGATTTATGTTTTGCTTCTATTGGGCTAAAATTCATATAACATTAAGTTAGCCATTTTGAAGTGTGAAATTCAGTGGCATTTGGTACATTCACAATTGAGTAACATCACTTTCATCTAGTTCCAAAATAATTTTATTACCTTAAATGTAAACTCCTACTCATTAATGAGTCACTTCTCATTCCCTCACCTCTTAGTCTCTAGCATCTGCTGGTCTGCTTTCTGTCTCTGTGAATTTACCTATCCAGGTATGATTGCACATGCATGGGATTATACAATATGCCAACTTTTCTGTCTGCTTTTTTCCCCTTGCACAAAGTTTTTAAGGTTTGTTCATGTTGTAGCATGTATCAGTATTTCATTCTTTTTTCTTTCTTTCTTTTTTTTTTTTCCTCAGGGCTTCACTGGCAACATATGGAAGTTCCCAGACTAGGGGTCTAATCAGAGCTACAGCTATCAGCCTACACTACAACCACAACAATGGCAAGATCTGAGCTGCATCTGCAACCTACAGCACAGCTCACAGAAACGCCAGATCCCCAACCCACTGAGCAAGGCCAGGGATCAAACCCACATCCTCATGGATTCTAGTCAGATTCAATTCTGCTGTGCCACGAAGGGAACTCCCAGTGTTTCATTTTTTTTTTTTTTAAGGCTGAGTAGTTCTTCATTGTATGGACATACCACATTTTATTTATCCATAAATTGTTGATGAGCATTTAGGCTTTTTATACTTTTTCATTACTATGAATGGTGTTCCTTTGGATATTTGTATTCATGTATGTGTTTAAATGTCTGTTTTCAATATGGGGGGATATTGCTTGGTCATATGGTCTGCTTTGTTTAACATTTTGAGGATCTACCAAACTATTTTCCAGAGAGATGGAACCATTTTACATTACAGCCAGCAAAGTATTAGAGTTCCAGTTTCTCTGCAATCTCAACAACGCATTATTTTTCCTTTTTTTTTTTTTTTAAATAAGCCATACTAGTGCCTTTAAAATGGTATTTCATTGTGGTTTTAATTTCTATCCCTTCATGACAAAAGATGATCATCTTTCCATGTGCTAGTTGGCCATTTGTATATCTTCTTTTGAAAAATGTCTATTCAAGTCCTTTGCTCTTTTTTTTTTTGTCTGTCTATGTCATGAAGAAGTTCCTGGGTCAGGGATTGAATCCAAGCCACAGCAGTGACAATGCCAAGTCCTTAACTGCGAGGACACCAGGGAACTCCACTTTGCTGACTTTTTTTAATTTAATTTTTTAATTTTAGGATTTCCCATAATGGTGCAGCAGAAATGAATCTGACTAGGAACCATGAGGTTGCTGGCCTTGCCATGAGCTGTGGTGTAGGTTGCAGATGTGGCTGGGATCTGATGTTTTCTACGGCTGTAGCATAGGCTGGCAGCTGTAGCTCTGATTGGGCCTAGCCTGGAAACCTCCATATGCCATGGGTGCAGCCCTAAAAAGCAAAAAAAAAAAAAAAAAATTTTAATTAAAATTTTTTAATTTAATTTAATTTATTTTTTGGTCTTTTGGGGGCCACACCTGTGGCATACAGAAGTTCCCAGGCTAAGGGTTGAGTCTGAGCTATAGCCGCCAGCCTACACCACAGCCACAGCAATGCAGGATCCGAACTGCGTCTGTGACCTACAACACAGCTCACGGCAACACCGGATCTTTAACCCACTGAGCAAGGCCTGGGATCAAACCCTAATCTGCATGAATGCTAGTCAGATTTGTTAACCACTGAGCCACAACAGGAACTCCCAAAATTTTAATTTAAAAATTAAAAAATTTTCCATACCCCTGTGGCATATGAAAATTCCTCAGTCAGCTATCAAATCCCAGCTGGAGCTGAAGCTATGCCATAGCTGTAGCAATCCACTGCATTAGGCCAGGGATCAAACTGGCATCTGAACAGAGACAAGCCATATCATTAACATACTCTGCCACAGTGGGAATTCTCCCTTAGCTCATTTTTACACTGGGTTCCTTTTCTTTTTGTTATGGAGCAGTAAGTTTTCTTTCTCTATATATATTCTTGAAACTAGGCCCTTAGAGTATATACTTTGCAATATTTTCTCCTATTCTGTACCTTGCCTCTTCACTTTCTTATCTTTTGATGTATGGAAGTTTTCAATTTTTATTAAGTCCAATTTATCTTTTTTTTCCCTTTTGTTACTTGCGCACTGGTGTCATATTTAAGAATCAATTTTCAAATCCAAGGTCATAAAAAATGTACTTTTTTGTTTTATTTTAAGAGTTTTATAGATTTAAGCTCTTGGATTTAGGTCAGATTCATTTTGAGTACATAACATTAATACAGTAAGAACATTAAAAAGTGAGTAAGAAAGACCTATATACATTAGTCAATCATTGGAGGCTTTTGCTGACCTTTTTAAAAGCACTTTAAAGTGTCCTAGTAGGAAAAAAAAACCCGTGATGTTAAATCACTAATTGGATTTTCAAATAAGGTAGTTGAAATAAGAAAAAAACACATGATATATTATTGTTTAACTTTCTGAGGATCTGCCAAGCTTTTAATATAGTCTTTCTATATATTACACAATATTATATACTATTTATTACATAGTATTTGAGAGTGCCGACTTTACCCTAATGCTTTTTTCTTCTACTGAAAATATCTTTTCCTAATAAGAAAATACACAGGCAAATGTGTTCCCTGTTTTTTTCTATTTTATCACATATTAAGTTAAAATGAAAGAAATGAATTACAATATTTATAAATCATTGGAGTAACTAGTCTAAAATAACTAACAACTACACGCTTAAAACTTTTCTACCAGAGAGGTCTAATAATGGGAGAAGTATATTATAATGACGGTCAAAACGGACATTAGCAAAGAGAATGAAAGAGGAGTATATGCAGACAAAACCACTTAAAATTTTATAGAAAACAGAAAGTGGATATTATTACCACATAGCAGAGCAACTAGGATCATAAAACAAAAGAGGAAATCTACGCTTCCATATAAACCTTTAACGGGCTCTAGACATATCAATGTCAAAAGCAGTGAAGAATTAAAAAGCACTGTAGAGTTGAAATAGGGTGAAAATGGAAGCAAGTTATATGACTTTTCTCAGTATGAAGTTTACTGCCACATACAATAATCTAGGAACTTGCACATCACACAAGTGAAAGACAGCTAATACTTCATCTTTATAAAAATAATTGAATTGCTCTAAAGAAAAAAAATTTTAATTATCTGTTACTTAAATGGGCTCCAAAATAATGGCTAGCTCTACCTCTTATCATCCTAAGATGGAGCTCTCCTCTCATCAAGCTATTTCCGAGAACAGAGGATGTCCAGTTTGCTTTTAAAAATGAATTCATTACTTAGCCTTATCCATCATTTGACATGTTGTTCCACACAGATGAAAAGCTATTTTTTAATGATGCTGAAATGCCCGGAGATAATACAGAAAACAGAACAGATTATTTCATTGGATAAAATCATTAATTTTGATGTCAGACAGACTTTGGATAAAGTTCTGACTCTGAAATAAGCAACTGCAGGGAACTCAGCAAGGAACGCATACTTGCTCTAACCTGTTTACTCCTCTGCACAAATATAGTAACTTATCTGGAGCACTTCGATGATCAAATATAATGCTACTTCTAAAACATGTATCACGGAGTCTAGTACAGAGAAAATACGCAATGAATGTCGATGGTAATTATCGCAGTGGTGGTGATGGTGATGATAATGACAACGACGACGTTATTATGTCTTAAAAGGGGCTTTAGGAAAACATTTTGTGGGATTCTTAAGTTTAGTCATGAGAAATTTAAAACTCTTTATCTACTTCACCATTTGGCAAAAAGCAGTGATGCCCCCTATATATTTTACAGGAAAACACCTAGACAATAATGTTTTTCCTCTCTGAAATGGCTAACTTATTATATATCACCTAGGTGAAGAAATTTGGGGGACTGTTGTGTTTGTTTCTGTTTCATAAGAATTCTTATATTACTCTTTTTATTTTTCAGATCAACTGAAGGAAAATGGTAAACTTTTATGACTCTTTACAAAATATGATCTCTCTATTAACTGTTTCATAAGAAGTCTTATATTACTCTTTTTATTTTTCAGATCAACTTAGGAAGGAAAATGGTAAACTTTTATGACTCTTTACAAAATACGATCTCCCTATTAACCATTTCATAAGAAGTCTTATATTACTCTTTTTATTTTTCAGATCAACTGAAGGAAAATGGTAAACTTTTATGACTCTTTACAAAATACGATCTCCCTATTAACCGCTTCATAAGAAGTCTTATGTTACTCTTTTTATTTTTCAGATCAACTGAAGGAAAATGGTAAACTTTTATGACTCTTTACAAAATACGATCTCCCTATTAACCATTTCATAAGAAGTCTTATATTACTCTTTTTATTTTTCAGATCAACTTAGGAAGGAAAATGGTAAACTTTTATGACTCTTTACAAAATATGATCTCTCTATTAACCGTTTCATAAGAAGTCTTATAATACTCTTTTTATTTTTCAGATCAACTTAGGAAGGAAAATGGTAAACTTTTATGACTCTTTACAAAATACGATCTCCCTATTAACCGTTTCATAAGAAGTCTTATATTACTCTTTTTTTTAATAATTTTTTTTTATTTTCCCACTGTACAGCAAGGGGGTCAGGTTATCCTTACATGTATACATTACAATTACAGTTTTTCCCCCACTATTTCTTCTGTTGCAACATGAGTATCTAGACATAGTTCTCAATGCTATTCAGCGGGATCTCCTTGTAAATCTATTCTAGGTTGTGTCTGATAAGCCCAAGCTCCCGATCCCTCCCACTCCCTCCCCCTCCCATCAGGCAACCACAAGTCTCTTCTCCAAGTCCATGATTTTCTTTTCTGAGGAGATGTTCATTTGTGCTGGATATTAGATTCCAGTTATAAGTGATATCATATGGTATTTGTCTTTGTCTTTCTGGCTCATTTCACTCAGGATGAGAGTCTCTAGTTCCATCCATGTTGCTGCAAATGGCATGATGTCATTCCTTTTTATGGCTGAGTAGTATTCCATTGTGTATATATACCACTTCTTCCGAATCCAATCCTCTGTCGATGGACATTTGGATTGTTTCCATGTCCTGGCTATTGTGAATAGTGCTGCAATGAACATGCGGGTGCACGTGTCTCTTTTAGGTAGAGATTTGTCCGGATAGATGCCCAAGAGTGGGATTGTGGGGTCATATGGAAGTTCTATGTATAGATGTCTAAGGTATCTCCAAACTGTTCTCCATAGCGGCTGTACCAGTTGACATTCCCACCAGCAGTGCAGGAGGGTTCCCTTTTCTCCACAGCCCCTCCAGCACTTGTTATTTGTGGATTTATTAATGATGGCCATTCTGACTGGTGTGAGGTGATATCTCATGGTAGTTTTGATTTGCATTTCTCTTATAATCAGCGATGTTGAGCATTTTTTCATGTGTTTGCTGGCCATCTGTGTATCTTCTTTGGAGAAATGTCTATTCAGGTCTTTTGCCCATTTTTCCATTGATTGATTGGCTTTTTTGCTGTTGGGTTGTATAAGTTGTTTATATATTCGAGAGATTAAGCCCTTGTCCGTTGCATCATTTGAAACTATTTTCTCCCATTCTGTAAGTTGTCTTTTTGTTTTCTTTTGGGTTTCCTTTGCTGTGCAAAAGCTTTTCAGTTTGATGAGGTCCCATGGGTTTCTTTTTGCTCTAATTTCTATTGCTTTGGGAGACTGACCTGAGAAAATATTCATGATGTTGATGTCAGAGAGTGTTCTGCCTATGTTTTCTTCTAGGAGTTTGATGGTGTCCTGTCGTATATTTAAGTCTTTCAGCCATTTGGAGTTTATTTTGGTGCATGGTGTGAGGGTGTGTTCTAGTTTCATTGCTTTGCATGCAGCTGTCCAGGTTTCCCAGCAATGCTTGCTGAATAGACTTTCTTTTTCCCATTTTATGTTCTTGCCTCCCTTGTCAAAGATTAATTGACCATAGGTGTCCGGGTTTATTTCCGGATTCTCTCTTCTGTTCCATTGGTCTGTCTGTCTGTTTTGATACCAGTACCACACTGTTTTGATGACTGTGGCTTTGTAGTATTTCTTGAAGTCTGGGAGAGTTATGCCTCCTGCTTGGTTTTTGTTTCTCAGGATTGCTTTGGCGATTCTGGGTCTTTTGTGGTTCCATATAAATGTTTGGATAGTTTGTTCTAGTTCTGTGAACAATGTCATGGGTCATTTGATAGGGATTGCATTGAATCTGTAGATTGCTTTGGGTAGTATGGCCATTTTTACAATATTGATTTTCCCAATCCAGGAACATGGAATATCTTTCCATTTCTTTACATCTTCTTTGATTTCTTTGATTAAAGTTTTATAGTTCTCGGCATATAGGTCCTTGGTCAGGTGTATTCCGAGGTATTTGATTTTGTGAGGTGCAATTTTAAAAGGTATTGTATTTTTGTATTCCTTTTCTAGTATTTCATTGCTGGTATACAGAAATGCAACTGACTTCTGAATGTTAATCTTCTATCCTGCTACTTTGCTGAATTTATGAATCAGTTCAAGGAGTTTTGGGGTTGAGTCCTTAGGGTTTTCTATGTCTAGTATCATGTCATCTGCATACAGTGACAGTTTGATCTCTTCTCTTCCTATATGGATGCCTTTTATTTCTTTTGTTTGTCTAATTGCTGTGGCTAGGACTTCCAGAACGATGTTGAAGGGCAGTGGTGAGAGTGGGCATCCCTGTCTTGTTCCAGATTTGAGGGAGAAGGCTTTCAGTTTTTCCCCATTGAGGATTATATTTGCTGTGGGTTTCTCATAAATGGCTTTGATTATATTCAGGAATGTTCCCTCTTTACCCACTTTGGCGAGGGTCTTGATCATGAATGGATGTTGGACTTTGTCAAATGCTTTTTCTGCATCTATTGAGATGATCATATGATTTTTGACCTTTTTTTTGGTAATGTGGTGTATGATGCTGATTGATTTGCGTATGTTGAACCATCCTTGTGAACCTGGGATGAACCCAACCTGGTCATGGTGTATAATTTTTTTGGTATGTTGTTGGATTCGGTTGGCTAAGATTTTGTTGAGAATTTTTGCATCTATATTCATCAATGATATTGGGCGATAGTTTTCTTTTTTGGTGGTATCTCTGTCTGGTTTTGGAATGAGGGTGATGGTGGCCTCATAGAATGTCTTTGGGAGTATTCCTTCTTCTTCAACCTTTTGAAAGAGGTTAAGGAGGATGGGCAGTAATTTCTCTTTATATGTTTGATAGAATTCACCTGTGAAGCCATCTGGTCCTGGACTTTTACTTGTAGGGAGTGATTTTATGACCTCTTCAATTTCATTTCTAGTGATCGGTCTGTTCAGTTGGTCTGTTTCTGCTTGATTCAGTTTTGGCAGGCTGTAAGATTCTAGAAAATTGTCCATTTCTTCCAGATTGTCAAACTTGTTGCCATACAGTTGTTCATAGTATTCTCTTATGGTTTTTTGTATTTCTGTTGTATCCGTTGTGATTTCTCCTTTTTCATTTCTAATTTTGGTTATTTGGGTTCTTTCTCTCCTCTTTTTAGTGAGTCTGGCCAGGGCTTTGTCAATTTTGTTCACCTTTTCAAAGAACCAGCTCTTGGTTTTATTAATTTTCTCTATTGTTTTTTGAGTCTCTATTTTATTGATTTCTTCTTTGATCTTTATAATTTCCTTCCTTCTGCTGACTTTAGGACTTCTTTTTTCTTCTTTTTCTAATTCGTTTAGGTGGAGGGTTAAGTTGTCAATTTGGGATCTTTCTTCTTTTTTGAGAAAGGCCTGTATTGCTATAAATTTCCCTCTGAGCACTGCTTTCGCAGCATCCCATAGATTTTGAGAGGTTGTGTCTTCATTATCATTTGTTTCAAGGTAGTTTTTAATTTCCTTCTTGATTTCCTCATTGACCCATTGGTTTTTTAGTAGCGTGTTGTTTAGTCTCCATGGAGTAGGTTTTTTCTCTTTCCTTTTCCCGTGGTTGGTTTCTAATTTCATGGCATTGTGGTCAGAGAAGATACTTGAGATAATTTCTACGCTCCTAAATTTATTGAGATTCGCTTTGTGTCCCAATATGTGGTCGATTCTTGAGAATGTTCCATGAGCATTTGAGAAGAATGTGTATTCTGCTTTTTTTTGGATGTAGTGTCCTGAAGATATCAATGAAGTCTAACTTTTCTATTGTTTCCTTTAGGATCTCTGTTGCTTTATTGGTTTTCTGTCTAGAGGATCTGTGCATTGATGTGAGGGGGGTATTAAGGTCTCCTACTATGATTGTATTCTCATCAATATCTCCCTTTATGTCTGTTAATATTTGTTGTATGTATCTGGGTGCTCCTGTATTTGGGGCATATATGTTGATGATAGTAACATCCTCTCCTTGGATGGATCCCTTAATCATTAAGTAGTGTCCTTTGTCTTTCTTTATGTCTTTTGTTTTAAAGTCTATTTTGTCTGATATGAGCATTGCGACTCCTGCTTTTCTGTCATGTCTATTGGCGTGAAATATTTTTCCCCACCCTTTCACTTTCAATCTATATGTATCTTTTGTCCTAAGGTGAGTTTCTTGTAGGCAGCATATTGAAGGTTTTTGCCGTTTTATCCACTCAGCCACTCTGTGTCTTTTGATTGGGGCATTCAGTCCATTGACATTTAAGGTGATAATTGATAGATGATTATTTATTGCCATTTGAACCTCGTGTTCCAGTTGATTCTATGGTTCTCCATTCTTCCTTTCTTTTTTTTTTTTTGGTTGGATGGTCTCCTGTTATTATCTGCTTGAGTGTATTTTTTTTTCATTTTTTGCAAATGCAATATTTGGTTTTGGCTTGTGGTTGCCCTGTTTTTTAAGTATGCTAACCCCTTCCCATACATGTGTGTTTTAGCCTGATGGTCCTGTAAGTTCAAACACTTCATTACTATATTAAAATTAAGAAGAGAAACATATAAACAAACAAAAAGGGTTATTTACTTCCTAACATCCCTTGTCCACATTTTATGGTTTTGATGACTCTTTTTTATTTTTTTCTTTTTAATTTTATTTTGTTTGAAGCATGTTCATGATTAAATCTGTATGCTGGCTTATTTGAGTGACTGCTCTCTGATTGCGGTTTCCTCAGTCCTAGTTCTTCCTCTTCTTCTTCTTTTTTTTTTCTTTTATTTTTTCTTCCCTTTCCTTCCTTTCTTTTTGGTTTAGAGAAGCCCTTTCAATATTTCCTTTAACCTGGGTTTTGTGTTGCTGTGTTCTTTAAGTTTTTGTTTGTTGGAAAAAATTTTTATTTCCCCTTCTATTTTAAATGATATTCTTGCTGGATAGAGTATTCTAGGTTGCATATTTTTTCCTTTTAGCTCTTTGAATATCTCTTGCCATTCCCTCCTGGCCTGTAGTGTTTCCGTAGAGAAATCAGCTGATATTCTTATGGGGGTTCCCTTGTAGGTAACATTCTGTTTTTCTCTTGCTGCCTTTAGGATCCTCTCTTTATCGCTAACTTTTGCCATTTTTATTATGATGTGTCTTGGTGTGGGTCTGTTTGGGTTCAGTTTGTTTGGGGCCCTCTGTGCTTGAACCCAGTATCCTTTAGATTTGGGAAGTTTCCATCGATAATTTCTTCAAATATATTCTCCATCCCCTTATCTTTTTCTGCTCCTTCTGGAATTCCTATTATGCATAGATTGGCCAGCTTTATATTATCCCATAGGTCGCTTATATTGCTTTCCAATTTTTTCGATTCGGTTTTCTGTCTGTTGACCAGATTGTGTGATTTCCATTATTCTATGTTCCATATCACTGATTCGTTCTTCTGCATTATTCATTCTGGTTTTCACTGCCCTTAGTTCGGTTTGCATCTCTGCAAGTGAATGTTCTAGTTTTTCTTGGCTCCTCCTTATATTTTCTAGTTCCTTTCTGAGGGTATCTGCATTACTGTTCATATCTTCTCTTAATTCCTTCAGTATTTTCATTATTTCTCTTTGGAACTCCAGGTCTGTCAGACTGCAGAGATCTGTTTCATTGTTGACTGTATTAGGTGAGTTCTCCTGTTGGTTTGACTGGGGGTGGTTTCTCAGCTTCTTCATCTTGCTTGTTGTTTTCTTTCTCCTGAGGGAGTTGTACTCTCCGTTATCTGGCAGTGTTTGCCTTGTCACTGCCGTGGAATATTTCCTGAGGGCTGGCCTTGTTGGTTAGTCTTTTTTGAGGCATTGTGGCCTTTCTGGAGTGTTGCTGGGGCTAACAGTGTTTCTTTGAAGCAAAGGAGGGCTTCCTGAGGGCAGACAGGACTGGGAGGTCCACACCACGATGGTAGCAGATTTCACTTGGTCATGCAGAGCTTGCTCTGGTGTTTTTAGGCTGTGGGGTTCTTGCAGGGGGTTGGTGGTGTTGGGCAGCTGTTTCTCAGGAGTGCAGCACCCCCTGGGGGCTGGAGCAGCTATCTGGGTCACTGAGAACCTAAGAGGCTCTTCCCTAGGGCAGCCCAACTCAGAAGGACGGCCTGAGAATGTAAGCGGATCTCTTCACAGTCTGGCCGAGCTTGTTGCAGCTTTTCTGGGCTGCAGGGGCCCTTCTAGGGGGCTGGTGGTGCTGAGCAGATATTCCGTGGGAGTGGGGCACCCCTTTGGGTCTTGGGCGGGTAGCAGGGCCGCTGGAAACCCAAGAGGCTCCTCCCCAGGGCAGCCCGACTCAGAAAGACCGTCTGAGATCTTTTCCTGACTCAGCCAGGCTTGTTGCAGCTTCTCTGGGCTGCAGGGGGTCCTGCCTGGAGCTGGCAGTCCTATGCAGCTGATCCACTAGGGCACCCCCTGGGGGCTTGGGTGGGTAGCAGGGCTGCTGGAAATCCAAGAGGCTCCTCCCTGGGGCAGCCCAACTCAGATAAACCATCCAAGAATTAGGCAGATCTATTCACGGCCTGGCTAAGCTTGTTCTAGCTTTTCTGGGCTGCAGGCCTTTTCTCGGGGGCTGGTTGTGTTTGGTGCTGCTCTGCGGAAGTGTAGCCCCTCCAAAGGGCAAGCAGGCCTGTGCAGGGACAGCCCCTGCGGTGATAGGCTTCAGGCAATTGTTGAGGCCAGCCCTCCTGGATGGCAGGCAGCCCCAGGTTGGGCGAGAGCGTAGGGGGTGGGGGGGTGGGGGGAGGGGATGCACTGCGAAGCACAGCTTTCAGCTAGCTAGCGGGCCTGTAAGCTTGCTGTGGCATGGGTGGTATTCTATGGGGACCCACCCCTTCTTCTCTCCCTCCCCAGTACGGGCGCAGACCAGGCTCTTCTCCCAGGTTCCCTCTGATGCGGCTTTCCACTTCCCTGCCCTAGAGTATTGCTCCCTTCCTCTGCAACAGCTTTGTTTTCTAGTCTCCCAGGCAGTCTCTGCCCCGTCAAATGGTTTCTAGACCTCCCAAGCAGTTTCCGCTCCACCCCACCCCCCCAGCCCGTTCTCAGGGACTAACCTTCGGAGGCGAGGTCTTGGTGCCCAGCCCCCACCCAGGCATCTCAATTTTTGGTGACTGTGCCCGTAGTTCAGATGGTCCGTTCGGTTCTTGATCGGCTTTTCCGTACTCCAACTTACTGCTACACTCTTCTCTACATCTGGAGATTCCTCCAGTTCGTTTGATCTTTCCCCCGTGTAGGTGACTTTCCAGGGTGCGGGATCCCTTTCTCCTCTGCAGTTCCCTTTCGGGAGCGCCTGTCCCGCTCGGATTCACCTTCTCTCACTCTCCTCTTTTCTCCCGTTCTGCCCAGTAATGTCACGAACTTCTTGCCGTTATTGGAGTTTAGGTTCCTCTGCCAGCGATTGGTTGCTGTTCTGTGCGAGTCATTTATTCTGTAGATGTGCTTTTTTTTTTGTGTTTGTGGGAGAGGGCGAGCGTGTCCCCCTACTCCTCCGCCATCTTGTCCTCTCTCCACTCTTTTTATTTTTCAGATCAACTTAGGAAGGAAAATGGTAAACTTTTATGACTCTTTACAAAATACCATCTCCCTATTAACCATTTCATAAGAAGTCTTATATTACTCTTTTTATTTTTCCGATCAACTTGGGGAGGAAAATGGTAAACTTTTATGACTCTTTACAAAATATGATCTCCCTATTAACTGTTTCATAAGAAGTCTTATAATACTCTTTTTGTTTTTCGGACCCACTTAAGAAAATAAATGGTAAACTTTAATGACCATTTATGTGATTTTTCTATAGTGATTTTTCCTGCTTCCTTGCTTTTCCATTCCTCCCTCTGTATCATTTTCTCTTTTGTGATTTTTATTCATTCTTAGTATATTACATCTTCCATTGCTTCTTTCTCTCTTTGTTCTTCTTCATCAGTTAACTCACTTTTCCTACTGACCCTTCTCTTTATCTAATGCATTATTTTTCTTACTGTCTCCCTGATGCTAACAATAATAACTCCTTCTCATGGCTCTGAGATGAATGAAATTCTAATATGAAAGGATATCTGAAAGTGCTCTCATAGTGCTTTTGTGTCCACAAGCTGATTTTAAGAAAAATTCAAAAGCTCTTCTATGCAAGACACTTTTTAAGAAGTACAGTCGATTGTTCCTTGTAGAGCACACCATTGTTCTCTACCTTGAGATTGAAGCCTCACCTGGCTGGACCAGGAGTGGAGATTAATGGCATAGTGATATGGAGACTGCTTTTCATTTTAACAGACCTGGGTTCAAATCACTGATCTGTTCATTGACCAGCAGAAACTTCTCCATGTTATTGACCCTTTTTATTCTCAGATCTTTTGTGAACAGAGAAGCACTAATTTACAATTATTATGTAATATTAATCAAGTAATTACATAAAGCCCTTAGCAAATATTTAAGTCATTGGAAACACCGAATAAATTGTAGCTTCTTTTGCACAGATGATATAGAGCATGACAGCATTGCAGAGGATGATAACCATGAATATCAGCATTCCAAATTAGATTAAAAACAATACTTCATGGGGGATTTGATAATTTCCCTCTTGAATTTTAACTGTAAAATTATTTGTCTATGTTAGCAAGTAATATGTTTTCTTATTTTCTTTCTTTTTTGGGGAAACATGTGCTGGAGAAAACTGAGGATTTTAAAAACCTTGATGAGTTAATTTATGTCTTTGTATATAATCCTTCCAAGCAAGTTTAATTTTTCTTTTTTCTGTAACATTAAAATGGAGTTTTCACTTTTTTCCCCCAGGAAAATTGCAAAAGGAAATTGGTAATGGTATTCTAATAGTTAAAATATTCTCAAGAGGATGTCCTCCTCTGATGATCCCCTGCTTCCTTTCATTCTTTCCCCTTAACTCTTCATTTTAAGTATCTTTTGCATTTCCCCGTTGCCTCTGTATGTTGCAGCTATCATGTTAGGAATAATTTTCTGCTTACCTTGATTAAGTCCTGAAAATCATGTGACTCAACTTTATTTTATGCATGAAAAACAATTTCCAAAGGGAGCAATGGCTTGACTAATGATAGTAATGACTACGGTAAATCCCTCAGAAGAATGCCTGTCTTTTTTCTGCGTCATCCTCTCTTTGAGAGTCCATGTCTTATGTGTGTATCTCCTTTCAGATGAGAGGAAAGCTCAATTTAGGAATGGTAAGTAATTTGGAAGTTCTTTCGTGGGATCAGATTCCACAAATAATAAGCCATCTAGCCCTTCTCTAAACCTCCTTCCCAGAAAGAGTCAGGCATGGTATACCATGGCATGTGCTCACTGCGTAGAAGCATAAATGGAAGAGAATCTGTGAAAGTGAGTTAACTCATTTTCTTTCCTAACTTAGAATATCCTTTTATTGAGATGGGGAAAAATTTAATTGTTGAATGGATATTTCCCAAGAGCTCCTTCCTTTGTCTTCACTTCCCTAACCACCCTTTTCTTTCCCTTTTCACTCTTTGTCTCACTCTTGTCAATTCTTTCTTCCTTCACCTCTGTTCTTTCCAAATCCTTACCTCTCTCCTTCCTCCTTTCCTCCTTCCCCCCTCACTCCTTCCATTTTATCCGTTATGCTTTCTTTCCATCTTCATTTCTCAAACTATCCACTTTTATTTCCATCATTTCTTTATTTTCTTTGTTCTTATTTTTCTTTTTATTATTACTTCTCTTGCTTATAGCTTGATTTTTCTTTTGACTTTATACTTTTTCACATATATATATACAAACCCAACAATTTTAAAGTTAAAGGAATGGTCACAGTATTGTGAGGAAGGAAAGGGATGGAGAGATAAATAACTGAATACTTAGAGAATACTGGTGATGAGGAGAGAGGAAAAGATACACGAAGGACCAGGAAAGGGTAATCACATGTTCTCATGTTGTTCAATTGCAGGCTGGCAGAAGTCATCGTTGTATCCTGGTGAGTATGTTGCACTGAAGATGAGTCTAAGATAGACTATTAAGCTTGTAAATTCTATAAAACGTTGGGCTACTAACTACCACATGACAGAGAAATACATACATACATACATACATATATATATATATATACATATATATATATATATATATATATATATATATATATATATATATATATATATATATATATATATATATATAGAGAGAGAGAGAGAGAGAGAGAGAGAGAGAGAGAGAGAGAAGCGTATGTATATATATGTGCTTGCAACTTCTGGTCCATAGCAAACACAGCAAGAAAGATAATTTTTAAGTATTTTTCTTTTTGTCTTTTCTCACCTGCATCTCACAAGACAGAAGTTAATTAAACCAGATATTAATAAATGAAAAAAGTATAATTTTCTCTTTTGTGATTTTTATTGGTTCTCACTATATTACAACTTCAGTATTCCTTGCCTAACTCAAAAACATAAATTTTTTTCTCTAATCTTTTCCACTGGTATTGGATTTTATCAAATGATTTTTCTGTGCCTATTGAGATGATTATGCTATGCTGTCCTTTATTTTATTACTATGGTTTATTATATGAATTGATTTTTACATGTTAAGCTGATCTTGCATTCTGGGAACTAATCCCACTTGGTGGTGTGTATAATCATTTTTGCATGGCTGTTATATTAAATTTACTAGTATTTTATTGAGAGTTTTGCATCTGTATTCATGAAGGATATTTGTGATGTCTTTGGTTTTAGTACCAGGGTGATACTAGCCTCAGGATGATAAGGGAAATATTCTACCCACTTCTATTTTCTAGAAGATTTTGTTGAATCTGGTATTTTCTGTCCTTTAAGGGTTTGATAAAACTCACCAGTAAAATCATCTGGGCCTGGGAATGAATTCGCATAAATTTTCAATTAAAAATTAAATTATTTTACTTGTTATAAGTCTTTCCAGGATTTTCTATTTCTTAAGCCATTTTTAGTAATTTGCGTATCTTGGAGAATTTGTGTAGTTCGTCTAAGTTTAATTTGTCAGCTATGGATTTTAATAGAAGTTTCATTTGAGCTTTCTAAATTCTGTAGATTCAATAGTGATCTCATTAATATGTGGTTTCTCATTCTTATTGAGCAATCTAGTAAAATTTGCTGATTTCCTAAAAAAGCAAAATCTGTTTCAGTGATTTTTTTCCTAATAAATTTTGTTTTCTTTCATTGATTCCTAACCTAATCTTTATTATTTCATTATTTGATTGCTCTAAGCTTAGTTCACTCTTCTCTTTTCAGTCTTTTCATGGAGAAACTTAGGCTATTGGTTTAAGATAATACTTTTTCTCTACTTTGGACAATTCAAGCTCCAAATTTCCCTGTAGGTATTACTTTTAGCTGCATCCAATAAAGTTTGGTAGATAGTGTTTTCATTTTTATTCAATTCAAAATATTTTTAAAATTTTCTTTTGATTTTTTTATCCACAGATTGTTTATAAATATATCAATATCCAAATGTTGCTAAATCAGAAATTTTCTTCTTTTTTGATTCCTAATTTAATTTTATTGTAACCAGAGATCATCTTTTTTACAGCTGTCTTTTTATTAATCGCTTTAAATATTTTTTCATGAATGAGTGTTTCTTAGTTTGATGTGTGCCTTTGTCAATTTCCACCATTGCAAAGTGATCATTTTTTTTATAATTTTTCTAGTTTTAATTGTTGCTTTTGGGGATAGGATTTAGGCTTCTCATTCATTCCCTTCCAGTTAGTTTCATGCATCAATAACTATTTCCTAAGTAGAACTCTAGATATATTTGTCTAGCGTTTTTCCCTATATGTCTTCTGTATGGTTGCTCACTTGAAGTTACCCAGTATAACTGTAAAAATTCCATCATCTTGATCTTTGCTTATTATTGACTTTCTTAAGTCATTTTGTTCAATAAAGAAATTGCACTAGTGCCTTATGCTAAAATTGCACATTTAATTTCATTTCTTATTTTAGGTGACCTACGAAAGCCATTGTCATACTTGTTCTAAAAAGGCCAAGATTGTAAATATTTTAAAGTTTATGGGCCATATGGTCTCTGTCACAATTACTCAACTGTGCCTTTTTAGCACAAAAGCAGCCATAGACAATACATAAAGAGATAGCATGGTTGTGTTACAATAAAACTATTTACACTGACAGATGGGCTGGATTTGTCTCCTGGACTAACACAGGAACTGACTCTGGGTCTAGAAAAAGTCACTTTTCAAACCCTGAAAAATCCACCCATTTCTGGAGTTTTTCATTTATTTTGATTATGTTTTATATTAAATATGTATTTAAAAGACAAATAGTTCTTAAAATAAATGGTAATAACAGATCCAGTGGATACTCTCTTTTCAAATTCATTCCTATAGATCCTGTTTAGGGCACAAGATATATCGTCTAAATGATTATAGAAAAAAAGTTTTAGAACTGTTTTGTCTATTCTTATCATGCTGTCTCTATATGCAGTCAGGTTTATCTGTTTCGTCACTCTTACCACCTAAGCATTGAACTAAGACTGCACTTTTTAAGTGTTGGTTACAGTATTTCACTTTCATTTATTATGGCACTATCTGCATTGAGCAGTGTAATGAACTTTAATTTTTATAAAAATCAACTCATATCTCTGTGGCTTAACCTCTCGCATACAAATTAATATGAGTATATCTAGGTCTGTGGTTCTTCTGGGCAACTCTATTCAAAATAGTAGCTCTGAGAACTAGTTTTTTTCCAGTCTGCTGTCTTCTCCATTTCTAGGGCCTTATGATTCTGGCATTGGGTGGGAAAGTGTTAGAATGGGAATGAAAAAAAAATCAAGTGAACTACTTTATTGTCCAACCTAGAAATGATATGGTTGCCTGCTGAGCACATTGTAATGACCATAACTCAGTTGTATCATCTCACCTAAAGACAATGAAGGTGGTGAGGGTTGGTATGTAATTCTACTCTTTTTTAAGAAGAGGATAACTGCTTGCAGTCTGCACTACATAATATATAAGTTAGAGGGATTAGTTCTTATTTAATAAGAAAAGCAGTGGAAACTTCAGTTCTAGAATATATTTGGATCATTATCAAAAGAAGTGTTAGAAAGAAGAAATTACCTCTTTGTACCAGACAATTCAGATACTAGGTCTGATCATGCATATTTATTTTCTTTTCAGACTGGAGGAAAGAATTTTTCCAGGCTGGTGAGTCATACCCTGATGGCCGAAGAGGGACTCTACTCCTTATTCTCAGGATCAGCCTCAGGAATTATTGGAAGAGGGCAGTTGAAAAAGTCCACGTGGGACTACATGCATGTCCCACAAGCTCAAAGATACCTCAGGCTAATCCATATAGTGTCTCTGTTTCTAGGATCCTTCTTTTTCAGAGATTAAAAAGCTTACTGTCTTTGCAGTGACTATTACTCTGGATCCAGACACAGCCCATCCTAGCCTCGTCTTGTCAGAAGGGAACAGACGTGTAACCTGGGGAGAGAAGTCTCAAGATCTACCTGAGAACCCACAGAGATTTTATTCCTTTCCTTGTGTGCTGGGTCTTCAGGTCATCACCTCAGGGAGGTGCTACTGGGAAGTGGAAGTTGGAGACAGTCAAGCCTGGGACCTGGGAATCTGTAGGTCTCATGTAATGAGGAAGGGAGGGATTTCCATCAAACCTGAAGGTGGTTTCTGGGCCATCAGGTCTTATAATGATGAGTACTGGGCACTTACCTCTCCAGAAACACAACTTATTCCAAAGGAGCATCCTGCCAGAGTATGTATTTTCCTAGAATATGAGGAGGGACGTATTTCATTTTATAATATGACAGATAAATCCCACATTCACACCTTTTCTCAAGGCTCCTTTGAGGGGCCCTTAAAGCCTTTTTTCAGGCTTTGGCCCAGTGATTCAGCATGTTTGACCATCTGTCCAGTGCTTGAAGCAGCACAGAATCCCCTGTGCTAGGAGTATCATAAAGCTGCAGGTCAGTGTGGATGGAAGCATCTGATCATGACATACATTCTCCTATACCAGAAGCAAATTATTTTTTCTTATCCCATATTGTGGTTCTCCCTATCATTTTATCTTCTTCATAAATAGTTCCCCCAAAGCATGGTGCAGGGTAAAAAACTGTGTTGCTCGTGGCATGTTTCAAGAAAAAAAAAATATATATATATACATAAACATATAAATAGACTCATATAATATGATCATACTATCATTGTAAGGATATACAAGGAACTAGTGCATGTGATTGCCCATACAGTATTGTAATTTCTTAAGATTCCAACTTTAAAATGGCAAATGTAGGAATGAGGGGAGAAAACCTTTTTATTTTATACAATTTTGTAACTTTGGGTTTTGTACTACGTTTATAAAGGGATATGCAGAAAAATAAAATTAAAACTTTCAAATAAGTAATTGAATTGTTCTCAGTTGTACAACTTAGTGACATTCAGAGGGAAACATATTTCCAAGTTTAGCCTTCAGCTTCCTCTGTATGAACCTCATCTATATTATATTTTTACCCTTTTGACCTTTATTTCCTTATGAGATACTGGTTCATTCCTGCCTTTTCTTACTACTATTCATTGCTTGGGAATGAATTCATAGCTCCACATTTTCTTAACATACAAGCATTAAAAATGATTTTTTTTGGTACAGTCCTATGGATTTTAATACTTGTATAGCCACTACTACATTCAGAATACACGACTGTTCCATTATTTCAATAGACTGTTTTATGCTAGGTTTTTGTAGTCAAAAAACTTTCATTAATGCCTAACCTGTCAACAATTGATCACATTGGTGTTTCCGTATTTTTGTATTTTACCAGAAGCTTTTATAAATAGAATTATATTATAGGTTGTGTTTTGAGATTGGCTTCTTTCCCTCAGAATAAGGCTTTTGATAGTCAACCAAGGTAATGGAGGCATTAATACTTTATATTTCTACTGTTTGCTGAGTAGTATCCCACTGAATGTACAGCAGTTTGATCGTTCAGTCACTAAAGAGTATTTATGTTGTCTCCTGTTGAGGTGATTATGAATTCAGGTGCTATAACCACTCATGTAAACATTTTGTGGGTAAACATCAGTTCTCACTTTTCTACAGTAAATATCTAAAAGTGAAATTACTGGGTCATAGGGTTAGAGTGGTTACAACTTTATAAGAAACTGCCAAACTCTTCCCAGAGTGGCTGTACCATTCTTCATTCCCACTAGAAATGATGGGGAGTTCCAGCTGTTCCACGTCCTTACCAGTACCTGGCATTGTCAGTTTTGCTTTTATGTTTCACTTTTCTTTTATTATTTAATTTTATCCACTGTAATAAGGATGTGGTGGTTTCCATTTGGATCTATCTAATGCTTATAACTTTGAACATCTTTTCCTGTGCTTATTTACCATTTGAGTGTCTTCTGGAGGAAGTGTCGGTTCAAATCTTTAGTCCATTTTATAAATACTATAAAAGACTTTAAGAGCACTTTAGGTTTAAAGAAAAAAATGTGCAAAAAATAGAGAAAGTTGACCTATGGCCCCTATTCCCTGCACACAGTTCCACGGAGTAACAGCTTGTATTAAGTAGTACATTCATTGCAATTGATGAACCAAGGTCCTGTGCTCCACTTGTCCATTTCAACTCCTCTCCTCTGAACCCCTGGCAACCACTGATCTTTTTACAGGGTCTATAGTTCTGTCTTTTCCTCTATGTCATATACTTGAAATTATATAGCATGGGAGCTTTTTTCAGACAGGCATATTACACTTGGAGAAATGCATTTAAGTGTCCTTCTTGGTGTTTTGTGGCTTGATAGTCCATTTCTTTTAATTGCTGAATAACATTCCATCATACCAATGTTCCACAGTTTGTTTATCCATTCTCCTGGTAAAGGATATCTTTGTTCCTTTTGATGTTGGGCAATTATGAATAAAGCTGCTTTAAACACTCATGGGCAGGTCACTGTGTGAACATGAATTTTCGGAGTTCCCATTGTGGCTCAGTGGTTAATGAACCCGACTCGTAACCATGAGGACACAGACTTAATCCCTGACTTCGCTCCATGGGTTAAGGACCTGGCATTACTGTGAGCTGTGGTGTAGGTTGCAGATGGGGTTCTAATCCGACGTTGCTGTGGCTGTGGCTTAGGCCAGTGGCTACAGCTCTGATTCGACTCCTAGCCTGGGAACCTCCATATGCCATGGGTGCAGCCATAAAAAGACAAAAATTTTTTTTCCAACACATTTGGATAAATAACTGGATCATTTTATAAGACTACTGACAATGAAAGGGAGTTTCTGTCATTCTACATCCTTGCCAACATGTGATAGTGGGAACACAGACAGTGAGTCCACAACACTATTTTTTCTCCCAGATTTATAAGCAGTGTTGGTGTACAAGATATATGAATGGATCTGCCTCTAATTTATGTGGAGGATATTTTTCTTCCAGTGTCTATGTAAAGCTTAATGTGTCAAATGGGGGCTGTAAAATTGTTACGAAGACCTTCTTTTGTTTCTTAGGCTGTAATAATGATATTAGAAATTCCTTTCCATAGCTCAAGTCAAATTATTTGGCAGTGGCTTTACCTCCTGAATGTGGAGCCAGCACCTAGGAACTGCCAGTTACCTGGAGCAAGTCAGGACAGTACCTCACTTTCTAAAGAGGGAAGCCATCGGCTTGATTTCCTAGTTACATGTGTATGGGCTCCATGTCCCAGATGTAGTGGGTGTAGTGTGCCCATGAGGGCAGGTCTGGGGAGGTGGTGGGGATGCTCTTCTCCACTGAGGATTCATCTTTTACCTTATCCTGCTGGTAGCAGGGGGTTTACAGAAAGCTTTTGAGATGTATACTTCCCAGGGCCTCATGATACAGGTCATGATCAGACACTTTATTGCTTTCAATCTTTTGTGGTTCCTTTACAGTGGCATCCAGTTATCTACCCTATCTATATATTTGTCTCTATACATATATAAAAATACACAGGTATTTTGGTATTAGATTTCCTTTCAGACTCTTCTTCCAATATTCTTTGATATATTACCTTTTATACTGCTGATACTTATTAATTTTACATGCAAAACTGATCTCCTATTTAAAAATTTACAGGTCTCTTTGAAATTTATATGAATCAATGCAGAGGAAAGTGCAAAGGGCATTCGGGTTTGAAAATGGTCTGCACAGGGATTACTTGAAGGAAAGGCAGGCAAAGGAAAACAAAGCTACCTACAAGGGAGTAGAAAGGAGAATTAATACCAAGAAACCAAAAAAGCAATCCTCAAAAGAGACTTGGAGGACTGAACTTCTCTATGACCTACATGTTCTACTGTAAATACTTAACAATTCGCAAATCCTAGCTCCCCTCATTTTAAAGTAATTACAGCAAGGAAGGTTTCTGTGTGTTTGTTCTTAACAAAGAAATCTATTTTCTCTATTTGGCATTTAAATGAATGGTATATATTAAAATCACAAACTTTGAAAGTAGGTTTCTCTAATTCTTTCTATTCCAATGTCGTATAGGAAGAATGATGAAGATTGCTGTCTCTTTCACATGAAATTAAATCTAGTTGAGCAGGGGGATTCAGATTAAAATTTATTCCACTTAAAAACATAATTAATTAGTGACTCGTGATTCTAGGCAGACTGTGGTGTGTATCAGCAAGATAATACTCCTATCCCAACAAAATGAGAATGAATGCAATGAGTAAATTGAAAAAGGAAAAAATTGAAAGTTGAGTCATGTAGGTAAAGAAGTCAAAAACTGAGGAAGAAACATTGACTTGAACTAATGAGCTGATTCTCTGAACATTTTAGTTCCTGGGGGGTATTTCCTGATTCAGAGAAGGGCTTGCCTGAGCAGAGGGATACTAGTGGAGAAAAACCACAGGGCCTTTTACAGTTAGGTGAATCTGGAGCAATGAATTAGAAACCAGAGGTTCCCATACTGAAGGTTAATTTTTTTTCCAACAGAACATTTTATTAAGTGTTGGGTCGGTACAAGAGGTTGGCAGGGGCAGAAGGGGTAAAGAGGAGGGCAGAGTAAAATTTCCTGCTACTCTGAGGTGTTCTTCCTGGTAGCAAAAGACTTCAGCAAATGTCAGGAACTGGATCATGTCTCCCAAGATAGCAGGACTTGAACCCTGCTAGTTTAAAGAACATGACCACTTGCACTCTTATGATTGCTTCAATATCAGGTTGGGTAGACAGCATGGAGATACCCAACAGAGATATCCACATTGCCAGAAATAATCCTCTGAAATTAGGGCAAAATTGTTGAAATTCTATTGAAACACTGAAAAGTAAAAATAGAAAATATTATATCCTAAAAATGTATTTTCTCTAAAGAACAATGATCAGAAAATAATGAACATGCTAAATATTCCTTGGATGATTTGGAATTCTCTGAGAATGATATTACAAGCTACAAGACAAAATTTGAGGAGCAAATAGTGAATTCATGTCTGCATATGATGAGTTTGAAGTACAGCTAAGTGTTCACTGGTGGCCTGGCGGTCAAGGATTCGACTCTGTCACTGCTATGGCACGCGTTTGATCCCTGGCTCAGGAAGTTTTGGATACTCCAGGCTCAACCAAAAAGAAAAATTTTTTTTTAAAGAAGTACAAGAAAGATGACCAAAAGGAAATGTTCTGGAGGTTGTTAAAAGAACTGTCAGGTGCTCAAGATGAATGCCTAACATAGATAATTGGGATATAGGAAAGAGGATAAGGGCTGGGATGAAGAGAAAGACCCTGTAATTGGCTCACAAAGACCCTTGGAAATGAAAAAGAGTGCTATTTCATGGCACTCAAACAAGACTTGAATGTCATAGGCTTAGTGACGACACGTGTCCAATGCCGTGGAGGGTCAAATTAGGTGAAGGCTGAAAAATGTCCAAGCAGAGCACGATGGATATGGTTAATGGACTGCTGGCTTTGAAAAGTGAATGGATATATTAGGTAAGTGAAAGGCCTGAGTGTAGACCACTCTTTCAAAGGAAACTGGCTGTCAAGGGAAGACAAAAGACGGCAGAATCTGTGACAGAATGCAGGTTAGAAGGAAGGAATTTAGTTTGTGCTTGTTTTGATTGCTTTGCTTACTTTTGTTTTGTTTTAAAATGAGAAGCACCAAAAAGTATGTTTATGCAGAAAGGAGATTGGAGAGTGAGAGATGGAAGTGATTAGAGAGAAGCTACCACGTGAAATGATTATGCCTGGAAAGAATGGAGGTGGTGATATTCAAGCCCACAAATGAAGACTGCATAAGAGAACACAAGGTGTAAAAGGTCTTTAAGGGAAAAGAACAGCATTGCCAAATCATGGTTTAAAATATTCACTCAGGCTGCATTTAGGCGTTGACTAAAATAACCAGCATAAGTGATGGATCCAGTGGAGAGTTAATGCCACTGGAGGCCAAGACCCTACAAAACTGGGGGAGATATTATGAAAGCAAAGGGAACAGCAGGCTCTGGAGAAGAGGGACACCTCTGAGTGCCTGAGATGATGAGAAATTACAGGAACCACGGAATTGTTTGTGCAGTTAAATTGTAAAAATTCTTCCAGTGATTTTTGCTTATCAGTTAATTATGGTCTGGATTTGTCACCTTTGGTCTTTTCGAGAGGGGAGCTCACACATTACTATGTCCCACAGGTTTGTATCTAATTATCACAACCCCAGACTTAACCCTGATTCATGCTCCACCAGTTACTAACAATCTTCACAGCCAATGTTATACATCTCTGTGCAGAAACAATCACGCAACATTATGTGGGGTCCTTGCATAGAGTTTCCCTTTAATCTTTCTGAAAGTCCCTCTGACCTGTATATTTGTTCATTAGGTCCTTTTCAAATCCTTCCTCTAATGCTCTTGCGTACCATTTTTGCCATGACTTTGCCTCTGAAATGAACCAATATTTTACTTATTTTTATGAACCCTAGAAGATTCTCTAAATTTTCATCAATGAAACACAAAAAGTTTCTGCACCAAAATACTCTTCCAGCAGTAAAAACAATACCTACCCCTCCTCAGCCTCATGGACTAAATGACAAAGGTGAACCGATGTATCAGTAAGTCATTAGTTGTGGCTGATTTATTTCTGCAATCATTCTTATCTGGGCAATAAAAGCTTCTGAATAACTTTCTTGTTTTTTCTAAGGTGATATGTTCAAAGATCATCAACAAACCACGAAGGGATGAAAGAGAAAGAGAAACACAGAAGCACAAGCTCCTTATTACCCTAGGTAGAACATTCATGGAAAGAGAATGGAGATGGGAAAATCAGTGAACTTTGGAAAAAGAAGATATATGGATTATTTTATCTGAGTCACTTTGAAAACATAAGTGACAAGAGAGTTTAAAAATGCGTTTTGTTTAGTAGGTTTTTACTCTCTTTCACACTACGCAAGCACGTATAAACGAACAAAACTAAAAGAAGCTGGATATCAAGGAAACCGGTTTCTGAGCATTAGAAGGGAAAAAACAAACGGTTGTCCTTTCATTTGGTATGTGATTTAATATATTTTTGGAAATATATTTTGAGAACAACATGTGTACTTGGAAGAGTGTACATCATGGTTCTTCCTCATCTGCCTCTGTGACAGGTGCACCTGGCTGAAACCAGAAGCTTGGGCCATGGCATTCACAATAAGGGCAATACAGCTCAAAAGCAAAACATTGGGAAAAAAAAGGGGGAGAGAGAGAAAAAAAGAAAAGCAAAACTTAGAAGAACTGCCAAAAACTGAACTTGAACGAATGGTACACAAAGTATTGACATACCTGAAGGTGACATGGGCTGGTCTAAAGTAGGGAAGCTGAACCAGTTCTTTTTACCAATAAAGGCAGAATCTAAAGTAAGGATCTGAGTGATTTTCCAGAAATGCCTTTATCATTATTAACTTTTTTTCTGGCCTCCATAATGAGTTAACAGAGAAACCATCCCCCACTTCTCTGGTCAGCGATAGGCCAAGGTATCTCACTTCAGTAGCTAGAATTACAGTAGGTTTACTTGGTGGAAACTCCTGATACTTTCAATGGAATTTTCATGGTAGGGCATGGATGTTATTTTTTGGCTTAACTTTTTCCCTATTTTACTTTCAATAGAATTTTTATGGTAGGGCATGGATGATATTTTTGGCTTTATTTTTTTTCCTATTTTACTTTTTTCAAATATTCATAAGCAACAACAGTTTCACCAGTAGTGAGAGAGTAAATAGCAAACATTAGGCTCCTAGAGGGAAAGGAATGTGAACATCACCACCTTGGACTTCCTGGCATTCGCACAAGGTCACAGTTTGCTTTAAGTTCCTACAGTTCTTCAAAGTGAGGGAGAGTTTTCGGAGGAGCTGGCTCATCTGATGCTCCTTGAGCATACAAGACCATTAAAATCCGTTTTAAATCTTTTCCATTATCAAAATACTTCCTCCAAATAGCACAGTTCTGAATTTCTCATCTGCAAAGTGTTCTGCGTACATATTTTCACTAGTCTGCCTGACTGGAGGAGGGGGTGGGTTTGAGAACTTGTTGCACTGAGTCATTCAAATCGCCCATCTACGGTGGGAGGGATGGGTGGACTGGGGATTTGGGATGGAAATGTTCTAAAATTAGGTTGCAGAGTTCTGGCCTGGCTCAGCAGAAACAAATCTGATCAGCATCCATGAGGAGGCAGATTCAATCCCTGGCCTCGCTCAGCGGGTTAAGGATTCTGCATTGCCGTGAGCTGTGGTGTAGGTTGCAAACACAGCTTGGATTTGGCATTGCTGGCTGCAGTGTAGGCCAGTGGCTACAGCTCCGATTCCACCCCTAGCTGGGAACTTCCATATGCCGTGGGTACAGCCCTAAAAAGACAAAAAAAAAAAAAATTAAGTTGTGATGATGGTTACACAACTATAAATATAATAAAAATTCACTGAATTATAAAGAAATAAACAAAAATTAAAATATAAAAAAACTCAAAAAAACAAAAAAACAAATTGTCCATCTGAGAAGAGAGATCACACAGAGCATTCGCAGACATGGAGTGAATGGCTCCAAGGCCAAAGAAATGTATGATGCTGGCATCATTGTGGGGACTGACAGTCATGAGGGCCAAATAAGGTTTTCAGTCCAGAGATCAAATCTGAGGAATTAAGACATGTCTAGGATATTTAGACAATCATCCCTAGAATTTTGTATATATCTTATGAGTTTAAACTGAATGCAAGTGATCCAACAATAAATGAATGGTGGGTTATTTCTGAGTTCTTCTGTACAACAAGCATTAGAACTTCTAATTTAGTTTTATGGGCTGATGTCATTTAAGGTATGGGAGTATCCTGGAGAAAGCAAACTCTTGACAAATGTAAGTATCTATTGGAGATTTTTGCACAGACCAGCTATAAACATTTATGGGGCTGGAGACGTAAAATTAAGAATCAGCTACCCTCAATGGCCCAGGTAGATTTTCCATAAACTGTAATATCAGTAAGGCTAGATTGCAAAAACTATAGTGGCTATATATGTATATATATATATACACACACAATCCTCAACTCTGAAAAAATGTAAGAACATAAAACTAGAAATTTGGTATACTGGAATTCCCATCGTGGCTCAGTGGTAAGGACCCATTATTGTCTCTGTGAAGATGTGGGTTCAATCCCTGGCCTCCCACAATGGGTTGAGAACCAGGCATTTCTCTAAGCTTTGGCATATGTTGCAGATGGAGCTTGGATCCAGTGTTGTCCTGGCTGTGGCAAAAGCCTCAGTTGCAGCTCTAATGTGATCCCTGGCCCGGGAATTCCATGTGCCACAGGTGTGGCCATAAAAAGAAAAGAAAAAAAAAGGAAATAACAAGTTGGTATACTGATATTTCACTTAAACGTCTATGCTATTCTCTTGAAAACAATAATAATAATAAAAGCAGGAAGAAGGACAGCCATTCATCAGAGGATATTAACATGTGTGTATGTGTCTTCGTGTGAGCATATATATCAGCTTTACATTTATGTGAAGTCAAATTTATTGCCATCATGTGAGCAAAGGAGAGTAAAGTACAGTCCAGAGTCCCCTTCTCTGGGGCTTCCTGCCCTTGTGCCCCTCTCATACCCCTGCTGGTTACAGAACAGGGAGGAAGACAACTGGGTGTTGTGACTGACACTTGCAGGTGGCAGGCTTCAGTATTTCAGAGGGGGCTCAAGAGAAGCGAAGAAACGGACCTATTTTGTTGATGATTAAGCCCGGTGAGTTAAAAGTAAAGGGTGTTTCCTGGGGAATTAGAAAGAGAAGAGCCTGAGAAAGGTCAATGGAGACATGACAAATTTATATTAAAAGGCCCAAACTTAGTGTCTTTGATTCTCATAATTTGTCCATCTTTCTTTTTTCTTTTTTTTTCGTTCCCTGGTTAGAAAACTTGAAGGGTTCATCTGGAACAGCTGTATGCTCTCCAGCGCTGGGTACTGGGCTTTCACCCTGCTCTCTCTGGTCTTCAGAACTTGTCTGGCTCTGTTCCGATTGGGCCTGTACCCATCCCATGGCCTCTGTCTCTTCCTTCGTATTTCAGTTCCCCTTTCATCACTGTTTGTCCAACGGCTCTTTTTTTTTTTTTTTTTTTTTCTGTCAGGTGAGAACATTCTGAGTCCTGCTCCTTCCCTGTACCTCCTTCCCTAAACTCAGCCTCTCCTAAACAGATGAGGAAAATGGGACTTCATCCTTGTAATCTTACTTACTTACTTACTATAATAAAATCTAAAACAGAATATGAAAAACAGGTACTATTAAAATGCATGTAAAAAGAGTTCACTAAGATATAGAAGCATAATCCTCTTCTCTTCCTCTCCTACAAATGCCTTAGTAAAAGCGTTATCTTTTGTAAAAAGAATTGCAACAATTAGACTTTTGCTGCCTA
Organism: Sus scrofa; assembly: GCF_054392235.1. Lineage (NCBI taxonomy): Eukaryota > Metazoa > Chordata > Mammalia > Artiodactyla > Suidae > Sus > Sus scrofa. Next base: position 33,230,657 of record NC_139389.1, on the reverse strand, counting down.
TTTCCCAGCACTATGTTCTGTCATTCTGTAAAGGGAATACATTTCCTGCAGAACTGTCTATATTATACCATATGCATTTGCCAGCTATGTATTATATTTCCTCCTTTTGTTTCCTTGATCATGTCTTCGGAAGGAAAAATATTTAAAGTTTTGTTAAGGTCCAATTTATAGATTATTTATGACTCATGGTTTACATGTCCTAAGAAATTCTTGCCTAATCCAAAGTCTCAAAAAAATTCCTCCTACGTGTTTTCTTAGATGATTTATAACTTTTGTTTTATATGAAGCTCTATGAGCCTTTTTGAAAAGTTTTCAATATTGTGAGATAAGAGTTCATGATTACTTTTTTCCATATTGTTCCAATGCTATTCATTGAAAAATTATCCTTTCTCCTACTGAATGCCTTTGGCACTTTTGTTGCAAATCGTTGAAGCAAATACGTACGGATGGATTTCTCTATTACTCCTTCAGGTACACTAGTCTATATATCTCTGCTAATGCTAACAACATACTTCAGAGTTAGTGTAGCTTACTGAAATTTAAAAATATATATAAGCCCTCTGGGTTTTTTCTTCATTTTAATATTTCTTTGACTGGTCTAGGGCTTTTGGCATCATTTTGTGAATTTCCAAAGAAGTAAAAGGCAGCTAAATTTTGATGGGGGTTATGTTGGTGCAATAGGTGATTTGGGGGAGAACTGTGATTTTAACAATAGTGAGTCTTACAACACATAAACTATGGAAGTTCTCTCCCTTCACACTTTCTTTAATTTTTCATAGACGAGATCCTATATGTCCTTTATTATGTATATTTTAAAGTATTTTACACTTCTGCTAATACAAATGGAGTCTTCTGTGTTTATCATGGTTATTGCTACTGCATACACTTAAATTGATAATTGTACATTAACTTTTATTCTATAACCTTGCCATATAGACTTATTAGTTGTTGTTAGTTTGCTTTGTGGATTCCTTAGATTTTTTTTGCATTGATTATTTTTTTGCACATTATCTGCAAATAGAGACAGTTTTACTTTTTTTCTTTCTGATTTTATGCTTTTTTTCTTTTTACTGCTAATACTTCAAGTAAATTATTGATGAGAAGTCATGAGGATGAGCTCCATTTTTCTGTATTTTAATCTTTAAGGAAAACATTCCATAGTTCACCATTAAGTATGATTGATATAAGCTTTAGGGCTTTTCCACAGATTTCACTGATCAGATAAAGGAAATTCCCTTTTATTACTATTGTAGTGACACTTTAATTTTTAAAACCGTGAACAGATGGAGTATTTTGTCCAATTTTTTTTTGTCCTTTGGAATGATTACCTGTTTTTTCCTTTATTTTCTTAATATGATGAATTGCATTAATTGCTTGAGAATATTGACTGGTCTCGCATTGTTGGGATACATTCTATTGACTCCAATCTTCTCATATATTTTGGATTCAAAATTGCAATTTCTTTGTAAAGGCTTTCTTTGTCTTTGTTTATGCGTGCTGTTGGGTGTGGAACTTACTTTTTGTGTAACATCTTTGCCAGGTTTTGTTTTTAGTTTTATACTGATCTCATGAAACAAATTGATAAATGCTCCCTCCTTCACGGTTTCTTCAAGAGTTTCTGAATGATTGGTGTTATTTTTTCTTCTAATGGTCAAAAGAATTCACAAGTGAAATTACTCTTCTGAACTTTTTTGTGTGTGGAAAGGTTTTGCTGACAAATTCCATTTCTTTAAAAGACTTAGGGAAAATGATATTTTATGTTTCTCTCGTATTACCCATAGTAAATTGTATTTTCAAAGAATTTTTAAGAAATTTAATCATGCTTGCCCAATTCGTTCCTATAAATTGATAAAAATATTCTTCCATTATCCTTTTAATATATGTAGAATTTATAGTTACAGATCTTTTTTTATTCCTAATACTGGTCATTTGTGTTAACTCTTTTCAATTCTTGATCTGATAAATGAATAGTTTATCAATTTTGCTGTCTTTGCAAAGAACCAATTTTTGGCTTTTAAAATTTTTTCTCAATCATTCACCTCTTTGCTTTTATAGATTTCTGTTGGTTTGTGAAATTGACAAGCTGATACCAAAGAACTCAAAATAATGTAAGTACCTTCTTTCTTACACTTTGCAATAACTTTGCTTCTGGAATATATTCTGCAGTAGATTGGTGTAATTATTGATATGATTGCATTTATGTTTACATATATATATATAAATACACACACACACACACACACAATATTACTTGTCTCCTCTGATTTTTGTGCTCTATACTCCCTTTTCAGTATTCCTTGGATTACTTGAATATTTTTAGGTTAGGATACGATTTTCACTTGTCTTTTGACTTTTTAGCTTCAACTCTTTGCATCATTCTTATATATTTTTTAAACAGGTATGTATGTCTCTAAAAGAAAAGAAGGGAAAAGTGGATTATTTCATATATCTAAATATTTAACACTGTTGATACCCTTCATTCTTTTCTGAAGCTCTGATTTTTCTTCTGGCAATGTACCTTCAGAGTGAAGAATTTCCTTTAGCATTTCTTAAAGAGGGAGTTTGCTGATGACTCATAGCTTTTAATTACCACAAAATATCTTTATTTGTCATTAACCTTGAAGGATATTTTTGGCTTACATTAGAATCTGGGGTTGGAAATTATTTTTTTTTTTAACTTTCTTTCATGCTACGAAGATACTGTTTCACTGCCTTTGGCCTTTCAGAGTTTCTGATAAGACTCTGTACCATCAAATCTTTGTTTCCCTTATGGAATATGTCACTTTTCTGGATACTTTAACAGTCTTCTTATCTTTGGATTTTTCAGCTTTAATTTCATATGCCTATGCATGGTGTTCATAATATTTATTCTTTTTGGGGCTCCACTGAACCGATTGGAACTTTAAATTTGTTGTTTTTGACTAAATTTTGGAGGAGAAGTTGAAGAAGAACCATTACTTCTTCAAATATTTTTCTGACACATTCTCTTTCTACTTTCTCTGAGTGCACATATCTATACGTAGTGCCCTCTGCTGTGGTCCTACTGGTCCCTCAGTCTCTGTTGTTCTTTTTCTCATTCTGTGTCTCTCTTATTGGATTGGATCATTGTTACGTTCATATATTTTTTTTTAGATATTGTACTTTTTAAGTTTAAAAATTCCCATGTGATTCTTTTTTATATTTACTTGTTTTCTGTGAATTTCCTGTTTTTATTCATAATGAACAAGTTTTTCTTTATCTCACCAGTCATAGTTACAGCAGGTTTAGAGTCATTGTTAGATATTTCCAACACTTAGTTCATTAGCAGGATGCAATTTATTGCTCATTGTTCATCTTTTACCTGGAGAATGTGTCACATTTAACTGGCACTTCATATATCACTTAATTTGGAATGTAGCCTGGACTATTTCAATGTTATGTCACAGAAACTCTGAAATCTTTTACATATTCTTAATTGGTATAGAATTATTTGCTTTAGCGGACACCTGTTGGAATTCAAACTGTAAGCACTATGATGCCTGTGGTGGGTGACACTTAGATCTCAGTTCAGATTTTATAAGAAGTCATCCCCAAAAGGACATGGATGACAACTCAAAGGGATTTAGGACAAGTCTGTATGTGACTCTGGGTTTCTCTTTTTTGGTTCTCCTCTCCTGTATTCCTCTTTCATTCTTCTGTGTTCTTAGTTCTTTCTCTGGTTGCTATATACAAAAATATGAGACTTTCTATTAGAATATAAGCAACATTGCTAACTGGGTGCCCTCAGGGTAAAGGCACAGCAGTTAGGAAACCTGATTTATGCTGGTCACTTGCTTCAAGTTTTTACTTGCCAACAAATCCTGTCTGTTTTTGTTCACTCTCCAGGGCTCTTGAGTAGTTGCTTCTTAGTTTTCATCCAAAGTTTAAGGTTCCTTTCTGTGAGGAGGGTCAGTTTGTTACTAGGCTAATTCTCTAAAGAGAGGCAAACATTTTTTTACCTTAAAAATATATCAGGCCAATATATGTATAGCTGGGTTACATTGTTGTACAACAGAAATTGACAAAACATTGTAAATCAACTATAATAAAAATTAAAAAAATATACCAGCCCATTTTATATCTGTCAAATTTATTCCAAAATGATTTACACTGTTGGCAGGATATGAAAACTCCAGTTACTCCCCATGTTCACCAAACTTGGCATTATCAGCATTTCATTTTAGGTATTTTAGAGAATGCATAGCATTATCACCTATTGTGTTTAATTTGCATTTCCTTGATGGTGGATGGAGCTGAAAATATTTGCAAATATAGATTTATTGATCTATAATCCAAAATCTCAGCGAACTAGATGAAGAGGAAGGTACCACAACAGGCTAATATTAAATATAATATTGTTCATACAAACAAGCACAGCTAACATCTTACTGAATGGTGAAAAGCTGAAAGCTTTTCCTCTAAGATCAGAAAGGATGTGTGTCCACTCTTGCAACTTCTATTCAGCATAGTTCAGGCATTCCTCTTTTTATTGCATTTCATTCTACTGTGCTTTGCAGATATTGCATTTTTTTACAAACTGAATATTGTGGCAATCCTGCCTTGTCAGATGATGGTTAGCATTTTTAGCAGTAAAGTATTTTTTATTGAGACATGCACTTTTTTTGACATAATTTGATTGCACACGTAATACACAGTAGTATAAAGGAAACATAACTTTTATATGCACTAGGGAACATAAGTCACAAAAATTTATGTGACGTATGTTATTGAATATTGGAACTGAAGCTGAAATATCTCCAAGGTATGTCTGTACTCAAAATCCTAGCCAGATCATTAAGGCAATAAAAGAAGTAAAAGGAATCCCATCAAAAAGACGTAAAATTGTCTGTTTTCAGATGACAGAAAAATATATGTAGAAAACCATGAGGTTTTTCATAAGAACATCATCAGAACTGAAAAATAAATTCAGTGGTTATAGGAATCAGAGGTATTTCTACGTAATAACAAACTAACTAAAAGAGAAATTCAGAAAACAGCTCCATTTAAAATAGCTTCAAATAGAATAAAAATTAGGAATAAAATGAACCAAGAAGGTGAAAAATCTGTACACCAAAGACTGTAATGACACTGTTGAAGGAAATTGAAAAAGACCCAAATACATAAAAAATATATCCCATATTCCTGAGTTGGAAGAATTAATTTTGTTAAAATGTCCATACAACCCAAAGTAATCTACAGATTCAAGGTAGTATGTATCTTAATTCCAATGGCATTTTTCACATAAAGAGAAAAAGTAGTCTTAACATCTGTATGGAACCACAAGGGACCTTGAATAGTCAAAGCAATCTCAAGAAAGAAGAATAAAGCAGGAAGCTTCATATTTCCTGATTTCAAACTCCATTCTAAAACTATAGTAATCAAAACTGTATGATACTGTATGATATAAACAAAAGCATAGATCAACGACACATAATCGAGAACCCAGAAATAAACCCATGAAGAAGTTAAATTATTTTTGATTAAGTTATGAATAATACTCAAGGGGTATAGTGTGGTCTCTTCAATAAATGACATCAGGAAAATGGGAAAACCACATGCAGAAAAATGGCATTGGAAATCTATCTTACAAATTAACCCCAAATGGATTAAAGACTAAAAAATAAGATTTGGTATCATAAAACCACTAGAAGAAGACATGGAGGAAAAGCTCTTTGACATCAGTCTAGGTAGTAATTTTTTGAATTTGACACAGAAAGGACAGGTACCAGAAGCAAAAATAAGTAATGGGATTACATTAAACTAAAAACTTTCTGTACATCAAAGGAAATAATCAGCACAATGAAAAGGCATCTGAGAAAGTGGGATACAAAACTGCAAATCATATCAGATAAGGGATTAGTATAGTGAATACATATAGGGAGCTCAAACAACTCCATAGCAAACAAACATCCAAAAGGGAAAAAAAAACAAAAACAAAAACAAAAACTTTACTTAAATATGGACAAAGGACCTGAATAAAAATTTCTCCAAAGATATGCAAATATGCAAAGAATATATGAAAAGGTACTTAACATCCTTAATCATCCAGATAATGAACCCCAATAAGATATCATCTCACAGCTGTTGAAATGGCTATCATCACAAAGGCAAACAATAACAAATGTTGGTGAGGATGTGAAGAAAAGTGGACCCTCGCGCGCACTGCTGGTGGGAATGAAAATTGGTATAGTTCCTATGGAAAACAGTATGAAAGTACCTCAAAAGTTAAAAGTCAAGTATCAGGACTTCCCATCATGGCTCAGCGGTAAGGAACCCAACTAGTATGCATGAGGACATGGGTTCAATCCCTAGCCTCGCTCAGAGGGTTAAGGCTTTGCCATGAGTTGTGTTGTAGGTCACAGATGCAGCTTGGATCTGGAATTGCTGTGGTTGTGACATAAGCCAGAAGCTGCAGTTTTAATTGGATCCCTATCCTGGGAACTTCCATATGCCATGGGTGCGGGACTAAAAAGCAAAAAACAAACAAAAACAACAACAACAAAAAAACCCCTATCATATGATCCACCAATCCCGTTTCTGTATATACATTTAAAGGAATTAAAATCAGAATCTCAAAGTAATATTTGCACTCTTATGTCCATTGCTGCATTATACACAATACCTAAGATATTGCAAAACCTAAGTGTACAAAAGATGAGTGTACAAAGAAAATGTGGATAAGTGCACAATGATATATTATTCAGCCTTAAGAAGGAATAAAATCCTAGCTTTTGTGACAAGATAGATGAACATAGAAGACATTCTGCTCACGGAAATAAGCGAGACATATAGAGACAAATGTTGCATGATCTAATTTATATGTGGACTCTTAAAAAAAATGAGAAAAAAGCCAAACACAAAGAAACAGAGTAGAATAGTGGCTACCAGAAACTGGAGCATGGGGAAAATGGAGACATGTCTTTTAAAAGGAAAGAAAAAGAAAAAAGAAAGGAGAATGACTGTTTGCAGGATGTGGGGAGAGGGAACCGTGGGAAGTTTATTATTTAATGGGTACAGAGTTTCAGGGCTGCAAGATAAAAAGAGTTCTGGAAATGGTTGTTGATGATGTTTGCACAATATGAATGTGCTGAATACAACCAAGCTCTACACATGAAAAATGGTGAAGATAGTAAATTTTTTGTGTATATTTCATCACAATAAAAACTGGGGAAATTGAATAAATTCAACAAAAGTCATGAAGTAAATAATTCTTTTCTTTTCCTTTTTTACTTTTACTGCAGAAAGAGAAGAGATCATGAGAAAGTCACAGGGGATTCCTGTTTCAGGCAAGAAATAACCTCCTCAATAACTTTTATTCACATTCCATTGGCAAGAGCTAATTATATTGCCAAATAATGTTGCAGTGGAGGTAGATAATATACTCTGGCCAGGACGGTGATCTAATGCATCTCTCCTTTTATCACGTGTGGATCAAAAGAAGCAGGAGCCAAGAACATTGGGTGTCCTGTGACTAAATTTTCCTGCAAGTACCAGCAAGATGCATGAAGCAATAACTCTAGAATGCTGCCATTTTTTTTTCTTACAAGAATACAATCCTTAGACCTATAGTATCCTCCTTGAAAAAAATGTCAAGGAGGCATTTTTTTCAACAATTTTTTTTTAATTTGAAGGGGAGTCAACTAAGGAATAAATCAAATCAATGTATATAGGGGGCTTTACCTGACAAATACTGCTCAAATAGTTTTGGACACATGAGTGCCTTTACTCTGTTCTTCATCATCATTTTTTAAGCACCTCTCCCATGTATAAGCAGAGGTTTTCCTTTTATTCTGAAAAAAGGTAGAAGACTCAATGCAAGATCAATAGTTGATGTATTTATTATCTCAAGTTATTGATTCTTTGATTTGTTATGTTGCTACAATTTATGCAGATACTACTGTTTTTTTTTTTTTTTCTTCTTAGAGTCACACTTGCAGCATGTGGAATTTCCCAGGCTAGGGATCGAATCAGAGCTGCAGGGGCCAACCTGCACCACAGCCACAGCAATGCCAGATCTGAGCCACATCTGTGACCTACACTACAGCTCATGGCAATGCTGGATCCTCGACTCACTGAAGGAGGCCAGGGATCGAACCCATGTCCTCATGGATACTAGTCAGATTCTTTTCCATTGTACAAAATGGGAACTCCCAGATACATTTTTGAATCAAGTGAATTATATTACTCATACACCTCCGAAGTACCAAGCCTTTTCAGAGTGGCTGACGTGAATGTTTTGTCCAAAATATATTCACGACATTTGACTTAGATCTGATCTACTGCCATTGAAGACTTTGTTTCCTTTCCTTTCATGGAATTTCATTATAAAGAACTGAATTTAGGCATTAGTTAAAAAATAAATTTATAAAACACAATTTTATATATCCATCAGTTGATGAAAATTTTCTAAATAGGGTAGCACAAGAAAATTGCCCTGTAATACTACTAAAAGCAGTGGTTCAATATGTTCTAATTTAGTTTTGTAGAAATTCTATACCATATAGCCTTTGCAATACAGAATTGTATATTCATATTGGTTAAAAAAAACCTTATTTAAATATCACAAACCAAATTTAAAAAGCCTAACTAATGACAAAAGGGATCAGGATCATTTTTAAAAGGTGAACATGAGGGAGTTCCCATTGTGGCTCAGCAGTAATGAACCCAACTACTGTCCATGAGGATGTGTGTTCAATCCCTGGCCCTGCTCAGTGGGTGAAGGATCTGGCATTGCTGTGTCTGTGGTATAGGCTGGCAGCTGCAGATCCAATTTAACCCCTAGCCTGGGAACCTCCACATGCCATGGGTGTGGCTCCCCCCCTAAAAAGAGACAGACAAACAAAAAAGTTGAACATGAGAAGTAATATTCCTGAAACTTTTTCTCAACAGTAAATTCACTCTTTTTGTGCCAATTTTCATTTTGGGAAGAATACACACTATGGACAAAATTGAGACCTCAAACACTGTACTTATGTGTGCATGAGCCAAAATGCAAAGTATGTGTGTTTGTGTGTGTGTGTGTGTGTGTGAGTTTATGTTCATCTGCATTCTGAAAAGTTTAATTTTATTTTAAACATCAATTTTGTATTCATTTCATATTTTATTTGTATTTACCCATTATATTTTCTTTGATCTCCTCATTTTATGTTTCAGGAAATCCTCAGGGGAAAAAAGCTAAATCTTTTGGAAACATGTTAACTCACAAATCCCTTTTACACTACCGATTTCTCCAGGCCTTGAGATTCCCTGTTGCTAATTCATACACCTTTCCTTGTTTTGTACTCCTGAATCGCTAACTTTCTCTAATTTTTAACATATAGATTCTCATATCATGTTCTTAGTTTCCCTTGGTTTCTCTCTCTTGAATCTTTTTCAATTCTTACTTTTTCTGTTCCGTATCATTTTCTTCCTGTAAACACTAATATTTTGTCTTTCTGTGACCTGTTCTGGTTTCACTAGGAAGTTGTTGAGAGGAACAGCACTCACTTGAAAAGCATACTGTTTCCACTCTGTATATTTTTCCAGGACACCGCAAGATGGGAAGTCTATCACATATTTCAAGTTCAAGGGCTCATTCTGATGCCAATGAAACTTTCCCAAACTAATAGAGATTTCCCAAACTAATTTCAAAGCCTATGAAATTTATGCTCTCATTGACCAGTCAATGCAAAATCGAGGCTTATTCTCCTACTGTGACAGAATTTTTATTGCCCAAAGAATCCCAGGTATGAAAATATGTCCCACGAATATTCTCAGAATATTTTCTCACTGCAGAAATTATTCTGTGTTTTTGTCATTTTCAATATCACATTTATTGTCTACGTAAACTGCAACTCCTATTAAATGTGTGTGGGAGGACTTTAAATCACAGGGAATGTTCAATTATTGTATATCTGTCAATTCTCAATTTTTCATGTGAAGTACATGAGCACCAATAACTGTGGGTTTTGTCAAATACATTCCTTACACACACATATAGTTCATAGCAAGTCAGTAGCCTCTTAGTCATCTTTTTGCAATGACAATTTTTAATTCAAAGAGAATTCATTTTACAATTATACTGATTTAACATACATAGAATATATGACTACTGCTACAGAAGAGTTGGGGACAGATAGGTAACTTTATTTTGTCCTTTTCATCTCTTTTCAAATATCTCTCTTGTGATTAAGTTTGTGTTTTCATTTTATGATGAAAATGTCAGAGTTATAATGCAAAAGCAGAATCAGTGATTGATACATTTTTTATCCCAGAGGGATAGTTAGCACTCCATTCTACTTCCTTGCATCGGTGTATTGCCAGTGTGTGGGAGGACTTTAAATCACAGGGAATGTTCAATTATTGCCTTTCATCAAAGGGTGTATGGAAGTTTAAAAAAAAAAACTCACATATTTCTGATTGGTGAGGTTGTCTTCAATCCTGTGGTTCCAGTTCCCTGGAACATGTGTCAATTAGGATTCCAGTGAAAACCATAGCAGCGTCTGAAATGTTTGTCTTCCTTTTTTCCTGACATTGCGCCCTCATTTCAAGTTAACTACTTCTTTCCTCCTTTTATTTTCTCAACAAATATGAAGAAAAAAATGGTAATTCTCATTAATGTATTTGTCTGTGTACATACGTAGTCAAAGTTTCATCTGTTTTTGCACTTTCCCTAAAGTACATAGACATCTCTCTCACTGGGCTTCCTTATATGTTTACCTGATTTTCTCCCCTATCTTGTCTTTGCTCTGACTGCTGTCATCTTCCTTTGCTATTCAGTTATCTCACATTGTTGCTTCTTGGATTTGTCTTTTGATTGTGATCTATACATATATTCCTTTTGAGCCACATAAGCTTTATTAAACATACACATCTGAAATATTGGCATTTTCAATAATGATATGAAAGTTTTGTCCAAGGTATGTCAGGTGATTTGATATAGACAATTTCACTGCCATGTGACACTTCCAGTCCTACTTTTCATGGAATTTGATTAAGAATATTAGTTAGGCAATGATCAAAATAGAAATTAAAAAAACCCACAAAGTTGTGCATTTCTCTGTTGGTGAAAATGTTGTGACTAAAGGGAGCCCAAGTAAGTTTCCCTAAAGTATCCCTAGAAGCAGTGCTTCAAGATCCTCCCATTTGTACTTATTGTAGAATATATATTCAATAATACATATAAATTACAAGGCATTTTATTTATAAAATCATACACACGGAATAATAAATGTTATTAATGTCTAAAAGGATAAGAAATGGACCACTAAATTCACTAGCGTAATACCATTTTCACTTCAGGGAGAATCCTCTGTGGACAAAACCGGCCCAATACCACCATATTTATGTGTTCATATTTTGAGTGTGTGGGTGTGGATGTGTTTGTGTGTGTGTGGGTGTGTTTGTGTGTGTGAGTGTGTGTTTTTGTGCGTATCTGTGCCCTCATAGGTTTATTTTTATGTATAGATTTTGCATTCAATTTGAATTTTCTTCACATTTCCCATGATGTTTACATCGATCTCTCCATTTTAATTTCAGAACAACATTAGAGGGAATATGGTAAATTTTCTGAAAATCTGTAAATCGCCCCCAATCAAAGTGACTGCTCTCCTGTTACCTTAATATTCCCTGCCTTTTAATCTGATACCATTCATTGGCTCACACGTCTCCTGAACATCTGCTTCTACCTCCTCAACTGATAGCTTATGGATGTTTCCCAGAGAAGTTCTTTTTCTTTGTATTTCCCACCTTCCATGATTTCCAATTCCTTCTTTTCCCACTCCATAGCAGTCTTTCCCAATTGACATTGGCTTTTTCTGTTTTCCAGACATGTGCTATAATGTCACTTAGAAGGTGGTGAGATAAGAGGCACTAGGTTGATAGGAACACCCTTTCCATTTTGTGTATTTTCCTGAACCATATCTAGTGTGACACCTGGACACATTTCTTGTTCACTGGCCAATTTTGATACCAGTGATATTTTCATGATCTAAGAAATGAGAGAGGACTCCCACTTGCTGAGTTCAGTTTGTCCATCCATTGTTCTTTGAAGGCATGTGTAAGTTCTGTTATTGGCCATTTGTCAAGTACAAGTTTGAGGCTCATTTTTCCACTGCTTTGGAACATATTACCCAAGCATGCCAAAGTATACAAAAATTTTTTTATGATTCTCATTGAAATTTTAATACAGACAACCATACGAACATTTCTTTTTCTTTAACTTTTTCAATGAAGCTATTTAATTTTATTAAACTTCAATTCCTGTTATATATTTGCAGAAGGAATTTAGTCCACAGGGAATTTTTCTTTTTTTCGTTTCTTTACCATTTTTTTTTCCAGAGCTGCACCTGTGACATATGGAAGTTCCTGGGTTGGTGGTTGACTCAGAGCTATAGCTGCCAGCCTATGCCACAGCCATGGCAAAACTGGATCTTTAACCCACCCAACGAGGCCAGGGATTGAACATGAATCCTCAAGAGACTATGACGATCCTTAACCCTCTGAGTCACAATGGGAACTCCTCACAGGGAATTTTCAATTGCTACTTACCTCTCAATTTTCAATTTTTCATGTGAAAGACATGGAAACTCTTATTTTGGAATTTTGCCCAAGTTGGTGTCTTACAATACAAATGCAATTAGAAATTTAACATGCTCCATGGAATGATATTTTTAATGATAATTTCTATTTCAAAGGGAATCCAATTCAAGTACATATAGATTTAACATTTGTATGAAGCTGTATATAGGTACGTCTACACACAAAGTATTGTTCAATGGTGACTTGAGTCTGTTTTTCCTCTCTCTTTACAAGCACCTGTTTTGTGTTATGAGTGCGTGTTTTCCTTTTACTCTGAAAAAGATACAAGGCTGAGTACAAACCAACGATTGAAATAATTCTATATCTTTTAAACCAGAGGGAGGGCTATTTACTGCCTTCCATTCTGTGATTTCCAGCTCAGTCCCTTTGTCATCAGAAGGTGCATGGAAATGAAATGATGCTTCCTTTGATTGCTGAGATAGTCTTTGAATTTTGCAGTTCCAATTCTCAGAAGACAACGATCAGAAATAACTTTGGAAGTGTTTGAAAGTTTTGTTTTCCTACTTCCTGGTATTGTGCCCTCATCTTGAATGAATTCTTTCTTTCTTTTTTTTCATTTATTGACCAATATAAAGAGGAAACTGATAAGTCCCATGAATGCATTTCCCCGTGTTGTTAAGCATGACTTTATCGGTTAACTGTGCCTTTCCCTTCAACTTCCAAAGATCATCTTTCTCAAATCCAATACGTGCATATTTTACATGATTTTTCCTAGGATCTTACCTTTGCACCTGAAGTTTCCCTATTTATTTGCTATTCAATCATCCCTCAATACTGCTATTTGATTTGTCCTGTTATTGCAGTGTATTCACAGACATTCCTTTTAAGTCGAGCATTTTTTACTAATCATATGCCTCTGAAGTAATGGTTTTTCAAAGTGGCCAAAGTGAAAATTTTGTCCAAGACATGCTCAAGTCACATGATTTAGACCTACTTCAAATCCATTAACACGTCTTTTTGCTGAACATAATAAAATCGTATTTAAGCATGGATAAAAGAGAAACATCCACAATATTATATATTAATTGGATAATGAAGGTATTCTTAGTAATGGAGCCCAGGTGATATACCCTATAGTACCTCTAGAAACAATGATGTAAGATCCTCCAATTCAGCGTATGTGGCTGTATGTGTCATGTAGATAGCATAATAAACAGATTGTATACACACTTTAATTAAAGGGCCAAGTACTTATGACATCCTATAAACTGAATGATAAAAGCCTAACTGTATCCAAAGGGATGAGGAACATTTTAAAGGTTAGCATGAGAAGTTCCAGTTCTAAAACGTTCACTCAAATCAGACTACTCACTCATTTTCTGCCCATTTTCATTTATGAAGAACGCTCTTCAGATAACACTGAGTCCTATGCGTATACGTGTATGAGTGTGCGAGTGCTTTCGTGTATATGTGTTTATTTGTGGGTGCATCCACGTGGGTTTAATATGAAATATGAATAGTGCGTTAAATTTGTATTACCTTCCCTTTTCTACATTATATTTACATTGATATCTCCATTTTCTTTTTCAGAAAGACCTGAGAAAAGTGTAGGTAAGTTTTCAAAAATCCCATTGCTTCCAAACCCATTAAAATGACAGTTTTCTCCTGGCATTATCATTTCCTGCCTTTGAATCTACATCCGTCCTCTGCCTTGCTCTTCTCCTGGATGTCGGCCCTTCCCTCCCCAATTATATGTGTATGCATTTCATTCTTAATTACCTCAATGTAGCATCATCTCCCAACCATCCATAATTTCCCATTCTTCCTCTTTTCATTCCTTACCTTTCTTTCCCGATGGACACTGGCTTATTCTGTTTTCTAGAGCCATGCAGTTGTTTCACTGAGAAGTTGCTGGGATGAAGGGCATTAAGTTGACAGGCACACTGTTTGTCTTCCTGAAACACAATCCAAAGATAGGAACTCTGTCACATATGCCAAGTTCAAGAGACCATTTCCCTGCCAATGACACTTCCTCAAACATGTAGAGATGAGAGATGTCTATCATGTGAGTGATATTTGTCGATCTACTGTCCTATCACTTGTAAATATCAATTATTAGTTAATATGAAGTTGAGGTTCATTTATCCACTGCTCTTTAACATGTTATCCAAGTATTTCCAGGTTAAAAAAATTTATACTTGATTCTCATAGAAAAATTTTAACGAAAAATCATATTGTTCTATTTTTGCACTTTCAGTAACACAATATTAATTTAGCCAAATTGAAATTCCTGATAAATAATTATAGCACTTATACCTCAGGAATTGGTCCATTATAACATACCTCTAAAATACCACTTTTCATTAAAATTTCATGACATGCAATTACCTAATATGATATCAAGTATTTTTCACACTACAGGAATAAACTTTTTGTTTATTGAACTATACTCAATGTACAATATTGTGTTAGATTCAAGTGTAGAGCAACGTGATTCAGATATACATGCATATAATCTTTTTTCAGATTACTTTCCATTATAGGTTATTTCAAGACATTGAATATACTTCCCCGTGTTATACAGGAAATCCTCATTGCTTATCTATTTTAGATGTAAAACAGTGTATCTGCTAATTCCATATTTCTAATGATCCCTCTCCCATCTTTTTTCCCCTTTTGTGGCCTTAAGTTTGTTTTCCATGTCTGTGTGTCTGTATCTGTTTTGAAAACTAATTCATTTGTATTACTTTTTTAGATTCCACATATATGTTATTTAATACTTGTCTTTCCCTGTATGGCTTGCTTCACTAGTATGATAACCTCTAGGTCCATCCATGTTGCTGCAAATGGCATTCTTTTGTTCTTTTTTATGGCTCAGTAGTATTCTGGTGTGTATATATACACCACTTCTTAATCCAATCATCTATCAATATACATTTAGGTTGTTTCCATGTCTTGGCTGTTGTGAATAGTGGTGCAGTGAACATGCAGGTGCATGTGTCTTTTTCAAGGAGAGTTCTGTCTGGATACATGCCCAAGAGTGGGATTGCTGGGTCATATGGTAGTTCTATGTATAGTTCTCCATAGTGGTTGTATCAATTTACATTCCCACCAACAGTGTAAGAGGGTCCCCTTTTCTCCACACCCTATCCAACATTTCTAGTTTGTACACTTTAGTTTCCCCACTGAAAGCCAAATACCTCACTTAATCATACAAACTGAAGAGTGAAAGCCTAACTACTGACAAAAAGTGATTACTAACTTTATGAAAAAAATTACCCCCAGAACTAACATTTCTAAAATCCTTTCTCAATGTAGTAAAATGACTCAGGTTATGCCCCTCTCCATTTCTGGAAATGGTTCTTAGCAAAAGTGACTATTTGGTCACTCTGAATGGGTTAGCATGTGTGTGTGTCTCCGCAGGTCTGGGTGCTCCCATATACAAATGGTTCCATATGTGCATTACTGTTTTGTGTTTTTGTGTACCAGGCTATGAATGAGATGCACTTTAAATGCAAATTTTTAGTAAGAGTGAATTATCTTTGTTTTTTGAGGTTTACATTGACCTTCTCATTTTATTTTTCAGCGGAACTTTGGAAAGTATTTGGTAAAGTTTTCTGACATTCTTTGCCTCATAACCTTGAAATGATTCTAATGTTCCCTGCATTTCTATCTGCATGACATCCACTGCTTCTCTTTCCCTTCTTTGCCCTCCAATTTTTTGATATGGACCTACTCCCATTTTAATATCTTCTGTTTGGTTTTCCCCATTCTATGCCTTCCCACACCTTGATTTTCATGGAGTATCTCTTCTTTCCTATAAACATTAGATTTATTTCCCTAATTTATACATCTCCAGAGACTTGTTGATTTGACTTTGATTTTAAATGTAATGTAAAAAACAAGAGGTATTAGGCTCATCAGCACACCTCTTCCATCCTGTGTACGTTTTCTGATAAATGACCACTGAGGTAGAATCACTGTCACTTTTCAAGTTCAAGGGACAATAACCATGCAACTGATACTGATCCAAACTTGAAGTGGAAAGCAAACTCCACATTTGCTGAATGAAGTTTCTCTACCTTCTGCTCAGTCAAAGGCTCATTTTCTCCTGTCATCCACTGGTCAAGAATGGAGTGAGCTCTAAGCTAACTCTCCAACAAACCTTGATCTTATTAGTCAGTTGTTCCCAGGTATATAAATAGTTTACCTAAAATAGTGTGGCATCTTAGCTTTCAAAATTACTCATTCTGCAACCTGCAAATGTTCTTACTGTGTTTAGAAGGATATCATCTGTCCAGGGAAGGTCATGTGATAACAGATCTCTCATTAATGAAATGTTATGTTAGTGAAATGAAGAGTGGTATTGCTTGGCAAACTGTAATGAGTTTTTACAGAAAACGCTAAGTCAAACACTAAGATTTTCCAACCTCTATACTCTTGATATGTTTTCATTTACATTTTTGTTTTGGAGAAATTGCATTTAGCCATCTATCTCTTTACATTTTGTAGGAAGCTAAGAGTGCCTAAGTCTCCATTAACCCATGTGTAGAGGAGGATTTACTCTTTACTGTATGTTTCCTCATCACTCTTTTTCTGGCCACACCCACAGCATGCAGAAGTTTCAGGGCCAGGGATCAAACCCAAGCCACGCTAGGACCTGGGCCACAGCTGTGACAACACCAGGTCCTTAACCTGCAGAGCCACCAGGGAACTCCATCATCCCTTATTAAATACATCTCTAGTATATCTGCTCATGGAACATTTTTTATTCTGAAAAAGGTAGGCGGCCCAACACAAGCCCAATGCCTGAAAATGCTTAATCGAGAGGAACTCCTATTCTACTTCCTCTGATGAGGCCATTTCCAATCTTACATTCATGTGGGAACCAGAAAGTATGGACTTAAAACCTGCACTACTTCCCATTACTTACTTGGACATTGAGCCTCATGATTTAGATTCTCCTCAGTGGAGGGCCATTTGAATTTGAAATTTTTGACCTCTTCTCTTCCTGCCATTGACCTCTTGTTTTTAGTGGATAGGTGTTTCCTTCATTTTATTTGACTGATTAGTTAAGAGGAAAAAGGTATATCTCACAACTTATATCACTTTGTACCTAAGCAGGTTTCATACGATTCCCATAACTTTGTCTTCAACACGCAGTTCCCATCTACCCCAACACCTACAGACATTAAACTTACATGATTTTTCTTGTTATTTAGTCATTGCAGATCAAAGTTGCCTTCTGCATTTGTTATTCAGTTTACTTCCATTCCTGCTTCCGTGATTTCTCTTCTTGATACAATCTAGGCAGACATTTCTTTGTGTCAGCTAAATGTCACTAACATTAGTAATTATACATTACAAAGTTCTGCCATTTTCAAGCTTCTGCAGTGAGGTTTTTTCCAAATATGCTCAGCTGTTTGATTTACAACCACTTTCACTCTCATTTAGGACTGAAATCCCTTCTTTCACGTGAACGTGATTTCATTAAGAAGGGCTTCCCTTAGGCATTATCTAACATAGAAATTTGCATCACAAAAGTTTATGTGTTCACCAGTAGACAAAAGTGTGAATAGAACTATCCAGGAAACAAACCCTGCATTTCCTCTGCAACACTGGCCAAAGATGTCAACGCAATAGTTAGAGCATCTTGAGACATCTTAGCTATTACAGTAGTGATGTTGACTCCATCTATTATTAGAGCTCATAATCCTAGTAATAAAGCAGTAGTTATGGCAAAATAGGTAAAGAACATTTTTAAAATGTAACATTTGGAACTATTACTTGAATATTTTGTCCTTAGTTAAGGCGACGTTTATTTTTTACTCTTATTCTCCTTCGGGAGAATGCTCTCTTGACAAAATAAGATGTCATCCACTCTGTGTGTGTGTGTGTGTATCATTATTCAGCTAGTTATAAGTTTATATATGAATTGTCTAATAACTTGTGTTTCCTGTTGTTCCATTTCCATGATATTGACCTTAAACTTTTCACTTTATTTTTCAGAACCTCAGGGAAAAAATGGTAAGTGTTCTAAAAAGTTGTTACTCATTAATCCTTTTTACACGACTGATTTCTTGAGGTCTCGACATTCCAAATCTCTTAATCATCATGCTTTTCTTTGTCTCGTCTTTTTCTGGAATGTGTATCTTTCCACTTGTAATTTTTTGTTATAGAATTCCCCATAGAAAGTTTTGTTATAGAATTCCCCATAGAAAGTTCTTTCCATGAAGCTTTCCAGCCTCAAATCCACATCCAACTCTGCTCTTTCTATTATTTCTTCACTATCAATAATAGCACTTTTATGTTTTTTTAGAGAATGGTTTCAGGCTCATTAAAAAGTCCATGAGTTGAAGGACATTAAGTTGAAAGGCAGTAGGTTCCATCCTGTTTACCATCCAGGACACACCCCTAGTTAGGACCCTGTGACATTCCAATTTCAAGGTTCCACATTTATGCCAGTGGGACTTGCTGAAATCTGCAGAGGTGAGAGAAAATGCCCAGCAGCCTACCTGAAGTATGACTCTTCATTGTCCCTTCAAAGCCTTTATAAATCCTGCTTTTTCTTTCATCCAGAAACTTGAGGAGCATTTTTCCAACTGTGCCTGAAAACCAAATTCAAGCACTCCAAGCTAGAAGAATATTTCCAATATTAATTTTGGAATTTTATTTCTAACTATGGAAATTTGCTGTTGTTGTTGTCTTTGGTTTTATATTGTGAATGACAGAATGATCACCTTGGTGGCCTGAATTCTGTTTAACAATTGTAGAAGAATTTTAAATCTCAAGAACTGTTCAATTGTTCTTTCAATTAGCTTTTGATGTGAAACCTAAAGAAACCATTGCCCTAAGAAGTTATCGAGAATTTTTTTCCTAAGACAGCATAAAATTTTCATAATGTTAATGTCTTTTAGTCATATTTTTCAGTAATAGTTTTTTTTTATCTTTTTTTTTTTTTTTTTTTTTTTTTAGGGTCTCACCTGCAAAATATGGAGGTTCCAGGCTAGGGGCTGAATTGGAGCTGAAGCCGCCAGCCTATGCCACAGCCACAGCAGCACATGATCCAAGCCGTGTCTGGGACCTATACAGCTCACTGCAACACCAGATCCTTAACCCACTGAGCGAGGCCAGGGATCAAACCCATGTCCTCATGGATGCTAGCAGGCTTGATATCCACTGAGCCATGTCAGGAATTCTATCAGTGAAAATTTCTATTTCAAGGATAATTCAATTCAGAAAGGTATCAAATTAATATATTTGGCAGGATTTAAATGACTTCTGTAGGAGGTATATTTGTGAAGAGATGAGTCTTTGTTCTTCTCAGTTCTTTTAATGTACCTCTCTCGTGAATGAGTTTTTGTTCATTGTCTATTTATTCTCTAAAAGGACATGGCCTAAGGCAAGACCAATGATTGACGTAACTTTTATGGCTGAAGGGAGGCTGTATTACCTCTTTGTATGGTATCATTTTGACATTATTCTTTTTGGAACACAGGCATGTATGGAAGTAACACGTTTCCCTCCACTTGGTGAAAAGGACTTTAGGTCTCATGGTTCCAATACTCAGAAACGTGCCTCAGTTAGGACCCCACAGAAAACTATGGCAGTGTTTGAAAACTTTACCTTCCTCCATTCCTGACATCTTACTTCTTTGGGGGTGAATTTTTCATTTCTTCCTCTGACTTTATCAGCAAATGTTAGGCAAAAGGGCAAATTATGTGGTCATTTTTTCTGTGTAATTTCACAGTTTCATCTGTTTTGTATCTTAGTCTTCGGTGCTCGATCACCATCTTCTTCAAGGTCAACGTACATACATTCTTGTTTTACATCTGTTTTGTGTAATTATATTTTCAATCACATTTTGGTTTACAGATTGAATGGAATTTAGGAACACATTTTGTCAACGCATGAAATAGACTTCATAGGACTATGGCAGCAGATACAGTTTGTGACAGAGGGGTACTTTTCTGTACTTTTCCATTACATTTTAGATGCTTTTCCCATATATGTGAGCAACTTGGTCTTTTATGGTGAAAGAGCAGGAAGGCCCAATGCAAGATCAATGATTGTCATTGCTTATATCAGAGGAAGGTCTGCTCTATGTTCTGTCATTGTTTCCTTTTCTATCTTAACTCCTTTTGCACAAAAGTATGGGAGTATAAAACAACATTGCCTTTCATGGGCTACCTGGCATTTGCAACCTTTGATTCCAATTCTTAGGAATGTGGTTCAAGTTTAAGGAAAAAGTGAACAATGGAAGGGTTTCAAATTATTGGTCTCTTCTCTTCTGGATATTGTGCCTTCATTTGTATTTTAAATGGCTATTTCTTCTTTTTATTTTTCAGCTAAGGGTGAACAGAATAATGGCAAGTCCCTTTAATACTTTACACCTTGTATTTTGTCACATTTCTTCTGTTTCTATATCATTTGTCTTTGATGCTCCGTGATCATCTTTCTCAACTCCAACCTACACATATAACGTTACATCATAATTTTTTCATTTCTTCATTGTTATTTTAGCTAAAATTTATCATATTCATATGTTATTCAATGCCCTATTTTCCTTTGATTTATTCTAGCCTTGCTACTCATATAGAAATTTCCTTTTTCTCAAATATATTCTAATGATAACTAACTTGTAAAATTCTGCTATTTTTAAGTTCTTTGTCCAAGATGGTTGCACTCATTTGACTGAGAAGCCCATAAACTGCCAATTAATAGTTCACTTCTTTTCTTTTCATCTGACTTTGTGAAAGTAAGCGTCATTGAGGTAAAGTTAATTAAACTTCCATAAAATACGAATACACATTAATTAACCAAGAAAATGATGTGAATAGAGGCACCCATCAACCTGACCTGAACTGACTTGAATGTCCTATAAAAGCAGTAGTTCAGGATTCTGTAATTCAGTGTCTGGTGAGTTAATATACCAACGCTACCACTCTAGGAACAAAGAATGTATTTAGGAGAAGTCAGATGAGTTATAACCATAAAAAACTGAGGGGTAAAAGACTACATACTTTCAAAAGAAATCATGAACAAATTTATCAGGTCCATAACCAGAAATAGTATTTCTCGTTTTCTCATTAAGAACATGTATTTGTTTTCCCCTCTTCATTTATCGCACACTATTCAGTTCTAAAAAGGGAGCTTTCAGACATGGAATGTGTGCACGTATTTGTTTATGTGTGTAAGTGTGTGTGTGTTTGTATCTGTCTGCATCTTGATAATTTAATTTTATGGGCAGATTTTACAATAAATCTGAATTTCATTTATGTTTCTTTCCAATGAAATTTATCTTGGCTTTTCATTTTATTTTACAGATGAACATCAGAAAAAGGATGGTAAAGTCTCTTTTATATCCCTTTACTCCCCAAACACTGTAAAATGTCAGCTTTCCTGATGTCGTAAATATATCCCAGCTTTTAGTGAGCAGGTCATCATTGGCTCGCCCTCTTCCAGATCTCTACTATTCTAGCGAGATATTTTGCTTACGGACTTCTTCCATGTTCTTCCCGTTTCTGCTCTTTCAAAGCTTACATATTCCAATATAATAAAATATAATTCATTTTGGACATATATCAAATTAATGTATTTGGCAGGATTGAAATGACTACTGTTAGAAGCAGATCTGTGGAGAGATGAGCATCTTTACTCTGTCCTTCTTTACGTCCTTTCATGTACCTCCCTTGTGAATGAGTCTCTGCTCGTTGTCTGTGTATTCTCAAAAAGGACAATGGCCTAAGGCAAGACCAGTGATTGATGTGACTTTCATGGCTAAAGACAGGCTATAATACCTCTTTGCATGACATCATTTTCAAAGTCATTCTTTTAGAACACAGACATGCAGAAACACAACACTTTTCCCTCTAATTGGTGAAATGGCCTTTGAATCGCACGGTTCCAGTACTCAGAAATGTGTGTTGATTGGGACCCCATAGAAAACTATGGCAGTGTTTGAAAATTTTACCTTACTTCTTTCCTGACATATTACTTCTTTGGGGGGTAATTCCCAGGTATAATAATAGTTCCTGTATTTTTCTTGGAATTGTTTCTTCCAACAATAGTAATCACCTTTCTTTCTTTCTTTTTTCTTTTTTGGATTTTGCACGACACATTAGTCATCTTGGAAGCCTAAATTTTCTTTAATGCTTGTAGATGAATTTTATCTCCCAGGCAATTTTCAATTGTCAAGTACCTCTCTTGTGAGTTAGTTTGTGTTTGTTTTCCGCTTTGCCTGGTTCATTTTCATTCTTTGGCAACCAGGCATCCACGAAAGTAGAACAATATTATCCTCTGATTGCTGAGATGTCCCTTGAATCTCATGGTTCTGATGCTCAGAAATATTCGTCAGTTAGGACTCCTCAAAATAACCTATGGAAGGGTTTGAAAACTGTGTCCTCCTAACACCCTGATATGTTATTTACATGGACCTCTTTTTTTATTTTTCAGATGTTCCTGAAAAAATATTTGGTAAGTCTTTCTTACACCCTTTGCCCCATAACCTTTTAAACAACTGCTAACATTCCCTGCCTTTCTTTCTCTATGCCATCCATTAGCTCATCCTTCCTTTCTTCCATATTTAAGATTTTTGAATATGAAGAAAAAAATAAAAGTTCCCATCTGAGCCGAAATGAATCTGACTCAGAACCATGAGGTTGCAGGTTTGATCCCTGGCCTTTCTCAGTGGGTTAAGGATCCAGGGTTGCCGTGAGCTGTGCTGTAGGTCACAGACGTGGCTGGGATCTGGCAGTTGCTGTGGCTCTGGCACAGGCTGGCAGCAACAGCTCCTATTTGACCCCCTAGCCTGGGGACCTTCATATGCCACAGGCGCAGCCCTAAAAAGGACAAGAGACAAGAAAGAAAGAAAGAAAGAAAGAAAGAAAGAAAGAAAGAAAGAAAGAAGGAAAGAAGGAAGGAAGGAAGGAAGGAAGGAAGGAAGGAAGGAAGGAAGAAAGAAAGAAAGAAAGAGAGAGAGAGAGAGAGGGAGAGAGGGAGGGATGGAGGGAGGGAGGGAAGGAAGGAAGGAGGGAAGGAAGGAGGGAAGCAAGGTAGGAAGGAAGGAAGGAAGGAAGGAAGGAAGAAAGGAAGAAAGAAAGAAAGAAAGAAGGGAGGGAGGGAGGGAGGGAAGGAAGGAAGGAGGGAAGGAAGGAGGGAAGGAGGGAGGGAAGGAGGGAAGCAAGGAAGGAAGGAAGGAAGAAAGAAAGAAAGGAGGGAGGGAGGGAGGGAAGGAAGGAAGGAGGGAAGGAAGGAGGGAAGGAGGGAAGCAAGGAAGGAAGGAAGGAAGGAAGGAAGGAAGGAAGAAAGAAAGAAAGAAAGAAAGAAAGAAAGAAAGAAAGAAAGAAAGAAAGAAAGGAGGGAGGGAGGGAGGGAGAGAAGGAAGGAAGGAAGAAAGATTTTGAATACGGACTACTCCCATATTAATTTCTTCCCTCTCTTTTGCCTGATTCCATCCCTTCCTAATACTTGTTTTCCTTTACATGCCTTTTCTTCTCTTTAAACATAGGTGTAAAAACGAACAACAAAAAACACCTTTTATGTCTCCAGAGAATTGCCCTGCTTTAATTATGACTTTTGGAGGGATAGCAGTGTTAGGCTGATCACTACCTCCCTTCAATTCTCTATATACTTTCTTGCAAATCACCAGAGATGTAGAATGTCTGTGACATTTCAAATTCAAGGGACAGTAATTATGCAACTGACACTGACCCACAACCTTTTTGGGTGGAAAGCTCCAAATCTGCTAAATAAATGTCTTCCACCTTCTGCTCTTTCAAAGACTAAAATTTCAGATGTCATTCCCCGGTCAAGTGTGAGCTCTAAGTCAAACCTCTCACATTCACATTGATCATACGACCCAATAGTGCTAGTTATCAATGTATTTTGTTTTGTTTTGTTTTGTTTTTTCTTTTTACCTACTATGGTGTGGCCTTTTCTTTTTTTGATTTCAAAATCATTAGTTCTGCAAACTGCAGACTTTCTCCGCAGTATGTTCACCTGCTAACAGAGGGTTGTCTGATAACATATCTCTCATTAAGAAAATGTTATGTTAGTGAAATGAGAAGTGATTTTCCTTGGAAATTTAAAAGATTTGTTCAGAAAGCACTGATTCAAAACCAAAAGTTTTACCTCATCTATCCTCTTGATATTTTCATTGACACTTTTGTCTCAGGGGAAAGGGAGTTTAGCAATATATTGCTTTGAAGTTTGCAAGAGGCTAAAGTGGCTACTGCTATAGTAACCCATATGCAGAGCAGGGCCCCTTTACTGTAGGTTTCCCCATTATTTTATATTATCATTTAAGTAATTATTAAATACTATACTATTTTAAAATATATCTCTTGTATATCATATATGTTCATGTAAGTTTTCTCTTCTGAAAAAGTTATAGACCCAAAGGAAGACCAATGATTGTTAAGTCTTTTCTTCCAGAGGTAGTGTTATACTAAATTTTGCATGGTGTCATTTTCAGTCTCTTACTCCCTTTTGCACCCAGGCATATATGGAAGTATAATAATATCACCCTCTAATTGGTGAGATGGACTTTGAATCTCATGATTCCAGTTCTCAGAAATGTGTGTCAGTTTGAACCCAGGAGAGAAAACCATGTCAGGGTTTGAGAATTTCGTCCTCCTCCCTTCCTGACATGTTACCCACATTTTTGAGTGAATTGTTTCTTAGTTATTTTGCCTTATTGGTAAATGTGAGGCAAAAAAAGGCACATCCTGGGCCAGCACAAGCCCAGTGATTGATATTCACTAACCCAGAGGAACTCCCATTCTACCTCCTCTTGGGGGGCTGTTTCCAGTCTCAGACTCTTAAAACTACACTCATTCTCCTCAGTGAGATGGACTTTGATGCTTATGTTTTAAATTCTCATAACAGTCAGTCAGTTTGAACTCAAGAGAAAGCAAAGGAAGTGTTTTGACCTCCTCCCGTCCTAACATGGTCCTCTTATTACCTGGAATGAATTGGAGTTTTCTTCCTTCCATTGAGTGATTGGTGTGAAAAGGAAAATGATATGTCTCATAAGGTATTTCACTGTGAACCCAGCATGGTTATTCAATTTCCACCATTTGTACTTCTTTTTTTTTTTTCTTTTTTTCTCCACCCCATGGTATATGGAGTTCCTGGTGCAGAGATCAGCTCCAAGCTGCCATTGCAACCTACACCACAGTGGTGGCAAGGCCAGATCCTTAACCCCCTGTGCCTGGCCCAGGAATGAACCTCATATCTCAGCACTCTAGAGATGCCACTGATCCCACTGTGCCGCAGTGGAAACTCCTCACTATTAGCACTTCTGTGATTTCTCTTTTTGGTCCATCTAGGCAGACTTAGTTTTTGTGTCCATTAAATGTGAGTAATAATACATTTCCAACCTTCTGAGGTGTGAGTTTTCTTCAATGTGGGCTGACTTGTTTGATTTACAAACACTCTCCCAGGCTTTTAGGACTGTAATACCTTCTTGTCATATGATTTCAATAAGACCTGCTCCACTTAGGCTTGGCTTAAGATAGAAATTTGCATTGTAGGATTTTAGGCATTCATCATTTAACAAAATGTGAATAGATTCATCCAGGAAACAAACCCTGCATTTTCTCTACAACACTGTTTCAAGATGTTAATTGCTGTAATGGCTTAAGAAATTTTGGGTTTTAAAAAAATAATGAAGTTGACCTCGACCAATAAGTAACAGCCAAGGAACTTATTAGAACTAATAAATGGAATAATTATGGCACTACCATTGCCAAAATAGGAAAGAATATTTTTTTAAAGTAACCTTGGAGCTATTATTTTAAGACTTTTCCCCAATAAGGGAATATTTTTATATTTTACTCCTATAATCTTTTGGGAGTACAATCTTTTTTTTTTTTTTTTTTTTGGTTTTTACCTTTTATTTTTTTCTACTGTACAGCATGGTGACACGTTACACATACATGTATACATTCTTTTTTCTCACATCATCATGCTCCATCATAAGTGACTAGACAGAGTTCCCAGTGCTACACAGCAGGATCTCATTGCTAATCCATTCCGAAGGCAATGTCTGTATCTATTAACTCCAAGCTCCCCATCCATCCCACTCCCTCCCCCTCCCACTTGGCAACCTCAAGTCTATTCTGCAAGTCCATGATTTTCTTTTCTGTGGAAACGTTCATTCGTGCCGTATATTAGATTCCAGATACAAGTGATATAATACGGTTTTTGTCTTTCTCTTTCTGACATATTTCACTCAATATGAGAGTCTTTAGTTCCATCCATGTTGCTGCAAATGGCATTATTTCGTTCTTTTTTATGGCTGAGTAGTATTCCATTGTGTATATATACACACCACATCTTCCTAATCCAATCATCTGTCAATGGACATTTGGGTTGTTTCCACGTCTTGGCTATTGTGAATAGAGCTGCAATGAACATGCAGGTGCATGTGTCTTTTTGAAGGAAAGTTTTGCCCGGATATATGCCAAAGAGTGGGGTTGCTGGGTCATATGGTAGTCCTATGTATAGTTTTCTAAGGTACCTCCATACTGTTCTCCATAGTGGTTGTATCAGCTCACATTCCCACCAAGAGTACAGGAGGGTTCCCTATTCTCCACACCCCCTCCAGCACTTGTAATTTGTGGACTTTCTTTTTTTTTTACCATTTATTGGGCCACTCCTGTGGTATATGGAGGTTCCCAGGCTAGGGGTCGAATTGGAGCTGTAGCCGCCGGCCTACGCCAGAGCCACAGCAACGCAGGATCTGAGCCGCGTCTGCAACCTATACCTCAGCTCAGGGCAACGCCGGATCATTAACCCACTGAGCAAGGGCAGGGACCGAACCCACAACCTCATGGTTCCTAGGATTTGTTAACCACTGCGCCACGACGGGAACTCTCTGTGAACTTTTTAATGATGGCCATTCTGACTGTTGTGAGGTGTTATCTCATGGTAGTTTTGATTTGCATTTCTCTAATAATCAGGGATGTTGAGCATTTTTTCATATGCTTGTTGGCCATCTGTACATCTTCCTTGGAGAAATGTCTGGTCAGGTCTTTGGCCCATTTTTCCACTGGGTTGTTGGCTTTTTTGGCTGTTGAGTTGTATAAGTTGCTCATATATTTTAGAGATGAAGTCCTTATCAGTTGCATCATTTGAAACTATTTTCTCCCATTCTGTAAGTTGTCTTTTTGTTTCCTTTGCTGTGCAAAAGCCTGTCGGTTTGATTAGGTCCCATTGGTTATTTTTGCTTTAATTTCTGTTGCTTTGGGACATTGACGTGAGAAAACATTTGTAAGACTGATGTCAGAGAATGTTTTGCCTATGTTCTCTTCGAGGAGTTTGATGGTATCTTGTCTTATATTTTTTTTAACAAAATGAGCTCTTATCCACTGTGTGTGCGTGTGTGTGTGTTTGTGTGTGTGTGTGTGTGTCTATGTCTGTGTGTCTCTGTGTGTCTGTGTGTGTTCTGGCATTCAGATAGTTATAAATTTAGACATGAATTTTGCAATAAATTTTGTACTGGTGTTCCATTTCCATATTGACCTTAAACTTCCCATTTTATTTTTATTTCTTTTTAGAAATTCAAGAAAGAAATGGTATGTACTCTAAAAATCATTATTCACCAACCTCTTTAACATAACAGACTTCTTGATGTCTTAACATTCCCAGATTCTTAATTTCTGTGCTTTTGCTGGTATTTCCCTTCCCTTGAATGTGTACCTTTATGTCTACAAATTTAATTATAAACTTCCTGATGGAAAGTTCTTGCCATCTCATCTCCCCATCTAAAGTCCATTTCAATTCTTCCTTTTCCCATTCTAGATCATTCTTTCCCATAAAAATTACCATTTTTTTTTTCTGCTTTCCAGATACAAGTTATAGGCACACATAGAGATAGACATTATGTTAAAAGGCAGAGGGTTCCATTCTGTTTCTCTTCCAGGACACATGCCCAGTTAGGACTTCCATCATATGCCCATTTCTAGGGCCCACATTTATGCCAATGAGATGTCCCCAAACCCACAGAAATCAGATAGCATGTCCAGTGGGCTGAGTGAAGTTGGCCAATTCATTGACCCTTCAAAGCTGTGTGTATTCTGTTATTTTTCCTTGCTTGGCCATGAACTTATTTGCTCCTTTGACTTTTATGAGTAAATGTGAAAAGAAAACAAGCAAATCCCGTTAATGTGTATTCCTGTGTCCCTAGCCATGGTTCCATCTGATACAGTATTTTGGTCATTAATGAAAATCTCCATCTTTTTCTTTTTTCTCTTTTTTATTTATTTATTATAAATTTATTTATTTACATATTATTAATGTTAATATTACCACAGCTCTCCTTAATGCCGGATTCTTATCCCAGAGAGCAAGGCCAGGGATCAAACCTATATCCTGATGAACATTAGATGGGTTCCTTTCCACTGTGCCTCAATAGGAACACTCATCACCATCTCTTTCAAAAACTGTATCCTAACATTCTTACATGACTCCTTTCTCAGCTCTTTGTCTTTTCAAGGTATACTGCACGTTCCTTTGTTATTCACTTTCCCGCATTGGTATTTCTGTGATTTGTGCTGCTGCTGCAACATCTGCAGGCATTTTCTTCCTATACAGTAATGCTAGTCATCACATCCCTCTGAAGCGCTGTCATTTTCAGTGTCGATGGTGTGTAATGTGTCTGCCCAAGAAAAGTTCCTGTCCTGCTATTTAAACACACGTTAGTGGCATCGAATGTTTTATTTCCCTCTTTTTCATGAGATTTAATTTGGACATCTTCATTTAGGCTTGGGTTGAAATACAAAAACAAGATCAAGTATTCCTCAGTTGATATAAATGTGAACAGAGACATCCAGTACATAACCAAGAGTAACCTCTAGACATGGTCTCTAATCTTCTGATTCAGTGTTTGTGTCCAGTTTACTGACCATGGCTTCCCCAAACCCCGATCATGTGTACCAGCAGCCAAAGAGCTTATTGGATCGTACAAACTGAAAATGACAACCAAACTAATGACAAGTCAGTTGAGAAATTTTTAAAAGTAAACTCTAGGACTAAGAGTCTAAATATCTCTACAAATACAATAAATTTCTCAGTTAATGCTCCTCTCCATTTCTGGATAAGAGCCTTGAACAGGAGTAAGGTTTGAACAATGTGGATGTGTGAGCATGTGTGTGTGTGTGTGTTTGTATATCTGCATGTTTTATAATTGTGTTCCTATTTAGGGTTTGTATCTGACCATTAGCAAATTTATCATAAATGCAAAACATTCAATAAAATTGAACTATCTTTTCCTTTGTTTCTTTTGATATTAACAAGTGTTAACATGGATATTTTCATTTTATTTCTCCTATTTTGGGGGGAAAATTGGTAAATTTTTCTGACAGCCTTTGGCCCACAACCTTTTAAAGGAATGCTAACATTTCCTGTCTTTCTATGTGAATGCCACCCATTGGCTCACCCTTCCCCTCTCCCCTCCCCAGTGTTTTGGCTATGGTCTACACCATATTAATTTTCCCCATCCCTTCTTCCAAATTCCATCCCTTTCTGGCTCTTCTTTGTCAGTGCATACATTTTCCTCTCTGTAAACAGTAGGGTTTGCTTCATTTTTTTAATGTCCCCAGTAATGTGCCCTGATTTTATTAGGATTTTTGTACAGAGGAGGGGTACTAAAGTGAGTATTAGAAGTTTGCCTTTTGCATTTGTCATTCAATATCCTGCATTAGTTCTTCCATGATTTCTCTTCTTGATTCAATACAGGCAGGCATTACTTTTGTGTCTAAAGCTTACTAATGATATATTTCAAAGTTTTGCCATTTTCAAGCTTCTGAAGTGTGACATTTATATGTGCTCAGTTGTTTGTTTTAAAACCAATTCCACTATCATGTAGTAATTAAATCCTTTTTCCATGTGGTTTTGTTAAGACATGAGTCACTTAGGTTTTTTGCTAAACATAAGAAGTCACATTACAGGGGTCTATATATTCATCAGCTGACGAAAGTGTGAATTGAATTATCCAGGAAATGAACCCTGCGTTTTCTGTAACACAGTGCTTCATGATGTTATTTCATTGTTCATGTCTTCTTAGTACATTTAATGTTTTACAATAATGAAGTTGACTCCACCTAGTTAGTAACTGCCGAAGAACTTATTGGAGCTAATAAAAATAATATTCACCCTAAATGTCTAAAAAGGTAAGGAACATATTTTAAAGTTAAACTTCAGAGCTATTATTGTAGTCATTTTTTCTCAATTAAGACAATACATTTATCTTTTTATCCTATTTCCCTTTGGGAGAATAGTCCCCTAACAAAATGAGCTCTCAACCATATTGAGTCGTGTGTGTGTGTGTGTGTGTGTGTGTGTGTGTGTGTGTGTGTGTGTTGAGTTAGTTATTAATTTAAAAGATGAATTTTGTGAAAACGTTTTTCTTGATGTTTCATTTCTATGACATTGACCTTAAACTTTCCATTTTATTTCTCTAAAGTACCTCAGGAAAGAAATGGTAAGTATTCTAAAATCTCGTTACTCAAACCTCATTCATATGACTGATTTCTCGCGGGCTTAACATTCTAAATCGCTTAATCTGTATGCTTTTCTTTGTCTTGTCTTTCTCCTGGGTGTCTGTGTTTATTCCAAGTAATGTTATTTTTAAGCGATAATTTTTATTTCAAGAGAATACATTTTAAGTATATTTGGATTTAATGTTTGTTTGAAGCTGTATATAAGTCCATCGGCACACAGAGTATTGTACAATGATGGCTTTAGTCAATCTATGCTTTCTCTCTCTTTTGAAGTACCTCTTTTTGTGTATGAGTGTGTCTTTTCCTTTTATTCTGGAAAAGGTTTGAGACCCAGTACACACCAGTGATTGGCACATTCCATATCCTTTAAACCAGAGGGCATGCCAATTCTACTGCCTTGCATTCTGCGATGTGCAGCTTAGCCTCCTTGCCATTAGGAAGGACACGAAAGTGAAATCTCATTTCCTTTGAAGTGAGGTGGTCTTTGAACTTGGCAGTTTTCATTCTCAGAAGACAGTTCTCAGAAACAACTTTGGAAGTGTTTGAAAGATTTGACCTTCTCCTTTCTGACACTGTGCCCTCCCTTTCAATGAACTGTTTCTTTCTTTCTTTTAGTTACTAATAAACGTAAAGAAGAAAAGGGTGAGTCCCATGATTGCATTTCCTTGTATACCTAAACATGGTTTCATCTGTTACTTGTGCCTTTCCCTTCACTTCCAAAGATTATAGTTCTCAACTCCAACATCTGCATATTTTACATGCTCTTCTGTCAAATCTGAATCTTATCTTTACAACGGTAGGTTTCCACTTTTATTCGCTATTGAATTATCCCAAAATATTGCTCTTTGACTAGTCTTATATTTGCAATATATGCAGACATTCCTTCTCAGTCAAGGTGCTTTACTGGTGCTTCATTTATCACATAATATTGGACTGTAACCTGGACTGTTTGAATGTTATATGTCACAGAAACTCTGAAATCTTTTATATATTCTCTTTTTTTTTTATCTTTTCATCTTTTCTAGCATAGCACCCATGGCATATGGAGGTTCCCAGGCTAGGGGTCCAATTGGAGCTACAGCTGCTGGCCTATGCCAGAGCCACAGCAGTGCGGGATCTGAGCCTCGTCTGCAACCTACACCACAGTTTATGGCAATGAAGGATCCTTAACCCACTGAGTGAGGCCAGGGATTGAATCTGCAACCTCATGGTTCCTAGTCAGATTCGTTAACTGAGCCACTATGGGAACTCCATGAAATCTTTTGTATATTCTTAAACAGTATGGAATTATTTGCTTTAGCGGACACTTAACTTGTTTAAACTCAAACTGCAAGCACTACAATGCCTGTGGTGGTTGGCAATTGGGTCTCAGTTTGGGTTTATTATAAGTCATCCCCATAAGCTCATGGCTGAAATTCAAAGGGATTTAGGACAAGTTCGTATGTCGCTCTGGGGTTCTCTTTTTTGGTTCTCCTCTCCTGCATTCCTCTTTCATTCTCCTGTGTTCTTAGTTCTTTCTCTGGTCCCTAGATACAAAAATAAGAGACTTTCTATTAGACTATATGCAACATTGTTAACTGGGTGCCCTCAGGGTAAACGCACAACAATTAGGAAGCCTGATTTATGCTGGTCACTTGCTTCACGGTTTGACTCGCCAACAAATTTGGTCTGCATTTGTTCACTCTCCAGGGCTTCAAGTAGTTGCTTCGTATATTTCATCCAAAGTTTATGGTTACCTTCTACGAGGAGGGTCAATTTGTTAGCAGGCTAATTTCTCTCTATAGAGGCAAACTGTTAGGGCTTAAAAACATACCAGCCCATTTAATATCTGTCAAATTTATTTCCTAAATGTTCACAGTGATTTACACTGTTGGCAGGATATGAAAATTCCAGTTACTCCACATGTTCACCAAAACTTGGCATTATCAGCATCTGACTTTAGATATTCTAGAGAATGCATAGCATTATCACATGTTTAATTTGCATTCTTCCGATGGATGATGGAGTTGAGAATATTTGCAAATATGGATTTAGTGTAAAAATACATATTGTATAGTAAAAAAAACTCAGCAAATTCGATGAAGAAGGAATGTACCTCAATAGGCTAATATAAATATAATATTGGTCATACAAACAAGCGCAGATAGCATCTCAATAGAGAAAAGCTGAAAGGCTTTCCTCTAAGATCAGAAAGGATGTGTGTCCACTCTTGCAACTTCCACTCAACATAGTTCAGGTATACCTCTTTTTACTGCATTTCATTCTACTGTGTTTTGCAGATATCACATTTTGTACAAACCGAACATCTGTGGCAACCCTGCCTTGTCAGATGATGGTTAGCACTTTTCAGCAGTAAAGTATTTTTTAATTGAGATATGCACATTTTTAGACATAATTCTATTGTGCACTTAATAGACAGTAGAATAGTGGAAACATAACTTTTATATGCACTAGGGAACCAAAAATTCATGTGACATATGTTATTGAATATTTCCTACATTATGGTGGTCTGGAACTGCAGCTGCAATATCGCCAAGGTATGTTTGTACTCAAAATCCTAGCCAGGGCATTAAGGCAATAAGAAAAATAAAAGGTATCCCATCAAAAAGGAAGGCTTAAAATTGTGTCTGTTTTCAGATGACATAAAAATATATGTAGAAATCCATGGGGCTTTCATAAGAACATTGTTAGAGCTAAAAAATAAATAAATTCAGTAGTTATAGGGAACAAAGTCAGCATATAAAATAAGTGGCATTTCTGTATCCTAACCACAAACTATCTAAAAGAGAAATTAAGAAAGCACTGCCATTTAAAATAGCCTCAAGTAGAATAAAATACTTAGGAATAAAATGAACCAAGAATGTGAAATATCTGTACACTAAAGACTATAATGACACTGATGAAAGTATTTGAAAAAGACACACATAAAATATATAGCCCATATTCATGGGTTGGAAGAATTAATTTGTTAAAATGTCCATATAACCTAAAGTAATCTACAGATTCAAGGTAGTATCTATCTTAATTCCAATGGGATTTTTTACATAAAGAGAAATCATAGTCTTAACATTTGTATGGAACCACAAAGGACCTTGAATAGTCAAAGCAATCTCATGAAAGAAGAATAAAGCAGGAAACATCATGCTTCCTGATTTAACACTACATTCTAAAACTATAGTAATCAAAACTGTATGATACTGGCATATAAACAAAAGCGTAGACCAACAGCGCATAACCTAGAACTCAGAAATAAACCCATAAAGAAGTTAAATTATTTTTGATAAAGATGTGAAAAATACACAAGGGGCTCTTCAATAAACAGCATCGGGGAAATGGGATAACCACATGCAGAAAAACGACATTGGAAATCTATCTTACAAATCAACCCCAAATGGATTAAAGACTAAAAAATAAGATTTGGCATCACAAAACCACTAGAAGAAGACAGAGGAAAAGCTCTTTGACATTGGTCTTGGTGGTAATTTTTTGAATTTGACACCAAAAGCAAAAATACGTAATGGGATTACATCAAACTAAAAAGTTTCTGTACATCAAAGGAAACAATCAGCACAATGAAAAGGCATCGGAGAAACTGGGATACAAAATTGCAACTCATATCCGATAAGGGATTAGTATAGTGAATACATATAAAGAGCTCAAACAACTCCATAGCAAACCAAACATCCAAAAGGGAAAACAATAAACAAAAACCAAACAAACAAAAAACACTTTATACTTAAATTGGACAAAGTCCCTGAATAAACATTTCTCCAAGAAAGATATGAAATGTGCAAGGAATATATGAAATGGTACTCAACATCCTTGATCATCCAGATAATGAAGCACAATAAGAGATCACCTCACACCTGCTGTAATGGCTATCATCACAAAGACAAGCAATAACAAATGTGGGTAAGGATAGCAAATGTGGGTGAGGAAACCCTTGTGTGCTAGAGGGAATGTAAAGTGGTGCAGTTCTTGTGGAAAACAGTATGGAAGTACCTCAAAAATTAAAAGTCAGGTAACAGGACTTCTCATCATGGCTCAGTGGTAAGGAGCCCAACTAGCATCCATGAGGATGTGGGTTTGACCCCTGGCCTCGCTCAATGGGTTCAGGCTTTGCACGAGCTCTGTTGTAGGTCACAGACACAGCTTGGATCTGGCATTGTTGTGGTTGTGACATAAGCCAGAAGCTGCAGTTTTAATTGGATCCCTATCCTGGGAACTTCCATATGCCATGGGTACAGGCCTAAAAAGCAAAAAACAAACAGAACAACAACCCCCTATCATATGATCCACCAATCCCTTTTCTGTATATGCACTTAAAGGAATTAAAATCAGAATCTCAAAGTAATATTTGCACTCTTATGTTCACTGCTGCATTATGCACAATAACCAAGATACTGCAAAACCTAAGTGTACAACAGATGAATGTACAAAGAAAATGTGGATAGGTGTACAATGATATATTATTCAGCATTAAGAATGAATAAAATCCGGAGTTCCCATCATGGCGCAGTGGTTAACGAATCCGACTAGGAACCATGAGGTAGCGGGTTCGATCCCTGGCCTTGTTCAGTGGGTTGAGGATCTGGCATAGCCATGAGCTGTGGTGTAGGTTGCAGACGCGGCTCGGGTCCCGCGTTGCTGTGGCTCTGGTGTAGGCCGGTGGCTACAGCTCTGATTTGACCCCTAGCCTGGGAACCTCCATATGCCGCGGGAGCGGCCCAAGAAATGGCAAAATGACCAAAAGAAAAAGAAAAAGAAGGAATAAAATCCTAGCTTTTGTGACAAGGTAGATGAACATGGAAGACATTTTGCTCACGGAAATAAGCCAGACATATAAAGACAAATATTGCACGATCTGATTTATATGTGGACTCTTACACAAAAAATGAGAAAGAAAGAAAAAAGTAAACCCATAGAAACAGAGTAGAATGGTGGCTACCAGAAACTGGAGCATGGGGAAAATGGAGACATGTCTTTTAAAAGGAAAGAAAAAGAAAAAAGAAAGGAGAGTGACTGTTTGCAGGAGGTGGGGAGAGGGAACCGTGGGAAGTTTATTATTTAATGGGTACAGAGTTTCAGGGCTGCAAGATAAAAAGAGCTCTGGAAATGGTTGTTGATGACGTTTGCGCAATAGGAATGTGCTGAATACAACTAAGCGCTACACATGAAAAATGGTGAAGATAGTAAATCTTGTGTATATTTCATCACAATAAAAACTGGGGAAATTGAATAAATTCAGCAAAAGTTATGAAGTACATAACTCTTCTCTCTTTTTTTTTCACTTTTACTACAGAAAGAGAAGAGATCATGAGAAAGTCACAGGGGATTCCTGTTTCAGGCAAGAAATAACCTCCTCAATAACTTTTATTCACATTCCATTGGCAAGAGCTAATTATATTGCCAAATAATGTTGCAATGGAGATAGATAATATACTCTGGCTGGGATGATGATCTAATGCATCTCTCCTTTTATCAGTTGTGGGTCAAAAAAGGAGGAGCCAAGTACGTTGGGTGTCCTGTGACTAAATTTTCCTGCAAGTACCAGCAAGATGCATGAAGCAATTACTCTAGAATGCTGCCTTTTTTTTTTTCTTACAAGAATACAATCCTTAGAACTATAGTGTCCTCCTTGTAATCTCAAGGAGGCATTTTTTTCAACAATTTTTTTTTAATTTGAAGGGAAGTCAATCAATGTATATAGGGGAATTTACCTGACAAATACTGCTCAAATAGTTTTGGACACATGAGTGCCTTTACTCTGTTCTTCGTCATCACTTTTTAAGCACCTCTCCCATGTATGAGCAGAGGTTTTCCTTTTATTCTGAAAAAGGTAGAAGACTCAATGCAAGATCAATAGTTGATGTATTTATTATCTCAAGTTATTGATTCTT
Organism: Sus scrofa; assembly: GCF_054392235.1. Taxonomy (NCBI): domain Eukaryota; kingdom Metazoa; phylum Chordata; class Mammalia; order Artiodactyla; family Suidae; genus Sus; species Sus scrofa. The sequence continues at coordinate 33,193,714 of NC_139389.1, read as the reverse complement.
TGATTTGTTATGTTGCTACAATTTATGCAGATACTACTGTTTTTTTTTTCTTCTTAGAGTCACACTTGCAGCATGTGGAATTTCCCAGGCTAGGGATCGAATCAGAGCTGCAGGGGCCAACCTGCACCACAGCCACAGCAATGCCAGATCTGAGCCACATCTGTGACCTACACTACAGCTCATGGCAATGCTGGATCCTCGACTCACTGAAGGAGGCCAGGGATCGAACCCATGTCCTCATGATACTAGTCAGATTCTTTTCCATTGTACAAAATGGGAACTCCCAGATACTAATTTTGAGTCAAGGAAATTATATTACTCATACAACTGCAAGGTACCAGCCTTTTCAGAGTGGCTGACGTGAATGTTTTGTCCAAAATATATTCACGACATTTGACTTAGATCTGATCTACTGCCATTGAAGACTTTGTTTCCTTTCCTTTCATGGAATTTCATTATAAAGAACTGAATTTAGGCATTAGTTAAAAAATAAATTTATAAAACACAATTTTATATATCCATCAGTTGATGAAAATTTTCTAAATAGGGTAACACAAGAAAATTACCCTGTAATACTACTAAAAGCAGTGGTTCAATATGTTCTAATATAGTTTTGTAGAAATTCTATACCACATAGCCTTTGCAATACAGAATTGTATATTCATATTGGTTAAAAAAAACCTTATTTAAATATCACAACCAAATAAAAAAAGCCTAACTAATGACAAAAGGGATCAGGATCATTTTTAAAAGGTGAACATGAGGGAGTTCCCATTGTGGCTCAGCAGTAATGAACCCAACTACTGTCCATGAGGATGTGTGTTCAATCCCTGGCCCTGCTCAGTGGGTGAAGGATCTGGCATTGCTGTGAGCTGTGTGTGCAGGTCATAGACAAGGCTGTGGTGTAGGCAGGCAGCTGCAGATCCAATTCAACCCCTAGCCTGGGAACTTCCATATGCCATGGGTGTTGGCCTAAAAAGACAAAGACAAACAAACAAACAAAAAAGTTGAACATGAGAAGTAATATTCCTGAAACTTTTTCTCAACAGTAAATTCGCTCTTTTTGTGCCAATTTTCATTTTGGGAAGAATACACACTATGGACAAAATTGAGACCTTAAACACTGTACTTATGTGTGCCTGTGTACATGTGCCAAAATGCAAAGTATTTGTGTGTGTGTGTGAGTGTATGTTCATCTGAATTCTGAAAAGTTTAATTTTATTTTAAACATCAATTTTGTATTCATTTCATATTTTATTTGTATTTACCCATTATATTTTCTTTGATCTCCTTACTTTTTATGTTTCAGGAAATCCTCAGGGTTAATCACACACCTCTGGGTATTGGCATTTTCTCTGTAGCCTGTGTGAAGGTTTTGTCCAAGATTAAAATCATTTGACTTAGGAGTTCCCGTCGTGGCTCAGTGGTTAACGAATCTGACTAGGAACCATGAGGTGGTGGGTTCAACCCCTGGCCTCCTTCAGTGGGTTAAGGATCTGGCGTTGCCGTGAGCTGTGGTGTAGGTTGCAGATGCGACTCGAGTTCTGCGTTGCCGTGGCTCTGGTGTAGGCCGGTGGCTACAGCTCCGATTGGATCCCTAGCCTGGGAATCTCCACATGCCGCGGGAGCGGCCCAAGAAATAACAAAAGACAAAAAAATAAAAATTAAAAAATAAAAAATCGTTTGACTTAGACCTGCTTCCCTACAAGCTAAGCTTACTTTCCTTTCCTTTCATGGGGTTTAACTGAGAAGACCTTCACTTGGGCATTAGCTGAAATAGTAATTCACAAAACACGAGGTTATATATTGTCAATGGATGAAAATATTGCAGATGGAAGAGCCCAGAAAACATGTCCCTGTGCGCCTTTGGAAGCAGTGCTCAGGATGCTCTAATTTAGTTACTGTTGCTACTTTATACCCTTTGACTATCACAAAACTCGATTTAACTATACATATTAATTAAATGCCATCAATTGATTCAATCTTACAAACAATAATAAATGCCTCTACTCCAAGGGATCAGTAACATTTTTAAAAGGCGATTAAGAAAACTACTCTTCCTAAATTTTTTCTCAGTGAAATCATTCATTTTATGCCCATTTTCCATCTGAGGAGAACAATTTTTTGGACAAAATTGAGCTCTCGAGCACTGTATTTGTGTATATTTGTGAGTGTTTATGTGATGATAAGATATGTGTTTGCACTGAATGTTTGTGTTGATACTTATCTGCTTCCTGATGGGTTTAATTTATGTATAAATTTTGCATTGCAGTGATTTTTTGTTGTATTTCTCTTCAATTTTCAGAAATATTTCAGAAAAAACATTGGTGAATTATTTCCGATATTCTTTAGCCTCAAAATACTTTGTAATGATGGTTCTTCTGTTGTCTTTAATATTCCCAGCCTTTTATCAATACGTTATTCATTGGCTTACACTTTCTTGAGATATCTACTATTGTAACTCAAATTTTTGGTTACAGAATTAACTTGTATTTCTCTCCTGATGTCTTCCCTCCCCTCTTATTTGTACGATATTCTCTGAATAGAACAGAGCAGTCTTCAGCCATTGTTGGTAGGTTCATTAAATGTGTAAATGTGTTTGTCTGCTGCCAATATACTGTATTTTGCTTTCATGTTTTTCAAAAAATTAGATTTTTATTCATGCTTGTTTTCAAAGGTATTTAACTTAATCTTTCCATGTTATCTTTCAGATGATCTCCAGGGAAAAAATGGTAAATTTCTAGAAGTCTCCACTCCAGTTACACCTCCAGTGACTGTTTCTATGATATCTTTAACATTTTGTGCTTTTTTTTGTCATTATGCTACCCATTGGTTCCTCCTCCCCTGCATGTCCGTTCTTCTCTACCCAATTTTTGGATATGAACTTCCTCCTTATTCTCTTATTTCCACTCTTTTCCCCAGTGTCCCATCAATTCCCATTGCATCTTTTTTTTTTCCTTTTAGGTTTTTAGGGCCACACCCGTGGCATATTGAGGTTTCCAGGCTAGGGGTCAAATCAGAGCTACAGGTGCCAGCCTATGCCACAGCCACAACACCACCAGATCTGAGCCATTTCTGCAACCTACACCACAGTTCATGGCAATGCCAGATCCTTAACCTACTGAGAGAGGTCAGGGATTGAACCTGAGACCTCATGGATACTAGCCGGGTTCCTTAACTGCTGAGGCACTACAAGAACTCCCATTGCATCTTTTTAAATCCATACCTTTCCTTCCCTACAACATTGACTTTCTTTACCTTCCAGAGACTTGCTACATTTGTATTGTGAATTTGTAGACTAAATGGGTTCGGACTAATAGGCACAGGATTTTCACATTCTATGTATTTTTCCGGAAACTGCCCATGACCTTAGGACCTTTTAAAGTATCCAGGTTGAAGGGGCCATTACTATGCTATTGATACCTCCCCAAACCTGAAAAGAAAAGAGGATTCCAAGTTTGTGGAATTAAGTTTCTCCCTCCATCTCACTGTCAAAGAATGTATAAATTCAGATGCCATCCACTGGTGAAAGATGACATTAGTCTCACTGTTTAAGTGTTCTTTATCATATTAACCAAGTGCTGCTAATTTTACAAGTACTTCATCATATTTTCCTGGATTTTTTCCCATCTACATTAAATATTTTTTATTCTTTTTCATTTTTTATTCAAACAATTGTTAATACTAAAAACTGCTATGCTGTTTCAATGTTTGCACAGAACAGTACCATTTAAGGAAAGTTTGTGTACAATACATATCTCAGTTCAGAATTTTTTATATGAATATGAATGAAAAGAGATGGTATTATCCTAGGATAAATCCAAAATATGTTAATAAGGCACTAATATAGTTGAATAACTATTCAAAGTTTACCATCCCTTTTTATAATCATATTTTCAATTACATTTTGGTCTATAGATTGAATGGAATTTAGGAAGACATTTAGTCAATGCATCAAGCAGACTTCTTAGGACTATGGCAACAGATAACAGTTTTTGTCAGAGGGGGTACTTTTCTGCACACTTTTCCATTACCTTTTGGATACTTGTCCCATATATGTGAGCAACTTGGTCTTTTATGGTGAAAAAGCAGGAAGGCCCAAGGCAAGATCAATGATGGTCATAACTTATACCAGAGGAAGTTCTACTCTATGTTCTCTCATTATTTCCTTTCCTCTCCTAAATCCTTTGGCACAAAATATGAAGCCATATAAAAAACAGCATTGCCGTTCATGGGGTACATGGCATTTGGAAACCTTTGATTCCAATTCTTAGGAATGTGGGTCACATTTAAGGGAAAATGAACAACAAAAAGATTTCAAATCATTGCCCTTTCCTTTTCCTGATGTTGTGCCTTCATTTGTAGTTTAAATGGCTATTTCTTCTTTTTATCTTTCAGCTAAGAGTGAACAGAATAACGGCAAGTTCCTTTAAATATTTTACACCTTGTATTTTTTCATGTTTTGTCTGTTTCTTCACCATGTGTCTTTGATGCTCCGCGGTATTCTTTCTCAACTCCAACCGACATATATAACACTACCTCATAATATTTTCATTTCAATGTTATTTCAACTGAAATTTATCATGTTCGTAGGTTATTCAATGCCCCATTTTCCTTTGATTTATCCTATCCTTCCTATTCATGTGGAAATTTCCTTTTTGTCAAATATATATTGATACAAATTAACTTGTAAAAATTTTGCTATTTTTAAAGTTCTTTGTCTAAGATGGTTGACTCATTTGATTGAGAAGCCCATTCACTGCCAATTAACAGTTCACTTCTTTTCCTTTTCTCTGACTTCCTGAAAGTAAGCATCCTTGAAGAAAGGTTAGAAATCAAACTCCCATAAAACACAGTTAAACATTAATCTCCTGAAAAATGACATGAAGAGAGGCACCCATCAACCTGAACTGACCTGACCTGAATGTCCTATAAAAGCAGTAGTTCAGGATTCTGTAATCCAGTGTTTGGTGAGTTTATATACGAATGCTACTACCACTGTAGGAACAGTGAGTGTATTTATTTAGCAGAAATCAAATGACTTATAAACATGAAAAACTGAGTAATAAAAGACTAAATACTTTCAAAAGGAATCATGAAAACTTTTATCAGGCTCATTACCAGAAATAATATTTCTCACTATCTCAATGGAAAATGTGTATTCATTTTCCCCTCTTCGTGTATTTAATACCATTCATTTCTTAAAAGTGAGCTTTCAGATACAGTTTGCATGTTGGCTTGCATATGTTTATTTGTCTGTGTCTGTGTTTTATACTTGTCTGCATCTTGACAATTTAATTTTGCATATAAATTTTTCAGTGAATCTGAATTTCATTTTTTTCATTCCAATGAAATTTACATTGTATTTTGTTTTCATTTTACAGATGTAGTTCAAAAAAAGTATGGTAAAGCCCCTTTTATACCCCTTCACCCCCCAAACACTGTAGAACACCTGCATTTGTGGTGTTGTAAAGATATCCCAGCTTTTAACCAACGTGTCACCACTGGCTTGCCCTCTCCCAGATCTCTAGTATTCTAGCACAATATTGCAGTTAGGGACTCTCCCATATCCCTCCCTTCTCTGCTCTTGCAAAGCCTGTATATTCCAACATAGTCTGTGGGTCAAGTGTAAACTTGAGGGGTACTCTTACACTGCCTCTGAGCACATTACCCAAAGGTCCCTGGGTACTCAAAGACCTCACATGGTTTTTCCTAGAATTTTTTTGAAAGCCAATGAAAGCAGTTTTAATTCATTCTTTTTTACTTCATTGACACAGCTGTCAATTTTGCAAACTCCAACTACTTCAAATATTTGTAGAAGGACTTCATAGCTTAAGGAAAGATCAATAATAATAATAATAATAATAATAATAATAGTAGTAATAATAATACATTTCTGATTTCTAAGTTTTTAAGGCAAATGATACAAGAGACTACTGTCCTACTGTGTTCCCAGAAGGCTTTTCATAAAACACAAACGTAGTCTTTAGAAGTTTAATATCCTGTTTTTCTAATGACATTTTTGTCAGTGTACTTTAGTTTTCAGAGGGAATCAAATTCACCTCTCAATACATGTAGCTGGCTTTATGTAGCCCCTGCCACAGGCCTTGCTTGGAACCAATGGAAGTTTTTCCTCTTTGCTTCTTCCTCTCTTTTCAAGTAACTCTGCCTTGTGCGAGTGTGTATCTGCATGTTAGACTCAAAAGGGGACCGAAATAAGATGAGCTTTATTTTGCCATGAGTGAAAATAGATATTTGCTAAAAACAAAGTTATGTAATCATTGCAGAGTGAAATGTGAAGGCAGACAGGTTCCCAAGAGCCAAACCCTGCATTTTCTCTAGAAGCAGTTCTTGAGTATCCTCTAATCCATTGTTCATGGATACCTTATAAAACAAAGTTACGACAAGGAAGAGAAGTGGTGATTTGTATTTGGCAGTGACAAAGAATGCCTTAAAGTTATCCAACCAAAGAGTAAGGGCCCGAGCATTGTCCAGATAATTTAAGAGCTTTGTACAAAGGTAACCACCATCACTAATGATCCTGAAATTTTTCCACCAGTCAGTAACATCATTGTCCTTCCTTTAATTTTGGACCAGTATTCTCAGGACAAAAGGAAGTTTCCAGGCACACTGGTACATATGTGCGTGCCTATGTGTCTGGTGCGCTTTCACTACATCTGGATGCAATTAATATTGCATGTGAACTTGTTCCCATCAGAGCACAGTGAAAATAAATCCAACTAGGAACCGTGAGGTTGCGACTTCGGTCCCTGGCCACGCTCAGTGAGTTAAGGATCCTGCGTTGCCCTGAGCTGAAGCAGAGGTTGCAGATGTGGCTCAGAACTTGCGTTGCTGTGGCTGTGGCATAGCCAGGCAGCTGAGCTCTGATTAGACCCCTAGCCTAGGACTTCCATGTGCCGCAGGTGCAGCCCTAAAAATCAAAAATAACTGAATAAATACATAAATTCCCCTTGTGCTGTGAATCCCATTGTAATTATCTGGACTTTCCTTTTTATTTTTCAGATGATCCTCAAAAAAACTCGGTAAGTATCTCTGACAACCTCTTTGTTTCCACAGCCTGTATTAAACATTCAGGTGTTTGGTTCTTTCGGCATCCCCTCTCTTCTTACCTATATGCCATCTTTTGGCTCACATGTCATCTCCATGTCTTCCCTCTCCTCCCTCAAGGTTTCTGTTTATGGACGTCTCCCATCCTAAGTTCTCTCCGTTTCTTTTACCCAAGACCTGATTCCTTCTCGGTGCTTCACACTTCATTTCACAGGGCCCTTCCTGTAAACATGGTCTTACTCTGGCATCCAGAGTCTTGGCAGGTTCGTTTTGATTTTGTGAGAAGAAGGGGAGAGACTGATGGACATGTGGCTTCTGTTCCACGTTTAGCTTCTGGAACACTTCCATTAACTTAGACTCTCTGTCATATAATAAGGTTCAAGGGGCCATTCTCATGCCATTGATGCCTCCCCAAAGCTTATGAAATAAAACAAGACTGCAAATTTGCTGAGTGATGTTTTCCCAAAGCTTGTCTTCTAAAGAGTGTGTAGACTCAGTTCTAATCCATTGATCCAGGTGGGCTTTGGGCTCTTACTTCCAATGCTCCCGGTCATTTCCTGCAGTCTTTTCGCAGGTGCACAGAGATTTTACACACCATTTCATGGATTTCTTTTCTTTTATGTCATACCACTTCCTCTGTCATCTTCTTGCATGATATTGACATAGTTATTAATTTATCACATTGAGACAAGCTTTAAGTGTTTGTAGAAGCACTGTGTACACTAGGGAAAATTTATTTATACTCTAGTTCTCCAACTTGCAATTTTCTATGACTGTCATGAGAGGCTATCGCCCTAGGATACTCCTCGGTGTTTTTAATGAAACACTGATATAAACTAAGATAATACGGCTATGGAGAGAGTTTTGGCTAGACGGATGCTCTTACTATGGACTTCCTCACAACCTCATAAGTATGGGACTCCCGTATGTGTCCATATTTACACTGTATTCTGGAGAAAGGAGAAAGCCAAGTGAAAGATAAATGATTGCTACTGTTTATCCCAGAAGAAGTCCTATTCTTCTTCCTCTCACGCCATCACTTTCTATCTTTGTAGCTTTGCCTCAAGCGGTGAGGGGGTGGGGGAGGTGAGACAACACTGCCACCGATTCACACCATGTCCTGTGAACATCTAGGCTTCCATTTCTAAAAACATTGGCCCCTTTGAGACATAGCCTAAGCTCAGAAAGCACTTCCCAATTCTGTCAGCCGCCCAGCAGAGAGAGCCAAAGGGTTCTTTGGGTGGTGGTGGTGTTTTGTTTGTTTTCTACCACACTGGTAGAGTCGTTAAAAACATAGCAGTCTTTGCCTCTAAGGATATGCTCCAGTTATGATTCTGTTTTCAAATGGATAGTATTGAGGATCATTTCTTAACTGTCTGTAGCAGGTTTCATAGGACGATTGCTGTACATTTGATTGGAAAAATGGATGCTCTTTCTCCTTGCTTTTTCATCCATCTCTCTCCATCTCTCTCTCTCTCTCTCTCTGGTAAGTACCTCTCTTGTGTGTGACTGTGTGTTTGCAGTTTATTCTGAGAAGGTAGAAAGTCCAGTGCAGAACCAGTGATGGATCATGCTCATCCCAGGGGAAGTCCTTTCCTACCTCCTCCCATGCTGTCACTTCCAGTCTGGTTCCTCTGACTCACCAAGGGGTGAGGGGAGGTAAAACAAGCTTCCTCTGATTTCTGAAAAGGCTTCAAGCCTTTAAGAAAGTTGGGTCAAGTCGAACCACAGAGAAAAGCCTGGATGTTTTGCAAATTTTTTGTCCTTGTCTCATCCTCCCTTAGGTCCTCATTTTTAATGGTTTTTGAGTGTTTTCCCTTTTTGGTTAGCAGTAATGATGAGGAGAAAAGCCTCCAGCCTCAGTAATGCCCTACCCTGTCTACCTTGTCATCATTTCATGTTTTCTATTCTTACACATGTGCATAAAGTATCCCCAGAAATAAACATGTTACTTCGGTTTGCCTGCGGTTCGAAAAAAAGCCCAGCCTATGGAATTGTGTCACTTTGTGTATTTTAAATTTCTGAAATGTCAGTTCTCTCAGAAGTAGGCTGTTGAAAATTTAGAGCAATCTTCACAGAAAGCTTTCATTTACTGGGTCCTGAACCACGACCTCTAGATGCAGTGCCCGCTGTGTTGTATTTGACATTGTCCAAGTTGTTACTGGAATGGTTCCGATTCCAACCCTGGTTACAGGGATAAGTTTCTCCTTTGATTGCTCACACTCTGTCGACTGCCTATGCCCTGCATAAGTTATCTGAAGACAGGCCAGTTCACGTCTGCCCATCACACTCTCAAGGGACCCAGTGTATAGAAATATTGTTGCCCGACTTGTCCTGGTTATTTTCAATTTACAACCACAGTTCTTACTCTTCGTTCATTTTTATGTTACCTATTTCTTTATTACCTCACCAAGTTGACCGCCCTCTGGCATCCTTGGGTGCACTTTTTCCCCTCAGGAAATCACACTGATCATACATAGCTAAAGTCCAAAGTTGTGTTCTGAGATGATGCCACACCTCTCTGGAATACCCGAACACAGGATATATTTTCAATCTTCATAAGCCTGTATGTGACAAAGTCTTCTGGAAAGGGTGGTGGTGCTTTCAATGGAACGGCATTTCGGGAGCTGCCCCTTTAACTCAGGAGTGGTCGGGACTTGAAAACGCTCCAGAAGCACTCATTCGGAGATGTAGCGCTCTGGTGACGCCTTCTTCATAAAGCTCGGAAAACCTGTCTCATACATGCACGTTCAGATATTTTCTCTCAGATGGGAGGATGCACAGTAAGCATGGGGTGAGAAACAGTCTCTCTCAGGGAAACGTTCTCTCTCCTGGATTCAGCACCCATGTGCTTTGATTCAGAAAAGCTGCACTTCTGCATGAGGTAAAACACACACTCAAATACAACGAGGTTGCCATTTAATCAGTAGCTGTCTCGTTGTGAAAAGAGGCACCCGGAAACCTGACCATGGATCCCCTACCCCAACAGGGTCTCGGTTTAACCTCACACAGGGTTTGTGGCAACTTGACACAAGGTAGCGCCCCCGACCACCAGCATGAGAACTGACTTCCACATGCACAGCCAGCCCATGGCCATGCTAAAGCGCACAAGCAGAACAACAGGACCCTAAATATGGTCAAAGGGATCCAGACTGCTTTTGCGAACTAAACCCCAGAACGAATCCTTCTCGTTTTCGTCAGCTCATCGAAATGAACCCCATTTCCCCTCTGTTCCTTTACTGGAGACGATCTCTGAACACTGCAGTCCTCTGAGCCGATGTGTGTGCGGGTGGCTGTGGGGGTGGCTGTGGTTGTCCCTTGAAACCGCAGAGGGTTCATTTTAAGTAGGAATTTTCAATAAGTTCGAATTCTCCTTGTAGTTCTCCCCCATGATGTTTACATTTACCTTTTTTTGCTTTTCTTGCAGCCAGTCTTTGGAAAACAATTGGTAACATTTCTGATATCCCATCATCCCAGTGCTCTTGAGCCCCTCTGAAGCGACTGGTTCAGCCTTTCATCTTGTCTGCCTTTTCATCTGTTTCGCTTGTGTCAGCATGTCTTTCTCTTGCACGTCCTGTCTACGAGCTCCACCTCAATGTTTTGCGTGGGACTTGTCCCACGTTACTTCTGTCCCTTTCTATTTGCCTACCTCCTCTGCTCTGCCATTCCTGCTCTTTGCAATGCACGCCATGCCCTCCCGATAAGGACTGGCTTTTCTTTGGTCTTTCAGGCACTTGCCACAGTTTCAGGAAGTTGGTGAGATGCAAAGCATTATGCTGAGAGGGAGAGGGTTTCTCTTCCACATGTGTTTCTCAAAAACATCCAAACACAGGGGCTCTGTCGGGACTTCCAAGTCAGAGGGGCCACTCCTCCACAAGGGATAGCTCTTCAAAGACTTAAGTGATGGGAGATGGCCCCCAAACGGCTCGGTAAACGCCCTCTGCCCATTGCCCTTTCAAAGCCTAAGTAGCATATGCTATCATCCATCGGTCAAGAGTGTGCCAGGGTGCCCCTCTTCCACTGGCCTTACCCCTGGGAACCAAGTGTTCCCAGGTATAAACATGTTTCTTCAGTTTGCCTGCTGTTCTAAGCTAAAGCCAGGCCTACCACTTGTGTCATTTTGTGTGTCTCAGAGTTCTGAAAGGTCAGTTCTCCCTGACGTAGTCTGTTGAATATTTAGAGCAATCTTCAGTTCCACGTAACACCTCTATTCGGTCCTTTTGGGTTACTCGCTTCTAGAATGATTAGCTTTCCTCCCGAGAAGTTAGGTGAGATGGCATTACTAGCCTTTTTTGTTTTGTAAGGGCCACACCCACCGGCACAGGGACGTTCCCAGGCTAGGGGCTGAGTGGGAGCTGTAGCTGCTGGCCTACACCTCAGAAGCAGCAAGGCCGGGTACCGGCCACCCCTGCGAACCACACACCACAGCCCATGGCCATGCCAGATCCTTAACCTCCTGAGTGAGGGCCGGGATGAAACCTGTGTCCTCCTGGATACTCGTCCAATTCACTTCCACTGAGCCATGACGGGAACTCCCAGGAAAGCCTCAGAGTCACACCAAAGAAAAGAGAGAGAACAAGAGCATGGCTTTCTGGCACCTTGCTCATTCAGTCGTGCCATTCGTTTCCCTCCACCAACGCATTTTCGAAAACTGCATTTCCCCGAAATGCACGAGTCCGTCTCAACATCGATTTGATTCCATTTCTGTGCGCTTCGAGTATAAAACTGATCTGTCGCTGAGAACGTCCTTACGACCATGTCAGTTGACAAGAATGGAAAGCGTAGGATTAGAGCCTTGTCGCCCAGGTCGTTGCCTTTCTGCAGGAGACGACACCTTCAGAGGCAATTTTGAAAGCCCTCTTGACAACTACATTAAGTTTAGCATCGCTTTGTGCCATGCAAAGCATTAGACACCATCACACTTGCAAAAGCCAGTACCCAGACATACGTCATCCACTTGCTCAGGCACTGTGGTGTCTTCGGAAAAGACTGTTTCGGGAGTGACACGTGTGTTTCACATGAACTGCGAAAGCAGTGCTTTCACTGGAAGACAACTTGTCTACTCTGGCATCGTCAGAAGCGTTTGCCAAACTGAGAGATGTAACCTCGATCCACAACCAAGAGAGCAATTGCTATCATTTTTTTTCTTTAACGTGGCACCCACAGCATTTGGAAGTTCATGTCCAGTGACCGAATCTGAGACGCAGCTCTAACCGACACCACTGCCTGGGCAATGCCACATCCTTTAACCCATTGTGTCCAGCCAGAGCTCGAACCCGCACCTCCACTGCAACACAAGCCATTGAAGTGAGGTTCCTAACACACCGTACCACAGTGGGAACTCCTGAAATAACATGACTTCATTTTATTAGAGATGTCTTCTGAGTCAGAAACTCCATGCCTGGCAATTGTCCTCTTCTTTATACTATCTGTTGTGGTTTCCTTAACATTTACATGACTATTTGTAAATTTCCTTTTCTGGAGAATTTCAGGCTGAAAAGGGAAACTTATTTCTGAATATTTCTTGTCTTTTTTTTTCTGTTTTGGAGGGGTGGATATATTTCCTAGGAATATTTCGGCTGTCTTGACTTTCCTCCCTTTGCTATTGCTTCAAGCCACTGTCTTCCAGGCACTTACCACCCTCTCATTATGAGGTTTGTTACATGAAGAGAATCAGGCTGAGAAGAATGCTCTTTCCTCCATTCCACAGAAACCTTTCTTTTCCTGGGTCCTCCACCACGACCTCTAGATGCAGTGCCCGCTGAGTTGTATTTGACATTGTCCCAGTTGTTACTGGAATGGTTCTGATTCCAAACCCTGGTTGCAGGGATAAGTTTCTCCTTTGATTGCTCACACTCTGTCGACTGCCGATGCCCTGCATAAGTTATCTGAAGACAGGCCAGTTCACGTCTGCCCATCACACTCTCAAGGGACCCAGTGTATAGAAATATTGTTGCCCGACTTGTCCTGGTTATTTTCAATTTACAACCACAGTTCTTACTCTTCGTTCATTTTATGTTACCTATTTCTTTATTACCTCACCAAGTTGACCGCCCTCTGGCATCTTTGGGTGCACTTTTCCCCTCAGGAAATCACACTGATCATACATAGCTAAAGTCCAAAGTTGTGTTCTGAGATGATGCCACACCTCTCTGTAATACCCGAACACAGGATATATTTTCAATCTTCATAAGCCTGTATGTGACAAAGTCTTCTGGAAAGGGTGGTGGTGCTTTCAATGGAACGGCATTTCGGGAGCTGCCCCTTTAACTCAGGAGTGGACGGGACTTGAAAACGCTCCAGAAGCACTCATTCGGAGATGTAGCGCTCTGGTGACGCCTTCTTCATAAAGCTCGGAAAACCTGTCTCATACATGCACGTTCAGATATTTTCTCTCAGATGGGAGGATGCACAGTAAGCATGGGGTGAGAAACAGTCTCTCTCGGGGAAACGTTCTCTCTCCTGGATTCAGCACCCATGTGCTTTGATTCAGAAAAGCTGCACTTCTGCATGAGGTAAAACACACACTCAAATACAACGAGGTTGCCATTTAATCAGTAGCTGTCTCGTTGTGAAAAGAGGCACCCGGAAACCTGACCATGGATCCCCTACCCCAACAGGGTCTCGGTTTAACCTCACACAGGGTTTGTGGCAACTTGACACAAGGTAGCGCCCCCGACCACCAGCATGAGAACTGACTTCCACATGCACAGCCAGCCCATGGCCATGCTAAAGCGCACAAGCAGAACAACAGGACCCTAAATATGGTCAAAGGGATCCAGACTGCTTTTGCGAACTAAACCCCAGAACGAATCCTTCTCGTTTTCGTCAGCTCATCGAAATGAACCCCATTTCCCCTCTGTTCCTTTACTGGAGACGATCTCTGAACACTGCAGTCCTCTGAGCCGATGTGTGTGCGGGTGGCTGTGGGGGTGGCTGTGGTTGTCCCTTGAAACCGCAGAGGGTTCATTTTAAGTAGGAATTTTCAATAAGTTCGAATTCTCCTTGTAGTTCTCCCCCATGATGTTTACATTTACCTTTTTTTGCTTTTCTTGCAGCCAGTCTTTGGAAAACAATTGGTAACATTTCTGATATCCCATCATCCCAGTGCTCTTGAGCCCCTCTGAAGCGACTGGTTCAGCCTTTCATCTTGTCTGCCTTTTCATCTGTTTCGCTTGTGTCAGCATGTCTTTCTCTTGCACGTCCTGTCTACGAGCTCCACCTCAATGTTTTGCGTGGGACTTGTCCCACGTTACTTCTGTCCCTTTCTATTTGCCTACCTCCTCTGCTCTGCCATTCCTGCTCTTTGCAATGCACGCCATGCCCTCCCGATAAGGACTGGCTTTTCTTTGGTCTTTCAGGCACTTGCCACAGTTTCAGGAAGTTGGTGAGATGCAAAGCATTATGCTGAGAGGGAGAGGGTTTCTCTTCCACATGTGTTTCTCAAAAACATCCAAACACAGGGGCTCTGTCGGGACTTCCAAGTCAGAGGGGCCACTCCTCCACAAGGGATAGCTCTTCAAAGACTTAAGTGATGGGAGATGGCCCCCAAACGGCTCAGTAAACGCCCTCTGCCCATTGCCCTTTCAAAGCCTAAGTAGCATATGCTATCATCCATCGGTCAAGAGTGTGCCAGGGTGCCCCTCTTCCACTGGCCTTACCCCTGGGAACCAAGTGTTCCCAGGTATAAACATGTTTCTTCAGTTTGCCTGCTGTTCTAAGCTAAAGCCAGGCCTACCACTTGTGTCATTTTGTGTGTCTCAGAGTTCTGAAAGGTCAGTTCTCCCTGACGTAGTCTGTTGAATATTTAGAGCAATCTTCAGTTCCACGTAACACCTCTATTCGGTCCTTTTGGGTTACTCGCTTCTAGAATGATTAGCTTTCCTCCCGAGAAGTTAGGTGAGATGGCATTACTAGCCTTTTTTGTTTTGTAAGGGCCACACCCACCGGCACAGGGACGTTCCCAGGCTAGGGGCTGAGTGGGAGCTGTAGCTGCTGGCCTACACCTCAGAAGCAGCAAGGCCGGGTACCGGCCACCCCTGCGAACCACACACCACAGCCCATGGCCATGCCAGATCCTTAACCTCCTGAGTGAGGGCCGGGATGAAACCTGTGTCCTCCTGGATACTCGTCCAATTCACTTCCACTGAGCCATGACGGGAACTCCCAGGAAAGCCTCAGAGTCACACCAAAGAAAAGAGAGAGAACAAGAGCATGGCTTTCTGGCACCTTGCTCATTCAGTCGTGCCATTCGTTTCCCTCCACCAACGCATTTTCGAAAACTGCATTTCCCCGAAATGCACGAGTCCGTCTCAACATCGATTTGATTCCATTTCTGTGCGCTTCGAGTATAAAACTGATCTGTCGCTGAGAACGTCCTTACGACCATGTCAGTTGACAAGAATGGAAAGCGTAGGATTAGAGCCTTGTCGCCCAGGTCGTTGCCTTTCTGCAGGAGACGACACCTTCAGAGGCAATTTTGAAAGCCCTCTTGACAACTACATTAAGTTTAGCATCGCTTTGTGCCATGCAAAGCATTAGACACCATCACACTTGCAAAAGCCAGTACCCAGACATACGTCATCCACTTGCTCAGGCACTGTGGTGTCTTCGGAAAAGACTGTTTCGGGAGTGACACGTGTGTTTCACATGAACTGCGAAAGCAGTGCTTTCACTGGAAGACAACTTGTCTACTCTGGCATCGTCAGAAGCGTTTGCCAAACTGAGAGATGTAACCTCGATCCACAACCAAGAGAGCAATTGCTATCATTTTTTTTCTTTAACGTGGCACCCACAGCATTTGGAAGTTCATGTCCAGTGACCGAATCTGAGACGCAGCTCTAACCGACACCACTGCCTGGGCAATGCCACATCCTTTAACCCATTGTGTCCAGCCAGAGCTCGAACCCGCACCTCCACTGCAACACAAGCCATTGAAGTGAGGTTCCTAACACACCGTACCACAGTGGGAACTCCTGAAATAACATGACTTCATTTTATTAGAGATGTCTTCTGAGTCAGAAACTCCATGCCTGGCAATTGTCCTCTTCTTTATACTATCTGTTGTGGTTTCCTTAACATTTACATGACTATTTGTAAATTTCCTTTTCTGGAGAATTTCAGGCTGAAAAGGGAAACTTATTTCTGAATATTTCTTGTCTTTTTTTTTCTGTTTTGGAGGGGTGGATATATTTCCTAGGAATATTTCGGCTGTCTTGACTTTCCTCCCTTTGCTATTGCTTCAAGCCACTGTCTTCCAGGCACTTACCACCCTCTCATTATGAGGTTTGTTACATGAAGAGAATCAGGCTGAGAAGAATGCTCTTTCCTCCATTCCACAGAAACCTTTCTTTTCCTGGGTCCTCCACCACGACCTCTAGATGCAGTGCCCGCTGAGTTGTATTTGACATTGTCCCAGTTGTTACTGGAATGGTTCTGATTCCAAACCCTGGTTGCAGGGATAAGTTTCTCCTTTGATTGCTCACACTCTGTCGACTGCCGATGCCCTGCATAAGTTATCTGAAGACAGGCCAGTTCACGTCTGCCCATCACACTCTCAAGGGACCCAGTGTATAGAAATATTGTTGCCCGACTTGTCCTGGTTATTTTCAATTTACAACCACAGTTCTTACTCTTCGTTCATTTTATGTTACCTATTTCTTTATTACCTCACCAAGTTGACCGCCCTCTGGCATCTTTGGGTGCACTTTTCCCCTCAGGAAATCACACTGATCATACATAGCTAAAGTCCAAAGTTGTGTTCTGAGATGATGCCACACCTCTCTGTAATACCCGAACACAGGATATATTTTCAATCTTCATAAGCCTGTATGTGACAAAGTCTTCTGGAAAGGGTGGTGGTGCTTTCAATGGAACGGCATTTCGGGAGCTGCCCCTTTAACTCAGGAGTGGACGGGACTTGAAAACGCTCCAGAAGCACTCATTCGGAGATGTAGCGCTCTGGTGACGCCTTCTTCATAAAGCTCGGAAAACCTGTCTCATACATGCACGTTCAGATATTTTCTCTCAGATGGGAGGATGCACAGTAAGCATGGGGTGAGAAACAGTCTCTCTCGGGGAAACGTTCTCTCTCCTGGATTCAGCACCCATGTGCTTTGATTCAGAAAAGCTGCACTTCTGCATGAGGTAAAACACACACTCAAATACAACGAGGTTGCCATTTAATCAGTAGCTGTCTCGTTGTGAAAAGAGGCACCCGGAAACCTGACCATGGATCCCCTACCCCAACAGGGTCTCGGTTTAACCTCACACAGGGTTTGTGGCAACTTGACACAAGGTAGCGCCCCCGACCACCAGCATGAGAACTGACTTCCACATGCACAGCCAGCCCATGGCCATGCTAAAGCGCACAAGCAGAACAACAGGACCCTAAATATGGTCAAAGGGATCCAGACTGCTTTTGCGAACTAAACCCCAGAACGAATCCTTCTCGTTTTCGTCAGCTCATCGAAATGAACCCCATTTCCCCTCTGTTCCTTTACTGGAGACGATCTCTGAACACTGCAGTCCTCTGAGCCGATGTGTGTGCGGGTGGCTGTGGGGGTGGCTGTGGTTGTCCCTTGAAACCGCAGAGGGTTCATTTTAAGTAGGAATTTTCAATAAGTTCGAATTCTCCTTGTAGTTCTCCCCCATGATGTTTACATTTACCTTTTTTTGCTTTTCTTGCAGCCAGTCTTTGGAAAACAATTGGTAACATTTCTGATATCCCATCATCCCAGTGCTCTTGAGCCCCTCTGAAGCGACTGGTTCAGCCTTTCATCTTGTCTGCCTTTTCATCTGTTTCGCTTGTGTCAGCATGTCTTTCTCTTGCACGTCCTGTCTACGAGCTCCACCTCAATGTTTTGCGTGGGACTTGTCCCACGTTACTTCTGTCCCTTTCTATTTGCCTACCTCCTCTGCTCTGCCATTCCTGCTCTTTGCAATGCACGCCATGCCCTCCCGATAAGGACTGGCTTTTCTTTGGTCTTTCAGGCACTTGCCACAGTTTCAGGAAGTTGGTGAGATGCAAAGCATTATGCTGAGAGGGAGAGGGTTTCTCTTCCACATGTGTTTCTCAAAAACATCCAAACACAGGGGCTCTGTCGGGACTTCCAAGTCAGAGGGGCCACTCCTCCACAAGGGATAGCTCTTCAAAGACTTAAGTGATGGGAGATGGCCCCCAAACGGCTCAGTAAACGCCCTCTGCCCATTGCCCTTTCAAAGCCTAAGTAGCATATGCTATCATCCATCGGTCAAGAGTGTGCCAGGGTGCCCCTCTTCCACTGGCCTTACCCCTGGGAACCAAGTGTTCCCAGGTATAAACATGTTTCTTCAGTTTGCCTGCTGTTCTAAGCTAAAGCCAGGCCTACCACTTGTGTCATTTTGTGTGTCTCAGAGTTCTGAAAGGTCAGTTCTCCCTGACGTAGTCTGTTGAATATTTAGAGCAATCTTCAGTTCCACGTAACACCTCTATTCGGTCCTTTTGGGTTACTCGCTTCTAGAATGATTAGCTTTCCTCCCGAGAAGTTAGGTGAGATGGCATTACTAGCCTTTTTTGTTTTGTAAGGGCCACACCCACCGGCACAGGGACGTTCCCAGGCTAGGGGCTGAGTGGGAGCTGTAGCTGCTGGCCTACACCTCAGAAGCAGCAAGGCCGGGTACCGGCCACCCCTGCGAACCACACACCACAGCCCATGGCCATGCCAGATCCTTAACCTCCTGAGTGAGGGCCGGGATGAAACCTGTGTCCTCCTGGATACTCGTCCAATTCACTTCCACTGAGCCATGACGGGAACTCCCAGGAAAGCCTCAGAGTCACACCAAAGAAAAGAGAGAGAACAAGAGCATGGCTTTCTGGCACCTTGCTCATTCAGTCGTGCCATTCGTTTCCCTCCACCAACGCATTTTCGAAAACTGCATTTCCCCGAAATGCACGAGTCCGTCTCAACATCGATTTGATTCCATTTCTGTGCGCTTCGAGTATAAAACTGATCTGTCGCTGAGAACGTCCTTACGACCATGTCAGTTGACAAGAATGGAAAGCGTAGGATTAGAGCCTTGTCGCCCAGGTCGTTGCCTTTCTGCAGGAGACGACACCTTCAGAGGCAATTTTGAAAGCCCTCTTGACAACTACATTAAGTTTAGCATCGCTTTGTGCCATGCAAAGCATTAGACACCATCACACTTGCAAAAGCCAGTACCCAGACATACGTCATCCACTTGCTCAGGCACTGTGGTGTCTTCGGAAAAGACTGTTTCGGGAGTGACACGTGTGTTTCACATGAACTGCGAAAGCAGTGCTTTCACTGGAAGACAACTTGTCTACTCTGGCATCGTCAGAAGCGTTTGCCAAACTGAGAGATGTAACCTCGATCCACAACCAAGAGAGCAATTGCTATCATTTTTTTTCTTTAACGTGGCACCCACAGCATTTGGAAGTTCATGTCCAGTGACCGAATCTGAGACGCAGCTCTAACCGACACCACTGCCTGGGCAATGCCACATCCTTTAACCCATTGTGTCCAGCCAGAGCTCGAACCCGCACCTCCACTGCAACACAAGCCATTGAAGTGAGGTTCCTAACACACCGTACCACAGTGGGAACTCCTGAAATAACATGACTTCATTTTATTAGAGATGTCTTCTGAGTCAGAAACTCCATGCCTGGCAATTGTCCTCTTCTTTATACTATCTGTTGTGGTTTCCTTAACATTTACATGACTATTTGTAAATTTCCTTTTCTGGAGAATTTCAGGCTGAAAAGGGAAACTTATTTCTGAATATTTCTTGTCTTTTTTTTTCTGTTTTGGAGGGGTGGATATATTTCCTAGGAATATTTCGGCTGTCTTGACTTTCCTCCCTTTGCTATTGCTTCAAGCCACTGTCTTCCAGGCACTTACCACCCTCTCATTATGAGGTTTGTTACATGAAGAGAATCAGGCTGAGAAGAATGCTCTTTCCTCCATTCCACAGAAACCTTTCTTTTCCTGGGTCCTCCACCACGACCTCTAGATGCAGTGCCCGCTGAGTTGTATTTGACATTGTCCCAGTTGTTACTGGAATGGTTCTGATTCCAAACCCTGGTTGCAGGGATAAGTTTCTCCTTTGATTGCTCACACTCTGTCGACTGCCGATGCCCTGCATAAGTTATCTGAAGACAGGCCAGTTCACGTCTGCCCATCACACTCTCAAGGGACCCAGTGTATAGAAATATTGTTGCCCGACTTGTCCTGGTTATTTTCAATTTACAACCACAGTTCTTACTCTTCGTTCATTTTATGTTACCTATTTCTTTATTACCTCACCAAGTTGACCGCCCTCTGGCATCTTTGGGTGCACTTTTCCCCTCAGGAAATCACACTGATCATACATAGCTAAAGTCCAAAGTTGTGTTCTGAGATGATGCCACACCTCTCTGTAATACCCGAACACAGGATATATTTTCAATCTTCATAAGCCTGTATGTGACAAAGTCTTCTGGAAAGGGTGGTGGTGCTTTCAATGGAACGGCATTTCGGGAGCTGCCCCTTTAACTCAGGAGTGGACGGGACTTGAAAACGCTCCAGAAGCACTCATTCGGAGATGTAGCGCTCTGGTGACGCCTTCTTCATAAAGCTCGGAAAACCTGTCTCATACATGCACGTTCAGATATTTTCTCTCAGATGGGAGGATGCACAGTAAGCATGGGGTGAGAAACAGTCTCTCTCGGGGAAACGTTCTCTCTCCTGGATTCAGCACCCATGTGCTTTGATTCAGAAAAGCTGCACTTCTGCATGAGGTAAAACACACACTCAAATACAACGAGGTTGCCATTTAATCAGTAGCTGTCTCGTTGTGAAAAGAGGCACCCGGAAACCTGACCATGGATCCCCTACCCCAACAGGGTCTCGGTTTAACCTCACACAGGGTTTGTGGCAACTTGACACAAGGTAGCGCCCCCGACCACCAGCATGAGAACTGACTTCCACATGCACAGCCAGCCCATGGCCATGCTAAAGCGCACAAGCAGAACAACAGGACCCTAAATATGGTCAAAGGGATCCAGACTGCTTTTGCGAACTAAACCCCAGAACGAATCCTTCTCGTTTTCGTCAGCTCATCGAAATGAACCCCATTTCCCCTCTGTTCCTTTACTGGAGACGATCTCTGAACACTGCAGTCCTCTGAGCCGATGTGTGTGCGGGTGGCTGTGGGGGTGGCTGTGGTTGTCCCTTGAAACCGCAGAGGGTTCATTTTAAGTAGGAATTTTCAATAAGTTCGAATTCTCCTTGTAGTTCTCCCCCATGATGTTTACATTTACCTTTTTTTGCTTTTCTTGCAGCCAGTCTTTGGAAAACAATTGGTAACATTTCTGATATCCCATCATCCCAGTGCTCTTGAGCCCCTCTGAAGCGACTGGTTCAGCCTTTCATCTTGTCTGCCTTTTCATCTGTTTCGCTTGTGTCAGCATGTCTTTCTCTTGCACGTCCTGTCTACGAGCTCCACCTCAATGTTTTGCGTGGGACTTGTCCCACGTTACTTCTGTCCCTTTCTATTTGCCTACCTCCTCTGCTCTGCCATTCCTGCTCTTTGCAATGCACGCCATGCCCTCCCGATAAGGACTGGCTTTTCTTTGGTCTTTCAGGCACTTGCCACAGTTTCAGGAAGTTGGTGAGATGCAAAGCATTATGCTGAGAGGGAGAGGGTTTCTCTTCCACATGTGTTTCTCAAAAACATCCAAACACAGGGGCTCTGTCGGGACTTCCAAGTCAGAGGGGCCACTCCTCCACAAGGGATAGCTCTTCAAAGACTTAAGTGATGGGAGATGGCCCCCAAACGGCTCAGTAAACGCCCTCTGCCCATTGCCCTTTCAAAGCCTAAGTAGCATATGCTATCATCCATCGGTCAAGAGTGTGCCAGGGTGCCCCTCTTCCACTGGCCTTACCCCTGGGAACCAAGTGTTCCCAGGTATAAACATGTTTCTTCAGTTTGCCTGCTGTTCTAAGCTAAAGCCAGGCCTACCACTTGTGTCATTTTGTGTGTCTCAGAGTTCTGAAAGGTCAGTTCTCCCTGACGTAGTCTGTTGAATATTTAGAGCAATCTTCAGTTCCACGTAACACCTCTATTCGGTCCTTTTGGGTTACTCGCTTCTAGAATGATTAGCTTTCCTCCCGAGAAGTTAGGTGAGATGGCATTACTAGCCTTTTTTGTTTTGTAAGGGCCACACCCACCGGCACAGGGACGTTCCCAGGCTAGGGGCTGAGTGGGAGCTGTAGCTGCTGGCCTACACCTCAGAAGCAGCAAGGCCGGGTACCGGCCACCCCTGCGAACCACACACCACAGCCCATGGCCATGCCAGATCCTTAACCTCCTGAGTGAGGGCCGGGATGAAACCTGTGTCCTCCTGGATACTCGTCCAATTCACTTCCACTGAGCCATGACGGGAACTCCCAGGAAAGCCTCAGAGTCACACCAAAGAAAAGAGAGAGAACAAGAGCATGGCTTTCTGGCACCTTGCTCATTCAGTCGTGCCATTCGTTTCCCTCCACCAACGCATTTTCGAAAACTGCATTTCCCCGAAATGCACGAGTCCGTCTCAACATCGATTTGATTCCATTTCTGTGCGCTTCGAGTATAAAACTGATCTGTCGCTGAGAACGTCCTTACGACCATGTCAGTTGACAAGAATGGAAAGCGTAGGATTAGAGCCTTGTCGCCCAGGTCGTTGCCTTTCTGCAGGAGACGACACCTTCAGAGGCAATTTTGAAAGCCCTCTTGACAACTACATTAAGTTTAGCATCGCTTTGTGCCATGCAAAGCATTAGACACCATCACACTTGCAAAAGCCAGTACCCAGACATACGTCATCCACTTGCTCAGGCACTGTGGTGTCTTCGGAAAAGACTGTTTCGGGAGTGACACGTGTGTTTCACATGAACTGCGAAAGCAGTGCTTTCACTGGAAGACAACTTGTCTACTCTGGCATCGTCAGAAGCGTTTGCCAAACTGAGAGATGTAACCTCGATCCACAACCAAGAGAGCAATTGCTATCATTTTTTTTCTTTAACGTGGCACCCACAGCATTTGGAAGTTCATGTCCAGTGACCGAATCTGAGACGCAGCTCTAACCGACACCACTGCCTGGGCAATGCCACATCCTTTAACCCATTGTGTCCAGCCAGAGCTCGAACCCGCACCTCCACTGCAACACAAGCCATTGAAGTGAGGTTCCTAACACACCGTACCACAGTGGGAACTCCTGAAATAACATGACTTCATTTTATTAGAGATGTCTTCTGAGTCAGAAACTCCATGCCTGGCAATTGTCCTCTTCTTTATACTATCTGTTGTGGTTTCCTTAACATTTACATGACTATTTGTAAATTTCCTTTTCTGGAGAATTTCAGGCTGAAAAGGGAAACTTATTTCTGAATATTTCTTGTCTTTTTTTTTCTGTTTTGGAGGGGTGGATATATTTCCTAGGAATATTTCGGCTGTCTTGACTTTCCTCCCTTTGCTATTGCTTCAAGCCACTGTCTTCCAGGCACTTACCACCCTCTCATTATGAGGTTTGTTACATGAAGAGAATCAGGCTGAGAAGAATGCTCTTTCCTCCATTCCACAGAAACCTTTCTTTTCCTGGGTCCTCCACCACGACCTCTAGATGCAGTGCCCGCTGAGTTGTATTTGACATTGTCCCAGTTGTTACTGGAATGGTTCTGATTCCAAACCCTGGTTGCAGGGATAAGTTTCTCCTTTGATTGCTCACACTCTGTCGACTGCCGATGCCCTGCATAAGTTATCTGAAGACAGGCCAGTTCACGTCTGCCCATCACACTCTCAAGGGACCCAGTGTATAGAAATATTGTTGCCCGACTTGTCCTGGTTATTTTCAATTTACAACCACAGTTCTTACTCTTCGTTCATTTTATGTTACCTATTTCTTTATTACCTCACCAAGTTGACCGCCCTCTGGCATCTTTGGGTGCACTTTTCCCCTCAGGAAATCACACTGATCATACATAGCTAAAGTCCAAAGTTGTGTTCTGAGATGATGCCACACCTCTCTGTAATACCCGAACACAGGAAATATTTTCAATCTTCATAAGCCTGTATGTGACAAAGTATTCTGGAAAGGGTGGTGGTGCTTTCAATGGAACGGCATTTCGGGAGCTGCCCCTTTAACTCAGGAGTGGACGGGACTTGAAAACGCTCCAGAAGCACTCATTCGGAGATGTAGCGCTCTGGTGACGCCTTCTTCATAAAGCTCGGAAAACCTGTCTCATACATGCACGTTCAGATATTTTCTCTCAGATGGGAGGATGCACAGTAAGCATGGGGTGAGAAACAGTCTCTCTCAGGGAAACGTTCTCTCTCCTGGATTCAGCACCCATGTGCTTTGATTCAGAAAAGCTGCACTTCTGCATGAGGTAAAACACACACTCAAATACAACGAGGTTGCCATTTAATCAGTAGCTGTCTCGTTGTGAAAAGAGGCACCCGGAAACCTGACCATGGATCCCCTACCCCAACAGGGTCTCGGTTTAACCTCACACAGGGTTTGTGGCAACTTGACACAAGGTAGCGCCCCCGACCACCAGCATGAGAACTGACTTCCACATGCACAGCCAGCCCATGGCCATGCTAAAGCTCACAAGCAGAACAACAGGACCCTAAATATGGTCAAAGGGATCCAGACTGCTTTTGCGAACTAAACCCCAGAACGAATCCTTCTCGTTTTCGTCAGCTCATCGAAATGAACCCCATTTCCCCTCTGTTCCTTTACTGGAGACGATCTCTGAACACTGCAGTCCTCTGAGCCGATGTGTGTGCGGGTGGCTGTGGGGGTGGCTGTGGTTGTCCCTTGAAACCGCAGAGGGTTCATTTTAAGTAGGAATTTTCAATAAGTTCGAATTCTCCTTGTAGTTCTCCCCCATGATGTTTACATTTACCTTTTTTTGCTTTTCTTGCAGCCAGTCTTTGGAAAACAATTGGTAACATTTCTGATATCCCATCATCCCAGTGCTCTTGAGCCCCTCTGAAGCGACTGGTTCAGCCTTTCATCTTGTCTGCCTTTTCATCTGTTTCGCTTGTGTCAGCATGTCTTTCTCTTGCACGTCCTGTCTACGAGCTCCACCTCAATGTTTTGCGTGGGACTTGTCCCACGTTACTTCTGTCCCTTTCTATTTGCCTACCTCCTCTGCTCTGCCATTCCTGCTCTTTGCAATGCACGCCATGCCCTCCCGATAAGGACTGGCTTTTCTTTGGTCTTTCAGGCACTTGCCACAGTTTCAGGAAGTTGGTGAGATGCAAAGCATTACGCTGAGAGGGAGAGGGTTTCTCTTCCACATGTGTTTCTCAAAAACATCCAAACACAGGGGCTCTGTCGGGACTTCCAAGTCAGAGGGGCCACTCCTCCACAAGCGATAGCTCTTCAAAGACTTAAGTGATGGGAGATGGCCCCCAAACGGCTCAGTAAACGCCCTCTGCCCATTGCCCTTTCAAAGCCTAAGTAGCATATGCTATCATCCATCGGTCAAGAGTGTGCCAGGGCGCCCCTCTTCCACTGGCCTTACCCCTGGGAACCAAGTGTTCCCAGGTATAAACATGTTTCTTCAGTTTGCCTGCTGTTCTAAGCTAAAGCCAGGCCTACCACTTGTGTCATTTTGTGTGTCTCAGAGTTCTGAAAGGTCAGTTCTCCCTGACGTAGTCTGTTGAATATTTAGAGCAATCTTCAGTTCCACGTAACACCTCTATTCGGTCCTTTTGGGTTACTCGCTTCTAGAATGATTAGCTTTCCTCCCGAGAAGTTAGGTGAGATGGCATTACTAGCCTTTTTTGTTTTGTAAGGGCCACACCCACCGGCACAGGGACGTTCCCAGGCTAGGGGCTGAATGGGAGCTGTAGCTGCTGGCCTACACCTCAGAAGCAGCAAGGCCGGGTACCGGCCACCCCTGCGAACCACACACCACAGCTCATGGCCACGCCAGATCCTTAACCTCCTGAGCGAGGGCCGGGATGAAACCTGTGTCCTCCTGGATACTCGTCCAATTCACTTCCACTGAGCCATGACGGGAACTCCCAGGAAAGCCTCAGAGTCACACCAAAGAAAAGAGAGAGAACAAGAGCATGGCTTTCTGGCACCTTGCTCATTCAGTCGTGCCATTCGTTTCCCTCCACCAACGCATTTTCGAAAACTGCATTTCCCCGAAATGCACGAGTCCGTCTCAACATCGATTTGATTCCATTTCTGTGCGCTTCGAGTATAAAACTGATCTGTCGCTGAGAACGTCCTTACGACCATGTCAGTTGACAAGAATGGAAAGCGTAGGATTAGAGCCTTGTCGCCCAGGTCGTTGCCTTTCTGCAGGAGACGACACCTTCAGAGGCAATTTTGAAAGCCCTCTTGACAACTACATTAAGTTTAGCATCGCTTTGTGCCATGCAAAGCATTAGACACCATCACACTTGCAAAAGCCAGTACCCAGACATACGTCATCCACTTGCTCAGGCACTGTGGTGTCTTCGGAAAAGACTGTTTCGGGAGTGACACGTGTGTTTCACACGAACTACGAAAGCAGTGCTTTCACTGGAAGACAACTTATCTAATCTGGCAACTTGTCTAAACCGAGAGATGTAACCTCGATCTACAACCAAGGGAGCAATGGGTATAATTTTTTTTTGTTTTTTTTGGTGTTTGTTTTTTTGTGGTCGCACTCGTGGCATGTGGAAGTTCCAAGGCCAGTCGCTGAATCTGAGCCACAGCTGCAACCAAGACTACTGCTGGGGCAAGGCCACATCCTTGAGCTCACTGTGTCCAGCCAGAGCACAAACCCGCACCTCCACTGCAACACGAGCCACTGAAGTGAGGTTCCTAACCCACCGTACCACAGTGGGAAGTCCTGAAATAACATTACTTCATTTTATTAGCTATGTCTTCTGAGTCAGAAACTCCATGCATTCAAGATACAAGAAGCACAGAGGGCCCCAAACAAACTGAACCCAAACAGACCCACAGCAAGACACAGAATAATAAAAATGGCAAAAGTTATTGATAAAGAGAGGATGCTAAAGGCAGCAAGAATAAAACAGAATGTTACCTACAAGGGAACCCCCATAAGAATATCAGCTGATTTCTCTACAGAAACACTACAGGCCAGGAGGGAATGGCAAGAGATATTTAAAGAGCTAAAAGGAAAAAATATGCAAGCTAGAATACTCTATCCAGCAAGAATATCATTTAAAATAGAAGGGGAAATAAAAATTTTTCCCTACAAACAAAATCTTAAAGAACACAGCAACACAAAACCCAGGTTAAAGGAAATATTGAAAGGGCTTCTCTAAACCAAGAAGAAAGGAAGGAAAGTGAATGAAAAAGAAAAGAAAAAAAAAAAAGAAGAAGAATAGGAAGAACTAGGACTGGGAAACCGCAATCAGAGAGCAGTCACTCAAATAAGCCAGCATACAGATTTAATCATGAACATGCTTCAAACAAAATAAAATTAAAAAGAAAAAAATAAAAAAGAGTCATCAAAACCAGAAAATGTGGGGAAGGGATATTAGGAGGTAAATAACAGTTTTTGTTAGTATGTATGTCTCTCTTCTTAATTTTAATATAGTAATGAAGTGTTTAAACTTACAGGACCATCAGGCTAAAACACACAATTATGGGAAGGGGTTAGCATACTTAAAAAACAGGGCAACCACAAGCCAAAACCAAATATTGCATTTGCAAAAAATGAAAAAAAAATACACTCAAGCAGATAATAACAGGAGACCATCCAACAAAAAAAAAAAAAAAAAAAAAGAAAGGAAGAATGGAGAACCATAGAATCAACTGGAACCCGAGGTTCAAATGGCAATAAATAATCATCTATCAATTATCACCTTAAATGTCAATGGACTGAATGCCCCAATCAAAAGACACAGAGTGGCTGAGTGGATAAAACGGCAAAAACCTTCAATATGCTGCCTACAAGAAACTCACCTTAGGACAAAAGATACATATAGATTGAAAGGGAAAGGGTGGGGAAAAATATTTCACGCCAATAGACATGACAGAAAAGCAGGAGTCGCAACACTCATATCAGACAAAATAGACTTTAAAACAAAAGACATAAAGAAAGACAAAGAAGGACACTACTTAATGATTAAGGGATCCATCCAAGGAGAGGATGTTACTATTGTCAACATATATGCCCCAAATACAGGAGCACCCAGATACATACAACAAATATTAACAGACATAAAGGGAGATATTGATGAGAATACAATCATAGTAGGAGACCTTAATACCCCCCTCACATCAATGGACAGATCCTCTAGACAGAAAACCAATAAAGCAACAGAGATCCTAAAGGAAACAATAGAAAAGTTAGACTTCATTGATATCTTCAGGACACTACATCCAAAAAAAGCAGAATACACATTCTTCTCAAATGCTCATGGAACATTCTCAAGAATCGACCACATATTGGGACACAAAGCGAATCTCAATAAATTTAGGAGCGTAGAAATTATCTCAAGTATCTTCTCTGACCACAATGCCATGAAATTAGAAACCAACCACGGGAAAAGGAAAGAGAAAAAACCTACTCCATGGAGACTAAACAACACGCTACTAAAAAACCAATGGGTCAATGAGGAAATCAAGAAGGAAATTAAAAACTACCTTGAAACAAATGATAATGAAGACACAACCTCTCAAAATCTATGGGATGCTGTGAAAGCAGTGCTCAGAGGGAAATTTATAGCAATCCAGGCCTTTCTCAAAAAAGAAGAAAGATCCCAAATTGACAACTTAACCCTCCACCTAAACGAATTAGAAAAAGAAGAACAAAATGTCCTAAAGTCAGCAGAAGGAAGGAAATTATAAAGATCAAAGAAGAAATCAATAAAATAGAGACTCAAAAAACAATAGAGAAAATTAATAAAACCAAGAGCTGGTTCTTTGAAAAGGTGAACAAAATTGACAAACCCCTGGCCAGACTCACTAAAAAGAGGAGAGAAAGAACCCAAATAACCAAAATTATAAATGAAAAAGGAGAAATCACAACGGATACAGCAGAAATACAAAAAACCATAAGAGAATACTATGAACAACTGTATGGCAACAAGTTTGACAATCTGGAAGAAATGGACAATTTTCTAGAATCTTACAGCCTGCCAAAACTGAATCAAGCAGAAACAGACCAACTGAACAGACCGATCACTAGAAATGAAATTGAAGAGGTCATAAAATCACTCCCTACAAGTAAAAGTCCAGGACCAGATGGCTTCACAGGTGAATTCTATCAAACATATAAAGAGGAATTACTGCCCATCCTCCTTAACCTCTTTCAAAAGGTTGAAGAAGAAGGAATACTCCCAAAGACATTCTATGAGGCCACCATCACCCTCATTCCAAAACCAGACAGAGATACCACCAAAAAAGAAAACTATCGCCCAATATCATTGATGAATATAGATGCAAAAATTCTCAACAAAATCTTAGCCAACCGAATCCAACAACATACCAAAAAAAAATTATACACCATGATCAGGTTGGGTTCATCCCAGGTTCACAAGGATGGTTCAACATACGCAAATCAATCAGCATCATACACCACATTACCAAAAAAAAAGGTCAAAAATCATATGATCATCTCAATAGATGCAGAAAAACCATTTGACAAAGTCCAACATCCATTCATGATCAAGACCCTCGCCAAAGTGGGTATAGAGGGAACATTCCTGAATATAATCAAAGCCATTTATGAGAAACCCACAGCAAATATAATCCTCAATGGGGAAAAACTGAAAGCCTTCTCCCTCAAATCTGGAACAAGACAGGGATGCCCACTCTCACCACTGCCCTTCAACATCGTTCTGGAAGTCCTAGCCACAGCAATTAGACAAACAAAAGAAATAAAAGGCATCCATATAGGAAGAGAAGAGATCAAACTGTCACTGTATGCAGATGACATGATACTATACCTAGAAAACCCTAAGGACTCAACCCCAAAACTCCTTGAACTGATTCATAAATTCAGCAAAGTGGCAGGATATAAGATTAACATTCAGAAGTCAGTTGCATTTCTGTATACCAGCAATGAAACATTAGAAAAGGAATACAAAAATACAATACCCTATAAGTTGTACCTCACAAAATCAAATACCTCGGAATACACCTGGCCAAGGAGGTAAAGGACCTATATGCCGAGAACTATAAAACCTTAATCAAAGAAATCAAAGAAGATGTAAAGAAATGGAAAGATATTCCATGTTCCTGGATTGGAAAAATCAATATTGTGAAAATGGCCATACTACCCAAAACAAGCTACAGATTCAATGCAATCCCTATCAAATTACCCATGACATTTTTCACAGAACTAGAACAAACAATCCAAACATTTATATGGAACCACAAAAGACCCAGAATCACCAAAGAAATCCTGAGAAACAAAAACCAAGCAGGAGGCATAACTCTCCCAGACTTCAAGAAATACTACAAAGCCACAGTCATCAAAACAGTGTGGTACTGGTACCAAAACGGACAGACAGACCAATGGAAGAGAATAGAGAATCCGGAAATAAACCCGGACACCTATGGTCAATTAATCTTTGACAAGGGAGGCAAGAACATAAAATGGGAAAAAGAAAGTCTATTCAGCAAGCATTGCTGGGAAACCTGGAGAGCTGCATGCAAAGCAATGAAACTAGAACACACCCTCACACCATGCACAAAAATAAACTCCAAATGGCTGAAAGACTTAAATATACGACAGGACACCATCAAACTCCTAGAAGAAAACATAGGCAGAACACTCTCTGACATCAACATCATGAATATTTTCTCAGGTCAGTCTCCCAAAGCAATAGAAATTAGAGCAAAACGAAACCCATGGGACCTCATCAAACTGAAAAGCTTTTGCACAGCAAAGGAAACCCAAAAGAAAACAAAAAGACAACTTACAGAATGGGAGAAAACAGTTTCAAATGATGCAACCGACAAGGGCTTAATCTCTCGAATATATAAACAACTTATACAACCCAACAGCAAAAAAACCAATCAATCAATGGAAAAATGGGCAAAAGACCTGAATAGACTGTTCTCCAAAGAAGATATACAGATGGCCAACAAACACATGAAAAAATGCTCAACATTGCTGATTATAAGAGAAATGCAAATCAAAACTACCATGAGATACCACCTCACACCAGTCAGAATGGCCATCATTAATAAATCCACAAATAACAAGTGCTGGAGGGGCTGTGGAGAAAAGGGAACCCTCCTGCACTGTTGGTGGGAATGTCAACTGGTACAGCCACTATGGAGAACAGTTTGGAGATACCTTAGACATCTATACATAGAACTTCCATATGACCCCGCAACCCCACTCTTGGGCATCTATCCGGACAAAGCTCTACTTAAAAGAGACACGTGCACCCGCATGTTCATTGCAGCACTATTCACAATAGCCAGGACATGGAAACAAGCCAAATGTCCATCGACAGATGATTGGCTTTGGAAGATGTGGTATATATACACAATGGAATACTACTCAGCCATAAAAAAGGATGACATAATGCCATTTGCAGCAACATGGATGGAACTAGAGACTCTCATCCTGAGTGAAATGAGCCAGAAAGACAAAGACAAATACCATATGATATCACTTATAACTGGAATCTAATATCCAGCACAAATGAACTTCTCCTCAGAAAGGAGAATCATGGACTTGGAGAAGAGACTTGTGGTTGCCTGATGGGAGGGGGAGGGAGTGGGAGGGATCGGGACCTTGGGCTTGTCAGACACAACTTAGAATAGATTTACAAGGAGATCCCGCTGAATAGCATTGAGAACTATGTCTAGATACTCATGTTGCAACAGAAGAAAGGGTGGGGGGAAAAACTGTAATTGCAATGTATATATCTAAGGATAACCTGACCCCCTTGCTGTACAGTGGGAAATTAAAAAAAAAAAAAAAAAGAAACTCCATGCCTGGCAATTGTCCTTGTCTTATTACTATCTGTCATGGTTTCCTGAACATTTACATGACTATTTATAAATTTCCTTTTCAGGAGAACTTCAGGCAGAAACAGGTAACTTGTTTCCGACTTTTAATTTTTCTTTTTTCTTTCCTTTTTTTTTCTGTTTTGGAGGGGTGGATATATTTCCTAGAAGTATTTTATCCCTCTTGTCTCTGTCTCCTTTGATATTGCTTCAAGCCACTGTCTTCCAGGCACTTGCCACCCTCTCATTACGAGGTTTGTTAAATGAAGAGAATCAGGCTGAGAAGAATGCTCTTTCCTCCATTCCACAGAAAGCTTCCTTTTACCTGGGCCCTCCACCACGACATCTAGATGCAGTGCCCACTGTGTCGTATGTGACTTTGTCCCAGTTGTTACTGGAATGGTTCCGATTCCAACCCTGGTTACAGGGACGAGTTTTTCCTTAGATTGCTCACACTCTGTCGACTGCCGATGCCCTGCATAAGTTATCTGAAGACAGGCCAGTTCACGTCTGCCCATCACACTCTCCAGGGACCCAGTGTAAAGAAATATTGTTGCCCGACGTGTCCTGGTTATTTTCAATTTACAACCACAGTTCTTACTCTTCGTTCATTTTATGTTACCTATTTCTTTATTATCTCACCAAGTTGACCGCCCTCTGGCATCTTTGGGTGCACTTTTCCCCTCAGGAAATCACACTGATCATACATAGCTAAAGTCCAAAGTTGTGTTCTGAGATGATGCCACACCTCTCTGTAATACCCGAACACAGGATATATTTTCAATCTTCATAAGCCTGTATGTGACAAAGTATTCTGGAAAGGGTGGTGGTGCTTTCAATGGAATGGCGTTTCGGGAGCTGCCTCTTTAACTCAGGAGTGGACGGGACTTGAAAACGCTCCAGAAGCACTCATTCGGAGATGTAGCGCTCTGGTGACGCCTTCTTCATAAAGCTCGGAAAACCTGTCTCATACATGCACGTTCAGATATTTTCTCTCAGATGGGAGGATGCACAGTAAGCATGGGGTGAGAAACAGTCTCTCTCGGGGAAACGTTCTCTCTCCTGGATTCAGCACCCATGTGCTTTGATTCAGAAAAGCTGCACTTCTGCATGAGGTAAAACACACACTCAAATACAACGAGGTTGCCATTTAATCAGTAGCTGTCTCGTTGTGAAAAGAGGCACCCGGAAACCTGACCATGGATCCCCTACCCCAACAGGGTCTCGGTTTAACCTCACACAGGGTTTGTGGCAACTTGACACAAGGTAGCACCCCCGACCACCAGCATGAGAACTGACCTCCACATGCACAGCCAGCCCATGGCCATGCTAAAGCGCACAAGCAGAACAACAGGACCCTAAGTATGTTTAAAGAGGAGGGTCCTCTGGTGAACTTTTGCGAGACCTGGGGTAAGTCTTCATGTTGAGGTTCTTGTGATTTCCCTCTTGCTGGAGAAGGGACTTGATTCCTGCAAGTTGTGTCTCTAGAGAAGGATGAGGCTTTTCCAAAGTAGACTGGGGTTTGGTGACACTGCTTGCATTCTGGCTCATTGTCAGCCAGGCCTTCGTTAAGATTGCTCTAACTGTTGTTCTGCTGCAAATTCAGTGAGACATGAAGAGTCACAGATATCAATTCCTAATTCCCCAGTGCACAAGACCACATGTCCACTCCCCAGTGAATCCACAAGACCTAATATTCCTTAGTGCTCTGCTGCAGGAAAGCTGATTCTTGATAGAGCCCTCATATGAATGTGATTGAAAACCTTTTGATTTCTGAGTCCAAATTTTAGCCAGTTAGAACTCAGTTCACAAGAGGTTGTCAGGGGTTACAGTGAATGTCTGATAATTGGATTAAAAGGGAGGGGGATGGCCCGAGTTGGAATGTATATTTTCTGACTTACGGGCTCTTCATGGAAGAGCCACTGTATTTTGGATGGGGGATCATAAGACATAGGGAAAGATTTGGGTAAAGTCTTGGATGGCTCTCTTGGAAGATATAATATTTCCATGGTCAACAGTGGAAATCTTGAGGCAGTAATATTTGAGAGAAGGTGAGAGAAGGAGAGAGGGAAGGTGGAGAGATAAAGGAGATTTTGTTTCAAGCAACAGTCCAGGGCAATATCTCAAAGCTGAGGAGGTGTCAGTGGTTGAGGTGGATATCCAACTTCAGGGAAAAAACAGCACCATTGTCCAACTTCTTTTATTCATTTTTGGTGAGAATATTGGGATGTGGTCCTAAAATTCACAGCTCTCCACTGGAAGATAAGGGTTAGAGGCCCTGTATTACACCCTTTTCCACTAAAATGGCATGATGTGGGGATAAAGGCAAAAGACAGTCAACATTTTCCCTGAGCCAAAAGACCACTTCCCATATAAAGTGATTCTCATGTTGTGTTTCTACTCACTCCGTACTTATTTTCAGGATCCAGTCTATATGCAAATTGGGTCTTTGTCACTCAAATATATTCTTTTCAACCTGAGAAAATGTGCGGTTCTTGGATGCATGTTTTAAATAAAATTTTGACCCTGAACTTCTGCTCATATCCAGGGTAACAGCCACAATTCTATAGAGAGAAGGACGTCCAGAGTGGGTGGCATTCCCTTCCTTCTGCAAATTTCAGGCCAACTGGATACCATGGCAATGGGATGATGCCCATTGAGCCTGATATTACAACTGACATTCTGTGAGGTGAGAGGTGTGTGTTGGGCAGCAGGTTGGAAGATCTCCCCATCACACCTTGAGGGTTGGACAATGGGCAACCTGAGCTGTTGGTCTCGAGGTATGTTGATACTGATCTGAAGGCTGTTCCATCAGATGGGTGGTACATTTTGATGAAAAATATTATCTCAATCATTTTACACTCATGGCCTCCACTCTCATCAGTCTACTGAGATAAAAATCAAGTAAAGAGGCTTGCAGGTTGATCATAGTGTATCTTAGAGGGAGCAGTGAGCAGGCCAACTCAAATATTTCCTAAGTGGGATAAAAATCTTGTGTTTTATGGCCATAATATACACATCATCCCAGAGTACAAATGCAAAAAACATGCCCTTCTGCCTTCACCAAGCATGAGGCTCTTGATATCACCCCTCATAAAGCCATTCAAAAGGGGTAATTTGCTGCTCCACTCTTCTGAATATACATGTCAATAGCTGAAACCACATGCTAGAAAAGGCAATAGAATTTTAAACAGAGAGTGGAACTGTGATATTTCAGGTTGGATATCCATGGGTTGATGAGAGCAAGCCCACTTTCACTTTGGGTGTCTGCTGGTAGTATGGTTACCAGGGCCAGTGCCAGAGTCAGTGGTGTCCTTATTTGTAAGAAAGGGAAGGAGGATCTATCTTGTGAACTTCTGTGAGCCCTGGCATGAAGTTTTCATGTTGAGGGTCTTGAGGGTTCCCTCTTGGAAGAGATGGGACTCTGTCCCTGCAAGTCTTGGGTCTAGAAAAGGATGAGATTTTTTCCTTAATAGACTGGGTTTGGGTAACAGAAGACTGGTACTTCAGCACATTGTCAGCCAGAACTTGGTCAAGAATGCTCAGGCTAGGGTTCTGAAGCAAATGCAGTGAGACATGAAGAGTCAAAGACATCAATTCCTTAATCCTTCAAGCACTAGACCATTGTCTAACTCCCCAGTGAATCCACAAGCCCTAATCTTCCTTGTGCGGTCTGCTGCAGGATTGCATATTCTTGATAGCACCCTCATGCGAATGTGGTTGAAAAGGTTTTGATTTCTGTGTCTAATTTTGAGCCAAGTTGAATTCAATTCACAAGCTGTTGTCATGGGGTCCCAATGACGGTCTGATAATTGGATTACTGGGGGAAGACAGCCTGAGTTGGGATATCTCTATTCCTACAGAGGAGCTCTTTCCAGAAATGCAAGTGTATTTTAGTTGGGAGATCAGAGGGAAAATATTGGGTAAAAGTTGGACGTCTCTCCTGGCTGAGATGATATTTTAAGGATCAACAGAGGAAATGTTGTGGCAGTACTATGTGAGAGAAAGAGAGAGAAGCAACTAGAGAGAGAGAGAGCAAGAGAGATGGGTGAGATAAAGGTGATTTTGATTCAAGCAACAGCCCAGGGCATGATCTCTATGATGAGGAGTTGTCAGTGGTTCAGGTGGATATCCAACTTCAGGGAAGAAAGAGCACTCTTGTCCAACCTATTTCACTCATTATCGGGGAGACTATCGAGATGTGTCCCTAAAAATCACAGCTCTCCCTTTTAATATAGGGGTTAGAGCCCCTGTTTGGCACACTTTTCTCCTCACTCTTTACTACGTTTCATGATCCAGTCTATATGTGAAGTTGGTCTTTATTGCTCACATACATACTTTTCAACCTGTCTGGTCTGGTCTGGTCTCATCATGTCTGTTAATGTTTGGTCTGGTCTGGTCCTGTCTGGTCTGATCTGGTTGTGTAAGGTCATGTCTGGTCTGGTTGGGTCTGGTCCGGTCTGTTCCTCTCATGTCCAGTCTGGTCTGGTCAGGTCCAGTTGGGTCCAGTCATGTCTGTTCTGGCCTGGTCAGTTCCAGTCATGTGTGGTCTTGTCTGGTCATGTCCGGTCATGTCCAGTCTGGTCTGGTCTGGTTGGGTCTGGTCAGTTCTGGTCTGGTCTGGTCATGTTTAGTCATGTCTGGTGGTCTGGGTGTTTCTGGATGTGTCTGGTCTGGTCTGGTTGTGTCTGCTCATGTCTGGTCTCATCTGGTCATGTCTGGTCTTGTCTGGTCATGTCTGGTCATATTTGGTCCTGTCTGATTGGGTCTGGTCATGTCTCATCTGGTCTGGTTGGGTCTGGTCTGGTCTGGTCGGGTCCTGTCATGTCGTCTTGTCCAGTCATGTCTGGTCATTTCTGGTTATGTCCAGATTAGTCTGGTCATGTCTGGTTGGGTCTGGTCTGGTCTGGTCTGGTCCAGTCATGTCCAGTCATTTCTGGACATGTCCTGTCAGTCTGGTTGTGTCTGGTCAGTTCTGGCCTGGTCTGGTAATTTCTGGTCATGTCTGGATGTGTCTGGTCTGGTGTGGTCATGTCTGGTCTGGTCTTTTCAGGTCTGGTTGTGTCTGGTTGTGTCTGGTCATGTCTGGTCTGGTCATGTCTGAGGGTATCTGGTCATCTGGTTGGGTCTGGTCATGTCCAGTCTGGTCTGGTTGGGTCCGGTGGGGTATGGTTGGGTCTGGTTTGGACCAGTCAAGTCTGGTCAGTCTGGTCAGATCCACTCAGGTCTGGTCAAGTTTGGTCATGTCAAGAGAACAACTTAAAACAATCTCATATACATATAGACTCATATCAAAACTTCAGAATAACTGCAAACCAAAAATCTACAATTGATACACAAACAAGGAATCTCTGGAGAAGAAATATATCTCATAGTAAATAAGTGCATAATCTACCATGAATGGGGTCATTTGACATCATTCTTGGAATGCTGAAGTCTCCTTAGATCTGATTCTGACTTCCTCTCCATCAAAGAAATTATGATAATTATTATTAAACAATGCCACTGTACAATTAAATAATACAGTTCTACAATTGTATTATTAATAACCATTTCTCTCAATGGTACAATGTAAAGTCTATAATGTCTTGGTTATCACACCACCTAGAATGGTGTAATGCCTATATTGAAGTATCAATAAGAAGTAACAAATTGTGAGGACATATTTATATAGTTACATTGTTTTTTAACCAATTTATGCATTTTATATTTTACTTATTTTCAGAGGGTGTATTATTTTTGTTATTCTTGCCAGTTAAGTTATTCTTTTATTATGCTATATAAAATATTTAATGGTATATAAGGCTTTCACCTTTATATATTTTAGTTGCATAATATAGCAATTTTAATATAATGCTAATTTTTAAGGAAAAGTTGAAATGAAATAGATAATACTAAGTAGTAAAAATGAAAGCCATAAAAATGGGATAAAGTATAGGATAAATTTCCTATTTGTCTCAGCATATTTTCCATTCCATTTCTCCTGTGGGAGTCACTTAATCTGTTTCTTAATATCCATGATATAATTACCTGTGTGAATGTTTTTTTTTTTTTTTTATTTTCCCACTGTACAGCAAGAGGGTCAGGTCATCCTTAGATGTATACATTGCAGTTACAGTTTTTTCCCCCACCCTTTCTTCTGTTGCGACATGAGTATCTAGACATAGTTCTCAATGCTATTCAGCAGGATCTCCTTATAAATCTATTCTAGGTTGTGTCTGATAAGCCCAAGCTCCCGATCCCTCCCACTCCCTCCCCCTCCCATCAGGCAACCACATGTCTCTTCTCCAAGTCCATGATTTTCTTTTCTGAGGAGAAGTTCATTTGTGCTGGATATTAGATTCCAGTTATAAGTGATATCATATGGTATTTGTCTTTGTCTTTCTGGCTCATTTCACTCAGGATGAGAGTCTCTAGTTCCATCCATGTTGCTGCAAATGGCATTATGTCATCCTTTTTTATGGCTGAGTAGTATTCCATTGTGTATATATACCACATCTTCCGAATCCAATCATCTGTCGATGGACATTTGGCTTGTTTCCATGTCCTGGCTATTGTGAATAGGGCTGCAATGAACATGCGGGTGCACGTGTCTCTTTTAAGTAGAGCTTTGTCCGGATAGATGCCCAAGAGTGGGATTGCAGGGTCATATGGAAGTTCTATGTATAGATGTCTAAGGTATCTCCAGACTGTTCTCCATAGTGGCTGTACCAGTTGACATTCCCACCAGCAGTGCAGGAGGGTTCCCTCTGTGTGAATGTTATTTTGTTTAAATCTATGTATTCTGTAAAAAATAAAAATAAAATTAAAAAGAAAAGTTCGGTCATGTCTGGTCTGGTCTGTTCCTCTCTGGTCATGTCTGGTTGCAACTGGTCGTGTCTGGTCTGATCCTGTCTAGTCCAGTCAGGACTCATAGGGTCCTGTCTGGTCCAGTCATGTCAGGTCATGTCTGGTTGGGTCCAGTCAGGTCCAGGAGTATTTGGTCTATTCCAGTCACAACCCCTCATGTCATGTCAGGTCTGGCCAGGACAATTCTGCTCCCATAATATCTGGTCATGTCTGGTCTGAGCTGGTGTGTTCCAGTCATGTTCAGTCATGTCTGGTCTGGGCCAGTCTGTTCTGGTCTGTTCCAGTCACAACCAGTCTGGGCCGGTCTGATTGGGTCATGTCCAGTCATGTCCAGTCTGGCCTAATCTCATCCACTATGGTCTGGTCTGGTCATGTCCGGTCTGAGCTGGTATGTTCCAGTCATTTCTGGTCATGTCTGGTCTGAGCCAGTCTGTTCTGGTCTGGTCTGTATAGGTTGTTCAGATCCAGTTGTAACCGGTCATATCAGGTCTGGTCTGGTCTGATGCAGTTGGGTCTGGTCAAGTCCAGTCTGAGCCAGCCTGAGGCAGTCTGGTCCAGTCTGCATGGGTCAGATCCAGTTGTAACCAGTCATGTCTAGTCTGAGCTGGTCTGTTCTGGTTTCCTCCAGTCTGATCCAGTCATAATTGGTCATGTCCAGTCTGGTCCAGTCAGGTCTGGTCAGG
The DNA here is from genome assembly GCF_054392235.1 of Sus scrofa. Taxonomy (NCBI): domain Eukaryota; kingdom Metazoa; phylum Chordata; class Mammalia; order Artiodactyla; family Suidae; genus Sus; species Sus scrofa. Next base: position 33,154,141 of record NC_139389.1, on the reverse strand, counting down.
TCCATTCTGAGCCGGTCTGCTCCAGTCTGATCTGGTGGTAACTGGTCGTGTCCAGTCTGGTCCAGTATGAACCGATCTGGTCCAGTCTGATCTGTTTGTAAACAGTTGTGTCCAGTCAGTACCAGTCTGAGCCAGTCTGTTCTGGTCTGATCTGGTTGTTACCAGTTGTGTCCAGTCTTGTCCTGTCTGGACTGTTCTGGTCCAGTCTGATCAGGTCATAACTGGTTATACCCAGTCATGTCCAGTCTGGTCCAGTTGGGTCTGGTCAGATCCGGTCATAACTGGTCATGTCCGGTCTGAGACAGTCTGTTCTGGCCTGGTCCATTATGGGCCAGTATGATCCGTGTAACTTGTGTCTGGTTTGATCTGGTCTGATCCAGGCTGATCTGATCATAACTGGCCATGTCCAGTTTGTTCTGGTCTGAAACGGTTTGATCCAGTCTGAACCAGTTGTAATCTGTCATGTCCAGGTTGATAAAAGTCTCATCCAGTCTGATCTGGTCTGAACTTGTTGGGACCAGTCTGATCTGGTTTGGTCTAGTTTAAACTGGTTAGATCCGGTTTGAACTGGTTTGAACTGGTTTGATCCGATCGGAACCATTTTGATCCGGTTTGAACTGGTTGGAACCGGTTTGATCCGGTTTGAACCGACTCGATCTGGTTTGAACGGTTCAAACCGGTTCGAACCGGTCGGAACCGGTTTGAGCCGGTTTGAACCGGTCGGAACCGGTTTGATCCGATTTGAACCAGTTTGAACTGGTCAGAACCGGTTTGATCCGGTCAGAACCGGTCTGGTCCGGTTTGAACTGATTAGAACCTGTCTGATCAGGTCTCATCCGTTTTGGTCGAGTTTGATCCGTTCTGAACCATTCTGGTCTATTCTGAGCTGGCTGATCTAGTCATGTCTGGTCATGTCCAATATAGTCTGGTATGGTCCATTCTGATCCAGTCCGGTTCAGTCTGATACATTCATGTACATTCTTGTCAGTTCTATGCCAGTCTGTTCTTGTTGTGTCCAGTCTGTTCCAGTCATAACTGGTTGTGTCTTGTCCAGTCTTTTCCAGTCATTTCTTTTCTGAGCCAGTCTGCTCTGGTCGTGTCTGGTCATGTCTGATCATGTGCAGTCATATTCAGTCTGAGCTAGCCTGTTCCAGTCGGGTCTGGTTGTGTCTAGTAGAGTCCAATCCGATCCAGTTTGGTCTGGTTGGTTCCAGTCATGTCTGGTCCAGTCTGGTCCTGTCCAGTCAGGTCCAGTCCTATCCAGTCATGTCTGTTCTGGTCTGGTCGGTTATGGCCTGGTCTGGTCAGGTCTGTTCTGGTCTGGTCATGTGTGTTCATGTCTTTTCAAACTGAGAGTACCAATGTGTGATTCTGGGATGCAGATTTAAAATAAAATGTTGACCCTGAACTGCCACACTTTTCCAGGGATACAGCCACAACTCTAAAGAAAGCAGCTGGGCCTAGAGTGAACCAGACTGGACATGATTGGATATGACTGGACATGGCCAGACATGAATGGGCCCGACTGGACATGACCAGACCAGACCCAACCAGACATGACCAGCATGACCAGACGAGACCAGACATGGCCAGTCCAGACCAGACATGATAAGACCAGACCAGAAACGTCCAGATACAACTGGTCATGACTGGACTCGACCAGACAAGACTGTACCAGACTGGATGTGACCAGACATGACCGAACTGACCAAAACAGACCAGACGTGAATAAACACAAACAGACCTGACCAGACAAGAGTGGACAAGACTGGGCCAGACCAAAAATGATCCGACATGACCAGACCTGACCAGACCAGACCATCACACCTCAAGTGTTGGATGATGGGCAACCTGAGCTGTAGGTCTTGAGTTATGCTGATACTGAGCTGAATCCAAATGTGAGCAGTACAAAGGCAAAGGTATTTGAAACAGAGATTGTTACCTGGACGTTTCATGTTGGATATCCATGAGTTGATGAGCAAAAGCCACCTTTTGCTTTGAGTGTTGGCAGATAGTGTGGTGACCAGGGCCAAGGCAAACTTGTCAGTGGCGTCCACATTTTTAAGAAAGGGAATGAAGATTTCTCTGGTGAACATCTGTGAGGCTGGGCAGGATGGGCTACAAACGGCATGGAAACAATTGGAGCCAACTCCTCAGCTGCATGCTGCAGATGACCCATTTATTAAATGAAAAGCATCAGCTTTTATATCATTTCACAATCAAGTTTTGTGTAAGATTTGACATTAACATTTGACTTAAAGCCCTTTCTGTTCCCTCCACCTGAGATACAAAAAAAGGTTAGTTAAAACATGTTCCTTTCAACTTTAGATTTTTCTTCAAGATTACAAACTTAAAGTTTCACACTGTATTTTTCTTAAAAGGTCAATAACAGTAGCTATTCTATTCTATATTAAGAATAAAGCTTTAATAAGTAATAAACTATGATACGTAACATTCTTTAACTAAAGGCGTATATAGTTAACAAAAACGCATGAAAGCCTTAGGCTCATGACATTCTGGAGGCTGCAGTTTATTCGGCACCAGCAAGCTAAGCATTTAACCTATTGTCCTGACTTACGTAAGCTCCAAACCACCAATTTCAATAGAAAGGAGTATTATACCCAAAAATTATCAAGTGCTCCCACGAGGGATGAAAGTTACAGGTGACACTGTTATTTAATAAAAAATATATCTATTGTAAAAAAATAGCAATTTGTAGGCCATACAACACTTATCCCAGCCCCAAACGTCTTTTCATGTGAAGGGACTGAAATCATGTTTCCCCTGTATACTCTTACAACATAGATACCATAAATTGTTACTCCAAAACAAAGGCTTTTTCAATTACATTGTTTAAATGACTTCACTCTGTTTTGGTTCAGGTGTTTTACGTGCCCAGGGGAAATCCTTAGCTGTAAGAAAGCTGTGAATTAAAGATAGAAAAAGAAGGATAAACACAGGAAAAATAGATTAACATATTTTTTAGGGGATATCATTTTTATTTTCCAGGAAACTGATGTTTTTCAAGGAATTGCTCTGCAATCCTTCTTTCTTCAGCTTGTCTGTAGCTCTGCTAACCAGACAAGCCTCATGCAGGTGCCAACTGTGGCTTTGCTTTCTTTACTGGAGCAGCCTATGGCTCCCGACATCTCCCCCTTTTTTATTTTTTAGAATGAAGGCATGAAGTTCAGTAGAAACCTTAGTGATAGACTGTTTTAAAAGTCTGAAGATGACTGGAAGAAGAAGAACAATTAATAAGACTACTAAAGAGATGTCTATATTATAAATAAATGTTACCCAGGAAGAAGGGTTAACTAGTCCTTTAAATCCTGAATACAATTGAGAGGATAAATCTTGAGCACTAAAAGCCTTTTCTCCCTTAATCATAGCAAAAATTTCTTGATGTAATTTAGTAATATCCAAAGAGAGATCAGAATGACTCCAAACTCCTTCAAGATGATTTTTAATTTTATTCCAGGTATGAATAGAGTTATTAACTTGTAATGGAGTAACACATATCCATTTAAAATCTGAATGGCACCACAAGGCTAATTTTATTTTAAGTGTTAATAACTCCTGTTCTATAGCCAAAACTGCTTCTTCCAAAGCATCCACTTTATCATTTAATATTCTATCAATAATTTCCTAGGTGGTTAAAGCTAAAGTCAATGAAGCTATAGCAGAGATTAATGCAAAAATCCCCAATATAAGTGCAGCAATAAATCATTTAGATCTGGATAATTGATTACTTAAAGCTGTAATATTTTGTACCTTGATTATCGTACCAATCACCAGTAATATTTACTGGAATCATAACATAAGGAGGCTGTCTTACAATCAACATAATCTTAATATTACCATTATCTTTTGTTAAGCAATTAGTTAAAGTGCAATTATAACATTTTAGGTTATAGAAGTTATTTTCTACGGTAATTATAACATCAGCAAAATAATATGCAAATAAAAAAGCATAAGGACTTTGTACACTTGGTACACATGACTTAACTATATCAGTTGTATTTTTCTATGGCATATGGAATATAACTGTACGTAAGGCTGATATAGTTTTCCAAAGTTGGAGATGAAAATAAATTTTCTTTTGATCATTAGCCTCATAAGTTAACACAGGAGCTACCCATCCATTATCTCTTAATTTATTTGCCAGTAGTGGTGGTGGGAGGCGATCATGAGTCCAAATTAGGGATTGATTATATTTATTAACCCAGGATCTGGGAACTGCCATCCACAGAGGGAAACACTCATCGGGGAAGGAACCACAGCCCCAAGGCATGATTGCTAAGGCAAGCAACCCTAGTCTGATTCTCAACTAGCCCTCTGTTCTCCATGGGGCAAAGGAGGGGCTGGGCGGCCTCTAGCTTCCTAGGCCCTGGTGGGTTGCTGCTGGTTTCCTTGGCTGGAAACCCACTCCCAACATGTTCTCCTTAGAGACCAAGTCAGATTTGGCATGGAAAAGGCTTGTTTTCACTGGCTCCTACAATCAACCCTCAACCAACTAGGGACATAAGCACTTAGGGTTCATGTCCGAAAGCCCAAAAAGGATGTTCTGGGAGCTGCAATCTGCACAGTTAAACTATTCTCGGGGAAGGAACGACAGATCGAAGACAAGTTTGCTCAGGAAAGCAGTGCTGGGCTGTTGCACACATAGCCCTACGCTCACAAAAGGGCAAAGGAGTGTCTGGGCTGCCTCCTGCTCCGTGTGCACTGGTGATTTGCGGGTGGGCGACAGAGCTTGAAACCAAACACAAACATACTCTCCTTGGGGCAGAAGGTGGATTGGGCCTGAAAAGGCCTTGTGTGCACTGGCCCCAGCACCCCACCCTTCGCCAGCTAGGGAGGGACCCACCTAGGGCCAATATCAGAAACGCCACAAAACGAGCTTCTGGGGGCTACATTCTCAAAGCTGAAACTCTCCTCGGGAGACCAACCTCAGCCCCAATGTGTGTTTGCTCCGGAAAGAAGCGATTGCATTTTTCTCACGTAGGCCTCAGCTCCCCCTAAGGCCAAGGAGGGAAAGGGCTGCCTCCGTGCTCCATGTGCACTGCTGCCTGGATGGCAGTCGCCGGAGATTGAAACCAAATCCAAACGTGCTCTCCTTTGGGGAGGAGGTGGATTGGGCCTGAAAAGGCCTTGTGTGAACTGGCCCCTGCACCCCACCCTTCACCAGCTAGGGAGGAACCCACCTAGGGCCCATCTCAGAAAGGGCACACAAGTACCTTCTGGGAGCTGCATTCTTGAAAGTGAAACTCTCCTCAGGAACCCAAGCTCAGCCCCAATGCGTGTTTGCTCAGGAAAGCAGCGATTGCCCTTTGCGCCCCTAGCCCTGTGCTCCCCCTAGGGCCGAGGAGGATCTGGGCTGCCGCCTGCTCCATGTGCACCCGGGATTTGCTGGTGGTCGCCGGAGCTTGAAACCAACTCCAAACGTGCTCTCCTTCGGGGAGAAGGTAGATTGGACCTGAAAAGGCCTTCTGTGCACTGGCCCCTGCACCCCACACTTCGCCAGCTAGGGAGGATACCACCTAGGGCCCATCTCAGAAACGGTACACAACTAGCTTCTGGAAACTGCATTCTCGAAAGTGAAACTCTCCTGGGGAAACCAAGCTCAGCCCCAATGCGTGTTTGCTCAGGAAAGCAGCGCTTGCCCTTTGGGCCCCTAGACGTGTGCTCCCCCTAGGGCTGAGGAGGATCTGGGCTGCCGCCTGCTCCATGTGCACCCGGGATTTGCTGGTGGTCTTCGGAGCTTGAAACCAGCTTCAAACGTGCTCTCCTTCAGGGAGAAGGCAGATTTGGCCTGAAAAGGCCTTGTCTGCACTGGCCCCAGCACCCCACCCTTCGCCAGCTAGGGAGGATACCACCTAGGGTCCATCTCAGAATGGGCACACAACTAGCTTCTGGGAGCTGCATTCTCGAAAGTGAAACTCTCCTCAGAAAACCAAGCTCAGCCCCAATGCATGTTAGTTCAGGAAAGCAGCGCTTGCCATTTGCGCCCCTAGCCCTGTCCTCCCCCTTGGGCCGAGGAGGGTCTGGGCTGCCGCCTACTCCGTGTGCACCAGGGCTTGGCTGTTGGTCGCTGGGGTTTGAAACCAAATCCAAACGTGCTCTCCTTCGGGGAGAAGGCAGATTGGGCCTGAAAAGGCCTTCTGTGCACTGGCCCCAACACCCCACCCTTGCCAGCTAGGGAGGGACCCACTTAGGGCCCTTCTCAGAATGGGCACACAACTAGCTTCTGGGAGCTGCATTCTCCAAAGAAAAACTCTCCTGAGGAAACCAAGCTCAGCCCCAATGTGTGTTTGCTCAGAAAAGCAGCGCTTGCCGTTTGCGCCCCTAGCCCTGTGCTCCCGCTAGGGCCGAGGAGGGTCTGGGCTGCCGCATGCACCGTGTGCACCAGGGCTTGGCACGGGGTTGCCGGAGCTTGAAACCAACTGCAAACGTGCTCTCCTTCAGGGAGAAGGCGGATTGGGCCTGAAAAGGCCTTGTGTGCACTGGCCCCAGCACCCCACCCATACCCAGCTAGGGATGGACCCACCTAGGGCCTATCTCCGAAACGGCACCAAACATGCTACTAGGAGCTGCATTCTGCAAAGGGAAACTGTGCTCGGGGAACAAACCTCAGCCCCAATGCGTCTTGGCTCAGGATCGCAGCGCTTGCCTAGTTCTCACCTAGCCCTATGCTCCCCATAGGGCCAAGGAGGGTCTGGGCTGCCTCTGGCTCCGTGGGCACTGCTGCTTGGCTGGTGGTGTCCGCAGCTTGAAACCAACTCCAAACGTGTTCTCCTTCCCGGAGAAGGCTGATTTTTTTATGAAGAAGCCCTGTTTGCACTGGCCCTAGCAACCCACCCATACCCAGCTAGGGATGGACCCACCTAGGGCCTATCTCCGAAAAGGCACCAAACGTGCTTCTAGGAGCTGCATTCTGCAAAGGGAAAGTGTGCTCGGGGAACAAACCTCAGCCCCAATGCGTCTTGGCTCAGGATCGCAGCGCTTGCCTAGTTCTCACCTAGCCCTATGCTCCCCATAGGGCCAAGGAGGGTCTGGGCTGCCTCTGGCTCCGTGGGTACTGCTGCTTGGCTGGTGGTGTCCGCAGCTTGAAACCAACTCCAAACGTGTTCTCCTTCCTGGAGAAGGCAGATTTTCTTATGAAGAAGCCCTGTTTGCACTGGCCCTAGCAACCCACCCATAGCCAGCTAGGGATGGACCCACCTAGGGCCTATCTCCGAAACGGCACCAAACATGCCTCTAGGAGCTGCATTCTGCAAAGGGAAACTGTGCTAAGGGAACAAACCTCAGCCCCAATGCGTCTTGGCTCAGGATCGCAGCGCTTGCCTAGTTCTCTCCTAGCACTATGCTCCCCATAGGGCCAAGCAGGGTCTGGGCTGCCTCTGGCTCCGTGGGCACTGCTGCTTGGCTGCTGGGCTCGCAGCCTGAAAGCAACTCCAAACATGTTCTCCTTCACAGAGAAGGCTGATTTGGCATGGAAAGGCCTTGTTTGCACTGGCCCTAGCAACCCACCCATACCCAGCTAGGGATGGACCCACCTAGGGCCTATCTCCGAAACGGCACCAAACGTGCTTCTAGGAGTTGCATTCTGCAAAGGGAAACTGTGCTCGGGGAACAAACCTCAGCCCCCAAGCGTCTTGGCTCAGGATCGCAGTGCTTGCCTCGTTCTCACCTAGCCCTATGCTCCCCATAGGGCCAAGGAGGGTCTGGGCTGCCTCTGGCTCCGTGGGTACTGCTGCTTGGCTGGTGGTGTCCACAGCTTGAAACCAACTCTAAACGTGTTCTCCTTCGCGGAGAAGGCTGATTTGGCATGGAAAGGCCTTGTTTGCACTGGCCCCAACAACCCACCCATAGCCAGCTAGGGAGGGCCCCACCTAGGGCCTATCTCCGAAACGGCACCAAACGTGCTTCTAGGAGCTGCATTCTGCAAAGGGATACTGTGCTTGGGGAACAAACCTCAGCCCGAATGCGTCTTGGCTCAGGATCGCAGCACTTGCCTAGTTCTCTTCTAGCCCTATGCTCCCCATAGGGCCAAGGAGGGTCTGGGCTGCCTCTGGCTCCGTGGGTACTGCTGCTTGGCTGGTGGTGTTCACAGCTTGAAACCAACTCTAAAGGTTTTCTCCTACGCGGAGAAGGCTGATTTGGCATGGAAAGGCCTTGTTTGCACTGGCCCCAACAACCCACCCATAGCCAGCTAGGGATGGACCCACCTAGGGCCTATCTCCGAAACGGCACCAAACGTGCTTCTAGGAGCTGCATTCTGCAAAGGGAAAGTGTGCTCGGGGAACAAACCTCAGCCCCAATGCGTCTTGGCTCAGGATCGCAGCGCTTGCCTAGTTCTCACCTAGCCCTATGCTCCCCATAGGGCCAAGGAGGGTCTGGGCTGCCTCTGGCTCCGTGGGTACTGCTGCTTGGCTGGTGGTGTTCACAGCTTGAAACCAACTCTAAAGGTTTTCTCCTACGCGGAGAAGGCTGATTTGGCATGGAAAGGCCTTGTTTGCACTGGCCCCAACAAACCACCCATAACCAGCTAGGGAGGGCCCCACCTAGGGCCTATCTCCGAAACGGCACCAAACGTGCTTCTAGGAGCTGCATTCTGCAAAGGGAAAGTGTGCTCGGGGAACAAACCTCAGCCCCAATGCGTCTTGGCTCAGGATCGCAGCGCTTGCCTAGTTCTCACCTAGCCCTATGCTCCCCATAGGGCCAAGGAGGGTCTGGGCTGCCTCTGGCTCCGTGGGTACTGCTGCTTGGCTGGTGGTGTCCGCAGCTTGAAACCAACTCCAAACGTGTTCTCCTTCCTGGAGAAGGCAGATTTTCTTATGAAGAAGCCCTGTTTGCACTGGCCCTAGCAACCCACCCATAGCCAGCTAGGGATGGACCCACCTAGGGCCTATCTCCGAAACGGCACCAAACATGCCTCTAGGAGCTGCATTCTGCAAAGGGAAACTGTGCTAAGGGAACAAACCTCAGCCCCAATGCGTCTTGGCTCAGGATTGCAGCGCTTGCCTAGTTCTCTCCTAGCACTATGCTCCCCATAGGGCCAAGCAGGGTCTGGGCTGCCTCTGGCTCCGTGGGCACTGCTGCTTGGCTGCTGGGCTCGCAGCCTGAAAGCAACTCCAAACATGTTCTCCTTCACAGAGAAGGCTGATTTGGCATGGAAAGGCCTTGTTTGCACTGGCCCTAGCAACCCACCCATACCCAGCTAGGGATGGACCCACCTAGGGCCTATCTCCGAAACGGCACCAAACGTGCTTCTAGGAGTTGCATTCTGCAAAGGGAAACTGTGCTCGGGGAACAAACCTCAGCCCCCAAGCGTCTTGGCTCAGGATCGCAGTGCTTGCCTCGTTCTCACCTAGCCCTATGCTCCCCATAGGGCCAAGGAGGGTCTGGGCTGCCTCTGGCTCCGTGGGTACTGCTGCTTGGCTGGTGGTGTCCACAGCTTGAAACCAACTCTAAACGTGTTCTCCTTCGCGGAGAAGGCTGATTTGGCATGGAAAGGCCTTGTTTGCACTGGCCCCAACAACCCACCCATAGCCAGCTAGGGAGGGCCCCACCTAGGGCCTATCTCCGAAACGGCACCAAACGTGCTTCTAGGAGCTGCATTCTGCAAAGGGATACTGTGCTTGGGGAACAAACCTCAGCCCGAATGCGTCTTGGCTCAGGATCGCAGCACTTGCCTAGTTCTCTTCTAGCCCTATGCTCCCCATAGGGCCAAGGAGGGTCTGGGCTGCCTCTGGCTCCGTGGGTACTGCTGCTTGGCTGGTGGTGTTCACAGCTTGAAACCAACTCTAAAGGTTTTCTCCTACGCGGAGAAGGCTGATTTGGCATGGAAAGGCCTTGTTTGCACTGGCCCCAACAACCCACCCATAGCCAGCTAGGGATGGACCCACCTAGGGCCTATCTCCGAAACGGCACCAAACGTGCTTCTAGGAGCTGCATTCTGCAAAGGGAAAGTGTGCTCGGGGAACAAACCTCAGCCCCAATGCGTCTTGGCTCAGGATCGCAGCACTTGCCTAGTTCTCACCTAGCCCTATGCTCCCCATAGGGCCAAGGAGGGTCTGGGCTGCCTCTGGCTCCGTGGGTACTGCTGCTTGGCTGGTGGTGTCCGCAGCTTGAAACCAACTCCAAACGTGTTCTCCTTCCCGGAGAAGGCTGATTTTTTTATGAAGAAGCCCTGTTTGCACTGGCCCTAGCAACCGGCCCATAGCCAGCTCTGGATGGACCCACCTAGGGCCTATCTCCGAAACGGCACCAAACGTGCTTCTAGGAGCTGCATTCTGCAAAGGGAAACTGTGCTCGGGGAACAAACCTCAGCCCCAATGCGTCTTGGCTCAGGATCGCAGCGCTTGCCTAGTTCTCACCTAGCCCTATGCTCCCCATAGGGCCAAGGAGGGTCTGGGCTGCCTCTGGCTCCGTGGGCACTGCTGCTTGGCTGATGGTGTCCGCAGCTTGAAACCAACTCCAAACATTTTCTCCTTCCAGGAGAGCTGATCAACCCCTCGTCAGCTCGGTACCCCGACCTAATGGGTCGGGATAAATGGTTGAGCCTGTGTTTGCTCAGACCAGGGACCGAGTCGGCCGGGAGAGCTATTCCACCGCCCACTCCTCGGACCCACGTCTGAGTCGGCCGGAATAGCTGGTGGACCCCACAGCTTTTCGGACGAGTGTCCGTATCGGCCTGGACAGCTGGTCGATCCGCGTCACCTTGGACCCAGGACAGACTTGGCCCGGATAAATTGTGGACCCTTCGTCTGCTGCAACCCGTGACTAGTGGGCCGGGAGGGCTGGTCGACCCTGCAGCAGTTCGGACCCGCGAACGAGTTGCCCGGGATAGCTTGTGTCTCCACAGCTCCTCGGGCCCGGGTCCGAGTTGGCCGGGATAGCTGATCGAAACTGCTTCACCTCGGACCCGAGACCAAATGGGTCAGGATTTCTGGCCGACCCTGTGTCAATTCCAACCCGGGAACGAGTCGGCCTGGATATCTAGGCAACCCAACAGATCCTTGAACCTGGGTCCATGTGGCCGGAACATCTGGTCGACCCTGCAGCAACTCGGAGCAGGGACAGAGTCGGCCGGGATATATTGTCGACCACACAGCTCCTCTGACGGGAGTCCGAGACAGATGGGACAGCTGATCGACACCGCGTCAGCTCGGACCCAGGACCAAATATGCCGGGATATTTGGTCGACCTTGTGTCAGTCAGACTCGGGATCGAGTGTGCTGGGATAGCTGGTGGACCCCACAGCTCCTGGGAACCGGGTCCGAGTCGGCCGGGACAGCTGGTCGACCTGCGGCACCTTGGACCTGGGACCGAGTTTCCCAGGATAACTGGTCGACACCATGTCTGCTCAAACCCGGGACGAGTCGGTCGGGATAGCTGGTCGACCCCACAGCTCCTCGGACCAGGGACCATGTCGCACGGGACAGCTGAGCCACCCCGCATCGGCTCGGACACGGCACCAAATGGTCCAGGAGAGATGGTCCACCCTGTGTAAGCCTGGAGCCGGGATGGAGTCGGGCAGGATAGCTGGTCAACACCACAGCCCCTCTGCCCCGGGTCCGAGTCGGCCTGCACAGCTGGACGATCCCGAGTCAGCTCGGAACAGGTCGGAGTTGGCCGGGATAGCTGGTCGACCCCACAGCTCTTCGGACCAGGAGCCGAGTCGGCCAGGAGAGCTGGTCGACCCGCAGCACCTTGGACCCGGGACCGAGTAGGCCGGGATAACTGGTCGACCCCGCATCTGCTCGAACCCGGGACTAGTGGGCCAGGATAGATGGTCGACACGACAGCTCCTCCTACTCGGGTCCGAGTCGGCCGGGACATTTGGTCAACCCTGATTCAGTTCGGACCCGATACTCAGTTGCCCGCGATAGCTGGTCGACCTTGTCTCAGCTCGGACCCGGTACCGAGTCGGCCGGGATAGCTGGTGGAGCCCACAGCTCCTCAGACCCAGGTCTGAGTCGCTTGGGACAGCTGATCGACCCCTCGTCAGCTTGGAACCCTGACCAAATGGGCCGGGATAGCTGGTTGACCCTGTGTCAGCTTGGACCCGGGACCGAGTCGGTCGGTGGAGCTATTCCACCCCACAGCCCCTGGGACCCGCGTCTTAGTCGGACAGGACAGCTGGTCGACCCACGGCACTTTGGTCCCTGGTCCGAGTTGGCCGGGATAACTGGTCGACCCCGCGTCTGCTGGAAACCAGTACTAGTCGTCCAGGATAGCTGGTCGATACCACAGCTCCTCGGACTTGGGTCCGAGTGGGCTATGATATCTGGTTGACCCTACAGTTCCTCGGACCCGGAACCATGTCGTCTGGGACAGGTGAACAACCCCGCGTCATCTTGGAAACCTGACCAAATGGGCCGGGATATCTAGTTGACCCTGTGTCTGCTCGGACCAGGGACCGAGACGGCCGGGAGAGCTATTCCACCCCACAGCACTTCAGACCAGGGTCCTAGTTGGCCGGGACAGCTGGTCGACCTGCAGCACCTTGGACGTGGGGCAGAGTTGACCGGGATAACTGGTCGACCCCACGTCTGCTGGAAACTGGTACTAGTCGTCCAGGATAGCTGGTCGACACCACAGACTCTTGGACTCGGGTCCGAGTGGGCTAGGACATCTGGTCGACCCCACAGTTCCTCGGACCCGAGACCGTGTCGTCTGGGACAGGTGAGCAACACCGCGTCAGCTTGGAAACCTGACCAAATGGGCCAGGATAGCTATTTGACCCTGTATATGCATGGACCCGGGACCGAGACGGCCGGGAGAGCTATTCCACCCCACAGTTCCTTGGACCCAGAACGGAGTTGGCCGGGATAACTGGTCGACCCCGCGTCTGCTCGAACTCGGGACTAGTCGGCCAGGATAGCTGCTCAACCCCACAGCTCCTCGGACTTGGGTCTGAGTTGGCCGTGACCATTGGTTGACCCCGAGTCAGTTTGGACCCATTAATCAGTTGCCCGCGATAGCTTGTCGATCTTGTGTCAGCTCGGACCCGGTACCGAGTCTGTCGGGATAGCTGGTCGACCCCACATCTCCTCGGACCAGGGTCCGAGTCGGCCGGAAGTGCTGGTTGACCCTTCGGCAGTTCGGACTTGACAACGAGTCGGCAGGGATTGCTTGTCGACTCCACAGCTCCTCGGACCCGGGTCAGAGTCGGCCGGGACAGCTGATCGAAACCACATCAGCTCGGACCCGGGTCCAAATGGGTCGGGATTGCTGGCCGACCCTGTGTCAACTTGGAGGCGGGAACGAGTTGGCCTGGATATCTGGTCAACCCCAAAGCTCCTCGGACTGGGGTCCAGGTCGGCCGGGTCATCTAGTCGACCCCACAACTCCTCAGGCCCGGGAGCATGTCGTCCGGGACAGATGAGCGACCCCGCCTCAGCTCGCACACGGGACCAAATGGTCCAGGAGAGATGGTCCACCCTGTGCAAGCTGGGACACAGGACGGAGTTGGGCAGGATAGCTGGTCAACACCACAGACCCTGAACAGTCCAAGTCGGCCTGAACAACTGGACGACCCCGAGTCAGTTAGGACCAGGACTGAGTTGGCCAGGATAGCTGGTCGACCACACAGCTCTTCAGACCCGAGTCCGAGTTGGCTGGGAAAACTGGTCAACCCCACATCTCCTCGGACTCGGGTCCGAGTCGGCCGGGACATCTGGTGGACTCCACAGCTCCTCGGACCCGGGACCGTGTTGGCGGGATAACTGGACGACCCCGGGTCAGTTCGAACCCGGGTAGAGTCGGCCGGGATAGCTGGTCATCCCTGCAGCTCCTCGGACCCGGGTCTGAGTCGGCTGGGACAGCTGGTCGACCCCTCGTCAGCTCCGAAGCCTGACCACATGGGCCGGGATAGATGGTTGAGCCTGGGTCTGCTCGGACCAGGGACCGAGTCGGCTGGGAGAGCTATTCCACCCCCCAGCTCCTCGGACCCGCATCTGAGTCGGCCAGAATAGCTGGTGGCCCCCACAGCTCTATGGATCAGGGTCCGAGTCGGCCGGGACAGCTGGTCGACCCGTGGCACCTTGGACCTGGGACCGAGTTGGCCGGAATAACTGGTGGACACCACAGATCTTCGGACCAGGGTCTGAGTTGGCCAGGACAGCTGATCGAAACCGCGTCAGCTCAGACCCAGGACCAAATGGGTCAGGATTGCTGGTCGACCCTGTGTCAACTCGGACCCAGGACTAGTCGGCCAGGATAGGTGGTCGACCGCACAGCTCCTTGGACTCGGGTGTGAGTCGGCCATGACCGTTTGTCGACCCCAAGTCAGTTTGGACCCGTTACTCAGTTGCCCGCGAGAGCTGGTCGATCTTATGTCAGCTCGGACACGGTAAAGAGTCTGTCGGGATAGCTGGTCGACCCCACATCTCCTCGGACCCGGATACGAGTCGGCCGGAAGTGCTGGTCCACCCTTCGGCAGTTCGGAGGCGACAACCAGTCGGCCGGGATTGCTTGTGTCTCCTCAGCTCCTCGGATCTGGGTCCCAGTTGGCCGGGACAGCTGATCGAAACCACGTCAGCTCAGACACGGGTCCAAATGGGTCGGGATTGCTGATGGACCATGTATCAACCAGGACGCGGGAACGAGTCGGCCTGGACAGCTGGTCGACCCCAAAGCTCCTTGAACTGGGGTCCAGGTCGGCCGGGACATCAAGTCGACCCCAAAACTCCACGGATCTGGGACCATGTCGTCCGTGACAGCTGAGCGACCCCGCCTCAGCTCGGATACGGGACCAAATGGTCCAGGAGAGATGGTCCACCTTGTGTAAGCTCAGACACAGGACGGAGTTGGGCAGGATAGCTGGTAAACACCACAGCCCCTCGGCCCCGGTTCCAAGTTGGCATGAACAGCTGGACGACCCCGAGTTAGCTCGGATAAGGACGGAGTTGGCCGGGAGAGCTGGTCGACCCCACAGCTCTTCGGAACCGAGTCCGAGTTGGCCGGGACAACTGGTCCACCCCACAACTCCTTGGAATCGGGTCCGAGTCGGCCGGGACATCTGGTGAACCCCACAGCTCCTCGGACCCGGGACCGCGTTGGCCGGGTTAACTGGACGACCCCACGTCAGCTCGAACCCAGGACGAGTCGGTCGGGATAGCTGATCGACCCCACAGCTCCTAGGACCAGGGACCATGTCGTCCGGGACAGCTGAGAGACCCCGCCTCAGCTCGCACACGGGACCAAATGGTCCAGGAGAGATGGTCCACCTTGTGTAAGCCTGGACCCGGGACGGAGTCGGGCAGGATAGCTGGTCAACACCACAGCCCCACGGCCCCGGGTCCGAGTCAGCCAGCACAGCTGGACGACCCCGTGTCAGCTCGGACCAGGACGGAGTTGGCCGGGAAAGCTGGTCGACCCCACAGCCCCTTGGACCCGGTTCCGAGTTGGACAGGACAGCTGGTCGACCCCACAGCTCTTCAGATCCGGGTCCGAGTTGGACGGGACAGCTGATCGAAACCACGTCAGATCGGACCAGGGACCAAATGGGTCAGGATTGACGGCCGACCCTGTGTCAATTCGGACAAGGGAACGAGTCGGAATGGATATCTGGGCGACCCCACAGCTCTTCAGACCAGGGTCCGAGTAGTCCGGGACATCTGGTGGACTCCACAGCTCCTCGGACCCGGGACCGTGTTGGCGGGAAAACTGGACGACCCCGCGTCAGCTCGAACCCGGGCAGTCGGCTGGGATAGCTGGTCGACCCCACATCTCCTCGGACCCGGGTCCGAGTCGGCCGGAAGTGCTGGTCGACCCTTCAGCAGTTCGGAGGCGACAACCAGTTGGCCGGGATTGCTTGTCGACTCCACAGCTCCTCGGACAGGGGTCCGAGACGGATGGGACTGCTGATCGACACTGCGTCAGTTCGGACCCAGGACCAAATGGGCCGGGATAGCTGGTCGACCATGTGTCACTTCGGACTCAGGATCGAGTCTGCTGGGATAGCTAGTGGACCCCACAGCTCCTCGGACCCGGGTCCGAGTCGGGCGGGAGAGCTGGCCGACACGCGGCACCTTGGACCCGGGACCGAGATGGCCGGGATAAATGGTCGACCCACGTCAGCTCAAACACGGGACGAGTCGGTTGGGACATCTGGTGGACCCCACAGCTCATCGGACCTGGGACCGCGTTGGCCGGGTTAACTGGATGACCCCGCGTCAGCTCGAACCCGAGCAGAGTCGGCCGGGATCGCTGGTCATCCCCGCAGCTCCTCGGACCCGGGTCTGAGTCGGCTGGGACAGCTGATCGAACCCTCGTCAGCTCGGAAGCCTGACCAAATGGGCCAGGATAGCTGGTTGAGCCTGTGTCTGCTCGGACCAGGGACCGAGTCGGCCGGGAGAGCTATTCCACCTCCCAGCTCCTCGGCCCCACGTCTGAGTCGGCTGGAATAGCTGGTGGAACCCACAGCTCTTCGGACCAGGGTCCGAGTCGGGCGGGACAGGTGGTCGACCCGTGGCACCTTGGACCCGGGACCGAGTTGGCCGGGATGACTTTTCGACACCACAGCTCATCGGACCTGGGACCGCGTTGGCCGGGTTAACTGGATGACCCCGCGTCAGCTCGAACCCGAGCAGAGTCGGCCGGGATCGCTGGTCATCCCCGCAGCTCCTCGGACCCGGGTCTGAGTCGGCTGGGACAGCTGATCGAACCCTCGTCAGCTCGGAAGCCTGACCAAATGGGCCAGGATAGCTGGTTGAGCCTGTGTCTGCTCGGACCAGGGACCGAGTCGGCCGGGAGAGCTATTCCACCTCCCAGCTCCTCGGCCCCACGTCTGAGTCGGCTGGAATAGCTGGTGGAACCCACAGCTCTTCGGACCAGGGTCCGAGTCGGGCGGGACAGGTGGTCGACCCGTGGCACCTTGGACCCGGGACCGAGTTGGCCGGGATGACTTTTCGACACCACAGCTCATCGGACCAGGGTCCGAGTTGGCCGGGACAGCTGATCGAAACCACGTCAGCTCGGACCTGGGATCAAATGGGTCAGGATTGCTGGCTGACTCTGTGTCAACTCGGACCCGGGAACCAGTCGGTCTGGATATCTGGTCGACCCCACAGCTCTTCAGACCAGGGTCCGAGTTGTCCGGGACAGCTGGTCGACCAGCGGCACCTTGGCCCCGGGACCGAGTTGGCCGGGATAACTGGTCAACCCCGCGTATGCTCGAACCCAGGACTAGTCGGCTAGGATAGCTGGTCGACCCTACAGCTCCTCGGACTCGGGTCCGAGACGGCCGGGACAGTTGGTCGACCCCGAGTCAGTTCGGACCTGATACTCAGTTGCCCGCGATACCTAGTCGATCTTGTGTCAGCTTGGATCCAGTACCGAGTGGGCCGGGATAGCTGGTGGAGCTCACAGCTCCTCAGAGCCGGGTCCAAGTCTGCCAGGACAGCTGGTCGACAGGCGGCCCCTTGGACCCGGGACCGACTTGGGCAGGATAACTGGTCGACCCCACGTCAGCTCAAACCCGGGATGAGTCGGTCGGGATAGCTGGTCGATGCCACAGCTCCTCGGACCCGGTTCCGAGTCGGCCTGCACAGCTGGTCGACCCCGAGTCAGCTCGGACCCGAACTGAGTTGGCCGGGATACCTGGTAGACACCAAAGCTCCTCGTTCCTGGGTCCAAGTCGGCCGGGACAGCTGGTTCACCCCGAGTCAGTTCAGACCCGGTACTCAGTTGGCCGGGATAGCTGGTCGACTTTGTATCAGCTTGGACCCGGTACCGAGTTGCCCGGGATAGCTTGTGTCTCCACAGCTCCTCGGACCCGGGTCCGAGTTGGCCGGGACAGCTGATCGAAACCGCGTCAGCTCGGACCCGGGACCAAATGGGTCAGGATGGCTGGCTGACCCTGTGTCAACTCGGACCCGGGAACGAGTCGGCCTGGATATCTAGGCGACGCAACAGATCCTTGAACCTGGGTCTGTGTCAGCTGGAACAGCTGGTCGAACCCGCGGCAGCTTGGAGCAGGGACAGAGTCGGCCGGAATATATTGTCAAGCACACAGCTCCTCGGACGGGGGTCTGAGACGAATGGGACAGCTGATCGACACCGAGTCAGCTTGGGGCCAGGACCAGATGGGTCGGGATAGCTGGTCGACCATGTGTCAGTTCAGACGTGGGATCGAGTCTGCTGGGATCGCTGGTGGACCCCACAGTACCTTGGAGCCGGGTCCGAGTGAGCCGGGACAGCTGTTCGACCCAGGGCACCTTGGACTTGGGACTGAGTTGGCCGGGATAACTGGTCGACCCAAAATCAGCTCAAACCCGGGATGAGTCGGTCGGGATTGCTGATCGACCCCGTAGGTCCTCGGACCAGGGACCATGTCGTCCGGGACAGCTGAGAGACCCCGCCTCAGCTCGCACACGGGACCAAATGGTCCAGGAGAGATGGTCCACCCTGTGTAAGCCTGGAGCCGGGATGGAGTCGGGCAGGACAGCTGGTCAACACCACAGCCCCTCGGCCCCGGGTCCGAGTCGGCCTGCACCGCTGGACGACCCTGTGTCAGTTCGGACCAGGACGGAGTTGGCCGGGAAAGCTGGTCGACCCCACAGCTCCTTGGACCCGGGTCCGAGTTGCACGGGACAACTGATCGACCCCACATCTCCTTGGACTCGGGTCCGAGTCGGCCGGGACATCTGGTGGACTCCACAGCTCCTCGGACCCGGGACCGTGTTGGCGGGATAACTGGACGACTCCGGGTCAGCTTGAACCCGGGTAGAGTTGGCCGGGATAGCTGGTCATCCCCGCAGCTCCTCGGACCCGGGTCTGAGTCGGCTGGGACAGCTGATCGACCAATTGTAAGCTCGGAAGCCTGACCACATGGGCCGGGAGAGCTGGTTGAGCCTGGGTCTGCTCGGACCAGGGACCGAGTCGGCCGGGACAGCTATTCCACCCCCCAGCTCCTCGGACCCGCGTCTGAGTCGGCCGGAGTATCTGGTGGCCCACACAGCTCTACGGACCAGGGTCCGAGTTGGCCAGGACAGCTGGTCAACACGCGGCACCTTGGACACGGGACCGAGTTGGCCGGGATGACTGGTCGACCCCACAGCTCTTCGGACCAGGGTCCAAGTTGGCCGGGATAACTGGTCGATCCCGCGTCTGCTCGAACCCGGGACTAGTCGGCCAGGATTGCTGGTCGACCCCTCAGCTCCTCGGACTCGGGGCTGAGTAGGCGGTTACCGTTGGTCGACCCCGAATCAGTTCGAACCCGTTACTCACTTGCCCGCAGGAGCTGGTCGATCTTATGTCAGCTCGGACGCGGTACCGAGTCAGTCGGGATAGCTGGTGGACCCCACAGTTCCTCGGAGCCGGGTCCGAGTCAGCTGGGACAGCTGATCGACCCCTCGTCAGCTCGGATGCCTGACCATATGGGCCGGGATAGATGGTTGAGCCTGGGTCTGCTCGGACCAGGGACCGAGTCGGCCGGGAGAGCTATTCCACCCCCCAGGTCCTCAGACCGGTGTGTGAGTCGGCCGGAATAGCTGGTGGCCCCCAAAGCTCTACGGACCAGGGTCCGAGTTGGCCGGGACAGCTGGTTGACCCGCGGCACCATGGACTCGGGACCGAGTTGGCCGGGATGACTGCTCGACCACACAGCTCTTCGGAACAGGGACCGAGTCGGCCGGGAGAGCTATTCCACCCCCCAGCACCTTGGACCCGCGTCTTAGTCGGCCGGAATATCTGGTGGACCCCACAGCTTTTTGGACCAGGGTCCGAGTCGGCCGAGACAGCTCGTCGACCTGCGGCACCTTGGACCCGGGACCGAGTTGGCCGGGAGAAATGGTCAACACCACAGCTCTTCGGACCAGGGTCCGAGTCAGCCGGGACAGTTGGTCCACTCCGAGTCAGTTCGGACCCAATACTCAGTAGGCCGCGGGAGCTGGTCGATTTTATGTCAGCTCGGACCCGGTACCGAGTCGGTCGGGATAGCTCGTGGACCCCACAGCTCCTCGGACCTGGGTCCGAATAGGCCGTAAGTGTTGGTCGACCCGGCGGCAGTTTCGACGCCACAACGTGTCGGCCGGGATAGCTTGTCGACTCCACAGCTCCTCGGACCCGGGTCCAAGTTGGCCTGGACAGCTGATCGAAACCGCGTCAGCTCTGACCCGGGTCCAAATGGGTCGGAATTGCTGGCCGAACCTGTGTCAACTTGGACGTGGGAACGAGGCGGCCTGGACAGCTGGTCGACCCCAAAGCTCCTTGGACTGGGGTCCAGGTCAGCCGGGACATCTAGTCGACCCCACCACCCCTCGGCCCTGGGACCATGTCGTCCGGGACAGCTGAGCCACCCCGCCTCAGCTCGGACACGGGACCAAACGGTCCAGGAGAGATGGTCAACCCTGTGTAAGCTCGCACACGGGACGGAGTCGGGCAGGATAGCTGGTCAAAACCACAGTCCCTCGGTCCCGGGTCCAAGTCAGCCTGAACAACAGGACGACCCCGAGTCATCTCGGACCAGGACGGAGTTGGCCAGGACAGCGGGTCCACCCCACAGCTGCTCGGACCCGGATCCAAGAGGGACGGGACAACTGATCGACCCCACAGCTCCTCGGACTCAGTTCCGTGTCGGCCGGGACATCTGGTGGACCCTACAGCTCCTCGGACCCGGGACCGCGTTGGCCGGGATAACTGGATGACCCCGCGTCAGCTCGAACGCTGGCAGGGTCGGCCGGGATAGCTGGTCATCCCCGCAGCTCCTCGGACCCGGGACTGAGTCGGCTGGGACAGCTGATCGACCCCTCGTCAGCTCGGAAGCCTGACCAAATGGGCCGGGATAGCTGGTTGAGCCTGTGTCTGGTCAGACAAGGGACCGCGTCGGCCGGGAAAGCTATTCCACCCCCCAGCTCCTCGGACCCGCGTCTGAGTCAGCCGGAATAGCTGGTGGACCCCACAGCTCTTCGTAGGCGGGTCGGGGTCGGCCGGGACAGCGGGTGGACCCGCGGCACCTTGGACCCGGGACCGAGTTGGCCGGGATAACTGGTCGACACCACAGCTCTTCGGACCAGTGTCCGAGTCAGCTGGGACAGCTGATCGAAACCGCGTTAGCTCGGACCCGGGAATTAATGGGTCAGGATTGCTGGCCGACCCTGTGTCAACTCGGACCCGGAAACGAGTCGGCCTGGATAACTAGGCGACCCAACAGCTCCTTGAACCTGGGCCCGTGTCGGCCAGAACAGCAGGTCGTCCCCGCAGCAATTCAAACCCGGGACGAGTCGCTCGGGACAGCTGATCGACGCCACAGCTCCTCGGACAAGGGTCCATGTCGTCCGGGACAGCTGAGCGACCCCGCCTCAGCTCGGTCACGGGACCAAATGGTCCAGGAGAGATGGTCCACCCTGTGTAATCCCGGACACGGGACGGGGTCGGGCAGGAGAGCTGGTCAACACCACAGCCCCTCGGCCCCGGGTCCAAGTCGGCCTGAACAACTGGACGACCCCGAGTCAGCTCGGATGAGGACGGAGTTGGTCTGGACAGCCGGTCGACCCCACAACTCCACGGACTCGGTTCCAAGTCGATCGGGACATGTGGTGGACCCCACAGCTCCTCGGACCCGGGACCGTGTTGGCTGAGATAACTGGACGACCCCGCGTCAGCTCGAACCCGGGCAGAGTCGGCTGGGATAGCTGGTCATCCCCGCAGCTCCTCGGACCCGGGTCTGAGTCGGCGGGGACAGCTGGTCGACCCCTCGTCAGCTCCGAAGCCTGACCATATGGGCCGGGATAGCTGGTTGAGCCTGGGTCTGCTCGGACCAGGGACCGAGTCGGCCGGGAGAGCTATTCCACCCCCCAGCGCCTTGGACCCGCGTCTTAGTCGGCCGGAATATCTGGTGGACCCCACAGCTTTTTGGACCAGGGTCCGAGTCGGCCGAGACAGCTCGTCGACCTGCGGCACCTTGGACCCGGGACCGAGTTGGCCGGGAGAAATGGTCAACACCACAGCTCTTCGGACCAGGGTCCGAGTCAGCCGGGACAGTTGGTCCACTCCGAGTCAGTTCGGACCCAATACTCAGTAGGCCGCGGGAGCTGGTCGATTTTATGTCAGCTCGGACCCGGTACCGAGTCGGTCGGGATAGCTCGTGGACCCCACAGCTCCTCGGACCTGGGTCCGAATAGGCCGTAAGTGTTGGTCGACCCGGCGGCAGTTTCGACGCCACAACGTGTCGGCCGGGATAGCTTGTCGACTCCACAGCTCCTCGGACCCGGGTCCAAGTTTGCCTGGACAGCTGATCGAAACCGCGTCAGCTCTGACCCGGGTCCAAATGGGTCGGAATTGCTGGCCGAACCTGTGTCAACTTGGACATGGGAACGAGGCGGCCTGGACAGCTGGTCGACCCCAAAGCTCCTCGGACTGGGGTCCAGGTCGGCCGGGACATCTAGTTGACCCCACCACCCCTCGGCCCCGGGACCATGTCGTCCGGGACAGCTGAGCCACCCTGCCTCAGCTCGGACACGGGACCAAACGGTCCAGGAGAGATGGTCAACCCTGTGTAAGCTCGCACACGGGACGGAGTCGGGCAGGATAGCTGGTCAAAACCACAGTCCCTCGGTCCCGGGTCCAAGTCGGCCTGAACAACAGGACGACCCCGAGTCATCTCGGACCAGGACGGAGTTGGCCAGGACAGCGGGTCCACCCCACAGCTGCTCGGACCCGGATCCAAGAGGGACGGGACAACTGATCGACCCCACAGCTCCTCGGACTCAGTTCCGTGTCGGCCGGGACATCTGGTGGACCCTACAGCTCCTCGGACCCGGGACCGCGTTGGCCGGGATAACTGGATGACCCCGCGTCAGCTCGAACGCTGGCAGGGTCGGCCGGGATAGCTGGTCATCCCCGCAGCTCCTCGGACCCGGGACTGAGTCGGCTGGGACAGCTGATCGACCCCTCGTCAGCTCGGAAGCCTGACCAAATGGGCCGGGATAGCTGGTTGAGCCTGTGTCTGGTCAGACAAGGGACCGCGTCGGCCGGGAAAGCTATTCCACCCCCCAGCTCCTCGGACCCGCGTCTGAGTCAGCCGGAATAGCTGGTGGACCCCACAGCTCTTCGTAGGCGGGTCGGGGTCGGCCGGGACAGCGGGTGGACCCGCGGCACCTTGGACCCGGGACCGAGTTGGCCGGGATAACTGGTCGACACCACAGCTCTTCGGACCAGTGTCCGAGTCAGCTGGGACAGCTGATCGAAACCGCGTTAGCTCGGACCCGGGAATTAATGGGTCAGGATTGCTGGCCGACCCTGTGTCAACTCGGACCCGGAAACGAGTCGGCCTGGATAACTAGGCGACCCAACAGCTCCTTGAACCTGGGCCCGTGTCGGCCAGAACAGCAGGTCGTCCCCGCAGCAATTCAAACCCGGGACGAGTCGCTCGGGACAGCTGATCGACGCCACAGCTCCTCGGACAAGGGTCCATGTCGTCCGGGACAGCTGAGCGACCCCGCCTCAGCTCGGTCACGGGACCAAATGGTCCAGGAGAGATGGTCCACCCTGTGTAATCCCGGACACGGGACGGGGTCGGGCAGGAGAGCTGGTCAACACCACAGCCCCTCGGCCCCGGGTCCAAGTCGGCCTGAACAACTGGACGACCCCGAGTCAGCTCGGATGAGGACGGAGTTGGTCTGGACAGCCGGTCGACCCCACAACTCCACGGACTCGGTTCCAAGTCGATCGGGACATGTGGTGGACCCCACAGCTCCTCGGACCCGGGACCGTGTTGGCTGAGATAACTGGACGACCCCGCGTCAGCTCGAACCCGGGCAGAGTCGGCTGGGATAGCTGGTCATCCCCGCAGCTCCTTGGACCCGGGTCTGAGTCGGCGGGGACAGCTGGTCGACCCCTCGTCAGCTCCGAAGCCTGACCATATGGGCCGGGATAGCTGGTTGAGCCTGGGTCTGCTCGGACCAGGGACCGAGTCGGCCGGGAGAGCTATTCCACCCCCCAGCGCCTTGGACCCGCGTCTTAGTCGGCCGGAATATCTGGTGGACCCCACAGCTTTTTGGACCAGGGTCCGAGTCGGCCGAGACAGCTCGTCGACCTGCGGCACCTTGGACCCGGGACCGAGTTGGCCGGGAGAAATGGTCAACACCACAGCTCTTCGGACCAGGGTCCGAGTCAGCCGGGACAGTTGGTCCACTCCGAGTCAGTTCGGACCCAATACTCAGTTGGCCGCGGGAGCTGGTCGATTTTATGTCAGCTCGGACCCGGTACCGAGTCGGTCGGGATAGCTCGTGGACCCCACAGCTCCTCGGACCTGGGTCCGAATAGGCCGTAAGTGTTGGTCGACCCGGCGGCAGTTTCGACGCGACAACGTGTCGGCTGGGATTGCTTGTCGACTCCACAGCTCCTCGGACCCGGGTCCAAGTTGGCCTGGACAGCTGATCGAAACCGCGTCAGCTCTGACCCGGACGGAGTTGGCCAGGACAGCGGGTCCACCCCACAGCTGCTCTGACCCGGATCCAAGAGGGACGGGACAACTGATCGACCCCACAGCTCCTCGGACTCAGTTCCGTGTCGGCCGGGACATCTGGTGGACCCTACAGCTCCTCGGACCCGGGACCGCGTTGGCCGGGATAACTGGATGACCCCGCGTCAGCTCGAACGCTGGCAGGGTCGGCCGGGAGAGCTGGTCATCCCCGCAGCTCCTCGGACCCGGGACTGAGTCGGCTGGGACAGCTGATCGACCCCTCGTCAGCTCGGAAGCCTGACCAAATGGGCCGGGATAGCTGGTTGAGCCTGTGTCTGGTCAGACAAGGGACCGCGTCGGCCGGGAAAGCTATTCCACCCCCCAGCTCCTCGGACCCGCGTCTGAGTCAGCCGGAATAGCTGGTGGACCCCACAGCTCTTCGTAGGCGGGTCGGGGTCGGCCGGGACAGAGGGTGGACCCGCGGCACCTTGGACCCGGGACCGAGTTGGCCGGGATAACTGGTCGACACCACAGCTCTTCGGACCAGTGTCCGAGTCAGCTGGGACAGCTGATCGAAACCGCGTTAGCTCGGACCCGGGAATTAATGGGTCAGGATTGCTGGCCGACCCTGTGTCAACTCGGACCCGGAAACGAGTCGGCCTGGATAACTAGGCGACCCAACAGCTCCTTGAACCTGGGCCCGTGTCGGCCAGAACAGCAGGTCGTCCCCGCAGCAATTCAAACCCGGGACGAGTCGCTCGGGACAGCTGATCGACGCCACAGCTCCTCGGACAAGGGTCCATGTCGTCCGGGACAGCTGAGCGACCCCGCCTCAGCTCGGTCACGGGACCAAATGGTCCAGGAGAGATGGTCCACCCTGTGTAATCCCGGACACGGGACGGGGTCGGGCAGGAGAGCTGGTCAACACCACAGCCCCTCGGCCCCGGGTCCAAGTCGGCCTGAACAACTGGACGACCCCGAGTCAGCTCGGATGAGGACGGAGTTGGTCTGGACAGCCGGTCGACCCCACAACTCCACGGACTCGGTTCCAAGTCGATCGGGACACGTGGTGGACCCCACAGCTCCTCGGACCCGGGACCGTGTTGGCTGAGATAACTGGACGACCCCGCGTCAGCTCGAACCCGGGCAGAGTCGGCTGGGATAGCTGGTCATCCCCGCAGCTCCTCGGACCCGGGACTGAGTTGGCGGGGACAGCTGGTCGACCCCTCGTCAGCTCCGAAGCCTGACCATATGGGCCGGGATAGCTGGTTGAGCCTGGGTCTGCTCGGACCAGGGACCGAGTCGGCCGGGAGAGCTATTCCACCCCCCAGCGCCTTGGACCCGCGACTTAGTCGGCCGGAATATCTGGTGGACCCCACAGCTTTTTGGACCAGGGTCCGAGTCGGCCGAGACAGCTCGTCGACCTGTGGCACCTTGGACCCGGGACCGAGTTGGCCGGGAGAAATGGTCAACACCACAGCTCTTCGGACCAGGGTCCGAGTCAGCCGGGACAGTTGGTCCACTCCGAGTCAGTTCGGACCCAATACTCAGTAGGCCGCGGGAGCTGGTCGATTTTATGTCAGCTCGGACCCGGTACCGAGTCGGTCGGGATAGCTCGTGGACCCCACAGCTCCTCGGACCTGGGTCCGAATAGGCCGTAAGTGTTGGTCGACCCGGCGGCAGTTTCGACGCGACAACGTGTCGGCTGGGATTGCTTGTCGACTCCACAGCTCCTCGGACCCGGGTCCAAGTTGGCCTGGACAGCTGATCGAAACCGCGTCAGCTCTGACCCGGACGGAGTTGGCCAGGACAGCGGGTCCACCCCACAGCTGCTCTGACCCGGATCCAAGAGGGACGGGACAACTGATCGACCCCACAGCTCCTCGGACTCAGTTCCGTGTCGGCCGGGACATCTGGTGGACCCTACAGCTCCTCGGACCCGGGACCGCGTTGGCCGGGATAACTGGATGACCCCGCGTCAGCTCGAACGCTGGCAGGGTCGGCCGGGATAGCTGGTCATCCCCGCAGCTCCTCGCACCCGGGACTGAGTCGGCTGGGACAGCTGATCGACCCCTCGTCAGCTCGGAAGCCTGACCAAATGGGCCGGGATAGCTGGTTGAGCCTGTGTCTGGTCAGACAAGGGACCGCGTCGGCCGGGAAAGCTATTCCACCCCCCAGCTCCTCGGACCCGCGTCTGAGTCAGCCGGAATAGCTGGTGGACCCCACAGCTCTTCGTAGCCGGGTCGGGGTCGGCCGGGACAGCGGGTGGACCCGCGGCACCTTGGACCCGGGACCGAGTTGGCCGGGATAACTGGTCGACACCACAGCTCTTCGGACCAGTGTCCGAGTCAGCTGGGACAGCTGATCGAAACCGCGTTAGCTCGGACCCGGGAATTAATGGGTCAGGATTGCTGGCCGACCCTGTGTCAACTCGGACCCGGAAACGAGTCGGCCTGGATAACTAGGCGACCCAACAGCTCCTTGAACCTGGGCCCGTGTCGGCCAGAACAGCAGGTCGTCCCCGCAGCAATTCAAACCCGGGACGAGTCGCTCGGGACAGCTGATCGACGCCACAGCTCCTCGGACAAGGGTCCATGTCGTCCGGGACAGCTGAGCGACCCCGCCTCAGCTCGGTCACGGGACCAAATGGTCCAGGAGAGATGGTCCACCCTGTGTAATCCCGGACACGGGACGGGGTCGGGCAGGAGAGCTGGTCAACACCACAGCCCCTCGGCCCCGGGTCCAAGTCGGCCTGAACAACTGGACGACCCCGAGTCAGCTCGGATGAGGACGGAGTTGGTCTGGACAGCCGGTCGACCCCACAACTCCACGGACTCGGTTCCAAGTCGATCGGGACATGTGGTGGACCCCACAGCTCCTCGGACCCGGGACCGTGTTGGCTGAGATAACTGGACGACCCCGCGTCAGCTCGAACCCGGGCAGAGTCGGCTGGGATAGCTGGTCATCCCCGCAGCTCCTTGGACCCGGGTCTGAGTCGGCGGGGACAGCTGGTCGACCCCTCGTCAGCTCCGAAGCCTGACCATATGGGCCGGGATAGCTGGTTGAGCCTGGGTCTGCTCGGACCAGGGACCGAGTCGGCCGGGAGAGCTATTCCACCCCCCAGCGCCTTGGACCCGCGTCTTAGTCGGCCGGAATATCTGGTGGACCCCACAGCTTTTTGGACCAGGGTCCGAGTCGGCCGAGACAGCTCGTCGACCTGCGGCACCTTGGACCCGGGACCGAGTTGGCCGGGAGAAATGGTCAACACCACAGCTCTTCGGACCAGGGTCCGAGTCAGCCGGGACAGTTGGTCCACTCCGAGTCAGTTCGGACCCAATACTCAGTTGGCCGCGGGAGCTGGTCGATTTTATGTCAGCTCGGACCCGGTACCGAGTCGGTCGGGATAGCTCGTGGACCCCACAGCTCCTCGGACCTGGGTCCGAATAGGCCGTAAGTGTTGGTCGACCCGGCGGCAGTTTCGACGCGACAACGTGTCGGCTGGGATTGCTTGTCGACTCCACAGCTCCTCGGACCCGGGTCCAAGTTGGCCTGGACAGCTGATCGAAACCGCGTCAGCTCTGACCCGGGTCCAAATGGGTCGGAATTGCTGGCCGAACCTGTGTCAACTTGGACGTGGGAACGAGTCGGCCTGGACAGCTGGTCGACCCCAAAGCTCCTCGGACTGGGGTCCAGGTCGGCCGGGACATCTAGTCGACCCCACCACCCCTTGGCCCTGGGACCATGTCGTCCGGGACAGCTGAGCCACCCCGCCTCAGCTCGGACACGGGACCAAACGGTCCAGGAGAGATGGTCAACCCTGTGTAAGCTCGCACACGGGACGGAGTCGGGCAGGATAGCTGGTCAAAACCACAGTCCCTCGGTCCCGGGTCCAAGTCGGCCTGAACAACAGGACGACCCCGAGTCATCTCGGACCAGGACGGAGTTGGCCAGGACAGCGGGTCCACCCCACAGCTGCTCGGACCCGGATCCAAGAGGGACGGGACAACTGATCGACCCCACAGCTCCTCGGACTCAGTTCCGTGTCGGCCGGGACATCTGGTGGACCCTACAGCTCCTCGGACCCGGGACCGCGTTGGCCGGGATAACTGGATGACCCCGCGTCAGCTCGTACGCTGGCAGGGTCGGCCGGGATAGCTGGTCATCCCCGCAGCTCCTCGGACCCGGGACTGAGTCGGCTGGGACAGCTGATCAACCCCTCGTCAGCTCGGAAGCCTGACCAAATGGGCCGGGATAGCTGGTTGAGCCTGTGTCTGGTCAGACAAGGGACCGCGTCGGCCGGGAAAGCTATTCCACCCCCCAGCTCCTCGGACCCGCGTCTGAGTCAGCCGGAATAGCTGGTGGACCCCACAGCTCTTCGTAGCCGGGTCGGGGTCGGCCGGGACAGCGGGTGGACCCGCGGCACCTTGGACCCGGGACCGAGTTGGCCGGGATAACTGGTCGACACCACAGCTCTTCGGACCAGTGTCCGAGTCAGCTGGGACAGCTGATCGAAACCGAGTTAGCTCGGACCCGGGAATTAATGGGTCAGGATTGCTGGCCGACCCTGTGTCAACTCGGACCCGGAAACGAGTCGGCCTGGATAACTAGGCGACCCAACAGCTCCTTGAACCTGGGCCCGTGTCGGCCAGAACAGCAGGTCGTCCCCGCAGCAATTCAAACCCGGGACGAGTCGCTCGGGACAGCTGATCGACGCCACAGCTCCTCGGACAAGGGTCCATGTCGTCCGGGACAGCTGAGCGACCCCGCCTCAGCTCGGTCACGGGACCAAATGGTCCAGGAGAGATGGTCCACCCTGTGTAATCCCGGACACGGGACGGGGTCGGGCAGGAGAGCTGGTCAACACCACAGCCCCTCGGCCCCGGGTCCAAGTCGGCCTGAACAACTGGACGACCCCGAGTCAGCTCGGATGAGGACGGAGTTGGTCTGGACAGCCGGTCAACCCCACAACTCCACGAACTCGGTTCCAAGTCGATCGGGACATGTGGTGGACCCTACAGCTCCTCGGACCCGGGACCGCGTTGGCCGGGATAACTGGATGACCCCGCGTCAGCTCGTACGCTGGCAGGGTCGGCCGGGATAGCTGGTCATCCCCGCAGCTCCTCGGACCCGGGACTGAGTCGGCTGGGACAGCTGATCGACTCCTCGTCAGCTCGGAAGCCTGACCAAATGGGCCGGGATAGCTGGTTGAGCCTGTGTCTGGTCAGACAAGGGACCGCGTCGGCCGGGAAAGCTATTCCACCCCCCAGCTCCTCGGACCCGCGTCTGAGTCAGCCGGAATAGCTGGTGGACCCCACAGCTCTTCGTAGGCGGGTCGGGGTCGGCCGGGACAGCAGGTGGATCCGCGGCACCTTGGACCCGGGACCGAGTTGGCCGGGATAACTGGTCGACACCACAGCTCTTCGGACCAGTGTCCGAGTCAGCTGGGACAGCTGATCGAAACCGCGTTAGCTCGGACCCGGGAATTAATGGGTCAGGATTGCTGGCCGACCCTGTGTCAACTCGGACCCGGAAACGAGTCGGCCTGGATAACTAGGCGACCCAACAGCTCCTTGAACCTGGGCCCGTGTCGGCCAGAACAGCAGGTCGTCCCCGCAGCAATTCAAACCCGGGACGAGTCGCTCGGGACAGCTGATCGACGCCACAGCTCCTCGGACAAGGGTCCATGTCGTCCGGGACAGCTGAGCGACCCCGCCTCAGCTCGGTCACGGGACCAAATGGTCCAGGAGAGATGGTCCACCCTGTGTAATCCCGGACACGGGACGGGGTCGGGCAGGAGAGCTGGTCAACACCACAGCCCCTCGGCCCCGGGTCCAAGTCGGCCTGAACAACTGGACGACCCCGAGTCAGCTCGGATGAGGACGGAGTTGGTCTGGACAGCCGGTCGACCCCACAACTCCACGGACTCGGTTCCAAGTCGATCGGGACATGTGGTGGACCCCACAGCTCCTCGGACCCGGGACCGTGTTGGCTGAGATAACTGGACGACCCCGCGTCAGCTCGAACCCGGGCAGAGTCGGCTGGGATAGCTGGTCATCCCCGCAGCTCCTCGGACCCGGGACTGAGTTGGCGGGGACAGCTGGTCGACCCCTCGTCAGCTCCGAAGCCTGACCATATGGGCCGGGATAGCTGGTTGAGCCTGGGTCTGCTCGGACCAGGGACCGAGTCGGCCGGGAGAGCTATTCCACCCCCCAGCGCCTTGGACCCGCGTCTTAGTCGGCCGGAATATCTGGTGGACCCCACAGCTTTTTGGACCAGGGTCCGAGTCGGCCGAGACAGCTCGTCGACCTGCGGCACCTTGGACCCGGGACCGAGTTGGCCGGGAGAAATGGTCAACACCACAGCTCTTCGGACCAGGGTCCGAGTCAGCCGGGACAGTTGGTCCACTCCGAGTCAGTTCGGACCCAATACTCAGTTGGCCGCGGGAGCTGGTCGATTTTATGTCAGCTCGGACCCGGTACCGAGTCGGTCGGGATAGCTCGTGGACCCCACAGCTCCTCGGACCTGGGTCCGAATAGGCCGTAAGTGTTGGTCGACCCGGCGGCAGTTTCGACGCGACAACGTGTCGGCTGGGATTGCTTGTCGACTCCACAGCTCCTCGGACCCGGGTCCAAGTTGGCCTGGACAGCTGATCGAAACCGCGTCAGCTCTGACCCGGACGGAGTTGGCCAGGACAGCGGGTCCACCCCACAGCTGCTCTGACCCGGATCCAAGAGGGACGGGACAACTGATCGACCCCACAGCTCCTCGGACTCAGTTCCGTGTCGGCCGGGACATCTGGTGGACCCTACAGCTCCTCGGACCCGGGACCGCGTTGGCCGGGATAACTGGATGACCCCGCGTCAGCTCGAACGCTGGCAGGGTCGGCCGGGATAGCTGGTCATCCCCGCAGCTCCTCGGACCCGGGACTGAGTCGGCTGGGACAGCTGATCGACCCCTCGTCAGCTCGGAAGCCTGACCAAATGGGCCGGGATAGCTGGTTGAGCCTGTGTCTGGTCAGACAAGGGACCGCGTCGGCCGGGAAAGCTATTCCACCCCCCAGCTCCTCGGACCCGCGTCTGAGTCAGCCGGAATAGCTGGTGGACCCCACAGCTCTTCGTAGGCGGGTCGGGGTCGGCCGGGACAGCGGGTGGACCCGCGGCACCTTGGACCCGGGACCGAGTTGGCCGGGATAACTGGTCGACACCACAGCTCTTCGGACCAGTGTCCGAGTCAGCTGGGACAGCTGATCGAAACCGAGTTAGCTCGGACCCGGGAATTAATGGGTCAGGATTGCTGGCCGACCCTGTGTCAACTCGGACCCGGAAACGAGTCGGCCTGGATAACTAGGCGACCCAACAGCTCCTTGAACCTGGGCCCGTGTCGGCCAGAACAGCAGGTCGTCCCCGCAGCAATTCAAACCCGGGACGAGTCGCTCGGGACAGCTGATCGACGCCACAGCTCCTCGGACAAGGGTCCATGTCGTCCGGGACAGCTGAGCGACCCCGCCTCAGCTCGGTCACGGGACCAAATGGTCCAGGAGAGATGGTCCACCCTGTGTAATCCCGGACACGGGACGGGGTCGGGCAGGAGAGCTGGTCAACACCACAGCCCCTCGGCCCCGGGTCCAAGTCGGCCTGAACAACTGGACGACCCCGAGTCAGCTCGGATGAGGACGGAGTTGGTCTGGACAGCCGGTCGACCCCACAACTCCACGGACTCGGTTCCAAGTCGATCGGGACATGTGGTGGACCCCACAGCTCCTCGGACCCGGGACCGTGTTGGCTGAGATAACTGGACGACCCCGCGTCAGCTCGAACCCGGGCAGAGTCGGCTGGGATAGCTGGTCATCCCCGCAGCTCCTCGGACCCGGGACTGAGTTGGCGGGGACAGCTGGTCGACCCCTCGTCAGCTCCGAAGCCTGACCATATGGGCCGGGATAGCTGGTTGAGCCTGGGTCTGCTCGGACCAGGGACCGAGTCGGCCGGGAGAGCTATTCCACCCCCCAGCGCCTTGGACCCGCGACTTAGTCGGCCGGAATATCTGGTGGACCCCACAGCTTTTTGGACCAGGGTCCGAGTCGGCCGAGACAGCTCGTCGACCTGTGGCACCTTGGACCCGGGACCGAGTTGGCCGGGAGAAATGGTCAACACCACAGCTCTTCGGACCAGGGTCCGAGTCAGCCGGGACAGTTGGTCCACTCCGAGTCAGTTCGGACCCAATACTCAGTAGGCCGCGGGAGCTGGTCGATTTTATGTCAGCTCGGACCCGGTACCGAGTCGGTCGGGATAGCTCGTGGACCCCACAGCTCCTCGGACCTGGGTCCGAATAGGCCGTAAGTGTTGGTCGACCCGGCGGCAGTTTCGACGCGACAACGTGTCGGCTGGGATTGCTTGTCGACTCCACAGCTCCTCGGACCCGGGTCCAAGTTGGCCTGGACAGCTGATCGAAACCGCGTCAGCTCTGACCCGGACGGAGTTGGCCAGGACAGCGGGTCCACCCCACAGCTGCTCTGACCCGGATCCAAGAGGGACGGGACAACTGATCGACCCCACAGCTCCTCGGACTCAGTTCCGTGTCGGCCGGGACATCTGGTGGACCCTACAGCTCCTCGGACCCGGGACCGCGTTGGCCGGGATAACTGGATGACCCCGCGTCAGCTCGAACGCTGGCAGGGTCGGCCGGGATAGCTGGTCATCCCCGCAGCTCCTCGCACCCGGGACTGAGTCGGCTGGGACAGCTGATCGACCCCTCGTCAGCTCGGAAGCCTGACCAAATGGGCCGGGATAGCTGGTTGAGCCTGTGTCTGGTCAGACAAGGGACCGCGTCGGCCGGGAAAGCTATTCCACCCCCCAGCTCCTCGGACCCGCGTCTGAGTCAGCCGGAATAGCTGGTGGACCCCACAGCTCTTCGTAGCCGGGTCGGGGTCGGCCGGGACAGCGGGTGGACCCGCGGCACCTTGGACCCGGGACCGAGTTGGCCGGGATAACTGGTCGACACCACAGCTCTTCGGACCAGTGTCCGAGTCAGCTGGGACAGCTGATCGAAACCGCGTTAGCTCGGACCCGGGAATTAATGGGTCAGGATTGCTGGCCGACCCTGTGTCAACTCGGACCCGGAAACGAGTCGGCCTGGATAACTAGGCGACCCAACAGCTCCTTGAACCTGGGCCCGTGTCGGCCAGAACAGCAGGTCGTCCCCGCAGCAATTCAAACCCGGGACGAGTCGCTCGGGACAGCTGATCGACGCCACAGCTCCTCGGACAAGGGTCCATGTCGTCCGGGACAGCTGAGCGACCCCGCCTCAGCTCGGTCACGGGACCAAATGGTCCAGGAGAGATGGTCCACCCTGTGTAATCCCGGACACGGGACGGGGTCGGGCAGGAGAGCTGGTCAACACCACAGCCCCTCGGCCCCGGGTCCAAGTCGGCCTGAACAACTGGACGACCCCGAGTCAGCTCGGATGAGGACGGAGTTGGTCTGGACAGCCGGTCGACCCCACAACTCCACGGACTCGGTTCCAAGTCGATCGGGACATGTGGTGGACCCCACAGCTCCTCGGACCCGGGACCGTGTTGGCTGAGATAACTGGACGACCCCGCGTCAGCTCGAACCCGGGCAGAGTCGGCTGGGATAGCTGGTCATCCCCGCAGCTCCTTGGACCCGGGTCTGAGTCGGCGGGGACAGCTGGTCGACCCCTCGTCAGCTCCGAAGCCTGACCATATGGGCCGGGATAGCTGGTTGAGCCTGGGTCTGCTCGGACCAGGGACCGAGTCGGCCGGGAGAGCTATTCCACCCCCCAGCGCCTTGGACCCGCGTCTTAGTCGGCCGGAATATCTGGTGGACCCCACAGCTTTTTGGACCAGGGTCCGAGTCGGCCGAGACAGCTCGTCGACCTGCGGCACCTTGGACCCGGGACCGAGTTGGCCGGGAGAAATGGTCAACACCACAGCTCTTCGGACCAGGGTCCGAGTCAGCCGGGACAGTTGGTCCACTCCGAGTCAGTTCGGACCCAATACTCAGTTGGCCGCGGGAGCTGGTCGATTTTATGTCAGCTCGGACCCGGTACCGAGTCGGTCGGGATAGCTCGTGGACCCCACAGCTCCTCGGACCTGGGTCCGAATAGGCCGTAAGTGTTGGTCGACCCGGCGGCAGTTTCGACGCGACAACGTGTCGGCTGGGATTGCTTGTCGACTCCACAGCTCCTCGGACCCGGGTCCAAGTTGGCCTGGACAGCTGATCGAAACCGCGTCAGCTCTGACCCGGGTCCAAATGGGTCGGAATTGCTGGCCGAACCTGTGTCAACTTGGACGTGGGAACGAGTCGGCCTGGACAGCTGGTCGACCCCAAAGCTCCTCGGACTGGGGTCCAGGTCGGCCGGGACATCTAGTCGACCCCACCACCCCTTGGCCCTGGGACCATGTCGTCCGGGACAGCTGAGCCACCCCGCCTCAGCTCGGACACGGGACCAAACGGTCCAGGAGAGATGGTCAACCCTGTGTAAGCTCGCACACGGGACGGAGTCGGGCAGGATAGCTGGTCAAAACCACAGTCCCTCGGTCCCGGGTCCAAGTCGGCCTGAACAACAGGACGACCCCGAGTCATCTCGGACCAGGACGGAGTTGGCCAGGACAGCGGGTCCACCCCACAGCTGCTCGGACCCGGATCCAAGAGGGACGGGACAACTGATCGACCCCACAGCTCCTCGGACTCAGTTCCGTGTCGGCCGGGACATCTGGTGGACCCTACAGCTCCTCGGACCCGGGACCGCGTTGGCCGGGATAACTGGATGACCCCGCGTCAGCTCGTACGCTGGCAGGGTCGGCCGGGATAGCTGGTCATCCCCGCAGCTCCTCGGACCCGGGACTGAGTCGGCTGGGACAGCTGATCAACCCCTCGTCAGCTCGGAAGCCTGACCAAATGGGCCGGGATAGCTGGTTGAGCCTGTGTCTGGTCAGACAAGGGACCGCGTCGGCCGGGAAAGCTATTCCACCCCCCAGCTCCTCGGACCCGCGTCTGAGTCAGCCGGAATAGCTGGTGGACCCCACAGCTCTTCGTAGGCGGGTCGGGGTCGGCCGGGACAGCGGGTGGACCCGCGGCACCTTGGACCCGGGACCGAGTTGGCCGGGATAACTGGTCGACACCACAGCTCTTCGGACCAGTGTCCGAGTCAGCTGGGACAGCTGATCGAAACCGCGTTAGCTCGGACCCGGGAATTAATGGGTCAGGATTGCTGGCCGACCCTGTGTCAACTCGGACCCGGAAACGAGTCGGCCTGGATAACTAGGCGACCCAACAGCTCCTTGAACCTGGGCCCGTGTCGGCCAGAACAGCAGGTCGTCCCCGCAGCAATTCAAACCCGGGACGAGTCGCTCGGGACAGCTGATCGACGCCACAGCTCCTCGGACAAGGGTCCATGTCGTCCGGGACAGCTGAGCGACCCCGCCTCAGCTCGGTCACGGGACCAAATGGTCCAGGAGAGATGGTCCACCCTGTGTAATCCCGGACACGGGACGGGGTCGGGCAGGAGAGCTGGTCAACACCACAGCCCCTCGGCCCCGGGTCCAAGTCGGCCTGAACAACTGGACGACCCCGAGTCAGCTCGGATGAGGACGGAGTTGGTCTGGACAGCCGGTCAACCCCACAACTCCACGAACTCGGTTCCAAGTCGATCGGGACATGTGGTGGACCCCACAGCTCCTCGGACTCAGTTCCGTGTCGGCCGGGACATCTGGTGGACCCTACAGCTCCTCGGACCCGGGACCGCGTTGGCCGGGATAACTGGATGACCCCGCGTCAGCTCGTACGCTGGCAGGGTCGGCCGGGATAGCTGGTCATCCCCGCAGCTCCTCGGACCCGGGACTGAGTCGGCTGGGACAGCTGATCGACTCCTCGTCAGCTCGGAAGCCTGACCAAATGGGCCGGGATAGCTGGTTGAGCCTGTGTCTGGTCAGACAAGGGACCGCGTCGGCCGGGAAAGCTATTCCACCCCCCAGCTCCTCGGACCCGCGTCTGAGTCAGCCGGAATAGCTGGTGGACCCCACAGCTCTTCGTAGCCGGGTCGGGGTCGGCCGGGACAGCGGGTGGATCCGCGGCACCTTGGACCCGGGACCGAGTTGGCCGGGATAACTGGTCGACACCACAGCTCTTCGGACCAGTGTCCGAGTCAGCTGGGACAGCTGATCGAAACCGCGTTAGCTCGGACCCGGGAATTAATGGGTCAGGATTGCTGGCCGACCCTGTGTCAACTCGGACCCGGAAACGAGTCGGCCTGGATAACTAGGCGACCCAACAGCTCCTTGAACCTGGGCCCGTGTCGGCCAGAACAGCAGGTCGTCCCCGCAGCAATTCAAACCCGGGACGAGTCGCTCGGGACAGCTGATCGACGCCACAGCTCCTCGGACAAGGGTCCATGTCGTCCGGGACAGCTGAGCGACCCCGCCTCAGCTCGGTCACGGGACCAAATGGTCCAGGAGAGATGGTCCACCCTGTGTAATCCCGGACACGGGACGGGGTCGGGCAGGAGAGCTGGTCAACACCACAGCCCCTCGGCCCCGGGTCCAAGTCGGCCTGAACAACTGGACGACCCCGAGTCAGCTCGGATGAGGACGGAGTTGGTCTGGACAGCCGGTCGACCCCACAACTCCACGGACTCGGTTCCAAGTCGATCGGGACATGTGGTGGACCCCACAGCTCCTCGGACCCGGGACCGTGTTGGCTGAGATAACTGGACGACCCCGCGTCAGCTCGAACCCGGGCAGAGTCGGCTGGGATAGCTGGTCATCCCCGCAGCTCCTCGGACCCGGGACTGAGTTGGCGGGGACAGCTGGTCGACCCCTCGTCAGCTCCGAAGCCTGACCATATGGGCCGGGATAGCTGGTTGAGCCTGGGTCTGCTCGGACCAGGGACCGAGTCGGCCGGGAGAGCTATTCCACCCCCCAGCGCCTTGGACCCGCGTCTTAGTCGGCCGGAATATCTGGTGGACCCCACAGCTTTTTGGACCAGGGTCCGAGTCGGCCGAGACAGCTCGTCGACCTGCGGCACCTTGGACCCGGGACCGAGTTGGCCGGGAGAAATGGTCAACACCACAGCTCTTCGGACCAGGGTCCGAGTCAGCCGGGACAGTTGGTCCACTCCGAGTCAGTTCGGACCCAATACTCAGTTGGCCGCGGGAGCTGGTCGATTTTATGTCAGCTCGGACCCGGTACCGAGTCGGTCGGGATAGCTCGTGGACCCCACAGCTCCTCGGACCTGGGTCCGAATAGGCCGTAAGTGTTGGTCGACCCGGCGGCAGTTTCGACGCGACAACGTGTCGGCTGGGATTGCTTGTCGACTCCACAGCTCCTCGGACCCGGGTCCAAGTTGGCCTGGACAGCTGATCGAAACCGCGTCAGCTCTGACCCGGGTCCAAATGGGTCGGAATTGCTGGCCGAACCTGTGTCAACTTGGACGTGGGAACGAGTCGGCCTGGACAGCTGGTCGACCCCAAAGCTCCTCGGACTGGGGTCCAGGTCGGCCGGGACATCTAGTCGACCCCACCACCCCTTGGCCCTGGGACCATGTCGTCCGGGACAGCTGAGCCACCCCGCCTCAGCTCGGACACGGGACCAAACGGTCCAGGAGAGATGGTCAACCCTGTGTAAGCTCGCACACGGGACGGAGTCGGGCAGGATAGCTGGTCAAAACCACAGTCCCTCGGTCCCGGGTCCAAGTCGGCCTGAACAACAGGACGACCCCGAGTCATCTCGGACCAGGACGGAGTTGGCCAGGACAGCGGGTCCACCCCACAGCTGCTCGGACCCGGATCCAAGAGGGACGGGACAACTGATCGACCCCACAGCTCCTCGGACTCAGTTCCGTGTCGGCCGGGACATCTGGTGGACCCTACAGCTCCTCGGACCCGGGACCGCGTTGGCCGGGATAACTGGATGACCCCGCGTCAGCTCGTACGCTGGCAGGGTCGGCCGGGATAGCTGGTCATCCCCGCAGCTCCTCGGACCCGGGACTGAGTCGGCTGGGACAGCTGATCGACCCCTCGTCAGCTCGGAAGCCTGACCAAATGGGCCGGGATAGCTGGTTGAGCCTGTGTCTGGTCAGACAAGGGACCGCGTCGGCCGGGAAAGCTATTCCACCCCCCAGCTCCTCGGACCCGCGTCTGAGTCAGCCGGAATAGCTGGTGGACCCCACAGCTCTTCGTAGCCGGGTCGGGGTCGGCCGGGACAGCGGGTGGACCCGCGGCACCTTGGACCCGGGACCGAGTTGGCCGGGATAACTGGTCGACACCACAGCTCTTCGGACCAGTGTCCGAGTCAGCTGGGACAGCTGATCGACACCGCGTCATCTCCTACCACTGACAAAATGGGCTGGGATAGCAGATCGAACCTGTTTCAGCTCGGACCAGGGACCGCTTTGGCCAGAATATCTAGGCGACCCAACAGCTCCTTCAACCTGGGTCCGAGTCGGCTGGAACAGGTGGTCGACCCCGCAGCAGCCTGGAGCAGGGACAGAGTCGGCCGTGATATATTGTCGACCAAGAGCTCCTCAGACGGTGGTCCGAGACGGATGTGACAGCTGATCGACACCGCGTCAGCTGGGACCTAGGACCAGATGGGCCAGGATAGCTGGGGGAGCATTAGTCATTCGGACACGGGATCGAATCAGCCGGGATAGCTGGTGGACCCCGCAGCTCCTCGGACTCGGGGCGAGTCTGCCGGGATGTCTGGTGGACCCCACAGCTCTTTGGACCCGGAACCGAGTTGGCCGGGATAACTGGTCGACCCCGCATCAGCTCGAACCTGGGGCGAGTCGGCCGGGATAGCGGCTCGACCCCACAGCTCCTCGGACTCGGGTCCGAGCCGGCAGGGACTGCTGAGTGAAACAGCGTCAGCTCGGACCCGGGAGCAAATGGGTCAGGATTGCAGGCCGACCCTATGTCAATTCGGTCCCGGGAACGAGTCAGCCTGGACAGGTGGTTGAGGCACAGCTCCACAGACTCGGGTCCGAGTCGGCCGGGACATCTGGTCGACCACACAGCTCCTCGGACCCGGGACCATGTCATCCGGGACAGCTGAGTGACCCCGCATCAGCACGGACACTGGACCAATGGTCCAGGAGAGATGGTCGACCCTGTGTAAGCTCAGACCCGGGGCGGAGTCAGGCAGGATAGCTGGTCAACACCACAGCTCCTCGGACCCGGGTCCGAGTCGGCCGGGACCTCTGGCCGACCCCACAGCTCCCCGGACACGGGCCCATGTCGTCAGGGACACCTGAGGGACCCCGCCTCAGCTCGGGCACGGGACCAAATGGTCCAGGAGAGATGGTCCACCCTGTGTAAACCTGGACCCGGGACGGAGTCGGCCAGGATAGCTGGTCAACACCACAGCTCCTCGGACCCG
Organism: Sus scrofa; assembly: GCF_054392235.1. Taxonomy (NCBI): domain Eukaryota; kingdom Metazoa; phylum Chordata; class Mammalia; order Artiodactyla; family Suidae; genus Sus; species Sus scrofa. The sequence continues at coordinate 33,114,338 of NC_139389.1, read as the reverse complement.
TGTCCGAGTCGACATGCACAGCTGGATGACCCCGAGTCAGCTCAGACCAGGACTGTGTTGGCCAGGATAGCTGGTCGACCCCACAGCTCCTTGGACTCGGGTCCGAGTCAACCGGGACATCTGGTCGACCCCACAGCTCCTCAGACCCGGGAACAGGTCGTCTGGAATAATTGACGACCCCGTGTCAGCTCGGAGAAGGGACCATATTGGCAGGGATAGATGGTCGACCCTGTGTAAGTTAGGACCCGGGACGGAGTCGGCCAGGATAGCTGGTCAACACCACAGCTCCTCGGACCCGGGTCCGAGTCGGCCGGAAGAGCTGGTCGACCCTGCGGCAGTTCGGACCCGGACCGACTTGGCCTGGATAGCTTGTGACTCCACAGCTCCTTGGAAAAGGGTCCGAGTTGGCCGGGACTGTTGATCGAAACCGCGTCGGCTCAGACGCGGGACCAAATGGGTCAGGATTGCAGGCCGACCCTGTGTCAACTTGGACCCGGGAACGTGTCGGCCTGGACAGCTGTTCGACCCCACAGCTCCTCGGACTCGGGTCCGAGTCGGCCGGGACATCTGGTCGAACCCACAGCTCCTCGGACCCGGGACCATGTCGTCCGGGACAGCTGAGCGACCCCGCGTCAGTTCTGAGCCGGGATCACATGGGCCGGGGTTGATGGTCAACCCTGTGTAAGTTAGGACCCGGGACGGAGTCGGTCAGGATAGCTGGCAAACACCACAGTACCTCAGACCCAGGTCCGAGTCGGCTGGAACAGCTGGTCGACACTGCAGCAGCTCGGACCTGGGACCGAGTATGCTGGGATAGCTGGCCCACACTACAGGTCCTCGGACCTGGGACCGAGTTGGCCTGGATTGCTGGTCGACACCGAGTCATCTCGGACCCGGGTCTGAGACGCCGGGATAGCTGGTCACCCTGCAGCAGCTCGGATCCGGGATGGATTCAGCCAGGAGAGCTTGTCGAGACCACAGCTCCTTGTACCCGGTTCCGAGGCGGCCGGGACCTCTGGTTGACCCCGCATCAGCTCGGATCTGGGACCAAATGGGCCGGGATAGCTGGTCCATCCTGTGTCAGATCGGTACCGGGACCGAGTCGGCCAGGATAGCCGGTCGAGCCCGAGTCAGCTCGAATCCGGGACGAGTAGGCCGGGATAGCTGGTCGACACCACAGCACCTCGGACCCGGGTCCGAGTTGGCTGGGCCTGCTGATCGAAACCGCGTCAGCTCGGACCTGGGACCAAATGGTTCAGGACTGCAGGCCGACCCTGTGTCAACTCGGACCCGGGAACGAGTCGGCCTGGACAGCTGGTCCACCCCACAGCTCCTCGGACCCGGGTCCGAGTCGGCCGGGATATCTGGTCGACCCCACAGCTCCTCGGACTCAGACCATGTTGTCCGGGACAGCTGAGCGACCTCGCGTCAGCTCTGAGCTGGGACCACATGGGCCGGGGTAGATGGTCGACCCTGTGTAAGGTAGGATCCGGGACGGAGTCGGCCAGGATAGCTGGGGAACACCACAGCTCCTCGGACGCGGGTTCGAATCGGCCATGAAATCTGGTCGATCCCACAGCTCTTCGGACCAGGTTCCGAGTCGGCTGGGACAGCTGATCGACACCGCGTCATCTCCTACCACTGACAAAATGGGCTGGGATAGCAGATCGAACCTGTTTCAGCTCGGACCAGGGACCGCTTTGGCCAGAATATCTAGGCGACCCAACAGCTCCTTCAACCTGGGTCCGAGTCGGCTGGAACAGGTGGTCGACCCCGCAGCAGCCTGGAGCAGGGACAGAGTCGGCCGTGATATATTGTCGACCAAGAGCTCCTCAGACGGTGGTCCGAGACGGATGTGACAGCTGATCGACACCGCGTCAGCTGGGACCTAGGACCAGATGGGCCAGGATAGCTGGGGGAGCATTAGTCATTCGGACACGGGATCGAATCAGCCGGGATAGCTGGTGGACCCCGCAGCTCCTCGGACTCGGGGCGAGTCTGCCGGGATGTCTGGTGGACCCCACAGCTCTTTGGACCCGGAACCGAGTTGGCCGGGATAACTGGTCGACCCCGCATCAGCTCGAACCTGGGGCGAGTCGGCCGGGATAGCGGCTCGACCCCACAGCTCCTCGGACTCGGGTCCGAGCCGGCAGGGACTGCTGAGTGAAACAGCGTCAGCTCGGACCCGGGAGCAAATGGGTCAGGATTGCAGGCCGACCCTATGTCAATTCGGTCCCGGGAACGAGTCAGCCTGGACAGGTGGTTGAGGCACAGCTCCACAGACTCGGGTCCGAGTCGGCCGGGACATCTGGTCGACCACACAGCTCCTCGGACCCGGGACCATGTCATCCGGGACAGCTGAGTGACCCCGCATCAGCACGGACACTGGACCAATGGTCCAGGAGAGATGGTCGACCCTGTGTAAGCTCAGACCCGGGGCGGAGTCAGGCAGGATAGCTGGTCAACACCACAGCTCCTCGGACCCGGGTCCGAGTCGGCCGGGACCTCTGGCCGACCCCACAGCTCCCCGGACACGGGCCCATGTCGTCAGGGACACCTGAGGGACCCCGCCTCAGCTCGGGCACGGGACCAAATGGTCCAGGAGAGATGGTCCACCCTGTGTAAACCTGGACCCGGGACGGAGTCGGCCAGGATAGCTGGTCAACACCACAGCTCCTCGGACCCGTGTCCGAGTCGACATGCACAGCTGGATGACCCCGAGTCAGCTCAGACCAGGACTGTGTTGGCCAGGATAGCTGGTCGACCCCACAGCTCCTTGGACTCGGGTCCGAGTCAACCGGGACACCTGGTCGACCCCACAGCTCCTCAGACCCGGGAACAGGTCGTCTGGAATAATTGACGACCCCGTGTCAGCTCGGAGAAGGGACCATATTGGCAGGGATAGATGGTCGACCCTGTGTAAGTTAGGACCCGGGACGGAGTCGGCCAGGATAGCTGGTCAACACCACAGCTCCTCGGACCCGGGTCCGAGTCGGCCGGAAGAGCTGGTCGACCCTGCGGCAGTTCGGACCCGGACCGACTTGGCCTGGATAGCTTGTGACTCCACAGCTCCTTGGAAAAGGGTCCGAGTTGGCCGGGACTGTTGATCGAAACCGCGTCGGCTCAGACGCGGGACCAAATGGGTCAGGATTGCAGGCCGACCCTGTGTCAACTTGGACCCGGGAACGTGTCGGCCTGGACAGCTGTTCGACCCCACAGCTCCTCGGACTCGGGTCCGAGTCGGCCGGGACATCTGGTCGAACCCACAGCTCCTCGGACCCGGGACCATGTCGTCCGGGACAGCTGAGCGACCCCGCGTCAGTTCTGAGCCGGGATCACATGGGCCGGGGTTGATGGTCAACCCTGTGTAAGTTAGGACCCGGGACGGAGTCGGTCAGGATAGCTGGCAAACACCACAGTACCTCAGACCCAGGTCCGAGTCGGCTGGAACAGCTGGTCGACACTGCAGCAGCTCGGACCTGGGACCGAGTATGCTGGGATAGCTGGCCCACACTACAGGTCCTCGGACCTGGGACCGAGTTGGCCTGGATTGCTGGTCGACACCGAGTCATCTCGGACCCGGGTCTGAGACGCCGGGATAGCTGGTCACCCTGCAGCAGCTCGGATCCGGGATGGATTCGGCCAGGAGAGCTTGTCGAGACCACAGCTCCTTGTACCCGGTTCCGAGGCGGCCGGGACCTCTGGTTGACCCCGCATCAGCTCGGATCTGGGACCAAATGGGCCGGGATAGCTGGTCCATCCTGTGTCAGATCGGTACCGGGACCGAGTCGGCCAGGATAGCCGGTCGAGCCCGAGTCAGCTCGAATCCGGGACGAGTAGGCCGGGATAGCTGGTCGACACCACAGCGCCTCGGACCCGGGTCCGAGTTGGCTGGGCCTGCTGATCGAAACCGCGTCAGCTCGGACCTGGGACCAAATGGTTCAGGACTGCAGGCCGACCCTGTGTCAACTCGGACCCGGGAACGAGTCGGCCTGGACAGCTGGTCCACCCCACAGCTCCTCGGACCCGGGTCCGAGTCGGCCGGGATATCTGGTCGACCCCACAGCTCCTCGGACTCAGACCATGTTGTCCGGGACAGCTGAGCGACCTCGCGTCAGCTCTGAGCTGGGACCACATGGGCCGGGGTAGATGGTCGACCCTGTGTAAGGTAGGATCCGGGACGGAGTCGGCCAGGATAGCTGGGGAGCACCACAGCTCCTCGGACGCGGGTTCGAATCGGCCATGAAATCTGGTCGATCCCACAGCTCTTCGGACCAGGTTCCGAGTCGGCTGGGACAGCTGATCGACACCGCGTCATCTCCTACCACTGACAAAATGGGCTGGGATAGCAGATCGAACCTGTTTCAGCTCGGACCAGGGACCGCTTTGGCCAGAATATCTAGGCGACCCAACAGCTCCTTCAACCTGGGTCCGAGTCGGCTGGAACAGGTGGTCGACCCCGCAGCAGCCTGGAGCAGGGACAGAGTCGGCCGTGATATATTGTCGACCAAGAGCTCCTCAGACGGTGGTCCGAGACGGATGTGACAGCTGATCGACACCGCGTCAGCTGGGACCTAGGACCAGATGGGCCAGGATAGCTGGGGGAGCATTAGTCATTCGGACACGGGATCGAATCAGCCGGGATAGCTGGTGGACCCCGCAGCTCCTCGGACTCGGGGCGAGTCTGCCGGGATGTCTGGTGGACCCCACAGCTCTTTGGACCCGGAACCGAGTTGGCCGGGATAACTGGTCGACCCCGCATCAGCTCGAACCTGGGGCGAGTCGGCCGGGATAGCGGCTCGACCCCACAGCTCCTCGGACTCGGGTCCGAGCCGGCAGGGACTGCTGAGTGAAACAGCGTCAGCTCGGACCCAGGAGCAAATGGGTCAGGATTGCAGGCCGACCCTATGTCAATTCGGTCCCGGGAACGAGTCAGCCTGGACAGGTGGTTGAGGCACAGCTCCACAGACTCGGGTCCGAGTCGGCCGGGACATCTGGTCGACCACACAGCTCCTCGGACCCGGGACCATGTCATCCGGGACAGCTGAGTGACCCCGCATCAGCACGGACACTGGACCAATGGTCCAGGAGAGATGGTCGACCCTGTGTAAGCTCAGACCCGGGGCGGAGTCAGGCAGGATAGCTGGTCAACACCACAGCTCCTCGGACCCGGGTCCGAGTCGGCCGGGACCTCTGGCCGACCCCACAGCTCCCCGGACACGGGCCCATGTCGTCAGGGACACCTGAGGGACCCCGCCTCAGCTCGGGCACGGGACCAAATGGTCCAGGAGAGATGGTCCACCCTGTGTAAACCTGGACCCGGGACGGAGTCGGCCAGGATAGCTGGTCAACACCACAGCTCCTCGGACCCGTGTCCGAGTCGACATGCACAGCTGGATGACCCCGAGTCAGCTCAGACCAGGACTGTGTTGGCCAGGATAGCTGGTCGACCCCACAGCTCCTTGGACTCGGGTCCGAGTCAACCGGGACACCTGGTCGACCCCACAGCTCCTCAGACCCGGGAACAGGTCGTCTGGAATAATTGACGACCCCGTGTCAGCTCGGAGAAGGGACCATATTGGCAGGGATAGATGGTCGACCCTGTGTAAGTTAGGACCCGGGACGGAGTCGGCCAGGATAGCTGGTCAACACCACAGCTCCTCGGACCCGGGTCCGAGTCGGCCGGAAGAGCTGGTCGACCCTGCGGCAGTTCGGACCCGGACCGACTTGGCCTGGATAGCTTGTGACTCCACAGCTCCTTGGAAAAGGGTCCGAGTTGGCCGGGACTGTTGATCGAAACCGCGTCGGCTCAGACGCGGGACCAAATGGGTCAGGATTGCAGGCCGACCCTGTGTCAACTTGGACCCGGGAACGTGTCGGCCTGGACAGCTGTTCGACCCCACAGCTCCTCGGACTCGGGTCCGAGTCGGCCGGGACATCTGGTCGAACCCACAGCTCCTCGGACCCGGGACCATGTCGTCCGGGACAGCTGAGCGACCCCGCGTCAGTTCTGAGCCGGGATCACATGGGCCGGGGTTGATGGTCAACCCTGTGTAAGTTAGGACCCGGGACGGAGTCGGTCAGGATAGCTGGCAAACACCACAGTACCTCAGACCCAGGTCCGAGTCGGCTGGAACAGCTGGTCGACACTGCAGCAGCTCGGACCTGGGACCGAGTATGCTGGGATAGCTGGCCCACACTACAGGTCCTCGGACCTGGGACCGAGTTGGCCTGGATTGCTGGTCGACACCGAGTCATCTCGGACCCGGGTCTGAGACGCCGGGATAGCTGGTCACCCTGCAGCAGCTCGGATCCGGGATGGATTCGGCCAGGAGAGCTTGTCGAGACCACAGCTCCTTGTACCCGGTTCCGAGGCGGCCGGGACCTCTGGTTGACCCCGCATCAGCTCGGATCTGGGACCAAATGGGCCGGGATAGCTGGTCCATCCTGTGTCAGATCGGTACCGGGACCGAGTCGGCCAGGATAGCCGGTCGAGCCCGAGTCAGCTCGAATCCGGGACGAGTAGGCCGGGATAGCTGGTCGACACCACAGCACCTCGGACCCGGGTCCGAGTTGGCTGGGCCTGCTGATCGAAACCGCGTCAGCTCGGACCTGGGACCAAATGGTTCAGGACTGCAGGCCGACCCTGTGTCAACTCGGACCCGGGAACGAGTCGGCCTGGACAGCTGGTCCACCCCACAGCTCCTCGGACCCGGGTCCGAGTCGGCCGGGATATCTGGTCGACCCCACAGCTCCTCGGACTCAGACCATGTTGTCCGGGACAGCTGAGCGACCTCGCGTCAGCTCTGAGCTGGGACCACATGGGCCGGGGTAGATGGTCGACCCTGTGTAAGGTAGGATCCGGGACGGAGTCGGCCAGGATAGCTGGGGAGCACCACAGCTCCTCGGACGCGGGTTCGAATCGGCCATGAAATCTGGTCGATCCCACAGCTCTTCGGACCAGGTTCCGAGTCGGCTGGGACAGCTGATCGACACCGCGTCATCTCCTACCACTGACAAAATGGGCTGGGATAGCAGATCGAACCTGTTTCAGCTCGGACCAGGGACCGCTTTGGCCAGAATATCTAGGCGACCCAACAGCTCCTTCAACCTGGGTCCGAGTCGGCTGGAACAGGTGGTCGACCCCGCAGCAGCCTGGAGCAGGGACAGAGTCGGCCGTGATATATTGTCGACCAAGAGCTCCTCAGACGGTGGTCCGAGACGGATGTGACAGCTGATCGACACCGCGTCAGCTGGGACCTAGGACCAGATGGGCCAGGATAGCTGGGGGAGCATTAGTCATTCGGACACGGGATCGAATCAGCCGGGATAGCTGGTGGACCCCGCAGCTCCTCGGACTCGGGGCGAGTCTGCCGGGATGTCTGGTGGACCCCACAGCTCTTTGGACCCGGAACCGAGTTGGCCGGGATAACTGGTCGACCCCGCATCAGCTCGAACCTGGGGCGAGTCGGCCGGGATAGCGGCTCGACCCCACAGCTCCTCGGACTCGGGTCCGAGCCGGCAGGGACTGCTGAGTGAAACAGCGTCAGCTCGGACCCGGGAGCAAATGGGTCAGGATTGCAGGCCGACCCTATGTCAATTCGGTCCCGGGAACGAGTCAGCCTGGACAGGTGGTTGAGGCACAGCTCCACAGACTCGGGTCCGAGTCGGCCGGGACATCTGGTCGACCACACAGCTCCTCGGACCCGGGACCATGTCATCCGGGACAGCTGAGTGACCCCGCATCAGCACGGACACTGGACCAATGGTCCAGGAGAGATGGTCGACCCTGTGTAAGCTCAGACCCGGGGCGGAGTCAGGCAGGATAGCTGGTCAACACCACAGCTCCTCGGACCCGGGTCCGAGTCGGCCGGGACCTCTGGCCGACCCCACAGCTCCCCGGACACGGGCCCATGTCGTCAGGGACACCTGAGGGACCCCGCCTCAGCTCGGGCACGGGACCAAATGGTCCAGGAGAGATGGTCCACCCTGTGTAAACCTGGACCCGGGACGGAGTCGGCCAGGATAGCTGGTCAACACCACAGCTCCTCGGACCCGTGTCCGAGTCGACATGCACAGCTGGATGACCCCGAGTCAGCTCAGACCAGGACTGTGTTGGCCAGGATAGCTGGTCGACCCCACAGCTCCTTGGACTCGGGTCCGAGTCAACCGGGACACCTGGTCGACCCCACAGCTCCTCAGACCCGGGAACAGGTCGTCTGGAATAATTGACGACCCCGTGTCAGCTCGGAGAAGGGACCATATTGGCAGGGATAGATGGTCGACCCTGTGTAAGTTAGGACCCGGGACGGAGTCGGCCAGGATAGCTGGTCAACACCACAGCTCCTCGGACCCGGGTCCGAGTCGGCCGGAAGAGCTGGTCGACCCTGCGGCAGTTCGGACCCGGACCGACTTGGCCTGGATAGCTTGTGACTCCACAGCTCCTTGGAAAAGGGTCCGAGTTGGCCGGGACTGTTGATCGAAACCGCGTCGGCTCAGACGCGGGACCAAATGGGTCAGGATTGCAGGCCGACCCTGTGTCAACTTGGACCCGGGAACGTGTCGGCCTGGACAGCTGTTCGACCCCACAGCTCCTCGGACTCGGGTCCGAGTCGGCCGGGACATCTGGTCGAACCCACAGCTCCTCGGACCCGGGACCATGTCGTCCGGGACAGCTGAGCGACCCCGCGTCAGTTCTGAGCCGGGATCACATGGGCCGGGGTTGATGGTCAACCCTGTGTAAGTTAGGACCCGGGACGGAGTCGGTCAGGATAGCTGGCAAACACCACAGTACCTCAGACCCAGGTCCGAGTCGGCTGGAACAGCTGGTCGACACTGCAGCAGCTCGGACCTGGGACCGAGTATGCTGGGATAGCTGGCCCACACTACAGGTCCTCGGACCTGGGACCGAGTTGGCCTGGATTGCTGGTCGACACCGAGTCATCTCGGACCCGGGTCTGAGACGCCGGGATAGCTGGTCACCCTGCAGCAGCTCGGATCCGGGATGGATTCGGCCAGGAGAGCTTGTCGAGACCACAGCTCCTTGTACCCGGTTCCGAGGCGGCCGGGACCTCTGGTTGACCCCGCATCAGCTCGGATCTGGGACCAAATGGGCCGGGATAGCTGGTCCATCCTGTGTCAGATCGGTACCGGGACCGAGTCGGCCAGGATAGCCGGTCGAGCCCGAGTCAGCTCGAATCCGGGACGAGTAGGCCGGGATAGCTGGTCGACACCACAGCACCTCGGACCCGGGTCCGAGTTGGCTGGGCCTGCTGATCGAAACCGCGTCAGCTCGGACCTGGGACCAAATGGTTCAGGACTGCAGGCCGACCCTGTGTCAACTCGGACCCGGGAACGAGTCGGCCTGGACAGCTGGTCCACCCCACAGCTCCTCGGACCCGGGTCCGAGTCGGCCGGGATATCTGGTCGACCCCACAGCTCCTCGGACTCAGACCATGTTGTCCGGGACAGCTGAGCGACCTCGCGTCAGCTCTGAGCTGGGACCACATGGGCCGGGGTAGATGGTCGACCCTGTGTAAGGTAGGATCCGGGACGGAGTCGGCCAGGATAGCTGGGGAGCACCACAGCTCCTCGGACGCGGGTTCGAATCGGCCATGAAATCTGGTCGATCCCACAGCTCTTCGGACCAGGTTCCGAGTCGGCTGGGACAGCTGATCGACACCGCGTCATCTCCTACCACTGACAAAATGGGCTGGGATAGCAGATCGAACCTGTTTCAGCTCGGACCAGGGACCGCTTTGGCCAGAATATCTAGGCGACCCAACAGCTCCTTCAACCTGGGTCCGAGTCGGCTGGAACAGGTGGTCGACCCCGCAGCAGCCTGGAGCAGGGACAGAGTCGGCCGTGATATATTGTCGACCAAGAGCTCCTCAGACGGTGGTCCGAGACGGATGTGACAGCTGATCGACACCGCGTCAGCTGGGACCTAGGACCAGATGGGCCAGGATAGCTGGGGGAGCATTAGTCATTCGGACACGGGATCGAATCAGCCGGGATAGCTGGTGGACCCCGCAGCTCCTCGGACTCGGGGCGAGTCTGCCGGGATGTCTGGTGGACCCCACAGCTCTTTGGACCCGGAACCGAGTTGGCCGGGATAACTGGTCGACCCCGCATCAGCTCGAACCTGGGGCGAGTCGGCCGGGATAGCGGCTCGACCCCACAGCTCCTCGGACTCGGGTCCGAGCCGGCAGGGACTGCTGAGTGAAACAGCGTCAGCTCGGACCCGGGAGCAAATGGGTCAGGATTGCAGGCCGACCCTATGTCAATTCGGTCCCGGGAACGAGTCAGCCTGGACAGGTGGTTGAGGCACAGCTCCACAGACTCGGGTCCGAGTCGGCCGGGACATCTGGTCGACCACACAGCTCCTCGGACCCGGGACCATGTCATCCGGGACAGCTGAGTGACCCCGCATCAGCACGGACACTGGACCAATGGTCCAGGAGAGATGGTCGACCCTGTGTAAGCTCAGACCCGGGGCGGAGTCAGGCAGGATAGCTGGTCAACACCACAGCTCCTCGGACCCGGGTCCGAGTCGGCCGGGACCTCTGGCCGACCCCACAGCTCCCCGGACACGGGCCCATGTCGTCAGGGACACCTGAGGGACCCCGCCTCAGCTCGGGCACGGGACCAAATGGTCCAGGAGAGATGGTCCACCCTGTGTAAACCTGGACCCGGGACGGAGTCGGCCAGGATAGCTGGTCAACACCACAGCTCCTCGGACCCGTGTCCGAGTCGACATGCACAGCTGGATGACCCCGAGTCAGCTCAGACCAGGACTGTGTTGGCCAGGATAGCTGGTCGACCCCACAGCTCCTTGGACTCGGGTCCGAGTCAACCGGGACACCTGGTCGACCCCACAGCTCCTCAGACCCGGGAACAGGTCGTCTGGAATAATTGACGACCCCGTGTCAGCTCGGAGAAGGGACCATATTGGCAGGGATAGATGGTCGACCCTGTGTAAGTTAGGACCCGGGACGGAGTCGGCCAGGATAGCTGGTCAACACCACAGCTCCTCGGACCCGGGTCCGAGTCGGCCGGAAGAGCTGGTCGACCCTGCGGCAGTTCGGACCCGGACCGACTTGGCCTGGATAGCTTGTGACTCCACAGCTCCTTGGAAAAGGGTCCGAGTTGGCCGGGACTGTTGATCGAAACCGCGTCGGCTCAGACGCGGGACCAAATGGGTCAGGATTGCAGGCCGACCCTGTGTCAACTTGGACCCGGGAACGTGTCGGCCTGGACAGCTGTTCGACCCCACAGCTCCTCGGACTCGGGTCCGAGTCGGCCGGGACATCTGGTCGAACCCACAGCTCCTCGGACCCGGGACCATGTCGTCCGGGACAGCTGAGCGACCCCGCGTCAGTTCTGAGCCGGGATCACATGGGCCGGGGTTGATGGTCAACCCTGTGTAAGTTAGGACCCGGGACGGAGTCGGTCAGGATAGCTGGCAAACACCACAGTACCTCAGACCCAGGTCCGAGTCGGCTGGAACAGCTGGTCGACACTGCAGCAGCTCGGACCTGGGACCGAGTATGCTGGGATAGCTGGCCCACACTACAGGTCCTCGGACCTGGGACCGAGTTGGCCTGGATTGCTGGTCGACACCGAGTCATCTCGGACCCGGGTCTGAGACGCCGGGATAGCTGGTCACCCTGCAGCAGCTCGGATCCGGGATGGATTCGGCCAGGAGAGCTTGTCGAGACCACAGCTCCTTGTACCCGGTTCCGAGGCGGCCGGGACCTCTGGTTGACCCCGCATCAGCTCGGATCTGGGACCAAATGGGCCGGGATAGCTGGTCCATCCTGTGTCAGATCGGTACCGGGACCGAGTCGGCCAGGATAGCCGGTCGAGCCCGAGTCAGCTCGAATCCGGGACGAGTAGGCCGGGATAGCTGGTCGACACCACAGCACCTCGGACCCGGGTCCGAGTTGGCTGGGCCTGCTGATCGAAACCGCGTCAGCTCGGACCTGGGACCAAATGGTTCAGGACTGCAGGCCGACCCTGTGTCAACTCGGACCCGGGAACGAGTCGGCCTGGACAGCTGGTCCACCCCACAGCTCCTCGGACCCGGGTCCGAGTCGGCCGGGATATCTGGTCGACCCCACAGCTCCTCGGACTCAGACCATGTTGTCCGGGACAGCTGAGCGACCTCGCGTCAGCTCTGAGCTGGGACCACATGGGCCGGGGTAGATGGTCGACCCTGTGTAAGGTAGGATCCGGGACGGAGTCGGCCAGGATAGCTGGGGAGCACCACAGCTCCTCGGACGCGGGTTCGAATCGGCCATGAAATCTGGTCGATCCCACAGCTCTTCGGACCAGGTTCCGAGTCGGCTGGGACAGCTGATCGACACCGCGTCATCTCCTACCACTGACAAAATGGGCTGGGATAGCAGATCGAACCTGTTTCAGCTCGGACCAGGGACCGCTTTGGCCAGAATATCTAGGCGACCCAACAGCTCCTTCAACCTGGGTCCGAGTCGGCTGGAACAGGTGGTCGACCCCGCAGCAGCCTGGAGCAGGGACAGAGTCGGCCGTGATATATTGTCGACCAAGAGCTCCTCAGACGGTGGTCCGAGACGGATGTGACAGCTGATCGACACCGCGTCAGCTGGGACCTAGGACCAGATGGGCCAGGATAGCTGGGGGAGCATTAGTCATTCGGACACGGGATCGAATCAGCCGGGATAGCTGGTGGACCCCGCAGCTCCTCGGACTCGGGGCGAGTCTGCCGGGATGTCTGGTGGACCCCACAGCTCTTTGGACCCGGAACCGAGTTGGCCGGGATAACTGGTCGACCCCGCATCAGCTCGAACCTGGGGCGAGTCGGCCGGGATAGCGGCTCGACCCCACAGCTCCTCGGACTCGGGTCCGAGCCGGCAGGGACTGCTGAGTGAAACAGCGTCAGCTCGGACCCGGGAGCAAATGGGTCAGGATTGCAGGCCGACCCTATGTCAATTCGGTCCCGGGAACGAGTCAGCCTGGACAGGTGGTTGAGGCACAGCTCCACAGACTCGGGTCCGAGTCGGCCGGGACATCTGGTCGACCACACAGCTCCTCGGACCCGGGACCATGTCATCCGGGACAGCTGAGTGACCCCGCATCAGCACGGACACTGGACCAATGGTCCAGGAGAGATGGTCGACCCTGTGTAAGCTCAGACCCGGGGCGGAGTCAGGCAGGATAGCTGGTCAACACCACAGCTCCTCGGACCCGGGTCCGAGTCGGCCGGGACCTCTGGCCGACCCCACAGCTCCCCGGACACGGGCCCATGTCGTCAGGGACACCTGAGGGACCCCGCCTCAGCTCGGGCACGGGACCAAATGGTCCAGGAGAGATGGTCCACCCTGTGTAAACCTGGACCCGGGACGGAGTCGGCCAGGATAGCTGGTCAACACCACAGCTCCTCGGACCCGTGTCCGAGTCGACATGCACAGCTGGATGACCCCGAGTCAGCTCAGACCAGGACTGTGTTGGCCAGGATAGCTGGTCGACCCCACAGCTCCTTGGACTCGGGTCCGAGTCAACCGGGACACCTGGTCGACCCCACAGCTCCTCAGACCCGGGAACAGGTCGTCTGGAATAATTGACGACCCCGTGTCAGCTCGGAGAAGGGACCATATTGGCAGGGATAGATGGTCGACCCTGTGTAAGTTAGGACCCGGGACGGAGTCGGCCAGGATAGCTGGTCAACACCACAGCTCCTCGGACCCGGGTCCGAGTCGGCCGGAAGAGCTGGTCGACCCTGCGGCAGTTCGGACCCGGACCGACTTGGCCTGGATAGCTTGTGACTCCACAGCTCCTTGGAAAAGGGTCCGAGTTGGCCGGGACTGTTGATCGAAACCGCGTCGGCTCAGACGCGGGACCAAATGGGTCAGGATTGCAGGCCGACCCTGTGTCAACTTGGACCCGGGAACGTGTCGGCCTGGACAGCTGTTCGACCCCACAGCTCCTCGGACTCGGGTCCGAGTCGGCCGGGACATCTGGTCGAACCCACAGCTCCTCGGACCCGGGACCATGTCGTCCGGGACAGCTGAGCGACCCCGCGTCAGTTCTGAGCCGGGATCACATGGGCCGGGGTTGATGGTCAACCCTGTGTAAGTTAGGACCCGGGACGGAGTCGGTCAGGATAGCTGGCAAACACCACAGTACCTCAGACCCAGGTCCGAGTCGGCTGGAACAGCTGGTCGACACTGCAGCAGCTCGGACCTGGGACCGAGTATGCTGGGATAGCTGGCCCACACTACAGGTCCTCGGACCTGGGACCGAGTTGGCCTGGATTGCTGGTCGACACCGAGTCATCTCGGACCCGGGTCTGAGACGCCGGGATAGCTGGTCACCCTGCAGCAGCTCGGATCCGGGATGGATTCGGCCAGGAGAGCTTGTCGAGACCACAGCTCCTTGTACCCGGTTCCGAGGCGGCCGGGACCTCTGGTTGACCCCGCATCAGCTCGGATCTGGGACCAAATGGGCCGGGATAGCTGGTCCATCCTGTGTCAGATCGGTACCGGGACCGAGTCGGCCAGGATAGCCGGTCGAGCCCGAGTCAGCTCGAATCCGGGACGAGTAGGCCGGGATAGCTGGTCGACACCACAGCGCCTCGGACCCGGGTCCGAGTTGGCTGGGCCTGCTGATCGAAACCGCGTCAGCTCGGACCTGGGACCAAATGGTTCAGGACTGCAGGCCGACCCTGTGTCAACTCGGACCCGGGAACGAGTCGGCCTGGACAGCTGGTCCACCCCACAGCTCCTCGGACCCGGGTCCGAGTCGGCCGGGATATCTGGTCGACCCCACAGCTCCTCGGACTCAGACCATGTTGTCCGGGACAGCTGAGCGACCTCGCGTCAGCTCTGAGCTGGGACCACATGGGCCGGGGTAGATGGTCGACCCTGTGTAAGGTAGGATCCGGGACGGAGTCGGCCAGGATAGCTGGGGAGCACCACAGCTCCTCGGACGCGGGTTCGAATCGGCCATGAAATCTGGTCGATCCCACAGCTCTTCGGACCAGGTTCCGAGTCGGCTGGGACAGCTGATCGACACCGCGTCATCTCCTACCACTGACAAAATGGGCTGGGATAGCAGATCGAACCTGTTTCAGCTCGGACCAGGGACCGCTTTGGCCAGAATATCTAGGCGACCCAACAGCTCCTTCAACCTGGGTCCGAGTCGGCTGGAACAGGTGGTCGACCCCGCAGCAGCCTGGAGCAGGGACAGAGTCGGCCGTGATATATTGTCGACCAAGAGCTCCTCAGACGGTGGTCCGAGACGGATGTGACAGCTGATCGACACCGCGTCAGCTGGGACCTAGGACCAGATGGGCCAGGATAGCTGGGGGAGCATTAGTCATTCGGACACGGGATCGAATCAGCCGGGATAGCTGGTGGACCCCGCAGCTCCTCGGACTCGGGGCGAGTCTGCCGGGATGTCTGGTGGACCCCACAGCTCTTTGGACCCGGAACCGAGTTGGCCGGGATAACTGGTCGACCCCGCATCAGCTCGAACCTGGGGCGAGTCGGCCGGGATAGCGGCTCGACCCCACAGCTCCTCGGACTCGGGTCCGAGCCGGCAGGGACTGCTGAGTGAAACAGCGTCAGCTCGGACCCGGGAGCAAATGGGTCAGGATTGCAGGCCGACCCTATGTCAATTCGGTCCCGGGAACGAGTCAGCCTGGACAGGTGGTTGAGGCACAGCTCCACAGACTCGGGTCCGAGTCGGCCGGGACATCTGGTCGACCACACAGCTCCTCGGACCCGGGACCATGTCATCCGGGACAGCTGAGTGACCCCGCATCAGCACGGACACTGGACCAATGGTCCAGGAGAGATGGTCGACCCTGTGTAAGCTCAGACCCGGGGCGGAGTCAGGCAGGATAGCTGGTCAACACCACAGCTCCTCGGACCCGGGTCCGAGTCGGCCGGGACCTCTGGCCGACCCCACAGCTCCCCGGACACGGGCCCATGTCGTCAGGGACACCTGAGGGACCCCGCCTCAGCTCGGGCACGGGACCAAATGGTCCAGGAGAGATGGTCCACCCTGTGTAAACCTGGACCCGGGACGGAGTCGGCCAGGATAGCTGGTCAACACCACAGCTCCTCGGACCCGTGTCCGAGTCGACATGCACAGCTGGATGACCCCGAGTCAGCTCAGACCAGGACTGTGTTGGCCAGGATAGCTGGTCGACCCCACAGCTCCTTGGACTCGGGTCCGAGTCAACCGGGACACCTGGTCGACCCCACAGCTCCTCAGACCCGGGAACAGGTCGTCTGGAATAATTGACGACCCCGTGTCAGCTCGGAGAAGGGACCATATTGGCAGGGATAGATGGTCGACCCTGTGTAAGTTAGGACCCGGGACGGAGTCGGCCAGGATAGCTGGTCAACACCACAGCTCCTCGGACCCGGGTCCGAGTCGGCCGGAAGAGCTGGTCGACCCTGCGGCAGTTCGGACCCGGACCGACTTGGCCTGGATAGCTTGTGACTCCACAGCTCCTTGGAAAAGGGTCCGAGTTGGCCGGGACTGTTGATCGAAACCGCGTCGGCTCAGACGCGGGACCAAATGGGTCAGGATTGCAGGCCGACCCTGTGTCAACTTGGACCCGGGAACGTGTCGGCCTGGACAGCTGTTCGACCCCACAGCTCCTCGGACTCGGGTCCGAGTCGGCCGGGACATCTGGTCGAACCCACAGCTCCTCGGACCCGGGACCATGTCGTCCGGGACAGCTGAGCGACCCCGCGTCAGTTCTGAGCCGGGATCACATGGGCCGGGGTTGATGGTCAACCCTGTGTAAGTTAGGACCCGGGACGGAGTCGGTCAGGATAGCTGGCAAACACCACAGTACCTCAGACCCAGGTCCGAGTCGGCTGGAACAGCTGGTCGACACTGCAGCAGCTCGGACCTGGGACCGAGTATGCTGGGATAGCTGGCCCACACTACAGGTCCTCGGACCTGGGACCGAGTTGGCCTGGATTGCTGGTCGACACCGAGTCATCTCGGACCCGGGTCTGAGACGCCGGGATAGCTGGTCACCCTGCAGCAGCTCGGATCCGGGATGGATTCGGCCAGGAGAGCTTGTCGAGACCACAGCTCCTTGTACCCGGTTCCGAGGCGGCCGGGACCTCTGGTTGACCCCGCATCAGCTCGGATCTGGGACCAAATGGGCCGGGATAGCTGGTCCATCCTGTGTCAGATCGGTACCGGGACCGAGTCGGCCAGGATAGCCGGTCGAGCCCGAGTCAGCTCGAATCCGGGACGAGTAGGCCGGGATAGCTGGTCGACACCACAGCGCCTCGGACCCGGGTCCGAGTTGGCTGGGCCTGCTGATCGAAACCGCGTCAGCTCGGACCTGGGACCAAATGGTTCAGGACTGCAGGCCGACCCTGTGTCAACTCGGACCCGGGAACGAGTCGGCCTGGACAGCTGGTCCACCCCACAGCTCCTCGGACCCGGGTCCGAGTCGGCCGGGATATCTGGTCGACCCCACAGCTCCTCGGACTCAGACCATGTTGTCCGGGACAGCTGAGCGACCTCGCGTCAGCTCTGAGCTGGGACCACATGGGCCGGGGTAGATGGTCGACCCTGTGTAAGGTAGGATCCGGGACGGAGTCGGCCAGGATAGCTGGGGAGCACCACAGCTCCTCGGACGCGGGTTCGAATCGGCCATGAAATCTGGTCGATCCCACAGCTCTTCGGACCAGGTTCCGAGTCGGCTGGGACAGCTGATCGACACCGCGTCATCTCCTACCACTGACAAAATGGGCTGGGATAGCAGATCGAACCTGTTTCAGCTCGGACCAGGGACCGCTTTGGCCAGAATATCTAGGCGACCCAACAGCTCCTTCAACCTGGGTCCGAGTCGGCTGGAACAGGTGGTCGACCCCGCAGCAGCCTGGAGCAGGGACAGAGTCGGCCGTGATATATTGTCGACCAAGAGCTCCTCAGACGGTGGTCCGAGACGGATGTGACAGCTGATCGACACCGCGTCAGCTGGGACCTAGGACCAGATGGGCCAGGATAGCTGGGGGAGCATTAGTCATTCGGACACGGGATCGAATCAGCCGGGATAGCTGGTGGACCCCGCAGCTCCTCGGACTCGGGGCGAGTCTGCCGGGATGTCTGGTGGACCCCACAGCTCTTTGGACCCGGAACCGAGTTGGCCGGGATAACTGGTCGACCCCGCATCAGCTCGAACCTGGGGCGAGTCGGCCGGGATAGCGGCTCGACCCCACAGCTCCTCGGACTCGGGTCCGAGCCGGCAGGGACTGCTGAGTGAAACAGCGTCAGCTCGGACCCGGGAGCAAATGGGTCAGGATTGCAGGCCGACCCTATGTCAATTCGGTCCCGGGAACGAGTCAGCCTGGACAGGTGGTTGAGGCACAGCTCCACAGACTCGGGTCCGAGTCGGCCGGGACATCTGGTCGACCACACAGCTCCTCGGACCCGGGACCATGTCATCCGGGACAGCTGAGTGACCCCGCATCAGCACGGACACTGGACCAATGGTCCAGGAGAGATGGTCGACCCTGTGTAAGCTCAGACCCGGGGCGGAGTCAGGCAGGATAGCTGGTCAACACCACAGCTCCTCGGACCCGGGTCCGAGTCGGCCGGGACCTCTGGCCGACCCCACAGCTCCCCGGACACGGGCCCATGTCGTCAGGGACACCTGAGGGACCCCGCCTCAGCTCGGGCACGGGACCAAATGGTCCAGGAGAGATGGTCCACCCTGTGTAAACCTGGACCCGGGACGGAGTCGGCCAGGATAGCTGGTCAACACCACAGCTCCTCGGACCCGTGTCCGAGTCGACATGCACAGCTGGATGACCCCGAGTCAGCTCAGACCAGGACTGTGTTGGCCAGGATAGCTGGTCGACCCCACAGCTCCTTGGACTCGGCTCCGAGTCAACCGGGACACCTGGTCGACCCCACAGCTCCTCAGACCCGGGAACAGGTCGTCTGGAATAATTGACGACCCCGTGTCAGCTCGGAGAAGGGACCATATTGGCAGGGATAGATGGTCGACCCTGTGTAAGTTAGGACCCGGGACGGAGTCGGCCAGGATAGCTGGTCAACACCACAGCTCCTCGGACCCGGGTCCGAGTCGGCCGGAAGAGCTGGTCGACCCTGCGGCAGTTCGGACCCGGACCGACTTGGCCTGGATAGCTTGTGACTCCACAGCTCCTTGGAAAAGGGTCCGAGTTGGCCGGGACTGTTGATCGAAACCGCGTCGGCTCAGACGCGGGACCAAATGGGTCAGGATTGCAGGCCGACCCTGTGTCAACTTGGACCCGGGAACGTGTCGGCCTGGACAGCTGTTCGACCCCACAGCTCCTCGGACTCGGGTCCGAGTCGGCCGGGACATCTGGTCGAACCCACAGCTCCTCGGACCCGGGACCATGTCGTCCGGGACAGCTGAGCGACCCCGCGTCAGTTCTGAGCCGGGATCACATGGGCCGGGGTTGATGGTCAACCCTGTGTAAGTTAGGACCCGGGACGGAGTCGGTCAGGATAGCTGGCAAACACCACAGTACCTCAGACCCAGGTCCGAGTCGGCTGGAACAGCTGGTCGACACTGCAGCAGCTCGGACCTGGGACCGAGTATGCTGGGATAGCTGGCCCACACTACAGGTCCTCGGACCTGGGACCGAGTTGGCCTGGATTGCTGGTCGACACCGAGTCATCTCGGACCCGGGTCTGAGACGCCGGGATAGCTGGTCACCCTGCAGCAGCTCGGATCCGGGATGGATTCGGCCAGGAGAGCTTGTCGAGACCACAGCTCCTTGTACCCGGTTCCGAGGCGGCCGGGACCTCTGGTTGACCCCGCATCAGCTCGGATCTGGGACCAAATGGGCCGGGATAGCTGGTCCATCCTGTGTCAGATCGGTACCGGGACCGAGTCGGCCAGGATAGCCGGTCGAGCCCGAGTCAGCTCGAATCCGGGACGAGTAGGCCGGGATAGCTGGTCGACACCACAGCGCCTCGGACCCGGGTCCGAGTTGGCTGGGCCTGCTGATCGAAACCGCGTCAGCTCGGACCTGGGACCAAATGGTTCAGGACTGCAGGCCGACCCTGTGTCAACTCGGACCCGGGAACGAGTCGGCCTGGACAGCTGGTCCACCCCACAGCTCCTCGGACCCGGGTCCGAGTCGGCCGGGATATCTGGTCGACCCCACAGCTCCTCGGACTCAGACCATGTTGTCCGGGACAGCTGAGCGACCTCGCGTCAGCTCTGAGCTGGGACCACATGGGCCGGGGTAGATGGTCGACCCTGTGTAAGGTAGGATCCGGGACGGAGTCGGCCAGGATAGCTGGGGAGCACCACAGCTCCTCGGACGCGGGTTCGAATCGGCCATGAAATCTGGTCGATCCCACAGCTCTTCGGACCAGGTTCCGAGTCGGCTGGGACAGCTGATCGACACCGCGTCATCTCCTACCACTGACAAAATGGGCTGGGATAGCAGATCGAACCTGTTTCAGCTCGGACCAGGGACCGCTTTGGCCAGAATATCTAGGCGACCCAACAGCTCCTTCAACCTGGGTCCGAGTCGGCTGGAACAGGTGGTCGACCCCGCAGCAGCCTGGAGCAGGGACAGAGTCGGCCGTGATATATTGTCGACCAAGAGCTCCTCAGACGGTGGTCCGAGACGGATGTGACAGCTGATCGACACCGCGTCAGCTGGGACCTAGGACCAGATGGGCCAGGATAGCTGGGGGAGCATTAGTCATTCGGACACGGGATCGAATCAGCCGGGATAGCTGGTGGACCCCGCAGCTCCTCGGACTCGGGGCGAGTCTGCCGGGATGTCTGGTGGACCCCACAGCTCTTTGGACCCGGAACCGAGTTGGCCGGGATAACTGGTCGACCCCGCATCAGCTCGAACCTGGGGCGAGTCGGCCGGGATAGCGGCTCGACCCCACAGCTCCTCGGACTCGGGTCCGAGCCGGCAGGGACTGCTGAGTGAAACAGCGTCAGCTCGGACCCGGGAGCAAATGGGTCAGGATTGCAGGCCGACCCTATGTCAATTCGGTCCCGGGAACGAGTCAGCCTGGACAGGTGGTTGAGGCACAGCTCCACAGACTCGGGTCCGAGTCGGCCGGGACATCTGGTCGACCACACAGCTCCTCGGACCCGGGACCATGTCATCCGGGACAGCTGAGTGACCCCGCATCAGCACGGACACTGGACCAATGGTCCAGGAGAGATGGTCGACCCTGTGTAAGCTCAGACCCGGGGCGGAGTCAGGCAGGATAGCTGGTCAACACCACAGCTCCTCGGACCCGGGTCCGAGTCGGCCGGGACCTCTGGCCGACCCCACAGCTCCCCGGACACGGGCCCATGTCGTCAGGGACACCTGAGGGACCCCGCCTCAGCTCGGGCACGGGACCAAATGGTCCA
The DNA here is from genome assembly GCF_054392235.1 of Sus scrofa. Lineage (NCBI taxonomy): Eukaryota > Metazoa > Chordata > Mammalia > Artiodactyla > Suidae > Sus > Sus scrofa. Next base: position 33,092,935 of record NC_139389.1, on the reverse strand, counting down.
GGAGAGATGGTCCACCCTGTGTAAACCTGGACCCGGGACGGAGTCGGCCAGGATAGCTGGTCAACACCACAGCTCCTCGGACCCGTGTCCGAGTCGACATGCACAGCTGGATGACCCCGAGTCAGCTCAGACCAGGACTGTGTTGGCCAGGATAGCTGGTCGACCCCACAGCTCCTTGGACTCGGCTCCGAGTCAACCGGGACACCTGGTCGACCCCACAGCTCCTCAGACCCGGGAACAGGTCGTCTGGAATAATTGACGACCCCGTGTCAGCTCGGAGAAGGGACCATATTGGCAGGGATAGATGGTCGACCCTGTGTAAGTTAGGACCCGGGACGGAGTCGGCCAGGATAGCTGGTCAACACCACAGCTCCTCGGACCCGGGTCCGAGTCGGCCGGAAGAGCTGGTCGACCCTGCGGCAGTTCGGACCCGGACCGACTTGGCCTGGATAGCTTGTGACTCCACAGCTCCTTGGAAAAGGGTCCGAGTTGGCCGGGACTGTTGATCGAAACCGCGTCGGCTCAGACGCGGGACCAAATGGGTCAGGATTGCAGGCCGACCCTGTGTCAACTTGGACCCGGGAACGTGTCGGCCTGGACAGCTGTTCGACCCCACAGCTCCTCGGACTCGGGTCCGAGTCGGCCGGGACATCTGGTCGAACCCACAGCTCCTCGGACCCGGGACCATGTCGTCCGGGACAGCTGAGCGACCCCGCGTCAGTTCTGAGCCGGGATCACATGGGCCGGGGTTGATGGTCAACCCTGTGTAAGTTAGGACCCGGGACGGAGTCGGTCAGGATAGCTGGCAAACACCACAGTACCTCAGACCCAGGTCCGAGTCGGCTGGAACAGCTGGTCGACACTGCAGCAGCTCGGACCTGGGACCGAGTATGCTGGGATAGCTGGCCCACACTACAGGTCCTCGGACCTGGGACCGAGTTGGCCTGGATTGCTGGTCGACACCGAGTCATCTCGGACCCGGGTCTGAGACGCCGGGATAGCTGGTCACCCTGCAGCAGCTCGGATCCGGGATGGATTCGGCCAGGAGAGCTTGTCGAGACCACAGCTCCTTGTACCCGGTTCCGAGGCGGCCGGGACCTCTGGTTGACCCCGCATCAGCTCGGATCTGGGACCAAATGGGCCGGGATAGCTGGTCCATCCTGTGTCAGATCGGTACCGGGACCGAGTCGGCCAGGATAGCCGGTCGAGCCCGAGTCAGCTCGAATCCGGGACGAGTAGGCCGGGATAGCTGGTCGACACCACAGCGCCTCGGACCCGGGTCCGAGTTGGCTGGGCCTGCTGATCGAAACCGCGTCAGCTCGGACCTGGGACCAAATGGTTCAGGACTGCAGGCCGACCCTGTGTCAACTCGGACCCGGGAACGAGTCGGCCTGGACAGCTGGTCCACCCCACAGCTCCTCGGACCCGGGTCCGAGTCGGCCGGGATATCTGGTCGACCCCACAGCTCCTCGGACTCAGACCATGTTGTCCGGGACAGCTGAGCGACCTCGTGTCAGCTCTGAGCTGGGACCACATGGGCCGGGGTAGATGGTCGACCCTGTGTAAGGTAGGATCCGGGACGGAGTCGGCCAGGATAGCTGGGGAGCACCACAGCTCCTCGGACGCGGGTTCGAATCGGCCATGAAATCTGGTCGATCCCACAGCTCTTCGGACCAGGTTCCGAGTCGGCTGGGACAGCTGATCGACACCGCGTCATCTCCTACCACTGACAAAATGGGCTGGGATAGCAGATCGAACCTGTTTCAGCTCGGACCAGGGACCGCTTTGGCCAGAATATCTAGGCGACCCAACAGCTCCTTCAACCTGGGTCCGAGTCGGCTGGAACAGGTGGTCGACCCCGCAGCAGCCTGGAGCAGGGACAGAGTCGGCCGTGATATATTGTCGACCAAGAGCTCCTCAGACGGTGGTCCGAGACGGATGTGACAGCTGATCGACACCGCGTCAGCTGGGACCTAGGACCAGATGGGCCAGGATAGCTGGGGGAGCATTAGTCATTCGGACACGGGATCGAATCAGCCGGGATAGCTGGTGGACCCCGCAGCTCCTCGGACTCGGGGCGAGTCTGCCGGGATGTCTGGTGGACCCCACAGCTCTTTGGACCCGGAACCGAGTTGGCCGGGATAACTGGTCGACCCCGCATCAGCTCGAACCTGGGGCGAGTCGGCCGGGATAGCGGCTCGACCCCACAGCTCCTCGGACTCGGGTCCGAGCCGGCAGGGACTGCTGAGTGAAACAGCGTCAGCTCGGACCCGGGAGCAAATGGGTCAGGATTGCAGGCCGACCCTATGTCAATTCGGTCCCGGGAACGAGTCAGCCTGGACAGGTGGTTGAGGCACAGCTCCACAGACTCGGGTCCGAGTCGGCCGGGACATCTGGTCGACCACACAGCTCCTCGGACCCGGGACCATGTCATCCGGGACAGCTGAGTGACCCCGCATCAGCACGGACACTGGACCAATGGTCCAGGAGAGATGGTCGACCCTGTGTAAGCTCAGACCCGGGGCGGAGTCAGGCAGGATAGCTGGTCAACACCACAGCTCCTCGGACCCGGGTCCGAGTCGGCCGGGACCTCTGGCCGACCCCACAGCTCCCCGGACACGGGCCCATGTCGTCAGGGACACCTGAGGGACCCCGCCTCAGCTCGGGCACGGGACCAAATGGTCCAGGAGAGATGGTCCACCCTGTGTAAACCTGGACCCGGGACGGAGTCGGCCAGGATAGCTGGTCAACACCACAGCTCCTCGGACCCGTGTCCGAGTCGACATGCACAGCTGGATGACCCCGAGTCAGCTCAGACCAGGACTGTGTTGGCCAGGATAGCTGGTCGACCCCACAGCTCCTTGGACTCGGCTCCGAGTCAACCGGGACACATGGTCGACCCCACAGCTCCTCAGACCCGGGAACAGGTCGTCTGGAATAATTGACGACCCCGTGTCAGCTCGGAGAAGGGACCATATTGGCAGGGATAGATGGTCGACCCTGTGTAAGTTAGGACCCGGGACGGAGTCGGCCAGGATAGCTGGTCAACACCACAGCTCCTCGGACCCGGGTCCGAGTCGGCCGGAAGAGCTGGTCGACCCTGCGGCAGTTCGGACCCGGACCGACTTGGCCTGGATAGCTTGTGACTCCACAGCTCCTTGGAAAAGGGTCCGAGTTGGCCGGGACTGTTGATCGAAACCGCGTCGGCTCAGACGCGGGACCAAATGGGTCAGGATTGCAGGCCGACCCTGTGTCAACTTGGACCCGGGAACGTGTCGGCCTGGACAGCTGTTCGACCCCACAGCTCCTCGGACTCGGGTCCGAGTCGGCCGGGACATCTGGTCGAACCCACAGCTCCTCGGACCCGGGACCATGTCGTCCGGGACAGCTGAGCGACCCCGCGTCAGTTCTGAGCCGGGATCACATGGGCCGGGGTTGATGGTCAACCCTGTGTAAGTTAGGACCCGGGACGGAGTCGGTCAGGATAGCTGGCAAACACCACAGTACCTCAGACCCAGGTCCGAGTCGGCTGGAACAGCTGGTCGACACTGCAGCAGCTCGGACCTGGGACCGAGTATGCTGGGATAGCTGGCCCACACTACAGGTCCTCGGACCTGGGACCGAGTTGGCCTGGATTGCTGGTCGACACCGAGTCATCTCGGACCCGGGTCTGAGACGCCGGGATAGCTGGTCACCCTGCAGCAGCTCGGATCCGGGATGGATTCGGCCAGGAGAGCTTGTCGAGACCACAGCTCCTTGTACCCGGTTCCGAGGCGGCCGGGACCTCTGGTTGACCCCGCATCAGCTCGGATCTGGGACCAAATGGGCCGGGATAGCTGGTCCATCCTGTGTCAGATCGGTACCGGGACCGAGTCGGCCAGGATAGCCGGTCGAGCCCGAGTCAGCTCGAATCCGGGACGAGTAGGCCGGGATAGCTGGTCGACACCACAGCGCCTCGGACCCGGGTCCGAGTTGGCTGGGCCTGCTGATCGAAACCGCGTCAGCTCGGACCTGGGACCAAATGGTTCAGGACTGCAGGCCGACCCTGTGTCAACTCGGACCCGGGAACGAGTCGGCCTGGACAGCTGGTCCACCCCACAGCTCCTCGGACCCGGGTCCGAGTCGGCCGGGATATCTGGTCGACCCCACAGCTCCTCGGACTCAGACCATGTTGTCCGGGACAGCTGAGCGACCTCGCGTCAGCTCTGAGCTGGGACCACATGGGCCGGGGTAGATGGTCGACCCTGTGTAAGGTAGGATCCGGGACGGAGTCGGCCAGGATAGCTGGGGAGCACCACAGCTCCTCGGACGCGGGTTCGAATCGGCCATGAAATCTGGTCGATCCCACAGCTCTTCGGACCAGGTTCCGAGTCGGCTGGGACAGCTGATCGACACCGCGTCATCTCCTACCACTGACAAAATGGGCTGGGATAGCAGATCGAACCTGTTTCAGCTCGGACCAGGGACCGCTTTGGCCAGAATATCTAGGCGACCCAACAGCTCCTTCAACCTGGGTCCGAGTCGGCTGGAACAGGTGGTCGACCCCGCAGCAGCCTGGAGCAGGGACAGAGTCGGCCGTGATATATTGTCGACCAAGAGCTCCTCAGACGGTGGTCCGAGACGGATGTGACAGCTGATCGACACCGCGTCAGCTGGGACCTAGGACCAGATGGGCCAGGATAGCTGGGGGAGCATTAGTCATTCGGACACGGGATCGAATCAGCCGGGATAGCTGGTGGACCCCGCAGCTCCTCGGACTCGGGGCGAGTCTGCCGGGATGTCTGGTGGACCCCACAGCTCTTTGGACCCGGAACCGAGTTGGCCGGGATAACTGGTCGACCCCGCATCAGCTCGAACCTGGGGCGAGTCGGCCGGGATAGCGGCTCGACCCCACAGCTCCTCGGACTCGGGTCCGAGCCGGCAGGGACTGCTGAGTGAAACAGCGTCAGCTCGGACCCGGGAGCAAATGGGTCAGGATTGCAGGCCGACCCTATGTCAATTCGGTCCCGGGAACGAGTCAGCCTGGACAGGTGGTTGAGGCACAGCTCCACAGACTCGGGTCCGAGTCGGCCGGGACATCTGGTCGACCACACAGCTCCTCGGACCCGGGACCATGTCATCCGGGACAGCTGAGTGACCCCGCATCAGCACGGACACTGGACCAATGGTCCAGGAGAGATGGTCGACCCTGTGTAAGCTCAGACCCGGGGCGGAGTCAGGCAGGATAGCTGGTCAACACCACAGCTCCTCGGACCCGGGTCCGAGTCGGCCGGGACCTCTGGCCGACCCCACAGCTCCCCGGACACGGGCCCATGTCGTCAGGGACACCTGAGGGACCCCGCCTCAGCTCGGGCACGGGACCAAATGGTCCAGGAGAGATGGTCCACCCTGTGTAAACCTGGACCCGGGACGGAGTCGGCCAGGATAGCTGGTCAACACCACAGCTCCTCGGACCCGTGTCCGAGTCGACATGCACAGCTGGATGACCCCGAGTCAGCTCAGACCAGGACTGTGTTGGCCAGGATAGCTGGTCGACCCCACAGCTCCTTGGACTCGGGTCCGAGTCAACCGGGACACATGGTCGACCCCACAGCTCCTCAGACCCGGGAACAGGTCGTCTGGAATAATTGACGACCCCGTGTCAGCTCGGAGAAGGGACCATATTGGCAGGGATAGATGGTCGACCCTGTGTAAGTTAGGACCCGGGACGGAGTCGGCCAGGATAGCTGGTCAACACCACAGCTCCTCGGACCCGGGTCCGAGTCGGCCGGAAGAGCTGGTCGACCCTGCGGCAGTTCGGACCCGGACCGACTTGGCCTGGATAGCTTGTGACTCCACAGCTCCTTGGAAAAGGGTCCGAGTTGGCCGGGACTGTTGATCGAAACCGCGTCGGCTCAGACGCGGGACCAAATGGGTCAGGATTGCAGGCCGACCCTGTGTCAACTTGGACCCGGGAACGTGTCGGCCTGGACAGCTGTTCGACCCCACAGCTCCTCGGACTCGGGTCCGAGTCGGCCGGGACATCTGGTCGAACCCACAGCTCCTCGGACCCGGGACCATGTCGTCCGGGACAGCTGAGCGACCCCGCGTCAGTTCTGAGCCGGGATCACATGGGCCGGGGTTGATGGTCAACCCTGTGTAAGTTAGGACCCGGGACGGAGTCGGTCAGGATAGCTGGCAAACACCACAGTACCTCAGACCCAGGTCCGAGTCGGCTGGAACAGCTGGTCGACACTGCAGCAGCTCGGACCTGGGACCGAGTATGCTGGGATAGCTGGCCCACACTACAGGTCCTCGGACCTGGGACCGAGTTGGCCTGGATTGCTGGTCGACACCGAGTCATCTCGGACCCGGGTCTGAGACGCCGGGATAGCTGGTCACCCTGCAGCAGCTCGGATCCGGGATGGATTCGGCCAGGAGAGCTTGTCGAGACCACAGCTCCTTGTACCCGGTTCCGAGGCGGCCGGGACCTCTGGTTGACCCCGCATCAGCTCGGATCTGGGACCAAATGGGCCGGGATAGCTGGTCCATCCTGTGTCAGATCGGTACCGGGACCGAGTCGGCCAGGATAGCCGGTCGAGCCCGAGTCAGCTCGAATCCGGGACGAGTAGGCCGGGATAGCTGGTCGACACCACAGCGCCTCGGACCCGGGTCCGAGTTGGCTGGGCCTGCTGATCGAAACCGCGTCAGCTCGGACCTGGGACCAAATGGTTCAGGACTGCAGGCCGACCCTGTGTCAACTCGGACCCGGGAACGAGTCGGCCTGGACAGCTGGTCCACCCCACAGCTCCTCGGACCCGGGTCCGAGTCGGCCGGGATATCTGGTCGACCCCACAGCTCCTCGGACTCAGACCATGTTGTCCGGGACAGCTGAGCGACCTCGCGTCAGCTCTGAGCTGGGACCACATGGGCCGGGGTAGATGGTCGACCCTGTGTAAGGTAGGATCCGGGACGGAGTCGGCCAGGATAGCTGGGGAGCACCACAGCTCCTCGGACGCGGGTTCGAATCGGCCATGAAATCTGGTCGATCCCACAGCTCTTCGGACCAGGTTCCGAGTCGGCTGGGACAGCTGATCGACACCGCGTCATCTCCTACCACTGACAAAATGGGCTGGGATAGCAGATCGAACCTGTTTCAGCTCGGACCAGGGACCGCTTTGGCCAGAATATCTAGGCGACCCAACAGCTCCTTCAACCTGGGTCCGAGTCGGCTGGAACAGGTGGTCGACCCCGCAGCAGCCTGGAGCAGGGACAGAGTCGGCCGTGATATATTGTCGACCAAGAGCTCCTCAGACGGTGGTCCGAGACGGATGTGACAGCTGATCGACACCGCGTCAGCTGGGACCTAGGACCAGATGGGCCAGGATAGCTGGGGGAGCATTAGTCATTCGGACACGGGATCGAATCAGCCGGGATAGCTGGTGGACCCCGCAGCTCCTCGGACTCGGGGCGAGTCTGCCGGGATGTCTGGTGGACCCCACAGCTCTTTGGACCCGGAACCGAGTTGGCCGGGATAACTGGTCGACCCCGCATCAGCTCGAACCTGGGGCGAGTCGGCCGGGATAGCGGCTCGACCCCACAGCTCCTCGGACTCGGGTCCGAGCCGGCAGGGACTGCTGAGTGAAACAGCGTCAGCTCGGACCCGGGAGCAAATGGGTCAGGATTGCAGGCCGACCCTATGTCAATTCGGTCCCGGGAACGAGTCAGCCTGGACAGGTGGTTGAGGCACAGCTCCACAGACTCGGGTCCGAGTCGGCCGGGACATCTGGTCGACCACACAGCTCCTCGGACCCGGGACCATGTCATCCGGGACAGCTGAGTGACCCCGCATCAGCACGGACACTGGACCAATGGTCCAGGAGAGATGGTCGACCCTGTGTAAGCTCAGACCCGGGGCGGAGTCAGGCAGGATAGCTGGTCAACACCACAGCTCCTCGGACCCGGGTCCGAGTCGGCCGGGACCTCTGGCCGACCCCACAGCTCCCCGGACACGGGCCCATGTCGTCAGGGACACCTGAGGGACCCCGCCTCAGCTCGGGCACGGGACCAAATGGTCCAGGAGAGATGGTCCACCCTGTGTAAACCTGGACCCGGGACGGAGTCGGCCAGGATAGCTGGTCAACACCACAGCTCCTCGGACCCGTGTCCGAGTCGACATGCACAGCTGGATGACCCCGAGTCAGCTCAGACCAGGACTGTGTTGGCCAGGATAGCTGGTCGACCCCACAGCTCCTTGGACTCGGCTCCGAGTCAACCGGGACACATGGTCGACCCCACAGCTCCTCAGACCCGGGAACAGGTCGTCTGGAATAATTGACGACCCCGTGTCAGCTCGGAGAAGGGACCATATTGGCAGGGATAGATGGTCGACCCTGTGTAAGTTAGGACCCGGGACGGAGTCGGCCAGGATAGCTGGTCAACACCACAGCTCCTCGGACCCGGGTCCGAGTCGGCCGGAAGAGCTGGTCGACCCTGCGGCAGTTCGGACCCGGACCGACTTGGCCTGGATAGCTTGTGACTCCACAGCTCCTTGGAAAAGGGTCCGAGTTGGCCGGGACTGTTGATCGAAACCGCGTCGGCTCAGACGCGGGACCAAATGGGTCAGGATTGCAGGCCGACCCTGTGTCAACTTGGACCCGGGAACGTGTCGGCCTGGACAGCTGTTCGACCCCACAGCTCCTCGGACTCGGGTCCGAGTCGGCCGGGACATCTGGTCGAACCCACAGCTCCTCGGACCCGGGACCATGTCGTCCGGGACAGCTGAGCGACCCCGCGTCAGTTCTGAGCCGGGATCACATGGGCCGGGGTTGATGGTCAACCCTGTGTAAGTTAGGACCCGGGACGGAGTCGGTCAGGATAGCTGGCAAACACCACAGTACCTCAGACCCAGGTCCGAGTCGGCTGGAACAGCTGGTCGACACTGCAGCAGCTCGGACCTGGGACCGAGTATGCTGGGATAGCTGGCCCACACTACAGGTCCTCGGACCTGGGACCGAGTTGGCCTGGATTGCTGGTCGACACCGAGTCATCTCGGACCCGGGTCTGAGACGCCGGGATAGCTGGTCACCCTGCAGCAGCTCGGATCCGGGATGGATTCGGCCAGGAGAGCTTGTCGAGACCACAGCTCCTTGTACCCGGTTCCGAGGCGGCCGGGACCTCTGGTTGACCCCGCATCAGCTCGGATCTGGGACCAAATGGGCCGGGATAGCTGGTCCATCCTGTGTCAGATCGGTACCGGGACCGAGTCGGCCAGGATAGCCGGTCGAGCCCGAGTCAGCTCGAATCCGGGACGAGTAGGCCGGGATAGCTGGTCGACACCACAGCGCCTCGGACCCGGGTCCGAGTTGGCTGGGCCTGCTGATCGAAACCGCGTCAGCTCGGACCTGGGACCAAATGGTTCAGGACTGCAGGCCGACCCTGTGTCAACTCGGACCCGGGAACGAGTCGGCCTGGACAGCTGGTCCACCCCACAGCTCCTCGGACCCGGGTCCGAGTCGGCCGGGATATCTGGTCGACCCCACAGCTCCTCGGACTCAGACCATGTTGTCCGGGACAGCTGAGCGACCTCGCGTCAGCTCTGAGCTGGGACCACATGGGCCGGGGTAGATGGTCGACCCTGTGTAAGGTAGGATCCGGGACGGAGTCGGCCAGGATAGCTGGGGAGCACCACAGCTCCTCGGACGCGGGTTCGAATCGGCCATGAAATCTGGTCGATCCCACAGCTCTTCGGACCAGGTTCCGAGTCGGCTGGGACAGCTGATCGACACCGCGTCATCTCCTACCACTGACAAAATGGGCTGGGATAGCAGATCGAACCTGTTTCAGCTCGGACCAGGGACCGCTTTGGCCAGAATATCTAGGCGACCCAACAGCTCCTTCAACCTGGGTCCGAGTCGGCTGGAACAGGTGGTCGACCCCGCAGCAGCCTGGAGCAGGGACAGAGTCGGCCGTGATATATTGTCGACCAAGAGCTCCTCAGACGGTGGTCCGAGACGGATGTGACAGCTGATCGACACCGCGTCAGCTGGGACCTAGGACCAGATGGGCCAGGATAGCTGGGGGAGCATTAGTCATTCGGACACGGGATCGAATCAGCCGGGATAGCTGGTGGACCCCGCAGCTCCTCGGACTCGGGGCGAGTCTGCCGGGATGTCTGGTGGACCCCACAGCTCTTTGGACCCGGAACCGAGTTGGCCGGGATAACTGGTCGACCCCGCATCAGCTCGAACCTGGGGCGAGTCGGCCGGGATAGCGGCTCGACCCCACAGCTCCTCGGACTCGGGTCCGAGCCGGCAGGGACTGCTGAGTGAAACAGCGTCAGCTCGGACCCGGGAGCAAATGGGTCAGGATTGCAGGCCGACCCTATGTCAATTCGGTCCCGGGAACGAGTCAGCCTGGACAGGTGGTTGAGGCACAGCTCCACAGACTCGGGTCCGAGTCGGCCGGGACATCTGGTCGACCACACAGCTCCTCGGACCCGGGACCATGTCATCCGGGACAGCTGAGTGACCCCGCATCAGCACGGACACTGGACCAATGGTCCAGGAGAGATGGTCGACCCTGTGTAAGCTCAGACCCGGGGCGGAGTCAGGCAGGATAGCTGGTCAACACCACAGCTCCTCGGACCCGGGTCCGAGTCGGCCGGGACCTCTGGCCGACCCCACAGCTCCCCGGACACGGGCCCATGTCGTCAGGGACACCTGAGGGACCCCGCCTCAGCTCGGGCACGGGACCAAATGGTCCAGGAGAGATGGTCCACCCTGTGTAAACCTGGACCCGGGACGGAGTCGGCCAGGATAGCTGGTCAACACCACAGCTCCTCGGACCCGTGTCCGAGTCGACATGCACAGCTGGATGACCCCGAGTCAGCTCAGACCAGGACTGTGTTGGCCAGGATAGCTGGTCGACCCCACAGCTCCTTGGACTCGGCTCCGAGTCAACCGGGACACATGGTCGACCCCACAGCTCCTCAGACCCGGGAACAGGTCGTCTGGAATAATTGACGACCCCGTGTCAGCTCGGAGAAGGGACCATATTGGCAGGGATAGATGGTCGACCCTGTGTAAGTTAGGACCCGGGACGGAGTCGGCCAGGATAGCTGGTCAACACCACAGCTCCTCGGACCCGGGTCCGAGTCGGCCGGAAGAGCTGGTCGACCCTGCGGCAGTTCGGACCCGGACCGACTTGGCCTGGATAGCTTGTGACTCCACAGCTCCTTGGAAAAGGGTCCGAGTTGGCCGGGACTGTTGATCGAAACCGCGTCGGCTCAGACGCGGGACCAAATGGGTCAGGATTGCAGGCCGACCCTGTGTCAACTTGGACCCGGGAACGTGTCGGCCTGGACAGCTGTTCGACCCCACAGCTCCTCGGACTCGGGTCCGAGTCGGCCGGGACATCTGGTCGAACCCACAGCTCCTCGGACCCGGGACCATGTCGTCCGGGACAGCTGAGCGACCCCGCGTCAGTTCTGAGCCGGGATCACATGGGCCGGGGTTGATGGTCAACCCTGTGTAAGTTAGGACCCGGGACGGAGTCGGTCAGGATAGCTGGCAAACACCACAGTACCTCAGACCCAGGTCCGAGTCGGCTGGAACAGCTGGTCGACACTGCAGCAGCTCGGACCTGGGACCGAGTATGCTGGGATAGCTGGCCCACACTACAGGTCCTCGGACCTGGGACCGAGTTGGCCTGGATTGCTGGTCGACACCGAGTCATCTCGGACCCGGGTCTGAGACGCCGGGATAGCTGGTCACCCTGCAGCAGCTCGGATCCGGGATGGATTCGGCCAGGAGAGCTTGTCGAGACCACAGCTCCTTGTACCCGGTTCCGAGGCGGCCGGGACCTCTGGTTGACCCCGCATCAGCTCGGATCTGGGACCAAATGGGCCGGGATAGCTGGTCCATCCTGTGTCAGATCGGTACCGGGACCGAGTCGGCCAGGATAGCCGGTCGAGCCCGAGTCAGCTCGAATCCGGGACGAGTAGGCCGGGATAGCTGGTCGACACCACAGCGCCTCGGACCCGGGTCCGAGTTGGCTGGGCCTGCTGATCGAAACCGCGTCAGCTCGGACCTGGGACCAAATGGTTCAGGACTGCAGGCCGACCCTGTGTCAACTCGGACCCGGGAACGAGTCGGCCTGGACAGCTGGTCCACCCCACAGCTCCTCGGACCCGGGTCCGAGTCGGCCGGGATATCTGGTCGACCCCACAGCTCCTCGGACTCAGACCATGTTGTCCGGGACAGCTGAGCGACCTCGCGTCAGCTCTGAGCTGGGACCACATGGGCCGGGGTAGATGGTCGACCCTGTGTAAGGTAGGATCCGGGACGGAGTCGGCCAGGATAGCTGGGGAGCACCACAGCTCCTCGGACGCGGGTTCGAATCGGCCATGAAATCTGGTCGATCCCACAGCTCTTCGGACCAGGTTCCGAGTCGGCTGGGACAGCTGATCGACACCGCGTCATCTCCTACCACTGACAAAATGGGCTGGGATAGCAGATCGAACCTGTTTCAGCTCGGACCAGGGACCGCTTTGGCCAGAATATCTAGGCGACCCAACAGCTCCTTCAACCTGGGTCCGAGTCGGCTGGAACAGGTGGTCGACCCCGCAGCAGCCTGGAGCAGGGACAGAGTCGGCCGTGATATATTGTCGACCAAGAGCTCCTCAGACGGTGGTCCGAGACGGATGTGACAGCTGATCGACACCGCGTCAGCTGGGACCTAGGACCAGATGGGCCAGGATAGCTGGGGGAGCATTAGTCATTCGGACACGGGATCGAATCAGCCGGGATAGCTGGTGGACCCCGCAGCTCCTCGGACTCGGGGCGAGTCTGCCGGGATGTCTGGTGGACCCCACAGCTCTTTGGACCCGGAACCGAGTTGGCCGGGATAACTGGTCGACCCCGCATCAGCTCGAACCTGGGGCGAGTCGGCCGGGATAGCGGCTCGACCCCACAGCTCCTCGGACTCGGGTCCGAGCCGGCAGGGACTGCTGAGTGAAACAGCGTCAGCTCGGACCCGGGAGCAAATGGGTCAGGATTGCAGGCCGACCCTATGTCAATTCGGTCCCGGGAACGAGTCAGCCTGGACAGGTGGTTGAGGCACAGCTCCACAGACTCGGGTCCGAGTCGGCCGGGACATCTGGTCGACCACACAGCTCCTCGGACCCGGGACCATGTCATCCGGGACAGCTGAGTGACCCCGCATCAGCACGGACACTGGACCAATGGTCCAGGAGAGATGGTCGACCCTGTGTAAGCTCAGACCCGGGGCGGAGTCAGGCAGGATAGCTGGTCAACACCACAGCTCCTCGGACCCGGGTCCGAGTCGGCCGGGACCTCTGGCCGACCCCACAGCTCCCCGGACACGGGCCCATGTCGTCAGGGACACCTGAGGGACCCCGCCTCAGCTCGGGCACGGGACCAAATGGTCCAGGAGAGATGGTCCACCCTGTGTAAACCTGGACCCGGGACGGAGTCGGCCAGGATAGCTGGTCAACACCACAGCTCCTCGGACCCGTGTCCGAGTCGACATGCACAGCTGGATGACCCCGAGTCAGCTCAGACCAGGACTGTGTTGGCCAGGATAGCTGGTCGACCCCACAGCTCCTTGGACTCGGCTCCGAGTCAACCGGGACACATGGTCGACCCCACAGCTCCTCAGACCCGGGAACAGGTCGTCTGGAATAATTGACGACCCCGTGTCAGCTCGGAGAAGGGACCATATTGGCAGGGATAGATGGTCGACCCTGTGTAAGTTAGGACCCGGGACGGAGTCGGCCAGGATAGCTGGTCAACACCACAGCTCCTCGGACCCGGGTCCGAGTCGGCCGGAAGAGCTGGTCGACCCTGCGGCAGTTCGGACCCGGACCGACTTGGCCTGGATAGCTTGTGACTCCACAGCTCCTTGGAAAAGGGTCCGAGTTGGCCGGGACTGTTGATCGAAACCGCGTCGGCTCAGACGCGGGACCAAATGGGTCAGGATTGCAGGCCGACCCTGTGTCAACTTGGACCCGGGAACGTGTCGGCCTGGACAGCTGTTCGACCCCACAGCTCCTCGGACTCGGGTCCGAGTCGGCCGGGACATCTGGTCGAACCCACAGCTCCTCGGACCCGGGACCATGTCGTCCGGGACAGCTGAGCGACCCCGCGTCAGTTCTGAGCCGGGATCACATGGGCCGGGGTTGATGGTCAACCCTGTGTAAGTTAGGACCCGGGACGGAGTCGGTCAGGATAGCTGGCAAACACCACAGTACCTCAGACCCAGGTCCGAGTCGGCTGGAACAGCTGGTCGACACTGCAGCAGCTCGGACCTGGGACCGAGTATGCTGGGATAGCTGGCCCACACTACAGGTCCTCGGACCTGGGACCGAGTTGGCCTGGATTGCTGGTCGACACCGAGTCATCTCGGACCCGGGTCTGAGACGCCGGGATAGCTGGTCACCCTGCAGCAGCTCGGATCCGGGATGGATTCGGCCAGGAGAGCTTGTCGAGACCACAGCTCCTTGTACCCGGTTCCGAGGCGGCCGGGACCTCTGGTTGACCCCGCATCAGCTCGGATCTGGGACCAAATGGGCCGGGATAGCTGGTCCATCCTGTGTCAGATCGGTACCGGGACCGAGTCGGCCAGGATAGCCGGTCGAGCCCGAGTCAGCTCGAATCCGGGACGAGTAGGCCGGGATAGCTGGTCGACACCACAGCGCCTCGGACCCGGGTCCGAGTTGGCTGGGCCTGCTGATCGAAACCGCGTCAGCTCGGACCTGGGACCAAATGGTTCAGGACTGCAGGCCGACCCTGTGTCAACTCGGACCCGGGAACGAGTCGGCCTGGACAGCTGGTCCACCCCACAGCTCCTCGGACCCGGGTCCGAGTCGGCCGGGATATCTGGTCGACCCCACAGCTCCTCGGACTCAGACCATGTTGTCCGGGACAGCTGAGCGACCTCGCGTCAGCTCTGAGCTGGGACCACATGGGCCGGGGTAGATGGTCGACCCTGTGTAAGGTAGGATCCGGGACGGAGTCGGCCAGGATAGCTGGGGAGCACCACAGCTCCTCGGACGCGGGTTCGAATCGGCCATGAAATCTGGTCGATCCCACAGCTCTTCGGACCAGGTTCCGAGTCGGCTGGGACAGCTGATCGACACCGCGTCATCTCCTACCACTGACAAAATGGGCTGGGATAGCAGATCGAACCTGTTTCAGCTCGGACCAGGGACCGCTTTGGCCAGAATATCTAGGCGACCCAACAGCTCCTTCAACCTGGGTCCGAGTCGGCTGGAACAGGTGGTCGACCCCGCAGCAGCCTGGAGCAGGGACAGAGTCGGCCGTGATATATTGTCGACCAAGAGCTCCTCAGACGGTGGTCCGAGACGGATGTGACAGCTGATCGACACCGCGTCAGCTGGGACCTAGGACCAGATGGGCCAGGATAGCTGGGGGAGCATTAGTCATTCGGACACGGGATCGAATCAGCCGGGATAGCTGGTGGACCCCGCAGCTCCTCGGACTCGGGGCGAGTCTGCCGGGATGTCTGGTGGACCCCACAGCTCTTTGGACCCGGAACCGAGTTGGCCGGGATAACTGGTCGACCCCGCATCAGCTCGAACCTGGGGCGAGTCGGCCGGGATAGCGGCTCGACCCCACAGCTCCTCGGACTCGGGTCCGAGCCGGCAGGGACTGCTGAGTGAAACAGCGTCAGCTCGGACCCGGGAGCAAATGGGTCAGGATTGCAGGCCGACCCTATGTCAATTCGGTCCCGGGAACGAGTCAGCCTGGACAGGTGGTTGAGGCACAGCTCCACAGACTCGGGTCCGAGTCGGCCGGGACATCTGGTCGACCACACAGCTCCTCGGACCCGGGACCATGTCATCCGGGACAGCTGAGTGACCCCGCATCAGCACGGACACTGGACCAATGGTCCAGGAGAGATGGTCGACCCTGTGTAAGCTCAGACCCGGGGCGGAGTCAGGCAGGATAGCTGGTCAACACCACAGCTCCTCGGACCCGGGTCCGAGTCGGCCGGGACCTCTGGCCGACCCCACAGCTCCCCGGACACGGGCCCATGTCGTCAGGGACACCTGAGGGACCCCGCCTCAGCTCGGGCACGGGACCAAATGGTCCAGGAGAGATGGTCCACCCTGTGTAAACCTGGACCCGGGACGGAGTCGGCCAGGATAGCTGGTCAACACCACAGCTCCTCGGACCCGTGTCCGAGTCGACATGCACAGCTGGATGACCCCGAGTCAGCTCAGACCAGGACTGTGTTGGCCAGGATAGCTGGTCGACCCCACAGCTCCTTGGACTCGGCTCCGAGTCAACCGGGACACATGGTCGACCCCACAGCTCCTCAGACCCGGGAACAGGTCGTCTGGAATAATTGACGACCCCGTGTCAGCTCGGAGAAGGGACCATATTGGCAGGGATAGATGGTCGACCCTGTGTAAGTTAGGACCCGGGACGGAGTCGGCCAGGATAGCTGGTCAACACCACAGCTCCTCGGACCCGGGTCCGAGTCGGCCGGAAGAGCTGGTCGACCCTGCGGCAGTTCGGACCCGGACCGACTTGGCCTGGATAGCTTGTGACTCCACAGCTCCTTGGAAAAGGGTCCGAGTTGGCCGGGACTGTTGATCGAAACCGCGTCGGCTCAGACGCGGGACCAAATGGGTCAGGATTGCAGGCCGACCCTGTGTCAACTTGGACCCGGGAACGTGTCGGCCTGGACAGCTGTTCGACCCCACAGCTCCTCGGACTCGGGTCCGAGTCGGCCGGGACATCTGGTCGAACCCACAGCTCCTCGGACCCGGGACCATGTCGTCCGGGACAGCTGAGCGACCCCGCGTCAGTTCTGAGCCGGGATCACATGGGCCGGGGTTGATGGTCAACCCTGTGTAAGTTAGGACCCGGGACGGAGTCGGTCAGGATAGCTGGCAAACACCACAGTACCTCAGACCCAGGTCCGAGTCGGCTGGAACAGCTGGTCGACACTGCAGCAGCTCGGACCTGGGACCGAGTATGCTGGGATAGCTGGCCCACACTACAGGTCCTCGGACCTGGGACCGAGTTGGCCTGGATTGCTGGTCGACACCGAGTCATCTCGGACCCGGGTCTGAGACGCCGGGATAGCTGGTCACCCTGCAGCAGCTCGGATCCGGGATGGATTCGGCCAGGAGAGCTTGTCGAGACCACAGCTCCTTGTACCCGGTTCCGAGGCGGCCGGGACCTCTGGTTGACCCCGCATCAGCTCGGATCTGGGACCAAATGGGCCGGGATAGCTGGTCCATCCTGTGTCAGATCGGTACCGGGACCGAGTCGGCCAGGATAGCCGGTCGAGCCCGAGTCAGCTCGAATCCGGGACGAGTAGGCCGGGATAGCTGGTCGACACCACAGCGCCTCGGACCCGGGTCCGAGTTGGCTGGGCCTGCTGATCGAAACCGCGTCAGCTCGGACCTGGGACCAAATGGTTCAGGACTGCAGGCCGACCCTGTGTCAACTCGGACCCGGGAACGAGTCGGCCTGGACAGCTGGTCCACCCCACAGCTCCTCGGACCCGGGTCCGAGTCGGCCGGGATATCTGGTCGACCCCACAGCTCCTCGGACTCAGACCATGTTGTCCGGGACAGCTGAGCGACCTCGCGTCAGCTCTGAGCTGGGACCACATGGGCCGGGGTAGATGGTCGACCCTGTGTAAGGTAGGATCCGGGACGGAGTCGGCCAGGATAGCTGGGGAGCACCACAGCTCCTCGGACGCGGGTTCGAATCGGCCATGAAATCTGGTCGATCCCACAGCTCTTCGGACCAGGTTCCGAGTCGGCTGGGACAGCTGATCGACACCGCGTCATCTCCTACCACTGACAAAATGGGCTGGGATAGCAGATCGAACCTGTTTCAGCTCGGACCAGGGACCGCTTTGGCCAGAATATCTAGGCGACCCAACAGCTCCTTCAACCTGGGTCCGAGTCGGCTGGAACAGGTGGTCGACCCCGCAGCAGCCTGGAGCAGGGACAGAGTCGGCCGTGATATATTGTCGACCAAGAGCTCCTCAGACGGTGGTCCGAGACGGATGTGACAGCTGATCGACACCGCGTCAGCTGGGACCTAGGTCCAGATGGGCCAGGATAGCTGGGGGAGCATTAGTCATTCGGACACGGGATCGAATCAGCCGGGATAGCTGGTGGACCCCGCAGCTCCTCGGACTCGGGGCGAGTCTGCCGGGATGTCTGGTGGACCCCACAGCTCTTTGGACCCGGAACCGAGTTGGCCGGGATAACTGGTCGACCCCGCATCAGCTCGAACCTGGGGCGAGTCGGCCGGGATAGCGGCTCGACCCCACAGCTCCTCGGACTCGGGTCCGAGCCGGCAGGGACTGCTGAGTGAAACAGCGTCAGCTCGGACCCGGGAGCAAATGGGTCAGGATTGCAGGCCGACCCTATGTCAATTCGGTCCCGGGAACGAGTCAGCCTGGACAGGTGGTTGAGGCACAGCTCCACAGACTCGGGTCCGAGTCGGCCGGGACATCTGGTCGACCACACAGCTCCTCGGACCCGGGACCATGTCATCCGGGACAGCTGAGTGACCCCGCATCAGCACGGACACTGGACCAATGGTCCAGGAGAGATGGTCGACCCTGTGTAAGCTCAGACCCGGGGCGGAGTCAGGCAGGATAGCTGGTCAACACCACAGCTCCTCGGACCCGGGTCCGAGTCGGCCGGGACCTCTGGCCGACCCCACAGCTCCCCGGACACGGGCCCATGTCGTCAGGGACACCTGAGGGACCCCGCCTCAGCTCGGGCACGGGACCAAATGGTCCAGGAGAGATGGTCCACCCTGTGTAAACCTGGACCCGGGACGGAGTCGGCCAGGATAGCTGGTCAACACCACAGCTCCTCGGACCCGTGTCCGAGTCGACATGCACAGCTGGATGACCCCGAGTCAGCTCAGACCAGGACTGTGTTGGCCAGGATAGCTGGTCGACCCCACAGCTCCTTGGACTCGGCTCCGAGTCAACCGGGACACATGGTCGACCCCACAGCTCCTCAGACCCGGGAACAGGTCGTCTGGAATAATTGACGACCCCGTGTCAGCTCGGAGAAGGGACCATATTGGCAGGGATAGATGGTCGACCCTGTGTAAGTTAGGACCCGGGACGGAGTCGGCCAGGATAGCTGGTCAACACCACAGCTCCTCGGACCCGGGTCCGAGTCGGCCGGAAGAGCTGGTCGACCCTGCGGCAGTTCGGACCCGGACCGACTTGGCCTGGATAGCTTGTGACTCCACAGCTCCTTGGAAAAGGGTCCGAGTTGGCCGGGACTGTTGATCGAAACCGCGTCGGCTCAGACGCGGGACCAAATGGGTCAGGATTGCAGGCCGACCCTGTGTCAACTTGGACCCGGGAACGTGTCGGCCTGGACAGCTGTTCGACCCCACAGCTCCTCGGACTCGGGTCCGAGTCGGCCGGGACATCTGGTCGAACCCACAGCTCCTCGGACCCGGGACCATGTCGTCCGGGACAGCTGAGCGACCCCGCGTCAGTTCTGAGCCGGGATCACATGGGCCGGGGTTGATGGTCAACCCTGTGTAAGTTAGGACCCGGGACGGAGTCGGTCAGGATAGCTGGCAAACACCACAGTACCTCAGACCCAGGTCCGAGTCGGCTGGAACAGCTGGTCGACACTGCAGCAGCTCGGACCTGGGACCGAGTATGCTGGGATAGCTGGCCCACACTACAGGTCCTCGGACCTGGGACCGAGTTGGCCTGGATTGCTGGTCGACACCGAGTCATCTCGGACCCGGGTCTGAGACGCCGGGATAGCTGGTCACCCTGCAGCAGCTCGGATCCGGGATGGATTCGGCCAGGAGAGCTTGTCGAGACCACAGCTCCTTGTACCCGGTTCCGAGGCGGCCGGGACCTCTGGTTGACCCCGCATCAGCTCGGATCTGGGACCAAATGGGCCGGGATAGCTGGTCCATCCTGTGTCAGATCGGTACCGGGACCGAGTCGGCCAGGATAGCCGGTCGAGCCCGAGTCAGCTCGAATCCGGGACGAGTAGGCCGGGATAGCTGGTCGACACCACAGCGCCTCGGACCCGGGTCCGAGTTGGCTGGGCCTGCTGATCGAAACCGCGTCAGCTCGGACCTGGGACCAAATGGTTCAGGACTGCAGGCCGACCCTGTGTCAACTCGGACCCGGGAACGAGTCGGCCTGGACAGCTGGTCCACCCCACAGCTCCTCGGACCCGGGTCCGAGTCGGCCGGGATATCTGGTCGACCCCACAGCTCCTCGGACTCAGACCATGTTGTCCGGGACAGCTGAGCGACCTCGCGTCAGCTCTGAGCTGGGACCACATGGGCCGGGGTAGATGGTCGACCCTGTGTAAGGTAGGATCCGGGACGGAGTCGGCCAGGATAGCTGGGGAGCACCACAGCTCCTCGGACGCGGGTTCGAATCGGCCATGAAATCTGGTCGATCCCACAGCTCTTCGGACCAGGTTCCGAGTCGGCTGGGACAGCTGATCGACACCGCGTCATCTCCTACCACTGACAAAATGGGCTGGGATAGCAGATCGAACCTGTTTCAGCTCGGACCAGGGACCGCTTTGGCCAGAATATCTAGGCGACCCAACAGCTCCTTCAACCTGGGTCCGAGTCGGCTGGAACAGGTGGTCGACCCCGCAGCAGCCTGGAGCAGGGACAGAGTCGGCCGTGATATATTGTCGACCAAGAGCTCCTCAGACGGTGGTCCGAGACGGATGTGACAGCTGATCGACACCGCGTCAGCTGGGACCTAGGACCAGATGGGCCAGGATAGCTGGGGGAGCATTAGTCATTCGGACACGGGATCGAATCAGCCGGGATAGCTGGTGGACCCCGCAGCTCCTCGGACTCGGGGCGAGTCTGCCGGGATGTCTGGTGGACCCCACAGCTCTTTGGACCCGGAACCGAGTTGGCCGGGATAACTGGTCGACCCCGCATCAGCTCGAACCTGGGGCGAGTCGGCCGGGATAGCGGCTCGACCCCACAGCTCCTCGGACTCGGGTCCGAGCCGGCAGGGACTGCTGAGTGAAACAGCGTCAGCTCGGACCCGGGAGCAAATGGGTCAGGATTGCAGGCCGACCCTATGTCAATTCGGTCCCGGGAACGAGTCAGCCTGGACAGGTGGTTGAGGCACAGCTCCACAGACTCGGGTCCGAGTCGGCCGGGACATCTGGTCGACCACACAGCTCCTCGGACCCGGGACCATGTCATCCGGGACAGCTGAGTGACCCCGCATCAGCACGGACACTGGACCAATGGTCCAGGAGAGATGGTCGACCCTGTGTAAGCTCAGACCCGGGGCGGAGTCAGGCAGGATAGCTGGTCAACACCACAGCTCCTCGGACCCGGGTCCGAGTCGGCCGGGACCTCTGGCCGACCCCACAGCTCCCCGGACACGGGCCCATGTCGTCAGGGACACCTGAGGGACCCCGCCTCAGCTCGGGCACGGGACCAAATGGTCCAGGAGAGATGGTCCACCCTGTGTAAACCTGGACCCGGGACGGAGTCGGCCAGGATAGCTGGTCAACACCACAGCTCCTCGGACCCGTGTCCGAGTCGACATGCACAGCTGGATGACCCCGAGTCAGCTCAGACCAGGACTGTGTTGGCCAGGATAGCTGGTCGACCCCACAGCTCCTTGGACTCGGCTCCGAGTCAACCGGGACACATGGTCGACCCCACAGCTCCTCAGACCCGGGAACAGGTCGTCTGGAATAATTGACGACCCCGTGTCAGCTCGGAGAAGGGACCATATTGGCAGGGATAGATGGTCGACCCTGTGTAAGTTAGGACCCGGGACGGAGTCGGCCAGGATAGCTGGTCAACACCACAGCTCCTCGGACCCGGGTCCGAGTCGGCCGGAAGAGCTGGTCGACCCTGCGGCAGTTCGGACCCGGACCGACTTGGCCTGGATAGCTTGTGACTCCACAGCTCCTTGGAAAAGGGTCCGAGTTGGCCGGGACTGTTGATCGAAACCGCGTCGGCTCAGACGCGGGACCAAATGGGTCAGGATTGCAGGCCGACCCTGTGTCAACTTGGACCCGGGAACGTGTCGGCCTGGACAGCTGTTCGACCCCACAGCTCCTCGGACTCGGGTCCGAGTCGGCCGGGACATCTGGTCGAACCCACAGCTCCTCGGACCCGGGACCATGTCGTCCGGGACAGCTGAGCGACCCCGCGTCAGTTCTGAGCCGGGATCACATGGGCCGGGGTTGATGGTCAA
This sequence comes from Sus scrofa, assembly GCF_054392235.1. Classification (NCBI taxonomy): domain Eukaryota; kingdom Metazoa; phylum Chordata; class Mammalia; order Artiodactyla; family Suidae; genus Sus; species Sus scrofa. Next base: position 33,070,687 of record NC_139389.1, on the reverse strand, counting down.
CCCTGTGTAAGTTAGGACCCGGGACGGAGTCGGTCAGGATAGCTGGCAAACACCACAGTACCTCAGACCCAGGTCCGAGTCGGCTGGAACAGCTGGTCGACACTGCAGCAGCTCGGACCTGGGACCGAGTATGCTGGGATAGCTGGCCCACACTACAGGTCCTCGGACCTGGGACCGAGTTGGCCTGGATTGCTGGTCGACACCGAGTCATCTCGGACCCGGGTCTGAGACGCCGGGATAGCTGGTCACCCTGCAGCAGCTCGGATCCGGGATGGATTCGGCCAGGAGAGCTTGTCGAGACCACAGCTCCTTGTACCCGGTTCCGAGGCGGCCGGGACCTCTGGTTGACCCCGCATCAGCTCGGATCTGGGACCAAATGGGCCGGGATAGCTGGTCCATCCTGTGTCAGATCGGTACCGGGACCGAGTCGGCCAGGATAGCCGGTCGAGCCCGAGTCAGCTCGAATCCGGGACGAGTAGGCCGGGATAGCTGGTCGACACCACAGCGCCTCGGACCCGGGTCCGAGTTGGCTGGGCCTGCTGATCGAAACCGCGTCAGCTCGGACCTGGGACCAAATGGTTCAGGACTGCAGGCCGACCCTGTGTCAACTCGGACCCGGGAACGAGTCGGCCTGGACAGCTGGTCCACCCCACAGCTCCTCGGACCCGGGTCCGAGTCGGCCTGGATATCTGGTCGACCCCACAGCTCCTCGGACTCAGACCATGTTGTCCGGGACAGCTGAGCGACCTCGCGTCAGCTCTGAGCTGGGACCACATGGGCCGGGGTAGATGGTCGACCCTGTGTAAGGTAGGATCCGGGACGGAGTCGGCCAGGATAGCTGGGGAGCACCACAGCTCCTCGGACGCGGGTTCGAATCGGCCATGAAATCTGGTCGATCCCACAGCTCTTCGGACCAGGTTCCGAGTCGGCTGGGACAGCTGATCGACACCGCGTCATCTCCTACCACTGACAAAATGGGCTGGGATAGCAGATCGAACCTGTTTCAGCTCGGACCAGGGACCGCTTTGGCCAGAATATCTAGGCGACCCAACAGCTCCTTCAACCTGGGTCCGAGTCGGCTGGAACAGGTGGTCGACCCCGCAGCAGCCTGGAGCAGGGACAGAGTCGGCCGTGATATATTGTCGACCAAGAGCTCCTCAGACGGTGGTCCGAGACGGATGTGACAGCTGATCGACACCGCGTCAGCTGGGACCTAGGTCCAGATGGGCCAGGATAGCTGGGGGAGCATTAGTCATTCGGACACGGGATCGAATCAGCCGGGATAGCTGGTGGACCCCGCAGCTCCTCGGACTCGGGGCGAGTCTGCCGGGATGTCTGGTGGACCCCACAGCTCTTTGGACCCGGAACCGAGTTGGCCGGGATAACTGGTCGACCCCGCATCAGCTCGAACCTGGGGCGAGTCGGCCGGGATAGCGGCTCGACCCCACAGCTCCTCGGACTCGGGTCCGAGCCGGCAGGGACTGCTGAGTGAAACAGCGTCAGCTCGGACCCGGGAGCAAATGGGTCAGGATTGCAGGCCGACCCTATGTCAATTCGGTCCCGGGAACGAGTCAGCCTGGACAGGTGGTTGAGGCACAGCTCCACAGACTCGGGTCCGAGTCGGCCGGGACATCTGGTCGACCACACAGCTCCTCGGACCCGGGACCATGTCATCCGGGACAGCTGAGTGACCCCGCATCAGCACGGACACTGGACCAATGGTCCAGGAGAGATGGTCGACCCTGTGTAAGCTCAGACCCGGGGCGGAGTCAGGCAGGATAGCTGGTCAACACCACAGCTCCTCGGACCCGGGTCCGAGTCGGCCGGGACCTCTGGCCGACCCCACAGCTCCCCGGACACGGGACCATGTCGTCAGGGACACCTGAGGGACCCCGCCTCAGCTCGGGCACGGGACCAAATGGTCCAGGAGAGATGGTCCACCCTGTGTAAACCTGGACCCGGGACGGAGTCGGCCAGGATAGCTGGTCAACACCACAGCTCCTCGGACCCGTGTCCGAGTCGACATGCACAGCTGGATGACCCCGAGTCAGCTCAGACCAGGACTGTGTTGGCCAGGATAGCTGGTCGACCCCACAGCTCCTTGGACTCGGCTCCGAGTCAACCGGGACACATGGTCGACCCCACAGCTCCTCAGACCCGGGAACAGGTCGTCTGGAATAATTGACGACCCCGTGTCAGCTCGGAGAAGGGACCATATTGGCAGGGATAGATGGTCGACCCTGTGTAAGTTAGGACCCGGGACGGAGTCGGCCAGGATAGCTGGTCAACACCACAGCTCCTCGGACCCGGGTCCGAGTCGGCCGGAAGAGCTGGTCGACCCTGCGGCAGTTCGGACCCGGACCGACTTGGCCTGGATAGCTTGTGACTCCACAGCTCCTTGGAAAAGGGTCCGAGTTGGCCGGGACTGTTGATCGAAACCGCGTCGGCTCAGACGCGGGACCAAATGGGTCAGGATTGCAGGCCGACCCTGTGTCAACTTGGACCCGGGAACGTGTCGGCCTGGACAGCTGTTCGACCCCACAGCTCCTCGGACTCGGGTCCGAGTCGGCCGGGACATCTGGTCGAACCCACAGCTCCTCGGACCCGGGACCATGTCGTCCGGGACAGCTGAGCGACCCCGCGTCAGTTCTGAGCCGGGATCACATGGGCCGGGGTTGATGGTCAACCCTGTGTAAGTTAGGACCCGGGACGGAGTCGGTCAGGATAGCTGGCAAACACCACAGTACCTCAGACCCAGGTCCGAGTCGGCTGGAACAGCTGGTCGACACTGCAGCAGCTCGGACCTGGGACCGAGTATGCTGGGATAGCTGGCCCACACTACAGGTCCTCGGACCTGGGACCGAGTTGGCCTGGATTGCTGGTCGACACCGAGTCATCTCGGACCCGGGTCTGAGACGCCGGGATAGCTGGTCACCCTGCAGCAGCTCGGATCCGGGATGGATTCGGCCAGGAGAGCTTGTCGAGACCACAGCTCCTTGTACCCGGTTCCGAGGCGGCCGGGACCTCTGGTTGACCCCGCATCAGCTCGGATCTGGGACCAAATGGGCCGGGATAGCTGGTCCATCCTGTGTCAGATCGGTACCGGGACCGAGTCGGCCAGGATAGCCGGTCGAGCCCGAGTCAGCTCGAATCCGGGACGAGTAGGCCGGGATAGCTGGTCGACACCACAGCGCCTCGGACCCGGGTCCGAGTTGGCTGGGCCTGCTGATCGAAACCGCGTCAGCTCGGACCTGGGACCAAATGGTTCAGGACTGCAGGCCGACCCTGTGTCAACTCGGACCCGGGAACGAGTCGGCCTGGACAGCTGGTCCACCCCACAGCTCCTCGGACCCGGGTCCGAGTCGGCCGGGATATCTGGTCGACCCCACAGCTCCTCGGACTCAGACCATGTTGTCCGGGACAGCTGAGCGACCTCGCGTCAGCTCTGAGCTGGGACCACATGGGCCGGGGTAGATGGTCGACCCTGTGTAAGGTAGGATCCGGGACGGAGTCGGCCAGGATAGCTGGGGAGCACCACAGCTCCTCGGACGCGGGTTCGAATCGGCCATGAAATCTGGTCGATCCCACAGCTCTTCGGACCAGGTTCCGAGTCGGCTGGGACAGCTGATCGACACCGCGTCATCTCCTACCACTGACAAAATGGGCTGGGATAGCAGATCGAACCTGTTTCAGCTCGGACCAGGGACCGCTTTGGCCAGAATATCTAGGCGACCCAACAGCTCCTTCAACCTGGGTCCGAGTCGGCTGGAACAGGTGGTCGACCCCGCAGCAGCCTGGAGCAGGGACAGAGTCGGCCGTGATATATTGTCGACCAAGAGCTCCTCAGACGGTGGTCCGAGACGGATGTGACAGCTGATCGACACCGCGTCAGCTGGGACCTAGGACCAGATGGGCCAGGATAGCTGGGGGAGCATTAGTCATTCGGACACGGGATCGAATCAGCCGGGATAGCTGGTGGACCCCGCAGCTCCTCGGACTCGGGGCGAGTCTGCCGGGATGTCTGGTGGACCCCACAGCTCTTTGGACCCGGAACCGAGTTGGCCGGGATAACTGGTCGACCCCGCATCAGCTCGAACCTGGGGCGAGTCGGCCGGGATAGCGGCTCGACCCCACAGCTCCTCGGACTCGGGTCCGAGCCGGCAGGGACTGCTGAGTGAAACAGCGTCAGCTCGGACCCGGGAGCAAATGGGTCAGGATTGCAGGCCGACCCTATGTCAATTCGGTCCCGGGAACGAGTCAGCCTGGACAGGTGGTTGAGGCACAGCTCCACAGACTCGGGTCCGAGTCGGCCGGGACATCTGGTCGACCACACAGCTCCTCGGACCCGGGACCATGTCATCCGGGACAGCTGAGTGACCCCGCATCAGCACGGACACTGGACCAATGGTCCAGGAGAGATGGTCGACCCTGTGTAAGCTCAGACCCGGGGCGGAGTCAGGCAGGATAGCTGGTCAACACCACAGCTCCTCGGACCCGGGTCCGAGTCGGCCGGGACCTCTGGCCGACCCCACAGCTCCCCGGACACGGGCCCATGTCGTCAGGGACACCTGAGGGACCCCGCCTCAGCTCGGGCACGGGACCAAATGGTCCAGGAGAGATGGTCCACCCTGTGTAAACCTGGACCCGGGACGGAGTCGGCCAGGATAGCTGGTCAACACCACAGCTCCTCGGACCCGTGTCCGAGTCGACATGCACAGCTGGATGACCCCGAGTCAGCTCAGACCAGGACTGTGTTGGCCAGGATAGCTGGTCGACCCCACAGCTCCTTGGACTCGGCTCCGAGTCAACCGGGACACATGGTCGACCCCACAGCTCCTCAGACCCGGGAACAGGTCGTCTGGAATAATTGACGACCCCGTGTCAGCTCGGAGAAGGGACCATATTGGCAGGGATAGATGGTCGACCCTGTGTAAGTTAGGACCCGGGACGGAGTCGGCCAGGATAGCTGGTCAACACCACAGCTCCTCGGACCCGGGTCCGAGTCGGCCGGAAGAGCTGGTCGACCCTGCGGCAGTTCGGACCCGGACCGACTTGGCCTGGATAGCTTGTGACTCCACAGCTCCTTGGAAAAGGGTCCGAGTTGGCCGGGACTGTTGATCGAAACCGCGTCGGCTCAGACGCGGGACCAAATGGGTCAGGATTGCAGGCCGACCCTGTGTCAACTTGGACCCGGGAACGTGTCGGCCTGGACAGCTGTTCGACCCCACAGCTCCTCGGACTCGGGTCCGAGTCGGCCGGGACATCTGGTCGAACCCACAGCTCCTCGGACCCGGGACCATGTCGTCCGGGACAGCTGAGCGACCCCGCGTCAGTTCTGAGCCGGGATCACATGGGCCGGGGTTGATGGTCAACCCTGTGTAAGTTAGGACCCGGGACGGAGTCGGTCAGGATAGCTGGCAAACACCACAGTACCTCAGACCCAGGTCCGAGTCGGCTGGAACAGCTGGTCGACACTGCAGCAGCTCGGACCTGGGACCGAGTATGCTGGGATAGCTGGCCCACACTACAGGTCCTCGGACCTGGGACCGAGTTGGCCTGGATTGCTGGTCGACACCGAGTCATCTCGGACCCGGGTCTGAGACGCCGGGATAGCTGGTCACCCTGCAGCAGCTCGGATCCGGGATGGATTCGGCCAGGAGAGCTTGTCGAGACCACAGCTCCTTGTACCCGGTTCCGAGGCGGCCGGGACCTCTGGTTGACCCCGCATCAGCTCGGATCTGGGACCAAATGGGCCGGGATAGCTGGTCCATCCTGTGTCAGATCGGTACCGGGACCGAGTCGGCCAGGATAGCCGGTCGAGCCCGAGTCAGCTCGAATCCGGGACGAGTAGGCCGGGATAGCTGGTCGACACCACAGCGCCTCGGACCCGGGTCCGAGTTGGCTGGGCCTGCTGATCGAAACCGCGTCAGCTCGGACCTGGGACCAAATGGTTCAGGACTGCAGGCCGACCCTGTGTCAACTCGGACCCGGGAACGAGTCGGCCTGGACAGCTGGTCCACCCCACAGCTCCTCGGACCCGGGTCCGAGTCGGCCGGGATATCTGGTCGACCCCACAGCTCCTCGGACTCAGACCATGTTGTCCGGGACAGCTGAGCGACCTCGCGTCAGCTCTGAGCTGGGACCACATGGGCCGGGGTAGATGGTCGACCCTGTGTAAGGTAGGATCCGGGACGGAGTCGGCCAGGATAGCTGGGGAACACCACAGCTCCTCGGACGCGGGTTCGAATCGGCCATGAAATCTGGTCGATCCCACAGCTCTTCGGACCAGGTTCCGAGTCGGCTGGGACAGCTGATCGACACCGCGTCATCTCCTACCACTGACAAAATGGGCTGGGATAGCAGATCGAACCTGTTTCAGCTCGGACCAGGGACCGCTTTGGCCAGAATATCTAGGCGACCCAACAGCTCCTTCAACCTGGGTCCGAGTCGGCTGGAACAGGTGGTCGACCCCGCAGCAGCCTGGAGCAGGGACAGAGTCGGCCGTGATATATTGTCGACCAAGAGCTCCTCAGACGGTGGTCCGAGACGGATGTGACAGCTGATCGACACCGCGTCAGCTGGGACCTAGGTCCAGATGGGCCAGGATAGCTGGGGGAGCATTAGTCATTCGGACACGGGATCGAATCAGCCGGGATAGCTGGTGGACCCCGCAGCTCCTCGGACTCGGGGCGAGTCTGCCGGGATGTCTGGTGGACCCCACAGCTCTTTGGACCCGGAACCGAGTTGGCCGGGATAACTGGTCGACCCCGCATCAGCTCGAACCTGGGGCGAGTCGGCCGGGATAGCGGCTCGACCCCACAGCTCCTCGGACTCGGGTCCGAGCCGGCAGGGACTGCTGATTGAAACAGCGTCAGCTCGGACCCGGGAGCAAATGGGTCAGGATTGCAGGCCGACCCTATGTCAATTCGGTCCCGGGAACGAGTCAGCCTGGACAGGTGGTTGAGGCACAGCTCCACAGACTCGGGTCCGAGTCGGCCGGGACATCTGGTCGACCACACAGCTCCTCGGACCCGGGACCATGTCATCCGGGACAGCTGAGTGACCCCGCATCAGCACGGACACTGGACCAATGGTCCAGGAGAGATGGTCGACCCTGTGTAAGCTCAGACCCGGGGCGGAGTCAGGCAGGATAGCTGGTCAACACCACAGCTCCTCGGACCCGGGTCCGAGTCGGCCGGGACCTCTGGCCGACCCCACAGCTCCCCGGACACGGGCCCATGTCGTCAGGGACACCTGAGGGACCCCGCCTCAGCTCGGGCACGGGACCAAATGGTCCAGGAGAGATGGTCCACCCTGTGTAAACCTGGACCCGGGACGGAGTCGGCCAGGATAGCTGGTCAACACCACAGCTCCTCGGACCCGTGTCCGAGTCGACATGCACAGCTGGATGACCCCGAGTCAGCTCAGACCAGGACTGTGTTGGCCAGGATAGCTGGTCGACCCCACAGCTCCTTGGACTCGGCTCCGAGTCAACCGGGACACATGGTCGACCCCACAGCTCCTCAGACCCGGGAACAGGTCGTCTGGAATAATTGACGACCCCGTGTCAGCTCGGAGAAGGGACCATATTGGCAGGGATAGATGGTCGACCCTGTGTAAGTTAGGACCCGGGACGGAGTCGGCCAGGATAGCTGGTCAACACCACAGCTCCTCGGACCCGGGTCCGAGTCGGCCGGAAGAGCTGGTCGACCCTGCGGCAGTTCGGACCCGGACCGACTTGGCCTGGATAGCTTGTGACTCCACAGCTCCTTGGAAAAGGGTCCGAGTTGGCCGGGACTGTTGATCGAAACCGCGTCGGCTCAGACGCGGGACCAAATGGGTCAGGATTGCAGGCCGACCCTGTGTCAACTTGGACCCGGGAACGTGTCGGCCTGGACAGCTGTTCGACCCCACAGCTCCTCGGACTCGGGTCCGAGTCGGCCGGGACATCTGGTCGAACCCACAGCTCCTCGGACCCGGGACCATGTCGTCCGGGACAGCTGAGCGACCCCGCGTCAGTTCTGAGCCGGGATCACATGGGCCGGGGTTGATGGTCAACCCTGTGTAAGTTAGGACCCGGGACGGAGTCGGTCAGGATAGCTGGCAAACACCACAGTACCTCAGACCCAGGTCCGAGTCGGCTGGAACAGCTGGTCGACACTGCAGCAGCTCGGACCTGGGACCGAGTATGCTGGGATAGCTGGCCCACACTACAGGTCCTCGGACCTGGGACCGAGTTGGCCTGGATTGCTGGTCGACACCGAGTCATCTCGGACCCGGGTCTGAGACGCCGGGATAGCTGGTCACCCTGCAGCAGCTCGGATCCGGGATGGATTCGGCCAGGAGAGCTTGTCGAGACCACAGCTCCTTGTACCCGGTTCCGAGGCGGCCGGGACCTCTGGTTGACCCCGCATCAGCTCGGATCTGGGACCAAATGGGCCGGGATAGCTGGTCCATCCTGTGTCAGATCGGTACCGGGACCGAGTCGGCCAGGATAGCCGGTCGAGCCCGAGTCAGCTCGAATCCGGGACGAGTAGGCCGGGATAGCTGGTCGACACCACAGCGCCTCGGACCCGGGTCCGAGTTGGCTGGGCCTGCTGATCGAAACCGCGTCAGCTCGGACCTGGGACCAAATGGTTCAGGACTGCAGGCCGACCCTGTGTCAACTCGGACCCGGGAACGAGTCGGCCTGGACAGCTGGTCCACCCCACAGCTCCTCGGACCCGGGTCCGAGTCGGCCGGGATATCTGGTCGACCCCACAGCTCCTCGGACTCAGACCATGTTGTCCGGGACAGCTGAGCGACCTCGCGTCAGCTCTGAGCTGGGACCACATGGGCCGGGGTAGATGGTCGACCCTGTGTAAGGTAGGATCCGGGACGGAGTCGGCCAGGATAGCTGGGGAACACCACAGCTCCTCGGACGCGGGTTCGAATCGGCCATGAAATCTGGTCGATCCCACAGCTCTTCGGACCAGGTTCCGAGTCGGCTGGGACAGCTGATCGACACCGCGTCATCTCCTACCACTGACAAAATGGGCTGGGATAGCAGATCGAACCTGTTTCAGCTCGGACCAGGGACCGCTTTGGCCAGAATATCTAGGCGACCCAACAGCTCCTTCAACCTGGGTCCGAGTCGGCTGGAACAGGTGGTCGACCCCGCAGCAGCCTGGAGCAGGGACAGAGTCGGCCGTGATATATTGTCGACCAAGAGCTCCTCAGACGGTGGTCCGAGACGGATGTGACAGCTGATCGACACCGCGTCAGCTGGGACCTAGGTCCAGATGGGCCAGGATAGCTGGGGGAGCATTAGTCATTCGGACACGGGATCGAATCAGCCGGGATAGCTGGTGGACCCCGCAGCTCCTCGGACTCGGGGCGAGTCTGCCGGGATGTCTGGTGGACCCCACAGCTCTTTGGACCCGGAACCGAGTTGGCCGGGATAACTGGTCGACCCCGCATCAGCTCGAACCTGGGGCGAGTCGGCCGGGATAGCGGCTCGACCCCACAGCTCCTCGGACTCGGGTCCGAGCCGGCAGGGACTGCTGATTGAAACAGCGTCAGCTCGGACCCGGGAGCAAATGGGTCAGGATTGCAGGCCGACCCTATGTCAATTCGGTCCCGGGAACGAGTCAGCCTGGACAGGTGGTTGAGGCACAGCTCCACAGACTCGGGTCCGAGTCGGCCGGGACATCTGGTCGACCACACAGCTCCTCGGACCCGGGACCATGTCATCCGGGACAGCTGAGTGACCCCGCATCAGCACGGACACTGGACCAATGGTCCAGGAGAGATGGTCGACCCTGTGTAAGCTCAGACCCGGGGCGGAGTCAGGCAGGATAGCTGGTCAACACCACAGCTCCTCGGACCCGGGTCCGAGTCGGCCGGGACCTCTGGCCGACCCCACAGCTCCCCGGACACGGGCCCATGTCGTCAGGGACACCTGAGGGACCCCGCCTCAGCTCGGGCACGGGACCAAATGGTCCAGGAGAGATGGTCCACCCTGTGTAAACCTGGACCCGGGACGGAGTCGGCCAGGATAGCTGGTCAACACCACAGCTCCTCGGACCCGTGTCCGAGTCGACATGCACAGCTGGATGACCCCGAGTCAGCTCAGACCAGGACTGTGTTGGCCAGGATAGCTGGTCGACCCCACAGCTCCTTGGACTCGGCTCCGAGTCAACCGGGACACATGGTCGACCCCACAGCTCCTCAGACCCGGGAACAGGTCGTCTGGAATAATTGACGACCCCGTGTCAGCTCGGAGAAGGGACCATATTGGCAGGGATAGATGGTCGACCCTGTGTAAGTTAGGACCCGGGACGGAGTCGGCCAGGATAGCTGGTCAACACCACAGCTCCTCGGACCCGGGTCCGAGTCGGCCGGAAGAGCTGGTCGACCCTGCGGCAGTTCGGACCCGGACCGACTTGGCCTGGATAGCTTGTGACTCCACAGCTCCTTGGAAAAGGGTCCGAGTTGGCCGGGACTGTTGATCGAAACCGCGTCGGCTCAGACGCGGGACCAAATGGGTCAGGATTGCAGGCCGACCCTGTGTCAACTTGGACCCGGGAACGTGTCGGCCTGGACAGCTGTTCGACCCCACAGCTCCTCGGACTCGGGTCCGAGTCGGCCGGGACATCTGGTCGAACCCACAGCTCCTCGGACCCGGGACCATGTCGTCCGGGACAGCTGAGCGACCCCGCGTCAGTTCTGAGCCGGGATCACATGGGCCGGGGTTGATGGTCAACCCTGTGTAAGTTAGGACCCGGGACGGAGTCGGTCAGGATAGCTGGCAAACACCACAGTACCTCAGACCCAGGTCCGAGTCGGCTGGAACAGCTGGTCGACACTGCAGCAGCTCGGACCTGGGACCGAGTATGCTGGGATAGCTGGCCCACACTACAGGTCCTCGGACCTGGGACCGAGTTGGCCTGGATTGCTGGTCGACACCGAGTCATCTCGGACCCGGGTCTGAGACGCCGGGATAGCTGGTCACCCTGCAGCAGCTCGGATCCGGGATGGATTCGGCCAGGAGAGCTTGTCGAGACCACAGCTCCTTGTACCCGGTTCCGAGGCGGCCGGGACCTCTGGTTGACCCCGCATCAGCTCGGATCTGGGACCAAATGGGCCGGGATAGCTGGTCCATCCTGTGTCAGATCGGTACCGGGACCGAGTCGGCCAGGATAGCCGGTCGAGCCCGAGTCAGCTCGAATCCGGGACGAGTAGGCCAGGATAGCTGGTCGACACCACAGCGCCTCGGACCCGGGTCCGAGTTGGCTGGGCCTGCTGATCGAAACCGCGTCAGCTCGGACCTGGGACCAAATGGTTCAGGACTGCAGGCCGACCCTGTGTCAACTCGGACCCGGGAACGAGTCGGCCTGGACAGCTGGTCCACCCCACAGCTCCTCGGACCCGGGTCCGAGTCGGCCGGGATATCTGGTCGACCCCACAGCTCCTCGGACTCAGACCATGTTGTCCGGGACAGCTGAGCGACCTCGCGTCAGCTCTGAGCTGGGACCACATGGGCCGGGGTAGATGGTCGACCCTGTGTAAGGTAGGATCCGGGACGGAGTCGGCCAGGATAGCTGGGGAGCACCACAGCTCCTCGGACGCGGGTTCGAATCGGCCATGAAATCTGGTCGATCCCACAGCTCTTCGGACCAGGTTCCGAGTCGGCTGGGACAGCTGATCGACACCGCGTCATCTCCTACCACTGACAAAATGGGCTGGGATAGCAGATCGAACCTGTTTCAGCTCGGACCAGGGACCGCTTTGGCCAGAATATCTAGGCGACCCAACAGCTCCTTCAACCTGGGTCCGAGTCGGCTGGAACAGGTGGTCGACCCCGCAGCAGCCTGGAGCAGGGACAGAGTCGGCCGTGATATATTGTCGACCAAGAGCTCCTCAGACGGTGGTCCGAGACGGATGTGACAGCTGATCGACACCGCGTCAGCTGGGACCTAGGTCCAGATGGGCCAGGATAGCTGGGGGAGCATTAGTCATTCGGACACGGGATCGAATCAGCCGGGATAGCTGGTGGACCCCGCAGCTCCTCGGACTCGGGGCGAGTCTGCCGGGATGTCTGGTGGACCCCACAGCTCTTTGGACCCGGAACCGAGTTGGCCGGGATAACTGGTCGACCCCGCATCAGCTCGAACCTGGGGCGAGTCGGCCGGGATAGCGGCTCGACCCCACAGCTCCTCGGACTCGGGTCCGAGCCGGCAGGGACTGCTGATTGAAACAGCGTCAGCTCGGACCCGGGAGCAAATGGGTCAGGATTGCAGGCCGACCCTATGTCAATTCGGTCCCGGGAACGAGTCAGCCTGGACAGGTGGTTGAGGCACAGCTCCTCGGACCCGGGTCCGAGTCGGCCGGGACATCTGGTCGACCACACAGCTCCTCGGACCCGGGACCATGTCATCCGGGACAGCTGAGTGACCCCGCATCAGCACGGACACTGGACCAATGGTCCAGGAGAGATGGTCGACCCTGTGTAAGCTCAGACCCGGGGCGGAGTCAGGCAGGATAGCTGGTCAACACCACAGCTCCTCGGACCCGGGTCCGAGTCGGCCGGGACCTCTGGCCGACCCCACAGCTCCCCGGACACGGGCCCATGTCGTCAGGGACACCTGAGGGACCCCGCCTCAGCTCGGGCACGGGACCAAATGGTCCAGGAGAGATGGTCCACCCTGTGTAAACCTGGACCCGGGACGGAGTCGGCCAGGATAGCTGGTCAACACCACAGCTCCTCGGACCCGTGTCCGAGTCGACATGCACAGCTGGATGACCCCGAGTCAGCTCAGACCAGGACTGTGTTGGCCAGGATAGCTGGTCGACCCCACAGCTCCTTGGACTCGGCTCCGAGTCAACCGGGACACATGGTCGACCCCACAGCTCCTCAGACCCGGGAACAGGTCGTCTGGAATAATTGACGACCCCGTGTCAGCTCGGAGAAGGGACCATATTGGCAGGGATAGATGGTCGACCCTGTGTAAGTTAGGACCCGGGACGGAGTCGGCCAGGATAGCTGGTCAACACCACAGCTCCTCGGACCCGGGTCCGAGTCGGCCGGAAGAGCTGGTCGACCCTGCGGCAGTTCGGACCCGGACCGACTTGGCCTGGATAGCTTGTGACTCCACAGCTCCTTGGAAAAGGGTCCGAGTTGGCCGGGACTGTTGATCGAAACCGCGTCGGCTCAGACGCGGGACCAAATGGGTCAGGATTGCAGGCCGACCCTGTGTCAACTTGGACCCGGGAACGTGTCGGCCTGGACAGCTGTTCGACCCCACAGCTCCTCGGACTCGGGTCCGAGTCGGCCGGGACATCTGGTCGAACCCACAGCTCCTCGGACCCGGGACCATGTCGTCCGGGACAGCTGAGCGACCCCGCGTCAGTTCTGAGCCGGGATCACATGGGCCGGGGTTGATGGTCAACCCTGTGTAAGTTAGGACCCGGGACGGAGTCGGTCAGGATAGCTGGCAAACACCACAGTACCTCAGACCCAGGTCCGAGTCGGCTGGAACAGCTGGTCGACACTGCAGCAGCTCGGACCTGGGACCGAGTATGCTGGGATAGCTGGCCCACACTACAGGTCCTCGGACCTGGGACCGAGTTGGCCTGGATTGCTGGTCGACACCGAGTCATCTCGGACCCGGGTCTGAGACGCCGGGATAGCTGGTCACCCTGCAGCAGCTCGGATCCGGGATGGATTCGGCCAGGAGAGCTTGTCGAGACCACAGCTCCTTGTACCCGGTTCCGAGGCGGCCGGGACCTCTGGTTGACCCCGCATCAGCTCGGATCTGGGACCAAATGGGCCGGGATAGCTGGTCCATCCTGTGTCAGATCGGTACCGGGACCGAGTCGGCCAGGATAGCCGGTCGAGCCCGAGTCAGCTCGAATCCGGGACGAGTAGGCCGGGATAGCTGGTCGACACCACAGCGCCTCGGACCCGGGTCCGAGTTGGCTGGGCCTGCTGATCGAAACCGCGTCAGCTCGGACCTGGGACCAAATGGTTCAGGACTGCAGGCCGACCCTGTGTCAACTCGGACCCGGGAACGAGTCGGCCTGGACAGCTGGTCCACCCCACAGCTCCTCGGACCCGGGTCCGAGTCGGCCGGGATATCTGGTCGACCCCACAGCTCCTCGGACTCAGACCATGTTGTCCGGGACAGCTGAGCGACCTCGCGTCAGCTCTGAGCTGGGACCACATGGGCCGGGGTAGATGGTCGACCCTGTGTAAGGTAGGATCCGGGACGGAGTCGGCCAGGATAGCTGGGGAGCACCACAGCTCCTCGGACGCGGGTTCGAATCGGCCATGAAATCTGGTCGATCCCACAGCTCTTCGGACCAGGTTCCGAGTCGGCTGGGACAGCTGATCGACACCGCGTCATCTCCTACCACTGACAAAATGGGCTGGGATAGCAGATCGAACCTGTTTCAGCTCGGACCAGGGACCGCTTTGGCCAGAATATCTAGGCGACCCAACAGCTCCTTCAACCTGGGTCCGAGTCGGCTGGAACAGGTGGTCGACCCCGCAGCAGCCTGGAGCAGGGACAGAGTCGGCCGTGATATATTGTCGACCAAGAGCTCCTCAGACGGTGGTCCGAGACGGATGTGACAGCTGATCGACACCGCGTCAGCTGGGACCTAGGTCCAGATGGGCCAGGATAGCTGGGGGAGCATTAGTCATTCGGACACGGGATCGAATCAGCCGGGATAGCTGGTGGACCCCGCAGCTCCTCGGACTCGGGGCGAGTCTGCCGGGATGTCTGGTGGACCCCACAGCTCTTTGGACCCGGAACCGAGTTGGCCGGGATAACTGGTCGACCCCGCATCAGCTCGAACCTGGGGCGAGTCGGCCGGGATAGCGGCTCGACCCCACAGCTCCTCGGACTCGGGTCCGAGCCGGCAGGGACTGCTGATTGAAACAGCGTCAGCTCGGACCCGGGAGCAAATGGGTCAGGATTGCAGGCCGACCCTATGTCAATTCGGTCCCGGGAACGAGTCAGCCTGGACAGGTGGTTGAGGCACAGCTCCACAGACTCGGGTCCGAGTCGGCCGGGACATCTGGTCGACCACACAGCTCCTCGGACCCGGGACCATGTCATCCGGGACAGCTGAGTGACCCCGCATCAGCACGGACACTGGACCAATGGTCCAGGAGAGATGGTCGACCCTGTGTAAGCTCAGACCCGGGGCGGAGTCAGGCAGGATAGCTGGTCAACACCACAGCTCCTCGGACCCGGGTCCGAGTCGGCCGGGACCTCTGGCCGACCCCACAGCTCCCCGGACACGGGCCCATGTCGTCAGGGACACCTGAGGGACCCCGCCTCAGCTCGGGCACGGGACCAAATGGTCCAGGAGAGATGGTCCACCCTGTGTAAACCTGGACCCGGGACGGAGTCGGCCAGGATAGCTGGTCAACACCACAGCTCCTCGGACCCGTGTCCGAGTCGACATGCACAGCTGGATGACCCCGAGTCAGCTCAGACCAGGACTGTGTTGGCCAGGATAGCTGGTCGACCCCACAGCTCCTTGGACTCGGCTCCGAGTCAACCGGGACACATGGTCGACCCCACAGCTCCTCAGACCCGGGAACAGGTCGTCTGGAATAATTGACGACCCCGTGTCAGCTCGGAGAAGGGACCATATTGGCAGGGATAGATGGTCGACCCTGTGTAAGTTAGGACCCGGGACGGAGTCGGCCAGGATAGCTGGTCAACACCACAGCTCCTCGGACCCGGGTCCGAGTCGGCCGGAAGAGCTGGTCGACCCTGCGGCAGTTCGGACCCGGACCGACTTGGCCTGGATAGCTTGTGACTCCACAGCTCCTTGGAAAAGGGTCCGAGTTGGCCGGGACTGTTGATCGAAACCGCGTCGGCTCAGACGCGGGACCAAATGGGTCAGGATTGCAGGCCGACCCTGTGTCAACTTGGACCCGGGAACGTGTCGGCCTGGACAGCTGTTCGACCCCACAGCTCCTCGGACTCGGGTCCGAGTCGGCCGGGACATCTGGTCGAACCCACAGCTCCTCGGACCCGGGACCATGTCGTCCGGGACAGCTGAGCGACCCCGCGTCAGTTCTGAGCCGGGATCACATGGGCCGGGGTTGATGGTCAACCCTGTGTAAGTTAGGACCCGGGACGGAGTCGGTCAGGATAGCTGGCAAACACCACAGTACCTCAGACCCAGGTCCGAGTCGGCTGGAACAGCTGGTCGACACTGCAGCAGCTCGGACCTGGGACCGAGTATGCTGGGATAGCTGGCCCACACTACAGGTCCTCGGACCTGGGACCGAGTTGGCCTGGATTGCTGGTCGACACCGAGTCATCTCGGACCCGGGTCTGAGACGCCGGGATAGCTGGTCACCCTGCAGCAGCTCGGATCCGGGATGGATTCGGCCAGGAGAGCTTGTCGAGACCACAGCTCCTTGTACCCGGTTCCGAGGCGGCCGGGACCTCTGGTTGACCCCGCATCAGCTCGGATCTGGGACCAAATGGGCCGGGATAGCTGGTCCATCCTGTGTCAGATCGGTACCGGGACCGAGTCGGCCAGGATAGCCGGTCGAGCCCGAGTCAGCTCGAATCCGGGACGAGTAGGCCAGGATAGCTGGTCGACACCACAGCGCCTCGGACCCGGGTCCGAGTTGGCTGGGCCTGCTGATCGAAACCGCGTCAGCTCGGACCTGGGACCAAATGGTTCAGGACTGCAGGCCGACCCTGTGTCAACTCGGACCCGGGAACGAGTCGGCCTGGACAGCTGGTCCACCCCACAGCTCCTCGGACCCGGGTCCGAGTCGGCCGGGATATCTGGTCGACCCCACAGCTCCTCGGACTCAGACCATGTTGTCCGGGACAGCTGAGCGACCTCGCGTCAGCTCTGAGCTGGGACCACATGGGCCGGGGTAGATGGTCGACCCTGTGTAAGGTAGGATCCGGGACGGAGTCGGCCAGGATAGCTGGGGAGCACCACAGCTCCTCGGACGCGGGTTCGAATCGGCCATGAAATCTGGTCGATCCCACAGCTCTTCGGACCAGGTTCCGAGTCGGCTGGGACAGCTGATCGACACCGCGTCATCTCCTACCACTGACAAAATGGGCTGGGATAGCAGATCGAACCTGTTTCAGCTCGGACCAGGGACCGCTTTGGCCAGAATATCTAGGCGACCCAACAGCTCCTTCAACCTGGGTCCGAGTCGGCTGGAACAGGTGGTCGACCCCGCAGCAGCCTGGAGCAGGGACAGAGTCGGCCGTGATATATTGTCGACCAAGAGCTCCTCAGACGGTGGTCCGAGACGGATGTGACAGCTGATCGACACCGCGTCAGCTGGGACCTAGGTCCAGATGGGCCAGGATAGCTGGGGGAGCATTAGTCATTCGGACACGGGATCGAATCAGCCGGGATAGCTGGTGGACCCCGCAGCTCCTCGGACTCGGGGCGAGTCTGCCGGGATGTCTGGTGGACCCCACAGCTCTTTGGACCCGGAACCGAGTTGGCCGGGATAACTGGTCGACCCCGCATCAGCTCGAACCTGGGGCGAGTCGGCCGGGATAGCGGCTCGACCCCACAGCTCCTCGGACTCGGGTCCGAGCCGGCAGGGACTGCTGAGTGAAACAGCGTCAGCTCGGACCCGGGAGCAAATGGGTCAGGATTGCAGGCCGACCCTATGTCAATTCGGTCCCGGGAACGAGTCAGCCTGGACAGGTGGTTGAGGCACAGCTCCACAGACTCGGGTCCGAGTCGGCCGGGACATCTGGTCGACCACACAGCTCCTCGGACCCGGGACCATGTCATCCGGGACAGCTGAGTGACCCCGCATCAGCACGGACACTGGACCAATGGTCCAGGAGAGATGGTCGACCCTGTGTAAGCTCAGACCCGGGGCGGAGTCAGGCAGGATAGCTGGTCAACACCACAGCTCCTCGGACCCGGGTCCGAGTCGGCCGGGACCTCTGGCCGACCCCACAGCTCCCCGGACACGGGCCCATGTCGTCAGGGACACCTGAGGGACCCCGCCTCAGCTCGGGCACGGGACCAAATGGTCCAGGAGAGATGGTCCACCCTGTGTAAACCTGGACCCGGGACGGAGTCGGCCAGGATAGCTGGTCAACACCACAGCTCCTCGGACCCGTGTCCGAGTCGACATGCACAGCTGGATGACCCCGAGTCAGCTCAGACCAGGACTGTGTTGGCCAGGATAGCTGGTCGACCCCACAGCTCCTTGGACTCGGCTCCGAGTCAACCGGGACACATGGTCGACCCCACAGCTCCTCAGACCCGGGAACAGGTCGTCTGGAATAATTGACGACCCCGTGTCAGCTCGGAGAAGGGACCATATTGGCAGGGATAGATGGTCGACCCTGTGTAAGTTAGGACCCGGGACGGAGTCGGCCAGGATAGCTGGTCAACACCACAGCTCCTCGGACCCGGGTCCGAGTCGGCCGGAAGAGCTGGTCGACCCTGCGGCAGTTCGGACCCGGACCGACTTGGCCTGGATAGCTTGTGACTCCACAGCTCCTTGGAAAAGGGTCCGAGTTGGCCGGGACTGTTGATCGAAACCGCGTCGGCTCAGACGCGGGACCAAATGGGTCAGGATTGCAGGCCGACCCTGTGTCAACTTGGACCCGGGAACGTGTCGGCCTGGACAGCTGTTCGACCCCACAGCTCCTCGGACTCGGGTCCGAGTCGGCCGGGACATCTGGTCGAACCCACAGCTCCTCGGACCCGGGACCATGTCGTCCGGGACAGCTGAGCGACCCCGCGTCAGTTCTGAGCCGGGATCACATGGGCCGGGGTTGATGGTCAACCCTGTGTAAGTTAGGACCCGGGACGGAGTCGGTCAGGATAGCTGGCAAACACCACAGTACCTCAGACCCAGGTCCGAGTCGGCTGGAACAGCTGGTCGACACTGCAGCAGCTCGGACCTGGGACCGAGTATGCTGGGATAGCTGGCCCACACTACAGGTCCTCGGACCTGGGACCGAGTTGGCCTGGATTGCTGGTCGACACCGAGTCATCTCGGACCCGGGTCTGAGACGCCGGGATAGCTGGTCACCCTGCAGCAGCTCGGATCCGGGATGGATTCGGCCAGGAGAGCTTGTCGAGACCACAGCTCCTTGTACCCGGTTCCGAGGCGGCCGGGACCTCTGGTTGACCCCGCATCAGCTCGGATCTGGGACCAAATGGGCCGGGATAGCTGGTCCATCCTGTGTCAGATCGGTACCGGGACCGAGTCGGCCAGGATAGCCGGTCGAGCCCGAGTCAGCTCGAATCCGGGACGAGTAGGCCGGGATAGCTGGTCGACACCACAGCGCCTCGGACCCGGGTCCGAGTTGGCTGGGCCTGCTGATCGAAACCGCGTCAGCTCGGACCTGGGACCAAATGGTTCAGGACTGCAGGCCGACCCTGTGTCAACTCGGACCCGGGAACGAGTCGGCCTGGACAGCTGGTCCACCCCACAGCTCCTCGGACCCGGGTCCGAGTCGGCCGGGATATCTGGTCGACCCCACAGCTCCTCGGACTCAGACCATGTTGTCCGGGACAGCTGAGCGACCTCGCGTCAGCTCTGAGCTGGGACCACATGGGCCGGGGTAGATGGTCGACCCTGTGTAAGGTAGGATCCGGGACGGAGTCGGCCAGGATAGCTGGGGAGCACCACAGCTCCTCGGACGCGGGTTCGAATCGGCCATGAAATCTGGTCGATCCCACAGCTCTTCGGACCAGGTTCCGAGTCGGCTGGGACAGCTGATCGACACCGCGTCATCTCCTACCACTGACAAAATGGGCTGGGATAGCAGATCGAACCTGTTTCAGCTCGGACCAGGGACCGCTTTGGCCAGAATATCTAGGCGACCCAACAGCTCCTTCAACCTGGGTCCGAGTCGGCTGGAACAGGTGGTCGACCCCGCAGCAGCCTGGAGCAGGGACAGAGTCGGCCGTGATATATTGTCGACCAAGAGCTCCTCAGACGGTGGTCCGAGACGGATGTGACAGCTGATCGACACCGCGTCAGCTGGGACCTAGGACCAGATGGGCCAGGATAGCTGGGGGAGCATTAGTCATTCGGACACGGGATCGAATCAGCCGGGATAGCTGGTGGACCCCGCAGCTCCTCGGACTCGGGGCGAGTCTGCCGGGATGTCTGGTGGACCCCACAGCTCTTTGGACCCGGAACCGAGTTGGCCGGGATAACTGGTCGACCCCGCATCAGCTCGAACCTGGGGCGAGTCGGCCGGGATAGCGGCTCGACCCCACAGCTCCTCGGACTCGGGTCCGAGCCGGCAGGGACTGCTGATTGAAACAGCGTCAGCTCGGACCCGGGAGCAAATGGGTCAGGATTGCAGGCCGACCCTATGTCAATTCGGTCCCGGGAACGAGTCAGCCTGGACAGGTGGTTGAGGCACAGCTCCACAGACTCGGGTCCGAGTCGGCCGGGACATCTGGTCGACCACACAGCTCCTCGGACCCGGGACCATGTCATCCGGGACAGCTGAGTGACCCCGCATCAGCACGGACACTGGACCAATGGTCCAGGAGAGATGGTCGACCCTGTGTAAGCTCAGACCCGGGGCGGAGTCAGGCAGGATAGCTGGTCAACACCACAGCTCCTCGGACCCGGGTCCGAGTCGGCCGGGACCTCTGGCCGACCCCACAGCTCCCCGGACACGGGCCCATGTCGTCAGGGACACCTGAGGGACCCCGCCTCAGCTCGGGCACGGGACCAAATGGTCCAGGAGAGATGGTCCACCCTGTGTAAACCTGGACCCGGGACGGAGTCGGCCAGGATAGCTGGTCAACACCACAGCTCCTCGGACCCGTGTCCGAGTCGACATGCACAGCTGGATGACCCCGAGTCAGCTCAGACCAGGACTGTGTTGGCCAGGATAGCTGGTCGACCCCACAGCTCCTTGGACTCGGCTCCGAGTCAACCGGGACACATGGTCGACCCCACAGCTCCTCAGACCCGGGAACAGGTCGTCTGGAATAATTGACGACCCCGTGTCAGCTCGGAGAAGGGACCATATTGGCAGGGATAGATGGTCGACCCTGTGTAAGTTAGGACCCGGGACGGAGTCGGCCAGGATAGCTGGTCAACACCACAGCTCCTCGGACCCGGGTCCGAGTCGGCCGGAAGAGCTGGTCGACCCTGCGGCAGTTCGGACCCGGACCGACTTGGCCTGGATAGCTTGTGACTCCACAGCTCCTTGGAAAAGGGTCCGAGTTGGCCGGGACTGTTGATCGAAACCGCGTCGGCTCAGACGCGGGACCAAATGGGTCAGGATTGCAGGCCGACCCTGTGTCAACTTGGACCCGGGAACGTGTCGGCCTGGACAGCTGTTCGACCCCACAGCTCCTCGGACTCGGGTCCGAGTCGGCCGGGACATCTGGTCGAACCCACAGCTCCTCGGACCCGGGACCATGTCGTCCGGGACAGCTGAGCGACCCCGCGTCAGTTCTGAGCCGGGATCACATGGGCCGGGGTTGATGGTCAACCCTGTGTAAGTTAGGACCCGGGACGGAGTCGGTCAGGATAGCTGGCAAACACCACAGTACCTCAGACCCAGGTCCGAGTCGGCTGGAACAGCTGGTCGACACTGCAGCAGCTCGGACCTGGGACCGAGTATGCTGGGATAGCTGGCCCACACTACAGGTCCTCGGACCTGGGACCGAGTTGGCCTGGATTGCTGGTCGACACCGAGTCATCTCGGACCCGGGTCTGAGACGCCGGGATAGCTGGTCACCCTGCAGCAGCTCGGATCCGGGATGGATTCGGCCAGGAGAGCTTGTCGAGACCACAGCTCCTTGTACCCGGTTCCGAGGCGGCCGGGACCTCTGGTTGACCCCGCATCAGCTCGGATCTGGGACCAAATGGGCCGGGATAGCTGGTCCATCCTGTGTCAGATCGGTACCGGGACCGAGTCGGCCAGGATAGCCGGTCGAGCCCGAGTCAGCTCGAATCCGGGACGAGTAGGCCGGGATAGCTGGTCGACACCACAGCGCCTCGGACCCGGGTCCGAGTTGGCTGGGCCTGCTGATCGAAACCGCGTCAGCTCGGACCTGGGACCAAATGGTTCAGGACTGCAGGCCGACCCTGTGTCAACTCGGACCCGGGAACGAGTCGGCCTGGACAGCTGGTCCACCCCACAGCTCCTCGGACCCGGGTCCGAGTCGGCCGGGATATCTGGTCGACCCCACAGCTCCTCGGACTCAGACCATGTTGTCCGGGACAGCTGAGCGACCTCGCGTCAGCTCTGAGCTGGGACCACATGGGCCGGGGTAGATGGTCGACCCTGTGTGAGGTAGGATCCGGGACGGAGTCGGCCAGGATAGCTGGGGAGCACCACAGCTCCTCGGACGCGGGTTCGAATCGGCCATGAAATCTGGTCGATCCCACAGCTCTTCGGACCAGGTTCCGAGTCGGCTGGGACAGCTGATCGACACCGCGTCATCTCCTACCACTGACAAAATGGGCTGGGATAGCAGATCGAACCTGTTTCAGCTCGGACCAGGGACCGCTTTGGCCAGAATATCTAGGCGACCCAACAGCTCCTTCAACCTGGGTCCGAGTCGGCTGGAACAGGTGGTCGACCCCGCAGCAGCCTGGAGCAGGGACAGAGTCGGCCGTGATATATTGTCGACCAAGAGCTCCTCAGACGGTGGTCCGAGACGGATGTGACAGCTGATCGACACCGCGTCAGCTGGGACCTAGGACCAGATGGGCCAGGATAGCTGGGGGAGCATTAGTCATTCGGACACGGGATCGAATCAGCCGGGATAGCTGGTGGACCCCGCAGCTCCTCGGACTCGGGGCGAGTCTGCCGGGATGTCTGGTGGACCCCACAGCTCTTTGGACCCGGAACCGAGTTGGCCGGGATAACTGGTCGACCCCGCATCAGCTCGAACCTGGGGCGAGTCGGCCGGGATAGCGGCTCGACCCCACAGCTCCTCGGACTCGGGTCCGAGCCGGCAGGGACTGCTGATTGAAACAGCGTCAGCTCGGACCCGGGAGCAAATGGGTCAGGATTGCAGGCCGACCCTATGTCAATTCGGTCCCGGGAACGAGTCAGCCTGGACAGGTGGTTGAGGCACAGCTCCACAGACTCGGGTCCGAGTCGGCCGGGACATCTGGTCGACCACACAGCTCCTCGGACCCGGGACCATGTCATCCGGGACAGCTGAGTGACCCCGCATCAGCACGGACACTGGACCAATGGTCCAGGAGAGATGGTCGACCCTGTGTAAGCTCAGACCCGGGGCGGAGTCAGGCAGGATAGCTGGTCAACACCACAGCTCCTCGGACCCGGGTCCGAGTCGGCCGGGACCTCTGGCCGACCCCACAGCTCCCCGGACACGGGCCCATGTCGTCAGGGACACCTGAGGGACCCCGCCTCAGCTCGGGCACGGGACCAAATGGTCCAGGAGAGATGGTCCACCCTGTGTAAACCTGGACCCGGGACGGAGTCGGCCAGGATAGCTGGTCAACACCACAGCTCCTCGGACCCGTGTCCGAGTCGACATGCACAGCTGGATGACCCCGAGTCAGCTCAGACCAGGACTGTGTTGGCCAGGATAGCTGGTCGACCCCACAGCTCCTTGGACTCGGCTCCGAGTCAACCGGGACACATGGTCGACCCCACAGCTCCTCAGACCCGGGAACAGGTCGTCTGGAATAATTGACGACCCCGTGTCAGCTCGGAGAAGGGACCATATTGGCAGGGATAGATGGTCGACCCTGTGTAAGTTAGGACCCGGGACGGAGTCGGCCAGGATAGCTGGTCAACACCACAGCTCCTCGGACCCGGGTCCGAGTCGGCCGGAAGAGCTGGTCGACCCTGCGGCAGTTCGGACCCGGACCGACTTGGCCTGGATAGCTTGTGACTCCACAGCTCCTTGGAAAAGGGTCCGAGTTGGCCGGGACTGTTGATCGAAACCGCGTCGGCTCAGACGCGGGACCAAATGGGTCAGGATTGCAGGCCGACCCTGTGTCAACTTGGACCCGGGAACGTGTCGGCCTGGACAGCTGTTCGACCCCACAGCTCCTCGGACTCGGGTCCGAGTCGGCCGGGACATCTGGTCGAACCCACAGCTCCTCGGACCCGGGACCATGTCGTCCGGGACAGCTGAGCGACCCCGCGTCAGTTCTGAGCCGGGATCACATGGGCCGGGGTTGATGGTCAACCCTGTGTAAGTTAGGACCCGGGACGGAGTCGGTCAGGATAGCTGGCAAACACCACAGTACCTCAGACCCAGGTCCGAGTCGGCTGGAACAGCTGGTCGACACTGCAGCAGCTCGGACCTGGGACCGAGTATGCTGGGATAGCTGGCCCACACTACAGGTCCTCGGACCTGGGACCGAGTTGGCCTGGATTGCTGGTCGACACCGAGTCATCTCGGACCCGGGTCTGAGACGCCGGGATAGCTGGTCACCCTGCAGCAGCTCGGATCCGGGATGGATTCGGCCAGGAGAGCTTGTCGAGACCACAGCTCCTTGTACCCGGTTCCGAGGCGGCCGGGACCTCTGGTTGACCCCGCATCAGCTCGGATCTGGGACCAAATGGGCCGGGATAGCTGGTCCATCCTGTGTCAGATCGGTACCGGGACCGAGTCGGCCAGGATAGCCGGTCGAGCCCGAGTCAGCTCGAATCCGGGACGAGTAGGCCGGGATAGCTGGTCGACACCACAGCGCCTCGGACCCGGGTCCGAGTTGGCTGGGCCTGCTGATCGAAACCGCGTCAGCTCGGACCTGGGACCAAATGGTTCAGGACTGCAGGCCGACCCTGTGTCAACTCGGACCCGGGAACGAGTCGGCCTGGACAGCTGGTCCACCCCACAGCTCCTCGGACCCGGGTCCGAGTCGGCCGGGATATCTGGTCGACCCCACAGCTCCTCGGACTCAGACCATGTTGTCCGGGACAGCTGAGCGACCTCGCGTCAGCTCTGAGCTGGGACCACATGGGCCGGGGTAGATGGTCGACCCTGTGTGAGGTAGGATCCGGGACGGAGTCGGCCAGGATAGCTGGGGAGCACCACAGCTCCTCGGACGCGGGTTCGAATCGGCCATGAAATCTGGTCGATCCCACAGCTCTTCGGACCAGGTTCCGAGTCGGCTGGGACAGCTGATCGACACCGCGTCATCTCCTACCACTGACAAAATGGGCTGGGATAGCAGATCGAACCTGTTTCAGCTCGGACCAGGGACCGCTTTGGCCAGAATATCTAGGCGACCCAACAGCTCCTTCAACCTGGGTCCGAGTCGGCTGGAACAGGTGGTCGACCCCGCAGCAGCCTGGAGCAGGGACAGAGTCGGCCGTGATATATTGTCGACCAAGAGCTCCTCAGACGGTGGTCCGAGACGGATGTGACAGCTGATCGACACCGCGTCAGCTGGGACCTAGGACCAGATGGGCCAGGATAGCTGGGGGAGCATTAGTCATTCGGACACGGGATCGAATCAGCCGGGATAGCTGGTGGACCCCGCAGCTCCTCGGACTCGGGGCGAGTCTGCCGGGATGTCTGGTGGACCCCACAGCTCTTTGGACCCGGAACCGAGTTGGCCGGGATAACTGGTCGACCCCGCATCAGCTCGAACCTGGGGCGAGTCGGCCGGGATAGCGGCTCGACCCCACAGCTCCTCGGACTCGGGTCCGAGCCGGCAGGGACTGCTGATTGAAACAGCGTCAGCTCGGACCCGGGAGCAAATGGGTCAGGATTGCAGGCCGACCCTATGTCAATTCGGTCCCGGGAACGAGTCAGCCTGGACAGGTGGTTGAGGCACAGCTCCACAGACTCGGGTCCGAGTCGGCCGGGACATCTGGTCGACCACACAGCTCCTCGGACCCGGGACCATGTCATCCGGGACAGCTGAGTGACCCCGCATCAGCACGGACACTGGACCAATGGTCCAGGAGAGATGGTCGACCCTGTGTAAGCTCAGACCCGGGGCGGAGTCAGGCAGGATAGCTGGTCAACACCACAGCTCCTCGGACCCGGGTCCGAGTCGGCCGGGACCTCTGGCCGACCCCACAGCTCCCCGGACACGGGCCCATGTCGTCAGGGACACCTGAGGGACCCCGCCTCAGCTCGGGCACGGGACCAAATGGTCCAGGAGAGATGGTCCACCCTGTGTAAACCTGGACCCGGGACGGAGTCGGCCAGGATAGCTGGTCAACACCACAGCTCCTCGGACCCGTGTCCGAGTCGACATGCACAGCTGGATGACCCCGAGTCAGCTCAGACCAGGACTGTGTTGGCCAGGATAGCTGGTCGACCCCACAGCTCCTTGGACTCGGCTCCGAGTCAACCGGGACACATGGTCGACCCCACAGCTCCTCAGACCCGGGAACAGGTCGTCTGGAATAATTGACGACCCCGTGTCAGCTCGGAGAAGGGACCATATTGGCAGGGATAGATGGTCGACCCTGTGTAAGTTAGGACCCGGGACGGAGTCGGCCAGGATAGCTGGTCAACACCACAGCTCCTCGGACCCGGGTCCGAGTCGGCCGGAAGAGCTGGTCGACCCTGCGGCAGTTCGGACCCGGACCGACTTGGCCTGGATAGCTTGTGACTCCACAGCTCCTTGGAAAAGGGTCCGAGTTGGCCGGGACTGTTGATCGAAACCGCGTCGGCTCAGACGCGGGACCAAATGGGTCAGGATTGCAGGCCGACCCTGTGTCAACTTGGACCCGGGAACGTGTCGGCCTGGACAGCTGTTCGACCCCACAGCTCCTCGGACTCGGGTCCGAGTCGGCCGGGACATCTGGTCGAACCCACAGCTCCTCGGACCCGGGACCATGTCGTCCGGGACAGCTGAGCGACCCCGCGTCAGTTCTGAGCCGGGATCACATGGGCCGGGGTTGATGGTCAACCCTGTGTAAGTTAGGACCCGGGACGGAGTCGGTCAGGATAGCTGGCAAACACCACAGTACCTCAGACCCAGGTCCGAGTCGGCTGGAACAGCTGGTCGACACTGCAGCAGCTCGGACCTGGGACCGAGTATGCTGGGATAGCTGGCCCACACTACAGGTCCTCGGACCTGGGACCGAGTTGGCCTGGATTGCTGGTCGACACCGAGTCATCTCGGACCCGGGTCTGAGACGCCGGGATAGCTGGTCACCCTGCAGCAGCTCGGATCCGGGATGGATTCGGCCAGGAGAGCTTGTCGAGACCACAGCTCCTTGTACCCGGTTCCGAGGCGGCCGGGACCTCTGGTTGACCCCGCATCAGCTCGGATCTGGGACCAAATGGGCCGGGATAGCTGGTCCATCCTGTGTCAGATCGGTACCGGGACCGAGTCGGCCAGGATAGCCGGTCGAGCCCGAGTCAGCTCGAATCCGGGACGAGTAGGCCGGGATAGCTGGTCGACACCACAGCGCCTCGGACCCGGGTCCGAGTTGGCTGGGCCTGCTGATCGAAACCGCGTCAGCTCGGACCTGGGACCAAATGGTTCAGGACTGCAGGCCGACCCTGTGTCAACTCGGACCCGGGAACGAGTCGGCCTGGACAGCTGGTCCACCCCACAGCTCCTCGGACCCGGGTCCGAGTCGGCCGGGATATCTGGTCGACCCCACAGCTCCTCGGACTCAGACCATGTTGTCCGGGACAGCTGAGCGACCTCGCGTCAGCTCTGAGCTGGGACCACATGGGCCGGGGTAGATGGTCGACCCTGTGTGAGGTAGGATCCGGGACGGAGTCGGCCAGGATAGCTGGGGAGCACCACAGCTCCTCGGACGCGGGTTCGAATCGGCCATGAAATCTGGTCGATCCCACAGCTCTTCGGACCAGGTTCCGAGTCGGCTGGGACAGCTGATCGACACCGCGTCATCTCCTACCACTGACAAAATGGGCTGGGATAGCAGATCGAACCTGTTTCAGCTCGGACCAGGGACCGCTTTGGCCAGAATATCTAGGCGACCCAACAGCTCCTTCAACCTGGGTCCGAGTCGGCTGGAACAGGTGGTCGACCCCGCAGCAGCCTGGAGCAGGGACAGAGTCGGCCGTGATATATTGTCGACCAAGAGCTCCTCAGACGGTGGTCCGAGACGGATGTGACAGCTGATCGACACCGCGTCAGCTGGGACCTAGGTCCAGATGGGCCAGGATAGCTGGGGGAGCATTAGTCATTCGGACACGGGATCGAATCAGCCGGGATAGCTGGTGGACCCCGCAGCTCCTCGGACTCGGGGCGAGTCTGCCGGGATGTCTGGTGGACCCCACAGCTCTTTGGACCCGGAACCGAGTTGGCCGGGATAACTGGTCGACCCCGCATCAGCTCGAACCTGGGGCGAGTCGGCCGGGATAGCGGCTCGACCCCACAGCTCCTCGGACTCGGGTCCGAGCCGGC
The DNA here is from genome assembly GCF_054392235.1 of Sus scrofa. Lineage (NCBI taxonomy): Eukaryota > Metazoa > Chordata > Mammalia > Artiodactyla > Suidae > Sus > Sus scrofa. The sequence goes on along the minus strand of NC_139389.1, from coordinate 33,042,351 downwards.
AGGGACTGCTGAGTGAAACAGCGTCAGCTCGGACCCGGGAGCAAATGGGTCAGGATTGCAGGCCGACCCTATGTCAATTCGGTCCCGGGAACGAGTCAGCCTGGACAGGTGGTTGAGGCACAGCTCCACAGACTCGGGTCCGAGTCGGCCGGGACATCTGGTCGACCACACAGCTCCTCGGACCCGGGACCATGTCATCCGGGACAGCTGAGTGACCCCGCATCAGCACGGACACTGGACCAATGGTCCAGGAGAGATGGTCGACCCTGTGTAAGCTCAGACCCGGGGCGGAGTCAGGCAGGATAGCTGGTCAACACCACAGCTCCTCGGACCCGGGTCCGAGTCGGCCGGGACCTCTGGCCGACCCCACAGCTCCTCGGACCCGGGACCATGTCGTCAGGGACACCTGAGGGACCCGCCTCAGCTCGGGCACGGGACCAAATGGTCCAGGAGAGATGGTCCACCCTGTGTAAACCTGGACCCGGGACGGAGTCGGCCAGGATAGCTGGTCAACACCACAGCTCCTCGGACCTGTGTCCGAGTCGACATGCACAGCTGGATGACCCCGAGTCAGCTCAGACCAGGACTGTGTTGGCCAGGATAGCTGGTCGACCCCACAGCTCCCTGGACTCGGGTCCGAGTCAACCGGGACACCTGGTCGACCCCACAGCTCCTCAGACCCGGGAACAGGTCGTCTGGAATAATTGACGACCCCGTGTCAGCTCGGAGAAGGGACCATATTGGCAGGGATAGATGGTCGACCCTGTGTAAGTTAGGACCCGGGACGGAGTCGGCCAGGATAGCTGGTCAACACCACAGCTCCTCGGACCCGTGTCCGAGTCGGCCAGAAGAGCTGGTCGACCCTGCGGCAGTTCGGACCCGGACCGACTTGGCCTGGATAGCTTGTGACTCCACAGCTCCTTGGAAAAGGGTCCGAGTTGGCCGGGACTGTTGATCGAAACCGCGTCGGCTCAGACTCGGGACCAAATGGGTCAGGATTGCAGGCCGACCCTGTGTCAACTTGGACCCGGGAACGTGTCGGCCTGGACAGCTGTTCGACCCCACAGCTCCTCGGACTCCGAGTCGGCCGGGACATCTGGTCGAACCCACAGCTCCTCGGACCCGGGACCATGTCGTCCGGGACAGCTGAGCGACCCCGCGTCAGTTCTGAGCCGGGATCACATGGGCCGGGGTTGATGGTCAACCCTGTGTAAGTTAGGACCCGGGACGGAGTCAGTCAGGATAGCTGGCAAACACCACAGTACCTCAGACCCAGGTCCGAGTCGGCTGGAACAGCTGGTCGACACTGCAGCAGCTCGGACCTGGGACCGAGTATGCTGGGATAGCTGGCCCACACTACAGGTCCTCGGACCTGGGACCGAGTTGGCCTGGATTGCTGGTCGACACCGAGTCATCTCGGACCCGGGTCTGAGACGCCGGGATAGCTGGTCACCCTGCAGCAGCTCGGATCCGGGATGGATTCGGCCAGGAGAGCTTGTCGAGACCACAGCTCCTTGTACCCGGTTCCGAGGCGGCTGGGACCTCTGGTTGACCCCGCATCAGCTCGGATCTGGGACCAAATGGGCCGGGATAGCTGGTCCATCCTGTGTCAGATCGGTACCGGGACCGAGTCGGCCAGGATAGCCGGTCGAGCCCGAGTCAGCTCGAATCCGGGACGAGTAGGCCAGGATAGCTGGTCAACACCACAGCACCTCGGACACGGGTCCGAGTTGGCTGGGCCTGCTGATCGAAACCGCGTCAGCTCGGACCTGGGACCAAATGGTTCAGGACTGCAGGCCGACCCTGTGTCAACTCGGACCCGGGAACGAGTCGGCCTGGACAGCTGGTCCACCCCACAGCTCCTCGGACTCGGGTCCGAGTCGGCCGGGATATCTGGTCGACCCCACAGCTCCTCGGACTCAGACCATGTTGTCCAGGACAGCTGAGCGACCTCGCGTCAGCTCTGAGCTGGGACCACATGGGCCGGGGTAGATGGTCAACCCTGTGTAAGGTAGGATCCGGGACGGAGTCGGCCAGGATAGCTGGGGAACACCACAGCTCCTCGGACTTGGGTTCGAATCGGCCATGAAATCTGGTCGATCCCACAGCTCTTCGGACCAGGTTCCGAGTCGGCTGGGACAGCTGATCGACACCGCGTCATCTCCTACCACTGACAAAATGGGCTGGGATAGCAGATCGAACCTGTTTCAGCTCGGACCAGGGACCGCTTTGGCCAGAATATCTAGGCGACCCAACAGCTCCTTCAACCTGGGTCCGAGTCGGCTGGAACAGGTGGTCGACCCCGCAGCAGCTTGGAGCAGGGACAGAGTCGGCCGTGATATATTGTCGACCAACAGCTCCTCAGACGGTGGTCCGAGACGGATGTGACAGCTGATCGACACCGCGTCAGCTCGGACCTAGGACCAGATGGGCCAGGATAGCTGGGGGAGCATTAGTCATTCGGACACGGGATCGAATCAGCCGGGATAGCTGGTGGACCCCGCAGCTCCTCGGACTCGGGGCGAGTCTGCCGGGATGTCTGGTGGACCCCACAGCTCTTTGGACCCGGAACCGAGTTGGCCGGGATAACTGGTCGACCCCGCATCAGCTCGAACCTGGGGCGAGTCGGCCGGGATAGCGGCTTGACCCCACAGCTCCTTGGACTCGGGTCCGAGTTGGCAGGGACTGCTGATTGAAACAGCGTCAGCTCGGACCCGGGACCAAATGGGTCAGGATTGCAGGCCGACCCTATGTCAATTTGGTCCCGGGAACGAGTCAGCCTGGACAGGTGGTTGAGGCACAGCTCCACAGACTCGGGTCCGAGTCGGCCGGGACATCTGTCGACACATCTCCTCGGACCCGGGACCATGTCATCCGGGACAGCTGAGTGACCCCGCATCAGCATGGACACTGGACCAATGGTCCAGGAGAGATGGTCGACCCTGTGTAAGCTCAGACCCGGGGCGGAGTCAGGCAGGATAGCTGGTCAACACCACAGCTCCTCGGACCCGGGTCCGAGTCGGCCGGGACCTCTGGCCGACCCCACAGCTCCCCGGACACGGGACCATGTCGTCAGGGACACCTGAGGGACCCCGCCTCAGCTCGGGCACGGGACCAAATGGTCCAGGAGAGATGGTCCACCCTGTGTAAACCTGGACCCGGGACGGAGTCGGCCAGGATAGCTGGTCAACACCACAGCTCCTCGGACCCGTGTCCGAGTCGACATGCACAGCTGGATGACCCCGAGTCAGCTCAGACCAGGACTGTGTTGGCCAGGATAGCTGGTCGACCCCACAGCTCCTTGGACTCGGCTCCGAGTCAACCGGGACACATGGTCGACCCCACAGCTCCTCAGACCCGGGAACAGGTCGTCTGGAATAATTGACGACCCCGTGTCAGCTCGGAGAAGGGACCATATTGGCAGGGATAGATGGTCGACCCTGTGTAAGATAGGACCCGGGACGGAGTCGGCCAGGATAGCTGGTCAACACCACAGCTCCTCGGACCCGGGTCCGAGTCGGCCGGAAGAGCTGGTCGACACTGCGGCAGCTCGGACCAGGGACCGATTCGGCCGGGAGAGCTTATCAGGCCACAGATCCTCGTACCCGGTTCCGAGGCAGCCGGGACCTCTGGTCGACCCCGCGTCAGCTCAGATCTGGGATCAAATGATCCGGGATAGCTGGTCCATCATGGTCAGATAGGGACCGGGACAGAGTCGGCCAGGAGAGCTGGTCGAGCCTGCGTCAGCTTGAACCCAGGACGAGTAGGCCAGGATAGCTGGTCAACCCCAAGCTCCTCGGACCCGGGTCCGAGTCGGCCGGGACATCTGGTCGACCCAAAAGGTCCTCGGACCCGGGACCGTGACGTCTGGGACATGTGAGGGACACCGCATCAGCTCAGAACCCGGCCCAAATGGGCTGGGATAGATGGTCGACCCTGTGTCAGCACGGACACGGTACCGAGTCGGCAGGGATAGCTGGTCGACCCCGCAGATCCTCGGGCCCGGGTCCGAGTCGGCTGGAAGAGCTGGTCGACCCTGCGGCAGTTTGGACCCGGGACCGAGTCGGCCGGAAACCTTGTGACTCTACAGCTCCTCGGAACCAGGTCCGAGTTGGCCAGACAGCTGATCGAAACTGCGTCAACTCAGTCCTGGGACCAAATGTGTCAGGATTGCTGGCTGACCCTGTGTCAACTCGGACCCGGGAACGAGTCGGCATGGACAGCTGGTGGAACCCACAGTTCCTTGGACCTGGTCCAAGTCGGCCAGGACATGTGGTTGACACCACAGCTCCTCAGACCCGGGACCATGTCATCCGGGACAGCTGAGCAACCGCGTGTCAGCTCGGACATGGCACCAAATCGTCCAGGAGGGATGGTCCACCCTGTGTCGGCTGGAACAGGTGGTCGACCCCGCAGCTCCTCGGACCCAGGACCATGAGGTCCGGGAGAGCTGATCGACACCACGTCAGCTGGGACCCAGGACCAGATGGGCCGGGATAGCTGGTGGAGCATTACTCATTCGGACACGGGATCGAATCGGCCGGGATAGCTGGTGGACCCCGCAGCTCCTCGGACTCGGGTCCGAGTCTGCCGGGATGTCTGGTGGACCCCACTGCTCTTTGGACCCGGAACCGAGTTGGCCGGGACCTCTGGTCGACCATGCGTCAGCTCGGATCTGGGACCAAATGGGCCGGGATAGCTGGTCCATCATGTGTCAGATCGGTACTGGGACCAAGTCGGCCGGGATAATTTGTCAACCCTGCGGGAACTCGGAGCAGGGACAGAGTCGGCGTGGAAATATTGTCAACACAAAGCTCCTCTGACGGGGGTCCAAGACGGATGGGACAGCTGATCAACACCGCGTCAGCTCATACCCAGGACCAGATGGGCCGGGGTAGCTGGTCGACCATGTGTCAGATCGGACTCGGGATCGAGTCTGCTGGGATAGCTGGTCAATCACACAGCTCATCGGACGTGGGTCCGAGCCTGCCGGGACTGCTGGTCGACCCCGAGTCAGTTTGGACCCGGTACTCAGTTGGCCGGGATAGGTGGTCAACCTTGTGTCAGCTCGGACCCGGGTCCGAGTCGGCCGGAAGAGCTGGTCGACACTGCGGTAGCTCAGACCCAGGACCGAGTATGCCGGGATTGCTGGTCAACACTACAGCTCTCAGACCCGGGTCCGAGTTGGCCGTGATTGCTGGTCGACCCTGTGGCAGCTTGGACCCGGGACCGATTCGGCCGGGAGAGCTTATCAGGCCACAGCTCCTCGTACCCGGTTCCGAGGCAGCCGGGACCTCTGGTCGACCCCACGTCAGCTCGGATCTGGGACCAAATGGGCCGGGATAGCTGGTCCATCCTGTGTCAGATTGGGACCGGGACCAAGTTGGCCGGGATAGCCGGTCGAGCCCGGGTCAGCTTGAACCCGGGACGAGTAGGCCAGGATAGCTAGTCGACCCCAAGCTCCTCGGACTCGGGTCCGAGTTGGCCGGGACATCTGGTCGACCCCACAGATCCTCGGACCCGTGTCCGAGTCGGCCAGTACAGCTGATTGAAACTGCGTCAGCTCAGACCAGGGACCAAATGGGCCAGGAGAGATGGTCCACCCTGTGTAAGCTCGGACCTGGGACGGAGACGGGCAGGATAGCTGGACAACACCACAGCTCCTCGGACCCGGGTACGAGTCGGCCTGCACAGCTGGACGACCCCGAGTCAGCTCATACTAGGACAGAATTGTACAGGAGAGCTGGTCGACCCCACAGCTCATCAGACCCGGGTCCCAGTCAACCGGGCCATCTGGTCGACCCCACAGCTCCTCAGACCCGGGATCGGGTCATACGGGACAATGGACGACACCACGTCAGCTCGGAGCCGGGACCATATGGACCGGGATAGATGGTCGACCCTGTGTAAGTTAGGACCCGGGACGGAGTCGGCCAGGATAGCTGTTCAACACAACAGCTCCTCGGACCCGTGTCCGAGTCGGCCGGAAGAGCTGGTTGACCCTGTGGCAGTTCGGACCCGGACTTAGTCGGCCGGGATAGCTTGTGACTCCACAGCTCCTCGGACCCGGTTCCGTGTTGTCCGGGACTGCAGATCGAAACCGCGTCAGCTCAGACCTGGGACCAAATGGGTCAGGATTGCATGCCAAGCCTATGTCAACTCGGACCCGGGAACGAGTCGACCTGGACAGCTGGTCGACCCCACGCTCCTGGTTCTCAGGTCTGAGTCGGCCGGGACATCTGGTCAACCCCACAGCTCCTCGGACCCGGGACCATGTCGTCCAGGACAGCTGAGCGACCCCACGTCAGCTCTGAGCCGGGACCATATGGGCCGGGGTAGATTGCTAAGCCTGTGTAGGTTAGGACCCGGGACGGAGTCGGCCAGGATAGCTGGTCAACACCACAGCTCCTCGGAATTGGGTTCGAGTCGGCAGGGTTAGCTGGTTGACACCGAGTCATCTCGGACCCGGGTCGAGTCGGCTGGGATATCTGGTCAACCCCACAGCAGCTCGGAGCAGGGACAGAGTCGGCATGGAAATATTGTCGACACACAGCTCCTCGGACGGGGGTCCGATTCGGATGGGACAGCTGATCGACACCGCGTCAGCTCATACCCAGGACCAGATGGGCCGGGGTAGCTGGTCAACCATGTGTCAGATCGGACTCTGGATCGAATCTGCTGGGATAGCTGGTCGACCCCACAGCTCCTCGGTGCCGGGTCCGAGCCTGCCGGGACAGCTGGTTGACCCCAATTCAGTTCGGACCCGGTAGTCAGTTGGCCGGGATAGCTAGTCGACCTTGTGTCAGCTCGGACCCGGTACCGAGTGGGCCGCGATAGCTGGTCGACCTTTTGTCAGCTCGGACCCGGGTCCGAGTCGGCCGGAAGAGCTGGTCGACACTGCGGCAGTTTGGACCTGGACCGAGTCGGCCGGGATATCTTGTGACTCCACAGCTCCTCGGACCTCGGTCCGAGTTGGCCAGGACAGCTGATCGAATCCACGTCAGCTCGGTCCCGGAACCAAATGGGTCGGGATTGCTGGCCGAACCTGTGTCAACTCGGACCCGGGATCGAGTCAGCCTGGACAGCTAGTCGACCCCACAGCTCCTCGGACTCGAATCCGAGTCGGGCGGGACATCTGGTCGACCCCACAGCGCTTCGGACCCGGGACCATGTCCTCCGGGACAGCTGAGCCACCCCGCGTCAGCTCGTACACTGGACCAATGGTCCAGGAGAGATGGTCAACCCTGTGTAAGCTCGGACCCAGGACAGAGCAGGGCAGGATAGCTGGTCAACACCACAGCTCTTCGGACCCGGGTCTGAGTCGGCCTGCACATCTGGTCGACCCCGAGTGAGCTCGACACAGACTGAGTTGTCCGGGATAGCTGTTCGACCCCACAGCACCTCGTACCCGGGTCCGAGTCGACCGGGAAAGCTGGTCGTCCCCGAGTCAGTTCGGACCCGGTACTCAGTCGGCCGGGATAGCTGGTCAACCCCACAGCTTCTTGGACCCAGACCATGTCAACACGGACCCATCAACGAGTCAGCCTGGACAGCTGGTCGACCGCACAGCTCCTCGGACCCAGGTCCGAGCCGGCCGGGACAGCTGGTCGATCCCGAGTCAGTTCGGACCCGGTACTCAGTTGGCCGGGATAGCTTGTCGACCTTGTGTCAGCTTGGACATGGTACCGAGTGGGCCGGGGGACCTGGTCGACCTTTTGTCAGCTCGGACCCGGTACCGAGTCGGCCGGAAGAGCTGGTCGACCCTGCCGGCCCTCGGGAATGGGCCCGGGTCCCCCAGGACAGCTGGACTACCGCGGGACCACAGATCAGAACCTGAGTGGCCCAGGAGATTTGGTCGACACTGAGGGCCCTCGGAACCGGGCCCGAGTTGCCCAGAACAGTGGGTCGAACTCGTTGGCCCTCGGACCTGGCCCGAATTCCCCCAGCATAGCTTGTCAACACTGCGGCCCATCAGACCCGGACCCGAGTGGCCCGTGACAGCTGTTCGACACTACGGGTGCTCCGACAAGTTCCCGAGTCTCCCGAGAGAGCTTGTCGACCACACGGGCCCTTGGGAACTGGCCCGAGTCCCTTGGGACAGCTGGTCGAACCCACGGGCCCTCTGACCCGGGCTCGAGTGCCCTGGACAGCAGGACGACACCGAGGGACCTCGGACCCGGGCCTTGGTCACCTGGGACAGCTGGTCGAACCAGCTTGGTTCGGACCTGGCCCAGAGACGCCCAAGAATGCTTGTCGACCAAGCGGGCCCTCGGGCACGGGGCCGAGTCACCCGGGACAGCTGTTCGACACCCAGCCCCTCGGGCAAGGTCTGAGTCTCCCGGGAGGGCTGGTCGACTCCGCGGGCCCTTGTTCCTTGGCCCGAGTCCCCTGGGACAGCTGATCAACACCGCGGGTTTTCAGACCCGGGGCCAAGTGGCGTGGGACAGCTGACCGACTTCGTGGGCCCTCGGACCCGGGTCCAAGTGGTCCGGGACAGCCTGTCAAACCTGACAGCCCTCGGAACCGGGCCCAAGTCACTCGAGACAGCTGGTCGACCCCGCAGAAACTCGGAACCTGGCTGAAGTCGCCCAGGACATCTGGTTGACCCCGCGGGGCCTCGGGCATTGGCACAAGTCCCCTGGAAGACCTGGTCGAACCCACGGGCCCTCGGGCATGGGCCTAGGTACCCCGGGACAGCTGGACGGACGCGGGACCAAGGACCAGAACCCGAGTCGCCTGGGAGATGGTGTCGACTCTGCGGGCCCTCGGGCAAAGGCCCAAGTCGCCAAGGACCGGTGATCGAACCCGAGATCCGGCGACCAGGGCCCAAGATGGCTGGGACCGATGGTTGACTCCGCAGGACCTCGGACAAATGCACGTGTCGCCCGGGATAGCTGTTCGACACCAGGGCACTCGAGCACGGTGTGAGTCGCCCAGGACAGCTGGTCATCACGGAGGGTCCTCGGACATGGGCCCGAGTCAACCGGGAGGCTGGTGAAACTCATGGGCCCTCGGACCCGGCCCGGAGTCACACAGGACCGCTTGTCAACACCGCGGCCCCTCAAACCCGGGCCCGATTGGCCCGGTAAAACTGGTCGACACCGCGGGCCCTCAGACTCAAGCACAGGTGGCCCGGACAGCTGGGAGCCCACAGGCATCGGAGCCGAGCCGGAGTCTGCAGGGACAGTTTGTCGATCCCGAGGGACTTCGGACCCAAGCGCGAGTGTCCCTGGACAGCTGGTTGAACCCGCGGGCCCTTGGGCAAGGGCCCGATTCCCATGGGACAGCCGGTCGACCTCTCAGGGCCTCGGACCCGGGCCCGAGTCACCTGGGACCGCGGGTCGACCCCGCAGGCACTTGGAGCCTGGCCGAAGTCGCCCGGGACATCTGGTTGACACCGCGGGGCTTCGGGCATGGGCGCGAGTCACCTGGGAGACCTGGTCGACCCCGCGGGCCCTCGGGCCTGGGCCCGGGTGTCCTGGGACAGCTGGTCGACCGGAGGACCTTGGACCAGGACCCGAGTCGCCCGGGAGATTTTGTCGACATTGCGGGCCCTCGGGCACCGGACCGAGTCGCCCGGGACCGGAGATCGACCCCGCCATCCCTCGAACCGGGCGTGAGATGCCCGGGACCGCTGGTTGACCCCGGGAGACATCGGGCACGGGCCTGAGATGCCCAGGAAGGCTGGTCGACACCGCGGGCCCTCCGACAAGGACCTGAGCCTCCCGGGACCGCAGGTCGACCACCCGCGCCCTCGGGAACGGGCCCGAGGCCCCAGGGACAGCTGGTCGACTCCTCAGTTCCTCGGACCCGGGTCCGAGTTCCCCGGGACAGCTGGTCAAACCTGCGGGCCCTCAGACACGAGCGCGATTCACCCGGGAGTGCTGGTCGACCCCGCGGGCCCTGGTTCCTGGGCCCGAGTTAGCCGGGATAGCTGCTCGACACCGCAGGCCTTCGGCGAAAGGCTGGAATCGCCCGGGACAGCTGGTTGTCCCCGCGGGGCCTTGGAGCTGACCCGGAGTCACCAAAGACTGCTCGTCGACCCCGCGGGCCCTCGGGCACGGGCCCGAGTCCAACGGGAGAGCCGGTCGACACTGAGGGCCCTAGGACCCAGGCCCAAGTCACCGGGGACAGCTGGTCGAAATCGCGTGCCCACAGACACGAGCGCGATTCGCCCGGGAGCGCTGGAGAACACCGCGGGCCCTCGTTCCTGGGCCCGAGTTACCCGGGACAGCGGGTGGACCCCGCGGGCCTTCGGAGCCAGGCCGGAGTCGCCCAGGACAGCTGATCGATCCCGCATACCCTCAGGCTCGGGCCCGAATCACCCGTGCAATCCGGTCAACTCCGCTGGCACGCGGACCCGGGCATGATTCGCCCGGGAGAGCTGGTCGACGCCGCGGGCCCTCGGACCCGGGCCCGAGGGCCCTGGACAGCAGGGTGACACCGAGGGCTGTCGGACCCGGGCCTTGGTCACCCGGGACAGCTGGTCGAACCCGTGGGACCTCGGACCTGGCCCAGAGTCACCCAAGACTGCTTGTCGACCCCGCGGGCCCTCGGGCACGGGCCTGAGACGCCTGGGACAGCTGTTCGATACCCGGGCCCTTGGGCACGGTCCGAGTCACCCGGGACAGCTGGAGGACACCGCGGGCCATCGGGCACGGGCCTGAGACGCCCAGGAAGGCTGGTCGACACCGCGGGCCCTCCACCAAGGTCCCAAGTATCCCGGGACAGCTGGTCGAAGCCGCGGGCCCTCGGACGTGAGCGCGATTCGCCCGGGAGGGCTGGTGGACCCCGCGGGCCCTTGTTCCTTGGCTCGAGTTACCTGGGAGATGTGGTCGACTCCGCGGGTCTTTGGACCTGGGGCCGAAGTGCGTGGGACAGCTGGTCGACCTGGTGGGCCCTCGGACCCGGGTCCGAGGAGCCCGGGACAGCCTGTTGACCCCGGCAGCCCTCGGAACCGGGCCCGAGTCAGCCGGGACAACTGGTCGACCCCGCAGGCACTCGGAGACTGGCCGAAGTCGCCCTGGAGATTTGGTCGACCCTGCGGGCCCTCGGGCACCGGCCCGCGTCGCCCAGGACGGGTGATCGAACCCGCGATCACTCGACCCGGGCCCGAGACGCCTGGGACCGCTGGTTGACCCCAGGGTTCCTCGGACACAGGCGCGAGTCGCCCGGGAAAGCTGTTCGACACCCTGGCCTTCGGGCATGGTCCGAGTCCCCCGGGACAGCTGGTGGACACCGCGGGCCCATCGGGCAGGAGCCTGAGATGCCCAGGAAGGCTGGTTGTCACCGCAGGCCCTCCGACAAGGTCCCGAGTCTCCCGGGACAGCTGGTCCACCACGCAGTTCCTCCGGAAAGGGCCGGAATCCCCCGGGACAGCGGGTCGAACCCGCGGGCCCTCGGACTCAAGCACAGGTGGCCCGGACAGCTGGGACCCCACAGGCACCGGAGCCGAGCCGGAGTCTACAGGGACAGTTTGTCGATCCCGAGGGACTTCGGCCCCGAGCACGAGTGTCCCTGGACAGCTGGTTGAACCCGCCGGCCCGTGGGCAAGGGCCCGATTCCCACGGGACAGCCGGTCGACCTCTCAGGGCCTCGGACCCGGGCCCGAGGCCCCGGGACAGCCTGTCGACCTCGCAGGCCCTTGGTACCGGGCCCGAGTCACCTGGGACCGCGGGTCGACCCCGCAGGCACTTGGAGCCTGGCCGAAGTCGCCCGGGACATCTGGTTGACACCGCGGGGCTTCGGGCATGGGCGCGAGTCACCTGGGAGACCTGGTCGACCCCGCGGGCCCTCGGGCCTGGGCCCGGGTGTCCTGGGACAGCTGGTCGACCGGAGGACCTTGGACCAGGACCCGAGTCGCCCGGGAGATTTTGTTGACATTGCGGGCCCTCGAGCACCGGACCGAGTCGCCCGGGACCGGAGATCGACAACGCCATCCCTCGAACCGGGCGTGAGATGCCCGGGACCGCGGGTTGACCCCGGGAGACATCGGGCACGGGCCTGAGATGCCCAGGAAGGCTGGTCGACACCGCGGGCCCTCCGACAAGGACCTGAGCCTCCCGGGACCGCAGGTCGACCACCCGCGCCCTCGGGAACGGGCCCGAGGCCCCAGGGACAGCGGGTCGACTCCTCAGTTCCTCGGACCCGGGTCCGAGTTCCCCGGGACAGCTGGTCAAACCCGCGGGCCCTCAGACACGAGCGCGATTCACCCGGGAGTGCTGGTCGACCCCGCGGGCCCTGGTTCCTGGGCCCGAGTTAGCCGGGACAGCTGGTCGACCCCGCAGGCCTTCGGCGAAAGGCTGGAATCGCCCGGGACAGCTGGTTGACCCCGCGGGGCCTTGGAGCTGGCCCGGAGGCACCAAAGACTGCTTGTCGACCCCGGGGGCCCTCGGGCACGGGCCAGAGTCGCACGGGAGAGCCGGTCGACCCTGCGGGCCCTCGGACCCAGGCCCAAGTCCCCCGGGACAGCTGGTCGAAACCGCGTGCCCACAGACACGAGCGCGATTCGCCCGGGAGGGCTGGAGAACACCGCGGGCCCTCGCTCCTGGGCCCGAGTTACCCGGGACAGCGGGGCGACCCCGCGGGCCTTCGGAGCCAGGCCGGAGTCGCCCAGGACAGCTGATCGATCCCGCATACCCTCAGGCTCGGGCCCGAATCACCCGTGCAATCCGGTCAACTCCGCTGGCACGCGGACCCGGGCATGATTCGCCCGGGAGACCTGGTCGACGCCGCGGGCCCTCGGACCCGGGCCCGAGGGCCCTGCACAGCAGGGTGACACGGAGGGCTGTCGGACCCGGGCCTTGGTCACGCGGGACAGCTGGTCGAACCCGTGGGACCTCGGACCTGGCCCAGAGTCACCCAAGACTGCTTGTGGACCCCGCGGGCCCTCGGGCACGGGCCTGAGACGCCTGGGACAGCTGTTCGATACCCGGGCCCTTGGGCACGGTCCGAGGAACCCGGGACAGCTGGAGGACACCGCGGGCCATCGGGCACGGGCCTGAGACGCCCAGGAAGGCTGGTCGACACCGCGGGCCCTCCACCAAGGTCCCAAGTATCCCGGGACAGCTGGTCGAAGCCGCGGGCCCTCGGACATGAGCGCGATTCGCCCGGGAGGGCTGGTGGACCCCGCGGGCCCTTGTTCCTTGGCTCGAGTTACCTGGGAGATGTGGTCGACTCCGCGGGTGTTTGGACCTGGGGCCGAAGTGCGTGGGACAGCTGGTCGACCTGGTGGGCCCTCGGACCCGGGTCCGAGGAGCCCGGGACAGCCTGTTGACCCCGGCAGCCCTCGGAAACGGGCCCGAGTCAGCCGGGACAACTGGTCGACCCCGCAGGCACTCGGAGACTGGCCGAAGTCGCCCTGGAGATTTGGTCGACCCTGCGGGCCCTCGGGCACCGGCCCGAGTCGCCCAGGACGGGTGATCGAACCCGCGATCACTCGACCCGGGCCCGAGACGCCTGGGACCGCTGGTTGACCCCAGGGTTCCTCGGACCCCGGCGCGAGTCGCCCGGGAAAGCTGTTCGACACCCTGGCCTTCGGGCATGGTCCGAGTCCCCCGGGACAGCTGGTGGAGACCGCGGGCCCATCGGGCAGGAGCCTGAGATGCCCAGGAAGGCTGGTTGTCACCGCAGGCCCTCCGACAAGGTCCCGAGTCTCCCGGGACAGCTGGTCCACCACGCAGTTCCTCCGGAAAGGGCCGGAATCCCCCGGGACAGCGGGTCGAACCCGCGGGCCCTCGGACTCAAGCACAGGTGGCCCGGACAGCTGGGACCCCACAGGCACCGGAGCCGAGCCGGAGTCTACAGGGACAGTTTGTCGATCCCGAGGGACTTCGGCCCCGAGCGCGAGTGTCCCTGGACAGCTGGTTGAACCCGCGGGCCCGTGGGCAAGGGCCCGATTCCCACGGGACAGCCAGTCGACCTCACAGGCCCTCGGAACCGGGCCCGAGTCACCTGGGACCGCGGGTCGAGCCCGCAGGCACTTGGAGCCTGGCCGAAGTCGCCCGGGACATCTGGTTGACACCGCGGGGCTTCGGGCATGGGCGCGAGTCACCTGGGAGACCTGGTCGACCCCGCGGGCCCTCGGGCCTGGGCCCGGGTGTCCTGGGACAGCTGGTCGACCGGAGGACCTTGGACCAGGACCCGAGTCGCCCGGGAGATTTTGTTGACATTGCAGGCCCTCGAGCACCGGACCGAGTCGCCCGGGACCGGAGATCGACAACGCCATCCCTCGAACCGGGCGTGAGATGCCCGGGACCGCTGGTTGACCCCGGGAGACATCGGGCACGGGCCTGAGATGCCCAGGAAGGCTGGTCGACACCGCGGGCCCTCCGACAAGGACCTGAGCCTCCCGGGACCGCAGGTCGACCACCCGCGCCCTCGGGCACGGGCCCGAGGCCCCAGGGACAGCGGGTCGACTCCTCAGTTCCTCGGACCCGGGTCCGAGTTCCCCGGGACAGCTGGTCAAACCCGCGGGCCCTCAGACACGAGCGCGATTCGCCCGGGAGTGCTGGTCGACCGCGCGGGCCCTGGGGCCTGGGCCCGAGTTAGCCGGGACAGCTGGTCGACCCCGCAGGCCTTCGGCGAAAGGCTGGAATCGCCCGGGACAGCTGGTTGACCCCGCGGGGCCTTGGAGCTGGCCCGGAGTCACCAAAGACTGCTTGTCGACCCCGCGGGCCCTCGGGCACGGGCCCGAGTCTCACGGGAGAGCCGGTCGACCCTGCGGGCCCTCGGACCCAGGCCCAAGTCCCCCGGGACAGCTGGTCGAAACCGCGTGCCCACAGACACGAGCGCGATTCGCCCGGGAGCGCTGGAGAACACCGCGGGCCCTCGTTCCTGGGCCCGAGTTACCCGGGACAGCGGGTCGACCCCGCGGGCCTTCGGAGCCAGGCCGGAGTCGCCCAGGACAGCTGATCGATCCCGCATACCCTCAGGCTCGGGCCCGAATCACCCGTGAAATCCGGTCAACTCCGCTGGCACGCGGACCCGGGCATGATTCGCCCGGGAGAGCTGGTTGACGCCGCGGGCCCTCGGACCCGGGCCCGAGGGCCCTGCACAGCAGGGTGACACGGAGGGCTGTCGGACCCGGGCCTTGGTCACCCGCGACAGCTGGTCGAACCCGTGGGACCTCGGACCTGGCCCAGAGTCACCCAAGACTGCTTGTCGACCCCGCGGGCCCTCGGGCACGGGCCAGAGACGCCTGGGACAGCTGATCGATACCCGGGCCCTTGGGCACGATCCGAGTCACCCGGGACAGCTGGAGGACACCGCGGGCCATCGGGCACGGGCCTGAGACGCCCAGGAAGGCTGGTCGACACCGCGGGCCCTCCACCAAGGTCCCAAGTAACCCGGGACAGCTGGTCGAAGCCGCGGGCCCTCGGACATGAGCGCGATTCGCCCGGGAGGGCTGGTGGACCCCGCGGGCCCTTGTTCCTTGGCTCGAGTTACCTGGGAGATGTGGTCGACTCCGCGGGTCTTTGGACCTGGGGGCCGAAGTGCGTGGGACAGCTGGTCGACCTGGTGGGCCCTCGGACCCGGGTCCGAGGAGCCCGGGACAGCCTGTTGACCCCGGCAGCCCTCGGAACCGGGCCCGAGTCAGCCGGGACAACTGGTCGACCCCGCAGGCACTCAGAGACTGGCCGAAGTCGCCCTGGAGATTTGGTCGACCCTGCGGGCCCTCGGGCACCGGCCCGAGTCGCCCAGGACGGGTGATCGAACCCGCGATCACTCGACCCGGGCCCGAGACGCCTGGGACCGCTGGTTGACCCCAGGGTTCCTCGGACCCCGGCGCGAGTCGCCCGGGAAAGCTGTTCGACACCCTGGCCTTCGGGCATGGTCCGAGTCCCCCGGGACAGCTGGTGGACACCGCGGGCCCATCGGGCAGGAGCCTGAGATGCCCAGGAAGGCTGGTTGTCACCGCAGGCCCTCCGACAAGGTCCCGAGTCTCCCGGGACAGCTGGTCCACCACGCAGTTCCTCCGGAAAGGGCCGGAATCCCCCGGGACAGCGGGTCGAACCCGCGGGCCCTCGGACTCAAGCACAGGTGGCCCGGACAGCTGGGACCCCACAGGCACCGGAGCCGAGCCGGAGTCTACAGGGACAGTTTGTCGATCCCGAGGGACTTCGGCCCCGAGCGCGAGTGTCCCTGGACAGCTGGTTGAACCCGCGGGCCCGTGGGCAAGGGCCCGATTCCCACGGGACAGCCAGTCAACCTCACAGGCCCTCGGAACCGGGCCCGAGGCACCTGGGACCGCGGGTCGAGCCCGCAGGCACTTGGAGCCTGGCCGAAGTCGCCCGGGACATCTGGTTGACACCGCGGGGCTTCGGGCATGGGCGCGAGTCACCTGGGAGACCTGGTCGACCCCGCGGGCCCTCGGGCCTGGGCCCGGGTGTCCTGGGACAGCTGGTCGACCGGAGGACCTTGGACCAGGACCCGAGTCGCCCGGGAGATTTTGTTGACATTGCGGGCCCTCGAGCACTGGACCAAGTCGCCCGGGACCGGAGACCGACAACGCCATCCCTCGAACCGGGCGTGAGATGCCCGGGACCGCTGGTTGACCCCGGGAGACATCGGGCACGGGCCTGAGATGCCCAGGAAGGCTGGTCGACACCGCGGGCCCTCCGACAAGGACCTGAGGCTCCCGGGACCGCAGGTCGACCACCCGCGCCCTCGGGCAAGGGCCCGAGGCCCCAGGGACAGCTGGTCGACTCCTCAGTTCCTCGGACCCGGGTCCGAGTTCCCCGGGACAGCTGGTCAAACCTGCGGGCCCTCAGACACGAGCGCGATTCACCCGGGAGTGCTGGTCGACCCCGCGGGCCCTGGTTCCTGGGCCCGAGTTTGCCGGGATAGCTGCTCGACCCCGCAGGCCTTCGGCGAAAGGCTGGAATCGCCCGGGACAGCTGGTTGACCCCGCGGGGCCTTGGAGCTGGCCCGGAGTCACCAAAGACTGCTTGTCGACCCCGCGGGCCCTCGGGCACGGGCCCGAGTCGCACGGGAGAGCCGGTCGACCCTGCGGGCCCTCGGACCCAGGCCCAAGTCCCCCGGGACAGCTGGTCGAAACCGCGTGCCCACAGACACGAGCGCGATTCGCCCGGGAGGGCTGGAGAACACCGCGGGCCCTCGTTCCTGGGCCCGAGTTACCCGGGACAGCGGGTCGACCCCGCGGGCCTTCGGAGCCAGGCCGGAGTCGCCCAGGACAGCTGATCGATCCCGCATACCCTCAGGCTCGGGCCCGAATCACCCGTGCAATCCGGTCAACTCCGCTGGCACGCGGACCCGGGCATGATTCGCCCGGGAGAGCTGGTCGACGCCGCGGGCCCTCGGACCCGGGCCCGAGGGCCCTGCACAGCAGGGTGACACGGAGGGCTGTCGGACCCGGGCCTTGGTCACCCGGGACAGCTGGTCGAACCCGTGGGACCTCGGACCTGGCCCAGAGTCACCCAAGACTGCTTGTCGACCCCGCGGGCCCTCGGGCACGGGCCTGAGACGCCTGGGACAGCTGTTCGATACCCGGGCCCTTGGGCACGGTCCGAGTCACCCGAGACAGCTGGAGGACACCGCGGGCCATCGGGCACGGGCCTGAGACGCCCAGGAAGGCTGGTCGACACCGCGGGCCCTCCACCAAGGTCCCAAGTATCCCGGGACAGCTGGTCGAAGCCGCGGGCCTTCGGACATGAGCGCGATTCGCCCGGGAGGGCTGGTGGACCCCGCGGGACCTTGTTCCTTGGCTCGAGTTACCTGGGAGATGTGGTCGACTCCGCGGGTGTTTGGACCTGGGGCCGAAGTGCGTGGGACAGCTGGTCGACCTGGTGGGCCCTCGGACCCGGGTCCGAGGAGCCCGGGACAGCCTGTTGACCCCGGCAGCCCTCGGAACCGGGCCCGAGTCAGCCGGGACAACTGGTCGACCCCGCAGGCACTCGGAGACTGGCCGAAGTCGCCCTGGAGATTTGGTCGACCCTGCGGGCCCTCGGGCACCGGCCCGCGTCGCCCAGGACGGGTGATCGAACCCGCGATCACTCGACCCGGGCCCGAGACGCCTGGGACCGCTGGTTGACCCCAGGGTTGCTCGGACCCCGGAGCGAGTCGCCCGGGAAAGCTGTTCGACACCCTGGCCTTCGGGCATGGTCCGAGTCCCCCGGGACAGCTGGTGGACACCGCGGGCCCATCGGGCAGGAGCCTGAGATGCCCAGGAAGGCTGGTTGTCACCGCAGGCCCTCCGACAAGGTCCCGAGTCTCCCGGGACAGCTGGTCCACCACGCAGTTCCTCCAGAAAGGGCCGGAATCCCCCGGGACAGCGGGTCGAACCCACGGGCCCTCGGACTCAAGCACAGGTGGCCCGGACAGCTGGGACCCCACAGGCACCGGAGCCGAGCCGGAGTCTACAGGGACAGTTTGTCGATCCCGAGGGACTTCGGCCCCGAGCGCGAGTGTCCCTGGACAGCTGGTTGAACCCGCGGGCCTGTGGGCAAGGACCCGATTCCCACGGGACAGCCAGTCGACCTCACAGGCCCTCAGAACCGGGCCCGAGTCACCTGGGACCGCGGGTCGACCCCGCAGGCACTTGGAGCCTGGCCGAAGTCGCCCGGGACATCTGGTTGACACCGCGGGGCTTCGGGCATGGGCGCGAGTCACCTGGGAGACCTGGTCGACCCCGCGGGCCCTCGGGCATGGGCCCGGGTGTCCTGGGACAGCTGGTCGACCGGAGGACCTTGGACCAGGACCCGAGTCGCCCGGGAGATTTTGTTGACATTGCGGGCCCTCGAGCACCGGACCGAGTCGCCCGGGACCGGAGATCGACAACGCCATCCCTCGAACCGGGCGTGAGATGCCCGGGACCGCTGGTTGACCCCGGGAGACATCGGGCACGGGCCTGAGATGCCCAGGAAGGCTGGTCGACACCGCGGGCCCTCCGACAAGGACCTGAGGCTCCCGGGACCGCAGGTCGACCACCCGCGCCCTCGGGAACGGGCCCGAGGCCCCAGGGACAGCTGGTCGACTCCTCAGTTCCTCGGACCCGGGTCCGAGTTCCCCGGGACAGCTGGTCAAACCTGCGGGCCCTCAGACACGAGCGCGATTCACCCGGGAGTGCTGGTCGACCCCGCGGGCCCTGGTTCCTGGGCCCGAGTTAGCCGGGATAGCTGCTCGACCCCGCAGGCCTTCGGCGAAAGGCTGGAATCGCCCGGGACAGCTGGTTGTCCCCGCGGGGCCTTGGAGCTGGCCCGGAGTCACCAAAGACTGCTTGTCGACCCCGCGGGCCCTCGGGCACGGGCCCGAGTCGCACGGGAGAGCCGGTCGACACTGAGGGCCCTCGGACCCAGGCCCAAGTCACCGGGGACAGCTGTTCGAAACCGCGTGCCCACAGACACGAGCGCGATTCGCCCGGGAGCGCTGGAGAACACCGCGGGCCCTCGTTCCTGGGCCCGAGTTACCCGGGACAGCGGGTCGACCCCGCGGGCCTTCGGAGCCAGGCCGGAGTCGCCCAGGACAGCTGATCGATCCCGCATACCCTCAGGCTCGGGCCCGAATCACCCGTGCAATCCGGTCAACTCCGCTGGCACGCGGACCCGGGCATGATTCGCCCGGGAGAGCTGGTCGACGCCGCGGGCCCTCGGACCCGGGCCCGAGGGCCCTGGACAGCAGGGTGACACCGAGGGCTGTCGGACCCGGGCCTTGGTCACCCGGGACAGCTGGTCGAACCCGTGGGACCTCGGACCTGGCCCAGAGTCACCCAAGACTGCTTGTCGACCCCGCGGGCCCTCGGGCACGGGCCTGAGACGCCTGGGACAGCTGTTCGATACCCGGGCCCTTGGGCACGGTCCGAGTCACCCGGGACAGCTGGAGGACACCGCGGGCCATCGGGCACGGGCCTGAGACGCCCAGGAAGGCTGGTCGACACCGCGGGCCCTCCACCAAGGTCCCAAGTATCCCGGGACAGCTGGTCGAAGCCGCGGGCCCTCGGACATGAGCGCGATTCGCCCGGGAGGGCTGGTGGACCCCGCGGGCCCTTGTTCCTTGGCTCGAGTTACCTGGGAGATGTGGTCGACTCCGCGGGTGTTTGGACCTGGGGCCGAAATGCGTGGGACAGCTGGTCGACCTGGTGGGCCCTCGGACCCGGGTCCGAGGAGCCCGGGACAGCCTGTTGACCCCGGCGGCCCTCGGACCCGGGCCCGAGTCAGCCGGGACAACTGGTCGACCCCGCAGGCACTCGGAGACTGGCCGAAGTCGCCCTGGAGATTTGGTCGACCCTGCGGGCCCTCGGGCACCGGCCCGAGTCGCCCAGGACGGGTGATCGAACCCGCGATCACTCGACCCGGGCCCGAGACGCCTGGGACCGCTGGTTGACCCCAGGGTTCCTCGGACCGCAGCGCGAGTCGCCCGGGAAAGCTGTTCGACACCCTGGCCTTCGGGCATGGTCCGAGTCCCCCGGGACAGCTGGTGGACACCGCGGGCCCATCGGGCAGGAGCCTGAGATGCCCAGGAAGGCTGGTTGTCACCGCAGGCCCTCCGACAAGGTCCCGAGTCTCCCGGGACAGCTGGTCCACCACGCAGTTCCTCCGGAAAGGGCCGGAATCCCCCGGGACAGCGGGTCGAACCCGCGGGCCCTCGGACTCAAGCACAGGTGGCCCGGACAGCTGGGACCCCACAGGCACCGGAGCCGAGCCGGAGTCTACAGGGACAGTTTGTCGATCCCGAGGGACTTCGGCCCCGAGCGCGAGTGTCCCTGGACAGCTGGTTGAACCCGCGGGCCCGTGGGCAAGGGCCCGATTCCCACGGGACAGCCAGTCGACCTCACAGGCCCTCGGAACCGGGCCCGAGTCACCTGGGACCGAGGGTCGACCCCGCAGGCACTTGGAGCCTGGCCGAAGTCGCCCGGGACATCTGGTTGACACCGCGGGGCTTCGGGCATGGGCCCGGGTGTCCTGGGACAGCTGGTCGACCGGAGGACCTTGGACCAGGACCCGAGTCGCCCGGGAGATTTTGTTGACATTGCGGGCCCTCGAGCACTGGACCGAGTCGCCCGGGACCGGAGACCGACAACGCCATCCCTCGAACCGGGCGTGAGATGCCCGGGACCGCTGGTTGACCCCGGGAGACATCGGGCACGGGCCTGAGATGCCCAGGAAGGCTGGTCGACACCGCGGGCCCTCCGACAAGGACCTGAGGCTCCCGGGACCGCAGGTCGACCACCCGCGCCCTCGGGCAAGGGCCCGAGGCCCCAGGGACAGCTGGTCGACTCCTCAGTTCCTCGGACCCGGGTCCGAGTTCCCCGGGACAGCTGGTCAAACCTGCGGGCCCTCAGACACGAGCGCGATTCACCCGGGAGTGCTGGTCGACCCCGCAGGCCCTGGTTCCTGGGCCCGAGTTAGCCGGGATAGCTGCTCGACCCCGCAGGCCTTCGGCGAAAGGCTGGAATCGCCCGGGACAGCTGGTTGTCCCCGCGGGGCCTTGGAGCTGGCCCGGAGTCACCAAAGACTGCTTGTCGACCCCGCGGGCCCTCGGGCACGGGCCCGAGTCGCACGGGAGAGCCGGTCGACACTGAGGGCCCTCGGACCCAGGCCCAAGTCACCGGGGACAGCTGGTCGAAACCGCGTGCCCACAGACACGAGCGCGATTCGCCCGGGAGCGCTGGAGAACACCGCGGGCCCTCGTTCCTGGGCCCGAGGTACCCGGGACAGCGGGGCGACCCCGCGGGCCTTCGGAGCCAGGCCGGAGTCGCCCAGGACAGCTGATCGATCCCGCATACCCTCAGGCTCGGGCCCGAATCACCCGTGCAATCCGGTCAACTCCGCTGGCACGCGGACCCGGGCATGATTCGCCCGGGAGAGCTGGTCGACGCCGCGGGCCCTCGGACCCGGGCCCGAGGGCCCTGGACAGCAGGGTGACACGGAGGGCTGTCGGACCTGGGCCTTGGTCACCCGGGACAGCTGGTCGAACCCGTGGGACCTCGGACCTGGCCCAGAGTCACCCAAGACTGCTTGTCGACCCCGCGGGCCCTCGGGCACGGGCCTGAGACGCCTGGGACAGCTGTTCGATACCCGGGCCCTTGGGCACGGTCCGAGTCACCCGGGACAGCTGGAGGACACCGCGGGCCATCGGGCACGGGCCTGAGACGCCCAGGAAGGCTGGTCGACACCGCGGGCCCTCCACCAAGGTCCCAAGTATCCCGGGACAGCTGGTCGAAGCCGCGGGCCCTCGGACATGAGCGCGATTCGCCCGGGAGGGCTGGTGGACCCCGCGGGCCCTTGTTCCTTGGCTCGAGTTACCTGGGAGATGTGGTCGACTCCGCGGGTCTTTGGACCTGGGGCCGAAGTGCGTGGGACAGCTGGTCGACCTGGTGGGCCCTCGGACCCGGGTCCGAGGAGCCCGGGACAGCCTGTTGACCCCGGCAGCCCTCGGAAACGGGCCCGAGTCAGCCGGGACAACTGGTCGACCCCGCAGGCACTCAGAGACTGGCCGAAGTCGCCCTGGAGATTTGGTCGACCCTGCGGGCCCTCGGGCACCGGCCCGAGTCGCCCAGGACGGGTGATCGAACCCGCGATCACTCGACCCGGGCCCGAGACGCCTGGGACCGCTGGTTGACCCCAGGGTTCCTCGGACCCCGGCGCGAGTCGCCCGGGAAAGCTGTTCGACACCCTGGCCTTCGGGCATGGTCCGAGTCCCCCGGGACAGCTGGTGGACACCGCGGGCCCATCGGGCAGGAGCCTGAGATGCCCAGGAAGGCTGGTTGTCACCGCAGGCCCTCCGACAAGGTCCCGAGTCTCCCGGGACAGCTGGTCCACCACGCAGTTCCTCCAGAAAGGGCCGGAATCCCCCGGGACAGCGGGTCGAACCCGCGGGCCCTCGGACTCAAGCACAGGTGGCCCGGACAGCTGGGACCCCACAGGCACCGGAGCCGAGCCGGAGTCTACAGGGACAGTTTGTCGATCCCGAGGGACTTCGGCCCCGAGCGCGAGTGTCCCTGGACAGCTGGTTGAACCCGCGGGCCTGTGGGCAAGGACCCGATTCCCACGGGACAGCCAGTCGACCTCACAGGCCCTCGGAACCGGGCCCGAGTCACCTGGGACCGCGGGTCGACCCCGCAGGCACTTGGAGCCTGGCCGAAGTCGCCCGGGACATCTGGTTGACACCGCGGGGCTTCGGGCATGGGCGCGAGTCACCTGGGAGACCTGGTCGACCCCGCGGGCCCTCGGGCCTGGGCCCGGGTGTCCTGGGACAGCTGGTCGACCGCAGGACCTTGGACCAGGACCCGAGTCGCCCGGGAGATTTTGTTGACATTGCGGGCCCTCGAGCACTGGACCGAGTCGCCCGGGACCGGAGACCGACAACGCCATCCCTCGAACCGGGCGTGAGATGCCCGGGACCGCTGGTTGACCCCGGGAGACATCGGGCACGGGCCTGAGATGCCCAGGAAGGCTGGTCGACACCGCGGGCCCTCCGACAAGGACCTGAGGCTCCCGGGACCGCAGGTCGACCACCCGCGCCCTCGGGCAAGGGCCCGAGGCCCCAGGGACAGCTGGTCGACTCCTCAGTTCCTCGGACCCGGGTCCGAGTTCCCCGGGACAGCTGGTCAAACCTGCGGGCCCTCAGACACGAGCGCGATTCACCCGGGAGTGCTGGTCGACCCCGCAGGCCCTGGTTCCTGGGCCCGAGTTAGCCGGGATAGCTGCTCGACCCCGCAGGCCTTCGGCGAAAGGCTGGAATCGCCCGGGACAGCTGGTTGTCCCCGCGGGGCCTTGGAGCTGGCCCGGAGTCACCAAAGACTGCTTGTCGACCCCGCGGGCCCTCGGGCACGGGCCCGAGTCGCACGGGAGAGCCGGTCGACACTGAGGGCCCTCGGACCCAGGCCCAAGTCACCGGGGACCGCTGGTCGAAACCGCGTGCCCACAGACACGAGCGCGATTCGCCCGGGAGCGCTGGAGAACACCGCGGGCCCTCGTTCCTGGGCCCGAGGTACCCGGGACAGCGGGTCGACCCCGCGGGCCTTCGGAGCCAGGCCGGAGTCGCCCAGGACAGCTGATCGATCCCGCATACCCTCAGGCTCGGGCCCGAATCACCCGTGCAATCCGGTCAACTCCGCTGGCACGCGGACCCGGGCATGATTCGCCCGGGAGAGCTGGTCGACGCCGCGGGCCCTCGGACCCGGGCCCGAGGGCCCTGGACAGCAGGGTGACACCGAGGGCTGTCGGACCCGGGCCTTGGTCACCCGGGACAGCTGGTCGAACCCGTGGGACCTCGGACCTGGCCCAGAGTCACCCAAGACTGCTTGTCGACCCCGCGGGCCCTCGGGCACGGGCCTGAGACGCCTGGGACAGCTGTTCGATACCCGGGCCCTTGGGCACGGTCCGAGTCACCCGGGACAGCTGGAGGACACCGCGGGCCATCGGGCACGGGCCTGAGACGCCCAGGAAGGCTGGTCGACACCGCGGGCCCTCCACCAAGGTCCCAAGTATCCCGGGACAGCTGGTCGAAGCCGCGGGCCCTCGGACATGAGCGCGATTCGCCCGGGAGGGCTGGTGGACCCCGCGGGCCCTTGTTCCTTGGCTCGAGTTACCTGGGAGATGTGGTCGACTCCGCGGGTCTTTGGACCTGGGGCCGAAGTGCGTGGGACAGCTGGTCGACCTGGTGGGCCCTCGGACCCGGGTCCGAGGAGCCCGGGACAGCCTGTTGACCCCGGCAGCCCTCGGAACCGGGCCCGAGTCAGCCGGGACAACTGGTCGACCCCGCAGGCACTCGGAGACTGGCCGAAGTCGCCCTGGAGATTTGGTCGACCCTGCGGGCCCTCGGGCACCGGCCCGAGTCGCCCAGGACGGGTGATCGAACCCGCGATCACTCGACCCGGGCCCGAGACGCCTGGGACCGCTGGTTGACCCCAGGGTTCCTCGGACCCCTGAGCGAGTCGCCCGGGAAAGCTGTTCGACACCCTGGCCTTCGGGCATGGTCCGAGTCCCCCGGGACAGCTGGTGGACACCGCGGGCCCATCGGGCAGGAGCCTGAGATGCCCAGGAAGGCTGGTTGTCACCGCAGGCCCTCCGACAAGTTCCCGAGTCTCCCGGGACAGCTGGTCCACCACGCAGTTCCTCCAGAAAGGGCCGGAATCCCCCGGGACAGCGGGTCGAACCCGCGGGCCCTCGGACTCAAGCACAGGTGGCCCGGACAGCTGGGACCCCACAGGCACCGGAGCCGAGCCGGAGTCTACAGGGACAGTTTGTCGATCCCGAGGGACTTCGGCCCCGAGCGCGAGTGTCCCTGGACAGCTGGTTGAACCCGCGGGCCTGTGGGCAAGGACCCGATTCCCACGGGACAGCCAGTCGACCTCACAGGCCCTCGGAACCGGGCCCGAGTCACCTGGGACCGCGGGTCGACCCCGCAGGCACTTGGAGCCTGGCCGAAGTCGCCCGGGACATCTGGTTGACACCGCGGGGCTTCGGGCATGGGCGCGAGTCACCTGGGAGACCTGGTCGACCCCGCGGGCCCTCGGGCCTGGGCCCGGGTGTCCTGGGACAGCTGGTCGACCGGAGGACCTTGGACCAGGACCCGAGTCGCCCGGGAGATTTTGTTGACATTGCGGGCCCTCGAGCACCGGACCGAGTCGCCCGGGACCGGAGATCGACAACGCCATCCCTCGAACCGGGCGTGAGATGCCCGGGACCGCTGGTTGACCCCGGGAGACATCGGGCACGGGCCTGAGATGCCCAGGAAGGCTGGTCGACACCGCGGGCCCTCCGACAAGGACCTGAGGCTCCCGGGACCGCAGGTCGACCACCCGCGCCCTCGGGCAAGGGCCCGAGGCCCCAGGGATAGCTGGTCGACTCCTCAGTTCCTCGGACCCGGGTCCGAGTTCCCCGGGACAGCTGGTCAAACCTGCGGGCCCTCAGACACGAGCGCGATTCACCCGGGAGTGCTGGTCGACCCCGCGGGCCCTGGTTCCTGGGCCCGAGTTAGCCGGGAGAGCTGCTCGACCCCGCAGGCCTTCGGCGAAAGGCTGGAATCGCCCGGGACAGCTGGTTGTCCCCGCGGGGCCTTGGAGCTGGCCCGGAGTCACCAAAGACTGCTTGTCGACCCCGCGGGCCCTCGGGCACGGGCCCGAGTCGCACGGGAGAGCCGGTCGACACTGAGGGCCCTCGGACCCAGGCCCAAGTCACCGGGGACAGCTGTTCGAAACCGCGTGCCCACAGACACGAGCGCGATTCGCCCGGGAGCGCTGGAGAACACCGCGGGCCCTCGTTCCTGGGCCCGAGTTACCCGGGACAGCGGGTCGACCCCGCGGGCCTTCGGAGCCAGGCCGGAGTCGCCCAGGACAGCTGATCGATCCCGCATACCCTCAGGCTCGGGCCCGAATCACCCGTGCAATCCGGTCAACTCCGCTGGCACGCGGACCCGGGCATGATTCGCCCGGGAGACCTGGTCGACGCCGCGGGCCCTCGGACCCGGGCCCGAGGGCCCTGGACAGCAGGGTGACATGGAGGGCTGTCGGACCCGGGCCTTGGTCACCCGGGACAGCTGGTCGAACCCGTGGGACCTCGGACCTGGCCCAGAGTCACCCAAGACTGCTTGTCGACCCCGCGGGCCCTCGGGCACGGGCCTGAGACGCCTGGGACAGCTGTTCGATACCCGGGCCCTTGGGCACGGTCCGAGTCACCCGGGACAGCTGGAGGACACCGCGGGCCATCGGGCACGGGCCTGAGACGCCCAGGAAGGCTGGTCGACACCGCGGGCCCTCCACCAAGGTCCCAAGTATCCCGGGACAGCTGGTCGAAGCCGCGGGCCCTCGGACATGAGCGCGATTCGCCCGGGAGGGCTGGTGGACCCCGCGGGCCCTTGTTCCTTGGCTCGAGTTACCTGGGAGATGTGGTCGACTCCGCGGGTCTTTGGACCTGGGGCCGAAGTGCGTGGGACAGCTGGTCGACCTGGTGGGCCCTCGGACCCGGGTCCGAGGAGCCCGGGACAGCCTGTTGACCCCGGCGGCCCTCGGAACCGGGCCCGAGTCAGCCGGGACAACTGGTCGACCCCGCAGGCACTCGGAGACTGGCCGAAGTCGCCCTGGAGATTTGGTCGACCCTGCGGGCCCTCGGGCACCGGCCCGAGTCGCCCAGGACGGGTGATCGAACCCGCGATCACTCGACCCGGGCCCGAGACGCCTGGGACCGCTGGTTGACCCCAGGGTTCCTCGGACCCCAGCGCGAGTCGCCCGGGAAAGCTGTTCGACACCCTGGCCTTCGGTTATGGTCCGAGTCCCCCGGGACAGCTGGTGGACACCGCGGGCCCATCGGGCAGGAGCCTGAGATGCCCAGGAAGGCTGGTTGTCACCGCAGGCCCTCCGACAAGGTCCCGAGTCTCCCGGGACAGCTGGTCCACCACGCAGTTCCTCCGGAAAGGGCCGGTATCCCCCGGGACAGCGGGTCGAACCCGCGGGCCCTCGGACTCAAGCACAGGTGGCCCGGACAGCTGGGACCCCACAGGCACCGGAGCCGAGCCGGAGTCTACAGGGACAGTTTGTCGATCCCGAGGGACTTCGGCCCCGAGCGCGAGTGTCCCTGGACAGCTGGTTGAACCCGCGGGCCCGTGGGCAAGGGCCCGATTCCCACGGGACAGCCAGTCGACCTCACAGGCCCTCGGAACCGGGCCCGAGTCACCTGGGACCGAGGGTCGACCCCGCAGGCACTTGGAGCCTGGCCGAAGTCGCCCGGGACATCTGGTTGACACCGCGGGGCTTCGGGCATGGGCGCGAGTCACCTGGGAGACCTGGTCGACCCCGCGGGCCCTCGGGCCTGGGCCCGGGTGTCCTGGGACAGCTGGTCGACCGGAGGACCTTGGACCAGGACCCGAGTCGCCCGGGAGATTTTGTTGACATTGCGGGCCCTCGAGCACTGGACCGAGTCGCCCGGGACCGGAGACCGACAACGCCATCCCTCGAACCGGGCGTGAGATGCCCGGGACCGCTGGTTGACCCCGGGAGACATCGGGCACGGGCCTGAGATGCCCAGGAAGGCTGGTCGACACCGCGGGCCCTCCGACAAGGACCTGAGGCTCCCGGGACCGCAGGTCGACCACCCGCGCCCTCGGGAACGGGCCCGAGGCCCCAGGGACAGCTGGTCGACTCCTCAGTTCCTCGGACCCGGGTCCGAGTTCCCCGGGACAGCTGGTCAAACCTGCGGGCCCTCAGACACGAGCGCGATTCACCCGGGAGTGCTGGTCGACCCCGCGGGCCCTGGTTCCTGGGCCCGAGTTTGCCGGGATAGCTGCTCGACCCCGCAGGCCTTCGGCGAAAGGCTGGAATCGCCCGGGACAGCTGGTTGTCCCCGCGGGGCCTTGGAGCTGGCCCGGAGTCACCAAAGACTGCTTGTCGACCCCGCCGGCCCTCGGGCACGGGCCCGAGTCGCACGGGAGAGCCGGTCGACACTGAGGGCCCTCGGACCCAGGCCCAAGTCACCGGGGACAGCTGTTCGAAACCGCGTGCCCACAGACACGAGCGCGATTCGCCCGGGAGCGCTGGAGAACACCGCGGGCCCTCGTTCCTGGGCCCGAGTTACCCGGGACAGCGGGTCGACCCCGCGGGCCTTCGGAGCCAGGCCGGAGTCGCCCAGGACAGCTGATCGATCCCGCATACCCTCAGGCTCGGGCCCGAATCACCCGTGCAATCCGGTCAACTCCGCTGGCACGCGGACCCGGGCATGATTCGCCCGGGAGAGCTGGTCGACGCCGCGGGCCCTCGGACCCGGGCCCGAGGGCCCTGGACAGCAGGGTGACACCGAGGGCTGTCAGACCCGGGCCTTGGTCACCCGGGACAGCTGGTCGAACCCGTGGGACCTCGGACCTGGCCCAGAGTCACCCAAGACTGCTTGTCGACCCCGCGGGCCCTCGGGCACGGGCCTGAGACGCCTGGGACAGCTGTTCGATACCCGGGCCCTTGGGCACGGTCCGAGTCACCCGGGACAGCTGGAGGACACCGCGGGCCATCGGGCACGGGCCTGAGACGCCCAGGAAGGCTGGTCGACACCGCGGGCCCTCCACCAAGGTCCCAAGTATCCCGGGACAGCTGGTCGAAGCCGCGGGCCCTCGGACATGAGCGCGATTCGCCCGGGAGGGCTGGTGGACCCCGCGGGCCCTTGTTCCTTGGCTCGAGTTACCTGGGAGATGTGGTCGACTCCGCGGGTCTTTGGACCTGGGGCCGAAGTGCGTGGGACAGCTGGTCGACCTGGTGGGCCCTCGGACCCGGGTCCGAGGAGCCCGGGACAGCCTGTTGACCCCGGCGGCCCTCGGACCCGGGCCCGAGTCAGCCGGGACAACTGGTCGACCCCGCAGGCACTCGGAGACTGGCCGAAGTCGCCCTGGAGATTTGGTCGACCCTGCGGGCCCTCGGGCACCGGCCCGAGTCGCCCAGGACGGGTGATCGAACCCGCGATCACTCGACCCGGGCCCGAGACGCCTGGGACCGCTGGTTGACCCCAGGGTTGCTCGGACCCCGGCGCGAGTCGCCCGGGAAAGCTGTTCGACACCCTGGCCTTCGGGCATGGTCCGAGTCCCCCGGGACAGCTGGTGGACACCGCGGGCCCATCGGGCAGGAGCCTGAGATGCCCAGGAAGGCTGGTTGTCACCGCAGGCCCTCCGACAAGGTCCCGAGTCTCCCGGGACAGCTGGTCCACCACGCAGTTCCTCCGGAAAGGGCCGGAATCCCCCGGGACAGCGGGTCGAACCCGCGGGCCCTCGGACTCAAGCACAGGTGGCCCGGACAGCTGGGACCCCACAGGCACCGGAGCCGAGCCGGAGTCTACAGGGACAGTTTGTCGATCCCGAGGGACTTCGGCCCCGAGCGCGAGTGTCCCTGGACAGCTGGTTGAACCCGCGGGCCCGTGGGCAAGGGCCCGATTCCCACGGGACAGCCAGTCGACCTCACAGGCCCTCGGAACCGGGCCCGAGTCACCTGGGACCGCGGGTCAACCCCGCAGGCACTTGGAGCCTGGCCGAAGTCGCCCGGGACATCTGGTTGACACCGCGGGGCTTCGGGCATGGGCGCGAGTCACCTGGGAGACCTGGTCGACCCCGCGGGCCCTCGGGCCTGGGCCCGGGTGTCCTGGGACAGCTGGTCGACCGGAGGACCTTGGACCAGGACCCGAGTCGCCCGGGAGATTTTGTTGACATTGCGGGCCCTCGAGCACTGGACCGAGTCGCCCGGGACCGGAGACCGACAACGCCATCCCTCGAACCGGGCGTGAGATGCCCGGGACCGCTGGTTGACCCCGGGAGACATCGGGCACGGGCCTGAGATGCCCAGGAAGGCTGGTCGACACCGCGGGCCCTCCGACAAGGACCTGAGGCTCCCGGGACCGCAGGTCGACCACCCGCGCCCTCGGGCAAGGGCCCGAGGCCCCAGGGACAGCTGGTCGACTCCTCAGTTCCTCGGACCCGGGTCCGAGTTCCCCGGGACAGCTGGTCAAACGTGCGGGCCCTCAGACACGAGCGCGATTCACCCGGGAGTGCTGGTCGACCCCGCGGGCCCTGGTTCCTGGGCCCGAGTTTGCCGGGATAGCTGCTCGACACCGCAGGCCTTCGGCGAAAGGCTGGAATCGCCCGGGACAGCTGGTTGTCCCCGCGGGGCCTTGGAGCTGGCCCGGAGTCACCAAAGACTGCTTGTCGACCCCGCGGGCCCTCGGGCACGGGCCCAAGTCGCACGGGAGAGCCGGTCGACACTGAGGGCCCTCGGACCCAGGCCCAAGTCACCGGGGACAGCTGGTCGAAACCGCGGGCCCTCGGACATGAGCGCGATTCGCCCGGGAGGGCTGGTGGACCCCGCGGGCCCTTGTTCCTTGGCTCGAGTTACCTGGGAGATGTGGTCGACTCCGCGGGTCTTTGGACCTGGGGCCGAAGTGCGTGGGACAGCTGGTCGACCTGGTGGGCCCTCGGACCCGGGTCCGAGGAGCCCGGGACAGCCTGTTGACCCCGGCGGCCCTCGGAACCGGGCCCGAGTCAGCCGGGACAACTGGTCGACCCCGCAGGCACTCGGAGACTGGCCGAAGTCGCCCTGGAGATTTGGTCGACCCTGCGGGCCCTCGGGCACCGGCCCGAGTCGCCCAGGACGGGTGATCGAACCCGCGATCACTCGACCCGGGCCCGAGACGCCTGGGACCGCTGGTTGACCCCAGGGTTGCTCGGACCCCGGCGCGAGTCGCCCGGGAAAGCTGTTCGACACCCTGGCCTTCGGGCATGGTCCGAG
The DNA here is from genome assembly GCF_054392235.1 of Sus scrofa. Lineage (NCBI taxonomy): Eukaryota > Metazoa > Chordata > Mammalia > Artiodactyla > Suidae > Sus > Sus scrofa. The sequence continues at coordinate 33,011,141 of NC_139389.1, read as the reverse complement.
TCCCCCGGGACAGCTGGTGGACACCGCGGGCCCATCGGGCAGGAGCCTGAGATGCCCAGGAAGGCTGGTTGTCACCGCAGGCCCTCCGACAAGGTCCCGAGTCTCCCGGGACAGCTGGTCCACCACGCAGTTCCTCCGGAAAGGGCCGGAATCCCCCGGGACAGCGGGTCGAACCCGCGGGCCCTCGGACTCAAGCACAGGTGGCCCGGACAGCTGGGACCCCACAGGCACCGGAGCCGAGCCGGAGTCTACAGGGACAGTTTGTCGATCCCGAGGGACTTCGGCCCCGAGCGCGAGTGTCCCTGGACAGCTGGTTGAACCCGCGGGCCCGTGGGCAAGGGCCCGATTCCCACGGGACAGCCAGTCGACCTCACAGGCCCTCGGAACCGGGCCCGAGTCACCTGGGACCGCGGGTCGACCCCGCAGGCACTTGGAGCCTGGCCGAAGTCGCCCGGGACATCTGGTTGACACCGCGGGGCTTCGGGCATGGGCGCGAGTCACCTGGGAGACCTGGTCGACCCCGCGGGCCCTCGGGCTTGGGCCCGGGTGTCCTGGGACAGCTGGTCGACCGGAGGACCTTGGACCAGGACCCGAGTCGCCCGGGAGATTTTGTTGACATTGCGGGCCCTCGAGCACTGGACCGAGTCGCCCGGGACCGGAGACCGACAACGCCATCCCTCGAACCAGGCGTGAGATGCCCGGGACCGCTGGTTGACCCCGGGAGACATCGGGCACGGGCCTGAGATGCCCAGGAAGGCTGGTCGACACCGCGGGCCCTCCGACAAGGACCTGAGGCTCCCGGGACCGCAGGTCGACCACCCGCGCCCTCGGGCAAGGGCCCGAGGCCCCAGGGACAGCTGGTCGACTCCTCAGTTCCTCGGACCCGGGTCCGAGTTCCCCGGGACAGCTGGTCAAACCTGCGGGCCCTCAGACACGAGCGCGATTCACCCGGGAGTGCTGGTCGACCCCGCGGGCCCTGGTTCCTGGGCCCGAGTTTGCCGGGATAGCTGCTCGACCCCGCAGGCCTTCGGCGAAAGGCTGGAATCGCCCGGGACAGCTGGTTGTCCCCGCGGGGCCTTGGAGCTGGCCCGGAGTCACCAAAGACTGCTTGTCGACCCCGCGGGCCCTCGGGCACGGGCCCGAGTCGCACGGGAGAGCCGGTCGACACTGAGGGCCCTCGGACCCAGGCCCAAGTCACCGGGGACAGCTGGTCGAAACCGCGTGCCCACAGACACGAGCGCGATTCGCCCGGGAGCGCTGGAGAACACCGCGGGCCCTCGTTCCTGGGCCCGAGTTACCCGGGACAGCGGGTCGACCCCGCGGGCCTTCGGAGCCAGGCCGGAGTCGCCCAGGACAGCTGATCGATCCCGCATACCCTCAGGCTCGGGCCCGAATCACCCGTGCAATCCGGTCAACTCCGCTGGCACGCGGACCCGGGCATGATTCGCCCGGGAGAGCTGGTCGACGCCGCGGGCCCTCGGACCCGGGCCCGAGGGCCCTGGACAGCAGGGTGACACCGAGGGCTGTCGGACCCGGGCCTTGGTCACCCGGGACAGCTGGTCGAACCCGTGGGACCTCGGACCTGGCCCAGAGTCACCCAAGACTGCTTGTCGACCCCGCGGGCCCTCGGGCACGGGCCTGAGACGCCTGGGACAGCTGTTCGATACCCGGGCCCTTGGGCACCGTCTGAGTCACCCGGGACAGCTGGAGGACACCGCGGGCCATCGGGCACGGGCCTGAGACGCCCAGGAAGGCTGGTCGACACCGCGGGCCCTCCACCAAGGTCCCAAGTATCCCGGGACAGCTGGTCGAAGCCGCGGGCCCTCGGACATGAGCGCGATTCGCCCGGGAGGGCTGGTGGACCCCGCGGGCCCTTGTTCCTTGGCTCGAGTTACCTGGGAGATGTGGTCGACTCCGCGGGTCTTTGGACCTGGGGCCGAAGTGCGTGGGACAGCTGGTCGACCTGGTGGGCCCTCGGACCCGGGTCCGAGGAGCCCGGGACAGCCTGTTGACCCCGGCGGCCCTCGGAACCGGGCCTGAGTCAGCCGGGACAACTGGTCGACCCCGCAGGCACTCGGAGACTGGCCGAAGTCGCCCTGGAGATTTGGTCGACCCTGCGGGCCCTCGGGCACCGGCCCGAGTCGCCCAGGACGGGTGATCGAACCCGCGATCACTCGACCCGGGCCCGAGACGCCTGGGACCGCTGGTTGACCCCAGGGTTGCTCGGACCCCGGCGCGAGTCGCCCGGGAAAGCTGTTCGACACCCTGGCCTTCGGGCATGGTCCGAGTCCCCCGGGACAGCTGGTGGACACCGCGGGCCCATCGGGCAGGAGCCTGAGATGCCCAGGAAGGCTGGTTGTCACCGCAGGCCCTCCGACAAGGTCCCGAGTCTCCCGGGACAGCTGGTCCACCACGCAGTTCCTCCGGAAAGGGCCGGAATCCCCCGGGACAGCGGGTCGAACCCGCGGGCCCTCAGACTCAAGCACAGGTGGCCCGGACAGCTGGGACCCCACAGGCACCGGAGCCGAGCCGGAGTCTACAGGGACAGTTTGTCGATCCCGAGGGACTTCGGCCCCGAGCGCGAGTGTCCCTGGACAGCTGGTTGAACCCGCGGGCCCGTGGGCAAGGGCCCGATTCCCACGGGACAGCCAGTCGACCTCACATGCCCTCGGAACCGGGCCCGAGTCACCTGGGACCGCGGTTTGACCCCGCAGGCACTTGGAGCCTGGCCGAAGTCGCCCGGGACATCTGGTTGACACCGCGGGGCTTCGGGCATGGGCGCGAGTCACCTGGGAGACCTGGTCGACCCCGCGGGCCCTCGGGCCTGGGCCCGGTTGTCCTGGGACAGCTGGTCGACCGGAGGACCTTGGACCAGGACCCGAGTCGCCCGGGAGATTTTGTTGACATTGCGGGCCCTCGAGCACTGGACCGAGTCGCCCGGGACCGGAGACCGACAACGCCATCCCTCGAACCGGGCGTGAGATGCCCGGGACCGCTGGTTGACCCCGGGAGACATCGGGCACGGGCCTGAGATGCCCAGGAAGGCTGGTCGACACCGCGGGCCCTCCGACAAGGACCTGAGGCTCCCGGGACCGCAGGTCGACCACCCGCGCCCTCGGGAACGGGCCCGAGGCCCCAGGGACAGCTGGTCGACTCCTCAGTTCCTCGGACCCGGGTCCGAGTTCCCCGGGACAGCTGGTCAAACCTGCGGGCCCTCAGACACGAGCGCGATTCACCCGGGAGTGCTGGTCGACCCCGCGGGCCCTGGTTCCTGGGCCCGAGTTTGCCGGGATAGCTGCTCGACACCGCAGGCCTTCGGCGAAAGGCTGGAATCGCCCGGGACAGCTGGTTGTCCCCGCGGGGCCTTGGAGCTGGCCCGGAGTCACCAAAGACTGCTTGTCGACCCCGCGGGCCCTCGGGCACGGGCCCGAGTCGCACGGGAGAGCCGGTCGACACTGAGGGCCCTCGGACCCAGGCCCAAGTCACCGGGGACCGCTGGTCGAAACCGCGTGCCCACAGACACGAGCGCGATTCGCCCGGGAGGGCTGGAGAACACCGCGGGCCCTCGTTCCTGGGCCCGAGGTACCCGGGACAGCGGGTCGACCCCGCGGGCCTTCGGAGCCAGGCCGGTGTCGCCCAGGACAGCTGATCGATCCCGCATACCCTCAGTCTCGGGCCCGAATCACCCGTGCAATCCGGTCAACTCCGCTGGCACGCGGACCCGGGCGTGATTCGCCCGGGAGAGCTGGTCGACGCCGCGGGCCCTCGGACCCGGGCCCGAGGGCCCTGGACAGCAGGGTGACACCGAGGCCTGTTGGACCCGGGCCTTGGTCACCCGGGACAGCTGGTCGAACCCGTGGGACCTCGGACCTGGCCCAGAGTCACCCAAGACTGCTTGTCGACCCCGCGGGCCCTCGGGCACGGGCCTGAGACGCCTGGGACAGCTGTTCGATACCCGGGCCCTTGGGCACGGTCCGAGTCACCCGGGACAGCTGGGGGACACCGCGGGCCATCGGGCACGGGCCTGAGACGCCCAGGAAGGCTGGTCGACACCGCGGGCCCTCCACCAAGGTCCCAAGTAACCCGGGACAGCGGGTCGAAGCCGCGGGCCCTCGGACGTGAGCGCGATTTGCCCGGGAGGGCTGGTGGACCCCGCGGGCCCTTGTTCCTTGGCTCTAGTTACCTGGGAGATGTGGTCGACTCCGCGGGTCTTTGGTCCTGGGGCCGAAGTGCGTGGGACAGCTGGTCGACCTGGTGGGCCCTCGGACCCGGGTCCGAGGAGCCCGGGACAGCCTGTTGACCCCGGCAGCCCTCGGAACCGGGCCCGAGTCAGCCGGGACAACTGGTCGACCCCGCAGGCACTCGGAGACTGGCCGAAGTCGCCCTGGAGATTTGGTCGACCCTGCGGGCCCTCGGGCACCGGCCCGAGTCGCCCAGGACGGGTGATCGAACCCGCGATCACTCGACCCGGGCCCGAGACGCCTGGGACCGCTGGTTGACCCCAGGGTTGCTCGGCCCCCGGCGCGAGTCGCCCGGGAAAGCTGTTCGACACCCTGGCCTTCGGGCATGGTCCGAGTCCCCCGGGACAGCTGGTGGACACCGCGGGCCCATCGGGCGGGAGCCTGAGATGCCCAGGAAGGCTGGTTGTCACCGCAGGCCCTCCAACAAGGTCCCGAGTCTCCCGGGACAGCTGGTCCACCACGCAGTTCCTCCGGAAAGGGCCGGAATCCCCCGGGACAGCGGGTCGAACCCGCGGGCCCTCGGACTCAAGCACAGGTGGCCCGGACAGCTGGGACCCCACAGGCATCGGAGCCGAGCCGGAGTCTACAGGGACAGTTTGTCGATCCCGAGGGACTTCGGCCCCGAGCGCGAGTGTCCCTGGACAGCTGGTTGAACCCGCGGGCCCGTGGGCAAGGGCCCGATTCCCACGGGACAGCCAGTCGACCTCACAGGCCCTCGGAACCGGGCCCGAGTCACCTGGGACCGCGGGTCAACCCCGCAGGCACTTGGAGCCTGGCCGAAGTCGCCCGGGACATCTGGTTGACACCGCGGGGCTTCGGGCATGGGCGCGAGTCACCTGGGAGACCTGGTCGACCCCGCGGGCCCTCGGGCATGGGCCCGGGTGTCCTGGGACAGCTGGTCGACCGGAGGACCTTGGACCAGGACCCGAGTCGCCCGGGAGATTTTGTTGACATTGCGGGCCCTCGAGCACTGGACCGAGTCGCCCGGGACCGGAGACCGACAACGCCATCCCTCGAACCGGGCGTGAGATGCCCGGGACCGCTGGTTGACCCCGGGAGACATCGGGCACGGGCCTGAGATGCCCAGGAAGGCTGGTCGACACCGTGGGCCCTCCGACAAGGACCTGAGTCTCCCGGGACCGCAGGTCGACCACCCGCGCCCTCGGGAACGGGCCCGAGGCCCCAGGGACAGCTGGTCGACTCCTCAGTTCCTCGGACCCGGGTCCGAGTTCCCCGGGACAGCTGGTCAAACCTGCGGGCCCTCAGACACGAGCGCGATTCACCCGGGAGTGCTGGTCGACCCCGCGGGCCCTGGTTCCTGGGCCCGAGTTTGCCGGGATAGCTGCTCGACACCGCAGGCCTTCGGCGAAAGGCTGGAATCGCCCGGGACAGCTGGTTGTCCCCGCGGGGCCTTGGAGCTGGCCCGGAGTCACCAAAGACTGCTTGTCGACCCCGCGGGCCCTCGGGCACGGGCCCGAGTCGCACGGGAGAGCCGGTCGACACTGAGGGCCCTCGGACCCAGGCCCAAGTCACCGGGGACAGCTGGTCGAAACCGCGTGCCCACAGACACGAGCGCGATTCGCCCGGGAGGGCTGGAGAACACCGCGGGCCCTCGTTCCTGGGCCCGAGGTACCCGGGACAGCGGGTCGACCCCGCGGGCCTTCGGAGCCAGGCCGGCGTCGCCCAGGACAGCTGATCGATCCCGCATACCCTCAGGCTCGGGCCCGAATCACCCGTGCAATCTGGTCAACTCCGCTGGCACGCGGACCCGGGCGTGATTCGCCCGGGAGAGCTGGTCGACGCCGCGGGCCCTCGGACCCGGGCCCGAGGGCCCTGGACAGCAGGGTGACACCGAGGCCGGTCGGACCCGGGCCTTGGTCACCCGGGACAGCTGGTCGAACCCGTGGGACCTCGGACCTGGCCCAGAGTCACCCAAGACTGCTTGTCGACCCCGCGGGCCCTCGGGCACGGGCCTGAGACGCCTGGGACAGCTGTTCGATACCCGGGCCCTTGGGCACGGTCCGAGTCACCCGGGACAGCTGGGGGACACCGCGGGCCATCGGGCACGGGCCTGAGACGCCCAGGAAGGCTGGTCGACACCGCGGGCCCTCCACCAAGGTCCCAAGTAACCCGGGACAGCGGGTCGAAGCCGCGGGCCCTCGGATGTGAGCGCGATTTGCCCGGGAGGGCTGGTGGACCCCGCGGGCCCTTGTTCCTTGGCTCGAGTTACCTGGGAGATGTGGTCGACTCCGCGGGTCTTTGGTCCTGGGGCCGAAGTGCGTGGGACAGCTGGTCGACCTGGTGGGCCCTCGGACCCGGGTCCGAGGAGCCCGGGACAGCCTGTTGACCCCGGCAGCCCTCGGAACCGGGCCCGAGTCAGCCGGGACAACTGGTCGACCCCGCAGGCACTCGGAGACTGGCCGAAGTCGCCCTGGAGATTTGGTCGACCCTGCGGGCCCTCGGGCACCGGCCCGAGTCGCCCAGGACGGGTGATCGAACCCGCGATCACTCGACCCGGGCCCGAGACGCCTGGGACCGCTGGTTGACCCCAGGGTTCCTCGGCCCCCGGCGCGAGTCGCCCGGGAAAGCTGTTCGACACCCTGGCCTTCGGGCATGGTCCGAGTCCCCCGGGACAGCTGGTGGACACCGCGGGCCCATCGGGCGGGAGCCTGAGATGCCCAGGAAGGCTGGTTGTCACCGCAGGCCCTCCGACAAGGTCCCGAGTCTCCCGGGACAGCTGGTCCACCACGCAGTTCCTCCGGAAAGGGCCGGTATCCCCCGGGACAGCGGGTCGAACCCGCGGGCCCTCGGACTCAAGCACAGGTGGCCCGGACAGCTGGGACCCCACAGGCACCGGAGCCGAGCCGGAGTCTACAGGGACAGTTTGTCGATCCCGAGGGACTTCGGCCCCGAGCGCGAGTGTCCCTGGACAGCTGGTTGAACCCGCGGGCCCGTGGGCAAGGGCCCGATTCCCACGGGACAGCCAGTCGACCTCACAGGCCCTCGGAACCGGGCCCGAGTCACCTGGGACCGCGGGTCAACCCCGCAGGCACTTGGAGCCTGGCCGAAGTCGCCCGGGACATCTGGTTGACACCGCGGGGCTTCGGGCATGGGCGCGAGTCACCTGGGAGACCTGGTCGACCCCGCGGGCCCTCGGGCATGGGCCCGGGTGTCCTGGGACAGCTGGTCGACCGGAGGACCTTGGACCAGGACCCGAGTCGCCCGGGAGATTTTGTTGACATTGCGGGCCCTCGAGCACTGGACCGAGTCGCCCGGGACCGGAGACCGACAACGCCATCCCTCGAACCGGGCGTGAGATGCCCGGGACCGCTGGTTGACCCCGGGAGACATCGGGCACGGGCCTGAGATGCCCAGGAAGGCTGGTCGACACCGTGGGCCCTCCGACAAGGACCTGAGTCTCCCGGGACCGCAGGTCGACCACCCGCGCCCTCGGGAACGGGCCCGAGGCCCCAGGGACAGCTGGTCGACTCCTCAGTTCCTCGGACCCGGGTCCGAGTTCCCCGGGACAGCTGGTCAAACCTGCGGGCCCTCAGACACGAGCGCGATTCACCCGGGAGTGCTGGTCGACCCCGCGGGCCCTGGTTCCTGGGCCCGAGTTTGCCGGGATAGCTGCTCGACACCGCAGGCCTTCGGCGAAAGGCTGGAATCGCCCGGGACAGCTGGTTGTCCCCGCGGGGCCTTGGAGCTGGCCCGGAGTCACCAAAGACTGCTTGTCGACCCCGCGGGCCCTCGGGCACGGGCCCGAGTCGCACGGGAGAGCCGGTCGACACTGAGGGCCCTCGGACCCAGGCCCAAGTCACCGGGGACAGCTGGTCGAAACCGCGTGCCCACAGACACGAGCGCGATTCGCCCGGGAGGGCTGGAGAACACCGCGGGCCCTCGTTCCTGGGCCCGAGGTACCCGGGACAGCGGGTCGACCCCGCGGGCCTTCGGAGCCAGGCCGGCGTCGCCCAGGACAGCTGATCGATCCCGCATACCCTCAGGCTCGGGCCCGAATCACCCGTGCAATCCGGTCAACTCCGCTGGCACGCGGACCCGGGCGTGATTCGCCCGGGAGAGCTGGTCGACGCCGCGGGCCCTCGGACCCGGGCCCGAGGGCCCTGGACAGCAGGGTGACACCGAGGCCTGTCGGACCCGGGCCTTGGTCACCCGGGACAGCTGGTCGAACCCGTGGGACCTCGGACCTGGCCCAGAGTCACCCAAGACTGCTTGTCGACCCCGCGGGCCCTCGGGCACGGGCCTGAGACGCCTGGGACAGCTGTTCGATACCCGGGCCCTTGGGCACGGTCCGAGTCACCCGGGACAGCTGGGGGACACCGCGGGCCATCGGGCACGGGCCTGAGACGCCCAGGAAGGCTGGTCGACACCGCGGGCCCTCCACCAAGGTCCCAAGTAACCCGGGACAGCGGGTCGAAGCCGCGGGCCCTCGGACGTGAGCGCGATTTGCCCGGGAGGGCTGGTGGACCCCGCGGGCCCTTGTTCCTTGGCTCGAGTTACCTGGGAGATGTGGTCGACTCCGCGGGTCTTTGGTCCTGGGGCCGAAGTGCGTGGGACAGCTGGTCGACCTGGTGGGCCCTCGGACCCGGGTCCGAGGAGCCCGGGACAGCCTGTTGACCCCGGCAGCCCTCGGAACCGGGCCCGAGTCAGCCGGGACAACTGGTCGACCCCGCAGGCACTCGGAGACTGGCCGAAGTCGCCCTGGAGATTTGGTCGACCCTGCGGGCCCTCGGGCACCGGCCCGAGTCGCCCAGGACGGGTGATCGAACCCGCGATCACTCGACCCGGGCCCGAGACGCCTGGGACCGCTGGTTGACCCCAGGGTTGCTCGGCCCCCGGCGCGAGTCGCCCGGGAAAGCTGTTCGACACCCTGGCCTTCGGGCATGGTCCGAGTCCCCCGGGACAGCTGGTGGACACCGCGGGCCCATCGGGCGGGAGCCTGAGATGCCCAGGAAGGCTGGTTGTCACCGCAGGCCCTCCGACAAGGTCCCGAGTCTCCCGGGACAGCTGGTCCACCACGCAGTTCCTCCGGAAAGGGCCGGAATCCCCCGGGACAGCGGGTCGAACCCGCGGGCCCTCGGACTCAAGCACAGGTGGCCCGGACAGCTGGGACCCCACAGGCACCGGAGCCGAGCCGGAGTCTACAGGGACAGTTTGTCGATCCCGAGGGACTTCGGCCCCGAGCGCGAGTGTCCCTGGACAGCTGGTTGAACCCGCGGGCCCGTGGGCAAGGGCCCGATTCCCACGGGACAGCCAGTCGACCTCACAGGCCCTCGGAACCGGGCCCGAGTCACCTGGGACCGCGGGTCAACCCCGCAGGCACTTGGAGCCTGGCCGAAGTCGCCCGGGACATCTGGTTGACACCGCGGGGCTTCGGGCATGGGCGCGAGTCACCTGGGAGACCTGGTCGACCCCGCGGGCCCTCGGGCATGGGCCCGGGTGTCCTGGGACAGCTGGTCGACCGGAGGACCTTGGACCAGGACCCGAGTCGCCCGGGAGATTTTGTTGACATTGCGGGCCCTCGAGCACTGGACCGAGTCGCCCGGGACCGGAGACCGACAACGCCATCCCTCGAACCGGGCGTGAGGTGCCCGGGACCGCTGGTTGACCCCGGGAGACATCGGGCACGGGCCTGAGATGCCCAGGAAGGCTGGTCGACACCGTGGGCCCTCCGACAAGGACCTGAGTCTCCCGGGACCGCAGGTCGACCACCCGCGCCCTCGGGAACGGGCCCGAGGCCCCAGGGACAGCTGGTCGACTCCTCAGTTCCTCGGACCCGGGTCCGAGTTCCCCGGGACAGCTGGTCAAACCTGCGGGCCCTCAGACACGAGCGCGATTCACCCGGGAGTGCTGGTCGACCCCGCGGGCCCTGGTTCCTGGGCCCGAGTTTGCCGGGATAGCTGCTCGACACCGCAGGCCTTCGGCGAAAGGCTGGAATCGCCCGGGACAGCTGGTTGTCCCCGCGGGGCCTTGGAGCTGGCCCGGAGTCACCAAAGACTGCTTGTCGACCCCGCGGGCCCTCGGGCACGGGCCCGAGTCGCACGGGAGAGCCGGTCGACACTGAGGGCCCTCGGACCCAGGCCCAAGTCACCGGGGACCGCTGGTCGAAACCGCGTGCCCACAGACACGAGCGCGATTCGCCCGGGAGGGCTGGAGAACACCGCGGGCCCTCGTTCCTGGGCCCGAGGTACCCGGGACAGCGGGTCGACCCCGCGGGCCTTCGGAGCCAGGCCGGCGTCGCCCAGGACAGCTGATCGATCCCGCATACCCTCAGGCTCGGGCCCGAATCACCCGTGCAATCCGGTCAACTCCGCTGGCACGCGGACCCGGGCGTGATTCGCCCGGGAGAGCTGGTCGACGCCGCGGGCCCTCGGACCCGGGCCCGAGGGCCCTGGACAGCAGGGTGACACCGAGGCCGGTCGGACCCGGGCCTTGGTCACCCGGGACAGCTGGTCGAACCCGTGGGACCTCGGACCTGGCCCAGAGTCACCCAAGACTGCTTGTCGACCCCGCGGGCCCTCGGGCACGGGCCTGAGACGCCTGGGACAGCTGTTCGATACCCGGGCCCTTGGGCACGGTCCGAGTCACCCGGGACAGCTGGGGGACACCGCGGGCCATCGGGCACGGGCCTGAGACGCCCAGGAAGGCTGGTCGACACCGCGGGCCCTCCACCAAGGTCCCAAGTATCCCGGGACAGCTGGTCGAAGCCGCGGGCCCTCGGACATGAGCGCGATTCGCCCGGGAGGGCTGGTGGACCCCGCGGGCCCTTGTTCCTTGGCTCGAGTTACCTGGGAGATGTGGTCGACTCCGCGGGTCTTTGGACCTGGGGCCGAAGTGCGTGGGACAGCTGGTCGACCTGGTGGGCCCTCGGACCCGGGTCCGAGGAGCCCGGGACAGCCTGTTGACCCCGGCGGCCCTCGGAACCGGGCCTGAGTCAGCCGGGACAACTGGTCGACCCCGCAGGCACTCGGAGACTGGCCGAAGTCGCCCTGGAGATTTGGTCGACCCTGCGGGCCCTCGGGCACCGGCCCGAGTCGCCCAGGACGGGTGATCGAACCCGCGATCACTCGACCCGGGCCCGAGACGCCTGGGACCGCTGGTTGACCCCAGGGTTGCTCGGACCCCGGCGCGAGTCGCCCGGGAAAGCTGTTCGACACCCTGGCCTTCGGGCATGGTCCGAGTCCCCCGGGACAGCTGGTGGACACCGCGGGCCCATCGGGCAGGAGCCTGAGATGCCCAGGAAGGCTGGTTGTCACCGCAGGCCCTCCGACAAGGTCCCGAGTCTCCCGGGACAGCTGGTCCACCACGCAGTTCCTCCGGAAAGGGCCGGAATCCCCCGGGACAGCGGGTCGAACCCGCGGGCCCTCAGACTCAAGCACAGGTGGCCCGGACAGCTGGGACCCCACAGGCACCGGAGCCGAGCCGGAGTCTACAGGGACAGTTTGTCGATCCCGAGGGACTTCGGCCCCGAGCGCGAGTGTCCCTGGACAGCTGGTTGAACCCGCGGGCCCGTGGGCAAGGGCCCGATTCCCACGGGACAGCCAGTCGACCTCACATGCCCTCGGAACCGGGCCCGAGTCACCTGGGACCGCGGTTTGACCCCGCAGGCACTTGGAGCCTGGCCGAAGTCGCCCGGGACATCTGGTTGACACCGCGGGGCTTCGGGCATGGGCGCGAGTCACCTGGGAGACCTGGTCGACCCCGCGGGCCCTCGGGCCTGGGCCCGGTTGTCCTGGGACAGCTGGTCGACCGGAGGACCTTGGACCAGGACCCGAGTCGCCCGGGAGATTTTGTTGACATTGCGGGCCCTCGAGCACTGGACCGAGTCGCCCGGGACCGGAGACCGACAACGCCATCCCTCGAACCGGGCGTGAGATGCCCGGGACCGCTGGTTGACCCCGGGAGACATCGGGCACGGGCCTGAGATGCCCAGGAAGGCTGGTCGACACCGCGGGCCCTCCGACAAGGACCTGAGGCTCCCGGGACCGCAGGTCGACCACCCGCGCCCTCGGGAACGGGCCCGAGGCCCCAGGGACAGCTGGTCGACTCCTCAGTTCCTCGGACCCGGGTCCGAGTTCCCCGGGACAGCTGGTCAAACCTGCGGGCCCTCAGACACGAGCGCGATTCACCCGGGAGTGCTGGTCGACCCCGCGGGCCCTGGTTCCTGGGCCCGAGTTAGCCGGGATAGCTGCTCGACACCGCAGGCCTTCGGCGAAAGGCTGGAATCGCCCGGGACAGCTGGTTGACCCCGCGGGGCCTTGGAGCTGGCCCGGAGTCACCAAAGACTGCTTGTCGACCCCGCGGGCCCTCGGGCACGGGCCCGAGTCGCACGGGAGAGCCGGTCGACACTGAGGGCCCACGGACCCAGGCCCAAGTCACCGGGGACAGCTGGTCGAAACCGCGTGCCCACAGACACGAGCGCGATTCGCCCAGGAGCGCTGGAGAACACCGCGGGCCCTCGTTCCTGGGCCCGAGTTACCCGGGACAGCGGGTCGACCCCGCGGGCCTTCGGAGCCAGGCCGGAGTCGCCCAGGACAGCTGATCGATCCCGCATACCCTCAGGCTCGGGCCCGAATCACCCGTGCAATCCGGTCAACTCCGCTGGCACGCGGACCCGGGCATGATTCGCCCGGGAGAGCTGGTCGACGCCGCGGGCCCTCGGACCCGGGCCCGAGGTCCCTGCACAGCAGGGTGACACGGAGGGCTGTCGGACCCGGGCCTTGGTCACCCGGGACAGCTGGTCGAACCCGTGGGACCTCGGACCTGGCCCAGAGTCACCCAAGACTGCTTGTCGACCCCGCGGGCCCTCGGGCACGGGCCTGAGACGCCTGGGGCAGCTGTTCGATACCCGGGCCCTTGGGCACGGTCCGAGTCACCCGGGACAGCTGGAGGACACCGCGGGCCATCGGGCACGGGCCTGAGACGCCCAGGAAGGCTGGTCGACACCGCGGGCCCTCCACCAAGGTCCCAAGTAACCCGGGACAGCGGGTCGAAGCCGCGGGCCCTCGGACATGAGCGCGATTCGCCCGGGAGGGCTGGTGGACCCCGCGGGCCCTTGTTCCTTGGCTCGAGTTACCTGGGAGATGTGGTCGACTCCGCGGGTCTTTGGACCTGGGGCCGAAGTGCGTGGGACAGCTGGTCGACCTGGTGGGCCCTCGGACCCGGGTCCGAGGAGCCCGGGACAGCCTGTTGACCCCGGCAGCCCTCGGAACCGGGCCCGAGTCAGCCGGGACAACTGGTCGACCCCGCAGGCACTCGGAGACTGGCCGAAGTCGCCCTGGAGATTTGGTCGACCCTGCGGGCCCTCGGGCACCGGCCCGAGTCGCCCAGGACGGGTGATCGAACCCGCGATCACTCGACCCGGGCCCGAGACGCCTGGGACCGCTGGTTGACCCCAGGGTTGCTCGGACCCCGGCGCGAGTCGCCCGGGAAAGCTGTTCGACACCCTGGCCTTCGGGCATGGTCCGAGTCCCCCGGGACAGCTGGTGGACACCGCGGGCCCATCGGGCAGGAGCCTGAGATGCCCAGGAAGGCTGGTTGTCACCGCAGGCCCTCCGACAAGGTCCCGAGTCTCCCGGGACAGCTGGTCCACCACGCAGTTCCTCCGGAAAGGGCCGGAATCCCCCGGGACAGCGGGTCGAACCCGCGGGCCCTCGGACTCAAGCACAGGTGGCCCGGACAGCTGGGACCCCACAGGCACCGGAGCCGAGCCGGAGTCTACAGGGACAGTTTGTCGATCCCGAAGGACTTCGGCCCCGAGCGCGAGTGTCCCTGGACAGCTGGTTGAACCCGCGGGCCCGTGGGCAAGGGCCCGATTCCCACGGGACAGCCAGTCGACCTCACAGGCCCTCGGAACCGGGCCCGAGTCACCTGGGACTGCGGTTCGACCCCGCAGGCACTTGGAGCCTGGCCGAAGTCGCCCGGGACATCTGGTTGACACCGCGGGGCTTCGGGCATGGGCGCGAGTCACCTGGGAGACCTGGTCGACCCCGCGGGCCCTCGGGCATGGGCCCGGGTGTCCTGGGACAGCTGGTCGACCGGAGGACCTTGGACCAGGACCCGAGTCGCCCGGGAGATTTTGTTGACATTGCGGGCCCTCGAGCACTGGACCGAGTCGCCCGGGACCGGAGACCGACAACGCCATCCCTCGAACCGGGCGTGAGATGCCCGGGACCGCTGGTTGACCCCGGGAGACATCGGGCACGGGCCTGAGATGCCCAGGAAGGCTGGTCGACACCCCGGGCCCTCCGACAAGGACCTGAGTCTCCCGGGACCGCAGGTCGACCACCCGCGCCCTCGGGCAAGGGCCCGAGGCCCCAGGGACAGCTGGTCGACTCCTCAGTTCCTCGGACCCGGGTCCGAGTTCCCCGGGACAGCTGGTCAAACCTGCGGGCCCTCAGACACGAGCGCAATTCACCCGGGAGTGCTGGTCGACCCCGCGGGCCCTGGTTCCTGGGCCCGAGTTTGCCGGGATAGCTGCTCGACCCCGCAGGCCTTCGGCGAAAGGCTGGAATCGCCCGGGACAGCTGGTTGTCCCCGCGGGGCCTTGGAGCTGGCCCGGAGTCACCAAAGACTGCTTGTCGACCCCGCGGGCCCTCGGGCACGGGCCCGAGTCGCACGGGAGAGCCGGTCGACACTGAGGGCCCTCGGACCCAGGCCCAAGTCACCGGGGACAGCTGGTCGAAACCGCGTGCCCACAGACACGAGCGCGATTCGCCCGGGAGGGCTGGAGAACACCGCGGGCCCTCGTTCCTGGGCCCGAGTTACCCGGGACAGCGGGTCGACCCCGCGGGCCTTCGGAGCCAGGCCGGAGTCGCCCAGGACAGCTGATCGATCCCGCATACCCTCAGGCTCGGGCCCGAATCACCCGTGCAATCCGGTCAACTCCGCTGGCACGCGGACCCGGGCATGATTCGCCCGGGAGAGCTGGTCGACGCCGCGGGCCCTCGGACCCGGGCCCGAGGGCCCTGGACAGCAGGGTGACACCGAGGGCTGTCGGACCCGGGCCTTAGTCACCCGGGACAGCTGGTCGAACCCGTGGGACCTCGGACCTGGCCCAGAGTCACCCAAGACTGCTTGTCGACCCCGCGGGCCCTCGGGCACGGGCCTGAGACGCCTGGGACAGCTGTTCGATACCCGGGCCCTTGGGCACGGTCCGAGTCACCCGGGACAGCTGGAGGACACCGCGGGCCATCGGGCACGGGCCTGAGACGCCCAGGAAGGCTGGTCGACACCGCGGGCCCTCCACCAAGGTCCCAAGTATCCCGGGACAGCTGGTCGAAGCCGCGGGCCCTCGGACATGAGCGCGATTCGCCCGGGAGGGCTGGTGGACCCCGCGGGCCCTTGTTCCTTGGCTCGAGTTACCTGGGAGATGTGGTCGACTCCGCGGGTCTTTGGACCTGGGGCCGAAGTGCGTGGGACAGCTGGTCGACCTGGTGGGCCCTCGGACCCGGGTCCGAGGAGCCCGGGACAGCCTGTTGACCCCGGCAGCCCTCGGAACCAGGCCCGAGTCAGCCGGGACAACTGGTCGACCCCGCAGGCACTCGGAGACTGGCCGAAGTCGCCCTGGAGATTTGGTCGACCCTGCGGGCCCTCGGGCACCGGCCCGAGTCGCCCAGGACGGGTGATCGAACCCGCGATCACTCGACCCGGGCCCGAGACGCCTGGGACCGCTGGTTGACCCCAGGGTTGCTCGGACCCCGGCGCGAGTCGCCCGGGAAAGCTGTTCGACACCCTGGCCTTCGGGCATGGTCCGAGTCCCCCGGGACAGCTGGTGGACACCGCGGGCCCATCGGGCAGGAGCCTGAGATGCCCAGGAAGGCTGGTTGTCACCGCAGGCCCTCCGACAAGGTCCCGAGTCTCCCGGGACAGCTGGTCCACCACGCAGTTCCTCCGGAAAGGGCCGGAATCCCCCGGGACAGCGGGTCGAACCCGCGGGCCCTCGGACTCAAGCACAGGTGGCCCGGACAGCTGGGACCCCACAGGCACCGGAGCCGAGCCGGAGTCTACAGGGACAGTTTGTCGATCCCGAGGGACTTCGGCCCCGAGCGCGAGTGTCCCTGGACAGCTGGTTGAACCCGCGGGCCCGTGGGCAAGGGCCCGATTCCCACGGGACAGCCAGTCGACCTCACAGGCCCTCGGAACCGGGCCCGAGTCACCTGGGACCGCGGGTCGACCCCGCAGGCACTTGGAGCCTGGCCGAAGTCGCCCGGGACATCTGGTTGACACCGCGGGGCTTCGGGCATGGGCGCGAGTCACCTGGGAGACCTGGTCGACCCCGCGGGCCCTCGGGCCTGGGCCCGGGTGTCCTGGGACAGCTGGTCGACCGGAGGACCTTGGACCAGGACCCGAGTCGCCCGGGAGATTTTGTTGACATTGCGGGCCCTCGAGCACTGGACCGAGTCGCCCGGGACCGGAGACCGACAACGCCATCCCTCGAACCGGGCGTGAGATGCCCGGGACCGCTGGTTGACCCCGGGAGACATCGGGCACGGGCCTGAGATGCCCAGGAAGGCTGGTCGACACCGCGGGCCCTCCGACAAGGACCTGAGGCTCCCGGGACCGCAGGTCGACCACCCGCGCCCTCGGGAACGGGCCCGAGGCCCCAGGGACAGCTGGTCGACTCCTCAGTTCCTCGGACCCGGGTCCGAGTTCCCCGGGACAGCTGGTCAAACCTGCGGGCCCTCAGACACGAGCGCGATTCACCCGGGAGTGCTGGTCGACCCCGCGGGCCCTGGTTCCTGGGCCCGAGTTAGCCGGGACAGCTGCTCGACACCGCAGGCCTTCGGCGAAAGGCTGGAATCGCCCGGGACAGCTGGTTGACCCCGCGGGGCCTTGGAGCTGGCCCGGAGTCACCAAAGACTGCTTGTCGACCCCGCGGGCCCTCGGGCACGGGCCCGAGTCGCACGGGAGAGCCGGTCGACACTGAGGGCCCACGGACCCAGGCCCAAGTCACCGGGGACAGCTGGTCGAAACCGCGTGCCCACAGACACGAGCGCGATTCGCCCGGGAGGGCTGGAGAACACCGCGGGCCCTCGTTCCTGGGCCCGAGTTACCCGGGACAGCGGGGCGACCCCGCGGGCCTTCGGAGCCAGGCCGGAGTCGCCCAGGACAGCTGATCGATCCCGCATACCCTCAGGCTCGGGCCCGAATCACCCGTGCAATCCGGTCAACTCCGCTGGCACGCGGACCCGGGCATGATTCGCCCGGGAGAGCTGGTCGACGCCGCGGGCCCTCGGACCCGGGCCCGAGGTCCCTGCACAGCAGGGTGACACGGAGGGCTGTCGGACCCGGGCCTTGGTCACCCGGGACAGCTGGTCGAACCCGTGGGACCTCGGACCTGGCCCAGAGTCACCCAAGACTGCTTGTCGACCCCGCGGGCCCTCGGGCACGGGCCTGAGACGCCTGGGGCAGCTGTTCGATACCCGGGCCCTTGGGCACGGTCCAAGTCACCCGGGACAGCTGGAGGACACCGCGGGCCATCGGGCACGGGCCTGAGACGCCCAGGAAGGCTGGTCGACACCGCGGGCCCTCCACCAAGGTCCCAAGTAACCCGGGACAGCGGGTCGAAGCCGCGGGCCCTCGGACATGAGCGCGATTCGCCCGGGAGGGCTGGTGGACCCCGCGGGCCCTTGTTCCTTGGCTCGAGTTACCTGGGAGATGTGGTCGACTCCGCGGGTCTTTGGACCTGGGGCCGAAGTGCGTGGGACAGCTGGTCGACCTGGTGGGCCCTCGGACCCGGGTCCGAGGAGCCCGGGACAGCCTGTTGACCCCGGCAGCCCTCGGAAACGGGCCCGAGTCAGCCGGGACAACTGGTTGACCCCGCAGGCACTCGGAGACTGGCCGAAGTCGCCCTGGAGATTTGGTCGACCCTGCGGGCCCTCGGGCACCGGCCCGAGTCTCCCAGGACGGGTGATCGAACCCGCGATCACTCGACCCGGGCCCGAGACGCCTGGGACCGCTGGTTTCCCCAGGGTTGCTCGGACCCCGGCGCGAGTCGCCCGGGAAAGCTGTTCGACACCCTGGCCTTCGGGCATGGTCCGAGTCCCCCGGGACAGCTGGTGGACACCGCGGGCCCATCGGGCAGGAGCCTGAGATGCCCAGGAAGGCTGGTTGTCACCGCAGGCCCTCCGACAAGGTCCCGAGTCTCCCGGGACAGCTGGTCCACCACGCAGTTCCTCCGGAAAGGGCCGGAATCCCCCGGGACAGCGGGTCGAACCCGCGGGCCCTCGGACTCAAGCACAGGTGGCCCGGACAGCTGGGACCCCACAGGCACCGGAGCCGAGCCGGAGTCTACAGGGACAGTTTGTCGATCCCGAAGGACTTCGGCCCCGAGCGCGAGTGTCCCTGGACAGCTGGTTGAACCCGCGGGCCCGTGGGCAAGGGCCCGATTCCCACGGGACAGCCAGTCGACCTCACAGGCCCTCGGAACCGGGCCCGAGTCACCTGGGACTGCGGTTCGACCCCGCAGGCACTTGGAGCCTGGCCGAAGTCGCCCGGGACATCTGGTTGACACCGCGGGGCTTCGGGCATGGGCGCGAGTCACCTGGGAGACCTGGTCGACCCCGCGGGCCCTCGGGCATGGGCCCGGGTGTCCTGGGACAGCTGGTCGACCGGAGGACCTTGGACCAGGACCCGAGTCGCCCGGGAGATTTTGTTGACATTGCGGGCCCTCGAGCACTGGACCGAGTCGCCCGGGACCGGAGACCGACAACGCCATCCCTCGAACCGGGCGTGAGATGCCCGGGACCGCTGGTTGACCCCGGGAGACATCGGGCACGGGCCTGAGATGCCCAGGAAGGCTGGTCGACACCGCGGGCCCTCCGACAAGGACCTGAGGCTCCCGGGACCGCAGGTCGACCACCCGCGCCCTCGGGAACGGGCCCGAGGCCCCAGGGACAGCTGGTCGACTCCTCAGTTCCTCGGACCCGGGTCCGAGTTCCCCGGGACAGCTGGTCAAACCTGCGGGCCCTCAGACACGAGCGCGATTCACCCGGGAGTGCTGGTCGACCCCGCGGGCCCTGGTTCCTGGGCCCGAGTTAGCCGGGACAGCTGCTCGACACCGCAGGCCTTCGGCGAAAGGCTGGAATCGCCCGGGACAGCTGGTTGACCCCGCGGGGCCTTGGAGCTGGCCCGGAGTCACCAAAGACTGCTTGTCGACCCCGCGGGCCCTCGGGCACGGGCCCGAGTCGCACGGGAGAGCCGGTCGACACTGAGGGCCCACGGACCCAGGCCCAAGTCACCGGGGACAGCTGGTCGAAACCGCGTGCCCACAGACACGAGCGCGATTCGCCCGGGAGGGCTGGAGAACACCGCGGGCCCTCGTTCCTGGGCCCGAGTTACCCGGGACAGCGGGGCGACCCCGCGGGCCTTCGGAGCCAGGCCGGAGTCGCCCAGGACAGCTGATCGATCCCGCATACCCTCAGGCTCGGGCCCGAATCACCCGTGCAATCCGGTCAACTCCGCTGGCACGCGGACCCGGGCATGATTCGCCCGGGAGAGCTGGTCGACGCCGCGGGCCCTCGGACCCGGGCCCGAGGTCCCTGCACAGCAGGGTGACACGGAGGGCTGTCGGACCCGGGCCTTGGTCACCCGGGACAGCTGGTCGAACCCGTGGGACCTCGGACCTGGCCCAGAGTCACCCAAGACTGCTTGTCGACCCCGCGGGCCCTCGGGCACGGGCCTGAGACGCCTGGGGCAGCTGTTCGATACCCGGGCCCTTGGGCACGGTCCAAGTCACCCGGGACAGCTGGAGGACACCGCGGGCCATCGGGCACGGGCCTGAGACGCCCAGGAAGGCTGGTCGACACCGCGGGCCCTCCACCAAGGTCCCAAGTAACCCGGGACAGCGGGTCGAAGCCGCGGGCCCTCGGACATGAGCGCGATTCGCCCGGGAGGGCTGGTGGACCCCGCGGGCCCTTGTTCCTTGGCTCGAGTTACCTGGGAGATGTGGTCGACTCCGCGGGTCTTTGGACCTGGGGCCGAAGTGCGTGGGACAGCTGGTCGACCTGGTGGGCCCTCGGACCCGGGTCCGAGGAGCCCGGGACAGCCTGTTGACCCCGGCAGCCCTCGGAAACGGGCCCGAGTCAGCCGGGACAACTGGTTGACCCCGCAGGCACTCGGAGACTGGCCGAAGTCGCCCTGGAGATTTGGTCGACCCTGCGGGCCCTCGGGCACCGGCCCGAGTCTCCCAGGACGGGTGATCGAACCCGCGATCACTCGACCCGGGCCCGAGACGCCTGGGACCGCTGGTTTCCCCAGGGTTGCTCGGACCCCGGCGCGAGTCGCCCGGGAAAGCTGTTCGACACCCTGGCCTTCGGGCATGGTCCGAGTCCCCCGGGACAGCTGGTGGACACCGCGGGCCCATCGGGCAGGAGCCTGAGATGCCCAGGAAGGCTGGTTGTCACCGCAGGCCCTCCGACAAGGTCCCGAGTCTCCCGGGACAGCTGGTCCACCACGCAGTTCCTCCGGAAAGGGCCGGAATCCCCCGGGACAGCGGGTCGAACCCGCGGGCCCTCGGACTCAAGCACAGGTGGCCCGGACAGCTGGGACCCCACAGGCACCGGAGCCGAGCCGGAGTCTACAGGGACAGTTTGTCGATCCCGAAGGACTTCGGCCCCGAGCGCGAGTGTCCCTGGACAGCTGGTTGAACCCGCGGGCCCGTGGGCAAGGGCCCGATTCCCACGGGACAGCCAGTCGACCTCACAGGCCCTCGGAACCGGGCCCGAGTCACCTGGGACTGCGGTTCGACCCCGCAGGCACTTGGAGCCTGGCCGAAGTCGCCCGGGACATCTGGTTGACACCGCGGGGCTTCGGGCATGGGCGCGAGTCACCTGGGAGACCTGGTCGACCCCGCGGGCCCTCGGGCATGGGCCCGGGTGTCCTGGGACAGCTGGTCGACCGGAGGACCTTGGACCAGGACCCGAGTCGCCCGGGAGATTTTGTTGACATTGCGGGCCCTCGAGCACTGGACCGAGTCGCCCGGGACCGGAGACCGACAACGCCATCCCTCGAACCGGGCGTGAGATGCCCGGGACCGCTGGTTGACCCCGGGAGACATCGGGCACGGGCCTGAGATGCCCAGGAAGGCTGGTCGACACCCCGGGCCCTCCGACAAGGACCTGAGTCTCCCGGGACCGCAGGTCGACCACCCGCGCCCTCGGGCAAGGGCCCGAGGCCCCAGGGACAGCTGGTCGACTCCTCAGTTCCTCGGACCCGGGTCCGAGTTCCCCGGGACAGCTGGTCAAAACTGCGGGCCCTCAGACACGAGCGCGATTCACCCGGGAGTGCTGGTCGACCCCGCGGGCCCTGGTTCCTGGGCCCGAGTTTGCCGGGATAGCTGCTCGACCCCGCAGGCCTTCGGCGAAAGGCTGGAATCGCCCGGGACAGCTGGTTGTCCCCGCGGGGCCTTGGAGCTGGCCCGGAGTCACCAAAGACTGCTTGTCGACCCCGCGGGCCCTCGGGCACGGGCCCGAGTCGCACGGGAGAGCCGGTCGACACTGAGGGCCCTCGGACCCAGGCCCAAGTCACCGGGGACAGCTGTTCGAAACCGCGTGCCCACAGACACGAGCGCGATTCGCCCGGGAGGGCTGGAGAACACCGCGGGCCCTCGTTCCTGGGCCCGAGTTACCCGGGACAGCGGGTCGACCCCGCGGGCCTTCGGAGCCAGGCCGGAGTCGCCCAGGACAGCTGATCGATCCCGCATACCCTCAGGCTCGGGCCCGAATCACCCGTGCAATCCGGTCAACTCCGCTGGCACGCGGACCCGGGCATGATTCGCCCGGGAGAGCTGGTCGACGCCGCGGGCCCTCGGACCCGGGCCCGAGGGCCCTGGACAGCAGGGTGACACCGAGGGCTGTCGGACCCGGGCCTTAGTCACCCGGGACAGCTGGTCGAACCCGTGGGACCTCGGACCTGGCCCAGAGTCACCCAAGACTGCTTGTCGACCCCGCGGGCCCTCGGGCACGGTCCTGAGACGCCTGGGACAGCTGTTCGATACCCGGGCCCTTGGGCACGGTCCGAGTCACCCGGGACAGCTGGAGGACACCGCGGGCCATCGGGCACGGGCCTGAGACGCCCAGGAAGGCTGGTCGACACCGCGGGCCCTCCACCAAGGTCCCAAGTATCCCGGGACAGCTGGTCGAAGCCGCGGGCCCTCGGACATGAGCGCGATTCGCCCGGGAGGGCTGGTGGACCCCGCGGGCCCTTGTTCCTTGGCTCGAGTTACCTGGGAGATGTGGTCGACTCCGCGGGTCTTTGGACCTGGGGCCGAAGTGCGTGGGACAGCTGGTCGACCTGGTGGGCCCTCGGACCCGGGTCCGAGGAGCCCGGGACAGCCTGTTGACCCCGGCAGCCCTCGGAACCAGGCCCGAGTCAGCCGGGACAACTGGTCGACCCCGCAGGCACTCGGAGACTGGCCGAAGTCGCCCTGGAGATTTGGTCGACCCTGCGGGCCCTCGGGCACCGGCCCGAGTCGCCCAGGACGGGTGATCGAACCCGCGATCACTCGACCCGGGCCCGAGACGCCTGGGACCGCTGGTTGACCCCAGGGTTGCTCGGACCCCGGCGCGAGTCGCCCGGGAAAGCTGTTCGACACCCTGGCCTTCGGGCATGGTCCGAGTCCCCCGGGACAGCTGGTGGACACCGCGGGCCCATCGGGCAGGAGCCTGAGATGCCCAGGAAGGCTGGTTGTCACCGCAGGCCCTCCGACAAGGTCCCGAGTCTCCCGGGACAGCTGGTCCACCACGCAGTTCCTCCGGAAAGGGCCGGAATCCCCCGGGACAGCGGGTCGAACCCGCGGGCCCTCGGACTCAAGCACAGGTGGCCCGGACAGCTGGGACCCCACAGGCACCGGAGCCGAGCCGGAGTCTACAGGGACAGTTTGTCGATCCCGAGGGACTTCGGCCCCGAGCGCGAGTGTCCCTGGACAGCTGGTTGAACCCGCGGGCCCGTGGGCAAGGGCCCGATTCCCACGGGACAGCCAGTCGACCTCACAGGCCCTCGGAACCGGGCCCGAGTCACCTGGGACCGCGGGTCGACCCCGCAGGCACTTGGAGCCTGGCCGAAGTCGCCCGGGACATCTGGTTGACACCGCGGGGCTTCGGGCATGGGCGCGAGTCACCTGGGAGACCTGGTCGACCCCGCGGGCCCTCGGGCCTGGGCCCGGGTGTCCTGGGACAGCTGGTCGACCGGAGGACCTTGGACCAGGACCCGAGTCGCCCGGGAGATTTTGTTGACATTGCGGGCCCTCGAGCACTGGACCGAGTCGCCCGGGACCGGAGACCGACAACGCCATCCCTCGAACCGGGCGTGAGATGCCCGGGACCGCTGGTTGACCCCGGGAGACATCGGGCACGGGCCTGAGATGCCCAGGAAGGCTGGTCGACACCGCGGGCCCTCCGACAAGGACCTGAGGCTCCCGGGACCGCAGGTCGACCACCCGCGCCCTCGGGAACGGGCCCGAGGCCCCAGGGACAGCTGGTCGACTCCTCAGTTCCTCGGACCCGGGTCCGAGTTCCCCGGGACAGCTGGTCAAACCTGCGGGCCCTCAGACACGAGCGCGATTCACCCGGGAGTGCTGGTCGACCCCGCGGGCCCTGGTTCCTGGGCCCGAGTTAGCCGGGATAGCTGCTCGACACCGCAGGCCTTCGGCGAAAGGCTGGAATCGCCCGGGACAGCTGGTTGACCCCGCGGGGCCTTGGAGCTGGCCCGGAGTCACCAAAGACTGCTTGTTGACCCCGCCGGCCTTCGGGCACGGGCCCGAGTCGCACGGGAGAGCCGGTCGACACTGAGGGCCCACGGACCCAGGCCCAAGTCACCGGGGACAGCTGGTCGAAACCGCGTGCCCACAGACACGAGCGCGATTCGCCCGGGAGCGCTGGAGAACACCGCGGGCCCTCGTTCCTGGGCCCGAGTTACCCGGGACAGCGGGTCGACCCCGCGGGCCTTCGGAGCCAGGCCGGAGTCGCCCAGGACAGCTGATCGATCCCGCATACCCTCAGGCTCGGGCCCGAATCACCCGTGCAATCCGGTCAACTCCGCTGGCACGCGGACCCGGGCATGATTCGCCCGGGAGAGCTGGTCGACGCCGCGGGCCCTCGGACCCGGGCCCGAGGTCCCTGCACAGCAGGGCGACACGGAGGGCTGTCGGACCCGGGCCTTGGTCACCCGGGACAGCTGGTCGAACCCGTGGGACCTCGGACCTGGCCCAGAGTCACCCAAGACTGCTTGTCGACCCCGCGGGCCCTCGGGCACGGGCCTGAGACGCCTGGGACAGCTGTTCGATACCCGGGCCCTTGGGCACGGTCCGAGTCACCCGGGACAGCTGGAGGACACCGCGGGCCATCGGGCACGGGCCTGAGACGCCCAGGAAGGCTGGTCGACACCGCGGGCCCTCCACCAAGGTCCCAAGTAACCCGGGACAGCGGGTCGAAGCCGCGGGCCCTCGGACATGAGCGCGATTCGCCCGGGAGGGCTGGTGGACCCCGCGGGCCCTTGTTCCTTGGCTCGAGTTACCTGGGAGATGTGGTCGACTCCGCGGGTCTTTGGACCTGGGGCCGAAGTGCGTGGGACAGCTGGTCGACCTGGTGGGCCCTCGGACCCGGGTCCGAGGAGCCCGGGACAGCCTGTTGACCCCGGCAGCCCTCGGAACCGGGCCCGAGTCAGCCGGGACAACTGGTCGACCCCGCAGGCACTCGGAGACTGGCCGAAGTCGCCCTGGAGATTTGGTCGACCCTGCAGGCCCTCGGGCACCGGCCCGAGTCGCCCAGGATGGGTGATCGAACCCGCGATCACTCGACCCGGGCCCGCGACGCCTGGGACCGCTGGTTGACCCCAGGGTTGCTCGGCCCCCGGCGCGAGTCGCCCGGGAAAGCTGTTCGACACCCTGGCCTTCGGGCATGGTCCGAGTCCCCCGGGACAGCTGGTGGACACCGCGGGCCCATCGGGCAGGAGCCTGAGATGCCCAGGAAGGCTGGTTGTCACCGCAGGCCCTCCGACAAGGTCCCGAGTCTCCCGGGACAGCTGGTCCACCACGCAGTTCCTCCGGAAAGGGCCGGAATCCCCCGGGACAGCGGGTCGAACCCGCGGGCCCTCGGACTCAAGCACAGGTGGCCCGGACAGCTGGGACCCCACAGGCACCGGAGCCGAGCCGGAGTCTACAGGGACAGTTTGTCGATCCCGAAGGACTTCGGCCCCGAGCGCGAGTGTCCCTGGACAGCTGGTTGAACCCGCGGGCCCGTGGGCAAGGGCCCAATTCCCATGGGACAGCCAGTCGACCTCACAGGCCCTCGGAACCGGGCCCGAGTCACCTGGGACCGCGGGTCGACCCCGCAGGCACTTGGAGCCTGGCCGAAGTCGCCCGGGACATCTGGTTGACACCGCGGGGCTTCGGGCATGGGCGCGAGTCACCTGGGAGACCTGGTCGACCCCGCGGGCCCTCGGGCATGGGCCCGGGTGTCCTGGGACAGCTGGTCGACCGGAGGACCTTGGACCAGGACCCGAGTCGCCCGGGAGATTTTGTTGACATTGCGGGCCCTCGAGCACTGGACCGAGTCGCCCGGGACCGGAGACCGAAAACACCATCCCTCGAACCGGGCGTGAGATGCCCGGGACCGCTGGTTGACCCCGGGAGACATCGGGCACGGGCCTGAGATGCCCAGGAAGGCTGGTCGACACCGTGGGCCCTCCGACAAGGACCTGAGGCTCCCGGGACCGCAGGTCGACCACCCGCGCCCTCGGGAACGGGCCCGAGGCCCCAGGGACAGCTGGTCGACTCCTCAGTTCCTCGGACCCGGGTCCGAGTTCCCCGGGACAGCTGGTCAAACCTGCGGGCCCTCAGACACGAGCGCGATTCACCCGGGAGTGCTGGTCGACCCCGCGGGCCCTGGTTCCTGGGCCCGAGTTTGCCGGGATAGCTGCTCGACCCCGCAGGCCTTCGGCGAAAGGCTGGAATCGCCCGGGACAGCTGGTTGTCCCCGCGGGGCCTTGGAGCTGGCCCGGAGTCACCAAAGACTGCTTGTCGACCCCGCGGGCCCTCGGGCACGGGCCCGAGTCGCACGGGAGAGCCGGTCGACACTGAGGGCCCTCAGACCCAGGCCCAAGTCACCGGGGACAGCTGGTCGAAACCGCGTGCCCACAGACACGAGCGCGATTCGCCCGGGAGCGCTGGAGAACACCGCGGGCCCTCGTTCCTGGGCCCGAGTTACCCGGGACAGCGGGTCGACCCCGCGGGCCTTCGGAGCCAGGCCGGAGTCGCCCAGGACAGCTGATCGATCCCGCATACCCTCAGGCTCGGGCCCGAATCACCCGTGCAATCCGGTCAACTCCGCTGGCACGCGGACCCGGGCATGATTCGCCCGGGAGAGCTGGTCGACACCGCGGGCCCTCGGACCCGGGCCCGAGGGCCCTGGACAGCAGGGTGACACGGAGGGCTGTCGGACCCGGGCCTTGGTCACCCGGGACAGCTGGTCGAACCCGTGGGACCTCGGACCTGGCCCAGAGTCACCCAAGAATGCTTGTCGACCCCGCGGGCCCTCGGGCACGGGCCTGAGACGCCTGGGACAGCTGTTCGATACCCGGGCCCTTGGGCACGGTCCGAGTCACCCGGGACAGCTGGAGGACACCGCGGGCCATCGGGCACGGGCCTGAGACGCCCAGGAAGGCTGGTCGACACCGCGGGCCCTCCACCAAGGTCCCAAGTAACCCGGGACAGCGGGTCGAAGCCGCGGGCCCTCGGACATGAGCGCGATTCGCCCGGGAGGGCTGGTGGACCCCGCGGGCCCTTGTTCCTTGGCTCGAGTTACCTGGGAGATGTGGTCGACTCCGCGGGTCTTTGGACCTGGGGCCGAAGTGCGTGGGACAGCTGGTCGACCTGGTGGGCCCTCGGACCCGGGTCTGAGGAGCCCGGGACAGCCTGTTGACCCCGGCAGCCCTCGGAACCGGGCCCGAGTCAGCCGGGACAACTGGTCGACCCCGCAGGCACTCGGAGACTGGCCGAAGTCGCCCTGGAGATTTGGTCGACCCTGCGGGCCCTCGGGCACCGGCCCGAGTCGCCCAGGACGGGTGATCGAACCCGCGATCACTCGACCCGGGCCCGAGACGCCTGGGACCGCTGGTTGACCCCAGGGTTGCTCGGCCCCCGGCGCGAGTCGCCCGGGAAAGCTGTTCGACACCCTGGCCTTCGGGCATGGTCCGAGTCCCCCGGGACAGCTGGTGGACACCGCGGGCCCATCGGGCAGGAGCCTGAGATGCCCAGGAAGGCTGGTTGTCACCGCAGGCCCTCCGACAAGGTCCCGAGTCTCCCGGGACAGCTGGTCCACCACGCAGTTCCTCCGGAAAGGGCCGGAATCCCCCGGGACAGCGGGTCGAACCCGCGGGCCCTCGGACTCAAGCACAGGTGGCCCGGACAGCTGGGACCCCACAGGCACCGGAGCCGAGCCGGAGTCTACAGGGACAGTTTGTCGATCCCGAAGGACTTCGGCCCCGAGCGCGAGTGTCCCTGGACAGCTGGTTGAACCCGCGGGCCCGTGGGCAAGGGCCCGATTCCCACGGGACAGCCAGTCGACCTCACAGGCCCTCGGAACCGGGCCCGAGTCACCTGGGACCGCGGGTCGACCCCGCAGGCACTTGGAGCCTGGCCGAAGTCGCCCGGGACATCTGGTTGACACCGCGGGGCTTCGGGCATGGGCGCGAGTCACCTGGGAGACCTGGTCGACCCCGCGGGCCCTCGGGCATGGGCCCGGGTGTCCTGGGACAGCTGGTCGACCGGAGGACCTTGGACCAGGACCCGAGTCGCCCGGGAGATTTTGTTGACATTGCGGGCCCTCGAGCACTGGACCGAGTCGCCCGGGACCGGAGACCGACAACGCCATCCCTCGAACCGGGCGTGAGATGCCCGGGACCGCTGGTTGACCCCGGGAGACATCGGGCACGGGCCTGAGATGCCCAGGAAGGCTGGTCGACACCGCGGGCCCTCCGACAAGGACCTGAGTCTCCCGGGACCGCAGGTCGACCACCCGCGCCCTCGGGCAAGGGCCCGAGGCCCCAGGGACAGCTGGTCGACTCCTCAGTTCCTCGGACCCGGGTCCGAGTTCCCCGGGACAGCTGGTCAAACCTGCGGGCCCTCAGACACGAGCGCGATTCACCCGGGAGTGCTGGTCGACCCTGCGGGCCCTGGTTCCTGGGCCCGAGTTAGCCGGGATAGCTGCTCGACCCCGCAGGCCTTCGGCGAAAGGCTGGAATCGCCCGGGACAGTTGGTTGACCCCGCGGGGCCTTGGAGCTGGCCCGGAGTCACCAAAGACTGCTTGTCGACCCCGCGGGCCCTCGGGCACGGGCCCGAGTCCAACGGGAGAGCCGGTCGACACTGAGGGCCCTCGGACCCAGGCCCAAGTCACCGGGGACAGCTGGTCGAGACCGCGTGCCCACAGACACGAGCGCGATTCGCCCGGGAGGGCTGGAGAACACCGCGGGCCCTCGTTCCTGGGCCCGAGTTACCCGGGACAGCGGGTCGACCCCGCGGGCCTTTGGAGCCAGGCCGGAGTCGCCCAGGACAGCTGATCGATCCCGCATACCCTCAGGCTCGGGCCCGAATCACCCGTGCAATCCGGTCAACTCCGCTGGCACGCGGACCCGGGCATGATTCGCCCGGGAGAGCTGGTCGACGCCGCGGGCCCTCGGACCCGGGCCCGAGGGCCCTGGACAGCAGGGTGACACCGAGGGCTGTCGGACCCGGGCCTTGGTCACCCGGGACAGCTGGTCGAAACCGTGGGACCTCGGACCTGGCCCAGAGTCACCCAAGACTGCTTGTCGACCCCGCGGGCCCTCGGGCACGGGCCTGAGACGCCTGGGACAGCTGTTCGATACCCGGGCCCTTGGGCACGGTCCGAGTCACCCGGGACAGCTGGAGGACACCGCGGGCCATCGGGCACGGGCCTGAGACGCCCAGGAAGGCTGGTCGACACCGCGGGCCCTCCACCCAGGTCCCAAGTAACCCGGGACAGCGGGTCGAAGCCGCGGGCCCTCGGACGTGAGCGCGATTTGCCCGGGAGGGCTGGTGGACCCCGCGGGCCCTTGTTCCTTGGCTCGAGTTACCTGGGAGATGTGGTCGACTCCGCGGGTCTTTGGACCTGGGGCCGAAGTGCGTGGGACAGCTGGTCGACCTGGTGGGCCCTCGGACCCGGGTCCGAGGAGCCCGGGACAGCCTGTTGACCCCGGCAGCCCTCGGAACCGGGCCCGAGTCAGCCGGGACAACTGGTCGACCCCGCAGGCACTCGGAGACTGGCCGAAGTCGCCCTGGAGATTTGGTCGACCCTGCGGGCCCTCGGGCACCGGCCCGAGTCGCCCAGGACGGGTGATCGAACCCGCGATCACTCGACCCGGGCCCGAGACGCCTGGGACCGCTGGTTGACCCCAGGGTTGCTCGGACCCCGGCGCGAGTCGCCCGGGAAAGCTGTTCGACACCCTGGCCTTCGGGCATGGTCCGAGTCCCCCGGGACAGCTGGTGGACACCGCGGGCCCATCGGGCGGGAGCCTGAGATGCCCAGGAAGGCTGGTTGTCACCGCAGGCCCTCCGACAAGGTCCCGAGTCTCCCGGGACAGCTGGTCCACCACGCAGTTCCTCCGGAAAGGGCCGGAATCCCCCGGGACAGCGGGTCGAACCCGCGGGCCCTCGGACTCAAGCACAGGTGGCCCGGACAGCTGGGACCCCACAGGCATCGGAGCCGAGCCGGAGTCTACAGGGACAGTTTGTCGATCCCGAGGGACTTCGGCCCCGAGCGCGAGTGTCCCTGGACAGCTGGTTGAACCCGCGGGCCCGTGGGCAAGGGCCCGATTCCCACGGGACAGCCAGTCGACCTCACAGGCCCTCGGAACCGGGCCCGAGTCACCTGGGACCGCGGGTCGACCCCGCAGGCACTTGGAGCCTGGCCGAAGTCGCCCGGGACATCTGGTTGACACCGCGGGGCTTCGGGCATGGGCGCGAGTCACCTGGGAGACCTGGTCGACCCCGCGGGCCCTCGGGCATGGGCCCGGGTGTCCTGGGACAGCTGGTCGACCGGAGGACCTTGGACCAGGACCCGAGTCGCCCGGGAGATTTTGTTGACATTGGGGGCCCTCGAGCACTGGACCGAGTCGCCCGGGACCGGAGACCGACAACGCCATCCCTCGAACCGGGCGTGAGATGCCCGGGACCGCTGGTTGACCCCGGGAGACATCGGGCACGGGCCTGAGATGCCCAGGAAGGCTGGTCGACACCGCGGGCCCTCCGACAAGGACCTGAGTCTCCCGGGACCGCAGGTCGACCACCCGCGCCCTCGGGCAAGGGCCCGAGGCCCCAGGGACAGCTGGTCGACTCCTCAGTTCCTCGGACCCGGGTCCGAGTTCCCCGGGACAGCTGGTCAAACCTGCGGGCCCTCAGACACGAGCGCGATTCACCCGGGAGTGCTGGTCGACCCTGCGGGCCCTGGTTCCTGGGCCCGAGTTAGCCGGGATAGCTGCTCGACCCCGCAGGCCTTCGGCGAAAGGCTGGAATCGCCCGGGACAGTTGGTTGACCCCGCGGGGCCTTGGAGCTGGCCCGGAGTCACCAAAGACTGCTTGTCGACCCCGCGGGCCCTCGGGCACGGGCCCGAGTCGCACGGGAGAGCCGGTCGACACTGAGGGCCCTCGGACCCAGGCCCAAGTCACCGGGGACAGCTGGTCGAGACCGCGTGCCCACAGACACGAGCGCGATTCGCCCGGGAGGGCTGGAGAACACCGCGGGCCCTCGTTCCTGGGCCCGAGTTACCCGGGACAGCGGGTCGACCCCGCGGGCCTTTGGAGCCAGGCCGGAGTCGCCCAGGACAGCTGATCGATCCCGCATACCCTCAGGCTCGGGCCCGAATCACCCGTGCAATCCGGTCAACTCCGCTGGCACGCGGACCCGGGCATGATTCGCCCGGGAGAGCTGGTCGACGCCGCGGGCCCTCGGACCCGGGCCCGAGGGCCCTGGACAGCAGGGTGACACCGAGGGCTGTCGGACCCGGGCCTTGGTCACGCGGGACAGCTGGTCGAAACCGTGGGACCTCGGACCTGGCCCAGAGTCACCCAAGACTGCTTGTCGACCCCGCGGGCCCTCGGGCACGGGCCTGAGACGCCTGGGACAGCTGTTCGATACCCGGGCCCTTGGGCACGGTCGAGTCACCCGGGACAGCTGGAGGACACCGCGGGCCATCGGGCACGGGCCTGAGACGCCCAGGAAGGCTGGTCGACACCGCGGGCCCTCCACCCAGGTCCCAAGTAACCCGGGACAGCGGGTCGAAGCCGCGGGCCCTCGGACGTGAGCGCGATTTGCCCGGGAGGGCTGATTGACCCCGCGGGCCCTTGTTCCTTGGCTCGAGTTACCTGGGAGATGTGGTCGACTCCGCGGGTCTTTGGACCTGGGGCCGAAGTGCGTGGGACAGCTGGTCGACCTGGTGGGCCCTCGGACCCGGGTCCGAGGAGCCCGGGACAGCCTGTTGACCCCGGCAGCCCTCGGAACCGGGCCCGAGTCAGCCGGGACAACTGGTCGACCCCGCAGGCACTCGGAGACTGGCCGAAGTCGCCCTGGAGATTTGGTCGACCCTGCGGGCCCTCGGGCACCGGCCCGAGTCGCCCAGGACGGGTGATCGAACCCGCGATCACTCGACCCGGGCCCGAGACGCCTGAGACCGCTGGTTGACCCCAGGGTTGCTCAGACCCCGGCGCGAGTCGCCCGGGAAAGCTGTTCGACACCCTGGCCTTCGGGCATGGTCCGAGTCCCCCGGGACAGCTGGTGGACACCGCGGGCCCATCGGGCAGGAGCCTGAGATGCCCAGGAAGGCTGGTTGTCACCGCAGGCCCTCCGACAAGGTCCCGAGTCTCCCGGGACAGCTGGTCCACCACGCAGTTCCTCCGGAAAGGGCCGGAATCCCCCGGGACAGCGGGTCGAACCCGCGGGCCCTCGGACTCAAGCACAGGTGGCCCGGACAGCTGGGACCCCACAGGCACCGGAGCCGAGCCGGAGTCTACAGGGACAGTTTGTCGATCCCGAGGGACTTCGGCCCCGAGCGCGAGTGTCCCTGGACAGCTGGTTGAACCCGCGGGCCCGTGGGCAAGGGCCCGATTCCCACGGGACAGCCAGTCGACCTCACAGGCCCTCGGAACCGGGCCCGAGTCACCTGGGACCGCGGGTCGACCCCGCAGGCACTTGGAGCCTGGCCGAAGTCGCCCGGGACATCTGGTTGACACCGCGGGGCTTCGGGCATGGGCGCGAGTCACCTGGGAGACCTGGTCGACCCCGCGGGCCCTCGGGCATGGGCCCGGGTGTCCTGGGACAGCTGGTCGACCGGAGGACCTTGGACCAGGACCCGAGTCGCCCGGGAGATTTTGTTGACACTGGGGGCCCTCGAGCACTGGACCGAGTCGCCCGGGACCAGAGACCGACAACGCCATCCCTCGAACCGGGCGTGAGATGCCCGGGACCGCTGGTTGACCCAGGGAGACATCGGGCACGCGCCTGAGATGCCCAGGAAGGCTGGTCGACACCGTGGGCCCTCCGACAAGGACCTGAGTCTCCCGGGACCGCAGGTCGACCACCCGCGCCCTCGGGAACGGGCCCGAGGCCCCAGGGACAGCTGGTCGACTCCTCAGTTCCTCGGACCCGGGTCCGAGTTCCCCGGGACAGCTGGTCAAACCTGCGGGCCCTCAGACACGAGCGCGATTCACCCGGGAGTGCTGGTCGACCCCGCGGGCCCTGGTTCCTGGGCCCGAGTTAGCCGGGATAGCTGCTCGACACCGTAGGCCTTCGGCGAAAGGCTGGAATCGCCCGGGACAGCTGGTTGTCCCCGCGGGGCCTTGGAGCTGGCCCGGAGTCACCAAAGACTGCTTGTCGACCCCGCGGGCCCTCGGGCACGGGCCCGAGTCGCACGGGAGAGCCGGTCGACACTGAGGGCCCTCGGACCCAGGTCCAAGTCACCGGGGACCGCTGGTCGAAACCGCGTGTCCACAGACACGAGCGCGATTCGCCCGGGAGGGCTGGAGAACACCGCGGGCCCTCGTTCCTGGGCCCGAGGTACCCGGGACAGCGGGTCGACCCCGCAGGCCTTCGGAGCCAGGCCGGAGTCGCCCAGGACAGCTGATCGATCCCGCATACCCTCAGGCTCGGGCCCGAATCACCCGTGCAATCCGGTCAACTCCTCTGGCACGCGGACCCGGGCATGATTCGCCCGGGAGAGCTGGTCGACGCCGCGGGCCCTCGGACCCGGGCCCGAGGGCCCTGCACAGCAGGGTGACACGGAGGGCTGTCGGACCCGGGCCTTGGTCACCCGGGACAGCTGGTCGAACCCGTGGGACCTCGGACCTGGCCCAGAGTCACCCAAGACTGCTTGTCGACCCCGCGGGCCCTCGGGCACGGGCCAGAGACGCCTGGGACAGCTGTTCGATACCCGGGCCCTTGGGCACGGTCCGAGTCACCCGGGACAGCTGGAGGACACCGCGGGCCATCGGGCACGGGCCTGAGACGCCCAGGAAGGCTGGTCGACACCGCGGGCCCTCCACCAAGGTCCCAAGTAACCCGGGACAGCGGGTCGAAGCCGCGGGCCCTCGGACATGAGCGCGATTCGCCCGGGAGGGCTGGTGGACCCCGCGGGCCCTTGTTCCTTGGCTCGAGTTACCTGGGAGATGTGGTCGACTCCGCGGGTCTTTGGTCCTGGGGCCGAAGTGCGTGGGACAGCTGGTCGACCTGGTGGGCCCTCGGACCCGGGTCCGAGGAGCCCGGGACAGCCTGTTGACCCCGGCAGCCCTCGGAACCGGGCCCGAGTCAGCCGGGACAACTGGTCGACCCCGCAGGCACTCGGAGACTGGCCGAAGTCGCCCTGGAGATTTGGTCGACCCTGCGGGCCCTCGGGCACCGGCCCGAGTCGCCCAGGACGGGTGATCGAACCCGCGATCACTCGACCCGGGCCCGAGACGCCTGGGACCGCTGGTTGACCCCAGGGTTGCTCGGACCCCGGCGCGAGTCGCCCGGGAAAGCTGTTCGACACCCTGGCCTTCGGGCATGGTCCGAGTCCCCCGGGACAGCTGGTGGACACCGGGGGCCCATCGGGCGGGAGCCTGAGATGCCCAGGAAGGCTGGTTGTCACCGCAGGCCCTCCGACAAGGTCCCGAGTCTCCCGGGACAGCTGGTCCACCACGCAGTTCCTCCGGAAAGGGCCGGAATCCCCCGGGACAGCGGGTCGAACCCGCGGGCCCTCGGACTCAAGCACAGGTGGCCCGGACAGCTGGGACCCCACAGGCATCGGAGCCGAGCCGGAGTCTACAGGGACAGTTTGTCGATCCCGAGGGACTTCGGCCCCGAGCGCGAGTGTCCCTGGACAGCTGGTTGAACCCGCGGGCCCGTGGGCAAGGGCCCGATTCCCACGGGACAGCCAGTCGACCTCACAGGCCCTCGGAACCGGGCCCGAGTCACCTGGGACCGCGGGTCAACCCCGCAGGCACTTGGAGCCTGGCCGAAGTCGCCCGGGACATCTGGTTGACACCGCGGGGCTTCGGGCATGGGCGCGAGTCACCTGGGAGACCTGGTCGACCCCGCGGGCCCTCGGGCATGGGCCCGGGTGTCCTGGGACAGCTGGTCGACCGGAGGACCTTGGACCAGGACCCGAGTCGCCCGGGAGATTTTGTTGACATTGCGGGCCCTCGAGCACTGGACCGAGTCGCCCGGGACCGGAGACCGACAACGCCATCCCTCGAACCGGGCGTGAGATGCCCGGGACCGCTGGTTGACCCCGGGAGACATCGGGCACGGGCCTGAGATGCCCAGGAAGGCTGGTCGACACCGTGGGCCCTCCGACAAGGACCTGAGTCTCCCGGGACCGCAGGTCGACCACCCGCGCCCTCGGGAACGGGCCCGAGGCCCCAGGGACAGCTGGTCGACTCCTCAGTTCCTCGGACCCGGGTCCGAGTTCCCCGGGACAGCTGGTCAAACCTGCGGGCCCTCAGACACGAGCGCGATTCACCCGGGAGTGCTGGTCGACCCCGCGGGCCCTGGTTCCTGGGCCCGAGTTTGCCGGGATAGCTGCTCGACACCGCAGGCCTTCGGCGAAAGGCTGGAATCGCCCGGGACAGCTGGTTGTCCCCGCGGGGCCTTGGAGCTGGCCCGGAGTCACCAAAGACTGCTTGTCGACCCCGCGGGCCCTCGGGCACGGGCCCGAGTCGCACGGGAGAGCCGGTCGACACTGAGGGCCCTCGGACCCAGGCCCAAGTCACCGGGGACAGCTGGTCGAAACCGCGTGCCCACAGACACGAGCGCGATTCGCCCGGGAGCGCTGGAGAACACCGCGGGCCCTCGTTCCTGGGCCCGAGGTACCCGGGACAGCGGGTCGACCCCGCGGGCCTTCGGAGCCAGGCCGGCGTCGCCCAGGACAGCTGATCGATCCCGCATACCCTCAGGCTCGGGCCCGAATCACCCGTGCAATCCGGTCAACTCCGCTGGCACGCGGACCCGGGCGTGATTCGCCCGGGAGAGCTGGTCGACGCCGCGGGCCCTCGGACCCGGGCCCGAGGGCCCTGGACAGCAGGGTGACACCGAGGCCTGTCGGACCCGGGCCTTGGTCACCCGGGACAGCTGGTCGAACCCGTGGGACCTCGGAACTGGCCCAGAGTCACCCAAGACTGCTTGTCGACCCCGCGGGCCCTCGGGCACGGGCCTGAGACGCCTGGGACAGCTGTTCGATACCCGGGCCCTTGGGCACGGTCCGAGTCACCCGGGACAGCTGGGGGACACCGCGGGCCATCGGGCACGGGCCTGAGACGCCCAGGAAGGCTGGTCGACACCGCGGGCCCTCCACCAAGGTCCCAAGTAACCCGGGACAGCGGGTCGAAGCCGCGGGCCCTCGGACGTGAGCGCGATTTGCCCGGGAGGGCTGGTGGACCCCGCGGGCCCTTGTTCCTTGGCTCGAGTTACCTGGGAGATGTGGTCGACTCCGCGGGTCTTTGGTCCTGGGGCCGAAGTGCGTGGGACAGCTGGTCGACCTGGTGGGCCCTCGGACCCGGGTCCGAGGAGCCCGGGACAGCCTGTTGACCCCGGCAGCCCTCGGAACCGGGCCCGAGTCAGCCGGGACAACTGGTCGACCCCGCAGGCACTCGGAGACTGGCCGAAGTCGCCCTGGAGATTTGGTCGACCCTGCGGGCCCTCGGGCACCGGCCCGAGTCGCCCAGGACGGGTGATCGAACCCGCGATCACTCGACCCGGGCCCGAGACGCCTGGGACCGCTGGTTGACCCCAGGGTTGCTCGGACCCCGGCGCGAGTCGCCCGGGAAAGCTGTTCGACACCCTGGCCTTCGGGCATGGTCCGAGTCCCCCGGGACAGCTGGTGGACACCGCGGGCCCATCGGGCAGGAGCCTGAGATGCCCAGGAAGGCTGGTTGTCACCGCAGGCCCTCCGACAAGGTCCCGAGTCTCCCGGGACAGCTGGTCCACCACGCAGTTCCTCCGGAAAGGGCCGGAATCCCCCGGGACAGCGGGTCGAACCCGCGGGCCCTCGGACTCAAGCACAGGTGGCCCGGACAGCTGGGACCCCACAGGCACCGGAGCCGAGCCGGAGTCTACAGGGACAGTTTGTCGATCCCGAGGGACTTCGGCCCCGAGCGCGAGTGTCCCTGGACAGCTGGTTGAACCCGCGGGCCCGTGGGCAAGGGCCCGATTCCCACGGGACAGCCAGTCGACCTCACAGGCCCTCGGAACCGGGCCCGAGTCACCTGGGACCGCGGGTCAACCCCGCAGGCACTTGGAGCCTGGCCGAAGTCGCCCGGGACATCTGGTTGACACCGCGGGGCTTCGGGCATGGGCGCGAGTCACCTGGGAGACCTGGTCGACCCCGCGGGCCCTCGGGCATGGGCCCGGGTGTCCTGGGACAGCTGGTCGACCGGAGGACCTTGGACCAGGACCCGAGTCGCCCGGGAGATTTTGTTGACATTGCGGGCCCTCGAGCACTGGACCGAGTCGCCCGGGACCGGAGACCGACAACGCCATCCCTCGAACCGGGCGTGAGATGCCCGGGACCGCTGGTTGACCCCGGGAGACATCGGGCACGGGCCTGAGATGCCCAGGAAGGCTGGTCGACACCGTGGGCCCTCCGACAAGGACCTGAGTCTCCTGGGACCGCAGGTCGACCACCCGCGCCCTCGGGAACGGGCCCGAGGCCCCAGGGACAGCTGGTCGACTCCTCAGTTCCTCGGACCCGGGTCCGAGTTCCCCGGGACAGCTGGTCAAACCTGCGGGCCCTCAGACACGAGCGCGATTCACCCGGGAGTGCTGGTCGACCCCGCGGGCCCTGGTTCCTGGGCCCGAGTTTGCCGGGATAGCTGCTCGACACCGCAGGCCTTCGGCGAAAGGCTGGAATCGCCCGGGACAGCTGGTTGTCCCCGCGGGGCCTTGGAGCTGGCCCGGAGTCACCAAAGACTGCTTGTCGACCCCGCGGGCCCTCGGGCACGGGCCCGAGTCGCACGGGAGAGCCGGTCGACACTGAGGGCCCTCGGACCCAGGCCCAAGTCACCGGGGACAGCTGGTCGAAACCGCGTGCCCACAGACACGAGCGCGATTCGCCCGGGAGGGCTGGAGAACACCGCGGGCCCTCGTTCCTGGGCCCGAGGTACCCGGGACAGCGGGTCGACCCCGCGGGCCTTCGGAGCCAGGCCGGCGTCGCCCAGGACAGCTGATCGATCCCGCATACCCTCAGGCTCGGGCCCGAATCACCCGTGCAATCCGGTCAACTCCGCTGGCACGCGGACCCGGGCGTGATTCGCCCGGGAGAGCTGGTCGACGCCGCGGGCCCTCGGACCCGGGCCCGAGGGCCCTGGACAGCAGGGTGACACCGAGGCCTGTCGGACCCGGGCCTTGGTCACCCGGGACAGCTGGTCGAACCCGTGGGACCTCGGACCTGGCCCAGAGTCACCCAAGACTGCTTGTCGACCCCGCGGGCCCTCGGGCACGGGCCTGAGACGCCTGGGACAGCTGTTCGATACCCGGGCCCTTGGGCACGGTCCGAGTCACCCGGGACAGCTGGGGGACACCGCGGGCCATCGGGCACGGGCCTGAGACGCCCAGGAAGGCTGGTCGACACCGCGGGCCCTCCACCAAGGTCCCAAGTAACCCGGGACAGCGGGTCGAAGCCGCGGGCCCTCGGACGTGAGCGCGATTTGCCCGGGAGGGCTGGTGGACCCCGCGGGCCCTTGTTCCTTGGCTCGAGTTACCTGGGAGATGTGGTCGACTCCGCGGGTCTTTGGTCCTGGGGCCGAAGTGCGTGGGACAGCTGGTCGACCTGGTGGGCCCTCGGACCCGGGTCCGAGGAGCCCGGGACAGCCTGTTGACCCCGGCAGCCCTCGGAACCGGGCCCGAGTCAGCCGGGACAACTGGTCGACCCCGCAGGCACTCGGAGACTGGCCGAAGTCGCCCTGGAGATTTGGTCGACCCTGCGGGCCCTCGGGCACCGGCCCGAGTCGCCCAGGACGGGTGATCGAACCCGCGATCACTCGACCCGGGCCCGAGACGCCTGGGACCGCTGGTTGACCCCAGGGTTGCTCGGACCCCGGCGCGAGTCGCCCGGGAAAGCTGTTCGACACCCTGGCCTTCGGGCATGGTCCGAGTCCCCCGGGACAGCTGGTGGACACCGCGGGCCCATCGGGCGGGAGCCTGAGATGCCCAGGAAGGCTGGTTGTCACCGCAGGCCCTCCGACAAGGTCCCGAGTCTCCCGGGACAGCTGGTCCACCACGCAGTTCCTCCGGAAAGGGCCGGAATCCCCCGGGACAGCGGGTCGAACCCGCGGGCCCTCGGACTCAAGCACAGGTGGCCCGGACAGCTGGGACCCCACAGGCACCGGAGCCGAGCCGGAGTCTACAGGGACAGTTTGTCGATCCCGAGGGACTTCGGCCCCGAGCGCGAGTGTCCCTGGACAGCTGGTTGAACCCGCGGGCCCGTGGGCAAGGGCCCGATTCCCACGGGACAGCCAGTCGACCTCACAGGCCCTCGGAACCGGGCCCGAGTCACCTGGGACCGCGGGTCAACCCCGCAGGCACTTGGAGCCTGGCCGAAGTCGCCCGGGACATCTGGTTGACACCGCGGGGCTTCGGGCATGGGCGCGAGTCACCTGGGAGACCTGGTCGACCCCGCGGGCCCTCGGGCATGGGCCCGGGTGTCCTGGGACAGCTGGTCGACCGGAGGACCTTGGACCAGGACCCGAGTCGCCCGGGAGATTTTGTTGACATTGCGGGCCCTCGAGCACTGGACCGAGTCGCCCGGGACCGGAGACCGACAACGCCATCCCTCGAACCGGGCGTGAGATGCCCGGGACCGCTGGTTGACCCCGGGAGACATCGGGCACGGGCCTGAGATGCCCAGGAAGGCTGGTCGACACCGTGGGCCCTCCGACAAGGACCTGAGTCTCCCGGGACCGCAGGTCGACCACCCGCGCCCTCGGGAACGGGCCCGAGGCCCCAGGGACAGCTGGTCGACTCCTCAGTTCCTCGGACCCGGGTCCGAGTTCCCCGGGACAGCTGGTCAAACCTGCGGGCCCTCAGACACGAGCGCGATTCACCCGGGAGTGCTGGTCGACCCCGCGGGCCCTGGTTCCTGGGCCCGAGTTTGCCGGGATAGCTGCTCGACACCGCAGGCCTTCGGCGAAAGGCTGGAATCGCCCGGGACAGCTGGTTGTCCCCGCGGGGCCTTGGAGCTGGCCCGGAGTCACCAAAGACTGCTTGTCGACCCCGCGGGCCCTCGGGCACGGGCCCGAGTCGCACGGGAGAGCCGGTCGACACTGAGGGCCCTCGGACCCAGGCCCAAGTCACCGGGGACCGCTGGTCGAAACCGCGTGCCCACAGACACGAGCGCGATTCGCCCGGGAGGGCTGGAGAACACCGCGGGCCCTCGTTCCTGGGCCCGAGGTACCCGGGACAGCGGGTCGACCCCGCGGGCCTTCGGAGCCAGGCCGGTGTCGCCCAGGACAGCTGATCGATCCCGCATACCCTCAGTCTCGGGCCCGAATCACCCGTGCAATCCGGTCAACTCCGCTGGCACGCGGACCCGGGCGTGATTCGCCCGGGAGAGCTGGTCGACGCCGCGGGCCCTCGGACCCGGGCCCGAGGGCCCTGGACAGCAGGGTGACACCGAGGCCTGTTGGACCCGGGCCTTGGTCACCCGGGACAGCTGGTCGAACCCGTGGGACCTCGGACCTGGCCCAGAGTCACCCAAGACTGCTTGTCGACCCCGCGGGCCCTCGGGCACGGGCCTGAGACGCCTGGGACAGCTGTTCGATACCCGGGCCCTTGGGCACGGTCCGAGTCACCCGGGACAGCTGGGGGACACCGCGGGCCATCGGGCACGGGCCTGAGACGCCCAGGAAGGCTGGTCGACACCGCGGGCCCTCCACCAAGGTCCCAAGTAACCCGGGACAGCGGGTCGAAGCCGCGGGCCCTCGGACGTGAGCGCGATTTGCCCGGGAGGGCTGGTGGACCCCGCGGGCCCTTGTTCCTTGGCTCTAGTTACCTGGGAGATGTGGTCGACTCCGCGGGTCTTTGGTCCTGGGGCCGAAGTGCGTGGGACAGCTGGTCGACCTGGTGGGCCCTCGGACCCGGGTCCGAGGAGCCCGGGACAGCCTGTTGACCCCGGCAGCCCTCGGAACCGGGCCCGAGTCAGCCGGGACAACTGGTCGACCCCGCAGGCACTCGGAGACTGGCCGAAGTCGCCCTGGAGATTTGGTCGACCCTGCGGGCCCTCGGGCACCGGCCCGAGTCGCCCAGGACGGGTGATCGAACCCGCGATCACTCGACCCGGGCCCGAGACGCCTGGGACCGCTGGTTGACCCCAGGGTTCCTCGGCCCCCGGCGCGAGTCGCCCGGGAAAGCTGTTCGACACCCTGGCCTTCGGGCATGGTCCGAGTCCCCCGGGACAGCTGGTGGACACCGCGGGCCCATCGGGCGGGAGCCTGAGATGCCCAGGAAGGCTGGTTGTCACCGCAGGCCCTCCGACAAGGTCCCGAGTCTCCCGGGACAGCTGGTCCACCACGCAGTTCCTCCGGAAAGGGCCGGAATCCCCCGGGACAGCGGGTCGAACCCGCGGGCCCTCGGACTCAAGCACAGGTGGCCCGGACAGCTGGGACCCCACAGGCATCGGAGCCGAGCCGGAGTCTACAGGGACAGTTTGTCGATCCCGAGGGACTTCGGCCCCGAGCGCGAGTGTCCCTGGACAGCTGGTTGAACCCGCGGGCCCGTGGGCAAGGGCCCGATTCCCACGGGACAGCCAGTCGACCTCACAGGCCCTCGGAACCGGGCCCGAGTCACCTGGGACCGCGGGTCAACCCCGCAGGCACTTGGAGCCTGGCCGAAGTCGCC
The DNA here is from genome assembly GCF_054392235.1 of Sus scrofa. Taxonomy (NCBI): domain Eukaryota; kingdom Metazoa; phylum Chordata; class Mammalia; order Artiodactyla; family Suidae; genus Sus; species Sus scrofa. Next base: position 32,969,508 of record NC_139389.1, on the reverse strand, counting down.
CGGGACATCTGGTTGACACCGCGGGGCTTCGGGCATGGGCGCGAGTCACCTGGGAGACCTGGTCGACCCCGCGGGCCCTCGGGCATGGGCCCGGGTGTCCTGGGACAGCTGGTCGACCGGAGGACCTTGGACCAGGACCCGAGTCGCCCGGGAGATTTTGTTGACATTGCGGGCCCTCGAGCACTGGACCGAGTCGCCCGGGACCGGAGACCGACAACGCCATCCCTCGAACCGGGCGTGAGATGCCCGGGACCGCTGGTTGACCCCGGGAGACATCGGGCACGGGCCTGAGATGCCCAGGAAGGCTGGTCGACACCGTGGGCCCTCCGACAAGGACCTGAGTCTCCCGGGACCGCAGGTCGACCACCCGCGCCCTCGGGAACGGGCCCGAGGCCCCAGGGACAGCTGGTCGACTCCTCAGTTCCTCGGACCCGGGTCCGAGTTCCCCGGGACAGCTGGTCAAACCTGCGGGCCCTCAGACACGAGCGCGATTCACCCGGGAGTGCTGGTCGACCCCGCGGGCCCTGGTTCCTGGGCCCGAGTTTGCCGGGATAGCTGCTCGACACCGCAGGCCTTCGGCGAAAGGCTGGAATCGCCCGGGACAGCTGGTTGTCCCCGCGGGGCCTTGGAGCTGGCCCGGAGTCACCAAAGACTGCTTGTCGACCCCGCGGGCCCTCGGGCACGGGCCCGAGTCGCACGGGAGAGCCGGTCGACACTGAGGGCCCTCGGACCCAGGCCCAAGTCACCGGGGACAGCTGGTCGAAACCGCGTGCCCACAGACACGAGCGCGATTCGCCCGGGAGGGCTGGAGAACACCGCGGGCCCTCGTTCCTGGGCCCGAGGTACCCGGGACAGCGGGTCGACCCCGCGGGCCTTCGGAGCCAGGCCGGCGTCGCCCAGGACAGCTGATCGATCCCGCATACCCTCAGGCTCGGGCCCGAATCACCCGTGCAATCTGGTCAACTCCGCTGGCACGCGGACCCGGGCGTGATTCGCCCGGGAGAGCTGGTCGACGCCGCGGGCCCTCGGACCCGGGCCCGAGGGCCCTGGACAGCAGGGTGACACCGAGGCCGGTCGGACCCGGGCCTTGGTCACCCGGGACAGCTGGTCGAACCCGTGGGACCTCGGACCTGGCCCAGAGTCACCCAAGACTGCTTGTCGACCCCGCGGGCCCTCGGGCACGGGCCTGAGACGCCTGGGACAGCTGTTCGATACCCGGGCCCTTGGGCACGGTCCGAGTCACCCGGGACAGCTGGGGGACACCGCGGGCCATCGGGCACGGGCCTGAGACGCCCAGGAAGGCTGGTCGACACCGCGGGCCCTCCACCAAGGTCCCAAGTAACCCGGGACAGCGGGTCGAAGCCGCGGGCCCTCGGATGTGAGCGCGATTTGCCCGGGAGGGCTGGTGGACCCCGCGGGCCCTTGTTCCTTGGCTCGAGTTACCTGGGAGATGTGGTCGACTCCGCGGGTCTTTGGTCCTGGGGCCGAAGTGCGTGGGACAGCTGGTCGACCTGGTGGGCCCTCGGACCCGGGTCCGAGGAGCCCGGGACAGCCTGTTGACCCCGGCAGCCCTCGGAACCGGGCCCGAGTCAGCCGGGACAACTGGTCGACCCCGCAGGCACTCGGAGACTGGCCGAAGTCGCCCTGGAGATTTGGTCGACCCTGCGGGCCCTCGGGCACCGGCCCGAGTCGCCCAGGACGGGTGATCGAACCCGCGATCACTCGACCCGGGCCCGAGACGCCTGGGACCGCTGGTTGACCCCAGGGTTCCTCGGCCCCCGGCGCGAGTCGCCCGGGAAAGCTGTTCGACACCCTGGCCTTCGGGCATGGTCCGAGTCCCCCGGGACAGCTGGTGGACACCGCGGGCCCATCGGGCGGGAGCCTGAGATGCCCAGGAAGGCTGGTTGTCACCGCAGGCCCTCCGACAAGGTCCCGAGTCTCCCGGGACAGCTGGTCCACCACGCAGTTCCTCCGGAAAGGGCCGGAATCCCCCGGGACAGCGGGTCGAACCCGCGGGCCCTCGGACTCAAGCACAGGTGGCCCGGACAGCTGGGACCCCACAGGCATCGGAGCCGAGCCGGAGTCTACAGGGACAGTTTGTCGATCCCGAGGGACTTCGGCCCCGAGCGCGAGTGTCCCTGGACAGCTGGTTGAACCCGCGGGCCCGTGGGCAAGGGCCCGATTCCCACGGGACAGCCAGTCGACCTCACAGGCCCTCGGAACCGGGCCCGAGTCACCTGGGACCGCGGGTCAACCCCGCAGGCACTTGGAGCCTGGCCGAAGTCGCCCGGGACATCTGGTTGACACCGCGGGGCTTCGGGCATGGGCGCGAGTCACCTGGGAGACCTGGTCGACCCCGCGGGCCCTCGGGCATGGGCCCGGGTGTCCTGGGACAGCTGGTCGACCGGAGGACCTTGGACCAGGACCCGAGTCGCCCGGGAGATTTTGTTGACATTGCGGGCCCTCGAGCACTGGACCGAGTCGCCCGGGACCGGAGACCGACAACGCCATCCCTCGAACCGGGCGTGAGATGCCCGGGACCGCTGGTTGACCCCGGGAGACATCGGGCACGGGCCTGAGATGCCCAGGAAGGCTGGTCGACACCGTGGGCCCTCCGACAAGGACCTGAGTCTCCCGGGACCGCAGGTCGACCACCCGCGCCCTCGGGAACGGGCCCGAGGCCCCAGGGACAGCTGGTCGACTCCTCAGTTCCTCGGACCCGGGTCCGAGTTCCCCGGGACAGCTGGTCAAACCTGCGGGCCCTCAGACACGAGCGCGATTCACCCGGGAGTGCTGGTCGACCCCGCGGGCCCTGGTTCCTGGGCCCGAGTTTGCCGGGATAGCTGCTCGACACCGCAGGCCTTCGGCGAAAGGCTGGAATCGCCCGGGACAGCTGGTTGTCCCCGCGGGGCCTTGGAGCTGGCCCGGAGTCACCAAAGACTGCTTGTCGACCCCGCGGGCCCTCGGGCACGGGCCCGAGTCGCACGGGAGAGCCGGTCGACACTGAGGGCCCTCGGACCCAGGCCCAAGTCACCGGGGACAGCTGGTCGAAACCGCGTGCCCACAGACACGAGCGCGATTCGCCCGGGAGGGCTGGAGAACACCGCGGGCCCTCGTTCCTGGGCCCGAGGTACCCGGGACAGCGGGTCGACCCCGCGGGCCTTCGGAGCCAGGCCGGCGTCGCCCAGGACAGCTGATCGATCCCGCATACCCTCAGGCTCGGGCCCGAATCACCCGTGCAATCCGGTCAACTCCGCTGGCACGCGGACCCGGGCGTGATTCGCCCGGGAGAGCTGGTCGACGCCGCGGGCCCTCGGACCCGGGCCCGAGGGCCCTGGACAGCAGGGTGACACCGAGGCCTGTCGGACCCGGGCCTTGGTCACCCGGGACAGCTGGTCGAACCCGTGGGACCTCGGACCTGGCCCAGAGTCACCCAAGACTGCTTGTCGACCCCGCGGGCCCTCGGGCACGGGCCTGAGACGCCTGGGACAGCTGTTCGATACCCGGGCCCTTGGGCACGGTCCGAGTCACCCGGGACAGCTGGGGGACACCGCGGGCCATCGGGCACGGGCCTGAGACGCCCAGGAAGGCTGGTCGACACCGCGGGCCCTCCACCAAGGTCCCAAGTAACCCGGGACAGCGGGTCGAAGCCGCGGGCCCTCGGACGTGAGCGCGATTTGCCCGGGAGGGCTGGTGGACCCCGCGGGCCCTTGTTCCTTGGCTCGAGTTACCTGGGAGATGTGGTCGACTCCGCGGGTCTTTGGTCCTGGGGCCGAAGTGCGTGGGACAGCTGGTCGACCTGGTGGGCCCTCGGACCCGGGTCCGAGGAGCCCGGGACAGCCTGTTGACCCCGGCAGCCCTCGGAACCGGGCCCGAGTCAGCCGGGACAACTGGTCGACCCCGCAGGCACTCGGAGACTGGCCGAAGTCGCCCTGGAGATTTGGTCGACCCTGCGGGCCCTCGGGCACCGGCCCGAGTCGCCCAGGACGGGTGATCGAACCCGCGATCACTCGACCCGGGCCCGAGACGCCTGGGACCGCTGGTTGACCCCAGGGTTGCTCGGACCCCGGCGCGAGTCGCCCGGGAAAGCTGTTCGACACCCTGGCCTTCGGGCATGGTCCGAGTCCCCCGGGACAGCTGGTGGACACCGCGGGCCCATCGGGCGGGAGCCTGAGATGCCCAGGAAGGCTGGTTGTCACCGCAGGCCCTCCGACAAGGTCCCGAGTCTCCCGGGACAGCTGGTCCACCACGCAGTTCCTCCGGAAAGGGCCGGAATCCCCCGGGACAGCGGGTCGAACCCGCGGGCCCTCGGACTCAAGCACAGGTGGCCCGGACAGCTGGGACCCCACAGGCACCGGAGCCGAGCCGGAGTCTACAGGGACAGTTTGTCGATCCCGAGGGACTTCGGCCCCGAGCGCGAGTGTCCCTGGACAGCTGGTTGAACCCGCGGGCCCGTGGGCAAGGGCCCGATTCCCACGGGACAGCCAGTCGACCTCACAGGCCCTCGGAACCGGGCCCGAGTCACCTGGGACCGCGGGTCAACCCCGCAGGCACTTGGAGCCTGGCCGAAGTCGCCCGGGACATCTGGTTGACACCGCGGGGCTTCGGGCATGGGCGCGAGTCACCTGGGAGACCTGGTCGACCCCGCGGGCCCTCGGGCATGGGCCCGGGTGTCCTGGGACAGCTGGTCGACCGGAGGACCTTGGACCAGGACCCGAGTCGCCCGGGAGATTTTGTTGACATTGCGGGCCCTCGAGCACTGGACCGAGTCGCCCGGGACCGGAGACCGACAACGCCATCCCTCGAACCGGGCGTGAGGTGCCCGGGACCGCTGGTTGACCCCGGGAGACATCGGGCACGGGCCTGAGATGCCCAGGAAGGCTGGTCGACACCGTGGGCCCTCCGACAAGGACCTGAGTCTCCCGGGACCGCAGGTCGACCACCCGCGCCCTCGGGAACGGGCCCGAGGCCCCAGGGACAGCTGGTCGACTCCTCAGTTCCTCGGACCCGGGTCCGAGTTCCCCGGGACAGCTGGTCAAACCTGCGGGCCCTCAGACACGAGCGCGATTCACCCGGGAGTGCTGGTCGACCCCGCGGGCCCTGGTTCCTGGGCCCGAGTTTGCCGGGATAGCTGCTCGACACCGCAGGCCTTCGGCGAAAGGCTGGAATCGCCCGGGACAGCTGGTTGTCCCCGCGGGGCCTTGGAGCTGGCCCGGAGTCACCAAAGACTGCTTGTCGACCCCGCGGGCCCTCGGGCACGGGCCCGAGTCGCACGGGAGAGCCGGTCGACACTGAGGGCCCTCGGACCCAGGCCCAAGTCACCGGGGACAGCTGGTCGAAACCGCGTGCCCACAGACACGAGCGCGATTCGCCCGGGAGGGCTGGAGAACACCGCGGGCCCTCGTTCCTGGGCCCGAGGTACCCGGGACAGCGGGTCGACCCCGCGGGCCTTCGGAGCCAGGCCGGCGTCGCCCAGGACAGCTGATCGATCCCGCATACCCTCAGGCTCGGGCCCGAATCACCCGTGCAATCCGGTCAACTCCGCTGGCACGCGGACCCGGGCGTGATTCGCCCGGGAGAGCTGGTCGACGCCGCGGGCCCTCGGACCCGGGCCCGAGGGCCCTGGACAGCAGGGTGACACCGAGGCCGGTCGGACCCGGGCCTTGGTCACCCGGGACAGCTGGTCGAACCCGTGGGACCTCGGACCTGGCCCAGAGTCACCCAAGACTGCTTGTCGACCCCGCGGGCCCTCGGGCACGGGCCTGAGACGCCTGGGACAGCTGTTCGATACCCGGGCCCTTGGGCACGGTCCGAGTCACCCGGGACAGCTGGGGGACACCGCGGGCCATCGGGCACGGGCCTGAGACGCCCAGGAAGGCTGGTCGACACCGCGGGCCCTCCACCAAGGTCCCAAGTAACCCGGGACAGCGGGTCGAAGCCGCGGGCCCTCGGACGTGAGCGCGATTCGCCCGGGAGGGCTGGTGGACCCCGCGGGCCCTTGTTCCTTGGCTCGAGTTACCTGGGAGATGTGGTCGACTCCGCGGGTCTTTGGTCCTGGGGCCGAAGTGCGTGGGACAGCTGGTCGACCTGGTGGGCCCTCGGACCCGGGTCCGAGGAGCCCGGGACAGCCTGTTGACCCCGGCAGCCCTCGGAACCGGGCCCGAGTCAGCCGGGACAACTGGTCGACCCCGCAGGCACTCGGAGACTGGCCGAAGTCGCCCTGGAGATTTGGTCGACCCTGCGGGCCCTCGGGCACCGGCCCGAGTCGCCCAGGACGGGTGATCGAACCCGCGATCACTCGACCCGGGCCCGAGACGCCTGGGACCGCTGGTTGACCCCAGGGTTGCTCGGACCCCGGCGCGAGTCGCCCGGGAAAGCTGTTCGACACCCTGGCCTTCGGGCATGGTCCGAGTCCCCCGGGACAGCTGGTGGACACCGCGGGCCCATCGGGCGGGAGCCTGAGATGCCCAGGAAGGCTGGTTGTCACCGCAGGCCCTCCGACAAGGTCCCGAGTCTCCCGGGACAGCTGGTCCACCACGCAGTTCCTCCGGAAAGGGCCGGAATCCCCCGGGACAGCGGGTCGAACCCGCGGGCCCTCGGACTCAAGCACAGGTGGCCCGGACAGCTGGGACCCCACAGGCACCGGAGCCGAGCCGGAGTCTACAGGGACAGTTTGTCGATCCCGAGGGACTTCGGCCCCGAGCGCGAGTGTCCCTGGACAGCTGGTTGAACCCGCGGGCCCGTGGGCAAGGGCCCGATTCCCACGGGACAGCCAGTCGACCTCACAGGCCCTCGGAACCGGGCCCGAGTCACCTGGGACCGCGGGTCAACCCCGCAGGCACTTGGAGCCTGGCCGAAGTCGCCCGGGACATCTGGTTGACACCGCGGGGCTTCGGGCATGGGCGCGAGTCACCTGGGAGACCTGGTCGACCCCGCGGGCCCTCGGGCATGGGCCCGGGTGTCCTGGGACAGCTGGTCGACCGGAGGACCTTGGACCAGGACCCGAGTCGCCCGGGAGATTTTGTTGACATTGCGGGCCCTCGAGCACTGGACCGAGTCGCCCGGGACCGGAGACCGACAACGCCATCCCTCGAACCGGGCGTGAGATGCCCGGGACCGCTGGTTGACCCCGGGAGACATCGGGCACGGGCCTGAGATGCCCAGGAAGGCTGGTCGACACCGTGGGCCCTCCGACAAGGACCTGAGTCTCCCGGGACCGCAGGTCGACCACCCGCGCCCTCGGGAACGGGCCCGAGGCCCCAGGGACAGCTGGTCGACTCCTCAGTTCCTCGGACCCGGGTCCGAGTTCCCCGGGACAGCTGGTCAAACCTGCGGGCCCTCAGACACGAGCGCGATTCACCCGGGAGTGCTGGTCGACCCCGCGGGCCCTGGTTCCTGGGCCCGAGTTTGCCGGGATAGCTGCTCGACACCGCAGGCCTTCGGCGAAAGGCTGGAATCGCCCGGGAAAGCTGGTTGTCCCCGCGGGGCCTTGGAGCTGGCCCGGAGTCACCAAAGACTGCTTGTCGACCCCGCGGGCCCTCGGGCACGGGCCCGAGTCGCACGGGAGAGCCGGTCGACACTGAGGGCCCTCGGACCCAGGCCCAAGTCACCGGGGACAGCTGGTCGAAACCGCGTGCCCACAGACACGAGCGCGATTCGCCCGGGAGGGCTGGAGAACACCGCGGGCCCTCGTTCCTGGGCCCGAGGTACCCGGGACAGCGGGTCGACCCCGCGGGCCTTCGGAGCCAGGCCGGCGTCGCCCAGGACAGCTGATCGATCCCGCATACCCTCAGGCTCGGGCCCGAATCACCCGTGCAATCTGGTCAACTCCGCTGGCACGCGGACCCGGGCGTGATTCGCCCGGGAGAGCTGGTCGACGCCGCGGGCCCTCGGACCCGGGCCCGAGGGCCCTGGACAGCAGGGTGACACCGAGGCCGGTCGGACCCGGGCCTTGGTCACCCGGGACAGCTGGTCGAACCCGTGGGACCTCGGACCTGGCCCAGAGTCACCCAAGACTGCTTGTCGACCCCGCGGGCCCTCGGGCACGGGCCTGAGACGCCTGGGACAGCTGTTCGATACCCGGGCCCTTGGGCACGGTCCGAGTCACCCGGGACAGCTGGGGGACACCGCGGGCCATCGGGCACGGGCCTGAGACGCCCAGGAAGGCTGGTCGACACCGCGGGCCCTCCACCAAGGTCCCAAGTAACCCGGGACAGCGGGTCGAAGCCGCGGGCCCTCGGATGTGAGCGCGATTTGCCCGGGAGGGCTGGTGGACCCCGCGGGCCCTTGTTCCTTGGCTCGAGTTACCTGGGAGATGTGGTCGACTCCGCGGGTCTTTGGTCCTGGGGCCGAAGTGCGTGGGACAGCTGGTCGACCTGGTGGGCCCTCGGACCCGGGTCCGAGGAGCCCGGGACAGCCTGTTGACCCCGGCAGCCCTCGGAACCGGGCCCGAGTCAGCCGGGACAACTGGTCGACCCCGCAGGCACTCGGAGACTGGCCGAGGTCGCCCTGGAGATTTGGTCGACCCTGCGGGCCCTCGGGCACCGGCCCGAGTCGCCCAGGACGGGTGATCGAACCCGCGATCACTCGACCCGGGCCCGAGACGCCTGGGACCGCTGGTTGACCCCAGGGTTCCTCGGACCCCGGCGCGAGTCGCCCGGGAAAGCTGTTCGACACCCTGGCCTTCGGGCATGGTCCGAGTCCCCCGGGACAGCTGGTGGACACCGCGGGCCCATCGGGCGGGAGCCTGAGATGCCCAGGAAGGCTGGTTGTCACCGCAGGCCCTCCGACAAGGTCCCGAGTCTCCCGGGACAGCTGGTCCACCACGCAGTTCCTCCGGAAAGGGCCGGAATCCCCCGGGACAGCGGGTCGAACCCGCGGGCCCTCGGACTCAAGCACAGGTGGCCCGGACAGCTGGGACCCCACAGGCATCGGAGCCGAGCCGGAGTCTACAGGGACAGTTTGTCGATCCCGAGGGACTTCGGCCCCGAGCGCGAGTGTCCCTGGACAGCTGGTTGAACCCGCGGGCCCGTGGGCAAGGGCCCGATTCCCACGGGACAGCCAGTCGACCTCACAGGCCCTCGGAACCGGGCCCGAGTCACCTGGGACCGCGGGTCAACCCCGCAGGCACTTGGAGCCTGGCCGAAGTCGCCCGGGACATCTGGTTGACACCGCGGGGCTTCGGGCATGGGCGCGAGTCACCTGGGAGACCTGGTCGACCCCGCGGGCCCTCGGGCATGGGCCCGGGTGTCCTGGGACAGCTGGTCGACCGGAGGACCTTGGACCAGGACCCGAGTCGCCCGGGAGATTTTGTTGACATTGCGGGCCCTCGAGCACTGGACCGAGTCGCCCGCGACCGGAGACCGACAACGCCATCCCTCGAACCGGGCGTGAGATGCCCGGGACCGCTGGCTGACCCCGGGAGACATCGGGCACGGGCCTGAGATGCCCAGGAAGGCTGGTCGACACCGTGGGCCCTCCGACAAGGACCTGAGGCTCCCGGGACCGCAGGTCGACCACCCGCGCCCTCGGGAACGGGCCCGAGGCCCCAGGGACAGCTGGTCGACTCCTCAGTTCCTCGGACCCGGGTCCGAGTTCCCCGGGACAGCTGGTCAAACCTGCGGGCCCTCAGACACGAGCGCGATTCACCCGGGAGTGCTGGTCGACCCCGCGGGCCCTGGTTCCTGGGCCCGAGTTTGCCGGGATAGCTGCTCGACACCGCAGGCCTTCGGCGAAAGGCTGGAATCGCCCGGGACAGCTGGTTGTCCCCGCGGGGCCTTGGAGCTGGCCCGGAGTCACCAAAGACTGCTTGTCGACCCCGCAGGCCCTCGGGCACGGGCCCGAGTCGCACGGGAGAGCCGGTCGACACTGAGGGCCCTCGGACCCAGGCCCAAGTCACCGGGGACAGCTGGTCGAAACCGCGTGCCCACAGACACGAGCGCGATTCGCCCGGGAGGGCTGGAGAACACCGCGGGCCCTCGTTCCTGGGCCCGAGGTACCCGGGACAGCGGGTCGACCCCGCGGGCCTTCGGAGCCAGGCCGGCGTCGCCCAGGACAGCTGATCGATCCCGCATACCCTCAGGCTCGGGCCCGAATCACCCGTGCAATCCGGTCAACTCCGCTGGCACGCGGACCCGGGCGTGATTCGCCCGGGAGAGCTGGTCGACGCCGCGGGCCCTCGGACCCGGGCCCAAGGGCCCTGGACAGCAGGGTGACACCGAGGCCTGTCGGACCCGGGCCTTGGTCACCCGGGACAGCTGGTCGAACCCGTGGGACCTCGGACCTGGCCCAGAGTCACCCAAGACTGCTTGTCGACCCCGCGGGCCCTCGGGCACGGGCCTGAGACGCCTGGGACAGCTGTTCGATACCCGGGCCCTTGGGCACGGTCCGAGTCACCCGGGACAGCTGGGGGACACCGCGGGCCATCGGGCACGGGCCTGAGACGCCCAGGAAGGCTGGTCGACACCGCGGGCCCTCCACCAAGGTCCCAAGTAACCCGGGACAGCGGGTCGAAGCCGCGGGCCCTCGGACGTGAGCGCGATTCGCCCGGGAGGGCTGGTGGACCCCGCGGGCCCTTGTTCCTTGGCTCGAGTTACCTGGGAGATGTGGTCGACTCCGCGGGTCTTTGGTCCTGGGGCCGAAGTGCGTGGGACAGCTGGTCGACCTGGTGGGCCCTCGGACCCGGGTCCGAGGAGCCCGGGACAGCCTGTTGACCCCGGCAGCCCTCGGAACCGGGCCCGAGTCAGCCGGGACAACTGGTCGACCCCGCAGGCACTCGGAGACTGGCCGAAGTCGCCCTGGAGATTTGGTCGACCCTGCGGGCCCTCGGGCACCGGCCCGAGTCGCCCAGGACGGGTGATCGAACCCGCGATCACTCGACCCGGGCCCGAGACGCCTGGGACCGCTGGTTGACCCCAGGGTTGCTCGGACCCCGGCGCGAGTCGCCCGGGAAAGCTGTTCGACACCCTGGCCTTCGGGCATGGTCCGAGTCCCCCGGGACAGCTGGTGGACACCGCGGGCCCATCGGGCGGGAGCCTGAGATGCCCAGGAAGGCTGGTTGTCACCGCAGGCCCTCCGACAAGGTCCCGAGTCTCCCGGGACAGCTGGTCCACCACGCAGTTCCTCCGGAAAGGGCCGGAATCCCCCGGGACAGCGGGTCGAACCCGCGGGCCCTCGGACTCAAGCACAGGTGGCCCGGACAGCTGGGACCCCACAGGCATCGGAGCCGAGCCGGAGTCTACAGGGACAGTTTGTCGATCCCGAGGGACTTCGGCCCCGAGCGCGAGTGTCCCTGGACAGCTGGTTGAACCCGCGGGCCCGTGGGCAAGGGCCCGATTCCCACGGGACAGCCAGTCGACCTCACAGGCCCTCGGAACCGGGCCCGAGTCACCTGGGACCGCGGGTCAACCCCGCAGGCACTTGGAGCCTGGCCGAAGTCGCCCGGGACATCTGGTTGACACCGCGGGGCTTCGGGCATGGGCGCGAGTCACCTGGGAGACCTGGTCGACCCCGCGGGCCCTCGGGCATGGGCCTGGGTGTCCTGGGACAGCTGGTCGACCGGAGGACCTTGGACCAGGACCCGAGTCGCCCGGGAGATTTTGTTGACATTGCGGGCCCTCGAGCACTGGACCGAGTCGCCCGGGACCGGAGACCGACAACGCCATCCCTCGAACCGGGCGTGAGATGCCCGGGACCGCTGGTTGACCCCGGGAGACATCGGGCACGGGCCTGAGATGCCCAGGAAGGCTGGTCGACACCGTGGGCCCTCCGACAAGGACCTGAGTCTCCCGGGACCGCAGGTCGATCACCCGCGCCCTCGGGAACGGGCCCGAGGCCCCAGGGACAGCTGGTCGACTCCTCAGTTCCTCGGACCCGGGTCCGAGTTCCCCGGGACAGCTGGTCAAACCTGCGGGCCCTCAGACACGAGCGCGATTCACCCGGGAGTGCTGGTCGACCCCGCGGGCCCTGGTTCCTGGGCCCGAGTTTGCCGGGATAGCTGCTCGACACCGCAGGCCTTCGGCGAAAGGCTGGAATCGCCCGGGACAGCTGGTTGTCCCCGCGGGGCCTTGGAGCTGGCCCGGAGTCACCAAAGACTGCTTGTCGACCCCGCGGGCCCTCGGGCACGGGCCCGAGTCGCACGGGAGAGCCGGTCGACACTGAGGGCCCTCGGACCCAGGCCCAAGTCACCGGGGACAGCTGGTCGAAACCGCGTGCCCACAGACACGAGCGCGATTCGCCCGGGAGCGCTGGAGAACACCGCGGGCCCTCGTTCCTGGGCCCGAGTTACCCGGGACAGCGGGGCGACCCCGCGGGCCTTCGGAGCCAGGCCGGAGTCGCCCAGGACAGCTGATCGATCCCGCATACCCTCAGGCTCGGGCCCGAATCACCCGTGCAATCCGGTCAACTCCGCTGGCACGCGGACCCGGGCATGATTCGCCCGGGAGAGCTGGTCGACGCCGCGGGCCCTCGGACCCGGGCCCGAGGGCCCTGGACAGCAGGGTGACACCGAGGGCTGTCGGACCCGGGCCTTGGTCACCCGGGACAGCTGGTCGAACCCGTGGGACCTCGGACCTGGCCCAGAGTCACCCAAGACTGCTTGTCGACCCCGCGGGCCCTCGGGCACGGGCCTGAGACGCCTGGGACAGCTGTTCGATACCCGGGCCCTTGGGCACGGTCCGAGTCACCCGGGACAGCTGGGGGACACCGCGGGCCATCGGGCACGGGCCTGAGACGCCCAGGAAGGCTGGTCGACACCGCGGGCCCTCCACCAAGGTCCCAAGTATCCCGGGACAGCGGGTCGAAGCCGCGGGCCCTCGGACATGAGCGCGATTCGCCCGGGAGGGCTGGTGGACCCCGCGGGCCCTTGTTCCTTGGCTCGAGTTACCTGGGAGATGTGGTCGACTCCGCGGGTCTTTGGACCTGGGGCCGAAGTGCGTGGGACAGCTGGTCGACCTGGTGGGCCCTCGGACCCGGGTCCGAGGAGCCCGGGACAGCCTGTTGACCCCGGCAGCCCTCGGAACCGGGCCCGAGTCAGCCGGGACAACTGGTCGACCCCGCAGGCACTCGGAGACTGGCCGAAGTCGCCCTGGAGATTTGGTCGACCCTGCGGGCCCTCGGGCACCGGCCCGAGTCGCCCAGGACGGGTGATCGAACCCGCGATCACTCGACCCGGGCCCGAGACGCCTGGGACCGCTGGTTGACCCCAGGGTTGCTCGGACCCCGGCGCGAGTCGCCCGGGAAAGCTGTTCGACACCCTGGCCTTCGGGCATGGTCCGAGTCCCCCGGGACAGCTGGTGGACACCGCGGGCCCATCGGGCGGGAGCCTGAGATGCCCAGGAAGGCTGGTTGTCACCGCAGGCCCTCCGACAAGGTCCCGAGTCTCCCGGGACAGCTGGTCCACCACGCAGTTCCTCCGGAAAGGGCCGGAATCCCCCGGGACAGCGGGTCGAACCCGCGGGCCCTCGGACTCAAGCACAGGTGGCCCGGACAGCTGGGACCCCACAGGCATCGGAGCCGAGCCGGAGTCTACAGGGACAGTTTGTCGATCCCGAGGGACTTCGGCCCCGAGCGCGAGTGTCCCTGGACAGCTGGTTGAACCCGCGGGCCCGTGGGCAAGGGCCCGATTCCCACGGGACAGCCAGTCGACCTCACAGGCCCTCGGAACCGGGCCCGAGTCACCTGGGACCGCGGGTCAACCCCGCAGGCACTTGGAGCCTGGCCGAAGTCGCCCGGGACATCTGGTTGACACCGCGGGGCTTCGGGCATGGGCGCGAGTCACCTGGGAGACCTGGTCGACCCCGCGGGCCCTCGGGCTTGGGCCCGGGTGTCCTGGGACAGCTGGTCGACCGGAGGACCTTGGACCAGGACCCGAGTCGCCCGGGAGATTTTGTTGACATTGCGGGCCCTCGAGCACTGGACCGAGTCGCCCGGGACCGGAGACCGACAACGCCATCCCTCGAACCGGGCCTGAGATGCCCGGGACCGCTGGTTGACCCCGGGAGACATCGGGCACGGGCCTGAGATGCCCAGGAAGGCTGGTCGACACCGTGGGCCCTCCGACAAGGACCTGAGTCTCCCGGGACCGCAGGTCGACCACCCGCGCCCTCGGGAACGGGCCCGAGGCCCCAGGGACAGCTGGTCGACTCCTCAGTTCCTCGGACCCGGGTCCGAGTTCCCCGGGACAGCTGGTCAAACCTGCGGGCCCTCAGACACGAGCGCGATTCACCCGGGAGTGCTGGTCGACCCCGCGGGCCCTGGTTCCTGGGCCCGAGTTTGCCGGGATAGCTGCTCGACACCGCAGGCCTTCGGCGAAAGGCTGGAATCGCCCGGGACAGCTGGTTGTCCCCGCGGGGCCTTGGAGCTGGCCCGGAGTCACCAAAGACTGCTTGTCGACCCCGCGGGCCCTCGGGCACGGGCCCGAGTCGCACGGGAGAGCCGGTCGACACTGAGGGCCCTCGGACCCAGGCCCAAGTCACCGGGGACAGCTGGTCGAAACCGCGTGCCCACAGACACGAGCGCGATTCGCCCGGGAGGGCTGGAGAACACCGCGGGCCCTCGTTCCTGGGCCCGAGGTACCCGGGACAGCGGGTCGACCCCGCGGGCCTTCGGAGCCAGGCCGGCGTCGCCCAGGACAGCTGATCGATCCCGCATACCCTCAGGCTCGGGCCCGAATCACCCGTGCAATCCGGTCAACTCCGCTGGCACGCGGACCCGGGCGTGATTCGCCCGGGAGAGCTGGTCGACGCCGCGGGCCCTCGGACCCGGGCCCGAGGGCCCTGGACAGCAGGGTGACACCGAGGCCGGTCGGACCCGGGCCTTGGTCACCCGGGACAGCTGGTCGAACCCGTGGGACCTCGGACCTGGCCCAGAGTCACCCAAGACTGCTTGTCGACCCCGCGGGCCCTCGGGCACGGGCCTGAGACGCCTGGGACAGCTGTTCGATACCCGGGCCCTTGGGCACGGTCCGAGTCACCCGGGACAGCTGGGGGACACCGCGGGCCATCGGGCACGGGCCTGAGACGCCCAGGAAGGCTGGTCGACACCGCGGGCCCTCCACCAAGGTCCCAAGTAACCCGGGACAGCGGGTCGAAGCCGCGGGCCCTCGGACATGAGCGCGATTCGCCCGGGAGGGCTGGAGGACCCCGCGGGCCCTTGTTCCTTGGCTCGAGTTACCTGGGAGATGTGGTCGACTCCGCGGGTCTTTGGACCTGGGGCCGAAGTGCGTGGGACAGCTGGTCGACCTGGTGGGCCCTCGGACCCGGGTCCGAGGAGCCCGGGACAGCCTGTTGACCCCGGCAGCCCTCGGAACTGGGCCCGAGTCAGCCGGGACAACTGGTCGACCCCGCAGGCACTCGGAGACTGGCCGAAGTCGCCCTGGAGATTTGGTCGACCCTGCGGGCCCTCGGGCACCGGCCCGAGTCGCCCAGGACGGGTGATCGAACCCGCGATTACTCGACCCGGGCCCGAGACGCCTGGGACCGCTGGTTGACCCCAGGGTTGCTCGGACCCCGGCGCGAGTCGCCCGGGAAAGCTGTTCGACACCCTGGCCTTCGGGCATGGTCCGAGTCCCCCGGGACAGCTGGTGGACACCGCGGGCCCATCGGGCAGGAGCCTGAGATGCCCAGGAAGGCTGGTTGTCACCGCAGGCCCTCCGACAAGGTCCCGAGTCTCCCGGGACAGCTGGTCCACCACGCAGTTCCTCCGGAAAGGGCCGGAATCCCCCGGGACAGCGGGTCGAACCCGCGGGCCCTCGGACTCAAGCACAGGTGGCCCGGACAGCTGGGACCCCACAGGCATCGGAGCCGAGCCGGAGTCTACAGGGACAGTTTGTCGATCCCGAGGGACTTCGGCCCCGAGCGCGAGTGTCCCTGGACAGCTGGTTGAACCCGCGGGCCCGTGGGCAAGGGCCCGATTCCCACGGGACAGCCAGTCGACCTCACAGGCCCTCGGAACCGGGCCCGAGTCACCTGGGACCGCGGGTCAACCCCGCAGGCACTTGGAGCCTGGCCGAAGTCGCCCGGGACATCTGGTTGACACCGCGGGGCTTCGGGCATGGGCGCGAGTCACCTGGGAGACCTGGTCGACCCCGCGGGCCCTCGGGCATGGGCCCGGGTGTCCTGGGACAGCTGGTCGACCGGAGGACCTTGGACCAGGACCCGAGTCGCCCGGGAGATTTTGTTGACATTGCGGGCCCTCGAGCACTGGACCGAGTCGCCCGGGACCGGAGACCGACAACGCCATCCCTCGAACCGGGCCTGAGATGCCCGGGACCGCTGGTTGACCCCGGGAGACATCGGGCACGGGCCTGAGATGCCCAGGAAGGCTGGTCGACACCGTGGGCCCTCCGACAAGGACCTGAGTCTCCCGGGACCGCAGGTCGACCACCCGCGCCCTCGGGAACGGGCCCGAGGCCCCAGGGACAGCTGGTCGACTCCTCAGTTCCTCGGACCCGGGTCCGAGTTCCCCGGGACAGCTGGTCAAACCTGCGGGCCCTCAGACACGAGCGCGATTCACCCGGGAGTGCTGGTCGACCCCGCGGGCCCTGGTTCCTGGGCCCGAGTTTGCCGGGAGAGCTGCTCGACCCCGCAGGCCTTCGGCGAAAGGCTGGAATCGCCCGGGACAGCTGGTTGTCCCCGCGGGGCCTTGGAGCTGGCCCGGAGTCACCAAAGACTGCTTGTCGACCCCGCGGGCCCTCGGGCACGGGCCCGAGTCGCACGGGAGAGCCGGTCGACACTGAGGGCCCTCGGACCCAGGCCCAAGTCACCGGGGACAGCTGGTCGAAACCGCGTGCCCACAGACACGAGCGCGATTCGCCCGGGAGCGCTGCAGAACACCGCGGGACCTCGTTCCTGGGCCCGAGTTACCCGGGACAGCGGGGCGACCCCGCGGGCCTTCGGAGCCAGGCCGGAGTCGCCCAGGACAGCTGATCCATCCCGCATACCCTCAGGCTCGGGCCCGAATCACCCGTGCAATCCGGTCAACTCCGCTGGCACGCGGACCCGGGCATGATTCGCCCGGGAGAGCTGGTCGACGCCGCGGGCCCTCGGACCCGGGCCCGAGGGCCCTGGACAGCAGGGTGACACCGAGGGCTGTCGGACCCGGGCCTTAGTCACCCGGGACAGCTGGTCGAACCCGTGGGACCTCGGACCTGGCCCAGAGTCACCCAAGACTGCTTGTCGACCCCGCGGGCCCTCGGGCACGGGCCTGAGACGCCTGGGACAGCTGTTCGATA
Source organism: Sus scrofa (assembly GCF_054392235.1). Classification (NCBI taxonomy): domain Eukaryota; kingdom Metazoa; phylum Chordata; class Mammalia; order Artiodactyla; family Suidae; genus Sus; species Sus scrofa. Next base: position 32,952,278 of record NC_139389.1, on the reverse strand, counting down.
CCCGGGCCCTTGGGCACGGTCCGAGTCACCCGGGACAGCTGGAGGACACCGCGGGCCATCGGGCACGGGCCTGAGACGCCCAGGAAGGCTGGTCGACACCGCGGGCCCTCCACCAAGGTCCCAAGTATCCCGGGACAGCTGGTCGAAGCCGCGGGCCCTCGGACATGAGCGCGATTCGCCCGGGAGGGCTGGTGGACCCCGCGGGCCCTTGTTCCTTGGCTCGAGTTACCTGGGAGATGTGGTCGACTCCGCGGGTCTTTGGACCTGGGGCCGAAGTGCGTGGGACAGCTGGTCGACCTGGTGGGCCCTCGGACCCGGGTCCGAGGAGCCCGGGACAGCCTGTTGACCCCGGCAGCCCTCGGAACCAGGCCCGAGTCAGCCGGGACAACTGGTCGACCCCGCAGGCACTCGGAGACTGGCCGAAGTCGCCCTGGAGATTTGGTCGACCCTGCGGGCCCTCGGGCACCGGCCCGAGTCGCCCAGGACGGGTGATCGAACCCGCGATCACTCGACCCGGGCCCGAGACGCCTGGGACCGCTGGTTGACCCCAGGGTTGCTCGGACCCCGGCGCGAGTCGCCCGGGAAAGCTGTTCGACACCCTGGCCTTCGGGCATGGTCCGAGTCCCCCGGGACAGCTGGTGGACACCGCGGGCCCATCGGGCAGGAGCCTGAGATGCCCAGGAAGGCTGGTTGTCACCGCAGGCCCTCCGACAAGGTCCCGAGTCTCCCGGGACAGCTGGTCCACCACGCAGTTCCTCCGGAAAGGGCCGGAATCCCCCGGGACAGCGGGTCGAACCCGCGGGCCCTCGGACTCAAGCACAGGTGGCCCGGACAGCTGGGACCCCACAGGCACCGGAGCCGAGCCGGAGTCTACAGGGACAGTTTGTCGATCCCGAGGGACTTCGGCCCCGAGCGCGAGTGTCCCTGGACAGCTGGTTGAACCCGCGGGCCCGTGGGCAAGGGCCCGATTCCCACGGGACAGCCAGTCGACCTCACAGGCCCTCGGAACCGGGCCCGAGTCACCTGGGACCGCGGGTCGACCCCGCAGGCACTTGGAGCCTGGCCGAAGTCGCCCGGGACATCTGGTTGACACCGCGGGGCTTCGGGCATGGGCGCGAGTCACCTGGGAGACCTGGTCGACCCCGCGGGCCCTCGGGCCTGGGCCCGGGTGTCCTGGGACAGCTGGTCGACCGGAGGACCTTGGACCAGGACCCGAGTCGCCCGGGAGATTTTGTTGACATTGCGGGCCCTCGAGCACTGGACCGAGTCGCCCGGGACCGGAGACCGACAACGCCATCCCTCGAACCGGGCGTGAGATGCCCGGGACCGCTGGTTGACCCCGGGAGACATCGGGCACGGGCCTGAGATGCCCAGGAAGGCTGGTCGACACCGCGGGCCCTCCGACAAGGACCTGAGGCTCCCGGGACCGCAGGTCGACCACCCGCGCCCTCGGGAACGGGCCCGAGGCCCCAGGGACAGCTGGTCGACTCCTCAGTTCCTCGGACCCGGGTCCGAGTTCCCCGGGACAGCTGGTCAAACCTGCGGGCCCTCAGACACGAGCGCGATTCACCCGGGAGTGCTGGTCGACCCCGCGGGCCCTGGTTCCTGGGCCCGAGTTAGCCGGGACAGCTGCTCGACACCGCAGGCCTTCGGCGAAAGGCTGGAATCGCCCGGGACAGCTGGTTGACCCCGCGGGGCCTTGGAGCTGGCCCGGAGTCACCAAAGACTGCTTGTCGACCCCGCGGGCCCTCGGGCACGGGCCCGAGTCGCACGGGAGAGCCGGTCGACACTGAGGGCCCACGGACCCAGGCCCAAGTCACCGGGGACAGCTGGTCGAAACCGCGTGCCCACAGACACGAGCGCGATTCGCCCGGGAGGGCTGGAGAACACCGCGGGCCCTCGTTCCTGGGCCCGAGTTACCCGGGACAGCGGGGCGACCCCGTGGGCCTTCGGAGCCAGGCCGGCGTCGCCCAGGACAGCTGATCCATCCCGCATACCCTCAGGCTCGGGCCCGAATCACCCGTGCAATCCGGTCAACTCCGCTGTCCCGCGGACCCGGGCAGGATTCGCCCGGGAGAGCTGGTCGACGCCGCGGGCCCTCGGACCCGGGCCCGAGGGCCCTGGACAGCAGGGTGACACCGAGGGCTGTCGGACCCGGGCCTTGGTCACCCGGGACAGCTGGTCGAACCCGTGGGACCTGGGACCTGGCCCAGAGTCACCCAAGACTGCTTGTCGACCCCGCGGGCCCTCGGGCACGGGCCTGAGACGCCTGGGACAGCTGTTCGATACCCGGGCCCTTGGGCACGGTCCGAGTCACCCGGGACAGCTGGAGGACACCGCGGGCCATCGGGCACGGGCCTGAGACGCCCAGGAAGGCTGGTCGACACCGCGGGCCCTCCACCCAGGTCCCAAGTAACCCGGGACAGCGGGTCGAAGCCGCGGGCCCTCGGACATGAGCGCGATTCGCCCGGGAGGGCTGGTGGACCCCGCGGGCCCTTGTTCCTTGGCTCGAGTTACCTGGGAGATGTGGTCGACTCCGCGGGTCTTTGGACCTGGGGCCGAAGTGCGTGGGACAGCTGGTCGACCTGGTGGGCCCTCGGACCCGGGTCCGAGGAGCCCGGGACAGCCTGTTGACCCCGGCGGCCCTCGGAACCGGGCCCGAGTGAGCCGGGACAACTGGTCGACCCCGCAGGCACTCGGAGACTGGCCGAAGTCGCCCTGGAGATTTGGTCGACCCTGCGGGCCCTCGGGCACCGGCCCGAGTCGCCCAGGACGGGTGATCGAACCCGCGATCACTCGACCCGGGCCCGAGACGCCTGGGACCGCTGGTTGACCCCAGGGTTCCTCGGACCCCGGCGCGAGTCGCCCGGGAAAGCTGTTCGACACCCTGGCCTTCGGGCATGGTCCGAGTCCCCCGGGACAGCTGGTGGACACCGCGGGCCCATCGGGCAGGAGCCTGAGACGCCCAGGAGGGCTGGTTGTCACCGCAGGCCCTCCGACAAGGTCCCGAGTCTCCCGGGACAGCTGGTCCACCACGCAGTTCCTCCGGAAAGGGCCGGAATCCCCCGGGACAGCGGGTCGAACCCGCGGGCCCTCGGACTCAAGCACAGGTGGCCCGGACAGCTGGGACCCCACAGGCACCGGAGCCGAGCCGGAGTCTACAGGGACAGTTTGTCGATCCCGAGGGACTTCGGCCCCGAGCGCGAGTGTCCCTGGACAGCTGGTTGAACCCGCGGGCCCGTGGGCAAGGGCCCGATTCCCACGGGACAGCCAGTCGACCTCACAGGCCCTCGGAACCGGGCCCGAGTCACCTGGGACCGCGGGTCAACCCCGCAGGCACTTGGAGCCTGGCCGAAGTCGCCCGGGACATCTGGTTGACACCGCGGGGCTTCAGGCATGGGCGCGAGTCACCTGGGAGACCTGGTCGACCCCGCGGGCCCTCGGGCTTGGGCCCGGGTGTCCTGGGACAGCTGGTCGACCGGAGGACCTTGGACCAGGACCCGAGTCGCCCGGGAGATTTTGTTGACATTGCGGGCCCTCGAGCACTGGACCGAGTCGCCCGGGACCGGAGACCGACAACGCCATCCCTCGAACCGGGCCTGAGATGCCCGGGACCGCTGGTTGACCCCGGGAGACATCGGGCACGGGCCTGAGATGCCCAGGAAGGCTGGTCGACACCGCGGGCCCTCCGACAAGGACCTGAGTCTCCCGGGACCGCAGGTCGACCACCCGCGCCCTCGGGAACGGGCCCGAGGCCCCAGGGACAGCTGGTCGACTCCTCAGTTCCTCGGACCCGGGTCCGAGTTCCCCGGGACAGCTGGTCAAACCTGCGGGCCCTCAGACACGAGCGCGATTCACCCGGGAGTGCTGGTCGACCCCGCGGGCCCTGGTTCCTGGGCCCGAGTTAGCCGGGATAGCTGCTCGACACCGCAGGCCTTCGGCGAAAGGCTGGAATCGCCCGGGACAGCTGGTTGTCCCCGCGGGGCCTTGGAGCTGCCCCGGAGTCACCAAAGACTGCTTGTCGACCCCGCGGGCCCTCGGGCACGGGCCCGAGTCGCACGGGAGAGCCGGTCGACACTGAGGGCCCTCGGACCCAGGCCCAAGTCACCGGGGACAGCTGGTCGAAACCGCGTGCCCACAGACACGAGCGCGATTCGCCCGGGAGCGCTGGAGAACACCGCGGGACCTCGTTCCTGGGCCCGAGTTACCCGGGACAGCGGGGCGACCCCGCGGGCCTTCGGAGCCAGGCCGGAGTCGCCCAGGACAGCTGATCCATCCCGCATACCCTCAGGCTCGGGCCCGAATCACCCGTGCAATCCGGTCAACTCCGCTGGCACGCGGACCCGGGCATGATTCGCCCGGGAGAGCTGGTCGACGCCGCGGGCCCTCGGCCCCGGGCCCGAGGGCCCTGGACAGCAGGGTGACACCGAGGGCTGTCGGACCCGGGCCTTGGTCACCCGGGACAGCTGGTCGAACCCGTGGGACCTCGGACCTGGCCCAGAGTCACCCAAGACTGCTTGTCGACCCCGCGGGCCCTCGGGCACGGGCCTGAGACGCCTGGGACAGCTGTTCGATACCCGGGCCCTTGGGCACCGTCCGAGTCACCCGGGACAGCTGGAGGACACCGCGGGCCATCGGGCACGGGCCTGAGACGCCCAGGAAGGCTGGTCGACACCGCGGGCCCTCCACCAAGGTCCCAAGTAACCCGGGACAGCGGGTCGAAGCCGCGGGCCCTCGGACATGAGCGCGATTCGCCCGGGAGGGCTGGTGGACCCCGCGGGCCCTTGTTCCTTGGCTCGAGTTACCTGGGAGATGTGGTCGACTCCGCGGGTCTTTGGACCTGGGGCCGAAGTGCGTGGGACAGCTGGTCGACCTGGTGGGCCCTCGGACCCGGGTCCGAGGAGCCCGGGACAGCCTGTTGACCCCGGCAGCCCTCGGAACCGGGCCCGAGTCAGCCGGGACAACTGGTCGACCCCACAGGCACTCGGAGACTGGCCGAAGTCGCCCTGGAGATTTGGTCGACCCTGCGGGCCCTCGGGCACCGGCCCGAGTCGCCCAGGACGGGTGATCGAACCCGCGATCACTCGACCCGGGCCCGAGACGCCTGGGACCGCTGGTTGACCCCAGGGTTGCTCGGACCCCGGCGCGAGTCGCCCGGGAAAGCTGTTCGACACCCTGGCCTTCGGGCATGGTCCGAGTCCCCCGGGACAGCTGGTGGACACCGCGGGCCCATCGGGCAGGAGCCTGAGATGCCCAGGAAGGCTGGTTGTCACCGCAGGCCCTCCGACAAGGTCCCGAGTCTCCCGGGACAGCTGGTCCACCACGCAGTTCCTCCGGAAAGGGCCGGAATCCCCCGGGACAGCGGGTCGAACCCGCGGGCCCTCGGACTCAAGCACAGGTGGCCCGGACAGCTGGGACACCACAGGCACCGGAGCCGAGCCGGAGTCTACAGGGACAGTTTGTCGATCCCGAGGGACTTCGGCCCCGAGCGCGAGTGTCCCTGGACAGCTGGTTGAACCCGCGGGCCCGTGGGCAAGGGCCCGATTCCCACGGGACAGCCAGTCGACCTCACAGGCCCTCGGAACCGGGCCCGAGTCACCTGGGACCGCGGGTCAACCCCGCAGGCACTTGGAGCCTGGCCGAAGTCGCCCGGGACATCTGGTTGACACCGCGGGGCTTCAGGCATGGGCGCGAGTCACCTGGGAGACCTGGTCGACCCCGCGGGCCCTCGGGCTTGGGCCCGGGTGTCCTGGGACAGCTGGTCGACCGGAGGACCTTGGACCAGGACCCGAGTCGCCCGGGAGATTTTGTTGACATTGCGGGCCCTCGAGCACTGGACCGAGTCGCCCGGGACCGGAGACCGACAACGCCATCCCTCGAACCGGGCCTGAGATGCCCGGGACCGCTGGTTGACCCCGGGAGACATCGGGCACGGGCCTGAGATGCCCAGGAAGGCTGGTCGACACCGCGGGCCCTCCGACAAGGACATGAGTCTCCCGGGACCGCAGGTCGACCACCCGCGCCCTCGGGAACGGGACCGAGGCCCCAGGGACAGCTGGTCGACTCCTCAGTTCCTCGGACCCGGGTCCGAGTTCCCCGGGACAGCTGGTCAAACCTGCGGGCCCTCAGACACGAGCGCGATTCACCCGGGAGTGCTGGTCGACCCCGCGGGCCCTGGTTCCTGGGCCCGAGTTAGCCGGGAGAGCTGCTCGACCCCGCAGGCCTTCGGCGAAAGGCTGGAATCGCCCGGGACAGCTGGTTGTCCCCGCGGGGCCTTGGAGCTGCCCCGGAGTCACCAAAGACTGCTTGTCGACCCTGCGGGCCCTCGGGCACGGGCCCGAGTCGCACGGGAGAGCCGGTCGACACTGAGGGCCCTCGGACCCAGGCCCAAGTCACCGGGGACAGCTGGTCGAAACCGCGTGCCCACAGACACGAGTGCGATTCGCCCGGGAGCGCTGGAGAACACCGCGGGCCCTCGTTCCTGGGCCCGAGGTACCCGGGACAGCGGGTCGACCCCGCGGGCCTTCGGAGCCAGGCCGGAGTCGCCCAGGACAGCTGATCGATCCCGCATACCCTCAGGCTCGGGCCCGAATCACCCGTGCAATCCGGTCAACTCCGCTGGCACGCGGACCCGGGCATGATTCGCCCGGGAGAGCTGGTCGACGCCGCGGGCCCTCGGGCATGGGCCCGGGTGTCCTGGGACAGCTGGTCGACCGGAGGACCTTGTACCAGGACCCGAGTCGCCCGGGAGATTTTGTTGACATTGCGGGCCCTCGAGCACTGGACCGAGTCGCCCGGGACCGGAGACCGACAACGCCATCCCTCGAACCGGGCGTGAGATGCCCGGGACCGCTGGTTGACCCCGGGAGACATTGGGCACGGGCCTGAGATGCCCAGGAAGGCTGGTCGACACCGTGGGCCCTCCGACAAGGACATGAGTCTCCCGGGACCGCAGGTCGACCACCCGCGCCCTTGGGAACGGGACCGAGGCCCCAGGGACAGCTGGTCGACTCCTCAGTTCCTCGGACCCGGGTCCGAGTTCCCCGGGACAGCTGGTCAAACCTGCGGGCCCTCAGACACGAGCGCGATTCACCCGGGAGTGCTGGTCGACCCCGCCGGCCCTGGTTCCTGGGCCCGAGTTTGCCAGGATAGCTGCTCGACACCGCAGGCCTTCGGCGAAAGGCTGGAATCGCCCGGGACAGCTGGTTGTCCCCGCGGGGCCTTGGAGCTGGCCCGGAGTCACCAAAGACTGCTTGTCGACCCCGCGGGCCCTCGGGCACGGGCCCGAGTCGCACGGGAGAGCCGGTCGACACTGAGGGCCCTCGGACCCAGGCCCAAGTCACCGGGGACAGCTGGTCGAAACCGCGTGCCCACAGACACGAGCGCGATTCGCCCGGGAGCGCTGGAGAACACCGCGGGCCCTCGTTCCTGGGCCCGAGGTACCCGGGACAGCGGGTCGACCCCGCGGGCCTTCGGAGCCAGGCCGGAGTCGCCCAGGACAGCTGATCGATCCCGCATACCCTCAGGCTCGGGCCCGAATCACCCGTGCAATCCGGTCAACTCCGCTGGCACGCGGACCCGGGCATGATTCGCCCGGGAGAGCTGGTCGACGCCGCGGGCCCTCGGACCCGGGCCCGAGGGCCCTGGACAGCAGGGTGACACCGAGGGCTGTCGGACCCGGGCCTTGGTCACCCGGGACAGCTGGTCGAACCCGTGGGACCTCGGACCTGGCCCAGAGTCACCCAAGACTGCTTGTCGACCCCGCGGGCCCTCGGGCACGGGCCTGAGACGCCTGGGACAGCTGTTCGATACCCGGGCCCTTGGGCACGGTCCGAGTCCCCCGGGACAGCTGGTGGACACCGCGGGCCCATCGGGCAGGAGCCTGAGATGCCCAGGAAGGCTGGTTGTCACCGCAGGCCCTCCGACAAGGTCCCGAGTCTCCCGGGACAGCTGGTCCACCACGCAGTTCCTCCGGAAAGGGCCGGAATCCCCCGGGACAGCGGGTCGAACCCGCGGGCCCTCGGACTCAAGCACAGGTGGCCCGGACAGCTGGGACCCCACAGGCACCGGTGCCGAGCCGGAGTCTACAGGGACAGTTTGTCGATCCCGAGGGACTTCGGCCCCGAGCGCGAGTGTCCCTGGACAGCTGGTTGAACCCGCGGGCCCGTGGGCAAGGGCCCGATTCCCACGGGACAGCCAGTCGACCTCACAGGCCCTCGGAACCGGGCCCGAGTCACCTGGGACCGCGGGTCAACCCCGCAGGCACTTGGAGCCTGGCCGAAGTCGCCCGGGACATCTGGTTGACACCGCGGGGCTTCAGGCATGGGCGCGAGTCACCTGGGAGACCTGGTCGACCCCGCGGGCCCTCGGGCTTGGGCCCGGGTGTCCTGGGACAGCTGGTCGACCGGAGGACCTTGGACCAGGACCCGAGTCGCCCGGGAGATTTTGTTGACATTGCGGGCCCTCGAGCACTGGACCGAGTCGCCCGGGACCGGAGACCGACAACGCCATCCCTCGAACCGGGCGTGAGATGCCCGGGACCGCTGGTTGACCCCGGGAGACATCGGGCACGGGCCTGAGATGCCCAGGAAGGCTGGTCGACACCGTGGGCCCTCCGACAAGGACCTGAGTCTCCCGGGACCGCAGGTCGACCACCCGCGCCCTCGGGAACGGGCCCGAGGCCCCAGGGACAGCTGGTCGACTCCTCAGTTCCTCGGACCCGGGTCCGAGTTCCCCGGGACAGCTGGTCAAACCTGCGGGCCCTCAGACACGAGCGCGATTCACCCGGGAGTGCTGGTCGACCCCGCGGGCCCTGGTTCCTGGGCCCGAGTTAGCCGGGATAGCTGCTCGACACCGCAGGCCTTCGGCGAAAGGCTGGAATCGCCCGGGACAGCTGGTTGTCCCCGCGGGGCCTTGGAGCTGCCCCGGAGTCACCAAAGACTGCTTGTCGACCCTGCGGGCCCTCGGGCACGGGCCCGAGTCGCACGGGAGAGCCGGTCGACACTGAGGGCCCTCGGACCCAGGCCCAAGTCACCGGGGACAGCTGGTCGAAACCGCGTGCCCACAGACACGAGTGCGATTCGCCCGGGAGCGCTGGAGAACACCGCGGGCCCTCGTTCCTGGGCCCGAGGTACCCGGGACAGCGGGTCGACCCCGCGGGCCTTCGGAGCCAGGCCGGAGTCGCCCAGGACAGCTGATCGATCCCGCATACCCTCAGGCTCGGGCCCGAATCACCCGTGCAATCCGGTCAACTCCGCTGGCACGCGGACCCGGGCATGATTCGCCCGGGAGAGCTGGTCGACGCCGCGGGCCCTTGGACCCGGGCCCGAGGGCCCTGGACAGCAGGGTGACACCGAGGGCTGTCGGACCCGGGCCTTGGTCACCCGGGACAGCTGGTCGAACCCGTGGGACCTCGGACCTGGCCCAGAGTCACCCAAGACTGCTTGTCGACCCCGCGGGCCCTCGGGCACGGGCCTGAGACGCCTGGGACAGCTGTTCGATACCCGGGCCCTTGGGCACGGTCCGAGTCACCCGGGACAGCTGGAGGACACCGCGGGCCATCGGGCACGGGCCTGAGACGCCCAGGAAGGCTGGTCGACACCGCGGGCCCTCCACCAAGGTCCCAAGTAACCCGGGACAGCGGGTCGAAGCCGCGGGCCCTCGGACATGAGCGCGATTCGCCCGGGAGGGCTGGTGGACCCCGCGGGCCCTTGTTCCTTGGCTCGAGTTACCTGGGAGATGTGGTCGACTCCGCGGGTCTTTGGACCTGGGGCCGAAGTGCGTGGGACAGCTGGTCGACCTGGTGGGCCCTCGGACCCGGGTCCGAGGAGCCCGGGACAGCCTGTTGACCCCGGCAGCCCTCGGAACCGGGCCCGAGTCAGCCGGGACAACTGGTCGACCCCGCAGGCACTCGGAGACTGGCCGAAGTCGCCCTGGAGATTTGGTCGACCCTGCGGGCCCTCGGGCACCGGCCCGAGTCGCCCAGGACGGGTGATCGAACCCGCGATCACTCGACCCGGGCCCGAGACGCCTGGGACCGCTGGTTGACCCCAGGGTTGCTCGGACCCCGGCGCGAGTCGCCCGGGAAAGCTGTTCGACACCCTGGCCTTCGGGCATGGTCCGAGTCCCCCGGGACAGCTGGTGGACACCGCGGGCCCATCGGGCAGGAGCCTGAGATGCCCAGGAAGGCTGGTTGTCACCGCAGGCCCTCCGACAAGGTCCCGAGTCTCCCGGGACAGCTGGTCCACCACGCAGTTCCTCCGGAAAGGGCCGGAATCCCCCGGGACAGCGGGTCGAACCCGCGGGCCCTCGGACTCAAGCACAGGTGGCCCGGACAGCTGGGACCCCACAGGCACCGGAGCCGAGCCGGAGTCTACAGGGAGAGTTTGTCGATCCCGAGGGACTTCGGCCCCGAGCGCGAGTGTCCCTGGACAGCTGGTTGAACCCGCGGGCCCGTGGGCAAGGGCCCGATTCCCACGGGACAGCCAGTCGACCTCACAGGCCCTCGGAACCGGGCCCGAGTCACCTGGGACCGCGGGTCAACCCCGCAGGCACTTGGAGCCTGGCCGAAGTCGCCCGGGACATCTGGTTGACACCGCGGGGCTTCAGGCATGGGCGCGAGTCACCTGGGAGACCTGGTCGACCCCGCGGGCCCTCGGGCTTGGGCCCGGGTGTCCTGGGACAGCTGGTCGACTGGAGGACCTTGGACCAGGACCCGAGTCGCCCGGGAGATTTTGTTGACATTGCGGGCCCTCGAGCACTGGACCGAGTCGCCCGGGACCGGAGACCGACAACGCCATCCCTCGAACCGGGCGTGAGATGCTCGGGACCGCTGGTTGACCCCGGGAGACATCGGGCACGGGCCTGAGATGCCCAGGAAGGCTGGTCGACACCGCGGGCCCTCCGACAAGGACCTGAGTCTCCCGGGACCACAGGTCGACCACCCACGCCCTCGGGCAAGGGCCCGAGGCCCCAGGGACAGCTGGTCGACTCCTCAGTTCCTCGGACCCGGGTCCGAGTTCCCCGGGACAGCTGGTCAAACCTGCGGGCCCTCAGACACGAGCGCGATTCACCCGGGAGTGCTGGTCGACCCCGCGGGCCCTGGTTCCTGGGCCCGAGTTAGCCGGGATAGCTGGTCGACCCCGCAGGCCTTCGGCGAAAGGCTGGAATCGCCCGGGAGAGCTGGTTGTCCCCGCGGGGCCTTGGAGCTGGCCCGGAGTCACCAAAGACTGCTTGTCGACCCCGCGGGACCTCGGGCACGGGCCCGAGTCGCACGGGAGAGCCGGTCGACACTGAGGGCCCTCGGACCCAGGCCCAAGTCACCGGGGACAGCTGGTCGAAACCGCGTGCCCACAGACACGAGTGCGATTCGCCCGGGAGGGCTGGAGAACACCGCGGGCCCTCGTTCCTGGGCCCGAGTTACCCGGGACAGCGGGTCGACCCCGCGGGCCTTCGGAGCCAGGCCGGAGTCGCCCAGGACAGCTGATCGATCCCGCATACCCTCAGGCTCGGCCCGAATCACTCGTGAAATCCGGTCAACTCCGCTGGCACGCGGACCCGGGCATGATTCGCCCGGGAGAGCTGGTCGACGCCGCGGGCCCTCGGACCCGGGCCTGAGGGCCCTGGACAGCAGGGTGACACCGAGGGCTGTCGGACCCGGGCCTTGGTCACCCGGGACAGCTGGTCGAACCCGTGGGACCTCGGACCTGGCCCAGAGTCACCCAAGACTGCTTGTCGACCCCGCGGACACTCGAGCACGGGCCAGAGACGCCTGGGACAGCTGTTCGATACCCGGGCCCTTGGGCACGGTCCGAGTCACCCGGGACAGCTGGAGGACACCGCGGGCCATCGGGCACGGGCCTGAGACGCCCAGGAAGGCTGGTCGACACCGCGGGCCCTCCACTAAGGTCCCAAGTAACCCGGGACAGCTGGTCGAAGCCGCGGGCCCTCGGACATGAGCGCGATTCGCCCGGGAGGGCTGGTGGACCCCGCGGGCCCTTGTTCCTTGGCTCGAGTTACCTGGGAGATGTGGTCGACTCCGCGGGTCTTTGGACCTGGGGCCGAAGTGCGTGGGACAGCTGGTCGACCTGGTGGGCACTCGGACCCGGGTCCGAGGAGCCCGGGACAGCCTGTTGACCCCGGCAGCCCTCGGAACCGGGCCCGAGTCAGCCGGGACAACTGGTCGACCCCGCAGGCACTCGGAGACTGGCCGAAGTCGCCCTGGAGATTTGGTCGACCCTGCGGGCCCTCGGGCACCGGCCCGAGTCGCCCAGGACGGGTGATCGAACCCGCGATCACTCGAACCGGGCCCGAGACGCCTGGGACCGCTGGTTGACCCCAGGGTTCCTCGGACCCCGGCGCGAGTCGCCCGGGAAAGCTGTTCGACACCCTGGCCTTCGGGCATGGTCCGAGTCCCCCGGGACAGCTGGTGGACACCGCGGGCCCATCGGGCAGGAGCCTGAGATGCCCAGGAAGGCTGGTTGTCACCGCAGGCCCTCCGACAAGGTCCCGAGTCTCCCGGGACAGCTGGTCCACCACGCAGTTCCTCCGGAAAGGGCCGGAATCCCCCGGGACAGCGGGTCGAACCCGCGGGCCCTCGGACTCAAGCACAGGTGGCCCGGACAGCTGGGACCCCACAGGCATCGGAGCCGAGCCGGAGTCTACAGGGACAGTTTGTCGATCCCGAGGGACTTCGGCCCCGAGCGCGAGTGTCCCTGGACAGCTGGTTGAACCCGCGGGCCCGTGGGCAAGGGCCCGATTCCCACGGGACAGCCAGTCGACCTCACAGGCCCTCGGAACCGGGCCCGAGTCACCTGGGACCGCGGGTCGACCCCGCAGGCACTTGGAGCCTGGCCAAAGTCGCCCGGGACATCTGGTTGACACCGCGGGGCTTCGGGCATGGGCGCGAGTCACCTGGGAGACCTGGTCGACCCCGCGGGCCCTCGGGCCTGGGCCCGGGTGTCCTGGGACAGCTGGTCGACCGGAGGACCTTGGACCGGGACCCGAGTCGCCTGGGAGATTTTGTTGACATTGCGGGCCCTCGAGCACTGGACCGAGTCGCCCGGGACCGGAGACCGACAACGCCATCCCTCGAACCGGGCGTGAGATGCCCGGGACCGCTGGTTGACCCCGGGAGACATCGGGCACGGGCCTGAGATGCCCAGGAAGGCTGGTCGACACCGCGGGCCCTCCGACAAGGACCTGAGTCTCCCGGGACCGCAGGTCGACCACCCGCGCCCTCGGGCAAGGGCCCGAGGCCGCAGGGACAGCTGGTCGACTCCTCAGTTCCTAGGACCCGGGTCCGAGTTCCCCGGGACAGCTGGTCAAACCTACGGGCCCTCAGACACGAGCGCGATTCACCCGGGAGTGCTGGTCGACGCCGCGGGCCCTGGTTCCTGGGCCCGAGTTAGCCGGAAGAGCTGGTCGACCCCGCAGGCCTTCGGCGAAAGGCTGGAATCGCCCGGGACAGTTGGTTGACCCCGCGGGGCCTTGGAGCTTGCCCGGAGTCACCAAAGACTGCTTGTCGACCCCGCGGGCCCTCGGGCACGTGCCCGAGTCGCACGGGAGAGCCGGTCGACACTGAGGGCCCTCGGACCCAGGCCCAAGTCACCGGGGACAGCTGGTCGAAACCGCGTGCCCACAGACACGAGCGCGATTCGCCCGGGAGCGCTGGAGAACACCGCGGGCCCTCGTTCCTGGGCCCGAGTTACCCGGGACATTGGGTCGACCCCGCGGGCCTTCGGAGCCAGGCCGGAGTCGCCCAGGACAGCTGATCGATCCCGCATACCCTCAGGCTCGGGCCCGAATCACTCGTGAAATCCGGTCAACTCCGCTGGCACGCGGACCCGGGCATGATTCGCCCGGGAGAGCTGGTCGACGCCGCGGGCCCTCGGCCCCGGGCCCGAGGGCCCTGGACAGCAGGGTGACACCGAGGGCTGTGGGACCCGGGCCTTGGTCACCCGGGACAGCTGGTCGCACCCGTGGGACCTCGGACCTGGCCCAGAGTCACCCAAGACTGCTTGTCGACCCCGCGGGCCCTCGGGCACGGGCCTGAGACGCCTGGGACAGCTGTTCGATACCCGGGCCCTTGGGCACGGTCCGAGTCACCCGGGACAGCTGGAGGACACCGCGGGCCATCGGGCACGGGCCTGAGACGCCCAGGAAGGCTGGTCGACACCGCGGGCCCTCCACCAAGGTCCCAAGTAACCCGGGACAGCTGGTCGAAGCCGCGGGCCCTCGGACATGAGCGCGATTCGCCCGGGAGGGCTGGTGGACCCCGCGGGCCCTTGTTCCTTGGCTCGAGTTACCTGGGAGATGTGGTCGACTCCGCGGGTCTTTGGACCTGGGGCCGAAGTGCGTGGGACAGCTGGTCGACCTGGTGGGCCCTCGGACCCGGGTCCGAGGAGCCCGGGACAGCCTGTTGACCCCGGCAGCCCTCGGAACCGGGCCCGAGTCAGCCGGGACAACTGGTCGACCCCGCAGGCACTCGGAGACTGGCCGAAGTCGCCCTGGAGATTTGGTCGACCCTGCGGGCCCTCGGGCACCGGCCCGAGTCGCCCAGGACGGGTGATCGAACCCGCGATCACTCGACCCGGGCCCGAGACGCCTGGGACCGCTGGTTGACCCCAGGGTTCCTCGGACCCCGGCGCGAGTCGCCCGGGAAAGCTGTTCGACACCCTGGCCTTCGGGCATGGTCCGAGTCCCCCGGGACAGCTGGTGGACACCGCGGGCCCATCGGGCAGGAGCCTGAGATGCCCAGGAAGGCTGGTTGTCACCGCAGGCCCTCCGACAAGGTCCCGAGTCTCCCGGGACAGCTGGTCCACCACGCAGTTCCTCCGGAAAGGGCCGGAATCCCCCGGGACAGCGGGTCGAACCCGCGGGCCCTCGGACTCAAGCACAGGTGGCCCGGACAGCTGGGACCCCACAGGCATCGGAGCCGAGCCGGAGTCTACAGGGACAGTTTGTCGATCCCGAGGGACTTCGGCCCCGAGCGCGAGTGTCCCTGGACAGCTGGTTGAAACCGCGGGCCCGTGGGCAAGGGCCCGATTCCCACGGGACAGCCAGTCGACCTCACAGGCCCTCGGAACCGGGCCCGAGTCACCTGGGACCGCGGGTCGACCCCGCAGGCACTTGGAGCCTGGCCGAAGTCGCCCGGGACATCTGGTTGACACCGCGGGGCTTCGGGCATGGGCGCGAGTCACCTGGGAGACCTGGTCGACCCCGCGGGCCCTCGGGCTTGGGCCCGGGTGTCCTGGGACAGCTGGTCGACCGCAGGACCTTGGACCAGGACCCGAGTCGCCCTGGAGATTTTGTTGACATTGCGGGCCCTCGAGCACTGGACCGAGTCGCCCGGGATCGGAGACCGACAACGCCATCCCTCGAACCGGGCGTGAGATGCCCGGGACCGCTGGTTGACCCCGGGAGACATCGGGCACGGGCCTGAGATGCCCAGAAAGGCTGGTCGACACCGCGGGCCCTCCGACAAGGACCTGAGTCTCCCGGGACCGCAGGTCGACCACCCACGCCCTCGGGCAAGGGCCCGAGGCTCCAGGAACAGCTGGTCGACTCCTTAGTTCCTCGGACCCGGGTCCGAGTTCCCCGGGACAGCTGGTCCAACCTGCGGGCCCTCAGACACGAGCGCGATTCACCCGGGAGTGCTGGTCGACCCCGCGGGCCCTGGTTCCTGGGCCCGAGTTAGCCGGGAGAGCTGCTCGACCCCGCAGGCCTTCGGCGAAAGGCTGGAATCGCCCGGGACAGCTGGTTGTCCCCGCGGGGCCTTGGAGCTGGCCCGGAATCACCAAAGACTGCTTGTCGACCCCGCGGGACCTCGGGCACGGGCCCTAGTCGCACGGGAGAGCCGGTCGACACTGAGGGCCCTCGGACCCAGGCCCAAGTCACCGGGGACAGCTGGTCGAAACCGCGTGCCCACAGACACGAGTGCGATTCGCCCGGGAGGGCTGGAGAACACCGCGGGCCCTCGTTCCTGGGCCCGAGTTACCCGGGACAGCGGGTCGACCCCGCGGGCCTTCGGAGCCAGGCCGGAGTCGCCCAGGACAGCTGATCGATCCCGCATACCCTCAGGCTCCGGCCCGAATCACTCGTGAAATCCGGTCAACTCCGCTGGCGCCCGGACCCGGGCATGATTCGCCCGGGAGAGCTGGTCGACGCCGCGGGCCCTCGGACCCGGGCCCGAGGGCCCTGTTCAGCAGGGTGACACCGAGGGCTGTCGGACCCGGGCCTTGGTCACCCGGGACAGCTGGTCGAACCCGTGGGACCTCGGACCTGGCCCAGAGTCACCCAAGACTGCTTGTCGACCCCGCGGGCCCTCGGGCACGGGCCTGAGACGCCTGGGACAGCTGTTCGATACCCGGGCCCTTGGGCACGGTCCGAGTCACCCGGGACAGCTGGAGGACACCGCGGGCCATCGGGCACGGGCCTGAGACGCCCAGGAAGGCTGGTCGACACCGCGGGCCCTCCACCCAGGTCCCAAGTAACCCGGGACAGCGGGTCGAAGCCGCGGGCCCTCGGACATGAGCGCGATTCGCCCGGGAGGGCTGGTGGACCCCGCGGGCCCTTGTTCCTTGGCTCGAGTTACCTGGGAGATGTGGTCGACTCCGCGGGTCTTTGGACCTGGGGCCGAAGTGCGTGGGACAGCTGGTCGACCTGGTGGGCCCTCGGACCCGGGTCCGAGGAGCCCGGGACAGCCTGTTGACCCCGGCAGCCCTCGGAACCGGGCCCGAGTCAGCCGGGACAACTGGTCGACCCCGCAGGCACTCGGAGACTGGCCGAAGTCGCCCTGGAGATTTGGTCGACCCTGCGGGCCCTCGGGCACCGGCCCGAGTCGCCCAGGACGGGTGATCGAACCCGCGATCACTCGACCCGGGCCCGAGACGCCTGGGACCGCTGGTTGACCCCAGGGTTGCTCGGACCCCGGCGCGAGTCGCCCGGGAAAGCTGTTCGACACCCTGGCCTTCGGGCATGGTCCGAGTCCCCCGGGACAGCTGGTGGACACCGCGGGCCCATCGGGCAGGAGCCTGAGATGCCCAGGAAGGCTGGTTGTCACCGCAGGCCCTCCGACAAGGTCCCGAGTCTCCCGGGACAGCTGGTCCACCACGCAGTTCCTCCGGAAAGGGCCGGTATCCCCCGGGACTGCGGGTCGAACCCGCGGGCCCTCGGACTCAAGCACAGGTGACCCGGACAGCTGGGACCCCACAGGCACCGGAGCCGAGCCGGAGTCTACAGGGACAGTTTGTCGATCCCGAGGGACTTCGGCCCCGAGCGCGAGTGTCCCTGGACAGCTGGTTGAACCCGCGGGCCCGTGGGCAAGGGCCCGATTCCCACGGGACAGCCAGTCGACCTCACAGGCCCTCGGAACCGGGCCCGAGTCACCTGGGACCGCGGGTCGACCCCACAGGCACTTGGAGCCTGGCCGAAGTCGCCCGGGACATCTGGTTGACACCGCGGGGCTTCGGGCATGGGCGCGAGTCACCTGGGAGACCCTGTCGACCCCGCGGGCCCTCGGGCATGGGCCCGGGTGTCCTGGGACAGCTGGTCGACCGCAGGACCTTGGACCAGGACCCGAGTCGCCCGGGAGATTTTGTTGACATTGCGGGCCCTCGAGCACTGGACCGAGTCGCCCGGGACCGGAGATCGACAACGCCATCCCTCGAACCGGGCCTGAGATGCCCGGGACCGCTGGTTGACCCCGGGAGACATCGGGCACGGGCCTGAGATGCCCAGGAAGGCTGGTCGACACCGCGGGCCCTCCGACAAGGACCTGAGGCTCCCGGGACCGCAGGTCGACCACCCGCGCCCTCGGGAACGGGCCCGAGGCCCCAGGGACAGCTGGTCGACTCCTCAGTTCCTCGGACCCGGGTCCGAGTTCCCCGGGACAGCTGGTCAAACCTGCGGGCCCTCAGACACGAGCGCGATTCACCCGGGAGTGCTGGTCGACCCCGCGGGCCCTGGTTCCTGGGCCCGAGTTAGCCGGGAGAGCTGCTCGACCCCGCAGGCCTTCGGCGAAAGGCTGGAATCGCCCGGGACAGTTGGTTGACCCCGCGGGGCCTTGGAGCTGGCCCGGAGTCACCAAAGACTGCTTGTCGACCCTGCGGGCCCTCGGGTATGGGCCCGAGTCGCACGGGAGAGCCGGTCGACACTGAGGGCCCTCGGACCCAGGCCCAAGTCACCGGGGACAGCTGGTCGAAACCGCGTGCCCACATACACGAGCACGATTCGCCCGGGAGGGCTGGAGAACACCGCGGGCCCTCGTTCCTGGGCCCGAGTTACCCGGGACAGCGGGTCGACCCCGCGGGCTTTCGGAGCCAGGCCGGAGTCGCCCAGGACAGCTGATTGATCCCGCATACCCTCAGGCTCGGGCCCGAATCACCCGTGCAATCCGGTCAACTCCGCTGGCACGCGGACCCGGGCATGATTCGCCCGGGAGAGCTGGTCGACGCCGCGGGCCCTCGGACCCGGGCCCGAGGGCCCTGGACAGCAGGGTGACACGGAGGGCTGTCGGACCCGGGCCTTGGTCACCCGGGACAGCTGGTCGAACCCGTGGGACCTCGGACCTGGCCCAGAGTCACCCAAGACTGCTTGTCGACCCCGCGGGCCCTCGGGCACGGGCCTGAGACGCCTGGGACAGCTGTTCGATACCCGGGCCCTTGGGCACGGTCCGAGTCACCCGGGACAGCTGGAGGACACCGCGGGCCATCGGGCACGGGCCTGAGACGCCCAGGAAGGCTGGTCGACACCGCGGGCCCTCCACCCAGGTCCCAAGTAACCCGGGACAGCGGGTCGAAGCCGCGGGCCCTCGGACATGAGCGCGATTCGCCCGGGAGGGCTGGTGGACCCCGCGGGCCCTTGTTCCTTGGCTCGAGTTACCTGGGAGATGTGGTCGACTCCGCGGGTCTTTGGACCTGGGGCCGAAGTGCGTGGGACAGCTGGTCGACCTGGTGGGCCCTCGGACCCGGGTCCGAGGAGCCCGGGACAGCCTGTTGACCCCAGCGGCCCTCGGAACCGGTCCCGAGTGAGCCGGGACAACTGGTCGACCCCGCAGGCACTCGGAGACTGGCCGAAGTCGCCCTGGAGATTTGGTCGACCCTGCGGGCCCTCGGGCACCGGCCCGAGTCGCCCAGGACGGGTGATCGAAGACGCGATCACTCGACCCGGGCCCGAGACGCCTGGGACCGCTGGTTGACCCCAGGGTTCCTCGGACCCCAGCGCGAGTCGCCCGGGAAAGCTGTTCGACACCCTGTCCTTCGGGCATGGTCCGAGTCCCCCGGGACAGCTGGTGGACACCGCGGGCCCATCGGGCAGGAGCCTGAGATGCCCAGGAAGGCTGGTTGTCACCGCAGGCCCTCCGACAAGGTCCCGAGTCTCCCGGGACAGCTGGTCCACCACGCAGTTCCTCCGGAAAGGGCCGGAATCCCCCGGGACAGCGGGTCGAACCCGCGGGCCCTCGGACTCAAGCACAGGTGACCCGGACAGCTGGGACCCCACAGGCACCGGAGCCGAGCCGGAGTCTACAGGGACAGTTTGTCGATCCCGAGGGACTTCGGCCCCGAGCGCGAGTGTCCCTGGACAGCTGGTTGAACCCGCGGGCCCGTGGGCAAGGGCCCGATTCCCACGGGACAGCCAGTCGACCTCACAGGGCCTCGGAACCGGGCCCGAGTCACCTGGGACCGCGGGTCGACCCCACAGCCACTTGGAGCCTGGCCGAAGTCGCCCGGGACATCTGGTTGACACCGCGGGGCTTCGGGCATGGGCGCGAGTCACCTGGGAGACCTGGTTGACCCCGCGGGCCCTCGGGCATGGGCCCGGGTGTCCTGGGACAGCTGGTCGACCGGAGGACCTTGGACCAGGACCCGAGTCGCCCGGGAGATTTTGTTGACATTGCGGGCCCTCGAGCACTGGACCGAGTCGCCCGGGACCGGAGATCGACAACGCCATCCCTCGAACCGGGCCTGAGATGCCCGGGACCGCTGGTTGACCCCGGGAGACATCGGGCACGGGCCTGAGATGCCCAGGAAGGCTGGTCGACACCGCGGGCCCTCCGACAAGGACCTGAGGCTCCCGGGACCGCAGGTCGACCACCCGCGCCCTCGGGAACGGGCCCGAGGCCCCAGGGACAGCTGGTCGACTCCTCAGTTCCTCGGACCCGGGTCCGAGTTCCCCGGGACAGCTGGTCAAACCTGCGGGCCCTCAGACACGAGCGCGATTCACCCGGGAGTGCTGGTCGACCCCGCGGGCCCTGGTTCCTGGGCCCGAGTTAGCCGGGAGAGCTGCTCGACCCCGCAGGCCTTCGGCGAAAGGCTGGAATCGCCCGGGACAGTTGGTTGACCCCGCGGGGCCTTGGAGCTGGCCCGGAGTCACCAAAGACTGCTTGTCGACCCCGCGGGCCCTCGGGCACGGGCCCGAGTCGCACGGGAGAGCCGGTCGACACTGAGGGCCCTCGGACCCAGGCCCAAGTCACCGGGGACAGCTGGTTGAAACCGCGTGCCCACAGACACGAGCGCGATTCGCCCGGGAGGGCTGGAGAACACCGCGGGCCCTCGTTCCTGGGCCCGAGTTACCCGGGACAGCGGGGCGACCCCGCGGGCCTTCGGAGCCAGGCCGGAGTCGCCCAGGACAGCTGATCGATCCCGCATACCCTCAGGCTCGGGCCCGAATCACCCGTGCAATCCGGTCAACTCCGCTGGCACGCGGACCCGGGCATGATTCGCCCGGGAGAGCTGGTCGACGCCGCGGGCCCTCGGCCCCGGGCCCGAGGGCCCTGGACAGCAGGGTGACACCGAGGGCTGTCGGACCCGGGCCTTGGTCACCCGGGACAGCTGGTCGAACCCGTGGGACCTCGGACCTGGCCCAGAGTCACCCAAGACTGCTTGTCGACCCCGCGGGCCCTCGGGCACGGGCCTGAGACGCCTGGGACAGCTGTTCGATACCCGGGCCCTTGGGCACGGTCCGAGGAACCCGGGACAGCTGGAGGACACCGCGGGCCATCGGGCACGGGCCTGAGACGCCCAGGAAGGCTGGTCGACACCGCGGGCCCTCCACCAAGGTCCCAAGTAACCCGGGACAGCGGGTCGAAGCCGCGGGCCCTCGGACATGAGCGCGATTCGCCCGGGAGGGCTGGTGGACCCCGCGGGCCCTTGTTCCTTGGCTCGAGTTACCTGGGAGATGTGGTCGACTCCGCGGGTCTTTGGACCTGGGGCCGAAGTGCGTGGGACAGCTGGTCGACCTGGTGGGCCCTCGGACCCGGGTCCGAGGAGCCCGGGACAGCCTGTTGACCCCAGCGGCCCTTGGAACCGGTCCCGAGTGAGCCGGGACAACTGGTCGACCCCGCAGGCACTCGGAGACTGGCCGAAGTCGCCCTTGAGATTTGGTCGACCCTGCGGGCCCTCGGGCACTGGCCCGAGTCGCCCAGGACGGGTGATCGAAGACGCGATCACTCGACCCGGGCCCGAGACGCCTGGGACCGCTGGTTGACCCCAGGGTTCCTCGGACCCCGGCGCGAGTCGCCCGGGAAAGCTGTTCGACACCCTGTCCTTCGGGCATGGTCCGAGTCCCCCGGGACAGCTGGTGGACACCGCGGGCCCATCGGGCAGGAGCCTGAGATGCCCAGGAAGGCTGGTTGTCACCGCAGGCCCTCCGACAAGGTCCCGAGTCTCCCGGGACAGCTGGTCCACCACGCAGTTCCTCCGGAAAGGGCCGGAATCCCCCGGGACAGCGGGTCGAACCCGCGGGCCCTCGGACTCAAGCACAGGTGACCCGGACAGCTGGGACCCCACAGGCACCGGAGCCGAGCCGGAGTCTACAGGGACAGTTTGTCGATCCCGAGGGACTTCGGCCCCGAGCGCGAGTGTCCCTGGACAGCTGGTTGAACCCGCGGGCCCGTGGGCAAGGGCCCGATTCCCACGGGACAGCCAGTCGACCTCACAGGGCCTCGGAACCGGGCCCGAGTCACCTGGGACCGCGGGTCGACCCCGCAGGCACTTGGGGCCTGGCCGAAGTCGCCCGGGACATCTGGTTGACACCGCGGGGCTTCGGGCATGGGCGCGAGTCACCTGGGAGACCTGGTCGACCCCGCGGGCCCTCGGGCATGGGCCCGGGTGTCCTGGGACAGCTGGTCGACCGGAGGACCTTGGACCAGGACCCGAGTCGCCCGGGAGATTTTGTTGACATTGCGGGCCCTCGAGCACTGGACCGAGTCGCCCGGGACCGGAGATCGACAACGCCATCCCTCGAACCGGGCCTGAGATGCCCGGGACCGCTGGTTGACCCCGGGAGACATCGGGCACGGGCCTGAGATGCCCAGGAAGGCTGGTCGACACCGCGGGCCCTCCGACAAGGACCTGAGGCTCCCGGGACCGCAGGTCGACCACCCGCGCCCTCGGGAACGGGCCCGAGGCCCCAGGGACAGCTGGTCGACTCCTCAGTTCCTCGGACCCGGATCCGAGTTCCCCGGGACAGCTGGTCAAACCTGCGGGCCCTCAGACACGAGCGCGATTCACCCGGGAGTGCTGGTCGACCCCGCGGGCCCTGGTTCCTGGGCCCGAGTTAGCCGGGATAGCTGCTCGACCCCGCAGGCCTTCGGCGAAAGGCTGGAATCGCCCGGGACAGTTGGTTGACCCCGCGGGGCCTTGGAGCTGGCCCGGAGTCACCAAAGACTGCTTGTCGACCCCGCGGGCCCTCGGGCACGGGCCCGAGTCGCACGGGAGAGCCGGTCGACACTGAGGGCCCTCGGACCCAGGCCCAAGTCACCGGGGACAGCTGGTCGAAACCGCGTGCCCACAGACACGAGCGCGATTCGCCCGGGAGGGCTGGAGAACACCGCGGGCCCTCGTTCCTGGGCCCGAGTTACCCGGGACAGCGGGGCGACCCCGCGGGCCTTCGGAGCCAGGCCGGAGTCGCCCAGGACAGCTGATCGATCCCGCATACCCTCAGGCTCGGGCCCGAATCACCCGTGCAATCCGGTCAACTCCGCTGGCACGCGGACCCGGGCATGATTCGCCCGGGAGAGCTGGTCGACGCCGCGGGCCCTCGGCCCCGGGCCCGAGGGCCCTGGACAGCAGGGTGACACCGAGGGCTGTCGGACCCGGGCCTTGGTCACCCGGGACAGCTGGTCGAACCCGTGGGACCTCGGACCTGGCCCAGAGTCACCCAAGACTGCTTGTCGACCCCGCGGGCCCTCGGGCACGGGCCTGAGACGCCTGGGACAGCTGTTCGATACCCGGGCCCTTGGGCACGGTCCGAGTCACCCGGGACAGCTGGAGGACACCGCGGGCCATCGGGCACGGGCCTGAGACGCCCAGGAAGGCTGGTCGACACCGCGGGCCCTCCACCAAGGTCCCAAGTAACCCGGGACAGCGGGTCGAAGCCGCGGGCCCTCGGACATGAGCGCGATTCGCCCGGGAGGGCTGGTGGACCCCGCGGGCCCTTGTTCCTTGGCACGAGTTACCTGGGAGATGTGGTCGACTCCGCGGGTCTTTGGACCTGGGGCCGAAGTGCGTGGGACAGCTGGTCGACCTGGTGGGCCCTCGGACCCGGGTCCGAGGAGCCCGGGACAGCCTGTTGACCCCAGCGGCCCTCGGAACTGGTCCCGAGTGAGCCGGGACAACTGGTCGACCCCGCAGGCACTCGGAGACTGGCCGAAGTCGCCCTGGAGATTTGGTTGACCCTGGGGGCCCTCGGGCACCGGCCCGAGTCGCCCAGGACGGGTGATCGAAGCCGCGATCACTCGACCCGGGCCCGAGATGCCTGGGACCGCTGGTTGACCCCAGGGTTCCTCGGACCCCAGCGCGAGTCGCCCGGGAAAGCTGTTCGACACCCTGTCCTTCGGGCATGGTCCGAGTCCCCCGGGACAGCTGGTGGACACCGCGGGCCCATCGGGCAGGAGCCTGAGATGCCCAGGAAGGCTGGTTGTCACCGCAGGCCCTCCGACAAGGTCCCGAGTCTCCCGGGACAGCTCGTCCACCACGCAGTTCCTCCGGAAAGGGCCGGAATCCCCCGGGACAGCGGGTCGAACCCGCGGGCCCTCGGACTCAAGCACAGGTGACCCGGACAGCTGGGACCCCACAGGCACCGGAGCCGAGCCGGAGTCTACAGGGACAGTTTGTCGATCCCGAGGGACTTCGGCCCCGAGCGCGAGTGTCCCTGGACAGCTGGTTGAACCCGCGGGCCCGTGGGCAAGGGCCCGATTCCCACGGGACAGCCAGTCGACCTCACAGGCCCTCGGAACCGGGCCCGAGTCACCTGGGACCGCGGGTCGACCCCGCAGGCACTTGGAGCCTGGCCGAAGTCGCCCGGGACATCTGGTTGACACCGCGGGGCTTCGGGCATGGGCGCGAGTCACCTGGGAGACCTGGTCGACCCCGCGGGCCCTCGGGCATGGGCCCGGGTGTCCTGGGACAGCTGGTCGACCGGAGGACCTTGGACCAGGACCCGAGTCGCCCGGGAGATTTTGTTGACATTGCGGGCCCTCGAGCACTGGACCGAGTCGCCCGGGACCGGAGATCGACAACGCCATCCCTCGAACCGGGCCTGAGATGCCCGGGACCGCTGGTTGACCCCGGGAGACATCGGGCACGGGCCTGAGATGCCCAGGAAGGCTGGTCGACACCGCGGGCCCTCCGACAAGGACCTGAGGCTCCCGGGACCGCAGGTCGACCACCCGCGCCCTCGGGAACGGGCCCGAGGCCCCAGGGACAGCTGGTCGACTCCTCAGTTCCTCGGACCCGGGTCCGAGTTCCCCGGGACAGCTGGTCAAACCTGCGGGCCCTCAGACACGAGCGCGATTCACCCCGGAGTGCTGGTCGACCCCGCGGGCCCTGGTTCCTGGGCCCGAGTTAGCCGGGAGAGCTGCTCGACCCCGCAGGCCTTCGGCGAAAGGCTGGAATCGCCCGGGACAGTTGGTTGACCCCGCGGGGCCTTGGAGCTGGCCCGGAGTCACCAAAGACTGCTTGTCGACCCCGCGGGCCCTCGGGCACGGGCCCGAGTCGCACGGGAGAGCCGGTCGACACTGAGGGCCCTCGGACCCAGGCCCAAGTCACCGGGGACAGCTGGTCGAAACCGCGTGCCCACAGACACGAGCGCGATTCGCCCGGGAGGGCTGGAGAACACCGCGGGCCCTCGTTCCTGGGCCCGAGTTACCCGGGACAGCGGGGCGACCCCGCGGGCCTTCGGAGCCAGGCCGGAGTCGCCCAGGACAGCTGTCGATCCCGCATACCCTCAGGCTCGGGCCCGAATCACCCGTGCAATCCGGTCAACTCCGCTGGCGCCCGGACCCGGGCATGATTCGCCCGGGAGAGCTGGTCGACGCCGCGGGCCCTCGGACCCGGGCCCGAGGGCCCTGGACAGCAGGGTGACACCGAGGGCTGTCGGACCCGGGCCTTGGTCACCCGGGACAGCTGGTCGAACCCGTGGGACCTCGGACCTGGCCCAGAGTCACCCAAGACTGCTTGTCGACCCCGCGGGCCCTCGGGCACGGGCCTGAGACGCCTGGGACAGCTGTTCGATACCCGGGCCCTTGGGCACGGTCCGAGTCACCCGGGACAGCTGGAGGACACCGCGGGCCATCGGGCACGGGCCTGAGACGCCCAGGAAGGCTGGTTGACACCGCGGGCCCTCCACCAAGGTCCCAAGTAACCCGGGACAGCGGGTCGAAGCCGCGGGCCCTCGGACATGAGCGCGATTCGCCCGGGAGGGCTGGTGGACCCCGCGGGCCCTTGTTCCTTGGCTCGAGTTACCTGGGAGATGTGGTCGACTCCGCGGGCCTTTGGACCTGGGGCCGAAGTGCGTGGGACAGCTGGTCGACCTGGTGGGCCCTCGGACCCGGGTCCGAGGAGCCCGGGACAGCCTGTTGACCCCGGCGGCCCTCGGAACCGGGCCCGAGTGAGCCGGGACAACTGGTCGACCCCGCAGGCACTCGGAGACTGGCCGAAGTCGCCCTGGAGATTTGGTCGACCCTGCGGGCCCTCGGGCACCGGCCCGAGTCGCCCAGGACGGGTGATCGAACCCGCGATCACTCGACCCGGGCCCGAGACGCCTGGGACCGCTGGTTGACCCCAGGGTTCCTCGGACCCCAGCGCGAGTCGCCCGGGAAAGCTGTTTGACACCCTGTCCTTCGGGCATGGTCCGAGTCCCCCGGGACAGCTGGTGGACACCGCGGGCCCATCGGGCGGGAGCCTGAGATGCCCAGGAAGGCTGGTTGTCACCGCAGGCCCTCCGACAAGGTCCCGAGTCTCCCGGGACAGCTGGTCCACCACGCAGTTCCTCCGGAAAGGGCCGGAATCCCCCGGGACAGTGGGTCGAACCCGCGGGCCCTCGGACTCAAGCACAGGTGGCCCGGACAGCTGGGACCCCACAGGCACCGGAGCCGAGCCGGAGTCTACAGGGACAGTTTGTCGATCCCGAGGGACTTCGGCCACGAGCGCGAGTGTCCCTGGACAGCTGGTTGAATCCGCGGCCCGTGGGCAAGGGCCCGATTCCCACAGGACAGCCAGTCGACCTCACAGGCCCTCGGAACCGGGCCCGAGTCACCTGGGACCGCGGGTCGACCCCGCAGGCACTTGGAGCCTGGCCGAAGTCGCCCGGGACATCTGGTTGACACCGCGGGGCTTCGGGCATGGGCGCGAGTCACCTGGGAGACCTGGTCGACCCCGCGGGCCCTCGGGCATGGGCCCGGGTGTCCTGGGACAGCTGGTCGACCGGAGGACCTTGGACCAGGACGCGAGTCGCCCGGGAGATTTTGTTGACATTGCGGGCCCTCGAGCACTGGACCGAGTCGCCCGGGACCGGAGATCGACAACGCCATCCCTCGAACCGGGCCTGAGATGCCCGGGACCGCTGGTTGACCCCGGGAGACATCGGGCACGGGCCTGAGATGCCCAGGAAGGCTGGTCGACACCGCGGGCCCTCCGACAAGGACCTGAGGCTCCCGGGACCGCAGGTCGACCACCCGCGCCCTCGGGAACGGGCCCGAGGCCCCAGGGACAGCTGGTCGACTCCTCAGTTCCTCGGACCCGGGTCCGAGTTCCCCGGGACAGCTGGTCAAACCTGCGGGCCCTCAGACACGAGCGCGATTCACCCGGGAGTGCTGGTCGACCCCGCAGGCCTTCGGCGAAAGGCTGGAATCGCCCGGGACAGTTGGTTGACCCCGCGGGGCCTTGGAGCTGGCCCGGAGTCAGCAAAGACTGCTCG
This sequence comes from Sus scrofa, assembly GCF_054392235.1. Taxonomy (NCBI): domain Eukaryota; kingdom Metazoa; phylum Chordata; class Mammalia; order Artiodactyla; family Suidae; genus Sus; species Sus scrofa. Next base: position 32,925,080 of record NC_139389.1, on the reverse strand, counting down.
TCGACCCCGCCGGCCCTCGGGCACGGGCCCGAGTCGCACGGGAGAGCCGGTCGACACTGAGGGCCCTCGGACCCAGGCCCAAGTCACCGGGGACAGCTGGTCGAAACCGCGTGCCCACAGACACGAGCGCGATTCGCCCGGGAGGGCTGGAGAACACCGCGGGCCCTCGTTCCTGGGCCCGAGTTACCCGGGACAGCGGGGCGACCCCGCGGGCCTTCGGAGCCAGGCCGGAGTCGCCCAGGACAGCTGATCGATCCCGCATACCCTCAGGCTCGGGCCCGAATCACCCGTGCAATCCGGTCAACTCCGCTGGCGCCCGGACCCGGGCATGATTCGCCCGGGAGAGCTGGTCGACGCCGCGGGCCCTCGGACCCGGGCCCGAGGGCCCTGGACAGCAGGGTGACACCGAGGGCTGTCGGACCCGGGCCTTGGTCACCCGGGACAGCTGGTCGAACCCGTGGGACCTCGGACCTGGCCCAGAGTCACCCAAGACTGCTTGTCGACCCCGCGGGCCCTCGGGCACGGGCCTGAGACGTCTGGGACAGCTGTTCGATACCCGGGCCCTTGGGCACGGTCCGAGTCACCCGGGACAGCTGGAGGACACCGCGGGCCATCGGGCACGGGCCTGAGACGCCCAGGAAGGCTGGTCGACACCGCGGGCCCTCCACCAAGGTCCCAAGTAACCCGGGACAGCGGGTCGAAGCCTCGGGCTCTTGGACATGAGCGCGATTCGCCCGGGAGGGCTGGTGGACCCCGCGGGGCCTTGTTCCTTGGCTCGAGTTACCTGGGAGATGTGGTCGACTCCGCGGGTCTTTGGACCTGGGGCCGAAGTGCGTGGGACAGCTGGTCGACCTGGTGGGCCCTCGGACCCGGGTCCGAGGAGCCCGGGACCGCCTGTTGACCCCGGCGGCCCTCGGAACCGGGCCCGAGTCAGCCGGGACAACTGGTCGACCCCGCAGGCACTCGGAGACTGGCCGAAGTCGCCCTGGAGATTTGGTCGACCCTGCGGGCCCTCGGGCACCGGCCCGAGTCGCCCAGGACGGGTGATCGAACCCGCGATCACTCGACCCGGGCCCGAGACGCCTGGGACCGCTGGTTGACCCCAGGGTTCCTCGGACCCCAGCGCGAGTCGCCCGGGAAAGCTGTTCGACACCCTGGCCTTCGGGCATGGTCCGAGTCCCCCGGGACAGCTGGTGGACACCGCGGGCCCATCGGGCGGGAGCCTGAGATGCCCAGGAAGGCTGGTTGTCACCGCAGGCCCTCCGACAAGGTCCCGAGTCTCCCGGGACAGCTGGTCCACCACGCAGTTCCTCCGGAAAGGGCCGGAATCCCCCGGGACAGCGGGTCGAACCCGCGGGCCCTCGGACTCAAGCACAGGTGGCCCGGACAGCTGGGACCCCACAGGCATCGGAGCCGAGCCGGAGTCTACAGGGACAGTTTGTCGATCCCGAGGGACTTCGGCCACGAGCGGAGTGTCCCTGGACAGCTGGTTGAACCCGCGGGCCCGTGGGCAAGGGCCCGATTCCCACGGGACAGCCAGTCGACCTCACAGGCCCTCGGAACCGGGCCCGAGTCACCTGGGACCGCGGGTCGACCCCGCAGGCACTTGGAGCCTGGCCGAAGTCGCCCGGGACATCTGGTTGACACCGCGGGGCTTCGGGCATGGGCGCGAGTCACCTGGGAGACCTGGTCGACCCCGCGGGCCCTCGGGCATGGGCCCGGGTGTCCTGGGACAGCTGGTCGACCGGAGGACCTTGGACCAGGACCCGAGTCGCCCGGGAGATTTTGTTGACATTGCGGGCCCTCGAGCACTGGACCGAGTCGCCCGGGACCGGAGATCGACAACGCCATCCCTCGAACCGGGCCTGAGATGCCCGGGACCGCTGGTTGACCCCGGGAGACATCGGGCACGGGCCTGAGATGCCCAGGAAGGCTGGTCGACACCGCGGGCCCTCCGACAAGGACCTGAGGCTCCCGGGACCGCAGGTCGACCACCCGCGCCCTCGGGAACGGGCCCGAGGCCCCAGGGACAGCTGGTCGACTCCTCAGTTCCTCGGACCCGGGTCCGAGTTCCCCGGGACAGCTGGTCAAACCTGCGGGCCCTCAGACACGAGCGCGATTCACCCGGGAGTGCTGGTCGACCCCGCAGGCCTTCGGCGAAAGGCTGGAATCGCCCGGGACAGTTGGTTGACCCCGCGGGGCCTTGGAGCTGGCCCGGAGTCACCAAAGACTGCTTGTCGACCCCGCCGGCCCTCGGGCACGGGCCCGAGTCGCACGGGAGAGCCGGTCGACACTGAGGGCCCTCGGACCCAGGCCCAAGTCACCGGGGACAGCTGGTCGAAACCGCGTGCCCACAGACACGAGCGCGATTCGCCCGGGAGGGCTGGAGAACACCGCGGGCCCTCGTTCCTGGGCCCGAGTTACCCAGGACAGCGGGGCGACCCCGCGGGCCTTCGGAGCCAGGCCGGAGTCGCCCAGGACAGCTGATCGATCCCGCATACCCTCAGGCTCGGGCCCGAATCACCCGTGCAATCCGGTCAACTCCAGTGGCACGCGGACCCGGGCATGATTCGCCCGGGAGAGCTGGTCGACGCCGCGGGCCCTCGGACCCGGGCCCGAGGGCCCTGGACAGCAGGGTGACACCGAGGGCTGTCGGACCCGGGCCTTGGTCACCCGGGACAGCTGGTCGAACCCGTGGGACCTCGGACCTGGCCCAGAGTCACCCAAGACTGCTTGTCGACCCCGCGGGCCCTCGGGCACGGGCCTGAGACGCCTGGGACAGCTGTTCGATACCCGGGCCCTTGGGCACGGTCCGAGTCACCCGGGACAGCTGGAGGACACCGCGGGCCATCGGGCACGGGCCTGAGACGCCCAGGAAGGCTGGTCGACACCGCGGGCCCTCCACCCAGGTCCCAAGTAACCCGGGACAGCGGGTCGAAGCCGCGGGCCCTCGGACATGAGCGCGATTCGCCCGGGAGGGCTGGTGGACCCCGCGGGCCCTTGTTCCTTGGCTCGAGTTACCTGGGAGATGTGGTCGACTCCGCGGGTCTTTGGACCTGGGGCCGAAGTGCGTGGGACAGCTGGTCGACCTGGTGGGCCCTCGGACCCGGGTCCGAGGAGCCCGGGACCGCCTGTTGACCCCGGCGGCCCTCGGAACCGGGCCCGAGTCAGCCGGGACAACTGGTCGACCCCGCAGGCACTCGGAGACTGGCCGAAGTCGCCCTGGAGATTTGGTCGACCCTGCGGGCCCTCGGGCACCGGCCCGAGTCGCCCAGGACGGGTGATCGAACCCGCGATCACTCGACCCGGGCCCGAGACGCCTGGGACCGCTGGTTGACCCCAGGGTTCCTCGGACCCCAGCGCGAGTCGCCCGGGAAAGCTGTTCGACACCCTGGCCTTCGGGCATGGTCCGAGTCCCCCGGGACAGCTGGTGGACACCGCGGGCCCATCGGGCAGGAGCCTGAGATGCCCAGGAAGGCTGGTTGTCACCGCAGGCCCTCCGACAAGGTCCCGAGTCTCCCGGGACAGCTGGTCCACCACGCAGTTCCTCCGGAAAGGGCCGGAATCCCCCGGGACAGCGGGTCGAACCCGCGGGCCCTCGGACTCAAGCACAGGTGGCCCGGACAGCTGGGACCCCACAGGCATCGGAGCCGAGCCGGAGTCTACAGGGACAGTTTGTCGATCCCGAGGGACTTCGGCCCCGAGCGCGAGTGTCCCTGGACAGCTGGTTGAACCCGCGGGCCCGTGGGCAAGGGCCCGATTCCCACGGGACAGCCAGTCGACCTCACAGGCCCTCGGAACCGGGCCCGAGTCACCTGGGACCGCGGGTCGACCCCGCAGGCACTTGGAGCCTGGCCGAAGTCGCCCGGGACATCTGGTTGACACCGCGGGGCTTCGGGCATGGGCGCGAGTCACCTGGGAGACCTGGTCGACCCCGCGGGCCCTCGGGCATGGGCCCGGGTGTCCTGGGACAGCTGGTCGACCGGAGGACCTTGGACCAGGACCCGAGTCGCCCGGGAGATTTTGTTGACATTGCGGGCCCTCGAGCACTGGACCGAGTCGCCCGGGACCGGAGATCGAAAACGCCATCCCTCGAACCGGGCCTGAGATGCCCGGGACCGCTGGTTGACCCCGGGAGACATCGGGCACGGGCCTGAGATGCCCAGGAAGGCTGGTCGACACCGCGGGCCCTCCGACAAGGACCTGAGGCTCCCGGGACCGCAGGTCGACCACCCGCGCCCTCGGGAACGGGCCCGAGTCCCCAGGGACAGCTGGTCGACTCCTCAGTTCCTCGGACCCGGGTCCGAGTTGCCCGGGACAGTTGGTCAAACCTGCGGGCCCTCAGACACGAGCGCGATTCACCCGGGAGTGCTGGTCGAGCCCGCAGGCCTTCGGCGAAAGGCTGGAATCGCCCGGGACAGTTGGTTGACCCCGCGGGGCCTTGGAGCTGGCCCGGAGTCAGCAAAGACTGCTTGTCGACCCCGCCGGCCCTCGGGCACGGGCCCGAGTCGCACGGGAGAGCCGGTCGACACTGAGGGCCCTCGGACCCAGGCCCAAGTCACCGGGGACAGCTGGTCGAAACCGCGTGCCCACAGACACGAGCGCGATTCGCCCGGGAGGGCTGGAGAACACCGCGGGCCCTCGTTCCTGGGCCCGAGTTACCCGGGACAGCGGGTCGACCCCGCGGGCCTTCGGAGCCAGGCCGGAGTCGCCCAGGACAGCTGATCGATCCCGCATACCCTCAGGCTCGGGCCCGAATCACCCGTGCAATCCGGTCAACTCCAGTGGCACGCGGACCCGGGCATGATTCGCCCGGGAGAGCTGGTCGACGCCGCGGGCCCTCGGACCCGGGCCCAAGGGCCCTGGACAGCAGGGTGACACCGAGGGCTGTCGGACCCGGGCCTTGGTCACCCGGGACAGCTGGTCGAACCCGTGGGACCTGGGACCTGGCCCAGAGTCACCCAAGACTGCTTGTCGACCCCGCGGGCCCTCGGGCACGGGCCTGAGACGCCTGGGACAGCTGTTCGATACCCGGGCCCTTGGGCACGGTCCGAGTCACCCGGGACAGCTGGAGGACACCGCGGGCCATCGGGCACGGGCCTGAGACGCCCAGGAAGGCTGGTCGACACCGCGGGCCCTCCACCAAGGTCCCAAGTAACCCGGGACAGCGGGTCGAAGCCGCGGGCCCTCGGACATGAGCGCGATTCGCCCGGGAGGGCTGGTGGACCCCGCGGGCCCTTGTTCCTTGGCTCGAGTTACCTGGGAGATGTGGTCGACTCCGCGGGTCTTTGGACCTGGGGCCGAAGTGCGTGGGACAGCTGGTCGACCTGGTGGGCCCTCGGACCCGGGTCCGAGGAGCCCGGGACAGCCTGTTGACCCCAGCGGCCCTTGGAACCGGTCCCGAGTGAGCCGGGACAACTGGTCGACCCCGCAGGCACTCGGAGACTGGCCGAAGTCGCCCTTGAGATTTGGTCGACCCTGCGGGCCCTCGGGCACTGGCCCGAGTCGCCCAGGACGGGTGATCGAAGACGCGATCACTCGACCCGGGCCCGAGACGCCTGGGACCGCTGGTTGACCCCAGGGTTCCTCGGACCCCGGCGCGAGTCGCCCGGGAAAGCTGTTCGACACCCTGTCCTTCGGGCATGGTCCGAGTCCCCCGGGACAGCTGGTGGACACCGCGGGCCCATCGGGCAGGAGCCTGAGATGCCCAGGAAGGCTGGTTGTCACCGCAGGCCCTCCGACAAGGTCCCGAGTCTCCCGGGACAGCTGGTCCACCACGCAGTTCCTCCGGAAAGGGCCGGAATCCCCCGGGACAGCGGGTCGAACCCGCGGGCCCTCGGACTCAAGCACAGGTGACCCGGACAGCTGGGACCCCACAGGCACCGGAGCCGAGCCGGAGTCTACAGGGACAGTTTGTCGATCCCGAGGGACTTCGGCCCCGAGCGCGAGTGTCCCTGGACAGCTGGTTGAACCCGCGGGCCCGTGGGCAAGGGCCCGATTCCCACGGGACAGCCAGTCGACCTCACAGGGCCTCGGAACCGGGCCCGAGTCACCTGGGACCGCGGGTCGACCCCGCAGGCACTTGGGGCCTGGCCGAAGTCGCCCGGGACATCTGGTTGACACCGCGGGGCTTCGGGCATGGGCGCGAGTCACCTGGGAGACCTGGTCGACCCCGCGGGCCCTCGGGCATGGGCCCGGGTGTCCTGGGACAGCTGGTCGACCGGAGGACCTTGGACCAGGACCCGAGTCGCCCGGGAGATTTTGTTGACATTGCGGGCCCTCGAGCACTGGACCGAGTCGCCCGGGACCGGAGATCGACAACGCCATCCCTCGAACCGGGCCTGAGATGCCCGGGACCGCTGGTTGACCCCGGGAGACATCGGGCACGGGCCTGAGATGCCCAGGAAGGCTGGTCGACACCGCGGGCCCTCCGACAAGGACCTGAGGCTCCCGGGACCGCAGGTCGACCACCCGCGCCCTCGGGAACGGGCCCGAGGCCCCAGGGACAGCTGGTCGACTCCTCAGTTCCTCGGACCCGGATCCGAGTTCCCCGGGACAGCTGGTCAAACCTGCGGGCCCTCAGACACGAGCGCGATTCACCCGGGAGTGCTGGTCGACCCCGCGGGCCCTGGTTCCTGGGCCCGAGTTAGCCGGGATAGCTGCTCGACCCCGCAGGCCTTCGGCGAAAGGCTGGAATCGCCCGGGACAGTTGGTTGACCCCGCGGGGCCTTGGAGCTGGCCCGGAGTCACCAAAGACTGCTTGTCGACCCCGCGGGCCCTCGGGCACGGGCCCGAGTCGCACGGGAGAGCCGGTCGACACTGAGGGCCCTCGGACCCAGGCCCAAGTCACCGGGGACAGCTGGTCGAAACCGCGTGCCCACAGACACGAGCGCGATTCGCCCGGGAGGGCTGGAGAACACCGCGGGCCCTCGTTCCTGGGCCCGAGTTACCCGGGACAGCGGGGCGACCCCGCGGGCCTTCGGAGCCAGGCCGGAGTCGCCCAGGACAGCTGATCGATCCCGCATACCCTCAGGCTCGGGCCCGAATCACCCGTGCAATCCGGTCAACTCCGCTGGCACGCGGACCCGGGCATGATTCGCCCGGGAGAGCTGGTCGACGCCGCGGGCCCTCGGCCCCGGGCCCGAGGGCCCTGGACAGCAGGGTGACACCGAGGGCTGTCGGACCCGGGCCTTGGTCACCCGGGACAGCTGGTCGAACCCGTGGGACCTCGGACCTGGCCCAGAGTCACCCAAGACTGCTTGTCGACCCCGCGGGCCCTCGGGCACGGGCCTGAGACGCCTGGGACAGCTGTTCGATACCCGGGCCCTTGGGCACGGTCCGAGTCACCCGGGACAGCTGGAGGACACCGCGGGCCATCGGGCACGGGCCTGAGACGCCCAGGAAGGCTGGTCGACACCGCGGGCCCTCCACCAAGGTCCCAAGTAACCCGGGACAGCGGGTCGAAGCCGCGGGCCCTCGGACATGAGCGCGATTCGCCCGGGAGGGCTGGTGGACCCCGCGGGCCCTTGTTCCTTGGCACGAGTTACCTGGGAGATGTGGTCGACTCCGCGGGTCTTTGGACCTGGGGCCGAAGTGCGTGGGACAGCTGGTCGACCTGGTGGGCCCTCGGACCCGGGTCCGAGGAGCCCGGGACAGCCTGTTGACCCCAGCGGCCCTCGGAACTGGTCCCGAGTGAGCCGGGACAACTGGTCGACCCCGCAGGCACTCGGAGACTGGCCGAAGTCGCCCTGGAGATTTGGTTGACCCTGGGGGCCCTCGGGCACCGGCCCGAGTCGCCCAGGACGGGTGATCGAAGCCGCGATCACTCGACCCGGGCCCGAGATGCCTGGGACCGCTGGTTGACCCCAGGGTTCCTCGGACCCCAGCGCGAGTCGCCCGGGAAAGCTGTTCGACACCCTGTCCTTCGGGCATGGTCCGAGTCCCCCGGGACAGCTGGTGGACACCGCGGGCCCATCGGGCAGGAGCCTGAGATGCCCAGGAAGGCTGGTTGTCACCGCAGGCCCTCCGACAAGGTCCCGAGTCTCCCGGGACAGCTCGTCCACCACGCAGTTCCTCCGGAAAGGGCCGGAATCCCCCGGGACAGCGGGTCGAACCCGCGGGCCCTCGGACTCAAGCACAGGTGACCCGGACAGCTGGGACCCCACAGGCACCGGAGCCGAGCCGGAGTCTACAGGGACAGTTTGTCGATCCCGAGGGACTTCGGCCCCGAGCGCGAGTGTCCCTGGACAGCTGGTTGAACCCGCGGGCCCGTGGGCAAGGGCCCGATTCCCACGGGACAGCCAGTCGACCTCACAGGCCCTCGGAACCGGGCCCGAGTCACCTGGGACCGCGGGTCGACCCCGCAGGCACTTGGAGCCTGGCCGAAGTCGCCCGGGACATCTGGTTGACACCGCGGGGCTTCGGGCATGGGCGCGAGTCACCTGGGAGACCTGGTCGACCCCGCGGGCCCTCGGGCATGGGCCCGGGTGTCCTGGGACAGCTGGTCGACCGGAGGACCTTGGACCAGGACCCGAGTCGCCCGGGAGATTTTGTTGACATTGCGGGCCCTCGAGCACTGGACCGAGTCGCCCGGGACCGGAGATCGACAACGCCATCCCTCGAACCGGGCCTGAGATGCCCGGGACCGCTGGTTGACCCCGGGAGACATCGGGCACGGGCCTGAGATGCCCAGGAAGGCTGGTCGACACCGCGGGCCCTCCGACAAGGACCTGAGGCTCCCGGGACCGCAGGTCGACCACCCGCGCCCTCGGGAACGGGCCCGAGGCCCCAGGGACAGCTGGTCGACTCCTCAGTTCCTCGGACCCGGGTCCGAGTTCCCCGGGACAGCTGGTCAAACCTGCGGGCCCTCAGACACGAGCGCGATTCACCCCGGAGTGCTGGTCGACCCCGCGGGCCCTGGTTCCTGGGCCCGAGTTAGCCGGGAGAGCTGCTCGACCCCGCAGGCCTTCGGCGAAAGGCTGGAATCGCCCGGGACAGTTGGTTGACCCCGCGGGGCCTTGGAGCTGGCCCGGAGTCACCAAAGACTGCTTGTCGACCCCGCGGGCCCTCGGGCACGGGCCCGAGTCGCACGGGAGAGCCGGTCGACACTGAGGGCCCTCGGACCCAGGCCCAAGTCACCGGGGACAGCTGGTCGAAACCGCGTGCCCACAGACACGAGCGCGATTCGCCCGGGAGGGCTGGAGAACACCGCGGGCCCTCGTTCCTGGGCCCGAGTTACCCGGGACAGCGGGGCGACCCCGCGGGCCTTCGGAGCCAGGCCGGAGTCGCCCAGGACAGCTGTCGATCCCGCATACCCTCAGGCTCGGGCCCGAATCACCCGTGCAATCCGGTCAACTCCGCTGGCGCCCGGACCCGGGCATGATTCGCCCGGGAGAGCTGGTCGACGCCGCGGGCCCTCGGACCCGGGCCCGAGGGCCCTGGACAGCAGGGTGACACCGAGGGCTGTCGGACCCGGGCCTTGGTCACCCGGGACAGCTGGTCGAACCCGTGGGACCTCGGACCTGGCCCAGAGTCACCCAAGACTGCTTGTCGACCCCGCGGGCCCTCGGGCACGGGCCTGAGACGCCTGGGACAGCTGTTCGATACCCGGGCCCTTGGGCACGGTCCGAGTCACCCGGGACAGCTGGAGGACACCGCGGGCCATCGGGCACGGGCCTGAGACGCCCAGGAAGGCTGGTTGACACCGCGGGCCCTCCACCAAGGTCCCAAGTAACCCGGGACAGCGGGTCGAAGCCGCGGGCCCTCGGACATGAGCGCGATTCGCCCGGGAGGGCTGGTGGACCCCGCGGGCCCTTGTTCCTTGGCTCGAGTTACCTGGGAGATGTGGTCGACTCCGCGGGCCTTTGGACCTGGGGCCGAAGTGCGTGGGACAGCTGGTCGACCTGGTGGGCCCTCGGACCCGGGTCCGAGGAGCCCGGGACAGCCTGTTGACCCCGGCGGCCCTCGGAACCGGGCCCGAGTGAGCCGGGACAACTGGTCGACCCCGCAGGCACTCGGAGACTGGCCGAAGTCGCCCTGGAGATTTGGTCGACCCTGCGGGCCCTCGGGCACCGGCCCGAGTCGCCCAGGACGGGTGATCGAACCCGCGATCACTCGACCCGGGCCCGAGACGCCTGGGACCGCTGGTTGACCCCAGGGTTCCTCGGACCCCAGCGCGAGTCGCCCGGGAAAGCTGTTTGACACCCTGTCCTTCGGGCATGGTCCGAGTCCCCCGGGACAGCTGGTGGACACCGCGGGCCCATCGGGCGGGAGCCTGAGATGCCCAGGAAGGCTGGTTGTCACCGCAGGCCCTCCGACAAGGTCCCGAGTCTCCCGGGACAGCTGGTCCACCACGCAGTTCCTCCGGAAAGGGCCGGAATCCCCCGGGACAGTGGGTCGAACCCGCGGGCCCTCGGACTCAAGCACAGGTGGCCCGGACAGCTGGGACCCCACAGGCACCGGAGCCGAGCCGGAGTCTACAGGGACAGTTTGTCGATCCCGAGGGACTTCGGCCACGAGCGCGAGTGTCCCTGGACAGCTGGTTGAATCCGCGGCCCGTGGGCAAGGGCCCGATTCCCACAGGACAGCCAGTCGACCTCACAGGCCCTCGGAACCGGGCCCGAGTCACCTGGGACCGCGGGTCGACCCCGCAGGCACTTGGAGCCTGGCCGAAGTCGCCCGGGACATCTGGTTGACACCGCGGGGCTTCGGGCATGGGCGCGAGTCACCTGGGAGACCTGGTCGACCCCGCGGGCCCTCGGGCATGGGCCCGGGTGTCCTGGGACAGCTGGTCGACCGGAGGACCTTGGACCAGGACGCGAGTCGCCCGGGAGATTTTGTTGACATTGCGGGCCCTCGAGCACTGGACCGAGTCGCCCGGGACCGGAGATCGACAACGCCATCCCTCGAACCGGGCCTGAGATGCCCGGGACCGCTGGTTGACCCCGGGAGACATCGGGCACGGGCCTGAGATGCCCAGGAAGGCTGGTCGACACCGCGGGCCCTCCGACAAGGACCTGAGGCTCCCGGGACCGCAGGTCGACCACCCGCGCCCTCGGGAACGGGCCCGAGGCCCCAGGGACAGCTGGTCGACTCCTCAGTTCCTCGGACCCGGGTCCGAGTTCCCCGGGACAGCTGGTCAAACCTGCGGGCCCTCAGACACGAGCGCGATTCACCCGGGAGTGCTGGTCGACCCCGCAGGCCTTCGGCGAAAGGCTGGAATCGCCCGGGACAGTTGGTTGACCCCGCGGGGCCTTGGAGCTGGCCCGGAGTCAGCAAAGACTGCTCGTCGACCCCGCCGGCCCTCGGGCACGGGCCCGAGTCGCACGGGAGAGCCGGTCGACACTGAGGGCCCTCGGACCCAGGCCCAAGTCACCGGGGACAGCTGGTCGAAACCGCGTGCCCACAGACACGAGCGCGATTCGCCCGGGAGGGCTGGAGAACACCGCGGGCCCTCGTTCCTGGGCCCGAGTTACCCGGGACAGCGGGGCGACCCCGCGGGCCTTCGGAGCCAGGCCGGAGTCGCCCAGGACAGCTGATCGATCCCGCATACCCTCAGGCTCGGGCCCGAATCACCCGTGCAATCCGGTCAACTCCGCTGGCGCCCGGACCCGGGCATGATTCGCCCGGGAGAGCTGGTCGACGCCGCGGGCCCTCGGACCCGGGCCCGAGGGCCCTGGACAGCAGGGTGACACCGAGGGCTGTCGGACCCGGGCCTTGGTCACCCGGGACAGCTGGTCGAACCCGTGGGACCTCGGACCTGGCCCAGAGTCACCCAAGACTGCTTGTCGACCCCGCGGGCCCTCGGGCACGGGCCTGAGACGTCTGGGACAGCTGTTCGATACCCGGGCCCTTGGGCACGGTCCGAGTCACCCGGGACAGCTGGAGGACACCGCGGGCCATCGGGCACGGGCCTGAGACGCCCAGGAAGGCTGGTCGACACCGCGGGCCCTCCACCAAGGTCCCAAGTAACCCGGGACAGCGGGTCGAAGCCTCGGGCTCTTGGACATGAGCGCGATTCGCCCGGGAGGGCTGGTGGACCCCGCGGGGCCTTGTTCCTTGGCTCGAGTTACCTGGGAGATGTGGTCGACTCCGCGGGTCTTTGGACCTGGGGCCGAAGTGCGTGGGACAGCTGGTCGACCTGGTGGGCCCTCGGACCCGGGTCCGAGGAGCCCGGGACCGCCTGTTGACCCCGGCGGCCCTCGGAACCGGGCCCGAGTCAGCCGGGACAACTGGTCGACCCCGCAGGCACTCGGAGACTGGCCGAAGTCGCCCTGGAGATTTGGTCGACCCTGCGGGCCCTCGGGCACCGGCCCGAGTCGCCCAGGACGGGTGATCGAACCCGCGATCACTCGACCCGGGCCCGAGACGCCTGGGACCGCTGGTTGACCCCAGGGTTCCTCGGACCCCAGCGCGAGTCGCCCGGGAAAGCTGTTCGACACCCTGGCCTTCGGGCATGGTCCGAGTCCCCCGGGACAGCTGGTGGACACCGCGGGCCCATCGGGCGGGAGCCTGAGATGCCCAGGAAGGCTGGTTGTCACCGCAGGCCCTCCGACAAGGTCCCGAGTCTCCCGGGACAGCTGGTCCACCACGCAGTTCCTCCGGAAAGGGCCGGAATCCCCCGGGACAGCGGGTCGAACCCGCGGGCCCTCGGACTCAAGCACAGGTGGCCCGGACAGCTGGGACCCCACAGGCATCGGAGCCGAGCCGGAGTCTACAGGGACAGTTTGTCGATCCCGAGGGACTTCGGCCACGAGCGGAGTGTCCCTGGACAGCTGGTTGAACCCGCGGGCCCGTGGGCAAGGGCCCGATTCCCACGGGACAGCCAGTCGACCTCACAGGCCCTCGGAACCGGGCCCGAGTCACCTGGGACCGCGGGTCGACCCCGCAGGCACTTGGAGCCTGGCCGAAGTCGCCCGGGACATCTGGTTGACACCGCGGGGCTTCGGGCATGGGCGCGAGTCACCTGGGAGACCTGGTCGACCCCGCGGGCCCTCGGGCATGGGCCCGGGTGTCCTGGGACAGCTGGTCGACCGGAGGACCTTGGACCAGGACCCGAGTCGCCCGGGAGATTTTGTTGACATTGCGGGCCCTCGAGCACTGGACCGAGTCGCCCGGGACCGGAGATCGACAACGCCATCCCTCGAACCGGGCCTGAGATGCCCGGGACCGCTGGTTGACCCCGGGAGACATCGGGCACGGGCCTGAGATGCCCAGGAAGGCTGGTCGACACCGCGGGCCCTCCGACAAGGACCTGAGGCTCCCGGGACCGCAGGTCGACCACCCGCGCCCTCGGGAACGGGCCCGAGGCCCCAGGGACAGCTGGTCGACTCCTCAGTTCCTCGGACCCGGGTCCGAGTTCCCCGGGACAGCTGGTCAAACCTGCGGGCCCTCAGACACGAGCGCGATTCACCCGGGAGTGCTGGTCGACCCCGCAGGCCTTCGGCGAAAGGCTGGAATCGCCCGGGACAGTTGGTTGACCCCGCGGGGCCTTGGAGCTGGCCCGGAGTCACCAAAGACTGCTTGTCGACCCCGCCGGCCCTCGGGCACGGGCCCGAGTCGCACGGGAGAGCCGGTCGACACTGAGGGCCCTCGGACCCAGGCCCAAGTCACCGGGGACAGCTGGTCGAAACCGCGTGCCCACAGACACGAGCGCGATTCGCCCGGGAGGGCTGGAGAACACCGCGGGCCCTCGTTCCTGGGCCCGAGTTACCCAGGACAGCGGGGCGACCCCGCGGGCCTTCGGAGCCAGGCCGGAGTCGCCCAGGACAGCTGATCGATCCCGCATACCCTCAGGCTCGGGCCCGAATCACCCGTGCAATCCGGTCAACTCCAGTGGCACGCGGACCCGGGCATGATTCGCCCGGGAGAGCTGGTCGACGCCGCGGGCCCTCGGACCCGGGCCCGAGGGCCCTGGACAGCAGGGTGACACCGAGGGCTGTCGGACCCGGGCCTTGGTCACCCGGGACAGCTGGTCGAACCCGTGGGACCTCGGACCTGGCCCAGAGTCACCCAAGACTGCTTGTCGACCCCGCGGGCCCTCGGGCACGGGCCTGAGACGCCTGGGACAGCTGTTCGATACCCGGGCCCTTGGGCACGGTCCGAGTCACCCGGGACAGCTGGAGGACACCGCGGGCCATCGGGCACGGGCCTGAGACGCCCAGGAAGGCTGGTCGACACCGCGGGCCCTCCACCCAGGTCCCAAGTAACCCGGGACAGCGGGTCGAAGCCGCGGGCCCTCGGACATGAGCGCGATTCGCCCGGGAGGGCTGGTGGACCCCGCGGGCCCTTGTTCCTTGGCTCGAGTTACCTGGGAGATGTGGTCGACTCCGCGGGTCTTTGGACCTGGGGCCGAAGTGCGTGGGACAGCTGGTCGACCTGGTGGGCCCTCGGACCCGGGTCCGAGGAGCCCGGGACCGCCTGTTGACCCCGGCGGCCCTCGGAACCGGGCCCGAGTCAGCCGGGACAACTGGTCGACCCCGCAGGCACTCGGAGACTGGCCGAAGTCGCCCTGGAGATTTGGTCGACCCTGCGGGCCCTCGGGCACCGGCCCGAGTCGCCCAGGACGGGTGATCGAACCCGCGATCACTCGACCCGGGCCCGAGACGCCTGGGACCGCTGGTTGACCCCAGGGTTCCTCGGACCCCAGCGCGAGTCGCCCGGGAAAGCTGTTCGACACCCTGGCCTTCGGGCATGGTCCGAGTCCCCCGGGACAGCTGGTGGACACCGCGGGCCCATCGGGCAGGAGCCTGAGATGCCCAGGAAGGCTGGTTGTCACCGCAGGCCCTCCGACAAGGTCCCGAGTCTCCCGGGACAGCTGGTCCACCACGCAGTTCCTCCGGAAAGGGCCGGAATCCCCCGGGACAGCGGGTCGAACCCGCGGGCCCTCGGACTCAAGCACAGGTGGCCCGGACAGCTGGGACCCCACAGGCATCGGAGCCGAGCCGGAGTCTACAGGGACAGTTTGTCGATCCCGAGGGACTTCGGCCCCGAGCGCGAGTGTCCCTGGACAGCTGGTTGAACCCGCGGGCCCGTGGGCAAGGGCCCGATTCCCACGGGACAGCCAGTCGACCTCACAGGCCCTCGGAACCGGGCCCGAGTCACCTGGGACCGCGGGTCGACCCCGCAGGCACTTGGAGCCTGGCCGAAGTCGCCCGGGACATCTGGTTGACACCGCGGGGCTTCGGGCATGGGCGCGAGTCACCTGGGAGACCTGGTCGACCCCGCGGGCCCTCGGGCATGGGCCCGGGTGTCCTGGGACAGCTGGTCGACCGGAGGACCTTGGACCAGGACCCGAGTCGCCCGGGAGATTTTGTTGACATTGCGGGCCCTCGAGCACTGGACCGAGTCGCCCGGGACCGGAGATCGAAAACGCCATCCCTCGAACCGGGCCTGAGATGCCCGGGACCGCTGGTTGACCCCGGGAGACATCGGGCACGGGCCTGAGATGCCCAGGAAGGCTGGTCGACACCGCGGGCCCTCCGACAAGGACCTGAGGCTCCCGGGACCGCAGGTCGACCACCCGCGCCCTCGGGAACGGGCCCGAGTCCCCAGGGACAGCTGGTCGACTCCTCAGTTCCTCGGACCCGGGTCCGAGTTGCCCGGGACAGTTGGTCAAACCTGCGGGCCCTCAGACACGAGCGCGATTCACCCGGGAGTGCTGGTCGAGCCCGCAGGCCTTCGGCGAAAGGCTGGAATCGCCCGGGACAGTTGGTTGACCCCGCGGGGCCTTGGAGCTGGCCCGGAGTCAGCAAAGACTGCTTGTCGACCCCGCCGGCCCTCGGGCACGGGCCCGAGTCGCACGGGAGAGCCGGTCGACACTGAGGGCCCTCGGACCCAGGCCCAAGTCACCGGGGACAGCTGGTCGAAACCGCGTGCCCACAGACACGAGCGCGATTCGCCCGGGAGGGCTGGAGAACACCGCGGGCCCTCGTTCCTGGGCCCGAGTTACCCGGGACAGCGGGTCGACCCCGCGGGCCTTCGGAGCCAGGCCGGAGTCGCCCAGGACAGCTGATCGATCCCGCATACCCTCAGGCTCGGGCCCGAATCACCCGTGCAATCCGGTCAACTCCAGTGGCACGCGGACCCGGGCATGATTCGCCCGGGAGAGCTGGTCGACGCCGCGGGCCCTCGGACCCGGGCCCAAGGGCCCTGGACAGCAGGGTGACACCGAGGGCTGTCGGACCCGGGCCTTGGTCACCCGGGACAGCTGGTCGAACCCGTGGGACCTGGGACCTGGCCCAGAGTCACCCAAGACTGCTTGTCGACCCCGCGGGCCCTCGGGCACGGGCCTGAGACGCCTGGGACAGCTGTTCGATACCCGGGCCCTTGGGCACGGTCCGAGTCACCCGGGACAGCTGGAGGACACCGCGGGCCATCGGGCACGGGCCTGAGACGCCCAGGAAGGCTGGTCGACACCGCGGGCCCTCCACCCAGGTCCCAAGTAACCCGGGACAGCGGGTCGAAGCCGCGGGCCCTCGGACATGAGCGCGATTCGCCCGGGAGGGCTGGTGGACCCCGCGGGCCCTTGTTCCTTGGCTCGAGTTACCTGGGAGATGTGGTGGACTCCGCGGGTCTTTGGACCTGGGGCCGAAGTGCGTGGGACAGCTGGTCGACCTGGTGGGCCCTCGGACCCGGGTCCGAGGAGCCCGGGACAGCCTGTTGACCCCGGCGGCCCTCGGACCCGGGCCCGAGTGAGCCGGGACAACTGGTCGACCCCGCAGGCACTCGGAGACTGGCCGAAGTCGCCCTGGAGATTTGGTCGACCCTGCGGGCCCTCGGGCACTGGCCCGAGTCGCCCAGGACGGGTGATCGAAGCCGCGATCACTCGACCCGGGCCCGAGACGCCTGGGACCGCTGGTTGACCCCAGGGTTCCTCGGACCCCAGCACGAGTCGCCCGGGAAAGCTGTTCGACACCCTGGCCTTCGGGCATGGTCCGAGTCCCCCGGGACAGCTGGTGGACACCGCGGGCCCATCGGGCAGGAGCCTGAGATGCCCAGGAAGGCTGGTTGTCACCGCAGGCCCTCCGACAAGGTCCCGAGTCTCCCGGGACAGCTGGTCCACCACGCAGTTCCTCCGGAAAGGGCCGGAATCCCCCGGGACAGCGGGTCGAACCCGCGGGCCCTCGGACTCAAGCACAGGTGACCCGGACAGCTGGGACCCCACAGGCATCGGAGCCGAGCCGGAGTCTACAGGGACAGTTTGTCGATCCCGAGGGACTTCGGCCCCGAGCGCGAGTGTCCCTGGACAGCTGGTTGAAACCGCGGGCCCGTGGGCAAGGGCCCGATTCCCACGGGACAGCCAGTCGACCTCACAGGCCCTCGGAACCGGGCCCGAGTCACCTGGGACCGCGGGTCGACCCCGCAGGCACTTGGAGCCTGGCCGAAGTCGCCCGGGACATCTGGTTGACACCGCGGGGCTTCGGGCATGGGCGCGAGTCACCTGGGAGACCTGGTCGACCCCGCGGGCCCTCGGGCATGGGCCCGGGTGTCCTGGGACAGCTGGTCGACCGGAGGACCTTGGACCAGGACCCGAGTCGCCCGGGAGTTTTTGTTGACATTGCGGGCCCTCGAGCACTGGACCGAGTCGCCCGGGACCGGAGATCGACAACGCCATCCCTCGAACCGGGCGTGAGATGCCCGGGACCGCTGGTTGACCCCGGGAGACATCGGGCACGGGCCTGAGATGCCCAGGAAGGCTGGTCGACACCGCGGGCCCTCCGACAAGGACCTGAGGCTCCCGGGACCGCAGGTCGACCACCCGCGCCCTCGGGAACGGGCCCGAGTCCCCAGGGACAGCTGGTCGACTCCTCAGTTCCTCGGACCCGGGTCCGAGTTCCCCGGGACAGCTGGTCAAACCTGCGGGCCCTCAGACACGAGCGCGATTCACCCGGGAGTGCTGGTCGACCCCGCGGGCCCTGGTTCCTGGGCCCGAGTTAGCCGGGAGAGCTGCTCGACCCCGCAGGCCTTCGGCGAAAGCCTGGAATCGCCCGGGACAGTTGGTTGACCCCGCGGGGCCTTGGAGGTGGCCCGGAGTCACCAAAGACTGCTTGTCGACCCCGCCGGCCCTCGGGCACGGGCCCGAGTCGCACGGGAGAGCCGGTCGACACTGAGGGCCCTCGGACCCAGGCCCAAGTCACCGGGGACAGCTGGTCGAAACCGCGTGCCCACAGACACGAGCGCGATTCGCCCGGGAGGGCTGGAGAACACCGCGGGCCCTCGTTCCTGGGCCCGAGGTACCCGGGACAGCGGGGCGACCCCGCGGGCCTTCGGAGCCAGGCCGGAGTCGCCCAGGACAGCTGATCGATCCCGCATACCCTCAGGCTCGGGCCCGAATCACCCGTGCAATCCGGTCAACTCCGCTGGCACGTGGACCCGGGCATGATTCGCCCGGGAGAGCTGGTCGACGCCGCGGGCCCTCGGACCCGGGCCCGAGGGCCCTGGACAACAGGGTGACACCGAGGGCTGTCGGACCCGGGCCTTGGTCACGCGGGACAGCTGGTCGAACCCGTGGGACCTCGGACCTGGCCCAGAGTCACCCAAGACTGCTTGTCGACCCCGCGGGCCCTCGGGCACGGGCCTGAGACGCATGGGACAGCTGTTCGATACCCGGGCCCTTGGGCACGGTCCGAGGAACCCGGGACAGCTGGAGGACACCGCGGGCCATCGGGCACGGGCCTGAGACGCCCAGGAATGCTGGTCGACACCGCGGGCCCTCCACCCAGGTCCCAAGTAACCCGGGACAGCGGGTCGAAGCCGCGGGCCCTCGGACATGAGCGCGATTCGCCCGGGAGGGCTGGTGGACCCCGCGGGCCCTTGTTCCTTGGCTCGAGTTACCTGGGAGATGTGGTCGACTCCGCGGGTCTTTGGACCTGGGGCCGAAGTGCGTGGGACAGCTGGTCGACCTGGTGGGCCCTCGGACCCGGGTCCGAGGAGCCCGGGACAGCCTGTTGACCCCGGCGGCCCTCGGAACCGGGCCCGAGTCAGCCGGGACAACTGGTCGACCCCGCAGGCACTCGGAGACTGGCCGAAGTCGCCCTGGAGATTTGGTCGACCCTGCGGGCCCTCGGGCACCGGCCCGAGTCGCCCAGGACGGGTGATCGAAGCCGCGATCACTCGACCCGGGCCCGAGACGCCTGGGACCGCTGGTTGACCCCAGGGTTCCTCGGACCCCAGCACGAGTCGCCCGGGAAAGCTGTTTGACACCCTGTCCTTCGGGCATGGTCCGAGTCCCCCGGGACAGCTGGTGGACACCGCGGGCCCATCGGGCAGGAGCCTGAGATGCCCAGGAAGGCTGGTTGTCACCGCAGGCCCTCCGACAAGGTCCCGAGTCTCCCGGGACAGCTGGTCCACCACGCAGTTCCTCCGGAAAGGGCCGGAATCCCCCGGGACAGCGGGTCGAACCCGCGGGCCCTCGGACTCAAGCACAGGTGACCCGGACAGCTGGGACCCCACAGGCATCGGAGCTGAGCCGGAGTCTACAGGGACAGTTTGTCGATCCCGAGGGACTTCGGCCACGAGCGCGAGTGTCCCTGGACAGCTGGTTGAAACCGCGGGCCCGTGGGCAAGGGCCCGATTCCCACGGGACAGCCAGTCGACCTCACAGGCCCTCGGAACCGGGCCTGAGTCACCTGGGACCGCGGGTCGACCCCGCAGGCACTTGGAGCCTGGCCGAAGTCGCCCGGGACATCTGGTTGACACCGCGGGGCTTCGGGCATGGGCGCGAGTCACCTGGGAGACCTGGTCGACCCCGCGGGCCCTCGGGCATGGGCCCGGGTGTCCTGGGACAGCTGGTCGACCGGAGGACCTTGGACCAGGACCCGAGTCGCCCGGGAGTTTTTGTTGACATTGCGGGCCCTCGAGCACTGGACCGAGTCGCCCGGGACCGGAGACCGACAACGCCATCCCTCGAACCGGGCCTGAGATGCCCGGGACCGCTGGTTGACCCCGGGAGACATCGGGCACGGGCCTGAGATGCCCAGGAAGGCTGGTCGACACCGCGGGCCCTCCGACAAGGACCTGAGGCTCCCGGGACCGCAGGTCGACCACCCGCGCCCTCGGGAACGGGCCCGAGTCCCCAGGGACAGCTGGTCGACTCCTCAGTTCCTCGGACCCGGGTCCGAGTTCCCCGGGACAGCTGGTCAAACCTGCGGGCCCTCAGACACGAGCGCGATTCACCCGGGAGTGCTGGTCGACCCCGCGGGCCCTGGTTCCTGGGCCCGAGTTAGCCGGGAGAGCTGCTCGACCCCGCAGGCCTTCGGCGAAAGCCTGGAATCGCCCGGGACAGTTGGTTGACCCCGCGGGGCCTTGGAGGTGGCCCGGAGTCACCAAAGACTGCTTGTCGACCCCGCGGGCCCTCGGGCACGGGCCCGAGTCGCACGGGAGAGCCGGTCGACACTGAGGGCCCTCGGACCCAGGCCCAAGTCACCGGGGACAGCTGGTCGAAACCGCGTGCCCACAGACACGAGCGCGATTCGCCCGGGAGGGCTGGAGAACACCGCGGGCCCTCGTTCCTGGGCCCGAGTTACCCGGGACAGCGGGTCGACCCCGCGGGCCTTCGGAGCCAGGCCGGAGTCGCCCAGGACAGCTGATCGATCCCGCATACCCTCAGGCTCGGGCCCGAATCACCCGTGCAATCCGGTCAACTCCGCTGGCACGTGGACCCGGGCATGATTCGCCCGGGAGAGCTGGTCGACGCCGCGGGCCCTCGGACCCGGGCCCGAGGGCCCTGGACAGCAGGGTGACACCGAGGGCTGTCGGACCCGGGCCTTGGTCACGCGGGACAGCTGGTCGAACCCGTGGGACCTCGGACCTGGCCCAGAGTCACCCAAGACTGCTTGTGGACCCCGCGGGCCCTCGGGCACGGGCCTGAGACGCATGGGACAGCTGTTCGATACCCGGGCCCTTGGGCACGGTCCGAGTCACCCGGGACAGCTGGAGGACACCGCGGGCCATCGGGCACGGGCCTGAGACGCCCAGGAATGCTGGTCGACACCGCGGGCCCTCCACCAAGGTCCCAAGTAACCCGGGACAGCGGGTCGAAGCCGCGGGCCCTCGGACATGAGCGCGATTCGCCCGGGAGGGCTGGTGGACCCCGCGGGCCCTTGTTCCTTGGCTCGAGTTACCTGGGAGATGTGGTCGACTCCGCGGGTCTTTGGACCTGGGGCCGAAGTGCGTGGGACAGCTGGTCGACCTGGTGGGCCCTCGGACCCGGGTCCGAGGAGCCCGGGACAGCCTGTTGACCCCGGCGGCCCTCGGAACCGGGCCCGAGTGAGCCGGGACAACTGGTCGACCCCGCAGGCACTCGGAGACTGGCCGAAGTCGCCCTGGAGATTTGGTCGACCCTGCGGGCCCTCGGGCAACGGCCCGAGTCGCCCAGGACGGGTGATCGAACCCGCGATCACTCGACCCGGGCCCGAGATGCCTGGGACCGCTGGTTGACCCCAGGGTTCCTCGGACCCCAGCACGAGTCGCCCGGGAAAGCTGTTCGACACCCTGGCCTTCGGGCATGGTCCGAGTCCCCCGGGACAGCTGGTGGACACCGCGGGCCCATCGGGCGGGAGCCTGAGATGCCCAGGAAGGCTGGTTGTCACCGCAGGCCCTCCGACAAGGTCCCGAGTCTCCCGGGACAGCTGGTCCACCACGCAGTTCCTCCGGAAAGGGCCGGAATCCCCCGGGACAGCGGGTCAAACCCGCGGGCCCTCGGACTCAAGCACAGGTGGCCCGGACAGCTGGGACCCCACAGGCACCGGAGCCGAGCCGGAGTCTACAGGGACAGTTTGTCGATCCCGAGGGACTTCGGCCCCGAGCGCGAGTGTCCCTGGACAGCTGGTTGAACCCGCGGGCCCGTGGGCAAGGGCCCGATTCCCACGGGACAGCCAGTCGACCTCACAGGCCCTCGGAACCGGGCCCGAGTCACCTGGGACCGCGGGTCGACCCCGCAGGCACTTGGAGCCTGGCCGAAGTCGCCCGGGACATCTGGTTGACACCGCGGGGCTTCGGGCATGGGCGCGAGTCACCTGGGAGACCTGGTCGACCCCGCGGGCCCTCGGGCATGGGCCCGGGTGTCCTGGGACAGCTGGTCGACCGGAGGACCTTGGACCAGGACCCGAGTCGCCCGGGAGATTTTGTTGACATTGCGGGCCCTCGAGCACTGGACCGAGTCGCCCGGGACCGGAGATCGACAACGCCATCCCTCGAACCGGGCCTGAGATGCCCGGGACCGCTGGTTGACCCCGGGAGACATCGGGCACGGGCCTGAGATGCCCAGGAAGGCTGGTCGACACCGCGGGCACTCCGACAAGGACCTGAGGCTCCCGGGACCGCAGGTCGACCACCCGCGCCCTCGGGAACGGGCCCGAGTCCCCAGGGACAGCTGGTCGACTCCTCAGTTCCTCGGACCCGGGTCCGAGTTGCCCGGGACAGCTGGTCAAACCTGCGGGCTCTCAGACACGAGCGCGATTCACCCGGGAGTGCTGGTCGACCCCGCAGGCCTTCGGCGAAAGGCTGGAATCGCCCGGGACAGTTGGTTGACCCCGCGGGGCCTTGGAGCTGGCCCGGAGTCAGCAAAGACTGCTTGTCGACCCCGCCGGCCCTCGGGCACGGGCCCGAGTCGCACGGGAGAGCCGGTCGACACTGAGGGCCCTCGGACCCAGGCCCAAGTCACCGGGGACAGCTGGTCGAAACCGCGTGCCCACAGACACGAGCGCGATTCGCCCGGGAGGGCTGGAGAACACCGCGGGCCCTCGTTCCTGGGCCCGAGGTACCCGGGACAGCGGGTCGACCCCGCGGGCCTTCGGAGCCAGGCCGGAGTCGCCCAGGACAGCTGATCGATCCCGCATACCCTCAGGCTCGGGCCCGAATCACCCGTGCAATCCGGTCAACTCCAGTGGCACGCGGACCCGGGCATGATTCGCCCGGGAGAGCTGGTCGACGCCGCGGGCCCTCGGCCCCGGGCCCGAGGGCCCTGGACAGCAGGGTGACACCGAGGGCTGTCGGACCCGGGCCTTGGTCACCCGGGACAGCTGGTCGAACCCGTGGGACCTCGGACCTGGCCCAGAGTCACCCAAGACTGCTTGTCGACCCCGCGGGCCCTCGGGCACGGGCCTGAGACGCCTGGGACAGCTGTTCGATACCCGGGCCCTTGGGCACGGTCCGAGTCACCCGGGACAGCTGGAGGACACCGCGGGCCATCGGGCACGGGCCTGAGACGCCCAGGAAGGCTGGTCGACACCGCGGGCCCTGGTTCCTGGGCCCGAGTTAGCCGGGAGAGCTGCTCGACCCCGCAGGCCTTCGGCGAAAGCCTGGAATCGCCCGGGACAGTTGGTTGACCCCGCGGGGCCTTGGAGGTGGCCCGGAGTCACCAAAGACTGCTTGTCGACCCCGCGGGCCCTCGGGCACGGGCCCGAGTCGCACGGGAGAGCCGGTCGACACTGAGGGCCCTCGGACCCAGGCCCAAGTCACCGGGGACAGCTGGTCGAAACCGCGTGCCCACAGACACGAGCGCGATTCGCCCGGGAGGGCTGGAGAACACCGCGGGCCCTCGTTCCTGGGCCCGAGTTACCCGGGACAGCGGGTCGACCCCGCGGGCCTTCGGAGCCAGGCCGGAGTCGCCCAGGACAGCTGATCGATCCCGCATACCCTCAGGCTCGGGCCCGAATCACCCGTGCAATCCGGTCAACTCCGCTGGCACGTGGACCCGGGCATGATTCGCCCGGGAGAGCTGGTCGACGCCGCGGGCCCTCGGACCCGGGCCCGAGGGCCCTGGACAGCAGGGTGACACCGAGGGCTGTCGGACCCGGGCCTTGGTCACGCGGGACAGCTGGTCGAACCCGTGGGACCTCGGACCTGGCCCAGAGTCACCCAAGACTGCTTGTGGACCCCGCGGGCCCTCGGGCACGGGCCTGAGACGCATGGGACAGCTGTTCGATACCCGGGCCCTTGGGCACGGTCCGAGTCACCCGGGACAGCTGGAGGACACCGCGGGCCATCGGGCACGGGCCTGAGACGCCCAGGAATGCTGGTCGACACCGCGGGCCCTCCACCAAGGTCCCAAGTAACCCGGGACAGCGGGTCGAAGCCGCGGGCCCTCGGACATGAGCGCGATTCGCCCGGGAGGGCTGGTGGACCCCGCGGGCCCTTGTTCCTTGGCTCGAGTTACCTGGGAGATGTGGTCGACTCCGCGGGTCTTTGGACCTGGGGCCGAAGTGCGTGGGACAGCTGGTCGACCTGGTGGGCCCTCGGACCCGGGTCCGAGGAGCCCGGGACAGCCTGTTGACCCCGGCGGCCCTCGGAACCGGGCCCGAGTGAGCCGGGACAACTGGTCGACCCCGCAGGCACTCGGAGACTGGCCGAAGTCGCCCTGGAGATTTGGTCGACCCTGCGGGCCCTCGGGCAACGGCCCGAGTCGCCCAGGACGGGTGATCGAACCCGCGATCACTCGACCCGGGCCCGAGATGCCTGGGACCGCTGGTTGACCCCAGGGTTCCTCGGACCCCAGCACGAGTCGCCCGGGAAAGCTGTTCGACACCCTGGCCTTCGGGCATGGTCCGAGTCCCCCGGGACAGCTGGTGGACACCGCGGGCCCATCGGGCGGGAGCCTGAGATGCCCAGGAAGGCTGGTTGTCACCGCAGGCCCTCCGACAAGGTCCCGAGTCTCCCGGGACAGCTGGTCCACCACGCAGTTCCTCCGGAAAGGGCCGGAATCCCCCGGGACAGCGGGTCAAACCCGCGGGCCCTCGGACTCAAGCACAGGTGGCCCGGACAGCTGGGACCCCACAGGCACCGGAGCCGAGCCGGAGTCTACAGGGACAGTTTGTCGATCCCGAGGGACTTCGGCCCCGAGCGCGAGTGTCCCTGGACAGCTGGTTGAACCCGCGGGCCCGTGGGCAAGGGCCCGATTCCCACGGGACAGCCAGTCGACCTCACAGGCCCTCGGAACCGGGCCCGAGTCACCTGGGACCGCGGGTCGACCCCGCAGGCACTTGGAGCCTGGCCGAAGTCGCCCGGGACATCTGGTTGACACCGCGGGGCTTCGGGCATGGGCGCGAGTCACCTGGGAGACCTGGTCGACCCCGCGGGCCCTCGGGCATGGGCCCGGGTGTCCTGGGACAGCTGGTCGACCGGAGGACCTTGGACCAGGACCCGAGTCGCCCGGGAGATTTTGTTGACATTGCGGGCCCTCGAGCACTGGACCGAGTCGCCCGGGACCGGAGATCGACAACGCCATCCCTCGAACCGGGCCTGAGATGCCCGGGACCGCTGGTTGACCCCGGGAGACATCGGGCACGGGCCTGAGATGCCCAGGAAGGCTGGTCGACACCGCGGGCACTCCGACAAGGACCTGAGGCTCCCGGGACCGCAGGTCGACCACCCGCGCCCTCGGGAACGGGCCCGAGTCCCCAGGGACAGCTGGTCGACTCCTCAGTTCCTCGGACCCGGGTCCGAGTTGCCCGGGACAGCTGGTCAAACCTGCGGGCTCTCAGACACGAGCGCGATTCACCCGGGAGTGCTGGTCGACCCCGCAGGCCTTCGGCGAAAGGCTGGAATCGCCCGGGACAGTTGGTTGACCCCGCGGGGCCTTGGAGCTGGCCCGGAGTCAGCAAAGACTGCTTGTCGACCCCGCCGGCCCTCGGGCACGGGCCCGAGTCGCACGGGAGAGCCGGTCGACACTGAGGGCCCTCGGACCCAGGCCCAAGTCACCGGGGACAGCTGGTCGAAACCGCGTGCCCACAGACACGAGCGCGATTCGCCCGGGAGGGCTGGAGAACACCGCGGGCCCTCGTTCCTGGGCCCGAGGTACCCGGGACAGCGGGTCGACCCCGCGGGCCTTCGGAGCCAGGCCGGAGTCGCCCAGGACAGCTGATCGATCCCGCATACCCTCAGGCTCGGGCCCGAATCACCCGTGCAATCCGGTCAACTCCAGTGGCACGCGGACCCGGGCATGATTCGCCCGGGAGAGCTGGTCGACGCCGCGGGCCCTCGGCCCCGGGCCCGAGGGCCCTGGACAGCAGGGTGACACCGAGGGCTGTCGGACCCGGGCCTTGGTCACCCGGGACAGCTGGTCGAACCCGTGGGACCTCGGACCTGGCCCAGAGTCACCCAAGACTGCTTGTCGACCCCGCGGGCCCTCGGGCACGGGCCTGAGACGCCTGGGACAGCTGTTCGATACCCGGGCCCTTGGGCACGGTCCGAGTCACCCGGGACAGCTGGAGGACACCGCGGGCCATCGGGCACGGGCCTGAGACGCCCAGGAAGGCTGGTCGACACCGCGGGCCCTCCACCAAGGTCCCAAGTAACCCGGGACAGCGGGTCGAAGCCGCGGGCCCTCGGACATGAGCGCGATTCGCCCGGGAGGGCTGGTGGACCCCGCGGGCCCTTGTTCCTTGGCTCGAGTTACCTGGGAGATGTGGTCGACTCCGCGGGTCTTTGGACCTGGGGCCGAAGTGCGTGGGACAGCTGGTCGACCTGGTGGGCCCTCGGACCCGGGTCCGAGGAGCCCGGGACAGCCTGTTGACCCCGGCGGCCCTCGGAACCGGGCCCGAGTCAGCCGGGCCAACTGGTCGACCCCGCAGGCACTCGGAGACTGGCCGAAGTCGCCCTGGAGATTTGGTCGACCCTGCGGGCCCTCGGGCAACGGCCCGATTCGCCCAGGACGGGTGATCGAAGCCGCGATCACTCGACCCGGGCCCGAGACGCCTGGGACCGCTGGTTGACCCCAGGGTTCCTCGGACCCCAGCACGAGTCGCCCGGGAAAGCTGTTCGACACCCTGGCCTTCGGGCATGGTCCGAGTCCCCCGGGACAGCTGGTGGACACCGCGGGCCCATCGGGCAGGAGCCTGAGATGCCCAGGAAGGCTGGTTGTCACCGCAGGCCCTCCGACAAGGTCCCGAGTCTCCCGGGACAGCTGGTCCACCACGCAGTTCCTCCGGAAAGGGCCGGAATCCCCCGGGACAGCGGGTCGAACCCGCGGGCCCTCGGACTCAAGCACAGGTGACCCGGACAGCTGGGACCCCACAGGCATCGGAGCCGAGCCGGAGTCTACAGGGACAGTTTGTCGATCCCGAGGGACTTCGGCCCCGAGCGCGAGTGTCCCTGGACAGCTGGTTGAACCCGCGGGCCCGTGGGCAAGGGCCCGATTCCCACGGGACAGCCAGTCGACCTCACAGGCCCTCGGAACCGGGCCCGAGTCACCTGGGACCGCGGGTCGACCCCGCAGGCACTTGGAGCCTGGCCGAAGTCGCCCGGGACATCTGGTTGACACCGCGGGGCTTCGGGCATGGGCGCGAGTCACCTGGGAGACCTGGTCGACCCCGCGGGCCCTCGGGCATGGGCCCGGGTGTCCTGGGACAGCTGGTCGACCGGAGGACCTTGGACCAGGACCCGAGTCGCCCGGGAGATTTTGTTGACATTGCGGGCCCTCGAGCACTGGACCGAGTCGCCCGGGACCGGAGATCGACAACGCCATCCCTCGAACCGGGCCTGAGATGCCCGGGACCGCTGGTTGACCCCGGGAGACATCGGGCACGGGCCTGAGATGCCCAGGAAGGCTGGTCGACACCGCGGGCCCTCCGACAAGGACCTGAGGCTCCCGGGACCGCAGGTCGACCACCCGCGCCCTCGGGAACGGGCCCGAGTCCCCAGGGACAGCTGGTCGACTCCTCAGTTCCTCGGACCCGGGTCCGAGTTGCCCGGGACAGCTGGTCAAACCTGCGGGCCCTCAGAAACGAGCGCGATTCACCCGGGAGTGCTGGTCGACCCCGCAGGCCTTCGGCGAAAGGCTGGAATCGCCCGGGACAGTTGGTTGACCCCGCGGGGCCTTGGAGCTGGCCCGGAGTCACCAAAGACTGCTTGTCGACCCCGCCGGCCCTCGGGCACGGGCCCGAGTCGCACGGGAGAGCCGGTCGACACTGAGGGCCCTCGGACCCAGGCCCAAGTCACCGGGGACAGCTGGTCGAAACCGCGTGCCCACAGACACGATCGCGATTCGCCCGGGAGGGCTGGAGAACACCGCGGGCCCTCGTTCCTGGGCCCGAGTTACCCGGGACAGCGGGGCGACCCCGCGGGCCTTCGGAGCCAGGCCGGAGTCGCCCAGGACAGCTGATCGATCCCGCATACCCTCAGGCTCGGGCCCGAATCACACGTGCAATCCGGTCAACTCCAGTGGCACGCGGACCCGGGCATGATTCGCCCGGGAGAGCTGGTCGACGCCGCGGGCCCTCGGCCCCGGGCCCGAGGGCCCTGGACAGCAGGGTGATACCGAGGGCTGTCGGACCCGGGCCTTGGTCACCCGGGACAGCTGGTCGAACCCGTGGGACCTCGGACCTGGCCCAGAGTCACCCAAGACTGCTTGTCGACCCCGCGGGCCCTCGGGCACGGGCCTGAGACGCCTGGGACAGCTGTTCGATACCCGGGCCCTTGGGCACGGTCTGAGTCACCCGGGACAGCTAGAGGACACCGCGGGCCATCGGGCACGGGCCTGAGACGCCCAGGAAGGCTGGTCGACACCGCGGGCCCTCCACCAAGGTCCCAAGTAACCCGGGACAGCGGGTCGAAGCCGCGGGCCCTCGGATATGAGCGCGATTCGCCCGGGAGGGCTGGTGGACCCCGCGGGCCCTTGTTCCTTGGCTCGAGTTACCTGGGAGATGTGGTCGACTCCGCGGGTCTTTGGACCTGGGGCCGAAGTGCGTGGGACAGCTGGTCGACCTGGTGGGCCCTCGGACCCGGGTCCGAGGAGCCCGGGACAGCCTGTTGACCCCGGCAGCCCTCGGAACCGGGCCCGAGTCAGCCGGGACAACTGGTCGACCCCGCAGGCACTCGGAGACTGGCCGAAGTCGCCCTGGAGATTTGGTCGACCCTGCGGGCCCTCGGGCACCGGCCCGAGTCGCCCAGGACGGGTGATCGAAGCCGCGATCACTCGACCCGGGCCCGAGACGCCTGGGACCGCTGGTTGACCCCAGGGTTCCTCGGACCCCAGCGCGAGTCGCCCGGGAAAGCTGTTCGACACCCTGGCCTTCGGGCATGGTCCGAGTCCCCCGGGACAGCTGGTGGACACCGCGGGCCCATCGGGCAGGAGCCTGAGATGCCCAGGAAGGCTGGTTGTCACCGCAGGCCCTCCGACAAGGTCCCGAGTCTCCCGGGACAGCTGGTCCACCACGCAGTTCCTCCGGAAAGGGCCGGAATCCCCCGGGACAGCGGGTCGAACCCGCGGGCCCTCGGACTCAAGCACAGGTGACCCGGACAGCTGGGACCCCACAGGCATCGGAGCCGAGCCGGAATCTACAGGGACAGTTTGTCGATCCCGAGGGACTTCGGCCACGAGCGCGAGTGTCCCTGGACAGCTGGTTGAACCCGCGGGCCCGTGGGCAAGGGCCCGATTCCCACGGGACAGCCAGTCGACCTCACAGGCCCTCGGAACCGGGCCCGAGTCACCTGGGACCGCGGGTCGACCCCGCAGGCACTTGGAGCCTGGCCGAAGTCGCCCGGGACATCTGGTTGACACCGCGGGGCTTCGGGCATGGGCGCGAGTCACCTGGGAGACCTGGTCGACCCCGCGGGCCCTCGGGCATGGGCCCGGGTGTCCTGGGACAGCTGGTCGACCGGAGGACCTTGGACCAGGACCCGAGTCGCCCGGGAGATTTTGTTGACATTGCGGGCCCTCGAGCACTGGACCGAGTCGCCCGGGACCGGAGATCGACAACGCCATCCCTCGAACCGGGCGTGAGATGCCCGGGACCGCTGGTTGACCCCGGGAGACATCGGGCACGGGCCTGAGATGCCCAGGAAGGCTGGTCGACACCGCGGGCCCTCCGACAAGGACCTGAGGCTCCCGGGACCGCAGGTCGACCACCCGCGCCCTCGGGAACGGGCCCGAGTCCCCAGGGACAGCTGGTCGACTCCTCAGTTCCTCGGACCCGGGTCCGAGTTGCCCGGGACAGCTGGTCAAACCTGCGGGCCCTCAGACACGAGCGCGATTCACCCGGGAGTGCTGGTCGACCCCGCGGGCCCTGGTTCCTGGGCCCGAGTTAGCCGGGAGAGCTGCTCGACCCCGCAGGCCTTCGGCGAAAGCCTGGAATCGCCCGGGACAGTTGGTTGACCCCGCGGGGCCTTGGAGGTGGCCCGGAGTCACCAAAGACTGCTTGTCGACCCCGCCGGCCCTCGGGCACGGGCCCGAGTCGCACGGGAGAGCCGGTCGACACTGAGGGCCCTCGGACCCAGGCCCAAGTCACCGGGGACAGCTGGTCGAAACCGCGTCCCCACAGACACGAGCGCGATTCGCCCGGGATGGCTGGAGAACACCGCGGGCCCTCGTTCCTGGGCCCGAGTTACCCGGGACAGCGGGGCGACCCCGCGGGCCTTCGGAGCCAGGCCGGAGTCGCCCAGGACAGCTGATCGATCCCGCATACCCTCAGGCTCGGGCCCGAATCACCCGTGCAATCCGGTCAACTCCGCTGGCACGTGGACCCGGGCATGATTCGCCCGGGAGAGCTGGTCGACGCCGCGGGCCCTCGGACCCGGGCCCGAGGGCCCTGGACAGCAGGGTGACACCGAGGGCTGTCGGACCCGGGCCTTGGTCACGCGGGACAGCTGGTCGAACCCGTGGGACCTCGGACCTGGCCCAGAGTCACCCAAGACTGCTTGTGGACCCCGCGGGCCCTCGGGCACGGGCCTGAGACGCCTGGGACAGCTGTTCGATACCCGGGCCCTTGGGCACGGTCCGAGGAACCCGGGACAGCTGGAGGACACCGCGGGCCATCGGGCACGGGCCTGAGACGCCCAGGAAGGCTGGTCGACACCGCGGGCCCTCCACCAAGGTCCCAAGTAACCCGGGACAGCGGGTCGAAGCCGCGGGCCCTCGGACATGAGCGCGATTCGCCCGGGAGGGCTGGTGGACCCCGCGGGCCCTTGTTCCTTGGCTCGAGTTACCTGGGAGATGTGGTCGACTCCGCGGGTCTTTGGACCTGGGGCCGAAGTGCGTGGGACAGCTGGTCGACCTGGTGGGCCCTCGGACCTGGGTCAGAGGAGCCCGGGACAGCCTGTTGACCCCGGCGGCCCACGGAACCGGGCCCGAGTCAGCCGGGACAACTGGTCGACCCCGCAGGCACTCGGAGACTGGCCGAAGTCGCCCTGGAGATTTGGTCGACCCTGCGGGCCCTCGGGCACCGGCCCGAGTCGCCCAGGACGGGTGATCGAACCCGCGATCACTCGACCCGGGCCTGAGATGCCTGGGACCGCTGGTTGACCCCAGGGTTCCTCGGACCCCAGCGCGAGTCGCCCGGGAAAGCTGTTCGACACCCTGGCCTTCGGGCATGGTCCGAGTCCCCCGGGACAGCTGGTGGACACCGCGGGCCCATCGGGCAGGAGCCTGAGATGCCCAGGAAGGCTGGTTGTCACCGCAGGCCCTCCGACAAGGTCCCGAGTCTCCCGGGACAGCTGGTCCACCACGCAGTTCCTCCGGAAAGGGCCGGAATCCCCCGGGACAGCGGGTCGAACCCGCGGGCCCTCGGACTCAAGCACAGGTGGCCCGGACAGCTGGGACCCCACAGGCACCGGAGCCGAGCCGGAGTCTACAGGGACAGTTTGTCGATCCCGAGGGACTTCGGCCCCGAGCGCGAGTGTCCCTGGACAGCTGGTTGAACCCGCGGGCCCGTGGGCAAGGGCCCGATTCCCACGGGACAGCCAGTCGACCTCACAGGCCCTCAGAACCGGGCCCGAGTCACCTGGGATCGCGGGTCGACCCCGCAGGCACTTGGTGCCTGGCCGAAGTCGCCCGGGACATCTGGTTGACACCGCGGGGCTTCGGGCATGGGCGCGAGTCACCTGGGAGACCTGGTCGACCCCGCGGGCCCTCGGGCATGGGCCCGGGTGTCCTGGGACAGCTGGTCGACCGCAGGACCTTGGACCAGGACCCGAGTCGCCCGGGAGATTTTGTTGACATTGCGGGCCCTCGAGCACTGGACCGAGTCGCCCGGGACCGGAGACCGACAACGCCATCCCTCGAACCGGGCGTGAGATGCCCGGGACCGCTGGTTGACCCCGGGAGACATCGGGCACGGGCCTGAGATGCCCAGGAAGGCTGGTCGACACCGTGGGCCCTCCGACAAGGACCTGAGTCTCCCGGGACCGCAGGTCGACCACCCGCGCCCTCGGGCAAGGGCCCGAGGCCCCAGGGACAGCTGGTCGACTCCTCAGTTCCTCGGACCCGGGTCCGAGTTCCCCGGGACAGCTGGTCAAACCTGCGGGCCCTCAGACACGAGCGCGATTCAGCCGGGAGTGCTGGTCGACCCCGCGGGCCCTGGTTCCTGGGCCCGAGTTAGCCGGGAGAGCTGGTCGACCCCGCAGTCCTTCGGCGAAAGGCTGGAATCGCCCGGGACAGTTGGTTGACCCCGCGGGGCCTTGGAGGTGGCCCGGAGTCACCAAAGACTGCTTGTCGACCCCGCCGGCCCTCGGGCACGGGCCCGAGTCGCACGGGAGAGCCGGTCGACACTGAGGGCCCTCGGACCCAGGCCCAAGTCACCGGGGACAGCTGGTCGAAACCGCGTCCCCACAGACACGAGCGCGATTCGCCCGGGAGGGCTGGAGAACAACGCGGGCCCTCGTTCCTGGGCCCGAGTTACCCGGGACAGCGGGTCGACCCCGCGGGCCTTCGGAGCCAGGCCGGAGTCGCCCAGGACAGCTGATCGATCCCGCATACCCTCAGGCTCGGGCCCGAATCACCCGTGCAATCCGGTCAACTCCGCTGGCACGCGGACCCGGGCATGATTCGCCCGGGAGAGCTGGTCGACGCCGCGGGCCCTCGGACCCGGGCCCGAGGGCCCTGGACAGCAGGGTGACACCGAGGGCTGTCGGACCCGGGCCTTGGTCACCCGGGACAGCTGGTCGAACCCGTGGGACCTCGGACCTGGCCCAGAGTCACCCAAGACTGCTTGTCGACCCCGCGGGCCCTCGGGCACGGGCCTGAGACGCCTGGGACAGCTGTTCGATACCCGGGCCCTTGGGCACGGTCCGAGGATCCCGGGACAGCTGGAGGACACCGCGGGCCATCGGGCACGGGCCTGAGACGCCCAGGAAGGCTGGTCGACACCGCGGGCCCTCCACCCAGGTCCCAAGTAACCCGGGACAGCTGGTCGAAGCCGCGGGCCCTCGGACATGAGCGCGATTCGCCCGGGAGGGCTGGTGGACCCCGCGGGCCCTTGTTCCTTGGCTCGAGTTACCTGGGAGATGTGGTCGACTCCGCGGGTCTTTGGACCTGGGGCCGAAGTGCGTGGGACAGCTGGTCGACCTGGTGGGCCCTCGGACCCGGGTCCGAGGAGCCCGGGACAGCCTGTTGACCCCGGCAGCCCTCGGAACCGGGCCCGAGTCAGCCGGGACAACTGGTCGACCCCGCAGGCACTCGGAGACTGGCCGAAGACGCCCTGGAGATTTGGTCGACCCTGCGGGCCCTCGGGCACCGGCCCGAGTCGCCCAGGACGGGTGATCGAACCCGCGATCACTCGACCCGGGCCCGAGACGCCTGGGACCGCTGGTTGACCCCAGGGTTCCTCGGACCCCAGCACGAGTCGCCCGGGAAAGCTGTTCGACACCCTGGCCTTCGGGCATGGTCCGAGTCCCCCGGGACAGCTGGTGGACACCGCGGGCCCATCGGGCAGGAGCCTGAGATGCCCAGGAAGGCTGGTTGTCACCGCAGGCCCTCCGACAAGGTCCCGAGTCTCCCGGGACAGCTGGTCCACCACGCAGTTCCTCCGGAAAGGGCCGGAATCCCCCAGGACAGCGGGTCGAACCCGCGGGCCCTCGGACTCAAGCACAGGTGGCCCGGACAGCTGGGACCCCACAGGCATCGGAGCCGAGCCGGAGTCTACAGGGACAGTTTGTCGATCCCGAGGGACTTCGGCCCCGAGCGCGAGTGTCCCTGGACCGCTGGTTGAACCCGCGGGCCCGTGGGCAAGGGCCCGATTCCCACGGGACAGCCAGTCGACCTCACAGGCCCTCGGAACCGGGCCCGAGTCACCTGGGACCGCGGGTCGACCCCGCAGGCACTTGGAGCCTGGCCGAAGTCGCCCGGGACATCTGGTTGACACCGCGGGGCTTCGGGCATGGGCGCGAGTCACCTGGGAGACCTGGTCGACCCCGCGGGCCTTTGGGCATGGGCCCGGGTGTCCTGGGACAGCTGGTCGACCGGAGGACCTTGGACCAGGACCCGAGTCGCCCGGGAGATTTTGTTGACATTGCGGGCCCTCGAGCACTGGACCGAGTCGCCCGGGACCGGAGACCGACAACGCCATCCCTCGAACCGGGCGTGAGATGCCCGGGACCGCTGGTTGACCCCGGGAGACATCGGGCACGGGCCTGAGATGCCCAGGAAGGCTGGTCGACACCGCGGGCCCTCCGACAAGGACCTGAGGCTCCCGGGACCGCAGGTCGACCACCCGCGCCCTCGGGAACGGGCCCGAGTCCCCAGGGACAGCTGGTCGACTCCTCAGTTCCTCGGACCCGGGTCCGAGTTCCCCGGGACCGCTGGTCAAACCTGCGGGCCCTCAGACACGAGCGCGATTCACCTGGGAGTGCTGGTCGACCCCGCGGGCCCTGGTTCCTGGGCCCGAGTTAGCCGGGAGAGCTGCTCGACCCCGCAGGCCTTCGGCGAAAGCCTGGAATCGCCCGGGACAGTTGGTTGACCCCGCGGGGCCTTGGAGGTGGCCCGGAGTCACCAAAGACTGCTTGTCGACCCCGCCGGCCCTCGGGCACGGGCCCGAGTCGCACGGGAGAGCCGGTCGACACTGAGGGCCCTCGGACCCAGGCCCAAGTCACCGGGGACAGCTGGTCGAAACCGCGTGCCCACAGACACGAGCGCGATTCGCCCGGGAGGGCTGGAGAACACCGCGGGCCCTCGTTCCTGGGCCCGAGTTACCCGGGACAGCGGGGCGACCCCGCGGGCCTTCGGAGCCAGGCCGGAGTCGCCCAGGACAGCTGATCGATCCCGCATACCCTCAGGCTCGGGCCCGAATCACCCGTGCAATCCGGTCAACTCCGCTGGCACGTGGACCCGGGCATGATTCGCCCGGGAGAGCTGGTTGACGCCGCGGGCCCTCGGACCCGGGCCCGAGGGCCCTGGACAGCAGGGTGACACCGAGGGCTGTCGGACCCGGGCCTTGGTCACGCGGGACAGCTGGTCGAACCCGTGGGACCTCGGACCTGGCCCAGAGTCACCCAAGACTGCTTGTGGACCCCGCGGGCCCTCGGGCACGGGCCTGAGACGCCTGGGACAGCTGTTCGATACCCGGGCCCTTGGGCACGGTCCGAGGAACCCGGGACAGCTGGAGGACACCGCGGGCCATCGGGCACGGGCCTGAGACGCCCAGGAAGGCTGGTCGACACCGCGGGCCCTCCACCAAGGTCCCAAGTAACCCGGGACAGCGGGTCGAAGCCGCGGGCCCTCGGACATGAGCGCGATATGCCCGGGAGGGCTGGTGGACCCCGCGGGCCCTTGTTCCTTGGCTCGAGTTACCTGGGAGATGTGGTCGACTCCGCGGGTCTTTGGACCTGGGGCCGAAGTGCGTGGGACAGCTGGTCGACCTGGTGGGCCCTCGGACCTGGGTCCGAGGAGCCCGGGACAGCCTGTTGACCCCGGCGGCCCTCGGAACCGGGCCCGAGTCAGCCGGGACAACTGGTCGACCCCGCAGGCACTCGGAGACTGGCCGAAGTCGCCCTGGAGATTTGGTCGACCCTGCGGGCCCTCGGGCACCGGCCCGAGTCGCCCAGGACGGGTGATCGAACCCGCGATCACTCGACCCGGGCCTGAGATGCCTGGGACCGCTGGTTGACCCCAGGGTTCCTCGGACCCCAGCGCGAGTCGCCCGGGAAAGCTGTTCGACACCCTGGCCTTCGGGCATGGTCCGAGTCCCCCGGGACAGCTGGTGGACACCGCGGGCCCATCGGGCAGGAGCCTGAGATGCCCAGGAAGGCTGGTTGTCACCGCAGGCCCTCCGACAAGGTCCCGAGTCTCCCGGGACAGCTGGTCCACCACGCAGTTCCTCCGGAAAGGGCCGGAATCCCCCGGGACAGCGGGTCGAACCCGCGGGCCCTCGGACTCAAGCACAGGTGGCCCGGACAGCTGGGACCCCACAGGCATCGGAGCCGAGCCGGAGTCTACAGGGACAGTTTGTCGATCCCGAGGGACTTCGGCCCCGAGCGCGAGTGTCCCTGGACAGCTGGTTGAACCCGCGGGCCCGTGGGCAAGGGCCCGATTCCCACGGGACAGCCAGTCGACCTCACAGGCCCTCAGAACCGGGCCCGAGTCACCTGGGATCGCGGGTCGACCCCGCAGGCACTTGGTGCCTGGCCGAAGTCGCCCGGGACATCTGGTTGACACCGCGGGGCTTCGGGCATGGGCGCGAGTCACCTGGGAGACCTGGTCGACCCCGCGGGCCCTCGGGCATGGGCCCGGGTGTCCTGGGACAGCTGGTCGACCGCAGGACCTTGGACCAGGACCCGAGTCGCCCGGGAGATTTTGTTGACATTGCGGGCCCTCGAGCACTGGACCGAGTCGCCCGGGACCGGAGACCGACAACGCCATCCCTCGAACCGGGCGTGAGATGCCCGGGACCGCTGGTTGACCCCGGGAGACATCGGGCACGGGCCTGAGATGCCCAGGAAGGCTGGTCGACACCGCGGGCCCTCCGACAAGGACCTGAGGCTCCCGGGACCGCAGGTCGACCACCCGCGCCCTCGGGCAAGGGCCCGAGGCCCCAGGGACAGCTGGTCGACTCCTCAGTTCCTCGGACCCGGGTCCGAGTTCCCCGGGACAGCTGGTCAAACCTGCGGGCCCTCAGACACGAGCGCGATTCAGCCGGGAGTGCTGGTCGACCCCGCGGGCCCTGGTTCCTGGGCCCGAGTTAGCCGGGAGAGCTGGTCGACCCCGCAGGCCTTCGGCGAAAGGCTGGAATCGCCCGGGACAGTTGGTTGACCCCGCGGGGCCTTGGAGGTGGCCCGGAGTCACCAAAGACTGCTTGTCGACCCCGCCGGCCCTCGGGCACGGGCCCGAGTCGCACGGGAGAGCCGGTCGACACTGAGGGCCCTCGGACCCAGGCCCAAGTCACCGGGGACAGCTGGTCGAAACCGCGTCCCCACAGACACGAGCGCGATTCGCCCGGGAGGGCTGGAGAACAACGCGGGCCCTCGTTCCTGGGCCCGAGTTACCCGGGACAGCGGGTCGACCCCGCGGGCCTTCGGAGCCAGGCCGGAGTCGCCCAGGACAGCTGATCGATCCCGCATACCCTCAGGCTCGGGCCCGAATCACCCGTGCAATCCGGTCAACTCCGCTGGCACGCGGACCCGGGCATGATTCGCCCGGGAGAGCTGGTCGACGCCGCGGGCCCTCGGACCCGGGCCCGAGGGCCCTGGACAGCAGGGTGACACCGAGGGCTGTCGGACCCGGGCCTTGGTCACCCGGGACAGCTGGTCGAACCCGTGGGACCTCGGACCTGGCCCAGAGTCACCCAAGACTGCTTGTCGACCCCGCGGGCCCTCGGGCACGGGCCTGAGACGCCTGGGACAGCTGTTCGATACCCGGGCCCTTGGGCACGGTCCGAGGATCCCGGGACAGCTGGAGGACACCGCGGGCCATCGGGCACGGGCCTGAGACGCCCAGGAAGGCTGGTCGACACCGCGGGCCCTCCACCCAGGTCCCAAGTAACCCGGGACAGCTGGTCGAAGCCGCGGGCCCTCGGACATGAGCGCGATTCGCCCGGGAGGGCTGGTGGACCCCGCGGGCCCTTGTTCCTTGGCTCGAGTTACCTGGGAGATGTGGTCGACTCCGCGGGTCTTTGGACCTGGGGCCGAAGTGCGTGGGACAGCTGGTCGACCTGGTGGGCCCTCGGACCCGGGTCCGAGGAGCCCGGGACAGCCTGTTGACCCCGGCAGCCCTCGGAACCGGGCCCGAGTCAGCCGGGACAACTGGTCGACCCCGCAGGCACTCGGAGACTGGCCGAAGTCGCCCTGGAGATTTGGTCGACCCTGCGGGCCCTCGGGCACCGGCCCGAGTCGCCCAGGACGGGTGATCGAACCCGCGATCACTCGACCCGGGCCCGAGACGCCTGGGACCGCTGGTTGACCCCAGGGTTCCTCGGACCCCAGCACGAGTCGCCCGGGAAAGCTGTTCGACACCCTGGCCTTCGGGCATGGTCCGAGTCCCCCGGGACAGCTGGTGGACACCGCGGGCCCATCGGGCAGGAGCCTGAGATGCCCAGGAAGGCTGGTTGTCACCGCAGGCCCTCCGACAAGGTCCCGAGTCTCCCGGGACAGCTGGTCCACCACGCAGTTCCTCCGGAAAGGGCCGGAATCCCCCAGGACAGCGGGTCGAACCCGCGGGCCCTCGGACTCAAGCACAGGTGGCCCGGACAGCTGGGACCCCACAGGCATCGGAGCCGAGCCGGAGTCTACAGGGACAGTTTGTCGATCCCGAGGGACTTCGGCCCCGAGCGCGAGTGTCCCTGGACCGCTGGTTGAACCCGCGGGCCCGTGGGCAAGGGCCCGATTCCCACGGGACAGCCAGTCGACCTCACAGGCCCTCGGAACCGGGCCCGAGTCACCTGGGACCGCGGGTCGACCCCGCAGGCACTTGGAGCCTGGCCGAAGTCGCCCGGGACATCTGGTTGACACCGCGGGGCTTCGGGCATGGGCGCGAGTCACCTGGGAGACCTGGTCGACCCCGCGGGCCTTTGGGCATGGGCCCGGGTGTCCTGGGACAGCTGGTCGACCGGAGGACCTTGGACCAGGACCCGAGTCGCCCGGGAGATTTTGTTGACATTGCGGGCCCTCGAGCACTGGACCGAGTCGCCCGGGACCGGAGACCGACAACGCCATCCCTCGAACCGGGCGTGAGATGCCCGGGACCGCTGGTTGACCCCGGGAGACATCGGGCACGGGCCTGAGATGCCCAGGAAGGCTGGTCGACACCGCGGGCCCTCCGACAAGGACCTGAGGCTCCCGGGACCGCAGGTCGACCACCCGCGCCCTCGGGAACGGGCCCGAGTCCCCAGGGACAGCTGGTCGACTCCTCAGTTCCTCGGACCCGGGTCCGAGTTCCCCGGGACCGCTGGTCAAACCTGCGGGCCCTCAGACACGAGCGCGATTCACCTGGGAGTGCTGGTCGACCCCGCGGGCCCTGGTTCCTGGGCCCGAGTTAGCCGGGAGAGCTGCTCGACCCCGCAGGCCTTCGGCGAAAGCCTGGAATCGCCCGGGACAGTTGGTTGACCCCGCGGGGCCTTGGAGGTGGCCCGGAGTCACCAAAGACTGCTTGTCGACCCCGCCGGCCCTGGGGCACGGGCCCGAGTCGCACGGGAGAGCCGGTCGACACTGAGGGCCCTCGGACCCAGGCCCAAGTCACCGGGGACAGCTGGTCGAAACCGCGTGCCCACAGACACGAGCGCGATTCGCCCGGGAGGGCTGGACAACACCGCGGGCCCTCGTTCCTGGGCCCGAGTTACCCGGGACAGCGGGGCGACCCCGCGGGCCTTCGGAGCCAGGCCGGAGTCGCCCAGGACAGCTGATCGATCCCGCATACCCTCAGGCTCGGGCCCGAATCACCCGTGCAATCCGGTCAACTCCGCTGGCACGTGGACCCGGGCATGATTCGCCCGGGAGAGCTGGTTGACGCCGCGGGCCCTCGGACCCGGGCCCGAGGGCCCTGGACAGCAGGGTGACACCGAGGGCTGTCGGACCCGGGCCTTGGTCACGCGGGACAGCTGGTCGAACCCGTGGGACCTCGGACCTGGCCCAGAGTCACCCAAGACTGCTTGTGGACCCCGCGGGCCCTCGGGCACGGGCCTGAGACGCCTGGGACAGCTGTTCGATACCCGGGCCCTTGGGCACGGTCCGAGGAACCCGGGACAGCTGGAGGACACCGCGGGCCATCGGGCACGGGCCTGAGACGCCCAGGAAGGCTGGTCGACACCGCGGGCCCTCCACCAAGGTCCCAAGTAACCCGGGACAGCGGGTCGAAGCCGCGGGCCCTCGGACATGAGCGCGATATGCCCGGGAGGGCTGGTGGACCCCGCGGGCCCTTGTTCCTTGGCTCGAGTTACCTGGGAGATGTGGTCGACTCCGCGGGTCTTTGGACCTGGGGCCGAAGTGCGTGGGACAGCTGGTCGACCTGGTGGGCCCTCGGACCCGGGTCCGAGGAGCCCGGGACAGCCTGTTGACCCCGGCGGCCCTCGGAACCGGGCCCGAGTCAGCCGGGACAACTGGTCGACCCCGCAGGCACTCGGAGACTGGCCGAAGTCGCCCTGGAGATTTGGTCGACCCTGCGGGCCCTCGGGCACCGGCCCGAGTCGCCCAGGACGGGTGATCGAACCCGCGATCACTCGACCCGGGCCTGAGATGCCTGGGACCGCTGGTTGACCCCAGGGTTCCTCGGACCCCAGCGCGAGTCGCCCGGGAAAGCTGTTCGACACCCTGGCCTTCGGGCATGGTCCGAGTCCCCCGGGACAGCTGGTGGACACCGCGGGCCCATCGGGCAGGAGCCTGAGATGCCCAGGAAGGCTGGTTGTCACCGCAGGCCCTCCGACAAGGTCCCGAGTCTCCCGGGACAGCTGGTCCACCACGCAGTTCCTCCGGAAAGGGCCGGAATCCCCCGGGACAGCGGGTCGAACCCGCGGGCCCTCGGACTCAAGCACAGGTGGCCCGGACAGCTGGGACCCCACAGGCATCGGAGCCGAGCCGGAGTCTACAGGGACAGTTTGTCGATCCCGAGGGACTTCGGCCCCGAGCGCGAGTGTCCCTGGACAGCTGGTTGAACCCGCGGGCCCGTGGGCAAGGGCCCGATTCCCACGGGACAGCCAGTCGACCTCACAGGCCCTCAGAACCGGGCCCGAGTCACCTGGGATCGCGGGTCGACCCCGCAGGCACTTGGTGCCTGGCCGAAGTCGCCCGGGACATCTGGTTGACACCGCGGGGCTTCGGGCATGGGCGCGAGTCACCTGGGAGACCTGGTCGACCCCGCGGGCCCTCGGGCATGGGCCCGGGTGTCCTGGGACAGCTGGTCTACCGCAGGACCTTGGACCAGGACCCGAGTCGCCCGGGAGATTTTGTTGACATTGCGGGCCCTCGAGCACTGGACCGAGTCGCCCGGGACCGGAGACCGACAACGCCATCCCTCGAACCGGGCGTGAGATGCCCGGGACCGCTGGTTGACCCCGGGAGACATCGGGCACGGGCCTGAGATGCCCAGGAAGGCTGGTCGACACCGCGGGCCCTCCGACAAGGACCTGAGGCTCCCGGGACCGCAGGTCGACCACCCGCGCCCTCGGGCAAGGGCCCGAGGCCCCAGGGACAGCTGGTCGACTCCTCAGTTCCTCGGACCCGGGTCCGAGTTCCCCGGGACAGCTGGTCAAACCTGCGGGCCCTCAGACACGAGCGCGATTCAGCCGGGAGTGCTGGTCGACCCCGCGGGCCCTGGTTCCTGGGCCCGAGTTAGCCGGGAGAGCTGGTCGACCCCGCAGGCCTTCGGCGAAAGGCTGGAATCGCCCGGGACAGTTGGTTGACCCCGCGGGGCCTTGGAGGTGGCCCGGAGTCACCAAAGACTGCTTGTCGACCCCGCCGGCCCTCGGGCACGGGCCCGAGTCGCACGGGAGAGCCGGTCGACACTGAGGGCCCTCGGACCCAGGCCCAAGTCACCGGGGACAGCTGGTCGAAACCGCGTCCCCACAGACACGAGCGCGATTCGCCCGGGAGGGCTGGAGTACAACGCGGGCCCTCGTTCCTGGGCCCGAGTTACCCGGGACAGCGGGGCGACACCGCGGGCCTTCGGAGCCAGGCCGGAGTCGCCCAGGACAGCTGATCGATCCCGCATACCCTCAGGCTCGGGCCCGAATCACCCGTGCAATCCGGTCAACTCCGCTGGCACGCGGAGCCGGGCATGATTCGCCCGGGAGAGCTGGTCGACGCCGCGGGCCCTCGGACCCGGGCCCGAGGGCCCTGGACAGCAGGGTGACACGGAGGGCTGTCGGACCCGGGCCTTGGTCACCCGGGACAGCTGGTCGAACCCGTGGGACCTTGGACCTGGCCCAGAGTCACCCAAGACTGCTTGTGGACCCCGCGGGCCCTCGGGCACGGGCCTGAGACGCCTGGGACAGCTGTTCGATACCCGGGCCCTTGGGCACGGTCCGAGGAACCCGGGACAGCTGGAGGACACCGCGGGCCATCGGGCACGGGCCTGAGACGCCCAGGAAGGCTGGTCGACACCGCGGGCCCTCCACCCAGGTCCCAAGTAACCCGGGACAGCTGGTCGAAGCCGCGGGCCCTCGGACATGAGCGCGATTCGCCCGGGAGGGCTGGTGGACCCCGCGGGCCCTTGTTCCTTGGCTCGAGTTACCTGGGAGATGTGGTCGACTCCGCGGGTCTTTGGACCTGGGGCCGAAGTGCGTGGGACAGCTGGTCGACCTGGTGGGCCCTCGGACCCGGGTCCGAGGAGCCCGGGACAGCCTGTTGACCCCGGCAGCCCTCGGAACCGGGCCCGAGTCAGCCGGGACAACTGGTCGACCCCGCAGGCACTCGGAGACTGGCCGAAGTCGCCCTGGAGATTTGGTCGACCCTGCGGGCCCTCGGGCACCGGCCCGAGTCGCCCAGGACGGGTGATCGAACCCGCGATCACTCGACCCGGGCCCGAGACGCCTGGGACCGCTGGTTGACCCCAGGGTTCCTCGGACCCCAGCACGAGTCGCCCGGGAAAGCTGTTCGACACCCTGGCCTTCGGGCATGGTCCGAGTCCCCCGGGACAGCTGGTGGACACCGCGGGCCCATCGGGCAGGAGCCTGAGATGCCCAGGAAGGCTGGTTGTCACCGCAGGCCCTCCGACAAGGTCCCGAGTCTCCCGGGACAGCTGGTCCACCACGCAGTTCCTCCGGAAAGGGCCGGAATCCCCCAGGACAGCGGGTCGAACCCGCGGGCCCTCGGACTCAAGCACAGGTGGCCCGGACAGCTGGGACCCCACAGGCATCGGAGCCGAGCCGGAGTCTACAGGGACAGTTTGTCGATCCCGAGGGACTTCGGCCCCGAGCGCGAGTGTCCCTGGACAGCTGGTTGAACCCGCGGGCCCGTGGGCAAGGGCCCGATTCCCACGGGACAGCCAGTCGACCTCACAGGCCCTCGGAACCGGGCCCGAGTCACCTGGGACCGCGGGTCGACCCCGCAGGCACTTGGAGCCTGGCCGAAGTCGCCCGGGACATCTGGTTGACACCGCGGGGCTTCGGGCATGGGCGCGAGTCACCTGGGAGACCTGGTCGACCCCGCGGGCCTTCGGGCATGGGCCCGGGTGTCCTGGGACAGCTGGTCGACCGGAGGACCTTGGACCAGGACCCGAGTCGCCCGGGAGATTTTGTTGACATTGCGGGCCCTCGAGCACTGGACCGAGTCGCCCGGGACCGGAGA
The DNA here is from genome assembly GCF_054392235.1 of Sus scrofa. Classification (NCBI taxonomy): domain Eukaryota; kingdom Metazoa; phylum Chordata; class Mammalia; order Artiodactyla; family Suidae; genus Sus; species Sus scrofa. Next base: position 32,881,664 of record NC_139389.1, on the reverse strand, counting down.
CCGACAACGCCATCCCTCGAACCGGGCCTGAGATGCCCGGGACCGCTGGTTGACCCCGGGAGACATCGGGCACGGGCCTGAGATGCCCAGGAAGGCTGGTCGACACCGCGGGCCCTCCGACAAGGACCTGAGTCTCCCGGGACCGCAGGTCGACCACCCGCGCCCTCGGGAACGGGCCCGAGTCCCCAGGGACAGCTGGTCGACTCCTCAGTTCCTCGGACCCGGGTCCGAGTTCCCCGGGACAGCTGGTCAAACCTGCGGGCCCTCAGACACGAGCGCGATTCACCCGGGAGTGCTGGTCGACCCCGCGGGCCCTGGTTCCTGGGCCCGAGTTAGCCGGGATAGCTGCTCGACCCCGCAGGCCTTCGGCGAAAGGCTGGAATCGCCCGGGACAGTTGGTTGACCCGCGGGGCCTTGGAGCTGGCCCGGAGTCAGCAAAGACTGCTTGTCGACCCCGCGGGCCCTCGGGCACGGGCCCGAGTCGCACGGGAGAGCCGGTCGACACTGAGGGCCCTCGGACCCAGGCCCAAGTCACCGGGGACAGCTGGTCGAAACCGCGTGCCCACAGACACGAGTGGGATTCGCCCGGGAGGGCTGGAGAACACCGCGGGCCCTCATTCCTGGGCCCGAGTTACCCAGGACAGCGGGTGGACCCCGCGGGCCTTCGGAGCCAGGCAGGAGTCGCCCAGGACAGCTGATCGATCCCGCATACCCTCAGGCTCGGGCCCGAATCACCCGTGCAATCCGGTCAACTCCGCTGGCACGCGGACCCTGGCAGGATTCGCCCGGGAGAGCTGGTCGACGCCGCGGGCCCTCGGACCCGGGCCCGAGGGCCCTGGACAGCAGGGTGACACCGAGGGCTGTCGGACCCGGGCCTTGGTCACCCGGGACAGCTGGTCGAACCCGTGGGACCTCGGACCTGGCCCAGAGTCACCCAAGACTGCTTGTCGACCCCGCGGGCCCTCGGGCACGGGCCTGAGACGCCTGGGACAGCTGTTTGATACCCGGGCCCTTGGGCACGGTCCGAGGAACCCGGGACAGCTGGAGGACACCGCGGGCCATCGGGCACGGGCCTGAGACGCCCAGGAAGGCTGGTCGACACCGCGGGCCCTCCACCAAGGTCCCAAGTAACCCGGGACAGCTGGTCGAAGCCGCAGGACCTCGGACATGAGCGCGATATGCCCGGGAGGGCTGGTGGACCCCGCGGGCCCTTGTTCCTTGGCTCGAGTTACCTGGGAGATGTGGTCGACTCCGCGGGTCTTTGGACCTGGGGCCGAAGTGCGTGGGACAGCTGGTCGACCTGGTGGGCCCTCGGACCCGGGTCCGAGGAGCCCGGGACAGCCTGTTGACCCCGGCGGCCCTCGGAACCGGGCCCGAGTCAGCCGGGACAACTGGTCGACCCCGCAGGCACTCGGAGACTGGCCGAAGTCGCCCTGGAGATTTGGTCGACCCTGCGGGCCCTCGGGCACCGGCCCGAGTCGCCCAGGACGGGTGATCGAACCCGCGATCACTCGACCCGGGCCCGAGACGCCTGGGACCGCTGGTTGACCCCAGGGTTCCTCGGACCCCAGCACGAGTCGCCCGGGAAAGCTGTTCGACACCCTGGCCTTCGGGCATGGTCCGAGTCCCCCGGGACAGCTGGTGGACACCGCGGGCCCATCGGGCAGGAGCCTGAGATGCCCAGGAAGGCTGGTTGTCACCGCAGGCCCTCCGACAAGGTCCCGAGTCTCCCGGGACAGCTGGTCCACCACGCAGTTCCTCCGGAAAGGGCCGGAATCCCCCGGGACAGCGGGTCGAACCCGCGGGCCCTCGGACTCAAGCACAGGTGGCCCGGACAGCTGGGACCCCACAGGCATCGGAGCCGAGCCGGAGTCTACAGGGACAGTTTGTCGATCCCGAGGGACTTCGGCCCCGAGCGCGAGTGTCCCTGGACAGCTGGTTGAACCCGCGGGCCCGTGGGCAAGGGCCCGATTCCCACGGGACAGCCAGTCGACCTCACAGGCCCTCGGAACCGGGCCCGAGTCACCTGGGACCGCGGGTCGACCCCGCAGGCACTTGGAGCCTGGCCGAAGTCGCCCGGGACATCTGGTTGACACCGCGGGGCTTCGGGCATGGGCGCGAGTCACCTGGGAGACCTGGTCGACCCCGCGGGCCTTCGGGCATGGGCCCGGGTGTCCTGGGACAGCTGGTCGACCGGAGGACCTTGGACCAGGACCCGAGTCGCCCGGGAGATTTTGTTGACATTGCGGGCCCTCGAGCACTGGACCGAGTCGCCCGGGACCGGAGACCGACAACGCCATCCCTCGAACCGGGCCTGAGATGCCCAGGAAGGCTGGTCGACACCGCGGGCCCTCCGACAAGGACCTGAGTCTCCCGGGACCGCAGGTCGACCACCCGCGCCCTCGGGAACGGGCCCGAGTCCCCAGGGACAGCTGGTCGACTCCTCAGTTCCTCGGACCCGGGTCCGAGTTCCCCGGGACAGCTGGTCAAACCTGCGGGCCCTCAGACACGAGCGCGATTCACCCGGGAGTGCTGGTCGACCCCGCGGGCCCTGGTTCCTGGGCCCGAGTTAGCCGGGATAGCTGCTCGACCCCGCAGGCCTTCGGCGAAAGGCTGGAATCGCCCGGGACAGTTGGTTGACCCGCGGGGCCTTGGAGCTGGCCCGGAGTCAGCAAAGACTGCTTGTCGACCCCGCGGGCCCTCGGGCACGGGCCCGAGTCGCACGGGAGAGCCGGTCGACACTGAGGGCCCTCGGACCCAGGCCCAAGTCACCGGGGACAGCTGGTCGAAACCGCGTGCCCACAGACACGAGTGGGATTCGCCCGGGAGGGCTGGAGAACACCGCGGGCCCTCATTCCTGGGCCCGAGTTACCCAGGACAGCGGGTGGACCCCGCGGGCCTTCGGAGCCAGGCAGGAGTCGCCCAGGACAGCTGATCGATCCCGCATACCCTCAGGCTCGGGCCCGAATCACCCGTGCAATCCGGTCAACTCCGCTGGCACGCGGACCCTGGCAGGATTCGCCCGGGAGAGCTGGTCGACGCCGCGGGCCCTCGGACCCGGGCCCGAGGGCCCTGGACAGCAGGGTGACACCGAGGGCTGTCGGACCCGGGCCTTGGTCACCCGGGACAGCTGGTCGAACCCGTGGGACCTCGGACCTGGCCCAGAGTCACCCAAGACTGCTTGTCGACCCCGCGGGCCCTCGGGCACGGGCCTGAGACGCCTGGGACAGCTGTTTGATACCCGGGCCCTTGGGCACGGTCCGAGGAACCCGGGACAGCTGGAGGACACCGCGGGCCATCGGGCACGGGCCTGAGACGCCCAGGAAGGCTGGTCGACACCGCGGGCCCTCCACCAAGGTCCCAAGTAACCCGGGACAGCTGGTCGAAGCCGCAGGACCTCGGACATGAGCGCGATATGCCCGGGAGGGCTGGTGGACCCCGCGGGCCCTTGTTCCTTGGCTCGAGTTACCTGGGAGATGTGGTCGACTCCGCGGGTCTTTGGACCTGGGGCCGAAGTGCGTGGGACAGCTGGTCGACCTGGTGGGCCCTCGGACCCGGGTCCGAGGAGCCCGGGACAGCCTGTTGACCCCGGCGGCCCTCGGAACCGGGCCCGAGTCAGCCGGGACAACTGGTCGACCCCGCAGGCACTCGGAGACTGGCCGAAGTCGCCCTGGAGATTTGGTCGACCCTGCGGGCCCTCGGGCACCGGCCCGAGTCGCCCAGGACGGGTGATCGAACCCGCGATCACTCGACCCGGGCCCGAGACGCCTGGGACCGCTGGTTGACCCCAGGGTTCCTCGGACCCCAGCACGAGTCGCCCGGGAAAGCTGTTCGACACCCTGGCCTTCGGGCATGGTCCGAGTCCCCCGGGACAGCTGGTGGACACCGCGGGCCCATCGGGCAGGAGCCTGAGATGCCCAGGAAGGCTGGTTGTCACCGCAGGCCCTCCGACAAGGTCCCGAGTCTCCCGGGACAGCTGGTCCACCACGCAGTTCCTCCGGAAAGGGCCGGAATCCCCCGGGACAGCGGGTCGAACCCGCGGGCCCTCGGACTCAAGCACAGGTGGCCCGGACAGCTGGGACCCCACAGGCATCGGAGCCGAGCCGGAGTCTACAGGGACAGTTTGTCGATCCCGAGGGACTTCGGCCCCGAGCGCGAGTGTCCCTGGACAGCTGGTTGAACCCGCGGGCCCGTGGGCAAGGGCCCGATTCCCACGGGACAGCCAGTCGACCTCACAGGCCCTCGGAACCGGGCCCGAGTCACCTGGGACCGCGGGTCGACCCCGCAGGCACTTGGAGCCTGGCCGAAGTCGCCCGGGACATCTGGTTGACACCGCGGGGCTTCGGGCATGGGCGCGAGTCACCTGGGAGACCTGGTCGAACCCGCGGGCCTTCGGGCATGAGCCCGGGTGTCCTGGGACAGCTGGTCGACCGGAGGACCTTGGACCAGGACCCGAGTCGCCCGGGAGATTTTGTTGACATTGCGGGCCCTTGAGCACTGGACCGAGTCGCCCGGGACCGGAGATCGACAACGCCATCCCTCGAACCGGGCCTGAGATGCCCGGGACCGCTGGTTGAGCCCGGGAGACATCGGGCACGGGCCTGAGATGCCCAGGAAGGCTGGTCGACACCGTGGGCCCTCCGACAAGGACCTGAGTCTCCCGGGACCGCAGGTCGACCACCCGCGCCCTCGGGAACGGGCCCGAGTCCCCAGGGACAGCTGGTCGACTCCTCAGTTCCTCGGACCCGGGTCCGAGTTCCCCGGGACAGCTGGTCAAACCTGCGGGCCCTCAGACACGAGCGCGATTCACCCGGGAGTGCTGGTCGACCCCGCGGGCCCTGGTTCCTGGGCCCGAGTTAGCCGGGATAGCTGCTCGACCCCGCAGGCCTTCGGCGAAAGGCTGGAATCGCCCGGGACAGTTGGTTGACCCGCGGGGCCTTGGAGCTGGCCCGGAGTCAGCAAAGACTGCTTGTCGACCCCGCGGGCCCTCGGGCACGGGCCCGAGTCGCACGGGAGAGCCGGTCGACACTGAGGGCCCTCGGACCCAGGCCCAAGTCACCGGGGACAGCTGGTCGAAACCGCGTGCCCACAGACACGAGTGGGATTCGCCCGGGAGGGCTGGAGAACACCGCGGGCCCTCATTCCTGGGCCCGAGTTACCCAGGACAGCGGGTGGACCCCGCGGGCCTTCGGAGCCAGGCAGGAGTCGCCCAGGACAGCTGATCGATCCCGCATACCCTCAGGCTCGGGCCCGAATCACCCGTGCAATCCGGTCAACTCCGCTGGCACGCGGACCCTGGCAGGATTCGCCCGGGAGAGCTGGTCGACGCCGCGGGCCCTCGGACCCGGGCCCGAGGGCCCTGGACAGCAGGGTGACACCGAGGGCTGTCGGACCCGGGCCTTGGTCACCCGGGACAGCTGGTCGAACCCGTGGGACCTCGGACCTGGCCCAGAGTCACCCAAGACTGCTTGTCGACCCCGCGGGCCCTCGGGCACGGGCCTGAGACGCCTGGGACAGCTGTTTGATACCCGGGCCCTTGGGCACGGTCCGAGGAACCCGGGACAGCTGGAGGACACCGCGGGCCATCGGGCACGGGCCTGAGACGCCCAGGAAGGCTGGTCGACACCGCGGGCCCTCCACCAAGGTCCCAAGTAACCCGGGACAGCTGGTCGAAGCCGCAGGACCTCGGACATGAGCGCGATATGCCCGGGAGGGCTGGTGGACCCCGCGGGCCCTTGTTCCTTGGCTCGAGTTACCTGGGAGATGTGGTCGACTCCGCGGGTCTTTGGACCTGGGGCCGAAGTGCGTGGGACAGCTGGTCGACCTGGTGGGCCCTCGGACCCGGGTCCGAGGAGCCCGGGACAGCCTGTTGACCCCGGCGGCCCTCGGAACCGGGCCCGAGTCAGCCGGGACAACTGGTCGACCCCGCAGGCACTCGGAGACTGGCCGAAGTCGCCCTGGAGATTTGGTCGACCCTGCGGGCCCTCGGGCACCGGCCCGAGTCGCCCAGGACGGGTGATCGAACCCGCGATCACTCGACCCGGGCCCGAGACGCCTGGGACCGCTGGTTGACCCCAGGGTTCCTCGGACCCCAGCACGAGTCGCCCGGGAAAGCTGTTCGACACCCTGGCCTTCGGGCATGGTCCGAGTCCCCCGGGACAGCTGGTGGACACCGCGGGCCCATCGGGCAGGAGCCTGAGATGCCCAGGAAGGCTGGTTGTCACCGCAGGCCCTCCGACAAGGTCCCGAGTCTCCCGGGACAGCTGGTCCACCACGCAGTTCCTCCGGAAAGGGCCGGAATCCCCCGGGACAGCGGGTCGAACCCGCGGGCCCTCGGACTCAAGCACAGGTGGCCCGGACAGCTGGGACCCCACAGGCATCGGAGCCGAGCCGGAGTCTACAGGGACAGTTTGTCGATCCCGAGGGACTTCGGCCCCGAGCGCGAGTGTCCCTGGACAGCTGGTTGAACCCGCGGGCCCGTGGGCAAGGGCCCGATTCCCACGGGACAGCCAGTCGACCTCACAGGCCCTCGGAACCGGGCCCGAGTCACCTGGGACCGCGGGTCGACCCCGCAGGCACTTGGAGCCTGGCCGAAGTCGCCCGGGACATCTGGTTGACACCGCGGGGCTTCGGGCATGGGCGCGAGTCACCTGGGAGACCTGGTCGACCCCGCGGGCCCTCGGGCATGGGCCCGGGTGTCCTGGGACAGCTGGTCGACCGGAGGACCTTGGACCAGGACCCGAGTCGCCCGGGAGATTTTGTTGACATTGCGGGCCCTCGAGCACTGGACCGAGTCGCCCGGGACCGGAGATCGACAACGCCATCCCTCGAACCGGGCCTGAGATGCCCGGGACCGCTGGTTGACCCCGGGAGACATCGGGCACGGGCCTGAGATGCCCAGGAAGGCTGGTCGACACCGTGGGCCCTCCGACAAGGACCTGAGTCTCCCGGGACCGCAGGTCGACCACCCGCGCCCTCGGGCAAGGGCCCGAGGCCCCAGGGACAGCTGGTCGACTCCTCAGTTCCTCGGACCCGGGTCCGAGTTCCCCGGGACAGCTGGTCAAACCTGCGGGCCCTCAGACACGAGCGCGATTCACCCGGGAGTGCTGGTCGACCCCGCGGGCCCTGGTTCCTGGGCCCGAGTTAGCCGGGAGAGCTGCTCGACCCCGCAGGCCTTCGGCGAAAGGCTGGAATCGCCCGGGACAGTTGGTTGACCCCGCGGGGCCTTGGAGGTGGCCCGGAGTCACCAAAGACTGCTTGTCGACCCCGCCGGCCCTCGGGCACGGGCCCGAGTCGCACGGGAGAGCCGGTCGACACTGAGGGCCCTCGGACCCAGGCCCAAGTCACCGGGGACAGCTGGTCGAAACCGCGTCCCCACAGACACGAGCGCGATTCGCCCGGGAGGGCTGGAGAACAACGCGGGCCCTCGTTCCTGGGCCCGAGTTACCCGGGACAGCGGGTCGACCCCGCGGGCCTTCGGAGCCAGGCCGGAGTCGCCCAGGACAGCTGATCGATCCCGCATACCCTCAGGCTCGGGCCCGAATCACCCGTGCAATCCGGTCAACTCCGCTGGCACGCGGACCCGGGCATGATTCGCCCGGGAGAGCTGGTCGACGCCGCGGGCCCTCGGACCCGGGCCCGAGGGCCCTGGACAGCAGGGTGACACCGAGGGCTGTCGGACCCGGGCCTTGGTCACCCGGGACAGCTGGTCGAACCCGTGGGACCTCGGACCTGGCCCAGAGTCACCCAAGACTGCTTGTCGACCCCGCGGGCCCTCGGGCACGGGCCTGAGACGCCTGGGACAGCTGTTCGATACCCGGGCCCTTGGGCACGGTCCGAGGAACCCGGGACAGCTGGAGGACACCGCGGGCCATCGGGCACGGGCCTGAGACGCCCAGGAAGGCTGGTCGACACCGCGGGCCCTCCACCCAGGTCCCAAGTAACCCGGGACAGCTGGTCGAAGCCGCGGGCCCTCGGACATGAGCGCGATTCGCCCGGGAGGGCTGGTGGACCCCGCGGGCCCTTGTTCCTTGGCTCGAGTTACCTGGGAGATGTGGTCGACTCCGCGGGTCTTTGGACCTGGGGCCGAAGTGCGTGGGACAGCTGGTCGACCTGGTGGGCCCTCGGACCCGGGTCCGAGGAGCCCGGGACAGCCTGTTGACCCCGGCGGCCCTCGGAACCGGGCCCGAGTCAGCCGGGACAACTGGTCGACCCCGCAGGCACTCGGAGACTGGCCGAAGTCGCCCTGGAGATTTGGTCGACCCTGCGGGCCCTCGGGCACCGGCCCGAGTCGCCCAGGACGGGTGATCGAACCCGCGATCACTCGACCCGGGCCCGAGACGCCTGGGACCGCTGGTTGACCCCAGGGTTCCTCGGACCCCAGCACGAGTCGCCCGGGAAAGCTGTTCGACACCCTGGCCTTCGGGCATGGTCCGAGTCCCCCGGGACAGCTGGTGGACACCGCGGGCCCATCGGGCAGGAGCCTGAGATGCCCAGGAAGGCTGGTTGTCACCGCAGGCCCTCCGACAAGGTCCCGAGTCTCCCGGGACAGCTGGTCCACCACGCAGTTCCTCCGGAAAGGGCCGGAATCCCCCGGGACAGCGGGTCGAACCCGCGGGCCCTCGGACTCAAGCACACGTGGCCCGGACAGCTGGGACCCCACAGGCATCGGAGCCGAGCCGGAGTCTACAGGGACAGTTTGTCGATCCCGAGGGACTTCGGCCCCGAGCGCGAGTGTCCCTGGACAGCTGGTTGAACCCGCGGGCCCGTGGGCAAGGGCCCGATTCCCACGGGACAGCCAGTCGACCTCACAGGCCCTCGGAACCGGGCCCGAGTCACCTGGGACCGCGGGTCGACCCCGCAGGCACTTGGAGCCTGGCCGAAGTCGCCCGGGACATCTGGTTGACACCGCGGGGCTTCGGGCATGGGCGCGAGTCACCTGGGAGACCTGGTCGACCCCGCGGGCCCTCGGGCATGGGCCCGGGTGTCCTGGGACAGCTGGTCGACCGCAGGACCTTGGACCAGGACCCGAGTCGCCCGGGAGATTTTGTTGACATTGCGGGCCCTCGAGCACTGGACCGAGTCGCCCGGGACCGGAGATCGACAACGCCATCCCTCGAACCGGGCCTGAGATGCCCGGGACCGCTGGTTGACCCCGGGAGACATCGGGCACGGGCCTGAGATGCCCAGGAAGGCTGGTCGACACCGTGGGCCCTCCGACAAGGACCTGAGTCTCCCGGGACCGCAGGTCGACCACCCGCGCCCTCGGGCAAGGGCCCGAGGCCCCAGGGACAGCTGGTCGACTCCTCAGTTCCTCGGACCCGGGTCCGAGTTCCCCGGGACAGCTGGTCAAACCTGCGGGCCCTCAGACACGAGCGCGATTCACCCGGGAGTGCTGGTCGACCCCGCGGGCCCTGGTTCCTGGGCCCGAGTTAGCCGGGAGAGCTGCTCGACCCCGCAGGCCTTCGGCGAAAGGCTGGAATCGCCCGGGACAGTTGGTTGACCCCGCGGGGCCTTGGAGGTGGCCCGGAGTCACCAAAGACTGCTTGTCGACCCCGCCGGCCCTCGGGCACGGGCCCGAGTCGCACGGGAGAGCCGGTCGACACTGAGGGCCCTCGGACCCAGGCCCAAGTCACCGGGGACAGCTGGTCGAAACCGCGTCCCCACAGACACGAGCGCGATTCGCCCGGGAGGGCTGGAGAACAACGCGGGCCCTCGTTCCTGGGCCCGAGTTACCCGGGACAGCGGGTCGACCCCGCGGGCCTTCGGAGCCAGGCCGGAGTCGCCCAGGACAGCTGATCGATCCCGCATACCCTCAGGCTCGGGCCCGAATCACCCGTGCAATCCGGTCAACTCCGCTGGCACGCGGACCCGGGCATGATTCGCCCGGGAGAGCTGGTCGACGCCGCGGGCCCTCGGACCCGGGCCCGAGGGCCCTGGACAGCAGGGTGACACCGAGGGCTGTCGGACCCGGGCCTTGGTCACCCGGGACAGCTGGTCGAACCCGTGGGACCTCGGACCTGGCCCAGAGTCACCCAAGACTGCTTGTCGACCCCGCGGGCCCTCGGGCACGGGCCTGAGACGCCTGGGACAGCTGTTCGATACCCGGGCCCTTGGGCACGGTCCGAGGAACCCGGGACAGCTGGAGGACACCGCGGGCCATCGGGCACGGGCCTGAGACGCCCAGGAAGGCTGGTCGACACCGCGGGCCCTCCACCCAGGTCCCAAGTAACCCGGGACAGCTGGTCGAAGCCGCGGGCCCTCGGACATGAGCGCGATTCGCCCGGGAGGGCTGGTGGACCCCGCGGGCCCTTGTTCCTTGGCTCGAGTTACCTGGGAGATGTGGTCGACTCCGCGGGTCTTTGGACCTGGGGCCGAAGTGCGTGGGACAGCTGGTCGACCTGGTGGGCCCTCGGACCCGGGTCCGAGGAGCCCGGGACAGCCTGTTGACCCCGGCAGCCCTCGGAACCGGGCCCGAGTCAGCCGGGACAACTGGTCGACCCCGCAGGCACTCGGAGACTGGCCGAAGTCGCCCTGGAGATTTGGTCGACCCTGCGGGCCCTCGGGCACCGGCCCGAGTCGCCCAGGACGGGTGATCGAACCCGCGATCACTCGACCCGGGCCCGAGACGCCTGGGACCGCTGGTTGACCCCAGGGTTCCTCGGACCCCAGCACGAGTCGCCCGGGAAAGCTGTTCGACACCCTGGCCTTCGGGCATGGTCCGAGTCCCCCGGGACAGCTGGTGGACACCGCGGGCCCATCGGGCAGGAGCCTGAGATGCCCAGGAAGGCTGGTTGTCACCGCAGGCCCTCCGACAAGGTCCCGAGTCTCCCGGGACAGCTGGTCCACCACGCAGTTCCTCCGGAAAGGGCCGGAATCCCCCAGGACAGCGGGTCGAACCCGCGGGCCCTCGGACTCAAGCACACGTGGCCCGGACAGCTGGGACCCCACAGGCATCGGAGCCGAGCCGGAGTCTACAGGGAGAGTTTGTCGATCCCGAGGGACTTCGGCCCCGAGCGCGAGTGTCCCTGGACAGCTGGTTGAACCCGCGGGCCCGTGGGCAAGGGCCCGATTCCCACGGGACAGCCAGTCGACCTCACAGGCCCTCGGAACCGGGCCCGAGTCACCTGGGACCGCGGGTCGACCCCGCAGGCACTTGGAGCCTGGCCGAAGTCGCCCGGGACATCTGGTTGACACCGCGGGGCTTCGGGCATGGGCGCGAGTCACCTGGGAGACCTGGTCGACCCCGCGGGCCCTCGGGCATGGGCCCGGGTGTCCTGGGACAGCTGGTCGACCGCAGGACCTTGGACCAGGACCCGAGTCGCCCGGGAGATTTTGTTGACATTGCGGGCCCTCGAGCACTGGACCGAGTCGCCCGGGACCGGAGATCGACAACGCCATCCCTCGAACCGGGCCTGAGATGCCCGGGACCGCTGGTTGACCCCGGGAGACATCGGGCACGGGCCTGAGATGCCCAGGAAGGCTGGTCGACACCGTGGGCCCTCCGACAAGGACCTGAGTCTCCCGGGACCGCAGGTCGACCACCCGCGCCCTCGGGCAAGGGCCCGAGGCCCCAGGGACAGCTGGTCGACTCCTCAGTTCCTCGGACCCGGGTCCGAGTTCCCCGGGACAGCTGGTCAAACCTGCGGGCCCTCAGACACGAGCGCGATTCACCCGGGAGTGCTGGTCGACCCCGCGGGCCCTGGTTCCTGGGCCCGAGTTAGCCGGGAGAGCTGCTCGACCCCGCAGGCCTTCGGCGAAAGGCTGGAATCGCCCGGGACAGTTGGTTGACCCCGCGGGGCCTTGGAGGTGGCCCGGAGTCACCAAAGACTGCTTGTCGACCCCGCCGGCCCTCGGGCACGGGCCCGAGTCGCACGGGAGAGCCGGTCGACACTGAGGGCCCTCGGACCCAGGCCCAAGTCACCGGGGACAGCTGGTCGAAACCGCGTCCCCACAGACACGAGCGCGATTCGCCCGGGAGGGCTGGAGAACAACGCGGGCCCTCGTTCCTGGGCCCGAGTTACCCGGGACAGCGGGTCGACCCCGCGGGCCTTCGGAGCCAGGCCGGAGTCGCCCAGGACAGCTGATCGATCCCGCATACCCTCAGGCTCGGGCCCGAATCACCCGTGCAATCCGGTCAACTCCGCTGGCACGCGGACCCGGGCATGATTCGCCCGGGAGAGCTGGTCGACGCCGCGGGCCCTCGGACCCGGGCCCGAGGGCCCTGGACAGCAGGGTGACACCGAGGGCTGTCGGACCCGGGCCTTGGTCACCCGGGACAGCTGGTCGAACCCGTGGGACCTGGGACCTGGCCCAGAGTCACCCAAGACTGCTTGTCGACCCCGCGGGCCCTCGGGCACGGGCCTGAGACGCCTGGGACAGCTGTTCGATACCCGGGCCCTTGGGCACGGTCCGAGGAACCCGGGACAGCTGGAGGACACCGCGGGCCATCGGGCACGGGCCTGAGACGCCCAGGAAGGCTGGTCGACACCGCGGGCCCTCCACCCAGGTCCCAAGTAACCCGGGACAGCTGGTCGAAGCCGCGGGCCCTCGGACATGAGCGCGATTCGCCCGGGAGGGCTGGTGGACCCCGCGGGCCCTTGTTCCTTGGCTCGAGTTACCTGGGAGATGTGGTCGACTCCGCGGGTCTTTGGACCTGGGGCCGAAGTGCGTGGGACAGCTGGTCGACCTGGTGGGCCCTCGGACCCGGGTCCGAGGAGCCCGGGACAGCCTGTTGACCCCGGCAGCCCTCGGAACCGGGCCCGAGTCAGCCGGGACAACTGGTCGACCCCGCAGGCACTCGGAGACTGGCCGAAGTCGCCCTGGAGATTTGGTCGACCCTGCGGGCCCTCGGGCACCGGCCCGAGTCGCCCAGGACGGGTGATCGAACCCGCGATCACTCGACCCGGGCCCGAGACGCCTGGGACCGCTGGTTGACCCCAGGGTTCCTCGGACCCCAGCACGAGTCGCCCGGGAAAGCTGTTCGACACCCTGGCCTTCGGGCATGGTCCGAGTCCCCCGGGACAGCTGGTGGACACCGCGGGCCCATCGGGCAGGAGCCTGAGATGCCCAGGAAGGCTGGTTGTCACCGCAGGCCCTCCGACAAGGTCCCGAGTCTCCCGGGACAGCTGGTCCACCACGCAGTTCCTCCGGAAAGGGCCGGAATCCCCCGGGACAGCGGGTCGAACCCGCGGGCCCTCGGACTCAAGCACACGTGGCCCGGACAGCTGGGACCCCACAGGCATCGGAGCCGAGCCGGAGTCTACAGGGACAGTTTGTCGATCCCGAGGGACTTCGGCCCCGAGCGCGAGTGTCCCTGGACAGCTGGTTGAACCCGCGGGCCCGTGGGCAAGGGCCCGATTCCCACGGGACAGCCAGTCGACCTCACAGGCCCTCGGAACCGGGCCCGAGTCACCTGGGACCGCGGGTCGACCCCGCAGGCACTTGGAGCCTGGCCGAAGTCGCCCGGGACATCTGGTTGACACCGCGGGGCTTCGGGCATGGGCGCGAGTCACCTGGGAGACCTGGTCGACCCCGCGGGCCCTCGGGCATGGGCCCGGGTGTCCTGGGACAGCTGGTCGACCGCAGGACCTTGGACCAGGACCCGAGTCGCCCGGGAGATTTTGTTGACATTGCGGGCCCTCGAGCACTGGACCGAGTCGCCCGGGACCGGAGACCGACAACGCCATCCCTCGAACCGGGCGTGAGATGCCCGGGACCGCTGGTTGACCCCGGGAGACATCGGGCACGGGCCTGAGATGCCCAGGAAGGCTGGTCGACACCGCAGGCCCTCCGACAAGGACCTGAGGCTCCCGGGACCGCAGGTCGACCACCCGCGCCCTCGGGAACGGGCCCGAGGCCCCAGGGACAGCTGGTCGACTCCTCAGTTCCTCGGACCCGGGTCCGAGTTGCCCGGGACAGCTGGTCAAACCTGCGGGCCCTCAGACACGAGCGCGATTCACCCGGGAGTGCTGGAGAACACCGCGTGCCCTCGTTCCTGGGCCCGAGTTACCCGGGACAGCGGGTCGACCCCGCGGGCCTTCGGAGCCAGGCCGGAGTCGCCCAGGACAGCTGATCGATCCCGCATACCCTCAGGCTCGGGCCCGAATCACCCGTGCAATCCGGTCAACTCCGTTGGCACGCGGACCCGGGCATGTTTCGCCCGGGAGAGCTGGTCGACGCCGCGGGCCCTCGGACCCGGGCCCGAGGGCCCTGGACAGCAGGGTGACACCGAGGGCTGTCGGACCCGGGCCTTGGTCACCCGGGACAGCTGGTCGAACCCGTGGGACCTGGGACCTGGCCCAGAGTCACCCAAGACTGCTTGTCGACCCCGCGGGCCCTCGGGCACGGGCCTGAGACGCCTGGGACAGCTGTTCGAACCCGGGCCCTTGGGCACGGTCCGAGTCACCCGGGACAGCTGGAGGACACCGCGGGCCATCGGGCACGGGCCTGAGACACCCAGGAAGGCTGGTCAACACCGCGGGCCCTCCACCATGGTCCCAAGTAACCCGGGACAGCGGGTCTAAGCCGCGGGCCCTCGGACATGAGCGCGATTCGCCCGGGAGGGCTGGTGGACCCCGCGGGCCCTTGTTCCTTGGCTCGAGTTACCTGGGAGATGTGGTCGACTCCGCGGGTCTTTGGACCTGGGGCCGAAGTGCGTTGGACACCTGGTCGACCTGGTGGGCCCTCGGACCCGGGTCCGAGGAGCCCGGGACAGCCTGTTGACCCCGGCAGTCCTCGGAACCGGGCCCGAGTCAGCCGGGACAACTGGTCGACCCCGCAGGCACTCGGAGACTGGCCGAAGTCGCCCTGGAGATTTGGTCGACCCTGCGGGCCCTCGGGCACCGGCCCGAGTCGCCCAGGACGGGTGATCGAACCCGCGATCACTCGACCCGGGCCCGAACGCCTGGGACCGCTGGTTGACCCCAGGGTTCCTCGGACCCCAGCGCGAGTCGCCCGGGAAAGCTGTTCGACACCCTGGCCTTCGGGCATGGTCCGAGTCCCCCGGGACAGCTGGTGGACACCGCGGGCCCATCGGGCAGGAGCCTGAGACGCCCAGGAAGGCTGGTTGTCTCCGCAGGCCCTCCGACAAGGTCCCGAGTCTCCCGGGACAGCTGGTCCACCACGCAGTTCCTCCGGAAAGGGCCAGAATCCCCCGGGACAGCGGGTCGAACCCGCGGGCCCTCGGACTCAAGCACAGGTGGCCCGGACAGCTGGGACCCCACAGGCACCGGAGCCGAGCCGGAGTCTACAGGGACAGTTTGTCGATCCCGAGGGACTTCGGCCCCGAGCGCGAGTGTCCCTGGACAGCTGGTTGAACCCGCGGGCCCGTGGGCAAGGGCCCGATTCCCACGGAACAGCCAGTCGACCTCACAGGGCCACGTGAACCGGGCCCGAGTCACCTGGGACCGCGGGTCGACCCCGCAGGCACTTGGAGCCTGGCCGAAGTCGCCCGGGACATCTGGTTGACACCGCGGGGCTTCGGGCATGGGCGCGAGTCACCTGGGAGACCTGGTCGACCCCGCGGGCCCTCGGGCATGGGCCCGGGTGTCCTGGGACAGCTGGTCGACCGCAGGACCTTGGACCAGGACCCGAGTCGCCCGGGAGATTTTGTTGACATTGCGGGCCCTCGAGCACTGGACCGAGTCGCCCGGGACCGGAGATCGACAACGCCATCCCTCGAACCGGGCCTGAGATGCCCGGGACCGCTGGTTGACCCCGGGAGACATCGGGCACGGGCCTGAGATGCCC
Organism: Sus scrofa; assembly: GCF_054392235.1. Classification (NCBI taxonomy): domain Eukaryota; kingdom Metazoa; phylum Chordata; class Mammalia; order Artiodactyla; family Suidae; genus Sus; species Sus scrofa. The sequence goes on along the minus strand of NC_139389.1, from coordinate 32,865,914 downwards.
AGGAAGGCTGGTCGACACCGCGGGCCCTCCGACAAGGACCTGAGGCTCCCGGGACCGCAGGTCGACCACCCGCGCCCTCGGGAACGGGCCCGAGGCCCCAGGGACAGCTGGTCGACTCCTCAGTTCCTCGGACCCGGGTCCGAGTTCCCCGGGACAGCTGGTCAAACCTGCGGGCCCTCAGACACGAGCGCGATTCACCCGGGAGTGCTGGTCGACCCCGCGGGCCCTGGTTCCTGGGCCCGAGTTAGCCGGGAGAGCTGCTCGACCCCGCAGGCCTTCGGCGAAAGGCTGGAATCGCCCGGGACAGTTGGTTGACCCCGCGGGGCCTTGGAGCTGGCCCGGAGTCACCAAAGACTGCTTGTCGACCCCGCGGGCCCTCGGGCACGGGCCCGAGTCGCACGGGAGAGCCGGTCGACACTGAGGGCCCTCGGACCCAGGCCCAAGTCACCGGGGACAGCTGGTCGAAACCGCGTGCCCACAGACACGAGCGCGATTCGCCCGGGAGGGCTGGAGAACACCGCGTGCCCTCGTTCCTGGGCCCGAGTTACCCGGGACAGCGGGTCGACCCCGCGGGCCTTCGGAGCCAGGCCGGAGTCGCCCAGGACAGCTGATCGATCCCGCATACCCTCAGGCTCGGGCCCGAATCACCCGTGCAATCCGGTCAACTCCGCTGGCACGCGGACCCGGGCATGATTCGCCCGGGAGAGCTGGTCGACGCCGCGGGCCCTCGGACCCGGGCCCGAGGGCCCTGGACAGCAGGGTGACACCGAGGGCTGTCGGACCCGGGCCTTGGTCACCCGGGACAGCTGGTCGAACCCGTGGGACCTCGGACCTGGCCCAGAGTCACCCAAGACTGCTTGTCGACCCCGCGGGCCCTCGGGCACGGGCCTGAGACGCCTGGGACAGCTGTTCGATACCCGGGCCCTTGGGCACGGTCCGAGTCACCCGGGACAGCTGGAGGACACCGCGGGCCATCGGGCACGGGCCTGAGACGCCCAGGAAGGCTGGTCGACACCGCGGGCCCTCCACCAAGGTCCCAAGTAACCCGGGACAGCGGGTCGAAGCCGCGGGCCCTCGGACATGAGCGCGATATGCCCGGGAGGGCTGGTGGACCCCGCGGGCCCTTGTTCCTTGGCTCGAGTTACCTGGGAGATGTGGTGGACTCCGCGGGTCTTTGGACCTGGGGCCGAAGTGCGTGGGACAGCTGGTCGACCTGGTGGGCCCTCGGACCCGGGTCCGAGGAGCCCAGGACAGCCTGTTGACCCCGGCGGCCCTCGGAACCGGGCCCGAGTCAGCCGGGACAACTGGTCGACCCCGCAGGCACTCGGAGACTGGCCGAAGTCGCCCTGGAGATTTGGTCGACCCTGCGGGCCCTCGGGCACCGGCCCGAGTCGCCCAGGACGGGTGATCGAACCCGCGATCACTCGACCCGGGCCCGAACGCCTGGGACCGCTGGTTGACCCCAGGGTTCCTCGGACCCCGGCGCGAGTCGCCCGGGAAAGCTGTTCGACACCCTGGCCTTCGGGCATGGTCCGAGTCCCCCGGGACAGCTGGTGGACACCGCGGGCCCATCGGGCAGGAGCCTGAGACGCCCAGGAAGGCTGGTTGTCTCCGCAGGCCCTCCGACAAGGTCCCGAGTCTCCCGGGACAGCTGGTCCACCACGCAGTTCCTCCGGAAAGGGCCGGAATCCCCCGGGACAGCGGGTCGAACCCGCGGGCCCTCGGACTCAAGCACAGGTGGCCCGGACAGCTGGGACCCCACAGGCACCGGAGCCGAGCCGGAGTCTACAGGGACAGTTTGTCGATCCCGAGGGACTTCGGCCCCGAGCGCGAGTGTCCCTGGACAGCTGGTTGAACCCGCGGGCCCGTGGGCAAGGGCCCGATTCCCACGGGACAGCCAGTCGACCTCACAGGGCCACGTGAACCGGGCCCGAGTCACCTGGGACCGCGGGTCGACCCCGCAGGCACTTGGAGCCTGGCCGAAGTCGCCCGGGACATCTGGTTGACACCGCGGGGCTTCGGGCATGGGCGCGAGTCACCTGGGAGACCTGGTCGACCCCGCGGGCCCTCGGGCATGGGCCCGGGTGTCCTGGGACAGCTGGTCGACCGCAGGACCTTGGACCAGGACCCGAGTCGCCCGGGAGATTTTGTTGACATTGCGGGCCCTCGAGCACTGGACCGAGTCGCCCGGGACCGGAGATCGACAACGCCATCCCTCGAACCGGGCCTGAGATGCCCGGGACCGCTGGTTGACCCCGGGAGACATCGGGCACGGGCCTGAGATGCCCAGGAAGGCTGGTCGACACCGCGGGCCCTCCGACAAGGACCTGAGGCTCCCGGGACCGCAGGTCGACCACCCGCGCCCTCGGGAACGGGCCCGAGTCCCCAGGGACAGCTGGTCGACTCTTCAGTTCCTCGGACCCGGGTCCGAGTTCCCCGGGACAGCTGGTCAAACCTGCGGGCCCTCAGACACGAGCGCGATTCACCCGGGAGTGCTGGTCGACCCCGCGGGCCCTGGTTCCTGGGCCCGAGTTAGCCGGGAGAGCTGCTCGACCCCGCAGGCCTTCGGCGAAAGGCTGGAATCGCCCGGGACAGTTGGTTGACCCCGCGGGGCCTTGGAGCTGGCCCGGAGTCACCAAAGACTGCTTGTCGACCCCGCGGGCCCTCGGGCACGGGCCCGAGTCGCACGGGAGAGCCGGTCGACACTGAGGGCCCTCGGACCCAGGCCCAAGTCACCGGGGACAGCTGGTCGAAACCACGTGCCCACAGACACGAGCGCGATTCGCCCGGGAGGGCTGGAGAACACCGCGTGCCCTCGTTCCTGGGCCCGAGTTACCCGGGACAGCGGGTCGACCCCGCGGGCCTTCGGAGCCAGGCCGGAGTCGCCCAGGACAGCTGATCGATCCCGCATACCCTCAGGCTCGGGCCCGAATCACCCGTGCAATCCGGTCAACTCCGCTGGCACGCGGACCCGGGCATGATTCGCCCGGGAGAGCTGGTCGACGCCGCGGGCCCTCGGACCCGGGCCCGAGGGCCCTGGACAGCAGGGTGACACCGAGGGCTGTCGGACCCGGGCCTTGGTCACCCGGGACAGCTGGTCGAACCCGTGGGACCTCGGACCTGGCCCAGAGTCACCCAAGACTGCTTGTCGACCCCGCGGGCCCTCGGGCACGGGCCTGAGACGCCTGGGACAGCTGTTCGATACCCGGGCCCTTGGGCACGGTCCGAGGAACCCGGGACAGCTGGAGGACACCGCGGGCCATCGGGCACGGGCCTGAGACGCCCAGGAAGGCTGGTCGACACCGCGGGCCCTCCACCCAGGTCCCAAGTAACCCGGGACAGCGGGTCGAAGCCGCGGGCCCTCGGACATGAGCGCGATTCGCCCGGGAGGGCTGGTGGACCCCGCGGGCCCTTGTTCCTTGGCTCGAGTTACCTGGGAGATGTGGTCGACTCCGCGGGTCTTTGGACCTGGAGCCGAAGTGCGTGGGACAGCTGGTCGACCTGGTGGGCCCTCGGACCCGGGTCCGAGGAGCCCGGGACAGCCTGTTGACCCCGGCAGCCCTCGGAACCGGGCCCGAGTCAGCCGGGACAACTGGTCGACCCCGCAGGCACTCGGAGACTGGCCGAAGTCGCCCTGGAGATTTGGTCGACCCTGCGGGCCCTCGGGCACCGGCCCGAGTCGCCCAGGACGGGTGATCGAACCCGCGATCACTCGACCCGGGCCCGAGACGCCTGGGACCGCTGGTTGACCCCAGGGTTCCTCGGACCCCAGCACGAGTCGCCCGGGAAAGCTGTTCGACACCCTGGCCTTCGGGCATGGTCCGAGTCCCCCGGGACAGCTGGTGGACACCGCGGGCCCATCGGGCAGGAGCCTGAGATGCCCAGGAAGGCTGGTTGTCACCGCAGGCCCTCCGACAAGGTCCCGAGTCTCCCGGGACAGCTGGTCCACCACGCAGTTCCTCCGGAAAGGGCCGGAATCCCCCAGGACAGCGGGTCGAACCCGCGGGCCCTCGGACTCAAGCACACGTGGCCCGGACAGCTGGGACCCCACAGGCATCGGAGCCGAGCCGGAGTCTACAGGGACAGTTTGTCGATCCCGAGGGACTTCGGCCCCGAGCGCGAGTGTCCCTGGACAGCTGGTTGAACCCGCGGGCCCGTGGGCAAGGGCCCGATTCCCACGGGACAGCCAGTCGACCTCACAGGCCCTCGGAACCGGGCCCGAGTCACCTGGGACCGCGGGTCGACCCCGCAGGCACTTGGAGCCTGGCCGAAGTCGCCCGGGACATCTGGTTGACACCGCGGGGCTTCGGGCATGGGCGCGAGTCACCTGGGAGACCTGGTCGACCCCGCGGGCCCTCGGGCATGGGCCCGGGTGTCCTGGGACAGCTGGTCGACCGCAGGACCTTGGACCAGGACCCGAGTCGCCCGGGAGATTTTGTTGACATTGCGGGCCCTCGAGCACTGGACCGAGTCGCCCGGGACCGGAGACCGACAACGCCATCCCTCGAACCGGGCGTGAGATGCCCGGGACCGCTGGTTGACCCCGGGAGACATCGGGCACGGGCCTGAGATGCCCAGGAAGGCTGGTCGACACCGCAGGCCCTCCGACAAGGACCTGAGGCTCCCGGGACCGCAGGTCGACCACCCGCGCCCTCGGGAACGGGCCCGAGGCCCCAGGGACAGCTGGTCGACTCCTCAGTTCCTCGGACCCGGGTCCGAGTTGCCCGGGACAGCTGGTCAAACCTGCGGGCCCTCAGACACGAGCGCGATTCACCCGGGAGTGCTGGAGAACACCGCGTGCCCTCGTTCCTGGGCCCGAGTTACCCGGGACAGCGGGTCGACCCCGCGGGCCTTCGGAGCCAGGCCGGAGTCGCCCAGGACAGCTGATCGATCCCGCATACCCTCAGGCTCGGGCCCGAATCACCCGTGCAATCCGGTCAACTCCGTTGGCACGCGGACCCGGGCATGTTTCGCCCGGGAGAGCTGGTCGACGCCGCGGGCCCTCGGACCCGGGCCCGAGGGCCCTGGACAGCAGGGTGACACCGAGGGCTGTCGGACCCGGGCCTTGGTCACCCGGGACAGCTGGTCGAACCCGTGGGACCTGGGACCTGGCCCAGATTCACCCAAGACTGCTTGTCGACCCCGCGGGCCCTCGGGCACGGGCCTGAGACGCCTGGGACAGCTGTTCGAACCCGGGCCCTTGGGCACGGTCCGAGTCACCCGGGACAGCTGGAGGACACCGCGGGCCATCGGGCACGGGCCTGAGACACCCAGGAAGGCTGGTCAACACCGCGGGCCCTCCACCATGGTCCCAAGTAACCCGGGACAGCGGGTCTAAGCCGCGGGCCCTCGGACATGAGCGCGATTCGCCCGGGAGGGCTGGTGGACCCCGCGGGCCCTTGTTCCTTGGCTCGAGTTACCTGGGAGATGTGGTCGACTCCGCGGGTCTTTGGACCTGGGGCCGAAGTGCGTTGGACACCTGGTCGACCTGGTGGGCCCTCGGACCCGGGTCCGAGGAGCCCGGGACAGCCTGTTGACCCCGGCAGTCCTCGGAACCGGGCCCGAGTCAGCCGGGACAACTGGTCGACCCCGCAGGCACTCGGAGACTGGCCGAAGTCGCCCTGGAGATTTGGTCGACCCTGCGGGCCCTCGGGCACCGGCCCGAGTCGCCCAGGACGGGTGATCGAACCCGCGATCACTCGACCCGGGCCCGAACGCCTGGGACCGCTGGTTGACCCCAGGGTTCCTCGGACCCCAGCGCGAGTCGCCCGGGAAAGCTGTTCGACACCCTGGCCTTCGGGCATGGTCCGAGTCCCCCGGGACAGCTGGTGGACACCGCGGGCCCATCGGGCAGGAGCCTGTGACGCCCAGGAAGGCTGGTTGTCTCCGCAGGCCCTCCGACAAGGTCCCGAGTCTCCCGGGACAGCTGGTCCACCACGCAGTTCCTCCGGAAAGGGCCAGAATCCCCCGGGACAGCGGGTCGAACCCGCGGGCCCTCGGACTCAAGCACAGGTGGCCCGGACAGCTGGGACCCCACAGGCACCGGAGCCGAGCCGGAGTCTACAGGGACAGTTTGTCGATCCCGAGGGACTTCGGCCCCGAGCGCGAGTGTCCCTGGACAGCTGGTTGAACCCGCGGGCCCGTGGGCAAGGGCCCGATTCCCACGGAACAGCCAGTCGACCTCACAGGGCCACGTGAACCGGGCCCGAGTCACCTGGGACCGCGGGTCGACCCCGCAGGCACTTGGAGCCTGGCCGAAGTCGCCCAGGACATCTGGTTGACACCGCGGGGCTTCGGGCATGGGCGCGAGTCACCTGGGAGACCTGGTCGACCCCGCGGGCCCTCGGGCATGGGCCCGGGTGTCCTGGGACAGCTGGTCGACCGCAGGACCTTGGACCAGGACCCGAGTCGCCCGGGAGATTTTGTTGACATTGCGGGCCCTCGAGCACTGGACCGAGTCGCCCGGGACCGGAGATCGACAACGCCATCCCTCGAACCGGGCCTGAGATGCCCGGGACCGCTGGTTGACCCCGGGAGACATCGGGCACGGGCCTGAGATGCCCAGGAAGGCTGGTCGACACCGCGGGCCCTCCGACAAGGACCTGAGGCTCCCGGGACCGCAGGTCGACCACCCGCGCCCTCGGGAACGGGCCCGAGGCCCCAGGGACAGCTGGTCGACTCCTCAGTTCCTCGGACCCGGGTCCGAGTTCCCCGGGACAGCTGGTCAAACCTGCGGGCCCTCAGACACGAGCGCGATTCACCCGGGAGTGCTGGTCGACCCCGCGGGCCCTGGTTCCTGGGCCCGAGTTAGCCGGGAGAGCTGCTCGACCCCGCAGGCCTTCGGCGAAAGGCTGGAATCGCCCGGGACAGTTGGTTGACCCCGCGGGGCCTTGGAGCTGGCCCGGAGTCACCAAAGACTGCTTGTCGACCCCGCGGGCCCTCGGGCACGGGCCCGAGTCGCACGGGAGAGCCGGTCGACACTGAGGGCCCTCGGACCCAGGCCCAAGTCACCGGGGACAGCTGGTCGAAACCGCGTGCCCACAGACACGAGCGCGATTCGCCCGGGAGGGCTGGAGAACACCGCGTGCCCTCGTTCCTGGGCCCGAGTTACCCGGGACAGCGGGTCGACCCCGCGGGCCTTCGGAGCCAGGCCGGAGTCGCCCAGGACAGCTGATCGATCCCGCATACCCTCAGGCTCGGGCCCGAATCACCCGTGCAATCCGGTCAACTCCGCTGGCACGCGGACCCGGGCATGATTCGCCCGGGAGAGCTGGTCGACGCCGCGGGCCCTCGGACCCGGGCCCGAGGGCCCTGGACAGCAGGGTGACACCGAGGGCTGTCGGACCCGGGCCTTGGTCACCCGGGACAGCTGGTCGAACCCGTGGGACCTCGGACCTGGCCCAGAGTCACCCAAGACTGCTTGTCGACCCCGCGGGCCCTCGGGCACGGGCCTGAGACGCCTGGGACAGCTGTTCGATACCCGGGCCCTTGGGCACGGTCCGAGTCACCCGGGACAGCTGGAGGACACCGCGGGCCATCGGGCACGGGCCTGAGACGCCCAGGAAGGCTGGTCGACACCGCGGGCCCTCCACCAAGGTCCCAAGTAACCCGGGACAGCGGGTCGAAGCCGCGGGCCCTCGGACATGAGCGCGATATGCCCGGGAGGGCTGGTGGACCCCGCGGGCCCTTGTTCCTTGGCTCGAGTTACCTGGGAGATGTGGTGGACTCCGCGGGTCTTTGGACCTGGGGCCGAAGTGCGTGGGACAGCTGGTCGACCTGGTGGGCCCTCGGACCCGGGTCCGAGGAGCCCAGGACAGCCTGTTGACCCCGGCAGCCCTCGGAACCGGGCCCGAGTCAGCCGGGACAACTGGTCGACCCCGCAGGCACTCGGAGACTGGCCGAAGTCGCCCTGGAGATTTGGTCGACCCTGCGGGCCCTCGGGCACCGGCCCGAGTCGCCCAGGACGGGTGATCGAACCCGCGATCACTCGACCCGGGCCCGAACGCCTGGGACCGCTGGTTGACCCCAGGATTCCTCGGACCCCAGCGCGAGTCGCCCGGGAAAGCTGTTCGACACCCTGGCCTTCGGGCATGGTCCGAGTCCCCCAGGACAGCTGGTGGACACCGCGGGCCCATCGGGCAGGAGCCTGAGACGCCCAGGAAGGCTGGTTGTCTCCGCAGGCCCTCCGACAAGGTCCCGAGTCTCCCGGGACAGCTGGTCCACCACGCAGTTCCTCCGGAAAGGGCCGGAATCCCCCGGGACAGCGGGTCGAACCCGCGGGCCCTCGGACTCAAGCACAGGTGGCCCGGACAGCTGGGACCCCACAGGCACCGGAGCCGAGCCGGAGTCTACAGGGACAGTTTGTCGATCCCGAGGGACTTCGGCCCCGAGCGCGAGTGTCCCTGGACAGCTGGTTGAACCCGCGGGCCCGTGGGCAAGGGCCCGATTCCCACGGGACAGCCAGTCGACCTCACAGGGCCACGTGAACCGGGCCCGAGTCACCTGGGACCGCGGGTCGACCCCGCAGGCACTTGGAGCCTGGCCGAAGTCGCCCGGGACATCTGGTTGACACCGCGGGGCTTCGGGCATGGGCGCGAGTCACCTGGGAGACCTGGTCGACCCCGCGGGCCCTCGGGCATGGGCCCGGGTGTCCTGGGACAGCTGGTCGACCGCAGGACCTTGGACCAGGACCCGAGTCGCCCGGGAGATTTTGTTGACATTGCGGGCCCTCGAGCACTGGACCGAGTCGCCCGGGACCGGAGATCGACAACGCCATCCCTCGAACCGGGCCTGAGATGCCCGGGACCGCTGGTTGACCCCGGGAGACATCGGGCACGGGCCTGAGATGCCCAGGAAGGCTGGTCGACACCGCGGGCCCTCCGACAAGGACCTGAGGCTCCCGGGACCGCAGGTCGACCACCCGCGCCCTCGGGAACGGGCCCGAGTCCCCAGGGACAGCTGGTCGACTCTTCAGTTCCTCGGACCCGGGTCCGAGTTCCCCGGGACAGCTGGTCAAACCTGCGGGCCCTCAGACACGAGCGCGATTCACCCGGGAGTGCTGGTCGACCCCGCGGGCCCTGGTTCCTGGGCCCGAGTTAGCCGGGAGAGCTGCTCGACCCCGCAGGCCTTCGGCGAAAGGCTGGAATCGCCCGGGACAGTTGGTTGACCCCGCGGGGCCTTGGAGCTGGCCCGGAGTCACCAAAGACTGCTTGTCGACCCCGCGGGCCCTCGGGCACGGGCCCGAGTCGCACGGGAGAGCCGGTCGACACTGAGGGCCCTCGGACCCAGGCCCAAGTCACCGGGGACAGCTGTTCGAAACCACGTGCCCACAGACACGAGCGCGATTCGCCCGGGAGGGCTGGAGAACACCGCGTGCCCTCGTTCCTGGGCCCGAGTTACCCGGGACAGCGGGTCGACCCCGCGGGCCTTCGGAGCCAGGCCGGAGTCGCCCAGGACAGCTGATCGATCCCGCATACCCTCAGGCTCGGGCCCGAATCACCCGTGCAATCCGGTCAACTCCGCTGGCACGCGGACCCGGGCATGATTCGCCCGGGAGAGCTGGTCGACGCCGCGGGCCCTCGGACCCGGGCCCGAGGGCCCTGGACAGCAGGGTGACACCGAGGGCTGTCGGACCCGGGCCTTGGTCACCCGGGACAGCTGGTCGAACCCGTGGGACCTCGGACCTGGCCCAGAGTCACCCAAGACTGCTTGTCGACCCCGCGGGCCCTCGGGCACGGGCCTGAGACGCCTGGGACAGCTGTTCGATACCCGGGCCCTTGGGCACGGTCCGAGTCACCCGGGACAGCTGGAGGACACCGCGGGCCATCGGGCACGGGCCTGAGACGCCCAGGAAGGCTGGTCGACACCGCGGGCCCTCCACCAAGGTCCCAAGTAACCCGGGACAGCGGGTCGAAGCCGCGGGCCCTCGGACATGAGCGCGATTCGCCCGGGAGGGCTGGTGGACCCCGCGGGCCCTTGTTCCTTGGCTCGAGTTACCTGGGAGATGTGGTGGACTCCGCGGGTCTTTGGACCTGGGGCCGAAGTGCGTGGGACAGCTGGTCGACCTGGTGGGCCCTCGGACCCGGGTCCGAGGAGCCCAGGACAGCCTGTTGACCCCGGCAGCCCTCGGAACCGGGCCCGAGTCAGCCGGGACAACTGGTCGACCCCGCAGGCACTCGGAGACTGGCCGAAGTCGCCCTGGAGATTTGGTCGACCCTGCGGGCCCTCGGGCACCGGCCCGAGTCGCCCAGGACGGGTGATCGAACCCGCGATCACTCGACCCGGGCCCGAACGCCTGGGACCGCTGGTTGACCCCAGGGTTCCTCGGACCCCGGCGCGAGTCGCCCGGGAAAGCTGTTCGACACCCTGGCCTTCGGGCATGGTCCGAGTCCCCCGGGACAGCTGGTGGACACCGCGGGCCCATCGGGCAGGAGCCTGAGACGCCCAGGAAGGCTGGTTGTCTCCGCAGGCCCTCCGACAAGGTCCCGAGTCTCCCGGGACAGCTGGTCCACCACGCAGTTCCTCCGGAAAGGGCCGGAATCCCCCGGGACAGCGGGTCGAACCCGCGGGCCCTCGGACTCAAGCACAGGTGGCCCGGACAGCTGGGACCCCACAGGCACCGGAGCCGAGCCGGAGTCTACAGGGACAGTTTGTCGATCCCGAGGGACTTCGGCCCCGAGCGCGAGTGTCCCTGGACAGCTGGTTGAACCCGCGGGCCCGTGGGCAAGGGCCCGATTCCCACGGGACAGCCAGTCGACCTCACAGGGCCACGTGAACCGGGCCCGAGTCACCTGGGACCGCGGGTCGACCCCGCAGGCACTTGGAGCCTGGCCGAAGTCGCCCGGGACATCTGGTTGACACCGCGGGGCTTCGGGCATGGGCGCGAGTCACCTGGGAGACCTGGTCGACCCCGCGGGCCCTCGGGCATGGGCCCGGGTGTCCTGGGACAGCTGGTCGACCGCAGGACCTTGGACCAGGACCCGAGTCGCCCGGGAGATTTTGTTGACATTGCGGGCCCTCGAGCACTGGACCGAGTCGCCCGGGACCGGAGATCGACAACGCCATCCCTCGAACCGGGCCTGAGATGCCCGGGACCGCTGGTTGACCCCGGGAGACATCGGGCACGGGCCTGAGATGCCCAGGAAGGCTGGTCGACACCGCGGGCCCTCCGACAAGGACCTGAGGCTCCCGGGACCGCAGGTCGACCACCCGCGCCCTCGGGAACGGGCCCGAGTCCCCAGGGACAGCTGGTCGACTCTTCAGTTCCTCGGACCCGGGTCCGAGTTCCCCGGGACAGCTGGTCAAACCTGCGGGCCCTCAGACACGAGCGCGATTCACCCGGGAGTGCTGGTCGACCCCGCGGGCCCTGGTTCCTGGGCCCGAGTTAGCCGGGAGAGCTGCTCGACCCCGCAGGCCTTCGGCGAAAGGCTGGAATCGCCCGGGACAGTTGGTTGACCCCGCGGGGCCTTGGAGCTGGCCCGGAGTCACCAAAGACTGCTTGTCGACCCCGCGGGCCCTCGGGCACGGGCCCGAGTCGCACGGGAGAGCCGGTCGACACTGAGGGCCCTCGGACCCAGGCCCAAGTCACCGGGGACAGCTGTTCGAAACCACGTGCCCACAGACACGAGCGCGATTCGCCCGGGAGGGCTGGAGAACACCGCGTGCCCTCGTTCCTGGGCCCGAGTTACCCGGGACAGCGGGTCGACCCCGCGGGCCTTCGGAGCCAGGCCGGAGTCGCCCAGGACAGCTGATCGATCCCGCATACCCTCAGGCTCGGGCCCGAATCACCCGTGCAATCCGGTCAACTCCGCTGGCACGCGGACCCGGGCATGATTCGCCCGGGAGAGCTGGTCGACGCCGCGGGCCCTCGGACCCGGGCCCGAGGGCCCTGGACAGCAGGGTGACACCGAGGGCTGTCGGACCCGGGCCTTGGTCACCCGGGACAGCTGGTCGAACCCGTGGGACCTCGGACCTGGCCCAGAGTCACCCAAGACTGCTTGTCGACCCCGCGGGCCCTCGGGCACGGGCCTGAGACGCCTGGGACAGCTGTTCGATACCCGGGCCCTTGGGCACGGTCCGAGTCACCCGGGACAGCTGGAGGACACCGCGGGCCATCGGGCACGGGCCTGAGACGCCCAGGAAGGCTGGTCGACACCGCGGGCCCTCCACCAAGGTCCCAAGTAACCCGGGACAGCGGGTCGAAGCCGCGGGCCCTCGGACATGAGCGCGATTCGCCCGGGAGGGCTGGTGGACCCCGCGGGCCCTTGTTCCTTGGCTCGAGTTACCTGGGAGATGTGGTGGACTCCGCGGGTCTTTGGACCTGGGGCCGAAGTGCGTGGGACAGCTGGTCGACCTGGTGGGCCCTCGGACCCGGGTCCGAGGAGCCCAGGACAGCCTGTTGACCCCGGCAGCCCTCGGAACCGGGCCCGAGTCAGCCGGGACAACTGGTCGACCCCGCAGGCACTCGGAGACTGGCCGAAGTCGCCCTGGAGATTTGGTCGACCCTGCGGGCCCTCGGGCACCGGCCCGAGTCGCCCAGGACGGGTGATCGAACCCGCGATCACTCGACCCGGGCCCGAACGCCTGGGACCGCTGGTTGACCCCAGGGTTCCTCGGACCCCGGCGCGAGTCGCCCGGGAAAGCTGTTCGACACCCTGGCCTTCGGGCATGGTCCGAGTCCCCCGGGACAGCTGGTGGACACCGCGGGCCCATCGGGCAGGAGCCTGAGACGCCCAGGAAGGCTGGTTGTCTCCGCAGGCCCTCCGACAAGGTCCCGAGTCTCCCGGGACAGCTGGTCCACCACGCAGTTCCTCCGGAAAGGGCCGGAATCCCCCGGGACAGCGGGTCGAACCCGCGGGCCCTCGGACTCAAGCACAGGTGGCCCGGACAGCTGGGACCCCACAGGCACCGGAGCCGAGCCGGAGTCTACAGGGACAGTTTGTCGATCCCGAGGGACTTCGGCCCCGAGCGCGAGTGTCCCTGGACAGCTGGTTGAACCCGCGGGCCCGTGGGCAAGGGCCCGATTCCCACGGGACAGCCAGTCGACCTCACAGGGCCACGTGAACCGGGCCCGAGTCACCTGGGACCGCGGGTCGACCCCGCAGGCACTTGGAGCCTGGCCGAAGTCGCCCGGGACATCTGGTTGACACCGCGGGGCTTCGGGCATGGGCGCGAGTCACCTGGGAGACCTGGTCGACCCCGCGGGCCCTCGGGCATGGGCCCGGGTGTCCTGGGACAGCTGGTCGACCGCAGGACCTTGGACCAGGACCCGAGTCGCCCGGGAGATTTTGTTGACATTGCGGGCCCTCGAGCACTGGACCGAGTCGCCCGGGACCGGAGATCGACAACGCCATCCCTCGAACCGGGCCTGAGATGCCCGGGACCGCTGGTTGACCCCGGGAGACATCGGGCACGGGCCTGAGATGCCCAGGAAGGCTGGTCGACACCGCGGGCCCTCCGACAAGGACCTGAGGCTCCCGGGACCGCAGGTCGACCACCCGCGCCCTCGGGAACGGGCCCGAGGCCCCAGGGACAGCTGGTCGACTCCTCAGTTCCTCGGACCCGGGTCCGAGTTCCCCGGGACAGCTGGTCAAACCTGCGGGCCCTCAGACACGAGCGCGATTCACCCGGGAGTGCTGGTCGACCCCGCGGGCCCTGGTTCCTGGGCCCGAGTTAGCCGGGAGAGCTGCTCGACCCCGCAGGCCTTCGGCGAAAGGCTGGAATCGCCCGGGACAGTTGGTTGACCCCGCGGGGCCTTGGAGCTGGCCCGGAGTCACCAAAGACTGCTTGTCGACCCCGCGGGCCCTCGGGCACGGGCCCGAGTCGCACGGGAGAGCCGGTCGACACTGAGGGCCCTCGGACCCAGGCCCAAGTCACCGGGGACAGCTGGTCGAAACCGCGTGCCCACAGACACGAGCGCGATTCGCCCGGGAGGGCTGGAGAACACCGCGGGCCCTCGTTCCTGGGCCCGAGTTACCCGGGACAGCGGGTCGACCCCGCGGGCCTTCGGAGCCAGGCCGGAGTCGCCCAGGACAGCTGATCGATCCCGCATACCCTCAGGCTCGGGCCCGAATCACCCGTGCAATCCGGTCAACTCCGCTGGCACGCGGACCCGGGCATGATTCGCCCGGGAGAGCTGGTCGACGCCGCGGGCCCTCGGACCCGGGCCCGAGGGCCCTGGACAGCAGGGTGACACCGAGGGCTGTCGGACCCGGGCCTTGGTCACCCGGGACAGCTGGTCGAACCCGTGGGACCTCGGACCTGGCCCAGAGTCACCCAAGACTGCTTGTCGACCCCGCGGGCCCTCGGGCACGGGCCTGAGACGCCTGGGACAGCTGTTCGATACCCGGGCCCTTGGGCACGGTCCGAGGAACCCGGGACAGCTGGAGGACACCGCGGGCCATCGGGCACGGGCCTGAGACGCCCAGGAAGGCTGGTCGACACCGCGGGCCCTCCACCAAGGTCCCAAGTAACCCGGGACAGCGGGTCGAAGCCGCGGGCCCTCGGACATGAGCGCGACTCGCCCGGGAGGGCTGGTGGACCCCGCGGGCCCTTGTTCCTTGGCTCGAGTTACCTGGGAGATGTGGTGGACTCCGCGGGTCTTTGGACCTGGGGCCGAAGTGCGTGGGACAGCTGGTCGACCTGGTGGGCCCTCGGACCCGGGTCCGAGGAGCCCAGGACAGCCTGTTGAGCCCGGCAGCCCTCGGAACCGGGCCCGAGTCAGCCGGGACAACTGGTCGACCCCGCAGGCACTCGGAGACTGGCCGAAGTCGCCCTGGAGATTTGGTCGACCCTGCGGGCCCTCGGGCACCGGCCCGAGTCGCCCAGGACGGGTGATCGAACCCGCGATCACTCGACCCGGGCCCGAACGCCTGGGACCGCTGGTTGACCCCAGGGTTCCTCGGACCCCGGCGCGAGTCGCCCGGGAAAGCTGTTCGACACCCTGGCCTTCGGGCATGGTCCGAGTCCCCCGGGACAGCTGGTGGACACCGCGGGCCCATCGGGCAGGAGCCTGAGACGCCCAGGAAGGCTGGTTGTCTCCGCAGGCCCTCCGACAAGGTCCCGAGTCTCCCGGGACAGCTGGTCCACCACGCAGTTCCTCCGGAAAGGGCCGGAATCCCCCGGGACAGCGGGTCGAACCCGCGGGCCCTCGGACTCAAGCACAGGTGGCCCGGACAGCTGGGACCCCACAGGCACCGGAGCCGAGCCGGAGTCTACAGGGACAGTTTGTCGATCCCGAGGGACTTCGGCCCCGAGCGCGAGTGTCCCTGGACAGCTGGTTGAACCCGCGGGCCCGTGGGCAAGGGCCCGATTCCCACGGGACAGCCAGTCGACCTCACAGGGCCACGTGAACCGGGCCCGAGTCACCTGGGACCGCGGGTCGACCCCGCAGGCACTTGGAGCCTGGCCGAAGTCGCCCGGGACATCTGGTTGACACCGCGGGGCTTCGGGCATGGGCGCGAGTCACCTGGGAGACCTGGTCGACCCCGCGGGCCCTCGGGCATGGGCCCGGGTGTCCTGGGACAGCTGGTCGACCGCAGGACCTTGGACCAGGACCCGAGTCGCCCGGGAGATTTTGTTGACATTGCGGGCCCTCGAGCACTGGACCGAGTCGCCCGGGACCGGAGATCGACAACGCCATCCCTCGAACCGGGCCTGAGATGCCCGGGACCGCTGGTTGACCCCGGGAGACATCGGGCACGGGCCTGAGATGCCCAGGAAGGCTGGTCGACACCGCGGGCCCTCCGACAAGGACCTGAGGCTCCCGGGACCGCAGGTCGACCACCCGCGCCCTCGGGAACGGGCCCGAGGCCCCAGGGACAGCTGGTCGACTCCTCAGTTCCTCGGACCCGGGTCCGAGTTCCCCGGGACAGCTGGTCAAACCTGCGGGCCCTCAGACACGAGCGCGATTCACCCGGGAGTGCTGGTCGACCCCGCGGGCCCTGGTTCCTGGGCCCGAGTTAGCCGGGAGAGCTGCTCGACCCCGCAGGCCTTCGGCGAAAGGCTGGAATCGCCCGGGACAGTTGGTTGACCCCGCGGGGCCTTGGAGCTGGCCCGGAGTCACCAAAGACTGCTTGTCGACCCCGCGGGCCCTCGGGCACGGGCCCGAGTCGCACGGGAGAGCCGGTCGACACTGAGGGCCCTCGGACCCAGGCCCAAGTCACCGGGGACAGCTGGTCGAAACCGCGTGCCCACAGACACGAGCGCGATTCGCCCGGGAGGGCTGGAGAACACCGCGGGCCCTCGTTCCTGGGCCCGAGTTACCCGGGACAGCGGGTCGACCCCGCGGGCCTTCGGAGCCAGGCCGGAGTCGCCCAGGACAGCTGATCGATCCCGCATACCCTCAGGCTCGGGCCCGAATCACCCGTGCAATCCGGTCAACTCCGCTGGCACGCGGACCCGGGCATGATTCGCCCGGGAGAGCTGGTCGACGCCGCGGGCCCTCGGACCCGGGCCCGAGGGCCCTGGACAGCAGGGTGACACCGAGGGCTGTCGGACCCGGGCCTTGGTCACCCGGGACAGCTGGTCGAACCCGTGGGACCTCGGACCTGGCCCAGAGTCACCCAAGACTGCTTGTCGACCCCGCGGGCCCTCGGGCACGGGCCTGAGACGCCTGGGACAGCTGTTCGATACCCGGGCCCTTGGGCACGGTCCGAGTCACCCGGGACAGCTGGAGGACACCGCGGGCCATCGGGCACGGGCCTGAGACGCCCAGGAAGGCTGGTCGACACCGCGGGCCCTCCACCAAGGTCCCAAGTAACCCGGGACAGCGGGTCGAAGCCGCGGGCCCTCGGACATGAGCGCGACTCGCCCGGGAGGGCTGGTGGACCCCGCGGGCCCTTGTTCCTTGGCTCGAGTTACCTGGGAGATGTGGTGGACTCCGCGGGTCTTTGGACCTGGGGCCGAAGTGCGTGGGACAGCTGGTCGACCTGGTGGGCCCTCGGACCCGGGTCCGAGGAGCCCAGGACAGCCTGTTGAGCCCGGCAGCCCTCGGAACCGGGCCCGAGTCAGCCGGGACAACTGGTCGACCCCGCAGGCACTCGGAGACTGGCCGAAGTCGCCCTGGAGATTTGGTCGACCCTGCGGGCCCTCGGGCACCGGCCCGAGTCGCCCAGGACGGGTGATCGAACCCGCGATCACTCGACCCGGGCCCGAACGCCTGGGACCGCTGGTTGACCCCAGGGTTCCTCGGACCCCAGCGCGAGTCGCCCGGGAAAGCTGTTCGACACCCTGGCCTTCGGGCATGGTCCGAGTCCCCCGGGACAGCTGGTGGACACCGCGGGCCCATCGGGCAGGAGCCTGAGATGCCCAGGAAGGCTGGTTGTCACCGCAGGCCCTCCGACAAGGTCCCGAGTCTCCCGGGACAGCTGGTCCACCACGCAGTTCCTCCGGAAAGGGCCGGAATCCCGCGGGACAGCGGGTCGAACCCGCGGGCCCTCGGACTCAAGCACAGGTGACCCGGACAGCTGGGACCCCACAGGCACCGGAGCCGAGCCGGAGTCTACAGGGACAGTTTGTCGATCCCGAGGGACTTCGGCCCCGAGCGCGAGTGTCCCTGGACAGCTGGTTGAACCCGCGGGCCCGTGGGCAAGGGCCCGATTCCCACGGGACAGCCAGTCGACCTCACAGGGCCACGTGAACCGGGCCCGAGTCACCTGGGACCGCGGGTCGACCCCGCAGGCACTTGGAGCCTGGCCGAAGTCGCCCGGGACATCTGGTTGACACCGCGGGGCTTCGGGCATGGGCGCGAGTCACCTGGGAGACCTGGTCGACCCCGCGGGCCCTCGGGCATGGGCCCGGGTGTCCTGGGACAGCTGGTCGACCGCAGGACCTTGGACCAGGACCCGAGTCGCCCGGGAGATTTTGTTGACATTGCGGGCCCTCGAGCACTGGACCGAGTCGCCCGGGACCGGAGATCGACAACGCCATCCCTCGAACCGGGCCTGAGATGCCCGGGACCGCTGGTTGACCCCGGGAGACATCGGGCACGGGCCTGAGATGCCCAGGAAGGCTGGTCGACACCGCGGGCCCTCCGACAAGGACCTGAGGCTCCCGGGACCGCAGGTCGACCACCCGCGCCCTCGGGAACGGGCCCGAGGCCCCAGGGACAGCTGGTCGACTCCTCAGTTCCTCGGACCCGGGTCCGAGTTCCCCGGGACAGCTGGTCAAACCTGCGGGCCCTCAGACACGAGCGCGATTCACCCGGGAGTGCTGGTCGACCCCGCGGGCCCTGGTTCCTGGGCCCGAGTTAGCCGGGATAGCTGCTCGACCCCGCAGGCCTTCGGCGAAAGGCTGGAATCGCCCGGGACAGTTGGTTGACCCCGCGGGGCCTTGGAGCTGGCCCGGAGTCACCAAAGACTGCTTGTCGACCCCGCGGGCCCTCGGGCACGGGCCCGAGTCGCACGGGAGAGCCGGTCGACACTGAGGGCCCTCGGACCCAGGCCCAAGTCACCGGGGACAGCTGGTCGAAACCGCGTGCCCACAGACACGAGCGCGATTCGCCCGGGAGGGCTGGAGAACACCGCGGGCCCTCGTTCCTGGGCCCGAGTTACCCGGGACAGCGGGTCGACCCCGCGGGCCTTCGGAGCCAGGCCGGAGTCGCCCAGGACAGCTGATCGATCCCGCATACCCTCAGGCTCGGGCCCGAATCACCCGTGCAATCCGGTCAACTCCGCTGGCACGCGGACCCGGGCATGATTCGCCCGGAAGAGCTGGTCGACGCCGCGGGCCCTCGGACCCGGGCCCGAGGGCCCTGGACAGCAGGGTGACACCGAGGGCTGTCGGACCCGGGCCTTGGTCACCCGGGACAGCTGGTCGAACCCGTGGGACCTCGGACCTGGCCCAGAGTCACCCAAGACTGCTTGTCGACCCCGCGGGCCCTCGGGCACGGGCCTGAGACGCCTGGGACAGCTGTTCGATACCCGGGCCCTTGGGCACGGTCCGAGGAACCCGGGACAGCTGGAGGACACCGCGGGCCATCGGGCACGGGCCTGAGACGCCCAGGAAGGCTGGTCGACACCGCGGGCCCTCCACCAAGGTCCCAAGTAACCCGGGACAGCGGGTCGAAGCCGCGGGCCCTCGGACATGAGCGCGATTCGCCCGGGAGGGCTGGTGGACCCCGCGGGCCCTTGTTCCTTGGCTCGAGTTACCTGGGAGATGTGGTGGACTCCGCGGGTCTTTGGACCTGGGGCCGAAGTGCGTGGGACAGCTGGTCGACCTGGTGGGCCCTCGGACCCGGGTCCGAGGAGCCCAGGACAGCCTGTTGACCCCGGCAGCCCTCGGAACCGGGCCCGAGTCAGCCGGGACAACTGGTCGACCCCGCAGGCACTCGGAGACTGGCCGAAGTCGCCCTGGAGATTTGGTCGACCCTGCGGGCCCTCGGGCACCGGCCCGAGTCGCCCAGGACGGGTGATCGAACCCGCGATCACTCGACCCGGGCCCGAACGCCTGGGACCGCTGGTTGACCCCAGGGTTCCTCGGACCCCAGCGCGAGTCGCCCGGGAAAGCTGTTCGACACCCTGGCCTTCGGGCATGGTCCGAGTCCCCCGGGACAGCTGGTGGACACCGCGGGCCCATCGGGCAGGAGCCTGAGATGCCCAGGAAGGCTGGTTGTCACCGCAGGCCCTCCGACAAGGTCCCGAGTCTCCCGGGACAGCTGGTCCACCACGCAGTTCCTCCGGAAAGGGCCGGAATCCCCCGGGACAGCGGGTCGAACCCGCGGGCCCTCGGACTCAAGCACAGGTGACCCGGACAGCTGGGACCCCACAGGCACCGGAGCCGAGCCGGAGTCTACAGGGACAGTTTGTCGATCCCGAGGGACTTCGGCCCCGAGCGCGAGTGTCCCTGGACAGCTGGTTGAACCCGCGGGCCCGTGGGTAAGGGCCCGATTCCCACGGGACAGCCAGTCGACCTCACAGGGCCACGTGAACCGGGCCCGAGTAACCTGGGACCGCGGGTCGACCCCGCAGGCACTTGGAGCCTGGCCGAAGTCGCCCGGGACATCTGGTTGACACCGCGGGGCTTCGGGCATGGGCGCGAGTCACCTGGGAGACCTGGTCGACCCCGCGGGCCCTCGGGCATGGGCCCGGGTGTCCTGGGACAGCTGGTCGACCGGAGGACCTTGGACCAGGACCCGAGTCGCCCGGGAGATTTTGTTGACATTGCGGGCCCTCGAGCACTGGACCGAGTCGCCCGGGACCGGAGATCGACAACGCCATCCCTCGAACCGGGCCTGAGATGCCCGGGACCGCTGGTTGACCCCGGGAGACATCGGGCACGGGCCTGAGATGCCCAGGAAGGCTGGTCGACACCGCGGGCCCTCCGACAAGGACCTGAGGCTCCCGGGACCGCAGGTCGACCACCCGCGCCCTCGGGAACGGGCCCGAGTCCCCAGGGACAGCTGGTCGACTCCTCAGTTCCTCGGACCCGGGTCCGAGTTCCCCGGGACAGCTGGTCAAACCTGCGGGCCCTCAGACACGAGCGCGATTCACCCGGGAGTGCTGGTCGACCCCGCGGGCCCTGGTTCCTGGGCCCGAGTTAGCCGGGATAGCTGCTCGACCCCGCAGGCCTTCGGCGAAAGGCTGGAATCGCCCGGGACAGTTGGTTGACCCCGCGGGGCCTTGGAGCTGGCCCGGAGTCACCAAAGACTGCTTGTCGACCCCGCGGGCCCTCGGGCACGGGCCCGAGTCGCACGGGAGAGCCGGTCGACACTGAGGGCCCTCGGACCCAGGCCCAAGTCACCGGGGACAGCTGGTCGAAACCGCGTGCCCACAGACACGAGCGCGATTCGCCCGGGAGGGCTGGAGAACACCGCGGGCCCTCGTTCCTGGGCCCGAGTTACCCGGGACAGCACGTCGACCCCGCGGGCCTTCGGAGCCAGGCCGGAGTCGCCCAGGACAGCTGATCGATCCCGCATACCCTCAGGCTCGGGCCCGAATCACCCGTGCAATCCGGTCAACTCCGCTGGCACGCGGACCCGGGCATGATTCGCCCGGGAGAGCTGGTCGACGCCGCGGGCCCTCGGACCCGGGCCCGAGGGCCCTGGACAGCAGGGTGACACCGAGGGCTGTCGGACCCGGGCCTTGGTCACCCGGGACAGCTGGTCGAACCCGTGGGACCTCGGACCTGGCCCAGAGTCACCCAAGACTGCTTGTCGACCCCGCGGGCCCTCGGGCACGGGCCTGAGACGCCTGGGACAGCTGTTCGATACCCGGGCCCTTGGGCACGGTCCGAGTCACCCGGGACAGCTGGAGGACACCGCGGGCCATCGGGCACGGGCCTGAGACGCCCAGGAAGGCTGGTCGACACCGCGGGCCCTCCACCAAGGTCCCAAGTAACCCGGGACAGCGGGTCGAAGCCGCGGGCCCTCGGACATGAGCGCGATTCGCCCGGGAGGGCTGGTGGACCCCGCGGGCCCTTGTTCCTTGGCTCGAGTTACCTGGGAGATGTGGTCGACTCCGCGGGTCTTTGGACCTGGGGCCGAAGTGCGTGGGACAGCTGGTCGACCTGGTGGGCCCTCGGACCCGGGTCCGAGGAGCCCAGGACAGCCTGTTGACCCCGGCAGCCCTCGGAACCGGGCCCGAGTCAGCCGGGACAACTGGTCGACCCTGCAGGCACTCGGAGACTGGCCGAAGTCGCCCTGGAGATTTGGTCGACCCTGCGGGCCCTCGGGCACCGGCCCGAGTCGCCCAGGACGGGTGATCGAACCCGCGATCACTCGACCCGGGCCCGAACGCCTGGGACCGCTGGTTGACCCCAGGGTTCCTCGGACCCCAGCGCGAGTCGCCCGGGAAAGCTGTTCGACACCCTGGCCTTCGGGCATGGTCCGAGTCCCCCGGGACAGCTGGTGGACACCGCGGGCCCATCGGGCAGGAGCCTGAGATGCCCAGGAAGGCTGGTCGACACCGCGGGCCCTCCGACAAGGACCTGAGGCTCCCGGGACCGCAGGTCGACCACCCGCGCCCTCGGGAACGGGCCCGAGTCCCCAGGGACAGCTGGTCGACTCTTCAGTTCCTCGGACCCAGGTCCGAGTTCCCCGGGACAGCTGGTCAAACCTGCGGGCCCTCAGACACGAGCGCGATTCACCCGGGAGTGCTGGTCGACCCCGCGGGCCCTGGTTCCTGGGCCCGAGTTAGCCGGGATAGCTGCTCGACCCCGCAGGCCTTCGGCGAAAGGCTGGAATCGCCCGGGACAGTTGGTTGACCCCGCGGGGCCTTGGAGCTGGCCCGGAGTCAGCAAAGACTGCTTGTCGACCCCGCGGGCCTTCGGGCACGGGCCCGAGTCGCACGGGAGAGCCGGTCGACACTGAGGGCCCTCGGACCCAGGCCCAAGTCACCGGGAACAGCTGTTCGAAACCACGTGCCCACAGATACGAGCGCGATTCGCCCGGGAGGGCTGGAGAACACCGCGTGCCCTCGTTCCTGGGCCCGAGTTACCCGGGACAGCACGTCGACCCCGCGGGCCTTCGGAGCCAGGCCGGAGTCGCCCAGGACAGCTGATCGATCCCGCATACCCTCAGGCTCGGGCCCGAATCACCCGTGCAATCCGGTCAACTCCGCTGGCACGCGGACCCGGGCATGATTCGCCCGGGAGAGCTGGTCGACGCCGCGGGCCCTCGGACCCGGGCCCGAGGGCCCTGGACAGCAGGGTGACACCGAGGGCTGTCGGACCCGGGCCTTGGTCACCCGGGACAGCTGGTCGAACCCGTGGGACCTCGGACCTGGCCCAGAGTCACCCAAGACTGCTTGTCGACCCCGCGGGCCCTCGGGCACGGGCCTGAGACGCCTGGGACAGCTGTTCGATACCCGGGCCTTTGGGCACGGTCCGAGTCACCCGGGACAGCTGGAGGACACCGCGGGCCATCGGGCACGGGCCTGAGACGCCCAGGAAGGCTGGTCGACACCGCGGGCCCTCCACCAAGGTCCCAAGTAACCCGGGACAGCGGGTCGAAGCCGCGGGCCCTCGGACATGAGCGCGATTCGCCCGGGAGGGCTGGTGGACCCCGCGGGCCCTTGTTCCTTGGCTCGAGTTACCTGGGAGATGTGGTGGACTCCGTGGATCTTTGGACCTGGGGCCGAAGTACGTGGGACAGCTGGTCGACCTGGTGGGCCCTCGGACCCGGGTCCGAGGAGCCCAGGACAGCCTGTTGACCCCGGCAGCCCTCGGAACCGGGCCCAAGTCAGCCGGGACAACTGGTCGACCCCGCAGGCACTCGGAGACTGGCCGAAGTCGCCCTGGAGATTTGGTCGACCCTGCGGGCCCTCGGGCACCGGCCTGAGTCGCCCAGGACGGGTGATCGAACCCGCGATCACTCGACCCGGGCCCGAACGCCTGGGACCGCTGGTTGACCCCAGGGTTCCTCGGACCCCAGCGCGAGTCGCCCGGGAAAGCTGTTCGACACCCTGGCCTTCGGGCATGGTCCGAGTCCCCCGGGACAGCTGGTGGACACCGCGGGCCCATCGGGCAGGAGCCTGAGATGCCCAGGAAGGCTGGTTGTCACCGCAGGCCCTCCGACAAGGTCCCGAGTCTCCCGGGACAGCTGGTCCACCACGCAGTTCCTCCGGAAAGGGCCGGAATCCCCCGGGACAGCGGGTCGAACCCGCGGGCCCTCGGACTCAAGCACAGGTGACCCGGACAGCTGGGACCCCACAGGCACCGGAGCCGAGCCGGAGTCTACAGGGACAGTTTGTCGATCCCGAGGGACTTCGGCCCCGAGCGCGAGTGTCCCTGGACAGCTGGTTGAACCCGCGGGCCCGTGGGCAAGGGCCCGATTCCCACGGGACAGCCAGTCTACCTCACAGGGCCACGTGAACCGGGCCCGAGTCACCTGGGGCCGCGGGTAGACCCCGCAGGCACTTGGAGCCTGGCCGAAGTCGCCCGGGACATCTGGTTGACACCGCGGGGCTTCGGGCATGGGCGCGAGTCACCTGGGAGACCTGGTCGACCCCGCGGGCCCTCGGGCATGGGCCCGGGTGTCCTGGGACAGCTGGTCGACCGCAGGACCTTGGACCAGGACCCGAGTCGCCCGGGAGATTTTGTTGACATTGCGGGCCCTCGAGCACTGGACCGAGTCGCCCGGGACCGGAGATCGACAACGCCATCCCTCGAACCGGGCCTGAGATGCCCGGGACCGCTGGTTGACCCCGGGAGACATCGGGCACGGGCCTGAGATGCCCAGGAAGGCTGGTCGACACCGCGGGCCCTCCGACAAGGACCTGAGGCTCCCGGGACCGCAGGTCGACCACCCGCGCCCTCGGGAACGGGCCCGAGTCCCCAGGGACAGCTGGTCGACTCCTCAGTTCCTCGGACCCGGGTCCGAGTTCCCCGGGACAGCTGGTCAAACCTGCGGGCCCTCAGACACGAGCGCGATTCACCCGGGAGTGCTGGTCGACCCCGCGGGCCCTGGTTCCTGGGCCCGAGTTAGCCGGGAGAGCTGCTCGACCCCGCAGGCCTTCGGCGAAAGGCTGGAATCGCCCGGGACAGTTGGTTGACCCCGCGGGGCCTTGGAGCTGGCCCGGAGTCACCAAAGACTGCTTGTCGACCCCGCGGGCCCTCGGGCACGGGCCCGAGTCGCACGGGAGAGCCCGTCGACACTGAGGGCCCTCGGACCCAGGCCCAAGTCACCGGGGACAGCTGGTCGAAACCGCGTGCCCACAGACACGAGCGCGATTCGCCCGGGAGGGCTGGAGAACACCGCGGGCCCTCATTCCTGGGCCCGAGTTACCCAGGACTGCGGGTGGACCCCGCGGGCCTTCGGAGCCAGGCCGGAGTCGCCCAGGACAGCTGATCGATCCCGCATACCCTCAGGCTCGGGCCCGAATCACCCGTGCAATCCGGTCAACTCCGCTGGCACGCGGACCCGGGCATGATTCGCCCGGGAGAGCTGGTCGACGCCGCGGGCCCTCGGCCCAGGGCCCGAGGGCCCTGGACAGCAGGGTGACACCGAGGGCTGTCGGACCCGGGCCTTGGTCACCCGGGACAGCTGGTCGAACCCGTGGGACCTCGGACCTGGCCCAGAGTCACCCAAGACTGCTTGTCGACCCCGCGGGCCCTCGGGCACGGGCCTGAGACGCCTGGGACAGCTGTTCGATACCCGGGCCCTTGGGCACGGTCCGAGGAACCCGGGACAGCTGGAGGACACCGCGGGCCATCGGGCACGGGCCTGAGACGCCCAGGAAGGCTGGTCGATACCGCGGGCCCTCCACCAAGGTCCCAAGTAACCCGGGACAGCGGGTCGAAGCCGCGGGCCCTCGGACATGAGCGCGATATGCCCGGGAGGGCTGGTGGACCCCGCGGGCCCTTGTTCCTTGGCTCGAGTTACCTGGGAGATGTGGTGGACTCCGCGGGTCTTTGGACCTGGGGCCGAAGTGCGTGGGACAGCTGGTCGACCTGGTGGGCCCTCGGACCCGGGTCCGAGGAGCCCAGGACAGCCTGTTGACCCCGGCAGCCCTCGGAACCGGGCCCGAGTCAGCCGGGACAACTGGTCGACCCCGCAGGCACTCGGAGACTGGCCGAAGTCGCCCTGGAGATTTGGTCGACCCTGCGGGCCCTCGGGCACCGGCCCGAGTCGCCCAGGACGGGTGATCGAACCCGCGATCACTCGACCCGGGCCCGAACGCCTGGGACCGCTGGTTGACCCCAGGGTTCCTCGGACCCCAGCGCGAGTCGCCCGGGAAAGCTGTTCGACACCCTGGCCTTCGGGCATGGTCCGAGTCCCCCGGGACAGCTGGTGGACACCGCGGGCCCATCGGGCAGGAGCCTGAGATGCCCAGGAAGGCTGGTTGTCACCGCAGGCCCTCCGACAAGGTCCCGAGTCTCCCGGGACAGCTGGTCCACCACGCAGTTCCTCCGGAAAGGGCCGGAATCCCCCGGGACAGCGGGTCGAACCCGCGGGCCCTCGGACTCAAGCACAGGTGGCCCGGACAGCTGGGACCCCACAGGCACCGGAGCCGAGCCGGAGTCTACAGGGACAGTTTGTCGATCCCGAGGGACTTCGGCCCCGAGCGCGAGTGTCCCTGGACAGCTGGTTGAACCCGCGGGCCCGTGGGCAAGGGCCCGATTCCCACGGGACAGCCAGTCGACCTCACAGGGCCACGTGAACCGGGCCCGAGTCACCTGGGGCCGCGGGTAGACCCCGCAGGCACTTGGAGCCTGGCCGAAGTCGCCCGGGACATCTGGTTGACACCGCGGGGCTTCGGGCATGGGCGCGAGTCACCTGGGAGACCTGGTCGACCCCGCGGGCCCTCGGGCATGGGCCCGGGTGTCCTGGGACAGCTGGTCGACCGCAGGACCTTGGACCAGGACCCGAGTCGCCCGGGAGATTTTGTTGACATTGCGGGCCCTCGAGCACTGGACCGAGTCGCCCGGGACCGGAGATCGACAACGCCATCCCTCGAACCGGGCCTGAGATGCCCGGGACCGCTGGTTGACCCCGGGAGACATCGGGCACGGGCCTGAGATGCCCAGGAAGGCTGGTCGACACCGCGGGCCCTCCGACAAGGACCTGAGGCTCCCGGGACCGCAGGTCGACCACCCGCGCCCTCGGGAACGGGCCCGAGTCCCCAGGGACAGCTGGTCGACTCCTCAGTTCCTCGGACCCGGGTCCGAGTTCCCCGGGACAGCTGGTCAAACCTGCGGGCCCTCAGACACGAGCGCGATTCACCCGGGAGTGCTGGTCGACCCCGCGGGCCCTGGTTCCTGGGCCCGAGTTAGCCGGGACAGCTGCTCGACCCCGCAGGCCTTCGGCGAAAGGCTGGAATCGCCCGGGACAGTTGGTTGACCCCGCGGGGCCTTGGAGCTGGCCCGGAGTCACCAAAGACTGCTTGTCGACCCCGCGGGCCCTCGGGCACGGGCCCGAGTCGCACGGGAGAGCCGGTCGACACTGAGGGCCCTCGGACCCAGGCCCAAGTCACCGGGGACAGCTGGTCGAAACCGCGTGCCCACAGACACGAGTGCGATTCGCCCGGGAGGGCTGGAGAACACCGCGGGCCCTCATTCCTGGGCCCGAGTTACCCAGGACAGCGGGTGGACCCCGCGGGCCTTCGGAGCCAGGCCGGAGTCGCCCAGGACAGCTGATCGATCCCGCATACCCTCAGGCTCGGGCCCGAATCACCCGTGCAATCCGGTCAACTCCGCTGGCACGCGGACCCGGGTATGATTCGCCCGGGAGAGCTGGTCGACGCCGCGGGCCCTCGGCCCAGGGCCCGAGGGCCCTGGACAGCAGGGTGACACCGAGGGCTGTCGGACCCGGGCCTTGGTCACCCGGGACAGCTGGTCGAACCCGTGGGACCTCGGACCTGGCCCAGAGTCACCCAAGACTGCTTGTCGACCCCGCGGGCCCTCGGGCACGGGCCTGAGACGCCTGGGACAGCTGTTCGATACCCGGGCCCTTGGGCACGGTCCGAGTCACCCGGGACAGCTGGAGGACACCGCGGGCCATCGGGCACGGGCCTGAGACGCCCAGGAAGGCTGGTCGACACCGCGGGCCCTCCACCAAGGTCCCAAGTAACCCGGGACAGCGGGTCGAAGCCGCGGGCCCTCGGACATGAGCGCGATATGCCCGGGAGGGCTGGTGGACCCCGCGGGCCCTTGTTCCTTGGCTCGAGTTACCTGGGAGATGTGGTGGACTCCGCGGGTCTTTGGACCTGGGGCCGAAGTGCGTGGGACAGCTGGTCGACCTGGTGGGCCCTCGGACCCGGGTCCGAGGAGCCCAGGACAGCCTGTTGACCCCGGCAGCCCTCGGAACCGGGCCCGAGTCAGCCGGGACAACTGGTCGACCCCGCAGGCACTCGGAGACTGGCCGAAGTCGCCCTGGAGATTTGGTCGACCCTGCGGGCCCTCGGGCACCGGCCCGAGTCGCCCAGGACGGGTGATCGAACCCGCGATCACTCGACCCGGGCCCGAACGCCTGGGACCGCTGGTTGACCCCAGGGTTCCTCGGACCCCAGCGCGAGTCGCCCGGGAAAGCTGTTCGACACCCTGGCCTTCGGGCATGGTCCGAGTCCCCCGGGACAGCTGGTGGACACCGCGGGCCCATCGGGCAGGAGCCTGAGATGCCCAGGAAGGCTGGTTGTCACCGCAGGCCCTCCAACAAGGTCCCGAGTCTCCCGGGACAGCTGGTCCACCACGCAGTTCCTCCGGAAAGGGCCGGAATCCCCCGGGACAGCGGGTCGAACCCGCGGGCCCTCGGACTCAAGCACAGGTGGCCCGGACAGCTGGGACCCCACAGGCACCGGAGCCGAGCCGGAGTCTACAGGGACAGTTTGTCGATCCCGAGGGACTTCGGCCCCGAGCGCGAGTGTCCCTGGACAGCTGGTTGAACCCGCGGGCCCGTGGGCAAGGGCCCGATTCCCACGGGACAGCCAGTCGACCTCACAGGGCCACGTGAACCGGGCCCGAGTCACCTGGGGCCGCGGGTAGACCCCGCAGGCACTTGGAGCCTGGCCGAAGTCGCCCGGGACATCTGGTTGACACCGCGGGGCTTCGGGCATGGGCGCGAGTCACCTGGGAGACCTGGTCGACCCCGCGGGCCCTCGGGCATGGGCCCGGGTGTCCTGGGACAGCTGGTCGACCGGAGGACCTTGGACCAGGACCCGAGTCGCCCGGGAGATTTTGTTGACATTGCGGGCCCTCGAGCACTGGACCGAGTCGCCCGGGACCGGAGATCGACAACGCCATCCCTCGAACCGGGCCTGAGATGCCCGGGACCGCTGGTTGACCCCGGGAGACATCGGGCACGGGCCTGAGATGCCCAGGAAGGCTGGTCGACACCGCGGGCCCTCCGACAAGGACCTGAGGCTCCCGGGACCGCAGGTCGACCACCCGCGCCCTCGGGAACGGGCCCGAGTCCCCAGGGACAGCTGGTCGACTCCTCAGTTCCTCGGACCCGGGTCCGAGTTCCCCGGGACAGCTGGTCAAACCTGCGGGCCCTCAGACACGAGCGCGATTCACCCGGGAGTGCTGGTCGACCCCGCGGGCCCTGGTTCCTGGGCCCGAGTTAGCCGGGAGAGCTGCTCGACCCCGCAGGCCTTCGGCGAAAGGCTGGAATCGCCCGGGACAGTTGGTTGACCCCGCGGGGACTTGGAGCTGGCCCGGAGTCACCAAAGACTGCTTGTCGACCCCGCGGGCCCTCGGGCACGGGCCCGAGTCGCACGGGAGAGCCGGTCGACACTGAGGGCCCTCGGACCCAGGCCCAAGTCACCGGGGACAGCTGGTCGAAACCGCGTGCCCACAGACACGAGCGCGATTCGCCCGGGAGGGCTGGAGAACACCGCGGGCCCTCATTCCTGGGCCCGAGTTACCCAGGACTGCGGGTGGACCCCGCGGGCCTTCGGAGCCAGGCCGGAGTCGCCCAGGACAGCTGATCGATCCCGCATACCCTCAGGCTCGGGCCCGAATCACCCGTGCAATCCGGTCAACTCCGCTGGCACGCGGACCCGGGTATGATTCGCCCGGGAGAGCTGGTCGACGCCGCGGGCCCTCGGCCCAGGGCCCGAGGGCCCTGGACAGCAGGGTGACACCGAGGGCTGTCGGACCCGGGCCTTGGTCACCCGGGACAGCTGGTCGAACCCGTGGGACCTCGGACCTGGCCCAGAGTCACCCAAGACTGCTTGTCGACCCCGCGGGCCCTCGGGCACGGGCCTGAGACGCCTGGGACAGCTGTTCGATACCCGGGCCCTTGGGCACGGTCCGAGGAACCCGGGACAGCTGGAGGACACCGCGGGCCATCGGGCACGGGCCTGAGACGCCCAGGAAGGCTGGTCGACACCGCGGGCCCTCCACCAAGGTCCCAAGTAACCCGGGACAGCGGGTCGAAGCCGCGGGCCCTCGGACATGAGCGCGATATGCCCGGGAGGGCTGGTGGACCCCGCGGGCCCTTGTTCCTTGGCTCGAGTTACCTGGGAGATGTGGTGGACTCCGCGGGTCTTTGGACCTGGGGCCGAAGTGCGTGGGACAGCTGGTCGACCTGGTGGGCCCTCGGACCCGGGTCCGAGGAGCCCAGGACAGCCTGTTGACCCCGGCAGCCTTCGGAACCGGGCCCGAGTCAGCCGGGACAACTGGTCGACCCCGCAGGCACTCGGAGACTGGCCGAAGTCGCCCTGGAGATTTGGTCGACCCTGCGGGCCCTCGGGCACCGGCCCGAGTCGCCCAGGACGGGTGATCGAACCCGCGATCACTCGACCCGGGCCCGAGACGCCTGGGACCGCTGGTTGACCCCAGGGTTCCTCGGACCCCAGCGCGAGTCGCCCGGGAAAGCTGTTCGACACCCTGGCCTTCGGGCATGGTCCGAGTCCCCCGGGACAGCTGGTGGACACCGCGGGCCCATCGGGCAGGAGCCTGAGATGCCCAGGAAGGCTGGTTGTCACCGCAGGCCCTCCGACAAGGTCCCGAGTCTCCCGGGACAGCTGGTCCACCACGCAGTTCCTCCGGAAAGGGCCGGAATCCCCCGGGACAGCGGGTCGAACCCGCGGGCCCTCGGACTCAAGCACAGGTGGCCCGGACAGCTGGGACCCCACAGGCACCGGAGCCGAGCCGGAGTCTACAGGGACAGTTTGTCGATCCCGAGGGACTTCGGCCCCGAGCGCGAGTGTCCCTGGACAGCTGGTTGAACCCGCGGGCCCGTGGGCAAGGGCCCGATTCCCACGGGACAGCCAGTCTACCTCACAGGGCCACGTGAACCGGGCCCGAGTCACCTGGGGCCGCGGGTAGACCCCGCAGGCACTTGGAGCCTGGCCGAAGTCGCCCGGGACATCTGGTTGACACCGCGGGGCTTCGGGCATGGGCGAGAGTCACCTGGGAGACCTGGTCGACCCCGCGGGCCCTCGGGCATGGGCCCGGGTGTCCTGGGACAGCTGGTCGACCGCAGGACCTTGGACCAGGACCCGAGTCGCCCGGGAGATTTTGTTGACATTGCGGGCCCTCGAGCACTGGACCGAGTCGCCCGGGACCGGAGATCGACAACGCCATCCCTCGAACCGGGCCTGAGATGCCCGGGACCGCTGGTTGACCCCGGGAGACATCGGGCACGGGCCTGAGATGCCCAGGAAGGCTGGTCGACACCGCGGGCCCTCCGACAAGGACCTGAGGCTCCCGGGACCGCAGGTCGACCACCCGCGCCCTCGGGAACGGGCCCGAGTCCCCAGGGACAGCTGGTCGACTCCTCAGTTCCTCGGACCCGGGTCCGAGTTCCCCGGGACAGCTGGTCAAACCTGCGGGCCCTCAGACACGAGCGCGATTCACCCGGGAGTGCTGGTCGACCCCGCGGGCCCTGGTTCCTGGGCCCGAGTTAGCCGGGAGAGCTGCTCGACCCCGCAGGCCTTCGGCGAAAGGCTGGAATCGCCCGGGACAGTTGGTTGACCCCGCGGGGACTTGGAGCTGGCCCGGAGTCACCAAAGACTGCTTGTCGACCCCGCGGGCCCTCGGGCACGGGCCCGAGTCGCACGGGAGAGCCGGTCGACACTGAGGGCCCTCGGACCCAGGCCCAAGTCACCGGGGACAGCTGGTCGAAACCGCGTGCCCACAGACACGAGTGCGATTCGCCCGGGAGGGCTGGAGAACACCGCGGGCCCTCATTCCTGGGCCCGAGTTACCCAGGACAGCGGGTGGACCCCGCGGGCCTTCGGAGCCAGGCCGGAGTCGCCCAGGACAGCTGATCGATCCCGCATACCCTCAGGCTCGGGCCCGAATCACCCGTGCAATCCGGTCAACTCCGCTGGCACGCGGACCCGGGTATGATTCGCCCGGGAGAGCTGGTCGACGCCGCGGGCCCTCGGCCCAGGGCCCGAGGGCCCTGGACAGCAGGGTGACACCGAGGGCTGTCGGACCCGGGCCTTGGTCACCCGGGACAGCTGGTCGAACCCGTGGGACCTCGGACCTGGCCCAGAGTCACCCAAGACTGCTTGTCGACCCCGCGGGCCCTCGGGCACGGGCCTGAGACGCCTGGGACAGCTGTTCGATACCCGGGCCCTTGGGCACGGTCCGAGTCACCCGGGACAGCTGGAGGACACCGCGGGCCATCGGGCACGGGCCTGAGACGCCCAGGAAGGCTGGTCGACACCGCGGGCCCTCCACCAAGGTCCCAAGTAACCCGGGACAGCGGGTCGAAGCCGCGGGCCCTCGGACATGAGCGCGATATGCCCGGGAGGGCTGGTGGACCCCGCGGGCCCTTGTTCCTTGGCTCGAGTTACCTGGGAGATGTGGTGGACTCCGCGGGTCTTTGGACCTGGGGCCGAAGTGCGTGGGACAGCTGGTCGACCTGGTGGGCCCTCGGACCCGGGTCCGAGGAGCCCAGGACAGCCTGTTGACCCCGGCAGCCCTCGGAACCGGGCCCGAGTCAGCCGGGACAACTGGTCGACCCCGCAGGCACTCGGAGACTGGCCGAAGTCGCCCTGGAGATTTGGTCGACCCTGCGGGCCCTCGGGCACCGGCCCGAGTCGCCCAGGACGGGTGATCGAACCCGCGATCACTCGACCCGGGCCCGAACGCCTGGGACCGCTGGTTGACCCCAGGGTTCCTCGGACCCCAGCGCGAGTCGCCCGGGAAAGCTGTTCGACACCCTGGCCTTCGGGCATGGTCCGAGTCCCCCGGGACATCTGGTGGACACCGCGGGCCCATCGGGCAGGAGCCTGAGATGCCCAGGAAGGCTGGTTGTCACCGCAGGCCCTCCGACAAGGTCCCGAGTCTCCCGGGACAGCTGGTCCACCACGCAGTTCCTCCGGAAAGGGCCGGAATCCCCCGGGACAGCGGGTCGAACCCGCGGGCCCTCGGACTCAAGCACAGGTGGCCCGGACAGCTGGGACCCCACAGGCACCGGAGCCGAGCCGGAGTCTACAGGGACAGTTTGTCGATCCCGAGGGACTTCGGCCCCGAGCGCGAGTGTCCCTGGACAGCTGGTTGAACCCGCGGGCCCGTGGGCAAGGGCCCGATTCCCACGGGACAGCCAGTCGACCTCACAGGGCCACGTGAACCGGGCCCGAGTCACCTGGGGCCGCGGGTAGACCCCGCAGGCACTTGGAGCCTGGCCGAAGTCGCCCGGGACATCTGGTTGACACCGCGGGGCTTCGGGCATGGGCGCGAGTCACCTGGGAGACCTGGTCGACCCCGCGGGCCCTCGGGCATGGGCCCGGGTGTCCTGGGACAGCTGGTCGACCGCAGGACCTTGGACCAGGACCCGAGTCGCCCGGGAGATTTTGTTGACATTGCGGGCCCTCGAGCACTGGACCGAGTCGCCCGGGACCGGAGATCGACAACGCCATCCCTCGAACCGGGCCTGAGATGCCCGGGACCGCTGGTTGACCCCGGGAGACATCGGGCACGGGCCTGAGATGCCCAGGAAGGCTGGTCGACACCGCGGGCCCTCCGACAAGGACCTGAGGCTCCCGGGACCGCAGGTCGACCACCCGCGCCCTCGGGAACGGGCCCGAGTCCCCAGGGACAGCTGGTCGACTCCTCAGTTCCTCGGACCCGGGTCCGAGTTCCCCGGGACAGCTGGTCAAACCTGCGGGCCCTCAGACACGAGCGCGATTCACCCGGGAGTGCTGGTCGACCCCGCGGGCCCTGGTTCCTGGGCCCGAGTTAGCCGGGAGAGCTGCTCGACCCCGCAGGCCTTCGGCGAAAGGCTGGAATCGCCCGGGACAGTTGGTTGACCCCGCGGGGCCTTGGAGCTGGCCCGGAGTCACCAAAGACTGCTTGTCGACCCCGCGGGCCCTCGGGCACGGGCCCGAGTCGCACGGGAGAGCCGGTCGACACTGAGGGCCCTCGGACCCAGGCCCAAGTCACCGGGGACAGCTGGTCGAAACCGCGTGCCCACAGACACGAGCGCGATTCGCCCGGGAGGGCTGGAGAACACCGCGGGCCCTCATTCCTGGGCCCGAGTTACCCAGGACTGCGGGTGGACCCCGCGGGCCTTCGGAGCCAGGCCGGAGTCGCCCAGGACAGCTGATCGATCCCGCATACCCTCAGGCTCGGGCCCGAATCACCCGTGCAATCCGGTCAACTCCGCTGGCACGCGGACCCGGGTATGATTCGCCCGGGAGAGCTGGTCGACGCCGCGGGCCCTCGGCCCAGGGCCCGAGGGCCCTGGACAGCAGGGTGACACCGAGGGCTGTCGGACCCGGGCCTTGGTCACCCGGGACAGCTGGTCGAACCCGTGGGACCTCGGACCTGGCCCAGAGTCACCCAAGACTGCTTGTCGACCCCGCGGGCCCTCGGGCACGGGCCTGAGACGCCTGGGACAGCTGTTCGATACCCGGGCCCTTGGGCACGGTCCGAGTCACCCGGGACAGCTGGAGGACACCGCGGGCCATCGGGCACGGGCCTGAGACGCCCAGGAAGGCTGGTCGACACCGCGGGCCCTCCACCAAGGTCCCAAGTAACCCGGGACAGCGGGTCGAAGCCACGGGCCCTCGGACATGAGCGCGATATGCCCGGGAGGGCTGGTGGACCCCGCGGGCCCTTGTTCCTTGGCTCGAGTTACCTGGGAGATGTGGTGGACTCCGCGGGTCTTTGGACCTGGGGCCGAAGTGCGTGGGACAGCTGGTCGACCTGGTGGGCCCTCGGACCCGGGTCCGAGGAGCCCAGGACAGCCTGTTGACCCCGGCAGCCCTCGGAACCGGGCCCGAGTCAGCCGGGACAACTGGTCGACCCCGCAGGCACTCGGAGACTGGCCGAAGTCGCCCTGGAGATTTGGTCGACCCTGCGGGCCCTCGGGCACCGGCCCGAGTCGCCCAGGACGGGTGATCGAACCCGCGATCACTCGACCCGGGCCCGAGACGCCTGGGACCGCTGGTTGACCCCAGGGTTCCTCGGACCCCAGCGCGAGTCGCCCGGGAAAGCTGTTCGACACCCTGGCCTTCGGGCATGGTCCGAGTCCCCCGGGACAGCTGGTGGACACCGCGGGCCCATCGGGCAGGAGCCTGAGATGCCCAGGAAGGCTGGTTGTCACCGCAGGCCCTCCGACAAGGTCCCGAGTCTCCCGGGACAGCTGGTCCACCACGCAGTTCCTCCGGAAAGGGCCGGAATCCCCCGGGACAGCGGGTCGAACCCGCGGGCCCTCGGACTCAAGCACAGGTGGCCCGGACAGCTGGGACCCCACAGGCACCGGAGCCGAGCCGGAGTCTACAGGGACAGTTTGTCGATCCCGAGGGACTTCGGCCCCGAGCGCGAGTGTCCCTGGACAGCTGGTTGAACCCGCGGGCCCGTGGGCAAGGGCCCGATTCCCACGGGACAGCCAGTCTACCTCACAGGGCCACGTGAACCGGGCCCGAGTCACCTGGGGCCGCGGGTAGACCCCGCAGGCACTTGGAGCCTGGCCGAAGTCGCCCGGGACATCTGGTTGACACCGCGGGGCTTCGGGCATGGGCGCGAGTCACCTGGGAGACCTGGTCGACCCCGCGGGCCCTCGGGCATGGGCCCGGGTGTCCTGGGACAGCTGGTCGACCGCAGGACCTTGGACCAGGACCCGAGTCGCCCGGGAGATTTTGTTGACATTGCGGGCCCTCGAGCACTGGACCGAGTCGCCCGGGACCGGAGATCGACAACGCCATCCCTCGAACCGGGCCTGAGATGCCCGGGACCGCTGGTTGACCCCGGGAGACATCGGGCACGGGCCTGAGATGCCCAGGAAGGCTGGTCGACACCGCGGGCCCTCCGACAAGGACCTGAGGCTCCCGGGACCGCAGGTCGACCACCCGCGCCCTCGGGAACGGGCCCGAGTCCCCAGGGACAGCTGGTCGACTCCTCAGTTCCTCGGACCCGGGTCCGAGTTCCCCGGGACAGCTGGTCAAACCTGCGGGCCCTCAGACACGAGCGCGATTCACCCGGGAGTGCTGGTCGACCCCGCGGGCCCTGGTTCCTGGGCCCGAGTTAGCCGGGATAGCTGCTCGACCCCGCAGGCCTTCGGCGAAAGGCTGGAATCGCCCGGGACAGTTGGTTGACCCCGCGGGGCCTTGGAGCTGGCCCGGAGTCACCAAAGACTGCTTGTCGACCCCGCGGGCCCTCGGGCACGGGCCCGAGTCGCACGGGAGAGCCGGTCGACACTGAGGGCCCTCGGACCCAGGCCCAAGTCACCGGGGACAGCTGGTCGAAACCGCGTGCCCACAGACACGAGTGCGATTCGCCCGGGAGGGCTGGAGAACACCGCGGGCCCTCATTCCTGGGCCCGAGTTACCCAGGACAGCGGGTGGACCCCGCGGGCCTTCGGAGCCAGGCCGGAGTCGCCCAGGACAGCTGATCGATCCCGCATACCCTCAGGCTCGGGCCCGAATCACCCGTGCAATCCGGTCAACTCCGCTGGCACGCGGACCCGGGTATGATTCGCCCGGGAGAGCTGGTCGACGCCGCGGGCCCTCGGCCCAGGGCCCGAGGGCCCTGGACAGCAGGGTGACACCGAGGGCTGTCGGACCCGGGCCTTGGTCACCCGGGACAGCTGGTCGAACCCGTGGGACCTCGGACCTGGCCCAGAGTCACCCAAGACTGCTTGTCGACCCCGCGGGCCCTCGGGCACGGGCCTGAGACGCCTGGGACAGCTGTTCGATACCCGGGCCCTTGGGCACGGTCCGAGTCACCCGGGACAGCTGGAGGACACCGCGGGCCATCGGGCACGGGCCTGAGACGCCCAGGAAGGCTGGTCGACACCGCGGGCCCTCCACCCAGGTCCCAAGTAACCCGGGACAGCGGGTCGAAGCCGCGGGCCCTCGGACATGAGCGCGATATGCCCGGGAGGGCTGGTGGACCCCGCGGGCCCTTGTTCCTTGGCTCGAGTTACCTGGGAGATGTGGTGGACTCCGCGGGTCTTTGGACCTGGGGCCGAAGTGCGTGGGACAGCTGGTCGACCTGGTGGGCCCTCGGACCCGGGTCCGAGGAGCCCAGGACAGCCTGTTGACCCCGGCAGCCCTCGGAACCGGGCCCGAGTCAGCCGGGACAACTGGTCGACCCCGCAGGCACTCGGAGACTGGCCGAAGTCGCCCTGGAGATTTGGTCGACCCTGCGGGCCCTCGGGCACCGGCCCGAGTCGCCCAGGACGGGTGATCGAACCCGCGATCACTCGACCCGGGCCCGAACGCCTGGGACCGCTGGTTGACCCCAGGGTTCCTCGGACCCCAGCGCGAGTCGCCCGGGAAAGCTGTTCGACACCCTGGCCTTCGGGCATGGTCCGAGTCCCCCGGGACAGCTGGTGGACACCGCGGGCCCATCGGGCAGGAGCCTGAGATGCCCAGGAAGGCTGGTTGTCACCGCAGGCCCTCCGACAAGGTCCCGAGTCTCCCGGGACAGCTGGTCCACCACGCAGTTCCTCCGGAAAGGGCCGGAATCCCCCGGGACAGCGGGTCGAACCCGCGGGCCCTCGGACTCAAGCACAGGTGGCCCGGACAGCTGGGACCCCACAGGCACCGGAGCCGAGCCGGAGTCTACAGGGACAGTTTGTCGATCCCGAGGGACTTCGGCCCCGAGCGCGAGTGTCCCTGGACAGCTGGTTGAACCCGCGGGCCCGTGGGCAAGGGCCCGATTCCCACGGGACAGCCAGTCGACCTCACAGGGCCACGTGAACCGGGCCCGAGTCACCTGGGGCCGCGGGTAGACCCCGCAGGCACTTGGAGCCTGGCCGAAGTCGCCCGGGACATCTGGTTGACACCGCGGGGCTTCGGGCATGGGCGCGAGTCACCTGGGAGACCTGGTCGACCCCGCGGGCCCTCGGGCATGGGCCCGGGTGTCCTGGGACAGCTGGTCGACCGCAGGACCTTGGACCAGGACCCGAGTCGCCCGGGAGATTTTGTTGACATTGCGGGCCCTCGAGCACTGGACCGAGTCGCCCGGGACCGGAGATCGACAACGCCATCCCTCGAACCGGGCCTGAGATGCCCGGGACCGCTGGTTGACCCCGGGAGACATCGGGCACGGGCCTGAGATGCCCAGGAAGGCTGGTCGACACCGCGGGCCCTCCGACAAGGACCTGAGGCTCCCGGGACCGCAGGTCGACCACCCGCGCCCTCGGGAACGGGCCCGAGTCCCCAGGGACAGCTGGTCGACTCCTCAGTTCCTCGGACCCGGGTCCGAGTTCCCCGGGACAGCTGGTCAAACCTGCGGGCCCTCAGACACGAGCGCGATTCACCCGGGAGTGCTGGTCGACCCCGCGGGCCCTGGTTCCTGGGCCCGAGTTAGCCGGGAGAGCTGCTCGACCCCGCAGGCCTTCGGCGAAAGGCTGGAATCGCCCGGGACAGTTGGTTGACCCCGCGGGGCCTTGGAGCTGGCCCGGAGTCACCAAAGACTGCTTGTCGACCCCGCGGGCCCTCGGGCACGGGCCCGAGTCGCACGGGAGAGCCGGTCGACACTGAGGGCCCTCGGACCCAGGCCCAAGTCACCGGGGACAGCTGGTCGAAACCGCGTGCCCACAGACACGAGCGCGATTCGCCCGGGAGGGCTGGAGAACACCGCGGGCCCTCATTTCTGGGCCCGAGTTACCCAGGACTGCGGGTGGACCCCGCGGGCCTTCGGAGCCAGGCCGGAGTCGCCCAGGACAGCTGATCGATCCCGCATACCCTCAGGCTCGGGCCCGAATCACCCGTGCAATCCGGTCAACTCCGCTGGCACGCGGACCCGGGTATGATTCGCCCGGGAGAGCTGGTCGACGCCGCGGGCCCTCGGCCCAGGGCCCGAGGGCCCTGGACAGCAGGGTGACACCGAGGGCTGTCGGACCCGGGCCTTGGTCACCCGGGACAGCTGGTCGAACCCGTGGGACCTCGGACCTGGCCCAGAGTCACCCAAGACTGCTTGTCGACCCCGCGGGCCCTCGGGCACGGGCCTGAGACGCCTGGGACAGCTGTTCGATACCCGGGCCTGGGGCACGGTCCGAGTCACCCGGGACAGCTGGAGGACACCGCGGGCCATCGGGCACGGGCCTGAGACGCCCAGGAAGGCTGGTCGACACCGCGGGCCCTCCACCAAGGTCCCAAGTAACCCGGGACAGCGGGTCGAAGCCACGGGCCCTCGGACATGAGCGCGATATGCCCGGGAGGGCTGGTGGACCCCGCGGGCCCTTGTTCCTTGGCTCGAGTTACCTGGGAGATGTGGTGGACTCCGCGGGTCTTTGGACCTGGGGCCGAAGTGCGTGGGACAGCTGGTCGACCTGGTGGGCCCTCGGACCCGGGTCCGAGGAGCCCAGGACAGCCTGTTGACCCCGGCAGCCCTCGGAACCGGGCCCGAGTCAGCCGGGACAACTGGTCGACCCCGCAGGCACTCGGAGACTGGCCGAAGTCGCCCTGGAGATTTGGTCGACCCTGCGGGCCCTCGGGCACCGGCCCGAGTCGCCCAGGACGGGTGATCGAACCCGCGATCACTCGACCCGGGCCCGAGACGCCTGGGACCGCTGGTTGACCCCAGGGTTCCTCGGACCCCAGCGCGAGTCGCCCGGGAAAGCTGTTCGACACCCTGGCCTTCGGGCATGGTCCGAGTCCCCCGGGACAGCTGGTGGACACCGCGGGCCCATCGGGCAGGAGCCTGAGATGCCCAGGAAGGCTGGTTGTCACCGCAGGCCCTCCGACAAGGTCCCGAGTCTCCCGGGACAGCTGGTCCACCACGCAGTTCCTCCGGAAAGGGCCGGAATCCCCCGGGACAGCGGGTCGAACCCGCGGGCCCTCGGACTCAAGCACAGGTGGCCCGGACAGCTGGGACCCCACAGGCACCGGAGCCGAGCCGGAGTCTACAGGGACAGTTTGTCGATCCCGAGGGACTTCGGCCCCGAGCGCGAGTGTCCCTGGACAGCTGGTTGAACCCGCGGGCCCGTGGGCAAGGGCCCGATTCCCACGGGACAGCCAGTCTACCTCACAGGGCCACGTGAACCGGGCCCGAGTCACCTGGGGCCGCGGGTAGACCCCGCAGGCACTTGGAGCCTGGCCGAAGTCGCCCGGGACATCTGGTTGACACCGCGGGGCTTCGGGCATGGGCGCGAGTCACCTGGGAGACCTGGTCGACCCCGCGGGCCCTCGGGCATGGGCCCGGGTGTCCTGGGACAGCTGGTCGACCGCAGGACCTTGGACCAGGACCCGAGTCGCCCGGGAGATTTTGTTGACATTGCGGGCCCTCGAGCACTGGACCGAGTCGCCCGGGACCGGAGATCGACAACGCCATCCCTCGAACCGGGCCTGAGATGCCCGGGACCGCTGGTTGACCCCGGGAGACATCGGGCACGGGCCTGAGATGCCCAGGAAGGCTGGTCGACACCGCGGGCCCTCCGACAAGGACCTGAGGCTCCCGGGACCGCAGGTCGACCACCCGCGCCCTCGGGAACGGGCCCGAGTCCCCAGGGACAGCTGGTCGACTCCTCAGTTCCTCGGACCCGGGTCCGAGTTCCCCGGGACAGCTGGTCAAACCTGCGGGCCCTCAGACACGAGCGCGATTCACCCGGGAGTGCTGGTCGACCCCGCGGGCCCTGGTTCCTGGGCCCGAGTTAGCCGGGATAGCTGCTCGACCCCGCAGGCCTTCGGCGAAAGGCTGGAATCGCCCGGGACAGTTGGTTGACCCCGCGGGGCCTTGGAGCTGGCCCGGAGTCACCAAAGACTGCTTGTCGACCCCGCGGGCCCTCGGGCACGGGCCCGAGTCGCACGGGAGAGCCGGTCGACACTGAGGGCCCTCGGACCCAGGCCCAAGTCACCGGGGACAGCTGGTCGAAACCGCGTGCCCACAGACACGAGTGCGATTCGCCCGGGAGGGCTGGAGAACACCGCGGGCCCTCATTCCTGGGCCCGAGTTACCCAGGACAGCGGGTGGACCCCGCGGGCCTTCGGAGCCAGGCCGGAGTCGCCCAGGACAGCTGATCGATCCCGCATACCCTCAGGCTCGGGCCCGAATCACCCGTGCAATCCGGTCAACTCCGCTGGCACGCGGACCCGGGTATGATTCGCCCGGGAGAGCTGGTCGACGCCGCGGGCCCTCGGCCCAGGGCCCGAGGGCCCTGGACAGCAGGGTGACACCGAGGGCTGTCGGACCCGGGCCTTGGTCACCCGGGACAGCTGGTCGAACCCGTGGGACCTCGGACCTGGCCCAGATTCACCCAAGACTGCTTGTCGACCCCGCGGGCCCTCGGGCACGGGCCTGAGACGCCTGGGACAGCTGTTCGATACCCAGGCCCTTGGGCACGGTCCGAGGAACCCGGGACAGCTGGAGGACACCGCGGGCCATCGGGCACGGGCCTGAGACGCCCAGGAAGGCTGGTCGACACCGCGGGCCCTCCACCCAGGTCCCAAGTAACCCGGGACAGCGGGTCGAAGCCGCGGGCCCTCGGACATGAGCGCGATATGCCCGGGAGGGCTGGTGGACCCCGCGGGCCCTTGTTCCTTGGCTCGAGTTACCTGGGAGATGTGGTCGACTCCGCGGGTCTTTGGACCTGGGGCCGAAGTGCGTGGGACAGCTGGTCGACCTGGTGGGCCCTCGGACCCGGGTCCGAGGAGCCCGGGACAGCCTGTTGACCCCGGCAGCCCTCGGAACCGGGCCCGAGTCAGCCGGGACAACTGGTCGACCCCGCAGGCACTCGGAGACTGGCCGAAGTCGCCCTGGAGATTTGGTCGACCCTGCGGGCCCTCGGGCACCAGCCCGAGTCGCCCAGGACGGGTGATCGAACCCGCGATCACTCGACCCGGGCCCGAGACGCCTGGGACCGCTGGTTGACCCCAGGGTTCCTCGGACCCCAGCGCGAGTCGCCCGGGAAAGCTGTTCGACACCCTGGCCTTCGGGCATGGTCCGAGTCCCCCGGGACAGCTGGTGGACACCTCGGGCCCATCGGGCAGGAGCCTGAGATGCCCAGGAAGGCTGGTTGTCACCGCAGGCCCTCCGACAAGGTCCCGAGTCTCCTGGGACAGCTGGTCCACCACGCAGTTCCTCCGGAAAGGGCCGGAATCCCCCGGGACAGCGGGTCGAACCCGCGGGCCCTCGGACTCAAGCACAGGTGGCCCGGACAGCTGGGACCCCACAGGCACCGGAGCCGAGCCGGAGTCTACAGGGACAGTTTGTCGATCCCGAGGGACTTCGGCCCCGAGCGCGAGTGTCCCTGGACAGCTGGTTGAACCCGCGGGCCCGTGGGCAAGGGATTCCCACGGGACAGCCAGTCTACCTCACAGGGCCACGTGAACCGGGCCCGAGTCACCTGGGGCCGCGGGTAGACCCCGCAGGCACTTGGAGCCTGGCCGAAGTCGCCCGGGACATCTGGTTGACACCGCGGGGCTTCGGGCATGGGCGCGAGTCACCTGGGAGACCTGGTCGACCCCGCGGGCCCTCGGGCATGGGCCCGGGTGTCCTGGGACAGCTGGTCGACCGCAGGACCTTGGACCAGGACCCGAGTCGCCCGGGAGATTTTGTTGACATTGCGGGCCCTCGAGCACTGGACCGAGTCGCCCGGGACCGGAGATCGACAACGCCATCCCTCGAACCGGGCCTGAGATGCCCGGGACCGCTGGTTGACCCCGGGAGACATCGGGCACGGGCCTGAGATGCCCAGGAAGGCTGGTCGACACCGCGGCCCTCCGACAAGGACCTGAGGCTCCCGGGACCGCAGGTCGACCACCCGCGCCCTCGGGAACGGGCCCGAGTCCCCAGGGACAGCTGGTCGACTCCTCAGTTCCTCGGACCCGGGTCCGAGTTCCCCGGGACAGCTGGTCAAACCTGCGGGCCCTCAGACACGAGCGCGATTCACCCGGGAGTGCTGGTCGACCCCGCGGGCCCTGGTTCCTGGGCCCGAGTTAGCCGGGAGAGCTGCTCGACCCCGCAGGCCTTCGGCGAAAGGCTGGAATCGCCCGGGACAGTTGGTTGACCCCGCGGGGCCTTGGAGCTGGCCCGGAGTCACCAAAGACTGCTTGTCGACCCCGCGGGCCCTCGGGCACGGGCCCGAGTCGCACGGGAGAGCCGGTCGACACTGAGGGCCCTCGGACCCAGGCCCAAGTCACCGGGGACAGCTGGTCGAAACCGCGTGCCCACAGACACGAGTGCGATTCGCCCAGGAGGGCTGGAGAACACCGCGGGCCCTCATTCCTGGGCCCGAGTTACCCAGGACTGCGGGTGGACCCCGCGGGCCTTCGGAGCCAGGCCGGAGTCGCCCAGGACAGCTGATCGATCCCGCATACCCTCAGGCTCGGGCCCGAATCACCCGTGCAATCCGGTCAACTCCGCTGGCACGCGGACCCGGGCATGATTCGCCCGGGAGAGCTGGTCGACGCCGCGGGCCCTCGGACCCGGGCCCGAGGGCCCTCGACAGCAGGGTGACACCGAGGGCTGTCGGACCCGGGCCTTGGTCACCCGGGACAGCTGGTCGAACCCGTGGGACCTCGGACCTGGCCCAGAGTCACCCAAGACTGCTTGTCGACCCCGCGGGCCCTCGGGCACGGGCCTGAGACGCCTGGGACAGCTGTTCGATACCCGGGCCCTTGGGCACGGTCCGAGGAACCCGGGACAGCTGGAGGACACCGCGGGCCATCGGGCACGGGCCTGAGACGCCCAGGAAGGCTGGTCGACACCGCGGGCCCTCCACCAAGGTCCCAAGTAACCCGGGACAGCGGGTCGAAGCCGCGGGCCCTCGGACATGAGCGCGATATGCCCGGGAGGGCTGGTGGACCCCGCGGGCCCTTGTTCCTTGGCTCGAGTTACCTGGGAGATGTGGTCGACTCCGCGGGTTTTTGGACATGGGGCCGAAGTGCGTGGGACAGCTGGTCGACCTGGTGGGCCCTCGGACCCGGGTCCGAGGAGCCCAGGACAGCCTGTTGACCCCGGCAGCCCTCGGAACCGGGCCCGAGTCAGCCGGGACAACTGGTCGACCCCGCAGGCACTCGGAGACTGGCCGAAGTCGCCCTGGAGATTTGGTCGACCCTGCGGGCCCTCGGGCACCGGCCCGAGTCGCCCAGGACGGGTGATCGAACCCGCGATCACTCGACCCGGGCCCGAGACGCCTGGGACCGCTGGTTGACCCCAGGGTTCCTCGGACCCCAGCGCGAGTCGCCCGGGAAAGCTGTTCGACACCCTGGCCTTCGGGCATGGTCCGAGTCCCCCGGGACAGCTGGTGGACACCGCGGGCCCATCGGGCAGGAGCCTGAGATGCCCAGGAAGGCTGGTTGTCACCGCAGGCCCTCCGACAAGGTCCCGAGTCTCCCGGG
Organism: Sus scrofa; assembly: GCF_054392235.1. Taxonomy (NCBI): domain Eukaryota; kingdom Metazoa; phylum Chordata; class Mammalia; order Artiodactyla; family Suidae; genus Sus; species Sus scrofa. The sequence goes on along the minus strand of NC_139389.1, from coordinate 32,821,791 downwards.
ACAGCTGGTCCACCACGCAGTTCCTCCGGAAAGGGCCGGAATCCCCCGGGACAGCGGGTCGAACCCGCGGGCCCTCGGACTCAAGCACAGGTGGCCTGGACAGCTGGGACCCCACAGGCACCGGAGCCGAGCCGGAGTCTACAGGGACAGTTTGTCGATCCCGAGGGACTTCGGCCCCAAGCGCGAGTGTCCCTGGACAGCTGGTTGAACCCGCGGGCCCGTGGGCAAGGGCCCGATTCCCACGGGACAGCCAGTCGACCTCACAGGGCCACGTGAACCGGGCCCGAGTCACCTGGGACCGCGGGTAGACCCCGCAGGCACTTGGAGCCTGGCCGAAGTCGCCCGGGACATCTGGTTGACACCGCGGGGCTTCGGGCATGGGCGCGAGTCACCTGGGAGACCTGGTCGACCCCGCGGGCCCTCGGGCATGGGCCCGGGTGTCCTGGGACAGCTGGTCGACCGGAGGACCTTGGACCAGGACCCGAGTCGCCCGGGAGATTTTGTTGACATTGCGGGCCCTCGAGCACTGGACCGAGTCGCCCGGGACCGGAGATCGACAACGCCATCCCTCGAACCGGGCCTGAGATGCCCGGGACCGCTGGTTGACCCCGGGAGACATCGGGCACGGGCCTGAGATGCCCAGGAAGGCTGGTCGACACCGCGGGCCCTCCGACAAGGACCTGAGGCTCCCGGGACCGCAGGTCGACCACCCGCGCCCTCGGGAACGGGCCCGAGTCCCCAGGGACAGCTGGTCGACTCCTCAGTTCCTCGGACCCGGGTCCGAGTTCCGCGGGACAGCTGGTCAAACCTGCGGGCCCTCAGACACGAGCGCGATTCACCCGGGAGTGCTGGTCGACCCCGCGGGACCTGGTTCCTGGGCCCGAGTTAGCCGGGATAGCTGCTCGAACCCGCAGGCCTTCGGCGAAAGGCTGGAATCGCCCGGGACAGTTGGTTGACCCCGCGGGGCCTTGGAGCTGGCCCGGAGTCAGCAAAGACTGCTTGTCGACCCCGCGGGCCCTCGGGCACGGGCCCGAGTCGCACGGGAGAGCCGGTCGACACTGAGGGCCCTCGGACCCAGGCCCAAGTCACCGGGGACAGCTGGTCGAAACCGCGTGCCCACAGACACGAGCGCGATTCGCCCGGGAGGGCTGGAGAACACCGCGGGCCCTCGTTCCTGGGCCCGAGGTACCCGGGACAGCGGGGCGACCCCGCGGGCCTTCGGAGCCAGGCCGGAGTCGCCCAGGACAGCTGATCGATCCCGCATACCCTCAGGCTCGGGCCCGAATCACCCGTGCAATCCGGTCAACTCCGCTGGCACGCGGACCCGGGCATGATTCGCCCGGGAGAGCTTTTCGACGCCGCGGGCCCTCGGACCCGGGCCCGAGGGCCCTGGACAGCAGGGTGACACCGAGGGCTGTCGGACCCGGGCCTTGTTCACCCGGGACAGCTGGTCGAACCCGTGGGACCTCGGACCTGGCCCAGAGTCACCCAAGACTGCTTGTGGACCCCGCGGGCCCTCGGGCACGGGCCTGAGACGCCCAGGAAGGCTGGTCGACACCGCGGGCCCTCCACCAAGGTCCCAAGTAACCCGGGACAGCGGGTCGAAGCCGCGGGCCCTCGGACATGAGCGCGATTCGCCCGGGAGGGCTGGTGGACCCCGCGGGCCCTTGTTCCTTGGCTCGAGTTACCTGGGAGATGTGGTCGACTCCGCGGGTCTTTGGACCTGGGGCCGAAGTGCGTGGGACAGCTGGTCGACCTGGTGGGCCCTCGGACCCGGGTCCGAGGAGCCCGGGACAGCCTGTTGACCCCGGCGGCCCTCGGAACCGGGCCCGAGTGAGCCGGGACAACTGGTCGACCCCGCAGGCACTCGGAGACTGGCCGAAGTCGCCCTGGAGATTTGGTCGACCCTGCGGGCCCTCGGGCACCGGCCCGAGTCGCCCAGGACGGGTGATCGAACCCGCGATCACTCGACCCGGGCCCGAGACGCCTGGGACCGCTGGTTGACCCCAGGGTTCCTCGGACCCCAGCGCGAGTCGCCCGGGAAAGCTGTTCGACACCCTGGCCTTCGGGCGTGGTCCAAGTCCCCCGGGACAGCTGGTGGACACCGCGGGCCCATCGGGCAGGAGCCTGAGATGCCCAGGAAGGCTGGTTGTCACCGCAGGCCCTCCGACAAGGTCCCGAGTCTCCCGGGACAGCTGGTCCACCACGCAGTTCCTCCGGAAAGGGCCGGAATCCCCCGGGACAGCGGGTCGAACCCGCGGGCCCTCGGACTCAAGCACAGGTGACCCGGACAGCTGGGACCCCACAGGCACCGGAGCCGAGCCGGAGTCTACAGGGACAGTTTGTCGATCCCGAGGGACTTCGGCCCCGAGCGCGAGTGTCCCTGGACAGCTGGTTGAACCCGCGGGCCCGTGGGCAAGGGCCCGATTCCCACGGGACAGCCAGTCGACCTCACAGGCCCTCGGAACCGGGCCCAAGTCACCTGGGACCGCGGGTCGACCCCGCAGGCACTTGGAGCCTGGCCGAAGTCGCCCGGGACATCTGGTTGACACCGCGGGGCTTCGGGCATGGGCGCGAGTCACCTGGGAGACCTGGTCGACCCCGCGGGCCCTCGGGCATGGGCCCGGGTGTCCTGGGACAGCTGGTCGACCGGAGGACCTTGGACCAGGACCCGAGTCGCCCGGGAGATTTTGTTGACATTGCGGGCCCTCGAGCACTGGACCGAGTCGCCCGGGACCGGAGATCGACAACGCCATCCCTCGAACCGGGCGTGAGATGCCCGGGACCGCTGGTTGACCCCGGGAGACATCGGGCACGGGCCTGAGATGCCCAGGAAGGCTGGTCGACACCGCGGGCCCTCCGACAAGGACCTGAGGCTCCCGGGACCGCAGGTCGACCACCCGCGCCCTCGGGAACGGGCCCGAGGCCCCAGGGACAGCTGGTCGACTCCTCAGTTCCTCGGACCCGGGTCCGAGTTCCCCGGGACAGCTGGTCAAACCTGCGGGCCCTCAGACACGAGCGCGTTTCACCCGGGAGTGCTGGTCGACCCCGCGAGCCCTGGTTCCTGGGCCCGAGTTAGCCGGGAGAGCTGCTTGACACCGCAGGCCTTCGGCGAAAGGCTGGAATCGCCCGGGACAGTTGGTTGACCCCGCGGGGCCTTGGAGCTGCCCCGGAGTCACCAAAGACTGCTTGTCGACCCCGCGGGCCCTCGGGCACAGGCCCGAGTCGCACGGGAGAGCCGGTCGACACTGAGGGCCCTCGGACCCAGGCCCATGTCACCGGGGACAGCTGGTCGAAACCGCGTGCCCCCAGACACGATCGCGATTCGCCCGGGAGGGCTGGAGGACACCGCGGGCCATCGGGCACGGGCCTGAGACGCCCAGGAAGGCTGGTCGACACCGCGGGCCCTCCACCAAGGTCCCAAGTAACCCGGGACAGCGGGTCGAAGCCGCGGGCCCTCGGACATGAGCGCGATTCGCCCGGGAGGGCTGGTGGACCCCGCGGGCCCTTGTTCCTTGGCTCGAGTTACCTGGGAGATGTGGTCGACTCCGCGGGTCTTTGGACCTGGGGCCGAAGTGCGTGGGACAGCTTGTCGACCTGGTGGGCCCTCGGACCCGGGTCCGAGGAGCCCGGGACAGCCTGTTGACCCCGGCGGCCCTCGGAACCGGGCCCGAGTGAGCCGGGACAACTGGTCGACCCCGCAGGCACTCGGAGACTGGCCGAAGTCGCCCTGGAGATTTGGTCGACCCTGCGGGCCCTCGGGCACCGGCCCGAGTCGCCCAGGACGGGTGATCGAACCCGCGATCACTCGACCCGGGCCCGAGACGCCTGGGACCGCTGGTTGACCCCAGGGTTCCTCGGACCCCAGCGCGAGTCGCCCGGGAAAGCTGTTCGACACCCTGGCCTTCGGGCATGGTCCGAGTCCCCCGGGACAGCTGGTGGACACCGCGGGCCCATCGGGCAGGAGCCTGAGATGCCCAGGAAGGCTGGTTGTCACCGCAGGCCCTCCGACAAGGTCCCGAGTCTCCCGGGACAGCTGGTCCACCACGCAGTTCCTCCGGAAAGGGCCGGAATCCCCCGGGACAGCGGGTCGAACCCGCGGGCCCTCGGACTCAAGCACAGGTGACCCGGACAGCTGGGACCCCACAGGCACCGGAGCCGAGCCGGAGTCTACAGGGACAGTTTGTCGATCCCGAGGGACTTCGGCCCCGAGCGCGAGTGTCCCTGGACAGCTGGTTGAACCCGCGGGCCCGTGGGCAAGGGCCCGATTCCCACGGGACAGCCAGTCGACCTCACAGGGCCACGTGAACCGGGCCCGAGTCACCTGGGACCGCGGGTAGACCCCGCAGGCACTTGGAGCCTGGCCGAAGTCGCCCGGGACATCTGGTTGACACCGCGGGGCTTCGGGCATGGGCGCGAGTCACCTGGGAGACCTGGTCGACCCCGCGGGCCCTCGGGCATGGGCCCGGGTGTCCTGGGACAGCTGGTCGACCGGAGGACCTTGGACCAGGACCCGAGTCGCCCGGGAGATTTTGTTGATATTGCGGGCCCTCGAGCACTGGACCGAGTCGCCCGGGACCGGAGACCGACAACTCCATCCCTCAAACCGGGCGTGAGATGCCCGGGACCGCTGGTTGACCCCGGGAGACATCGGGCACGGGCCTGAGATGCCCAGGAAGGCTGGTCGACACCGCGGGCCCTCCGACAAGGACCTGAGGCTCCCGGGACCGCAGGTCGACCACCCGCGCCCTCGGGAACGGGCCCGAGGCCCCAGGGACAGCTGGTCGACTCCTCAGTTCCTCGGACCCGGGTCCGAGTTCCCCGGGACAGCTGGTCAAACCTGCGGGCCCTCAGACACGAGCGCGATTCACCCGGGAGTGCTGGTCGACCCCGCGAGCCCTGGTTCCTGGGCCCGAGTTAGCCGGGAGAGCTGCTCGACCCCGTAGGCCTTCGGCGAAAGGCTGGAATCGCCCGGGACAGTTGGTTGACCCCGCGGGGCCTTGGAGCTGGCCCGGAGTCACCAAAGACTGCTTGTCGACCCCGCCGGCCCTCGGGCACGGGCCCGAGTCGCACGGGAGAGCCGGTCGACACTGAGGGCCCTCGGACCCAGGCCCAAGTCACCGGGGACAGCTGGTCGAAACCGCGTGCCCACAGACACGAGCGCGATTCGCCCGGGAGGGCTGGAGAACACCGCGGGCCCTCGTTCCTGGGCCCGAGGTACCCGGGACAGCGGGGCGACCCCGCGGGCCTTCGGAGCCAGGCCGGAGTCGCCCAGGACAGCTGATCGATCCCGCATACCCTCAGGCTCGGGCCCGAATCACCCGTGCAATCCGGTCAACTCCGCTGGCACGCGGACCCAGGCATGATTCGCCCGGGAGAGCTGGTCGACGCCGCGGGCCCTCGGACCCGGGCCCGAGGGCCCTGGACAGCAGGGTGACACCGAGGCCTGTCGGACCCGGGCCTTGGTCACCCGGGACAGCTGGTCGAACCCGTGGGACCTCGGACCTGGCCCAGAGTCACCCAAGAATGCTTGTCGACCCCGCGGGCCCTCGGTCACGGGCCTGAGACGCCTGGGACAGCTGTTCGATACCCGGGCCCTTGGGCACGGTCCGAGTCACCCGGGACAGCTGGAGGACACCGCGGGCCATCGGGCACGGGCCTGAGACGCCCAGGAAGGATGGTCGACACCGCGGGCCCTCCACCAAGGTCCCGAGTAACCCGGGACAGCGGGTCAAAGCCGCGGGCCCTCGGACATGAGCGCGATTCGCCCGGGAGGGCTGGTGGACCCCGCGGGCCCTTGTTCCTTGGCTCGAGTTACCTGGGAGATGTGGTGGACTCCGCGGGTCTTTGGACCTGGGGCCGAAGTGCGTGGGACAGCTGGTCGACCTGGTGGGCCCTCGGACCCGGGTCCGAGGAGCCCGGGACAGCCTGTTGACCCCGGCGGCCCTCGGAACCGGGCCCGAGTCAGCCGGGACAACTGGTCGACCCCGCAGGCACTCGGAGACTGGCCGAAGTCGCCCTGGAGATTTGGTCGACCCTGCGGGCCCTCGGGCACCGGCCCGAGTCGCCCAGGACGGGTGATCGAACCCGCGATCACTCGACCCGGGCCCGAGACGCCAGGGACCGCTGGTTGACCCCAGGGTTCCTCGGACCACAGCGCGAGTCGCCCGGGAAAGCTGTTCGACACCCTGGCCTTCGGGCATGGTCCAAGTCCCCCGGGACAGCTGGTGGACACCGCGGGCCCATCGGGCAGGAGCCTGAGATGCCCAGGAAGGCTGGTTGTCACCGCAGGCCCTCCGACAAGGTCCCGAGTCTCCCGGGACAGCTGGTCCACCACGCAGTTCCTCCGGAAAGGGCCGGAATCCCCCGGGACAGCGGGTCGAACCCGCGGGCCCTCGGACTCAAGCACAGGTGACCCGGACAGCTGGGACCCCACAGGCATCAGAGCCGAGCCGGAGTCTACAGGGACAGTTTGTCGATCCCGAGGGACTTCGGCCCCAAGCGCGAGTGTCCCTGGACAGCTGGTTGAACCCGCGGGCCCGTGGGCAAGGGCCCGATTCCCACGGGACAGCCAGTCGACCTCACAGGGCCACGTGAACCGGGCCCGAGTGACCTGGGACCGCGGGTAGACCCCGCAGGCACTTGGAGCCTGGCCGAAGTCGCCCGGGACATCTGGTTGACACCGCGGGGCTTCGGGCATGGGCGCGAGTCACCTGGGAGACCTGGTCGACCCCGCGGGCCCTCGGGCATGGGCCCGGGTGTCCTGGGACAGCTGGTCGACCGCAGGACCTTGGACCAGGACCCGAGTCGCCCGGGAGATTTTGTTGACATTGCGGGCCCTCGAGCACTGGACCGAGTCGCCCGGGACCGGAGATCGACAACGCCATCCCTCGAACAGGGCCTGAGATGCCCGGGACCGCTGGTTGACCCCGGGAGACATCGGGCACGGGCCTGAGATGCCCAGGAAGGCTGGTCGACACCGCGGGCCCTCCGACAAGGACCTGAGGCTCCCGGGACCGCAGGTCGACCACCCGCGCCCTCGGGAACGGGCCCGAGTCCCCAGGGACAGCTGGTCGACTCCTCAGTTCCTCGGACCCGGGTCCGAGTTCCCCGGGACAGCTGGTCAAACCTGCGGGCCCTCAGACACGAGCGCGATTCACCCGGGAGTGCTGGTCGACCCCGCGGGCCCTGGTTCCTGGGCCCGAGTTAGCCGGGATAGCTGCTCGACCCCGCAGGCCTTCGGCGAAAGGCTGGAATCGCCCGGGACAGTTGGTTGACCCCGCGGGGCCTTGGAGCTGGCCCGGAGTCACCAAAGACTGCTTGTCGACCCCGCGGGCCCTCGGGCACGGGCCCGAGTCGCACGGGAGAGCCGGTCGACACTGAGGGCCCTCGGACCCAGGCCCAAGTCACCGGGGACAGCAGGTCGAAACCGCGTGCCCACAGACACGAGCGCGATTCGCCCGGGAGGGCTGGAGAACACCGCGTGCCCTCGTTCCTGGGCCCGAGTTACCCGGACAGCGGGTCGACCCCGCGGGCCTTCGGAGCCAGGCCGGAGTCGCCCAGGACAGCTGATCGATCCCGCATACCCTCAGGCTCGGGCCCGAATCACCCGTGCAATCCGGTCAACTCCGCTGGCACGCGGACCCGGGCATGATTCGCCCGGGAGAGCTGGTCGACGCCGCGGGCCCTCGGACCCGGGCCCGAGGGCCCTGGACAGCAGGGTGACACCGAGGGCTGTCGGACCCGGGCCTTGGTCACCCGGGACAGCTGGTCGAACCCGTGGGACCTCGGACCTGGCCCAGAGTCACCCAAGACTGCTTGTCGACCCCGCGGGCCCTCGGTCACGGGCCTGAGACGCCTGGGACAGCTGTTCGATACCCGGGCCCTTGGGCACGGTCCGAGTCACCCGGGACAGCTGGAGGACACCGCGGGCCATCGGGCACGGGCCTGAGACGCCCAGGAAGGCTGGTCGACACCGCGGGCCCTCCACCAAGGTCCCAAGTAACCCGGGACAGCGGGTCGAAGCCGCGGGCCCTCGGACATGAGCGCGATTCGCCCGGGAGGGCTGGTGGACCCCGCGGGCCCTTGTTCCTTGGCTCGAGTTACCTGGGAGATGTGGTCGACTCCGCGGGTCTTTGGACCTGGGGCCGAAGTACGTGGGACAGCTGGTCGACCTGGTGGGCCCTCGGACCCGGGTCCGAGGAGCCCAGGACAGCCTGTTGACCCCGGCAGACTTCGGAACCGGGCCCGAGTCAGCCGGGACAACTGGTCGACCCCGCAGGCACTCGGAGACTGGCCGAAGTCGCCCTGGAGATTTGGTCGACCCTGCGGGCCCTCGGGCACCGGCCCGAGTCGCCCAGGACGGGTGATCGAACCCGCGATCACTCGACCCGGGCCCGAACGCCTGGGACCGCTGGTTGACCCCAGGGTTCCTCGGACCCCAGCGCGAGTCGCCCGGGAAAGCTGTTCGACACCCTGGCCTTCGGGCATGGTCCGAGTCCCCCGGGACAGCTGGTGGACACCGCGGGCCCATCGGGCAGGAGCCTGAGATGCCCAGGAAGGCTGGTTGTCACCGCAGGCCCTCCGACAAGGTCCCGAGTCTCCCGGGACAGCTGGTCCACCACGCAGTTCCTCCGGAAAGGGCCGGAATCCCCCGGGACAGCGGGTCGAACCCGCGGGCCCTTGGACTCAAGCACAGGTGACCCGGACAGCTGGGACCCCACAGGCACCGGAGCCGAGCCGGAGTCTACAGGGACAGTTTGTCGATCCCGAGGGACTTCGGCCCCGAGCGCGAGTGTCCCTGGACAGCTGGTTGAACCCGCGGGCCCGTGGGCAAGGGCCCGATTCCCACGGGACAGCCAGTCGACCTCACAGGCCCTCGGAACCGGGCCCGAGTCACCTGGGACCGCGGGTCGACCCCGCAGGCACTTGGAGCCTGGCCGAAGTCGCCCGGGACATCTGGTTGACACCGCGGGGCTTCGGGCATGGGCGCGAGTCACCTGGGAGACCTGGTCGACCCCGCGGGCCCTCGGGCATGGGCCCGGGTGTCCTGGGACAGCTGGTCGACCGGAGGACCTTGGACCAGGACCCGAGTCGCCCGGGAGATTTTGTTGATATTGCGGGCCCTCGAGCACTGGACCGAGTCGCCCGGGACCGTAGACCAACAACGCCATCCCTCAAACCGGGCGTGAGATGCCCGGGACCGCTGGTTGACCCCGGGAGACATCGGGCACGGGCCTGAGATGCCCAGGAAGGCTGGTCGACACCGCGGGCCCTCCGACAAGGACCTGAGGCTCCCGGGACCGCAGGTCGACCACCCGCGCCCTCGGGAACGGGCCCGAGGCCCCAGGGACAGCTGGTCGACTCCTCAGTTCCTCGGACCCGGGTCCGAGTTCCCCGGGACAGCTGGTCAAACCTGCGGGCCCTCAGACACGAGCGCGATTCACCCGGGAGTGCTGGTCGACCCCGCGAGCCCTGGTTCCTGGGCCCGAGTTAGCCGGGAGAGCTGCTCGACCCCGCAGGCCTTCGGCGAAAGGCTGGAATCGCCCGGGACAGTTGGTTGACCCCGCGGGGCCTTGGAGCTGGCCCGGAGTCACCAAAGACTGCTTGTCGACCCCGCGGGCCCTCGGGCACGGGCCCGAGTCGCACGGGAGAGCCGGTCGACACTGAGGGCCCTCGGACCCAGGCCCAAGTCACCGGGGTCAGCTGGTCGAAACCGCGTGCCCACAGACACGAGTGCGATTCGCCCGGGAGGGCTGGAGAACACCGCGGGCCCTCATTCCTGGGCCCGAGTTACCCAGGACAGCGGGTGGACCCCGCGGGCCTTCGGAGCCAGGCCGGAGTCGCCCAGGACAGCTGATCGATCCCGCATACCCTCAGGCTCGGGCCCGAATCACCCGTGCAATCCGGTCAACTCCGCTGGCACGCGGACCCGGGTATGATTCGCCCGGGAGAGCTGGTCGACGCCGCGGGCCCTCGGACCCGGGCCCGAGGGCCCTGGACAGCAGGGTGACACCGAGGGCTGTCGGACCCGGGCCTTGGTCACCCGGGACAGCTGGTCGAACCCGTGGGACCTCGGACCTGGCCCAGAGTCACCCAAGACTGCTTGTCGACCACGCGGGCCCTCGGGCACGGGCCTGAGACGCCTGGGACAGCTGTTCGATACCCGGGCCCTTGGGCACGGTCCGAGTCACCCGGGACAGCTGGAGGACACCGCGGGCCATCGGGCACGGGCCTGAGCCGCCCAGGAAGGCTGGTCGACACCGCGGGCCCTCCACCCAGGTCCCAAGTAACCCGGGACAGCGGGTCGAAGCCGCGGGCCCTCGGACATGAGCGCGATTCGCCCGGGAGGGCTGGTGGACCCCGCGGGCCCTTGTTCCTTGGCTCGAGTTACCTGGGAGATGTGGTCGACTCCGCGGGTCTTTGGACCTGGGGCCGAAGTGCGTGGGACAGCTGGTCGACCTGGTGGGCCCTCGGACCCGGGTCCGAGGAGCCCAGGACAGCCTGTTGACCCCGGCAGCCTTCGGAACCGGGCCCGAGTCAGCCGGGACAACTGGTCGACCCCGCAGGCACTCGGAGACTGGCCGAAGTCGCCCTGGAGATTTGGTCGACCCTGCGGGCCCTCGGGCACCGGCCCGAGTCGCCCAGGACGGGTGATCGAACCCGCGATCACTCGACCCGGGCCCGAGACGCCTGGGACCGCTGGTTGACCCCAGGGTTCCTCGGACCCCAGCGCGAGTCGCCCGGGAAAGCTGTTCGACACCCTGGCCTTCGGGCATGGTCCGAGTCCCCCGGGACAGCTGGTGGACACCGCGGGCCCATCGGGCAGGAGCCTGAGATGCCCAGGAAGGCTGGTTGTCACCGCAGGCCCTCCGACAAGGTCCCGAGTCTCCCGGGACAGCTGGTCCACCACGCAGTTCCTCCGGAAAGGGCCGGAATCCCCCGGGACAGCGGGTCGAACCCGCGGGCCCTCGGACTCAAGCACAGGTGGCCCGGACAGCTGGGACCCCACAGGCACCGGAGCCGAGCCGGAGTCTACAGGGACAGTTTGTCGATCCCGAGGGACTTCGGCCCCGAGCGCGAGTGTCCCTGGACAGCTGGTTGAACCCGCGGGCCCGTGGGCAAGGGCCCGATTCCCACGGGACAGCCAGTCGACCTCACAGGGCCACGTGAACCGGGCCCGAGTCACCTGGGACCGCGGGTAGACCCTGCAGGCACTTGGAGCCTGGCCGAAGTCGCCCGGGACATCTGGTTGACACCGCGGGGCTTCGGGCATGGGCGCGAGTCACCTGGGAGACCTGGTCGACCCCGCGGGCCCTCGGGCATGGGCCCGGGTGTCCTGGGACAGCTGGTCGACCGGAGGACCTTGGACCAGGACCCGAGTCGCCCGGGAGATTTTGTTGACATTGCGGGCCCTCGAGCACTGGACCGAGTCGCCCGGGACCGGAGATCGACAACGCCATCCCTCGAACCGGGCCTGATATGCCCGGGACCGCTGGTTGACCCCGGGAGACATCGGGCACGGGCCTGAGATGCCCAGGAAGGCTGGTCGACACCGCGGGCCCTCCGACAAGGACCTGAGGCTCCCGGGACCGCAGGTCGACCACCCGCGCCCTCGGGAACGGGCCCGAGTCCCCAGGGACAGCTGGTCGACTCCTCAGTTCCTCGGACCCGGGTCCGAGTTCCGCGGGACAGCTGGTCAAACCTGCGAGCCCTCAGACACGAGCGCGATTCACCCGGGAGTGCTGGTCGACCCCGCGGGCCCTGGTTCCTGGGCCCGAGTTAGCCGGGAGAGCTGCTCGACCCCGCAGGCCTTCGGCGAAAGGCTGGAATCGCCCGGGACAGTTGGTTGACCCCGCGGGACCTTGGAGCTGGCCCGGAGTCACCAAAGACTGCTTGTCGACCCCGCGGGCCCTCGGGCACGGGCCCGAGTCGCACGGGAGAGCCGGTCGACACTGAGGGCCCTCGGACCCAGGCCCAAGTCACCGGGGACAGCTGGTCGAAACCGCGTGCCCACAGACACGAGTGCGATTCGCCCGGGAGGGCTGGAGAACACCGCGGGCCCTCATTCCTGGGCCCGAGTTACCCAGGACAGCGGGTGGACCCCGCGGGCCTTCGGAGCCAGGCCGGAGTCGCCCAGGACAGCTGATCGATCCCGCATACCCTCAGGCTCGGGCCCGAATCACCCGTGCAATCCGGTCAACTCCGCTGGCACGCGGACCCGGGCATGATTCGCCCGGGAGAGCTGGTCGACGCCGCGGGCCCTCGGACCCGGGCCCGAGGGCCCTGGACAGCAGGGTGACACCGAGGGCTGTCGGACCCGGGCCTTGGTCACCCGGGACAGCTGGTCGAACCCGTGGGACCTCGGACCTGGCCCAGAGTCACCCAAGACTGCTTGTCGACCCCGCGGGCCCTCGGGCACGGGCCTGAGACGCCTGGGACAGCTGTTCGATACCCGGGCCCTTGGGCACGGTCCGAGTCACCCGGGACAGCTGGAGGACACCGCGGGCCATCGGGCACGGGCCTGAGACGCCCAGGAAGGCTGGTCGACACCGCGGGCCCTCCACCCAGGTCCCAAGTAACCCGGGACAGCGGGTCGAAGCCGCGGGCCCTCGGACATGAGCGCGATTCGCCCGGGAGGGCTGGTGGACCCCGCGGGCCCTTGTTCCTTGGCTCGAGTTACCTGGGAGATGTGGTCGACTCCGCGGGTCTTTGGACCTGGGGCCGAAGTGCGTGGGACAGCTGGTCGACCTGGTGGGCCCTCGGACCCGGGTCCGAGGAGCCCGGGACAGCCTGTTGACCCCGGCGGCCCTCGGAACCGGGCCCGAGTGAGCCGGGACAACTGGTCGACCCCGCAGGCACTCGGAGACTGGCCGAAGTCGCCCTGGAGATTTGGTCGACCCTGCGGGCCCTCGGGCACCGGCCCGAGTCGCCCAGGATGGGTGATCGAACCCGCGATCACTCGACCCGGGCCCGAGACGCCTGGGACCGCTGGTTGACCCCAGGGTTCCTCGGACCCCAGCGCGAGTCGCCCGGGAAAGCTGTTCGACACCCTGGCCTTCGGGCATGGTCCGAGTCCCCCGGGACAGCTGGTGGACACCGCGGGCCCATCGGGCAGGAGCCTGAGATGCCCAGGAAGGCTGGTTGTCACCGCAGGCCCTCCGACAAGGTCCCGAGTCTCCCGGGACAGCTGGTCCACCACGCAGTTCCTCCGGAAAGGGCCGGAATCCCCCGGGACAGCGGGTCGAACCCGCGGGCCCTCGGACTCAAGCACAGGTGGCCCGGACAGCTGGGACCCCACAGGCACCGGAGCCGAGCCGGAGTCTACAGGGACAGTTTGTCGATCCCGAGGGACTTCGGCCCCGAGCGCGAGTGTCCCTGGACAGCTGGTTGAACCCGCGGGCCCGTGGGCAAGGGCCCGATTCCCACGGGACAGCCAGTCGACCTCACAGGGCCACGTGAACCGGGCCCGAGTCACCTGGGACCGCGGGTAGACCCCGCAGGCACTTGGAGCCTGGCCGAAGTCGCCCGGGACATCTGGTTGACACCGCGGGGCTTCGGGCATGGGCGCGAGTCACCTGGGAGACCTGGTCGACCCCGCGGGCCCTCGGGCATGGGCCCGGGTGTCCTGGGACAGCTGGTCGACCGGAGGACCTTGGACCAGGACCCGAGTCGCCCGGGAGATTTTGTTGACATTGCGGGCCCTCGAGCACTGGACCGAGTCGCCCGGGACCGGAGATCGACAACGCCATCCCTCGAACCGGGCCTGATATGCCCGGGACCGCTGGTTGACCCCGGGAGACATCGGGCACGGGCCTGAGATGCCCAGGAAGGCTGGTCGACACCGCGGGCCCTCCGACAAGGACCTGAGGCTCCCGGGACCGCAGGTCGACCACCCGCGCCCTCGGGAACGGGCCCGAGTCCCCAGGGACAGCTGGTCGACTCCTCAGTTCCTCGGACCCGGGTCCGAGTTCCGCGGGACAGCTGGTCAAACCTGCGAGCCCTCAGACACGAGCGCGATTCACCCGGGAGTGCTGGTCGACCCCGCGGGCCCTGGTTCCTGGGCCCGAGTTAGCCGGGAGAGCTGGTCGACCCCGCAGGCCTTCGGCGAAAGGCTGGAATCGCCCGGGACAGTTGGTTGACCCCGCGGGACCTTGGAGCTGGCCCGGAGTCACCAAAGACTGCTTGTCGACCCCGCGGGCCCTCGGGCACGGGCCTGAGACGCCTGGGACAGCTGTTCGATACCCGGGCCCTTGGGCACGGTCCGAGTCACCCGGGACAGCTGGAGGACACCGCGGGCCATCGGGCACGGGCCTGAGACGCCCAGGAAGGCTGGTCGATACCGCGGGCCCTCCACCAAGGTCCCAAGTAACCCGGGACAGCGGGTCGAAGCCGCGGGCCCTCGGACATGAGCGCGATATGCCCGGGAGGGCTGGTGGACCCCGCAGGCCCTTGTTCCTTGGCTCGAGTTACCTGGGAGATGTGGTGGACTCCGCGGGTCTTTGGACCTGGGGCCGAAGTGCGTGGGACAGCTGGTCGACCTGGTGGGCCCTCGGACCCGGGTCCGAGGAGCCCAGGACAGCCTGTTGACCCCGGCAGCCCTCGGAACCGGGCCCGAGTCAGCCGGGACAACTGGTCAACCCCGCAGGCACTCGGAGACTGGCCGAAGTCGCCCTGGAGATTTGGTCGACCCTGCGGGCCCTCGGGCACCGGCCCGAGTCGCCCAGGACGGGTGATCGAACCCGCGATCACTCGACCCGGGCCCGAACACCTGGGACCGCTGGTTGACCCCAGGGTTCCTCGGACCCCAGCGCGAGTCGCCCGGGAAAGCTGTTCGACACCCTGGCCTTCGGGCATGGTCCGAGTCCCCCGGGACAGCTGGTGGACACCGCGGGCCCATCGGGCAGGAGCCTGAGATGCCCGGGAAGGCTGCTTGTCACCGCAGGCCCTCCGACAAGGTCCCGAGTCTCCCGGGACAGCTGGTCCACCACGCAGTTCCTCCGGAAAGGGCCGGAATCCCCCGGGACAGCGGGTCGAACCCGCGGGCCCTCGGACTCAAGCACAGGTGACCCGGACAGCTGGGACCCCACAGGCATCGGAGCCGAGCCGGAGTCTACAGGGACAGTTTGTCGATCCCGAGGGACTTCGGCCCCGAGCGCGAGTGTCCCTGGACAGCTGGTTGAACCCGCGGGCCCGTGGGCAAGGGCCCGATTCCCACGGGACAGCCAGTCGACCTCACAGGGCCACGTGAACCGGGCCCGAGTCACCTGGGACCGCGGTTCGACCCCGCAGGCACTTGGAGCCTGGCCGAAGTCGCCCGGGACATCTGGTTGACACCGCGGGGCTTCGGGCATGGGCGCGAGTCACCTGGGAGACCTGGTCGACCCCGCGGGCCCTCGGGCATGGGCCCGGGTGTCCTGGGACAGCTGGTCGACCGGAGGACCTTGGACCAGGACCCGAGTCGCCCGGGAGATTTTGTTGACATTGCGGGCCCTCGAGCACTGGACCGAGTCGCCCGGGACCGGAGATCGACAACGCCATCCCTCGAACCGGGCGTGAGATGCCCGGGACCGCTGGTTGACCCCGGGAGACATCGGGCACGGGCCTGAGATGCCCAGGAAGGCTGGTCGACACCGCGGGCACTCCGACAAGGACCTGAGGCTCCCGGGACCGCAGGTCGACCACCCGCGCCCTCGGGAACGGGCCCGATGCCCCAGGGACAGCTGGTCGACTCCTCAGTTCCTCGGACCTGGGTCCGAGTTCCCCGGGACAGCTGGTCAAACCTGCGGGCCCTCAGACACGAGCGCGATTCAACCTGGAGTGCTGGTCGACCCCGCGGGCCCTGGTTCCTGGGCCCGAGTTAGCCGGGATAGCTGCTCGAACCCGCAGGCCTTCGGCGAAAGGCTGGAATCGCCCGGGACAGTTGGTTGACCCCGCGGGGCCTTGGAGCTGGCCCGGAGTCACCAAAGACTGCTTGTCGACCCCGCGGGCCCTCGGGCACGGGCCCGAGTCGCACGGGAGAGCCGGTCGACACTGAGGGCCCTCGGACCCAGGCCCAAGTCACCGGGGACAGCTGGTCGAAACCGCGTGCCCACAGACACGAGTGCGATTCGCCCGGGAGGGCTGGAGAACACCGCGGGCCCTCATTCCTGGGCCCGAGTTACCCAGGACAGCGGGTGGACCCCGCGGGCCTTCGGAGCCAGGCCGGAGTCGCCCAGGACAGCTGATCGATCCCGCATACCCTCAGGCTCGGGCCTGAATCACCCTTGCAATCCGGTCGACTCCGCTCTCACGCGGACCCGGGCATGATTCGCCTGGGAGAGCTGGTCGACGCCGCGGGCCCTCGGACCCGGGCCCGAGGGCCCTGGACAGCAGGGTGACACCGAGGGCTGTCGGACCCGGGCCTTGGTCACCCGGGACAGCTGGTCGAACCCGTGGGACCTCGGACCTGGCCCAGAGTCACCCAAGACTGCTTGTCGACCCCGCGGGCCCTCGGGCACGGGCCTGAGACGCCTGGGACAGCTGTTCGATACCCGGGCCCTTGGGCACAGTCCGAGGAACCCGGGACAGCTGGAGGACACCGCGGGCCATCGGGCACGGGCCTGAGACGCCCAGGAAGGCTGGTCGACACCGCGGGCCCTCCACCCAGGTCCCAAGTAACCCGGGACAGCGGGTCGAAGCCGCGGGCCCTCGGACATGAGCGCGATTCGCCCGGGAGGGCTGGTGGACCCCGCGGGCCCTTGTTCCTTGGCTCGAGTTACCTGGGAGATGTGGTCGACTCCGCGGGTCTTTGGACCTGGGGCCGAAGTGCGTGGGACAGCTGGTCGACCTGGTGGGCCCTCGGACCCGGGTCCGAGGAGCCCGGGACAGCCTGTTGACCCCGGCAGCCCTCGGAACCGGGCCCGAGTCAGCCGGGACAACTGGTCGACCCCGCAGGCACTCGGAGACTGGCCGAAGTCGCCCTGGAGATTTGGTCGACCCTGCGGGCCCTCGGGCACCAGCCCGAGTCGCCCAGGACGGGTGATCGAACCCGAGATCACTCGACCCGGGCCAGAGACGCCTGGGACCGCTGGTTGACCCCAGGGTTCCTCGGACCCCAGCGCGAGTCGCCCGGGAAAGCTGTTCGACACCCTGGCCTTCGGGCATGGTCCGAGTCCCCCGGGACAGCTGGTGGACACCTCGGGCCCATCGGGCAGGAGCCTGAGATGCCCAGGAAGGCTGGTTGTCACCGCAGGCCCTCCGACAAGGTCCCGAGTCTCCCGGGACAGCTGGTCCACCACGCAGTTCCTCCGGAAAGGGCCGGAATCCCCCGGGACAGCGGGTCGAACCCGCGGGCCCTTGGACTCAAGCACAGGTGGCCCGGACAGCTGGGACCCCACAGGCATCGGAGCCGAGCTGGAGTCTACAGGGACAGTTTGTCGATCCAGTGGGACTTCGGCCCCGAGCGCGAGTGTCCCTGGACAGCTGGTTGAACCCGCGGGCCCGTGGGCAAGGGCCCGATTCCCACGGGACAGCCAGTCGAACTCACAGGCCCTCAGAACCGGGCCCGAGTCACCTGGGACCGCGGTTCGACCTCGCAGGCACTTGGAGCCTGGCCGAAGTCGCCCAGGACATCTGGTTGACACCGCGGGGCTTCGGGCATGGGCGCGAGTCACCTGGGAGACCTGGTCGACCCCGCGGGCCCTCGGGCATGGGCCCGGGTGTCCTGGGACAGCTGGTCGACCGGAGGACCTTGGACCAGGACCCGAGTCGCCCGGGAGATTTTGTTGACATTGCGGGCCCTCGAGCACTGGACCGAGTCGCCCGGGACCGGAGACCGACAACGCCATCCCTCGAACCGGGCCTGAGATGCCCGGGACCGCTGGTTGACCCCGGGAGACATCGGGCACGGGCCTGAGATGCCCAGGAAGGCTGGTCGACACCGCGGGCCCTCCGACAAGGACCTGAGTCTCCCGGGACCGCAGGTCGACCACCCGCGCCCTCGGGAACGGGCCCGAGGCCCCAGGGACAGCTGGTCGACACCTCAGTTCCTCGGACCCGGGTCCGAGTTCCCCGGGACAGCTGGTCAAACCTGCGGGCCAACAGACACGAGCGCGATTCACCCGGGAGTGCTGGTCGACCCCGCGGGCCCTGGTTCCTGGGCCCGAGTTAGCCGGGATAGCTGCTCGACACCGCAGGCCTTCGGCGAAAGGCTGGAATCGCCCGGGACAGTTGGTTGACCCCGCGGGGCCTTGGAGCTGGCCCGGAGTCACCAAAGACTGCTTGTCGACCCCGCGGGCCCTCGGGCACGGGCCCGAGTCGCACGGGAGAGCCGGTCGACACTGAGGGCCCTCGGACCCAGGCCCAAGTCACCGGGGACAGCTGGTCGAAACCGCGTGCCCAAAGACACGAGCGCGATTCGCCCGGGAGGGCTGGAGAACACCGCGGGCCCTCGTTCCTGGGCCCGAGGTACCCGGGACAGCGGGTGGACCCCACGGGCCTTCGGAGCCAGGCCGGAGTCGCCCAGGACAGCTGATCGATCCCGCATACCCTCAGGCTCGGGCCCGAATCACCCGTGCAATCCGGTCAACTCCGTTGGCACGCGGACCCGGGCATGATTCGCCCCGAAGAGCTGGTCGACGCCGCGGGCCCTCGGACCCGGGCCCGAGGGCCCTGGAGAGCAGGGTAACACCGAGTCCTGTCGGACCGGGCCTTGGTCACCCGGGACAGCTGGTCGAACCCGTGGGACCTCGGACCTGGCCCAGAGTCACCCAAGACTGCTTGTCGACCCCGCGGGCCCTCGGGCACGGGCCTGAGACGCCTGGGACAGCTGTTCGATACCCGGGCCCTTGGGCACGGTCCGAGTCACCCGGGACAGCTGGAGGACACCGCGGGCCATCGGGCACGGGCCTGAGACGCCCAGGAAGGCTGGTCGACACCGCGGGCCCTCCACCAAGGTCCCAAGTAACCCGGGACAGCGGGTCGAAGCCGCGGGCCCTCGGACATGAGCGCGATTCGCCCGGGAGGGCTGGTGGACCCCGCGGGCCCTTGTTCCTTGGCTCGAGTTACCTGGGAGATGTGGTCGACTCCGCGGGTCTTTGGACCTGGGGCCGAAGTG
Organism: Sus scrofa; assembly: GCF_054392235.1. Classification (NCBI taxonomy): domain Eukaryota; kingdom Metazoa; phylum Chordata; class Mammalia; order Artiodactyla; family Suidae; genus Sus; species Sus scrofa. The sequence goes on along the minus strand of NC_139389.1, from coordinate 32,802,695 downwards.
CGTGGGACAGCTGGTCGACCTGGTGGGCCCTCGGACCCGGGTCCGAGGAGCCCGGGACCGCCTGTTGACCCCGGCGGCCCTCGGAACCGGGCCCGAGTCAGCCAGGACAACTGGTCGACCCCGCAGGCACTCGGAGACTGGCCGAAGTCGCCCTGGAGATTTGGTCGACCCTGCGGGCCCTCGGGCACCGGCCCGAGTCGCCCAGGACGGGTGATCGAACCCGCGATCACTCGACCCGGGCCCGAGACGCCTGGGACCGCTGGTTGACCCCAGGGTTCCTCGGACCCCAGCACGAGTCGCCCGGGAAAGCTGTTCGACACCCTGGCCTTCGGGCATGGTCCGAGTCCCCCGGGACAGCTGGTGGACACCGCGGGCCCATCGGGCAGGAGCCTGAGATGCCCAGGAAGGCTGGTTGTCACCGCAGGCCCTCCGACAAGGTCCCGAGTCTCCCGGGACAGCTGGTCCACCACGCAGTTCCTCCGGAAAGGGCCGGAATCCCCCGGGACAGCGGGTCGAACCCGCGGGCCCTCGGACTCAAGCACAAGTGGCCCGGACAGCTGGGACCCCACAGGCATCGGAGCCGAGCCGGAGTCTACAGGGACAGTTTGTCGATCCTGAGGGACTTCGGCCCCGAGCGCGAGTGTCCCTGGACAGCTGGTTGAACCCGCGGGCCCGTGGGCAAGGGCCCGATTCCCACGGGACAGCCAGTCGACCTCACAGGGCCACGTGAACCGGGCCCGAGTCACCTGGGACCGCGAGTCGACCCAGCAGGCAGTTGGAGCCTGGCCGAAGTCGCCCGGGACATCTGGTTGACACCGCGGGGCTTCGGGCATGGGCGCGAGTCACCTGGGAGACCTGGTCGACCCCGCGGGCCCTCGGGCATGGGCCCGGGTGTCCTGGGACAGCTGGTCGACCGGAGGACCTTGGACCAGGACCCGAGTCGCCCGGGAGATTTTGTTGACATTGCGGGCCCTCGAGCACTGGACCGAGTCGCCCGGGACCGGAGATCGACAACGCCATCCCTCGAACCGGGCGTGAGATGCCCGGGACCGCTGGTTGACCCCGGGAGACATCGGGCACGGGCCTGAGATGCCCAGGAAGGCTGGTCGACACCGCGGGCCCTCCGACAAGGACCTGAGGCTCCCGGGACCGCAGGTCGACCACCCGCGCCCTCGGGAACGGGCCCGAGGCCCCAGGGACAGCTGGTCGACTCCTCAGTTCCTCGGACCCGGGTCCGAGTTCCCCGGGACAGCTGGTCAAACCTGCGGGCCAACAGACACGAGCGCGATTCACCCGGGAGTGCTGGTCGACCCCGCGGGCCCTGGTTCCTGGGCCCGAGTTAGCCGGGAGAGCTGCTCGACACCGCAGGCCTTCGGCGAAAGGCTGGAATCGCCCGGGACAGTTGGTTGACCCCGCGGGGCCTTGGAGCTGGCCCGGAGTCACCAAAGACTGCTTGTCGACCCCGCGGGCCCTTGGGCACGGGCCCGAGTCGCACGGGAGAGCCGGTCGACACTGAGGGCCCTCGGACCCAGGCCCAAGTCACCGGGGACAGCTGGTCGAAACCGCGTGCCCAAAGACACGAGCGCGATTCGCCCGGGAGGGCTGGAGAAGACCGCGGGCCCGCGTTCCTGGGCCCGAGGTACCCGGGACAGCGGGTCGACCCCGCGGGCCTTCGGAGCCAGGCCGGAGTCGCCCAGGACAGCTGATCGATCCCGCATACCCTCAGGCTCGGGCCCGAATCACCCGTGCAATCCGGTCAACTCCGCTGGCACGCGGACCCGGGCATGATTCGCCCGGGAGAGCTGGTCGACGCCGCGGGCCCTCGGACCCGGGCCCGAGGGCCCTGGACAGCAGGGTGACACCGAGGGCTGTCGGACCCGGGCCTTGGTCACCCGGGACAGCTGGTCGAACCCGTGGGACCTCGGACCTGGCCCAGAGTCACCCAAGACTGCTTGTGGACCCCGCGGGCCCTCGGGCACGGGCCTGAGACGCCCAGGAAGGCTGGTCGACACCGCGGGCCCTCCACCAAGGTCCCAAGTAACCCGGGACAGCGGGTCGAAGCCGCGGGCCCTCGGACATGAGCGCGATTCGCCCGGGAGGGCTGGTGGACCCCGCGGGCCCTTGTTCCTTGGCTCGAGTTACCTGGGAGATGTGGTCGACTCCGCGGGTCTTTGGACCTGGGGCCGAAGTGCGTGGGACAGCTGGTCGACCTGGTGGGCCCTCGGACCCGGGTCCGAGGAGCCCGGGACAGCCTGTTGACCCCGGCGGCCCTCGGAACCGGGCCCGAGTCACCCGGGACAACTGGTCGACCCCGCAGGCACTCGGAGACTGGCCGAAGTCGCCCTGGAGATTTGGTCGACCCTGCGGGCCCTCGGGCACCGGCCCGAGTCGCCCAGGACGGGTGATCGAACCCGCGATCACTCGACCCGGGCCCGAGACGCCTGGGACCGCTGGTTGACCCCAGGGTTCCTCGGACCCCAGCGCGAGTCGCCCGGGAAAGCTGTTCGACACCCTGGCCTTCGGGCGTGGTCCAAGTCCCCCGGGACAGCTGGTGGACACCGCGGGCCCATCGGGCAGGAGCCTGAGATGCCCAGGAAGGCTGGTTGTCACCGCAGGCCCTCCGACAAGGTCCCGAGTCTCCGGGGACAGCTGGTCCACCAGGCAGTTCCTCCGGAAAGGGCCGGAATCCCCCGGGACAGCGGGTCGAACCCGCGGCCCCTCGGACTCAAGCACAGGTGGCCCGGACAGCTGGGACCCCACAGGCATCGGAGCCGAGCCGGAGTCTACAGGGACAGTTTGTCGATCCCGAGGGACTTCGGCCCCGAGCGCGAGTGTCCCTGGACAGCTGGTTGAACCCGCGGGCCCGTGGGCAAGGGCCCGATTCCCACGGGACAGCCAGTCGACCTCACAGGCCCTCGGAACCGGGCCCGAGTCACCTGGGACCGCGGGTCGACCCCGCAGGCACTTGGAGCCTGGCCGAAGTCGCCCGGGACATCTGGTTGACACCGCGGGGCTTCGGGCATGGGCGCGAGTCACCTGGGAGACCTGGTCGACCCCGCGGGCCCTCGGGCATGGGCCCGGGTGTCCTGGGACAGCTGGTCGACCGGAGGACCTTGGACCAGGACCCGAGTCGCCCGGGAGATTTTGTTGACATTGCGGGCCCTCGAGCACTGGACCGAGTCGCCCGGGACCGGAGACCGACCCCGCCATCCCTCGAACCGGGCGTGAGATGCCCGGGACCGCTGGTTGACCCCGGGAGACATCGGGCACGGGCCTGAGATGCCCAGGAAGGCTGGTCGACACCGCGGGCCCTCCGACAAGGACCTGAGGCTCCCGGGACCGCAGGTCGACCACCCGCGCCCTCGGGAACGGGCCCGAGGCCCCAGGGACAGCTGGTCGACTCCTCAGTTCCTCGGACCCGGGTCCGAGTTCCCCGGGACAGCTGGTCAAACCTGCGGGCCCTCAGACAGGAGCGCGTTTCACCCGGGAGTGCTGGTCGACCCCGCGAGCCCTGGTTCCTGGGCCCGAGTTAGCCGGGAGAGCTGCTTGACACCGCAGGCCTTCGGCGAAAGGCTGGAATCGCCCGGGACAGTTGGTTGACCCCGCGGGGCCTTGGAGCTGGCCCGGAGTCACCAAAGACTGCTTGTCGACCCCGCGGGCCCTCGGGCACAGGCCCGAGTCGCACGGGAGAGCCGGTCGACACTGAGGGCCCTCGGACCCAGGCCCATGTCACCGGGGACAGCTGGTCAAAACCGCGTGCCCCCAGACACGATCGCGATTCGCCCGGGAGGGCTGGAGGACACCGCGGGCCATCGGGCACGGGCCTGAGACGCCCAGGAAGGCTGGTCGACACCGCGGGCCCTCCACCAAGGTCCCAAGTAACCCGGGACAGCGGGTCGAAGCCGCGGGCCCTCGGACATGAGCGCGATTCGCCCGGGAGGGCTGGTGGACCCCGCGGGCCCTTGTTCCTTGGCTCGAGTTACCTGGGAGATGTGGTCGACTCCGCGGGTCTTTGGACCTGGGGCCGAAGTGCGTGGGACAGCTTGTCGACCTGGTGGGCCCTCGGACCCGGGTCCGAGGAGCCCGGGACAGCCTGTTGACCCCGGCGGCCCTCGGAACCGGGCCCGAGTGAGCCGGGACAACTGGTCGACCCCGCAGGCACTCGGAGACTGGCCGAAGTCGCCCTGGAGATTTGGTCGACCCTGCGGGCCCTCGGGCACCGGCCCGAGTCGCCCAGGACGGGTGATCGAACCCGCGATCACTCGACCCGGGCCCGAGACGCCTGGGACCGCTGGTTGACCCCAGGGTTCCTCGGACCCCAGCGCGAGTCGCCCGGGAAAGCTGTTCGACACCCTGGCCTTCGGGCATGGTCCGAGTCCCCCGGGACAGCTGGTGGACACCGCGGGCCCATCGGGCAGGAGCCTGAGATGCCCAGGAAGGCTGGTTGTCACCGCAGGCCCTCCGACAAGGTCCCGAGTCTCCCGGGACAGCTGGTCCACCACGCAGTTCCTCCGGAAAGGGCCGGAATCCCCCGGGACAGCGGGTCGAACCCGCGGGCCCTTGGACTCAAGCACAGGTGACCCGGACAGCTGGGACCCCACAGGCACCGGAGCCGAGCCGGGGTCTACAGGGACAGTTTGTCGATCCCGAGGGACTTCGGCCCCGAGCGCGAGTGTCCCTGGACAGCTGGTTGAACCCGCGGGCCCGTGGGCAAGGGCCCGATTCCCACGGGACAGCCAGTCGACCTCACAGGCCCTCGGAACCGGGCCCGAGTCACCTGGGACCGCGGGTCGACCCCGCAGGCACTTGGAGCCTGGCCGAAGTCGCCCGGGACATCTGGTTGACACCGCGGGGCTTCGGGCATGGGCGCGAGTCACCTGGGAGACCTGGTCGACCCCGCGGGCCCTCGGGCATGGGCCCGGGTGTCCTGGGACAGCTGGTCGACCGGAGGACCTTGGACCAGGACCCGAGTCGCCCGGGAGATTTTGTTGACATTGCGGGCCCTCGAGCACTGGACCGAGTCGCCCGGGACCGGAGATCGACAACGCCATCCCTCGAACCGGGCGTGAGATGCCCGGGACCGCTGGTTGACCCCGGGAGACATCGGGCACGGGCCTGAGATGCCCAGGAAGGCTGGTCGACACCGCGGGCCCTCCGACAAGGACCTGAGGCTCCCGGGACCGCAGGTGGACCACCCGCGCCCTCGGGAACGGGCCCGAGGCCCCAGGGACAGCTGGTCGACTCCTCAGTTCCTCGGACCCGGGTCCGAGTTCCCCGGGACAGCTGGTCAAACCTGCGGGCCCTCAGACACGAGCGCGATTCACCCGGGAGTGCTGGTCGACCCCGCGGGCCCTGGTTCCTGGGCCCGAGTTAGCCGGGAGAGCTGCTCGACCCCGCAGGCCTTCGGCGAAAGGCTGGAATCGCCCGGGACAGTTGGTTGACCCCGCGGGGCCTTGGAGCTGGCCCGGAGTCACCAAAGACTGCTTGTCGACCCCGCCGGCCCTCGGGCACGGGCCCGAGTCGCACGGGAGAGCCGGTCGACACTGAGGGCCCTCGGACCCAGGCCCAAGTCACCGGGGACAGCTGGTCGAAACCGCGTGCCCACAGACACGAGCGCGATTCGCCCGGGAGGGCTGGAGAACACCGCGGGCCCTCGTTCCTGGGCCCGAGTTACCCGGGACAGCGGGGCGACCCCGCGGGCCTTCGGAGCCAGGCCGGCGTCGCCCAGGACAGCTGATCCATCCCGCATACCCTCAGGCTCGGGCCCGAATCACCCGTGCAATCCGGTCAACTCCGCTGGCACGCGGACCCGGGCATGATTCGCCCGGGAGAGCCGGTCGACGCCGCGGGCCCTCGGACCCGGGCCCGAGGGCCCTGGACAGCAGGGTGACACCGAGGGCTGTCGGACCCGGGCCTTGGTCACCCCGGACAGCTGGTCGAACCCGTGGGACCTCGGACCTGGCCCAGAGTCACCCAAGACTGCTTGTCGACCCCGCGGGCCCTCGGGCACGGGCCTGAGACGCCTGGGACAGCTGTTCGATACCCGGGCCCTTGGGCACGGTCCGAGTCACCCGGGACAGCTGGAGGACACCGCGGGCCATCGGGCACGGGCCTGAGACGCCCAGGAAGGCTGGTCGACACCGCGGGCCCTCCACCCAGGTCCCAAGTAACCCGGGACAGCGGGTCGAAGCCGCGGGCCCTCGGACATGAGCGCGATTCGCCCGGGAGGGCTGGTGGACCCCGCGGGCCCTTGTTCCTTGGCTCGAGTTACCTGGGAGATGTGGTCGACTCCGCGGGTCTTTGGACCTGGGGCCGAAGTGCGTGGGACAGCTGGTCGACCTGGTGGGCCCTCGGACCCGGGTCCGAGGAGCCCGGGACAGCCTGTTGACCCCGGCGGCCCTCGGAACCGGGCCCGAGTCAGCCGGGACAACTGGTCGACCCCGCAGGCACTCGGAGACTGGCCGAAGTCGCCCTGGAGATTTGGTCGACCCTGCGGGCCCTCGGGCACCGGCCCGAGTCGCCCAGGACGGGTGATCGAACCCGCGATCACTCGACCCGGGCCCGAGACGCCTGGGACCGCTGGTTGACCCCAGGGTTCCTCGGACCCCGGCGCGAGTCGCCCGGGAAAGCTGTTCGACACCCTGGCCTTCGGGCATGGTCCGAGTCCCCCGGGACAGCTGGTGGACACCGCGGGCCCATCGGGCAGGAGCCTGAGACGCCCAGGAGGGCTGGTTGTCACCGCAGGCCCTCCGACAAGGTCCCGAGTCTCCCGGGACAGCTGGTCCACCACGCAGTTCCTCCGGAAAGGGCCGGAATCCCCCGGGACAGCGGGTCGAACCCGCGGGCCCTCGGACTCAAGCACAGGTGGCCCGGACAGCTGGGACCCCACAGGCATCGGAGCCGAGCCGGAGTCTACAGGGACAGTTTGTCGATCCCGAGGGACTTCGGCCCCGAGCGCGAGTGTCCCTGGACAGCTGGTTGAACCCGCGGGCCCGTGGGCAAGGGCCCGATTCCCACGGGACAGCCAGTCGACCTCACAGGCCCTCGGAACCGGGCCCGAGTCACCTGGGACCGCGGGTCGACCCCGCAGGCACTTGGAGCCTGGCCGAAGTCGCCCGGGACATCTGGTTGACACCGCGGGGCTTCGGGCATGGGCGCGAGTCACCTGGGAGACCTGGTCGACCCCGCGGGCCCTCGGGCATGGGCCCGGGTGTCCTGGGACAGCTGGTCGACCGCAGGACCTTGGACCAGGACCCGAGTCGCCCGGGAGATTTTGTTGACATTGCGGGCCCTCGAGCACTGGACCGAGTCGCCCGGGACCGGAGATCGACAACGCCATCCCTCGAACCGGGCGTGAGATGCCCGGGACCGCTGGTTGACCCCGGGAGACATCGGGCACGGGCCTGAGATGCCCAGGAAGGCTGGTCGACACCGCGGGCCCTCCGACAAGGACCTGAGGCTCCCGGGACCGCAGGTGGACCACCCGCGCCCTCGGGAACGGGCCCGAGGCCCCAGGGACAGCTGGTCGACTCCTCAGTTCCTCGGACCCGGGTCCGAGTTCCCCGGGACAGCTGGTCAAACCTGCGGGCCCTCAGACACGAGCGCGATTCACCCGGGAGTGCTGGTCGACCCCGCGGGCCCTGGTTCCTGGGCCCGAGTTAGCCGGGAGAGCTGCTCGACCCCGCAGGCCTTCGGCGAAAGGCTGGAATCGCCCGGGACAGTTGGTTGACCCCGCGGGGCCTTGGAGCTGGCCCGGAGTCACCAAAGACTGCTTGTCGACCCCGCCGGCCCTCGGGCACGGGCCCGAGTCGCACGGGAGAGCCGGTCGACACTGAGGGCCCTCGGACCCAGGCCCAAGTCACCGGGGACAGCTGGTCGAAACCGCGTGCCCACAGACACGAGCGCGATTCGCCCGGGAGGGCTGGAGAACACCGCGGGCCCTCGTTCCTGGGCCCGAGTTACCCGGGACAGCGGGGCGACCCAGCGGGCCTTCGGAGCCAGGCCGGCGTCGCCCAGGACAGCTGATCCATCCCGCATACCCTCAGGCTCGGGCCCGAATCACCCGTGCAATCCGGTCAACTCCGCTGGCCCGCGGACCCGGGCATGATTCGCCCGGGAGAGCCGGTCGACGCCGCGGGCCCTCGGACCCGGGCCCGAGGGCCCTGGACAGCAGGGTGACACCGAGGGCTGTCGGACCCGGGCCTTGGTCACCCGGGACAGCTGGTCGAACCCGTGGGACCTGGGACCTGGCCCAGAGTCACCCAAGACTGCTTGTCGACCCCGCGGGCCCTCGGGCACGGGCCTGAGACGCCTGGGACAGCTGTTCGATACCCGGGCCCTTGGGCACGGTCCGAGTCACCCGGGACAGCTGGAGGACACCGCGGGCCATCGGGCACGGGCCTGAGACGCCCAGGAAGGCTGGTCGACACCGCGGGCCCTCCACCCAGGTCCCAAGTAACCCGGGACAGCGGGTCGAAGCCGCGGGCCCTCGGACATGAGCGCGATTCGCCCGGGAGGGCTGGTGGACCCCGCGGGCCCTTGTTCCTTGGCTCGAGTTACCTGGGAGATGTGGTCGACTCCGCGGGTCTTTGGACCTGGGGCCGAAGTGCGTGGGACAGCTGGTCGACCTGGTGGGCCCTCGGACCCGGGTCCGAGGAGCCCGGGACAGCCTGTTGACCCCGGCGGCCCTCGGAACCGGGCCCGAGTCAGCCGGGACAACTGGTCGACCCCGCAGGCACTCGGAGCCTGGCCGAAGTCGCCCTGGAGATTTGGTCGACCCTGCGGGCCCTCGGGCACCGGCCCGAGTCGCCCAGGACGGGTGATCGAACCCGCGATCACTCGACCCGGGCCCGAGACGCCTGGGACCGCTGGTTGACCCCAGGGTTCCTCGGACCCCGGCGCGAGTCGCCCGGGAAAGCTGTTCGACACCCTGGCCTTCGGGCATGGTCCGAGTCCCCCGGGACAGCTGGTGGACACCGCGGGCCCATCGGGCAGGAGCCTGAGACGCCCAGGAGGGCTGGTTGTCACCGCAGGCCCTCCGACAAGGTCCCGAGTCTCCCGGGACAGCTGGCCCACCACGCAGTTCCTCCGGAAAGGGCCGGAATCCCCCGGGACAGCGGGTCGAACCCGCGGGCCCTCGGACTCAAGCACAGGTGGCCCGGACAGCTGGGACCCCACAGGCATCGGAGCCGAGCCGGAGTCTACAGGGACAGTTTGTCGATCCCGAGGGACTTCGGCCCCGAGCGCGAGTGTCCCTGGACAGCTGGTTGAACCCGCGGGCCCGTGGGCAAGGGCCCGATTCCCACGGGACAGCCAGTCGACCTCACAGGCCCTCGGAACCGGGCCCGAGTCACCTGGGACCGCGGGTCGACCCCGCAGGCACTTGGAGCCTGGCCGAAGTCGCCCGGGACATCTGGTTGACACCGCGGGGCTTCGGGCATGGGCGCGAGTCACCTGGGAGACCTGGTCGACCCCGCGGGCCCTCGGGCATGGGCCCGGGTGTCCTGGGACAGCTGGTCGACCGCAGGACCTTGGACCAGGACCCGAGTCGCCCGGGAGATTTTGTTGACATTGCGGGCCCTCGAGCACTGGACCGAGTCGCCCGGGACCGGAGATCGACAACGCCATCCCTCGAACCGGGCGTGAGATGCCCGGGACCGCTGGTTGACCCCGGGAGACATCGGGCACGGGCCTGAGATGCCCAGGAAGGCTGGTCGACACCGCGGGCCCTCCGACAAGGACCTGAGGCTCCCGGGACCGCAGGTCGACCACCCGCGCCCTCGGGAACGGGCCCGAGGCCCCAGGGACAGCTGGTCGACTCCTCAGTTCCTCGGACCCGGGTCCGAGTTCCCCGGGACAGCTGGTCAAACCTGCGGGCCCTCAGACACGAGCGCGATTCACCCGGGAGTGCTGGTCGACCCCGCGGGCCCTGGTTCCTGGGCCCGAGTTAGCCGGGAGAGCTGCTCGACCCCGCAGGCCTTCGGCGAAAGGCTGGAATCGCCCGGGACAGTTGGTTGACCCCGCGGGGCCTTGGAGCTGGCCCGGAGTCACCAAAGACTGCTTGTCGACCCCGCCGGCCCTCGGGCACGGGCCCGAGTCGCACGGGAGAGCCGGTCGACACTGAGGGCCCTCGGACCCAGGCCCAAGTCACCGGGGACAGCTGGTCGAAACCGCGTGCCCACAGACACGAGCGCGATTCGCCCGGGAGGGCTGGAGAACACCGCGGGCCCTCGTTCCTGGGCCCGAGTTACCCGGGACAGCGGGGCGACCCCGCGGGCCTTCGGAGCCAGGCCGGCGTCGCCCAGGACAGCTGATCCATCCCGCATACCCTCAGGCTCGGGCCCGAATCACCCGTGCAATCCGGTCAACTCCGCTGGCCCGCGGACCCGGGCATGATTCGCCCGGGAGAGCCGGTCGACGCCGCGGGCCCTCGGACCCGGGCCCGAGGGCCCTGGACAGCAGGGTGACACCGAGGGCTGTCGGACCCGGGCCTTGGTCACCCGGGACAGCTGGTCGAACCCGTGGGACCTGGGACCTGGCCCAGAGTCACCCAAGACTGCTTGTCGACCCCGCGGGCCCTCGGGCACGGGCCTGAGACGCCTGGGACAGCTGTTCGATACCCGGGCCCTTGGGCACGGTCCGAGTCACCCGGGACAGCTGGAGGACACCGCGGGCCATCGGGCACGAGCCTGAGACGCCCAGGAAGGCTGGTCGACACCGCGGGCCCTCCACCCAGGTCCCAAGTAACCCGGGACAGCGGGTCGAAGCCGCGGGCCCTCGGACATGAGCGCGATTCGCCCGGGAGGGCTGGTGGACCCCGCGGGCCCTTGTTCCTTGGCTCGAGTTACCTGGGAGATGTGGTCGACTCCGCGGGTCTTTGGACCTGGGGCCGAAGTGCGTGGGACAGCTGGTCGACCTGGTGGGCCCTCGGACCCGGGTCCGAGGAGCCCGGGACAGCCTGTTGACCCCGGCGGCCCTCGGAACCGGGCCCGAGTCAGCCGGGACAACTGGTCGACCCCGCAGGCACTCGGAGCCTGGCCGAAGTCGCCCTGGAGATTTGGTCGACCCTGCGGGCCCTCGGGCACCGGCCCGAGTCGCCCAGGACGGGTGATCGAACCCGCGATCACTCGACCCGGGCCCGAGACGCCTGGGACCGCTGGTTGACCCCAGGGTTCCTCGGACCCCGGCGCGAGTCGCCCGGGAAAGCTGTTCGACACCCTGGCCTTCGGGCATGGTCCGAGTCCCCCGGGACAGCTGGTGGACACCGCGGGCCCATCGGGCAGGAGCCTGAGACGCCCAGGAGGGCTGGTTGTCACCGCAGGCCCTCCGACAAGGTCCCGAGTCTCCCGGGACAGCTGGCCCACCACGCAGTTCCTCCGGAAAGGGCCGGAATCCCCCGGGACAGCGGGTCGAACCCGCGGGCCCTCGGACTCAAGCACAGGTGGCCCGGACAGCTGGAACCCCACAGGCATCGGAGCCGAGCCGGAGTCTACAGGGACAGTTTGTCGATCCCGAGGGACTTCGGCCCCGAGCGCGAGTGTCCCTGGACAGCTGGTTGAACCCGCGGGCCCGTGGGCAAGGGCCCGATTCCCACGGGACAGCCAGTCGACCTCACAGGCCCTCGGAACCGGGCCCGAGTCACCTGGGACCGCGGGTCGACCCCGCAGGCACTTGGAGCCTGGCCGAAGTCGCCCGGGACATCTGGTTGACACCGCGGGGCTTCGGGCATGGGCGCGAGTCACCTGGGAGACCTGGTCGACCCCGCGGGCCCTCGGGCATGGGCCCGGGTGTCCTGGGACAGCTGGTCGACCGCAGGACCTTGGACCAGGACCCGAGTCGCCCGGGAGATTTTGTTGACATTGCGGGCCCTCGAGCACTGGACCGAGTCGCCCGGGACCGGAGATCGACAACGCCATCCCTCGAACCGGGCGTGAGATGCCCGGGACCGCTGGTTGACCCCGGGAGACATCGGGCACGGGCCTGAGATGCCCAGGAAGGCTGGTCGACACCGCGGGCCCTCCGACAAGGACCTGAGGCTCCCGGGACCGCAGGTCGACCACCCGCGCCCTCGGGAACGGGCCCGAGGCCCCAGGGACAGCTGGTCGACTCCTCAGTTCCTCGGACCCGGGTCCGAGTTCCCCGGGACAGCTGGTCAAACCTGCGGGCCCTCAGACACGAGCGCGATTCACCCGGGAGTGCTGGTCGACCCCGCGGGCCCTGGTTCCTGGGCCCGAGTTAGCCGGGAGAGCTGCTCGACCCCGCAGGCCTTCGGCGAAAGGCTGGAATCGCCCGGGACAGTTGGTTGACCCCGCGGGGCCTTGGAGCTGGCCCGGAGTCACCAAAGACTGCTTGTCGACCCCGCCGGCCCTCGGGCACGGGCCCGAGTCGCACGGGAGAGCCGGTCGACACTGAGGGCCCTCGGACCCAGGCCCAAGTCACCGGGGACAGCTGGTCGAAACCGCGTGCCCACAGACACGAGCGCGATTCGCCCGGGAGGGCTGGAGAACACCGCGGGCCCTCGTTCCTGGGCCCGAGTTACCCGGGACAGCGGGGCGACCCCGCGGGCCTTCGGAGCCAGGCCGGCGTCGCCCAGGACAGCTGATCCATCCCGCATACCCTCAGGCTCGGGCCCGAATCACCCGTGCAATCCGGTCAACTCCGCTGGCACGCGGACCCGGGCATGATTCGCCCGGGAGAGCCGGTCGACGCCGCGGGCCCTCGGACCCGGGCCCGAGGGCCCTGGACAGCAGGGTGACACCGAGGGCTGTCGGACCCGGGCCTTGGTCACCCGGGACAGCTGGTCGAACCCGTGGGACCTGGGACCTGGCCCAGAGTCACCCAAGACTGCTTGTCGACCCCGCGGGCCCTCGGGCACGGGCCTGAGACGCCTGGGACAGCTGTTCGATACCCGGGCCCTTGGGCACGGTCCGAGTCACCCGGGACAGCTGGAGGACACCGCGGGCCATCGGGCACGGGCCTGAGACGCCCAGGAAGGCTGGTCGACACCGCGGGCCCTCCACCCAGGTCCCAAGTAACCCGGGACAGCGGGTCGAAGCCGCGGGCCCTCGGACATGAGCGCGATTCGCCCGGGAGGGCTGGTGGACCCCGCGGGCCCTTGTTCCTTGGCTCGAGTTACCTGGGAGATGTGGTCGACTCCGCGGGTCTTTGGACCTGGGGCCGAAGTGCGTGGGACAGCTGGTCGACCTGGTGGGCCCTCGGACCCGGGTCCGAGGAGCCCGGGACAGCCTGTTGACCCCGGCGGCCCTCGGAACCGGGCCCGAGTCAGCCGGGACAACTGGTCGACCCCGCAGGCACTCGGAGACTGGCCGAAGTCGCCCTGGAGATTTGGTCGACCCTGCGGGCCCTCGGGCACCGGCCCGAGTCGCCCAGGACGGGTGATCGAACCCGCGATCACTCGACCCGGGCCCGAGACGCCTGGGACCGCTGGTTGACCCCAGGGTTCCTCGGACCCCGGCGCGAGTCGCCCGGGAAAGCTGTTCGACACCCTGGCCTTCGGGCATGGTCCGAGTCCCCCGGGACAGCTGGTGGACACCGCGGGCCCATCGGGCAGGAGCCTGAGACGCCCAGGAGGGCTGGTTGTCACCGCAGGCCCTCCGACAAGGTCCCGAGTCTCCCGGGACAGCTGGCCCACCACGCAGTTCCTCCGGAAAGGGCCGGAATCCCCCGGGACAGCGGGTCGAACCCGCGGGCCCTCGGACTCAAGCACAGGTGGCCCGGACAGCTGGGACCCCACAGGCATCGGAGCCGAGCCGGAGTCTACAGGGACAGTTTGTCGATCCCGAGGGACTTCGGCCCCGAGCGCGAGTGTCCCTGGACAGCTGGTTGAACCCGCGGGCCCGTGGGCAAGGGCCCGATTCCCACGGGACAGCCAGTCGACCTCACAGGCCCTCGGAACCGGGCCCGAGTCACCTGGGACCGCGGGTCGACCCCGCAGGCACTTGGAGCCTGGCCGAAGTCGCCGGGGACATCTGGTTGACACCGCGGGGCTTCGGGCATGGGCGCGAGTCACCTGGGAGACCTGGTCGACCCCGCGGGCCCTCGGGCATGGGCCCGGGTGTCCTGGGACAGCTGGTCGACCGCAGGACCTTGGACCAGGACCCGAGTCGCCCGGGAGATTTTGTTGACATTGCGGGCCCTCGAGCACTGGACCGAGTCGCCCGGGACCGGAGATCGACAACGCCATCCCTCGAACCGGGCGTGAGATGCCCGGGACCGCTGGTTGACCCCGGGAGACATCGGGCACGGGCCTGAGATGCCCAGGAAGGCTGGTCGACACCGCGGGCCCTCCGACAAGGACCTGAGGCTCCCGGGACCGCAGGTCGACCACCCGCGCCCTCGGGAACGGGCCCGAGGCCCCAGGGACAGCTGGTCGACTCCTCAGTTCCTCGGACCCGGGTCCGAGTTCCCCGGGACAGCTGGTCAAACCTGCGGGCCCTCAGACACGAGCGCGATTCACCCGGGAGTGCTGGTCGACCCCGCGGGCCCTGGTTCCTGGGCCCGAGTTAGCCGGGAGAGCTGCTCGACCCCGCAGGCCTTCGGCGAAAGGCTGGAATCGCCCGGGACAGTTGGTTGACCCCGCGGGGCCTTGGAGCTGGCCCGGAGTCACCAAAGACTGCTTGTCGACCCCGCCGGCCCTCGGGCACGGGCCCGAGTCGCACGGGAGAGCCGGTCGACACTGAGGGCCCTCGGACCCAGGCCCAAGTCACCGGGGACAGCTGGTCGAAACCGCGTGCCCACAGACACGAGCGCGATTCGCCCGGGAGGGCTGGAGAACACCGCGGGCCCTCGTTCCTGGGCCCGAGTTACCCGGGACAGCGGGGCGACCCCGCGGGCCTTCGGAGCCAGGCCGGCGTCGCCCAGGACAGCTGATCCATCCCGCATACCCTCAGGCTCGGGCCCGAATCACCCGTGCAATCCGGTCAACTCCGCTGGCACGCGGACCCGGGCATGATTCGCCCGGGAGAGCCGGTCGACGCCGCGGGCCCTCGGACCCGGGCCCGAGGGCCCTGGACAGCAGGGTGACACCGAGGGCTGTCGGACCCGGGCCTTGGTCACCCGGGACAGCTGGTCGAACCCGTGGGACCTGGGACCTGGCCCAGAGTCACCCAAGACTGCTTGTCGACCCCGCGGGCCCTCGGGCACGGGCCTGAGACGCCTGGGACAGCTGTTCGATACCCGGGCCCTTGGGCACGGTCCGAGTCACCCGGGACAGCTGGAGGACACCGCGGGCCATCGGGCACGGGCCTGAGACGCCCAGGAAGGCTGGTCGACACCGCGGGCCCTCCACCAAGGTCCCAAGTAACCCGGGACAGCGGGTCGAAGCCGCGGGCCCTCGGACATGAGCGCGATTCGCCCGGGAGGGCTGGTGGACCCCGCGGGCCCTTGTTCCTTGGCTCGAGTTACCTGGGAGATGTGGTCGACTCCGCGGGTCTTTGGACCTGGGGCCGAAGTGCGTGGGACAGCTGGTCGACCTGGTGGGCCCTCGGACCCGGGTCCGAGGAGCCCGGGACAGCCTGTTGACCCCGGCGGCCCTCGGAACCGGGCCCGAGTCAGCCGGGACAACTGGTCGACCCCGCAGGCACTCGGAGACTGGCCGAAGTCGCCCTGGAGATTTGGTCGACCCTGCGGGCCCTCGGGCACCGGCCCGAGTCGCCCAGGACGGGTGATCGAACCCGCGATCACTCGACCCGGGCCCGAGACGCCTGGGACCGCTGGTTGACCCCAGGGTTCCTCGGACCCCGGCGCGAGTCGCCCGGGAAAGCTGTTCGACACCCTGGCCTTCGGGCATGGTCCGAGTCCCCCGGGACAGCTGGTGGACAACGCGGGCCCATCGGGCAGGAGCCTGAGACGCCCAGGAGGGCTGGTTGTCACCGCAGGCCCTCCGACAAGGTCCCGAGTCTCCCGGGACAGCTGGTCCACCACGCAGTTCCTCCGGAAAGGGCCGGAATCCCCCGGGACAGCGGGTCGAACCCGCGGGCCCTCGGACTCAAGCACAGGTGGCCCGGACAGCTGGGACCCCACAGGCATCGGAGCCGAGCCGGAGTCTACAGGGACAGTTTGTCGATCCCGAGGGACTTCGGCCCCGAGCGCGAGTGTCCCTGGACAGCTGGTTGAACCCGCGGGCCCGTGGGCAAGGGCCCGATTCCCACGGGACAGCCAGTCGACCTCACAGGCCCTCGGAACCGGGCCCGAGTCACCTGGGACCGCGGGTCGACCCCGCAGGCACTTGGAGCCTGGCCGAAGTCGCCCGGGACATCTGGTTGACACCGCGGGGCTTCGGGCATGGGCGCGAGTCACCTGGGAGACCTGGTCGACCCCGCGGGCCCTCGGGCATGGGCCCGGGTGTCCTGGGACAGCTGGTCGACCGGAGGACCTTGGACCAGGACCCGAGTCGCCCGGGAGATTTTGTTGACATTGCGGGCCCTCGAGCACTGGACCGAGTCGCCCGGGACCGGAGATCGACAACGCCATCCCTCGAACCGGGCCTGAGATGCCCGGGACCGCTGGTTGACCCCGGGAGACATCGGGCACGGGCCTGAGATGCCCAGGAAGGCTGGTCGACACCGCGGGCCCTCCGACAAGGACCTGAGGCTCCCGGGACCGCAGGTCGACCACCCGCGCCCTCGGGAACGGGCCCGAGGCCCCAGGGACAGCTGGTCGACTCCTCAGTTCCTCGGACCCGGGTCCGAGTTCCCCGGGACAGCTGGTCAAACCTGCGGGCCCTCAGACACGAGCGCGATTCACCCGGGAGTGCTGGTCGACCCCGCGGGCCCTGGTTCCTGGGCCCGAGTTAGCCGGGAGAGCTGCTCGACCCCGCAGGCCTTCGGCGAAAGGCTGGAATCGCCCGGGACAGTTGGTTGACCCCGCGGGGCCTTGGAGCTGGCCCGGAGTCACCAAAGACTGCTTGTCGACCCCGCCGGCCCTCGGGCACGGGCCCGAGTCGCACGGGACCGCCGGTCGACACTGAGGGCCCTCGGACCCAGGCCCAAGTCACCGGGGACAGCTGGTCGAAACCGCGTGCCCACAGACACGAGCGCGATTCGCCCGGGAGGGCTGGAGAACACCGCGGGCCCTCGTTCCTGGGCCCGAGTTACCCGGGACAGCGGGGCGACCCCGCGGGCCTTCGGAGCCAGGCCGGCGTCGCCCAGGACAGCTGATCCATCCCGCATACCCTCAGGCTCGGGCCCGAATCACCCGTGCAATCCGGTCAACTCCGCTGGCCCGCGGACCCGGGCATGATTCGCCCGGGAGAGCCGGTCGACGCCGCGGGCCCTCGGACCCGGGCCCGAGGGCCCTGGACAGCAGGGTGACACCGAGGGCTGTCGGACCCGGGCCTTGGGCACCCGGGACAGCTGGTCGAACCCGTGGGACCTGGGACCTGGCCCAGAGTCACCCAAGACTGCTTGTCGACCCCGCGGGCCCTCGGGCACGGGCCTGAGACGCCTGGGACAGCTGTTCGATACCCGGGCCCTTGGGCACGGTCCGAGTCACCCGGGACAGCTGGAGGACACCGCGGGCCATCGGGCACGAGCCTGAGACGCCCAGGAAGGCTGGTCGACACCGCGGGCCCTCCACCCAGGTCCCAAGTAACCCGGGACAGCGGGTCGAAGCCGCGGGCCCTCGGACATGAGCGCGATTCGCCCGGGAGGGCTGGTGGACCCCGCGGGCCCTTGTTCCTTGGCTCGAGTTACCTGGGAGATGTGGTCGACTCCGCGGGTCTTTGGACCTGGGGCCGAAGTGCGTGGGACAGCTGGTCGACCTGGTGGGCCCTCGGACCCGGGTCCGAGGAGCCCGGGACAGCCTGTTGACCCCGGCGGCCCTCGGAACCGGGCCCGAGTCAGCCGGGACAACTGGTCGACCCCGCAGGCACTCGGAGCCTGGCCGAAGTCGCCCTGGAGATTTGGTCGACCCTGCGGGCCCTCGGGCACCGGCCCGAGTCGCCCAGGACGGGTGATCGAACCCGCGATCACTCGACCCGGGCCCGAGACGCCTGGGACCGCTGGTTGACCCCAGGGTTCCTCGGACCCCGGCGCGAGTCGCCCGGGAAAGCTGTTCGACACCCTGGCCTTCGGGCATGGTCCGAGTCCCCCGGGACAGCTGGTGGACACCGCGGGCCCATCGGGCAGGAGCCTGAGACGCCCAGGAGGGCTGGTTGTCACCGCAGGCCCTCCGACAAGGTCCCGAGTCTCCCGGGACAGCTGGCCCACCACGCAGTTCCTCCGGAAAGGGCCGGAATCCCCCGGGACAGCGGGTCGAACCCGCGGGCCCTCGGACTCAAGCACAGGTGGCCCGGACAGCTGGGACCCCACAGGCATCGGAGCCGAGCCGGAGTCTACAGGGACAGTTTGTCGATCCCGAGGGACTTCGGCCCCGAGCGCGAGTGTCCCTGGACAGCTGGTTGAACCCGCGGGCCCGTGGGCAAGGGCCCGATTCCCACGGGACAGCCAGTCGACCTCACAGGCCCTCGGAACCGGGCCCGAGTCACCTGGGACCGCGGGTCGACCCCGCAGGCACTTGGAGCCTGGCCGAAGTCGCCCGGGACATCTGGTTGACACCGCGGGGCTTCGGGCATGGGCGCGAGTCACCTGGGAGACCTGGTCGACCCCGCGGGCCCTCGGGCATGGGCCCGGGTGTCCTGGGACAGCTGGTCGACCGCAGGACCTTGGACCAGGACCCGAGTCGCCCGGGAGATTTTGTTGACATTGCGGGCCCTCGAGCACTGGACCGAGTCGCCCGGGACCGGAGATCGACAACGCCATCCCTCGAACCGGGCGTGAGATGCCCGGGACCGCTGGTTGACCCCGGGAGACATCGGGCACGGGCCTGAGATGCCCAGGAAGGCTGGTCGACACCGCGGGCCCTCCGACAAGGACCTGAGGCTCCCGGGACCGCAGGTCGACCACCCGCGCCCTCGGGAACGGGCCCGAGGCCCCAGGGACAGCTGGTCGACTCCTCAGTTCCTCGGACCCGGGTCCGAGTTCCCCGGGACAGCTGGTCAAACCTGCGGGCCCTCAGACACGAGCGCGATTCACCCGGGAGTGCTGGTCGACCCCGCGGGCCCTGGTTCCTGGGCCCGAGTTAGCCGGGAGAGCTGCTCGACCCCGCAGGCCTTCGGCGAAAGGCTGGAATCGCCCGGGACAGTTGGTTGACCCCGCGGGGCCTTGGAGCTGGCCCGGAGTCACCAAAGACTGCTTGTCGACCCCGCCGGCCCTCGGGCACGGGCCCGAGTCGCACGGGAGAGCCGGTCGACACTGAGGGCCCTCGGACCCAGGCCCAAGTCACCGGGGACAGCTGGTCGAAACCGCGTGCCCACAGACACGAGCGCGATTCGCCCGGGAGGGCTGGAGAACACCGCGGGCCCTCGTTCCTGGGCCCGAGTTACCCGGGACAGCGGGGCGACCCCGCGGGCCTTCGGAGCCAGGCCGGCGTCGCCCAGGACAGCTGATCCATCCCGCATACCCTCAGGCTCGGGCCCGAATCACCCGTGCAATCCGGTCAACTCCGCTGGCACGCGGACCCGGGCATGATTCGCCCGGGAGAGCCGGTCGACGCCGCGGGCCCTCGGACCCGGGCCCGAGGGCCCTGGACAGCAGGGTGACACCGAGGGCTGTCGGACCCGGGCCTTGGTCACCCGGGACAGCTGGTCGAACCCGTGGGACCTGGGACCTGGCCCAGAGTCACCCAAGACTGCTTGTCGACCCCGCGGGCCCTCGGGCACGGGCCTGAGACGCCTGGGACAGCTGTTCGATACCCGGGCCCTTGGGCACGGTCCGAGTCACCCGGGACAGCTGGAGGACACCGCGGGCCATCGGGCACGGGCCTGAGACGCCCAGGAAGGCTGGTCGACACCGCGGGCCCTCCACCCAGGTCCCAAGTAACCCGGGACAGCGGGTCGAAGCCGCGGGCCCTCGGACATGAGCGCGATTCGCCCGGGAGGGCTGGTGGACCCCGCGGGCCCTTGTTCCTTGGCTCGAGTTACCTGGGAGATGTGGTCGACTCCGCGGGTCTTTGGACCTGGGGCCGAAGTGCGTGGGACAGCTGGTCGACCTGGTGGGCCCTCGGACCCGGGTCCGAGGAGCCCGGGACAGCCTGTTGACCCCGGCGGCCCTCGGAACCGGGCCCGAGTCAGCCGGGACAACTGGTCGACCCCGCAGGCACTCGGAGACTGGCCGAAGTCGCCCTGGAGATTTGGTCGACCCTGCGGGCCCTCGGGCACCGGCCCGAGTCGCCCAGGACGGGTGATCGAACCCGCGATCACTCGACCCGGGCCCGAGACGCCTGGGACCGCTGGTTGACCCCAGGGTTCCTCGGACCCCGGCGCGAGTCGCCCGGGAAAGCTGTTCGACACCCTGGCCTTCGGGCATGGTCCGAGTCCCCCGGGACAGCTGGTGGACACCGCGGGCCCATCGGGCAGGAGCCTGAGACGCCCAGGAGGGCTGGTTGTCACCGCAGGCCCTCCGACAAGGTCCCGAGTCTCCCGGGACAGCTGGCCCACCACGCAGTTCCTCCGGAAAGGGCCGGAATCCCCCGGGACAGCGGGTCGAACCCGCGGGCCCTCGGACTCAAGCACAGGTGGCCCGGACAGCTGGGACCCCACAGGCATCGGAGCCGAGCCGGAGTCTACAGGGACAGTTTGTCGATCCCGAGGGACTTCGGCCCCGAGCGCGAGTGTCCCTGGACAGCTGGTTGAACCCGCGGGCCCGTGGGCAAGGGCCCGATTCCCACGGGACAGCCAGTCGACCTCACAGGCCCTCGGAACCGGGCCCGAGTCACCTGGGACCGCGGGTCGACCCCGCAGGCACTTGGAGCCTGGCCGAAGTCGCCGGGGACATCTGGTTGACACCGCGGGGCTTCGGGCATGGGCGCGAGTCACCTGGGAGACCTGGTCGACCCCGCGGGCCCTCGGGCATGGGCCCGGGTGTCCTGGGACAGCTGGTCGACCGCAGGACCTTGGACCAGGACCCGAGTCGCCCGGGAGATTTTGTTGACATTGCGGGCCCTCGAGCACTGGACCGAGTCGCCCGGGACCGGAGATCGACAACGCCATCCCTCGAACCGGGCGTGAGATGCCCGGGACCGCTGGTTGACCCCGGGAGACATCGGGCACGGGCCTGAGATGCCCAGGAAGGCTGGTCGACACCGCGGGCCCTCCGACAAGGACCTGAGGCTCCCGGGACCGCAGGTCGACCACCCGCGCCCTCGGGAACGGGCCCGAGGCCCCAGGGACAGCTGGTCGACTCCTCAGTTCCTCGGACCCGGGTCCGAGTTCCCCGGGACAGCTGGTCAAACCTGCGGGCCCTCAGACACGAGCGCGATTCACCCGGGAGTGCTGGTCGACCCCGCGGGCCCTGGTTCCTGGGCCCGAGTTAGCCGGGAGAGCTGCTCGACCCCGCAGGCCTTCGGCGAAAGGCTGGAATCGCCCGGGACAGTTGGTTGACCCCGCGGGGCCTTGGAGCTGGCCCGGAGTCACCAAAGACTGCTTGTCGACCCCGCCGGCCCTCGGGCACGGGCCCGAGTCGCACGGGAGAGCCGGTCGACACTGAGGGCCCTCGGACCCAGGCCCAAGTCACCGGGGACAGCTGGTCGAAACCGCGTGCCCACAGACACGAGCGCGATTCGCCCGGGAGGGCTGGAGAACACCGCGGGCCCTCGTTCCTGGGCCCGAGTTACCCGGGACAGCGGGGCGACCCCGCGGGCCTTCGGAGCCAGGCCGGCGTCGCCCAGGACAGCTGATCCATCCCGCATACCCTCAGGCTCGGGCCCGAATCACCCGTGCAATCCGGTCAACTCCGCTGGCACGCGGACCCGGGCATGATTCGCCCGGGAGAGCCGGTCGACGCCGCGGGCCCTCGGACCCGGGCCCGAGGGCCCTGGACAGCAGGGTGACACCGAGGGCTGTCGGACCCGGGCCTTGGTCACCCGGGACAGCTGGTCGAACCCGTGGGACCTGGGACCTGGCCCAGAGTCACCCAAGACTGCTTGTCGACCCCGCGGGCCCTCGGGCACGGGCCTGAGACGCCTGGGACAGCTGTTCGATACCCGGGCCCTTGGGCACGGTCCGAGTCACCCGGGACAGCTGGAGGACACCGCGGGCCATCGGGCACGGGCCTGAGACGCCCAGGAAGGCTGGTCGACACCGCGGGCCCTCCACCAAGGTCCCAAGTAACCCGGGACAGCGGGTCGAAGCCGCGGGCCCTCGGACATGAGCGCGATTCGCCCGGGAGGGCTGGTGGACCCCGCGGGCCCTTGTTCCTTGGCTCGAGTTACCTGGGAGATGTGGTCGACTCCGCGGGTCTTTGGACCTGGGGCCGAAGTGCGTGGGACAGCTGGTCGACCTGGTGGGCCCTCGGACCCGGGTCCGAGGAGCCCGGGACAGCCTGTTGACCCCGGCGGCCCTCGGAACCGGGCCCGAGTCAGCCGGGACAACTGGTCGACCCCGCAGGCACTCGGAGACTGGCCGAAGTCGCCCTGGAGATTTGGTCGACCCTGCGGGCCCTCGGGCACCGGCCCGAGTCGCCCAGGACGGGTGATCGAACCCGCGATCACTCGACCCGGGCCCGAGACGCCTGGGACCGCTGGTTGACCCCAGGGTTCCTCGGACCCCGGCGCGAGTCGCCCGGGAAAGCTGTTCGACACCCTGGCCTTCGGGCATGGTCCGAGTCCCCCGGGACAGCTGGTGGACAACGCGGGCCCATCGGGCAGGAGCCTGAGACGCCCAGGAGGGCTGGTTGTCACCGCAGGCCCTCCGACAAGGTCCCGAGTCTCCCGGGACAGCTGGTCCACCACGCAGTTCCTCCGGAAAGGGCCGGAATCCCCCGGGACAGCGGGTCGAACCCGCGGGCCCTCGGACTCAAGCACAGGTGGCCCGGACAGCTGGGACCCCACAGGCATCGGAGCCGAGCCGGAGTCTACAGGGACAGTTTGTCGATCCCGAGGGACTTCGGCCCCGAGCGCGAGTGTCCCTGGACAGCTGGTTGAACCCGCGGGCCCGTGGGCAAGGGCCCGATTCCCACGGGACAGCCAGTCGACCTCACAGGCCCTCGGAACCGGGCCCGAGTCACCTGGGACCGCGGGTCGACCCCGCAGGCACTTGGAGCCTGGCCGAAGTCGCCCGGGACATCTGGTTGACACCGCGGGGCTTCGGGCATGGGCGCGAGTCACCTGGGAGACCTGGTCGACCCCGCGGGCCCTCGGGCATGGGCCCGGGTGTCCTGGGACAGCTGGTCGACCGGAGGACCTTGGACCAGGACCCGAGTCGCCCGGGAGATTTTGTTGACATTGCGGGCCCTCGAGCACTGGACCGAGTCGCCCGGGACCGGAGATCGACAACGCCATCCCTCGAACCGGGCCTGAGATGCCCAGGACCGCTGGTTGACCCCGGGAGACATCGGGCACGGGCCTGAGATGCCCAGGAAGGCTGGTCGACACCGCGGGCCCTCCGACAAGGACCTGAGGCTCCCGGGACCGCAGGTCGACCACCCGCGCCCTCGGGAACGGGCCCGAGGCCCCAGGGACAGCTGGTCGACTCCTCAGTTCCTCGGACCCGGGTCCGAGTTCCCCGGGACAGCTGGTCAAACCTGCGGGCCCTCAGACACGAGCGCGATTAACCCGGGAGTGCTGGTCGACCCCGCGGGCCCTGGTTCCTGGGCCCGAGTTAGCCGGGAGAGCTGCTCGACCCCGCAGGCCTTCGGCGAAAGGCTGGAATCGCCCGGGACAGTTGGTTGACCCCGCGGGGCCTTGGAGCTGGCCCGGAGTCACCAAAGACTGCTTGTCGACCCCGCCGGCCCTCGGGCACGGGCCCGAGTCGCACGGGACCGCCGGTCGACACTGAGGGCCCTCGGACCCAGGCCCAAGTCACCGGGGACAGCTGGTCGAAACCGCGTGCCCACAGACACGAGCGCGATTCGCCCGGGAGGGCTGGAGAACACCGCGGGCCCTCGTTCCTGGGCCCGAGTTACCCGGGACAGCGGGGCGACCCCGCGGGCCTTCGGAGCCAGGCCGGAGTCGCCCAGGACAGCTGATCCATCCCGCATACCCTCAGGCTCGGGCCCGAATCACCCGTGCAATCCGGTCAACTCCGCTGGCACGCGGACCCGGGCATGATTCGCCCGGGAGAGCTGGTCGACGCCGCGGGCCCTCGGACCCGGGCCCGAGGGCCCTGGACAGCAGGGTGACACCGAGGGCTGTCGGACCCGGGCCTTGGTCACCCGGGACAGCTGGTCGAACCCGTGGGACCTGGGACCTGGCCCAGAGTCACCCAAGACTGCTTGTCGACCCCGCGGGCCCTCGGGCACGGGCCTGAGACGCCTGGGACAGCTGTTCGATACCCGGGCCCTTGGGCACGGTCCGAGTCACCCGGGACAGCTGGAGGACACCGCGGGCCATCGGGCACGGGCCTGAGACGCCCAGGAAGGCTGGTCGACACCGCGGGCCCTCCACCAAGGTCCCAAGTAACCCGGGACAGCGGGTCGAAGCCGCGGGCCCTCGGACATGAGCGCGATTCGCCCGGGAGGGCTGGTGGACCCCGCGGGCCCTTGTTCCTTGGCTCGAGTTACCTGGGAGATGTGGTCGACTCCGCGGGTCTTTGGACCTGGGGCCGAAGTGCGTGGGACAGCTGGTCGACCTGGTGGGCCCTCGGACCCGGGTCCGAGGAGCCCGGGACAGCCTGTTGACCCCGGCGGCCCTCGGAACCGGGCCCGAGTCAGCCGGGACAACTGGTCGACCCCGCAGGCACTCGGAGACTGGCCGAAGTCGCCCTGGAGATTTGGTCGACCCTGCGGGCCCTCGGGCACCGGCCCGAGTCGCCCAGGACGGGTGATCGAACCCGCGATCACTCGACCCGGGCCCGAGACGCCTGGGACCGCTGGTTGACCCCAGGGTTCCTCGGACCCCGGCGCGAGTCGCCCGGGAAAGCTGTTCGACACCCTGGCCTTCGGGCATGGTCCGAGTCCCCCGGGACAGCTGGTGGACACCGCGGGCCCATCGGGCAGGAGCCTGAGACGCCCAGGAGGGCTGGTTGTCACCGCAGGCCCTCCGACAAGGTCCCGAGTCTCCCGGGACAGCTGGTCCACCACGCAGTTCCTCCGGAAAGGGCCGGAATCCCCCGGGACAGCGGGTCGAACCCGCGGGCCCTCGGACTCAAGCACAGGTGGCCCGGACAGCTGGGACCCCACAGGCATCGGAGCCGAGCCGGAGTCTACAGGGACAGTTTGTCGATCCCGAGGGACTTCGGCCCCGAGCGCGAGTGTCCCTGGACAGCTGGTTGAACCCGCGGGCCCGTGGGCAAGGGCCCGATTCCCACGGGACAGCCAGTCGACCTCACAGGCCCTCGGAACCGGGCCCGAGTCACCTGGGACCGCGGGTCGACCCCGCAGGCACTTGGAGCCTGGCCGAAGTCGCCCGGGACATCTGGTTGACACCGCGGGGCTTCGGGCATGGGCGCGAGTCACCTGGGAGACCTGGTCGACCCCGCGGGCCCTCGGGCATGGGCCCGGGTGTCCTGGGACAGCTGGTCGACCGGAGGACCTTGGACCAGGACCCGAGTCGCCCGGGAGATTTTGTTGACATTGCGGGCCCTCGAGCACTGGACCGAGTCGCCCGGGACCGGAGATCGACAACGCCATCCCTCGAACCGGGCGTGAGATGCCCGGGACCGCTGGTTGACCCCGGGAGACATCGGGCACGGGCCTGAGATGCCCAGGAAGGCTGGTCGACACCGCGGGCCCTCGGGCATGGGCCCGGGTGTCCTGGGACAGCTGGTCGACCGGAGGACCTTGGACCAGGACCCGAGTCGCCCGGGAGATTTTGTTGACATTGCGGGCCCTCGAGCACTGGACCGAGTCGCCCGGGACCGGAGATCGACAACGCCATCCCTCGAACCGGGCGTGAGATGCCCGGGACCGCTGGTTGACCCCGGGAGACATCGGGCACGGGCCTGAGATGCCCAGGAAGGCTGGTCGACACCGCGGGCCCTCCGACAAGGACCTGAGGCTCCCGGGACCGCAGGTGGACCACCCGCGCCCTCGGGAACGGGCCCGAGGCCCCAGGGACAGCTGGTCGACTCCTCAGTTCCTCGGACCCGGGTCCGAGTTCCCCGGGACAGCTGGTCAAACCTGCGGGCCCTCAGACACGAGCGCGATTCACCCGGGAGTGCTGGTCGACCCCGCGGGCCCTGGTTCCTGGGCCCGAGTTAGCCGGGAGAGCTGCTCGACCCCGCAGGCCTTCGGCGAAAGGCTGGAATCGCCCGGGACAGTTGGTTGACCCCGCGGGGCCTTGGAGCTGGCCCGGAGTCACCAAAGACTGCTTGTCGACCCCGCCGGCCCTCGGGCACGGGCCCGAGTCGCACGGGAGAGCCGGTCGACACTGAGGGCCCTCGGACCCAGGCCCAAGTCACCGGGGACAGCTGGTCGAAACCGCGTGCCCACAGACACGAGCGCGATTCGCCCGGGAGGGCTGGAGAACACCGCGGGCCCTCGTTCCTGGGCCCGAGTTACCCGGGACAGCGGGGCGACCCCGCGGGCCTTCGGAGCCAGGCCGGCGTCGCCCAGGACAGCTGATCCATCCCGCATACCCTCAGGCTCGGGCCCGAATCACCCGTGCAATCCGGTCAACTCCGCTGGCACGCGGACCCGGGCATGATTCGCCCGGGAGAGCCGGTCGACGCCGCGGGCCCTCGGACCCGGGCCCGAGGGCCCTGGACAGCAGGGTGACACCGAGGGCTGTCGGACCCGGGCCTTGGTCACCCCGGACAGCTGGTCGAACCCGTGGGACCTCGGACCTGGCCCAGAGTCACCCAAGACTGCTTGTCGACCCCGCGGGCCCTCGGGCACGGGCCTGAGACGCCTGGGACAGCTGTTCGATACCCGGGCCCTTGGGCACGGTCCGAGTCACCCGGGACAGCTGGAGGACACCGCGGGCCATCGGGCACGGGCCTGAGACGCCCAGGAAGGCTGGTCGACACCGCGGGCCCTCCACCAAGGTCCCAAGTAACCCGGGACAGCGGGTCGAAGCCGCGGGCCCTCGGACATGAGCGCGATTCGCCCGGGAGGGCTGGTGGACCCCGCGGGCCCTTGTTCCTTGGCTCGAGTTACCTGGGAGATGTGGTCGACTCCGCGGGTCTTTGGACCTGGGGCCGAAGTGCGTGGGACAGCTGGTCGACCTGGTGGGCCCTCGGACCCGGGTCCGAGGAGCCCGGGACAGCCTGTTGACCCCGGCGGCCCTCGGAACCGGGCCCGAGTCAGCCGGGACAACTGGTCGACCCCGCAGGCACTCGGAGACTGGCCGAAGTCGCCCTGGAGATTTGGTCGACCCTGCGGGCCCTCGGGCACCGGCCCGAGTCGCCCAGGACGGGTGATCGAACCCGCGATCACTCGACCCGGGCCCGAGACGCCTGGGACCGCTGGTTGACCCCAGGGTTCCTCGGACCCCGGCGCGAGTCGCCCGGGAAAGCTGTTCGACACCCTGGCCTTCGGGCATGGTCCGAGTCCCCCGGGACAGCTGGTGGACACCGCGGGCCCATCGGGCAGGAGCCTGAGACGCCCAGGAGGGCTGGTTGTCACCGCAGGCCCTCCGACAAGGTCCCGAGTCTCCCGGGACAGCTGGTCCACCACGCAGTTCCTCCGGAAAGGGCCGGAATCCCCCGGGACAGCGGGTCGAACCCGCGGGCCCTCGGACTCAAGCACAGGTGGCCCGGACAGCTGGGACCCCACAGGCATCGGAGCCGAGCCGGAGTCTACAGGGACAGTTTGTCGATCCCGAGGGACTTCGGCCCCGAGCGCGAGTGTCCCTGGACAGCTGGTTGAACCCGCGGGCCCGTGGGCAAGGGCCCGATTCCCACGGGACAGCCAGTCGACCTCACAGGCCCTCGGAACCGGGCCCGAGTCACCTGGGACCGCGGGTCGACCCCGCAGGCACTTGGAGCATGGCCGAAGTCGCCCGGGACATCTGGTTGACACCGCGGGGCTTCGGGCATGGGCGCGAGTCACCTGGGAGACCTGGTCGACCCCGCGGGCCCTCGGGCATGGGCCCGGGTGTCCTGGGACAGCTGGTCGACCGCAGGACCTTGGACCAGGACCCGAGTCGCCCGGGAGATTTTGTTGACATTGCGGGCCCTCGAGCACTGGACCGAGTCGCCCGGGACCGGAGATCGACAACGCCATCCCTCGAACCGGGCGTGAGATGCCCGGGACCGCTGGTTGACCCCGGGAGACATCGGGCACGGGCCTGAGATGCCCAGGAAGGCTGGTCGACACCGCGGGCCCTCCGACAAGGACCTGAGGCTCCCGGGACCGCAGGTGGACCACCCGCGCCCTCGGGAACGGGCCCGAGGCCCCAGGGACAGCTGGTCGACTCCTCAGTTCCTCGGACCCGGGTCCGAGTTCCCCGGGACAGCTGGTCAAACCTGCGGGCCCTCAGACACGAGCGCGATTCACCCGGGAGTGCTGGTCGACCCCGCGGGCCCTGGTTCCTGGGCCCGAGTTAGCCGGGAGAGCTGCTCGACCCCGCAGGCCTTCGGCGAAAGGCTGGAATCGCCCGGGACAGTTGGTTGACCCCGCGGGGCCTTGGAGCTGGCCCGGAGTCACCAAAGACTGCTTGTCGACCCCGCCGGCCCTCGGGCACGGGCCCGAGTCGCACGGGAGAGCCGGTCGACACTGAGGGCCCTCGGACCCAGGCCCAAGTCACCGGGGACAGCTGGTCGAAACCGCGTGCCCACAGACACGAGCGCGATTCGCCCGGGAGGGCTGGAGAACACCGCGGGCCCTCGTTCCTGGGCCCGAGTTACCCGGGACAGCGGGTCGACCCCGCGGGCCTTCGGAGCCAGGCCGGAGTCGCCCAGGACAGCTGATCGATCCCGCATACCCTCAGGCTCGGGCCCGAATCACCCGTGCAATCCGGTCAACTCCGCTGGCACGCGGACCCGGGCATGATTCGCCCGGGAGAGCTGGTCGACGCCGCGGGCCCTCGGACCCGGGCCCGAGGGCCCTGGACAGCAGGGTGACACCGAGGGCTGTCGGACCCGGGCCTTGGTCACCCGGGACAGCTGGTCGAACCCGTGGGACCTGGGACCTGGCCCAGAGTCACCCAAGACTGCTTGTCGACCCCGCGGGCCCTCGGGCACGGGCCTGAGACGCCTGGGACAGCTGTTCGATACCCGGGCCCTTGGGCACGGTCCGAGTCACCCGGGACAGCTGGAGGACACCGCGGGCCATCGGGCACGGGCCTGAGACGCCCAGGAAGGCTGGTCGACACCGCGGGCCCTCCACCCAGGTCCCAAGTAACCCGGGACAGCGGGTCGAAGCCGCGGGCCCTCGGACATGAGCGCGATTCGCCCGGGAGGGCTGGTGGACCCCGCGGGCCCTTGTTCCTTGGCTCGAGTTACCTGGGAGATGTGGTCGACTCCGCGGGTCTTTGGACCTGGGGCCGAAGTGCGTGGGACAGCTGGTCGACCTGGTGGGCCCTCGGACCCGGGTCCGAGGAGCTCGGGACAGCCTGTTGACCCAGGCGGCCCTCGGAACCGGGCCCGAGTCAGCCGGGACAACTGGTCGACCCCGCAGGCACTCGGAGACTGGCCGAAGTCGCCCTGGAGATTTGGTCGACCCTGCGGGCCCTCGGGCACCGGCCCGAGTCGCCCAGGACGGGTGATCGAACCCGCGATCACTCGACCCGGGCCCGAGACGCCTGGGACCGCTGGTTGACCCCAGGGTTCCTCGGACCCCGGCGCGAGTCGCCCGGGAAAGCTGTTCGACACCCTGGCCTTCGGGCATGGTCCGAGTCCCCCGGGACAGCTGGTGG
This sequence comes from Sus scrofa, assembly GCF_054392235.1. Taxonomy (NCBI): domain Eukaryota; kingdom Metazoa; phylum Chordata; class Mammalia; order Artiodactyla; family Suidae; genus Sus; species Sus scrofa. The sequence goes on along the minus strand of NC_139389.1, from coordinate 32,772,884 downwards.
ACACCGCGGGCCCATCGGGCAGGAGCCTGAGACGCCCAGGAGGGCTGGTTGTCACCGCAGGCCCTCCGACAAGGTCCCGAGTCTCCCGGGACAGCTGGTCCACCACGCAGTTCCTCCGGAAAGGGCCGGAATCCCCCGGGACAGCGGGTCGAACCCGCGGGCCCTCGGACTCAAGCACAGGTGGCCCGGACAGCTGGGACCCCACAGGCACCGGAGCCGAGCCGGAGTCTACAGGGACAGTTTGTCGATCCCGAGGGACTTCGGCCCCGAGCGCGAGTGTCCCTGGACAGCTGGTTGAACCCGCGGGCCCGTGGGCAAGGGCCCGATTCCCACGGGACAGCCAGTCGACCTCACAGGCCCTCGGAACCGGGCCCGAGTCACCTGGGACCGCGGGTCGACCCCGCAGGCACTTGGAGCCTGGCCGAAGTCGCCCGGGACATCTGGTTGACACCGCGGGGCTTCGGGCATGGGCGCGAGTCACCTGGGAGACCTGGTCGACCCCGCGGGCCCTCGGGCATGGGCCCGGGTGTCCTGGGACAGCTGGTCGACCGGAGGACCTTGGACCAGGACCCGAGTCGCCCGGGAGATTTTGTTGACATTGCGGGCCCTCGAGCACTGGACCGAGTCGCCCGGGACCGGAGATCGACAACGCCATCCCTCGAACCGGGCGTGAGATGCCCGGGACCGCTGGTTGACCCCGGGAGACATCGGGCACGGGCCTGAGATGCCCAGGAAGGCTGGTCGACACCGCGGGCCCTCCGACAAGGACCTGAGGCTCCCGGGACCGCAGGTGGACCACCCGCGCCCTCGGGAACGGGCCCGAGGCCCCAGGGACAGCTGGTCGACTCCTCAGTTCCTCGGACCCGGGTCCGAGTTCCCCGGGACAGCTGGTCAAACCTGCGGGCCCTCAGACACGAGCGCGATTCACCCGGGAGTGCTGGTCGACCCCGCGGGCCCTGGTTCCTGGGCCCGAGTTAGCCGGGAGAGCTGCTCGACCCCGCAGGCCTTCGGCGAAAGGCTGGAATCGCCCGGGACAGTTGGTTGACCCCGCGGGGCCTTGGAGCTGGCCCGGAGTCACCAAAGACTGCTTGTCGACCCCGCCGGCCCTCGGGCACGGGCCCGAGTCGCACGGGAGAGCCGGTCGACACTGAGGGCCCTCGGACCCAGGCCCAAGTCACCGGGGACAGCTGGTCGAAACCGCGTGCCCACAGACACGAGCGCGATTCGCCCGGGAGGGCTGGAGAACACCGCGGGCCCTCGTTCCTGGGCCCGAGTTACCCGGGACAGCGGGGCGACCCCGCGGGCCTTCGGAGCCAGGCCGGAGTCGCCCAGGACAGCTGATCGATCCCGCATACCCTCAGGCTCGGGCCCGAATCACCCGTGCAATCCGGTCAACTCCGCTGTCCCGCGGACCCGGGCATGATTCGCCCGGGAGAGCTGGTCGACGCCGCGGGCCCTCGGACCCGGGCCCGAGGGCCCTGGACAGCAGGGTGACACCGAGGGCTGTCGGACCCGGGCCTTGGTCACCCGGGACAGCTGGTCGAACCCGTGGGACCTGGGACCTGGCCCAGAGTCACCCAAGACTGCTTGTCGACCCCGCGGGCCCTCGGGCACGGGCCTGAGACGCCTGGGACAGCTGTTCGATACCCGGGCCCTTGGGCACGGTCCGAGTCACCCGGGACAGCTGGAGGACACCGCGGGCCATCGGGCACGGGCCTGAGACGCCCAGGAAGGCTGGTCGACACCGCGGGCCCTCCACCAAGGTCCCAAGTAACCCGGGACAGCGGGTCGAAGCCGCGGGCCCTCGGACATGAGCGCGATTCGCCCGGGAGGGCTGGTGGACCCCGCGGGCCCTTGTTCCTTGGCTCGAGTTACCTGGGAGATGTGGTCGACTCCGCGGGTCTTTGGACCTGGGGCCGAAGTGCGTGGGACAGCTGGTCGACCTGGTGGGCCCTCGGACCCGGGTCCGAGGAGCTCGGGACAGCCTGTTGACCCAGGCGGCCCTCGGAACCGGGCCCGAGTCAGCCGGGACAACTGGTCGACCCCGCAGGCACTCGGAGACTGGCCGAAGTCGCCCTGGAGATTTGGTCGACCCTGCGGGCCCTCGGGCACCGGCCCGAGTCGCCCAGGACGGGTGATCGAACCCGCGATCACTCGACCCGGGCCCGAGACGCCTGGGACCGCTGGTTGACCCCAGGGTTCCTCGGACCCCGGCGCGAGTCGCCCGGGAAAGCTGTTCGACACCCTGGCCTTCGGGCATGGTCCGAGTCCCCCGGGACAGCTGGTGGACACCGCGGGCCCATCGGGCAGGAGCCTGAGACGCCCAGGAGGGCTGGTTGTCACCGCAGGCCCTCCGACAAGGTCCCGAGTCTCCCGGGACAGCTGGTCCACCACGCAGTTCCTCCGGAAAGGGCCGGAATCCCCCGGGACAGCGGGTCGAACCCGCGGGCCCTCGGACTCAAGCACAGGTGGCCCGGACAGCTGGGACCCCACAGGCACCGGAGCCGAGCCGGAGTCTACAGGGACAGTTTGTCGATCCCGAGGGACTTCGGCCCCGAGCGCGAGTGTCCCTGGACAGCTGGTTGAACCCGCGGGCCCGTGGGCAAGGGCCCGATTCCCACGGGACAGCCAGTCGACCTCACAGGCCCTCGGAACCGGGCCCGAGTCACCTGGGACCGCGGGTCGACCCCGCAGGCACTTGGAGCCTGGCCGAAGTCGCCCGGGACATCTGGTTGACACCGCGGGGCTTCGGGCATGGGCGCGAGTCACCTGGGAGACCTGGTCGACCCCGCGGGCCCTCGGGCATGGGCCCGGGTGTCCTGGGACAGCTGGTCGACCGGAGGACCTTGGACCAGGACCCGAGTCGCCCGGGAGATTTTGTTGACATTGCGGGCCCTCGAGCACTGGACCGAGTCGCCCGGGACCGGAGATCGACAACGCCATCCCTCGAACCGGGCGTGAGATGCCCGGGACCGCTGGTTGACCCCGGGAGACATCGGGCACGGGCCTGAGATGCCCAGGAAGGCTGGTCGACACCGCGGGCCCTCCGACAAGGACCTGAGGCTCCCGGGACCGCAGGTGGACCACCCGCGCCCTCGGGAACGGGCCCGAGGCCCCAGGGACAGCTGGTCGACTCCTCAGTTCCTCGGACCCGGGTCCGAGTTCCCCGGGACAGCTGGTCAAACCTGCGGGCCCTCAGACACGAGCGCGATTCACCCGGGAGTGCTGGTCGACCCCGCGGGCCCTGGTTCCTGGGCCCGAGTTAGCCGGGAGAGCTGCTCGACCCCGCAGGCCTTCGGCGAAAGGCTGGAATCGCCCGGGACAGTTGGTTGACCCCGCGGGGCCTTGGAGCTGGCCCGGAGTCACCAAAGACTGCTTGTCGACCCCGCCGGCCCTCGGGCACGGGCCCGAGTCGCACGGGAGAGCCGGTCGACACTGAGGGCCCTCGGACCCAGGCCCAAGTCACCGGGGACAGCTGGTCGAAACCGCGTGCCCACAGACACGAGCGCGATTCGCCCGGGAGGGCTGGAGAACACCGCGGGCCCTCGTTCCTGGGCCCGAGTTACCCGGGACAGCGGGTCGACCCCGCGGGCCTTCGGAGCCAGGCCGGAGTCGCCCAGGACAGCTGATCGATCCCGCATACCCTCAGGCTCGGGCCCGAATCACCCGTGCAATCCGGTCAACTCCGCTGTCCCGCGGACCCGGGCATGATTCGCCCGGGAGAGCTGGTCGACGCCGCGGGCCCTCGGACCCGGGCCCGAGGGCCCTGGACAGCAGGGTGACACCGAGGGCTGTCGGACCCGGGCCTTGGTCACCCGGGACAGCTGGTCGAACCCGTGGGACCTGGGACCTGGCCCAGAGTCACCCAAGACTGCTTGTCGACCCCGCGGGCCCTCGGGCACGGGCCTGAGACGCCTGGGACAGCTGTTCGATACCCGGGCCCTTGGGCACGGTCCGAGTCACCCGGGACAGCTGGAGGACACCGCGGGCCATCGGGCACGGGCCTGAGACGCCCAGGAAGGCTGGTCGACACCGCGGGCCCTCCACCCAGGTCCCAAGTAACCCGGGACAGCGGGTCGAAGCCGCGGGCCCTCGGACATGAGCGCGATTCGCCCGGGAGGGCTGGTGGACCCCGCGGGCCCTTGTTCCTTGGCTCGAGTTACCTGGGAGATGTGGTCGACTCCGCGGGTCTTTGGACCTGGGGCCGAAGTGCGTGGGACAGCTGGTCGACCTGGTGGGCCCTCGGACCCGGGTCCGAGGAGCTCGGGACAGCCTGTTGACCCAGGCGGCCCTCGGAACCGGGCCCGAGTCAGCCGGGACAACTGGTCGACCCCGCAGGCACTCGGAGACTGGCCGAAGTCGCCCTGGAGATTTGGTCGACCCTGCGGGCCCTCGGGCACCGGCCCGAGTCGCCCAGGACGGGTGATCGAACCCGCGATCACTCGACCCGGGCCCGAGACGCCTGGGACCGCTGGTTGACCCCAGGGTTCCTCGGACCCCGGAGCGAGTCGCCCGGGAAAGCTGTTCGACACCCTGGCCTTCGGGCATGGTCCGAGTCCCCCGGGACAGCTGGTGGACACCGCGGGCCCATCGGGCAGGAGCCTGAGACGCCCAGGAGGGCTGGTTGTCACCGCAGGCCCTCCGACAAGGTCCCGAGTCTCCCGGGACAGCTGGTCCACCACGCAGTTCCTCCGGAAAGGGCCGGAATCCCCCGGGACAGCGGGTCGAACCCGCGGGCCCTCGGACTCAAGCACAGGTGGCCCGGACAGCTGGGACCCCACAGGCACCGGAGCCGAGCCGGAGTCTACAGGGACAGTTTGTCGATCCCGAGGGACTTCGGCCCCGAGCGCGAGTGTCCCTGGACAGCTGGTTGAACCCGCGGGCCCGTGGGCAAGGGCCCGATTCCCACGGGACAGCCAGTCGACCTCACAGGCCCTCGGAACCGGGCCCGAGTCACCTGGGACCGCGGGTCGACCCCGCAGGCACTTGGAGCCTGGCCGAAGTCGCCCGGGACATCTGGTTGACACCGCGGGGCTTCGGGCATGGGCGCGAGTCACCTGGGAGACCTGGTCGACCCCGCGGGCCCTCGGGCATGGGCCCGGGTGTCCTGGGACAGCTGGTCGACCGGAGGACCTTGGACCAGGACCCGAGTCGCCCGGGAGATTTTGTTGACATTGCGGGCCCTCGAGCACTGGACCGAGTCGCCCGGGACCGGAGATCGACAACGCCATCCCTCGAACCGGGCGTGAGATGCCCGGGACCGCTGGTTGACCCCGGGAGACATCGGGCACGGGCCTGAGATGCCCAGGAAGGCTGGTCGACACCGCGGGCCCTCCGACAAGGACCTGAGGCTCCCGGGACCGCAGGTGGACCACCCGCGCCCTCGGGAACGGGCCCGAGGCCCCAGGGACAGCTGGTCGACTCCTCAGTTCCTCGGACCCGGGTCCGAGTTCCCCGGGACAGCTGGTCAAACCTGCGGGCCCTCAGACACGAGCGCGATTCACCCGGGAGTGCTGGTCGACCCCGCGGGCCCTGGTTCCTGGGCCCGAGTTAGCCGGGAGAGCTGCTCGACCCCGCAGGCCTTCGGCGAAAGGCTGGAATCGCCCGGGACAGTTGGTTGACCCCGCGGGGCCTTGGAGCTGGCCCGGAGTCACCAAAGACTGCTTGTCGACCCCGCCGGCCCTCGGGCACGGGCCCGAGTCGCACGGGAGAGCCGGTCGACACTGAGGGCCCTCGGACCCAGGCCCAAGTCACCGGGGACAGCTGGTCGAAACCGCGTGCCCACAGACACGAGCGCGATTCGCCCGGGAGGGCTGGAGAACACCGCGGGCCCTCGTTCCTGGGCCCGAGTTACCCGGGACAGCGGGGCGACCCCGCGGGCCTTCGGAGCCAGGCCGGAGTCGCCCAGGACAGCTGATCGATCCCGCATACCCTCAGGCTCGGGCCCGAATCACCCGTGCAATCCGGTCAACTCCGCTGTCCCGCGGACCCGGGCATGATTCGCCCGGGAGAGCTGGTCGACGCCGCGGGCCCTCGGACCCGGGCCCGAGGGCCCTGGACTGCAGGGTGACACCGAGGGCTGTCGGACCCGGGCCTTGGTCACCCGGGACAGCTGGTCGAACCCGTGGGACCTGGGACCTGGCCCAGAGTCACCCAAGACTGCTTGTCGACCCCGCGGGCCCTCGGGCACGGGCCTGAGACGCCTGGGACAGCTGTTCGATACCCGGGCCCTTGGGCACGGTCCGAGTCACCCGGGACAGCTGGAGGACACCGCGGGCCATCGGGCACGGGCCTGAGACGCCCAGGAAGGCTGGTCGACACCGCGGGCCCTCCACCCAGGTCCCAAGTAACCCGGGACAGCGGGTCGAAGCCGCGGGCCCTCGGACATGAGCGCGATTCGCCCGGGAGGGCTGGTGGACCCCGCGGGCCCTTGTTCCTTGGCTCGAGTTACCTGGGAGATGTGGTCGACTCCGCGGGTCTTTGGACCTGGGGCCGAAGTGCGTGGGACAGCTGGTCGACCTGGTGGGCCCTCGGACCCGGGTCCGAGGAGCCCGGGACAGCCTGTTGACCCCGGCGGCCCTCGGAACCGGGCCCGAGTCAGCCGGGACAACTGGTCGACCCCGCAGGCACTCGGAGACTGGCCGAAGTCGCCCTGGAGATTTGGTCGACCCTGCGGGCCCTCGGGCACCGGCCCGAGTCGCCCAGGACGGGTGATCGAACCCGCGATCACTCGACCCGGGCCCGAGACGCCTGGGACCGCTGGTTGACCCCAGGGTTCCTCGGACCCCGGCGCGAGTCGCCCGGGAAAGCTGTTCGACACCCTGGCCTTCGGGCATGGTCCGAGTCCCCCGGGACAGCTGGTGGACACCGCGGGCCCATCGGGCAGGAGCCTGAGACGCCCAGGAGGGCTGGTTGTCACCGCAGGCCCTCCGACAAGGTCCCGAGTCTCCCGGGACAGCTGGTCCACCACGCAGTTCCTCCGGAAAGGGCCGGAATCCCCCGGGACAGCGGGTCGAACCCGCGGGCCCTCGGACTCAAGCACAGGTGGCCCGGACAGCTGGGACCCCACAGGCACCGGAGCCGAGCCGGAGTCTACAGGGACAGTTTGTCGATCCCGAGGGACTTCGGCCCCGAGCGCGAGTGTCCCTGGACAGCTGGTTGAACCCGCGGGCCCGTGGGCAAGGGCCCGATTCCCACGGGACAGCCAGTCGACCTCACAGGCCCTCGGAACCGGGCCCGAGTCACCTGGGACCGCGGGTCGACCCCGCAGGCACTTGGAGCCTGGCCGAAGTCGCCCGGGACATCTGGTTGACACCGCGGGGCTTCGGGCATGGGCGCGAGTCACCTGGGAGACCTGGTCGACCCCGCGGGCCCTCGGGCATGGGCCCGGGTGTCCTGGGACAGCTGGTCGACCGGAGGACCTTGGACCAGGACCCGAGTCGCCCGGGAGATTTTGTTGACATTGCGGGCCCTCGAGCACTGGACCGAGTCGCCCGGGACCGGAGATCGACAACGCCATCCCTCGAACCGGGCGTGAGATGCCCGGGACCGCTGGTTGACCCCGGGAGACATCGGGCACGGGCCTGAGATGCCCAGGAAGGCTGGTCGACACCGCGGGCCCTCCGACAAGGACCTGAGGCTCCCGGGACCGCAGGTGGACCACCCGCGCCCTCGGGAACGGGCCCGAGGCCCCAGGGACAGCTGGTCGACTCCTCAGTTCCTCGGACCCGGGTCCGAGTTCCCCGGGACAGCTGGTCAAACCTGCGGGCCCTCAGACACGAGCGCGATTCACCCGGGAGTGCTGGTCGACCCCGCGGGCCCTGGTTCCTGGGCCCGAGTTAGCCGGGAGAGCTGCTCGACCCCGCAGGCCTTCGGCGAAAGGCTGGAATCGCCCGGGACAGTTGGTTGACCCCGCGGGGCCTTGGAGCTGGCCCGGAGTCACCAAAGACTGCTTGTCGACCCCGCCGGCCCTCGGGCACGGGCCCGAGTCGCACGGGAGAGCCGGTCGACACTGAGGGCCCTCGGACCCAGGCCCAAGTCACCGGGGACAGCTGGTCGAAACCGCGTGCCCACAGACACGAGCGCGATTCGCCCGGGAGGGCTGGAGAACACCGCGGGCCCTCGTTCCTGGGCCCGAGTTACCCGGGACAGCGGGGCGACCCCGCGGGCCTTCGGAGCCAGGCCGGAGTCGCCCAGGACAGCTGATCGATCCCGCATACCCTCAGGCTCGGGCCCGAATCACCCGTGCAATCCGGTCAACTCCGCTGTCCCGCGGACCCGGGCATGATTCGCCCGGGAGAGCTGGTCGACGCCGCGGGCCCTCGGACCCGGGCCCGAGGGCCCTGGACTGCAGGGTGACACCGAGGGCTGTCGGACCCGGGCCTTGGTCACCCGGGACAGCTGGTCGAACCCGTGGGACCTGGGACCTGGCCCAGAGTCACCCAAGACTGCTTGTCGACCCCGCGGGCCCTCGGGCACGGGCCTGAGACGCCTGGGACAGCTGTTCGATACCCGGGCCCTTGGGCACGGTCCGAGTCACCCGGGACAGCTGGAGGACACCGCGGGCCATCGGGCACGGGCCTGAGACGCCCAGGAAGGCTGGTCGACACCGCGGGCCCTCCACCCAGGTCCCAAGTAACCCGGGACAGCGGGTCGAAGCCGCGGGCCCTCGGACATGAGCGCGATTCGCCCGGGAGGGCTGGTGGACCCCGCGGGCCCTTGTTCCTTGGCTCGAGTTACCTGGGAGATGTGGTCGACTCCGCGGGTCTTTGGACCTGGGGCCGAAGTGCGTGGGACAGCTGGTCGACCTGGTGGGCCCTCGGACCCGGGTCCGAGGAGCCCGGGACAGCCTGTTGACCCCGGCGGCCCTCGGAACCGGGCCCGAGTCAGCCGGGACAACTGGTCGACCCCGCAGGCACTCGGAGACTGGCCGAAGTCGCCCTGGAGATTTGGTCGACCCTGCGGGCCCTCGGGCACCGGCCCGAGTCGCCCAGGACGGGTGATCGAACCCGCGATCACTCGACCCGGGCCCGAGACGCCTGGGACCGCTGGTTGACCCCAGGGTTCCTCGGACCCCGGCGCGAGTCGCCCGGGAAAGCTGTTCGACACCCTGGCCTTCGGGCATGGTCCGAGTCCCCCGGGACAGCTGGTGGACACCGCGGGCCCATCGGGCAGGAGCCTGAGACGCCCAGGAGGGCTGGTTGTCACCGCAGGCCCTCCGACAAGGTCCCGAGTCTCCCGGGACAGCTGGTCCACCACGCAGTTCCTCCGGAAAGGGCCGGAATCCCCCGGGACAGCGGGTCGAACCCGCGGGCCCTCGGACTCAAGCACAGGTGGCCCGGACAGCTGGGACCCCACAGGCATCGGAGCCGAGCCGGAGTCTACAGGGACAGTTTGTCGATCCCGAGGGACTTCGGCCCCGAGCGCGAGTGTCCCTGGACAGCTGGTTGAACCCGCGGGCCCGTGGGCAAGGGCCCGATTCCCACGGGACAGCCAGTCGACCTCACAGGCCCTCGGAACCGGGCCCGAGTCACCTGGGACCGCGGGTCGACCCCGCAGGCACTTGGAGCCTGGCCGAAGTCGCCCGGGACATCTGGTTGACACCGCGGGGCTTCGGGCATGGGCGCGAGTCACCTGGGAGACCTGGTCGACCCCGCAGGCCCTCGGGCATGGGCCCGGGTGTCCTGGGACAGCTGGTCGACCGGAGGACCTTGGACCAGGACCCGAGTCGCCCGGGAGATTTTGTTGACATTGCGGGCCCTCGAGCACTGGACCGAGTCGCCCGGGACCGGAGATCGACAACGCCATCCCTCGAACCGGGCGTGAGATGCCCGGGACCGCTGGTTGACCCCGGGAGACATCGGGCACGGGCCTGAGATGCCCAGGAAGGCTGGTCGACACCGCGGGCCCTCCGACAAGGACCTGAGGCTCCCGGGACCGCAGGTGGACCACCCGCGCCCTCGGGAACGGGCCCGAGGCCCCAGGGACAGCTGGTCGACTCCTCAGTTCCTCGGACCCGGGTCCGAGTTCCCCGGGACAGCTGGTCAAACCTGCGGGCCCTCAGACACGAGCGCGATTCACCCGGGAGTGCTGGTCGACCCCGCGGGCCCTGGTTCCTGGGCCCGAGTTAGCCGGGAGAGCTGCTCGACCCCGCAGGCCTTCGGCGAAAGGCTGGAATCGCCCGGGACAGTTGGTTGACCCCGCGGGGCCTTGGAGCTGGCCCGGAGTCACCAAAGACTGCTTGTCGACCCCGCCGGCCCTCGGGCACGGGCCCGAGTCGCACGGGAGAGCCGGTCGACACTGAGGGCCCTCGGACCCAGGCCCAAGTCACCGGGGACAGCTGGTCGAAACCGCGTGCCCACAGACACGAGCGCGATTCGCCCGGGAGGGCTGGAGAACACCGCGGGCCCTCGTTCCTGGGCCCGAGTTACCCGGGACAGCGGGGCGACCCCGCGGGCCTTCGGAGCCAGGCCGGAGTCGCCCAGGACAGCTGATCGATCCCGCATACCCTCAGGCTCGGGCCCGAATCACCCGTGCAATCCGGTCAACTCCGCTGGCACGCGGACCCGGGCATGATTCGCCCGGGAGAGCTGGTCGACGCCGCGGGCCCTCGGACCCGGGCCCGAGGGCCCTGGACAGCAGGGTGACACCGAGGGCTGTCGGACCCGGGCCTTGGTCACCCGGGACAGCTGGTCGAACCCGTGGGACCTGGGACCTGGCCCAGAGTCACCCAAGACTGCTTGTCGACCCCGCGGGCCCTCGGGCACGGGCCTGAGACGCCTGGGACAGCTGTTCGATACCCGGGCCCTTGGGCACGGTCCGAGTCACCCGGGACAGCTGGAGGACACCGCGGGCCATCGGGCACGGGCCTGAGACGCCCAGGAAGGCTGGTCGACACCGCGGGCCCTCCACCCAGGTCCCAAGTAACCCGGGACAGCGGGTCGAAGCCGCGGGCCCTCGGACATGAGCGCGATTCGCCCGGGAGGGCTGGTGGACCCCGCGGGCCCTTGTTCCTTGGCTCGAGTTACCTGGGAGATGTGGTCGACTCCGCGGGTCTTTGGACCTGGGGCCGAAGTGCGTGGGACAGCTGGTCGACCTGGTGGGCCCTCGGACCCGGGTCCGAGGAGCCCGGGACAGCCTGTTGACCCCGGCGGCCCTCGGAACCGGGCCCGAGTCAGCCGGGACAACTGGTCGACCCCGCAGGCACTCGGAGACTGGCCGAAGTCGCCCTGGAGATTTGGTCGACCCTGCGGGCCCTCGGGCACCGGCCCGAGTCGCCCAGGACGGGTGATCGAACCCGCGATCACTCGACCCGGGCCCGAGACGCCTGGGACCGCTGGTTGACCCCAGGGTTCCTCGGACCCCGGCGCGAGTCGCCCGGGAAAGCTGTTCGACACCCTGGCCTTCGGGCATGGTCCGAGTCCCCCGGGACAGCTGGTGGACACCGCGGGCCCATCGGGCAGGAGCCTGAGACGCCCAGGAGGGCTGGTTGTCACCGCAGGCCCTCCGACAAGGTCCCGAGTCTCCCGGGACAGCTGGTCCACCACGCAGTTCCTCCGGAAAGGGCCGGAATCCCCCGGGACAGCGGGTCGAACCCGCGGGCCCTCGGACTCAAGCACAGGTGGCCCGGACAGCTGGGACCCCACAGGCACCGGAGCCGAGCCGGAGTCTACAGGGACAGTTTGTCGATCCCGAGGGACTTCGGCCCCGAGCGCGAGTGTCCCTGGACAGCTGGTTGAACCCGCGGGCCCGTGGGCAAGGGCCCGATTCCCACGGGACAGCCAGTCGACCTCACAGGCCCTCGGAACCGGGCCCGAGTCACCTGGGACCGCGGGTCGACCCCGCAGGCACTTGGAGCCTGGCCAAAGTCGCCGGGGACATCTGGTTGACACCGCGGGGCTTCGGGCATGGGCGCGAGTCACCTGGGAGACCTGGTCGACCCCGCGGGCCCTCGGGCATGGGCCCGGGTGTCCTGGGACAGCTGGTCGACCGGAGGACCTTGGACCAGGACCCGAGTCGCCCGGGAGATTTTGTTGACATTGCGGGCCCTCGAGCACTGGACCGAGTCGCCCGGGACCGGAGATCGACAACGCCATCCCTCGAACCGGGCGTGAGATGCCCGGGACCGCTGGTTGACCCCGGGAGACATCGGGCACGGGCCTGAGATGCCCAGGAAGGCTGGTCGACACCGCGGGCCCTCCGACAAGGACCTGAGGCTCCCGGGACCGCAGGTGGACCACCCGCGCCCTCGGGAAGGGGCCCGAGGCCCCAGGGACAGCTGGTCGACTCCTCAGTTCCTCGGACCCGGGTCCGAGTTCCCCGGGACAGCTGGTCAAACCTGCGGGCCCTCAGACACGAGCGCGATTCACCCGGGAGTGCTGGTCGACCCCGCGGGCCCTGGTTCCTGGGCCCGAGTTAGCCGGGAGAGCTGCTCGACCCCGCAGGCCTTCGGCGAAAGGCTGGAATCGCCCGGGACAGTTGGTTGACCCCGCGGGGCCTTGGAGCTGGCCCGGAGTCACCAAAGACTGCTTGTCGACCCCGCCGGCCCTCGGGCACGGGCCCGAGTCGCACGGGACCGCCGGTCGACACTGAGGGCCCTCGGACCCAGGCCCAAGTCACCGGGGACAGCTGGTCGAAACCGCGTGCCCACAGACACGAGCGCGATTCGCCCGGGAGGGCTGGAGAACACCGCGGGCCCTCGTTCCTGGGCCCGAGTTACCCGGGACAGCGGGGCGACCCCGCGGGCCTTCGGAGCCAGGCCGGAGTCGCCCAGGACAGCTGATCGATCCCGCATACCCTCAGGCTCGGGCCCGAATCACCCGTGCAATCCGGTCAACTCCGCTGTCCCGCGGACCCGGGCATGATTCGCCCGGGAGAGCTGGTCGACGCCGCGGGCCCTCGGACCCGGGCCCGAGGGCCCTGGACAGCAGGGTGACACCGAGGGCTGTCGGACCCGGGCCTTGGTCACCCGGGACAGCTGGTCGAACCCGTGGGACCTGGGACCTGGCCCAGAGTCACCCAAGACTGCTTGTCGACCCCGCGGGCCCTCGGGCACGGGCCTGAGACGCCTGGGACAGCTGTTCGATACCCGGGCCCTTGGGCACGGTCCGAGTCACCCGGGACAGCTGGAGGACACCGCGGGCCATCGGGCACGGGCCTGAGACGCCCAGGAAGGCTGGTCGACACCGCGGGCCCTCCACCCAGGTCCCAAGTAACCCGGGACAGCGGGTCGAAGCCGCGGGCCCTCGGACATGAGCACGATTCGCCCGGGAGGGCTGGTGGACCCCGCGGGCCCTTGTTCCTTGGCTCGAGTTACCTGGGAGATGTGGTCGACTCCGCGGGTCTTTGGACCTGGGGCCGAAGTGCGTGGGACAGCTGGTCGACCTGGTGGGCCCTCGGACCCGGGTCCGAGGAGCCCGGGACAGCCTGTTGACCCCGGCGGCCCTCGGAACCGGGCCCGAGTCAGCCGGGACAACTGGTCGACCCCGCAGGCACTCGGAGACTGGCCGAAGTCGCCCTGGAGATTTGGTCGACCCTGCGGGCCCTCGGGCACCGGCCCGAGTCGCCCAGGACGGGTGATCGAACCCGCGATCACTCGACCCGGGCCCGAGACGCCTGGGACCGCTGGTTGACCCCAGGGTTCCTCGGACCCCGGCGCGAGTCGCCCGGGAAAGCTGTTCGACACCCTGGCCTTCGGGCATGGTCCGAGTCCCCCGGGACAGCTGGTGGACACCGCGGGCCCATCGGGCAGGAGCCTGAGACGCCCAGGAGGGCTGGTTGTCACCGCAGGCCCTCCGACAAGGTCCCGAGTCTCCCGGGACAGCTGGTCCACCACGCAGTTCCTCCGGAAAGGGCCGGAATCCCCCGGGACAGCGGGTCGAACCCGCGGGCCCTCGGACTCAAGCACAGGTGGCCCGGACAGCTGGGACCCCACAGGCACCGGAGCCGAGCCGGAGTCTACAGGGACAGTTTGTCGATCCCGAGGGACTTCGGCCCCGAGCGCGAGTGTCCCTGGACAGCTGGTTGAACCCGCGGGCCCGTGGGCAAGGGCCCGATTCCCACGGGACAGCCAGTCGACCTCACAGGCCCTCGGAACCGGGCCCGAGTCACCTGGGACCGCGGGTCGACCCCGCAGGCACTTGGAGCCTGGCCGAAGTCGCCCGGGACATCTGGTTGACACCGCGGGGCTTCGGGCATGGGCGCGAGTCACCTGGGAGACCTGGTCGACCCCGCGGGCCCTCGGGCATGGGCCCGGGTGTCCTGGGACAGCTGGTCGACCGGAGGACCTTGGACCAGGACCCGAGTCGCCCGGGAGATTTTGTTGACATTGCGGGCCCTCGAGCACTGGACCGAGTCGCCCGGGACCGGAGATCGACAACGCCATCCCTCGAACCGGGCGTGAGATGCCCGGGACCGCTGGTTGACCCCGGGAGACATCGGGCACGGGCCTGAGATGCCCAGGAAGGCTGGTCGACACCGCGGGCCCTCCGACAAGGACCTGAGTCTCCCGGGACCGCAGGTCGACCACCCGCGCCCTCGGGAACGGGCCCGAGGCCCCAGGGACAGCTGGTCGACTCCTCAGTTCCTCGGACCCGGGTCCGAGTTCCCCGGGACAGCTGGTCAAACCTGCGGGCCCTCAGACACGAGCGCGATTCACCCGGGAGTGCTGGTCGACCCCGCGGGCCCTGGTTCCTGGGCCCGAGTTAGCCGGGAGAGCTGCTCGACCCCGCAGGCCTTCGGCGAAAGGCTGGAATCGCCCGGGACAGTTGGTTGACCCCACGGGGCCTTGGAGCTGGCCCGGAGTCACCAAAGACTGCTTGTCGACCCCGCCGGCCCTCGGGCACGGGCCCGAGTCGCACGGGAGAGCCGGTCGACACTGAGGGCCCTCGGACCCAGGCCCAAGTCACCGGGGACAGCTGGTCGAAACCGCGTGCCCACAGACACGAGCGCGATTGGCCCGGGAGGGCTGGAGAACACCGCGGGCCCTCGTTCCTGGGCCCGAGTTACCCGGGACAGCGGGGCGACCCCGCGGGCCTTCGGAGCCAGGCCGGAGTCGCCCAGGACAGCTGATCGATCCCGCATACCCTCAGGCTCGGGCCCGAATCACCCGTGCAATCCGGTCAACTCCGCTGTCCCGCGGACCCGGGCATGATTCGCCCGGGAGAGCTGGTCGACCCCGCGGGCCCTCGGACCCGGGCCCGAGGGCCCTGGACAGCAGGGTGACACCGAGGGCTGTCGGACCCGGGCCTTGGTCACCCGGGACAGCTGGTCGAACCCGTGGGACCTGGGACCTGGCCCAGAGTCACCCAAGACTGCTTGTCGACCCCGCGGGCCCTCGGGCACGGGCCTGAGACGCCTGGGACAGCTGTTCGATACCCGGGCCCTTGGGCACGGTCCGAGTCACCCGGGACAGCTGGAGGACACCGCGGGCCATCGGGCACGGGCCTGAGACGCCCAGGAAGGCTGGTCGACACCGCGGGCCCTCCACCCAGGTCCCAAGTAACCCGGGACAGCGGGTCGAAGCCGCGGGCCCTCGGACATGAGCGCGATTCACCCGGGAGGGCTGGTGGACCCCGCGGGCCCTTGTTCCTTGGCTCGAGTTACCTGGGAGATGTGGTCGACTCCGCGGGTCTTTGGACCTGGGGCCGAAGTGCGTGGGACAGCTGGTCGACCTGGTGGGCCCTCGGACCCGGGTCCGAGGAGCCCGGGACAGCCTGTTGACCCCGGCGGCCCTCGGAACCGGGCCCGAGTCAGCCGGGACAACTGGTCGACCCCGCAGGCACTCGGAGACTGGCCGAAGTCGCCCTGGAGATTTGGTCGACCCTGCGGGCCCTCGGGCACCGGCCCGAGTCGCCCAGGACGGGTGATCGAACCCGCGATCACTCGACCCGGGCCCGAGACGCCTGGGACCGCTGGTTGACCCCAGGGTTCCTCGGACCCCGGCGCGAGTCGCCCGGGAAAGCTGTTCGACACCCTGGCCTTCGGGCATGGTCCGAGTCCCCCGGGACAGCTGGTGGACACCGCGGGCCCATCGGGCAGGAGCCTGAGACGCCCAGGAGGGCTGGTTGTCACCGCAGGCCCTCCGACAAGGTCCCGAGTCTCCCGGGACAGCTGGTCCACCACGCAGTTCCTCCGGAAAGGGCCGGAATCCCCCGGGACAGCGGGTCGAACCCGCGGGCCCTCGGACTCAAGCACAGGTGGCCCGGACAGCTGGGACCCCACAGGCACCGGAGCCGAGCCGGAGTCTACAGGGACAGTTTGTCGATCCCGAGGGACTTCGGCCCCGAGCGCGAGTGTCCCTGGACAGCTGGTTGAACCCGCGGGCCCGTGGGCAAGGGCCCGATTCCCACGGGACAGCCAGTCGACCTCACAGGCCCTCGGAACCGGGCCCGAGTCACCTGGGACCGCGGGTCGACCCCGCAGGCACTTGGAGCCTGGCCAAAGTCGCCCGGGACATCTGGTTGACACCGCGGGGCTTCGGGCATGGGCGCGAGTCACCTGGGAGACCTGGTCGACCCCGCGGGCCCTCGGGCATGGGCCCGGGTGTCCTGGGACAGCTGGTCGACCGCAGGACCTTGGACCAGGACCCGAGTCGCCCGGGAGATTTTGTTGACATTGCGGGCCCTCGAGCACTGGACCGAGTCGCCCGGGACCGGAGATCGACAACGCCATCCCTCGAACCGGGCGTGAGATGCCCGGGACCGCTGGTTGACCCCGGGAGACATCGGGCACGGGCCTGAGATGCCCAGGAAGGCTGGTCGACACCGCGGGCCCTCCGACAAGGACCTGAGTCTCCCGGGACCGCAGGTCGACCACCCGCGCCCTCGGGAACGGGCCCGAGGCCCCAGGGACAGCTGGTCGACTCCTCAGTTCCTCGGACCCGGGTCCGAGTTCCCCGGGACAGCTGGTCAAACCTGCGGGCCCTCAGACACGAGCGCGATTCACCCGGGAGTGCTGGTCGACCCCGCGGGCCCTGGTTCCTGGGCCCGAGTTAGCCGGGAGAGCTGCTCGACCCCGCAGGCCTTCGGCGAAAGGCTGGAATCGCCCGGGACAGTTGGTTGACCCCACGGGGCCTTGGAGCTGGCCCGGAGTCACCAAAGACTGCTTGTCGACCCCGCCGGCCCTCGGGCACGGGCCCGAGTCGCACGGGAGAGCCGGTCGACACTGAGGGCCCTCGGACCCAGGCCCAAGTCACCGGGGACAGCTGGTCGAAACCGCGTGCCCACAGACACGAGCGCGATTGGCCCGGGAGGGCTGGAGAACACCGCGGGCCCTCGTTCCTGGGCCCGAGTTACCCGGGACAGCGGGGCGACCCCGCGGGCCTTCGGAGCCAGGCCGGAGTCGCCCAGGACAGCTGATCGATCCCGCATACCCTCAGGCTCGGGCCCGAATCACCCGTGCAATCCGGTCAACTCCGCTGTCCCGCGGACCCGGGCATGATTCGCCCGGGAGAGCTGGTCGACGCCGCGGGCCCTCGGACCCGGGCCCGAGGGCCCTGGACAGCAGGGTGACACCGAGGGCTGTCGGACCCGGGCCTTGGTCACCCGGGACAGCTGGTCGAACCCGTGGGACCTGGGACCTGGCCCAGAGTCACCCAAGACTGCTTGTCGACCCCGCGGGCCCTCGGGCACGGGCCTGAGACGCCTGGGACAGCTGTTCGATACCCGGGCCCTTGGGCACGGTCCGAGTCACCCGGGACAGCTGGAGGACACCGCGGGCCATCGGGCACGGGCCTGAGACGCCCAGGAAGGCTGGTCGACACCGCGGGCCCTCCACCCAGGTCCCAAGTAACCCGGGACAGCGGGTCGAAGCCGCGGGCCCTCGGACATGAGCGCGATTCGCCCGGGAGGGCTGGTGGACCCCGCGGGCCCTTTTTCCTTGGCTCGAGTTACCTGGGAGATGTGGTCGACTCCGCGGGTCTTTGGACCTGGGGCCGAAGTGCGTGGGACAGCTGGTCGACCTGGTGGGCCCTCGGACCCGGGTCCGAGGAGCCCGGGACAGCCTGTTGACCCCGGCGGCCCTCGGAACCGGGCCCGAGTCAGCCGGGACAACTGGTCGACCCCGCAGGCACTCGGAGACTGGCCGAAGTCGCCCTGGAGATTTGGTCGACCCTGCGGGCCCTCGGGCACCGGCCCGAGTCGCCCAGGACGGGTGATCGAACCCGCGATCACTCGACCCGGGCCCGAGACGCCTGGGACCGCTGGTTGACCCCAGGGTTCCTCGGACCCCGGCGCGAGTCGCCCGGGAAAGCTGTTCGACACCCTGGCCTTCGGGCATGGTCCGAGTCCCCCGGGACAGCTGGTGGACACCGCGGGCCCATCGGGCAGGAGCCTGAGACGCCCAGGAGGGCTGGTTGTCACCGCAGGCCCTCCGACAAGGTCCCGAGTCTCCCGGGACAGCTGGTCCACCACGCAGTTCCTCCGGAAAGGGCCGGAATCCCCCGGGACAGCGGGTCGAACCCGCGGGCCCTCGGACTCAAGCACAGGTGGCCCGGACAGCTGGGACCCCACAGGCACCGGAGCCGAGCCGGAGTCTACAGGGACAGTTTGTCGATCCCGAGGGACTTCGGCCCCGAGCGCGAGTGTCCCTGGACAGCTGGTTGAACCCGCGGGCCCGTGGGCAAGGGCCCGATTCCCACGGGACAGCCAGTCGACCTCACAGGCCCTCGGAACCGGGCCCGAGTCACCTGGGACCGCGGGTCGACCCCGCAGGCACTTGGAGCCTGGCCAAAGTCGCCCGGGACATCTGGTTGACACCGCGGGGCTTCGGGCATGGGCGCGAGTCACCTGGGAGACCTGGTCGACCCCGCGGGCCCTCGGGCCTGGGCCCGGGTGTCCTGGGACAGCTGGTCGACCGGAGGACCTTGGACCAGGACCCGAGTCGCCCGGGAGATTTTGTTGACATTGCGGGCCCTCGAGCACTGGACCGAGTCGCCCGGGACCGGAGATCGACAACGCCATCCCTCGAACCGGGCGTGAGATGCCCGGGACCGCTGGTTGACCCCGGGAGACATCGGGCACGGGCCTGAGATGCCCAGGAAGGCTGGTCGACACCGCGGGCACTCCGACAAGGACCTGAGGCTCCCGGGACCGCAGGTGGACCACCCGCGCCCTCGGGAACGGGCCCGAGGCCCCAGGGACAGCTGGTCGACTCCTCAGTTCCTCGGACCCGGGTCCGAGTTCCCCGGGACAGCTGGTCAAACCTGCGGGCCCTCAGACACGAGCGCGATTCACCCGGGAGTGCTGGTCGACCCCGCGGGCCCTGGTTCCTGGGCCCGAGTTAGCCGGGAGAGCTGCTCGACCCCGCAGGCCTTCGGCGAAAGGCTGGAATCGCCCGGGACAGTTGGTTGACCCCGCGGGGCCTTGGAGCTGGCCCGGAGTCACCAAAGACTGCTTGTCGACCCCGCCGGCCCTCGGGCACGGGCCCGAGTCGCACGGGAGAGCCGGTCGACACTGAGGGCCCTCGGACCCAGGCCCAAGTCACCGGGGACAGCTGGTCGAAACCGCGTGCCCACAGACACGAGCGCGATTGGCCCGGGAGGGCTGGAGAACACCGCGGGCCCTCGTTCCTGGGCCCGAGTTACCCGGGACAGCGGGGCGACCCCGCGGGCCTTCGGAGCCAGGCCGGAGTCGCCCAGGACAGCTGATCGATCCCGCATACCCTCAGGCTCGGGCCCGAATCACCCGTGCAATCCGGTCAACTCCGCTGTCCCGCGGACCCGGGCATGATTCGCCCGGGAGAGCTGGTCGACGCCGCGGGCCCTCGGACCCGGGCCCGAGGGCCCTGGACAGCAGGGTGACACCGAGGGCTGTCGGACCCGGGCCTTGGTCACCCGGGACAGCTGGTCGAACCCGTGGGACCTGGGACCTGGCCCAGAGTCACCCAAGACTGCTTGTCGACCCCGCGGGCCCTCGGGCACGGGCCTGAGACGCCTGGGACAGCTGTTCGATACCCGGGCCCTTGGGCACGGTCCGAGTCACCCGGGACAGCTGGAGGACACCGCGGGCCATCGGGCACGGGCCTGAGACGCCCAGGAAGGCTGGTCGACACCGCGGGCCCTCCACCCAGGTCCCAAGTAACCCGGGACAGCGGGTCGAAGCCGCGGGCCCTCGGACATGAGCACGATTCGCCCGGGAGGGCTGGTGGACCCCGCGGGCCCTTGTTCCTTGGCTCGAGTTACCTGGGAGATGTGGTCGACTCCGCGGGTCTTTGGACCTGGGGCCGAAGTGCGTGGGACAGCTGGTCGACCTGGTGGGCCCTCGGACCCGGGTCCGAGGAGCCCGGGACAGCCTGTTGACCCCGGCGGCCCTCGGAACCGGGCCCGAGTCAGCCGGGACAACTGGTCGACCCCGCAGGCACTCGGAGACTGGCCGAAGTCGCCCTGGAGATTTGGTCGACCCTGCGGGCCCTCGGGCACCGGCCCGAGTCGCCCAGGACGGGTGATCGAACCCGCGATCACTCGACCCGGGCCCGAGACGCCTGGGACCGCTGGTTGACCCCAGGGTTCCTCGGACCCCGGCGCGAGTCGCCCGGGAAAGCTGTTCGACACCCTGGCCTTCGGGCATGGTCCGAGTCCCCCGGGACAGCTGGTGGACACCGCGGGCCCATCGGGCAGGAGCCTGAGACGCCCAGGAGGGCTGGTTGTCACCGCAGGCCCTCCGACAAGGTCCCGAGTCTCCCGGGACAGCTGGTCCACCACGCAGTTCCTCCGGAAAGGGCCGGAATCCCCCGGGACAGCGGGTCGAACCCGCGGGCCCTCGGACTCAAGCACAGGTGGCCCGGACAGCTGGGACCCCACAGGCACCGGAGCCGAGCCGGAGTCTACAGGGACAGTTTGTCGATCCCGAGGGACTTCGGCCCCGAGCGCGAGTGTCCCTGGACAGCTGGTTGAACCCGCGGGCCCGTGGGCAAGGGCCCGATTCCCACGGGACAGCCAGTCGACCTCACAGGCCCTCGGAACCGGGCCCGAGTCACCTGGGACCGCGGGTCGACCCCGCAGGCACTTGGAGCCTGGCCAAAGTCGCCCGGGACATCTGGTTGACACCGCGGGGCTTCGGGCATGGGCGCGAGTCACCTGGGAGACCTGGTCGACCCCGCGGGCCCTCGGGCATGGGCCCGGGTGTCCTGGGACAGCTGGTCGACCGGAGGACCTTGGACCAGGACCCGAGTCGCCCGGGAGATTTTGTTGACATTGCGGGCCCTCGAGCACTGGACCGAGTCGCCCGGGACCGGAGATCGACAACGCCATCCCTCGAACCGGGCGTGAGATGCCCGGGACCGCTGGTTGACCCCGGGAGACATCGGGCACGGGCCTGAGATGCCCAGGAAGGCTGGTCGACACCGCGGGCCCTCCGACAAGGACCTGAGTCTCCCGGGACCGCAGGTCGACCACCCGCGCCCTCGGGAACGGGCCCGAGGCCCCAGGGACAGCTGGTCGACTCCTCAGTTCCTCGGACCCGGGTCCGAGTTCCCCGGGACAGCTGGTCAAACCTGCGGGCCCTCAGACACGAGCGCGATTCACCCGGGAGTGCTGGTCGACCCCGCGGGCCCTGGTTCCTGGGCACGAGTTAGCCGGGAGAGCTGCTCGACCCCGCAGGCCTTCGGCGAAAGGCTGGAATCGCCCGGGACAGTTGGTTGACCCCACGGGGCCTTGGAGCTGGCCCGGAGTCACCAAAGACTGCTTGTCGACCCCGCCGGCCCTCGGGCACGGGCCCGAGTCGCACGGGAGAGCCGGTCGACACTGAGGGCCCTCGGACCCAGGCCCAAGTCACCGGGGACAGCTGGTCGAAACCGCGTGCCCACAGACACGAGCGCGATTGGCCCGGGAGGGCTGGAGAACACCGCGGGCCCTCGTTCCTGGGCCCGAGTTACCCGGGACAGCGGGGCGACCCCGCGGGCCTTCGGAGCCAGGCCGGAGTCGCCCAGGACAGCTGATCGATCCCGCATACCCTCAGGCTCGGGCCCGAATCACCCGTGCAATCCGGTCAACTCCGCTGTCCCGCGGACCCGGGCATGATTCGCCCGGGAGAGCTGGTCGACGCCGCGGGCCCTCGGACCCGGGCCCGAGGGTCCTGGACAGCAGGGTGACACCGAGGGCTGTCGGACCCGGGCCTTGGTCACCCGGGACAGCTGGTCGAACCCGTGGGACCTGGGACCTGGCCCAGAGTCACCCAAGACTGCTTGTCGACCCCGCGGGCCCTCGGGCACGGGCCTGAGACGCCTGGGACAGCTGTTCGATACCCGGGCCCTTGGGCACGGTCCGAGTCACCCGGGACAGCTGGAGGACACCGCGGGCCATCGGGCACGGGCCTGAGACGCCCAGGAAGGCTGGTCGACACCGCGGGCCCTCCACCCAGGTCCCAAGTAACCCGGGACAGCGGGTCGAAGCCGCGGGCCCTCGGACATGAGCACGATTCGCCCGGGAGGGCTGGTGGACCCCGCGGGCCCTTGTTCCTTGGCTCGAGTTACCTGGGAGATGTGGTCGACTCCGCGGGTCTTTGGACCTGGGGCCGAAGTGCGTGGGACAGCTGGTCGACCTGGTGGGCCCTCGGACCCGGGTCCGAGGAGCCCGGGACAGCCTGTTGACCCCGGCGGCCCTCGGAACCGGGCCCGAGTCAGCCGGGACAACTGGTCGACCCCGCAGGCACTCGGAGACTGGCCGAAGTCGCCCTGGAGATTTGGTCGACCCTGCGGGCCCTCGGGCACCGGCCCGAGTCGCCCAGGACGGGTGATCGAACCCGCGATCACTCGACCCGGGCCCGAGACGCCTGGGACCGCTGGTTGACCCCAGGGTTCCTCGGACCCCGGCGCGAGTCGCCCGGGAAAGCTGTTCGACACCCTGGCCTTCGGGCATGGTCCGAGTCCCCCGGGACAGCTGGTGGACACCGCGGGCCCATCGGGCAGGAGCCTGAGACGCCCAGGAGGGCTGGTTGTCACCGCAGGCCCTCCGACAAGGTCCCGAGTCTCCCGGGACAGCTGGTCCACCACGCAGTTCCTCCGGAAAGGGCCGGAATCCCCCGGGACAGCGGGTCGAACCCGCGGGCCCTCGGACTCAAGCACAGGTGGCCCGGACAGCTGGGACCCCACAGGCACCGGAGCCGAGCCGGAGTCTACAGGGACAGTTTGTCGATCCCGAGGGACTTCGGCCCCGAGCGCGAGTGTCCCTGGACAGCTGGTTGAACCCGCGGGGCGTGGGCAAGGGCCCGATTCCCACGGGACAGCCAGTCGACCTCACAGGCCCTCGGAACCGGGCCCGAGTCACCTGGGACCGCGGGTCGACCCCGCAGGCACTTGGAGCCTGGCCGAAGTCGCCCGGGACATCTGGTTGACACCGCGGGGCTTCGGGCATGGGCGCGAGTCACCTGGGAGACCTGGTCGACCCCGCGGGCCCTCGGGCATGGGCCCGGGTGTCCTGGGACAGCTGGTCGACCGGAGGACCTTGGACCAGGACCCGAGTCGCCCGGGAGATTTTGTTGACATTGCGGGCCCTCGAGCACTGGACCGAGTCGCCCGGGACCGGAGATCGACAACGCCATCCCTCGAACCGGGCGTGAGATGCCCGGGACCGCTGGTTGACCCCGGGAGACATCGGGCACGGGCCTGAGATGCCCAGGAAGGCTGGTCGACACCGCGGGCCCTCCGACAAGGACCTGAGTCTCCCGGGACCGCAGGTCGACCACCCGCGCCCTCGGGAACGGGCCCGAGGCCCCAGGGACAGCTGGTCGACTCCTCAGTTCCTCGGACCCGGGTCCGAGTTCCCCGGGACAGCTGGTCAAACCTGCGGGCCCTCAGACACGAGCGCGATTCACCCGGGAGTGCTGGTCGACCCCGCGGGCCCTGGTTCCTGGGCCCGAGTTAGCCGGGAGAGCTGCTCGACCCCGCAGGCCTTCGGCGAAAGGCTGGAATCGCCCGGGACAGTTGGTTGACCCCACGGGGCCTTGGAGCTGGCCCGGAGTCACCAAAGACTGCTTGTCGACCCCGCCGGCCCTCGGGCACGGGCCCGAGTCGCACGGGAGAGCCGGTCGACACTGAGGGCCCTCGGACCCAGGCCCAAGTCACCGGGGACAGCTGGTCGAAACCGCGTGCCCACAGACACGAGCGCGATTGGCCCGGGAGGGCTGGAGAACACCGCGGGCCCTCGTTCCTGGGCCCGAGTTACCCGGGACAGCGGGGCGACCCCGCGGGCCTTCGGAGCCAGGCCGGAGTCGCCCAGGACAGCTGATCGATCCCGCATACCCTCAGGCTCGGGCCCGAATCACCCGTGCAATCCGGTCAACTCCGCTGTCCCGCGGACCCGGGCATGATTCGCCCGGGAGAGCTGGTCGACGCCGCGGGCCCTCGGACCCGGGCCCGAGGGTCCTGGACAGCAGGGTGACACCGAGGGCTGTCGGACCCGGGCCTTGGTCACCCGGGACAGCTGGTCGAACCCGTGGGACCTGGGACCTGGCCCAGAGTCACCCAAGACTGCTTGTCGACCCCGCGGGCCCTCGGGCACGGGCCTGAGACGCCTGGGACAGCTGTTCGATACCCGGGCCCTTGGGCACGGTCCGAGTCACCCGGGACAGCTGGAGGACACCGCGGGCCATCGGGCACGGGCCTGAGACGCCCAGGAAGGCTGGTCGACACCGCGGGCCCTCCACCCAGGTCCCAAGTAACCCGGGACAGCGGGTCGAAGCCGCGGGCCCTCGGACATGAGCGCGATTCGCCCGGGAGGGCTGGTGGACCCCGCGGGCCCTTGTTCCTTGGCTCGAGTTACCTGGGAGATGTGGTCGACTCCGCGGGTCTTTGGACCTGGGGCCGAAGTGCGTGGGACAGCTGGTCGACCTGGTGGGCCCTCGGACCCGGGTCCGAGGAGCCCGGGACAGCCTGTTGACCCCGGCGGCCCTCGGAACCGGGCCCGAGTCAGCCGGGACAACTGGTCGACCCCGCAGGCACTCGGAGACTGGCCGAAGTCGCCCTGGAGATTTGGTCGACCCTGCGGGCCCTCGGGCACCGGCCCGAGTCGCCCAGGACGGGTGATCGAACCCGCGATCACTCGACCCGGGCACGAGACGCCTGGGACCGCTGGTTGACCCCAGGGTTCCTCGGACCCCGGCGCGAGTCGCCCGGGAAAGCTGTTCGACACCCTGGCCTTCGGGCATGGTCCGAGTCCCCCGGGACAGCTGGTGGACACCGCGGGCCCATCGGGCAGGAGCCTGAGACGCCCAGGAGGGCTGGTTGTCACCGCAGGCCCTCCGACAAGGTCCCGAGTCTCCCGGGACAGCTGGTCCACCACGCAGTTCCTCCGGAAAGGGCCGGAATCCCCCGGGACAGCGGGTCGAACCCGCGGGCCCTCGGACTCAAGCACAGGTGGCCCGGACAGCTGGGACCCCACAGGCATCGGAGCCGAGCCGGAGTCTACAGGGACAGTTTGTCGATCCCGAGGGACTTCGGCCCCGAGCGCGAGTGTCCCTGGACAGCTGGTTGAACCCGCGGGCCCGTGGGCAAGGGCCCGATTCCCACGGGACAGCCAGTCGACCTCACAGGCCCTCGGAACCGGGCCCGAGTCACCTGGGACCGCGGGTCGACCCCGCAGGCACTTGGAGCCTGGCCGAAGTCGCCCGGGACATCTGGTTGACACCGCGGGGCTTCGGGCATGGGCGCGAGTCACCTGGGAGACCTGGTCGACCCCGCGGGCCCTCGGGCATGGGCCCGGGTGTCCTGGGACAGCTGGTCGACCGCAGGACCTTGGACCAGGACCCGAGTCGCCCGGGAGATTTTGTTGACATTGCGGGCCCTCGAGCACTGGACCGAGTCGCCCGGGACCGGAGATCGACAACGCCATCCCTCGAACCGGGCGTGAGATGCCCGGGACCGCTGGTTGACCCCGGGAGACATCGGGCACGGGCCTGAGATGCCCAGGAAGGCTGGTCGACACCGCGGGCCCTCCGACAAGGACCTGAGTCTCCCGGGACCGCAGGTGGACCACCCGCGCCCTCGGGAACGGGCCCGAGGCCCCAGGGACAGCTGGTCGACTCCTCAGTTCCTCGGACCCGGGTCCGAGTTCCCCGGGACAGCTGGTCAAACCTGCGGGCCCTCAGACACGAGCGCGATTCACCCGGGAGTGCTGGTCGACCCCGCGGGCCCTGGTTCCTGGGCCCGAGTTAGCCGGGAGAGCTGCTCGACCCCGCAGGCCTTCGGCGAAAGGCTGGAATCGCCCGGGACAGTTGGTTGACCCCGCGGGGCCTTGGAGCTGGCCCGGAGTCACCAAAGACTGCTTGTCGACCCCGCCGGCCCTCGGGCACGGGCCCGAGTCGCACGGGAGAGCCGGTCGACACTGAGGGCCCTCGGACCCAGGCCCAAGTCACCGGGGACAGCTGGTCGAAACCGCGTGCCCACAGACACGAGCGCGATTGGCCCGGGAGGGCTGGAGAACACCGCGGGCCCTCGTTCCTGGGCCCGAGTTACCCGGGACAGCGGGGCGACCCCGCGGGCCTTCGGAGCCAGGCCGGAGTCGCCCAGGACAGCTGATCGATCCCGCATACCCTCAGGCTCGGGCCCGAATCACCCGTGCAATCCGGTCAACTCCGCTGTCCCGCGGACCCGGGCATGATTCGCCCGGGAGAGCTGGTCGACGCCGCGGGCCCTCGGACCCGGGCCCGAGGGCCCTGGACAGCAGGGTGACACCGAGGGCTGTCGGACCCGGGCCTTGGTCACCCGGGACAGCTGGTCGAACCCGTGGGACCTGGGACCTGGCCCAGAGTCACCCAAGACTGCTTGTCGACCCCGCGGGCCCTCGGGCACGGGCCTGAGACGCCTGGGACAGCTGTTCGATACCCGGGCCCTTGGGCACGGTCCGAGTCACCCGGGACAGCTGGAGGACACCGCGGGCCATCGGGCACGGGCCTGAGACGCCCAGGAAGGCTGGTCGACACCGCGGGCCCTCCACCCAGGTCCCAAGTAACCCGGGACAGCGGGTCGAAGCCGCGGGCCCTCGGACATGAGCGCGATACGCCCGGGAGGGCTGGTGGACCCCGCGGGCCCTTGTTCCTTGGCTCGAGTTACCTGGGAGATGTGGTCGACTCCGCGGGTCTTTGGACCTGGGGCCGAAGTGCGTGGGACAGCTGGTCGACCTGGTGGGCCCTCGGACCCGGGTCCGAGGAGCCCGGGACAGCCTGTTGACCCCGGCGGCCCTCGGAACCGGGCCCGAGTCAGCCGGGACAACTGGTCGACCCCGCAGGCACTCGGAGACTGGCCGAAGTCGCCCTGGAGATTTGGTCGACCCTGCGGGCCCTCGGGCACCGGCCCGAGTCGCCCAGGACGGGTGATCGAACCCGCGATCACTCGACCCGGGCCCGAGACGCCTGGGACCGCTGGTTGACCCCAGGGTTCCTCGGACCCCGGCGCGAGTCGCCCGGGAAAGCTGTTCGACACCCTGGCCTTCGGGCATGGTCCGAGTCCCCCGGGACAGCTGGTGGACACCGCGGGCCCATCGGGCAGGAGCCTGAGACGCCCAGGAGGGCTGGTTGTCACCGCAGGCCCTCCGACAAGGTCCCGAGTCTCCCGGGACCGCAGGTCGACCACCCGCGCCCTCGGGAACGGGCCCGAGGCCCCAGGGACAGCTGGTCGACTCCTCAGTTCCTCGGACCCGGGTCCGAGTTCCCCGGGACAGCTGGTCAAACCTGCGGGCCCTCAGACACGAGCGCGATTCACCCGGGAGTGCTGGTCGACCCCGCGGGCCCTGGTTCCTGGGCCCGAGTTAGCCGGGAGAGCTGCTCGACCCCGCAGGCCTTCGGCGAAAGGCTGGAATCGCCCGGGACAGTTGGTTGACCCCGCGGGGCCTTGGAGCTGGCCCGGAGTCACCAAAGACTGCTTGTCGACCCCGCCGGCCCTCGGGCACGGGCCCGAGTCGCACGGGAGAGCCGGTCGACACTGAGGGCCCTCGGACCCAGGCCCAAGTCACCGGGGACAGCTGGTCGAAACCGCGTGCCCACAGACACGAGCGCGATTGGCCCGGGAGGGCTGGAGAACACCGCGGGCCCTCGTTCCTGGGCCCGAGTTACCCGGGACAGCGGGGCGACCCCGCGGGCCTTCGGAGCCAGGCCGGAGTCGCCCAGGACAGCTGATCGATCCCGCATACCCTCAGGCTCGGGCCCGAATCACCCGTGCAATCCGGTCAACTCCGCTGTCCCGCGGACCCGGGCATGATTCGCCCGGGAGAGCTGGTCGACGCCGCGGGCCCTCGGACCCGGGCCCGAGGGCCCTGGACAGCAGGGTGACACCGAGGGCTGTCGGACCCGGGCCTTGGTCACCCGGGACAGCTGGTCGAACCCGTGGGACCTGGGACCTGGCCCAGAGTCACCCAAGACTGCTTGTCGACCCCGCGGGCCCTCGGGCACGGGCCTGAGACGCCTGGGACAGCTGTTCGATACCCGGGCCCTTGGGCACGGTCCGAGTCACCCGGGACAGCTGGAGGACACCGCGGGCCATCGGGCACGGGCCTGAGACGCCCAGGAAGGCTGGTCGACACCGCGGGCCCTCCACCCAGGTCCCAAGTAACCCGGGACAGCGGGTCGAAGCCGCGGGCCCTCGGACATGAGCGCGATTCGCCCGGGAGGGCTGGTGGACCCCGCGGGCCCTTGTTCCTTGGCTCGAGTTACCTGGGAGATGTGGTCGACTCCGCGGGTCTTTGGACCTGGGGCCGAAGTGCGTGGGACAGCTGGTCGACCTGGTGGGCCCTCGGACCCGGGTCCGAGGAGCCCGGGACAGCCTGTTGACCCCGGCGGCCCTCGGAACCGGGCCCGAGTCAGCCGGGACAACTGGTCGACCCCGCAGGCACTCGGAGACTGGCCGAAGTCGCCCTGGAGATTTGGTCGACCCTGCGGGCCCTCGGGCACCGGCCCGAGTCGCCCAGGACGGGTGATCGAACCCGCGATCACTCGACCCGGGCCCGAGACGCCTGGGACCGCTGGTTGACCCCAGGGTTCCTCGGACCCCGGCGCGAGTCGCCCGGGAAAGCTGTTCGACACCCTGGCCTTCGGGCATGGTCCGAGTCCCCCGGGACAGCTGGTGGACACCGCGGGCCCATCGGGCAGGAGCCTGAGACGCCCAGGAGGGCTGGTTGTCACCGCAGGCCCTCCGACAAGGTCCCGAGTCTCCCGGGACAGCTGGTCCACCACGCAGTTCCTCCGGAAAGGGCCGGAATCCCCCGGGACAGCGGGTCGAACCCGCGGGCCCTCGGACTCAAGCACAGGTGGCCCGGACAGCTGGGACCCCACAGGCATCGGAGCCGAGCCGGAGTCTACAGGGACAGTTTGTCGATCCCGAGGGACTTCGGCCCCGAGCGCGAGTGTCCCTGGACAGCTGGTTGAACCCGCGGGCCCGTGGGCAAGGGCCCGATTCCCACGGGACAGCCAGTCGACCTCACAGGCCCTCGGAACCGGGCCCGAGTCACCTGGGACCGCGGGTCGACCCCGCAGGCACTTGGAGCCTGGCTGAAGTCGCCCGGGACATCTGGTTGACACCGCGGGGCTTCGGGCATGGGCGCGAGTCACCTGGGAGACCTGGTCGACCCCGCGGGCCCTTGGGCATGGGCCCGGGTGTCCTGGGACAGCTGGTCGACCGCAGGACCTTGGACCAGGACCCGAGTCGCCCGGGAGATTTTGTTGACATTGCGGGCCCTCGAGCACTGGACCGAGTCGCCCGGGACCGGAGATCGACAACGCCATCCCTCGAACCGGGCGTGAGATGCCCGGGACCGCTGGTTGACCCCGGGAGACATCGGGCACGGGCCTGAGATGCCCAGGAAGGCTGGTCGACACCGCGGGCCCTCCGACAAGGACCTGAGGCTCCCGGGACCGCAGGTCGACCACCCGCGCCCTCGGGAACGGGCCCGAGGCCCCAGGGACAGCTGGTCGACTCCTCAGTTCCTCGGACCCGGGTCCGAGTTCCCCGGGACAGCTGGTCAAACCTGCGGGCCCTCAGACACGAGCGCGATTCACCCGGGAGTGCTGGTCGACCCCGCGGGCCCTGGTTCCTGGGCCCGAGTTAGCCGGGAGAGCTGCTCGACCCCGCAGGCCTTCGGCGAAAGGCTGGAATCGCCCGGGACAGTTGGTTGACCCCGCGGGGCCTTGGAGCTGGCCCGGAGTCACCAAAGACTGCTTGTCGACCCCGCCGGCCCTCGGGCACGGGCCCGAGTCGCACGGGAGAGCCGGTCGACACTGAGGGCCCTCGGACCCAGGCCCAAGTCACCGGGGACAGCTGGTCGAAACCGCGTGCCCACAGACACGAGCGCGATTCGCCCGGGAGGGCTGGAGAACACCGCGGGCCCTCGTTCCTGGGCCCGAGTTACCCGGGACAGCGGGGCGACCCCGCGGGCCTTCGGAGCCAGGCCGGAGTCGCCCAGGACAGCTGATCGATCCCGCATACCCTCAGGCTCGGGCCCGAATCACCCGTGCAATCCGGTCAACTCCGCTGTCCCGCGGACCCGGGCATGATTCGCCCGGGAGAGCTGGTCGACGCCGCGGGCCCTCGGACCCGGGCCCGAGGGCCCTGGACAGCAGGGTGACACCGAGGGCTGTCGGACCCGGGCCTTGGTCACCCGGGACAGCTGGTCGAACCCGTGGGACCTGGGACCTGGCCCAGAGTCACCCAAGACTGCTTGTCGACCCCGCGGGCCCTCGGGCACGGGCCTGAGACGCCTGGGACAGCTGTTCGATACCCGGGCCCTTGGGCACGGTCCGAGTCACCCGGGACAGCTGGAGGACACCGCGGGCCATCGGGCACGGGCCTGAGACGCCCAGGAAGGCTGGTCGACACCGCGGGCCCTCCACCCAGGTCCCAAGTAACCCGGGACAGCGGGTCGAAGCCGCGGGCCCTCGGACATGAGCGCGATTCGCCCGGGAGGGCTGGTGGACCCCGCGGGCCCTTGTTCCTTGGCTCGAGTTACCTGGGAGATGTGGTCGACTCCGCGGGTCTTTGGACCTGGGGCCGAAGTGCGTGGGACAGCTGGTCGACCTGGTGGGCCCTCGGACCCGGGTCCGAGGAGCCCGGGACAGCCTGTTGACCCCGGCGGCCCTCGGAACCGGGCCCGAGTCAGCCGGGACAACTGGTCGACCCCGCAGGCACTCGGAGACTGGCCGAAGTCGCCCTGGAGATTTGGTCGACCCTGCGGGCCCTCGGGCACCGGCCCGAGTCGCCCAGGACGGGTGATCGAACCCGCGATCACTCGACCCGGGCCCGAGACGCCTGGGACCGCTGGTTGACCCCAGGGTTCCTCGGACCCCGGCGCGAGTCGCCCGGGAAAGCTGTTCGACACCCTGGCCTTCGGGCATGGTCCGAGTCCCCCGGGACAGCTGGTGGACACCGCGGGCCCATCGGGCAGGAGCCTGAGACGCCCAGGAGGGCTGGTTGTCACCGCAGGCCCTCCGACAAGGTCCCGAGTCTCCCGGGACAGCTGGTCCACCACGCAGTTCCTCCGGAAAGGGCCGGAATCCCCCGGGACAGCGGGTCGAACCCGCGGGCCCTCGGACTCAAGCACAGGTGGCCCGGACAGCTGGGACCCCACAGGCACCGGAGCCGAGCCGGAGTCTACAGGGACAGTTTGTCGATCCCGAGGGACTTCGGCCCCGAGCGCGAGTGTCCCTGGACAGCTGGTTGAACCCGCGGGCCCGTGGGCAAGGGCCCGATTCCCACGGGACAGCCAGTCGACCTCACAGGCCCTCGGAACCGGGCCCGAGTCACCTGGGACCGCGGGTCGACCCCGCAGGCACTTGGAGCCTGGCCGAAGTCGCCCGGGACATCTGGTTGACACCGCGGGGCTTCGGGCATGGGCGCGAGTCACCTGGGAGACCTGGTCGACCCCGCGGGCCCTCGGGCATGGGCCCGGGTGTCCTGGGACAGCTGGTCGACCGGAGGACCTTGGACCAGGACCCGAGTCGCCCGGGAGATTTTGTTGACATTGCGGGCCCTCGAGCACTGGACCGAGTCGCCCGGGACCGGAGATCGACAACGCCATCCCTCGAACCGGGCGTGAGATGCCCGGGACCGCTGGTTGACCCCGGGAGACATCGGGCACGGGCCTGAGATGCCCAGGAAGGCTGGTCGACACCGCGGGCCCTCCGACAAGGACCTGAGGCTCCCGGGACCGCAGGTGGACCACCCGCGCCCTCGGGAACGGGCCCGAGGCCCCAGGGACAGCTGGTCGACTCCTCAGTTCCTCGGACCCGGGTCCGAGTTCCCCGGGACAGCTGGTCAAACCTGCGGGCCCTCAGACACGAGCGCGATTCACCCGGGAGTGCTGGTCGACCCCGCGGGCCCTGGTTCCTGGGCCCGAGTTAGCCGGGAGAGCTGCTCGACCCCGCAGGCCTTCGGCGAAAGGCTGGAATCGCCCGGGACAGTTGGTTGACCCCGAGGGGCCTTGGAGCTGGCCCGGAGTCACCAAAGACTGCTTGTCGACCCCGCCGGCCCTCGGGCACGGGCCCGAGTCGCACGGGAGAGCCGGTCGACACTGAGGGCCCTCGGACCCAGGCCCAAGTCACCGGGGACAGCTGGTCGAAACCGCGTGCCCACAGACACGAGCGCGATTGGCCCGGGAGGGCTGGAGAACACCGCGGGCCCTCGTTCCTGGGCCCGAGTTACCCGGGACAGCGGGGCGACCCCGCGGGCCTTCGGAGCCAGGCCGGAGTCGCCCAGGACAGCTGATCGATCCCGCATACCCTCAGGCTCGGGCCCGAATCACCCGTGCAATCCGGTCAACTCCGCTGTCCCGCGGACCCGGGCATGATTCGCCCGGGAGAGCTGGTCGACGCCGCGGGCCCTCGGACCCGGGCCCGAGGGCCCTGGACAGCAGGGTGACACCGAGGGCTGTCGGACCCGGGCCTTGGTCACCCGGGACAGCTGGTCGAACCCGTGGGACCTGGGACCTGGCCCAGAGTCACCCAAGACTGCTTGTCGACCCCGCGGGCCCTCGGGCACGGGCCTGAGACGCCTGGGACAGCTGTTCGATACCCGGGCCCTTGGGCACGGTCCGAGTCACCCGGGACAGCTGGAGGACACCGCGGGCCATCGGGCACGGGCCTGAGACGCCCAGGAAGGCTGGTCGACACCGCGGGCCCTCCACCCAGGTCCCAAGTAACCCGGGACAGCGGGTCGAAGCCGCGGGCCCTCGGACATGAGCGCGATTCGCCCGGGAGGGCTGGTGGACCCCGCGGGCCCTTGTTCCTTGGCTCGAGTTACCTGGGAGATGTGGTCGACTCCGCGGGTCTTTGGACCTGGGGCCGAAGTGCGTGGGACAGCTGGTCGACCTGGTGGGCCCTCGGACCCGGGTCCGAGGAGCCCGGGACAGCCTGTTGACCCCGGCGGCCCTCGGAACCGGGCCCGAGTCAGCCGGGACAACTGGTCGACCCCGCAGGCACTCGGAGCCTGGCCGAAGTCGCCCTGGAGATTTGGTCGACCCTGCGGGCCCTCGGGCACCGGCCCGAGTCGCCCAGGACGGGTGATCGAACCCGCGATCACTCGACCCGGGCCCGAGACGCCTGGGACCGCTGGTTGACCCCAGGGTTCCTCGGACCCCGGCGCGAGTCGCCCGGGAAAGCTGTTCGACACCCTGGCCTTCGGGCATGGTCCGAGTCCCCCGGGACAGCTGGTGGACACCGCGGGCCCATCGGGCAGGAGCCTGAGACGCCCAGGAGGGCTGGTTGTCACCGCAGGCCCTCCGACAAGGTCCCGAGTCTCCCGGGACAGCTGGTCCACCACGCAGTTCCTCCGGAAAGGGCCGGAATCCCCCGGGACAGCGGGTCGAACCCGCGGGCCCTCGGACTCAAGCACAGGTGGCCCGGACAGCTGGGACCCCACAGGCATCGGAGCCGAGCCGGAGTCTACAGGGACAGTTTGTCGATCCCGAGGGACTTCGGCCCCGAGCGCGAGTGTCCCTGGACAGCTGGTTGAACCCGCGGGCCCGTGGGCAAGGGCCCGATTCCCACGGGACAGCCAGTCGACCTCACAGGCCCTCGGAACCGGGCCCGAGTCACCTGGGACCGCGGGTCGACCCCGCAGGCACTTGGAGCCTGGCCGAAGTCGCCCGGGACATCTGGTTGACACCGCGGGGCTTCGGGCATGGGCGCGAGTCACCTGGGAGACCTGGTCGACCCCGCGGGCCCTCGGGCATGGGCCCGGGTGTCCTGGGACAGCTGGTCGACCGGAGGACCTTGGACCAGGACCCGAGTCGCCCGGGAGATTTTGTCGACATTGCGGGCCCTCGAGCACTGGACCGAGTCGCCCGGGACCGGAGATCGACAACGCCATCCCTCGAACCGGGCGTGAGATGCCCGGGACCGCTGGTTGACCCCGGGAGACATCGGGCACGGGCCTGAGATGCCCAGGAAGGCTGGTCGACACCGCGGGCCCTCCGACAAGGACCTGAGTCTCCCGGGACCGCAGGTCGACCACCCACGCCCTCGGGAACGGGCCCGAGGCCCCAGGGACAGCTGGTCGACTCCTCAGTTCCTCGGACCCGGGTCCGAGTTCCCCGGGACAGCTGGTCAAACCTGCGGGCCCTCAGACACGAGCGCGATTCACCCGGGAGTGCTGGTCGACCCCGCGGGCCCTGGTTCCTGGGCCCGAGTTAGCCGGGAGAGCTGCTCGACCCCGCAGGCCTTCGGCGAAAGGCTGGAATCGCCCGGGACAGTTGGTTGACCCCGCGGGGCCTTGGAGCTGGCCCGGAGTCACCAAAGACTGCTTGTCGACCCCGCCGGCCCTCGGGCACGGGCCCGAGTCGCACGGGAGAGCCGGTCGACACTGAGGGCCCTCGGACCCAGGCCCAAGTCACCGGGGACAGCTGGTCGAAACCGCGTGCCCACAGACACGAGCGCGATTGGCCCGGGAGGGCTGGAGAACACCGCGGGCCCTCGTTCCTGGGCCCGAGTTACCCGGGACAGCGGGGCGACCCCGCGGGCCTTCGGAGCCAGGCCGGAGTCGCCCAGGACAGCTGATCGATCCCGCATACCCTCAGGCTCGGGCCCGAATCACCCGTGCAATCCGGTCAACTCCGCTGTCCCGCGGACCCGGGCATGATTCGCCCGGGAGAGCTGGTCGACGCCGCGGGCCCTCGGACCCGGGCCCGAGGGCCCTGGACAGCAGGGTGACACCGAGGGCTGTCGGACCCGGGCCTTGGTCACCCGGGACAGCTGGTCGAACCCGTGGGACCTGGGACCTGGCCCAGAGTCACCCAAGACTGCTTGTCGACCCCGCGGGCCCTCGGGCACGGGCCTGAGACGCCTGGGACAGCTGTTCGATACCCGGGCCCTTGGGCACGGTCCGAGTCACCCGGGACAGCTGGAGGACACCGCGGGCCATCGGGCACGGGCCTGAGACGCCCAGGAAGGCTGGTCGACACCGCGGGCCCTCCACCCAGGTCCCAAGTAACCCGGGACAGCGGGTCGAAGCCGCGGGCCCTCGGACATGAGCGCGATTCGCCCGGGAGGGCTGGTGGACCCCGCGGGCCCTTGTTCCTTGGCTCGAGTTACCTGGGAGATGTGGTCGACTCCGCGGGTCTTTGGACCTGGGGCCGAAGTGCGTGGGACAGCTGGTCGACCTGGTGGGCCCTCGGACCCGGGTCCGAGGAGCCCGGGACAGCCTGTTGACCCCGGCGGCCCTCGGAACCGGGCCCGAGTCAGCCGGGACAACTGGTCGACCCCGCAGGCACTCGGAGCCTGGCCGAAGTCGCCCTGGAGATTTGGTCGACCCTGCGGGCCCTCGGGCACCGGCCCGAGTCGCCCAGGACGGGTGATCGAACCCGCGATCACTCGACCCGGGCCCGAGACGCCTGGGACCGCTGGTTGACCCCAGGGTTCCTCGGACCCCGGCGCGAGTCGCCCGGGAAAGCTGTTCGACACCCTGGCCTTCGGGCATGGTCCGAGTCCCCCGGGACAGCTGGTGGACACCGCGGGCCCATCGGGCAGGAGCCTGAGACGCCCAGGAGGGCTGGTTGTCACCGCAGGCCCTCCGACAAGGTCCCGAGTCTCCCGGGACAGCTGGTCCACCACGCAGTTCCTCCGGAAAGGGCCGGAATCCCCCGGGACAGCGGGTCGAACCCGCGGGCCCTCGGACTCAAGCACAGGTGGCCCGGACAGCTGGGACCCCACAGGCATCGGAGCCGAGCCGGAGTCTACAGGGACAGTTTGTCGATCCCGAGGGACTTCGGCCCCGAGCGCGAGTGTCCCTGGACAGCTGGTTGAACCCGCGGGCCCGTGGGCAAGGGCCCGATTCCCACGGGACAGCCAGTCGACCTCACAGGCCCTCGGAACCGGGCCCGAGTCACCTGGGACCGCGGGTCGACCCCGCAGGCACTTGGAGCCTGGCCGAAATCGCCCGGGACATCTGGTTGACACCGCGGGGCTTCGGGCATGGGCGCGAGTCACCTGGGAGACCTGGTCGACCCCGCGGGCCCTCGGGCATGGGCCCGGGTGTCCTGGGACAGCTGGTCGACCGCAGGACCTTGGACCAGGACCCGAGTCGCCCGGGAGATTTTGTTGACATTGCGGGCCCTCGAGCACTGGACCGAGTCGCCCGGGACCGGAGATCGACAACGCCATCCCTCGAACCGGGCGTGAGATGCCCGGGACCGCTGGTTGACCCCGGGAGACATCGGGCACGGGCCTGAGATGCCCAGGAAGGCTGGTCGACACCGCGGGCCCTCCGACAAGGACCTGAGTCTCCCGGGACCGCAGGTCGACCACCCGCGCCCTCGGGAACGGGCCCGAGGCCCCAGGGACAGCTGGTCGACTCCTCAGTTCCTCGGACCCGGGTCCGAGTTCCCCGGGACAGCTGGTCAAACCTGCGGGCCCTCAGACACGAGCGCGATTCACCCGGGAGTGCTGGTCGACCCCGCGGGCCCTGGTTCCTGGGCCCGAGTTAGCCGGGAGAGCTGCTCGACCCCGCAGGCCTTCGGCGAAAGGCTGGAATCGCCCGGGACAGTTGGTTGACCCCGCGGGGCCTTGGAGCTGGCCCGGAGTCACCAAAGACTGCTTGTCGACCCCGCGGGCCCTCGGGCACGGGCCCGAGTCGCACGGGAGAGCCGGTCGACACTGAGGGCCCTCGGACCCAGGCCCAAGTCACCGGGGACAGCTGGTCGAAACCGCGTGCCCACAGACACGAGCGCGATTGGCCCGGGAGGGCTGGAGAACACCGCGGGCCCTCGTTCCTGGGCCCGAGTTACCCGGGACAGCGGGGCGACCCCGCGGGCCTTCGGAGCCAGGCCGGAGTCGCCCAGGACAGCTGATCGATCCCGCATACCCTCAGGCTCGGGCCCGAATCACCCGTGCAATCCGGTCAACTCCGCTGTCCCGCGGACCCGGGCATGATTCGCCCGGGAGAGCTGGTCGACGCCGCGGGCCCTCGGACCCGGGCCCGAGGGCCCTGGACAGCAGGGTGACACCGAGGGCTGTCGGACCCGGGCCTTGGTCACCCGGGACAGCTGGTCGAACCCGTGGGACCTGGGACCTGGCCCAGAGTCACCCAAGACTGCTTGTCGACCCCGCGGGCCCTCGGGCACGGGCCTGAGACGCCTGGGACAGCTGTTCGATACCCGGGCCCTTGGGCACGGTCCGAGTCACCCGGGACAGCTGGAGGACACCGCGGGCCATCGGGCACGGGCCTGAGACGCCCAGGAAGGCTGGTCGACACCGCGGGCCCTCCACCCAGGTCCCAAGTAACCCGGGACAGCGGGTCGAAGCCGCGGGCCCTCGGACATGAGCGCGATTCGCCCGGGAGGGCTGGTGGACCCCGCGGGCCCTTGTTCCTTGGCTCGAGTTACCTGGGAGATGTGGTCGACTCCGCGGGTCTTTGGACCTGGGGCCGAAGTGCGTGGGACAGCTGGTCGACCTGGTGGGCCCTCGGACCCGGGTCCGAGGAGCCCGGGACAGCCTGTTGACCCCGGCGGCCCTCGGAACCGGGCCCGAGTCAGCCGGGACAACTGGTCGACCCCGCAGGCACTCGGAGACTGGCCGAAGTCGCCCTGGAGATTTGGTCGACCCTGCGGGCCCTCGGGCACCGGCCCGAGTCGCCCAGGACGGGTGATCGAACCCGCGATCACTCGACCCGGGCCCGAGACGCCTGGGACCGCTGGTTGACCCCAGGGTTCCTCGGACCCCGGCGCGAGTCGCCCGGGAAAGCTGTTCGACACCCTGGCCTTCGGGCATGGTCCGAGTCCCCCGGGACAGCTGGTGGACACCGCGGGCCCATCGGGCAGGAGCCTGAGACGCCCAGGAGGCTGGTTGTCACCGCAGGCCCTCCGACAAGGTCCCGAGTCTCCCGGGAC
Organism: Sus scrofa; assembly: GCF_054392235.1. Taxonomy (NCBI): domain Eukaryota; kingdom Metazoa; phylum Chordata; class Mammalia; order Artiodactyla; family Suidae; genus Sus; species Sus scrofa. Next base: position 32,734,591 of record NC_139389.1, on the reverse strand, counting down.
AGCTGGTCCACCACGCAGTTCCTCCGGAAAGGGCCGGAATCCCCCGGGACAGCGGGTCGAACCCGCGGGCCCTCGGACTCAAGCACAGGTGGCCCGGACAGCTGGGACCCCACAGGCATCGGAGCCGAGCCGGAGTCTACAGGGACAGTTTGTCGATCCCGAGGGACTTCGGCCCCGAGCGCGAGTGTCCCTGGACAGCTGGTTGAACCCGCGGGCCCGTGGGCAAGGGCCCGATTCCCACGGGACAGCCAGTCGACCTCACAGGCCCTCGGAACCGGGCCCGAGTCACCTGGGACCGCGGGTCGACCCCGCAGGCACTTGGAGCCTGGCTGAAGTCGCCCGGGACATCTGGTTGACACCGCGGGGCTTCGGGCATGGGCGCGAGTCACCTGGGAGACCTGGTCGACCCCGCGGGCCCTTGGGCATGGGCCCGGGTGTCCTGGGACAGCTGGTCGACCGCAGGACCTTGGACCAGGACCCGAGTCGCCCGGGAGATTTTGTTGACATTGCGGGCCCTCGAGCACTGGACCGAGTCGCCCGGGACCGGAGATCGACAACGCCATCCCTCGAACCGGGCGTGAGATGCCCGGGACCGCTGGTTGACCCCGGGAGACATCGGGCACGGGCCTGAGATGCCCAGGAAGGCTGGTCGACACCGCGGGCCCTCCGACAAGGACCTGAGTCTCCCGGGACCGCAGGTGGACCACCCGCGCCCTCGGGAACGGGCCCGAGGCCCCAGGGACAGCTGGTCGACTCCTCAGTTCCTCGGACCCGGGTCCGAGTTCCCCGGGACAGCTGGTCAAACCTGCGGGCCCTCAGACACGAGCGCGATTCACCCGGGAGTGCTGGTCGACCCCGCGGGCCCTGGTTCCTGGGCCCGAGTTAGCCGGGAGAGCTGCTCGACCCCGCAGGCCTTCGGCGAAAGGCTGGAATCGCCCGGGACAGTTGGTTGACCCCGCGGGGCCTTGGAGCTGGCCCGGAGTCACCAAAGACTGCTTGTCGACCCCGCCGGCCCTCGGGCACGGGCCCGAGTCGCACGGGAGAGCCGGTCGACACTGAGGGCCCTCGGACCCAGGCCCAAGTCACCGGGGACAGCTGGTCGAAACCGCGTGCCCACAGACACGAGCGCGATTGGCCCGGGAGGGCTGGAGAACACCGCGGGCCCTCGTTCCTGGGCCCGAGTTACCCGGGACAGCGGGGCGACCCCGCGGGCCTTCGGAGCCAGGCCGGAGTCGCCCAGGACAGCTGATCGATCCCGCATACCCTCAGGCTCGGGCCCGAATCACCCGTGCAATCCGGTCAACTCCGCTGGCATGCGGACCCGGGCATGATTCGCCCGGGAGAGCTGGTCGACGCCGCGGGCCCTCGGACCCGGGCCCGAGGGCCCTGGACAGCAGGGTGACACCGAGGGCTGTCGGACCCGGGCCTTGGTCACCCGGGACAGCTGGTCGAACCCGTGGGACCTGGGACCTGGCCCAGAGTCACCCAAGACTGCTTGTCGACCCCGCGGGCCCTCGGGCACGGGCCTGAGACGCCTGGGACAGCTGTTCGATACCCGGGCCCTTGGGCACGGTCCGAGTCACCCGGGACAGCTGGAGGACACCGCGGGCCATCGGGCACGGGCCTGAGACGCCCAGGAAGGCTGGTCGACACCGCGGGCCCTCCACCCAGGTCCCAAGTAACCCGGGACAGCGGGTCGAAGCCGCGGGCCCTCGGACATGAGCGCGATTCGCCCGGGAGGGCTGGTGGACCCCGCGGGCCCTTGTTCCTTGGCTCGAGTTACCTGGGAGATGTGGTCGACTCCGCGGGTCTTTGGACCTGGGGCCGAAGTGCGTGGGACAGCTGGTCGACCTGGTGGGCCCTCGGACCCGGGTCCGAGGAGCCCGGGACAGCCTGTTGACCCCGGCGGCCCTCGGAACCGGGCCCGAGTCAGCCGGGACAACTGGTCGACCCCGCAGGCACTCGGAGACTGGCCGAAGTCGCCCTGGAGATTTGGTCGACCCTGCGGGCCCTCGGGCACCGGCCCGAGTCGCCCAGGACGGGTGATCGAACCCGCGATCACTCGACCCGGGCCCGAGACGCCTGGGACCGCTGGTTGACCCCAGGGTTCCTCGGACCCCGGCGCGAGTCGCCCGGGAAAGCTGTTCGACACCCTGGCCTTCGGGCATGGTCCGAGTCCCCCGGGACAGCTGGTGGACACCGCGGGCCCATCGGGCAGGAGCCTGAGACGCCCAGGAGGGCTGGTTGTCACCGCAGGCCCTCCGACAAGGTCCCGAGTCTCCCGGGACAGCTGGTCCACCACGCAGTTCCTCCGGAAAGGGCCGGAATCCCCCGGGACAGCGGGTCGAACCCGCGGGCCCTCGGACTCAAGCACAGGTGGCCCGGACAGCTGGGACCCCACAGGCATCGGAGCCGAGCCGGAGTCTACAGGGACAGTTTGTCGATCCCGAGGGACTTCGGCCCCGAGCGCGAGTGTCCCTGGACAGCTGGTTGAACCCGCGGGCCCGTGGGCAAGGGCCCGATTCCCACGGGACAGCCAGTCGACCTCACAGGCCCTCGGAACCGGGCCCGAGTCACCTGGGACCGCGGGTCGACCCCGCAGGCACTTGGAGCCTGGCTGAAGTCGCCCGGGACATCTGGTTGACACCGCGGGGCTTCGGGCATGGGCGCGAGTCACCTGGGAGACCTGGTCGACCCCGCGGGCCCTCGGGCATGGGCCCGGGTGTCCTGGGACAGCTGGTCGACCGCAGGACCTTGGACCAGGACCCGAGTCGCCCGGGAGATTTTGTTGACATTGCGGGCCCTCGAGCACTGGACCGAGTCGCCCGGGACCGGAGATCGACAACGCCATCCCTCGAACCGGGCGTGAGATGCCCGGGACCGCTGGTTGACCCCGGGAGACATCGGGCACGGGCCTGAGATGCCCAGGAAGGCTGGTCGACACCGCGGGCCCTCCGACAAGGACCTGAGGCTCCCGGGACCGCAGGTCGACCACCCGCGCCCTCGGGAACGGGCCCGAGGCCCCAGGGACAGCTGGTCGACTCCTCAGTTCCTCGGACCCGGGTCCGAGTTCCCCGGGACAGCTGGTCAAACCTGCGGGCCCTCAGACACGAGCGCGATTCACCCGGGAGTGCTGGTCGACCCCGCGGGCCCTGGTTCCTGGGCCCGAGTTAGCCGGGAGAGCTGCTCGACCCCGCAGGCCTTCGGCGAAAGGCTGGAATCGCCCGGGACAGTTGGTTGACCCCGCGGGGCCTTGGAGCTGGCCCGGAGTCACCAAAGACTGCTTGTCGACCCCGCCGGCCCTCGGGCACGGGCCCGAGTCGCACGGGAGAGCCGGTCGACACTGAGGGCCCTCGGACCCAGGCCCAAGTCACCGGGGACAGCTGGTCGAAACCGCGTGCCCACAGACACGAGCGCGATTGGCCCGGGAGGGCTGGAGAACACCGCGGGCCCTCGTTCCTGGGCCCGAGTTACCCGGGACAGCGGGGCGACCCCGCGGGCCTTCGGAGCCAGGCCGGAGTCGCCCAGGACAGCTGATCGATCCCGCATACCCTCAGGCTCGGGCCCGAATCACCCGTGCAATCCGGTCAACTCCGCTGGCACGCGGACCCGGGCATGATTCGCCCGGGAGAGCTGGTCGACGCCGCGGGCCCTCGGACCCGGGCCCGAGGGCCCTGGACAGCAGGGTGACACCGAGGGCTGTCGGACCCGGGCCTTGGTCACCCGGGACAGCTGGTCGAACCCGTGGGACCTGGGACCTGGCCCAGAGTCACCCAAGACTGCTTGTCGACCCCGCGGGCCCTCGGGCACGGGCCTGAGACGCCTGGGACAGCTGTTCGATACCCGGGCCCTTGGGCACGGTCCGAGTCACCCGGGACAGCTGGAGGACACCGCGGGCCATCGGGCACGGGCCTGAGACGCCCAGGAAGGCTGGTCGACACCGCGGGCCCTCCACCCAGGTCCCAAGTAACCCGGGACAGCGGGTCGAAGCCGCGGGCCCTCGGACATGAGCGCGATTCGCCCGGGAGGGCTGGTGGACCCCGCGGGCCCTTGTTCCTTGGCTCGAGTTACCTGGGAGATGTGGTCGACTCCGCGGGTCTTTGGACCTGGGGCCGAAGTGCGTGGGACAGCTGGTCGACCTGGTGGGCCCTCGGACCCGGGTCCGAGGAGCCCGGGACAGCCTGTTGACCCCGGCGGCCCTCGGAACCGGGCCCGAGTCAGCCGGGACAACTGGTCGACCCCGCAGGCACTCGGAGACTGGCCGAAGTCGCCCTGGAGATTTGGTCGACCCTGCGGGCCCTCGGGCACCGGCCCGAGTCGCCCAGGACGGGTGATCGAACCCGCGATCACTCGACCCGGGCCCGAGACGCCTGGGACCGCTGGTTGACCCCAGGGTTCCTCGGACCCCGGCGCGAGTCGCCCGGGAAAGCTGTTCGACACCCTGGCCTTCGGGCATGGTCCGAGTCCCCCGGGACAGCTGGTGGACACCGCGGGCCCATCGGGCAGGAGCCTGAGACGCCCAGGAGGGCTGGTTGTCACCGCAGGCCCTCCGACAAGGTCCCGAGTCTCCCGGGACAGCTGGTCCACCACGCAGTTCCTCCGGAAAGGGCCGGAATCCCCCGGGACAGCGGGTCGAACCCGCGGGCCCTCGGACTCAAGCACAGGTGGCCCGGACAGCTGGGACCCCACAGGCATCGGAGCCGAGCCGGAGTCTACAGGGACAGTTTGTCGATCCCGAGGGACTTCGGCCCCGAGCGCGAGTGTCCCTGGACAGCTGGTTGAACCCGCGGGCCCGTGGGCAAGGGCCCGATTCCCACGGGACAGCCAGTCGACCTCACAGGCCCTCGGAACCGGGCCCGAGTCACCTGGGACCGCGGGTCGACCCCGCAGGCACTTGGAGCCTGGCCGAAGTCGCCCGGGACATCTGGTTGACACCGCGGGGCTTCGGGCATGGGCGCGAGTCACCTGGGAGACCTGGTCGACCCCGCGGGCCCTCGGGCATGGGCCCGGGTGTCCTGGGACAGCTGGTCGACCGGAGGACCTTGGACCAGGACCCGAGTCGCCCGGGAGATTTTGTTGACATTGCGGGCCCTCGAGCACTGGACCGAGTCGCCCGGGACCGGAGATCGACAACGCCATCCCTCGAACCGGGCGTGAGATGCCCGGGACCGCTGGTTGACCCCGGGAGACATCGGGCACGGGCCTGAGATGCCCAGGAAGGCTGGTCGACACCGCGGGCCCTCCGACAAGGACCTGAGGCTCCCGGGACCGCAGGTGGACCACCCGCGCCCTCGGGAACGGGCCCGAGGCCCCAGGGACAGCTGGTCGACTCCTCAGTTCCTCGGACCCGGGTCCGAGTTCCCCGGGACAGCTGGTCAAACCTGCGGGCCCTCAGACACGAGCGCGATTCACCCGGGAGTGCTGGTCGACCCCGCGGGCCCTGGTTCCTGGGCCCGAGTTAGCCGGGAGAGCTGCTCGACCCCGCAGGCCTTCGGCGAAAGGCTGGAATCGCCCGGGACAGTTGGTTGACCCCGCGGGGCCTTGGAGCTGGCCCGGAGTCACCAAAGACTGCTTGTCGACCCCGCCGGCCCTCGGGCACGGGCCCGAGTCGCACGGGAGAGCCGGTCGACACTGAGGGCCCTCGGACCCAGGCCCAAGTCACCGGGGACAGCTGGTCGAAACCGCGTGCCCACAGACACGAGCGCGATTGGCCCGGGAGGGCTGGAGAACACCGCGGGCCCTCGTTCCTGGGCCCGAGTTACCCGGGACAGCGGGGCGACCCCGCGGGCCTTCGGAGCCAGGCCGGAGTCGCCCAGGACAGCTGATCGATCCCGCATACCCTCAGGCTCGGGACCGAATCACCCGTGCAATCCGGTCAACTCCGCTGGCACGCGGACCCGGGCATGATTCGCCCGGGAGAGCTGGTCGACGCCGCGGGCCCTCGGACCCGGGCCCGAGGGCCCTGGACAGCAGGGTGACACCGAGGGCTGTCGGACCCGGGCCTTGGTCACCCGGGACAGCTGGTCGAACCCGTGGGACCTGGGACCTGGCCCAGAGTCACCCAAGACTGCTTGTCGACCCCGCGGGCCCTCGGGCACGGGCCTGAGACGCCTGGGACAGCTGTTCGATACCCGGGCCCTTGGGCACGGTCCGAGTCACCCGGGACAGCTGGAGGACACCGCGGGCCATCGGGCACGGGCCTGAGACGCCCAGGAAGGCTGGTCGACACCGCGGGCCCTCCACCCAGGTCCCAAGTAACCCGGGACAGCGGGTCGAAGCCGCGGGCCCTCGGACATGAGCGCGATTCGCCCGGGAGGGCTGGTGGACCCCGCGGGCCCTTGTTCCTTGGCTCGAGTTACCTGGGAGATGTGGTCGACTCCGCGGGTCTTTGGACCTGGGGCCGAAGTGCGTGGGACAGCTGGTCGACCTGGTGGGCCCTCGGACCCGGGTCCGAGGAGCCCGGGACAGCCTGTTGACCCCGGCGGCCCTCGGAACCGGGCCCGAGTCAGCCGGGACAACTGGTCGACCCCGCAGGCACTCGGAGACTGGCCGAAGTCGCCCTGGAGATTTGGTCGACCCTGCGGGCCCTCGGGCACCGGCCCGAGTCGCCCAGGACGGGTGATCGAACCCGCGATCACTCGACCCGGGCCCGAGACGCCTGGGACCGCTGGTTGACCCCAGGGTTCCTCGGACCCCGGCGCGAGTCGCCCGGGAAAGCTGTTCGACACCCTGGCCTTCGGGCATGGTCCGAGTCCCCCGGGACAGCTGGTGGACACCGCGGGCCCATCGGGCAGGAGCCTGAGACGCCCAGGAGGGCTGGTTGTCACCGCAGGCCCTCCGACAAGGTCCCGAGTCTCCCGGGACAGCTGGTCCACCACGCAGTTCCTCCGGAAAGGGCCGGAATCCCCCGGGACAGCGGGTCGAACCCGCGGGCCCTCGGACTCAAGCACAGGTGGCCCGGACAGCTGGGACCCCACAGGCACCGGAGCCGAGCCGGAGTCTACAGGGACAGTTTGTCGATCCCGAGGGACTTCGGCCCCGAGCGCGAGTGTCCCTGGACAGCTGGTTGAACCCGCGGGCCCGTGGGCAAGGGCCCGATTCCCACGGGACAGCCAGTCGACCTCACAGGCCCTCGGAACCGGGCCCGAGTCACCTGGGACCGCGGGTCGACCCCGCAGGCACTTGGAGCCTGGCCGAAGTCGCCCGGGACATCTGGTTGACACCGCGGGGCTTCGGGCATGGGCGCGAGTCACCTGGGAGACCTGGTCGACCCCGCGGGCCCTCGGGCATGGGCCCGGGTGTCCTGGGACAGCTGGTCGACCGCAGGACCTTGGACCAGGACCCGAGTCGCCCGGGAGATTTTGTTGACATTGCGGGCCCTCGAGCACTGGACCGAGTCGCCCGGGACCGGAGATCGACAACGCCATCCCTCGAACCGGGCGTGAGATGCCCGGGACCGCTGGTTGACCCCGGGAGACATCGGGCACGGGCCTGAGATGCCCAGGAAGGCTGGTCGACACCGCGGGCCCTCCGACAAGGACCTGAGGCTCCCGGGACCGCAGGTGGACCACCCGCGCCCTCGGGAACGGGCCCGAGGCCCCAGGGACAGCTGGTCGACTCCTCAGTTCCTCGGACCCGGGTCCGAGTTCCCCGGGACAGCTGGTCAAACCTGCGGGCCCTCAGACACGAGCGCGATTCACCCGGGAGTGCTGGTCGACCCCGCGGGCCCTGGTTCCTGGGCCCGAGTTAGCCGGGAGAGCTGCTCGACCCCGCAGGCCTTCGGCGAAAGGCTGGAATCGCCCGGGACAGTTGGTTGACCCCGCGGGGCCTTGGAGCTGGCCCGGAGTCACCAAAGACTGCTTGTCGACCCCGCCGGCCCTCGGGCACGGGCCCGAGTCGCACGGGAGAGCCGGTCGACACTGAGGGCCCTCGGACCCAGGCCCAAGTCACCGGGGACAGCTGGTCGAAACCGCGTGCCCACAGACACGAGCGCGATTGGCCCGGGAGGGCTGGAGAACACCGCGGGCCCTCGTTCCTGGGCCCGAGTTACCCGGGACAGCGGGGCGACCCCGCGGGCCTTCGGAGCCAGGCCGGAGTCGCCCAGGACAGCTGATCGATCCCGCATACCCTCAGGCTCGGGACCGAATCACCCGTGCAATCCGGTCAACTCCGCTGGCACGCGGACCCGGGCATGATTCGCCCGGGAGAGCTGGTCGACGCCGCGGGCCCTCGGACCCGGGCCCGAGGGCCCTGGACAGCAGGGTGACACCGAGGGCTGTCGGACCCGGGCCTTGGTCACCCGGGACAGCTGGTCGAACCCGTGGGACCTGGGACCTGGCCCAGAGTCACCCAAGACTGCTTGTCGACCCCGCGGGCCCTCGGGCACGGGCCTGAGACGCCTGGGACAGCTGTTCGATACCCGGGCCCTTGGGCACGGTCCGAGTCACCCGGGACAGCTGGAGGACACCGCGGGCCATCGGGCACGGGCCTGAGACGCCCAGGAAGGCTGGTCGACACCGCGGGCCCTCCACCCAGGTCCCAAGTAACCCGGGACAGCGGGTCGAAGCCGCGGGCCCTCGGACATGAGCGCGATTCGCCCGGGAGGGCTGGTGGACCCCGCGGGCCCTTGTTCCTTGGCTCGAGTTACCTGGGAGATGTGGTCGACTCCGCGGGTCTTTGGACCTGGGGCCGAAGTGCGTGGGACAGCTGGTCGACCTGGTGGGCCCTCGGACCCGGGTCCGAGGAGCCCGGGACAGCCTGTTGACCCCGGCGGCCCTCGGAACCGGGCCCGAGTCAGCCGGGACAACTGGTCGACCCCGCAGGCACTCGGAGACTGGCCGAAGTCGCCCTGGAGATTTGGTCGACCCTGCGGGCCCTCGGGCACCGGCCCGAGTCGCCCAGGACGGGTGATCGAACCCGCGATCACTCGACCCGGGCCCGAGACGCCTGGGACCGCTGGTTGACCCCAGGGTTCCTCGGACCCCGGCGCGAGTCGCCCGGGAAAGCTGTTCGACACCCTGGCCTTCGGGCATGGTCCGAGTCCCCCGGGACAGCTGGTGGACACCGCGGGCCCATCGGGCAGGAGCCTGAGACGCCCAGGAGGGCTGGTTGTCACCGCAGGCCCTCCGACAAGGTCCCGAGTCTCCCGGGACAGCTGGTCCACCACGCAGTTCCTCCGGAAAGGGCCGGAATCCCCCGGGACAGCGGGTCGAACCCGCGGGCCCTCGGACTCAAGCACAGGTGGCCCGGACAGCTGGGACCCCACAGGCACCGGAGCCGAGCCGGAGTCTACAGGGACAGTTTGTCGATCCCGAGGGACTTCGGCCCCGAGCGCGAGTGTCCCTGGACAGCTGGTTGAACCCGCGGGCCCGTGGGCAAGGGCCCGATTCCCACGGGACAGCCAGTCGACCTCACAGGCCCTCGGAACCGGGCCCGAGTCACCTGGGACCGCGGGTCGACCCCGCAGGCACTTGGAGCCTGGCCGAAGTCGCCCGGGACATCTGGTTGACACCGCGGGGCTTCGGGCATGGGCGCGAGTCACCTGGGAGACCTGGTCGACCCCGCGGGCCCTCGGGCATGGGCCCGGGTGTCCTGGGACAGCTGGTCGACCGCAGGACCTTGGACCAGGACCCGAGTCGCCCGGGAGATTTTGTTGACATTGCGGGCCCTCGAGCACTGGACCGAGTCGCCCGGGACCGGAGATCGACAACGCCATCCCTCGAACCGGGCGTGAGATGCCCGGGACCGCTGGTTGACCCCGGGAGACATCGGGCACGGGCCTGAGATGCCCAGGAAGGCTGGTCGACACCGCGGGCCCTCCGACAAGGACCTGAGGCTCCCGGGACCGCAGGTGGACCACCCGCGCCCTCGGGAACGGGCCCGAGGCCCCAGGGACAGCTGGTCGACTCCTCAGTTCCTCGGACCCGGGTCCGAGTTCCCCGGGACAGCTGGTCAAACCTGCGGGCCCTCAGACACGAGCGCGATTCACCCGGGAGTGCTGGTCGACCCCGCGGGCCCTGGTTCCTGGGCCCGAGTTAGCCGGGAGAGCTGCTCGACCCCGCAGGCCTTCGGCGAAAGGCTGGAATCGCCCGGGACAGTTGGTTGACCCCGCGGGGCCTTGGAGCTGGCCCGGAGTCACCAAAGACTGCTTGTCGACCCCGCCGGCCCTCGGGCACGGGCCCGAGTCGCACGGGAGAGCCGGTCGACACTGAGGGCCCTCGGACCCAGGCCCAAGTCACCGGGGACAGCTGGTCGAAACCGCGTGCCCACAGACACGAGCGCGATTCGCCCGGGAGGGCTGGAGAACACCGCGGGCCCTCGTTCCTGGGCCCGAGTTACCCGGGACAGCGGGGCGACCCCGCGGGCCTTCGGAGCCAGGCCGGAGTCGCCCAGGACAGCTGATCGATCCCGCATACCCTCAGGCTCGGGCCCGAATCACCCGTGCAATCCGGTCAACTCCGCTGGCACGCGGACCCGGGCATGATTCGCCCGGGAGAGCTGGTCGACGCCGCGGGCCCTCGGACCCGGGCCCGAGGGCCCTGGACAGCAGGGTGACACCGAGGGCTGTCGGACCCGGGCCTTGGTCACCCGGGACAGCTGGTCGAACCCGTGGGACCTGGGACCTGGCCCAGAGTCACCCAAGACTGCTTGTCGACCCCGCGGGCCCTCGGGCACGGGCCTGAGACGCCTGGGACAGCTGTTCGATACCCGGGCCCTTGGGCACGGTCCGAGTCACCCGGGACAGCTGGAGGACACCGCGGGCCATCGGGCACGGGCCTGAGACGCCCAGGAAGGCTGGTCGACACCGCGGGCCCTCCACCCAGGTCCCAAGTAACCCGGGACAGCGGGTCGAAGCCGCGGGCCCTCGGACATGAGCGCGATTCGCCCGGGAGGGCTGGTGGACCCCGCGGGCCCTTGTTCCTTGGCTCGAGTTACCTGGGAGATGTGGTCGACTCCGCGGGTCTTTGGACCTGGGGCCGAAGTGCGTGGGACAGCTGGTCGACCTGGTGGGCCCTCGGACCCGGGTCCGAGGAGCCCGGGACAGCCTGTTGACCCCGGCGGCCCTCGGAACCGGGCCCGAGTCAGCCGGGACAACTGGTCGACCCCGCAGGCACTCGGAGACTGGCCGAAGTCGCCCTGGAGATTTGGTCGACCCTGTGGGCCCTCGGGCACCGGCCCGAGTCGCCCAGGACGGGTGATCGAACCCGCGATCACTCGACCCGGGCCCGAGACGCCTGGGACCGCTGGTTGACCCCAGGGTACCTCGGACCCCGGCGCGAGTCGCCCGGGAAAGCTGTTCGACACCCTGGCCTTCGGGCATGGTCCGAGTCCCCCGGGACAGCTGGTGGACACCGCGGGCCCATCGGGCAGGAGCCTGAGACGCCCAGGAGGGCTGGTTGTCACCGCAGGCCCTCCGACAAGGTCCCGAGTCTCCCGGGACAGCTGGTCCACCACGCAGTTCCTCCGGAAAGGGCCGGAATCCCCCGGGACAGCGGGTCGAACCCGCGGGCCCTCGGACTCAAGCACAGGTGGCCCGGACAGCTGGGACCCCACAGGCACCGGAGCCGAGCCGGAGTCTACAGGGACAGTTTGTCGATCCCGAGGGACTTCGGCCCCGAGCGCGAGTGTCCCTGGACAGCTGGTTGAACCCGCGGGCCCGTGGGCAAGGGCCCGATTCCCACGGGACAGCCAGTCGACCTCACAGGCCCTCGGAACCGGGCCCGAGTCACCTGGGACCGCGGGTCGACCCCGCAGGCACTTGGAGCCTGGCCGAAGTCGCCCGGGACATCTGGTTGACACCGCGGGGCTTCGGGCATGGGCGCGAGTCACCTGGGAGACCTGGTCGACCCCGCGGGCCCTCGGGCATGGGCCCGGGTGTCCTGGGACAGCTGGTCGACCGCAGGACCTTGGACCAGGACCCGAGTCGCCCGGGAGATTTTGTTGACATTGCGGGCCCTCGAGCACTGGACCGAGTCGCCCGGGACCGGAGATCGACAACGCCATCCCTCGAACCGGGCGTGAGATGCCCGGGACCGCTGGTTGACCCCGGGAGACATCGGGCACGGGCCTGAGATGCCCAGGAAGGCTGGTCGACACCGCGGGCCCTCCGACAAGGACCTGAGGCTCCCGGGACCGCAGGTGGACCACCCGCGCCCTCGGGAACGGGCCCGAGGCCCCAGGGACAGCTGGTCGACTCCTCAGTTCCTCGGACCCGGGTCCGAGTTCCCCGGGACAGCTGGTCAAACCTGCGGGCCCTCAGACACGAGCGCGATTCACCCGGGAGTGCTGGTCGACCCCGCGGGCCCTGGTTCCTGGGCCCGAGTTAGCCGGGAGAGCTGCTCGACCCCGCAGGCCTTCGGCGAAAGGCTGGAATCGCCCGGGACAGTTGGTTGACCCCGCGGGGCCTTGGAGCTGGCCCGGAGTCACCAAAGACTGCTTGTCGACCCCGCCGGCCCTCGGGCACGGGCCCGAGTCGCACGGGAGAGCCGGTCGACACTGAGGGCCCTCGGACCCAGGCCCAAGTCACCGGGGACAGCTGGTCGAAACCGCGTGCCCACAGACACGAGCGCGATTGGCCCGGGAGGGCTGGAGAACACCGCGGGCCCTCGTTCCTGGGCCCGAGTTACCCGGGACAGCGGGGCGACCCCGCGGGCCTTCGGAGCCAGGCCGGAGTCGCCCAGGACAGCTGATCGATCCCGCATACCCTCAGGCTCGGGCCCGAATCACCCGTGCAATCCGGTCAACTCCGCTGTCCCGCGGACCCGGGCATGATTCGCCCGGGAGAGCTGGTCGACGCCGCGGGCCCTCGGACCCGGGCCCGAGGGCCCTGGACAGCAGGGTGACACCGAGGGCTGTCGGACCCGGGCCTTGGTCACCCGGGACAGCTGGTCGAACCCGTGGGACCTGGGACCTGGCCCAGAGTCACCCAAGACTGCTTGTCGACCCCGCGGGCCCTCGGGCACGGGCCTGAGACGCCTGGGACAGCTGTTCGATACCCGGGCCCTTGGGCACGGTCCGAGTCACCCGGGACAGCTGGAGGACACCGCGGGCCATCGGGCACGGGCCTGAGACGCCCAGGAAGGCTGGTCGACACCGCGGGCCCTCCACCCAGGTCCCAAGTAACCCGGGACAGCGGGTCGAAGCCGCGGGCCCTCGGACATGAGCGCGATTCGCCCGGGAGGGCTGGTGGACCCCGCGGGCCCTTGTTCCTTGGCTCGAGTTACCTGGGAGATGTGGTCGACTCCGCGGGTCTTTGGACCTGGGGCCGAAGTGCGTGGGACAGCTGGTCGACCTGGTGGGCCCTCGGACCCGGGTCCGAGGAGCCCGGGACAGCCTGTTGACCCCGGCGGCCCTCGGAACCGGGCCCGAGTCAGCCGGGACAACTGGTCGACCCCGCAGGCACTCGGAGACTGGCCGAAGTCGCCCTGGAGATTTGGTCGACCCTGCGGGCCCTCGGGCACCGGCCCGAGTCGCCCAGGACGGGTGATCGAACCCGCGATCACTCGACCCGGGCCCGAGACGCCTGGGACCGCTGGTTGACCCCAGGGTTCCTCGGACCCCGGCGCGAGTCGCCCGGGAAAGCTGTTCGACACCCTGGCCTTCGGGCATGGTCCGAGTCCCCCGGGACAGCTGGTGGACACCGCGGGCCCATCGGGCAGGAGCCTGAGACGCCCAGGAGGGCTGGTTGTCACCGCAGGCCCTCCGACAAGGTCCCGAGTCTCCCGGGACAGCTGGTCCACCACGCAGTTCCTCCGGAAAGGGCCGGAATCCCCCGGGACAGCGGGTCGAACCCGCGGGCCCTCGGACTCAAGCACAGGTGGCCCGGACAGCTGGGACCCCACAGGCATCGGAGCCGAGCCGGAGTCTACAGGGACAGTTTGTCGATCCCGAGGGACTTCGGCCCCGAGCGCGAGTGTCCCTGGACAGCTGGTTGAACCCGCGGGCCCGTGGGCAAGGGCCCGATTCCCACGGGACAGCCAGTCGACCTCACAGGCCCTCGGAACCGGGCCCGAGTCACCTGGGACCGCGGGTCGACCCCGCAGGCACTTGGAGCCTGGCCGAAGTCGCCCGGGACATCTGGTTGACACCGCGGGGCTTCGGGCATGGGCGCGAGTCACCTGGGAGACCTGGTCGACCCCGCGGGCCCTCGGGCATGGGCCCGGGTGTCCTGGGACAGCTGGTCGACCGCAGGACCTTGGACCAGGACCCGAGTCGCCCGGGAGATTTTGTTGACATTGCGGGCCCTCGAGCACTGGACCGAGTCGCCCGGGACCGGAGATCGACAACGCCATCCCTCGAACCGGGCGTGAGATGCCCGGGACCGCTGGTTGACCCCGGGAGACATCGGGCACGGGCCTGAGATGCCCAGGAAGGCTGGTCGACACCGCGGGCCCTCCGACAAGGACCTGAGTCTCCCGGGACCGCAGGTGGACCACCCGCGCCCTCGGGAACGGGCCCGAGGCCCCAGGGACAGCTGGTCGACTCCTCAGTTCCTCGGACCCGGGTCCGAGTTCCCCGGGACAGCTGGTCAAACCTGCGGGCCCTCAGACACGAGCGCGATTCACCCGGGAGTGCTGGTCGACCCCGCGGGCCCTGGTTCCTGGGCCCGAGTTAGCCGGGAGAGCTGCTCGACCCCGCAGGCCTTCGGCGAAAGGCTGGAATCGCCCGGGACAGTTGGTTGACCCCGCGGGGCCTTGGAGCTGGCCCGGAGTCACCAAAGACTGCTTGTCGACCCCGCCGGCCCTCGGGCACGGGCCCGAGTCGCACGGGAGAGCCGGTCGACACTGAGGGCCCTCGGACCCAGGCCCAAGTCACCGGGGACAGCTGGTCGAAACCGCGTGCCCACAGACACGAGCGCGATTGGCCCGGGAGGGCTGGAGAACACCGCGGGCCCTCGTTCCTGGGCCCGAGTTACCCGGGACAGCGGGTCGACCCCGCGGGCCTTCGGAGCCAGGCCGGAGTCGCCCAGGACAGCTGATCGATCCCGCATACCCTCAGGCTCGGGCCCGAATCACCCGTGCAATCCGGTCAACTCCGCTGGCACGCGGACCCGGGCATGATTCGCCCGGGAGAGCTGGTCGACGCCGCGGGCCCTCGGACCCGGGCCCGAGGGCCCTGGACAGCAGGGTGACACCGAGGGCTGTCGGACCCGGGCCTTGGTCACCCGGGACAGCTGGTCGAACCCGTGGGACCTGGGACCTGGCCCAGAGTCACCCAAGACTGCTTGTCGACCCCGCGGGCCCTCGGGCACGGGCCTGAGACGCCTGGGACAGCTGTTCGATACCCGGGCCCTTGGGCACGGTCCGAGTCACCCGGGACAGCTGGAGGACACCGCGGGCCATCGGGCACGGGCCTGAGACGCCCAGGAAGGCTGGTCGACACCGCGGGCCCTCCACCCAGGTCCCAAGTAACCCGGGACAGCGGGTCGAAGCCGCGGGCCCTCGGACATGAGCGCGATTCGCCCGGGAGGGCTGGTGGACCCCGCGGGCCCTTGTTCCTTGGCTCGAGTTACCTGGGAGATGTGGTCGACTCCGCGGGTCTTTGGACCTGGGGCCGAAGTGCGTGGGACAGCTGGTCGACCTGGTGGGCCCTCGGACCCGGGTCCGAGGAGCCCGGGACAGCCTGTTGACCCCGGCGGCCCTCGGAACCGGGCCCGAGTCAGCCGGGACAACTGGTCGACCCCGCAGGCACTCGGAGCCTGGCCGAAGTCGCCCTGGAGATTTGGTCGACCCTGCGGGCCCTCGGGCACCGGCCCGAGTCGCCCAGGACGGGTGATCGAACCCGCGATCACTCGACCCGGGCCCGAGACGCCTGGGACCGCTGGTTGACCCCAGGGTTCCTCGGACCCCGGCGCGAGTCGCCCGGGAAAGCTGTTCGACACCCTGGCCTTCGGGCATGGTCCGAGTCCCCCGGGACAGCTGGTGGACACCGCGGGCCCATCGGGCAGGAGCCTGAGACGCCCAGGAGGGCTGGTTGTCACCGCAGGCCCTCCGACAAGGTCCCGAGTCTCCCGGGACAGCTGGTCCACCACGCAGTTCCTCCGGAAAGGGCCGGAATCCCCCGGGACAGCGGGTCGAACCCGCGGGCCCTCGGACTCAAGCACAGGTGGCCCGGACAGCTGGGACCCCACAGGCATCGGAGCCGAGCCGGAGTCTACAGGGACAGTTTGTCGATCCCGAGGGACTTCGGCCCCGAGCGCGAGTGTCCCTGGACAGCTGGTTGAACCCGCGGGCCCGTGGGCAAGGGCCCGATTCCCACGGGACAGCCAGTCGACCTCACAGGCCCTCGGAACCGGGCCCGAGTCACCTGGGACCGCGGGTCGACCCCGCAGGCACTTGGAGCCTGGCCGAAGTCGCCCGGGACATCTGGTTGACACCGCGGGGCTTCGGGCATGGGCGCGAGTCACCTGGGAGACCTGGTCGACCCCGCGGGCCCTTGGGCATGGGCCCGGGTGTCCTGGGACAGCTAGTCGACCGCAGGACCTTGGACCAGGACCCGAGTCGCCCGGGAGATTTTGTTGACATTGCGGGCCCTCGAGCACTGGACCGAGACGCCCGGGACCGGAGATCGACAACGCCATCCCTCGAACCGGGCGTGAGATGCCCGGGACCGCTGGTTGACCCCGGGAGACATCGGGCACGGGCCTGAGATGCCCAGGAAGGCTGGTCGACACCGCGGGCCCTCCGACAAGGACCTGAGTCTCCCGGGACCGCAGGTCGACCACCCGCGCCCTCGGGAACGGGCCCGAGGCCCCAGGGACAGCTGGTCGACTCCTCAGTTCCTCGGACCCGGGTCCGAGTTCCCCGGGACAGCTGGTCAAACCTGCGGGCCCTCAGACACGAGCGCGATTCACCCGGGAGTGCTGGTCGACCCCGCGGGCCCTGGTTCCTGGGCCCGAGTTAGCCGGGAGAGCTGCTCGACCCCGCAGGCCTTCGGCGAAAGGCTGGAATCGCCCGGGACAGTTGGTTGACCCCGCGGGGCCTTGGAGCTGGCCCGGAGTCACCAAAGACTGCTTGTCGACCCCGCCGGCCCTCGGGCACGGGCCCGAGTCGCACGGGAGAGCCGGTCGACACTGAGGGCCCTCGGACCCAGGCCCAAGTCACCGGGGACAGCTGGTCGAAACCGCGTGCCCACAGACACGAGCGCGATTGGCCCGGGAGGGCTGGAGAACACCGCGGGCCCTCGTTCCTGGGCCCGAGTTACCCGGGACAGCGGGGCGACCCCGCGGGCCTTCGGAGCCAGGCCGGAGTCGCCCAGGACAGCTGATCGATCCCGCATACCCTCAGGCTCGGGCCCGAATCACCCGTGCAATCCGGTCAACTCCGCTGGCACGCGGACCCGGGCATGATTCGCCCGGGAGAGCTGGTCGACGCCGCGGGCCCTCGGACCCGGGCCCGAGGGCCCTGGACAGCAGGGTGACACCGAGGGCTGTCGGACCCGGGCCTTGGTCACCCGGGACAGCTGGTCGAACCCGTGGGACCTGGGACCTGGCCCAGAGTCACCCAAGACTGCTTGTCGACCCCGCGGGCCCTCGGGCACGGGCCTGAGACGCCTGGGGCAGCTGTTCGATACCCGGGCCCTTGGGCACGGTCCGAGTCACCCGGGACAGCTGGAGGACACCGCGGGCCATCGGGCACGGGCCTGAGACGCCCAGGAAGGCTGGTCGACACCGCGGGCCCTCCACCCAGGTCCCAAGTAACCCGGGACAGCGGGTCGAAGCCGCGGGCCCTCGGACATGAGCGCGATTCGCCCGGGAGGGCTGGTGGACCCCGCGGGCCCTTGTTCCTTGGCTCGAGTTACCTGGGAGATGTGGTCGACTCCGCGGGTCTTTGGACCTGGGGCCGAAGTGCGTGGGACAGCTGGTCGACCTGGTGGGCCCTCGGACCCGGGTCCGAGGAGCCCGGGACAGCCTGTTGACCCCGGCGGCCCTCGGAACCGGGCCCGAGTCAGCCGGGACAACTGGTCGACCCCGCAGGCACTCGGAGACTGGCCGAAGTCGCCCTGGAGATTTGGTCGACCCTGCGGGCCCTCGGGCACCGGCCCGAGTCGCCCAGGACGGGTGATCGAACCCGCGATCACTCGACCCGGGCCCGAGACGCCTGGGACCGCTGGTTGACCCCAGGGTTCCTCGGACCCCGGCGCGAGTCGCCCGGGAAAGCTGTTCGACACCCTGGCCTTCGGGCATGGTCCGAGTCCCCCGGGACAGCTGGTGGACACCGCGGGCCCATCGGGCAGGAGCCTGAGACGCCCAGGAGGGCTGGTTGTCACCGCAGGCCCTCCGACAAGGTCCCGAGTCTCCCGGGACAGCTGGTCCACCACGCAGTTCCTCCGGAAAGGGCCGGAATCCCCCGGGACAGCGGGTCGAACCCGCGGGCCCTCGGACTCAAGCACAGGTGGCCCGGACAGCTGGGACCCCACAGGCATCGGAGCCGAGCCGGAGTCTACAGGGACAGTTTGTCGATCCCGAGGGACTTCGGCCCCGAGCGCGAGTGTCCCTGGACAGCTGGTTGAACCCGCGGGCCCGTGGGCAAGGGCCCGATTCCCACGGGACAGCCAGTCGACCTCACAGGCCCTCGGAACCGGGCCCGAGTCACCTGGGACCGCGGGTCGACCCCGCAGGCACTTGGAGCCTGGCCGAAGTCGCCCGGGACATCTGGTTGACACCGCGGGGCTTCGGGCATGGGCGCGAGTCACCTGGGAGACCTGGTCGACCCCGCGGGCCCTCGGGCATGGGCCCGGGTGTCCTGGGACAGCTGGTCGACCGGAGGACCTTGGACCAGGACCCGAGTCGCCTGGGAGATTTTGTTGACATTGCGGGCCCTCGAGCACTGGACCGAGTCGCCCGGGACCGGAGATCGACAACGCCATCCCTCGAACCGGGCGTGAGATGCCCGGGACCGCTGGTTGACCCCGGGAGACATCGGGCACGGGCCTGAGATGCCCAGGAAGGCTGGTCGACACTGCGGGCCCTCCGACAAGGACCTGAGGCTCCCGGGACCGCAGGTGGACCACCCGCGCCCTCGGGAACGGGCCCGAGGCCCCAGGGACAGCTGGTCGACTCCTCAGTTCCTCGGACCCGGGTCCGAGTTCCCCGGGACAGCTGGTCAAACCTGCGGGCCCTCAGACACGAGCGCGATTCACCCGGGAGTGCTGGTCGACCCCGCGGGCCCTGGTTCCTGGGCCCGAGTTAGCCGGGAGAGCTGCTCGACCCCGCAGGCCTTCGGCGAAAGGCTGGAATCGCCCGGGACAGTTGGTTGACCCCGCGGGGCCTTGGAGCTGGCCCGGAGTCACCAAAGACTGCTTGTCGACCCCGCCGGCCCTCGGGCACGGGCCCGAGTCGCACGGGAGAGCCGGTCGACACTGAGGGCCCTCGGACCCAGGCCCAAGTCACCGGGGACAGCTGGTCGAAACCGCGTGCCCACAGACACGAGCGCGATTCGCCCGGGAGGGCTGGAGAACACCGCGGGCCCTCGTTCCTGGGCCCGAGTTACCCGGGACAGCGGGGCGACCCCGCGGGCCTTCGGAGCCAGGCCGGAGTCGCCCAGGACAGCTGATCGATCCCGCATACCCTCAGGCTCGGGCCCGAATCACCCGTGCAATCCGGTCAACTCCGCTGGCACGCGGACCCGGGCATGATTCGCCCGGGAGAGCTGGTCGACGCCGCGGGCCCTCGGACCCGGGCCCGAGGGCCCTGGACAGCAGGGTGACACCGAGGGCTGTCGGACCCGGGCCTTGGTCACCCGGGACAGCTGGTCGAACCCGTGGGACCTGGGACCTGGCCCAGAGTCACCCAAGACTGCTTGTCGACCCCGCGGGCCCTCGGGCACGGGCCTGAGACGCCTGGGACAGCTGTTCGATACCCGGGCCCTTGGGCACGGTCCGAGTCACCCGGGACAGCTGGAGGACACCGCGGGCCATCGGGCACGGGCCTGAGACGCCCAGGAAGGCTGGTCGACACCGCGGGCCCTCCACCCAGGTCCCAAGTAACCCGGGACAGCGGGTCGAAGCCGCGGGCCCTCGGACATGAGCGCGATTTGCCCGGGAGGGCTGGTGGACCCCGCGGGCCCTTGTTCCTTGGCTCGAGTTACCTGGGAGATGTGGTCGACTCCGCGGGTCTTTGGACCTGGGGCCGAAGTGCGTGGGACAGCTGGTCGACCTGGTGGGCCCTCGGACCCGGGTCCGAGGAGCCCGGGACAGCCTGTTGACCCCGGCGGCCCTCGGAACCGGGCCCGAGTCAGCCGGGACAACTGGTCGACCCCGCAGGCACTCGGAGACTGGCCGAAGTCGCCCTGGAGATTTGGTCGACCCTGCGGGCCCTCGGGCACCGGCCCGAGTCGCCCAGGACGGGTGATCGAACCCGCGATCACTCGACCCGGGCCCGAGACGCCTGGGACCGCTGGTTGACCCCAGGGTTCCTCGGACCCCGGCGCGAGTCGCCCGGGAAAGCTGTTCGACACCCTGGCCTTCGGGCATGGTCCGAGTCCCCCGGGACAGCTGGTGGACACCGCGGGCCCATCGGGCAGGAGCCTGAGACGCCCAGGAGGGCTGGTTGTCACCGCAGGCCCTCCGACAAGGTCCCGAGTCTCCCGGGACAGCTGGTCCACCACGCAGTTCCTCCGGAAAGGGCCGGAATCCCCCGGGACAGCGGGTCGAACCCGCGGGCCCTCGGACTCAAGCACAGGTGGCCCGGACAGCTGGGACCCCACAGGCACCGGAGCCGAGCCGGAGTCTACAGGGACAGTTTGTCGATCCCGAGGGACTTCGGCCCCGAGCGCGAGTGTCCCTGGACAGCTGGTTGAACCCGCGGGCCCGTGGGCAAGGGCCCGATTCCCACGGGACAGCCAGTCGACCTCACAGGCCCTCGGAACCGGGCCCGAGTCACCTGGGACCGCGGGTCGACCCCGCAGGCACTTGGAGCCTGGCCGAAGTCGCCCGGGACATCTGGTTGACACCGCGGGGCTTCGGGCATGGGCGCGAGTCACCTGGGAGACCTGGTCGACCCCGCGGGCCCTCGGGCATGGGCCCGGGTGTCCTGGGACAGCTGGTCGACCGGAGGACCTTGGACCAGGACCCGAGTCGCCTGGGAGATTTTGTTGACATTGCGGGCCCTCAAGCACTGGACCGAGTCGCCCGGGACCGGAGATCGACAACGCCATCCCTCGAACCGGGCGTGAGATGCCCGGGACCGCTGGTTGACCCCGGGAGACATCGGGCACGGGCCTGAGATGCCCAGGAAGGCTGGTCGACACCGCGGGCCCTCCGACAAGGACCTGAGTCTCCCGGGACCGCAGGTGGACCACCCGCGCCCTCGGGAACGGGCCCGAGGCCCCAGGGACAGCTGGTCGACTCCTCAGTTCCTCGGACCCGGGTCCGAGTTCCCCGGGACAGCTGGTCAAACCTGCGGGCCCTCAGACACGAGCGCGATTCACCCGGGAGTGCTGGTCGACCCCGCGGGCCCTGGTTCCTGGGCCCGAGTTAGCCGGGAGAGCTGCTCGACCCCGCAGGCCTTCGGCGAAAGGCTGGAATCGCCCGGGACAGTTGGTTGACCCCGCGGGGCCTTGGAGCTGGCCCGGAGTCACCAAAGACTGCTTGTCGACCCCGCCGGCCCTCGGGCACGGGCCCGAGTCGCACGGGAGAGCCGGTCGACACTGAGGGCCCTCGGACCCAGGCCCAAGTCACCGGGGACAGCTGGTCGAAACCGCGTGCCCACAGACACGAGCGCGATTGGCCCGGGAGGGCTGGAGAACACCGCGGGCCCTCGTTCCTGGGCCCGAGTTACCCGGGACAGCGGGGCGACCCCGCGGGCCTTCGGAGCCAGGCCGGAGTCGCCCAGGACAGCTGATCGATCCCGCATACCCTCAGGCTCGGGCCCGAATCACCCGTGCAATCCGGTCAACTCCGCTGGCACGCGGACCCGGGCATGATTCGCCCGGGAGAGCTGGTCGACGCCGCGGGCCCTCGGACCCGGGCCCGAGGGCCCTGGACAGCAGGGTGACACCGAGGGCTGTCGGACCCGGGCCTTGGTCACCCGGGACAGCTGGTCGAACCCGTGGGACCTGGGACCTGGCCCAGAGTCACCCAAGACTGCTTGTCGACCCCGCGGGCCCTCGGGCACGGGCCTGAGACGCCTGGGGCAGCTGTTCGATACCCGGGCCCTTGGGCACGGTCCGAGTCACCCGGGACAGCTGGAGGACACCGCGGGCCATCGGGCACGGGCCTGAGACGCCCAGGAAGGCTGGTCGACACCGCGGGCCCTCCACCCAGGTCCCAAGTAACCCGGGACAGCGGGTCGAAGCCGCGGGCCCTCGGACATGAGCGCGATTCGCCCGGGAGGGCTGGTGGACCCCGCGGGCCCTTGTTCCTTGGCTCGAGTTACCTGGGAGATGTGGTCGACTCCGCGGGTCTTTGGACCTGGGGCCGAAGTGCGTGGGACAGCTGGTCGACCTGGTGGGCCCTCGGACCCGGGTCCGAGGAGCCCGGGACAGCCTGTTGACCCCGGCGGCCCTCGGAACCGGGCCCGAGTCAGCCGGGACAACTGGTCGACCCCGCAGGCACTCGGAGACTGGCCGAAGTCGCCCTGGAGATTTGGTCGACCCTGCGGGCCCTCGGGCACCGGCCCGAGTCGCCCAGGACGGGTGATCGAACCCGCGATCACTCGACCCGGGCCCGAGACGCCTGGGACCGCTGGTTGACCCCAGGGTTCCTCGGACCCCGGCGCGAGTCGCCCGGGAAAGCTGTTCGACACCCTGGCCTTCGGGCATGGTCCGAGTCCCCCGGGACAGCTGGTGGACACCGCGGGCCCATCGGGCAGGAGCCTGAGACGCCCAGGAGGGCTGGTTGTCACCGCAGGCCCTCCGACAAGGTCCCGAGTCTCCCGGGACAGCTGGTCCACCACGCAGTTCCTCCGGAAAGGGCCGGAATCCCCCGGGACAGCGGGTCGAACCCGCGGGCCCTCGGACTCAAGCACAGGTGGCCCGGACAGCTGGGACCCCACAGGCATCGGAGCCGAGCCGGAGTCTACAGGGACAGTTTGTCGATCCCGAGGGACTTCGGCCCCGAGCGCGAGTGTCCCTGGACAGCTGGTTGAACCCGCGGGCCCGTGGGCAAGGGCCCGATTCCCACGGGACAGCCAGTCGACCTCACAGGCCCTCGGAACCGGGCCCGAGTCACCTGGGACCGCGGGTCGACCCCGCAGGCACTTGGAGCCTGGCTGAAGTCGCCCGGGACATCTGGTTGACACCGCGGGGCTTCGGGCATGGGCGCGAGTCACCTGGGAGACCTGGTCGACCCCGCGGGCCCTTGGGCATGGGCCCGGGTGTCCTGGGACAGCTGGTCGACCGCAGGACCTTGGACCAGGACCCGAGTCGCCCGGGAGATTTTGTTGACATTGCGGGCCCTCGAGCACTGGACCGAGACGCCCGGGACCGGAGATCGACAACGCCATCCCTCGAACCGGGCGTGAGATGCCCGGGACCGCTGGTTGACCCCGGGAGACATCGGGCACGGGCCTGAGATGCCCAGGAAGGCTGGTCGACACCGCGGGCCCTCCGACAAGGACCTGAGTCTCCCGGGACCGCAGGTGGACCACCCGCGCCCTCGGGAACGGGCCCGAGGCCCCAGGGACAGCTGGTCGACTCCTCAGTTCCTCGGACCCGGGTCCGAGTTCCCCGGGACAGCTGGTCAAACCTGCGGGCCCTCAGACACGAGCGCGATTCACCCGGGAGTGCTGGTCGACCCCGCGGGCCCTGGTTCCTGGGCCCGAGTTAGCCGGGAGAGCTGCTCGACCCCGCAGGCCTTCGGCGAAAGGCTGGAATCGCCCGGGACAGTTGGTTGACCCCGCGGGGCCTTGGAGCTGGCCCGGAGTCACCAAAGACTGCTTGTCGACCCCGCCGGCCCTCGGGCACGGGCCCGAGTCGCACGGGAGAGCCGGTCGACACTGAGGGCCCTCGGACCCAGGCCCAAGTCACCGGGGACAGCTGGTCGAAACCGCGTGCCCACAGACACGAGCGCGATTCGCCCGGGAGGGCTGGAGAACACCGCGGGCCCTCGTTCCTGGGCCCGAGTTACCCGGGACAGCGGGGCGACCCCGCGGGCCTTCGGAGCCAGGCCGGAGTCGCCCAGGACAGCTGATCGATCCCGCATACCCTCAGGCTCGGGCCCGAATCACCCGTGCAATCCGGTCAACTCCGCTGGCACGCGGACCCGGGCATGATTCGCCCGGGAGAGCTGGTCGACGCCGCGGGCCCTCGGACCCGGGCCCGAGGGCCCTGGACAGCAGGGTGACACCGAGGGCTGTCGGACCCGGGCCTTGGTCACCCGGGACAGCTGGTCGAACCCGTGGGACCTGGGACCTGGCCCAGAGTCACCCAAGACTGCTTGTCGACCCCGCGGGCCCTCGGGCACGGGCCTGAGACGCCTGGGACAGCTGTTCGATACCCGGGCCCTTGGGCACGGTCCGAGTCACCCGGGACAGCTGGAGGACACCGCGGGCCATCGGGCACGGGCCTGAGACGCCCAGGAAGGCTGGTCGACACCGCGGGCCCTCCACCCAGGTCCCAAGTAACCCGGGACAGCGGGTCGAAGCCGCGGGCCCTCGGACATGAGCGCGATTCGCCCGGGAGGGCTGGTGGACCCCGCGGGCCCTTGTTCCTTGGCTCGAGTTACCTGGGAGATGTGGTCGACTCCGCGGGTCTTTGGACCTGGGGCCGAAGTGCGTGGGACAGCTGGTCGACCTGGTGGGCCCTCGGACCCGGGTCCGAGGAGCCCGGGACAGCCTGTTGACCCCGGCGGCCCTCGGAACCGGGCCCGAGTCAGCCGGGACAACTGGTCGACCCCGCAGGCACTCGGAGACTGGCCGAAGTCGCCCTGGAGATTTGGTCGACCCTGCGGGCCCTCGGGCACCGGCCCGAGTCGCCCAGGACGGGTGATCGAACCCGCGATCACTCGACCCGGGCCCGAGACGCCTGGGACCGCTGGTTGACCCCAGGGTTCCTCGGACCCCGGCGCGAGTCGCCCGGGAAAGCTGTTCGACACCCTGGCCTTCGGGCATGGTCCGAGTCCCCCGGGACAGCTGGTGGACACCGCGGGCCCATCGGGCAGGAGCCTGAGACGCCCAGGAGGGCTGGTTGTCACCGCAGGCCCTCCGACAAGGTCCCGAGTCTCCCGGGACAGCTGGTCCACCACGCAGTTCCTCCGGAAAGGGCCGGAATCCCCCGGGACAGCGGGTCGAACCCGCGGGCCCTCGGACTCAAGCACAGGTGGCCCGGACAGCTGGGACCCCACAGGCATCGGAGCCGAGCCGGAGTCTACAGGGACAGTTTGTCGATCCCGAGGGACTTCGGCCCCGAGCGCGAGTGTCCCTGGACAGCTGGTTGAACCCGCGGGCCCGTGGGCAAGGGCCCGATTCCCACGGGACAGCCAGTCGACCTCACAGGCCCTCGGAACCGGGCCCGAGTCACCTGGGACCGCGGGTCGACCCCGCAGGCACTTGGAGCCTGGCTGAAGTCGCCCGGGACATCTGGTTGACACCGCGGGGCTTCGGGCATGGGCGCGAGTCACCTGGGAGACCTGGTCGACCCCGCGGGCCCTTGGGCATGGGCCCGGGTGTCCTGGGACAGCTGGTCGACCGCAGGACCTTGGACCAGGACCCGAGTCGCCCGGGAGATTTTGTTGACATTGCGGGCCCTCGAGCACTGGACCGAGACGCCCGGGACCGGAGATCGACAACGCCATCCCTCGAACCGGGCGTGAGATGCCCGGGACCGCTGGTTGACCCCGGGAGACATCGGGCACGGGCCTGAGATGCCCAGGAAGGCTGGTCGACACCGCGGGCCCTCCGACAAGGACCTGAGTCTCCCGGGACCGCAGGTGGACCACCCGCGCCCTCGGGAACGGGCCCGAGGCCCCAGGGACAGCTGGTCGACTCCTCAGTTCCTCGGACCCGGGTCCGAGTTCCCCGGGACAGCTGGTCAAACCTGCGGGCCCTCAGACACGAGCGCGATTCACCCGGGAGTGCTGGTCGACCCCGCGGGCCCTGGTTCCTGGGCCCGAGTTAGCCGGGAGAGCTGCTCGACCCCGCAGGCCTTCGGCGAAAGGCTGGAATCGCCCGGGACAGTTGGTTGACCCCGCGGGGCCTTGGAGCTGGCCCGGAGTCACCAAAGACTGCTTGTCGACCCCGCCGGCCCTCGGGCACGGGCCCGAGTCGCACGGGAGAGCCGGTCGACACTGAGGGCCCTCGGACCCAGGCCCAAGTCACCGGGGACAGCTGGTCGAAACCGCGTGCCCACAGACACGAGCGCGATTGGCCCGGGAGGGCTGGAGAACACCGCGGGCCCTCGTTCCTGGGCCCGAGTTACCCGGGACAGCGGGGCGACCCCGCGGGCCTTCGGAGCCAGGCCGGAGTCGCCCAGGACAGCTGATCGATCCCGCATACCCTCAGGCTCGGGCCCGAATCACCCGTGCAATCCGGTCAACTCCGCTGGCACGCGGACCCGGGCATGATTCGCCCGGGAGAGCTGGTCGACGCCGCGGGCCCTCGGACCCGGGCCCGAGGGCCCTGGACAGCAGGGTGACACCGAGGGCTGTCGGACCCGGGCCTTGGTCACCCGGGACAGCTGGTCGAACCCGTGGGACCTGGGACCTGGCCCAGAGTCACCCAAGACTGCTTGTCGACCCCGCGGGCCCTCGGGCACGGGCCTGAGACGCCTGGGACAGCTGTTCGATACCCGGGCCCTTGGGCACGGTCCGAGTCACCCGGGACAGCTGGAGGACACCGCGGGCCATCGGGCACGGGCCTGAGACGCCCAGGAAGGCTGGTCGACACCGCGGGCCCTCCACCCAGGTCCCAAGTAACCCGGGACAGCGGGTCGAAGCCGCGGGCCCTCGGACATGAGCGCGATTCGCCCGGGAGGGCTGGTGGACCCCGCGGGCCCTTGTTCCTTGGCTCGAGTTACCTGGGAGATGTGGTCGACTCCGCGGGTCTTTGGACCTGGGGCCGAAGTGCGTGGGACAGCTGGTCGACCTGGTGGGCCCTCGGACCCGGGTCCGAGGAGCCCGGGACAGCCTGTTGACCCCGGCGGCCCTCGGAACCGGGCCCGAGTCAGCCGGGACAACTGGTCGACCCCGCAGGCACTCGGAGACTGGCCGAAGTCGCCCTGGAGATTTGGTCGACCCTGCGGGCCCTCGGGCACCGGCCCGAGTCGCCCAGGACGGGTGATCGAACCCGCGATCACTCGACCCGGGCCCGAGACGCCTGGGACCGCTGGTTGACCCCAGGGTTCCTCGGACCCCGGCGCGAGTCGCCCGGGAAAGCTGTTCGACACCCTGGCCTTCGGGCATGGTCCGAGTCCCCCGGGACAGCTGGTGGACACCGCGGGCCCATCGGGCAGGAGCCTGAGACGCCCAGGAGGGCTGGTTGTCACCGCAGGCCCTCCGACAAGGTCCCGAGTCTCCCGGGACAGCTGGTCCACCACGCAGTTCCTCCGGAAAGGGCCGGAATCCCCCGGGACAGCGGGTCGAACCCGCGGGCCCTCGGACTCAAGCACAGGTGGCCCGGACAGCTGGGACCCCACAGGCATCGGAGCCGAGCCGGAGTCTACAGGGACAGTTTGTCGATCCCGAGGGACTTCGGCCCCGAGCGCGAGTGTCCCTGGACAGCTGGTTGAACCCGCGGGCCCGTGGGCAAGGGCCCGATTCCCACGGGACAGCCAGTCGACCTCACAGGCCCTCGGAACCGGGCCCGAGTCACCTGGGACCGCGGGTCGACCCCGCAGGCACTTGGAGCCTGGCCGAAGTCGCCCGGGACATCTGGTTGACACCGCGGGGCTTCGGGCATGGGCGCGAGTCACCTGGGAGACCTGGTCGACCCCGCGGGCCCTCGGGCATGGGCCCGGGTGTCCTGGGACAGCTGGTCGACCGGAGGACCTTGGACCAGGACCCGAGTCGCCTGGGAGATTTTGTTGACATTGCGGGCCCTCGAGCACTGGACCGAGTCGCCCAGGACCGGAGATCGACAACGCCATCCCTCGAACCGGGCGTGAGATGCCCGGGACCGCTGGTTGACCCCGGGAGACATCGGGCACGGGCCTGAGATGCCCAGGAAGGCTGGTCGACACCGCGGGCCCTCCGACAAGGACCTGAGGCTCCCGGGACCGCAGGTGGACCACCCGCGCCCTCGGGAACGGGCCCGAGGCCCCAGGGACAGCTGGTCGACTCCTCAGTTCCTCGGACCCGGGTCCGAGTTCCCCGGGACAGCTGGTCAAACCTGCGGGCCCTCAGACACGAGCGCGATTCACCCGGGAGTGCTGGTCGACCCCGCGGGCCCTGGTTCCTGGGCCCGAGTTAGCCGGGAGAGCTGCTCGACCCCGCAGGCCTTCGGCGAAAGGCTGGAATCGCCCGGGACAGTTGGTTGACCCCGCGGGGCCTTGGAGCTGGCCCGGAGTCACCAAAGACTGCTTGTCGACCCCGCCGGCCCTCGGGCACGGGCCCGAGTCGCACGGGAGAGCCGGTCGACACTGAGGGCCCTCGGACCCAGGCCCAAGTCACCGGGGACAGCTGGTCGAAACCGCGTGCCCACAGACACGAGCGCGATTGGCCCGGGAGGGCTGGAGAACACCGCGGGCCCTCGTTCCTGGGCCCGAGTTACCCGGGACAGCGGGGCGACCCCGCGGGCCTTCGGAGCCAGGCCGGAGTCGCCCAGGACAGCTGATCGATCCCGCATACCCTCAGGCTCGGGCCCGAATCACCCGTGCAATCCGGTCAACTCCGCTGGCACGCGGACCCGGGCATGATTCGCCCGGGAGAGCTGGTCGACGCCGCGGGCCCTCGGACCCGGGCCCGAGGGCCCTGGACAGCAGGGTGACACCGAGGGCTGTCGGACCCGGGCCTTGGTCACCCGGGACAGCTGGTCGAACCCGTGGGACCTGGGACCTGGCCCAGAGTCACCCAAGACTGCTTGTCGACCCCGCGGGCCCTCGGGCACGGGCCTGAGACGCCTGGGACAGCTGTTCGATACCCGGGCCCTTGGGCACGGTCCGAGTCACCCGGGACAGCTGGAGGACACCGCGGGCCATCGGGCACGGGCCTGAGACGCCCAGGAAGGCTGGTCGACACCGCGGGCCCTCCACCCAGGTCCCAAGTAACCCGGGACAGCGGGTCGAAGCCGCGGGCCCTCGGACATGAGCGCGATTCGCCCGGGAGGGCTGGTGGACCCCGCGGGCCCTTGTTCCTTGGCTCGAGTTACCTGGGAGATGTGGTCGACTCCGCGGGTCTTTGGACCTGGGGCCGAAGTGCGTGGGACAGCTGGTCGACCTGGTGGGCCCTCGGACCCGGGTCCGAGGAGCCCGGGACAGCCTGTTGACCCCGGCGGCCCTCGGAACCGGGCCCGAGTCAGCCGGGACAACTGGTCGACCCCGCAGGCACTCGGAGACTGGCCGAAGTCGCCCTGGAGATTTGGTCGACCCTGCGGGCCCTCGGGCACCGGCCCGAGTCGCCCAGGACGGGTGATCGAACCCGCGATCACTCGACCCGGGCCCGAGACGCCTGGGACCGCTGGTTGACCCCAGGGTTCCTCGGACCCCGGCGCGAGTCGCCCGGGAAAGCTGTTCGACACCCTGGCCTTCGGGCATGGTCCGAGTCCCCCGGGACAGCTGGTGGACACCGCGGGCCCATCGGGCAGGAGCCTGAGACGCCCAGGAGGGCTGGTTGTCACCGCAGGCCCTCCGACAAGGTCCCGAGTCTCCCGGGACAGCTGGTCCACCACGCAGTTCCTCCGGAAAGGGCCGGAATCCCCCGGGACAGCGGGTCGAACCCGCGGGCCCTCGGACTCAAGCACAGGTGGCCCGGACAGCTGGGACCCCACAGGCATCGGAGCCGAGCCGGAGTCTACAGGGACAGTTTGTCGATCCCGAGGGACTTCGGCCCCGAGCGCGAGTGTCCCTGGACAGCTGGTTGAACCCGCGGGACCGTGGGCAAGGGCCCGATTCCCACGGGACAGCCAGTCGACCTCACAGGCCCTCGGAACCGGGCCCGAGTCACCTGGGACCGCGGGTCGACCCCGCAGGCACTTGGAGCCTGGCTGAAGTCGCCCGGGACATCTGGTTGACACCGCGGGGCTTCGGGCATGGGCGCGAGTCACCTGGGAGACCTGGTCGACCCCGCGGGCCCTTGGGCATGGGCCCGGGTGTCCTGGGACAGCTGGTCGACCGCAGGACCTTGGACCAGGACCCGAGTCGCCCGGGAGATTTTGTTGACATTGCGGGCCCTCGAGCACTGGACCGAGACGCCCGGGACCGGAGATCGACAACGCCATCCCTCGAACCGGGCGTGAGATGCCCGGGACCGCTGGTTGACCCCGGGAGACATCGGGCACGGGCCTGAGATGCCCAGGAAGGCTGGTCGACACCGCGGGCCCTCCGACAAGGACCTGAGGCTCCCGGGACCGCAGGTGGACCACCCGCGCCCTCGGGAACGGGCCCGAGGCCCCAGGGACAGCTGGTCGACTCCTCAGTTCCTCGGACCCGGGTCCGAGTTCCCCGGGACAGCTGGTCAAACCTGCGGGCCCTCAGACACGAGCGCGATTCACCCGGGAGTGCTGGTCGACCCCGCGGGCCCTGGTTCCTGGGCCCGAGTTAGCCGGGAGAGCTGCTCGACCCCGCAGGCCTTCGGCGAAAGGCTGGAATCGCCCGGGACAGTTGGTTGACCCCGCGGGGCCTTGGAGCTGGCCCGGAGTCACCAAAGACTGCTTGTCGACCCCGCCGGCCCTCGGGCACGGGCCCGAGTCGCACGGGAGAGCCGGTCGACACTGAGGGCCCTCGGACCCAGGCCCAAGTCACCGGGGACAGCTGGTCGAAACCGCGTGCCCACAGACACGAGCGCGATTGGCCCGGGAGGGCTGGAGAACACCACGGGCCCTCGTTCCTGGGCCCGAGTTACCCGGGACAGCGGGGCGACCCCGCGGGCCTTCGGAGCCAGGCCGGAGTCGCCCAGGACAGCTGATCGATCCCGCATACCCTCAGGCTCGGGCCCGAATCACCCGTGCAATCCGGTCAACTCCGCTGGCACGCGGACCCGGGCATGATTCGCCCGGGAGAGCTGGTCGACGCCGCGGGCCCTCGGACCCGGGCCCGAGGGCCCTGGACAGCAGGGTGACACCGAGGGCTGTCGGACCCGGGCCTTGGTCACCCGGGACAGCTGGTCGAACCCGTGGGACCTGGGACCTGGCCCAGAGTCACCCAAGACTGCTTGTCGACCCCGCGGGCCCTCGGGCACGGGCCTGAGACGCCTGGGACAGCTGTTCGATACCCGGGCCCTTGGGCACGGTCCGAGTCACCCGGGACAGCTGGAGGACACCGCGGGCCATCGGGCACGGGCCTGAGACGCCCAGGAAGGCTGGTCGACACCGCGGGCCCTCCACCCAGGTCCCAAGTAACCCGGGACAGCGGGTCGAAGCCGCGGGCCCTCGGACATGAGCGCGATTCGCCCGGGAGGGCTGGTGGACCCCGCGGGCCCTTGTTCCTTGGCTCGAGTTACCTGGGAGATGTGGTCGACTCCGCGGGTCTTTGGACCTGGGGCCGAAGTGCGTGGGACAGCTGGTCGACCTGGTGGGCCCTCGGACCCGGGTCCGAGGAGCCCGGGACAGCCTGTTGACCCCGGCGGCCCTCGGAACCGGGCCCGAGTCAGCCGGGACAACTGGTCGACCCCGCAGGCACTCGGAGACTGGCCGAAGTCGCCCTGGAGATTTGGTCGACCCTGCGGGCCCTCGGGCACCGGCCCGAGTCGCCCAGGACGGGTGATCGAACCCGCGATCACTCGACCCGGGCCCGAGACGCCTGGGACCGCTGGTTGACCCCAGGGTTCCTCGGACCCCGGCGCGAGTCGCCCGGGAAAGCTGTTCGACACCCTGGCCTTCGGGCATGGTCCGAGTCCCCCGGGACAGCTGGTGGACACCGCGGGCCCATCGGGCAGGAGCCTGAGACGCCCAGGAGGGCTGGTTGTCACCGCAGGCCCTCCGACAAGGTCCCGAGTCTCCCGGGACAGCTGGTCCACCACGCAGTTCCTCCGGAAAGGGCCGGAATCCCCCGGGACAGCGGGTCGAACCCGCGGGCCCTCGGACTCAAGCACAGGTGGCCCGGACAGCTGGGACCCCACAGGCACCGGAGCCTAGCCGGAGTCTACAGGGACAGTTTGTCGATCCCGAGGGACTTCGGCCCCGAGCGCGAGTGTCCCTGGACAGCTGGTTGAACCCGCGGGCCCGTGGGCAAGGGCCCGATTCCCACGGGACAGCCAGTCGACCTCACAGGCCCTCGGAACCGGGCCCGAGTCACCTGGGACCGCGGGTCGACCCCGCAGGCACTTGGAGCCTGGCCGAAGTCGCCCGGGACATCTGGTTGACACCGCGGGGCTTCGGGCATGGGCGCGAGTCACCTGGGAGACCTGGTCGACCCCGCGGGCCCTCGGGCATGGGCCCGGGTGTCCTGGGACAGCTGGTCGACCGCAGGACCTTGGACCAGGACCCGAGTCGCCCGGGAGATTTTGTTGACATTGCGGGCCCTCGAGCACTGGACCGAGTCGCCCGGGACCGGAGATCGACAACGCCATCCCTCGAACCGGGCGTGAGATGCCCGGGACCGCTGGTTGACCCCGGGAGACATCGGGCACGGGCCTGAGATGCCCAGGAAGGCTGGTCGACACCGCGGGCCCTCCGACAAGGACCTGAGGCTCCCGGGACCGCAGGTGGACCACCCGCGCCCTCGGGAACGGGCCCGAGGCCCCAGGGACAGCTGGTCGACTCCTCAGTTCCTCGGACCCGGGTCCGAGTTCCCCGGGACAGCTGGTCAAACCTGCGGGCCCTCAGACACGAGCGCGATTCACCCGGGAGTGCTGGTCGACCCCGCGGGCCCTGGTTCCTGGGCCCGAGTTAGCCGGGAGAGCTGCTCGACCCCGCAGGCCTTCGGCGAAAGGCTGGAATCGCCCGGGACAGTTGGTTGACCCCGCGGGGCCTTGGAGCTGGCCCGGAGTCACCAAAGACTGCTTGTCGACCCCGCCGGCCCTCGGGCACGGGCCCGAGTCGCACGGGAGAGCCGGTCGACACTGAGGGCCCTCGGACCCAGGCCCAAGTCACCGGGGACAGCTGGTCGAAACCGCGTGCCCACAGACACGAGCGCGATTCGCCCGGGAGGGCTGGAGAACACCGCGGGCCCTCGTTCCTGGGCCCGAGTTACCCGGGACAGCGGGGCGACCCCGCGGGCCTTCGGAGCCAGGCCGGAGTCGCCCAGGACAGCTGATCGATCCCGCATACCCTCAGGCTCGGGCCCGAATCACCCGTGCAATCCGGTCAACTCCGCTGGCACGCGGACCCGGGCATGATTCGCCCGGGAGAGCTGGTCGACGCCGCGGGCCCTCGGACCCGGGCCCGAGGGCCCTGGACAGCAGGGTGACACCGAGGGCTGTCGGACCCGGGCCTTGGTCACCCGGGACAGCTGGTCGAACCCGTGGGACCTGGGACCTGGCCCAGAGTCACCCAAGACTGCTTGTCGACCCCGCGGGCCCTCGGGCACGGGCCTGAGACGCCTGGGACAGCTGTTCGATACCCGGGCCCTTGGGCACGGTCCGAGTCACCCGGGACAGCTGGAGGACACCGCGGGCCA
Source organism: Sus scrofa (assembly GCF_054392235.1). Taxonomy (NCBI): domain Eukaryota; kingdom Metazoa; phylum Chordata; class Mammalia; order Artiodactyla; family Suidae; genus Sus; species Sus scrofa. The sequence continues at coordinate 32,700,947 of NC_139389.1, read as the reverse complement.
TCGGGCACGGGCCTGAGACGCCCAGGAAGGCTGGTCGACACCGCGGGCCCTCCACCCAGGTCCCAAGTAACCCGGGACAGCGGGTCGAAGCCGCGGGCCCTCGGACATGAGCGCGATTCGCCCGGGAGGGCTGGTGGACCCCGCGGGCCCTTGTTCCTTGGCTCGAGTTACCTGGGAGATGTGGTCGACTCCGCGGGTCTTTGGACCTGGGGCCGAAGTGCGTGGGACAGCTGGTCGACCTGGTGGGCCCTCGGACCCGGGTCCGAGGAGCCCGGGACAGCCTGTTGACCCCGGCGGCCCTCGGAACCGGGCCCGAGTCAGCCGGGACAACTGGTCGACCCCGCAGGCACTCGGAGACTGGCCGAAGTCGCCCTGGAGATTTGGTCGACCCTGCGGGCCCTCGGGCACCGGCCCGAGTCGCCCAGGACGGGTGATCGAACCCGCGATCACTCGACCCGGGCCCGAGACGCCTGGGACCGCTGGTTGACCCCAGGGTTCCTCGGACCCCAGCGCGAGTCGCCCGGGAAAGCTGTTCGACACCCTGGCCTTCGGGCATGGTCCGAGTCCCCCGGGACAGCTGGTGGACACCGCGGGCCCATCGGGCAGGAGCCTGAGACGCCCAGGAGGGCTGGTTGTCACCGCAGGCCCTCCGACAAGGTCCCGAGTCTCCCGGGACAGCTGGTCCACCACGCAGTTCCTCCGGAAAGGGCCGGAATCCCCCGGGACAGCGGGTCGAACCCGCGGGCCCTCGGACTCAAGCACAGGTGGCCCGGACAGCTGGGACCCCACAGGCACCGGAGCCTAGCCGGAGTCTACAGGGACAGTTTGTCGATCCCGAGGGACTTCGGCCCCGAGCGCGAGTGTCCCTGGACAGCTGGTTGAACCTGCGGGCCCGTGGGCAAGGGCCCGATTCCCACGGGACAGCCAGTCGACCTCACAGGCCCTCGGAACCGGGCCCGAGTCACCTGGGACCGCGGGTCGACCCCGCAGGCACTTGGAGCCTGGCCGAAGTCGCCCGGGACATCTGGTTGACACCGCGGGGCTTCGGGCATGGGCGCGAGTCACCTGGGAGACCTGGTCGACCCCGCGGGCCCTCGGGCATGGGCCCGGGTGTCCTGGGACAGCTGGTCGACCGCAGGACCTTGGACCAGGACCCGAGTCGCCCGGGAGATTTTGTTGACATTGCGGGCCCTCGAGCACTGGACCGAGTCGCCCGGGACCGGAGATCGACAACGCCATCCCTCGAACCGGGCGTGAGATGCCCGGGACCGCTGGTTGACCCCGGGAGACATCGGGCACGGGCCTGAGATGCCCAGGAAGGCTGGTCGACACCGCGGGCCCTCCGACAAGGACCTGAGGCTCCCGGGACCGCAGGTGGACCACCCGCGCCCTCGGGAACGGGCCCGAGGCCCCAGGGACAGCTGGTCGACTCCTCAGTTCCTCGGACCCGGGTCCGAGTTCCCCGGGACAGCTGGTCAAACCTGCGGGCCCTCAGACACGAGCGCGATTCACCCGGGAGTGCTGGTCGACCCCGCGGGCCCTGGTTCCTGGGCACGAGTTAGCCGGGAGAGCTGCTCGACCCCGCAGGCCTTCGGCGAAAGGCTGGAATCGCCCGGGACAGTTGGTTGACCCCGCGGGGCCTTGGAGCTGGCCCGGAGTCACCAAAGACTGCTTGTCGACCCCGCCGGCCCTCGGGCACGGGCCCGAGTCGCACGGGAGAGCCGGTCGACACTGAGGGCCCTCGGACCCAGGCCCAAGTCACCGGGGACAGCTGGTCGAAACCGCGTGCCCACAGACACGAGCGCGATTGGCCCGGGAGGGCTGGAGAACACCGCGGGCCCTCGTTCCTGGGCCCGAGTTACCCGGGACAGCGGGGCGACCCCGCGGGCCTTCGGAGCCAGGCCGGAGTCGCCCAGGACAGCTGATCGATCCCGCATACCCTCAGGCTCGGGCCCGAATCACCCGTGCAATCCGGTCAACTCCGCTGGCACGCGGACCCGGGCATGATTCGCCCGGGAGAGCTGGTCGACGCCGCGGGCCCTCGGACCCGGGCCCGAGGGCCCTGGACAGCAGGGTGACACCGAGGGCTGTCGGACCCGGGCCTTGGTCACCCGGGACAGCTGGTCGAACCCGTGGGACCTGGGACCTGGCCCAGAGTCACCCAAGACTGCTTGTCGACCCCGCGGGCCCTCGGGCACGGGCCTGAGACGCCTGGGACAGCTGTTCGATACCCGGGCCCTTGGGCACGGTCCGAGTCACCCGGGACAGCTGGAGGACACCGCGGGCCATCGGGCACGGGCCTGAGACGCCCAGGAAGGCTGGTCGACACCGCGGGCCCTCCACCCAGGTCCCAAGTAACCCGGGACAGCGGGTCGAAGCCGCGGGCCCTCGGACATGAGCGCGATTCGCCCGGGAGGGCTGGTGGACCCCGCGGGCCCTTGTTCCTTGGCTCGAGTTACCTGGGAGATGTGGTCGACTCCGCGGGTCTTTGGACCTGGGGCCGAAGTGCGTGGGACAGCTGGTCGACCTGGTGGGCCCTCGGACCCGGGTCCGAGGAGCCCGGGACAGCCTGTTGACCCCGGCGGCCCTCGGAACCGGGCCCGAGTCAGCCGGGACAACTGGTCGACCCCGCAGGCACTCGGAGACTGGCCGAAGTCGCCCTGGAGATTTGGTCGACCCTGCGGGCCCTCGGGCACCGGCCCGAGTCGCCCAGGACGGGTGATCGAACCCGCGATCACTCGACCCGGGCCCGAGACGCCTGGGACCGCTGGTTGACCCCAGGGTTCCTCGGACCCCGGCGCGAGTCGCCCGGGAAAGCTGTTCGACACCCTGGCCTTCGGGCATGGTCCGAGTCCCCCGGGACAGCTGGTGGACACCGCGGGCCCATCGGGCAGGAGCCTGAGACGCCCAGGAGGGCTGGTTGTCACCGCAGGCCCTCCGACAAGGTCCCGAGTCTCCCGGGACAGCTGGTCCACCACGCAGTTCCTCCGGAAAGGGCCGGAATCCCCCGGGACAGCGGGTCGAACCCGCGGGCCCTCGGACTCAAGCACAGGTGGCCCGGACAGCTGGGACCCCACAGGCACCGGAGCCTAGCCGGAGTCTACAGGGACAGTTTGTCGATCCCGAGGGACTTCGGCCCCGAGCGCGAGTGTCCCTGGACAGCTGGTTGAACCTGCGGGCCCGTGGGCAAGGGCCCGATTCCCACGGGACAGCCAGTCGACCTCACAGGCCCTCGGAACCGGGCCCGAGTCACCTGGGACCGCGGGTCGACCCCGCAGGCACTTGGAGCCTGGCCGAAGTCGCCCGGGACATCTGGTTGACACCGCGGGGCTTCGGGCATGGGCGCGAGTCACCTGGGAGACCTGGTCGACCCCGCGGGCCCTCGGGCATGGGCCCGGGTGTCCTGGGACAGCTGGTCGACCGCAGGACCTTGGACCAGGACCCGAGTCGCCCGGGAGATTTTGTTGACATTGCGGGCCCTCGAGCACTGGACCGAGTCGCCCGGGACCGGAGATCGACAACGCCATCCCTCGAACCGGGCGTGAGATGCCCGGGACCGCTGGTTGACCCCGGGAGACATCGGGCACGGGCCTGAGATGCCCAGGAAGGCTGGTCGACACCGCGGGCCCTCCGACAAGGACCTGAGGCTCCCGGGACCGCAGGTGGACCACCCGCGCCCTCGGGAACGGGCCCGAGGCCCCAGGGACAGCTGGTCGACTCCTCAGTTCCTCGGACCCGGGTCCGAGTTCCCCGGGACAGCTGGTCAAACCTGCGGGCCCTCAGACACGAGCGCGATTCACCCGGGAGTGCTGGTCGACCCCGCGGGCCCTGGTTCCTGGGCCCGAGTTAGCCGGGAGAGCTGCTCGACCCCGCAGGCCTTCGGCGAAAGGCTGGAATCGCCCGGGACAGTTGGTTGACCCCGCGGGGCCTTGGAGCTGGCCCGGAGTCACCAAAGACTGCTTGTCGACCCCGCCGGCCCTCGGGCACGGGCCCGAGTCGCACGGGAGAGCCGGTCGACACTGAGGGCCCTCGGACCCAGGCCCAAGTCACCGGGGACAGCTGGTCGAAACCGCGTGCCCACAGACACGAGCGCGATTCGCCCGGGAGGGCTGGAGAACACCGCGGGCCCTCGTTCCTGGGCCCGAGTTACCCGGGACAGCGGGTCGACCCCGCGGGCCTTCGGAGCCAGGCCGGAGTCGCCCAGGACAGCTGATCGATCCCGCATACCCTCAGGCTCGGGCCCGAATCACCCGTGCAATCCGGTCAACTCCGCTGGCACGCGGACCCGGGCATGATTCGCCCGGGAGAGCTGGTCGACGCCGCGGGCCCTCGGACCCGGGCCCGAGGGCCCTGGACAGCAGGGTGACACCGAGGGCTGTCGGACCCGGGCCTTGGTCACCCGGGACAGCTGGTCGAACCCGTGGGACCTGGGACCTGGCCCAGAGTCACCCAAGACTGCTTGTCGACCCCGCGGGCCCTCGGGCACGGGCCTGAGACACCTGGGACAGCTGTTCGATACCCGGGCCCTTGGGCACGGTCCGAGTCACCCGGGACAGCTGGAGGACACCGCGGGCCATCGGGCACGGGCCTGAGACGCCCAGGAAGGCTGGTCGACACCGCGGGCCCTCCACCCAGGTCCCAAGTAACCCGGGACAGCGGGTCGAAGCCGCGGGCCCTCGGACATGAGCGCGATTCGCCCGGGAGGGTTGGTGGACCCCGCGGGCCCTTGTTCCTTGGCTCGAGTTACCTGGGAGATGTGGACGACTCCGCGGGTCTTTGGACCTGGGGCCGAAGTGCGTGGGACAGCTGGTCGACCTGGTGGGCCCTCGGACCCGGGTCCGAGGAGCCCGGGACAGCCTGTTGACCCCGGCGGCCCTCGGAACCGGGCCCGAGTCAGCCGGGACAACTAGTCGACCCCGCAGGCACTCGGAGACTGGCCGAAGTCGCCCTGGAGATTTGGTCGACCCTGCGGGCCCTCGGGCACCGGCCCGAGTCGCCCAGGACGGGTGATCGAACCCGCGATCACTCGACCCGGGCCCGAGACGCCTGGGACCGCTGGTTGACCCCAGGGTTCCTCGGACCCCGGCGCGAGTCGCCCGGGAAAGCTGTTCGACACCCTGGCCTTCGGGCATGGTCCGAGTCCCCCGGGACAGCTGGTGGACACCGCGGGCCCATCGGGCAGGAGCCTGAGACGCCCAGGAGGGCTGGTTGTCACCGCAGGCCCTCCGACAAGGTCCCGAGTCTCCCGGGACAGCTGGTCCACCACGCAGTTCCTCCGGAAAGGGCCGGAATCCCCCGGGACAGCGGGTCGAACCCGCGGGCCCTCGGACTCAAGCACAGGTGGCCCGGACAGCTGGGACCCCACAGGCATCGGAGCCGAGCCGGAGTCTACAGGGACAGTTTGTCGATCCCGAGGGACTTCGGCCCCGAGCGCGAGTGTCCCTGGACAGCTGGTTGAACCCGCGGGCCCGTGGGCAAGGGCCCGATTCCCACGGGACAGCCAGTCGACCTCACAGGCCCTCGGAACCGGGCCCGAGTCACCTGGGACCGCGGGTCGACCCCGCAGGCACTTGGAGCCTGGCCGAAGTCGCCCGGGACATCTGGTTGACACCGCGGGGCTTCGGGCATGGGCGCGAGTCACCTGGGAGACCTGGTCGACCCCGCGGGCCCTCGGGCATGGGCCCGGGTGTCCTGGGACAGCTGGTCGACCGGAGGACCTTGGACCAGGACCCGAGTCGCCCGGGAGATTTTGTTGACATTGCGGGCCCTCGAGCACTGGACCGAGTCGCCCGGGACCGGAGATCGACAACGCCATCCCTCGAACCGGGCGTGAGATGCCCGGGACCGCTGGTTGACCCCGGGAGACATCGGGCACGGGCCTGAGATGCCCAGGAAGGCTGGTCGACACCGCGGGCCCTCCGACAAGGACCTGAGGCTCCCGGGACCGCAGGTGGACCACCCGCGCCCTCGGGAACGGGCCCGAGGCCCCAGGGACAGCTGGTCGACTCCTCAGTTCCTCGGACCCGGGTCCGAGTTCCCCGGGACAGCTGGTCAAACCTGCGGGCCCTCAGACACGAGCGCGATTCACCCGGGAGTGCTGGTCGACCCCGCGGGCCCTGGTTCCTGGGCCCGAGTTAGCCGGGAGAGCTGCTCGATCCCGCAGGCCTTCGGCGAAAGGCTGGAATCGCCCGGGACAGTTGGTTGACCCCGCGGGGCCTTGGAGCTGGCCCGGAGTCACCAAAGACTGCTTGTCGACCCCGCCGGCCCTCGGGCACGGGCCCGAGGCGCACGGGAGAGCCGGTCGACACTGAGGGCCCTCGGACCCAGGCCCAAGTCACCGGGGACAGCTGGTCGAAACCGCGTGCCCACAGACACGAGCGCGATTCGCCCGGGAGGGCTGGAGAACACCGCGGGCCCTCGTTCCTGGGCCCGAGTTACCCGGGACAGCGGGTCGACCCCGCGGGCCTTCGGAGCCAGGCCGGAGTCGCCCAGGACAGCTGATCCATCCCGCATACCCTCAGGCTCGGGCCCGAATCACCCGTGCAATCCGGTCAACTCCGCTGGCACGCGGACCCGGGCATGATTCGCCCGGGAGAGCTGGTCGACGCCGCGGGCCCTCGGACCCGGGCCCGAGGGCCCTGGACAGCAGGGTGACACCGAGGGCTGTCGGACCCGGGCCTTGGTCACCCGGGACAGCTGGTCGAACCCGTGGGACCTGGGACCTGGCCCAGAGTCACCCAAGACTGCTTGTCGACCCCGCGGGCCCTCGGGCACGGGCCTGAGACGCCTGGGACAGCTGTTCGATACCCGGGCCCTTGGGCACGGTCCGAGTCACCCGGGAAAGCTGGAGGACACCGCGGGCCATCGGGCACGGGCCTGAGACGCCCAGGAAGGCTGGTCGACACCGCGGGCCCTCCACCCAGGTCCCAAGTAACCCGGGACAGCGGGTCGAAGCCGCGGGCCCTCGGACATGAGCGCGATTCGCCCGGGAGGGCTGGTGGACCCCGCGGGCCCTTGTTCCTTGGCTCGAGTTACCTGGGAGATGTGGTCGACTCCGCGGGTCTTTGGACCTGGGGCCGAAGTGCGTGGGACAGCTGGTCGACCTGGTGGGCCCTCGGACCCGGGTCCGAGGAGCCCGGGACAGCCTGTTGACCCCGGCGGCCCTCGGCACCGGGCCCGAGTCAGCCGGGACAACTGGTCGACCCCGCAGGCACTCGGAGACTGGCCGAAGTCGCCCTGGAGATTTGGTCGACCCTGCGGGCCCTCGGGCACCGGCCCGAGTCGCCCAGGACGGGTGATCGAACCCGCGATCACTCGACCCGGGCCCGAGACGCCTGGGACCGCTGGTTGACCCCAGGGTTCCTCGGACCCCGGCGCGAGTCGCCCGGGAAAGCTGTTCGACACCCTGGCCTTCGGGCATGGTCCGAGTCCCCCGGGACAGCTGGTGGACACCGCGGGCCCATCGGGCAGGAGCCTGAGACGCCCAGGAGGGCTGGTTGTCACCGCAGGCCCTCCGACAAGGTCCCGAGTCTCCCGGGACAGCTGGTCCACCACGCAGTTCCTCCGGAAAGGGCCGGAATCCCCCGGGACAGCGGGTCGAACCCGCGGGCCCTCGGACTCAAGCACAGGTGGCCCGGACAGCTGGGACCCCACAGGCATCGGAGCCGAGCCGGAGTCTACAGGGACAGTTTGTCGATCCCGAGGGACTTCGGCCCCGAGCGCGAGTGTCCCTGGACAGCTGGTTGAACCCGCGGGCCCGTGGGCAAGGGCCCGATTCCCACGGGACAGCCAGTCGACCTCACAGGCCCTCGGAACCGGGCCCGAGTCACCTGGGACCGCGGGTCGACCCCGCAGGCACTTGGAGCCTGGCCGAAGTCGCCCGGGACATCTGGTTGACACCGCGGGGCTTCGGGCATGGGCGCGAGTCACCTGGGAGACCTGGTCGACCCCGCGGGCCCTCGGGCATGGGCCCGGGTGTCCTGGGACAGCTGGTCGACCGGAGGACCTTGGACCAGGACCCGAGTCGCCCGGGAGATTTTGTTGACATTGCGGGCCCTCGAGCACTGGACCGAGTCGCCCGGGACCGGAGATCGACAACGCCATCCCTCGAACCGGGCGTGAGATGCCCGGGACCGCTGGTTGACCCCGGGAGACATCGGGCACGGGCCTGAGATGCCCAGGAAGGCTGGTCGACACCGCGGGCCCTCCGACAAGGACCTGAGGCTCCCGGGACCGCAGGTGGACCACCCGCGCCCTCGGGAACGGGCCCGAGGCCCCAGGGACAGCTGGTCGACTCCTCAGTTCCTCGGACCCGGGTCCGAGTTCCCCGGGACAGCTGGTCAAACCTGCGGGCCCTCAGACACGAGCGCGATTCACCCGGGAGTGCTGGTCGACCCCGCGGGCCCTGGTTCCTGGGCCCGAGTTAGCCGGGAGAGCTGCTCGATCCCGCAGGCCTTCGGCGAAAGGCTGGAATCGCCCGGGACAGTTGGTTGACCCCGCGGGGCCTTGGAGCTGGCCCGGAGTCACCAAAGACTGCTTGTCGACCCCGCCGGCCCTCGGGCACGGGCCCGAGTCGCACGGGAGAGCCGGTCGACACTGAGGGCCCTCGGACCCAGGCCCAAGTCACCGGGGACAGCTGGTCGAAACCGCGTGCCCACAGACACGAGCGCGATTCGCCCGGGAGGGCTGGAGAACACCGCGGGCCCTCGTTCCTGGGCCCGAGTTACCCGGGACAGCGGGTCGATCCCGCGGGCCTTCGGAGCCAGGCCGGAGTCGCCCAGGACAGCTGATCCATCCCGCATACCCTCAGGCTCGGGCCCGAATCACCCGTGCAATCCGGTCAACTCCGCTGGCACGCGGACCCGGGCATGATTCGCCCGGGAGAGCTGGTCGACGCCGCGGGCCCTCGGACCCGGGCCCGAGGGCCCTGGACAGCAGGGTGACACCGAGGGCTGTCGGACCCGGGCCTTGGTCACCCGGGACAGCTGGTCGAACCCGTGGGACCTGGGACCTGGCCCAGAGTCACCCAAGACTGCTTGTCGACCCCGCGGGCCCTCGGGCACGGGCCTGAGACGCCTGGGACAGCTGTTCGATACCCGGGCCCTTGGGCACGGTCCGAGTCACCCGGGACAGCTGGAGGACACCGCGGGCCATCGGGCACGGGCCTGAGACGCCCAGGAAGGCTGGTCGACACCGCGGGCCCTCCACCCAGGTCCCAAGTAACCCGGGACAGCGGGTCGAAGCCGCGGGCCCTCGGACATGAGCGCGATTCGCCCGGGAGGGTTGGTGGACCCCGCGGGCCCTTGTTCCTTGGCTCGAGTTACCTGGGAGATGTGGACGACTCCGCGGGTCTTTGGACCTGGGGCCGAAGTGCGTGGGACAGCTGGTCGACCTGGTGGGCCCTCGGACCCGGGTCCGAGGAGCCCGGGACAGCCTGTTGACCCCGGCGGCCCTCGGAACCGGGCCCGAGTCAGCCGGGACAACTGGTCGACCCCGCAGGCACTCGGAGACTGGCCGAAGTCGCCCTGGAGATTTGGTCGACCCTGCGGGCCCTCGGGCACCGGCCCGAGTCGCCCAGGACGGGTGATCGAACCCGCGATCACTCGACCCGGGCCCGAGACGCCTGGGACCGCTGGTTGACCCCAGGGTTCCTCGGACCCCGGCGCGAGTCGCCCGGGAAAGCTGTTCGACACCCTGGCCTTCGGGCATGGTCCGAGTCCCCCGGGACAGCTGGTGGACACCGCGGGCCCATCGGGCAGGAGCCTGAGACGCCCAGGAGGGCTGGTTGTCACCGCAGGCCCTCCGACAAGGTCCCGAGTCTCCCGGGACAGCTGGTCCACCACGCAGTTCCTCCGGAAAGGGCCGGAATCCCCCGGGACAGCGGGTCGAACCCGCGGGCCCTCGGACTCAAGCACAGGTGGCCCGGACAGCTGGGACCCCACAGGCATCGGAGCCGAGCCGGAGTCTACAGGGACAGTTTGTCGATCCCGAGGGACTTCGGCCCCGAGCGCGAGTGTCCCTGGACAGCTGGTTGAACCCGCGGGCCCGTGGGCAAGGGCCCGATTCCCACGGGACAGCCAGTCGACCTCACAGGCCCTCGGAACCGGGCCCGAGTCACCTGGGACCGCGGGTCGACCCCGCAGGCACTTGGAGCCTGGCCGAAGTCGCCCGGGACATCTGGTTGACACCGCGGGGCTTCGGGCATGGGCGCGAGTCACCTGGGAGACCTGGTCGACCCCGCGGGCCCTCGGGCATGGGCCCGGGTGTCCTGGGACAGCTGGTCGACCGGAGGACCTTGGACCAGGACCCGAGTCGCCCGGGAGATTTTGTTGACATTGCGGGCCCTCGAGCACTGGACCGAGTCGCCCGGGACCGGAGATCGACAACGCCATCCCTCGAACCGGGCGTGAGATGCCCGGGACCGCTGGTTGACCCCGGGAGACATCGGGCACGGGCCTGAGATGCCCAGGAAGGCTGGTCGACACCGCGGGCCCTCCGACAAGGACCTGAGGCTCCCGGGACCGCAGGTGGACCACCCGCGCCCTCGGGAACGGGCCCGAGGCCCCAGGGACAGCTGGTCGACTCCTCAGTTCCTCGGACCCGGGTCCGAGTTCCCCGGGACAGCTGGTCAAACCTGCGGGCCCTCAGACACGAGCGCGATTCACCCGGGAGTGCTGGTCGACCCCGCGGGCCCTGGTTCCTGGGCCCGAGTTAGCCGGGAGAGCTGCTCGATCCCGCAGGCCTTCGGCGAAAGGCTGGAATCGCCCGGGACAGTTGGTTGACCCCGCGGGGCCTTGGAGCTGGCCCGGAGTCACCAAAGACTGCTTGTCGACCCCGCCGGCCCTCGGGCACGGGCCCGAGGCGCACGGGAGAGCCGGTCGACACTGAGGGCCCTCGGACCCAGGCCCAAGTCACCGGGGACAGCTGGTCGAAACCGCGTGCCCACAGACACGAGCGCGATTCGCCCGGGAGGGCTGGAGAACACCGCGGGCCCTCGTTCCTGGGCCCGAGTTACCCGGGACAGCGGGTCGACCCCGCGGGCCTTCGGAGCCAGGCCGGAGTCGCCCAGGACAGCTGATCCATCCCGCATACCCTCAGGCTCGGGCCCGAATCACCCGTGCAATCCGGTCAACTCCGCTGGCACGCGGACCCGGGCATGATTCGCCCGGGAGAGCTGGTCGACGCCGCGGGCCCTCGGACCCGGGCCCGAGGGCCCTGGACAGCAGGGTGACACCGAGGGCTGTCGGACCCGGGCCTTGGTCACCCGGGACAGCTGGTCGAACCCGTGGGACCTGGGACCTGGCCCAGAGTCACCCAAGACTGCTTGTCGACCCCGCGGGCCCTCGGGCACGGGCCTGAGACGCCTGGGACAGCTGTTCGATACCCGGGCCCTTGGGCACGGTCCGAGTCACCCGGGAAAGCTGGAGGACACCGCGGGCCATCGGGCACGGGCCTGAGACGCCCAGGAAGGCTGGTCGACACCGCGGGCCCTCCACCCAGGTCCCAAGTAACCCGGGACAGCGGGTCGAAGCCGCGGGCCCTCGGACATGAGCGCGATTCGCCCGGGAGGGCTGGTGGACCCCGCGGGCCCTTGTTCCTTGGCTCGAGTTACCTGGGAGATGTGGTCGACTCCGCGGGTCTTTGGACCTGGGGCCGAAGTGCGTGGGACAGCTGGTCGACCTGGTGGGCCCTCGGACCCGGGTCCGAGGAGCCCGGGACAGCCTGTTGACCCCGGCGGCCCTCGGCACCGGGCCCGAGTCAGCCGGGACAACTGGTCGACCCCGCAGGCACTCGGAGACTGGCCGAAGTCGCCCTGGAGATTTGGTCGACCCTGCGGGCCCTCGGGCACCGGCCCGAGTCGCCCAGGACGGGTGATCGAACCCGCGATCACTCGACCCGGGCCCGAGACGCCTGGGACCGCTGGTTGACCCCAGGGTTCCTCGGACCCCGGCGCGAGTCGCCCGGGAAAGCTGTTCGACACCCTGGCCTTCGGGCATGGTCCGAGTCCCCCGGGACAGCTGGTGGACACCGCGGGCCCATCGGGCAGGAGCCTGAGACGCCCAGGAGGGCTGGTTGTCACCGCAGGCCCTCCGACAAGGTCCCGAGTCTCCCGGGACAGCTGGTCCACCACGCAGTTCCTCCGGAAAGGGCCGGAATCCCCCGGGACAGCGGGTCGAACCCGCGGGCCCTCGGACTCAAGCACAGGTGGCCCGGACAGCTGGGACCCCACAGGCATCGGAGCCGAGCCGGAGTCTACAGGGACAGTTTGTCGATCCCGAGGGACTTCGGCCCCGAGCGCGAGTGTCCCTGGACAGCTGGTTGAACCCGCGGGCCCGTGGACAAGGGCCCGATTCCCACGGGACAGCCAGTCGACCTCACAGGCCCTCGGAACCGGGCCCGAGTCACCTGGGACCGCGGGTCGACCCCGCAGGCACTTGGAGCCTGGCCGAAGTCGCCCGGGACATCTGGTTGACACCGCGGGGCTTCGGGCATGGGCGCGAGTCACCTGGGAGACCTGGTCGACCCCGCGGGCCCTCGGGCATGGGCCCGGGTGTCCTGGGACAGCTGGTCGACCGGAGGACCTTGGACCAGGACCCGAGTCGCCCGGGAGATTTTGTTGACATTGCGGGCCCTCGAGCACTGGACCGAGTCGCCCGGGACCGGAGATCGACAACGCCATCCCTCGAACCGGGCGTGAGATGCCCGGGACCGCTGGTTGACCCCGGGAGACATCGGGCACGGGCCTGAGATGCCCAGGAAGGCTGGTCGACACCGCGGGCCCTCCGACAAGGACCTGAGGCTCCCGGGACCGCAGGTGGACCACCCGCGCCCTCGGGAACGGGCCCGAGGCCCCAGGGACAGCTGGTCGACTCCTCAGTTCCTCGGACCCGGGTCCGAGTTCCCCGGGACAGCTGGTCAAACCTGCGGGCCCTCAGACACGAGCGCGATTCACCCGGGAGTGCTGGTCGACCCCGCGGGCCCTGGTTCCTGGGCCCGAGTTAGCCGGGAGAGCTGCTCGATCCCGCAGGCCTTCGGCGAAAGGCTGGAATCGCCCGGGACAGTTGGTTGACCCCGCGGGGCCTTGGAGCTGGCCCGGAGTCACCAAAGACTGCTTGTCGACCCCGCCGGCCCTCGGGCACGGGCCCGAGTCGCACGGGAGAGCCGGTCGACACTGAGGGCCCTCGGACCCAGGCCCAAGTCACCGGGGACAGCTGGTCGAAACCGCGTGCCCACAGACACGAGCGCGATTCGCCCGGGAGGGCTGGAGAACACCGCGGGCCCTCGTTCCTGGGCCCGAGTTACCCGGGACAGCGGGGCGACCCCGCGGGCCTTCGGAGCCAGGCCGGAGTCGCCCAGGACAGCTGATCCATCCCGCATACCCTCAGGCTCGGGCCCGAATCACCCGTGCAATCCGGTCAACTCCGCTGGCACGCGGACCCGGGCATGATTCGCCCGGGAGAGCTGGTCGACGCCGCGGGCCCTCGGACCCGGGCCCGAGGGCCCTGGACAGCAGGGTGACACCGAGGGCTGTCGGACCCGGGCCTTGGTCACCCGGGACAGCTGGTCGAACCCGTGGGACCTGGGACCTGGCCCAGAGTCACCCAAGACTGCTTGTCGACCCCGCGGGCCCTCGGGCACGGGCCTGAGACGCCTGGGACAGCTGTTCGATACCCGGGCCCTTGGGCACGGTCCGAGTCACCCGGGACAGCTGGAGGACACCGCGGGCCATCGGGCACGGGCCTGAGACGCCCAGGAAGGCTGGTCGACACCGCGGGCCCTCCACCCAGGTCCCAAGTAACCCGGGACAGCGGGTCGAAGCCGCGGGCCCTCGGACATGAGCGCGATTCGCCCGGGAGGGCTGGTGGACCCCGCGGGCCCTTGTTCCTTGGCTCGAGTTACCTGGGAGATGTGGTCGACTCCGCGGGTCTTTGGACCTGGGGCCGAAGTGCGTGGGACAGCTGGTCGACCTGGTGGGCCCTCGGACCCGGGTCCGAGGAGCCCGGGACAGCCTGTTGACCCCGGCGGCCCTCGGAACCGGGCCCGAGTCAGCCGGGACAACTGGTCGACCCCGCAGGCACTCGGAGACTGGCCGAAGTCGCCCTGGAGATTTGGTCGACCCTGCGGGCCCTCGGGCACCGGCCCGAGTCGCCCAGGACGGGTGATCGAACCCGCGATCACTCGACCCGGGCCCGAGACGCCTGGGACCGCTGGTTGACCCCAGGGTTCCTCGGACCCCGGCGCGAGTCGCCCGGGAAAGCTGTTCGACACCCTGGCCTTCGGGCATGGTCCGAGTCCCCCGGGACAGCTGGTGGACACCGCGGGCCCATCGGGCAGGAGCCTGAGACGCCCAGGAGGGCTGGTTGTCACCGCAGGCCCTCCGACAAGGTCCCGAGTCTCCCGGGACAGCTGGTCCACCACGCAGTTCCTCCGGAAAGGGCCGGAATCCCCCGGGACAGCGGGTCGAACCCGCGGGCCCTCGGACTCAAGCACAGCTGGCCCGGACAGCTGGGACCCCACAGGCATCGGAGCCGAGCCGGAGTCTACAGGGACAGTTTGTCGATCCCGAGGGACTTCGGCCCCGAGCGCGAGTGTCCCTGGACAGCTGGTTGAACCCGCGGGCCCGTGGGCAAGGGCCCGATTCCCACGGGACAGCCAGTCGACCTCACAGGCCCTCGGAACCGGGCCCGAGTCACCTGGGACCGCGGGTCGACCCCGCAGGCACTTGGAGCCTGGCCGAAGTCGCCCGGGACATCTGGTTGACACCGCGGGGCTTCGGGCATGGGCGCGAGTCACCTGGGAGACCTGGTCGACCCCGCGGGCCCTCGGGCATGGGCCCGGGTGTCCTGGGACAGCTGGTCGACCGGAGGACCTTGGACCAGGACCCGAGTCGCCCGGGAGATTTTGTTGACATTGCGGGCCCTCGAGCACTGGACCGAGTCGCCCGGGACCGGAGATCGACAACGCCATCCCTCGAACCGGGCGTGAGATGCCCGGGACCGCTGGTTGACCCCGGGAGACATCGGGCACGGGCCTGAGATGCCCAGGAAGGCTGGTCGACACCGCGGGCCCTCCGACAAGGACCTGAGGCTCCCGGGACCGCAGGTGGACCACCCGCGCCCTCGGGAACGGGCCCGAGGCCCCAGGGACAGCTGGTCGACTCCTCAGTTCCTCGGACCCGGGTCCGAGTTCCCCGGGACAGCTGGTCAAACCTGCGGGCCCTCAGACACGAGCGCGATTCACCCGGGAGTGCTGGTCGACCCCGCGGGCCCTGGTTCCTGGGCCCGAGTTAGCCGGGAGAGCTGCTCGATCCCGCAGGCCTTCGGCGAAAGGCTGGAATCGCCCGGGACAGTTGGTTGACCCCGCGGGGCCTTGGAGCTGGCCCGGAGTCACCAAAGACTGCTTGTCGACCCCGCCGGCCCTCGGGCACGGGCCCGAGTCGCACGGGAGAGCCGGTCGACACTGAGGGCCCTCGGACCCAGGCCCAAGTCACCGGGGACAGCTGGTCGAAACCGCGTGCCCACAGACACGAGCGCGATTCGCCCGGGAGGGCTGGAGAACACCGCGGGCCCTCGTTCCTGGGCCCGAGTTACCCGGGACAGCGGGGCGACCCCGCGGGCCTTCGGAGCCAGGCCGGAGTCGCCCAGGACAGCTGATCCATCCCGCATACCCTCAGGCTCGGGCCCGAATCACCCGTGCAATCCGGTCAACTCCGCTGTCCCGCGGACCCGGGCATGATTCGCCCGGGAGAGCTGGTCGACGCCGCGGGCCCTCGGACCCGGGCCCGAGGGCCCTGGACAGCAGGGTGACACCGAGGGCTGTCGGACCCGGGCCTTGGTCACCCGGGACAGCTGGTCGAACCCGTGGGACCTGGGACCTGGCCCAGAGTCACCCAAGACTGCTTGTCGACCCCGCGGGCCCTCGGGCACGGGCCTGAGACGCCTGGGACAGCTGTTCGATACCCGGGCCCTTGGGCACGGTCCGAGTCACCCGGGAAAGCTGGAGGACACCGCGGGCCATCGGGCACGGGCCTGAGACGCCCAGGAAGGCTGGTCGACACCGCGGGCCCTCCACCCAGGTCCCAAGTAACCCGGGACAGCGGGTCGAAGCCGCGGGCCCTCGGACATGAGCGCGATTCGCCCGGGAGGGCTGGTGGACCCCGCGGGCCCTTGTTCCTTGGCTCGAGTTACCTGGGAGATGTGGTCGACTCCGCGGGTCTTTGGACCTGGGGCCGAAGTGCGTGGGACAGCTGGTCGACCTGGTGGGCCCTCGGACCCGGGTCCGAGGAGCCCGGGACAGCCTGTTGACCCCGGCGGCCCTCGGAACCGGGCCCGAGTCAGCCGGGACAACTGGTCGACCCCGCAGGCACTCGGAGACTGGCCGAAGTCGCCCTGGAGATTTGGTCGACCCTGCGGGCCCTCGGGCACCGGCCCGAGTCGCCCAGGACGGGTGATCGAACCCGCGATCACTCGACCCGGGCCCGAGACGCCTGGGACCGCTGGTTGACCCCAGGGTTCCTCGGACAGAGGCGCGAGTCGCCCGGGAAAGCTGTTCGACACCCTGGCCTTCGGGCATGGTCCGAGTCCCCCGGGACAGCTGGTGGACACCGCGGGCCCATCGGGCAGGAGCCTGAGACGCCCAGGAGGGCTGGTTGTCACCGCAGGCCCTCCGACAAGGTCCCGAGTCTCCCGGGACAGCTGGTCCACCACGCAGTTCCTCCGGAAAGGGCCGGAATCCCCCGGGACAGCGGGTCGAACCCGCGGGCCCTCGGACTCAAGCACAGGTGGCCCGGACAGCTGGGACCCCACAGGCATCGGAGCCGAGCCGGAGTCTACAGGGACAGTTTGTCGATCCCGAGGGACTTCGGCCCCGAGCGCGAGTGTCCCTGGACAGCTGGTTGAACCCGCGGGCCCGTGGGCAAGGGCCCGATTCCCACGGGACAGCCAGTCGACCTCACAGGCCCTCGGAACCGGGCCCGAGTCACCTGGGACCGCGGGTCGACCCCGCAGGCACTTGGAGCCTGGCCGAAGTCGCCCGGGACATCTGGTTGACACCGCGGGGCTTCGGGCATGGGCGCGAGTCACCTGGGAGACCTGGTCGACCCCGCGGGCCCTCGGGCATGGGCCCGGGTGTCCTGGGACAGCTGGTCGACCGGAGGACCTTGGACCAGGACCCGAGTCGCCCGGGAGATTTTGTTGACATTGCGGGCCCTCGAGCACTGGACCGAGTCGCCCGGGACCGGAGATCGACAACGCCATCCCTCGAACCGGGCGTGAGATGCCCGGGACCGCTGGTTGACCCCGGGAGACATCGGGCACGGGCCTGAGATGCCCAGGAAGGCTGGTCGACACCGCGGGCCCTCCGACAAGGACCTGAGGCTCCCGGGACCGCAGGTCGACCACCCGCGCCCTCGGGCAAGGGCCCGAGGCCCCAGGGACAGCTGGTCGACTCCTCAGTTCCTCGGACCCGGGTCCGAGTTCCCCGGGACAGCTGGTCAAACCTGCGGGCCCTCAGACACGAGCGCGATTCACCCGGGAGTGCTGGTCGACCCCGCGGGCCCTGGTTCCTGGGCCCGAGTTAGCCGGGAGAGCTGCTCGACCCCGCAGGCCTTCGGCGAAAGGCTGGAATCGCCCGGGACAGTTGGTTGACCCCGCGGGGCCTTGGAGCTGGCCCGGAGTCACCAAAGACTGCTTGTCGACCCCGCCGGCCCTCGGGCACGGGCCCGAGTCGCACGGGAGAGCCGGTCGACACTGAGGGCCCTCGGACCCAGGCCCAAGTCACCGGGGACAGCTGGTCGAAACCGCGTGCCCACAGACACGAGCGCGATTCGCCCGGGAGGGCTGGAGAACACCGCGGGCCCTCGTTCCTGGGCCCGAGTTACCCGGGACAGCGGGGCGACCCCGCGGGCCTTCGGAGCCAGGCCGGAGTCGCCCAGGACAGCTGATCCATCCCGCATACCCTCAGGCTCGGGCCCGAATCACCCGTGCAATCCGGTCAACTCCGCTGTCCCGCGGACCCGGGCATGATTCGCCCGGGAGAGCTGGTCGACGCCGCGGGCCCTCGGACCCGGGCCCGAGGGCCCTGGACAGCAGGGTGACACCGAGGGCTGTCGGACCCGGGCCTTGGTCACCCGGGACAGCTGGTCGAACCCGTGGGACCTGGGACCTGGCCCAGAGTCACCCAAGACTGCTTGTCGACCCCGCGGGCCCTCGGGCACGGGCCTGAGACGCCTGGGACAGCTGTTCGATACCCGGGCCCTTGGGCACGGTCCGAGTCACCCGGGAAAGCTGGAGGACACCGCGGGCCATCGGGCACGGGCCTGAGACGCCCAGGAAGGCTGGTCGACACCGCGGGCCCTCCACCCAGGTCCCAAGTAACCCGGGACAGCGGGTCGAAGCCGCGGGCCCTCGGACATGAGCGCGATTCGCCCGGGAGGGCTGGTGGACCCCGCGGGCCCTTGTTCCTTGGCTCGAGTTACCTGGGAGATGTGGTCGACTCCGCGGGTCTTTGGACCTGGGGCCGAAGTGCGTGGGACAGCTGGTCGACCTGGTGGGCCCTCGGACCCGGGTCCGAGGAGCCCGGGCCAGCCTGTTGACCCCGGCGGCCCTCGGAACCGGGCCCGAGTCAGCCGGGACAACTGGTCGACCCCGCAGGCACTCGGAGACTGGCCGAAGTCGCCCTGGAGATTTGGTCGACCCTGCGGGCCCTCGGGCACCGGCCCGAGTCGCCCAGGACGGGTGATCGAACCCGCGATCACTCGACCCGGGCCCGAGACGCCTGGGACCGCTGGTTGACCCCAGGGTTCCTCGGACAGAGGCGCGAGTCGCCCGGGAAAGCTGTTCGACACCCTGGCCTTCGGGCATGGTCCGAGTCCCCCGGGACAGCTGGTGGACACCGCGGGCCCATCGGGCAGGAGCCTGAGACGCCCAGGAGGGCTGGTTGTCACCGCAGGCCCTCCGACAAGGTCCCGAGTCTCCCGGGACAGCTGGTCCACCACGCAGTTCCTCCGGAAAGGGCCGGAATCCCCCGGGACAGCGGGTCGAACCCGCGGGCCCTTGGACTCAAGCACAGGTGACCCGGACAGCTGGGACCCCACAGGCACCGGAGCCGAGCCGGGGTCTACAGGGACAGTTTGTCGATCCCGAGGGACTTCGGCCCCGAGCGCGAGTGTCCCTGGACAGCTGGTTGAACCCGCGGGCCCGTGGGCAAGGGCCCGATTCCCACGGGACAGCCAGTCGACCTCACAGGCCCTCGGAACCGGGCCCGAGTCACCTGGGACCGCGGGTCGACCCCGCAGGCACTTGGAGCCTGGCCGAAGTCGCCCGGGACATCTGGTTGACACCGCGGGGCTTCGGGCATGGGCGCGAGTCACCTGGGAGACCTGGTCGACCCCGCGGGCCCTCGGGCATGGGCCCGGGTGTCCTGGGACAGCTGGTCGACCGGAGGACCTTGGACCAGGACCCGAGTCGCCCGGGAGATTTTGTTGACATTGCGGGCCCTCGAGCACTGGACCGAGTCGCCCGGGACCGGAGATCGACAACGCCATCCCTCGAACCGGGCGTGAGATGCCCGGGACCGCTGGTTGACCCCGGGAGACATCGGGCACGGGCCTGAGATGCCCAGGAAGGCTGGTCGACACCGCGGGCCCTCCGACAAGGACCTGAGGCTCCCGGGACCGCAGGTCGACCACCCGCGCCCTCGGGCAAGGGCCCGAGGCCCCAGGGACAGCTGGTCGACTCCTCAGTTCCTCGGACCCGGGTCCGAGTTCCCCGGGACAGCTGGTCAAACCTGCGGGCCCTCAGACACGAGCGCGATTCACCCGGGAGTGCTGGTCGACCCCGCGGGCCCTGGTTCCTGGGCCCGAGTTAGCCGGGAGAGCTGCTCGACCCCGCAGGCCTTCGGCGAAAGGCTGGAATCGCCCGGGACAGTTGGTTGACCCCGCGGGGCCTTGGAGCTGGCCCGGAGTCACCAAAGACTGCTTGTCGACCCCGCCGGCCCTCGGGCACGGGCCCGAGTCGCACGGGAGAGCCGGTCGACACTGAGGGCCCTCGGACCCAGGCCCAAGTCACCGGGGACAGCTGGTCGAAACCGCGTGCCCACAGACACGAGCGCGATTCGCCCGGGAGGGCTGGAGAACACCGCGGGCCCTCGTTCCTGGGCCCGAGTTACCCGGGACAGCGGGGCGACCCCGCGGGCCTTCGGAGCCAGGCCGGAGTCGCCCAGGACAGCTGATCCATCCCGCATACCCTCAGGCTCGGGCCCGAATCACCCGTGCAATCCGGTCAACTCCGCTGGCACGCGGACCCGGGCATGATTCGCCCGGGAGAGCTGGTCGACGCCGCGGGCCCTCGGACCCGGGCCCGAGGGCCCTGGACAGCAGGGTGACACCGAGGGCTGTCGGACCCGGGCCTTGGTCACCCGGGACAGCTGGTCGAACCCGTGGGACCTGGGACCTGGCCCAGAGTCACCCAAGACTGCTTGTCGACCCCGCGGGCCCTCGGGCACGGGCCTGAGACGCCTGGGACAGCTGTTCGATACCCGGGCCCTTGGGCACGGTCCGAGTCACCCGGGACAGCTGGAGGACACCGCGGGCCATCGGGCACGGGCCTGAGACGCCCAGGAAGGCTGGTCGACACCGCGGGCCCTCCACCCAGGTCCCAAGTAACCCGGGACAGCGGGTCGAAGCCGCGGGCCCTCGGACATGAGCGCGATTCGCCCGGGAGGGCTGGTGGACCCCGCGGGCCCTTGTTCCTTGGCTCGAGTTACCTGGGAGATGTGGTCGACTCCGCGGGTCTTTGGACCTGGGGCCGAAGTGCGTGGGACAGCTGGTCGACCTGGTGGGCCCTCGGACCCGGGTCCGAGGAGCCCGGGACAGCCTGTTGACCCCGGCGGCCCTCGGAACCGGGCCCGAGTCAGCCGGGACAACTGGTCGACCCCGCAGGCACTCGGAGACTGGCCGAAGTCGCCCTGGAGATTTGGTCGACCCTGCGGGCCCTCGGGCACCGGCCCGAGTCGCCCAGGACGGGTGATCGAACCCGCGATCACTCGACCCGGGCCCGAGACGCCTGGGACCGCTGGTTGACCCCAGGGTTGCTCGGACCCCGGCGCGAGTCGCCCGGGAAAGCTGTTCGACACCCTGGCCTTCGGGCATGGTCCGAGTCCCCCGGGACAGCTGGTGGACACCGCGGGCCCATCGGGCAGGAGCCTGAGACGCCCAGGAGGGCTGGTTGTCACCGCAGGCCCTCCGACAAGGTCCCGAGTCTCCCGGGACAGCTGGTCCACCACGCAGTTCCTCCGGAAAGGGCCGGAATCCCCCGGGACAGCGGGTCGAACCCGCGGGCCCTCGGACTCAAGCACAGCTGGCCCGGACAGCTGGGACCCCACAGGCATCGGAGCCGAGCCGGAGTCTACAGGGACAGTTTGTCGATCCCGAGGGACTTCGGCCCCGAGCGCGAGTGTCCCTGGACAGCTGGTTGAACCCGCGGGCCCGTGGGCAAGGGCCCGATTCCCACGGGACAGCCAGTCGACCTCACAGGCCCTCGGAACCGGGCCCGAGTCACCTGGGACCGCGGGTCGACCCCGCAGGCACTTGGAGCCTGGCCGAAGTCGCCCGGGACATCTGGTTGACACCGCGGGGCTTCGGGCATGGGCGCGAGTCACCTGGGAGACCTGGTCGACCCCGCGGGCCCTCGGGCATGGGCCCGGGTGTCCTGGGACAGCTGGTCGACCGCAGGACCTTGGACCAGGACCCGAGTCGCCCGGGAGATTTTGTTGACATTGCGGGCCCTCGAGCACTGGACCGAGTCGCCCGGGACCGGAGATCGACAACGCCATCCCTCGAACCGGGCGTGAGATGCCCGGGACCGCTGGTTGACCCCGGGAGACATCGGGCACGGGCCTGAGATGCCCAGGAAGGCTGGTCGACACCGCGGGCCCTCCGACAAGGACCTGAGGCTCCCGGGACCGCAGGTGGACCACCCGCGCCCTCGGGAACGGGCCCGAGGCCCCAGGGACAGCTGGTCGACTCCTCAGTTCCTCGGACCCGGGTCCGAGTTCCCCGGGACAGCTGGTCAAACCTGCGGGCCCTCAGACACGAGCGCGATTCACCCGGGAGTGCTGGTCGACCCCGCGGGCCCTGGTTCCTGGGCCCGAGTTAGCCGGGAGAGCTGCTCGACCCCGCAGGCCTTCGGCGAAAGGCTGGAATCGCCCGGGACAGTTGGTTGACCCCGCGGGGCCTTGGAGCTGGCCCGGAGTCACCAAAGACTGCTTGTCGACCCCGCCGGCCCTCGGGCACGGGCCCGAGTCGCACGGGAGAGCCGGTCGACACTGAGGGCCCTCGGACCCAGGCCCAAGTCACCGGGGACAGCTGGTCGAAACCGCGTGCCCACAGACACGAGCGCGATTGGCCCGGGAGGGCTGGAGAACACCGCGGGCCCTCGTTCCTGGGCCCGAGTTACCCGGGACAGCGGGGCGACCCCGCGGGCCTTCGGAGCCAGGCCGGAGTCGCCCAGGACAGCTGATCGATCCCGCATACCCTCAGGCTCGGGCCCGAATCACCCGTGCAATCCGGTCAACTCCGCTGGCACGCGGACCCGGGCATGATTCGCCCGGGAGAGCTGGTCGACGCCGCGGGCCCTCGGACCCGGGCCCGAGGGCCCTGGACAGCAGGGTGACACCGAGGGCTGTCGGACCCGGGCCTTGGTCACCCGGGACAGCTGGTCGAACCCGTGGGACCTGGGACCTGGCCCAGAGTCACCCAAGACTGCTTGTCGACCCCGCGGGCCCTCGGGCACGGGCCTGAGACGCCTGGGACAGCTGTTCGATACCCGGGCCCTTGGGCACGGTCCGAGTCACCCGGGACAGCTGGAGGACACCGCGGGCCATCGGGCACGGGCCTGAGACGCCCAGGAAGGCTGGTCGACACCGCGGGCCCTCCACCCAGGTCCCAAGTAACCCGGGACAGCGGGTCGAAGCCGCGGGCCCTCGGACATGAGCGCGATTCGCCCGGGAGGGCTGGTGGACCCCGCGGGCCCTTGTTCCTTGGCTCGAGTTACCTGGGAGATGTGGTCGACTCCGCGGGTCTTTGGACCTGGGGCCGAAGTGCGTGGGACAGCTGGTCGACCTGGTGGGCCCTCGGACCCGGGTCCGAGGAGCCCGGGACAGCCTGTTGACCCCGGCGGCCCTCGGAACCGGGCCCGAGTCAGCCGGGACAACTGGTCGACCCCGCAGGCACTCGGAGACTGGCCGAAGTCGCCCTGGAGATTTGGTCGACCCTGCGGGCCCTCGGGCACCGGCCCGAGTCGCCCAGGACGGGTGATCGAACCCGCGATCACTCGACCCGGGCCCGAGACGCCTGGGACCGCTGGTTGACCCCAGGGTTCCTCGGACCCCGGCGCGAGTCGCCCGGGAAAGCTGTTCGACACCCTGGCCTTCGGGCTATGTCCGAGTCCCCCGGGACAGCTGGTGGACACCGCGGGCCCATCGGGCAGGAGCCTGAGACGCCCAGGAGGGCTGGTTGTCACCGCAGGCCCTCCGACAAGGTCCCGAGTCTCCCGGGACAGCTGGTCCACCACGCAGTTCCTCCGGAAAGGGCCGGAATCCCCCGGGACAGCGGGTCGAACCCGCGGGCCCTCGGACTCAAGCACAGGTGGCCCGGACAGCTGGGACCCCACAGGCATCGGAGCCGAGCCGGAGTCTACAGGGACAGTTTGTCGATCCCGAGGGACTTCGGCCCCGAGCGCGAGTGTCCCTGGACAGCTGGTTGAACCCGCGGGCCCGTGGGCAAGGGCCCGATTCCCACGGGACAGCCAGTCGACCTCACAGGCCCTCGGAACAGGGCCCGAGTCACCTGGGACCGCGGGTCGACCCCGCAGGCACTTGGAGCCTGGCCGAAGTCGCCCGGGACATCTGGTTGACACCGTGGGGCTTCGGGCATGGGCGCGAGTCACCTGGGAGACCTGGTCGACCCCGCGGGCCCTCGGGCATGGGCCCGGGTGTCCTGGGACAGCTGGTCGACCGCAGGACCTTGGACCAGGACCCGAGTCGCCCGGGAGATTTTGTTGACATTGCGGGCCCTCGAGCACTGGACCGAGTCGCCCGGGACCGGAGATCGACAACGCCATCCCTCGAACCGGGCGTGAGATGCCCGGGACCGCTGGTTGACCCCGGGAGACATCGGGCACGGGCCTGAGATGCCCAGGAAGGCTGGTCGACACCGCGGGCCCTCCGACAAGGACCTGAGGCTCCCGGGACCGCAGGTCGACCACCCGCGCCCTCGGGAACGGGCCCGAGGCCCCAGGGACAGCTGGTCGACTCCTCAGTTCCTCGGACCCGGGTCCGAGTTCCCCGGGACAGCTGGTCAAACCTGCGGGCCCTCAGACACGAGCGCGATTCACCCGGGAGTGCTGGTCGACCCCGCGGGCCCTGGTTCCTGGGCCGAGTTAGCCGGGAGAGCTGCTCGACCCCGCAGGCCTTCGGCGAAAGGCTGGAATCGCCCGGGACAGTTGGTTGACCCCGCGGGGCCTTGGAGCTGGCCCGGAGTCACCAAAGACTGCTTGTCGACCCCGCCGGCCCTCGGGCACGGGCCCGAGTCGCACGGGAGAGCCGGTCGACACTGAGGGCCCTCGGACCCAGGCCCAAGTCACCGGGGACAGCTGGTCGAAACCGCGTGCCCACAGACACGAGCGCGATTCGCCCGGGAGGGCTGGAGAACACCGCGGGCCCTCGTTCCTGGGCCCGAGTTACCCGGGACAGCGGGGCGACCCCGCGGGCCTTCGGAGCCAGGCCGGAGTCGCCCAGGACAGCTGATCCATCCCGCATACCCTCAGGCTCGGGCCCGAATCACCCGTGCAATCCGGTCAACTCCGCTGGCACGCGGACCCGGGCATGATTCGCCCGGGAGAGCTGGTCGACGCCGCGGGCCCTCGGACCCGGGCCCGAGGGCCCTGGACAGCAGGGTGACACCGAGGGCTGTCGGACCCGGGCCTTGGTCACCCGGGACAGCTGGTCGAACCCGTGGGACCTGGGACCTGGCCCAGAGTCACCCAAGACTGCTTGTCGACCCCGCGGGCCCTCGGGCACGGGCCTGAGACGCCTGGGACAGCTGTTCGATACCCGGGCCCTTAGGCACGGTCCGAGTCACCCGGGAAAGCTGGAGGACACCGCGGGCCATCGGGCACGGGCCTGAGACGCCCAGGAAGGCTGGTCGACACCGCGGGCCCTCCACCCAGGTCCCAAGTAACCCGGGACAGCGGGTCGAAGCCGCGGGCCCTCGGACATGAGCGCGATTCGCCCGGGAGGGCTGGTGGACCCCGCGGGCCCTTGTTCCTTGGCTCGAGTTACCTGGGAGATGTGGTCGACTCCGCGGGTCTTTGGACCTGGGGCCGAAGTGCGTGGGACAGCTGGTCGACCTGGTGGGCCCTCGGACCCGGGTCCGAGGAGCCCGGGACAGCCTGTTGACCCCGGCGGCCCTCGGAACCGGGCCCGAGTCAGCCGGGACAACTGGTCGACCCCGCAGGCACTCGGAGACTGGCCGAAGTCGCCCTGGAGATTTGGTCGACCCTGCGGGCCCTCGGGCACCGGCCCGAGTCGCCCAGGACGGGTGATCGAACCCGCGATCACTCGACCCGGGCCCGAGACGCCTGGGACCGCTGGTTGACCCCAGGGTTCCTCGGACACAGGCGCGAGTCGCCCGGGAAAGCTGTTCGACACCCTGGCCTTCGGACATGGTCCGAGTCACCCGGGACAGCTGGTGGACACCGCGGGCCCATCGGGCAGGAGCCTGAGACGCCCAGGAGGGCTGGTTGTCACCGCAGGCCCTCCGACAAGGTCCCGAGTCTCCCGGGACAGCTGGTCCACCACGCAGTTCCTCCGGAAAGGGCCGGAATCCCCCGGGACAGCGGGTCGAACCCGCGGGCCCTCGGACTCAAGCACAGGTGGCCCGGACAGCTGGGACCCCACAGGCATCGGAGCCGAGCCGGAGCCTACAGGGACAGTTTGTCGATCCCGAGGGACTTCGGCCCCGAGCGCGAGTGTCCCTGGACAGCTGGTTGAACCCGCGGGCCCGTGGGCAAGGGCCCGATTCCCACGGGACAGCCAGTCGACCTCACAGGCCCTCGGAACCGGGCCCGAGTCACCTGGGACCGCGGGTCGACCCCGCAGGCACTTGGAGCCTGGCCGAAGTCGCCCGGGACATCTGGTTGACACCGCGGGGCTTCGGGCATGGGCGCGAGTCACCTGGGAGACCTGGTCGACCCCGCGGGCCCTCGGGCATGGGCCCGGGTGTCCTGGGACAGCTGGTTGACCGCAGGACCTTGGACCAGGACCCGAGTCGCCCGGGAGATTTTGTTGACATTGCGGGCCCTCGAGCACTGGACCGAGTCGCCCGGGACCGGAGATCGACAACGCCATCCCTCGAACCGGGCGTGAGATGCCCGGGACCGCTGGTTGACCCCGGGAGACATCGGGCACGGGCCTGAGATGCCCAGGAAGGCTGGTCGACACCGCGGGCCCTCCGACAAGGACCTGAGGCTCCCGGGACCGCAGGTCGACCACCCGCGCCCTCGGGAACGGGCCCGAGGCCCCAGGGACAGCTGGTCGACTCCTCAGTTCCTCGGACCCGGGTCCGAGTTCCCCGGGACAGCTGGTCAAACCTGCGGGCCCTCAGACACGAGCGCGATTCACCCGGGAGTGCTGGTCGACCCCGCGGGCCCTGGTTCCTGGGCCCGAGTTAGCCGGGAGAGCTGCTCGACCCCGCAGGCCTTCGGCGAAAGGCTGGAATCGCCCGGGACAGTTGGTTGACCCCGCGGGGCCTTGGAGCTGGCCCGGAGTCACCAAAGACTGCTTGTCGACCCCGCCGGCCCTCGGGCACGGGCCCGAGTCGCACGGGAGAGCCGGTCGACACTGAGGGCCCTCGGACCCAGGCCCAAGTCACCGGGGACAGCTGGTCGAAACCGCGTGCCCACAGACACGAGCGCGATTGGCCCGGGAGGGCTGGAGAACACCGCGGGCCCTCGTTCCTGGGCCCGAGTTACCCGGGACAGCGGGGCGACCCCGCGGGCCTTCGGAGCCAGGCCGGAGTCGCCCAGGACAGCTGATCGATCCCGCATACCCTCAGGCTCGGGCCCGAATCACCCGTGCAATCCGGTCAACTCCGCTGGCACGCGGACCCGGGCATGATTCGCCCGGGAGAGCTGGTCGACGCCGCGGGCCCTCGGACCCGGGCCCGAGGGCCCTGGACAGCAGGGTGACACCGAGGGCTGTCGGACCCGGGCCTTGGTCACCCGGGACAGCTGGTCGAACCCGTGGGACCTGGGACCTGGCCCAGAGTCACCCAAGACTGCTTGTCGACCCCGCGGGCCCTCGGGCACGGGCCTGAGACGCCTGGGACAGCTGTTCGATACCCGGGCCCTTGGGCACGGTCCGAGTCACCCGGGAAAGCTGGAGGACACCGCGGGCCATCGGGCACGGGCCTGAGACGCCCAGGAAGGCTGGTCGACACCGCGGGCCCTCCACCCAGGTCCCAAGTAACCCGGGACAGCGGGTCGAAGCCGCGGGCCCTCGGACATGAGCGCGATTCGCCCGGGAGGGCTGGTGGACCCCGCGGGCCCTTGTTCCTTGGCTCGAGTTACCTGGGAGATGTGGTCGACTCCGCGGGTCTTTGGACCTGGGGCCGAAGTGCGTGGGACAGCTGGTCGACCTGGTGGGCCCTCGGACCCGGGTCCGAGGAGCCCGGGACAGCCTGTTGACCCCGGCGGCCCTCGGAACCGGGCCCGAGTCAGCCGGGACAACTGGTCGACCCCGCAGGCACTCGGAGACTGGCCGAAGTCGCCCTGGAGATTTGGTCGACCCTGCGGGCCCTCGGGCACCGGCCCGAGTCGCCCAGGACGGGTGATCGAACCCGCGATCACTCGACCCGGGCCCGAGACGCCTGGGACCGCTGGTTGACCCCAGGGTTCCTCGGACCCCGGCGCGAGTCGCCCGGGAAAGCTGTTCGACACCCTGGCCTTCGGGCTATGTCCGAGTCCCCCGGGACAGCTGGTGGACACCGCGGGCCCATCGGGCAGGAGCCTGAGACGCCCAGGAGGGCTGGTTGTCACCGCAGGCCCTCCGACAAGGTCCCGAGTCTCCCGGGACAGCTGGTCCACCACGCAGTTCCTCCGGAAAGGGCCGGAATCCCCCGGGACAGCGGGTCGAACCCGCGGGCCCTCGGACTCAAGCACAGGTGGCCCGGACAGCTGGGACCCCACAGGCATCGGAGCCGAGCCGGAGTCTACAGGGACAGTTTGTCGATCCCGAGGGACTTCGGCCCCGAGCGCGAGTGTCCCTGGACAGCTGGTTGAACCCGCGGGCCCGTGGGCAAGGGCCCGATTCCCACGGGACAGCCAGTCGACCTCACAGGCCCTCGGAACCGGGCCCGAGTCACCTGGGACCGCGGGTCGACCCCGCAGGCACTTGGAGCCTGGCCGAAGTCGCCCGGGACATCTGGTTGACACCGCGGGGCTTCGGGCATGGGCGCGAGTCACCTGGGAGACCTGGTCGACCCCGCGGGCCCTCGGGCATGGGCCCGGGTGTCCTGGGACAGCTGGTTGACCGCAGGACCTTGGACCAGGACCCGAGTCGCCCGGGAGATTTTGTTGACATTGCGGGCCCTCGAGCACTGGACCGAGTCGCCCGGGACCGGAGATCGACAACGCCATCCCTCGAACCGGGCGTGAGATGCCCGGGACCGCTGGTTGACCCCGGGAGACATCGGGCACGGGCCTGAGATGCCCAGGAAGGCTGGTCGACACCGCGGGCCCTCCGACAAGGACCTGAGGCTCCCGGGACCGCAGGTCGACCACCCGCGCCCTCGGGAACGGGCCCGAGGCCCCAGGGACAGCTGGTCGACTCCTCAGTTCCTCGGACCCGGGTCCGAGTTCCCCGGGACAGCTGGTCAAACCTGCGGGCCCTCAGACACGAGCGCGATTCACCCGGGAGTGCTGGTCGACCCCGCGGGCCCTGGTTCCTGGGCCCGAGTTAGCCGGGAGAGCTGCTCGACCCCGCAGGCCTTCGGCGAAAGGCTGGAATCGCCCGGGACAGTTGGTTGACCCCGCGGGGCCTTGGAGCTGGCCCGGAGTCACCAAAGACTGCTTGTCGACCCCGCCGGCCCTCGGGCACGGGCCCGAGTCGCACGGGAGAGCCGGTCGACACTGAGGGCCCTCGGACCCAGGCCCAAGTCACCGGGGACAGCTGGTCGAAACCGCGTGCCCACAGACACGAGCGCGATTGGCCCGGGAGGGCTGGAGAACACCGCGGGCCCTCGTTCCTGGGCCCGAGTTACCCGGGACAGCGGGGCGACCCCGCGGGCCTTCGGAGCCAGGCCGGAGTCGCCCAGGACAGCTGATCGATCCCGCATACCCTCAGGCTCGGGCCCGAATCACCCGTGCAATCCGGTCAACTCCGCTGGCACGCGGACCCGGGCATGATTCGCCCGGGAGAGCTGGTCGACGCCGCGGGCCCTCGGACCCGGGCCCGAGGGCCCTGGACAGCAGGGTGACACCGAGGGCTGTCGGACCCGGGCCTTGGTCACCCGGGACAGCTGGTCGAACCCGTGGGACCTGGGACCTGGCCCAGAGTCACCCAAGACTGCTTGTCGACCCCGCGGGCCCTCGGGCACGGGCCTGAGACGCCTGGGACAGCTGTTCGATACCCGGGCCCTTGGGCACGGTCCGAGTCACCCGGGAAAGCTGGAGGACACCGCGGGCCATCGGGCACGGGCCTGAGACGCCCAGGAAGGCTGGTCGACACCGCGGGCCCTCCACCCAGGTCCCAAGTAACCCGGGACAGCGGGTCGAAGCCGCGGGCCCTCGGACATGAGCGCGATTCGCCCGGGAGGGCTGGTGGACCCCGCGGGCCCTTGTTCCTTGGCTCGAGTTACCTGGGAGATGTGGTCGACTCCGCGGGTCTTTGGACCTGGGGCCGAAGTGCGTGGGACAGCTGGTCGACCTGGTGGGCCCTCGGACCCGGGTCCGAGGAGCCCGGGACAGCCTGTTGACCCCGGCGGCCCTCGGAACCGGGCCCGAGTCAGCCGGGACAACTGGTCGACCCCGCAGGCACTCGGAGACTGGCCGAAGTCGCCCTGGAGATTTGGTCGACCCTGCGGGCCCTCGGGCACCGGCCCGAGTCGCCCAGGACGGGTGATCGAACCCGCGATCACTCGACCCGGGCCCGAGACGCCTGGGACCGCTGGTTGACCCCAGGGTTCCTCGGACCCCGGCGCGAGTCGCCCGGGAAAGCTGTTCGACACCCTGGCCTTCGGGCTATGTCCGAGTCCCCCGGGACAGCTGGTGGACACCGCGGGCCCATCGGGCAGGAGCCTGAGACGCCCAGGAGGGCTGGTTGTCACCGCAGGCCCTCCGACAAGGTCCCGAGTCTCCCGGGACAGCTGGTCCACCACGCAGTTCCTCCGGAAAGGGCCGGAATCCCCCGGGACAGCGGGTCGAACCCGCGGGCCCTCGGACTCAAGCACAGGTGGCCCGGACAGCTGGGACCCCACAGGCATCGGAGCCGAGCCGGAGTCTACAGGGACAGTTTGTCGATCCCGAGGGACTTCGGCCCCGAGCGCGAGTGTCCCTGGACAGCTGGTTGAACCCGCGGGCCCGTGGGCAAGGGCCCGATTCCCACGGGACAGCCAGTCGACCTCACAGGCCCTCGGAACAGGGCCCGAGTCACCTGGGACCGCGGGTCGACCCCGCAGGCACTTGGAGCCTGGCCGAAGTCGCCCGGGACATCTGGTTGACACCGTGGGGCTTCGGGCATGGGCGCGAGTCACCTGGGAGACCTGGTCGACCCCGCGGGCCCTCGGGCATGGGCCCGGGTGTCCTGGGACAGCTGGTCGACCGCAGGACCTTGGACCAGGACCCGAGTCGCCCGGGAGATTTTGTTGACATTGCGGGCCCTCGAGCACTGGACCGAGTCGCCCGGGACCGGAGATCGACAACGCCATCCCTCGAACCGGGCGTGAGATGCCCGGGACCGCTGGTTGACCCCGGGAGACATCGGGCACGGGCCTGAGATGCCCAGGAAGGCTGGTCGACACCGCGGGCCCTCCGACAAGGACCTGAGGCTCCCGGGACCGCAGGTCGACCACCCGCGCCCTCGGGAACGGGCCCGAGGCCCCAGGGACAGCTGGTCGACTCCTCAGTTCCTCGGACCCGGGTCCGAGTTCCCCGGGACAGCTGGTCAAACCTGCGGGCCCTCAGACACGAGCGCGATTCACCCGGGAGTGCTGGTCGACCCCGCGGGCCCTGGTTCCTGGGCCGAGTTAGCCGGGAGAGCTGCTCGACCCCGCAGGCCTTCGGCGAAAGGCTGGAATCGCCCGGGACAGTTGGTTGACCCCGCGGGGCCTTGGAGCTGGCCCGGAGTCACCAAAGACTGCTTGTCGACCCCGCCGGCCCTCGGGCACGGGCCCGAGTCGCACGGGAGAGCCGGTCGACACTGAGGGCCCTCGGACCCAGGCCCAAGTCACCGGGGACAGCTGGTCGAAACCGCGTGCCCACAGACACGAGCGCGATTCGCCCGGGAGGGCTGGAGAACACCGCGGGCCCTCGTTCCTGGGCCCGAGTTACCCGGGACAGCGGGGCGACCCCGCGGGCCTTCGGAGCCAGGCCGGAGTCGCCCAGGACAGCTGATCCATCCCGCATACCCTCAGGCTCGGGCCCGAATCACCCGTGCAATCCGGTCAACTCCGCTGGCACGCGGACCCGGGCATGATTCGCCCGGGAGAGCTGGTCGACGCCGCGGGCCCTCGGACCCGGGCCCGAGGGCCCTGGACAGCAGGGTGACACCGAGGGCTGTCGGACCCGGGCCTTGGTCACCCGGGACAGCTGGTCGAACCCGTGGGACCTGGGACCTGGCCCAGAGTCACCCAAGACTGCTTGTCGACCCCGCGGGCCCTCGGGCACGGGCCTGAGACACCTGGGACAGCTGTTCGATACCCGGGCCCTTGGGCACGGTCCGAGTCACCCGGGAAAGCTGGAGGACACCGCGGGCCATCGGGCACGGGCCTGAGACGCCCAGGAAGGCTGGTCGACACCGCGGGCCCTCCACCCAGGTCCCAAGTAACCCGGGACAGCGGGTCGAAGCCGCGGGCCCTCGGACATGAGCGCGATTCGCCCGGGAGGGCTGGTGGACCCCGCGGGCCCTTGTTCCTTGGCTCGAGTTACCTGGGAGATGTGGTCGACTCCGCGGGTCTTTGGACCTGGGGCCGAAGTGCGTGGGACAGCTGGTCGACCTGGTGGGCCCTCGGACCCGGGTCCGAGGAGCCCGGGACAGCCTGTTGACCCCGGCGGCCCTCGGAACCGGGCCCGAGTCAGCCGGGACAACTGGTCGACCCCGCAGGCACTCGGAGACTGGCCGAAGTCGCCCTGGAGATTTGGTCGACCCTGCGGGCCCTCGGGCACCGGCCCGAGTCGCCCAGGACGGGTGATCGAACCCGCGATCACTCGACCCGGGCCCGAGACGCCTGGGACCGCTGGTTGACCCCAGGGTTCCTCGGACACAGGCGCGAGTCGCCCGGGAAAGCTGTTCGACACCCTGGCCTTCGGACATGGTCCGAGTCACCCGGGACAGCTGGTGGACACCGCGGGCCCATCGGGCAGGAGCCTGAGACGCCCAGGAGGGCTGGTTGTCACCGCAGGCCCTCCGACAAGGTCCCGAGTCTCCCGGGACAGCTGGTCCACCACGCAGTTCCTCCGGAAAGGGCCGGAATCCCCCGGGACAGCGGGTCGAACCCGCGGGCCCTCGGACTCAAGCACAGGTGGCCCGGACAGCTGGGACCCCACAGGCATCGGAGCCGAGCCGGAGTCTACAGGGACAGTTTGTCGATCCCGAGGGACTTCGGCCCCGAGCGCGAGTGTCCCTGGACAGCTGGTTGAACCCGCGGGCCCGTGGGCAAGGGCCCGATTCCCACGGGACAGCCAGTCGACCTCACAGGCCCTCGGAACAGGGCCCGAGTCACCTGGGACCGCGGGTCGACCCCGCAGGCACTTGGAGCCTGGCCGAAGTCGCCCGGGACATCTGGTTGACACCGCGGGGCTTCGGGCATGGGCGCGAGTCACCTGGGAGACCTGGTCGACCCCGCGGGCCCTCGGGCATGGGCCCGGGTGTCCTGGGACAGCTGGTCGACCGGAGGACCTTGGACCAGGACCCGAGTCGCCCGGGAGATTTTGTTGACATTGCGGGCCCTCGAGCACTGGACCGAGTCGCCCGGGACCGGAGATCGACAACGCCATCCCTCGAACCGGGCGTGAGATGCCCGGGACCGCTGGTTGACCCCGGGAGACATCGGGCACGGGCCTGAGATGCCCAGGAAGGCTGGTCGACACCGCGGGCCCTCCGACAAGGACCTGAGGCTCCCGGGACCGCAGGTGGACCACCCGCGCCCTCGGGAACGGGCCCGAGGCCCCAGGGACAGCTGGTCGACTCCTCAGTTCCTCGGACCCGGGTCCGAGTTCCCCGGGACAGCTGGTCAAACCTGCGGGCCCTCAGACACGAGCGCGATTCACCCGGGAGTGCTGGTCGACCCCGCGGGCCCTGATTCCTGGGCCCGAGTTAGCCGGGAGAGCTGCTCGACCCCGCAGGCCTTCGGCGAAAGGCTGGAATCGCCCGGGACAGTTGGTTGACCCCGCGGGGCCTTGGAGCTGGCCCGGAGTCACCAAAGACTGCTTGTCGACCCCGCCGGCCCTCGGGCACGGGCCCGAGTCGCACGGGAGAGCCGGTCGACACTGAGGGCCCTCGGACCCAGGCCCAAGTCACCGGGGACAGCTGGTCGAAACCGCGTGCCCACAGACACGAGCGCGATTCGCCCGGGAGGGCTGGAGAACACCGCGGGCCCTCGTTCCTGGGCCCGAGTTACCCGGGACAGCGGGGCGACCCCGCGGGCCTTCGGAGCCAGGCCGGAGTCGCCCAGGACAGCTGATCCATCCCGCATACCCTCAGGCTCGGGCCCGAATCACCCGTGCAATCCGGTCAACTCCGCTGGCACGCGGACCCGGGCATGATTCGCCCGGGAGAGCTGGTCGACGCCGCAGGCCCTCGGACCCGGGCCCGAGGGCCCTGGACAGCAGGGTGACACCGAGGGCTGTCGGACCCGGGCCTTGGTCACCCGGGACAGCTGGTCGAACCCGTGGGACCTGGGACCTGGCCCAGAGTCACCCAAGACTGCTTGTCGACCCCGCGGGCCCTCGGGCACGGGCCTGAGACGCCTGGGACAGCTGTTCGATACCCGGGCCCTTGGGCACGGTCCGAGTCACCCGGGACAGCTGGAGGACACCGCGGGCCATCGGGCACGGGCCTGAGACGCCCAGGAAGGCTGGTCGACACCGCGGGCCCTCCACCCAGGTCCCAAGTAACCCGGGACAGCGGGTCGAAGCCGCGGGCCCTCGGACATGAGCGCGATTCGCCCGGGAGGGCTGGTGGACCCCGCGGGCCCTTGTTCCTTGGCTCGAGTTACCTGGGAGATGTGGTCGACTCCGCGGGTCTTTGGACCTGGGGCCGAAGTGCGTGGGACAGCTGGTCGACCTGGTGGGCCCTCGGACCCGGGTCCGAGGAGCCCGGGACAGCCTGTTGACCCCGGCGGCCCTCGGAACCGGGCCCGAGTCAGCCGGGACAACTGGTCGACCCCGCAGGCACTCGGAGACTGGCCGAAGTCGCCCTGGAGATTTGGTCGACCCTGCGGGCCCTCGGGCACCGGCCCGAGTCGCCCAGGACGGGTGATCGAACCCGCGATCACTCGACCCGGGCCCGAGACGCCTGGGACCGCTGGTTGACCCCAGGGTTCCTCGGACCCCGGCGCGAGTCGCCCGGGAAAGCTGTTCGACACCCTGGCCTTCGGGCATGGTCCGAGTCCCCCGGGACAGCTGGTGGACACCGCGGGCCCATCGGGCAGGAGCCTGAGACGCCCAGGAGGGCTGGTTGTCACCGCAGGCCCTCCGACAAGGTCCCGAGTCTCCCGGGACAGCTGGTCCACCACGCAGTTCCTCCGGAAAGGGCCGGAATCCCCCGGGACAGCGGGTCGAACCCGCGGGCCCTCGGACTCAAGCACAGGTGGCCCGGACAGCTGGGACCCCACAGGCATCGGAGCCGAGCCGGAGTCTACAGGGACAGTTTGTCGATCCCGAGGGACTTCGGCCCCGAGCGCGAGTGTCCCTGGACAGCTGGTTGAACCCGCGGGCCCGTGGGCAAGGGCCCGATTCCCACGGGACAGCCAGTCGACCTCACAGGCCCTCGGAACAGGGCCCGAGTCACCTGGGACCGCGGGTCGACCCCGCAGGCACTTGGAGCCTGGCCGAAGTCGCCCGGGACATCTGGTTGACACCGTGGGGCTTCGGGCATGGGCGCGAGTCACCTGGGAGACCTGGTCGACCCCGCGGGCCCTCGGGCATGGGCCCGGGTGTCCTGGGACAGCTGGTCGACCGCAGGACCTTGGACCAGGACCCGAGTCGCCCGGGAGATTTTGTTGACATTGCGGGCCCTCGAGCACTGGACCGAGTCGCCCGGGACCGGATATCGACAACGCCATCCCTCGAACCGGGCGTGAGATGCCCGGGACCGCTGGTTGACCCCGGGAGACATCGGGCACGGGCCTGAGATGCCCAGGAAGGCTGGTCGACACCGCGGGCCCTCCGACAAGGACCTGAGGCTCCCGGGACCGCAGGTCGACCACCCGCGCCCTCGGGAACGGGCCCGAGGCCCCAGGGACAGCTGGTCGACTCCTCAGTTCCTCGGACCCGGGTCCGAGTTCCCCGGGACAGCTGGTCAAACCTGCGGGCCCTCAGACACGAGCGCGATTCACCCGGGAGTGCTGGTCGACCCCGCGGGCCCTGGTTCCTGGGCCGAGTTAGCCGGGAGAGCTGCTCGACCCCGCAGGCCTTCGGCGAAAGGCTGGAATCGCCCGGGACAGTTGGTTGACCCCGCGGGGCCTTGGAGCTGGCCCGGAGTCACCAAAGACTGCTTGTCGACCCCGCCGGCCCTCGGGCACGGGCCCGAGTCGCACGGGAGAGCCGGTCGACACTGAGGGCCCTCGGACCCAGGCCCAAGTCACCGGGGACAGCTGGTCGAAACCGCGTGCCCACAGACACGAGCGCGATTCGCCCGGGAGGGCTGGAGAACACCGCGGGCCCTCGTTCCTGGGCCCGAGTTACCCGGGACAGCGGGGCGACCCCGCGGGCCTTCGGAGCCAGGCCGGAGTCGCCCAGGACAGCTGATCCATCCCGCATACCCTCAGGCTCGGGCCCGAATCACCCGTGCAATCCGGTCAACTCCGCTGTCCCGCGGACCCGGGCATGATTCGCCCGGGAGAGCTGGTCGACGCCGCGGGCCCTCGGACCCAGGCCCGAGGGCCCTGGACAGCAGGGTGACACCGAGGGCTGTCGGACCCGGGCCTTGGTCACCCGGGACAGCTGGTCGAACCCGTGGGACCTGGGACCTGGCCCAGAGTCACCCAAGACTGCTTGTCGACCCCGCGGGCCCTCGGGCACGGGCCTGAGACGCCTGGGACAGCTGTTCGATACCTGGGCCCTTGGGCACGGTCCGAGTCACCCGGGACAGCTGGAGGACACCGCGGGCCATCGGGCACGGGCCTGAGACGCCCAGGAAGGCTGGTCGACACCGCGGGCCCTCCACCCAGGTCCCAAGTAACCCGGGACAGCGGGTCGAAGCCGCGGGCCCTCGGACATGAGCGCGATTCGCCCGGGAGGGCTGGTGGACCCCGCGGGCCCTTGTTCCTTGGCTCGAGTTACCTGGGAGATGTGGTCGACTCCGCGGGTCTTTGGACCTGGGGCCGAAGTGCGTGGGACAGCTGGTCGACCTGGTGGGCCCTCGGACCCGGGTCCGAGGAGCCCGGGACAGCCTGTTGACCCCGGCGGCCCTCGGAACCGGGCCCGAGTCAGCCGGGACAACTGGTCGACCCCGCAGGCACTCGGAGACTGGCCGAAGTCGCCCTGGAGATTTGGTCGACCCTGCGGGCCCTCGGGCACCGGCCCGAGTCGCCCAGGACGGGTGATCGAACCCGCGATCACTCGACCCGGGCCCGAGACGCCTGGGACCGCTGGTTGACCCCAGGGTTCCTCGGACCCCGGCGCGAGTCGCCCGGGAAAGCTGTTCGACACCCTGGCCTTCGGGCATGGTCCGAGTCCCCCGGGACAGCTGGTGGACACCGCGGGCCCATCGGGCAGGAGCCTGAGACGCCCAGGAGGGCTGGTTGTCACCGCAGGCCCTCCGACAAGGTCCCGAGTCTCCCGGGACAGCTGGTCCACCACGCAGTTCCTCCGGAAAGGGCCGGAATCCCCCGGGACAGCGGGTCGAACCCGCGGGCCCTCGGACTCAAGCACAGGTGGCCCGGACAGCTGGGACCCCACAGGCATCGGAGCCGAGCCGGAGTCTACAGGGACAGTTTGTCGATCCCGAGGGACTTCGGCCCCGAGCGCGAGTGTCCCTGGACAGCTGGTTGAACCCGCGGGCCCGTGGGCAAGGGCCCGATTCCCACGGGACAGCCAGTCGACCTCACAGGCCCTCGGAACCGGGCCCGAGTCACCTGGGACCGCGGGTCGACCCCGCAGGCACTTGGAGCCTGGCCGAAGTCGCCCGGGACATCTGGTTGACACCGCGGGGCTTCGGGCATGGGCCCGGGTGTCCTGGGACAGCTGGTCGACCCCGCGGGCCCTCGGGCATGGGCCCGGGTGTCCTGGGACAGCTGGTCGACCGCAGGACCTTGGACCAGGACCCGAGTCGCCCGGGAGATTTTGTTGACATTGCGGGCCCTCGAGCACTGGACCGAGTCGCCCGGGACCGGAGATCGACAACGCCATCCCTCGAACCGGGCCTGAGATGCCCGGGACCGCTGGTTGACCCCGGGAGACATCGGGCACGGGCCTGAGATGCCCAGGAAGGCTGGTCGACACCGCGGGCCCTCCGACAAGGACCTGAGGCTCCCGGGACCGCAGGTGGACCACCCGCGCCCTCGGGAACGGGCCCGAGGCCCCAGGGACAGCTGGTCGACTCCTCAGTTCCTCGGACCCGGGTCCGAGTTCCCCGGGACAGCTGGTCAAACCTGCGGGCCCTCAGACACGAGCGCGATTCACCCGGGAGTGCTGGTCGACCCCGCGGGCCCTGGTTCCTGGGCCCGAGTTAGCCGGGAGAGCTGCTCGACCCCGCAGGCCTTCGGCGAAAGGCTGGAATCGCCCGGGACAGTTGGTTGACCCCGCGGGGCCTTGGAGCTGGCCCGGAGTCACCAAAGACTGCTTGTCGACCCCGCCGGCCCTCGGGCACGGGCCCGAGTCGCACGGGAGAGCCGGTCGACACTGAGGGCCCTCGGACCCAGGCCCAAGTCACCGGGGACAGCTGGTCGAAACCGCGTGCCCACAGACACGAGCGCGATTGGCCCGGGAGGGCTGGAGAACACCGCGGGCCCTCGTACCTGGGCCCGAGTTACCCGGGACAGCGGGTCGACCCCGCGGGCCTTCGGAGCCAGGCCGGAGTCGCCCAGGACAGCTGATCCATCCCGCATACCCTCAGGCTCGGGCCCGAATCACCCGTGCAATCCGGTCAACTCCGCTGTCCCGCGGACCCGGGCATGATTCGCCCGGGAGAGCTGGTCGACGCCGCGGGCCCTCGGACCCGGGCCCGTAGGCCCTGGACAGCAGGGTGACACCGAGGGCTGTCGGACCCGGGCCTTGGTCACCCGGGACAGCTGGTCGAACCCGTGGGACCTGGGACCTGGCCCAGAGTCACCCAAGACTGCTTGTCGACCCCGCGGGCCCTCGGGCACGGGCCTGAGACGCCTGGGACAGCTGTTCGATACCCGGGCCCTTGGGCACGGTCCGAGTCACCCGGGACAGCTGGAGGACACTGCGGGCCATCGGGCACGGGCCTGAGACGCCCAGGAAGGCTGGTCGACACCGCGGGCCCTCCACCCAGGT
The DNA here is from genome assembly GCF_054392235.1 of Sus scrofa. Lineage (NCBI taxonomy): Eukaryota > Metazoa > Chordata > Mammalia > Artiodactyla > Suidae > Sus > Sus scrofa. The sequence continues at coordinate 32,661,993 of NC_139389.1, read as the reverse complement.
CCCAAGTAACCCGGGACAGCGGGTCGAAGCCGCGGGCCCTCGGACATGAGCGCGATTCGCCCGGGAGGGCTGGTGGACCCCGCGGGCCCTTGTTCCTTGGCTCGAGTTACCTGGGAGATGTGGTCGACTCCGCGGGTCTTTGGACCTGGGGCCGAAGTGCGTGGGACAGCTGGTCGACCTGGTGGGCCCTCGGACCCGGGTCCGAGGAGCCCGGGACAGCCTGTTGACCCCGGCGGCCCTCGGAACCGGGCCCGAGTCAGCCGGGACAACTGGTCGACCCCGCAGGCACTCGGAGACTGGCCGAAGTCGCCCTGGAGATTTGGTCGACCCTGCGGGCCCTCGGGCACCGGCCCGAGTCGCCCAGGACGGGTGATCGAACCCGCGATCACTCGACCCGGGCCCGAGACGCCTGGGACCGCTGGTTGACCCCAGGGTTCCTCGGACCCCGGCGCGAGTCGCCCGGGAAAGCTGTTCGACACCCTGGCCTTCGGGCATGGTCCGAGTCCCCCGGGACAGCTGGTGGACACCGCGGGCCCATCGGGCAGGAGCCTGAGACGCCCAGGAGGGCTGTTTGTCACCGCAGGCCCTCCGACAAGGTCCCGAGTCTCCTGGGACAGCTGGTCCACCACGCAGTTCCTCCGGAAAGGGCCGGAATCCCCCGGGACAGCGGGTCGAACCCGCGGGCCCTCGGACTCAAGCACAGGTGGCCCGGACAGCTGGGACCCCACAGGCATCGGAGCCGAGCCGGAGTCTACAGGGACAGTTTGTCGATCCCGAGGGACTTCGGCCCCGAGCGCGAGTGTCCCTGGACAGCTGGTTGAACCCGCGGGCCCGTGGGCAAGGGCCCGATTCCCACGGGACAGCCAGTCGACCTCACAGGCCCTCGGAACCGGGCCTGAGTCACCTGGGACCGCGGGTCGACCCCGCAGGCACTTGGAGCCTGGCCGAAGTCGCCCGGGACATCTGGTTGACACCGCGGGGCTTCGGGCATGGGCGCGAGTCACCTGGGAGACCTGGTCGACCCCGCGGGCCCTCGGGCATGGGCCCGGGTGTCCTGGGACAGCTGGTCGACCGCAGGACCTTGGACCAGGACCCGAGTCGCCCGGGAGATTTTGTTGACATTGCGGGCCCTCGAGCACTGGACCGAGTCGCCCGGGACCGGAGATCGACAACGCCATCCCTCGAACCGGGCGTGAGATGCCCGGGACCGCTGGTTGACCCCGGGAGACATCGGGCACGGGCCTGAGATGCCCAGGAAGGCTGGTCGACACCGCGGGCCCTCCGACAAGGACCTGAGGCTCCCGGGACCGCAGGTGGACCACCCGCGCCCTCGGGAACGGGCCCGAGGCCCCAGGGACAGCTGGTCGACTCCTCAGTTCCTCGGACCCGGGTCCGAGTTCCCCGGGACAGCTGGTCAAACCTGCGGGCCCTCAGACACGAGCGCGATTCACCCGGGAGTGCTGGTCGACCCCGCGGGCCCTGGTTCCTGGGCACGAGTTAGCCGGGAGAGCTGCTCGACCCCGCAGGCCTTCGGCGAAAGGCTGGAATCGCCCGGGACAGTTGGTTGACCCCGCGGGGCCTTGGAGCTGGCCCGGAGTCACCAAAGACTGCTTGTCGACCCCGCCGGCCCTCGGGCACGGGCCCGAGTCGCACGGGAGAGCCGGTCGACACTGAGGGCCCTCGGACCCAGGCCCAAGTCACCGGGGACAGCTGGTCGAAACCGCGTGCCCACAGACACGAGCGCGATTGGCCCGGGAGGGCTGGAGAACACCGCGGGCCCTCGTTCCTGGGCCCGAGTTACCCGGGACAGCGGGTCGACCCCGCGGGCCTTCGGAGCCAGGCCGGAGTCGCCCAGGACAGCTGATTGATCCCGCATACCCTCAGGCTCGGGCCCGAATCACCCGTGCAATCCGGTCAACTCCGCTGTCCCGCGGACCCGGGCATGATTCGCCCGGGAGAGCTGGTCGACGCCGCGGGCCCTCGGACCCGGGCCCGTAGGCCCTGGACAGCAGGGTGACACCGAGGGCTGTCGGACCCGGGCCTTGGTCACCCGGGACAGCTGGTCGAACCCGTGGGACCTGGGACCTGGCCCAGAGTCACCCAAGACTGCTTGTCGACCCCGCGGGCCCTCGGGCACGGGCCTGAGACGCCTGGGACAGCTGTTCGATACCCGGGCCCTTGGGCACGGTCCGAGTCACCCGGGACAGCTGGAGGACACCGCGGGCCATCGGGCACGGGCCTGAGACGCCCAGGAATGCTGGTCGACACCGCGGGCCCTCCACCCAGGTCCCAAGTAACCCGGGACAGCGGGTCGAAGCCGCGGGCCCTCGGACATGAGCGCGATTCGCCCGGGAGGGCTGGTGGACCCCGCGGGCCCTTGTTCCTTGGCTCGAGTTACCTGGGAGATGTGGTCGACTCCGCGGGTCTTTGGACCTGGGGCCGAAGTGCGTGGGACAGCTGGTGGACCTGGTGGGCCCTCGGACCCGGGTCCGAGGAGCCCGGGACAGCCTGTTGACCCCGTCGGCCCACGGAACCGGGCCCGAGTCAGCCGGGACAACTGGTCGACCCCGCAGGCACTCGGAGACTGGCCGAAGTCGCCCTGGAGAATTGGTCGACCCTGCGGGCCCTCGGGCACCGGCCCGAGTCGCCCAGGACGGGTGATCGAACCCGCGATCACTCGACCCGGGCCCGAGACGCCTGGGACCGCTGGTTGACCCCAGGGTTCCTCGGACCCCGGCGCGAGTCGCCCGGGAAAGCTGTTCGACACCCTGGCCTTCGGGCATGGTCCGAGTCCCCCGGGACAGCTGGTGGACACCGCGGGCCCATCGGGCAGGAGCCTGAGACGCCCAGGAGGGCTGGTTGTCACCGCAGGCCCTCCGACAAGGTCCCGAGTCTCCCGGGACAGCTGGTCCACCACGCAGTTCCTCCGGAAAGGGCCGGAATCCCCCGGGACAGCGGGTCGAACCCGCGGGCCCTCGGACTCAAGCACAGGTGGCCCGGACAGCTGGGACCCCACAGGCATCGGAGCCGAGCCGGAGTCTACAGGGACAGTTTGTCGATCCCGAGGGACTTCGGCCCCGAGCGCGAGTGTCCCTGGACAGCTGGTTGAACCCGCGGGCCCGTGGGCAAGGGCCCGATTCCCACGGGACAGCCAGTCGACCTCACAGGCCCTCGGAACCGGGCCCGAGTCACCTGGGACCGCGGGTCGACCCCGCAGGCACTTGGAGCCTGGCCGAAGTCGCCCGGGACATCTGGTTGACACCGCGGGGCTTCGGGCATGGGCGCGAGTCACCTGGGAGACCTGGTCGACCCCGCGGGCCCTCGGGCATGGGCCCGGGTGTCCTGGGACAGCTGGTCGACCGCAGGACCTTGGACCAGGACCCGAGTCGCCCGGGAGATTTTGTTGACATTGCGGGCCCTCGAGCACTGGACCGAGTCGCCCGGGACCGGAGATCGACAACGCCATCCCTCGAACCGGGCCTGAGATGCCCGGGACCGCTGGTTGACCCCGGGAGACATCGGGCACGGGCCTGAGATGCCCAGGAAGGCTGGTCGACACCGCGGGCCCTCCGACAAGGACCTGAGGCTCCCGGGACCGCAGGTGGACCACCCGCGCCCTCGGGAACGGGCCCGAGGCCCCAGGGACAGCTGGTCGACTCCTCAGTTCCTCGGACCCGGGTCCGAGTTCCCCGGGACAGCTGGTCAAACCTGCGGGCCCTCAGACACGAGCGCGATTCACCCGGGAGTGCTGGTCGACCCCGCGGGCCCTGGTTCCTGGGCCCGAGTTAGCCGGGAGAGCTGCTCGACCCCGCAGGCCTTCGGCGAAAGGCTGGAATCGCCCGGGACAGTTGGTTGACCCCGCGGGGCCTTGGAGCTGGCCCGGAGTCACCAAAGACTGCTTGTCGACCCCGCCGGCCCTCGGGCACGGGCCCGAGTCGCACGGGAGAGCCGGTCGACACTGAGGGCCCTCGGACCCAGGCCCAAGTCACCGGGGACAGCTGGTCGAAACCGCGTGCCCACAGACACGAGCGCGATTGGCCCGGGAGGGCTGGAGAACACCGCGGGGCCTCGTTCCTGGGCCCGAGTTACCCGGGACAGCGGGTCGACCCCACGGGCCTTCAGAGCCAGGCCGGAGTCGCCCAGGACAGCTGATCGATCCCGCATACCCTCAGGCTCGGGCCCGAATCACCCGTGCAATCCGGTCAACTCCGCTGGCACGCGGACCCGGGCATGATTCGCCCGGGAGAGCTGGTCGACGCCGCGGGCCCTCGGACCCGGGCCCGAGGGCCCTGGACAGCAGGGTGACACCGAGGGCTGTCGGACCCGGGCCTTGGTCACCCGGGACAGCTGGTCGAACCCGTGGGACCTGGGACCTGGCCCAGAGTCACCCAAGACTGCTTGTCGACCCCGCGGGCCCTCGGGCACGGGCCTGAGACGCCTGGGACAGCTGTTCGATACCCGGGCCCTTGGGCACGGTCCGAGTCACCCGGGAAAGCTGGAGGACACCGCGGGCCATCGGGCACGGGCCTGAGACGCCCAGGAAGGCTGGTCGACACTGCGGGCCCTCCACCAAGGTCCCAAGTAACCCGGGACAGCGGGTCGAAGCCGCGGGCCCTCGGACATGAGCGCGATTCGCCCGGGAGGGCTGGTGGACCCCGCGGGCCCTTGTTCCTTGGCTCGAGTTACCTGGGAGATGTGGTCGACTCCGCGGGTCTTTGGACCTGGGGCCGAAGTGCGTGGGACAGCTGGTCGACCTGGTGGGCCCTCGGACCCGGGTCCGAGGAGCCCGGGACAGCCTGTTGACCCCGGCGGCCCTCGGAACCGGGCCCGAGTCAGCCGGGACAACTGGTCGACCCCGCAGGCACTCGGAGACTGGCCGAAGTCACCCTGGAGATTTGGTCGACCCTGCGGGCCCTCGGGCACCGGCCCGAGTCGCCCAGGACGGGTGATCGAACCCGCGATCACTCGACCCGGGCCCGAGACGCCTGGGACCGCTGGTTGACCCCAGGGTCCCTCGGACACAGGCGCGAGTCGCCCGGGAAAGCTGTTCGACACCCTGGCCTTTGGGCATGGTCCGAGTCCCCCGGGACAGCTGGTGGTCACCGCGGGCCCATCGGGCAGGAGCCTGAGACGCCCAGGAAGGCTGGTTGTCACCGCAGGCCCTCCGACAAGGTCCCGAGTCTCCCGGGACAGCGGTCCACCACGCAGTTCCTCCGGAAAGGGCCGGAATCCCCCGGGACAGCGGGTCGAACCCGCGGGCCCTCGGACTCAAGCACAGGTGGCCCGGACAGCTGGGACCCCACAGGCATCGGAGCCGAGCCGGAGTCTACAGGGACAGTTTGTCGATCCCGAGGGACTTCGGCCCCGAGCGCGAGTGTCCATGGACAGCTGGTTGAACCCGCGGGCCCGTGGGCAAGGGCCCGATTCCCACGGGACAGCCAGTCGACCTCACAGGCCCTCGGAACCGGGCCCGAGTCACCTGGGACCGCGGGTCGACCCCGCAGGCACTTGGAGCCTGGCCGAAGTCGCCTGGGACATCTGGTTGACACCGCGGGGCTTCAGGCATGGGCGCGAGTCACCTGGGAGACCTGGTCGACCCCGCGGGCCCTCGGGCATGGGCCCGGGTGTCCTGGGACAGCTGGTCGACCGCAGGACCTTGGACCAGGACCCGAGTCGCCCGGGAGATTTTGTTGACATTGCGGGCCCTCGAGCACTGGACCGAGTCGCCCGGGACCGGAGATCGACAACGCCATCCCTCGAACCGGGCGTGAGATGCCCGGGACCGCTGGTTGACCCCGGGAGACATCGGGCACGGGCCTGAGATGCCCAGGAAGGCTGGTCGACACCGCGGGCCCTCCGACAAGGACCTGAGGCTCCCGGGACCGCAGGTCGACCACCCGCGCCCTCGGGAACGGGCCCGAGGCCCCAGGGACAGCTGGTCGACTCCTCAGTTCCTCGGACCCGGGTCCGAGTTCCCCGGGACAGCTGGTCAAACCTGCGGGCCCTCAGACACGAGCGCGATTCACCCGGGAGTGCTGGTCGACCCCGCGGGCCCTGGTTCCTGGGCCCGAGTTAGCCGGGAGAGCTGCTCGACCCCGCAGGCCTTCGGCGAAAGGCTGGAATCGCCCGGGACAGTTGGTTGACCCCGCGGGGCCTTGGAGCTGGCCCGGAGTCACCAAAGACTGCTTGTCGACCCCGCCGGCCCTCGGGCACGGGCCCGAGTCGCACGGGAGAGCCGGTCGACACTGAGGGCCCTCGGACCCAGGCCCAAGTCACCGGGGACAGCTGGTCGAAACCGCGTGCCCACAGACACGAGCGCGATTCGCCCGGGAGGGCTGGAGAACACCGCGGGCCCTCGTTCCTGGGCCCGAGTTACCCGGGACAGCGGGGCGACCCCGCGGGCCTTCGGAGCCAGGCCGGAGTCGCCCAGGACAGCTGATCGATCCCGCATACCCTCAGGCTCGGGCCCGAATCACCCGTGCAATCCGGTCAACTCCGCTGTCCCGCGGACCCGGGCATGATTCGCCCGGGAGAGCTGGTCGACGCCGCGGGCCCTCGGACCCGGGCCCGAGGGCCCTGGACAGCAGGGTGACACCGAGGGCTGTCGGACCCGGGCCTTGGTCACCCGGGACAGCTGGTCGAACCCGTGGGACCTGGGACCTGGCCCAGAGTCACCCAAGACTGCTTGTCGACCCCGCGGGCCCTCGGGCACGGGCCTGAGACGCCTGGGACAGCTGTTCGATACCCGGGCCCTTGGGCACGGTCCGAGTCACCCGGGACAGCTGGAGGACACCGCGGGCCATCGGGCACGGGCCTGAGACGCCCAGGAAGGCTGGTCGACACCGCGGGCCCTCCACCCAGGTCCCAAGTAACCCGGGACAGCGGGTCGAAGCCGCGGGCCCTCGGACATGAGCGCGATTCGCCCGGGAGGGCTGGTGGACCCCGCGGGCCCTTGTTCCTTGGCTCGAGTTACCTGGGAGATGTGGTCGACTCCGCGGGTCTTTGGACCTGGGGCCGAAGTGCGTGGGACAGCTGGTCGACCTGGTGGGCCCTCGGACCCGGGTCCGAGGAGCCCGGGACAGCCTGTTGACCCCGGCGGCCCTCGGAACCGGGCCCGAGTCAGCCGGGACAACTGGTCGACCCCGCAGGCACTCGGAGACTGGCCGAAGTCGCCCTGGAGATTTGGTCGACCCTGCGGGCCCTCGGGCACCGGCCCGAGTCGCCCAGGACGGGTGATCGAACCCGCGATCACTCGACCCGGGCCCGAGACGCCTGGGACCGCTGGTTGACCCCAGGGTCCCTCGGACACAGGCGCGAGTCGCCCGGGAAAGCTGTTCGACACCCTGGCCTTCGGGCATGGTCCGAGTCCCCCGGGACAGCTGGTGGACACCGCGGGCCCATCGGGCAGGAGCCTGAGATGCCCAGGAAGGCTGGTTGTCACCGCAGGCCCTCCGACAAGGTCCCGAGTCTCCCGGGACAGCTGGTCCACCACGCAGTTCCTCCGGAAGGGGCCGGAATCCCCCGGGACAGCGGGTCGAACCCGCGGGCCCTCGGACTCAAGCACAGGTGGCCCGGACAGCTGGGACCCCACAGGCATCGGAGCCGAGCCGGAGTCTACAGGGACAGTTTGTCGATCCCGAGGGACTTCGGCCCCGAGCGCGAGTGTCCCTGGACAGCTGGTTGAACCCGCGGGCCCGTGGGCAAGGGCCCGATTCCCACGGGACAGCCAGTCGACCTCACAGGCCCTCGGAACCGGGCCCGAGTCACCTGGGACCGCGGGTCGACCCCGCAGGCACTTGGAGCCTGGCCGAAGTCGCCCGGGACATCTGGTTGACACCGCGGGGCTTCGGGCATGGGCGCGAGTCACCTGGGAGACCTGGTCGACCCCGCGGGCCCTCGGGCATGGGCCCGGGTGTCCTGGGACAGCTGGTCGACCGCAGGACCTTGGACCAGGACCCGAGTCGCCCGGGAGATTTTGTTGACATTGCGGGCCCTCGAGCACTGGACCGAGTCGCCCGGGACCGGAGATCGACAACGCCATCCCTCGAACCGGGCCTGAGATGCCCGGGACCGCTGGTTGACCCCGGGAGACATCGGGCACGGGCCTGAGATGCCCAGGAAGGCTGGTCGACACCGCGGGCCCTCCGACAAGGACCTGAGGCTCCCGGGACCGCAGGTGGACCACCCGCGCCCTCGGGAACGGGCCCGAGGCCCCAGGGACAGCTGGTCGACTCCTCAGTTCCTCGGACCCGGGTCCGAGTTCCCCGGGACAGCTGGTCAAACCTGCGGGCCCTCAGACACGAGCGCGATTCACCCGGGAGTGCTGGTCGACCCCGCGGGCCCTGGTTCCTGGGCCCGAGTTAGCCGGGAGAGCTGCTCGACCCCGCAGGCCTTCGGCGAAAGGCTGGAATCGCCCGGGACAGTTGGTTGACCCCGCGGGGCCTTGGAGCTGGCCCGGAGTCACCAAAGACTGCTTGTCGACCCCGCCGGCCCTCGGGCACGGGCCCGAGTCGCACGGGAGAGCCGGTCGACACTGAGGGCCCTCGGACCCAGGCCCAAGTCACCGGGGACAGCTGGTCGAAACCGCGTGCCCACAGACACGAGCGCGATTCGCCCGGGAGGGCTGGAGAACACCGCGGGCCCTCGTTCCTGGGCCCGAGTTACCCGGGACAGCGGGGCGACCCCGCGGGCCTTCGGAGCCAGGCCGGAGTCGCCCAGGACAGCTGATCCATCCCGCATACCCTCAGGCTCGGGCCCGAATCACCCGTGCAATCCGGTCAACTCCGCTGGCACGCGGACCCGGGCATGATTCGCCCGGGAGAGCTGGTCGACGCCGCGGGCCCTCGGACCCGGGCCCGAGGGCCCTGGACAGCAGGGTGACACCGAGGGCTGTCGGACCCGGGCCTTGGTCACCCGGGACAGCTGGTCGAACCCGTGGGACCTGGGACCTGGCCCAGAGTCACCCAAGACTGCTTGTCGACCCCGCGGGCCCTCGGGCACGGGCCTGAGACGCCTGGGACAGCTGTTCGATACCCGGGCCCTTGGGCACGGTCCGAGTCACCCGGGACAGCTGGAGGACACCGCGGGCCATCGGGCACGGGCCTGAGACGCCCAGGAAGGCTGGTCGACACCGCGGGCCCTCCACCCAGGTCCCAAGTAACCCGGGACAGCGGGTCGAAGCCGCGGGCCCTCGGACATGAGCGCGATTCGCCCGGGAGGGCTGGTGGACCCCGCGGGCCCTTGTTCCTTGGCTCGAGTTACCTGGGAGATGTGGTCGACTCCGCGGGTCTTTGGACCTGGGGCCGAAGTGCGTGGGACAGCTGGTCGACCTGGTGGGCCCTCGGACCCGGGTCCGAGGAGCCCGGGACAGCCTGTTGACCCCGGCGGCCCTCGGAACCGGGCCCGAGTCAGCCGGGACAACTGGTCGACCCCGCAGGCACTCGGAGACTGGCCGAAGTCGCCCTGGAGATTTGGTCGACCCTGCGGGCCCTCGGGCACCGGCCCGAGTCGCCCAGGACGGGTGATCGACCCCGTGATCACTCGACGCGGGCCCGAGAGGCCTGGGACCACTGGTAAACCCCAGGGTCCCTCGGATACAGGCGCGAGTCGCCCGGGAAAGCTGTTCGACACCCTGGCCTTCGGGCATGGTCCGAGTCCCCCGGGACAGCTGGTGGACACCGCGGGCCCATCTTGCAGGAGCCTGAGATGCCCAGGAAGGCTGGTTGTCACCGCAGGCCCTCCGACAAGGTCCCGAGTCTCCCGGGACAGCTGGTCCACCACGCCGTTCCTCCGGAACGGGCCGGAATCCCCCGGGACAGCTGGTCGAACCCGCGGGCCATCGGACTCAAGCACAGGTGGGGCGGACAGCTGGGACCCCGCAGGCATCGGAGCCGAGCCGGAGTCTACAGGGACAGTTTGTCGATCCCGAGGGACTTCGGACCCAAGCGCGAGTGTCCTTGGACAGCTGGTTGAACCCGCGGGCCCTTGGGCAAGGGTCCGCTTCCCACGGGACAACCGGTCGACCTCTCAGGGCTTCGGACCCAGGCCCGAGACCCCGGGACAGCCTGTCGACCTCACAGGCACTTGGAGCCTGGCCTAAGTCGACTGGGACATCTGGTTGACACCGCGAGTCTTCGGGCATGGGCGCGAGTCACCTGGGAGACCTGGTCGACCCCGCGGCCCCTTGGGCATGGGCCCGGGTCGCCCGGGACAGCTGGTCGACCGGAGGACATTGGACCAGAACCCGAGTCGCCCGGGAGTTTTTGTCAACATTGCGGGCCCTCGGGCACCGGACCGAGTCGCCCGGGACCGGAGATGGACACCGCCATCCCTCGAACCGGGCCTGAGATGCCTGGGTCCGCTGGTTGCCCCGGGAGATATCGGGCACGGGCCTGAGATGCCCAGGAAGTCTGGTCGACACCGCGGGCCTCCGACGAGGACATGAGTCTCCCGGGACCGCAGGCGACCACCCGCGCCTTAGGGAACGGACCTGAGTCCCCAGGGACAGCTGGTCGAAACTGCGTGCCCACAGACAAGAGCGCGATTCACCCGGGAGTGCTGGAGAACACCGCGGGCCCACGTTCCTGGGCCCGAGTTACCCGGGAGAGCAGGTCGACCCCGCGGGCCTACGGAGCCAGGCCGGCGTCGCCCAGGTCAGCTGATCGATCCCGCATACCCTCAGGCTCGGGCCCGAATCACCCGTGAAATCCGGACAACTCCGCTGGCACGCGGACCCGGGCATGATTCGCCCGGGAGAGCTGGTCGACGCCGCGGGCCCTCGGACCCAGGCCCGAGGGCCCTGGACAGCAGGGTGACACCGAGGGCTGTCGGACCCGGGCCTTGGTCACTCGGGACAGCTGGTCGAATCCGTGGGATCTTGGACCTGGCCCAGAGTAACACAAGACTGTTGACGACCCCGCGGGCCTTCCGGCATGGGCCTGAGACGTCTGGGACAGCTGTTCGATACCCGGGCCCTTGGGCACGGTCAGAGTCACCCGGGAGAGATGGAGGACACCGCGGGCCATTGGGCACGGGCATGAGATGCCCAGGAAGGCTGGTTTATACCGCGGGCCCTCCACCAAGGTCCCAAGTAACCCGAGACAGCTGGTGGAAGCCGCGGGCCCTAGGACATGAGCGCGATTCGCCCGGGAGGGCTGGTCGACCCCGCGGGGCCTTGTTCCTTGGCCCGAGTTACCTGGGATATGTGGTCAACTCCGCGGGTCTTTGGACCTGGGGCCGAAGTGCGTGGGACAGCTGGTCGACCTGGTGGGCCCTCGGACCCGGGCCCGAGGAGACCGGCAGCCTGTTGAACCCAGCGGCCCACGGAACCAGGCCCGAGTCACCTGGGACAGCTGGTCAACCCCGCAGGCATTTGGAGCCTGGCCGAAGTCACCCGGGTCATCTGGTTGACACCGCCGGGCTTCGGGCATGGGCGCGAGTCACCTGGGAGACCTGGTCGACCCCGCGGGCCCTCGGGCATGGGCCCGGGTCGCCCGGGACAGCTCGTCGACCGGAGGACCTTGGACCAGGACCCGAGTCGCCCGGGAGATTTTGTCGACATTGCGGGCCCTCGGGAACCGGACCGAGTCGCCCGGGACTGGAGATCGACAACGCCATCCCTCGAACCGGGCGTGAGATGCCCGGGACCGCTGGTTGACCCCGGGAGACATCGGGCACAGGCCTGAGATGCCCAGGAAGGCTGGTCGACACCGCGGGCCCTCCGACAAGGACCTGAGTCTCCCGGGACCGCAGGTCGACCACCCGTGCCCTCGGGAACGGGCCCGAGTCCCCAGGGACAGCTGGTCGACTCCTCAGTTCCTCAGACCCGGGTCCGAGTTCCCCGGGACAGCTGGTCAAAACCGCGGGCCCTCAGACATGAGCGAGATTCGCCCGGGAGTGCTGGTCGACCCCGCGGGCCCTGGTTCCTGGGCCCGAGTTAGCCGGGAGAGCTGGTCGACCCCGCAGGCCTTCGGAGAAAGGCTGGAATCGCCCGGGACAGCTGGTTGACCCCGGGGGGCCTTGGACCTGGCCCGGAGTCACCAAAGACTGCTTGTCGACACCGCGGGCCCTCGGGCATGGGCCCGAGTCACATGGGAGCGCCGGTCGACGCTGCGGACCCTCGGACCCGGGCCCGAGGACCCTGGACAGCAGGGTGACACCGAGGGCTGTCGGACCCGGGCCTTGGCCACCCGGGACAGCTGGTCGAACCCGTGGGACCTCGGACCTGGCCCAGAGTCACCCAAGACTGCTTGTCGACCCCGCTTGCCTTTGGACACGGGCCTGAGCCGCCCAGGAAAGCTGGTCCACTCCGCGGGCCTCCCACAATGTCCCGAGTCTCCCGGGAGAGAAGGTCTAACACGCGGGCCCTCGGGAATGGGCCCGAGTCCCTCGGGAAAGCTGGTCGACTCCTCAGATACTTGGACCCGGGGCCCAGTTCCCTGGGACAGCTGGTCGAACCCCGGGCCCTCGGACATGAGTGCGACTCACCTGGGAGTGCTGGTCGACCCCACGGACACTTGTTCCTGGGCCCGAATCACCCGGGACATCTGGTCGACACCAAAAGTCTTCGGACCCAGGGCCTAGTCGCGTGGGACAGCTGGTCGACCTCGTGGGCCCTCGGACCCGGGTCCGAGTGGCACGGGACAGCATGTCGACCCCGAAGGCTCTTGGAACTGGCCCCGAGACACCCAGAACAGCTGGTCGACCCTGCAGGCTGTCGGAGCCTGGCCGAAGACGCCCGGGACATCTGGTTTACACCGCGGGCCTTCGGGCATGGGCTCGGGTCGCCCAGGACACCTGGTAGACTGCGGGACCTCGGAAGAGAACCCGAGTTGCCCGGGATTTGGTCGACACTGCGGGCCATCGGGCACTGGTCCGAGTCACCCCGGACTGGGTGATCATCCCCGCGATCCCTCGACCCGGGCACGAGACGCCCGGGAACGCTGGTTGACCCCGGGGGCCCTCGGACACATGCGCAAGTCGCCCGGGACAGCTGTTCGACACCCGGGCCTCGGTCACAGTCCGAGTCGCCCGGGACAGCTGGTGGACACCGCGGTCCCTCGTCAAGGGCCTGAGACGCCCAGGAAGGCTGGTCGACACAGCGGGCCGTCCGACAAGGTCCCGAGTCTCCCGGGATAGCTGGTCGACCACGCAGGCCCTTGGGAACGGGCCCGTGTCCCTCGGGAAAGCTGGTCGACTCCTAAGTTCCTCGGACCCGGGCCCGAGTTCCCCGGAACAGCTGGTCGAACCCACAGGACCTCGGACACGAGCGCGATTTGCCCGGGAAGGCCGGTCGACCCGGTGGGCCCTTGTTCCTGGGCCCGAGTCACCTGGGACAGCTGGTCGAACCCGCGGGCCTTCGGACACGAGTACGATATGCCCGGGAGGGCTGGTCGACCCCACGGGCCCTTGTTCCTGGTTCCGAATTCCCAGGGACAGTGGGTCGACACCTCAGGGCCTCGGACCCGGCCCGAGTCCCCCGGGACATCTGATCGAAACTGTGGGCCTTCGGACACGAGTACGATTCGCCAGAGAGGGCTGGTGGACACCACGGGTCCTCGTTCCTGGGCCCGAGTTACCCGGGACAGATGGTCGAACCCGTGGGCCCTCAGAGCCATGCCGGAATCGGCCGGGACAGTTGGTCGACCCCACGGGACCTCAGGCCCGGGCCCGAATCGCCGGTGATATCTGTCCGACCCCGCTGGCATGCAGACCTGGGCCCAAGTGCCCTGGACAGCTGTTCGACCCCGCAGGCCCTAGGACACGGGCCCAAATTGCCCATGAAATCTGATTGACAACGCTGGCACGGCAACCCGGGCACGATTCGCCTGGGATGACTGGTCGAAGCCGCGGGCCCTCGGACACGGGACCGAGGGCCCTGGACCGGGGAGGTCGACACCAAGGGGCTACGGACCCGGGCCTTGGTCTCCCGAGACAGCTGTTCGAAACCATGGGGCCTCGGACCTGGCCCGGAGTTGCCCAAGACTGCTTGTTGACCCCGCGGGCCCTCGGGCATGGGCCTGGTCGCCTGGGACAGCTGTTCAACACCCGGGCCCTCGGGCACTTTCCGAGTCGCCTGGGACAGCTGGTGGACACTGCAGGCCCTCGGACACGGGCCTGAGACACCCAGGAAGGCTGGACGACACCGCGGGCCTGCTGACAATGTCCCGAGTCTCCTGGGAGAGATGGTCGACCACGCGCGCCCTAGGGAATGGGCCCGAATCCCTCAGGTCAGCTGGTTGAACCACGGGCCCTCGGACATGAGTGCGATTTGCCCAGGAGGGCTGGTCGACCCCGCGGGCACTTGTTCCTGGGCCCGAAACACCCGGGACAGCTGGTCGACACCACGAGTCTTCGGACCCAGGGCCGAGTCGCGTGGGACAGGTGGTCGACCTCTTGGTCCCTCGGACCCGGGTCCGAGTCGCCCGGGACAGCCTGTCGACCCCAAAGGCTCTCAGAACTGGCCCTGAGTCAACCGGGACAGCTGGTCTACCCCGCAGGCACTTGGAGCCTGGCCGAAGTCGCCCGGGACATCTGGTTCACACCGCGGGGCCTCGGGCATGGGCCCAAGTCGCCTGGGAGACCTGGTTGACCCGCGGGCCCTTGGGCATGGGCTCGGGTCACCCGGGACAGCTGGTCGACTGTAGGACCTCGGACCAGAACCCGAGTCGCCCGGGATTTGGTCGACACTGCTGGTCCTCGGCCACCGGCCCGAGTCGCCCGGGACCAGTGATCGACCCCGCAAACCCTCTACCCGGGCGCGAGACGCCCGGGACCGCTGGTTGACCATGGGGGCCATCAGACACATGCGCAAGTCGCCCGGGACAGCTGTTCGACACCCGGTCCCTCGGGCAGGGTCCGAGTCTCCGGGACAGCTGGTGAACACCGCGGGCCCTCGGGCATGGGCCTGAGACGCCCAGGAAGGCTGGTCGACAAAGCGGGCCCTCCGACAAGGTCCCGAGTCTCCTGGTAGAGCTAGTCCACTACTAAGTGCCTCGGACCCAGGCCTGAGTTCCCCGGAACAGGTGATCGAACCCACAGGCCCTCAGAAAAGAGCGCGATTCGGCCGGGAGTGCTGGTCGACACCGCGGGCCCATGATCCTGGGCCCAAGTCACCCTTAAGAGCTGGTCGACACCACGGCCCCTTGGACCCAAGCGCGAGTGTCCCGGGACAGCTGGTTGACCACACGGGCCTTTGGGCAAGGGCCCGATTCCCTCGGGACAGCCTGTCGACCTCTCAGGGCCCTCGGAACCGGGCCTGAGGCATCCGGGACAGCTGGTCGACCCCGCAGGCACTCGGAGTCTGGCAGATGTAACCTGGGACATCTGGTCGACCCCGCGGGCCCTCAGGCATGGGCCCGGGTCGCCCGGGACAGCTGGTCGACCGGAGGACCTTGGACCAGAACCCGAGTTGCCCGGGATATTTTGTCGACATTGCAGGCCCTCGGGCACCGGACCAGTTCGCCCGGGACCGGAGATCGGCACCGCGATCCCTCGAACCGGGCGTGAGATGCCCGGGACCGCTGGTTGACCCCGGGAGACATTGGGCATGGGCCTGAGATGCCCAGGAAGGCTGGTCGACACCGCAGGCCCTCTGACAAGGACCTGAGTCTCCCGGGACCGCAGGTCGACCACCCGCGCCCTCGGGAACGGGCCCGAGTTCCCAGGGACAGCTGGTCAAACCTGCGGGCCCTCAGACATGAGCGTGATTCGCCCGGGAATGCTGGTCAACACCGCGGGCCCTGGTTTCTGGGCGCGAGTTAGCCGGGATACCTGGTTGACCCCGCAGGCCTTCGGCGTAAGGCTGGAATCGCCCACGACAGCTGGTTGACCCCACGGGGCCTTGGAGCTGGCCCGGAGTCACCAAAGACTGCTTGTCGACCCCGCGGGCCTTTGGGCACGGGCCTGAGACGCCTGGGACAGCTGTTCAATACCCGGGCGCTTGGGCACGTTCCGAGTCACCGGGACAGCTGGAGGACACCGCGGGCCATCGGGCACGGGCCTGAGACGCCCAGGAAGGCTGGTCGACACCGCGGGCCCTCCACCAAGGTCCCAAGTAAACCGGGACAGCTGGTCGTAGCCGCGGGCCCACGGACATGAGCGCGATTCGCCCGGGAGGGCTGTTCGACCCCGCCGTCCAATGTTCCTTGGCCTGAGATACGTGGGAGATGTGGTCGACTCCAGGGTCTTTGGACCTCGGGCCGAAGTGCGTGGGACGGCTGGTCGACCTGGTGGGCCCTCGGACCCGGGTCCAAGGAGCCCGGGACAGCCTGTTGACCCCGGCGGCCCTCAGACCCGGGCCTGAGTCAGCCGGGACAGCTAGTCGACCCCGCAGGCACTCGGAGATTGGCCGAAGTCGCCCTGGAAATTTGGTCGACCCTGCGGGCCCTCGGGCCCCAGCCCGAGTCACCCAGGACGGGTGATCGAACCCGCGATCACTCGACGCGGGCTCGAGACGCCTAGGACCCCTGGTTGACCCCAGGGTCCCTCGGACACAGACGCGAGTGGCCCAGGAAAGCTGTTCGACACCCTGGCCTTCGGGCATGGTCCGAGTCCCCCGGGACAGCTGGTGGACACCGCGGGCCCATCGGGCAGGAGCCTGAGACGCCCAGGAAAGCTGGTTGTCACTGCAGGCCCTCCGACAAGGTCCGGAGTCTCCCGAGACAGCTGGTCAACCACGCAGTTCCTCCGGAATGGGCCGGAATCCCCCGGGACAGCGGGTCGAACCCGCGGGCCCTCGGACTCAAGCACAGGTGGCCTGGACGGCTGAGACCCCACAGGCATCGGAGCCGAGCCGGAGTCTGCAGGGACAGTTTGTCGATCCCGAGGGACTTCGGACCCAAGCGCAGGTGTCCCTGGACAGCTGGCTGAACCCGCGGACCCTTGGGCAAGGACCCGATTCCCACGGGACAGCCGGTCGACCTCTCAGGGCCTCGGACCCGGGCCCGAGACCCCGGGACGGCCTGTCGACCTCGCAGGCCCTCGGAACCGGGCCCGAGTCACCTGGGACCGCGGGTCGACCCCGCAGGCCCTTGGAGCCTGGCCGAAGTCGCCCGGGACATCTGGTTGACACCGCGGGGCTTCGGGCATGGGCGCAAGTCACCTGGGGGACCTGGTCGTCCCCGCAGGGCCTCGGGCATGGGCCCGGAACACCCGGGACAGCTGGTCGACCGGAGGACCTTGGACCAGAACCCGAGTCGCCCGGGAGATTTTGTCGACATTGCAGGCCGTCGGGCACCGGACCGAGTCGCCCAGGTCCGGAGATCGACACCGCCATTCCTCGAATCGGGCGTGAGACGCCCGCGACCACTGGTTGACCCCGGGAGACATCGGGCAGTGGCCTGAGATGCCCAGGAAGGCTGGTCGACACCGCGGGCCCTCCGACAAGGACCTGAGTCTCCTGGGACCGCAGGTCAACAACCCGTTCCAGAGGGAGCGGGCCCGAGACCCCTGGGACAGCTGGTCGACTCCTCAGTTCCTCGGACCCGGGTCCGAGTTCCCCGGGACAGCTGGACAAACCCGCGGGCCCTCAGCCACGAGCGCGATTCACCCGGGAGTGCTGGTCGACCCCGCGGGCCCTGGTTCCTGGGCCCGAGTTAGCCGGGATAGCTGGTCGACCCCGCAGGCCATCGGCGAAAGGCTGGAATCGCCCGGGACAGCTGGTTGACCCCGCGGGGCCTTGGACCTGGCCCGGAGTCACCAAAGACTGCTGTGGACCCCGAGGGCC
Source organism: Sus scrofa (assembly GCF_054392235.1). Taxonomy (NCBI): domain Eukaryota; kingdom Metazoa; phylum Chordata; class Mammalia; order Artiodactyla; family Suidae; genus Sus; species Sus scrofa. The sequence goes on along the minus strand of NC_139389.1, from coordinate 32,644,268 downwards.
CTTGGGCAGGGGCCCGAGTCGCACGGGACAGCTGGTCGAAACCGTGTGCCCACAGTCACGAGCGCGATTCCCCCGGGAGGGCTGGAGAACACCGCGTGCCCTAGTTCCTGGGCCCGAGTTACCCGGGACAGCGGGTCGACCCCGCGGGCCTTCGGAGCCAGGCCGGAGTCGCCCAGGACAGCTGATTGATCCCGCATACCCTCAGGCTCGGGCCCGAATCACCCGTGAAATCCTGTCAACTCCGCTGGCACGCGGACCCTGGCATGATTCGCCCGGGAGAGCTGGTTGATGCTGTGGGCCCTCGGACCCAGGCCCAAGTCACCCGGGACAGCTGGTTGAAACCGCGTGCCCACAGACACGAGCGCGCTTCGGCCGGGAGGGCCGGAGAACACCGCGGGCCCGCGGACCTGGGCCCGAGGACCCTGGACAGCAGGGTGACACCGAGGGCTGTCGGACCCGGGCCTTGTTCACCCGGGACAGCTGGTCGAACCCGTGGGACTTCGGATCCAGGCCGGAGTCGCCTAGGATCGCTGATCGATCCCGCATACCCTCCGGCTCGGGCCCGAATCATCCGTGAAATCTGGTCAACTCCGCTGGAACGCGGACCCGTGCATGATTCGCCCGGGAGAGCTGGTCGATGCCGCGGGCCCTCGGACCCGGGCCCGAGGGCCCTGGACAGCAGGGTGACACCGAGGGCTGTCGGACCCGGGCCTTGGTCACCCGGGACAGCTGGTCGAACCCGTGGGACCTTGGACCTGGCCCAGAGTCACCCAAGACTGCTTGTCGACCCCGCGGGCCCTCGGGCACGGGCCAGAGACGCCTGGGACAGCTGTTCGATACCCGGGCCCTTGGGCACGGTCCGAGTCACCCGGGGAAGCTGGAGGACACCGCGGGCCATTGGGCACGGGCCTGAGACGCCCAGGAAGGCTGGTCGACACCGCGGGCCCTCCACCAAGGTCCCAAGTAACCCGGGACAGCGGGTCGAAGCCGCGGGCCCTCGGACATGAGCGCGATTCGCCCGGGAGGGCTGGTGGACCCCGCGGGCCCTTGTTCCTTGGCTCGAGTTACCTGGGAGATGTGGTCGACTCCGCGGGTCTTTGGACCTGGGGCCGAAGTGCGTGGGACAGCTGGTCGACCTGGTGGGCCCTCGGACCCGGGTCCGAGGAGCCCGGGACAGCCTGTTGACCCCGGCGGCCCTCGGAACCGGGCCCAAGTCAGCCGGGACAACTGGTCGACCCCGCAGGCACTCGGAGACTGGCCGAAGTCGCCCTGGAGATTTGGTCGACCCTGCGGGCCCTCGGGCACCGGCCCGAGTCGCCCAGGACGGGTGATCGAACCCGTGATCACTCGACCCGGGCCCGAGACGCCTGGGACCGCTGGTTGACCCCAGGGTCCCTCGGACACAGGCGCGAGTCGCCCGGGAAAGCTGTTCGACACCCTGGCCTTCGGGCATGGTCCGAGTCCCCCGGGACAGCTGGTGGACACCGCGGGCCCATCGGGCAGGAGCCTGAGATGCCCAGGAAGGCTGGTTGTCACCGCAGGCCCTCCGATAAGGTCCTGAGTCTCCCGGGACAGCTGGTCAACCACGCAGTTCCTCCGGAACGGGCCGGAATCCCCCGGGACAGCTGGTCGAACCCGCGGGCCCTCGGACTCAAACACAGGTGGCCGGGAGAGCTGGGACCCCGCAGGCATTGGAGCCGAGCCGGAGTCTGCAGGGACAGTTTGTCGATCCCGAGGGACTTCGGCCCCAAGCGCGAGTGTCCCTGGACAGCTGGTTGAACCCGCGGGCCCGTGGGCAAGGGCCCGATTCCAACGGGAGAGCCAGTCGACCTCTCAGGGCCTCGGACCCGGGCCCGAGACCCCGGGACAGCCTGTCGAGCTCGCAGGCCCTCCGAACCAGGCCCGAGTCATCTGGGATAGCTGGTCGACCCCGCAGGCACTTGGAGCCTGGCCGAAGTCGCCCAGGATATTTTGTTGGCGCCGCGGGGCTTCGGGTATGGGCCCGGGTCGCCCAGGACAGCTGGTCGACCGGAGGACCTTGGACCAGGACTCGAGTCGCCCGGGAGATTTTGTCGACATTGCGGGGCATCGGGCACAGGACCTAGTCGCCCGTGACAGGAAATCGACACCGAGATCCCTCGAACCAGGCGTGAGATGCCCGGGACCGCTGGTTGACCCCGGGAGACATCGGGCACGGGCCTGAGATGCCCAGGAAGGCTGGTCGACACCGCGGGCCCTCCGACAAGGACCTGAGTCTCCCGGGACCGCAGGTCGACCACCCGTGCCCTCGGGAACGGGCCCGAGTCCCCAGGGACAGCTGGTCGACTCCTCAGTTCCTCAGACCCGGGTCCGAGTTCCCCGGGACAGCTGGTCAAAACCGCGGGCCCTCAGACATGAGCGAGATTCGCCCGGGAGTGCTGGTCGACCCCGCGGGCCCTGGTTCCTGGGCCCGAGTTAGCCGGGAGAGCTGGTCGACCCCGCAGGCCTTCGGAGAAAGGCTGGAATCGCCCGGGACAGCTGGTTGACCCCGGGGGGCCTTGGACCTGGCCCGGAGTGACCAAAGACTGCTTGTCGACACCGCGGGCCCTCGGGCATGGGCCCGAGTCACATGGGATCGCTGGTCGATGCTGCGGACCCTCGGACCCGGGCCCGAGGACCCTGGACAGCAGGGTGACACCGAGGGCTGTCGGACCCGGGCCTTGGCCACCCGGGACAGCTGGTCGAACCCGTGGGACCTCGGACCTGGCCCAGAGTCACCCAAGACTGCTTGTCGACCCCGCTTGCCTTTGGACACGGGCCTGAGCCGCCCAGGAAAGCTGGTCCACTCCGCGGGCCTCCCACAATGTCCCGAGTCTCCCGGGAGAGATGGTCTTACACGCGGGCCCTCGGGAATGGGCCCGAGTCCCTCGGGAAAGCTGGTCGACTCCTCAGATACTTGGACCCGGGGCCCAGTTCCCTGGGACAGCTGGTCGAACCCCGGGCCCTCGGACATGAGTGCGACTCACCCGGGAGTGCTGGTCGACCCCACGGACACTTGTTCCTGGGCCCGAATCACCCGGGACATCTGGTCGACACCAAAAGTCTTCGGACCCAGGGCCTAGTCGCGTGGGACAGCTGGTCGACCTCGTGGGCCCTCGGACCCGGGTCCGAGTGGCACGGGACAGCATGTCGACCCCGAAGGCTCTTGGAACTGGCCCCGAGACACCCAGAACAGCTGGTCGACCCTGCAGGCTGTCGGAGCCTGGCCGAAGACGCCCGGGACATCTGGTTTACACCGCGGGCCTTCGGGCATGGGCTCGGGTCGCCCAGGACACCTGGTAGACTGCGGGACCTCGGAAGAGAACCCGAGTTGCCCGGGATTTGGTCGACACTGCGGGCCATCGGGCACTGGTCCGAGTCACCCCGGACTGGGTGATCATCCCCGCGATCCCTCGACCCGGGCACGAGACGCCCGGGAACGCTGGTTGACCCCGGGGGCCCTCGGACACATGCGCAAGTCGCCCGGGACAGCTGTTCGACACCCGGGCCTCGGTCACAGTCCGAGTCGCCCGGGACAGCTGGTGGACACCGCGGTCCCTCGTCAAGGGCCTGAGACGCCCAGGAAGGCTGGTCGACACAGCGGGCCGTCCGACAAGGTCCCGAGTCTCCCGGGATAGCTGGTCGACCACGCAGGCCCTTGGGAACGGGCCCGTGTCCCTCGGGAAAGCTGGTCGACTCCTAAGTTCCTCGGACCCGGGCCCGAGTTCCCCGGAACAGCTGGTCGAACCCACAGGACCTCGGACACGAGCGCGATTTGCCCGGGAAGGCCGGTCGACCCGGTGGGCCCTTGTTCCTGGGCCCGAGTCACCTGGGACAGCTGGTCGAACCCGCGGGCCTTCGGACACGAGTACGATATGCCCGGGAGGGCTGGTCGACCCCACGGGCCCTTGTTCCTGGTTCCGAATTCCCAGGGACAGTGGGTCGACACCTCAGGGCCTCGGACCCGGCCCGAGTCCCCCGGGACATCTGATCGAAACTGTGGGCCTTCGGACACGAGTACGATTCGCCAGAGAGGGCTGGTGGACACCACGGGTCCTCGTTCCTGGGCCCGAGTTACCCGGGACAGATGGTCGAACCCGTGGGCCCTCAGAGCCATGCCGGAATCGGCCGGGACAGTTGGTCGACCCCACGGGACCTCAGGCCCGGGCCCGAATCGCCGGTGATATCTGTCCGACCCCGCTGGCATGCAGACCTGGGCCCAAGTGCCCTGGACAGCTGTTCGACCCCGCAGGCCCTAGGACACGGGCCCAAATTGCCCATGAAATCTGATTGACAACGCTGGCACGGCAACCCGGGCACGATTCGCCTGGGATGACTGGTCGAAGCCGCGGGCCCTCGGACACGGGACCGAGGGCCCTGGACCGGGGAGGTCGACACCAAGGGGCTACGGACCCGGGCCTTGGTCTCCCGAGACAGCTGTTCGAAACCATGGGGCCTCGGACCTGGCCCGGAGTTGCCCAAGACTGCTTGTCGACCCCGCGGGCCCTCGGGCATGGGCCTGGTCGCCTGGGACAGCTGTTCAACACCCGGGCCCTCGGGCACTTTCCGAGTCGCCTGGGACAGCTGGTGGACACTGCAGGCCCTCGGACACGGGCCTGAGACGCCCAGGAAGGCTGGACGACACCGCGGGCCTGCTGACAATGTCCCGAGTCTCCTGGGAGAGATGGTCGACCACGCGCGCCCTAGGGAATGGGCCCGAATCCCTCAGGTCAGCTGGTTGAACCACGGGCCCTCGGACATGAGTGCGATTTGCCCAGGAGGGCTGGTCGACCCCGCGGGCACTTGTTCCTGGGCCCGAAACACCCGGGACAGCTGGTCGACACCACGAGTCTTCGGACCCAGGGCCGAGTCGCGTGGGACAGGTGGTCGACCTCTTGGTCCCTCGGACCCGGGTCCGAGTCGCCCGGGACAGCCTGTCGACCCCAAAGGCTCTCAGAACTGGCCCTGAGTCAACCGGGACAGCTGGTCTACCCCGCAGGCACTTGGAGCCTGGCCGAAGTCGCCCGGGACATCTGGTTCACACCGCGGGGCCTCGGGCATGGGCCCAAGTCGCCTGGGAGACCTGGTTGACCCGCGGGCCCTTGGGCATGGGCTCGGGTCACCCGGGACAGCTGGTCGACTGTAGGACCTCGGACCAGAACCCGAGTCGCCCGGGATTTGGTCGACACTGCTGGTCCTCGGCCACCGGCCCGAGTCGCCCGGGACCAGTGATCGACCCCGCAAACCCTCTACCCGGGCGCGAGACGCCCGGGACCGCTGGTTGACCATGGGGGCCATCAGACACATGCGCAAGTCGCCCGGGACAGCTGTTCGACACCCGGTCCCTCGGGCAGGGTCCGAGTCTCCGGGACAGCTGGTGAACACCGCGGGCCCTCGGGCATGGGCCTGAGACGCCCAGGAAGGCTGGTCGACAAAGCGGGCCCTCCGACAAGGTCCCGAGTCTCCTGGTAGAGCTAGTCCACTACTAAGTGCCTCGGACCCAGGCCTGAGTTCCCCGGAACAGGTGATCGAACCCACAGGCCCTCAGAAAAGAGCGCGATTCGGCCGGGAGTGCTGGTCGACACCGCGGGCCCATGATCCTGGGCCCAAGTCACCCTTAAGAGCTGGTCGACACCACGGCCCCTTGGACCCAAGCGCGAGTGTCCCGGGACAGCTGGTTGACCACACGGGCCTTTGGGCAAGGGCCCGATTCCCTCGGGACAGCCTGTCGACCTCTCAGGGCCCTCGGAACCGGGCCTGAGGCATCCGGGACAGCTGGTCGACCCCGCAGGCACTCGGAGTCTGGCAGATGTAACCTGGGACATCTGGTCGACCCCGCGGGCCCTCAGGCATGGGCCCGGGTCGCCCGGGACAGCTGGTCGACCGGAGGACCTTGGACCAGAACCCGAGTTGCCCGGGATATTTTGTCGACATTGCAGGCCCTCGGGCACCGGACCAGTTCGCCCGGGACCGGAGATCGGCACCGCGATCCCTCGAACCGGGCGTGAGATGCCCGGGACCGCTGGTTGACCCCGGGAGACATTGGGCATGGGCCTGAGATGCCCAGGAAGGCTGGTCGACACCGCAGGCCCTCTGACAAGGACCTGAGTCTCCCGGGACCGCAGGTCGACCACCCGCGCCCTCGGGAACGGGCCCGAGTTCCCAGGGACAGCTGGTCAAACCTGCGGGCCCTCAGACATGAGCGTGATTCGCCCGGGAATGCTGGTCAACACCGCGGGCCCTGGTTTCTGGGCGCGAGTTAGCCGGGATACCTGGTTGACCCCGCAGGCCTTCGGCGTAAGGCTGGAATCGCCCGCGACAGCTGGTTGACCCCACGGGGCCTTGGAGCTGGCCCGGAGTCACCAAAGACTGCTTGTCGACCCCGCGGGCCTTTGGGCACGGGCCTGAGACGCCTGGGACAGCTGTTCAATACCCGGGCGCTTGGGCACGTTCCGAGTCACCGGGACAGCTGGAGGACACCGCGGGCCATCGGGCACGGGCCTGAGACGCCCAGGAAGGCTGGTCGACACCGCGGGCCCTCCACCAAGGTCCCAAGTAAACCGGGACAGCTGGTCGTAGCCGCGGGCCCACGGACATGAGCGCGATTCGCCCGGGAGGGCTGTTCGACCCCGCCGTCCAATGTTCCTTGGCCTGAGATACGTGGGAGATGTGGTCGACTCCAGGGTCTTTGGACCTCGGGCCGAAGTGCGTGGGACGGCTGGTCGACCTGGTGGGCCCTCGGACCCGGGTCCAAGGAGCCCGGGACAGCCTGTTGACCCCGGCGGCCCTCAGACCCGGGCCTGAGTCAGCCGGGACAGCTAGTCGACCCCGCAGGCACTCGGAGATTGGCCGAAGTCGCCCTGGAAATTTGGTCGACCCTGCGGGCCCTCGGGCCCCAGCCCGAGTCACCCAGGACGGGTGATCGAACCCGCGATCACTCGACGCGGGCTCGAGACGCCTAGGACCCCTGGTTGACCCCAGGGTCCCTCGGACACAGACGCGAGTGGCCCAGGAAAGCTGTTCGACACCCTGGCCTTCGGGCATGGTCCGAGTCCCCCGGGACAGCTGGTGGACACCGCGGGCCCATCGGGCATGAGCCTGAGACGCCCAGGAAAGCTGGTTGTCACTGCAGGCCCTCCGACAAGGTCCGGAGTCTCCCGAGACAGCTGGTCAACCACGCAGTTCCTCCGGAACGGGCCGGAATCCCCCGGGACAGCGGGTCGAACCCGCGGGCCCTCGGACTCAAGCACAGGTGGCCTGGACGGCTGAGACCCCACAGGCATCGGAGCCGAGCCGGAGTCTGCAGGGACAGTTTGTCGATCCCGAGGGACTTCGGACCCAAGCGCAGGTGTCCCTGGAGAGCTGGCTGAACCCGCGGACCCTTGGGCAAGGACCCGATTCCCACGGGACAGCCGGTCGACCTCTCAGGGCCTCGGACCCGGGCCCGAGACCCCGGGACGGCCTGTCGACCTCGCAGGCCCTCGGAACCGGGCCCGAGTCACCTGGGACCGCGGGTCGACCCCGCAGGCCCTTGGAGCCTGGCCGAAGTCGCCCGGGACATCTGGTTGACACCGCGGGGCTTCGGGCATGGGCGCAAGTCACCTGGGGGACCTGGTCGTCCCCGCAGGGCCTCGGGCATGGGCCCGGAACACCCGGGACAGCTGGTCGACCGGAGGACCTTGGACCAGAACCCGAGTCGCCCGGGAGATTTTGTCGACATTGCAGGCCGTCGGGCACCGGACCGAGTCGCCCAGGTCCGGAGATCGACACCGCCATTCCTCGAATCGGGCGTGAGACGCCCGCGACCACTGGTTGACCCCGGGAGACATCGGGCAGGGGCCTGAGATGCCCAGGAAGGCTGGTCGACACCGCGGGCCCTCCGACAAGGACCTGAGTCTCCCGGGACCGCAGGTCAACCACCCGTTCCAGAGGGAGCGGGCCCGAGACCCCTGGGACAGCTGGTCGACTCCTCAGTTCCTCGGACCCGGGTCCGAGTTCCCCGGGACAGCTGGACAAACCCGCGGGCCCTCAGCCACGAGCGCGATTCACCCGGGAGTGCTGGTCGACCCCGCGGGCCCTGGTTCCTGGGCCCGAGTTAGCCGGGATAGCTGGTCGACCCCGCAGGCCTTCGGCGAAAGGCTGGAATCGCCCGGGACAGCTGGTTGACCCCGCGGGGCCTTGGACCTGGCCCGGAGTCACCAAAGACTGCTGTGGACCCCGCGGGCCCTTGGGCAGGGGCCCGAGTCGCACGGGACAGCTGGTCGAAACCGTGTGCCCACAGTCACGAGCGCGATTCCCCCGGGAGGGCTGGAGAACACCGCGTGCCCTAGTTCCTGGGCCCGAGTTACCCGGGACAGCGGGTCGACCCCGCGGGCCTTCGGAGCCAGGCCGGAGTCGCCCAGGACAGCTGATTGATCCCGCATACCCTCAGGCTCGGGCCCGAATCACCCGTGAAATCCTGTCAACTCCGCTGGCACGCGGACCCTGGCATGATTCGCCCGGGAGAGCTGGTTGATGCTGTGGGCCCTCGGACCCAGGCCCAAGTCACCCGGGACAGCTGGTCGAAACCGCGTGCCCACAGACACGAGCGCGCTTCGGCCGGGAGGGCCGGAGAACACCGCGGGCCCGCGGACCTGGGCCCGAGGACCCTGGACAGCAGGGTGACACCGAGGGCTGTCGGACCCGGGCCTTGTTCACCCGGGACAGCTGGTCGAACCCGTGGGACTTCGGATCCAGGCCGGAGTCGCCTAGGATCGCTGATCGATCCCGCATACCCTCCGGCTCGGGCCCGAATCATCCGTGAAATCTGGTCAACTCGGCTGGAACGCGGACCCGGGCATGATTCGCCCGGGAGAGCTGGTCGATGCCGCGGGCCCTCGGACCCGGGCCCGAGGGCCCTGGACAGCAGGGTGACACCGAGGGCTGTCGGACCCGGGCCTTGGTCACCCGGGACAGCTGGTCGAACCCGTGGGACCTTGGACCTGGCCCAGAGTCACCCAAGACTGCTTGTCGACCCCGCGGGCCCTCGGGCACGGGCCAGAGACGCCTGGGACAGCTGTTCGATACCCGGGCCCTTGGGCACGGTCCGAGTCACCCGGGACAGCTGGAGGACACCGCGGGCCATCGGGCACGGGCCTGAGACGCCCAGGAAGGCTGGTCGACACCGCGGGCCCTCCACCAAGGTCCCAAGTAACCCGGGACAGCTGGTCGAAGCCGCGGGCCCTCGGACATGAGCGCGATTCGCCCGGGAGGGCTGGTGGACCCCGCGGGCCCTTGTTCCTTGGCTCGAGTTACCTGGGAGATGTGGTCGACTCCGCGGGTCTTTGGACCTGGGGCCGAAGTGCGTGGGACAGCTGGTCGACCTGGTGGGCCCTCGGACCCGGGTCCGAGGAGCCCGGGACAGCCTGTTGACCCCGGCGGCCCTCGGAACCGGGCCCGAGTCAGCCGGGACAACTGGTCGACCCCGCAGGCACTCGGAGACTGGCCGAAGTCGCCCTGGAGATTTGGTCGACCCTGCGGGCCCTCGGGCACCGGCCCGAGTCGCCCAGGACGGGTGATCGAACCCGTGATCACTCGACCCGGGCCCGAGACGCCTGGGACCGCTGGTTGACCCCAGGGTCCCTCGGACACAGGCGCGAGTCGCCCGGGAAAGCTGTTCGACACCCTGGCCTTCGGGCATGGTCCGAGTCCCCCGGGACAGCTGGTGGACACCGCGGGCCCATCGGGCAGGAGCCTGAGATGCCCAGGAAGGCTGGTTGTCACCGCAGGCCCTCCGATAAGGTCCTGAGTCTCCCGGGACAGCTGGTCAACCACGCAGTTCCTCCGGAACGGGCCGGAATCCCCCGGGACAGCTGGTCGAACCCGCGGGCCCTCGGACTCAAACACAGGTGGCCGGGAGAGCTGGGACCCCGCAGGCATTGGAGCCGAGCCGGAGTCTGCAGGGACAGTTTGTCGATCCCGAGGGACTTCGGCCCCAAGCGCGAGTGTCCCTGGACAGCTGGTTGAACCCGCGGGCCCGTGGGCAAGGGCCCGATTCCAACGGGAGAGCCAGTCGACCTCTCAGGGCCTCGGACCCGGGCCCGAGACCCCGGGACAGCCTGTCGAGCTCGCAGGCCCTCCGAACCAGGCCCGAGTCATCTGGGATAGCTGGTCGACCCCGCAGGCACTTGGAGCCTGGCCGAAGTCGCCCAGGATATTTTGTTGGCGCCGCGGGGCTTCGGGTATGGGCCCGGGTCGCCCAGGACAGCTGGTCGACCGGAGGACCTTGGACCAGGACTCGAGTCGCCCGGGAGATTTTGTCGACATTGCGGGGCATCGGGCACAGGACCTAGTCGCCCGTGACAGGAAATCGACACCGAGATCCCTCGAACCAGGCGTGAGATGCCCGGGACCGCTGGTTGACCCCGGGAGACATCGGGCACGGGCCTGAGATGCCCAGGAAGGCTGGTCGACACCGCGGGCCCTCCGACAAGGACCTGAGTCTCCCGGGACCGCAGGTCGACCACCCGTGCCCTCGGGAACGGGCCCGAGTCCCCAGGGACAGCTGGTCGACTCCTCAGTTCCTCAGACCCGGGTCCGAGTTCCCCGGGACAGCTGGTCAAAACCGCGGGCCCTCAGACATGAGCGAGATTCGCCCGGGAGTGCTGGTCGACCCCGCGGGCCCTGGTTCCTGGGCCCGAGTTAGCCGGGAGAGCTGCTCGACCCCGCAGGCCTTCGGAGAAAGGCTGGAATCGCCCGGGACAGCTGGTTGACCCCGGGGGGCCTTGGACCTGGCCCGGAGTGACCAAAGACTGCTTGTCGACACCGCGGGCCCTCGGGCATGGGCCCGAGTCACATGGGATCGCTGGTCGATGCTGCGGACCCTCGGACCCGGGCCCGAGGACCCTGGACAGCAGGGTGACACCGAGGGCTGTCGGACCCGGGCCTTGGCCACCCGGGACAGCTGGTCGAACCCGTGGGACCTCGGACCTGGCCCAGAGTCACCCAAGACTGCTTGTCGACCCCGCTTGCCTTTGGACACGGGCCTGAGCCGCCCAGGAAAGCTGGTCCACTCCGCGGGCCTCCCACAATGTCCCGAGTCTCCCGGGAGAGATGGTCTTACACGCGGGCCCTCGGGAATGGGCCCGAGTCCCTCGGGAAAGCTGGTCGACTCCTCAGATACTTGGACCCGGGGCCCAGTTCCCTGGGACAGCTGGTCGAACCCCGGGCCCTCGGACATGAGTGTGACTCACCCGGGAGTGCTGGTCGACCCCACGGACACTTGTTCCTGGGCCCGAATCACCCGGGACATCTGGTCGACACCAAAAGTCTTCGGACCCAGGGCCTAGTCGCGTGGGACAGCTGGTCGACATCGTGGGCCCTCGGACCCGGGTCCGAGTGGCACGGGACAGCATGTCGACCCCGAAGGCTCTTGGAACTGGCCCCGAGACACCCAGAACAGCTGGTCGACCCTGCAGGCTGTCGGAGCCTGGCCGAAGACGCCCGGGACATCTGGTTTACACCGCGGGCCTTCGGGCATGGGCTCGGGTCGCCCAGGACACCTGGTAGACTGCGGGACCTCGGAAGAGAACCCGAGTTGCCCGGGATTTGGTCGACACTGCGGGCCATCGGGCACTGGTCCGAGTCACCCCGGACTGGGTGATCATCCCCGCGATCCCTCGACCCGGGCACGAGACGCCCGGGAACGCTGGTTGACCCCGGGGGCCCTCGGACACATGCGCAAGTCGCCCGGGACAGCTGTTCGACACCCGGGCCTCGGTCACAGTCCGAGTCGCCCGGGAGAGCTGGTGGACACCGCGGTCCCTCGTCAAGGGCCTGAGACGCCCAGGAAAGCTGGTCGACACAGCGGGCCGTCCGACAAGGTCCCGAGTCTCCCGGGATAGCTGGTCGACCACGCAGGCCCTTGGGAACGGGCCCGTGTCCCTCGGGAAAGCTGGTCGACTCCTAAGTTCCTCGGACCCGGGCCCGAGTTCCCCGGAACAGCTGGTCGAACCCACAGGACCTCGGACACGAGCGCGATTTGCCCGGGAAGGCCGGTCGACCCGGTGGGCCCTTGTTCCTGGGCCCGAGTCACCTGGGACAGCTGGTCGAACCCGCGGGCCTTCGGACACGAGTACGATATGCCCGGGAGGGCTGGTCGACCCCACGGGCCCTTGTTCCTGGTTCCGAATTCCCAGGGACAGTGGGTCGACACCTCAGGGCCTCGGACCCGGCCCGAGTCCCCCGGGACATCTGATCGAAACTGTGGGCCTTCGGACACGAGTACGATTCGCCAGAGAGGGCTGGTGGACACCACGGGTCCTCGTTCCTGGGCCCGAGTTACCCGGGACAGATGGTCGAACCCGTGGGCCCTCAGAGCCATGCCGGAATCGGCCGGGACAGTTGGTCGACCCCACGGGACCTCAGGCCCGGGCCCGAATCGCCGGTGATATCTGTCCGACCCCGCTGGCATGCAGACCTGGGCCCAAGTGCCCTGGACAGCTGTTCGACCCCGCAGGCCCTAGGACACGGGCCCAAATTGCCCATGAAATCTGATTGACAACGCTGGCACGGCAACCCGGGCACGATTCGCCTGGGATGACTGGTCGAAGCCGCGGGCCCTCGGACACGGGACCGAGGGCCCTGGACCGGGGAGGTCGACACCAAGGGGCTACGGACCCGGGCCTTGGTCTCCCGAGACAGCTGTTCGAAACCATGGGGCCTCGGACCTGGCCCGGAGTTGCCCAAGACTGCTTGTCGACCCCGCGGGCCCTCGGGCATGGGCCTGGTCGCCTGGGACAGCTGTTCAACACCCGGGCCCTCGGGCACTTTCCGAGTCGCCTGGGACAGCTGGTGGACACTGCAGGCCCTCGGACACGGGCCTGAGACGCCCAGGAAGGCTGGTCGACACCGCGGGCCTGCTGACAATGTCCCGAGTCTCCTGGGAGAGATGGTCGACCACGCGCGCCCTAGGGAATGGGCCCGAATCCCTCAGGTCAGCTGGTTGAACCACGGGCCCTCGGACATGAGTGCGATTTGCCCAGGAGGGCTGGTCGACCCCGCGGGCACTTGTTCCTGGGCCCGAAACACCCGGGACAGCTGGTCGACACCACGAGTCTTCGGACCCAGGGCCGAGTCGCGTGGGACAGGTGGTCGACCTCTTGGTCCCTCGGACCCGGGTCCGAGTCGCCCGGGACAGCCTGTCGACCCCAAAGGCTCTCAGAACTGGCCCTGAGTCAACCGGGACAGCTGGTCTACCCCGCAGGCACTTGGAGCCTGGCCGAAGTCGCCCGGGACATCTGGTTCACACCGCGGGGCCTCGGGCATGGGCCCAAGTCGCCTGGGAGACCTGGTTGACCCGCGGGCCCTTGGGCATGGGCTCGGGTCACCCGGGACAGCTGGTCGACTGTAGGACCTCGGACCAGAACCCGAGTCGCCCGGGATTTGGTCGACACTGCTGGTCCTCGGCCACCGGCCCGAGTCGCCCGGGACCAGTGATCGACCCCGCAAACCCTCTACCCGGGCGCGAGACGCCCGGGACCGCTGGTTGACCATGGGGGCCATCAGACACATGCGCAAGTCGCCCGGGACAGCTGTTCGACACCCGGTCCCTCGGGCAGGGTCCGAGTCTCCGGGACAGCTGGTGAACACCGCGGGCCCTCGGGCATGGGCCTGAGACGCCCAGGAAGGCTGGTCGACAAAGCGGGCCCTCCGACAAGGTCCCGAGTCTCCTGGTAGAGCTCGTCCACTACTAAGTGCCTCGGACCCAGGCCTGAGTTCCCCGGAACAGGTGATCGAACCCACAGGCCCTCAGAAAAGAGCGCGATTCGGCCGGGAGTGCTGGTCGACACCGCGGGCCCATGATCCTGGGCCCAAGTCACCCTTAAGAGCTGGTCGACACCACGGCCCCTTGGACCCAAGCGCGAGTGTCCCGGGACAGCTGGTTGACCACACGGGCCTTTGGGCAAGGGCCCGATTCCCTCGGGACAGCCTGTCGACCTCTCAGGGCCCTCGGAACCGGGCCTGAGGCATCCGGGACAGCTGGTCGACCCCGCAGGCACTCGGAGTCTGGCAGATGTAACCTGGGACATCTGGTCGACCCCGCGAGCCCTCAGGCATGGGCCCGGGTCGCCCGGGACAGCTGGTCGACCGGAGGACCTTGGACCAGAACCCGAGTTGCCCGGGATATTTTGTCGACATTGCAGGCCCTCGGGCACCGGACCAGTTCGCCCGGGACCGGAGATCGGCACCGCGATCCCTCGAACCGGGCGTGAGATGCCCGGGACCGCTGGTTGACCCCGGGAGACATTGGGCATGGGCCTGAGATGCCCAGGAAGGCTGGTCGACACCGCGGGCCCTCTGACAAGGACCTGAGTCTCCCGGGACCGCAGGTCGACCACCCGCGCCCTCGGGAACGGGCCCGAGTTCCCAGGGACGGCTGGTCAAACCTGCGGGCCCTCAGACATGAGCGTGATTCGCCCGGGAATGCTGGTCAACACCGCGGGCCCTGGTTTCTGGGCGCGAGTTAGCCGGGATACCTGGTTGACCCCGCAGGCCTTCGGCGTAAGGCTGGAATCGCCCGGGACAGCTGGTTGACCCCGCGGGACCTTGGAGCTGGCCCGGAGTCACCAAAGACTGCTTGTCGACCCCGCGGGCCTTTGGGCACGGGCCTGAGACGCCTGGGACAGCTGTTCAATACCCGGGCCCTTGGGCACGTTCCGAGTCACCGGGACAGCTGGAGGACACCGCGGGCCATCGGGCACGGGCCTGAGACGCCCAGGAAGGCTGGTCGACACCGCGGGCCCTCCACCAAGGTCCCAAGTAAACCGGGACAGCTGGTCGTAGCCGCGGGCCCACGGACATGAGCGCGATTCGCCCGGGAGGGCTGTTCGACCCCGCCGTCCAATGTTCCTTGGCCTGAGATACGTGGGAGATGTGGTCGACTCCAGGGTCTTTGGACCTCGGGCCGAAGTGCGTGGGACGGCTGGTCGACCTGGTGGGCCCTCGGACCCGGGTCCAAGGAGCCCGGGACAGCCTGTTGACCCCGGCGGCCCTCAGAACCGGGCCTGAGTCAGCCGGGACAGCTAGTCGACCCCGCAGGCACTCGGAGATTGGCCGAAGTCGCCCTGGAAATTTGGTCGACCCTGCGGGCCCTCGGGCCCCAGCCCGAGTCACCCAGGATGGGTGATCGAACCCGCGATCACTCGACGCGGGCTCGAGACGCCTAGGACCCCTGGTTGACCCCAGGGTCCCTCGGACACAGACGCGAGTGGCCCAGGAAAGCTGTTCGACACCCTGGCCTTCGGGCATGGTCCGAGTCCCCCGGGACAGCTGGTGGACACCGCGGGCCCATCGGGCATGAGCCTGAGACGCCCAGGAAAGCTGGTTGTCACTGCAGGCCCTCCGACAAGGTCCGGAGTCTCCCGAGACAGCTGGTCAACCACGCAGTTCCTCCGGAACGGGCCGGAATCCCCCGGGACAGCGGGTCGAACCCGCGGGCCCTCGGACTCAAGCACAGGTGGCCTGGACGGCTGAGACCCCACAGGCATCGGAGCCGAGCCGGAGTCTGCAGGGACAGTTTGTCGATCCCGAGGGACTTCGGACCCAAGCGCAGGTGTCCCTGGAGAGCTGGCTGAACCCGCGGACCCTTGGGCAAGGACCCGATTCCCACGGGACAGCCGGTCGACCTCTCAGGGCCTCGGACCCGGGCCCGAGACCCCGGGACGGCCTGTCGACCTCGCAGGCCCTCGGAACCGGGCCCGAGTCACCTGGGACCGCGGGTCGACCCCGCAGGCCCTTGGAGCCTGGCCGAAGTCGCCCGGGACATCTGGTTGACACCGCGGGGCTTCGGGCATGGGCGCAAGTCACCTGGGGGACCTGGTCGTCCCCGCAGGGCCTCGGGCATGGGCCCGGAACACCCGGGACAGCTGGTCGACCGGAGGACCTTGGACCAGAACCCGAGTCGCCCGGGAGATTTTGTCGACATTGCAGGCCGTCGGGCACCGGACCGAGTCGCCCAGGTCCGGAGATCGACACCGCCATTCCTCGAATCGGGCGTGAGACGCCCGCGACCACTGGTTGACCCCGGGAGACATCGGGCAGGGGCCTGAGATGCCCAGGAAGGCTGGTCGACACCGCGGGCCCTCCGACAAGGACCTGAGTCTCCCGGGACCGCAGGTCAACCACCCGTTCCAGAGGGAGCGGGCCCGAGACCCCTGGGACAGCTGGTCGACTCCTCAGTTCCTCGGACCCGGGTCCGAGTTCCCCGGGACAGCTGGACAAACCCGCGGGCCCTCAGCCACGAGCGCGATTCACCCGGGAGTGCTGGTCGACCCCGCGGGCCCTGGTTCCTGGGCCCGAGTTAGCCGGGATAGCTGGTCGACCCCGCAGGCCATCGGCGAAAGGCTGGAATCGCCCGGGACAGCTGGTTGACCCCGCGGGGCCTTGGACCTGGCCCGGAGTCACCAAAGACTGCTGTGGACCCCGCGGGCCCTTGGGCAGGGGCCCGAGTCGCACGGGACAGCTGGTCGAAACCGTGTGCCCACAGTCACGAGCGCGATTCCCCCGGGAGGGCTGGAGAACACCGCGTGCCCTAGTTCCTGGGCCCGAGTTACCCGGGACAGCGGGTCGACCCCGCGGGCCTTCGGAGCCAGGCCGGAGTCGCCCAGGACAGCTGATTGATCCCGCATACCCTCAGGCTCGGGCCCGAATCACCCGTGAAATCCTGTCAACTCCGCTGGCACGCGGACCCTGGCATGATTCGCCCGGGAGAGCTGGTTGATGCTGTGGGCCCTCGGACCCAGGCCCAAGTCACCCGGGACAGCTGGTCGAAACCGCGTGCCCACAGACACGAGCGCGCTTCGGCCGGGAGGGCCGGAGAACACCGCGGGCCCGCGGACCTGGGCCCGAGGACCCTGGACAGCAGGGTGACACCGAGGGCTGTCGGACCCGGGCCTTGTTCACCCGGGACAGCTGGTCGAACCCGTGGGACTTCGGATCCAGGCCGGAGTCGCCTAGGATCGCTGATCGATCCCGCATACCCTCCGGCTCGGGCCCGAATCATCCGTGAAATCTGGTCAACTCCGCTGGAACGCGGACCCGGGCATGATTCGCCCGGGAGAGCTGGTCGATGCCGCGGGCCCTCGGACCCGGGCCCGAGGGCCCTGGACAGCAGGGTGACACCGAGGGCTGTCGGACCCGGGCCTTGGTCACCCGGGACAGCTGGTCGAACCCGTGGGACCTGGGACCTGGCCCAGAGTCACCCAAGACTGCTTGTCGACCCCGCGGGCCCTCGGGCACGGGCCAGAGACGCCTGGGACAGCTGTTCGATACCCGGGCCCTTGGGCACGGTCCGAGTCACCCGGGACAGCTGGAGGACACCGCGGGCCATCGGGCACGGGCCTGAGACGCCTAGGAAGGCTGGTCGACACCGCGGGCCCTCCACCAAGGTCCCAAGTAACCCGGGACAGCTGGTCGAAGCCGCGGGCCCTCGGACATGAGCGCGATTCGCCCGGGAGGGCTGGTGGACCCCGCGGGCCTTTGTTCCTTGGCTCGAGTTACCTGGGAGATGTGGTCGACTCCGCGGGTCTTTGGACCTGGGGCCGAAGTGCGTGGGACAGCTGGTCGACCTGGTGGGCCCTCGGACCCGGGTCCGAGGAGCCCGGGACAGCCTGTTGACCCCGGCGGCCCTCGGAACCGGGCCCGAGTCAGCCGGGACAACTGGTCGACCCCGCAGGCACTCGGAGACTGGCCGAAGTCGCCCTGGAGATTTGGTCGACCCTGCGGGCCCTCGGGCACCGGCCCGAGTCGCCCAGGACGGGTGATCGAACCCGTGATCACTCGACGCGGGCCCGAGACGCCTGGGACCGCTGGTTGACCCCAGGGTCCCTCGGACACAGGCGCGAGTCGCCCGGGAAAGCTGTTCGACACCCTGGCCTTCGGGCATGGTCCGAGTCCCCCGGGACAGCTGGTGGACACCGCGGGCCCATCGGGCAGGAGCCTGAGATGCCCAGGAAGGCTGGTTGTCACCGCAGGCCCTCCGATAAGGTCCTGAGTCTCCCGGGACAGCTGGTCAACCACGCAGTTCCTCCGGAACGGGCCGGAATCCCCCGGGACAGCTGGTCGAACCCGCGGGCCCTCGGACTCAAACACAGGTGGCCGGGAGAGCTGGGACCCCGCAGGCATTGGAGCCGAGCCGGAGTCTGCAGGGACAGTTTGTCGATCCCGAGGGACTTCGGCCCCAAGCGCGAGTGTCCCTGGACAGCTGGTTGAACCCGCGGGCCCGTGGGCAAGGGCCCGATTCCAACGGGAGAGCCAGTCGACCTCTCAGGGCCTCGGACCCGGGCCCGAGACCCCGGGACAGCCTGTCGAGCTCGCAGGCCCTCCGAACCAGGCCCGAGTCATCTGGGATAGCTGGTCGACCCCGCAGGCACTTGGAGCCTGGCCGAAGTCGCCCAGGATATTTTGTTGGCGCCGCGGGGCTTCGGGTATGGGCCCGGGTCGCCCAGGACAGCTGGTCGACCGGAGGACCTTGGACCAGGACTCGAGTCGCCCGGGAGATTTTGTCGACATTGCGGGGCATCGGGCACAGGACCTAGTCGCCCGTGACAGGAAATCGACACCGAGATCCCTCGAACCAGGCGTGAGATGCCCGGGACCGCTGGTTGACCCCGGGAGACATCGGGCACGGGCCTGAGATGCCCAGGAAGGCTGGTCGACACCGCGGGCCCTCCGACAAGGACCTGAGTCTCCCGGGACCGCAGGTCGACCACCCGTGCCCTCGGGAACGGGCCCGAGTCCCCAGGGACAGCTGGTCGACTCCTCAGTTCCTCAGACCCGGGTCCGAGTTCCCCGGGACAGCTGGTCAAAACCGCGGGCCCTCAGACATGAGCGAGATTCGCCCGGGAGTGCTGGTCGACCCCGCGGGCCCTGGTTCCTGGGCCCGAGTTAGCCGGGAGAGCTGCTCGACCCCGCAGGCCTTCGGAGAAAGGCTGGAATCGCCCGGGACAGCTGGTTGACCCCGGGGGGCCTTGGACCTGGCCCGGAGTGACCAAAGACTGCTTGTCGACACCGCGGGCCCTCGGGCATGGGCCCGAGTCACATGGGATCGCTGGTCGATGCTGCGGACCCTCGGACCCGGGCCCGAGGACCCTGGACAGCAGGGTGACACCGAGGGCTGTCGGACCCGGGCCTTGGCCACCCGGGACAGCTGGTCGAACCCGTGGGACCTCGGACCTGGCCCAGAGTCACCCAAGACTGCTTGTCGACCCCGCTTGCCTTTGGACACGGGCCTGAGCCGCCCAGGAAAGCTGGTCCACTCCGCGGGCCTCCCACAATGTCCCGAGTCTCCCGGGAGAGATGGTCTAACACGCGGGCCCTCGGGAATGGGCCCGAGTCCCTCGGGAAAGCTGGTCGACTCCTCAGATACTTGGACCCGGGGCCCAGTTCCCTGGGACAGCTGGTCGAACCCCGGGCCCTCGGACATGAGTGCGACTCACCCGGGAGTGCTGGTCGACCCCACGGACACTTGTTCCTGGGCCCGAATCACCCGGGACATCTGGTCGACACCAAAAGTCTTCGGACCCAGGGCCTAGTCGCGTGGGACAGCTGGTCGACCTCGTGGGACTTCGGATCCAGGCCGGAGTCGCCTAGGATCGCTGATCGATCCCGCATACCCTCCGGCTCGGGCCCGAATCATCCGTGAAATCTGGTCAACTCCGCTGGAACGCGGACCCGGGCATGATTCGCCCGGGAGAGCTGGTCGATGCCGCGGGCCCTCGGACCCGGGCCCGAGGGCCCTGGACAGCAGGGTGACACCGAGGGCTGTCGGACCCGGGCCTTGGTCACCCGGGACAGCTGGTCGAACCCGTGGGACCTGGGACCTGGCCCAGAGTCACCCAAGACTGCTTGTCGACCCCGCGGGCCCTCGGGCACGGGCCAGAGACGCCTGGGACAGCTGTTCGATACCCGGGCCCTTGGGCACGGTCCGAGTCACCCGGGACAGCTGGAGGACACCGCGGGCCATCGGGCACGGGCCTGAGACGCCCAGGAAGGCTGGTCGACACCGCGGGCCCTCCACCAAGGTCCCAAGTAACCCGGGACAGCTGGTCGAAGCCGCGGGCCCTCGGACATGAGCGCGATTCGCCCGGGAGGGCTGGTGGACCCCGCGGGCCTTTGTTCCTTGGCTCGAGTTACCTGGGAGATGTGGTCGACTCCGCGGGTCTTTGGACCTGGGGCCGAAGTGCGTGGGACAGCTGGTCGACCTGGTGGGCCCTCGGACCCGGGTCCGAGGAGCCCGGGACAGCCTGTTGACCCCGGCGGCCCTCGGAACCGGGCCCGAGTCAGCCGGGACAACTGGTCGACCCCGCAGGCACTCGGAGACTGGCCGAAGTCGCCCTGGAGATTTGGTCGACCCTGCGGGCCCTCGGGCACCGGCCCGAGTCGCCCAGGACGGGTGATCGAACCCGTGATCACTCGACGCGGGCCCGAGACGCCTGGGACCGCTGGTTGACCCCAGGGTCCCTCGGACACAGGCGCGAGTCGCCCGGGAAAGCTGTTCGACACCCTGGCCTTCGGGCATGGTCCGAGTCCCCCGGGACAGCTGGTGGACACCGCGGGCCCATCGGGCAGGAGCCTGAGATGCCCAGGAAGGCTGGTTGTCACCGCAGGCCCTCCGATAAGGTCCTGAGTCTCCCGGGACAGCTGGTCAACCACGCAGTTCCTCCGGAACGGGCCGGAATCCCCCGGGACAGCTGGTCGAACCCGCGGGCCCTCGGACTCAAACACAGGTGGCCGGGAGAGCTGGGACCCCGCAGGCATTGGAGCCGAGCCGGAGTCTGCAGGGACAGTTTGTCGATCCCGAGGGACTTCGGCCCCAAGCGCGAGTGTCCCTGGACAGCTGGTTGAACCCGCGGGCCCGTGGGCAAGGGCCCGATTCCAACGGGAGAGCCAGTCGACCTCTCAGGGCCTCGGACCCGGGCCCGAGACCCCGGGACAGCCTGTCGAGCTCGCAGGCCCTCCGAACCAGGCCCGAGTCATCTGGGATAGCTGGTCGACCCCGCAGGCACTTGGAGCCTGGCCGAAGTCGCCCAGGATATTTTGTTGTCGCCGCGGGGCTTCGGGTATGGGCCCGGGTCGCCCAGGACAGCTGGTCGACCGGAGGACCTTGGACCAGGACTCGAGTCGCCCGGGAGATTTTGTCGACATTGCGGGGCATCGGGCACAGGACCTAGTCGCCCGTGACAGGAAATCGACACCGAGATCCCTCGAACCAGGCGTGAGATGCCCGGGACCGCTGGTTGACCCCGGGAGACATCGGGCACGGGCCTGAGATGCCCAGGAAGGCTGGTCGACACCGCGGGCCCTCCGACAAGGACCTGAGTCTCCCGGGACCGCAGGTCGACCACCCGTGCCCTCGGGAACGGGCCCGAGTCCCCAGGGACAGCTGGTCGACTCCTCAGTTCCTCAGACCCGGGTCCGAGTTCCCCGGGACAGCTGGTCAAAACCGCGGGCCCTCAGACATGAGCGAGATTCGCCCGGGAGTGCTGGTCGACCCCGCGGGCCCTGGTTCCTGGGCCCGAGTTAGCCGGGAGAGCTGCTCGACCCCGCAGGCCTTCGGAGAAAGGCTGGAATCGCCCGGGACAGCTGGTTGACCCCGGGGGGCCTTGGACCTGGCCCGGAGTGACCAAAGACTGCTTGTCGACACCGCGGGCCCTCGGGCATGGGCCCGAGTCACATGGGATCGCTGGTCGATGCTGCGGACCCTCGGACCCGGGCCCGAGGACCCTGGACAGCAGGGTGACACCGAGGGCTGTCGGACCCGGGCCTTGGCCACCCGGGACAGCTGGTCGAACCCGTGGGACCTCGGACCTGGCCCAGAGTCACCCAAGACTGCTTGTCGACCCCGCTTGCCTTTGGACACGGGCCTGAGCCGCCCAGGAAAGCTGGTCCACTCCGCGGGCCTCCCACAATGTCCCGAGTCTCCCGGGAGAGATGGTCTAACACGCGGGCCCTCGGGAATGGGCCCGAGTCCCTCGGGAAAGCTGGTCGACTCCTCAGATACTTGGACCCGGGGCCCAGTTCCCTGGGACAGCTGGTCGAACCCCGGGCCCTCGGACATGAGTGCGACTCACCCGGGAGTGCTGGTCGACCCCACGGACACTTGTTCCTGGGCCCGAATCACCCGGGACATCTGGTCGACACCAAAAGTCTTCGGACCCAGGGCCTAGTCGCGTGGGACAGCTGGTCGACCTCGTGGGCCCTCGGACCCGGGTCCGAGTGGCACGGGACAGCATGTCGACCCCGAAGGCTCTTGGAACTGGCCCCGAGACACCCAGAACAGCTGGTCGACCCTGCAGGCTGTCGGAGCCTGGCCGAAGACGCCCGGGACATCTGGTTTACACCGCGGGCCTTCGGGCATGGGCTCGGGTCGCCCAGGACACCTGGTAGACTGCGGGACCTCGGAAGAGAACCCGAGTTGCCCGGGATTTGGTCGACACTGCGGGCCATCGGGCACTGGTCCGAGTCACCCCGGACTGGGTGATCATCCCCGCGATCCCTCGACCCGGGCACGAGACGCCCGGGAACGCTGGTTGACCCCGGGGGCCCTCGGACACATGCGCAAGTCGCCCGGGACAGCTGTTCGACACCCGGGCCTCGGTCACAGTCCGAGTCGCCCGGGACAGCTGGTGGACACCGCGGTCCCTCGTCAAGGGCCTGAGACGCCCAGGAAGGCTGGTCGACACAGCGGGCCGTCCGACAAGGTCCCGAGTCTCCCGGGATAGCTGGTCGACCACGCAGGCCCTTGGGAACGGGCCCGTGTCCCTCGGGAAAGCTGGTCGACTCCTAAGTTCCTCGGACCCGGGCCCGAGTTCCCCGGAACAGCTGGTCGAACCCACAGGACCTCGGACACGAGCGCGATTTGCCCGGGAAGGCCGGTCGACCCGGTGGGCCCTTGTTCCTGGGCCCGAGTCACCTGGGACAGCTGGTCGAACCCGCGGGCCTTCGGACACGAGTACGATATGCCCGGGAGGGCTGGTCGACCCCACGGGCCCTTGTTCCTGGTTCCGAATTCCCAGGGACAGTGGGTCGACACCTCAGGGCCTCGGACCCGGCCCGAGTCCCCCGGGACATCTGATCGAAACTGTGGGCCTTCGGACACGAGTACGATTCGCCAGAGAGGGCTGGTGGACACCACGGGTCCTCGTTCCTGGGCCCGAGTTACCCGGGACAGATGGTCGAACCCGTGGGCCCTCAGAGCCATGCCGGAATCGGCCGGGACAGTTGGTCGACCCCACGGGACCTCAGGCCCGGGCCCGAATCGCCGGTGATATCTGTCCGACCCCGCTGGCATGCAGACCTGGGCCCAAGTGCCCTGGACAGCTGTTCGACCCCGCAGGCCCTAGGACACGGGCCCAAATTGCCCATGAAATCTGATTGACAACGCTGGCACGGCAACCCGGGCACGATTCGCCTGGGATGACTGGTCGAAGCCGCGGGCCCTCGGACACGGGACCGAGGGCCCTGGACCGGGGAGGTCGACACCAAGGGGCTACGGACCCGGGCCTTGGTCTCCCGAGACAGCTGTTCGAAACCATGGGGCCTCGGACCTGGCCCGGAGTTGCCCAAGACTGCTTGTCGACCCCGCGGGCCCTCGGGCATGGGCCTGGTCGCCTGGGACAGCTGTTCAACACCCGGGCCCTCGGGCACTTTCCGAGTCGCCTGGGACAGCTGGTGGACACTGCAGGCCCTCGGACACGGGCCTGAGACGCCCAGGAAGGCTGGTCAACACCGCGGGCCTGCTGACAATGTCCCGAGTCTCCTGGGAGAGATGGTCGACCACGCGCGCCCTAGGGAATGGGCCCGAATCCCTCAGGTCAGCTGGTTGAACCACGGGCCCTCGGACATGAGTGCGATTTGCCCAGGAGGGCTGGTCGACCCCGCGGGCACTTGTTCCTGGGCCCGAAACACCCGGGACAGCTGGTCGACACCACGAGTCTTCGGACCCAGGGCCGAGTCGCGTGGGACAGGTGGTCGACCTCTTGGTCCCTCGGACCCGGGTCCGAGTCGCCCGGGACAGCCTGTCGACCCCAAAGGCTCTCAGAACTGGCCCTGAGTCAACCGGGACAGCTGGTCTACCCCGCAGGCACTTGGAGCCTGGCCGAAGTCGCCCGGGACATCTGGTTCACACCGCGGGGCCTCGGGCATGGGCCCAAGTCGCCTGGGAGACCTGGTTGACCCGCGGGCCCTTGGGCATGGGCTCGGGTCACCCGGGACAGCTGGTCGACTGTAGGACCTCGGACCAGAACCCGAGTCGCCCGGGATTTGGTCGACACTGCTGGTCCTCGGCCACCGGCCCGAGTCGCCCGGGACCAGTGATCGACCCCGCAAACCCTCTACCCGGGCGCGAGACGCCCGGGACCGCTGGTTGACCATGGGGGCCATCAGACACATGCGCAAGTCGCCCGGGACAGCTGTTCGACACCCGGTCCCTCGGGCAGGGTCCGAGTCTCCGGGACAGCTGGTGAACACCGCGGGCCCTCGGGCATGGGCCTGAGACGCCCAGGAAGGCTGGTCGACAAAGCGGGCCCTCCGACAAGGTCCCGAGTCTCCTGGTAGAGCTCGTCCACTACTAAGTGCCTCGGACCCAGGCCTGAGTTCCCCGGAACAGGTGATCGAACCCACAGGCCCTCAGAAAAGAGCGCGATTCGGCCGGGAGTGCTGGTCGACACCGCGGGCCCATGATCCTGGGCCCAAGTCACCCTTAAGAGCTGGTCGACACCACGGCCCCTTGGACCCAAGCGCGAGTGTCCCGGGACAGCTGGTTGACCACACGGGCCTTTGGGCAAGGGCCCGATTCCCTCGGGACAGCCTGTCGACCTCTCAGGGCCCTCGGAACCGGGCCTGAGGCATCCGGGACAGCTGGTCGACCCCGCAGGCACTCGGAGTCTGGCAGATGTAACCTGGGACATCTGGTCGACCCCGCGAGCCCTCAGGCATGGGCCCGGGTCGCCCGGGACAGCTGGTCGACCGGAGGACCTTGGACCAGAACCCGAGTTGCCCGGGATATTTTGTCGACATTGCAGGCCCTCGGGCACCGGACCAGTTCGCCCGGGACCGGAGATCGGCACCGCGATCCCTCGAACCGGGCGTGAGATGCCCGGGACCGCTGGTTGACCCCGGGAGACATTGGGCATGGGCCTGAGATGCCCAGGAAGGCTGGTCGACACCGCGGGCCCTCTGACAAGGACCTGAGTCTCCCGGGACCGCAGGTCGACCACCCGCGCCCTCGGGAACGGGCCCGAGTTCCCAGGGACGGCTGGTCAAACCTGCGGGCCCTCAGACATGAGCGTGATTCGCCCGGGAATGCTGGTCAACACCGCGGGCCCTGGTTTCTGGGCGCGAGTTAGCCGGGATACCTGGTTGACCCCGCAGGCCTTCGGCGTAAGGCTGGAATCGCCCGGGACAGCTGGTTGACCCCGCGGGACCTTGGAGCTGGCCCGGAGTCACCAAAGACTGCTTGTCGACCCCGCGGGCCTTTGGGCACGGGCCTGAGACGCCTGGGACAGCTGTTCAATACCCGGGCCCTTGGGCACGTTCCGAGTCACCGGGACAGCTGGAGGACACCGCGGGCCATCGGGCACGGGCCTGAGACGCCCAGGAAGGCTGGTCGACACCGCGGGCCCTCCACCAAGGTCCCAAGTAAACCGGGACAGCTGGTCGTAGCCGCGGGCCCACGGACATGAGCGCGATTCGCCCGGGAGGGCTGTTCGACCCCGCCGTCCAATGTTCCTTGGCCTGAGATACGTGGGAGATGTGGTCGACTCCAGGGTCTTTGGACCTCGGGCCGAAGTGCGTGGGACGGCTGGTCGACCTGGTGGGCCCTCGGACCCGGGTCCAAGGAGCCCGGGACAGCCTGTTGACCCCGGCGGCCCTCAGACCCGGGCCTGAGTCAGCCGGGACAGCTAGTCGACCCCGCAGGCACTCGGAGATTGGCCGAAGTCGCCCTGGAAATTTGGTCGACCCTGCGGGCCCTCGGGCCCCAGCCCGAGTCACCCAGGACGGGTGATCGAACCCGCGATCACTCGACGCGGGCTCGAGACGCCTAGGACCCCTGGTTGACCCCAGGGTCCCTCGGACACAGACGCGAGTGGCCCAGGAAAGCTGTTCGACACCCTGGCCTTCGGGCATGGTCCGAGTCCCCCGGGACAGCTGGTGGACACCGCGGGCCCATCGGGCATGAGCCTGAGACGCCCAGGAAAGCTGGTTGTCACTGCAGGCCCTCCGACAAGGTCCGGAGTCTCCCGAGACAGCTGGTCAACCACGCAGTTCCTCCGGAACGGGCCGGAATCCCCCGGGACAGCGGGTCGAACCCGCGGGCCCTCGGACTCAAGCACAGGTGGCCTGGACGGCTGAGACCCCACAGGCATCGGAGCCGAGCCGGAGTCTGCAGGGACAGTTTGTCGATCCCGAGGGACTTCGGACCCAAGCGCAGGTGTCCCTGGAGAGCTGGCTGAACCCGCGGACCCTTGGGCAAGGACCCGATTCCCACGGGACAGCCGGTCGACCTCTCAGGGCCTCGGACCCGGGCCCGAGACCCCGGGACGGCCTGTCGACCTCGCAGGCCCTCGGAACCGGGCCCGAGTCACCTGGGACCGCGGGTCGACCCCGCAGGCCCTTGGAGCCTGGCCGAAGTCGCCCGGGACATCTGGTTGACACCGCGGGGCTTCGGGCATGGGCGCAAGTCACCTGGGGGACCTGGTCGTCCCCGCAGGGCCTCGGGCATGGGCCCGGAACACCCGGGACAGCTGGTCGACCGGAGGACCTTGGACCAGAACCCGAGTCGCCCGGGAGATTTTGTCGACATTGCAGGCCGTCGGGCACCGGACCGAGTCGCCCAGGTCCGGAGATCGACACCGCCATTCCTCGAATCGGGCGTGAGACGCCCGCGACCACTGGTTGACCCCGGGAGACATCGGGCAGGGGCCTGAGATGCCCAGGAAGGCTGGTCGACACCGCGGGCCCTCCGACAAGGACCTGAGTCTCCCGGGACCGCAGGTCAACCACCCGTTCCAGAGGGAGCGGGCCCGAGACCCCTGGGACAGCTGGTCGACTCCTCAGTTCCTCGGACCCGGGTCCGAGTTCCCCGGGACAGCTGGACAAACCCGCGGGCCCTCAGCCACGAGCGCGATTCACCCGGGAGTGCTGGTCAACCCCGCGGGCCCTGGTTCCTGGGCCCGAGTTAGCCGGGATAGCTGGTCAACCCCGCAGGCCATCGGCGAAAGGCTGGAATCGCCCGGGACAGCTGGTTGACCCCGCGGGGCCTTGGACCTGGCCCGGAGTCACCAAAGATTGCTGTGGACCCCGCGGGCCCTTGGGCAGGGGCCCGAGTCGCACGGGACAGCTGGTCGAAACCGTGTGCCCACAGTCACGAGCGCGATTCCCCCGGGAGGGCTGGAGAACACCGCGTGCCCTAGTTCCTGGGCCCGAGTTACCCGGGACAGCGGGTCGACCCCGCGGGCCTTCGGAGCCAGGCCGGAGTCGCCCAGGACAGCTGATTGATCCCGCATACCCTCAGGCTCGGGCCCGAATCACCCGTGAAATCCTGTCAACTCCGCTGGCACGCGGACCCTGGCATGATTCGCCCGGGAGAGCTGGTTGATGCTGTGGGCCCTCGGACCCAGGCCCAAGTCACCCGGGACAGCTGGTCGAAACCGCGTGCCCACAGACACGAGCGCGCTTCGGCCGGGAGGGCCGGAGAACACCGCGGGCCCGCGGACCTGGGCCCGAGGACCCTGGACAGCAGGGTGACACCGAGGGCTGTCGGACCCGGGCCTTGTTCACCCGGGACAGCTGGTCGAACCCGTGGGACTTCGGATCCAGGCCGGAGTCGCCTAGGATCGCTGATCGATCCCGCATACCCTCCGGCTCGGGCCCGAATCATCCGTGAAATCTGGTCAACTCCGCTGGAACGTGGACCCGGGCATGATTCGCCCGGGAGAGCTGGTCGATGCCGCGGGCCCTCGGACCCGGGCCCGAGGGCCCTGGACAGCAGGGTGACACCGAGGGCTGTCGGACCCGGGCCTTGGTCACCCGGGACAGCTGGTCGAACCCGTGGGACCTTGGACCTGGCCCAGAGTCACCCAAGACTGCTTGTCGACCCCGCGGGCCCTCGGGCACGGGCCAGAGACGCCTGGGACAGCTGTTCGATACCCGGGCCCTTGGGCACGGTCCGAGTCACCCGGGACAGCTGGAGGACACCGCGGGCCATCGGGCACGGGCCTGAGACGCCCAGGAAGGCTGGTCGACACCGCGGGCCCTCCACCCAGGTCCCAAGTAACCCGGGACAGCGGGTCGAAGCCGCGGGCCCTCGGACATGAGCGCGATTCGCCCGGGAGGGCTGGTGGACCCCGCGGGCCCTTGTTCCTTGGCTCGAGTTACCTGGGAGATGTGGTCGACTCCGCGGGTCTTTGGACCTGGGGCCGAAGTGCGTGGGACAGCTGGTCGACCTGGTGGGCCCTCGGACCCGGGTCCGAGGAGCCCGGGACAGCCTGTTGACCCCGGCGGCCCTCGGAACCGGGCCCGAGTCAGCCGGGACAACTGGTCGACCCCGCAGGCACTCGGAGACTGGCCGAAGTCGCCCTGGAGATTTGGTCGACCCTGCGGGCCCTCGGGCACCGGCCCGAGTCGCCCAGGACGGGTGATCGAACCCGTGATCACTCGACCCGGGCCCGAGACGCCTGGGACCGCTGGTTGACCCCAGGGTCCCTCGGACACAGGCGCGAGTCGCCCGGGAAAGCTGTTCGACACCCTGGCCTTCGGGCATGGTCCGAGTCCCCCGGGACAGCTGGTGGACACCGCGGGCCCATCGGGCAGGAGCCTGAGATGCCCAGGAAGGCTGGTTGTCACCGCAGGCCCTCCGATAAGGTCCTGAGTCTCCCGGGACAGCTGGTCAACCACGCAGTTCCTCCGGAACGGGCCGGAATCCCCCGGGACAGCTGGTCGAACCCGCGGGCCCTCGGACTCAAACACAGGTGGCCGGGAGAGCTGGGACCCCGCAGGCATTGGAGCCGAGCCGGAGTCTGCAGGGACAGTTTGTCGATCCCGAGGGACTTCGGCCCCAAGCGCGAGTGTCCCTGGACAGCTGGTTGAACCCGCGGGCCCGTGGGCAAGGGCCCGATTCCAACGGGAGAGCCAGTCGACCTCTCAGGGCCTCGGACCCGGGCCCGAGACCCCGGGACAGCCTGTCGAGCTCGCAGGCCCTCCGAACCAGGCCCGAGTCATCTGGGATAGCTGGTCGACCCCGCAGGCACTTGGAGCCTGGCCGAAGTCGCCCAGGATATTTTGTTGGCGCCGCGGGGCTTCGGGTATGGGCCCGGGTCGCCCAGGACAGCTGGTCGACCGGAGGACCTTGGACCAGGACTCGAGTCGCCCGGGAGATTTTGTCGACATTGCGGGGCATCGGGCACAGGACCTAGTCGCCCGTGACAGGAAATCGACACCGAGATCCCTCGAACCAGGCGTGAGATGCCCGGGACCGCTGGTTGACCCCGGGAGACATCGGGCACGGGCCTGAGATGCCCAGGAAGGCTGGTCGACACCGCGGGCCCTCCGACAAGGACCTGAGTCTCCCGGGACCGCAGGTCGACCACCCGTGCCCTCGGGAACGGGCCCGAGTCCCCAGGGACAGCTGGTCGACTCCTCAGTTCCTCAGACCCGGGTCCGAGTTCCCCGGGACAGCTGGTCAAAACCGCGGGCCCTCAGACATGAGCGAGATTCGCCCGGGAGTGCTGGTCGACCCCGCGGGCCCTGGTTCCTGGGCCCGAGTTAGCCGGGAGAGCTGCTCGACCCCGCAGGCCTTCGGAGAAAGGCTGGAATCGCCCGGGACAGCTGGTTGACCCCGGGGGGCCTTGGACCTGGCCCGGAGTGACCAAAGACTGCTTGTCGACACCGCGGGCCCTCGGGCATGGGCCCGAGTCACATGGGATCGCTGGTCGATGCTGCGGACCCTCGGACCCGGGCCCGAGGACCCTGGACAGCAGGGTGACACCGAGGGCTGTCGGACCCGGGCCTTGGCCACCCGGGACAGCTGGTCGAACCCGTGGGACCTCGGACCTGGCCCAGAGTCACCCAAGACTGCTTGTCGACCCCGCTTGCCTTTGGACACGGGCCTGAGCCGCCCAGGAAAGCTGGTCCACTCCGCGGGCCTCCCACAATGTCCCGAGTCTCCCGGGAGAGATGGTCTAACACGCGGGCCCTCGGGAATGGGCCCGAGTCCCTCGGGAAAGCTGGTCGACTCCTCAGATACTTGGACCCGGGGCCCAGTTCCCTGGGACAGCTGGTCGAACCCCGGGCCCTCGGACATGAGTGCGACTCACCCGGGAGTGCTGGTCGACCCCACGGACACTTGTTCCTGGGCCCGAATCACCCGGGACATCTGGTCGACACCAAAAGTCTTCGGACCCAGGGCCTAGTCGCGTGGGACAGCTGGTCGACCTCGTGGGCCCTCGGACCCGGGTCCGAGTGGCACGGGACAGCATGTCGACCCCGAAGGCTCTTGGAACTGGCCCCGAGACACCCAGAACAGCTGGTCGACCCTGCAGGCTGTCGGAGCCTGGCCGAAGACGCCCGGGACATCTGGTTTACACCGCGGGCCTTCGGGCATGGGCTCGGGTCGCCCAGGACACCTGGTAGACTGCGGGACCTCGGAAGAGAACCCGAGTTGCCCGGGATTTGGTCGACACTGCGGGCCATCGGGCACTGGTCCGAGTCACCCCGGACTGGGTGATCATCCCCGCGATCCCTCGACCCGGGCACGAGACGCCCGGGAACGCTGGTTGACCCCGGGGGCCCTCGGACACATGCGCAAGTCGCCCGGGACAGCTGTTCGACACCCGGGCCTCGGTCACAGTCCGAGTCGCCCGGGACAGCTGGTGGACACCGCGGTCCCTCGTCAAGGGCCTGAGACGCCCAGGAAGGCTGGTCGACACAGCGGGCCGTCCGACAAGGTCCCGAGTCTCCCGGGATAGCTGGTCGACCACGCAGGCCCTTGGGAACGGGCCCGTGTCCCTCGGGAAAGCTGGTCGACTCCTAAGTTCCTCGGACCCGGGCCCGAGTTCCCCGGAACAGCTGGTCGAACCCACAGGACCTCGGACACGAGCGCGATTTGCCCGGGAAGGCCGGTCGACCCGGTGGGCCCTTGTTCCTGGGCCCGAGTCACCTGGGACAGCTGGTCGAACCCGCGGGCCTTCGGACACGAGTACGATATGCCCGGGAGGGCTGGTCGACCCCACGGGCCCTTGTTCCTGGTTCCGAATTCCCAGGGACAGTGGGTCGACACCTCAGGGCCTCGGACCCGGCCCGAGTCCCCCGGGACATCTGATCGAAACTGTGGGCCTTCGGACACGAGTACGATTCGCCAGAGAGGGCTGGTGGACACCACGGGTCCTCGTTCCTGGGCCCGAGTTACCCGGGACAGATGGTCGAACCCGTGGGCCCTCAGAGCCATGCCGGAATCGGCCGGGACAGTTGGTCGACCCCACGGGACCTCAGGCCCGGGCCCGAATCGCCGGTGATATCTGTCCGACCCCGCTGGCATGCAGACCTGGGCCCAAGTGCCCTGGACAGCTGTTCGACCCCGCAGGCCCTAGGACACGGGCCCAAATTGCCCATGAAATCTGATTGACAACGCTGGCACGGCAACCCGGGCACGATTCGCCTGGGATGACTGGTCGAAGCCGCGGGCCCTCGGACACGGGACCGAGGGCCCTGGACCGGGGAGGTCGACACCAAGGGGCTACGGACCCGGGCCTTGGTCTCCCGAGACAGCTGTTCGAAACCATGGGGCCTCGGACCTGGCCCGGAGTTGCCCAAGACTGCTTGTCGACCCCGCGGGCCCTCGGGCATGGGCCTGGTCGCCTGGGACAGCTGTTCAACACCCGGGCCCTCGGGCACTTTCCGAGTCGCCTGGGACAGCTGGTGGACACTGCAGGCCCTCGGACACGGGCCTGAGACGCCCAGGAAGGCTGGTCAACACCGCGGGCCTGCTGACAATGTCCCGAGTCTCCTGGGAGAGATGGTCGACCACGCGCGCCCTAGGGAATGGGCCCGAATCCCTCAGGTCAGCTGGTTGAACCACGGGCCCTCGGACATGAGTGCGATTTGCCCAGGAGGGCTGGTCGACCCCGCGGGCACTTGTTCCTGGGCCCGAAACACCCGGGACAGCTGGTCGACACCACGAGTCTTCGGACCCAGGGCCGAGTCGCGTGGGACAGGTGGTCGACCTCTTGGTCCCTCGGACCCGGGTCCGAGTCGCCCGGGACAGCCTGTCGACCCCAAAGGCTCTCAGAACTGGCCCTGAGTCAACCGGGACAGCTGGTCTACCCCGCAGGCACTTGGAGCCTGGCCGAAGTCGCCCGGGACATCTGGTTCACACCGCGGGGCCTCGGGCATGGGCCCAAGTCGCCTGGGAGACCTGGTTGACCCGCGGGCCCTTGGGCATGGGCTCGGGTCACCCGGGACAGCTGGTCGACTGTAGGACCTCGGACCAGAACCCGAGTCGCCCGGGATTTGGTCGACACTGCTGGTCCTCGGCCACCGGCCCGAGTCGCCCGGGACCAGTGATCGACCCCGCAAACCCTCTACC
This sequence comes from Sus scrofa, assembly GCF_054392235.1. Classification (NCBI taxonomy): domain Eukaryota; kingdom Metazoa; phylum Chordata; class Mammalia; order Artiodactyla; family Suidae; genus Sus; species Sus scrofa. The sequence continues at coordinate 32,611,630 of NC_139389.1, read as the reverse complement.
CGGGCGCGAGACGCCCGGGACCGCTGGTTGACCATGGGGGCCATCAGACACATGCGCAAGTCGCCCGGGACAGCTGTTCGACACCCGGTCCCTCGGGCAGGGTCCGAGTCTCCGGGACAGCTGGTGAACACCGCGGGCCCTCGGGCATGGGCCTGAGACGCCCAGGAAGGCTGGTCGACAAAGCGGGCCCTCCGACAAGGTCCCGAGTCTCCTGGTAGAGCTCGTCCACTACTAAGTGCCTCGGACCCAGGCCTGAGTTCCCCGGAACAGGTGATCGAACCCACAGGCCCTCAGAAAAGAGCGCGATTCGGCCGGGAGTGCTGGTCGACACCGCGGGCCCATGATCCTGGGCCCAAGTCACCCTTAAGAGCTGGTCGACACCACGGCCCCTTGGACCCAAGCGCGAGTGTCCCGGGACAGCTGGTTGACCACACGGGCCTTTGGGCAAGGGCCCGATTCCCTCGGGACAGCCTGTCGACCTCTCAGGGCCCTCGGAACCGGGCCTGAGGCATCCGGGACAGCTGGTCGACCCCGCAGGCACTCGGAGTCTGGCAGATGTAACCTGGGACATCTGGTCGACCCCGCGAGCCCTCAGGCATGGGCCCGGGTCGCCCGGGACAGCTGGTCGACCGGAGGACCTTGGACCAGAACCCGAGTTGCCCGGGATATTTTGTCGACATTGCAGGCCCTCGGGCACCGGACCAGTTCGCCCGGGACCGGAGATCGGCACCGCGATCCCTCGAACCGGGCGTGAGATGCCCGGGACCGCTGGTTGACCCCGGGAGACATTGGGCATGGGCCTGAGATGCCCAGGAAGGCTGGTCGACACCGCGGGCCCTCTGACAAGGACCTGAGTCTCCCGGGACCGCAGGTCGACCACCCGCGCCCTCGGGAACGGGCCCGAGTTCCCAGGGACGGCTGGTCAAACCTGCGGGCCCTCAGACATGAGCGTGATTCGCCCGGGAATGCTGGTCAACACCGCGGGCCCTGGTTTCTGGGCGCGAGTTAGCCGGGATACCTGGTTGACCCCGCAGGCCTTCGGCGTAAGGCTGGAATCGCCCGGGACAGCTGGTTGACCCCGCGGGACCTTGGAGCTGGCCCGGAGTCACCAAAGACTGCTTGTCGACCCCGCGGGCCTTTGGGCACGGGCCTGAGACGCCTGGGACAGCTGTTCAATACCCGGGCCCTTGGGCACGTTCCGAGTCACCGGGACAGCTGGAGGACACCGCGGGCCATCGGGCACGGGCCTGAGACGCCCAGGAAGGCTGGTCGACACCGCGGGCCCTCCACCAAGGTCCCAAGTAAACCGGGACAGCTGGTCGTAGCCGCGGGCCCACGGACATGAGCGCGATTCGCCCGGGAGGGCTGTTCGACCCCGCCGTCCAATGTTCCTTGGCCTGAGATACGTGGGAGATGTGGTCGACTCCAGGGTCTTTGGACCTCGGGCCGAAGTGCGTGGGACGGCTGGTCGACCTGGTGGGCCCTCGGACCCGGGTCCAAGGAGCCCGGGACAGCCTGTTGACCCCGGCGGCCCTCAGACCCGGGCCTGAGTCAGCCGGGACAGCTAGTCGACCCCGCAGGCACTCGGAGATTGGCCGAAGTCGCCCTGGAAATTTGGTCGACCCTGCGGGCCCTCGGGCCCCAGCCCGAGTCACCCAGGACGGGTGATCGAACCCGCGATCACTCGACGCGGGCTCGAGACGCCTAGGACCCCTGGTTGACCCCAGGGTCCCTCGGACACAGACGCGAGTGGCCCAGGAAAGCTGTTCGACACCCTGGCCTTCGGGCATGGTCCGAGTCCCCCGGGACAGCTGGTGGACACCGCGGGCCCATCGGGCATGAGCCTGAGACGCCCAGGAAAGCTGGTTGTCACTGCAGGCCCTCCGACAAGGTCCGGAGTCTCCCGAGACAGCTGGTCAACCACGCAGTTCCTCCGGAACGGGCCGGAATCCCCCGGGACAGCGGGTCGAACCCGCGGGCCCTCGGACTCAAGCACAGGTGGCCTGGACGGCTGAGACCCCACAGGCATCGGAGCCGAGCCGGAGTCTGCAGGGACAGTTTGTCGATCCCGAGGGACTTCGGACCCAAGCGCAGGTGTCCCTGGAGAGCTGGCTGAACCCGCGGACCCTTGGGCAAGGACCCGATTCCCACGGGACAGCCGGTCGACCTCTCAGGGCCTCGGACCCGGGCCCGAGACCCCGGGACGGCCTGTCGACCTCGCAGGCCCTCGGAACCGGGCCCGAGTCACCTGGGACCGCGGGTCGACCCCGCAGGCCCTTGGAGCCTGGCCGAAGTCGCCCGGGACATCTGGTTGACACCGCGGGGCTTCGGGCATGGGCGCAAGTCACCTGGGGGACCTGGTCGTCCCCGCAGGGCCTCGGGCATGGGCCCGGAACACCCGGGACAGCTGGTCGACCGGAGGACCTTGGACCAGAACCCGAGTCGCCCGGGAGATTTTGTCGACATTGCAGGCCGTCGGGCACCGGACCGAGTCGCCCAGGTCCGGAGATCGACACCGCCATTCCTCGAATCGGGCGTGAGACGCCCGCGACCACTGGTTGACCCCGGGAGACATCGGGCAGGGGCCTGAGATGCCCAGGAAGGCTGGTCGACACCGCGGGCCCTCCGACAAGGACCTGAGTCTCCCGGGACCGCAGGTCAACCACCCGTTCCAGAGGGAGCGGGCCCGAGACCCCTGGGACAGCTGGTCGACTCCTCAGTTCCTCGGACCCGGGTCCGAGTTCCCCGGGACAGCTGGACAAACCCGCGGGCCCTCAGCCACGAGCGCGATTCACCCGGGAGTGCTGGTCAACCCCGCGGGCCCTGGTTCCTGGGCCCGAGTTAGCCGGGATAGCTGGTCAACCCCGCAGGCCATCGGCGAAAGGCTGGAATCGCCCGGGACAGCTGGTTGACCCCGCGGGGCCTTGGACCTGGCCCGGAGTCACCAAAGACTGCTGTGGACCCCGCGGGCCCTTGGGCAGGGGCCCGAGTCGCACGGGACAGCTGGTCGAAACCGTGTGCCCACAGTCACGAGCGCGATTCCCCCGGGAGGGCTGGAGAACACCGCGTGCCCTAGTTCCTGGGCCCGAGTTACCCGGGACAGCGGGTCGACCCCGCGGGCCTTCGGAGCCAGGCCGGAGTCGCCCAGGACAGCTGATTGATCCCGCATACCCTCAGGCTCGGGCCCGAATCACCCGTGAAATCCTGTCAACTCCGCTGGCACGCGGACCCTGGCATGATTCGCCCGGGAGAGCTGGTTGATGCTGTGGGCCCTCGGACCCAGGCCCAAGTCACCCGGGACAGCTGGTCGAAACCGCGTGCCCACAGACACGAGCGCGCTTCGGCCGGGAGGGCCGGAGAACACCGCGGGCCCGCGGACCTGGGCCCGAGGACCCTGGACAGCAGGGTGACACCGAGGGCTGTCGGACCCGGGCCTTGTTCACCCGGGACAGCTGGTCGAACCCGTGGGACTTCGGATCCAGGCCGGAGTCGCCTAGGATCGCTGATCGATCCCGCATACCCTCCGGCTCGGGCCCGAATCATCCGTGAAATCTGGTCAACTCCGCTGGAACGTGGACCCGGGCATGATTCGCCCGGGAGAGCTGGTCGATGCCGCGGGCCCTCGGACCCGGGCCCGAGGGCCCTGGACAGCAGGGTGACACCGAGGGCTGTCGGACCCGGGCCTTGGTCACCCGGGACAGCTGGTCGAACCCGTGGGACCTTGGACCTGGCCCAGAGTCACCCAAGACTGCTTGTCGACCCCGCGGGCCCTCGGGCACGGGCCAGAGACGCCTGGGACAGCTGTTCGATACCCGGGCCCTTGGGCACGGTCCGAGTCACCCGGGACAGCTGGAGGACACCGCGGGCCATCGGGCACGGGCCTGAGACGCCCAGGAAGGCTGGTCGACACCGCGGGCCCTCCACCCAGGTCCCAAGTAACCCGGGACAGCGGGTCGAAGCCGCGGGCCCTCGGACATGAGCGCGATTCGCCCGGGAGGGCTGGTGGACCCCGCGGGCCCTTGTTCCTTGGCTCGAGTTACCTGGGAGATGTGGTCGACTCCGCGGGTCTTTGGACCTGGGGCCGAAGTGCGTGGGACAGCTGGTCGACCTGGTGGGCCCTCGGACCCGGGTCCGAGGAGCCCGGGACAGCCTGTTGACCCCGGCGGCCCTCGGAACCGGGCCCGAGTCAGCCGGGACAACTGGTCGACCCCGCAGGCACTCGGAGACTGGCCGAAGTCGCCCTGGAGATTTGGTCGACCCTGCGGGCCCTCGGGCACCGGCCCGAGTCGCCCAGGACGGGTGATCGAACCCGTGATCACTCGACCCGGGCCCGAGACGCCTGGGACCGCTGGTTGACCCCAGGGTCCCTCGGACACAGGCGCGAGTCGCCCGGGAAAGCTGTTCGACACCCTGGCCTTCGGGCATGGTCCGAGTCCCCCGGGACAGCTGGTGGACACCGCGGGCCCATCGGGCAGGAGCCTGAGATGCCCAGGAAGGCTGGTTGTCACCGCAGGCCCTCCGATAAGGTCCTGAGTCTCCCGGGACAGCTGGTCAACCACGCAGTTCCTCCGGAACGGGCCGGAATCCCCCGGGACAGCTGGTCGAACCCGCGGGCCCTCGGACTCAAACACAGGTGGCCGGGAGAGCTGGGACCCCGCAGGCATTGGAGCCGAGCCGGAGTCTGCAGGGACAGTTTGTCGATCCCGAGGGACTTCGGCCCCAAGCGCGAGTGTCCCTGGACAGCTGGTTGAACCCGCGGGCCCGTGGGCAAGGGCCCGATTCCAACGGGAGAGCCAGTCGACCTCTCAGGGCCTCGGACCCGGGCCCGAGACCCCGGGACAGCCTGTCGAGCTCGCAGGCCCTCCGAACCAGGCCCGAGTCATCTGGGATAGCTGGTCGACCCCGCAGGCACTTGGAGCCTGGCCGAAGTCGCCCAGGATATTTTGTTGGCGCCGCGGGGATTCGGGTATGGGCCCGGGTCGCCCAGGACAGCTGGTCGACCGGAGGACCTTGGACCAGGACTCGAGTCGCCCGGGAGATTTTGTCGACATTGCGGGGCATCGGGCACAGGACCTAGTCGCCCGTGACAGGAAATCGACACCGAGATCCCTCGAACCAGGCGTGAGATGCCCGGGACCGCTGGTTGACCCCGGGAGACATCGGGCACGGGCCTGAGATGCCCAGGAAGGCTGGTCGACACCGCGGGCCCTCCGACAAGGACCTGAGTCTCCCGGGACCGCAGGTCGACCACCCGTGCCCTCGGGAACGGGCCCGAGTCCCCAGGGACAGCTGGTCGACTCCTCAGTTCCTCAGACCCGGGTCCGAGTTCCCCGGGACAGCTGGTCAAAACCGCGGGCCCTCAGACATGAGCGAGATTCGCCCGGGAGTGCTGGTCGACCCCGCGGGCCCTGGTTCCTGGGCCCGAGTTAGCCGGGAGAGCTGGTCGACCCCGCAGGCCTTCGGAGAAAGGCTGGAATCGCCCGGGACAGCTGGTTGACCCCGGGGGGCCTTGGACCTGGCCCGGAGTGACCAAAGACTGCTTGTCGACACCGCGGGCCCTCGGGCATGGGCCCGAGTCACATGGGATCGCTGGTCGATGCTGCGGACCCTCGGACCCGGGCCCGAGGACCCTGGACAGCAGGGTGACACCGAGGGCTGTCGGACCCGGGCCTTGGCCACCCGGGACAGCTGGTCGAACCCGTGGGACCTCGGACCTGGCCCAGAGTCACCCAAGACTGCTTGTCGACCCCGCTTGCCTTTGGACACGGGCCTGAGCCGCCCAGGAAAGCTGGTCCACTCCGCGGGCCTCCCACAATGTCCCGAGTCTCCCGGGAGAGATGGTCTTACACGCGGGCCCTCGGGAATGGGCCCGAGTCCCTCGGGAAAGCTGGTCGACTCCTCAGATACTTGGACCCGGGGCCCAGTTCCCTGGGACAGCTGGTCGAACCCCGGGCCCTCGGACATGAGTGCGACTCACCCGGGAGTGCTGGTCGACCCCACGGACACTTGTTCCTGGGCCCGAATCACCCGGGACATCTGGTCGACACCAAAAGTCTTCGGACCCAGGGCCTAGTCGCGTGGGACAGCTGGTCGACCTCGTGGGCCCTCGGACCCGGGTCCGAGTGGCACGGGACAGCATGTCGACCCCGAAGGCTCTTGGAACTGGCCCCGAGACACCCAGAACAGCTGGTCGACCCTGCAGGCTGTCGGAGCCTGGCCGAAGACGCCCGGGACATCTGGTTTACACCGCGGGCCTTCGGGCATGGGCTCGGGTCGCCCAGGACACCTGGTAGACTGCGGGACCTCGGAAGAGAACCCGAGTTGCCCGGGATTTGGTCGACACTGCGGGCCATCGGGCACTGGTCCGAGTCACCCCGGACTGGGTGATCATCCCCGCGATCCCTCGACCCGGGCACGAGACGCCCGGGAACGCTGGTTGACCCCGGGGGCCCTCGGACACATGCGCAAGTCGCCCGGGACAGCTGTTCGACACCCGGGCCTCGGTCACAGTCCGAGTCGCCCGGGAGAGCTGGTGGACACCGCGGTCCCTCGTCAAGGGCCTGAGACGCCCAGGAAGGCTGGTCGACACAGCGGGCCGTCCGACAAGGTCCCGAGTCTCCCGGGATAGCTGGTCGACCACGCAGGCCCTTGGGAACGGGCCCGTGTCCCTCGGGAAAGCTGGTCGACTCCTAAGTTCCTCGGACCCGGGCCCGAGTTCCCCGGAACAGCTGGTCGAACCCACAGGACCTCGGACACGAGCGCGATTTGCCCGGGAAGGCCGGTCGACCCGGTGGGCCCTTGTTCCTGGGCCCGAGTCACCTGGGACAGCTGGTCGAACCCGCGGGCCTTCGGACACGAGTACGATATGCCCGGGAGGGCTGGTCGACCCCACGGGCCCTTGTTCCTGGTTCCGAATTCCCAGGGACAGTGGGTCGACACCTCAGGGCCTCGGACCCGGCCCGAGTCCCCCGGGACATCTGATCGAAACTGTGGGCCTTCGGACACGAGTACGATTCGCCAGAGAGGGCTGGTGGACACCACGGGTCCTCGTTCCTGGGCCCGAGTTACCCGGGACAGATGGTCGAACCCGTGGGCCCTCAGAGCCATGCCGGAATCGGCCGGGACAGTTGGTCGACCCCACGGGACCTCAGGCCCGGGCCCGAATCGCCGGTGATATCTGTCCGACCCCGCTGGCATGCAGACCTGGGCCCAAGTGCCCTGGACAGCTGTTCGACCCCGCAGGCCCTAGGACACGGGCCCAAATTGCCCATGAAATCTGATTGACAACGCTGGCACGGCAACCCGGGCACGATTCGCCTGGGATGACTGGTCGAAGCCGCGGGCCCTCGGACACGGGACCGAGGGCCCTGGACCGGGGAGGTCGACACCAAGGGGCTACGGACCCGGGCCTTGGTCTCCCGAGACAGCTGTTCGAAACCATGGGGCCTCGGACCTGGCCCGGAGTTGCCCAAGACTGCTTGTCGACCCCGCGGGCCCTCGGGCATGGGCCTGGTCGCCTGGGACAGCTGTTCAACACCCGGGCCCTCGGGCACTTTCCGAGTCGCCTGGGACAGCTGGTGGACACTGCAGGCCCTCGGACACGGGCCTGAGACGCCCAGGAAGGCTGGTCAACACCGCGGGCCTGCTGACAATGTCCCGAGTCTCCTGGGAGAGATGGTCGACCACGCGCGCCCTAGGGAATGGGCCCGAATCCCTCAGGTCAGCTGGTTGAACCACGGGCCCTCGGACATGAGTGCGATTTGCCCAGGAGGGCTGGTCGACCCCGCGGGCACTTGTTCCTGGGCCCGAAACACCCGGGACAGCTGGTCGACACCACGAGTCTTCGGACCCAGGGCCGAGTCGCGTGGGACAGGTGGTCGACCTCTTGGTCCCTCGGACCCGGGTCCGAGTCGCCCGGGACAGCCTGTCGACCCCAAAGGCTCTCAGAACTGGCCCTGAGTCAACCGGGACAGCTGGTCTACCCCGCAGGCACTTGGAGCCTGGCCGAAGTCGCCCGGGACATCTGGTTCACACCGCGGGGCCTCGGGCATGGGCCCAAGTCGCCTGGGAGACCTGGTTGACCCGCGGGCCCTTGGGCATGGGCTCGGGTCACCCGGGACAGCTGGTCGACTGTAGGACCTCGGACCAGAACCCGAGTCGCCCGGGATTTGGTCGACACTGCTGGTCCTCGGCCACCGGCCCGAGTCGCCCGGGACCAGTGATCGACCCCGCAAACCCTCTACCCGGGCGCGAGACGCCCGGGACCGCTGGTTGACCATGGGGGCCATCAGACACATGCGCAAGTCGCCCGGGACAGCTGTTCGACACCCGGTCCCTCGGGCAGGGTCCGAGTCTCCGGGACAGCTGGTGAACACCGCGGGCCCTCGGGCATGGGCCTGAGACGCCCAGGAAGGCTGGTCGACAAAGCGGGCCCTCCGACAAGGTCCCGAGTCTCCTGGTAGAGCTCGTCCACTACTAAGTGCCTCGGACCCAGGCCTGAGTTCCCCGGAACAGGTGATCGAACCCACAGGCCCTCAGAAAAGAGCGCGATTCGGCCGGGAGTGCTGGTCGACACCGCGGGCCCATGATCCTGGGCCCAAGTCACCCTTAAGAGCTGGTCGACACCACGGCCCCTTGGACCCAAGCGCGAGTGTCCCGGGACAGCTGGTTGACCACACGGGCCTTTGGGCAAGGGCCCGATTCCCTCGGGACAGCCTGTCGACCTCTCAGGGCCCTCGGAACCGGGCCTGAGGCATCCGGGACAGCTGGTCGACCCCGCAGGCACTCGGAGTCTGGCAGATGTAACCTGGGACATCTGGTCGACCCCGCGAGCCCTCAGGCATGGGCCCGGGTCGCCCGGGACAGCTGGTCGACCGGAGGACCTTGGACCAGAACCCGAGTTGCCCGGGATATTTTGTCGACATTGCAGGCCCTCGGGCACCGGACCAGTTCGCCCGGGACCGGAGATCGGCACCGCGATCCCTCGAACCGGGCGTGAGATGCCCGGGACCGCTGGTTGACCCCGGGAGACATTGGGCATGGGCCTGAGATGCCCAGGAAGGCTGGTCGACACCGCGGGCCCTCTGACAAGGACCTGAGTCTCCCGGGACCGCAGGTCGACCACCCGCGCCCTCGGGAACGGGCCCGAGTTCCCAGGGACGGCTGGTCAAACCTGCGGGCCCTCAGACATGAGCGTGATTCGCCCGGGAATGCTGGTCAACACCGCGGGCCCTGGTTTCTGGGCGCGAGTTAGCCGGGATACCTGGTTGACCCCGCAGGCCTTCGGCGTAAGGCTGGAATCGCCCGGGACAGCTGGTTGACCCCGCGGGACCTTGGAGCTGGCCCGGAGTCACCAAAGACTGCTTGTCGACCCCGCGGGCCTTTGGGCACGGGCCTGAGACGCCTGGGACAGCTGTTCAATACCCGGGCCCTTGGGCACGTTCCGAGTCACCGGGACAGCTGGAGGACACCGCGGGCCATCGGGCACGGGCCTGAGACGCCCAGGAAGGCTGGTCGACACCGCGGGCCCTCCACCAAGGTCCCAAGTAAACCGGGACAGCTGGTCGTAGCCGCGGGCCCACGGACATGAGCGCGATTCGCCCGGGAGGGCTGTTCGACCCCGCCGTCCAATGTTCCTTGGCCTGAGATACGTGGGAGATGTGGTCGACTCCAGGGTCTTTGGACCTCGGGCCGAAGTGCGTGGGACGGCTGGTCGACCTGGTGGGCCCTCGGACCCGGGTCCAAGGAGCCCGGGACAGCCTGTTGACCCCGGCGGCCCTCAGACCCGGGCCTGAGTCAGCCGGGACAGCTAGTCGACCCCGCAGGCACTCGGAGATTGGCCGAAGTCGCCCTGGAAATTTGGTCGACCCTGCGGGCCCTCGGGCCCCAGCCCGAGTCACCCAGGACGGGTGATCGAACCCGCGATCACTCGACGCGGGCTCGAGACGCCTAGGACCCCTGGTTGACCCCAGGGTCCCTCGGACACAGACGCGAGTGGCCCAGGAAAGCTGTTCGACACCCTGGCCTTCGGGCATGGTCCGAGTCCCCCGGGACAGCTGGTGGACACCGCGGGCCCATCGGGCATGAGCCTGAGACGCCCAGGAAAGCTGGTTGTCACTGCAGGCCCTCCGACAAGGTCCGGAGTCTCCCGAGACAGCTGGTCAACCACGCAGTTCCTCCGGAACGGGCCGGAATCCCCCGGGACAGCGGGTCGAACCCGCGGGCCCTCGGACTCAAGCACAGGTGGCCTGGACGGCTGAGACCCCACAGGCATCGGAGCCGAGCCGGAGTCTGCAGGGACAGTTTGTCGATCCCGAGGGACTTCGGACCCAAGCGCAGGTGTCCCTGGAGAGCTGGCTGAACCCGCGGACCCTTGGGCAAGGACCCGATTCCCACGGGACAGCCGGTCGACCTCTCAGGGCCTCGGACCCGGGCCCGAGACCCCGGGACGGCCTGTCGACCTCGCAGGCCCTCGGAACCGGGCCCGAGTCACCTGGGACCGCGGGTCGACCCCGCAGGCCCTTGGAGCCTGGCCGAAGTCGCCCGGGACATCTGGTTGACACCGCGGGGCTTCGGGCATGGGCGCAAGTCACCTGGGGGACCTGGTCGTCCCCGCAGGGCCTCGGGCATGGGCCCGGAACACCCGGGACAGCTGGTCGACCGGAGGACCTTGGACCAGAACCCGAGTCGCCCGGGAGATTTTGTCGACATTGCAGGCCGTCGGGCACCGGACCGAGTCGCCCAGGTCCGGAGATCGACACCGCCATTCCTCGAATCGGGCGTGAGACGCCCGCGACCACTGGTTGACCCCGGGAGACATCGGGCAGGGGCCTGAGATGCCCAGGAAGGCTGGTCGACACCGCGGGCCCTCCGACAAGGACCTGAGTCTCCCGGGACCGCAGGTCAACCACCCGTTCCAGAGGGAGCGGGCCCGAGACCCCTGGGACAGCTGGTCGACTCCTCAGTTCCTCGGACCCGGGTCCGAGTTCCCCGGGACAGCTGGACAAACCCGCGGGCCCTCAGCCACGAGCGCGATTCACCCGGGAGTGCTGGTCGACCCCGCGGGCCCTGGTTCCTGGGCCCGAGTTAGCCGGGATAGCTGGTCGACCCCGCAGGCCATCGGCGAAAGGCTGGAATCGCCCGGGACAGCTGGTTGACCCCGCGGGGCCTTGGACCTGGCCCGGAGTCACCAAAGACTGCTGTGGACCCCGCGGGCCCTTGGGCAGGGGCCCGAGTCGCACGGGACAGCTGGTCGAAACCGTGTGCCCACAGTCACGAGCGCGATTCCCCCGGGAGGGCTGGAGAACACCGCGTGCCCTAGTTCCTGGGCCCGAGTTACCCGGGACAGCGGGTCGACCCCGCGGGCCTTCGGAGCCAGGCCGGAGTCGCCCAGGACAGCTGATTGATCCCGCATACCCTCAGGCTCGGGCCCGAATCACCCGTGAAATCCTGTCAACTCCGCTGGCACGCGGACCCTGGCATGATTCGCCCGGGAGAGCTGGTTGATGCTGTGGGCCCTCGGACCCAGGCCCAAGTCACCCGGGACAGCTGGTCGAAACCGCGTGCCCACAGACACGAGCGCGCTTCGGCCGGGAGGGCCGGAGAACACCGCGGGCCCGCGGACCTGGGCCCGAGGACCCTGGACAGCAGGGTGACACCGAGGGCTGTCGGACCCGGGCCTTGTTCACCCGGGACAGCTGGTCGAACCCGTGGGACTTCGGATCCAGGCCGGAGTCGCCTAGGATCGCTGATCGATCCCGCATACCCTCCGGCTCGGGCCCGAATCATCCGTGAAATCTGGTCAACTCCGCTGGAACGCGGACCCGGGCATGATTCGCCCGGGAGAGCTGGTCGATGCCGCGGGCCCTCGGACCCGGGCCCGAGGGCCCTGGACAGCAGGGTGACACCGAGGGCTGTCGGACCCGGGCCTTGGTCACCCGGGACAGCTGGTCGAACCCGTGGGACCTTGGACCTGGCCCAGAGTCACCCAAGACTGCTTGTCGACCCCGCGGGCCCTCGGGCACGGGCCAGAGACGCCTGGGACAGCTGTTCGATACCCGGGCCCTTGGGCACGGTCCGAGTCACCCGGGAAAGCTGGAGGACACCGCGGGCCTTCGGGCATGGGCTCGGGTCGCCCAGGACACCTGGTAGACTGCGGGACCTCGGAAGAGAACCCGAGTTGCCCGGGATTTGGTCGACACTGCGGGCCATCGGGCACTGGTCCGAGTCACCCCGGACTGGGTGATCATCCCCGCGATCCCTCGACCCGGGCACGAGACGCCCGGGAACGCTGGTTGACCCCGGGGGCCCTCGGACACATGCGCAAGTCGCCCGGGACAGCTGTTCGACACCCGGGCCTCGGTCACAGTCCAAGTCGCCCGGGAGAGCTGGTGGACACCGCGGTCCCTCGTCAAGGGCCTGAGACGCCCAGGAAGGCTGGTCGACACAGCGGGCCGTCCGACAAGGTCCCGAGTCTCCCGGGATAGCTGGTCGACCACGCAGGCCCTTGGGAACGGGCCCGTGTCCCTCGGGAAAGCTGGTCGACTCCTAAGTTCCTCGGACCCGGGCCCGAGTTCCCCGGAACAGCTGGTCGAACCCACAGGACCTCGGACACGAGCGCGATTTGCCCGGGAAGGCCGGTCGACCCGGTGGGCCCTTGTTCCTGGGCCCGAGTCACCTGGGACAGCTGGTCGAACCCGCGGGCCTTCGGACACGAGTACGATATGCCCGGGAGGGCTGGTCGACCCCACGGGCCCTTGTTCCTGGTTCCGAATTCCCAGGGACAGTGGGTCGACACCTCAGGGCCTCGGACCCGGCCCGAGTCCCCCGGGACATCTGATCGAAACTGTGGGCCTTCGGACACGAGTACGATTCGCCAGAGAGGGCTGGTGGACACCACGGGTCCTCGTTCCTGGGCCCGAGTTACCCGGGACAGATGGTCGAACCCGTGGGCCCTCAGAGCCATGCCGGAATCGGCCGGGACAGTTGGTCGACCCCACGGGACCTCAGGCCCGGGCCCGAATCGCCGGTGATATCTGTCCGACCCCGCTGGCATGCAGACCTGGGCCCAAGTGCCCTGGACAGCTGTTCGACCCCGCAGGCCCTAGGACACGGGCCCAAATTGCCCATGAAATCTGATTGACAACGCTGGCACGGCAACCCGGGCACGATTCGCCTGGGATGACTGGTCGAAGCCGCGGGCCCTCGGACACGGGACCGAGTGCCCTGGACCGGGGAGGTCGACACCAAGGGGCTACGGACCCGGGCCTTGGTCTCCCGAGACAGCTGTTCGAAACCATGGGGCCTCGGACCTGGCCCGGAGTTCCCCAAGACTGCTTGTCGACCCCGCGGGCCCTCGGGCATGGGCCTGGTCGCCTGGGACAGCTGTTCAACACCCGGGCCCTCGGGCACTTTCCGAGTCGCCTGGGACAGCTGGTGGACACTGCAGGCCCTCGGACACGGGCCTGAGACGCCCAGGAAGGCTGGTCGACACCGCGGGCCTGCTGACAATGTCCCGAGTCTCCTGGGAGAGATGGTCGACCACGCGCGCCCTAGGGAATGGGCCCGAATCCCTCAGGTCAGCTGGTTGAACCACGGGCCCTCGGACATGAGTGCGATTTGCCCAGGAGGGCTGGTCGACCCCGCGGGCACTTGTTCCTGGGCCCGAAACACCCGGGACAGCTGGTCGACACCACGAGTCTTCGGACCCAGGGCCGAGTCGCGTGGGACAGGTGGTCGACCTCTTGGTCCCTCGGACCCGGGTCCGAGTCGCCCGGGACAGCCTGTCGACCCCAAAGGCTCTCAGAACTGGCCCTGAGTCAACCGGGACAGCTGGTCTACCCCGCAGGCACTTGGAGCCTGGCCGAAGTCGCCCGGGACATCTGGTTCACACCGCGGGGCCTCGGGCATGGGCCCAAGTCGCCTGGGAGACCTGGTTGACACGCGGGCCCTTGGGCATGGGCTCGGGTCACCCGGGACAGCTGGTCGACTGTAGGACCTCGGACCAGAACCCGAGTCGCCCGGGATTTGGTCGACACTGCTGGTCCTCGGCCACCGGCCCGAGTCGCCCGGGACCAGTGATCGACCCCGCAAACCCTCTACCCGGGCGCGAGACGCCCGGGACCGCTGGTTGACCATGGGGGCCATCAGACACATGCGCAAGTCGCCCGGGACAGCTGTTCGACACCCGGTCCCTTGGGCAGGGTCCGAGTCTCCGGGACAGCTGGTGAACACCGCGGGCCCTCGGGCATGGGCCTGAGACGCCCAGGAAGGCTGGTCGACAAAGCGGGCCCTCCGACAAGGTCCCGAGTCTCCTGGTAGAGCTCGTCCACTACTAAGTGCCTCGGACCCAGGCCTGAGTTCCCTGGAACAGGTGATCGAACCCACAGGCCCTCAGAAAAGAGCGCGATTCGGCCGGGAGTGCTGGTCGACACCGCGGGCCCATGATCCTGGGCCCAAGTCACCCTTAAGAGCTGGTCGACACCACGGCCCCTTGGACCCAAGCGCGAGTGTCCCGGGACAGCTGGTTGACCACACGGGCCTTTGGGCAAGGGCCCGATTCCCTCGGGACAGCCTGTCGACCTCTCAGGGCCCTCGGAACCGGGCCTGAGGCATCCGGGACAGCTGGTCGACCCCGCAGGCACTCGGAGTCTGGCAGATGTAACCTGGGACATCTGGTCGACCCCGCGAGCCCTCAGGCATGGGCCCGGGTCGCCCGGGACAGCTGGTCGACCGGAGGACCTTGGACCAGAACCCGAGTTGCCCGGGATATTTTGTCGACATTGCAGGCCCTCGGGCACCGGACCAGTTCGCCCGGGACCGGAGATCGGCACCGCGATCCCTCGAACCGGGCGTGAGATGCCCGGGACCGCTGGTTGACCCCGGGAGACATTGGGCATGGGCCTGAGATGCCCAGGAAGGCTGGTCGACACCGCGGGCCCTCTGACAAGGACCTGAGTCTCCCGGGACCGCAGGTCGACCACCCGCGCCCTCGGGAACGGGCCCGAGTTCCCAGGGACGGCTGGTCAAACCTGCGGGCCCTCAGACATGAGCGTGATTCGCCCGGGAATGCTGGTCAACACCGCGGGCCCTGGTTTCTGGGCGCGAGTTAGCCGGGATACCTGGTTGACCCCGCAGGCCTTCGGCGTAAGGCTGGAATCGCCCGGGACAGCTGGTTGACCCCGCGGGACCTTGGAGCTGGCCCGGAGTCACCAAAGACTGCTTGTCGACCCCGCGGGCCTTTGGGCACGGGCCTGAGACGCCTGGGACAGCTGTTCAATACCCGGGCCCTTGGGCACGTTCCGAGTCACCGGGACAGCTGGAGGACACCGCGGGCCATCGGGCACGGGCCTGAGACGCCCAGGAAGGCTGGTCGACACCGCGGGCCCTCCACCAAGGTCCCAAGTAAACCGGGACAGCTGGTCGTAGCCGCGGGCCCACGGACATGAGCGCGATTCGCCCGGGAGGGCTGTTCGACCCCGCCGTCCAATGTTCCTTGGCCTGAGATACGTGGGAGATGTGGTCGACTCCAGGGTCTTTGGACCTCGGGCCGAAGTGCGTGGGACGGCTGGTCGACCTGGTGGGCCCTCGGACCCGGGTCCAAGGAGCCCGGGACAGCCTGTTGACCCCGGCGGCCCTCAGACCCGGGCCTGAGTCAGCCGGGACAGCTAGTCGACCCCGCAGGCACTCGGAGATTGGCCGAAGTCGCCCTGGAAATTTGGTCGACCCTGCGGGCCCTCGGGCCCCAGCCCGAGTCACCCAGGACGGGTGATCGAACCCGCGATCACTCGACGCGGGCTCGAGACGCCTAGGACCCCTGGTTGACCCCAGGGTCCCTCGGACACAGACGCGAGTGGCCCAGGAAAGCTGTTCGACACCCTGGCCTTCGGGCATGGTCCGAGTCCCCCGGGACAGCTGGTGGACACCGCGGGCCCATCGGGCATGAGCCTGAGACGCCCAGGAAAGCTGGTTGTCACTGCAGGCCCTCCGACAAGGTCCGGAGTCTCCCGAGACAGCTGGTCAACCACGCAGTTCCTCCGGAACGGGCCGGAATCCCCCGGGACAGCGGGTCGAACCCGCGGGCCCTCGGACTCAAGCACAGGTGGCCTGGACGGCTGAGACCCCACAGGCATCGGAGCCGAGCCGGAGTCTGCAGGGACAGTTTGTCGATCCCGAGGGACTTCGGACCCAAGCGCAGGTGTCCCTGGAGAGCTGGCTGAACCCGCGGACCCTTGGGCAAGGACCCGATTCCCACGGGACAGCCGGTCGACCTCTCAGGGCCTCGGACCCGGGCCCGAGACCCCGGGACGGCCTGTCGACCTCGCAGGCCCTCGGAACCGGGCCCGAGTCACCTGGGACCGCGGGTCGACCCCGCAGGCCCTTGGAGCCTGGCCGAAGTCGCCCGGGACATCTGGTTGACACCGCGGGGCTTCGGGCATGGGCGCAAGTCACCTGGGGGACCTGGTCGTCCCCGCAGGGCCTCGGGCATGGGCCCGGAACACCCGGGACAGCTGGTCGACCGGAGGACCTTGGACCAGAACCCGAGTCGCCCGGGAGATTTTGTCGACATTGCAGGCCGTCGGGCACCGGACCGAGTCGCCCAGGTCCGGAGATCGACACCGCCATTCCTCGAATCGGGCGTGAGACGCCCGCGACCACTGGTTGACCCCGGGAGACATCGGGCAGGGGCCTGAGATGCCCAGGAAGGCTGGTCGACACCGCGGGCCCTCCGACAAGGACCTGAGTCTCCCGGGACCGCAGGTCAACCACCCGTTCCAGAGGGAGCGGGCCCGAGACCCCTGGGACAGCTGGTCGACTCCTCAGTTCCTCGGACCCGGGTCCGAGTTCCCCGGGACAGCTGGACAAACCCGCGGGCCCTCAGCCACGAGCGCGATTCACCCGGGAGTGCTGGTCGACCCCACGGGCCCTGGTTCCTGGGCCCGAGTTAGCCGGGATAGCTGGTCGACCCCGCAGGCCATCGGCGAAAGGCTGGAATCGCCCGGGACAGCTGGTTGACCCCGCGGGGCCTTGGACCTGGCCCGGAGTCACCAAAGACTGCTGTGGACCCCGCGGGCCCTTGGGCAGGGGCCCGAGTCGCACGGGACAGCTGGTCGAAACCGTGTGCCCACAGTCACGAGCGCGATTCCCCCGGGAGGGCTGGAGAACACCGCGTGCCCTAGTTCCTGGGCCCGAGTTACCCGGGACAGCGGGTCGACCCCGCGGGCCTTCGGAGCCAGGCCGGAGTCGCCCAGGACAGCTGATTGATCCCGCATACCCTCAGGCTCGGGCCCGAATCACCCGTGAAATCCTGTCAACTCCGCTGGCACGCGGACCCTGGCATGATTCGCCCGGGAGAGCTGGTTGATGCTGTGGGCCCTCGGACCCAGGCCCAAGTCACCCGGGACAGCTGGTCGAAACCGCGTGCCCACAGACACGAGCGCGCTTCGGCCGGGAGGGCCGGAGAACACCGCGGGCCCGCGGACCTGGGCCCGAGGACCCTGGACAGCAGGGTGACACCGAGGGCTGTCGGACCCGGGCCTTGTTCACCCGGGACAGCTGGTCGAACCCGTGGGACTTCGGATCCAGGCCGGAGTCGCCTAGGATCGCTGATCGATCCCGCATACCCTCCGGCTCGGGCCCGAATCATCCGTGAAATCTGGTCAACTCCGCTGGAACGCGGACCCGGGCATGATTCGCCCGGGAGAGCTGGTCGATGCCGCGGGCCCTCGGACCCGGGCCCGAGGGCCCTGGACAGCAGGGTGACACCGAGGGCTGTCGGACCCGGGCCTTGGTCACCCGGGACAGCTGGTCGAACCCGTGGGACCTTGGACCTGGCCCAGAGTCACCCAAGACTGCTTGTCGACCCCGCGGGCCCTCGGGCACGGGCCAGAGACGCCTGGGACAGCTGTTCGATACCCGGGCCCTTGGGCACGGTCCGAGTCACCCGGGACAGCTGGAGGACACCGCGGGCCATCGGGCACGGGCCTGAGACGCCCAGGAAGGCTGGTCGACACCGCGGGCCCTCCACCAAGGTCCCAAGTAACCCGGGACAGCTGGTCGAAGCCGCGGGCCCTCGGACATGAGCGCGATTCGCCCGGGAGGGCTGGTGGACCCCGCGGGCCCTTGTTCCTTGGCTCGAGTTACCTGGGAGATGTGGTCGACTCCGCGGGTCTTTGGACCTGGGGCCGAAGTGCGTGGGACAGCTGGTCGACCTGGTGGGCCCTCGGACCCGGGTCCGAGGAGCCCGGGACAGCCTGTTGACCCCGGCGGCCCTCGGAACCGGGCCCGAGTCAGCCGGGACAACTGGTCGACCCCGCAGGCACTCGGAGACTGGCCGAAGTCGCCCTGGAGATTTGGTCGACCCTGCGGGCCCTCGGGCACCGGCCCGAGTCGCCCAGGACGGGTGATCGAACCCGTGATCACTCGACCCGGGCCCAAGACGCCTGGGACCGCTGGTTGACCCCAGGGTCCCTCGGACACAGGCGCGAGTCGCCCGGGAAAGCTGTTCGACACCCTGGCCTTCGGGCATGGTCCGAGTCCCCCGGGACAGCTGGTGGACACCGCGGGCCCATCGGGCAGGAGCCTGAGATGCCCAGGAAGGCTGGTTGTCACCGCAGGCCCTCCGATAAGGTCCCGAGTCTCCCGGGACAGCTGGTCAACCACGCAGTTCCTCCGGAACGGGCCGGAATCCCCCGGGACAGCTGGTCGAACCCGCGGGCCCTCGGACTCAAGCACAGGTGGCCGGGAGAGCTGGGACCCCGCAGGCATTGGAGCCGAGCCGGAGTCTGCAGGGACAGTTTGTCGATCCCGAGGGACTTCGGCCCCAAGCGCGAGTGTCCCTGGACAGCTGGTTGAACCCGCGGGCCCGTGGGCAAGGGCCCGATTCCAACGGGAGAGCCAGTCGACCTCTCAGGGCCTCGGACCCGGGCCCGAGACCCCGGGACAGCCTGTCGAGCTCGCAGGCCCTCCGAACCAGGCCCGAGTCATCTGGGATAGCTGGTCGACCCCGCAGGCACTTGGAGCCTGGCCGAAGTCGCCCAGGATATTTTGTTGGCGCCGCGGGGCTTCGGGTATGGGCCCGGGTCGCCCAGGACAGCTGGTCGACCGGAGGACCTTGGACCAGGACTCGAGTCGCCCGGGAGATTTTGTCGACATTGCGGGGCATCGGGCACAGGACCTAGTCGCCCGTGACAGGAAATCGACACCGAGATCCCTCGAACCAGGCGTGAGATGCCCGGGACCGCTGGTTGACCCCGGGAGACATCGGGCACGGGCCTGAGATGCCCAGGAAGGCTGGTCGACACCGCGGGCCCTCCGACAAGGACCTGAGTCTCCCGGGACCGCAGGTCGACCACCCGTGCCCTCGGGAACGGGCCCGAGTCCCCAGGGACAGCTGGTCGACTCCTCAGTTCCTCGGACCCGGGTCCGAGTTCCCCGGGACAGCTGGTCAAAACCGCGGGCCCTCAGACATGAGCGAGATTCGCCCGGAAGTGCTGGTCGACCCCGCGGGCCCTGGTTCCTGGGCCCGAGTTAGCCGGGAGAGCTGGTCGACCCCGCAGGCCTTCGGAGAAAGGCTGGAATCGCCCGGGACAGCTGGTTGACCCCGGGGGGCCTTGGACCTGGCCCGGAGTGACCAAAGACTGCTTGTCGACACCGCGGGCCCTCGGGCATGGGCCCGAGTCACATGGGAGCGCTGGTCGACGCTGCGGACCCTCGGACCCGGGCCCGAGGACCCTGGACAGCAGGGTGACACCGAGGGCTGTCGGACCAGGGCCTTGGCCACCCGGGACAGCTGGTCGAACCCGTGGGACCTCGGACCTGGCCCAGAGTCACCCAAGACTGCTTGTCGACCCCGCTTGCCTTTGGACACGGGCCTGAGCCGCCCAGGAAAGCTGGTCCACTCCGCGGGCCTCCCACAATGTCCCGAGTCTCCCGGGAGAGATGGTCTTACACGCGGGCCCTCGGGAATGGGCCCGAGTCCCTCGGGAAAGCTGGTCGACTCCTCAGATACTTGGACCCGGGGCCCAGTTCCCTGGGACAGCTGGTCGAACCCCGGGCCCTCGGACATGAGTGCGACTCACCCGGGAGTGCTGGTCGACCCCACGGACACTTGTTCCTGGGCCCGAATCACCCGGGACATCTGGTCGACACCAAAAGTCTTCGGACCCAGGGCCTAGTCGCGTGGGACAGCTGGTCGACCTCGTGGGCCCTCGGACCCGGGTCCGAGTGGCACGGGACAGCATGTCGACCCCGAAGGCTCTTGGAACTGGCCCCGAGACACCCAGAACAGCTGGTCGACCCTGCAGGCTGTCGGAGCCTGGCCGAAGACGCCCGGGACATCTGGTTTACACCGCGGGCCTTCGGGCATGGGCTCGGGTCGCCCAGGACACCTGGTAGACTGCGGGACCTCGGAAGAGAACCCGAGTTGCCCGGGATTTGGTCGACACTGCGGGCCATCGGGCACTGGCCCGAGTCACCCCGGACTGGGTGATCATCCCCGCGATCCCTCGACCCGGGCACGAGACGCCCGGGAACGCTGGTTGACCCCGGGGGCCCTCGGACACATGCGCAAGTCGCCCGGGACAGCTGTTCGACACCCGGGCCTCGGTCACAGTCCGAGTCGCCCGGGACAGCTGGTGGACACCGCGGTCCCTCGTCAAGGGCCTGAGACGCCCAGGAAGGCTGGTCGACACAGCGGGCCGTCCGACAAGGTCCCGAGTCTCCCGGGATAGCTGGTCGACCACGCAGGCCCTTGGGAACGGGCCCGTGTCCCTCGGGAAAGCTGGTCGACTCCTAAGTTCCTCGGACCCGGGCCCGAGTTCCCCGGAACAGCTGGTCGAACCCACAGGACCTCGGACACGAGCGCGATTTGCCCGGGAAGGCCGGTCGACCCGGTGGGCCCTTGTTCCTGGGCCCGAGTCACCTGGGACAGCTGGTCGAACCCGCGGGCCTTCGGACACGAGTACGATATGCCCGGGAGGGCTGGTCGACCCCACGGGCCCTTGTTCCTGGTTCCGAATTCCCAGGGACAGTGGGTCGACAACTCAGGGCCTCGGACCCGGCCCGAGTCCCCCGGGACATCTGATCGAAACTGTGGGCCTTCGGACACGAGTACGATTCGCCAGAGAGGGCTGGTGGACACCACGGGTCCTCGTTCCTGGGCCCGAGTTACCCGGGACAGATGGTCGAACCCGTGGGCCCTCAGAGCCATGCCGGAATCGGCCGGGACAGTTGGTCGACCCCACGGGACCTCAGGCCCGGGCCCGAATCGCCGGTGATATCTGTCCGACCCCGCTGGCATGCAGACCTGGGCCCAAGTGCCCTGGACAGCTGTTCGACCCCGCAGGCCCTAGGACACGGGCCCAAATTGCCCATGAAATCTGATTGACAACGCTGGCACGGCAACCAGCGTTGTGTATATTATTAAACTTAATAATCACTGTGAACAAGTCAATGATAAACACAAAATCAAAAGCATCTGTAACCCTACATGGATTCTCTTTTCTATTTTCTATTTCCTGACTTGAAAGAAAGAACAGATCTTGTTTAAAAAAAAAAAAAAAAGGAACAGATCTTGTGAGCCTGTAACAGACTGGGCTATCTTTCTCCTTTGTTTCACAAACACTGTAATTATACCTACTACATTAGATTTTTTACATCCTAAGATAAAACCTGAGACTTTTGGGAAAGCTTCTACTGTACTTAAATTGATATTTTACAGGATAGTTTCTTAATTAGTCATATGTTTATATAAAATGCAACAATAAAGAGATAGGTACTGAATAACTACAAAAAAAAAAAAAAAAAAAAAAAATTCGCCTGGGATGACTGGTCGAAGCCGCGGGCCCTCGGACACGGGACCGAGTGCCCTGGACCGGGGAGGTCGACACCAAGGGGCTACGGACCCGGGCCTTGGTCTCCCGAGACAGCTGTTCGAAACCATGGGGCCTCGGACCTGGCCCGGAGTTGCCCAAGACTGCTTGTCGACCCCGCGGGCCCTCGGGCATGGGCCTGGTCGCCTGGGACAGCTGTTCAACACCCGGGCCCTCGGGCACTTTCCGAGTCGCCTGGGACAGCTGGTGGACACTGCAGGCCCTCGGACACGGGCCTGAGACGCCCAGGAAGGCTGGTCGACACCGCGGGCCTGCTGACAATGTCCCGAGTCTCCTGGGAGAGATGGTCGACCACGCGCGCCCTAGGGAATGGGCCCGAATCCCTCAGGTCAGCTGGTTGAACCACGGGCCCTCGGACATGAGTGCGATTTGCCCAGGAGGGCTGGTCGACCCCGCGGGCACTTGTTCCTGGGCCCGAAACACCCGGGACAGCTGGTCGACACCACGAGTCTTCGGACCCAGGGCCGAGTCGCGTGGGACAGGTGGTCGACCTCTTGGTCCCTCGGACCCGGGTCCGAGTCGCCCGGGACAGCCTGTCGACCCCAAAGGCTCTCAGAACTGGCCCTGAGTCAACCGGGACAGCTGGTCTACCCCGCAGGCACTTGGAGCCTGGCCGAAGTCGCCCGGGACATCTGGTTCACACCGCGGGGCCTCGGGCATGGGCCCAAGTCGCCTGGGAGACCTGGTTGACCCGCGGGCCCTTGGGCATGGGCTCGGGTCACCCGGGACAGCTGGTCGACTGTAGGACCTCGGACCAGAACCCGAGTCGCCCGGGATTTGGTCGACACTGCTGGTCCTCGGCCACCGGCCCGAGTCGCCCGGGACCAGTGATCGACCCTGCAAACCCTCTACCCGGGCGCGAGACGCCCGGGACAGCTGGTTGACCATGGGGGCCATCAGACACATGCGCAAGTCGCCCGGGACAGCTGTTCGACACCCGGTCCCTCGGGCAGGGTCCGAGTCTCCGGGACAGCTGGTGAACACCGCGGGCCCTCGGGCATGGGCCTGAGACGCCCAGGAAGGCTGGTCGACAAAGCGGGCCCTCCGACAAGGTCCCGAGTCTCCTGGTAGAGCTAGTCCACTACTAAGTGCCTCGGACCCAGGCCTGAGTTCCCCGGAACAGGTGATCGAACCCACAGGCCCTCAGAAAAGAGCGCGATTCGGCCGGGAGTGCTGGTCGACACCGCGGGCCCATGATCCTGGGCCCAAGTCACCCTTAAGAGCTGGTCGACACCACGGCCCCTTGGACCCAAGCGCGAGTGTCCCGGGACAGCTGGTTGACCACACGGGCCTTTGGGCAAGGGCCCGATTCCCTCGGGACAGCCTGTCGACCTCTCAGGGCCCTCGGAACCGGGCCTGAGGCATCCGGGACAGCTGGTCGACCCCGCAGGCACTCGGAGTCTGGCAGATGTAACCTGGGACATCTGGTCGACCCCGCGAGCCCTCAGGCATGGGCCCGGGTCGCCCGGGACAGCTGGTCGACCGGAGGACCTTGGACCAGAACCCGAGTTGCCCGGGATATTTTGTCGACATTGCAGGCCCTCGGGCACCGGACCAGTTCGCCCGGGACCGGAGATCGGCACCGCGATCCCTCGAACCGGGCGTGAGATGCCCGGGACCGCTGGTTGACCACGGGAGACATTGGGCATGGGCCTGAGATGCCCAGGAAGGCTGGTCGACACCGCGGGCCCTCTGACAAGGACCTGAGTCTCCCGGGACCGCAGGTCGACCACCCGCGCCCTCGGGAACGGGCCCGAGTTCCCAGGGACAGCTGGTCAAACCTGCGGGCCCTCAGACATGAGCGTGATTCGCCCGGGAATGCTGGTCAACACCGCGGGCCCTGGTTTCTGGGCGCGAGTTAGCCGGGATACCTGGTTGACCCCGCAGGCCTTCGGCGTAAGGCTGGAATCGCCCGGGACAGCTGGTTGACCCCGCGGGGCCTTGGAGCTGGCCCGGAGTCACCAAAGACTGCTTGTCGACCCCGCGGGCCTTTGGGCACGGGCCTGAGACGCCTGGGACAGCTGTTCAATACCCGGGCCCTTGGGCACGTTCCGAGTCACCGGGACAGCTGGAGGACACCGCGGGCCATCGGGCACGGGCCTGAGACGCCCAGGAAGGCTGGTCGACACCGCGGGCCCTCCACCAAGGTCCCAAGTAAACCGGGACAGCTGGTCGTAGCCGCGGGCCCACGGACATGAGCGCGATTCGCCCGGGAGGGCTGTTCGACCCCGCCGTCCAATGTTCCTTGGCCTGAGATACGTGGGAGATGTGGTCGACTCCAGGGTCTTTGGACCTCGGGCCGAAGTGCGTGGGACGGCTGGTCGACCTGGTGGGCCCTCGGACCCGGGTCCAAGGAGCCAGGGACAGCCTGTTGACCCCGGCGGCCCTCAGACCCGGGCCTGAGTCAGCCGGGACAGCTAGTCGACCCCGCAGGCACTCGGAGATTGGCCGAAGTCGCCCTGGAAATTTGGTCGACCCTGCGGGCCCTCGGGCCCCAGCCCGAGTCACCCAGGACGGGTGATCGAACCCGCGATCACTCGACGCGGGCTCGAGACGCCTAGGACCCCTGGTTGACCCCAGGGTCCCTCGGACACAGACGCGAGTGGCCCAGGAAAGCTGTTCGACACCCTGGCCTTCGGGCATGGTCCGAGTCCCCCGGGACAGCTGGTGGACACCGCGGGCCCATCGGGCAGGAGCCTGAGATGCCCAGGAAAGCTGGTTGTCACTGCAGGCCCTCCGACAAGGTCCGGAGTCTCCCGAGACAGCTGGTCAACCACGCAGTTCCTCCGGAACGGGCCGGAATCCCCCGGGACAGCTGGTCGAACCCGCGGGCCCTCGGACTCAAGCACAGGTGGCCTGGACGGCTGAGACCCCACAGGCATCGGAGCCGAGCCGGAGTCTGCAGGGACAGTTTGTCGATCCCGAGGGACTTCGGACCCAAGCGCAGGTGTCCCTGGAGAGCTGGCTGAACCCGCGGACCCTTGGGCAAGGACCCGATTCCCACGGGACAGCCGGTCGACCTCTCAGGGCCTCGGACCCGGGCCCGAGACCCCGGGACGGCCTGTCGACCTCGCAGGCCCTCGGAACCGGGCCCGAGTCACCTGGGACCGCGGGTCGACCCCGCAGGCCCTTGGAGCCTGGCCGAAGTCGCCCGGGACATCTGGTTGACACCGCGGGGCTTCGGGCATGGGCGCAAGTCACCTGGGGGACCTGGTCGTCCCCGCAGGGCCTCGGGCATGGGCCCGGAACACCCGGGACAGCTGGTCGACCGGAGGACCTTGGACCAGAACCCGAGTCGCCCGGGAGATTTTGTCGACATTGCAGGCCGTCGGGCACCGGTCCGAGTCGCCCAGGTCCGGAGATCGACACCGCCATCCCTCGAATCGGGCGTGAGACGCCCGCGACCACTGGTTGACCCCGGGAGACATCGGGCAGGGGCCTGAGATGCCCAGGAAGGCTGGTCGACACCGCGGGCCCTCCGACAAGGACCTGAGTCTCCCGGGACCGCAGGTCAACCACCCGTTCCAGAGGGAGCGGGCCCGAGACCCCTGGGACAGCTGGTCGACTCCTCAGTTCCTCGGACCCGGGTCCGAGTTCCCCGGGACAGCTGGACAAACCCGCGGGCCCTCAGCCACGAGCGCGATTCACCCGGGAGTGCTGGTCGACCCCGCGGGCCCTGGTTCCTGGGCCCGAGTTAGCCGGGATAGCTGGTCGACCCCGCAGGCCATCGGCGAAAGGCTGGAATCGCCCGGGACAGCTGGTTGACCCCGCGGGGCCTTGGACCTGGCCCGGAGTCACCAAAGACTGCTGTGGACCCCGCGGGCCCTTGGGCAGGGGCCCGAGTCGCACGGGACAGCTGGTCGAAACCGTGTGCCCACAGTCACGAGCGCGATTCCCCCGGGAGGGCTGGAGAACACCGCGTGCCCTAGTTCCTGGGCCCGAGTTACCCGGGACAGCGGGTCGACCCCGCGGGCCTTCGGAGCCAGGCCGGAGTCGCCCAGGACAGCTGATTGATCCCGCATACCCTCAGGCTCGGGCCCGAATCACCCGTGAAATCCTGTCAACTCCGCTGGCACGCGGACCCTGGCATGATTCGCCCGGGAGAGCTGGTTGATGCTGTGGGCCCTCGGACCCAGGCCCAAGTCACCTGGGACAGCTGGTCGAAACCGCGTGCCCACAGACACGAGCGCGCTTCGGCCGGGAGGGCCGGAGAACACCGCGGGCCCGCGGACCTGGGCCCGAGGACCCTGGACAGCAGGGTGACACCGAGGGCTGTCGGACCCGGGCCTTGTTCACCCGGGACAGCTGGTCGAACCCGTGGGACTTCGGATCCAGGCCGGAGTCGCCTAGGATCGCTGATCGATCCCGCATACCCTCCGGCTCGGGCCCGAATCATCCGTGAAATCTGGTCAACTCCGCTGGAACGCGGACCCGGGCATGATTCGCCCGGGAGAGCTGGTCGATGCCGCGGGCCCTCGGACCCGGGCCCGAGGGCCCTGGACAGCAGGGTGACACCGAGGGCTGTCGGACCCGGGCCTTGGTCACCCGGGACAGCTGGTCGAACCCGTGGGACCTTGGACCTGGCCCAGAGTCACCCAAGACTGCTTGTCGACCCCGCGGGCCCTCGGGCACGGGCCAGAGACGCCTGGGACAGCTGTTCGATACCCGGGCCCTTGGGCACGGTCCGAGTCACCCGGGACAGCTGGAGGACACCGCGGGCCATCGGGCACGGGCCTGAGACGCCCAGGAAGGCTGGTCGACACCGCGGGCCCTCCACCAAGGTCCCAAGTAACCCGGGACAGCTGGTCGAAGCCGCGGGCCCTCGGACATGAGCGCGATTCGCCCGGGAGGGCTGGTGGACCCCGCGGGCCCTTGTTCCTTGGCTCGAGTTACCTGGGAGATGTGGTCGACTCCGCGGGTCTTTGGACCTGGGGCCGAAGTGCGTGGGACAGCTGGTCGACCTGGTGGGCCCTCGGACCCGGGTCCGAGGAGCCCGGGACAGCCTGTTGACCCCGGCGGCCCTCGGAACCGGGCCCGAGTCAGCCGGGACAACTGGTCGACCCCGCAGGCACTCGGAGACTGGCCGAAGTCGCCCTGGAGATTTGGTCGACCCTGCGGGCCCTCGGGCACCGGCCCGAGTCGCCCAGGACGGGTGATCGAACCCGTGATCACTCGACGCGGGCCCGAGACGCCTGGGACCGCTGGTTGACCCCAGGGTCCCTCGGACACAGGCGCGAGTCGCCCGGGAAAGCTGTTCGACACCCTGGCCTTCGGGCATGGTCCGAGTCCCCCGGGACAGCTGGTGGACACCGCGGGCCCATCGGGCAGGAGCCTGAGATGCCCAGGAAGGCTGGTTGTCACCGCAGGCCCTCCGATAAGGTCCCGAGTCTCCCGGGACAGCTGGTCAACCACGCAGTTCCTCCGGAACGGCCGGAATCCCCCGGGACAGCTGGTCGAACCCGCGGGCCCTCGGACTCAAGCACAGGTGGCCGGGAGAGCTGGGACCCCGCAGGCATTGGAGCCGAGCCGGAGTCTGCAGGGACAGTTTGTCGATCCCGAGGGACTTCGGCCCCAAGCGCGAGTGTCCCTGGACAGCTGGTTGAACCCGCGGGCCCGTGGGCAAGGGCCCGATTCCAACGGGAGAGCCAGTCGACCTCTCAGGGCCTCGGACCCGGGCCCGAGACCCCGGGACAGCCTGTCGAGCTCGCAGGCCCTCCGAACCAGGCCCGAGTCATCTGGGATAGCTGGTCGACCCCGCAGGCACTTGGAGCCTGGCCGAAGTCGCCCAGGATATTTTGTTGGCGCCGCGGGGCTTCGGGTATGGGCCCGGGTCGCCCAGGACAGCTGGTCGACCGGAGGACCTTGGACCAGGACTCGAGTCGCCCGGGAGATTTTGTCGACATTGCGGGGCATCGGGCACAGGACCTAGTCGCCCGTGACAGGAAATCGACACCGAGATCCCTCGAACCAGGCGTGAGATGCCCGGGACCGCTGGTTGACCCCGGGAGACATCGGGCACGGGCCTGAGATGCCCAGGAAGGCTGGTCGACACCGCGGGCCCTCCGACAAGGACCTGAGTCTCCCGGGACCGCAGGTCGACCACCCGTGCCCTCGGGAACGGGCCCGAGTCCCCAGGGACAGCTGGTCGACTCCTCAGTTCCTCGGACCCGGGTCCGAGTTCCCCGGGACAGCTGGTCAAAACCGCGGGCCCTCAGACATGAGCGAGATTCGCCCGGGAGTGCTGGTCGACCCCGCGGGCCCTGGTTCCTGGGCCCGAGTTAGCCGGGAGAGCTGGTCGACCCCGCAGGCCTTCGGAGAAAGGCTGGAATCGCCCGGGACAGCTGGTTGACCCCGGGGGGCCTTGGACCTGGCCCGGAGTGACCAAAGACTGCTTGTCGACACCGCGGGCCCTCGGGCATGGGCCCGAGTCACATGGGAGTGCTGGTCGACGCTGCGGACCCTCGGACCCGGGCCCGAGGACCCTGGACAGCAGGGTGACACCGAGGGCTGTCGGACCAGGGCCTTGGCCACCCGGGACAGCTGGTCGAACCCGTGGGACCTCGGACCTGGCCCAGAGTCACCCAAGACTGCTTGTCGACCCCGCTTGCCTTTGGACACGGGCCTGAGCCGCCCAGGAAAGCTGGTCCACTCCGCGGGCCTCCCACAATGTCCCGAGTCTCCCGGGAGAGATGGTCTTACACGCGGGCCCTCGGGAATGGGCCCGAGTCCCTCGGGAAAGCTGGTCGACTCCTCAGATACTTGGACCCGGGGCCCAGTTCCCTGGGACAGCTGGTCGAACCCCGGGCCCTCGGACATGAGTGCGACTCACCCGGGAGTGCTGGTCGACCCCACGGACACTTGTTCCTGGGCCCGAATCACCCGGGACATCTGGTCGACACCAAAAGTCTTCGGACCCAGGGCCTAGTCGCGTGGGACAGCTGGTCGACCTCGTGGGCCCTCGGACCCGGGTCCGAGTGGCACGGGACAGCATGTCGACCCCGAAGGCTCTTGGAACTGGCCCCGAGACACCCAGAACAGCTGGTCGACCCTGCAGGCTGTCGGAGCCTGGCCGAAGACGCCCGGGACATCTGGTTTACACCGCGGGCCTTCGGGCATGGGCTCGGGTCGCCCAGGACACCTGGTAGACTGCGGGACCTCGGAAGAGAACCCGAGTTGCCTGGGATTTGGTCGACACTGCGGGCCATCGGGCACTGGCCCGAGTCACCCCGGACTGGGTGATCATCCCCGCGATCCCTCGACCCGGGCACGAGACGCCCGGGAACGCTGGTTGACCCCGGGGGCCCTCGGACACATGCGCAAGTCGCCCGGGACAGCTGTTCGACACCCGGGCCTCGGTCACAGTCCGAGTCGCCCGGGACAGCTGGTGGACACCGCGGTCCCTCGTCAAGGGCCTGAGACGCCCAGGAAGGCTGGTCGACACAGCGGGCCGTCCGACAAGGTCCCGAGTCTCCCGGGATAGCTGGTCGACCACGCAGGCCCTTGGGAACGGGCCCGTGTCCCTCGGGAAAGCTGGTCGACTCCTAAGTTCCTCGGACCCGGGCCCGAGTTCCCCGGAACAGCTGGTCGAACCCACAGGACCTCGGACACGAGCGCGATTTGCCCGGGAAGGCCGGTCGACCCGGTGGGCCCTTGTTCCTGGGCCCGAGTCACCTGGGACAGCTGGTCGAACCCGCGGGCCTTCGGACACGAGTACGATATGCCCGGGAGGGCTGGTCGACCCCACGGGCCCTTGTTCCTGGTTCCGAATTCCCAGGGACAGTGGGTCGACACCTCAGGGCCTCGGACCCGGCCCGAGTCCCCCGGGACATCTGATCGAAACTGTGGGCCTTCGGACACGAGTACGATTCGCCAGAGAGGGCTGGTGGACACCACGGGTCCTCGTTCCTGGGCCCGAGTTACCCGGGACAGATGGTCGAACCCGTGGGCCCTCAGAGCCATGCCGGAATCGGCCGGGACAGTTGGTCGACCCCACGGGACCTCAGGCCCGGGCCCGAATCGCCGGTGATATCTGTCCGACCCCGCTGGCATGCAGACCTGGGCCCAAGTGCCCTGGACAGCTGTTCGACCCCGCAGGCCCTAGGACACGGGCCCAAATTGCCCATGAAATCTGATTGACAACGCTGGCACGGCAACCCGGGCACGATTCGCCTGGGATGACTGGTCGAAGCCGCGGGCCCTCGGACACGGGACCGAGTGCCCTGGACCGGGGAGGTCGACACCAAGGGGCTACGGACCCGGGCCTTGGTCTCCCGAGACAGCTGTTCGAAACCATGGGGCCTCGGACCTGGCCCGGAGTTCCCCAAGACTGCTTGTCGACCCCGCGGGCCCTCGGGCATGGGCCTGGTCGCCTGGGACAGCTGTTCAACACCCGGGCCCTCGGGCACTTTCCGAGTCGCCTGGGACAGCTGGTGGACACTGCAGGCCCTCGGACACGGGCCTGAGACGCCCAGGAAGGCTGGTCGACACCGCGGGCCTGCTGACAATGTCCCGAGTCTCCTGGGAGAGATGGTCGACCACGCGCGCCCTAGGGAATGGGCCCGAATCCCTCAGGTCAGCTGGTTGAACCACGGGCCCTCGGACATGAGTGCGATTTGCCCAGGAGGGCTGGTCGACCCCGCGGGCACTTGTTCCTGGGCCCGAAACACCCGGGACAGCTGGTCGACACCACGAGTCTTCGGACCCAGGGCCGAGTCGCGTGGGACAGGTGGTCGACCTCTTGGTCCCTCGGACCCGGGTCCGAGTCGCCCGGGACAGCCTGTCGACCCCAAAGGCTCTCAGAACTGGCCCTGAGTCAACCGGGACAGCTGGTCTACCCCGCAGGCACTTGGAGCCTGGCCGAAGTCGCCCGGGACATCTGGTTCACACCGCGGGGCCTCGGGCATGGGCCCAAGTCGCCTGGGAGACCTGGTTGACACGCGGGCCCTTGGGCATGGGCTCGGGTCACCCGGGACAGCTGGTCGACTGTAGGACCTCGGACCAGAACCCGAGTCGCCCGGGATTTGGTCGACACTGCTGGTCCTCGGCCACCGGCCTGAGTCGCCCGGGACCAGTGATCGACCCCGCAAACCCTCTACCCGGGCGCGAGACGCCCGGGACCGCTGGTTGACCATGGGGGCCATCAGACACATGCGCAAGTCGCCCGGGACAGCTGTTCGACACCCGGTCCCTCGGGCAGGGTCCGAGTCTCCGGGACAGCTGGTGAACACCGCGGGCCCTCGGGCATGGGCCTGAGACGCCCAGGAAGGCTGGTCGACAAAGCGGGCCCTCCGACAAGGTCCCGAGTCTCCTGGTAGAGCTCGTCCACTACTAAGTGCCTCGGACCCAGGCCTGAGTTCCCTGGAACAGGTGATCGAACCCACAGGCCCTCAGAAAAGAGCGCGATTCGGCCGGGAGTGCTGGTCGACACCGCGGGCCCATGATCCTGGGCCCAAGTCACCCTTAAGAGCTGGTCGACACCACGGCCCCTTGGACCCAAGCGCGAGTGTCCCGGGACAGCTGGTTGACCACACGGGCCTTTGGGCAAGGGCCCGATTCCCTCGGGACAGCCTGTCGACCTCTCAGGGCCCTCGGAACCGGGCCTGAGGCATCCGGGACAGCTGGTCGACCCCGCAGGCACTCGGAGTCTGGCAGATGTAACCTGGGACATCTGGTCGACCCCGCGGGCCCTCAGGCATGGGCCCGGGTCGCCCGGGACAGCTGGTCGACCGGAGGACCTTGGACCAGAACCCGAGTTGCCCGGGATATTTTGTCGACATTGCAGGCCCTCGGGCACCGGACCAGTTCGCCCGGGACCGGAGATCGGCACCGCGATCCCTCGAACCGGGCGTGAGATGCCCGGGACCGCTGGTTGACCCCGGGAGACATTGGGCATGGGCCTGAGATGCCCAGGAAGGCTGGTCGACACCGCGGGCCCTCTGACAAGGACCTGAGTCTCCCGGGACCGCAGGTCGACCACCCGCGCCCTCGGGAACGGGCCCGAGTTCCCAGGGACAGCTGGTCAAACCTGCGGGCCCTCAGACATGAGCGTGATTCGCCCGGGAATGCTGGTCAACACCGCGGGCCCTGGTTTCTGGGCGCGAGTTAGCCGGGAGAGCTGGTTGACCCCGCAGGCCTTCGGCGTAAGGCTGGAATCGCCCGGGACAGCTGGTTGACCCCGCGGGACCTTGGAGCTGGCCCGGAGTCACCAAAGACTGCTTGTCGACCCCGCGGGCCTTTGGGCACGGGCCTGAGACGCCTGGGACAGCTGTTCAATACCCGGGCCCTTGGGCACGTTCCGAGTCACCGGGACAGCTGGAGGACACCGCGGGCCATCGGGCACGGGCCTGAGACGCCCAGGAAGGCTGGTCGACACCGCGGGCCCTCCACCAAGGTCCCAAGTAAACCGGGACAGCTGGTCGTAGCCGCGGGCCCACGGACATGAGCGCGATTCGCCCGGGAGGGCTGTTCGACCCCGCCGTCCAATGTTCCTTGGCCTGAGATACGTGGGAGATGTGGTCGACTCCAGGGTCTTTGGACCTCGGGCCGAAGTGCGTGGGACGGCTGGTCGACCTGGTGGGCCCTCGGACCCGGGTCCAAGGAGCCCGGGACAGCCTGTTGACCCCGGCGGCCCTCAGACCCGGGCCTGAGTCAGCCGGGACAGCTAGTCGACCCCGCAGGCACTCGGAGATTGGCCGAAGTCGCCCTGGAAATTTGGTCGACCCTGCGGGCCCTCGGGCCCCAGCCCGAGTCACCCAGGACGGGTGATCGAACCCGCGATCACTCGACGCGGGCTCGAGACGCCTAGGACCCCTGGTTGACCCCAGGGTCCCTCGGACACAGACGCGAGTGGCCCAGGAAAGCTGTTCGACACCCTGGCCTTCGGGCATGGTCCGAGTCCCCCGGGACAGCTGGTGGACACCGCGGGCCCATCGGGCATGAGCCTGAGACGCCCAGGAAAGCTGGTTGTCACTGCAGGCCCTCCGACAAGGTCCGGAGTCTCCCGAGACAGCTGGTCAACCACGCAGTTCCTCCGGAACGGGCCGGAATCCCCCGGGACAGCTGGTCGAACCCGCGGGCCCTCGGACTCAAGCACAGGTGTCCCGGACGGCTGAGACCCCACAGGCATCGGAGCCGAGCCGGAGTCTGCAGGGACAGTTTGTCGATCCCGAGGGACTTCGGACCCAAGCGCAGGTGTCCCTGGAGAGCTGGCTGAACCCGCGGACCCTTGGGCAAGGACCCGATTCCCACGGGACAGCCGGTCGACCTCTCAGGGCCTCGGACCCGGGCCCGAGACCCCGGGACGGCCTGTCGACCTCGCAGGCCCTCGGAACCGGGCCCGAGTCACCTGGGACCGCGGGTCGACCCCGCAGGCCCTTGGAGCCTGGCCGAAGTTGCCCGGGACATCTGGTTGACACCGCGGGGCTTCGGGCATGGGCGCAAGTCACCTGGGGGACCTGGTCGTCCCCGCAGGGCCTCGGGCATGGGCCGGAACACCCGGGACAGCTGGTCGACCGGAGGACCTTGGACCAGAACCCGAGTCGCCCGGGAGATTTTGTCGACATTGCAGGCCGTCGGGCACCGGACCGAGTCGCCCAGGTCCGGAGATGGACACCGCCATCCCTCGAATCGGGCGTGAGACGCCCGCGACCACTGGTTGACCCCGGGAGACATCGGGCAGGGGCCTGAGATGCCTAGGAAGGCTGGTCGACACCACGGGCCCTCCGACAAGGACCTGAGTCTCCCGGGACCGCAGGTCGACCACCCGTTCCAGAGGGAGCGGGCCCGAGACCCCTGGGACAGCTGGTCGACTCCTCAGTTTCTCGGACCCGGGTACGAGTTCCCCGGGACAGCTGGACAAACCCGCGGGCCCTCAGCCACGAGCGCGATTCACCCGGGAGTGCTGGTCGACCCCGCGGGCCCTGGTTCCTGGGCCCGAGTTAGCCGGGATAGCTGGTCGACCCCGCAGGCCATCGGCGAAAGGCTGGAATCGCCCGGGACAGCTGGTTGACCCCGCGGGGCCTTGGACCTGGCCCGGAGTCACCAAAGACTGCTGTGGACCCCGCGGGCCCTTGGGCAGGGGCCCGAGTCGCACGGGACAGCTGGTCGAAACCGTGTGCCACAGTCACGAGCGCGATTCCCCCGGGAGGGCTGGAGAACACCGCGTGCCCTAGTTCCTGGGCCCGAGTTACCCGGGACAGCGGGTCGACCCCGCGTGCCTTCGGAGCCAGGCCGGAGTCGCCCAGGACAGCTGATTGATCCCGCATACCCTCAGGCTCGGGCCCGAATCACCCGTGAAATCCTGTCAACTCCGCTGGCACGCGGACCCTGGCATGATTCGCCCGGGAGAGCTGGTTGATGCTGCGGGCCCTCGGACCCAGGCCCAAGTCACCCGGGACAGCTGGTCGAAACCGCGTGCCCACAGACACGAGCGCGCTTCGCCCGGGAGGGCCGGAGAACACCGCGGGCCCTCGGACCTGGGCCCGAGGACCCTGGACAGCAGGGTGACACCGAGGGCTGTCGGACCCGGGCCTTGTTCACCCGGGACAGCTGGTCGAACCCGTGGGACTTCGGATCCAGGCCGGAGTCGCCTAGGATCGCTGATCGATCCCGCATACCCTCCGGCTCGGGCCCGAATCATCCGTGAAATCTGGTCAACTCCGCTGGAACGCGGACCCGGGCATGATTCGCCCGGGAGAGCTGGTCGATGCCGCGGGCCCTCGGACCCGGGCCCGAGGGCCCTGGACAGCAGGGTGACACCGAGGGCTGTCGGACCCGGGCCTTGGTCACCCGGGACAGCTGGTCGAACCCGTGGGACCTTGGACCTGGCCCAGAGTCACCCAAGACTGCTTGTCGACCCCGCGGGCCCTCGGGCACGGGCCAGAGACGCCTGGGACAGCTGTTCGATACCCGGGCCCTTGGGCACGGTCCGAGTCACCCGGGACAGCTGGAGGACACCGCGGGCCATCGGGCACGGGCCTGAGACGCCCAGGAAGGCTGGTCGACACCGCGGGCCCTCCACCAAGGTCCCAAGTAACCCGGGACAGCTGGTCGAAGCCGCGGGCCCTCGGACATGAGCGCGATTCGCCCGGGAGGGCTGGTGGACCCCGCGGGCCCTTGTTCCTTGGCTCGAGTTACCTGGGAGATGTGGTCGACTCCGCGGGTCTTTGGACCTGGGGCCGAAGTGCGTGGGACAGCTGGTCGACCTGGTGGGCCCTCGGACCCGGGTCCGAGGAGCCCGGGACAGCCTGTTGACCCCGGCGGCCCTCGGAACCGGGCCCGAGTCAGCCGGGACAACTGGTCGACCCCGCAGGCACTCGGAGACTGGCCGAAGTCGCCCTGGAGATTTGGTCGACCCTGCGGGCCCTCGGGCACCGGCCCGAGTCGCCCAGGACGGGTGATCGAACCCGTGATCACTCGACGCGGGCCCGAGACGCCTGGGACCGCTGGTTGACCCCAGGGTCCCTCGGACACAGGCGCGAGTCGCCCGGGAAAGCTGTTCGACACCCTGGCCTTCGGGCATGGTCCGAGTCCCCCGGGACAGCTGGTGGACACCGCGGGCCCATCGGGCAGGAGCCTGAGATGCCCAGGAAGGCTGGTTGTCACCGCAGGCCCTCCGATAAGGTCCCGAGTCTCCCGGGACAGCTGGTCAACCACGCAGTTCCTCCGGAACGGGCCGGAATCCCCCGGGACAGCTGGTCGAACCCGCGGGCCCTCGGACTCAAGCACAGGTGGCCGGGAGAGCTGGGACCCCGCCGGCATTGGAGCCGAGCCGGAGTCTGCAGGGACAGTTTGTCGATCCCGAGGGACTTCGGCCCCAAGCGCGAGTGTCCCTGGACAGCTGGTTGAACCCGCGGGCCCGTGGGCAAGGGCCCGATTCCAACGGGAGAGCCAGTCGACCTCTCAGGGCCTCGGACCCGGGCCCGAGACCCCGGGACAGCCTGTCGAGCTCGCAGGCCCTCCGAACCAGGCCCGAGTCATCTGGGATAGCTGGTCGACCCCGCAGGCACTTGGAGCCTGGCCGAAGTCGCCCAGGATATTTTGTTGGCGCCGCGGGGCTTCGGGTATGGGCCCGGGTCGCCCAGGACAGCTGGTCGACCGGAGGACCTTGGACCAGGACTCGAGTCGCCCGGGAGATTTTGTCGACATTGCGGGGCATCGGGCACAGGACCTAGTCGCCCGTGACAGGAAATCGACACCGAGATCCCTCGAACCAGGCGTGAGATGCCCGGGACCGCTGGTTGACCCCGGGAGACATCGGGCACGGGCCTGAGATGCCCAGGAAGGCTGGTCGACACCGCGGGCCCTCCGACAAGGACCTGAGTCTCCCGGGACCGCAGGTCGACCACCCGTGCCCTCGGGAACGGGCCCGAGTCCCCAGGGACAGCTGGTCGACTCCTCAGTTCCTCGGACCCGGGTCCGAGTTCCCCGGGACAGCTGGTCAAAACCGCGGGCCCTCAGACATGAGCGAGATTCGCCCGGGAGTGCTGGTCGACCCCGCGGGCCCTGGTTCCTGGGCCCGAGTTAGCCGGGAGAGCTGGTCGACCCCGCAGGCCTTCGGAGAAAGGCTGGAATCGCCCGGGACAGCTGGTTGACCCCGGGGGGCCTTGGACCTGGCCCGGAGTGACCAAAGACTGCTTGTCGACACCGCGGGCCCTCGGGCATGGGCCCGAGTCACATGGGAGTGCTGGTCGACGCTGCGGACCCTCGGACCCGGGCCCGAGGACCCTGGACAGCAGGGTGACACCGAGGGCTGTCGGACCAGGGCCTTGGCCACCCGGGACAGCTGGTCGAACCCGTGGGACCTCGGACCTGGCCCAGAGTCACCCAAGACTGCTTGTCGACCCCGCTTGCCTTTGGACACGGGCCTGAGCCGCCCAGGAAAGCTGGTCCACTCCGCGGGCCTCCCACAATGTCCCGAGTCTCCCGGGAGAGATGGTCTTACACGCGGGCCCTCGGGAATGGGCCCGAGTCCCTCGGGAAAGCTGGTCGACTCCTCAGATACTTGGACCCGGGGCCCAGTTCCCTGGGACAGCTGGTCGAACCCCGGGCCCTCGGACATGAGTGCGACTCACCCGGGAGTGCTGGTCGACCCCACGGACACTTGTTCCTGGGCCCGAATCACCCGGGACATCTGGTCGACACCAAAAGTCTTCGGACCCAGGGCCTAGTCGCGTGGGACAGCTGGTCGACCTCGTGGGCCCTCGGACCCGGGTCCGAGTGGCACGGGACAGCATGTCGACCCCGAAGGCTCTTGGAACTGGCCCCGAGACACCCAGAACAGCTGGTCGACCCTGCAGGCTGTCGGAGCCTGGCCGAAGACGCCCGGGACATCTGGTTTACACCGCGGGCCTTCGGGCATGGGCTCGGGTCGCCCAGGACACCTGGTAGACTGCGGGACCTCGGAAGAGAACCCGAGTTGCCTGGGATTTGGTCGACACTGCGGGCCATCGGGCACTGGCCCGAGTCACCCCGGACTGGGTGATCATCCCCGCGATCCCTCGACCCGGGCACGAGACGCCCGGGAACGCTGGTTGACCCCGGGGGCCCTCGGACACATGCGCAAGTCGCCCGGGACAGCTGTTCGACACCCGGGCCTCGGTCACAGTCCGAGTCGCCCGGGACAGCTGGTGGACACCGCGGTCCCTCGTCAAGGGCCTGAGACGCCCAGGAAGGCTGGTCGACACAGCGGGCCGTCCGACAAGGTCCCGAGTCTCCCGGGATAGCTGGTCGACCACGCAGGCCCTTGGGAACGGGCCCGTGTCCCTCGGGAAAGCTGGTCGACTCCTAAGTTCCTCGGACCCGGGCCCGAGTTCCCCGGAACAGCTGGTCGAACCCACAGGACCTCGGACACGAGCGCGATTTGCCCGGGAAGGCCGGTCGACCCGGTGGGCCCTTGTTCCTGGGCCCGAGTCACCTGGGACAGCTGGTCGAACCCGCGGGCCTTCGGACACGAGTACGATATGCCCGGGAGGGCTGGTCGACCCCACGGGCCCTTGTTCCTGGTTCCGAATTCCCAGGGACAGTGGGTCGACACCTCAGGGCCTCGGACCCGGCCCGAGTCCCCCGGGACATCTGATCGAAACTGTGGGCCTTCGGACACGAGTACGATTCGCCAGAGAGGGCTGGTGGACACCACGGGTCCTCGTTCCTGGGCCCGAGTTACCCGGGACAGATGGTCGAACCCGTGGGCCCTCAGAGCCATGCCGGAATCGGCCGGGACAGTTGGTCGACCCCACGGGACCTCAGGCCCGGGCCCGAATCGCCGGTGATATCTGTCCGACCCCGCTGGCATGCAGACCTGGGCCCAAGTGCCCTGGACAGCTGTTCGACCCCGCAGGCCCTAGGACACGGGCCCAAATTGCCCATGAAATCTGATTGACAACGCTGGCACGGCAACCCGGGCACGATTCGCCTGGGATGACTGGTCGAAGCCGCGGGCCCTCGGACACGGGACCGAGTGCCCTGGACCGGGGAGGTCGACACCAAGGGGCTACGGACCCGGGCCTTGGTCTCCCGAGACAGCTGTTCGAAACCATGGGGCCTCGGACCTGGCCCGGAGTTCCCCAAGACTGCTTGTCGACCCCGCGGGCCCTCGGGCATGGGCCTGGTCGCCTGGGACAGCTGTTCAACACCCGGGCCCTCGGGCACTTTCCGAGTCGCCTGGGACAGCTGGTGGACACTGCAGGCCCTCGGACACGGGCCTGAGACGCCCAGGAAGGCTGGTCGACACCGCGGGCCTGCTGACAATGTCCCGAGTCTCCTGGGAGAGATGGTCGACCACGCGCGCCCTAGGGAATGGGCCCGAATCCCTCAGGTCAGCTGGTTGAACCACGGGCCCTCGGACATGAGTGCGATTTGCCCAGGAGGGCTGGTCGACCCCGCGGGCACTTGTTCCTGGGCCCGAAACACCCGGGACAGCTGGTCGACACCACGAGTCTTCGGACCCAGGGCCGAGTCGCGTGGGACAGGTGGTCGACCTCTTGGTCCCTCGGACCCGGGTCCGAGTCGCCCGGGACAGCCTGTCGACCCCAAAGGCTCTCAGAACTGGCCCTGAGTCAACCGGGACAGCTGGTCTACCCCGCAGGCACTTGGAGCCTGGCCGAAGTCGCCCGGGACATCTGGTTCACACCGCGGGGCCTCGGGCATGGGCCCAAGTCGCCTGGGAGACCTGGTTGACACGCGGGCCCTTGGGCATGGGCTCGGGTCACCCGGGACAGCTGGTCGACTGTAGGACCTCGGACCAGAACCCGAGTCGCCCGGGATTTGGTCGACACTGCTGGTCCTCGGCCACCGGCCCGAGTCGCCCGGGACCAGTGATCGACCCCGCAAACCCTCTACCCGGGCGCGAGACGCCCGGGACCGCTGGTTGACCATGGGGGCCATCAGACACATGCGCAAGTCGCCCGGGACAGCTGTTCGACACCCGGTCCCTTGGGCAGGGTCCGAGTCTCCGGGACAGCTGGTGAACACCGCGGGCCCTCGGGCATGGGCCTGAGACGCCCAGGAAGGCTGGTCGACAAAGCGGGCCCTCCGACAAGGTCCCGAGTCTCCTGGTAGAGCTCGTCCACTACTAAGTGCCTCGGACCCAGGCCTGAGTTCCCTGGAACAGGTGATCGAACCCACAGGCCCTCAGAAAAGAGCGCGATTCGGCCGGGAGTGCTGGTCGACACCGCGGGCCCATGATCCTGGGCCCAAGTCACCCTTAAGAGCTGGTCGACACCACGGCCCCTTGGACCCAAGCGCGAGTGTCCCGGGACAGCTGGTTGACCACACGGGCCTTTGGGCAAGGGCCCGATTCCCTCGGGACAGCCTGTCGACCTCTCAGGGCCCTCGGAACCGGGCCTGAGGCATCCGGGACAGCTGGTCGACCCCGCAGGCACTCGGAGTCTGGCAGATGTAACCTGGGACATCTGGTCGACCCCGCGAGCCCTCAGGCATGGGCCCGGGTCGCCCGGGACAGCTGGTCGACCGGAGGACCTTGGACCAGAACCCGAGTTGCCCGGGATATTTTGTCGACATTGCAGGCCCTCGGGCACCGGACCAGTTCGCCCGGGACCGGAGATCGGCACCGCGATCCCTCGAACCGGGCGTGAGATGCCCGGGACCGCTGGTTGACCACGGGAGACATTGGGCATGGGCCTGAGATGCCCAGGAAGGCTGGTCGACACCGCAGGCCCTCTGACAAGGACCTGAGTCTCCCGGGACCGCAGGTCGACCACCCGCGCCCTCGGGAACGGGCCCGAGTTCCCAGGGACAGCTGGTCAAACCTGCGGGCCCTCAGACATGAGCGTGATTCGCCCGGGAATGCTGGTCAACACCGCGGGCCCTGGTTTCTGGGCGCGAGTTAGCCGGGATACCTGGTTGACCCCGCAGGCCTTCGGCGTAAGGCTGGAATCGCCCGGGACAGCTGGTTGACCCCGCGGGGCCTTGGAGCTGGCCCGGAGTCACCAAAGACTGCTTGTCGACCCCGCGGGCCTTTGGGCACGGGCCTGAGACGCCTGGGACAGCTGTTCAATACCCGGGCCCTTGGGCACGTTCCGAGTCACCGGGACAGCTGGAGGACACCGCGGGCCATCGGGCACGGGCCTGAGACGCCCAGGAAGGCTGGTCGACACCGCGGGCCCTCCACCAAGGTCCCAAGTAAACCGGGACAGCTGGTCGTAGCCGCGGGCCCACGGACATGAGCGCGATTCGCCCGGGAGGGCTGTTCGACCCCGCCGTCCAATGTTCCTTGGCCTGAGATACGTGGGAGATGTGGTCGACTCCAGGGTCTTTGGACCTCGGGCCGAAGTGCGTGGGACGGCTGGTCGACCTGGTGGGCCCTCGGACCCGGGTCCAAGGAGCCCGGGACAGCCTGTTGACCCCGGCGGCCCTCAGACCCGGGCCTGAGTCAGCCGGGACAGCTAGTCGACCCCGCAGGCACTCGGAGATTGGCCGAAGTCGCCCTGGAAATTTGGTCGACCCTGCGGGCCCTCGGGCCCCAGCCCGAGTCACCCAGGACGGGTGATCGAACCCGCGATCACTCGACGCGGGCTCGAGACGCCTAGGACCCCTGGTTGACCCCAGGGTCCCTCGGACACAGACGCGAGTGGCCCAGGAAAGCTGTTCGACACCCTGGCCTTCGGGCATGGTCCGAGTCCCCCGGGACAGCTGGTGGACACCGCGGGCCCATCGGGCATGAGCCTGAGACGCCCAGGAAAGCTGGTTGTCACTGCAGGCCCTCCGACAAGGTCCGGAGTCTCCCGAGACAGCTGGTCAACCACGCAGTTCCTCCGGAACGGGCCGGAATCCCCCGGGACAGCTGGTCGAACCCGCGGGCCCTCGGACTCAAGCACAGGTGGCCTGGACGGCTGAGACCCCACAGGCATCGGAGCCGAGCCGGAGTCTGCAGGGACAGTTTGTCGATCCCGAGGGACTTCGGACCCAAGCGCAGGTGTCCCTGGAGAGCTGGCTGAACCCGCGGACCCTTGGGCAAGGACCCGATTCCCACGGGACAGCCGGTCGACCTCTCAGGGCCTTGGACCCGGGCCCGAGACCCCGGGACGGCCTGTCGACCTCGCAGGCCCTCGGAACCGGGCCCGAGTCACCTGGGACCGCGGGTCGACCCCGCAGGCCCTTGGAGCCTGGCCGAAGTCGCCCGGGACATCTGGTTGACACCGCGGGGCTTCGGGCATGGGCGCAAGTCACCTGGGGGACCTGGTCGTCCCCGCAGGGCCTCGGGCATGGGCCCGGAACACCCGGGACAGCTGGTCGACCGGAGGACCTTGGACCAGAACCCGAGTCGCCCGGGAGATTTTGTCGACATTGCAGGCCGTCGGGCACCGGACCGAGTCGCCCAGGTCCGGAGATCGACACCGCCATCCCTCGAATCGGGCGTGAGACGCCCGCGACCACTGGTTGACCCCGGGAGACATCGGGCAGGGGCCTGAGATGCCCAGGAAGGCTGGTCGACACCGCGGGCCCTCCGACAAGGACCTGAGTCTCCCGGGACCGCAGGTCAACCACCCGTTCCAGAGGGAGCGGGCCCGAGACCCCTGGGACAGCTGGTCGACTCCTCAGTTCCTCGGACCCGGGTCCGAGTTCCCCGGGACAGCTGGACAAACCCGCGGGCCCTCAGCCACGAGCGCGATTCACCCGGGAGTGCTGGTCGACCCCGCGGGCCCTGGTTCCTGGGCCCGAGTTAGCCGGGATAGCTGGTCGACCCCGCAGGCCATCGGCGAAAGGCTGGAATCGCCCGGGACAGCTGGTTGACCCCGCGGGGCCTTGGACCTGGCCCGGAGTCACCAAAGACTGCTGTGGACCCCGCGGGCCCTTGGGCAGGGGCCCGAGTCGCACGGGACAGCTGGTCGAAACCGTGTGCCCACAGTCACGAGCGCGATTCCCCCGGGAGGGCTGGAGAACACCGCGTGCCCTAGTTCCTGGGCCCGAGTTACCCGGGACAGCGGGTCGAACCCGCGGGCCTTCGGAGCCAGGCCGGAGTCGCCCAGGACAGCTGATTGATCCCGCATACCCTCAGGCTCGGGCCCGAATCACCCGTGAAATCCTGTCAACTCCGCTGGCACGCGGACCCTGGCATGATTCGCCCGGGAGAGCTGGTTGATGCTGTGGGCCCTCGGACCCAGGCCCAAGTCACCTGGGACAGCTGGTCGAAACCGCGTGCCCACAGACACGAGCGCGCTTCGGCCGGGAGGGCCGGAGAACACCGCGGGCCCGCGGACCTGGGCCCGAGGACCCTGGACAGCAGGGTGACACCGAGGGCTGTCGGACCCGGGCCTTGTTCACCCGGGACAGCTGGTCGAACCCGTGGGACTTCGGATCCAGGCCGGAGTCGCCTAGGATCGCTGATCGATCCCGCATACCCTCCGGCTCGGGCCCGAATCATCCGTGAAATCTGGTCAACTCCGCTGGAACGCGGACCCGAGCATGATTCGCCCGGGAGAGCTGGTCGATGCCGCGGGCCCTCGGACCCGGGCCCGAGGGCCCTGGACAGCAGGGTGACACCGAGGGCTGTCGGACCCGGGCCTTGGTCACCCGGGACAGCTGGTCGAACCCGTGGGACCTTGGACCTGGCCCAGAGTCACCCAAGACTGCTTGTCGACCCCGCGGGCCCTCGGGCACGGGCCAGAGACGCCTGGGACAGCTGTTCGATACCCGGGCCCTTGGGCACGGTCCGAGTCACCCGGGACAGCTGGAGGACACCGCGGGCCATCGGGCACGGGCCTGAGACGCCCAGGAAGGCTGGTCGACACCGCGGGCCCTCCACCAAGGTCCCAAGTAACCCGGGACAGCTGGTCGAAGCCGCGGGCCCTCGGACATGAGCGCGATTCGCCCGGGAGGGCTGGTGGACCCCGCGGGCCCTTGTTCCTTGGCTCGAGTTACCTGGGAGATGTGGTCGACTCCGCGGGTCTTTGGACCTGGGGCCGAAGTGCGTGGGACAGCTGGTCGACCTGGTGGGCCCTCGGACCCGGGTCCGAGGAGCCCGGGACAGCCTGTTGACCCCGGCGGCCCTCGGAACCGGGCCCGAGTCAGCCGGGACAACTGGTCGACCCCGCAGGCACTCGGAGACTGGCCGAAGTCGCCCTGGAGATTTGGTCGACCCTGCGGGCCCTCGGGCACCGGCCCGAGTCGCCCAGGACGGGTGATCGAACCCGTGATCACTCGACGCGGGCCCGAGACGCCTGGGACCGCTGGTTGACCCCAGGGTCCCTCGGACACAGGCGCGAGTCGCCCGGGAAAGCTGTTCGACACCCTGGCCTTCGGGCATGGTCCGAGTCCCCCGGGACAGCTGGTGGACACCGCGGGCCCATCGGGCAGGAGCCTGAGATGCCCAGGAAGGCTGGTTGTCACCGCAGGCCCTCCGATAAGGTCCCGAGTCTCCCGGGACAGCTGGTCAACCACGCAGTTCCTCCGGAACGGGCCGGAATCCCCCGGGACAGCTGGTCGAACCCGCGGGCCCTCGGACTCAAGCACAGGTGGCCGGGAGAGCTGGGACCCCGCAGGCATTGGAGCCGAGCCGGAGTCTGCAGGGACAGTTTGTCGATCCCGAGGGACTTCGGCCCCAAGCGCGAGTGTCCCTGGACAGCTGGTTGAACCCGCGGGCCCGTGGGCAAGGGCCCGATTCCAACGGGAGAGCCAGTCGACCTCTCAGGGCCTCGGACCCGGGCCCGAGACCCCGGGACAGCCTGTCGAGCTCGCAGGCCCTCCGAACCAGGCCCGAGTCATCTGGGATAGCTGGTCGACCCCGCAGGCACTTGGAGCCTGGCCGAAGTCGCCCAGGATATTTTGTTGGCGCCGCGGGGCTTCGGGTATGGGCCCGGGTCGCCCAGGACAGCTGGTCGACCGGAGGACCTTGGACCAGGACTCGAGTCGCCCGGGAGATTTTGTCGACATTGCGGGGCATCGGGCACAGGACCTAGTCGCCCGTGACAGGAAATCGACACCGAGATCCCTCGAACCAGGCGTGAGATGCCCGGGACCGCTGGTTGACCCCGGGAGACATCGGGCACGGGCCTGAGATGCCCAGGAAGGCTGGTCGACACCGCGGGCCCTCCGACAAGGACCTGAGTCTCCCGGGACCGCAGGTCGACCACCCGTGCCCTCGGGAACGGGCCCGAGTCCCCAGGGACAGCTGGTCGACTCCTCAGTTCCTCGGACCCGGGTCCGAGTTCCCCGGGACAGCTGGTCAAAACCGCGGGCCCTCAGACATGAGCGAGATTCGCCCGGGAGTGCTGGTCGACCCCGCGGGCCCTGGTTCCTGGGCCCGAGTTAGCCGGGAGAGCTGGTCGACCCCGCAGGCCTTCGGAGAAAGGCTGGAATCGCCCGGGACAGCTGGTTGACCCCGGGGGGCCTTGGACCTGGCCCGGAGT
The DNA here is from genome assembly GCF_054392235.1 of Sus scrofa. Lineage (NCBI taxonomy): Eukaryota > Metazoa > Chordata > Mammalia > Artiodactyla > Suidae > Sus > Sus scrofa. The sequence goes on along the minus strand of NC_139389.1, from coordinate 32,566,875 downwards.
GACCAAAGACTGCTTGTCGACACCGCGGGCCCTCGGGCATGGGCCCGAGTCACATGGGAGTGCTGGTCGACGCTGCGGACCCTCGGACCCGGGCCCGAGGACCCTGGACAGCAGGGTGACACCGAGGGCTGTCGGACCAGGGCCTTGGCCACCCGGGACAGCTGGTCGAACCCGTGGGACCTCGGACCTGGCCCAGAGTCACCCAAGACTGCTTGTCGACCCCGCTTGCCTTTGGACACGGGCCTGAGCCGCCCAGGAAAGCTGGTCCACTCCGCGGGCCTCCCACAATGTCCCGAGTCTCCCGGGAGAGATGGTCTTACACGCGGGCCCTCGGGAATGGGCCCGAGTCCCTCGGGAAAGCTGGTCGACTCCTCAGATACTTGGACCCGGGGCCCAGTTCCCTGGGACAGCTGGTCGAACCCCGGGCCCTCGGACATGAGTGCGACTCACCCGGGAGTGCTGGTCGACCCCACGGACACTTGTTCCTGGGCCCGAATCACCCGGGACATCTGGTCGACACCAAAAGTCTTCGGACCCAGGGCCTAGTCGCGTGGGACAGCTGGTTGACCTCGTGGGCCCTCGGACCCGGGTCCGAGTGGCACGGGACAGCATGTCGACCCCGAAGGCTCTTGGAACTGGCCCCGAGACACCCAGAACAGCTGGTCGACCCTGCAGGCTGTCGGAGCCTGGCCGAAGACGCCCGGGACATCTGGTTTACACCGCGGGCCTTCGGGCATGGGCTCGGGTCGCCCAGGACACCTGGTAGACTGCGGGACCTCGGAAGAGAACCCGAGTTGCCTGGGATTTGGTCGACACTGCGGGCCATCGGGCACTGGCCCGAGTCACCCCGGACTGGGTGATCATCCCCGCGATCCCTCGACCCGGGCACGAGACGCCCGGGAACGCTGGTTGACCCCGGGGGCCCTCGGACACATGCGCAAGTCGCCCGGGACAGCTGTTCGACACCCGGGCCTCGGTCACAGTCCGAGTCGCCCGGGACAGCTGGTGGACACCGCGGTCCCTCGTCAAGGGCCTGAGACGCCCAGGAAGGCTGGTCGACACAGCGGGCCGTCCGACAAGGTCCCGAGTCTCCCGGGATAGCTGGTCGACCACGCAGGCCCTTGGGAACGGGCCCGTGTCCCTCGGGAAAGCTGGTCGACTCCTAAGTTCCTCGGACCCGGGCCCGAGTTCCCCGGAACAGCTGGTCGAACCCACAGGACCTCGGACACGAGCGCGATTTGCCCGGGAAGGCCGGTCGACCCGGTGGGCCCTTGTTCCTGGGCCCGAGTCACCTGGGACAGCTGGTCGAACCCGCGGGCCTTCGGACACGAGTACGATATGCCCGGGAGGGCTGGTCGACCCCACGGGCCCTTGTTCCTGGTTCCGAATTCCCAGGGACAGTGGGTCGACACCTCAGGGCCTCGGACCCGGCCCGAGTCCCCCGGGACATCTGATCGAAACTGTGGGCCTTCGGACACGAGTACGATTCGCCAGAGAGGGCTGGTGGACACCACGGGTCCTCGTTCCTGGGCCCGAGTTACCCGGGACAGATGGTCGAACCCGTGGGCCCTCAGAGCCATGCCGGAATCGGCCGGGACAGTTGGTCGACCCCACGGGACCTCAGGCCCGGGCCCGAATCGCCGGTGATATCTGTCCGACCCCGCTGGCATGCAGACCTGGGCCCAAGTGCCCTGGACAGCTGTTCGACCCCGCAGGCCCTAGGACACGGGCCCAAATTGCCCATGAAATCTGATTGACAACGCTGGCACGGCAACCCGGGCACGATTCGCCTGGGATGACTGGTCGAAGCCGCGGGCCCTCGGACACGGGACCGAGTGCCCTGGACCGGGGAGGTCGACACCAAGGGGCTACGGACCCGGGCCTTGGTCTCCCGAGACAGCTGTTCGAAACCATGGGGCCTCGGACCTGGCCCGGAGTTCCCCAAGACTGCTTGTCGACCCCGCGGGCCCTCGGGCATGGGCCTGGTCGCCTGGGACAGCTGTTCAACACCCGGGCCCTCGGGCACTTTCCGAGTCGCCTGGGACAGCTGGTGGACACTGCAGGCCCTCGGACACGGGCCTGAGACGCCCAGGAAGGCTGGTCGACACCGCGGGCCTGCTGACAATGTCCCGAGTCTCCTGGGAGAGATGGTCGACCACGCGCGCCCTAGGGAATGGGCCCGAATCCCTCAGGTCAGCTGGTTGAACCACGGGCCCTCGGACATGAGTGCGATTTGCCCAGGAGGGCTGGTCGACCCCGCGGGCACTTGTTCCTGGGCCCGAAACACCCGGGACAGCTGGTCGACACCACGAGTCTTCGGACCCAGGGCCGAGTCGCGTGGGACAGGTGGTCGACCTCTTGGTCCCTCGGACCCGGGTCCGAGTCGCCCGGGACAGCCTGTCGACCCCAAAGGCTCTCAGAACTGGCCCTGAGTCAACCGGGACAGCTGGTCTACCCCGCAGGCACTTGGAGCCTGGCCGAAGTCGCCCGGGACATCTGGTTCACACCGCGGGGCCTCGGGCATGGGCCCAAGTCGCCTGGGAGACCTGGTTGACACGCGGGCCCTTGGGCATGGGCTCGGGTCACCCGGGACAGCTGGTCGACTGTAGGACCTCGGACCAGAACCCGAGTCGCCCGGGATTTGGTCGACACTGCTGGTCCTCGGCCACCGGCCCGAGTCGCCCGGGACCAGTGATCGACCCCGCAAACCCTCTACCCGGGCGCGAGACGCCCGGGACCGCTGGTTGACCATGGGGGCCATCAGACACATGCGCAAGTCGCCCGGGACAGCTGTTCGACACCCGGTCCCTCGGGCAGGGTCCGAGTCTCCGGGACAGCTGGTGAACACCGCGGGCCCTCGGGCATGGGCCTGAGACGCCCAGGAAGGCTGGTCGACAAAGCGGGCCCTCCGACAAGGTCCCGAGTCTCCTGGTAGAGCTCGTCCACTACTAAGTGCCTCGGACCCAGGCCTGAGTTCCCTGGAACAGGTGATCGAACCCACAGGCCCTCAGAAAAGAGCGCGATTCGGCCGGGAGTGCTGGTCGACACCGCGGGCCCATGATCCTGGGCCCAAGTCACCCTTAAGAGCTGGTCGACACCACGGCCCCTTGGACCCAAGCGCGAGTGTCCCGGGACAGCTGGTTGACCACACGGGCCTTTGGGCAAGGGCCCGATTCCCTCGGGACAGCCTGTCGACCTCTCAGGGCCCTCGGAACCGGGCCTGAGGCATCCGGGACAGCTGGTCGACCCCGCAGGCACTCGGAGTCTGGCAGATGTAACCTGGGACATCTGGTCGACCCCGCGGGCCCTCAGGCATGGGCCCGGGTCGCCCGGGACAGCTGGTCGACCGGAGGACCTTGGACCAGAACCCGAGTTGCCCGGGATATTTTGTCGACATTGCAGGCCCTCGGGCACCGGACCAGTTCGCCCGGGACCGGAGATCGGCACCGCGATCCCTCGAACCGGGCGTGAGATGCCCGGGACCGCTGGTTGACCCCGGGAGACATTGGGCATGGGCCTGAGATGCCCAGGAAGGCTGGTCGACACCGCGGGCCCTCTGACAAGGACCTGAGTCTCCCGGGACCGCAGGTCGACAACCCGCGCCCTCGGGAACGGGCCCGAGTTCCCAGGGACAGCTGGTCAAACCTGCGGGCCCTCAGACATGAGCGTGATTCGCCCGGGAATGCTGGTCAACACCGCGGGCCCTGGTTTCTGGGCGCGAGTTAGCCGGGAGAGCTGGTTGACCCCGCAGGCCTTCGGCGTAAGGCTGGAATCGCCCGGGACAGCTGGTTGACCCCGCGGGACCTTGGAGCTGGCCCGGAGTCACCAAAGACTGCTTGTCGACCCCGCGGGCCTTTGGGCACGGGCCTGAGACGCCTGGGACAGCTGTTCAATACCCGGGCCCTTGGGCACGTTCCGAGTCACCGGGACAGCTGGAGGACACCGCGGGCCATCGGGCACGGGCCTGAGACGCCCAGGAAGGCTGGTCGACACCGCGGGCCCTCCACCAAGGTCCCAAGTAAACCGGGACAGCTGGTCGTAGCCGCGGGCCCACGGACATGAGCGCGATTCGCCCGGGAGGGCTGTTCGACCCCGCCGTCCAATGTTCCTTGGCCTGAGATACGTGGGAGATGTGGTCGACTCCAGGGTCTTTGGACCTCGGGCCGAAGTGCGTGGGACGGCTGGTCGACCTGGTGGGCCCTCGGACCCGGGTCCAAGGAGCCCGGGACAGCCTGTTGACCCCGGCGGCCCTCAGACCCGGGCCTGAGTCAGCCGGGACAGCTAGTCGACCCCGCAGGCACTCGGAGATTGGCCGAAGTCGCCCTGGAAATTTGGTCGACCCTGCGGGCCCTCGGGCCCCAGCCCGAGTCACCCAGGACGGGTGATCGAACCCGCGATCACTCGACGCGGGCTCGAGACGCCTAGGACCCCTGGTTGACCCCAGGGTCCCTCGGACACAGACGCGAGTGGCCCAGGAAAGCTGTTCGACACCCTGGCCTTCGGGCATGGTCCGAGTCCCCCGGGACAGCTGGTGGACACCGCGGGCCCATCGGGCATGAGCATGAGACGCCCAGGAAAGCTGATTGTCACTGCAGGCCCTCCGACAAGGTCCGGAGTCTCCCGAGACAGCTGGTCAACCACGCAGTTCCTCCGGAACGGGCCGGAATCCCCCGGGACAGCTGGTCGAACCCGCGGGCCCTCGGACTCAAGCACAGGTGTCCCGGACGGCTGAGACCCCACAGGCATCGGAGCCGAGCCGGAGTCTGCAGGGACAGTTTGTCGATCCCGAGGGACTTCGGACCCAAGCGCAGGTGTCCCTGGAGAGCTGGCTGAACCCGCGGACCCTTGGGCAAGGACCCGATTCCCACGGGACAGCCGGTCGACCTCTCAGGGCCTCGGACCCGGGCCCGAGACCCCGGGACGGCCTGTCGACCTCGCAGGCCCTCGGAACCGGGCCCGAGTCACCTGGGACCGCGGGTCGACCCCGCAGGCCCTTGGAGCCTGGCCGAAGTTGCCCGGGACATCTGGTTGACACCGCGGGGCTTCGGGCATGGGCGCAAGTCACCTGGGGGACCTGGTCGTCCCCGCAGTGCCTCAGGCATGGGCCGGAACACCCGGGACAGCTGGTCGACCGGAGGACCTTGGACCAGAACCCGAGTCGCCCGGGAGATTTTGTCGACATTGCAGGCCGTCGGGCACCGGACCGAGTCGCCCAGGTCCGGAGATGGACACCGCCATCCCTCGAATCGGGCGTGAGACGCCCGCGACCACTGGTTGACCCCGGGAGACATCGGGCAGGGGCCTGAGATGCCTAGGAAGGCTGGTCGACACCACGGGCCCTCCGACAAGGACCTGAGTCTCCCGGGACCGCAGGTCGACCACCCGTTCCAGAGGGAGCGGGCCCGAGACCCCTGGGACAGCTGGTCGACTCCTCAGTTTCTCGGACCCGGGTACGAGTTCCCCGGGACAGCTGGACAAACCCGCGGGCCCTCAGCCACGAGCGCGATTCACCCGGGAGTGCTGGTCGACCCCGCGGGCCCTGGTTCCTGGGCCCGAGTTAGCCGGGATAGCTGGTCGACCCCGCAGGCCATCGGCGAAAGGCTGGAATCGCCCGGGACAGCTGGTTGACCCCGCGGGGCCTTGGACCTGGCCCGGAGTCACCAAAGACTGCTGTGGACCCCGCGGGCCCTTGGGCAGGGGCCCGAGTCGCACGGGACAGCTGGTCGAAACCGTGTGCCACAGTCACGAGCGCGATTCCCCCGGGAGGGCTGGAGAACACCGCGTGCCCTAGTTCCTGGGCCCGAGTTACCCGGGACAGCGGGTCGACCCCGCGTGCCTTCGGAGCCAGGCCGGAGTCGCCCAGGACAGCTGATTGATCCCGCATACCCTCAGGCTCGGGCCCGAATCACCCGTGAAATCCTGTCAACTCCGCTGGCACGCGGACCCTGGCATGATTCGCCCGGGAGAGCTGGTTGATGCTGCGGGCCCTCGGACCCAGGCCCAAGTCACCCGGGACAGCTGGTCGAAACCGCGTGCCCACAGACACGAGCGCGCTTCGCCCGGGAGGGCCGGAGAACACCGCGGGCCCTCGGACCTGGGCCCGAGGACCCTGGACAGCAGGGTGACACCGAGGGCTGTCGGACCCGGGCCTTGTTCACCCGGGACAGCTGGTCGAACCCGTGGGACTTCGGATCCAGGCCGGAGTCGCCTAGGATCGCTGATCGATCCCGCATACCCTCCGGCTCGGGCCCGAATCATCCGTGAAATCTGGTCAACTCCGCTGGAACGCGGACCCGGGCATGATTCGCCCGGGAGAGCTGGTCGATGCCGCGGGCCCTCGGACCCGGGCCCGAGGGCCCTGGACAGCAGGGTGACACCGAGGGCTGTCGGACCCGGGCCTTGGTCACCCGGGACAGCTGGTCGAACCCGTGGGACCTTGGACCTGGCCCAGAGTCACCCAAGACTGCTTGTCGACCCCGCGGGCCCTCGGGCACGGGCCAGAGACGCCTGGGACAGCTGTTCGATACCCGGGCCCTTGGGCACGGTCCGAGTCACCCGGGACAGCTGGAGGACACCGCGGGCCATCGGGCACGGGCCTGAGACGCCCAGGAAGGCTGGTCGACACCGCGGGCCCTCCACCAAGGTCCCAAGTAACCCGGGACAGCTGGTCGAAGCCGCGGGCCCTCGGACATGAGCGCGATTCGCCCGGGAGGGCTGGTGGACCCCGCGGGCCCTTGTTCCTTGGCTCGAGTTACCTGGGAGATGTGGTGGACTCCGCGGGTCTTTGGACCTGGGGCCGAAGTGCGTGGGACAGCTGGTCGACCTGGTGGGCCCTCGGACCCGGGTCCGAGGAGCCCGGGACAGCCTGTTGACCCCGGCGGCCCTCGGAACCGGGCCCGAGTCAGCCGGGACAACTGGTCGACCCCGCAGGCACTCGGAGACTGGCCGAAGTCGCCCTGGAGATTTGGTCGACCCTGCGGGCCCTCGGGCACCGGCCCGAGTCGCCCAGGACGGGTGATCGAACCCGTGATCACTCGACGCGGGCCCGAGACGCCTGGGACCGCTGGTTGACCCCAGGGTCCCTCGGACACAGGCGCGAGTCGCCCGGGAAAGCTGTTCGACACCCTGGCCTTCGGGCATGGTCCGAGTCCCCCGGGACAGCTGGTGGACACCGCGGGCCCATCGGGCAGGAGCCTGAGATGCCCAGGAAGGCTGGTTGTCACCGCAGGCCCTCCGATAAGGTCCCGAGTCTCCCGGGACAGCTGGTCAACCACGCAGTTCCTCCGGAACGGGCCGGAATCCCCCGGGACAGCTGGTCGAACCCGCGGGCCCTCGGACTCAAGCACAGGTGGCCGGGAGAGCTGGGACCCCGCAGGCATTGGAGCCGAGCCGGAGTCTGCAGGGACAGTTTGTCGATCCCGAGGGACTTCGGCCCCAAGCGCGAGTGTCCCTGGACAGCTGGTTGAACCCGCGGGCCCGTGGGCAAGGGCCCGATTCCAACGGGAGAGCCAGTCGACCTCTCAGGGCCTCGGACCCGGGCCCGAGACCCCGGGACAGCCTGTCGAGCTCGCAGGCCCTCCGAACCAGGCCCGAGTCATCTGGGATAGCTGGTCGACCCCGCAGGCACTTGGAGCCTGGCCGAAGTCGCCCAGGATATTTTGTTGGCGCCGCGGGGCTTCGGGTATGGGCCCGGGTCGCCCAGGACAGCTGGTCGACCGGAGGACCTTGGACCAGGACTCGAGTCGCCCGGGAGATTTTGTCGACATTGCGGGGCATCGGGCACAGGACCTAGTCGCCCGTGACAGGAAATCGACACCGAGATCCCTCGAACCAGGCGTGAGATGCCCGGGACCGCTGGTTGACCCCGGGAGACATCGGGCACGGGCCTGAGATGCCCAGGAAGGCTGGTCGACACCGCGGGCCCTCCGACAAGGACCTGAGTCTCCCGGGACCGCAGGTCGACCACCCGTGCCCTCGGGAACGGGCCCGAGTCCCCAGGGACAGCTGGTCGACTCCTCAGTTCCTCGGACCCGGGTCCGAGTTCCCCGGGACAGCTGGTCAAAACCGCGGGCCCTCAGACATGAGCGAGATTCGCCCGGGAGTGCTGGTCGACCCCGCGGGCCCTGGTTCCTGGGCCCGAGTTAGCCGGGAGAGCTGGTCGACCCCGCAGGCCTTCGGAGAAAGGCTGGAATCGCCCGGGACAGCTGGTTGACCCCGGGGGGCCTTGGACCTGGCCCGGAGTGACCAAAGACTGCTTGTCGACACCGCGGGCCCTCGGGCATGGGCCCGAGTCACATGGGAGTGCTGGTCGACGCTGCGGACCCTCGGACCCGGGCCCGAGGACCCTGGACAGCAGGGTGACACCGAGGGCTGTCGGACCAGGGCCTTGGCCACCCGGGACAGCTGGTCGAACCCGTGGGACCTCGGACCTGGCCCAGAGTCACCCAAGACTGCTTGTCGACCCCGCTTGCCTTTGGACACGGGCCTGAGCCGCCCAGGAAAGCTGGTCCACTCCGCGGGCCTCCCACAATGTCCCGAGTCTCCCGGGAGAGATGGTCTTACACGCGGGCCCTCGGGAATGGGCCCGAGTCCCTCGGGAAAGCTGGTCGACTCCTCAGATACTTGGACCCGGGGCCCAGTTCCCTGGGACAGCTGGTCGAACCCCGGGCCCTCGGACATGAGTGCGACTCACCCGGGAGTGCTGGTCGACCCCACGGACACTTGTTCCTGGGCCCGAATCACCCGGGACATCTGGTCGACACCAAAAGTCTTCGGACCCAGGGCCTAGTCGCGTGGGACAGCTGGTCGACCTCGTGGGCCCTCGGACCCGGGTCCGAGTGGCACGGGACAGCATGTCGACCCCGAAGGCTCTTGGAACTGGCCCCGAGACACCCAGAACAGCTGGTCGACCCTGCAGGCTGTCGGAGCCTGGCCGAAGACGCCCGGGACATCTGGTTTACACCGCGGGCCTTCGGGCATGGGCTCGGGTCGCCCAGGACACCTGGTAGACTGCGGGACCTCGGAAGAGAACCCGAGTTGCCTGGGATTTGGTCGACACTGCGGGCCATCGGGCACTGGCCCGAGTCACCCCGGACTGGGTGATCATCCCCGCGATCCCTCGACCCGGGCACGAGACGCCCGGGAACGCTGGTTGACCCCGGGGGCCCTCGGACACATGCGCAAGTCGCCCGGGACAGCTGTTCGACACCCGGGCCTCGGTCACAGTCCGAGTCGCCCGGGACAGCTGGTGGACACCGCGGTCCCTCGTCAAGGGCCTGAGACGCCCAGGAAGGCTGGTCGACACAGCGGGCCGTCCGACAAGGTCCCGAGTCTCCCGGGATAGCTGGTCGACCACGCAGGCCCTTGGGAACGGGCCCGTGTCCCTCGGGAAAGCTGGTCGACTCCTAAGTTCCTCGGACCCGGGCCCGAGTTCCCCGGAACAGCTGGTCGAACCCACAGGACCTCGGACACGAGCGCGATTTGCCCGGGAAGGCCGGTCGACCCGGTGGGCCCTTGTTCCTGGGCCCGAGTCACCTGGGACAGCTGGTCGAACCCGCGGGCCTTCGGACACGAGTACGATATGCCCGGGAGGGCTGGTCGACCCCACGGGCCCTTGTTCCTGGTTCCGAATTCCCAGGGACAGTGGGTCGACACCTCAGGGCCTCGGACCCGGCCCGAGTCCCCCGGGACATCTGATCGAAACTGTGGGCCTTCGGACACGAGTACGATTCGCCAGAGAGGGCTGGTGGACACCACGGGTCCTCGTTCCTGGGCCCGAGTTACCCGGGACAGATGGTCGAACCCGTGGGCCCTCAGAGCCATGCCGGAATCGGCCGGGACAGTTGGTCGACCCCACGGGACCTCAGGCCCGGGCCCGAATCGCCGGTGATATCTGTCCGACCCCGCTGGCATGCAGACCTGGGCCCAAGTGCCCTGGACAGCTGTTCGACCCCGCAGGCCCTAGGACACGGGCCCAAATTGCCCATGAAATCTGATTGACAACGCTGGCACGGCAACCCGGGCACGATTCGCCTGGGATGACTGGTCGAAGCCGCGGGCCCTCGGACACGGGACCGAGTGCCCTGGACCGGGGAGGTCGACACCAAGGGGCTACGGACCCGGGCCTTGGTCTCCCGAGACAGCTGTTCGAAACCATGGGGCCTCGGACCTGGCCCGGAGTTCCCCAAGACTGCTTGTCGACCCCGCGGGCCCTCGGGCATGGGCCTGGTCGCCTGGGACAGCTGTTCAACACCCGGGCCCTCGGGCACTTTCCGAGTCGCCTGGGACAGCTGGTGGACACTGCAGGCCCTCGGACACGGGCCTGAGACGCCCAGGAAGGCTGGTCGACACCGCGGGCCTGCTGACAATGTCCCGAGTCTCCTGGGAGAGATGGTCGACCACGCGCGCCCTAGGGAATGGGCCCGAATCCCTCAGGTCAGCTGGTTGAACCACGGGCCCTCGGACATGAGTGCGATTTGCCCAGGAGGGCTGGTCGACCCCGCGGGCACTTGTTCCTGGGCCCGAAACACCCGGGACAGCTGGTCGACACCACGAGTCTTCGGACCCAGGGCCGAGTCGCGTGGGACAGGTGGTCGACCTCTTGGTCCCTCGGACCCGGGTCCGAGTCGCCCGGGACAGCCTGTCGACCCCAAAGGCTCTCAGAACTGGCCCTGAGTCAACCGGGACAGCTGGTCTACCCCGCAGGCACTTGGAGCCTGGCCGAAGTCGCCCGGGACATCTGGTTCACACCGCGGGGCCTCGGGCATGGGCCCAAGTCGCCTGGGAGACCTGGTTGACACGCGGGCCCTTGGGCATGGGCTCGGGTCACCCGGGACAGCTGGTCGACTGTAGGACCTCGGACCAGAACCCGAGTCGCCCGGGATTTGGTCGACACTGCTGGTCCTCGGCCACCGGCCCGAGTCGCCCGGGACCAGTGATCGACCCCGCAAACCCTCTACCCGGGCGCGAGACGCCCGGGACCGCTGGTTGACCATGGGGGCCATCAGACACATGCGCAAGTCGCCCGGGACAGCTGTTCGACACCCGGTCCCTCGGGCAGGGTCCGAGTCTCCGGGACAGCTGGTGAACACCGCGGGCCCTCGGGCATGGGCCTGAGACGCCCAGGAAGGCTGGTCGACAAAGCGGGCCCTCCGACAAGGTCCCGAGTCTCCTGGTAGAGCTCGTCCACTACTAAGTGCCTCGGACCCAGGCCTGAGTTCCCTGGAACAGGTGATCGAACCCACAGGCCCTCAGAAAAGAGCGCGATTCGGCCGGGAGTGCTGGTCGACACCGCGGGCCCATGATCCTGGGCCCAAGTCACCCTTAAGAGCTGGTCGACACCACGGCCCCTTGGACCCAAGCGCGAGTGTCCCGGGACAGCTGGTTGACCACACGGGCCTTTGGGCAAGGGCCCGATTCCCTCGGGACAGCCTGTCGACCTCTCAGGGCCCTCGGAACCGGGCCTGAGGCATCCGGGACAGCTGGTCGACCCCGCAGGCACTCGGAGTCTGGCAGATGTAACCTGGGACATCTGGTCGACCCCGCGGGCCCTCAGGCATGGGCCCGGGTCGCCCGGGACAGCTGGTCGACCGGAGGACCTTGGACCAGAACCCGAGTTGCCCGGGATATTTTGTCGACATTGCAGGCCCTCGGGCACCGGACCAGTTCGCCCGGGACCGGAGATCGGCACCGCGATCCCTCGAACCGGGCGTGAGATGCCCGGGACCGCTGGTTGACCCCGGGAGACATTGGGCATGGGCCTGAGATGCCCAGGAAGGCTGGTCGACACCGCGGGCCCTCTGACAAGGACCTGAGTCTCCCGGGACCGCAGGTCGACCACCCGCGCCCTCGGGAACGGGCCCGAGTTCCCAGGGACAGCTGGTCAAACCTGCGGGCCCTCAGACATGAGCGTGATTCGCCCGGGAATGCTGGTCAACACCGCGGGCCCTGGTTTCTGGGCGCGAGTTAGCCGGGAGAGCTGGTTGACCCCGCAGGCCTTCGGCGTAAGGCTGGAATCGCCCGGGACAGCTGGTTGACCCCGCGGGACCTTGGAGCTGGCCCGGAGTCACCAAAGACTGCTTGTCGACCCCGCGGGCCTTTGGGCACGGGCCTGAGACGCCTGGGACAGCTGTTCAATACCCGGGCCCTTGGGCACGTTCCGAGTCACCGGGACAGCTGGAGGACACCGCGGGCCATCGGGCACGGGCCTGAGACGCCCAGGAAGGCTGGTCGACACCGCGGGCCCTCCACCAAGGTCCCAAGTAAACCGGGACAGCTGGTCGTAGCCGCGGGCCCACGGACATGAGCGCGATTCGCCCGGGAGGGCTGTTCGACCCCGCCGTCCAATGTTCCTTGGCCTGAGATACGTGGGAGATGTGGTCGACTCCAGGGTCTTTGGACCTCGGGCCGAAGTGCGTGGGACGGCTGGTCGACCTGGTGGGCCCTCGGACCCGGGTCCAAGGAGCCCGGGACAGCCTGTTGACCCCGGCGGCCCTCAGACCCGGGCCTGAGTCAGCCGGGACAGCTAGTCGACCCCGCAGGCACTCGGAGATTGGCCGAAGTCGCCCTGGAAATTTGGTCGACCCTGCGGGCCCTCGGGCCCCAGCCCGAGTCACCCAGGACGGGTGATCGAACCCGCGATCACTCGACGCGGGCTCGAGACGCCTAGGACCCCTGGTTGACCCCAGGGTCCCTCGGACACAGACGCGAGTGGCCCAGGAAAGCTGTTCGACACCCTGGCCTTCGGGCATGGTCCGAGTCCCCCGGGACAGCTGGTGGACACCGCGGGCCCATCGGGCATGAGCCTGAGACGCCCAGGAAAGCTGGTTGTCACTGCAGGCCCTCCGACAAGGTCCGGAGTCTCCCGAGACAGCTGGTCAACCACGCAGTTCCTCCGGAACGGGCCGGAATCCCCCGGGACAGCTGGTCGAACCCGCGGGCCCTCGGACTCAAGCACAGGTGTCCCGGACGGCTGAGACCCCACAGGCATCGGAGCCGAGCCGGAGTCTGCAGGGACAGTTTGTCGATCCCGAGGGACTTCGGACCCAAGCGCAGGTGTCCCTGGAGAGCTGGCTGAACCCGCGGACCCTTGGGCAAGGACCCGATTCCCACGGGACAGCCGGTCGACCTCTCAGGGCCTCGGACCCGGGCCCGAGACCCCGGGACGGCCTGTCGACCTCGCAGGCCCTCGGAACCGGGCCCGAGTCACCTGGGACCGCGGGTCGACCCCGCAGGCCCTTGGAGCCTGGCCGAAGTTGCCCGGGACATCTGGTTGACACCGCGGGGCTTCGGGCATGGGCGCAAGTCACCTGGGGGACCTGGTCGTCCCCGCAGGGCCTCGGGCATGGGCCGGAACACCCGGGACAGCTGGTCGACCGGAGGACCTTGGACCAGAACCCGAGTCGCCCGGGAGATTTTGTCGACATTGCAGGCCGTCGGGCACCGGACCGAGTCGCCCAGGTCCGGAGATGGACACCGCCATCCCTCGAATCGGGCGTGAGACGCCCGCGACCACTGGTTGACCCCGGGAGACATCGGGCAGGGGCCTGAGATGCCTAGGAAGGCTGGTCGACACCACGGGCCCTCCGACAAGGACCTGAGTCTCCCGGGACCGCAGGTCGACCACCCGTTCCAGAGGGAGCGGGCCCGAGACCCCTGGGACAGCTGGTCGACTCCTCAGTTTCTCGGACCCGGGTACGAGTTCCCCGGGACAGCTGGACAAACCCGCGGGCCCTCAGCCACGAGCGCGATTCACCCGGGAGTGCTGGTCGACCCCGCGGGCCCTGGTTCCTGGGCCCGAGTTAGCCGGGATAGCTGGTCGACCCCGCAGGCCATCGGCGAAAGGCTGGAATCGCCCGGGACAGCTGGTTGACCCCGCGGGGCCTTGGACCTGGCCCGGAGTCACCAAAGACTGCTGTGGACCCCGCGGGCCCTTGGGCAGGGGCCCGAGTCGCACGGGACAGCTGGTCGAAACCGTGTGCCACAGTCACGAGCGCGATTCCCCCGGGAGGGCTGGAGAACACCGCGTGCCCTAGTTCCTGGGCCCGAGTTACCCGGGACAGCGGGTCGACCCCGCGTGCCTTCGGAGCCAGGCCGGAGTCGCCCAGGACAGCTGATTGATCCCGCATACCCTCAGGCTCGGGCCCGAATCACCCGTGAAATCCTGTCAACTCCGCTGGCACGCGGACCCTGGCATGATTCGCCCGGGAGAGCTGGTTGATGCTGCGGGCCCTCGGACCCAGGCCCAAGTCACCCGGGACAGCTGGTCGAAACCGCGTGCCCACAGACACGAGCGCGCTTCTCCCGGGAGGGCCGGAGAACACCGCGGGCCCTCGGACCTGGGCCCGAGGACCCTGGACAGCAGGGTGACACCGAGGGCTGTCGGACCCGGGCCTTGTTCACCCGGGACAGCTGGTCGAACCCGTGGGACTTCGGATCCAGGCCGGAGTCGCCTAGGATCGCTGATCGATCCCGCATACCCTCCGGCTCGGGCCCGAATCATCCGTGAAATCTGGTCAAATCCGCTGGAACGCGGACCCGGGCATGATTCGCCCGGGAGAGCTGGTCGATGCCGCGGGCCCTCGGACCCGGGCCCGAGGGCCCTGGACAGCAGGGTGACACCGAGGGCTGTCGGACCCGGGCCTTGGTCACCCGGGACAGCTGGTCGAACCCGTGGGACCTCGGACCTGGCCCAGAGTCACCCGAGACTGCTTGTCGACCCCGCGGGCCCTCGGGCACGGGCCAGAGACGCCTGGGACAGCTGTTCGATACCCGGGCCCTTGGGCACGGTCCGAGTCACCCGGGACAGCTGGAGGACACCGCGGGCCATCGGGCACGGGCCTGAGACGCCCAGGAAGGCTGGTCGACACCGCGGGCCCTCCACCAAGGTCCCAAGTAACCCGGGACAGCTGGTCGAAGCCGCGGGCCCTCGGACATGAGCGCGATTCGCCCGGGAGGGCTGGTGGACCCCGCGGGCCCTTGTTCCTTGGCTCGAGTTACCTGGGAGATGTGGTCGACTCCGCGGGTCTTTGGACCTGGGGCCGAAGTGCGTGGGACAGCTGGTCGACCTGGTGGGCCCTCGGACCCGGGTCCGAGGAGCCCGGGACAGCCTGTTGACCCCGGCGGCCCTCGGAACCGGGCCCGAGTCAGCCGGGACAACTGGTCGACCCCGCAGGCACTCGGAGACTGGCCGAAGTCGCCCTGGAGATTTGGTCGACCCTGCGGGCCCTCGGGCACCGGCCCGAGTCGCCCAGGACGGGTGATCGAACCCGTGATCACTCGACCCGGGCCCGAGACGCCTGGGACCGCTGGTTGACCCCAGGGTCCCTCGGACACAGGCGCGAGTCGCCCGGGAAAGCTGTTCGACACCCTGGCCTTCGGGCATGGTCCGAGTCCCCCGGGACAGCTGGTGGACACCGCGGGCCCATCTTGCAGGAGCCTGAGATGCCCAGGAAGGCTGGTTGTCACCGCAGGCCCTCCGATAAGGTCCCGAGTCTCCCGGGACAGCTGGTCCACCACGCAGTTCCTCCGGAACGGGCCGGAATCCCCCGGGACAGCGGGTCGAACCCGCGGGCCCTCGGACTCAAGCACAGGTGGCCCGGACAGCCGAAGTCGCCCAGGATATTTTGTTGACGCCGCGGGGCTTCGGGTATGGGCCCGGGTCACCCAGGACAGCTGGTCGACCGGAGGACCTTGGACCAGGACTCGAGTCGCCCGGGAGATTTTGTCGACATTGCGGGGCATCGGGCACAGGACCTAGTCGCCCGTGACAGGAAATCGACACCGAGATCCCTCGAACCAGGCGTGAGATGCCCGGGACCGCTGGTTGACCCCGGGAGACATCGGGCACGGGCCTGAGATGCCCAGGAAGGCTGGTCGACACCGCGGGCCCTCCGACAAGGACCTGAGTCTCCCGGGACCGCAGGTCGACCACCCGTGCCCTCGGGAACGGGCCCGAGTCCCCAGGGACAGCTGGTCGACTTCTCAGTTCCTCAGACCCAGGTCCGAGTTTCCCGGGACAGCTGGTCAAAACCGCGGGCCCTCAGACATGAGCGAGATTCGCCCGGGAGTGCTGGTCGACCCCGCGGGCCCTGGTTCCTGGGCCCGAGTTAGCCGGGAGAGCTGGTCGACCCCGCAGGCCTTCGGAGAAAGGCTGGAATCGCCCGGGACAGCTGGTTGACCCCGGGGGGCCTTGGACCTGGCCCGGAGTGACCAAAGACTGCTTGTCGACACCGCGGGCCCTCGGGCATGGGCCCGAGTCACATGGGAGCGCTGGTCGACGCTGCGGACCCTCGGACCCGGGCCCGAGGACCCTGGACAGCAGGGTGACACCGAGGGCTGTCGGACCAGGGCCTTGGCCATCCGGGACAGCTGGTCGAACCCGTGGGACCTCGGACCTGGCCCAGAGTCACCCAAGACTGCTTGTCGACCCCGCTTGCCTTTGGACACGGGCCTGAGCCGCCCAGGAAAGCTGGTCCACTCCGCGGGCCTCCCACAATGTCCCGAGTCTCCCGGGAGAGATGGTCTAACACGCGGGCCCTCGGGAATGGGCCCGAGTCCCTCGGGAAAGCTGGTCGACTCCTCAGATGCTTGGACCCGGGGCCCAGTTCCCTGGGACAGCTGGTCGAACCCCGGGCCCTCGGACATGAGTGCGACTCACCCGGGAGTGCTGGTCGACCCCACGGACACTTGTTCCTGGGCCCGAATCACCCGGGACATCTGGTCGACACCAAAAGTCTTCGGACCCAGGGCCTAGTCGCGTGGGACAGCTGGTCGACCTCGTGGGCCCTCGGACCCGGGTCCGAGTGGCACGGGACAGCATGTCGACCCCGAAGGCTCTTGGAACTGGCCCCGAGACACCCAGAACAGCTGGTCGACCCTGCAGGCTGTCGGAGCCTGGCCGAAGACGCCCGGGACATCTGGTTTACACCGCGGGCCTTCGGGCATGGGCTCGGGTCGCCCAGGACACCTGGTAGACTGCGGGACCTCGGAAGAGAACCCGAGTTGCCCGGGATTTGGTCGACACTGCGGGCCATCGGGCACTGGCTGAGTCACCCCGGACTGGGTGATCATCCCCGCGATCCCTCGACCCAGGCACGAGACGCCCGGGACCGCTGGTTGACCCCGGGGGCCCTCAGACACATGCGCAAGTCGCCCGGGACAGCTGTTCGACACCCGGGCCTCGGGCACAGTCCGAGTCGCCCGGGACAGCTGGTGGACACCGCGGTCCCTCGTCAAGGGCCTGAGACGCCCAGGAAGGCTGGTCGACACAGCGGGCCGTCCGACAAGGTCCCGAGTCTCCCGGGATAGCTGGTCGACCACGCAGGCCCTTGGGAACGGGCCCGTGTCCCTCGGGAAAGCTGGTCGACTCCTAAGTTCCTCGGACCCGGGCCCGAGTTCCCCGGAACAGATGGTCGAACTCACAGGACCTCGGACACGAGCGCGATTTGCCCGGGAAGGCCGGTCGACCCGGTGGGCCCTTGTTCCTGGGCCCGAGTCACCTGGGACAGCTGGTCGAACCCGCGGGCCTTCGGACACGAGTACGATATGCGCGGGAGGGCTGGTCGACCCCACGGGCCCTTGTTCCTGGTTCCGAATTCCCCGGGACAGTGGGTCGACACCTCAGGCCCTCGGACCCGGCCCGAGTCCCCCGGGACATCTGATCGAAACTGTGGGCCTTCGGACACGAGTACGATTCGCCAGAGGGGGCTGGTGGACACCACGGGTCCTCGTTCCTGGGCCCGAGTTACCCGGGACAGATGGTCGAACCCGTGGGCCCTCAGAGCCATGCCGGAGTCGGCCGGGACAGTTGGTCGACCCCGCAAACCCTCTACCCGGGCGCGAGACGCCCGGGACAGCTGGTTGACCATGGGGGCCATCAGACACATGCGGAAGTCGCCCAGGACAGCTGTTCGACACCCGGTCCCTCGGGCAGGGTCCGAGTCTCCGGGACAGCTGGTGAACACCGCGGGCCCTCGGGCATGTGCCTGAGACGCCCAGGAAGGCTCGTCGACAAAGCGGGCCCTCCGACAAGGTCCCGAGTCTCCTGGTAGAGCTCGTCCACTACTAAGTGCCTCGGACCCATGCCTGAGTTCCCCGGAACAGGTGATCGAACCCACAGGCCCTCAGAAAAGAGCGCGATTTGGCCGGGAGTGCTGGTCGACACCGCGGGCCCATGATCCTGGGCCCAAGTCACCCTTAAGAGCTGGTCGACACCACGGCCCCTTGGACCCAAGCGCGAGTGTCCCGGGACAGCTGGTTGACCACACGGGCCTTTGGGCAAGGGCCTGATTCCCTCGGGACAGCCTGTCGACCTCTCAGGGCCCTTGGAACCGGGCCTGAGGCATCCGGGACAGCTGGTCGACCCCGCAGGCACTCGGAGTCTGGCAGATGTAACCTGGGACATCTGGTTGACACTGCGGGGCTTCGGGCATCGGCTCGAGTCCTCTGGGAGACCTGGTCGACCCCGCGGGCCTTCGGGAATGGGCCGGGTCGCCTGGGACAGCTGGTCGACCGCAGGACCTTGGACCAGAACCCGAGTCGCCCGGGAGATTTAGTTGACACTGCGGGACCTCAGACCAGGCCCGAGTCCCCCGGGACAGCTGGTCGACACTGAGGTCCCTTGAACCCAGGACCAAAACGCCTGGGACAGCTGGTCGACCATGAGGGCACACGGCTGTTGGCCAAAGTCGCCCGGGACATCTGGTTGACACCGCAGGGCCTCGGGCATGGGCCCGGGTCACCCGGGACAGCTGGTCGACCACAGAACCTCACACCAGAACCCGAGTCACTCGGGAGAATTGGTCGACACTGTGGGCCCTTGGTCACCGGCCCGAGTCGCCCAGGATGGGTGATCAACCCCGTGATCCCTCGAGCCGGGCTCGAGACGCCTGGGACCGCTGGTTGACCCCAGGGCCCTCAGACACATGAGCGAGTCCCCCGGGACAGCTGTTCGACACCCTGGTCTTCGGGCACGGTCCGAGTCCCCCGGGACAGCTGGTGGACACCGGGGGCCCTCGGGCACAAGTCTGAGAGGCCCAGGAAGGCTGGTCACCACCGCAGGCCCTCGGACAAGGTCCCGAGTCCCCCGGGACAGCTGGTCAACCATGTAGTCCCACCGGAATGGGCCCGAATCCCCCGGGAGAGCTGGTCGAAACCGCAGGCCTCGGACACAACCACGATTCGCCGGGGTGTGCTGGTGGAAACCACGGGCCCTCGTTCCTGCGCCCAAGTTACTTGGGACAGCTGGTCGACCCGCAGGCCCTCAGGCCCGGGTCCGAATAGCTCGTGAACTCTGGTCAACACCGCTGGAATGCACCGGGGCAAGATTCACCCGAGAGAGCTGGTCAACCCCGCGGGCCCTCGGACTCGGGCCCGAGTGCCCTGGACAGCAGGTTGACACCGAGGGCCGTCGGATCCGGACCTTGGTCACCCGGGAAATCTGGTCAAACCCGTAGGACTGCGGACCTGGCCCAGAGTCGCCCAAGACTGCTTGTCGACCCTGCGAGCCCTCGGGCACGGGCCCGAGTCTCCCGGGAAAGTTGGTGGACACCGCAGGCCCTCGGGAATGGGGCCGAGTTCCCCGGGACAGCTGGGCGACTCCTCGGGGCCTCGGACACGGGCCCGAGATTCCCGGGACATCTGGTCAAACCCGCAGGCATTCGGACTCGAGCGTGATTCACTGGGGAGGGCTGCTGGACACTGCGGTCCCTTGGAGCCAGGCCCAAGTTACCCGGAGAGCTGGTCGACCCTGCGGGCTTCAGAGCCATGCCAGAGTCTCCCGGGACAGCTGGTCACCCCGTGGGCCCTCAGACCCAAACTCGAGTCACCCGGGAGAGCTGGTCGACCCTGCGGGCCCTCAGAGCAAAGCGTGAGTGTCCCGGAACACCTGATCAACACCGAGGGCCCTTGGAGCCAGGCCAGAGAGAGCTGGTCAAACCCGCGAGCTCTCAGACTCGAGTGCGAGTCGCCCGTGACAACTGTTCGACACCAAGGGCCGTCGGACTTGGGCCCGAGGCACGCGGGACAGTTGATCCACCCTGCGGGCCCTCGGACCAGGGCCCTAGTCCTCAGGACAGCTGGTTGGCCCCGCGGTACATCGGGTACGGGCCCAAGTTGTCCGGGACAGCTGGTCGACCACGGGCCCTCCGACCATGTCCCGATGGCCCGGGACACCTGGCCGACACCGAGGGCCTTCGGAGCCGTACCCCAGTCACCCGGGAATGCCAGTCAACCCAGAGTGAATAGGGACCCGGGCCCCAGTCGCCTGTGACAACTGGTCCACACCACGGGCCCTCGGACCCGGGCCCGAGTCGCCCGGGAGAGCTGGTCGACCCCAAGGGCCTTCGGAGCCGGGCCCCAGTGCCCGGGACAGTCGGTCGACCCCACGGGCTCTCGGACGCAAGCGCGAGTGCCCCGGGACACCTGGTCAAACCCGCGGACCTTCGGAGCCGGGCCAGAGTCGCCCAGGACAGCTGGTCGACCCCGTGGGAACTAAGACACGAACCCGAGTAGCCCAGGACAGCTGGTCGACACTGTGGGCCCTCAGACTCGAATCCGTGTCACTCGGGAGAGTTGGTTGACACTGCGGGCCCTCGGGCATGGCCGTGAGTCACCTGAGACCGCTGGTCGACCCCGCGGGCCCTCGGACCCAAGCGCGAGTGTCCCGGGACACCTGGTCAAGCCCGTGGGCCCTTGGAGCCGGGCCAGAGTTGCCCAGGACATCTGGTTGACCCCACGGGGCCTCAGGCATGGGCCCTAGTCACCCGGGAGACCTGGACGACATCTAGGGCCCTAGGACACGGGCCCAAGGCGCCAATGACATCGGTCGACCTCTCGAGCCATCAGACACAAGCTCGAGTCGCTACAGACATCGGTTTGACTTCAAGGGCCCTCAGAGCCAAGCACGAGTCGCCAGGGACAGCTGGTCGACACCGCGGGCCCTCGGGCCCGGCCCGAGTCGCCCAGAGCAGGTGGTCGACCCCGCGGTCCCTCAGGCACGGGCCTGTGTCGCCCTGGAGAGCTGGTCAACCCCGCGGGCCATTCGACCCGAGCGCGATTCACCCGGGAGATCTGGTCGAACCAGCGGGCCCTCGGACTCGAGTTCGTGTCGCCTGTGACAACTGTTCGACAACGAGGGCCCTCGGACCCGGGCCCGAGTCACACGGGACAGTTGGTCCACCCTGCGGGCCCTCGGACCAGGACCCTAGTCCCCGGGACAGCTGGTCGACCTCGCGGGCCCTTGGGTACGGGCCCGATGCACCCGGGACGCCTGGTCAACACTGCGGTCCCCCCGACCAGGACCCGAGTCACCCGGGCCAGCTGGTCGACCCCGCGGTTCTTCGGGCAGGGGCCCCATGTCGTCCGGGACACCTGGTCGACCACGGGGCCTCGAACCCGAACTCGAGCTGCCTGGGGGAGTTGGTCGACACCACGGGCACTCGAATCCCAGCACAAGTCACCCAGGAGGGCTGGTCGACCACCTAGGACCTCGGGCAAGGTCCGGTCGCCTGGGAGAGCTGGTGGACACCGCGGACCCTCAGGCAGGGGCCTGAGCTGCCCAGGAAGGCTGGTCGACACCACGGGCCCACCAACAAGGTCCCGAGTCCCCCGGGACAGCTTGTCAATCCCGTGGGCCCTCAGGCACGGGCCCGAGTCCCTTGGGACAGCTGGTCGACCCCTCAGGACCTTGGACCCGGGGTCGAGATCTCCGGGACAGAAGGTCGAAACTGTGGCCCCTTGGACCTGGGCGCCAAAGGCCCAGGACAGCTGGTCGACCCCGCGAGGCCTCGGGCACGGGCCCGAGTTGCCGGGGACTGCTGGCTGACACCACGGTCCCTCCGAACAGGGCCCAAGTCGCCTGGGAGATTTGGTCAAAACCGCAAGCCCTCGGGCACGGGTCCAAGTCACCCGGGACAGCTGGTCAACCCCGAGGGCCTTCGGACCCGGGCCCCAGCGCCCGGGACAGTCAGTCGACCCCGCGGGCCCTCGGACCCAAGTGCGAGTGTCCCGGGATACCTGGTCAACCCCGTGGTCTTCGGAGCAGGGCCGGAGTCTCCCGGGACAGCTGGTCACCCTGTGCGCCCTCGGACCTGAACCCGAGTCACCTGGGAGAGCTGGTCGACACCGCAGGTCCTCAGAACCAAGTGTGAGTGTCCCGGAACACCTGGTCAACACCGCGGGCCCTTGGAGCCAGGACAGAGGCGCCCAAGACATCTGGTTGACCCCGCAGGGCATTGGGCACGGGCCCGAGGTGCCCGGGAGACCTGGACGTAACCTAGGGCCCTTGCACTCAGACTGAGTCCCCTGGGACAACTGGTCGAACCAACGGGCCCTCGGACCCGAATGCAAGTCGCCTGGGAGGTCTGGCGAACCCCACGGGCCCTCGGTCCCGGGCCGGAGTCGCCCGGGAATGCTGGTCAACACCGCGGGCCCTCGGGCACCGTCCCGAGTCACCCGGGACAGCTGGTCGAAACCACGGGCCCTCGGGCACGGGCCTGAATCACCTGGGAAGGCTGGTCGACACCTCGGGCCCTCCAAAGAGGTCCCAAGTGCCCCGGGACAGATGAACGACCCCGAGGGCCTTCGGACCCGGACCTCTGTCACCCGGGACAGTTGGTCGACACCGCGGGCCATTGGACCCGGGCCGGAGTCACCCAGGACCTCTGGTTGACACCTTGGTGCCTCGGACAAGGGCCCGAGTCGCACGAGTCAGCTGGTTGACACCGAGGGCCCTCCGACCCGGGCCCAAGTTGTGCAGGACAGCTGGTCAACCCCGTGAGGGCACAGACACGGGCGCAAGTCGCCCGGGATGGCTGGTCGGTAATGCGGGACATCGGGCACGGACCAAGTCACCGGGGAATACTGGTTGAACCCGCGAGGCCTCGGGCACGGGCCCAAGTTGCCCGGGACAACTGGTTGAACCACGGTCCCTCCGAACAGGGTCCGAGTCCCCGGGGAGAGTTGGTCGAAACTGCGGAACATGGGGCACGGGCCCGAGTCTCCCGCGACTGCTGGTCGACCCAGAGTGAATTCAGACCCGGGCCCCAGTCGCCCGGGACAACTGGTCCACGCCGCGGGCCCTCAGACCAGGGCCCGAGTCACCTGGGACAGCTGGTCGACACCGCGGACACTCGGGCACGGGCCAGAGTCACCCTGGACGCCTGGTCGAAACCGCGGTCCCTCCGTACAGGGCCTGAGTCGCACGGGACAGCTGATCGACCCAGCGGGACATCGGGCACCGGCCCGAGTCGCCCAGGACAGCTGGTCGACCGCAGGACCTCGAACCAGAATCAGAGTCGCCCGGGAGAGTTGGTGGACCCCGCGGGCCCTCCGACACGTTCCCGACCGCCCAGGACCACTGGTTGACCCCGGGGGCACTCGGACATAACCGCGAGTTGCCCGGGACAACTGCTCGACACCCGGGCCACAGGGCACAGTCCGAGTCGCCTGGGAGACCTGGTGGACGCCTCAGGCCCTCGGGCACTGGCCTGAGATGCCCGGGAATGCTGGTGACACCGCGGGCCCTCCGACAAGGTCCCGAGTCTCCCGGGACAGCTGGGTGACCCTGCGGGCCCTCGGGAGCGGCCTGAGTCACCCGGAGCAGCTGGTTGACCCCGCGGTCCTTCGGGCACGGGCCCGTGTCACCCTGGAGTGCTGGACGACCCCGTGGGTCATCTGACCCGAGCGCGATTCGCCAGGGAAAGCTGGTCGAACCCGCGAGCCCTCAGACTCGAGTGCGAGTCGCCCGTGACAACTGTTCGACACCAAGGGCCGTCGGACTCAGGCCCGAGGCATGCGGGACCGTTGGTCCACCCTGCGGGCCCTCGGACCAGGGCCCTAGTCCCCGGGACAGCTGGTTGGCCCCGCGGTACATCGGGTACGGGCCCAAGTCATCCGGGACAGCTGGTCGACCGCGGGCCCTCCGACCAGGTCCCGAGGGGCCCGGGACACCTGGCCGACCTCGAGGGCCTTCGGACCCGGACCCCAGTCACCCGGGAATGCCGGTAGACGCTGCGGGCCTTCAGACCCAAGCGCGAGTGTCCCGGCACAGTTGGTCGACACCGCGGGCCCTCGGACCCGGGCTGGAGTCACCCAGGACTTCTGCTTGACACCACAGTGCCTAGGGCAAGGGCCCGAGTCGCACGAGCCAGCTGGTTGACCCCTCCGGCCCACCGACCTGGGTCCGAATTGCACAGGACAGCTGGTCAACGCCGTGAGGGCTCGGGCATGGGCCTGAGTGGCCCAGGATGCCTGGTCGATAATGCGGGACATCAGGCACGGGCCCGAGTCGCCCGGGACAACTGGTTGAACCACGGTCCCACCAAACAGGGCCCGAGTCACCCGGGAGAGTTGGTCGAAACCGCGGACCCTGGGGCACGGGCCCGAGTCACCCGGGACTGCTGGTAGACCCAGAGTGAATTCGGACCCGGGCCCCAGTGGCCTGTGGCAACTGGTCCACACCACGGGCCCTCGGACCCGGGCCCGAGTCGCCCGGGAGAGCTGGTCGACCCCAAGGGCCTTTGGAGCCGGGCCCCAGCGCCCGGGACAGTCGGTCAACCACACGGGCTCTCGGACGCAAGCGCGAGTGCCCCGGGACACCTGGTCAAACCCGTGGTCCTTCGGAGCCGGGCCAGAGTCACCCAGGACAGCTGGTCGACCCGTTGGGACCTAAGACACGAACCCGAGTCGCCCGGGAGAGTTGGTCGACATCGCGGGCCCTCGGGCAAAGAACCAAGTCGCCCAGGACAGCTGGTCGACACTGTGGTCCCTCGGGCACGGCCCCGAGTCACCCGAGACCGCTGGTCAACCCCGCAGGCCCTCGGAACCAAACGCATGTGTCCCAGGACACCTGGTCAAGCCCCCGGGCACTCGGAGCCGGGCTAGAGTCACCGGGGACATCTGGTTGACCCTGCAGGGCCTTGGGCACGGGCCCGAGTCGCCTGGGAGACCTGGACAACACCTAGGGCTCTCGGACCCGGGCCCAAGGCGCCAAAGACGTCAGTCGACCTCGAGGGCCATCGGACACGAGCTCGAGTCGCCAGGGACAGCTGGTCACACCCGTGGCCCCTCGGACCCGGGCCGGAGTCGCCCGGGACATCTGGTTGCAACTGTAGTGCCTTGGGCAAGGGCCTGAGTCATGCGAGACAGCTGGTTGACCCTGCGAGCCCTGGGCACGGGCCCGAGTCGCCCAGGACTGCTGGTTGCCACCAGGGGACATCGGGGACCGTCCCAAGTCGCCCGGGACAGCTGGTTGACGGCGGGCCCCCGGGCCCTACCCGATTCGCCCGGGAGAGTTGGTCGAAACCGCGGGCCCTCGGGCACGGGCCCGAGTCGCCAGGAATTGCTGGTCGACCCCGAGGGAAATCAGACCCAGGCCCGAGTCGGCCGGGACAGCTGGTCGACCCGGTGGGCCCTTGGACACGGCCCGGTGTCGCCCAGGACAGCTGTTCGACACCCGGGCCACAGGGCACACTCCGAGTCACCTGGGAGAACTGGTGGACGCCTCAGGCCCTCGGGCACTGGCCTGAGATGCCCGGGAATGCTGGTGACACCGCGGGCCCTCCGACAAGGTCCCGAGTCTCCCGGGACAGCTGGGTGACCCTGCGGGCCCTCGGGCCCGGCCCGAGTCACCCGGAGCAGCTGGTCGACCCCGCGGTCCTTCGGGCATGGGCCCGTGTCACCCTGGAGTGCTGGACGACCCCGTGGGTCATCTGACCCAAGCGCGATTCGCCAGGGAAAGCTGGTCGAACCCGCGAGCCCTCAGACTCGAGTGCGAGTCGCCCGTGACAACTGTTCGACACCAAGGGCCGACGGACGCAGGCCCGAGGCATGCGGGACCGTTGGTCCACCCTGCGGGTCCTCGGACCAGGACCCTAGTCCCCGGGACAGCTGGTTGGCCCCGTGATACATCGGGTACGGGCCCAAGTCATCCGGGACAGCTGGTCGACCGCGGGCCCTCCGACCAGGTCCCGAGGGGCCCGGGACACCTGGCCGACCTCGAGGGCCTTCGGACCCGGACCCCCGTCACCCGGGAATGCCGGTAGACGCTGCGGGCCTTCAGACCCAAGCGCGAGTGTCCCGGGACAGTTGGTCGACACCGCGGGCCCTTGGACCCGGGCTGGAGTCACCCAGGACTTCTGCTTGACACCACAGTGCCTAGGGCAAGGGCCCGAGTCGCACGAGCCAGCTGGTTGACCCCTCCGTCCCACCGACCTGGGTCCGAATCGCACAGGACAGCTGGTCAACGCCGTGAGGGCTCGGGCATGGGCCTGAGTGGCCCAGGATGCCTGGTCGATAATGCGGGACATCGGGCACGGGCCCGCGTCGCCCGGGACAACTGGTTGAACCACGGTCCCTCCAAACAGGGCCCGAGTCACCCGGGAGAGTTGGTCGAAACCGCGGACCCTGGGGCACGGGCCCGAGTCACCCGGGACTGCTGGTAGACCCAGAGTGAATTCGGACCCGGGCCCCAGTGGCCTGTGGCAACTGGTCCACACCACGGGCCCTCGGACCCGGGCCCGAGTCGCCCGGGAGAGCTGGTCGACCCCAAGGGCCTTTGGAGCCGGGCCCCAGCGCCCGGGACAGTCGGTCGACCCCACGGGCTCTCGGAAGCGAGCGCGAGTGCCCCTGGACACCTGGTCAAACCCG
Source organism: Sus scrofa (assembly GCF_054392235.1). Classification (NCBI taxonomy): domain Eukaryota; kingdom Metazoa; phylum Chordata; class Mammalia; order Artiodactyla; family Suidae; genus Sus; species Sus scrofa. The sequence continues at coordinate 32,540,229 of NC_139389.1, read as the reverse complement.
TGGTCCTTCGGAGCCGGGCCAGAGTCGCCCAGGACAGCTGGGCGACCCCGTGGGACCTAAGACACGAACCCGAGTCGCCCGGGAGAGTTGGTTGACACTGCGGGCCCTCGGGCACGGCCCCGAGTCACCCGAGACCGCTGGTCGACCCCGCGGGCCCTCGGACCCAAGCGCATGTGTCCCAGGACACCTGGTCAAGCCCCCGGGCACTCGGAGCCGGGCTAGATTCGCCCGGGACATCTGGTTGACCCTGCAGTGCCTTGGGCACGGGCCCGAGTCGCCCGGGAGACCTGGACAACACCTAGGGCTCTCGGACCCGGGCCCAAGGCGCCAAAGACGTCAGTCGACCTCGAGGGCCATCGGACACGAGCTCGAGTCGCCAGGGACAGCTGGTCACACCCGTGGCCCCTCGGACCCGGGCCGGAGTCGCCCGGGACATCTGGTTGCAACTGTAGTGCCTTGGGCAAGGGCCTGAGTCATGCGAGACAGCTGGTTGACCCTGCGAGCCCTGGGCACGGGCCCGAGTCGCCCAGGACTGCTGGTTGCCACCAGGGGACATCGGGGACCGTCCCAAGTCGCCCGGGACAGCTGGTTGACGGCGGGCCCCCGGGCCCTACCCGATTCGCCCGGGAGAGTTGGTCGAAACCGCGGGCCCTCGGGCACGGGCCCGAGTCGCCAGGAATTGCTGCTCGGCCCCGAGGGAAATCAGACCCAGGCCCGAGTCGGCCGGGACAGCTGGTCGACCCGGTGGGCCCTTGGACACGGCCCGGTGTCGCCCAGGACAGCTGTTCGACACCCGGGCCACAGGGCACAGTCCGAGTCGCCTGGGAGACCTGGTGGACGCCTCAGGCCCTCGGGCACTGGCCTGAGATGCCCGGGAATGCTGGTGACACCGCGGGCCCTCCGACAAGGTCCCGAGTCTCCCGGGACAGCTGGGCGACCCTGCGGGCCCTCGGGCCCGGCCCGAGTCACCCGGAGCAGCTGGTCGACCCCGCGGTCCTTCGGGCACGGGCCCGTGTCACCCTGGAGTGCTGGACGACCCCGTGGGTCATCTGACCCGAGCGCGATTCGCCAGGGAAAGCTGGTCGAACCCGCGAGCCCTCAGACTCGAGTGCGAGTCGCCCGTGACAACTGTTCGACACCAAGGGCCGTCGGACGCAGGCCCGAGGCATGCGGGACCGTTGGTCCACCCTGCGGGCCCTCGGACCAGGGCCCTAGTCCCCGGGACAGCTGGTTGGCCCCGCGGTACATCGGGTACGGGCCCAAGTCATCCGGGACAGCTGGTCGACCGCGGGCCCTCCGACCAGGTCCCGAGTGGCCCGGGACACCTGGCCGACCTCGAGGGCCTTCGGACCCGGACCCCAGGCCCCCGGGAATGCCGGTAGACGCTGCGGGCCTTCAGACCCAAGCGCGAGTGTCCCGGGACAGTTGGTCGACACCGCGGGCCCTCGGACCCGGGCTGGAGTCACCCAGGACTTCTGCTTGACACCACAGTGCCTAGGGCAAGCGCCCGAGTCGCACGAGCCAGCTGGTTGACCCCTCCGGCCCACCGACCTGGGTCCGAATCGCACAGGACAGCTGGTCAACGCCGTGAGGGCTCGGGCATGGGCCTGAGTGGCCCAGGATGCCTGGTCGATAATGCGGGACATCGGGCACGGGCCCGAGTCGCCCGGGACAACTGGTTGAACCACGGTCCCTCCAAACAGGGCCCGAGTCACCCGGGAGAGTTGGTCGAAACCGCGGACCCTGGGGCACGGGCCCGAGTCACCCGGGACTGCTGGTAGACCCAGAGTGAATTCGGACCCGGGCCCCAGTGGCCTGTGGCAACTGGTCCACACCACGGGCCCTCGGACCCGGGCCCGAGTCGCCCGGGAGAGCTGGTCGACCCCAAGGGCCTTTGGAGCCGGGCCCCAGCGCCCGGGACAGTCGGTCGACCCCACGGGCTCTCGGACGCGAGCGCGAGTGCCCCGGGACACCTGGTCAAACCCGTGGTCCTTCGGAGCCGGGCCAGAGTCGCCCAGGACGGCTGGTCGACCCCGTGGGACCTAAGACACGAACCCGAGTCGCCCGGGAGTGTTGGTTGACACTGCGGGCCCTCGGGCACGGCCCCGAGTCACCCGAGACCGCTGGTCGACCCCGCGGGCCCTCGGACCCAAGCGCATGTGTCCCAGGACACCTGGTCAAGCCCCCGGGCACTCGGAGCCGGGCTAGAGTCGCCCGGGACATCTGGTTGACCCTGCAGGGCCTTGGGCACGGGCCCGAGTCGCCCGGGAGACCTGGACAACACCTAGGGCTCTCGGACCCGGGCCCAAGGCGCCAAAGACGTCAGTCGACCTCGAGGGCCATCGGACACGAGCTCGAGTCGCCAGGGACAGCTGGTCACACCCGTGGCCCCTCGGACCCGGGCCGGAGTCGCCCGGGACATCTGGTTGCAACTGTAGTGCCTTGGGCAAGGGCCTGAGTCATGCGAGACAGCTGGTTGACCCTGCGAGCCCTGGGCACGGGCCCGAGTCGCCCAGGACTGCTGGTTGCCACCAGGGGACATCGGGGACCGTCCCAAGTCGCCCGGGACAGCTGGTTGACGGCGGGCCCCCGGGCCCTACCCGATTCGCCCGGGAGAGTTGGTCGAAACCGCGGGCCCTCGGGCACGGGCCCGAGTCGCCAGGAATTGCTGGTCGACCCCGAGGGAAATCAGACCCAGGCCCGAGTCGGCCGGGACAGCTGGTCGACCCGGTGGGCCCTTGGACACGGCCCGGTGTCGCCCAGGACAGCTGTTCGACACCCGGGCCACAGGGCACAGTCCGAGTCGCCTGGGAGACCTGGTGGACGCCTCAGGCCCTCGGGCACTGGCCTGAGATGCCCGGGAATGCTGGTGACACCGCGGGCCCTCCGACAAGGTCCCGAGTCTCCCGGGACAGCTGGGCGACCCTGCGGGCCCTCGGGCCCGGCCCGAGTCACCCGGAGCAGCTGGTCGACCCCGCGGTCCTTCGGGCACGGGCCCGTGTCACCCTGGAGTGCTGGACGACACCGTGGGTCATCTGACCCGAGCGCGATTCGCCAGGGAAAGCTGGTCGAACCCGCGAGCCCTCAGACTCGAGTGCGAGTCGCCCGTGACAACTGTTCGACACCAAGGGCTGTCGGACTCAGGCCCGAGGCATGCGGGACCGTTGGTCCACCCTGCGGGCCCTCGGACCAGGGCCCTAGTCCCCGGGACAGCTGGTTGGCCCCGCGGTACATCGGGTACGGGCCCAAGTCATCCGGGACAGCTGGTCGACCGCGGGCCCTCCGACCAGGTCCCGAGTGGCCCGGGACACCTGGCCGACCTCGAGGGCCTTCGGACCCGGACCCCAGGCCCCCGGGAATGCCGGTAGACGCTGCGGGCCTTCAGACCCAAGCGCGAGTGTCCCGGGACAGTTGGTCGACACCGCGGGCCCTTGGACCCGGGCTGGAGTCACCCAGGACTTCTGCTTGACACCACAGTGCCTAGGGCAAGGGCCCGAGTCGCACGAGCCAGCTGGTTGACCCCTCCGGCCCACCGACCTGGGTCCGAATCGCACAGGACAGCTGGTCAACGCCGTGAGGGCTCGGGCATGGGCCTGAGTGGCCCAGGATGCCTGGTCGATAATGCGGGACATCGGGCACGGGCCCGAGGCGCCCGGGACCACTGGTTGAACCACGGTCCCTCCAAACAGGGCCCGAGTCACCCGGGAGAGTTGGTCGAAACCGCGGACCCTGGGGCACGGGCCCGAGTCACCCGGGACTGCTGGTAGACCCAGAGTGAATTCGGACCCGGGCCCCAGTGGCCTGTGGCAACTGGTCCACACCACGGGCCCTCGGACCCGGGCCCGAGTCGCCCGGGAGAGCTGGTCGACCCCAAGGGCCTTTGGAGCCGGGCCCCAGCGCCCGGGACAGTCGGTCGACCCCACGGGCTCTCGGACGCGAGCGCGAGTGCCCCGGGACACCTGGTCAAACCCGTGGTCCTTCGGAGCCGGGCCAGAGTCGCCCAGGACAGCTGGTCGACCCCGTGGGACCTAAGACACGAACCCGAGTCGCCCGGGAGTGTTGGTTGACACTGCGGGCCCTCGGGCACGGCCCCGAGTCACCCGAGACCGCTGGTCGACCCCGCGGGCCCTCGGACCCAAGCGCATGTGTCCCAGGACACCTGGTCAAGCCCCCGGGCACTCGGAGCCGGGCTAGAGTCGCCCGGGACATCTGGTTGACCCTGCAGGGCCTTGGGCACGGGCCCGAGTCGCCCGGGAGACCTGGACAACACCTAGGGCTCTCGGACCCGGGCCCAAGGCGCCAAAGACGTCAGTCGACCTCGAGGGCCATCGGACACGAGCTCGAGTCGCCAGGGACAGCTGGTCACACCCGTGGCCCCTCGGACCCGGGCCGGAGTCGCCCGGGACATCTGGTTGCAACTGTAGTGCCTTGGGCAAGGGCCTGAGTCATGCGAGACAGCTGGTTGACCCTGCGAGCCCTGGGCACGGGCCCGAGTCGCCCAGGACGGCTAGTTGCCACCAGGGGACATCGGGGACCGTCCCAAGTCGCCCGGGACAGCTGGTTGACGGCGGGCCCCCGGACCCTACCCGATTCGCCCGGGAGAGTGGGTCGAAACCGCGGGCCCTCGGGCACGGGCCCGAGTCGCCAGGAATTGCTGGTCGACCCCGAGGGAAATCAGACCCAGGCCCGAGTCGGCCGGGACAGCTGGTCGACCCGGTGGGCCCTTGGACACGGCCCGGTGTCGCCCAGGACAGCTGTTCGACACCCGGGCCACAGGGCACAGTCCGAGTCGCCTGGGAGACCTGGTGGACGCCTCAGGCCCTCGGGCACTGGCCTGAGATGCCCGGGAATGCTGGTGACACCGCGGGCCCTCCGACAAGGTCCCGAGTCTCCCGGGACAGCTGGGCGACCCTGCGGGCCCTCGGGCCCGGCCCGAGTCACCCGGAGCAGCTGGTCGACCCCGCGGTCCTTCGGGCACGGGCCCGTGTCACCCTGGAGTGCTGGACGACCCCGTGGGTCATCTGACCCGAGCGCGATTCGCCAGGGAAAGCTGGTCGAACCCGCGAGCCCTCAGACTCGAGTGCGAGTCGCCCGTGACAACTGTTGCACACCAAGGGCCGTCGGCCTCAGGCCCGAGGCATGTGGGACCGTTGGTCCACCCTGCGGGCCCTCGGACCAGGGCCCTAGTCCCCGGGACAGCTGGTTGGCCCCGCGGTACATCGGGTACGGGCCCAAGTCATCCGGGACAGCTGGTCGACCGCGGGCCCTCCGACCAGGTCCCGAGTGGCCCGGGACACCTGGCCGACCTCGAGGGCCTTCGGACCCGGACCCCAGGCCCCCGGGAATGCCGGTAGACGCTGCGGGCCTTCAGACCCAAGCGCGAGTGTCCCGGGACAGTTGGTCGACACCGCGGGCCCTTGGACCCGGGCTGGAGTCACCCAGGACTTCTGCTTGACACCACAGTGCCTAGGGCAAGGGCCCGAGTCGCACGAGCCAGCTGGTTGACCCCTCCGGCCCACCGACCTGGGTCCGAATCGCACAGGACAGCTGGTCAACGCCGTGAGGGCTCGGGCATGGGCCTGAGTGGCCCAGGATGCCTGGTCGATAATGCGGGACATCGGGCACGGGCCCGAGTCGCCCGGGACAACTGGTTGAACCACGGTCCCTCCAAACAGGGCCCGAGTCACCCGGGAGAGTTGGTCGAAACCGCGGACCCTGGGGCACGGGCCCGAGTCACCCGGGACTGCTGGTAGACCCAGAGTGAATTCGGACCCGGGCCCCAGTGGCCTGTGGCAACTGGTCCACACCACGGGCCCTCGGACCCGGGCCCGAGTCGCCCGGGAGAGCTGGTCGACCCCAAGGGCCTTTGGAGCCGGGCCCCAGCGCCCGGGACAGTCGGTCGACCCCACGGGCTCTCGGACGCGAGCGCGAGTGCCCCGGGACACCTGGTCAAACCCGTGGTCCTTCGGAGCCGGGCCAGAGTCGCCCAGGACAGCTGGGCGACCCCGTGGGACCTAAGACACGAACCCGAGTCGCCCGGGAGTGTTGGTTGACACTGCGGGCCCTCGGGCACGGCCCCGAGTCACCCGAGACCGCTGGTCGACCCCGCGGGCCCTCGGACCCAAGCGCATGTGTCCCAGGACACCTGGTCAAGCCCCCGGGCACTCGGAGCCGGGCTAGAGTCGCCCGGGACATCTGGTTGACCCTGCAGGGCCTTGGGCACGGGCCCGAGTCGCCCGGGAGACCTGGACAACACCTAGGGCTCTCGGACCCGGGCCCAAGGCGCCAAAGACGTCAGTCGACCTCGAGGGCCATCGGACACGAGCTCGAGTCGCCAGGGACAGCTGGTCACACCCGTGGCCCCTCGGACCCGGGCCGGAGTCGCCCGGGACATCTGGTTGCAACTGTAGTGCCTTGGGCAAGGGCCTGAGTCATGCGAGACAGCTGGTTGACCCTGCGAGCCCTGGGCACGGGCCCGAGTCGCCCAGGACGGCTGGTTGCCACCAGGGGACATCGGGGACCGTCCCAAGTCGCCCGGGACAGCTGGTTGACGGCGGGCCCCCGGACCCTACCCGATTCGCCCGGGAGAGTGGGTCGAAACCGCAGGCCCTCGGGCACGGGCCCGAGTCGCCAGGAATTGCTGGTCGACCCCGAGGGAAATCAGACCCAGGCCCGAGTCGGCCGGGACAGCTGGTCGACCCGGTGGGCCCTTGGACACGGCCCGGTGTCGCCCAGGACAGCTGTTCGACACCCGGGCCACAGGGCACAGTCCGAGTCGCCTGGGAGACCTGGTGGACGCCTCAGGCCCTCGGGCACTGGCCTGAGATGCCCGGGAATGCTGGTGACACCGCGGGCCCTCCGACAAGGTCCCGAGTCTCCCGGGACAGCTGGGCGACCCTGCGGGCCCTCGGGCCCGGCCCGAGTCACCCGGAGCAGCTGGTCGACCCCGCGGTCCTTCGGGCACGGGCCCGTGTCACCCTGGAGTGCTGGACGACCCCGTGGGTCATCTGACCCGAGCGCGATTCGCCAGGGAAAGCTGGTCGAACCCGCGAGCCCTCAGACTCGAGTGCGAGTCGCCCGTGACAACTGTTGCACACCAAGGGCCGTCGGCCTCAGGCCCGAGGCATGCGGGACCGTTGGTCCACCCTGCGGGCCCTCGGACCAGGGCCCTAGTCCCCGGGACAGCTGGTTGGCCCCGCGGTACATCGGGTACGGGCCCAAGTCATCCGGGACAGCTGGTCGACCGCGGGCCCTCCGACCAGGTCCCGAGTGGCCCGGGACACCTGGCCGACCTCGAGGGCCTTCGGACCCGGACCCCAGGCCCCCGGGAATGCCGGTAGACGCTGCGGGCCTTCAGACCCAAGCGCGAGTGTCCCGGGACAGTTGGTCGACACCGCGGGCCCTTGGACCCGGGCTGGAGTCACCCAGGACTTCTGCTTGACACCACAGTGCCTAGGGCAAGGGCCCGAGTCGCACGAGCCAGCTGGTTGACCCCTCCGGCCCACCGACCTGGGTCCGAATCGCACAGGACAGCTGGTCAACGCCGTGAGGGCTCGGGCATGGGCCTGAGTGGCCCAGGATGCCTGGTCGATAATGCGGGACATCGGGCACGGGCCCGAGGCGCCCGGGACCACTGGTTGAACCACGGTCCCTCCAAACAGGGCCCGAGTCACCCGGGAGAGTTGGTCGAAACCGCGGACCCTGGGGCACGGGCCCGAGTCACCCGGGACTGCTGGTAGACCCAGAGTGAATTCGGACCCGGGCCCCAGTGGCCTGTGGCAACTGGTCCACACCACGGGCCCTCGGACCCGGGCCCGAGTCGCCCGGGAGAGCTGGTCGACCCCAAGGGCCTTTGGAGCCGGGCCCCAGCGCCCGGGACAGTCGGTCGACCCCACGGGCTCTCGGACGCGAGCGCGAGTGCCCCGGGACACCTGGTCAAACCCGTGGTCCTTCGGAGCCGGGCCAGAGTCGCCCAGGACAGCTGGGCGACCCCGTGGGACCTAAGACACGAACCCGAGTCGCCCGGGAGTGTTGGTTGACACTGCGGGCCCTCGGGCACGGCCCCGAGTCACCCGAGACCGCTGGTCGACCCCGCGGGCCCTCGGACCCAAGCGCATGTGTCCCAGGACACCTGGTCAAGCCCCCGGGCACTCGGAGCCGGGCTAGAGTCGCCCGGGACATCTGGTTGACCCTGCAGGGCCTTGGGCACGGGCCCGAGTCGCCCGGGAGACCTGGACAACACCTAGGGCTCTCGGACCCGGGCCCAAGGCGCCAAAGACGTCAGTCGACCTCGAGGGCCATCGGACACGAGCTCGAGTCGCCAGGGACAGCTGGTCACACCCGTGGCCCCTCGGACCCGGGCCGGAGTCGCCCGGGACATCTGGTTGCAACTGTAGTGCCTTGGGCAAGGGCCTGAGTCATGCGAGACAGCTGGTTGACCCTGCGAGCCCTGGGCACGGGCCCGAGTCGCCCAGGACGGCTGGTTGCCACCAGGGGACATCGGGGACCGTCCCAAGTCGCCCGGGACAGCTGGTTGACGGCGGGCCCCCGGACCCTACCCGATTCGCCCGGGAGAGTGGGTCGAAACCGCGGGCCCTCGGGCACGGGCCCGAGTCGCCAGGAATTGCTGGTCGACCCCGAGGGAAATCAGACCCAGGCCCGAGTCGGCCGGGACAGCTGGTCGACCCGGTGGGCCCTTGGACACGGCCCGGTGTCGCCCAGGACAGCTGTTCGACACCCGGGCCACAGGGCACAGTCCGAGTCGCCTGGGAGACCTGGTGGACGCCTCAGGCCCTCGGGCACTGGCCTGAGATGCCCGGGAATGCTGGTGACACCGCGGGCCCTCCGACAAAGTCCCGAGTCTCCCGGGACAGCTGGGCGACCCTGCGGGCCCTCGGGCCCGGCCCGAGTCACCCGGAGCAGCTGGTCGACCCCGCGGTCCTTCGGGCACGGGCCCGTGTCACCCTGGAGTGCTGGACGACCCCGTGGGTCATCTGACCCGAGCGCGATTCGCCAGGGAAAGCTGGTCGAACCCGCGAGCCCTCAGACTCGAGTGCGAGTCGCCCGTGACAACTGTTGCACACCAAGGGCCGTCGGCCTCAGGCCCGAGGCATGCGGGACCGTTGGTCCACCCTGCGGGCCCTCGGACCAGGGCCCTAGTCCCCGGGACAGCTGGTTGGCCCCGCGGTACATCGGGTACGGGCCCAAGTCATCCGGGACAGCTGGTCGACCGCGGGCCCTCCGACCAGGTCCCGAGTGGCCCGGGACACCTGGCCGACCTCGAGGGCCTTCGGACCCGGACCCCAGGCCCCTGGGAATGCCGGTAGACGCTGCGGGCCTTCAGACCCAAGCGCGAGTGTCCCGGGACAGTTGGTCGACACCGCGGGCCCTTGGACCCGGGCTGGAGTCACCCAGGACTTCTGCTTGACACCACAGTGCCTAGGGCAAGGGCCCGAGTCGCACGAGCCAGCTGGTTGACCCCTCCGGCCCACCGACCTGGGTCCGAATCGCACAGGACAGCTGGTCAACGCCGTGAGGGCTCGGGCATGGGCCTGAGTGGCCCAGGATGCCTGGTCGATAATGCGGGACATCGGGCACGGGCCCGCGTCGCCCGGGACAACTGGTTGAACCACGGTCCCTCCAAACAGGGCCCGAGTCACCCGGGAGAGTTGGTCGAAACCGCGGACCCTGGGGCACGGGCCCGAGTCACCCGGGACTGCTGGTAGACCCAGAGTGAATTCGGACCCGGGCCCCAGTGGCCTGTGGCAACTGGTCCACACCACGGGCCCTCGGACCCGGGCCCGAGTCGCCCGGGAGAGCTGGTCGACCCCAAGGGCCTTTGGAGCCGGGCCCCAGCGCCCGGGACAGTCGGTCGACCCCACGGGCTCTCGGACGCAAGCGCGAGTGCCCCGGGACACCTGGTCAAACCCGTGGTCCTTCGGAGCCGGGCCAGAGTCGCCCAGGACAGCTGGTCGACCCCGTGGGACCTAAGACACGAACCCGAGTCGCCCGGGAGTGTTGGTTGACACTGCGGGCCCTCGGGCACGGCCCCGAGTCACCCGAGACCTCTGGTCGACCCCGCGGGCCCTCGGACCCAAGCGCATGTGTCCCAGGACACCTGGTCAAGACCCCGGGCACTCGGAGCCGGGCTAGAGTCGCCCGGGACATCTGGTTGACCCTGCAGGGCCTTGGGCACGGGCCCGAGTCGCCCGGGAGACCTGGACAACACCTAGGGCTCTCGGACCCGGGCCCAAGGCGCCAAAGACGTCAGTCGACCTCGAGGGCCATCGGACACGAGCTCGAGTCGCCAGGGACAGCTGGTCGCACCCGTGGCCCCTCGGACCCGGGCCGGAGTCGCCCGGGACATCTGGTTGCAACTGTAGTGCCTTGGGCAAGGGCCTGAGTCATGCGAGACAGCTGGTTGACCCTGCGAGCCCTGGGCACGGGCCCGAGTCGCCCAGGACGGCTGGTTGCCACCAGGGGACATCGGGGACCGTCCCAAGTCGCCCGGGACAGCTGGTTGACGGCGGGCCCCCGGACCCTACCCGATTCGCCCGGGAGAGTGGGTCGAAACCGCGGGCCCTCGGGCACGGGCCCGAGTCGCCAGGAATTGCTGGTCGACCCCGAGGGAAATCAGACCCAGGCCCGAGTCGGCCGGGACAGCTGGTCGACCCGGTGGGCCCTTGGACACGGCCCGGTGTCGCCCAGGACAGCTGTTCGACACCCGGGCCACAGGGCACAGTCCGAGTCGCCTGGGAGACCTGGTGGACGCCTCAGGCCCTCGGGCACTGGCCTGAGATGCCCGGGAATGCTGGTGACACCGCGGGCCCTCCGACAAGGTCCCGAGTCTCCCGGGACAGCTGGGCGACCCTGCGGGCCCTCGGGCCCGGCCCGAGTCACCCGGAGCAGCTGGTCGACCCCGCGGTCCTTCGGGCACGGGCCCGTGTCACCCTGGAGTGCTGGACGACCCCGTGGGTCATCTGACCCGAGCGCGATTCGCCAGGGAAAGCTGGTCGAACCCGCGAGCCCTCAGACTCGAGTGCGAGTCGCCCGTGACAACTGTTGCACACCAAGGGCCGTCGGCCTCAGGCCCGAGGCATGCGGGACCGTTGGTCCACCCTGCGGGCCCTCGGACCAGGGCCCTAGTCCCCGGGACAGCTGGTTGGCCCCGCGGTACATCGGGGACGGGCCCAAGTCATCCGGGACAGCTGGTCGACCGCGGGCCCTCCGACCAGGTCCCGAGTGGCCCGGGACACCTGGCCGACCTCGAGGGCCTTCGGACCCGGACCCCAGGCCCCTGGGAATGCCGGTAGACGCTGCGGGCCTTCAGACCCAAGCGCGAGTGTCCCGGGACAGTTGGTCGACACCGCGGGCCCTTGGACCCGGGCTGGAGTCACCCAGGACTTCTGCTTGACACCACAGTGCCTAGGGCAAGGGCCCGAGTCGCACGAGCCAGCTGGTTGACCCCTCCGGCCCACCGACCTGGGTCCGAATCGCACAGGACAGCTGGTCAACGCCGTGAGGGCTCGGGCATGGGCCTGAGTGGCCCAGGATGCCTGGTCGATAATGCGGGACATCGGGCACGGGCCCGCGTCGCCCGGGACAACTGGTTGAACCACGGTCCCTCCAAACAGGGCCCGAGTCACCCGGGAGAGTTGGTCGAAACCGCGGACCCTGGGGCACGGGCCCGAGTCACCCGGGACTGCTGGTAGACCCAGAGTGAATTCGGACCCGGGCCCCAGTGGCCTGTGGCAACTGGTCCACACCACGGGCCCTCGGACCCGGGCCCGAGTCGCCCGGGAGAGCTGGTCGACCCCAAGGGCCTTTGGAGCCGGGCCCCAGCGCCCGGGACAGTCGGTCGACCCCACGGGCTCTCGGACGCGAGCGCGAGTGCCCCGGGACACCTGGTCAAACCCGTGGTCCTTCGGAGCCGGGCCAGAGTCGCCCAGGACAGCTGGGCGACCCCGTGGGACCTAAGACACGAACCCGAGTCGCCCGGGAGTGTTGGTTGACACTGCGGGCCCTCGGGCACGGCCCCGAGTCACCCGAGACCGCTGGTCGACCCCGCGGGCCCTCGGACCCAAGCGCATGTGTCCCAGGACACCTGGTCAAGCCCCCGGGCACTCGGAGCCGGGCTAGAGTCGCCCGGGACATCTGGTTGACCCTGCAGGGCCTTGGGCACGGGCCCGAGTCGCCCGGGAGACCTGGACAACACCTAGGGCTCTCGGACCCGGGCCCAAGGCGCCAAAGACGTCAGTCGACCTCGAGGGCCATCGGACACGAGCTCGAGTCGCCAGGGACAGCTGGTCGCACCCGTGGCCCCTCGGACCCGGGCCGGAGTCGCCCGGGACATCTGGTTGCAACTGTAGTGCCTTGGGCAAGGGCCTGAGTCATGCGAGACAGCTGGTTGACCCTGCGAGCCCTGGGCACGGGCCCGAGTCGCCCAGGACGGCTGGTTGCCACCAGGGGACATCGGGGACCGTCCCAAGTCGCCCGGGACAGCTGGTTGACGGCGGGCCCCCGGACCCTACCCGATTCGCCCGGGAGAGTGGGTCGAAACCGCAGGCCCTCGGGCACGGGCCCGAGTCGCCAGGAATTGCTGGTCGACCCCGAGGGAAATCAGACCCAGGCCCGAGTCGGCCGGGACAGCTGGTCGACCCGGTGGGCCCTTGGACACGGCCCGGTGTCGCCCAGGACAGCTGTTCGACACCCGGGCCACAGGGCACAGTCCGAGTCGCCTGGGAGACCTGGTGGACGCCTCAGGCCCTCGGGCACTGGCCTGAGATGCCCGGGAATGCTGGTGACACCGCGGGCCCTCCGACAAGGTCCCGAGTCTCCCGGGACAGCTGGGCGACCCTGCGGGCCCTCGGGCCCGGCCCGAGTCACCCGGAGCAGCTGGTCGACCCCGCGGTCCTTCGGGCACGGGCCCGTGTCACCCTGGAGTGCTGGACGACCCCGTGGGTCATCTGACCCGAGCGCGATTCGCCAGGGAAAGCTGGTCGAACCCGCGAGCCCTCAGACTCGAGTGCGAGTCGCCCGTGACAACTGTTGCACACCAAGGGCCGTCGGCCTCAGGCCCGAGGCATGCGGGACCGTTGGTCCACCCTGCGGGCCCTCGGACCAGGGCCCTAGTCCCCGGGACAGCTGGTTGGCCCCGCGGTACATCGGGGACGGGCCCAAGTCATCCGGGACAGCTGGTCGACCGCGGGCCCTCCGACCAGGTCCCGAGTGGCCCGGGACACCTGGCCGACCTCGAGGGCCTTCGGACCCGGACCCCAGGCCCCCGGGAATGCCGGTAGACGCTGCGGGCCTTCAGACCCAAGCGCGAGTGTCCCGGGACAGTTGGTCGACACCGCGGGCCCTTGGACCCGGGCTGGAGTCACCCAGGACTTCTGCTTGACACCACAGTGCCTAGGGCAAGGGCCCGAGTCGCACGAGCCAGCTGGTTGACCCCTCCGGCCCACCAACCTGGGTCCGAATCGCACAGGACAGCTGGTCAACGCCGTGAGGGCTCGGGCATGGGCCTGAGTGGCCCAGGATGCCTGGTCGATAATGCGGGACATCGGGCACGGGCCCGCGTCGCCCGGGACAACTGGTTGAACCACGGTCCCTCCAAACAGGGCCCGAGTCACCCGGGAGAGTTGGTCGAAACCGCGGACCCTGGGGCACGGGCCCGAGTCACCCGGGACTGCTGGTAGACCCAGAGTGAATTCGGACCCGGGCCCCAGTGGCCTGTGGCAACTGGTCCACACCACGGGCCCTCGGACCCGGGCCCGAGTCGCCCGGGAGAGCTGGTCGACCCCAAGGGCCTTTGGAGCCGGGCCCCAGCGCCCGGGACAGTCGGTCGACCCCACGGGCTCTCGGACGCGAGCGCGAGTGCCCCGGGACACCTGGTCAAACCCGTGGTCCTTCGGAGCCGGGCCAGAGTCGCCCAGGACAGCTGGGCGACCCCGTGGGACCTAAGACACGAACCCGAGTCGCCCGGGAGTGTTGGTTGACACTGCGGGCCCTCGGGCACGGCCCCGAGTCACCCGAGACCGCTGGTCGACCCCGCGGGCCCTCGGACCCAAGCGCATGTGTCCCAGGACACCTGGTCAAGCCCCCGGGCACTCGGAGCCGGGCTAGAGTCGCCCGGGACATCTGGTTGACCCTGCAGGGCCTTGGGCACGGGCCCGAGTCGCCCGGGAGACCTGGACAACACCTAGGGCTCTCGGACCCGGGCCCAAGGCGCCAAAGACGTCAGTCGACCTCGAGGGCCATCGGACACGAGCTCGAGTCGCCAGGGACAGCTGGTCGCACCCGTGGCCCCTCGGACCCGGGCCGGAGTCGCCCGGGACATCTGGTTGCAACTGTAGTGCCTTGGGCAAGGGCCTGAGTCATGCGAGACAGCTGGTTGACCCTGCGAGCCCTGGGCACGGGCCCGAGTCGCCCAGGACGGCTGGTTGCCACCAGGGGACATCGGGGACCGTCCCAAGTCGCCCGGGACAGCTGGTTGACGGCGGGCCCCCGGACCCTACCCGATTCGCCCGGGAGAGTGGGTCGAAACCGCGGGCCCTCGGGCACGGGCCCGAGTCGCCAGGAATTGCTGGTCGGCCCCGAGGGAAATCAGACCCAGGCCCGAGTCGGCCGGGACAGCTGGTCGACCCGGTGGGCCCTTGGACACGGCCCGGTGTCGCCCAGGACAGCTGTTCGACACCCGGGCCACAGGGCACAGTCCGAGTCGCCTGGGAGACCTGGTGGACGCCTCAGGCCCTCGGGCACTGGCCTGAGATGCCCGGGAATGCTGGTGACACCGCGGGCCCTCCGACAAGGTCCCGAGTCTCCCGGGACAGCTGGGCGACCCTGCGGGCCCTCGGGCCCGGCCCGAGTCACCCGGAGCAGCTGGTCGACCCCGCGGTCCTTCGGGCACGGGCCCGTGTCACCCTGGAGTGCTGGACGACCCCGTGGGTCATCTGACCCGAGCGCGATTCGCCAGGGAAAGCTGGTCGAACCCGCGAGCCCTCAGACTCGAGTGCGAGTCGCCCGTGACAACTGTTGCACACCAAGGGCCGTCGGCCTCAGGCCCGAGGCATGCGGGACCGTTGGTCCACCCTGCGGGCCCTCGGACCAGGGCCCTAGTCCCCGGGACAGCTGGTTGGCCCCGCGGTACATCGGGGACGGGCCCAAGTCATCCGGGACAGCTGGTCGACCGCGGGCCCTCCGACCAGGTCCCGAGGGGCCCGGGACACCTGGCCGACCTCGAGGGCCTTCGGACCCGGACCCCAGGCCCCCGGGAATGCCGGTAGACGCTGCGGGCCTTCAGACCCAAGCGCGAGTGTCCCGGCACAGTTGGTCGACACCGCGGGCCCTCGGACCCGGGCTGGAGTCACCCAGGACTTCTGCTTGACACCACAGTGCCTAGGGCAAGGGCCCGAGTGGCACGAGCCAGCTGGTTGACCCCTCCGGCCCACCGACCTGGGTCCGAATCGCACAGGACAGCTGGTCAACGCCGTGAGGGCTCGGGCATGGGCCTGAGTGGCCCAGGATGCCTGGTCGATAATGCGGGACATCGGGCACGGGCCCGCGTCGCCCGGGACAACTGGTTGAACCACGGTCCCTCCAAACAGGGCCCGAGTCACCCGGGAGAGTTGGTCGAAACCGCGGACCCTGGGGCACGGGCCCGAGTCACCCGGGACTGCTGGTAGACCCAGAGTGAATTCGGACCCGGGCCCCAGTGGCCTGTGGCAACTGGTCCACACCACGGGCCCTCGGACCCGGGCCCGAGTCGCCCGGGAGAGCTGGTCGACCCCAAGGGCCTTTGGAGCCGGGCCCCAGCGCCCGGGACAGTCGGTCGACCCCACGGGCTCTCGGACGCAAGCGCGAGTGCCCCGGGACACCTGGTCAAACCCGTGGTCCTTCGGAGCCGGGCCAGAGTCGCCCAGGACAGCTGGGCGACCCCGTGGGACCTAAGACACGAACCCGAGTCGCCCGGGAGTGTTGGTTGACACTGCGGGCCCTCGGGCACGGCCCCGAGTCACCCGAGACCGCTGGTCGACCCCGCGGGCCCTCGGACCCAAGCGCATGTGTCCCAGGACACCTGGTCAAGCCCCCGGGCACTCGGAGCCGGGCTAGAGTCGCCCGGGACATCTGGTTGACCCTGCAGGGCCTTGGGCACGGGCCCGAGTCGCCCGGGAGACCTGGACAACACCTAGGGCTCTCGGACCCGGGCCCAAGGCGCCAAAGACGTCAGTCGACCTCGAGGGCCATCGGACACGAGCTCGAGTCGCCAGGGACAGCTGGTCACACCCGTGGCCCCTCGGACCCGGGCCGGAGTCGCCCGGGACATCTGGTTGCAACTGTAGTGCCTTGGGCAAGGGCCTGAGTCATGCGAGACAGCTGGTTGACCCTGCGAGCCCTGGGCACGGGCCCGAGTCGCCCAGGACGGCTGGTTGCCACCAGGGGACATCGGGGACCGTCCCAAGTCGCCCGGGACAGCTGGTTGACGGCGGGCCCCCGGACCCTACCCGATTCGCCCGGGAGAGTGGGTCGAAACCGCGGGCCCTCGGGCACGGGCCCGAGTCGCCAGGAATTGCTGGTCGGCCCCGAGGGAAATCAGACCCAGGCCCGAGTCGGCCGGGACAGCTGGTCGACCCGGTGGGCCCTTGGACACGGCCCGGTGTCGCCCAGGACAGCTGTTCGACACCCGGGCCACAGGGCACAGTCCGAGTCGCCTGGGAGACCTGGTGGACGCCTCAGGCCCTCGGGCACTGGCCTGAGATGCCCGGGAATGCTGGTGACACCGCGGGCCCTCCGACAAGGTCCCGAGTCTCCCGGGACAGCTGGGCGACCCTGCGGGCCCTCGGGCCCGGCCCGAGTCACCCGGAGCAGCTGGTCGACCCCGCGGTCCTTCGGGCACGGGCCCGTGTCACCCTGGAGTGCTGGACGACCCCGTGGGTCATCTGACCCGAGCGCGATTCGCCAGGGAAAGCTGGTCGAACCCGCGAGCCCTCAGACTCGAGTGCGAGTCGCCCGTGACAACTGTTCGACACCAAGGGCCGTCGGCCTCAGGCCCGAGGCATGCGGGACCGTTGGTCCACCCTGCGGGCCCTCGGACCAGGGCCCTAGTCCCCGGGACAGCTGGTTGGCCCCGCGGTACATCGGGGACGGGCCCAAGTCATCCGGGACAGCTGGTCGACCGCGGGCCCTCCGACCAGGTCCCGAGGGGCCCGGGACACCTGGCCGACCTCGAGGGCCTTCGGACCCGGACCCCAGGCCCCCGGGAATGCCGGTAGACGCTGCGGGCCTTCAGACCCAAGCGCGAGTGTCCCGGCACAGTTGGTCGACA
Organism: Sus scrofa; assembly: GCF_054392235.1. NCBI lineage: Eukaryota > Metazoa > Chordata > Mammalia > Artiodactyla > Suidae > Sus > Sus scrofa. The sequence goes on along the minus strand of NC_139389.1, from coordinate 32,522,906 downwards.
CCGCGGGCCCTCGGACCCGGGCTGGAGTCACCCAGGACTTCTGCTTGACACCACAGTGCCTAGGGCAAGGGCCCGAGTGGCACGAGCCAGCTGGTTGACCCCTCCGGCCCACCGACCTGGGTCCGAATCGCACAGGACAGCTGGTCAACGCCGTGAGGGCTCGGGCATGGGCCTGAGTGGCCCAGGATGCCTGGTCGATAATGCGGGACATCGGGCACGGGCCCGCGTCGCCCGGGACAACTGGTTGAACCACGGTCCCTCCAAACAGGGCCCGAGTCACCCGGGAGAGTTGGTCGAAACCGCGGACCCTGGGGCACGGGCCCGAGTCACCCGGGACTGCTGGTAGACCCAGAGTGAATTCGGACCCGGGCCCCAGTGGCCTGTGGCAACTGGTCCACACCACGGGCCCTCGGACCCGGGCCCGAGTCGCCCGGGAGAGCTGGTCGGCCCCCAGGGCCTTTGGAGCCGGGCCCCAGCGCCCGGGACAGTCGGTCGACCCCACGGGCTCTCGGACGCAAGCGCGAGTGCCCCGGGACACCTGGTCAAACCCGTGGTCCTTCGGAGCCGGGCCAGAGTCGCCCAGGACAGCTGGGCGACCCCGTGGGACCTAAGACACGAACCCGAGTCGCCCGGGAGTGTTGGTTGACACTGCGGGCCCTCGGGCACGGCCCCGAGTCACCCGAGACCGCTGGTCGACCCCGCGGGCCCTCGGACCCAAGCGCATGTGTCCCAGGACACCTGGTCAAGCCCCCGGGCACTCGGAGCCGGGCTAGAGTCGCCCGGGACATCTGGTTGACCCTGCAGGGCCTTGGGCACGGGCCCGAGTCGCCCGGGAGACCTGGACAACACCTAGGGCTCTCGGACCCGGGCCCAAGGCGCCAAAGACGTCAGTCGACCTCGAGGGCCATCGGACACGAGCTCGAGTCGCCAGGGACAGCTGGTCACACCCGTGGCCCCTCGGACCCGGGCCGGAGTCGCCCGGGACATCTGGTTGCAACTGTAGTGCCTTGGGCAAGGGCCTGAGTCATGCGAGACAGCTGGTTGACCCTGCGAGCCCTGGGCACGGGCCCGAGTCGCCCAGGACGGCTGGTTGCCACCAGGGGACATCGGGGACCGTCCCAAGTCGCCCGGGACAGCTGGTTGACGGCGGGCCCCCGGACCCTACCCGATTCGCCCGGGAGAGTGGGTCGAAACCGCGGGCCCTCGGGCACGGGCCCGAGTCGCCAGGAATTGCTGGTCGGCCCCGAGGGAAATCAGACCCAGGCCCGAGTCGGCCGGGACAGCTGGTCGACCCGGTGGGCCCTTGGACACGGCCCGGTGTCGCCCAGGACAGCTGTTCGACACCCGGGCCACAGGGCACAGTCCGAGTCGCCTGGGAGACCTGGTGGACGCCTCAGGCCCTCGGGCACTGGCCTGAGATGCCCGGGAATGCTGGTGACACCGCGGGCCCTCCGACAAGGTCCCGAGTCTCCCGGGACAGCTGGGCGACCCTGCGGGCCCTCGGGCCCGGCCCGAGTCACCCGGAGCAGCTGGTCGACCCCGCGGTCCTTCGGGCACGGGCCCGTGTCACCCTGGAGTGCTGGACGACCCCGTGGGTCATCTGACCCGAGCGCGATTCGCCAGGGAAAGCTGGTCGAACCCGCGAGCCCTCAGACTCGAGTGCGAGTCGCCCGTGACAACTGTTCGACACCAAGGGCCGTCGGACGCAGGCCCGAGGCATGCGGGACCGTTGGTCCACCCTGCGGGCCCTCGGACCAGGGCCCTAGTCCCCGGGACAGCTGGTTGGCCCCGCGGTACATCGGGGACGGGCCCAAGTCATCCGGGACAGCTGGTCGACCGCGGGCCCTCCGACCAGGTCCCGAGGGGCCCGGGACACCTGGCCGACCTCGAGGGCCTTCGGACCCGGACCCCAGGCCCCCGGGAATGCCGGTAGACGCTGCGGGCCTTCAGACCCAAGCGCGAGTGTCCCGGCACAGTTGGTCGACACCGCGGGCCCTCGGACCCGGGCTGGAGTCACCCAGGACTTCTGCTTGACACCACAGTGCCTAGGGCAAGGGCCCGAGTGGCACGAGCCAGCTGGTTGACCCCTCCGGCCCACCGACCTGGGTCCGAATCGCACAGGACAGCTGGTCAACGCCGTGAGGGCTCGGGCATGGGCCTGAGTGGCCCAGGATGCCTGGTCGATAATGCGGGACATCGGGCACGGGCCCGCGTCGCCCGGGACAACTGGTTGAACCACGGTCCCTCCAAACAGGGCCCGAGTCACCCGGGAGAGTTGGTCGAAACCGCGGACCCTGGGGCACGGGCCCGAGTCACCCGGGACTGCTGGTAGACCCAGAGTGAATTCGGACCCGGGCCCCAGTGGCCTGTGGCAACTGGTCCACACCACGGGCCCTCGGACCCGGGCCCGAGTCGCCCGGGAGAGCTGGTCGACCCCAAGGGCCTTTGGAGCCGGGCCCCAGCGCCCGGGACAGTCGGTCGACCCCACGGGCTCTCGGACGCAAGCGCGAGTGCCCCGGGACACCTGGTCAAACCCGTGGTCCTTCGGAGCCGGGCCAGAGTCGCCCAGGACAGCTGGGCGACCCCGTGGGACCTAAGACACGAACCCGAGTCGCCCGGGAGTGTTGGTTGACACTGCGGGCCCTCGGGCACGGCCCCGAGTCACCCGAGACCGCTGGTCGACCCCGCGGGCCCTCGGACCCAAGCGCATGTGTCCCAGGACACCTGGTCAAGCCCCCGGGCACTCGGAGCCGGGCTAGAGTCGCCCGGGACATCTGGTTGACCCTGCAGGGCCTTGGGCACGGGCCCGAGTCGCCCGGGAGACCTGGACAACACCTAGGGCTCTCGGACCCGGGCCCAAGGCGCCAAAGACGTCAGTCGACCTCGAGGGCCATCGGACACGAGCTCGAGTCGCCAGGGACAGCTGGTCACACCCGTGGCCCCTCGGACCCGGGCCGGAGTCGCCCGGGACATCTGGTTGCAACTGTAGTGCCTTGGGCAAGGGCCTGAGTCATGCGAGACAGCTGGTTGACCCTGCGAGCCCTGGGCACGGGCCCGAGTCGCCCAGGACGGCTGGTTGCCACCAGGGGACATCGGGGACCGTCCCAAGTCGCCCGGGACAGCTGGTTGACGGCGGGCCCCCGGACCCTACCCGATTCGCCCGGGAGAGTGGGTCGAAACCGCGGGCCCTCGGGCACGGGCCCGAGTCGCCAGGAATTGCTGGTCGGCCCCGAGGGAAATCAGACCCAGGCCCGAGTCGGCCGGGACAGCTGGTCCACCCGGTGGGCCCTTGGACACGGCCCGGTGTCGCCCAGGACAGCTGTTCGACACCCGGGCCACAGGGCACAGTCCGAGTCGCCTGGGAGACCTGGTGGACGCCTCAGGCCCTCGGGCACTGGCCTGAGATGCCCGGGAATGCTGGTGACACCGCGGGCCCTCCGACAAGGTCCCGAGTCTCCCGGGACAGCTGGGCGACCCTGCGGGCCCTCGGGCCCGGCCCGAGTCACCCGGAGCAGCTGGTCGACCCCGCGGTCCTTCGGGCACGGGCCCGTGTCACCCTGGAGTGCTGGACGACCCCGTGGGTCATCTGACCCGAGCGCGATTCGCCAGGGAAAGCTGGTCGAACCCGCGAGCCCTCAGACTCGAGTGCGAGTCGCCCGTGACAACTGTTCGACACCAAGGGCCGTCGGACGCAGGCCCGAGGCATGCGGGACCGTTGGTCCACCCTGCGGGCCCTCGGACCAGGGCCCTAGTCCCCGGGACAGCTGGTTGGCCCCGCGGTACATCGGGGACGGGCCCAAGTCATCCGGGACAGCTGGTCGACCGCGGGCCCTCCGACCAGGTCCCGAGGGGCCCGGGACACCTGGCCGACCTCGAGGGCCTTCGGACCCGGACCCCAGGCCCCCGGGAATGCCGGTAGACGCTGCGGGCCTTCAGACCCAAGCGCGAGTGTCCCGGCACAGTTGGTCGACACCGCGGGCCCTCGGACCCGGGCTGGAGTCACCCAGGACTTCTGCTTGACACCACAGTGCCTAGGGCAAGGGCCCGAGTGGCACGAGCCAGCTGGTTGACCCCTCCGGCCCACCGACCTGGGTCCGAATCGCACAGGACAGCTGGTCAACGCCGTGAGGGCTCGGGCATGGGCCTGAGTGGCCCAGGATGCCTGGTCGATAATGCGGGACATCGGGCACGGGCCCGCGTCGCCCGGGACAACTGGTTGAACCACGGTCCCTCCAAACAGGGCCCGAGTCACCCGGGAGAGTTGGTCGAAACCGCGGACCCTGGGGCACGGGCCCGAGTCACCCGGGACTGCTGGTAGACCCAGAGTGAATTCGGACCCGGGCCCCAGTGGCCTGTGGCAACTGGTCCACACCACGGGCCCTCGGACCCGGGCCCGAGTCGCCCGGGAGAGCTGGTCGACCCCAAGGGCCTTTGGAGCCGGGCCCCAGCGCCCGGGACAGTCGGTCGACCCCACGGGCTCTCGGACGCAAGCGCGAGTGCCCCGGGACACCTGGTCAAACCCGTGGTCCTTCGGAGCCGGGCCAGAGTCGCCCAGGACAGCTGGGCGACCCCGTGGGACCTAAGACACGAACCCGAGTCGCCCGGGAGTGTTGGTTGACACTGCGGGCCCTCGGGCACGGCCCCGAGTCACCCGAGACCGCTGGTCGACCCCGCGGGCCCTCGGACCCAAGCGCATGTGTCCCAGGACACCTGGTCAAGCCCCCGGGCACTCGGAGCCGGGCTAGAGTCGCCCGGGACATCTGGTTGACCCTGCAGGGCCTTGGGCACGGGCCCGAGTCGCCCGGGAGACCTGGACAACACCTAGGGCTCTCGGACCCGGGCCCAAGGCGCCAAAGACGTCAGTCGACCTCGAGGGCCATCGGACACGAGCTCGAGTCGCCAGGGACAGCTGGTCACACCCGTGGCCCCTCGGACCCGGGCCGGAGTCGCCCGGGACATCTGGTTGCAACTGTAGTGCCTTGGGCAAGGGCCTGAGTCATGCGAGACAGCTGGTTGACCCTGCGAGCCCTGGGCACGGGCCCGAGTCGCCCAGGACTGCTGGTTGCCACCAGGGGACATCGGGGACCGTCCCAAGTCGCCCGGGACAGCTGGTTGACGGCGGGCCCCCGGACCCTACCCGATTCGCCCGGGAGAGTGGGTCGAAACCGCGGGCCCTCGGGCACGGGCCCGAGTCGCCAGGAATTGCTGGTCGGCCCCGAGGGAAATCAGACCCAGGCCCGAGTCGGCCGGGACAGCTGGTCGACCCGGTGGGCCCTTGGACACGGCCCGGTGTCGCCCAGGACAGCTGTTCGACACCCGGGCCACAGGGCACAGTCCGAGTCGCCTGGGAGACCTGGTGGACGCCTCAGGCCCTCGGGCACTGGCCTGAGATGCCCGGGAATGCTGGTGACACCGCGGGCCCTCCGACAAGGTCCCGAGTCTCCCGGGACAGCTGGGCGACCCTGCGGGCCCTCGGGCCCGGCCCGAGTCACCCGGAGCAGCTGGTCGACCCCGCGGTCCTTCGGGCACGGGCCCGTGTCACCCTGGAGTGCTGGACGACCCCGTGGGTCATCTGACCCGAGCGCGATTCGCCAGGGAAAGCTGGTCGAACCCGCGAGCCCTCAGACTCGAGTGCGAGTCGCCCGTGACAACTGTTCGACACCAAGGGCCGTCGGACGCAGGCCCGAGGCATGCGGGACCGTTGGTCCACCCTGCGGGCCCTCGGACCCGGGCCCTAGTCCCCGGGACAGCTGGTTGGCCCCGCGGTACATCGGGTACGGGCCCAAGTCATCCGGGACAGCTGGTCGACCGCGGGCCCTCCGACCAGGTCCCGAGGGGCCCGGGACACCTGGCCGACCTCGAGGGCCTTCGGACCCGGACCCCAGGCCCCCGGGAATGCCGGTAGACGCTGCGGGCCTTCAGACCCAAGCGCGAGTGTCCCGGCACAGTTGGTCGACACCGCGGGCCCTCGGACCCGGGCTGGAGTCACCCAGGACTTCTGCTTGACACCACAGTGCCTAGGGCAAGGGCCCGAGTGGCACGAGCCAGCTGGTTGACCCCTCCGGCCCACCGACCTGGGTCCGAATCGCACAGGACAGCTGGTCAACGCCGTGAGGGCTCGGGCATGGGCCTGAGTGGCCCAGGATGCCTGGTCGATAATGCGGGACATCGGGCACGGGCCCGCGTCGCCCGGGACAACTGGTTGAACCACGGTCCCTCCAAACAGGGCCCGAGTCACCCGGGAGAGTTGGTCGAAACCGCGGACCCTGGGGCACGGGCCCGAGTCACCCGGGACTGCTGGTAGACCCAGAGTGAATTCGGACCCGGGCCCCAGTGGCCTGTGGCAACTGGTCCACACCACGGGCCCTCGGACCCGGGCCCGAGTCGCCCGGGAGAGCTGGTCGACCCCCAGGGCCTTTGGAGCCGGGCCCCAGCGCCCGGGACAGTCGGTCGACCCCACGGGCTCTCGGACGCAAGCGCGAGTGCCCCGGGACACCTGGTCAAACCCGTGGTCCTTCGGAGCCGGGCCAGAGTCGCCCAGGACAGCTGGGCGACCCCGTGGGACCTAAGACACGAACCCGAGTCGCCCGGGAGTGTTGGTTGACACTGCGGGCCCTCGGGCACGGCCCCGAGTCACCCGAGACCGCTGGTCGACCCCGCGGGCCCTCGGACCCAAGCGCATGTGTCCCAGGACACCTGGTCAAGCCCCCGGGCACTCGGAGCCGGGCTAGAGTCGCCCGGGACATCTGGTTGACCCTGCAGGGCCTTGGGCACGGGCCCGAGTCGCCCGGGAGACCTGGACAACACCTAGGGCTCTCGGACCCGGGCCCAAGGCGCCAAAGACGTCAGTCGACCTCGAGGGCCATCGGACACGAGCTCGAGTCGCCAGGGACAGCTGGTCACACCCGTGGCCCCTCGGACCCGGGCCGGAGTCGCCCGGGACATCTGGTTGCAACTGTAGTGCCTTGGGCAAGGGCCTGAGTCATGCGAGACAGCTGGTTGACCCTGCGAGCCCTGGGCACGGGCCCGAGTCGCCCAGGACGGCTGGTTGCCACCAGGGGACATCGGGGACCGTCCCAAGTCGCCCGGGACAGCTGGTTGACGGCGGGCCCCCGGACCCTACCCGATTCGCCCGGGAGAGTGGGTCGAAACCGCGGGCCCTCGGGCACGGGCCCGAGTCGCCAGGAATTGCTGGTCGGCCCCGAGGGAAATCAGACCCAGGCCCGAGTCGGCCGGGACAGCTGGTCGACCCGGTGGGCCCTTGGACACGGCCCGGTGTCGCCCAGGACAGCTGTTCGACACCCGGGCCACAGGGCACAGTCCGAGTCGCCTGGGAGACCTGGTGGACGCCTCAGGCCCTCGGGCACTGGCCTGAGATGCCCGGGAATGCTGGTGACACCGCGGGCCCTCCGACAAGGTCCCGAGTCTCCCGGGACAGCTGGGCGACCCTGCGGGCCCTCGGGCCCGGCCCGAGTCACCCGGAGCAGCTGGTCGACCCCGCGGTCCTTCGGGCACGGGCCCGTGTCACCCTGGAGTGCTGGACGACCCCGTGGGTCATCTGACCCGAGCGCGATTCGCCAGGGAAAGCTGGTCGAACCCGCGAGCCCTCAGACTCGAGTGCGAGTCGCCCGTGACAACTGTTCGACACCAAGGGCCGTCGGACGCAGGCCCGAGGCATGCGGGACCGTTGGTCCACCCTGCGGGCCCTCGGACCAGGGCCCTAGTCCCCGGGACAGCTGGTTGGCCCCGCGGTACATCGGGGACGGGCCCAAGTCATCCGGGACAGCTGGTCGACCGCGGGCCCTCCGACCAGGTCCCGAGGGGCCCGGGACACCTGGCCGACCTCGAGGGCCTTCGGACCCGGACCCCAGGCCCCCGGGAATGCCGGTAGACGCTGCGGGCCTTCAGACCCAAGCGCGAGTGTCCCGGCACAGTTGGTCGACACCGCGGGCCCTCGGACCCGGGCTGGAGTCACCCAGGACTTCTGCTTGACACCACAGTGCCTAGGGCAAGGGCCCGAGTGGCACGAGCCAGCTGGTTGACCCCTCCGGCCCACCGACCTGGGTCCGAATCGCACAGGACAGCTGGTCAACGCCGTGAGGGCTCGGGCATGGGCCTGAGTGGCCCAGGATGCCTGGTCGATAATGCGGGACATCGGGCACGGGCCCGCGTCGCCCGGGACAACTGGTTGAACCACGGTCCCTCCAAACAGGGCCCGAGTCACCCGGGAGAGTTGGTCGAAACCGCGGACCCTGGGGCACGGGCCCGAGTCACCCGGGACTGCTGGTAGACCCAGAGTGAATTCGGACCCGGGCCCCAGTGGCCTGTGGCAACTGGTCCACACCACGGGCCCTCGGACCCGGGCCCGAGTCGCCCGGGAGAGCTGGTCGACCCCAAGGGCCTTTGGAGCCGGGCCCCAGCGCCCGGGACAGTCGGTCGACCCCACGGGCTCTCGGACGCAAGCGCGAGTGCCCCGGGACACCTGGTCAAACCCGTGGTCCTTCGGAGCCGGGCCAGAGTCGCCCAGGACAGCTGGGCGACCCCGTGGGACCTAAGACACGAACCCGAGTCGCCCGGGAGTGTTGGTTGACACTGCGGGCCCTCGGGCACGGCCCCGAGTCACCCGAGACCGCTGGTCGACCCCGCGGGCCCTCGGACCCAAGCGCATGTGTCCCAGGACACCTGGTCAAGCCCCCGGGCACTCGGAGCCGGGCTAGAGTCGCCCGGGACATCTGGTTGACCCTGCAGGGCCTTGGGCACGGGCCCGAGTCGCCCGGGAGACCTGGACAACACCTAGGGCTCTCGGACCCGGGCCCAAGGCGCCAAAGACGTCAGTCGACCTCGAGGGCCATCGGACACGAGCTCGAGTCGCCAGGGACAGCTGGTCACACCCGTGGCCCCTCGGACCCGGGCCGGAGTCGCCCGGGACATCTGGTTGCAACTGTAGTGCCTTGGGCAAGGGCCTGAGTCATGCGAGACAGCTGGTTGACCCTGCGAGCCCTGGGCACGGGCCCGAGTCGCCCAGGACGGCTGGTTGCCACCAGGGGACATCGGGGACCGTCCCAAGTCGCCCGGGACAGCTGGTTGACGGCGGGCCCCCGGACCCTACCCGATTCGCCCGGGAGAGTGGGTCGAAACCGCGGGCCCTCGGGCACGGGCCCGAGTCGCCAGGAATTGCTGGTCGGCCCCGAGGGAAATCAGACCCAGGCCCGAGTCGGCCGGGACAGCTGGTCGACCCGGTGGGCCCTTGGACACGGCCCGGTGTCGCCCAGGACAGCTGTTCGACACCCGGGCCACAGGGCACAGTCCGAGTCGCCTGGGAGACCTGGTGGACGCCTCAGGCCCTCGGGCACTGGCCTGAGATGCCCGGGAATGCTGGTGACACCGCGGGCCCTCCGACAAGGTCCCGAGTCTCCCGGGACAGCTGGGCGACCCTGCGGGCCCTCGGGCCCGGCCCGAGTCACCCGGAGCAGCTGGTCGACCCCGCGGTCCTTCGGGCACGGGCCCGTGTCACCCTGGAGTGCTGGACGACCCCGTGGGTCATCTGACCCGAGCGCGATTCGCCAGGGAAAGCTGGTCGAACCCGCGAGCCCTCAGACTCGAGTGCGAGTCGCCCGTGACAACTGTTCGACACCAAGGGCCGTCGGACGCAGGCCCGAGGCATGCGGGACCGTTGGTCCACCCTGCGGGCCCTCGGACCAGGGCCCTAGTCCCCGGGACAGCTGGTTGGCCCCGCGGTACATCGGGGACGGGCCCAAGTCATCCGGGACAGCTGGTCGACCGCGGGCCCTCCGACCAGGTCCCGAGGGGCCCGGGACACCTGGCCGACCTCGAGGGCCTTCGGACCCGGACCCCAGGCCCCCGGGAATGCCGGTAGACGCTGCGGGCCTTCAGACCCAAGCGCGAGTGTCCCGGCACAGTTGGTCGACACCGCGGGCCCTCGGACCCGGGCTGGAGTCACCCAGGACTTCTGCTTGACACCACAGTGCCTAGGGCAAGGGCCCGAGTGGCACGAGCCAGCTGGTTGACCCCTCCGGCCCACCGACCTGGGTCCGAATCGCACAGGACAGCTGGTCAACGCCGTGAGGGCTCGGGCATGGGCCTGAGTGGCCCAGGATGCCTGGTCGATAATGCGGGACATCGGGCACGGGCCCGCGTCGCCCGGGACAACTGGTTGAACCACGGTCCCTCCAAACAGGGCCCGAGTCACCCGGGAGAGTTGGTCGAAACCGCGGACCCTGGGGCACGGGCCCGAGTCACCCGGGACTGCTGGTAGACCCAGAGTGAATTCGGACCCGGGCCCCAGTGGCCTGTGGCAACTGGTCCACACCACGGGCCCTCGGACCCGGGCCCGAGTCGCCCGGGAGAGCTGGTCGACCCCAAGGGCCTTTGGAGCCGGGCCCCAGCGCCCGGGACAGTCGGTCGACCCCACGGGCTCTCGGACGCAAGCGCGAGTGCCCCGGGACACCTGGTCAAACCCGTGGTCCTTCGGAGCCGGGCCAGAGTCGCCCAGGACAGCTGGGCGACCCCGTGGGACCTAAGACACGAACCCGAGTCGCCCGGGAGTGTTGGTTGACACTGCGGGCCCTCGGGCACGGCCCCGAGTCACCCGAGACCGCTGGTCGACCCCGCGGGCCCTCGGACCCAAGCGCATGTGTCCCAGGACACCTGGTCAAGCCCCCGGGCACTCGGAGCCGGGCTAGAGTCGCCCGGGACATCTGGTTGACCCTGCAGGGCCTTGGGCACGGGCCCGAGTCGCCCGGGAGACCTGGACAACACCTAGGGCTCTCGGACCCGGGCCCAAGGCGCCAAAGACGTCAGTCGACCTCGAGGGCCATCGGACACGAGCTCGAGTCGCCAGGGACAGCTGGTCACACCCGTGGCCCCTCGGACCCGGGCCGGAGTCGCCCGGGACATCTGGTTGCAACTGTAGTGCCTTGGGCAAGGGCCTGAGTCATGCGAGACAGCTGGTTGACCCTGCGAGCCCTGGGCACGGGCCCGAGTCGCCCAGGACGGCTGGTTGCCACCAGGGGACATCGGGGACCGTCCCAAGTCGCCCGGGACAGCTGGTTGACGGCGGGCCCCCGGACCCTACCCGATTCGCCCGGGAGAGTGGGTCGAAACCGCGGGCCCTCGGGCACGGGCCCGAGTCGCCAGGAATTGCTGGTCGGCCCCGAGGGAAATCAGACCCAGGCCCGAGTCGGCCGGGACAGCTGGTCCACCCGGTGGGCCCTTGGACACGGCCCGGTGTCGCCCAGGACAGCTGTTCGACACCCGGGCCACAGGGCACAGTCCGAGTCGCCTGGGAGACCTGGTGGACGCCTCAGGCCCTCGGGCACTGGCCTGAGATGCCCGGGAATGCTGGTGACACCGCGGGCCCTCCGACAAGGTCCCGAGTCTCCCGGGACAGCTGGGCGACCCTGCGGGCCCTCGGGCCCGGCCCGAGTCACCCGGAGCAGCTGGTCGACCCCGCGGTCCTTCGGGCACGGGCCCGTGTCACCCTGGAGTGCTGGACGACCCCGTGGGTCATCTGACCCGAGCGCGATTCGCCAGGGAAAGCTGGTCGAACCCGCGAGCCCTCAGACTCGAGTGCGAGTCGCCCGTGACAACTGTTCGACACCAAGGGCCGTCGGACGCAGGCCCGAGGCATGCGGGACCGTTGGTCCACCCTGCGGGCCCTCGGACCAGGGCCCTAGTCCCCGGGACAGCTGGTTGGCCCCGCGGTACATCGGGGACGGGCCCAAGTCATCCGGGACAGCTGGTCGACCGCGGGCCCTCCGACCAGGTCCCGAGGGGCCCGGGACACCTGGCCGACCTCGAGGGCCTTCGGACCCGGACCCCAGGCCCCCGGGAATGCCGGTAGACGCTGCGGGCCTTCAGACCCAAGCGCGAGTGTCCCGGCACAGTTGGTCGACACCGCGGGCCCTCGGACCCGGGCTGGAGTCACCCAGGACTTCTGCTTGACACCACAGTGCCTAGGGCAAGGGCCCGAGTGGCACGAGCCAGCTGGTTGACCCCTCCGGCCCACCGACCTGGGTCCGAATCGCACAGGACAGCTGGTCAACGCCGTGAGGGCTCGGGCATGGGCCTGAGTGGCCCAGGATGCCTGGTCGATAATGCGGGACATCGGGCACGGGCCCGCGTCGCCCGGGACAACTGGTTGAACCACGGTCCCTCCAAACAGGGCCCGAGTCACCCGGGAGAGTTGGTCGAAACCGCGGACCCTGGGGCACGGGCCCGAGTCACCCGGGACTGCTGGTAGACCCAGAGTGAATTCGGACCCGGGCCCCAGTGGCCTGTGGCAACTGGTCCACACCACGGGCCCTCGGACCCGGGCCCGAGTCGCCCGGGAGAGCTGGTCGACCCCAAGGGCCTTTGGAGCCGGGCCCCAGCGCCCGGGACAGTCGGTCGACCCCACGGGCTCTCGGACGCAAGCGCGAGTGCCCCGGGACACCTGGTCAAACCCGTGGTCCTTCGGAGCCGGGCCAGAGTCGCCCAGGACAGCTGGGCGACCCCGTGGGACCTAAGACACGAACCCGAGTCGCCCGGGAGTGTTGGTTGACACTGCGGGCCCTCGGGCACGGCCCCGAGTCACCCGAGACCGCTGGTCGACCCCGCGGGCCCTCGGACCCAAGCGCATGTGTCCCAGGACACCTGGTCAAGCCCCCGGGCACTCGGAGCCGGGCTAGAGTCGCCCGGGACATCTGGTTGACCCTGCAGGGCCTTGGGCACGGGCCCGAGTCGCCCGGGAGACCTGGACAACACCTAGGGCTCTCGGACCCGGGCCCAAGGCGCCAAAGACGTCAGTCGACCTCGAGGGCCATCGGACACGAGCTCGAGTCGCCAGGGACAGCTGGTCACACCCGTGGCCCCTCGGACCCGGGCCGGAGTCGCCCGGGACATCTGGTTGCAACTGTAGTGCCTTGGGCAAGGGCCTGAGTCATGCGAGACAGCTGGTTGACCCTGCGAGCCCTGGGCACGGGCCCGAGTCGCCCAGGACGGCTGGTTGCCACCAGGGGACATCGGGGACCGTCCCAAGTCGCCCGGGACAGCTGGTTGACGGCGGGCCCCCGGACCCTACCCGATTCGCCCGGGAGAGTGGGTCGAAACCGCGGGCCCTCGGGCACGGGCCCGAGTCGCCAGGAATTGCTGGTCGGCCCCGAGGGAAATCAGACCCAGGCCCGAGTCGGCCGGGACAGCTGGTCGACCCGGTGGGCCCTTGGACACGGCCCGGTGTCGCCCAGGACAGCTGTTCGACACCCGGGCCACAGGGCACAGTCCGAGTCGCCTGGGAGACCTGGTGGACGCCTCAGGCCCTCGGGCACTGGCCTGAGATGCCCGGGAATGCTGGTGACACCGCGGGCCCTCCGACAAGGTCCCGAGTCTCCCGGGACAGCTGGGCGACCCTGCGGGCCCTCGGGCCCGGCCCGAGTCACCCGGAGCAGCTGGTCGACCCCGCGGTCCTTCGGGCACGGGCCCGTGTCACCCTGGAGTGCTGGACGACCCCGTGGGTCATCTGACCCGAGCGCGATTCGCCAGGGAAAGCTGGTCGAACCCGCGAGCCCTCAGACTCGAGTGCGAGTCGCCCGTGACAACTGTTCGACACCAAGGGCCGTCGGACGCAGGCCCGAGGCATGCGGGACCGTTGGTCCACCCTGCGGGCCCTCGGACCAGGGCCCTAGTCCCCGGGACAGCTGGTTGGCCCCGCGGTACATCGGGGACGGGCCCAAGTCATCCGGGACAGCTGGTCGACCGCGGGCCCTCCGACCAGGTCCCGAGGGGCCCGGGACACCTGGCCGTCCTCGAGGGCCTTCGGACCCGGACCCCAGGCCCCCGGGAATGCCGGTAGACGCTGCGGGCCTTCAGACCCAAGCGCGAGTGTCCCGGCACAGTTGGTCGACACCGCGGGCCCTCGGACCCGGGCTGGAGTCACCCAGGACTTCTGCTTGACACCACAGTGCCTAGGGCAAGGGCCCGAGTGGCACGAGCCAGCTGGTTGACCCCTCCGGCCCACCGACCTGGGTCCGAATCGCACAGGACAGCTGGTCAACGCCGTGAGGGCTCGGGCATGGGCCTGAGTGGCCCAGGATGCCTGGTCGATAATGCGGGACATCGGGCACGGGCCCGCGTCGCCCGGGACAACTGGTTGAACCACGGTCCCTCCAAACAGGGCCCGAGTCACCCGGGAGAGTTGGTCGAAACCGCGGACCCTGGGGCACGGGCCCAAGTCACCCGGGACTGCTGGTAGACCCAGAGTGAATTCGGACCCGGGCCCCAGTGGCCTGTGGCAACTGGTCCACACCACGGGCCCTCGGACCCGGGCCCGAGTCGCCCGGGAGAGCTGGTCGACCCCAAGGGCCTTTGGAGCCGGGCCCCAGCGCCCGGGACAGTCGGTCGACCCCACGGGCTCTCGGACGCAAGCGCGAGTGCCCCGGGACACCTGGTCAAACCCGTGGTCCTTCGGAGCCGGGCCAGAGTCGCCCAGGACAGCTGGGCGACCCCGTGGGACCTAAGACACGAACCCGAGTCGCCCGGGAGTGTTGGTTGACACTGCGGGCCCTCGGGCACGGCCCCGAGTCACCCGAGACCGCTGGTCGACCCCGCGGGCCCTCGGACCCAAGCGCATGTGTCCCAGGACACCTGGTCAAGCCCCCGGGCACTCGGAGCCGGGCTAGAGTCGCCCGGGACATCTGGTTGACCCTGCAGGGCCTTGGGCACGGGCCCGAGTCGCCCGGGAGACCTGGACAACACCTAGGGCTCTCGGACCCGGGCCCAAGGCGCCAAAGACGTCAGTCGACCTCGAGGGCCATCGGACACGAGCTCGAGTCGCCAGGGACAGCTGGTCACACCCGTGGCCCCTCGGACCCGGGCCGGAGTCGCCCGGGACATCTGGTTGCAACTGTAGTGCCTTGGGCAAGGGCCTGAGTCATGCGAGACAGCTGGTTGACCCTGCGAGCCCTGGGCACGGGCCCGAGTCGCCCAGGACTGCTGGTTGCCACCAGGGGACATCGGGGACCGTCCCAAGTCGCCCGGGACAGCTGGTTGACGGCGGGCCCCCGGACCCTACCCGATTCGCCCGGGAGAGTGGGTCGAAACCGCGGGCCCTCGGGCACGGGCCCGAGTCGCCAGGAATTGCTGGTCGGCCCCGAGGGAAATCAGACCCAGGCCCGAGTCGGCCGGGACAGCTGGTCGACCCGGTGGGCCCTTGGACACGGCCCGGTGTCGCCCAGGACAGCTGTTCGACACCCGGGCCACAGGGCACAGTCCGAGTCGCCTGGGAGACCTGGTGGACGCCTCAGGCCCTCGGGCACTGGCCTGAGATGCCCGGGAATGCTGGTGACACCGCGGGCCCTCCGACAAGGTCCCGAGTCTCCCGGGACAGCTGGGCGACCCTGCGGGCCCTCGGGCCCGGCCCGAGTCACCCGGAGCAGCTGGTCGACCCCGCGGTCCTTCGGGCACGGGCCCGTGTCACCCTGGAGTGCTGGACGACCCCGTGGGTCATCTGACCCGAGCGCGATTCGCCAGGGAAAGCTGGTCGAACCCGCGAGCCCTCAGACTCGAGTGCGAGTCGCCCGTGACAACTGTTCGACACCAAGGGCCGTCGGACGCAGGCCCGAGGCATGCGGGACCGTTGGTCCACCCTGCGGGCCCTCGGACCAGGGCCCTAGTCCCCGGGACAGCTGGTTGGCCCCGCGGTACATCGGGGACGGGCCCAAGTCATCCGGGACAGCTGGTCGACCGCGGGCCCTCCGACCAGGTCCCGAGGGGCCCGGGACACCTGGCCGACCTCGAGGGCCTTCGGACCCGGACCCCAGGCCCCCGGGAATGCCGGTAGACGCTGCGGGCCTTCAGACCCAAGCGCGAGTGTCCCGGCACAGTTGGTCGACACCGCGGGCCCTCGGACCCGGGCTGGAGTCACCCAGGACTTCTGCTTGACACCACAGTGCCTAGGGCAAGGGCCCGAGTGGCACGAGCCAGCTGGTTGACCCCTCCGGCCCACCGACCTGGGTCCGAATCGCACAGGACAGCTGGTCAACGCCGTGAGGGCTCGGGCATGGGCCTGAGTGGCCCAGGATGCCTGGTCGATAATGCGGGACATCGGGCACGGGCCCGCGTCGCCCGGGACAACTGGTTGAACCACGGTCCCTCCAAACAGGGCCCGAGTCACCCGGGAGAGTTGGTCGAAACCGCGGACCCTGGGGCACGGGCCCGAGTCACCCGGGACTGCTGGTAGACCCAGAGTGAATTCGGACCCGGGCCCCAGTGGCCTGTGGCAACTGGTCCACACCACGGGCCCTCGGACCCGGGCCCGAGTCGCCCGGGAGAGCTGGTCGACCCCAAGGGCCTTTGGAGCCGGGCCCCAGCGCCCGGGACAGTCGGTCGACCCCACGGGCTCTCGGACGCAAGCGCGAGTGCCCCGGGACACCTGGTCAAACCCGTGGTCCTTCGGAGCCGGGCCAGAGTCGCCCAGGACAGCTGGGCGACCCCGTGGGACCTAAGACACGAACCCGAGTCGCCCGGGAGTGTTGGTTGACACTGCGGGCCCTCGGGCACGGCCCCGAGTCACCCGAGACCGCTGGTCGACCCCGCGGGCCCTCGGACCCAAGCGCATGTGTCCCAGGACACCTGGTCAAGCCCCCGGGCACTCGGAGCCGGGCTAGAGTCGCCCGGGACATCTGGTTGACCCTGCAGGGCCTTGGGCACGGGCCCGAGTCGCCCGGGAGACCTGGACAACACCTAGGGCTCTCGGACCCGGGCCCAAGGCGCCAAAGACGTCAGTCGACCTCGAGGGCCATCGGACACGAGCTCGAGTCGCCAGGGACAGCTGGTCACACCCGTGGCCCCTCGGACCCGGGCCGGAGTCGCCCGGGACATCTGGTTGCAACTGTAGTGCCTTGGGCAAGGGCCTGAGTCATGCGAGACAGCTGGTTGACCCTGCGAGCCCTGGGCACGGGCCCGAGTCGCCCAGGACTGCTGGTTGCCACCAGGGGACATCGGGGACCGTCCCAAGTCGCCCGGGACAGCTGGTTGACGGCGGGCCCCCGGACCCTACCCGATTCGCCCGGGAGAGTGGGTCGAAACCGCGGGCCCTCGGGCACGGGCCCGAGTCGCCAGGAATTGCTGGTCGGCCCCGAGGGAAATCAGACCCAGGCCCGAGTCGGCCGGGACAGCTGGTCGACCCGGTGGGCCCTTGGACACGGCCCGGTGTCGCCCAGGACAGCTGTTCGACACCCGGGCCACAGGGCACAGTCCGAGTCGCCTGGGAGACCTGGTGGACGCCTCAGGCCCTCGGGCACTGGCCTGAGATGCCCGGGAATGCTGGTGACACCGCGGGCCCTCCGACAAGGTCCCGAGTCTCCCGGGACAGCTGGGCGACCCTGCGGGCCCTCGGGCCCGGCCCGAGTCACCCGGAGCAGCTGGTCGACCCCGCGGTCCTTCGGGCACGGGCCCGTGTCACCCTGGAGTGCTGGACGACCCCGTGGGTCATCTGACCCGAGCGCGATTCGCCAGGGAAAGCTGGTCGAACCCGCGAGCCCTCAGACTCGAGTGCGAGTCGCCCGTGACAACTGTTCGACACCAAGGGCCGTCGGACGCAGGCCCGAGGCATGCGGGACCGTTGGTCCACCCTGCGGGCCCTCGGACCAGGGCCCTAGTCCCCGGGACAGCTGGTTGGCCCCGCGGTACATCGGGGACGGGCCCAAGTCATCCGGGACAGCTGGTCGACCGCGGGCCCTCCGACCAGGTCCCGAGGGGCCCGGGACACCTGGCCGACCTCGAGGGCCTTCGGACCCGGACCCCAGGCCCCCGGGAATGCCGGTAGACGCTGCGGGCCTTCAGACCCAAGCGCGAGTGTCCCGGCACAGTTGGTCGACACCGCGGGCCCTCGGACCCGGGCTGGAGTCACCCAGGACTTCTGCTTGACACCACAGTGCCTAGGGCAAGGGCCCGAGTGGCACGAGCCAGCTGGTTGACCCCTCCGGCCCACCGACCTGGGTCCGAATCGCACAGGACAGCTGGTCAACGCCGTGAGGGCTCGGGCATGGGCCTGAGTGGCCCAGGATGCCTGGTCGATAATGCGGGACATCGGGCACGGGCCCGCGTCGCCCGGGACAACTGGTTGAACCACGGTCCCTCCAAACAGGGCCCGAGTCACCCGGGAGAGTTGGTCGAAACCGCGGACCCTGGGGCACGGGCCCGAGTCACCCGGGACTGCTGGTAGACCCAGAGTGAATTCGGACCCGGGCCCCAGTGGCCTGTGGCAACTGGTCCACACCACGGGCCCTCGGACCCGGGCCCGAGTCGCCCGGGAGAGCTGGTCGACCCCAAGGGCCTTTGGAGCCGGGCCCCAGCGCCCGGGACAGTCGGTCGACCCCACGGGCTCTCGGACGCAAGCGCGAGTGCCCCGGGACACCTGGTCAAACCCGTGGTCCTTCGGAGCCGGGCCAGAGTCGCCCAGGACAGCTGGGCGACCCCGTGGGACCTAAGACACGAACCCGAGTCGCCCGGGAGTGTTGGTTGACACTGCGGGCCCTCGGGCACGGCCCCGAGTCACCCGAGACCGCTGGTCGACCCCGCGGGCCCTCGGACCCAAGCGCATGTGTCCCAGGACACCTGGTCAAGCCCCCGGGCACTCGGAGCCGGGCTAGAGTCGCCCGGGACATCTGGTTGACCCTGCAGGGCCTTGGGCACGGGCCCGAGTCGCCCGGGAGACCTGGACAACACCTAGGGCTCTCGGACCCGGGCCCAAGGCGCCAAAGACGTCAGTCGACCTCGAGGGCCATCGGACACGAGCTCGAGTCGCCAGGGACAGCTGGTCACACCCGTGGCCCCTCGGACCCGGGCCGGAGTCGCCCGGGACATCTGGTTGCAACTGTAGTGCCTTGGGCAAGGGCCTGAGTCATGCGAGACAGCTGGTTGACCCTGCGAGCCCTGGGCACGGGCCCGAGTCGCCCAGGACTGCTGGTTGCCACCAGGGGACATCGGGGACCGTCCCAAGTCGCCCGGGACAGCTGGTTGACGGCGGGCCCCCGGACCCTACCCGATTCGCCCGGGAGAGTGGGTCGAAACCGCGGGCCCTCGGGCACGGGCCCGAGTCGCCAGGAATTGCTGGTCGGCCCCGAGGGAAATCAGACCCAGGCCCGAGTCGGCCGGGACAGCTGGTCGACCCGGTGGGCCCTTGGACACGGCCCGGTGTCGCCCAGGACAGCTGTTCGACACCCGGGCCACAGGGCACAGTCCGAGTCGCCTGGGAGACCTGGTGGACGCCTCAGGCCCTCGGGCACTGGCCTGAGATGCCCGGGAATGCTGGTGACACCGCGGGCCCTCCGACAAGGTCCCGAGTCTCCCGGGACAGCTGGGCGACCCTGCGGGCCCTCGGGCCCGGCCCGAGTCACCCGGAGCAGCTGGTCGACCCCGCGGTCCTTCGGGCACGGGCCCGTGTCACCCTGGAGTGCTGGACGACCCCGTGGGTCATCTGACCCGAGCGCGATTCGCCAGGGAAAGCTGGTCGAACCCGCGAGCCCTCAGACTCGAGTGCGAGTCGCCCGTGACAACTGTTCGACACCAAGGGCCGTCGGACGCAGGCCCGAGGCATGCGGGACCGTTGGTCCACCCTGCGGGCCCTCGGACCAGGGCCCTAGTCCCCGGGACAGCTGGTTGGCCCCGCGGTACATCGGGGACGGGCCCAAGTCATCCGGGACAGCTGGTCGACCGCGGGCCCTCCGACCAGGTCCCGAGGGGCCCGGGACACCTGGCCGACCTCGAGGGCCTTCGGACCCGGACCCCAGGCCCCCGGGAATGCCGGTAGACGCTGCGGGCCTTCAGACCCAAGCGCGAGTGTCCCGGCACAGTTGGTCGACACCGCGGGCCCTCGGACCCGGGCTGGAGTCACCCAGGACTTCTGCTTGACACCACAGTGCCTAGGGCAAGGGCCCGAGTGGCACGAGCCAGCTGGTTGACCCCTCCGGCCCACCGACCTGGGTCCGAATCGCACAGGACAGCTGGTCAACGCCGTGAGGGCTCGGGCATGGGCCTGAGTGGCCCAGGATGCCTGGTCGATAATGCGGGACATCGGGCACGGGCCCGCGTCGCCCGGGACAACTGGTTGAACCACGGTCCCTCCAAACAGGGCCCGAGTCACCCGGGAGAGTTGGTCGAAACCGCGGACCCTGGGGCACGGGCCCGAGTCACCCGGGACTGCTGGTAGACCCAGAGTGAATTCGGACCCGGGCCCCAGTGGCCTGTGGCAACTGGTCCACACCACGGGCCCTCGGACCCGGGCCCGAGTCGCCCGGGAGAGCTGGTCGACCCCAAGGGCCTTTGGAGCCGGGCCCCAGCGCCCGGGACAGTCGGTCGACCCCACGGGCTCTCGGACGCAAGCGCGAGTGCCCCTGGACACCTGGTCAAACCCGTGGTCCTTCGGAGCCGGGCCAGAGTCGCCCAGGACAGCTGGTCGACCCCGTGGGACCTAAGACACGAACCCGAGTCGCCCGGGAGTGTTGGTTGACACTGCGGGGCCTTGGACCTGGCCCGGAGTCACCAAAGACTGCTTGTCGACCCCGCAGGCCCTCAGAACCAGGCCCGAGTCACCTGGGACAGCTGGTCGACCCTGCAGGCACTTGGAGCCTGGCCGAAGTCGCCCGGGACATCTGGTTGACACCGCGGGGCTTCGGGCATGGGCGCGAGTCACCTGGGAGACCTGGTCGACCCCGCGGGCCCTCGGGCATGGGCCCGGGTCGCCCGGGACAGCTCGTCGACCGGAGGACCTTGGACCAGAACCCGAGTCGCCCGGGAGATTTTGTCGACATTGCGGGCCCTCGGGCACAGGACCGAGTCGCCCGGGACCGGAGATCGACACCGCGATCCCTCGAACCAGGCGTGAGATGCCCGGGACCGCTGGTTGACCCCGGGAGACATCGGGCACGGGCCTGAGATGCCCAGGAAGGCTGGTCGACACCGCGGGCCCTCCGACAAGGACCTGAGTCTCCCGGGACCGCAGGTCGACCACCCGCGCCCTCGGGAACGGGCCCGAGGCCCCAGGGACAGCTGGTCGACTCCTCAGTTCCTCGGACCCGGGTCCGAGTTCCCCGGGACAGCTGGTCAAACCCGCGGGCCCTCAGACACGAGCGCGATTCGCTCGGGAGTGCTGGTCGACCCCGTGGGCCCTGGTTCCTGGGCCCGAGTTAGCCGGGATAGCTGGTCGACCCCGCAGGCCTTCAGAGAAAGGCTGGAATCGCCCGGGACAGCTGGTTGACCCCGCGGGGCCTTGGACCTGGCCCGGAGTCACCAAAGACTGCTTGTCGACCCCGCGGACCCTCGGGCACGGGCCCGAGTCGCAATGGAGAGCCGGTCGACGCTGCGGGCCCTCGGACCCAGGCCCAAGTCCCCCGGGACAGCTGGTCGAAACCGCGTGCCCACAGACACGAGCGCGATTCGCCCGGGAGGGCTGGAGAACACCGCGTGCCCTCGTTCCTGGGCCCGAGTTACCCGGGACAGCGGGTCGACCCCGCGGGCCTTCGGAGCCAGGCCGGAGTCGCCCAGGACAGCTGATCGATCCCGCATACCCTCAGGCTCAGGCCCGAATCACCCGTGCAATCCGGTCAACTCCGCTGGCACGCGGACCCGGGCATGATTCGCCCGGGAGAGCTGGTCGACGCCACGGGCCCTCGGACCCGGGCCCGAGGGCCCTGGACAGCAGGGTGACACCGAGGGCTGTCGGACCCGGGCCTTGGTCACCCGGGACAGCTGGTCGAACCCGTGGGACCTCGGACCTGGCCCAGAGTCACCCCGCGGGCCCTCGGGCACGGGCCTGAGACGCCTGGGACAGCTGTTCGATACCCGGGCCCTTGGGCACGGTCCGAGGAACCCGGGACAGCTGGAGGACACCGCGGGCCATCGGGCACGGGCCTGAGCCGCCCAGGAAGGCTGGTCGACACCGAGGGCCCTCCACCAAGGTCCCAAGTAACCCGGGATAGCTGGTCGAAGCCGCGGGCCCTCGGACAGGAGCGCAATTCGCCCGGGAGGGCTGGTGGACCCCGCGGGCCCTTGTTCCTTGGCCCGAGTTACCTGAGAGATGTGGTCGACTCCGCAGGTCTTTGGAACTGGGGCCGAAGTGCGTGGGACAGCTGGTCGACATGGTGGGCCCTCGGACCCGAGTCCGAGTCGCCCGGGACAGCTGCTCGACACCTCGGTCCCTCCGAACAGGGCCCGAATCCCCCGGGATAGCTGGTCAACCCCGCGTGCCCTCAGACACAGGCCATAGAGCCCTTGACTGCGGGTCGAATGCATGGGCCCTCGGACCCGGCCCGGAGTCCACCAGGACAGCTTGTCAACACCGCGGCCCCTATGTCCCGGGCCCGAGTGGCTGGGAAAAGCTGCTCCACACCACGGGCCCTCGGACCCTAGCGTGAGTTGCCCGGGACAGCTGGAAAACCACGCAGGCTGTCGGAACCGAACCAGAGACTCCCGGGACAGCTGGTCAACACCGAGGGCCTTCGGACCCCAGCTCGAGTATCCCGGGACCGCTGGTCGACCCCGCGGGCCCTTGGGCAAGGGCCCGAGGCCCACGGGACTGCCGCTCTACCACTCAGGCCCTCGGACCCGGGGCCGAGTCCCCCGGGACAGCCGGTCGACCCCGCAGGCCCTCGGACCCAGGCCCGGGTCACCCGGGACAGTGGGTCAACCCCCTGGGTCTTTGGACCCGGGCCGAGTCGCGTGGGACACCTGGTCGAACCCGTGGGCATACGGACCCAAGCGCGACAGGCTCGGGATATCTGGTCGACACTGCGGGGCTTCGAACCCGGCCCGGAGTTCGCCCAGGATGGCTTGTGGACACCAAGGGCCCTTGGGCACGGGCCAGCATCACCCCGGAGAGCTGGTCGACACCGCTCCGCATCGGACAAGAGCGCGATTACCCCAGGACAGCTGGTCGAACCCGTGGGCCCTCCCACCCGGGCCCAAGAGACCCGGGACAGCTGGGTGACCCTCCGGGCCCTCGGACCCAGGCCCTAGTCGCCAGGGAGAGCTGGTCGACCCGGCGGGCCTTTGGACCCATGCCCGAGTGGCCCGGGACAGCTGGTCGACCCAGAGGGACCTCGGACTCAACTGCGACTCCCCCAGGACAGCTGGTCACCAACACAGTTCTTCGGATCCCAGCCCAAGGCGCCCGGGAGAGCTGGTCGAGCCCGAGGGCCTTCAGACCCAAGCACGAGGGTCCCGGGACAGCGGGTCGACCCCGCGGACCCTCGGGCAAGGCCCCGAGTCCCACGGGACTGCCGCTCGACCACTCAGGCCCTCGGACCTGGGCCCGAGTCACCCGGGACAGCTGCTCGTCCCCGCGGGCCATCGGGCAAAGGCATGAGACCCATGGGACTGCTGCTCAACCACTCAGGCCCTCGGACTCGGGCCCGAGTCTCCCGGGACAGCCTGTCGAAACCGCAGGCCCTCGGACACGGTCTCAAGTCGCTCGGAACAGCTGGTCGAGCCAGCGGGATATTGGGCCTGGGCCCGAGTCACCTGGGAGCGTTGGTCAACATCGTGGGCCCTCAGGCACCGGCCCGAGCTGCCCGGGACCGGGGATCCACCCCGCTATCCCTCGACCCGGGCCCGAGACACCAGGGAAGGCTGGTTGACCCTAGGGGCCCTTGGACACATGCGCGAGTCGCCCGGGACAGCTGATTGACACCCAGGCCCTCGGACCTGGGTCCGAGTGGCCCGGGACAGCCTGTCGACCCTGCAGGCCCTCGGAGCTGGCCCGAGTCACGGGGGACAGCTGGTCGACCCCGCGGGTCTTCGGACCCGGGGCTGAGTCGCGTGGGACAGCTGGTCGAGCCCTTGGGCATTTGTACCCGGGTCCAAGGGCCCCGGGACAGCTGTTCAACACTCGGGCCCTCGGGCACAGTCGAGTCGCCAAGGAGAGCTGGTCGACAGTTGGGACCATCGGACCCGAGCACAATAGGCCCGGGAGAGCTGGTCGAATCGGCCTGCCCTCGGACCCAAGCGCGAGTCGCCCGGACAGCTGGTCGATCCCGCGGGCCCTTGGACTCGAGTGCAAGTCGCCCGGCACAGGTGTTCGACCCCGAGGGACCTCGGACCCGTGCCTAGTCGTGTGGGACAGCTGGTCGTCCCCGCAGTCCCTCGGACCCAGGCTCGAGTGGACAGGGATTGCGGGTGGACCCCGCACGCCCACAGAAACAAGCGCGAGTCAACCGGGACAGCTGGTCGACCCCACGGGACCTTGGACCCAAGCGCGAGTGGCCCAGGACAGCTGGTCAACACCCGGGCCCTCAGGCACGGTCCGAGTCATCCGGGATATGTGATTGACACGGCGGGCCCTGGGACCCGGGCACGAGTCATCCGGGACAGCTGGTCGAACCCTCGGTCCCTCCGAACTGGGCCCGAGTTGCCCGGGACACGTGGTCAACCCCGCGGGACATCGGGCTCCGGCCCAAGTCCCCTGATACAGGTGGTCGACCCCGCGCGCCCTCAGACCCAGGCCCGAGTGCCCTTGACTGCGGGTCGTACGCGTGGGCCCTCGGACCCGGCCCGGAGTCGACCAGGACAGCTTGTCAACACCGCGGCCCCTATGTCTCGGGCCCGAGTGGCTGGGAAAAGCTGCTCCACACCACAGGCCCTCGGACCCAAGCGTGAGTTGCCCGGGACAGCTGGAAGACCACGCAGGTTCTCAGAACCGAACCGGAGACTCCCAGGACAGCTGGTCGACCCCGAGTGCATTCGGACCCCAGCGCGAGTGTCCCGGGACAACTGGTCGACCCCGCGGGCCCTCGGGCAAGGGCCCGAAGCTCACGGGATTGCCGCTCTACCACTCAGGCCCTCGGACCCGGGGCCGAGTCCCACGGGACTGCCGCTTGACTACTCAGGCCCTCGGACCCGAGCCCAAGTCACCCGGGACAACTGGTCGTCCCCGCGGGCTATCGGGCAAGGGCGCGAGACCCACGGGACTGCTGCTCGAAAACTCAGGCCCTCGGACCCGGGCCCGAGTCTCCCGGGACAGCCTGTCGAACCTGCAGGCCCTCGGGCACTGTCTCGAGTCGCTCGCAACAGCTGGTCGAGCCAGCGGGATATCGGGCCTGGGCCCGAGTCGCCTAGGAGCGTTGGTCAACATCGTGGGCCCTCGGGCACCGGCCCGAGCTGCACGGGACTGGGGATCGATCCCGCTATCCCTCGACCCGGGCCCGAGACACCCGGGAACGCTGGTTGACCCTGGGGGCCCTCGGACACATGCGTGAGTCGCCCGGGACAGCTGTTGGACACCCAGGCCCTCGGACCTGGGTCCGAGTGGCCCGGGACAGCCTGTCGACCCCGCAGGCCCTCGGAGCTGGCCCGAGTCACGTGGGACAGCTGGTCGACCCCGTGTGCATTCGGACTCAAGCGCGACAGGCCCGGGATATCTGGTCGACACTGCAGGCTTTCGCACCCGGCCCGGAGTCGCCCAGGATGGATTGTCGTCCCCACGGGCCTTTGGGCACGGGCAAGTATCGCCCCGGAGAGCTGGTCGACCCCGCGCGGCATCGGATATGAGCGCGATTCACCCAGGACAGCTGGTCGAACCCGTGGGTCCTCCCACCCGGGCCCGAGAGACCCGGGACCGCTGGGTGAACCCCCGGGCCCTCGGACCCAGGCCCTAGTCGCCAGGGAGCTGGTAGACCCGGCGGGCCTTTGGACCCATCCCCGAGTGGCCCGGGACAGCTGGTCGACCCAGAGGGACCGCGGACTCCACTGCGAGTCGCCCGGGACAGCTGGTCACCAACAAAGTCCTTCGAATCCGGGCGCCAGGCGCCCGGGAGAACTGGTCGAGCCCGAGGGCCTTCAGACCCAAGCACGAGGGTCCCGGGACAGCGGGTCGACCCCGCGGGCCCTCGGGCAAGGCCCTGAGTCCCACGGGACTGCCGCTCGACTACTCAGGCCCTCGGACCCGGGCCCAAGTCACCCGGGACAGCCTGTCGGACCCGCAGCCCCTGGGGTACGGTGTCGAGTCGCTCGGAAGAGCTGGTCGAGCCATCGGGACATCGGGCATGGGCCCAAGTCGGCTGGGAGCGTTGGTCAACATCGTGGGCCCTCGGGCACCGGCCCGAGCTGCCCGGGACCGGGGATCCACCCCGCTTTCCCTCGACCCGGGCCCGAGACACCCGGGAACGCTGGTTGACCCTGGGGGCCCTCGGACACATGCGTGAGTCGCCCGAGACAGCTCTTCGACACCCAAGCCCTAGGACCTGAGTCCGAGTGGCCCGGGACAGCCTGTCGACCCCACAGGCCCTCGGAGCTGGCCCGAGTCATGGGGGACAGCTGGTCGAGCCCTTGGGCATTCGGACCCGGGTCCAAGGGGCCTGGGACAGCTGTTTGACACCCGGGCCCTCGGGCAGAGTCTGAGTCGCCAAGGAGAGCTGGTCGACAGTGGGGACCATCGGACCCGAGCACAATAGGCCTGGGAGAGCTGGTCAAACCGGCCTGCCCTCGGACCCAGGCGCGAGTCGCCCAGGACAGCTGGTCGATCCCGCGGGGCCTTGGACTCGAGTGCGAGTCGCCCGGCACAACTGTTCGACCGCGAGGGACCTCGGACCCGTGCCTAGTCGCGCGGGACACCTGGTCTTCCCCGTGTTCCCTCAGTCGTGGGCCCGAGTGGACAGGGACTGTGGGTGGACACCGCACGCATTCAGAATCAAGCGCGAGTCACCCGGGACAGCTGGTCGACCCCGCGGGCCCTTGGACCCAAGCGCGAGTGGCCCAGGACAGCTGGTCAACACCCGGGCCCTTGGGCACGGTCCGAGTCGCCCGGGACCTGTGGTCGACACCGCGGGCCCTCGGACCCAGGCCCGAGTGGCCCGGGACAGGTGGTCAACCCCGCGGGACATCGGGCTCCGGCCCAAGTCGCCTGGGACAGCTGGTCGACCCCACGTGCCCTCAGACACGGGCCCGAGTGCCCTTGACTGTGGGTCGAATGCCTGGGCCCTCGGACCCGGCCCGGAGTCGACCAGGACAGCTTTTCAACACCGCGGCCCCTATGTCCCGGGCCCGAGTGCCTGGGAAAAGCTGCTCCACACCACGGGCCCTCGGACCCAAGCGTGAGTTGCCCGGGACAGCTGGAAGACCACGCAGGTTCTCGGAATCGAACCGGAGACTCCCGGGACAGCTGGTCGACCCCGAGGGCCTTCGGACCCAAGCGCGAGTGACCCGGGACAGCTGGTCGACCCCGCGAGCCCTCAGGCAAGGGCCCGAGGCCCACGGGACTGCCACTCTACCACTCAGGCCCTCAGACCCGGGACCGGGTCACCCGGGACAGGGGTTCGACACCGTGGGTCTTTGGACCCGGGGCCGATTCGCGTGGGACAGCTGGTCGACACCGTGGGCCTTCGGACACAAGAGCGACAGGCCCGGGATATCTGGTCGACACTGCGGGCCTTCGGACCCGGCCCGGAGTCGCCCAGGATGGCTTGTCGACGCCACGGGCCATTGGGCACAGGCCAGCATCGCCCCGGAAAGCTGGTCCGATGCCACGCGATTCACCCAGGAAGGCTGGTCGAACCCGTGGGCCCTCCCACCCGGGCCCGAGAGACCCGGGACCGCTGCGTGAACCCCGGGGCCTCGGACCCAGGCCCTAGTCGGCAGGGAGAGCTGGTCGACTAGGCAGGCCGTTGGACCCATGCCCGAGTGGCCCGGGACAGCTGGTCGACCCAGAGGGACCTCGGAATCAACTGCAAGTCCCCAGGGACAGCTGGTCACCAACAAAGTCCTTTGGATCCGGGCCTCACGGCACTGCCGCTTGACTACTCAGGCCCTCAGATCCGGGCCCGAGTCGCCCGGGACAGCCTGTCGACCCCGCAGGCCCTCGGAGTTGGCCCGAGTTACCGGGGACAGCTGGTCGACCCCGCGGGTCTTCGGACCCGGGGCCGAGTCGCGTGGGACAGCTGGTCGAGCCCTTGGGCATTCGGACCCAGGTCCAAGGGCCCCGGGACAGCTGTTCGACACCCGGGCCCTCGGGCACAGTCCGAGTCGCCAAGGAGAGCTGGTCGACAGTGGGGACCATCGGACCCGAGCGCAATAGGCCCGGGAGAGCTGGAGGAACCGGCCTGCCCTCGGACCCAAGCGCGAGTCGCCCAGGACAGCTGGTCAAAACCCGGGCCCTCGGGCATGGTCCGAGTCGCCCTGGACATGTGGTTGACACGGCGGGCACTCGGACCCGGGCACGAGTCATCCGGGACAGCTGGTCGAACCCTCGGTCCCTCCGAACAGGGCCCGAGTCGCCTGGGATAGCTGGTCAACCCCGCGGGACATCGGGCTCCGGCCCAAGTCCCCTGATACAGGTGGTCGACCCCACGCGCCCTCAGACACGGGCCCGAGTGCCCTTGACTGCGGGTCGAATGCCTGGGCCCTCGGACCCGGCCCGGAGTCGACCAGGACAGCTTGTCAACACCGTGGACCCTATGTCCCGGGCCCGAGTGGCTGGGAAAAGCTGCTCCACACCACGGGCCCTCGGACCCAAGCGTGAGTTGCCCGGGACAGCTGGAAGACCACGCAGGCTCTCGGAACCGAACCGGAGACTCCAGGGAGAGCTGGTCGACCCCGAGGGCCTTCGGACCCCAGCGCGAATGTCCCGGGACAGCTGGTCGACCCTGCAGGCCCTCGGGCAAGGGCCCGAGGCCCACGGGACTGCCGCTGTACCACTCAGGCCCTCGGTCCCGGGGCCGAATCCCCCGGGACAGCTGAACGACCCCGTCGGTCTTTGGCCCTGGGCTGAGTAGCGTGGGACAGCTGATCGACCCCATGGGCCTTCGGACACAAGCGCGACAGGCCCGGGATATCTGGTCGACACTGCGGACCTTCGGACCCGGCACGGAGTCGCCCAGGATGGCTTGTCGACGCCACGGGCCTTTGGGCATGGGCCAGCATCGCCCCGGAGAGCTGGTCGACCCCGCGCGGATTCGGACATGAGCGCAATTCACCCAGGACAGCTGGTCGAAACCGTGGGCCCTCCCACCCGGGCCCGAGAGACCCGGGACAGCTGGGTGACCCCCCGGGCCCTCGGACCCAGGCCCTAGTCGCCAGGGAGAGCTGGTCGACCTGGCGGGCCTTTGGACACATGCCCGAGTGGCCCGGGACAGCTGATCGACCCAGAGGGACCTCGGACTCAACTGCGAGTCCCCCGGGACAGCTGGTTACCAACAAAGTCCTTCGGATCCGGGCCCCAGGCGCCCGGGAGAGCTGGTCGACCCCCAGGGCCTTGGAACCAGGCCCTAGTCGCCACGGAGAGAAGGTCGACCCCGAGGCCCTTCAGACCCAAGCACGAGGGTCCCGGGACTGCGGGTCGACACCGCGGGACCTCGGGCAAGGCCCCGAGTCCCACGGAACTGCCGCTCGAATACTCAGGCCCTTGGACCCGGGCCCGAGTCACCCTGGACAGCTGGTCGTCCCCGAGGTCCGTCGGGCAAGGGTACGAGACCCACGGGACTGCTGCTCGACCACTCAGTCCCTCGGACCTTGCCAGAGTCCCCCGGGACAGCCTGTCGAACCCGCAGGCCTTCGGGCACGGTCTCGAGTCGCTAGGAACAGCTGGTCGAGCCATCGGGACATCGGGCCTTGGCCCGAGTCGCCTGGGAGCTTTGGTCAACATCGTGGGCCCTCGGGCAACGGCCCGAGCTCCCCGGGACCGGGGATCAATCCCGCTATCCCTCAACCCGGGCCCGAGACACCCTGGAAAGCTGGTTTACCCTGGGGGCCCTCGGACGCATGCACGAGTCTCCCGGGACAGCTGTTGGATACCCAGGCCCTCGGACCTGGATCCGAGTGTCCCGGGACAGCCTGTCGACCCCGCAGGCCCTCGGAGCTGGCCTGAGTCACCGGATACAGCTGGTCGACCCCGCGGGTCTTCGGACCCGGGGCCGAGTCGCGTGGGACAGCTGGTCGAGCCCTTGGGCATTCGGACCCGGGTCCAAGGGCCCCAGGACAGCTGTTCGACACCCGGGCCCTCGGGCACAGTCCGAGACGCCATGGAGAGCTGGTCAACTCTGAGGACCATCGGACCCGAGCGCAATAGGCCCCGGGGAGCTGGTCGAACCGGCCTGCCCTCGGACCCAAGCGCCAGTCGCCCGGGACAGCTGGTCGATCCTGCGGGCCCTTGGACTCGAGTGCGAGTTGCCCGGCACAGCTGTTCGACCCCGAGGGACCCGTGCCTAGTCGCGCCGGACAGCGGGTCGTCCCTGCGGTCCCTGGGACCCGGGCCCCAGTCGCCCAGGATATTTGGTCGACCCCGTGGGCACTCGGACCTGGGCAGGAGTCAGCCAGGTCAGCTGGTCGACACCGCAAGCTGTCGGGCACTGGCCCGAGACACCTGGGACTGTTGGTCGTACCCTCAGGCCCTCGGACGAAGACCCAAATCACGCCGGACTGCTGGTCGAACCTGCGGACACTCGGACCCGGGCCCGAGTCTCCCAGGATATTTGATCGACCCCGTGGGCCCTCAGGCACCGGCCCTAGTCACCCAGGATATCTGCTCGACCCCGCGGGCCCTCGGACCCAAACCCGAGTCGCCCGGGAGAGCTGGTCGAAACTGTGGGCCCTCGGACACAGGCCCAAGTCCCGCGGGACAGCTGGTCGACAAGGCGGGCCCTCGGATCTGGGCCCGAGTAGCACTAGAGAGCTGGACGACACCGCGGGCAATTGGACCCGAGCGCGATTCGGCCTGGAGAGCTTGTCAAACACGTGGACCCTCGGACCTGGGCCTGAGTGGCCCGGGACAGCTGGTCGACCCCGCACGACCTCGGACCCAAGTGCAAGTGCCCAGGTAATCTAGTTGACCCCACAGGGCCTCGGAACCAACTGCGAGTGGCCCGGGTGATCTGGTCGACCCCGCAGGCCATAGGGCTCTGGCCCGAGACGCCCAGGAGTGCTGGTCGACCCCGCGGACTCTCGGACCCGGGCTGGAGTCGCCCGGGACATCTGGTCGACACCGCGAGGCCTCGGGTACAGTCCCGATTTGCCCGGGAGAGCTGGTCCACCCCGCGGGCCCTCGGGCACAGGCCCAAGTCAACCGGGATGCCTGGTCGACACCGCGTTACGTCCGAAAAGTGCCCGAGTCACCCGGGACACCTGTTGGACCCCGCTGGCCATCGGGCACAGGCCCGAGGCAATGGGGACAGCTGGCCGACACCTCAGGACCTCGGACCCGTGCCCCAGTCCCCTGGGACCGCTGGTCGAACCCGCGGGCCCTCGGAACTGAGCGCAAGTCTCCAGGGAGGGCTGGTTGACCCTGCGAGGCCTTGGGTACAGTCCAGAGTTGCCCTGGATAGCTGGTCCACCACGCGGGACCTTGACCAAGCAAGGCCTCGCGTACAGTTCCGAGTTACCCAGGATAGATGGTCCACCACGCGGGCCCTGGGAACAATTGGTCGACCCTAGCTGTGCCCGTTGACTCGGGCCCATGCCCGATGGCCAGCGCGGTCCAACATGTGTCCCGGGTGACTTGAGGCCCTGGTCGGATGTACCACGGGGTCGAACCCGCGGGCGCTTGGAATGGAGCGCAAGTCTCCGGGGAGAGCTGGTTGACGCTGCGAGGCCTCGGGTACAGTCCCGAGTTGCCCGGGAGAGCTGGTCGACCCCGTGGGCCCTCGGACCTGGGCCCGAGTCACCCGGGACAGCTGGTCGACACCGCGAGCCATAGGACTCCGACCCGAGTCGCCCAGGACCTCAGGTCGACCTCACGGGCCCTCCAACAGGAGCCAGAGTCATCCGGGTCTGCTGGTCGACCCCGGGGGCCCTCAGATCCAACCACGAGACCCCCGGGACAGCTGGTCGACACCACGGGCCTTCGGACCCGGTCCCGAGTCGCCCTGGACATCTGGTCGACCGCGCGAGGCCTCGGGTACAGTCCGAGTTGCCCAAGAGAGCTGGTCCACACCGTGGGCCGTCAGGCACGGGCCCGAGTCAACTGGGAAGCATGGTCGACACCGTGGCACGTCCGACCAAGGTCTAAGTCACCCGAGACATCTGTTGTATGCTGCTGGCCCTCAGGCATGGGGCTGAGTCCCCGGGGAAAGCTGGTTGACACCTCAGGCCCTCAGACCCAACCGCGAGACCCCCGGGACAGCTGGTCGACACCGCGGGCCTTCGGACCCGGGCCCGAGTCACCCTGGATATCTGGGCGACCACGCGAGGTCTCGGGTACAGTCCGAGTTGCCCGGGAGAGCTGGTCCACCCCGCGGGCCCTCGGGCATGGGCCCAACTCGGCAAGGACGCCTGGTCGACACCGCGGTACGTCCGACCAAGGCCTAAGTCACCCGAGACACCTGTTGGACCCCACTGGCCATCGGGCACAGGGCAGAGTCCCCAGGGAAAGTTGGTCGACATCTCAGGGCCTCGGATCCAAGTGTGAGTCACCCAGGACAGCTGGTCAAACCCGCGGGCTCTCAGACACGGGCCCGAGTCGCCCTGGACATCTGGGCGACCGCGCAAGGCCTCGGGTACAGTCCCAGTTGCCTGGGAGAGCTGGTCCACACGGCGGGCCCTCGGGCATGGGCCCGAGTCGACCGGGACACCTGGTCAACACCGCGGTCCGTCTGACCAGGGCCCGAGTCGC
The DNA here is from genome assembly GCF_054392235.1 of Sus scrofa. Lineage (NCBI taxonomy): Eukaryota > Metazoa > Chordata > Mammalia > Artiodactyla > Suidae > Sus > Sus scrofa. The sequence goes on along the minus strand of NC_139389.1, from coordinate 32,490,319 downwards.
CCGGGACACCTGTTGGACCTTGCTGGCCATCAGGCATGGGCCCGAGTCCCCGGGGACAGCTGGCCGACACCTCAGGCCCTCGGACCCTGGCCCTAGTTCCCTGGGACTGCTGGTTGACACCGCGGGCCCTTGGACGCGGGCCCGAGTGGCCCAGGACAGCTGGACAACCCTGCACGACCTCGGACCCAAGCGCAGGTGCCAGGGAGAGATAGTCGTCCCCAAAGGTCCTCGAACACAAGTGCGAGGGGCCCGGGTCAGCTGGTCGACCCATGGACCATAGGGCTCTGGCCCGAGTCGCCCAGGAGCGCTGGTCGATCCCGCGGGTTCTCGGGCACGGGCGGGACTCGGCAGGGACGCATGGTCGACACCGCGGTACGTCCAACCAAGGCTAAAGTCGGCCAAGACACCTGTTGGACCCCGCTGGCCATCGGGCATGGGGCTGAGTCCCCGGGGACAGCTGGTTGACACCTCAGGCCCTCGGACCTGGGCCCAAGTCCCCTGGGACCGCTGGTTGAGACCGCAGGCCTTGGGACCCGGGCCCGAGTCGCCCAGGATATTTGGTCAACCCCGTGGGCACTCGGACCTGGGCAGGAGTCGCCCAGGTCAGCTGGTCGACACCGCGAGCTGTCGGGCACGGGCCCGAGACACCCGGGACTGTTGGTCGACCCCTCAGGCCCTCGGACAAGGACCCAAATCACGCCGGACTGCTGGTCGAACCTGCGGACACTCGGACACAGGCCCGAGTCTCCCAGGATATTTGATCGACCCCGTGGGCCCTCAGGCACCGGCCCTAGTCACCTAGGATATCTGGTCGACCCCGCGGGCCCTCGGACCCAAACCCGAGTCGCCCGGGAGAGCTGGTCGACACCGCGGGCCCTCAGGCACCGGCCCTAGTCACCCAGGATATCTGGTTGACCCCGCGGGCCCTCGGACCCAAACCCGAGTCGCCCGGGAGAGCTGGTCCACACCGCGGGCCCTCAGGCACCGGCCCTAGTCACCCAGGATATCTGGTCGACCCCGCGGGCCCTCGGACCCAAACCCGAGTCCCGCGGGACAGCTGGTCGACAAGGTGGGCCCTCCGACCCGGGCCCGAGGCATGCGGGACAGGTGGTCGACACCGCAGGGCCTCGGACCCGGGCTCCACTCCCCAGGGACAGCTGGTTGAACCCCCGGGCCCTACAGCACAGTCCCGAGTTGCGCGGGACTCCTGGTCAACACTGCGGTCCCTCTGACCAGGACCCAAGTCATCCGAGACAGCTGTTGGAGCCGGTGGGACATCGGGCACGGGCCCAAGTCACCCAGGACAGCAGGTGGACCGTGGGCCCTTGGACCCAAACTCGAGTCACCTGGGAGAGTTTGTCGACACCACGGGCCCTCGGGCATGGGCCAGAGTCACCTGGGACAGCGGGTCGACACCGAGGGCTTTCAGACCCGGGCCCCAGTCGCCCGGGACAGCTGGTTGACACCGTGGGCCCTCGGACCCGGGCCCGAGTAGCCCCGGAGAGCTGGTCGACCCCGCGGGCAATCGGACCCGAGCGTGATTTGCCCGGGACAGATGGTCGACACCGTGTGCATTTGGACCAGAAGATGAGTCTCCTGGGAGAGTTGGTCGACACCACAGGCGCTCGGACCCAAGTGCGAGTGGCCTGGGTCAGCTGGTCGACCCAGCGGGCCCACAGCCACCGGCCCTAGTCACCCAGGATATCTGATTGACCCCGCGGGTTTTCAGACCCAGGCGCGATTCGCCCGGGAGAGCTGGTCAACACCGTGGTTCCTCAGGCACCAGCCCTAGTCACCCAGGATATCTGGTCGACCCCACGGGCCCTCGGACCCAAACCCGAGTCGCCTGGGAGAGCTTGTCGACCCGGCGGACCCTCAGGTACCAGCCCTATTCACCCAGGATATCTGTTTGACCCCGTGGGTCTTCAGACCCAGGCACGATTCGCCTGGGAGAGCTGGTCGAAACCGCGGGCCCTCGGACATGGGCCCAAGTCAGGCGGGACAGCTGGTCGACACCGCGGGCCGTTGGGCATGGACCCGAGTCACCTGGGACTATTGGTTGACCCCGTGGGCCCTCGGACCAGGACCCGAGTCGCACGGGACTTCTGTCTGCTCTGGCCTGAATCCCCCAGGACAGCTGGTCGACCCCGTGAGGCCTCGGGTACAGTCCCGAGTTGCCCGGGAGAGCTGGTCCACCCTGTGCGCCCTCGGGCACGGACCTGAGTCGCCTGGGTTGCCCGGTCGAATCCGCAGTACATCCGACCAGGGCCCGAGTCACCCAGGACACCTGGTGGATCCCGCTGGCCATCTGGCATGGGCCCGAGTCCAAGGGGAGAGCTGGTCAACCCCTCAGGCCCTCGGACCCGGGCCCGAGTCCCATGGGACTGCGGGTTGAACCTGCGGGCCCTCAGACCCGAACCCGAGTTGCCTGGGAGAGTTGGTCGACACCGTGGGCACTTGGGCACGGGCCAGAGTTGCCGGGGACTGCTGGTCGACCCCGGGGGCCCTCGGACCCAGGCCCGAGTCGCCCGGGTCCGCGGGTCGACCCCGCGTGCCCTCGGACCAAGCGCGAGTCACCCGGGGCAGCAGTTCGACACCGCAGCACAATGGGCACTCTCCAGAGTGGCCCGGGAGAGCTGGTCGACACCACGGGCCATCGGGAACGGGCCCAAGTCGCCCGGGACTGCTGGTCGACCCCGTGGGCAATAGGACCCGGCCCCGAGTCACCTGGGGCAGTTGGTCAACCCCGTAGGCCTTCAGACCAGGACCTGAGTCGCGCGGGACAGCTGGTCGATACCTCGGGTCCTCAGATCCGGGCCCGAGTCGCCAGGGGGAGCGGGTCGACCCCGCGGGCCCTCAGACTCATGTGCAAGTCGCCCAGGAGCTGGTCGACCAAGAGGGCCTTTGGTCCCGGGCCCCAGTCGCCCGGGAGAGCTGGTCGACCTCCGGGACTTCAGACCCGGGCCCGAGTCGCCCAGGAAATCTGGTCGACACCGTGGGCCATCGGACGTGGGCCCGAGTTGCCCGGGGCAGCTGGTCGAGCCTGCGGGACATCGGACACAGCCCCGAGTTGCCCGGGACAGCTGGTCGACCGCGCGTCTTCGGACCCGGGCCCGAGTCGCCCAGGACTGCTGGTAGACACCGGTGGCCCTCAGACCAGTGCCCAAGTCACCAGGTAGAGCTGGTGGACCCCGCGAGGCCTTCAGACCCTGGCCCAAGTCGCCCTGGAGATTTGGTCAACCCCGGGTTCCTTGGACCAAGCGCGAATTGCCCGGGACAGCTGTTCGACACCACCACACCTCGGTCACGTTCCATAGTAGCCCGGGACAGCTGGTCAACACCGTGGGTTTTCGGGCACCGCCCTGAGTCACCCGGGAAGGCTGGTTGACCCCACGGGCCCTCCGACAAGGTCCCGAGTCTCCCGTGACAGCTGGTCGTCACCGCGCGGACTCTGACCCGGGCCCTATTCGCCGGGGGGAGCTGGTCGAACCCGCGGGCCCTCAGACTCGTGCGCAAGTCGCCCAGGAGCTGGTCGACCACGAGGGCCTTCGGGCCCGGGCCCTTGTCACCCGGGACAGCTGGTCGACCCCGCGGGCCTTTGGGCACGGGCCCGAATCACCCCAGAGAGCTGGTCACGGCCGTGGGCCTTCGGACCCATGCGTGATTCGCCCAGGAGAGCTGGTGGAAACCGCGGAACCTCGGACATGGGTCCGAGTTGCCCGGGACAGCTGGTCGACACCGTGGGACCTTGGCAGAGTCCCAAGTAACCCGGGACAGCTCGTCGACCCCACGGGCCATCAGGTATGGGCCGAGTTGCCCCAGAGAGCTGGTCGACACCACGGGCCATTGGACCTGAACGCGATTCACCTGGGAGAGCTGGTCGAAACCACGAGCCCTCGGACACGGGCCCTAGTTTCCCTAGAGAGCTAGTCAACCATGTGGGCTCTTGGACCTGGGCCAAAACGCCCGGGACAGCTGGTCAACCCAGCGGGCACTCGGACACGGGCCGGAGTCTCCCGGGACAGCTCGTCGACACCGCGGGCACTCGGACCCGGGCCCGTGTCGCCCCGGGCAGATGGTCAACCCCGTGGGACTTCGGACAAGGACCCGAGTCATGCGGGACAGTTGGTCGACTCCTCGGGTCCTCAGATCCGGGCCCGAGTCGCCGGGGGGAGCGGGTCGACCCCACGGGCCGCGGCCTCATGCGCAAGTCGCCCAGGAGCTGGTCGACTACGAGGGCCTTCGGTCGCATGTCCCATTCACCCGGGACAGCTGGTCGACCCCCAGGATTTCGGACCTGGGCCCGAGTCACCCAGGAAATCTGGTCCACCCCGTGGGCCCTGGGACCCGGGCCCGAGTCACCCGGGACTGCTGGTAGACCCTGCGGGCCATAGGGCTCTGGCCCGAGTCACCCAGAACCACAGGTCGACTTCACGGGCCCTCGGACACGAGCCAGAGTCGTCCGGGACTGCTGGTCGACCCCGGGGTCCCTCAGAGGCAAGCGTGAGATGCCGGGGAAAGCTATTCAACACTGCGGGCACTCGGACCCGAACCCGAGTCGCCCTGGGGAGTTGGCCAACCCCGGGTTCCTTGGACCAAGCGCGAGTCGCCCGGGACAGCTGTTCGACACCGCCACACCTCGGGCACATTCCATAGTAGCCCAGGACAGCTGGTCAACACCGTGGGTTTTCGGGCACCGCCCTTAGTCGCCCGGGAAGGCTGGTTGACCCCACGGGCCCTCCGACAAGGTCCCGAGTCTCCCGTGACAGCTGGTCGTCACCGCGCGGACTCTGACCCGGGCCCTATTCGCCGGGGGGAGCTGGTCGAACCCGTGGGCCCCCGGACTCGTGCGCAAGTCGCCCAGGAGCTGGTCGACCACGAGGGCCTTCGGGCCCAGGCCCCAGTCACCCGGGACAGCTGGTCGACCCCACGGGCCCTTGGGCACGGGCCTGAATCACCCCAGAGAGCTGGTCGACACCGCGGGCCCTGGGACCCAGGGCTGAGTCGCCCGTGAAGGCTGCTCGACCCCGTGGGCCCTCCGACCAGGTTCTGAATCTCCCGGCAGAGCTGATCGGCACCGCGGGCACTCGGACCAGGGCCCGACTCACCCGGGGGAGCTGGTTGACCCCGTGGGCACTCAGGCACGGCCCCGAGTTGCCCGGGACGCATGGTCGACCCCACAAGCCCTCGGGTACATTCCCGAGTTGCCCTTGACAGATGGTCCACACCGCGGTCCCTCGGGCAAGGGTCCAAGTCGCCCGGGAAGCCTGGTCGACACCGCGGGACATGAGCACGGGCCCGAGTTGCCCGGGACTGCTGGTCAACCGCGGGCCCTCAGACCCGGGCCCTAGTCACCCGGGACCACTGATAAAACCCGGGGGCCCACGGACCCAAGCACGAGACGCCCAGGACAGTTGCACGACACCGCGGTACGTCCGACCAGGGCCCGAGTCGCCCGGGACACCTGGTGACACCGCTGGCCATCGGGCACGGGCCCGAGTCCCCGGGGACCGTGGGTCGAACCCGCGGTCCCTCGGACCCGAGCGCATGTAGCCCGGAGGTGCTGGTTGACCTCGCGGGCCCTCGGACTCGGCCCGAGTAGCCCGGGACAGCTGGTCGAAGCCGCGGGCACTCGGACCCAGGCCTGAGGTGCCCGGGACATCTGCTCAACCCCATGGGCCCTCGGACCCGGGCCAGAATCACCCGGGACAGCTGGTCGACCCTGCGGTCACTTGGACCCGAACCTGAGATGCCCGGGAGAGTTGGTCGAATCTGTGGGCCTTGGGAATGGGCCCGAGTCACCCGGGACCGCTGGTCAAACCCGCGTACACTCAGACCAAGCGTGAGTCGCCCGGAGCAGCAGTTCGACACTGCAGCACCATGGGCACGGTCCAGAGTCTCCCGGAACAGCTGGTCAACACCACGGGCTGTCAGGCATGGGCCCGAGGCACCCGGAACTGTTGGTCGACCCCGCAGGTCCTCGGTCCAGGACCGGAGGTGCGCGGGGCAGCAGGTCGACCCCGCGGGCTCTCGGACCAGGGCACGGATCATCTGGGACATCTCCTCATCACTGCCAGGCCTCGGGTAGAGTTCCAAGTTGCCCGGGACAGCTGGTCAACGCCGCAGGCCATCGGGCACGGGCCCCACTCGCCTGGGACACCTGGTCAACACCGCGGTCCCTCTGACCAGGGCGGAAGTCACCCGGGACAGCTGGTCGACCCAGCGGGACATCGGGCACGGGCCCGAGTCGCCCGGGACAGCTGGTCAACCATGGGACTTCGGGAATGGGCCCAAGTCACCCGGGACAGCTTTTCGACCACGGGACCTCGGACCCGAACCCGAGTCAACCAGGAGAGGTGGTCAACACCACGGGCCCTCGGGCACTGGCCTGTGTCACCCTGAACAGCTGGTCAAACCTGCTGGCCCTCGGACCTGGGCCCGAGTTTCCCGGGAGAGATGGGCGAAGCCGGGGGCCCTCGGACCCGGGCCTGAATTGCCCGGGAGTGTTGGTCGACACTACGGGCCCTAAGGCACGGGCCCGGTTCGCCCGGGACAACTGGTCGACCCCGAGGGCCTTCAGACCCGGGCCCCAGTCGCCCGGGACAGCTGGTCGACCATGCGGACCCTCGGACACAAATGCGAGTGTCCCGGGACAGCTGGTCGAACCCGTGGGCACTTGGAGGCGGGCCGGAGTCGCCCAAGACAGCCTGTCGACCCCGCAGGCCCTCGCACCCAAGTGTGAGTGGCTTGGGTCAGCTGGTCCACCCCGCAGGCCCTAGGGCTCTGGCCTGAGTGGCCCAGGAACGTAGGTCGACCTCACGGGCCCTCGGACACGAGCCAGAGTCGTCCGGGACAGTTGGGTGACCCCGGGGGCCCTCAGACCCAAGCACGAGATGCCCGGGAAAGCTGTTCGACACCGTGGGCCCTCGGGCATAGTCCTGAGTCACCCGGGACAGCTGGTCGACTGCGTGGGCCCTTGGGGACGGGCGCGATTCGCCCGGGACAGCTGGTCGACCCCTAGGGCCTTCGGACCTGGGCCCCAGGTGCCCAGGAGAGCTGGTCGACCCCGCATGCCCTCGGACCTGGGCCCGAGTTTCCCAGGACATCTGGTCTACCACGTGGGCCCTCGGACTCGGGCCCGAGTCGCCCGGGACTTCTGCTCATCCCCACGAGGCCTCAGATAGAGTCCCGAGTTCCCCGGGACAGCTGGTCCACCCAGCAGGACATCGGGCACAGGCCCGTGTTGCCCAGGACAGCTGGTCGACCACAGGACTTCGGACCCGAACCCGAGTCGCCCGGGAGTGTTGGTTGATACCGCAGGCCCTTGGGCACCAGCCCGAGTCACCCTGGACAGCTGGTCGAACCCGCGGGCCCTCGGACATGGGCCCGAATCTCCCGGAACCTCTGGTCGACCCCGGGTGCCCTCGGACCCAAGCGCGAGTCTCCCGGGACAGCTGTTTGACAACCGGGCCCTCGGGCTCGGGCCCTAATCCCCTGAGAGATCTTGTCGAACCTGCGGCCCCTCGGACAAGGGCCCGAGTGGCCCGGGATAGCTGGTAGACACCTCGGGCCCTTGGACACTAGCGCAAGTCTCCTGGGACAGCTGGTCGACCCCGAGGGCCATCGGACCCGGTCCCCAGGCTCCCGGGAGAGCTGGTCCATCCCGCAGGCCCACATCCTGTCGACCCCGCGAGGCCTCGGGTACAGTCCCGAGTTGCCCGGGACAGCTGGTCAACCAAGCGGGCCCTCGGTCCCAGGACCGAGTCACCCGGGACGCCTGGTCGACACCGCGGTCCCTCCGACCAGGCCCCAAGACGCCCGGGACAGCTGGTCGATCCAGAGGGACATCGGGCACGGGCCCGAGTCAGCCGAGACAGGTGGTCGACCACGGGACCTCAGACCCGAACCCGAGTCGCCCGGGAGAGTTGGTCGACCCCGTGGCAGATCGGACCAGGGAAAGAGTCGATCGGGGCAGCTGGTGGACTCGGCCAAACCTCGAACCTGGGACCATGTCAGCCGAGGTTTTTGGTCGACCCCATGTCGGCTAGGACCCGGGACCTTGTGGGCCAGGATAGCTGGTTGACTCCACATTTCCTCGGACCCGGGACCGATTCGGCCATTATAGCTCATCAACCCCACAGTTCCTTGGACCTGGGTCCGAGTCAGCCAGGACAGCTGGTCAACCCCACGTCAGCTCGGACCCAGGTCCGAGTCAGCTCAGATAGCTGGTCGAACCCTCGGACACTCGGACCCGGGACTGAGTCAGCTGGGACAGCTGGTCGACCCCACAGCTCTTTGGACCCGTGGCAGTGGTGGCAGGCATTGAACTTCCACAGGCCCTGGGAACACACCCCACCCTCTAAGAAACCCCTAGAAGCTTGGAATTCTGATGTCTGTGGTGTGAGGACCATAAACACTGGCTTTTGTGCCATGTCTGCTAGAAGATATTGTTTCCATGAAAAATAAAGTGAATTTTAGCAAGTTTTTCTCCACTTAAATGTATTGAAAATACATCTTAAGGGGGAGGTAGGTATAGGTGAAAGACTTGGCCGCTCAGCTCAGATCTGTTGATGTGGCAAGGCATAGCTCTGGCCGTGGTGCAGGCCAACAGCTACAACTCCGATTCGGCCCCTAGCCCAGGGAACTTCCATATACCGAGGGTGCACTCCTGAAAAACAAAAACCAAAATGAACAACAAACAAAGAGCGAGCATCTCATCAATGGCAGACAAAATTCCAATGTATTGTATGTGTGCACATGTATGTACGTATGGATGTATGTGTGTATGTGTATATGATCGAGAGAGAGAGAGAGGGAGACAGATAGGCTTTTTTAGAGCCATATCTGTGGCATACAGTAGTTCCCAAACCAGGGATCGAACCGGCATACATGGATACTAGTCGGGTTTGTTACCACTGAGCCACAACAGGATCTCCCCACATTGCAATATTTAATGAGAAAATACATTTTTGATGATTGAGGCAACACTGCAATCACACATTTAAGTGACTGGACTTAAAAAGGAATCCTTAGCACCTAGTAACAGAACAAAGATAAAGAAATACAGGGCAGGAATTCCCGTTGTGTCTCGGCGGAAACGAACCCGACTAGCATTGACCCCTCACCTGGGAACCTACAAAATGGCACATGCGAAGCCCTAAAAGACTACACACACACACACACACACACACACACACACGGCACAGACAGATGCGAAATGAAAAGAAAAGGAAGGAAAAAAGAAAAGGGAAGAAAGAAAGAAATGAACAGGCAGAACAAGCCATTGTGAATGATGTCTAGGAACAGGTATTTTTCTCCAAGCATAATTTTATTTTTCCCCAAGTGATACCAGACCTACTCTCTCTCTCTCTCTCTCTCTCTCACAGACACACACACACACACAGACGCAGACACACACACACACACACGCTTTCCCTTTGTGACTCAGGAGGTAGGAATCTGACTAGCATCCATGAGAGTGCTGGTTTGATCCCTGGCCTCGCTCAATGGATGAAACATCTGGCATTGCCCTGAACTGTGGTGTAGGTTGCAGACACAGATCTGACCTGGTGTTGCTGTGTCTGTGGTGTAGGCCAGTGGCTCAAGCTCTCATTCCCTAGCCTGGGAAACTCCTTGTGCTGTGAGTGCCACCCAAAGAAAGAAAGGGAAAAAAAAAGGAAACATAAAAACCTGGATTGGGGAGATCCCATTGTGGCTCATTGGTAAGAAAGCTGACGAGTTACCATGAGGATGCAGATTCGATCCTGGGGTGGGGGGGTGGGGTGCGGGTGCTGGTGGTGCTGAGGTGTGTGTGTGGGGTGATAAATAGATTACCTCTGGCTTCTGGGGGGTGAGAGTCAGCATGCTTTTCCTTGCATCTGCTGCTCGTGGGCAATTAGTTCTGGTTTCTTCTTCCTTTATTTTTGTGGTCCTGCATTGTGGTGAGTACTGGCATAAGGGGCAGGTTCCTATTTGATGCGACATTTCTTTGGCTCTGGTGTCGGTTGACAGCCATGGTCATAGCTGGTGGTGGTTGTTAAGTCTCCAGGAGTTCCACACAACATTCTGATTGTCTTTCTTCCTTGGGCTTTGGCTGCCCCCCACCCGTGTCATATGGAGGTTCCCGGGCTAGGTACTGAATCAGAACTACAACTGTTGGCGTATGCCACAGTCACAAGCACCATCAGATCCAAGCCGCGTCTGCAACCTACACCGTGGCACAAGGTGATGCCACCAGATCCTAAACTCACTGTGGAAAGCCCGGGATCGAACCTGCAACCTCATGGTTCCTGGTTGGATTCCTTTCCACTATTCCATTACGGGAACTCCTGGGCTTTGGCTTTTGTCAGGTGGAGGGACACAGCTTTCTGAAACGTTGGGGCCAGGGCAAGGCATAGAAACCTAAAATGGATGTGAGCCTGCGCCTATTTTTTTCTCGTGTGCTGGGAAGATAAAGTGACTCTTGCCAGCTGGGATTTCATTTCCCAACAAAGGATCAAGCTCTTAAGGTATCAGGCAAGGAAGAGTGAGAGTCAGAGTTTCCATTGTGGCTCAATGGTTAATGAATCTGACTAGGAACCATGAGGTTGCAGGTTCCATCCCTGGCCTTGCTCAGTGGGTTAAGGATCCAGCATTGCCGTGAGCTATGGTGCAGGTTGCAGACATGTCTCAGATTCCGTGTTGCTGTGGCTCTGGTGTAGGCCGGTGGCTACAGCTCCGATAGGACCCCTGGCTGGGGAATCTCCATATGCCGCAGGAGCTGCCCTAGAAAAGGCAAAAAGCTGAAGGAAGGGGAAAAAAAACAGAAGAAGAAGAAGAAGAAGAAGAAGAAGGAGAAGGAGAAGGAGAAGGAGAAGGAGAAGTAGAAGAAGAAGAAGAAGAAGAAGAAGAAGAAGAAGAAGAAGAGTGAGAGTCAGGGTCGGAAGAACATGGGGAAGATCGGTGCTAGGTGCCTGGGTGTGTGAGCTCACACAGACACCTGGCCAGCCACATTTGGGGTATCTATCAACTCGACTCTTCACTCTCCAGCTAACTTGGGTGGTGCTGCCCTGCCCTGCCCTACCCTCCCCGACCCTGCAAATGTAAGACCTGGCTCCTCCAGGGATGGTTTTGCACCAGAGGGAGCCGGGGCAAAGTCACAGAGCTTAAGGTAACTTCTCCAAGAGAGACTCTGGGAGGAGACCAGCTATACTTCTATGTGTTCCTTTTTCTTTCTGTCTTCTTGTTTGGTGCAGGCCAGTCCATGTACCGAGACATTAGGAAACTCTACTAGCTGAGACGAAGACCTTGTCCGAAATAAGCAAACAGATTGGAGCTTTGATCATACCCTGACAAGTAGGTAGCAAAGAAGTTTCCCGTGGCTCTCAGGCCCCATCACCGCCCTCAGGCGGGTGGGTGTGGGGAGGGGGTGGGGGGGAAGGGAGGGGCTCTTTCAGGCATGCAGGCAGGCAGGCAGGCCGGCAGGCACTTGTTCATTAGTCCTGCATACCCAAACTCCCGGCCCGAGCTGGCAGCCCCACACAAACCAGAATGCATGTTTGCTCAGGAAAGCAATGCCTGCCTATTTTTCCTGTATCCCTATGCTCCCTAAAGGGCCAAGGAGGGTTTGGGCCACCTCTGGCACCATGGGCACTGCTGCTTGGCTGCTGGTCTCCGGAGATTGAAACCAAGGACAAAGGTGTTCTTCGGGGAGAAGACTGATTGGGCATCCAAAGGAGTACTTTGCACGGGACACAGCAACCCACCCTTAGACAGCTAGGCCGGGGCCCATTTAGAAGCTCTCTCAGAAACTGTCCAAAACTCGACTCGGAGAACTGCATTCTTCGAACAAAAACTATGCTCGGGTAATCAACCTCAGCCGCAATGCGGCTTGGCTCAGAATCACAGCGCTTGCCTATTCCTTTCGTACCCCTATGCTTCCCATAGAGCCAAGGAGGGTCTCGTTGCATCTGGCTCCGTGGGCACTGCTGCTTGGCTGGTGGTCTCCGCAGCTGGAAACCAACTCCAAACGTGTTCTCCTTCGCGGAGAAGGCTGATTAGGCATGGCGAAGCCCTGTTTGCACTGACCCTAGCAACCCCCCCATAGCCAGCCAGGGAGGGACCCACCTAGGGCCTATCTCCGAAACGGCACCAAACGCGCTTGTAGGAGCTGCATTCTGCAAAAGGAAACTGTGCTCGGGAACAAACCGCAGCCCCAATGAGTCTTGGCTCAGAATAGCAGTGCCAGCCTAGTTCTCACCTAACCCTAGGCTCCCCATAGGGCCAAGCAGGGTCTGGTCTGCCTCTGGATCCGTGGGCACTGCGGCTTGGCTGGTGGTGTCCGGAGCTGGAAATCAACTCCACACGTGTTCTCCTTCGGGGATAAGGCTGATCTGACAAGAAAAGGCCTTGTTTGCACTGGCCCTAGGAACTCCCCATAGCCATCAAGGGAGCTACCCACCTTGGTCCTATATCCGAAACAGCACCCATCTTGCTTCTAGGAGCTGCATTCTGCAAAGGGAAACTGTGCTCGGGGAACAGAACTCGGCCCCATGCCTCTTGGCTCAGGATCGCAGTGCGTGCCTAGTTCTCACCTAGCCCTAGGCTCCCCATAGGGCCAAGGAGGGTCTGGGCTGCCTCTGGCTCTGTGGGCACAGCTGCTTGGCTGGTGGGCTCTGCAGCTTGAAACCAACTCCAAACGTGTTCTCCTTCGTGGAGAAGGCTGATTTTTCATGAAGAAGCCGTGTTTGCACTGGCCCTAGCAACCCACCCATGGCCAGCTAGGAAAGGAACCACCTAGGGCCTATGGCCTAAACGGCAGACAACTCGGTTCTAGGAGCTGCATTCTGCAAAGGGAAACTGTGCTCGGGGAACAAACCTCAGCCCCAATGCGTCTTGGCTCAGGATCACAGCGCTCGCCTAGTTCTCACCTAGCCCTATGCTCCCCATAGGGCCAAGGAGGGGCTGGGCTGCCTCTGGCTCCGTGGGCACTGCTGCTTGGCTGGTGGTCTCCGCAGCTGGAAACCAAGTTGAAACGTCTTCTCCTATGGGGAGAAGGCTGACTTGGCCTGAAGAAGCCCTGCGTGCCCTGGCCCTATCAACCTACCCATAGCCAGCTAGGGAAGGGACCCACCTAGGGCCTATCTCTGTTACGGCACAGGACGCGCTTCTAAGATCTAGCTTCTGAAAGGGAACCTGTGCTCGGGGAACAAACCTCAGCCCCCATCCATCTTGGCTTAGGATCCCAGCGCTTGCCTAGTTCTCACCTAGCTCTAGGCTCCCCATAGGGCCAAGGAGGGTCTGGGCTGCCTCTGGCTCCGTGGGCACTGCTGCTTGGCTGGTGGTGTCCGCAGCTGGAAACCAACTCCAAACGCCTTCTCCTTCGCGACCAAGGCTGATTTTTCATGAAGAAGCCCTGTGTGTACTGGCCCTAGCAACCCACTCATAGCCTGCTAGGGGAAGGTCCCACCTAGGGCCTATCTCCCAAACGGCAAAAAACTCGCTTCTAGGAGCTGCATTGTGCAAATTGAACCTGTGCCCGGGGAGCAAACTTCAGCCCCAATGCGGCTTGGCTCAGAATCCCAGCGCTCGCCTGGTTCTCCCCTAGCGCTATGCTCCCCAAAAGGCCAAGGAGGGTCTGGGCTGCCTCTGGCTCCGTGGGCACTGCTGCTTGGCTGGTGGTGACCGCAGCTGGAAAAAAACTCCACACGTGTTCTCCTTCACGGAGCAAGCTGATTTGGCATGGAAAGGCCGTGTTTCCACTGGCCCTATCACCCCACACCGAACCATCTAGGCAGGGACCCACCTAGGTCCTATGTTAAACAGCGCACCAAACGTGCTTCTAGGAGCTGAATTCTGCAAAGGGAAACACTGCTCGGGGAACAAACCTCAGCCCCAATGGGTCTTGGCTCAGGATCCCAGCGCTTGCCTAGTTCTCACCTAGCCCTCTGCTCCCCATAGGACCAAGGAGGGTCTAGGCGGCCTCTGGCTCCGTGGGCCCTGCTGCTTGGCTGGTGGTGTCCGCAGCTGGAAACCAAATCCAAATGTCTTCTCCTTCGCGGAGAAGGCTGATTTGGCATGACGAAGCCCTGTGTGCTATGGCCCTGTGACCCACCCATAGGCAGCTAGGGAGGGACCCACCTGGGGCCTAACTCCGAAACGGCACCCATCTCGCTTCTAGGAGCTGCATTCTGCAAAGGGAAACTGCTCGGGGAACAAACCTCAGCCCCAGTGCGGCTTGGCTCAGGATCGCAGTGCCTGCCTAGTTCTCACCTAGCCCTAGGCTCCCCATAGGGCCAAGGAGGGTGTGGGCTGCCTCTGGCTCCGTGGGCACTGCTGTTTGGCTTGTGGTCTCCGCGGCTGGAAAACAAACTCCACACGTGTTCTCCTTCGTGGAGAAGGCTGATTTTTCATGAAGAAGCCGTGTTTGCACTGGACCTAGCAACCCACCCATGGCCAGCTAGGAAAGGAACCACCTAGGGCCTATGGCTTAAACGGCAGACAACTCGGTTCTAGGAGCTGCATTCTGCAAAGGGAAACTGTGCTCGGGGAACAAACCTCAGCCCCAATGGGTCTTGGCTCAGGATCCCAGCGCTTGCCGAGTTCTCACCTAGCCCTATGCTCCCCATAGGGCCAAGGAGGGTCTGGGCTGCCTCTGGCTCCGTGGGCACTGCTGCTAGGCTGGTGGTGTCCACAGATGGAAATCAAATCCAAACGTGTTCTCCTTTGCGGAGAAGGCTGATTTGGCATGAAAAGGCTTTGTTGCACTGGCCCAACTTCCCAACCGTAGCCAGCTAGGGGGGACCCACATAGGGCCTAGCTCCGAAACGGCACCCAACTCGCATCAGGGAGCTTCATTCTGCAAAGGGAAACTGTGCTCGGGAAACAAACCTCAGCCCCAAAACGTCTTGGCTCAGGATCGCAGCGCTTGCCTAGTTCTCACCTAGCCCTAGGCTCCCCATAGGGCCAAGGAGGGTCTGGGCTACCTCTGGCTCCGTGGGCCCTGCTGATTGGCTGGTGGTGGCCGCAGCTGGAAAAGAACTGCAAAAGTGTTCTCCTTGGCAGGGAACGCTGATTTGGCATGGAAAGGCCTTGTTTCACTGGCCCTAGCAACCCCCCCATAGCCAGCTAGGGAGGGACCCACCTGGGGCCTAGCTCCGAAACGGCACAAAATGTGCCTATCTCTGTTACGGCACAGAACGCGCTTCTAAGAGCTGCGTTCTGCAAAGGGATATTGTGCTCAGGGAACAAACCTCAGCCCCCATGCGGCTTGGCTCAGAATCGCAGCGCTTGCCTAGTTCTCACCTAGTCCTATGCTCCCCATAGGGCCAAGGAGGGGCTGGGCTGCCTCTGGCTCCGTGGGCACTGCTGCTTGGCTGGTGGTCTCCGCAGCTTGAAAGCAACTCCAAACGTCTTCTCCTATCGGGAGAAGGCTGACTTGGCCTGAAGAAGCCCTGCGTGCCCTGGCCCTATCAACTTACCCATAGCCAGCTAGGGAAGGGACCCACCTAGGGCCTATCTCTGTTACGGCACAGGACGCGCTTCTAAGATCTAGCTTCTGAAAGGGAACCTGTGCTCGGGGAACAAACCTCAGCCCCCATCCGTCTTGGCTTAGGATCCCAGCGCTTGCCTAGTTCTCACCTAGCTCTAGGCTCCCAATATGGCCAAGGAGGGTCTGGGATGCCTCTGGCTCCGTGGGCACTGCTGCTTGGCTGGTGGTGTCCGCAGCTGGAAACCAACCCCAAACGTCTTCTCCTTTGCGGAGAAGGCAGATTTGGCATTGCAAGGCCTTGCTTCTACTGGCCCTAGCAACCCACCCATAGCCAGCCAGGGAAGGACCACCTGGGGCCTAGCTCCGAAAAGGTACAAAACCTGCTCTAGGAGCTGCATTCTACAAAAGGAACCTTTGCTGGGGGAACAAACCTCAGCCCCCATGCGGCTTGGCTCAGGATCACAGCGCTTGCCTAGTTCTCACCTAGCACTAGGCTCCCCATAGGGCCAAGCAGGGTCTGGGCTGCCTCTGGCTCCGTGGGCACTGCTGCTTGGCTGGTGGTCTCCGCAGCTGGAAACCAACTCCAAACGTCTTCTCCTATGCGGAGAAGGCTGACTTTGCCTGAGGAAGCCCTGCGTGCCCTGGCCCTAGCCACACCCCCATAGCCAGCTAGGGAGGGACCCACCTAGGGCCTATCTCTGTTACGGCACAGAACGCGCTTCTAAGAGCTGCGTTCTGCAAAGGGATATTGTGCTCGGGGAACAAACCTCACCCCCATGCGGCTTGGCTCAGAATCGCAGCGCTTGCCTAGTTCTCACCTAGCCCTAGGCTCCCCATAGGGCCAAGGAGGGGCTGGGCTGCCTCTGGCTATGTGGGCACTGCTGCTTGGCTGGTGGTCTCCGCAGCTTTAATCCAACTCCAAACGTCTTCTCCTTCACGGAGATGGCTGATATGGACTGAAGAAGCCCTGTTTGCACTGGCCCTAGCAACACGCCCATAGCCAGCTAGGGAAGGGACCCACCTAGGGACTATCTCTGTTACGGCACAGAACGCGCTTCTAAGATCTAGCTTCTGAAAGGGAACCTGTGCTCGGGGAACAAACCTCAGCCCCCATCCATCTTGGCTTAGGATCCCAGCGCTTGCCTAGTTCTCACCTAGCTCTAGGCTCCCCATAGGGCCAAGGAGGGGCTGGGCTGCCTCTGGCTCCGTGGGCACAGCTGCTTGACTGGTGGTGTCCGCAGCTGGAAACCAACTCCAAACGCCTTCTCCTTCGCGACCAAGGCTGATTTTTCATGAAGAAGCCCTGTGTGTACTGGCCCTAGCAACCCACTCATAGCCTGCTAGGGGAAGGACCCACCTAGGGCCTATCTCCCAAACGGCAAAAAACTCGCTTCTAGGAGCTGCATTTAGCAAAGGGAAACTGTGCGCAGGGAGCAAACCTCAGCCCCAATGTATCTTGGCTCAGGATCGCAGCGCTCGCCTCGTTCTCACCTAGCACTCTGCTCCCCATAGGGCCAAGGAGGGTCTGGGCTGCCCCTGGCTCCGTGGGCACTGCTGCTTGGGTGGTCATGTCCTCAGCTGGAAATCAACTCCAAACGTGTTCTCCATCGTGGAGAAGGCTGATTTGGCATGAAAAGAACTTGTTTGCACTGGCCCGATCAACCCACGCCGAGCCATCTAGGCAGGGACCCACCTAGGTCCTATGTTAAACAGCGCACCAAACGCGCTTCTAGGAGCTGAATTCTGCAAAGGGAAACTCTGCTCGGGGAACAAACCTCAGCCCCAATGGGTCTTGGCTCAGGATCCCAGCGCTTGCCTAGTTCTCACCTAGCCCTCTGCTCCCCATAGGACCAAGGAGGGTCTGGGCTGCCTCTGGCTCCGTGAGCCCTGCTGCTTGGCTGGTGGTGTCCGCAGCTTGAAACCAACTCCAAATGTCTTCTCCTTCGCGGAGAAGGCTGATTTGGCATGACGAAGCCCTGTGTGCTATGGCCCTGTGACCCACCCATAGGCAGCTAGGGAGGGACCCACCTGGGGCCTAACTCCGAAACGGCACCCATCGCGCTTCTAGGAGCTGCATTCTGCAAAGGGAAACTGCTCGGGGAACAAACCTCAGCCCCAGTGCGGCTTGGCTCAGGATCGCAGTGCCTGCCTAGTTCTCACCTAGCCCTAGGCTCCCCATAGGGCCAAGGAGGGTGTGGGCTGCCTCTGGCTCCGTGGGCACTGCTGTTTGGCTTGTGGTCTCCGCATCGGGAAACCAACTCCACACGTGTTCTCCTTCGCGGAGAAGTCTGATTTGGCATGGAAAGGCCGTGTTTCCACTGGCCCTAGCAACCCACCCATAGCCATCTAGGGAGGGACCCACCTTGGTCCTATATCCGAAACAGCACCCATCTTGCTTCTAGGAGCTGCATTCTGCAAAGGGAAACTGTGCTCGGGGAACAAACCTCAGCCCCCATGCGTCTTGGCTCAGGATCGCAGTGCCTGCCTAGTTCTCACCTAGCCCTATGCTCCCAATAGGGCCAAGGAGGGTCTGGGCTGCCTCTGGCTCCGTGGACACTGCTGCTTGGCTGGTGGTCTCCGCAGCTTTAGTCCAACTCCCAACGTCTTCTCCTTCGCGGAGATTGCTGATTTGGACTGAAGAAGCCCTGTTTGCACTGGCCCTAGCAACACCCCCATAGCCAGCTAGGGAGGGACCCACCTAGGGCCTAGCTCCGAAACGGCACAGAACGCGCTTCTAAGAGCTGCGTTCTGCAAAGGGAAACTGTGCTCGGGGAACAAACCTCAGCCCCCATGCGGCTTGGCTCAGAATCGCAGCGCTTGCCTAGTTCTCACCTAGCCCTCGGCTCCCCTTAGGGCCAAGGAGGGTCTGGGCTGCCTCTGGCTCCGTGGGCACTGCTGCTTGGCTGGTGGTGTCCGCAGCTGGAAACCAACTCCAAACGTCTTCTCCTTTGTGGAGAAGGCAGATTTGGCATTGCAAGGCCTTGCTTCTACTGGCCCTAGCAACCCACCCTTAGCCAGCCAGGGAGGGACCTACCTGGGGCCTAGCTCCGAAAAGGTACAAAACGTGCTCTAGGAGCTGCATTCTACAAAAGGAACCTGTGCTCGGGGAACAAACCTCAGCCCCCATGCGGCTTGGCTCAGGATCCCAGCGCTTGCCTAGTTCTCACCTAGCACTAGGCTCCCCATAGGGCCAAGCAGGGTCTGGGCTGCCTCTGGCTCCGTGGGCACTGCTGCTTGGCTGGTGGTCTCCGGAGCTTGAAACGAACAGCAAATGTCTTCTCCTTTGCGGAGAAGGCTGATTTGGCCTGAGAAAGCCGTGTGTGCACTGGCCCTAGCAACACACCGTTAGGCAGCTAGGAAGGGAACCACCTAGGGCCTAGCTCCGAAACGGCACCAAACGTGCTTCTAGGAGCTGCATTCTGCAAAGGAAAACTGTGCTCAGGGAACATACCTCAGCCCCAATGTTGCTTGGCTCAGGGTCCCCGCGCTCGCCTAGTTCTCACCTAGCCCTATGCTCCCCATAGGGCCAAGGAGGTTCTGGGCTGCCCCTGGCTCCGTGGGCACTGCTGCTTGGGTGGTCATGTCCTCAGCTGGAAATCAACTCCAAACGTGTTCTCCATCGTGGAGAAGGCTGATTTGGCATGAAAAGAACTTGTTTGCACTGGCCCGATCAAACCACGCCGAGCCATCTAGGCAGGGACCCACCTAGGTCCTATGTTAAACAGCGCACCAAACGCGCTTCTAGGAGCTGAATTCTGCAAAGGGAAACTCTGCTCGGGGAACAAACCTCAGCCCCAATGGGTCTTGGCTCAGGATCCCAGCGCTTGCCTAGTTCTCACCTAGCCCTCTGCTCCCCATAGGACCAAGGAGGGTCTGGGCTGCCTCTGGCTCCGTGAGCCCTGCTGCTTGGCTGGTGGTGTCCGCAGCTTGAAACCAACTCCAAATGTCTTCTCCTTCGCGGAGAAGGCTGATTTGGCATGACGAAGCCCTGTGTGCTATGGCCCTGTGACCCACCCATAGGGAGCTAAGGAGGGTGCCACCTGGGGCCTAACTCCGAAACGGAACCCATCTCGCTTCTAGGAGCTGCATTCTGCAAAGGGAAACTGCTCGGGGAACAAACCTCAGCCCCAGTGCGGCTTGGCTCAGGATCGCAGTGCCTGCCTAGTTCTCACCTAGCCCTAGGCTCCCCATAGGGCCAAGGAGGGTGTGGGCTGCCTCTGGCTCCGTGGGCACTGCTGCTTGGCTTGTGGTCTCCGCAGCGGGAAACCAACTCCACACGTGTTCTCCTTCGCGGAGAAGTCTGATTTGGCATGGAAAGGCCGTGTTTCCACTGGCCCTAGCAACCCACCCATAGCCATCTAGGGAGGGACCCACCTTGGTCCTATATCCGAAACAGCACCGATCTTGCTTCTAGGAGCTGCATTCTGCAAAGGGAAACTGTGCTCGGGGAACAAACCTCAGCCCCCATGCGTCTTGGCTCAGGATCGCAGTGCCTGCCTAGTTCTCACCTAGCCCTCTGCTCCCAATAGGGCCAAGGAGGGTCTGGGCTGCCTCTGGCTCCGTGGGCACTGCTGCTTGGCTGGTGGTCTCCGCAGCTTTAGTCCAACTCCCAACGTCTTCTCCTTCGCGGAGATGGCTGATTTGGACTGAAGAAGCCCTGTTTGCACTGGCCCTAGCAACACCCCCATAGCCAGCTAGGGAGGGACCCACCTAGGGCCTATCTCTGTTACGGCACAGAACGCGCTTCTAAGAGCTGCGATCTGCAAAGGGAAACTGTGCTCGGGGAACAAACCTCAGCCCCCATGCGGCTTGGCTCAGAATCGCAGCGCTTGCCTAGTTCTCACCTAGCCCTCAGCTCCCCATAGGGCCAAGGAGGGTCTGGGCTGCCTCTGGCTCCGTGGGCACTGCTGCTTGGCTGGTGGTGTCCGCAGCTGTAAACCAACTCCAAACGTCTTCTCCTTTGTGGAGAAGGCAGATTTGGCATTGCAAGGCCTTGCTTCTACTGGCCCTAGCAACCCACCCTTAGCCAGCCAGGGAGGGACCTACCTGGGGCCTAGCTCCGAAAAGGTACCAAACGTGCTCTAGGAGCTGCATTCTACAAAAGGAACCTGTGCTCGGGGAACAAACCTCAGCCCCCATGCGGCTTGGCTCAGGATCACAGCGCTTGCCTAGTTCTCACCTAGCACTAGGCTCCCCATAGGGCCAAGCAGGGTCTGGGCTGCCTCTGGCTCCGTGGGCACTGCTGCTTGGCTGGTGGTCTCCGGAGCTTGAAACGAACAGCAAATGTCTTCTCCTTCGCGGAGAAGGCTGATTTGGCCTGAGAAAGCCGTGTGTGCACTGGCCCTAGAAACCCACCGTTAGGCAGCTAGGAAGGGAACCACCTAGGGCCTAGCTCCGAAACGGCACCAAACGTGCTTCTAGGAGCTGCATTCTGCAAAGGAAAACTGTGCTCAGGGAACATACCTCAGCCCCAATGTTGCTTGGCTCAGGGTCCGCGCGCTCGCCTAGTTCTCACCTAGCCCTATGCTCCCCATAGGGCCAAGGAGGTTCTGGGCTGCCTCTGGCTCCGTGGGCACTGCTGCTTGGCTGGTGGTCTCCGCAGCTGGAAACCAACTCCAAACGTCTTTTCCTATGCGGAGAAGGCTGACTTGGCCTGAGGAAGCCCTGCGTGCCCTGGCCCTAGCCACACCCCCATAGCCAGCTAGGGAGGGACCCACCTAGGGCCTATCTCTGTTACGGCACACAACGCGCTTCTAAGAGCTGCGTTCTGCAAAGGGATATTGTGCTCGGGGAACAAACCTCAGCCCCCATGCGGCTTGGCTCAGAATCGCAGCGCTTGCCTAGTTCTCACCTAGCCCTATGCTCCCCATAGGGCCAAGGAGGGGCTGGGCTGCCTCTGGCTCCGTGGGCACTGCTGCTTGGCTGGTGGTCTCCGCAGCTTGAAACCAACTCCAAACGTCTTCTCCTATCGGGAGAAGGCTGACTTGGCCTGAAGAAGCCCTGCGTGCCCTGGCCCTATCAACTTACCCATAGCCAGCTAGGGAAGGGAACCACCTAGGGCCTATCTCTGTTACGGCACAGAACGCGCTTCTAAGATCTAGCTTCTGAAAGGGAACCTGTGCTCGGGGAACAAACCTCAGCCCCCATCCATCTTGGCTTAGGATCCCAGCGCTTGCCTAGTTCTCACCTAGCTCTAGGCTCCCCATAGGGTCAAGGAGGGTATGGGCTGCCTCTGGCTCCGTGGGCACTGCTGCTTGGCTGGTGGTGTCCGCAGCTGGAAATCAACTCCAAACGCCTTCTCCTTCGCGACCAAGGCTGATTTTTCATGAAGAAGCCCTGTGTGTACTGGCCCTAGCAACCCACTCATAGCCTGCTAGGGGAAGGTCCCACCTAGGGCCTATCTCCCAAACGGCAAAAAACTCGCTTCTAGGAGCTGCATTTAGCTAAGGGAAAGTGTGCGCAGGGAACAAACCTCAGCCCCAATGTATCTTGGCTCAGGATCGCAGCGCTCGCCTCGTTCTCACCTAGCACTCTGCTCCCCATAGGGCCAAGGAGGGTCTGGGCTGCCCCTGGCTCCGTGGGCCCTGCTGCTTGGGTGGTCGTGTCCTCAGCTGGAAATCAACTCCAAACGTGTTCTCCATCGTGGAGAAGGCTGATTTGGCATGAAAAAGACTTGTTTGCACTGGCCCTATCAACCCACGCCAAGCCATCTAAGCAGGGACCCACCTAAGTCCTATGTTAAACAGCGCACCAAACGCGCTTCTAGGAGCTGAATTCTGCAAAGGGAAACTCTGCTCGGGGAACAAACCTCAGCCCCAATGGGTCTTGGCTCAGGATCCCAGCGCTTGCCGAGTTCTCACCTAGCCCTCTGCTCCCCATAGGACCAAGGAGGGTCTGGGCTGCCTCTGGCTCCGTGGGCCCTGCTGCTGGGCTGGTGGTGTCCGCAGCTTGAAACCAACTCCAAATGTCTTCTCCTTCGCGGAGAAGGCTGATTTGGCATGACGAAGCCCTGTGTGCTATGGCCCTGCGACCCACCCATAGGCAGCTAGGGAGGGACCCACCTGGGGCCTAACTCCGAAACGGAACCCATCTCGCTTCTAGGAGCTGCATTCTGCAAAGGGAAACTGCTCGGGGAACAAACCTCAGCCCCAGTGCGGCTTGGCTCAGGATCGCACTGCCTGCCTAGTTCTCACCTAGCCCTAGGCTCCCCATAGGGCCAAGGAGGGTGTGGGCTGCCTCTGGCTCCGTGGGCACTGCTGCTTGGCTTGTGGTCTCCGCAGCGGGAAACCAACTCCACACGTGTTCTCCTTCGCGGAGAAGTCTGATTTGGCATGGAAAGGCCGTGTTTCCACTGGCCCTAGCAACCCACCCATAGCCATCTAGGGAGGGACCCACCTTGGTCCTATATCCGAAACAGCACACATCTTGCTTCTGGGAGCTGCATTCTGCAAAGGGAAACTGTGCTCGGGGAACAAACCTCAGCCCCCATGCGTCTTGGCTCAGGATCGCAGTGCCTGCCTAGTTCTCACCTAGCCCTATGCTCCCCATAGGGCCAAGGAGGGTCTGGGCTGCCTCTGGCTCTGTGGGCACAGCTGCTTGGCTGGTGGGCTCTGCAGCTTGAAACCAACTCCAAACGTGTTCTCCTTCGTGGAGAAGGCTGATTTTTCATGAAGAAGCCGTGTTTGCACTGGCCCTAGCAACCCACCCATGGCCAGCTAGGAAAGGAACCACCTAGGGCCTACGGCCTAAACGGCAGACAACTCGGTTCTAGGAGCTGCATTCTGCAAAGGGAAACTGTGCTCGGGGAACAAACCTCAGCCCCAATGCGGCTTGGCTGAGGATCCCAGCGCCTGCCTAGTTCTCAACTAGCCATCTGCTCCCCATAGGACCAAGGAGGGTCTGGGCGGCCTCTGGCTCCGTGGGCCCTGCTGCTTGGCTGGTGGTGTCCGCAGCTGGAAACCAACTCCAAATGTCTTCTCCTTTGCCGAGAAGGCTGATTTGGCATGACGAAGCCCTGTGTGCTATGGCCCTGCGACCCACCCATAGGCAGCTAGGGAGGGACCCACCTTGGTCCTATATCCGAAACAGCACCCATCTTGCTTCTGGGAGCTGCATTCTGCAAAGGGAAACTGTGCTCGGGGAACAAACCCCAGCCCCCATGCGTCTTGGCTCAGGATCGCAGTGCCTGCCTAGTTCTCACCTAGCCCTATGCTCCCCATAGGGCCAAGGAGGGGCTGGGCTGCCTCTGGCTCCGTGGGCACTGCTGCTTGGCTGGTGGTGTCCGCCGCTGTAAACCTACTCCAAACGTGTTCTCCTTCACGGAAAAGGCTGATTTTCATGGAAAGGCATCCTTTGAACTTGCCCTAGCAACCGCCCCATAGCCAGCTAGGGAGGGACCCACCTAGGGCCTAGCTCCGAAACAGCACAGAACTCGCGTCTAAGAGCTGCGTTCTGCAAAGGGAAACTGTGCTCGGGGAACAAACCTCAGCCCCCATGCGGCTTGGCTCAGAATCGCATCGCTTGCCTAGTTCTCACCTAGCCCTCTGCTCCCCATAGTGCCAAGGAGGGTCTGGGCTGACTCTGGCTCCGTGGGCACTGCTGCTTGGCTGGTGGTGTCCGCAGCTGGAAACCAACTCCAAACGTCTTCTCCTTTGCGGAGAAGGCATATTTGGCATTGCAAGGCCTTGCTTCTACTGGCCCTAGCAACCCACCCTTAGCCAGCTAGGGAGGGACCTACCTGGGGCCTAGCTCCGAAAAGGTACAAAACGTGCTCTAGGAGCTGCATTCTACAAAAGGAACCTGTGCTCGGGGAACAAACCTCAGCCCCCATGCGGCTTGGCTCAGGATCCCAGCGCTTGCCTAGTTCTCACCTAGCACTAGGCTCCCCATAGGGCCAAGCAGGGTCTGGGCTGCCTCTGGCTCCGTGGGCACTGCTGCTTGGCTGGTGGTCTCCGGAGCTTGAAACGAACACCAAATGTCTTCTCCTTCGCGGAGAAAGCTGATTTGGCCTGAGAAAGCCGTGTGTGCACTGGCCCTAGCAACCCACCGTTAGGCAGCTAGGGAGGGAACCACCGAGAGCCTAGCTCTGAAACGGCACCAAACGTGCTTCTAGGAGCTGCATTCTGCAAAGGGAAAGTGTGCTCGGGGAACATACCTCAGCCCCAATGTTGCTTGGCTCAGGGTCCCCGCGCTCGCCTAGTCCTCACCTAGGCCTATGCTCCCCATAGGGCCAAGGAGGGTCTGGGCTGCCTCTGGCTCCGTGGGCACAGCTGCTTGGCTGGTGGGCTCTGCAGCTTGAAACCAACTCCAAAAGTTTTCTCCTTCATGGAAAAGGCTGATTATTCATTAAGAAGCCGTGTTTGCGCTGGCCCTAGCAACCCACCCATGGCCAGCTAGAAAAGGAACCACCTAGGGCGTATGGCCTAAACGGCAGACAACTCGGTTCTAGGAGCTGCATTCTGCAAAGGGAAACTGTGCTCGGGGAACAAAACTCAGCCCCCATGCGGCTTGGCTCAGGATCCCCGCGCCTGCCTAGTTCTCACCTAGCCCTCGGCTTCCCATAGGGCCAAGGAGGGTCTGGGCTGCCTCTGGCTCCCTGGGCACTGCTGCTTGGCTGGTGGTCTCCGCAGCTGGAAACCAACTCCAAACGTCTTCTCCTATGCGGAGAAGGCTGACTTTGCCTGAGGAAGCCCTGGGTGCCCTGGCCCTAGCCACACCCCCATAGCCAGCTAGGGAGGGACCCACCTAGGGCCTATCTCTGTTATGGCACAGAACGCGCTTCTAAGAGCTGCGTTCTGCAAAAGGATATTGTGCTCGGGGAACAAACCTCAGCCCCAATGCGGCTTGGCTCAGAATCGCAGCGCTTGCCTAGTTCTCACCTAGCCCTATGCTCCCCATAGGGCCAAGGAGGGTCTGGGCTGCCTCTGGCTCCGTGGGCACTGCTGCTTGGCTGGTTGTCTCCGCAGCTTTAATCCAACTCCAAACGTCTTCTCCTTCGCGGAGATGGCTGATATGGACTGAAGAAGCCCTGTTTGCACTGGCCCTAGCAACACGCCCATAGCCAGCTAGGGAGGGACCCACCTAGGGCCTATCTCTGTTACGGCACAGAACGCGCTTTTAAGAGCTGCGTTCTGCAAAGGGAAACTGTGCTCGGGGAACAAACCTCAGCCCCCATGCGGCTTGGCTCAGGATCGCAGCGCTTGCCTAGTTCTCACCTAGCCCTATGCTCCCCATAGGGCCAAGGAGGGTCTGGGCTGCCTCTGGCTCCGTGGGCCCTGCTGCTTGGCTGGTGGTGACCGCAGCTGGAAACCTACTCCAAACATGTTCTCCTTCACGGAAAAGGCTGATTTTCATGGAAAGGCATCGTTTGAACTTGCCCTAGCAACCGCCCCATAGCCAGCTAGGGAGGGAGCCACATAGGGCCTAGCTCCGATACGGCACAGAACGCACTTCTACGATCTAGCTTCTGGAAGGGAACCTGTGCTCGGGGAACAAACCTCAGCCCCCATCCATCTTGGCTTAGGATCCCAGCGCTTTCCTAGTTCTCACCTAGCTCTAGGCTCCCCATAGGGCCAAGGATGGTCTGGGCTGCCTCTGGCTCCGTGGGCACTGCTGCTTGACTGGTGGTGTCCGCAGCTGGAAACCAACTCCAAACGCCTTCTCCTTCGCGACCAAGGCTGATTTTTCATGAAGAAGCCCTGTGTGTACTGGCCCTAGCAACCCACTCATAGCCTGCTAGGGGAAAGTCCCACCTAGGGCCTATCTCCCAAACGGCAAAAAACTCGCTTCTAGGAGCTGCATTTAGCAAAGGGAAACTGTGCGCAGGGAACAAACCTCAGCCCCAATGTATCTTGGCTCAGGATCGCAGCGCTCGCCTCGTTCTCACCTAGCACTCTGCTCCCCATAGGGCCAAGGAGGGTCTGGGCTGCCCCTGGCTCCGTGGGCACTGCTGCTTGGGTGGTCGTGTCCTCAGCTGGAAATCAACTCCAAACGTGTTCTCCATCGTGGAGAAGGCTGATTTGGCATCAAAAGGACTTGTTTGCACTGGCCCTATCAACCCACGCCGAGCCATCTAGGCAGGGACCCACCCAGGTCCTATGTTAAACAGCGCACCAAACGCGCTTCTAGGAGCTGAATTCTGCAAAGGGAAACTCTGCTCGGGGAACAAACCTCAGCCCCAATGGGTCTTGGCTCAGGATCCCAGCGCTTGCCTAGTTCTCACCTAGCCCTCTGCTACCCATAGGACCAAGGATGGTCTGGGCTACCTCTGGCTCCGTGGGCCCTGCTGCTTGGCTGGTGGTGTCCGCAGCTGGAAACCAACTCCAAATGTCTTCTCCTTCGCGGAGAAGGCTGATTTGGCATGACGAAGCCCTGTGTGCTATGGCCCTGCAACCCACCCATAGGCAGCTAGGGAGGGACCCACCTGGGGCCTAACTCCGAAACGGCACCCATCTCGCTTCTAGGAGCTGCATTCTGCAAAGGGAAACTGCTCGGGGAACAAACCTCAGCCCCAGTGCGGCTTGGCTCAGGATCGCAGTGCCTGCCTAGTTCTCACCTAGCCCTAGGCTCCCCATAGGGCCAAGGAGGGTGTGGGCTGCCTCTGGTTCCGTGGGCAGTGCTGCTTGGCTTGTGGTCTCCGCAGCGGGAAACCAACTCCACACGTGTTCTCCTTCGCGGAGAAGTCTGATTTGGCATGGAAAGGCCGTATTTCCACTGGCCCTAGCAACCCACCCATAGCCATCTAGGGAGGGACCCACCTTGGTCCTATATCCGAAACAGCACCCATCTTGCTTCTGGGAGCTGCATTCTGCAAAGGGAAACTGTGCTCGGGGAACAAACCTCAGCCCCCATGCGGCTTGGCTCAGAATCGCAGCGCTTGCCTAGTTCTCACCTAGCCCTCGGCTCCCCATAGGGCCAAGGAGGGTCTGGGCTGCCTCTGGCTCCGTGGGCACTGCTGCTTGGCTGGTGGTGTCCGCAGCTGGAAACCAACTCCAAACGTCTTCTCCTTTGCGGAGAAGGCAGATTTGGCATTGCAAGGCCTTGCTTCTACTGGCCCTAGCAACCCACCCTTAGCCAGCCAGGGAGGGACCTACCTGGGGCCTAGCTCCGAAAAGGTACAAAACGTGCTCTAGGAGCTGCATTCTACAAAAGGAACCTGTGCTCGGGGAACAAACCTCAGCCCCCATGCGGCTTGGCTCAGGATCCCAGCGCTTGCCTAGTTCTCACCTAGCACTAGGCTCCCCATAGGGC
The DNA here is from genome assembly GCF_054392235.1 of Sus scrofa. Classification (NCBI taxonomy): domain Eukaryota; kingdom Metazoa; phylum Chordata; class Mammalia; order Artiodactyla; family Suidae; genus Sus; species Sus scrofa. The sequence goes on along the minus strand of NC_139389.1, from coordinate 32,462,601 downwards.
CAAGCAGGGTCTGGGCTGCCTCTGGCTCCGTGGGCACTGCTGCTTGGCTGGTGGTCTCCGGAGCTTGAAACGAACACCAAATGTCTTCTCCTTCTTGGAGAAGGCTGATTTGGCCTGAGAAAGCCGTGTGTGCACTGGCCCTAGCAACCCACCGTTAGGCAGCTAGGGAGGGACCCACCTAGGGCCTAGCTCTGAAACGGCACCAAACGTGCTTCTAGGAGCTGCATTCTGCAAAGGGAAACTGTGCTCGGGGAACATACCTCAGCCCCAATGTTGCTTGGCTCAGGGTCCCCGCGCTCGCCTAGTTCTCACCTAGCCCTATGCTCCCCATAGGGCCAAGGAGGTTCTGGGCTGCCTCTGGCTCCGTGGGCACTGCTTCTTGGCTGGTGGTCTCCGCAGGTTTAATCCAACTCCAAACGTCTTCTCCTATGCGGAGAAGGCTGACTTTGCCTGAGGAAGCCCTGCGTGCTCTGGCCCTAGCCACACCCCCATAGCCAGCTAGGGAGGGACCCACCTAGGGCCTATCTCTGTTACGGCACAGAACGCGCTTCTAAGATCTGCGTTCTGCAAAGGGATATTGTGCTCGGGGAACAAACCTCAGCCCCCATGCGGCTTGGCTCAGAAACGCAGCGCTTGCCTAGTTCTCACCTAGCCCTCTGCTCCCCATAGGGCCAAGGAGAGTCTGGGCTGCCTCTGGCTCCGTGGGCCCTGCTGCTTGGCTGGTGGTCTCCGGAGCTTTCATCCAACTCCAAACGCCTTCTCCTTCGCGGAGATGGCTGATTTGGACTGAAAAAGCCCTGTTTGCACTGGACCTAGCAACACCCCCATAGGCAGCTAGGGAGGGACCCACCTAGGGCCTATCTCTGTTACGGCACAGAACGCGCTTCTAAGAGCTGCGTTCTGCAAAGGCAAACTGTGCTCGGGGAAGAAACCTCAGCACCCATGCGGCTTGGCTCAGAATCGCAGCCCTTGCCTAGTTCTCACCTAGTCCTATGCTCCCCATAGGGCCAAGGAGGGTCTGGGCTGCCTCTGGCTCCGTGGGCACTGCTGCTTGGCTGGTGGTCTCCGCAGCTTTAATCCAACTCCAAACGTCTTCTCCTATGGGGAGAAGGCTGACTTGGCCTGAAGAAGCCCTGCGTGCCCTGGCCCTATCAACCTACCCATAGCCAGCTAGGGAAGGGACCCACCTAGGGCCTATCTCTGTTACGGCACAGGACGCGCTTCTAAGATCTAGCTTCTGAAAGGGAACCTGTGCTCGGGGAACAAACCTCAGCCCCCATCCATCTTGGCTTAGGATCCCAGCGCTTGCCTAGTTCTCACCTAGCTCTCGGCTCCCCATAGGGCCAAGGAAGGTCTGGGCTGCCTCTGGCTCCGTGGGCACAGCTGCTTGACTGGTGGTGTCCGCAGCTGGAAACCAACTCCAAACGCCTTCTCCTTCGCGACCAAGGCTGATTTTTCATGAAGAAGCCCTGTGTGTACTGGCCCTAGCAACCCACTCATAGCCTGCTAGGGGAAGGTCCCACCTAGGGCCTATCTCCCAAACGGCAAAAAACTCACTTCTTGGAGCTGCATTTAGCAAAGGGAAACTGTGGGCAGGGAACAAACCTCAGCCCCAATGTATCTTGGCTCAGGATCGCAGCGCTCGCCTCGTTCTCACCTAGACCTCGGCTCCCCATAGGGCCAAGGAGGGTCTGGGCTGCCCCTGGCTCCGTGGGCACTGCTGCTTGGGTGGTCGTGTCCTCAGCTGGAAATCAACTCCAAACGTCTTCTCCACCGTGGAGAAGGCTGATTTGGCATGAAAAGAACTGGTTTCCACTGGCCCTATCAACCCACGCCGAGCCATCTAGGCAGGGACCCACCTAGGTCCTATGTTAAACAGCGCACCAAACGCGCTTCTAGGAGCTGCATTCTGCAAAGGGAAACTCTGCTCGGGGAACAAACCTCAGCCCCAATGGGTCTTGGCTCAGGATCCCAGCGCTTGCCTAGTTCTCACCTAGCCCTCTGCTCCCCATAGGACCAAGTAGGGTCTGGGCTGCCTCTGGCTCCGTGGGCCCTGCTGCTTGGCTGTTGGTGTCCGCAGCTGGAAACCAACTCCAAATGTCTTCTCCGTCGCGGAGAAGGCTGACTTGGCATGAAAAGGCTTTGTCTGCACTGGCCCAACTTTCCAACCGTAGCCAGATAGGGGGGGACCCACATAGGGCCTAGCTCCGAAACGGCACCCAACTCGCTTCAGGGAGCCTCATTCTGCAAAGGGAAACTGTGCTCGGGAAACAAACCTCAGCCCCAAAGCGTCTTGGCTCAGGATCGCAGCACTTTCCTAGTTCTCACCTAGCCCTAGGCTCCCCATAGGGCCAAGGAGGGTCTGGGCTGCCTCTGGCTCCGTGGGCCCTACTGCTTGGCTGGTGTTGTCCGCAGCTGGAAAAGAACTGCAAAAGTGTTCTCCTTGGCAGTGAACGCTGATTTGGCATAGAAAGGCCTTGTTTCACTGGCCCTAGCAACCCCCCCATAGCCAGCTAGGGAGGGACCCACCGGGGGCCTAGCTCCGAAACGGCACAAAACGTGCTTCTAGGAGCTGCATTCTGCAAAGGGAAGCTGTGCTTGGGGAACAAACCTCAGCCCCAGTGCGGCTTGGCTCAGAATCGCAGCGCTTGCCTAGTTCTCACCTAGCCCTATGCTCCCCATAGGGCCAAGGAGGGTCTGGGCTGCCTCTGGCTCCTTGGGCACTGCTGCTTGTCTGGTGGTCTCCGCAGCTTTAATCCAACTCCAAACGTCTTCTCCTATGGGGAGAAGGCTGATTTGGACTGAAGAAGCCCTGCATGCCCTGACCCTATCAACCTACCCATAGCAAGCTAGGGAAGGGACCCACCTAGGGCCTATCTCTGTTACGGCACAGAACGCGCTTCTAAGAGCTGAATTCTGCAAAGTGAAACTCTGCTCGGGGAACAAACCTCAGCCCCAATGCAGCTTGCCTCAGGATCGCAGCGGTTGCCTAGTTCTCACCTAGCCCTCTGCTCCCCATATGGCCAAGGAGGGTCTGGGCTGCCTCTGGCTCCGTGGGCACTGCTGCTTGGATGGTGGTGTCCGCAGCTGGAAACCAACTCCAAATGTCTTCTCCTTCGCCGAGAAGGCTGATTTGGCATGACGAAGCCCTGTGTGCTATGGCCCTGCGACCCACCCTTAGGCAGCTAGGAAGGACCCACCTGGGGCCTAACTCCGAAACAGCACCCATCTCGCTTCTAGGAGCTGCATTCTGCAAAGGGAAACTGTGCTCGGGGAACAGAACTCAGCCCCAATGCGGCTTGGCTCAGGATTCCAGCGCCTGCCTAGTTCTCACCTAGCCCTCGGCTCCCCATTGGGCCAAGGAGGATGTGGGCTGCCTCTGGCTCCGTGGGCACTGTTCCTTGGCTTGTGGTCTCCGCAGCTGGAAACCAACTCCACACGTGTTCTCCTTCGCGGAGAAGTCTGATTTGGCATGGAAAGGCCGTGTTTCCACTAGCCCTAGCAACCCACCCATAGCCGTATAGGGAAGGACCCACCTTGGTCCTATATCCGAAACAGCACCCAACTTGCATCTAGGAGCTGCATTCTGCAAAGGGAAACTGTGCTCGGGGAACAAAACTCAGCCCCAATGCGGCTTGGCTCAGGATCGCAGTGCCTGCCTAGTTCTCACCTAGCCCTCGGATCCCCATAGGGCCAAGGAGGGGCAGGGCTGCCTCTGGCTCCGTGGGCACTGCTGCTTGGCTGGTGGTGACCGCAGCTGGAAACCTACTCCAAACGTGTTCTCCTTCACGGAAAAGGCTGATTTTCATGGAAAGGCATCGTTTGAACTTGCCCTAGCAACTGCCCCATAGCCAGCTAGGGAGGGACCCACCTAGGGCCTATCTTTGTTACGGCACAGAACGCGCTTCTAAGAGCTGCGTTCTGCAAAGGGAAACTGTGCTCGGGGAACAAACCTCAGCCCCCATGCGGCTTGGCTCAGAATCGCAGCGCTTGCCTAGTTCTCACCTAGCCCTCGGCTCCCCATAGGGCCAAGGAGGGTCTGGGCTGCCTCTGGCTCCGTGGGCCCTGCTGCTTGGCTGGTGGTGTCCGCAGCTGGAAACCAACTCCAAACGTCTTCTCCTTTGCGGAGAAGGCATATTTGGCATTGCAAGGCCTTGCTTCTACTGGCCCTAGCAACCCACCCTTAGCCAGCCAGGGAGGGACCTACCTGGGGCCTAGCTCCGAAAAGGTACAAAACGTGCTCTAGGAGCTGCATTCTACAAAAGGAACCTGTGCTCGGGGAACAAACCTCAGCCCCCATGCGGCTTGGCTCAGGATCCCAGCGCTTGCCTAGTTCTCACCTAGCACTAGGCTCCCCATAGGGCCAAGCAGGGTCTGGGCTGACTCTGGCTCCGTGGGCACTGCTGCTTGGCTGGTGGTGTCCGCAGCTGGAAACCAACTCCAAATGTCTTCTCCTTTGCCGAGAAGGCTGATTTGGCATGACGAAGCCCTGTGTGCTATGGCCCTGCGACCCACCCATAGGCAGCTAGGGAGGGACCCACCTTGGTCCTATATCCGAAACAGCACCCATCTTGCTTCTGGGAGCTGCATTCTGCAAAGGGAAACTGTGCTCGGGGAACAAACCCCAGCCCCCATGCGTCTTGGCTCAGGATCGCAGTGCCTGCCTAGTTCTCACCTAGCCCTATGCTCCCCATAGGGCCAAGGAGGGGCTGGGCTGCCTCTGGCTCCGTGGGCACTGCTGCTTGGCTGGTGGTGTCCGCCGCTGTAAACCTACTCCAAACGTGTTCTCCTTCACGGAAAAGGCTGATTTTCATGGAAAGGCATCCTTTGAACTTGCCCTAGCAACCGCCCCATAGCCAGCTAGGGAGGGACCCACCTAGGGCCTAGCTCCGAAACAGCACAGAACTCGCGTCTAAGAGCTGCGTTCTGCAAAGGGAAACTGTGCTCGGGGAACAAACCTCAGCCCCCATGCGGCTTGGCTCAGAATCGCATCGCTTGCCTAGTTCTCACCTAGCCCTCTGCTCCCCATAGTGCCAAGGAGGGTCTGGGCTGACTCTGGCTCCGTGGGCACTGCTGCTTGGCTGGTGGTGTCCGCAGCTGGAAACCAACTCCAAACGTCTTCTCCTTTGCGGAGAAGGCATATTTGGCATTGCAAGGCCTTGCTTCTACTGGCCCTAGCAACCCACCCTTAGCCAGCTAGGGAGGGACCTACCTGGGGCCTAGCTCCGAAAAGGTACAAAACGTGCTCTAGGAGCTGCATTCTACAAAAGGAACCTGTGCTCGGGGAACAAACCTCAGCCCCCATGCGGCTTGGCTCAGGATCCCAGCGCTTGCCTAGTTCTCACCTAGCACTAGGCTCCCCATAGGGCCAAGCAGGGTCTGGGCTGCCTCTGGCTCCGTGGGCACTGCTGCTTGGCTGGTGGTCTCCGGAGCTTGAAACGAACACCAAATGTCTTCTCCTTCGCGGAGAAAGCTGATTTGGCCTGAGAAAGCCGTGTGTGCACTGGCCCTAGCAACCCACCGTTAGGCAGCTAGGGAGGGAACCACCGAGAGCCTAGCTCTGAAACGGCACCAAACGTGCTTCTAGGAGCTGCATTCTGCAAAGGGAAAGTGTGCTCGGGGAACATACCTCAGCCCCAATGTTGCTTGGCTCAGGGTCCCCGCGCTCGCCTAGTCCTCACCTAGGCCTATGCTCCCCATAGGGCCAAGGAGGGTCTGGGCTGCCTCTGGCTCCGTGGGCACAGCTGCTTGGCTGGTGGGCTCTGCAGCTTGAAACCAACTCCAAAAGTTTTCTCCTTCATGGAAAAGGCTGATTATTCATTAAGAAGCCGTGTTTGCGCTGGCCCTAGCAACCCACCCATGGCCAGCTAGAAAAGGAACCACCTAGGGCGTATGGCCTAAACGGCAGACAACTCGGTTCTAGGAGCTGCATTCTGCAAAGGGAAACTGTGCTCGGGGAACAAAACTCAGCCCCCATGCGGCTTGGCTCAGGATCCCCGCGCCTGCCTAGTTCTCACCTAGCCCTCGGCTTCCCATAGGGCCAAGGAGGGTCTGGGCTGCCTCTGGCTCCCTGGGCACTGCTGCTTGGCTGGTGGTCTCCGCAGCTGGAAACCAACTCCAAACGTCTTCTCCTATGCGGAGAAGGCTGACTTTGCCTGAGGAAGCCCTGGGTGCCCTGGCCCTAGCCACACCCCCATAGCCAGCTAGGGAGGGACCCACCTAGGGCCTATCTCTGTTATGGCACAGAACGCGCTTCTAAGAGCTGCGTTCTGCAAAAGGATATTGTGCTCGGGGAACAAACCTCAGCCCCAATGCGGCTTGGCTCAGAATCGCAGCGCTTGCCTAGTTCTCACCTAGCCCTATGCTCCCCATAGGGCCAAGGAGGGTCTGGGCTGCCTCTGGCTCCGTGGGCACTGCTGCTTGGCTGGTTGTCTCCGCAGCTTTAATCCAACTCCAAACGTCTTCTCCTTCGCGGAGATGGCTGATATGGACTGAAGAAGCCCTGTTTGCACTGGCCCTAGCAACACGCCCATAGCCAGCTAGGGAGGGACCCACCTAGGGCCTATCTCTGTTACGGCACAGAACGCGCTTTTAAGAGCTGCGTTCTGCAAAGGGAAACTGTGCTCGGGGAACAAAACTCAGCCCCCATGCGGCTTGGCTCAGGATCGCAGCGCTTGCCTAGTTCTCACCTAGCCCTATGCTCCCCATAGGGCCAAGGAGGGTCTGGGCTGCCTCTGGCTCCGTGGGCCCTGCTGCTTGGCTGGTGGTGACCGCAGCTGGAAACCTACTCCAAACATGTTCTCCTTCACGGAAAAGGCTGATTTTCATGGAAAGGCATCGTTTGAACTTGCCCTAGCAACCGCCCCATAGCCAGCTAGGGAGGGAGCCACATAGGGCCTAGCTCCGATACGGCACAGAACGCACTTCTACGATCTAGCTTCTGGAAGGGAACCTGTGCTCGGGGAACAAACCTCAGCCCCCATCCATCTTGGCTTAGGATCCCAGCGCTTTCCTAGTTCTCACCTAGCTCTAGGCTCCCCATAGGGCCAAGGATGGTCTGGGCTGCCTCTGGCTCCGTGGGCACTGCTGCTTGACTGGTGGTGTCCGCAGCTGGAAACCAACTCCAAACGCCTTCTCCTTCGCGACCAAGGCTGATTTTTCATGAAGAAGCCCTGTGTGTACTGGCCCTAGCAACCCACTCATAGCCTGCTAGGGGAAAGTCCCACCTAGGGCCTATCTCCCAAACGGCAAAAAACTCGCTTCTAGGAGCTGCATTTAGCAAAGGGAAACTGTGCGCAGGGAACAAACCTCAGCCCCAATGTATCTTGGCTCAGGATCGCAGCGCTCGCCTCGTTCTCACCTAGCACTCTGCTCCCCATAGGGCCAAGGAGGGTCTGGGCTGCCCCTGGCTCCGTGGGCACTGCTGCTTGGGTGGTCGTGTCCTCAGCTGGAAATCAACTCCAAACGTGTTCTCCATCGTGGAGAAGGCTGATTTGGCATCAAAAGGACTTGTTTGCACTGGCCCTATCAACCCACGCCGAGCCATCTAGGCAGGGACCCACCCAGGTCCTATGTTAAACAGCGCACCAAACGCGCTTCTAGGAGCTGAATTCTGCAAAGGGAAACTCTGCTCGGGGAACAAACCTCAGCCCCAATGGGTCTTGGCTCAGGATCCCAGCGCTTGCCTAGTTCTCACCTAGCCCTCTGCTACCCATAGGACCAAGGATGGTCTGGGCTACCTCTGGCTCCGTGGGCCCTGCTGCTTGGCTGGTGGTGTCCGCAGCTGGAAACCAACTCCAAATGTCTTCTCCTTCGCGGAGAAGGCTGATTTGGCATGACGAAGCCCTGTGTGCTATGGCCCTGCAACCCACCCATAGGCAGCTAGGGAGGGACCCACCTGGGGCCTAACTCCGAAACGGCACCCATCTCGCTTCTAGGAGCTGCATTCTGCAAAGGGAAACTGCTCGGGGAACAAACCTCAGCCCCAGTGCGGCTTGGCTCAGGATCGCAGTGCCTGCCTAGTTCTCACCTAGCCCTAGGCTCCCCATAGGGCCAAGGAGGGTGTGGGCTGCCTCTGGTTCCGTGGGCACTGCTGCTTGGCTTGTGGTCTCCGCAGCGGGAAACCAACTCCACACGTGTTCTCCTTCGCGGAGAAGTCTGATTTGGCATGGAAAGGCCGTATTTCCACTGGCCCTAGCAACCCACCCATAGCCATCTAGGGAGGGACCCACCTTGGTCCTATATCCGAAACAGCACCCATCTTGCTTCTGGGAGCTGCATTCTGCAAAGGGAAACTGTGCTCGGGGAACAAACCTCAGCCCCCATGCGGCTTGGCTCAGAATCGCAGCGCTTGCCTAGTTCTCACCTAGCCCTCGGCTCCCCATAGGGCCAAGGAGGGTCTGGGCTGCCTCTGGCTCCGTGGGCACTGCTGCTTGGCTGGTGGTGTCCGCAGCTGGAAACCAACTCCAAACGTCTTCTCCTTTGCGGAGAAGGCAGATTTGGCATTGCAAGGCCTTGCTTCTACTGGCCCTAGCAACCCACCCTTAGCCAGCCAGGGAGGGACCTACCTGGGGCCTAGCTCCGAAAAGGTACAAAACGTGCTCTAGGAGCTGCATTCTACAAAAGGAACCTGTGCTCGGGGAACAAACCTCAGCCCCCATGCGGCTTGGCTCAGGATCCCAGCGCTTGCCTAGTTCTCACCTAGCACTAGGCTCCCCATAGGGCCAAGCAGGGTCTGGGCTGCCTCTGGCTCCGTGGGCACTGCTGCTTGGCTGGTGGTCTCCGGAGCTTGAAACGAACACCAAATGTCTTCTCCTTCTTGGAGAAGGCTGATTTGGCCTGAGAAAGCCGTGTGTGCACTGGCCCTAGCAACCCACCGTTAGGCAGCTAGGGAGGGACCCACCTAGGGCCTAGCTCTGAAACGGCACCAAACGTGCTTCTAGGAGCTGCATTCTGCAAAGGGAAACTGTGCTCGGGGAACATACCTCAGCCCCAATGTTGCTTGGCTCAGGGTCCCCGCGCTCGCCTAGTTCTCACCTAGCCCTATGCTCCCCATAGGGCCAAGGAGGTTCTGGGCTGCCTCTGGCTCCGTGGGCACTGCTTCTTGGCTGGTGGTCTCCGCAGGTTTAATCCAACTCCAAACGTCTTCTCCTATGCGGAGAAGGCTGACTTTGCCTGAGGAAGCCCTGCGTGCTCTGGCCCTAGCCACACCCCCATAGCCAGCTAGGGAGGGACCCACCTAGGGCCTATCTCTGTTACGGCACAGAACGCGCTTCTAAGATCTGCGTTCTGCAAAGGGATATTGTGCTCGGGGAACAAACCTCAGCCCCCATGCGGCTTGGCTCAGAAACGCAGCGCTTGCCTAGTTCTCACCTAGCCCTCTGCTCCCCATAGGGCCAAGGAGAGTCTGGGCTGCCTCTGGCTCCGTGGGCCCTGCTGCTTGGCTGGTGGTCTCCGGAGCTTTCATCCAACTCCAAACGCCTTCTCCTTCGCGGAGATGGCTGATTTGGACTGAAAAAGCCCTGTTTGCACTGGACCTAGCAACACCCCCATAGGCAGCTAGGGAGGGACCCACCTAGGGCCTATCTCTGTTACGGCACAGAACGCGCTTCTAAGAGCTGCGTTCTGCAAAGGCAAACTGTGCTCGGGGAAGAAACCTCAGCACCCATGCGGCTTGGCTCAGAATCGCAGCCCTTGCCTAGTTCTCACCTAGTCCTATGCTCCCCATAGGGCCAAGGAGGGTCTGGGCTGCCTCTGGCTCCGTGGGCACTGCTGCTTGGCTGGTGGTCTCCGCAGCTTTAATCCAACTCCAAACGTCTTCTCCTATGGGGAGAAGGCTGACTTGGCCTGAAGAAGCCCTGCGTGCCCTGGCCCTATCAACCTACCCATAGCCAGCTAGGGAAGGGACCCACCTAGGGCCTATCTCTGTTACGGCACAGGACGCGCTTCTAAGATCTAGCTTCTGAAAGGGAACCTGTGCTCGGGGAACAAACCTCAGCCCCCATCCATCTTGGCTTAGGATCCCAGCGCTTGCCTAGTTCTCACCTAGCTCTCGGCTCCCCATAGGGCCAAGGAAGGTCTGGGCTGCCTCTGGCTCCGTGGGCACAGCTGCTTGACTGGTGGTGTCCGCAGCTGGAAACCAACTCCAAACGCCTTCTCCTTCGCGACCAAGGCTGATTTTTCATGAAGAAGCCCTGTGTGTACTGGCCCTAGCAACCCACTCATAGCCTGCTAGGGGAAGGTCCCACCTAGGGCCTATCTCCCAAACGGCAAAAAACTCACTTCTTGGAGCTGCATTTAGCAAAGGGAAACTGTGGGCAGGGAACAAACCTCAGCCCCAATGTATCTTGGCTCAGGATCGCAGCGCTCGCCTCGTTCTCACCTAGACCTCGGCTCCCCATAGGGCCAAGGAGGGTCTGGGCTGCCCCTGGCTCCGTGGGCACTGCTGCTTGGGTGGTCGTGTCCTCAGCTGGAAATCAACTCCAAACGTCTTCTCCACCGTGGAGAAGGCTGATTTGGCATGAAAAGAACTGGTTTCCACTGGCCCTATCAACCCACGCCGAGCCATCTAGGCAGGGACCCACCTAGGTCCTATGTTAAACAGCGCACCAAACGCGCTTCTAGGAGCTGCATTCTGCAAAGGGAAACTCTGCTCGGGGAACAAACCTCAGCCCCAATGGGTCTTGGCTCAGGATCCCAGCGCTTGCCTAGTTCTCACCTAGCCCTCTGCTCCCCATAGGACCAAGTAGGGTCTGGGCTGCCTCTGGCTCCGTGGGCCCTGCTGCTTGGCTGTTGGTGTCCGCAGCTGGAAACCAACTCCAAATGTCTTCTCCGTCGCGGAGAAGGCTGACTTGGCATGAAAAGGCTTTGTCTGCACTGGCCCAACTTTCCAACCGTAGCCAGATAGGGGGGGACCCACATAGGGCCTAGCTCCGAAACGGCACCCAACTCGCTTCAGGGAGCCTCATTCTGCAAAGGGAAACTGTGCTCGGGAAACAAACCTCAGCCCCAAAGCGTCTTGGCTCAGGATCGCAGCACTTTCCTAGTTCTCACCTAGCCCTAGGCTCCCCATAGGGCCAAGGAGGGTCTGGGCTGCCTCTGGCTCCGTGGGCCCTACTGCTTGGCTGGTGTTGTCCGCAGCTGGAAAAGAACTGCAAAAGTGTTCTCCTTGGCAGTGAACGCTGATTTGGCATAGAAAGGCCTTGTTTCACTGGCCCTAGCAACCCCCCCATAGCCAGCTAGGGAGGGACCCACCGGGGGCCTAGCTCCGAAACGGCACAAAACGTGCTTCTAGGAGCTGCATTCTGCAAAGGGAAGCTGTGCTTGGGGAACAAACCTCAGCCCCAGTGCGGCTTGGCTCAGAATCGCAGCGCTTGCCTAGTTCTCACCTAGCCCTATGCTCCCCATAGGGCCAAGGAGGGTCTGGGCTGCCTCTGGCTCCTTGGGCACTGCTGCTTGTCTGGTGGTCTCCGCAGCTTTAATCCAACTCCAAACGTCTTCTCCTATGGGGAGAAGGCTGATTTGGACTGAAGAAGCCCTGCATGCCCTGACCCTATCAACCTACCCATAGCAAGCTAGGGAAGGGACCCACCTAGGGCCTATCTCTGTTACGGCACAGAACGCGCTTCTAAGAGCTGAATTCTGCAAAGTGAAACTCTGCTCGGGGAACAAACCTCAGCCCCAATGCAGCTTGCCTCAGGATCGCAGCGGTTGCCTAGTTCTCACCTAGCCCTCTGCTCCCCATATGGCCAAGGAGGGTCTGGGCTGCCTCTGGCTCCGTGGGCACTGCTGCTTGGATGGTGGTGTCCGCAGCTGGAAACCAACTCCAAATGTCTTCTCCTTCGCCGAGAAGGCTGATTTGGCATGACGAAGCCCTGTGTGCTATGGCCCTGCGACCCACCCTTAGGCAGCTAGGAAGGACCCACCTGGGGCCTAACTCCGAAACAGCACCCATCTCGCTTCTAGGAGCTGCATTCTGCAAAGGGAAACTGTGCTCGGGGAACAGAACTCAGCCCCAATGCGGCTTGGCTCAGGATTCCAGCGCCTGCCTAGTTCTCACCTAGCCCTCGGCTCCCCATTGGGCCAAGGAGGATGTGGGCTGCCTCTGGCTCCGTGGGCACTGTTCCTTGGCTTGTGGTCTCCGCAGCTGGAAACCAACTCCACACGTGTTCTCCTTCGCGGAGAAGTCTGATTTGGCATGGAAAGGCCGTGTTTCCACTAGCCCTAGCAACCCACCCATAGCCGTATAGGGAAGGACCCACCTTGGTCCTATATCCGAAACAGCACCCAACTTGCATCTAGGAGCTGCATTCTGCAAAGGGAAACTGTGCTCGGGGAACAAAACTCAGCCCCAATGCGGCTTGGCTCAGGATCGCAGTGCCTGCCTAGTTCTCACCTAGCCCTCGGATCCCCATAGGGCCAAGGAGGGGCAGGGCTGCCTCTGGCTCCGTGGGCACTGCTGCTTGGCTGGTGGTGACCGCAGCTGGAAACCTACTCCAAACGTGTTCTCCTTCACGGAAAAGGCTGATTTTCATGGAAAGGCATCGTTTGAACTTGCCCTAGCAACTGCCCCATAGCCAGCTAGGGAGGGACCCACCTAGGGCCTATCTTTGTTACGGCACAGAACGCGCTTCTAAGAGCTGCGTTCTGCAAAGGGAAACTGTGCTCGGGGAACAAACCTCAGCCCCCATGCGGCTTGGCTCAGAATCGCAGCGCTTGCCTAGTTCTCACCTAGCCCTCGGCTCCCCATAGGGCCAAGGAGGGTCTGGGCTGCCTCTGGCTCCGTGGGCCCTGCTGCTTGGCTGGTGGTGTCCGCAGCTGGAAACCAACTCCAAACGTCTTCTCCTTTGCGGAGAAGGCATATTTGGCATTGCAAGGCCTTGCTTCTACTGGCCCTAGCAACCCACCCTTAGCCAGCCAGGGAGGGACCTACCTGGGGCCTAGCTCCGAAAAGGTACAAAACGTGCTCTAGGAGCTGCATTCTACAAAAGGAACCTGTGCTCGGGGAACAAACCTCAGCCCCCATGCGGCTTGGCTCAGGATCCCAGCGCTTGCCTAGTTCTCACCTAGCACTAGGCTCCCCATAGGGCCAAGCAGGGTCTGGGCTGACTCTGGCTCCGTGGGCACTGCTGCTTGGCTGGTGGTGTCCGCAGCTGGAAACCAACTCCAAATGTCTTCTCCTTTGCCGAGAAGGCTGATTTGGCATGACGAAGCCCTGTGTGCTATGGCCCTGCGACCCACCCATAGGCAGCTAGGGAGGGACCCACCTTGGTCCTATATCCGAAACAGCACCCATCTTGCTTCTGGGAGCTGCATTCTGCAAAGGGAAACTGTGCTCGGGGAACAAACCCCAGCCCCCATGCGTCTTGGCTCAGGATCGCAGTGCCTGCCTAGTTCTCACCTAGCCCTATGCTCCCCATAGGGCCAAGGAGGGGCTGGGCTGCCTCTGGCTCCGTGGGCACTGCTGCTTGGCTGGTGGTGTCCGCCGCTGTAAACCTACTCCAAACGTGTTCTCCTTCACGGAAAAGGCTGATTTTCATGGAAAGGCATCCTTTGAACTTGCCCTAGCAACCGCCCCATAGCCAGCTAGGGAGGGACCCACCTAGGGCCTAGCTCCGAAACAGCACAGAACTCGCGTCTAAGAGCTGCGTTCTGCAAAGGGAAACTGTGCTCGGGGAACAAACCTCAGCCCCCATGCGGCTTGGCTCAGAATCGCATCGCTTGCCTAGTTCTCACCTAGCCCTCTGCTCCCCATAGTGCCAAGGAGGGTCTGGGCTGACTCTGGCTCCGTGGGCACTGCTGCTTGGCTGGTGGTGTCCGCAGCTGGAAACCAACTCCAAACGTCTTCTCCTTTGCGGAGAAGGCATATTTGGCATTGCAAGGCCTTGCTTCTACTGGCCCTAGCAACCCACCCTTAGCCAGCTAGGGAGGGACCTACCTGGGGCCTAGCTCCGAAAAGGTACAAAACGTGCTCTAGGAGCTGCATTCTACAAAAGGAACCTGTGCTCGGGGAACAAACCTCAGCCCCCATGCGGCTTGGCTCAGGATCCCAGCGCTTGCCTAGTTCTCACCTAGCACTAGGCTCCCCATAGGGCCAAGCAGGGTCTGGGCTGCCTCTGGCTCCGTGGGCACTGCTGCTTGGCTGGTGGTCTCCGGAGCTTGAAACGAACACCAAATGTCTTCTCCTTCGCGGAGAAAGCTGATTTGGCCTGAGAAAGCCGTGTGTGCACTGGCCCTAGCAACCCACCGTTAGGCAGCTAGGGAGGGAACCACCGAGAGCCTAGCTCTGAAACGGCACCAAACGTGCTTCTAGGAGCTGCATTCTGCAAAGGGAAAGTGTGCTCGGGGAACATACCTCAGCCCCAATGTTGCTTGGCTCAGGGTCCCCGCGCTCGCCTAGTCCTCACCTAGGCCTATGCTCCCCATAGGGCCAAGGAGGGTCTGGGCTGCCTCTGGCTCCGTGGGCACAGCTGCTTGGCTGGTGGGCTCTGCAGCTTGAAACCAACTCCAAAAGTTTTCTCCTTCATGGAAAAGGCTGATTATTCATTAAGAAGCCGTGTTTGCGCTGGCCCTAGCAACCCACCCATGGCCAGCTAGAAAAGGAACCACCTAGGGCGTATGGCCTAAACGGCAGACAACTCGGTTCTAGGAGCTGCATTCTGCAAAGGGAAACTGTGCTCGGGGAACAAAACTCAGCCCCCATGCGGCTTGGCTCAGGATCCCCGCGCCTGCCTAGTTCTCACCTAGCCCTCGGCTTCCCATAGGGCCAAGGAGGGTCTGGGCTGCCTCTGGCTCCCTGGGCACTGCTGCTTGGCTGGTGGTCTCCGCAGCTGGAAACCAACTCCAAACGTCTTCTCCTATGCGGAGAAGGCTGACTTTGCCTGAGGAAGCCCTGGGTGCCCTGGCCCTAGCCACACCCCCATAGCCAGCTAGGGAGGGACCCACCTAGGGCCTATCTCTGTTATGGCACAGAACGCGCTTCTAAGAGCTGCGTTCTGCAAAAGGATATTGTGCTCGGGGAACAAACCTCAGCCCCAATGCGGCTTGGCTCAGAATCGCAGCGCTTGCCTAGTTCTCACCTAGCCCTATGCTCCCCATAGGGCCAAGGAGGGTCTGGGCTGCCTCTGGCTCCGTGGGCACTGCTGCTTGGCTGGTTGTCTCCGCAGCTTTAATCCAACTCCAAACGTCTTCTCCTTCGCGGAGATGGCTGATATGGACTGAAGAAGCCCTGTTTGCACTGGCCCTAGCAACACGCCCATAGCCAGCTAGGGAGGGACCCACCTAGGGCCTATCTCTGTTACGGCACAGAACGCGCTTTTAAGAGCTGCGTTCTGCAAAGGGAAACTGTGCTCGGGGAACAAAACTCAGCCCCCATGCGGCTTGGCTCAGGATCGCAGCGCTTGCCTAGTTCTCACCTAGCCCTATGCTCCCCATAGGGCCAAGGAGGGTCTGGGCTGCCTCTGGCTCCGTGGGCCCTGCTGCTTGGCTGGTGGTGACCGCAGCTGGAAACCTACTCCAAACATGTTCTCCTTCACGGAAAAGGCTGATTTTCATGGAAAGGCATCGTTTGAACTTGCCCTAGCAACCGCCCCATAGCCAGCTAGGGAGGGAGCCACATAGGGCCTAGCTCCGATACGGCACAGAACGCACTTCTACGATCTAGCTTCTGGAAGGGAACCTGTGCTCGGGGAACAAACCTCAGCCCCCATCCATCTTGGCTTAGGATCCCAGCGCTTTCCTAGTTCTCACCTAGCTCTAGGCTCCCCATAGGTCCAAGGATGGTCTGGGCTGCCTCTGGCTCCGTGGGCACTGCTGCTTGACTGGTGGTGTCCGCAGCTGGAAACCAACTCCAAACGCCTTCTCCTTCGCGACCAAGGCTGATTTTTCATGAAGAAGCCCTGTGTGTACTGGCCCTAGCAACCCACTCATAGCCTGCTAGGGGAAAGTCCCACCTAGGGCCTATCTCCCAAACGGCAAAAAACTCGCTTCTAGGAGCTGCATTTAGCAAAGGGAAACTGTGGGCAGGGAACAAACCTCAGCCCCAATGTATCTTGGCTCAGGATCGCAGCGCTCGCCTCGTTCTCACCTAGACCTCGGCTCCCCATAGGGCCAAGGAGGGTCTGGGCTGCCCCTGGCTCCGTGGGCACTGCTGCTTGGGTGGTCGTGTCCTCAGCTGGAAATCAACTCCAAACGTGTTCTCCATCGTGGAGAAGGCTGATTTGGCATCAAAAGGACTTGTTTGCACTGGCCCTATCAACCCACGCCGAGCCATCTAGGCAGGGACCCACCCAGGTCCTATGTTAAACAGCGCACCAAACGCGCTTCTAGGAGCTGAATTCTGCAAAGGGAAACTCTGCTCGGGGAACAAACCTCAGCCCCAATGGGTCTTGGCTCAGGATCCCAGCGCTTGCCTAGTTCTCACCTAGCCCTCTGCTACCCATAGGACCAAGGATGGTCTGGGCTACCTCTGGCTCCGTGGGCCCTGCTGCTTGGCTGGTGGTGTCCGCAGCTGGAAACCAACTCCAAATGTCTTCTCCTTCGCGGAGAAGGCTGATTTGGCATGACGAAGCCCTGTGTGCTATGGCCCTGCAACCCACCCATAGGCAGCTAGGGAGGGACCCACCTGGGGCCTAACTCCGAAACGGCACCCATCTCGCTTCTAGGAGCTGCATTCTGCAAAGGGAAACTGCTCGGGGAACAAACCTCAGCCCCAGTGCGGCTTGGCTCAGGATCGCAGTGCCTGCCTAGTTCTCACCTAGCCCTAGGCTCCCCATAGGGCCAAGGAGGGTGTGGGCTGCCTCTGGTTCCGTGGGCACTGCTGCTTGGCTTGTGGTCTCCGCAGCGGGAAACCAACTCCACACGTGTTCTCCTTCGCGGAGAAGTCTGATTTGGCATGGAAAGGCCGTATTTCCACTGGCCCTAGCAACCCACCCATAGCCATCTAGGGAGGGACCCACCTTGGTCCTATATCCGAAACAGCACCCATCTTGCTTCTGGGAGCTGCATTCTGCAAAGGGAAACTGTGCTCGGGGAACAAACCTAGCCCCCATGCGGCATGGCTCAGAATCGCAGCGCTTGCCTAGTTCTCACCTAGCCCTCGGCTCCCCATAGGGCCAAGGAGGGTCTGGGCTGCCTCTGGCTCCGTGGGCACTGCTGCTTGGCTGGTGGTGTCCGCAGCTGGAAACCAACTCCAAACGTCTTCTCCTTTGCGGAGAAGGCAGATTTGGCATTGCAAGGCCTTGCTTCTACTGGCCCTAGCAACCCACCCTTAGCCAGCCAGGGAGGGACCTACCTGGGGCCTAGCTCCGAAAAGGTACAAAACGTGCTCTAGGAGCTGCATTCTACAAAAGG
Organism: Sus scrofa; assembly: GCF_054392235.1. Classification (NCBI taxonomy): domain Eukaryota; kingdom Metazoa; phylum Chordata; class Mammalia; order Artiodactyla; family Suidae; genus Sus; species Sus scrofa. The sequence continues at coordinate 32,445,252 of NC_139389.1, read as the reverse complement.
AACCTGTGCTCGGGGAACAAACCTCAGCCCCCATGCGGCTTGGCTCAGGATCCCAGCGCTTGCCTAGTTCTCACCTAGCACTAGGCTCCCCATAGGGCCAAGCAGGGTCTGGGCTGCCTCTGGCTCCGTGGGCACTGCTGCTTGGCTGGTGGTCTCCGGAGCTTGAAACGAACACCAAATGTCTTCTCCTTCTTGGAGAAGGCTGATTTGGCCTGAGAAAGCCGTGTGTGCACTGGCCCTAGCAACCCACCGTTAGGCAGCTAGGGAGGGACCCACCTAGGGCCTAGCTCTGAAACGGCACCAAACGTGCTTCTAGGAGCTGCATTCTGCAAAGGGAAACTGTGCTCGGGGAACATACCTCAGCCCCAATGTTGCTTGGCTCAGGGTCCCCGCGCTCGCCTAGTTCTCACCTAGCCCTATGCTCCCCATAGGGCCAAGGAGGTTCTGGGCTGCCTCTGGCTCCGTGGGCACTGCTGCTTGGCTGGTGGTCTCCGCAGGTTTAATCCAACTCCAAACGTCTTCTCCTATGCGGAGAAGGCTGACTTTGCCTGAGGAAGCCCTGCGTGCTCTGGCCCTAGCCACACCCCCATAGCCAGCTAGGGAGGGACCCACCTAGGGCCTATCTCTGTTACGGCACAGAACGCGCTTCTAAGATCTGCGTTCTGCAAAGGGATATTGTGCTCGGGGAACAAACCTCAGCCCCCATGCGGCTTGGCTCAGAAACGCAGCGCTTGCCTAGTTCTCACCTAGCCCTCTGCTCCCCATAGGGCCAAGGAGAGTCTGGGCTGCCTCTGGCTCCGTGGGCCCTGCTGCTTGGCTGGTGGTCTCCGCAGCTTTAATCCAACTCCAAACGTCTTCTCCTATGGGGAGAAGGCTGACTTGGCCTGAAGAAGCCCTGCGTGCCCTGGCCCTATCAACCTACCCATAGCCAGCTAGGGAAGGGACCCACCTAGGGCCTATCTCTGTTACGGCACAGGACGCGCTTCTAAGATCTAGCTTCTGAAAGGGAACCTGTGCTCGGGGAACAAACCTCAGCCCCCATCCATCTTGGCTTAGGATCCCAGCGCTTGCCTAGTTCTCACCTAGCTCTCGGCTCCCCATAGGGCCAAGGAAGGTCTGGGCTGCCTCTGGCTCCGTGGGCACAGCTGCTTGACTGGTGGTGTCCGCAGCTGGAAACCAACTCCAAACGCCTTCTCCTTCGCGACCAAGGCTGATTTTTCATGAAGAAGCCCTGTGTGTACTGGCCCTAGCAACCCACTCATAGCCTGCTAGGGGAAGGTCCCACCTAGGGCCTATCTCCCAAACGGCAAAAAACTCACTTCTAGGAGCTGCATTTAGCAAAGGGAAACTGTGGGCAGGGAACAAACCTCAGCCCCAATGTATCTTGGCTCAGGATCGCAGCGCTCGCCTCGTTCTCACCTAGACCTCGGCTCCCCATAGGGCCAAGGAGGGTCTGGGCTGCCCCTGGCTCCGTGGGCACTGCTGCTTGGGTGGTCGTGTCCTCAGCTGGAAATCAACTCCAAACGTCTTCTCCACCGTGGAGAAGGCTGATTTGGCATGAAAAGAACTGGTTTCCACTGGCCCTATCAACCCACGCCGAGCCATCTAGGCAGGGACCCACCTAGGTCCTATGTTAAACAGCGCACCAAACGCGCTTCTAGGAGCTGCATTCTGCAAAGGGAAACTCTGCTCGGGGAACAAACCTCAGCCCCAATGGGTCTTGGCTCAGGATCCCAGCGCTTGCCTAGTTCTCACCTAGCCCTCTGCTCCCCATAGGACCAAGGAGGGTCTGGGCTGCCTCTGGCTCCGTGGGCCCTGCTGCTTGGCTGTTGGTGTCCGCAGCTGGAAACCAACTCCAAATGTCTTCTCCGTCGCGGAGAAGGCTGACTTGGCATGAAAAGGCTTTGTCTGCACTGGCCCAACTTTCCAACCGTAGCCAGATAGGGGGGGACCCACATAGGGCCTAGCTCCGAAACGGCACCCAACTCGCTTCAGGGAGCCTCATTCTGCAAAGGGAAACTGTGCTCGGGAAACAAACCTCAGCCCCAAAGCGTCTTGGCTCAGGATCGCAGCACTTTCCTAGTTCTCACCTAGCCCTAGGCTCCCCATAGGGCCAAGGAGGGTCTGGGCTGCCTCTGGCTCCGTGGGCCCTACTGCTTGGCTGGTGTTGTCCGCAGCTGGAAAAGAACTGCAAAAGTGTTCTCCTTGGCAGTGAACGCTGATTTGGCATAGAAAGGCCTTGTTTCACTGGCCCTAGCAACCCCCCCATAGCCAGCTAGGGAGGGACCCACCGGGGGCCTAGCTCCGAAACGGCACAAAACGTGCTTCTAGGAGCTGCATTCTGCAAAGGGAAGCTGTGCTTGGGGAACAAACCTCAGCCCCAGTGCGGCTTGGCTCAGAATCGCAGCGCTTGCCTAGTTCTCACCTAGCCCTATGCTCCCCATAGGGCCAAGGAGGGTCTGGGCTGCCTCTGGCTCCTTGGGCACTGCTGCTTGTCTGGTGGTCTCCGCAGCTTTAATCCAACTCCAAACGTCTTCTCCTATGGGGAGAAGGCTGATTTGGACTGAAGAAGCCCTGCATGCCCTGACCCTATCAACCTACCCATAGCAAGCTAGGGAAGGGACCCACCTAGGGCCTATCTCTGTTACGGCACAGAACGCGCTTCTAAGAGCTGAATTCTGCAAAGTGAAACTCTGCTCGGGGAACAAACCTCAGCCCCAATGCAGCTTGCCTCAGGATCGCAGCGGTTGCCTAGTTCTCACCTAGCCCTCTGCTCCCCATATGGCCAAGGAGGGTCTGGGCTGCCTCTGGCTCCGTGGGCACTGCTGCTTGGATGGTGGTGTCCGCAGCTGGAAACCAACTCCAAATGTCTTCTCCTTCGCCGAGAAGGCTGATTTGGCATGACGAAGCCCTGTGTGCTATGGCCCTGCGACCCACCCTTAGGCAGCTAGGAAGGACCCACCTGGGGCCTAACTCCGAAACAGCACCCATCTCGCTTCTAGGAGCTGCATTCTGCAAAGGGAAACTGTGCTCGGGGAACAGAACTCAGCCCCAATGCGGCTTGGCTCAGGATTCCAGCGCCTGCCTAGTTCTCACCTAGCCCTCGGCTCCCCATTGGGCCAAGGAGGGTGTGGGCTGCCTCTGGCTCCGTGGGCACTGTTCCTTGGCTTGTGGTCTCCGCAGCTGGAAACCAACTCCACACGTGTTCTCCTTCGCGGAGAAGTCTGATTTGGCATGGAAAGGCCGTGTTTCCACTAGCCCTAGCAACCCACCCATAGCCGTATAGGGAAGGACCCACCTTGGTCCTATATCCGAAACAGCACCCAACTTGCATCTAGGAGCTGCATTCTGCAAAGGGAAACTGTGCTCGGGGAACAAAACTCAGCCCCAATGCGGCTTGGCTCAGGATCGCAGTGCCTGCCTAGTTCTCACCTAGCCCTCGGATCCCCATAGGGCCAAGGAGGGGCTGGGCTGCCTCTGGCTCCGTGGGCACTGCTGCTTGGCTGGTGGTGACCGCAGCTGGAAACCTACTCCAAACGTGTTCTCCTTCATGGAAAAGGCTGATTTTCATGGAAAGGCATCGTTTGAACTTGCCCTAGCAACTGCCCCATAGCCAGCTAGGGAGGGACCCACCTAGGGCCTATCTTTGTTACGGCACAGAACGCGCTTCTAAGAGCTGCGTTCTGCAAAGGGAAACTGTGCTCGGGGAACAAACCTCAGCCCCCATGCGGCTTGGCTCAGAATCGCAGCGCTTGCCTAGTTCTCACCTAGCCCTCGGCTCCCCATAGGGCCAAGGAGGGTCTGGGCTGCCTCTGGCTCCGTGGGCCCTGCTGCTTGGCTGGTGGTGTCCGCAGCTGGAAACCAACTCCAAACGTCTTCTCCTTTGCGGAGAAGGCATATTTGGCATTGCAAGGCCTTGCTTCTACTGGCCCTAGCAACCCACCCTTAGCCAGCCAGGGAGGGACCTACCTGGGGCCTAGCTCCGAAAAGGTACAAAACGTGCTCTAGGAGCTGCATTCTACAAAAGGAACCTGTGCTCGGGGAACAAACCTCAGCCCCCATGCGGCTTGGCTCAGGATCCCAGCGCTTGCCTAGTTCTCACCTAGCACTAGGCTCCCCATAGGGCCAAGCAGGGTCTGGGCTGCCTCTGGCTCCGTGGGCACTGCTGCTTGGCTGGTGGTGTCCGCAGCTGGAAACCAACTCCAAATGTCTTCTACTTCGTGGAGAAGGCTGATTTGGCATGGCGAAGCCCTGTGTGCAATGGCCCTACGACCCACCCATAGGCAGCTAGGGAGGGACCCACCTAGGGCCTAGCTCCGAAACGGCACCCATCTCGCTTCTAGGAGCTGCATTCTGCAAAGGGAAACTGTGCTCGGGGAACAAACCTCAGCCCCAATGTTGCTTGGATCAGGGTCACAGCGCTTCCCTAGTACTCACCTAGCACTCTGCTCCCCATAGGGCCAAGGAGGGGCTGGGCTGCCTCTGGCTCCGTGGGCACTGCTGCTTGGCTGGTGGTGACCGCAGCTGGAAACCTACTCCAAACGTGTTCTCCTTCACGGAAAAGGCTGATATTCATGGAAAGGCATCGTTTGAACTTGCCCTAGCAACTGCCCCATAGCCAGCTAGGGACGGACCCACCTAGGGCCTAGCTCCAAAACGGCACAGAACGCGCTTCTAAGAGCTGCGTTCTGCAAAGGGAAACTGTGCTCGGGGAACAAACCTCAGCCCCCATGCGGCTTGGCTCAGAATCGCAGCGCTTGCCTAGTTCTCACCTAGCCCTGGGCTCCCCATAGGGCCAAGGAGGGTCTGGGCTGCCTCTGGCTCCGTGGGCACTGCTGCTTGGCTGGTGGTCTCCGGAGCTTGAAACGAACACCAAATGTCTTCTCCTTCGCGGAGAAGGCTGATTTGGCCTGAGAAAGCCGTGTGTGCACTGGCCCTAGCAACCCACCGTTAGGCAGCTAGGGAGGGACCCACCTAGGGCCTAGCTCTGAAACGGCACCAAACGTGCTTCTAGGAGCTGCATTCTGCAAAGGGAAACTGTGCTCGGGGAACATACCTCAGCCCCAATGTTGCTTGGCTCAGGGTCCCCGCGCTCGCCTAGATCTCACCTAGCCCTATGCTCCCCATAGGGCCAAGGAGGTTCTGGGCTGCCTCTGGCTCCGTGGCCACTGCTGCTTGGCTGGTGGTCTCCGCAGCTGGAAACCAACTCCAAACGTCTTCTCCTATGTGGAGAAGGCTGACTTTGCCTGAGGAAGCCCTGCGTGGCCTGGCCCTAGCCACACCCCCATAGCCAGCTAGGGAGGGACCCACCTAGGGCCTATCTCTGTTACGGCACAGAACGCGCTTCTAAGAGCTGCGTTCTGCAAAGGGATATTGTGCTCGGGGAACAAACCTCAGCCCCCATGCGGCTTGGCTCAGAATCGCAGCACTTGCCTAGTTCTCACCTAGCCCTGGGCTCCCCATAGGGCCAAGGAGGGTCTGGGCTGCCTCTGGCTCCGTGGGCACTGCTGCTTGGCTGGTGGTCTCCGCAGCTTTAATCCAACTCCAAAAGTCTTCTCCTTCGCGGAGATGGCTGATTTGGACTGAAGAAGCCCTGTTTGCACTGGACCTAGCAACACCCCCATAGCCAGCTAGGGAGGGACCCACCTAGGGCCTATCTATGTTACGGCACAGAACGCGCTTCTAAGAGCTGCGTTCTGCAAAGGGATATTGTGCTCGGGGAACAAACCTCAGCCCCCATGCGGCTTGGCTCAGAATCGCAGCACTTGCCTAGTTCTCACCTAGCCCTAGGCTCCCCATGGAGCCAAGGAGGGTCTGGGCTGCCTCTGGCTCCGTGGGCACTGCTGCTTGGCTGGTGGTGTCCGCAGCTGGAAACCAACTCCAAATGTCTTCCCCTTCGCGGAGAAGGCTGATTTGGCATGGCGAAGCCCTGTGTGCAATGGCCCTGCGACCCACCCATAGGCAGCTAGGGAGGGACCCACCTAGGGCCTAGCTCCGAAACGGCACCCATCTCGCTTCTAGGAGCTGCATTCTGCAAAGGGAAACTGTGCTCGGGGAACAAACCTCAGCCCCAATGTTGCTTGGATCAGGGTCACAGCGCTTCCCTAGTACTCACCTAGCACTCTGCTCCCCATAGGGCCAAGGAGGGGCTGGGCTGCCTCTGGCTCCGTGGGCACTGCTGCTTGGCTGGTTGTGACCGCAGCGGAAAAAAAACTCCACACGTGTTCTCCTTCACGGAGCAAGCTGATGTGGCATGAAAAAGACTTGTTTGCACTGGCCCTATCAACCACGCCGAACCATCTAGGCAGGGACCCACCTAGGTCCTATGTTAAACAGCGCACCAAACGCTCTTCTAGGAGCTGCATTCTGCAAAGGGAAACTCTGCTCGGGGAACAAACCTCAGCCCCAGTGCGGCTTGGCTCAGGATCGCAGTGCCTGCCTAGTTCTCACCTAGCCCTAGGCTCCCCATAGGGCCAAGGAGGGTGTGGGCTGCCTCTGGCTCCGTGGGCACTGCTGCTTGGCTTGTGGTCTCCGCAGCTGGAAACCAACTCCACACGTGTTCTCCTTCGCGGAGAAGTCTGATTTGGCATGGAAAGGCCGTGTTTCCACTGGCCCTATCAAACCACGCCGAACCATCTAGGCAGGGACCCACCTAGGACCTATGTTAAACAGCGCACCAAACGCGCTTCTAGGAGCTGCATTCTGCAAAGGGAAACTCTGCTCGGGGAACAAACCTCAGCCCCAATGGGTCTTGGCTCAGAATCCCAGCGCTTGCCTAGTTCTCACCTAGCCCTCGGCTCCCCATAGGGCCAAGGAGGGTCTGGGCTGCCTCTGGCTCCGTGGGCACTGCTGCTTGGCTGGTGGTGTCCGCAGCTGGAAACCAACTCCAAATGTCTTCTCCTTCGCGGAGAAGGCTGATTTGGCATGGCGAAGCCCTGTGTGCAATGGCCCTGCGACCCACCCATAGGCAGCTAGGGAGGGACCCACCTAGGGCCTAGCTCCGAAACGGCACCCATCTCGCTTCTAGGAGCTGCATTCTGCAAAGGGAAACTGTGCTCGGGGAACAAACCTCAGCCCCAATGTTGCTTGGATCAGGGTCACAGCGCTTCCCTAGTACTCACCTAGCACTCTGCTCCCCATAGGGCCAAGGAGGGGCTGGGCTGCCTCTGGCTCTGTGGGCACTGCTGCTTGGCTGGTTGTGACCGCAGCGGAAAAAAAACTCCACACGTGTTCTCCTTCACGGAGCAATCTGATGTGGCATGAAAAAGACTTGTTTGCACTGGCCCTATCAATCACGCCGAACCATCTAGGCAGGGACCCACCTAGGTCCTATGTTAAACAGCGCACCAAACGCGCTTCTAGGAGCTGCATTCTGCAAAGGGAAACTCTGCTCGGGGAACAAACCTCAGCCCCAGTGCGGCTTGGCTCAGGATCGCAGTGCCTGCCTAGTTCTCACCTAGCCCTAGGCTCCCCATAGGGCCAAGGAGGGTCTGGGCTGCCTCTGGCTCCGTGGGCACTGTTGCTTGGCTTGTGGTCTCCGCAGCTGGAAACCAACTCCACACGTGTTCTCCTTCGCGGAGAAGTCTGATTTGGCATGGAAAGGCCGTGTTTCCACTGGCCATATCAAACCACGCCGAACCATCTAAGCAGGGACCCACCTAGGTCCTATGTTAAACAGCGCACCAAACGCGCTTCTAGGAGCTGCATTCTGCAAAGGGAAACACTGCTCGGGGAACAAACCTCAGCCCCCATGCGGCTTGGCTCAGAATCCCAGCGCTTGCCTAGTTCTCACCTAGCCCTCTGCTCCCCATAGGACCAAGGAGGGTCTGGGCTGCCTCTGGCTCCGTGGGCCCTGCTGCTTGGCTGGTGGTGTCCGCAGCTGGAAACCAACTCCAAATGTCTTCTCCTTCGCGGATAAGGCTGATTTGGCATGACGAAGCCCTGTGTGCTATGGCCCTGCAACCCACCCATAGGCAGCTAGGGAGGGACCCTCCTGGGGCCTAACTCCGAAACGGCACCCATCTCACTTCTAGGAGCTGCATTCTGCAAAGGGAAACTGCTCAGGGAAAAAACATCAGCCCCAGTGCGGCTTGGCTCAGGATCGCAGTGCCTGCCAAGTTCTCACCTAGCCCTAGGCTCCCCATAGGGCCAAGGAGGTTCTGGGCTGCCTCTGGCTCCGTGGGCACTGCTGCTGGCTTGTAGTCTCCGCAGCTTGAAACCAACTCCACACGTGTTCTCCTTCGCGGAGAAGTCTGATTTGGCATGGAAAGGCCGTGTTTCCACTAGCCCTAGAAACCCACCCATAGCCATCTAGGGAGGGACCCACCTTGGTCCTATATCCGAAACCGCACCCATCTTGCTTCTAGGAGCTGCATTCTGCAAAGGGAACTGTGCTCGGGGAACAAAACTCAGCCCCAATGCGGCTTGGCTCAGGATCCCAGCGCCTGCCTAGTTCTCACCTAGCCCTCGGCTCCCCATAGGGCCAAGGAGGGGCTGGGCTGCCTCTGGCTCCGTGGGCACTGCTGCTTGGCTGGTGGTGGCCGCAGATGGAAACCTACTCAAAACGTGTTCTCCTTCACGGAAAAGGCTGATTTTCATGGAAAGGCATCGTTTGAAATTGCCCTAGCAACCGCCCCATAGCCAGCTAGGGAGGGACCCACCTAGGGCCTAGCTCCGAAACGGCACAGAACGCGCTTCTAAGAGCTGCGTTCTGCAAAGGGAAACTGTGCTCGGGGAACAAACCTCAGCCCCAGTGCGGCTTGGCTCAGGATCGCAGTGCCTGCCTAGTTCTCACCTAGCCCTCGGCTCCCCATTGGGCCAAGGAGGGGCTGGGCTGCCTCTGGCTCCGTGGGCACTGCTGCTTGGCTGGTGGTGACCGCAGCTGGAAACCTACTCCAAACGTCTTCTCCTCTGCGGAGAAGGCAGATTTAGCATTGCAAGGCCTTGCTTAAACTGGCCGTAGCAACCCACCCTTAGACAGCCAGGGAGGGACCTACCTGGGGCCTAGCTCCGAAAAGGTACCAAACGTGCTCTAGGAGCTGCATTCTACAAAAGGAACCTGTGCTCGGGGAACAAACCTCAGCCCCCATGCGGCTTGGCTCAGGATCCCAGCGCTTTCCTAGTTCTCACCTAGCACTAGGCTCCCCATAGGGCCAAGCAGGGTCTGGGCTGCCTCTGGCTCCGTGGGCACTGCTGCTTGGCTGGTGGTCTCCGGAGCTTGAAACGAACACCAAATGTCTTCTCCTTCGCGGAGAAGGCTGATTTGGCCTGAGAAAGCCGTGTGTGCACTGGCCCTAGCAACCCACCGTTAGGCAGCAAGGGAGGGACCCACCTAGGGCCTAGCTCCGAAACGGCACCCATCTCGCTTCTAGGAGCTGCATTCTGCAAAGGGAATCTGCTCGGGGAACAAACCTCAGCCCCAGTGCGGCTTGGCTCAGGATCGCAGTGCCTGCCAAGTTCTCATCTAGCCCTAGGCTCCCCATAGGGCCAAGGAGGGTCTGGGCTGCCTCTGGCTCCGTGGGCACTGCTGCTTGGCTGGTGGTCTCCGCAGCTGGAAACCAACTCCAAACGTCTTCTCCTATGCGGAGAAGGCTGACTTTGCCTGAGGAAGCCCTGCGTGCCCTGGCCCTAGCCACACCCCCATAGCCAGCTAGGGAGGGACCCACCTAGGGCCTATCTCTGTTACGGCACAGAACGCGCTTCTAAGAGCTGCGTTCTGCAAAGGGATATTGTGCTCGGGGAACAAACCTCAGCCCCCATGCGGCTTGGCTCAGAATCGCAGCGCTTGCCTAGTTCTCACCTAGCCCTCTGCTCCCCATAGGGCCAAGGAGAGTCTGGGCTGCCTCTGGCTCCGTGGGCACTGCTGCTTGGCTGGTGGTGTCCGCAGCTGGAAACCAACTCCAAATGTCTTCTCCTTCGTGGAGAAGGCTGATTTGGCATGGCGAAGCCCTGTGTGCAATGGCCCTGCGACCCACCCATAGGCAGCTAGGGAGGGACCCACCTAGGGCCTAGCTCCGAAACGGCACCTATCTCGCTTCAAGGAGCTGCATTCTGCAAAGGGAAACTGTGCTCGGGGAACAAACCTCAGCCCCAATGTTGCTTGGATCAGGGTCACAGCGCTTCCCTAGTACTCACCTAGCACTCTGCTCCCCATAGGGCCAAGGAGGGGCTGGGCTGCCTCTGGCTCCGTGGGCACTGCTGCTTGGCTGGTTGTGACCGCAGCGGAAAAAAAACTCCACACGTGTTCTCCTTCATGGAGGAAGCTGATGTGGCATGAAAAAGACTTGTTTGCACTGGCCCTATCAACCACGCCGAACCATCTAGGCAGGGACCCACCTAGGTCCTATGTTAAACAGCGCACCAAACGCGCTTCTAGGAGCTGCATTCTGCAAAGGGAAACTCTGCTCGGGGAACAAGCCTCAGCCCCAGTGCCGCTTGGCTCAGGATCGCAGTGCCTGCCTAGTTCTCACCTAGCCCTAGGCTCCCCATAGGGCCAAGGCGGGTCTGGGCTGCCTCTGGCTCCGTGGGCACTGTTGCTTGGCTTGTGGTCTCCGCAGCTGGAAACCAACTCCACACGTGTTCTCCTTCGCGGAGAAGTCTGATTTGGCATGGAAAGGCCGTGTTTCCACTGGCCCTATCAAACCACGCCGAACCATCTAGGCAGGGACCCACCTAGGACCTATGTTAAACAGCGCACCAAACGCGCTTCTAGGAGCTGCATTCTGCAAAGGGAAACTCTGCTCGGGGAACAAACCTCAGCCCCAATGGGTCTTGGCTCAGAATCCCAGCGCTTGCCTAGTTCTCACCTAGCCCTCTGCTCCCCATAGGACCAAGGAGGGTCTGGGCTGCCTCTGGCTCCGTGGGCCCTGCTGCTTGGCTGGTGGTGTCCGCAGCTGGAAACCAACTCCAAATGTCTTCTCCTTCGCGGAGAAGGCTGATTTGGCATGACGAAGCCCTGTGTGCTATGGCCCTGCAACCCACCCATAGGCAGCTAGGGAGGGACCCACCTGGGGCCTAACTCCGAAACGGCACCCATCTCGCTTCTAGGAGCTGCATTCTGCAAAGGGAAACTGCTCGGGGAACAAACCTCAGCCCCAGTGCGGCTTGGCTCAGGATCGCAGTGCCTGCCAAGTTCTCACCTAGCCCTAGGTTCCCCATAGTGCCAAGGAGGGTCTGGGCTGCCTCTGGCTCCGTGGGCACTGCTGCTGGCTTGTAGTCTCCGCAGCTGGAAACCAACTCCACACGTGTTCTCCTTCGCGGAGAAGTCTGATTTGGCATGGAAAGGCCGTGTTTCCACTGGCCCTAGCAACCCACCCATAGCCATCTAGGGAGGGACCCACCTTGGTCCTATATCCGAAACAGCACCCATCTTGCTTGTAGGAGCTGCATTCTGCAAAGGGAAACTGTGCTCGGGGAACAAAACTCAGCCCCAATGCGGCTTGGCTCAGGATCCCAGCGCCTGCCTAGTTCTCACCTAGGCCTCGGCTCCCCATAGGGCCAAGGAGGGGCTGGGCTGCCTCTGGCTCCGTGGGCACTGCTGCTTGGCTGGTGGTGACCGCAGCTGGAAACCTACTCCAAACGTGTTCTCCTTCACGGAAAAGGCTGATTTTCATGGAAAGGCATCGTTTGAACTTGCCCTAGCAGCCGCCCCATAGCCAGCTAGGGAGGGACCCACCTAGGGCCTAGCTCCAAAAAGGCACAGAACGCGCTTCTAAGAGCTGCGTTCTGCAAAGGGAAACTGTGCTCGGGGAACAAACCACAGCCCCCATGCGGCTTGGCTCAGAATCGCAGCGCTTGCCTAGTTCTCACCTAGCCCTCGGCTCCCCATAGGGCCAAGGAGGGTCTGGGCTGCCTCTGGCTCCGTGGGCACTGCTGCTTGGCTGGTGGTGTCCGCAGCTGGAAACCAACTCCAAACGTCTTCTCCTTTGCGGAGAAGGCAGATTTGGCATTGCAAGGCCTTGCTTCTACTGGCCCTAGCAACCCACCCTTAGCCAGCCAGGGAGGGACCTACCTGGGGCCTAGCTCCGAAAAGGTACCAAACGTGCTCTATGAGCTGCATTCTACAAAAGGAACCTGTGCTCGGGGAACAAACCTCAGCCCCCATGCGGCTTGGCTCAGGATCACAGCGCTTGCCTAGTTCTCACCTAGCACTAGGCTCCCCATAGGGCCAAGCAGGGTCTGGGCTGCCTCTGGCTCCGTGGGCACTGCTGCTTGGCTGGTGGTCTCCGGAGCTTGAAACGAACACCAAATGTCTTCTCCTTCGCGGAGAAGGCTGATTTGGCCTGAGAAAGCCGTGTGTGCACTGGCCCTAGCAACCCACCGTTAGGCAGCTAGGGAGGGACCCACCGAGGGCCTAGCTCTGAAACGGCACCAAACGTGCTTCTAGGAGCTGCATTCTGCAAAGGGAAACTGTGCTCGGGGAACATACCTCAGCCCCAATGTTCCTTGGCTCAGGGTCCCCGCGCTCGCCTAGTTCTCACCTAGCCCTATGCTCCCCATAGGGCCAAGGAGGTTCTGGGCTGCCTCTGGCTCCGTGGGCACTGCTGCTTGGCTGGTGGTCTCCGCAGCTGGAAACCAACTCCAAACGTCTTCTCCTATGCGGAGAAGGCTGACTTTGCCTGAGGAAGCCCTGCGTGCCCTGGCCCTAGCCACACCCCCATAGCCAGCTAGGGAGGGACCCACCTAGGGCCTATCTCTGTTACGGCACAGAACGCGCTTCTAAGAGCTGCGTTCTGCAAAGGGATATTGTGCTCGGGGAACAAACCTCAGCCCCCATGCGGCTTGGCTCAGGATCGCAGCGCTTGCCTAGTTCTCACCTAGCCCTCGGCTCCCCATAGGGCCAAGGAGGGTCTGGGCTGCCTCTGGCTCCGTGGGCACTGCTGCTTGGCTGGTGGTCTCCGCAGCTTTAATCCAACTCCAAAAGTCTTCTCCTTCGCGGAGATGGCTGATTTGGACTGAAGAAGCCCTGTTTGCACTGGACCTAGCAACACCTCCATAGCCAGCTAGGGAGGGACCCACCTAGGGCCTATCTCTGTTACGGCACAGAACGCGCTTCTAAGAGCTGCGTTCTGCAAAGGGATATTGTGCTCGGGGAACAAACCTCAGCCCCCATGCGGCTTGGCTCAGAATCGCAGCGCTTGCCTAGTTCTCACCTAGCCCTCTGCTCCCCATAGGGCCAAGGAGGGTCTGGGCTGCCTCTGGCTCCGTGGGCACTGCTGCTTGGCTGGTGGTGTCCGCAGCTGGAAACCAACTCCAAATGTCTTCTCCTTCGCGGAGAAGGCTGATTTGGCATGGCGAAGCCCTGTGTGCAATGGCCCTGCGACCCACCCATAGGCAGCTAGGGAGGGACCCACCTAGGGCCTAGCTCCGAAACGGCACCCATCTCGCTTCTAGGAGCTGCATTCTGCAAAGGGAAACTGTGCTCGGGGAACAAACCTCAGCCCCAATGTTGCTTGGATCAGGGTCACAGCGCTGCCCTAGTACTCACCTAGCACTCTGCTCCCCATAGGGCCAAGGAGGGGCTGGGCTGCCTCTGGCTCCGTGGGCACTGCTGCTTGGCTGGTTGTGACCGCAGCGGAAAAAAAACTCCACACGTGTTCTCCTTCATGGAGTAAGCTGATGTGGCATGAAAAAGACTTGTTTGCACTGGCCCTATCAACCACGCCAAACCATCTAGGCAGGGACCCACCTAGGCCCTATGTTAAACAGCGCACCAAACGCGCTTCTAGGAGCTGCATTCTGCAAAGGGAAACTCTGCTCGGGGAACAAACCTCAGCCCCAGTGCGGCTTGGCTCAGGATCGCAGTGCCTGCCTAGTTCTCACCTAGCCCTAGGCTCCCCATAGGGCCAAGGAGGGGCTGGGCTGCCTCTGGCTCCGTGGGCACTGTTGCTTGGCTTGTGGTCTCCGCAGCTGGAAACCAACTCCACACGTGTTCTCCTTCGCGGAGAAGTCTGATTTGGCATGGAAAGGCCGTGTTTCCACTGGCCCTATCAAACCACGCCGAACCATCTAGGCAGGGACCCACCTAGGTCCTATGTTAAACAGAGCACCAAACGCGCTTCTAGGAGCTGCATTCTGCAAAGGGAAACTCTGCTCGGGGAACAAACCTCAGCCCCAATGGGTCTTGGCTCAGAATCCCAGCGCTTGCCTAGTTCTCACCTAGCCCTCTGCTCCCCATAGGACCAAGGAGGGTCTGGGCTGCCTCTGGCTCCGTGGGCCCTGCTGCTTGGCTGGTGGTGTCCGCAGCTGGAAACCAACTCCAAATGTCTTCTCCTTCGCGGAGAAGGCTGATTTGGCATGACGAAGCCCTGTGTGCTATGGCCCTGCAACCCACCCATAGGCAGCTAGGGAGGGACCCACCTGGGGCCTAACTCCGAAACGGCACCCATCTCGCTTCTAGGAGCTGCATTCTGCAAAGGGAAACTGCTCGGGGAACAAACCTCAGCCCCAGTGCGGCTTGGCTCAGGATCGCAGTGCCTGCCAAGTTCTCACCTAGCCCTAGGCTCCCCATAGGGCCAAGGAGGTTCTGGGCTGCCTCTGGCTCCGTGGGCTCTGCTGCTTGGCTTGTAGTCTCCGCAGCTGGAAACCAACTCCACACGTGTTCTCCTTCGCGGAGAAGTCTGATTTGGCATGGAAAGGCCGTGTTTGTACTGGCCCTAGCAACCCACCCATAGCCATCTAGGGAGGGACCCACCTTGGTCCTATATCCGAAACAGCACCCATCTTGCTTCTAGGAGCTGCATTCTGCAAAGGGAAACTGTGCTCGGGGAACAAAACTCAGCCCCAATGCGGCTTGGCTCAGGATCCCAGCGCCTGCCTAGTTCTCACCTAGCCCTCGGCTCCCCATAGGGCCAAGGAGGGGCTGGGCTGCCTCTGGCTCCGTGGGCACTGCTGCTTGGCTGGTGGTGACCGCAGCTGGAAACCTACTCCAAACGTGTTCTCCTTCACGGAAAAGGCTGATTTTCATGGAAAGGCATCGTTTGAACTTGCCCTAGCAACCGCCCCATAGCCAGCTAGGGAGGGACCCACCTAGGGCCTAGCTCCGAAACGGCACAGAACGCGCTTCTAAGATCTACGTTCTGCAAAGGGAAACTGTGCTCGGGGAACAAACCTCAGCCCCCATGCGGCTTGGCTCAGAATCGCAGCGCTTGCCTAGTTCTCACCTAGCCCTCGGCTCCCCATAGGGCCAAGGAGGGTCTGGGCTGCCTCTGGCTCCGTGGGCACTGCTGCTTGGCTGGTGGTGTCCGCAGCTGGAAACCAACTCCAAACGTCTTCTCCTTTGCGGAGAAGGCAGATTTGGCATTGCAAGGCCTTGCTTCTACTGGCCCTAGCAACGCACCCTTAGCCAGCCAGGGAGGGACCTACCTGGGGCCTAGCTCCGAAAAGGTACAAAACGTGCTCTAGGAGCTGCATTCTACAAAAGGAACCTGTGCTCGGGGAACAAACCTCAGCCCCCATGCGGCTTGGCTCAGGATCCCAGCGCTTGCCTAGTTCTCACCTAGCACTAGGCTCCCCATAGGGCCAAGCAGGGTCTGGGCTGCCTCTGGCTCCATGGGCACTGCTGCTTGGCTGGTGGTCTCCGGAGCTTGAAACGAACACCAAATGTCTTCTCCTTCGCGGAGAAGGCTGATTTGGCCTGAGAAAGCCGTGTGTGCACTGGCCCTAGCAACCCACCGTTAGGCAGCTAGGGAGGGACCCACCTAGGGCCTAGCTCTGAAACGGCACCAAACGTGCTTCTAGGAGCTGCATTCTGCAAAGGGAAACTGTGCTCGGGGAACATACCTCAGCCCCAATGTTGCTTGGCTCAGGGTCCCCGCGCTCGCCTAGTTCTCACCTAGCCCTATGCTCCCCATAGGGCCAAGGAGGTTCTGGGCTGCCTCTGGCTCCGTGGGCACTGCTGCTTGGCTGGTGGTCTCCGCAGCTGGAAACCAACTCCAAACGTCTTCTCCTATGCGGAGAAGGCTGACTTTGCCTGAGGAAGCCCTGCGTGCCCTGGCCCTAGCCACACCCCCATAGCCAGCTAGGGAGGGACCCACCTAGGGCCTATCTCTGTTACGGCACAGAACGCGCTTCTAAGAGCTGCGTTCTGCAAAGGGATATTGTGCTCGGGGAACAAACCTCAGCCCCCATGCGGCTTGGCTCAGAATCGCAGCGCTTGCCTAGTTCTCACCTAGCCCTAGGCTCCCCATAGGGCCAAGGAGGTTCTGGGCTGCCTCTGGCTCCGTGGGCACTGCTGCTTGGCTGGTGGTCTCCGCAGCTTTAATCCAACTCCAAATGTCTTCTCCTTCGCGGAGATGGCTGATTTGGACTGAAGAAGCCCTGTTTGCACTGGACCTAGCAACACCCCCATAGCCAGCTAGGGAGGGACCCACCTAGGGCCTATCTCTGTTACGGCACAGAACGCGCTTCTAAGAGCTGCGTTCTGCAAAGGGAAATTGTGCTCGGGGAACAAACCTCAGCCCCCATGCGGCTTGGCTCAGAATCGCAGCGCTTGCCTAGTTCTCACCTAGCCCTCTGCTCCCCATAGGGCCAAGGAGGGTCTGGGCTGCCTCTGGCTCCGTGGGCACTGCTGCTTGGCTGGTGGTGTCCGCAGCTGGAAACCAACTCCAAACGTCTTCTCCTTCGTGGAGATGGCTGATTTGGACTGAAGAAGCCCTGTTTGCACTGGACCTAGCAACACCCCCATAGCCAGCTAGGGAGGGACCCACCTAGGGCCTATCTCTGTTACGGCACACAACGCGCTTCTAAGAGCTGCGTTCTGCAAAGGGAAATTGTGCTCGGGGAACAAACCTCAGCCCCCATGCGGCTTGGCTCAGTATCGCAGCGCTTGCCTAGTTCTCACCTAGCCCTCTGCTCCCCATAGGGCCAAGGAGGGTCTGGGCTGCCTCTGGCTCCGTGGGCACTGCTGCTTGGCTGGTGGTGTCCGCAGCTGGAAACCAACTCCAAATGTCTTCTCCTTCGCGGAGAAGGCTGATTTGGCATGGCGAAGCCCTGTGTGCAATGGCCCTGCACCCACCCATAGGCAGCTACAGAGGGACCCACCCAGGGCCTAGCTCCGAAACGGCACCCATCTCGCTTCTAGGAGCTGCATTCTGCAAAGGGAAACTGTGCTCGGGGAACAAACCTCAGCCCCAATGTTGCTTGGATCAGGGTCACAGCGCTTCCCTAGTACTCACCTAGCACTCTGCTCCCCATAGGGCCAAGGAGGGGCTGGGCTGCCTCTGGCTCCGTGGGCCCTGCTCCTTGGCTGGTGGACTCTGCAGCTGGAATAGAACTGTAAAAGTGTTCTCCTTGGCAGTGAACGCTGATTTGGCATGGAAAGGCCTTGTTTCACTGGCCTTAGCAACCCCCCCATAGGCAGCTGGGGAGGGACCCACCTAGGGCCTATCTCTGTTACGGCACAGAACGCGCTTCTAAGAGCTGCGTTCTGCAAAGGGATATTGTGCTCGGGGAACAAACCTCACCCCCATGCGGCTTGGCTCAGAATCGCAGCACTTGCCTAGTTCTCACCTAGCCCTCGGCTCCCCATAGGGCCAAGGAGGGTCTGGGCTGCCTCTGGCTCCGTGGGCACTGCTGCTTGGCTGGTGGTCTCCGCAGCTTTAATCCAACTCCAAAAGTCTTCTCCTTCGCGGAGATGGCTGATTTGGCATGGCGAAGCCCTGTGTGCAATGGCCCTGCGACCCACCCATAGGCAGCTAGGGAGGGACCCACCTAGGGCCTAGCTCCGAAACGGCACCCATCTCGCTTCTAGGAGCTGCGTTCTGCAAAGGGAAACTGTGCTCGGGGAACAAACCTCAGCCCCCATGCGGCTTGGCTCAGAATCGCAGCGCTTGCCTAGTTCTCACCTAGCCCTCTGCTCCCCATAGGGCCAAGGAGGGTCTGGGCTGCCTCTGGCTCCGTGGGCACTGCTGCTTGGCTGGTGGTGTCCGCAGCTGGAAACCAACTCCAAACGTCTTCTCCTTCGTGGAGATGGCTGATTTGGACTGAAGAAGCCCTGTTTGCACTGGACCTAGCAACACCCCCATAGCCAGCTAGGGAGGGACCCACCTAGGGCCTATCTCTGTTACGGCACAGAACGCGCTTCTAAGAGCTGCGTTCTGCAAAGGGAAATTGTGCTCGGGGAACAAACCTCAGCCCCCATGCGGCTTGGCTCAGTATCGCAGCGCTTGCCTAGTTCTCACCTAGCCCTCTGCTCCCCTTAGGGCCAAGGAGGGTCTGGGCTGCCTCTGGCTCCGTGGGCACTGCTGCTTGGCTGGTGGTGTCCGCAGCTGGAAACCAACTCCAAATGTCTTCTCCTTCGCGGAGAAGGCTGATTTGGCATGGCGAAGCCCTGTGTGCAATGGCCCTGCACCCACCCATAGGCAGCTACAGAGGGACCCACCCAGGGCCTAGCTCCGAAACGGCACCCATCTCGCTTCTAGGAGCTGCATTCTGCAAAGGGAAACTGTGCTCGGGGAACAAACCTCAGCCCCAATGTTGCTTGGATCAGGGTCACAGCGCTTCCCTAGTACTCACCTAGCACTCTGCTCCCCATAGGGCCAAGGAGGGGCTGGGCTGCCTCTGGCTCCGTGGGCCCTGCTCCTTGGCTGGTGGACTCTGCAGCTGGAATAGAACTGTAAAAGTGTTCTCCTTGGCAGTGAACGCTGATTTGGCATGGAAAGGCCTTGTTTCACTGGCCTTAGCAACCCCCCCATAGGCAGCTAGGGAGGGACCCACCTAGGGCCTAGCTCCGAAACGGCACCCATCTCGCTTCTAGGAGCTGCATTCTGCAAAGGGAAACTGTGCTCGGGGAACAAACCTCAGCCCCAATGTTGCTTGGATCATGGTCACAGCGCTGCCCTAGTACTCACCTAGCACTCTGCTCCCCATAGGGCCAAGGAGGGGCTGGGCTGCCTCTGGCTCCGTGGGCACTGCTGCTTGGCTGGTTGTGACCGCAGCGGAAAAAAAACTCCACACGAGTTCTCCTTCACGGAGCAAGCTGATGTGGCATGAAAAAGACTTGTTTGCACTGGCCCTATCAACCACGCCGAACCATCTAGGCAGGGACCCACCTAGGTCCTATGTTAAACAGAGCACCAAACGCGCTTCTAGGAGCTGCATTCTGCAAAGGGAAACTCTGCTCGGGGAACAAACCTCAGCCCCAATGGGTTTTGGCTCAGAATCCCAGCGCTTGCCTAGTTCTCACCTAGCCCTCTGCTCCCCATAGGACCAAGGAGGGTCTGGGCTGCCTCTGGCTCCGTGGGCCCTGCTGCTTGGCTGGTGGTGTCCGCAGCTGGAAACCAACTCCAAATGTCTTCTCCTTCGCGGAGAAGGCTGATTTGGCATGACGAAGCCCTGTGTGCTATGGCCCTGCAACCCACCCATAGGCAGCTAGGGAGGGACCCACCTGGGGCCTAACTCCGAAACGGCACCCATCTCGCTTCTAGGAGCTGCATTCTGCAAAGGGAAACTGCTCGGGGAACAAACCTCAGCCCCAGTGCGGCTTGGCTCAGGATCGCAGTGCCTGCCAAGTTCTCATCTAGCCCTAGGCTCCCCATAGGGCCAAGGAGGGTCTGGGCTGCCTCTGGCTCCGTGGGCACTGCTGCTTGGCTTGTAGTCTCCGCAGCTGGAAACCAACTCCACACGTGTTCTCCTTCGCGGAGAAGTCTGATTTGGCATGGAAAGGCCGTGTTTCCACTGGCCCTAGCAACCCACCCATAGCCATCTAGGGAGGGACCCACCTATGGCCTAGCTCCGAAGCGGCACCCATCTCGCTTCTAGGAGCTGCATTCTGCATAGGGAAACTGTGCTCGGGGAAAAAACCTCAGCCCCAATGTTGCTTGGATCAGGGTCACAGCGCTTCCCTAGTACTCACCTAGCACTCTGCTCCCCATAGGGCCAAGGAGGGGCTGGGCTGCCTCTGGCTCCGTGGGCACTGCTGCTTGGCTGGTGGTGACCGCAGCTGGAAACCTACTCCAAACGTGTTCTCCTTCATGGAAAAGGCTGATTTTCATGGAAAGGCATCGTTTGAACTTGCCCTAGCAACCGCCCCATAGCCAGCTAGGGAGGGACCCACCTAGGGCCTAGCTCCAAAACGGCACAGAACGCGCTTCTAAGAGCTGCGTTTGCAAAGGGAAACTGTGCTCGGGGAACAAACCTCAGCCCCCATGCGGCTTGGCTCAGAATCGCAGCGCTTGCCTAGTTCTCACCTAGCCCTCGGCTCCCCATAGGGCCAAGGAGGGTCTGGGCTGCCTCTGGCTCCGTGGGCACTGCTGCTTGGCTGGTGGTGTCCGCAGCTGGAAACCAACTCCAAACGTCTTCTCCTTTGCGGAGAAGGCAGATTTGGCATTGCAAGGCCTTGCTTCTACTGGCCCTAGCAACCCACCCTTAGCCAGCCAGGGAGGGACCTACCTGGGGCCTAGCTCCGAAAAGGTACCAAACGTGCTCTAGGAGCTGCATTCTACAAAAGGAACCTGTGCTCGGGGAACAAACCTCAGCCCCCATGCGGCTTGGCTCAGGATCACAGCGCTTGCCTAGTTCTCACCTAGCACTAGGCTCCCCATAGGGCCAAGCAGGGTCTGGGCTGCCTCTGGCTCCGTGGGCACTGCTGCTTGGCTGGTGGTCTCCGGAGCTTGAAACGAACACCAAATGTCTTCTCCTTCGCGGAGAAGGCTGATTTGGCCTGAGAAAGCCGTGTGTGCACTGGCCCTAGCAACCCACCGTTAGGCAGCTAGGGAGGGACCCACCTAGGGCCTAGCTCTGAAACGGCACCAAACGTGCTTCTAGGAGCTGCATTCTGCAAAGGGAAACTGTGCTCGGGGAACATACCTCAGCCCCAATGTTGCTTGGCTCAGGGTCCCCGCGCTCGCCTAGTTCTCACCTAGCCCTATGCTCCCCATAGGGCCAAGGAGGTTCTGGGCTGCCTCTGGCTCCGTGGGCACTGCTGCTTGGCTGGTGGTCTCCGCAGCTGGAAACCAACTCCAAACATCTTCTCCTATGCGGAGAAGGCTGACTTTGCCTGAGGAAGCCCTGCATGCCCTGGCCCTAGCTACACCCCCATAGCCAGCTAGGGAGGGACCCACCTAGGGCCTATCTCTGTTACGGCACAGAAAGCGCTTCTAAGAGCTGCGTTCTGCAAAGGGATATTGTGCTCGGGGAACAAACCTCAGCCCCCATGCGGCTTGGCTCAGAATCGCAGCACTTGCCTAGTTCTCACCTAGCCCTCTGCTCCCCATAGGGCCAAGGAGGGTCTGGGCTGCCTCTGGCTCCGTGGGCACTGCTGCTTGGCTGGTGGTGTCCGCAGCTGGAAACCAACTCCAAATGTCTTCTCCTTCGCGGAGAAGGCTGATTTGGCATGGAAAGGCCGTGTTTCCACTGGCCCTAGCAACCCACCCATAGCCATCTAGGGAGGGACCCACCTTGGTCCTATATCCGAAACAGCACCCATCTTGCTTGTAGGAGCTGCATTCTGCAAAGGGAAACTGTGCACGGGGAACAAAACTCAGCCCCAATGCGGCTTGGCTCAGGATCCCAGCGCCTGCCTAGTTCTCACCTAGGCCTCGGCTCCCCATAGGGCCAAGGAGGGACTGGGCTGCCTCTGGCTCCGTGGGCACTGCTGCTTGGCTGGTGGTGACCGCAGCTGGAAACCTACTCCAAACGTGTTCTCCTTCACGGAAAAGGCTGATTTTCATGGAAAGGCATCCTTTGAACTTGCCCTAGCAACCGCCCCATAGCCAGCTAGGGAGGGACCCACCTAGGGCCTAGCTCCAAAACGGCACAGAACGCGTTTCTAAGAGCTGCGTTCTGCAAAGGGAAACTGTGCTCGGGGAACAAACCACAGCCCCCATGCGGCTTGGCTCAGAATCGCAGCGCTTGCCTAGTTCTCACCTAGCCCTCTGCTCCCCATAGGGCCAAGGAGGGTCTGGGCTGCCTCTGGCTCCGTGGGCACTGCTGCTTGGCTGGTGGTGTCCGCAGCTGGAAATCAAATCCAAACGTCTTCTCCTTTGCGGAGAAGGCAGATTTGGCATTGCAAGGCCTTGCTTCTACTGGCCCTAGCAACCCACCCTTAGCCAGCCAGGGAGGGATCTACCTGGGGCCTAGCTCCGAAAAGGTACCAAACGTGCTCTATGAGCTGCATTCTACAAAACGAACCTGTGCTCGGGGAACAAACCTCAGCCCCCATGCGGCTTGGCTCAGGATCCCAGCGCTTGCCTAGTTCTCACCTAGCACTAGGCTCCCCATAGGGCCAAGCAGGGTCTGGGCTGCCTCTGGCTCCGTGGACACTGCTGCTTGGCTGGTGGTCTCCGCAGCTGGAAACCAACTCCAAACGTCTTCTCCTATGCGGAGAAGGCTGACTTTGCCTGAGGAAGCCCTGCGTGCCCTGGCCCTAGCCACACCCCCATAGCCAGCTAGGGAGGGACCCACCTAGGGCCTATCTCTGTTACGGCACAGAACGCGCTTCTAAGAGCTGCGTTCTGCAAAGGGATATTGTGCTCGGGGAACAAACCTCAGCCCCCATGCGGCTTGGCTCAGAATCGCAGCGCTTGCCTAGTTCTCACCTAGCCCTCGGCTCCCCATATGGCCAAGGAGGGTCTGGGCTGCCTCTGGCTCCGTGGGCACTGCTGCTTGGCTGGTGGTCTCCGCAGCTTTAATCCAACTCCAAAAGTCTTCTCCTTCGCGGAGATGGCTGATTTGGACTGAAGAAGCCCTGTTTGCACTGGACCTAGCAACACCCCCATAGCCAGCTAGGGAGGGACCCACCTAGGGCCTATCTCTGTTACGGCACAGAACGCGCTTCTAAGAGCTGCGTTCTGCAAAGGGATATTGTGCTCGGGGAACAAACCTCAGCCCCCATGCGGCTTGGCTCAGAATCGCAGCGCTTGCCTAGTTCTCACCTAGCCCTCTGCTCCCCATAGGGCCAAGGAGGGTCTGGGCTGCCTCTGGCTCCGTGGGCACTGCTGCTTGGCTGGTGGTGTCCGCAGCTGGAAACCAACTCCAAATGTCTTCTCCTTCGCGGAGAAGGCTGATTTGGCATGGCGAAGCCCTGTGTGCAATGGCCCTGCGACCCACCCATAGGCAGCTAGGGAGGGACCCTCCTAGGGCCTAGCTCCGAAACGGCACCCATCTCGCTTCTAGGAGCTGCATTCTGCAAAGGGAAACTGTGCTCGGGGAACAAACCTCAGCCCCAATGTTGCTTGGATCAGGGTCACAGCGCTTCCCTAGTACTCACCTAGCACTCTGCTCCCCATAGGGCCAAGGAGGGGCTGGGCTGCCTCTGGCTCCATGGGCACTGCTGCTTGGCTGGTTGTGACCGCAGCGGAAAAAAAACTCCACACGTGTTCTCCTTCATGGAGCAAGCTGATGTGGCATGAAAAAGACTTGTTTGCACTGGCCCTATCAACAACGCCGAACCATCTAGGCAGGGACCCACCTAGGTCCTATGTTAAACAGCGCACCAAACGCGCTTCTAGGAGCTGCATTCTGCAAAGGGAAACTCTGCTCGGGGAACAAACCTCAGCCCCAGTGCGGCTTGGCTCAGGATCGCAGTGCCTGCCTAGTTCACACCTAGCCCTAGGCTCCCCATAGGGCCAAGGAGGGGCTGGGCTGCCTCTGGCTCCGTGGGCACTGTTGCTTGGCTTGTGGTCTCCGCAGCTGGAAACCAACTCCACACGTGTTCTCCTTCGCGGAGAAGTCTGATTTGGCATGGAAAGGCCGTGTTTCCACTGGCCCTATCAAACCACGCCGAACCATCTAGGCAGGGACCCACCTAGGTCCTATGTTAAACAGCGCACCAAACGCGCTTCTAGGAGCTGCATTCTGCAAAGGGAAACTCTGCTCGGGGAACAAACCTCAGCCCCAATGGGTCTTGGCTCAGAATCCCAGCGCTTGCCTAGTTCTCACCTAGCCCTCTGCTCCCCATAGGACCAAGGAGGGTCTGGGCTGCCTCTGGCTCCGTGGGCCCTGCTGCTTGGCTGGTGGTGTCCGCAGCTGGAAACCAACTCCAAATGTCTTCTCCTTCGCGGAGAAGGCTGATTTGGCATGACGAAGCCCTGTGTGCTATGGCCCTGCAACCCACCCATAGGCAGCTAGGGAGGGACCCACCTGGGGCCTATATCCGAAACAGCACCCATCTCGCTTCTAGGAGCTGCATTCTGCAAAGGGAAACTGTGCTCGGGGAACAAACCTCAGCCCCAATGCGTCTTGGCTCAGGATCGCAGTGCCTGCCAAGTTCTCACCTAGCCCTAGGCTCCCCATAGGGCCAAGGAGGGTCTGGGCTGCCTCTGGCTCCGTGGGCACTGCTGCTTGGCTTGTAGTCTCCGCAGTTGGAAACCAACTCCACACGTGTTCTCCTTCGCGGAGAAGTCTGATTTGGCATGGAAAGGCCGTGTTTCCACTGGCCCTAGCAACCCACCCATAGCCATCTAGGGAGGGACCCACCTTGGTCCTATATCCGAAACAGCACCCATCTTGCTTCTAGGAGCTGCATTCTGCAAAGGGAAACTGTGCTCGGGGAACAAAACTCAGCCCCAATGCGGCTGGCTCAGGATCCCAGCGCCTGCCTAGTTCTCACCTAGCCCTCGGCTCCCCATAGGGCCAAGGAGGGGCTCGGCTGCCTCTGGCTCCGTGGGCACTGCTGCTTGGCTGGTGGTGACCGCAGCTGGAAACCTACTCCAAACGTGTTCTCCTTCACGGAAAAGGCTGATTTTCATGGAAAGGCATCGTTTGAACTTGCCCTAGCAACCGCCCCATAGCCAGCTAGGGAGGGACCCACCTAGGGCCTAGCTCCGAAACGGCACAGAACGCGCTTCTAAGAGCTGCGTTCTGCAAAGGGATATTGTGCTCGGGGAACAAACCTCAGCCCCCATGCGGCTTGGCTCAGGATCGCAGCGCTTGCCTAGTTCTCACCTAGCCCTCTGCTCCCCATAGGGCCAAGGAGGGTCTGGGCTGCCTCTGGCTCCATGGGCACTGCTGCTTGGCTGGTGGTGTCCGCAGCTGGAAACCAACTCCAAACGTCTTCTCCTTTGCGGAGAAGGCAGATTTGGCATTGCAAGGCCTTGCTTCTACTGGCCCTAGCAACCCACCCTTAGCCAGCCAGGGAGGGACCTACCTGGGGCCTAGCTCCGAAAAGGTACAAAACGTGCTCTAGGAGCTGCATTCTACAAAAGGAACCTGTGCTCGGGGAACAAACCTCAGCCCCCATGCGGCTTGGCTCAGGATCCCAGCGCTTGCCTAGTTCTCACCTAGCACTAGGCTCCCCATAGGGCCAAGCAGGGTCTGGGCTGTCTCTGGCTCCGTGGGCACTGCTGCTTGGCTGGTGGTCTCCGGAGCTTGAAACGAACACCAAATGTCTTCTCCTTCGCGGAGAAGGCTGATTTGGCCTGAGAAAGCCCTGTGTGCACTGGCCCTAGCAACCCACCGTTAGGCAGCTAGGGAGGGACCCACCTAGGGCCTAGCTCTGAAACGGCACCAAACGTGCTTCTAGGAGCTGCATTCTGCAAAGGGAAACTGTGCTCGGGGAACATACCTCAGCCCCAATGTTGCTTGGCTCAGGGTCCCAGCGCTCGCCTAGTTCTCACCTAGCCCTATGCTCCCCATAAGGCCAAGGAGGTTCTGGGCTGCCTCTGGCTCCGTGGGCACTGCTGCTTGGCTGGTGGTCTCCGCAGCTGGAAACCAACTCCAAACGTCTTCTCCTATGCGGAGAAGGCTGACTTTGCCTGAGGAAGCCCTGCGTGCCCTGGCCCTAGCCACACCCCCATAGCCAGCTAGGGAGGGACCCACCTAGGGCCTATCTTTGTTACGGCACAGAACGCGCTTCTAAGAGCTGTGTTCCGCAAAGGGATATTGTGCTCGGGGAACAAACCTCAGCCCCCATGCGGCTTGGCTCAGAATCGCAGCGCTTGCCTAGTTCTCACCTAGCCCTAGGCTCCCCATAGGGCCAAGGAGGGTCTGGGCTGCCTCTGGCTCCGTGGGCACTGCTGCTTGGCTGGTGGTCTCCGCAGCTTTAATCCAACGCCAAACGTCTTCTCCTTCGCGGAGATGGCTGATTTGGACTGAAGAAGCCCTGTTTGCACTGGACCTAACAAAACCCCCATAGGCAGCTAGGGAGGGACCCACCTAGGGCCTAGCTCCGAAACGGCACAGAACGCTTTTCTAAGAGCTGCGTTCTGCAAAGGGAAACTCTGCTCGGGGAACAAACCTCAGCCCCCATGCGGCTTGGCTCAGAATCGCAGCGCTTGCCTAGTTCTCACCTAGCCCTCGGCTCCCCATAGGGCCAAGGAGGGTCTGGGCTGCCTCTGGCTCCGTGGGCACTGCTGCTTGGCTGGTGGTGTCCGCAGCTGGAAACCAACTCCAAATGTCTTCTCCTTCGCGGAGAAGGCTGATTTGGCATGGCGAAGCCCTGTGTGCTATGGCCCTGCGACCCACCCATAGGCAGCTAGGGAGGGACCCACCTAGGGCCTAGCTCCGAAACGGCACCCATCTCGCTTCTAGGAGCTGCATTCTGCAAAGGGAAA
Source organism: Sus scrofa (assembly GCF_054392235.1). Taxonomy (NCBI): domain Eukaryota; kingdom Metazoa; phylum Chordata; class Mammalia; order Artiodactyla; family Suidae; genus Sus; species Sus scrofa. Next base: position 32,418,763 of record NC_139389.1, on the reverse strand, counting down.
CTGTGTTCGGGGAACAAACCTCAGCCCCAATGTTGCTTGGATCAGGGTCACAGCGCTTCCCTAGTACTCACCTAGCACTCTGCTCCCCATAGGGCCAACGAGGGGCTGGGCTGCCTCTGGCTCCGTGGGCACTGTTGCTTGGCTTGTGGTCTCCGCAGCTGGAAACCAACTCCACACATGTTCTCCTTCGCGGAGAAGTCTGATTTGGAATGGAAAGGCCGTGTTTCCACTGGCCCTATCAAACCACGCCGAACCATCTAGGCAGGGACCCACCTAGGTCCTATGTTAAACAGCGCAACAAACGCGCTTCTAGGAGCTGCATTCTGCAAAGGGAAACTCTGCTCGGGGAACAAACCTCAGCCCCAATGGGTCTTGGCTCAGGATCCCAGCGCTTCCCGAGTTCTCACCTCGCCCTCTGCTCCCCATAGGACCAAGGGGGGTCTGGGCTGCCTCTGGCTCCGTGGGCACTGCTGCTTGGCTGGTGGTTACCACAGCTGGAAACCTACTGCAAACGTGTTCTCCTTCACGGAAAAGGCTGATTTTCATGGAAAGGCATCCTTTGAACTTGCCCTAGCAACCGCCCCATAGCCAGCTAGGGTGGGACCCACCTAGGGCCTAGCTCCGAAACGGCACAGAACGCGCTTCTAAGAGCTGCGTTCTGCAAAGGGAAACTGTGCTCGGGGAACAAACCTCAGCCCCCATGCGGCTTGGCTCAGAATCGCAGCGCTTGCCTAGTTCTCACCTAGCCCTCGGCTCCCCACAGGGCCAAGGAGGGTCTGGGCTGTCTCTGGCTCCGTGGGCACTGCTGCTTGGCTGGTGGTGTCCGCAGCTGGAAACCAACTCCAAACGTCTTCTCCTTTGCGGAGAAGGCAGATTTGGCATTGCAAGGCCTTGCTTCTACTGGCCCTAGCAACCCACCCTTAGCCAGCCAGGGAGGGACCTACCTGGGGCCTAGCTCCGAAAAGGTACAAAACGTGCTCTAGGAGCTGCATTCTACAAAAGGAACCTGTGCTCGGGGAACAAACCTCAGCCCCCATGCGGCTTGGCTCAGGATCCCAGCGCTTGCCTAGTTCTCACCTAGCACTAGGCTCCCCATAGGGCCAAGCAGGGTCTGGGCTGCCTCTGGCTCCGTGGGAACTGCTGCTTGGCTGGTTGTGACCGCAGCGGAAAAAAAACTCCACACGTGTTCTCCTTCATGGAGCAAGCTAATGTGGCATGAAAAAGACTTGTTTAAACGGGCCCCATCAACCACGCCGAACCATCTAGGCAGGGACCCTCCTAGGTCCTATGTTAAACAGCGCACCAAACGCGCTTCTAGGAGCTGCATTCTGCAAAGGGAAACTCTGCTCGGGGAACAAACCTCAGCCCCAATGGGTCTTGGCTCAGAATCCCAGGGCTTGCCGAGTTCTCACCTAGCCCTCTGCTCCCCATAGGACCAAGGAGGGTCTGGGCTGCCTCTGGCTCCGTGGGCCCTGCTGCTGGGCTGTTGGTGTCCGCAGCTTGAATCCAACTCCAAATGTCTTCTCCTTCGCGGAGAAGGCTGATTTGGCATGACGAAGCCCTGTGTGCTATGGCCCTGCAACCCACCCATAGGCAGCTAGGGAAGGACCCACCTGGGGCCGAACTCCGAAACCGCAGCCATCTCGCTTCTAGGAGCTGCATTCTGCAAAGGGAAACTGCTCGGGGAACAAACCTCTGCCCCAATGGGTCTTGGCTCAGGATCCCAGCGCTTGCCGAGTTCTCACCTAGCCCTCGGCTCCCCATAGGGCCAAGGAGGGTGTGGGCTGCCTCTGGCTCCGTGGGCACTGCTGCTTGGCTGGTGGTTACCACAGCTGGAAACCTACTGCAAACGTGTTCTCCTTCACGGAAAAGGCTGATTTTCATGGAAAGGCATCCTTTGAACTTGCCCTAGCAACCGCCGCATAGCCAGCTAAGGTGGGACCCACCTAGGGCCTAGCTCCGAAAAGGCACAGAACGCGCTTCTAAGAGCTGCGTTCTGCAAAGGGAAACTGTGCTCGGGGAACAAACCTCAGCCCCCATGCGGCTTGGCTCAGAATCGCAGCGCTTGCCTAGTTCTCACCTAGACCTCGGCTCCCCACAGGGCCAAGGAGGGTCTGGGCTGCCTCTGGCTCCGTGGGCACTGCTGCTTGGCTGGTGGTGTCCGCAGCTGGAAACCAACTCCACACGTGTTCTCCTTCGCGGAGAAGTCTGATTTGGCATGGAAAGGCCGTGTTTCCACTGGCCCTATCAAACCACGCCGAACCATCTAGGCAGGGACCCACCTAGGTCCTATGTTAAACAGCGCACCAAACGCGCTTCTAGGAGCTGAATTCTGCAAAGGGAAACTCTGCTCGGGGAACAAACCTCAGCCCCAATGGGTCTTGGCTCAGAATCCCATGGCTTGCCTAGTTCTCACCTAGCCCTCGGCTCCCCATAGGGCCAAGGAGGGGCTGGGCTGCCTCTGGCTCCGAGGGCCCTGCTGCTGGGCTGTTGGTGTCCGCAGCTTGAATCCAACTCCAAATGTCTTCTCCTTCGCGGAGAAGGCAGATTTGGCATTGCAAGGCCTTGCTTCTACTGGCCCTAGCAACCCACCCTTAGCCAGCCAGGGAGGGACCTACCTGGGGCCTAGCTCCGAAAAGGTACAAAACGTGCTCTAGGAGCTGCATTCTACAAAAGGAACCTGTGCTCGGGGAACAAACCTCAGCCCCCATGCGGCTTGGCTCAGGATCACAGCGAACACCAAATGTCTTCTCCTTCGCGGGGAAGGCTGATTTGGCCTGAGAAAGCCGTGTGTGCACTGGCCCTAGCAACCCACCGTTAGGCAGCTAGGGAGGGACCCACCTAGGGCCTAGCTCTGAAACGGCACCAAACGTGCTTCTAGGAGCTGCATTCTGCAAAGGGAAACTGTGCTCGGGGAACATACCTCAGCCCCAATGTTCCTTGGCTCAGGGTCCCCGCGCTCGCCTAGTTCTCACCTAGCCCTATGCTCCCCATAGGGCCAAGGAGGTTCTGGGCTGCCTCTGGCTCCGTGGTCACTGCTGCTTGGCTGGTGGTCTCCACAGCTGGAAACCAACTCCAAACGTCTTCTCCTATGCGGAGAAGGCTGACTTTGCCTGAGGAAGCCCTGCGTGCCCTGACCCTAGCCACACCCCCATAGCCAGCTAGGGAGGGACCCACCTAGGGCCTATCTCTGTTACGGCACAGAACGCGCTTCTTAGAGCTGCGTTCTGCAAAGGGATATTGTGCTCGGGGAACAAACCTCAGCCCCCATGCGGCTTGGCTCAGAATCGCAGCGCTTGCCTAGTTCTCCCCTAGCCCTAGGCTCCCCATAGGGCCAAGGAGGGTCTGGGCTGCCTCTGGCTCCGAGGGCACTGCTGCTTGGCTGGTGGTCTCCGCAGCTTTAATCCAACTCCAAACGTCTTCTCCTTCGCGGAGAAGGCTGATTTGGACTGAAGAAGCCCTGTTTGCACTGGACCTAACAAAACCCCCATAGGCAGCTAGGGAGGGACCCACCTAGGGCCTAGCTCCGAAACGGCACAGAACGCTTTTCTAAGAGCTGCGTTCTGCAAAGGGAAACTCTGCTCGGGGAACAAACCTCAGCCCCCATGCGGCTTGGCTCAGAATCGCAGCGCTTGCCTAGTTCTCACCTAGCCCTCGGCTCCCCATAGGGCCAAGGAGGGTCTGGGCTGCCTCTGGCTCCGTGGGCACTGCTGCTTGGCTGGTGGTGTCCGCAGCTGGAAACCAACTCCAAATGTCTTCTCCTTCGCGGAGAAGGCTGATTTGGCATGGCGAAGCCCTGTGTGCTATGGCCCTGCGACCCACCCATAGGCAGCTAGGGAGGGACCCACCTAGGGCCTAGCTCCGAAACGGCACCCATCTCGCTTCTAGGAGCTGCATTCTGCAAAGGGAAACTGTGCTCGGGGAACAAACCTCAGCCCCAATGTTGCTTGGATCAGGGTCACAGCGCTTCCCTAGTACTCACCTAGCACTCTGCTCCCCATAGGGCCAAGGAGGGGCTGGGCTGCCTCTGGCTCCGTGGGCACTGCTGCTTGGCTGGTTGTGACCGCAGCGGAAAAAAAACTCCACACGTGTTCTCCTTCACGGAGCAAGCTGATGTGGCATGAAAAAGACTTGATTGCACTGGCCCTATCAACCACGCCGAACCATCTAGGCAGGGACCCACCTAGGTCCTATGTAAAACAGCGCACCAAACTCGCTTCTAGGAGCTGAATTCTGCAAAGGGAAACTCTGCTCGGGGAACAAACCTCAGCCCCAGTGCGGCTTGGCTCAGGATCGCAGTGCCTGCCTAGTTCTCACCTAGCCCTAGGCTCCCCATAGGGCCAAGGAGGGTGTGGGCTGCCTCTGGCTCCGTGGGCACTGTTGCTTGGCTTGTGGTCTCCGCAGCTGGAAACCAACTCCACACATGTTCTCCTTCGCGGAGAAGTCTGATTTGGCATGGAAAGGCCGTGTTTCCACTGGCCCTATCAAACCACGCCGAACCATCTAAGCAGGGACCCACCTAGGTCCTATGTTAAACAGCGCAACAAACGCGCTTCTAGGAGCTGCATTCTGCAAAGGGAAACTCTGCTCGGGGAACAAACCTCAGCCCCAATGGGTCTTGGCTCAGGATCTCAGTGCCTGCCTAGTTCTCACCTCGCCCTCTGCTCCCCATAGGACCAAGGGGGGTCTGGGCTGCCTCTGGCTCCGTGGGCACTGCTGCTTGGCTGGTGGTTACCACAGCTGGAAACCTACTCCAAACGTGTTCTCCTTCACGGAAAAGGCTGATTTTCATGGAAAGGCATCCTTTGAACTTGCCCTAGCAACCGCCCCATAGCCAGCTAGGGAGGGACCCACCTAGGGCCTAGCTCCGAAACGGCACAGAACGCGCTTCTAAGAGCTGCGTTCTGCAAAGGGAAACTGTGCTCGGGGAACAAACCTCAGCCCCCATGCGGCTTGGCTCAGAATCGCAGCGCTTGCCTAGTTCTCACCTAGACCTCGGCTCCCCACAGGGCCAAGGAGGGTCTGGGCTGTCTCTGGCTCCGTGGGCACTGCTGCTTGGCTGGTGGTGTCCGCAGCTGGAAAGCAACTCCACACGTGTTCTCCTTCGCGGAGAAGTCTGATTTGGCATGGAAAGGCCGTGTTTCCACTGGCCCTATCAAACCACGCCGAACCATCTAGGCAGGGACCCACCTAGGTCCTATGTTAAACAGCGCACCAAACGCGCTTCTAGGAGCTGAATTCTGCAAAGGGAAACTCTGCTCGGGGAACAAACCTCAGCCCCAATGGGTCTTGGCTCAGAATCCCAGGGCTTGCCGAGTTCTCACCTAGCCCTCTGCTCCCCATAGGACCAAGGAGGGTCTGGGCTGCCTCTGGCTCCGTGGGCCCTGTTGCTGGGCTGTTGGTGTCCGCAGCTTGAATCCAACTCCAAATGTCTTCTCCTTCGCGGAGAAGGCTGATTTGGCATGACGAAGCCCTGTGTGCTATGGCCCTGCAACCCACCCATAGGCAGCTAGGGAAGGACCCACCTGGGGCCGAACTCCGAAACGGCACCCATCTCGCTTCTAGGAGCTGCATTCTGCAAAGGGAAACTGCTCGGGGAACAAACCTCAGCCCCAGTGCGGCTTGGCTCAGGATCGCACTGCCTGCCTAGTTCTCACCTAGCCCTAGGCTCCCCATAGGGCCAAGGAGGGTCTGGGCTGCCTCTGGCTCCGTGGGCACTGCTGCTGGCTTGTAGTCTCCGCAGCTGGAAACCAACTCCACACGTGTTCTCCTTCGCGGAGAAGTCTGATTTGGCATGGAAAGGCCGTGTTTCCACTGGCCCTAGCAACCCACCCATAGCCATCTAGGGAGGGACCCACCTTGGTCCTATATCCGAAACAGCACCCATCTTGCTTCTAGGAGCTGCATTCTGCAAAGGGAAACTGTGCTCGGGGAACAAACCTCAGCCCCAATGCGTCTTGGCTCAGGATCGCAGTGCCTGCCTAGTTCTCACGTAGCCCTATGCTCCCCATAGGGCCAAGGAGGGTCTGGGCTACCTCTGGCTCTGTGGGCACAGCTGCTTGGCTGGTGGGCTCTGCAGCTTGAAACCAACTCCAAACGTGTTCTCCTTCGTGGAGAAGGCTGATTTTTCATGAAGAAGCCGTGTTTGCACTGGCCCTAGCAACCCACCCATGGCCAGGTAGGAATGGAACCACTTAGGGCCTATGGCCTAAACGGCAGACAACGCGGTTCTAGGAGCTGCATTCTGCAAAGGGAAACTGTGCTCGGGGAACAAAACTCAGCCCCAATGTTGCTTGGCTCAGGATCCCAGCGCCTGCCTAGTTCTCACCTAGCCCTCGGCTCCCCATAGGGCCAAGGAGGGGCTGGGCTGCCTCTGGCTCCGTGGGCACTGCTGCTTGGCTGGTGGTGACCGCAGCTGGAAACCTACTCCAAACGTGTTCTCCTTCACGGAAAAGGATGATTTTCATGGAAAGGCATCGTTTGAACTTGCCCTAGCAACCGCCCCATAGCCAGCAAGGGAGGGACCCACCTAGGGCCTAGCTCCGAAAAGGTACAAAACGTGCTCTAGGAGCTGCATTCTACAAAAGGAACCTGTGCTCGGGGAACAAACCTCAGCCCCCATGCGGCTTGGCTCAGGATCACAGCGCTTGCCTAGCTCTCACCTAGCACTAGGCTCCCCATAGGGCCAAGCAGGGTCTGGGCTGCCTCTGGCTCCGTGGACACTGCTGCTTGGCTGGTGGTCTCTGGAGCTTGAAACGAACACCAAATGTCTTCTCCTTCGCGGAGAAGGCTGATTTGGCCTGAGAAAGCCGTGTGTGCACTGGCCCTAGCAACCCACCGTTAGGCAGCTAGGGAGGGACCCACCTAGGGCCTAGCTCTGAAACGGCACCAAACGTGCTTCTAGGAGCTGCATTCTGCTAAGGGAAACTGTGCTCGGGGAACATACCTCAGCCCCAGTGTTCCTTGGCTCAGGGTCCCCGCGCTCGCCTAGTTCTCACCTAGCCCTATGCTCCCCATAGGGCCAAGGAGGTTCTGGGCTGCCTCTGGCTCCGTGGGCACTGCTGCTTGGCTGGTGGTCTCCGCAGCTGGAAACCAACTCCAAACGTCTTCTCCTATGCGGAGAAGGCTGACTTTGCCTGAGGAAGCCCTGCGTGCCCTGGCCCTAGCCACACCCCCATAGCCAGCTAGGGAGGGACCCACCTAGGGCCTATCTCTGTTACGGCACAGAACGCGCTTCTAAGAGCTGCGTTCTGCAAAGGGATATTGTGCTCGGGGAACAAACCTCAGCCCCCATGCGGCTTGGCTCAGAATCGCAGCGCTTGCCTAGTTCTCCCCTAGCCCTAGGCTCCCCATAGGGCCAAGGAGGGTCTGGGCTGCCTCTGGCTCCGAGGGCACTGCTGCTTGGCTGGTGGTCTCCGCAGCTTTAATCCAACTCCAAACGTCTTCTCCTTCGCGGAGATGGCTGATTTGGACTGAAGAAGCCCTGTTTGCACTGGACCTAACAAAACCCCCATAGGCAGCTAGGGAGGGACCCACCTAGGGCCTAGCTCCGAAACGGCACAGAACGCGCTTCTAAGAGCTGCGTTCTGCAAAGGGAAACTCTGCTCGGGGAACAAACCTCAGCCCCCATGCGGCTTGGCTCAGAATCGCAGCGCTTGCCTAGTTCTCACCTAGCCCTCGGCTCCCCATAGGGCCAAGGAGGGTCTGGGCTGCCTCTGGCTCCGTGGGCACTGCTGCTTGGCTGGTGGTGTCCGCAGCTGGAAACCAACTCCAAATGTCTTCTCCTTCGCGGAGAAGGCTGATTTGGCATGGCGAAGCCCTGTGTGCTATGGCCCTGCGACCCACCCATAGGCAGCTAGGGAGGGACCCACCTAGGGCCTAGCTCCGAAACGGCACCCATCTCGCTTCTAGGAGCTGCATTCTGCAAAGGGAAACTGTGCTCGGGGAACAAACCTCAGCCCCAATGTTGCTTGGATCAGGGTCACAGCGCTTCCCTAGTACTCACCTAGCACTCTGCTCCCCATAGGGCCAAGGAGGGGCTGGGCTGCCTCTGGCTCCGTGGGCACTGCTGCTTGGCTGGTTGTGACCGCAGCGGAAAAAAAACTCCACACGTGTTCTCCTTCACGGAGCAAGCTGATGTGGCATGAAAAAGTCTTCATTGCACTGGCCCTATCAACCACGCCGAACCATCTAGGCAGGGACCCACCTAGGTCCTATGTAAAACAGCGCACCAAACGCGCTTCTAGGAGCTGAATTCTGCAAAGGGAAACTCTGCTCGGGGAACAAACCTCAGCCCCAGTGCGGCTTGGCTCAGGATCGCAGTGCCTGCCTAGTTCTCACCTAGCCCTAGGCTCCCCATAGGGCCAAGGAGGGTGTGGGCTGCCTCTGGCTCCGTGGGCACTGTTGCTTGGCTTGTGGTCTCCGCAGCTGGAAACCAACTCCACACATGTTCTCCTTCGCGGAGAAGTCTGATTTGGCATGGAAAGGCCGTGTTTCCACTGGCCCTATCAAACCACGCCGAACCATCTAGGCAGGGACCCACCTAGGTCCTATGTTAAACAGCGCAACAAACGCGCTTCTAGGAGCTGCATTCTGCAAAGGGAAACTCTGCTCGGGGAACAAACCTCAGCCCCAATGGGTCTTGGCTCAGGATCCCAGCGCTTGCCGAGTTCTCACCTCGCCCTCTGCTCCCCATAGGACCAAGGGGGGTCTGGGCTGCCTCTGGCTCCGTGGGCACTGCTGCTTGGCTGGTGGTTACCACAGCTGGAAACCTAATGCAAACGTGTTCTCCTTCACGGAAAACGCTGAATTTCATGGAAAGGCATCGTTTGAACTTGCCCTAGCAACCGCCCCATAGCCAGCTAGGGTGGGACCCACCTAGGGCCTAGCTCCGAAACGGCACAGAACGCGCTTCTAAGAGCTGCGTTCTGCAAAGGGAAACTGTGCTCGGGGAACAAACCTCAGCCCCCATGCGGCTTGGCTCAGAATCGCAGCGCTTGCCTAGTTCTCACCTAGACCTCGGCTCCCCACAGGGCCAAGGAGGGTCTGGGCTGTCTCTGGCTCCGTGGGCACTGCTGCTTGGCTGGTGGTGTCCGCAGCTGGAAACCAACTCCACACGTGTTCTCCTTCGCGGAGAAGTCTGATTTGGCATGGAAAGGCCGTGTTTCCACTGGCCCTATCAAACCACGCCGAACCATCTAGGCAGGGACCCACCTAGGTCCTATGTTAAACAGCGCACCAAACGCGCTTCTAGGAGCTGCATTCTGCAAAGGCAAACTCTGCTCGGGGAACAAACCTCAGCCCCAATGGGTCTTGGCTCAGAATCCCAGCGCTTGCCGAGTTCTCACCTAGCCCTCTGCTCCCCATAGGACCAAGGAGGGTCTGGGCTGCCTCTGGCTCCGTGGGCCCTGCTGCTGGGCTGTTGGTGTCCGCAGCTTGAATCCAACTCCAAATGTCTTCTCCTTCGCGGAGAAGGCTGATTTGGCATGACGAAGCCCTGTGTGCTATGGCCCTGCAACCCACCCATAGGCAGCTAGGGAAGGACCCACCTGGGGCCGAACTCCGAAACGGCACCCATCTCGCTTCTAGGAGCTGCATTCTGCAAAGGGAAACTGCTCGGGGAACAAACCTCAGCCCCAGTGCGGCTTGGCTCAGGATCGCACTGCCTGCCTAGTTCTCACCTAGCCCTCTGCTCCCCATAGGGCCAAGGAGGTTCTGGGCTGCCTCTGGCTCCGTGGGCACTGCTGCTGGCTTGTAGTCTCCGCAGCTGGAAACCAACTCCACACGTGTTCTCCTTCGCGGAGAAGTCTGATTTGGCATGGAAAGGCCGTGTTTCCACTGGCCCTAGCAACCCACCCATAGCCATCTAGGGAGGGACCCACCTTGGTCCTATATCCGAAACAGCACCCATCTTGCTTCTAGGAGCTGCATTCTGCAAAGGGAAACTGTGCTCGGGGAACAAACCTCAGCCCCAATGCGTCTTGGCTCAGGATCGCAGTGCCTGCCTAGTTCTCACCTAGCCCTATGCTCCCCATAGGGCCAAGGAGGGTCTGGGCTACCTCTGGCTCTGTGGGCACAGCTGCTTGGCTGGTGGGCTCTGCAGCTTGAAACCAACTCCAAACGTGTTCTCCTTCGTGGAGAAGGCTGATTTTTCATGAAGAAGCCGTGTTTGCACTGGCCCTAGCAACCCACCCATGGCCAGGTAGGAAAGGAACCACTTAGGGCCTATGGCCTAAACGGCACAGAACGCGGTTCTAGGAGCTGCATTCTGCAAAGGGAAACTGTGCTCGGGGAACAAAACTCAGCCCCAATGTTGCTTGGCTCAGGATCCCAGCGCCTGCCTAGTTCTCACCTAGCCCTCGGCTCCCCATAGGGCCAAGGAGGGGCTGGGCTGCCTCTGGCTCCGTGGGCACTGCTGCTTGGCTGGTGGTGACCGCAGCTGGAAACCTACTCCAAACGTGTTCTCCTTCACGGAAAAGGATGATTTTCATGGAAAGGCATCGTTTGAACTTGCCCTAGCAACCGCCCCATAGCCAGCTTGGGAGGGACCCACCTAGGGCCTAGCTCAGAAACGGCACAGAACGCGCTTCTAAGAGCTGCGTTCTGCAAAGGGAAACTGTGCTCGGGGAACAAACCTCAGCCCCCATGCGGCTTGGCTCAGAATCGCAGCGCTTGCCTAGTTCTCACCTAGCCCTCGGCTCCCCATAGGGCCAAGGAGGGTCTGGGCTGCCTCTGGCTCCGTGGGCACTGCTGCTTGGCTGGTGGTGTCCGCAGCTGGAAACCAACTCCAAACGTCTTCTCCTTTGCGGAGAAGGCAGATTTGGCATTGCAAGGCCTTGCTTCTACTGGCCCTAGCAACCCACCCTTAGCCAGCCAGGGAGGGACCTACCTGGGGCCTAGCTCCGAAAAGGTACAAAACGTGCTCTAGGAGCTGCATTCTACAAAAGGAACCTGTGCTCGGGGAACAAACCTCAGCCCCCATGCGGCTTGGCTCAGGATCACAGCGCTTGCCTAGCTCTCACCTAGCACTAGGCTCCCCATAGGGCCAAGCAGGGTCTGGGCTGCCTCTGGCTCCGTGGACACTGCTGCTTGGCTGGTGGTCTCTGGAGCTTGAAACGAACACCAAATGTCTTCTCCTTCGCGGAGAAGGCTGATTTGGCCTGAGAAAGCCGTGTGTGCACTGGCCCTAGCAACCCACCGTTAGGCAGCTAGGGAGGGACCCACCTAGGGCCTAGCTCTGAAACGGCACCAAACGTGCTTCTAGGAGCTGCATTCTGCAAAGGGAAACTGTGCTCGGGGAACATACCTCAGCCCCAATGTTCCTTGGCTCAGGGTCCCCGCGCTCGCCTAGTTCTCACCTAGCCCTATGCTCCCCATAGGGCCAAGGAGGTTCTGGGCTGCCTCTGGCTCCGTGGGCACTGCTGCTTGGCTGGTGGTCTCCGCAGCTGGAAACCAACTCCAAACGTCTTCTCCTATGCGGAGAAGGCTGACTTTGCCTGAGGAAGCCCTGCGTGCCCTGGCCCTAGCCACACCCCCATAGCCAGCTAGGGAGGGACCCACCTAGGGCCTATCTCTGTTACGTCACAGAACGCGCTTCTAAGAGCTGCGTTCTGCAAAGGGATATTGTGCTCGGGGAACATACCTCAGCCCCAATGTTCCTTGGCTCAGGGTCCCCGCGCTTGCCTAGTTCTCACCTAGCCCTAGGCTCCCCATAGGGCCAAGGAGGGTCTGGGCTGCCTCTGGCTCCGAGGGCACTGCTGCTTGGCTGGTGGTCTCCGCAGCTTTAATCCAACTCCAAACGTCTTCTCCTTCGCGGAGAAGGCTGATTTGGCATGGCGAAGCACTGTGTGCTATGGCCCTGCGACCCACCCATAGGCAGCTAGGGAGGGACCCACCTAGGGCCTAGCTCCGAAACGGCACCCATCTCGCTTCTAGGAGCTGCATTCTGCAAAGGGAAACTGTGCTCGGGGAACAAACCTCAGCCACAATGTTGCTTGGATCAGGGTCACAGCGCTTCCCTAGTACTCACCTAGCACTCTGCTCCCCATAGGGCCAAGGAGGGTCTGGGCTGCCTCTGGCTCCGTGGGCACTGCTGCTTGGCTGGTTGTGACCGCAGCGGAAAAAAAACTCCACACGTGTTCTCCTTCACGGAGCAAGCTGATGTGGCATGAAAAAGACTTGATTGCACTGGCCCTATCAACCACGCCGAACCATCTAGGCAGGGACCCACCTAGGTCCTATGTAAAACAGCGCACCAAACGCGCTTCTAGGAGCTGAATTCTGCAAAGGGAAACTCTGCTCGGAGAACAAACCTCAGCCCCAGTGCGGCTTGGCTCAGGATCGCAGTGCCTGCCTAGTTCTCACCTAGCCCTAGGCTCCCCATAGGGCCAAGGAGGGTGTGGGCTGCCTCTGGCTCCGTGGGCACTGTTGCTTGGCTTGTGGTCTCCGCAGCTGGAAACCAACTCCACACATGTTCTCCTTCGCGGAGAAGTCTGATTTGGCATGGAAAGGCCGTGTTTCCACTGGCCCTATCAAACCACGCCGAACCATCTAGGCAGGGACCCACCTAGGTCCTATGTTAAACAGCGCAACAAACGCGCTTCTAGGAGCTGCATTCTGCAAAGGGAAACTCTGCTCGGGGAACAAACCTCAGCCCCAATGGGACTTGGCTCAGGATCCCAGCGCTTGCCGAGTTCTCACCTCGCCCTCTGCTCCCCATAGGACCAATGGGGGTCTGGGCTGCCTCTGGCTCCGTGGGCACTGCTGCTTGGCTGGTGGTTACCACAGCTGGAAACCTACTGCAAACGTGTTCTCCTTCACGGAAAAGGCTGATTTTCATGGAAAGGCATCGTTTGAACTTGCCCTAGCAAACGCCCCATAGCCAGCTAGGGTGGGACCCACCTAGGGCCTAGCTCCGAAACGGCACAGAACGCGCTTCTAAGAGCTGCGTTCTGCAAAGGGAAACTGTGCTCGGGGAACAAACCTCAGCCCCCATGCGGCTTGGCTCAGAATCGCATCGCTTGCCTAGTTCTCACCTAGACCTCAGCTCCCCACAGGGCCAAGGAGGGTCTGGGCTGCCTCTGGCTCCGTGGGCACTGCTGCTTGGCTGGTGGTGTCCGCAGCTGGAAACCAACTCCACACGTGTTCTCCTTTGCGGAGAAGTCTGATTTGGCATGGAAAGGCCGTGTTTCCACTGGCCCTATCAAACCACGCCGAACCATCTAGGCAGGGACCCACCTAGGTCCTATGTTAAACAGCGCACCAAACGCGCTTCTAGGAGCTGAATTCTGCAAAGGGAAACTCTGCTCGGGGAACAAACCTCAGCCCCAATGGGTCTTGGCTCAGAATCCCAGGGCTTGCCGAGTTCTCACCTAGCCCTCTGCTCCCCATAGGACCAAGGAGGGTCTGGGCTGCCTCTGGCTCCGTGGGCCCTGCTGCTGGGCTGTTGGTGTCCGCAGCTTGAATCCAACTCCAAATGTCTTCTCCTTCGCGGAGAAGGCTGATTTGGCATGACGAAGCCCTGTGTGCTATGGCCCTGCAACCCACCCATAGGCAGCTAGGGAAGGACCCACCTGGGGCCGAACTCCGAAACGGCACCCATCTCGCTTCTAGGAGCTGCATTCTGCAAAGGGAAACTGCTCGGGGAACAAACCTCAGCCCCAGTGCAGCTTGGCTCAGGATCGCACTGCCTGCCTAGTTCTCACCTAGGCCTAGGCTCCCCATAGGGCCAAGGAGGGTCTGGGCTGCCTCTGGCTCCGTGGGCACTGCTGCTGGCTTGTAGTCTCCGCAGCTGGAAACCAACTCCACACGTGTTCTCCTTCGCGGAGAAGTCTGATTTGGCATGGAAAGGCCGTGTTTCCACTGGCCCTAACAACCCACCCATAGCCATCTAGGGAGGGACCCACCTTGGTCCTATATCCGAAACAGCACCCATCTTGCTTCTAGAAGCTGCATTCTGCAAAGGGAAACTGTGCTCGGGGAACAAAACTCAGCCCCAATGTTGCTTGGCTCAGGATCCCAGCGCCTGCCTAGTTCTCACCTAGCCCTCGGCTCCCCATAGGGCCAAGGAGGGGCTGGGCTGCCTCTGGCTCCGTGGGCACTGCTGCTTGGCTGGTGGTTACCGCAGCTGGAAACCTACTCCAAACGTGTTCTCCTTCACGGAAAAGGATGATTTTCATGGAAAGGCATCGTTTGAACTTGCCCTAGCAACCGCCCCATAGCCAGCTAGGGAGGGACCCACCTAGGGCCTAGCTCCGAAACGGCACAGAACGCGCTTCTAAGAGCTGCGTTCTGCAAAGGGAAACTGTGCTCGGGGAACAAACCTCAGCCCCCATGCGGCTTGGCTCAGAATCGCAGCGCTTGCCTAGTTCTCACCTAGCCCTCTGCTCCCCATAGGGCCAAGGAGGGTCTGGGCTGTCTCTGGCTCCGTGGGCACTGCTGCTTGGCTGGTGGTGTCCGCAGCTGGAAACCAACTCCAAACGTCTTCTCCTTTGCGGAGAAGGCAGATTTGGCATTGCAAGGCCTTGCTTCTACTGGCCCTAGCAACCCACCCTTAGCCAGCCAGGGAGGGACCTACCTGGGGCCTAGCTCTGAAACGGCACCAAACGTGCTTCTAGGAGCTGCATTCTGCAAAGGGAAACTGTGCTCGGGGAACATACCTCAGCCCCAATGTTCCTTGGCTCAGGGTCCCCGCGCTCGCCTAGTTCTCACCTAGCCCTATGCTCCCCATAGGGCCAAGGAGGTTCTGGGCTGCCTCTGGCTCCGTGGGCACTGCTGCTTGGCTGGTGGTCTCCGCAGCTGGAAACCAACTCCAAACGTCTTCTCCTATGCGGAGAAGGCTGACTTTGCCTGAGGAAGCCCTGCGTGCCCTGGCCCTAGCCACACCCCCATAGCCAGCTAGGGAGGGACCCACCTAGGGCCTATCTCTGTTACGGCACAGAACGCGCTTCTAAGAGCTGCGTTCTGCAAAGGGATATTGTGCTCGGGGAACAAACCTCAGCCCCCATGCGGCTTGGCTCAGAATCGCAGCGCTTGCCTAGTTCTCACCTAGCCCTAGGCTCCCCATAGGGCCAAGGAGGGTCTGGGCTGCCTCTGGCTCCGTGGGCACTGCTGCTTGGCTGGTGGTCTCCGCAGCTTTAATCCAACTCCAAACGTCTTCTCCTTCGCGGAGATGGCTGATTTGGACTGAAGAAGCCCTGTTTGCACTGGACCTAACAAAAACCCCATAGGCAGCTAGGGAGGGACCCACCTAGGGCCTAGCTCCGAAACGGCACAGAACGCTTTTCTAAGAGCTGCGTTCTGCAAAGGGAAACTCTGCTCGGGGAACAAACCTCAGCCCCCATGCGGCTTGGCTCAGAATCGCAGCGCTTGCCTAGTTCTCACCTAGCCCTCGGCTCCCCATAGGGCCAAGGAGGGTCTGGGCTGCCTCTGGCTACGTGGGCAATGCTGCTTGGCTGGTGGTGTCCGCAGCTGGAAACCAACTCCAAATGTCTTCTCCTTCGCGGAGAAGGCTGATTTGGCATGGCGAAGCCCTGTGTGCTATGGCCCTGCGACCCACCCATAGGCAGCTAGGGAGGGACCCACCTAGGGCCTAGCTCCGAAACGGCACCCATCTCGCTTCTAGGAGCTGCATTCTGCAAAGGGAAACTGTGCTCGGGGAGCAAACCTCAGCCCCAATGTTGCTTGGATCAGGGTCACAGCGCTTCCCTAGTACTCACCTAGCACTCTGTTCCCCATAGGGCCAAGGAGGGGCTGGGCTGCCTCTGGCTCCGTGGGCACTGCTGCTTGGCTGGTTGTGACCGCAGCGGAAAAAAAACTCCACACGTGTTCTCCTTCACGGAGCAAGCTGATGTGGCATGAAAAAGACTTGATTGCACTGGCCCTATCAACCATGCCGAACCATCTAGGCAGGGACCCACCTAGGTCCTATGTAAAACAGCGCACCAAACGCGCTTCTAGGAGCTGAATTCTGCAAAGGGAAACTCTGCTCGGGGAACAAACCTCAGCCCCAGTGCGGCTTGGCTCAGGATCGCAGTGCCTGCCTAGTTCTCACCTAGCCCTAGGCTCCCCATAGGGCCAAGGAGGGTGTGGGCTGCCTCTGGCTCCGTGGGCACTGTTGCTTGGCTTGTGGTCTCCGCAGCTGGAAACCAACTCCACACGTGTTCTCCTTCGCGGAGAAGTCTGATTTGGCATGGAAAGGCCGTGTTTCCACTGGCCCTATCAAAACACGCCGAACCATCTAGGCAGGGACCCACCTAGGTCCTTTGTTAAACAGCGAAACAAACGCGCTTCTAGGAGCTGCATTCTGCAAAGGGAAACTCTGCTCGGGGAACAAACCTCAGCCCCAATGGGTCTTGGCTCAGGATCCCAGCGCTTGCCGAGTTCTCACCTCGCCCTCTGCTCCCCATAGGACCAAGGGGGGTCTGGGCTGCCTCTGGCTCCGTGGGCACTGCTGCTAGGCTGGTGGTTACCACAGCTGGAAACCTACTGCAAACGTGTTCTCCTTCACAGAAAACGCTGATTTTCATGGAAAGGCATCCTTTGAACTTGCCCTAGCAACCGCCCCATAGCCAGCTAGGGTGGGACCCACCTAGGGCCTAGCTCCGAAACGGCACAGAACGCGCTTCTAAGAGCTGCGTTCTGCAAAGGGAAACTGTGCTCGGGGAACAAACCTCAGCCCCCATGCGGCTTGGCTCAGAATCGCAGCGCTTGCCTAGTTCTCACCTAACCCTAGGCTCCCCATAGGGCCAAGGAGGGTCTGGGCTGTCTCTGGCTCTGTGGGCACTGCTGCTTGGCTGGTGGTGTCCGCAGCTGGAAACCAACTCCAAACGTCTTCTCCTTTGCGGAGAAGGCAGATTTGGCATTGCAAGGCCTTGCTTCTACTGGCCCTAGCAACCCACCCTTAGCCAGCCAGGGAGGGACCTACCTGGGGCCTAGCTCCGAAAAGGTACAAAACGTGCTCTAGGAGCTGCATTCTACAAAAGGAACCTGTGCTCGGGGAACAAACCTCAGCCCCCATGCGGATTGGCTCAGTATCACAGCGCTTGCCTAGTTCTCACCTAGCACTAGGCTCCCCATAGGGCCAAGCAGGGTCTGGGCTGCCTCTGGCTCCGTGGGAACTGCTGCTTGGCTGGTTGTGACCGCAGCGGAAAAAAAACTCCACACGTGTTCTCCTTCATGGAGCAAGCTAATGTGGCATGAAAAAGACTTGTTTGCACTGGCCCTATCAACCACGCCGAACCATCTAGGCAGGGACCCTCCTAGGTCCTATGTTAAACAGCGCACCAAACGCGCTTCTAGGAGCTGCATTCTGCAAAGGGAAACTCTGCTCGGGGAACAAACCTCAGCCCCAATGGGTCTTGGCTCAGAATCCCAGCGCTTGCCTAGTTCTCACCTAGCCCTCGGCTCCCCATAGGGCCAAGGAGGGGCTGGGCTGCCTCTGGCTCCGTGGGCACTGCTGCTTGGCTGGTGGTGTCCGCAGCTGGAAACCAACTCCAAACGTCTTCTCCTTTGCGGAGAAGGCAGATTTGGCATTGCAAGGCCTTGCTTCTACTGGCCCTAGCAACCCACCCTTAGCCAGCCAGGGAGGGACCTACCTGGGGCCTAGCTCCGAAAAGGTACAAAACGTGCTCTAGGAGCTGCATTCTACAAAAGGAACCTGTGCTCGGGGAACAAACCTCAGCCCCCATGCGGCTTGGCTCAGGATCACAGCGCTTGCCTAGTTCTCACCTAGCACTAGGCTCCCCATAGGGCCAAGCATGGTCTGGGCTGCCTCTGGCTCCGTGGGCACTGCTGCTTGGCTGGTGGTCTCTGGAGCTTGAAACGAACACTAAATGTCTTCTCCTTCGCGGAGAAGGCTGATTTGGCCTGAGAAAGCCGTGTGTGCACTGGCCCTAGCAACCCACCGTTAGGCAGCTAGGGAGGGACCCACCTAGGGCCTAGCTCTGAAACGGCACCAAACGTGCTTCTAGGAGCTGCATTCTGCAAAGGGAAACTGTGCTCGGGGAACATACCTCAGCCCCAATGTTGCTTGGCTCAGGGTCCCCGCGCTCGCCTAGTTCTCACCTAGCCCTATGCTCCCCATAGGGCCAAGGAGGTTCTGGGCTGCCTCTGGCTCCGTGGGCACTGCTGCTTGGCTGGTGGTCTCCGCAGCTGGAAACCAACTCCAAACGTCTTCTCCTATGCGGAGAAGGCTGACTTTGCCTGAGGAAGCCCTGCGTGCCCTGGCCCTAGCCACACCCCCATAGCCAGCTAGGGAGGGACCCACCTAGGGCCTATCTCTGTTACGGCACAGAACACGCTTCTAAGAGCTGCGTTCTGCAAAGGGATATTGTGCTCAGGGAACAAACCTCAACCCCATGCGGCTTGGCTCAGAATCGCAGCGCTTGCCTAGTTCTCACCTAGCCCTCGGCTCCCCATAGGGCCAAGGAGGGTCTGGGCTGCCTCTGGCTCCGTGGGCACTGCTGCTTGGCTGGTGGTGTCCGCACCTGGAAACCAACTCCAAATGTCTTCTCCTTCGCGGAGAAGGCTGATTTGGCATGGCGAAGCCCTGTGTGCAACGGCCCTGCGACCCACCCATAGGCAGCTAGGGAGGGACCCACCTAGGGCCTAGCTCCGAAACGGCACCCATCTCGCTTCTAGGAGCTGCATTCTGCAAAGGGAAACTGTGCTCGGGGAACAAACCTCAGCCCCAATGTTGCTTGGATCAGGGTCACAGCGCTTCCCTAGTACTCACCTAGCACTCTGCTCCCCATAGGGCCAAGGAGGGGCTGGGCTGCCTCTGGCTCCGTGGGCACTGCTGCTTGGCTGGTTGTGACCGCAGCGGAAAAAAAACTCCACACGTGTTCTCCTTCATGGAGCAAGCTGATGTGGCATGAAAAAGACTTGTTTGCACTGGCCCTATCAACCAGGCCGAACCATCTAGTCAGGGACCCACCTAGGTCCTATGTAAAACAGCGCACCAAACGCGCTTCTAGGAGCTGAATTCTGCAAAGGGATACTCTGCTCGGGGAACAAACCTCAGCCCCAGTGCGCCTTGGCTCAGGATCGCAGTGCCTGCCTAGTTCTCACCTAGCCCTAGGCTCCCCATAGGGCCAAGGAGGGTGTGGGCTGCCTCTGGCTCCGTGGGCACTGTTGCTTGGCTTGTGGTCTCCGCAGCTGGAAACCAACTCCACACGTGTTCTCCTTCGCGGAGAAGTCTGATTTGGCATGGAAAGGCCGTGTTTCCACTGGCCCTAGCATCCCACCCATAGCCATCTAGGGAGTGACCCACCTTGGTCCTATATCCGAAACAGCACCCATCTTGCTTCTAGGAGCTGCATTCTGCAAAGGGAAACTGTGCTCGGGAACAAACCTCAGCCCCAATGCGTCTTGGCTCAGGATCGCAGTGCCTGCCTAGTTCTCACCTAGCCCTATGCTCCCCATAGGGCCAAGGATGGTCTGGGCTGCCTCTGGCTCTGTGGGCACAGCTGCTTGGCTGGTGGGCTCTGCAGCTTGAAACCAACTCCAAACGTGTTCTCCTTCGTGGAGAAGGCTGATTTTTCATGAAGAAGCCGTGTTTGCACCGGCCCTAGCCACCCACCCATGGCCAGCTAGGAAAGGAACCACCTAGGGCCTATGGCCTAAACGGCAGACAACTCGGTTCTAGAAGCTGCATTCTGCAAAGGGAAACTGTGCTCGGGGAACAAAACTCAGCCCCAATGAGGCTTGGCTCAGGATCCCAGCGCCTCCCTAGTTCTCACCTAGCCCTCGGCTTCCCATAGGGCCAAGGAGGGGCTGGGCTGCCTCTGGCTCCGTGGGCACTGCTGCTTGGCTGGTGGTGACCGCAGCTGGAAACCTACTCCAAATGTGTTCTCCTTCACGGAAAAGGCTGATTTTCATGGAAAGGCATCCTTTGAACTTGCCCTAGCAACCGCCCCATAGCCAGCTAGGGAGGGACCCACCTAGGGCCTAGCTCCGAAACGGCACAGAACGCGCTTCTAAGAGCTGCGTTCTGCAAAGGGAAACTGTGCTCGGGGAACAAACCTCAGCCCCCATGCAGCTTGGCTCAGAATCGCAGCGCTTGCCTAGTTCTCACCTAGACCTCGGCTCCCCATAGGGCCAAGGAGGGTCTGGGCTGCCTCTGGCTCCGTGGGCACTGCTGCTTGGCTGGTGGTGTCCGCAGCTGGAAACCAACTCCAAACGTCTTCTCCTTTGCGGAGAAGGCAGATTTGGCATTGCAAGGCCTTGCTTCTACTGGCCCTAGCAACCCACCCTTAGCCAGCCAGGGAGGGACCTACCTGGGGCCTAGCTCCGAAAAGGTACAAAACGTGCTCTAGGAGCTGCATTCTACAAAAGGAACCTGTGCTCGGGGAACAAACCTCAGCCCCCATGCGGCTTGGCTCAGGATCACAGCGCTTGCCTAGTTCTCACCTAGTACTAGGCTCCCCATAGGGCCAAGCAGGGTCTGGGCTGCCTCTGGCTCCGTGGGCACTGCTGCTTGGCTGGTGGTCTCTGGAGCTTGAAACGAACACTAAATGTCTTCTCCTTCGCGGAGAAGGCTGATTTGGCCTGAGAAAGCCGTGTGTGCACTGGCCCTAGCAACCCACCGTTAGGCAGCTAGGGAGGGACCCACCTAGGGCCTAGCTCTGAAACGGCACCAAACGTGCTTCTAGGAGCTGCATTCTGCAAAGGGAAACTGTGCTCGGGGAACATACCTCAGCCCCAATGTTGCTTGGCTCAGGGTCCCCGCGCTCGCCTAGTTCTCACCTAGCCCTATGCTCCCCATAGGGCCAAGGAGGGTCTGGGCTGCCTCTGGCTCCGTGGGCACTGCTGCTTGGCTGGTGGTCTCCGCAGCTGGAAACCAACTCCAAACGTCTTCTCCTATGCGGAGAAGGCTGACTTTGCCTGAGGAAGCCCTGCGTGCCCTGGCCCTAGCCACACCCCCATAGCCAGCTAGGGAGGGACCCACCTAGGGCCTATCTCTGTTACGGCACAGAACACGCTTCTAAGAGCTGCGTTCTGCAAAGGGATATTGTGCTCAGGGAACAAACCTCAACCCCATGCGGCTTGGCTCAGAATCGCAGCGCTTGCCTAGTTCTCACCTAGCCCTCGGCTCCCCATAGGGCCAAGGAGGGTCTGGGCTGCCTCTGGCTCCGTGGGCACTGCTGCTTGGCTGGTGGTGTCCGCACCTGGAAACCAACTCCAAATGTCTTCTCCTTCGCGGAGAAGGCTGATTTGGCATGGCGAAGCCCTGTGTGCAACGGCCCTGCGACCCACCCATAGGCAGCTAGGGAGGGACCCACCTAGGGCCTAGCTCCGAAACGGCACCCATCTCGCTTCTAGGAGCTGCATTCTGCAAAGGGAAACTGTGCTCGGGGAACAAACCTCAGCCCCAATGTTGCTTGGATCAGGGTCACAGCGCTTCCCTAGTACTCACCTAGCACTCTGCTCCCCATAGGGCCAAGGAGGGTCTGGGCTGCCTCTGGCTCCGTGGGCACTGCTGCTTGGCTGGTTGTGACCGCAGCGGAAAAAAAACTCCACACGTGTTCTCCTTCATGGAGCAAGCTGATGTGGCATGAAAAAGACTTGTTTGCACTGGCCCTATCAACCAGGCCGAACCATCTAGTCAGGGACCCACCTAGGTCCTATGTAAAACAGCCCACCAAACGCGCTTCTAGGAGCTAAATTCTGCAAAGGGATACTCTGCTCGGGGAACAAACCTCAGCCCCAGTGCGCCTTGGCTCAGGATCGCAGTGCCTGCCTAGTTCTCACCTAGCCCTAGGCTCCCCATAGGGCCAAGGAGGGTGTGGGCTGCCTCTGGCTCCGTGGGCACTGTTGCTTGGCTTGTGGTCTCCGCAGCTGGAAACCAACTCCACACGTGTTCTCCTTCGCGGAGAAGTCTGATTTGGCATGGAAAGGCCGTGTTTCCACTGGCCCTAGCATCCCACCCATAGCCATCTAGGGAGTGACCCACCTTGGTCCTATATCCGAAACAGCACCCATCTTGCTTCTAGGAGCTGCATTCTGCAAAGGGAAACTGTGCTCGGGGAACAAACCTCAGCCCCAATGCGTCTTGGCTCAGGATCGCAGTGCCTGCCTAGTTCTCACCTAGCCCTATGCTCCCCATAGGGCCAAGGATGGTCTGGGCTGCCTCTGGCTCTGTGGGCACAGCTGCTTGGCTGGTGGGCTCTGCAGCTTGAAACCAACTCCAAACGTGTTCTCCTTCGTGGAGAAGGCTGATTTTTCATGAAGAAGCCGTGTTTGCACCGGCCCTAGCCACCCACCCATGGCCAGCTAGGAAAGGAACCACCTAGGGCCTATGGCCTAAACGGCAGACAACTGGGTTCTAGAAGCTGCATTCTGCAAAGGGAAACTGTGCTCGGGGAACAAAACTCAGCCCCAATGCGGCTTGGCTCAGGATCCCAGCGCCTCCCTAGTTCTCACCTAGCCCTCGGCTCCCCATAGGGCCAAGCAGGGTGTGGGCTGCCTCTGGCTCCGTGGGCACTGCTGCTTGGCTGGTGGTGACCGCAGCTGGAAACCTACTCCAAATGTGTTCTCCTTCACGGAAAAGGCTGATTTTCATGGAAAGGCATCGTTTGAACTTGCCCTAGCAACCGCCCCATAGCCAGCTAGGGAGGGACCCACCTAGGGCCTAGCTCCGATACGGCACAGAACGCGCTTCTAAGAGCTGCGTTCTGCAAAGGGAAACTGTGCTCGGGGAACAAACCTCAGCCCCCATGCGGCTTGGCTCAGAATCGCAGCGCTTGCCTAGTTCTCACCTAGACCTCGGCTCCCCATAGGGCCAAGGAGGGTCTGGGCTGCCTCTGGCTCCGTGGGCACTGCTGCTTGGCTGGTGGTGTCCGCAGCTGGAAACCAACTCCAAACGTCTTCTCCTTTGCGGAGAAGGCAGATTTGGCATTGCAAGGCCTTGCTTCTACTGGCCCTAGCAACCCACCCTTAGCCAGCCAGGGAGGGACCTACCTGGGGCCTAGCTCCGAAAAGGTACAAAACGTGCTCTAGGAGCTGCATTCTACAAAAGGAACCTGTGCTCGGGGAACAAACCTCAGCCCCCATGCGGCTTGGCTCAGGATCACAGCGCTTGCCTAGTTCTCACCTAGCACTAGGCTCCCCATAGGGCCAAGCAGGGTCTGGGCTGCCTCTGGCTCCGTGGGCACTGCTGCTTGGCTGGTGGTCTCCGGAGCTTGAAACGAACACCAAATGTCTTCTCCTTCGCGGAGAAGGCTGATTTGGCCTGAGAAAGCCGTGTGTGCACTGGCCCTAGCAACCCAACGTTAGGCAGCTAGGGAGGGACCCACCGAGGGCCTAGCTCTGAAACGGCACCAAACGTGCTTCTAGGAGCTGCATTCTGCAAAGGGAAACTGTGCCCGGGGAACATACCTCAGCCCCAATGTTGCTTGGCTCAGGGTCCCCGCGCTCGCCTAGTTCTCACCTAGCCCTATGCTCCCCATAGGGCCAAGGAGGTTCTGGGCTGCCTCTGGCTCCGTGGGCACTGCTGCTTGGCTGGTGATCTCCGCAGCTGGAAACCAACTCCAAACATCTTCTCCTATGCGGAGAAGGCTGACTTTACCTGAGGAAGCCCTGCATGCCCTGGCCCTAGCCAAACCCCCATAGCCAGCTAGGGAGGGACCCACCTAGGGCCTAGCTCCGAAACGGCACCCATCTCGCTTCTAGGAGCTGCATTCTGCAAAGGGAAATTGTGCTCGGGGAACAAACCTCAGCCCCAATGTTGCTTGGATCAGGGTCACAGCGCTTCCCTAGTACTCACCTAGCACTCTGCTCCCCATAGGGCCAAGGAGGGTCTGGGCTGCCTCTGGCTCCGTGGGCACTGCTGCTTGGCTGGTTGTGACCGCAGCGGAAAAAAAACTCCACACGTGTTCTCCTTCATGGAGCAAGCTGATGTGCCATGAAAAAGACTTGTTTGCACGGGCCCTATCATCCAGGCCAAACCATCTAGGCAGGGACCCACCTAGGTCCTATGTTAAACAGCGCACCAAACGCGCTTCTAGGAGCTGCATTCTGCAAAGGGAAACTCTGCTCGGGGAACAAACCTCAGCCCCAGTGCGGCTTGGCTCAGGATCGCAGTGCCTGCCTAGTTCTCACCTAGCCCTAGGCTCCCCATAGGGCCAAGGAATGTGTGGGCTGCCTGTGGCTCCGTGGGCACTGTTGCTTGGCTTGTGGTCTCCGCAGCTGGAAACCAACTCCACACGTGTTCTCCTTCGCGGAGAAGTCTGATTTGGCATGGAAAGGCCGTGTTTCCACTGGCCCTAGCAACCCACCCATAGCCATCTAGGGAGGGACCCACCTTGGTCCTATATCCGAAACAGCACCCATCTTGCTTCTAGGAGCTGCATTCTGCAAAGGGAAACTGTGCTCGGGGAACAAACCTCAGCCCCAATGCGTCTTGGCTCAGGATCGCAGTGCCTGCCTAGTTCTCACGTAGCCCTATGCTCCCCATAGGGCCAAGGAGGGTCTGGGCTACCTCTGGCTCTGTGGGCACAGCTGCTTGGCTGGTGGGCTCTGCAGCTTGAAACCAACTCCAAACGTATTCTCCTTCGTGGAGAAGGCTGATTTTTCATGAAGAAGCCGTGTTTGCACTGGCCCTAGCCACCCACCCATGGCCAGCTAGGAAAGGAACCACCTAGGGCCTATGGCCTAAACGGCAGACAACTCGGTTCTAGAAGCTGCATTCTGCAAAGGGAAACTGTGCTCGGGGAACAAAACTCAGCCCCAATGCGGCTTGGCTCAGGATCCCAGCGCCTGCCTAGTTCTCACCTAGCCCTCGGCTCCCCATAGGGCCAAGGAGGGGCTGGGCTGCCTCTGGCTCCGTGGGCACTGCTGCTTGGCTGGTGGTGACCGCAGCTGGAAACCTACTCCAAACGTGTTCTACTTCACGGAAAAGGCTGATTTTCATGGAAAGGCATCGTTTGAACTTGCCCTAGCAACCGCCCCATAGCCAGCTAGGGAGGGACCCACCTAGGGCCTAGCTCCGAAACGGCACAGAATTCGCGTCTAAGAGCTGCGTTCTGCAAAGGGAAATTGTGCTCGGGGAACAAACCTCAGCCCCCATGCAGCTTGGCTCAGAATCGCAGCGCTTGCCTAGTTCTCACCTAGCCCTCTGCTCCCCATAGGGCCAAGGAGGGTCTGGGCTACCTCTGGCTCCGTGGGCACTGCTGCTTGGCTGGTGGTGTCCGCAGCTGGAAACCAACTGCAAACGTCTTCTCCTTTGCGGAGAAGGCAGATTTGGCATTGCAAGGCCTTGCTTCTACTGGCCCTAGCAACCCACCCTTAGCCAGCCAGGGAGGGACCTACCTGGGGCCTAGCTCCGAAAAGGTACAAAACGTGCTCTAGGAGCTGCATTCTACAAAAGGAACCTGTGCTCGGGGAACAAACCTCAGCCCCCATGCGGCTTGGCTCAGGATCACAGCGCTTGCCTAGTTCTCACCTAGCACTAGGCTCCCCATAGGGCCAAGCAGGGTCTGGGCTGCCTCTGGCTCCGTGGGCACTGCTGCTTGGCTGGTGGTCTCTGGAGCTTGAAACGAACACCAAATGTCTTCTCCTTCGCGGAGAAGGCTGATTTGGCCTGAGAAAGCCGTGTGTGCACTGGCCCTAGCAACCCACCGTTAGGCAGCTAGGGAGGGACCCACCTAGGGCCTAGCTCTGAAACGGCACCAAACGTGCTTCTAGGAGCTGCATTCTGCAAAGGGAAACTGTGCTCGGGGAACATACCTCAGCCCCAATGTTGCTTGGCTCAGGGTCCCCGCGCTCGCCTAGTTCTCACCTAGCCCTATGCTCCCCATAGGGCCAAGGAAGGTCTGGGCTGCCTCTGGCTCCGTGGGCACTGCTGCTTGGCTGGTGGTCTCCGCAGCTGGAAACCAACTCCAAACGTCTTCTCCTATGCGGAGAAGGCTGACTTTGCCTGAGGAAGCCCTGCGTGCCCTGGCCCTAGCCACACCCCCATAGCCAGCTAGGGAGGGACCCACCTAGGGCCTATCTCTGTTATGGCACAGAACACGCTTCTAAGAGCTGCGTTCTGCAAAGGGATATTGTGCTCGGGGAACAAACCTCAACCCCATGCGGCTTGGCTCAGAATCGCAGCGCTTGCCTAGTTCTCACCTAGCCCTCGGCTCCCCATAGGGCCAAGGAGGGTCTGGGCTGCCTCTGGCTCCGTGGGCACTGCTGCTTGGCTGGTGGTGTCCGCACCTGGAAACCAACTCCAAATGTCTTCTCCTTCGCGGAGAAGGCTGAGTTGGCATGGCGAAGCCCTGTGTGCAACGGCCCTGCGACCCACCCATAGGCAGCTAGGGAAGGACCCACCTAGGGCCTAGCTCCGAAACGGCACCCATCTCGCTTCTAGGAGCTGCATTCTGCAAAGGGAAACTGTGCTCGGGGAACAAACCTCAGCCCCAATGTTGCTTGGATCAGGGTCACAGCGCTTCCCTAGTACTCACCTAGCACTCTGCTCCCCATAGGGCCAAGGAGGGGCTGGGCTGCCTCTGGCTCCGTGGGCACTGCTGCTTGGCTGGTTGTGACCGCAGCGGAAAAAAAACTCCACACGTGTTCTCCTTCATGGAGCAAGCTGATGTGGCATGAAAAAGACTTGTTTGCACTGGCCCTATCAACCACGCCGAACCATCTAGTCAGGGACCCACCTAGGTCCTATGTAAAACAGCGCACCAAACGCGCTTCTAGGAGCTGCATTCTGCAAAGGGAAACTCTGCTCGGGGAACAAACCTCAGCCCCAGTGCGGCTTGGCTCAGGATCACAGTGCCTGCCTAGTTCTCACCTAGCCCTAGGCTCCCCATAGGGCCAAGGAGGGTGTGGGCTGCCTCTGGCTCCGTGGGCACTGTTGCTTGGCTTGTGGTCTCCGCAGCTGGAAACCAACTCCACACGTGTTCTCCTTCGCGGAGAAGTCTGATTTGGCATGGAAAGGCCGTGTTTCCACTGGCCCTATCAAACCACGCCGAACCATCTAGGCAGGGACCCACCTAGGTCCTATGTTAAACAGCGCACTAAACGCGCTTCTAGGAGCTGCATTCTGCAAAGGGAAACTCTGCTCGGGGAACAAACATCATCCCCAATGGGTCTTGGCTCAGAATCCCAGCGCTTGCCTAGTTCTCACCTAGCCCTCGGTTCCCCATAGGACCAAGGAGGGTCTGGGCTGCCTCTGGCTCCGTGGGCACTGCTGCTTGGCTGGTGGTGTCCGCAGCTGGAAACCAACTCCAAATGTCTTCTCCTTCGCGGAGAAGGCTGATTTGGCATGGCGAAGCCCTGTGTGCTATGGCCCTGCAACCCACCCATAGGCAGCTAGGGAGGGACCCACCTGGGGCCTAACTCCGAAACGGCACCCATCTCGCTTCTAGGAGCTGCATTCTGCAAAGGGAAACTGCTCGGGGAACAAACCTCAGCCCCAGTGCGGCTTGGCTCAGGATCGCAGTGCCTGCCAAGTTCTCACCTAGCCCTAGGCTCCCCATAGCGCCAAGGAGGGTCTGGGCTGCCTCTGGCTCCGTGGGCACTGCTGCTGGCTTGTAGTCTCCGCAGCTGGAAACCAACTCCACACGTGTTCTCCTTCGCGGAGAAGTCTGATTTGGCATGGAAAGGCCGTGTTTCCACTGGCCCTAGCAACCCACCCATAGCCATCTAGGGAGGGACCCACCTTGGTCCTATATACGAAACACCACCCATCTTGCTTGTAGGAGCTGCATTCTGCAAAGGGAAACTGTGCTCGGGGAACAAAACTCAGCCCCAATGTTGCTTGGCTCAGGATCCCAGCGCCTGCCTAGTTCTCACCTAGCCCTCGGCTCCCCATAGGGCCAAGGAGGGACTGGGCTGCCTCTGGCTCCGTGGGCACTGCTGCTTGGCTGGTGGTGACCGCAGCTGGAAACCTACTCCAAACGTGTTCTCCTTCACGGAAAAGGCTGATTTTCATGGAAAGGCCTCGTTTGAACTTGCCCTAGCAACCGCCACATAGCCAGCTAGGGAGGGACCCACCTAGGGCCTAGCTCTGAAACGGCACAGAACGCGCTTCTAAGAGCTGCGTTCTACAAAGGGAAACTCTGCTCGGGGAACAAACCTCAGCCCCCATGCGGCTTGGCTCAGAATCCCAGCGCTTGCCTAGTTCTCACCTAGACCTCGGCTCCCCATAGGGCCAAGGAGGGTTTGGGCTACCTCTGGCTCCGTGGGCACTGCTGCTTGGCTGGTGGTGTCCGCAGCTGGAAACCAACTCCAAACGTCTTCTCCTTTGCGGAGAAGGCAGATTTGGCATTGCAAGGCCTTGCTTCTACTGGCCCTTGCAACCCACCCTTAGCCAGCCAGGGAGGGACCTATCTGGGGCCTAGCTCCGTAAAGGTACAAAACGTGCTCTAGGAGCTGCATTCTACAAAAGGAACCTGTGCTCGGGGAACAAACCTCAGCCCCCATGCGGCTTGGCTCAGGATCACAGCGCTTGCCTAGTTCTCACCTAGCCCTCTGCTCCCCATAGGACCAAGGAGGGTCTGGGCTGCCTCTGGCTCCGTGGGCCCTGCTGCTTGGCTGGTGGTGTCCGCAGCTTGAAACCAACTCCAAATGTCTTCTCCTTCGCGGAGAAGGCTGATTTGGCATGACGAAGCCCTGTGTGCTATGGCCCTGCAACCCACCCATAGGCAGCTAGCGAGGGACCCACCCGGGGCCTAGCTCTGAAACGGCACCCATCTCGCTCCTAAGAGCTGCATTCTGCAAAGGGAAACTGCTAGGGGAACAAACCTCAGCCCCAGTGCGGCTTGGCTCAGGATCGCAGTGCCTGCCAAGTTCTCACCTAGCCCTAGGCTCCCCATAGGGCCAAGGAGGGTCTGGGCTGCCTCTGGCTCCGTGGGCACTGCTGCTGGCTTGTAGTCTCCGCAGCTGGAAACCAACTCCACACGTGTTCTCCTTCGTGGAGAAGTCTGATTTGGCATGGAAAGGCCGTGTTTCCACTGGCCCTAGCATCCCACCCATAGCCATCTAGGGAGGGACCCACCTTGGTCCTATATCCGAAACAGCACCCATCTTGCTTCTAGGAGCTGCATTCTGCAAAGGGAAACTGTGCTCGGGGAACAAACCTCAGCCCCAATGCGTCTTGGCTCAGGATCGCAGTGCCTGCCTAGTTCTCACCTAGCCCTATGCTCCCCATAGGGCCAAGGATGGTCTGGGCTGCCTCTGGCTCTGTGGGCACAGCTGCTTGGCTGGTGGGCTCTGCAGCTTGAAACCAACTCCAAACGTGTTCTCCTTCGTGGAGAAGGCTGATTTTTCATGAAGAAGCCGTGTTTGCACTGGCCCTAGCAACCCACCCATGGCCAGCTAGGAAAGGAACCACCTAGGGCCTATGGCCTAAACGGCAGACAACTGGGTTCTAGAAGCTGCATTCTGCAAAGGGAAACTGTACTCGGGGAACAAAACACAGCCCCAATGAGGCTTGGCTCAGGATCCCAGCGCCTGCCTAGTTCTCACCTAGCCCTCGGCTTCCCATAGGGCCAAGGAGGGGCTGGGCTGCCTCTGGCTCCGTGGGCACTGCTGCTTGGCTGGTGGTGACCGCAGCTGGAAACCTACTCCAAATGTGTTCTCCTTCACGGAAAAGGCTGATTTTCATGGAAAGGCATCCTTTGAACTTGCCCTAGCAACCGCCCCATAGCCAGCTAGGGAGGGACCCACCTAGGGCCTAGCTCCGAAACGGCACAGAACGCGCTTCTAAGAGCTGCGTTCTGCAAAGGGAAACTCTGCTCGGGGAACAAACCTCAGCCCCCATGCGGCTTGGCTCAGAATCGCAGCGCTTGCCTAGTTCACATCTAGCCCTCGGCTCCCCATAGGGCCAAGGAGGGTCTGGGCTGCCTCTGGCTCCGTGGGCACTGCTGCTTGGCTGGTGGTGTCCACAGCTGGAAACCAACTCCAAACGTCTTCTCCTTTGCGGAGAAGGCAGATTTGGCATTGCAAGGCCTTGCTTCTACTGGCCCTTGCAACCCACCCTTAGCCAGCCAGGGAGGGACCTACCTGGGGCCTAGCTCCGAAAAGGTACAAAATGTGCTCTAGGAGCTGCATTCTACAAAAGGAACCTGTGCTCGGGGAACAAACTTCAGCCCCCATGCGGCTTGGCTCAAAATCGCAGCGCTTGCCTAGTTCTCACCTAGCACTAGGCTCCCCATAGGGCCAAGCAGGGTCTGGGCTGCCTCTGGCTCCGTGGGCACTGCTGCTTGGCTGGTGGTGTCCGCAGCTGGAAACCAACTCCAAATGTCTTCTCCTTCGCGGAGAAGGCTGATTTGGCATGGCGAAGCCCTGTGTACAGTGGCCCTGCGACCCACCCATAGGCAGCTAGGGAGGGACCCACCTAGGGCCTAGCTCCGAAACGGCACCCATCTTGCTTGTAGGAGCTGCATTCTGCAAAGGGAAACTGTGCTCGGGGAACAAACCTCAGCCCCAGTGCGGCTTGGCTCAGGATCGCAGTGCCTGCCAAGTTCTCACCTAGCCCTAGGCTCCCCTAGGGCCAAGGAGGGTCTGGGCTGCCTCTGGCTCCGTGGGCACTGCTGCTGGCTTGTAGTCTCCGCAGCTGGAAACCAACTCCACACGTGTTCTCCTTCGTGGAGAAGTCTGATTTGGCATGGAAAGGCCGTGTTTCCACTGGCCCTAGCAACCCACCCATAGCCATCTAGGGAGGGACCCACCTTGGTCCTATATCCGAAACAGCACCCATCTTGCTTGTAGGAGCTGCATTCTGCAAAGGGAAACTGTGCTCGGGGAACAAACCTCAGCCCCAATGCGTCTTGGCTCAGGATCGCAGTGCCTGCCTAGTTCTCACGTAGCCCTATGCTCCCCATAGGGGCAAGGAGGGTCTGTGCTGCCTCTGGCTCCGTGGGCACTGCTGCTTGGCTGGTGGTGTCCGCAGCTGGAAACCAACTCCAAATGTCTTCTCCTTCGCGGAGAAGGCTGATTTGGCATGGCGAAGCCCTGTGTGCAATGGCCCTGCGACCCACCCATAGGCAGCTAGGGAGGGACCCACCTAGGGCCTAGCTCCGAAACGGCACCCATCTCCCTTCTAGGAGCTGCATTCTGCAAAGGGAAACTGTGCTCGGGGAACAAACCTCAGCCCCAATGTTGCTTGGATCAGGGTCACAGCGCTTCCCTAGTACTCACCTAGCACTCTGCTCCCCATAGGGCCAAGGAGGGGCTGGACTGCCTCTGGCTCCGTGGGCACTGCTGCTTGGCTGGTTGTGACCGCAGCGGAAAAAAAACTCCACACGTGTTCTCCTTCATGGAGCAAGCTGATGTGGCATGAAAAAGACTTGTTTGCACTGGCCCTATCAACCACCCCGAACCATCTAGGCAGGGACCCACCTAGGTCCTATGTTAAACAGCGCACCAAACGCGCTTCTAGGAGCTGCATTCTGCAAAGGGAAACTCTGCTCGGGGAACAAACCTCAGCCCCAGTGCGGCTTGGCTCAGGATCGCAGTGCCTGCCTAGTTCTCACCTAGCCCTAGGCTCCCCATAGGGCCAAGGAGGGTGTGGGCTGCCTGTGGCTCCGTGGGCACTGTTGCTTGGCTTGTGGTCTCCGCAGCTGGAAACCAACTCCACACGTGTTCTCCTTCACGGAGAAGTCTGATTTGGCATGGAAAGGCCGTGTTTCCACTGGCCCTATCAAACCAAGCCGAACCATCTAGGCAGGGACACACCTAGGTCCTATGTTAAACAGCGCACCAAACGCGCTTCTAGGAGCTGCATTCTGCAAAGGGAAACTCTGCTCGGGGAACAAACATCAGCCCCCATGCGGCTTGGCTCAGAATCCCAGCGCTTGCCGAGTTCTCACCTAGCCCTCTGCTCCCCATAGGACCAAGGAGGGTCTGGGCTGCCTCTGGCTCCGTGGGCCCTGCTGCTGGGCTGGTGGTGTCCGCAGCTTGAAACCAACTCCAAATGTCTTCTCCTTCGTGGAGAAGGCTGATTTGGCATGGCGAAGCCCTGTGTACAGTCGCCCTGCGACCCACCCATAGGCAGCTAGGGAGGGACCCACCTAGGGCCTAGCTCCGAAACGGCACCCATCTTGCTTGTAGGAGCTGCATTCTGCAAAGGGAAACTGTGCTCGGGGAACAAACCTCAGCCCCAGTGCGGCTTGGCTCAGGATCGCAGTGCCTGCCAAGTTCTCACCTAGCCCTAGGCTCCCCTAGGGCCAAGGAGGGTCTGGGCTGCCTCTGGCTCCGTGGGCACTGCTGCTGGCTTCTAGTCTCCGCAGCTGGAAACCAACTCCACACGTGTTCTCCTTCGTGGAGAAGTCTGATTTGGCATGGAAAGGCCGTGTTTCCACTGGCCCTAGCAACCCACCCATAGCCATCTAGGGAGGGACCCACCTTGGTCCTATATCCGAAACAGCACCCATCTTGCTTGTAGGAGCTGCATTCTGCAAAGGGAAACTGTGCTCGGGGAACAAACCTCAGCCCCAATGCGTCTTGGCTCAGGATCGCAGTGCCTGCCTAGTTCTCACGTAGCCCTATGCTCCCCATAGGGGCAAGGAGGGTCTGTGCTGCCTCTGGCTCCGTGGGCACTGCTGCTTGGCTGGTGGTGTCCGCAGCTGGAAACCAACTCCAAATGTCTTCTCCTTCGCGGAGAAGGCTGATTTGGCATGGCGAAGCCCTGTGTGCAATGGCCCTGCGACCCACCCATAGGCAGCTAGGGAGGGACCCACCTAGGGCCTAGCTCCGAAACGGCACCCATCTCCCTTCTAGGAGCTGCATTCTGCAAAGGGAAACTGTGCTCGGGGAACAAACCTCAGCCCCAATGTTGCTTGGATCAGGGTCACAGCGCTTCCCTAGTACTCACCTAGCACTCTGCTCCCCATAGGGCCAAGGAGGGGCTGGGCTGCCTCTGGCTCCGTGGGCACTGCTGCTTGGCTGGTTGTGACCGCAGCGGAAAAAAAACTCCACACGTGTTCTCCTTCATGGAGCAAGCTGATGTGGCATGAAAAAGACTTGTTTGCACTGGCCCTATCAACCACGCCGAACCATCTAGGCAGGGACCCACCTAGGTCCTATGTTAAACAGCGCACCAAACGCGCTTCTAGGAGCTGCATTCTGCAAAGGGAAACTCTGCTCGGGGAACAAACCTCAGCCCCAGTGCGGCTTGGCTCAGGATCGCAGTGCCTGCCTAGTTCTCACCTAGCCCTAGGCTCCCCATAGGGCCAAGGAGGGTGTGGGCTGCCTGTGGCTCCGTGGGCACTGTTGCTTGGCTTGTGGTCTCCGCAGCTGGAAACCAACTCCACACGTGTTCTCCTTCACGGAGAAGTCTGATTTGGCATGGAAAGGCCGTGTTTCCACTGGCCCTATCAAACCAAGCCGAACCATCTAGGCAGGGACACACCTAGGTCCTATGTTAAACAGCGCACCAAACGCGCTTCTAGGAGCTGCATTCTGCAAAGGGAAACTCTGCTCGGGGAACAAACATCAGCCCCCATGCGGCTTGGCTCAGAATCCCAGCGCTTGCCGAGTTCTCACCTAGCCCTCTGCTCCCCATAGGACCAAGGAGGGTCTGGGCTGCCTCTGGCTCCGTGGGCCCTGCTGCTGGGCTGGTGGTGTCCGCAGCTTGAAACCAACTCCAAATGTCTTCTCCTTCGTGGAGAAGGCTGATTTGGCATGGCGAAGCCCTGTGTACAGTCGCCCTGCGACCCACCCATAGGCAGCTAGGGAGGGACCCACCTAGGGCCTAGCTCCGAAACGGCACCCATCTCGCTTCTAGGAGCTGCATTCTGCAAAGGGAAACTGTGCTCGGGGAACAAACCTCAGCCCCAATGTTGCTTGGATCAGGGTCACAGCGCTTCCCTAGTACTCACCTAGCACTCTGCTCCCCATAGGGCCAAGGAGGGGCTGGACTGCCTCTGGCTCCGTGGGCACTGCTGCTTGGCTGGTTGTGACCGCAGCGGAAAAAAAACTCCACACGTGTTCTCCTTCATGGAGCAAGCTGATGTGGCATGAAAAAGACTTGTTTGCACTGGCCCTATCAACCACGCCGAACCATCTAGGCAGGGACCCACCTAGGTCCTATGTTAAACAGCGCACCAAACGCGCTTCTAGGAGCTGCATTCTGCAAAGGGAAACTCTGCTCGGGGAACAAACCTCAGCCCCAGTGCGGCTTGGCTCAGGATCGCAGTGCCTGCCTAGTTCTCACCTAGCCCTAGGCTCCCCATAGGGCCAAGGAGGGTGTGGGCTGCCTGTGGCTCCGTGGGCACTGTTGCTTGGCTTGTGGTCTCCGCAGCTGGAAACCAACTCCACACGTGTTCTCCTTCGCGGAGAAGTCTGATTTGGCATGGAAAGGCCGTGTTTCCACTGGCCCTATCAAACCATGCCGAACCATCTAGGCAGGGACCCACCTAGGTCCTATGTTAAACAGCGTACCAAACGCGCTTCTAGGAGCTGCATTCTGCAAAGGGAAACTCTGCTCGGGGAACAAACCTCAGCCCCAATGGGTCTTGGCTCAGAATCCCAGCGCTTGCCTAGTTCTCACCTAGCCCTCTGCTCCCCATAGGACCAAGGAGGGTCTGGCTGCCTCTGGCTCCGTGGGCCCTGCTGCTTGGCTGGTGGTGTCCGCAGCTTGAAACCAACTCCAAATGTCTTCTCCTTCGCGGAGAAGGCTGATTTGGCATGACGAAGCCCTGTGTGCTATGGCCCTGCAACCCACCCATAGGCAGCTAGGGAGGGACCCACCTGGGGCCTAACTCCGAAACGGCACCCATCTCGCTTCTAGGAGCTGCATTCTGCAAAGGGAAACTGCTCGGGGAACAAACCTCAGCCCCAGTGCGGCTTGGCTCAGGATCGCAGTGCCTGCCAAGTTCTCACCTAGCCCTAGGCTCCCCTAGGGCCAAGGAGGGTCTGGGCTGCCTCTGGCTCCATGGGCACTGCTGCTGGCTTGTAGTCTCCGCAGCTGGAAACCAACTCCACACGTGTTCTCCTTCGTGGAGAAGTCTGATTTGGCATGGATAGGCCGTGTTTCCACTGGCCCTAGCAACCCACCCATAGCCATCTAGGGAGGGACCCACCTTGGTCCTATATCCGAAACAGCACCCATCTTGCTTCTAGGAGCTGCATTCTGCAAAGGGAAACTGTGCTCGGGGAACAAACCTCAGCCCCAATGCGTCTTGGCTCAGGATCGCAGTGCCTGCCTAGTTCTCACGTAGCCCTATGCTCCCCATAGGGCCAAGGAGGGTCTGGGCTACCTCTGGCTCTGTGGGCACAGCTGCTTGGCTGGTGGGCTCTGCAGCTTGAAACCAACTCCAAACGTGTTCTCCTTCGTGGAGAAGGCTGATTTGGCAGGAAGAAGCCCTGTGTGCACTGGCCCTAGCAACCCACCCATGGCCAGCTAGGAAAGGAACCACCTAGGGCCTATGGCCTAAA
The DNA here is from genome assembly GCF_054392235.1 of Sus scrofa. Classification (NCBI taxonomy): domain Eukaryota; kingdom Metazoa; phylum Chordata; class Mammalia; order Artiodactyla; family Suidae; genus Sus; species Sus scrofa. The sequence continues at coordinate 32,383,390 of NC_139389.1, read as the reverse complement.
CGCAGACAACTCGGTTCTAGAAGCTGCATTCTGCAAAGGGAAACTGTGCTCGGGGAACAAAACTCAGCCCCAATGCGGCTTGGCTCAGGATCCCAGCCCCTGCCTAGTTCTCACCTAGCCCTCGGCTCCCCATAGGGCCAAGGAGGGGCTGGGCTGCCTCTGGCTCCGTGGGCACTGCTGCTTGGCTGGTGGTGGCCGCAGCTGGAAACCTACTCCAAACGTGTTCTCCTTGACGGAAAAGGCTGATTTTCATGGAAAGGCATCGTTTGAACTTGCCCTAGCAACCGCCCCATAGCCAGCTAGGGAGGGACCCACCTAGGGCCTAGCTCCGAAACGGCACCCATCTCGCTTCTAGGAGCTGCATTCTGCAAAGGGAAACTGTGCTCGGGGAACAAACCTCAGCCCCAATGTTGCTTGGATCAGGGTCACAGCGCTTCCCTAGTACTCACCTAGCACTCTGCTCCCCATAGGGCCAAGGAGGGGCTGGGCTGCCTCTGGCTCCGTGGGCACTGCTGCTTGGCTGGTGGTCTCCGCAGCTTTAATCCAACTCCAAACGTCTTCTCCTTCGTGGAGATGGCTGATTTGGACTGAAGAAGCCCTGTTTGCACTGGACCTAGCAACACCCCCATAGCCAGCTAGGGAGGGACCCACCTAGGGCCTATCTCTGTTACGGCACAGAACGCGCTTCTAAGAGCTGCGTTCTGCAAAGGGAAATTGTGCTCGGGGAACAAACCTCAGCCCCCATGCGGCTTGGCTCAGAATCGCAGCGCTTGCCTAGTTCTCACCTAGCCCTCGGCTCCCCATAGGACCAAGGAGGGTCTGGGCTGCCTCTGGCTCCGTGGGCACTGCTGCTTGGCTGGTCGTGTCCGCAGCTGTAAACCAACTCCAAATGTCTTCTCCTTCGCGGAGAAGGCTGATTTGGCATGGCGAAGCCCTGTGTGCAATGCCCCTGCGACCCACACATAGGCAGCTAGGGAGGGACCCACCTAGGGCCTAGCTCCGAAACGGCACCCATCTCGCTTCTAGGAGCTGCATTCTGCAAAGGGAAACTGTGCTCGGGGAACAAACCTCAGCCCCAATGTTGCTTGGATCAGGGTCACAGCGCTTCCCTAGTACTCACCTAGCACTCTGCTCCCCATAGGGCCAAGGAGGGGCTGGGCTGCCTCTGGCTCCGTGGGCACTGCTGCTTGGCTGGTTGTGACCGCAGCGGAAAAAAAACTCCACACGTGTTCTCCTTCACGGAGCAAGCTGATGTGGCATGAAAAAGACTTGTTTGCACTGGCCCTATCAACCACGCCGAACCATCTAGTCAGGGACCCACCTAGGTCCTATGTAAAACAGCGCACCAAACGCGCTTCTAGGAGTTGAATTCTGCAAAGGGAAACTGTGCTCGGGGAACAAACCTCAGCCCCCATGCGGCTTGGCTCAGAATCGCAGCGCTTGCCTAGTTCTCACCTAGCCCTAGGCTCCCCATAGGGCCAAGGAGGGTCTGGGCTGCCTCTGGCTCCGAGGGCACTGCTGCTTGGCTGGTGGTGCCCGCAGCTGGAAACCAACTCCAAATGTCTTCTCCTTTGCGGAGAAGGCAGATTTGGCATTGCAAGGCCTTGCTTCTACTGGCCCTAGCAACCCACCCTTAGCCAGCCAGGGAGGGACCTACCTGGGGCCTAGCTCCGAAAAGGTAAAAAACGTGCTCTAGGAGCTGCATTCTACAAAAGGAACCTGTGCTCGGGGAACAAACCTCAGCCCCCATGCGGCTTGGCTCAGGATCACAGCGCTTGCCTAGTTCTCACCAAGCACTAGGCTCCCCATAGGGCCAAGCAGGGTCTGAGCTGCCTGTGGCTCCGTGGGCACTGCTGCTTGGCTGGTGGTCTCCGGAGCTTGAAACGAACACCAAATGTCTTCTCCTTCGCGGAGAAGGCTGATTTGGCCTGAGAAAGCCGTGTGTGCACTGGCCCTAGCAACCCACCGTTAGGCAGCTAGGGAGGGACCCACCGACGGCCTAGCTCTGAAACGGAACCAAACGTGCTTCTAGGAGCTGCATTCTGCAAAGGGAAACTGTGCTCGGGGAACATACCTCAGCCCCAATGTTGCTTGGCTCAGGGTCCCTGCGCTCGCCTAGTTCTCACCTAGCCCTATGCTCCCCATAGGGCCAAGGAGGTTCTGGGCTGCCTCTGGCTCCGTGGGCACTGCTGCTTGGCTGGTGGTCTCTGGAGCTTGAAACGAACACCAAATGTCTTCTCCTTCACGGAGAAGGCTGATTTGTCCTGAGAAAGCCATGTGTGCACTGGCCCTAGCAACCCACCATTAGGCAGCTAGGGAGGGACCCACCTAGGGCCTAGCTCTGAAACGGTACCCATCTCGCTTCTAGGAGCTGCATTCTGCAAAGGGAAACTGTGCTCGGGGAACAAACCTCAGCCCCAATGTTGCTTGGATCAGGGTCACAGCGCTTCCCTAGTACTCACCTAGCACTCTGCTCCCCATAGGGCCAAGGAGGGGCTGGGCTGCCTCTGGCTCCGTGGGCACTGCTGCTTGGCTGGTTGTGACCGCAGCGGAAAAAAAACTCCACACGTGTTCTCCTTCACGGAGCAAGCTGATGTGGCATGAAAAAGACTTGATTGCACTGGCCCTATCAACCACGCCGAACCATCTAGGCAGGGACCCACCTAGGTCCTATGTAAAACAGCGCACCAAACGCGCTTCTAGGAGCTGAATTCTGCAAAGGGAAACTCTGCTCGGGGAACAAACCTCAGCCCCAGTGCGGCTTGGCTCAGGATCGCAGTGCCTGCCTAGTTCTCACCTAGCCCTAGGCTCCCCACAGGGCCAAGGAGGGTGTGGGCTGCCTCTGGCTCTGTGGGCACTGTTGCTTGGCTTGTGGTCTCCGCAGCTGGAAACCAACTCCACACGTGTTCTCCTTCGCGGAGAAGTCTGATTTGGCATGGAAAGGCCGTGTTTCCACTGGCCCTATCAAACCACGCCGAACCATCTAGGCAGGGACCCACCTAGGTCCTATGTTAAACAGCGCACCAAACGCGCTTCTAGGAGCTGCATTCTGCAAAGGGAAACTCTGCTCGGGGAACAAACCTCAGCCCCAATGGGTCTTGGCTCAGAATCCCAGCGCTTGCCGAGTTCTCACCTAGCCCTCTGCTCCCCATAGGACCAAGGAGGGTCTGGGCTGCCTCTGGCTCCGTGGGCCCTGCTGCTGGGCTGTTGGTGTCCGCAGCTTGAATCCAACTCCAAATGTCTTCTCCTTCGCGGAGAAGGCTGATTTGGCATGACGAAGCCCTGTGTGCTATGGCCCTGCAACCCACCCATAGGCAGCTAGGGAAGGACCCACCTGGGGCCGAACTCCGAAACCGCAGCCATCTCGCTTCTAGGAGCTGCATTCTGCAAAGGGAAACTGCTCGGGGAACAAACCTCTGCCCCAATGGGTCTTGGCTCAGGATCCCAGCGCTTGCCGAGTTCTCACCTAGCCCTCTGCTCCCCATAGGACCAAGGAGGGTCTGGGCTGCCTCTGGCTCCGTGGGCACTGCTGCTTGGCTGGTGGTTACCACAGCTGGAAACCTACTGCAAACGTGTTCTCCTTCACGGAAAAGGCTGATTTTCATGGAAAGGCATCCTTTGAACTTTCCCTAGCAACCGCCCCATAGCCAGCTAAGGTGGGACCCACCTAGGGCCTAGCTCCGAAACGGCACAGAACGCGCTTCTAAGAGCTGCGTTCTGCAAAGGGAAACTGTGCTCGGGGAACAAACCTCAGCCCCCATGCGGCTTGGCTCAGAATCGCAGCGCTTGCCTAGTTCTCACCTAGACCTCGGCTCCCAACAGGGCCAAGGAGGGTCTGGGCTGCCTCTGGCTCCATGGGCACTGCTGCTTGGCTGGTGGTGTCCGCAGCTGGAAACCAACTCCACACGAGTTCTCCTTCGCGGAGAAGTCTGATTTGGCATGGAAAGGCCGTGTTTCCACTGGCCCTATCAAACCACGCCGAACCATCTAGGCGGGGACCCACCTATGTCCTATGTTAAACAGCGCACCAAACGCGCTTCTAGGAGCTGAATTCTGCAAAGGGAAACTCTGCTCGGGGAACAAACCTCAGCCCCAATGGGTCTTGGCTCAGAATCCCAGGGCTTGCCGAGTTCTCACCTAGCCCTCTGCTCCCCATAGGACCAAGGAGGGTCTGGGCTGCCTCTGGCTCCGTGGGCCCTGCTGCTGGGCTGTTGGTGTCCGCAGCTTGAATCCAACTCCAAATGTCTTCTCCTTCGCGGAGAAGGCTGATTTGGCATGACGAAGCCCTGTGTGCTATGGCCCTGCAACCCACCCATAGGCAGCTAGGGAAGGACCCACCTGGGGCCGAACTCCGAAACGGCACCCATCTCGCTTCTAGGAGCTGCATTCTGCAAAGGGAAACTGCTCGGGGAACAAACCTCAGCCCCAGTGCGGCTTGGCTCAGGATCGCACTGCCTGCCTAGTTCTCACCTAGCCCTAGGCTCCCCATAGGGCCAAGGAGGGTCTGGGCTGCCTCTGGCTCCGTGGGCACTGCTGCTGGCTTGTAGTCTCCGCAGCTGGAAACCAACTCCACACGTGTTCTCCTTCGCGGAGAAGTCTGATTTGGCATGGAAAGGCCGTGTTTCCACTTGCCCTAGCAACCCACCCATAGCCATCTAGGGAGGGACCCACCTTGGTCCTATATCCGAAACAGCACCCATCTTGCTTCTAGGAGCTGCATTCTGCAAAGGGAAACTGTGCTCGGGGAACAAACCTCAGCCCCAATGCGTCTTGGCTCAGGATCGCAGTGCCTGCCTAGTTCTCACGTAGCCCTATGCTCCCCATAGGGCCAAGGAGGGTCTGGGCTACCTCTGGCTCTGTGGGCACAGCTGCTTGGCTGGTGGGCTCTGCAGCTTGAAACCAACTCCAAACGTGTTCTCCTTCGTGGAGAAGGCTGATTTTTCATGAAGAAGCCGTGTTTGCACTGGCCCTAGCAACCCACCCATGGCCAGGTAGGAAAGGAACCACTTAGGGCCTATGGCCTAAACGGCACAGAACGCGGTTCTAGGAGCTGCATTCTGCAAAGGGAAAATGTGCTCGGGGAACAAAACTCAGCCCCAATGTTGCTTGGCTCAGGATCCCAGCGCCTGCCTAGTTCTCACCTAGCCCTCGGCTCCCCATAGGGCCAAGGAGGGGCTGGGCTGCCTCTGGCTCCGTGGGCACAGCTGCTTGGCTGGTGGTGACCGCAGCTGGAAACCTACTCCAAACGTGTTCTCCTTCACGGAAAAGGATGATTTTCATGGAAAGGCATCGTTTGAACTTGCCCTAGCAAACGCCCCATAGGCAGCTAGGGAGGGACCCACCTAGGGCCTATCTCTTTTACGGCACAGAACGCGCTTCTAAGAGCTGCGTTCTGCAAAGGGAAACTGTGCTCGGGGAACAAACCTCAGCCCCCATGCGGCTTGGCTCAGAATCGCAGCGCTTGCCTAGTTCTCACCTAGCCCTCTGCTCCCCATAGGGCCAAGGAGGGTCTGGGCTGCCTCTGGCTCCGTGGGCACTGCTGCTTGGCTGGTGGTGTCCGCAGCTGGAAACCAACTCCAAACGTCTTCTCCTTTGCGGAGAAGGCAGATTTGGCATTGCAAGGCCTTGCTTCTACTGGCCCTAGCAACCCACCCTTAGCCAGCCAGGGAGGGACCTACCTGGGGCCTAGTTCCGAAAAGGTACAAAACGTGCTCTAGGAGCTGCATTCTACAAAAGGAACCTGTGCTCGGGGAACAAACCTCAGCCCCCATGCGGCTTGGCTCAGGATCCCAGCGCTTGCCTAGTTCTCACCTAGCACTAGGCTCCCCATAGGGCCAAGCAGGGTCTGGGCTGCCTCTGGCTCCGTGGACACTGCTGCTTGGCTGGTGGTCTCTGGAGCTTGAAACGAACACCAAATGTCTTCTCCTTCGCGGAGAAGGCTGATTTGGCCTGAGAAAGCCGTGTGTGCACTGGCCCTAGCAACCCACCGTTAGGCAGCTAGGGAGGGACCCACCTAGGGCCTAGCTCTGAAACGGCACCAAACGTGCTTCTAGGAGCTGCATTCTGCAAAGGGAAACTGTGCTCGGGGAACATACCTCAGCCCCAATGTTCCTTGGCTCAGGGTCCCCGCGCTCGCCTAGTTCTCACCTAGCCCTATGCTCCCCATAGGGCCAAGGAGGTTCTCGGCTGCCTCTGGCTCCGTGGGCACTGCTGCTTGGCTGGTGGTCTCTGCAGCTGGAAACCAACTCCAAACGTCTTCTCCTATGCGGAGAAGGCTGACTTTGCCTGAGGAAGCCCTGGGTGCCCTGGCCCTAGCCACACCCCCATAGCCAGCTAGGGAGGGACCCACCTAGGGCCTATCTCTGTTACGGCACAGAACGCGCTTCTAAGAGCTGCGTTCTGCAAAGGGATATTGTGCTCGGGGAACAAACCTCAGCCCCCATGCGGCTTGGCTCAGAATCGCAGCGCTTGCCTAGTCCTCACCTAGCCCTCGGCTCCCCATAGGGCCAAGGAGGGTCTGGGCTGCCTCTGGCTCCGTGGGCACTGCTGCTTGGCTGGTGGTCTCCGCAGCTTTAATCCAACTCCAAACGTCTTCTCCTTCGCGGAGATGGCTGATTTGGACTGAAGAAGCCCTGTTTGCACTGGACCTAACAAAACCCCCATAGCCAGCTAGGGAGGGACCCACCTAGGGCCTAGCTCCGAAACGGCACAGAACGCTTTTCTAAGAGCTGCGTTCTGCAAAGGGAAACTCTGCTCGGGGAACAAACCTCAGCCCCCATGCGGCTTGGCTCAGAATCGCAGCGCTTGCCTAGTTCTCACCTAGCCCTCGGCTCCCCATAGGGCCAAGGAGGGTCTGGGCTGCCTCTGGCTCCGTGGGCACTGCTGCTTGGCTGGTCGTGTCCGCAGCTGGAAGCCAACTCCAAATGTCTTCTCCTTCGCGGAGAAGGCTGATTTGGCATGGCGAAGCCCTGTGTGCTATGGCCCTGCGACCCACCCATAGGCAGCTAGGGAGGGACCCACCTAGGGCCTAGCTCCGAAACGGCACCCATCTCGCTTCTAGGAGCTGCATTCTGCAAAGGGAAACTGTGCTCGGGGAACAAACCTCAGCCCCAATGTTGCTTGGATCAGGGTCACAGCGCTTCCCTAGTACTCACCTAGCACTCTGCTCCCCATAGGGCCAAGGAGGGGCTGGGCTGCCTCTGGCTCCGTGGGCACTGCTGCTTGGCTGGTTGTGACCGCAGCGGAAAAAAAACTCCACACGTGTTCTCCTTCACGGAGCAAGCTGATGTGGCATGAAAAAGACTTGATTGCACTGGCCCTATCAACCACGCCGAACCATCTAGGCAGGGACCCACCTAGGTCCTATGTAAAACAGCGCACCAAACGCGCTTCTAGGAGCTGAATTCTGCAAAGGGAAACTCTGCTCGGGGAACAAACCTCAGCCCCAGTGCGGCTTGGCTCAGGATCGCAGTGCCTGCCTAGTTCTCACCTAGCCCTAGGCTCCCCACAGGGCCAAGGAGGGTGTGGGCTGCCTCTGGCTCTGTGGGCACTGTTGCTTGGCTTGTGGTCTCCGCAGCTGGAAACCAACTCCACACGTGTTCTCCTTCGCGGAGAAGTCTGATTTGGCATGGAAAGGCCGTGTTTCCACTGGCCCTATCAAACCACGCCGAACCATCTAGGCAGGGACCCACCTAGGTCCTATGTTAAACAGCGCACCAAACGCGCTTCTAGGAGCTGAATTCTGCAAAGGGAAACTCTGCTCGGGGAACAAACCTCAGCCCCAATGGGTCTTGGCTCAGAATCCCAGCGCTTGCCGAGTTCTCACCTAGCCCTCTGCTCCCCATAGGACCAAGGAGGGTCTGGGCTGCCTCTGGCTCCGTGGGCCCTGCTGCTGGGCTGTTGGTGTCCGCAGCTTGAATCCAACTCCAAATGTCTTCTCCTTCGCGGAGAAGGCTGATTTGGCATGACGAAGCCCTGTGTGCTATGGCCCTGCAACCCACCCATAGGCAGCTAGGGAAGGACCCACCTGGGGCCGAACTCCGAAACGGCACCCATCTCGCTTCTAGGAGCTGCATTCTGCAAAGGGAAACTGCTCGGGGAACAAACCTCAGCCCCAGTGCGGCTTGGCTCAGGATCGCACTGCCTGCCTAGTTCTCACCTAGCCCTAGGCTCCCCATAGGGCCAAGGAGGGTCTGGGCTGCCTCTGGCTCCGTGGGCACTGCTGCTGGCTTGTAGTCTCCGCAGCTGGAAACCAACTCCACATGTGTTCTCCTTCGCGGAGAAATCTGATTTGGCATGGAAAGGCCGTGTTTCCACTGGCCCTAGCAACCCACCCATAGCCATCTAGGGAGGGACCCACCTTGGTCCTATATCCGAAACAGCACCCATCTTGCTTCTAGGAGCTGCATTCTGCAAAGGGAAACTGTGCTCGGGGAACAAACCTCAGCCCCAATGCGTCTTGGCTCAGGATCGCAGTGCCTGCCTAGTTCTCACGTAGCCCTATGCTCCCCATAGGGCCAAGGAGGGTCTGGGCTACCTCTGGCTCTGTGGGCACAGCTGCTTGGCTGGTGGGCTCTGCAGCTTGAAACCAACTCCAAACGTGTTCTCCTTCGTGGAGAAGGCTGATTTTTCATGAAGAAGCCGTGTTTGCACTGGCCCTAGCAACCCACCCATGGCCAGCTAGGAAAGGAACCACTTAGGGCCTATGGTCTAAACGGCAGACAACGCGGTTCTAGGAGCTGCATTCTGCAAAGGGAAACTGTGCTCCGGGAACAAAACTCAGCCCCAATGTTGCTTGGCTCAGGATCCCAGCGCCTGCCTAGTTCTCACCTAGCCCTCGGCTCCCCATAGGGCCAAGGAGGGGCTGGGCTGCCTCTGGCTCCGTGGGCACTGCTGCTTGGCTGGTGGTGACCGCAGCTGGAAACCTACTCCAAACGTGTTCTCCTTCACGGAAAAGGATGATTTTCATGGAAAGGCATCGTTTGAACTTGCCCTAGCAACCGCCCCATAGCCAGCTAGGGAGGGACCCACCTAGGGCCTAGCTCCGAAACGGCACAGAACGCGCTTCTAAGAGCTGCGTTCTGCAAAGGGAAACTGTGCTCGGGGAACAAACCTCAGCCCCCATGCGGCTTGGCTCAGAATCGCAGCGCTTGCCTAGTTCTCACCTAGCCCTCTGCTCCCCATAGGGCCAAGGAGGGTCTGGGCTGCCTCTGGCTCCGTGGGCACTGCTGCTTGGCTGGTGGTGTCCGCAGCTGGAAACCAACTCCAAACGTCTTCTCCTTTGCGGAGAAGGCAGATTTGGCATTGCAAGGCCTTGCTTCTACTGGCCCTAGCAACCCACCCTTAGCCAGCCAGGGAGGGACCTACCTGGGGCCTAGCTCCGAAAAGGTACAAAACGTGCTCTAGGAGCTGCATTCTACAAAAGGAACCTGTGCTCGGGGAACAAACCTCAGCCCCCATGCGGCTTGGCTCAGGATCACAGCGCTTGCCTAGCTCTCACCTAGCACTAGGCTCCCCATAGGGCCAAGCAGGGTCTGGGCTGCCTCTGGCTCCGTGGACACTGCTGCTTGGCTGGTGGTCTCTGGAGCTTGAAACGAACACCAAATGTCTTCTCCTTCGCGGAGAAGGCTGATTTGGCCTGAGAAAGCCGTGTGTGCACTGGCCCTAGCAACCCACCGTTAGGCAGCTAGGGAGGGACCCACCTAGGGCCTAGCTCTGAAACGGCACCAAACGTGCTTCTAGGAGCTGCATTCTGCTAAGGGAAACTGTACTCGGGGAACATACCTCAGCCCCAATGTTCCTTGGCTCAGGGTCCCCGCGCTCGCCTAGTTCTCACCTAGCCCTATGCTCCCCATAGGGCCAAGGAGGTTCTGGGCTGCCTCTGGCTCCGTGGGCACTGCTGCTTGGCTGGTGGTCTCCGCAGCTGGAAACCAACTCCAAACGTCTTCTCCTATGCGGAGAAGGCTGACTTTGCCTGAGGAAGCCGTGCGTGCCCTGGCCCTAGCCACACCCCCATAGCCAGCTAGGGAGGGACCCACCTAGGGCCTATCTCTGTTACGGCACAGAACGCGCTTCTAAGAGCTGCGTTCTGCAAAGGGATATTGTGCTCGGGGAACAAACCTCAGCCCCCATGCGGCTTGGCTCAGAATCGCAGCGCTTGCCTAGTTCTCACCTAGCCCTAGGCTCCCCATAGGGCCAAGGAGGGTCTGGGCTGCCTCTGGCTCCGAGGGCACTGCTGCTTGGCTGGTGGTCTCCGCAGCTTTAATCCAACTCCAAACGTCTTCTCCTTCGCGGAGATGGCTGATTTGGACTGAAGAAGCCCTGTTTGCACTGGACCTAACAAAACCCCCATAGGCAGCTAGGGAGGGACCCACCTAGGGCCTAGCTCCGAAACGGCACAGAACGCTTTTCTAAGAGCTGCGTTCTGCAAAGGGAAACTCTGCTCGGGGAACAAACCTCAGCCCCCATGCGGCTTGGCTCAGAATCGCAGCGCTTGCCTAGTTCTCACCTAGCCCTCGGCTCCCCATAGGGCCAAGGAGGGTCTGGGCTGCCTCTGGCTCCGTGGGCACTGCTGCTTGGCTGGTGGTGTCCGCAGCTGGAAACCAACTCCAAATGTCTTCTCCTTCGCGGAGAAGGCTGATTTGGCATGGCGAAGCCCTGTGTGCTATGGCCCTGCGACCCACCCATAGGCAGCTAGGGAGGGACCCACCTAGGGCCTAGCTCCGAAACGGCACCCATCTCGCTTCTAGGAGCTGCATTCTGCAAAGGGAAACTGTGCTCGGGGAACAAACCTCAGCCCCAATGTTGCTTGGATCAGGGTCACAGCGCTTCCCTAGTACTCACCTAGCACTCTGCTCCCCATAGGGCCAAGGAGGGGCTGGGCTGCCTCTGGCTCCGTGGGCACTGCTGCTTGGCTGGTTGTGACCGCAGCGGAAAAAAAACTCCACACGTGTTCTCCTTCATGGAGCAAGCTGATGTGCCATGAAAAAGACTTGTTTGCACTGGCCCTATCATCCAGGCCGAACCATCTAGGCAGGGACCCACCTAGGTCCTATGTTAAACAGCGCACCAAACGCGCTTCTAGGAGCTGCATTCTGCAAAGGGAAACTCTGCTCGGGGAACAAACCTCAGCCCCAGTGCCGCTTGGCTCAGGATCGCAGTGCCTGCCTAGTTCTCACCTAGCCCTAGGCTCCCCATAGGGCCAAGGAATGTGTGGGCTGCCTGTGGCTCCTTGGGCACTGTTGCTTGGCTTGTGGTCTCCGCAGCTGGAAACCAACTCCACACGTGTTCTCCTTCGCGGAGAAGTCTGATTTGGCATGGAAAGGCCGTGTTTCCACTGGCCCTATCAAACCACGCCGAACCATCTAGGCAGGGACCCACCTAGGTCCTATGTTAAACAGCGCAACAAACGCGCTTCTAGGAGCTGCATTCTGCAAAGGGAAATTCTGCTCGGGGAACAAACCTCAGCCCCAGTGCGGCTTGGCTCAGGATCGCAGTGCCTGCCTAGTTCTTACCTAGCCCTCTGCTCCCCATAGGACCAAGGAGGGTCTGGGCTGCCTCGACCTCCGTGGTCCCTGCTGCTTGGCTGGTGGTGTCCGCAGCTTGAAACCAACTCCAAATGTCTTCTCCTTCGCGGAGAAGGCTGATTTGGCATGACGAAGCCCTGTGTGCTATGGCCCTGCAACCCACCCATAGGCAGCTAGGGAGGGACCCACCTGGGGCCTAACTCCGAAACGGCACCCATCTCGCTTCTAGGAGCTGCATTCTGCAAAGGGAAACTGCTCGGGGAACAAACCTCAGCCCCAGTGCGGCTTGGCTCAGGATCGCAGTGCCTGCCAAGTTCTCACCTAGCCCTAGGCTCCCCATAGGGCCAAGGAGGGTCTGGGCTGCCTCTGGCTCCGTGGGCACTGCTGCTGGCTTGTAGTCTCCGCAGCTGGAAACCAACTCCACACGTGTTCTCCTTCGTGGAGAAGTCTGATTTGGCATGGAAAGGCCGTGTTTCCACTGGCCCTAGCAACCCACCCATAGCCATCTAGGGAGGGACCCACCTTGGTCCTATATCCGAAACAGCACCCATCTTGCTTCTAGGAGCTGCATTCTGCAAAGGGAAACTGTGCTCGGGGAACAAACCTCAGCCCCAATGCGTCTTGGCTCAGGATCGCAGTGCCTGCCTAGTTCTCACGTAGCCCTATGCTCCCCATAGGGCCAAGGAGGGTCTGGGCTGCCTCTGGCTCTGTGGGCACAGCTGCTTGGCTGGTGGGCTCTGCAGCTTGAAACCAACTCCAAACGTGTTCTCCTTCGTGGAGAAGGCTGATTTTTCATGAAGAAGCCGTGTTTGCACTGGCCCTAGCAACCCACCCATGGCCAGCTAGGAAAGGAACCACCTAGGGCCTATGGCCTAAACGGCAGACAACTCGGTTCTAGAAGCTGCATTCTGCAAAGGGAAACTGTGCTCGGGGAACAAAACTCAGCCCCAATGCGGCTTGGCTCAGGATCCCAGCGCCTGCCTAGTTCTCACCTAGCCCTCGGCTCCCCATAGGGCCAAGGAGGGGCTGGGCTGCCTCTGGCTCCGTGGGCACTGCTGCTTGGCTGGTGGTGACCGCAGCTGGAAACCTACTCCAAACGTGTTCTACTTCACGGAAAAGGCTGATTTTCATGGAAAGGCATCGTTTGAACTTGCCCTAGCAACCGCCCCATAGCCAGCTAGGGAGGGACCCACCTAGGGCCTATCTCCGAAACGGCACAGAATTCGTGTCTAAGAGCTGCGTTCTGCAAAGGGAAATTGTGCTCGGGGAACAAACCTCAGCCCCCATGCAGCTTGGCTCAGAATCGCAGCGCTTGCCTAGTTCTCACCTAGCCCTCTGCTCCCCATAGGGCCAAGGAGGGTCTGGGCTGCCTCTGGCTCCGTGGGCACTGCTGCTTGGCTGGTGGTCTCCGGAGCTTGAAACGAACACCAAATGTCTTCTCCTTTGCGGAGAAGGCAGATTTGGCATTGCAAGGCCTTGCTTCTACTGGCCCTAGCAACCCACCCTTAGCCAGCCAGGGAGGGACCTACCTGGGGCCTAGCTCCGAAAAGGTACAAAACGTGCTCTAGGAGCTGCATTCTACAAAAGGAACCTGTGCTCGGGGAACAAACCTCAGCCCCCATGCGGCTTGGCTCAGGATCACAGCGCTTGCCTAGTTCTCACCTAGCCCTCTGCTCCCCATAGGGCCAAGCAGGGTCTGGGCTGCCTCTGGCTCCGTGGGCACTGCTGCTTGGCTGGTGGTCTCTGGAGCTTGAAACGAACACCAAATGTCTTCTCCTTCGCGGAGAAGGCTGATTTGGCCTGAGAAAGCCGTGTGTGCACTGGCCCTAGCAACCCACCGTTAGGCAGCTAGGGAGGGACCCACCTAGGGCCTAGCTCTGAAACGGCACCAAACGTGCTTCTAGGAGCTGCATTCTGCAAAGGGAAACTGTGCTCAGGGAACATACCTCAGCCCCAATGTTGCTTGGCTCAGGGTCCCCGCGCTCGCCTAGTTCTCACCTAGCCCTCTGCTCCCCATAGGGCCAAGGAGTTTCTGGGCTGCCTCTGGCTCCGTGGGCACTGCTGCTTGGCTGGTGGTCTCCGCAGCTGGAAACCAACTCCAAACGTCTTCTCCTATGCGGAGAAGGCTGACTTTACCTGAGGAAGCCCTGCGTGCCCTGGCCCTAGCCACACCCCCATAGCCAGCTTGGGAGGGACCCACCTAGGACCTATCTCTGTTACGGCACAGAACGCGCTTCTAAGAGCTGCGTTCTGCAAAGGGATATTGTGCTCGGGGAACAAACCTCAGCCCCCATGCGGCTTGGCTCAGGATCGCAGCGCTTGCCTAGTTCTCACCTAGCCCTAGGCTCCCCATAGGGCCAAGGAGGGTCTGGGCTGCCTCTGGCTCCGTGGGCACTGCTGCTTGGCTGGTGGTCTCCGCAGCTTTAATCCAACTCCAAACATCTTCTCCTTCGCGGAGATGGCTGATTTGGACTGAAGAAGCCCTGTTTGCACTGGACCTAGCAACACCCCCATAGCCAGCTAGGGAGGGACCCACCTAGGGCCTAGCTCCGAAACGGCACAGAACGCGCTTCTAAGAGCTGCGTTCTGCAAAGGGAAACTCTGCTCGGGGAACAAACCTCAGCCCCCATGCGGCTTGGCTCAGAATCGCAGCGCTTGCCTAGTTCTCACCTAGCACTAGGCTCCCCATAGGGCCAAGGAGGGTCTGGGCTGCCTCTGGCTCCGTGGGCACTGCTGCTTGGCTGGTGGTGTCCGCAGCTGGAAACCAACTCCAAATGTCTTCTCCTTCGCGGAGAAGGCTGATTTGGCATGGCGAAGCCCTGTGTACAGTGGCCCTGCGACCCACCCATAGGCAGCTAGGGAGGGACCCACCTAGGGCCTAGCTCCGAAACGGCACCCATCTCGCTTCTAGGAGCTGCATTCTGCAAAGGGATACTGTGCTCGGGGAACAAACCTCAGCCCCAATGTTGCTTGGATCAGGGTCACAGCGCTTCCCTAGTACTCACCTAGCACTCTGCTCCCCATAGGGCCAAGGAGGGGCTGGGCTGCCTCTGGCTCCGTGGGCACTGCTGCTTGGCTGGTTGTGACCGCAGCGGAAAAAAAACTCCACACGTGTTCTCCTTCATGGAGCAAGCTGATGTGCCATGAAAAAGACTTGTTTGCACTGGCCCTATCATCCAGGCCGAACCATCTAGGCAGGGACCCACCTAGGTCCTATGTTAAACAGCGCACCAAACGCGCTTCTAGGAGCTGCATTCTGCAAAGGGAAACTCTGCTCGGGGAACAAACCTCAGCCCCAGTGCGGCTTGGCTCAGGATCGCAGTGCCTGCCTAGTTCTCACCTAGCCCTAGGCTCCCCATAGGGCCAAGGAATGTGTGGGCTGCCTGTGGCTCCTTGGGCACTGTTGCTTGGCTTGTGGTCTCCGCAGCTGGAAACCAACTCCACACGTGTTCTCCTTCGCGGAGAAGTCTGATTTGGCATGGAAAGGCCGTGTTTCCACTGGCCCTATCAAACCACGCCGAACCATCTAGGCAGGGACCCACCTAGGTCCTATGTTAAACAGCGCAACAAACGCGCTTCTAGGAGCTGCATTCTGCAAAGGGAAACTCTGCTCGGGGAACAAACCTCAGCCCCAGTGCGGCTTGGCTCAGGATCGCAGTGCCTGCCTAGTTCTCACCTAGCCCTCTGCTCCCCATAGGACCAAGGAGGGTCTGGGCTGCCTCGACCTCCGTGGTCCCTGCTGCTTGGCTGGTGGTGTCCGCAGCTTGAAACCAACTCCAAATGTCTTCTCCTTCGCGGAGAAGGCTGATTTGGCATGACGAAGCCCTGTGTGCTATGGCCCTGCAACCCACCCATAGGCAGCTAGGGAGGGACCCACCTGGGGCCTAACTCCGAAACGGCACCCATCTCGCTTCTAGGAGCTGCATTCTGCAAAGGGAATCTGCTCGGGGAACAAACCTCAGCCCCAGTGCGGCTTGGCTCGGGATCGCAGTGCCTGCCAAGTTCTCACCTAGCCCTAGGCTCCCCATAGGGCCAAGGAGGGTCTGGGCTGCCTCTGGCTCCGTGGGCACTGCTGCTGGCTTGTAGTCTCCGCAGCTGGAAACCAACTCCACACGTGTTCTCCTTCGTGGAGAAGTCTGATTTGGCATGGAAAGGCCGTGTTTCCACTGGCCCTAGCAACCCACCCATAGCCATCTAGGGAGGGACCCACCTTGGTCCTATATCCGAAACAGCACCCATCTTGCTTCTAGGAGCTGCATTCTGCAAAGGGAAACTGTGCTCGGGGAACAAACCTCAGCCCCAATGCGTCTTGGCTCAGGATCGCAGTGCCTGCCTAGTTCTCACGTAGCCCTATGCTCCCCATAGGGCCAAGGAGGGTCTGGGCTACCTCTGGCTCTGTGGGCACAGCTGCTTGGCTGGTGGGCTCTGCAGCTTGAAACCAACTCCAAACGTGTTCTCCTTCGTGGAGAAGGCTGATTTTTCATGAAGAAGCCGTGTTTGCACTGGCCCTAGCAACCCACCCATGGCCAGCTAGGAAAGGAACCACCTAGGGCCTATGGCCTAAACGGCAGACAACTCGGTTCTAGAAGCTGCATTCTGCAAAGGGAAACTGTGCTCGGGGAACAAAACTCAGCCCCAATGCGGCTTGGCTCAGGATCCCAGCGCCTGCCTAGTTCTCACCTAGCCCTCGGCTCCCCATAGGGCCAAGGAGGGGCTGGGCTGCCTCTGGCTCCGTGGGCACTGCTGCTTGGCTGGTGGTGACCGCAGCTGGAAACCTACTCCAAACGTGTTCTACTTCACGGAAAAGGCTGATTTTCATGGAAAGGCATCGTTTGAACTTGCCCTAGCAACCGCCCCATAGCCAGCTAGGGAGGGACCCACCTAGGGCCTAGCTCCGAAACGGCACAGAATTCGCGTCTAAGAGCTGCGTTCTGCAAAGGGAAATTGTGCTCGGGGAACAAACCTCAGCCCCCATGCAGCTTGGCTCAGAATCGCAGCGCTTGCCTAGTTCTCACCTAGCCCTCTGCTCCCCATAGGGCCAAGGAGGGTCTGGGCTACCTCTGGCTCCGTGGGCACTGCTGCTTGGCTGGTGGTCTCCGGAGTTTGAAACGAACACCAAATGTCTTCTCCTTTGCGGAGAAGGCAGATTTGGCATTGCAAGGCCTTGCTTCTACTGGCCCTAGCAACCCACCCTTAGCCAGCCAGGGAGGGACCTACCTGGGGCCTAGCTCCGAAAAGGTACAAAACGTGCTCTAGGAGCTGCATTCTACAAAAGGAACCTGTGCTCGGGGAACAAACCTCAGCCCCCATGCGGCTTGGCTCAGGATCACAGCGCTTGCCTAGTTCTCACCTAGCCCTCTGCTCCCCATAGGGCCAAGGAGGTTCTGGGCTGCCTCTGGCTCCGTGGGCACTGCTGCTTGGCTGGTGGTGTCCGCAGCTGGAAACCAACTCCAAACGTCTTCTCCTTTGCGGAGAAGGCAGATTTGGCATTGCAAGGCCTTGCTTCTACTGGCCCTAGCAACCCACCCTTAGCCAGCCAGGGAGGGACCTACCTGGGGCCTAGCTCCGAAAAGGTACAAAACGTGCTCTAGGAGCTGCATTCTACAAAAGGAACCTGTGCTTGGGGAACAAACCTCAGCCCCCATGCGGCTTTGCTCAGGATCACAGCGCTTGCCTAGTTCTCACCTAGCACTAGGCTCCCCATAGGGCCAAGCAGGGTCTGGGCTGCCTCTGGCTCCGTGGGCACTGCTGCTTGGCTGGTGGTCTCTGGAGCTTGAAACGAACACCAAATGTCTTCTCCTTCGCGGAGAAGGCTGATTTGGCCTGAGAAAGCCGTGTGTGCACTGGCCCTAGCAACCCACCGTTAGGCAGCTAGGGAGGGACCCACCTAGGGCCTAGCTCTGAAACGGCACCAAACGTGCTTCTAGGAGCTGCATTCTGCAAAGGGAAACTGTGCTCAGGGAACATACCTCAGCCCCAATGTTGCTTGGCTCAGGGTCCCCGCGATCACCTAGTACTCACCTAGCCCTATGCTCCCCATAGGGCCAAGGAAGTTCTGGGCTGCCTCTGGCTCCGTGGGCACTGCTGCTTGGCTGGTGGTCTCCGCAGCTGGAAACCAACTCCAAACGTCTTCTCCTATGCGGAGAAGGCTGACTTTGCCTGAGGAAGCCCTGCGTGCCCTGGCCCTAGCCACACCCCCATAGCCAGCTAGGGAGGGACCCACCTAGGGCCTATCTCTGTTAAGGCACAGAACGCGCTTCTAAGAGCTGCGTTCTGCAAAGGGATATTGTGCTCGGGGAACAAACCTCAGCCCCCATGCAGCTTGGCTCAGAATCGCAGCGCTTGCCTAGTTCTCACCTAGCCCTCTGCTCCCCATAGGGCCTAGGAGGGTCTGGGCTACCTCTGGCTCCGTGGGCACTGCTGCTTGGCTGGTGGTGTCCGCAGCTGGAAACCAACTCCAAATGTCTTCTCCTTCGCGGAGAAGGCTGATTTGGCATGGCGAAGCCCTGTGTACAGTGGCCCTGCGACCCACCCATAGGCAGCTAGGGAGGGACCCACCTAGGGCCTAGCTCCGAAACGGCACCCATCTCGCTTCTAGGAGCTGCATTCTGCAAAGGGAAACTGTGCTCGGGGAACAAACCTCAGCCCCAATGTTGCTTGGATCAGGGTCACAGCGCTTCCCTAGTACTCACCTAGCACTCTGCTCCCCATAGGGCCAAGGAGGGGCTGGACTGCCTCTGGCTCCGTGGGCACTGCTGCTTGGCTGGTTGTGACCGCAGCGGAAAAAAAACTCCACACGTGTTCTCCTTCATGGAGCAAGCTGATGTGCCATGAAAAAGACTTGTTTGCACTGGCCCTATCAACCATGCCGAACCATCTAGGCAGGGACCCACCTAGGTCCTGTGTTAAACAGCGCACCAAACGCGCTTCTAGGAGCTGCATTCTGCAAAGGGAAACTCTGCTCGGGGAACAAACCTCAGCCCCAGTGCGGCTTGGCTCAGGATCGCAGTGCCTGCCTAGTTCTCACCTAGCCCTAGGCTCCCCATAGGGCCAAGGAGGGTCTGGGCTGCCTCTGGCTCCGTGGGCACTGCTGCTTGGCTGGTGGTCTCCGCAGCTTTAATCCAACTCCAAACATCTTCTCCTTCGCGGAGATGGCTGATTTGGCATGGAAAGGCCGTGTTTCCACTGGCCCTATCAAACCATGCCGAACCATCTAGGCAGGGACCCACCTAGGTCCTATGTTAAACAGCGCACCAAACGCGCTTCTAGGAGCTGCATTCTGCAAAGGGAAACTCTGCTCGGGGAACAAACATCAGCCCCAATGGGTCTTGGCTCAGAATCCCAGCGCTTGCCTAGTTCTCACCTAGCCCTCTGCTCCCCATAGGACCAAGGAGGGTCTGGGCTGCCTCTGCCTCCGTGGGCCCTGCTGCTTGGCTGGTGGTGTCCGCAGCTTGAAACCAACTCCAAATGTCTTCTCCTTCGCGGAGAAGGCTGATTTGGCATGACGAAGCCCTGTGTGCTATGGCCCTGCAACCCACCCATAGGCAGCTAGGGAGGGACCCACCTGGGGCCTAACTCCGAAACGGCACCCATCTCGCTTCTAGGAGCTGCATTCTGCAAAGGGAAACTGCTCGGGGAACAAACCTCAGCCCCAGTGCGGCTTGGCTCAGGATCGCAGTGCCTGCCAAGTTCTCACATAGCCCTAGGCTCCCCTAGGGCCAAGGAGGGTCTGGGCTGCCTCTGGCTCCATGGGCACTGCTGCTGACTTGTAGTCTCCGCAGCTGGAAACCAACTCCACACGTGTTCTCCTTCGTGGAGAAGTCTGATTTGGCATGGAAAGGCCGTGTTTCCACTGGCCCTAGCAACCCACCCATAGCCATCTAGGGAGGGACCCACCTTGGTCCTATATCCGAAACAGCACCCATCTTGCTTCTAGGAGCTGCATTCTGCAAAGGGAAACTGTGCTCGGGGAACAAACCTCAGCCCCAATGCGTCTTGGCTCAGGATCGCAGTGCCTGCCTAGTTCTCACGTAGCCCTATGCTCCCCATAGGGCCAAGGAGGGTCTGTGCTACCTCTGGCTCTGTGGGCACAGCTGCTTGGCTGGTGGGCTCTGCAGCTTGAAACCAACTCCAAACGTGTTCTCCTTCGTGGAGAAGGCTGATTTTTCATGAAGAAGCCGTGTTTGCACTGGCCCTAGCAACCCACCCATGGCCAGCTAGGAAAGGAACCACCTAGGGCCTATGGCCTAAACGGCAGACAACTCGGTTCTAGAAGCTGCATTCTGCAAAGGGAAACTGTGCTCGGGGAACAAAACTCAGCCCCAATGCGGCTTGGCTCAGGATCCCAGCGCCTGCCTAGTTCTCACCTAGCCCTTGGCTCCCCATAGGACCAAGGAGGGGCTGGGCTGCCTCTGGCTCCGTGGGCACTGCTGCTTGGCTGGTGTTGACCGCAGCTGGAAACCTACTCCAAACGTGTTCTACTTCACGGAAAAGGCTGATTTTCATGGAAAGGCATCGTTTGAACTTGCCCTAGCAACCGCCCCATAGCCAGCTAGGGAGGGACCCACCTAGGGCCTAGCTCCGAAACGGCACAGAATTCGCGTCTAAGAGCTGCGTTCTGCAAAGGGAAATTGTGCTCGGGGAACAAACCTCAGCCCCCATGCAGCTTGGCTCAGAATCGCAGCGCTTGCCTAGTTCTCACCTAGCCCTCTGCTCCCCATACGGCCTAGGAGGGTCTGGGCTGCCTCTGGCTCCGTGGGCACTGCTGCTTGGCTGGTGGTGTCCGCAGCTGGAAACCAACTCCAAACGTCTTCTCCTTTGCGGAGAAGGCAGATTTGGCATTGCAAGGCCTTGCTTCTACTGGCCCTAGCAACCCACCCTTAGCCAGCCAGGGAGGGACCTACCTGGGGCCTAGCTCCGAAAAGGTACAAAACGTGCTCTAGGAGCTGCATTCTACAAAAGGAACCTGTGCTCGGGGAACAAACCTCAGCCCCCATGCGGCTTTGCTCAGGATCACAGCGCTTGCCTAGTTCTCACCTAGCACTAGGCTCCCCATAGGGCCAAGCAGGGTCTGGGCTGCCTCTGGCTCCGTGGGCACTGCTGCTTGGCTGGTGGTCTCTGGAGCTTGAAACGAACACCAAATGTCTTCTCCTTCGCGGAGAAGGCTGATTTGGCCTGAGAAAGCCGTGTGTGCACTGGCCCTAGCAACCCACCGTTAGGCAGCTAGGGAGGGACCCACCTAGGGCCTAGCTCTGAAACGGCACCAAACGTGCTTCTAGGAGCTGCATTCTGCAAAGGGAAACTGTGCTCAGGGAACATACCTCAGCCCCAATGTTGCTTGGCTCAGGGTCCCCGCGATCACCTAGTACTCACCTAGCCCTATGCTCCCCATAGGGCCAAGGAAGTTCTGGGCTGCCTCTGGCTCCGTGGGCACTGCTGCTTGGCTGGTGGTCTCCGCAGCTGGAAACCAACTCCAAACGTCTTCTCCTATGCGGAGAAGGCTGACTTTGCCTGAGGAAGCCCTGCGTGCCCTGGCCCTAGCCACACCCCCATAGCCAGCTAGGGAGGGACCCACCTAGGGCCTATCTCTGTTAAGGCACAGAACGCGCTCCTAGGAGCTGCACTCTGCAAAGGGAAACTGTGCTCGGGGAACAAAGCTCAGCCCCAAGGCGGCTTGGCTCAGGATCGCAGCGCTGCCTAGTTCTCACCTAGCCCTAGGCTCCCCATAGGGCCAAGGAGGGTCTGGGCTGCCTCTGGCTCCGTGGGCACTGCTGCTTGGTTCGTGGTCTCCGCACCTTGAAACCAACTCCAAACGTGTTCTCCTTCGCGGAGAAGGCTGATTTGGCAGGAAGAAGCCCTGTGTGCACTGGCCCTGGCAACCCACCCATCGCCAGCTAGGGAGGGACCCACCTAGGGCCTAGCTGCGAAACGGCACAAAACGCGCTCCTAGGAGCTGCACTCTGCAAAGGGAAACTGTGCTCGGGGAACAAAGCTCAGCCCCAAGGCGGCTTGGCTCAGGATCGCAGCGCTTGCCTAGTTCTCACCTAGCCCTAGGCTCCCCATAGGGCCAAGGAGGGTCTGGGCTACCTCTGGCTCTGTGGGCACAGCTGCTTGGCTGGTGGGCTCTGCAGCTTGAAACCAACTCCAAACGTGTTCTCCTTCGTGGAGAAGGCTGATTTTTCATGAAGAAGCCGTGTTTGCACTGGCCCTAGCAACCCACCCATGGCCAGCTAGGAAAGGAACCACCTAGGGCCTATGGCCTAAACGGCAGACAACTCGGTTCTAGAAGCTGCATTCTGCAAAGGGAAACTGTGCTCGGGGAACAAAACTCAGCCCCAATGCGGCTTGGCTCAGGATCCCAGCGCCTGCCTAGTTCTCACCTAGCCCTCGGCTCCCCATAGGGCCAAGGAGGGGCTGGGCTGCCTCTGGCTCCGTGGGCACTGCTGCTTGGCTGGTGTTGACCGCAGCTGGAAACCTACTCCAAACGTGTTCTACTTCACGGAAAAGGCTGATTTTCATGGAAAGGCATCGTTTGAACTTGCCCTAGCAACCGCCCCATGGCCAGCTAGGGAGGGACCCACCTAGGGCCTAGCTCAGAAACGGCACAGAATTCGCGTCTAAGAGCTGCGTTCTGCAAAGGGAAATTGTGCTCGGGGAACAAACCTCAGCCCCCATGCGGCTTGGCTCAGAATCGCAGCGCTTGCCTAGTTCTCACCTAGCCCTCTGCTCCCCATAGGGCCAAGGAGGTTCTGGGCTGCCTCTGGCTCCGTGGGCACTGCTGCTTGGCTGGTGGTCTCCGCAGCTGGCAACCAACTCCAAACGTCTTCTCCTATGCGGAGAAGGCTGACTTTACCTGAGGAAGCCCTGCGTGCCCTGGCCCTAGCCACACCCCCATAGCCAGCTTGGGAGGGACCCACCTAGGACCTATCTCTGTTACGGCACAGAACGCGCTTCTAAGAGCTGCGTTCTGCAAAGGGATATTGTGCTCGGGGAACAAACCTCAGCCCCCATGCGGCTTGGCTCAGGATCGCAGCGCTTGCCTAGTTCTCACCTAGCCCTCTGCTCCCCATAGGGCCAAGGAGGGTCTGGGCTGCCTCTGGCTCCGTGGGCACTGCTGCTTGGCTGGTGGTCTCCGCAGCTTTAATCCAACTCCAAACATCTTCTCCTTCGCGGAGATGGTGATTTGGACTGAAGAAGCCCTGTTTGCACTGGACCTAGCAACACCCCCATAGCCAGCTAGGGAGGGACCCACCTAGGGCCTAGCTCCGAAACGGCACAGAACGCGCTTCTAAGAGCTGCGTTCTGCAAAGGGAAACTGTGCTCGGGGAACAAACCTCAGCCCCCATGCGGCTTGGCTCAGAATCGCAGCGCTTGCCTAGTTCTCACCTAGCCCTCGGCTCCCCATAGGGCCAAGGAGGGTCTGGGCTGCCTCTGGCTCCGTGGGCACTGCTGCTTGGCTGGTGGTGTCCGCAGCTGGAAACCAACTCCAAATGTCTTCTCCTTCGCGGAGAAGGCTGATTTGGCATGGCGAAGCCCTGTGTACAGTGGCCCTGCGACCCACCCATAGGCAGCTAGGGAGGGACCCACCTAGGGCCTAGCTCCGAAACGGCACCCATCTCGCTTCTAGGAGCTGCATTCTGCAAAGGGATACTGTGCTCGGGGAACAAACCTCAGCCCCAATGTTGCTTGGATCAGGGTCACAGCGCTTCCCTAGTACTCACCTAGCACTCTGCTCCCCATAGGGCCAAGGAGGGGCTGGGCTGCCTCTGGCTCCGTGGGCACTGCTGCTTTCCCGGTTGTGACCGCAGCGGAAAAAAAACTCCACACGTGTTCTCCTTCATGGAGCAAGCTGATGTGCCATGAAAAAGACTTGTTTGCACTGGCCCTATCAACCATGCCGAACCATCTAGGCAGGGACCCACCTAGGTCCTGTGTTAAACAGCGCACCAAACGCGCTTCTAGGAGCTGCATTCTGCAAAGGGAAACTCTGCTCGGGGAACAAACCTCAGCCCCAGTGCGGCTTGGCTCAGGATCGCAGTGCCTGCCTAGTTCTCACCTAGCCCTAGGCTCCCCATAGGGCCAAGGAGGGTCTGGGCTGCCTCTGGCTCCGTGGGCACTGCTGCTTGGCTGGTGGTCTCCGCAGCTTTAATCCAACTCCAAACATCTTCTCCTTCGCGGAGATGGCTGATTTGGCATGGAAAGGCCGTGTTTCCACTGGCCCTATCCAACCATGCCGAACCATCTAGGCAGGGACCCACCTAGGTCCTATGTTAAACAGCGCACCAAACGCGCTTCTAGGAGCTGCATTCTGCAAAGGGAAACTCTGCTCGGGGAACAAACATCAGCCCCAATGGGTCTTGGCTCAGAATCCCAGCGCTTGCCTAGTTCTCACCTAGCCCTCTGCTCCCCATAGGACCAAGGAGGGTCTGGGCTGCCTCTGCCTCCGTGGGCCCTGCTGCTTGGCTGGTGGTGTCCGCAGCTTGAAACCAACTCCAAATGTCTTCTCCTTCGCGGAGAAGGCTGATTTGGCATGACGAAGCCCTGTGTGCTATGGCCCTGCAACCCACCCATAGGCAGCTAGGGAGGGACCCACCTGGGGCCTAACTCCGAAACGGCACCCATCTCGCTTCTAGGAGCTGCATTCTGCAAAGGGAAACTGCTCGGGGAACAAACCTCAGCCCCAGTGCGGCTTGGCTCAGGATCGCAGTGCCTGCCAAGTTCTCACATAGCCCTAGGCTCCCCTAGGGCCAAGGAGGGTCTGGGCTGCCTCTGGCTCCATGGGCACTGCTGCTGACTTGTAGTCTCCGCAGCTGGAAACCAACTCCACACGTGTTCTCCTTCGTGGAGAAGTCTGATTTGGCATGGAAAGGCCGTGTTTCCACTGGCCCTAGCAACCCACCCATAGCCATCTAGGGAGGGACCCACCTTGGTCCTATATCCGAAACAGCACCCATCTTGCTTCTAGGAGCTGCATTCTGCAAAGGGAAACTGTGCTCGGGGAACAAACCTCAGCCCCAATGCGTCTTGGCTCAGGATCGCAGTGCCTGCCTAGTTCTCACGTAGCCCTATGCTCCCCATAGGGCCAAGGAGGGTCTGTGCTACCTCTGGCTCTGTGGGCACAGCTGCTTGGCTGGTGGGCTCTGCAGCTTGAAACCAACTCCAAACGTGTTCTCCTTCGTGGAGAAGGCTGATTTTTCATGAAGAAGCCGTGTTTGCACTGGCCCTAGCAACCCACCCATGGCCAGCTAGGAAAGGAACCACCTAGGGCCTATGGCCTAAACGGCAGACAGCTCGGTTCTAGAAGCTGCATTCTGCAAAGGGAAACTGTGCTCGGGGAACAAAACTCAGCCCCAAGGCGGCTTGGCTCAGGATCCCAGCGCCTGCCTAGTTCTCACCTAGCCCTTGGCTCCCCATAGGGCCAAGGAGGGTCTGGGCTGCCTCTGGCTCCGTGGGCACTGCTGCTTGGCTGGTGGTGTCCGCAGCTGGAAACCAACTCCAAACGTCTTCTCCTTTGCGGAGAAGGCAGATTTGGCATTGCAAGGCCTTGCTTCTACTGGCCCTAGCAACCCACCCTTAGCCAGCCAGGGAGGGACCTACCTGGGGCCTAGCTCCGAAAAGGTACAAAACGTGCTCTAGGAGCTGCATTCTACAAAAGGAACCTGTGCTCGGGGAACAAACCTCAGCCCCCATGCGGCTTGGCTCAGGATCACAGCGCTTGCCTAGTTCTCACCTAGCACTAGGCTCCCCATAGGGCCAAGCAGGGTCTGGGCTGACTCTGGCTCCGTGGGCACTGCTGCTTGGCTGGTGGTCTCTGGAGCTTGAAACGAACACCAAATGTCTTCTCCTTCGCGGAGAAGGCTGATTTGGCCTGAGAAAGCCGTGTGTGCACTGGCCCTAGCAACCCACCGTTAGGCAGCTAGGGAGGGACCCACCTAGGGCCTAGCTCTGAAACGGCACCAAACGTGCTTCTAGGAGCTGCATTCTGCAAAGGGAAACTGTGCTCAGGGAACATACCTCAGCCCCAATGTTGCTTGGCTCAGGGTCCCCGCGATCACCTAGTACTCACCTAGCCCTATGCTCCCCATAGGGCCAAGGAAGTTCTGGGCTGCCTCTGGCTCCGTGGGCACTGCTGCTTGGCTGGTGGTCTCCGCAGCTGGAAACCAACTCCAAACGTCTTCTCCTATGCGGAGAAGGCTGACTTTGCCTGAGGAAGCCCTGCGTGCCCTGGCCCTAGCCACACCCCCATAGCCAGCTAGGGAGGGACCCACCTAGGGCCTATCTCTGTTAAGGCACAGAACGCGCTTCTAAGAGCTGCGTTCTGCAAAGGGATATTGTGCTCGGGGAACAAACCTCAGCCCCCATGCAGCTTGGCTCAGAATCGCAGCGCTTGCCTAGTTCTCACCTAGCCCTCTGCTCCCCATAGGGCCTAGGAGGGTCTGGGCTACCTCTGGCTCCGTGGGCACTGCTGCTTGGCTGGTGGTGTCCGCAGCTGGAAACCAACTCCAAATGTCTTCTCCTTCGCGGAGAAGGCTGATTTGGCATGGCGAAGCCCTGTGTACAGTGGCCCTGCGACCCACCCATAGGCAGCTAGGGAGGGACCCACCTAGGGCCTAGCTCCGAAACGGCACCCATCTCGCTTCTAGGAGCTGCATTCTGCAAAGGGAAACTGTGCTCGGGGAACAAACCTCAGCCCCAATGTTGCTTGGATCAGGGTCACAGCGCTTCCCTAGTACTCACCTAGCACTCTGCTCCCCATAGGGCCAAGGAGGGGCTGGACTGCCTCTGGCTCCGTGGGCACTGCTGCTTGGCTGGTTGTGACCGCAGCGGAAAAAAAACTCCACACGTGTTCTCCTTCATGGAGCAAGCTGATGTGCCATGAAAAAGACTTGTTTGCACTGGCCCTATCAACCATGCCGAACCATCTAGGCAGGGACCCACCTAGGTCCTGTGTTAAACAGCGCACCAAACGCGCTTCTAGGAGCTGCATTCTGCAAAGGGAAACTGTGCTCGGGGAACAAACCTCAGCCCCAGTGCGGCTTGGCTCAGGATCGCAGTGCCTGCCTAGTTCTCACCTAGCCCTAGGCTCCCCATAGGGCCAAGGAGGGTCTGGGCTGCCTCTGGCTCCGTGGGCACTGCTGCTTGGCTGGTGGTCTCCGCAGCTTTAATCCAACTCCAAACATCTTCTCCTTCGCGGAGATGGCTGATTTGGCATGGAAAGGCCGTGTTTCCACTGGCCCTATCAAACCATGCCGAACCATCTAGGCAGGGACCCACCTAGGTCCTATGTTAAACAGCGCACCAAACGCGCTTCTAGGAGCTGCATTCTGCAAAGGGAAACTCTGCTCGGGGAACAAACATCAGCCCCAATGGGTCTTGGCTCAGAATCCCAGCGCTTGCCTAGTTCTCACCTAGCCCTCTGCTCCCCATAGGACCAAGGAGGGTCTGGGCTGCCTCTGCCTCCGTGGGCCCTGCTGCTTGGCTGGTGGTGTCCGCAGCTTGAAACCAACTCCAAATGTCTTCTCCTTCGCGGAGAAGGCTGATTTGGCATGACGAAGCCCTGTGTGCTATGGCCCTGCAACCCACCCATAGGCAGCTAGGGAGGGACCCACCTGGGGCCTAACTCCGAAACGGCACCCATCTCGCTTCTAGGAGCTGCATTCTGCAAAGGGAAACTGCTCGGGGAACAAACCTCAGCCCCAGTGCGGCTTGGCTCAGGATCGCAGTGCCTGCCAAGTTCTCACCTAGCCCTAGGCTCCCCTAGGGCCAAGGAGGGTCTGGGCTGCCTCTGGCTCCGTGGGCACTGCTGCTGGCTTGTAGTCTCCGCAGCTGGAAACCAACTCCACACGTGTTCTCCTTCGTGGAGAAGTCTGATTTGGCATGGAAAGGCCGTGTTTCCACTGGCCCTAGCAACCCACCCATAGCCATCGAGGGACCCACCTTGGTCCTATATCCGAAACAGCACCCATCTTGCTTCTAGGAGCTGCATTCTGCAAAGGGAAACTGTGCTCGGGGAACAAACCTCAGCCCCAATGCGTCTTGGCTCAGGATCGCAGTGCCTGCCTAGTTCTCACGTAGCCCTATGCTCCCCATAGGGCCAAGGAGGGTCTGGGCTACCTCTGGCTCTGTGGGCACAGCTGCTTGGCTGGTGGGCTCTGCAGCTTGATCCCAACTCCAAACGTGTTCTCCTTCGTGGAGAAGGCTGATTTTTCATGAAGAAGCCGTGTTTGCACTGGCCCTAGCAACCCACCCATGGCCAGCTAGGAAAGGAACCACCTAGGGCCTATGGCCTAAACGGCAGACAACTCGGTTCTAGAAGCTGCATTCTGCAAAGGGAAACTGTGCTCGGGGAACAAAACTCAGCCCCAATGCGGCTTGGCTCAGGATCCCAGCGCCTGCCTAGTTCTCACCTAGCCCTCGGCTCCCCATAGGGCCAAGGAGGGGCTGGGCTGCCTCTGGCTCCGTGGGCACTGCTGCTTGGCTGGTGTTGACCGCAGCTGGAAACCTACTCCAAACGTGTTCTACTTCACGGAAAAGGCTGATTTTCATGGAAAGGCATCGTTTGAACTTGCCCTAGCAACCGCCCCATGGCCAGCTAGGGAGGGACCCACCTAGGGCCTAGCTCAGAAACGGCACAGAATTCGCGTCTAAGAGCTGCGTTCTGCAAAGGGAAATTGTGCTCGGGGAACAAACCTCAGCCCCCATGCGGCTTGGCTCAGAATCGCAGCGCTTGCCTAGTTCTCACCTAGCCCTCTGCTCCCCATAGGGCCAAGGAGGGTCTGGGCTACCTCTGGCTCCGTGGGCACTGCTGCTTGGCTGGTGGTGTCCGCAGCTGGAAACCAACTGCAAACGTCTTCTCCTTTGCGGAGAAGGCAGATTTGGCATTGCAAGGCCTTGCTTCTACTGGCCCTAGCAACCCACCCTTAGCCAGCCAGGGAGGGACCTACCTGGGGCCTAGCTCCGAAAAGGTACAAAACGTGCTCTAGGAGCTGCATTCTACAAAAGGAACCTGTGCTCGGGGAACAAACCTCAGCCCCCATGCGGCTTGGCTCAGGATCCCAGCGCTTGCCTAGTTCTCACCTAGCACTAGGCTCCCCATAGGGCCAAGCAGGGTCTGGGCTGCCTCTGGCTCCGTGGGCACTGCTGCTTGGCTGGTGGTCTCCGGAGCTTGAAACGAACACCAAATGTCTTCTCCTTCGCGGAGAAGGCTGATTTGGCCTGAGAAAGCCCTGTGTGCACTGGCCCTAGCAACCCACCGTTAGGCAGCTAGGGAGGGACCCACCTAGGGCCTAGCTCTGAAACGGCACCAAACGTGCTTCTAGGAGCTGCATTCTGCAAAGGGAAACTGTGCTCGGGGAACATACCTCAGCCCCAATGTTGCTTGGCTCAGGGTCCCCGCGCTCGCCTAGTTCTCACCTAGCCCTATGCTCCCCATAGGGCCAAGGAAGTTCTGGGCTGCCTCTGGCTCCGTGGGCACTGCTGCTTGGCTGGTGGTCTCCGCAGCTGGAAACCAACTCCAAACGTCTTCTCCTATGCGGAGAAGGCTGACTTTGCCTGAAGAAGCCCTGCGTGCCCTGGCCCTAGCCACACCCCCATAGCCAGCTAGGGAGGGACCCACCTAGGGCCTATCTCTGTTAAGGCACAGAACGCGCTTCTAAGAGCTGCGTTCTGCAAAGGGATATTGTGCTCGGGGAACAAAGCTCAACCCCCATGCGGCTTGGCTCAGGATCGCAGCGCTTGCCTAGTTCTCACCTAGCCCTAGGCTCCCCATAGGGCCAAGGAGGGTCTGGGCTGCCTCTGGCTCCGTGGGCACTGCTGCTTGGCTGGTGGTCTCCGCAGCTTTAATCCAACTCCAAACATCTTCTCCTTCGCGGAGATGGCTGATTTGGACTGAAGAAGCCCTGTTTGCACTGGACCTAGCAACACCCCCATAGCCAGCTAGGGAGGGACCCACCTAGGGCCTAGCTCCGAAACGGCACAGACCGCGCTTCTAAGAGCTGCGTTCTGCAAAGGGAAATTGTGCTCGGGGAACAAACCTCAGCCCCCATGCGGCTTGGCTCAGAATCGCAGCGCTTGCCTAGTTCTCACCTAGCCCTCGGCTCCCCATAGGGCCAAGGAGGGTCTGGGCTGCCTCTGGCTCCGTGGGCACTGCTGCTTAGCTGGTGGTGTCCGCAGCTGGAAACCAACTCCAAATGTCTTCTCCTTCGCGGAGAAGGCTGATTTGGCATGGCGAAGCCCTGTGTACAGTGGCCCTGCGACCCACCCATAGGCAGCTAGGGAGGGACCCACCTAGGGCCTAGCTCCGAAACGGCACCCATCTCGCTTCTAGGAGCTGCATTCTGCAAAGGGAAACTGTGCTCGGGGAACAAACCTCAGCCCCAATGTTGCTTGGATCAGGGTCACAGCGCTTCCCTAGTACTCACCTAGCACTCTGCTCCCCATAGGGCCAAGGAGGGGCTGGGCTGCCTCTGGCTCCCTGGGCACTGCTGCTGGCTTGTAGTCTCCGCAGCTGGAAACCAACTCCACACGTGTTCTCCTTCGTGGAGAAGTCTGATTTGGCATGGATAGGCCGTGTTTCCACTGGCCCTAGCAACCCACCCATAGCCATCTAGGGAGGGACCCACCTTGGTCCTATATCCGAAACAGCACCCATCTTGCTTCTAGGAGCTGCATTCTGCAAAGGGAAACTGTGCTCGGGGAACAAACCTCAGCCCCAATGCGTCTTGGCTCAGGATCGCAGTGCCTGCCTAGTTCTCACGTAGCCCTATGCTCCCCATAGGGCCAAGGAGGGTCTGGGCTACCTCTGGCTCTGTGGGCACAGCTGCTTGGCTGGTGGGCTCTGCAGCTTGAAACCAACTCCAAACGTGTTCTCCTTCGTGGAGAAGGCTGATTTTTCATGAAGAAGCCGTGTTTGCACTGGCCCTAGCAACCCACCCATGGCCAGCTAGGAAAGGAACCTCCTAGGGCCTATGGCCTAAACGGCAGACAACTCGGTTCTAGAAGCTGCATTCTGCAAAGGGAAACTCTGCTCGGGGAACAAAACTCAGCCCCAATGCGGCTTGGCTCAGGATCCCAGCGCCTGCCTAGTTCTCACCTAGCCCTCGGCTCCCCATAGGGCCAAGGAGGGGCTGGGCTGCCTCTGGCTCCGTGGGCACTGCTGCTTGGCTGGTGTTGACCGCAGCTGGAAACCTACTCCAAACGTGTTCTACTTCACGGAAAAGGCTGATTTTCATGGAAAGGCATCGTTTGAACTTGCCCTAGCAACCGCCCCATAGCCAGCTAGGGAGGGACCCACCTAGGGCCTAGCTCCGAAACGGCACAGAATTCGCGTCTAAGAGCTGCGTTCTGCAAAGGGAAATTGTGCTCGGGGAACAAACCTCAGCCCCCATGCAGCTTGGCTCAGAATCGCAGCGCTTGCCTAGTTCTCACCTAGCCCTCTGCTCCCCATAGGGCCAAGGAGGGTCTGGGCTACCTCTGGCTCCGTGGGCACTGCTGCTTGGCTGGTGGTGTCCGCAGCTGGAAACCAACTGCAAACGTCTTCTCCTTTGCGGAGAAGGCAGATTTGGCATTGCAAGGCCTTGCTTCTACTGGCCCTAGCAACCCACCCTTAGCCAGCCAGGGAGGGACCTACCTGGGGCCTAGCTCCGAAAAGGTACAAAACGTGCTCTAGGAGCTGCATTCTACAAAAGGAACCTGTGCTCGGGGAACAAACCTCAGCCCCCATGCGGCTTGGCTCAGGATCCCAGCGCTTGCCTAGTTCTCACCTAGCACTAGGCTCCCCATAGGGCCAAGCAGGGTCTGGGCTGCCTCTGGCTCCGTGGGCACTGCTGCTTGGCTGGTGGTCTCCGGAGCTTGAAACGAACACCAAATGTCTTCTCCTTCGCGGAGAAGGCTGATTTGGCCTGAGAAAGCCGTGTGTGCACTGGCCCTAGCAACCCACCGTTAGGCAGCTAGGGAGGGACCCACCTAGGGCCTAGCTCTGAAACGGCACCAAACGTGCTTCTAGGAGCTGCATTCTGCAAAGGGAAACTGTGCTCGGGGAACATACCTCAGCCCCAATGTTGCTTGGCTCAGGGTCCCCGCGCTCGCCTAGTTCTCACCTAGCCCTATGCTCCCCATAGGGCCAAGGAAGTTCTGGGCTGCCTCTGGCTCCGTGGGCACTGCTGCTTGGCTGGTGGTCTCCGCAGCTGGAAACCAACTCCAAACGTCTTCTCCTATGCGGAGAAGGCTGACTTTGCCTGAGGAAGCCCTGCGTGCCCTGGCCCTAGCCACACCCCCATAGCCAGCTAGGGAGGGACCCACCTAGGGCCTATCTCTGTTAGGGCACAGAACGCGCTTCTAAGAGCTGCATTCTGCAAAGGGATATTGTGCTCGGGGAACAAACCTCAGCCCCCATGCGGCTTGGCTCAGAATCGCAGCGCTTGCCTAGTTCTCACCTAGCCCTAGGCTCCCCATAGGGCCAAGGAGGGTCTGGGCTGCCTCTGGCTCCGTGGGCACTGCTGCTTGGCTGGTGGTCTCCGCAGCTTTAATCCAACTCCAAACATCTTCTCCTTCGTGGAGATGGCTGATTTGGACTGAAGAAGCCCTGTTTGCACTGGACCTAGCAACACCCCCATAGCCAGCTAGGGAGGGACCCACCTAAGGCCTAGCTCCGAAACGGCACAGAACGCGCTTCTAAGAGCTGCGTTCTGCAAAGGGAAATTGTGCTCGGGGAACAAACCTCAGCCCCCATGCGGCTTGGCTCAGAATCGCAGCGCTTGCCTAGTTGTCACCTAGCCCTCGGCTCCTCATAGGGCCAAGGAGGGTCTGGGCTGCCTCTGGCTCCGTGGGCACTGCTGCTTGGCTGGTGGTGTCCGCAGCTGGAAACCAACTCCAAATGTCTTCTCCTTCGTGGAGAAGGCTGATTTGGCATGGCGAAGCCCTGTGTACAGTGGCCCTGCGACCCACCCATAGGCAGCTAGGGAGGGACCCACCTAGGGCCTAGCTCCGAAACGGCACCCATCTCGCTTCTAGGAGCTGCATTCTGCAAAGGGAAACTGTGCTCGGGGAACAAACCTCAGCCCCAATGTTGCTTGGATCAGGGTCACAGCGCTTCCCTAGTACTCACCTAGCACTCTGCTCCCCATAGGGCCAAGGAGGGGCTGGGCTGCCTCTGGCTCCCTGGGCACTGCTGCTGGCTTGTAGTCTCCGCAGCTGGAAACCAACTCCACACGTGTTCTCCTTCGTGGAGAAGTCTGATTTGGCATGGATAGGCCGTGTTTCCACTGGCCCTAGCAACCCACCCATAGCCATCTAGGGAGGGACCCACCTTGGTCCTATATCCGAAACAGCACCCATCTTGCTTCTAGGAGCTGCATTCTGCAAAGGGAAACTGTGCTCGGGGAACAAACCTCAGCCCCAATGCGTCTTGGCTCAGGATCGCAGTGCCTGCCTAGTTCTCACGTAGCCCTATGCTCCCCATAGGGCCAAGGAGGGTCTGGGCTACCTCTGGCTCTGTGGGCACAGCTGCTTGGCTGGTGGGCTCTGCAGCTTGAAACCAACTCCAAACGTGTTCTCCTTCGTGGAGAAGGCTGATTTTTCATGAAGAAGCCGTGTTTGCACTGGCCCTAGCAACCCACCCATGGCCAGCTAGGAAAGGAACCACCTAGGGCCTATGGCCTAAACGGCAGACAACTCGGTTCTAGAAGCTGCATTCTGCAAAGGGAAACTGTGCTCGGGGAACAAAACTCAGCCCCAATGCGGCTTGGCTCAGGATCCCAGCGCCTGCCTAGTTCTCACCTAGCCCTCGGCTCCCCATAGGGCCAAGGAGGGGCTGGGCTGCCTCTGGCTCCGTGGGCACTGCTGCTTGGCTGGTGTTGACCGCAGCTGGAAACCTACTCCAAACGTGTTCTACTTCACGGAAAAGGCTGATTTTCATGGAAAGGCATCGTTTGAACTTGCCCTAGCAACCGCCCCATAGCCAGCTAGGGAGGGACCCACCTAGGGCCTAGCTCCGAAACGGCACAGAATTCGCGTCTAAGAGCTGCGTTCTGCAAAGGGAAATTGTGCTCGGGGAACAAACCTCAGCCCCCATGCAGCTTGGCTCAGAATCGCAGCGCTTGCCTAGTTCTCACCTAGCCCTCTGCTCCCCATAGGGCCAAGTTGGGTCTGGGCTACCTCTGGCTCCGTGGGCACTGCTGCTTGGCTGGTGGTGTCCGCAGCTGGAAACCAACTGCAAACGTCTTCTCCTTTGCGGAGAAGGCAGATTTGGCATTGCAAGGCCTTGCTTCTACTGGCCCTAGCAACCCACCCTTAGCCAGCCAGGGAGGGACCTACCTGGGGCCTAGCTCCGAAAAGGTACAAAACGTGCTCTAGGAGCTGCATTCTACAAAAGGAACCTGTGCTCGGGGAACAAACCTCAGCCCCCATGCGGCTTGGCTCAGGATCCCAGCGCTTGCCTAGTTCTCACCTAGCACTAGGCTCCCCATAGGGCCAAGCAGGGTCTGGGCTGCCTCTGGCTCCGTGGGCACTGCTGCTTGGCTGGTGGTCTCCGGAGCTTGAAACGAACACCAAATGTCTTCTCCTTCGCGGAGAAGGCTGATTTGGCCTGAGAAAGCCGTGTGTGCACTGGCCCTAGCAACCCACCGTTAGGCAGCTAGGGAGGGACCCACCTAGGGCCTAGCTCTGAAACGGCACCAAACGTGCTTCTAGGAGCTGCATTCTGCAAAGGGAAACTGTGCTCGGGGAACATACCTCAGCCCCAATGTTGCTTGGCTCAGGGTCCCCGCGCTCGCCTAGTTCTCACCTAGCCCTATGCTCCCCATAGGGCCAAGGAAGTTCTGGGCTGCCTCTGGCTCCGTGGGCACTGCTGCTTGGCTGGTGGTCTCCGCAGCTGGAAACCAACTCCAAACGTCTTCTCCTATGCGGAGAAGGCTGACTTTGCCTGAGGAAGCCCTGCGTGCCCTGGCCCTAGCCACACCCCCATAGCCAGCTAGGGAGGGACCCACCTAGGGCCTATCTCTGTTAGGGCACAGAACGCGCTTCTAAGAGCTGCATTCTGCAAAGGGATATTGTGCTCGGGGAACAAACCTCAGCCCCCATGCGGCTTGGCTCAGGATCGCAGCGCTTGCCTAGTTCTCACCTAGCCCTAGGCTCCCCATAGGGCCAAGGAGGGTCTGGGCTGCCTCTGGCTCCGTGGGCACTGCTGCTTGGCTGGTGGTCTCCGCAGCTTTAATCCAACTCCAAACATCTTCTCCTTCGTGGAGATGGCTGATTTGGACTGAAGAAGCCCTGTTTGCACTGGACCTAGCAACACCCCCATAGCCAGCTAGGGAGGGACCCACCTAAGGCCTAGCTCCGAAACGGCACAGAACGCGCTTCTAAGAGCTGCGTTCTGCAAAGGGAAATTGTGCTCGGGGAACAAACCTCAGCCCCCATGCGGCTTGGCTCAGAATCGCAGCGCTTGCCTAGTTGTCACCTAGCCCTCGGCTCCTCATAGGGCCAAGGAGGGTCTGGGCTGCCTCTGGCTCCGTGGGCACTGCTGCTTGGCTGGTGGTGTCCGCAGCTGGAAACCAACTCCAAATGTCTTCTCCTTCGTGGAGAAGGCTGATTTGGCATGGCGAAGCCCTGTGTACAGTGGCCCTGCGACCCACCCATAGGCAGCTAGGGAGGGACCCACCTAGGGCCTAGCTCCGAAACGGCACCCATCTCGCTTCTAGGAGCTGCATTCTGCAAAGGGAAACTGTGCTCGGGGAACAAACCTCAGCCCCAATTTTGCTTGGATCAGGGTCACAGCGCTTCCCTAGTACTCACCTAGCACTCTGCTCCCCATAGGGCCAAGGAGGGGCTGGGCTGCCTCTGGCTCCGTGGGCACTGCTGCTTGGCTGGTTGTGACCGCAGCGGAAAAAAAACTCCACGCGTGTTCTCCTTCATGGAGCAAGCTGATGTGGCATGAAAAAGACTTGTTTGCACTGGCCCTATCAACCACGCCGAACCATCTAGGCAGGGACCCACCAAGGTCCTATGTTAAACAGCGCACCAAACGCGCTTCTAGGAGCTGCATTCTGCAAAGGGAAACTCTGCTCGGGGAACAAACCTCAGCCCCAGTGCGGCTTGGCTCAGGATCGCAGTGCCTGCCTAGTTCTCACCTAGCCATAGGCTCCCCATAGGGCCAAGGAGGGTGTGGGCTGCCTCTGGCTCCGTGGGCACTGTTGCTTGGCTTGTGGTCTCCGCAGCTGGAAACCACTTCCACACGTGTTCTCCTTCGCGGAGAAGTCTGATTTGGCATGGAAAGGCCGTGTTTCCACTGGCCCTATCAAACCACGCCGAACCATCTAGGCAGGGACCCACCTAGGTCCTATATTAAACAGCACACCAAACGCGCTTCTAGGAGCTGCATTCTGCAAAGGGAAACTCTACTCGGGGAACAAACATCAGCCCCAATGGTTCTTGGCTCAGAATCCCAGCGCTTGCCGAGTTCTCACCTAGCCCTCTGCTCCCCATAGGACCAAGGACGGTCTGGGCTGCCTCTGGCTCGTGGGCCCTGCTGCTTGGCTGGTGGTGTCCGCAGCTTGAAACCAACTCCAAATGACTACTCCTTCGCAGAGAAGGCTGATTTGGCATGGCGAAGCCCTGTGTGCAATTGCCTTGCGACCCACCCATAGGCAGCTAGGGAGGGACCCACCTGGGGCCTAGCTCCGAAACGGCACCCATCTCACTTCCAGGAGCTGCATTCTGCCAAGGGAAACTGTGCTCGGGGAACAAACCTCAGCCCCAATGTTGCTTGGATAAGGGTCACATCGCTTCCCTAGTACTCACCTAGCATTCTGCTCCCCATAGGGCCAAGGAGGGTCTGGGCTGCCTCTGCCTCCGTGGGCCCTGCTGCTTGGCTGGTGGTGTCCGCAGCTGGAAACCAACTCCAAATGTCTTCTCCTTCGCGGAGAAGGCTGATTTGGCATGACGAAGCCCTGTGTGCTATGGCCCTGCAACCCACCCATAGGCAGCTAGGGAGGGACCCACCTGGGGCCTAACTCCGAAACGGCACCCATCTCGCTTCTAGGAGCTGCATTCTGCAAAGGGAAACTGCTCGGGGAACAAACCTCAGCCCCAGTGCGGCTTGGCTCAGGATCGCAGTGCCTGCCAAGTTCTCACCTAGCCCTAGGCTCCCCTAGGGCCAAGGAGGGTCTGGGCTGCCTCTGGCTCCGTGGGCACTGCTGCTGGCTTGTAGTCTCCGCAGCTGGAAACCAACTCCACACGTGTTCTCCTTCGTGGAGAAGTCTGATTTGGCATGGAAAGGCCGTGTTTCCACTGGCCCTAGCAACCCACCCATAGCCATCTAGGGAGGGACCCACCTTGGTCCTATATCCGAAACAGCACCCATCTTGCTTCTAGGAGCTGCATTCTGCAAAGGGAAACTGTGCTCGGGGAACAAACCTCAGCCCCAATGCGTCTTGGCTCAGGATCGCAGTGCCTGCCTAGTTCTCACGTAGCCCTATGCTCCCCATAGGGCCAAGGAGGGTCTGGGCTACCTCTGGCTCTGTGGGCACAGCTGCTTGGCTGGTGGGCTCTGCAGCTTGAAACCAACTCCAAACGTGTTCTCCTTCGTGGAGAAGGCTGATTTTTCATGAAGAAGCCGTGTTTGCACCGGCCCTAGCAACCCACCCATGGCCAGCTAGGAAAGGAACCACCTAGGGCCTATGGCCTAAACGGCAGACAACTCGGTTCTAGAAGCTGCATTCTGCAAAGGGAAACTGTGCTCGGGGAACAAAACTCAGCCCCAATGCGGCTTGGCTCAGGATCCCAGCGCCTGCCTAGTTCTCACCTAGCCCTCGGCTCCCCATAGGGCCAAGGAGGGGCTGGGCTGCCTCTGGCTCCGTGGGCACTGCTGCTTGGCTGGTGTTGACCGCAGCTGGAAACCTACTCCAAACGTGTTCTACTTCACGGAAAAGGCTGATTTTCATGGAAAGGCATCGTTTGAACTTGCCCTAGCAACCGCCCCATAGCCAGCTAGGGAGGGACCCACCTAGGGCCTAGCTCCGAAACGGCACAGAATTCGCGTCTAAGAGCTGCGTTCTGCAAAGGGAAATTGTGCTCGGGGAACAAACCTCAGCCCCCATGCAGCTTGGCTCAGAATCGCAGCGCTTGCCTAGTTCTCACCTAGCCCTCTGCTCCCCATAGGGCCAAGGAGGGTCTGGGCTACCTCTGGCTCCGTGGGCACTGCTGCTTGGCTGGTGGTGTCCGCAGCTGGAAACCAACTGCAAACGTCTTCTCCTTTGCGGAGAAGGCATATTTGGCATTGCAAGGCCTTGCTTCTACTGGCCCTAGCAACCCACCCTTAGCCAGCCAGGGAGGGACCTACCTGGGGCCTAGCTCCGAAAAGGTACAAAACGTGCTCTAGGAGCTGCATTCTACAAAAGGAACCTGTGCTCGGGGAACAAACCTCAGCCCCCATGCGGCTTGGCTCAGGATCCCAGCGCTTGCCTAGTTCTCACCTAGCACTAGGCTCCCCATAGGGCCAAGCAGGGTCTGGGCTGCCTCTGGCTCCGTGGGCACTGCTGCTTGGCTGGTGGTCTCCGGAGCTTGAAACGAACACCAAATGTCTTCTCCTTCGCGGAGAAGGCTGATTTGGCCTGAGAAAGCCGTGTGTGCACTGGCCCTAGCAACCCACCGTTAGGCAGCTAGGGAGGGACCCACCTAGGGCCTAGCTCTGAAACGGCACCAAACGTGCTTCTAGGAGCTGCATTCTGCAAAGGGAAACTGTGCTCGGGGAACATACCTCAGCCCCAATGTTGCTTGGCTCAGGGTCCCCGCGCTCGCCTAGTTCTCACCTAGCCCTATGCTCCCCATAGGGCCAAGGAAGTTCTGGGCTGCCTCTGGCTCCGTGGGCACTGCTGCTTGGCTGGTGGTCTCCGCAGCTGGAAACCAACTCCAAACTTCTTCTCCTATGCGGAGAAGGCTGACTTTGCCTGAGGAAGCAATGCGTGCCCTGGCCCTAGCCACACCCCCATAGCCAGCTAGGGAGGGACCCACCTAGGGCCTATCTCTGTTAGGGCACAGAACGCGCTTCTAAGAGCTGCATTCTGCAAAGGGATATTGTGCTCGGGGAACAAACCTCAGCCCCCATGCGGCTTGGCTCAGGATCGCAGCGCTTGCCTAGTTCTCACCTAGCCCTAGGCTCCCCATAGGGCCAAGGAGGGTCTGGGCTGCCTCTGGCTCCGTGGGCACTGCTGCTTGGCTGGTGGTCTCCGCAGCTTTAATCCAACTCCAAACATCTTCTCCTTCGTGGAGATGGCTGATTTGGACTGAAGAAGCCCTGTTTGCACTGGACCTAGCAACACCCCCATAGCCAGCTAGGGAGGGACCCACCTAAGGCCTAGCTCCGAAACGGCACAGAACGCGCTTCTAAGAGCTGCGTTCTGCAAAGGGAAATTGTGCTCGGGGAACAAACCTCAGCCCCCATGCGGCTTGGCTCAGAATCGCAGCGCTTGCCTAGTTGTCACCTAGCCCTCGGCTCCTCATAGGGCCAAGGAGGGTCTGGGCTGCCTCTGGCTCCGTGGGCACTGCTGCTTGGCTGGTGGTGTCCGCAGCTGGAAACCAACTCCAAATGTCTTCTCCTTCGTGGAGAAGGCTGATTTGGCATGGCGAAGCCCTGTGTACAGTGGCCCTGCGACCCACCCATAGGCAGCTAGGGAGGGACCCACCTAGGGCCTAGCTCCGAAACGGCACCCATCTCGCTTCTAGGAGCTGCATTCTGCAAAGGGAAACTGTGCTCGGGGAACAAACCTCAGCCCCCATGCGGCTTGGCTCAGAATCGCAGCGCTTGCCTAGTTCTCACCTAGCACTAGGCTCCCCATAGGGCCAAGGAGGGTCTGGGCTGCCTCTGGCTCCGTGGGCACTGCTGCTTGGCTGGTGGTCTCCGCAGCTGGAAACCAACTCCAAACGTCTTCTCCTATGCGGAGAAGGCTGACTTTACCTGAGGAAGCCCTGCGTGCCCTGGCCCTAGCCACACCCCCATAGCCAGCTTGGGAGGGACCCACCTAGGACCTATCTCTGTTAAGGCACAGAACGCGCTTCTAAGAGCTGCGTTCTGCAAAGGGATATTGTGCTCGGGGAACAAACCTCAGCCCCCATGCGGCTTGGCTCAGGATCGCAGCGCTTGCCTAGTTCTCACCTAGCCCTAGGCTCCCCATAGGGCCAAGGAGGGTCTGGGCTGCCTCTGGCTCCGTGGGCACTGCTGCTTGGCTGGTGGTCTCCGCAGCTTTAATCCAACTCCAAACATCTTCTCCTTCGCGGAGATAGCTGATTTGGACTGAAGAAGCCCTGTTTGCACTGGACCTAGCAACACCCCCATAGCCAGCTAGGGAGGGACCCACCTAGGGCCTAGCTCCGAAACGGCACAGAACGCGCTTCTAAGAGCTGCGTTCTGCAAAGGGAAACTCTGCTCGGGGAACAAACCTCAGCCCCCATGCGGCTTGGCTCAGAATCGCAGCGCTTGCCTAGTTCTCACCTAGCACTAGGCTCCCCATAGGGCCAAGGAGGGTCTGGGCTGCCTCTGGCTCCGTGGGCACTGCTGCTTGGCTGGTGGTGTCCGCAGCTGGAAACCAACTCCAAATGTCTTCTCCTTCGCGGAGAAGGCTGATTTGGCATGGCGAAGCCCTGTGTACAGTGGCCCTGCGACCCACCCATAGGCAGCTAGGGAGGGACCCACCTAGGGCCTAGCTCCGAAACGGCACCCATCTCGCTTCTAGGAGCTGCATTCTGCAAAGGGATACTGTGCTCGGGGAACAAACCTCAGCCCCAATGTTGCTTGGATCAGGGTCACAGCGCTTCCCTAGTACTCACCTAGCACTCTGCTCCCCATAGGGCCAAGGAGGGGCTGGGCTGCCTCTGGCTCCGTGGGCACTGCTGCTTGGCCGGTTGTGACCGCAGCGGAAAAAAAACTCCACACGTGTTCTCCTTCATGGAGCAAGCTGATGTGCCATGAAAAAGACTTGTTTGCACTGGCCCTATCAACCATGCCGAACCATCTAGGCAGGGACCCACCTAGGTCCTGTGTTAAACAGCGCACCAAACGCGCTTCTAGGAGCTGCATTCTGCAAAGGGAAACTCTGCTCGGGGAACAAACCTCAGCCCCAGTGCGGCTTGGCTCAGGATCGCAGTGCCTGCCTAGTTCTCACCTAGCCCTAGGCTCCCCATAGGGCCAAGGAGGGTCTGGGCTGCCTCTGGCTCCGTGGGCACTGCTGCTTGGCTGGTGGTCTCCGCAGCTTTAATCCAACTCCAAACATCTTCTCCTTCGCGGAGATGACTGATTTGGCATGGAAAGGCAGTGTTTCCACTGGCCCTATCAAACCATGCCGAACCATCTAGGCAGGGACCCACCTAGGTCCTATGTTAAACAGCGCACCAAACGCGCTTCTAGGAGCTGCATTCTGCAAAGGGAAACTCTGCTCGGGGAACAAACATCAGCCCCAATGGGTCTTGGCTCAGAATCCCAGCGCTTGCCTAGTTCTCACCTAGCCCTCTGCTCCCCATAGGACCAAGGAGGGTCTGGGCTGCCTCTGCCTCCGTGGGCCCTGCTGCTTGGCTGGTGGTGTCCGCAGCTTGAAACCAACTCCAAATGTCTTCTCCTTCGCGGAGAAGGCTGATTTGGCATGACGAAGCCCTGTGTGCTATGGCCCTGCAACCCACCCATAGGCAGCTAGGGAGGGACCCACCTGGGGCCTAACTCCGAAACGGCACCCATCTCGCTTCTAGGAGCTGCATTCTGCAAAGGGAAACTGCTCGGGGAACAAACCTCAGCCCCAGTGCGGCTTGGCTCAGGATCGCAGTGCCTGCCAAGTTCTCACCTAGCCCTAGGCTCCCCTAGGGCCAAGGAGGGTCTGGGCTGCCTCTGGCTCCATGGGCACTGCTGCTGGCTTGTAGTCTCCGCAGCTGGAAACCAACTCCACACGTGTTCTCCTTCGTGGAGAAGTCTGATTTGGCATGGAAAGGCCGTGTTTCCACTGGCCCTAGCAACCCACCCATAGCCATCTAGGGAGGGACCCACCTTGGTCCTATATCCGAAACAGCACCCATCTTGCTTCTAGGAGCTGCATTCTGCAAAGGGAAACTGTGCTCGGGGAACAAACCTCAGCCCCAATGCGTCTTGGCTCAGGATCGCAGTGCCTGCCTAGTTCTCACGTAGCCCTATGCTCCCCATAGGGCCAAGGAGGGTCTGGGCTACCTCTGGCTCTGTGGGCACAGCTGCTTGGCTGGTGGGCTCTGCAGCTTGAAACCAACTCCAAACGTGTTCTCCTTCGTGGAGAAGGCTGATTTTTCATGAAGAAGCCGTGTTTGCACCGGCCCTAGCAACCCACCCATGGCCAGCTAGGAAAGGAACCACCTAGGGCCTATGGCCTAAACGGCAGACAACTCGGTTCTAGAAGCTGCATTCTGCAAAGGGAAACTGTGCTCGGGGAACAAAACTCAGCCCCAATGCGGCTTGGCTCAGGATCCCAGCGCCTGCCTAGTTCTCACCTAGCCCTTGGCTCCCCATAGGGCCAAGGAGGGGCTGGGCTGCCTCTGGCTCCGTGGGCACTGCTGCTTGGCTGGTGTTGACCGCACCTGGAAACCTACTCCAAACGTGTTCTACTTCACGGAAAAGGCTGATTTTCATGGAAAGGCATCGTTTGAACTTGCCCTAGCAACCGCCCCATAGCCAGCTAGGGAGGGACCCACCTAGGGCCTAGCTCCGAAACGGCGCAGAATTCGCGTCTAAGAGCTGCGTTCTGCAAAGGGAAATTGTGCTCGGGGAACAAACCTCAGCCCCCATGCAGCTTGGCTCAGAATCGCAGCGCTTGCCTAGTTCTCACCTAGCCCTCTGCTCCCCATAGGGCCTAGGAGGGTCTGGGCTACCTCTGGCTCCGTGGGCACTGCTGCTTGGCTGGTGGTGTCCGCAGCTGGAAACCAACTCCAAACGTCTTCTCCTTTGCGGAGAAGGCAGATTTGGCATTGCAAGGCCTTGCTTCTACTGGCCCTAGCAACCCACCCTTAGCCAGCCAGGGAGGGACCTACCTGGGGCATAGCTCCGAAAAGGTACAAAACGTGCTCTAGGAGCTGCATTCTACAAAAGGAACCTGTGCTCGGGGAACAAACCTCAGCCCCCATGCGGCTTGGCTCAGGATCCCAGCGCTTGCCTAGTTCTCACCTAGCACTAGGCTCCCCATAGGGCCAAGCAGGGTCTGGGCTGCCTCTGGCTCCGTGGGCACTGCTGCTTGGCTGGTGGTCTCCGGAGCTTGAAACGAACACCAAATGTCTTCTCCTTCGCGGAGAAGGCTGATTTGGCCTGAGAAAGCCGTGTGTGCACTGGCCCTAGCAACCCACCGTTAGGCAGCTAGGGAGGGACCCACCTAGGGCCTAGCTCTGAAACGGCACCAAACGTGCTTCTAGGAGCTGCATTCTGCAAAGGGAAACTGTGCTCGGGGAACATACCTCAGCCCCAATGTTGCTTGGCTCAGGGTCCCCGCGCTCGCCTAGTTCTCACCTAGCCCTATGCTCCCCATAGGGCCAAGGAAGTTCTGGGCTGCCTCTGGCTCCGTGGGCACTGCTGCTTGGCTGGTGGTCTCCGCAGCTGGAAACCAACTCCAAACGTCTTCTCCTATGCGGAGAAGGCTGACTTTGCCTGAGGAAGCCCTGCGTGCCCTGGCCCTAGCCACACCCCCATAGCCAGCTAGGGAGGGACCCACCTAGGGCCTATCTCTGTTAAGGCACAGAACGCGCTTCTAAGAGCTGCGTTCTGCAAAGGGATATTGTGCTCGGGGAACAAACCTCAGCCCCCATGCAGCTTGGCTCAGAATCGCAGCGCTTGCCTAGTTCTCACCTAGCCCTCTGCTCCCCATAGGGCCAAGGAGGGTCTGGGCTGCCTCTGGCTCCGTGGGCCCTGCTGCTTGGCTGGTGGTGTCCGCAGCTTGAAACCAACTCCAAATGTCTTCTCCTTCGCAGAGAAGGCTGATTTGGCATGGCGAAGCCCTGTGTGCAATGGCCTTGCGACCCACCCATAGGCAGCTAGGGAGGGACCCACCTGAGGCCTAGCTCCGAAACGGCACCCATCTCACTTCCAGGAGCTGCATTCTGCCAAGGGAAACTGTGCTCGGGGAACAAACCTCAGCCCCAATGTTGCTTGGATAAGGGTCACATCGCTTCCCTAGTACTCACCTAGCACTCTGCTCCCCATAGGGCCAAGGAGGGTCTGGGCTGCCTCTGCCTCCGTGGGCCCTGCTGCTTGGCTGGTGGTGTCCGCAGCTGGAAACCAACTCCAAACGTCTTCTCCTTTGCGGAGAAGGCAGATTTGGCATTGCAAGGCCTTGCTTCTACTGGCCCTAGCAACCCACCCTTAGCCAGCTAGGGAGGGACCCACCTGGGGCCTAGCTCCGAAACGGCACCCATCTCACTTCCAGGAGCTGCATTCTGCCAAGGGAAACTGTGCTCGGGGAACAAACCTCAGCCCCAGTGTTGCTTGGATAAGGGTCACATCGCTTCCC
Organism: Sus scrofa; assembly: GCF_054392235.1. NCBI lineage: Eukaryota > Metazoa > Chordata > Mammalia > Artiodactyla > Suidae > Sus > Sus scrofa. The sequence continues at coordinate 32,339,373 of NC_139389.1, read as the reverse complement.
TAGTACTCACCTAGCACTCTGCTCCCCATAGGGCCAAGGAGGGTCTGGGCTGCCTCTGGCTCCGTGGGCCCTGCTGCTTGGCTGGTGGTGTCCGCAGCTGGAAACCAACTCCAAACGTCTTCTCCTTTGCGGAGAAGGCAGATTTGGCATTGCAAGGCCTTGCTTCTACTGGCCCTAGCAACCCACCCTTAGCCAGCCAGGGAGGGACCTACATGGGGCCTAGCTCCGAAAAGGTACAAAACGTGCTCTAGGAGCTGCATTCTACAAAAGGAACCTGTGCTCGGGGAACAAACCTCAGCCCCCATGCGGCTTGGCTCAGGATCACAGCGCTTGCCTAGTTCTCACCTAGCACTAGGCTCCCCATAGGGCCAAGGAGGGTCTGGGCTGCCTCTGGCTCCGTGGGCACTGCTGCTTGGCTGGTGGTGTCCGCAGCTGGAAACCAACTCCAAACGTCTTCTCCTTTGCGGAGATGGCTGATTTGGACTGAAGAAGCCCTGTTTGCACTGGACCTAGCAACACCCCCATAGCCAGCTAGGGAGGGACCCACCTAGGGCCTATCTCTGTTACGGCACAGAACGCGCTTCTAAGAGCTGCGTTCTGCAAAGGGAAATTGTGCTCGGGGAACAAACCTCAGCCCCCATGCGGCTTGGCTCAGAATCGCAGCGCTTGCCTAGTTGTCACCTAGCCCTCGGCTCCACATAGGGCCAAGGAGGGTCTGGGCTGCCTCTGGCTCCGTGGGCACTGCTGCTTGGCTGGTGGTGTCCGCAGCTGGAAACCAACTCCAAATGTCTTCTCCTTCGCGGAGAAGGCTGATTTGGCATGGCGAAGCCTTGTGTGCAGTGGCCCTGCGACCCACCCATAGGCAGCTAGGGAGGGACCCACCTAGGGCCTAGCTCCGAAACGGCACCCATCTCGCTTCTAGGAGCTGCATTCTGCCAAGGGAAACTGTGCTCGGGGAACAAACCTCAGCCCCAATGTTGCTTGGATCAGGGTCACAGCGCTTCCCTAGTACTCACCTAGCACTCTGCTCCCCATAGGGCCAAGGAGGGGCTGGGCTGCCTCTGGCTCCGTGGGCACTGCTGCTTGGCTGGTTGTGACCGCAGCGGAAAATAACTCCACACGTGTTCTCCTTCACGGAGCAAGCTGATGTGGCATGAAAAAGACTTGATTGCACTGGCCATATCAACCACGCCGAACCATCTAGGCAGGGACCCACCTAGGTCCTATGTAAAAGAGCGCACCAAACGCGCTTCTAGGAGCTGCATTCTGCAAAGGGAAACTCTGCTCGGGGAACAAACCTCAGCCCCAGTGCGGCTTGGCTCAGGATCGCAGTGCCTGCCTAGTTCTCACCTAGCCCTAGGCTCCCCATAGGGCCAAGGAGGGTGTGGGCTGCCTCTGGCTCCGTGGGCACTGTTGCTTGGCTTGTGGTCTCCGCAGCTGGAAACCAACTCCCCACGTGTTCTCCTTCGCGGAGAAGTCTGATTTGGCATGGAAAGGCCGTGTTTCCACTGGCCCTATCAAACCACGCCGAACCATTTTGGCAGGGACCACCTAGGTCCTATGTTAAACAGCGCAACAAACGCACTTCTAGGAGCTGAATTCTGCAAAGGGAAACTCTGCTCCGGGAACAAACCTCAGCCCCCATGCGGCTTGGCTCAGGATCCCAGCGCTTGCCTAGTTCTCACCTAGCCCTCTGCTCCCCATAGGACCAAGGAGGGTCTGGGCTGCCTCTGGCTCCTTGGGCCCTGCTGCTGGGCTGGTGGTGTCCGCAGCTTGAATCCAACTCCAAATGTCTTCTCCTTCGCGGAGAAGGCTGATTTGGCATGACGAAGCCCTGTGTGCTATGGCCCTGCAACCCACCCATAGGCAGCTAGGGAGGGACCCACCTGGGGCCTAACTCCGAAACGGCACCCATCTCGCTTCTAGGAGCTGCATTCTGCAAAGGGAAACTGCTCGGGGAACAAACCTCAGCCCCAGTGCGGCTTGGCTCAGGATCGCAGTGCCTGCCTAGTTCTCACCTAGCCCTAGGCTCCCCATAGGGCCTAGGAGGGTCTGGGCTGCCTCTGGCTCCGTGGGCACTGCTGCTGGCTTGTAGTCTCCGCAGCTGGAAACCAACTCCTCACGTGTTCTCCTTCACGGAGAAGTCTGATTTGGCATGGAAAGGCCGTGTTTCCACTGGCCCTAGCAACCCACCCATAGCCATCTAGGGAGGGACCCACCTTGGTCCTATATCCGAAACAGCACCCATCTTGCTTCTAGGAGCTGCATTCTGCAAAGGGAAACTGTGCTCGGGGAACAAACCTCAGCCCCAATGCGTCTTGGCTCAGGATCGCAGTGCCTGCCTAGTTCTCACGTAGCCCTATGCTCCCCATAGGGCCAAGGAGGGTCTGGGCTACCTCTGGCTCTGTGGGCACAGCTGCTTGGCTGGTGGGCTCTGCAGCTTGAAACCAACTCCAAACGTGTTCTCCTTCGTGGAGAAGGCTGATTTTTCATGAAGAAGCCGTGTTTGCACTGGCCCTAGCAACCCACCCATGGCCAGCTAGGAAAGGAACCACCTAGGGCCTATGGCCTAAACTGCGGACAACTCGGTTCTAGGAGCTGCATTCTGCAAAGGGAAACTGTGCTCGGGGAACAAAACTCAGCCCCAATGTTGCTTGGCTCAGGATCCCAGCGCCTGCCTAGTTCTCACCTAGCCCTCGGCTCCCCATAGGGCCAAGGAGGGGCTGGGCTGCCTCTGGCTCCGTGGGCACTGCTGCTTGGCTGGTGTTGACCGCAGCTGGAAACCTACTCCAAACGTGTTCTCCTTCACGGAAAAGGCTGATTTTCATGGAAAGGCATCCTTTGAACTTGCCCTAGCAACCGCCCCATAGCCAGCTAGGGAGGGACCCACCTAGGGCCTAGCTCCGAAACGGCACAGAACGCGCTTCTAAGAGCTGCGTTCTGCAAAGGGAAACTCTGCTCGGGGAACAAACCTCAGCCCCCATGCGGCTTGGCTCAGAATCGCAGCGCTTGCCTAGTTCTCACCTAGCCCTCTGCTCCCCATAGGGCCAAGGAGGGTCTGGGCTGCCTCTGGCTCCGTGGGCACTGCTGCTTGGCTGGTGGTGTCCGCAGCTGGAAACCAACTCCAAACGTCTTCTCCTTTGCGGAGAAGGCAGATTTGACATTGCAAGGCCTTGCTTCTACTGGCCCTAGCAACCCACCCTTAGCCAGCCAGGGAGGGACCTACCTGAGGCCTAGCTCCGAAAAGGTACAAAACGTGCTCTAGGAGCTGCATTCTACAAAAGGAACCTGTGCTCGGGGAACAAACCTCAGCCCCCATGCGGCTTGGCTCAGGATCACAGCGCTTGCCTAGTTCTCACCTAGCACTAGGCTCCCCATAGGGCCAAGCAGGGTCTGGGCTGCCTCTGGCTCCGTGGGCACTGCTGCTTGGCTGGTGGTGTCCGCAGCTGGAAACCAACTCCAAACGTCTTCTCCTTTGCGGAGATGGCTGATTTGGACTGAAGAAGCCCTGTTTGCACTGGACCTAGCAACACCCCCATAGCCAGCTAGGGAGGGACCCACCTAGGGCCTATCTCTGTTACGGCACAGAACGCGCTTCTAAGAGCTGCGTTCTGCAAAGGGAAATTGTGCTCGGGGAACAAACCTCAGCACCCATGCGGCTTGGCTCAGAATCGCAGCGCTTGCCTAGTTCTCACCTAGCCCTAGGCTCCCCATAGGGCCAAGGAGGGTCTGGGCTGCCTCTGGCTCCGTGGGCACTGCTGCTTGGCTGGTGGTGTCCGCAGCTGGAAACCAACTCCAAGTGTCTTCTCCTTCGCGGAGAAGGCTGATTTGGCATGGCGAAGCCCTCTGTGCAATGGCCCTGCGACCCACCCATAGGCAGCTAGGGAGGGACCCACCTAGGGCCTAGCTCCGAAACGGCACCCATCTCGCTTCTAGGAGCTGCATTCTGCAAAGGGAAACTGTGCTCGGGGAACAAACCTCAGCCCCAATGTTGCTTTGATCAGGGTCACAGCGCTTCCCTAGTACTCACCTAGCACTCTGCTCCCCATAGGGCCAAGGAGGGGCTGGGCTGCCTCTGGCTCCGTGGGCACTGCTGCATGGCTGGTTGTGACCGCAGCGGAAAAAAAACTCCACACGTGTTCTCCTTCACGGAGCAAGCTGATGTGGCATGAAAAAGACTTGATTGCACTGGCCCTATCAACCACGCCGAACCATCTAGGCAGGGACCCACCTAGATCCTATGTAAAAGAGCGCACCAAACGCGCTTCTAGGAGCTGCATTCTGCAAAGGGAAACTCTGCTCGGGGAACAAACCTCAGCCCCAGTGCGGCTTGGCTCAGGATCGCAGTGCCTGCCTAGTTCTCACCTAGCCCTAGGCTCCCCATAGGGCCAAGGAGGGTTTGGGCTGCCTCTGGCTCCGTGGGCACTGCTGCTGGCTTGTAGTCTCCGCAGCTGGAAACCAACTCCACACGTGTTCTCCTTCGCGGAGAAGTCTGATTTGGCATGGGAAGGCCGTGTTTCCACTGGCCCTAGCAACCCACCCATAGCCATCTAGGGAGGGACCCACCTTGGTCCTATATCCGAAACAGCACCCATCTTGCTTCTAGGAGCTGCATTCTGCAAAAGGGAAACTGTGCTCGGGGAACAAACCTCAGCCCCAATGCGTCTTGGCTCAGGATCGCAGTGCCTGCCTAGTTCTCACCTAGCCCTAGGCTCCCCATAGGGCCAAGGAGGGTCTGGGCTACCTCTGGCTCTGTGGGCACTGCTGCTTGGCTGGTGGTCTCTGGAGCTTGAAACGAACACCAAATGTCTTCTCCTTCGCGGAGAAGGCTGATTTGGCCTGAGAAAGCCGTGTGTGCACTGGCCCTAGCAACCCACCGTTAGGCAGCTAGGGAGGGACCCACCTAGGGCCTAGCTCTGAAACGGCACCAAACGTGCTTCTAGGAGCTGCATTCTGCAAAGGGAAACTGTGCTCGGGGAACATACCTCAGCCCCAATGTTGCTTGGCTCAGGGTCCCCGCGCTCGCCTAGTTCTCACCTAGCCCTATGCTCCCCATAGGGCCAAGCAGGGTCTGGGCTGCCTCTGGCTCCGTGGGCACTGCTGCTTGGCTGGTGGTCTCCGCAGCTGGAAACCAACTCCAAACGTCTTCTCCTATGCGGAGAAGGCTGACTTTGCCTGAGGAAGCCCTGCGTGCCCTGGCCCTAGCCACACCCCCATAGCCAGCTAGGGAGGGACCCACCTAGGGCCTATCTCTGTTAGGGCACAGAACGCGCTTCTAAGAGCTGCGTTCTGCAAAGGGATATTGTGTTCAGGGAACAAACCTCAGCCCCCATGCGGCTTGGCTCAGAATCGAAGCGCTTGCCTAGTTCTCACCTAGCCCTTGGCTCCCCATAGGGCCAAGGAGGGTCTGGGCTGCCTCTGGCTCCGTGGGCACTGCTGCTTGGCTGGTGGTGTCCGCAGCTGGAAACCAACTCCAAATGTCTTCTCCTTCGCGGAGAAGGCTGATTTGGCATGGCGAAGCCTTGTGTGCAGTGGCCCTGCGACCCACCCATAGGCAGCTAGGGAGGGACCCACCTAGGGCCTAGCTCCGAAACGGCACCCATCTCGCTTCTAGGAGCTGCATTCTGCAAAGGGAAACTGTGCTCGGGGAACAAACCTCAGCCCCAATGTTGCTTGGATCAGGGTCACAGCGCTTCCCTAGTACTCACCTAGCACTCTGCTCCCCATAGGGCCAAGGAGGGGCTGGGCTGCCTCTGGCTCCGTGGGCACTGCTGCTTGGCTGGTTGTGACCGCAGCGGAAATAAAACTCCACACCTGTTCTCCTTCACGGAGCAAGCTGATGTGGCATGAAAAAGACTTGTTTGCACTGGCCCTATCAACCACGCCGAACCATCTAGGCAGGGACCCACCTAGGTCCTATGTAAAACAGCGCACCAAACGCGCTTCTAGGAGCTGCATTCTGCAAAGGGAAACTCTGCTCGGGGAACAAACCTCAGCCCCAGTGCGGCTTGGCTCAGGATCGCAGTGCCTGCCTAGTTCTCACCTAGCCCTAGGCTCCCCATAGGGCCAATGAATGTGTGGGCTGCCTGTGGCTCCGTGGGCACTGTTGCTTGGCTTGTGGTCTCCGCAGCTGGAAACCAACTCCACACGTGTTCTCCTTCGCGGAGAAGTCTGATTTGGCATGGAAAGGCCGTGTTTCCACTGGCCCTATCAAACCACGCCGAACAATCTAGGCAGGGACCCACCTAGGTCCTATGTTAAACAGCGCAACAAACGCGCTTCTAGGAGCTGCATTCTGCAAAGGGAAACTCTGCTCGGGGAACAAACCTCAGCCCCAATGGGTCTTGGCTCAGAATCCCAGCGCTTGCCGAGTTCTCACCTAGCCCTCTGCTCCCCATAGGACCAAGGAGGGTCTGGGCTGCCTCTGCCTCCGTGGGCCCTGCTGCTTGGCTGGTGGTGTCCGCAGCTGGAAACCAACTCCAAATGTCTTCTCCTTCGCGGAGAAGGCTGATTTGGCATGACGAAGCCCTGTGTGCTATGGCCCTGCAACCCACCCATAGGCAGCTAGGGAGGGACCCACATGGGGCCTAACTCCGAAACGGCACCCATCTCGCTTCTAGGAGCTGCATTCTGCAAAGGGAAACTGCTCGGGGAACAAACCTCAGCCCCAGTGCGGCTTGGCTCAGGATCGCAGTGCCTGCCAAGTTCTCACATAGCCCTAAGCTCCCCTAGGGCCAAGGAGGGTCTGGGCTGCCTCTGGCTCCGTGGGAACTGCTGCTGGCTTGTAGTCTCCGCAGCTGGAAACCAACTCCACACGTGTTCTCCTTCGTGGAGAAGTCTGATTTGGCATGGAAAGGCCGTGTTTCCACTGGCCCTAGCAACCCACCCATAGCCATCTAGGGAGGGACCCACCTTGGTCCTATATCCGAAACAGCACCCATCTTGCTTCTAGGAGCTGCATTCTGCAAAGGGAAACTGTGCTCGGGGAACAAACCTCAGCCCCAATGCGTCTTGGCTCAGGATCGCAGTGCCTGCCTAGTTCTCACGTAGCCCTATGCTCCCCATAGGGCCAAGGAGGGTCTGGGCTACCTCTGGCTCTGTGGGCACAGCTGCTTGGCTGGTGGGCTCTGCAGCTTGAAACCAACTCCAAACGTGTTCTCCTTCGTGGAGAAGGCTGATTTTTCATGAAGAAGCCGTGTTTGCACTGGCCCTAGCAACCCACCCATGGCCAGCTAGGAAAGGAACCACCTAGGGCCTATGGCCTAAACGGCAGACAACTCGGATCTAGAAGCTGCATTCTGCAAAGGGAAACTGTGCTCGGGGAACAAAACTCAGCCCCAATGCGGCTTGGCTCAGGATCCCAGCGCCTGCCTAGTTCTCACCTAGCCCTCGGCTCCCCATAGGGCCAAGGAGGGGCTGGGCTGCCTCTGGCTCCGTGGGCACTGCTGCTTGGCTGGTGGTGACCGCAGCTGGAAACCTACTCCAAACGTGTTCTCCTTCACGGAAAAGGCTGATTTTCATGGAAAGGCATCGTTTGAACTTGCCCTAGCAACCGCCCCATAGCCAGCTAGGGAGGGACCCACCTAGGGCCTATCTCCGAAACGGCACAGAATTCGCGTCTAAGAGCTGCGTTCGGCAAAGGGAAATTGTGCTCGGGGAACAAACCTCTGCCCCCATGCAGATTGGCTCAGAATCACAGCGTTGCCTAGTTCTCACCTAGCCCTCTGCTCCCCATAGGGCCAAGGAGGGTCTGGGCTACCTCTGGCTCCGTGGGCACTGCTGCTTGGCTGGTGGTGTCCGCAGCTGGAAACCAACTGCAAACGTCTTCTCCTTTGCGGAGAAGGCAGATTTGGCATTGCAAGGCCTTGCTTCTACTGGCCCTAGCAACCCACCCTTAGCCAGCCAGGGAGGGACCTACCTGGGGCCTAGCTCCGAAAAGGTACAAAACGTGCTCTAGGAGCTGCATTCTACAAAAGGAACCTGTGCTCGGGGAACAAACCTCAGCCCCCATGCGGCTTGGCTCAGGATCCCAGCGCTTGCCTAGTTCTCACCTAGCACTAGGCTCCCCATAGGGCCAAGCAGGGTCTGGGCTGCCTCTGGCTCCGTGGGCACTGCTGCTTGGCTGGTGGTCTCCGGAGCTTGAAACGAACACCAAATGTCTTCTCCTTCGTGGAGAAGGCTGATTTGGCCTGAGAAAGCCGTGTGTGCACTGGCCCTAGCAACCCACCGTTAGGCAGCTAGGGAGGGACCCACCTAGGGCCTAGCTCTGAAACGGCACCAAACGTGCTTCTAGGAGCTGCATTCTGCAAAGGGAAACTGTGCTCGGGGAACATACCTCAGCCCCAATGTTGCTTGGCTCAGGGTCCCCGCGCTCGCCTAGTTCTCACCTAGCCCTATGCTCCCCATAGGGCCAAGGAGGTTCTGGGCTGCCTCTGGCTCCGTGGGCACTGCTGCTTGGCTGGTGGTGTCCGCAGCTGGAAACCAACTCCAAACGTCTTCTCCTATGCGGAGAAGGCTGACTTTGCCTGAGGAAGCCCTGCGTGCCCTGGCCCTAGCCACACCCCCATAGCCAGCTAGGGAGGGACCCACCTAGGGCCTATCTCTGTTAAGGCACAGAACGCGCTTCTAAGAGCTGCATTCTGCAAAGGGATATTGTGCTCGGGGAACAAACCTCAGCCCCCATGCGGCTTGGTTCAGGATCGCAGCGCTTGCCTAGTTCTCACATAGCCCTAGGCTCCCCATAGGACCAAGGAGGGTCTGGGCTGCCTCTGGCTCCGTGGGCACTGCTGCTTGGCTGGTGGTCTTCGCAGCTTTAATCCAACTCCAAACATCTTCTCCTTCGCGGAGATGGCTGATTTGGACTGAAGAAGCCCTGTTTGCACTGGACCTACCAACACCCCCATACCAGCTAGGGAGGGACCACCTAGGGCCTAGCTCCGAAACGACACAGAACGCTTTTCTAAGAGCTGTGTTCTGCAAAGGGAAACTCTGCTCGGGGAACAAACCTCAGCCCCCATGCGGCTTGGCTCAGAATCGCAGCGCTTGCCTAGTTCTCACCTAGCCCTCTGCTCCCCATAGGGCCAAGGAGGGTCTGGGCTGCCTCTGGCTCCGTGGGCACTGCTGCTTGGCTGGTGGTGTCCACAGCTGGAAACCAACTCCAAATGTCTTTTCCTTCACGGAGAAGGCTGATTTGGCATGGCGAAGCCCTGTGTACAGTGGCCCTGCGACCCACCCATAGGCAGCTAGGGAGGGACCCACCTAGGGCCTAGCTCCGAAACGGCACCCATCTCGCTTCTAGGAGCTGCATTCTGCAAAGGGAAACTGTGCTCGGGGAACAAACCTCAGCCCCAATGTTGCTTGGATCAGGGTCACAGCGCTTCCCTAGTACTCACCTAGCACTCTGCTCCCCATAGGGCCAAGGAGGGGCTGGACTGCCTCTGGCTCCGTGGGCACTGCTGCTTGGCTGGTTGTGACCGCAGCGGAAAAAAAACTCCACACGTGTTCTCCTTCATGGAGCAAGCTGATGTGCCATGAAAAAGACTTGTTTGCACTGGCCCTATCAACCAGGCCGAACCATCTAGGCAGGGACCCACCTAGGTCCTATGTTAAACAGCGCTCCAAACGCGCTTCTAGGAGCTGCATTCTGCAAAGGGAAACTGTGCTCGGGGAACAAAACTCAGCCCCAATGCGGCTTGGCTCAGGATCCCAGCGCCTGCCTAGTTCTCACCTAGCCCTCGGCTCCCCATAGGGCCAAGGAGGGGCTGGGCTGCCTCTGGCTCCGTGGGCACTGCTGCTTGGCTGGTGTTGACCGCAGCTGGAAACCTACTCCAAACGTGTTCTACTTCACGGAAAAGGCTGATTTTCATGGAAAGGCATCGTTTGAACTTGCCCTAGCAACCGCCCCATAGCCAGCTAGGGAGGGACCCACCTAGGGCCTAGCTCCGAAACGGCACAGAATTCGCGTCTAAGAGCTGCGTTCTGCAAAGGGAAACTGTGCTCGGGGAACAAACCTCAGCCCCCATGCGGCTTGGCTCAGAATGGCAGCGCTTGCCTAGTTCTCACCTAGCCCTCTGCTCCCCATAGGGCCAAGGAGGCTCTGGGCTACCTCTGGCTCCGTGGGCACTGCTGCTTGGCTGGTGGTGTCCGCAGCTGGAAACCAACTGCAAACGTCTTCTCCTTTGCGGAGAAGGCAGATTTGGCATTGCAAGGCCTTGCTTCTACTGGCCCTAGCAACCCACCCTTAGCCAGCCAGGGAGGGACCTACCTGGGGCCTAGCTCCGAAAAGGTACAAAACGTGCTCTAGGAGCTGCATTCTACAAAAGGAATCTGTGCTCGGGGAACAAACCTCAGCCCCCATGCGGCTTGGCTCAGGATCACAGCGCTTGCCTAGTTCTCACCTAGCACTAGGCTCCCCATAGGGCCAAGGAGGGTCTGGGCTGCCTCTGGCTCCGTGGGCACTGCTGCTTGGCTGGTGGTCTCTGGAGCTTGAAACGAACACCAAATGTCTTCTCCTTCGCGGAGAAGGCTGATTTGGCCTGAGAAAGCCGTGTGTGCACTGGCCCTAGCAACCCACCGTTAGGCAGCTAGGGAGGGACCCACCTAGGGCCTAGCTCTGAAACGGCACCAAACGTGCTTCTAGGAGCTGCATTCTGCAAAGGGAAACTGTGCTCGGGGAACATACCTCAGCCCCAATGTTGCTTGGCTCAGGGTCCCCGCGCTCGCCTAGTTCTCACCTAGCCCTATGCTCCCCATAGGGCCAAGGAGGGTCTGGGCTGCCTCTGGCTCCGTGGGCACTGCTGCTTGGCTGGTGGTCTCCGCAGCTGGAAACCAACTCCAAACGTCTTCTCCTATGCGGAGAAGGCTGACTTTGCCTGAGGAAGCCCTGCGTGCCCTGGCCCTAGCCACACCCCCATACCCAGCTAGGGAGGGACCCACCTAGGGCCTATCTCTGTTAAAGCACAGAACGCGCTTCTAAGAGCTGCGTTCTGCAAAGGGATATTGTGCTCGGGGAACAAACCTCAGCCCCCATACGGCTTGGCTCAGGATCGCAGCGCTTGCCTAGTTCTCACCTAGCCCTAGGCTCCCCATAGGGCCAAGGAGGGTCTGGGCTGCCTCTGGCTCCATGGGCACTGCTGCTTGGCTGGTGGTCTCCGCAGCTTTAATCCAACTCCAAACATCTTCTCCTTCGTGGAGATGGCTGATTTGGACTGAAGAAGCCCTGTTTGCACTGGACCTAGCAACACCCCCATAGCCAGCTAGGGAGGGACCCACCTAGGGCCTAGCTCCGAAACGGCACAGAACGCGCTTCTAAGAGCTGCGTTCTGCAAAGGGAAACTCTGCTCGGGGAACAAACCTCAGCCCCCATGCGGCTTGCCTCAGGATCACAGCGCTTGCCTAGTTCTCACCTAGCCCTCGGCTCCCCATAGGGCCAAGGTGGGTCTGGGCTGCCTCTGGCTCCGTGGGCACTGCTGCTTGGCTGGTGGTGTCCGCAGCTGGAAACCAACTCCAAATGTCTTCTCCTTCGCGGAGAAGGCTGATTTGGCATGGCGAAGCCCTGTGTACAGTGGCCCTGCGACCCACCCATAGGCAGCTAGGGAGGGACCCACCTAGGGCCTAGCTCCGAAACGGCACCCATCTCGCTTCTAGGAGCTGCATTCTGCAAAGGGAAACTGTGCTCGGGGAACAAACCTCAGCCCCAATGTTACTTGGATCAGGGTCACAGCGCTTCCCTAGTACTCACCTAGCAGTCTGCTCCCCATAGGGCCAAGGAGGGGCTGGGCTGCCTCTGGCTCCGTGGGCACTGCTGCTTGGCTGGTTGTGACCGCAGCGGAAAAAAAACTCCACACGTGTTCTCCTTCATGGAGCAAGCTGATGTGCCATGAAAAAGACTTGTTTGCACTGGCCCTATCAACCAGGCCGAACCATCTAGGCAGGGACCCACCTAGGTCCTATGTTAAACAGCGCACCAAACGCGCTTCTAGGAGCTGCATTCTGCAAAGGGAAACTCTGCTCGGGGAACAAACCTCAGCCCCAGTGCGGCTTGGCTCAGGATCGCAGTGCCTGCCTAGTTCTCACCTAGCCCTAGGCTCCCCATAAGGCCAAGGAATGTGTGGGCTGCCTGTGGCTCCGTGGGCACTGTTGCTTGGCTTGTGGTCTCCGCAGCTGGAAACCAACTCCACTCGTGTTCTCCTTCGCGGAGAAGTCTGATTTGGCATGGAAAGGCCGTGTTTCCACTGGCCCTATCAAACCACGCCGAACCATCTAGGCAGGGACCCACCTAGGTCCTATGTTAAACAGCGCAACAAACGCGCTTCTAGGAGCTGAATTCTGCAAAGGGAAACTCTGCTCGGGGAACAAACCTCAGCCCCCATGCGGCTTGGCTCAGAATCCCAGCGCTTGCCGAGTTCTCACCTAGCCCTCTGCTCCCCATAGGGCCAAGGAGGGTCTGGGCTGCCTCTGGCTCCGTGGGCACTGCTGCTTGGCTGGTGGTGTCCGCAGCTGGAAACCAACTCCAAATGTCTTCTCCTTCGCGGAGAAGTCTGATTTGGCATGGCGAAGCCCGGTGAGCAATGGCCCTGCGACCCACCCATAGGCAGCTAGGGAGGGACCCACCTAGGGCCTAGCTCCGAAACGGCACCCATCTCGCTTCTAGGAGCTGCATTCTGCAAAGGGAAACTGTGCTCGGGGAACAAACCTCAGCCCCAATGTTGCTTTGATCAGGGTCACAGCGCTTCCCTAGTACTCACCTAGCACTCTGCTCCCCATAGGGCCAAGGAGGGGCTCGGCTGCCTCTGGCTCCGTGGGCACTGCTGCTTGGCTGGTTGTGACCGCAGCGGAAAAAAAACTCCACACGTGTTCTCCTTCATGGAACAAGCTGATGTGGCATGAAAAAGACTTGTTTGCACTGGCCCTATCAACCACGCCGAACCATCTAGGCAGGGACCCACCTAGGTCCTATGTTAAACAGCGCACCAAACGCGCTTCTAGGAGCTGCATTCTGCAAAGGGAAACTCTGCTCGGGGAACAAACCTCAGCCCCAGTGCGGCTTGGCTCAGGATCGCAGTGCCTGCCTAGTTCTCACCTAGCCCTAGGCTCCCCATAAGGCCAAGGAGGGTGTGGGCTGCCTCTGGCTCCGTTGGCAATGTTGCTTGGCTTGTGGTCTCCGCAGCTGGAAACCAACTCCACACGTGTTGTCCTTCACGGAGAAGTCTGATTTGGCATGGAAAGGCCGTGTTTCCACTGGCCCTAGCAACCCACCCATAGCCATCTAGGGAGGGACCCACCTAGGTCCTATATCCGAAACAGCACCCATCTTGCTTCTAGGAGCTGCATTCTGCAAAGGGAAACTGTGCTCGGGGAACAAACCTCAGCCCCAATGCGTCTTGGCTCAGGATCCCAGCGCCTGCCTAGTTCTCACCCAGCCCTCGGCTCCCCATAGGGCCAAGGAGGGGCTGGGCTGCCTCTGGCTCCGTGGGCACTGCTGCTTGGCTGGTGGTGACCGCAGCTGGAAACCTACTCCAAACGTGTTCTCCTTCATAGAAAAGGATGATTTTCATGGAAAGGCATCGTTTGAACTTGCCCTAGCAACCGCCACATAGCCAGCTAGGGAGGGACCCACCTAGGGCCTAGCTCCGAAACGGCACTGAACGCGCTTCTAAGAGCTGCGTTCTGCAAAGGGAAACTGTGCTCGGGGAACAAACCTCAGCCCCCATGCGGCTTGGCTCAGAATCGCAGCGCTTGCCTAGTTCTCACCTAGCCCTCTGCTCCCCATAGGGCCAAGGAGGGTCTGGGCTGCCTCTGGCTCCGTGGGCACTGCTGCTTGGCTGGTGGTGTCCGCAGCTGGAAACCAACTCCAAACGTCTTCTCCTTTGCGGAGAAGGCAGATTTGGCATTGCAAGGCCTTGCTTCTACTGGCCCTAGCAACCCACCCTTAGCCAGCCAGGGAGGGACCTACCTGGGGCCTAGCTCCGAAAAGGTACAAAACGTGCTCTAGGAGCTGCATTCTACAAAAGGAACCTGTGCTCGGGGAACAAACCTCAGCCCCCATGCGGCTTGGCTCAGGATCACAGCGCTTGCCTAGTTCTCACCTAGCACTAGGCTCCCCATAGGGCCAAGCAGGGTCTGGGCTGCCTCTGGCTCCGTGGGCACTGCTGCTTGGCTGGTGGTCTCCGGAGCTTGAAACGAACACCAAATGTCTTCTCCTTCGCGGAGAAGGCTGATTTGGCCTGAGAAAGCCGTGTGTGCACTGGCTCTAGCAACCCACCGTTAGGCAGCTAGGGAGGGACCCACCTAGGGCCTAGCTCTGAAACGGCACCAAACGTGCTTCTAGGAGCTGCATTCTGCAAAGGGAAACTGTGCTCGGGGAACATACCTCAGCCCCAATGTTGCTTGGCTCAGGGTCCCCGCGCTCGCCTAGTTCTCACCTAGCTCTATGCTCCCCATAGGGCCAATGAGGTTCTGGGCTGCCTCTGGCTCCGTGGGCACTGCTGCTTGGCTGGTGGTGACCGCAGCTGGAAACCAACTCCAAACGTCTTCTCCTATGCGGAGAAGGCTGACTTTGCCTGAGGAAGCCCTGCGTGCCCTGGCCCTAGCCACACACCCATAGCCAGCTAGGGAGGGACCCTCCAAGGGCCTATCTCCGTTACGGCACAGAACGCGCTTCTAAGAGCTGCGTTCTGCAAAGGGAAATTGTGCTCGGGGAACAAACCTCAGCCCCCATGCGGCTTGGCTCAGGATCGCAGCGCTTGCCTAGTTCTCACCTAGCCCTAGGCTCCCCATAGGGCCAAGGAGGGTCTGGGCTGCCTCTGGCTCCGTGGGCACTGCTGCTTGGCTGGTGGTCTCCGCAGCTTTAATCCAACTCCAAACGTCTTCTCCTTCGCGGAGATGGCTGATTTGGACTGAAGAAGCCCTGTTTGCACTGGACCTAGCAACACCCCTATAGCCAGCTAGGGAGGGACCCACCTAGGGCCTATCTCTGTTACGGCACAGAACGCTTTTCTAAGAGCTGTGTTCTGCAAAGGGAAACTCTGCTCGGGGAACAAACCTCAGCCCCCATGCGGCTTGGCTCAGAATCGCAGCGCTTGCC
Source organism: Sus scrofa (assembly GCF_054392235.1). NCBI lineage: Eukaryota > Metazoa > Chordata > Mammalia > Artiodactyla > Suidae > Sus > Sus scrofa. Next base: position 32,324,288 of record NC_139389.1, on the reverse strand, counting down.
TAGTTCTCACCTAGCCCTCTGCTCCCCATAGGGCCAAGGAGGGTCTGGGCTGCCTCTGGCTCCGTGGGCACTGCTGCTTGGCTGGTGGTGTCCGCAGCTGGAAACCAACTCCAGGTGTCTTCTCCTTCACGGAGAAGGCTGATTTGGCATGGCGAAGCCCTGTGTGCAATGGCCCTGCGACCCACCCATAGGCAGCTAGGGAGGGACCCACCTAGGGCCTAGCTCCGAAACGGCACCCATCTCGCTTCTAGGAGCTGCATTCTGCAAAGGGAAACTGTGCTCGGGGAACAAACCTCAGCCCCAATGTTGCTTGGATCAGGGTCACAGCGCTTCCCTAGTACTCACCTAGCACTCTGCTCCCCATAGGGCCAAGGAGGGGCTGGGCTGCCTCTGGCTCCGTGGGCACTGCTGCTTGGCTGGTTGTGACCGCAGCGGAAAAAAAACTCCACACGTGTTCTCCTTCGTGGAGAAGTCTGATTTGGCATGGAAAGGCCGTGTTTCCACTGGCCCTAGCAACCCACCCATAGCCATCTAGGGAGGGACCCACCTTGGTCCTATATCCGAAACAGCACCCATCTTGCTTCTAGGAGCTGCATTCTGCAAAGGGAAACTGTGCTCGGGGAACAAACCTCAGCCCCAATTCATCTTGGCTCAGGATCGCAGTGCCTGCCTAGGTCTCACGTAGTCCTATGCTCCCCATAGGGCCAAGGAGGGTCTGGGCTACCTCTGGCTCTGTGGGCACAGCTGCTTGGCTGGTGGGCTCTGCAGCTTGAAACCAACTCCAAACGTGTTCTCCTTCGTGGAGAAGGCTGATTTTTCATGAAGAAGCCGTGTTTGCACTGGCCCTAGCAACCCACCCATGGCCAGCTAGGAAAGGAACCACCTAGGGCCTATGGCCTAAACGGCAGACAACTCGGTTCTAGGAGCTGCATTCTGCAAAGGGAAACTGTGCTCGGGGAACAAAACTCAGCCCCAATGTTGCTTGGCTCAGGATCCCAGCGCCTGCCTAGTTCTCACCTAGCCCTCGGCACCCCATAGGGCCAAGGAGGGGCTGGGCTGCCTCTGGCTCCGTGGGCACTGCTGCTTGGCTGGTGGTGATCGCAGCTGGAAACCTACTCCAAACGTGTTCTCCTTCACCGAAAAGGCTGATTTTCATGGAAAGGCATCGTTTGAACTTGCCCTAGCAACCGCCCCATAGCCAGCTAGGGAGGGACCCACCTAGGGCCTAGCTCCGAAACGGCACAGAACGCGCTTCTAAGAGCTGCGTTCTGCAAAGGGAAACTGTGTTCGGGGAACAAACCTCAGCCCACATGCGGCTTGGCTCAGAATCGCAGCGCTTGCCTAGTTCTCACCTAGCCCTCTGCTCCCCTTAGGGCCAAGGAGGGTCTGGGCTGCCTCTGGCTCCGTGGGCACTGCTGCTTGGCTGGTGGTGTCCGCAGCTGGAAACCAACTCCAAACGTCTTCTCCTTTGCGGAGAAGGCAGATTTGGCATTGCAAGGCCTTGCTTCTACTGGCCCTAGCAACCCACCCTTAGCCAGCCAGGGAGGGACCTACCTGGGGCCTAGCTCCGAAAAGGTACAAAACGTGCTCTAGGAGCTGCATTCTACAAAAGGAACCTGTGCTCGGGGAACAAACCTCAGCCCCCATGCGGCTTGGCTCAGGATCACAGCGCTTGCCTAGTTCTCACCTAGCACTAGGCTCCCCATAGGGCCAAGCAGGGTCTGGGCTGCCTCTGGCTCCGTGGGCACTGCTGCTTGGCTGGTGGTCTCTGGAGCTTGAAACGAACACCAAATGTCTTCTCCTTCGCGGAGAAGGCTGATTTGGCCTGAGAAAGCCGTGTGTGCACTGGCCCTAGCAACCCACCGTTAGGCAGCTAGGGAGGGACCCACCTAGGGCCTAGCTCTGAAACGGCACCAAACGTGCTTCTAGGAGCTGCATTCTGCAAAGGGAAACTGTGCTCGGGGAACATACCTCAGCCCCAATGTTGCTTGGCTCAGGGTCCCCGCGCTCGCCTAGTTCTCACCTAGCCCTATGCTCCCCATAGGGCCAAGGAGGTTCTGGGCTGCCTCTGGCTCCGTGGCCACTGCTGCTTGGCTGGTGGTGACCGCAGCTGGAAACCAACTCCAAACGTCTTCTCCTATGCGGAGAAGTCTGACTTTGCCTGAGGAAGCCCTGGGTGCCCTGGCCCTAGCCACAACCCCATACCCAGCTAGGGAGGGACCCACCTAGGGCCTATCTCTGTTACGGCACACAACGCGCTTCTAAGAGCTGCGTTCTGCAAAGGGATATTGTGCTCGGGGAACAAACCTCAGCCCCCATGCGGCTTGGCTCAGAATCGCAGCGCTTGCCTAGTTCTCACTTAGCACTAGGCTCCCCATAGGGCCAAGCAGGGTCTGGGCTGCCTCTGGCTCCGTGGGCACTGCTGCTTGGCTGGTGGTCTCTGGAGCTTGAAACGAACACCAAACGTCTTCTCCTTCGCGGAGATGGCTGATTTGGACTGAAGAAGCCCTGTTTGCACTGGACCTAGCAACACCCCCATAGCCAGCTAGGGAGGGACCCACCTAGGGCCTATCTCTGTTACGGCACAGAACGCGCTTCTAAGAGCTGCGTTCTGCAAAGGGAAATTGTGCTCCGGGAACAAACCTCAGCCCCCATGCGGCTTGGCTCAGAATCGCAGCGCTTGCCTAGTTCTCACCTAGCCCTCTGCTCCCCATAGGGCCAAGGAGGGTCTGGGCTGCCTCTGGCTCCGTGGGCACTGCTGCTTGGCTGGTGGTGTCCGCAGCTGGAAACCAACTCCAAACGTCTTCTCCTTTGCGGAGAAGGCAGATTTGGCATTGCAAGGCCTTGCTTCTACTGGCCCTAGCAACCCACCCTTAGCCAGCCAGGGAGGGACCTACCTGGGGCCTAGCTCCGAAAAGGTACAAAACGTGCTCTAGGAGCTGCATTCTACAAAAGGAACCTGTGCTCGGGGAACAAACCTCAGCCCCCATGCGGCTTGGCTCAGGATCACAGCGCTTGCCTAGTTCTCACCTAGCACTAGGCTCCCCATAGGGCCAAGCAGGGTCTGGGCTGCCTCTGGCTCCGTGGGCACTGCTGCTTGGCTGGTGGTCTCTGGAGCTTGAAACGAACACCAAATGTCTTCTCCTTCGCGGAGAAGGCTGATTTGGCTTGAGAAAGCCGTGTGTGCACTGGCCCTAGCAACCCACCGTTAGGCAGCTAGGGAGGGACCCACCTAGGGCCTAGCTCTGAAACGGCACCAAACGTGCTTCTAGGAGCTGCATTCTGCAAAGGGAAACTGTGCTCGGGGAACATACCTCAGCCCCAATGTTGCTTGGCTCAGGGTCCCCGCGCTCGCCTAGTTCTCACCTAGCCCTATGCTCCCCATAGGGCCAAGGAGGTTCTGGGCTGCCTCTGGCTCCGTGGGCACTGCTGCTTGGCTGGTGGTGTCCGCAGCTGGAAACCAACTCCAAACGTCTTCTCCTATGCGGAGAAGGCTGACTTTGCCTGAGGAAGCCCTGCGTGCCCTGGCCCTAGCCACACCCCCATAGCCAGCTAGGGAGGGACCCACCTAGGGCCTATCTCTGTTAAGGCACAGAACGCGCTTCTAAGAGCTGCGTTCTGCAAAGGGAAACTGCTCGGGGAACAAACCTCAGCCCCAGTGCGGCTTGGCTCAGGATCGCAGTGCCTGCCTAGTTCTCACCTAGCCCTAGGCTCCCCATAGGGCCAAGGAGGGTCTGGGCTGCCTCTGGCTCCGTGGGCACTGCTGCTGGCTTGTAGTCTCCGCAGCTGGAAACCAACTCCACACGTGTTCTCCTTCGCGGAGAAGTCTGATTTGGCATGGAAAGGCCGTGTTTCCACTGGCCCTAGCAACCCACCCATAACCATCTAGGGAGGGACCCACCTTGGTCCTATATCCGAAACAGCACCCATCTTGCTTCTAGGAGCTGCATTCTGCAAAGGGAAACTGTGCTCGGGGAACAAACCTCAGCCCCAATGCGTCTTGGCTCAGGATCGCAGTGCCTGCCTAGGTCTCACGTAGTCCTATGCTCCCCATAGGGCCAAGGAGGGTCTGGGCTACCTCTGGCTCTGTGGGCACAGCTGCTTGGCTGGTGGGCTCTGCAGCTTGAAACCAACTCCAAACGTGTTCTCCTTCGTGGAGAAGGCTGATTTTTCATGAAGAAGCCGTGTTTGCACTGGCCCTAGCAACCCACCCATGGCCAGCTAGGAAAGGAACCACCTAGGGCCTATGGCCTAAACGGCAGACAACTCGGTTCTAGGAGCTGCATTCTGCAAAGGGAAACTGTGCTCGGGGAACAAAACTCAGCCCCAATGTTGCTTGGCTCAGGATCCCAGCGCCTGCCTAGTTCTCACCTAGCCCTCGGCTCCCCATAGGGCCAAGGAGGGGCTGGGCTGCCTCTGGCTCCGTGGGCACTGCTGCTTGGCTGGTGGTGACCGCAGCTGGAAACCTACTCCAAACGTGTTCTCCTTCACGGAAAAGGCTGATTTTCATGGAAAGGCATCCTTTGAACTTGCCCTAGCAACCGCCCCATAGCCAGCTAGGGAGGGACCCACCTAGGGCCTAGCTCAGAAACGGCACAGAACGCGCTTCTAAGAGCTGCGTTCTGCAAAGGGAAACTGTGCTCGGGGAACAAACCTCAGCCCCCATGCGGCTTGGCTCAGAATCGCAGCGCTTGCCTAGTTCTCACCTAGCCCTCTGCTCCCCATAGGGCCAAGGAGGGTCTGGGCTGCCTCTGGCTCCGTGGGCACTGCTGCTTGGCTGGTGGTGTCCGCAGCTGGAAACCAACTCCAAATGTCTTCTCCTTTGCGGAGAAGGCAGATTTGGCATTGCAAGGCCTTGCTTCTACTGGCCCTAGCAACCCACCCTTAGCCAGCCAGGGAGGGACCTACCTGGGGCCTAGCTCCGAAAAGGTACAAAACGTGCTCTAGGAGCTGCATTCTACAAAAGGAACCTGTGCTCGGGGAACAAACCTCAGCCCCCATGCGGCTTGGCTCAGGATCACAGCGCTTGCCTAGTTCTCACCTAGCACTAGGCTCCCCATAGGGCCAAGCAGGGTCTGGGCTGCCTCTGGCTCCGTGGGCACTGCTGCTTGGCTGGTGGTCTCTGGAGCTTGAAACGAACACCAAATGTCTTCTCCTTCGCGGAGAAGGCTGATTTGGCCTGAGAAAGCCGTGTGTGCACTGGCCCTAGCAACCCACCGTTAGGCAGCTAGGGAGGGACCCACCTAGGGCCTAGCTCTGAAACGGCACCCATCTCGCTTCTAGGAGCTGCATTCTGCAAAGGGAAACTGTGCTCGGGGAACAAACCTCAGCCCCAATGTTGCTTGGCTCAGGGTCGCGGCGCTCGCCTAGTTCTCACCTAGCCCTATGCTCCCCATAGGGCCAAGGAGGGGCTGGGCTGCCTCTGGCTCCGTGGGCACTGCTGCTTGGCTGGTTGTGACCGCAGCGGAAATAAAACTCCACACCTGTTCTCCTTCACGGAGCAAGCTGATGTGGCATGAAAAAGACTTGATTGCACTGGCCCTATCAACCACGCCGAACCATCTAGGCAGGGACCCACCTAGGTCCTATGTAAAACAGCGCACCAAACGCGCTTCTAGGAGCTGCATTCTGCAAAGGGAAACTCTGCTCGGGGAACAAACCTCAGCCCCAGTGCGGCTTGGCTCAGGATCACAGTGCCTGCCTAGTTCTCACCTAGCCCTAGGCTCCCCATAGGGCCAAGCAGGGTCTGGGCTGCCTCTGGCTCCGTGGGCAATGTTGCTTGGCTTGTGGTCTCCGCAGCTGGAAACCAACTCCACACGTGTTCTCCTTCGCGGAGAAGTCTGATTTGGCATGGAAAGGCCGTGTTTCCACTGGCCCTATTAAACCACGCCGAACCATCTAGGCAGGGACCCACCTAGGTCCTATGTTAAACAGCGCAACAAACGCGCTTCTAGGAGCTGAATTCTGCAAAGGGAAACTCTGCTCGGGGAACAAACCTCAGCCCCAATGGGTCTTGGCTCAGAATCCCAGCGCTTGCCGAGTTCTCACCTAGCCCTCTGCTCCCCATAGGACCAAGGAGGGTGTGGGCTGCCTCTGGCTCCGTGGGCCCTGCTGCTGGGCTGGTGGTGTCCGCAGCTTGAATCCAACTCCAAATGTCTTCTCCTTCGCGGAGAAGGCTGATTTGGCATGACGACGTCCCTCCCTAGCTGGCTATGTGGCGGTTGCTATGGCCCTGCAACCCACCCATAGGCAGCTAGGGAGGGACCCACCTGGGGCCTAACTCCGAAACGGCACCCATCTCGCTTCTAGGAGCTGCATTCTGCAAAGGGTAACTGCTCGGGGAACAAACCTCAGCCCCAGTGCGGCTTGGCTCAGGATCGCAGTGCCTGCCTAGTTCTCACCTAGCCCTAGGCTCCCCATAGGGCCAAGGAGGGTGTGGGCTGCCTCTGGCTCCGTGGGCACTGCTGCTGGCTTGTAGTCTCCGCAGCTGGAAACCAACTCCACACGTGTTCTCCTTCGCGGAGAAGTCTGATTTGGCATGGAAAGGCCGTGTTTCCACTGGCCCTAGCAACCCACCCATAGCCATCTAGGGAGGGACCCACCTTGGTCCTATATCCGAAACAGCACCCATCTTGCTTCTAGGAGCTGCATTCTGCAAAGGGAAACTGTGCTCGGGGAACAAACCTCAGCCCCAATGCGTCTTGGCTCAGGATCGCAGTGCCTGCCTAGTTCTCACCTAGCCCTAGGCTCCCCATAGGGCCAAGGAGGGTCTGGGCTACCTCTGGCTCTGAGGGCACAGCTGCTTGGCTGGTGGGCTCTGCAGCTTGAAACCAACTCCAAACGTGTTCTCCTTCGTGGAGAAGGCTGATTTTTCATGAAGAAGCCGTGTTTGCACTGGCCCTAGCAACCCACCCATGGCCAGCTAGGAAAGGAACCACCTAGGGCCTATGGCCTAAACAGCAGACAACTCGGTTCTAGAAGCTGCATTCTGCAAAGGGAAACTGTGCTCGGGGAACAAAACTCAGCCCCAATGTTGCTTGGCTCAGGATCCCAGCGCCTGCCTAGTTCTCACCTAGCCTTCGGCTCCCCATAGGGCCAAGGAGGGGCTGGGCTGCCTCTGGCTCCGTGGGCACTGCTGCTTGGCTGGTGGTGACCGCAGCTGGAAACCTACTCCAAACGTGTTCTCCTTCACGGAAAAGGCTGATTTTCATGGAAAGGCATCCTTTGAACTTGCCCTAGCAACCGCCCCATAGCCAGCTAGGGAGGGACCCACCTAGGGCCTAGCTCCGAAACGGCACAGAACGCGCTTCTAAGAGCTGCGTTCTGCAAAGGGAAACTGTGCTCGGGGAACAAACCTCAGCCCCCATGCGGCTTGGCTCAGAATCGCAGCGCTTGCCTAGTTCTCACCTAGCCCTCTGCTCCCCATAGGGCCAAGGAGGGTCTGGGCTGCCTCTGGCTCCGTGGGCACTGCTGCTTGGCTGGTGGTCTCCGCAGCTGGAAACCAACTCCAAACGTCTTCTCCTTCGCGGAGAAGGCTGATTTGGCCTGGCGAAGCCCTGTGTGCAACGGCCCTGCGACCCACCCTTAGGCAGCTAGGGAGGGACCCACCTAGGGCCTAGCTCCGAAACGGCACCCATCTCGCTTCTAGGAGCTGCATTCTGCAAAGGGAAACTGCTCGGGGAACAAACCTCAGCCACAGTGCGGCTTGGCTCAGGATCGCAGTGCCTGCCTAGTTCTCACCTAGCCCTAGGCTCCCCATAGGGCCAAGGAGGGTCTGGGCTGCCTCTGGCTCCGTTCGCACTGCTGCTGGCTTGTAGTCTCCGCAGCTGGAAACCAACTCCACACGTGTTCTCCTTCGCGGAGAAGTCTGATTTGGCATGGAAAGGCCGTGTTTCCACTGGCCCTAGCAACCCACCCATAGCCATCTAGGGAGGGACCCACCTTGGTCCTATATCCGAAACAGCACCCATCTTGCTTCTAGGAGCTGCATTCTGCAAAGGGAAACTGTGCTCGGGGAACAAACCTCAGCCCCAATGCGTCTTGGCTCAGGATCGCAGTGCCTGCCTAGTTCTCACCTAGCCCTAGGCTCCCCATAGGGCCAAGGAGGGTCTGGGCTACCTCTGGCTCTGTGGGCACAGCTGCTTGGCTGGTGGGCTCTGCAGCTTGAAACCAACTCCAAACGTGTTCTCCTTCGTGGAGAAGGCTGATTTTTCATGAAGAAGCCGTGTTTGCACTGGCCCTAGCAACCCACCCATGGCCAGCTAGGAAAGGAACCACCTAGGGCCTATGGCCTAAACAGCAGACAACTCGGTTCTTGAAGCTGCATTCTGCAAAGGGAAACTGTGCTCGGGGAACAAAACTCAGCCCCAACGTTGCTTGGCTCAGGATCCCAGCGCCTGCCTAGTTCTCACCTAGCCCTCGGCTCCCCATAGGGCCAAGGAGGGGCTGGGCTGCCTCTGGCTCCGTGGGCACTGCTGCTTGGCTGGTGGTGACCGCAGCTGGAAACCAACTCCAAACGTCTTCTCCTTCGCGGAGAAGGCTGATTTGGCCTGGCGAAGCCCTGTGTGCAACGGCCCTGCGACCCACCCATAGGCAGCTAGGGAGGGACCCACCTAGGGCCTAGCTCCGAAACGGCACCCATCTCGCTTCTAGGAGCTGCATTCTGCAGAGGGAAACTGTGCTCAGGGAACAAACCTCAGCCCCAAGGTTGCTTGGATCCGGGTCACAGCGCTTCCCTAGTACTCACCTCGCACTCTGCTCCCCATAGGGCCAAGGAGGGGCTGGCCTGCCTCTGGCTCCGTGGGCACTGCTGCTTGGCTGGTTGTGACCGCAGCGGAAAAAAAACTCCACACGTGTTCTCCTTCACAGAGCAAGCTGATGTGGCATGAAAAAGACTTGATTGCACTGGCCCTATCAACCACGCCGAACCATCTAGGCAGGGACCCACCTAGGTCCTATGTAAAACAGCGCACCAAACGCGCTTCTAGGAGCTGCATTCTGCAAAGGGAAACTCTGCTCGGGGAACAAACCTCAGCCCCAGTGCGGCTTGGCTCAGGATCGCAGTGCCTGCCTAGTTCTCACCTAGCCCTAGGCTCTCCATAGGGCCAAGGAGGGTGTGGGCTGCCTCTGGCTCCGTGGGCACTGTTGCTTGGCTTGTGGTCTCCGCAGCTGGAAACCAACTCCACACGTGTTCTCCTTCGCGGAGAAGTCTGATTTGGCATGGAAAGGCCGTGTTTCCACTGGCCCTATCAAACCACGCGGAACCATCTAGGCAGGGACCCACCTAGGTCCTATGTTAAACAGCGCAACAAACGCGCTTCTAGGAGCTGAATTCTGCAAAGGGAAACTCTGCTCGGGGAACAAACATCAGCCCCAATGGGTCTTGGCTCAGAATCCCAGCGCTTGCCGAGTTCTCACCTAGCCCTCTGCTCCCCATAGGACCAAGGAGGGTCTGGGCTGCCTCTGGCTCCGTGGGCCCTGCTGCTGGGCTGGTGGTGTCCGCAGCTTGAATCCAACTCCAAATGTCTTCTCCTTCGCAGAGAAGGCTGATTTGGCCTGGCGAAGCCCTGTGTGCAACGGCCCTGCGACCCACCCTTAGGCAGCTAGGGAGGGACCCACCTAGGGCCTAGCTCCGAAACGGCACCCATCTCGCTTCTAGGAGCTGCATTCTGCAAAGGGAAACTGCTCGGGGAACAAACCTCAGCCCCAGTGCGGCTTGGCTCAGGATCGCAGTGCCTGCCTAGTTCTCACCTAGCCCTAGGCTCCCCATAGGGCCAAGGAGGGTGTGGGCTGCCTCTGGCTCCGTGGGCACTGCTGCTGGCTTGTAGTCTCCGCAGCTGGAAACCAACTCCACACGTGTTCTCCTTCGCGGAGAAGTCTGATTTGGCATGGAAAGGCCGTGTTTCCACTGGCCCTAGCAACCCACCCATAGCCATCTAGGGAGGGACCCACCTTGGTCCTATATCCGAAACAGCACCCATCTTGCTTCTAGGAGCTGCATTCTGCAAAGGGAAACTGTGCTCGGGGAACAAACCTCAGCCCCAATGCGTCTTGGCTCAGGATCGCAGTGCCTGCCTAGTTCTCACCTAGCCCTAGGCTCCCCATAGGGCCAAGGAGGGTCTGGGCTACCTCTGGCTCTGTGGGCACAGCTGCTTGGCTGGTGGGCTCTGCAGCTTGAAACCAACTCCAAACGTGTTCTCCTTCGTGGAGAAGGCTGATTTTTCATGAAGAAGCCGTGTTTGCACTGGCCCTAGCAACTCACCCATGGCCAGCTAGGAAAGGAACCACCTAGGGCCTATGGCCTAAACAGCAGACAACTCGGTTCTAGAAGCTGCATTCTGCAAAGGGAAACTGTGCTCGGGGAACAAAACTCAGCCCCAACGTTGCTTGGCTCAGGATCCCAGCGCCTGCCTAGTTCTCACCTAGCCCTCTGCTCCCCATAGGGCCAAGGAGGGGCTGGGCTGCCTCTGGCTGCATGAGCACTGCTGCTTGGCTGGTGGTGACCGCAGCTGGAAACCTACTCCAAACGTGTCCTCCTTCACGGAAAAGGCTGATTTTCATGGAAAGGCATCCTTTGAACTTGCCCTAGCAACCGCCCCATAGCCAGCTAGGGAGGGACCCACCTAGGGCCTAGCTCCGAAACGGCACAGAACGCGCTTCTAAGAGCTGCGTTCTGCAAAGGGAAACTGTGCTCGGGGAACATACCTCAGCCCCAATGTTGCTTGGCTCAGGGTCCCCGCGCTCGCCTAGTTCTCACCTAGCACTAGGCTCCCCATAGGGCCAAGCAGGGTCTGGGCTGCCTCTGGCTCCGTGGGCACTGCTGCTTGGCTGGTGGTCTCTGGAGCTTGAAACGAACACCAAATGTCTTCTCCTTCGCGGAGAAGGCTGATTTGGCCTGAGAAAGCCGTGTGTGCACTGGCCCTAGCAACCCACCGTTAGGCAGCTAGGGAGGGACCCACCTAGGGCCTAGCTCTGAAACGGCACCAAACGTGCTTCTAGGAGCTGCATTCTGCAAAGGGAAACTGTGCTCGGGGAACATACCTCAGCCCCAATGTTGCTTGGCTCAGGGTCCCCGCGCTCGCCTAGTTCTCACCTAGCCCTATGCTCCCCATAGGGCCAAGGAGGTTCTGGGCTGCCTCTGGCTCCGTGGGCACTGCTGCTTGGCTGGTGGTCTCCGCAGCTGGAAACCAACTCCAAACGTTTTCTCCTATGCGGAGAAGGCTGACTTTGCCTGACGAAGCCCTGGGTGCCCTGGCCCTAGCCACACCTCCATAGCCAGCTAGGGAGGGACCCACCTAGGGCCTATCTCTGTTACGGCACAGAACGCGCTTCTAAGAGCTGCGTTCTGCTAAGGGATATTGTGCTCGGCGAACAAACCTCAGCCCCCATGCGGCTTGGCTCAGAATCGCAGCGCTTGCCTAGTTCTCACCTAGCCCTCGGCTCCCCATAGGGCCAAGGAGGGTCTGGGCTGCCTCTGGCTCCGTGGGCACTGCTGCTTGGCTGGTGGTCTCCGCAGCTTTAATCCAACTCCAAACGTCTTCTCCTTCGCGGAGATGGCTGATTTGGACTGAAGAAGCCCTGTTTGCACTGGACCTAGCAACACCCCCATAGCCAGCTAGGGAGGGACCCACCTAGGGCCTATCTCTGTTACGGCACAGAACGCGCTTCTAAGAGCTGCGTTCTGCAAAGGGAAATTGTGCTCGGGGAACAAACCTCAGCCCCCATGCGGCTTGGCTCAGAATCGCAGCGCTTGCCTAGTTCTCACCTAGCCCTCTGCTCCCCATAGGGCCAAGGAGGGTCTGGGCTGCCTCTGGCTCCGTGGGCACTGCTGCTTGGCTGGTGGTCTCCGCAGCTGGAAACCAACTCCAAACGTCTTCTCCTTCGCGGAGAAGGCTGATTTGGCCTGGCGAAGCCCTGTGTGCAACGGCCCTGCGACCCACCCTTAGGCAGCTAGGGAGGGACCCACCTAGGGCCTAGCTCCGAAACGGCACCCATCTCGCTTCTAGGAGCTGCATTCTGCAAAGGGAAACTGCTCGGGGAACAAACCTCAGCCCCAGTGCGGCTTGGCTCAGGATCGCAGTGCCTGCCTAGTTCTCACCTAGCCCTAGGCTCCCCATAGGGCCAAGGAGGGTCTGGGCTGCCTCTGGCTCCGTTCGCACTGCTGCTGGCTTGTAGTCTCCGCAGCTGGAAACCAACTCCACACGTGTTCTCCTTCGCGGAGAAGTCTGATTTGGCATGGAAAGGCCGTGTTTCCACTGGCCCTAGCAACCCACCCATAGCCATCTAGGGAGGGACCCACCTTGGTCCTATATCCGAAACAGCACCCATCTTGCTTCTAGGAGCTGCATTCTGCAAAGGGAAACTGTGCTCGGGGAACAAACCTCAGCCCCAATGCGTCTTGGCTCAGGATCGCAGTGCCTGCCTAGTTCTCACCTAGCCCTAGGCTCCCCATAGGGCCAAGGAGGGTCTGGGCTACCTCTGGCTCTGTGGGCACAGCTGCTTGGCTGGTGGGCTCTGCAGCTTGAAACCAACTCCAAACGTGTTCTCCTTCGTGGAGAAGGCTGATTTTTCATGAAGAAGCCGTGTTTGCACTGGCCCTAGCAACCCACCCATGGCCAGCTAGGAAAGGAACCACCTAGGGCCTATGGCCTAAACAGCAGACAACTCGGTTCTTGAAGCTGCATTCTGCAAAGGGAAACTGTGCTCGGGGAACAAAACTCAGCCCCAACGTTGCTTGGCTCAGGATCCCAGCGCCTGCCTAGTTCTCACCTAGCCCTCGGCTCCCCATAGGGCCAAGGAGGGGCTGGGCTGCCTCTGGCTCAGTGGGCACTGCTGCTTGGCTGGTTGTGACCGCAGTGGAAAAAAACCTCCACACGTGTTCTCCTTCACGGAGCAAGCTGATGTGGCAGTAAAAAGACTTGATTGCACTGGCCCTATCAACCACGCCGAACCATCTAGGCAGGGACCCACCTAGGTCCTATGTAAAACAGCGCAACAAACGCGCTTCAAGGAGCTGCATTCTGCAAAGGGAAACTCTGCTCGGGGAACAAACATCAGCCCCAATGGGTCTTGGCTCAGAATCCCAGCGCTTGCCGAGTTCTCACCTAGCCCTCTGCTCCCCATAGGACCAAGGAGGGTCTGGGCTGCCTCTGGCTCCGTGGGCCCTGCTGCTTGGCTGATGGTGTCCGCAGCTTGAATCCAACTCCAAATGTCTTCTCCTTCGCGGAGAAGGCTGATTTGGCATGACGAAGCCCTGTGTGCTATGGCCCTGCAACCCACCCATAGGCAGCTAGGGAGGGACCCACCTGGGGCCTAACTCCGAAACGGCACCCATCTCGCTTCTAGGAGCTGCATTCTGCAAAGGGAAACTGCTCGGGGAACAAACCTCAGCCCCAGTGCGGCTTGGCTCAGGATCGCAGTGCCTGCCTAGTTCTCACCTAGCCCTAGGCTCCCCATAGGGCCAAGGAGTGTGTGGGCTGCCTCTGGCTCCGTGGGCACTGTTGCTTGGCTTGTGGTCTCTGCAGCTGGAAACCAACTCCACACGTGTTCTCCTTCGCGGAGAAGTCTGATTTGGCATGGAAAGGCCGTGTTTCCACTGGCCCTATCAAACCACGCCGAACCATCTAGGCAGGGACCCACCTAGGTCCTATGTTATACAGCGCAACAAACGCGCTTCTAGGAGCTGAATTCTGCAAAGGGAAACTCTGCTCGGGGAACAAACATCAGCCCCAATGGGTCTTGGCTCAGAATCCCAGCGCTTGCCGAGTTCTCACCTAGCCCTCTGCTCCCCATTGGACCAAGGAGGGTCTGGGCTGCCTCTGGCTCCGTGGGCCCTGCTGCTGGGCTGGTGGTGTCCGCAGCTTGAATCCAACTCCAAATGTCTTCTCCTTCGCGGAGAAGGCTGATTTGGCATGACGAAGCCCTGTGTGCTATGGCCCTGCAACCCACCCATAGGCAGCTAGGGAGGGACCCACCTGGGGCCTAACTCCGAAACGGCACCCATCTCGCTTCTAGGAGCTGCATTCTGCAAAGGGAACCTGCTCGGGGAACAAACCTCAGCCCCAGTGCGGCTTGGCTCAGGATCGCAGTGCCTGCCTAGTTCTCACCTAGGCCTAGGCTCCCCATAGGGCCAAGGAGGGTCTGGGCTGCCTCTGGCTCCGTGGGCACTGCTGCTGGCTTGTAGTCTCCGCAGCTGGAAACCAACTCCACACGTGTTCTCCTTCGCGGAGAAGTCTGATTTGGCATGGAAAGGCCGTGTTTCCACTGGCCCTAGCAACCCACCCATAGCCATCTAGGGAGGGACCCACCTTGGTCCTATATCCGAAACAGCACCCATCTTGCTTCTAGGAGCTGCATTCTGCAAAGGGAAACTGTGCTCGGGGAACAAACCTCATCCCCAATGCGTCTTGGCTCAGGATCGCAGTGCCTGCCTAGTTCTCACGTAGCCCTATGCTCCCCATAGGGCCAAGGAGGGTCTGGGCTACCTCTGGCTCTGTGGGCACAGCTGCTTGGCTGGTGGGCTCTGCAGCTTGAAACCAACTCCAAACGTGCTCTCCTTCGTGGAGAAGGCTGATTTTTCATGAAGAAGCCGTGTTTGCACTGGCCCTAGCAACCCACACATGGCCAGCTAGGAAAGGAACCACCTAGGGCCTATGGCCTAAACGGCAGACAACTCGGTTCTAGGAGCTGCATTCTGCAAAGGGAAACTGTGCTCGGGGAACAAACCTCAGCCCCAATGCGTCTTGACTCAGGATCCCAGCGCCTGCCTAGTTCTCACCTAGCCCTCGGCTCCCCATAGGGCCAAGGAGGGGCTGGGCTGCCTCTGGCTCCGTGGGCACTGCTGCTTGGCTGGTGGTGACCGCAGCTGGAAACCTACTCCAAACGTGTTCTCCTTAACGGAAAAGGCTGATTTTCATGGAAAGGCATCCTTTGAACTTGCCCTAGCAACCGCCCCATAGCCAGCTAGGGAGGGACCCACCTAGGGCCTAGCTCCGAAACGGCACAGAATTCGCGTCTAACAGCTGCGTTCTGCAAAGGGAAACTGTGCTCGGGGAACAAACCTCAGCCCCCATGCGGCTTGGCTCAGAATCGCAGCGCTTGCCTAGTTCTCACCTAGCCCTCGGCTCCCCATAGGGCCAAGGAGGGTCTGGGCTGCCTCTGGCTCCGTGGGCACTGCTGCTTGGCTGGTGGTGTCCGCAGCTGGAAACCAACTCCAAACGTCTTCTCTTTCGCGGAGAAGGCAGATTTGGCATTGCAAGGCCTTGCTTCTACTGGCCCTAGCAACCCACCCTTAGCCAGCCAGGGAGGGACCTACCTGGGGCCTAGCTCCGAAAAGGTACAAAACGTGCTCTAGGATCTGCATTCTACAAAAGGAACCTGTGCTCGGGGAACAAACCTCAGCCCCCATGCGGCTTGGCTCAGGATCCCAGCGCTTGCCTAGTTCTCACCTAGCACTAGGCTCCCCATAGGGCCAAGCAGGGTCTGGGCTGCCTCTAGCTCCGTGGGCACTGCTGCTTGGCTGGTGGTCTCTGGAGCTTGAAACGAACACCAAACGTCTTCTCCTTCGCGGAGAAGGCTGATTTGGCCTGAGAAAGCCGTGTGTGCACTGGCCCTACAACCCACCGTTAGGCAGCTAGGGAGGGACCCACCTAGGGCCTAGCTCTGAAACGGCACCAAACGTGCTTCTAAGAGCTGCATTCTGCAAAGGGAAACTGTGCTCGGGGAACATACCTCAGCCCCAATGTTGCTTGGCTCAGGGTCCCCGCGCTCGCATAGTTCTCACCTAGCCCTATGCTCCCCATAGGGCCAAGGAGGTTCTGGGCTGCCTCTGGCTCCGTGGGCACTGCTGCTTGGCTGGTGGTCTCCGCAGCTGGAAACCAACTCCAAACGTCTTCTCCTATGCGGAGAAGGCTGACTTTGCCTGAGGAAGCCCTGCGTGCCCTGGCCCTAGCCACACCCCCATAGCCAGCTAGGGAGGGACCCACCTAGGGCCTATCTCTGTTACGGCACAGAACGCGCTTCTAGGAGCTGCATTCTGCAAAGGGAAACTCTGCTCGGGGAACAAACCTCAGCCCCCATGCGGCTTGGCTCAGAATCGCAGCGCTTGCCTAGTTCTCACCTAGCCCTCTGCTACCCATAGGACCAAGGAGGGTCTGGGCTGCCTCTGGCTCCATGGGCCCTGCTGCTGGGCTGGTGGTGTCCGCAGCTTGAATCCAACTCCAAATGTCTTCTCCTTCGCGGAGAAGTCTGATTTGGCATGACGAAGCCCTGTGTGCTATGACCCTGCAACCCACCCATAGGCAGCTAGGGAGGGACCCACCTGGGGCCTAACTCCGAAACGGCACCCATCTCGCTTCTAGGAGCTGCATTCTGCAAAGGGAAACTGCTCGGGGAACAAACCTCAGCCCCAGTGCGGCTTGGCTCAGGATCGCAGTGCCTGCCTAGTTCTCACCTAGCCCTAGGCTCCCCATAGGGCCAAGGAGGGTCTGGGCTGCCTCTGGCTCCGTGGGCACTGCTGCTTGGCTGGTGGTGTCCGCAGCTGGAAAAGAACTGCAAAAGTGATCTCCTTGGCAGTGAACGCTGATTTGGCATGGAAAGGCCTTGTTTCACTGGCCCTAGCAACACCCCATAGCCAGCTAGGGAGGGACCCACCTTGGTCCTATATCCGAAACAGCACCCATCTTGCTTCTAGGAGCTGCATTCTGCAAAGGGAAACTGGGATCGGGGAACAAACCTCAGCCCCC
The DNA here is from genome assembly GCF_054392235.1 of Sus scrofa. Classification (NCBI taxonomy): domain Eukaryota; kingdom Metazoa; phylum Chordata; class Mammalia; order Artiodactyla; family Suidae; genus Sus; species Sus scrofa. The sequence goes on along the minus strand of NC_139389.1, from coordinate 32,307,546 downwards.
ATGCGTCTTGGCTCAGGATCCAAGTGCCTGCCTAGTTCTCACGTAGCCCTATGCTCCCCATAGGGCCAAGGAGGGTCTGGGCTGCCTCTGGCTCTGTGGGCACTGCTGCTAGGCTGGTGGTGTCCACAGATGGAAATCAAATCCAAACGTGTTCTCCTTTGCGGAGAAGGCTGATTTGGCATTAAAAGGCTTTGTCTGCACTGGCTCAACTTCCCAACCATAGCCAGCTAGGGGGGGACCCACATAGGGCCTACCTCCGACACGGCACACAACTCGCTTCAGGGAGCTTCATTCTGCAAGGGGAAACTGTGCTCGGGAAGCAAACCTCAGCCCCAAAGCATCTTGGCTCAGGATCGGATTGCTTGCCTAGTTCTCACATAGCCCTAGGCTCCCCATAGGGCCAAGGAGGGTCTGGGCTGCCTCTGGCTCCGTGGGACCTGCTGCTTGGCTGGTGGTGTCCGAAGCTGGAAGAGAACTGCAAAAGTGTTCTCCTTCGCAGTGAACGCTGATTTGGCATGGAAAGGCCTTGTTTCACTGGCCCTAGCAACCCCCCCATAGCCAGCTAGGGAGGGACCCACCTGGGGCCTAACTCCGAAACGGCACAAAACGTGCTTCTAGGAGCTGCATTCTGCAAAGGAAACTGTGCTCCGGGAACAAACCTCAGCCCCCATGCGGCTTGGCTCAGGATCGCAGTGCTTGCCTAGTTCTCACCTAGCCCTATACTCCCCATAGGGCCAAGGAGGGTCTGGGCTGCCTCTGGCTCCTTGGGCACTGCTGCTTGGCTGGTGTTCTCCGCAGCTTTAATCCAACTCCAAACGTCTTCTCCTTCGCGGAGATGGCTGATTTGGACTGAAGAAGCCCTGTTTGCACTGGCCCTAGCAACACTCCCATAGCTAGCTAGGGAGGGACCCACCTAGGGCCTATCTCTGTTACGGCACAGAACGCGCTTCTATGAGCTGCGTTCTGCAAAGGGAAACTGTGCTCGGGGAACAAACCTCAGCCCCCATGCGGCTTGGCTCAGAATCGCAGCGCTTGCCTAGTTCTCACCTAGCCCTCTGCTCCCCATAGGGCCAAGGAGGGGCTGGGCTGCCTCTGGCTCCGTGGGCACTGCTGCTTGGCTGGTGGTGTCCGCAGCTGGAAACCAACTCCAAATGTCTTCTCCTTCGCGGAGAAGGCTGATTTGGCATGGCGAAGCCCTGTGCGCAACGGCCCTGCGACCCACCCATAGGCAGCTAGGGAGGGACCCACCTAGGGCCTAGCTCCGAAACGGCACAGAACGCGCTTCTAAGAGCTGCGTTCTGCAAAGGGAAACTGTGCTCGGGGAACAAACCTCAGCCCCCATGCGGCTTGGCTCAGAATCGCAGCACTTGCCTAGTTCTCACCTAGCCCTCTGCTCCCCATAGGGCCAAGGAGGGTCTGGGCTGCCTCTGGCTCCGTGGGCACTGCTGCTTGGCTGGTGGTGTCCGCAGCTGGAAACCAACTCCAAACGTCTTCTCCTTTGCGGAGAAGGCAGATTTGGCATTGCAAGGCCTTGCTTCTACTGGCCCTAGCAACCCACCCTTAGCCAGCCAGGGAGGGACCTACCTGGGGCCTAGCTCCGAAAAGGTACAAAACGTGCTCTAGGAGCTGCATTCTACAAAAGGAACCTGTGCTCGGGGAACAAACCTCAGCCGCCATGCGGCTTGGCTCAGGATCACAGCGCTTGCCTAGTTCTCACCTAGCACTAGGCTCCCCATAGGGCCAAGCAGGGTGTGGGCTGCCTCTGGCTCCGTGGGCGCTGCTGCTTGGCTGGTGGTCTCTGGAGCTTGAAACGAACACCAAATGTCTTCTCCTTCGCGAAGAAGGCTGATTTGGCCTGAGAAAGCCGTGTGTGCACTGGCCCTAGCAACCCACCGTTAGGCAGCTAGGGAGGGACCCACTTAGGGCCTAGCTCTGAAACGGCACCAAACGTGCTTCTAGGAGCTGCATTCTGCAAAGGGAAACTGTGCCCGGGGAACATACCTCAGCCCCAATGTTGCTTGGCTCACGGTCCCTGCGCTCGCCTAGTTCTCACCTAGCCCTATGCTCCCCATAGGGCCAAGGAGGTTCTGGGCTGCCTCTGGCTCCGTGGGCCCTGCTGCTGGGCTGGTGGTGTCCGCAGCTGGAAACCAACTCCAAATGTCTTCTCCTTCGTGGAGAAGGCTGATTTGGCATGACGAAGCCCTGTGTGCTATGGCCCTGCAACCCACCCATAGGCAGCTAGGGAGGGACCCACCTGGGGCCTAACTCCGAAACGGCACCCATCTCGCTTCTAGGAGCTGCATTCTGCAAAGGGAAACTGCTCGGGGAACAAACCTCAGCCCCAGTGCGGCTTGGCTCAGGATCGCAGTGCCTGCCTAGTTCTCACCTAGCCCTAGGCTCCCCACAGGGCCAAGGAGGGTCTGGGCTGCCTCTGGCTCCGTGGGCACTGCTGCTTGGCTGGTGGTCTCCGCAGCTTTAATCCAACTCCAAACGTCTTCTCCTTCGCGGAGATGGCTGATTTGGACTGAAGAAGCCCTGTTTGCACTGGACCTAGCAACACCCCCATAGCCAGCTAGGGAGGGACCCACCTAGGGCCTAGCTCCGAAATGGCACAGACCGCGCTTCTAAGAGCTGCGTTCTGCAAAGGGAAATTGTGCTCGGGGAACAAACCTCAGCCCCCATGCGGCTTGGCTCAGAATCGCAGCGCTTGCCTAGTTCTCACCTAGCCCTCTGCTCCCCATAGGGCCAAGGAGGGTCTGGGCTGCCTCTGGCTCCGTGGGCACTGCTGCTTGGCTGGTGGTGTCCCCAGCTGGAAACCAACTCCAAATGTCTTCTCCTTCGCGGAGAAGGCTGATTTGGCATGGCGAAGCCCTGTGTGCAACGGCCCTGCGACCCACCCATAGGCAGCTAGGGAGGGACCCACCTAGGGCCTAGCTCCGAAACGGCACCCATCTCGCTTCTAGGAGCTGCATTCTGCCAAGGGAAACTGTGCTCGGGGAACAAACCTCAGCCCCAATGTTGCTTGGATCAGGGTCACAGCGCTTCCCTAGTACTCACCTAGCACTCTGCTCCCCATAGGGCCAAGGAGGGGCTGGGCTGCCTCTGGCTCCGTGGGCACTGTTGCTTGGCTTGTGGTCTCCGCAGTTGGAAACCAACTCCACACGTGTTCTCCTTCGCGGAGAAGTCTGATTTGGCATGGAAAGGCCGTGTTTCCACTGACCCTATCAAACCACGCCGAACCATCTAGGCAGGGACCCACCTAGGTCCTATGTTAAACAGCGCACCAAACGCGCTTCTAGGAGCTGCATTCTGCAAAGGGAAACTCTGCTCGGGGAACAAACCTCAGCCCCCATGCGCCTTGGCTCAGGATCACAGCGCTTGCCTAGATCTCACCTAGCCCTCGGCTCCCCATAGGGCCAAGGAGGGGCTGGGCTGCCTCTGGCTCCGTGGGCACTGCTGCTTGGCTGGTGGTTACCACAGCTGGAAACCTACTGCAAACGTGTTCTCCTTCACGGAAAAGGCTGATTTTCATGGAAAGGCATCCTTTGAACTTGCCCTAGCAACCGCCCCATAGCCAGCTAGGGAGGGACCCACCTAGGGCCTAGCTCCGAAACGGCACAGAACGCGCTTCTAAGAGCTGCGTTCTGCAAAGGGAAACTGTGCTCGGGGAACAAACCTCAGCCCCCATGCGGCTTGGCTCAGAATCGCAGCGCTTGCCTAGTTCTCACCTAGCCCTCTACTCCCCATAGGGCCAAGCAGGGTCTGGGCTGCCTCTGGCTCCGTGGGCACTGCTGCTTGGCTGGTGGTGTCCGCAGCTGGAAACCAACTCCAAACGTCTTCTCCTTTGCGGAGAAGGCAGATTTGGCATTGCAAGGCCTTGCTTCTACTGGCCCTAGAAACCCACCCTTAGCCAGCCAGGAAGGGAACTACCTGGGGCCTAGCTCCGAAAAGGTACAAAACGTGCTCTAGGAGCTGCATTCTACAAAAGGAACCTGTGCTCGGGGAACAAACCTCAGCTCCCATGCGGCTTGGCTCAGGATCCCAGCGCTTGCCTAGTTCTCACCTAGCACTAGGCTCCCCATAGGGCCAAGCAGGGTGTGGGCTGCCTCTGGCTCCGTGGGCACTGCTGCTTGGCTGGTGGTCTCCGGAGCTTGAAACGAACAGCAAATGTCTTCTCCTTCGCGGAGAAGGCTGATTTGGCCTGAGAAAGCCGTGTGTGCACTGGCCCTAGCAACCCACCGTTAGGCAGCTAGAGAGGGACCCACCTAGGGCCTAGCTCTGAAACGGCACCAAATGTGCTTCTAAGAGCTGTGTTCTGCAAAGGGAAACTGTGCTCGGGGAACAAACTCAGCCCCAATGCGGCTTGGCTCAGGATCCCAGCGCTTGCCTAGTTCTCACCTAGCACTATGCTCCCCATAGGGCCAAGGAGGTTCTGGGCTGCCTCTGGCTCCGTGGGCACTGCTGCTTGGCTGGTGGTCTCCGCAGCTTTAATCCAAATCCAAACGTCTTCTCCTTCGCGGAGATGGCTGATTTCGACTGAAGAAGCCCTGTTTGCACTGGACCTAGCAACACCCCCATAGCCAGCTAGGGAGGGACCCACCTAGGGCCTATCTCTGTTACGGCACAGACTGCGCTTCTAAGAGCTGCATTCTGCAAAGGGAAATTGTGCTCGGGGAACAAACCTCAGCCCCCATGCGGCTTGGCTCAGAATCGCAGCGCTTGCCTAGTTCTCACCTAGCCCTCTGCTCCCCATAGGGCCAAGGAGGGTCTGGGCTGCCTCTGGCTCCGTGGGCACTGCTGCTTGGCTGGTGGTGTCCGCAGCTGGAAACCAACTCCAAAAGTCTTCTCCTTCGCGGAGAAGGCTCATTTGGCATGGCGAAGCCCTGTGTGCAATGGCCCTGCAACCCACCCATAGGCAGCTAGGGAGGGACCCACCTAGGGCCTAGCTCCGAAACGGCACCTATCTCGCTTCTAGGAGCTGCATTCTGCAAAGGGAAACTGTGCTCGGGGAACAAACCTCAGCCCCAATGTTGCTTGGATCAGGGTCACAGCGCTTCCCTAGTACTCACCTAGCACTCTGCTCCCCATAGGGCCAAGGAGGGGCTGGGCTGCCTCTGGCTCCGTGGGCACTGCTGCTTGGCTGGTTGTGACCGCAGCGGAAAAAAAACTCCACCCGTGTTCTCCTTCATGGAGCAAGCTGATGTGGCATGAAAAAGACTTGATTCCACTGGCCCTATCAACCACGCCGAACCATCTAGGCAGGGACTCACCTAGGTCCTATGTAAAACAGTGCACCAAACGCGCTTCTAGGAGCTGAATTCTGCAAAGGGAAACTCTGCTCGGGGAACAAACCTCAGCCCCCATGCGGCTTGGCTCAGGATCACAGCGCGTGCCTAGTTCTCACCTAGCCCTCTGCTCCCCATAGGGCCAAGGAGGGTCTGGGCTGCCTCTGGCTCCGTGGGCACTGCTGCTTGGCTGGTGGTGTCCGCAGCTGGAAACCAACTCCAAATGTCTTCTCCTTCGCGGAGAAGGCTGATTTGGCATGGCGAAGCCCTGTGCGCAACGGCCCTGCGACCCACCCATAGGCAGCTAGGGAGGGACCCACCTAGGGCCTAGCTCCGAAACGGCACAGAACGCGCTTCTAAGAGCTGCGTTCTGCAAAGGGAAACTGTGCTCGGGGAACAAACCTCAGCCCCCATGCGGCTTGGCTCAGAATCGCAGCACTTGCCTAGTTCTCACCTAGCCCTCTGCTCCCCATAGGGCCAAGGAGGGTCTGGGCTGCCTCTGGCTCCGTGGGCACTGCTGCTTGGCTGGTGGTGTCCGCAGCTGGAAACCAACTCCAAACGTCTTCTCCTTTGCGGAGAAGGCAGATTTGGCATTGCAAGGCCTTGCTTCTACTGGCCCTAGCAACCCACCCTTAGCCAGCCAGGGAGGGACCTACCTGGGGCCTAGCTCCGAAAAGGTACAAAACGTGCTCTAGGAGCTGCATTCTACAAAAGGAACCTGTGCTCGGGGAACAAACCTCAGCCGCCATGCGGCTTGGCTCAGGATCACAGCGCTTGCCTAGTTCTCACCTAGCACTAGGCTCCCCATAGGGCCAAGCAGGGTGTGGGCTGCCTCTGGCTCCGTGGGTGCTGCTGCTTGGCTGGTGGTCTCTGGAGCTTGAAACGAACACCAAATGTCTTCTCCTTCGCGAAGAAGGCTGATTTGGCCTGAGAAAGCCGTGTGTGCACTGGCCCTAGCAACCCACCGTTAGGCAGCTAGGGAGGGACCCACTTAGGGCCTAGCTCTGAAACGGCACCAAACGTGCTTCTAGGAGCTGCATTCTGCAAAGGGAAACTGTGCCCGGGGAACATACCTCAGCCCCAATGTTGCTTGGCTCACGGTCCCTGCGCTTGCCTAGTTCTCACCTAGCCCTAGGCTCCCCATAGGGCCAAGGAGGGTCTGGGCTGCCTCTGGCTCCGTGGGCCCTGCTGCTGGGCTGGTGGTGTCCGCAGCTGGAAACCAACTCCAAATGTCTTCTCCTTCGTGGAGAAGGCTGATTTGGCATGACGAAGCCCTGTGTGCTATGGCCCTGCAACCCACCCATAGGCAGCTAGGGAGGGACCCACCTGGGGCCTAACTCCGAAACGGCACCCATCTCGCTTCTAGGAGCTGCATTCTGCAAAGGGAAACTGCTCGGGGAACAAACCTCAGCCCCAGTGCGGCTTGGCTCAGGATCGCAGTGCCTGCCTAGTTCTCACCTAGCCCTAGGCTCCCCACAGGGCCAAGGAGGGTCTGGGCTGCCTCTGGCTCCGTGGGCACTGCTGCTTGGCTGGTGGTCTCCGCAGCTTTAATCCAACTCCAAACGTCTTCTCCTTCGCGGAGATGGCTGATTTGGACTGAAGAAGCCCTGTTTGCACTGGACCTAGCAACACCCCCATAGCCAGCTAGGGAGGGACCCACCTAGGGCCTAGCTCCGAAATGGCACAGACCGCGCTTCTAAGAGCTGCGTTCTGCAAAGGGAAATTGTGCTCGGGGAACAAACCTCAGCCCCCATGCGGCTTGGCTCAGAATCGCAGCGCTTGCCTAGTTCTCACCTAGCCCTCTGCTCCCCATAGGGCCAAGGAGGGTCTGGGCTGCCTCTGGCTCCGTGGGCACTGCTGCTTGGCTGGTGGTGTCCCCAGCTGGAAACCAACTCCAAATGTCTTCTCCTTCGCGGAGAAGGCTGATTTGGCATGGCGAAGCCCTGTGTGCAACGGCCCTGCGACCCACCCATAGGCAGCTAGGGAGGGACCCACCTAGGGCCTAGCTCCGAAACGGCACCCATCTCGCTTCTAGGAGCTGCATTCTGCCAAGGGAAACTGTGCTCGGGGAACAAACCTCAGCCCCAATGTTGCTTGGATCAGGGTCACAGCGCTTCCCTAGTACTCACCTAGCACTCTGCTCCCCATAGGGCCAAGGAGGGGCTGGGCTGCCTCTGGCTCCGTGGGCACTGTTGCTTGGCTTGTGGTCTCCGCAGTTGGAAACCAACTCCACACGTGTTCTCCTTCGCGGAGAAGTCTGATTTGGCATGGAAAGGCCGTGTTTCCACTGACCCTATCAAACCACGCCGAACCATCTAGGCAGGGACCCACCTAGGTCCTATGTTAAACAGCGCACCAAACGCGCTTCTAGGAGCTGCATTCTGCAAAGGGAAACTCTGCTCGGGGAACAAACCTCAGCCCCCATGCGCCTTGGCTCAGGATCACAGCGCTTGCCTAGATCTCACCTAGCCCTCGGCTCCCCATAGGGCCAAGGAGGGGCTGGGCTGCCTCTGGCTCCGTGGGCACTGCTGCTTGGCTGGTGGTTACCACAGCTGGAAACCTACTGCAAACGTGTTCTCCTTCACGGAAAAGGCTGATTTTCATGGAAAGGCATCCTTTGAACTTGCCCTAGCAACCGCCCCATAGCCAGCTAGGGAGGGACCCACCTAGGGCCTAGCTCCGAAACGGCACAGAACGCGCTTCTAAGAGCTGCGTTCTGCAAAGGGAAACTGTGCTCGGGGAACAAACCTCAGCCCCCATGCGGCTTGGCTCAGAATCGCAGCGCTTGCCTAGTTCTCACCTAGCCCTCTACTCCCCATAGGGCCAAGCAGGGTCTGGGCTGCCTCTGGCTCCGTGGGCACTGCTGCTTGGCTGGTGGTGTCCGCAGCTGGAAACCAACTCCAAACGTCTTCTCCTTTGCGGAGAAGGCAGATTTGGCATTGCAAGGCCTTGCTTCTACTGGCCCTAGAAACCCACCCTTAGCCAGCCAGGAAGGGAACTACCTGGGGCCTAGCTCCGAAAAGGTACAAAACGTGCTCTAGGAGCTGCATTCTACAAAAGGAACCTGTGCTCGGGGAACAAACCTCAGCTCCCATGCGGCTTGGCTCAGGATCCCAGCGCTTGCCTAGTTCTCACCTAGCACTAGGCTCCCCATAGGGCCAAGCAGGGTGTGGGCTGCCTCTGGCTCCGTGGGCACTGCTGCTTGGCTGGTGGTCTCCGGAGCTTGAAACGAACAGCAAATGTCTTCTCCTTCGCGGAGAAGGCTGATTTGGCCTGAGAAAGCCGTGTGTGCACTGGCCCTAGCAACCCACCGTTAGGCAGCTAGAGAGGGACCCACCTAGGGCCTAGCTCTGAAACGGCACCAAATGTGCTTCTAAGAGCTGTGTTCTGCAAAGGGAAACTGTGCTCGGGGAACAAACTCAGCCCCAATGCGGCTTGGCTCAGGATCCCAGCGCTTGCCTAGTTCTCACCTAGCACTATGCTCCCCATAGGGCCAAGGAGGTTCTGGGCTGCCTCTGGCTCCGTGGGCACTGCTGCTTGGCTGGTGGTCTCCGCAGCTTTAATCCAAATCCAAACGTCTTCTCCTTCGCGGAGATGGCTGATTTCGACTGAAGAAGCCCTGTTTGCACTGGACCTAGCAACACCCCCATAGCCAGCTAGGGAGGGACCCACCTAGGGCCTATCTCTGTTACGGCACAGACTGCGCTTCTAAGAGCTGCATTCTGCAAAGGGAAATTGTGCTCGGGGAACAAACCTCAGCCCCCATGCGGCTTGGCTCAGAATCGCAGCGCTTGCCTAGTTCTCACCTAGCCCTCTGCTCCCCATAGGGCCAAGGAGGGTCTGGGCTGCCTCTGGCTCCGTGGGCACTGCTGCTTGGCTGGTGGTGTCCGCAGCTGGAAACCAACTCCAAAAGTCTTCTCCTTCGCGGAGAAGGCTCATTTGGCATGGCGAAGCCCTGTGTGCAATGGCCCTGCAACCCACCCATAGGCAGCTAGGGAGGGACCCACCTAGGGCCTAGCTCCGAAACGGCACCTATCTCGCTTCTAGGAGCTGCATTCTGCAAAGGGAAACTGTGCTCGGGGAACAAACCTCAGCCCCAATGTTGCTTGGATCAGGGTCACAGCGCTTCCCTAGTACTCACCTAGCACTCTGCTCCCCATAGGGCCAAGGAGGGGCTGGGCTGCCTCTGGCTCCGTGGGCACTGCTGCTTGGCTGGTTGTGACCGCAGCGGAAAAAAAACTCCACCCGTGTTCTCCTTCATGGAGCAAGCTGATGTGGCATGAAAAAGACTTGATTCCACTGGCCCTATCAACCACGCCGAACCATCTAGGCAGGGACTCACCTAGGTCCTATGTAAAACAGTGCACCAAACGCGCTTCTAGGAGCTGAATTCTGCAAAGGGAAACTCTGCTCGGGGAACAAACCTCAGCCCCCATGCGGCTTGGCTCAGGATCACAGCGCGTGCCTAGTTCTCACCTAGCCCTCTGCTCCCCATAGGGCCAAGGGGGGTCTGGGCTGCCTCTGGCTCCGTGGGCACTGCTGCTTGGCTGGTGGTGTCCGCAGCTGGAAACCAACTCCAAATGTCTTCTCCTTCGCGGAGAAGGCTGATTTGGCATGGCGAAGCCCTGTGTGCAATGGCCCTGCGACCCACCCATAGGCAGCTAGGGAGGGACCCACCTAGGGCCTAGCTCCGAAACGGCACCTATCTCGCTTCTAGGAGCTGCATTCTGCAAAGGGAAACTGTGCTCGGGGAACAAACCTCAGCCCCAATGTTGCTTGGATCAGGGTCACAGCGCTTCCCTAGTACTCACCTAGCACTCTGCTCCCCATAGGGCCAAGGAGGGTCTGGGCTGCCTCTGGCTCCGTGGGCACTGCTGCTTGGCTGGTGGTGTCCGCAGCTGGAAACCAACTCCAAATGTCTTCTCCTTCGCGGAGAAGGCTGATTTGGCATGGCGAAGCCCTGTGTGCAACGGCCCTGCGACCCACCCATAGGCAGCTATGGAGGGACCCACCTAGGGCCTAGCTCCGAAACAGCACAGAACGCGCTTCTAAGAGCTGCGTTCTGCAAAGGGAAATTGTGCTCGGGGAAGAAACCTCAGCCCCCATGCGGCTTGGCTCAGAATCGCAGCGCTTGCCTAGTTCTCACCTAGCCCTCTGCTCCCCATAGGGCCAAGGAGGGGCTGGGCTGCCTCTGGCTCCGTGGGCACTGCTGCTTGGCTGGTGGTGTCCGCAGCTGGAAACCAACTCCAAACGTCTTCTCCTTTGCGGAGAAGGCAGATTTGGCATTGCAAGGCCTTGCTTCTACTGGCCCTAGCAACCCACCCTTAGCCAGCCAGGGAGGGACCTACCTGAGGCCTAGCTCCGAAAAGGTACAAAACGTGCTCTAGGAGCTGCATTCTACAAAAGGAACCTGTGCTCGGGGAACAAACCTCAGCCCCCATGCGGCTTGGCTCAGGATCACAGCGCTTGCCTAGTTCTCACCTAGCACTAGGCTCCCCATAGGGCCAAGCAGGGTGTGGGCTGCCTCTGGCTCCGTGGGCGCTGCTGCTTGGCTGGTGGTCTCTGGAGCTTGAAACGAACACCAAATGTCTTCTCCTTCGCGAAGAAGGCTGATTTGGCCTGAGAAAGCCGTGTGTGCACTGGCCCTAGCAACCCACCGTTAGGCAGCTAGGGAGGGACCCACCTAGGGCCTAGCCTTGAAACGGCACCAAATGTGCTTCTAAGAGCTGTGTTCTGCAAAGGGAAACTGTGCTCGGGGAACAAACTCAGCCCCAATGCGGCTTGGCTCAGGATCCCAGCGCTTGCCTAGTTCTCACCTAGCCCTATGCTCCCCATAGGGCCAAGGAGGTTCTGGGCTGCCTCTGGCTCCGTGGGCACTGCTGCTTGGCTGGTGGTCTCCGCAGCTTTAATCCAACTCCAAACGTCTTCTCCTTCGCGGAGATGGCTGATTTCGACTGAAGAAGCCCTGTTTGCACTGGACCTAGCAACACCCCCATAGCCAGCTAGGGAGGGACCCACCTAGGGCCTATCTCTGTTACGGCACAGAACGCCCTTCTAAGAGCTGCATTCTGCAAAGGGAAACTGTGCTCGGGGAACAAACCTCAGCCCCAATGTTGCTTGGATCAGGGTCACAGCGCTTCCCTAGTACTCACCTAGTACTCTGCTCCCCATAGGGCCAAGGAGGGGCTGGGCTGCCTCTGGCTCCGTGGGCACTGCTGCTTGGCTGGTGGTGTCCGCAGCTGGAAACCAACTCCAAATGTCTTCTCCTTCGCGGAGAAGGCTGATTTGGCATGGCGAAGCCCTGTGTGCAACGGCCCTGCGACCTACCCATAGGCAGCTATGGAGGGACCCACCTAGGGCCTAGCTCCGAAACGGCACAGAACGCGCTTCTAAGAGCTGCGTTCTGCAAAGGGAAACTGTGCTCGGGGAACAAACCTCAGCCCCCATGCGGCTTGGCTCAGAATCGCAGCGCTTGCCTAGTTCTCACCTAACCCTCTGCTCCCCATAGGGCCAAGGAGGGTCTGGGCTGCCTCTGGCTCCGTGGGCACTACTGCTTGGCTGGTGGTGTCCGCATCTGGAAACCAACTCCAAACGTCTTCTCCTTTGCGGAGAAGGCAGATTTGCCATTGCAAGGCCTTGCTTCTACTGGCCCTAGCAACCCACCCTTAGCCAGCCAGGGAGGGACCTACCTGGGGCCTAGCTCCGAAAAGGTACAAAACGTGCTCTAGGAGCTGCATTCTACAAAGGGAACCTGTGCTCGGGGAACATACCTCAGCCCCAATGTTGCTTGGCTCAGGGTCCCCGCGCTCGCCTAGTTCTCACCTAGCCCTGTGCTCCCCATAGGGCCAAGGAGGTTCTGGGCTGCCTCTGGCTCCGTGGGCACTGCTGCTGGGCTGGTGGTGTCCGCAGCTGGAAACCAACTCCAAATGTCTTCTCCTTCGCGGAGAAGGCTGATTTGGCATGACGAAGCCCTGTGTGCTATGGCCCTGCAACCCACCCATAGGCAGCTAGGGAGGGACCCACCTGGGGCCTAACTCCGAAACGGCACCCATCTCGCTTCTAGGAGCTGCATTCTGCAAAAGGAAACTGCTCGGGGAACAAACCTCAGCCCCAGTGCGGCTTGGCTCAGGATCGCAGTGCCTGCCTAGTTCTCACCTAGCCCTAGGCGCCCCATAGGGCCAAGGAGGGTCTGGGCTGCCTCTGGCTCCGTGGGCACTGCTGCTTGGCTGGTGGTCTCCGCAGCTTTAATCCAAATCCAAACGTCTTCTCCTTCGCGGAGATGGCTGATTTGGACTGAAGAAGCCCTGTTTGCACTGGACCTAGCAACACCCCCATAGCCAGCTAGGGAGGGACCCACCTAGGGCCTAGCTCCGAAAAGGCACAGACCGCGCTTCTAAGAGCTGCGTTCTGCAAAGGGAAATTGTGCTCGGGGAACAAACCTCAGCCCCCATGCGGCTTGGCTCAGAATCGCAGCGCTTGCCTAGTTCTCACCTAGCCCTCTGCTCCCCATAGGGCCAAGGAGGGTCTGGGCTGCCTCTGGCTCCGTGGGCACTGCTGCTTGGCTGGTGGTATCCCAGCTGGAAACCAACTCCAAATGTCTTCTCCTTCGCGGAGAAGGCTGATTTGGCATGGCGAAGCCCTGTGTGCAACGGCCCTGCGACCCACCCATAGGCAGCTAGGGAGGGACCCACCTAGGGCCTAGCTCCGAAACGGCACCCATCTCGCTTCTAGGAGCTGCATTCTGCAAAGGGAAACTGTGCTCGGGGAACAAACCTCAGCCCCAATGTTGCTTGGATCAGGGTCACAGCGCTTCCCTAGTACTCACCTAGCACTCTGCTCCCCATAGGGCCAAGGAGGGGCTGGGCTGCCTCTGGCTCCGTGGGCACTGTTGCTTGGCTTGTGGTCTCCGCAGCTGGAAACCAACTCCACACGTGTTCTCCTTCGCGGAGAAGTCTGATTTGGCATGGAAAGGCCGTGTTTCCCCTGACCCTATCAAACCACGCCGAACCATCTAGGCAGGGACCCACCTAGGTCCTATGTTAAACAGCGCACCAAACGCGCTTCTAGGAGCTGCATTCTGCAAAGGGAAACTCTGCTCGGGGAACAAACCTCAGCCCCCATGCGGCTTGGCTCAGGATCACAGCGCTTGCCTAGTTCTCACCTAGCCCTCGGCTCCCCATAGGGCCAAAGAGGGGCTGGGCTGCCTCTGGCTCTGTGGGCACTGCTGCTTGGCTGGTGGTTACCACAGCTGGAAACCTACTGCAAACGTGTTCTCCTTCACGGAAAAGGCTGATTTTCATGGAAAGGCATCCTTTGAACTTGCCCTAGCAACCGCCCCATAGCCAGCTAGGGAGGGACCCACCTAGGGCCTAGCTCCGAAACGGCACAGAACGCGCTTCTAAGAGCTGCGTTCTGCAAAGGGAAACTGTGCTCGGGGAACAAACCTCAGCCCCCATGCGGCTTGGCTCAGAATCGCAGCGCTTGCCTAGTTCTCACCTAGCCCTCTACTCCCCATAGGGCCAAGCAGGGTCTGGGCTGCCTCTGGCTCCGTGGGCACTGCTGCTTGGCTGGTGGTGTCCGCAGCTGGAAACCAACTCCAAACGTCTTCTCCTTTGCGGAGAAGGCAGATTTGGCATTGCAAGGCCTTGCTTCTACTGGCCCTAGCAACCCACCCTTAGCCAGCCAGGGAGGGACCTACCTGGGGCCTAGCTCCGAAAAGGTACAAAACGTGCTCTAGGAGCTGCATTCTACAAAGGGAACCTGTGCTCGGGGAACATACCTCAGCCCCAATGTTGCTTGGCTCAGGGTCCCCGCGCTCGCCTAGTTCTCACCTAGCCCTGTGCTCCCCATAGGGCCAAGGAGGTTCTGGGCTGCCTCTGGCTCCGTGGGCACTACTGCTGGGCTGGTGGTGTCCGCAGCTGGAAACCAACTCCAAATGTCTTCTCCTTCGCGGAGAAGGCTGATTTGGCATGACGAAGCCCTGTGTGCTATGGCCCTGCAACCCACCCATAGGCAGCTAGGGAGGGACCCACCTGGGGCCTAACTCCGAAACGGCACCCATCTCGCTTCTAGGAGCTGCATTCTGCAAAAGGAAACTGCTCGGGGAACAAACCTCAGCCCCAGTGCGGCTTGGCTCAGGATCGCAGTGCCTGCCTAGTTCTCACCTAGCCCTAGGCTCCCCATAGGGCCAAGGAGGGTCTGGGCTGCCTCTGGCTCCGTGGGCACTGCTGCTTGGCTGGTGGTCTCCGCAGCTTTAATCCAACTCCAAACGTCTTCTCCTTCGCGGAGATGGCTGATTTGGACTGAAGAAGCCCTGTTTGCACTGGACCTAGCAACACCCCCATAGCCAGCTAGGGAGGGACCCACCTAGGGCCTAGCTCCGAAAAGGCACAGACCGCGCTTCTAAGAGCTGCGTTCTGCAAAGGGAAACTGTGCTCGGGGAACAAACCTCAGCCCCCATGCGGCTTGCTCAGAATCGCAGCGCTTGCCTAGTTCTCACCTAGCCCTCTGCTCCCCATAGGGCCAAGGAGGTTCTGGGCTGCCTCTGGCTCCGTGGGCACTGCTGCTTGGCTGGTGGTGTCCGCAGCTGGAAACCAACTCCAAACGTCTTCTCCTTTGCGGAGAAGGCAGATTTGGCATTGCAAGGCCTTGCTTCTACTGGCCCTAGCAACCCACCCTTAGCCAGCCAGGGAGGGACCTACCTGGGGCCTAGCTCCGAAAAGGTACAAAACGTGCTCTAGGAGCTGCATTCTACAAAAGGAACCTGTGCTCGGGGAACAAACCTCAGCCCCCATGCGGCTTGGCTCAGGATCAAAGCGCTTGCCTAGTTCTCACCTAGCACTAGGCTCCCCATAGGGCCAAGCAGGGTGTGGGCTGCCTCTGGCTCCGTGGGCACTGCTGCTTGGCTGGTGGTCTCCGGAGCTTGAAACGAACACCAAATGTCTTCTCCTTCGCGGAGAAGGCTGATTTGGCCTGAGAAAGCCGTGTGTGCACTGGCCCTAGCAACCCACCGTTAGGCAGCTAGGGAGGGACCCACCTAGGGCCTAGCTCTGAAACGGCACCAAACGTGCTTCTAGGAGCTGCATTCTGCAAAGGGAAACTGTGCCCGGGGAACATACCTCAGCCCCAATGTTGCTTGGCTCAGGGTCCCCGCGCTCGCCTAGTTCTCACCTAGCCCTGTGCTCCCCATAGGGCCAAGGAGGTTCTGGGCTGCCTCTGGCTCCGTGGGCCCTGCTGCTTGGCTGGTGGTGTCCGCAGCTGGAAACCAACTCCAAATGTCTTCTCCTTCGCGGAGAAGGCTGATTTGGCCTGACGAAGCCCTGTGTGCTATGGCCCTGCGAAACACCTATAGGCAGCTAGGGAGGGACCCACCTGGGGCCTAACTCCGAAACGGCACCCATCTCGCTTCTAGGAGCTGCATTCTGCAAAGGGAAACTGCTCGGGGAACAAACCTCAGCCCCAGTGCGGCTTGGCTCAGAATCGCAGCGCTTGCCTAGTTCTCACCTAGCCCTCTGCTCCCCATAGGACCAAGGAGGGTCTGGGCTGCCTCTGGCTCCTTGGGCACTGCTGCTTGGCTGGTGGTGTCCGCCGCTGGAAACCAACTCCAAATGTCTTCTCCTTCGCGGATAAGGCTGATTTGGCATGGCGAAGCCCTGTGTGCAACGGCCCTGCGACCCACCCATAGGCAGCTAGGGAGGGACCCACCTAGGGCCTAGCTCCGAAACGGCACCCATCTCGCTTCTAGGAGCTGCATTCTGCAAAGGGAAACTGTGCTCGGGGAACAAACCTCAGCCCCAATGTTGCTTGGATCAGGGTCACAGCGCTTCCCTAGTACTCACCTAGCACTCTGCTCCCCATAGGGCCAAGGAGGGGCTGGGCTGCCTCTGGCTCCGTGGGCACTGTTGCTTGGCTTGTGGTCTCCGCAGCTGGAAACCAACTCCACACGTGTTCTCCTTCGCGGAGAAGTCTGATTTGGCATGGAAAGGCCGTGTTTCCACTGACCCTATCAAACCACGCCGAACCATCTAGGCAGGGACCCACCTAGGTCCTATGTTAAACAGCGCACCAAACGCGCTTCTAGGAGCTGCATTCTGCAAAGGGAAACTCTGCTCGGGGAACAAACCTCAGCCCCCATGCGGCTTGGCTCAGGATCACAGCGCTTGCCTAGTTCTCACCTAGCCTTCGGCTCCCCATAGGGCCAAGGAGGGGCTGGGCTGCCTCTGGCTCCGTGGGCACTGCTGCTTGTCTGGTGGTTACCACAGCTGGAAACCTACTGCAAACGTGTTCTCCTTCACGGAAAAGGCTGATTTTCATGGAAAGGCATCCTTTGAACTTGCCCTAGCAACCGCCCCATAGCCAGCTAGGGAGGGACCCACCTAGGGCCTAGCTCTGAAACGGTACAGAACGCGCTTCTAAGAGCTCCGTTCTGCAAAGGGAAACTGTGCTCGGGGAACAAACCTCAGCCCCCATGCGGCTTGGCTCAGAATCGCAGCGCTTGCCTAGTTCTCACCTAGCCCTCTACTCCCCATAGGGCCAAGCAGGGTCTGGGCTGCCTCTGGCTCCGTGGGCACTGCTGCTTGGCTAGTGGTGTCCGCAGCTGGAAACCAACTCCAAACGTCTTCTCCTTTGCGGAGAAGGCAGATTTGGCATTGCAAGGCCTTGCTTCTACTGGCCCTAGCAACCCACCCTTAGCCAGCCAGGGAGGGACCTACCTGGGGCCTAGCTCCGAAAAGGTACAAAACGTGCTCTAGGAGCTGCATTCTACAAAAGGAATCTGTGCTCGGGGAACAAACCTCAGCCCCCATGCGGCTTGGCTCAGGATCACAGCGCTTGTCTAGTTCTCACCTAGCTCTAGGCTCCCCATAGGGCCAAGCAGGGTCTGGGCTGCCTCTGGCTCCGTGGGCACTGCTGCTTGGCTGGTGGTCTCCGGAGCTTGAAACGAACACCAAATGTCTTCTCCTTCGTGGAGAAGGCTGATTTGGCCTGAGAAAGCCGTGTGTGCACTGGCCCTAGCAACCCACCGTTAGGCAGCTAGGGAGGGACCCACCTAGGGCCTAGCTCTGAAACGGCACCAAACGTGCTTCTAGGAGCTGCATTCTGCAAAGGGAAACTGTGCCCGGGGAACATACCTCAGCCCCAATGTTGCTTGGCTCAGGGTCCCCGCGCTCGCCTAGTTCTCACCTAGCCCTATGCTCCCCATAGGGCCAAGGAGGTTCTGGGCTGCCTCTGCCTCCGTGGGCCCTGCTGCTGGGCTGGTGGTGTCCGCAGCTGGAAACCAACTCCAAATGTCTTCTCCTTCGCGGAGAAGGCTGATTTGGCATGACGAAGCCCTGTGTGCTATGGCCCTGCAACCCACGCATAGGCAGCTAGGGAGGGACCCACCTGGGGCCTAACTCCGAAACGGCACCCATCTCGCTTCTAGGAGCTGCATTCTGCAAAGGGAAACTGCTCGGGGAACAAACCTCAGCCCCAGTGCGGCTTGGCTCAGGATCGCAGTGCCTGCCTAGTTCTCACCTAGCCCTAGGCTCCCCATAGGGCCAAGGAGGGTCTGGGCTGCCTCTGGCTCCGTGGGCACTGCTGCTTGGCTGGTGGTCTCCGCAGCTTTAATCCAACTCCAAACGTCTTCTCCTTCGCGGAGATGGCTGATTTGGACTGAAGAAGCCCTGTTTGCACTGGACCTAGCAACACCCCCATAGCCAGCTAGGGAGGGACCCACCTAGGGCCTAGCTCCGAAACGGCACAGAACGCACTTCTAAGAGGTGGGTTCTGCAAAGGGAAATTGTGCTCGGGGAACAAACCTCAGCCCCCATGCGGCTTGGCTCAGAATCGCAGTGCCTGCCTAGTTCTCACCTAGCCCTAGGCGCCCCATAGGGCCAAGGAGGGTCTGGGCTGCCTCTGGCTCCGTGGGCACTGCTGCTTGGCTGGTGGTGTCCGCAGCTGGAAACCAACTCCAAATGTCTTCTCCTTCGCGGAGAAGGCTGATTTGGCATGACGAAGCCCTGTGTGCTATGGCCCTGCAACCCACCCATAGGCAGCTAGGGAGGGACCCACCTGGGGCCTAACTCCGAAACGGCACCCATCTCGCTTCTAGGAGCTGCATTCTGCAAAAGGAAACTGCTGGGGGAACAAACCTCAGCCCCAGTGCGGCTTGGCTCAGGATCGCAGTGCCTGCCTAGTTGTCACCTAGCCCTAGGCTCCCCATAGGGCCAAGGAGGGTCTGGGCTGCCTCTGGCTCCGTGGGCACTGCTGCTTGGCTGGTGGTCTCCGCAGCTTTAATCCAACTCCAAACGTCTTCTCCTTCGCGGAGATGGCTGATTTGGACTGAAGAAGCCCTGTTTGCACTGGACCTAGCAACACACCCATAGCCAGCTAGGGAGGGACCCACCTAGGGCCTAGCTCCGAAACGGCACAGACCGCGCTTCTAAGAGCTGCGTTCTGCAAAGGGAAATTGTGCTCGGGGAACAAACCTCAGCCCCCATGCGGCTTGGCTCAGAATCGCAGCGCTTGCCTAGTTCTCACCTAGCCCTAGGCTCCCCATAGGGCCAAGGAGGGTCTGGGCTGCCTCTGGCTCCGTGGGCACTGCTGCTTGGCTGGTGGTGTCCGCAGCTGGAAACCAACTCCAAATGTCTTCTCCTTCGCGGATAAGGCTGATTTGGCATGGCGAAGCCCTGTGTGCAACGGCCCTGCGACCCACCCATAGGCAGCTAGGGAGGGACCCACCTAGGGCCTAGCTCCGAAACGGCACCCATCTCGCTTCTAGGAGCTGCATTCTGCAAAGGGAAACTGTGCTCGGGGAACAAACCTCAGCCCCAATGTTGCTTGGATCAGGGTCACAGCGCTTCCCTAGTACTCACCTAGCACTCTGCTCCCCATAGGGCCAAGGAGGGGCTGGGCTGCCTTTGATCCGTGGGCACTGTTGCTTGGCTTGTGGTCTCCGCAGCTTGAAACCAACTCCACACGTGTTCTCCTTCGCGGAGAAGTCTGATTTGGCATGGAAAGGCCGTGTTTCCACTGACCCTATCAAACCACGCCGAACCATCTAGGCAGGGACCCACCTAGGTCCTATGTTAAACAGCGCACCAAACGCGCTTCTAGGAGCTGCATTCTGCAAAGGGAAACTCTGCTCGGGGAACAAACCTCACCCCCATGCGGCTTGGCTCAGGATCACAGCGCTTGCCTAGTTCTCACCTAGCCTTCGGCTCCCCATAGTGCCAAGGAGGGGCTGGGCTGCCTCTGGCTCCGTGGGCACTGCTGCTTGGCTGGTGGTTACCACAGCTGGAAACCTACTGCAAACGTGTTCTCCTTCACGGAAAAGGCTGATTTTCATGGAAAGGCATCCTTTGAACTTGCCCTAGCAACCGCCCCATAGCCAGCTAGGGAGGGACCCACCTAGGGCCTAGCTCTGAAACGGTACAGAACGCGCTTCTAAGAGCTGCGTTCTGCAAAGGGAAACTGTGCTCGGGGAACAAACCTCAGCCCCCATGCGGCTTGGCTCAGAATCGCAGCGCTTGCCTAGTTCTCACCTAGCCCTCTACTCCCCATAGGGCCAAGCAGGGTCTGGGCTGCCTCTGGCTCCGTGGGCACTGCTGCTTGGCTGGTGGTGTCCGCAGCTGGAAACCAACTCCAAACGTCTTCTCCTTTGCGGAGAAGGCAGATTTGGCATTGCAAGGCCTTGCTTCTACTGGCCCTAGCAACCCACCCTTAGCCAGCCAGGGAGGGACCTACCTGGGGCCTAGCTCCGAAAAGGTACAAAACGTGCTCTAGGAGCTGCATTCTACAAAAGGAATCTGTGCTCGGGGAACAAACCTCAGCCCCCATGCGGCTTGGCTCAGGATCACAGCGCTTGTCTAGTTCTCACCTAGCTCTAGGCTCCCCATAGGGCCAAGCAGGGTCTGGGCTGCCTCTGGCTCCGTGGGCACTGCTGCTTGGCTGGTGGTCTCCGGAGCTTGAAACGAACACCAAATGTCTTCTCCTTCGTGGAGAAGGCTGATTTGGCCTGAGAAAGCCCTGTGTGCACTGGCCCTAGCAACCCACCGTTAGGCAGCTAGGGAGGGACCCACCTAGGGCCTAGCTCTGAAACGGCACCAAACGTGCTTCTAGGAGCTGCATTCTGCAAAGGGAAACTGTGCCCGGGGAACATACCTCAGCCCCAATGTTGCTTGGCTCAGGGTCCCCGCGCTCGCCTAGTTCTCACCTAGCCCTATGCTCCCCATAGGGCCAAGGAGGTTCTGGGCTGCCTCTGCCTCCGTGGGCCCTGCTGCTGGGCTGGTGGTGTCCGCAGCTGGAAACCAACTCCAAATGTCTTCTCCTTCGCGGAGAAGGCTGATTTGGCATGACGAAGCCCTGTGTGCTATGGCCCTGCAACCCACGCATAGGCAGCTAGGGAGGGACCCACCTGGGGCCTAACTCCGAAACGGCACCCATCTCGCTTCTAGGAGCTGCATTCTGCAAAGGGAAACTGCTCGGGGAACAAACCTCAGCCCCAGTGCGGCTTGGCTCAGGATCGCAGTGCCTGCCTAGTTCTCACCTAGCCCTAGGCTCCCCATAGGGCCAAGGAGGGTCTGGGCTGCCTCTGGCTCCGTGGGCACTGCTGCTTGGCTGGTGGTCTCCGCAGCTTTAATCCAACTCCAAACGTCTTCTCCTTCGCGGAGATGGCTGATTTGGACTTAAGAAGCCCTGTTTGCACTGGACCTAGCAACACCCCCATAGCCAGCTAGGGAGGGACCCACCTAGGGCCTAGCTCCGAAACGGCACAGAACGCGCTTCTAAGAGCTGCGTTCTGCAAAGGGAAATTGTGCTCGGGGAACAAACCTCAGCCCCCATGCGGCTTGGCTCAGAATCGCAGCGCTTGCCTAGTTCTCACCTAGCCCTCTGCTCCCCATAGGGCCAAGGAGGGTCTGGGCTGCCTCTGGCTCCGTGGGCACTGCTGCTTGGCTGGTGGTGTCCGCAGCTGGAAACCAACTCCAAATGTCTTCTCCTTCGCGGAGAAGGCTGATTTGGCATGGTGAAGCCCTGTGTGCAATGGCCCTGCGATCCACCCATAGGCAGCTAGGGAGGGACCCACCTAGGGCCTAGCTTCGAAACGGCACCCATCTCGCTTCTAGGAGCTGCATTCTGCCAAGGGAAACTGTGCTCGGGGAACAAACCTCAGCCCCAATGTTGCTTGGATCAGGGTCACAGCGCTTCCCTAGTACTCACCTAGCACTCTGCTCCCCATAGGGCCAAGGAGGGGCTGGGCTGCCTCTGGCTCCGTGGGCACTGTTGCTTGGCTTGTGGTCTCCGCAGCTGGAAACCAACTCCACACGTGTTCTCCTTCGCGGAGAAGTCTGATTTGGCATGGAAAGGCCGTGTTTCCACTGACCCTATCAAACCACGCCGAACCATCTAGGCAGGGACCCACCTAGGTCCTATGTTAAACAGCGCACCAAACGCGCTTCTAGGAGCTGCATTCTGCAAAGGGAAACTCTGCTCGGGGAACAAACCTCAGCCCCCATGCGGCTTGGCTCAGGATCACAGCGCTTGCCTAGTTCTCACCTAGCCCTCGGCTCCCCATAGGGCCAAGGAGGGTCTGGGCTGCCTCTGGCTCCGTGGACACTGCTGCTTGGCTGGTGGTTACCACAGCTGGAAACCTACTGCAAACGTGTTCTCCTTCACGGAAAAGGCTGATTTTCATGGAAAGGCATCCTTTCAACTTGCCCTAGCAACCGCCCCATAGCCAGCTAGGGAGGGACCCACCTAGGGCCTAGCTCCGAAACGGCACAGAACGCGCTTCTAAGAGCTGCGTTCTGCAAAGGGAAACTGTGCTCGGGGAACAAACCTCAGCCCCCATGCGGCTTGGCTCAGAATCGCAGCACTTGCCTAGTTCTCACCTAGCCCTCGGCTCCCCATAGGGCCAAGGAGGGTCTGGGCTGCCTCTGGCTCCGTGGGCACTGCTGCTTGGCTGGTGGTGTCCACAGCTGGAAACCAACTCCAAACGTCTTCTCCTTTGCGGAGAAGGCAGATTTGGCATTGCAAGGCCTTGCTTCTACTGGCCCTAGCAACCCACCCTTAGCCAGCCAGGAAGGGACCTACCTGGGGCCTAGCTCCGAAAAGGTACAAAACGTGCTCTAGGAGCTGCATTCTACAAAAGGAACCTGTGCTCGGGGAACAAACCTCAGCCCCCATGCGGCTTGGCTCAGGATCACAGCGCTTGCCTAGTTCTCACCTAGCACTAGGCTCCCCATAGGGCCAAGCAGGGTGTGGGCTGCCTCTGGCTCCGTGGGCCCTGCTGCTTCGCTGGTGGTCTCCGGAGCTTGAAACGAACACCAAATGTCTTCTCCTTCGCGGAGAAGGCTGATTTGGCCTGAGAAAGCCGTGTGTGCACTGGCCCTAGCAACCCACCGTTAGGCAGCTAGGGAGGGACCCACCTAGGGCCTAGCTCTGAAACGGCACCAAATGTGCTTCTACGAGCTGCGTTCTGCAAAGGGAAACTGTGCTCGGGGAACAAACTCAGCCCCAATGCGGCTTGGCTCAGGATCCCAGCGCTTGCCTAGTTCTCACCTAGCCCTATGCTCCCCATAGGGCCAAGGAGGTTCTGGGCTGCCTCTGGCTCCGTGGGCACTGCTGCTTGGCTGGTGGTCTCCGCAGCTTTAATCCAACTCCAAACGTCTTCTCCTTCGTGGAGATGGCTGATTTCGACTGAAGAAGCCCTGTTTGCACTGGACCTAGCAACACCCCCATAGCCAGCTAGGGAGGGACCCACCTAGGGCCTATCTCTCTTAAGGCACAGAACGCGCTTCTAAGAGCTGCGTTCTGCAAAGGGAAATTGTGCTCGGGGAACAAACCTCAGCCCCCATGCGGCTTGGCTCAGAATCGCAGCGCTTGCCTAGTTCTCACCTAGCCCTCTGCTCCCCATAGGGCCAAGGAGGGTCTGGGCTGCCTCTGGCTCCGTGGGCACTGCTGCTTGGCTGGTGGTGTCCGCAGCTGGAAACCAACTCCAAATGTCTTCTCCTTCGCGGAGAAGGCTGATTTGGCATAGCGAAGCCCTGTGTGCAATGGCCCTGCGACCCACCCATAGGCAGCTAGGGAGGGACCCACCTAGGGCCTAGCTCCGAAACGGCACCCATCTCGCTTCTAGGAGCTGCATTCTGCAAAGGGAAACTGTGCTCGGGGAACAAACCTCAGCCCCAATGTTGCTTGGATCAGGGTCACAGCGCTTCCCTAGTACTCACCTAGCACTCTGCGCCCCATAGGGCCAAGGAGGGGCTGGGCTGCCTCTGGCTCCGTGGGCACTGCTGCTTGGCTGGTTGTGACCACAGCGGAAAAAAAACTCCACACGTGTTCTCCTTCATGGAGCAAGCTGAGGTGGCACGAAAAAGACTTGTGTGCACTGGCCCTATCAACCACGCCGAACCATCTAGGCAGGGACTCACCTAGGTCCTATGTAAAACAGTGCACCAAACGCGCTTCTAGGAGCTGAATTCTGCAAAGGGAAACTCTGCTCGGGGAACAAACCTCAGCCCCCATGTGGCTTGGCTCAGGATCACAGCGCTTGCCTAGTTCTCACCTAGCCCTCGGCTCCCCATAGGGCCAAGGAGGGTCTGGGCTGCCTCTGGCTCCGTGGGCACTGCTGCTTGGCTGGTGGTGTCCGCAGCTGGAAACCAACTCCAAATGTCTTCTCCTTCGCGGAGAAGGCTGATTTGGCATAGCGAAGCCCTGTGTGCAATGGCCCTGCGACCCACCCATAGGCAGCTAGGGAGGGACCCACCTAGGGCCTAGCTCCGAAACGGCACCTATCTCGCTTCTAGGAGCTGCATTCTGCAAAGGGAAATTGTGCTCGGGGAACAAACCTCAGCCCCAATGTTACTTGGATCAGGGTCACAGCGCTTCCCTAGTACTCACCTATCACTCTGCTCCCCATAGGGCCAAGGAGGGTCTGGGCTGCCTCTGGCTCCGTGGGCACTGCTGCTTGGCTGGTGGTGTCCGCAGCTGGAAACCAACTCCAAATGTCTTCTCCTTCGCGGAGAAGGCTGATTTGGCATGGCGAAGCCCTGTGTGCAACGGCCCTGCGACCCACCCATAGGCAGCTATGGAGGGACCCACCTAGGGCCTAGCTCCGAAACGGCACAGAACGCACTTCTAAGAGCTACGTTCTGCAAAGGGAAACTGTGCTCAGGGAACAAACCTCAGCCCCCATGCGGCTTGGCTCAGAATCGCAGCGCTTGCCTAGTTCTCACCTAGCCCTCGGCTCCCCATAGGGCCAAGGAGGGTCTGGGCTGCCTCTGGCTCCGTGGGCACTACTGCTTGGCTGGTGGTGTCCGCAGCTGGAAACCAACTCCAAACGTCTTCTCCTTTGCGGAGAAGGCAGATTTGGCATTGCAAGGCCTTGCTTCTACTGGCCCTAGCAACGCACCCTTAGCCAGCCAGGGAGGGACCTACCTGGGGCCTAGCTCCGAAAAGGTACAAAACGTGCTCTAGGAGCTGCATTCTACAAAAGGAACCTGTGCTCGGGGAACAAACCTCAGCCCCCATGCGGCTTGGCTCAGGATCCCAGCGCTTGCCTAGTTCTCACCTAGCACTAGGCTCCCCATAGGGCCAAGCAGGGTCTGGGCTGCCTCTGGCTCCGTGGGCACTGCTGCTTGGCTGGTGGTCTCTGGAGCTTGAAACGAACACCAAATGTCTTCTCCTTCGCGGAGAAGGCTGATTTGGCTTGAGAAAGCCGTGTGTGCACTGGCCCTAGCAACCCACCGTTAGGCAGCTAGGGAGGGACCCACCTAGGGCCTAGCTCTGAAACGGCACCAAACGTGCTTCTAGGAGCTGCATTCTGCAAAGGGAAACTGTGCCCGGGGAACATACCTCATCCCCAATGTTGCTTGGCTCAGGGTCCCCGCGCTCGCCTAGTTCTCACCTAGCCCTATGCTCCCCATAGGGCCAAGGAGGTTCTGGGCTGCCTCTGGCTCCGTGGGCCCTGCTGCTGGGCTGGTGGTGTCCGCAGCTGGAAACCAACTCCAAATGTCTTCTCCTTCGCGGAGAAGGCTGATTTGGCATGACGAAGCCCTGTGTGCTATGGCCCTGCAACCCACCCATAGGCAGCTAGGGAGGGACCCACCTGGGGCCTAACTCCGAAACGGCACCCATCTCGCTTCTAGGAGCTGCATTCTGCAAAGGGAAACTGCTCGGGGAACAAACCTCAGCCCCAGTGCGGCTTGGCTCAGGATCGCAGTGCCTGCCTAGTTCTCACCTAGCCCTGGGCTCCCCATAGGGCCAAGGAGGGTCTGGGCTGCCTCTGGCTCCGTTCGCACTGCTGCTTGGCTGGTGGTCTCCGCAGCTTTAATCCAACTCCAAACGTCTTCTCCTTCGCGGAGATGGCTGATTTGGACTGAAGAAGCCCTGTTTGCACTGGACCTAGCAACACCCCCATAGCCAGCTAGGGAGGGACCCACCTAGGGCCTAGCTCCGAAACGGCACAGACCTCGCTTCTAAGAGCTGCGTTCTGCAAAGGGAAATTGTGCTCGGGGAACAAACCTCAGCCCCCATGCGGCTTGGCTCAGAATCGCAGCGCTTGCCTAGTTCTCACCTAGCCCTCTGCTCCCCATAGGGCCAAGGAGGGTCTGGGCTGCCTCTGGCTCCGTGGGCACTGCTGCTTGGCTGGTGGTGTCCGCAGCTGTAAACCAACTCCAAATGTCTTCTCCTTCGCGGAGAAGGCTGATTTGGCATGGCGAAGCCCTGTGTGCAACGGCCCTGCGACCCACCCATAGGCAGCTAGGGAGGGACCCACCTAGGGCCTAGCTCCGAAACGGCACCCATCTCGCTTCTAGGAGCTGCATTCTGCAAAGGGAAACTGTGCTCGGGGAACAAACCTCAGCCCCAATGTTGCTTGGATCAGGGTCTCAGCGCTTCCCTTGTACTCACCTAGCACTCTGCTCCCCATAGGGCCAAGGAGGGGCTGGGCTGCCTCTGGCTCCGTGGGCACTGCTGCTTGGCTGGTTGTGACCGCAGCGGAAAAAAAACTCCACACGTGTTCTCCTTCATGGAGCAAGCTGAGGTGGCACGAAAAAGACTTGTGTGCACTGGCCCTATCAACCACGCCGAACCATCTAGGCAGGGACTCACCTAGGTCCTATGTAAAACAGTGCACCAAACGCGCTTCTAGGAGCTGAATTCTGCAAAGGGAAACTCTGCTCGGGGAACAAACCTCAGCCCCCATGTGGCTTGGCTCAGGATCACAGCGCTTGCCTAGTTTTCACCTAGCCCTCGGCTCCCCATAGGGCCAAGGATGGTCTGGGCTGCCTCTGGCTCCGTGGGCACTGCTGCTTGGCTGGTGGTGTCCGCAGCTGGAAACCAACTCCAAATGTCTTCTCCTTCGCGGAGAAGGCTGATTTGGCATAGCGAAGCCCTGTGTGCAATGGCCCTGCGACCCACCCATTGGCAGCTAGGGAGGGACCCACCTAGGGCCTAGCTCCGAAACGGCACCTATCTCGCTTCTAGGAGCTGCATTCTGCAAAGGGAAACTCTGCTCGGGGAACAAACCTCAGCCCCAATGTTACTTGGATCAGGGTCACAGCGCTTCCCTAGTACTCACCTATCACTCTGCTCCCCATAGGGCCAAGGAGGGTCTGGGCTGCCTCTGGCTCCGTGGGCACTGCTGCTTGGCTGGTGGTGTCCGCAGCTGGAAACCAACTCCAAATGTCTTCTCCTTCGCGGAGAAGGCTGATTTGGCATGGCGAAGCCCTGTGTGCAACGGCCCTGCGACCCACCCATAGGCAGCTATGGAGGGACCCACCTAGGGCCTAGCTCCGAAACGGCACAGAACGCACTTCTAAGAGCTGCGTTCTGCAAAGGGAAACTGTGCTCAGGGAGCAAACCTCAGCCCCCATGCGGCTTGGCTCAGAATCGCAGCGCTTGCCTAGTTCTCACCTAGCCCTCGGCTCCCCATAGGGCCAAGGAGGGTCTGGGCTGCCTCTGGCTCCGTGGGCACTACTGCTTGGCTGGTGGTGTCCGCAGCTGGAAACCAACTCCAAACGTCTTCTCCTTTGCGGAGAAGGCAGATTTGGCATTGCAAGGCCTTGCTTCTACTGGCCCTAGCAACCCACCCTTAGCCAGCCAGGGAGGGACCTACCTGGGGCCTAGCTCCGAAAAGGTACAAAACGTGCTCTAGGAGCTGCATTCTACAAAAGGAACCTGTGCTCGGGGAACAAACCTCAGCCCCCATGCGGCTTGGCTCAGGATCCCAGCGCTTGCCTAGTTCTCACCTAGCACTAGGCTCCCCATAGGGCCAAGCAGGGTCTGGGCTGCCTCTGGCTCCGTGGGCACTGCTGCTTGGCTGGTGGTCTCTGGAGCTTGAAACGAACACCAAATGTCTTCTCCTTCGCGGAGAAGGCTGATTTGGCTTGAGAAAGCCGTGTGTGCACTGGCCCTAGCAACCCACCGTTAGGCAGCTAGGGAGGGACCCACCTAGGGCCTAGCTCTGAAACGGCACCAAACGTGCTTCTAGGAGCTGCATTCTGCAAAGGGAAACTGTGCCCGGGGAACATACCTCATCCCCAATGTTGCTTGGCTCAGGGTCCCCGCGCTCGCCTAGTTCTCACCTAGCCCTATGCTCCCCATAGGGCCAAGGAGGTTCTGGGCTGCCTCTGGCTCCGTGGGCCCTGCTGCTGGGCTGGTGGTGTCCGCAGCTGGAAACCAACTCCAAATGTCTTCTCCTTCGCGGAGAAGGCTGATTTGGCATGACGAAGCCCTGTGTGCTATGGCCCTGCAACCCACGCATAGGCAGCTAGGGAGGGACCCACCTGGGGCCTAACTCCGAAACGGCACCCATCTCGCTTCTAGGAGCTGCATTCTGCAAAGGGAAACTGCTCGGGGAACAAACCTCAGCCCCAGTGCGGCTTGGCTCAGGATCGCAGTGCCTGCCTAGTTCTCACCTAGCCCTGGGCTCCCCATAGGGCCAAGGAGGGTCTGGGCTGCCTCTGGCTCCGTTCGCACTGCTGCTTGGCTGGTGGTCTCCGCAGCTTTAATCCAACTCCAAACGTCTTCTCCTTCGCGGAGATGGCTGATTTGGACTGAAGAAGCCCTGTTTGCACCGGACCTAGCAACACACCCATAGCCAGCTAGGGAGGGACCCACCTAGGGCCTAGCTCCGAAACGGCACAGACCTCGCTTCTAAGAGCTGCGTTCTGCAAAGGGAAATTGTGCTCGGGGAACAAACCTCAGCCCCCATGCGGCTTGGCTCAGAATCGCAGCGCTTGCCTAGTTCTCACCTAGCCCTCTGCTCCCCATAGGGCCAAGGAGGGTCTGGGCTGCCTCTGGCTCCGTGGGCACTGCTGCTTGGCTGGTGGTGTCCGCAGCTGTAAACCAACTCCAAATGTCTTCTCCTTCGCGGAGAAGGCTGATTTGGCATGGCGAAGCCCTGTGTGCAACGGCCCTGCGACCCACCCATAGGCAGCTAGGGAGGGACCCACCTAGGGCCTAGCTCCGAAACGGCACCCATCTCGCTTCTAGGAGCTGCATTCTGCAAAGGGAAACTGTGCTCGGGGAACAAACCTCAGCCCCAATGTTGCTTGGATCAGGGTCTCAGCGCTTCCCTTGTACTCACCTAGCACTCTGCTCCCCATAGGGCCAAGGAGGGGCTGGGCTGCCTCTGGCTCCGTGAGCACTGTTGCTTGGCTTGTGGTCTCCGCAGCTGGAAACCAACTCCACACGTGTTCTCCTTCGCGGAGAAGTCTGATTTGGCATGGAAAGGCCGTGTTTCCACTGACCCTATCAAACCACGCCGAACCATCTAGGCAGGGACCCACCTAGGTCCTATGTTAAACAGCGCACCAAACGCGCTTCTAGGAGCTGCATTCTGCAAAGGGAAACTCTGCTCGGGGAACAAACCTCAGCCCCCATGCGCTTTGGCTCAGGATCACAGCGCTTGCCTAGTTCTCACCTAGCCCTCGGCTCCCCATAGGGCCAAGGAGGGGCTGGGCTGCCTCTGGCTCCTTGGGCACTGCTGCTTGGCTGGTGGTTACCACAGCTGGAAACCTACTGCAAACGTGTTCTCCTTCACGGAAAAGGCTGATTTTCATGGAAAGGCATCCTTTGAACTTGCCCTAGCAACCGCCCCATAGCCAGCTAGGGAGGGACCCACCTAGGGCCTAGCTCCGAAACGGCACAGAACGCGCTTCTAAGAGCTGCGTTCTGCAAAGGGAAACTGTGCTCGGGGAACAAACCTCAGCCCCCATGCGGCTTGGCTCAGAATCGCAGCGCTTGCCTAGTTCTCACCTAGCCCTCTACTCCCCATAGGGCCAAGGAGGGGCTGGGCTGCCTCTGGCTCCGTGGGCACTGCTGCTTGGCTGGTGGTGTCCGCAGCTGGAAACCAACTCCAAACGTGTTCTCCTTCGCGGAGAAGGCTGATTTGGCATAGCGAAGCCCTGTGTGCAATGGCCCTGCGACCCACCCATAGGCAGCTAGGGAGGGACCCACCTAGGGCCTAGCTCCGAAACGGCACCTATCTCGCTTCTAGGAGCTGCATTCTACAAAAGGAACCTGTGCTCGGGGAACAAACCTCAGCCCCAATGTTACTTGGATCAGGGTCACAGCGCTTCCCTAGTACTCACCTATCACTCTGCTCCCCATAGGGCCAAGGAGGGTCTGGGCTGCCTCTGGCTCCGTGGGCACTGCTGCTTGGCTGGTGGTGTCCGCAGCTGGAAACCAACTCCAAATGTCTTCTCCTTCGCGGAGAAGGCTGATTTGGCATGGCGAAGCCCTGTGTGCAACGGCCCTGCGACCCACCCATAGGCAGCTATGGAGGGACCCACCTAGGGCCTAGCTCCGAAACGGCACAGAACGCACTTCTAAGAGCTGCGTTCTGCAAAGGGAAACTGTGCTCAGGGAACAAACCTCAGCCCCCATGCGGCTTGGCTCAGAATCGCAGCGCTTGCCTAGTTCTCACCTAGCCCTCGGCTCCCCATAGGGCCAAGGAGGGTCTGGGCTGCCTCTGGCTCCGTGGGCACTACTGCTTGGCTGGTGGTGTCCGCAGCTGGAAACCAACTCCAAACGTCTTCTCCTTTGCGGAGAAGGCAGATTTGGCATTGCAAGGCCTTGCTTCTACTGGCCCTAGCAACCCACCCTTAGCCAGCCAGGGAGGGACCTACCTGGGGCCTAGCTCCGAAAAGGTACAAAACGTGCTCTAGGAGCTGCATTCTACAAAAGGAACCTGTGCTCGGGGAACAAACCTCAGCCCCCATGCGGCTTGGCTCAGGATCCCAGCGCTTGCCTAGTTCTCACCTAGCACTAGGCTCCCCATAGGGCCAAGCAGGGTCTGGGCTGCCTCTGGCTCCGTGGGCACTGCTGCTTGGCTGGTGGTCTCTGGAGCTTGAAACGAACACCAAATGTCTTCTCCTTCGCGGAGAAGGCTGATTTGGCTTGAGAAAGCCGTGTGTGCACTGGCCCTAGCAACCCACCGTTAGGCAGCTAGGGAGGGACCCACCTAGGGCCTAGCTCTGAAACGGCACCAAACGTGCTTCTAGGAGCTGCATTCTGCAAAGGGAAACTGTGCCCGGGGAACATACCTCATCCCCAATGTTGCTTGGCTCAGGGTCCCCGCGCTCGCCTAGTTCTCACCTAGCCCTATGCTCCCCATAGGGCCAAGGAGGTTCTGGGCTGCCTCTGGTTCCGTGGGCCCTGCTGCTGGGCTGGTGGTGTCCGCAGCTGGAAACCA
Organism: Sus scrofa; assembly: GCF_054392235.1. Taxonomy (NCBI): domain Eukaryota; kingdom Metazoa; phylum Chordata; class Mammalia; order Artiodactyla; family Suidae; genus Sus; species Sus scrofa. The sequence continues at coordinate 32,276,583 of NC_139389.1, read as the reverse complement.
ACTCCAAATGTCTTCTCCTTCGCGGAGAAGGCTGATTTGGCATGACGAAGCCCTGTGTGCTATGGCCCTGCAACCCACCCATAGGCAGCTAGGGAGGGACCCACCTGGGGCCTAACTCCGAAACGGCACCCATCTCGCTTCTAGGAGCTGCATTCTGCAAAGGGAAACTGCTCGGGGAACAAACCTCAGCCCCAGTGCGGCTTGGCTCAGGATCGCAGTGCCTGCCTAGTTCTCACCTAGCCCTGGGCTCCCCATAGGGCCAAGGAGGGTCTGGGCTGCCTCTGGCTCCGTTCGCACTGCTGCTTGGCTGGTGGTCTCCGCAGCTTTAATCCAACTCCAAACGTCTTCTCCTTCGCGGAGATGGCTGATTTGGACTGAAGAAGCCCTGTTTGCACCGGACCTAGCAACACACCCATAGCCAGCTAGGGAGGGACCCACCTAGGGCCTAGCTCCGAAACGGCACAGACCTCGCTATTAAGAGCTGCGTTCTGCAAAGGGAAATTGTGCTCGGGGAACAAACCTCAGCCCCCATGCGGCTTGGCTCAGAATCGCAGCGCTTGCCTAGTTCTCACCTAGCCCTCTGCTCCCCATAGGGCCAAGGAGGGTCTGGGCTGCCTCTGGCTCCGTGGGCACTGCTGCTTGGCTGGTGGTGTCCGCAGCTGGAAACCAACTCCAAACGTGTTCTCCTTCGCGGAGAAGGCTGATTTGGCATAGCGAAGCCCTGTGTGCAACGGCCCTGCGACCCACCCATAGGCAGCTAGGGAGGGACCCACCTAGGGCCTAGCTCCGAAACGGCACCCATCTCGCTTCTAGGAGCTGCATTCTGCAAAGGGAAACTGTGCTCGGGGAACAAACCTCAGCCCCAATGTTGCTTGGATCAGGGTCTCAGCGCTTCCCTTGTACTCACCTAGCACTCTGCTCCCCATAGGGCCAAGGAGGGGCTGGGCTGCCTCTGGCTCCGTGAGCACTGTTGCTTGGCTTGTGGTCTCCGCAGCTGGAAACCAACTCCACACGTGTTCTCCTTCGCGGAGAAGTCTGATTTGGCATGGAAAGGCCGTGTTTCCACTGACCCTATCAAACCACGCCGAACCATCTAGGCAGGGACCCACCTAGGTCCTATGTTAAACAGCGCACCAAACGCGCTTCTAGGAGCTGCATTCTGCAAAGGGAAACTCTGCTCGGGGAACAAACCTCAGCCCCCATGCGCTTTGGCTCAGGATCACAGCGCTTGCCTAGTTCTCACCTAGCCCTCGGCTCCCCATAGGGCCAAGGAGGGGCTGGGCTGCCTCTGGCTCCGTGGGCACTGCTGCTTGGCTGGTGGTTACCACAGCTGGAAACCTACTGCAAACGTGTTCTCCTTCACGGAAAAGGCTGATTTTCATGGAAAGGCATCCTTTGAACTTGCCCTAGCAACCGCCCCATAGCCAGCTAGGGAGGGACCCACCTAGGGCCTAGCTCCGAAACGGCACAGAACGCGCTTCTAAGAGCTGCGTTCTGCAAAGGGAAACTGTGCTCGGGGAACAAACTTCAGCCCCCATGCGGCTTGGCTCAGAATCGCAGCGCTTGCCTAGTTCTCACCTAGCCCTCTACTCCCCATAGGGCCAAGGAGGGGCTGGGCTGCCTCTGGCTCCGTGGGCACTGCTGCTTGGCTGGTGGTGTCCGCAGCTGGAAACCAACTCCAAACGTGTTCTCCTTCGCGGAGAAGGCTGATGTGGCATAGCGAAGCCCTGTGTGCAATGGCCCTGCGACCCACCCATAGGCAGCTAGGGAGGGACCCACCTAGGGCCTAGCTCCGAAACGGCACCTATCTCGCTTCTAGGAGCTGCATTCTACAAAAGGAACCTGTGCTCGGGGAACAAACCTCAGCCCCAATGTTACTTGGATCAGGGTCACAGCGCTTCCCTAGTACTCACCTATCACTCTGCTCCCCATAGGGCCAAGGAGGGTCTGGGCTGCCTCTGGCTCCGTGGGCACTGCTGCTTGGCTGGTGGTGTCCGCAGCTGGAAACCAACTCCAAATGTCTTCTCCTTCGCGGAGAAGGCTGATTTGGCATGGCGAAGCCCTGTGTGCAACGGCCCTGCGACCCACCCATAGGCAGCTATGGAGGGACCCACCTAGGGCCTAGCTCCGAAACGGCACAGAACGCACTTCTAAGAGCTGCGTTCTGCAAAGGGAAACTGTGCTCAGGGAACAAACCTCAGCCCCCATGCGGCTTGGCTCAGAATCGCAGCGCTTGCCTAGTTCTCACCTAGCCCTCGGCTCCCCATAGGGCCAAGGAGGGTCTGGGCTGCCTCTGGCTCCGTGGGCACTACTGCTTGGCTGGTGGTGTCCGCAGCTGGAAACCAACTCCAAACGTCTTCTCCTTTGCGGAGAAGGCAGATTTGGCATTGCAAGGCCTTGCTTCTACTGGCCCTAGCAACCCACCCTTAGCCAGCCAGGGAGGGACCTACCTGGGGCCTAGCTCCGAAAAGGTACAAAACGTGCTCTAGGAGCTGCATTCTACAAAAGGAACCTGTGCTCGGGGAACAAACCTCAGCCCCCATGCGGCTTGGCTCAGGATCCCAGCGCTTGCCTAGTTCTCACCTAGCACTAGGCTCCCCATAGGGCCAAGCAGGGTCTGGGCTGCCTCTGGCTCCGTGGGCACTGCTGCTTGGCTGGTGGTCTCTGGAGCTTGAAACGAACACCAAATGTCTTCTCCTTCGCGGAGAAGGCTGATTTGGCTTGAGAAAGCCGTGTGTGCACTGGCCCTAGCAACCCACCGTTAGGCAGCTAGGGAGGGACCCACCTAGGGCCTAGCTCTGAAACGGCACCAAACGTGCTTCTAGGAGCTGCATTCTGCAAAGGGAAACTGTGCCCGGGGAACATACCTCATCCCCAATGTTGCTTGGCTCAGGGTCCCCGCGCTTGCCTAGTTCTCACCTAGCCCTATGCTCCCCATAGGGCCAAGGAGGTTCTGGGCTGCCTCTGGCTCCGTGGGCCCTGCTGCTGGGCTGGTGGTGTCCGCAGCTGGAAACCAACTCCAAATGTCTTCTCCTTCGCGGAGAAGGCTGATTTGGCATGACGAAGCCCTGTGTGCTATGGCCCTGCAACCCACCCATAGGCAGCTAGGGAGGGACCCACCTGGGGCCTAACTCCGAAACGGCACCCATCTCGCTTCTAGGAGCTGCATTCTGCAAAGGGAAACTGCTCGGGGAACAAACCTCAGCCCCAGTGCGGCTTGGCTCAGGATCGCAGTGCCTGCCTAGTTCTCACCTAGCCCTGGGCTCCCCATAGGGCCAAGGAGGGTCTGGGCTGCCTCTGGCTCCGTTCGCACTGCTGCTTGGCTGGTGGTCTCCGCAGCTTTAATCCAACTCCAAACGTCTTCTCCTTCGCGGAGATGGCTGATTTGGACTGAAGAAGCCCTGTTTGCACCGGACCTAGCAACACACCCATAGCCAGCTAGGGAGGGACCCACCTAGGGCCTAGCTCCGAAACGGCACAGACCTCGCTTCTAAGAGCTGCGTTCTGCAAAGGGAAATTGTGCTCGGGGAACAAACCTCAGCCCCCATGCGGCTTGGCTCAGAATCGCAGCGCTTGCCTAGTTCTCACCTAGCCCTCTGCTCCCCATAGGGCCAAGGAGGGTCTGGGCTGCCTCTGGCTCCGTGGGCACTGCTGCTTGGCTGGTGGTGTCCGCAGCTGGAAACCAACTCCAAACGTGTTCTCCTTCGCGGAGAAGGCTGATTTGGCATGGCGAAGCCCTGTGTGCAACGGCCCTGCGACCCACCCATAGGCAGCTAGGGAGGGACCCACCTAGGGCCTAGCTCCGAAACGGCACCCATCTCGCTTCTAGGAGCTGCATTCTGCAAAGGGAAACTGTGCTCGGGGAACAAACCTCAGCCCCAATGTTGCTTGGATCAGGGTCTCAGCGCTTCCCTTGTACTCACCTAGCACTCTGCTCCCCATAGGGCCAAGGAGGGGCTGGGCTGCCTCTGGCTCCGTGAGCACTGTTGCTTGGCTTGTGGTCTCGGCAGCTGGAAACCAACTCCACACGTGTTCTCCTTCGCGGAGAAGTCTGATTTGGCATGGAAAGGCCGTGTTTCCACTGACCCTATCAAACCACGCCGAACCATCTAGGCAGGGACCCACCTAGGTCCTATGTTAAACAGCGCACCAAACGCGCTTCTAGGAGCTGCATTCTGCAAAGGGAAACTCTGCTCGGGGAACAAACCTCAGCCCCCATGCGCTTTGGCTCAGGATCACAGCGCTTGCCTAGTTCTCACCTAGCCCTCGGCTCCCCATAGGGCCAAGGAGGGGCTGGGCTGCCTCTGGCTCCGTGGGCACTGCTGCTTGGCTGGTGGTTACCACAGCTGGAAACCTACTGCAAACGTGTTCTCCTTCACGGAAAAGGCTGATTTTCATGGAAAGGCATCCTTTGAACTTGCCCTAGCAACCGCCCCATAGCCAGCTAGGGAGGGACCCACCTAGGGCCTAGCTCCGAAACGGCACCTATCTCGCTTCTAGGAGCTGCATTCTGCAAAGGGAAATTGTGCTCGGGGAACAAACCTCAGCCCCAATGTTACTTGGATCAGGGTCACAGCGCTTCCCTAGTACTCACCTATCACTCTGCTCCCCATAGGGCCAAGGAGGGTCTGGGCTGCCTCTGGCTCCGTGGGCACTGCTGCTTGGCTGGTGGTGTCCGCAGCTGGAAACCAACTCCAAATGTCTTCTCCTTCGCGGAGAAGGCTGATTTGGCATGGCGAAGCCCTGTGTGCAACGGCCCTGCGACCCACCCATAGGCAGCTATGGAGGGACCCACCTAGGGCCTAGCTCCGAAACGGCACAGAACGCACTTCTAAGAGCTGCGTTCTGCAAAGGGAAACTGTGCTCAGGGAACAAACCTCAGCCCCCATGCGGCTTGGCTCAGAATCGCAGCGCTTGCCTAGTTCTCACCTAGCCCTCGGCTCCCCATAGGGCCAAGGAGGGTCTGGGCTGCCTCTGGCTCCGTGGGCACTACTGCTTGGCTGGTGGTGTCCGCAGCTGGAAACCAACTCCAAACGTCTTCTCCTTTGCGGAGAAGGCAGATTTGGCATTGCAAGGCCTTGCTTCTACTGGCCCTAGCAACCCACCCTTAGCCAGCCAGGGAGGGACCTACCTGGGGCCTAGCTCCGAAAAGGTACAAAACGTGCTCTAGGAGCTGCATTCTACAAAAGGAACCTGTGCTCGGGGAACAAACCTCAGCCCCCATGCGGCTTGGCTCAGGATCCCAGCGCTTGCCTAGTTCTCACCTAGCACTAGGCTCCCCATAGGGCCAAGCAGGGTCTGGGCTGCCTCTGGCTCCGTGGGCACTGCTGCTTGGCTGGTGGTCTCTGGAGCTTGAAACGAACACCAAATGTCTTCTCCTTCGCGGAGAAGGCTGATTTGGCTTGAGAAAGCCGTGTGTGCACTGGCCCTAGCAACCCACCGTTAGGCAGCTAGGGAGGGACCCACCTAGGGCCTAGCTCTGAAACGGCACCAAACGTGCTTCTAGGAGCTGCATTCTGCAAAGGGAAACTGTGCCCGGGGAACATACCTCATCCCCAATGTTGCTTGGCTCAGGGTCCCCGCGCTCGCCTAGTTCTCACCTAGCCCTATGCTCCCCATAGGGCCAAGGAGGTTCTGGGCTGCCTCTGGCTCCGTGGGCCCTGCTGCTGGGCTGGTGGTGTCCGCAGCTGGAAACCAACTCCAAATGTCTTCTCCTTCGCGGAGAAGGCTGATTTGGCATGACGAAGCCCTGTGTGCTATGGCCCTGCAACCCACCCATAGGCAGCTAGGGAGGGACCCACCTGGGGCCTAACTCCGAAACGGCACCCATCTCGCTTCTAGGAGCTGCATTCTGCAAAGGGAAACTGCTCGGGGAACAAACCTCAGCCCCAGTGCGGCTTGGCTCAGGATCGCAGTGCCTGCCTAGTTCTCACCTAGCCCTGGGCTCCCCATAGGGCCAAGGAGGGTCTGGGCTGCCTCTGGCTCCGTTCGCACTGCTGCTTGGCTGGTGGTCTCCGCAGCTTTAATCCAACTCCAAACGTCTTCTCCTTCGCGGAGATGGCTGATTTGGACTGAAGAAGCCCTGTTTGCACCGGACCTAGCAACACACCCATAGCCAGCTAGGGAGGGACCCACCTAGGGCCTAGCTCCGAAACGGCACAGACCTCGCTTCTAAGAGCTGCGTTCTGCAAAGGGAAATTGTGCTCGGGGAACAAACCTCAGCCCCCATGCGGCTTGGCTCAGAATCGCAGCGCTTGCCTAGTTCTCACCTAGCCCTCTGCTCCCCATAGGGCCAAGGAGGGTCTGGGCTGCCTCTGGCTCCGTGGGCACTGCTGCTTGGCTGGTGGTGTCCGCAGCTGTAAACCAACTCCAAATGTCTTCTCCTTCGCGGAGAAGGCTGATTTGGCATGGCGAAGCCCTGTGTGCAACGGCCCTGCGACCCACCCATAGGCAGCTAGGGAGGGACCCACCTAGGGCCTAGCTCCGAAACGGCACCCATCTCGCTTCTAGGAGCTGCATTCTGCAAAGGGAAACTGTGCTCGGGGAACAAACCTCAGCCCCAATGTTGCTTGGATCAGGGTCTCAGCGCTTCCCTTGTACTCACCTAGCACTCTGCTCCCCATAGGGCCAAGGAGGGGCTGGGCTGCCTCTGGCTCCGTGAGCACTGTTGCTTGGCTTGTGGTCTCCGCAGCTGGAAACCAACTCCACACATGTTCTCCTTCGCGGAGAAGTCTGATTTGGCATGGAAAGGCCGTGTTTCCACTGACCCTATCAAACCACGCCGAACCATCTAGGCAGGGACCCACCTAGGTCCTATGTTAAACAGCGCACCAAACGCGCTTCTAGGAGCTGCATTCTGCAAAGGGAAACTCTGCTCGGGGAACAAACCTCAGCCCCCATGCGCTTTGGCTCAGGATCACAGCGCTTGCCTAGTTCTCACCTAGCCCTCGGCTCCCCATAGGGCCAAGGAGGGGCTGGGCTGCCTCTGGCTCCGTGGGCACTGCTGCTTGGCTGGTGGTGACCGCAGCTGGAAACCTACTCCAAACGTGTTCTCCTTCACGGAAAAGGCTGATTTTCATGGAAAGGCATCCTTTGAACTTGCCCTAGCAACCGCGCCATAGCCAGCTAGGGAGGGACCCACCTAGGGCCTAGCTCCGAAACGGCACAGAACGCGCTTCTAAGAGCTGCGTTCTGCAAAGGGAAACTGTGCTCGGGGAACAAACCTCAGCCCCCATGCGGCTTGGCTCAGAATCGCAGCGCTTGCCTAGTTCTCACCTAGCCCTCTACTCCCCATAGGGCCAAGGAGGGGCTGGGCTGCCTCTGGCTCCGTGGGCACTGCTGCTTGGCTGGTGGTGTCCGCAGCTGGAAACCAACTCCAAACGTCTTCTCCTTTGCGGAGAAGGCAGATTTGGCATTGCAAGGCCTTGCTTCTACTGGCCCTAGCAACCCACCCTTAGCCAGCCAGGGAGGGACCTACCTGGGGCCTAGCTCCGAAAAGGTACAAAACGTGCTCTAGGAGCTGCATTCTACAAAAGGAACCTGTGCTCGGGGAACAAACCTCAGCCCCAAGGCGGCTTGGCTCAGGATCGCAGCGCTTGCCTAGTTCTCACCTAGCCCTAGGCTCCCCATAGGGCCAAGGAGGGTCTGGGCTGCCTCTGGCTCCGTGGGCACTGCTGCTTGGCTGGTGGTGTCCGCAGCTGGAAACCAACTCCAAATGTCTTCTCCTTCGTGGAGAAGGCTGATTTGGCATGGCGAAGCCCTGTGTGCAATGGCCCTGCGACCCACCCATAGGCAGCTAGGGAGGGACCCACCTAGGGCCTAGCTCCGAAACGGCACCTATCTCGCTTCTAGGAGCTGCATTCTGCAAAGGGAAACTGTGCTCGGGGAACAAACCTCAGCCCCAATGTTGCTTGGATCAGGGTCACAGCGCTTCCCTAGTACTCACCTAGCACTCTGCTCCCCATAGGGCCAAGGAGGGGCTGGGCTGCCTCTGGCTCCGTGGGCACTGCTGCTTGGCTGGTTGTGACCGCAGCGGAAAAAAAACTCCACACGTGTTCTCCTTCATGGAGCAAGCTGAGGTGGCACGAAAAAGACTTGTGTGCACTGGCCCTATCAACCACGCCGAACCATCTAGGCAGGGACTCACCTAGGTCCTATGTAAAACAGTGCACCAAACGCGCTTCTAGGAGCTGAATTCTGCAAAGGGAAACTCTGCTCGGGGAACAAACCTCAGCCCCCATGTGGCTTGGCTCAGGATCACAGCGCTTGCCTAGTTCTCACCTAGCCCTCGGCTCCCCATAGGGCCAAGGAGGGTCTGGGCTGCCTCTGGCTCCGTTCGCACTGCTGCTTGGCTGGTGGTGTCCGCAGCTGGAAACCAACTCCAAATGTCTTCTCCTTCGCGGAGAAGGCTGATTTGGCATGGCGAAGCCCTGTGTGCAATGGCCCTGCGACCCACCCATAGGCAGCTAGGGAGGGACCCACCTAGGGCCTAGCTCCGAAACGGCACCTATCTCGCTTCTAGGAGCTGCATTCTGCAAAGGGAAATTGTGCTCGGGGAACAAACCTCAGCCCCAATGTTACTTGGATCAGGGTCACAGCGCTTCCCTAGTACTCACCTAGCACTCTGCTCCCCATAGGGCCAAGGAGGGTCTGGGCTGCCTCTGGCTCCGTGGGCACTGCTGCTTGGCTGGTGGTGTCCGCAGCTGGAAACCAACTCCAAATGTCTTCTCCTTCGCGGAGAAGGCTGATTTGGCATGGCGCAGCCCTGTGTGCAACGGCCCTGCGACCCACCCATAGGCAGCTATGGAGGGACCCACCTAGGGCCTAGCTCCGAAACGGCACAGAACGCACTTCTAAGAGCTGCGTTCTGCAAAGGGAAACTGTGCTCAGGGAACAAACCTCAGCCCCCATGCGGCTTAGCTCAGAATCGCAGCGCTTGCCTAGTTCTCACCTAGCCCTCGGCTCCCCATAGGGCCAAGGAGGGTCTGGGCTGCCTCTGGCTCCGTGGGCACTACTGCTTGGCTGGTGGTGTCCGCAGCTGGAAACCAACTCCAAACGTCTTCTCCTTTGCGGAGAAGGCAGATTTGGCATTGCAAGGCCGTGCTTCTACTGGCCCTAGCAACCCACCCTTAGCCAGCCAGGGAGGGACCTACCTGGGGCCTAGCTCCGAAAAGGTACAAAACGTGCTCTAGGAGCTGCATTCTACAAAAGGAACCTGTGCTCGGGGAACAAACCTCAGCCCCCATGCGGCTTGGCTCAGGATCACAGCGCTTGCCTAGTTCTCACCTAGCACTAGGCTCCCCATAGGGCCAAGGAGGGTCTGGGCTGCCTCTGGCTCCGTGGGCACTGCTGCTTGGCTGGTGGTCTCTGGAGCTTGAAACGAACACCAAATGTCTTCTCCTTCGCGGAGAAGGCTGATTTGGCTTGAGAAAGCCGTGTGTGCACTGGCCCTAGCAACCCACCGTTAGGCAGCTAGGGAGGGACCCACCTAGGGCCTAGCTCTGAAACGGCACCAAACGTGCTTCTAGGAGCTGCATTCTGCAAAGGGAAACTGTGCCCGGGGAACATACCTCATCCCCAATGTTGCTTGGCTCAGGGTCCCCGCGCTCGCCTAGTTCTCACCTAGCCCTATGCTCCCCATAGGGCCAAGGAGGTTCTGGGCTGCCTCTGGCTCCGTGGGCCCTGCTGCTGGGCTGGTGGTGTCCGCAGCTGGAAACCAACTCCAAATGTCTTCTCCTTCGCGGAGAAGGCTGATTTGGCATGACGAAGCCCTGTGTGCTATGGCCCTGCAACCCACCCATAGGCAGCTAGGGAGGGACCCACCTGGGGCCTAACTCCGAAACGGCACCCATCTCGCTTCTAGGAGCTGCATTCTGCAAAGGGAAACTGCTCGGGGAACAAACCTCAGCCCCAGTGCGGCTTGGCTCAGGATCGCAGTGCCTGCCTAGTTCTCACCTAGCCCTGGGCTCCCCATAGGGCCAAGGAGGGTCTGGGCTGCCTCTGGCTCCGTTCGCACTGCTGCTTGGCTGGTGGTCTCCGCAGCTTTAATCCAACTCCAAACGTCTTCTCCTTCGCGGAGATGGCTGATTTGGACTGAAGAAGCCCTGTTTGCCCCGGACCTAGCAACACACCCATAGCCAGCTAGGGAGGGACCCACCTAGGGCCTAGCTCCGAAACGGCACAGACCTCGCTTCTAAGAGCTGCGTTCTGCAAAGGGAAATTGTGCTCGGGGAACAAACCTCAGCCCCCATGCGGCTTGGCTCAGAATCGCAGCGCTTGCCTAGTTCTCACCTAGCCCTCTGCTCCCCATAGGGCCAAGGAGGGTCTGGGCTGCCTCTGGCTCCGTGGGCACTGCTGCTTGGCTGGTGGTGTCCGCAGCTGTAAACCAACTCCAAATGTCTTCTCCTTCGCGGAGAAGGCTGATTTGGCATGGCGAAGCCCTGTGTGCAACGGCCCTGCGACCCACCCATAGGCAGCTAGGGAGGGACCCACCTAGGGCCTAGCTCCGAAACGGCACCCATCTCGCTTCTAGGAGCTGCATTCTGCAAAGGGAAACTGTGCTCGGGGAACAAACCTCAGCCCCAATGTTGCTTGGATCAGGGTCTCAGCGCTTCCCTTGTACTCACCTAGCACTCTGCTCCCCATAGGGCCAAGGAGGGGCTGGGCTGCCTCTGGCTCCGTGAGCACTGTTGCTTGGCTTGTGGTCTCCGCAGCTGGAAACCAACTCCACACGTGTTCTCCTTCGCGGAGAAGTCTGATTTGGCATGGAAAGGCCGTGTTTCCACTGACCCTATCAAACCACGCCGAACCATCTAGGCAGGGACCCACCTAGGTGCTATGTTAAACAGCGCACCAAACGCGCTTATAGGAGCTGCATTCTGCAAAGGGAAACTCTGCTCGGGGAACAAACCTCAGCCCCCATGCGCTTTGGCTCAGGATCACAGCGCTTGCCTAGTTCTCACCTAGCCCTCGGCTCCCCATAGGGCCAAGGAGGGGCTGGGCTGCCTCTGGCTCCGTGGGCACTGCTGCTTGGCTGGTGGTTACCACAGCTGGAAACCTACTGCAAACGTGTTCTCCTTCACGGAAAAGGCTGATTTTCATGGAAAGGCATCCTTTGAACTTGCCCTAGCAACCGCCCCATAGCCAGCTAGGGAGGGACCCACCTAGGGCCTAGCTGCGAAACGGCACAAAACGCGCTTCTAAGAGCTGCGTTCTGCAAAGGGAAACTGTGCTCGGGGAACAAACCTCAGCCCCCATGCGGCTTGGCTCAGAATCGCAGCGCTTGCCTAGTTCTCACCTAGCCCTCTACTCCCCATAGGGCCAAGGAGGGGCTGGGCTGCCTCTGGCTCCGTGGGCACTGCTGCTTGGCTGGTGGTGTCCGCAGCTGGAAACCAACTCCAAACGTCTTCTCCTTTGCGGAGAAGGCAGATTTGGCATTGCAAGGCCTTGCTTCTACTGGCCCTAGCAACCCACCCTTAGCCAGCCAGGGAGGGACCTACCTGGGGCCTAGCTCCGAAAAGGTACAAAACGTGCTCTAGGAGCTGCATTCTACAAAAGGAACCTGTGCTCGGGGAACAAACCTCAGCCCCAAGGCGGCTTGGCTCAGGATCGCAGCGCTTGCCTAGTTCTCACCTAGCCCTAGGCTCCCCATAGGGCCAAGGAGGGTCTGGGCTGCCTCTGGCTCCGTGGGCACTGCTGCTTGGCTGGTGGTGTCCGCAGCTGGAAACCAACTCCAAATGTCTTCTCCTTCGTGGAGAAGGCTGATTTGGCATGGCGAAGCCCTGTGTGCAATGGCCCTGCGACCCACCCATAGGCAGCTAGGGAGGGACCCACCTAGGGCCTAGCTCCGAAACGGCACCTATCTCGCTTCTAGGAGCTGCATTCTGCAAAGGGAAACTGTGCTCGGGGAACAAACCTCAGCCCCAATGTTGCTTGGATCAGGGTCACAGCGCTTCCCTAGTACTCACCTAGCACTCTGCTCCCCATAGGGCCAAGGAGGGGCTGGGCTGCCTCTGGCTCCGTGGGCACTGCTGCTTGGCTGGTTGTGACCGCAGCGGAAAAAAAACTCCACACGTGTTCTCCTTCATGGAGCAAGCTGAGGTGGCACGAAAAAGACTTGTGTGCACTGGCCCTATCAACCACGCCGAACCATCTAGGCAGGGACTCACCTAGGTCCTATGTAAAACAGTGCACCAAACGCGCTTCTAGGAGCTGAATTCTGCAAAGGGAAACTCTGCTCGGGGAACAAACCTCAGCCCCCATGTGGCTTGGCTCAGGATCACAGCGCTTGCCTAGTTCTCACCTAGCCCTCGGCTCCCCATAGGGCCAAGGAGGGTCTGGGCTGCCTCTGGCTCCGTGGGCACTGCTGCTTGGCTGGTGGTGTCCGCAGCTGGAAACCAACTCCAAATGTCTTCTCCTTCGCGGAGAAGGCTGATTTGGCATGGCGAAGCCCTGTGTGCAATGGCCCTGCGACCCACCCATAGGCAGCTAGGGAGGGACCCACCTAGGGCCTAGCTCCGAAACGGCACCTATCTCGCTTCTAGGAGCTGCATTCTGCAAAGGGAAATTGTGCTCGGGGAACAAACCTCAGCCCCAATGTTACTTGGATCAGGGTCACAGCGCTTCCCTAGTACTCACCTAGCACTCTGCTCCCCATAGGGCCAAGGAGGGTCTGGGCTGCCTCTGGCTCCGTGGGCACTGCTGCTTGGCTGGTGGTGTCCGCAGCTGGAAACCAACTCCAAATGTCTTCTCCTTCGCGGAGAAGGCTGATTTGGCATGGCGCAGCCCTGTGTGCAACGGCCCTGCGACCCACCCATAGGCAGCTATGGAGGGACCCACCTAGGGCCTAGCTCCGAAACGGCACAGAACGCACTTCTAAGAGCTGCGTTCTGCAAAGGGAAACTGTGCTCAGGGAACAAACCTCAGCCCCCATGCGGCTTGGCTCAGAATCGCAGCGCTTGCCTAGTTCTCACCTAGCCCTCGGCTCCCCATAGGGCCAAGGAGGGTCTGGGCTGCCTCTGGCTCCGTGGGCACTACTGCTTGGCTGGTGGTGTCCGCAGCTGGAAACCAACTCCAAACGTCTTCTCCTTTGCGGAGAAGGCAGATTTGGCATTGCAAGGCCGTGCTTCTACTGGCCCTAGCAACCCACCCTTAGCCAGCCAGGGAGGGACCTACCTGGGGCCTAGCTCCGAAAAGGTACAAAACGTGCTCTAGGAGCTGCATTCTACAAAAGGAACCTGTGCTCGGGGTCAAACCTCAGCCCCCATGCGGCTTGGCTCAGGATCCCAGCGCTTGCCTAGTTCTCACCTAGCACTAGGCTCCCCATAGGGCCAAGCAGGGTCTGGGCTGCCTCTGGCTCCGTGGGCACTGCTGCTTGGCTGGTGGTCTCTGGAGCTTGAAACGAACACCAAATGTCTTCTCCTTCGCGGAGAAGGCTGATTTGGCTTGAGAAAGCCGTGTGTGCACTGGCCCTAGCAACCCACCGTTAGGCAGCTAGGGAGGGACCCACCTAGGGCCTAGCTCTGAAACGGCACCAAACGTGCTTCTAGGAGCTGCATTCTGCAAAGGGAAACTGTGCCCGGGGAACATACCTCATCCCCAATGTTGCTTGGCTCAGGGTCCCCGCGCTTGCCTAGTTCTCACCTAGCCCTATGCTCCCCATAGGGCCAAGGAGGTTCTGGGCTGCCTCTGGCTCCGTGGGCCCTGCTGCTGGGCTGGTGGTGTCCGCAGCTGGAAACCAACTCCAAATGTCTTCTCCTTCGCGGAGAAGGCTGATTTGGCATGACGAAGCCCTGTGTGCTATGGCCCTGCAACCCACCCATAGGCAGCTAGGGAGGGACCCACCTGGGGCCTAACTCCGAAACGGCACCCATCTCGCTTCTAGGAGCTGCATTCTGCAAAGGGAAACTGCTTGGGGAACAAACCTCAGCCCCAGTGCGGCTTGGCTCAGGATCGCAGTGCCTGCCTAGTTCTCACCTAGCCCTGGGCTCCCCATAGGGCCAAGGAGGGTCTGGGCTGCCTCTGGCTCCGTTCGCACTGCTGCTTGGCTGGTGGTCTCCGCAGCTTTAATCCAACTCCAAACGTCTTCTCCTTCGCGGAGATGGCTGATTTGGACTGAAGAAGCCCTGTTTGCACCGGACCTAGCAACACACCCATAGCCAGCTAGGGAGGGACCCACCTAGGGCCTAGCTCCGAAACGGCACAGACCTCGCTTCTAAGAGCTGCGTTCTGCAAAGGGAAATTGTGCTCGGGGAACAAACCTCAGCCCCCATGCGGCTTGGCTCAGAATCGCAGCGCTTGCCTAGTTCTCACCTAGCCCTCTGCTTCCCATAAGGCCAAGGAGGGTCTGGGCTGCCTCTGGCTCCGTGGGCACTGCTGCTTGGCTGGTGGTGTCCGCAGCTATAAACCAACTCCAAATGTCTTCTCCTTCGCGGAGAAGGCTGATTTGGCATGGCGAAGCCCTGTGTGCAACGGCCCTGCGACCCACCCATAGGCAGCTAGGGAGGGACCCACCTAGGGCCTAGCTCCGAAACGGCACCCATCTCGCTTCTAGGAGCTGCATTCTGCAAAGGGAAACTGTGCTCGGGGAACAAACCTCAGCCCCAATGTTGCTTGGATCAGGGTCTCAGCGCTTCCCTTGTACTCACCTAGCACTCTGCTCCCCATAGGGCCAAGGAGGGGCTGGGCTGCCTCTGGCTCCGTGAGCACTGTTGCTTGGCTTGTGGTCTCCGCAGCTGGAAACCAACTCCACACGTGTTCTCCTTCGCGGAGAAGTCTGATTTGGCATGGAAAGGCCGTGTTTCCACTGACCCTATCAAACCACGCCGAACCATCTAGGCAGGGACCCACCTAGGTCCTATGTTAAACAGCGCACCAAACGCGCTTCTAGGAGCTGCATTCTGCAAAGGGAAACTCTGCTCGGGGAACAAACCTCAGCCCCCATGCGCTTTGGCTCAGGATCACAGCGCTTGCCTAGTTCTCACCTAGCCCTCGGCTCCCCATAGGGCCAAGCTGGGGCTGGGCTGCCTCTGGCTCCGTGGGCACTGCTGCTTGGCTGGTGGTTACCACAGCTGGAAACCTACTGCAAACGTGTTCTCCTTCACGGAAAAGGCTGATTTTCATGGAAAGGCATCCTTTGAACTTGCCCTAGCAACCCCCCCATAGCCAGCTAGGGAGGGACCCACCTAGGGCCTAGCTCCGAAACGGCACAGAACGCGCTTCTAAGAGCTGCGTTCTGCAAAGGGAAACTGTGCTCGGGGAACAAACCTCAGCCCCCATGCGGCTTGGCTCAGAATCGCAGCGCTTGCCTAGTTCTCACCTAGCCCTCTGCTCCCCATAGGGCCAAGGAGGTTCTGGGCTGCCTCTGGCTCCGTGGGCACTGCTGCTTGGCTGGTGGTGTCCGCAGCTGGAAACCAACTCCAAACGTCTTCTCCTTTGCGGAGAAGGCAGATTTGGCATTGCAAGGCCTTGCTTCTACTGGCCCTAGCAACCCACCCTTAGCCAGCCAGGGAGGGACCTACCTGGGGCCTAGCTCCGAAAAGGTACAAAACGTGCTCTAGGAGCTGCATTCTACAAAAGGAACCTGTGCTCGGGGAACAAACCTCAGCCCCAAGGCGGCTTGGCTCAGGATCGCAGCAATTGCCTAGTTCTCACCTAGCCCTAGGCTCCCCATAGGGCCAAGGAGGGTCTGGGCTGCCTCTGGCTCCGTGGGCACTGCTGCTTGGCTGGTGGTGTCCGCAGCTGGAAACCAACTCCAAATGTCTTCTCCTTCGTGGAGAAGGCTGATTTGGCATGGCGAAGCCCTGTGTGCAACGGCCCTGCGACCCACCCATAGGCAGCTAGGGAGGGACCCACCTAGGGCCTAGCTCCGAAACGGCAGCTATCTCGCTTCAAGGAGCTGCATTCTGCAAAGGGAAACTGTGCTCGGGGAACAAACCTCAGCCCCAATGTTGCTTGGATCAGGGTCACAGCGCTTCCCTAGTACTCACCTAGCACTCTGCTCCCCATAGGGCCAAGGAGGGGCTGGGCTGCCTCTGGCTCCGTGGGCACTGCTGCTTGGCTGGTTGTGACCGCAGCGGAAAAAAAACTCCACACGTGTTCTCCTTCATGGAGCAAGCTGATGTGGCATGAAAAAGACTTGTGTGCACTGGCCCTATCAACCACGCCGAACCATCTAGGCAGGGACTCACCTAGGTCCTATGTAAAACAGTGCACCAAACGCGCTTCTAGGAGCTGAATTCTGCAAAGGGAAACTCTGCTCGGGGAACAAACCTCAGCCCCCATGCGGCTTGGCTCAGGATCACAGCGCTTGCCTAGTTCTCACCTAGCACTAGGCTCCCCATAGGGTCAAGCAGGGTCTGGGCTGCCTCTGGCTCCATGGGCACTGCTGCTTGGCTGGTGGTTTCCGCAGCTGGAAACCAACTCCAAACGTCTTCTCCTATGCGGAGAAGGTTGACTTTGCCTGAGGAAGCCCTGCGTGCCCTTGCCCTTGCCACACCCCTATAGGCAGCTAGGGAGGGACCCACCTAGGGCCTATCTCTGTTACGGCACAGAACGCGCTTCTAAGAGCTGCGTTCTGCAAAGGGATATTGTGCTCGGGGAACAAAGCTCAGCCCCAAGGCGGCTTGGCTCAGGATCGCAGCGCTTGCCTAGTTCTCACCTAGCCCTAGGCTCCCCATAGGGCCAAGGAGGGTCTGGGCTGCCTCTGGCTCCGTGGGCACTGCTGCTTGGCTGGTGGTCTCCGCACCTTGAAACCAACTCCAAACGTGTTCGCCTTCGCGGAGAAGGCTGATTTGGCAGGAAGAAGCCCTGTGTGCACTGGCCCTGGCAACCCACCCATAGCCAGCTAGGGAGGGACCCACCTAGGGCCTAGCTGCGAAACGGCACAAAACGCGCTCCTAGGAGCTGCACTCTGCAAAGGGAAACTGTGCTCGGGGAACAAAGCTCAGCCCCAAGGCGGCTTGGCTCAGGATCGCAGCGCTTGCCTAGTTCTCACCTAGCCCTAGGCTCCCCATAGGGCCAAGGAGGGTCTGGGCTGCCTCTGGCTCCGTGGGCACTGCTGCTTGTTTGGTGGTCTCCGCAGCTTGAAACCAACTCCAAACGTGTTCTCCTTCGTGGAGAAGGCTGATTTGGCAGGAAGAAGCCCTGTGTGCACTGGCCCTGGCAACCCACCCATCGCCAGCTAGGGAGGGACCCACCTAGGGCCTAGCTGCGAAACGGCACAAAACGCGCTCCTAGGAGCTGCACTCTGCAAAGGGAAACTGTGCTCGGGGAACAAAGCTCAGCCCCAAGGCGGCTTGGCTCAGGATCGCAGCGCTTGCCTAGTTCTCACCTAGCCCTAGGCTCCCCATAGGGCCAAGGAGGGTCTGGGCTGCCTCTGGCTCCGTGGGCACTGCTGCTTGGCTGGTGGTCTCCGCAGCTTGAAACCAACTCCAAACGTGTTCGCCTTCGCGGAGAAGGCTGATTTGGCAGGAAGAAGCCCTGTGTGCACTGGCCCTGGCAACCCACCCATCGCCAGCTAGGGAGGGACCCACCTAGGGCCTAGCTGCGAAACGGCGCAAAACGCGCTCCTAGGAGCTGCACTCTGCAAAGGGAAACTGTGCTCGGGGAACAAAGCTCAGCCCCAAGGCGGCTTGGCTCAGGATCGCAGCGCTTGCCTAGTTCTCACCTAGCCCTAGGCTCCCCATAGGGCCAAGGAGGGTCTGGGCTGCCTCTGGCTCCGTGGGCACTGCTGCTTGGTTGGTGGTCTCCGCACCTTGAAACCAACTCCAAACGTGTTCTCCTTCGCGGAGAAGGCTGATTTGGCAGGAAGAAGCCCTGTGTGCACTGGCCCTGGCAAACCGCCCATAGCCAGCTAAGGAGGGACCCACCTAGGGCCTAGCTGCGGAACGGCACAAAACGCGCTCCTAGGAGCTGCACTCTGCAAAGGGAAACTGTGCTCGGGGAACAAAGCTCAGCCCCAAGGCGGCTTGGCTCAGGATCGCAGCGCTTGCCTAGTTCTCCCCTAGCCCTAGGCTCCCCATAGGGCCAAGGAGGGTCTGGGCTGCCTCTGGCTCCGTGGGCACTGCTGCTTGGCTGGTGGTCTCCGCACCGTGAAACCAACTCCAAACGTGTTCGCCTTCGCGGAGAAGGCTGATTTGGCAGGAAGAAGCCCTGTGTGCACTGGCCCTGGCAACCCACCCATCGCCAGCTAGGGAGGGACCCACCTAGGGCCTAGCTGCGAAACGGCACAAAACGCGCTCCTAGGAGCTGCACTCTGCAAAGGGAAACTGTGCTCGGGGAACAAAGCTCAGCCCCAAGGCGGCTTGGCTCAGGATCGCAGCGCTTGCCTAGTTCTCACCTAGCCCTAGGCTCCCCATAGGGCCAAGGAGGGTCTGGGCTGCCTCTGCCTCCGTGGGCACTGCTGCTTGGCTGGTGGTCTCCGCACCGTGAAACCAACTCCAAACGTGTTCGCCTTCGCGGAGAAGGCTGATTTGGCAGGAAGAAGCCCTGTGTGCACTGGCCCTGGCAACCCACCCATCGCCAGCTAGGGAGGGACCCACCTAGGGCCTAGCTGCGAAACGGCACAAAACGCGCTCCTAGGAGCTGCACTCTGCAAAGGGAAACTGTGCTCGGGGAACAAAGCTCAGCCCCAAGGCGGCTTGGCTCAGGATCGCAGCGCTTGCCTAGTTCTCACCTAGCCCTAGGCTCCCCATAGGGCCAAGGAGGGTCTGGGCTGCCTCTGCCTCCGTGGGCACTGCTGCTTGGCTGGTGGTCTCCGCAGCTTGAAACCAACTCCAAACGTGTTCGCCTTCGCGGAGAAGGCTGATTTGGCAGGAAGAAGCCCTGTGTGCACTGGCCCTGGCAACCCACCCATCGCCAGCTAGGGAGGGACCCACCTAGGGCCTAGCTGCGAAACGGCACAAAACGCGCTCCTAGGAGCTGCACTCTGCAAAGGGAAACTGTGCTCGGGGAACAAAGCTCAGCCCCAAGGCGGCTTGGCTCAGGATCGCAGCACTTGCCTAGTTCTCACCTAGCCCTAGGCTCCCCAAAGGGCCAAGGAGGGTCTGGGCTGCCTCTGGCTCCGTGGGCACTGCTGCTTGGCTGGTGGTCTCCGCACCTTAAAACCAACTCCAAACGTGTTCGCCTTCGCGGAGAAGGCTGATTTGGCAGGAAGAAGCCCTGTGTGCACTGGCCCTGGCAACCCACCCATCGCCAGCTAGGGAGGGACCCACCTAGGGCCTAGCTGCGAAACGGCACAAAACGCGCTCCTAGGAGCTGCACTCTGCAAAGGGAAACTGTGCTCGGGGAACAAAGCTCAGCCCCAAGGCGGCTTGGCTCAGGATCGCAGCGCTTGCCTAGTTCTCACCTAGCCCTAGGCTCCCCATAGGGCCAAGGAGGGTCTGGGCTGCCTCTGGCTCTGTGGGCACTGCTGCTTGGCTGGTGGTCTCCGCACCTTGAAACCAACTCCAAATGTGTTCGCCTTCGCGGAGAAGGCTGATTTGGCAGGAAGAAGCCCTGTGTGCACTGGCCCTGGCAACCCACCCATAGCCAGCTAGGGAGGGACCCACCTAGGGCCTAGCTGCGAAACGGCACAAAACGCGCTCCTAGGAGCTGCACTCTGCAAAGGGAAACTGTGCTCGGGGAACAAAGCTCAGCCCCAAGGCGGCTTGGCTCAGGATCGCAGCGCTTGCCTAGTTCTCCCCTAGCCCTAGGCTCCCCATAGGGCCAAGGAGGGTCTGGGCTGCCTCTGGCTCCGTGGGCACTGCTGCTTGGCTGGTGGTCTCCGCACCTTGAAACCAACTCCAAACGTGTTCGCCTTCGCGGAGAAGGCTGATTTGGCAGGAAGAAGCCCTGTGTGCACTGGCCCTGGCAACCCACCCATCGCCAGCTAGGGAGGGACCCACCTAGGGCCTAGCTGCGAAACGGCACAAAACGCGCTCCTAGGAGCTGCACTCTGCAAAGGGAAACTGTGCTCGGGGAACAAAGCTCAGCCCCAAGGCGGCTTGGCTCAGGATCGCAGCGCTTGCCTAGTTCTCACCTAGCCCTAGGCTCCCCATAGGGCCAAGGAGGGTCTGGGCTGCCTCTGGCTCCGTGGGCACTGCTGCTTGGCTGGTGGTCTCCGCACCTTGAAACCAACTCCAAACGTGTTCGCCTTCGCGGAGAAGGCTGATTTGGCAGGAAGAAGCCCTGTGTGCACTGGCCCTGGCAACCCACCCATCGCCAGCTAGGGAGGGACCCACCTAGGGCCTAGCTGCGAAACGGCACAAAACGCGCTCCTAGGAGCTGCACTCTGCAAAGGGAAACTGTGCTCGGGGAACAAAGCTCAGCCCCAAGGCGGCTTGGCTCAGGATCGCAGCGCTTGCCTAGTTCTCACCTAGCCCTAGGCTCCCCATAGGGCCAAGGAGGGTCTGGGCTGCCTCTGGCTCCGTGGGCACTGCTGCTTGGCTGGTGGTCTCCGCACCGTGAAACCAACTCCAAACGTGTTCGCCTTCGCGGAGAAGGCTGATTTGGCAGGAAGAAGCCCTGTGTGCACTGGCCCTGGCAACCCACCCATCGCCAGCTAGGGAGGGACCCACCTAGGGCCTAGCTGCGAAACGGCACAAAACGCGCTCCTAGGAGCTGCACTCTGCAAAGGGAAACTGTGCTCGGGGAACAAAGCTCAGCCCCAAGGCGGCTTGGCTCAGGATCGCAGCGCTTGCCTAGTTCTCACCTAGCCCTAGGCTCCCCATAGGGCCAAGGAGGGTCTGGGCTGCCTCTGGCTCCGTGGGCACTGCTGCTTGGCTGGTGGTCTCCGCACCTTGAAACCAACTCCAAACGTGTTCGCCTTCGCGGAGAAGGCTGATTTGGCAGGAAGAAGCCCTGTGTGCACTGGCCCTGGCAACCCACCCATCGCCAGCTAGGGAGGGACCCACCTAGGGCCTAGCTGCGAAACGGCACAAAACGCGCTCCTAGGAGCTGCACTCTGCAAAGGGAAACTGTGCTCGGGGAACAAAGCTCAGCCCCAAGGCGGCTTGGCTCAGGATCGCAGCGCTTGCCTAGTTCTCACCTAGCCCTAGGCTCCCCATAGGGCCAAGGAGGGTCTGGGCTGCCTCTGGCTCCGTGGGCACTGCTGCTTGGCTGGTGGTCTCCGCACCGTGAAACCAACTCCAAACGTGTTCGCCTTCGCGGAGAAGGCTGATTTGGCAGGAAGAAGCCCTGTGTGCACTGGCCCTGGCAAACCACCCATAGCCAGCTAGGGAGGGACCCACCTAGGGCCTAGCTGCGAAACGGCACAAAACGCGCTCCTAGGAGCTGCACTCTGCAAAGGGAAACTGTGCTCGGGGAACAAAGCTCAGCCCCAAGGCGGCTTGGCTCAGGATCGCAGCGCTTGCCTAGTTCTCACCTAGCCCTAGGCTCCCCATAGGGCCAAGGAGGGTCTGGGCTGCCTCTGGCTCCGTGGGCACTGCTGCTTGGCTGGTGGTCTCCGCAGCTTGAAACCAACTCCAAACGTGTTCGCCTTCGCGGAGAAGGCTGATTTGGCAGGAAGAAGCCCTGTGTGCACTGGCCCTGGCAACCCACCCATCGCCAGCTAGGGAGGGACCCACCTAGGGCCTAGCTGCGAAACGGCGCAAAACGCGCTCCTAGGAGCTGCACTCTGCAAAGGGAAACTGTGCTCGGGGAACAAAGCTCAGCCCCAAGGCGGCTTGGCTCAGGATCGCAGCGCTTGCCTAGTTCTCACCTAGCCCTAGGCTCCCCATAGGGCCAAGGAGGGTCTGGGCTGCCTCTGGCTCCGTGGGCACTGCTGCTTGGTTGGTGGTCTCCGCACCTTGAAACCAACTCCAAACGTGTTCTCCTTCGCGGAGAAGGCTGATTTGGCAGGAAGAAGCCCTGTGTGCACTGGCCCTGGCAAACCGCCCATAGCCAGCTAAGGAGGGACCCACCTAGGGCCTAGCTGCGGAACGGCACAAAACGCGCTCCTAGGAGCTGCACTCTGCAAAGGGAAACTGTGCTCGGGGAACAAAGCTCAGCCCCAAGGCGGCTTGGCTCAGGATCGCAGCGCTTGCCTAGTTCTCCCCTAGCCCTAGGCTCCCCATAGGGCCAAGGAGGGTCTGGGCTGCCTCTGGCTCCGTGGGCACTGCTGCTTGGCTGGTGGTCTCCGCACCGTGAAACCAACTCCAAACGTGTTCGCCTTCGCGGAGAAGGCTGATTTGGCAGGAAGAAGCCCTGTGTGCACTGGCCCTGGCAACCCACCCATCGCCAGCTAGGGAGGGACCCACCTAGGGCCTAGCTGCGAAACGGCACAAAACGCGCTCCTAGGAGCTGCACTCTGCAAAGGGAAACTGTGCTCGGGGAACAAAGCTCAGCCCCAAGGCGGCTTGGCTCAGGATCGCAGCGCTTGCCTAGTTCTCACCTAGCCCTAGGCTCCCCATAGGGCCAAGGAGGGTCTGGGCTGCCTCTGCCTCCGTGGGCACTGCTGCTTGGCTGGTGGTCTCCGCACCGTGAAACCAACTCCAAACGTGTTCGCCTTCGCGGAGAAGGCTGATTTGGCAGGAAGAAGCCCTGTGTGCACTGGCCCTGGCAACCCACCCATCGCCAGCTAGGGAGGGACCCACCTAGGGCCTAGCTGCGAAACGGCACAAAACGCGCTCCTAGGAGCTGCACTCTGCAAAGGGAAACTGTGCTCGGGGAACAAAGCTCAGCCCCAAGGCGGCTTGGCTCAGGATCGCAGCGCTTGCCTAGTTCTCACCTAGCCCTAGGCTCCCCATAGGGCCAAGGAGGGTCTGGGCTGCCTCTGCCTCCGTGGGCACTGCTGCTTGGCTGGTGGTCTCCGCAGCTTGAAACCAACTCCAAACGTGTTCGCCTTCGCGGAGAAGGCTGATTTGGCAGGAAGAAGCCCTGTGTGCACTGGCCCTGGCAACCCACCCATCGCCAGCTAGGGAGGGACCCACCTAGGGCCTAGCTGCGAAACGGCACAAAACGCGCTCCTAGGAGCTGCACTCTGCAAAGGGAAACTGTGCTCGGGGAACAAAGCTCAGCCCCAAGGCGGCTTGGCTCAGGATCGCAGCACTTGCCTAGTTCTCACCTAGCCCTAGGCTCCCCAAAGGGCCAAGGAGGGTCTGGGCTGCCTCTGGCTCCGTGGGCACTGCTGCTTGGCTGGTGGTCTCCGCACCTTAAAACCAACTCCAAACGTGTTCGCCTTCGCGGAGAAGGCTGATTTGGCAGGAAGAAGCCCTGTGTGCACTGGCCCTGGCAACCCACCCATCGCCAGCTAGGGAGGGACCCACCTAGGGCCTAGCTGCGAAACGGCACAAAACGCGCTCCTAGGAGCTGCACTCTGCAAAGGGAAACTGTGCTCGGGGAACAAAGCTCAGCCCCAAGGCGGCTTGGCTCAGGATCGCAGCGCTTGCCTAGTTCTCACCTAGCCCTAGGCTCCCCATAGGGCCAAGGAGGGTCTGGGCTGCCTCTGGCTCTGTGGGCACTGCTGCTTGGCTGGTGGTCTCCGCACCTTGAAACCAACTCCAAATGTGTTCGCCTTCGCGGAGAAGGCTGATTTGGCAGGAAGAAGCCCTGTGTGCACTGGCCCTGGCAACCCACCCATAGCCAGCTAGGGAGGGACCCACCTAGGGCCTAGCTGCGAAACGGCACAAAACGCGCTCCTAGGAGCTGCACTCTGCAAAGGGAAACTGTGCTCGGGGAACAAAGCTCAGCCCCAAGGCGGCTTGGCTCAGGATCGCAGCGCTTGCCTAGTTCTCCCCTAGCCCTAGGCTCCCCATAGGGCCAAGGAGGGTCTGGGCTGCCTCTGGCTCCGTGGGCACTGCTGCTTGGCTGGTGGTCTCCGCACCTTGAAACCAACTCCAAACGTGTTCGCCTTCGCGGAGAAGGCTGATTTGGCAGGAAGAAGCCCTGTGTGCACTGGCCCTGGCAACCCACCCATCGCCAGCTAGGGAGGGACCCACCTAGGGCCTAGCTGCGAAACGGCACAAAACGCGCTCCTAGGAGCTGCACTCTGCAAAGGGAAACTGTGCTCGGGGAACAAAGCTCAGCCCCAAGGCGGCTTGGCTCAGGATCGCAGCGCTTGCCTAGTTCTCACCTAGCCCTAGGCTCCCCATAGGGCCAAGGAGGGTCTGGGCTGCCTCTGGCTCCGTGGGCACTGCTGCTTGGCTGGTGGTCTCCGCACCTTGAAACCAACTCCAAACGTGTTCGCCTTCGCGGA
This sequence comes from Sus scrofa, assembly GCF_054392235.1. Taxonomy (NCBI): domain Eukaryota; kingdom Metazoa; phylum Chordata; class Mammalia; order Artiodactyla; family Suidae; genus Sus; species Sus scrofa. The sequence goes on along the minus strand of NC_139389.1, from coordinate 32,252,411 downwards.
GAAGGCTGATTTGGCAGGAAGAAGCCCTGTGTGCACTGGCCCTGGCAACCCACCCATCGCCAGCTAGGGAGGGACCCACCTAGGGCCTAGCTGCGAAACGGCACAAAACGCGCTCCTAGGAGCTGCACTCTGCAAAGGGAAACTGTGCTCGGGGAACAAAGCTCAGCCCCAAGGCGGCTTGGCTCAGGATCGCAGCGCTTGCCTAGTTCTCACCTAGCCCTAGGCTCCCCATAGGGCCAAGGAGGGTCTGGGCTGCCTCTGGCTCCGTGGGCACTGCTGCTTGGCTGGTGGTCTCCGCACCGTGAAACCAACTCCAAACGTGTTCGCCTTCGCGGAGAAGGCTGATTTGGCAGGAAGAAGCCCTGTGTGCACTGGCCCTGGCAAACCACCCATAGCCAGCTAGGGAGGGACCCACCTAGGGCCTAGCTGCGAAACGGCACAAAACGCGCTCCTAGGAGCTGCACTCTGCAAAGGGAAACTGTGCTCGGGGAACAAAGCTCAGCCCCAAGGCGGCTTGGCTCAGGATCGCAGCGCTTGCCTAGTTCTCACCTAGCCCTAGGCTCCCCATAGGGCCAAGGAGGGTCTGGGCTGCCTCTGGCTCCGTGGGCACTGCTGCTTGGCTGGTGGTCTCCGCAGCTTGAAACCAACTCCAAACGTGTTCGCCTTCGCGGAGAAGGCTGATTTGGCAGGAAGAAGCCCTGTGTGCACTGGCCCTGGCAACCCACCCATCGCCAGCTAGGGAGGGACCCACCTAGGGCCTAGCTGCGAAACGGCGCAAAACGCGCTCCTAGGAGCTGCACTCTGCAAAGGGAAACTGTGCTCGGGGAACAAAGCTCAGCCCCAAGGCGGCTTGGCTCAGGATCGCAGCGCTTGCCTAGTTCTCACCTAGCCCTAGGCTCCCCATAGGGCCAAGGAGGGTCTGGGCTGCCTCTGGCTCCGTGGGCACTGCTGCTTGGTTGGTGGTCTCCGCACCTTGAAACCAACTCCAAACGTGTTCTCCTTCGCGGAGAAGGCTGATTTGGCAGGAAGAAGCCCTGTGTGCACTGGCCCTGGCAAACCGCCCATAGCCAGCTAAGGAGGGACCCACCTAGGGCCTAGCTGCGGAACGGCACAAAACGCGCTCCTAGGAGCTGCACTCTGCAAAGGGAAACTGTGCTCGGGGAACAAAGCTCAGCCCCAAGGCGGCTTGGCTCAGGATCGCAGCGCTTGCCTAGTTCTCACCTAGCCCTAGGCTCCCCATAGGGCCAAGGAGGGTCTGGGCTGCCTCTGGCTCCGTGGGCACTGCTGCTTGGCTGGTGGTCTCCGCACCGTGAAACCAACTCCAAACGTGTTCGCCTTCGCGGAGAAGGCTGATTTGGCAGGAAGAAGCCCTGTGTGCACTGGCCCTGGCAACCCACCCATCGCCAGCTAGGGAGGGACCCACCTAGGGCCTAGCTGCGAAACGGCACAAAACGCGCTCCTAGGAGCTGCACTCTGCAAAGGGAAACTGTGCTCGGGGAACAAAGCTCAGCCCCAAGGCGGCTTGGCTCAGGATCGCAGCGCTTGCCTAGTTCTCACCTAGCCCTAGGCTCCCCATAGGGCCAAGGAGGGTCTGGGCTGCCTCTGCCTCCGTGGGCACTGCTGCTTGGCTGGTGGTCTCCGCACCGTGAAACCAACTCCAAACGTGTTCGCCTTCGCGGAGAAGGCTGATTTGGCAGGAAGAAGCCCTGTGTGCACTGGCCCTGGCAACCCACCCATCGCCAGCTAGGGAGGGACCCACCTAGGGCCTAGCTGCGAAACGGCACAAAACGCGCTCCTAGGAGCTGCACTCTGCAAAGGGAAACTGTGCTCGGGGAACAAAGCTCAGCCCCAAGGCGGCTTGGCTCAGGATCGCAGCGCTTGCCTAGTTCTCACCTAGCCCTAGGCTCCCCATAGGGCCAAGGAGGGTCTGGGCTGCCTCTGCCTCCGTGGGCACTGCTGCTTGGCTGGTGGTCTCCGCAGCTTGAAACCAACTCCAAACGTGTTCGCCTTCGCGGAGAAGGCTGATTTGGCAGGAAGAAGCCCTGTGTGCACTGGCCCTGGCAACCCACCCATCGCCAGCTAGGGAGGGACCCACCTAGGGCCTAGCTGCGAAACGGCACAAAACGCGCTCCTAGGAGCTGCACTCTGCAAAGGGAAACTGTGCTCGGGGAACAAAGCTCAGCCCCAAGGCGGCTTGGCTCAGGATCGCAGCACTTGCCTAGTTCTCACCTAGCCCTAGGCTCCCCAAAGGGCCAAGGAGGGTCTGGGCTGCCTCTGGCTCCGTGGGCACTGCTGCTTGGCTGGTGGTCTCCGCACCTTAAAACCAACTCCAAACGTGTTCGCCTTCGCGGAGAAGGCTGATTTGGCAGGAAGAAGCCCTGTGTGCACTGGCCCTGGCAACCCACCCATCGCCAGCTAGGGAGGGACCCACCTAGGGCCTAGCTGCGAAACGGCACAAAACGCGCTCCTAGGAGCTGCACTCTGCAAAGGGAAACTGTGCTCGGGGAACAAAGCTCAGCCCCAAGGCGGCTTGGCTCAGGATCGCAGCGCTTGCCTAGTTCTCACCTAGCCCTAGGCTCCCCATAGGGCCAAGGAGGGTCTGGGCTGCCTCTGGCTCTGTGGGCACTGCTGCTTGGCTGGTGGTCTCCGCACCTTGAAACCAACTCCAAATGTGTTCGCCTTCGCGGAGAAGGCTGATTTGGCAGGAAGAAGCCCTGTGTGCACTGGCCCTGGCAACCCACCCATAGCCAGCTAGGGAGGGACCCACCTAGGGCCTAGCTGCGAAACGGCACAAAACGCGCTCCTAGGAGCTGCACTCTGCAAAGGGAAACTGTGCTCGGGGAACAAAGCTCAGCCCCAAGGCGGCTTGGCTCAGGATCGCAGCGCTTGCCTAGTTCTCCCCTAGCCCTAGGCTCCCCATAGGGCCAAGGAGGGTCTGGGCTGCCTCTGGCTCCGTGGGCACTGCTGCTTGGCTGGTGGTCTCCGCACCTTGAAACCAACTCCAAACGTGTTCGCCTTCGCGGAGAAGGCTGATTTGGCAGGAAGAAGCCCTGTGTGCACTGGCCCTGGCAACCCACCCATCGCCAGCTAGGGAGGGACCCACCTAGGGCCTAGCTGCGAAACGGCACAAAACGCGCTCCTAGGAGCTGCACTCTGCAAAGGGAAACTGTGCTCGGGGAACAAAGCTCAGCCCCAAGGCGGCTTGGCTCAGGATCGCAGCGCTTGCCTAGTTCTCACCTAGCCCTAGGCTCCCCATAGGGCCAAGGAGGGTCTGGGCTGCCTCTGGCTCCGTGGGCACTGCTGCTTGGCTGGTGGTCTCCGCACCTTGAAACCAACTCCAAACGTGTTCGCCTTCGCGGAGAAGGCTGATTTGGCAGGAAGAAGCCCTGTGTGCACTGGCCCTGGCAACCCACCCATCGCCAGCTAGGGAGGGACCCACCTAGGGCCTAGCTGCGAAACGGCACAAAACGCGCTCCTAGGAGCTGCACTCTGCAAAGGGAAACTGTGCTCGGGGAACAAAGCTCAGCCCCAAGGCGGCTTGGCTCAGGATCGCAGCGCTTGCCTAGTTCTCACCTAGCCCTAGGCTCCCCATAGGGCCAAGGAGGGTCTGGGCTGCCTCTGGCTCCGTGGGCACTGCTGCTTGGCTGGTGGTCTCCGCACCGTGAAACCAACTCCAAACGTGTTCGCCTTCGCGGAGAAGGCTGATTTGGCAGGAAGAAGCCCTGTGTGCACTGGCCCTGGCAAACCACCCATAGCCAGCTAGGGAGGGACCCACCTAGGGCCTAGCTGCGAAACGGCACAAAACGCGCTCCTAGGAGCTGCACTCTGCAAAGGGAAACTGTGCTCGGGGAACAAAGCTCAGCCCCAAGGCGGCTTGGCTCAGGATCGCAGCGCTTGCCTAGTTCTCACCTAGCCCTAGGCTCCCCATAGGGCCAAGGAGGGTCTGGGCTGCCTCTGGCTCCGTGGGCACTGCTGCTTGGCTGGTGGTCTCCGCAGCTTGAAACCAACTCCAAACGTGTTCGCCTTCGCGGAGAAGGCTGATTTGGCAGGAAGAAGCCCTGTGTGCACTGGCCCTGGCAACCCACCCATCGCCAGCTAGGGAGGGACCCACCTAGGGCCTAGCTGCGAAACGGCGCAAAACGCGCTCCTAGGAGCTGCACTCTGCAAAGGGAAACTGTGCTCGGGGAACAAAGCTCAGCCCCAAGGCGGCTTGGCTCAGGATCGCAGCGCTTGCCTAGTTCTCACCTAGCCCTAGGCTCCCCATAGGGCCAAGGAGGGTCTGGGCTGCCTCTGGCTCCGTGGGCACTGCTGCTTGGCTGGTGGTCTCCGCACCTTGAAACCAACTCCAAACGTGTTCTCCTTCGCGGAGAAGGCTGATTTGGCAGGAAGAAGCCCTGTGTGCACTGGCCCTGGCAAACCGCCCATAGCCAGCTAAGGAGGGACCCACCTAGGGCCTAGCTGCGGAACGGCACAAAACGCGCTCCTAGGAGCTGCACTCTGCAAAGGGAAACTGTGCTCGGGGAACAAAGCTCAGCCCCAAGGCGGCTTGGCTCAGGATCGCAGCGCTTGCCTAGTTCTCCCCTAGCCCTAGGCTCCCCATAGGGCCAAGGAGGGTCTGGGCTGCCTCTGGCTCCGTGGGCACTGCTGCTTGGCTGGTGGTCTCCGCACCGTGAAACCAACTCCAAACGTGTTCGCCTTCGCGGAGAAGGCTGATTTGGCAGGAAGAAGCCCTGTGTGCACTGGCCCTGGCAACCCACCCATCGCCAGCTAGGGAGGGACCCACCTAGGGCCTAGCTGCGGAACGGCACAAAACGCGCTCCTAGGAGCTGCACTCTGCAAAGGGAAACTGTGCTCGGGGAACAAAGCTCAGCCCCAAGGCGGCTTGGCTCAGGATCGCAGCGCTTGCCTAGTTCTCACCTAGCCCTAGGCTCCCCATAGGGCCAAGGAGGGTCTGGGCTGCCTCTGCCTCCGTGGGCACTGCTGCTTGGCTGGTGGTCTCCGCACCGTGAAACCAACTCCAAACGTGTTCGCCTTCGCGGAGAAGGCTGATTTGGCAGGAAGAAGCCCTGTGTGCACTGGCCCTGGCAACCCACCCATCGCCAGCTAGGGAGGGACCCACCTAGGGCCTAGCTGCGAAACGGCACAAAACGCGCTCCTAGGAGCTGCACTCTGCAAAGGGAAACTGTGCTCGGGGAACAAAGCTCAGCCCCAAGGCGGCTTGGCTCAGGATCGCAGCGCTTGCCTAGTTCTCACCTAGCCCTAGGCTCCCCATAGGGCCAAGGAGGGTCTGGGCTGCCTCTGCCTCCGTGGGCACTGCTGCTTGGCTGGTGGTCTCCGCAGCTTGAAACCAACTCCAAACGTGTTCGCCTTCGCGGAGAAGGCTGATTTGGCAGGAAGAAGCCCTGTGTGCACTGGCCCTGGCAACCCACCCATCGCCAGCTAGGGAGGGACCCACCTAGGGCCTAGCTGCGAAACGGCACAAAACGCGCTCCTAGGAGCTGCACTCTGCAAAGGGAAACTGTGCTCGGGGAACAAAGCTCAGCCCCAAGGCGGCTTGGCTCAGGATCGCAGCACTTGCCTAGTTCTCACCTAGCCCTAGGCTCCCCAAAGGGCCAAGGAGGGTCTGGGCTGCCTCTGGCTCCGTGGGCACTGCTGCTTGGCTGGTGGTCTCCGCACCTTAAAACCAACTCCAAACGTGTTCGCCTTCGCGGAGAAGGCTGATTTGGCAGGAAGAAGCCCTGTGTGCACTGGCCCTGGCAACCCACCCATCGCCAGCTAGGGAGGGACCCACCTAGGGCCTAGCTGCGAAACGGCACAAAACGCGCTCCTAGGAGCTGCACTCTGCAAAGGGAAACTGTGCTCGGGGAACAAAGCTCAGCCCCAAGGCGGCTTGGCTCAGGATCGCAGCGCTTGCCTAGTTCTCACCTAGCCCTAGGCTCCCCATAGGGCCAAGGAGGGTCTGGGCTGCCTCTGGCTCTGTGGGCACTGCTGCTTGGCTGGTGGTCTCCGCACCTTGAAACCAACTCCAAATGTGTTCGCCTTCGCGGAGAAGGCTGATTTGGCAGGAAGAAGCCCTGTGTGCACTGGCCCTGGCAACCCACCCATAGCCAGCTAGGGAGGGACCCACCTAGGGCCTAGCTGCGAAACGGCACAAAACGCGCTCCTAGGAGCTGCACTCTGCAAAGGGAAACTGTGCTCGGGGAACAAAGCTCAGCCCCAAGGCGGCTTGGCTCAGGATCGCAGCGCTTGCCTAGTTCTCCCCTAGCCCTAGGCTCCCCATAGGGCCAAGGAGGGTCTGGGCTGCCTCTGGCTCCGTGGGCACTGCTGCTTGGCTGGTGGTCTCCGCACCTTGAAACCAACTCCAAACGTGTTCGCCTTCGCGGAGAAGGCTGATTTGGCAGGAAGAAGCCCTGTGTGCACTGGCCCTGGCAACCCACCCATCGCCAGCTAGGGAGGGACCCACCTAGGGCCTAGCTGCGAAACGGCACAAAACGCGCTCCTAGGAGCTGCACTCTGCAAAGGGAAACTGTGCTCGGGGAACAAAGCTCAGCCCCAAGGCGGCTTGGCTCAGGATCGCAGCGCTTGCCTAGTTCTCACCTAGCCCTAGGCTCCCCATAGGGCCAAGGAGGGTCTGGGCTGCCTCTGGCTCCGTGGGCACTGCTGCTTGGCTGGTGGTCTCCGCACCTTGAAACCAACTCCAAACGTGTTCGCCTTCGCGGAGAAGGCTGATTTGGCAGGAAGAAGCCCTGTGTGCACTGGCCCTGGCAACCCACCCATCGCCAGCTAGGGAGGGACCCACCTAGGGCCTAGCTGCGAAACGGCACAAAACGCGCTCCTAGGAGCTGCACTCTGCAAAGGGAAACTGTGCTCGGGGAACAAAGCTCAGCCCCAAGGCGGCTTGGCTCAGGATCGCAGCGCTTGCCTAGTTCTCACCTAGCCCTAGGCTCCCCATAGGGCCAAGGAGGGTCTGGGCTGCCTCTGGCTCCGTGGGCACTGCTGCTTGGCTGGTGGTCTCCGCACCGTGAAACCAACTCCAAACGTGTTCGCCTTCGCGGAGAAGGCTGATTTGGCAGGAAGAAGCCCTGTGTGCACTGGCCCTGGCAAACCACCCATAGCCAGCTAGGGAGGGACCCACCTAGGGCCTAGCTGCGAAACGGCACAAAACGCGCTCCTAGGAGCTGCACTCTGCAAAGGGAAACTGTGCTCGGGGAACAAAGCTCAGCCCCAAGGCGGCTTGGCTCAGGATCGCAGCGCTTGCCTAGTTCTCACCTAGCCCTAGGCTCCCCATAGGGCCAAGGAGGGTCTGGGCTGCCTCTGGCTCCGTGGGCACTGCTGCTTGGCTGGTGGTCTCCGCAGCTTGAAACCAACTCCAAACGTGTTCGCCTTCGCGGAGAAGGCTGATTTGGCAGGAAGAAGCCCTGTGTGCACTGGCCCTGGCAACCCACCCATCGCCAGCTAGGGAGGGACCCACCTAGGGCCTAGCTGCGAAACGGCACAAAACGCGCTCCTAGGAGCTGCACTCTGCAAAGGGAAACTGTGCTCGGGGAACAAAGCTCAGCCCCAAGGCGGCTTGGCTCAGGATCGCAGCGCTTGCCTAGTTCTCACCTAGCCCTAGGCTCCCCATAGGGCCAAGGAGGGTCTGGGCTGCCTCTGGCTCCGTGGGCACTGCTGCTTGGTTGGTGGTCTCCGCACCTTGAAACCAACTCCAAACGTGTTCTCCTTCGCGGAGAAGGCTGATTTGGCAGGAAGAAGCCCTGTGTGCACTGGCCCTGGCAAACCGCCCATAGCCAGCTAAGGAGGGACCCACCTAGGGCCTAGCTGCGGAACGGCACAAAACGCGCTCCTAGGAGCTGCACTCTGCAAAGGGAAACTGTGCTCGGGGAACAAAGCTCAGCCCCAAGGCGGCTTGGCTCAGGATCGCAGCGCTTGCCTAGTTCTCACCTAGCCCTAGGCTCCCCATAGGGCCAAGGAGGGTCTGGGCTGCCTCTGGCTCCGTGGGCACTGCTGCTTGGCTGGTGGTCTCCGCACCGTGAAACCAACTCCAAACGTGTTCGCCTTCGCGGAGAAGGCTGATTTGGCAGGAAGAAGCCCTGTGTGCACTGGCCCTGGCAACCCACCCATCGCCAGCTAGGGAGGGACCCACCTAGGGCCTAGCTGCGAAACGGCACAAAACGCGCTCCTAGGAGCTGCACTCTGCAAAGGGAAACTGTGCTCGGGGAACAAAGCTCAGCCCCAAGGCGGCTTGGCTCAGGATCGCAGCGCTTGCCTAGTTCTCACCTAGCCCTAGGCTCCCCATAGGGCCAAGGAGGGTCTGGGCTGCCTCTGCCTCCGTGGGCACTGCTGCTTGGCTGGTGGTCTCCGCAGCTTGAAACCAACTCCAAACGTGTTCGCCTTCGCGGAGAAGGCTGATTTGGCAGGAAGAAGCCCTGTGTGCACTGGCCCTGGCAACCCACCCATCGCCAGCTAGGGAGGGACCCACCTAGGGCCTAGCTGCGAAACGGCACAAAACGCGCTCCTAGGAGCTGCACTCTGCAAAGGGAAACTGTGCTCGGGGAACAAAGCTCAGCCCCAAGGCGGCTTGGCTCAGGATCGCAGCACTTGCCTAGTTCTCACCTAGCCCTAGGCTCCCCAAAGGGCCAAGGAGGGTCTGGGCTGCCTCTGGCTCCGTGGGCACTGCTGCTTGGCTGGTGGTCTCCGCACCTTAAAACCAACTCCAAACGTGTTCGCCTTCGCGGAGAAGGCTGATTTGGCAGGAAGAAGCCCTGTGTGCACTGGCCCTGGCAACCCACCCATCGCCAGCTAGGGAGGGACCCACCTAGGGCCTAGCTGCGAAACGGCACAAAACGCGCTCCTAGGAGCTGCACTCTGCAAAGGGAAACTGTGCTCGGGGAACAAAGCTCAGCCCCAAGGCGGCTTGGCTCAGGATCGCAGCGCTTGCCTAGTTCTCACCTAGCCCTAGGCTCCCCATAGGGCCAAGGAGGGTCTGGGCTGCCTCTGGCTCCGTGGGCACTGCTGCTTGGCTGGTGGTCTCCGCACCTTGAAACCAACTCCAAATGTGTTCGCCTTCGCGGAGAAGGCTGATTTGGCAGGAAGAAGCCCTGTGTGCACTGGCCCTGGCAACCCACCCATAGCCAGCTAGGGAGGGACCCACCTAGGGCCTAGCTGCGAAACGGCACAAAACGCGCTCCTAGGAGCTGCACTCTGCAAAGGGAAACTGTGCTCGGGGAACAAAGCTCAGCCCCAAGGCGGCTTGGCTCAGGATCGCAGCGCTTGCCTAGTTCTCCCCTAGCCCTAGGCTCCCCATAGGGCCAAGGAGGGTCTGGGCTGCCTCTGGCTCCGTGGGCACTGCTGCTTGGCTGGTGGTCTCCGCACCTTGAAACCAACTCCAAACGTGTTCGCCTTCGCGGAGAAGGCTGATTTGGCAGGAAGAAGCCCTGTGTGCACTGGCCCTGGCAACCCACCCATCGCCAGCTAGGGAGGGACCCACCTAGGGCCTAGCTGCGAAACGGCACAAAACGCGCTCCTAGGAGCTGCACTCTGCAAAGGGAAACTGTGCTCGGGGAACAAAGCTCAGCCCCAAGGCGGCTTGGCTCAGGATCGCAGCGCTTGCCTAGTTCTCACCTAGCCCTAGGCTCCCCATAGGGCCAAGGAGGGTCTGGGCTGCCTCTGGCTCCGTGGGCACTGCTGCTTGGCTGGTGGTCTCCGCACCTTGAAACCAACTCCAAACGTGTTCGCCTTCGCGGAGAAGGCTGATTTGGCAGGAAGAAGCCCTGTGTGCACTGGCCCTGGCAACCCACCCATCGCCAGCTAGGGAGGGACCCACCTAGGGCCTAGCTGCGAAACGGCACAAAACGCGCTCCTAGGAGCTGCACTCTGCAAAGGGAAACTGTGCTCGGGGAACAAAGCTCAGCCCCAAGGCGGCTTGGCTCAGGATCGCAGCGCTTGCCTAGTTCTCACCTAGCCCTAGGCTCCCCATAGGGCCAAGGAGGGTCTGGGCTGCCTCTGGCTCCGTGGGCACTGCTGCTTGGCTGGTGGTCTCCGCACCGTGAAACCAACTCCAAACGTGTTCGCCTTCGCGGAGAAGGCTGATTTGGCAGGAAGAAGCCCTGTGTGCACTGGCCCTGGCAAACCACCCATAGCCAGCTAGGGAGGGACCCACCTAGGGCCTAGCTGCGAAACGGCACAAAACGCGCTCCTAGGAGCTGCACTCTGCAAAGGGAAACTGTGCTCGGGGAACAAAGCTCAGCCCCAAGGCGGCTTGGCTCAGGATCGCAGCGCTTGCCTAGTTCTCACCTAGCCCTATGCTCCCCAAAGGGCCAAGGAGGGTGTGGGCTGCCTCTGGCTCCGTGGGCACTGCTGCTTGGCTGGTGGTCTCCGCACCTTGAAACCAACTCCAAACGTGTTCGCCTTCGCGGAGAAGGCTGATTTGGCAGGAAGAAGCCCTGTGTGCACTGGCCCTGGCAACCCACCCATCGCCAGCTAGGGAGGGACCCACCTAGGGCCTAGCTGCGAAACGGCACAAAACGCGCTCCTAGGAGCTGCACTCTGCAAAGGGAAACTGTGCTCGGGGAACAAAGCTCAGCCCCAAGGCGGCTTGGCTCAGGATCGCAGCGCTTGCCTAGTTCTCACCTAGCCCTAGGCTCCCCATAGGGCCAAGGAGGGTCTGGGCTGCCTCTGGCTCCGTGGGCACTGATGCTTGGTTTGTGGTCTCCGCACCTTGAAACCAACTCCAAACGTGTTCTCCTTCGCGGAGAAGGCTGATTTGGCAGGAAGAAGCCCTGTGTGCACTGGCCCTGGCAACCCACCCATCGCCAGCTAGGGAGGGACCCACCTAGGGCCTAGCTGCGAAACGGCACAAAACGCGCTCCTAGGAGCTGCACTCTGCAAAGGGAAACTGTGCTCGGGGAACAAAGCTCAGCCCCCATGCGGCTTCGCTCAGGATCACAGCGCTTGCCTAGTTCTCACCTAGCCCTAGGCTCCCCAAAGGGCCAAGGAGGGTCTGGGCTGCCTCAGGCTCCGTGGGCACTGCTGCTTGGTTGGTGGTCTCCGCACCTTGAAACCAACTCCAAACGTGTTCTCCTTCGTGGAGAAGGCTGATTTGGCAGGAAGAAGCCCTGTGTGCACTGGCCCTGGCAACCCACCCATCGCCAGCTAGGGAGGGACCCACCTAGGGCCTAGCTGCGAAACGGCACAAAACGCGCTCCTAGGAGCTGCACTCTGCAAAGGGAAACTGTGCTCGGGGAACAAAGCTCAGCCCCAAGGCGGCTTGGCTCAGGATCGCAGCGCTTGCCTAGTTCTCACCTAGCCCTAGGCTCCCCATAGGGCCAAGGAGGGTCTGGGCTGCCTCTGGCTCCGTGGGCACTGCTGCTTGGCTGGTGGTCTCCGCACCTTGAAACCAACTCCAAACGTGTTCGCCTTCGCGGAGAAGGCTGATTTGGCAGGAAGAAGCCCTGTGTGCACTGGCCCTGGCAACCCACCCATCGCCAGCTAGGGAGGGACCCACCTAGGGCCTAGCTGCGAAACGGCACAAAACGCGCTCCTAGGAGCTGCACTCTGCAAAGGGAAACTGTGCTCGGGGAACAAAGCTCAGCCCCAAGGCGGCTTGGCTCAGGATCGCAGCGCTTGCCTAGTTCTCACCTAGCCCTAGGCTCCCCATAGGGCCAAGGAGGGTCTGGGCTGCCTCTGGCTCCGTGGGCACTGCTGCTTGGCTGGTGGTCTCCGCACCTTAAAACCAACTCCAAATGTGTTCGCCTTCGCGGAGAAGGCTGATTTGGCAGGAAGAAGCCCTGTGTGCACTGGCCCTGGCAAACCACCCATAGCCAGCTAGGGAGGGACCCACCTAGGGCCTAGCTGCGAAACGGCACAAAACGCGCTCCTAGGAGCTGCACTCTGCAAAGGGAAACTGTGCTCGGGGAACAAAGCTCAGCCCCAAGGCGGCTTGGCTCAGGATCGCAGCGCTTGCCTAGTTCTCACCTAGCCCTAGGCTCCCCAAAGGGCCAAGGAGGGTCTGGGCTGCCTCTGGCTCCGTGGGCACTGCTGCTTGGCTGGTGGTCTCCGCACCGTGAAACCAACTCCAAACGTGTTCGCCTTCGCGGAGAAGGCTGATTTGGCAGGAAGAAGCCCTGTGTGCACTGGCCCTGGCAACCCACCCATCGCCAGCTAGGGAGGGACCCACCTAGGGCCTAGCTGCGAAACGGCACAAAACGCGCTCCTAGGAGCTGCACTCTGCAAAGGGAAACTGTGCTCGGGGAACAAAGCTCAGCCCCAAGGCGGCTTGGCTCAGGATCGCAGCGCTTGCCTAGTTCTCACCTAGCCCTAGGCTCCCCATAGGGCCAAGGAGGGTCTGGGCTGCCTCTGGCTCCGTGGGCACTGCTGCTTGGCTGGTGGTCTCCGCAGCTTGAAACCAACTCCAAACGTGTTCGCCTTCGCGGAGAAGGCTGATTTGGCAGGAAGAAGCCCTGTGTGCACTGGCCCTGGCAACCCACCCATCGCCAGCTAGGGAGGGACCCACCTAGGGCCTAGCTGCGAAACGGCGCAAAACGCGCTCCTAGGAGCTGCACTCTGCAAAGGGAAACTGTGCTCGGGGAACAAACCTCAGCCCCAAGGCGGCTTGGCTCAGGATCGCAGCGCTTGCCTAGTTCTCACCTAGCCCTAGGCTCCCCATAGGGCCAAGGAGGGTCTGGGCTGCCTCTGGCTCCGTGGGCACTGCTGCTTGGTTGGTGGTCTCCGCACCTTGAAACCAACTCCAAACGTGTTCTCCTTCGCGGAGAAGGCTGATTTGGCAGGAAGAAGCCCTGTGTGCACTGGCCCTGGCAAACCGCCCATAGCCAGCTAAGGAGGGACCCACCTAGGGCCTAGCTGCGGAACGGCACAAAACGCGCTCCTAGGAGCTGCACTCTGCAAAGGGAAACTGTGCTCGGGGAACAAACCTCAGCCCCAAGGCGGCTTGGCTCAGGATCGCAGCGCTTGCCTAGTTCTCCCCTAGCCCTAGGCTCCCCATAGGGCCAAGGAGGGTCTGGGCTGCCTCTGGCTCCGTGGGCACTGCTGCTTGGCTGGTGGTCTCCGCACCGTGAAACCAACTCCAAACGTGTTCGCCTTCGCGGAGAAGGCTGATTTGGCAGGAAGAAGCCCTGTGTGCACTGGCCCTGGCAACCCACCCATCGCCAGCTAGGGAGGGACCCACCTAGGGCCTAGCTGCGAAACGGCACAAAACGTGCTCCTAGGAGCTGCACTCTGCAAAGGGAAACTGTGCTCGGGGAACAAAGCTCAGCCCCAAGGCGGCTTGGCTCAGGATCGCAGCGCTTGCCTAGTTCTCACCTAGCCCTAGGCTCCCCATAGGGCCAAGGAGGGTCTGGGCTGCCTCTGGCTCCGTGGGCACTGCTGCTTGGCTGGTGGTCTCCGCAGCTTGAAACCAACTCCAAACGTGTTCGCCTTCGCGGAGAAGGCTGATTTGGCAGGAAGAAGCCCTGTGTGCACTGGCCCTGGCAACCCACCCATCGCCAGCTAGGGAGGGACCCACCTAGGGCCTAGCTGCGAAACGGCACAAAACGCGCTCCTAGGAGCTGCACTCTGCAAAGGGAAACTGTGCTCGGGGAACAAAGCTCAGCCCCAAGGCGGCTTGGCTCAGGATCGCAGCGCTTGCCTAGTTCTCACCTAGCCCTAGGCTCCCCAAAGGGCCAAGGAGGGTCTGGGCTGCCTCTGGCTCCGTGGGCACTGCTGCTTGGCTGGTGGTCTCCGCACCGTGAAACCAACTCCAAACGTGTTCGCCTTCGCGGAGAAGGCTGATTTGGCAGGAAGAAGCCCTGTGTGCACTGGCCCTGGCAACCCACCCATCGCCAGCTAGGGAGGGACCCACCTAGGGCCTAGCTGCGAAACGGCACAAAACGCGCTCCTAGGAGCTGCACTCTGCAAAGGGAAACTGTGCTCGGGGAACAAAGCTCAGCCCCAAGGCGGCTTGGCTCAGGATCGCAGCGCTTGCCTAGTTCTCACCTAGCCCTAGGCTCCCCATAGGGCCAAGGAGGGTCTGGGCTGCCTCTGGCTCCGTGGGCACTGCTGCTTGGCTGGTGGTCTCCGCACCTTGAAACCAACTCCAAACGTGTTCGCCTTCGCGGAGAAGGCTGATTTGGCAGGAAGAAGCCCTGTGTGCACTGGCCCTGGCAACCCACCCATCGCCAGCTAGGGAGGGACCCACCTAGGGCCTAGCTGCGAAACGGCACAAAACGCGCTCCTAGGAGCTGCACTCTGCAAAGGGAAACTGTGCTCGGGGAACAAAGCTCAGCCCCAAGGCGGCTTGGCTCAGGATCGCAGCGCTTGCCTAGTTCTCACCTAGCCCTAGGCTCCCCAAAGGGCCAAGGAGGGTCTGGGCTGCCTCTGGCTCCGTGGGCACTGCTGCTTGGCTGGTGGTCTCCGCACCGTGAAACCAACTCCAAACGTGTTCGCCTTCGCGGAGAAGGCTGATTTGGCAGGAAGAAGCCCTGTGTGCACTGGCCCTGGCAACCCACCCATCGCCAGCTAGGGAGGGACCCACCTAGGGCCTAGCTGCGAAACGGCACAAAACGCGCTCCTAGGAGCTGCACTCTGCAAAGGGAAACTGTGCTCGGGGAACAAAGCTCAGCCCCAAGGCGGCTTGGCTCAGGATCGCAGCGCTTGCCTAGTTCTCCCCTAGCCCTAGGCTCCCCATAGGGCCAAGGAGGGTCTGGGCTGCCTCTGGCTCCGTGGGCACTGCTGCTTGGCTGGTGGTCTCCGCACCTTGAAACCAACTCCAAACGTGTTCGCATTCGCGGAGAAGGCTGATTTGGCAGGAAGAAGCCCTGTGTGCACTGGCCCTGGCAACCCACCCATCGCCAGCTAGGGAGGGACCCACCTAGGGCCTAGCTGCGAAACGGCACAAAACGCGCTCCTAGGAGCTGCACTCTGCAAAGGGAAACTGTGCTCGGGGAACAAAGCTCAGCCCCAAGGCGGCTTGGCTCAGGATCGCAGCGCTTGCCTAGTTCTCACCTAGCCCTAGGCTCCCCAAAGGGCCAAGGAGGGTCTGGGCTGCCTCTGGCTCCGTGGGCACTGCTGCTTGGCTGGTGGTCTCCGCACCGTGAAACCAACTCCAAATGTGTTCGCCTTCGCGGAGAAGGCTGATTTGGCAGGAAGAAGCCCTGTGTGCACTGGCCCTGGCAACCCACCCATCGCCAGCTAGGGAGGGACCCACCTAGGGCCTAGCTGCGAAACGGCACAAAACGCGCTCCTAGGAGCTGCACTCTGCAAAGGGAAACTGTGCTCGGGGAACAAAGCTCAGCCCCAAGGCGGCTTGGCTCAGGATCGCAGCGCTTGCCTAGTTCTCACCTAGCCCTAGGCTCCCCATAGGGCCAAGGAGGGTCTGGGCTGCCTCTGGCTCTGTGGGCACTGCTGCTTGGCTGGTGGTCTCCGCACCTTGAAACCAACTCCAAATGTGTTCGCCTTCGCGGAGAAGGCTGATTTGGCAGGAAGAAGCCCTGTGTGCACTGGCCCTGGCAACCCACCCATAGCCAGCTAGGGAGGGACCCACCTAGGGCCTAGCTGCGAAACGGCACAAAACGCGCTCCTAGGAGCTGCACTCTGCAAAGGGAAACTGTGCTCGGGGAACAAAGCTCAGCCCCAAGGCGGCTTGGCTCAGGATCGCAGCGCTTGCCTAGTTCTCACCTAGCCCTAGGCTCCCCATAGGGCCAAGGAGGGTCTGGGCTGCCTCTGGCTCCGTGGGCACTGCTGCTTGGCTGGTGGTCTCCGCACCTTGAAACCAACTCCAAACGTGTTCGCCTTCGCGGAGAAGGCTGATTTGGCAGGAAGAAGCCCTGTGTGCACTGGCCCTGGCAACCCACCCATCGCCAGCTAGGGAGGGACCCACCTAGGGCCTAGCTGCGAAACGGCACAAAACGCGCTCCTAGGAGCTGCACTCTGCAAAGGGAAACTGTGCTCGGGGAACAAAGCTCAGCCCCAAGGCGGCTTGGCTCAGGATCGCAGCGCTTGCCTAGTTCTCACCTAGCCCTAGGCTCCCCATAGGGCCAAGGAGGGTCTGGGCTGCCTCTGGCTCCGTGGGCACTGCTGCTTGGCTGGTGGTCTCCGCACCTTGAAACCAACTCCAAACGTGTTCGCCTTCGCGGAGAAGGCTGATTTGGCAGGAAGAAGCCCTGTGTGCACTGGCCCTGGCAATCCACCCATAGCCAGCTAAGGAGGGACCCACCTAGGGCCTAGCTGCGAAACGGCACAAAACGCGCTCCTAGGAGCTGCACTCTGCAAAGGGAAACTGTGCTCGGGGAACAAAGCTCAGCCCCAAGGCGGCTTGGCTCAGGATCGCAGCGCTTGCCTAGTTCTCACCTAGCCCTAGGCTCCCCATAGGGCCAAGGAGGGTCTGGGCTGCCTCTGGCTCCGTGGGCACTGCTGCTTGGCTGGTGGTCTCCGCACCTTGAAACCAACTCCAAACGTGTTCGCCTTCGCGGAGAAGGCTGATTTGGCAGGAAGAAGCCCTGTGTGCACTGGCCCTGGCAAACCACCCATAGCCAGCTAGGGAGGGACCCACCTAGGGCCTAGCTGCGAAACGGCACAAAACGCGCTCCTAGGAGCTGCACTCTGCAAAGGGAAACTGTGCTCGGGGAACAAAGCTCAGCCCCAAGGCGGCTTGGCTCAGGATCGCAGCGCTTGCCTAGTTCTCACCTAGCCCTAGGCTCCCCAAAGGGCCAAGGAGGGTCTGGGCTGCCTCTGGCTCCGTGGGCACTGCTGCTTGGCTGGTGGTCTCCGCACCGTGAAACCAACTCCAAACGTGTTCGCCTTCGCGGAGAAGGCTGATTTGGCAGGAAGAAGCCCTGTGTGCACTGGCCCTGGCAACCCACCCATCGCCAGCTAGGGAGGGACCCACCTAGGGCCTAGCTGCGAAACGGCACAAAACGCGCTCCTAGGAGCTGCACTCTGCAAAGGGAAACTGTGCTCGGGGAACAAAGCTCAGCCCCAAGGCGGCTTGGCTCAGGATCGCAGCGCTTGCCTAGTTCTCACCTAGCCCTAGGCTCCCCATAGGGCCAAGGAGGGTCTGGGCTGCCTCTGGCTCCGAGGGCACTGCTGCTTGGCTGGTGGTCTCCGCACCTTGAAACCAACTCCAAACGTGTTCGCCTTCGCGGAGAAGGCTGATTTGGCAGGAAGAAGCCCTGTGTGCACTGGCCCTGGCAACCCACCCATCGCCAGCTAGGGAGGGACCCACCTAGGGCCTAGCTGCGAAACGGCACAAAACGCGCTCCTAGGAGCTGCACTCTGCAAAGGGAAACTGTGCTCGGGGAACAAAGCTCAGCCCCAAGGCGGCTTGGCTCAGGATCGCAGCGCTTGCCTAGTTCTCACCTAGCCCTAGGCTCCCCATAGGGCCAAGGAGGGTCTGGGCTGCCTCTGGCTCCGTGGGCACTGCTGCTTGGCTGGTGGTCTCCGCACCTTGAAACCAACTCAAAACGTGTTCTCCTTCGCGGAGAAGGCTGATTTGGCAGGAAGAAGCCCTGTGTGCACTGGCCCTGGCAACCCACCCATCGCCAGCTAGGGAGGGACCCACCTAGGGCCTAGCTGCGAAACGGCACAAAACGCGCTCCTAGGAGCTGCACTCTGCAAAGGGAAACTGTGCTCGGGGAACAAAGCTCAGCCCCAAGGCGGCTTGGCTCAGGATCGCAGCGCTTGCCTAGTTCTCACCTAGCCCTAGGCTCCCCATAGGGCCAAGGAGGGTCTGGGCTGCCTCTGGCTCCGTGGGCACTGCTGCTTGGCTGGTGGTCTCCGCACCTTGAAACCAACTCCAAACGTGTTCGCCTTCGCGGAGAAGGCTGATTTGGCAGGAAGAAGCCCTGTGTGCACTGGCCCTGGCAATCCACCCATAGCCAGCTAAGGAGGGACCCACCTAGGGCCTAGCTGCGAAACGGCACAAAACGCGCTCCTAGGAGCTGCACTCTGCAAAGGGAAACTGTGCTCGGGGAACAAAGCTCAGCCCCAAGGCGGCTTGGCTCAGGATCGCAGCGCTTGCCTAGTTCTCACCTAGCCCTAGGCTCCCCATAGGGCCAAGGAGGGTCTGGGCTGCCTCTGGCTCCATGGGCACTGCTGCTTGGCTGGTGGTCTCCGCAGCTTGAAACCAACTCCAAACGTGTTCGCCTTCGCGGAGAAGGCTGATTTGGCAGGAAGAAGCCCTGTGTGCACTGGCCCTGGCAACCCACCCATCGCCAGCTAGGGAGGGACCCACCTAGGGCCTAGCTGCGAAACGGCACAAAACGCGCTCCTAGGAGCTGCACTCTGCAAAGGGAAACTGTGCTCGGGGAACAAAGCTCAGCCCCAAGGCGGCTTGGCTCAGGATCGCAGCGCTTGCCTAGTTCTCACCTAGCACTAGGCTCCCCAAAGGGCCAAGGAGGGTCTGGGCTGCCTCTGGCTCCGTGGGCACTGCTGCTTGGCTGGTGGTCTCCGCACCGTGAAACCAACTCCAAACGTGTTCGCCTTCGCGGAGAAGGCTGATTTGGCAGGAAGAAGCCCTGTGTGCACTGGCCCTGGCAACCCACCCATCGCCAGCTAGGGAGGGACCCACCTAGGGCCTAGCTGCGAAACGGCACAAAACGCGCTCCTAGGAGCTGCACTCTGCAAAGGGAAACTGTGCTCGGGGAACAAAGCTCAGCCCCAAGGCGGCTTGGCTCAGGATCGCAGCGCTTGCCTAGTTCTCACCTAGCCCTAGGCTCCCCATAGGGCCAAGGAGGGTCTGGGCTGCCTCTGGCTCTGTGGGCACTGCTGCTTGGCTGGTGGTCTCCGCACCTTGAAACCAACTCCAAATGTGTTCGCCTTCGCGGAGAAGGCTGATTTGGCAGGAAGAAGCCCTGTGTGCACTGGCCCTGGCAACCCACCCATAGCCAGCTAGGGAGGGACCCACCTAGGGCCTAGCTGCGAAACGGCACAAAACGCGCTCCTAGGAGCTGCACTCTGCAAAGGGAAACTGTGCTCGGGGAACAAAGCTCAGCCCCAAGGCGGCTTGGCTCAGGATCGCAGCGCTTGCCTAGTTCTCACCTAGCCCTAGGCTCCCCATAGGGCCAAGGAGGGTCTGGGCTGCCTCTGGCTCCGTGGGCACTGCTGCTTGGCTGGTGGTCTCCGCACCTTGAAACCAACTCCAAACGTGTTCGCCTTCGCGGAGAAGGCTGATTTGGCAGGAAGAAGCCCTGTGTGCACTGGCCCTGGCAACCCACCCATCGCCAGCTAGGGAGGGACCCACCTAGGGCCTAGCTGCGAAACGGCACAAAACGCGCTCCTAGGAGCTGCACTCTGCAAAGGGAAACTGTGCTCGGGGAACAAAGCTCAGCCCCAAGGCGGCTTGGCTCAGGATCGCAGCGCTTGCCTAGTTCTCACCTAGCCCTAGGCTCCCCATAGGGCCAAGGAGGGTCTGGGCTGCCTCTGGCTCCGTGGGCACTGCTGCTTGGCTGGTGGTCTCCGCACCTTGAAACCAACTCCAAACGTGTTCGCCTTCGCGGAGAAGGCTGATTTGGCAGGAAGAAGCCCTGTGTGCACTGGCCCTGGCAACCCACCCATCGCCAGCTAGGGAGGGACCCACCTAGGGCCTAGCTGCGAAACGGCACAAAACGCGCTCCTAGGAGCTGCACTCTGCAAAGGGAAACTGTGCTCGGGGAACAAAGCTCAGCCCCAAGGCGGCTTGGCTCAGGATCGCAGCGCTTGCCTAGTTCTCACCTAGCCCTAGGCTCCCCATAGGGCCAAGGAGGGTCTGGGCTGCCTCTGGCTCCGTGGGCACTGCTGCTTGGCTGGTGGTCTCCGCACCTTGAAACCAACTCCAAACGTGTTCGCCTTCGCGGAGAAGGCTGATTTGGCAGGAAGAAGCCCTGTGTGCACTGGCCCTGGCAACCCACCCATCGCCAGCTAGGGAGGGACCCACCTAGGGCCTAGCTGCGAAACGGCACAAAACGCGCTCCTAGGAGCTGCACTCTGCAAAGGGAAACTGTGCTCGGGGAACAAAGCTCAGCCCCAAGGCGGCTTGGCTCAGGATCGCAGCGCTTGCCTAGTTCTCACCTAGCCCTAGGCTCCCCATAGGGCCAAGGAGGGTCTGGGCTGCCTCTGGCTCTGTGGGCACTGCTGCTTGGCTGGTGGTCTCCGCACCTTGAAACCAACTCCAAACGTGTTCGCCTTCGCGGAGAAGGCTGATTTGGCAGGAAGAAGCCCTGTGTGCACTGGCCCTGGCAACCCACCCATAGCCAGCTAGGGAGGGACCCACCTAGGGCCTAGCTGCGAAACGGCACAAAACGCGCTCCTAGGAGCTGCACTCTGCAAAGGGAAACTGTGCTCGGGGAACAAAGCTCAGCCCCAAGGCGGCTTGGCTCAGGATCGCAGCGCTTGCCTAGTTCTCACCTAGCCCTAGGCTCCCCATAGGGCCAAGGAGGGTCTGGGCTGCCTCTGGCTCCGTGGGCACTGCTGCTTGGCTGGTGGTCTCCGCACCTTGAAACCAACTCCAAACGTGTTCGCCTTCGCGGAGAAGGCTGATTTGGCAGGAAGAAGCCCTGTGTGCACTGGCCCTGGCAACCCACCCATCGCCAGCTAGGGAGGGACCCACCTAGGGCCTAGCTGCGAAACGGCACAAAACGCGCTCCTAGGAGCTGCACTCTGCAAAGGGAAACTGTGCTCGGGGAACAAAGCTCAGCCCCAAGGCGGCTTGGCTCAGGATCGCAGCGCTTGCCTAGTTCTCACCTAGCCCTAGGCTCCCCATAGGGCCAAGGAGGGTCTGGGCTGCCTCTGGCTCCGTGGGCACTGCTGCTTGGCTGGTGGTCTCCGCACCTTGAAACCAACTCCAAACGTGTTCGCCTTCGCGGAGAAGGCTGATTTGGCAGGAAGAAGCCCTGTGTGCACTGGCCCTGGCAACCCACCCATCGCCAGCTAGGGAGGGACCCACCTAGGGCCTAGCTGCGAAACGGCACAAAACGCGCTCCTAGGAGCTGCACTCTGCAAAGGGAAACTGTGCTCGGGGAACAAAGCTCAGCCCCAAGGCGGCTTGGCTCAGGATCGCAGCGCTTGCCTAGTTCTCACGTAGCCCTAGGCTCCCCATAGGGCCAAGGAGGGTCTGGGCTGCCTCTGGCTCCGTGGGCACTGCTGCTTGGCTGGTGGTCTCCGCACCTTGAAACCAACTCCAAACGTGTTCGCCTTCGCGGAGAAGGCTGATTTGGCAGGAAGAAGCCCTGTGTGCACTGGCCCTGGCAAACCACCCATAGCCAGCTAGGGAGGGACCCACCTAGGGCCTAGCTGCGAAACGGCACAAAACGCGCTCCTAGGAGCTGCACTCTGCAAAGGGAAACTGTGCTCGGGGAACAAAGCTCAGCCCCAAGGCGGCTTGGCTCAGGATCGCAGCGCTTGCCTAGTTCTCACCTAGCCCTAGGCTCCCCAAAGGGCCAAGGAGGGTCTGGGCTGCCTCTGGCTCCGTGGGCACTGCTGCTTGGCTGGTGGTCTCCGCACCGTGAAACCAACTCCAAACGTGTTCGCCTTCGCGGAGAAGGCTGATTTGGCAGGAAGAAGCCCTGTGTGCACTGGCCCTGGCAACCCACCCATCGCCAGCTAGGGAGGGACCCACCTAGGGCCTAGCTGCGAAACTGCACAAAACGCGCTCCTAGGAGCTGCACTCTGCAAAGGGAAACTGTGCTCGGGGAACAAAGCTCAGCCCCAAGGCGGCTTGGCTCAGGATCGCAGCGCTTGCCTAGTTCTCACCTAGCCCTAGGCTCCCCATAGGGCCAAGGAGGGTCTGGGCTGCCTCTGGCTCCGTGGGCACTGCTGCTTGGCTGGTGGTCTCCGCACCGTGAAACCAACTCCAAACGTGTTCGCCTTCGCGGAGAAGGCTGATTTGGCAGGAAGAAGCCCTGTGTGCACTGGCCCTGGCAACCCACCCATCGCCAGCTAGGGAGGGACCCACCTAGGGCCTAGCTGCGAAACGGCACAAAACGCGCTCCTAGGAGCTGCACTCTGCAAAGGGAAACTGTGCTCGGGGAACAAAGCTCAGCCCCAAGGCGGCTTGGCTCAGGATCGCAGCGCTTGCCTAGTTCTCACCTAGCCCTAGGCTCCCCATAGGGCCAAGGAGGGTCTGGGCTGCCTCTGGCTCCGTGGGCACTGCTGCTTGGCTGGTGGTCTCCGCACCTTGAAACCAACTCCAAACGTGTTCTCCTTCGCGGAGAAGGCTGATTTGGCAGGAAGAAGCCCTGTGTGCACTGGCCCTGGCAAACCACCCATGGCCAGCTAGGGAGGGACCCACCTAGGGCCTAGCTGCGAAACGGCACAAAACGCGCTCCTAGGAGCTGCACTCTGCAAAGGGAAACTGTGCTCGGGGAACAAAGCTCAGCCCCAAGGCGGCTTGGCTCAGGATCGCAGCGCTTGCCTAGTTCTCACCTAGCCCTAGGCTCCCCAAAGGGCCAAGGAGGGTCTGGGCTGCCTCTGGCTCCGTGGGCACTGCTGCTTGGCTGGTGGTCTCCGCAGCTTGAACCCAACTCCAAACGTGTTCTCCTTCGCGGAGAAGGCTGATTTGGCAGGAAGAAGCCCTGTGTGCACTGGCCCTGGCAACCCACCCATCGCCAGCTAGGGAGGGACCCACCTAGGGCCTAGCTGCGAAACGGCACAAAACGCGCTCCTAGGAGCTGCACTCTGCAAAGGGAAACTGTGCTCGGGGAACAAAGCTCAGCCCCAAGGCGGCTTGGCTCAGGATCGCAGCACTTGCCTAGTTCTCACCTAGCCCTAGGCTCCCCAAAGGGCCAAGGAGGGTCTGGGCTGCCTCTGGCTCCGTGGGCACTGCTGCTTGGCTGGTGGTCTCCGCACCGTGAAACCAACTCCAAACGTGTTCGCCTTCGCGGAGAAGGCTGATTTGGCAGGAAGAAGCCCTGTGTGCACTGGCCCTGGCAACCCACCCATCGCCAGCTAGGGAGGGACCCACCTAGGGCCTAGCTGCGAAACGGCACAAAACGCGCTCCTAGGAGCTGCACTCTGCAAAGGGAAACTGTGCTCGGGGAACAAAGCTCAGCCCCAAGGCGGCTTGGCTCAGGATCGCAGCGCTTGCCTAGTTCTCACCTAGCCCTAGGCTCCCCATAGGGCCAAGGAGGGTCTGGGCTGCCTCTGGCTCCGTGGGCACTGCTGCTTGGCTGGTGGTCTCCGCACCTTGAAACCAACTCCAAACGTGTTCGCCTTCGCGGAGAAGGCTGATTTGGCAGGAAGAAGCCCTGTGTGCACTGGCCCTGGCAAACCACCCATAGCCAGCTAGGGAGGGACCCACCTAGGGCCTAGCTGCGAAACGGCGCAAAACGCGCTCCTAGGAGCTGCACTCTGCAAAGGGAAACTGTGCTCGGGGAACAAAGCTCAGCCCCAAGGCGGCTTGGCTCAGGATCGCAGCGCTTGCCTAGTTCTCACCTAGCCCTAGGCTCCCCATAGGGCCAAGGAGGGTCTGGGCTGCCTCTGGCTCCGTGGGCACTGCTGCTTGGTTGGTGGTCTCCGCACCGTGAAACCAACTCCAAACGTGTTCTCCTTCGCGGAGAAGGCTGATTTGGCAGGAAGAAGCCCTGTGTGCACTGGCCCTGGCAAACCGCCCATAGCCAGCAAAGGAGGGACCCACCTAGGGCCTAGCTGCGAAACGGCACAAAACGCGCTCCTAGGAGCTGCACTCTGCAAAGGGAAACTGTGCTCGGGGAACAAACCTCAGCCCCAAGGCGGCTTGGCTCAGGATCGCAGCGCTTGCCTAGTTCTCACCTAGCCCTAGGCTCCCCATAGGGCCAAGGAGGGTCTGGGCTGCCTCTGGCTCCGTGGGCACTGCTGCTTGGCTGGTGGTCTCCGCACCGTGAAACCAACTCCAAACGTGTTCGCCTTCGCGGAGAAGGCTGATTTGGCAGGAAGAAGCCCTGTGTGCACTGGCCCTGGCAACCCACCCATCGCCAGCTAGGGAGGGACCCACCTAGGGCCTAGCTGCGAAACGGCACAAAACGCGCTCCTAGGAGCTGCACTCTGCAAAGGGAAACTGTGCTCGGGGAACAAAGCTCAGCCCCAAGGCGGCTTGGCTCAGGATCGCAGCGCTTGCCTAGTTCTCACCTAGCCCTAGGCTCCCCATAGGGCCAAGGAGGGTCTGGGCTGCCTCTGGCTCCGTGGGCACTGCTGCTTGGCTGGTGGTCTCCGCACCTTGAAACCAACTCCAAACGTGTTCGCCTTCGCGGAGAAGGCTGATTTGGCAGGAAGAAGCCCTGTGTGCACTGGCCCTGGCAAACCACCCATAGCCAGCTAGGGAGGGACCCACCTAGGGCCTAGCTGCGAAACGGCACAAAACGCGCTCCTAGGAGCTGCACTCTGCAAAGGGAAACTGTGCTCGGGGAACAAAGCTCAGCCCCAAGGCGGCTTGGCTCAGGATCGCAGCGCTTGCCTAGTTCTCACCTAGCCCTAGGCTCCCCATAGGGCCAAGGAGGGTCTGGGCTGCCTCTGGCTCCGTGGGCACTGCTGCTTGGCTGGTGGTCTCCGCACCTTGAAACCAACTCCAAACGTGTTCGCCTTCGCGGAGAAGGCTGATTTGGCAGGAAGAAGCCCTGTGTGCACTGGCCCTGGCAAACCACCCATCGCCAGCTAGGGAGGGACCCACCTAGGGCCTAGCTGCGAAACGGCACAAAACGCGCTCCTAGGAGCTGCACTCTGCAAAGGGAAACTGTGCTCGGGGAACAAAGCTCAGCCCCAAGGCGGCTTGGCTCAGGATCGCAGCGCTTGCCTAGTTCTCACCTAGCCCTAGGCTCCCCATAGGGCCAAGGAGGGTCTGGGCTGCCTCTGGCTCCGTGGGCACTGCTGCTTGGCTGGTGGTCTCCGCACCTTGAAACCAACTCCAAACGTGTTCGCCTTTGCGGAGAAGGCTGATTTGGCAGGAAGAAGCCCTGTGTGCACTGGCCCTGGCAACCCACCCATAGCCAGCTAGGGAGGGACCCACCTAGGGCCTAGCTGCGAAACGGCACAAAACGCGCTCCTAGGAGCTGCACTCTGCAAAGGGAAACTGTGCTCGGGGAACAAAGCTCAGCCCCAAGGCGGCTTGGCTCAGGATCGCAGCGCTTGCCTAGTTCTCACCTAGCCCTAGGCTCCCCATAGGGCCAAGGAGGGTCTGGGCTGCCTCTGGCTCCGTGGGCACTGCTGCTTGGCTGGTGGTCTCCGCACCTTGAAACCAACTCAAAACGTGTTCTCCTTCGCGGAGAAGGCTGATTTGGCAGGAAGAAGCCCTGTGTGCACTGGCCCTGGCAACCCACCCATCGCCAGCTAGGGAGGGACCCACCTAGGGCCTAGCTGCGAAACGGCACAAAACGCGCTCCTAGGAGCTGCACTCTGCAAAGGGAAACTGTGCTCGGGGAACAAAGCTCAGCCCCAAGGCGGCTTGGCTCAGGATCGCAGCGCTTGCCTAGTTCTCACCTAGCCCTAGGCTCCCCAAAGGGCCAAGGAGGGTCTGGGCTGCCTCTGGCTCCGTGGGCACTGCTGCTTGGCTGGTGGTCTCCGCACCGTGAAACCAACTCCAAACGTGTTCGCCTTCGCGGAGAAGGCTGATTTGGCAGGAAGAAGCCCTGTGTGCACTGGCCCTGGCAACCCACCCATCGCCAGCTAGGGAGGGACCCACCTAGGGCCTAGCTGCGAAACGGCACAAAACGCGCTCCTAGGAGCTGCACTCTGCAAAGGGAAACTGTGCTCGGGGAACAAAGCTCAGCCCCAAGGCGGCTTGGCTCAGGATCGCAGCGCTTGCCTAGTTCTCACCTAGCCCTAGGCTCCCCATAGGGCCAAGGAGGGTCTGGGCTGCCTCTGGCTCCGTGGGCACTGCTGCTTGGTTGGTGGTCTCCGCACCTTGAAACCAACTCCAAACGTGTTCGCCTTCGCGGAGAAGGCTGATTTGGCAGGAAGAAGCCCTGTGTGCACTGGCCCTGGCAAACCGCCCATAGCCAGCTAGGGAGGGACCCACCTAGGGCCTAGCTGCGAAACGGCACAAAACGCGCTCCTAGGAGCTGCACTCTGCAAAGGGAAACTGTGCTCGGGGAACAAAGCTCAGCCCCAAGGCGGCTTGGCTCAGGATCGCAGCGCTTGCCTAGTTCTCACCTAGCCCTAGGCTCCCCAAAGGGCCAAGGAGGGTCTGGGCTGCCTCTGGCTCCGTGGGCACTGCTGCTTGGCTGGTGGTCTCCGCACCGTGAAACCAACTCCAAACGTGTTCGCCTTCGCGGAGAAGGCTGATTTGGCAGGAAGAAGCCCTGTGTGCACTGGCCCTGGCAACCCACCCATCGCCAGCTAGGGAGGGACCCACCTAGGGCCTAGCTGCGAAACGGCACAAAACGCGCTCCTAGGAGCTGCACTCTGCAAAGGGAAACTGTGCTCGGGGAACAAAGCTCAGCCCCAAGGCGGCTTGGCTCAGGATCGCAGCGCTTGCCTAGTTCTCACCTAGCCCTAGGCTCCCCATAGGGCCAAGGAGGGTCTGGGCTGCCTCTGGCTCCGTGGGCACTGCTGCTTGGTTGGTGGTCTCCGCACCTTGAAACCAACTCCAAACGTGTTCTCCTTCGCGGAGAAGGCTGATTTGGCAGGAAGAAGCCCTGTGTGCACTGGCCCTGGCAAACCGCCCATAGCCAGCTAGGGAGGGACCCACCTAGGGCCTAGCTGCGAAACGGCACAAAACGCGCTCCTAGGAGCTGCACTCTGCAAAGGGAAACTGTGCTCGGGGAACAAAGCTCAGCCCCAAGGCGGCTTGGCTCAGGATCGCAGCGCTTGCCTAGTTCTCACCTAGCCCTAGGCTCCCCATAGGGCCAAGGAGGGTCTGGGCTGCCTCTGGCTCCGTGGGCACTGCTGCTTGGCTGGTGGTCTCCGCACCTTGAAACCAACTCAAAACGTGTTCTCCTTCGCGGAGAAGGCTGATTTGGCAGGAAGAAGCCCTGTGTGCACTGGCCCTGGCAACCCACCCATCGCCAGCTACGGAGGGACCCACCTAGGGCCTAGCTGCGAAACGGCACAAAACGCGCTCCTAGGAGCTGCACTCTGCAAAGGGAAACTGTGCTCGGGGAACAAAGCTCAGCCCCAAGGCGGCTTGGCTCAGGATCGCAGCGCTTGCCTAGTTCTCACCTAGCCCTAGGCTCCCCATAGGGCCAAGGAGGGTCTGGGCTGCCTCTGGCTCCGTGGGCACTGCTGCTTGGCTGGTGGTCTCCGCACCTTGAAACCAACTCCAAACGTGTTCGCCTTCGCGGAGAAGGCTGATTTGGCAGGAAGAAGCCCTGTGTGCACTGGCCCTGGCAATTCACCCATAGCCAGCTAGGGAGGGACCCACCTAGGGCCTAGCTGCGAAACGGCACAAAACGCGCTCCTAGGAGCTGCACTCTGCAAAGGGAAACTGTGCTCGGGGAACAAAGCTCAGCCCCAAGGCGGCTTGGCTCAGGATCGCAGCGCTTGCCTAGTTCTCACCTAGCCCTAGGCTCCCCATAGGGCCAAGGAGGGTCTGGGCTGCCTCTGGCTCCGTGGGCACTGCTGCTTGGCTGGTGGTCTCCGCACCGTGAAACCAACTCCAAACGTGTTCGCCTTCGCGGAGAAGGCTGATTTGGCAGGAAGAAGCCCTGTGTGCACTGGCCCTGGCAAACCGCCCATAGCCAGCTAAGGAGGGACCCACCTAGGGCCTAGCTGCGAAACGGCACAAAACGCGCTCCTAGGAGCTGCACTCTGCAAAGGGAAACTGTGCTCGGGGAACAAAGCTCAGCCCCAAGGCGGCTTGGCTCAGGATCGCAGCACTTGCCTAGTTCTCACCTAGCCCTAGGCTCCCCAAAGGGCCAAGGAGGGTCTGGGCTGCCTCTGGCTCCGTGGGCACTGCTGCTTGGCTGGTGGTCTCCGCACCGTGAAACCAACTCCAAACGTGTTCGCCTTCGCGGAGAAGGCTGATTTGGCAGGAAGAAGCCCTGTGTGCACTGGCCCTGGCAACCCACCCATCGCCAGCTAGGGAGGGACCCACCTAGGGCCTAGCTGCGAAACGGCACAAAACGCGCTCCTAGGAGCTGCACTCTGCAAAGGGAAACTGTGCTCGGGGAACAAAGCTCAGCCCCAAGGCGGCTTGGCTCAGGATCGCAGCGCTTGCCTAGTTCTCACCTAGCCCTAGGCTCCCCATAGGGCCAAGGAGGGTCTGGGCTGCCTCTGGCTCCGTGGGCACTGCTGCTTGGTTGGTGGTCTCCGCACCTTGAAACCAACTCCAAACGTGTTCTCCTTCGCGGAGAAGGCTGATTTGGCAGGAAGAAGCCCTGTGTGCACTGGCCCTGGCAAACCGCCCATAGCCAGCAAAGGAGGGACCCACCTAGGGCCTAGCTGCGAAACGGCACAAAACGCGCTCCTAGGAGCTGCACTCTGCAAAGGGAAACTGTGCTCGGGGAACAAAGCTCAGCCCCAAGGCGGCTTGGCTCAGGATCGCAGCGCTTGCCTAGTTCTCACCTAGCCCTAGGCTCCCCATAGGGCCAAGGAGGGTCTGGGCTGCCTCTGGCTCCGTGGGCACTGCTGCTTGGCTGGTGGTCTCCGCACCGTGAAACCAACTCCAAACGTGTTCGCCTTCGCGGAGAAGGCTGATTTGGCAGGAAGAAGCCCTGTGTGCACTGGCCCTGGCAAACCGCCCATAGCCAGCTAAGGAGGGACCCACCTAGGGCCTAGCTGCGAAACGGCACAAAACGCGCTCCTAGGAGCTGCACTCTGCAAAGGGAAACTGTGCTCGGGGAACAAAGCTCAGCCCCAAGGCGGCTTGGCTCAGGATCGCAGCGCTTGCCTAGTTCTCACCTAGCCCTAGGCTCCCCATAGGGCCAAGGAGGGTCTGGGCTGCCTCTGGCTCCGTGGGCACTGCTGCTTGGCTGGTGGTCTCCGCACCTTGAAACCAACTCCAAATGTGTTCGCCTTCGCGGAGAAGGCTGATTTGGCAGGAAGAAGCCCTGTGTGCACTGGCCCTGGCAAACCAACCATAGCCAGCTAGGGAGGGACCCACCTAGGGCCTAGCTGCGAAACGGCACAAAACGCGATCCTAGGAGCTGCACTCTGCAAAGGGAAACTGTGCTCGGGGAACAAAGCTCAGCCCCAAGGCGGCTTGGCTCAGGATCGCAGCGCTTGCCTAGTTCTCACCTAGCCCTAGGCTCCCCAAAGGGCCAAGGAGGGTCTGGGCTGCCTCTGGCTCCGTGGGCACTGCTGCTTGGCTGGTGGTCTCCGCACCGTGAAACCAACTCCAAACGTGTTCGCCTTCGCGGAGAAGGCTGATTTGGCAGGAAGAAGCCCTGTGTGCACTGGCCCTGGCAACCCACCCATCGCCAGCTAGGGAGGGACCCACCTAGGGCCTAGCTGCGAAACGGCACAAAACGCGCTCCTAGGAGCTGCACTCTGCAAAGGGAAACTGTGCTCGGGGAACAAAGCTCAGCCCCAAGGCGGCTTGGCTCAGGATCGCAGCGCTTGCCTAGTTCTCACCTAGCCCTAGGCTCCCCATAGGGCCAAGGAGGGTCTGGGCTGCCTCTGGCTCCGTGGGCACTGCTGCTTGGTTGGTGGTCTCCGCAGCTTGAAACCAACTCCAAACGTGTTCTCCTTCGCGGAGAAGGCTGATTTGGCAGGAAGAAGCCCTGTGTGCACTGGCCCTGGCAAACCGCCCATAGCCAGCTAAGGAGGGACCCACCTAGGGCCTAGCTGCGAAACGGCGCAAAACGCGCTCCTAGGAGCTGCACTCTGCAAAGGGAAACTGTGCTCGGGGAACAAAGCTCAGCCCCAAGGCGGCTTGGCTCAGGATCGCAGCGCTTGCCTAGTTCTCACCTAGCCCTAGGCTCCCCATAGGGCCAAGGAGGGTCTGGGCTGCCTCTGGCTCCGTGGGCACTGCTGCTTGGCTGGTGGTCTCCGCACCGTGAAACCAACTCCAAACGTGTTCGCCTTCGCGGAGAAGGCTGATTTGGCAGGAAGAAGCCCTGTGTGCACTGGCCCTGGCAACCCACCCATCGCCAGCTAGGGAGGGACCCACCTAGGGCCTAGCTGCGAAACGGCACAAAACGCGCTCCTAGGAGCTGCACTCTGCAAAGGGAAACTGTGCTCGGGGAACAAAGCTCAGCCCCAAGGCGGCTTGGCTCAGGATCGCAGCGCTTGCCTAGTTCTCACCTAGCCCTAGGCTCCCCATAGGGCCAAGGAGGGTCTGGGCTGCCTCTGGCTCCGTGGGCACTGCTGCTTGGCTGGTGGTCTCCGCACCTTGAAACCAACTCCAAACGTGTTCGCCTTCGCGGAGAAGGCTGATTTGGCAGGAAGAAGCCCTGTGTGCACTGGCCCTGGCAAACCACCCATAGCCAGCTAGGGAGGGACCCACCTAGGGCCTAGCTGCGAAACGGCACAAAACGCGCTCCTAGGAGCTGCACTCTGCAAAGGGAAACTGTGCTCGGGGAACAAAGCTCAGCCCCAAGGCGGCTTGGCTCAGGATCGCAGCGCTTGCCTAGTTCTCACCTAGCCCTAGGCTCCCCAAAGGGCCAAGGAGGGTCTGGGCTGCCTCTGGCTCCGTGGGCACTGCTGCTTGGCTGGTGGTCTCCGCACCTTGAAACCAACTCCAAACGTGTTCGCCTTCGCGGAGAAGGCTGATTTGGCAGGAAGAAGCCCTGTGTGCACTGGCCCTGGCAAACCACCCATCGCCAGCTAGGGAGGGACCCACCTAGGGCCTAGCTGCGAAACGGCACAAAACGCGCTCCTAGGAGCTGCACTCTGCAAAGGGAAACTGTGCTCGGGGAACAAAGCTCAGCCCCAAGGCGGCTTGGCTCAGGATCGCAGCGCTTGCCTAGTTCTCACCTAGCCCTAGGCTCCCCATAGGGCCAAGGAGGGTCTGGGCTGCCTCTGGCTCCGTGGGCACTGCTGCTTGGCTGGTGGTCTCCGCACCGTGAAACCAACTCCAAACGTGTTCGCCTTCGCGGAGAAGGCTGATTTGGCAGGAAGAAGCCCTGTGTGCACTGGCCCTGGCAAACCGCCCATAGCCAGCTAAGGAGGGACCCACCTAGGGCCTAGCTGCGAAACGGCACAAAACGCGCTCCTAGGAGCTGCACTCTGCAAAGGGAAACTGTGCTCGGGGAACAAAGCTCAGCCCCAAGGCGGCTTGGCTCAGGATCGCAGCGCTTGCCTAGTTCTCACCTAGCCCTAGGCTCCCCATAGGGCCAAGGAGGGTCTGGGCTGCCTCTGGCTCCGTGGGCACTGCTGCTTGGCTGGTGGTCTCCGCACCGTGAAACCAACTCCAAACGTGTTCGCCTTCGCGGAGAAGGCTGATTTGGCAGGAAGAAGCCCTGTGTGCACTGGCCCTGGCAACCCACCCATCGCCAGCTAGGGAGGGACCCACCTAGGGCCTAGCTGCGAAACGGCACAAAACGCGCTCCTAGGAGCTGCACTCTGCAAAGGGAAACTGTGCTCGGGGAACAAAGCTCAGCCCCAAGGCGGCTTGGCTCAGGATCGCAGCGCTTGCCTAGTTCTCACCTAGCCCTAGGCTCCCCATAGGGCCAAGGAGGGTCTGGGCTGCCTCTGGCTCCGTGGGCACTGCTGCTTGGCTGGTGGTCTCCGCACCTTGAAACCAACTCCAAACGTGTTCGCCTTCGCGGAGAAGGCTGATTTGGCAGGAAGAAGCCCTGTGTGCACTGGCCCTGGCAAACCACCCATAGCCAGCTAGGGAGGGACCCACCTAGGGCCTAGCTGCGAAACGGCGCAAAACGCGCTCCTAGGAGCTGCACTCTGCAAAGGGAAACTGTGCTCGGGGAACAAAGCTCAGCCCCAAGGCGGCTTGGCTCAGGATCGCAGCGCTTGCCTAGTTCTCACCTAGCCCTAGGCTCCCCATAGGGCCAAGGAGGGTCTGGGCTGCCTCTGGCTCCGTGGGCACTGCTGCTTGGTTGGTGGTCTCCGCACCTTGAAACCAACTCCAAACGTGTTCTCCTTCGCGGAGAAGGCTGATTTGGCAGGAAGAAGCCCTGTGTGCACTGGCCCTGGCAAACCGCCCATAGCCAGCAAAGGAGGGACCCACCTAGGGCCTAGCTGCGAAACGGCACAAAACGCGCTCCTAGGAGCTGCACTCTGCAAAGGGAAACTGTGCTCGGGGAACAAAGCTCAGCCCCAAGGCGGCTTGGCTCAGGATCGCAGCGCTTGCCTAGTTCTCACCTAGCCCTAGGCTCCCCATAGGGCCAAGGAGGGTCTGGGCTGCCTCTGGCTCCGTGGGCACTGCTGCTTGGCTGGTGGTCTCCGCACCGTGAAACCAACTCCAAACGTGTTCGCCTTCGCGGAGAAGGCTGATTTGGCAGGAAGAAGCCCTGTGTGCACTGGCCCTGGCAACCCACCCATCGCCAGCTAGGGAGGGACCCACCTAGGGCCTAGCTGCGAAACGGCACAAAACGCGCTCCTAGGAGCTGCACTCTGCAAAGGGAAACTGTGCTCGGGGAACAAAGCTCAGCCCCAAGGCGGCTTGGCTCAGGATCGCAGCGCTTGCCTAGTTCTCACCTAGCCCTAGGCTCCCCATAGGGCCAAGGAGGGTCTGGGCTGCCTCTGGCTCCGTGGGCACTGCTGCTTGGCTGGTGGTCTCCGCACCTTGAAACCAACTCCAAACGTGTTCGCCTTCGCGGAGAAGGCTGATTTGGCAGGAAGAAGCCCTGTGTGCACTGGCCCTGGCAAACCACCCATAGCCAGCTAGGGAGGGACCCACCTAGGGCCTAGCTGCGAAACGGCACAAAACACGCTCCTAGGAGCTGCACTCTGCAAAGGGAAACTGTGCTCGGGGAACAAAGCTCAGCCCCAAGGCGGCTTGGCTCAGGATCGCAGCGCTTGCCTAGTTCTCACCTAGCCCTAGGCTCCCCAAAGGGCCAAGGAGGGTCTGGGCTGCCTCTGGCTCCGTGGGCACTGCTGCTTGGCTGGTGGTCTCCGCACCGTGAAACCAACTCCAAACGTGTTCGCCTTCGCGGAGAAGGCTGATTTGGCAGGAAGAAGCCCTGTGTGCACTGGCCCTGGCAACCCACCCATCGCCAGCTAGGGAGGGACCCACCTAGGGCCTAGCTGCGAAACGGCACAAAACGCGCTCCTAGGAGCTGCACTCTGCAAAGGGAAACTGTGCTCGGGGAACAAAGCTCAGCCCCAAGGCGGCTTGGCTCAGGATCGCAGCACTTGCCTAGTTCTCACCTAGCCCTAGGCTCCCCAAAGGGCCAAGGAGGGTCTGGGCTGCCTCTGGCTCCGTGGGCACTGCTGCTTGGCTGGTGGTCTCCGCACCGTGAAACCAACTCCAAACGTGTTCGCCTTCGCGGAGAAGGCTGATTTGGCAGGAAGAAGCCCTGTGTGCACTGGCCCTGGCAACCCACCCATCGCCAGCTAGGGAGGGACCCACCTAGGGCCTAGCTGCGAAACGGCACAAAACGCGCTCCTAGGAGCTGCACTCTGCAAAGGGAAACTGTGCTCGGGGAACAAAGCTCAGCCCCAAGGCGGCTTGGCTCAGGATCGCAGCGCTTGCCTAGTTCTCACCTAGCCCTAGGCTCCCCATAGGGCCAAGGAGGGTCTGGGCTGCCTCTGGCTCCGTGGGCACTGCTGCTTGGCTGGTGGTCTCCGCACCTTGAAACCAACTCCAAACGTGTTCGCCTTCGCGGAGAAGGCTGATTTGGCAGGAAGAAGCCCTGTGTGCACTGGCCCTGGCAAACCACCCATAGCCAGCTAGGGAGGGACCCACCTAGGGCCTAGCTGCGAAACGGCGCAAAACGCGCTCCTAGGAGCTGCACTCTGCAAAGGGAAACTGTGCTCGGGGAACAAAGCTCAGCCCCAAGGCGGCTTGGCTCAGGATCGCAGCGCTTGCCTAGTTCTCACCTAGCCCTAGGCTCCCCATAGGGCCAAGGAGGGTCTGGGCTGCCTCTGGCTCCGTGGGCACTGCTGCTTGGTTGGTGGTCTCCGCACCTTGAAACCAACTCCAAACGTGTTCTCCTTCGCGGAGAAGGCTGATTTGGCAGGAAGAAGCCCTGTGTGCACTGGCCCTGGCAAACCGCCCATAGCCAGCAAAGGAGGGACCCACCTAGGGCCTAGCTGCGAAACGGCACAAAACGCGCTCCTAGGAGCTGCACTCTGCAAAGGGAAACTGTGCTCGGGGAACAAACCTCAGCCCCAAGGCGGCTTGGCTCAGGATCGCAGCGCTTGCCTAGTTCTCACCTAGCCCTAGGCTCCCCATAGGGCCAAGGAGGGTCTGGGCTGCCTCTGGCTCCGTGGGCACTGCTGCTTGGCTGGTGGTCTCCGCACCGTGAAACCAACTCCAAACGTGTTCGCCTTCGCGGAGAAGGCTGATTTGGCAGGAAGAAGCCCTGTGTGCACTGGCCCTGGCAACCCACCCATCGCCAGCTAGGGAGGGACCCACCTAGGGCCTAGCTGCGAAACGGCACAAAACGCGCTCCTAGGAGCTGCACTCTGCAAAGGGAAACTGTGCTCGGGGAACAAAGCTCAGCCCCAAGGCGGCTTGGCTCAGGATCGCAGCGCTTGCCTAGTTCTCACCTAGCCCTAGGCTCCCCATAGGGCCAAGGAGGGTCTGGGCTGCCTCTGGCTCCGTGGGCACTGCTGCTTGGCTGGTGGTCTCCGCACCTTGAAACCAACTCCAAACGTGTTCGCCTTCGCGGAGAAGGCTGATTTGGCAGGAAGAAGCCCTGTGTGCACTGGCCCTGGCAAACCACCCATAGCCAGCTAGGGAGGGACCCACCTAGGGCCTAGCTGCGAAACGGCACAAAACGCGCTCCTAGGAGCTGCACTCTGCAAAGGGAAACTGTGCTCGGGGAACAAAGCTCAGCCCCAAGGCGGCTTGGCTCAGGATCGCAGCGCTTGCCTAGTTCTCACCTAGCCCTAGGCTCCCCATAGGGCCAAGGAGGGTCTGGGCTGCCTCTGGCTCCGTGGGCACTGCTGCTTGGCTGGTGGTCTCCGCACCTTGAAACCAACTCCAAACGTGTTCGCCTTCGCGGAGAAGGCTGATTTGGCAGGAAGAAGCCCTGTGTGCACTGGCCCTGGCAAACCACCCATCGCCAGCTAGGGAGGGACCCACCTAGGGCCTAGCTGCGAAACGGCACAAAACGCGCTCCTAGGAGCTGCACTCTGCAAAGGGAAACTGTGCTCGGGGAACAAAGCTCAGCCCCAAGGCGGCTTGGCTCAGGATCGCAGCGCTTGCCTAGTTCTCACCTAGCCCTAGGCTCCCCATAGGGCCAAGGAGGGTCTGGGCTGCCTCTGGCTCCGTGGGCACTGCTGCTTGGCTGGTGGTCTCCGCACCTTGAAACCAACTCCAAACGTGTTCGCCTTTGCGGAGAAGGCTGATTTGGCAGGAAGAAGCCCTGTGTGCACTGGCCCTGGCAACCCACCCATAGCCAGCTAGGGAGGGACCCACCTAGGGCCTAGCTGCGAAACGGCACAAAACGCGCTCCTAGGAGCTGCACTCTGCAAAGGGAAACTGTGCTCGGGGAACAAAGCTCAGCCCCAAGGCGGCTTGGCTCAGGATCGCAGCGCTTGCCTAGTTCTCACCTAGCCCTAGGCTCCCCATAGGGCCAAGGAGGGTCTGGGCTGCCTCTGGCTCCGTGGGCACTGCTGCTTGGCTGGTGGTCTCCGCACCTTGAAACCAACTCAAAACGTGTTCTCCTTCGCGGAGAAGGCTGATTTGGCAGGAAGAAGCCCTGTGTGCACTGGCCCTGGCAACCCACCCATCGCCAGCTAGGGAGGGACCCACCTAGGGCCTAGCTGCGAAACGGCACAAAACGCGCTCCTAGGAGCTGCACTCTGCAAAGGGAAACTGTGCTCGGGGAACAAAGCTCAGCCCCAAGGCGGCTTGGCTCAGGATCGCAGCGCTTGCCTAGTTCTCACCTAGCCCTAGGCTCCCCAAAGGGCCAAGGAGGGTCTGGGCTGCCTCTGGCTCCGTGGGCACTGCTGCTTGGCTGGTGGTCTCCGCACCGTGAAACCAACTCCAAACGTGTTCGCCTTCGCGGAGAAGGCTGATTTGGCAGGAAGAAGCCCTGTGTGCACTGGCCCTGGCAACCCACCCATCGCCAGCTAGGGAGGGACCCACCTAGGGCCTAGCTGCGAAACGGCACAAAACGCGCTCCTAGGAGCTGCACTCTGCAAAGGGAAACTGTGCTCGGGGAACAAAGCTCAGCCCCAAGGCGGCTTGGCTCAGGATCGCAGCGCTTGCCTAGTTCTCACCTAGCCCTAGGCTCCCCATAGGGCCAAGGAGGGTCTGGGCTGCCTCTGGCTCCGTGGGCACTGCTGCTTGGTTGGTGGTCTCCGCACCTTGAAACCAACTCCAAACGTGTTCTCCTTCGCGGAGAAGGCTGATTTGGCAGGAAGAAGCCCTGTGTGCACTGGCCCTGGCAAACCGCCCATAGCCAGCTAGGGAGGGACCCACCTAGGGCCTAGCTGCGAAACGGCACAAAACGCGCTCCTAGGAGCTGCACTCTGCAAAGGGAAACTGTGCTCGGGGAACAAAGCTCAGCCCCAAGGCGGCTTGGCTCAGGATCGCAGCGCTTGCCTAGTTCTCACCTAGCCCTAGGCTCCCCATAGGGCCAAGGAGGGTCTGGGCTGCCTCTGGCTCCGTGGGCACTGCTGCTTGGCTGGTGGTCTCCGCACCTTGAAACCAACTCAAAACGTGTTCTCCTTCGCGGAGAAGGCTGATTTGGCAGGAAGAAGCCCTGTGTGCACTGGCCCTGGCAACCCACCCATCGCCAGCTACGGAGGGACCCACCTAGGGCCTAGCTGCGAAACGGCACAAAACGCGCTCCTAGGAGCTGCACTCTGCAAAGGGAAACTGTGCTCGGGGAACAAAGCTCAGCCCCAAGGCGGCTTGGCTCAGGATCGCAGCGCTTGCCTAGTTCTCACCTAGCCCTAGGCTCCCCATAGGGCCAAGGAGGGTCTGGGCTGCCTCTGGCTCCGTGGGCACTGCTGCTTGGCTGGTGGTCTCCGCACCTTGAAACCAACTCCAAACGTGTTCGCCTTCGCGGAGAAGGCTGATTTGGCAGGAAGAAGCCCTGTGTGCACTGGCCCTGGCAATTCACCCATAGCCAGCTAGGGAGGGACCCACCTAGGGCCTAGCTGCGAAACGGCACAAAACGCGCTCCTAGGAGCTGCACTCTGCAAAGGGAAACTGTGCTCGGGGAACAAAGCTCAGCCCCAAGGCGGCTTGGCTCAGGATCGCAGCGCTTGCCTAGTTCTCACCTAGCCCTAGGCTCCCCATAGGGCCAAGGAGGGTCTGGGCTGCCTCTGGCTCCGTGGGCACTGCTGCTTGGCTGGTGGTCTCCGCACCGTGAAACCAACTCCAAACGTGTTCGCCTTCGCGGAGAAGGCTGATTTGGCAGGAAGAAGCCCTGTGTGCACTGGCCCTGGCAAACCGCCCATAGCCAGCTAAGGAGGGACCCACCTAGGGCCTAGCTGCGAAACGGCACAAAACGCGCTCCTAGGAGCTGCACTCTGCAAAGGGAAACTGTGCTCGGGGAACAAAGCTCAGCCCCAAGGCGGCTTGGCTCAGGATCGCAGCACTTGCCTAGTTCTCACCTAGCCCTAGGCTCCCCAAAGGGCCAAGGAGGGTCTGGGCTGCCTCTGGCTCCGTGGGCACTGCTGCTTGGCTGGTGGTCTCCGCACCGTGAAACCAACTCCAAATGTGTTCGCCTTCGCGGAGAAGGCTGATTTGGCAGGAAGAAGCCCTGTGTGCACTGGCCCTGGCAACCCACCCATCGCCAGCTAGGGAGGGACCCACCTAGGGCCTAGCTGCGAAACGGCACAAAACGCGCTCCTAGGAGCTGCACTCTGCAAAGGGAAACTGTGCTCGGGGAACAAAGCTCAGCCCCAAGGCGGCTTGGCTCAGGATCGCAGCGCTTGCCTAGTTCTCACCTAGCCCTAGGCTCCCCATAGGGCCAAGGAGGGTCTGGGCTGCCTCTGGCTCCGTGGGCACTGCTGCTTGGCTGGTGGTCTCCGCACCTTGAAACCAACTCCAAACGTGTTCGCCTTCGCGGAGAAGGCTGATTTGGCAGGAAGAAGCCCTGTGTGCACTGGCCCTGGCAAACCACCCATAGCCAGCTAGGGAGGGACCCACCTAGGGCCTAGCTGCGAAACGGCGCAAAACGCGCTCCTAGGAGCTGCACTCTGCAAAGGGAAACTGTGCTCGGGGAACAAAGCTCAGCCCCAAGGCGGCTTGGCTCAGGATCGCAGCGCTTGCCTAGTTCTCACCTAGCCCTAGGCTCCCCATAGGGCCAAGGAGGGTCTGGGCTGCCTCTGGCTCCGTGGGCACTGCTGCTTGGTTGGTGGTCTCCGCACCTTGAAACCAACTCCAAACGTGTTCTCCTTCGCGGAGAAGGCTGATTTGGCAGGAAGAAGCCCTGTGTGCACTGGCCCTGGCAAACCGCCCATAGCCAGCAAAGGAGGGACCCACCTAGGGCCTAGCTGCGAAACGGCACAAAACGCGCTCCTAGGAGCTGCACTCTGCAAAGGGAAACTGTGCTCGGGGAACAAAGCTCAGCCCCAAGGCGGCTTGGCTCAGGATCGCAGCGCTTGCCTAGTTCTCACCTAGCCCTAGGCTCCCCATAGGGCCAAGGAGGGTCTGGGCTGCCTCTGGCTCCGTGGGCACTGCTGCTTGGCTGGTGGTCTCCGCACCGTGAAACCAACTCCAAACGTGTTCGCCTTCGCGGAGAAGGCTGATTTGGCAGGAAGAAGCCCTGTGTGCACTGGCCCTGGCAACCCACCCATCGCCAGCTAGGGAGGGACCCACCTAGGGCCTAGCTGCGAAACGGCACAAAACGCGCTCCTAGGAGCTGCACTCTGCAAAGGGAAACTGTGCTCGGGGAACAAAGCTCAGCCCCAAGGCGGCTTGGCTCAGGATCGCAGCGCTTGCCTAGTTCTCACCTAGCCCTAGGCTCCCCATAGGGCCAAGGAGGGTCTGGGCTGCCTCTGGCTCCGTGGGCACTGCTGCTTGGCTGGTGGTCTCCGCACCGTGAAACCAACTCCAAACGTGTTCGCCTTCGCGGAGAAGGCTGATTTGGCAGGAAGAAGCCCTGTGTGCACTGGCCCTGGCAAACCACCCATAGCCAGCTAGGGAGGGACCCACCTAGGGCCTAGCTGCGAAACGGCGCAAAACGCGCTCCTAGGAGCTGCACTCTGCAAAGGGAAACTGTGCTCGGGGAACAAAGCTCAGCCCCAAGGCGGCTTGGCTCAGGATCGCAGCGCTTGCCTAGTTCT
Organism: Sus scrofa; assembly: GCF_054392235.1. Taxonomy (NCBI): domain Eukaryota; kingdom Metazoa; phylum Chordata; class Mammalia; order Artiodactyla; family Suidae; genus Sus; species Sus scrofa. The sequence goes on along the minus strand of NC_139389.1, from coordinate 32,213,225 downwards.
CACCTAGCCCTAGGCTCCCCATAGGGCCAAGGAGGGTCTGGGCTGCCTCTGGCTCCGTGGGCACTGCTGCTTGGTTGGTGGTCTCCGCACCTTGAAACCAACTCCAAACGTGTTCTCCTTCGCGGAGAAGGCTGATTTGGCAGGAAGAAGCCCTGTGTGCACTGGCCCTGGCAAACCGCCCATAGCCAGCAAAGGAGGGACCCACCTAGGGCCTAGCTGCGAAACGGCACAAAACGCGCTCCTAGGAGCTGCACTCTGCAAAGGGAAACTGTGCTCGGGGAACAAAGCTCAGCCCCAAGGCGGCTTGGCTCAGGATCGCAGCGCTTGCCTAGTTCTCACCTAGCCCTAGGCTCCCCATAGGGCCAAGGAGGGTCTGGGCTGCCTCTGGCTCCGTGGGCACTGCTGCTTGGCTGGTGGTCTCCGCACCGTGAAACCAACTCCAAACGTGTTCGCCTTCGCGGAGAAGGCTGATTTGGCAGGAAGAAGCCCTGTGTGCACTGGCCCTGGCAACCCACCCATCGCCAGCTAGGGAGGGACCCACCTAGGGCCTAGCTGCGAAACGGCACAAAACGCGCTCCTAGGAGCTGCACTCTGCAAAGGGAAACTGTGCTCGGGGAACAAAGCTCAGCCCCAAGGCGGCTTGGCTCAGGATCGCAGCGCTTGCCTAGTTCTCACCTAGCCCTAGGCTCCCCATAGGGCCAAGGAGGGTCTGGGCTGCCTCTGGCTCCGTGGGCACTGCTGCTTGGCTGGTGGTCTCCGCACCTTGAAACCAACTCCAAACGTGTTCGCCTTCGCGGAGAAGGCTGATTTGGCAGGAAGAAGCCCTGTGTGCACTGGCCCTGGCAAACCACCCATAGCCAGCTAGGGAGGGACCCACCTAGGGCCTAGCTGCGAAACGGCACAAAACGCGCTCCTAGGAGCTGCACTCTGCAAAGGGAAACTGTGCTCGGGGAACAAAGCTCAGCCCCAAGGCGGCTTGGCTCAGGATCGCAGCGCTTGCCTAGTTCTCACCTAGCCCTAGGCTCCCCAAAGGGCCAAGGAGGGTCTGGGCTGCCTCTGGCTCCGTGGGCACTGCTGCTTGGCTGGTGGTCTCCGCACCGTGAAACCAACTCCAAACGTGTTCGCCTTCGCGGAGAAGGCTGATTTGGCAGGAAGAAGCCCTGTGTGCACTGGCCCTGGCAACCCACCCATCGCCAGCTAGGGAGGGACCCACCTAGGGCCTAGCTGCGAAACGGCACAAAACGCGCTCCTAGGAGCTGCACTCTGCAAAGGGAAACTGTGCTCGGGGAACAAAGCTCAGCCCCAAGGCGGCTTGGCTCAGGATCGCAGCACTTGCCTAGTTCTCACCTAGCCCTAGGCTCCCCATAGGGCCAAGGAGGGTCTGGGCTGCCTCTGGCTCCGTGGGCACTGCTGCTTGGCTGGTGGTCTCCGCACCGTGAAACCAACTCCAAACGTGTTCGCCTTCGCGGAGAAGGCTGATTTGGCAGGAAGAAGCCCTGTGTGCACTGGCCCTGGCAACCCACCCATCGCCAGCTAGGGAGGGACCCACCTAGGGCCTAGCTGCGAAACGGCACAAAACGCGCTCCTAGGAGCTGCACTCTGCAAAGGGAAACTGTGCTCGGGGAACAAAGCTCAGCCCCAAGGCGGCTTGGCTCAGGATCGCAGCGCTTGCCTAGTTCTCACCTAGCCCTAGGCTCCCCATAGGGCCAAGGAGGGTCTGGGCTGCCTCTGGCTCCGTGGGCACTGCTGCTTGGTTGGTGGTCTCCGCACCTTGAAACCAACTCCAAACGTGTTCTCCTTCGCGGAGAAGGCTGATTTGGCAGGAAGAAGCCCTGTGTGCACTGGCCCTGGCAAACCGCCCATAGCCAGCAAAGGAGGGACCCACCTAGGGCCTAGCTGCGAAACGGCACAAAACGCGCTCCTAGGAGCTGCACTCTGCAAAGGGAAACTGTGCTCGGGGAACAAAGCTCAGCCCCAAGGCGGCTTGGCTCAGGATCGCAGCGCTTGCCTAGTTCTCACCTAGCCCTAGGCTCCCCATAGGGCCAAGGAGGGTCTGGGCTGCCTCTGGCTCCGTGGGCACTGCTGCTTGGCTGGTGGTCTCCGCACCGTGAAACCAACTCCAAACGTGTTCGCCTTCGCGGAGAAGGCTGATTTGGCAGGAAGAAGCCCTGTGTGCACTGGCCCTGGCAACCCACCCATCGCCAGCTAGGGAGGGACCCACCTAGGGCCTAGCTGCGAAACGGCACAAAACGCGCTCCTAGGAGCTGCACTCTGCAAAGGGAAACTGTGCTCGGGGAACAAAGCTCAGCCCCAAGGCGGCTTGGCTCAGGATCGCAGCGCTTGCCTAGTTCTCACCTAGCCCTAGGCTCCCCATAGGGCCAAGGAGGGTCTGGGCTGCCTCTGGCTCCGTGGGCACTGCTGCTTGGCTGGTGGTCTCCGCACCTTGAAACCAACTCCAAACGTGTTCGCCTTCGCGGAGAAGGCTGATTTGGCAGGAAGAAGCCCTGTGTGCACTGGCCCTGGCAAACCACCCATAGCCAGCTAGGGAGGGACCCACCTAGGGCCTAGCTGCGAAACGGCACAAAACGCGCTCCTAGGAGCTGCACTCTGCAAAGGGAAACTGTGCTCGGGGAACAAAGCTCAGCCCCAAGGCGGCTTGGCTCAGGATCGCAGCGCTTGCCTAGTTCTCACCTAGCCCTAGGCTCCCCATAGGGCCAAGGAGGGTCTGGGCTGCCTCTGGCTCCGTGGGCACTGCTGCTTGGCTGGTGGTCTCCGCACCGTGAAACCAACTCCAAACGTGTTCGCCTTCGCGGAGAAGGCTGATTTGGCAGGAAGAAGCCCTGTGTGCACTGGCCCTGGCAACCCACCCATCGCCAGCTAGGGAGGGACCCACCTAGGGCCTAGCTGCGAAACGGCACAAAACGCGCTCCTAGGAGCTGCACTCTGCAAAGGGAAACTGTGCTCGGGGAACAAAGCTCAGCCCCAAGGCGGCTTGGCTCAGGATCGCAGCGCTTGCCTAGTTCTCACCTAGCCCTAGGCTCCCCATAGGGCCAAGGAGGGTCTGGGCTGCCTCTGGCTCCGTGGGCACTGCTGCTTGGCTGGTGGTCTCCGCACCGTGAAACCAACTCCAAACGTGTTCGCCTTCGCGGAGAAGGCTGATTTGGCAGGAAGAAGCCCTGTGTGCACTGGCCCTGGCAACCCACCCATCGCCAGCTAGGGAGGGACCCACCTAGGGCCTAGCTGCGAAACGGCACAAAACGCGCTCCTAGGAGCTGCACTCTGCAAAGGGAAACTGTGCTCGGGGAACAAAGCTCAGCCCCAAGGCGGCTTGGCTCAGGATCGCAGCGCTTGCCTAGTTCTCACCTAGCCCTAGGCTCCCCATAGGGCCAAGGAGGGTCTGGGCTGCCTCTGGCTCCGTGGGCACTGCTGCTTGGCTGGTGGTCTCCGCACCTTGAAACCAACTCCAAACGTGTTCGCCTTCGCGGAGAAGGCTGATTTGGCAGGAAGAAGCCCTGTGTGCACTGGCCCTGGCAAACCACCCATAGCCAGCTAGGGAGGGACCCACCTAGGGCCTAGCTGCGAAACGGCGCAAAACGCGCTCCTAGGAGCTGCACTCTGCAAAGGGAAACTGTGCTCGGGGAACAAAGCTCAGCCCCAAGGCGGCTTGGCTCAGGATCGCAGCGCTTGCCTAGTTCTCACCTAGCCCTAGGCTCCCCATAGGGCCAAGGAGGGTCTGGGCTGCCTCTGGCTCCGTGGGCACTGCTGCTTGGTTGGTGGTCTCCGCACCTTGAAACCAACTCCAAACGTGTTCTCCTTCGCGGAGAAGGCTGATTTGGCAGGAAGAAGCCCTGTGTGCACTGGCCCTGGCAAACCGCCCATAGCCAGCAAAGGAGGGACCCACCTAGGGCCTAGCTGCGAAACGGCACAAAACGCGCTCCTAGGAGCTGCACTCTGCAAAGGGAAACTGTGCTCGGGGAACAAAGCTCAGCCCCAAGGCGGCTTGGCTCAGGATCGCAGCGCTTGCCTAGTTCTCACCTAGCCCTAGGCTCCCCATAGGGCCAAGGAGGGTCTGGGCTGCCTCTGGCTCCGTGGGCACTGCTGCTTGGCTGGTGGTCTCCGCACCGTGAAACCAACTCCAAACGTGTTCGCCTTCGCGGAGAAGGCTGATTTGGCAGGAAGAAGCCCTGTGTGCACTGGCCCTGGCAACCCACCCATCGCCAGCTAGGGAGGGACCCACCTAGGGCCTAGCTGCGAAACGGCACAAAACGCGCTCCTAGGAGCTGCACTCTGCAAAGGGAAACTGTGCTCGGGGAACAAAGCTCAGCCCCAAGGCGGCTTGGCTCAGGATCGCAGCGCTTGCCTAGTTCTCACCTAGCCCTAGGCTCCCCATAGGGCCAAGGAGGGTCTGGGCTGCCTCTGGCTCCGTGGGCACTGCTGCTTGGCTGGTGGTCTCCGCACCGTGAAACCAACTCCAAACGTGTTCGCCTTCGCGGAGAAGGCTGATTTGGCAGGAAGAAGCCCTGTGTGCACTGGCCCTGGCAAACCACCCATAGCCAGCTAGGGAGGGACCCACCTAGGGCCTAGCTGCGAAACGGCGCAAAACGCGCTCCTAGGAGCTGCACTCTGCAAAGGGAAACTGTGCTCGGGGAACAAAGCTCAGCCCCAAGGCGGCTTGGCTCAGGATCGCAGCGCTTGCCTAGTTCTCACCTAGCCCTAGGCTCCCCATAGGGCCAAGGAGGGTCTGGGCTGCCTCTGGCTCCGTGGGCACTGCTGCTTGGTTGGTGGTCTCCGCACCTTGAAACCAACTCCAAACGTGTTCTCCTTCGCGGAGAAGGCTGATTTGGCAGGAAGAAGCCCTGTGTGCACTGGCCCTGGCAAACCGCCCATAGCCAGCAAAGGAGGGACCCACCTAGGGCCTAGCTGCGAAACGGCACAAAACGCGCTCCTAGGAGCTGCACTCTGCAAAGGGAAACTGTGCTCGGGGAACAAAGCTCAGCCCCAAGGCGGCTTGGCTCAGGATCGCAGCGCTTGCCTAGTTCTCACCTAGCCCTAGGCTCCCCATAGGGCCAAGGAGGGTCTGGGCTGCCTCTGGCTCCGTGGGCACTGCTGCTTGGCTGGTGGTCTCCGCACCGTGAAACCAACTCCAAACGTGTTCGCCTTCGCGGAGAAGGCTGATTTGGCAGGAAGAAGCCCTGTGTGCACTGGCCCTGGCAACCCACCCATCGCCAGCTAGGGAGGGACCCACCTAGGGCCTAGCTGCGAAACGGCACAAAACGCGCTCCTAGGAGCTGCACTCTGCAAAGGGAAACTGTGCTCGGGGAACAAAGCTCAGCCCCAAGGCGGCTTGGCTCAGGATCGCAGCGCTTGCCTAGTTCTCACCTAGCCCTAGGCTCCCCATAGGGCCAAGGAGGGTCTGGGCTGCCTCTGGCTCCGTGGGCACTGCTGCTTGGCTGGTGGTCTCCGCACCTTGAAACCAACTCCAAACGTGTTCGCCTTCGCGGAGAAGGCTGATTTGGCAGGAAGAAGCCCTGTGTGCACTGGCCCTGGCAAACCACCCATAGCCAGCTAGGGAGGGACCCACCTAGGGCCTAGCTGCGAAACGGCACAAAACGCGCTCCTAGGAGCTGCACTCTGCAAAGGGAAACTGTGCTCGGGGAACAAAGCTCAGCCCCAAGGCGGCTTGGCTCAGGATCGCAGCGCTTGCCTAGTTCTCACCTAGCCCTAGGCTCCCCAAAGGGCCAAGGAGGGTCTGGGCTGCCTCTGGCTCCGTGGGCACTGCTGCTTGGCTGGTGGTCTCCGCACCGTGAAACCAACTCCAAACGTGTTCGCCTTCGCGGAGAAGGCTGATTTGGCAGGAAGAAGCCCTGTGTGCACTGGCCCTGGCAACCCACCCATCGCCAGCTAGGGAGGGACCCACCTAGGGCCTAGCTGCGAAACGGCACAAAACGCGCTCCTAGGAGCTGCACTCTGCAAAGGGAAACTGTGCTCGGGGAACAAAGCTCAGCCCCAAGGCGGCTTGGCTCAGGATCGCAGCGCTTGCCTAGTTCTCACCTAGCCCTAGGCTCCCCATAGGGCCAAGGAGGGTCTGGGCTGCCTCTGGCTCCGTGGGCACTGCTGCTTGGCTGGTGGTCTCCGCACCGTGAAACCAACTCCAAACGTGTTCGCCTTCGCGGAGAAGGCTGATTTGGCAGGAAGAAGCCCTGTGTGCACTGGCCCTGGCAACCCACCCATCGCCAGCTAGGGAGGGACCCACCTAGGGCCTAGCTGCGAAACGGCACAAAACGCGCTCCTAGGAGCTGCACTCTGCAAAGGGAAACTGTGCTCGGGGAACAAAGCTCAGCCCCAAGGCGGCTTGGCTCAGGATCGCAGCGCTTGCCTAGTTCTCACCTAGCCCTAGGCTCCCCATAGGGCCAAGGAGGGTCTGGGCTGCCTCTGGCTCCGTGGGCACTGCTGCTTGGTTGGTGGTCTCCGCACCTTGAAACCAACTCCAAACGTGTTCTCCTTCGCGGAGAAGGCTGATTTGGCAGGAAGAAGCCCTGTGTGCACTGGCCCTGGCAAACCGCCCATAGCCAGCAAAGGAGGGACCCACCTAGGGCCTAGCTGCGAAACGGCACAAAACGCGCTCCTAGGAGCTGCACTCTGCAAAGGGAAACTGTGCTCGGGGAACAAAGCTCAGCCCCAAGGCGGCTTGGCTCAGGATCGCAGCGCTTGCCTAGTTCTCACCTAGCCCTAGGCTCCCCATAGGGCCAAGGAGGGTCTGGGCTGCCTCTGGCTCCGTGGGCACTGCTGCTTGGCTGGTGGTCTCCGCACCGTGAAACCAACTCCAAACGTGTTCGCCTTCGCGGAGAAGGCTGATTTGGCAGGAAGAAGCCCTGTGTGCACTGGCCCTGGCAACCCACCCATCGCCAGCTAGGGAGGGACCCACCTAGGGCCTAGCTGCGAAACGGCACAAAACGCGCTCCTAGGAGCTGCACTCTGCAAAGGGAAACTGTGCTCGGGGAACAAAGCTCAGCCCCAAGGCGGCTTGGCTCAGGATCGCAGCGCTTGCCTAGTTCTCACCTAGCCCTAGGCTCCCCATAGGGCCAAGGAGGGTCTGGGCTGCCTCTGGCTCCGTGGGCACTGCTGCTTGGCTGGTGGTCTCCGCACCTTGAAACCAACTCCAAACGTGTTCGCCTTCGCGGAGAAGGCTGATTTGGCAGGAAGAAGCCCTGTGTGCACTGGCCCTGGCAAACCACCCATAGCCAGCTAGGGAGGGACCCACCTAGGGCCTAGCTGCGAAACGGCACAAAACGCGCTCCTAGGAGCTGCACTCTGCAAAGGGAAACTGTGCTCGGGGAACAAAGCTCAGCCCCAAGGCGGCTTGGCTCAGGATCGCAGCGCTTGCCTAGTTCTCACCTAGCCCTAGGCTCCCCAAAGGGCCAAGGAGGGTCTGGGCTGCCTCTGGCTCCGTGGGCACTGCTGCTTGGCTGGTGGTCTCCGCACCGTGAAACCAACTCCAAACGTGTTCGCCTTCGCGGAGAAGGCTGATTTGGCAGGAAGAAGCCCTGTGTGCACTGGCCCTGGCAACCCACCCATCGCCAGCTAGGGAGGGACCCACCTAGGGCCTAGCTGCGAAACGGCACAAAACGCGCTCCTAGGAGCTGCACTCTGCAAAGGGAAACTGTGCTCGGGGAACAAAGCTCAGCCCCAAGGCGGCTTGGCTCAGGATCGCAGCACTTGCCTAGTTCTCACCTAGCCCTAGGCTCCCCAAAGGGCCAAGGAGGGTCTGGGCTGCCTCTGGCTCCGTGGGCACTGCTGCTTGGCTGGTGGTCTCCGCACCGTGAAACCAACTCCAAACGTGTTCGCCTTCGCGGAGAAGGCTGATTTGGCAGGAAGAAGCCCTGTGTGCACTGGCCCTGGCAACCCACCCATCGCCAGCTAGGGAGGGACCCACCTAGGGCCTAGCTGCGAAACGGCACAAAACGCGCTCCTAGGAGCTGCACTCTGCAAAGGGAAACTGTGCTCGGGGAACAAAGCTCAGCCCCAAGGCGGCTTGGCTCAGGATCGCAGCGCTTGCCTAGTTCTCACCTAGCCCTAGGCTCCCCATAGGGCCAAGGAGGGTCTGGGCTGCCTCTGGCTCCGTGGGCACTGCTGCTTGGCTGGTGGTCTCCGCACCTTGAAACCAACTCCAAACGTGTTCGCCTTCGCGGAGAAGGCTGATTTGGCAGGAAGAAGCCCTGTGTGCACTGGCCCTGGCAAACCACCCATAGCCAGCTAGGGAGGGACCCACCTAGGGCCTAGCTGCGAAACGGCACAAAACGCGCTCCTAGGAGCTGCACTCTGCAAAGGGAAACTGTGCTCGGGGAACAAAGCTCAGCCCCAAGGCGGCTTGGCTCAGGATCGCAGCGCTTGCCTAGTTCTCACCTAGCCCTAGGCTCCCCATAGGGCCAAGGAGGGTCTGGGCTGCCTCTGGCTCCGTGGGCACTGCTGCTTGGCTGGTGGTCTCCGCACCTTGAAACCAACTCCAAACGTGTTCGCCTTCGCGGAGAAGGCTGATTTGGCAGGAAGAAGCCCTGTGTGCACTGGCCCTGGCAAACCACCCATCGCCAGCTAGGGAGGGACCCACCTAGGGCCTAGCTGCGAAACGGCACAAAACGCGCTCCTAGGAGCTGCACTCTGCAAAGGGAAACTGTGCTCGGGGAACAAAGCTCAGCCCCAAGGCGGCTTGGCTCAGGATCGCAGCGCTTGCCTAGTTCTCACCTAGCCCTAGGCTCCCCAAAGGGCCAAGGAGGGTCTGGGCTGCCTCTGGCTCCGTGGGCACTGCTGCTTGGCTGGTGGTCTCCGCACCGTGAAACCAACTCCAAACGTGTTCGCCTTCGCGGAGAAGGCTGATTTGGCAGGAAGAAGCCCTGTGTGCACTGGCCCTGGCAACCCACCCATCGCCAGCTAGGGAGGGACCCACCTAGGGCCTAGCTGCGAAACGGCACAAAACGCGCTCCTAGGAGCTGCACTCTGCAAAGGGAAACTGTGCTCGGGGAACAAAGCTCAGCCCCAAGGCGGCTTGGCTCAGGATCGCAGCACTTGCCTAGTTCTCACCTAGCCCTAGGCTCCCCATAGGGCCAAGGAGGGTCTGGGCTGCCTCTGGCTCCGTGGGCACTGCTGCTTGGCTGGTGGTCTCCGCACCGTGAAACCAACTCCAAACGTGTTCGCCTTCGCGGAGAAGGCTGATTTGGCAGGAAGAAGCCCTGTGTGCACTGGCCCTGGCAACCCACCCATCGCCAGCTAGGGAGGGACCCACCTAGGGCCTAGCTGCGAAACGGCACAAAACGCGCTCCTAGGAGCTGCACTCTGCAAAGGGAAACTGTGCTCGGGGAACAAAGCTCAGCCCCAAGGCGGCTTGGCTCAGGATCGCAGCGCTTGCCTAGTTCTCACCTAGCCCTAGGCTCCCCATAGGGCCAAGGAGGGTCTGGGCTGCCTCTGGCTCCGTGGGCACTGCTGCTTGGTTGGTGGTCTCCGCACCTTGAAACCAACTCCAAACGTGTTCTCCTTCGCGGAGAAGGCTGATTTGGCAGGAAGAAGCCCTGTGTGCACTGGCCCTGGCAAACCGCCCATAGCCAGCAAAGGAGGGACCCACCTAGGGCCTAGCTGCGAAACGGCACAAAACGCGCTCCTAGGAGCTGCACTCTGCAAAGGGAAACTGTGCTCGGGGAACAAAGCTCAGCCCCAAGGCGGCTTGGCTCAGGATCGCAGCGCTTGCCTAGTTCTCACCTAGCCCTAGGCTCCCCATAGGGCCAAGGAGGGTCTGGGCTGCCTCTGGCTCCGTGGGCACTGCTGCTTGGCTGGTGGTCTCCGCACCGTGAAACCAACTCCAAACGTGTTCGCCTTCGCGGAGAAGGCTGATTTGGCAGGAAGAAGCCCTGTGTGCACTGGCCCTGGCAACCCACCCATCGCCAGCTAGGGAGGGACCCACCTAGGGCCTAGCTGCGAAACGGCACAAAACGCGCTCCTAGGAGCTGCACTCTGCAAAGGGAAACTGTGCTCGGGGAACAAAGCTCAGCCCCAAGGCGGCTTGGCTCAGGATCGCAGCGCTTGCCTAGTTCTCACCTAGCCCTAGGCTCCCCATAGGGCCAAGGAGGGTCTGGGCTGCCTCTGGCTCCGTGGGCACTGCTGCTTGGCTGGTGGTCTCCGCACCTTGAAACCAACTCCAAACGTGTTCGCCTTCGCGGAGAAGGCTGATTTGGCAGGAAGAAGCCCTGTGTGCACTGGCCCTGGCAAACCACCCATAGCCAGCTAGGGAGGGACCCACCTAGGGCCTAGCTGCGAAACGGCACAAAACGCGCTCCTAGGAGCTGCACTCTGCAAAGGGAAACTGTGCTCGGGGAACAAAGCTCAGCCCCAAGGCGGCTTGGCTCAGGATCGCAGCGCTTGCCTAGTTCTCACCTAGCCCTAGGCTCCCCAAAGGGCCAAGGAGGGTCTGGGCTGCCTCTGGCTCCGTGGGCACTGCTGCTTGGCTGGTGGTCTCCGCACCGTGAAACCAACTCCAAACGTGTTCGCCTTCGCGGAGAAGGCTGATTTGGCAGGAAGAAGCCCTGTGTGCACTGGCCCTGGCAACCCACCCATCGCCAGCTAGGGAGGGACCCACCTAGGGCCTAGCTGCGAAACGGCACAAAACGCGCTCCTAGGAGCTGCACTCTGCAAAGGGAAACTGTGCTCGGGGAACAAAGCTCAGCCCCAAGGCGGCTTGGCTCAGGATCGCAGCACTTGCCTAGTTCTCACCTAGCCCTAGGCTCCCCAAAGGGCCAAGGAGGGTCTGGGCTGCCTCTGGCTCCGTGGGCACTGCTGCTTGGCTGGTGGTCTCCGCACCGTGAAACCAACTCCAAACGTGTTCGCCTTCGCGGAGAAGGCTGATTTGGCAGGAAGAAGCCCTGTGTGCACTGGCCCTGGCAACCCACCCATCGCCAGCTAGGGAGGGACCCACCTAGGGCCTAGCTGCGAAACGGCACAAAACGCGCTCCTAGGAGCTGCACTCTGCAAAGGGAAACTGTGCTCGGGGAACAAAGCTCAGCCCCAAGGCGGCTTGGCTCAGGATCGCAGCGCTTGCCTAGTTCTCACCTAGCCCTAGGCTCCCCATAGGGCCAAGGAGGGTCTGGGCTGCCTCTGGCTCCGTGGGCACTGCTGCTTGGCTGGTGGTCTCCGCACCTTGAAACCAACTCCAAACGTGTTCGCCTTCGCGGAGAAGGCTGATTTGGCAGGAAGAAGCCCTGTGTGCACTGGCCCTGGCAAACCACCCATAGCCAGCTAGGGAGGGACCCACCTAGGGCCTAGCTGCGAAACGGCACAAAACGCGCTCCTAGGAGCTGCACTCTGCAAAGGGAAACTGTGCTCGGGGAACAAAGCTCAGCCCCAAGGCGGCTTGGCTCAGGATCGCAGCGCTTGCCTAGTTCTCACCTAGCCCTAGGCTCCCCATAGGGCCAAGGAGGGTCTGGGCTGCCTCTGGCTCCGTGGGCACTGCTGCTTGGCTGGTGGTCTCCGCACCTTGAAACCAACTCCAAACGTGTTCGCCTTCGCGGAGAAGGCTGATTTGGCAGGAAGAAGCCCTGTGTGCACTGGCCCTGGCAAACCACCCATCGCCAGCTAGGGAGGGACCCACCTAGGGCCTAGCTGCGAAACGGCACAAAACGCGCTCCTAGGAGCTGCACTCTGCAAAGGGAAACTGTGCTCGGGGAACAAAGCTCAGCCCCAAGGCGGCTTGGCTCAGGATCGCAGCGCTTGCCTAGTTCTCACCTAGCCCTAGGCTCCCCAAAGGGCCAAGGAGGGTCTGGGCTGCCTCTGGCTCCGTGGGCACTGCTGCTTGGCTGGTGGTCTCCGCACCGTGAAACCAACTCCAAACGTGTTCGCCTTCGCGGAGAAGGCTGATTTGGCAGGAAGAAGCCCTGTGTGCACTGGCCCTGGCAAACCACCCATCGCCAGCTAGGGAGGGACCCACCTAGGGCCTAGCTGCGAAACGGCACAAAACGCGCTCCTAGGAGCTGCACTCTGCAAAGGGAAACTGTGCTCGGGGAACAAAGCTCAGCCCCAAGGCGGCTTGGCTCAGGATCGCAGCGCTTGCCTAGTTCTCACCTAGCCCTAGGCTCCCCATAGGGCCAAGGAGGGTCTGGGCTGCCTCTGGCTCCGTGGGCACTGCTGCTTGGCTGGTGGTCTCCGCACCGTGAAACCAACTCCAAACGTGTTCGCCTTCGCGGAGAAGGCTGATTTGGCAGGAAGAAGCCCTGTGTGCACTGGCCCTGGCAAACCGCCCATAGCCAGCTAAGGAGGGACCCACCTAGGGCCTAGCTGCGAAACGGCACAAAACGCGCTCCTAGGAGCTGCACTCTGCAAAGGGAAACTGTGCTCGGGGAACAAAGCTCAGCCCCAAGGCGGCTTGGCTCAGGATCGCAGCACTTGCCTAGTTCTCACCTAGCCCTAGGCTCCCCATAGGGCCAAGGAGGGTCTGGGCTGCCTCTGGCTCCGTGGGCACTGCTGCTTGGCTGGTGGTCTCCGCACCGTGAAACCAACTCCAAACGTGTTCGCCTTCGCGGAGAAGGCTGATTTGGCAGGAAGAAGCCCTGTGTGCACTGGCCCTGGCAACCCACCCATCGCCAGCTAGGGAGGGACCCACCTAGGGCCTAGCTGCGAAACGGCACAAAACGCGCTCCTAGGAGCTGCACTCTGCAAAGGGAAACTGTGCTCGGGGAACAAAGCTCAGCCCCAAGGCGGCTTGGGTCAGGATCGCAGCGCTTGCCTAGTTCTCACCTAGCCCTAGGCTCCCCATAGGGCCAAGGAGGGTCTGGGCTGCCTCTGGCTCCGTGGGCACTGCTGCTTGGCTGGTGGTCTCCGCACCTTGAAACCAACTCCAAACGTGTTCGCCTTCGCGGAGAAGGCTGATTTGGCAGGATGAAGCCCTGTGTGCACTGGCCCTGGCAAACCACCCATAGCCAGCTAGGGAGGGACCCACCTAGGGCCTAGCTGCGAAACGGCGCAAAACGCGCTCCTAGGAGCTGCACTCTGCAAAGGGAAACTGTGCTCGGGGAACAAAGCTCAGCCCCAAGGCGGCTTGGCTCAGGATCGCAGCGCTTGCCTAGTTCTCACCTAGCCCTAGGCTCCCCATAGGGCCAAGGAGGGTCTGGGCTGCCTCTGGCTCCGTGGGCACTGCTGCTTGGCTGGTGGTCTCCGCACCGTGAAACCAACTCCAAACGTGTTCGCCTTCGCGGAGAAGGCTGATTTGGCAGGAAGAAGCCCTGTGTGCACTGGCCCTGGCAAACCACCCATCGCCAGCTAGGGAGGGACCCACCTAGGGCCTAGCTGCGAAACGGCACAAAACGCGCTCCTAGGAGCTGCACTCTGCAAAGGGAAACTGTGCTCGGGGAACAAAGCTCAGCCCCAAGGCGGCTTGGCTCAGGATCGCAGCGCTTGCCTAGTTCTCACCTAGCCCTAGGCTCCCCATAGGGCCAAGGAGGGTCTGGGCTGCCTCTGGCTCCGTGGGCACTGCTGCTTGGCTGGTGGTCTCCGCACCGTGAAACCAACTCCAAACGTGTTCGCCTTCGCGGAGAAGGCTGATTTGGCAGGAAGAAGCCCTGTGTGCACTGGCCCTGGCAAACCGCCCATAGCCAGCTAAGGAGGGACCCACCTAGGGCCTAGCTGCGAAACGGCACAAAACGCGCTCCTAGGAGCTGCACTCTGCAAAGGGAAACTGTGCTCGGGGAACAAAGCTCAGCCCCAAGGCGGCTTGGCTCAGGATCGCAGCACTTGCCTAGTTCTCACCTAGCCCTAGGCTCCCCATAGGGCCAAGGAGGGTCTGGGCTGCCTCTGGCTCCGTGGGCACTGCTGCTTGGCTGGTGGTCTCCGCACCGTGAAACCAACTCCAAACGTGTTCGCCTTCGCGGAGAAGGCTGATTTGGCAGGAAGAAGCCCTGTGTGCACTGGCCCTGGCAACCCACCCATCGCCAGCTAGGGAGGGACCCACCTAGGGCCTAGCTGCGAAACGGCACAAAACGCGCTCCTAGGAGCTGCACTCTGCAAAGGGAAACTGTGCTCGGGGAACAAAGCTCAGCCCCAAGGCGGCTTGGGTCAGGATCGCAGCGCTTGCCTAGTTCTCACCTAGCCCTAGGCTCCCCATAGGGCCAAGGAGGGTCTGGGCTGCCTCTGGCTCCGTGGGCACTGCTGCTTGGCTGGTGGTCTCCGCACCTTGAAACCAACTCCAAACGTGTTCGCCTTCGCGGAGAAGGCTGATTTGGCAGGATGAAGCCCTGTGTGCACTGGCCCTGGCAAACCACCCATAGCCAGCTAGGGAGGGACCCACCTAGGGCCTAGCTGCGAAACGGCGCAAAACGCGCTCCTAGGAGCTGCACTCTGCAAAGGGAAACTGTGCTCGGGGAACAAAGCTCAGCCCCAAGGCGGCTTGGCTCAGGATCGCAGCGCTTGCCTAGTTCTCACCTAGCCCTAGGCTCCCCATAGGGCCAAGGAGGGTCTGGGCTGCCTCTGGCTCCGTGGGCACTGCTGCTTGGTTGGTGGTCTCCGCACCTTGAAACCAACTCCAAACGTGTTCTCCTTCGCGGAGAAGGCTGATTTGGCAGGAAGAAGCCCTGTGTGCACTGGCCCTGGCAAACCGCCCATAGCCAGCAAAGGAGGGACCCACCTAGGGCCTAGCTGCGAAACGGCACAAAACGCGCTCCTAGGAGCTGCACTCTGCAAAGGGAAACTGTGCTCGGGGAACAAAGCTCAGCCCCAAGGCGGCTTGGCTCAGGATCGCAGCGCTTGCCTAGTTCTCACCTAGCCCTAGGCTCCCCATAGGGCCAAGGAGGGTCTGGGCTGCCTCTGGCTCCGTGGGCACTGCTGCTTGGCTGGTGGTCTCCGCACCGTGAAACCAACTCCAAACGTGTTCGCCTTCGCGGAGAAGGCTGATTTGGCAGGAAGAAGCCCTGTGTGCACTGGCCCTGGCAACCCACCCATCGCCAGCTAGGGAGGGACCCACCTAGGGCCTAGCTGCGAAACGGCACAAAACGCGCTCCTAGGAGCTGCACTCTGCAAAGGGAAACTGTGCTCGGGGAACAAAGCTCAGCCCCAAGGCGGCTTGGCTCAGGATCGCAGCGCTTGCCTAGTTCTCACCTAGCCCTAGGCTCCCCATAGGGCCAAGGAGGGTCTGGGCTGCCTCTGGCTCCGTGGGCACTGCTGCTTGGCTGGTGGTCTCCGCACCTTGAAACCAACTCCAAACGTGTTCGCCTTCGCGGAGAAGGCTGATTTGGCAGGAAGAAGCCCTGTGTGCACTGGCCCTGGCAACCCACCCATAGCCAGCTAGGGAGGGACCCACCTAGGGCCTAGCTGCGAAACGGCACAAAACGCGCTCCTAGGAGCTGCACTCTGCAAAGGGAAACTGTGCTCGGGGAACAAAGCTCAGCCCCAAGGCGGCTTGGCTCAGGATCGCAGCGCTTGCCTAGTTCTCACCTAGCCCTAGGCTCCCCAAAGGGCCAAGGAGGGTCTGGGCTGCCTCTGGCTCCGTGGGCACTGCTGCTTGGCTGGTGGTCTCCGCACCGTGAAACCAACTCCAAACGTGTTCGCCTTCGCGGAGAAGGCTGATTTGGCAGGAAGAAGCCCTGTGTGCACTGGCCCTGGCAACCCACCCATCGCCAGCTAGGGAGGGACCCACCTAGGGCCTAGCTGCGAAACGGCACAAAACGCGCTCCTAGGAGCTGCACTCTGCAAAGGGAAACTGTGCTCGGGGAACAAAGCTCAGCCCCAAGGCGGCTTGGCTCAGGATCGCAGCACTTGCCTAGTTCTCACCTAGCCCTAGGCTCCCCAAAGGGCCAAGGAGGGTCTGGGCTGCCTCTGGCTCCGTGGGCACTGCTGCTTGGCTGGTGGTCTCCGCACCGTGAAACCAACTCCAAACGTGTTCGCCTTCGCGGAGAAGGCTGATTTGGCAGGAAGAAGCCCTGTGTGCACTGGCCCTGGCAACCCACCCATCGCCAGCTAGGGAGGGACCCACCTAGGGCCTAGCTGCGAAACGGCACAAAACGCGCTCCTAGGAGCTGCACTCTGCAAAGGGAAACTGTGCTCGGGGAACAAAGCTCAGCCCCAAGGCGGCTTGGCTCAGGATCGCAGCGCTTGCCTAGTTCTCACCTAGCCCTAGGCTCCCCATAGGGCCAAGGAGGGTCTGGGCTGCCTCTGGCTCCGTGGGCACTGCTGCTTGGCTGGTGGTCTCCGCACCTTGAAACCAACTCCAAACGTGTTCGCCTTCGCGGAGAAGGCTGATTTGGCAGGAAGAAGCCCTGTGTGCACTGGCCCTGGCAAACCACCCATAGCCAGCTAGGGAGGGACCCACCTAGGGCCTAGCTGCGAAACGGCGCAAAACGCGCTCCTAGGAGCTGCACTCTGCAAAGGGAAACTGTGCTCGGGGAACAAAGCTCAGCCCCAAGGCGGCTTGGCTCAGGATCGCAGCGCTTGCCTAGTTCTCACCTAGCCCTAGGCTCCCCATAGGGCCAAGGAGGGTCTGGGCTGCCTCTGGCTCCGTGGGCACTGCTGCTTGGTTGGTGGTCTCCGCACCTTGAAACCAACTCCAAACGTGTTCTCCTTCGCGGAGAAGGCTGATTTGGCAGGAAGAAGCCCTGTGTGCACTGGCCCTGGCAAACCGCCCATAGCCAGCAAAGGAGGGACCCACCTAGGGCCTAGCTGCGAAACGGCACAAAACGCGCTCCTAGGAGCTGCACTCTGCAAAGGGAAACTGTGCTCGGGGAACAAAGCTCAGCCCCAAGGCGGCTTGGCTCAGGATCGCAGCGCTTGCCTAGTTCTCACCTAGCCCTAGGCTCCCCATAGGGCCAAGGAGGGTCTGGGCTGCCTCTGGCTCCGTGGGCACTGCTGCTTGGCTGGTGGTCTCCGCACCGTGAAACCAACTCCAAACGTGTTCGCCTTCGCGGAGAAGGCTGATTTGGCAGGAAGAAGCCCTGTGTGCACTGGCCCTGGCAACCCACCCATCGCCAGCTAGGGAGGGACCCACCTAGGGCCTAGCTGCGAAACGGCACAAAACGCGCTCCTAGGAGCTGCACTCTGCAAAGGGAAACTGTGCTCGGGGAACAAAGCTCAGCCCCAAGGCGGCTTGGCTCAGGATCGCAGCGCTTGCCTAGTTCTCACCTAGCCCTAGGCTCCCCATAGGGCCAAGGAGGGTCTGGGCTGCCTCTGGCTCCGTGGGCACTGCTGCTTGGCTGGTGGTCTCCGCACCTTGAAACCAACTCCAAACGTGTTCGCCTTCGCGGAGAAGGCTGATTTGGCAGGAAGAAGCCCTGTGTGCACTGGCCCTGGCAAACCACCCATAGCCAGCTAGGGAGGGACCCACCTAGGGCCTAGCTGCGAAACGGCACAAAACGCGCTCCTAGGAGCTGCACTCTGCAAAGGGAAACTGTGCTCGGGGAACAAAGCTCAGCCCCAAGGCGGCTTGGCTCAGGATCGCAGCGCTTGCCTAGTTCTCACCTAGCCCTAGGCTCCCCATAGGGCCAAGGAGGGTCTGGGCTGCCTCTGGCTCCGTGGGCACTGCTGCTTGGCTGGTGGTCTCCGCAGCTTGAAACCAACTCCAAACGTGTTCGCCTTCGCGGAGAAGGCTGATTTGGCAGGAAGAAGCCCTGTGTGCACTGGCCCTGGCAAACCACCCATCGCCAGCTAGGGAGGGACCCACCTAGGGCCTAGCTGCGAAACGGCACAAAACGCGCTCCTAGGAGCTGCACTCTGCAAAGGGAAACTGTGCTCGGGGAACAAAGCTCAGCCCCAAGGCGGCTTGGCTCAGGATCGCAGCGCTTGCCTAGTTCTCACCTAGCCCTAGGCTCCCCATAGGGCCAAGGAGGGTCTGGGCTGCCTCTGGCTCCGTGGGCACTGCTGCTTGGCTGGTGGTCTCCGCACCTTGAAACCAACTCCAAACGTGTTCGCCTTCGCGGAGAAGGCTGATTTGGCAGGAAGAAGCCCTGTGTGCACTGGCCCTGGCAACCCACCCATAGCCAGCTAGGGAGGGACCCACCTAGGGCCTAGCTGCGAAACGGCACAAAACGCGCTCCTAGGAGCTGCACTCTGCAAAGGGAAACTGTGCTCGGGGAACAAAGCTCAGCCCCAAGGCGGCTTGGCTCAGGATCGCAGCGCTTGCCTAGTTCTCACCTAGCCCTAGGCTCCCCATAGGACCAAGGAGGGTCTGGGCTGCCTCTGGCTCCGTGGGCACTGCTGCTTGGCTGGTGGTCTCCGCAGCTTGAAACCAACTCCAAACGTGTTCTCCTTCGCGGAGAAGGCTGATTTGGCAGGAAGAAGCCCTGTGTGCACTGGCCCTGGCAACCCACCCATCGCCAGCTAGGGAGGGACCCACCTAGGGCCTAGCTGCGAAACGGCACAAAACGCGCTCCTAGGAGCTGCACTCTGCAAAGGGAAACTGTGCTCGGGGAACAAAGCTCAGCCCCAAGGCGGCTTGGCTCAGGATCGCAGCGCTTGCCTAGTTCTCACCTAGCCCTAGGCTCCCCATAGGGCCAAGGAGGGTCTGGGCTGCCTCTGGCTCCGTGGGCACTGCTGCTTGGCTGGTGGTCTCCGCACCTTGAAACCAACTCCAAACGTGTTCTCCTTCGCGGAGAAGGCTGATTTGGCAGGAAGAAGCCCTGTGTGCACTGGCCCTGGCAACCCACCCATCGCCAGCTAGGGAGGGACCCACCTAGGGCCTAGCTGCGAAACGGCACAAAACGCGCTCCTAGGAGCTGCACTCTGCAAAGGGAAACTGTGCTCGGGGAACAAAGCTCAGCCCCAAGGCGGCTTGGCTCAGGATCGCAGCGCTTGCCTAGTTCTCACCTAGCCCTAGGCTCCCCATAGGGCCAAGGAGGGTCTGGGCTGCCTCTGGCTCCGTGGGCACTGCTGCTTGGCTGGTGGTCTCCGCACCGTGAAACCAACTCCAAACGTGTTCGCCTTCGCGGAGAAGGCTGATTTGGCAGGAAGAAGCCCTGTGTGCACTGGCCCTGGCAAACCACCCATAGCCAGCTAGGGAGGGACCCACCTAGGGCCTAGCTGCGAAACGGCACAAAACGCGATCCTAGGAGCTGCACTCTGCAAAGGGAAACTGTGCTCGGGGAACAAACCTCAGCCCCAAGGCGGCTTGGCTCAGGATCGCAGCGCTTGCCTAGTTCTCACCTAGCCCTAGGCTCCCCATAGGGCCAAGGAGGGTCTGGGCTGCCTCTGGCTCCGTGGGCACTGCTGCTTGGCTGGTGGTCTCCGCACCGTGAAACCAACTCCAAACGTGTTTTCCTTCGCGGAGAAGGCTGATTTGGCAGGAAGAAGCCCTGTGTGCACTGGCCCTGGCAACCCACCCATCGCCAGCTAGGGAGGGACCCACCTAGGGCCTAGCTGCGAAACGGCACAAAACGCGCTCCTAGGAGCTGCACTCTGCAAAGGGAAACTGTGCTCGGGGAACAAAGCTCAGCCCCAAGGCGGCTTGGCTCAGGATCGCAGCGCTTGCCTAGTTCTCACCTAGCCCTAGGCTCCCCATAGGGCCAAGGAGGGTCTGGGCTGCCTCTGGCTCCGTGGGCACTGCTGCTTGGCTGGTGGTCTCCGCAGCTTGAAACCAACTCCAAACGTGTTCGCCTTCGCGGAGAAGGCTGATTTGGCAGGAAGAAGCCCTGTGTGCACTGGCCCTGGCAAACCACCCATCGCCAGCTAGGGAGGGACCCACCTAGGGCCTAGCTGCGAAACGGCACAAAACGCGCTCCTAGGAGCTGCACTCTGCAAAGGGAAACTGTGCTCGGGGAACAAAGCTCAGCCCCAAGGCGGCTTGGCTCAGGATCGCAGCGCTTGCCTAGTTCTCACCTAGCCCTAGGCTCCCCATAGGGCCAAGGAGGGTCTGGGCTGCCTCTGGCTCCGTGGGCACTGCTGCTTGGCTGGTGGTCTCCGCACCTTGAAACCAACTCCAAACGTGTTCGCCTTTGCGGAGAAGGCTGATTTGGCAGGAAGAAGCCCTGTGTGCACTGGCCCTGGCAACCCACCCATAGCCAGCTAGGGAGGGACCCACCTAGGGCCTAGCTGCGAAACGGCACAAAACGCGCTCCTAGGAGCTGCACTCTGCAAAGGGAAACTGTGCTCGGGGAACAAAGCTCAGCCCCAAGGCGGCTTGGCTCAGGATCGCAGCGCTTGCCTAGTTCTCACCTAGCCCTAGGCTCCCCATAGGGCCAAGGAGGGTCTGGGCTGCCTCTGGCTCCGTGGGCACTGCTGCTTGGCTGGTGGTCTCCGCACCTTGAAACCAACTCAAAACGTGTTCTCCTTCGCGGAGAAGGCTGATTTGGCAGGAAGAAGCCCTGTGTGCACTGGCCCTGGCAACCCACCCATCGCCAGCTAGGGAGGGACCCACCTAGGGCCTAGCTGCGAAACGGCACAAAACGCGCTCCTAGGAGCTGCACTCTGCAAAGGGAAACTGTGCTCGGGGAACAAAGCTCAGCCCCAAGGCGGCTTGGCTCAGGATCGCAGCGCTTGCCTAGTTCTCACCTAGCCCTAGGCTCCCCAAAGGGCCAAGGAGGGTCTGGGCTGCCTCTGGCTCCGTGGGCACTGCTGCTTGGCTGGTGGTCTCCGCACCGTGAAACCAACTCCAAACGTGTTCGCCTTCGCGGAGAAGGCTGATTTGGCAGGAAGAAGCCCTGTGTGCACTGGCCCTGGCAACCCACCCATCGCCAGCTAGGGAGGGACCCACCTAGGGCCTAGCTGCGAAACGGCACAAAACGCGCTCCTAGGAGCTGCACTCTGCAAAGGGAAACTGTGCTCGGGGAACAAAGCTCAGCCCCAAGGCGGCTTGGCTCAGGATCGCAGCGCTTGCCTAGTTCTCACCTAGCCCTAGGCTCCCCATAGGGCCAAGGAGGGTCTGGGCTGCCTCTGGCTCCGTGGGCACTGCTGCTTGGCTGGTGGTCTCCGCAGCTTGAAACCAACTCCAAACGTGTTCTCCTTCGCGGAGAAGGCTGATTTGGCAGGAAGAAGCCCTGTGTGCACTGGCCCTGGCAACCCACCCATCGCCAGCTAGGGAGGGACCCACCTAGGGCCTAGCTGCGAAACGGCACAAAACGCGCTCCTAGGAGCTGCACTCTGCAAAGGGAAACTGTGCTCGGGGAACAAAGCTCAGCCCCAAGGCAGCTTGGCTCAGGATCGCAGCGCTTGCCTAGTTCTCACCTAGCCCTAGGCTCCCCAAAGGGCCAAGGAGGGTCTGGGCTGCCTCTGGCTCCGTGGGCACTGCTGCTTGGCTGGTGGTCTCCGCACCGTGAAACCAACTCCAAACGTGTTCGCCTTCGCGGAGAAGGCTGATTTGGCAGGAAGAAGCCCTGTGTGCACTGGCCCTGGCAACCCACCCATCGCCAGCTAGGGAGGGACCCACCTAGGGCCTAGCTGCGAAACGGCACAAAACGCGCTCCTAGGAGCTGCACTCTGCAAAGGGAAACTGTGCTCGGGGAACAAAGCTCAGCCCCAAGGCGGCTTGGCTCAGGATCGCAGCGCTTGCCTAGTTCTCACCTAGCCCTAGGCTCCCCATAGGGCCAAGGAGGGTCTGGGCTGCCTCTGGCTCCGTGGGCACTGCTGCTTGGCTGGTGGTCTCCGCAGCTTGAAACCAACTCCAAACGTGTTCGCCTTCGCGGAGAAGGCTGATTTGGCAGGAAGAAGCCCTGTGTGCACTGGCCCTGGCAAACCACCCATAGCCAGCTAGGGAGGGACCCACCTAGGGCCTAGCTGCGAAACGGCGCAAAACGCGCTCCTAGGAGCTGCACTCTGCAAAGGGAAACTGTGCTCGGGGAACAAAGCTCAGCCCCAAGGCGGCTTGGCTCAGGATCGCAGCGCTTGCCTAGTTCTCACCTAGCCCTAGGCTCCCCATAGGGCCAAGGAGGGTCTGGGCTGCCTCTGGCTCCGTGGGCACTGCTGCTTGGCTGGTGGTCTCCGCACCTTGAAACCAACTCCAAACGTGTTCGCCTTCGCGGAGAAGGCTGATTTGGCAGGAAGAAGCCCTGTGTGCACTGGCCCTGGCAAACCGCCCATAGCCAGCTAGGGAGGGACCCACCTAGGGCCTAGCTGCGAAACGGCACAAAACGCGCTCCTAGGAGCTGCACTCTGCAAAGGGAAACTGTGCTCGGGGAACAAAGCTCAGCCCCAAGGCGGCTTGGCTCAGGATCGCAGCGCTTGCCTAGTTCTCACCTAGCCCTAGGCTCCCCAAAGGGCCAAGGAGGGTCTGGGCTGCCTCTGGCTCCGTGGGCACTGCTGCTTGGCTGGTGGTCTCCGCACCGTGAAACCAACTCCAAACGTGTTCGCCTTCGCGGAGAAGGCTGATTTGGCAGGAAGAAGCCCTGTGTGCACTGGCCCTGGCAACCCACCCATCGCCAGCTAGGGAGGGACCCACCTAGGGCCTAGCTGCGAAACGGCACAAAACGCGCTCCTAGGAGCTGCACTCTGCAAAGGGAAACTGTGCTCGGGGAACAAAGCTCAGCCCCAAGGCGGCTTGGCTCAGGATCGCAGCGCTTGCCTAGTTCTCACCTAGCCCTAGGCTCCCCGTAGGGCCAAGGAGGGTCTGGGCTGCCTCTGGCTCCGTGGGCACTGCTGCTTGGCTGGTGGTCTCCGCACCTTGAAACCAACTCCAAACGTGTTCTCCTTCGCGGAGAAGGCTGATTTGGCAGGAAGAAGCCCTGTGTGCACTGGCCCTGGCAACCCACCCATCGCCAGCTAGGGAGGGACCCACCTAGGGCCTAGCTGCGAAACGGCACAAAACGCGCTCCTAGGAGCTGCACTCTGCAAAGGGAAACTGTGCTCGGGGAACAAAGCTCAGCCCCAAGGCGGCTTGGCTCAGGATCGCAGCGCTTGCCTAGTTCTCACCTAGCCCTAGGCTCCCCATAGGGCCAAGGAGGGTCTGGGCTGCCTCTGGCTCCGTGGGCACTGCTGCTTGGCTGGTGGTCTCCGCACCGTGAAACCAACTCCAAACGTGTTCGCCTTCGCGGAGAAGGCTGATTTGGCAGGAAGAAGCCCTGTGTGCACTGGCCCTGGCAAACCACCCATAGCCAGCTAGGGAGGGACCCACCTAGGGCCTAGCTGCGAAACGGCACAAAACGCGATCCTAGGAGCTGCACTCTGCAAAGGGAAACTGTGCTCGGGGAACAAACCTCAGCCCCAAGGCGGCTTGGCTCAGGATCGCAGCGCTTGCCTAGTTCTCACCTAGCCCTAGGCTCCCCATAGGGCCAAGGAGGGTCTGGGCTGCCTCTGGCTCCGTGGGCACTGCTGCTTGGCTGGTGGTCTCCGCACCGTGAAACCAACTCCAAACGTGTTTTCCTTCGCGGAGAAGGCTGATTTGGCAGGAAGAAGCCCTGTGTGCACTGGCCCTGGCAACCCACCCATCGCCAGCTAGGGAGGGACCCACCTAGGGCCTAGCTGCGAAACGGCACAAAACGCGCTCCTAGGAGCTGCACTCTGCAAAGGGAAACTGTGCTCGGGGAACAAAGCTCAGCCCCAAGGCGGCTTGGCTCAGGATCGCAGCGCTTGCCTAGTTCTCACCTAGCCCTAGGCTCCCCATAGGGCCAAGGAGGGTCTGGGCTGCCTCTGGCTCCGTGGGCACTGCTGCTTGGCTGGTGGTCTCCGCAGCTTGAAACCAACTCCAAACGTGTTCGCCTTCGCGGAGAAGGCTGATTTGGCAGGAAGAAGCCCTGTGTGCACTGGCCCTGGCAAACCACCCATCGCCAGCTAGGGAGGGACCCACCTAGGGCCTAGCTGCGAAACGGCACAAAACGCGCTCCTAGGAGCTGCACTCTGCAAAGGGAAACTGTGCTCGGGGAACAAAGCTCAGCCCCAAGGCGGCTTGGCTCAGGATCGCAGCGCTTGCCTAGTTCTCACCTAGCCCTAGGCTCCCCATAGGGCCAAGGAGGGTCTGGGCTGCCTCTGGCTCCGTGGGCACTGCTGCTTGGCTGGTGGTCTCCGCACCTTGAAACCAACTCCAAACGTGTTCGCCTTTGCGGAGAAGGCTGATTTGGCAGGAAGAAGCCCTGTGTGCACTGGCCCTGGCAACCCACCCATAGCCAGCTAGGGAGGGACCCACCTAGGGCCTAGCTGCGAAACGGCACAAAACGCGCTCCTAGGAGCTGCACTCTGCAAAGGGAAACTGTGCTCGGGGAACAAAGCTCAGCCCCAAGGCGGCTTGGCTCAGGATCGCAGCGCTTGCCTAGTTCTCACCTAGCCCTAGGCTCCCCATAGGGCCAAGGAGGGTCTGGGCTGCCTCTGGCTCCGTGGGCACTGCTGCTTGGCTGGTGGTCTCCGCACCTTGAAACCAACTCAAAACGTGTTCTCCTTCGCGGAGAAGGCTGATTTGGCAGGAAGAAGCCCTGTGTGCACTGGCCCTGGCAACCCACCCATCGCCAGCTAGGGAGGGACCCACCTAGGGCCTAGCTGCGAAACGGCACAAAACGCGCTCCTAGGAGCTGCACTCTGCAAAGGGAAACTGTGCTCGGGGAACAAAGCTCAGCCCCAAGGCGGCTTGGCTCAGGATCGCAGCGCTTGCCTAGTTCTCACCTAGCCCTAGGCTCCCCAAAGGGCCAAGGAGGGTCTGGGCTGCCTCTGGCTCCGTGGGCACTGCTGCTTGGCTGGTGGTCTCCGCACCGTGAAACCAACTCCAAACGTGTTCGCCTTCGCGGAGAAGGCTGATTTGGCAGGAAGAAGCCCTGTGTGCACTGGCCCTGGCAACCCACCCATCGCCAGCTAGGGAGGGACCCACCTAGGGCCTAGCTGCGAAACGGCACAAAACGCGCTCCTAGGAGCTGCACTCTGCAAAGGGAAACTGTGCTCGGGGAACAAAGCTCAGCCCCAAGGCGGCTTGGCTCAGGATCGCAGCGCTTGCCTAGTTCTCACCTAGCCCTAGGCTCCCCATAGGGCCAAGGAGGGTCTGGGCTGCCTCTGGCTCCGTGGGCACTGCTGCTTGGCTGGTGGTCTCCGCAGCTTGAAACCAACTCCAAACGTGTTCGCCTTCGCGGAGAAGGCTGATTTGGCAGGAAGAAGCCCTGTGTGCACTGGCCCTGGCAAACCACCCATAGCCAGCTAGGGAGGGACCCACCTAGGGCCTAGCTGCGAAACGGCACAAAACGCCCTCCTAGGAGCTGCACTCTGCAAAGGGAAACTGTGCTCGGGGAACAAAGCTCAGCCCCAAGGCGGCTTGGCTCAGGATCGCAGCGCTTGCCTAGTTCTCACCTAGCCCTAGGCTCCCCATAGGGCCAAGGAGGGTCTGGGCTGCCTCTGGCTCCGTGGGCACTGCTGCTTGGCTGGTGGTCTCCGCACCTTGAAACCAACTCCAAACGTGTTCGCCTTCGCGGAGAAGGCTGATTTGGCAGGAAGAAGCCCTGTGTGCACTGGCCCTGGCAAACCGCCCATAGCCAGCTAGGGAGGGACCCACCTAGGGCCTAGCTGCGAAACGGCACAAAACGCGCTCCTAGGAGCTGCACTCTGCAAAGGGAAACTGTGCTCGGGGAACAAAGCTCAGCCCCAAGGCGGCTTGGCTCAGGATCGCAGCGCTTGCCTAGTTCTCACCTAGCCCTAGGCTCCCCAAAGGGCCAAGGAGGGTCTGGGCTGCCTCTGGCTCCGTGGGCACTGCTGTTTGGCTGGTGGTCTCCGCACCGTGAAACCAACTCCAAACGTGTTCGCCTTCGCGGAGAAGGCTGATTTGGCAGGAAGAAGCCCTGTGTGCACTGGCCCTGGCAACCCACCCATCGCCAGCTAGGGAGGGACCCACCTAGGGCCTAGCTGCGAAACGGCACAAAACGCGCTCCTAGGAGCTGCACTCTGCAAAGGGAAACTGTGCTCGGGGAACAAAGCTCAGCCCCAAGGCGGCTTGGCTCAGGATCGCAGCGCTTGCCTAGTTCTCACCTAGCCCTAGGCTCCCCATAGGGCCAAGGAGGGTCTGGGCTGCCTCTGGCTCCGTGGGCACTGCTGCTTGGTTGGTGGTCTCCGCACCTTGAAACCAACTCCAAACGTGTTCTCCTTCGCGGAGAAGGCTGATTTGGCAGGAAGAAGCCCTGTGTGCACTGGCCCTGGCAAACCGCCCATAGCCAGCTAGGGAGGGACCCACCTAGGGCCTAGCTGCGAAACGGCACAAAACGCGCTCCTAGGAGCTGCACTCTGCAAAGGGAAACTGTGCTCGGGGAACAAAGCTCAGCCCCAAGGCGGCTTGGCTCAGGATCGCAGCGCTTGCCTAGTTCTCACCTAGCCCTAGGCTCCCCATAGGGCCAAGGAGGGTCTGGGCTGCCTCTGGCTCCGTGGGCACTGCTGCTTGGCTGGTGGTCTCCGCACCTTGAAACCAACTCAAAACGTGTTCTCCTTCGCGGAGAAGGCTGATTTGGCAGGAAGAAGCCCTGTGTGCACTGGCCCTGGCAACCCACCCATCGCCAGCTAGGGAGGGACCCACCTAGGGCCTAGCTGCGAAACGGCACAAAACGCGCTCCTAGGAGCTGCACTCTGCAAAGGGAAACTGTGCTCGGGGAACAAAGCTCAGCCCCAAGGCGGCTTGGCTCAGGATCGCAGCGCTTGCCTAGTTCTCACCTAGCCCTAGGCTCCCCATAGGGCCAAGGAGGGTCTGGGCTGCCTCTGGCTCCGTGGGCACTGCTGCTTGGCTGGTGGTCTCCGCACCTTGAAACCAACTCCAAACGTGTTCGCCTTCGCGGAGAAGGCTGATTTGGCAGGAAGAAGCCCTGTGTGCACTGGCCCTGGCAATCCACCCATAGCCAGCTAGGGAGGGACCCACCTAGGGCCTAGCTGCGAAACGGCACAAAACGCGCTCCTAGGAGCTGCACTCTGCAAAGGGAAACTGTGCTCGGGGAACAAAGCTCAGCCCCAAGGCGGCTTGGCTCAGGATCGCAGCGCTTGCCTAGTTCTCACCTAGCCCTAGGCTCCCCATAGGGCCAAGGAGGGTCTGGGCTGCCTCTGGCTCCGTGGGCACTGCTGCTTGGCTGGTGGTCTCCGCACCTTGAAACCAACTCCAAACGTGTTCGCCTTCGCGGAGAAGGCTGATTTGGCAGGAAGAAGCCCTGTGTGCACTGGCCCTGGCAAACCGCCCATAGCCAGCTAGGGAGGGACCCACCTAGGGCCTAGCTGCGAAACGGCACAAAACGCGCTCCTAGGAGCTGCACTCTGCAAAGGGAAACTGTGCTCGGGGAACAAAGCTCAGCCCCAAGGCGGCTTGGCTCAGGATCGCAGCGCTTGCCTAGTTCTCACCTAGCCCTAGGCTCCCCATAGGGCCAAGGAGGGTCTGGGCTGCCTCTGGCTCCGTGGGCACTGCTGCTTGGCTGGTGGTCTCCGCACCGTGAAACCAACTCCAAACGTGTTCGCCTTCGCGGAGAAGGCTGATTTGGCAGGAAGAAGCCCTGTGTGCACTGGCCCTGGCAACCCACCCATCGCCAGCTAGGGAGGGACCCACCTAGGGCCTAGCTGCGAAACGGCACAAAACGCGCTCCTAGGAGCTGCACTCTGCAAAGGGAAACTGTGCTCGGGGAACAAAGCTCAGCCCCAAGGCGGCTTGGCTCAGGATCGCAGCGCTTGCCTAGTTCTCACCTAGCCCTAGGCTCCCCATAGGGCCAAGGAGGGTCTGGGCTGCCTCTGGCTCCGTGGGCACTGCTGCTTGGCTGGTGGTCTCCGCACCTTGAAACCAACTCCAAACGTGTTCGCCTTCGCGGAGAAGGCTGATTTGGCAGGAAGAAGCCCTGTGTGCACTGGCCCTGGCAAACCACCCATAGCCAGCTAGGGAGGGACCCACCTAGGGCCTAGCTGCGAAACGGCACAAAACGCGCTCCTAGGAGCTGCACTCTGCAAAGGGAAACTGTGCTCGGGGAACAAAGCTCAGCCCCAAGGCGGCTTGGCTCAGGATCGCAGCGCTTGCCTAGTTCTCACCTAGCCCTAGGCTCCCCATAGGGCCAAGGAGGGTCTGGGCTGCCTCTGGCTCCGTGGGCACTGCTGCTTGGCTGGTGGTCTCCGCACCTTGAAACCAACTCCAAACGTGTTCGCCTTCGCGGAGAAGGCTGATTTGGCAGGAAGAAGCCCTGTGTGCACTGGCCCTGGCAAACCGCCCATAGCCAGCAAAGGAGGGACCCACCTAGGGCCTAGCTGCGAAACGGCACAAAACGCGCTCCTAGGAGCTGCACTCTGCAAAGGGAAACTGTGCTCGGGGAACAAAGCTCAGCCCCAAGGCGGCTTGGCTCAGGATCGCAGCGCTTGCCTAGTTCTCACCTAGCCCTAGGCTCCCCATAGGGCCAAGGAGGGTCTGGGCTGCCTCTGGCTCCGTGGGCACTGCTGCTTGGCTGGTGGTCTCCGCACCGTGAAACCAACTCCAAACGTGTTCGCCTTCGCGGAGAAGGCTGATTTGGCAGGAAGAAGCCCTGTGTGCACTGGCCCTGGCAACCCACCCATCGCCAGCTAGGGAGGGACCCACCTAGGGCCTAGCTGCGAAACGGCACAAAACGCGCTCCTAGGAGCTGCACTCTGCAAAGGGAAACTGTGCTCGGGGAACAAAGCTCAGCCCCAAGGCGGCTTGGCTCAGGATCGCAGCGCTTGCCTAGTTCTCACCTAGCCCTAGGCTCCCCATAGGGCCAAGGAGGGTCTGGGCTGCCTCTGGCTCCGTGGGCACTGCTGCTTGGCTGGTGGTCTCCGCACCTTGAAACCAACTCCAAACGTGTTCGCCTTCGCGGAGAAGGCTGATTTGGCAGGAAGAAGCCCTGTGTGCACTGGCCCTGGCAAACCACCCATAGCCAGCTAGGGAGGGACCCACCTAGGGCCTAGCTGCGAAACGGCACAAAACGCGCTCCTAGGAGCTGCACTCTGCAAAGGGAAACTGTGCTCGGGGAACAAAGCTCAGCCCCAAGGCGGCTTGGCTCAGGATCGCAGCGCTTGCCTAGTTCTCACCTAGCCCTAGGCTCCCCATAGGGCCAAGGAGGGTCTGGGCTGCCTCTGGCTCCGTGGGCACTGCTGCTTGGCTGGTGGTCTCCGCACCTTGAAACCAACTCCAAACGTGTTCGCCTTCGCGGAGAAGGCTGATTTGGCAGGAAGAAGCCCTGTGTGCACTGGCCCTGGCAACCCACCCATCGCCAGCTAGGGAGGGACCCACCTAGGGCCTAGCTGCGAAACGGCACAAAACGCGCTCCTAGGAGCTGCACTCTGCAAAGGGAAACTGTGCTCGGGGAACAAAGCTCAGCCCCAAGGCGGCTTGGCTCAGGATCGCAGCGCTTGCCTAGTTCTCACCTAGCCCTAGGCTCCCCATAGGGCCAAGGAGGGTCTGGGCTGCCTCTGGCTCCGTGGGCACTGCTGCTTGGCTGGTGGTCTCCGCACCGTGAAACCAACTCCAAACGTGTTCGCCTTCGCGGAGAAGGCTGATTTGGCAGGAAGAAGCCCTGTGTGCACTGGCCCTGGCAACCCACCCATCGCCAGCTAGGGAGGGACCCACCTAGGGCCTAGCTGCGAAACGGCACAAAACGCGCTCCTAGGAGCTGCACTCTGCAAAGGGAAACTGTGCTCGGGGAACAAAGCTCAGCCCCAAGGCGGCTTGGCTCAGGATCGCAGCGCTTGCCTAGTTCTCACCTAGCCCTAGGCTCCCCATAGGGCCAAGGAGGGTCTGGGCTGCCTCTGGCTCCGTGGGCACTGCTGCTTGGCTGGTGGTCTCCGCACCTTGAAACCAACTCCAAACGTGTTCGCCTTCGCGGAGAAGGCTGATTTGGCAGGAAGAAGCCCTGTGTGCACTGGCCCTGGCAAACCACCCATAGCCAGCTAGGGAGGGACCCACCTAGGGCCTAGCTGCGAAACGGCGCAAAACGCGCTCCTAGGAGCTGCACTCTGCAAAGGGAAACTGTGCTCGGGGAACAAAGCTCAGCCCCAAGGCGGCTTGGCTCAGGATCGCAGCGCTTGCCTAGTTCTCACCTAGCCCTAGGCTCCCCATAGGGCCAAGGAGGGTCTGGGCTGCCTCTGGCTCCGTGGGCACTGCTGCTTGGTTGGTGGTCTCCGCACCTTGAAACCAACTCCAAACGTGTTCTCCTTCGCGGAGAAGGCTGATTTGGCAGGAAGAAGCCCTGTGTGCACTGGCCCTGGCAAACCGCCCATAGCCAGCAAAGGAGGGACCCACCTAGGGCCTAGCTGCGAAACGGCACAAAACGCGCTCCTAGGAGCTGCACTCTGCAAAGGGAAACTGTGCTCGGGGAACAAAGCTCAGCCCCAAGGCGGCTTGGCTCAGGATCGCAGCGCTTGCCTAGTTCTCACCTAGCCCTAGGCTCCCCATAGGGCCAAGGAGGGTCTGGGCTGCCTCTGGCTCCGTGGGCACTGCTGCTTGGCTGGTGGTCTCCGCACCGTGAAACCAACTCCAAACGTGTTCGCCTTCGCGGAGAAGGCTGATTTGGCAGGAAGAAGCCCTGTGTGCACTGGCCCTGGCAACCCACCCATCGCCAGCTAGGGAGGGACCCACCTAGGGCCTAGCTGCGAAACGGCACAAAACGCGCTCCTAGGAGCTGCACTCTGCAAAGGGAAACTGTGCTCGGGGAACAAAGCTCAGCCCCAAGGCGGCTTGGCTCAGGATCGCAGCGCTTGCCTAGTTCTCACCTAGCCCTAGGCTCCCCATAGGGCCAAGGAGGGTCTGGGCTGCCTCTGGCTCCGTGGGCACTGCTGCTTGGCTGGTGGTCTCCGCACCTTGAAACCAACTCCAAACGTGTTCGCCTTCGCGGAGAAGGCTGATTTGGCAGGAAGAAGCCCTGTGTGCACTGGCCCTGGCAAACCACCCATAGCCAGCTAGGGAGGGACCCACCTAGGGCCTAGCTGCGAAACGGCACAAAACGCGCTCCTAGGAGCTGCACTCTGCAAAGGGAAACTGTGCTCGGGGAACAAAGCTCAGCCCCAAGGCGGCTTGGCTCAGGATCGCAGCGCTTGCCTAGTTCTCACCTAGCCCTAGGCTCCCCAAAGGGCCAAGGAGGGTCTGGGCTGCCTCTGGCTCCGTGGGCACTGCTGCTTGGCTGGTGGTCTCCGCACCTTGAAACCAACTCCAAACGTGTTCGCCTTCGCGGAGAAGGCTGATTTGGCAGGAAGAAGCCCTGTGTGCACTGGCCCTGGCAACCCACCCATAGCCAGCTAGGGAGGGACCCACCTAGGGCCTAGCTGCGAAACGGCACAAAACGCGCTCCTAGGAGCTGCACTCTGCAAAGGGAAACTGTGCTCGGGGAACAAAGCTCAGCCCCAAGGCGGCTTGGCTCAGGATCGCAGCACTTGCCTAGTTCTCACCTAGCCCTAGGCTCCCCAAAGGGCCAAGGAGGGTCTGGGCTGCCTCTGGCTCCGTGGGCACTGCTGCTTGGCTGGTGGTCTCCGCACCGTGAAACCAACTCCAAACGTGTTCGCCTTCGCGGAGAAGGCTGATTTGGCAGGAAGAAGCCCTGTGTGCACTGGCCCTGGCAACCCACCCATCGCCAGCTAGGGAGGGACCCACCTAGGGCCTAGCTGCGAAACGGCACAAAACGCGCTCCTAGGAGCTGCACTCTGCAAAGGGAAACTGTGCTCGGGGAACAAAGCTCAGCCCCAAGGCGGCTTGGCTCAGGATCGCAGCGCTTGCCTAGTTCTCACCTAGCCCTAGGCTCCCCATAGGGCCAAGGAGGGTCTGGGCTGCCTCTGGCTCCGTGGGCACTGCTGCTTGGCTGGTGGTCTCCGCACCTTGAAACCAACTCCAAACGTGTTCGCCTTCGCGGAGAAGGCTGATTTGGCAGGAAGAAGCCCTGTGTGCACTGGCCCTGGCAAACCACCCATAGCCAGCTAGGGAGGGACCCACCTAGGGCCTAGCTGCGAAACGGCGCAAAACGCGCTCCTAGGAGCTGCACTCTGCAAAGGGAAACTGTGCTCGGGGAACAAAGCTCAGCCCCAAGGCGGCTTGGCTCAGGATCGCAGCGCTTGCCTAGTTCTCACCTAGCCCTAGGCTCCCCATAGGGCCAAGGAGGGTCTGGGCTGCCTCTGGCTCCGTGGGCACTGCTGCTTGGTTGGTGGTCTCCGCACCTTGAAACCAACTCCAAACGTGTTCTCCTTCGCGGAGAAGGCTGATTTGGCAGGAAGAAGCCCTGTGTGCACTGGCCCTGGCAAACCGCCCATAGCCAGCAAAGGAGGGACCCACCTAGGGCCTAGCTGCGAAACGGCACAAAACGCGCTCCTAGGAGCTGCACTCTGCAAAGGGAAACTGTGCTCGGGGAACAAAGCTCAGCCCCAAGGCGGCTTGGCTCAGGATCGCAGCGCTTGCCTAGTTCTCACCTAGCCCTAGGCTCCCCATAGGGCCAAGGAGGGTCTGGGCTGCCTCTGGCTCCGTGGGCACTGCTGCTTGGCTGGTGGTCTCCGCACCGTGAAACCAACTCCAAACGTGTTCGCCTTCGCGGAGAAGGCTGATTTGGCAGGAAGAAGCCCTGTGTGCACTGGCCCTGGCAACCCACCCATCGCCAGCTAGGGAGGGACCCACCTAGGGCCTAGCTGCGAAACGGCACAAAACGCGCTCCTAGGAGCTGCACTCTGCAAAGGGAAACTGTGCTCGGGGAACAAAGCTCAGCCCCAAGGCGGCTTGGCTCAGGATCGCAGCGCTTGCCTAGTTCTCACCTAGCCCTAGGCTCCCCATAGGGCCAAGGAGGGTCTGGGCTGCCTCTGGCTCCGTGGGCACTGCTGCTTGGCTGGTGGTCTCCGCACCTTGAAACCAACTCCAAACGTGTTCGCCTTCGCGGAGAAGGCTGATTTGGCAGGAAGAAGCCCTGTGTGCACTGGCCCTGGCAAACCACCCATAGCCAGCTAGGGAGGGACCCACCTAGGGCCTAGCTGCGAAACGGCACAAAACGCGCTCCTAGGAGCTGCACTCTGCAAAGGGAAACTGTGCTCGGGGAACAAAGCTCAGCCCCAAGGCGGCTTGGCTCAGGATCGCAGCGCTTGCCTAGTTCTCACCTAGCCCTAGGCTCCCCATAGGGCCAAGGAGGGTCTGGGCTGCCTCTGGCTCCGTGGGCACTGCTGCTTGGCTGGTGGTCTCCGCACCTTGAAACCAACTCCAAACGTGTTCGCCTTCGCGGAGAAGGCTGATTTGGCAGGAAGAAGCCCTGTGTGCACTGGCCCTGGCAAACCACCCATAGCCAGCTAGGGAGGGACCCACCTAGGGCCTAGCTGCGAAACGGCACAAAACGCGCTCCTAGGAGCTGCACTCTGCAAAGGGAAACTGTGCTCGGGGAACAAAGCTCAGCCCCAAGGCGGCTTGGCTCAGGATCGCAGCGCTTGCCTAGTTCTCACCTAGCCCTAGGCTCCCCATAGGGCCAAGGAGGGTCTGGGCTGCCTCTGGCTCCGTGGGCACTGCTGCTTGGCTGGTGGTCTCCGCACCTTGAAACCAACTCCAAACGTGTTCGCCTTCGCGGAGAAGGCTGATTTGGCAGGAAGAAGCCCTGTGTGCACTGGCCCTGGCAACCCACCCATAGCCAGCTAGGGAGGGACCCACCTAGGGCCTAGCTGCGAAACGGCACAAAACGCGCTCCTAGGAGCTGCACTCTGCAAAGGGAAACTGTGCTCGGGGAACAAAGCTCAGCCCCAAGGCGGCTTGGCTCAGGATCGCAGCGCTTGCCTAGTTCTCACCTAGCCCTAGGCTCCCCATAGGGCCAAGGAGGGTCTGGGCTGCCTCTGGCTCCGTGGGCACTGCTGCTTGGCTGGTGGTCTCCGCACCGTGCAACCAACTCAAAACGTGTTCTCCTTCGCGGAGAAGGCTGATTTGGCAGGAAGAAGCCCTGTGTGCACTGGCCCTGGCAACCCACCCATCGCCAGCTAGGGAGGGACCCACCTAGGGCCTAGCTGCGAAACGGCACAAAACGCGCTCCTAGGAGCTGCACTCTGCAAAGGGAAACTGTGCTCGGGGAACAAAGCTCAGCCCCAAGGCGGCTTGGCTCAGGATCGCAGCGCTTGCCTAGTTCTCACCTAGCCCTAGGCTCCCCATAGGGCCAAGGAGGGTCTGGGCTGCCTCTGGCTCCGTGGGCACTGCTGCTTGGCTGGTGGTCTCCGCACCGTGAAACCAACTCCAAACGTGTTCGCCTTCGCGGAGAAGGCTGATTTGGCAGGAAGAAGCCCTGTGTGCACTGGCCCTGGCAACCCACCCATCGCCAGCTAGGGAGGGACCCACCTAGGGCCTAGCTGCGAAACGGCACAAAACGCGCTCCTAGGAGCTGCACTCTGCAAAGGGAAACTGTGCTCGGGGAACAAAGCTCAGCCCCAAGGCGGCTTGGCTCAGGATCGCAGCGCTTGCCTAGTTCTCACCTAGCCCTAGGCTCCCCATAGGGCCAAGGAGGGTCTGGGCTGCCTCTGGCTCCGTGGGCACTGCTGCTTGGCTGGTGGTCTCCGCACCTTGAAACCAACTCCAAACGTGTTCGCCTTCGCGGAGAAGGCTGATTTGGCAGGAAGAAGCCCTGTGTGCACTGGCCCTGGCAAACCACCCATAGCCAGCTAGGGAGGGACCCACCTAGGGCCTAGCTGCGAAACGGCGCAAAACGCGCTCCTAGGAGCTGCACTCTGCAAAGGGAAACTGTGCTCGGGGAACAAAGCTCAGCCCCAAGGCGGCTTGGCTCAGGATCGCAGCGCTTGCCTAGTTCTCACCTAGCCCTAGGCTCCCCATAGGGCCAAGGAGGGTCTGGGCTGCCTCTGGCTCCGTGGGCACTGCTGCTTGGTTGGTGGTCTCCGCACCTTGAAACCAACTCCAAACGTGTTCGCCTTCGCGGAGAAGGCTGATTTGGCAGGAAGAAGCCCTGTGTGCACTGGCCCTGGCAAACCGCCCATAGCCAGCTAGGGAGGGACCCACCTAGGGCCTAGCTGCGAAACGGCACAAAACGCGCTCCTAGGAGCTGCACTCTGCAAAGGGAAACTGTGCTCGGGGAACAAAGCTCAGCCCCAAGGCGGCTTGGCTCAGGATCGCAGCGCTTGCCTAGTTCTCACCTAGCCCTAGGCTCCCCAAAGGGCCAAGGAGGGTCTGGGCTGCCTCTGGCTCCGTGGGCACTGCTGCTTGGCTGGTGGTCTCCGCACCGTGAAACCAACTCCAAACGTGTTCGCCTTCGCGGAGAAGGCTGATTTGGCAGGAAGAAGCCCTGTGTGCACTGGCCCTGGCAACCCACCCATCGCCAGCTAGGGAGGGACCCACCTAGGGCCTAGCTGCGAAACGGCACAAAACGCGCTCCTAGGAGCTGCACTCTGCAAAGGGAAACTGTGCTCGGGGAACAAAGCTCAGCCCCAAGGCGGCTTGGCTCAGGATCGCAGCGCTTGCCTAGTTCTCACCTAGCCCTAGGCTCCCCATAGGGCCAAGGAGGGTCTGGGCTGCCTCTGGCTCCGTGGGCACTGCTGCTTGGTTGGTGGTCTCCGCACCTTGAAACCAACTCCAAACGTGTTCTCCTTCGCGGAGAAGGCTGATTTGGCAGGAAGAAGCCCTGTGTGCACTGGCCCTGGCAAACCGCCAAGAGCCAGCTAGGAAGGGACCCACCTAGGGCCTAGCTGCGAAACGGCACAAAACGCGCTCCTAGGAGCTGCACTCTGCAAAGGGAAACTGTGCTCGGGGAACAAAGCTCAGCCCCAAGGCGGCTTGGCTCAGGATCGCAGCGCTTGCCTAGTTCTCACCTAGCCCTAGGCTCCCCATAGGGCCAAGGAGGGTCTGGGCTGCCTCTGGCTCCGTGGGCACTGCTGCTTGGCTGGTGGTCTCCGCACCTTGAAACCAACTCCAAACGTGTTCTCCTTCGCGGAGAAGGCTGATTTGGCAGGAAGAAGCCCTGTGTGCACTGGCCCTGGCAACCCACCCATCGCCAGCTACGGAGGGACCCACCTAGGGCCTAGCTGCGAAACGGCACAAAACGCGCTCCTAGGAGCTGCACTCTGCAAAGGGAAACTGTGCTCGGGGAACAAAGCTCAGCCCCAAGGCGGCTTGGCTCAGGATCGCAGCGCTTGCCTAGTTCTCACCTAGCCCTAGGCTCCCCATAGGGCCAAGGAGGGTCTGGGCTGCCTCTGGCTCCGTGGGCACTGCTGCTTGGCTGGTGGTCTCCGCACCTTGAAACCAACTCCAAACGTGTTCGCCTTCGCGGAGAAGGCTGATTTGGCAGGAAGAAGCCCTGTGTGCACTGGCCCTGGCAATTCACCCATAGCCAGCTAGGGAGGGACCCACCTAGGGCCTAGCTGCGAAACGGCACAAAACGCGCTCCTAGGAGCTGCACTCTGCAAAGGGAAACTGTGCTCGGGGAACAAAGCTCAGCCCCAAGGCGGCTTGGCTCAGGATCGCAGCGCTTGCCTAGTTCTCACCTAGCCCTAGGCTCCCCATAGGGCCAAGGAGGGTCTGGGCTGCCTCTGGCTCCGTGGGCACTGCTGCTTGGCTGGTGGTCTCCGCACCTTGAAACCAACTCCAAACGTGTTCGCCTTCGCGGAGAAGGCTGATTTGGCAGGAAGAAGCCCTGTGTGCACTGGCCCTGGCAAACCGCCCATAGCCAGCTAAGGAGGGACCCACCTAGGGCCTAGCTGCGAAACGGCACAAAACGCGCTCCTAGGAGCTGCACTCTGCAAAGGGAAACTGTGCTCGGGGAACAAAGCTCAGCCCCAAGGCGGCTTGGCTCAGGATCGCAGCACTTGCCTAGTTCTCACCTAGCCCTAGGCTCCCCAAAGGGCCAAGGAGGGTCTGGGCTGCCTCTGGCTCCGTGGGCACTGCTGCTTGGCTGGTGGTCTCCGCACCGTGAAACCAACTCCAAACGTGTTCGCCTTCGCGGAGAAGGCTGATTTGGCAGGAAGAAGCCCTGTGTGCACTGGCCCTGGCAACCCACCCATCGCCAGCTAGGGAGGGACCCACCTAGGGCCTAGCTGCGAAACGGCACAAAACGCGCTCCTAGGAGCTGCACTCTGCAAAGGGAAACTGTGCTCGGGGAACAAAGCTCAGCCCCAAGGCGGCTTGGCTCAGGATCGCAGCGCTTGCCTAGTTCTCACCTAGCCCTAGGCTCCCCATAGGGCCAAGGAGGGTCTGGGCTGCCTCTGGCTCCGTGGGCACTGCTGCTTGGCTGGTGGTCTCCGCACCTTGAAACCAACTCCAAACGTGTTCGCCTTCGCGGAGAAGGCTGATTTGGCAGGAAGAAGCCCTGTGTGCACTGGCCCTGGCAAACCACCCATAGCCAGCTAGGGAGGGACCCACCTAGGGCCTAGCTGCGAAACGGCGCAAAACGCGCTCCTAGGAGCTGCACTCTGCAAAGGGAAACTGTGCTCGGGGAACAAAGCTCAGCCCCAAGGCGGCTTGGCTCAGGATCGCAGCGCTTGCCTAGTTCTCACCTAGCCCTAGGCTCCCCATAGGGCCAAGGAGGGTCTGGGCTGCCTCTGGCTCCGTGGGCACTGCTGCTTGGTTGGTGGTCTCCGCACCTTGAAACCAACTCCAAACGTGTTCTCCTTCGCGGAGAAGGCTGATTTGGCAGGAAGAAGCCCTGTGTGCACTGGCCCTGGCAATCCGCCCATAGCCAGCAAAGGAGGGACCCACCTAGGGCCTAGCTGCGAAACGGCACAAAACGCGCTCCTAGGAGCTGCACTCTGCAAAGGGAAACTGTGCTCGGGGAACAAAGCTCAGCCCCAAGGCGGCTTGGCTCAGGATCGCAGCGCTTGCCTAGTTCTCACCTAGCCCTAGGCTCCCCATAGGGCCAAGGAGGGTCTGGGCTGCCTCTGGCTCCGTGGGCACTGCTGCTTGGCTGGTGGTCTCCGCACCGTGAAACCAACTCCAAACGTGTTCGCCTTCGCGGAGAAGGCTGATTTGGCAGGAAGAAGCCCTGTGTGCACTGGCCCTGGCAACCCACCCATCGCCAGCTAGGGAGGGACCCACCTAGGGCCTAGCTGCGAAACGGCACAAAACGCGCTCCTAGGAGCTGCACTCTGCAAAGGGAAACTGTGCTCGGGGAACAAAGCTCAGCCCCAAGGCGGCTTGGCTCAGGATCGCAGCGCTTGCCTAGTTCTCACCTAGCCCTAGGCTCCCCATAGGGCCAAGGAGGGTCTGGGCTGCCTCTGGCTCCGTGGGCACTGCTGCTTGGCTGGTGGTCTCCGCACCTTGAAACCAACTCCAAACGTGTTCGCCTTCGCGGAGAAGGCTGATTTGGCAGGAAGAAGCCCTGTGTGCACTGGCCCTGGCAAACCACCCATAGCCAGCTAGGGAGGGACCCACCTAGGGCCTAGCTGCGAAACGGCACAAAACGCGCTCCTAGGAGCTGCACTCTGCAAAGGGAAACTGTGCTCGGGGAACAAAGCTCAGCCCCAAGGCGGCTTGGCTCAGGATCGCAGCGCTTGCCTAGTTCTCACCTAGCCCTAGGCTCCCCATAGGGCCAAGGAGGGTCTGGGCTGCCTCTGGCTCCGTGGGCACTGCTGCTTGGCTGGTGGTCTCCGCACCGTGAAACCAACTCCAAACGTGTTCGCCTTCGCGGAGAAGGCTGATTTGGCAGGAAGAAGCCCTGTGTGCACTGGCCCTGGCAACCCACCCATCGCCAGCTAGGGAGGGACCCACCTAGGGCCTAGCTGCGAAACGGCACAAAACGCGCTCCTAGGAGCTGCACTCTGCAAAGGGAAACTGTGCTCGGGGAACAAAGCTCAGCCCCAAGGCGGCTTGGCTCAGGATCGCAGCACTTGCCTAGTTCTCACCTAGCCCTAGGCTCCCCATAGGGCCAAGGAGGGTCTGGGCTGCCTCTGGCTCCGTGGGCACTGCTGCTTGGCTGGTGGTCTCCGCACCGTGAAACCAACTCCAAACGTGTTCGCCTTCGCGGAGAAGGCTGATTTGGCAGGAAGAAGCCCTGTGTGCACTGGCCCTGGCAACCCACCCATCGCCAGCTAGGGAGGGACCCACCTAGGGCCTAGCTGCGAAACGGCACAAAACGCGCTCCTAGGAGCTGCACTCTGCAAAGGGAAACTGTGCTCGGGGAACAAAGCTCAGCCCCAAGGCGGCTTGGCTCAGGATCGCAGCGCTTGCCTAGTTCTCACCTAGCCCTAGGCTCCCCATAGGGCCAAGGAGGGTCTGGGCTGCCTCTGGCTCCGTGGGCACTGCTGCTTGGCTGGTGGTCTCCGCACCTTGAAACCAACTCCAAACGTGTTCGCCTTCGCGGAGAAGGCTGATTTGGCAGGAAGAAGCCCTGTGTGCACTGGCCCTGGCAAACCACCCATAGCCAGCTAGGGAGGGACCCACCTAGGGCCTAGCTGCGAAACGGCGCAAAACGCGCTCCTAGGAGCTGCACTCTGCAAAGGGAAACTGTGCTCGGGGAACAAAGCTCAGCCCCAAGGCGGCTTGGCTCAGGATCGCAGCGCTTGCCTAGTTCTCACCTAGCCCTAGGCTCCCCATAGGGCCAAGGAGGGTCTGGGCTGCCTCTGGCTCCGTGGGCACTGCTGCTTGGTTGGTGGTCTCCGCACCTTGAAACCAACTCCAAACGTGTTCTCCTTCGCGGAGAAGGCTGATTTGGCAGGAAGAAGCCCTGTGTGCACTGGCCCTGGCAAACCGCCCATAGCCAGCAAAGGAGGGACCCACCTAGGGCCTAGCTGCGAAACGGCACAAAACGCGCTCCTAGGAGCTGCACTCTGCAAAGGGAAACTGTGCTCGGGGAACAAACCTCAGCCCCAAGGCGGCTTGGCTCAGGATCGCAGCGCTTGCCTAGTTCTCACCTAGCCCTAGGCTCCCCATAGGGCCAAGGAGGGTCTGGGCTGCCTCTGGCTCCGTGGGCACTGCTGCTTGGCTGGTGGTCTCCGCACCGTGAAACCAACTCCAAACGTGTTCGCCTTCGCGGAGAAGGCTGATTTGGCAGGAAGAAGCCCTGTGTGCACTGGCCCTGGCAACCCACCCATCGCCAGCTAGGGAGGGACCCACCTAGGGCCTAGCTGCGAAACGGCACAAAACGCGCTCCTAGGAGCTGCACTCTGCAAAGGGAAACTGTGCTCGGGGAACAAAGCTCAGCCCCAAGGCGGCTTGGCTCAGGATCGCAGCGCTTGCCTAGTTCTCACCTAGCCCTAGGCTCCCCATAGGGCCAAGGAGGGTCTGGGCTGCCTCTGGCTCCGTGGGCACTGCTGCTTGGCTGGTGGTCTCCGCACCTTGAAACCAACTCCAAACGTGTTCGCCTTCGCGGAGAAGGCTGATTTGGCAGGAAGAAGCCCTGTGTGCACTGGCCCTGGCAAACCACCCATCGCCAGCTAGGGAGGGACCCACCTAGGGCCTAGCTGCGAAACGGCACAAAACGCGCTCCTAGGAGCTGCACTCTGCAAAGGGAAACTGTGCTCGGGGAACAAAGCTCAGCCCCAAGGCGGCTTGGCTCAGGATCGCAGCGCTTGCCTAGTTCTCACCTAGCCCTAGGCTCCCCAAAGGGCCAAGGAGGGTCTGGGCTGCCTCTGGCTCCGTGGGCACTGCTGCTTGGCTGGTGGTCTCCGCACCGTGAAACCAACTCCAAACGTGTTCGCCTTCGCGGAGAAGGCTGATTTGGCAGGAAGAAGCCCTGTGTGCACTGGCCCTGGCAACCCACCCATCGCCAGCTAGGGAGGGACCCACCTAGGGCCTAGCTGCGAAAGGGCACAAAACGCGCTCCTAGGAGCTGCACTCTGCAAAGGGAAACTGTGCTCGGGGAACAAAGCTCAGCCCCAAGGCGGCTTGGCTCAGGATCGCAGCGCTTGCCTAGTTCTCACCTAGCCCTAGGCTCCCCATAGGGCCAAGGAGGGTCTGGGCTGCCTCTGGCTCCGTGGGCACTGCTGCTTGGCTGGTGGTCTCCGCACCTTGAAACCAACTCCAAACGTGTTCTCCTTCGCGGAGAAGGCTGATTTGGCAGGAAGAAGCCCTGTGTGCACTGGCCCTGGCAACCCACCCATAGCCAGCTAGGGAGGGACCCACCTAGGGCCTAGCTGCGAAACGGCACAAAACGCGCTCCTAGGAGCTGCACTCTGCAAAGGGAAACTGTGCTCGGGGAACAAAGCTCAGCCCCAAGGCGGCTTGGCTCAGGATCGCAGCGCTTGCCTAGTTCTCACCTAGCCCTAGGCTCCCCATAGGGCCAAGGAGGGTCTGGGCTGCCTCTGGCTCCGTGGGCACTGCTGCTTGGCTGGTGGTCTCCGCACCTTGAAACCAACTCAAAACGTGTTCTCCTTCGCGGAGAAGGCTGATTTGGCAGGAAGAAGCCCTGTGTGCACTGGCCCTGGCAACCCACCCATCGCCAGCTAGGGAGGGACCCACCTAGGGCCTAGCTGCAAAACGGCACAAAACGCGCTCCTAGGAGCTTCACTCTGCAAAGGGAAACTGTGCTCGGGGAACAAAGCTCAGCCCCAAGGCGGCTTGGCTCAGGATCGCAGCGCTTGCCTAGTTCTCACCTAGCCCTAGGCTCCCCATAGGGCCAAGGAGGGTCTGGGCTGCCTCTGGCTCCGTGGGCACTGCTGCTTGGCTGGTGGTCTCCGCACCTTGAAACCAACTCCAAACGTGTTCGCCTTCGCGGAGAAGGCTGATTTGGCAGGAAGAAGCCCTGTGTGCACTGGCCCTGGCAATCCACCCATAGCCAGCTAGGGAGGGACCCACCTAGGGCCTAGCTGCGAAACGGCACAAAACGCGCTCCTAGGAGCTGCACTCTGCAAAGGGAAACTGTGCTCGGGGAACAAAGCTCAGCCCCAAGGCGGCTTGGCTCAGGATCGCAGCGCTTGCCTAGTTCTCACCTAGCCCTAGGCTCCCCATAGGGCCAAGGAGGGTCTGGGCTGCCTCTGGCTCCGTGGGCACTGCTGCTTGGCTGGTGGTCTCCGCACCTTGAAACCAACTCCAAACGTGTTCTCCTTCGCGGAGAAGGCTGATTTGGCAGGAAGAAGCCCTGTGTGCACTGGCCCTGGCAACCCACCCATCGCCAGCTAGGGAGGGACCCACCTAGGGCCTAGCTGCGAAACGGCACAAAACGCGCTCCTAGGAGCTGCACTCTGCAAAGGGAAACTGTGCTCGGGGAACAAAGCTCAGCCCCAAGGCGGCTTGGCTCAGGATCGCAGCGCTTGCCTAGTTCTCACCTAGCCCTAGGCTCCCCATAGGGCCAAGGAGGGTCTGGGCTGCCTCTGGCTCCGTGGGCACTGCTGCTTGGCTGG
This sequence comes from Sus scrofa, assembly GCF_054392235.1. Classification (NCBI taxonomy): domain Eukaryota; kingdom Metazoa; phylum Chordata; class Mammalia; order Artiodactyla; family Suidae; genus Sus; species Sus scrofa. Next base: position 32,171,147 of record NC_139389.1, on the reverse strand, counting down.
TGGTCTCCGCACCTTGAAACCAACTCCAAACGTGTTCGCCTTCGCGGAGAAGGCTGATTTGGCAGGAAGAAGCCCTGTGTGCACTGGCCCTGGCAACCCACCCATCGCCAGCTAGGGAGGTTCCCACCTAGGGCCTAGCTGCGAAACGGCACAAAACGCGCTCCTAGGAGCTGCACTCTGCAAAGGGAAACTGTGCTCGGGGAACAAAGCTCAGCCCCAAGGCGGCTTGGCTCAGGATCGCAGCGCTTGCCTAGTTCTCACCTAGCCCTAGGCTCCCCATAGGGCCAAGGAGGGTCTGGGCTGCCTCTGGCTCCGTGGGCACTGCTGCTTGGTTGGTGGTCTCCGCACATTGAAACCAACTCCAAACGTGTTCTCCTTCGCGGAGAAGGCTGATTTGGCAGGAAGAAGCCCTGTGTGCACTGGCCCTGGCAACCCACCCATCGCCAGCTAGGGAGGGACCCACCTAGGGCCTAGCTGCGAAACGGCACAAAACGCGCTCCTAGGAGCTGCACTCTGCAAAGGGAAACTGTGCTCGGGGAACAAAGCTCAGCCCCAAGGCGGCTTGGCTCAGGATCGCAGCGCTTGCCTAGTTCTCACCTAGCCCTAGGCTCCCCATAGGGCCAAGGAGGGTCTGGGCTGCCTCTGGCTCCGTGGGCACTGCTGCTTGGCTGGTGGTCTCCGCACCTTGAAACCAACTCAAAACGTGTTCTCCTTCGCGGAGAAGGCTGATTTGGCAGGAAGAAGCCCTGTGTGCACTGGCCCTGGCAACCCACCCATCGCCAGCTAGGGAGGGACCCACCTAGGGCCTAGCTGCGAAACGGCACAAAACGCGCTCCTAGGAGCTGCACTCTGCAAAGGGAAACTGTGCTCGGGGAACAAAGCTCAGCCCCAAGGCGGCTTGGCTCAGGATCGCAGCGCTTGCCTAGTTCTCACCTAGCCCTAGGCTCCCCATAGGGCCAAGGAGGGTCTGGGCTGCCTCTGGCTCCGTGGGCACTGCTGCTTGGCTGGTGGTCTCCGCACCTTGAAACCAACTCCAAACGTGTTCGCCTTCGCGGAGAAGGCTGATTTGGCAGGAAGAAGCCCTGTGTGCACTGGCCCTGGCAACCCACCCATAGCCAGCTAGGGAGGGACCCACCTAGGGCCTAGCTGCGAAACGGCACAAAACGCGCTCCTAGGAGCTGCACTCTGCAAAGGGAAACTGTGCTCGGGGAACAAAGCTCAGCCCCAAGGCGGCTTGGCTCAGGATCGCAGCGCTTGCCTAGTTCTCACCTAGCCCTAGGCTCCCCATAGGGCCAAGGAGGGTCTGGGCTGCCTCTGGCTCCGTGGGCACTGCTGCTTGGCTGGTGGTCTCCGCACCGTGAAACGAACTCCAAATGTGTTCGCCTTCGCGGAGAAGGCTGATTTGGCAGGAAGAAGCCCTGTGTGCACTGGCCCTGGCAAACCGCCCATAGCCAGCTAAGGAGGGACCCACCTAGGGCCTAGCTGCGAAACGGCACAAAACGCGCTCCTAGGAGCTGCACTCTGCAAAGGGAAACTGTGCTCGGGGAACAAAGCTCAGCCCCAAGGCGGCTTGGCTCAGGATCGCAGCGCTTGCCTAGTTCTCACCTAGCCCTAGGCTCCCCATAGGGCCAAGGAGGGTCTGGGCTGCCTCTGGCTCCGTGGGCACTGCTGCTTGGCTGGTGGTCTCCGCACCGTGAAACCAACTCCAAACGTGTTCGCCTTCGCGGAGAAGGCTGATTTGGCAGGAAGAAGCCCTGTGTGCACTGGCCCTGGCAACCCACCCATCGCCAGCTAGGGAGGGACCCACCTAGGGCCTAGCTGCGAAACGGCACAAAACGCGCTCCTAGGAGCTGCACTCTGCAAAGGGAAACTGTGCTCGGGGAACAAAGCTCAGCCCCAAGGCGGCTTGGCTCAGGATCGCAGCGCTTGCCTAGTTCTCACGTAGCCCTAGGCTCCCCATAGGGCCAAGGAGGGTCTGGGCTGCCTCTGGCTCCGTGGGCACTGCTGCTTGGCTGGTGGTCTCCGCACCGTGAAACCAACTCCAAACGTGTTCTCCTTCGCGGAGAAGGCTGATTTGGCAGGAAGAAGCCCTGTGTGCACTGGCCCTAGCAACCCACCCATCGCCAGCTAGGGAGGGACCCACCTAGGGCCTAGCTGCGAAACGGCACAAAACGCGCTCCTAGGAGCTGCACTCTGCAAAGGGAAACTGTGCTCGGGGAACAAAGCTCAGCCCCAAGGCGGCTTGGCTCAGGATCGCAGCGCTTGCCTAGTTCTCACCTAGCCCTAGGCTCCCCATAGGGCCAAGGAGGGTCTGGGCTGCCTCTGGCTCCGTGGGCACTGCTGCTTGGCTGGTGGTCTCCGCACCTTGAAACCAACTCCAAACCTGTTCGCCTTCGCGGAGAAGGCTGATTTGGCAGGAAGAAGCCCTGTGTGCACTGGCCCTGGCAATCCACCCATAGCCAGCTAGGGAGGGACCCACCTAGGGCCTAGCTGCGAAACGGCACAAAACGCGCTCCTAGGAGCTGCACTCTGCAAAGGGAAACTGTGCTCGGGGAACAAAGCTCAGCCCCAAGGCGGCTTGGCTCAGGATCGCAGCGCTTGCCTAGTTCTCACCTAGCCCTAGGCTCCCCATAGGGCCAAGGAGGGTCTGGGCTGCCTCTGGCTCCGTGGGCACTGCTGCTTGGCTGGTGGTCTCCGCACCTTGAAACCAACTCCAAACGTGTTCTCCTTCGCGGAGAAGGCTGATTTGGCAGGAAGAAGCCCTGTGTGCACTGGCCCTGGCAACCCACCCATCGCCAGCTAGGGAGGGACCCACCTAGGGCCTAGCTGCGAAACGGCACAAAACGCGCTCCTAGGAGCTGCACTCTGCAAAGGGAAACTGTGCTCGGGGAACAAAGCTCAGCCCCAAGGCGGCTTGGCTCAGGATCGCAGCGCTTGCCTAGTTCTCACCTAGCCCTAGGCTCCCCATAGGGCCAAGGAGGGTCTGGGCTGCCTCTGGCTCCGTGGGCACTGCTGCTTGGCTGGTGGTCTCCGCACCTTGAAACCAACTCCAAACGTGTTCGCCTTCGCGGAGAAGGCTGATTTGGCAGGAAGAAGCCCTGTGTGCACTGGCCCTGGCAAACCACCCATCGCCAGCTAGGGAGGTTCCCACCTAGGGCCTAGCTGCGAAACGGCACAAAACGCGATCCTAGGAGCTGCACTCTGCAAAGGGAAACTGTGCTCGGGGAACAAACCTCAGCCCCAAGGCGGCTTGGCTCAGGATCGCAGCGCTTGCCTAGTTCTCACCTAGCCCTAGGCTCCCCATAGGGCCAAGGAGGGTCTGGGCTGCCTCTGGCTCCGTGGGCACTGCTGCTTGGTTGGTGGTCTCCGCACATTGAAACCAACTCCAAACGTGTTCTCCTTCGCGGAGAAGGCTGATTTGGCAGGAAGAAGCCCTGTGTGCACTGGCCCTGGCAACCCACCCATCGCCAGCTAGGGAGGGACCCACCTAGGGCCTAGCTGCGAAACGGCACAAAACGCGCTCCTAGGAGCTGCACTCTGCAAAGGGAAACTGTGCTCGGGGAACAAAGCTCAGCCCCAAGGTGGCTTGGCTCAGGATCGCAGCGCTTGCCTAGTTCTCACCTAGCCCTAGGCTCCCCATAGGGCCAAGGAGGGTCTGGGCTGCCTCTGGCTCCGTGGGCACTGCTGCTTGGCTGGTGGTCTCCGCACCTTGAAACCAACTCCAAACGTGTTCTCCTTCGTGGAGAAGGCTGATTTGGCAGGAAGAAGCCCTGTGTGCACTGGCCCTGGCAATCCACCCATAGCCAGCTAAGGAGGGCCCCACCTAGGGCCTAGCTGCGAAACGGCACAAAACGCGCTCCTAGGAGCTGCACTCTGCAAAGGGAAACTGTGCTCGGGGAACAAAGCTCAGCCCCAAGGCGGCTTGGCTCAGGATCGCAGCGCTTGCCTAGTTCTCACCTAGCCCTAGGCTCCCCATAGGGCCAAGGAGGGTCTGGGCTGCCTCTGGCTCCGTGGGCACTGCTGCTTGGCTGGTGGTCTCCGCAGCTTGAAACCAACTCCAAACGTGTTCTCCTTCGCGGAGAAGGCTGATTTGGCAGGAAGAAGCCCTGTGTGCACTGGCCCTAGCAACCCACCCATCGCCAGCTAGGGAGGGACCCACCTAGGGCCTAGCTGCGAAACGGCACAAAACGCGCTCCTAGGAGCTGCACTCTGCAAAGGGAAACTGTGCTCGGGGAACAAAGCTCAGCCCCAAGGCGGCTTGGCTCAGGATCGCAGCGCTTGCCTAGTTCTCACCTAGCCCTAGGCTCCCCATAGGGCCAAGGAGGGTCTGGGCTGCCTCTGGCTCCGTGGGCACTGCTGCTTGGCTGGTGGTCTCCGCACCTTGAAACCAACTCCAAACGTGTTCGCCTTCGCGGAGAAGGCTGATTTGGCAGGAAGAAGCCCTGTGTGCACTGGCCCTGGCAACCCACCCATAGCCAGCTAGGGAGGGACCCACCTAGGGCCTAGCTGCGAAACGGCACAAAACGCGCTCCTAGGAGCTGCACTCTGCAAAGGGAAACTGTGCTCGGGGAACAAAGCTCAGCCCCAAGGCGGCTTGGCTCAGGATCGCAGCGCTTGCCTAGTTCTCACCTAGCCCTAGGCTCCCCATAGGGCCAAGGAGGGTCTGGGCTGCCTCTGGCTCCGTGGGCACTGCTGCTTGGCTGGTGGTCTCCGCAGCTTGAAACCAACTCCAAACGTGTTCGCCTTCGCGGAGAAGGCTGATTTGGCAGGAAGAAGCCCTGTGTGCACTGGCCCTGGCAAACCACCCATCGCCAGCTAGGGAGGGACCCACCTAGGGCCTAGCTGCGAAACGGCACAAAACGCGCTCCTAGGAGCTGCACTCTGCAAAGGGAAACTGTGCTCGGGGAACAAAGCTCAGCCCCAAGGCGGCTTGGCTCAGGATCGCAGCGCTTGCCTAGTTCTCACCTAGCCCTAGGCTCCCCATATGGCCAAGGAGGGTCTGGGCTGCCTCTGGCTTCGTGGGCACTGCTGCTTGGTTGGTGGTCTCCGCACCTTGAAACCAACTCCAAACGTGTTCTCCTTCGTGGAGAAGGCTGATTTGGCAGGAAGAAGCCCTGTGTGCACTGGCCCTGGAAACCCACCCATCGCCAGCTAGGGAGGGACCCACCTAGGGCCTAGCTGCGAAACGGCACAAAACGCGCTCCTAGGAGCTGCACTCTGCAAAGGGAAACTGTGCTCGGGGAACAAAGCTCAGCCCCAAGGCGGCTTGGCTCAGGATCGCAGCGCTTGCCTAGTTCTCACCTAGCCCTAGGCTCCCCATAGGGCCAAGGAGGGTCTGGGCTGCCACTGGCTCCGTGGGCACTGCTGCTTGGCTGGTGGTCTCCGCACCTTGAAACCAACTCCAAACGTGTTCTCCTTCGTGGAGAAGGCTGATTTGGCAGGAACAAGCCCTGTGTGCACTGGCCCTGGCAAACCACCCATCGCCAGCTAGGGAGGGATCCACCTAGGGCCTAGCTGCGAAACGGCACAAAACGCGCTCCTAGGAGCTGCACTCTGCAAAGGGAAACTGTGCTCGGGGAACAAAGCTCAGCCCCAAGGCGGCTTGGCTCAGGATCGCAGCGCTTGCCTAGTTCTCACCTAGCCCTAGGCTCCCCATAGGGCCAAGGAGGGTCTGGGCTGCCTCTGGCTCCGTGGGCACTGCTGCTTGGCTGGTGGTCTCCGCACCGTGAAACCAACTCCAAACGTGTTCGCCTTCGCGGAGAAGGCTGATTTGGCAGGAAGAAGCCCTGTGTGCACTGGCCCTGGCAACCCACCCATCGCCAGCTAGGGAGGGACCCACCTAGGGCCTAGCTGCGAAACGGCACAAAACGCGCTCCTAGGAGCTGCACTCTGCAAAGGGAAACTGTGCTCGGGGAACAAACCTCAGCCCCAAGGCGGCTTGGCTCAGGATCGCAGCGCTTGCCTAGTTCTCACGTAGCCCTAGGCTCCCCATAGGGCCAAGGAGGGTCTGGGCTGCCTCTGGCTCCGTGGGCACTGCTGCTTGGCTGGTGGTCTCCGCAGCTTGAAACCAACTCCAAACGTGTTCGCCTTCGCGGAGAAGGCTGATTTGGCAGGAAGAAGCCCTGTGTGCACTGGCCCTGGCAAACCACCCATAGCCAGCTAGGGAGGGACCCACCTAGGGCCTAGCTGCGAAACGGCACAAAACGCGCTCCTAGGAGCTGCACTCTGCAAAGGGAAACTGTGCTCGGGGAACAAAGCTCAGCCCCAAGGCGGCTTGGCTCAGGATCGCAGCGCTTGCCTAGTTCTCACCTAGCCCTAGGCTCCCCATAGGGCCAAGGAGGGTCTGGGCTGCCTCTGGCTCCGTGGGCACTGCTGCTTGGCTGGTGGTCTCCGCACCTTGAAACCAACTCCAAACGTGTTCTCCTTCGCGGAAAAGGCTGATTTGGCAGGAAGAAGCCCTGTGTGCACTGGCCCTGGCAATCCACCCATAGCCAGCTAAGGAGGGACCCACCTAGGGCCAAGCTGCGAAACGGCACAAAACGCGCTCCTAGGAGCTGCACTCTGCAAAGGGAAACTGTGCTCGGGGAACAAAGCTCAGCCCCAAGGCGGCTTGGCTCAGGATCGCAGCGCTTGCCTAGTTCTCACCTAGCCCTAGGCTCCCCATAGGGCCAAGGAGGGTCTGGGCTGCCTCTGGCTCCGTGGGCACTGCTGCTTGGCTGGTGGTCTCCGCACCTTGAAACCAACTCCAAACGTGTTCTCCTTCACGGAGAAGGCTGATTTGGCAGGAAGAAGCCCTGTGTGCACTGGCCCTAGCAACCCACCCATAGGCAGCTAGGGAGGGACCCACCTAGGGCCTAGCTGCGAAACGGCACAAAACGCGCTCCTAGGAGCTGCACTCTGCAAAGGGAAACTGTGCTCGGGGAACAAAGCTCAGCCCCAAGGCGGCTTGGCTCAGGATCGCAGCGCTTGCCTAGTTCTCACCTAGCCCTAGGCTCCCCATAGGGCCAAGGAGGGTCTGGGCTGCCTCTGGCTCCGAGGGCACTGCTGCTTGGCTGGTGGTCTCCGCAGCTTGAAACCAACTCCAAACGTGTTCTCCTTCGCGGAGAAGGCTGATTTGGCAGGAAGAAGCCCTGTGTGCACTGGCCCTAGCAACCCACCCATCGCCAGCTAGGGAGGGACCCACCTAGGGCCTAGCTGCGAAACGGCACAAAACGCGCTCCTAGGAGCTGCACTCTGCAAAGGGAAACTGTGCTCGGGGAACAAAGCTCAGCCCCAAGGCGGCTTGGCTCAGGATCGCAGCGCTTGCCTAGTTCTCACCTAGCCCTAGGCTCCCCATAGGGCCAAGGAGGGTCTGGGCTGCCTCTGGCTCCGTGGGCACTGCTGCTTGGCTGGTGGTCTCCGCACCGTGAAACCAACTCCAAACGTGTTTTCCTTCGCGGAGAAGGCTGATTTGGCAGGAAGAAGCCCTGTGTGCACTGGCCCTGGCAACCCACCCATCGCCAGCTAGGGAGGGACCCACCTAGGGCCTAGCTGCGAAACGGCACAAAACGCGCTCCTAGGAGCTGCACTCTGCAAAGGGAAACTGTGCTCGGGGAACAAAGCTCAGCCCCAAGGCGGCTTGGCTCAGGATCGCAGCGCTTGCCTAGTTCTCACCTAGCCCTAGGCTCCCCATAGGGCCAAGGAGGGTCTGGGCTGCCTCTGGCTCCGTGGGCACTGCTGCTTGGCTGGTGGTCTCCGCACCTTGAAACCAACTCCAAACGTGTTCGCCTTCGCGGAGAAGGCTGATTTGGCAGGAAGAAGCCCTGTGTGCACTGGCCCTGGCAACCCACCCATCGCCAGCTAGGGAGGGACCCACCTAGGGCCTAGCTGCGAAACGGCACAAAACGCGCTCCTAGGAGCTGCACTCTGCAAAGGGAAACTGTGCTCGGGGAACAAAGCTCAGCCCCAAGGCGGCTTGGCTCAGGATCGCAGCGCTTGCCTAGTTCTCACCTAGCCCTAGGCTCCCCATATGGCCAAGGAGGGTCTGGGCTGCCTCTGGCTTCGTGGGCACTGCTGCTTGGTTGGTGGTCTCCGCACCTTGAAACCAACTCCAAACGTGTTCTCCTTCGCGGAGAAGGCTGATTTGGCAGGAAGAAGCCCTGTGTGCACTGGCCCTGGCAACCCACCCATCGCCAGCTAGGGAGGGACCCACCTAGGGCCTAGCTGCGAAACGGCACAAAACGCGCTCCTAGGAGCTGCACTCTGCAAAGGGAAACTGTGCTCGGGGAACAAAGCTCAGCCCCAAGGCGGCTTGGCTCAGGATCGCAGCGCTTGCCTAGTTCTCACCTAGCCCTAGGCTCCCCAAAGGGCCAAGGAGGGTCTGGGCTGCCTCTGGCTCCGTGGGCACTGCTGCTTGGCTGGTGGTCTCCGCAGCTTGAAACCAACTCCAAACGTGTTCGCCTTCGCGGAGAAGGCTGATTTGGCAGGAAGAAGCCCTGTGTGCACTGGCCCTGGCAAACCACCCATAGCCAGCTAGGGAGGGACCCACCTAGGGCCTAGCTGCGAAACGGCACAAAACGCGCTCCTAGGAGCTGCACTCTGCAAAGGGAAACTGTGCTCGGGGAACAAAGCTCAGCCCCAAGGCGGCTTGGCTCAGGATCGCAGCGCTTGCCTAGTTCTCACCTAGCCCTAGGCTCCCCAAAGGGCCAAGGAGGGTCTGGGCTGCCTCTGGCTCCGTGGGCACTGCTGCTTGGCTGGTGGTCTCCGCAGCTTGAAACCAACTCCAAACGTGTTCGCCTTCGCGGAGAAGGCTGATTTGGCAGGAAGAAGCCCTGTGTGCACTGGCCCTGGCAACCCACCCATAGCCAGCTAGGGAGGGACCCACCTAGGGCCTAGCTGCGAAACGGCACAAAACGCGCTCCTAGGAGCTGCACTCTGCAAAGGGAAACTGTGCTCGGGGAACAAAGCTCAGCCCCAAGGCGGCTTGGCTCAGGATCGCAGCGCTTGCCTAGTTCTCACCTAGCCCTAGGCTCCCCATAGGGCCAAGGAGGGTCTGGGCTGCCTCTGGCTCCGTGGGCACTGCTGCTTGGCTGGTGGTCTCCGCAGCTTGAAACCAACTCCAAACGTGTTCGCCTTCGCGGAGAAGGCTGATTTGGCAGGAAGAAGCCCTGTGTGCACTGGCCCTGGCAAACCACCCATAGCCAGCTAGGGAGGGACCCACCTAGGGCCTAGCTGCGAAACGGCACAAAACGCGCTCCTAGGAGCTGCACTCTGCAAAGGGAAACTGTGCTCGGGGAACAAAGCTCAGCCCCAAGGCGGCTTGGCTCAGGATCGCAGCGCTTGCCTAGTTCTCACCTAGCCCTAGGCTCCCCAAAGGGCCAAGGAGGGTCTGGGCTGCCTCTGGCTCCGTGGGCACTGCTGCTTGGCTGGTGGTCTCCGCAGCTTGAAACCAACTCCAAACGTGTTCGCCTTCGCGGAGAAGGCTGATTTGGCAGGAAGAAGCCCTGTGTGCACTGGCCCTGGCAACCCACCCATAGCCAGCTAGGGAGGGACCCACCTAGGGCCTAGCTGCGAAACGGCACAAAACGCGCTCCTAGGAGCTGCACTCTGCAAAGGGAAACTGTGCTCGGGGAACAAAGCTCAGCCCCAAGGCGGCTTGGCTCAGGATCGCAGCGCTTGCCTAGTTCTCACCTAGCCCTAGGCTCCCCATAGGGCCAAGGAGGGTCTGGGCTGCCTCTGGCTCCGTGGGCACTGCTGCTTGGCTGGTGGTCTCCGCACCTTGAAACCAACTCCAAACGTGTTCTCCTTTGCGGAAAAGGCTGATTTGGCAGGAAGAAGCCCTGTGTGCACTGGCCCTGGCAATCCACCCATAGCCAGCTAAAGAGGGACACACCTAGGGCCTAGCTGCGAAACGGCACAAAACGCGCTCCTAGGAGCTGCACTCTGCAAAGGGAAACTGTGCTCGGGGAACAAAGCTCAGCCCCAAGGCGGCTTGGCTCAGGATCGCAGCGCTTGCCTAGTTCTCACCTAGCCCTAGGCTCCCCATAGGGCCAAGGAGGGTCTGGGCTGCCTCTGGCTCCGTGGGCACTGCTGCTTGGCTGGTGGTCTCCGCACCTTGAAACCAACTCCAAACGTGTTCTCCTTCGCGGAGAAGGCTGATTTGGCAGGAAGAAGCCCTGTGTGCACTGGCCCTAGCAACCCACCCATAGGCAGCTAGGGAGGGACCCACCTAGGGCCTAGCTGCGAAACGGCACAAAACGCGCTCCTAGGAGCTGCGCTCTGCAAAGGGAAACTGTGCTCGGGGAACAAAGCTCAGCCCCAAGGCGGCTTGGCTCAGGATCGCAGCGCTTGCCTAGTTCTCACCTAGCCCTAGGCTCCCCATAGGGCCAAGGAGGGTCTGGGCTGCCTCTGGCTCCGAGGACACTGCTGCTTGGCTGGTGGTCTCCGCAGCTTGAAACCAACTCCAAACGTGTTCTCCTTCGCGGAGAAGGCTGATTTGGCAGGAAGAAGCCCTGTGTGCACTGGCCCTGGCAACCCACCCATAGCCAGCTAGGGAGGGACCCACCTAGGGCCTAGCTGCGAAACGGCACAAAACGCGCTCCTAGGAGCTGCACTCTGCAAAGGGAAACTGTGCTCGGGGAACAAAGCTCAGCCCCAAGGCGGCTTGGCTCAGGATCGCAGCGCTTGCCTAGTTCTCACCTAGCCCTAGGCTCCCCATAGGGCCAAGGAGGGTCTGGGCTGCCTCTGGCTCCGTGGGCACTGCTGCTTGGCTGGTGGTCTCCGCACCGTGAAACCAACTCCAAACGTGTTCTCCTTCGCGGAGAAGGCTGATTTGGCAGGAAGAAGCCCTGTGTGCACTGGCCCTAGCAACCCACCCATGGCCAGCTAGGGAGGGACCCACCTAGGGCCTAGCTGCGAAACGGCACAAAACGCGCTCCTAGGAGCTGCACTCTGCAAAGGGAAACTGTGCTCGGGGAACAAAGCTCAGCCCCAAGGCGGCTTGGCTCAGGATCGCAGCGCTTGCCTAGTTCTCACCTAGCCCTAGGCTCCCCATAGGGCCAAGGAGGGTCTGGGCTGCCTCTGGCTCCGTGGGCACTGCTGCTTGGCTGGTGGTCTCCGCACCTTGAAACCAACTCCAAACCTGTTCGCCTTCGCGGAGAAGGCTGATTTGGCAGGAAGAAGCCCTGTGTGCACTGGCCCTGGCAACCCACCCATCGCCAGCTAGGGAGGGACCCACCTAGGGCCTAGCTGCGAAACGGCGCAAAACGAGCTCCTAGGAGCTGCACTCTGCAAAGGGAAACTGTGCTCGGGGAACAAAGCTCAGCCCCAAGGCGGCTTGGCTCAGGATCGCAGCGCTTGCCTAGTTCTCACCTAGCCCTAGGCTCCCCATAGGGCCAAGGAGGGTCTGGGCTGCCTCTGGCTCCGTGGGCACTGCTGCTTGGTTGGTGGTCTCCGCACCTTGAAACCAACTCCAAACGTGTTCTCCTTCGCGGAGAAGGCTGATTTGGCAGGAAGAGGCCCTGTGTGCACTGGCCCTGGCAAACCGCCCATAGCCAGCTAAGGAGGGACCCACCTAGGGCCTAGCTGCGAAACGGCACAAAACGCGCTCCTAGGAGCTGCACTCTGCAAAGGGAAACTGTGCTCGGGGAACAAACCTCAGCCCCAAGGCGGCTTGGCTCAGGATCGCAGCGCTTGCCTAGTTCTCACCTAGCCCTAGGCTCCCCATAGGGCCAAGGAGGGTCTGGGCTGCCTCTGGCTCCGTGGGCACTGCTGCTTGGTTGGTGGTCTCCGCACATTGAAACCAACTCCAAACGTGTTCTCCTTCGCGGAGAAGGCTGATTTGGCAGGAAGAAGCCCTGTGTGCACTGGCCCTGGCAACCCACCCATCGCCAGCTAGGGAGGGACCCACCTAGGGCCTAGCTGCGAAACGGCACAAAACGCGCTCCTAGGAGCTGCACTCTGCAAAGGGAAACTGTGCTCGGGGAACAAAGCTCAGCCCCAAGGTGGCTTGGCTCAGGATCGCAGCGCTTGCCTAGTTCTCACCTAGCCCTAGGCTCCCCATAGGGCCAAGGAGGGTCTGGGCTGCCTCTGGCTCCGTGGGCACTGCTGCTTGGCTGGTGGTCTCCGCACCTTGAAACCAACTCCAAACGTGTTCTCCTTCGTGGAGAAGGCTGATTTGGCAGGAAGAAGCCCTGTGTGCACTGGCCCTGGCAAACCACCCATAGCCAGCTAGGGAGGGACCCACCTAGGGCCTAGCTGCGAAACGGCACAAAACGCGCTCCTAGGAGCTGCACTCTGCAAAGGGAAACTGTGCTCGGGGAACAAAGCTCAGCCCCAAGGCGGCTTGGCTCAGGATCGCAGCGCTTGCCTAGTTCTCACCTAGCCCTAGGCTCCCCAAAGGGCCAAGGAGGGTCTGGGCTGCCTCTGGCTCCGTGGGCACTGCTGCTTGGCTGGTGGTCTCCGCAGCTTGAAACCAACTCCAAACGTGTTCGCCTTCGCGGAGAAGGCTGATTTGGCAGGAAGAAGCCCTGTGTGCACTGGCCCTGGCAACCCACCCATAGCCAGCTAGGGAGGGACCCACCTAGGGCCTAGCTGCGAAACGGCACAAAACGCGCTCCTAGGAGCTGCACTCTGCAAAGGGAAACTGTGCTCGGGGAACAAAGCTCAGCCCCAAGGCGGCTTGGCTCAGGATCGCAGCGCTTGCCTAGTTCTCACCTAGCCCTAGGCTCCCCATAGGGCCAAGGAGGGTCTGGGCTGCCTCTGGCTCCGAGGACACTGCTGCTTGGCTGGTGGTCTCCGCAGCTTGAAACCAACTCCAAACGTGTTCTCCTTCGCGGAGAAGGCTGATTTGGCAGGAAGAAGCCCTGTGTGCACTGGCCCTGGCAACCCACCCATAGCCAGCTAGGGAGGGACCCACCTAGGGCCTAGCTGCGAAACGGCACAAAACGCGCTCCTAGGAGCTGCACTCTGCAAAGGGAAACTGTGCTCGGGGAACAAAGCTCAGCCCCAAGGCGGCTTGGCTCAGGATCGCAGCGCTTGCCTAGTTCTCACCTAGCCCTAGGCTCCCCATAGGGCCAAGGAGGGTCTGGGCTGCCTCTGGCTCCGTGGGCACTGCTGCTTGGCTGGTGGTCTCCGCACCGTGAAACCAACTCCAAACGTGTTCTCCTTCGCGGAGAAGGCTGATTTGGCAGGAAGAAGCCCTGTGTGCACTGGCCCTAGCAACCCACCCATGGCCAGCTAGGGAGGGACCCACCTAGGGCCTAGCTGCGAAACGGCACAAAACGCGCTCCTAGGAGCTGCACTCTGCAAAGGGAAACTGTGCTCGGGGAACAAAGCTCAGCCCCAAGGCGGCTTGGCTCAGGATCGCAGCGCTTGCCTAGTTCTCACCTAGCCCTAGGCTCCCCATAGGGCCAAGGAGGGTCTGGGCTGCCTCTGGCTCCGTGGGCACTGCTGCTTGGCTGGTGGTCTCCGCACCTTGAAACCAACTCCAAACCTGTTCGCCTTCGCGGAGAAGGCTGATTTGGCAGGAAGAAGCCCTGTGTGCACTGGCCCTGGCAACCCACCCATCGCCAGCTAGGGAGGGACCCACCTAGGGCCTAGCTGCGAAACGGCGCAAAACGAGCTCCTAGGAGCTGCACTCTGCAAAGGGAAACTGTGCTCGGGGAACAAAGCTCAGCCCCAAGGCGGCTTGGCTCAGGATCGCAGCGCTTGCCTAGTTCTCACCTAGCCCTAGGCTCCCCATAGGGCCAAGGAGGGTCTGGGCTGCCTCTGGCTCCGTGGGCACTGCTGCTTGGTTGGTGGTCTCCGCACCTTGAAACCAACTCCAAACGTGTTCTCCTTCGCGGAGAAGGCTGATTTGGCAGGAAGAGGCCCTGTGTGCACTGGCCCTGGCAAACCGCCCATAGCCAGCTAAGGAGGGACCCACCTAGGGCCTAGCTGCGAAACGGCACAAAACGCGCTCCTAGGAGCTGCACTCTGCAAAGGGAAACTGTGCTCGGGGAACAAACCTCAGCCCCAAGGCGGCTTGGCTCAGGATCGCAGCGCTTGCCTAGTTCTCACCTAGCCCTAGGCTCCCCATAGGGCCAAGGAGGGTCTGGGCTGCCTCTGGCTCCGTGGGCACTGCTGCTTGGTTGGTGGTCTCCGCACATTGAAACCAACTCCAAACGTGTTCTCCTTCGCGGAGAAGGCTGATTTGGCAGGAAGAAGCCCTGTGTGCACTGGCCCTGGCAACCCACCCATCGCCAGCTAGGGAGGGACCCACCTAGGGCCTAGCTGCGAAACGGCACAAAACGCGCTCCTAGGAGCTGCACTCTGCAAAGGGAAACTGTGCTCGGGGAACAAAGCTCAGCCCCAAGGTGGCTTGGCTCAGGATCGCAGCGCTTGCCTAGTTCTCACCTAGCCCTAGGCTCCCCATAGGGCCAAGGAGGGTCTGGGCTGCCTCTGGCTCCGTGGGCACTGCTGCTTGGCTGGTGGTCTCCGCACCTTGAAACCAACTCCAAACGTGTTCTCCTTCGTGGAGAAGGCTGATTTGGCAGGAAGAAGCCCTGTGTGCACTGGCCCTGCTAATCCACCCATAGCCAGCTAAGGAGGGCCCCACCTAGGGCCTAGCTGCGAAACGGCACAAAACGCGCTCCTAGGAGCTGCACTCTGCAAAGGGAAACTGTGCTCGGGGAACAAAGCTCAGCCCCAAGGCGGCTTGGCTCAGGATCGCAGCGCTTGCCTAGTTCTCACCTAGCCCTAGGCTCCCCATAGGGCCAAGGAGGGTCTGGGCTGCCTCTGGCTCCGTGGGCACTGCTGCTTGGCTGGTGGTCTCCGCAGCTTGAAACCAACTCCAAACGTGTTCTCCTTCGTGGAGAAGGCTGATTTGGCAGGAAGAAGCCCTGTGTGCACTGGCCCTAGCAACCCACCCATCGCCAGCTAGGGAGGGACCCACCTAGGGCCTAGCTGCGAAACGGCACAAAACGCGCTCCTAGGAGCTGCACTCTGCAAAGGGAAACTGTGCTCGGGGAACAAAGCTCAGCCCCAAGGCGGCTTGGCTCAGGATCGCAGCGCTTGCCTAGTTCTCACCTAGCCCTAGGCTCCCCATAGGGCCAAGGAGGGTCTGGGCTGCCTCTGGCTCCGTGGGCACTGCTGCTTGGCTGGTGGTCTCCGCAGCTTGAAACCAACTCCAAACGTGTTCGCCTTCGCGGAGAAGGCTGATTTGGCAGGAAGAAGCCCTGTGTGCACTGGCCCTGGCAACCCACCCATAGCCAGCTAGGGAGGGACCCACCTAGGGCCTAGCTGCGAAACGGCACAAAACGCGCTCCTAGGAGCTGCACTCTGCAAAGGGAAACTGTGCTCGGGGAACAAAGCTCAGCCCCAAGGCGGCTTGGCTCAGGATCGCAGCGCTTGCCTAGTTCTCACCTAGCCCTAGGCTCCCCATAGGGCCAAGGAGGGTCTGGGCTGCCTCTGGCTCCGTGGGCACTGCTGCTTGGCTGGTGGTCTCCGCAGCTTGAAACCAACTCCAAACGTGTTCGCCTTCGCGGAGAAGGCTGATTTGGCAGGAAGAAGCCCTGTGTGCACTGGCCCTGGCAACCCACCCATAGCCAGCTAGGGAGGGACCCACCTAGGGCCTAGCTGCGAAACGGCACAAAACGCGCTCCTAGGAGCTGCACTCTGCAAAGGGAAACTGTGCTCGGGGAACAAAGCTCAGCCCCAAGGCGGCTTGGCTCAGGATCGCAGCGCTTGCCTAGTTCTCACCTAGCCCTAGGCTCCCCATAGGGCCAAGGAGGGTCTGGGCTGCCTCTGGCTCCGTGGGCACTGCTGCTTGGCTGGTGGTCTCCGCAGCTTGAAACCAACTCCAAACGTGTTCGCCTTCGCGGAGAAGGCTGATTTGGCAGGAAGAAGCCCTGTGTGCACTGGCCCTGGCAACCCACCCATAGCCAGCTAGGGAGGGACCCACCTAGGGCCTAGCTGCGAAACGGCACAAAACGCGCTCCTAGGAGCTGCACTCTGCAAAGGGAAACTGTGCTCGGGGAACAAAGCTCAGCCCCAAGGCGGCTTGGCTCAGGATCGCAGCGCTTGCCTAGTTCTCACCTAGCCCTAGGCTCCCCATAGGGCCAAGGAGGGTCTGGGCTGCCTCTGGCTCCGTGGGCACTGCTGCTTGGCTGGTGGTCTCCGCACCGTGAAACCAACTCCAAACGTGTTCGCCTTCGCGGAGAAGGCTGATTTGGCAGGAAGAAGCCCTGTGTGCACTGGCCCTGGCAAACCACCCATCGCCAGCTAGGGAGGGACCCACCTAGGGCCTAGCTGCGAAACGGCACAAAACGCGCTCCTAGGAGCTGCACTCTGCAAAGGGAAACTGTGCTCGGGGAACAAAGCTCAGCCCCAAGGCGGCTTGGCTCAGGATCGCAGCGCTTGCCTAGTTCTCACCTAGCCCTAGGCTCCCCATATGGCCAAGGAGGGTCTGGGCTGCCTCTGGCTTCGTGGGCACTGCTGCTTGGTTGGTGGTCTCCGCACCTTGAAACCAACTCCAAACGTGTTCTCCTTCGCGGAGAAGGCTGATTTGGCAGGAAGAAGCCCTGTGTGCACTGGCCCTGGCAACCCACCCATCGCCAGCTAGGGAGGGACCCACCTAGGGCCTAGCTGCGAAACGGCACAAAACGCGCTCCTAGGAGCTGCACTCTGCAAAGGGAAACTGTGTTCGGGGAACAAACCTCAGCCCCAAGGCGGCTTGGCTCAGGATCGCAGCGCTTGCCTAGTTCTCACCTAGCCCTAGGCTCCCCATAGGGCCAAGGAGGGTCTGGGCTGCCACTGGCTCCGTGGGCACTGCTGCTTGGTTGGTGGTCTCCGCACCTTGAAACCAACTCCAAACGTGTTCTCCTTCGTGGAGAAGGCTGATTTGGCAGGAACAAGCCCTGTGTGCACTGGCCCTGGCAAACCACCCATCGCCAGCTAGGGAGGGATCCACCTAGGGCCTAGCTGCGAAACGGCACAAAACGCGCTCCTAGGAGCTGCACTCTGCAAAGGGAAACTGTGCTCGGGGAACAAAGCTCAGCCCCAAGGCGGCTTGGCTCAGGATCGCAGCGCTTGCCTAGTTCTCACCTAGCCCTAGGCTCCCCATAGGGCCAAGGAGGGTCTGGGCTGCCTCTGGCTCCGTGGGCACTGCTGCTTGGCTGGTGGTCTCCGCACCGTGAAACCAACTCCAAACGTGTTCGCCTTCGCGGAGAAGGCTGATTTGGCAGGAAGAAGCCCTGTGTGCACTGGCCCTGGCAACCCACCCATCGCCAGCTAGGGAGGGACCCACCTAGGGCCTAGCTGCGAAACGGCACAAAACGCGCTCCTAGGAGCTGCACTCTGCAAAGGGAAACTGTGCTCGGGGAACAAAGCTCAGCCCCAAGGCGGCTTGGCTCAGGATCGCAGCGCTTGCCTAGTTCTCACGTAGCCCTAGGCTCCCCATAGGGCCAAGGAGGGTCTGGGCTGCCTCTGGCTCCGTGGGCACTGCTGCTTGGCTGGTGGTCTCCGCACCTTGAAACCAACTCCAAACGTGTTCGCCTTCGCGGAGAAGGCTGATTTGGCAGGAAGAAGCCCTGTGTGCACTGGCCCTGGCAACCCACCCATAGCCAGCTAGGGAGGGACCCACCTAGGGCCTAGCTGCGAAACGGCACAAAACGCGCTCCTAGGAGCTGCACTCTGCAAAGGGAAACTGTGCTCGGGGAACAAAGCTCAGCCCCAAGGCGGCTTGGCTCAGGATCGCAGCGCTTGCCTAGTTCTCACCTAGCCCTAGGCTCCCCATAGGGCCAAGGAGGGTCTGGGCTGCCTCTGGCTCCGTGGGCACTGCTGCTTGGCTGGTGGTCTCCGCACCTTGAAACCAACTCCAAACGTGTTCTCCTTCGCGGAAAAGGCTGATTTGGCAGGAAGAAGCCCTGTGTGCACTGGCCCTGGCAATCCACCCATAGCCAGCTAAGGAGGGACCCACCTAGGGCCTAGCTGCGAAACGGCACAAAACGCGCTCCTAGGAGCTGCACTCTGCAAAGGGAAACTGTGCTCGGGGAACAAAGCTCAGCCCCAAGGCGGCTTGGCTCAGGATCGCAGCGCTTGCCTAGTTCTCACCTAGCCCTAGGCTCCCCATAGGGCCAAGGAGGGTCTGGGCTGCCTCTGGCTCCGTGGGCACTGCTGCTTGGCTGGTGGTCTCCGCACCTTGAAACCAACTCCAAACGTGTTCTCCTTCGCGGAGAAGGCTGATTTGGCAGGAAGAAGCCCTGTGTGCACTGGCCCTGGCAACCCACCCATAGGCAGCTAGGGAGGGACCCACCTAGGGCCTAGCTGCGAAACGGCACAAAACGCGCTCCTAGGAGCTGCGCTCTGCAAAGGGAAACTGTGCTCGGGGAACAAAGCTCAGCCCCAAGGCGGCTTGGCTCAGGATCGCAGCGCTTGCCTAGTTCTCACCTAGCCCTAGGCTCCCCATAGGGCCAAGGAGGGTCTGGGCTGCCTCTGGCTCCGAGGACACTGCTGCTTGGCTGGTGGTCTCCGCACCTTGAAACCAACTCCAAACGTGTTCTCCTTCGCGGAGAAGGCTGATTTGGCAGGAAGAAGCCCTGTGTGCACTGGCCCTGGCAACCCACCCATAGCCAGCTAGGGAGGGACCCACCTAGGGCCTAGCTGCGAAACGGCACAAAACGCGCTCCTAGGAGCTGCACTCTGCAAAGGGAAACTGTGCTCGGGGAACAAAGCTCAGCCCCAAGGCGGCTTGGCTCAGGATCGCAGCGCTTGCCTAGTTCTCACCTAGCCCTAGGCTCCCCATAGGGCCAAGGAGGGTCTGGGCTGCCTCTGGCTCCGTGGGCACTGCTGCTTGGCTGGTGGTCTCCGCACCGTGAAACCAACTCCAAACGTGTTCTCCTTCGCGGAGAAGGCTGATTTGGCAGGAAGAAGCCCTGTGTGCACTGGCCCTAGCAACCCACCCATCGCCAGCTAGGGAGGGACCCACCTAGGGCCTAGCTGCGAAACGGCACAAAACGCGCTCCTAGGAGCTGCACTCTGCAAAGGGAAACTGTGCTCGGGGAACAAAGCTCAGCCCCAAGGCGGCTTGGCTCAGGATCGCAGCGCTTGCCTAGTTCTCACCTAGCCCTAGGCTCCCCATAGGGCCAAGGAGGGTCTGGGCTGCCTCTGGCTCCGTGGGCACTGCTGCTTGGCTGGTGGTCTCCGCACCTTGAAACCAACTCCAAACCTGTTCGCCTTCGCGGAGAAGGCTGATTTGGCAGGAAGAAGCCCTGTGTGCACTGGCCCTGGCAACCCACCCATCGCCAGCTAGGGAGGGACCCACCTAGGGCCTAGCTGCGAAACGGCACAAAACGCGCTCCTAGGAGCTGCACTCTGCAAAGGGAAACTGTGCTCGGGGAACAAAGCTCAGCCCCAAGGCGGCTTGGCTCAGGATCGCAGCGCTTGCCTAGTTCTCAGGTAGCCCTAGGCTCCCCATAGGGCCAAGGAGGGTCTGGGCTGCCTCTGGCTCCGTGGGCACTGCTGCTTGGCTGGTGGTCTCCGCAGCTTGAAACCAACTCCAAACGTGTTCGCCTTCGCGGAGAAGGCTGATTTGGCAGGAAGAAGCCCTGTGTGCACTGGCCCTGGCAACCCACCCATAGCCAGCTAGGGAGGGACCCACCTAGGGCCTAGCTGCGAAACGGCACAAAACGCGCTCCTAGGAGCTGCACTCTGCAAAGGGAAACTGTGCTCGGGGAACAAAGCTCAGCCCCAAGGCGGCTTGGCTCAGGATCGCAGCGCTTGCCTAGTTCTCACCTAGCCCTAGGCTCCCCATAGGGCCAAGGAGGGTCTGGGCTGCCTCTGGCTCCGTGGGCACTGCTGCTTGGCTGGTGGTCTCCGCACCTTGAAACCAACTCCAAACGTGTTCTCCTTCGCGGAGAAGGCTGATTTGGCAGGAAGAAGCCCTGTGTGCACTGGCCCTGGCAACCCACCCATCGCCAGCTAGGGAGGGACCCACCTAGGGCCTAGCTGCGAAACGGCACAAAACGCGCTCCTAGGAGCTGCACTCTGCAAAGGGAAACTGTGCTCGGGGAACAAAGCTCAGCCCCAAGGCGGCTTGGCTCAGGATCGCAGCGCTTGCCTAGTTCTCACCTAGCCCTAGGCTCCCCATAGGGCCAAGGAGGGTCTGGGCTGCCTCTGGCTCCGTGGGCACTGCTGCTTGGTTGGTGGTCTCCGCACCTTGAAACCAACTCCAAACGTGTTCTCCTTCGCGGAGAAGGCTGATTTGGCAGGAAGAAGCCCTGTGTGCACTGGCCCTGGCAATCCACCCATCGCCAGCTAGGGAGGGACCCACCTAGGGCCTAGCTGCGAAACGGCACAAAACGCGCTCCTAGGAGCTGCACTCTGCAAAGGGAAACTGTGCTCGGGGAACAAAGCTCAGCCCCAAGGCGGCTTGGCTCAGGATCGCAGCGCTTGCCTAGTTCTCACCTAGCCCTAGGCTCCCCATAGGGCCAAGGAGGGTCTGGGCTGCCTCTGGCTCCGTGGGCACTGCTGCTTGGTTGGTGGTCTCCGCACCTTGAAACCAACTCCAAACGTGTTCTCCTTCGCGGAGAAGGCTGATTTGGCAGGAAGAAGCCCTGTGTGCACTGGCCCTGGCAATCCACCCATCGCCAGCTAGGGAGGGACCCACCTAGGGCCTAGCTGCGAAACGGCACAAAACGCGCTCCTAGGAGCTGCACTCTGCAAAGGGAAACTGTGCTCGGGGAACAAAGCTCAGCCCCAAGGCGGCTTGGCTCAGGATCGCAGCGCTTGCCTAGTTCTCACCTAGCCCTAGGCTCCCCATAGGGCCAAGGAGGGTCTGGGCTGCCTCTGGCTCCGTGGGCACTGCTGCTTGGCTGGTGGTCTCCGCACCTTGAAACCAACTCCAAACGTGTTCTCCTTCGCGGAGAAGGCTGATTTGGCAGGAAGAAGCCCTGTGTGCACTGGCCCTAGCAACCCACCCATCGCCAGCTAGGGAGGGACCCACCTAGGGCCTAGCTGCGAAACGGCACAAAACGCGCTCCTAGGAGCTGCACTCTGCAAAGGGAAACTGTGCTCGGGGAACAAAGCTCAGCCCCAAGGCGGCTTGGCTCAGGATCGCAGCGCTTGCCTAGTTCTCACCTAGCCCTAGGCTCCCCATAGGGCCAAGGAGGGTCTGGGCTGCCTCTGGCTCCGTGGGCACTGCTGCTTGGCTGGTGGTCTCCGCACCGTGAAACCAACTCCAAACGTGTTTTCCTTCGCGGAGAAGGCTGATTTGGCAGGAAGAAGCCCTGTGTGCACTGGCCCTGGCAACCCACCCATCGCCAGCTAGGGAGGGACCCACCTAGGGCCTAGCTGCGAAACGGCACAAAACGCGCTCCTAGGAGCTGCACTCTGCAAAGGGAAACTGTGCTCGGGGAACAAAGCTCAGCCCCAAGGCGGCTTGGCTCAGGATCGCAGCGCTTGCCTAGTTCTCACCTAGCCCTAGGCTCCCCATAGGGCCAAGGAGGG
Source organism: Sus scrofa (assembly GCF_054392235.1). Lineage (NCBI taxonomy): Eukaryota > Metazoa > Chordata > Mammalia > Artiodactyla > Suidae > Sus > Sus scrofa. The sequence continues at coordinate 32,149,685 of NC_139389.1, read as the reverse complement.
TCTGGGCTGCCTCTGGCTCCGTGGGCACTGCTGCTTGGCTGGTGGTCTCCGCAGCTTGAAACCAACTCCAAACGTGTTCTCCTTCGCGGAGAAGGCTGATTTGGCAGGAAGAAGCCCTGTGTGCACTGGCCCTGGCAACCCACCCATCGCCAGCTAGGGAGGGACCCACCTAGGGCCTAGCTGCGAAACGGCACAAAACGCGCTCCTAGGAGCTGCACTCTGCAAAGGGAAACTGTGCTCGGGGAACAAAGCTCAGCCCCAAGGCGGCTTGGCTCAGGATCGCAGCGCTTGCCTAGTTCTCACGTAGCCCTAGGCTCCCCATAGGGCCAAGGAGGGTCTGGGCTGCCTCTGGCTCCGTGGGCACTGCTGCTTGGCTGGTGGTCTCCGCACCGTGAAACCAACTCCAAACGTGTTCGCCTTCGCGGAGAAGGCTGATTTGGCAGGAAGAAGCCCTGTGTGCACTGGCCCTGGCAACCCACCCATCGCCAGCTAGGGAGGGACCCACCTAGGGCCTAGCTGCGAAACGGCACAAAACGCGCTCCTAGGAGCTGCACTCTGCAAAGGGAAACTGTGCTCGGGGAACAAAGCTCAGCCCCAAGGCGGCTTGGCTCAGGATCGCAGCACTTGCCTAGTTCTCACCTAGCCCTAGGCTCCCCATAGGGCCAAGGAGGGTCTGGGCTGCCTCTGGCTCCGTGGGCACTGCTGCTTGGTTGGTGGTCTCCGCACATTGAAACCAACTCCAAACGTGTTCTCCTTCGCGGAGAAGGCTGATTTGGCAGGAAGAAGCCCTGTGTGCACTGGCCCTGGCAACCCACCCATCGCCAGCTAGGGAGGGACCCACCTAGGGCCTAGCTGCGAAACGGCACAAAACGCGCTCCTAGGAGCTGCACTCTGCAAAGGGAAACTGTGCTCGGGGAACAAAGCTCAGCCCCAAGGCGGCTTGGCTCAGGATCGCAGCGCTTGCCTAGTTCTCACCTAGCCCTAGGCTCCCCATAGGGCCAAGGAGGGTCTGGGCTGCCTCTGGCTCCGTGGGCACTGCTGCTTGGTTGGTGGTCTCCGCACCTTGAAACCAACTCCAAACGTGTTCTCCTTCGTGGAGAAGGCTGATTTGGCAGGAAGAAGCCCTGTGTGCACTGGCCCTGGCAATCCACCCATCGCCAGCTAGGGAGGGACCCACCTAGGGCCTAGCTGCGAAACGGCACAAAACGCGCTCCTAGGAGCTGCACTCTGCAAAGGGAAACTGTGCTCGGGGAACAAAGCTCAGCCCCAAGGCGGCTTGGCTCAGGATCGCAGCGCTTGCCTAGTTCTCACCTAGCCCTAGGCTCCCCATAGGGCCAAGGAGGGTCTGGGCTGCCTCTGGCTCCGTGGGCACTGCTGCTTGGCTGGTGGTCTCCGCACCTTGAAACCAACTCCAAACGTGTTCTCCTTCGCGGAGAAGGCTGATTTGGCAGGAAGAAGCCCTGTGTGCACTGGCCCTAGCAACCCACCCATCGCCAGCTAGGGAGGGACCCACCTAGGGCCTAGCTGCGAAACGGCACAAAACGCGCTCCTAGGAGCTGCACTCTGCAAAGGGAAACTGTGCTCGGGGAACAAAGCTCAGCCCCAAGGCGGCTTGGCTCAGGATCGCAGCGCTTGCCTAGTTCTCACCTAGCCCTAGGCTCCCCATAGGGCCAAGGAGGGTCTGGGCTGCCTCTGGCTCCGTGGGCACTGCTGCTTGGCTGGTGGTCTCCGCACCGTGAAACCAACTCCAAACGTGTTTTCCTTCGCGGAGAAGGCTGATTTGGCAGGAAGAAGCCCTGTGTGCACTGGCCCTGGCAACCCACCCATCGCCAGCTAGGGAGGGACCCACCTAGGGCCTAGCTGCGAAACGGCACAAAACGCGCTCCTAGGAGCTGCACTCTGCAAAGGGAAACTGTGCTCGGGGAACAAAGCTCAGCCCCAAGGCGGCTTGGCTCAGGATCGCAGCGCTTGCCTAGTTCTCACCTAGCCCTAGGCTCCCCATAGGGCCAAGGAGGGTCTGGGCTGCCTCTGGCTCCGTGGGCACTGCTGCTTGGCTGGTGGTCTCCGCAGCTTGAAACCAACTCCAAACGTGTTCGCCTTCGCGGAGAAGGCTGATTTGGCAGGAAGAAGCCCTGTGTGCACTGGCCCTGGCAACCCACCCATCGCCAGCTAGGGAGGGACCCACCTAGGGCCTAGCTGCGAAACGGCACAAAACGCGCTCCTAGGAGCTGCACTCTGCAAAGGGAAACTGTGCTCGGGGAACAAAGCTCAGCCCCAAGGCGGCTTGGCTCAGGATCGCAGCGCTTGCCTAGTTCTCACCTAGCCCTAGGCTCCCCATAGGGCCAAGGAGGGTCTGGGCTGCCTCTGGCTCCGTGGGCACTGCTGCTTGGCTGGTGGTCTCCGCACCTTGAAACCAACTCCAAACGTGTTCGCCTTCGCGGAGAAGGCTGATTTGGCAGGAAGAAGCCCTGTGTGCACTGGCCCTGGCAACCCACCCATCGCCAGCTAGGGAGGGACCCACCTAGGGCCTAGCTGCGAAACGGCACAAAACGCGCTCCTAGGAGCTGCACTCTGCAAAGGGAAACTGTGCTCGGGGAACAAAGCTCAGCCCCAAGGCGGCTTGGCTCAGGATCGCAGCGCTTGCCTAGTTCTCACCTAGCCCTAGGCTCCCCATAGGGCCAAGGAGGGTCTGGGCTGCCTCTGGCTCCGTGGGCACTGCTGCTTGGTTGGTGGTCTCCGCAGCTTGAAACCAACTCCAAACGTGTTCTCCTTCGCGGAGAAGGCTGATTTGGCAGGAAGAAGCCCTGTGTGCACTGGCCCTGGCAAACCGCCCATAGCCAGCTAAGGAGGGACCCACCTAGGGCCTAGCTGCGAAACGGCACAAAACGCGCTCCTAGGAGCTGCACTCTGCAAAGGGAAACTGTGCTCGGGGAACAAAGCTCAGCCCCAAGGCGGCTTGGCTCAGGATCGCAGCGCTTGCCTAGTTCTCACCTAGCCCTAGGCTCCCCATAGGGCCAAGGAGGGTCTGGGCTGCCTCTGGCTCCGTGGGCACTGCTGCTTGGCTGGTGGTCTCCGCACCGTGAAACGAACTCCAAACGTGTTCGCCTTCGCGGAGAAGGCTGATTTGGCAGGAAGAAGCCCTGTGTGCACTGGCCCTGGCAACCCACCCATCGCCAGCTAGGGAGGGACCCACCTAGGGCCTAGCTGCGAAACGGCACAAAACGCGCTCCTAGGAGCTGCACTCTGCAAAGGGAAACTGTGCTCGGGGAACAAAGCTCAGCCCCAAGGCGGCTTGGCTCAGGATCGCAGCGCTTGCCTAGTTCTCACCTAGCCCTAGGCTCCCCATAGGGCCAAGGAGGGTCTGGGCTGCCTCTGGCTCCGTGGGCACTGCTGCTTGGCTGGTGGTCTCCGCACCTTGAAACCAACTCCAAACGTGTTCTCCTTCGCGGAGAAGGCTGATTTGGCAGGAACAAGCCCTGTGTGCACTGGCCCTGGCAACCCACCCATCGCCAGCTAGGGAGGGACCCACCTAGGGCCTAGCTGCGAAACGGCACAAAACGCGCTCCTAGGAGCTGCACTCTGCAAAGGGAAACTGTGCTCGGGGAACAAAGCTCAGCCCCAAGGCGGCTTGGCTCAGGATCGCAGCGCTTGCCTAGTTCTCACCTAGCCCTAGGCTCCCCATAGGGCCAAGGAGGGTCTGGGCTGCCTCTGGCTCCGTGGGCACTGCTGCTTGGCTGGTGGTCTCCGCCGCTGGAAACCAACTCCAAACGTCTTCTCCTTCGCGGAGAAGGCTGATTTGGCAGGAAGAAGCCCTGTGTGCACTGGCCCTGGCAACCCACCCATCGCCAGCTAGGGAGGGACCCACCTAGGGCCTAGCTGCGAAACGGCACAAAACGCGCTCCTAGGAGCTGCACTCTGCAAAGGGAAACTGTGCTCGGGGAACAAAGCTCAGCCCCAAGGCGGCTTGGCTCAGGATCGCAGCGCTTGCCTAGTTCTCACCTAGCCCTAGGCTCCCCATAGGGCCAAGGAGGGTCTGGGCTGCCTCTGGCTCTGTGGGCACTGCTGCTTGGCTGGTGGTCTCCGCACCTTGAAACCAACTCCAAATGTGTTCGCCTTCGCGGAGAAGGCTGATTTGGCAGGAAGAAGCCCTGTGTGCACTGGCCCTGGCAACCCACCCATAGCCAGCTAGGGAGGGACCCACCTAGGGCCTAGCTGCGAAACGGCACAAAACGCGCTCCTAGGAGCTGCACTCTGCAAAGGGAAACTGTGCTCGGGGAACAAAGCTCAGCCCCAAGGCGGCTTGGCTCAGGATCGCAGCGCTTGCCTAGTTCTCACCTAGCCCTAGGCTCCCCATAGGGCCAAGGAGGGTCTGGGCTGCCTCTGGCTCCGTGGGCACTGCTGCTTGGCTGGTGGTCTCCGCACCTTGAAACCAACTCCAAACGTGTTCTCCTTCGCGGAGAAGGCTGATTTGGCAGGAAGAAGCCCTGTGTGCACTGGCCCTGGCAACCCACCCATCGCCAGCTAGGGAGGGACCCACCTAGGGCCTAGCTGCGAAACGGCACAAAACGCGCTCCTAGGAGCTGCACTCTGCAAAGGGAAACTGTGCTCGGGGAACAAAGCTCAGCCCCAAGGCGGCTTGGCTCAGGATCGCAGCGCTTGCCTAGTTCTCACCTAGCCCTAGGCTCCCCATAGGGCCAAGGAGGGTCTGGGCTGCCTCTGGCTCCGTGGGCACTGCTGCTTGGCTGGTGGTCTCCGCACCTTGAAACCAACTCCAAACGTGTTCTCCTTCGCGGAAAAGGCTGATTTGGCAGGAAGAAGCCCTGTGTGCACTGGCCCTGGCAATCCACCCATAGCCAGCTAAGGAGGGACCCACCTAGGGCCTAGCTGCGAAACGGCACAAAACGCGCTCCTAGGAGCTGCACTCTGCAAAGGGAAACTGTGCTCGGGGAACAAAGCTCAGCCCCAAGGCGGCTTGGCTCAGGATCGCAGCGCTTGCCTAGTTCTCACCTAGCCCTAGGCTCCCCATAGGGCCAAGGAGGGTCTGGGCTGCCTCTGGCTCCGTGGGCACTGCTGCTTGGCTGGTGGTCTCCGCACCTTGAAACCAACTCCAAACGTGTTCTCCTTCGCGGAGAAGGCTGATTTGGCAGGAAGAAGCCCTGTGTGCACTGGCCCTGGCAACCCACCCATAGGCAGCTAGGGAGGGACCCACCTAGGGCCTAGCTGCGAAACGGCACAAAACGCGCTCCTAGGAGCTGCGCTCTGCAAAGGGAAACTGTGCTCGGGGAACAAAGCTCAGCCCCAAGGCGGCTTGGCTCAGGATCGCAGCGCTTGCCTAGTTCTCACCTAGCCCTAGGCTCCCCATAGGGCCAAGGAGGGTCTGGGCTGCCTCTGGCTCCGAGGACACTGCTGCTTGGCTGGTGGTCTCCGCACCTTGAAACCAACTCCAAACGTGTTCTCCTTCGCGGAGAAGGCTGATTTGGCAGGAAGAAGCCCTGTGTGCACTGGCCCTGGCAACCCACCCATAGCCAGCTAGGGAGGGACCCACCTAGGGCCTAGCTGCGAAACGGCACAAAACGCGCTCCTAGGAGCTGCACTCTGCAAAGGGAAACTGTGCTCGGGGAACAAAGCTCAGCCCCAAGGCGGCTTGGCTCAGGATCGCAGCGCTTGCCTAGTTCTCACCTAGCCCTAGGCTCCCCATAGGGCCAAGGAGGGTCTGGGCTGCCTCTGGCTCCGTGGGCACTGCTGCTTGGCTGGTGGTCTCCGCACCGTGAAACCAACTCCAAACGTGTTCTCCTTCGCGGAGAAGGCTGATTTGGCAGGAAGAAGCCCTGTGTGCACTGGCCCTAGCAACCCACCCATCGCCAGCTAGGGAGGGACCCACCTAGGGCCTAGCTGCGAAACGGCACAAAACGCGCTCCTAGGAGCTGCACTCTGCAAAGGGAAACTGTGCTCGGGGAACAAAGCTCAGCCCCAAGGCGGCTTGGCTCAGGATCGCAGCGCTTGCCTAGTTCTCACCTAGCCCTAGGCTCCCCATAGGGCCAAGGAGGGTCTGGGCTGCCTCTGGCTCCGTGGGCACTGCTGCTTGGCTGGTGGTCTCCGCACCTTGAAACCAACTCCAAACCTGTTCGCCTTCGCGGAGAAGGCTGATTTGGCAGGAAGAAGCCCTGTGTGCACTGGCCCTGGCAACCCACCCATCGCCAGCTAGGGAGGGACCCACCTAGGGCCTAGCTGCGAAACGGCACAAAACGCGCTCCTAGGAGCTGCACTCTGCAAAGGGAAACTGTGCTCGGGGAACAAAGCTCAGCCCCAAGGCGGCTTGGCTCAGGATCGCAGCGCTTGCCTAGTTCTCAGGTAGCCCTAGGCTCCCCATAGGGCCAAGGAGGGTCTGGGCTGCCTCTGGCTCCGTGGGCACTGCTGCTTGGCTGGTGGTCTCCGCAGCTTGAAACCAACTCCAAACGTGTTCGCCTTCGCGGAGAAGGCTGATTTGGCAGGAAGAAGCCCTGTGTGCACTGGCCCTGGCAACCCACCCATAGCCAGCTAGGGAGGGACCCACCTAGGGCCTAGCTGCGAAACGGCACAAAACGCGCTCCTAGGAGCTGCACTCTGCAAAGGGAAACTGTGCTCGGGGAACAAAGCTCAGCCCCAAGGCGGCTTGGCTCAGGATCGCAGCGCTTGCCTAGTTCTCACCTAGCCCTAGGCTCCCCATAGGGCCAAGGAGGGTCTGGGCTGCCTCTGGCTCCGTGGGCACTGCTGCTTGGCTGGTGGTCTCCGCACCTTGAAACCAACTCCAAACGTGTTCTCCTTCGCGGAAAAGGCTGATTTGGCAGGAAGAAGCCCTGTGTGCACTGGCCCTGGCAATCCACCCATAGCCAGCTAAGGAGGGACCCACCTAGGGCCTAGCTGCGAAACGGCACAAAACGCGCTCCTAGGAGCTGCACTCTGCAAAGGGAAACTGTGCTCGGGGAACAAAGCTCAGCCCCAAGGCGGCTTGGCTCAGGATCGCAGCGCTTGCCTAGTTCTCACCTAGCCCTAGGCTCCCCATAGGGCCAAGGAGGGTCTGGGCTGCCTCTGGCTCCGTGGGCACTGCTGCTTGGCTGGTGGTCTCCGCAGCTTGAAACCAACTCCAAACGTGTTCTCCTTCGTGGAGAAGGCTGATTTGGCAGGAAGAAGCCCTGTGTGCACTGGCCCTAGCAACCCACCCATAGGCAGCTAGGGAGGGACCCACCTAGGGCCTAGCTGCGAAACGGCACAAAACGCGCTCCTAGGAGCTGCACTCTGCAAAGGGAAACTGTGCTCGGGGAACAAAGCTCAGCCCCAAGGCGGCTTGGCTCAGGATCGCAGCGCTTGCCTAGTTCTCACCTAGCCCTAGGCTCCCCATAGGGCCAAGGAGGGTCTGGGCTGCCTCTGGCTCCGAGGGCACTGCTGCTTGGCTGGTGGTCTCCGCACCTTGAAACCAACTCCAAACGTGTTCTCCTTCGCGGAGAAGGCTGATTTGGCAGGAAGAAGCCCTGTGTGCACTGGCCCTGGCAACCCACCCATCGCCAGCTAGGGAGGGACCCACCTAGGGCCTAGCTGCGAAACGGCACAAAACGCGCTCCTAGGAGCTGCACTCTGCAAAGGGAAACTGTGCTCGGGGAACAAAGCTCAGCCCCAAGGCGGCTTGGCTCAGGATCGCAGCGCTTGCCTAGTTCTCACCTAGCCCTAGGCTCCCCATAGGGCCAAGGAGGGTCTGGGCTGCCTCTGGCTCCGTGGGCACTGCTGCTTGGCTGGTGGTCTCCGCACCGTGAAACCAACTCCAAACGTGTTTTCCTTCGCGGAGAAGGCTGATTTGGCAGGAAGAAGCCCTGTGTGCACTGGCCCTGGCAACCCACCCATCGCCAGCTAGGGAGGGACCCACCTAGGGCCTAGCTGCGAAACGGCACAAAACGCGCTCCTAGGAGCTGCACTCTGCAAAGGGAAACTGTGCTCGGGGAACAAAGCTCAGCCCCAAGGCGGCTTGGCTCAGGATCGCAGCGCTTGCCTAGTTCTCACCTAGCCCTAGGCTCCCCATAGGGCCAAGGAGGGTCTGGGCTGCCTCTGGCTCCGTGGGCACTGCTGCTTGGCTGGTGGTCTCCGCACCTTGAAACCAACTCCAAACGTGTTCGCCTTCGCGGAGAAGGCTGATTTGGCAGGAAGAAGCCCTGTGTGCACTGGCCCTGGCAACCCACCCATCGCCAGCTAGGGAGGGACCCACCTAGGGCCTAGCTGCGAAACGGCACAAAACGCGCTCCTAGGAGCTGCACTCTGCAAAGGGAAACTGTGCTCGGGGAACAAAGCTCAGCCCCAAGGCGGCTTGGCTCAGGATCGCAGCGCTTGCCTAGTTCTCACCTAGCCCTAGGCTCCCCATATGGCCAAGGAGGGTCTGGGCTGCCTCTGGCTTCGTGGGCACTGCTGCTTGGTTGGTGGTCTCCGCACCTTGAAACCAACTCCAAACGTGTTCTCCTTCGCGGAGAAGGCTGATTTGGCAGGAAGAAGCCCTGTGTGCACTGGCCCTGGCAACCCACCCATCGCCAGCTAGGGAGGGACCCACCTAGGGCCTAGCTGCGAAACGGCACAAAACGCGCTCCTAGGAGCTGCACTCTGCAAAGGGAAACTGTGCTCGGGGAACAAACCTCAGCCCCAAGGCGGCTTGGCTCAGGATCGCAGCGCTTGCCTAGTTCTCACGTAGCCCTAGGCTCCCCATAGGGCCAAGGAGGGTCTGGGCTGCCTCTGGCTCCGTGGGCACTGCTGCTTGGCTGGTGGTCTCCGCACCTTGAAACCAACTCCAAACGTGTTCGCCTTCGCGGAGAAGGCTGATTTGGCAGGAAGAAGCCCTGTGTGCACTGGCCCTGGCAAACCACCCATAGCCAGCTAGGGAGGGACCCACCTAGGGCCTAGCTGCGAAACGGCACAAAACGCGCTCCTAGGAGCTGCACTCTGCAAAGGGAAACTGTGCTCGGGGAACAAAGCTCAGCCCCAAGGCGGCTTGGCTCAGGATCGCAGCGCTTGCCTAGTTCTCACCTAGCCCTAGGCTCTCCAAAGGGCCAAGGAGGGTCTGGGCTGCCTCTGGCTCCGTGGGCACTGCTGCTTGGCTGGTGGTCTCCGCAGCTTGAAACCAACTCCAAACGTGTTCGCCTTCGCGGAGAAGGCTGATTTGGCAGGAAGAAGCCCTGTGTGCACTGGCCCTGGCAAACCACCCATAGCCAGCTAGGGAGGGACCCACCTAGGGCCTAGCTGCGAAACGGCACAAAACGCGCTCCTAGGAGCTGCACTCTGCAAAGGGAAACTGTGCTCGGGGAACAAAGCTCAGCCCCAAGGCGGCTTGGCTCAGGATCGCAGCGCTTGCCTAGTTCTCACCTAGCCCTAGGCTCCCCATAGGGCCAAGGAGGGTCTGGGCTGCCTCTGGCTCCGTGGGCACTGCTGCTTGGCTGGTGGTCTCCGCACCTTGAAACCAACTCCAAACGTGTTCTCCTTCGCGGAAAAGGCTGATTTGGCAGGAAGAAGCCCTGTGTGCACTGGCCCTGGCAATCCACCCATAGCCAGCTAAGGAGGGACCCACCTAGGGCCTAGCTGCGAAACGGCACAAAACGCGCTCCTAGGAGCTGCACTCTGCAAAGGGAAACTGTGCTCGGGGAACAAAGCTCAGCCCCAAGGCGGCTTGGCTCAGGATCGCAGCGCTTGCCTAGTTCTCACCTAGCCCTAGGCTCCCCATAGGGCCAAGGAGGGTCTGGGCTGCCTCTGGCTCCGTGGGCACTGCTGCTTGGCTGGTGGTCTCCGCACCTTGAAACCAACTCCAAACGTGTTCTCCTTCGCGGAGAAGGCTGATTTGGCAGGAAGAAGCCCTGTGTGCACTGGCCCTAGCAACCCACCCATAGGCAGCTAGGGAGGGACCCACCTAGGGCCTAGCTGCGAAACGGCACAAAACGCGCTCCTAGGAGCTGCGCTCTGCAAAGGGAAACTGTGCTCGGGGAACAAAGCTCAGCCCCAAGGCGGCTTGGCTCAGGATCGCAGCGCTTGCCTAGTTCTCACCTAGCCCTAGGCTCCCCATAGGGCCAAGGAGGGTCTGGGCTGCCTCTGGCTCCGAGGACACTGCTGCTTGGCTGGTGGTCTCCGCAGCTTGAAACCAACTCCAAACGTGTTCTCCTTCGCGGAGAAGGCTGATTTGGCAGGAAGAAGCCCTGTGTGCACTGGCCCTGGCAACCCACCCATAGCCAGCTAGGGAGGGACCCACCTAGGGCCTAGCTGCGAAACGGCACAAAACGCGCTCCTAGGAGCTGCACTCTGCAAAGGGAAACTGTGCTCGGGGAACAAAGCTCAGCCCCAAGGCGGCTTGGCTCAGGATCGCAGCGCTTGCCTAGTTCTCACCTAGCCCTAGGCTCCCCATAGGGCCAAGGAGGGTCTGGGCTGCCTCTGGCTCCGTGGGCACTGCTGCTTGGCTGGTGGTCTCCGCACCGTGAAACCAACTCCAAACGTGTTCTCCTTCGCGGAGAAGGCTGATTTGGCAGGAAGAAGCCCTGTGTGCACTGGCCCTAGCAACCCACCCATCGCCAGCTAGGGAGGGACCCACCTAGGGCCTAGCTGCGAAACGGCACAAAACGCGCTCCTAGGAGCTGCACTCTGCAAAGGGAAACTGTGCTCGGGGAACAAAGCTCAGCCCCAAGGCGGCTTGGCTCAGGATCGCAGCGCTTGCCTAGTTCTCACCTAGCCCTAGGCTCCCCATAGGGCCAAGGAGGGTCTGGGCTGCCTCTGGCTCCGTGGGCACTGCTGCTTGGCTGGTGGTCTCCGCACCTTGAAACCAACTCCAAACCTGTTCGCCTTCGCGGAGAAGGCTGATTTGGCAGGAAGAAGCCCTGTGTGCACTGGCCCTGGCAACCCACCCATCGCCAGCTAGGGAGGGACCCACCTAGGGCCTAGCTGCGAAACGGCGCAAAACGAGCTCCTAGGAGCTGCACTCTGCAAAGGGAAACTGTGCTCGGGGAACAAAGCTCAGCCCCAAGGCGGCTTGGCTCAGGATCGCAGCGCTTGCCTAGTTCTCACCTAGCCCTAGGCTCCCCATAGGGCCAAGGAGGGTCTGGGCTGCCTCTGGCTCCGTGGGCACTGCTGCTTGGCTGGTGGTCTCCGCACCTTGAAACCAACTCCAAACGTGTTCTCCTTCGCGGAGAAGGCTGATTTGGCAGGAAGAAGCCCTGTGTGCACTGGCCCTGGCAAACCGCCCATAGCCAGCTAAGGAGGGACCCACCTAGGGCCTAGCTGCGAAACGGCACAAAACGCGCTCCTAGGAGCTGCACTCTGCAAAGGGAAACTGTGCTCGGGGAACAAACCTCAGCCCCAAGGCGGCTTGGCTCAGGATCGCAGCGCTTGCCTAGTTCTCACCTAGCCCTAGGCTCCCCATAGGGCCAAGGAGGGTCTGGGCTGCCTCTGGCTCCGTGGGCACTGCTGCTTGGCTGGTGGTCTCCGCACCGTGAAACCAACTCCAAACGTGTTCGCCTTCGCGGAGAAGGCTGATTTGGCAGGAAGAAGCCCTGTGTGCACTGGCCCTGGCAACCCACCCATCGCCAGCTAGGGAGGGACCCACCTAGGGCCTAGCTGCGAAACGGCACAAAACGCGCTCCTAGGAGCTGCACTCTGCAAAGGGAAACTGTGCTCGGGGAACAAAGCTCAGCCCCAAGGCGGCTTGGCTCAGGATCGCAGCGCTTGCCTAGTTCTCACCTAGCCCTAGGCTCCCCATAGGGCCAAGGAGGGTCTGGGCTGCCTCTGGCTCCGTGGGCACTGCTGCTTGGCTGGTGGTCTCCGCACCTTGAAACCAACTCCAAACGTGTTCGCCTTCGCGGAGAAGGCTGATTTGGCAGGAAGAAGCCCTGTGTGCACTGGCCCTGGCAAACCACCCATAGCCAGCTAGGGAGGGACCCACCTAGGGCCTAGCTGCGAAACGGCACAAAACGCGCTCCTAGGAGCTGCACTCTGCAAAGGGAAACTGTGCTCGGGAACAAACCTCAGCCCCAAGGCGGCTTGGCTCAGGATCGCAGCGCTTGCCTAGTTCTCACCTAGCCCTAGGCTCCCCAAAGGGCCAAGGAGGGTCTGGGCTGCCTCTGGCTCCGTGGGCACTGCTGCTTGGCTGGTGGTCTCCGCACCGTGAAACCAACTCCAAACGTGTTCGCCTTCGCGGAGAAGGCTGATTTGGCAGGAAGAAGCCCTGTGTGCACTGGCCCTGGCAACCCACCCATCGCCAGCTAGGGAGGGACCCACCTAGGGCCTAGCTGCGAAACGGCACAAAACGCGCTCCTAGGAGCTGCACTCTGCAAAGGGAAACTGTGCTCGGGGAACAAAGCTCAGCCCCAAGGCGGCTTGGCTCAGGATCGTAGCGCTTGCCTAGTTCTCACCTAGCCCTAGGCTCCCCATAGGGCCAAGGAGGGTCTGGGCTGCCTCTGGCTCTGTGGGCACTGCTGCTTGGCTGGTGGTCTCCGCACCTTGAAACCAACTCCAAACGTGTTCGCCTTCGCGGAGAAGGCTGATTTGGCAGGAAGAAGCCCTGTGTGCACTGGCCCTGGCAACCCACCCATAGCCAGCTAGGGAGGGACCCACCTAGGGCCTAGCTGCGAAACGGCACAAAACGCGCTCCTAGGAGCTGCACTCTGCAAAGGGAAACTGTGCTCGGGGAACAAAGCTCAGCCCCAAGGCGGCTTGGCTCAGGATCGCAGCGCTTGCCTAGTTCTCACGTAGCCCTAGGCTCCCCATAGGGCCAAGGAGGGTCTGGGCTGCCTCTGGCTCCGTGGGCACTGCTGCTTGGCTGGTGGTCTCCGCACCTTGAAACCAACTCAAAACGTGTTCTACTTCGCGGAGAAGGCTGATTTGGCAGGAAGAAGCCCTGTGTGCACTGGCCCTGGCAACCCACCCATCGCCAGCTAGGGAGGGACCCACCTAGGGCCTAGCTGCGAAACGGCACAAAACGCGCTCCTAGGAGCTGCACTCTGCAAAGGGAAACTGTGCTCGGGGAACAAAGCTCAGCCCCAAGGCGGCTTGGCTCAGGATCGCAGCGCTTGCCTAGTTCTCACCTAGCCCTAGGCTCCCCATAGGGCCAAGGAGGGTCTGGGCTGCCTCTGGCTCCGTGGGCACTGCTGCTTGGCTGGTGGTCTCCGCACCTTGAAACCAACTCCAAACGTGTTCGCCTTCGCGGAGAAGGCTGATTTGGCAGGAAGAAGCCCTGTGTGCACTGGCCCTGGCAATCCACCCATAGCCAGCTAGGGAGGGACCCACCTAGGGCCTAGCTGCGAAACGGCACAAAACGCGCTCCTAGGAGCTGCACTCTGCAAAGGGAAACTGTGCTCGGGGAACAAAGCTCAGCCCCAAGGCGGCTTGGCTCAGGATCGCAGCGCTTGCCTAGTTCTCACCTAGCCCTAGGCTCCCCATAGGGCCAAGGAGGGTCTGGGCTGCCTCTGGCTCCGTGGGCACTGCTGCTTGGCTGGTGGTCTCCGCACCTTGAAACCAACTCCAAACGTGTTCGCCTTCGCGGAGAAGGCTGATTTGGCAGGAAGAAGCCCTGTGTGCACTGGCCCTGGCAACCCACCCATCGCCAGCTAGGGAGGGACCCACCTAGGGCCTAGCTGCGAAACGGCACAAAACGCGCTCCTAGGAGCTGCACTCTGCAAAGGGAAACTGTGCTCGGGGAACAAAGCTCAGCCCCAAGGCGGCTTGGCTCAGGATCGCAGCGCTTGCCTAGTTCTCACCTAGCCCTAGGCTCCCCATAGGGCCAAGGAGGGTCTGGGCTGCCTCTGGCTCCGTGGGCACTGCTGCTTGGCTGGTGGTCTCCGCACCTTGAAACCAACTCCAAACGTGTTCGCCTTCGCGGAGAAGGCTGATTTGGCAGGAAGAAGCCCTGTGTGCACTGGCCCTGGCAACCCACCCATCGCCAGCTAGGGAGGGACCCACCTAGGGCCTAGCTGCGAAACGGCACAAAACGCGCTCCTAGGAGCTGCACTCTGCAAAGGGAAACTGTGCTCGGGGAACAAAGCTCAGCCCCAAGGCGGCTTGGCTCAGGATCGCAGCGCTTGCCTAGTTCTCACCTAGCCCTAGGCTCCCCATAGGGCCAAGGAGGGTCTGGGCTGCCTCTGGCTCCGTGGGCACTGCTGCTTGGCTGGTGGTCTCCGCACCTTGAAACCAACTCCAAACGTGTTCTCCTTCGCGGAGAAGGCTGATTTGGCAGGAAGAAGCCCTGTGTGCACTGGCCCTGGCAACCCACCCATCGCCAGCTAGGGAGGGACCCACCTAGGGCCTAGCTGCGAAACGGCACAAAACGCGCTCCTAGGAGCTGCACTCTGCAAAGGGAAACTGTGCTCGGGGAACAAAGCTCAGCCCCAAGGCGGCTTGGCTCAGGATCGCAGCGCTTGCCTAGTTCTCACCTAGCCCTAGGCTCCCCATAGGGCCAAGGAGGGTCTGGGCTGCCTCTGGCTCCGTGGGCACTGCTGCTTGGCTGGTGGTCTCCGCACCTTGAAACCAACTCCAAACGTGTTCGCCTTCGCGGAGAAGGCTGATTTGGCAGGAAGAAGCCCTGTGTGCACTGGCCCTGGCAACCCACCCATCGCCAGCTAGGGAGGGACCCACCTAGGGCCTAGCTGCGAAACGGCACAAAACGCGCTCCTAGGAGCTGCACTCTGCAAAGGGAAACTGTGCTCGGGGAACAAAGCTCAGCCCCAAGGCGGCTTGGCTCAGGATCGCAGCGCTTGCCTAGTTCTCACCTAGCCCTAGGCTCCCCATAGGGCCAAGGAGGGTCTGGGCTGCCTCTGGCTCCGTGGGCACTGCTGCTTGGCTGGTGGTCTCCGCACCTTGAAACCAACTCCAAACGTGTTCGCCTTCGCGGAGAAGGCTGATTTGGCAGGAAGAAGCCCTGTGTGCACTGGCCCTGGCAAACCACCCATAGCCAGCTAGGGAGGGACCCACCTAGGGCCTAGCTGCGAAACGGCACAAAACGCGCTCCTAGGAGCTGCACTCTGCAAAGGGAAACTGTGCTCGGGGAACAAACCTCAGCCCCAAGGCGGCTTGGCTCAGGATCGCAGCGCTTGCCTAGTTCTCACCTAGCCCTAGGCTCCCCAAAGGGCCAAGGAGGGTCTGGGCTGCCTCTGGCTCCGTGGGCACTGCTGCTTGGCTGGTGGTCTCCGCACCGTGAAACCAACTCCAAACGTGTTCGCCTTCGCGGAGAAGGCTGATTTGGCAGGAAGAAGCCCTGTGTGCACTGGCCCTGGCAACCCACCCATCGCCAGCTAGGGAGGGACCCACCTAGGGCCTAGCTGCGAAACGGCACAAAACGCGCTCCTAGGAGCTGCACTCTGCAAAGGGAAACTGTGCTCGGGGAACAAAGCTCAGCCCCAAGGCGGCTTGGCTCAGGATCGCAGCGCTTGCCTAGTTCTCACCTAGCCCTAGGCTCCCCATAGGGCCAAGGAGGGTCTGGGCTGCCTCTGGCTCTGTGGGCACTGCTGCTTGGCTGGTGGTCTCCGCACCTTGAAACCAACTCCAAACGTGTTCGCCTTCGCGGAGAAGGCTGATTTGGCAGGAAGAAGCCCTGTGTGCACTGGCCCTGGCAACCCACCCATCGCCAGCTAGGGAGGGACCCACCTAGGGCCTAGCTGCGAAACGGCACAAAACGCGCTCCTAGGAGCTGCACTCTGCAAAGGGAAACTGTGCTCGGGGAACAAAGCTCAGCCCCAAGGCGGCTTGGCTCAGGATCGCAGCGCTTGCCTAGTTCTCACCTAGCCCTAGGCTCCCCATAGGGCCAAGGAGGGTCTGGGCTGCCTCTGGCTCCGTGGGCACTGCTGCTTGGCTGGTGGTCTCCGCACCGTGAAACCAACTCCAAACGTGTTCGCCTTCGCGGAGAAGGCTGATTTGGCAGGAAGAAGCCCTGTGTGCACTGGCCCTGGCAACCCACCCATCGCCAGCTAGGGAGGGACCCACCTAGGGCCTAGCTGCGAAACGGCACAAAACGCGCTCCTAGGAGCTGCACTCTGCAAAGGGAAACTGTGCTCGGGGAACAAAGCTCAGCCCCAAGGCGGCTTGGCTCAGGATCGCAGCGCTTGCCTAGTTCTCACCTAGCCCTAGGCTCCCCATAGGGCCAAGGAGGGTCTGGGCTGCCTCTGGCTCCGTGGGCACTGCTGCTTGGCTGGTGGTCTCCGCACCTTGAAACCAACTCCAAACGTGTTCGCCTTCGCGGAGAAGGCTGATTTGGCAGGAAGAAGCCCTGTGTGCACTGGCCCTGGCAATCCACCCATAGCCAGCTAGGGAGGGACCCACCTAGGGCCTAGCTGCGAAACGGCACAAAACGCGCTCCTAGGAGCTGCACTCTGCAAAGGGAAACTGTGCTCGGGGAACAAAGCTCAGCCCCAAGGCGGCTTGGCTCAGGATCGCAGCGCTTGCCTAGTTCTCACCTAGCCCTAGGCTCCCCATAGGGCCAAGGAGGGTCTGGGCTGCCTCTGGCTCCGTGGGCACTGCTGCTTGGCTGGTGGTCTCCGCACCTTGAAACCAACTCCAAACGTGTTCGCCTTCGCGGAGAAGGCTGATTTGGCAGGAAGAAGCCCTGTGTGCACTGGCCCTGGCAACCCACCCATCGCCAGCTAGGGAGGGACCCACCTAGGGCCTAGCTGCGAAACGGCACAAAACGCGCTCCTAGGAGCTGCACTCTGCAAAGGGAAACTGTGCTCGGGGAACAAAGCTCAGCCCCAAGGCGGCTTGGCTCAGGATCGCAGCGCTTGCCTAGTTCTCACCTAGCCCTAGGCTCCCCATAGGGCCAAGGAGGGTCTGGGCTGCCTCTGGCTCCGTGGGCACTGCTGCTTGGCTGGTGGTCTCCGCACCTTGAAACCAACTCCAAACGTGTTCGCCTTCGCGGAGAAGGCTGATTTGGCAGGAAGAAGCCCTGTGTGCACTGGCCCTGGCAATCCACCCATAGCCAGCTAGGGAGGGACCCACCTAGGGCCTAGCTGCGAAACGGCACAAAACGCGCTCCTAGGAGCTGCACTCTGCAAAGGGAAACTGTGCTCGGGGAACAAAGCTCAGCCCCAAGGCGGCTTGGCTCAGGATCGCAGCGCTTGCCTAGTTCTCACCTAGCCCTAGGCTCCCCATAGGGCCAAGGAGGGTCTGGGCTGCCTCTGGCTCCGTGGGCACTGCTGCTTGGCTGGTGGTCTCCGCAGCTTGAAACCAACTCCAAACGTGTTCTCCTTCGCGGAGAAGGCTGATTTGGCAGGAAGAAGCCCTGTGTGCACTGGCCCTGGCAACCCACCCATCGCCAGCTAGGGAGGGACCCACCTAGGGCCTAGCTGCGAAACGGCACAAAACGCGCTCCTAGGAGCTGCACTCTGCAAAGGGAAACTGTGCTCGGGGAACAAAGCTCAGCCCCAAGGCGGCTTGGCTCAGGATCGCAGCGCTTGCCTAGTTCTCACCTAGCCCTAGGCTCCCCATAGGGCCAAGGAGGGTCTGGGCTGCCTCTGGCTCCGTGGGCACTGCTGCTTGGCTGGTGGTCTCCGCACCTTGAAACCAACTCCAAACGTGTTCTCCTTCGCGGAGAAGGCTGATTTGGCAGGAAGAAGCCCTGTGTGCACTGGCCCTGGCAACCCACCCATCGCCAGCTAGGGAGGGACCCACCTAGGGCCTAGCTGCGAAACGGCACAAAACGCGCTCCTAGGAGCTGCACTCTGCAAAGGGAAACTGTGCTCGGGGAACAAAGCTCAGCCCCAAGGCGGCTTGGCTCAGGATCGCAGCGCTTGCCTAGTTCTCACCTAGCCCTAGGCTCCCCATAGGGCCAAGGAGGGTCTGGGCTGCCTCTGGCTCCGTGGGCACTGCTGCTTGGCTGGTGGTCTCCGCACCTTGAAACCAACTCCAAACGTGTTCGCCTTCGCGGAGAAGGCTGATTTGGCAGGAAGAAGCCCTGTGTGCACTGGCCCTGGCAACCCACCCATCGCCAGCTAGGGAGGGACCCACCTAGGGCCTAGCTGCGAAACGGCACAAAACGCGCTCCTAGGAGCTGCACTCTGCAAAGGGAAACTGTGCTCGGGGAACAAAGCTCAGCCCCAAGGCGGCTTGGCTCAGGATCGCAGCGCTTGCCTAGTTCTCACCTAGCCCTAGGCTCCCCATAGGGCCAAGGAGGGTCTGGGCTGCCTCTGGCTCCGTGGGCACTGCTGCTTGGCTGGTGGTCTCCGCACCTTGAAACCAACTCCAAACGTGTTCGCCTTCGCGGAGAAGGCTGATTTGGCAGGAAGAAGCCCTGTGTGCACTGGCCCTGGCAATCCACCCATAGCCAGCTAGGGAGGGACCCACCTAGGGCCTAGCTGCGAAACGGCACAAAACGCGCTCCTAGGAGCTGCACTCTGCAAAGGGAAACTGTGCTCGGGGAACAAAGCTCAGCCCCAAGGCGGCTTGGCTCAGGATCGCAGCGCTTGCCTAGTTCTCACCTAGCCCTAGGCTCCCCATAGGGCCAAGGAGGGTCTGGGCTGCCTCTGGCTCCGTGGGCACTGCTGCTTGGCTGGTGGTCTCCGCAGCTTGAAACCAACTCCAAACGTGTTCTCCTTCGCGGAGAAGGCTGATTTGGCAGGAAGAAGCCCTGTGTGCACTGGCCCTGGCAACCCACCCATCGCCAGCTAGGGAGGGACCCACCTAGGGCCTAGCTGCGAAACGGCACAAAACGCGCTCCTAGGAGCTGCACTCTGCAAAGGGAAACTGTGCTCGGGGAACAAAGCTCAGCCCCAAGGCGGCTTGGCTCAGGATCGCAGCGCTTGCCTAGTTCTCACCTAGCCCTAGGCTCCCCATAGGGCCAAGGAGGGTCTGGGCTGCCTCTGGCTCCGTGGGCACTGCTGCTTGGCTGGTGGTCTCCGCACCGTGAAACCAACTCCAAACGTGTTCTCCTTCGCGGAGAAGGCTGATTTGGCAGGAAGAAGCCCTGTGTGCACTGGCCCTAGCAACCCACCCATCGCCAGCTAGGGAGGGACCCACCTAGGGCCTAGCTGCGAAACGGCACAAAACGCGCTCCTAGGAGCTGCACTCTGCAAAGGGAAACTGTGCTCGGGGAACAAAGCTCAGCCCCAAGGCGGCTTGGCTCAGGATCGCAGCGCTTGCCTAGTTCTCACCTAGCCCTAGGCTCCCCATAGGGCCAAGGAGGGTCTGGGCTGCCTCTGGCTCCGTGGGCACTGCTGCTTGGCTGGTGGTCTCCGCACCTTGAAACCAACTCCAAACGTGTTCTCCTTCGTGGAGAAGGCTGATTTGGCAGGAAGAAGCCCTGTGTGCACTGGCCCTGGCAAACCGCCCATCGCCAGCTAAGGAGAGACCCACCAAGGGCCTAGCTGCGAAACGGCACAAAACGCGCTCCTAGGAGCTGCACTCTGCAAAGGGAAACTGTGCTCGGGGAACAAAGCTCAGCCCCAAGGCGGCTTGGCTCAGGATCGCAGCGCTTGCCTAGTTCTCACCTAGCCCTAGGCTCCCCATAGGGCCAAGGAGGGTCTGGGCTGCCTCTGGCTCCGTGGGCACTGCTGCTTGGCTGGTGGTCTCCGCACCTTGAAACCAACTCCAAACGTGTTCGCCTTCGCGGAGAAGGCTGATTTGGCAGGAAGAAGCCCTGTGTGCACTGGCCCTGGCAACCCACCCATCGCCAGCTAGGGAGGGACCCACCTAGGGCCTAGCTGCGAAACGGCACAAAACGCGCTCCTAGGAGCTGCACTCTGCAAAGGGAAACTGTGCTCGGGGAACAAAGCTCAGCCCCAAGGCGGCTTGGCTCAGGATCGCAGCGCTTGCCTAGTTCTCACCTAGCCCTAGGCTCCCCATAGGGCCAAGGAGGGTCTGGGCTGCCTCTGGCTCCGTGGGCACTGCTGCTTGGCTGGTGGTCTCCGCACCTTGAAACCAACTCCAAACGTGTTCGCCTTCGCGGAGAAGGCTGATTTGGCAGGAAGAAGCCCTGTGTGCACTGGCCCTGGCAACCCACCCATCGCCAGCTAGGGAGGGACCCACCTAGGGCCTAGCTGCGAAACGGCACAAAACGCGCTCCTAGGAGCTGCACTCTGCAAAGGGAAACTGTGCTCGGGGAACAAAGCTCAGCCCCAAGGCGGCTTGGCTCAGGATCGCAGCGCTTGCCTAGTTCTCACCTAGCCCTAGGCTCCCCATAGGGCCAAGGAGGGTCTGGGCTGCCTCTGGCTCCGTGGGCACTGCTGCTTGGCTGGTGGTCTCCGCACCTTGAAACCAACTCCAAACGTGTTCGCCTTCGCGGAGAAGGCTGATTTGGCAGGAAGAAGCCCTGTGTGCACTGGCCCTGGCAAACCACCCATAGCCAGCTAGGGAGGGACCCACCTAGGGCCTAGCTGCGAAACGGCACAAAACGCGCTCCTAGGAGCTGCACTCTGCAAAGGGAAACTGTGCTCGGGGAACAAAGCTCAGCCCCAAGGCGGCTTGGCTCAGGATCGCAGCGCTTGCCTAGTTCTCACCTAGCCCTAGGCTCCCCATAGGGCCAAGGAGGGTCTGGGCTGCCTCTGGCTCTGTGGGCACTGCTGCTTGGCTGGTGGTCTCCGCACCTTGAAACCAACTCCAAACGTGTTCGCCTTCGCGGAGAAGGCTGATTTGGCAGGAAGAAGCCCTGTGTGCACTGGCCCTGGCAACCCACCCATCGCCAGCTAGGGAGGGACCCACCTAGGGCCTAGCTGCGAAACGGCACAAAACGCGCTCCTAGGAGCTGCACTCTGCAAAGGGAAACTGTGCTCGGGGAACAAAGCTCAGCCCCAAGGCGGCTTGGCTCAGGATGGCAGCGCTTGCCTAGTTCTCACGTAGCCCTAGGCTCCCCATAGGGCCAAGGAGGGTCTGGGCTGCCTCTGGCTCCGTGGGCACTGCTGCTTGGCTGGTGGTCTCCGCACCTTGAAACCAACTCAAAACGTGTTCGCCTTCGCGGAGAAGGCTGATTTGGCAGGAAGAAGCCCTGTGTGCACTGGCCCTGGCAACCCACCCATCGCCAGCTAGGGAGGGACCCACCTAGGGCCTAGCTGCGAAACGGCACAAAACGCGCTCCTAGGAGCTGCACTCTGCAAAGGGAAACTGTGCTCGGGGAACAAAGCTCAGCCCCAAGGCGGCTTGGCTCAGGATCGCAGCGCTTGCCTAGTTCTCACCTAGCCCTAGGCTCCCCATAGGGCCAAGGAGGGTCTGGGCTGCCTCTGGCTCCGTGGGCACTGCTGCTTGGCTGGTGGTCTCCGCACCTTGAAACCAACTCCAAACGTGTTCGCCTTCGCGGAGAAGGCTGATTTGGCAGGAAGAAGCCCTGTGTGCACTGGCCCTGGCAACCCACCCATAGCCAGCAAAGTAGGGACCCACCTAGGGCCTAGCTGCGAAACGGCACAAAACGCGCTCCTAGGAGCTGCACTCTGCAAAGGGAAACTGTGCTCGGGGAACAAAGCTCAGCCCCAAGGCGGCTTGGCTCAGGATCGCAGCGCTTGCCTAGTTCTCACCTAGCCCTAGGCTCCCCATAGGGCCAAGGAGGGTCTGGGCTGCCTCTGGCTCCGTGGGCACTGCTGCTTGGCTGGTGGTCTCCGCACCTTGAAACCAACTCCAAACGTGTTCTCCTTCGCGGAGAAGGCTGATTTGGCAGGAAGAAGCCCTGTGTGCACTGGCCCTGGCAACCCACCCATCGCCAGCTAGGGAGGGACCCACCTAGGGCCTAGCTGCGAAACGGCACAAAACGCGCTCCTAGGAGCTGCACTCTGCAAAGGGAAACTGTGCTCGGGGAACAAAGCTCAGCCCCAAGGCGGCTTGGCTCAGGATCGCAGCGCTTGCCTAGTTCTCACCTAGCCCTAGGCTCCCCATAGGGCCAAGGAGGGTCTGGGCTGCCTCTGGCTCCGTGGGCACTGCTGCTTGGCTGGTGGTCTCCGCACCTTGAAACCAACTCCAAACGTGTTCGCCTTCGCGGAGAAGGCTGATTTGGCAGGAAGAAGCCCTGTGTGCACTGGCCCTGGCAATCCACCCATAGCCAGCTAGGGAGGGACCCACCTAGGGCCTAGCTGCGAAACGGCACAAAACGCGCTCCTAGGAGCTGCACTCTGCAAAGGGAAACTGTGCTCGGGGAACAAAGCTCAGCCCCAAGGCGGCTTGGCTCAGGATCGCAGCGCTTGCCTAGTTCTCACCTAGCCCTAGGCTCCCCATAGGGCCAAGGAGGGTCTGGGCTGCCTCTGGCTCCGTGGGCACTGCTGCTTGGCTGGTGGTCTCCGCAGCTTGAAACCAACTCCAAACGTGTTCTCCTTCGCGGAGAAGGCTGATTTGGCAGGAAGAAGCCCTGTGTGCACTGGCCCTGGCAACCCACCCATCGCCAGCTAGGGAGGGACCCACCTAGGGCCTAGCTGCGAAACGGCACAAAACGCGCTCCTAGGAGCTGCACTCTGCAAAGGGAAACTGTGCTCGGGGAACAAAGCTCAGCCCCAAGGCGGCTTGGCTCAGGATCGCAGCGCTTGCCTAGTTCTCACCTAGCCCTAGGCTCCCCATAGGGCCAAGGAGGGTCTGGGCTGCCTCTGGCTCCGTGGGCACTGCTGCTTGGCTGGTGGTCTCCGCACCTTGAAACCAACTCCAAACGTGTTCTCCTTCGCGGAGAAGGCTGATTTGGCAGGAAGAAGCCCTGTGTGCACTGGCCCTGGCAACCCACCCATCGCCAGCTAGGGAGGGACCCACCTAGGGCCTAGCTGCGAAACGGCACAAAACGCGCTCCTAGGAGCTGCACTCTGCAAAGGGAAACTGTGCTCGGGGAACAAAGCTCAGCCCCAAGGCGGCTTGGCTCAGGATCGCAGCGCTTGCCTAGTTCTCACCTAGCCCTAGGCTCCCCATAGGGCCAAGGAGGGTCTGGGCTGCCTCTGGCTACGTGGGCACTGCTGCTTGGCTGGTGGTCTCCGCACCGTGAAACCAACTCCAAACGTGTTCTCCTTCGCGGAGAAGGCTGATTTGGCAGGAAGAAGCCCTGTGTGCACTGGCCCTAGCAACCCACCCATCGCCAGCTAGGGAGGGACCCACCTAGGGCCTAGCTGCGAAACGGCACAAAACGCGCTCCTAGGAGCTGCACTCTGCAAAGGGAAACTGTGCTCGGGGAACAAAGCTCAGCCCCAAGGCGGCTTGGCTCAGGATCGCAGCGCTTGCCTAGTTCTCACCTAGCCCTAGGCTCCCCATAGGGCCAAGGAGGGTCTGGGCTGCCTCTGGCTCCGTGGGCACTGCTGCTTGGCTGGTGGTCTCCGCACCTTGAAACCAACTCCAAACGTGTTCTCCTTCGTGGAGAAGGCTGATTTGGCAGGAAGAAGCCCTGTGTGCACTGGCCCTGGCAAACCGCCCATCGCCAGCTAAGGAGAGACCCACCAAGGGCCTAGCTGCGAAACGGCACAAAACGCGCTCCTAGGAGCTGCACTCTGCAAAGGGAAACTGTGCTCGGGGAACAAAGCTCAGCCCCAAGGCGGCTTGGCTCAGGATCGCAGCGCTTGCCTAGTTCTCACCTAGCCCTAGGCTCCCCATAGGGCCAAGGAGGGTCTGGGCTGCCTCTGGCTCCGTGGGCACTGCTGCTTGGCTGGTGGTCTCCGCACCTTGAAACCAACTCCAAACGTGTTCGCCTTCGCGGAGAAGGCTGATTTGGCAGGAAGAAGCCCTGTGTGCACTGGCCCTGGCAACCCACCCATCGCCAGCTAGGGAGGGACCCACCTAGGGCCTAGCTGCGAAACGGCACAAAACGCGCTCCTAGGAGCTGCACTCTGCAAAGGGAAACTGTGCTCGGGGAACAAAGCTCAGCCCCAAGGCGGCTTGGCTCAGGATCGCAGCGCTTGCCTAGTTCTCACGTAGCCCTAGGCTCCCCATAGGGCCAAGGAGGGTCTGGGCTGCCTCTGGCTCCGTGGGCACTGCTGCTTGGCTGGTGGTCTCCGCACCGTGAAACCAACTCCAAACGTGTTCGCCTTCGCGGAGAAGGCTGATTTGGCAGGAAGAAGCCCTGTGTGCACTGGCCCTGGCAACCCACCCATCGCCAGCTAGGGAGGGACCCACCTAGGGCCTAGCTGCGAAACGGCACAAAACGCGCTCCTAGGAGCTGCACTCTGCAAAGGGAAACTGTGCTCGGGGAACAAAGCTCAGCCCCAAGGCGGCTTGGCTCAGGATCGCAGCGCTTGCCTAGTTCTCACCTAGCCCTAGGCTCCCCATAGGGCCAAGGAGGGTCTGGGCTGCCTCTGGCTCCGTGGGCACTGCTGCTTGGCTGGTGGTCTCCGCACCTTGAAACCAACTCCAAACGTGTTCGCCTTCGCGGAGAAGGCTGATTTGGCAGGAAGAAGCCCTGTGTGCACTGGCCCTGGCAATCCACCCATAGCCAGCTAGGGAGGGACCCACCTAGGGCCTAGCTGCGAAACGGCACAAAACGCGCTCCTAGGAGCTGCACTCTGCAAAGGGAAACTGTGCTCGGGGAACAAAGCTCAGCCCCAAGGCGGCTTGGCTCAGGATCGCAGCGCTTGCCTAGTTCTCACCTAGCCCTAGGCTCCCCATAGGGCCAAGGAGGGTCTGGGCTGCCTCTGGCTCCGTGGGCACTGCTGCTTGGCTGGTGGTCTCCGCAGCTTGAAACCAACTCCAAACGTGTTCTCCTTCGCGGAGAAGGCTGATTTGGCAGGAAGAAGCCCTGTGTGCACTGGCCCTGGCAACCCACCCATCGCCAGCTAGGGAGGGACCCACCTAGGGCCTAGCTGCGAAACGGCACAAAACGCGCTCCTAGGAGCTGCACTCTGCAAAGGGAAACTGTGCTCGGGGAACAAAGCTCAGCCCCAAGGCGGCTTGGCTCAGGATCGCAGCGCTTGCCTAGTTCTCACCTAGCCCTAGGCTCCCCATAGGGCCAAGGAGGGTCTGGGCTGCCTCTGGCTCCGTGGGCACTGCTGCTTGGCTGATGGTCTCCGCACCTTGAAACCAACTCCAAACGTGTTCTCCTTCGCGGAGAAGGCTGATTTGGCAGGAAGAAGCCCTGTGTGCACTGGCCCTGGCAACCCACCCATCGCCAGCTAGGGAGGGACCCACCTAGGGCCTAGCTGCGAAACGGCACAAAACGCGCTCCTAGGAGCTGCACTCTGCAAAGGGAAACTGTGCTCGGGGAACAAAGCTCAGCCCCAAGGCGGCTTGGCTCAGGATCGCAGCGCTTGCCTAGTTCTCACCTAGCCCTAGGCTCCCCATAGGGCCAAGGAGGGTCTGGGCTGCCTCTGGCTCCGTGGGCACTGCTGCTTGGCTGGTGGTCTCCGCACCTTGAAACCAACTCCAAACGTGTTCTCCTTCGCGGAGAAGGCTGATTTGGCAGGAAGAAGCCCTGTGTGCACTGGCCCTGGCAAACCGCCCATCGCCAGCTAAGGAGGGACCCACCAAGGGCCTAGCTGCGAAACGGCACAAAACGCGCTCCTAGGAGCTGCACTCTGCAAAGGGAAACTGTGCTCGGGGAACAAAGCTCAGCCCCAAGGCGGCTTGGCTCAGGATCGCAGCGCTTGCCTAGTTCTCACCTAGCCCTAGGCTCCCCATAGGGCCAAGGAGGGTCTGGGCTGCCTCTGGCTCCGTGGGCACTGCTGCTTGGCTGGTGGTCTCCGCACCGTGAAACCAACTCCAAACGTGTTCGCCTTCGCGGAGAAGGCTGATTTGGCAGGAAGAAGCCCTGTGTGCACTGGCCCTGGCAACCCACCCATCGCCAGCTAGGGAGGGACCCACCTAGGGCCTAGCTGCGAAACGGCACAAAACGAGCTCCTAGGAGCTGCGCTCTGCAAAGGGAAACTGTGCTCGGGGAACAAAGCTCAGCCCCAAGGCGGCTTGGCTCAGGATCGCAGCGCTTGCCTAGTTCTCACGTAGCCCTAGGCTCCCCATAGGGCCAAGGAGGGTCTGGGCTGCCTCTGGCTCCGTGGGCACTGCTGCTTGGCTGGTGGTCTCCGCACCTTGAAACCAACTCCAAACGTGTTCGCCTTCGCGGAGAAGGCTGATTTGGCAGGAAGAAGCCCTGTGTGCACTGGCCCTGGCAACCCACCCATAGCCAGCTAGGGAGGGACCCACCTAGGGCCTAGCTGCGAAACGGCGCAAAACGCGCTCCTAGGAGCTGCACTCTGCAAAGGGAAACTGTGCTCGGGGAACAAAGCTCAGCCCCAAGGCGGCTTGGCTCAGGATCGCAGCGCTTGCCTAGTTCTCACCTAGCCCTAGGCTCCCCATAGGGCCAAGGAGGGTCTGGGCTGCCTCTGGCTCCGTGGGCACTGCTGCTTGGTTGGTGGTCTCCGCACCTTGAAACCAACTCCAAACGTGTTCTCCTTCGCGGAGAAGGCTGATTTGGCAGGAAGAAGCCCTGTGTGCACTGGCCCTGGCAAACCGCCCATAGCCAGCTAAGGAGGGACCCACCTAGGGCCTAGCTGCGAAACGGCACAAAACGCCCCTGTGTGCACTGGCCCTGGCAAACCGCCCATAGCCAGCTAAGGAGGGACCCACCTAGGGCCTAGCTGCGAAACGGCACAAAACGCGCTCCTAGGAGCTGCACTCTGCAAAGGGAAACTGTGCTCGGGGAACAAACCTCAGCCCCAAGGCGGCTTGGCTCAGGATCGCAGCGCTTGCCTAGTTCTCACCTAGCCCTAGGCTCCCCATAGGGCCAAGGAGGGTCTGGGCTGCCTCTGGCTCCGTGGGCACTGCTGCTTGGCTGGTGGTCTCCGCACCGTGAAACCAACTCCAAAAGTGTTCGCCTTCGCGGAGAAGGCTGATTTGGCAGGAAGAAGCCCTGTGTGCACTGGCCCTGGCAACCCACCCATCGCCAGCTAGGGAGGGACCCACCTAGGGCCTAGCTGCGAAACGGCACAAAACGCGCTCCTAGGAGCTGCACTCTGCAAAGGGAAACTGTGCTCGGGGAACAAAGCTCAGCCCCAAGGCGGCTTGGCTCAGGATCGCAGCGCTTGCCTAGTTCTCACCTAGCCCTAGGCTCCCCATAGGGCCAAGGAGGGTCTGGGCTGCCTCTGGCTCCGTGGGCACTGCTGCTTGGCTGGTGGTCTCCGCACCTTGAAACCAACTCCAAACGTGTTCGCCTTCGCGGAGAAGGCTGATTTGGCAGGAAGAAGCCCTGTGTGCACTGGCCCTGGCAAACCACCCATAGCCAGCTAGGGAGGGACCCACCTAGGGCCTAGCTGCGAAACGGCACAAAACGCGCTCCTAGGAGCTGCACTCTGCAAAGGGAAACTGTGCTCGGGGAACAAAGCTCAGCCCCAAGGCGGCTTGGCTCAGGATCGCAGCGCTTGCCTAGTTCTCACCTAGCCCTAGGCTCCCCAAAGGGCCAAGGAGGGTCTGGGCTGCCTCTGGCTCCGTGGGCACTGCTGCTTGGCTGGTGGTCTCCGCACCGTGAAACCAACTCCAAACGTGTTCGCCTTCGCGGAGAAGGCTGATTTGGCAGGAAGAAGCCCTGTGTGCACTGGCCCTGGCAACCCACCCATCGCCAGCTAGGGAGGGACCCAACTAGGGCCTAGCTGCGAAACGGCACAAAACGCGCTCCTAGGAGCTGCACTCTGCAAAGGGAAACTGTGCTCGGGGAACAAAGCTCAGCCCCAAGGCGGCTTGGCTCAGGATCGCAGCGCTTGCCTAGTTCTCACCTAGCCCTAGGCTCCCCATAGGGCCAAGGAGGGTCTGGGCTGCCTCTGGCTCTGTGGGCACTGCTGCTTGGCTGGTGGTCTCCGCACCTTGAAACCAACTCCAAACGTGTTCGCCTTCGCGGAGAAGGCTGATTTGGCAGGAAGAAGCCCTGTGTGCACTGGCCCTGGCAACCCACCCATAGCCAGCTAGGGAGGGACCCACCTAGGGCCTAGCTGCGAAACGGCACAAAACGCGCTCCTAGGAGCTGCACTCTGCAAAGGGAAACTGTGCTCGGGGAACAAAGCTCAGCCCCAAGGCGGCTTGGCTCAGGATCGCAGCGCTTGCCTAGTTCTCACGTAGCCCTAGGCTCCCCATAGGGCCAAGGAGGGTCTGGGCTGCCTCTGGCTCCGAGGGCACTGCTGCTTGGCTGGTGGTCTCCGCAGCTTGAAACCAACTCAAAACGTGTTCTCCTTCGCGGAGAAGGCTGATTTGGCAGGAAGAAGCCCTGTGTGCACTGGCCCTGGCAACCCACCCATCGCCAGCTAGGGAGGGACCCACCTAGGGCCTAGCTGCGAAACGGCACAAAACGCGCTCCTAGGAGCTGCACTCTGCAAAGGGAAACTGTGCTCGGGGAACAAAGCTCAGCCCCAAGGCGGCTTGGCTCAGGATCGCAGCGCTTGCCTAGTTCTCACCTAGCCCTAGGCTCCCCATAGGGCCAAGGAGGGTCTGGGCTGCCTCTGGCTCCGTGGGCACTGCTGCTTGGCTGGTGGTCTCCGCACCTTGAAACCAACTCCAAACGTGTTCTCCTTCGCGGAGAAGGCTGATTTGGCAGGAAGAAGCCCTGTGTGCACTGGCCCTGGCAACCCACCCATCGCCAGCTAGGGAGGGACCCACCTAGGGCCTAGCTGCGAAACGGCACAAAACGCGCTCCTAGGAGCTGCACTCTGCAAAGGGAAACTGTGCTCGGGGAACAAAGCTCAGCCCCAAGGCGGCTTGGCTCAGGATCGCAGCGCTTGCCTAGTTCTCACCTAGCCCTAGGCTCCCCATAGGGCCAAGGAGGGTCTGGGCTGCCTCTGGCTCCGTGGGCACTGCTGCTTGGCTGGTGGTCTCCGCACCTTGAAACCAACTCCAAACGTGTTCTCCTTCGCGGAGAAGGCTGATTTGGCAGGAAGAAGCCCTGTGTGCACTGGCCCTGGCAACCCACCCATCGCCAGCTAGGGAGGGACCCACCTAGGGCCTAGCTGCGAAACGGCACAAAACGCGCTCCTAGGAGCTGCACTCTGCAAAGGGAAACTGTGCTCGGGGAACAAAGCTCAGCCCCAAGGCGGCTTGGCTCAGGATCGCAGCGCTTGCCTAGTTCTCACCTAGCCCTAGGCTCCCCATAGGGCCAAGGAGGGTCTGGGCTGCCTCTGGCTCCGTGGGCACTGCTGCTTGGCTGGTGGTCTCCGCAGCTTGAAACCAACTCCAAACGTGTTCGCCTTCGCGGAGAAGGCTGATTTGGCAGGAAGAAGCCCTGTGTGCACTGGCCCTGGCAAACCACCCATCACCAGCTAGGGAGGGACCCACCTAGGGCCTAGCTGCGAAACGGCACAAAACGCGCTCCTAGGAGCTGCACTCTGCAAAGGGAAACTGTGCTCGGGGAACAAAGCTCAGCCCCAAGGCGGCTTGGCTCAGGATCGCAGCGCTTGCCTAGTTCTCACCTAGCCCTAGGCTCCCCATAGGGCCAAGGAGGGTCTGGGCTGCCTCTGGCTCCGTGGGCACTGCTGCTTGGTTGGTGGTCTCCGCACCGTGAAACCAACTCCAAACGTGTTCGCCTTCGCGGAGAAGGCTGATTTGGCAGGAAGAAGCCCTGTGTGCACTGGCCCTGGCAACCCACCCATCGCCAGCTAGGGAGGGACCCACCTAGGGCCTAGCTGCGAAACGGCACAAAACGCGCTCCTAGGAGCTGCACTCTGCAAAGGGAAACTGTGCTCGGGGAACAAAGCTCAGCCCCAAGGCGGCTTGGCTCAGGATCGCAGCGCTTGCCTAGTTCTCACCTAGCCCTAGGCTCCCCATAGGGCCAAGGAGGGTCTGGGCTGCCTCTGGCTCCGTGGGCACTGCTGCTTGGCTGGTGGTCTCCGCACCGTGAAACCAACTCCAAACGTGTTCGCCTTCGCGGAGAAGGCTGATTTGGCAGGAAGAAGCCCTGTGTGCACTGGCCCTGGCAACCCACCCATCGCCAGCTAGGGAGGGACCCACCTAGGGCCTAGCTGCGAAACGGCACAAAACGAGCTCCTAGGAGCTGCGCTCTGCAAAGGGAAACTGTGCTCGGGGAACAAAGCTCAGCCCCAAGGCGGCTTGGCTCAGGATCGCAGCGCTTGCCTAGTTCTCACGTAGCCCTAGGCTCCCCATAGGGCCAAGGAGGGTCTGGGCTGCCTCTGGCTCCGTGGGCACTGCTGCTTGGCTGGTGGTCTCCGCACCTTGAAACCAACTCCAAACGTGTTCGCCTTCGCGGAGAAGGCTGATTTGGCAGGAAGAAGCCCTGTGTGCACTGGCCCTGGCAACCCACCCATAGCCAGCTAGGGAGGGACCCACCTAGGGCCTAGCTGCGAAACGGCGCAAAACGCGCTCCTAGGAGCTGCACTCTGCAAAGGGAAACTGTGCTCGGGGAACAAAGCTCAGCCCCAAGGCGGCTTGGCTCAGGATCGCAGCGCTTGCCTAGTTCTCACCTAGCCCTAGGCTCCCCATAGGGCCAAGGAGGGTCTGGGCTGCCTCTGGCTCCGTGGGCACTGCTGCTTGGTTGGTGGTCTCCGCACCTTGAAACCAACTCCAAACGTGTTCTCCTTCGCGGAGAAGGCTGATTTGGCAGGAAGAAGCCCTGTGTGCACTGGCCCTGGCAAACCGCCCATAGCCAGCTAAGGAGGGACCCACCTAGGGCCTAGCTGCGAAACGGCACAAAACGCGCTCCTAGGAGCTGCACTCTGCAAAGGGAAACTGTGCTCGGGGAACAAACCTCAGCCCCAAGGCGGCTTGGCTCAGGATCGCAGCGCTTGCCTAGTTCTCACCTAGCCCTAGGCTCCCCATAGGGCCAAGGAGGGTCTGGGCTGCCTCTGGCTCTGTGGGCACTGCTGCTTGGCTGGTGGTCTCCGCACCTTGAAACCAACTCCAAACGTGTTCGCCTTCGCGGAGAAGGCTGATTTGGCAGGAAGAAGCCCTGTGTGCACTGGCCCTGGCAACCCACCCATAGCCAGCTAGGGAGGGACCCACCTAGGGCCTAGCTGCGAAACGGCACAAAACGCGCTCCTAGGAGCTGCACTCTGCAAAGGGAAACTGTGCTCGGGGAACAAAGCTCAGCCCCAAGGCGGCTTGGCTCAGGATCGCAGCGCTTGCCTAGTTCTCACCTAGCCCTAGGCTCCCCATAGGGCCAAGGAGGGTCTGGGCTGCCTCTGGCTCCGTGGGCACTGCTGCTTGGCTGGTGGTCTCCGCACCTTGAAACCAACTCAAAACGTGTTCTCCTTCGCGGAGAAGGCTGATTTGGCAGGAAGAAGCCCTGTGTGCACTGGCCCTGGCAACCCACCCATCGCCAGCTAGGGAGGGACCCACCTAGGGCCTAGCTGCGAAACGGCACAAAACGCGCTCCTAGGAGCTGCACTCTGCAAAGGGAAACTGTGCTCGGGGAACAAAGCTCAGCCCCAAGGCGGCTTGGCTCAGGATCGCAGCGCTTGCCTAGTTCTCACCTAGCCCTAGGCTCCCCATAGGGCCAAGGAGGGTCTGGGCTGCCTCTGGCTCCGTGGGCACTGCTGCTTGGCTGGTGGTCTCCGCACCTTGAAACCAACTCCAAACGTGTTCTCCTTCGCGGAGAAGGCTGATTTGGCAGGAAGAAGCCCTGTGTGCACTGGCCCTGGCAACCCACCCATCGCCAGCTAGGGAGGGACCCACCTAGGGCCTAGCTGCGAAACGGCACAAAACGCGCTCCTAGGAGCTGCACTCTGCAAAGGGAAACTGTGCTCGGGGAACAAAGCTCAGCCCCAAGGCGGCTTGGCTCAGGATCGCAGCGCTTGCCTA
Organism: Sus scrofa; assembly: GCF_054392235.1. Taxonomy (NCBI): domain Eukaryota; kingdom Metazoa; phylum Chordata; class Mammalia; order Artiodactyla; family Suidae; genus Sus; species Sus scrofa. Next base: position 32,118,056 of record NC_139389.1, on the reverse strand, counting down.
GTTCTCACCTAGCCCTAGGCTCCCCATAGGGCCAAGGAGGGTCTGGGCTGCCTCTGGCTCCGTGGGCACTGCTGCTTGGCTGGTGGTCTCCGCACCTTGAAACCAACTCCAAACGTGTTCTCCTTCGCGGAGAAGGCTGATTTGGCAGGAAGAAGCCCTGTGTGCACTGGCCCTGGCAACCCACCCATCGCCAGCTAGGGAGGGACCCACCTAGGGCCTAGCTGCGAAACGGCACAAAACGCGCTCCTAGGAGCTGCACTCTGCAAAGGGAAACTGTGCTCGGGGAACAAAGCTCAGCCCCAAGGCGGCTTGGCTCAGGATCGCAGCGCTTGCCTAGTTCTCACCTAGCCCTAGGCTCCCCATAGGGCCAAGGAGGGTCTGGGCTGCCTCTGGCTCCGTGGGCACTGCTGCTTGGCTGGTGGTCTCCGCACCTTGAAACCAACTCCAAACGTGTTCGCCTTCGCGGAGAAGGCTGATTTGGCAGGAAGAAGCCCTGTGTGCACTGGCCCTGGCAAACCACCCATCACCAGCTAGGGAGGGACCCACCTAGGGCCTAGCTGCGAAACGGCACAAAACGCGCTCCTAGGAGCTGCACTCTGCAAAGGGAAACTGTGCTCGGGGAACAAAGCTCAGCCCCAAGGCGGCTTGGCTCAGGATCGCAGCGCTTGCCTAGTTCTCACCTAGCCCTAGGCTCCCCATAGGGCCAAGGAGGGTCTGGGCTGCCTCTGGCTCCGTGGGCACTGCTGCTTGGTTGGTGGTCTCCGCACATTGAAACCAACTCCAAACGTGTTCTCCTTCGCGGAGAAGGCTGATTTGGCAGGAAGAAGCCCTGTGTGCACTGGCCCTGGCAACCCACCCATCGCCAGCTAGGGAGGGACCCACCTAGGGCCTAGCTGCGAAACGGCACAAAACGCGCTCCTAGGAGCTGCACTCTGCAAAGGGAAACTGTGCTCGGGGAACAAAGCTCAGCCCCAAGGCGGCTTGGCTCAGGATCGCAGCGCTTGCCTAGTTCTCACCTAGCCCTAGGCTCCCCATAGGGCCAAGGAGGGTCTGGGCTGCCTCTGGCTCCGTGGGCACTGCTGCTTGGTTGGTGGTCTCCGCACCTTGAAACCAACTCCAAACGTGTTCTCCTTCGTGGAGAAGGCTGATTTGGCAGGAAGAAGCCCTGTGTGCACTGGCCCTGGCAATCCACCCATAGCCAGCTAAGGAGGGACCCACCTAGGGCCTAGCTGCGAAACGGCACAAAACGCGCTCCTAGGAGCTGCACTCTGCAAAGGGAAACTGTGCTCGGGGAACAAAGCTAAGCCCCAAGGCGGCTTGGCTCAGGATCGCAGCGCTTGCCTAGTTCTCACCTAGCCCTAGGCTCCCCATAGGGCCAAGGAGGGTCTGGGCTGCCTCTGGCTCCGTGGGCACTGCTGCTTGGCTGGTGGTCTCCGCACCTTGAAACCAACTCCAAACGTGTTCTCTTTCGCGGAGAAGGCTGATTTGGCAGGAAGAAGCCCTGTGTGCACTGGCCCTAGCAACCCACCCATCGCCAGCTAGGGAGGGACCCACCTAGGGCCTAGCTGCGAAACGGCACAAAACGCGCTCCTAGGAGCTGCACTCTGCAAAGGGAGACTGTGCTCGGGGAACAAAGCTCAGCCCCAAGGCGGCTTGGCTCAGGATCGCAGCGCTTGCCTAGTTCTCACCTAGCCCTAGGCTCCCCATAGGGCCAAGGAGGGTCTGGGCTGCCTCTGGCTCCGTGGGCACTGCTGCTTGGCTGGTGGTCTCCGCACCGTGAAACCAACTCCAAACGTGTTCGCCTTCGCGGAGAAGGCTGATTTGGCAGGAAGAAGCCCTGTGTGCACTGGCCCTAGCAACCCACCCATAGCCAGCTAGGGAGGGATCCACCTAGGGCCTAGCTGCGAAACGGCACAAAACGCGCTCCTAGGAGCTGCACTCTGCAAAGGGAAACTGTGCTCGGGGAACAAAGCTCAGCCCCAAGGCGGCTTGGCTCAGGATCGCAGCGCTTGCCTAGTTCTCACCTAGCCCTAGGCTCCCCATAGGGCCAAGGAGGGTCTGGGCTGCCTCTGGCTCCGTGGGCACTGCTGCTTGGCTGGTGGTCTCCGCACCTTGAAACCAACTCCAAACGTGTTCTCCTTCGCGGAGAAGGCTGATTTGGCAGGAAGAAGCCCTGTGTGCACTGGCCCTGGCAACCCACCCATCGCCAGCTAGGGAGGGACCCACCTAGGGCCTAGCTGCGAAACGGCACAAAACGCGCTCCTAGGAGCTGCACTCTGCAAAGGGAAACTGTGCTCGGGGAACAAAGCTCAGCCCCAAGGCGGCTTGGCTCAGGATCGCAGCGCTTGCCTAGTTCTCACCTAGCCCTAGGCTCCCCATAGGGCCAAGGAGGGTCTGGGCTGCCTCTGGCTCCGTGGGCACTGCTGCTTGGTTGGTGGTCTCCGCACCTTGAAACCAACTCCAAACGTGTTCTCCTTCGCGGAGAAGGCTGATTTGGCAGGAAGAAGCCCTGTGTGCACTGGCCCTGGCAACCCACCCATCGCCAGCTAGGGAGGGACCCACCTAGGGCCTAGCTGCGAAACGGCACAAAACGCGCTCCTAGGAGCTGCACTCTGCAAAGGGAAACTGTGCTCGGGGAACAAAGCTCAGCCACAAGGCGGCTTGGCTCAGGATCGCAGCGCTTGCCTAGTTCTCACGTAGCCCTAGGCTCCCCATAGGGCCAAGGAGGGTCTGGGCTGCCTCTGGCTCCGTGGGCACTGCTGCTTGGTTGGTGGTCTCCGCACCTTGAAACCAACTCCAAACGTGTTCTCCTTCGTGGAGAAGGCTGATTTGGCAGGAACAAGCCCTGTGTGCACTGGCCCTGGCAAACCACCCATCGCCAGCTAGGGAGGGACCCACCTAGGGCCTAGCTGCGAAACGGCACAAAACGCGCTCCTAGGAGCTGCACTCTGCAAAGGGAAACTGTGCTCGGGGAACAAAGCTCAGCCCCAAGGCGGCTTGGCTCAGGATCGCAGCGCTTGCCTAGTTCTCACCTAGCCCTAGGCTCCCCATAGGGCCAAGGAGGGTCTGGGCTGCCTCTGGCTCCGTGGGCACTGCTGCTTGGCTGGTGGTCTCCGCACCGTGAAACCAACTCCAAACGTGTTCGCCTTCGCGGAGAAGGCTGATTTGGCAGGAAGAAGCCCTGTGTGCACTGGCCCTGGCAACCCACCCATCGCCAGCTAGGGAGGGACCCACCAAGGGCCTAGCTGCGAAACGGCACAAAACGCGCTCCTAGGAGCTGCACTCTGCAAAGGGAAACTGTGCTCGGGGAACAAAGCTCAGCCCCAAGGCGGCTTGGCTCAGGATCGCAGCGCTTGCCTAGTTCTCACCTAGCCCTAGGCTCCCCATAGGGCCAAGGAGGGTCTGGGCTGCCTCTGGCTCCGAGGGCACTGCTGCTTGGCTGGTGGTCTCCGCAGCTTGAAACCAACTCCAAACGTGTTCTCCTTCGCGGAGAAGGCTGATTTGGCAGGAAGAAGCCCTGTGTGCACTGGCCCTGGCAACCCACCCATCGCCAGCTAGGGAGGGACCCACCTAGGGCCTAGCTGCGAAACGGCACAAAACGCGCTCCTAGGAGCTGCACTCTGCAAAGGGAAACTGTGCTCGGGGAACAAAGCTCAGCCCCAAGGCGGCTTGGCTCAGGATCGCAGCGCTTGCCTAGTTCTCACCTAGCCCTAGGCTCCCCATAGGACCAAGGAGGGTCTGGGCTGCCTCTGGCTCCGTGGGCACTGCTGCTTGGCTGGTCGTCTCCGCAGCTTGAAACCAACTCCAAACGTGTTCGCCTTCGCGGAGAAGGCTGATTTGGCAGGAAGAAGCCCTGTGTGCACTGGCCCTGGCAACCCACCCATCGCCAGCTAGGGAGGGACCCACCTAGGGCCTAGCTGCGAAACGGCACAAAACGCGCTCCTAGGAGCTGCACTCTGCAAAGGGAAACTGTGCTCGGGGAACAAAGCTCAGCCCCAAGGCGGCTTGGCTCAGGATCGCAGCGCTTGCCTAGTTCTCACCTAGCCCTTGGCTCCCCATAGGGCCAAGGAGGGTCTGGGCTGCCTCTGGCTCCGTGGGCACTGCTGCTTGGCTGGTGGTCTCCGCACCTTGAAACCAACTCCAAACGTGTTCTCCTTCGCGGAGAAGGCTGATTTGGCAGGAAGAAGCCCTGTGTGCACTGGCCCTGGCAACCCACCCATCGCCAGCTAGGGAGGGACCCACCTAGGGCCTAGCTGCGAAACGGCACAAAACGCGCTCCTAGGAGCTGCGCTCTGCAAAGGGAAACTGTGCTCGGGGAACAAAGCTCAGCCCCAAGGCGGCTTGGCTCAGGATCGCAGCGCTTGCCTAGTTCTCACGTAGCCCTAGGCTCCCCATAGGGCCAAGGAGGGTCTGGGCTGCCTCTGGCTCCGTGGGCACTGCTGCTTGGCTGGTGGTCTCCGCACCTTGAAACCAACTCCAAACGTGTTCGCCTTCGCGGAGAAGGCTGATTTGGCAGGAAGAAGCCCTGTGTGCACTGGCCCTGGCAACCCACCCATAGCCAGCTAGGGAGGGACCCACCTAGGGCCTAGCTGCGAAACGGCACAAAACGCGCTCCTAGGAGCTGCACTCTGCAAAGGGAAACTGTGCTCGGGGAACAAAGCTCAGCCCCAAGGCGGCTTGGCTCAGGATCGCAGCGCTTGCCTAGTTCTCACCTAGCCCTAGGCTCCCCATAGGGCCAAGGAGGGTCTGGGCTGCCTCTGGCTCCGTGGGCACTGCTGCTTGGTTGGTGGTCTCCGCACCTTGAAACCAACTCCAAACGTGTTCTCCTTCGCGGAGAAGGCTGATTTGGCAGGAAGAAGCCCTGTGTGCACTGGCCCTGGCAAACCGCCCATAGCCAGCTAAGGAGGGACCCACCTAGGGCCTAGCTGCGAAACGGCACAAAACGCGCTCCTAGGAGCTGCACTCTGCAAAGGGAAACTGTGCTCGGGGAACAAAGCTCAGCCCCAAGGCGGCTTGGCTCAGGATCGCAGCGCTTGCCTAGTTCTCACCTAGCCCTAGGCTCCCCAAAGGGCCAAGGAGGGTCTGGGCTGCCTCTGGCTCCGTGGGCACTGCTGCTTGGCTGGTGGTCTCCGCACCGTGAAACCAACTCCAAACGTGTTCGCCTTCGCGGAGAAGGCTGATTTGGCAGGAAGAAGCCCTGTGTGCACTGGCCCTGGCAACCCACCCATCGCCAGCTAGGGAGGGACCCAACTAGGGCCTAGCTGCGAAACGGCACAAAACGCGCTCCTAGGAGCTGCACTCTGCAAAGGGAAACTGTGCTCGGGGAACAAAGCTCAGCCCCAAGGCGGCTTGGCTCAGGATCGCAGCGCTTGCCTAGTTCTCACCTAGCCCTAGGCTCCCCATAGGGCCAAGGAGGGTCTGGGCTGCCTCTGGCTCCGTGGGCACTGCTGCTTGGCTGGTGGTCTCCGCACCTTGAAACCAACTCCAAACGTGTTCGCCTTCGCGGAGAAGGCTGATTTGGCAGGAAGAAGCCCTGTGTGCACTGGCCCTGGCAACCCACCCATAGCCAGCTAGGGAGGGACCCACCTAGGGCCTAGCTGCGAAACGGCACAAAACGCGCTCCTAGGAGCTGCACTCTGCAAAGGGAAACTGTGCTCGGGGAACAAAGCTCAGCCCCAAGGCGGCTTGGCTCAGGATCGCAGCGCTTGCCTAGTTCTCACGTAGCCCTAGGCTCCCCATAGGGCCAAGGAGGGTCTGGGCTGCCTCTGGCTCCGTGGGCACTGCTGCTTGGCTGGTGGTCTCCGCACCTTGAAACCAACTCAAAACGTGTTCTCCTTCGCGGAGAAGGCTGATTTGGCAGGAAGAAGCCCTGTGTGCACTGGCCCTGGCAACCCACCCATCGCCAGCTAGGGAGGGACCCACCTAGGGCCTAGCTGCGAAACGGCACAAAACGCGCTCCTAGGAGCTGCACTCTGCAAAGGGAAACTGTGCTCGGGGAACAAAGCTCAGCCCCAAGGCGGCTTGGCTCAGGATCGCAGCGCTTGCCTAGTTCTCACCTAGCCCTAGGCTCCCCATAGGGCCAAGGAGGGTCTGGGCTGCCTCTGGCTCCGTGGGCACTGCTGCTTGGCTGGTGGTCTCCGCACCTTGAAACCAACTCCAAACGTGTTCTCCTTCGCGGAGAAGGCTGATTTGGCAGGAAGAAGCCCTGTGTGCACTGGCCCTGGCAACCCACCCATCGCCAGCTAGGGAGGGACCCACCTAGGGCCTAGCTGCGAAACGGCACAAAACGCGCTCCTAGGAGCTGCACTCTGCAAAGGGAAACTGTGCTCGGGGAACAAAGCTCAGCCCCAAGGCGGCTTGGCTCAGGATCGCAGCGCTTGCCTAGTTCTCACCTAGCCCTAGGCTCCCCATAGGACCAAGGAGGGTCTGGGCTGCCTCTGGCTCCGTGGGCACTGCTGCTTGGCTGGTGGTCTCCGCACCTTGAAACCAACTCCAAACGTGTTCTCCTTCGCGGAGAAGGCTGATTTGGCAGGAAGAAGCCCTGTGTGCACTGGCCCTGGCAACCCACCCATCGCCAGCTAGGGAGGGACCCACCTAGGGCCTAGCTGCGAAACGGCACAAAACGCGCTCCTAGGAGCTGCACTCTGCAAAGGGAAACTGTGCTCGGGGAACAAAGCTCAGCCCCAAGGCGGCTTGGCTCAGGATCGCAGCGCTTGCCTAGTTCTCACCTAGCCCTAGGCTCCCCATAGGGCCAAGGAGGGTCTGGGCTGCCTCTGGCTCCGTGGGCACTGCTGCTTGGCTGGTGGTCTCCGCAGCTTGAAACCAACTCCAAACGTGTTCTCCTTCGCGGAGAAGGCTGATTTGGCAGGAAGAAGCCCTGTGTGCACTGGCCCTGGCAAACCACCCATCACCAGCTAGGGAGGGACCCACCTAGGGCCTAGCTGCGAAACGGCACAAAACGCGCTCCTAGGAGCTGCACTCTGCAAAGGGAAACTGTGCTCGGGGAACAAAGCTCAGCCCCAAGGCGGCTTGGCTCAGGATCGCAGCGCTTGCCTAGTTCTCACCTAGCCCTAGGCTCCCCATAGGGCCAAGGAGGGTCTGGGCTGCCTCTGGCTCCGTGGGCACTGCTGCTTGGTTGGTGGTCTCCGCACATTGAAACCAACTCCAAACGTGTTCTCCTTCGCGGAGAAGGCTGATTTGGCAGGAAGAAGCCCTGTGTGCACTGGCCCTGGCAACCCACCCATCGCCAGCTAGGGAGGGACCCACCTAGGGCCTAGCTGCGAAACGGCACAAAACGCGCTCCTAGGAGCTGCACTCTGCAAAGGGAAACTGTGCTCGGGGAACAAAGCTCAGCCCCAAGGCGGCTTGGCTCAGGATCGCAGCGCTTGCCTAGTTCTCACCTAGCCCTAGGCTCCCCATAGGGCCAAGGAGGGTCTGGGCTGCCTCTGGCTCCGTGGGCACTGCTGCTTGGTTGGTGGTCTCCGCACCTTGAAACCAACTCCAAACGTGTTCTCCTTCGTGGAGAAGGCTGATTTGGCAGGAAGAAGCCCTGTGTGCACTGGCCCTGGCAATCCACCCATAGCCAGCTAAGGAGGGACCCACCTAGGGCCTAGCTGCGAAACGGCACAAAACGCGCTCCTAGGAGCTGCACTCTGCAAAGGGAAACTGTGCTCGGGGAACAAAGCTAAGCCCCAAGGCGGCTTGGCTCAGGATCGCAGCGCTTGCCTAGTTCTCACCTAGCCCTAGGCTCCCCATAGGGCCAAGGAGGGTCTGGGCTGCCTCTGGCTCCGTGGGCACTGCTGCTTGGCTGGTGGTCTCCGCACCTTGAAACCAACTCCAAGCGTGTTCTCTTTCGCGGAGAAGGCTGATTTGGCAGGAAGAAGCCCTGTGTGCACTGGCCCTAGCAACCCACCCATCGCCAGCTAGGGAGGGACCCACCTAGGGCCTAGCTGCGAAACGGCACAAAACGCGCTCCTAGGAGCTGCACTCTGCAAAGGGAAACTGTGCTCGGGGAACAAAGCTCAGCCCCAAGGCGGCTTGGCTCAGGATCGCAGCGCTTGCCTAGTTCTCACCTAGCCCTAGGCTCCCCATAGGGCCAAGGAGGGTCTGGGCTGCCTCTGGCTCCGTGGGCACTGCTGCTTGGCTGGTGGTCTCCGCACCGTGAAACCAACTCCAAACGTGTTTTCCTTCGCGGAGAAGGCTGATTTGGCAGGAAGAAGCCCTGTGTGCACTGGCCCTGGCAACCCACCCATCGCCAGCTAGGGAGGGACCCACCTAGGGCCTAGCTGCGAAACGGCACAAAACGCGCTCCTAGGAGCTGCACTCTGCAAAGGGAAACTGTGCTCGGGGAACAAAGCTCAGCCCCAAGGCGGCTTGGCTCAGGATCGCAGCGCTTGCCTAGTTCTCACCTAGCCCTAGGCTCCCCATAGGACCAAGGAGGGTCTGGGCTGCCTCTGGCTCCGTGGGCACTGCTGCTTGGCTGGTGGTCTCCGCAGCTTGAAACCAACTCCAAACGTGTTCGCCTTCGCGGAGAAGGCTGATTTGGCAGGAAGAAGCCCTGTGTGCACTGGCCCTGGCAACCCACCCATCGCCAGCTAGGGAGGGACCCACCTAGGGCCTAGCTGCGAAACGGCACAAAACGCGCTCCTAGGAGCTGCACTCTGCAAAGGGAAACTGTGCTCGGGGAACAAAGCTCAGCCCCAAGGCGGCTTGGCTCAGGATCGCAGCGCTTGCCTAGTTCTCACCTAGCCCTAGGCTCCCCATATGGCCAAGGAGGGTCTGGGCTGCCTCTGGCTCCGTGGGCACTGCTGCTTGGCTGGTGGTCTCCGCACCTTGAAACCAACTCCAAACGTGTTCTCCTTCGCGGAGAAGGCTGATTTGGCAGGAAGAAGCCCTGTGTGCACTGGCCCTGGCAACCCACCCATCGCCAGCTAGGGAGGGACCCACCTAGGGCCTAGCTGCGAAACGGCACAAAACGCGCTCCTAGGAGCTGCACTCTGCAAAGGGAAACTGTGCTCGGGGAACAAAGCTCAGCCCCAAGGCGGCTTGGCTCAGGATCGCAGCGCTTGCCTAGTTCTCACGTAGCCCTAGGCTCCCCATAGGGCCAAGGAGGGTCTGGGCTGCCTCTGGCTCCGTGGGCACTGCTGCTTGGTTGGTGGTCTCCGCACCTTGAAACCAACTCCAAACGTGTTCTCCTTCGTGGAGAAGGCTGATTTGGCAGGAACAAGCCCTGTGTGCACTGGCCCTGGCAAACCACCCATCGCCAGCTAGGGAGGGATCCACCTAGGGCCTAGCTGCGAAACGGCACAAAACGCGCTCCTAGGAGCTGCACTCTGCAAAGGGAAACTGTGCTCGGGGAACAAAGCTCAGCCCCAAGGCGGCTTGGCTCAGGATCGCAGCGCTTGCCTAGTTCTCACCTAGCCCTAGGCTCCCCATAGGGCCAAGGAGGGTCTGGGCTGCCTCTGGCTCCGTGGGCACTGCTGCTTGGCTGGTGGTCTCCGCACCGTGAAACCAACTCCAAACGTGTTCGCCTTCGCGGAGAAGGCTGATTTGGCAGGAAGAAGCCCTGTGTGCACTGGCCCTGGCAACCCACCCATCGCCAGCTAGGGAGGGACCCACCAAGGGCCTAGCTGCGAAACGGCACAAAACGCGCTCCTAGGAGCTGCACTCTGCAAAGGGAAACTGTGCTCGGGGAACAAAGCTCAGCCCCAAGGCGGCTTGGCTCAGGATCGCAGCGCTTGCCTAGTTCTCACCTAGCCCTAGGCTCCCCATAGGGCCAAGGAGGGTCTGGGCTGCCTCTGGCTCCGAGGGCACTGCTGCTTGGCTGGTGGTCTCCGCAGCTTGAAACCAACTCCAAACGTGTTCTCCTTCGCGGAGAAGGCTGATTTGGCAGGAAGAAGCCCTGTGTGCACTGGCCCTGGCAACCCACCCATCGCCAGCTAGGGAGGGACCCACCTAGGGCCTAGCTGCGAAACGGCACAAAACGCGCTCCTAGGAGCTGCACTCTGCAAAGGGAAACTGTGCTCGGGGAACAAAGCTCAGCCCCAAGGCGGCTTGGCTCAGGATCGCAGCGCTTGCCTAGTTCTCACCTAGCCCTAGGCTCCCCATAGGACCAAGGAGGGTCTGGGCTGCCTCTGGCTCCGTGGGCACTGCTGCTTGGCTGGTGGTCTCCGCAGCTTGAAACCAACTCCAAACGTGTTCGCCTTCGCGGAGAAGGCTGATTTGGCAGGAAGAAGCCCTGTGTGCACTGGCCCTGGCAACCCACCCATCGCCAGCTAGGGAGGGACCCACCTAGGGCCTAGCTGCGAAACGGCACAAAACGCGCTCCTAGGAGCTGCACTCTGCAAAGGGAAACTGTGCTCGGGGAACAAAGCTCAGCCCCAAGGCGGCTTGGCTCAGGATCGCAGCGCTTGCCTAGTTCTCACCTAGCCCTTGGCTCCCCATAGGGCCAAGGAGGGTCTGGGCTGCCTCTGGCTCCGTGGGCACTGCTGCTTGGCTGGTGGTCTCCGCACCTTGAAACCAACTCCAAACGTGTTCGCCTTCGCGGAGAAGGCTGATTTGGCAGGAAGAAGCCCTGTGTGCACTGGCCCTGGCAACCCACCCATCGCCAGCTAGGGAGGGACCCACCTAGGGCCTAGCTGCGAAACGGCACAAAACGCGCTCCTAGGAGCTGCACTCTGCAAAGGGAAACTGTGCTCGGGGAACAAACCTCAGCCCCAAGGCGGCTTGGCTCAGGATCGCAGCGCTTGCCTAGTTCTCACCTAGCCCTAGGCTCCCCAAAGGGCCAAGGAGGGTCTGGGCTGCCTCTGGCTCCGTGGGCACTGCTGCTTGGCTGGTGGTCTCCGCACCTTGAAACCAACTCCAAACGTGTTCGCCTTCGCGGAGAAGGCTGATTTGGCAGGAAGAAGCCCTGTGTGCACTGGCCCTGGCAACCCACCCATCGCCAGCTAGGGAGGGACCCAACTAGGGCCTAGCTGCGAAACGGCACAAAACGCGCTCCTAGGAGCTGCACTCTGCAAAGGGAAACTGTGCTCGGGGAACAAAGCTCAGCCCCAAGGCGGCTTGGCTCAGGATCGCAGCGCTTGCCTAGTTCTCACCTAGCCCTAGGCTCCCCATAGGGCCAAGGAGGGTCTGGGCTGCCTCTGGCTCTGTGGGCACTGCTGCTTGGCTGGTGGTCTCCGCACCTTGAAACCAACTCCAAACGTGTTCGCCTTCGCGGAGAAGGCTGATTTGGCAGGAAGAAGCCCTGTGTGAACTGGCCCTGGCAACCCACCCATAGCCAGCTAGGGAGGGACCCACCTAGGGCCTAGCTGCGAAACGGCACAAAACGCGCTCCTAGGAGCTGCACTCTGCAAAGGGAAACTGTGCTCGGGGAACAAAGCTCAGCCCCAAGGCGGCTTGGCTCAGGATCGCAGCGCTTGCCTAGTTCTCACCTAGCCCTAGGCTCCCCATAGGGCCAAGGAGGGTCTGGGCTGCCTCTGGCTCCGTGGGCACTGCTGCTTGGCTGGTGGTCTCCGCACCTTGAAACCAACTCAAAACGTGTTCTCCTTCGCGGAGAAGGCTGATTTGGCAGGAAGAAGCCCTGTGTGCACTGGCCCTGGCAACCCACCCATCGCCAGCTAGGGAGGGACCCACCTAGGGCCTAGCTGCGAAACGGCACAAAACGCGCTCCTAGGAGCTGCACTCTGCAAAGGGAAACTGTGCTCGGGGAACAAAGCTCAGCCCCAAGGCGGCTTGGCTCAGGATCGCAGCGCTTGCCTAGTTCTCACCTAGCCCTAGGCTCCCCATAGGGCCAAGGAGGGTCTGGGCTGCCTCTGGCTCCGTGGGCACTGCTGCTTGGCTGGTGGTCTCCGCACCGGGAAACCAACTCCAAACGTGTTCTCCTTCGCGGAGAAGGCTGATTTGGCAGGAAGAAGCCCTGTGTGCACTGGCCCTGGCAACCCACCCATCGCCAGCTAGGGAGGGACCCACCTAGGGCCTAGCTGCGAAACGGCACAAAACGCGCTCCTAGGAGCTGCACTCTGCAAAGGGAAACTGTGCTCGGGGAACAAAGCTCAGCCCCAAGGCGGCTTGGCTCAGGATCGCAGCGCTTGCCTAGTTCTCACCTAGCCCTAGGCTCCCCATAGGGCCAAGGAGGGTCTGGGCTGCCTCTGGCTCCGTGGGCACTGCTGCTTGGCTGGTGGTCTCCGCACCTTGAAACCAACTCCAAACGTGTTCTCCTTCGCGGAGAAGGCTGATTTGGCAGGAAGAAGCCCTGTGTGCACTGGCCCTGGCAACCCACCCATCGCCAGCTAGGGAGGGACCCACCTAGGGCCTAGCTGCGAAACGGCACAAAACGCGCTCCTAGGAGCTGCACTCTGCAAAGGGAAACTGTGCTCGGGGAACAAAGCTCAGCCCCAAGGCGGCTTGGCTCAGGATCGCAGCGCTTGCCTAGTTCTCACCTAGCCCTAGGCTCCCCATAGGGCCAAGGAGGGTCTGGGCTGCCTCTGGCTCCGTGGGCACTGCTGCTTGGCTGGTGGTCTCCGCACCTTGAAACCAACTCCAAACGTGTTCTCCTTCGCGGAGAAGGCTGATTTGGCAGGAAGAAGCCCTGTGTGCACTGGCCCTGGCAACCCACCCATCGCCAGCTAGGGAGGGACCCACCTAGGGCCTAGCTGCGAAACGGCACAAAACGCGCTCCTAGGAGCTGCACTCTGCAAAGGGAAACTGTGCTCGGGGAACAAAGCTCAGCCCCAAGGCGGCTTGGCTCAGGATCGCAGCGCTTGCCTAGTTCTCACCTAGCCCTAGGCTCCCCATAGGGCCAAGGAGGGTCTGGGCTGCCTCTGGCTCCGTGGGCACTGCTGCTTGGCTGGTGGTCTCCGCACCTTGAAACCAACTCCAAACGTGTTCTCCTTCGCGGAGAAGGCTGATTTGGCAGGAAGAAGCCCTGTGTGCACTGGCCCTGGCAACCCACCCATCGCCAGCTAGGGAGGGACCCACCTAGGGCCTAGCTGCGAAACGGCACAAAACGCGCTCCTAGGAGCTGCACTCTGCAAAGGGAAACTGTGCTCGGGGAACAAAGCTCAGCCCCAAGGCGGCTTGGCTCAGGATCGCAGCGCTTGCCTAGTTCTCACCTAGCCCTAGGCTCCCCATAGGGCCAAGGAGGGTCTGGGCTGCCTCTGGCTCCGTGGGCACTGCTGCTTGGCTGGTGGTCTCCGCAGCTTGAAACCAACTCCAAACGTGTTCTCCTTCGCGGAGAAGGCTGATTTGGCAGGAAGAAGCCCTGTGTGCACTGGCCCTGGCAAACCACCCATCACCAGCTAGGGAGGGACCCACCTAGGGCCTAGCTGCGAAACGGCACAAAACGCGCTCCTAGGAGCTGCACTCTGCAAAGGGAAACTGTGCTCGGGGAACAAAGCTCAGCCCCAAGGCGGCTTGGCTCAGGATCGCAGCGCTTGCCTAGTTCTCACCTAGCCCTAGGCTCCCCATAGGGCCAAGGAGGGTCTGGGCTGCCTCTGGCTCCGTGGGCACTGCTGCTTGGTTGGTGGTCTCCGCACATTGAAACCAACTCCAAACGTGTTCTCCTTCGCGGAGAAGGCTGATTTGGCAGGAAGAAGCCCTGTGTGCACTGGCCCTGGCAACCCACCCATCGCCAGCTAGGGAGGGACCCACCTAGGGCCTAGCTGCGAAACGGCACAAAACGCGCTCCTAGGAGCTGCACTCTGCAAAGGGAAACTGTGCTCGGGGAACAAAGCTCAGCCCCAAGGCGGCTTGGCTCAGGATCGCAGCGCTTGCCTAGTTCTCACCTAGCCCTAGGCTCCCCATAGGGCCAAGGAGGGTCTGGGCTGCCTCTGGCTCCGTGGGCACTGCTGCTTGGTTGGTGGTCTCCGCACCTTGAAACCAACTCCAAACGTGTTCTCCTTCGTGGAGAAGGCTGATTTGGCAGGAAGAAGCCCTGTGTGCACTGGCCCTGGCAATCCACCCATAGCCAGCTAAGGAGGGACCCACCTAGGGCCTAGCTGCGAAACGGCACAAAACGCGCTCCTAGGAGCTGCACTCTGCAAAGGGAAACTGTGCTCGGGGAACAAAGCTCAGCCCCAAGGCGGCTTGGCTCAGGATCGCAGCGCTTGCCTAGTTCTCACCTAGCCCTAGGCTCCCCATAGGGCCAAGGAGGGTCTGGGCTGCCTCTGGCTCCGTGGGCACTGCTGCTTGGCTGGTGGTCTCCGCACCTTGAAACCAACTCCAAGCGTGTTCTCCTTCGCGGAGAAGGCTGATTTGGCAGGAAGAAGCCCTGTGTGCACTGGCCCTGGCAACCCACCCATCGCCAGCTAGGGAGGGACCCACCTAGGGCCTAGCTGCGAAACGGCACAAAACGCGCTCCTAGGAGCTGCACTCTGCAAAGGGAAACTGTGCTCGGGGAACAAAGCTCAGCCCCAAGGCGGCTTGGCTCAGGATCGCAGCGCTTGCCTAGTTCTCACCTAGCCCTAGGCTCCCCATAGGGCCAAGGAGGGTCTGGGCTGCCTCTGGCTCCGTGGGCACTGCTGCTTGGCTGGTGGTCTCCGCACCGTGAAACCAACTCCAAACGTGTTTTCCTTCGCGGAGAAGGCTGATTTGGCAGGAAGAAGCCCTGTGTGCACTGGCCCTGGCAACCCACCCATCGCCAGCTAGGGAGGGACCCACCTAGGGCCTAGCTGCGAAACGGCACAAAACGCGCTCCTAGGAGCTGCACTCTGCAAAGGGAAACTGTGCTCGGGGAACAAAGCTCAGCCCCAAGGCGGCTTGGCTCAGGATCGCAGCGCTTGCCTAGTTCTCACCTAGCCCTAGGCTCCCCATAGGACCAAGGAGGGTCTGGGCTGCCTCTGGCTCCGTGGGCACTGCTGCTTGGCTGGTGGTCTCCGCAGCTTGAAACCAACTCCAAACGTGTTCGCCTTCGCGGAGAAGGCTGATTTGGCAGGAAGAAGCCCTGTGTGCACTGGCCCTGGCAACCCACCCATCGCCAGCTAGGGAGGGACCCACCTAGGGCCTAGCTGCGAAACGGCACAAAACGCGCTCCTAGGAGCTGCACTCTGCAAAGGGAAACTGTGCTCGGGGAACAAAGCTCAGCCCCAAGGCGGCTTGGCTCAGGATCGCAGCGCTTGCCTAGTTCTCACCTAGCCCTAGGCTCCCCATATGGCCAAGGAGGGTCTGGGCTGCCTCTGGCTCCGTGGGCACTGCTGCTTGGCTGGTGGTCTCCGCACCTTGAAACCAACTCCAAACGTGTTCTCCTTCGCGGAGAAGGCTGATTTGGCAGGAAGAAGCCCTGTGTGCACTGGCCCTGGCAACCCACCCATCGCCAGCTAGGGAGGGACCCACCTAGGGCCTAGCTGCGAAACGGCACAAAACGCGCTCCTAGGAGCTGCACTCTGCAAAGGGAAACTGTGCTCGGGGAACAAAGCTCAGCCCCAAGGCGGCTTGGCTCAGGATCGCAGCGCTTGCCTAGTTCTCACGTAGCCCTAGGCTCCCCATAGGGCCAAGGAGGGTCTGGGCTGCCTCTGGCTCCGTGGGCACTGCTGCTTGGTTGGTGGTCTCCGCACCTTGAAACCAACTCCAAACGTGTTCTCCTTCGTGGAGAAGGCTGATTTGGCAGGAACAAGCCCTGTGTGCACTGGCCCTGGCAAACCACCCATCGCCAGCTAGGGAGGGATCCACCTAGGGCCTAGCTGCGAAACGGCACAAAACGCGCTCCTAGGAGCTGCACTCTGCAAAGGGAAACTGTGCTCGGGGAACAAAGCTCAGCCCCAAGGCGGCTTGGCTCAGGATCGCAGCGCTTGCCTAGTTCTCACCTAGCCCTAGGCTCCCCATAGGGCCAAGGAGGGTCTGGGCTGCCTCTGGCTCCGTGGGCACTGCTGCTTGGCTGGTGGTCTCCGCACCGTGAAACCAACTCCAAACGTGTTCGCCTTCGCGGAGAAGGCTGATTTGGCAGGAAGAAGCCCTGTGTGCACTGGCCCTGGCAACCCACCCATCGCCAGCTAGGGAGGGACCCACCAAGGGCCTAGCTGCGAAACGGCACAAAACGCGCTCCTAGGAGCTGCACTCTGCAAAGGGAAACTGTGCTCGGGGAACAAAGCTCAGCCCCAAGGCGGCTTGGCTCAGGATCGCAGCGCTTGCCTAGTTCTCACCTAGCCCTAGGCTCCCCATAGGGCCAAGGAGGGTCTGGGCTGCCTCTGGCTCCGAGGGCACTGCTGCTTGGCTGGTGGTCTCCGCAGCTTGAAACCAACTCCAAACGTGTTCTCCTTCGCGGAGAAGGCTGATTTGGCAGGAAGAAGCCCTGTGTGCACTGGCCCTGGCAACCCACCCATCGCCAGCTAAGGAGGGACCCACCTAGGGCCTAGCTGCGAAACGGCACAAAACGCGCTCCTAGGAGCTGCACTCTGCAAAGGGAAACTGTGCTCGGGGAACAAAGCTCAGCCCCAAGGCGGCTTGGCTCAGGATCGCAGCGCTTGCCTAGTTCTCACCTAGCCCTAGGCTCCCCATAGGGCCAAGGAGGGTCTGGGCTGCCTCTGGCTCCGTGGGCACTGCTGCTTGGCTGGTGGTCTCCGCAGCTTGAAACCAACTCCAAACGTGTTCTCCTTCGCGGAGAAGGCTGATTTGGCAGGAAGAAGCCCTGTGTGCACTGGCCCTAGCAACCCACCCATAGCCAGCTAGGGAGGGATCCACCTTGGGCCTAGCTGCGAAACGGCACAAAACGCGCTCCTAGGAGCTGCACTCTGCAAAGGGAAACTGTGCTCGGGGAACAAAGCTCAGCCCCAAGGCGGCTTGGCTCAGGATCGCAGCGCTTGCCTAGTTCTCACCTAGCCCTAGGCTCCCCATAGGGCCAAGGAGGGTCTGGGCTGCCTCTGGCTCCGTGGGCACTGCTGCTTGGTTGGTGGTCTCCGCACATTGAAACCAACTCCAAACGTGTTCTCCTTCGCGGAGAAGGCTGATTTGGCAGGAAGAAGCCCTGTGTGCACTGGCCCTGGCAACCCACCCATCGCCAGCTAGGGAGGGACCCACCTAGGGCCTAGCTGCGAAACGGCACAAAACGCGCTCCTAGGAGCTGCACTCTGCAAAGGGAAACTGTGCTCGGGGAACAAAGCTCAGCCCCAAGGCGGCTTGGCTCAGGATCGCAGCGCTTGCCTAGTTCTCACCTAGCCCTAGGCTCCCCGTAGGGCCAAGGAGGGTCTGGGCTGCCTCTGGCTCCGTGGGCACTGCTGCTTGGTTGGTGGTCTCCGCACCTTGAAACCAACTCCAAACGTGTTCTCCTTCGTGGAGAAGGCTGATTTGGCAGGAAGAAGCCCTGTGTGCACTGGCCCTGGCAATCCACCCATAGCCAGCTAAGGAGGGACCCACCTAGGGCCTAGCTGCGAAACGGCACAAAACGCGCTCCTAGGAGCTGCACTCTGCAAAGGGAAACTGTGCTCGGGGAACAAAGCTAAGCCCCAAGGCGGCTTGGCTCAGGATCGCAGCGCTTGCCTAGTTCTCACCTAGCCCTAGGCTCCCCATAGGGCCAAGGAGGGTCTGGGCTGCCTCTGGCTCCGTGGGCACTGCTGCTTGGCTGGTGGTCTCCGCACCTTGAAACCAACTCCAAGCGTGTTCTCTTTCGCGGAGAAGGCTGATTTGGCAGGAAGAAGCCCTGTGTGCACTGGCCCTAGCAACCCACCCATCGCCAGCTAGGGAGGGACCCACCTAGGGCCTAGCTGCGAAACGGCACAAAACGCGCTCCTAGGAGCTGCACTCTGCAAAGGGAAACTGTGCTCGGGGAACAAAGCTCAGCCCCAAGGCGGCTTGGCTCAGGATCGCAGCGCTTGCCTAGTTCTCACCTAGCCCTAGGCTCCCCATAGGGCCAAGGAGGGTCTGGGCTGCCTCTGGCTCCGTGGGCACTGCTGCTTGGCTGGTGGTCTCCGCACCGTGAAACCAACTCCAAACGTGTTCTCCTTCGCGGAGAAGGCTGATTTGGCAGGAAGAAGCCCTGTGTGCACTGGCCCTGGCAACCCACCCATCGCCAGCTAGGGAGGGACCCACCTAGGGCCTAGCTGCGAAACGGCACAAAACGCGCTCCTAGGAGCTGCACTCTGCAAAGGGAAACTGTGCTCGGGGAACAAAGCTCAGCCCCAAGGCGGCTTGGCTCAGGATCGCAGCGCTTGCCTAGTTCTCACCTAGCCCTAGGCTCCCCATAGGACCAAGGAGGGTCTGGGCTGCCTCTGGCTCCGTGGGCACTGCTGCTTGGCTGGTGGTCTCCGCAGCTTGAAACCAACTCCAAACGTGTTCGCCTTCGCGGAGAAGGCTGATTTGGCAGGAAGAAGCCCTGTGTGCACTGGCCCTGTCAACCCACCCATCGCCAGCTAGGGAGGGACCCACCTAGGGCCTAGCTGCGAAACGGCACAAAACGCGCTCCTAGGAGCTGCACTCTGCAAAGGGAAACTGTGCTCGGGGAACAAAGCTCAGCCCCAAGGCGGCTTGGCTCAGGATCGCAGCGCTTGCCTAGTTCTCACCTAGCCCTAGGCTCCCCATATGGCCAAGGAGGGTCTGGGCTGCCTCTGGCTCCGTGGGCACTGCTGCTTGGCTGGTGGTCTCCGCACCTTGAAACCAACTCCAAACGTGTTCTCCTTCGCGGAGAAGGCTGATTTGGCAGGAAGAAGCCCTGTGTGCACTGGCCCTGGCAACCCACCCATCGCCAGCTAGGGAGGGACCCACCTAGGGCCTAGCTGCGAAACGGCACAAAACGCGCTCCTAGGAGCTGCACTCTGCAAAGGGAAACTGTGCTCGGGGAACAAAGCTCAGCCCCAAGGCGGCTTGGCTCAGGATCGCAGCGCTTGCCTAGTTCTCACGTAGCCCTAGGCTCCCCATAGGGCCAAGGAGGGTCTGGGCTGCCTCTGGCTCCGTGGGCACTGCTGCTTGGTTGGTGGTCTCCGCACCTTGAAACCAACTCCAAACGTGTTCTCCTTCGTGGAGAAGGCTGATTTGGCAGGAACAAGCCCTGTGTGCACTGGCCCTGGCAAACCACCCATCGCCAGCTAGGGAGGGATCCACCTAGGGCCTAGCTGCGAAACGGCACAAAACGCGCTCCTAGGAGCTGCACTCTGCAAAGGGAAACTGTGCTCGGGGAACAAAGCTCAGCCCCAAGGCGGCTTGGCTCAGGATCGCAGCGCTTGCCTAGTTCTCACCTAGCCCTAGGCTCCCCATAGGGCCAAGGAGGGTCTGGGCTGCCTCTGGCTCCGTGGGCACTGCTGCTTGGCTGGTGGTCTCCGCACCGTGAAACCAACTCCAAACGTGTTCGCCTTCGCGGAGAAGGCTGATTTGGCAGGAAGAAGCCCTGTGTGCACTGGCCCTGGCAACCCACCCATCGCCAGCTAGGGAGGGACCCACCAAGGGCCTAGCTGCGAAACGGCACAAAACGCGCTCCTAGGAGCTGCACTCTGCAAAGGGAAACTGTGCTCGGGGAACAAAGCTCAGCCCCAAGGCGGCTTGGCTCAGGATCGCAGCGCTTGCCTAGTTCTCACCTAGCCCTAGGCTCCCCATAGGGCCAAGGAGGGTCTGGGCTGCCTCTGGCTCCGAGGGCACTGCTGCTTGGCTGGTGGTCTCCGCAGCTTGAAACCAACTCCAAACGTGTTCTCCTTCGCGGAGAAGGCTGATTTGGCAGGAAGAAGCCCTGTGTGCACTGGCCCTGGCAACCCACCCATCGCCAGCTAAGGAGGGACCCACCTAGGGCCTAGCTGCGAAACGGCACAAAACGCGCTCCTAGGAGCTGCACTCTGCAAAGGGAAACTGTGCTCGGGGAACAAAGCTCAGCCCCAAGGCGGCTTGGCTCAGGATCGCAGCGCTTGCCTAGTTCTCACCTAGCCCTAGGCTCCCCATAGGGCCAAGGAGGGTCTGGGCTGCCTCTGGCTCCGTGGGCACTGCTGCTTGGCTGGTGGTCTCCGCAGCTTGAAACCAACTCCAAACGTGTTCTCCTTCGCGGAGAAGGCTGATTTGGCAGGAAGAAGCCCTGTGTGCACTGGCCCTAGCAACCCACCCATAGCCAGCTAGGGAGGGATCCACCTTGGGCCTAGCTGCGAAACGGCACAAAACGCGCTCCTAGGAGCTGCACTCTGCAAAGGGAAACTGTGCTCGGGGAACAAAGCTCAGCCCCAAGGCGGCTTGGCTCAGGATCGCAGCGCTTGCCTAGTTCTCACCTAGCCCTAGGCTCCCCATAGGGCCAAGGAGGGTCTGGGCTGCCTCTGGCTCCGTGGGCACTGCTGCTTGGTTGGTGGTCTCCGCACATTGAAACCAACTCCAAACGTGTTCTCCTTCGCGGAGAAGGCTGATTTGGCAGGAAGAAGCCCTGTGTGCACTGGCCCTGGCAACCCACCCATCGCCAGCTAGGGAGGGACCCACCTAGGGCCTAGCTGCGAAACGGCACAAAACGCGCTCCTAGGAGCTGCACTCTGCAAAGGGAAACTGTGCTCGGGGAACAAAGCTCAGCCCCAAGGCGGCTTGGCTCAGGATCGCAGCGCTTGCCTAGTTCTCACCTAGCCCTAGGCTCCCCGTAGGGCCAAGGAGGGTCTGGGCTGCCTCTGGCTCCGTGGGCACTGCTGCTTGGTTGGTGGTCTCCGCACCTTGAAACCAACTCCAAACGTGTTCTCCTTCGTGGAGAAGGCTGATTTGGCAGGAAGAAGCCCTGTGTGCACTGGCCCTGGCAATCCACCCATAGCCAGCTAAGGAGGGACCCACCTAGGGCCTAGCTGCGAAACGGCACAAAACGCGCTCCTAGGAGCTGCACTCTGCAAAGGGAAACTGTGCTCGGGGAACAAAGCTAAGCCCCAAGGCGGCTTGGCTCAGGATCGCAGCGCTTGCCTAGTTCTCACCTAGCCCTAGGCTCCCCATAGGGCCAAGGAGGGTCTGGGCTGCCTCTGGCTCCGTGGGCACTGCTGCTTGGCTGGTGGTCTCCGCACCTTGAAACCAACTCCAAGCGTGTTCTCTTTCGCGGAGAAGGCTGATTTGGCAGGAAGAAGCCCTGTGTGCACTGGCCCTAGCAACCCACCCATCGCCAGCTAGGGAGGGACCCACCTAGGGCCTAGCTGCGAAACGGCACAAAACGCGCTCCTAGGAGCTGCACTCTGCAAAGGGAAACTGTGCTCGGGGAACAAAGCTCAGCCCCAAGGCGGCTTGGCTCAGGATCGCAGCGCTTGCCTAGTTCTCACCTAGCCCTAGGCTCCCCATAGGGCCAAGGAGGGTCTGGGCTGCCTCTGGCTCCGTGGGCACTGCTGCTTGGCTGGTGGTCTCCGCACCGTGAAACCAACTCCAAACGTGTTCTCCTTCGCGGAGAAGGCTGATTTGGCAGGAAGAAGCCCTGTGTGCACTGGCCCTGGCAACCCACCCATCGCCAGCTAGGGAGGGACCCACCTAGGGCCTAGCTGCGAAACGGCACAAAACGCGCTCCTAGGAGCTGCACTCTGCAAAGGGAAACTGTGCTCGGGGAACAAAGCTCAGCCCCAAGGCGGCTTGGCTCAGGATCGCAGCGCTTGCCTAGTTCTCACCTAGCCCTAGGCTCCCCATAGGACCAAGGAGGGTCTGGGCTGCCTCTGGCTCCGTGGGCACTGCTGCTTGGCTGGTGGTCTCCGCAGCTTGAAACCAACTCCAAACGTGTTCGCCTTCGCGGAGAAGGCTGATTTGGCAGGAAGAAGCCCTGTGTGCACTGGCCCTGGCAACCCACCCATCGCCAGCTAGGGAGGGACCCACCTAGGGCCTAGCTGCGAAACGGCACAAAACGCGCTCCTAGGAGCTGCACTCTGCAAAGGGAAACTGTGCTCGGGGAACAAAGCTCAGCCCCAAGGCGGCTTGGCTCAGGATCGCAGCGCTTGCCTAGTTCTCACCTAGCCCTAGGCTCCCCATATGGCCAAGGAGGGTCTGGGCTGCCTCTGGCTCCGTGGGCACTGCTGCTTGGCTGGTGGTCTCCGCACCTTGAAACCAACTCCAAACGTGTTCTCCTTCGCGGAGAAGGCTGATTTGGCAGGAAGAAGCCCTGTGTGCACTGGCCCTGGCAACCCACCCATCGCCAGCTAGGGAGGGACCCACCTAGGGCCTAGCTGCGAAACGGCACAAAACGCGCTCCTAGGAGCTGCACTCTGCAAAGGGAAACTGTGCTCGGGGAACAAAGCTCAGCCCCAAGGCGGCTTGGCTCAGGATCGCAGCGCTTGCCTAGTTCTCACGTAGCCCTAGGCTCCCCATAGGGCCAAGGAGGGTCTGGGCTGCCTCTGGCTCCGTGGGCACTGCTGCTTGGTTGGTGGTCTCCGCACCTTGAAACCAACTCCAAACGTGTTCTCCTTCGCGGAGAAGGCTGATTTGGCAGGAACAAGCCCTGTGTGCACTGGCCCTGGCAAACCACCCATCGCCAGCTAGGGAGGGATCCACCTAGGGCCTAGCTGCGAAACGGCACAAAACGCGCTCCTAGGAGCTGCACTCTGCAAAGGGAAACTGTGCTCGGGGAACAAAGCTCAGCCCCAAGGCGGCTTGGCTCAGGATCGCAGCGCTTGCCTAGTTCTCACCTAGCCCTAGGCTCCCCATAGGGCCAAGGAGGGTCTGGGCTGCCTCTGGCTCCGTGGGCACTGCTGCTTGGCTGGTGGTCTCCGCACCGTGAAACCAACTCCAAACGTGTTCGCCTTCGCGGAGAAGGCTGATTTGGCAGGAAGAAGCCCTGTGTGCACTGGCCCTGGCAACCCACCCATCGCCAGCTAGGGAGGGACCCACCAAGGGCCTAGCTGCGAAACGGCACAAAACGCGCTCCTAGGAGCTGCACTCTGCAAAGGGAAACTGTGCTCGGGGAACAAAGCTCAGCCCCAAGGCGGCTTGGCTCAGGATCGCAGCGCTTGCCTAGTTCTCACCTAGCCCTAGGCTCCCCATAGGGCCAAGGAGGGTCTGGGCTGCCTCTGGCTCCGAGGGCACTGCTGCTTGGCTGGTGGTCTCCGCACCTTGAAACCAACTCCAAACGTGTTCTCCTTCGCGGAGAAGGCTGATTTGGCAGGAAGAAGCCCTGTGTGCACTGGCCCTGGCAACCCACCCATCGCCAGCTAAGGAGGGACCCACCTAGGGCCTAGCTGCGAAACGGCACAAAACGCGCTCCTAGGAGCTGCACTCTGCAAAGGGAAACTGTGCTCGGGGAACAAAGCTCAGCCCCAAGGCGGCTTGGCTCAGGATCGCAGCGCTTGCCTAGTTCTCACCTAGCCCTAGGCTCCCCATAGGGCCAAGGAGGGTCTGGGCTGCCTCTGGCTCCGTGGGCACTGCTGCTTGGCTGGTGGTCTCCGCACCTTGAAACCAACTCCAAACGTGTTCTCCTTCGCGGAGAAGGCTGATTTGGCAGGAAGAAGCCCTGTGTGCACTGGCCCTAGCAACCCACCCATCGCCAGCTAGGGAGGGACCCACCTAGGGCCTAGCTGCGAAACGGCACAAAACGCGCTCCTAGGAGCTGCACTCTGCAAAGGGAAACTGTGCTCGGGGAACAAAGCTCAGCCCCAAGGCGGCTTGGCTCAGGATCGCAGCGCTTGCCTAGTTCTCACCTAGCCCTAGGCTCCCCATAGGACCAAGGAGGGTCTGGGCTGCCTCTGGCTCCGTGGGCACTGCTGCTTGGCTGGTGGTCTCCGCAGCTTGAAACCAACTCCAAACGTGTTCGCCTTCGCGGAGAAGGCTGATTTGGCAGGAAGAAGCCCTGTGTGCACTGGCCCTGGCAACCCACCCATCGCCAGCTAGGGAGGGACCCACCTAGGGCCTAGCTGCGAAACGGCACAAAACGCGCTCCTAGGAGCTGCACTCTGCAAAGGGAAACTGTGCTCGGGGAACAAACCTCAGCCCCAAGGCGGCTTGGCTCAGGATCGCAGCGCTTGCCTAGTTCTCACCTAGCCCTAGGCTCCCCATAGGGCCAAGGAGGGTCTGGGCTGCCTCTGGCTCCGTGGGCACTGCTGCTTGGTTGGTGGTCTCCGCACCTTGAAACCAACTCCAAACGTGTTCTCCTTCGTGGAGAAGGCTGATTTGGCAGGAACAAGCCCTGTGTGCACTGGCCCTGGCAAACCACCCATCGCCAGCTAGGGAGGGATCCACCTAGGGCCTAGCTGCGAAACGGCACAAAACGCGCTCCTAGGAGCTGCACTCTGCAAAGGGAAACTGTGCTCGGGGAACAAAGCTCAGCCCCAAGGCGGCTTGGCTCAGGATCGCAGCGCTTGCCTAGTTCTCACCTAGCCCTAGGCTCCCCATAGGGCCAAGGAGGGTCTGGGCTGCCTCTGGCTCCGTGGGCACTGCTGCTTGGCTGGTGGTCTCCGCACCGTGAAACCAACTCCAAACGTGTTCGCCTTCGCGGAGAAGGCTGATTTGGCAGGAAGAAGCCCTGTGTGCACTGGCCCTGGCAACCCACCCATCGCCAGCTAGGGAGGGACCCACCAAGGGCCTAGCTGCGAAACGGCACAAAACGCGCTCCTAGGAGCTGCACTCTGCAAAGGGAAACTGTGCTCGGGGAACAAAGCTCAGCCCCAAGGCGGCTTGGCTCAGGATCGCAGCGCTTGCCTAGTTCTCACGTAGCCCTAGGCTCCCCGTAGGGCCAAGGAGGGTCTGGGCTGCCTCTGGCTCCGTGGGCACTGCTGCTTGGCTGGTGGTCTCCGCACCGTGAAACCAACTCCAAACGTGTTCGCCTTCGCGGAGAAGGCTGATTTGGCAGGAAGAAGCCCTGTGTGCACTGGCCCTGGCAACCCACCCATAGCCAGCTAGGGAGGGACCCACCTAGGGCCTAGCTGCCAAACGGCACAAAACGCGCTCCTAGGAGCTGCACTCTGCAAAGGGAAACTGTGCTCGGGGAACAAAGCTCAGCCCCAAGGCGGCTTGGCTCAGGATCGCAGCGCTTGCCTAGTTCTCACCTAGCCCTAGGCTCCCCATAGGGCCAAGGAGGGTCTGGGCTGCCTCTGGCTCCGAGGGCACTGCTGCTTGGCTGGTGGTCTCCGCAGCTTGAAACCAACTCCAAACGTGTTCGCCTTCGCGGAGAAGGCTGATTTGGCAGGAAGAAGCCCTGTGTGCACTGGCCCTGGCAACCCACCCATCGCCAGCTAGGGAGGGACCCACCTAGGGCCTAGCTGCGAAACGGCACAAAACGCGCTCCTAGGAGCTGCACTCTGCAAAGGGAAACTGTGCTCGGGGAACAAAGCTCAGCCCCAAGGCGGCTTGGCTCAGGATCGCAGCGCTTGCCTAGTTCTCACCTAGCCCTAGGCTCCCCATAGGGCCAAGGAGGGTCTGGGCTGCCTCTGGCTCCGTGGGCACTGCTGCTTGGCTGGTGGTCTCCGCACCGTGAAACCAACTCCAAACGTGTTCGCCTTCGCGGAGAAGGCTGATTTGGCAGGAAGAAGCCCTGTGTGCACTGGCCCTAGCAACCCACCCATAGCCAGCTAGGGAGGGATCCACCTAGGGCCTAGCTGCGAAACGGCACAAAACGCGCTCCTAGGAGCTGCACTCTGCAAAGGGAAACTGTGCTCGGGGAACAAAGCTCAGCCCCAAGGCGGCTTGGCTCAGGATCGCAGCGCTTGCCTAGTTCTCACCTAGCCCTAGGCTCCCCATAGGGCCAAGGAGGGTCTGGGCTGCCTCTGGCTCCGTGGGCACTGCTGCTTGGCTGGTGGTCTCCGCACCTTGAAACCAACTCCAAACGTGTTCTCCTTCGTGGAGAAGGCTGATTTGGCAGGAAGAAGCCCTGTGTGCACTGGCCCTGGCAAACCGCCCATCGCCAGCTAGGGAGGGACCCACCTAGGGCCTAGCTGCGAAACGGCACAAAACGCGCTCCTAGGAGCTGCACTCTGCAAAGGGAAACTGTGCTCGGGGAACAAAGCTCAGCCCCAAGGCGGCTTGGCTCAGGATCGCAGCGCTTGCCTAGTTCTCACCTAGCCCTAGGCTCCCCAAAGGGCCAAGGAGGGTCTGGGCTGCCTCTGGCTCCGTGGGCACTGCTGCTTGGCTGGTGGTCTCCGCAGCTTGAAACCAACTCCAAACGTGTTCGCCTTCGCGGAGAAGGCTGATTTGGCAGGAAGAAGCCCTGTGTGCACTGGCCCTGGCAACCCACCCATCGCCAGCTAGGGAGGGACCCACCTAGGGCCTAGCTGCGAAACGGCACAAAACGCGCTCCTAGGAGCTGCACTCTGCAAAGGGAAACTGTGCTCGGGGAACAAAGCTCAGCCCCAAGGCGGCTTGGCTCAGGATCGCAGCGCTTGCCTAGTTCTCACCTAGCCCTAGGCTCCCCATAGGGCCAAGGAGGGTCTGGGCTGCCTCTGGCTCCGTGGGCACTGCTGCTTGGCTGGTGGTCTCCGCACCGTGAAACCAACTCCAAACGTTTTTTCCTTCGCGGAGAAGGCTGATTTGGCAGGAAGAAGCCCTGTGTGCACTGGCCCTGGCAACCCACCCATCGCCAGCTAGGGAGGGACCCACCTAGGGCCTAGCTGCGAAACGGCACAAAACGCGCTCCTAGGAGCTGCACTCTGCAAAGGGAAACTGTGCTCGGGGAACAAAGCTCAGCCCCAAGGCGGCTTGGCTCAGGATCGCAGCGCTTGCCTAGTTCTCACCTAGCCCTAGGCTCCCCATAGGGCCAAGGAGGGTCTGGGCTGCCTCTGGCTCCGTGGGCACTGCTGCTTGGCTGGTGGTCTCCGCACCTTGAAACCAACTCCAAACGTGTTCTCCTTCGCGGAGAAGGCTGATTTGGCAGGAAGAAGCCCTGTGTGCACTGGCCCTGGCAACCCACCCATCGCCAGCTAGGGAGGGACCCACCAAGGGCCTAGCTGCGAAACGGCACAAAACGCGCTCCTAGGAGCTGCACTCTGCAAAGGGAAACTGTGCTCGGGGAACAAAGCTCAGCCCCAAGGCGGCTTGGCTCAGGATCGCAGCGCTTGCCTAGTTCTCACGTAGCCCTAGGCTCCCCGTAGGGCCAAGGAGGGTCTGGGCTGCCTCTGGCTCCGTGGGCACTGCTGCTTGGCTGGTGGTCTCCGCACCGTGAAACCAACTCCAAACGTGTTCGCCTTCGCGGAGAAGGCTGATTTGGCAGGAAGAAGCCCTGTGTGCACTGGCCCTGGCAACCCACCCATAGCCAGCTAGGGAGGGACCCACCTAGGGCCTAGCTGCGAAACGGCACAAAACGCGCTCCTAGGAGCTGCACTCTGCAAAGGGAAACTGTGCTCGGGGAACAAAGCTCAGCCCCAAGGCGGCTTGGCTCAGGATCGCAGCGCTTGCCTAGTTCTCACCTAGCCCTAGGCTCCCCATAGGGCCAAGGAGGGTCTGGGCTGCCTCTGGCTCCGTGGGCACTGCTGCTTGGCTGGTGGTCTCCGCACCTTGAAACCAACTCCAAACGTGTTCTCCTTCGTGGAGAAGGCTGATTTGGCAGGAAGAAGCCCTGTGTGCACTGGCCCTGGCAAACCGCCCATCGCCAGCTAGGGAGGGACCCACCTAGGGCCTAGCTGCGAAACGGCACAAAACGCGCTCCTAGGAGCTGCACTCTGCAAAGGGAAACTGTGCTCGGGGAACAAAGCTCAGCCCCAAGGCGGCTTGGCTCAGGATCGCAGCGCTTGCCTAGTTCTCACCTAGCCCTAGGCTCCCCATAGGGCCAAGGAGGGTCTGGGCTGCCTCTGGCTCCGTGGGCACTGCTGCTTGGCTGGTGGTCTCCGCAGCTTGAAACCAACTCCAAACGTGTTCGCCTTCGCGGAGAAGGCTGATTTGGCAGGAAGAAGCCCTGTGTGCACTGGCCCTGGCAACCCACCCATCGCCAGCTAGGGAGGGACCCACCTAGGGCCTAGCTGCGAAACGGCACAAAACGCGCTCCTAGGAGCTGCACTCTGCAAAGGGAAACTGTGCTCGGGGAACAAAGCTCAGCCCCAAGGCGGCTTGGCTCAGGATCGCAGCGCTTGCCTAGTTCTCACCTAGCCCTAGGCTCCCCATAGGGCCAAGGAGGGTCTGGGCTGCCTCTGGCTCCGTGGGCACTGCTGCTTGGCTGGTGGTCTCCGCACCGTGAAACCAACTCCAAACGTGTTTTCCTTCGCGGAGAAGGCTGATTTGGCAGGAAGAAGCCCTGTGTGCACTGGCCCTGGCAACCCACCCATCGCCAGCTAGGGAGGGACCCACCTAGGGCCTAGCTGCGAAACGGCACAAAACGCGCTCCTAGGAGCTGCACTCTGCAAAGGGAAACTGTGCTCGGGGAACAAAGCTCAGCCCCAAGGCGGCTTGGCTCAGGATCGCAGCGCTTGCCTAGTTCTCACCTAGCCCTAGGCTCCCCATAGGGCCAAGGAGGGTCTGGGCTGCCTCTGGCTCCGTGGGCACTGCTGCTTGGCTGGTGGTCTCCGCACCTTGAAACCAACTCCAAACGTGTTCTCCTTCGTGGAGAAGGCTGATTTGGCAGGAAGAAGCCCTGTGTGCACTGGCCCTGGCAATCCACCCATAGCCAGCTAAGGAGGGACCACCTAGGGCCTAGCTGCGAAACGGCACAAAACGCGCTCCTAGGAGCTGCACTCTGCAAAGGGAAACTGTGCTCGGGGAACAAAGCTCAGCCCCAAGGCGGCTTGGCTCAGGATCGCAGCGCTTGCCTAGTTCTCACCTAGCCCTAGGCTCCCCAAAGGGCCAAGGAGGGTCTGGGCTGCCTCTGGCTCCGTGGGCACTGCTGCTTGGCTGGTGGTCTCCGCAGCTTGAAACCAACTCCAAACGTGTTCGCCTTCGCGGAGAAGGCTGATTTGGCAGGAAGAAGCCCTGTGTGCACTGGCCCTGGCAACCCACCCATCGCCAGCTAGGGAGGGACCCACCTAGGGCCTAGCTGCGAAACGGCACAAAACGCGCTCCTAGGAGCTGCACTCTGCAAAGGGAAACTGTGCTCGGGGAACAAAGCTCAGCCCCAAGGCGGCTTGGCTCAGGATCGCAGCGCTTGCCTAGTTCTCACCTAGCCCTAGGCTCCCCATAGGGCCAAGGAGGGTCTGGGCTGCCTCTGGCTCCGTGGGCACTGCTGCTTGGCTGGTGGTCTCCGCACCGTGAAACCAACTCCAAACGTGTTTTCCTTCGCGGAGAAGGCTGATTTGGCAGGAAGAAGCCCTGTGTGCACTGGCCCTGGCAACCCACCCATCGCCAGCTAGGGAGGGACCCACCTAGGGCCTAGCTGCGAAACGGCACAAAACGCGCTCCTAGGAGCTGCACTCTGCAAAGGGAAACTGTGCTCGGGGAACAAAGCTCAGCCCCAAGGCGGCTTGGCTCAGGATCGCAGCGCTTGCCTAGTTCTCACCTAGCCCTAGGCTCCCCATAGGGCCAAGGAGGGTCTGGGCTGCCTCTGGCTCCGTGGGCACTGCTGCTTGGCTGGTGGTCTCCGCACCTTGAAACCAACTCCAAACGTGTTCTCCTTCGCGGAGAAGGCTGATTTGGCAGGAAGAAGCCCTGTGTGCACTGGCCCTGGCAATCCACCCATAGCCAGCTAAGGAGGGACACACCTAGGGCCTAGCTGCGAAACGGCACAAAACGCGCTCCTAGGAGCTGCACTCTGCAAAGGGAAACTGTGCTCGGGGAACAAAGCTCAGCCCCAAGGCGGCTTGGCTCAGGATCGCAGCGCTTGCCTAGTTCTCACCTAGCCCTAGGCTCCCCATAGGGCCAAGGAGGGTCTGGGCTGCCTCTGGCTCCGTGGGCACTGCTGCTTGGCTGGTGGTCTCCGCACCGTGAAACCAACTCCAAACGTGTTCGCCTTCGCGGAGAAGGCTGATTTGGCAGGAAGAAGCCCTGTGTGCACTGGCCCTGGCAACCCACCCATCGCCAGCTAGGGAGGGAACCACCTAGGGCCTAGCTGCGAAACGGCACAAAACGCGCTCCTAGGAGCTGCACTCTGCAAAGGGAAACTGTGCTCGGGGAACAAAGCTCAGCCCCAAGGCGGCTTGGCTCAGGATCGCAGCGCTTGCCTAGTTCTCACCTAGCCCTAGGCTCCCCATAGGGCCAAGGAGGGTCTGGGCTGCCTCTGGCTCCGTGGGCACTGCTGCTTGGCTGGTGGTCTCCGCAGCTTGAAACCAACTCCAAACGTGTTCTCCTTCGCGGAGAAGGCTGATTTGGCAGGAAGAAGCCCTGTGTGCACTGGCCCTAGCAACCCACCCATCGCCAGCTAGGGAGGGACCCACCTAGGGCCTAGCTGCGAAACGGCACAAAACGCGCTCCTAGGAGCTGCACTCTGCAAAGGGAAACTGTGCTCGGGGAACAAAGCTCAGCCCCAAGGCGGCTTGGCTCAGGATCGCAGCGCTTGCCTAGTTCTCACCTAGCCCTAGGCTCCCCATAGGGCCAAGGAGGGTCTGGGCTGCCTCTGGCTCCGTGGGCACTGCTGCTTGGCTGGTGGTCTCCGCACCTTGAAACCAACTCCAAACGTGTTCTCCTTCGTGGAGAAGGCTGATTTGGCAGGAAGAAGCCCTGTGTGCACTGGCCCTGGCAAACCGCCCATCGCCAGCTAAGGAGGGACCGACCAAGGGCCTAGCTGCGAAACGGCACAAAACGCGCTCCTAGGAGCTGCACTCTGCAAAGGGAAACTGTGCTCGGGGAACAAAGCTCAGCCCCAAGGCGGCTTGGCTCAGGATCGCAGCGCTTGCCTAGTTCTCACCTAGCCCTAGGCTCCCCATAGGGCCAAGGAGGGTCTGGGCTGCCTCTGGCTCCGTGGGCACTGCTGCTTGGCTGGTGGTCTCCGCACCGTGAAACCAACTCCAAACGTGTTCTCCTTCGCGGAGAAGGCTGATTTGGCAGGAAGAAGCCCTGTGTGCACTGGCCCTGGCAACCCACCCATCGCCAGCTAGGGAGGGACCCACCTAGGGCCTAGCTGCGAAACGGCACAAAACGCGCTCCTAGGAGCTGCACTCTGCAAAGGGAAACTGTGCTCGGGGAACAAAGCTCAGCCCCAAGGCGGCTTGGCTCAGGATCGCAGCGCTTGCCTAGTTCTCACCTAGCCCTAGGCTCCCCATAGGGCCAAGGAGGGTCTGGGCTGCCTCTGGCTCCGTGGGCACTGCTGCTTGGCTGGTGGTCTCCGCACCTTGAAACCAACTCCAAACGTGTTCTCCTTCGCGGAGAAGGCTGATTTGGCAGGAAGAAGCCCTGTGTGCACTGGCCCTGGCAACCCACCCATCGCCAGCTAGGGAGGGACCCACCTAGGGCCTAGCTGCGAAACGGCACAAAACGCGCTCCTAGGAGCTGCACTCTGCAAAGGGAAACTGTGCTCGGGGAACAAAGCTCAGCCCCAAGGCGGCTTGGCTCAGGATCGCAGCGCTTGCCTAGTTCTCACCTAGCCCTAGGCTCCCCATAGGGCCAAGGAGGGTCTGGGCTGCCTCTGGCTCCGTGGGCACTGCTGCTTGGCTGGTGGTCTCCGCACCGTGAAACCAACTCCAAACGTGTTCTCCTTCGCGGAGAAGGCTGATTTGGCAGGAAGAAGCCCTGTGTGCACTGGCCCTGGCAATCCACCCATAGCCAGCTAAGGAGGGACCCACCTAGGGCCTAGCTGCGAAACGGCACAAAACGCGCTCCTAGGAGCTGCACTCTGCAAAGGGAAACTGTGCTCGGGGAACAAAGCTCAGCCCCAAGGCGGCTTGGCTCAGGATCGCAGCGCTTGCCTAGTTCTCACCTAGCCCTAGGCTCCCCATAGGGCCAAGGAGGGTCTGGGCTGCCTCTGGCTCCGTGGGCACTGCTGCTTGGTTGGTGGTCTCCGCAGCTTGAATCCAACTCCAAACGAGTTCTCCTTCGCGGAGAAGGCTGATTTGGCAGGAAGAAGCCCTGTGTGCACTGGCCCTGGCAACCCACCCATCGCCAGCTAGGGAGGGACCCACCTAGGGCCTAGCTGCGAAACGGCACAAAACGCGCTCCTAGGAGCTGCACTCTGCAAAGGGAAACTGTGCTCGGGGAACAAAGCTCAGCCCCAAGGCGGCTTGGCTCAGGATGGCAGCGCTTGCCTAGTTCTCACCTAGCCCTAGGCTCCCCATAGGGCCAAGGAGGGTCTGGGCTGCCTCTGGCTCCGTGGGCACTGCTGCTTGGTTGGTGGTCTCCGCACCTTGAAACCAACTCCAAACGTGTTCTCCTTCGTGGAGAAGGCTGATTTGGCAGGAAGAAGCCCTGTGTGCACTGGCCCTGGCAACCCACCCATCGCCAGCTAGGGAGGGACCCACCTAGGGCCTAGCTGCGAAACGGCACAAAACGCGCTCCTAGGAGCTGCACTCTGCAAAGGGAAACTGTGCTCGGGGAACAAAGCTCAGCCCCAAGGCGGCTTGGCTCAGGATCACAGCGCTTGCCTAGTTCTCACCTAGCCCTAGGCTCCCCAAAGGGCCAAGGAGGGTCTGGGCTGCCTCTGGCTCCGTGGGCACTGCTGCTTGGTTGGTGGTCTCCGCAGCTTGAAACCAACTCCAAACGTGTTCTCCTTCGTGGAGAAGGCTGATTTGGCAGGAAGAAGCCCTGTGTGCACTGGCCCTGGCAACCCACCCATCGCCAGCTAGGGAGGGACCCACCAAGGGCCTAGCTGCGAAACGGCACAAAACGCGCTCCTAGGAGCTGCACTCTGCAAGGGGAAACTGTGCTCGGGGAACAAAGCTCAGCCCCAAGGCGGCTTGGCTCAGGATCGCAGCGCTTGCCTAGTTCTCACCTAGCCCTAGGCTCCCCATAGGGCCAAGGAGGGTCTGGGCTGCCTCTGGCTCCGTGGGCACTGCTGCTTGGCTGGTGGTCTCCACACCGTGAAACCAACTCCAAACGTGTTCTCCTTCGTGGAGAAGGCTGATTTGGCAGGAAGAAGCCCTGTGTGCACTGGCCCTGGCAAACCGCCCATAGCCAGCTAAGGAGGGACCCACCAAGGGCCTAGCTGCGAAACGGCACAAAACGCGCTCCTAGGAGCTGCACTCTGCAAAGGGAAACTGTGCTCGGGGAACAAAGCTCAGCCCCAAGGCGGCTTGGCTCAGGATCGCAGCGCTTGCCTAGTTCTCACCTAGCCCTAGGCTCCCCATAGGGCCAAGGAGGGTCTGGGCTGCCTCTGGCTCCGTGGGCACTGCTGCTTGGCTGGTGGTCTCCGCACCTTGAAACCAACTCCAAACGTGTTCTCCTTCGCGGAGAAGGCTGATTTGGCAGGAAGAAGCCCTGTGTGCACTGGCCCTAGCAACCCACCCATAGGCAGCTAGGGAGGGACCCACCTAGGGCCTAGCTGCGAAACGGCACAAAACGCGCTCCTAGGAGCTGCGCTCTGCAAAGGGAAACTGTGCTCGGGGAACAAAGCTCAGCCCCAAGGCGGCTTGGCTCAGGATCGCAGCGCTTGCCTAGTTCTCACCTAGCCCTAGGCTCCCCATAGGGCCAAGGAGGGTCTGGGCTGCCTCTGGCTCCGTGGGCACTGCTGCTTGGCTGGTGGTCTCCGCAGCTTGAAACCAACTCCAAACGTGTTCTCCTTCGCGGAGAAGGCTGATTTGGCAGGAAGAAGCCCTGTGTGCACTGGCCCTGGCAACCCACCCATCGCCAGCTAGGGAGGGACCCACCTAGGGCCTAGCTGCGAAACGGCACAAAACGTGCTCCTAGGAGCTGCACTCTGCAAAGGGAAACTGTGCTCGGGGAACAAAGCTCAGCCCCAAGGCGGCTTGGCTCAGGATCGCAGCGCTTGCCTAGTTCTCACCTAGCCCTAGGCTCCCCATAGGGCCAAGGAGGGTCTGGGCTGCCTCTGGCTCCGTGGGCACTGCTGCTTGGCTGGTGGTCTCCGCACCGTGAAACCAACTCCAAACGTGTTCTCCTTCGCGGAGAAGGCTGATTTGGCAGGAAGAAGCCCTGTGTGCACTGGCCCTGGCAAACCGCCCATCGCCAGCTAAGGAGGGACCCACCAAGCGCCTAGCTGCGAAACGGCACAAAACGCGCTCCTAGGAGCTGCACTCTGCAAAGGGAAACTGTGCTCGGGGAACAAAGCTCAGCCCCAAGGCGGCTTGGCTCAGGATCGCAGCGCTTGCCTAGTTCTCACCTAGCCCTAGGCTCCCCATAGGGCCAAGGAGGGTCTGGGCTGCCTCTGGCTCCGTGGGCACTGCTGCTTGGCTGGTGGTCTCCGCACCTTGAAACCAACTCCAAACGTGTTCTCCTTCGCGGAGAAGGCTGATTTGGCAGGAAGAAGCCCTGTGTGCACTGGCCCTGGCAACCCACCCATCGCCAGCTAGGGAGGGACCCACCTAGGGCCTAGCTGCGAAACGGCACAAAACGCGCTCCTAGGAGCTGCACTCTGCAAAGGGAAACTGTGCTCGGGGAACAAAGCTCAGCCCCAAGGCGGCTTGGCTCAGGATCGCAGCGCTTGCCTAGTTCTCACCTAGCCCTAGGCTCCCCATAGGGCCAAGGAGGGTCTGGGCTGCCTCTGGCTCCGTGGGCACTGCTGCTTGGCTGGTGGTCTCCGCACCGTGAAACCAACTCCAAACGTGTTCTCCTTCGCGGAGAAGGCTGATTTGGCAGGAAGAAGCCCTGTGTGCACTGGCCCTGGCAATCCACCCATAGCCAGCTAAGGAGGGACCCACCTAGGGCCTAGCTGCGAAACGGCACAAAACGCGCTCCTAGGAGCTGCACTCTGCAAAGGGAAACTGTGCTCGGGGAACAAAGCTCAGCCCCAAGGCGGCTTGGCTCAGGATCGCAGCGCTTGCCTAGTTCTCACCTAGCCCTAGGCTCCCCATAGGGCCAAGGAGGGTCTGGGCTGCCTCTGGCTCCGTGGGCACTGCTGCTTGGTTGGTGGTCTCCGCAGCTTGAATCCAACTCCAAACGAGTTCTCCTTCGCGGAGAAGGCTGATTTGGCAGGAAGAAGCCCTGTGTGCACTGGCCCTGGCAACCCACCCATCGCCAGCTAGGGAGGGACCCACCTAGGGCCTAGCTGCGAAACGGCACAAAACGCGCTCCTAGGAGCTGCACTCTGCAAAGGGAAACTGTGCTCGGGGAACAAAGCTCAGCCCCAAGGCGGCTTGGCTCAGGATGGCAGCGCTTGCCTAGTTCTCACCTAGCCCTAGGCTCCCCATAGGGCCAAGGAGGGTCTGGGCTGCCTCTGGCTCCGTGGGCACTGCTGCTTGGTTGGTGGTCTCCGCACCTTGAAACCAACTCCAAACGTGTTCTCCTTCGTGGAGAAGGCTGATTTGGCAGGAAGAAGCCCTGTGTGCACTGGCCCTGGCAACCCACCCATCGCCAGCTAGGGAGGGACCCACCTAGGGCCTAGCTGCGAAACGGCACAAAACGCGCTCCTAGGAGCTGCACTCTGCAAAGGGAAACTGTGCTCGGGGAACAAAGCTCAGCCCCAAGGCGGCTTGGCTCAGGATCACAGCGCTTGCCTAGTTCTCACCTAGCCCTAGGCTCCCCAAAGGGCCAAGGAGGGTCTGGGCTGCCTCTGGCTCCGTGGGCACTGCTGCTTGGTTGGTGGTCTCCGCAGCTTGAAACCAACTCCAAACGTGTTCTCCTTCGTGGAGAAGGCTGATTTGGCAGGAAGAAGCCCTGTGTGCACTGGCCCTGGCAACCCACCCATCGCCAGCTAGGGAGGGACCCACCAAGGGCCTAGCTGCGAAACGGCACAAAACGCGCTCCTAGGAGCTGCACTCTGCAAGGGGAAACTGTGCTCGGGGAACAAAGCTCAGCCCCAAGGCGGCTTGGCTCAGGATCGCAGCGCTTGCCTAGTTCTCACCTAGCCCTAGGCTCCCCATAGGGCCAAGGAGGGTCTGGGCTGCCTCTGGCTCCGTGGGCACTGCTGCTTGGCTGGTGGTCTCCACACCGTGAAACCAACTCCAAACGTGTTCTCCTTCGTGGAGAAGGCTGATTTGGCAGGAAGAAGCCCTGTGTGCACTGGCCCTGGCAAACCGCCCATAGCCAGCTAAGGAGGGACCCACCAAGGGCCTAGCTGCGAAACGGCACAAAACGCGCTCCTAGGAGCTGCACTCTGCAAAGGGAAACTGTGCTCGGGGAACAAAGCTCAGCCCCAAGGCGGCTTGGCTCAGGATCGCAGCGCTTGCCTAGTTCTCACCTAGCCCTAGGCTCCCCATAGGGCCAAGGAGGGTCTGGGCTGCCTCTGGCTCCGTGGGCACTGCTGCTTGGCTGGTGGTCTCCGCACCTTGAAACCAACTCCAAACGTGTTCTCCTTCGCGGAGAAGGCTGATTTGGCAGGAAGAAGCCCTGTGTGCACTGGCCCTAGCAACCCACCCATAGGCAGCTAGGGAGGGACCCACCTAGGGCCTAGCTGCGAAACGGCACAAAACGCGCTCCTAGGAGCTGCGCTCTGCAAAGGGAAACTGTGCTCGGGGAACAAAGCTCAGCCCCAAGGCGGCTTGGCTCAGGATCGCAGCGCTTGCCTAGTTCTCACCTAGCCCTAGGCTCCCCATAGGGCCAAGGAGGGTCTGGGCTGCCTCTGGCTCCGTGGGCACTGCTGCTTGGCTGGTGGTCTCCGCAGCTTGAAACCAACTCCAAACGTGTTCTCCTTCGCGGAGAAGGCTGATTTGGCAGGAAGAAGCCCTGTGTGCACTGGCCCTGGCAACCCACCCATCGCCAGCTAGGGAGGGACCCACCTAGGGCCTAGCTGCGAAACGGCACAAAACGTGCTCCTAGGAGCTGCACTCTGCAAAGGGAAACTGTGCTCGGGGAACAAAGCTCAGCCCCAAGGCGGCTTGGCTCAGGATCGCAGCGCTTGCCTAGTTCTCACCTAGCCCTAGGCTCCCCATAGGGCCAAGGAGGGTCTGGGCTGCCTCTGGCTCCGTGGGCACTGCTGCTTGGCTGGTGGTCTCCGCACCGTGAAACCAACTCCAAACGTGTTCTCCTTCGCGGAGAAGGCTGATTTGGCAGGAAGAAGCCCTGTGTGCACTGGCCCTGGCAAACCGCCCATCGCCAGCTAAGGAGGGACCCACCAAGCGCCTAGCTGCGAAACGGCACAAAACGCGCTCCTAGGAGCTGCACTCTGCAAAGGGAAACTGTGCTCGGGGAACAAAGCTCAGCCCCAAGGCGGCTTGGCTCAGGATCGCAGCGCTTGCCTAGTTCTCACCTAGCCCTAGGCTCCCCATAGGGCCAAGGAGGGTCTGGGCTGCCTCTGGCTCCGTGGGCACTGCTGCTTGGCTGGTGGTCTCCGCACCGTGAAACCAACTCCAAACGTGTTCGCCTTCGCGGAGAAGGCTGATTTGGCAGGAAGAAGCCCTGTGTGCACTGGCCCTGGCAAACCACCCATAGCCAGCTAGGGAGGGACCCACCTAGGGCCTAGCTGCGAAACGGCACAAAACGCGCTCCTAGGAGCTGCACTCTGCAAAGGGAAACTGTGCTCGGGGAACAAAGCTCAGCCCCAAGGCGGCTTGGCTCAGGATCGCAGCGCTTGCCTAGTTCTCACCTAGCCCTAGGCTCCCCATAGGGCCAAGGAGGGTCTGGGCTGCCTCTGGCTCCGTGGGCACTGCTGCTTGGCTGGTGGTCTCCGCACCTTGAAACCAACTCCAAACGTGTTCTCCTTCGTGGAGAAGGCTGATTTGGCAGGAAGAAGCCCTGTGTGCACTGGCCCTGGCAAACCGCCCATCGCCAGCTAAGGAGGGACCCACCAAGGGCCTAGCTGCGAAACGGCACAAAACGCGCTCCTAGGAGCTGCACTCTGCAAAGGGAAACTGTGCTCGGGGAACAAAGCTCAGCCCCAAGGCGGCTTGGCTCAGGATCGCAGCGCTTGCCTAGTTCTCACGGAGCCCTAGGCTCCCCATAGGGCCAAGGAGGGTCTGGGCTGCCTCTGGCTCCGTGGGCACTGCTGCTTGGCTGGTGGTCTCCGCACCGTGAAACCAACTCCAAACGTGTTCGCCTTCGCGGAGAAGGCTGATTTGGCAGGAAGAAGCCCTGTGTGCACTGGCCCTGGCAACCCACCCATCGCCAGCTAGGGAGGGACCCACCTAGGGCCTAGCTGCGAAACGGCACAAAACGCGCTCCTAGGAGCTGCACTCTGCAAAGGGAAACTGTGCTCGGGGAACAAAGCTCAGCCCCAAGGCGGCTTGGCTCAGGATCGCAGCGCTTGCCTAGTTCTCACGTAGCCCTAGGCTCCCCATAGGGCCAAGGAGGGTCTGGGCTGCCTCTGGCTCCGTGGGCACTGCTGCTTGGCTGGTGGTCTCCGCAGCTTGAAACCAACTCCAAACGTGTTCGCCTTCGCGGAGAAGGCTGATTTGGCAGGAAGAAGCCCTGTGTGCACTGGCCCTGGCAAACCACCCATAGCCAGCTAGGGAGGGACCCACCTAGGGCCTAGCTGCGAAACGGCACAAAACGCGCTCCTAGGAGCTGCACTCTGCAAAGGGAAACTGTGCTCGGGGAACAAAGCTCAGCCCCAAGGCGGCTTGGCTCAGGATCGCAGCGCTTGCCTAGTTCTCACGTAGCCCTAGGCTCCCCATAGGGCCAAGGAGGGTCTGGGCTGCCTCTGGCTCCGTGGGCACTGCTGCTTGGTTGGTGGTCTCCGCACCTTGAAACCAACTCCAAACGTGTTCTCCTTCGTGGAGAAGGCTGATTTGGCAGGAAGAAGCCCTGTGTGCACTGGCCCTGGCAAACCACCCATCGCCAGCTAGGGAGGGATCCACCTAGGGCCTAGCTGCGAAACGGCACAAAACGCGCTCCTAGGAGCTGCACTCTGCAAAGGGAAACTGTGCTCGGGGAACAAAGCTCAGCCCCAAGGCGGCTTGGCTCAGGATCGCAGCGCTTGCCTAGTTCTCACCTAGCCCTAGGCTCCCCATAGGGCCAAGGAGGGTCTGGGCTGCCTCTGGCTCCGTGGGCACTGCTGCTTGGCTGGTGGTCTCCGCACCGTGAAACCAACTCCAAACGTGTTCGCCTTCGCGGAGAAGGCTGATTTGGCAGGAAGAAGCCCTGTGTGCACTGGCCCTGGCAACCCACCCATCGCCAGCTAGGGAGGGACCCACCAAGGGCCTAGCTGCGAAACGGCACAAAACGCGCTCCTAGGAGCTGCACTCTGCAAAGGGAAACTGTGCTCGGGGAACAAAGCTCAGCCCCAAGGCGGCTTGGCTCAGGATCGCAGCGCTTGCCTAGTTCTCACCTAGCCCTAGGCTCCCCATAGGGCCAAGGAGGGTCTGGGCTGCCTCTGGCTCCGAGGGCACTGCTGCTTGGCTGGTGGTCTCCGCAGCTTGAAACCAACTCCAAACGTGTTCTCCTTCGCGGAGAAGGCTGATTTGGCAGGAAGAAGCCCTGTGTGCACTGGCCCTGGCAACCCACCCAATCGCCAGCTAGGGAGGGACCCACCTAGGGCCTAGCTGCGAAACGGCACAAAACGCGCTCCTAGGAGCTGCACTCTGCAAAGGGAAACTGTGCTCGGGGAACAAAGCTCAGCCCCAAGGCGGCTTGGCTCAGGATCGCAGCGCTTGCCTAGTTCTCACCTAGCCCTAGGCTCCCCATAGGACCAAGGAGGGTCTGGGCTGCCTCTGGCTCCGTGGGCACTGCTGCTTGGCTGGTGGTCTCCGCAGCTTGAAACCAACTCCAAACGTGTTCGCCTTCGCGGAGAAGGCTGATTTGGCAGGAAGAAGCCCTGTGTGCACTGGCCCTGGCAACCCACCCATCGCCAGCTAGGGAGGGACCCACCTAGGGCCTAGCTGCGAAACGGCACAAAACGCGCTCCTAGGAGCTGCACTCTGCAAAGGGAAACTGTGCTCGGGGAACAAAGCTCAGCCCCAAGGCGGCTTGGCTCAGGATCGCAGCGCTTGCCTAGTTCTCACCTAGCCCTAGGCTCCCCATAGGGCCAAGGAGGGTCTGGGCTGCCTCTGGCTCCGTGGGCACTGCTGCTTGGCTGGTGGTCTCCGCACCTTGAAACCAACTCCAAACGTGTTCTCCTTCGCGGAGAAGGCTGATTTGGCAGGAAGAAGCCCTGTGTGCACTGGCCCTGGCAACCCACCCATCGCCAGCTAGGGAGGGACCCACCTAGGGCCTAGCTGCGAAACGGCACAAAACGCGCTCCTAGGAGCTGCACTCTGCAAAGGGAAACTGTGCTCGGGGAACAAAGCTCAGCCCCAAGGCGGCTTGGCTCAGGATCGCAGCGCTTGCCTAGTTCTCACCTAGCCCTAGGCTCCCCATAGGGCCAAGGAGGGTCTGGGCTGCCTCTGGCTCCGTGGGCACTGCTGCTTGGCTGGTGGTCTCCGCACCTTGAAACCAACTCCAAACGTGTTCTCCTTCGTGGAGAAGGCTGATTTGGCAGGAAGAAGCCCTGTGTGCACTGGCCCTGGCAAACCGCCCATCGCCAGCTAAGGAGGGACCCACCAAGCGCCTAGCTGCGAAACGGCACAAAACGCGCTCCTAGGAGCTGCACTCTGCAAAGGGAAACTGTGCTCGGGGAACAAAGCTCAGCCCCAAGGCGGCTTGGCTCAGGATCGCAGCGCTTGCCTAGTTCTCACCTAGCCCTAGGCTCCCCATAGGGCCAAGGAGGGTCTGGGCTGCCTCTGGCTCCGTGGGCACTGCTGCTTGGCTGGTGGTCTCCGCACCGTGAAACCAACTCCAAACGTGTTCGCCTTCGCGGAGAAGGCTGATTTGGCAGGAAGAAGCCCTGTGTGCACTGGCCCTGGCAACCCACCCATCGCCAGCTAGGGAGGGACCCACCTAGGGCCTAGCTGCGAAACGGCACAAAACGCGCTCCTAGGAGCTGCGCTCTGCAAAGGGAAACTGTGCTCGGGGAACAAAGCTCAGCCCCAAGGCGGCTTGGCTCAGGATCGCAGCGCTTGCCTAGTTCTCACGTAGCCCTAGGCTCCCCATAGGGCCAAGGAGGGTCTGGGCTGCCTCTGGCTCCGTGGGC
Organism: Sus scrofa; assembly: GCF_054392235.1. Classification (NCBI taxonomy): domain Eukaryota; kingdom Metazoa; phylum Chordata; class Mammalia; order Artiodactyla; family Suidae; genus Sus; species Sus scrofa. Next base: position 32,077,333 of record NC_139389.1, on the reverse strand, counting down.
ACTGCTGCTTGGCTGGTGGTCTCCGCACCTTGAAACCAACTCCAAACGTGTTCGCCTTCGCGGAGAAGGCTGATTTGGCAGGAAGAAGCCCTGTGTGCACTGGCCCTGGCAACCCACCCATAGCCAGCTAGGGAGGGACCCACCTAGGGCCTAGCTGCGAAACGGCGCAAAACGCGCTCCTAGGAGCTGCACTCTGCAAAGGGAAACTGTGCTCGGGGAACAAAGCTCAGCCCCAAGGCGGCTTGGCTCAGGATCGCAGCGCTTGCCTAGTTCTCACCTAGCCCTAGGCTCCCCATAGGGCCAAGGAGGGTCTGGGCTGCCTCTGGCTCCGTGGGCACTGCTGCTTGGTTGGTGGTCTCCGCACCTTGAAACCAACTCCAAACGTGTTCTCCTTCGCGGAGAAGGCTGATTTGGCAGGAAGAAGCCCTGTGTGCACTGGCCCTGGCAAACCGCCCATAGCCAGCTAAGGAGGGACCCACCTAGGGCCTAGCTGCGAAACGGCACAAAACGCGCTCCTAGGAGCTGCACTCTGCAAAGGGAAACTGTGCTCGGGGAACAAACCTCAGCCCCAAGGCGGCTTGGCTCAGGATCGCAGCGCTTGCCTAGTTCTCACCTAGCCCTAGGCTCCCCATAGGGCCAAGGAGGGTCTGGGCTGCCTCTGGCTCCGTGGGCACTGCTGCTTGGCTGGTGGTCTCCGCACCGTGAAACCAACTCCAAAAGTGTTCGCCTTCGCGGAGAAGGCTGATTTGGCAGGAAGAAGCCCTGTGTGCACTGGCCCTGGCAACCCACCCATCGCCAGCTAGGGAGGGACCCACCTAGGGCCTAGCTGCGAAACGGCACAAAACGCGCTCCTAGGAGCTGCACTCTGCAAAGGGAAACTGTGCTCGGGGAACAAAGCTCAGCCCCAAGGCGGCTTGGCTCAGGATCGCAGCGCTTGCCTAGTTCTCACCTAGCCCTAGGCTCCCCATAGGGCCAAGGAGGGTCTGGGCTGCCTCTGGCTCCGTGGGCACTGCTGCTTGGCTGGTGGTCTCCGCACCTTGAAACCAACTCCAAACGTGTTCGCCTTCGCGGAGAAGGCTGATTTGGCAGGAAGAAGCCCTGTGTGCACTGGCCCTGGCAAACCACCCATAGCCAGCTAGGGAGGGACCCACCTAGGGCCTAGCTGCGAAACGGCACAAAACGCGCTCCTAGGAGCTGCACTCTGCAAAGGGAAACTGTGCTCGGGGAACAAAGCTCAGCCCCAAGGCGGCTTGGCTCAGGATCGCAGCGCTTGCCTAGTTCTCACCTAGCCCTAGGCTCCCCAAAGGGCCAAGGAGGGTCTGGGCTGCCTCTGGCTCCGTGGGCACTGCTGCTTGGCTGGTGGTCTCCGCACCGTGAAACCAACTCCAAACGTGTTCGCCTTCGCGGAGAAGGCTGATTTGGCAGGAAGAAGCCCTGTGTGCACTGGCCCTGGCAACCCACCCATCGCCAGCTAGGGAGGGACCCACCTAGGGCCTAGCTGCGAAACGGCACAAAACGCGCTCCTAGGAGCTGCACTCTGCAAAGGGAAACTGTGCTCGGGGAACAAAGCTCAGCCCCAAGGCGGCTTGGCTCAGGATCGCAGCGCTTGCCTAGTTCTCACCTAGCCCTAGGCTCCCCATAGGGCCAAGGAGGGTCTGGGCTGCCTCTGGCTCTGTGGGCACTGCTGCTTGGCTGGTGGTCTCCGCACCTTGAAACCAACTCCAAACGTGTTCTCCTTCGCGGAGAAGGCTGATTTGGCAGGAAGAAGCCCTGTGTGCACTGGCCCTGGCAACCCACCCATCGCCAGCTAGGGAGGGACCCACCTAGGGCCTAGCTGCGAAACGGCACAAAACGCGCTCCTAGGAGCTGCACTCTGCAAAGGGAAACTGTGCTCGGGGAACAAAGCTCAGCCCCAAGGCGGCTTGGCTCAGGATCGCAGCGCTTGCCTAGTTCTCACCTAGCCCTAGGCTCCCCATAGGGCCAAGGAGGGTCTGGGCTGCCTCTGGCTCCGTGGGCACTGCTGCTTGGCTGGTGGTCTCCGCACCTTGAAACCAACTCCAAACGTGTTCTCCTTCGCGGAGAAGGCTGATTTGGCAGGAAGAAGCCCTGTGTGCACTGGCCCTGGCAACCCACCCATCGCCAGCTAGGGAGGGACCCACCTAGGGCCTAGCTGCGAAACGGCACAAAACGCGCTCCTAGGAGCTGCACTCTGCAAAGGGAAACTGTGCTCGGGGAACAAAGCTCAGCCCCAAGGCGGCTTGGCTCAGGATCGCAGCGCTTGCCTAGTTCTCACCTAGCCCTAGGCTCCCCATAGGGCCAAGGAGGGTCTGGGCTGCCTCTGGCTCCGTGGGCACTGCTGCTTGGCTGGTGGTCTCCGCACCTTGAAACCAACTCCAAACGTGTTCTCCTTCGCGGAGAAGGCTGATTTGGCAGGAAGAAGCCCTGTGTGCACTGGCCCTGGCAACCCACCCATCGCCAGCTAGGGAGGGACCCACCTAGGGCCTAGCTGCGAAACGGCACAAAACGCGCTCCTAGGAGCTGCACTCTGCAAAGGGAAACTGTGCTCGGGGAACAAAGCTCAGCCCCAAGGCGGCTTGGCTCAGGATCGCAGCGCTTGCCTAGTTCTCACCTAGCCCTAGGCTCCCCATAGGGCCAAGGAGGGTCTGGGCTGCCTCTGGCTCCGTGGGCACTGCTGCTTGGCTGGTGGTCTCCGCAGCTTGAAACCAACTCCAAACGTGTTCGCCTTCGCGGAGAAGGCTGATTTGGCAGGAAGAAGCCCTGTGTGCACTGGCCCTGGCAAACCACCCATCACCAGCTAGTGAGGGACCCACCTAGGGCCTAGCTGCGAAACGGCACAAAACGCGCTCCTAGGAGCTGCACTCTGCAAAGGGAAACTGTGCTCGGGGAACAAAGCTCAGCCCCAAGGCGGCTTGGCTCAGGATCGCAGCGCTTGCCTAGTTCTCACCTAGCCCTAGGCTCCCCATAGGGCCAAGGAGGGTCTGGGCTGCCTCTGGCTCCGTGGGCACTGCTGCTTGGTTGGTGGTCTCCGCACATTGAAACCAACTCCAAACGTGTTCTCCTTCGCGGAGAAGGCTGATTTGGCAGGAAGAAGCCCTGTGTGCACTGGCCCTGGCAACCCACCCATCGCCAGCTAGGGAGGGACCCACCTAGGGCCTAGCTGCGAAACGGCACAAAACGCGCTCCTAGGAGCTGCACTCTGCAAAGGGAAACTGTGCTCGGGGAACAAAGCTCAGCCCCAAGGCGGCTTGGCTCAGGATCGCAGCGCTTGCCTAGTTCTCACCTAGCCCTAGGCTCCCCATAGGGCCAAGGAGGGTCTGGGCTGCCTCTGGCTCCGTGGGCACTGCTGCTTGGCTGGTGGTCTCCGCACCTTGAAACCAACTCCAAACGTGTTCTCCTTCGCGGAGAAGGCTGATTTGGCAGGAAGAAGCCCTGTGTGCACTGGCCCTGGCAACCCACCCATCGCCAGCTAGGGAGGGACCCACCTAGGGCCTAGCTGCGAAACGGCACAAAACGCGCTCCTAGGAGCTGCACTCTGCAAAGGGAAACTGTGCTCGGGGAACAAAGCTCAGCCCCAAGGCGGCTTGGCTCAGGATCGCAGCGCTTGCCTAGTTCTCACCTAGCCCTAGGCTCCCCATAGGGCCAAGGAGGGTCTGGGCTGCCTCTGGCTCCGTGGGCACTGCTGCTTGGCTGGTGGTCTCCGCACCTTGAAACCAACTCCAAACGTGTTCGCCTTCGCGGAGAAGGCTGATTTGGCAGGAAGAAGCCCTGTGTGCACTGGCCCTGGCAACCCACCCATCGCCAGCTAGGGAGGGACCCACCTAGGGCCTAGCTGCGAAACGGCACAAAACGCGCTCCTAGGAGCTGCACTCTGCAAAGGGAAACTGTGCTCGGGGAACAAAGCTCAGCCCCAAGGCGGCTTGGCTCAGGATCGCAGCGCTTGCCTAGTTCTCACCTAGCCCTAGGCTCCCCATAGGGCCAAGGAGGGTCTGGGCTGCCTCTGGCTCCGTGGGCACTGCTGCTTGGCTGGTGGTCTCCGCACCGTGAAACCAACTCCAAACGTGTTCTCCTTCGCGGAGAAGGCTGATTTGGCAGGAAGAAGCCCTGTGTGCACTGGCCCTAGCAACCCACCCATCGCCAGCTAGGGAGGGACCCACCTAGGGCCTAGCTGCGAAACGGCACAAAACGCGCTCCTAGGAGCTGCACTCTGCAAAGGGAAACTGTGCTCGGGGAACAAAGCTCAGCCCCAAGGCGGCTTGGCTCAGGATCGCAGCGCTTGCCTAGTTCTCACCTAGCCCTAGGCTCCCCATAGGGCCAAGGAGGGTCTGGGCTGCCTCTGGCTCCGTGGGCACTGCTGCTTGGCTGGTGGGCTCCGCACCTTGAAACCAACTCCAAACGTGTTCTCCTTCGTGGAGAAGGCTGATTTGGCAGGAAGAAGCCCTGTGTGCACTGGCCCTGGCAAACCGCCCATCGCCAGCTAGGGAGGGACCCACCTAGGGCCTAGCTGCGAAACGGCACAAAACGCGCTCCTAGGAGCTGCACTCTGCAAAGGGAAACTGTGCTCGGGGAACAAAGCTCAGCCCCAAGGCGGCTTGGCTCAGGATCGCAGCGCTTGCCTAGTTCTCACCTAGCCCTAGGCTCCCCATAGGGCCAAGGAGGGTCTGGGCTGCCTCTGGCTCCGTGGGCACTGCTGCTTGGCTGGTGGTCTCCGCACCGTGAAACCAACTCCAAACGTGTTCGCCTTCGCGGAGAAGGCTGATTTGGCAGGAAGAAGCCCTGTGTGCACTGGCCCTGGCAACCCACCCATCGCCAGCTAGGGAGGGACCCACCAAGGGCCTAGCTGCGAAACGGCACAAAACGCGCTCCTAGGAGCTGCACTCTGCAAAGGGAAACTGTGCTCGGGGAACAAAGCTCAGCCCCAAGGCGGCTTGGCTCAGGATCGCAGCGCTTGCCTAGTTCTCACCTAGCCCTAGGCTCCCCATAGGGCCAAGGAGGGTCTGGGCTGCCTCTGGCTCCGAGGGCACTGCTGCTTGGCTGGTGGTCTCCGCAGCTTGAAACCAACTCCAAACGTGTTCTCCTTCGCGGAGAAGGCTGATTTGGCAGGAAGAAGCCCTGTGTGCACTGGCCCTGGCAACCCACCCATCGCCAGCTAGGGAGGGACCCACCTAGGGCCTAGCTGCGAAACGGCACAAAACGCGCTCCTAGGAGCTGCACTCTGCAAAGGGAAACTGTGCTCGGGGAACAAAGCTCAGCCCCAAGGCGGCTTGGCTCAGGATCGCAGCGCTTGCCTAGTTCTCACCTAGCCCTAGGCTCCCCATAGGACCAAGGAGGGTCTGGGCTGCCTCTGGCTCCGTGGGCACTGCTGCTTGGCTGGTGGTCTCCGCAGCTTGAAACCAACTCCAAACGTGTTCGCCTTCGCGGAGAAGGCTGATTTGGCAGGAAGAAGCCCTGTGTGCACTGGCCCTGGCAACCCACCCATCGCCAGCTAGGGAGGGACCCACCTAGGGCCTAGCTGCGAAACGGCACAAAACGCGCTCCTAGGAGCTGCACTCTGCAAAGGGAAACTGTGCTCGGGGAACAAAGCTCAGCCCCAAGGCGGCTTGGCTCAGGATCGCAGCGCTTGCCTAGTTCTCACCTAGCCCTAGGCTCCCCATAGGGCCAAGGAGGGTCTGGGCTGCCTCTGGCTCCGTGGGCACTGCTGCTTGGCTGGTGGTCTCCGCACCTTGAAACCAACTCCAAACGTGTTCTCCTTCGCGGAGAAGGCTGATTTGGCAGGAAGAAGCCCTGTGTGCACTGGCCCTGGCAACCCACCCATCGCCAGCTAGGGAGGGACCCACCTAGGGCCTAGCTGCGAAACGGCACAAAACGCGCTCCTAGGAGCTGCACTCTGCAAAGGGAAACTGTGCTCGGGGAACAAAGCTCAGCCCCAAGGCGGCTTGGCTCAGGATCGCAGCGCTTGCCTAGTTCTCACCTAGCCCTAGGCTCCCCATAGGGCCAAGGAGGGTCTGGGCTGCCTCTGGCTCCGTGGGCACTGCTGCTTGGCTGGTGGTCTCCGCACCTTGAAACCAACTCCAAACGTGTTCTCCTTCGTGGAGAAGGCTGATTTGGCAGGAAGAAGCCCTGTGTGCACTGGCCCTGGCAAACCGCCCATCGCCAGCTAAGGAGGGACCCACCAAGGGCCTAGCTGCGAAACGGCACAAAACGCGCTCCTAGGAGCTGCACTCTGCAAAGGGAAACTGTGCTCGGGGAACAAAGCTCAGCCCCAAGGCGGCTTGGCTCAGGATCGCAGCGCTTGCCTAGTTCTCACCTAGCCCTAGGCTCCCCATAGGGCCAAGGAGGGTCTGGGCTGCCTCTGGCTCCGTGGGAACTGCTGCTTGGCTGGTGGTCTCCGCACCGTGAAACCAACTCCAAACGTGTTCGCCTTCGCGGAGAAGGCTGATTTGGCAGGAAGAAGCCCTGTGTGCACTGGCCCTGGCAACCCACCCATCGCCAGCTAGGGAGGGACCCACCTAGGGCCTAGCTGCGAAACGGCACAAAACGCGCTCCTAGGAGCTGCGCTCTGCAAAGGGAAACTGTGCTCGGGGAACAAAGCTCAGCCCCAAGGCGGCTTGGCTCAGGATCGCAGCGCTTGCCTAGTTCTCACGTAGCCCTAGGCTCCCCATAGGGCCAAGGAGGGTCTGGGCTGCCTCTGGCTCCGTGGGCACTGCTGCTTGGCTGGTGGTCTCCGCACCTTGAAACCAACTCCAAACGTGTTCGCCTTCGCGGAGAAGGCTGATTTGGCAGGAAGAAGCCCTGTGTGCACTGGCCCTGGCAACCCACCCATAGCCAGCTAGGGAGGGACCCACCTAGGGCCTAGCTGCGAAACGGCACAAAACGCGCTCCTAGGAGCTGCACTCTGCAAAGGGAAACTGTGCTCGGGGAACAAAGCTCAGCCCCAAGGCGGCTTGGCTCAGGATCGCAGCGCTTGCCTAGTTCTCACCTAGCCCTAGGCTCCCCATAGGGCCAAGGAGGGTCTGGGCTGCCTCTGGCTCCGTGGGCACTGCTGCTTGGTTGGTGGTCTCCGCACCTTGAAACCAACTCCAAACGTGTTCTCCTTCGCGGAGAAGGCTGATTTGGCAGGAAGAAGCCCTGTGTGCACTGGCCCTGGCAAACCGCCCATAGCCAGCTAAGGAGGGACCCACCTAGGGCCTAGCTGCGAAACGGCACAAAACGCGCTCCTAGGAGCTGCACTCTGCAAAGGGAAACTGTGCTCGGGGAACAAACCTCAGCCCCAAGGCGGCTTGGCTCAGGATCGCAGCGCTTGCCTAGTTCTCACCTAGCCCTAGGCTCCCCATAGGGCCAAGGAGGGTCTGGGCTGCCTCTGGCTCCGTGGGCACTGCTGCTTGGCTGGTGGTCTCCGCACCGTGAAACCAACTCCAAAAGTGTTCGCCTTCGCGGAGAAGGCTGATTTGGCAGGAAGAAGCCCTGTGTGCACTGGCCCTGGCAACCCACCCATCGCCAGCTAGGGAGGGACCCACCTAGGGCCTAGCTGCGAAACGGCACAAAACGCGCTCCTAGGAGCTGCACTCTGCAAAGGGAAACTGTGCTCGGGGAACAAAGCTCAGCCCCAAGGCGGCTTGGCTCAGGATCGCAGCGCTTGCCTAGTTCTCACCTAGCCCTAGGCTCCCCATAGGGCCAAGGAGGGTCTGGGCTGCCTCTGGCTCCGTGGGCACTGCTGCTTGGCTGGTGGTCTCCGCACCTTGAAACCAACTCCAAACGTGTTCGCCTTCGCGGAGAAGGCTGATTTGGCAGGAAGAAGCCCTGTGTGCACTGGCCCTGGCAAACCACCCATAGCCAGCTAGGGAGGGACCCACCTAGGGCCTAGCTGCGAAACGGCACAAAACGCGCTCCTAGGAGCTGCACTCTGCAAAGGGAAACTGTGCTCGGGGAACAAAGCTCAGCCCCAAGGCGGCTTGGCTCAGGATCGCAGCGCTTGCCTAGTTCTCACCTAGCCCTAGGCTCCCCAAAGGGCCAAGGAGGGTCTGGGCTGCCTCTGGCTCCGTGGGCACTGCTGCTTGGCTGGTGGTCTCCGCACCGTGAAACCAACTCCAAACGTGTTCGCCTTCGCGGAGAAGGCTGATTTGGCAGGAAGAAGCCCTGTGTGCACTGGCCCTGGCAACCCACCCATCGCCAGCTAGGGAGGGACCCAACTAGGGCCTAGCTGCGAAACGGCACAAAACGCGCTCCTAGGAGCTGCACTCTGCAAAGGGAAACTGTGCTCGGGGAACAAAGCTCAGCCCCAAGGCGGCTTGGCTCAGGATCGCAGCGCTTGCCTAGTTCTCACCTAGCCCTAGGCTCCCCATAGGGCCAAGGAGGGTCTGGGCTGCCTCTGGCTCTGTGGGCACTGCTGCTTGGCTGGTGGTCTCCGCACCTTGAAACCAACTCCAAACGTGTTCGCCTTCGCGGAGAAGGCTGATTTGGCAGGAAGAAGCCCTGTGTGCACTGGCCCTGGCAACCCACCCATAGCCAGCTAGGGAGGGACCCACCTAGGGCCTAGCTGCGAAACGGCACAAAACGCGCTCCTAGGAGCTGCACTCTGCAAAGGGAAACTGTGCTCGGGGAACAAAGCTCAGCCCCAAGGCGGCTTGGCTCAGGATCGCAGCGCTTGCCTAGTTCTCACGTAGCCCTAGGCTCCCCATAGGGCCAAGGAGGGTCTGGGCTGCCTCTGGCTCCGTGGGCACTGCTGCTTGGCTGGTGGTCTCCGCACCTTGAAACCAACTCAAAACGTGTTCTCCTTCGCGGAGAAGGCTGATTTGGCAGGAAGAAGCCCTGTGTGCACTGGCCCTGGCAACCCACCCATCGCCAGCTAGGGAGGGACCCACCTAGGGCCTAGCTGCGAAACGGCACAAAACGCGCTCCTAGGAGCTGCACTCTGCAAAGGGAAACTGTGCTCGGGGAACAAAGCTCAGCCCCAAGGCGGCTTGGCTCAGGATCGCAGCGCTTGCCTAGTTCTCACCTAGCCCTAGGCTCCCCATAGGGCCAAGGAGGGTCTGGGCTGCCTCTGGCTCCGTGGGCACTGCTGCTTGGCTGGTGGTCTCCGCACCTTGAAACCAACTCCAAACGTGTTCTCCTTCGCGGAGAAGGCTGATTTGGCAGGAAGAAGCCCTGTGTGCACTGGCCCTGGCAACCCACCCATCGCCAGCTAGGGAGGGACCCAACTAGGGCCTAGCTGCGAAACGGCACAAAACGCGCTCCTAGGAGCTGCACTCTGCAAAGGGAAACTGTGCTCGGGGAACAAAGCTCAGCCCCAAGGCGGCTTGGCTCAGGATCGCAGCGCTTGCCTAGTTCTCACCTAGCCCTAGGCTCCCCATAGGGCCAAGGAGGGTCTGGGCTGCCTCTGGCTCCGTGGGCACTGCTGCTTGGCTGGTGGTCTCCGCACCTTGAAACCAACTCCAAACGTGTTCTCCTTCGCGGAGAAGGCTGATTTGGCAGGAAGAAGCCCTGTGTGCACTGGCCCTGGCAACCCACCCATCGCCAGCTAGGGAGGGACCCACCTAGGGCCTAGCTGCGAAACGGCACAAAACGCGCTCCTAGGAGCTGCACTCTGCAAAGGGAAACTGTGCTCGGGGAACAAAGCTCAGCCCCAAGGCGGCTTGGCTCAGGATCGCAGCGCTTGCCTAGTTCTCACCTAGCCCTAGGCTCCCCATAGGGCCAAGGAGGGTCTGGGCTGCCTCTGGCTCCGTGGGCACTGCTGCTTGGCTGGTGGTCTCCGCAGCTTGAAACCAACTCCAAACGTGTTCGCCTTCGCGGAGAAGGCTGATTTGGCAGGAAGAAGCCCTGTGTGCACTGGCCCTGGCAAACCACCCATCACCAGCTAGGGAGGGACCCACCTAGGGCCTAGCTGCGAAACGGCACAAAACGCGCTCCTAGGAGCTGCACTCTGCAAAGGGAAACTGTGCTCGGGGAACAAAGCTCAGCCCCAAGGCGGCTTGGCTCAGGATCGCAGCGCTTGCCTAGTTCTCACCTAGCCCTAGGCTCCCCATAGGGCCAAGGAGGGTCTGGGCTGCCTCTGGCTCCGTGGGCACTGCTGCTTGGTTGGTGGTCTCCGCACATTGAAACCAACTCCAAACGTGTTCTCCTTCGCGGAGAAGGCTGATTTGGCAGGAAGAAGCCCTGTGTGCACTGGCCCTGGCAACCCACCCATCGCCAGCTAGGGAGGGACCCACCTAGGGCCTAGCTGCGAAACGGCACAAAACGCGCTCCTAGGAGCTGCACTCTGCAAAGGGAAACTGTGCTCGGGGAACAAAGCTCAGCCCCAAGGCGGCTTGGCTCAGGATCGCAGCGCTTGCCTAGTTCTCACCTAGCCCTAGGCTCCCCATAGGGCCAAGGAGGGTCTGGGCTGCCTCTGGCTCCGTGGGCACTGCTGCTTGGTTGGTGGTCTCCGCACCTTGAAACCAACTCCAAACGTGTTCTCCTTCGTGGAGAAGGCTGATTTGGCAGGAAGAAGCCCTGTGTGCACTGGCCCTGGCAATCCACCCATCGCCAGCTAGGGAGGGACCCACCTAGGGCCTAGCTGCGAAACGGCACAAAACGCGCTCCTAGGAGCTGCACTCTGCAAAGGGAAACTGTGCTCGGGGAACAAAGCTCAGCCCCAAGGCGGCTTGGCTCAGGATCGCAGCGCTTGCCTAGTTCTCACCTAGCCCTAGGCTCCCCATAGGACCAAGGAGGGTCTGGGCTGCCTCTGGCTCCGTGGGCACTGCTGCTTGGCTGGTGGTCTCCGCAGCTTGAAACCAACTCCAAACGTGTTCGCCTTCGCGGAGAAGGCTGATTTGGCAGGAAGAAGCCCTGTGTGCACTGGCCCTGGCAACCCACCCATCGCCAGCTAGGGAGGGACCCACCTAGGGCCTAGCTGCGAAACGGCACAAAACGCGCTCCTAGGAGCTGCACTCTGCAAAGGGAAACTGTGCTCGGGGAACAAAGCTCAGCCCCAAGGCGGCTTGGCTCAGGATCGCAGCGCTTGCCTAGTTCTCACCTAGCCCTAGGCTCCCCATAGGGCCAAGGAGGGTCTGGGCTGCCTCTGGCTCCGTGGGCACTGCTGCTTGGCTGGTGGTCTCCGCACCTTGAAACCAACTCCAAACGTGTTCTCCTTCGCGGAGAAGGCTGATTTGGCAGGAAGAAGCCCTGTGTGCACTGGCCCTGGCAACCCACCCATCGCCAGCTAGGGAGGGACCCACCTAGGGCCTAGCTGCGAAACGGCACAAAACGCGCTCCTAGGAGCTGCACTCTGCAAAGGGAAACTGTGCTCGGGGAACAAAGCTCAGCCCCAAGGCGGCTTGGCTCAGGATCGCAGCGCTTGCCTAGTTCTCACCTAGCCCTAGGCTCCCCATAGGGCCAAGGAGGGTCTGGGCTGCCTCTGGCTCCGTGGGCACTGCTGCTTGGCTGGTGGTCTCCGCACCTTGAAACCAACTCCAAACGTGTTCTCCTTCGTGGAGAAGGCTGATTTGGCAGGAAGAAGCCCTGTGTGCACTGGCCCTGGCAAACCGCCCATCGCCAGCTAAGGAGGGACCCACCAAGGGCCTAGCTGCGAAACGGCACAAAACGCGCTCCTAGGAGCTGCACTCTGCAAAGGGAAACTGTGCTCGGGGAACAAAGCTCAGCCCCAAGGCGGCTTGGCTCAGGATCGCAGCGCTTGCCTAGTTCTCACCTAGCCCTAGGCTCCCCATAGGGCCAAGGAGGGTCTGGGCTGCCTCTGGCTCCGTGGGCACTGCTGCTTGGCTGGTGGTCTCCGCACCGTGAAACCAACTCCAAACGTGTTCGCCTTCGCGGAGAAGGCTGATTTGGCAGGAAGAAGCCCTGTGTGCACTGGCCCTGGCAACCCACCCATCGCCAGCTAGGGAGGGACCCACCTAGGGCCTAGCTGCGAAACGGCACAAAACGCGCTCCTAGGAGCTGCGCTCTGCAAAGGGAAACTGTGCTCGGGGAACAAAGCTCAGCCCCAAGGCGGCTTGGCTCAGGATCGCAGCGCTTGCCTAGTTCTCACCTAGCCCTAGGCTCCCCATAGGGCCAAGGAGGGTCTGGGCTGCCTCTGGCTCCGTGGGCACTGCTGCTTGGCTGGTGGTCTCCGCACCTTGAAACCAACTCCAAACGTGTTCGCCTTCGCGGAGAAGGCTGATTTGGCAGGAAGAAGCCCTGTGTGCACTGGCCCTGGCAACCCACCCATCGCCAGCTAGGGAGGGACCCACCTAGGGCCTAGCTGCGAAACGGCGCAAAACGCGCTCCTAGGAGCTGCACTCTGCAAAGGGAAACTGTGCTCGGGGAACAAAGCTCAGCCCCAAGGCGGCTTGGCTCAGGATCGCAGCGCTTGCCTAGTTCTCACCTAGCCCTAGGCTCCCCATAGGGCCAAGGAGGGTCTGGGCTGCCTCTGGCTCCGTGGGCACTGCTGCTTGGTTGGTGGTCTCCGCACCTTGAAACCAACTCCAAACGTGTTCTCCTTCGCGGAGAAGGCTGATTTGGCAGGAAGAAGCCCTGTGTGCACTGGCCCTGGCAAACCGCCCATAGCCAGCTAAGGAGGGACCCACCTAGGGCCTAGCTGCGAAACGGCACAAAACGCGCTCCTAGGAGCTGCACTCTGCAAAGGGAAACTGTGCTCGGGGAACAAACCTCAGCCCCAAGGCGGCTTGGCTCAGGATCGCAGCGCTTGCCTAGTTCTCACCTAGCCCTAGGCTCCCCATAGGGCCAAGGAGGGTCTGGGCTGCCTCTGGCTCCGTGGGCACTGCTGCTTGGCTGGTGGTCTCCGCACCGTGAAACCAACTCCAAAAGTGTTCGCCTTCGCGGAGAAGGCTGATTTGGCAGGAAGAAGCCCTGTGTGCACTGGCCCTGGCAACCCACCCATCGCCAGCTAGGGAGGGACCCACCTAGGGCCTAGCTGCGAAACGGCACAAAACGCGCTCCTAGGAGCTGCACTCTGCAAAGGGAAACTGTGCTCGGGGAACAAAGCTCAGCCCCAAGGCGGCTTGGCTCAGGATCGCAGCGCTTGCCTAGTTCTCACCTAGCCCTAGGCTCCCCATAGGGCCAAGGAGGGTCTGGGCTGCCTCTGGCTCCGTGGGCACTGCTGCTTGGCTGGTGGTCTCCGCACCTTGAAACCAACTCCAAACGTGTTCTCCTTCGCGGAGAAGGCTGATTTGGCAGGAAGAAGCCCTGTGTGCACTGGCCCTGGCAAACCACCCATAGCCAGCTAGGGAGGGACCCACCTAGGGCCTAGCTGCGAAACGGCACAAAACGCGCTCCTAGGAGCTGCACTCTGCAAAGGGAAACTGTGCTCGGGGAACAAAGCTCAGCCCCAAGGCGGCTTGGCTCAGGATCGCAGCGCTTGCCTAGTTCTCACCTAGCCCTAGGCTCCCCAAAGGGCCAAGGAGGGTCTGGGCTGCCTCTGGCTCCGTGGGCACTGCTGCTTGGCTGGTGGTCTCCGCACCGTGAAACCAACTCCAAACGTGTTCGCCTTCGCGGAGAAGGCTGATTTGGCAGGAAGAAGCCCTGTGTGCACTGGCCCTGGCAACCCACCCATCGCCAGCTAGGGAGGGACCCAACTAGGGCCTAGCTGCGAAACGGCACAAAACGCGCTCCTAGGAGCTGCACTCTGCAAAGGGAAACTGTGCTCGGGGAACAAAGCTCAGCCCCAAGGCGGCTTGGCTCAGGATCGCAGCGCTTGCCTAGTTCTCACCTAGCCCTAGGCTCCCCATAGGGCCAAGGAGGGTCTGGGCTGCCTCTGGCTCTGTGGGCACTGCTGCTTGGCTGGTGGTCTCCGCACCTTGAAACCAACTCCAAACGTGTTCGCCTTCGCGGAGAAGGCTGATTTGGCAGGAAGAAGCCCTGTGTGCACTGGCCCTGGCAACCCACCCATAGCCAGCTAGGGAGGGACCCACCTAGGGCCTAGCTGCGAAACGGCACAAAACGCGCTCCTAGGAGCTGCACTCTGCAAAGGGAAACTGTGCTCGGGGAACAAAGCTCAGCCCCAAGGCGGCTTGGCTCAGGATCGCAGCGCTTGCCTAGTTCTCACGTAGCCCTAGGCTCCCCATAGGGCCAAGGAGGGTCTGGGCTGCCTCTGGCTCCGTGGGCACTGCTGCTTGGCTGGTGGTCTCCGCACCTTGAAACCAACTCAAAACGTGTTCTCCTTCGCGGAGAAGGCTGATTTGGCAGGAAGAAGCCCTGTGTGCACTGGCCCTGGCAACCCACCCATCGCCAGCTAGGGAGGGACCCACCTAGGGCCTAGCTGCGAAACGGCACAAAACGCGCTCCTAGGAGCTGCACTCTGCAAAGGGAAACTGTGCTCGGGGAACAAAGCTCAGCCCCAAGGCGGCTTGGCTCAGGATCGCAGCGCTTGCCTAGTTCTCACCTAGCCCTAGGCTCCCCATAGGGCCAAGGAGGGTCTGGGCTGCCTCTGGCTCCGTGGGCACTGCTGCTTGGCTGGTGGTCTCCGCACCTTGAAACCAACTCCAAACGTGTTCTCCTTCGCGGAGAAGGCTGATTTGGCAGGAAGAAGCCCTGTGTGCACTGGCCCTGGCAACCCACCCATCGCCAGCTAGGGAGGGACCCAACTAGGGCCTAGCTGCGAAACGGCACAAAACGCGCTCCTAGGAGCTGCACTCTGCAAAGGGAAACTGTGCTCGGGGAACAAAGCTCAGCCCCAAGGCGGCTTGGCTCAGGATCGCAGCGCTTGCCTAGTTCTCACCTAGCCCTAGGCTCCCCATAGGGCCAAGGAGGGTCTGGGCTGCCTCTGGCTCCGTGGGCACTGCTGCTTGGCTGGTGGTCTCCGCACCTTGAAACCAACTCCAAACGTGTTCTCCTTCGCGGAGAAGGCTGATTTGGCAGGAAGAAGCCCTGTGTGCACTGGCCCTGGCAACCCACCCATCGCCAGCTAGGGAGGGACCCACCTAGGGCCTAGCTGCGAAACGGCACAAAACGCGCTCCTAGGAGCTGCACTCTGCAAAGGGAAACTGTGCTCGGGGAACAAAGCTCAGCCCCAAGGCGGCTTGGCTCAGGATCGCAGCGCTTGCCTAGTTCTCACCTAGCCCTAGGCTCCCCATAGGGCCAAGGAGGGTCTGGGCTGCCTCTGGCTCCGTGGGCACTGCTGCTTGGTTGGTGGTCTCCGCACCTTGAAACCAACTCCAAACGTGTTCTCCTTCGTGGAGAAGGCTGATTTGGCAGGAAGAAGCCCTGTGTGCACTGGCCCTGGCAATCCACCCATAGCCAGCTAAGGAGGGACCCACCTAGGGCCTAGCTGCGAAACGGCACAAAACGCGCTCCTAGGAGCTGCACTCTGCAAAGGGAAACTGTGCTCGGGGAACAAAGCTAAGCCCCAAGGCGGCTTGGCTCAGGATCGCAGCGCTTGCCTAGTTCTCACGTAGCCCTAGGCTCCCCATAGGGCCAAGGAGGGTCTGGGCTGCCTCTGGCTCCGTGGGCACTGCTGCTTGGCTGGTGGTCTCCGCACCTTGAAACCAACTCCAAACGTGTTCTCTTTCGCGGAGAAGGCTGATTTGGCAGGAAGAAGCCCTGTGTGCACTGGCCCTAGCAACCCACCCATCGCCAGCTAGGGAGGGACCCACCTAGGGCCTAGCTGCGAAACGGCACAAAACGCGCTCCTAGGAGCTGCACTCTGCAAAGGGAAACTGTGCTCGGGGAACAAAGCTCAGCCCCAAGGCGGCTTGGCTCAGGATCGCAGCGCTTGCCTAGTTCTCACCTAGCCCTAGGCTCCCCATAGGGCCAAGGAGGGTCTGGGCTGCCTCTGGCTCCGTGGGCACTGCTGCTTGGCTGGTGGTCTCCGCACCGTGAAACCAACTCCAAACGTGTTTTCCTTCGCGGAGAAGGCTGATTTGGCAGGAAGAAGCCCTGTGTGCACTGGCCCTGGCAACCCACCCATCGCCAGCTAGGGAGGGACCCACCTAGGGCCTAGCTGCGAAACGGCACAAAACGCGCTCCTAGGAGCTGCACTCTGCAAAGGGAAACTGTGCTCGGGGAACAAAGCTCAGCCCCAAGGCGGCTTGGCTCAGGATCGCAGCGCTTGCCTAGTTCTCACCTAGCCCTAGGCTCCCCATAGGACCAAGGAGGGTCTGGGCTGCCTCTGGCTCCGTGGGCACTGCTGCTTGGCTGGTGGTCTCCGCAGCTTGAAACCAACTCCAAACGTGTTCGCCTTCGCGGAGAAGGCTGATTTGGCAGGAAGAAGCCCTGTGTGCACTGGCCCTGGCAACCCACCCATCGCCAGCTAGGGAGGGACCCACCTAGGGCCTAGCTGCGAAACGGCACAAAACGCGCTCCTAGGAGCTGCACTCTGCAAAGGGAAACTGTGCTCGGGGAACAAAGCTCAGCCCCAAGGCGGCTTGGCTCAGGATCGCAGCGCTTGCCTAGTTCTCACCTAGCCCTAGGCTCCCCATATGGCCAAGGAGGGTCTGGGCTGCCTCTGGCTCCGTGGGCACTGCTGCTTGGTTGGTGGTCTCCGCACCTTGAAACCAACTCCAAACGTGTTCTCCTTCGCGGAGAAGGCTGATTTGGCAGGAAGAAGCCCTGTGTGCACTGGCCCTGGCAACCCACCCATCGCCAGCTAGGGAGGGACCCACCTAGGGCCTAGCTGCGAAACGGCACAAAACGCGCTCCTAGGAGCTGCACTCTGCAAAGGGAAACTGTGCTCGGGGAACAAACCTCAGCCACAAGGCGGCTTGGCTCAGGATCGCAGCGCTTGCCTAGTTCTCACGTAGCCCTAGGCTCCCCATAGGGCCAAGGAGGGTCTGGGCTGCCTCTGGCTCCGTGGGCACTGCTGCTTGGTTGGTGGTCTCCGCACCTTGAAACCAACTCCAAACGTGTTCTCCTTCGTGGAGAAGGCTGATTTGGCAGGAACAAGCCCTGTGTGCACTGGCCCTGGCAAACCACCCATCGCCAGCTAGGGAGGGATCCACCTAGGGCCTAGCTGCGAAACGGCACAAAACGCGCTCCTAGGAGCTGCACTCTGCAAAGGGAAACTGTGCTCGGGGAACAAAGCTCAGCCCCAAGGCGGCTTGGCTCAGGATCGCAGCGCTTGCCTAGTTCTCACCTAGCCCTAGGCTCCCCATAGGGCCAAGGAGGGTCTGGGCTGCCTCTGGCTCCGTGGGCACTGCTGCTTGGCTGGTGGTCTCCGCACCGTGAAACCAACTCCAAACGTGTTCGCCTTCGCGGAGAAGGCTGATTTGGCAGGAAGAAGCCCTGTGTGCACTGGCCCTGGCAACCCACCCATCGCCAGCTAGGGAGGGACCCACCAAGGGCCTAGCTGCGAAACGGCACAAAACGCGCTCCTAGGAGCTGCACTCTGCAAAGGGAAACTGTGCTCGGGGAACAAAGCTCAGCCCCAAGGCGGCTTGGCTCAGGATCGCAGCGCTTGCCTAGTTCTCACCTAGCCCTAGGCTCCCCATAGGGCCAAGGAGGGTCTGGGCTGCCTCTGGCTCCGAGGGCACTGCTGCTTGGCTGGTGGTCTCCGCACCGTGAAACCAACTCCAAACGTGTTCTCCTTCGCGGAGAAGGCTGATTTGGCAGGAAGAAGCCCTGTGTGCACTGGCCCTGGCAACCCACCCATCGCCAGCTAGGGAGGGACCCACCTAGGGCCTAGCTGCGAAACGGCACAAAACGCGCTCCTAGGAGCTGCACTCTGCAAAGGGAAACTGTGCTCGGGGAACAAAGCTCAGCCCCAAGGCGGCTTGGCTCAGGATCGCAGCGCTTGCCTAGTTCTCACCTAGCCCTAGGCTCCCCATAGGGCCAAGGAGGGTCTGGGCTGCCTCTGGCTCCGTGGGCACTGCTGCTTGGCTGGTGGTCTCCGCAGCTTGAAACCAACTCCAAACGTGTTCTCCTTCGCGGAGAAGGCTGATTTGGCAGGAAGAAGCCCTGTGTGCACTGGCCCTAGCAACCCACCCATAGCCAGCTAGGGAGGGATCCACCTTGGGCCTAGCTGCGAAACGGCACAAAACGCGCTCCTAGGAGCTGCACTCTGCAAAGGGAAACAGTGCTCGGGGAACAAACCTCAGCCCCAAGGCGGCTTGGCTCAGGATCGCAGCGCTTGCCTAGTTCTCACCTAGCCCTAGGCTCCCCATAGGGCCAAGGAGGGTCTGGGCTGCCTCTGGCTCCGTGGGCACTGCTGCTTGGCTGGTGGTCTCCGCACCGTGAAACCAACTCCAAACGTGTTTTCCTTCGCGGAGAAGGCTGATTTGGCAGGAAGAAGCCCTGTGTGCACTGGCCCTGGCAACCCACCCATCGCCAGCTAGGGAGGGACCCACCTAGGGCCTAGCTGCGAAACGGCACAAAACGCGCTCCTAGGAGCTGCACTCTGCAAAGGGAAACTGTGCTCGGGGAACAAAGCTCAGCCCCAAGGCGGCTTGGCTCAGGATCGCAGCGCTTGCCTAGTTCTCACCTAGCCCTAGGCTCCCCATAGGGCCAAGGAGGGTCTGGGCTGCCTCTGGCTCCGTGGGCACTGCTGCTTGGCTGGTGGTCTCCGCACCTTGAAACCAACTCCAAACGTGTTCTCCTTCGTGGAGAAGGCTGATTTGGCAGGAAGAAGCCCTGTGTGCACTGGCCCTGGCAAACCGCCCATCGCCAGCTAGGGAGGGACCCACCTAGGGCCTAGCTGCGAAACGGCACAAAACGCGCTCCTAGGAGCTGCACTCTGCAAAGGGAAACTGTGCTCGGGGAACAAAGCTCAGCCCCAAGGCGGCTTGGCTCAGGATCGCAGCGCTTGCCTAGTTCTCACCTAGCCCTAGGCTCCCCAAAGGGCCAAGGAGGGTCTGGGCTGCCTCTGGCTCCGTGGGCACTGCTGCTTGGCTGGTGGTCTCCGCAGCTTGAAACCAACTCCAAACGTGTTCGCCTTCGCGGAGAAGGCTGATTTGGCAGGAAGAAGCCCTGTGTGCACTGGCCCTGGCAACCCACCCATCGCCAGCTAGGGAGGGACCCACCTAGGGCCTAGCTGCGAAACGGCACAAAACGCGCTCCTAGGAGCTGCACTCTGCAAAGGGAAACTGTGCTCGGGGAACAAAGCTCAGCCCCAAGGCGGCTTGGCTCAGGATCGCAGCGCTTGCCTAGTTCTCACCTAGCCCTAGGCTCCCCATAGGGCCAAGGAGGGTCTGGGCTGCCTCTGGCTCCGTGGGCACTGCTGCTTGGCTGGTGGTCTCCGCACCGTGAAACCAACTCCAAACGTGTTTTCCTTCGCGGAGAAGGCTGATTTGGCAGGAAGAAGCCCTGTGTGCACTGGCCCTGGCAACCCACCCATCGCCAGCTAGGGAGGGACCCACCTAGGGCCTAGCTGCGAAACGGCACAAAACGCGCTCCTAGGAGCTGCACTCTGCAAAGGGAAACTGTGCTCGGGGAACAAAGCTCAGCCCCAAGGCGGCTTGGCTCAGGATCGCAGCGCTTGCCTAGTTCTCACCTAGCCCTAGGCTCCCCATAGGGCCAAGGAGGGTCTGGGCTGCCTCTGGCTCCGTGGGCACTGCTGCTTGGCTGGTGGTCTCCGCACCTTGAAACCAACTCCAAACGTGTTCTCCTTCGTGGAGAAGGCTGATTTGGCAGGAAGAAGCCCTGTGTGCACTGGCCCTGGCAAACCGCCCATCGCCAGCTAGGGAGGGACCCACCTAGGGCCTAGCTGCGAAACGGCACAAAACGCGCTCCTAGGAGCTGCACTCTGCAAAGGGAAACTGTGCTCGGGGAACAAAGCTCAGCCCCAAGGCGGCTTGGCTCAGGATCGCAGCGCTTGCCTAGTTCTCACCTAGCCCTAGGCTCCCCAAAGGGCCAAGGAGGGTCTGGGCTGCCTCTGGCTCCGTGGGCACTGCTGCTTGGCTGGTGGTCTCCGCAGCTTGAAACCAACTCCAAACGTGTTCTCCTTCGCGGAGAAGGCTGATTTGGCAGGAAGAAGCCCTGTGTGCACTGGCCCTGGCAACCCACCCATCGCCAGCTAGGGAGGGACCCACCTAGGGCCTAGCTGCGAAACGGCACAAAACGCGCTCCTAGGAGCTGCACTCTGCAAAGGGAAACTGTGCTCGGGGAACAAAGCTCAGCCCCAAGGCGGCTTGGCTCAGGATCGCAGCGCTTGCCTAGTTCTCACCTAGCCCTAGGCTCCCCATAGGGCCAAGGAGGGTCTGGGCTGCCTCTGGCTCCGTGGGCACTGCTGCTTGGCTGGTGGTCTCCGCACCGTGAAACCAACTCCAAACGTGTTTTCCTTCGCGGAGAAGGCTGATTTGGCAGGAAGAAGCCCTGTGTGCACTGGCCCTGGCAACCCACCCATCGCCAGCTAGGGAGGGACCCACCTAGGGCCTAGCTGCGAAACGGCACAAAACGCGCTCCTAGGAGCTGCACTCTGCAAAGGGAAACTGTGCTCGGGGAACAAAGCTCAGCCCCAAGGCGGCTTGGCTCAGGATCGCAGCGCTTGCCTAGTTCTCACCTAGCCCTAGGCTCCCCATAGGGCCAAGGAGGGTCTGGGCTGCCTCTGGCTCCGTGGGCACTGCTGCTTGGCTGGTGGTCTCCGCACCTTGAAACCAACTCCAAACGTGTTCTCCTTCGTGGAGAAGGCTGATTTGGCAGGAAGAAGCCCTGTGTGCACTGGCCCTGGCAATCCACCCATAGCCAGCTAAGGAGGGACCACCTAGGGCCTAGCTGCGAAACGGCACAAAACGCGCTCCTAGGAGGTGCACTCTGCAAAGGGAAACTGTGCTCGGGGAACAAAGCTCAGCCCCAAGGCGGCTTGGCTCAGGATCGCAGCGCTTGCCTAGTTCTCACCTAGCCCTAGGCTCCCCATAGGGCCAAGGAGGGTCTGGGCTGCCTCTGGCTCCGTGGGCACTGCTGCTTGGCTGGTGGTCTCCGCAGCTTGAAACCAACTCCAAACGTGTTCGCCTTCGCGGAGAAGGCTGATTTGGCAGGAAGAAGCCCTGTGTGCACTGGCCCTGGCAACCCACCCATCGCCAGCTAGGGAGGGACCCACCTAGGGCCTAGCTGCGAAACGGCACAAAACGCGCTCCTAGGAGCTGCACTCTGCAAAGGGAAACTGTGCTCGGGGAACAAAGCTCAGCCCCAAGGCGGCTTGGCTCAGGATCGCAGCGCTTGCCTAGTTCTCACCTAGCCCTAGGCTCCCCATAGGGCCAAGGAGGGTCTGGGCTGCCTCTGGCTCCGTGGGCACTGCTGCTTGGCTGGTGGTCTCCGCACCGTGAAACCAACTCCAAACGTGTTTTCCTTCGCGGAGAAGGCTGATTTGGCAGGAAGAAGCCCTGTGTGCACTGGCCCTGGCAACCCACCCATCGCCAGCTAGGGAGGGACCCACCTAGGGCCTAGCTGCGAAACGGCACAAAACGCGCTCCTAGGAGCTGCACTCTGCAAAGGGAAACTGTGCTCGGGGAACAAAGCTCAGCCCCAAGGCGGCTTGGCTCAGGATCGCAGCGCTTGCCTAGTTCTCACCTAGCCCTAGGCTCCCCATAGGGCCAAGGAGGGTCTGGGCTGCCTCTGGCTCCGTGGGCACTGCTGCTTGGCTGGTGGTCTCCGCACCGTGAAACCAACTCCAAACGTGTTCGCCTTCGCGGAGAAGGCTGATTTGGCAGGAAGAAGCCCTGTGTGCACTGGCCCTGGCAACCCACCCATCGCCAGCTAGGGAGGGAACCACCTAGGGCCTAGCTGCGAAACGGCACAAAACGCGCTCCTAGGAGCTGCACTCTGCAAAGGGAAACTGTGCTCGGGGAACAAAGCTCAGCCCCAAGGCGGCTTGGCTCAGGATCGCAGCGCTTGCCTAGTTCTCACCTAGCCCTAGGCTCCCCATAGGGCCAAGGAGGGTCTGGGCTGCCTCTGGCTCCGTGGGCACTGCTGCTTGGCTGGTGGTCTCCGCAGCTTGAAACCAACTCCAAACGTGTTCTCCTTCGCGGAGAAGGCTGATTTGGCAGGAAGAAGCCCTGTGTGCACTGGCCCTAGCAACCCACCCATCGCCAGCTAGGGAGGGACCCACCTAGGGCCTAGCTGCGAAACGGCACAAAACGCGCTCCTAGGAGCTGCACTCTGCAAAGGGAAACTGTGCTCGGGGAACAAAGCTCAGCCCCAAGGCGGCTTGGCTCAGGATCGCAGCGCTTGCCTAGTTCTCACCTAGCCCTAGGCTCCCCATAGGGCCAAGGAGGGTCTGGGCTGCCTCTGGCTCCGTGGGCACTGCTGCTTGGCTGGTGGTCTCCGCACCTTGAAACCAACTCCAAACGTGTTCTCCTTCGTGGAGAAGGCTGCTTTGGCAGGAAGAAGCCCTGTGTGCACTGGCCCTGGCAAACCGCCCATCGCCAGCTAAGGAGGGACCGACCAAGGGCCTAGCTGCGAAACGGCACAAAACGCGCTCCTAGGAGCTGCACTCTGCAAAGGGAAACTGTGCTCGGGGAACAAAGCTCAGCCCCAAGGCGGCTTGGCTCAGGATCGCAGCGCTTGCCTAGTTCTCACCTAGCCCTAGGCTCCCCATAGGGCCAAGGAGGGTCTGGGCTGCCTCTGGCTCCGTGGGCACTGCTGCTTGGCTGGTGGTCTCCGCACCGTGAAACCAACTCCAAACGTGTTCTCCTTCGCGGAGAAGGCTGATTTGGCAGGAAGAAGCCCTGTGTGCACTGGCCCTGGCAACCCACCCATCGCCAGCTAGGGAGGGACCCACCTAGGGCCTAGCTGCGAAACGGCACAAAACGCGCTCCTAGGAGCTGCACTCTGCAAAGGGAAACTGTGCTCGGGGAACAAAGCTCAGCCCCAAGGCGGCTTGGCTCAGGATCGCAGCGCTTGCCTAGTTCTCACCTAGCCCTAGGCTCCCCATAGGGCCAAGGAGGGTCTGGGCTGCCTCTGGCTCCGTGGGCACTGCTGCTTGGCTGGTGGTCTCCGCACCTTGAAACCAACTCCAAACGTGTTCTCCTTCGCGGAGAAGGCTGATTTGGCAGGAAGAAGCCCTGTGTGCACTGGCCCTGGCAACCCACCCATCGCCAGCTAGGGAGGGACCCACCTAGGGCCTAGCTGCGAAACGGCACAAAACGCGCTCCTAGGAGCTGCACTCTGCAAAGGGAAACTGTGCTCGGGGAACAAAGCTCAGCCCCAAGGCGGCTTGGCTCAGGATCGCAGCGCTTGCCTAGTTCTCACCTAGCCCTAGGCTCCCCATAGGGCCAAGGAGGGTCTGGGCTGCCTCTGGCTCCGTGGGCACTGCTGCTTGGCTGGTGGTCTCCGCACCGTGAAACCAACTCCAAACGTGTTCTCCTTCGCGGAGAAGGCTGATTTGGCAGGAAGAAGCCCTGTGTGCACTGGCCCTGGCAATCCACCCATAGCCAGCTAAGGAGGGACCTACCTAGGGCCTAGCTGCGAAACGGCACAAAACGCGCTCCTAGGAGCTGCACTCTGCAAAGGGAAACTGTGCTCGGGGAACAAAGCTCAGCCCCAAGGCGGCTTGGCTCAGGATCGCAGCGCTTGCCTAGTTCTCACCTAGCCCTAGGCTCCCCATAGGGCCAAGGAGGGTCTGGGCTGCCTCTGGCTCCGTGGGCACTGCTGCTTGGTTGGTGGTCTCCGCAGCTTGAATCCAACTCCAAACGAGTTCTCCTTCGCGGAGAAGGCTGATTTGGCAGGAAGAAGCCCTGTGTGCACTGGCCCTGGCAACCCACCCATCGCCAGCTAGGGAGGGACCCACCTAGGGCCTAGCTGCGAAACGGCACAAAACGCGCTCCTAGGAGCTGCACTCTGCAAAGGGAAACTGTGCTCGGGGAACAAAGCTCAGCCCCAAGGCGGCTTGGCTCAGGATGGCAGCGCTTGCCTAGTTCTCACCTAGCCCTAGGCTCCCCATAGGGCCAAGGAGGGTCTGGGCTGCCTCTGGCTCCGTGGGCACTGCTGCTTGGTTGGTGGTCTCCGCACCTTGAAACCAACTCCAAACGTGTTCTCCTTCGTGGAGAAGGCTGATTTGGCAGGAAGAAGCCCTGTGTGCACTGGCCCTGGCAACCCACCCATCGCCAGCTAGGGAGGGACCCACCTAGGGCCTAGCTGCGAAACGGCACAAAACGCGCTCCTAGGAGCTGCACTCTGCAAAGGGAAACTGTGCTCGGGGAACAAAGCTCAGCCCCAAGGCGGCTTGGCTCAGGATCACAGCGCTTGCCTAGTTCTCACCTAGCCCTAGGCTCCCCAAAGGGCCAAGGAGGGTCTGGGCTGCCTCTGGCTCCGTGGGCACTGCTGCTTGGTTGGTGGTCTCCGCAGCTTGAAACCAACTCCAAACGTGTTCTCCTTCGTGGAGAAGGCTGATTTGGCAGGAAGAAGCCCTGTGTGCACTGGCCCTGGCAACCCACCCATCGCCAGCTAGGGAGGGACCCACCTAGGGCCTAGCTGCGAAACGGCACAAAACGCGCTCCTAGGAGGTGCACTCTGCAAAGGGAAACTGTGCTCGGGGAACAAAGCTCAGCCCCAAGGCGGCTTGGCTCAGGATCGCAGCGCTTGCCTAGTTCTCACCTAGCCCTAGGCTCCCCATAGGGCCAAGGAGGGTCTGGGCTGCCTCTGGCTCCGTGGGCACTGCTGCTTGGCTGGTGGTCTCCGCACCGTGAAACCAACTCCAAACGTGTTCTCCTTCGTGGAGAAGGCTGATTTGGCAGGAAGAAGCCCTGTGTGCACTGGCCCTGGCAAACCGCCCATAGCCAGCTAAGGAGGGACCCACCAAGGGCCTAGCTGCGAAACGGCACAAAACGCGCTCCTAGGAGCTGCACTCTGCAAAGGGAAACTGTGCTCGGGGAACAAAGCTCAGCCCCAAGGCGGCTTGGCTCAGGATCGCAGCGCTTGCCTAGTTCTCACCTAGCCCTAGGCTCCCCATAGGGCCAAGGAGGGTCTGGGCTGCCTCTGGCTCCGTGGGCACTGCTGCTTGGCTGGTGGTCTCCGCACCTTGAAACCAACTCCAAACGTGTTCTCCTTCGCGGAGAAGGCTGATTTGGCAGGAAGAAGCCCTGTGTGCACTGGCCCTGGCAATCCACCCATAGCCAGCTAAGGAGGGACACACCTAGGGCCTAGCTGCGAAACGGCACAAAACGCGCTCCTAGGAGCTGCACTCTGCAAAGGGAAACTGTGCTCGGGGAACAAAGCTCAGCCCCAAGGCGGCTTGGCTCAGGATCGCAGCGCTTGCCTAGTTCTCACCTAGCCCTAGGCTCCCCATAGGGCCAAGGAGGGTCTGGGCTGCCTCTGGCTCCGTGGGCACTGCTGCTTGGCTGGTGGTCTCCGCACCGTGAAACCAACTCCAAACGTGTTCTCCTTCGCGGAGAAGGCTGATTTGGCAGGAAGAAGCCCTGTGTGCACTGGCCCTAGCAACCCACCCATCGCCAGCTAGGGAGGGACCCACCTAGGGCCTAGCTGCGAAACGGCACAAAACGCGCTCCTAGGAGCTGCACTCTGCAAAGGGAAACTGTGCTCGGGGAACAAAGCTCAGCCCCAAGGCGGCTTGGCTCAGGATCGCAGCGCTTGCCTAGTTCTCACCTAGCCCTAGGCTCCCCATAGGGCCAAGGAGGGTCTGGGCTGCCTCTGGCTCCGTGGGCACTGCTGCTTGGCTGGTGGTCTCCGCACCGTGAAACCAACTCCAAACGTGTTCTCCTTCGCGGAGAAGGCTGATTTGGCAGGAAGAAGCCCTGTGTGCACTGGCCCTGGCAACCCACCCATCGCCAGCTAGGGAGGGAACCACCTAGGGCCTAGCTGCGAAACGGCACAAAACGCGCTCCTAGGAGCTGCACTCTGCAAAGGGAAACTGTGCTCGGGGAACAAAGCTCAGCCCCAAGGCGGCTTGGCTCAGGATCGCAGCGCTTGCCTAGTTCTCACCTAGCCCTAGGCTCCCCATAGGGCCAAGGAGGGTCTGGGCTGCCTCTGGCTCCGTGGGCACTGCTGCTTGGCTGGTGGTCTCCGCAGCTTGAAACCAACTCCAAACGTGTTCTCCTTCGCGGAGAAGGCTGATTTGGCAGGAAGAAGCCCTGTGTGCACTGGCCCTGGCAATCCACCCATAGCCAGCTAAGGAGGGACACACCTAGGGCCTAGCTGCGAAACGGCACAAAACGCGCTCCTAGGAGCTGCACTCTGCAAAGGGAAACTGTGCTCGGGGAACAAAGCTCAGCCCCAAGGCGGCTTGGCTCAGGATCGCAGCGCTTGCCTAGTTCTCACCTAGCCCTAGGCTCCCCATAGGGCCAAGGAGGGTCTGGGCTGCCTCTGGCTCCGTGGGCACTGCTGCTTGGCTGGTGGTCTCCGCAGCTTGAAACCAACTCCAAACGTGTTCTCCTTCGCGGAGAAGGCTGATTTGGCAGGAAGAAGCCCTGTGTGCACTGGCCCTGGCAATCCACCCATAGCCAGCTAAGGAGGGACACACCTAGGGCCTAGCTGCGAAACGGCACAAAACGCGCTCCTAGGAGCTGCACTCTGCAAAGGGAAACTGTGCTCGGGGAACAAAGCTCAGCCCCAAGGCGGCTTGGCTCAGGATCGCAGCGCTTGCCTAGTTCTCACCTAGCCCTAGGCTCCCCATAGGGCCAAGGAGGGTCTGGGCTGCCTCTGGCTCCGTGGGCACTGCTGCTTGGCTGGTGGTCTCCGCACCGTGAAACCAACTCCAAACGTGTTCTCCTTCGCGGAGAAGGCTGATTTGGCAGGAAGAAGCCCTGTGTGCACTGGCCCTGGCAAACCGCCCATAGCCAGCTAAGGAGGGACCCACCAAGGGCCTAGCTGCGAAACGGCACAAAACGCGCTCCTAGGAGCTGCACTCTGCAAAGGGAAACTGTGCTCGGGGAACAAAGCTCAGCCCCAAGGCGGCTTGGCTCAGGATCGCAGCGCTTGCCTAGTTCTCACCTAGCCCTAGGCTCCCCATAGGGCCAAGGAGGGTCTGGGCTGCCTCTGGCTCCGTGGGCACTGCTGCTTGGCTGGTGGTCTCCGCACCTTGAAACCAACTCCAAACGTGTTCTCCTTCGCGGAGAAGGCTGATTTGGCAGGAAGAAGCCCTGTGTGCACTGGCCCTGGCAATCCACCCATAGCCAGCTAAGGAGGGACACACCTAGGGCCTAGCTGCGAAACGGCACAAAACGCGCTCCTAGGAGCTGCACTCTGCAAAGGGAAACTGTGCTCGGGGAACAAAGCTCAGCCCCAAGGCGGCTTGGCTCAGGATCGCAGCGCTTGCCTAGTTCTCACCTAGCCCTAGGCTCCCCATAGGGCCAAGGAGGGTCTGGGCTGCCTCTGGCTCCGTGGGCACTGCTGCTTGGCTGGTGGTCTCCGCACCGTGAAACCAACTCCAAACGTGTTCTCCTTCGCGGAGAAGGCTGATTTGGCAGGAAGAAGCCCTGTGTGCACTGGCCCTAGCAACCCACCCATCGCCAGCTAGGGAGGGACCCACCTAGGGCCTAGCTGCGAAACGGCACAAAACGCGCTCCTAGGAGCTGCACTCTGCAAAGGGAAACTGTGCTCGGGGAACAAAGCTCAGCCCCAAGGCGGCTTGGCTCAGGATCGCAGCGCTTGCCTAGTTCTCACCTAGCCCTAGGCTCCCCATAGGGCCAAGGAGGGTCTGGGCTGCCTCTGGCTCCGTGGGCACTGCTGCTTGGCTGGTGGTCTCCGCACCGTGAAACCAACTCCAAACGTGTTCTCCTTCGCGGAGAAGGCTGATTTGGCAGGAAGAAGCCCTGTGTGCACTGGCCCTGGCAACCCACCCATCGCCAGCTAGGGAGGGAACCACCTAGGGCCTAGCTGCGAAACGGCACAAAACGCGCTCCTAGGAGCTGCACTCTGCAAAGGGAAACTGTGCTCGGGGAACAAAGCTCAGCCCCAAGGCGGCTTGGCTCAGGATCGCAGCGCTTGCCTAGTTCTCACCTAGCCCTAGGCTCCCCATAGGGCCAAGGAGGGTCTGGGCTGCCTCTGGCTCCGTGGGCACTGCTGCTTGGCTGGTGGTCTCCGCAGCTTGAAACCAACTCCAAACGTGTTCTCCTTCGCGGAGAAGGCTGATTTGGCAGGAAGAAGCCCTGTGTGCACTGGCCCTAGCAACCCACCCATCGCCAGCTAGGGAGGGACCCACCTAGGGCCTAGCTGCGAAACGGCACAAAACGCGCTCCTAGGAGCTGCACTCTGCAAAGGGAAACTGTGCTCGGGGAACAAAGCTCAGCCCCAAGGCGGCTTGGCTCAGGATCGCAGCGCTTGCCTAGTTCTCACCTAGCCCTAGGCTCCCCATAGGGCCAAGGAGGGTCTGGGCTGCCTCTGGCTCCGTGGGCACTGCTGCTTGGCTGGTGGTCTCCGCACCTTGAAACCAACTCCAAACGTGTTCTCCTTCGTGGAGAAGGCTGCTTTGGCAGGAAGAAGCCCTGTGTGCACTGGCCCTGGCAAACCGCCCATCGCCAGCTAAGGAGGGACCGACCAAGGGCCTAGCTGCGAAACGGCACAAAACGCGCTCCTAGGAGCTGCACTCTGCAAAGGGAAACTGTGCTCGGGGAACAAAGCTCAGCCCCAAGGCGGCTTGGCTCAGGATCGCAGCGCTTGCCTAGTTCTCACCTAGCCCTAGGCTCCCCATAGGGCCAAGGAGGGTCTGGGCTGCCTCTGGCTCCGTGGGCACTGCTGCTTGGCTGGTGGTCTCCGCACCGTGAAACCAACTCCAAACGTGTTCTCCTTCGCGGAGAAGGCTGATTTGGCAGGAAGAAGCCCTGTGTGCACTGGCCCTGGCAACCCACCCATCGCCAGCTAGGGAGGGACCCACCTAGGGCCTAGCTGCGAAACGGCACAAAACGCGCTCCTAGGAGCTGCACTCTGCAAAGGGAAACTGTGCTCGGGGAACAAAGCTCAGCCCCAAGGCGGCTTGGCTCAGGATCGCAGCGCTTGCCTAGTTCTCACCTAGCCCTAGGCTCCCCATAGGGCCAAGGAGGGTCTGGGCTGCCTCTGGCTCCGTGGGCACTGCTGCTTGGCTGGTGGTCTCCGCACCTTGAAACCAACTCCAAACGTGTTCTCCTTGGCGGAGAAGGCTGATTTGGCAGGAAGAAGCCCTGTGTGCACTGGCCCTGGCAACCCACCCATCGCCAGCTAGGGAGGGACCCACCTAGGGCCTAGCTGCGAAACGGCACAAAACGCGCTCCTAGGAGCTGCACTCTGCAAAGGGAAACTGTGCTCGGGGAACAAAGCTCAGCCCCAAGGCGGCTTGGCTCAGGATCGCAGCGCTTGCCTAGTTCTCACCTAGCCCTAGGCTCCCCATAGGGCCAAGGAGGGTCTGGGCTGCCTCTGGCTCCGTGGGCACTGCTGCTTGGCTGGTGGTCTCCGCACCGTGAAACCAACTCCAAACGTGTTCTCCTTCGCGGAGAAGGCTGATTTGGCAGGAAGAAGCCCTGTGTGCACTGGCCCTGGCAATCCACCCATAGCCAGCTAAGGAGGGACCCACCTAGGGCCTAGCTGCGAAACGGCACAAAACGCGCTCCTAGGAGCTGCACTCTGCAAAGGGAAACTGTGCTCGGGGAACAAAGCTCAGCCCCAAGGCGGCTTGGCTCAGGATCGCAGCGCTTGCCTAGTTCTCACCTAGCCCTAGGCTCCCCATAGGGCCAAGGAGGGTCTGGGCTGCCTCTGGCTCCGTGGGCACTGCTGCTTGGTTGGTGGTCTCCGCAGCTTGAATCCAACTCCAAACGAGTTCTCCTTCGCGGAGAAGGCTGATTTGGCAGGAAGAAGCCCTGTGTGCACTGGCCCTGGCAACCCACCCATCGCCAGCTAGGGAGGGACCCACCTAGGGCCTAGCTGCGAAACGGCACAAAACGCGCTCCTAGGAGCTGCACTCTGCAAAGGGAAACTGTGCTCGGGGAACAAAGCTCAGCCCCAAGGCGGCTTGGCTCAGGATGGCAGCGCTTGCCTAGTTCTCACCTAGCCCTAGGCTACCCATAGGGCCAAGGAGGGTCTGGGCTGCCTCTGGCTCCGTGGGCACTGCTGCTTGGTTGGTGGTCTCCGCACCTTGAAACCAACTCCAAACGTGTTCTCCTTCGTGGAGAAGGCTGATTTGGCAGGAAGAAGCCCTGTGTGCACTGGCCCTGGCAACCCACCCATCGCCAGCTAGGGAGGGACCCACCTAGGGCCTAGCTGCGAAACGGCACAAAACGCGCTCCTAGGAGCTGCACTCTGCAAAGGGAAACTGTGCTCGGGGAACAAAGCTCAGCCCCAAGGCGGCTTGGCTCAGGATCACAGCGCTTGCCTAGTTCTCACCTAGCCCTAGGCTCCCCAAAGGGCCAAGGAGGGTCTGGGCTGCCTCTGGCTCCGTGGGCACTGCTGCTTGGTTGGTGGTCTCCGCAGCTTGAAACCAACTCCAAACGTGTTCTCCTTCGTGGAGAAGGCTGATTTGGCAGGAAGAAGCCCTGTGTGCACTGGCCCTGGCAACCCACCCATCGCCAGCTAGGGAGGGACCCACCTAGGGCCTAGCTGCGAAACGGCACAAAACGCGCTCCTAGGAGGTGCACTCTGCAAAGGGAAACTGTGCTCGGGGAACAAAGCTCAGCCCCAAGGCGGCTTGGCTCAGGATCGCAGCGCTTGCCTAGTTCTCACCTAGCCCTAGGCTCCCCATAGGGCCAAGGAGGGTCTGGGCTGCCTCTGGCTCCGTGGGCACTGCTGCTTGGCTGGTGGTCTCCGCACCGTGAAACCAACTCCAAACGTGTTCTCCTTCGTGGAGAAGGCTGATTTGGCAGGAAGAAGCCCTGTGTGCACTGGCCCTGGCAAACCGCCCATAGCCAGCTAAGGAGGGACCCACCAAGGGCCTAGCTGCGAAACGGCACAAAACGCGCTCCTAGGAGCTGCACTCTGCAAAGGGAAACTGTGCTCGGGGAACAAAGCTCAGCCCCAAGGCGGCTTGGCTCAGGATCGCAGCGCTTGCCTAGTTCTCACCTAGCCCTAGGCTCCCCATAGGGCCAAGGAGGGTGTGGGCTGCCTCTGGCTCCGTGGGCACTGCTGCTTGGCTGGTGGTCTCCGCACCTTGAAACCAACTCCAAACGTGTTCTCCTTCGTGGAGAAGGCTGATTTGGCAGGAAGAAGCCCTGTGTGCACTGGCCCTGGCAAACCACCCATAGGCAGCTAGGGAGGGACCCACCTAGGGCCTAGCTGCGAAACGGCACAAAACGCGCTCCTAGGAGCTGCACTCTGCAAAGGGAAACTGTGCTCGGGGAACAAAGCTCAGCCCCAAGGCGGCTTGGCTCAGGATCGCAGCGCTTGCCTAGTTCTCACCTAGCCCTAGGCTCCCCATAGGGCCAAGGAGGGTCTGGGCTGCCTCTGGCTCCGAGGGCACTGCTGCTTGGCTGGTGGTCTCCGCAGCTTGAAACCAACTCCAAACGTGTTCTCCTTCGCGGAGAAGGCTGATTTGGCAGGAAGAAGCCCTGTGTGCACTGGCCCTGGCAACCCACCCATCGCCAGCTAGGGAGGGACCCACCTAGGGCCTAGCTGCGAAACGGCACAAAACGTGCTCCTAGGAGCTGCACTCTGCAAAGGGAAACTGTGCTCGGGGAACAAAGCTCAGCCCCAAGGCGGCTTGGCTCAGGATCGCAGCGCTTGCCTAGTTCTCACCTAGCCCTAGGCTCCCCATAGGGCCAAGGAGGGTCTGGGCTGCCTCTGGCTCCGTGGGCACTGCTGCTTGGCTGGTGGTCTCCGCACCGTGAAACCAACTCCAAACGTGTTCTCCTTCGCGGAGAAGGCTGATTTGGCAGGAAGAAGCCCTGTGTGCACTGGCCCTGGCAAACCGCCCATCGCCAGCTAAGGAGGGACCCACCAAGCGCCTAGCTGCGAAACGGCACAAAACGCGCTCCTAGGAGCTGCACTCTGCAAAGGGAAACTGTGCTCGGGGAACAAAGCTCAGCCCCAAGGCGGCTTGGCTCAGGATCGCAGCGCTTGCCTAGTTCTCACCTAGCCCTAGGCTCCCCATAGGGCCAAGGAGGGTCTGGGCTGCCTCTGGCTCCGTGGGCACTGCTGCTTGGCTGGTGGTCTCCGCACCGTGAAACCAACTCCAAACGTGTTCGCCTTCGCGGAGAAGGCTGATTTGGCAGGAAGAAGCCCTGTGTGCACTGGCCCTGGCAACCCACCCATCGCCAGCTAGGGAGGGACCCACCTAGGGCCTAGCTGCGAAACGGCACAAAACGCGCTCCTAGGAGCTGCACTCTGCAAAGGGAAACTGTGCTCGGGGAACAAAGCTCAGCCCCAAGGCGGCTTGGCTCAGGATCGCAGCGCTTGCCTAGTTCTCACGTAGCCCTAGGCTCCCCATAGGGCCAAGGAGGGTCTGGGCTGCCTCTGGCTCCGTGGGCACTGCTGCTTGGCTGGTGGTCTCCGCACCTTGAAACCAACTCCAAACGTGTTCGCCTTCGCGGAGAAGGCTGATTTGGCAGGAAGAAGC
Source organism: Sus scrofa (assembly GCF_054392235.1). Taxonomy (NCBI): domain Eukaryota; kingdom Metazoa; phylum Chordata; class Mammalia; order Artiodactyla; family Suidae; genus Sus; species Sus scrofa. Next base: position 32,044,989 of record NC_139389.1, on the reverse strand, counting down.
CCTGTGTGCACTGGCCCTGGCAAACCACCCATAGCCAGCTAGGGAGGGACCCACCTAGGGCCTAGCTGCGAAACGGCACAAAACGCGCTCCTAGGAGCTGCACTCTGCAAAGGGAAACTGTGCTCGGGGAACAAAGCTCAGCCCCAAGGCGGCTTGGCTCAGGATCGCAGCGCTTGCCTAGTTCTCACCTAGCCCTAGGCTCCCCAAAGGGCCAAGGAGGGTCTGGGCTGCCTCTGGCTCCGTGGGCACTGCTGCTTGGCTGGTGGTCTCCGCAGCTTGAAACCAACTCCAAACGTGTTCGCCTTCGCGGAGAAGGCTGATTTGGCAGGAAGAAGCCCTGTGTGCACTGGCCCTGGCAACCCACCCATCGCCAGCTAGGGAGGGACCCACCTAGGGCCTAGCTGCGAAACGGCACAAAACGCGCTCCTAGGAGCTGCACTCTGCAAAGGGAAACTGTGCTCGGGGAACAAAGCTCAGCCCCAAGGCGGCTTGGCTCAGGATCGCAGCGCTTGCCTAGTTCTCACCTAGCCCTAGGCTCCCCATAGGGCCAAGGAGGGTCTGGGCTGCCTCTGGCTCCGTGGGCACTGCTGCTTGGCTGGTGGTCTCCGCACCTTGAAACCAACTCCAAACGTGTTCTCCTTCGCGGAGAAGGCTGATTTGGCAGGAAGAAGCCCTGTGTGCACTGGCCCTGGCAACCCACCCATCGCCAGCTAGGGAGGGACCCACCTAGGGCCTAGCTGCGAAACGGCACAAAACGCGCTCCTAGGAGCTGCACTCTGCAAAGGGAAACTGTGCTCGGGGAACAAAGCTCAGCCCCAAGGCGGCTTGGCTCAGGATCGCAGCGCTTGCCTAGTTCTCACCTAGCCCTAGGCTCCCCATAGGGCCAAGGAGGGTCTGGGCTGCCTCTGGCTCCGTGGGCACTGCTGCTTGGCTGGTGGTCTCCGCACCTTGAAACCAACTCCAAACGTGTTCTCCTTCGCGGAGAAGGCTGATTTGGCAGGAAGAAGCCCTGTGTGCACTGGCCCTGGCAACCCACCCATCGCCAGCTAGGGAGGGACCCACCTAGGGCCTAGCTGCGAAACGGCACAAAACGCGCTCCTAGGAGCTGCACTCTGCAAAGGGAAACTGTGCTCGGGGAACAAAGCTCAGCCCCAAGGCGGCTTGGCTCAGGATCGCAGCGCTTGCCTAGTTCTCACCTAGCCCTAGGCTCCCCATAGGGCCAAGGAGGGTCTGGGCTGCCTCTGGCTCCGTGGGCACTGCTGCTTGGCTGGTGGTCTCCGCACCGTGAAACCAACTCCAAACGTGTTCTCCTTCGCGGAGAAGGCTGATTTGGCAGGAAGAAGCCCTGTGTGCACTGGCCCTAGCAACCCACCCATCGCCAGCTAGGGAGGGACCCACCTAGGGCCTAGCTGCGAAACGGCACAAAACGCGCTCCTAGGAGCTGCACTCTGCAAAGGGAAACTGTGCTCGGGGAACAAAGCTCAGCCCCAAGGCGGCTTGGCTCAGGATCGCAGCGCTTGCCTAGTTCTCACCTAGCCCTAGGCTCCCCATAGGGCCAAGGAGGGTCTGGGCTGCCTCTGGCTCCGTGGGCACTGCTGCTTGGCTGGTGGTCTCCGCACCTTGAAACCAACTCCAAACGTGTTCTCCTTCGTGGAGAAGGCTGATTTGGCAGGAAGAAGCCCTGTGTGCACTGGCCCTGGCAAACCGCCCATCGCCAGCTAAGGAGGGACCCACCAAGGGCCTAGCTGCGAAACGGCACAAAACGCGCTCCTAGGAGCTGCACTCTGCAAAGGGAAACTGTGCTCGGGGAACAAAGCTCAGCCCCAAGGCGGCTTGGCTCAGGATCGCAGCGCTTGCCTAGTTCTCACGTAGCCCTAGGCTCCCCATAGGGCCAAGGAGGGTCTGGGCTGCCTCTGGCTCCGTGGGCACTGCTGCTTGGCTGGTGGTCTCCGCACCGTGAAACCAACTCCAAACGTGTTCGCCTTCGCGGAGAAGGCTGATTTGGCAGGAAGAAGCCCTGTGTGCACTGGCCCTGGCAACCCACCCATCGCCAGCTAGGGAGGGACCCACCTAGGGCCTAGCTGCGAAACGGCACAAAACGCGCTCCTAGGAGCTGCACTCTGCAAAGGGAAACTGTGCTCGGGGAACAAAGCTCAGCCCCAAGGCGGCTTGGCTCAGGATCGCAGCGCTTGCCTAGTTCTCACGTAGCCCTAGGCTCCCCATAGGGCCAAGGAGGGTCTGGGCTGCCTCTGGCTCCGTGGGCACTGCTGCTTGGCTGGTGGTCTCCGCACCTTGAAACCAACTCCAAACGTGTTCGCCTTCGCGGAGAAGGCTGATTTGGCAGGAAGAAGCCCTGTGTGCACTGGCCCTGGCAAACCACCCATAGCCAGCTAGGGAGGGACCCACCTAGGGCCTAGCTGCGAAACGGCACAAAACGCGCTCCTAGGAGCTGCACTCTGCAAAGGGAAACTGTGCTCGGGGAACAAAGCTCAGCCCCAAGGCGGCTTGGCTCAGGATCGCAGCGCTTGCCTAGTTCTCACCTAGCCCTAGGCTCCCCAAAGGGCCAAGGAGGGTCTGGGCTGCCTCTGGCTCCGTGGGCACTGCTGCTTGGCTGGTGGTCTCCGCAGCTTGAAACCAACTCCAAACGTGTTCGCCTTCGCGGAGAAGGCTGATTTGGCAGGAAGAAGCCCTGTGTGCACTGGCCCTGGCAACCCACCCATCGCCAGCTAGGGAGGGACCCACCTAGGGCCTAGCTGCGAAACGGCACAAAACGCGCTCCTAGGAGCTGCACTCTGCAAAGGGAAACTGTGCTCGGGGAACAAACCTCAGCCCCAAGGCGGCTTGGCTCAGGATCGCAGCGCTTGCCTAGTTCTCACCTAGCCCTAGGCTCCCCATAGGGCCAAGGAGGGTCTGGGCTGCCTCTGGCTCCGTGGGCACTGCTGCTTGGTTGGTTGTCTCCGCACATTGAAACCAACTCCAAACGTGTTCTCCTTCGCGGAGAAGGCTGATTTGGCAGGAAGAAGCCCTGTGTGCACTGGCCCTGGCAACCCACCCATCGCCAGCTAGGGAGGGACCCACCTAGGGCCTAGCTGCGAAACGGCACAAAACGCGCTCCTAGGAGCTGCACTCTGCAAAGTGAAACTGTGCTCGGGGAACAAAGCTCAGCCCCAAGGCGGCTTGGCTCAGGATCGCAGCGCTTGCCTAGTTCTCACCTAGCCCTAGGCTCCCCAAAGGGCCAAGGAGGGTCTGGGCTGCCTCTGGCTCCGTGGGCACTGCTGCTTGGCTGGTGGTCTCCGCACCTTGAAACCAACTCCAAACGTGTTCTCCTTCGCGGAGAAGGCTGATTTGGCAGGAAGAAGCCCTGTGTGCACTGGCCCTGGCAACCCACCCATAGCCAGCTAAGGAGGGACCCACCTAGGGCCTAGCTGCGAAACGCACAAAACGCGCTCCTAGGAGCTGCACTCTGCAAAGGGAAACTGTGCTCGGGGAACAAAGCTCAGCCCCAAGGCGGCTTGGCTCAGGATCGCAGCGCTTGCCTAGTTCTCACCTAGCCCTAGGCTCCCCATAGGGCCAAGGAGGGTCTGGGCTGCCTCTGGCTCCGTGGGCACTGCTGCTTGGTTGGTGGTCTCCGCAGCTTGAATCCAACTCCAAACGAGTTCTCCTTCGCGGAGAAGGCTGATTTGGCAGGAAGAAGCCCTGTGTGCACTGGCCCTGGCAACCCACCCATAGCCAGCTAGGGAGGGACCCACCTAGGGCCTAGCTTTGAAACGGCACAAAACGCGCTCCTAGGAGCTGCACTCTGCAAAGGGAAACTGTGCTCGGGGAACAAAGCTCAGCCCCAAGGCGGCTTGGCTCAGGATCGCAGCGTTTGCCTAGTTCTCACCTAGCCCTAGGCTCCCCATAGGGCCAAGGAGGGTCTGGGCTGCCTCTGGCTCCGTGGGCACTGCTGCTTGGTTGGTGGTCTCCGCACCTTGAAACCAACTCCAAACGTGTTCTCCTTCGTGGAGAAGGCTGATTTGGCAGGAAGAAGCCCTGTGTGCACTGGCCCTGGCAACCCACCCATCGCCAGCTAGGGAGGGACCCACCTAGGGCCTAGCTGCGAAACGGCACAAAACGCGCTCCTAGGAGCTGCACTCTGCAAAGGGAAACTGTGCTCGGGGAACAAAGCTCAGCCCCAAGGCGGCTTGGCTCAGGATCACAGCGCTTGCCTAGTTCTCACCTAGCCCTAGGCTCCCCAAAGGGCCAAGGAGGGTCTGGGCTGCCTCTGGCTCCTTGGGCACTGCTGCTTGGTTGGTGGTCTCCGCAGCTTGAAACCAACTCCAAACGTGTTCTCCTTCGCGGAGAAGGCTGATTTGGCAGGAAGAAGCCCTGTGTGCACTGGCCCTGGCAACCCACCCATCGCCAGCTAGGGAGGGACCCACCTAGGGCCTAGCTGCGAAACGGCACAAAACGCGCTCCTAGGAGGTGCACTCTGCAAAGGGAAACTGTGCTCGGGGAACAAAGCTCAGCCCCAAGGCGGCTTGGCTCAGGATCGCAGCGCTTGCCTAGTTCTCACCTAGCCCTAGGCTCCCCATAGGGCCAAGGAGGGTCTGGGCTGCCTCTGGCTCCGTGGGCACTGCTGCTTGGTTGGTGGTCTCCGCAGCTTGAATCCAACTCCAAACGAGTTCTCCTTCGCGGAGAAGGCTGATTTGGCAGGAAGAAGCCCTGTGTGCACTGGCCCTGGCAACCCACCCATAGCCAGCTAGGGAGGGACCCACCTAGGGCCTAGCTTTGAAACGGCACAAAACGCGCTCCTAGGAGCTGCACTCTGCAAAGGGAAACTGTGCTCGGGGAACAAAGCTCAGCCCCAAGGCGGCTTGGCTCAGGATCGCAGCGCTTGCCTAGTTCTCACCTAGCCCTAGGCTCCCCATAGGGCCAAGGAGGGTCTGGGCTGCCTCTGGCTCCGTGGGCACTGCTGCTTGGCTGGTGGTCTCCGCACCGTGAAACCAACTCCAAACGTGTTCGCCTTCGCGGAGAAGGCTGATTTGGCAGGAAGAAGCCCTGTGTGCACTGGCCCTGGCAACCCACCCATCGCCAGCTAGGGAGGGACCCACCTAGGGCCTAGCTGCGAAACGGCACAAAACGCGCTCCTAGGAGCTGCACTCTGCAAAGGGAAACTGTGCTCGGGGAACAAAGCTCAGCCCCAAGGCGGCTTGGCTCAGGATCGCAGCGCTTGCCTAGTTCTCACGTAGCCCTAGGCTCCCCATAGGGCCAAGGAGGGTCTGGGCTGCCTCTGGCTCCGTGGGCACTGCTGCTTGGCTGGTGGTCTCCGCACCTTGAAACCAACTCCAAACGTGTTCGCCTTCGCGGAGAAGGCTGATTTGGCAGGAAGAAGCCCTGTGTGCACTGGCCCTGGCAAACCACCCATAGCCAGCTAGGGAGGGACCCACCTAGGGCCTAGCTGCGAAACGGCACAAAACGCGCTCCTAGGAGCTGCACTCTGCAAAGGGAAACTGTGCTCGGGGAACAAAGCTCAGCCCCAAGGCGGCTTGGCTCAGGATCGCAGCGCTTGCCTAGTTCTCACCTAGCCCTAGGCTCCCCAAAGGGCCAAGGAGGGTCTGGGCTGCCTCTGGCTCCGTGGGCACTGCTGCTTGGCTGGTGGTCTCCGCAGCTTGAAACCAACTCCAAACGTGTTCGCCTTCGCGGAGAAGGCTGATTTGGCAGGAAGAAGCCCTGTGTGCACTGGCCCTGGCAACCCACCCATCGCCAGCTAGGGAGGGACCCACCTAGGGCCTAGCTGCGAAACGGCACAAAACGCGCTCCTAGGAGCTGCACTCTGCAAAGGGAAACTGTGCTCGGGGAACAAAGCTCAGCCCCAAGGCGGCTTGGCTCAGGATCGCAGCGCTTGCCTAGTTCTCACCTAGCCCTAGGCTCCCCATAGGGCCAAGGAGGGTCTGGGCTGCCTCTGGCTCCGTGGGCACTGCTGCTTGGCTGGTGGTCTCCGCACCTTGAAACCAACTCCAAACGTGTTCTCCTTCGCGGAGAAGGCTGATTTGGCAGGAAGAAGCCCTGTGTGCACTGGCCCTGGCAACCCACCCATCGCCAGCTAGGGAGGGACCCACCTAGGGCCTAGCTGCGAAACGGCACAAAACGCGCTCCTAGGAGCTGCACTCTGCAAAGGGAAACTGTGCTCGGGGAACAAAGCTCAGCCCCAAGGCGGCTTGGCTCAGGATCGCAGCGCTTGCCTAGTTCTCACCTAGCCCTAGGCTCCCCATAGGGCCAAGGAGGGTCTGGGCTGCCTCTGGCTCCGTGGGCACTGCTGCTTGGCTGGTGGTCTCCGCACCTTGAAACCAACTCCAAACGTGTTCTCCTTCGCGGAGAAGGCTGATTTGGCAGGAAGAAGCCCTGTGTGCACTGGCCCTGGCAACCCACCCATCGCCAGCTAGGGAGGGACCCACCTAGGGCCTAGCTGCGAAACGGCACAAAACGCGCTCCTAGGAGCTGCACTCTGCAAAGGGAAACTGTGCTCGGGGAACAAAGCTCAGCCCCAAGGCGGCTTGGCTCAGGATCGCAGCGCTTGCCTAGTTCTCACCTAGCCCTAGGCTCCCCATAGGGCCAAGGAGGGTCTGGGCTGCCTCTGGCTCCGTGGGCACTGCTGCTTGGCTGGTGGTCTCCGCACCGTGAAACCAACTCCAAACGTGTTCTCCTTCGCGGAGAAGGCTGATTTGGCAGGAAGAAGCCCTGTGTGCACTGGCCCTAGCAACCCACCCATCGCCAGCTAGGGAGGGACCCACCTAGGGCCTAGCTGCGAAACGGCACAAAACGCGCTCCTAGGAGCTGCACTCTGCAAAGGGAAAATGTGCTCGGGGAACAAAGCTCAGCCCCAAGGCGGCTTGGCTCAGGATCGCAGCGCTTGCCTAGTTCTCACCTAGCCCTAGGCTCCCCATAGGGCCAAGGAGGGTCTGGGCTGCCTCTGGCTCCGTGGGCACTGCTGCTTGGCTGGTGGTCTCCGCACCTTGAAACCAACTCCAAACGTGTTCTCCTTCGTGGAGAAGGCTGATTTGGCAGGAAGAAGCCCTGTGTGCACTGGCCCTGGCAAACCGCCCATCGCCAGCTAAGGAGGGACCCACCAAGGGCCTAGCTGCGAAACGGCACAAAACGCGCTCCTAGGAGCTGCACTCTGCAAAGGGAAACTGTGCTCGGGGAACAAAGCTCAGCCCCAAGGCGGCTTGGCTCAGGATCGCAGCGCTTGCCTAGTTCTCACGTAGCCCTAGGCTCCCCATAGGGCCAAGGAGGGTCTGGGCTGCCTCTGGCTCCGTGGGCACTGCTGCTTGGCTGGTGGTCTCCGCACCGTGAAACCAACTCCAAACGTGTTCGCCTTCGCGGAGAAGGCTGATTTGGCAGGAAGAAGCCCTGTGTGCACTGGCCCTGGCAACCCACCCATCGCCAGCTAGGGAGGGACCCACCTAGGGCCTAGCTGCGAAACGGCACAAAACGCGCTCCTAGGAGCTGCACTCTGCAAAGGGAAACTGTGCTCGGGGAACAAAGCTCAGCCCCAAGGCGGCTTGGCTCAGGATCGCAGCGCTTGCCTAGTTCTCACGTAGCCCTAGGCTCCCCATAGGGCCAAGGAGGGTCTGGGCTGCCTCTGGCTCCGTGGGCACTGCTGCTTGGCTGGTGGTCTCCGCACCTTGAAACCAACTCCAAACGTGTTCGCCTTCGCGGAGAAGGCTGATTTGGCAGGAAGAAGCCCTGTGTGCACTGGCCCTGGCAAACCACCCATAGCCAGCTAGGGAGGGACCCACCTAGGGCCTAGCTGCGAAACGGCACAAAACGCGCTCCTAGGAGCTGCACTCTGCAAAGGGAAACTGTGCTCGGGGAACAAAGCTCAGCCCCAAGGCGGCTTGGCTCAGGATCGCAGCGCTTGCCTAGTTCTCACCTAGCCCTAGGCTCCCCAAAGGGCCAAGGAGGGTCTGGGCTGCCTCTGGCTCCGTGGGCACTGCTGCTTGGCTGGTGGTCTCCGCAGCTTGAAACCAACTCCAAACGTGTTCGCCTTCGCGGAGAAGGCTGATTTGGCAGGAAGAAGCCCTGTGTGCACTGGCCCTGGCAACCCACCCATCGCCAGCTAGGGAGGGACCCACCTAGGGCCTAGCTGCGAAACGGCACAAAACGCGCTCCTAGGAGCTGCACTCTGCAAAGGGAAACTGTGCTCGGGGAACAAAGCTCAGCCCCAAGGCGGCTTGGCTCAGGATCGCAGCGCTTGCCTAGTTCTCACCTAGCCCTAGGCTCCCCATAGGGCCAAGGAGGGTCTGGGCTGCCTCTGGCTCCGTGGGCACTGCTGCTTGGTTGGTTGTCTCCGCACATTGAAACCAACTCCAAACGTGTTCTCCTTCGCGGAGAAGGCTGATTTGGCAGGAAGAAGCCCTGTGTGCACTGGCCCTGGCAACCCACCCATCGCCAGCTAGGGAGGGACCCACCTAGGGCCTAGCTGCGAAACGGCACAAAACGCGCTCCTAGGAGCTGCACTCTGCAAAGTGAAACTGTGCTCGGGGAACAAAGCTCAGCCCCAAGGCGGCTTGGCTCAGGATCGCAGCGCTTGCCTAGTTCTCACCTAGCCCTAGGCTCCCCAAAGGGCCAAGGAGGGTCTGGGCTGCCTCTGGCTCCGTGGGCACTGCTGCTTGGCTGGTGGTCTCCGCACCTTGAAACCAACTCCAAACGTGTTCTCCTTCGCGGAGAAGGCTGATTTGGCAGGAAGAAGCCCTGTGTGCACTGGCCCTGGCAACCCACCCATAGCCAGCTAAGGAGGGACCCACCTAGGGCCTAGCTGCGAAACGCACAAAACGCGCTCCTAGGAGCTGCACTCTGCAAAGGGAAACTGTGCTCGGGGAACAAAGCTCAGCCCCAAGGCGGCTTGGCTCAGGATCGCAGCGCTTGCCTAGTTCTCACCTAGCCCTAGGCTCCCCATAGGGCCAAGGAGGGTCTGGGCTGCCTCTGGCTCCGTGGGCACTGCTGCTTGGTTGGTGGTCTCCGCAGCTTGAATCCAACTCCAAACGAGTTCTCCTTCGCGGAGAAGGCTGATTTGGCAGGAAGAAGCCCTGTGTGCACTGGCCCTGGCAACCCACCCATAGCCAGCTAGGGAGGGACCCACCTAGGGCCTAGCTTTGAAACGGCACAAAACGCGCTCCTAGGAGCTGCACTCTGCAAAGGGAAACTGTGCTCGGGGAACAAAGCTCAGCCCCAAGGCGGCTTGGCTCAGGATCGCAGCGCTTGCCTAGTTCTCACCTAGCCCTAGGCTCCCCATAGGGCCAAGGAGGGTCTGGGCTGCCTCTGGCTCCGTGGGCACTGCTGCTTGGTTGGTGGTCTCCGCACCTTGAAACCAACTCCAAACGTGTTCTCCTTCGTGGAGAAGGCTGATTTGGCAGGAAGAAGCCCTGTGTGCACTGGCCCTGGCAACCCACCCATCGCCAGCTAGGGAGGGACCCACCTAGGGCCTAGCTGCGAAATGGCACAAAACGCGCTCCTAGGAGCTGCACTCTGCAAAGGGAAACTGTGCTCGGGGAACAAAGCTCAGCCCCAAGGCGGCTTGGCTCAGGATCACAGCGCTTGCCTAGTTCTCACCTAGCCCTAGGCTCCCCAAAGGGCCAAGGAGGGTCTGGGCTGCCTCTGGCTCCTTGGGCACTGCTGCTTGGTTGGTGGTCTCCGCACCTTGAAACCAACTCCAAACGTGTTCTCCTTCGCGGAGAAGGCTGATTTGGCAGGAAGAAGCCCTGTGTGCACTGGCCCTGGCAACCCACCCATCGCCAGCTAGGGAGGGACCCACCTAGGGCCTAGCTGCGAAACGGCACAAAACGCGCTCCTAGGAGCTGCACTCTGCAAAGGGAAACTGTGCTCGGGGAACAAAGCTCAGCCCCAAGGCGGCTTGGCTCAGGATCGCAGCGCTTGCCTAGTTCTCACCTAGCCCTAGGCTCCCCATAGGGCCAAGGAGGGTCTGGGCTGCCTCTGGCTCCGTGGGCACTGCTGCTTGGTTGGTGGTCTCCGCAGCTTGAATCCAACTCCAAACGAGTTCTCCTTCGCGGAGAAGGCTGATTTGGCAGGAAGAAGCCCTGTGTGCACTGGCCCTGGCAACCCACCCATAGCCAGCTAGGGAGGGACCCACCTAGGGCCTAGCTTTGAAACGGCACAAAACGCGCTCCTAGGAGCTGCACTCTGCAAAGGGAAACTGTGCTCGGGGAACAAAGCTCAGCCCCAAGGCGGCTTGGCTCAGGATCGCAGCGCTTGCCTAGTTCTCACCTAGCCCTAGGCTCCCCATAGGGCCAAGGAGGGTCTGGGCTGCCTCTGGCTCCGTGGGCACTGCTGCTTGTTTGGTGGTCTCCGCACCTTGAAACCAACTCCAAACGTGTTCTCCTTCGTGGAGAAGGCTGATTTGGCAGGAAGAAGCCCTGTGTGCACTGGCCCTGGCAACCCACCCATCGCCAGCTAGGGAGGGACCCACCTAGGGCCTAGCTGCGAAACGGCACAAAACGCGCTCCTAGGAGCTGCACTCTGCAAAGGGAAACTGTGCTCGGGGAACAAAGCTCAGCCCCAAGGCGGCTTGGCTCAGGATCACAGCGCTTGCCTAGTTCTCACCTAGCCCTAGGCTCCCCAAAGGGCCAAGGAGGGTCTGGGCTGCCTCTGGCTCCTTGGGCACTGCTGCTTGGTTGGTGGTCTCCGCACCTTGAAACCAACTCCAAACGTGTTCTCCTTCGCGGAGAAGGCTGATTTGGCAGGAAGAAGCCCTGTGTGCACTGGCCCTGGCAACCCACCCATCGCCAGCTAGGGAGGGACCCACCTAGGGCCTAGCTGCGAAACGGCACAAAACGCGCTCCTAGGAGGTGCACTCTGCAAAGGGAAACTGTGCTCGGGGAACAAAGCTCAGCCCCAAGGCGGCTTGGCTCAGGATCGCAGCGCTTGCCTAGTTCTCACCTAGCCCTAGGCTCCCCATAGGGCCAAGGAGGGTCTGGGCTGCCTCTGGCTCCGTGGGCACTGCTGCTTGGTTGGTGGTCTCCGCAGCTTGAAACCAACTCCAAACGTGTTCTCCTTCGTGGAGAAGGCTGATTTGGCAGGAAGAAGCCCTGTGTGCACTGGCCCTGGCAAACCGCCCATAGCCAGCTAAGGAGGGACCCACCAAGGGCCTAGCTGCGAAACGGCACAAAACGCGCTCCTAGGAGCTGCACTCTGCAAAGGGAAACTGTGCTCGGGGAACAAAGCTCAGCCCCAAGGCGGCTTGGCTCAGGATCGCAGCGCTTGCCTAGTTCTCACGTAGCCCTAGGCTCCCCATAGGGCCAAGGAGGGTCTGGGCTGCCTCTGGCTCCGAGGGCACTGCTGCTTGGCTGGTGGTCTCCGCAGCTTGAAACCAACTCCAAACGTGTTCTCCTTCGCGGAGAAGGCTGATTTGGCAGGAAGAAGCCCTGTGTGCACTGGCCCTGGCAACCCACCCATCGCCAGCTAGGGAGGGACCCACCTAGGGCCTAGCTGCGAAACGGCACAAAACGTGCTCCTAGGAGCTGCACTCTGCAAAGGGAAACTGTGCTCGGGGAACAAAGCTCAGCCCCAAGGCGGCTTGGCTCAGGATCGCAGCGCTTGCCTAGTTCTCACCTAGCCCTAGGCTCCCCATAGGGCCAAGGAGGGTCTGGGCTGCCTCTGGCTCCGTGGGCACTGCTGCTTGGCTGGTGGTCTCCGCACCGTGAAACCAACTCCAAACGTGTTCTCCTTCGCGGAGAAGGCTGATTTGGCAGGAAGAAGCCCTGTGTGCACTGGCCCTAGCAACCCACCCATCGCCAGCTAGGGAGGGACCCACCTAGGGCCTAGCTGCGAAACGGCACAAAACGCGCTCCTAGGAGCTGCACTCTGCAAAGGGAAACTGTGCTCGGGGAACAAAGCTCAGCCCCAAGGCGGCTTGGCTCAGGATCGCAGCGCTTGCCTAGTTCTCACCTAGCCCTAGGCTCCCCATAGGGCCAAGGAGGGTCTGGGCTGCCTCTGGCTCCGTGGGCACTGCTGCTTGGCTGGTGGTCTCCGCACCTTGAAACCAACTCCAAACGTGTTCTCCTTCGTGGAGAAGGCTGATTTGGCAGGAAGAAGCCCTGTGTGCACTGGCCCTGGCAAACCGCCCATCGCCAGCTAAGGAGGGACCCACCAAGGGCCTAGCTGCGAAACGGCACAAAACGCGCTCCTAGGAGCTGCACTCTGCAAAGGGAAACTGTGCTCGGGGAACAAAGCTCAGCCCCAAGGCGGCTTGGCTCAGGATCGCAGCGCTTGCCTAGTTCTCACGTAGCCCTAGGCTCCCCATAGGGCCAAGGAGGGTCTGGGCTGCCTCTGGCTCCGTGGGCACTGCTGCTTGGCTGGTGGTCTCCGCACCGTGAAACCAACTCCAAACGTGTTCGCCTTCGCGGAGAAGGCTGATTTGGCAGGAAGAAGCCCTGTGTGCACTGGCCCTGGCAACCCACCCATCGCCAGCTAGGGAGGGACCCACCTAGGGCCTAGCTGCGAAACGGCACAAAACGCGCTCCTAGGAGCTGCACTCTGCAAAGGGAAACTGTGCTCGGGGAACAAAGCTCAGCCCCAAGGCGGCTTGGCTCAGGATCGCAGCGCTTGCCTAGTTCTCACGTAGCCCTAGGCTCCCCATAGGGCCAAGGAGGGTCTGGGCTGCCTCTGGCTCCGTGGGCACTGCTGCTTGGCTGGTGGTCTCCGCACCTTGAAACCAACTCCAAACGTGTTCGCCTTCGCGGAGAAGGCTGATTTGGCAGGAAGAAGCCCTGTGTGCACTGGCCCTGGCAAACCACCCATAGCCAGCTAGGGAGGGACCCACCTAGGGCCTAGCTGCGAAACGGCACAAAACGCGCTCCTAGGAGCTGCACTCTGCAAAGGGAAACTGTGCTCGGGGAACAAAGCTCAGCCCCAAGGCGGCTTGGCTCAGGATCGCAGCGCTTGCCTAGTTCTCACCTAGCCCTAGGCTCCCCAAAGGGCCAAGGAGGGTCTGGGCTGCCTCTGGCTCCGTGGGCACTGCTGCTTGGCTGGTGGTCTCCGCACCTTGAAACCAACTCCAAACGTGTTCTCCTTCGTGGAGAAGGCTGATTTGGCAGGAAGAAGCCCTGTGTGCACTGGCCCTGGCAAACCGCCCATCGCCAGCTAAGGAGGGACCCCCCAAGGGCCTAGCTGCGAAACGGCACAAAACGCGCTCCTAGGAGCTGCACTCTGCAAAGGGAAACTGTGCTCGGGGAACAAAGCTCAGCCCCAAGGCGGCTTGGCTCAGGATCGCAGCGCTTGCCTAGTTCTCACCTAGCCCTAGGCTCCCCATAGGGCCAAGGAGGGTCTGGGCTGCCTCTGGCTCCGTGGGCACTGCTGCTTGGCTGGTGGTCTCCGCACCGTGAAACCAACTCCAAACGTGTTCGCCTTCGCGGAGAAGGCTGATTTGGCAGGAAGAAGCCCTGTGTGCACTGGCCCTGGCAACCCACCCATCGCCAGCTAGGGAGGGACCCACCTAGGGCCTAGCTGCGAAACGGCACAAAACGCGCTCCTAGGAGCTGCACTCTGCAAAGGGAAACTGTGCTCGGGGAACAAAGCTCAGCCCCAAGGCGGCTTGGCTCAGGATCGCAGCGCTTGCCTAGTTCTCACGTAGCCCTAGGCTCCCCATAGGGCCAAGGAGGGTCTGGGCTGCCTCTGGCTCCGTGGGCACTGCTGCTTGGCTGGTGGTCTCCGCAGCTTGAAACCAACTCCAAACGTGTTCGCCTTCGCGGAGAAGGCTGATTTGGCAGGAAGAAGCCCTGTGTGCACTGGCCCTGGCAAACCACCCATAGCCAGCTAGGGAGGGACCCACCTAGGGCCTAGCTGCGAAACGGCACAAAACGCGCTCCTAGGAGCTGCACTCTGCAAAGGGAAACTGTGCTCGGGGAACAAAGCTCAGCCCCAAGGCGGCTTGGCTCAGGATCGCAGCGCTTGCCTAGTTCTCACCTAGCCCTAGGCTCCCCAAAGGGCCAAGGAGGGTCTGGGCTGCCTCTGGCTCCGTGGGCACTGCTGCTTGGCTGGTGGTCTCCGCAGCTTGAAACCAACTCCAAACGTGTTCGCCTTCGCGGAGAAGGCTGATTTGGCAGGAAGAAGCCCTGTGTGCACTGGCCCTGGCAACCCACCCATCGCCAGCTAGGGAGGGACCCACCTAGGGCCTAGCTGCGAAACGGCACAAAACGCGCTCCTAGGAGCTGCACTCTGCAAAGGGAAACTGTGCTCGGGGAACAAAGCTCAGCCCCAAGGCGGCTTGGCTCAGGATCGCAGCGCTTGCCTAGTTCTCACGTAGCCCTAGGCTCCCCATAGGGCCAAGGAGGGTCTGGGCTGCCTCTGGCTCCGTGGGCACTGCTGCTTGGCTGGTGGTCTCCGCACCTTGAAACCAACTCCAAACGTGTTCTCCTTCGCGGAGAAGGCTGATTTGGCAGGAAGAAGCCCTGTGTGCACTGGCCCTGGCAACCCACCCATCGCCAGCTAGGGAGGGACCCACCTAGGGCCTAGCTGCGAAACGGCACAAAACGCGCTCCTAGGAGCTGCACTCTGCAAAGGGAAACTGTGCTCGGGGAACAAAGCTCAGCCCCAAGGCGGCTTGGCTCAGGATCGCAGCGCTTGCCTAGTTCTCACCTAGCCCTAGGCTCCCCATAGGGCCAAGGAGGGTCTGGGCTGCCTCTGGCTCCGTGGGCACTGCTGCTTGGCTGGTGGTCTCCGCACCTTGAAACCAACTCCAAACGTGTTCTCCTTCGCGGAGAAGGCTGATTTGGCAGGAAGAAGCCCTGTGTGCACTGGCCCTGGCAACCCACCCATCGCCAGCTAGGGAGGGACCCACCTAGGGCCTAGCTGCGAAACGGCACAAAACGCGCTCCTAGGAGCTGCACTCTGCAAAGGGAAACTGTGCTCGGGGAACAAAGCTCAGCCCCAAGGCGGCTTGGCTCAGGATCGCAGCGCTTGCCTAGTTCTCACGTAGCCCTAGGCTCCCCATAGGGCCAAGGAGGGTCTGGGCTGCCTCTGGCTCCGTGGGCACTGCTGCTTGGCTGGTGGTCTCCGCACCTTGAAACCAACTCCAAACGTGTTCGCCTTCGCGGAGAAGGCTGATTTGGCAGGAAGAAGCCCTGTGTGCACTGGCCCTGGCAAACCACCCATAGCCAGCTAGGGAGGGACCCACCTAGGGCCTAGCTGCGAAACGGCACAAAACGCGCTCCTAGGAGCTGCACTCTGCAAAGGGAAACTGTGCTCGGGGAACAAAGCTCAGCCCCAAGGCGGCTTGGCTCAGGATCGCAGCGCTTGCCTAGTTCTCACCTAGCCCTAGGCTCCCCAAAGGGCCAAGGAGGGTCTGGGCTGCCTCTGGCTCCGTGGGCACTGCTGCTTGGCTGGTGGTCTCCGCACCTTGAAACCAACTCCAAACGTGTTCGCCTTCGCGGAGAAGGCTGATTTGGCAGGAAGAAGCCCTGTGTGCACTGGCCCTGGCAACCCACCCATCGCCAGCTAGGGAGGGACCCACCTAGGGCCTAGCTGCGAAACGGCACAAAACGCGCTCCTAGGAGCTGCACTCTGCAAAGGGAAACTGTGCTCGGGGAACAAAGCTCAGCCCCAAGGCGGCTTGGCTCAGGATCGCAGCGCTTGCCTAGTTCTCACCTAGCCCTAGGCTCCCCATAGGGCCAAGGAGGGTCTGGGCTGCCTCTGGCTCCGTGGGCACTGCTGCTTGGCTGGTGGTCTCCGCACCTTGAAACCAACTCCAAACGTGTTCTCCTTCGCGGAGAAGGCTGATTTGGCAGGAAGAAGCCCTGTGTGCACTGGCCCTGGCAACCCACCCATCGCCAGCTAGGGAGGGACCCACCTAGGGCCTAGCTGCGAAACGGCACAAAACGCGCTCCTAGGAGCTGCACTCTGCAAAGGGAAACTGTGCTCGGGGAACAAAGCTCAGCCCCAAGGCGGCTTGGCTCAGGATCGCAGCGCTTGCCTAGTTCTCACCTAGCCCTAGGCTCCCCATAGGGCCAAGGAGGGTCTGGGCTGCCTCTGGCTCCGTGGGCACTGCTGCTTGGCTGGTGGTCTCCGCACCTTGAAACCAACTCCAAACGTGTTCTCCTTCGCGGAGAAGGCTGATTTGGCAGGAAGAAGCCCTGTGTGCACTGGCCCTGGCAACCCACCCATCGCCAGCTAGGGAGGGACCCACCTAGGGCCTAGCTGCGAAACGGCACAAAACGCGCTCCTAGGAGCTGCACTCTGCAAAGGGAAACTGTGCTCGGGGAAAAAAGCTCAGCCCCAAGGCGGCTTGGCTCAGGATCGCAGCGCTTGCCTAGTTCTCACCTAGCCCTAGGCTCCCCATAGGGCCAAGGAGGGTCTGGGCTGCCTCTGGCTCCGTGGGCACTGCTGCTTGGCTGGTGGTCTCCGCACCGTGAAACCAACTCCAAACGTGTTCTCCTTCGCGGAGAAGGCTGATTTGGCAGGAAGAAGCCCTGTGTGCACTGGCCCTAGCAACCCACCCATCGCCAGCTAGGGAGGGACCCACCTAGGGCCTAGCTGCGAAACGGCACAAAACGCGCTCCTAGGAGGTGCACTCTGCAAAGGGAAACTGTGCTCGGGGAACAAAGCTCAGCCCCAAGGCGGCTTGGCTCAGGATCGCAGCGCTTGCCTAGTTCTCACCTAGCCCTAGGCTCCCCATAGGGCCAAGGAGGGTCTGGGCTGCCTCTGGCTCCGTGGGCACTGCTGCTTGGCTGGTGGTCTCCGCACCTTGAAACCAACTCCAAACGTGTTCTCCTTCGTGGAGAAGGCTGATTTGGCAGGAAGAAGCCCTGTGTGCACTGGCCCTGGCAAACCGCCCATCGCCAGCTAAGGAGGGACCCACCAAGGGCCTAGCTGCGAAACGGCACAAAACGCGCTCCTAGGAGCTGCACTCTGCAAAGGGAAACTGTGCTCGGGGAACAAAGCTCAGCCCCAAGGCGGCTTGGCTCAGGATCGCAGCGCTTGCCTAGTTCTCACGTAGCCCTAGGCTCCCCATAGGGCCAAGGAGGGTCTGGGCTGCCTCTGGCTCCGTGGGCACTGCTGCTTGGCTGGTGGTCTCCGCACCGTGAAACCAACTCCAAACGTGTTCGCCTTCGCGGAGAAGGCTGATTTGGCAGGAAGAAGCCCTGTGTGCACTGGCCCTGGCAACCCACCCATCGCCAGCTAGGGAGGGACCCACCTAGGGCCTAGCTGCGAAACGGCACAAAACGCGCTCCTAGGAGCTGCACTCTGCAAAGGGAAACTGTGCTCGGGGAACAAAGCTCAGCCCCAAGGCGGCTTGGCTCAGGATCGCAGCGCTTGCCTAGTTCTCACCTAGCCCTAGGCTCCCCATAGGGCCAAGGAGGGTCTGGGCTGCCTCTGGCTCCGTGGGCACTGCTGCTTGGCTGGTGGTCTCCGCACCTTGAAACCAACTCCAAACGTGTTCGCCTTCGCGGAGAAGGCTGATTTGGCAGGAAGAAGCCCTGTGTGCACTGGCCCTGGCAAACCACCCATAGCCAGCTACGGAGGGACCCACCTAGGGCCTAGCTGCGAAACGGCACAAAACGCGCTCCTAGGAGCTGCACTCTGCAAAGGGAAACTGTGCTCGGGGAACAAAGCTCAGCCCCAAGGCGGCTTGGCTCAGGATCGCAGCGCTTGCCTAGTTCTCACCTAGCCCTAGGCTCCCCAAAGGGCCAAGGAGGGTCTGGGCTGCCTCTGGCTCCGTGGGCACTGCTGCTTGGCTGGTGGTCTCCGCAGCTTGAAACCAACTCCAAACGTGTTCGCCTTCGCGGAGAAGGCTGATTTGGCAGGAAGAAGCCCTGTGTGCACTGGCCCTGGCAACCCACCCATCGCCAGCTAGGGAGGGACCCACCTAGGGCCTAGCTGCGAAACGGCACAAAACGCGCTCCTAGGAGCTGCACTCTGCAAAGGGAAACTGTGCTCGGGGAACAAAGCTCAGCCCCAAGGCAGCTTGGCTCAGGATCGCAGCGCTTGCCTAGTTCTCACGTAGCCATAGGCTCCCCATAGGGCCAAGGAGGGTCTGGGCTGCCTCTGGCTCCGTGGGCACTGCTGCTTGGCTGGTGGTCTCCGCACCGTGAAACCAACTCCAAACGTGTTCGCCTTCGCGGAGAAGGCTGATTTGGCAGGAAGAAGCCCTGTGTGCACTGGCCCTGGCAACCCACCCATCGCCAGCTAGGGAGGGACCCACCTAGGGCCTAGCTGCGAAACGGCACAAAACGCGCTCCTAGGAGCTGCACTCTGCAAAGGGAAACTGTGCTCGGGGAACAAAGCTCAGCCCCAAGGCGGCTTGGCTCAGGATCGCAGCGCTTGCCTAGTTCTCACCTAGCCCTAGGCTCCCCATAGGGCCAAGGAGGGTCTGGGCTGCCTCTGGCTCCGTGGGCACTGCTGCTTGGCTGGTGGTCTCCGCACCTTGAAACCAACTCCAAACGTGTTCGCCTTCGCGGAGAAGGCTGATTTGGCAGGAAGAAGCCCTGTGTGCACTGGCCCTGGCAAACCACCCATAGCCAGCTACGGAGGGACCCACCTAGGGCCTAGCTGCGAAACGGCACAAAACGCGCTCCTAGGAGCTGCACTCTGCAAAGGGAAACTGTGCTCGGGGAACAAAGCTCAGCCCCAAGGCGGCTTGGCTCAGGATCGCAGCGCTTGCCTAGTTCTCACCTAGCCCTAGGCTCCCCAAAGGGCCAAGGAGGGTCTGGGCTGCCTCTGGCTCCGTGGGCACTGCTGCTTGGCTGGTGGTCTCCGCAGCTTGAAACCAACTCCAAACGTGTTCGCCTTCGCGGAGAAGGCTGATTTGGCAGGAAGAAGCCCTGTGTGCACTGGCCCTGGCAACCCACCCATCGCCAGCTAGGGAGGGACCCACCTAGGGCCTAGCTGCGAAACGGCACAAAACGCGCTCCTAGGAGCTGCACTCTGCAAAGGGAAACTGTGCTCGGGGAACAAAGCTCAGCCCCAAGGCAGCTTGGCTCAGGATCGCAGCGCTTGCCTAGTTCTCACGTAGCCATAGGCTCCCCATAGGGCCAAGGAGGGTCTGGGCTGCCTCTGGCTCCGTGGGCACTGCTGCTTGGCTGGTGGTCTCCGCACCTTGAAACCAACTCCAAACGTGTTCGCCTTCGCGGAGAAGGCTGATTTGGCAGGAAGAAGCCCTGTGTGCACTGGCCCTGGCAAACCACCCATAGCCAGCTAGGGTGGGACCCACCTAGGGCCTAGCTGCGAAACGGCACAAAACGCGCTCCTAGGAGCTGCACTCTGCAAAGGGAAACTGTGCTCGGGGAACAAAGCTCAGCCCCAAGGCGGCTTGGCTCAGGATCGCAGCGCTTGCCTAGTTCTCACCTAGCCCTAGGCTCCCCATAGGGCCAAGGAGGGTCTGGGCTGCCTCTGGCTCCGTGGGCACTGCTGCTTGGCTGGTGGTCTCCGCACCGTGAAACCAACTCCAAACGTGTTCGCCTTCCCGGAGAAGGCTGATTTGGCAGGAAGAAGCCCTGTGTGCACTGGCCCTGGCAACCCACCCATCGCCAGCTAGGGAGGGACCCACCTAGGGCCTAGCTGCGAAACGGCACAAAACGCGCTCCTAGGAGCTGCACTCTGCAAAGGGAAACTGTGCTCGGGGAACAAAGCTCAGCCCCAAGGCGGCTTGGCTCAGGATCGCAGCGCTTGCCTAGTTCTCACCTAGCCCTAGGCTCCCCATAGGGCCAAGGAGGGTCTGGGCTGCCTCTGGCTCCGTGGGCACTGCTGCTTGGCTGGTGGTCTCCGCACCTTGAAACCAACTCCAAACGTGTTCGCCTTCGCGGAGAAGGCTGATTTGGCAGGAAGAAGCCCTGTGTGCACTGGCCCTGGCAAACCACCCATAGCCAGCTAGGGTGGGACCCACCTAGGGCCTAGCAGCGAAACGGCACAAAACGCGCTCCTAGGAGCTGCACTCTGCAAAGGGAAACTGTGCTCGGGGAACAAAGCTCAGCCCCAAGGCGGCTTGGCTCAGGATCGCAGCGCTTGCCTAGTTCTCACCTAGCCCTAGGCTCCCCATAGGGCCAAGGAGGGTCTGGGCTGCCTCTGGCTCCGTGGGCACTGCTGCTTGGCTGGTGGTCTCCGCACCGTGAAACCAACTCCAAACGTGTTCGCCTTCGCGGAGAAGGCTGATTTGGCAGGAAGAAGCCCTGTGTGCACTGGCCCTGGCAACCCACCCATCGCCAGCTAGGGAGGGACCCACCTAGGGCCTAGCTGCGAAACGGCACAAAACGCGCTCCTAGGAGCTGCACTCTGCAAAGGGAAACTGTGCTCGGGGAACAAAGCTCAGCCCCAAGGCGGCTTGGCTCAGGATCGCAGCGCTTGCCTAGTTCTCACCTAGCCCTAGGCTCCCCAAAGGGCCAAGGAGGGTCTGGGCTGCCTCTGGCTCCGTGGGCACTGCTGCTTGGCTGGTGGTCTCCGCAGCTTGAAACCAACTCCAAACGTGTTCGCCTTCGCGGAGAAGGCTGATTTGGCAGGAAGAAGCCCTGTGTGCACTGGCCCTGGCAACCCACCCATCGCCAGCTAGGGAGGGACCCACCTAGGGCCTAGCTGCGAAACGGCACAAAACGCGCTCCTAGGAGCTGCACTCTGCAAAGGGAAACTGTGCTCGGGGAACAAAGCTCAGCCCCAAGGCGGCTTGGCTCAGGATCGCAGCGCTTGCCTAGTTCTCACCTAGCCCTAGGCTCCCCATAGGGCCAAGGAGGGTCTGGGCTGCCTCTGGCTCCGAGGGCACTGCTGCTTGGCTGGTGGTCTCCGCAGCTTGAAACCAACTCCAAACGTGTTCTCCGTCGCGGAGAAGGCTGATTTGGCAGGAAGAAGCCCTGTGTGCACTGGCCCTGGCAACCCACCCATCGCCAGCTAGGGAGGGACCCACCTAGGGCCTAGCTGCGAAACGGCACAAAACGCGCTCCTAGGAGCTGCACTCTGCAAAGGGAAACTGTGCTCGGGGAACAAAGCTCAGCCCCAAGGCGGCTTGGCTCAGGATCGCAGCGCTTGCCTAGTTCTCACCTAGCCCTAGGCTCCCCATAGGGCCAAGGAGGGTCTGGGCTGCCTCTGGCTCCGTGGGCACTGCTGCTTGGCTGGTGGTCTCCGCACCGTGAAACCAACTCCAAACGTGTTCTCCTTCGCGGAGAAGGCTGATTTGGCAGGAAGAAGCCCTGTGTGCACTGGCCCTGGCAACCCACCCATCGCCAGCTAGGGAGGGACCCACCTAGGGCCTAGCTGCGAAACGGCACAAAACGCGCTCCTAGGAGCTGCACTCTGCAAAGGGAAACTGTGCTCGGGGAACAAAGCTCAGCCCCAAGGCGGCTTGGCTCAGGATCGCAGCGCTTGCCTAGTTCTCACCTAGCCCTAGGCTCCCCATAGGGCCAAGGAGGGTCTGGGCTGCCTCTGGCTCCGTGGGCACTGCTGCTTGGCTGGTGGTCTCCGCACCTTGAAACCAACTCCAAACGTGTTCTCCTTCGTGGAGAAGGCTGATTTGGCAGGAAGAAGCCCTGTGTGCACTGGCCCTGGCAAACCGCCCATCGCCAGCTAAGGAGGGACCCACCAAGGGCCTAGCTGCGAAACGGCACAAAACGCGCTCCTAGGAGCTGCACTCTGCAAAGGGAAACTGTGCTCGGGGAACAAAGCTCAGCCCCAAGGCGGCTTGGCTCAGGATCGCAGCGCTTGCCTAGTTCTCACGTAGCCCTAGGCTCCCCATAGGGCCAAGGAGGGTCTGGGCTGCCTCTGGCTCCGTGGGCACTGCTGCTTGGCTGGTGGTCTCCGCACCTTGAAACCAACTCCAAACGTGTTCGCCTTCGCGGAGAAGGCTGATTTGGCAGGAAGAAGCCCTGTGTGCACTGGCCCTGGCAACCCACCCATCGCCAGCTAGGGAGGGACCCACCTAGGGCCTAGCTGCGAAACGGCACAAAACGCGCTCCTAGGAGCTGCACTCTGCAAAGGGAAACTGTGCTCGGGGAACAAAGCTCAGCCCCAAGGCGGCTTGGCTCAGGATCGCAGCGCTTGCCTAGTTCTCACCTAGCCCTAGGCTCCCCATAGGGCCAAGGAGGGTCTGGGCTGCCTCTGGCTCCGTGGGCACTGCTGCTTGGCTGGTGGTCTCCGCACCTTGAAACCAACTCCAAACGTGTTCGCCTTCGCGGAGAAGGCTGATTTGGCAGGAAGAAGCCCTGTGTGCACTGGCCCTGGCAAACCACCCATAGCCAGCTACGGAGGGACCCACCTAGGGCCTAGCTGCGAAACGGCACAAAACGCGCTCCTAGGAGCTGCACTCTGCAAAGGGAAACTGTGCTCGGGGAACAAAGCTCAGCCCCAAGGCGGCTTGGCTCAGGATCGCAGCGCTTGCCTAGTTCTCACCTAGCCCTAGGCTCCCCAAAGGGCCAAGGAGGGTCTGGGCTGCCTCTGGCTCCGTGGGCACTGCTGCTTGGCTGGTGGTCTCCGCAGCTTGAAACCAACTCCAAACGTGTTCGCCTTCGCGGAGAAGGCTGATTTGGCAGGAAGAAGCCCTGTGTGCACTGGCCCTGGCAACCCACCCATCGCCAGCTAGGGAGGGACCCACCTAGGGCCTAGCTGCGAAACGGCACAAAACGCGCTCCTAGGAGCTGCACTCTGCAAAGGGAAACTGTGCTCGGGGAACAAAGCTCAGCCCCAAGGCAGCTTGGCTCAGGATCGCAGCGCTTGCCTAGTTCTCACGTAGCCATAGGCTCCCCATAGGGCCAAGGAGGGTCTGGGCTGCCTCTGGCTCCGTGGGCACTGCTGCTTGGCTGGTGGTCTCCGCACCTTGAAACCAACTCCAAACGTGTTCGCCTTCGCGGAGAAGGCTGATTTGGCAGGAAGAAGCCCTGTGTGCACTGGCCCTGGCAAACCACCCATAGCCAGCTAGGGTGGGACCCACCTAGGGCCTAGCTGCGAAACGGCACAAAACGCGCTCCTAGGAGCTGCACTCTGCAAAGGGAAACTGTGCTCGGGGAACAAAGCTCAGCCCCAAGGCGGCTTGGCTCAGGATCGCAGCGCTTGCCTAGTTCTCACCTAGCCCTAGGCTCCCCATAGGGCCAAGGAGGGTCTGGGCTGCCTCTGGCTCCGTGGGCACTGCTGCTTGGCTGGTGGTCTCCGCACCGTGAAACCAACTCCAAACGTGTTCGCCTTCCCGGAGAAGGCTGATTTGGCAGGAAGAAGCCCTGTGTGCACTGGCCCTGGCAACCCACCCATCGCCAGCTAGGGAGGGACCCACCTAGGGCCTAGCTGCGAAACGGCACAAAACGCGCTCCTAGGAGCTGCACTCTGCAAAGGGAAACTGTGCTCGGGGAACAAAGCTCAGCCCCAAGGCGGCTTGGCTCAGGATCGCAGCGCTTGCCTAGTTCTCACCTAGCCCTAGGCTCCCCATAGGGCCAAGGAGGGTCTGGGCTGCCTCTGGCTCCGTGGGCACTGCTGCTTGGCTGGTGGTCTCCGCACCGTGAAACCAACTCCAAACGTGTTCGCCTTCGCGGAGAAGGCTGATTTGGCAGGAAGAAGCCCTGTGTGCACTGGCCCTGGCAACCCACCCATCGCCAGCTAGGGAGGGACCCACCTAGGGCCTAGCTGCGAAACGGCACAAAACGCGCTCCTAGGAGCTGCACTCTGCAAAGGGAAACTGTGCTCGGGGAACAAAGCTCAGCCCCAAGGCGGCTTGGCTCAGGATCGCAGCGCTTGCCTAGTTCTCACGTAGCCCTAGGCTCCCCATAGGGCCAAGGAGGGTCTGGGCTGCCTCAGGCTCCGTGGGCACTGCTGCTTGGTTGGTGGTCTCCGCACCTTGAAACCAACTCCAAACGTGTTCGCCTTCGCGAAGAAGGCTGATTTGGCAGGAAGAAGCCCTGTGTGCACTGGCCCTGGCAACCCACCCATCGCCAGCTAGGGAGGGACCCACCTAGGGCCTAGCTGCGAAACGGCACAAAACGCGCTCCTAGGAGCTGCACTCTGCAAAGGGAAACTGTGCTCGGGGAACAAAGCTCAGCCCCAAGGCGGCTTGGCTCAGGATCGCAGCGCTTGCCTAGTTCTCACCTAGCCCTAGGCTCCCCAAAGGGCCAAGGAGGGTCTGGGCTGCCTCTGGCTCCGTGGGCACTGCTGCTTGGCTGGTGGTCTCCGCAGCTTGAAACCAACTCCAAACGTGTTCGCCTTCGCGGAGAAGGCTGATTTGGCAGGAAGAAGCCCTGTGTGCACTGGCCCTGGCAACCCACCCATCGCCAGCTAGGGAGGGACCCACCTAGGGCCTAGCTGCGAAACGGCACAAAACGCGCTCCTAGGAGCTGCACTCTGCAAAGGGAAACTGTGCTCGGGGAACAAAGCTCAGCCCCAAGGCGGCTTGGCTCAGGATCGCAGCGCTTGCCTAGTTCTCACCTAGCCCTAGGCTCCCCATAGGGCCAAGGAGGGTCTGGGCTGCCTCTGGCTCCGAGGGCACTGCTGCTTGGCTGGTGGTCTCCGCACCTTGAAACCAACTCCAAACGTGTTCGCCTTCGCGGAGAAGGCTGATTTGGCAGGAAGAAGCCCTGTGTGCACTGGCCCTGGCAACCCACCCATAGCCAGCTAGGGAGGGACCCACCTAGGGCCTAGCTGCGAAACGGCACAAAACGCGCTCCTAGGAGCTGCACTCTGCAAAGGGAAACTGTGCTCGGGGAACAAAGCTCAGCCCCAAGGCGGCTTGGCTCAGGATCGCAGCGCTTGCCTAGTTCTCACCTAGCCCTAGGCTCCCCAAAGGGCCAAGGAGGGTCTGGGCTGCCTCTGGCTCCGTGGGCACTGCTGCTTGGCTGGTGGTCTCCGCAGCTTGAAACCAACTCCAAACGTGTTCGCCTTCGCGGAGAAGGCTGATTTGGCAGGAAGAAGCCCTGTGTGCACTGGCCCTGGCAACCCACCCATCGCCAGCTAGGGAGGGACCCACCTAGGGCCTAGCTGCGAAACGGCACAAAACGCGCTCCTAGGAGCTGCACTCTGCAAAGGGAAACTGTGCTCGGGGAACAAAGCTCAGCCCCAAGGCGGCTTGGCTCAGGATCGCAGCGCTTGCCTAGTTCTCACCTAGCCCTAGGCTCCCCATAGGGCCAAGGAGGGTCTGGGCTGCCTCTGGCTCCGAGGGCACTGCTGCTTGGCTGGTGGTCTCCGCACCTTGAAACCAACTCCAAACGTGTTCTCCGTCGCGGAGAAGGCTGATTTGGCAGGAAGAAGCCCTGTGTGCACTGGCCCTGGCAACCCACCCATCGCCAGCTAGGGAGGGACCCACCTAGGGCCTAGCTGCGAAACGGCACAAAACGCGCTCCTAGGAGCTGCACTCTGCAAAGGGAAACTGTGCTCGGGGAACAAAGCTCAGCCCCAAGGCGGCTTGGCTCAGGATCGCAGCGCTTGCCTAGTTCTCACCTAGCCCTAGGCTCCCCATAGGGCCAAGGAGGGTCTGGGCTGCCTCTGGCTCCGTGGGCACTGCTGCTTGGCTGGTGGTCTCCGCACCGTGAAACCAACTCCAAACGTGTTCTCCTTCGCGGAGAAGGCTGATTTGGCAGGAAGAAGCCCTGTGTGCACTGGCCCTGGCAACCCACCCATCGCCAGCTAGGGAGGGACCCACCTAGGGCCTAGCTGCGAAACGGCACAAAACGCGCTCCTAGGAGCTGCACTCTGCAAAGGGAAACTGTGCTCGGGGAACAAAGCTCAGCCCCAAGGCGGCTTGGCTCAGGATCGCAGCGCTTGCCTAGTTCTCACCTAGCCCTAGGCTCCCCATAGGGCCAAGGAGGGTCTGGGCTGCCTCTGGCTCCGTGGGCACTGCTGCTTGGCTGGTGGTCTCCGCACCTTGAAACCAACTCCAAACGTGTTCTCCTTCGTGGAGAAGGCTGATTTGGCAGGAAGAAGCCCTGTGTGCACTGGCCCTGGCAAACCGCCCATCGCCAGCTAAGGAGGGACCCACCAAGGGCCTAGCTGCGAAACGGCACAAAACGCGCTCCTAGGAGCTGCACTCTGCAAAGGGAAACTGTGCTCGGGGAACAAAGCTCAGCCCCAAGGCGGCTTGGCTCAGGATCGCAGCGCTTGCCTAGTTCTCACGTAGCCCTAGGCTCCCCATAGGGCCAAGGAGGGTCTGGGCTGCCTCTGGCTCCGTGGGCACTGCTGCTTGGCTGGTGGTCTCCGCACCGTGAAACCAACTCCAAACGTGTTCGCCTTCGCGGAGAAGGCTGATTTGGCAGGAAGAAGCCCTGTGTGCACTGGCCCTGGCAACCCACCCATCGCCAGCTAGGGAGGGACCCACCTAGGGCCTAGCTGCGAAACGGCACAAAACGCGCTCCTAGGAGCTGCACTCTGCAAAGGGAAACTGTGCTCGGGGAACAAAGCTCAGCCCCAAGGCGGCTTGGCTCAGGATCGCAGCGCTTGCCTAGTTCTCACGTAGCCCTAGGCTCCCCATAGGGCCAAGGAGGGTCTGGGCTGCCTCTGGCTCCGTGGGCACTGCTGCTTGGCTGGTGGTCTCCGCACCTTGAAACCAACTCCAAACGTGTTCGCCTTCGCGGAGAAGGCTGATTTGGCAGGAAGAAGCCCTGTGTGCACTGGCCCTGGCAAACCACCCATAGCCAGCTAGGGTGGGACCCACCTAGGGCCTAGCTGCGAAACGGCACAAAACGCGCTCCTAGGAGCTGCACTCTGCAAAGGGAAACTGTGCTCGGGGAACAAAGCTCAGCCCCAAGGCGGCTTGGCTCAGGATCGCAGCGCTTGCCTAGTTCTCACCTAGCCCTAGGCTCCCCATAGGGCCAAGGAGGGTCTGGGCTGCCTCTGGCTCCGTGGGCACTGCTGCTTGGCTGGTGGTCTCCGCACCGTGAAACCAACTCCAAACGTGTTCTCCTTCGCGGAGAAGGCTGATTTGGCAGGAAGAAGCCCTGTGTGCACTGGCCCTGGCAACCCACCCATCGCCAGCTAGGGAGGGACCCACCTAGGGCCTAGCTGCGAAACGGCACAAAACGCGCTCCTAGGAGCTGCACTCTGCAAAGGGAAACTGTGCTCGGGGAACAAAGCTCAGCCCCAAGGCGGCTTGGCTCAGGATCGCAGCGCTTGCCTAGTTCTCACGTAGCCCTAGGCTCCCCATAGGGCCAAGGAGGGTCTGGGCTGCCTCAGGCTCCGTGGGCACTGCTGCTTGGTTGGTGGTCTCCGCAGCTTGAAACCAACTCCAAACGTGTTCGCCTTCGCGGAGAAGGCTGATTTGGCAGGAAGAAGCCCTGTGTGCACTGGCCCTGGCAACCCACCCATAGCCAGCTAGGGAGGGACCCACCTAGGGCCTAGCTGCGAAACGGCACAAAACGCGCTCCTAGGAGCTGCACTCTGCAAAGGGAAACTGTGCTCGGGGAACAAAGCTCAGCCCCAAGGCGGCTTGGCTCAGGATCGCAGCGCTTGCCTAGTTCTCACCTAGCCCTAGGCTCCCCAAAGGGCCAAGGAGGGTCTGGGCTGCCTCTGGCTCCGTGGGCACTGCTGCTTGGCTGGTGGTCTCCGCAGCTTGAAACCAACTCCAAACGTGTTCGCCTTCGCGGAGAAGGCTGATTTGGCAGGAAGAAGCCCTGTGTGCACTGGCCCTGGCAACCCACCCATCGCCAGCTAGGGAGGGACCCACCTAGGGCCTAGCTGCGAAACGGCACAAAACGCGCTCCTAGGAGCTGCACTCTGCAAAGGGAAACTGTGCTCGGGGAACAAAGCTCAGCCCCAAGGCGGCTTGGCTCAGGATCGCAGCGCTTGCCTAGTTCTCACCTAGCCCTTGGCTCCCCATAGGGCCAAGGAGGGTCTGGGCTGCCTCTGGCTCCGTGGGCACTGCTGCTTGGCTGGTGGTCTCCGCACCTTGAAACCAACTCCAAACGTGTTCTCCTTCGCGGAGAAGGCTGATTTGGCAGGAAGAAGCCCTGTGTGCACTGGCCCTGGCAATCCACCCATAGCCAGCTAAGGAGGGACCCACCTAGGGCCTAGCTGCGAAACGGCACAAAACGCGCTCCTAGGAGCTGCACTCTGCAAAGGGAAACTGTGCTCGGGGAACAAAGCTCAGCCCCAAGGCGGCTTGGCTCAGGATCGCAGCGCTTGCCTAGTTCTCACCTAGCCCTAGGCTCCCCATAGGGCCAAGGAGGGTCTGGGCTGCCTCTGGCTCCGTGGGCACTGCTGCTTGGCTGGTGGTCTCCGCACCTTGAAACCAACTCCAAACGTGTTCTCCTTCGCGGAGAAGGCTGATTTGGCAGGAAGAAGCCCTGTGTGCACTGGCCCTGGCAACCCACCCATCGCCAGCTAGGGAGGGACCCACCTAGGGCCTAGCTGCGAAACGGCACAAAACGCGCTCCTAGGAGCTGCACTCTGCAAAGGGAAACTGTGCTCGGGGAACAAAGCTCAGCCCCAAGGCGGCTTGGCTCAGGATCGCAGCGCTTGCCTAGTTCTCACCTAGCCCTAGGCTCCCCATAGGGCCAAGGAGGGTCTGGGCTGCCTCTGGCTCCGTGGGCACTGCTGCTTGGCTGGTGGTCTCCGCAGCTTGAAACCAACTCCAAACGTGTTCTCCTTCGCGGAGAAGGCTGATTTGGCAGGAAGAAGCCCTGTGTGCACTGGCCCTAGCAACCCACCCATCGCCAGCTAGGGAGGGACCCACCTAGGGCCTAGCTGCGAAACGGCACAAAACGCGCTCCTAGGAGCTGCACTCTGCAAAGGGAAACTGTGCTCGGGGAACAAACCTCAGCCCCAAGGCGGCTTGGCTCAGGATCGCAGCGCTTGCCTAGTTCTCACCTAGCCCTAGGCTCCCCATAGGGCCAAGGAGGGTCTGGGCTGCCTCTGGCTCCGTGGGCACTGCTGCTTGGCTGGTGGTCTCCGCACCTTGAAACCAACTCCAAACGTGTTCTCCTTCGTGGAGAAGGCTGATTTGGCAGGAAGAAGCCCTGTGTGCGCTGGCCCTGGCAAACCGCCCATCGCCAGCTAAGGAGGGACCCACCAAGGGCCTAGCTGCGAAACGGCACAAAACGCGCTCCTAGGAGCTGCACTCTGCAAAGGGAAACTGTGCTCGGGGAACAAAGCTCAGCCCCAAGGCGGCTTGGCTCAGGATCGCAGCGCTTGCCTAGTTCTCACGTAGCCCTAGGCTCCCCATAGGGCCAAGGAGGGTCTGGGCTGCCTCTGGCTCCGTGGGCACTGCTGCTTGGCTGGTGGTCTCCGCACCGTGAAACCAACTCCAAACGTGTTCGCCTTCGCGGAGAAGGCTGATTTGGCAGGAAGAAGCCCTGTGTGCACTGGCCCTGGCAACCCACCCATCGCCAGCTAGGGAGGGACCCACCTAGGGCCTAGCTGCGAAACGGCACAAAACGCGCTCCTAGGAGCTGCACTCTGCAAAGGGAAACTGTGCTCGGGGAACAAAGCTCAGCCCCAAGGCGGCTTGGCTCAGGATCGCAGCGCTTGCCTAGTTCTCACGTAGCCCTAGGCTCCCCATAGGGCCAAGGAGGGTCTGGGCTGCCTCTGGCTCCGTGGGCACTGCTGCTTGGCTGGTGGTCTCCGCACCTTGAAACCAACTCCAAACGTGTTCGCCTTCGCGGAGAAGGCTGATTTGGCAGGAAGAAGCCCTGTGTGCACTGGCCCTGGCAAACCACCCATAGCCAGCTAGGGAGGGACCCACCTAGGGCCTAGCTGCGAAACGGCACAAAACGCGCTCCTAGGAGCTGCACTCTGCAAAGGGAAACTGTGCTCGGGGAACAAAGCTCAGCCCCAAGGCGGCTTGGCTCAGGATCGCAGCGCTTGCCTAGTTCTCACCTAGCCCTAGGCTCCCCAAAGGGCCAAGGAGGGTCTGGGCTGCCTCTGGCTCCGTGGGCACTGCTGCTTGGCTGGTGGTCTCCGCAGCTTGAAACCAACTCCAAACGTGTTCGCCTTCGCGGAGAAGGCTGATTTGGCAGGAAGAAGCCCTGTGTGCACTGGCCCTGGCAACCCACCCATCGCCAGCTAGGGAGGGACCCACCTAGGGCCTAGCTGCGAAACGGCACAAAACGCGCTCCTAGGAGCTGCACTCTGCAAAGGGAAACTGTGCTCGGGGAACAAAGCTCAGCCCCAAGGCGGCTTGGCTCAGGATCGCAGCGCTTGCCTAGTTCTCACCTAGCCCTAGGCTCCCCATAGGGCCAAGGAGGGTCTGGGCTGCCTCTGGCTCCGTGGGCACTGCTGCTTGGCTGGTGGTCTCCGCACCTTGAAACCAACTCCAAACGTGTTCTCCTTCGCGGAGAAGGCTGATTTGGCAGGAAGAAGCCCTGTGTGCACTGGCCCTGGCAATCCACCCATAGCCAGCTAAGGAGGGACCCACCTAGGGCCTAGCTGCGAAACGGCACAAAACGCGCTCCTAGGAGCTGCACTCTGCAAAGGGAAACTGTGCTCGGGGAACAAAGCTCAGCCCCAAGGCGGCTTGGCTCAGGATCGCAGCGCTTGCCTAGTTCTCACCTAGCCCTAGGCTCCCCATAGGGCCAAGGAGGGTCTGGGCTGCCTCTGGCTCCGTGGGCACTGCTGCTTGGCTGGTGGTCTCCGCACCTTGAAACCAACTCCAAACGTGTTCTCCTTCGCGGAGAAGGCTGATTTGGCAGGAAGAAGCCCTGTGTGCACTGGCCCTGGCAACCCACCCATCGCCAGCTAGGGAGGGACCCACCTAGGGCCTAGCTGCGAAACGGCACAAAACGCGCTCCTAGGAGCTGCACTCTGCAAAGGGAAACTGTGCTCGGGGAACAAAGCTCAGCCCCAAGGCGGCTTGGCTCAGGATCGCAGCGCTTGCCTAGTTCTCACCTAGCCCTAGGCTCCCCATAGGGCCAAGGAGGGTCTGGGCTGCCTCTGGCTCCGTGGGCACTGCTGCTTGGCTGGTGGTCTCCGCACCTTGAAACCAACTCCAAACGTGTTCTCCTTCGCGGAGAAGGCTGATTTGGCAGGAAGAAGCCCTGTGTGCACTGGCCCTGGCAACCCACCCATCGCCAGCTAGGGAGGGACCCACCTAGGGCCTAGCTGCGAAACGGCACAAAACGCGCTCCTAGGAGCTGCACTCTGCAAAGGGAAACTGTGCTCGGGGAACAAAGCTCAGCCCCAAGGCGGCTTGGCTCAGGATCGCAGCGCTTGCCTAGTTCTCACCTAGCCCTAGGCTCCCCAAAGGGCCAAGGAGGGTCTGGGCTGCCTCTGGCTCCGTGGGCACTGCTGCTTGGCTGGTGGTCTCCGCAGCTTGAAACCAACTCCAAACGTGTTCGCCTTCGCGGAGAAGGCTGATTTGGCAGGAAGAAGCCCTGTGTGCACTGGCCCTGGCAACCCACCCATCGCCAGCTAGGGAGGGACCCACCTAGGGCCTAGCTGCGAAACGGCACAAAACGCGCTCCTAGGAGCTGCACTCTGCAAAGGGAAACTGTGCTCGGGGAACAAAGCTCAGCCCCAAGGCGGCTTGGCTCAGGATCGCAGCGCTTGCCTAGTTCTCACCTAGCCCTAGGCTCCCCATAGGGCCAAGGAGGGTCTGGGCTGCCTCTGGCTCCGAGGGCACTGCTGCTTGGCTGGTGGTCTCCGCAGCTTGAAACCAACTCCAAACGTGTTCTCCGTCGCGGAGAAGGCTGATTTGGCAGGAAGAAGCCCTGTGTGCACTGGCCCTGGCAACCCACCCATCGCCAGCTAGGGAGGGACCCACCTAGGGCCTAGCTGCGAAACGGCACAAAACGCGCTCCTAGGAGCTGCACTCTGCAAAGGGAAACTGTGCTCGGGGAACAAAGCTCAGCCCCAAGGCGGCTTGGCTCAGGATCGCAGCGCTTGCCTAGTTCTCACCTAGCCCTAGGCTCCCCATAGGGCCAAGGAGGGTCTGGGCTGCCTCTGGCTCCGTGGGCACTGCTGCTTGGCTGGTGGTCTCCGCACCGTGAAACCAACTCCAAACGTGTTCTCCTTCGCGGAGAAGGCTGATTTGGCAGGAAGAAGCCCTGTGTGCACTGGCCCTGGCAACCCACCCATCGCCAGCTAGGGAGGGACCCACCTAGGGCCTAGCTGCGAAACGGCACAAAACGCGCTCCTAGGAGCTGCACTCTGCAAAGGGAAACTGTGCTCGGGGAACAAAGCTCAGCCCCAAGGCGGCTTGGCTCAGGATCGCAGCGCTTGCCTAGTTCTCACCTAGCCCTAGGCTCCCCATAGGGCCAAGGAGGGTCTGGGCTGCCTCTGGCTCCGTGGGCACTGCTGCTTGGCTGGTGGTCTCCGCACCTTGAAACCAACTCCAAACGTGTTCTCCTTCGTGGAGAAGGCTGATTTGGCAGGAAGAAGCCCTGTGTGCACTGGCCCTGGCAAACCGCCCATCGCCAGCTAAGGAGGGACCCACCAAGGGCCTAGCTGCGAAACGGCACAAAACGCGCTCCTAGGAGCTGCACTCTGCAAAGGGAAACTGTGCTCGGGGAACAAAGCTCAGCCCCAAGGCGGCTTGGCTCAGGATCGCAGCGCTTGCCTAGTTCTCACGTAGCCCTAGGCTCCCCATAGGGCCAAGGAGGGTCTGGGCTGCCTCTGGCTCCGTGGGCACTGCTGCTTGGCTGGTGGTCTCCGCACCTTGAAACCAACTCCAAACGTGTTCGCCTTCGCGGAGAAGGCTGATTTGGCAGGAAGAAGCCCTGTGTGCACTGGCCCTGGCAACCCACCCATCGCCAGCTAGGGAGGGACCCACCTAGGGCCTAGCTGCGAAACGGCACAAAACGCGCTCCTAGGAGCTGCACTCTGCAAAGGGAAACTGTGCTCGGGGAACAAAGCTCAGCCCCAAGGCGGCTTGGCTCAGGATCGCAGCGCTTGCCTAGTTCTCACCTAGCCCTAGGCTCCCCATAGGGCCAAGGAGGGTCTGGGCTGCCTCTGGCTCCGTGGGCACTGCTGCTTGGCTGGTGGTCTCCGCACCTTGAAACCAACTCCAAACGTGTTCGCCTTCGCGGAGAAGGCTGATTTGGCAGGAAGAAGCCCTGTGTGCACTGGCCCTGGCAAACCACCCATAGCCAGCTACGGAGGGACCCACCTAGGGCCTAGCTGCGAAACGGCACAAAACGCGCTCCTAGGAGCTGCACTCTGCAAAGGGAAACTGTGCTCGGGGAACAAAGCTCAGCCCCAAGGCGGCTTGGCTCAGGATCGCAGCGCTTGCCTAGTTCTCACCTAGCCCTAGGCTCCCCAAAGGGCCAAGGAGGGTCTGGGCTGCCTCTGGCTCCGTGGGCACTGCTGCTTGGCTGGTGGTCTCCGCAGCTTGAAACCAACTCCAAACGTGTTCGCCTTCGCGGAGAAGGCTGATTTGGCAGGAAGAAGCCCTGTGTGCACTGGCCCTGGCAACCCACCCATCGCCAGCTAGGGAGGGACCCACCTAGGGCCTAGCTGCGAAACGGCACAAAACGCGCTCCTAGGAGCTGCACTCTGCAAAGGGAAACTGTGCTCGGGGAACAAAGCTCAGCCCCAAGGCAGCTTGGCTCAGGATCGCAGCGCTTGCCTAGTTCTCACGTAGCCATAGGCTCCCCATAGGGCCAAGGAGGGTCTGGGCTGCCTCTGGCTCCGTGGGCACTGCTGCTTGGCTGGTGGTCTCCGCACCTTGAAACCAACTCCAAACGTGTTCGCCTTCGCGGAGAAGGCTGATTTGGCAGGAAGAAGCCCTGTGTGCACTGGCCCTGGCAAACCACCCATAGCCAGCTAGGGTGGGACCCACCTAGGGCCTAGCTGCGAAACGGCACAAAACGCGCTCCTAGGAGCTGCACTCTGCAAAGGGAAACTGTGCTCGGGGAACAAAGCTCAGCCCCAAGGCGGCTTGGCTCAGGATCGCAGCGCTTGCCTAGTTCTCACCTAGCCCTAGGCTCCCCATAGGGCCAAGGAGGGTCTGGGCTGCCTCTGGCTCCGTGGGCACTGCTGCTTGGCTGGTGGTCTCCGCACCGTGAAACCAACTCCAAACGTGTTCGCCTTCCCGGAGAAGGCTGATTTGGCAGGAAGAAGCCCTGTGTGCACTGGCCCTGGCAACCCACCCATCGCCAGCTAGGGAGGGACCCACCTAGGGCCTAGCTGCGAAACGGCACAAAACGCGCTCCTAGGAGCTGCACTCTGCAAAGGGAAACTGTGCTCGGGGAACAAAGCTCAGCCCCAAGGCGGCTTGGCTCAGGATCGCAGCGCTTGCCTAGTTCTCACCTAGCCCTAGGCTCCCCATAGGGCCAAGGAGGGTCTGGGCTGCCTCTGGCTCCGTGGGCACTGCTGCTTGGCTGGTGGTCTCCGCACCGTGAAACCAACTCCAAACGTGTTCGCCTTCGCGGAGAAGGCTGATTTGGCAGGAAGAAGCCCTGTGTGCACTGGCCCTGGCAACCCACCCATCGCCAGCTAGGGAGGGACCCACCTAGGGCCTAGCTGCGAAACGGCACAAAACGCGCTCCTAGGAGCTGCACTCTGCAAAGGGAAACTGTGCTCGGGGAACAAAGCTCAGCCCCAAGGCGGCTTGGCTCAGGATCGCAGCGCTTGCCTAGTTCTCACGTAGCCCTAGGCTCCCCATAGGGCCAAGGAGGGTCTGGGCTGCCTCAGGCTCCGTGGGCACTGCTGCTTGGTTGGTGGTCTCCGCACCTTGAAACCAACTCCAAACGTGTTCGCCTTCGCGAAGAAGGCTGATTTGGCAGGAAGAAGCCCTGTGTGCACTGGCCCTGGCAACCCACCCATCGCCAGCTAGGGAGGGACCCACCTAGGGCCTAGCTGCGAAACGGCACAAAACGCGCTCCTAGGAGCTGCACTCTGCAAAGGGAAACTGTGCTCGGGGAACAAAGCTCAGCCCCAAGGCGGCTTGGCTCAGGATCGCAGCGCTTGCCTAGTTCTCACCTAGCCCTAGGCTCCCCAAAGGGCCAAGGAGGGTCTGGGCTGCCTCTGGCTCCGTGGGCACTGCTGCTTGGCTGGTGGTCTCCGCAGCTTGAAACCAACTCCAAACGTGTTCGCCTTCGCGGAGAAGGCTGATTTGGCAGGAAGAAGCCCTGTGTGCACTGGCCCTGGCAACCCACCCATCGCCAGCTAGGGAGGGACCCACCTAGGGCCTAGCTGCGAAACGGCACAAAACGCGCTCCTAGGAGCTGCACTCTGCAAAGGGAAACTGTGCTCGGGGAACAAAGCTCAGCCCCAAGGCGGCTTGGCTCAGGATCGCAGCGCTTGCCTAGTTCTCACCTAGCCCTAGGCTCCCCATAGGGCCAAGGAGGGTCTGGGCTGCCTCTGGCTCCGAGGGCACTGCTGCTTGGCTGGTGGTCTCCGCACCTTGAAACCAACTCCAAACGTGTTCGCCTTCGCGGAGAAGGCTGATTTGGCAGGAAGAAGCCCTGTGTGCACTGGCCCTGGCAACCCACCCATAGCCAGCTAGGGAGGGACCCACCTAGGGCCTAGCTGCGAAACGGCACAAAACGCGCTCCTAGGAGCTGCACTCTGCAAAGGGAAACTGTGCTCGGGGAACAAAGCTCAGCCCCAAGGCGGCTTGGCTCAGGATCGCAGCGCTTGCCTAGTTCTCACCTAGCCCTAGGCTCCCCAAAGGGCCAAGGAGGGTCTGGGCTGCCTCTGGCTCCGTGGGCACTGCTGCTTGGCTGGTGGTCTCCGCAGCTTGAAACCAACTCCAAACGTGTTCGCCTTCGCGGAGAAGGCTGATTTGGCAGGAAGAAGCCCTGTGTGCACTGGCCCTGGCAACCCACCCATCGCCAGCTAGGGAGGGACCCACCTAGGGCCTAGCTGCGAAACGGCACAAAACGCGCTCCTAGGAGCTGCACTCTGCAAAGGGAAACTGTGCTCGGGGAACAAAGCTCAGCCCCAAGGCGGCTTGGCTCAGGATCGCAGCGCTTGCCTAGTTCTCACCTAGCCCTAGGCTCCCCATAGGGCCAAGGAGGGTCTGGGCTGCCTCTGGCTCCGAGGGCACTGCTGCTTGGCTGGTGGTCTCCGCACCTTGAAACCAACTCCAAACGTGTTCTCCGTCGCGGAGAAGGCTGATTTGGCAGGAAGAAGCCCTGTGTGCACTGGCCCTGGCAACCCACCCATCGCCAGCTAGGGAGGGACCCACCTAGGGCCTAGCTGCGAAACGGCACAAAACGCGCTCCTAGGAGCTGCACTCTGCAAAGGGAAACTGTGCTCGGGGAACAAAGCTCAGCCCCAAGGCGGCTTGGCTCAGGATCGCAGCGCTTGCCTAGTTCTCACCTAGCCCTAGGCTCCCCATAGGGCCAAGGAGGGTCTGGGCTGCCTCTGGCTCCGTGGGCACTGCTGCTTGGCTGGTGGTCTCCGCACCGTGAAACCAACTCCAAACGTGTTCTCCTTCGCGGAGAAGGCTGATTTGGCAGGAAGAAGCCCTGTGTGCACTGGCCCTGGCAACCCACCCATCGCCAGCTAGGGAGGGACCCACCTAGGGCCTAGCTGCGAAACGGCACAAAACGCGCTCCTAGGAGCTGCACTCTGCAAAGGGAAACTGTGCTCGGGGAACAAAGCTCAGCCCCAAGGCGGCTTGGCTCAGGATCGCAGCGCTTGCCTAGTTCTCACCTAGCCCTAGGCTCCCCATAGGGCCAAGGAGGGTCTGGGCTGCCTCTGGCTCCGTGGGCACTGCTGCTTGGCTGGTGGTCTCCGCACCTTGAAACCAACTCCAAACGTGTTCTCCTTCGTGGAGAAGGCTGATTTGGCAGGAAGAAGCCCTGTGTGCACTGGCCCTGGCAAACCGCCCATCGCCAGCTAAGGAGGGACCCACCAAGGGCCTAGCTGCGAAACGGCACAAAACGCGCTCCTAGGAGCTGCACTCTGCAAAGGGAAACTGTGCTCGGGGAACAAAGCTCAGCCCCAAGGCGGCTTGGCTCAGGATCGCAGCGCTTGCCTAGTTCTCACGTAGCCCTAGGCTCCCCATAGGGCCAAGGAGGGTCTGGGCTGCCTCTGGCTCCGTGGGCACTGCTGCTTGGCTGGTGGTCTCCGCACCGTGAAACCAACTCCAAACGTGTTCGCCTTCGCGGAGAAGGCTGATTTGGCAGGAAGAAGCCCTGTGTGCACTGGCCCTGGCAACCCACCCATCGCCAGCTAGGGAGGGACCCACCTAGGGCCTAGCTGCGAAACGGCACAAAACGCGCTCCTAGGAGCTGCACTCTGCAAAGGGAAACTGTGCTCGGGGAACAAAGCTCAGCCCCAAGGCGGCTTGGCTCAGGATCGCAGCGCTTGCCTAGTTCTCACGTAGCCCTAGGCTCCCCATAGGGCCAAGGAGGGTCTGGGCTGCCTCTGGCTCCGTGGGCACTGCTGCTTGGCTGGTGGTCTCCGCACCTTGAAACCAACTCCAAACGTGTTCGCCTTCGCGGAGAAGGCTGATTTGGCAGGAAGAAGCCCTGTGTGCACTGGCCCTGGCAAACCACCCATAGCCAGCTAGGGTGGGACCCACCTAGGGCCTAGCTGCGAAACGGCACAAAACGCGCTCCTAGGAGCTGCACTCTGCAAAGGGAAACTGTGCTCGGGGAACAAAGCTCAGCCCCAAGGCGGCTTGGCTCAGGATCGCAGCGCTTGCCTAGTTCTCACCTAGCCCTAGGCTCCCCATAGGGCCAAGGAGGGTCTGGGCTGCCTCTGGCTCCGTGGGCACTGCTGCTTGGCTGGTGGTCTCCGCACCGTGAAACCAACTCCAAACGTGTTCTCCTTCGCGGAGAAGGCTGATTTGGCAGGAAGAAGCCCTGTGTGCACTGGCCCTGGCAACCCACCCATCGCCAGCTAGGGAGGGACCCACCTAGGGCCTAGCTGCGAAACGGCACAAAACGCGCTCCTAGGAGCTGCACTCTGCAAAGGGAAACTGTGCTCGGGGAACAAAGCTCAGCCCCAAGGCGGCTTGGCTCAGGATCGCAGCGCTTGCCTAGTTCTCACGTAGCCCTAGGCTCCCCATAGGGCCAAGGAGGGTCTGGGCTGCCTCAGGCTCCGTGGGCACTGCTGCTTGGTTGGTGGTCTCCGCAGCTTGAAACCAACTCCAAACGTGTTCGCCTTCGCGGAGAAGGCTGATTTGGCAGGAAGAAGCCCTGTGTGCACTGGCCCTGGCAACCCACCCATAGCCAGCTAGGGAGGGACCCACCTAGGGCCTAGCTGCGAAACGGCACAAAACGCGCTCCTAGGAGCTGCACTCTGCAAAGGGAAACTGTGCTCGGGGAACAAAGCTCAGCCCCAAGGCGGCTTGGCTCAGGATCGCAGCGCTTGCCTAGTTCTCACCTAGCCCTAGGCTCCCCAAAGGGCCAAGGAGGGTCTGGGCTGCCTCTGGCTCCGTGGGCACTGCTGCTTGGCTGGTGGTCTCCGCAGCTTGAAACCAACTCCAAACGTGTTCGCCTTCGCGGAGAAGGCTGATTTGGCAGGAAGAAGCCCTGTGTGCACTGGCCCTGGCAACCCACCCATCGCCAGCTAGGGAGGGACCCACCTAGGGCCTAGCTGCGAAACGGCACAAAACGCGCTCCTAGGAGCTGCACTCTGCAAAGGGAAACTGTGCTCGGGGAACAAAGCTCAGCCCCAAGGCGGCTTGGCTCAGGATCGCAGCGCTTGCCTAGTTCTCACCTAGCCCTTGGCTCCCCATAGGGCCAAGGAGGGTCTGGGCTGCCTCTGGCTCCGTGGGCACTGCTGCTTGGCTGGTGGTCTCCGCACCTTGAAACCAACTCCAAACGTGTTCTCCTTCGCGGAGAAGGCTGATTTGGCAGGAAGAAGCCCTGTGTGCACTGGCCCTGGCAATCCACCCATAGCCAGCTAAGGAGGGACCCACCTAGGGCCTAGCTGCGAAACGGCACAAAACGCGCTCCTAGGAGCTGCACTCTGCAAAGGGAAACTGTGCTCGGGGAACAAAGCTCAGCCCCAAGGCGGCTTGGCTCAGGATCGCAGCGCTTGCCTAGTTCTCACCTAGCCCTAGGCTCCCCATAGGGCCAAGGAGGGTCTGGGCTGCCTCTGGCTCCGTGGGCACTGCTGCTTGGCTGGTGGTCTCCGCACCTTGAAACCAACTCCAAACGTGTTCTCCTTCGCGGAGAAGGCTGATTTGGCAGGAAGAAGCCCTGTGTGCACTGGCCCTGGCAACCCACCCATCGCCAGCTAGGGAGGGACCCACCTAGGGCCTAGCTGCGAAACGGCACAAAACGCGCTCCTAGGAGCTGCACTCTGCAAAGGGAAACTGTGCTCGGGGAACAAAGCTCAGCCCCAAGGCGGCTTGGCTCAGGATCGCAGCGCTTGCCTAGTTCTCACCTAGCCCTAGGCTCCCCATAGGGCCAAGGAGGGTCTGGGCTGCCTCTGGCTCCGTGGGCACTGCTGCTTGGCTGGTGGTCTCCGCAGCTTGAAACCAACTCCAAACGTGTTCTCCTTCGCGGAGAAGGCTGATTTGGCAGGAAGAAGCCCTGTGTGCACTGGCCCTAGCAACCCACCCATCGCCAGCTAGGGAGGGACCCACCTAGGGCCTAGCTGCGAAACGGCACAAAACGCGCTCCTAGGAGCTGCACTCTGCAAAGGGAAACTGTGCTCGGGGAACAAACCTCAGCCCCAAGGCGGCTTGGCTCAGGATCGCAGCGCTTGCCTAGTTCTCACCTAGCCCTAGGCTCCCCATAGGGCCAAGGAGGGTCTGGGCTGCCTCTGGCTCCGTGGGCACTGCTGCTTGGCTGGTGGTCTCCGCACCTTGAAACCAACTCCAAACGTGTTCTCCTTCGTGGAGAAGGCTGATTTGGCAGGAAGAAGCCCTGTGTGCGCTGGCCCTGGCAAACCGCCCATCGCCAGCTAAGGAGGGACCCACCAAGGGCCTAGCTGCGAAACGGCACAAAACGCGCTCCTAGGAGCTGCACTCTGCAAAGGGAAACTGTGCTCGGGGAACAAAGCTCAGCCCCAAGGCGGCTTGGCTCAGGATCGCAGCGCTTGCCTAGTTCTCACGTAGCCCTAGGCTCCCCATAGGGCCAAGGAGGGTCTGGGCTGCCTCTGGCTCCGTGGGCACTGCTGCTTGGCTGGTGGTCTCCGCACCGTGAAACCAACTCCAAACGTGTTCGCCTTCGCGGAGAAGGCTGATTTGGCAGGAAGAAGCCCTGTGTGCACTGGCCCTGGCAACCCACCCATCGCCAGCTAGGGAGGGACCCACCTAGGGCCTAGCTGCGAAACGGCACAAAACGCGCTCCTAGGAGCTGCACTCTGCAAAGGGAAACTGTGCTCGGGGAACAAAGCTCAGCCCCAAGGCGGCTTGGCTCAGGATCGCAGCGCTTGCCTAGTTCTCACGTAGCCCTAGGCTCCCCATAGGGCCAAGGAGGGTCTGGGCTGCCTCTGGCTCCGTGGGCACTGCTGCTTGGCTGGTGGTCTCCGCACCTTGAAACCAACTCCAAACGTGTTCGCCTTCGCGGAGAAGGCTGATTTGGCAGGAAGAAGCCCTGTGTGCACTGGCCCTGGCAAACCACCCATAGCCAGCTAGGGAGGGACCCACCTAGGGCCTAGCTGCGAAACGGCACAAAACGCGCTCCTAGGAGCTGCACTCTGCAAAGGGAAACTGTGCTCGGGGAACAAAGCTCAGCCCCAAGGCGGCTTGGCTCAGGATCGCAGCGCTTGCCTAGTTCTCACCTAGCCCTAGGCTCCCCAAAGGGCCAAGGAGGGTCTGGGCTGCCTCTGGCTCCGTGGGCACTGCTGCTTGGCTGGTGGTCTCCGCAGCTTGAAACCAACTCCAAACGTGTTCGCCTTCGCGGAGAAGGCTGATTTGGCAGGAAGAAGCCCTGTGTGCACTGGCCCTGGCAACCCACCCATCGCCAGCTAGGGAGGGACCCACCTAGGGCCTAGCTGCGAAACGGCACAAAACGCGCTCCTAGGAGCTGCACTCTGCAAAGGGAAACTGTGCTCGGGGAACAAAGCTCAGCCCCAAGGCGGCTTGGCTCAGGATCGCAGCGCTTGCCTAGTTCTCACCTAGCCCTAGGCTCCCCATAGGGCCAAGGAGGGTCTGGGCTGCCTCTGGCTCCGTGGGCACTGCTGCTTGGCTGGTGGTCTCCGCACCTTGAAACCAACTCCAAACGTGTTCTCCTTCGCGGAGAAGGCTGATTTGGCAGGAAGAAGCCCTGTGTGCACTGGCCCTGGCAATCCACCCATAGCCAGCTAAGGAGGGACCCACCTAGGGCCTAGCTGCGAAACGGCACAAAACGCGCTCCTAGGAGCTGCACTCTGCAAAGGGAAACTGTGCTCGGGGAACAAAGCTCAGCCCCAAGGCGGCTTGGCTCAGGATCGCAGCGCTTGCCTAGTTCTCACCTAGCCCTAGGCTCCCCATAGGGCCAAGGAGGGTCTGGGCTGCCTCTGGCTCCGTGGGCACTGCTGCTTGGCTGGTGGTCTCCGCACCTTGAAACCAACTCCAAACGTGTTCTCCTTCGCGGAGAAGGCTGATTTGGCAGGAAGAAGCCCTGTGTGCACTGGCCCTGGCAACCCACCCATCGCCAGCTAGGGAGGGACCCACCTAGGGCCTAGCTGCGAAACGGCACAAAACGCGCTCCTAGGAGCTGCACTCTGCAAAGGGAAACTGTGCTCGGGGAACAAAGCTCAGCCCCAAGGCGGCTTGGCTCAGGATCGCAGCGCTTGCCTAGTTCTCACCTAGCCCTAGGCTCCCCATAGGGCCAAGGAGGGTCTGGGCTGCCTCTGGCTCCGTGGGCACTGCTGCTTGGCTGGTGGTCTCCGCACCTTGAAACCAACTCCAAACGTGTTCTCCTTCGCGGAGAAGGCTGATTTGGCAGGAAGAAGCCCTGTGTGCACTGGCCCTGGCAACCCACCCATCGCCAGCTAGGGAGGGACCCACCTAGGGCCTAGCTGCGAAACGGCACAAAACGCGCTCCTAGGAGCTGCACTCTGCAAAGGGAAACTGTGCTCGGGGAACAAACCTCAGCCCCAAGGCGGCTTGGCTCAGGATCGCAGCGCTTGCCTAGTTCTCACCTAGCCCTAGGCTCCCCATAGGGCCAAGGAGGGTCTGGGCTGCCTCTGGCTCCGTGGGCACTGCTGCTTGGCTGGTGGTCTCCGCACCTTGAAACCAACTCCAAACGTGTTCTCCTTCGTGGAGAAGGCTGATTTGGCAGGAAGAAGCCCTGTGTGCACTGGCCCTGGCAAACCGCCCATCGCCAGCTAAGGAGGGACCCACCAAGGGCCTAGCTGCGAAACGGCACAAAACGCGCTCCTAGGAGCTGCACTCTGCAAAGGGAAACTGTGCTCGGGGAACAAAGCTCAGCCCCAAGGCGGCTTGGCTCAGGATCGCAGCGCTTGCCTAGTTCTCACGTAGCCCTAGGCTCCCCATAGGGCCAAGGAGGGTCTGGGCTGCCTCTGGCTCCGTGGGCACTGCTGCTTGGCTGGTGGTCTCCGCACCTTGAAACCAACTCCAAACGTGTTCGCCTTCGCGGAGAAGGCTGATTTGGCAGGAAGAAGCCCTGTGTGCACTGGCCCTGGCAAACCACCCATAGCCAGCTAGGGAGGGACCCACCTAGGGCCTAGCTGCGAAACGGCACAAAACGCGCTCCTAGGAGCTGCACTCTGCAAAGGGAAACTGTGCTCGGGGAACAAAGCTCAGCCCCAAGGCGGCTTGGCTCAGGATCGCAGCGCTTGCCTAGTTCTCACCTAGCCCTAGGCTCCCCATAGGGCCAAGGAGGGTCTGGGCTGCCTCTGGCTCCGTGGGCACTGCTGCTTGGCTGGTGGTCTCCGCACCTTGAAACCAACTCCAAACGTGTTCTCCTTCGCGGAGAAGGCTGATTTGGCAGGAAGAAGCCCTGTGTGCACTGGCCCTAGCAACCCACCCATCGCCAGCTAGGGAGGGACCCACCTAGGGCCTAGCTGCGAAACGGCACAAAACGCGCTCCTAGGAGCTGCACTCTGCAAAGGGAAACTGTGCTCGGGGAACAAACCTCAGCCCCAAGGCGGCTTGGCTCAGGATCGCAGCGCTTGCCTAGTTCTCACCTAGCCCTAGGCTCCCCATAGGGCCAAGGAGGGTCTGGGCTGCCTCTGGCTCCGTGGGCACTGCTGCTTGGCTGGTGGTCTCCGCACTGTGAAACCAACTCCAAACGTGTTTGCCTTCGCGGAGAAGGCTGATTTGGCAGGAAGAAGCCCTGTGTGCACTGGCCCTGGCAAACCACCCATCGCCAGCTAGGGAGGGACCCACCTAGGGCCTAGCTGCGAAACGGCACAAAACGCGCTCCTAGGAGCTGCACTCTGCAAAGGGAAACTGTGCTCGGGGAACAAAGCTCAGCCCCAAGGCGGCTTGGCTCAGGATCGCAGCGCTTGCCTAGTTCTCACCTAGCCCTAGGCTCCCCATAGGGCCAAGGAGGGTCTGGGCTGCCTCTGGCTCCATGGGCACTGCTGCTTGGCTGGTGGTCTCCGCACCGTGAAACCAACTCCAAACGTGTTCGCCTTCGCGGAGAAGGCTGATTTGGCAGGAAGAAGCCCTGTGTGCACTGGCCCTGGCAACCCACCCATCGCCAGCTAGGGAGGGACCCACCTAGGGCCTAGCTGCGAAACGGCACAAAACGCGCTCCTAGGAGCTGCACTCTGCAAAGGGAAACTGTGCTCGGGGAACAAAGCTCAGCCCCAAGGCGGCTTGGCTCAGGATCGCAGCGCTTGCCTAGTTCTCACCTAGCCCTAGGCTCCCCATAGGGCCAAGGAGGGTCTGGGCTGCCTCTGGCTCCGCGGGCACTGCTGCTTGGTTGGTGGTCTCCGCACCTTGAAACCAACTCCAAACGTGTTCTCCTTCGTGGAGAAGGCTGATTTGGCAGGAAGAAGCCCTGTGTGCACTGGCCCTGGCAACCCACCCATCGCCAGCTAGGGAGGGACCCACCTAGGGCCTAGCTGCGAAACGGCACAAAACGCGCTCCTAGGAGCTGCACTCTGCAAAGGGAAACTGTGCTCGGGGAACAAAGCTCAGCCCCAAGGCGGCTTGGCTCAGGATCGCAGCGCTTGCCTAGTTCTCACGTAGCCCTAGGCTCCCCATAGGGCCAAGGAGGGTCTGGGCTGCCTCTGGCTCCGTGGGCACTGCTGCTTGGCTGGTGGTCTCCGCACCTTGAAACCAACTCCAAACGTGTTCGCCTTCGTGGAGAAGGCTAATTTGGCAGGAACAAGCCCTGTGTGCACTGGCCTTCGCAATCCACCCATAGCCAGCTAAGGAGGGACCCACCTAGGGCCTAGCTGCGAAACGGCACAAAACGCGCTCCTAGGAGCTGCACTCTGCAAAGGGAAACTGTGCTCGGGGAAC
Organism: Sus scrofa; assembly: GCF_054392235.1. Taxonomy (NCBI): domain Eukaryota; kingdom Metazoa; phylum Chordata; class Mammalia; order Artiodactyla; family Suidae; genus Sus; species Sus scrofa. The sequence continues at coordinate 32,000,843 of NC_139389.1, read as the reverse complement.
AAAGCTCAGCCCCAAGGCGGCTTGGCTCAGGATCGCAGCGCTTGCCTAGTTCTCACCTAGCCCTAGGCTCCCCATAGGGCCAAGGAGGGTCTGGGCTGCCTCTGGCTCCGTGGGCACTGCTGCTTGGCTGGTGGTCTCCGCACCGTGAAACCAACTCCAAACGTGTTCGCCTTCGCGGAGAAGGCTGATTTGGCAGGAAGAAGCCCTGTGTGCACTGGCCCTGGCAACCCACCCATCGCCAGCTAGGGAGGGACCCACCTAGGGCCTAGCTGCGAAACGGCACAAAACGCGCTCCTAGGAGCTGCACTCTGCAAAGGGAAACTGTGCTCGGGGAACAAAGCTCAGCCCCAAGGCGGCTTGGCTCAGGATCGCAGCGCTTGCCTAGTTCTCACGTAGCCCTAGGCTCCCCATAGGGCCAAGGAGGGTCTGGGCTGCCTCTGGCTCCGTGGGCACTGCTGCTTGGTTGGTGGTCTCCGCACATTGAAACCAACTCCAAACGTGTTCTCCTTCGCGGAGAAGGCTGATTTGGCAGGAAGAAGCCCTGTGTGCACTGGCCCTGGCAACCCACCCATCGCCAGCTAGGGAGGGACCCACCTAGGGCCTAGCTGCGAAACGGCACAAAACGCGCTCCTAGGAGCTGCACTCTGCAAAGGGAAACTGTGCTCGGGGAACAAAGCTCAGCCCCAAGGCGGCTTGGCTCAGGATCGCAGCGCTTGCCTAGTTCTCACCTAGCCCTAGGCTCCCCAAAGGGCCAAGGAGGGTCTGGGCTGCCTCTGGCTCCGTGGGCACTGCTGCTTGGCTGGTGGTCTCCGCAGCTTGAAACCAACTCCAAACGTGTTCGCCTTCGCGGAGAAGGCTGATTTGGCAGGAAGAAGCCCTGTGTGCACTGGCCCTGGCAACCCACCCATCGCCAGCTAGGGAGGGACCCACCTAGGGCCTAGCTGCGAAACGGCACAAAACGCGCTCCTAGGAGCTGCACTCTGCAAAGGGAAACTGTGCTCGGGGAACAAAGCTCAGCCCCAAGGCGGCTTGGCTCAGGATCGCAGCGCTTGCCTAGTTCTCACCTAGCCCTAGGCTCCCCATAGGGCCAAGGAGGGTCTGGGCTGCCTCTGGCTCCGTGGGCACTGCTGCTTGGCTGGTGGTCTCCGCACATTGAAACCAACTCCAAACGTGTTCTCCTTCGCGGAGAAGGCTGATTTGGCAGGAAGAAGCCCTGTGTGCACTGGCCCTGGCAACCCACCCATCGCCAGCTAGGGAGGGACCCACCTAGGGCCTAGCTGCGAAACGGCACAAAACGCGCTCCTAGGAGCTGCACTCTGCAAAGGGAAACTGTGCTCGGGGAACAAAGCTCAGCCCCAAGGCGGCTTGGCTCAGGATCGCAGCGCTTGCCTAGTTCTCACCTAGCCCTAGGCTCCCCATAGGGCCAAGGAGGGTCTGGGCTGCCTCTGGCTCCGTGGGCACTGCTGCTTGGCTGGTGGTCTCCGCACCTTGAAACCAACTCCAAACGTGTTCTCCTTCGCGGAGAAGGCTGATTTGGCAGGAAGAAGCCCTGTGTGCACTGGCCCTAGCAACCCACCCATCGCCAGCTAGGGAGGGAACCACCTAGGGCCTAGCTGCGAAACGGCACAAAACGCGCTCCTAGGAGCTGCACTCTGCAAAGGGAAACTGTGCTCGGGGAACAAAGCTCAGCCCCAAGGCGGCTTGGCTCAGGATCGCAGCGCTTGCCTAGTTCTCACCTAGCCCTAGGCTCCCCATAGGGCCAAGGAGGGTCTGGGCTGCCTCTGGCTCCGTGGGCACTGCTGCTTGGCTGGTGGTCTCCGCACCTTGAAACCAACTCCAAACGTGTTCTCCTTCGCGGAGAAGGCTGATTTGGCAGGAAGAAGCCCTGTGTGCACTGGCCCTGGCAATCCACCCATAGCCAGCTAAGGAGGGACCCACCTAGGGCCTAGCTGCGAAACGGCACAAAACGCGCTCCTAGGAGCTGCACTCTGCAAAGGGAAACTGTGCTCGGGGAACAAAGCTCAGCCCCAAGGCGGCTTGGCTCAGGATCGCAGCGCTTGCCTAGTTCTCACCTAGCCCTAGGCTCCCCATAGGGCCAAGGAGGGTCTGGGCTGCCTCTGGCTCCGTGGGCACTGCTGCTTGGCTGGTGGTCTCCGCACCTTGAAACCAACTCCAAACGTGTTCTCCTTCGTGGAGAAGGCTGATTTGGCAGGAAGAAGCCCTGTGTGCACTGGCCCTGGCAATCCACCCATAGCCAGCTAAGGAGGGACCCACCTAGGGCCTAGCTGCGAAACGGCACAAAACGCGCTCCTAGGAGCTGCACTCTGCAAAGGGAAACTGTGCTCGGGGAACAAAGCTCAGCCCCAAGGCGGCTTGGCTCAGGATCGCAGCGCTTGCCTAGTTCTCACCTAGCCCTAGGCTCCCCATAGGGCCAAGGAGGGTCTGGGCTGCCTCTGGCTCCGTGGGCACTGCTGCTTGGCTGGTGGTCTCCGCACATTGAAACCAACTCCAAACGTGTTCTCCTTCGCGGAGAAGGCTGATTTGGCAGGAAGAAGCCCTGTGTGCACTGGCCCTGGCAACCCACCCATCGCCAGCTAGGGAGGGACCCACCTAGGGCCTAGCTGCGAAACGGCACAAAACGCGCTCCTAGGAGCTGCACTCTGCAAAGGGAAACTGTGCTCGGGGAACAAAGCTCAGCCCCAAGGCGGCTTGGCTCAGGATCGCAGCGCTTGCCTAGTTCTCACCTAGCCCTAGGCTCCCCATAGGGCCAAGGAGGGTCTGGGCTGCCTCTGGCTCCGTGGGCACTGCTGCTTGGCTGGTGGTCTCCGCAGCTTGAAACCAACTCCAAACGTGTTCTCCTTCGCGGAGAAGGCTGATTTGGCAGGAAGAAGCCCTGTGTGCACTGGCCCTAGCAACCCACCCATCGCCAGCTAGGGAGGGACCCACCTAGGGCCTAGCTGCGAAACGGCACAAAACGCGCTCCTAGGAGCTGCACTCTGCAAAGGGAAACTGTGCTCGGGGAACAAACCTCAGCCCCAAGGCGGCTTGGCTCAGGATCGCAGCGCTTGCCTAGTTCTCACCTAGCCCTAGGCTCCCCATAGGGCCAAGGAGGGTCTGGGCTGCCTCTGGCTCCGTGGGCACTGCTGCTTGGCTGGTGGTCTCCGCACCTTGAAACCAACTCCAAACGTGTTCTCCTTCGTGGAGAAGGCTGATTTGGCAGGAAGAAGCCCTGTGTGCACTGGCCCTGGCAAACCGCCCATCGCCAGCTAAGGAGGGACCCACCAAGGGCCTAGCTGCGAAACGGCACAAAACGCGCTCCTAGGAGCTGCACTCTGCAAAGGGAAACTGTGCTCGGGGAACAAAGCTCAGCCCCAAGGCGGCTTGGCTCAGGATCGCAGCGCTTGCCTAGTTCTCACGTAGCCCTAGGCTCCCCATAGGGCCAAGGAGGGTCTGGGCTGCCTCTGGCTCCGTGGGCACTGCTGCTTGGCTGGTGGTCTCCGCACCGTGAAACCAACTCCAAACGTGTTCGCCTTCGCGGAGAAGGCTGATTTGGCAGGAAGAAGCCCTGTGTGCACTGGCCCTGGCAACCCACCCATCGCCAGCTAGGGAGGGACCCACCTAGGGCCTAGCTGCGAAACGGCACAAAACGCGCTCCTAGGAGCTGCACTCTGCAAAGGGAAACTGTGCTCGGGGAACAAAGCTCAGCCCCAAGGCGGCTTGGCTCAGGATCGCAGCGCTTGCCTAGTTCTCACCTAGCCCTAGGCTCCCCATAGGGCCAAGGAGGGTCTGGGCTGCCTCTGGCTCCGTGGGCACTGCTGCTTGGCTGGTGGTCTCCGCACCTTGAAACCAACTCCAAACGTGTTCTCCTTCGCGGAGAAGGCTGATTTGGCAGGAAGAAGCCCTGTGTGCACTGGCCCTGGCAACCCACCCATCGCCAGCTAGGGAGGGACCCACCTAGGGCCTAGCTGCGAAACGGCACAAAACGCGCTCCTAGGAGCTGCACTCTGCAAAGGGAAACTGTGCTCGGGGAACAAAGCTCAGCCCCAAGGCGGCTTGGCTCAGGATCGCAGCGCTTGCCTAGTTCTCACCTAGCCCTAGGCTCCCCATAGGGCCAAGGAGGGTCTGGGCTGCCTCTGGCTCCGTGGGCACTGCTGCTTGGCTGGTGGTCTCCGCACCTTGAAACCAACTCCAAACGTGTTCTCCTTCGCGGAGAAGGCTGATTTGGCAGGAAGAAGCCCTGTGTGCACTGGCCCTGGCAACCCACCCATCGCCAGCTAGGGAGGGACCCACCTAGGGCCTAGCTGCGAAACGGCACAAAACGCGCTCCTAGGAGCTGCACTCTGCAAAGGGAAACTGTGCTCGGGGAACAAACCTCAGCCCCAAGGCGGCTTGGCTCAGGATCGCAGCGCTTGCCTAGTTCTCACCTAGCCCTAGGCTCCCCATAGGGCCAAGGAGGGTCTGGGCTGCCTCTGGCTCCGTGGGCACTGCTGCTTGGCTGGTGGTCTCCGCACCTTGAAACCAACTCCAAACGTGTTCTCCTTCGTGGAGAAGGCTGATTTGGCAGGAAGAAGCCCTGTGTGCACTGGCCCTGGCAAACCGCCCATCGCCAGCTAAGGAGGGACCCACCAAGGGCCTAGCTGCGAAACGGCACAAAACGCGCTCCTAGGAGCTGCACTCTGCAAAGGGAAACTGTGCTCGGGGAACAAAGCTCAGCCCCAAGGCGGCTTGGCTCAGGATCGCAGCGCTTGCCTAGTTCTCACGTAGCCCTAGGCTCCCCATAGGGCCAAGGAGGGTCTGGGCTGCCTCTGGCTCCGTGGGCACTGCTGCTTGGCTGGTGGTCTCCGCACCTTGAAACCAACTCCAAACGTGTTCGCCTTCGCGGAGAAGGCTGATTTGGCAGGAAGAAGCCCTGTGTGCACTGGCCCTGGCAAACCACCCATAGCCAGCTAGGGAGGGACCCACCTAGGGCCTAGCTGCGAAACGGCACAAAACGCGCTCCTAGGAGCTGCACTCTGCAAAGGGAAACTGTGTTCGGGGAACAAAGCTCAGCCCCAAGGCGGCTTGGCTCAGGATCGCAGCGCTTGCCTAGTTCTCACCTAGCCCTAGGCTCCCCATAGGGCCAAGGAGGGTCTGGGCTGCCTCTGGCTCCGTGGGCACTGCTGCTTGGCTGGTGGTCTCCGCACCTTGAAACCAACTCCAAACGTGTTCTCCTTCGCGGAGAAGGCTGATTTGGCAGGAAGAAGCCCTGTGTGCACTGGCCCTAGCAACCCACCCATCGCCAGCTAGGGAGGGACCCACCTAGGGCCTAGCTGCGAAACGGCACAAAACGCGCTCCTAGGAGCTGCACTCTGCAAAGGGAAACTGTGCTCGGGGAACAAACCTCAGCCCCAAGGCGGCTTGGCTCAGGATCGCAGCGCTTGCCTAGTTCTCACCTAGCCCTAGGCTCCCCATAGGGCCAAGGAGGGTCTGGGCTGCCTCTGGCTCCGTGGGCACTGCTGCTTGGCTGGTGGTCTCCGCACTGTGAAACCAACTCCAAACGTGTTTGCCTTCGCGGAGAAGGCTGATTTGGCAGGAAGAAGCCCTGTGTGCACTGGCCCTGGCAAACCACCCATCGCCAGCTAGGGAGGGACCCACCTAGGGCCTAGCTGCGAAACGGCACAAAACGCGCTCCTAGGAGCTGCACTCTGCAAAGGGAATCTGTGCTCGGGGAACAAAGCTCAGCCCCAAGGCGGCTTGGCTCAGGATCGCAGCGCTTGCCTAGTTCTCACCTAGCCCTAGGCTCCCCATAGGGCCAAGGAGGGTCTGGGCTGCCTCTGGCTCCGTGGGCACTGCTGCTTGGCTGGTGGTCTCCGCACCTTGAAACCAACTCCAAACGTGTTCTCCTTCGCGGAGAAGGCTGATTTGGCAGGAAGAAGCCCTGTGTGCACTGGCCCTGGCAACCCACCCATCGCCAGCTAGGGAGGGACCCACCTAGGGCCTAGCTGCGAAACGGCACAAAACGCGCTCCTAGGAGCTGCACTCTGCAAAGGGAAACTGTGCTCGGGGAACAAAGCTCAGCCCCAAGGCGGCTTGGCTCAGGATCGCAGCGCTTGCCTAGTTCTCACCTAGCCCTAGGCTCCCCATAGGGCCAAGGAGGGTCTGGGCTGCCTCTGGCTCCGTGGGCACTGCTGCTTGGCTGGTGGTCTCCGCACCTTGAAACCAACTCCAAACGTGTTCTCCTTCGCGGAGAAGGCTGATTTGGCAGGAAGAAGCCCTGTGTGCACTGGCCCTGGCAACCCACCCATCGCCAGCTAGGGAGGGACCCACCTAGGGCCTAGCTGCGAAACGGCACAAAACGCGCTCCTAGGAGCTGCACTCTGCAAAGGGAAACTGTGCTCGGGGAACAAACCTCAGCCCCAAGGCGGCTTGGCTCAGGATCGCAGCGCTTGCCTAGTTCTCACCTAGCCCTAGGCTCCCCATAGGGCCAAGGAGGGTCTGGGCTGCCTCTGGCTCCGTGGGCACTGCTGCTTGGCTGGTGGTCTCCGCACCTTGAAACCAACTCCAAACGTGTTCTCCTTCGTGGAGAAGGCTGATTTGGCAGGAAGAAGCCCTGTGTGCACTGGCCCTGGCAAACCGCCCATCGCCAGCTAGGGAGGGACCCACCTAGGGCCTAGCTGCGAAACGGCACAAAACGCGCTCCTAGGAGCTGCACTCTGCAAAGGGAAACTGTGCTCGGGGAACAAAGCTCAGCCCCAAGGCGGCTTGGCTCAGGATCGCAGCGCTTGCCTAGTTCTCACCTAGCCCTAGGCTCCCCATAGGGCCAAGGAGGGTCTGGGCTGCCTCTGGCTCCGTGGGCACTGCTGCTTGGCTGGTGGTCTCCGCACCTTGAAACCAACTCCAAACGTGTTCTCCTTCGCGGAGAAGGCTGATTTGGCAGGAAGAAGCCCTGTGTGCACTGGCCCTGGCAACCCACCCATCGCCAGCTAGGGAGGGACCCACCTAGGGCCTAGCTGCGAAACGGCACAAAACGCGCTCCTAGGAGCTGCACTCTGCAAAGGGAAACTGTGCTCGGGGAACAAAGCTCAGCCCCAAGGCGGCTTGGCTCAGGATCGCAGCGCTTGCCTAGTTCTCACCTAGCCCTAGGCTCCCCATAGGGCCAAGGAGGGTCTGGGCTGCCTCTGGCTCCGTGGGCACTGCTGCTTGGCTGGTGGTCTCCGCACCTTGAAACCAACTCCAAACGTGTTCTCCTTCGCGGAGAAGGCTGATTTGGCAGGAAGAAGCCCTGTGTGCACTGGCCCTGGCAACCCACCCATCGCCAGCTAGGGAGGGACCCACCTAGGGCCTAGCTGCGAAACGGCACAAAACGCGCTCCTAGGAGCTGCACTCTGCAAAGGGAAACTGTGCTCGGGGAACAAACCTCAGCCCCAAGGCGGCTTGGCTCAGGATCGCAGCGCTTGCCTAGTTCTCACCTAGCCCTAGGCTCCCCATAGGGCCAAGGAGGGTCTGGGCTGCCTCTGGCTCCGTGGGCACTGCTGCTTGGCTGGTGGTCTCCGCACCTTGAAACCAACTCCAAACGTGTTCTCCTTCGTGGAGAAGGCTGATTTGGCAGGAAGAAGCCCTGTGTGCACTGGCCCTGGCAAACCGCCCATCGCCAGCTAAGGAGGGACCCACCAAGGGCCTAGCTGCGAAACGGCACAAAACGCGCTCCTAGGAGCTGCACTCTGCAAAGGGAAACTGTGCTCGGGGAACAAAGCTCAGCCCCAAGGCGGCTTGGCTCAGGATCGCAGCGCTTGCCTAGTTCTCACGTAGCCCTAGGCTCCCCATAGGGCCAAGGAGGGTCTGGGCTGCCTCTGGCTCCGTGGGCACTGCTGCTTGGCTGGTGGTCTCCGCACCTTGAAACCAACTCCAAACGTGTTCGCCTTCGCGGAGAAGGCTGATTTGGCAGGAAGAAGCCCTGTGTGCACTGGCCCTGGCAAACCACCCATAGCCAGCTAGGGAGGGACCCACCTAGGGCCTAGCTGCGAAACGGCACAAAACGCGCTCCTAGGAGCTGCACTCTGCAAAGGGAAACTGTGTTCGGGGAACAAAGCTCAGCCCCAAGGCGGCTTGGCTCAGGATCGCAGCGCTTGCCTAGTTCTCACCTAGCCCTAGGCTCCCCATAGGGCCAAGGAGGGTCTGGGCTGCCTCTGGCTCCGTGGGCACTGCTGCTTGGCTGGTGGTCTCCGCACCTTGAAACCAACTCCAAACGTGTTCTCCTTCGCGGAGAAGGCTGATTTGGCAGGAAGAAGCCCTGTGTGCACTGGCCCTAGCAACCCACCCATCGCCAGCTAGGGAGGGACCCACCTAGGGCCTAGCTGCGAAACGGCACAAAACGCGCTCCTAGGAGCTGCACTCTGCAAAGGGAAACTGTGCTCGGGGAACAAAGCTCAGCCCCAAGGCGGCTTGGCTCAGGATCGCAGCGCTTGCCTAGTTCTCACCTAGCCCTAGGCTCCCCATAGGGCCAAGGAGGGTCTGGGCTGCCTCTGGCTCCGTGGGCACTGCTGCTTGGCTGGTGGTCTCCGCACTGTGAAACCAACTCCAAACGTGTTTGCCTTCGCGGAGAAGGCTGATTTGGCAGGAAGAAGCCCTGTGTGCACTGGCCCTGGCAAACCACCCATCGCCAGCTAGGGAGGGACCCACCTAGGGCCTAGCTGCGAAACGGCACAAAACGCGCTCCTAGGAGCTGCACTCTGCAAAGGGAAACTGTGCTCGGGGAACAAAGCTCAGCCCCAAGGCGGCTTGGCTCAGGATCGCAGCGCTTGCCTAGTTCTCACCTAGCCCTAGGCTCCCCATAGGGCCAAGGAGGGTCTGGGCTGCCTCTGGCTCCATGGGCACTGCTGCTTGGCTGGTGGTCTCCGCACCGTGAAACCAACTCCAAACGTGTTCGCCTTCGCGGAGAAGGCTGATTTGGCAGGAAGAAGCCCTGTGTGCACTGGCCCTGGCAACCCACCCATCGCCAGCTAGGGAGGGACCCACCTAGGGCCTAGCTGCGAAACGGCACAAAACGCGCTCCTAGGAGCTGCACTCTGCAAAGGGAAACTGTGCTCGGGGAACAAAGCTCAGCCCCAAGGCGGCTTGGCTCAGGATCGCAGCGCTTGCCTAGTTCTCACCTAGCCCTAGGCTCCCCATAGGGCCAAGGAGGGTCTGGGCTGCCTCTGGCTCCGCGGGCACTGCTGCTTGGTTGGTGGTCTCCGCACCTTGAAACCAACTCCAAACGTGTTCTCCTTCGTGGAGAAGGCTGATTTGGCAGGAAGAAGCCCTGTGTGCACTGGCCCTGGCAACCCACCCATCGCCAGCTAGGGAGGGACCCACCTAGGGCCTAGCTGCGAAACGGCACAAAACGCGCTCCTAGGAGCTGCACTCTGCAAAGGGAAACTGTGCTCGGGGAACAAAGCTCAGCCCCAAGGCGGCTTGGCTCAGGATCGCAGCGCTTGCCTAGTTCTCACGTAGCCCTAGGCTCCCCATAGGGCCAAGGAGGGTCTGGGCTGCCTCTGGCTCCGTGGGCACTGCTGCTTGGCTGGTGGTCTCCGCACCTTGAAACCAACTCCAAACGTGTTCGCCTTCGTGGAGAAGGCTAATTTGGCAGGAACAAGCCCTGTGTGCACTGGCCTTCGCAATCCACCCATAGCCAGCTAAGGAGGGACCCACCTAGGGCCTAGCTGCGAAACGGCACAAAACGCGCTCCTAGGAGCTGCACTCTGCAAAGGGAAACTGTGCTCGGGGAACAAAGCTCAGCCCCAAGGCGGCTTGGCTCAGGATCGCAGCGCTTGCCTAGTTCTCACCTAGCCCTAGGCTCCCCATAGGGCCAAGGAGGGTCTGGGCTGCCTCTGGCTCCGTGGGCACTGCTGCTTGGCTGGTGGTCTCCGCACCGTGAAACCAACTCCAAACGTGTTCGCCTTCGCGGATAAGGCTGATTTGGCAGGAAGAAGCCCTGTGTGCACTGGCCCTGGCAACCCACCCATCGCCAGCTAGGGAGGGACCCACCTAGGGCCTAGCTGCGAAACGGCACAAAACGCGCTCCTAGGAGCTGCACTCTGCAAAGGGAAACTGTGCTCGGGGAACAAAGCTCAGCCCCAAGGCGGCTTGGCTCAGGATCGCAGCGCTTGCCTAGTTCTCACCTAGCCCTAGGCTCCCCATAGGGCCAAGGAGGGTCTGGGCTGCCTCTGGCTCCGTGGGCACTGCTGCTTGGTTGGTGGTCTCCGCACATTGAAACCAACTCCAAACGTGTTCTCCTTCGCGGAGAAGGCTGATTTGGCAGGAAGAAGCCCTGTGTGCACTGGCCCTGGCAACCCACCCATCGCCAGCTAGGGAGGGACCCACCTAGGGCCTAGCTGCGAAACGGCACAAAACGCGCTCCTAGGAGCTGCACTCTGCAAAGGGAAACTGTGCTCGGGGAACAAAGCTCAGCCCCAAGGCGGCTTGGCTCAGGATCGCAGCGCTTGCCTAGTTCTCACCTAGCCCTAGGCTCCCCAAAGGGCCAAGGAGGGTCTGGGCTGCCTCTGGCTCCGTGGGCACTGCTGCTTGGCTGGTGGTCTCCGCAGCTTGAAACCAACTCCAAACGTGTTCGCCTTCGCGGAGAAGGCTGATTTGGCAGGAAGAAGCCCTGTGTGCACTGGCCCTGGCAACCCACCCATCGCCAGCTAGGGAGGGACCCACCTAGGGCCTAGCTGCGAAACGGCACAAAACGCGCTCCTAGGAGCTGCACTCTGCAAAGGGAAACTGTGCTCGGGGAACAAAGCTCAGCCCCAAGGCGGCTTGGCTCAGGATCGCAGCGCTTGCCTAGTTCTCACCTAGCCCTAGGCTCCCCATAGGGCCAAGGAGGGTCTGGGCTGCCTCTGGCTCCGTGGGCACTGCTGCTTGGCTGGTGGTCTCCGCACATTGAAACCAACTCCAAACGTGTTCTCCTTCGCGGAGAAGGCTGATTTGGCAGGAAGAAGCCCTGTGTGCACTGGCCCTGGCAACCCACCCATCGCCAGCTAGGGAGGGACCCACCTAGGGCCTAGCTGCGAAACGGCACAAAACGCGCTCCTAGGAGCTGCACTCTGCAAAGGGAAACTGTGCTCGGGGAACAAAGCTCAGCCCCAAGGCGGCTTGGCTCAGGATCGCAGCGCTTGCCTAGTTCTCACCTAGCCCTAGGCTCCCCATAGGGCCAAGGAGGGTCTGGGCTGCCTCTGGCTCCGTGGGCACTGCTGCTTGGCTGGTGGTCTCCGCAGCTTGAAACCAACTCCAAACGTGTTCTCCTTCGCGGAGAAGGCTGATTTGGCAGGAAGAAGCCCTGTGTGCACTGGCCCTAGCAACCCACCCATCGCCAGCTAGGGAGGGAACCACCTAGGGCCTAGCTGCGAAACGGCACAAAACGCGCTCCTAGGAGCTGCACTCTGCAAAGGGAAACTGTGCTCGGGGAACAAAGCTCAGCCCCAAGGCGGCTTGGCTCAGGATCGCAGCGCTTGCCTAGTTCTCACCTAGCCCTAGGCTCCCCATAGGGCCAAGGAGGGTCTGGGCTGCCTCTGGCTCCGTGGGCACTGCTGCTTGGCTGGTGGTCTCCGCACCTTGAAACCAACTCCAAACGTGTTCTCCTTCGCGGAGAAGGCTGATTTGGCAGGAAGAAGCCCTGTGTGCACTGGCCCTGGCAATCCACCCATAGCCAGCTAAGGAGGGACCCACCTAGGGCCTAGCTGCGAAACGGCACAAAACGCGCTCCTAGGAGCTGCACTCTGCAAAGGGAAACTGTGCTCGGGGAACAAAGCTCAGCCCCAAGGCGGCTTGGCTCAGGATCGCAGCGCTTGCCTAGTTCTCACCTAGCCCTAGGCTCCCCATAGGGCCAAGGAGGGTCTGGGCTGCCTCTGGCTCCGTGGGCACTGCTGCTTGGCTGGTGGTCTCCGCACCTTGAAACCAACTCCAAACGTGTTCTCCTTCGTGGAGAAGGCTGATTTGGCAGGAAGAAGCCCTGTGTGCACTGGCCCTGGCAATCCACCCATAGCCAGCTAAGGAGGGACCCACCTAGGGCCTAGCTGCGAAACGGCACAAAACGCGCTCCTAGGAGCTGCACTCTGCAAAGGGAAACTGTGCTCGGGGAACAAAGCTCAGCCCCAAGGCGGCTTGGCTCAGGATCGCAGCGCTTGCCTAGTTCTCACCTAGCCCTAGGCTCCCCATAGGGCCAAGGAGGGTCTGGGCTGCCTCTGGCTCCGTGGGCACTGCTGCTTGGCTGGTGGTCTCCGCACATTGAAACCAACTCCAAACGTGTTCTCCTTCGCGGAGAAGGCTGATTTGGCAGGAAGAAGCCCTGTGTGCACTGGCCCTGGCAACCCACCCATCGCCAGCTAGGGAGGGACCCACCTAGGGCCTAGCTGCGAAACGGCACAAAACGCGCTCCTAGGAGCTGCACTCTGCAAAGGGAAACTGTGCTCGGGGAACAAAGCTCAGCCCCAAGGCGGCTTGGCTCAGGATCGCAGCGCTTGCCTAGTTCTCACCTAGCCCTAGGCTCCCCATAGGGCCAAGGAGGGTCTGGGCTGCCTCTGGCTCCGTGGGCACTGCTGCTTGGCTGGTGGTCTCCGCAGCTTGAAACCAACTCCAAACGTGTTCTCCTTCGCGGAGAAGGCTGATTTGGCAGGAAGAAGCCCTGTGTGCACTGGCCCTAGCAACCCACCCATCGCCAGCTAGGGAGGGACCCACCTAGGGCCTAGCTGCGAAACGGCACAAAACGCGCTCCTAGGAGCTGCACTCTGCAAAGGGAAACTGTGCTCGGGGAACAAACCTCAGCCCCAAGGCGGCTTGGCTCAGGATCGCAGCGCTTGCCTAGTTCTCACCTAGCCCTAGGCTCCCCATAGGGCCAAGGAGGGTCTGGGCTGCCTCTGGCTCCGTGGGCACTGCTGCTTGGCTGGTGGTCTCCGCACCTTGAAACCAACTCCAAACGTGTTCTCCTTCGCGGAGAAGGCTGATTTGGCAGGAAGAAGCCCTGTGTGCACTGGCCCTGGCAAACCGCCCATCGCCAGCTAAGGAGGGACCCACCAAGGGCCTAGCTGCGAAACGGCACAAAACGCGCTCCTAGGAGCTGCACTCTGCAAAGGGAAACTGTGCTCGGGGAACAAAGCTCAGCCCCAAGGCGGCTTGGCTCAGGATCGCAGCGCTTGCCTAGTTCTCACGTAGCCCTAGGCTCCCCATAGGGCCAAGGAGGGTCTGGGCTGCCTCTGGCTCCGTGGGCACTGCTGCTTGGCTGGTGGTCTCCGCACAGTGAAACCAACTCCAAACGTGTTCGCCTTCGCGGAGAAGGCTGATTTGGCAGGAAGAAGCCCTGTGTGCACTGGCCCTGGCAACCCACCCATCGCCAGCTAGGGAGGGACCCACCTAGGGCCTAGCTGCGAAACGGCACAAAACGCGCTCCTAGGAGCTGCACTCTGCAAAGGGAAACTGTGCTCGGGGAACAAAGCTCAGCCCCAAGGCGGCTTGGCTCAGGATCGCAGCGCTTGCCTAGTTCTCACCTAGCCCTAGGCTCCCCATAGGGCCAAGGAGGGTCTGGGCTCCCTCTGGCTCCGTGGGCACTGCTGCTTGGCTGGTGGTCTCCGCACTGTGAAACCAACTCCAAACGTGTTTGCCTTCGCGGAGAAGGCTGATTTGGCAGGAAGAAGCCCTGTGTGCACTGGCCCTGGCAAACCACCCATCGCCAGCTAGGGAGGGACCCACCTAGGGCCTAGCTGCGAAACGGCACAAAACGCGCTCCTAGGAGCTGCACTCTGCAAAGGGAAACTGTGCTCGGGGAACAAAGCTCAGCCCCAAGGCGGCTTGGCTCAGGATCGCAGCGCTTGCCTAGTTCTCACCTAGCCCTAGGCTCCCCATAGGGCCAAGGAGGGTCTGGGCTGCCTCTGGCTCCATGGGCACTGCTGCTTGGCTGGTGGTCTCCGCACCGTGAAACCAACTCCAAACGTGTTCGCCTTCGCGGAGAAGGCTGATTTGGCAGGAAGAAGCCCTGTGTGCACTGGCCCTGGCAACCCACCCATCGCCAGCTAGGGAGGGACCCACCTAGGGCCTAGCTGCGAAACGGCACAAAACGCGCTCCTAGGAGCTGCACTCTGCAAAGGGAAACTGTGCTCGGGGAACAAAGCTCAGCCCCAAGGCGGCTTGGCTCAGGATCGCAGCGCTTGCCTAGTTCTCACCTAGCCCTAGGCTCCCCATAGGGCCAAGGAGGGTCTGGGCTGCCTCTGGCTCCGCGGGCACTGCTGCTTGGTTGGTGGTCTCCGCACCTTGAAACCAACTCCAAACGTGTTCTCCTTCGTGGAGAAGGCTGATTTGGCAGGAAGAAGCCCTGTGTGCACTGGCCCTGGCAACCCACCCATCGCCAGCTAGGGAGGGACCCACCTAGGGCCTAGCTGCGAAACGGCACAAAACGCGCTCCTAGGAGCTGCACTCTGCAAAGGGAAACTGTGCTCGGGGAACAAAGCTCAGCCCCAAGGCGGCTTGGCTCAGGATCGCAGCGCTTGCCTAGTTCTCACCTAGCCCTAGGCTCCCCATAGGGCCAAGGAGGGTCTGGGCTGCCTCTGGCTCCGTGGGCACTGCTGCTTGGCTGGTGGTCTCCGCACCTTGAAACCAACTCCAAACGTGTTCTCCTTCGCGGAGAAGGCTGATTTGGCAGGAACAAGCCCTGTGTGCACTGGCCCTGGCAATCCACCCATAGCCAGCTAAGGAGGGACCCACCTAGGGCCTAGCTGCGAAACGGCACAAAACGCGCTCCTAGGAGCTGCACTCTGCAAAGGGAAACTGTGCTCGGGGAACAAAGCTCAGCCCCAAGGCGGCTTGGCTCAGGATCGCAGCGCTTGCCTAGTTCTCACGTAGCCCTAGGCTCCCCATAGGGCCAAGGAGGGTCTGGGCTGCCTCTGGCTCCGTGGGCACTGCTGCTTGGCTGGTGGTCTCCGCACCTTGAAACCAACTCCAAACGTGTTCGCCTTCGTGGAGAAGGCTAATTTGGCAGGAACAAGCCCTGTGTGCACTGGCCTTCGCAATCCACCCATAGCCAGCTAAGGAGGGACCCACCTAGGGCCTAGCTGCGAAACGG
Organism: Sus scrofa; assembly: GCF_054392235.1. Taxonomy (NCBI): domain Eukaryota; kingdom Metazoa; phylum Chordata; class Mammalia; order Artiodactyla; family Suidae; genus Sus; species Sus scrofa. The sequence goes on along the minus strand of NC_139389.1, from coordinate 31,985,779 downwards.
CACAAAACGCGCTCCTAGGAGCTGCACTCTGCAAAGGGAAACTGTGCTCGGGGAACAAAGCTCAGCCCCAAGGCGGCTTGGCTCAGGATCGCAGCGCTTGCCTAGTTCTCACCTAGCCCTAGGCTCCCCATAGGGCCAAGGAGGGTCTGGGCTGCCTCTGGCTCCGTGGGCACTGCTGCTTGGCTGGTGGTCTCCGCACCGTGAAACCAACTCCAAACGTGTTCGCCTTCGCGGAGAAGGCTGATTTGGCAGGAAGAAGCCCTGTGTGCACTGGCCCTGGCAACCCACCCATCGCCAGCTAGGGAGGGACCCACCTAGGGCCTAGCTGCGAAACGGCACAAAACGCGCTCCTAGGAGCTGCACTCTGCAAAGGGAAACTGTGCTCGGGGAACAAAGCTCAGCCCCAAGGCGGCTTGGCTCAGGATCGCAGCGCTTGCCTAGTTCTCACCTAGCCCTAGGCTCCCCATAGGGCCAAGGAGGGTCTGGGCTGCCTCTGGCTCCGTGGGCACTGCTGCTTGGTTGGTGGTCTCCGCACATTGAAACCAACTCCAAACGTGTTCTCCTTCGCGGAGAAGGCTGATTTGGCAGGAAGAAGCCCTGTGTGCACTGGCCCTGGCAACCCACCCATCGCCAGCTAGGGAGGGACCCACCTAGGGCCTAGCTGCGAAACGGCACAAAACGCGCTCCTAGGAGCTGCACTCTGCAAAGGGAAACTGTGCTCGGGGAACAAAGCTCAGCCCCAAGGCGGCTTGGCTCAGGATCGCAGCGCTTGCCTAGTTCTCACCTAGCCCTAGGCTCCCCAAAGGGCCAAGGAGGGTCTGGGCTGCCTCTGGCTCCGTGGGCACTGCTGCTTGGCTGGTGGTCTCCGCAGCTTGAAACCAACTCCAAACGTGTTCGCCTTCGCGGAGAAGGCTGATTTGGCAGGAAGAAGCCCTGTGTGCACTGGCCCTGGCAACCCACCCATCGCCAGCTAGGGAGGGACCCACCTAGGGCCTAGCTGCGAAACGGCACAAAACGCGCTCCTAGGAGCTGCACTCTGCAAAGGGAAACTGTGCTCGGGGAACAAAGCTCAGCCCCAAGGCGGCTTGGCTCAGGATCGCAGCGCTTGCCTAGTTCTCACCTAGCCCTAGGCTCCCCATAGGGCCAAGGAGGGTCTGGGCTGCCTCTGGCTCCGTGGGCACTGCTGCTTGGCTGGTGGTCTCCGCACCTTGAAACCAACTCCAAACGTGTTCTCCTTCGCGGAGAAGGCTGATTTGGCAGGAAGAAGCCCTGTGTGCACTGGCCCTGGCAACCCACCCATCGCCAGCTAGGGAGGGACCCACCTAGGGCCTAGCTGCGAAACGGCACAAAACGCGCTCCTAGGAGCTGCACTCTGCAAAGGGAAACTGTGCTCGGGGAACAAAGCTCAGCCCCAAGGCGGCTTGGCTCAGGATCGCAGCGCTTGCCTAGTTCTCACCTAGCCCTAGGCTCCCCATAGGGCCAAGGAGGGTCTGGGCTGCCTCTGGCTCCGTGGGCACTGCTGCTTGGCTGGTGGTCTCCGCAGCTTGAAACCAACTCCAAACGTGTTCTCCTTCGCGGAGAAGGCTGATTTGGCAGGAAGAAGCCCTGTGTGCACTGGCCCTAGCAACCCACCCATCGCCAGCTAGGGAGGGAACCACCTAGGGCCTAGCTGCGAAACGGCACAAAACGCGCTCCTAGGAGCTGCACTCTGCAAAGGGAAACTGTGCTCGGGGAACAAAGCTCAGCCCCAAGGCGGCTTGGCTCAGGATCGCAGCGCTTGCCTAGTTCTCACCTAGCCCTAGGCTCCCCATAGGGCCAAGGAGGGTCTGGGCTGCCTCTGGCTCCGTGGGCACTGCTGCTTGGCTGGTGGTCTCCGCACCTTGAAACCAACTCCAAACGTGTTCTCCTTCGCGGAGAAGGCTGATTTGGCAGGAAGAAGCCCTGTGTGCACTGGCCCTGGCAATCCACCCATAGCCAGCTAAGGAGGGACCCACCTAGGGCCTAGCTGCGAAACGGCACAAAACGCGCTCCTAGGAGCTGCACTCTGCAAAGGGAAACTGTGCTCGGGGAACAAAGCTCAGCCCCAAGGCGGCTTGGCTCAGGATCGCAGCGCTTGCCTAGTTCTCACCTAGCCCTAGGCTCCCCATAGGGCCAAGGAGGGTCTGGGCTGCCTCTGGCTCCGTGGGCACTGCTGCTTGGCTGGTGGTCTCCGCACCTTGAAACCAACTCCAAACGTGTTCTCCTTCGTGGAGAAGGCTGATTTGGCAGGAAGAAGCCCTGTGTGCACTGGCCCTGGCAATCCACCCATAGCCAGCTAAGGAGGGACCCACCTAGGGCCTAGCTGCGAAACGGCACAAAACGCGCTCCTAGGAGCTGCACTCTGCAAAGGGAAACTGTGCTCGGGGAACAAAGCTCAGCCCCAAGGCGGCTTGGCTCAGGATCGCAGCGCTTGCCTAGTTCTCACCTAGCCCTAGGCTCCCCATAGGGCCAAGGAGGGTCTGGGCTGCCTCTGGCTCCGTGGGCACTGCTGCTTGGCTGGTGGTCTCCGCACATTGAAACCAACTCCAAACGTGTTCTCCTTCGCGGAGAAGGCTGATTTGGCAGGAAGAAGCCCTGTGTGCACTGGCCCTGGCAACCCACCCATCGCCAGCTAGGGAGGGACCCACCTAGGGCCTAGCTGCGAAACGGCACAAAACGCGCTCCTAGGAGCTGCACTCTGCAAAGGGAAACTGTGCTCGGGGAACAAAGCTCAGCCCCAAGGCGGCTTGGCTCAGGATCGCAGCGCTTGCCTAGTTCTCACCTAGCCCTAGGCTCCCCATAGGGCCAAGGAGGGTCTGGGCTGCCTCTGGCTCCGTGGGCACTGCTGCTTGGCTGGTGGTCTCCGCAGCTTGAAACCAACTCCAAACGTGTTCTCCTTCGCGGAGAAGGCTGATTTGGCAGGAAGAAGCCCTGTGTGCACTGGCCCTAGCAACCCACCCATCGCCAGCTAGGGAGGGACCCACCTAGGGCCTAGCTGCGAAACGGCACAAAACGCGCTCCTAGGAGCTGCACTCTGCAAAGGGAAACTGTGCTCGGGGAACAAACCTCAGCCCCAAGGCGGCTTGGCTCAGGATCGCAGCGCTTGCCTAGTTCTCACCTAGCCCTAGGCTCCCCATAGGGCCAAGGAGGGTCTGGGCTGCCTCTGGCTCCGTGGGCACTGCTGCTTGGCTGGTGGTCTCCGCACCTTGAAACCAACTCCAAACGTGTTCTCCTTCGCGGAGAAGGCTGATTTGGCAGGAAGAAGCCCTGTGTGCACTGGCCCTGGCAAACCGCCCATCGCCAGCTAAGGAGGGACCCACCAAGGGCCTAGCTGCGAAACGGCACAAAACGCGCTCCTAGGAGCTGCACTCTGCAAAGGGAAACTGTGCTCGGGGAACAAAGCTCAGCCCCAAGGCGGCTTGGCTCAGGATCGCAGCGCTTGCCTAGTTCTCACGTAGCCCTAGGCTCCCCATAGGGCCAAGGAGGGTCTGGGCTGCCTCTGGCTCCGTGGGCACTGCTGCTTGGCTGGTGGTCTCCGCACAGTGAAACCAACTCCAAACGTGTTCGCCTTCGCGGAGAAGGCTGATTTGGCAGGAAGAAGCCCTGTGTGCACTGGCCCTGGCAACCCACCCATCGCCAGCTAGGGAGGGACCCACCTAGGGCCTAGCTGCGAAACGGCACAAAACGCGCTCCTAGGAGCTGCACTCTGCAAAGGGAAACTGTGCTCGGGGAACAAAGCTCAGCCCCAAGGCGGCTTGGCTCAGGATCGCAGCGCTTGCCTAGTTCTCACCTAGCCCTAGGCTCCCCATAGGGCCAAGGAGGGTCTGGGCTCCCTCTGGCTCCGTGGGCACTGCTGCTTGGCTGGTGGTCTCCGCACTGTGAAACCAACTCCAAACGTGTTTGCCTTCGCGGAGAAGGCTGATTTGGCAGGAAGAAGCCCTGTGTGCACTGGCCCTGGCAAACCACCCATCGCCAGCTAGGGAGGGACCCACCTAGGGCCTAGCTGCGAAACGGCACAAAACGCGCTCCTAGGAGCTGCACTCTGCAAAGGGAAACTGTGCTCGGGGAACAAAGCTCAGCCCCAAGGCGGCTTGGCTCAGGATCGCAGCGCTTGCCTAGTTCTCACCTAGCCCTAGGCTCCCCATAGGGCCAAGGAGGGTCTGGGCTGCCTCTGGCTCCATGGGCACTGCTGCTTGGCTGGTGGTCTCCGCACCGTGAAACCAACTCCAAACGTGTTCGCCTTCGCGGAGAAGGCTGATTTGGCAGGAAGAAGCCCTGTGTGCACTGGCCCTGGCAACCCACCCATCGCCAGCTAGGGAGGGACCCACCTAGGGCCTAGCTGCGAAACGGCACAAAACGCGCTCCTAGGAGCTGCACTCTGCAAAGGGAAACTGTGCTCGGGGAACAAAGCTCAGCCCCAAGGCGGCTTGGCTCAGGATCGCAGCGCTTGCCTAGTTCTCACCTAGCCCTAGGCTCCCCATAGGGCCAAGGAGGGTCTGGGCTGCCTCTGGCTCCGCGGGCACTGCTGCTTGGTTGGTGGTCTCCGCACCTTGAAACCAACTCCAAACGTGTTCTCCTTCGTGGAGAAGGCTGATTTGGCAGGAAGAAGCCCTGTGTGCACTGGCCCTGGCAACCCACCCATCGCCAGCTAGGGAGGGACCCACCTAGGGCCTAGCTGCGAAACGGCACAAAACGCGCTCCTAGGAGCTGCACTCTGCAAAGGGAAACTGTGCTCGGGGAACAAAGCTCAGCCCCAAGGCGGCTTGGCTCAGGATCGCAGCGCTTGCCTAGTTCTCACCTAGCCCTAGGCTCCCCATAGGGCCAAGGAGGGTCTGGGCTGCCTCTGGCTCCGTGGGCACTGCTGCTTGGCTGGTGGTCTCCGCACCTTGAAACCAACTCCAAACGTGTTCTCCTTCGCGGAGAAGGCTGATTTGGCAGGAACAAGCCCTGTGTGCACTGGCCCTGGCAATCCACCCATAGCCAGCTAAGGAGGGACCCACCTAGGGCCTAGCTGCGAAACGGCACAAAACGCGCTCCTAGGAGCTGCACTCTGCAAAGGGAAACTGTGCTCGGGGAACAAAGCTCAGCCCCAAGGCGGCTTGGCTCAGGATCGCAGCGCTTGCCTAGTTCTCACCTAGCCCTAGGCTCCCCATAGGGCCAAGGAGGGTCTGGGCTGCCTCTGGCTCCGTGGGCACTGCTGCTTGGCTGGTGGTCTCCGCACATTGAAACCAACTCCAAACGTGTTCTCCTTCGCGGAGAAGGCTGATTTGGCAGGAAGAAGCCCTGTGTGCACTGGCCCTGGCAACCCACCCATCGCCAGCTAGGGAGGGACCCACCTAGGGCCTAGCTGCGAAACGGCACAAAACGCGCTCCTAGGAGCTGCACTCTGCAAAGGGAAACTGTGCTCGGGGAACAAAGCTCAGCCCCAAGGCGGCTTGGCTCAGGATCGCAGCGCTTGCCTAGTTCTCACCTAGCCCTAGGCTCCCCATAGGGCCAAGGAGGGTCTGGGCTGCCTCTGGCTCCGTGGGCACTGCTGCTTGGCTGGTGGTCTCCGCAGCTTGAAACCAACTCCAAACGTGTTCTCCTTCGCGGAGAAGGCTGATTTGGCAGGAAGAAGCCCTGTGTGCACTGGCCCTGGCAAACCACCCATCGCCAGCTAGGGAGGGACCCACCTAGGGCCTAGCTGCGAAACGGCACAAAACGCGCTCCTAGGAGCTGCACTCTGCAAAGGGAAACTGTGCTCGGGGAACAAACCTCAGCCCCAAGGCGGCTTGGCTCAGGATCGCAGCGCTTGCCTAGTTCTCACCTAGCCCTAGGCTCCCCATAGGGCCAAGGAGGGTCTGGGCTGCCTCTGGCTCCGTGGGCACTGCTGCTTGGCTGGTGGTCTCCGCACCTTGAAACCAACTCCAAACGTGTTCTCCTTCGTGGAGAAGGCTGATTTGGCAGGAAGAAGCCCTGTGTGCACTGGCCCTGGCAAACCGCCCATCGCCAGCTAAGGAGGGACCCACCAAGGGCCTAGCTGCGAAACGGCACAAAACGCGCTCCTAGGAGCTGCACTCTGCAAAGGGAAACTGTGCTCGGGGAACAAAGCTCAGCCCCAAGGCGGCTTGGCTCAGGATCGCAGCGCTTGCCTAGTTCTCACGTAGCCCTAGGCTCCCCATAGGGCCAAGGAGGGTCTGGGCTGCCTCTGGCTCCGTGGGCACTGCTGCTTGGCTGGTGGTCTCCGCACCGTGAAACCAACTCCAAACGTGTTCGCCTTCGCGGAGAAGGCTGATTTGGCAGGAAGAAGCCCTGTGTGCACTGGCCCTGGCAACCCACCCATCGCCAGCTAGGGAGGGACCCACCTAGGGCCTAGCTGCGAAACGGCACAAAACGCGCTCCTAGGAGCTGCACTCTGCAAAGGGAAACTGTGCTCGGGGAACAAAGCTCAGCCCCAAGGCGGCTTGGCTCAGGATCGCAGCGCTTGCCTAGTTCTCACCTAGCCCTAGGCTCCCCATAGGGCCAAGGAGGGTCTGGGCTGCCTCTGGCTCCGTGGGCACTGCTGCTTGGCTGGTGGTCTCCGCACCTTGAAACCAACTCCAAACGTGTTCGCCTTCGCGGAGAAGGCTGATTTGGCAGGAAGAAGCCCTGTGTGCACTGGCCCTGGCAAACCACCCATAGCCAGCTAGGGAGGGACCCACCTAGGGCCTAGCTGCGAAACGGCACAAAACGCGCTCCTAGGAGCTGCACTCTGCAAAGGGAAACTGTGCTCGGGGAACAAAGCTCAGCCCCAAGGCGGCTTGGCTCAGGATCGCAGCGCTTGCCTAGTTCTCACCTAGCCCTAGGCTCCCCAAAGGGCCAAGGAGGGTCTGGGCTGCCTCTGGCTCCGTGGGCACTGCTGCTTGGCTGGTGGTCTCCGCAGCTTGAAACCAACTCCAAACGTGTTCGCCTTCGCGGAGAAGGCTGATTTGGCAGGAAGAAGCCCTGTGTGCACTGGCCCTGGCAACCCACCCATCGCCAGCTAGGGAGGGACCCACCTAGGGCCTAGCTGCGAAACGGCACAAAACGCGCTCCTAGGAGCTGCACTCTGCAAAGGGAAACTGTGCTCGGGGAACAAAGCTCAGCCCCAAGGCGGCTTGGCTCAGGATCGCAGCGCTTGCCTAGTTCTCACCTAGCCCTAGGCTCCCCATAGGGCCAAGGAGGGTCTGGGCTGCCTCTGGCTCCGTGGGCACTGCTGCTTGGCTGGTGGTCTCCGCACCTTGAAACCAACTCCAAACGTGTTCTCCTTCGCGGAGAAGGCTGATTTGGCAGGAAGAAGCCCTGTGTGCACTGGCCCTGGCAATCCACCCATAGCCAGCTAAGGAGGGACCCACCTAGGGCCTAGCTGCGAAACGGCACAAAACGCGCTCCTAGGAGCTGCACTCTGCAAAGGGAAACTGTGCTCGGGGAACAAAGCTCAGCCCCAAGGCGGCTTGGCTCAGGATCGCAGCGCTTGCCTAGTTCTCACCTAGCCCTAGGCTCCCCATAGGGCCAAGGAGGGTCTGGGCTGCCTCTGGCTCCGTGGGCACTGCTGCTTGGCTGGTGGTCTCCGCACCTTGAAACCAACTCCAAACGTGTTCTCCTTCGCGGAGAAGGCTGATTTGGCAGGAAGAAGCCCTGTGTGCACTGGCCCTGGCAACCCACCCATCGCCAGCTAGGGAGGGACCCACCTAGGGCCTAGCTGCGAAACGGCACAAAACGCGCTCCTAGGAGCTGCACTCTGCAAAGGGAAACTGTGCTCGGGGAACAAAGCTCAGCCCCAAGGCGGCTTGGCTCAGGATCGCAGCGCTTGCCTAGTTCTCACCTAGCCCTAGGCTCCCCATAGGGCCAAGGAGGGTCTGGGCTGCCTCTGGCTCCGTGGGCACTGCTGCTTGGCTGGTGGTCTCCGCACCTTGAAACCAACTCCAAACGTGTTCTCCTTCGTGGAGAAGGCTGATTTGGCAGGAAGAAGCCCTGTGTGCACTGGCCCTGGCAAACCGCCCATCGCCAGCTAAGGAGGGACCCACCAAGGGCCTAGCTGCGAAACGGCACAAAACGCGCTCCTAGGAGCTGCACTCTGCAAAGGGAAACTGTGCTCGGGGAACAAAGCTCAGCCCCAAGGCGGCTTGGCTCAGGATCGCAGCGCTTGCCTAGTTCTCACCTAGCCCTAGGCTCCCCATAGGGCCAAGGAGGGTCTGGGCTGCCTCTGGCTCCGTGGGCACTGCTGCTTGGCTGGTGGTCTCCGCACCTTGAAACCAACTCCAAACGTGTTCGCCTTCGTGGAGAAGGCTGATTTGGCAGGAACAAGCCCTGTGTGCACTGGCCCTAGCAATCCACCCATAGCCAGCTAAGGAGGGACCCACCTAGGGCCTAGCTGCGAAACGGCACAAAACGCGCTCCTAGGAGCTGCACTCTGCAAAGGGAAACTGTGCTCGGGGAACAAAGCTCAGCCCCAAGGCGGCTTGGCTCAGGATCGCAGCGCTTGCCTAGTTCTCACGTAGCCCTAGGCTCCCCATAGGGCCAAGGAGGGTCTGGGCTGCCTCTGGCTCCGTGGGCACTGCTGCTTGGCTGGTGGTCTCCGCAGCTTGAAACCAACTCCAAACGTGTTCGCCTTCGCGGAGAAGGCTGATTTGGCAGGAAGAAGCCCTGTGTGCACTGGCCCTGGCAACCCACCCATCGCCAGCTAGGGAGGGACCCACCTAGGGCCTAGCTGCGAAACGGCACAAAACGCGCTCCTAGGAGCTGCACTCTGCAAAGGGAAACTGTGCTCGGGGAACAAAGCTCAGCCCCAAGGCGGCTTGGCTCAGGATCGCAGCGCTTGCCTAGTTCTCACCTAGCCCTAGGCTCCCCATAGGGCCAAGGAGGGTCTGGGCTGCCTCTGGCTCCGTGGGCACTGCTGCTTGGTTGGTGGTCTCCGCACATTGAAACCAACTCCAAACGTGTTCTCCTTCGCGGAGAAGGCTGATTTGGCAGGAAGAAGCCCTGTGTGCATTGGCCCTGGCAACCCACCCATCGCCAGCTAGGGAGGGACCCACCTAGGGCCTAGCTGCGAAACGGCACAAAACGCGCTCCTAGGAGCTGCACTCTGCAAAGGGAAACTGTGCTCGGGGAACAAAGCTCAGCCCCAAGGCGGCTTGGCTCAGGATCGCAGCGCTTGCCTAGTTCTCACCTAGCCCTAGGCTCCCCAAAGGGCCAAGGAGGGTCTGGGCTGCCTCTGGCTCCGTGGGCACTGCTGCTTGGCTGGTGGTCTCCGCAGCTTGAAACCAACTCCAAACGTGTTCGCCTTCGCGGAGAAGGCTGATTTGGCAGGAAGAAGCCCTGTGTGCACTGGCCCTGGCAACCCACCCATCGCCAGCTAGGGAGGGACCCACCTAGGGCCTAGCTGCGAAACGGCACAAAACGCGCTCCTAGGAGCTGCACTCTGCAAAGGGAAACTGTGCTCGGGGAACAAAGCTCAGCCCCAAGGCGGCTTGGCTCAGGATCGCAGCGCTTGCCTAGTTCTCACCTAGCCCTAGGCTCCCCATAGGGCCAAGGAGGGTCTGGGCTGCCTCTGGCTCCGTGGGCACTGCTGCTTGGCTGGTGGTCTCCGCACCTTGAAACCAACTCCAAACGTGTTCGCCTTCGCGGAGAAGGCTGATTTGGCAGGAAGAAGCCCTGTGTGCACTGGCCCTGGCAATCCACCCATAGCCAGCTAAGGAGGGACCCACCTAGGGCCTAGCTGCGAAACGGCACAAAACGCGCTCCTAGGAGCTGCACTCTGCAAAGGGAAACTGTGCTCGGGGAACAAAGCTCAGCCCCAAGGCGGCTTGGCTCAGGATCGCAGCGCTTGCCTAGTTCTCACCTTCCCTAGGCTCCCCATAGGGCCAAGGAGGGTCTGGGCTGCCTCTGGCTCCGTGGGCACTGCTGCTTGGCTGGTGGTCTCCGCACTGTGAAACCAACTCCAAACGTGTTCGCCTTCGCGGAGAAGGCTGATTTGGCAGGAAGAAGCCCTGTGTGCACTGGCCCTGGCAACCCACCCATCGCCAGCTAGGGAGGGCCCACCTAGGGCCTAGCTGCGAAACGGCACAAAACGCGATCCTAGGAGCTGCACTCTGCAAAGGGAAACTGTGCTCGGGGAACAAACCTCAGCCCCAAGGCGGCTTGGCTCAGGATCGCAGCGCTTGCCTAGTTCTCACCTAGCCCTAGGCTCCCCATAGGGCCAAGGAGGGTCTGGGCTGCCTCTGGCTCCGTGGGCACTGCTGCTTGGCTGGTGGTCTCCGCACCTTGAAACCAACTCCAAACGTGTTCGCCTTCGCGGAGAAGGCTGATTTGGCAGGAAGAAGCCCTGTGTGCACTGGCCCTGGCAAACCACCCATAGCCAGCTAGGGAGGGACCCACCTAGGGCCTAGCTGCGAAACGGCACAAAACGCGCTCCTAGGAGCTGCACTCTGCAAAGGGAAACTGTGCTCGGGGAACAAAGCTCAGCCCCAAGGCGGCTTGGCTCAGGATCGCAGCGCTTGCCTAGTTCTCACCTAGCCCTAGGCTCCCCATAGGGCCAAGGAGGGTCTGGGCTGCCTCTGGCTCCGTGGGCACTGCTGCTTGGCTGGTGGTCTCCGCACCTTGAAACCAACTCCAAACGTGTTCGCCTTCGCGGAGAAGGCTGATTTGGCAGGAAGAAGCCCTGTGTGCACTGGCCCTGGCAACCCACCCATCGCCAGCTAGGGAGGGACCCACCTAGGGCCTAGCTGCGAAACGGCACAAAACGCGCTCCTAGGAGCTGCACTCTGCAAAGGGAAACTGTGCTCGGGGAACAAAGCTCAGCCCCAAGGCGGCTTGGCTCAGGATCGCAGCGCTTGCCTAGTTCTCACCTAGCCCTAGGCTCCCCATAGGGCCAAGGAGGGTCTGGGCTGCCTCTGGCTCCGTGGGCACTGCTGCTTGGTTGGTGGTCTCCGCACATTGAAACCAACTCCAAACGTGTTCTCCTTCGCGGAGAAGGCTGATTTGGCAGGAAGAAGCCCTGTGTGCATTGGCCCTGGCAACCCACCCATCGCCAGCTAGGGAGGGACCCACCTAGGGCCTAGCTGCGAAACGGCACAAAACGCGCTCCTAGGAGCTGCACTCTGCAAAGGGAAACTGTGCTCGGGGAACAAAGCTCAGCCCCAAGGCGGCTTGGCTCAGGATCGCAGCGCTTGCCTAGTTCTCACCTAGCCCTAGGCTCCCCAAAGGGCCAAGGAGGGTCTGGGCTGCCTCTGGCTCCGTGGGCACTGCTGCTTGGCTGGTGGTCTCCGCAGCTTGAAACCAACTCCAAACGTGTTCGCCTTCGCGGAGAAGGCTGATTTGGCAGGAAGAAGCCCTGTGTGCACTGGCCCTGGCAACCCACCCATCGCCAGCTAGGGAGGGACCCACCTAGGGCCTAGCTGCGAAACGGCACAAAACGCGCTCCTAGGAGCTGCACTCTGCAAAGGGAAACTGTGCTCGGGGAACAAAGCTCAGCCCCAAGGCGGCTTGGCTCAGGATCGCAGCGCTTGCCTAGTTCTCACCTAGCCCTAGGCTCCCCATAGGGCCAAGGAGGGTCTGGGCTGCCTCTGGCTCCGTGGGCACTGCTGCTTGGCTGGTGGTCTCCGCACCTTGAAACCAACTCCAAACGTGTTCGCCTTCGCGGAGAAGGCTGATTTGGCAGGAAGAAGCCCTGTGTGCACTGGCCCTGGCAATCCACCCATAGCCAGCTAAGGAGGGACCCACCTAGGGCCTAGCTGCGAAACGGCACAAAACGCGCTCCTAGGAGCTGCACTCTGCAAAGGGAAACTGTGCTCGGGGAACAAAGCTCAGCCCCAAGGCGGCTTGGCTCAGGATCGCAGCGCTTGCCTAGTTCTCACCTAGCCCTAGGCTCCCCATAGGGCCAAGGAGGGTCTGGGCTGCCTCTGGCTCCGTGGGCACTGCTGCTTGGCTGGTGGTCTCCGCACCGTGAAACCAACTCCAAACGTGTTCTCCTTCGCGGAGAAGGCTGATTTGGCAGGAAGAAGCCCTGTGTGCACTGGCCCTGGCAACCCACCCATCGCCAGCTAGGGAGGGACCCACCTAGGGCCTAGCTGCGAAACGGCACAAAACGCGCTCCTAGGAGCTGCACTCTGCAAAGGGAAACTGTGCTCGGGGAACAAACCTCAGCCCCAAGGCGGCTTGGCTCAGGATCGCAGCGCTTGCCTAGTTCTCACCTAGCCCTAGGCTCCCCATAGGGCCAAGGAGGGTCTGGGCTGCCTCTGGCTCCGTGGGCACTGCTGCTTGGCTGGTGGTCTCCGCACCTTGAAACCAACTCCAAACGTGTTCTCCTTCGTGGAGAAGGCTGATTTGGCAGGAAGAAGCCCTGTGTGCACTGGCCCTGGCAAACCGCCCATCGCCAGCTAAGGAGGGACCCACCAAGGGCCTAGCTGCGAAACGGCACAAAACGCGCTCCTAGGAGCTGCACTCTGCAAAGGGAAACTGTGCTCGGGGAACAAAGCTCAGCCCCAAGGCGGCTTGGCTCAGGATCGCAGCGCTTGCCTAGTTCTCACGTAGCCCTAGGCTCCCCATAGGGCCAAGGAGGGTCTGGGCTGCCTCTGGCTCCGTGGGCACTGCTGCTTGGCTGGTGGTCTCCGCACCGTGAAACCAACTCCAAACGTGTTCGCCTTCGCGGAGAAGGCTGATTTGGCAGGAAGAAGCCCTGTGTGCACTGGCCCTGGCAACCCACCCATCGCCAGCTAGGGAGGGACCCACCTAGGGCCTAGCTGCGAAACGGCACAAAACGCGCTCCTAGGAGCTGCACTCTGCAAAGGGAAACTGTGCTCGGGGAACAAAGCTCAGCCCCAAGGCGGCTTGGCTCAGGATCGCAGCGCTTGCCTAGTTCTCACCTAGCCCTAGGCTCCCCATAGGGCCAAGGAGGGTCTGGGCTCCCTCTGGCTCCGTGGGCACTGCTGCTTGGCTGGTGGTCTCCGCACTGTGAAACCAACTCCAAACGTGTTTGCCTTCGCGGAGAAGGCTGATTTGGCAGGAAGAAGCCCTGTGTGCACTGGCCCTGGCAAACCACCCATCGCCAGCTAGGGAGGGACCCACCTAGGGCCTAGCTGCGAAACGGCACAAAACGCGCTCCTAGGAGCTGCACTCTGCAAAGGGAAACTGTGCTCGGGGAACAAAGCTCAGCCCCAAGGCGGCTTGGCTCAGGATCGCAGCGCTTGCCTAGTTCTCACCTAGCCCTAGGCTCCCCATAGGGCCAAGGAGGGTCTGGGCTGCCTCTGGCTCCATGGGCACTGCTGCTTGGCTGGTGGTCTCCGCACCGTGAAACCAACTCCAAACGTGTTCGCCTTCGCGGAGAAGGCTGATTTGGCAGGAAGAAGCCCTGTGTGCACTGGCCCTGGCAACCCACCCATCGCCAGCTAGGGAGGGACCCACCTAGGGCCTAGCTGCGAAACGGCACAAAACGCGCTCCTAGGAGCTGCACTCTGCAAAGGGAAACTGTGCTCGGGGAACAAAGCTCAGCCCCAAGGCGGCTTGGCTCAGGATCGCAGCGCTTGCCTAGTTCTCACCTAGCCCTAGGCTCCCCATAGGGCCAAGGAGGGTCTGGGCTGCCTCTGGCTCCGCGGGCACTGCTGCTTGGTTGGTGGTCTCCGCACCTTGAAACCAACTCCAAACGTGTTCTCCTTCGTGGAGAAGGCTGATTTGGCAGGAAGAAGCCCTGTGTGCACTGGCCCTGGCAACCCACCCATCGCCAGCTAGGGAGGGACCCACCTAGGGCCTAGCTGCGAAACGGCACAAAACGCGCTCCTAGGAGCTGCACTCTGCAAAGGGAAACTGTGCTCGGGGAACAAAGCTCAGCCCCAAGGCGGCTTGGCTCAGGATCGCAGCGCTTGCCTAGTTCTCACCTAGCCCTAGGCTCCCCATAGGGCCAAGGAGGGTCTGGGCTGCCTCTGGCTCCGTGGGCACTGCTGCTTGGCTGGTGGTCTCCGCACCTTGAAACCAACTCCAAACGTGTTCTCCTTCGCGGAGAAGGCTGATTTGGCAGGAACAAGCCCTGTGTGCACTGGCCCTGGCAATCCACCCATAGCCAGCTAAGGAGGGACCCACCTAGGGCCTAGCTGCGAAACGGCACAAAACGCGCTCCTAGGAGCTGCACTCTGCAAAGGGAAACTGTGCTCGGGGAACAAAGCTCAGCCCCAAGGCGGCTTGGCTCAGGATCGCAGCGCTTGCCTAGTTCTCACCTAGCCCTAGGCTCCCCATAGGGCCAAGGAGGGTCTGGGCTGCCTCTGGCTCCGTGGGCACTGCTGCTTGGCTGGTGGTCTCCGCACATTGAAACCAACTCCAAACGTGTTCTCCTTCGCGGAGAAGGCTGATTTGGCAGGAAGAAGCCCTGTGTGCACTGGCCCTGGCAACCCACCCATCGCCAGCTAGGGAGGGACCCACCTAGGGCCTAGCTGCGAAACGGCACAAAACGCGCTCCTAGGAGCTGCACTCTGCAAAGGGAAACTGTGCTCGGGGAACAAAGCTCAGCCCCAAGGCGGCTTGGCTCAGGATCGCAGCGCTTGCCTAGTTCTCACCTAGCCCTAGGCTCCCCATAGGGCCAAGGAGGGTCTGGGCTGCCTCTGGCTCCGTGGGCACTGCTGCTTGGCTGGTGGTCTCCGCAGCTTGAAACCAACTCCAAACGTGTTCTCCTTCGCGGAGAAGGCTGATTTGGCAGGAAGAAGCCCTGTGTGCACTGGCCCTAGCAACCCACCCATCGCCAGCTAGGGAGGGACCCACCTAGGGCCTAGCTGCGAAACGGCACAAAACGCGCTCCTAGGAGCTGCACTCTGCAAAGGGAAACTGTGCTCGGGGAACAAACCTCAGCCCCAAGGCGGCTTGGCTCAGGATCGCAGCGCTTGCCTAGTTCTCACCTAGCCCTAGGCTCCCCATAGGGCCAAGGAGGGTCTGGGCTGCCTCTGGCTCCGTGGGCACTGCTGCTTGGCTGGTGGTCTCCGCACCTTGAAACCAACTCCAAACGTGTTCTCCTTCGTGGAGAAGGCTGATTTGGCAGGAAGAAGCCCTGTGTGCACTGGCCCTGGCAAACCGCCCATCGCCAGCTAAGGAGGGACCCACCAAGGGCCTAGCTGCGAAACGGCACAAAACGCGCTCCTAGGAGCTGCACTCTGCAAAGGGAAACTGTGCTCGGGGAACAAAGCTCAGCCCCAAGGCGGCTTGGCTCAGGATCGCAGCGCTTGCCTAGTTCTCACGTAGCCCTAGGCTCCCCATAGGGCCAAGGAGGGTCTGGGCTGCCTCTGGCTCCGTGGGCACTGCTGCTTGGCTGGTGGTCTCCGCACCGTGAAACCAACTCCAAACGTGTTCGCCTTCGCGGAGAAGGCTGATTTGGCAGGAAGAAGCCCTGTGTGCACTGGCCCTGGCAACCCACCCATCGCCAGCTAGGGAGGGACCCACCTAGGGCCTAGCTGCGAAACGGCACAAAACGCGCTCCTAGGAGCTGCACTCTGCAAAGGGAAACTGTGCTCGGGGAACAAAGCTCAGCCCCAAGGCGGCTTGGCTCAGGATCGCAGCGCTTGCCTAGTTCTCACCTAGCCCTAGGCTCCCCATAGGGCCAAGGAGGGTCTGGGCTGCCTCTGGCTCCGTGGGCACTGCTGCTTGGCTGGTGGTCTCCGCACCTTGAAACCAACTCCAAACGTGTTCGCCTTCGCGGAGAAGGCTGATTTGGCAGGAAGAAGCCCTGTGTGCACTGGCCCTGGCAAACCACCCATAGCCAGCTAGGGAGGGACCCACCTAGGGCCTAGCTGCGAAACGGCACAAAACGCGCTCCTAGGAGCTGCACTCTGCAAAGGGAAACTGTGCTCGGGGAACAAAGCTCAGCCCCAAGGCGGCTTGGCTCAGGATCGCAGCGCTTGCCTAGTTCTCACCTAGCCCTAGGCTCCCCAAAGGGCCAAGGAGGGTCTGGGCTGCCTCTGGCTCCGTGGGCACTGCTGCTTGGCTGGTGGTCTCCGCAGCTTGAAACCAACTCCAAACGTGTTCGCCTTCGCGGAGAAGGCTGATTTGGCAGGAAGAAGCCCTGTGTGCACTGGCCCTGGCAACCCACCCATCGCCAGCTAGGGAGGGACCCACCTAGGGCCTAGCTGCGAAACGGCACAAAACGCGCTCCTAGGAGCTGCACTCTGCAAAGGGAAACTGTGCTCGGGGAACAAAGCTCAGCCCCAAGGCGGCTTGGCTCAGGATCGCAGCGCTTGCCTAGTTCTCACCTAGCCCTAGGCTCCCCATAGGGCCAAGGAGGGTCTGGGCTGCCTCTGGCTCCGTGGGCACTGCTGCTTGGCTGGTGGTCTCCGCACCTTGAAACCAACTCCAAACGTGTTCTCCTTCGCGGAGAAGGCTGATTTGGCAGGAAGAAGCCCTGTGTGCACTGGCCCTGGCAATCCACCCATAGCCAGCTAAGGAGGGACCCACCTAGGGCCTAGCTGCGAAACGGCACAAAACGCGCTCCTAGGAGCTGCACTCTGCAAAGGGAAACTGTGCTCGGGGAACAAAGCTCAGCCCCAAGGCGGCTTGGCTCAGGATCGCAGCGCTTGCCTAGTTCTCACCTAGCCCTAGGCTCCCCATAGGGCCAAGGAGGGTCTGGGCTGCCTCTGGCTCCGTGGGCACTGCTGCTTGGCTGGTGGTCTCCGCACCTTGAAACCAACTCCAAACGTGTTCTCCTTCGCGGAGAAGGCTGATTTGGCAGGAAGAAGCCCTGTGTGCACTGGCCCTGGCAACCCACCCATCGCCAGCTAGGGAGGGACCCACCAAGGGCCTAGCTGCGAAACGGCACAAAACGCGCTCCTAGGAGCTGCACTCTGCAAAGGGAAACTGTGCTCGGGGAACAAAGCTCAGCCCCAAGGCGGCTTGGCTCAGGATCGCAGCGCTTGCCTAGTTCTCACCTAGCCCTAGGCTCCCCATAGGGCCAAGGAGGGTCTGGGCTGCCTCTGGCTCCGTGGGCACTGCTGCTTGGTTGGTGGTCTCAGCACCTTGAAACCAACTCCAAACGTGTTCTCCTTCGTGGAGAAGGCTGATTTGGCAGGAAGAAGCCCTGTGTGCACTGGCCCTGGCAACCCACCCATCGCCAGCTAGGGAGGGACCCACCTAGGGCCTAGCTGCGAAACGGCACAAAACGCGCTCCTAGGAGCTGCACTCTGCAAAGGGAAACTGTGCTCGGGGAACAAAGCTCAGCCCCAAGGCGGCTTGGCTCAGGATCGCAGCGCTTGCCTAGTTCTCACCTAGCCCTAGGCTCCCCATAGGGCCAAGGAGGGTCTGGGCTGCCTCTGGCTCCGTGGGCACTGCTGCTTGGCTGGTGGTCTCCGCACCTTGAAACCAACTCCAAACGTGTTCGCCTTCGTGGAGAAGGCTGATTTGGCAGGAACAAGCCCTGTGTGCACTGGCCCTAGCAATCCACCCATAGCCAGCTAAGGAGGGACCCACCTAGGGCCTAGCTGCGAAACGGCACAAAACGCGCTCCTAGGAGCTGCACTCTGCAAAGGGAAACTGTGCTCGGGGAACAAAGCTCAGCCCCAAGGCGGCTTGGCTCAGGATCGCAGCGCTTGCCTAGTTCTCACCTAGCCCTAGGCTCCCCATAGGGCCAAGGAGGGTCTGGGCTGCCTCTGGCTCCGTGGGCACTGCTGCTTGGCTGGTGGTCTCCGCAGCTTGAAACCAACTCCAAACGTGTTCGCCTTCGCGGAGAAGGCTGATTTGGCAGGAAGAAGCCCTGTGTGCACTGGCCCTGGCAACCCACCCATCGCCAGCTAGGGAGGGACCCACCTAGGGCCTAGCTGCGAAACGGCACAAAACGCGCTCCTAGGAGCTGCACTCTGCAAAGGGAAACTGTGCTCGGGGAACAAAGCTCAGCCCCAAGGCGGCTTGGCTCAGGATCGCAGCGCTTGCCTAGTTCTCACCTAGCCCTAGGCTCCCCATAGGGCCAAGGAGGGTCTGGGCTGCCTCTGGCTCCGTGGGCACTGCTGCTTGGTTGGTGGTCTCCGCACATTGAAACCAACTCCAAACGTGTTCTCCTTCGCGGAGAAGGCTGATTTGGCAGGAAGAAGCCCTGTGTGCATTGGCCCTGGCAACCCACCCATCGCCAGCTAGGGAGGGACCCACCTAGGGCCTAGCTGCGAAACGGCACAAAACGCGCTCCTAGGAGCTGCACTCTGCAAAGGGAAACTGTGCTCGGGGAACAAAGCTCAGCCCCAAGGCGGCTTGGCTCAGGATCGCAGCGCTTGCCTAGTTCTCACGTAGCCCTAGGCTCCCCAAAGGGCCAAGGAGGGTCTGGGCTGCCTCTGGCTCCGTGGGCACTGCTGCTTGGCTGGTGGTCTCCGCAGCTTGAAACCAACTCCAAACGTGTTCGCCTTCGCGGAGAAGGCTGATTTGGCAGGAAGAAGCCCTGTGTGCACTGGCCCTGGCAACCCACCCATCGCCAGCTAGGGAGGGACCCACCTAGGGCCTAGCTGCGAAACGGCACAAAACGCGCTCCTAGGAGCTGCACTCTGCAAAGGGAAACTGTGCTCGGGGAACAAAGCTCAGCCCCAAGGCGGCTTGGCTCAGGATCGCAGCGCTTGCCTAGTTCTCACCTAGCCCTAGGCTCCCCATAGGGCCAAGGAGGGTCTGGGCTGCCTCTGGCTCCGTGGGCACTGCTGCTTGGCTGGTGGTCTCCGCACCTTGAAACCAACTCCAAACGTGTTCGCCTTCGCGGAGAAGGCTGATTTGGCAGGAAGAAGCCCTGTGTGCACTGGCCCTGGCAATCCACCCATAGCCAGCTAAGGAGGGACCCACCTAGGGCCTAGCTGCGAAACGGCACAAAACGCGCTCCTAGGAGCTGCACTCTGCAAAGGGAAACTGTGCTCGGGGAACAAAGCTCAGCCCCAAGGCGGCTTGGCTCAGGATCGCAGCGCTTGCCTAGTTCTCACCTAGCCCTAGGCTCCCCATAGGGCCAAGGAGGGTCTGGGCTGCCTCTGGCTCCGTGGGCACTGCTGCTTGGCTGGTGGTCTCCGCACTGTGAAACCAACTCCAAACGTGTTCGCCTTCGCGGAGAAGGCTGATTTGGCAGGAAGAAGCCCTGTGTGCACTGGCCCTGGCAACCCACCCATCGCCAGCTAGGGAGGGCCCACCTAGGGCCTAGCTGCGAAACGGCACAAAACGCGATCCTAGGAGCTGCACTCTGCAAAGGGAAACTGTGCTCGGGGAACAAACCTCAGCCCCAAGGCGGCTTGGCTCAGGATCGCAGCGCTTGCCTAGTTCTCACCTAGCCCTAGGCTCCCCATAGGGCCAAGGAGGGTCTGGGCTGCCTCTGGCTCCGTGGGCACTGCTGCTTGGCTGGTGGTCTCCGCACCGTGAAACCAACTCCAAACGTGTTCGCCTTCGCGGAGAAGGCTGATTTGGCAGGAAGAAGCCCTGTGTGCACTGGCCCTGGCAACCCACCCATCGCCAGCTAGGGAGGGACCCACCTAGGGCCTAGCTGCGAAACGGCACAAAACGCGCTCCTAGGAGCTGCACTCTGCAAAGGGAAACTGTGCTCGGGGAACAAAGCTCAGCCCCAAGGCGGCTTGGCTCAGGATCGCAGCGCTTGCCTAGTTCTCACCTAGCCCTAGGCTCCCCATAGGGCCAAGGAGGGTCTGGGCTGCCTCCCGCTCCGCGGGCACTGCTGCTTGGTTGGTGGTCTCCGCACATTGAAACCAACTCCAAACGTGTTCGCCTTCGTGGAGAAGGCTGATTTGGCAGGAACAAGCCCTGTGTGCACTGGCCCTCGCAATCCACCCATAGCCAGCTAAGGAGGGACCCACCTAGGGCCTAGCTGCGAAACGGCACAAAACGCGCTCCTAGGAGCTGCACTCTGCAAAGGGAAACTGTGCTCGGGGAACAAAGCTCAGCCCCAAGGCGGCTTGGCTCAGGATCGCAGCGCTTGCCTAGTTCTCACCTAGCCCTAGGCTCCCCATAGGGCCAAGGAGGGTCTGGGCTGCCTCTGGCTCCGTGGGCACTGCTGCTTGGCTGGTGGTCTCCGCAGCTTGAAACCAACTCCAAACGTGTTCGCCTTCGCGGAGAAGGCTGATTTGGCAGGAAGAAGCCCTGTGTGCACTGGCCCTGGCAACCCACCCATCGCCAGCTAGGGAGGGACCCACCTAGGGCCTAGCTGCGAAACGGCACAAAACGCGCTCCTAGGAGCTGCACTCTGCAAAGGGAAACTGTGCTCGGGGAACAAAGCTCAGCCCCAAGGCGGCTTGGCTCAGGATCGCAGCGCTTGCCTAGTTCTCACCTAGCCCTAGGCTCCCCATAGGGCCAAGGAGGGTCTGGGCTGCCTCTGGCTCCGTGGGCACTGCTGCTTGGTTGGTGGTCTCCGCACATTGAAACCAACTCCAAACGTGTTCTCCTTCGCGGAGAAGGCTGATTTGGCAGGAAGAAGCCCTGTGTGCACTGGCCCTGGCAACCCACCCATAGCCAGCTAAGGAGGGACCCACCGAGGGCCTAGCTGCGAAACGGCACAAAACGCGCTCCTAGGAGCTGCACTCTGCAAAGGGAAACTGTGCTCGGGGAACAAAGCTCAGCCCCAAGGCGGCTTGGCTCAGGATCGCAGCGCTTGCCTAGTTCTCACCTAGCCCTAGGCTCCCCATAGGGCCAAGGAGGGTCTGGGCTGCCTCTGGCTCCGTGGGCACTGCTGCTTGGCTGGTGGTCTCCGCACTGTGAAACCAACTCCAAACGTGTTCGCCTTCGCGGAGAAGGCTGATTTGGCAGGAAGAAGCCCTGTGTGCACTGGCCCTGGCAACCCACCCATCGCCAGCTAGGGAGGGCCCACCTAGGGCCTAGCTGCGAAACGGCACAAAACGCGATCCTAGGAGCTGCACTCTGCAAAGGGAAACTGTGCTCGGGGAACAAAGCTCAGCCCCAAGGCGGCTTGGCTCAGGATCGCAGCGCTTGCCTAGTTCTCACCTAGCCCTAGGCTCCCCATAGGGCCAAGGAGGGTCTGGGCTGCCTCTGGCTCCGTGGGCACTGCTGCTTGGCTGGTGGTCTCCGCACCGTGAAACCAACTCCAAACGTGTTCGCCTTCGCGGAGAAGGCTGATTTGGCAGGAAGAAGCCCTGTGTGCACTGGCCCTGGCAACCCACCCATCGCCAGCTAGGGAGGGACCCACCTAGGGCCTAGCTGCGAAACGGCACAAAACGCGCTCCTAGGAGCTGCACTCTGCAAAGGGAAACTGTGCTCGGGGAACAAAGCTCAGCCCCAAGGCGGCTTGGCTCAGGATCGCAGCGCTTGCCTAGTTCTCACCTAGCCCTAGGCTCCCCATAGGGCCAAGGAGGGTCTGGGCTGCCTCTGGCTCCGTGGGCACTGCTGCTTGGTTGGTGGTCTCCGCACATTGAAACCAACTCCAAACGTGTTCTCCTTCGCGGAGAAGGCTGATTTGGCAGGAAGAAGCCCTGTGTGCACTGGCCCTGGCAACCCACCCATAGCCAGCTAAGGAGGGACCCACCGAGGGCCTAGCTGCGAAACGGCACAAAACGCGCTCCTAGGAGCTGCACTCTGCAAAGGGAAACTGTGCTCGGGGAACAAAGCTCAGCCCCAAGGCGGCTTGGCTCAGGATCGCAGCGCTTGCCTAGTTCTCACCTAGCCCTAGGCTCCCCATAGGGCCAAGGAGGGTCTGGGCTGCCTCTGGCTCCGTGGGCACTGCTGCTTGGTTGGTGGTCTCCGCAGCTTGAATCCAACTCCAAACGAGTTCTCCTTCGCGGAGAAGGCTGATTTGGCAGGAAGAAGCCCTGTGTGCACTGGCCCTGGCAACCCACCCATAGCCAGCTAGGGAGGGACCCACCTAGGGCCTAGCTGCGAAACGGCACAAAACGCGCTCCTAGGAGCTGCACTCTGCAAAGGGAAACTGTGCTCGGGGAACAAAGCTCAGCCCCAAGGCGGCTTGGCTCAGGATGGCAGCGCTTGCCTAGTTCTCACCTAGCCCTAGGCTCCCCATAGGGCCAAGGAGGGTCTGGGCTGCCTCTGGCTCCGTGGGCACTGCTGCTTGGTTGGTGGTCTCCGCACCTTGAAACCAACTCCAAACGTGTTCTCCTTCGTGGAGAAGGCTGATTTGGCAGGAAGAAGCCCTGTGTGCACTGGCCCTGGCAACCCACCCATCGCCAGCTAGGGAGGGACCCACCTAGGGCCTAGCTGCGAAACGGCACAAAACGCGCTCCTAGGAGCTGCACTCTGCAAAGGGAAACTGTGCTCGGGGAACAAAGCTCAGCCCCAAGGCGGCTTGGCTCAGGATCGCAGCGCTTGCCTAGTTCTCACCTAGCCCTAGGCTCCCCATAGGGCCAAGGAGGGTCTGGGCTGCCTCTGGCTCCGTGGGCACTGCTGCTTGGCTGGTGGTCTCCGCACCTTGAAACCAACTCCAAACGTGTTCTCCTTCACGGAGAAGGCTGATTTGGCAGGAAGAAGCCCTGTGTGCACTGGCCCTGGCAACCCACCCATAGCCAGCTAGGGAGGGACCCACCTAGGGCCTAGCTGCGAAACGGCACAGAACGCGCTCCTAGGAGCTGCACTCTGCAAAGGGAAACTGTGCTCGGGGAACAAAGCTCAGCCCCAAGGCGGCTTGGCTCAGGATCGCAGCGCTTGCCTAGTTCTCACCTAGCCCTAGGCTCCCCATAGGGCCAAGGAGGGTCTGGGCTGCCTCTGGCTCCGTGGGCACTGCTGCTTGGTTGGTGGTCTCCACAGCTTGAAACCAACTCCAAACATGTTCTCCTTCGTGGAGAAGGCTGATTTGGCAGGAAGAAGCCCTGTGTGCACTGGCCCTGGAAAACCGCCCATAGCCAGCTAAGGAGGGACCCACCTAGGGCCTAGCTGCGAAACGGCACAAAACGCGCTCCTAGGAGCTGCACTCTGCAAAGGGAAACTGTGCTCGGGGAACAAAGCTCAGCCCCAAGGCGGCTTGGCTCAGGATCGCAGCGCTTGCCTAGTTCTCACCTTTCCCTAGGCTCCCCAAAGGGCCAAGGAGGGTCTGGGCTGCCTCTGGCTCCGTGGGCACTGCTGCTTGGCTGGTGGTCTCCGCACCGTGAAACCAACTCCAATCGTGTTCTCCTTCGCGGAGAAGGCTGATTTGGCAGGAAGAAGCCCTGTGTGCACTGGCCCTGGCAACCCACCCATCGCCAGCTAGGGAGGGACCCACCTAGGGCCTAGCTGCGAAACGGCACAAAACGCGCTCCTAGGAGCTGCACTCTGCAAAGGGAAACTGTGCTCGGGGAACAAAGCTCAGCCCCAAGGCGGCTTGGCTCAGGATCGCAGCGCTTGCCTAGTTCTCACCTAGCCCTAGGCTCCCCATAGGGCCAAGGAGGGTCTGGGCTGCCTCTGGCTCCGTGGGCACTGCTGCTTGGCTGGTGGTCTCCGCACCGTGAAACCAACTCCAAACGTGTTCGCCTTCGCGGAGAAGGCTGATTTGGCAGGAAGAAGCCCTGTGTGCACTGGCCCTGGCAAACCACCCATCGCCAGCTAGGGAGGGACCCACCTAGGGCCTAGCTGCGAAACGGCACAAAACGCGCTCCTAGGAGCTGCACTCTGCAAAGGGAAACTGTGCTCGGGGAACAAAGCTCAGCCCCAAGGCGGCTTGGCTCAGGATCGCAGCGCTTGCCTAGTTCTCACCTAGCCCTAGGCTCCCCAAAGGGCCAAGGAGGGTCTGGGCTGCCTCTGGCTCCGTGGGCACTGCTGCTTGGCTGGTGGTCTCCGCACCTTGAAACCAACTCCAAACGTGTTCTCCTTCGCGGAGAAGGCTGATTTGGCAGGAAGAAGCCCTGTGTGCACTGGCCCTGGCAACCCACCCATCGCCAGCTAGGGAGGGACCCACCTAGGGCCTAGCTGCGAAACGGCACAAAACGCGCTCCTAGGAGCTGCACTCTGCAAAGGGAAACTGTGCTCGGGGAACAAAGCTCAGCCCCAAGGCGGCTTGGCTCAGGATCGCAGCGCTTGCCTAGTTCTCACCTAGCCCTAGGCTCCCCATAGGGCCAAGGAGGGTCTGGGCTGCCTCTGGCTCCGTGGGCACTGCTGCTTGGCTGGTGGTCTCCGCACCTTGAAACCAACTCCAAACGTGTTCTCCTTCGCGGAGAAGGCTGATTTGGCAGGAAGAAGCCCTGTGTGCACTGGCCCTGGCAACCCACCCATCGCCAGCTAGGGAGGGACCCACCTAGGGCCTAGCTGCGAAACGGCACAAAACGCGCTCCTAGGAGCTGCACTCTGCAAAGGGAAACTGTGCTCGGGGAACAAAGCTCAGCCCCAAGGCGGCTTGGCTCAGGATCGCAGCGCTTGCCTAGTTCTCACCTTTCCCTAGGCTCCCCAAAGGGCCAAGGAGGGTCTGGGCTGCCTCTGGCTCCGTGGGCACTGCTGCTTGGCTGGTGGTCTCCGCACCGTGAAACCAACTCCAATCGTGTTCTCCTTCGCGGAGAAGGCTGATTTGGCAGGAAGAAGCCCTGTGTGCACTGGCCCTGGCAACCCACCCATCGCCAGCTAGGGAGGGACCCACCTAGGGCCTAGCTGCGAAACGGCACAAAACGCGCTCCTAGGAGCTGCACTCTGCAAAGGGAAACTGTGCTCGGGGAACAAAGCTCAGCCCCAAGGCGGCTTGGCTCAGGATCGCAGCGCTTGCCTAGTTCTCACCTAGCCCTAGGCTCCCCATAGGGCCAAGGAGGGTCTGGGCTGCCTCTGGCTCCGTGGGCACTGCTGCTTGGCTGGTGGTCTCCGCACCGTGAAACCAACTCCAAACGTGTTCGCCTTCGCGGAGAAGGCTGATTTGGCAGGAAGAAGCCCTGTGTGCACTGGCCCTGGCAAACCACCCATAGCCAGCTAGGGAGGGACCCACCTAGGGCCTAGCTGCGAAACGGCACAAAACGCGCTCCTAGGAGCTGCACTCTGCAAAGGGAAACTGTGCTCGGGGAACAAAGCTCAGCCCCAAGGCGGCTTGGCTCAGGATCGCAGCGCTTGCCTAGTTCTCACCTAGCCCTAGGCTCCCCAAAGGGCCAAGGAGGGTCTGGGCTGCCTCTGGCTCCGTGGGCACTGCTGCTTGGCTGGTGGTCTCCGCACCTTGAAACCAACTCCAAACGTGTTCTCCTTCGCGGAGAAGGCTGATTTGGCAGGAAGAAGCCCTGTGTGCACTGGCCCTGGCAACCCACCCATCGCCAGCTAGGGAGGGACCCACCTAGGGCCTAGCTGCGAAACGGCACAAAACGCGCTCCTAGGAGCTGCACTCTGCAAAGGGAAACTGTGCTCGGGGAACAAACCTCAGCCCCAAGGCGGCTTGGCTCAGGATCGCAGCGCTTGCCTAGTTCTCACCTAGCCCTAGGCTCCCCATAGGGCCAAGGAGGGTCTGGGCTGCCTCAGGCTCCGTGGGCACTGCTGCTTGGTTGGTGGTCTCCGCACCTTGAAACCAACTCCAAACGTGTTCTCCTTCGTGGAGAAGGCTGATTTGGCAGGAAGAAGCCCTGTGTGCACTGGCCCTGGCAAACCGCCCATAGCCAGCTAAGGAGGGACCCACCTAGGGCCTAGCTGCGAAACGGCACAAAACGCGCTCCTAGGAGCTGCACTCTGCAAAGGGAAACTGTGCTCGGGGAACAAACCTCAGCCCCAAGGCGGCTTGGCTCAGGATCGCAGCGCTTGCCTAGTTCTCACCTAGCCCTAGGCTCCCCATAGGGCCAAGGAGGGTCTGGGCTGCCTCTGGCTCCGTGGGCACTGCTGCTTGGCTGGTGGTCTCCGCACCGTGAAACCAACTCCAAACGTGTTCGCCTTCGCGGAGAAGGCTGATTTGGCAGGAAGAAGCCCTGTGTGCACTGGCCCTGGCAACCCACCCATCGCCAGCTAGGGAGGGACCCACCTAGGGCCTAGCTGCGAAACGGCACAAAACGCGCTCCTAGGAGCTGCACTCTGCAAAGGGAAACTGTGCTCGGGGAACAAAGCTCAGCCCCAAGGCGGCTTGGCTCAGGATCGCAGCGCTTGCCTAGTTCTCACCTAGCCCTAGGCTCCCCATAGGGCCAAGGAGGGTCTGGGCTGCCTCTGGCTCCGTGGGCACTGCTGCTTGGCTGGTGGTCTCCGCACCTTGAAACCAACTCCAAATGTGTTCGCCTTCGCGGAGAAGGCTGATTTGGCAGGAAGAAGCCCTGTGTGCACTGGCCCTGGCAAACCACCCATAGCCAGCTAGGGAGGGACCCACCTAGGGCCTAGCTGCGAAACGGCACAAAACGCGCTCCTAGGAGCTGCACTCTGCAAAGGGAAACTGTGCTCGGGGAACAAAGCTCAGCCCCAAGGCGGCTTGGCTCAGGATCGCAGCGCTTGCCTAGTTCTCACCTAGCCCTAGGCTCCCCAAAGGGCCAAGGAGGGTCTGGGCTGCCTCTGGCTCCGTGGGCACTGCTGCTTGGCTGGTGGTCTCCGCACCGTGAAACCAACTCCAAACGTGTTCGCCTTCGCGGAGAAGGCTGATTTGGCAGGAAGAAGCCCTGTGTGCACTGGCCCTGGCAATCCACCCATCGCCAGCTAGGGAGGGACCCACCTAGGGCCTAGCTGCGAAACGGCACAAAACGCGCTCCTAGGAGCTGCACTCTGCAAAGGGAAACTGTGCTCGGGGAACAAAGCTCAGC
Source organism: Sus scrofa (assembly GCF_054392235.1). Taxonomy (NCBI): domain Eukaryota; kingdom Metazoa; phylum Chordata; class Mammalia; order Artiodactyla; family Suidae; genus Sus; species Sus scrofa. The sequence continues at coordinate 31,959,173 of NC_139389.1, read as the reverse complement.
CCCAAGGCGGCTTGGCTCAGGATCGCAGCGCTTGCCTAGTTCTCACCTAGCCCTAGGCTCCCCATAGGGCCAAGGAGGGTCTGGGCTGCCTCTGGCTCCGTGGGCACTGCTGCTTGGCTGGTGGTCTCCGCACCGTGAAACCAACTCCAAACGTGTTCGCCTTCGCGGAGAAGGCTGATTTGGCAGGAAGAAGCCCTGTGTGCACTGGCCCTGGCAACCCACCCATAGCCAGCTAGGGAGGGACCCACCTAGGGCCTAGCTGCGAAACGGCGCAAAACGGGCTCCTAGGAGCTGCAATCTGCAAAGGGAAACTGTGCTCGGGGAACAAAGCTCAGCCCCAAGGCGGCTTGGCTCAGGATCGCAGCGCTTGCCTAGTTCTCACCTAGCCCTAGGCTCCCCATAGGGCCAAGGAGGGTCTGGGCTGCCTCTGGCTCCGTGGGCACTGCTGCTTGGTTGGTGGTCTCCGCACCTTGAAACCAACTCCAAACGTGTTCTCCTTCGCGGAGAAGGCTGATTTGGCAGGAAGAAGCCCTGTGTGCACTGGCCCTGGCAAACCGCCCATAGCCAGCTAAGGAGGGACCCACCAAGGGCCTAGCTGCGAAACGGCACAAAACGCGCTCCTAGGAGCTGCACTCTGCAAAGGGAAACTGTGCTCGGGGAACAAACCTCAGCCCCAAGGCGGCTTGGCTCAGGATCGCAGCGCTTGCCTAGTTCTCACCTAGCCCTAGGCTCCCCATAGGGCCAAGGAGGGTCTGGGCTGCCTCTGGCTCCGTGGGCACTGCTGCTTGGCTGGTGGTCTCCGCACCGTGAAACCAACTCCAAACGTGTTCGCCTTCGCGGAGAAGGCTGATTTGGCAGGAAGAAGCCCTGTGTGCACTGGCCCTGGCAACCCACCCATCGCCAGCTAGGGAGGGACCCACCAAGGGCCTAGCTGCGAAACGGCACAAAACGCGCTCCTAGGAGCTGCACTCTGCAAAGGGAAACTGTGCTCGGGGAACAAAGCTCAGCCCCAAGGCGGCTTGGCTCAGGATCGCAGCGCTTGCCTAGTTCTCACCTAGCCCTAGGCTCCCCATAGGGCCAAGGAGGGTCTGGGCTGCCTCTGGCTCCGTGGGCACTGCTGCTTGGCTGGTGGTCTCCGCAGCTTGAAACCAACTCCAAACGTGTTCGCCTTCGCGGAGAAGGCTGATTTGGCAGGAAGAAGCCCTGTGTGCACTGGCCCTGGCAACCCACCCATAGCCAGCTAGGGAGGGACCCACCTAGGGCCTAGCTGCGAAACGGCACAAAACGCGCTCCTAGGAGCTGCACTCTGCAAAGGGAAACTGTGCTCGGGGAACAAAGCTCAGCCCCAAGGCGGCTTGGCTCAGGATCGCAGCGCTTGCCTAGTTCTCACCTAGCCCTAGGCTCCCCATAGGGCCAAGGAGGGTCTGGGCTGCCTCTGGCTCCGAGGGCACTGCTGCTTGGCTGGTGGTCTCCGCAGCTTGAAACCAACTCCAAACGTGTTCTCCTTCGCGGAGAAGGCTGATTTGGCAGGAAGAAGCCCTGTGTGCACTGGCCCTGGCAACCCACCCATCGCCAGCTAGGGAGGGACCCACCTAGGGCCTAGCTGCGAAACGGCACAAAACGCGCTCCTAGGAGCTGCACTCTGCAAAGGGAAACTGTGCTCGGGGAACAAAGCTCAGCCCCAAGGCGGCTTGGCTCAGGATCGCAGCGCTTGCCTAGTTCTCACCTAGCCCTAGGCTCCCCATAGGGCCAAGGAGGGTCTGGGCTGCCTCTGGCTCCGTGGGCACTGCTGCTTGGCTGGTGGTCTCCGCACCGTGAAACCAACTCCAAACGTGTTCGCCTTCGCGGAGAAGGCTGATTTGGCAGGAAGAAGCCCTGTGTGCACTGGCCCTGGCAACCCACCCATCGCCAGCTAGGGAGGGACCCACCTAGGGCCTAGCTGCGAAACGGCACAAAACGCGCTCCTAGGAGCTGCACTCTGCAAAGGGAAACTGTGCTCGGGGAACAAAGCTCAGCCCCAAGGCGGCTTGGCTCAGGATCGCAGCGCTTGCCTAGTTCTCACCTAGCCCTAGGCTCCCCATAGGGCCAAGGAGGGTCTGGGCTGCCTCTGGCTCCGTGGGCACTGCTGCTTGGCTGGTGGTCTCCGCAGCTTGAAACCAACTCCAAACGTGTTCGCCTTCGCGGAGAAGGCTGATTTGGCAGGAAGAAGCCCTCTGTGCACTGGCCCTGGCAACCCACCCATCGCCAGCTAGGGAGGGACCCACCTAGGGCCTAGCTGCGAAACGGCACAAAACGCGCTCCTAGGAGCTGCACTCTGCAAAGGGAAACTGTGCTCGGGGAACAAAGCTCAGCCCCAAGGCGGCTTGGCTCAGGATCGCAGCGCTTGCCTAGTTCTCACCTAGCCCTAGGCTCCCCATAGGGCCAAGGAGGGTCTGGGCTGCCTCTGGCTCCGTGGGCACTGCTGCTTGGCTGGTGGTCTCCGCACCTTGAAACCAACTCCAAACGTGTTCGCCTTCGCGGAGAAGGCTGATTTGGCAGGAAGAAGCCCTGTGTGCACTGGCCCTGGCAACCCACCCATCGCCAGCTAGGGAGGGACCCACCTAGGGCCTAGCTGCGAAACGGCACAAAACGCGCTCCTAGGAGCTGCACTCTGCAAAGGGAAACTGTGCTCGGGGAACAAAGTTCAGCCCCAAGGCGGCTTGGCTCAGGATCGCAGCGCTTGCCTAGTTCTCACCTAGCCCTAGGCTCCCCATAGGGCCAAGGAGGGTCTGGGCTGCCTCTGCCTCCGTGGGCACTGCTGCTTGGCTGGTGGTCTCCGCAGCTTGAAACCAACTCCAAACGTGTTCTCCTTCGCGGAGAAGGCTGATTTGGCAGGAAGAAGCCCTGTGTGCACTGGCCCTGGCAATCCACCCATAGCCAGCTAAGGAGGGACCCACCTAGGGCCTAGCTGCGAAACGGCACAAAACGCGCTCCTAGGAGCTGCACTCTGCAAAGGGAAACTGTGCTCGGGGAACAAAGCTCAGCCCCAAGGCGGCTTGGCTCAGGATCGCAGCGCTTGCCTAGTTCTCACCTAGCCCTAGGCTCCCCATAGGGCCAAGGAGGGTCTGGGCTGCCTCTGGCTCCGTGGGCACTGCTGCTTGGCTGGTGGTCTCCGCACCTTGAAACCAACTCCAAACGTGTTCTCCTTCGCGGAGAAGGCTGATTTGGCAGGAAGAAGCCCTGTGTGCACTGGCCCTAGCAACCCACCCATAGGCAGCTAGGGAGGGACCCACCTAGGGCCTAGCTGCGAAACGGCACAAAACGCGCTCCTAGGAGCTGCACTCTGCAAAGGGAAACTGTGCTCGGGGAACAAAGCTCAGCCCCAAGGCGGCTTGGCTCAGGATCGCAGCGCTTGCCTAGTTCTCACCTAGCCCTAGGCTCCCCATAGGGCCAAGGAGGGTCTGGGCTGCCTCTGGCTCCGAGGGCACTGCTGCTTGGCTGGTGGTCTCCGCAGCTTGAAACCAAATCCAAACGTGTTCTCCTTCGCGGAGAAGGCTGATTTGGCAGGAAGAAGCCCTGTGTGCACTGGCCCTGGCAACCCACCCATCGCCAGCTAGGGAGGGACCCACCTAGGGCCTAGCTGCGAAACGGCACAAAACGCGCTCCTAGGAGCTGCACTCTGCAAAGGGAAACTGTGCTCGGGGAACAAAGCTCAGCCCCAAGGCGGCTTGGCTCAGGATCGCAGCGCTTGCCTAGTTCTCACCTAGCCCTAGGCTCCCCATAGGGCCAAGGAGGGTCTGGGCTGCCTCTGGCTCCGTGGGCACTGCTGCTTGGCTGGTGGTCTCCGCAGCTTGAAACCAACTCCAAACGTGTTCTCCTTCGCGGAGAAGGCTGATTTGGCAGGAAGAAGCCCTGTGTGCACTGGCCCTAGCAACCCACCCATCGCCAGCTAGGGAGGGACCCACCTAGGGCCTAGCTGCGAAACGGCACAAAACGCGCTCCTAGGAGCTGCACTCTGCAAAGGGAAACTGTGCTCGGGGAACAAAGCTCAGCCCCAAGGCGGCTTGGCTCAGGATCGCAGCGCTTGCCTAGTTCTCACCTAGCCCTAGGCTCCCCATAGGGCCAAGGAGGGTCTGGGCTGCCTCTGGCTCCGTGGGCACTGCTGCTTGGCTGGTGGTCTCCGCACCGTGAAACCAACTCCAAACGTGTTCGCCTTCGCGGAGAAGGCTGATTTGGCAGGAAGAAGCCCTGTGTGCACTGGCCCTGGCAACCCACCCATCGCCAGCTAGGGAGGGACCCACCTAGGGCCTAGCTGCGAAACGGCACAAAACGCGCTCCTAGGAGCTGCACTCTGCAAAGGGAAACTGTGCTCGGGGAACAAAGTTCAGCCCCAAGGCGGCTTGGCTCAGGATCGCAGCGCTTGCCTAGTTCTCACCTAGCCCTAGGCTCCCCATAGGGCCAAGGAGGGTCTGGGCTGCCTCTGGCTCCGTGGGCACTGCTGCTTGGCTGGTGGTCTCCGCACCTTGAAACCAACTCCAAACGTGTTCGCCTTCGCGGAGAAGGCTGATTTGGCAGGAAGAAGCCCTGTGTGCACTGGCCCTGGCAATCCACCCATAGCCAGCTAAGGAGGGACCCACCTAGGGCCTAGCTGCGAAACGGCACAAAACGCGCTCCTAGGAGCTGCACTCTGCAAAGGGAAACTGTGCTCGGGGAACAAAGCTCAGCCCCAAGGCGGCTTGGCTCAGGATCGCAGCGCTTGCCTAGTTCTCACCTAGCCCTAGGCTCCCCATAGGGCCAAGGAGGGTCTGGGCTGCCTCTGGCTCCGTGGGCACTGCTGCTTGGCTGGTGGTCTCCGCACCTTGAAACCAACTCCAAACGTGTTCTCCTTCGCGGAGAAGGCTGATTTGGCAGGAAGAAGCCCTGTGTGCACTGGCCCTAGCAACCCACCCATAGGCAGCTAGGGAGGGACCCACCTAGGGCCTAGCTGCGAAACGGCACAAAACGCGCTCCTAGGAGCTGCACTCTGCAAAGGGAAACTGTGCTCGGGGAACAAAGCTCAGCCCCAAGGCGGCTTGGCTCAGGATCGCAGCGCTTGCCTAGTTCTCACCTAGCCCTAGGCTCCCCATAGGGCCAAGGAGGGTCTGGGCTGCCTCTGGCTCCGAGGGCACTGCTGCTTGGCTGGTGGTCTCCGCAGCTTGAAACCAAATCCAAACGTGTTCTCCTTCGCGGAGAAGGCTGATTTGGCAGGAAGAAGCCCTGTGTGCACTGGCCCTGGCAACCCACCCATCGCCAGCTAGGGAGGGACCCACCTAGGGCCTAGCTGCGAAACGGCACAAAACGCGCTCCTAGGAGCTGCACTCTGCAAAGGGAAACTGTGCTCGGGGAACAAAGCTCAGCCCCAAGGCGGCTTGGCTCAGGATCGCAGCGCTTGCCTAGTTCTCACCTAGCCCTAGGCTCCCCATAGGGCCAAGGAGGGTCTGGGCTGCCTCTGGCTCCGTGGGCACTGCTGCTTGGCTGGTGGTCTCCGCAGCTTGAAACCAACTCCAAACGTGTTCTCCTTCGCGGAGAAGGCTGATTTGGCAGGAAGAAGCCCTGTGTGCACTGGCCCTAGCAACCCACCCATCGCCAGCTAGGGAGGGACCCACCTAGGGCCTAGCTGCGAAACGGCACAAAACGCGCTCCTAGGAGCTGCACTCTGCAAAGGGAAACTGTGCTCGGGGAACAAAGCTCAGCCCCAAGGCGGCTTGGCTCAGGATCGCAGCGCTTGCCTAGTTCTCACCTAGCCCTAGGCTCCCCATAGGGCCAAGGAGGGTCTGGGCTGCCTCTGGCTCCGTGGGCACTGCTGCTTGGCTGGTGGTCTCCGCACCTTGAAACCAACTCCAAACGTGTTCTCCTTCGTGGAGAAGGCTGATTTGGCAGGAAGAAGCCTTGTGTGCAATGGCCCTGGCAAACCGCCCATCGCCAGCTAAGGAGGGACCCACCAAGGGCCTAGCTGCGAAACGGCACAAAACGCGCTCCTAGGAGCTGCACTCTGCAAAGGGAAACTGTGCTCGGGGAACAAAGCTCAGCCCCAAGGCGGCTTGGCTCAGGATCGCAGCGCTTGCCTAGTTCTCACCTAGCCCTAGGCTCCCCATAGGGCCAAGGAGGGTCTGGGCTGCCTCTGGCTCCGTGGGCACTGCTGCTTGGCTGGTGGTCTCCGCACCGTGAAACCAACTCCAAACGTGTTCGCCTTCGCGGAGAAGGCTGATTTGGCAGGAAGAAGCCCTGTGTGCACTGGCCCTGGCAACCCACCCATCGCCAGCTAGGGAGGGACCCACCTAGGGCCTAGCTGCGAAACGGCACAAAACGCGCTCCTAGGAGCTGCACTCTGCAAAGGGAAACTGTGCTCGGGGAACAAAGCTCAGCCCCAAGGCGGCTTGGCTCAGGATCGCAGCGCTTGCCTAGTTCTCACGTAGCCCTAGGCTCCCCATAGGGCCAAGGAGGGTCTGGGCTGCCTCTGGCTCCGTGGGCACTGCTGCTTGGCTGGTGGTCTCCGCACCTTGAAACCAACTCCAAACGTGTTCTCCTTCGCGGAGAAGGCTGATTTGGCAGGAAGAAGCCCTGTGTGCACTGGCCCTGGCAATCCACCCATAGCCAGCTAAGGAGGGACCCACCTAGGGCCTAGCTGCGAAACGGCACAAAACGCGCTCCTAGGAGCTGCACTCTGCAAAGGGAAACTGTGCTCGGGGAACAAAGCTCAGCCCCAAGGCGGCTTGGCTCAGGATCGCAGCGCTTGCCTAGTTCTCACCTAGCCCTAGGCTCCCCATAGGGCCAAGGAGGGTCTGGGCTGCCTCTGGCTCCGTGGGCACTGCTGCTTGGCTGGTGGTCTCCGCACCTTGAAACCAACTCCAAACGTGTTCTCCTTCGCGGAGAAGGCTGATTTAGCAGGAAGAAGCCCTGTGTGCACTGGCCCTAGCAACCCACCCATAGGCAGCTAGGGAGGGACCCACCTAGGGCCTAGCTGCGAAACGGCACAAAACGCGCTCCTAGGAGCTGCACTCTGCAAAGGGAAACTGTGCTCGGGGAACAAAGCTCAGCCCCAAGGCGGCTTGGCTCAGGATCGCAGCGCTTGCCTAGTTCTCACCTAGCCCTAGGCTCCCCATAGGGCCAAGGAGGGTCTGGGCTGCCTCTGGCTCCGAGGGCACTGCTGCTTGGCTGGTGGTCTCCGCAGCTTGAAACCAAATCCAAACGTGTTCTCCTTCGCGGAGAAGGCTGATTTGGCAGGAAGAAGCCCTGTGTGCACTGGCCCTGGCAACCCACCCATCGCCAGCTAGGGAGGGACCCACCTAGGGCCTAGCTGCGAAACGGCACAAAACGCGCTCCTAGGAGCTGCACTCTGCAAAGGGAAACTGTGCTCGGGGAACAAAGCTCAGCCCCAAGGCGGCTTGGCTCAGGATCGCAGCGCTTGCCTAGTTCTCACCTAGCCCTAGGCTCCCCATAGGGCCAAGGAGGGTCTGGGCTGCCTCTGGCTCCGTGGGCACTGCTGCTTGGCTGGTGGTCTCCGCAGCTTGAAACCAACTCCAAACGTGTTCTCCTTCGCGGAGAAGGCTGATTTGGCAGGAAGAAGCCCTGTGTGCACTGGCCCTAGCAACCCACCCATCGCCAGCTAGGGAGGGACCCACCTAGGGCCTAGCTGCGAAACGGCACAAAACGCGCTCCTAGGAGCTGCACTCTGCAAAGGGAAACTGTGCTCGGGGAACAAAGCTCAGCCCCAAGGCGGCTTGGCTCAGGATCGCAGCGCTTGCCTAGTTCTCACCTAGCCCTAGGCTCCCCATAGGGCCAAGGAGGGTCTGGGCTGCCTCTGGCTCCGTGGGCACTGCTGCTTGGCTGGTGGTCTCCGCACCTTGAAACCAACTCCAAACGTGTTCTCCTTCGTGGAGAAGGCTGATTTGGCAGGAAGAAGCCTTGTGTGCAATGGCCCTGGCAAACCGCCCATCGCCAGCTAAGGAGGGACCCACCAAGGGCCTAGCTGCGAAACGGCACAAAACGCGCTCCTAGGAGCTGCACTCTGCAAAGGGAAACTGTGCTCGGGGAACAAAGCTCAGCCCCAAGGCGGCTTGGCTCAGGATCGCAGCGCTTGCCTAGTTCTCACCTAGCCCTAGGCTCCCCATAGGGCCAAGGAGGGTCTGGGCTGCCTCTGGCTCCGTGGGCACTGCTGCTTGACTGGTGGTCTCCGCACCGTGAAACCAACTCCAAACGTGTTCGCCTTCGCGGAGAAGGCTGATTTGGCAGGAAGAAGCCCTGTGTGCACTGGCCCTGGCAACCCACCCATCGCCAGCTAGGGAGGGACCCACCTAGGGCCTAGCTGCGAAACGGCACAAAACGCGCTCCTAGGAGCTGCACTCTGCAAAGGGAAACTGTGCTCGGGGAACAAAGCTCAGCCCCAAGGCGGCTTGGCTCAGGATCGCAGCGCTTGCCTAGTTCTCACGTAGCCCTAGGCTCCCCATAGGGCCAAGGAGGGTCTGGGCTGCCTCTGGCTCCGTGGGCACTGCTGCTTGGCTGGTGGTCTCCGCAGCTTGAAACCAACTCCAAACGTGTTCGCCTTCGCGGAGAAGGCTGATTTGGCAGGAAGAAGCCCTGTGTGCACTGGCCCTGGCAAACCACCCATAGCCAGCTAGGGAGGGACCCACCTAGGGCCTAGCTGCGAAACGGCACAAAACGCGCTCCTAGGAGCTGCACTCTGCAAAGGGAAACTGTGCTCGGGGAACAAAGCTCAGCCCCAAGGCGGCTTGGCTCAGGATCGCAGCGCTTGCCTAGTTCTCACCTAGCCCTAGGCTCCCCATAGGGCCAAGGAGGGTCTGGGGTGCCTCTGGCTCCGTGGGCACTGCTGCTTGGCTGGTGGTCTCCGCACCGTGAAACCAACTCCAAACGTGTTCGCCTTCGCGGAGAAGGCTGATTTGGCAGGAAGAAGCCCTGTGTGCACTGGCCCTGGCAACCCACCCATCGCCAGCTTGGGAGGGACCCACCTAGGGCCTAGCTGCGAAACGGCACAAAACGCGCTCCTAGGAGCTGCACTCTGCAAAGGGAAACTGTGCTCGGGGAACAAAGCTCAGCCCCAAGGCGGCTTGGCTCAGGATCGCAGCGCTTGCCTAGTTCTCACGTAGCCCTAGGCTCCCCATAGGGCCAAGGAAGGTCTGGGCTGCCTCTGGCTCCGTGGGCACTGCTGCTTGGCTGGTGTTCTCCGCACCTTGAAACCAACTCCAAACGTGTTCTCCTTCGTGGAGAAGGCTGATTTGGCAGGAAGAAGCCTTGTGTGCAATGGCCCTGGCAAACCGCCCATCGCCAGCTAAGGAGGGACCCACCAAGGGCCTAGCTGCGAAACGGCACAAAACGCGCTCCTAGGAGCTGCACTCTGCAAAGGGAAACTGTGCTCGGGGAACAAAGCTCAGCCCCAAGGCGGCTTGGCTCAGGATCGCAGCGCTTGCCTAGTTCTCACCTAGCCCTAGGCTCCCCATAGGGCCAAGGAGGGTCTGGGCTGCCTCTGGCTCCGTGGGCACTGCTGCTTGGCTGGTGGTCTCCGCACCTTGAAACCAACTCCAAACGTGTTCTCCTTCGTGGAGAAGGCTGATTTGGCAGGAAGAAGCCTTGTGTGCAATGGCCCTGGCAAACCGCCCATCGCCAGCTAGGGAGGGACCCACCAAGGGCCTAGCTGCGAAACGGCACAAAACGCGCTCCTAGGAGCTGCACTCTGCAAAGGGAAACTGTGCTCGGGGAACAAAGCTCAGCCCCAAGGCGGCTTGGCTCAGGATCGCAGCGCTTGCCTAGTTCTCACCTAGCCCTAGGCTCCCCATAGGGCCAAGGAGGGTCTGGGCTGCCTCTGGCTCCGTGGGCACTGCTGCTTGGCTGGTGGTCTCCGCACCGTGAAACCAACTCCAAACGTGTTCGCCTTCGCGGAGAAGGCTGATTTGGCAGGAAGAAGCCCTGTGTGCACTGGCCCTGGCAACCCACCCATCGCCAGCTAGGGAGGGACCCACCTAGGGCCTAGCTGCGAAACGGCACAAAACGCGCTCCTAGGAGCTGCACTCTGCAAAGGGAAACTGTGCTCGGGGAACAAAGCTCAGCCCCAAGGCGGCTTGGCTCAGGATCGCAGCGCTTGCCTAGTTCTCACCTAGCCCTAGGCTCCCCATAGGGCCAAGGAGGGTCTGGGCTGCCTCTGGCTCCGTGGGCACTGCTGCTTGGCTGGTGGTCTCCGCAGCTTGAAACCAACTCCAAACGTGTTCGCCTTCGCGGAGAAGGCTGATTTGGCAGGAAGAAGCCCTGTGTGCACTGGCCCTGGCAACCCACCCATCGCCAGCTAGGGAGGGACCCACCTAGGGCCTAGCTGCGAAACGGCGCAAAACGCGCTCCTAGGAGCTGCACTCTGCAAAGGGAAACTGTGCTCGGGGAACAAAGCTCAGCCCCAAGGCGGCTTGGCTCAGGATCGCAGCGCTTGCCTAGTTCTCACCTAGCCCTAGGCTCCCCATAGGGCCAAGGAGGGTCTGGGCTGCCTCTGGCTCCGTGGGCACTGCTGCTTGGTTGGTGGTCTCCGCACCTTGAAACCAACTCCAAACGTGTTCTCCTTCGCGGAGAAGGCTGATTTGGCAGGAAGAAGCCCTGTGTGCACTGGCCCTGGCAAACCGCCCATAGCCAGCTAAGGAGGGACCCACCTAGGGCCTAGCTGCGAAACGGCACAAAACGCGCTCCTAGGAGCTGCACTCTGCAAAGGGAAACTGTGCTCGGGGAACAAAGCTCAGCCCCAAGGCGGCTTGGCTCAGGATCGCAGCGCTTGCCTAGTTCTCACCTAGCCCTAGGCTCCCCATAGGGCCAAGGAGGGTCTGGGCTGCCTCTGGCTCCGTGGGCACTGCTGCTTGGCTGGTGGTCTCCGCACCGTGAAACCAACTCCAAACGTGTTCGCCTTCGCGGAGAAGGCTGATTTGGCAGGAAGAAGCCCTGTGTGCACTGGCCCTGGCAACCCACCCATCGCCAGCTAGGGAGGGACCCACCTAGGGCCTAGCTGCGAAACGGCACAAAACGCGCTCCTAGGAGCTGCACTCTGCAAAGGGAAACTGTGCTCGGGGAACAAAGCTCAGCCCCAAGGCGGCTTGGCTCAGGATCGCAGCGCTTGCCTAGTTCTCACCTAGCCCTAGGCTCCCCATAGGGCCAAGGAGGGTCTGGGCTGCCTCTGGCTCCGTGGGCACTGCTGCTTGGCTGGTGGTCTCCGCAGCTTGAAACCAACTCCAAACGTGTTCGCCTTCGCGGAGAAGGCTGATTTGGCAGGAAGAAGCCCTGTGTGCACTGGCCCTGGCAACCCACCCATAGCCAGCTAGGGAGGGACCCACCTAGGGCCTAGCTGCGAAACGGCACAAAACGCGCTCCTAGGAGCTGCACTCTGCAAAGGGAAACTGTGCTCGGGGAACAAAGCTCAGCCCCAAGGCGGCTTGGCTCAGGATCGCAGCGCTTGCCTAGTTCTCACCTAGCCCTAGGCTCCCCATAGGGCCAAGGAGGGTCTGGGCTGCCTCTGGCTCCGTGGGCACTGCTGCTTGGCTGGTGGTCTCCGCACCGTGAAACCAACTCCAAACGTGTTCGCCTTCGCGGAGAAGGCTGATTTGGCAGGAAGAAGCCCTGTGTGCACTGGCCCTGGCAACCCACCCATAGCCAGCTAGGGAGGGACCCACCTAGGGCCTAGCTGCGAAACGGCACAAAACGCGCTCCTAGGAGCTGCACTCTGCAAAGGGAAACTGTGCTCGGGGAACAAAGCTCAGCCCCAAGGCGGCTTGGCTCAGGATCGCAGCGCTTGCCTAGTTCTCACCTAGCCCTAGGCTCCCCATAGGGCCAAGGAGGGTCTGGGGTGCCTCTGGCTCCGTGGGCACTGCTGCTTGGCTGGTGGTCTCCGCACCGTGAAACCAACTCCAAACGTGTTCGCCTTCGCGGAGAAGGCTGATTTGGCAGGAAGAAGCCCTGTGTGCACTGGCCCTGGCAACCCACCCATCGCCAGCTTGGGAGGGACCCACCTAGGGCCTAGCTGCGAAACGGCACAAAACGCGCTCCTAGGAGCTGCACTCTGCAAAGGGAAACTGTGCTCGGGGAACAAAGCTCAGCCCCAAGGCGGCTTGGCTCAGGATCGCAGCGCTTGCCTAGTTCTCACGTAGCCCTAGGCTCCCCATAGGGCCAAGGAGGGTCTGGGCTGCCTCTGGCTCCGTGGGCACTGCTGCTTGGCTGGTGTTCTCCGCACCTTGAAACCAACTCCAAACGTGTTCTCCTTCGTGGAGAAGGCTGATTTGGCAGGAAGAAGCCTTGTGTGCAATGGCCCTGGCAAACCGCCCATCGCCAGCTAAGGAGGGACCCACCAAGGGCCTAGCTGCGAAACGGCACAAAACGCGCTCCTAGGAGCTGCACTCTGCAAAGGGAAACTGTGCTCGGGGAACAAAGCTCAGCCCCAAGGCGGCTTGGCTCAGGATCGCAGCGCTTGCCTAGTTCTCACCTAGCCCTAGGCTCCCCATAGGGCCAAGGAGGGTCTGGGCTGCCTCTGGCTCCGTGGGCACTGCTGCTTGGCTGGTGGTCTCCGCACCTTGAAACCAACTCCAAACGTGTTCTCCTTCGTGGAGAAGGCTGATTTGGCAGGAAGAAGCCTTGTGTGCAATGGCCCTGGCAAACCGCCCATCGCCAGCTAGGGAGGGACCCACCAAGGGCCTAGCTGCGAAACGGCACAAAACGCGCTCCTAGGAGCTGCACTCTGCAAAGGGAAACTGTGCTCGGGGAACAAAGCTCAGCCCCAAGGCGGCTTGGCTCAGGATCGCAGCGCTTGCCTAGTTCTCACCTAGCCCTAGGCTCCCCATAGGGCCAAGGAGGGTCTGGGCTGCCTCTGGCTCCGTGGGCACTGCTGCTTGGCTGGTGGTCTCCGCACCGTGAAACCAACTCCAAACGTGTTCGCCTTCGCGGAGAAGGCTGATTTGGCAGGAAGAAGCCCTGTGTGCACTGGCCCTGGCAACCCACCCATCGCCAGCTAGGGAGGGACCCACCTAGGGCCTAGCTGCGAAACGGCACAAAACGCGCTCCTAGGAGCTGCACTCTGCAAAGGGAAACTGTGCTCGGGGAACAAAGCTCAGCCCCAAGGCGGCTTGGCTCAGGATCGCAGCGCTTGCCTAGTTCTCACCTAGCCCTAGGCTCCCCATAGGGCCAAGGAGGGTCTGGGCTGCCTCTGGCTCCGTGGGCACTGCTGCTTGGCTGGTGGTCTCCGCAGCTTGAAACCAACTCCAAACGTGTTCGCCTTCGCGGAGAAGGCTGATTTGGCAGGAAGAAGCCCTGTGTGCACTGGCCCTGGCAACCCACCCATAGCCAGCTAGGGAGGGACCCACCTAGGGCCTAGCTGCGAAACGGCGCAAAACGCGCTCCTAGGAGCTGCAATCTGCAAAGGGAAACTGTGCTCGGGGAACAAAGCTCAGCCCCAAGGCGGCTTGGCTCAGGATCGCAGCGCTTGCCTAGTTCTCACCTAGCCCTAGGCTCCCCATAGGGCCAAGGAGGGTCTGGGCTGCCTCTGGCTCCGTGGGCACTGCTGCTTGGTTGGTGGTCTCCGCACCTTGAAACCAACTCCAAACGTGTTCTCCTTCGCGGAGAAGGCTGATTTGGCAGGAAGAAGCCCTGTGTGCACTGGCCCTGGCAAACCGCCCATAGCCAGCTAAGGAGGGACCCACCTAGGGCCTAGCTGCGAAACGGCACAAAACGCGCTCCTAGGAGCTGCACTCTGCAAAGGGAAACTGTGCTCGGGGAACAAAGCTCAGCCCCAAGGCGGCTTGGCTCAGGATCGCAGCGCTTGCCTAGTTCTCACCTAGCCCTAGGCTCCCCATAGGGCCAAGGAGGGTCTGGGCTGCCTCTGGCTCCGTGGGCACTGCTGCTTGGCTGGTGGTCTCCGCACCGTGAAACCAACTCCAAACGTGTTCGCCTTCGCGGAGAAGGCTGATTTGGCAGGAAGAAGCCCTGTGTGCACTGGCCCTGGCAACCCACCCATCGCCAGCTAGGGAGGGACCCACCTAGGGCCTAGCTGCGAAACGGCACAAAACGCGCTCCTAGGAGCTGCACTCTGCAAAGGGAAACTGTGCTCGGGGAACAAAGCTCAGCCCCAAGGCGGCTTGGCTCAGGATCGCAGCGCTTGCCTAGTTCTCACCTAGCCCTAGGCTCCCCATAGGGCCAAGGAGGGTCTGGGCTGCCTCTGGCTCCGTGGGCACTGCTGCTTGGCTGGTGGTCTCCGCAGCTTGAAACCAACTCCAAACGTGTTCGCCTTCGCGGAGAAGGCTGATTTGGCAGGAAGAAGCCCTGTGTGCACTGGCCCTGGCAACCCACCCATAGCCAGCTAGGGAGGGACCCACCTAGGGCCTAGCTGCGAAACGGCACAAAACGCGCTCCTAGGAGCTGCACTCTGCAAAGGGAAACTGTGCTCGGGGAACAAAGCTCAGCCCCAAGGCGGCTTGGCTCAGGATCGCAGCGCTTGCCTAGTTCTCACCTAGCCCTAGGCTCCCCATAGGGCCAAGGAGGGTCTGGGCTGCCTCTGGCTCCGTGGGCACTGCTGCTTGGCTGGTGGTCTCCGCACCGTGAAACCAACTCCAAACGTGTTCGCCTTCGCGGAGAAGGCTGATTTGGCAGGAAGAAGCCCTGTGTGCACTGGCCCTGGCAACCCACCCATCGCCAGCTAGGGAGGGACCCACCTAGGGCCTAGCTGCGAAACGGCACAAAACGCGCTCCTAGGAGCTGCACTCTGCAAAGGGAAACTGTGCTCGGGGAACAAAGCTCAGCCCAAAGGCGGCTTGGCTCAGGATCGCAGCGCTTGCCTAGTTCTCACGTAGCCCTAGGCTCCCCATAGGGCCAAGGAGGGTCTGGGCTGCCTCTGGCTCCGTGGGCACTGCTGCTTGGCTGGTGGTCTCCGCAGCTTGAAACCAACTCCAAACGTGTTCGCCTTCGCGGAGAAGGCTGATTTGGCAGGAAGAAGCCCTCTGTGCACTGGCCCTGGCAACCCACCCATCGCCAGCTAGGGAGGGACCCACCTAGGGCCTAGCTGCGAAACGGCACAAAACGCGCTCCTAGGAGCTGCACTCTGCAAAGGGAAACTGTGCTCGGGGAACAAAGCTCAGCCCCAAGGCGGCTTGGCTCAGGATCGCAGCGCTTGCCTAGTTCTCACCTAGCCCTAGGCTCCCCAAAGGGCCAAGGAGGGTCTGGGCTGCCTCTGGCTCCGTGGGCACTGCTGCTTGGCTGGTGGTCTCCGCAGCTTGAAACCAACTCCAAACGTGTTCGCCTTCGCGGAGAAGGCTGATTTGGCAGGAAGAAGCCCTGTGTGCACTGGCCCTGGCAACCCACCCATCGCCAGCTAGGGAGGGACCCACCTAGGGCCTAGCTGCGAAACGGCACAAAACGCGCTCCTAGGAGCTGCACTCTGCAAAGGGAAACTGTGCTCGGGGAACAAAGTTCAGCCCCAAGGCGGCTTGGCTCAGGATCGCAGCGCTTGCCTAGTTCTCACCTAGCCCTAGGCTCCCCATAGGGCCAAGGAGGGTCTGGGCTGCCTCTGGCTCCGTGGGCACTGCTGCTTGGCTGGTGGTCTCCGCACCTTGAAACCAACTCCAAACGTGTTCTCCTTCGCGGAGAAGGCTGATTTGGCAGGAAGAAGCCCTGTGTGCACTGGCCCTGGCAATCCACCCATAGCCAGCTAAGGAGGGACCCACCTAGGGCCTAGCTGCGAAACGGCACAAAACGCGCTCCTAGGAGCTGCACTCTGCAAAGGGAAACTGTGCTCGGGGAACAAAGCTCAGCCCCAAGGCGGCTTGGCTCAGGATCGCAGCGCTTGCCTAGTTCTCACCTAGCCCTAGGCTCCCCATAGGGCCAAGGAGGGTCTGGGCTGCCTCTGGCTCCGTGGGCACTGCTGCTTGGCTGGTGGTCTCCGCACCTTGAAACCAACTCCAAACGTGTTCTCCTTCGCGGAGAAGGCTGATTTGGCAGGAAGAAGCCCTGTGTGCACTGGCCCTAGCAACCCACCCATAGGCAGCTAGGGAGGGACCCACCTAGGGCCTAGCTGCGAAACGGCACAAAACGCGCTCCTAGGAGCTGCACTCTGCAAAGGGAAACTGTGCTCGGGGAACAAAGCTCAGCCCCAAGGCGGCTTGGCTCAGGATCGCAGCGCTTGCCTAGTTCTCACCTAGCCCTAGGCTCCCCATAGGGCCAAGGAGGGTCTGGGCTGCCTCTGGCTCCGAGGGCACTGCTGCTTGGCTGGTGGTCTCCGCAGCTTGAAACCAACTCCAAACGTGTTCTCCTTCGCGGAGAAGGCTGATTTGGCAGGAAGAAGCCCTGTGTGCACTGGCCCTGGCAACCCACCCATCGCCAGCTAGGGAGGGACCCACCTAGGGCCTAGCTGCGAAACGGCACAAAACGCGCTCCTAGGAGCTGCACTCTGCAAAGGGAAACTGTGCTCGGGGAACAAAGCTCAGCCCCAAGGCGGCTTGGCTCAGGATCGCAGCGCTTGCCTAGTTCTCACGTAGCCCTAGGCTCCCCATAGGGCCAAGGAGGGTCTGGGCTGCCTCTGGCTCCGTGGGCACTGCTGCTTGGCTGGTGGTCTCCGCACCTTGAAACCAACTCCAAACGTGTTCGCCTTCGCGGAGAAGGCTGATTTGGCAGGAAGAAGCCCTGTGTGCACTGGCCCTGGCAACCCACCCATAGCCAGCTAGGGAGGGACCCACCTAGGGCCTAGCTGCGAAACGGCACAAAACGCGCTCCTAGGAGCTGCACTCTGCAAAGGGAAACTGTGCTCGGGGAACAAAGCTCAGCCCCAAGGCGGCTTGGCTCAGGATCGCAGCGCTTGCCTAGTTCTCACCTAGCCCTAGGCTCCCCATAGGGCCAAGGAGGGTCTGGGCTGCCTCTGGCTCCGTGGGCACTGCTGCTTGGCTGGTGGTCTCCGCAGCTTGAAACCAACTCCAAACGTGTTCGCCTTCGCGGAGAAGGCTGATTTGGCAGGAAGAAGCCCTGTGTGCACTGGCCCTGGCAACCCACCCATCGCCAGCTTGGGAGGGACCCACCTAGGGCCTAGCTGCGAAACGGCACAAAACGCGCTCCTAGGAGCTGCACTCTGCAAAGGGAAACTGTGCTCGGGGAACAAAGCTCAGCCCCAAGGCGGCTTGGCTCAGGATCGCAGCGCTTGCCTAGTTCTCACCTAGCCCTAGGCTCCCCATAGGGCCAAGGAGGGTCTGGGCTGCCTCTGGCTCCGAGGGCACTGCTGCTTGGCTGGTGGTCTCCGCAGCTTGAAACCAACTCCAAACGTGTTCTCCTTCGCGGAGAAGGCTGATTTGGCAGGAAGAAGCCCTGTGTGCACTGGCCCTGGCAACCCACCCATCGCCAGCTAGGGAGGGACCCACCTAGGGCCTAGCTGCGAAACGGCACAAAACGCGCTCCTAGGAGCTGCACTCTGCAAAGGGAAACTGTGCTCGGGGAACAAAGCTCAGCCCCAAGGCGGCTTGGCTCAGGATCGCAGCGCTTGCCTAGTTCTCACCTAGCCCTAGGCTCCCCATAGGGCCAAGGAGGGTCTGGGCTGCCTCTGGCTCCGTGGGCACTGCTGCTTGGCTGGTGGTCTCCGCACCGTGAAACCAACTCCAAACGTGTTCTCCTTCGCGGAGAAGGCTGATTTGGCAGGAAGAAGCCCTGTGTGCACTGGCCCTGGCAACCCACCCATCGCCAGCTAGGGAGGGACCCACCTAGGGCCTAGCTGCGAAACGGCACAAAACGCGCTCCTAGGAGCTGCACTCTGCAAAGGGAAACTGTGCTCGGGGAACAAAGCTCAGCCCCAAGGCGGCTTGGCTCAGGATCGCAGCGCTTGCCTAGTTCTCACGTAGCCCTAGGCTCCCCATAGGGCCAAGGAGGGTCTGGGCTGCCTCTGGCTCCGTGGGCACTGCTGCTTGGCTGGTGGTCTCCGCAGCTTGAAACCAACTCCAAACGTGTTCGCCTTCGCGGAGAAGGCTGATTTGGCAGGAAGAAGCCCTGTGTGCACTGGCCCTGGCAAACCACCCATAGCCAGCTAGGGAGGGACCCACCTAGGGCCTAGCTGCGAAACAGCACAAAACGCGCTCCTAGGAGCTGCACTCTGCAAAGGGAAACTGTGCTCGGGGAACAAAGCTCAGCCCCAAGGCGGCTTGGCTCAGGATCGCAGCGCTTGCCTAGTTCTCACCTAGCCCTAGGCTCCCCATAGGGCCAAGGAGGGTCTGGGCTGCCTCTGGCTCCGTGGGCACTGCTGCTTGGCTGGTGGTCTCCGCACCTTGAAACCAACTCCAAACGTGTTCGCCTTCGCGGAGAAGGCTGATTTGGCAGGAAGAAGCCCTGTGTGCACTGGCCCTGGCAAACCACCCATAGCCAGCTAGGGAGGGACCCACCTAGGGCCTAGCTGCGAAACGGCACAAAACGCGCTCCTAGGAGCTGCACTCTGCAAAGGGAAACTGTGCTCGGGGAACAAAGCTCAGCCCCAAGGCGGCTTGGCTCAGGATCGCAGCGCTTGCCTAGTTCTCACCTAGCCCTAGGCTCCCCATAGGGCCAAGGAGGGTCTGGGGTGCCTCTGGCTCCGTGGGCACTGCTGCTTGGCTGGTGGTCTCCGCACCGTGAAACCAACTCCAAACGTGTTCGCCTTCGCGGAGAAGGCTGATTTGGCAGGAAGAAGCCCTGTGTGCACTGGCCCTGGCAACCCACCCATCGCCAGCTAGGGAGGGACCCACCTAGGGCCTAGCTGCGAAACGGCACAAAACGCGCTCCTAGGAGCTGCACTCTGCAAAGGGAAACTGTGCTCGGGGAACAAAGCTCAGCCCCAAGGCGGCTTGGCTCAGGATCGCAGCGCTTGCCTAGTTCTCACCTAGCCCTAGGCTCCCCATAGGGCCAAGGAGGGTCTGGGCTGCCTCTGGCTCCGTGGGCACTGCTGCTTGGCTGGTGGTCTCCGCAGCTTGAAACCAACTCCAAACGTGTTCTCCTTCGTGGAGAAGGCTGATTTGGCAGGAATAAGCCTTGTGTGCAATGGCCCTGGCAAACCGCCCATCGCCAGCTAAGGAGGGACCCACCAAGGGCCTAGCTGCGAAACGGCACAAAACGCGCTCCTAGGAGCTGCACTCTGCAAAGGGAAACTGTGCTCGGGGAACAAAGCTCAGCCCCAAGGCGGCTTGGCTCAGGATCGCAGCGCTTGCCTAGTTCTCACCTAGCCCTAGGCTCCCCATAGGGCCAAGGAGGGTCTGGGCTGCCTCTGGCTCCGTGGGCACTGCTGCTTGGCTGGTAGTCTCCGCACCTTGAAACCAACTCCAAATGTGTTCGCCTTCGCGGAGAAGGCTGATTTGGCAGGAAGAAGCCCTGTGTGCACTGGCCCTGGCAAACCACCCATAGCCAGCTAGGGAGGGACCCACCTAGGGCCTAGCTGCGAAACGGCACAAAACGCGCTCCTAGGAGCTGCACTCTGCAAAGGGAAACTGTGCTCGGGGAACAAAGCTCAGCCCCAAGGCGGCTTGGCTCAGGATCGCAGCGCTTGCCTAGTTCTCACCTAGCCCTAGGCTCCCCAAAGGGCCAAGGAGGGTCTGGGCTGCCTCTGGCTCCGTGGGCACTGCTGCTTGGCTGGTGGTCTCCGCACCGTGAAACCAACTCCAAACGTGTTCGCCTTCGCGGAGAAGGCTGATTTGGCAGGAAGAAGCCCTGTGTGCACTGGCCCTGGCAACCCACCCATCGCCAGCTAGGGAGGGACCCACCTAGGGCCTAGCTGCGAAACGGCACAAAACGCGCTCCTAGGAGCTGCACTCTGCAAAGGGAAACTGTGCTCGGGGAACAAAGCTCAGCCCCAAGGCGGCTTGGCTCAGGATCGCAGCGCTTGCCTAGTTCTCACCTAGCCCTAGGCTCCCCATAGGGCCAAGGAGGGTCTGGGCTGCCTCTGGCTCCGTGGGCACTGCTGCTTGGCTGGTGGTCTCCGCAGCTTGAAACCAACTCCAAACGTGTTCTCCTTCGTGGAGAAGGCTGATTTGGCAGGAAGAAGCCCTGTGTGCACTGGCCCTGGCAACCCACCCATAGCCAGCTAGGGAGGGACCCACCTAGGGCCTAGCTGCGAAACGGCGCAAAACGCGCTCCTAGGAGCTGCACTCTGCAAAGGGAAACTGTGCTCGGGGAACAAAGCTCAGCCCCAAGGCGGCTTGGCTCAGGATCGCAGCGCTTGCCTAGTTCTCACCTAGCCCTAGGCTCCCCATAGGGCCAAGGAGGGTCTGGGCTGCCTCTGGCTCCGTGGGCACTGCTGCTTGGTTGGTGGTCTCCGCACCTTGAAACCAACTCCAAACGTGTTCTCCTTCGCGGAGAAGGCTGATTTGGCAGGAAGAAGCCCTGTGTGCACTGGCCCTGGCAAACCGCCCATAGCCAGCTAAGGAGGGACCCACCTAGGGCCTAGCTGCGAAACGGCACAAAACGCGCTCCTAGGAGCTGCACTCTGCAAAGGGAAACTGTGCTCGGGGAACAAACCTCAGCCCCAAGGCGGCTTGGCTCAGGATCGCAGCGCTTGCCTAGTTCTCACCTAGCCCTAGGCTCCCCATAGGGCCAAGGAGGGTCTGGGCTGCCTCTGGCTCCGTGGGCACTGCTGCTTGGCTGGTGGTCTCCGCACCGTGAAACCAACTCCAAACGTGTTCGCCTTCGCGGAGAAGGCTGATTTGGCAGGAAGAAGCCCTGTGTGCACTCGCCCTGGCAAACCACCCATCGACAGCTAGGGAGGGATCCACCTAGGGCCTAGCTGCGAAACGGCACAAAACGCGCTCCTAGGAGCTGCACTCTGCAAAGGGAAACTGTGCTCGGGGAACAAAGCTCAGCCCCAAGGCGGCTTGGCTCAGGATCGCAGCGCTTGCCTAGTTCTCACCTAGCCCTAGGCTCCCCATAGGGCCAAGGAGGGTCTGGGCTGCCTCTGGCTCCGTGGGCACTGCTGCTTGGCTGGTGGTCTCCGCAGCTTGAAACCAACTCCAAACGTGTTCGCCTTCGCGGAGAAGGCTGATTTGGCAGGAAGAAGCCCTGTGTGCACTGGCCCTGGCAACCCACCCATCGCCAGCTAGGGAGGGACCCACCTAGGGCCTAGCTGCGAAACGGCACAAAACGCGCTCCTAGGAGCTGCACTCTGCAAAGGGAAACTGTGCTCGGGGAACAAAGCTCAGCCCCAAGGCGGCTTGGCTCAGGATCGCAGCGCTTGCCTAGTTCTCACGTAGCCCTAGGCTCCCCATAGGGCCAAGGAGGGTCTGGGCTGCCTCTGGCTCCGTGGGCACTGCTGCTTGGCTGGTGGTCTCCGCAGCTTGAAACCAACTCCAAACGTGTTCGCCTTCGCGGAGAAGGCTGATTTGGCAGGAAGAAGCCCTGTGTGCACTGGCCCTGGCAACCCACCCATAGCCAGCTAGGGAGGGACCCACCTAGGGCCTAGCTGCGAAACGGCACAAAACGCGCTCCTAGGAGCTGCACTCTGCAAAGGGAAACTGTGCTCGGGGAACAAAGCTCAGCCCCAAGGCGGCTTGGCTCAGGATCGCAGCGCTTGCCTAGTTCTCACCTAGCCCTAGGCTCCCCATAGGGCCATGGAGGGTCTGGGCTGCCTCTGGCTCCGTGGGCACTGCTGCTTGGCTGGTGGTCTCCGCAGCTTGAAACCAACTCCAAACGTGTTCGCCTTCGCGGAGAAGGCTGATTTGGCAGGAAGAAGCCCTGTGTGCACTGGCCCTGGCAACCCACCCATCGCCAGCTAGGGAGGGACCCACCTAGGGCCTAGCTGCGAAACGGCACAAAACGCGCTCCTAGGAGCTGCACTCTGCAAAGGGAAACTGTGCTCGGGGAACAAAGCTCAGCCCCAAGGCGGCTTGGCTCAGGATCGCAGCGCTTGCCTAGTTCTCACGTAGCCCTAGGCTCCCCATAGGGCCCAGGAGGGTCTGGGCTGCCTCTGGCTCCGTGGGCACTGCTGCTTGGCTGGTGGTCTCCGCAGCTTGAAACCAACTCCAAACGTGTTCGCCTTCGTGGAGAAGGCTGATTTGGCAGGAAGAAGCCCTCTGTGCACTGGCCCTGGCAACCCACCCATCGCCAGCTAGGGAGGGACCCACCTAGGGCCTAGCTGCGAAACGGCACAAAACGCGCTCCTAGGAGCTGCACTCTGCAAAGGGAAACTGTGCTCGGGGAACAAAGCTCAGCCCCAAGGCGGCTTGGCTCAGGATCGCAGCGCTTGCCTAGTTCTCACCTAGCCCTAGGCTCCCCAAAGGGCCAAGGAGGGTCTGGGCTGCCTCTGGCTCCGTGGGCACTGCTGCTTGGCTGGTGGTCTCCGCAGCTTGAAACCAACTCCAAACGTGTTCGCCTTCGCGGAGAAGGCTGATTTGGCAGGAAGAAGCCCTGTGTGCACTGGCCCTGGCAACCCACCCATCGCCAGCTAGGGAGGGACCCACCTAGGGCCTAGCTGCGAAACGGCACAAAACGCGCTCCTAGGAGCTGCACTCTGCAAAGGGAAACTGTGCTCGGGGAACAAAGTTCAGCCCCAAGGCGGCTTGGCTCAGGATCGCAGCGCTTGCCTAGTTCTCACCTAGCCCTAGGCTCCCCATAGGGCCAAGGAGGGTCTGGGCTGCCTCTGGCTCCGTGGGCACTGCTGCTTGGCTGGTGGTCTCCGCACCTTGAAACCAACTCCAAACGTGTTCTCCTTCGCGGAGAAGGCTGATTTGGCAGGAAGAAGCCCTGTGTGCACTGGCCCTGGCAATCCACCCATAGCCAGCTAAGGAGGGACCCACCTAGGGCCTAGCTGCGAAACGGCACAAAACGCGCTCCTAGGAGCTGCACTCTGCAAAGGGAAACTGTGCTCGGGGAACAAAGCTCAGCCCCAAGGCGGCTTGGCTCAGGATCGCAGCGCTTGCCTAGTTCTCACCTAGCCCTAGGCTCCCCATAGGGCCAAGGAGGGTCTGGGCTGCCTCTGGCTCCGTGGGCACTGCTGCTTGGCTGGTGGTCTCCGCACCTTGAAACCAACTCCAAACGTGTTCTCCTTCGCGGAGAAGGCTGATTTGGCAGGAAGAAGCCCTGTGTGCACTGGCCCTAGCAACCCACCCATAGGCAGCTAGGGAGGGACCCACCTAGGGCCTAGCTGCGAAACGGCACAAAACGCGCTCCTAGGAGCTGCACTCTGCAAAGGGAAACTGTGCTCGGGGAACAAAGCTCAGCCCCAAGGCGGCTTGGCTCAGGATCGCAGCGCTTGCCTAGTTCTCACCTAGCCCTAGGCTCCCCATAGGGCCAAGGAGGGTCTGGGCTGCCTCTGGCTCCGAGGGCACTGCTGCTTGGCTGGTGGTCTCCGCAGCTTGAAACCAAATCCAAACGTGTTCTCCTTCGCGGAGAAGGCTGATTTGGCAGGAAGAAGCCCTGTGTGCACTGGCCCTGGCAACCCACCCATCGCCAGCTAGGGAGGGACCCACCTAGGGCCTAGCTGCGAAACGGCACAAAACGCGCTCCTAGGAGCTGCACTCTGCAAAGGGAAACTGTGCTCGGGGAACAAAGCTCAGCCCCAAGGCGGCTTGGCTCAGGATCGCAGCGCTTGCCTAGTTCTCACCTAGCCCTAGGCTCCCCATAGGGCCAAGGAGGGTCTGGGCTGCCTCTGGCTCCGTGGGCACTGCTGCTTGGCTGGTGGTCTCCGCACCTTGAAACCAACTCCAAACGTGTTCTCCTTCGCGGAGAAGGCTGATTTGGCAGGAAGAAGCCCTGTGTGCACTGGCCCTAGCAACCCACCCATCGCCAGCTAGGGAGGGACCCACCTAGGGCCTAGCTGCGAAACGGCACAAAACGCGCTCCTAGGAGCTGCACTCTGCAAAGGGAAACTGTGCTCGGGGAACAAAGCTCAGCCCCAAGGCGGCTTGGCTCAGGATCGCAGCGCTTGCCTAGTTCTCACCTAGCCCTAGGCTCCCCATAGGGCCAAGGAGGGTCTGGGCTGCCTCTGGCTCCGTGGGCACTGCTGCTTGGCTGGTGGTCTCCGCACCTTGAAACCAACTCCAAACGTGTTCTCCTTCGTGGAGAAGGCTGATTTGGCAGGAAGAAGCCTTGTGTGCAATGGCCCTGGCAAACCGCCCATCGCCAGCTAAGGAGGGACCCACCAAGGGCCTAGCTGCGAAACGGCACAAAACGCGCTCCTAGGAGCTGCACTCTGCAAAGGGAAACTGTGCTCGGGGAACAAAGCTCAGCCCCAAGGCGGCTTGGCTCAGGATCGCAGCGCTTGCCTAGTTCTCACCTAGCCCTAGGCTCCCCATAGGGCCAAGGAGGGTCTGGGCTGCCTCTGGCTCCGTGGGCACTGCTGCTTGGCTGGTGGTCTCCACACCGTGAAACCAACTCCAAACGTGTTCTCCTTCGCGGAGAAGGCTGATTTGGCAGGAAGAAGCCCTGTGTGCACTGGCCCTGGCAACCCACCCATCGCCAGCTAGGGAGGGACCCACCTAGGGCCTAGCTGCGAAACGGCACAAAACGCGCTCCTAGGAGCTGCACTCTGCAAAGGGAAACTGTGCTCGGGGAACAAAGCTCAGCCCCAAGGCGGCTTGGCTCAGGATCGCAGCGCTTGCCTAGTTCTCACGTAGCCCTAGGCTCCCCATAGGGCCAAGGAGGGTCTGGGCTGCCTCTGGCTCCGTGGGCACTGCTGCTTGGCTGGTGGTCTCCGCACCTTGAAACCAACTCCAAACGTGTTCGCCTTCGCGGAGAAGGCTGATTTGGCAGGAAGAAGCCCTGTGTGCACTGGCCCTGGCAACCCACCCTTAGCCAGCTAGGGAGGGACCCACCTAGGGCCTAGCTGCGAAACGGCACAAAACGCGCTCCTAGGAGCTGCACTCTGCAAAGGGAAACTGTGCTCGGGGAACAAAGCTCAGCCCCAAGGCGGCTTGGCTCAGGATCGCAGCGCTTGCCTAGTTCTCACCTAGCCCTAGGCTCCCCATAGGGCCAAGGAGGGTCTGGGCTGCCTCTGGCTCCGTGGGCACTGCTGCTTGGCTGGTGGTCTCCGCACCGTGAAACCAACTCCAAACGTGTTCGCCTTCGCGGAGAAGGCTGATTTGGCAGGAAGAAGCCCTGTGTGCACTGGCCCTGGCAACCCACCCATCGCCAGCTTGGGAGGGACCCACCTAGGGCCTAGCTGCGAAACGGCACAAAACGCGCTCCTAGGAGCTGCACTCTGCAAAGGGAAACTGTGCTCGGGGAACAAAGCTCAGCCCCAAGGCGGCTTGGCTCAGGATCGCAGCGCTTGCCTAGTTCTCACCTAGCCCTAGGCTCCCCATAGGGCCAAGGAGGGTCTGGGCTGCCTCTGGCTCCGAGGGCACTGCTGCTTGGCTGGTGGTCTCCGCAGCTTGAAACCAACTCCAAACGTGTTCTCCTTCGCGGAGAAGGCTGATTTGGCAGGAAGAAGCCCTGTGTGCACTGGCCCTGGCAATCCACCCATCGCCAGCTAGGGAGGGACCCACCTAGGGCCTAGCTGCGAAACGGCACAAAACGCGCTCCTAGGAGCTGCACTCTGCAAAGGGAAACTGTGCTCGGGGAACAAAGCTCAGCCCCAAGGCGGCTTGGCTCAGGATCGCAGCGCTTGCCTAGTTCTCACCTAGCCCTAGGCTCCCCATAGGGCCAAGGAGGGTCTGGGCTGCCTCTGGCTCCGAGGGCACTGCTGCTTGGCTGGTGGTCTCCGCAGCTTGAAACCAACTCCAAACGTGTTCTCCTTCGCGGAGAAGGCTGATTTGGCAGGAAGAAGCCCTGTGTGCACTGGCCCTGGCAACCCACCCATCGCCAGCTAGGGAGGGACCCACCTAGGGCCTAGCTGCGAAACGGCACAAAACGCGCTCCTAGGAGCTGCACTCTGCAAAGGGAAACTGTGCTCGGGGAACAAAGCTCAGCCCCAAGGCGGCTTGGCTCAGGATCGCAGCGCTTGCCTAGTTCTCACCTAGCCCTAGGCTCCCCATAGGGCCAAGGAGGGTCTGGGCTGCCTCTGGCTCCGTGGGCACTGCTGCTTGGCTGGTGGTCTCCGCAGCTTGAAACCAACTCCAAACGTGTTCTCCTTCGCGGAGAAGGCTGATTTGGCAGGAAGAAGCCCTGTGTGCACTGGCCCTAGCAACCCACCCATCGCCAGCTAGGGAGGGACCCACCTAGGGCCTAGCTGCGAAACGGCACAAAACGCGCTCCTAGGAGCTGCACTCTGCAAAGGGAAACTGTGCTCGGGGAACAAAGCTCAGCCCCAAGGCGGCTTGGCTCAGGATCGCAGCGCTTGCCTAGTTCTCACCTAGCCCTAGGCTCCCCATAGGGCCAAGGAGGGTCTGGGCTGCCTCTGGCTCCGTGGGCACTGCTGCTTGGCTGGTGGTCTCCGCACCTTGAAACCAACTCCAAACGTGTTCTCCTTCGTGGAGAAGGCTGATTTGGCAGGAAGAAGCCCTGTGTGCACTGGCCCTGGCAAACCGCCCATCGCCAGCTAAGGAGGGACCCACCAAGGGCCTAGCTGCGAAACGGCACAAAACGCGCTCCTAGGAGCTGCACTCTGCAAAGGGAAACTGTGCTCGGGGAACAAAGCTCAGCCCCAAGGCGGCTTGGCTCAGGATCGCAGCGCTTGCCTAGTTCTCACCTAGCCCTAGGCTCCCCATAGGGCCAAGGAGGGTCTGGGCTGCCTCTGGCTCCGTGGGCACTGCTGCTTGGTTGGTGGTCTCCGCACCTTGAAACCAACTCCAAACGTGTTCGCCTTCGCGGAGAAGGCTGATTTGGCAGGAAGAAGCCCTGTGTGCACTGGCCCTGGCAACCCACCCATCGCCAGCTAGGGAGGGACCCACCTAGGGCCTAGCTGCGAAATGGCACAAAACGCGCTCCTAGGAGCTGCACTCTGCAAAGGGAAACTGTGCTCGGGGAACAAAGCTCAGCCCCAAGGCGGCTTGGCTCAGGATCGCAGCGCTTGCCTAGTTCTCACGTAGCCCTAGGCTCCCCATAGGGCCAAGGAGGGTCTGGGCTGCCTCTGGCTCCGTGGGCACTGCTGCTTGGCTGGTGGTCTCCGCACCTTGAAACCAACTCCAAACGTGTTCGCCTTCGCGGAGAAGGCTGATTTGGCAGGAAGAAGCCCTGTGTGCACTGGCCCTGGCAACCCACCCATAGCCAGCTAGGGAGGGACCCACCTAGGGCCTAGCTGCGAAACGGCACAAAACGCGCTCCTAGGAGCTGCACTCTGCAAAGGGAAACTGTGCTCGGGGAACAAAGCTCAGCCCCAAGGCGGCTTGGCTCAGGATCGCAGCGCTTGCCTAGTTCTCACCTAGCCCTAGGCTCCCCATAGGGCCAAGGAGGGTCTGGGGTGCCTCTGGCTCCGTGGGCACTGCTGCTTGGCTGGTGGTCTCCGCACCGTGAAACCAACTCCAAACGTGTTCGCCTTCGCGGAGAAGGCTGATTTGGCAGGAAGAAGCCCTGTGTGCACTGGCCCTGGCAACCCACCCATCGCCAGCTTGGGAGGGACCCACCTAGGGCCTAGCTGCGAAACGGCACAGAACGCGCTCCTAGGAGCTGCACTCTGCAAAGGGAAACTGTGCTCGGGGAACAAAGCTCAGCCCCAAGGCGGCTTGGCTCAGGATCGCAGCGCTTGCCTAGTTCTCACCTAGCCCTAGGCTCCCCATAGGGCCAAGGAGGGTCTGGGCTGCCTCTGGCTCTGTGGGCACTGCTGCTTGGCTGGTGGTCTCCGCACCGTGAAACCAACTCCAAACGTGTTCGCCTTCGCGGAGAAGGCTGATTTGGCAGGAAGAAGCCCTGTGTGCACTGGCCCTGGCAACCCACCCATCGCCAGCTAGGGAGGGACCCACCTAGGGCCTAGCTGCGAAACGGCACAAAACGCGCTCCTAGGAGCTGCACTCTGCAAAGGGAAACTGTGCTCGGGGAACAAAGCTCAGCCCCAAGGCGGCTTGGCTCAGGATCGCAGCGCTTGCCTAGTTCTCACCTAGCCCTAGGCTCCCCATAGGGCCAAGGAGGGTCTGGGCTGCCTCTGGCTCCGTGGGCACTGCTGCTTGGCTGGTGGTCTCCGCACCTTGAAACCAACTCCAAACGTGTTCGCCTTCGCGGAGAAGGCTGATTTGGCAGGAAGAAGCCCTGTGTGCACTGGCCCTGGCAACCCACCCATCGCCAGCTAGGGAGGGACCCACCTAGGGCCTAGCTGCGAAACGGCACAAAACGCGCTCCTAGGAGCTGCACTCTGCAAAGGGAAACTGTGCTCGGGGAACAAAGCTCAGCCCCAAGGCGGCTTGGCTCAGGATCGCAGCGCTTGCCTAGTTCTCACCTAGCCCTAGGCTCCCCATAGGGCCAAGGAGGGTCTGGGCTGCCTCTGGCTCCGTGGGCACTGCTGCTTGGCTGGTGGTCTCCGCAGCTTGAAACCAACTCCAAACGTGTTCGCCTTCGCGGAGAAGGCTGATTTGGCAGGAAGAAGCCCTGTGTGCACTGGCCCTGGCAACCCACCCATCGCCAGGTAGGGAGGGACCCACCTAGGGCCTAGCTGCGAAACGGCACAAAACGCGCTCCTAGGAGCTGCACTCTGCAAAGGGAAACTGTGCTCGGGGAACAAAGCTCAGCCCCAAGGCGGCTTGGCTCAGGATCGCAGCGCTTGCCTAGTTCTCACCTAGCCCTAGGCTCCCCATAGGGCCAAGGAGGGTCTGGGCTGCCTCTGGCTCCGTGGACACTGCTGCTTGGCTGGTGGTCTCCGCACCTTGAAACCAACTCCAAACGTGTTCTCCTTCGCGGAGAAGGCTGATTTGGCAGGAAGAAGCCCTGTGTGCACTGGCCCTGGCAAACCGCCCATCGCCAGCTAAGGAGGGACCCACCTAGGGCCTAGCTGCGAAACGGCACAAAACGCGCTCCTAGGAGCTGCACTCTGCAAAGGGAAACTGTGCTCGGGGAACAAAGCTCAGCCCCAAGGCGGCTTGGCTCAGGATCGCAGCGCTTGCCTAGTTCTCACCTAGCCCTAGGCTCCCCAAAGGGCCAAGGAGGGTCTGGGCTGCCTCTGGCTCCGTGGGCACTGCTGCTTGGTTGGTGGTCTCCGCACATTGAAACCAACTCCAAACGTGTTCTCCTTCGCGGAGAAGGCTGATTTGGCAGGAAGAAGCCCTGTGTGCACTGGCCCTGGCAACCCACCCATAGCCAGCTAAGGAGGGACCCACCTAGGGCCTAGCTGCGAAACGGCACAAAACGCGCTCCTAGGAGCTGCACTCTGCAAAGGGAAACTGTGCTCGGGGAACAAAGCTCAGCCCCAAGGCGGCTTGGCTCAGGATCGCAGCGCTTGCCTAGTTCTCACGTAGCCCTAGGCTCCCCATAGGGCCAAGGAGGGTCTGGGCTGCCTCTGGCTCCGTGGGCACTGCTGCTTGGCTGGTGGTCTCCGCACCTTGAAACCAACTCCAAACGTGTTCGCCTTCGCGGAGAAGGCTGATTTGGCAGGAAGAAGCCCTGTGTGCACTGGCCCTGGCAACCCACCCATCGCCAGCTAGGGAGGGACCCACCTAGGGCCTAGCTGCGAAACGGCACAAAACGCGCTCCTAGGAGCTGCACTCTGCAAAGGGAAACTGTGCTCGGGGAACAAAGCTCAGCCCCAAGGCGGCTTGGCTCAGGATCGCAGCGCTTGCCTAGTTCTCACCTAGCCCTAGGCTCCCCATAGGGCCAAGGAGGGTCTGGGCTGCCTCTGGCTCCGTGGGCACTGCTGCTTGGTTGGTGGTCTCCGCACCTTGAAACCAACTCCAAACGTGTTCTCCTTCGCGGAGAAGGCTGATTTGGCAGGAAGAAGCCCTGTGTGCACTGGCCCTGGCAAACCACCCATAGCCAGCTAGGGAGGGACCCACCTAGGGCCTAGCTGCGAAACGGCACAAAACGCGCTCCTAGGAGCTGCACTCTGCAAAGGGAAACTGTGCTCGGGGAACAAAGCTCAGCCCCAAGGCGGCTTGGCTCAGGATCGCAGCGCTTGCCTAGTTCTCACGTAGCCCTAGGCTCCCCAAAGGGCCAAGGAGGGTCTGGGCTGCCTCTGGCTCCGTGGGCACTGCTGCTTGGTTGGTGGTCTCCGCACATTGAAACCAACTCCAAACGTGTTCTCCTTCGCGGAGAAGGCTGATTTGGCAGGAAGAAGCCCTGTGTGCACTGGCCCTGGCAAACCGCCCATCGCCAGCTAAGGAGGGACCCACCTAGGGCCTAGCTGCGAAACGGCACAAAACGCGCTCCTAGGAGCTGCACTCTGCAAAGGGAAACTGTGCTCGGGGAACAAAGCTCAGCCCCAAGGCGGCTTGGCTCAGGATCGCAGCGCTTGCCTAGTTCTCACCTAGCCCTAGGCTCCCCAAAGGGCCAAGGAGGGTCTGGGCTGCCTCTGGCTCCGTGGGCACTGCTGCTTGGTTGGTGGTCTCCGCACATTGAAACCAACTCCAAACGTGTTCTCCTTCGCGGAGAAGGCTGATTTGGCAGGAAGAAGCCCTGTGTGCACTGGCCCTGGCAACCCACCCATAGCCAGCTAAGGAGGGACCCACCTAGGGCCTAGCTGCGAAACGCACAAAACGCGCTCCTAGGAGCTGCACTCTGCAAAGGGAAACTGTGCTCGGGGAACAAAGCTCAGCCCCAAGGCGGCTTGGCTCAGGATCGCAGCGCTTGCCTAGTTCTCACCTAGCCCTAGGCTCCCCATAGGGCCAAGGAGGGTCTGGGCTGCCTCTGGCTCCGTGGGCACTGCTGCTTGGCTGGTGGTCTCCGCACCTTGAAACCAACTCCAAACGTGTTCGCCTTCGCGGAGAAGGCTGATTTGGCAGGAAGAAGCCCTGTGTGCACTGGCCCTGGCAAACCACCCATAGCCAGCTAGGGAGGGACCCACCTAGGGCCTAGCTGCGAAACGGCACAAAACGCGCTCCTAGGAGCTGCACTCTGCAAAGGGAAACTGTGCTCGGGGAACAAAGCTCAGCCCCAAGGCGGCTTGGCTCAGGATCGCAGCGCTTGCCTAGTTCTCACCTAGCCCTAGGCTCCCCAAAGGGCCAAGGAGGGTCTGGGCTGCCTCTGGCTCCGTAGGCACTGCTGCTTGGCTGGTGGTCTCCGCACCTTGAAACCAACTCCAAACGTGTTCTCCTTCGCGGAGAAGGCTGATTTGGCAGGAAGAAGCCCTGTGTGCACTGGCCCTGGCAACCCACCCATCGCCAGCTAGGGAGGGACCCACCTAGGGCCTAGCTGCGAAACGGCACAAAACGCGCTCCTAGGAGCTGCACTCTGCAAAGGGAAACTGTGCTCGGGGAACAAAGCTCAGCCCCAAGGCGGCTTGGCTCAGGATCGCAGCGCTTGCCTAGTTCTCACCTAGCCCTAGGCTCCCCATAGGGCCAAGGAGGGTCTGGGCTGCCTCTGGCTCCGTGGGCACTGCTGCTTGGTTGGTGGTCTCCGCACCTTGAAACCAACTCCAAACGTGTTCTCCTTCGCGGAGAAGGCTGATTTGGCAGGAAGAAGCCCTGTGTGCACTGGCCCTGGCAACCCACCCATCGCCAGCTAGGGAGGGACCCACCTAGGGCCTAGCTGCGAAACAGCACAAAACGCGCTCCTAGGAGCTGCACTCTGCAAAGGGAAACTGTGCTCGGGGAACAAAGCTCAGCCCCAAGGCGGCTTGGCTCAGGATCGCAGCGCTTGCCTAGTTCTCACCTAGCCCTAGGCTCCCCATAGGGCCAAGGAGGGTCTGGGCTGCCTCTGGCTCCGTGGGCACTGCTGCTTGGCTGGTGGTCTCCGCACCTTGAAACCAACTCCAAACGTGTTCTCCTTCGCGGAGAAGGCTGATTTGGCAGGAAGAAGCCCTGTGTGCACTGGCCCTGGCAAACCGCCCATCGCCAGCTAAGGAGGGACCCACCTAGGGCCTAGCTGCGAAACGGCACAAAACGCGCTCCTAGGAGCTGCACTCTGCAAAGGGAAACTGTGCTCGGGGAACAAAGCTCAGCCCCAAGGCGGCTTGGCTCAGGATCGCAGCGCTTGCCTAGTTCTCACCTAGCCCTAGGCTCCCCAAAGGGCCAAGGAGGGTCTGGGCTGCCTCTGGCTCCGTGGGCACTGCTGCTTGGTTGGTGGTCTCCGCACATTGAAACCAACTCCAAACGTGTTCTCCTTCGCGGAGAAGGCTGATTTGGCAGGAAGAAGCCCTGTGTGCACTGGCCCTGGCAACCCACCCATCGCCAGCTAGGGAGGGACCCACCTAGGGCCTAGCTGCGAAACGGCACAAAACGCGCTCCTAGGAGCTGCACTCTGCAAAGGGAAACTGTGCTCGGGGAACAAAGCTCAGCCCCAAGGCGGCTTGGCTCAGGATCGCAGCGCTTGCCTAGTTCTCACGTAGCCCTAGGCTCCCCATAGGGCCAAGGAGGGTCTGGGCTGCCTCTGGCTCCGTGGGCACTGCTGCTTGGCTGGTGGTCTCCGCACCTTGAAACCAACTCCAAACGTGTTCGCCTTCGCGGAGAAGGCTGATTTGGCAGGAAGAAGCCCTGTGTGCACTGGCCCTGGCAAACCACCCATAGCCAGCTAGGGAGGGACCCACCTAGGGCCTAGCTGCGAAACGGCACAAAACGCGCTCCTAGGAGCTGCACTCTGCAAAGGGAAACTGTGCTCGGGGAACAAAGCTCAGCCCCAAGGCGGCTTGGCTCAGGATCGCAGCGCTTGCCTAGTTCTCACCTAGCCCTAGGCTCCCCAAAGGGCCAAGGAGGGTCTGGGCTGCCTCTGGCTCCGTAGGCACTGCTGCTTGGCTGGTGGTCTCCGCACCTTGAAACCAACTCCAAACGTGTTCTCCTTCGCGGAGAAGGCTGATTTGGCAGGAAGAAGCCCTGTGTGCACTGGCCCTGGCAACCCACCCATCGCCAGCTAGGGAGGGACCCACCTAGGGCCTAGCTGCGAAACGGCACAAAACGCGCTCCTAGGAGCTGCACTCTGCAAAGGGAAACTGTGCTCGGGGAACAAAGCTCAGCCCCAAGGCGGCTTGGCTCAGGATCGCAGCGCTTGCCTAGTTCTCACCTAGCCCTAGGCTCCCCATAGGGCCAAGGAGGGTCTGGGCTGCCTCTGGCTCCGTGGGCACTGCTGCTTGGTTGGTGGTCTCCGCACCTTGAAACCAACTCCAAACGTGTTCTCCTTCGCGGAGAAGGCTGATTTGGCAGGAAGAAGCCCTGTGTGCACTGGCCCTGGCAACCCACCCATAGCCAGCTAGGGAGGGACCCACCTAGGGCCTAGCTGCGAAACGGCACAAAACGCGCTCCTAGGAGCTGCACTCTGCAAAGGGAAACTGTGCTCGGGGAACAAAGCTCAGCCCCAAGGCGGCTTGGCTCAGGATCGCAGCGCTTGCCTAGTTCTCACCTAGCCCTAGGCTCCCCAAAGGGCCAAGGAGGGTCTGGGCTGCCTCTGGCTCCGTGGGCACTGCTGCTTGGTTGGTGGTCTCCGCACATTGAAACCAACTCCAAACGTGTTCTCCTTCGCGGAGAAGGCTGATTTGGCAGGAAGAAGCCCTGTGTGCACTGGCCCTGGCAAACCGCCCATCTCCAGCTAAGGAGGGACCCACCTAGGGCCTAGCTGCGAAACGGCACAAAACGCGCTCCTAGGAGCTGCACTCTGCAAAGGGAAACTGTGCTCGGGGAACAAAGCTCAGCCCCAAGGCGGCTTGGCTCAGGATCGCAGCGCTTGCCTAGTTCTCACCTAGCCCTAGGCTCCCCAAAGGGCCAAGGAGGGTCTGGGCTGCCTCTGGCTCCGTGGGCACTGCTGCTTGGTTGGTGGTCTCCGCACATTGAAACCAACTCCAAACGTGTTCTCCTTCGCGGAGAAGGCTGATTTGGCAGGAAGAAGCCCTGTGTGCACTGGCCCTGGCAACCCACCCATAGCCAGCTAAGGAGGGACCCACCTAGGGCCTAGCTGCGAAACGCACAAAACGCGCTCCTAGGAGCTGCACTCTGCAAAGGGAAACTGTGCTCGGGGAACAAAGCTCAGCCCCAAGGCGGCTTGGCTCAGGATCGCAGCGCTTGCCTAGTTCTCACCTAGCCCTAGGCTCCCCATAGGGCCAAGGAGGGTCTGGGCTGCCTCTGGCTCCGTGGGCACTGCTGCTTGGCTGGTGGTCTCCGCACCTTGAAACCAACTCCAAACGTGTTCGCCTTCGCGGAGAAGGCTGATTTGGCAGGAAGAAGCCCTGTGTGCACTGGCCCTGGCAAACCACCCATAGCCAGCTAGGGAGGGACCCACCTAGGGCCTAGCTGCGAAACGGCACAAAACGCGCTCCTAGGAGCTGCACTCTGCAAAGGGAAACTGTGCTCGGGGAACAAAGCTCAGCCCCAAGGCGGCTTGGCTCAGGATCGCAGCGCTTGCCTAGTTCTCACCTAGCCCTAGGCTCCCCAAAGGGCCAAGGAGGGTCTGGGCTGCCTCTGGCTCCGTAGGCACTGCTGCTTGGCTGGTGGTCTCCGCACCTTGAAACCAACTCCAAACGTGTTCTCCTTCGCGGAGAAGGCTGATTTGGCAGGAAGAAGCCCTGTGTGCACTGGCCCTGGCAACCCACCCATCGCCAGCTAGGGAGGGACCCACCTAGGGCCTAGCTGCGAAACGGCACAAAACGCGCTCCTAGGAGCTGCACTCTGCAAAGGGAAACTGTGCTCGGGGAACAAAGCTCAGCCCCAAGGCGGCTTGGCTCAGGATCGCAGCGCTTGCCTAGTTCTCACCTAGCCCTAGGCTCCCCATAGGGCCAAGGAGGGTCTGGGCTGCCTCTGGCTCCGTGGGCACTGCTGCTTGGTTGGTGGTCTCCGCACCTTGAAACCAACTCCAAACGTGTTCTCCTTCGCGGAGAAGGCTGATTTGGCAGGAAGAAGCCCTGTGTGCACTGGCCCTGGCAACCCACCCATCGCCAGCTAGGGAGGGACCCACCTAGGGCCTAGCTGCGAAACGGCACAAAACGCGCTCCTAGGAGCTGCACTCTGCAAAGGGAAACTGTGCTCGGGGAACAAAGCTCAGCCCCAAGGCGGCTTGGCTCAGGATCGCAGCGCTTGCCTAGTTCTCACCTAGCCCTAGGCTCCCCATAGGGCCAAGGAGGGTCTGGGCTGCCTCTGGCTCCGTGGGCACTGCTGCTTGGCTGGTGGTCTCCGCACCTTGAAACCAACTCCAAACGTGTTCTCCTTCGCGGAGAAGGCTGATTTGGCAGGAAGAAGCCCTGTGTGCACTGGCCCTGGCAAACCGCCCATCGCCAGCTAAGGAGGGACCCACCTAGGGCCTAGCTGCGAAACGGCACAAAACGCGCTCCTAGGAGCTGCACTCTGCAAAGGGAAACTGTGCTCGGGGAACAAAGCTCAGCCCCAAGGCGGCTTGGCTCAGGATCGCAGCGCTTGCCTAGTTCTCACCTAGCCCTAGGCTCCCCAAAGGGCCAAGGAGGGTCTGGGCTGCCTCTGGCTCCGTGGGCACTGCTGCTTGGTTGGTGGTCTCCGCACATTGAAACCAACTCCAAACGTGTTCTCCTTCGCGGAGAAGGCTGATTTGGCAGGAAGAAGCCCTGTGTGCACTGGCCCTGGCAACCCACCCATAGCCAGCTAAGGAGGGACCCACCTAGGGCCTAGCTGCGAAACGCACAAAACGCGCTCCTAGGAGCTGCACTCTGCAAAGGGAAACTGTGCTCGGGGAACAAAGCTCAGCCCCAAGGCGGCTTGGCTCAGGATCGCAGCGCTTGCCTAGTTCTCACCTAGCCCTAGGCTCCCCATAGGGCCAAGGAGGGTCTGGGCTGCCTCTGGCTCCGTGGGCACTGCTGCTTGGCTGGTGGTCTCCGCACCTTGAAACCAACTCCAAACGTGTTCGCCTTCGCGGAGAAGGCTGATTTGGCAGGAAGAAGCCCTGTGTGCACTGGCCCTGGCAACCCACCCATAGCCAGCTAGGGAGGGACCCACCTAGGGCCTAGCTGCGAAACGGCACAAAACGCGCTCCTAGGAGCTGCACTCTGCAAAGGGAAACTGTGCTCGGGGAACAAAGCTCAGCCCCAAGGCGGCTTGGCTCAGGATCGCAGCGCTTGCCTAGTTCTCACCTAGCCCTAGGCTCCCCAAAGGGCCAAGGAGGGTCTGGGCTGCCTCTGGCTCCGTAGGCACTGCTGCTTGGCTGGTGGTCTCCGCACCTTGAAACCAACTCCAAACGTGTTCTCCTTCGCGGAGAAGGCTGATTTGGCAGGAAGAAGCCCTGTGTGCACTGGCCCTGGCAACCCACCCATCGCCAGCTAGGGAGGGACCCACCTAGGGCCTAGCTGCGAAACGGCACAAAACGCGCTCCTAGGAGCTGCACTCTGCAAAGGGAAACTGTGCTCGGGGAACAAAGCTCAGCCCCAAGGCGGCTTGGCTCAGGATCGCAGCGCTTGCCTAGTTCTCACCTAGCCCTAGGCTCCCCATAGGGCCAAGGAGGGTCTGGGCTGCCTCTGGCTCCGTGGGCACTGCTGCTTGGTTGGTGGTCTCCGCACCTTGAAACCAACTCCAAACGTGTTCTCCTTCGCGGAGAAGGCTGATTTGGCAGGAAGAAGCCCTGTGTGCACTGGCCCTGGCAACCCACCCATCGCCAGCTAGGGAGGGACCCACCTAGGGCCTAGCTGCGAAACGGCACAAAACGCGCTCCTAGGAGCTGCACTCTGCAAAGGGAAACTGTGCTCGGGGAACAAAGCTCAGCCCCAAGGCGGCTTGGCTCAGGATCGCAGCGCTTGCCTAGTTCTCACCTAGCCCTAGGCTCCCCATAGGGCCAAGGAGGGTCTGGGCTGCCTCTGGCTCCGTGGGCACTGCTGCTTGGCTGGTGGTCTCCGCACCTTGAAA
The DNA here is from genome assembly GCF_054392235.1 of Sus scrofa. Classification (NCBI taxonomy): domain Eukaryota; kingdom Metazoa; phylum Chordata; class Mammalia; order Artiodactyla; family Suidae; genus Sus; species Sus scrofa. The sequence continues at coordinate 31,922,412 of NC_139389.1, read as the reverse complement.
CCAACTCCAAATGTGTTCGCCTTCGCGGAGAAGGCTGATTTGGCAGGAAGAAGCCCTGTGTGCACTGGCCCTGGCAAACCACCCATAGCCAGCTAGGGAGGGACCCACCTAGGGCCTAGCTGCGAAACGGCACAAAACGCGCTCCTAGGAGCTGCACTCTGCAAAGGGAAACTGTGCTCGGGGAACAAAGCTCAGCCCCAAGGCGGCTTGGCTCAGGATCGCAGCGCTTGCCTAGTTCTCACCTAGCCCTAGGCTCCCCAAAGGGCCAAGGAGGGTCTGGGCTGCCTCTGGCTCCGTGGGCACTGCTGCTTGGCTGGTGGTCTCCGCACCGTGAAACCAACTCCAAACGTGTTCGCCTTCGCGGAGAAGGCTGATTTGGCAGGAAGAAGCCCTGTGTGCACTGGCCCTGGCAACCCACCCATCGCCAGCTAGGGAGGGACCCACCTAGGGCCTAGCTGCGAAACGGCACAAAACGCGCTCCTAGGAGCTGCACTCTGCAAAGGGAAACTGTGCTCGGGGAACAAAGCTCAGCCCCAAGGCGGCTTGGCTCAGGATCGCAGCGCTTGCCTAGTTCTCACCTAGCCCTAGGCTCCCCATAGGGCCAAGGAGGGTCTGGGCTGCCTCTGGCTCCGTGGGCACTGCTGCTTGGCTGGTGGTCTCCGCACCGTGAAACCAACTCCAAACGTGTTCTCCTTCGCGGAGAAGGCTGATTTGGCAGGAAGAAGCCCTGTGTGCACTGGCCCTGGCAACCCACCCATCGCCAGCTAGGGAGGGACCCACCTAGGGCCTAGCTGCGAAACGGCACAAAACGCGCTCCTAGGAGCTGCACTCTGCAAAGGGAAACTGTGCTCGGGGAACAAAGCTCAGCCCCAAGGCGGCTTGGCTCAGGATCACAGCGCTTGCCTAGTTCTCACCTAGCCCTAGGCTCCCCATAGGGCCAAGGAGGGTCTGGGCTGCCTCTGGCTCCGTGGGCACTGCTGCTTGGCTGGTGGTCTCCGCACCTTGAAACCAACTCCAAACGTGTTCTCCTTCACGGAGAAGGCTGATTTGGCAGGAAGAAGCCCTGTGTGCACTGGCCCTGGCAACCCACCCATAGCCAGCTAGGGAGGGACCCACCTAGGGCCTAGCTGCGAAACGGCACAGAACGCGCTCCTAGGAGCTGCACTCTGCAAAGGGAAACTGTGCTCGGGGAACAAAGCTCAGCCCCAAGGCGGCTTGGCTCAGGATCACAGCGCTTGCCTAGTTCTCACCTAGCCCTAGGCTCCCCATAGGGCCAAGGAGGGTCTGGGCTGCCTCTGGCTCCTTGGGCACTGCTGCTTGGTTGGTGGTCTCCGCACCTTGAAACCAACTCCAAACGTGTTCGCCTTCGTGGAGAAGGCTGATTTGGGAGGAAGAAGCCCTGTGTGCACTGGCCCTGGCAACCCACCCATCGCCAGCTAGGGAGGGACCCACCTAGGGCCTAGCTGCGAAACGGCACAAAACGCGCTCCTAGGAGCTGCACTCTGCAAAGGGAAACTGTGCTCGGGGAACAAAGCTCAGCCCCAAGGCGGCTTGGCTCAGAATCGCAGCGCTTGCCTAGTTCTCACCTAGCCCTAGGCTCCCCATAGGGCCAAGGAGGGTCTGGGCTGCCTCTGGCTCCGTGGGCACTGCTGCTTGGTTGGTGGTCTCCGCAGCTTGAAACCAACTCCAAACGTGTTCTCCTTCGTGGAGAAGGCTGATTTGGCAGGAAGAAGCCCTGTGTGCACTGGCCCTGGCAAACCGCCCATAGCCAGCTAAGGAGGGACCCACCTAGGGCCTAGCTGCGACACGGCACAAAACGCGCTCCTAGGAGCTGCACTCTGCAAAGGGAAACTGTGCTCGGGGAACAAAGCTCAGCCCCAAGGCGGCTTGGCTCAGGATCGAAGCGCTTGCCTAGTTCTCACCTAGCCCTAGGCTCCCCAAAGGGCCAAGGAGGGTCTGGGCTGCCTCTGGCTCCGTGGGCACTGCTGCTTGGCTGGTGGTCTCCGCACCTTGAAACCAACTCCAAACGTGTTCGCCTTCGCGGAGAAGGCTGATTTGGCAGGAAGAAGCCCTGTGTGCACTGGCCCTGGCAACCCACCCTTAGCCAGCTAGGGAGGGACCCACCTAGGGCCTAGCTGCGAAACGGCACAAAACGCGCTCCTAGGAGCTGCACTCTGCAAAGGGAAACTGTGCTCGGGGAACAAAGCTCAGCCCCAAGGCGGCTTGGCTCAGGATCGCAGCGCTTGCCTAGTTCTCACCTAGCCCTAGGCTCCCCATAGGGCCAAGGAGGGTCTGGGCTGCCTCTGGCTCCGTGGGCACTGCTGCTTGGCTGGTGGTCTCCGCACCTTGAAACCAACTCCAAACGTGTTCGCCTTCGCGGAGAAGGCTGATTTGGCAGGAAGAAGCCCTGTGTGCACTGGCCCTGGCAAACCACCCATAGCCAGCTAGGGAGGGACCCACCTAGGGCCTAGCTGCGAAACGGCACAAAACGCGCTCCTAGGAGCTGCACTCTGCAAAGGGAAACTGTGCTCGGGGAACAAAGCTCAGCCCCAAGGCGGCTTGGCTCAGGATCGCAGCGCTTGCCTAGTTCTCACCTAGCCCTAGGCTCCCCAAAGGCCCAAGGAGGGTCTGGGCTGCCTCTGGCTCCGTGGGCACTGCTGCTTGGCTGGTGGTCTCCGCACCTTGAAACCAACTCCAAACGTGTTCTCCTTCGCGGAGAAGGCTGATTTGGCAGGAAGAAGCCCTGTGTGCACTGGCCCTGGCAACCCACCCATCGCCAGCTAGGGAGGGACCCACCTAGGGCCTAGCTGCGAAACGGCACAAAACGCGCTCCTAGGAGCTGCACTCTGCAAAGGGAAACTGTGCTCGGGGAACAAAGCTCAGCCCCAAGGCGGCTTGGCTCAGGATCGCAGCGCTTGCCTAGTTCTCACCTAGCCCTAGGCTCCCCATAGGGCCAAGGAGGGTCTGGGCTGCCTCTGGCTCCGTGGGCACTGCTGCTTGGTTGGTGGTCTCCGCACCTTGAAACCAACTCCAAACGTGTTCTCCTTCGCGGAGAAGGCTGATTTGGCAGGAAGAAGCCCTGTGTGCACTGGCCCTGGCAACCCACCCATCGCCAGCTAGGGAGGGACCCACCTAGGGCCTAGCTGCGAAACGGCACAAAACGCGCTCCTAGGAGCTGCACTCTGCAAAGGGAAACTGTGCTCGGGGAACAAAGCTCAGCCCCAAGGCGGCTTGGCTCAGGATCGCAGCGCTTGCCTAGTTCTCACGTAGCCCTAGGCTCCCCATAGGGCCAAGGAGGGTCTGGGCTGCCTCTGGCTCCGTGGGCACTGCTGCTTGGCTGGTGGTCTCCGCACCTTGAAACCAACTCCAAACGTGTTCTCCTTCGCGGAGAAGGCTGATTTGGCAGGAAGAAGCCCTGTGTGCACTGGCCCTGGCAAACCGCCCATAGCCAGCTAAGGAGGGACCCACCTAGGGCCTAGCTGCGAAACGGCACAAAACGCGCTCCTAGGAGCTGCACTCTGCAAAGGGAAACTGTGCTCGGGGAACAAAGCTCAGCCCCAAGGCGGCTTGGCTCAGGATCGCAGCGCTTGCCTAGTTCTCACCTAGCCCTAGGCTCCCCATAGGGCCAAGGAGGGTCTGGGCTGCCTCTGGCTCCGTGGGCACTGCTACTTGGCTGGTGGTCTCCGCACCTTGAAACCAACTCCAAACGTGTTCGCCTTCGCGGAGAAGGCTGATTTGGCAGGAAGAAGCACTGTGTGCACTGGCCCTGGCAACCCACCCATCGCCAGCTAGGGAGGGACCCACCTAGGGCCTAGCTGCGAAACGGCACAAAACGCGCTCCTAGGAGCTGCACTCTGCAAAGGGAAACTGTGCTCGGGGAACAAAGCTCAGCCCCAAGGCGGCTTGGCTCAGGATCGCAGCGCTTGCCTAGTTCTCACCTAGCCCTAGGCTCCCCATAGGGCCAAGGAGGGTCTGGGCTGCCTCTGGCTCCGTGGGCACTGCTGCTTGGCTGGTGGTCTCCGCACCTTGAAACCAACTCCAAATGTGTTCGCCTTCGCGGAGAAGGCTGATTTGGCAGGAAGAAGCCCTGTGTGCACTGGCCCTGGCAAACCACCCATAGCCAGCTAGGGAGGGACCCACCTAGGGCCTAGCTGCGAAACGGCACAAAACGCGCTCCTAGGAGCTGCACTCTGCAAAGGGAAACTGTGCTCGGGGAACAAAGCTCAGCCCCAAGGCGGCTTGGCTCAGGATCGCAGCGCTTGCCTAGTTCTCACCTAGCCCTAGGCTCCCCAAAGGGCCAAGGAGGGTCTGGGCTGCCTCTGGCTCCGTGGGCACTGCTGCTTGGCTGGTGGTCTCCGCACCGTGAAACCAACTCCAAACGTGTTCGCCTTCGCGGAGAAGGCTGATTTGGCAGGAAGAAGCCCTGTGTGCACTGGCCCTGGCAACCCACCCATCGCCAGCTAGGGAGGGACCCACCTAGGGCCTAGCTGCGAAACGGCACAAAACGCGCTCCTAGGAGCTGCACTCTGCAAAGGGAAACTGTGCTCGGGGAACAAAGCTAAGCCCCAAGGCGGCTTGGCTCAGGATCGCAGCGCTTGCCTAGTTCTCACCTAGCCCTAGGCTCCCCATAGGGCCAAGGAGGGTCTGGGCTGCCTCTGGCTCCGTGGGCACTGCTGCTTGGCTGGTGGTCTCCGCACCGTGAAACCAACTCCAAACGTGTTCGCCTTCGCGGAGAAGGCTGATTTGGCAGGAAGAAGCCCTGTGTGCACTGGCCCTGGCAACCCACCCATCGCCAGCTAGGGAGGGACCCACCTAGGGCCTAGCTGCGAAACGGCGCAAAACGCGCTCCTAGGAGCTGCACTCTGCAAAGGGAAACTGTGCTCAGGGAACAAAGCTCAGCCCCAAGGCGGCTTGGCTCAGGATCGCAGCGCTTGCCTAGTTCTCACCTAGCCCTAGGCTCCCCATAGGGCCAAGGAGGGTCTGGGCTGCCTCTGGCTCCGTGGGCACTGCTGCTTGGCTGGTGGTCTCCGCACCGTGAAACCAACTCCAAACGTGTTCGCCTTCGCGGAGAAGGCTGATTTGGCAGGAAGAAGCCCTGTGTGCACTGGCCCTGGCAACCCACCCATCGCCAGCTAGGGAGGGACCCACCTAGGGCCTAGCTGCGAAACGGCGCAAAACGCGCTCCTAGGAGCTGCACTCTGCAAAGGGAAACTGTGCTCGGGGAACAAAGCTCAGCCCCAAGGCGGCTTGGCTCAGGATGGCAGCGCTTGCCTAGTTCTCACCTAGCCCTAGGCTCCCCATAGGGCCAAGGAGGGTCTGGGCTGCCTCTGGCTCCGTGGGCACTGCTGCTTGGCTGGTGGTCTCCGCACCGTGAAACCAACTCCAAACGTGTTCGCCTTCGCGGAGAAGGCTGATTTGGCAGGAAGAAGCCCTGTGTGCACTGGCCCTGGCAAACCACCCATCGACAGCTAGGGAGGGATCCACCTAGGGCCTAGCTGCGAAACGGCACAAAACGCGCTCCTAGGAGCTGCACTCTGCAAAGGGAAACTGTGCTCGGGGAACAAAGCTCAGCCCCAAGGCGGCTTGGCTCAGGATGGCAGCGCTTGCCTAGTTCTCACCTAGCCCTAGGCTCCCCATAGGGCCAAGGAGGGTCTGGGCTGCCTCTGGCTCCGTGGGCACTGCTGCTTGGCTGGTGGTCTCCGCACCGTGAAACCAACTCCAAACGTGTTCGCCTTCGCGGAGAAGGCTGATTTGGCAGGAAGAAGCCCTGTGTGCACTGGCCCTGGCAACCCACCCATCGCCAGCTAGGGAGGGACCCACCAAGGGCCTAGCTGCGAAACGGCACAAAACGCGCTCCTAGGAGCTGCACTCTGCAAAGGGAAACTGTGCTCGGGGAACAAAGCTCAGCCCCAAGGCGGCTTGGCTCAGGATCGCAGCGCTTGCCTAGTTCTCACGTAGCCCTAGGCTCCCCATAGGGCCAAGGAGGGTCTGGGCTGCCTCTGGCTCCGTGGGCACTGCTGCTTGGCTGGTGGTCTCCGCACCTTGAAACCAACTCCAAACGTGTTCGCCTTCGCGGAGAAGGCTGATTTGGCAGGAAGAAGCCCTGTGTGCACTGGCCCTGGCAACCCACCCATAGCCAGCTAGGGAGGGACCCACCTAGGGCCTAGCTGCGAAACGGCACAAAACGCGCTCCTAGGAGCTGCACTCTGCAAAGGGAAACTGTGCTCGGGAAACAAAGCTCAGCCCCAAGGCGGCTTGGCTCAGGATCGCAGCGCTTGCCTAGTTCTCACCTAGCCCTAGGCTCCCCAAAGGGCCAAGGAGGGTCTGGGCTGCCTCTGGCTCCGTGGGCACGGCTGCTTGGCTGGTGGTCTCCGCAGCTTGAAACCAACTCCAAACGTGTTCGCCTTCGCGGAGAAGGCTGATTTGGCAGGAAGAAGCCCTGTGTGCACTGGCCCTGGCAACCCACCCATCGCCAGCTAGGGAGGGACCCACCTAGGGCCTAGCTGCGAAACGGCACAAAACGCGCTCCTAGGAGCTGCACTCTGCAAAGGGAAACTGTGCTCGGGGAACAAAGCTCAGCCCCAAGGCGGCTTGGCTCAGGATCGCAGCGCTTGCCTAGTTCTCACCTAGCCCTAGGCTCCCCATAGGGCCAAGGAGGGTCTGGGCTGCCTCTGGCTCCGTGGGCACTGCTGCTTGGCTGGTGGTCTCCGCACCTTGAAACCAACTCCAAACGTGTTCTCCTTCGCGGAGAAGGCTGATTTGGCAGGAAGAAGCCCTGTGTGCACTGGCCCTGGCAATCCACCCATAGCCAGCTAGGGAGGGACCCACCTAGGGCCTAGCTGCGAAACGGCACAAAACGCGCTCCTAGGAGCTGCACTCTGCAAAGGGAAACTGTGCTCGGGGAACAAAGCTCAGCCCCAAGGCGGCTTGGCTCAGGATCGCAGCGCTTGCCTAGTTCTCACCTAGCCCTAGGCTCCCCATAGGGCCAAGGAGGGTCTGGGCTGCCTCTGGCTCCGAGGGCACTGCTGCTTGGCTGGTGGTCTCCGCAGCTTGAAACCAACTCCAAACGTGTTCTCCGCGGAGAAGGCTGATTTGGCAGGAAGAAGCCCTGTGTGCACTGGCCCTGGCAACCCACCCATCGCCAGCTAGGGAGGGACCCACCTAGGGCCTAGCTGCGAAACGGCACAAAACGCGCTCCTAGGAGCTGCACTCTGCAAAGGGAAACTGTGCTCGGGGAACAAAGCTCAGCCCCAAGGCGGCTTGGCTCAGGATCGCAGCGCTTGCCTAGTTCTCACCTAGCCCTAGGCTCCCCATAGGGCCAAGGAGGGTCTGGGCTGCCTCTGGCTCCGTGGGCACTGCTGCTTGGCTGGTGGTCTCCGCACCTTGAAACCAACTCCAAACGTGTTCTCCTTCGCGGAGAAGGCTGATTTGGCAGGAAGAAGCCCTGTGTGCACTGGCCCTGGCAACCCACCCATCGCCAGCTAGGGAGGGACCCACCTAGGGCCTAGCTGCGAAACGGCACAAAACGTGCTCCTAGGAGCTGCACTCTGCAAAGGGAAACTGTGCTCGGGGAACAAAGCTCAGCCCCAAGGCGGCTTGGCTCAGGATCGCAGCGCTTGCCTAGTTCTCACCTAGCCCTAGGCTCCCCATAGGGCCAAGGAGGGTCTGGGCTGCCTCTGGCTCCGTGGGCACTGCTGCTTGGCTGGTGGTCTCCGCACCTTGAAACCAACTCCAAACGTGTTCTCCTTCGTGGAGAAGGCTGATTTGGCAGGAAGAAGCCCTGTGTGCACTGGCCCTGGCAAACCGCCCATCGCCAGCTAAGGAGGGACCCACCAAGGGCCTAGCTGCGAAACGGCACAAAACGCGCTCCTAGGAGCTGCACTCTGCAAAGGGAAACTGTGCTCGGGGAACAAAGCTCAGCCCCAAGGCGGCTTGGCTCAGGATCGCAGCGCTTGCCTAGTTCTCACCTAGCCCTAGGCTCCCCATAGGGCCAAGGAGGGTCTGGGCTGCCTCTGGCTCCGTGGGCACTGCTGCTTGGCTGGTGGTCTCCGCACCGTGAAACCAACTCCAAACGTGTTCGCCTTCGCGGAGAAGGCTGATTTGGCAGGAAGAAGCCCTGTGTGCACTGGCCCTGGCAACCCACCCATCGCCAGCTAGGGAGGGACCCACCTAGGGCCTAGCTGCGAAACGGCACAAAACGCGCTCCTAGGAGCTGCACTCTGCAAAGGGAAACTGTGCTCGGGGAACAAAGCTCAGCCCCAAGGCGGCTTGGCTCAGGATCGCAGCGCTTGCCTAGTTCTCACCTAGCCCTAGGCTCCCCATAGGGCCAAGGAGGGTCTGGGCTGCCTCTGGCTCCGTGGGCACTGCTGCTTGGCTGGTGGTCTCCGCACCTTGAAACCAACTCCAAACGTGTTCTCCTTCGCGGAGAAGGCTGATTTGGCAGGAAGAAGCCCTGTGTGCACTGGCCCTGGCAAACCACCCATAGCCAGCTAGGGAGGGACCCACCTAGGGCCTAGCTGCGAAACGGCACAAAACGCACTCCTAGGAGCTGCACTCTGCAAAGGGAAACTGTGCTCGGGGAACAAAGCTCAGCCCCAAGGCGGCTTGGCTCAGGATCGCAGCGCTTGCCTAGTTCTCACCTAGCCCTAGGCTCCCCAAAGGGCCAAGGAGGGTCTGGGCTGCCTCTGGCTCCGTGGGCACTGCTGCTTGGCTGGTGGTCTCCGCAGCTTGAAACCAACTCCAAACGTGTTCGCCTTCGCGGAGAAGGCTGATTTGGCAGGAAGAAGCCCTGTGTGCACTGGCCCTGGCAACCCACCCATCGCCAGCTAGGGAGGGACCCACCTAGGGCCTAGCTGCGAAACGGCACAAAACGCGCTCCTAGGAGCTGCACTCTGCAAAGGGAAACTGTGCTCGGGGAACAAAGCTCAGCCCCAAGGCGGCTTGGCTCAGGATCGCAGCGCTTGCCTAGTTCTCACCTAGCCCTAGGCTCCCCAAAGGCCCAAGGAGGGTCTGGGCTGCCTCTGGCTCCGTGGGCACTGCTGCTTGGCTGGTGGTCTCCGCACCTTGAAACCAACTCCAAACGTGTTCTCCTTCGCGGAGAAGGCTGATTTGGCAGGAAGAAGCCCTGTGTGCACTGGCCCTGGCAATCCACCCATAGCCAGCTAAGGAGGGACCCACCTAGGGCCTAGCTGCGAAACGGCACAAAACGCGCTCCTAGGAGCTGCACTCTGCAAAGGGAAACTGTGCTCGGGGAACAAAGCTCAGCCCCAAGGCGGCTTGGCTCAGGATCGCAGCGCTTGCCTAGTTCTCACCTAGCCCTAGGCTCCCCATAGGGCCAAGGAGGGTCTGGGCTGCCTCTGGCTCCGTGGGCACTGCTGCTTGGCTGGTGGTCTCCGCACCTTGAAACCAACTCCAAACGTGTTCTCCTTCGCGGAGAAGGCTGATTTGGCAGGAAGAAGCCCTGTGTGCACTGGCCCTGGCAATCCACCCATAGCCAGCTAAGGAGGGACCCACCTAGCGCCTAGCTGCGAAACGGCACAAAACGCGCTCCTAGGAGCTGCACTCTGCAAAGGGAAACTGTGCTCGGGGAACAAAGCTCAGCCCCAAGGCGGCTTGGCTCAGGATCGCAGCGCTTGCCTAGTTCTCACCTAGCCCTAGGCTCCCCATAGGGCCAAGGAGGGTCTGGGCTGCCTCTGGCTCCGTGGGCACTGCTGCTTGGCTGGTGGTCTCCGCACCTTGAAACCAACTCCAAACGTGTTCTCCTTCGCGGAGAAGGCTGATTTGGCAGGAAGAAGCCCTGTGTGCACTGGCCCTAGCAACCCACCCATAGGCAGCTAGGGAGGGACCCACCTAGGGCCTAGCTGCGAAACGGCACAAAACGCGCTCCTAGGAGCTGCACTCTGCAAAGGGAAACTGTGCTCGGGGAACAAAGCTCAGCCCCAAGGCGGCTTGGCTCAGGATCGCAGCGCTTGCCTAGTTCTCACCTAGCCCTAGGCTCCCCATAGGGCCAAGGAGGGTCTGGGCTGCCTCTGGCTCCGAGGGCACTGCTGCTTGGCTGGTGGTCTCCGCAGCTTGAAACCAACTCCAAACGTGTTCTCCTTCGCGGAGAAGGCTGATTTGGCAGGAAGAAGCCCTGTGTGCACTGGCCCTGGCAACCCACCCATCGCCAGCTAGGGAGGGACCCACCTAGGGCCTAGCTGCGAAACGGCACAAAACGCGCTCCTAGGAGCTGCACTCTGCAAAGGGAAACTGTGCTCGGGGAACAAAGCTCAGCCCCAAGGCGGCTTGGCTCAGGATCGCAGCGCTTGCCTAGTTCTCACCTAGCCCTAGGCTCCCCATAGGGCCAAGGAGGGTCTGGGCTGCCTCTGGCTCCGTGGGCACTGCTGCTTGGCTGGTGGTCTCCGCAGCTTGAAACCAACTCCAAACGTGTTCTCCTTCGCGGAGAAGGCTGATTTGGCAGGAAGAAGCCCTGTGTGCACTGGCCCTAGCAACCCACCCATCGCCAGCTAGGGAGGGACCCACCTAGGGCCTAGCTGCGAAACGGCACAAAACGTGCTCCTCGGAGCTGCACTCTGCAAAGGGAAACTGTGCTCGGGGAACAAAGCTCAGCCCCAAGGCGGCTTGGCTCAGGATCGCAGCGCTTGCCTAGTTCTCACCTAGCCCTAGGCTCCCCATAGGGCCAAGGAGGGTCTGGGCTGCCTCTGGCTCCGTGGGCACTGCTGCTTGGCTGGTGGTCTCCGCACCTTGAAACCAACTCCAAACGTGTTCGCCTTCGCGGAGAAGGCTGATTTGGCAGGAAGAAGCCCTGTGTGCACTGGCCCTGGCAAACCGCCCATCGCCAGCTAAGGAGGGACCCACCAAGGGCCTAGCTGCGAAACGGCACAAAACGCGCTCCTAGGAGCTGCACTCTGCAAAGGGAAACTGTGCTCGGGGAACAAAGCTCAGCCCCAAGGCGGCTTGGCTCAGGATCGCAGCGCTTGCCTAGTTCTCACCTAGCCCTAGGCTCCCCATAGGGCCAAGGAGGGTCTGGGCTGCCTCTGGCTCCGTGGGCACTGCTGCTTGGCTGGTGGTCTCCGCACCGTGAAACCAACTCCAAACGTGTTCGCCTTCGCGGAGAAGGCTGATTTGGCAGGAAGAAGCCCTGTGTGCACTGGCCCTGGCAACCCACCCATCGCCAGCTAGGGAGGGACCCACCTAGGGCCTAGCTGCGAAACGGCACAAAACGCGCTCCTAGGAGCTGCACTCTGCAAAGGGAAACTGTGCTCGGGGAACAAAGCTCAGCCCCAAGGCGGCTTGGCTCAGGATCGCAGCGCTTGCCTAGTTCTCACCTAGCCCTAGGCTCCCCATAGGGCCAAGGAGGGTCTGGGCTGCCTCTGGCTCCGTGGGCACTGCTGCTTGGCTGGTGGTCTCCGCACCTTGAAACCAACTCCAAACGTGTTCGCCTTCGCGGAGAAGGCTGATTTGGCAGGAAGAAGCCCTGTGTGCACTGGCCCTGGCAAACCACCCATAGCCAGCTAGGGAGGGACCCACCTAGGGCCTAGCTGCGAAACGGCACAAAACGCGCTCCTAGGAGCTGCACTCTGCAAAGGGAAACTGTGCTCGGGGAACAAAGCTCAGCCCCAAGGCGGCTTGGCTCAGGATCGCAGCGCTTGCCTAGTTCTCACCTAGCCCTAGGCTCCCCATAGGGCCAAGGAGGGTCTGGGCTGCCTCTGGCTCCGTGGGCACTGCTGCTTGGCTGGTGGTCTCCGCACCGTGAAACCAACTCCAAACGTGTTCGCCTTCGCGGAGAAGGCTGATTTGGCAGGAAGAAGCCCTGTGTGCACTGGCCCTGGCAACCCACCCATCGCCAGCTAGGGAGGGACCCACCTAGGGCCTAGCTGCGAAACGGCACAAAACGCGCTCCTAGGAGCTGCACTCTGCAAAGGGAAACTGTGCTCGGGGAACAAAGCTCAGCCCCAAGGCGGCTTGGCTCAGGATCGCAGCGCTTGCCTAGTTCTCACCTAGCCCTAGGCTCCCCATAGGGCCAAGGAGGGTCTGGGCTGCCTCTGGCTCTGTGGGCACTGCTGCTTGGCTGGTGGTCTCCGCACCGTGAAACCAACTCCAAACGTGTTCGCCTTCGCGGAGAAGGCTGATTTGGCAGGAAGAAGCCCTGTGTGCACTGGCCCTGGCAACCCACCCATCGCCAGCTAGGGAGGGACCCACCTAGGGCCTAGCTGCGAAACGGCACAAAACGCGCTCCTAGGAGCTGCACTCTGCAAAGGGAAACTGTGCTCGGGGAACAAAGCTCAGCCCCAAGGCGGCTTGGCTCAGGATCGCAGCGCTTGCCTAGTTCTCACCTAGCCCTAGGCTCCCCATAGGGCCAAGGAGGGTCTGGGCTGCCTCTGGCTCCGTGGGCACTGCTGCTTGGCTGGTGGTCTCCGCACCTTGAAACCAACTCCAAACGTGTTCGCCTTCGCGGAGAAGGCTGATTTGGCAGGAAGAAGCCCTGTGTGCACTGGCCCTGGCAAACCACCCATAGCCAGCTAGGGAGGGACCCACCTAGGGCCTAGCTGCGAAACGGCACAAAACGCACTCCTAGGAGCTGCACTCTGCAAAGGGAAACTGTGCTCGGGGAACAAAGCTCAGCCCCAAGGCGGCTTGGCTCAGGATCGCAGCGCTTGCCTAGTTCTCACCTAGCCCTAGGCTCCCCAAAGGGCCAAGGAGGGTCTGGGCTGCCTCTGGCTCCGTGGGCACTGCTGCTTGGCTGGTGGTCTCCGCACCTTGAAACCAACTCCAAATGTGTTCGCCTTCGCGGAGAAGGCTGATTTGGCAGGAAGAAGCCCTGTGTGCACTGGCCCTGGCAAACCACCCATAGCCAGCTAGGGAGGGACCCACCTAGGGCCTAGCTGCGAAACGGCACAAAACGCGCTCCTAGGAGCTGCACTCTGCAAAGGGAAACTGTGCTCGGGGAACAAAGCTCAGCCCCAAGGCGGCTTGGCTCAGGATCGCAGCGCTTGCCTAGTTCTCACCTAGCCCTAGGCTCCCCAAAGGGCCAAGGAGGGTCTGGGCTGCCTCTGGCTCCGTGGGCACTGCTGCTTGGCTGGTGGTCTCCGCACCGTGAAACCAACTCCAAACGTGTTCGCCTTCGCGGAGAAGGCTGATTTGGCAGGAAGAAGCCCTGTGTGCACTGGCCCTGGCAACCCACCCATCGCCAGCTAGGGAGGGACCCACCTAGGGCCTAGCTGCGAAACGGCACAAAACGCGCTCCTAGGAGCTGCACTCTGCAAAGGGAAACTGTGCTCGGGGAACAAAGCTCAGCCCCAAGGCGGCTTGGCTCAGGATCGCAGCGCTTGCCTAGTTCTCACCTAGCCCTAGGCTCCCCATAGGGCCAAGGAGGGTCTGGGCTGCCTCTGGCTCCGTGGGCACTGCTGCTTGGCTGGTGGTCTCCGCACCGTGAAACCAACTCCAAACGTGTTCTCCTTCGCGGAGAAGGCTGATTTGGCAGGAAGAAGCCCTGTGTGCACTGGCCCTGGCAACCCACCCATCGCCAGCTAGGGAGGGACCCACCTAGGGCCTAGCTGCGAAACGGCACAAAACGCGCTCCTAGGAGCTGCACTCTGCAAAGGGAAACTGTGCTCGGGGAACAAAGCTCAGCCCCAAGGCGGCTTGGCTCAGGATCACAGCGCTTGCCTAGTTCTCACCTAGCCCTAGGCTCCCCATAGGGCCAAGGAGGGTCTGGGCTGCCTCTGGCTCCGTGGGCACTGCTGCTTGGCTGGTGGTCTCCGCACCTTGAAACCAACTCCAAACGTGTTCTCCTTCACGGAGAAGGCTGATTTGGCAGGAAGAAGCCCTGTGTGCACTGGCCCTGGCAACCCACCCATAGCCAGCTAGGGAGGGACCCACCTAGGGCCTAGCTGCGAAACGGCACAGAACGCGCTCCTAGGAGCTGCACTCTGCAAAGGGAAACTGTGCTCGGGGAACAAAGCTCAGCCCCAAGGCGGCTTGGCTCAGGATCACAGCGCTTGCCTAGTTCTCACCTAGCCCTAGGCTCCCCATAGGGCCAAGGAGGGTCTGGGCTGCCTCTGGCTCCTTGGGCACTGCTGCTTGGTTGGTGGTCTCCGCACCTTGAAACCAACTCCAAACGTGTTCGCCTTCGTGGAGAAGGCTGATTTGGGAGGAAGAAGCCCTGTGTGCACTGGCCCTGGCAACCCACCCATCGCCAGCTAGGGAGGGACCCACCTAGGGCCTAGCTGCGAAACGGCACAAAACGCGCTCCTAGGAGCTGCACTCTGCAAAGGGAAACTGTGCTCGGGGAACAAAGCTCAGCCCCAAGGCGGCTTGGCTCAGAATCGCAGCGCTTGCCTAGTTCTCACCTAGCCCTAGGCTCCCCATAGGGCCAAGGAGGGTCTGGGCTGCCTCTGGCTCCGTGGGCACTGCTGCTTGGTTGGTGGTCTCCGCAGCTTGAAACCAACTCCAAACGTGTTCTCCTTCGTGGAGAAGGCTGATTTGGCAGGAAGAAGCCCTGTGTGCACTGGCCCTGGCAAACCGCCCATAGCCAGCTAAGGAGGGACCCACCTAGGGCCTAGCTGCGACACGGCACAAAACGCGCTCCTAGGAGCTGCACTCTGCAAAGGGAAACTGTGCTCGGGGAACAAAGCTCAGCCCCAAGGCGGCTTGGCTCAGGATCGCAGCGCTTGCCTAGTTCTCACCTAGCCCTAGGCTCCCCAAAGGGCCAAGGAGGGTCTGGGCTGCCTCTGGCTCCGTGGGCACTGCTGCTTGGCTGGTGGTCTCCGCACCTTGAAACCAACTCCAAACGTGTTCGCCTTCGCGGAGAAGGCTGATTTGGCAGGAAGAAGCCCTGTGTGCACTGGCCCTGGCAACCCACCCTTAGCCAGCTAGGGAGGGACCCACCTAGGGCCTAGCTGCGAAACGGCACAAAACGCGCTCCTAGGAGCTGCACTCTGCAAAGGGAAACTGTGCTCGGGGAACAAAGCTCAGCCCCAAGGCGGCTTGGCTCAGGATCGCAGCGCTTGCCTAGTTCTCACCTAGCCCTAGGCTCCCCATAGGGCCAAGGAGGGTCTGGGCTGCCTCTGGCTCCGTGGGCACTGCTGCTTGGCTGGTGGTCTCCGCACCTTGAAACCAACTCCAAACGTGTTCGCCTTCGCGGAGAAGGCTGATTTGGCAGGAAGAAGCCCTGTGTGCACTGGCCCTGGCAAACCACCCATAGCCAGCTAGGGAGGGACCCACCTAGGGCCTAGCTGCGAAACGGCACAAAACGCGCTCCTAGGAGCTGCACTCTGCAAAGGGAAACTGTGCTCGGGGAACAAAGCTCAGCCCCAAGGCGGCTTGGCTCAGGATCGCAGCGCTTGCCTAGTTCTCACCTAGCCCTAGGCTCCCCATAGGGCCAAGGAGGGTCTGGGCTGCCTCTGGCTCCGTGGGCACTGCTGCTTGGCTGGTGGTCTCCGCACCTTGAAACCAACTCCAAATGTGTTCGCCTTCGCGGAGAAGGCTGATTTGGCAGGAAGAAGCCCTGTGTGCACTGGCCCTGGCAAACCACCCATCGCCAGCTAGGGAGGGACCCACCTAGGGCCTAGCTGCGAAACGGCACAAAACGCGCTCCTAGGAGCTGCACTCTGCAAAGGGAAACTGTGCTCGGGGAACAAAGCTCAGCCCCAAGGCGGCTTGGCTCAGGATCGCAGCGCTTGCCTAGTTCTCACCTAGCCCTAGGCTCCCCAAAGGGCCAAGGAGGGTCTGGGCTGCCTCTGGCTCCGTGGGCACTGCTGCTTGGCTGGTGGTCTCCGCACCGTGAAACCAACTCCAAACGTGTTCGCCTTCGCGGAGAAGGCTGATTTGGCAGGAAGAAGCCCTGTGTGCACTGGCCCTGGCAACCCACCCATCGCCAGCTAGGGAGGGACCCACCTAGGGCCTAGCTGCGAAACGGCACAAAACGCGCTCCTAGGAGCTGCACTCTGCAAAGGGAAACTGTGCTCGGGGAACAAAGCTCAGCCCCAAGGCGGCTTGGCTCAGGATCGCAGCGCTTGCCTAGTTCTCACCTAGCCCTAGGCTCCCCATAGGGCCAAGGAGGGTCTGGGCTGCCTCTGGCTCCGTGGGCACTGCTGCTTGGCTGGTGGTCTCCGCACCTTGAAACCAACTCCAAACGTGTTCGCCTTCGTGGAGAAGGCTGATTTGGGAGGAAGAAGCCCTGTGTGCACTGGCCCTGGCAACCCACCCATCGCCAGCTAGGGAGGGACCCACCTAGGGCCTAGCTGCGAAACGGCACAAAACGCGCTCCTAGGAGCTGCACTCTGCAAAGGGAAACTGTGCTCGGGGAACAAAGCTCAGCCCCAAGGCGGCTTGGCTCAGAATCGCAGCGCTTGCCTAGTTCTCACCTAGCCCTAGGCTCCCCATAGGGCCAAGGAGGGTCTGGGCTGCCTCTGGCTCCGTGGGCACTGCTGCTTGGTTGGTGGTCTCCGCAGCTTGAAACCAACTCCAAACGTGTTCTCCTTCGTGGAGAAGGCTGATTTGGCAGGAAGAAGCCCTGTGTGCACTGGCCCTGGCAAACCGCCCATAGCCAGCTAAGGAGGGACCCACCTAGGGCCTAGCTGCGACACGGCACAAAACGCGCTCCTAGGAGCTGCACTCTGCAAAGGGAAACTGTGCTCGGGGAACAAAGCTCAGCCCCAAGGCGGCTTGGCTCAGGATCGCAGCGCTTGCCTAGTTCTCACCTAGCCCTAGGCTCCCCAAAGGGCCAAGGAGGGTCTGGGCTGCCTCTGGCTCCGTGGGCACTGCTGCTTGGCTGGTGGTCTCCGCACCTTGAAACCAACTCCAAACGTGTTCGCCTTCGCGGAGAAGGCTGATTTGGCAGGAAGAAGCCCTGTGTGCACTGGCCCTGGCAACCCACCCTTAGCCAGCTAGGGAGGGACCCACCTAGGGCCTAGCTGCGAAACGGCACAAAACGCGCTCCTAGGAGCTGCACTCTGCAAAGGGAAACTGTGCTCGGGGAACAAAGCTCAGCCCCAAGGCGGCTTGGCTCAGGATCGCAGCGCTTGCCTAGTTCTCACCTAGCCCTAGGCTCCCCATAGGGCCAAGGAGGGTCTGGGCTGCCTCTGGCTCCGTGGGCACTGCTGCTTGGCTGGTGGTCTCCGCACCTTGAAACCAACTCCAAACGTGTTCGCCTTCGCGGAGAAGGCTGATTTGGCAGGAAGAAGCCCTGTGTGCACTGGCCCTGGCAAACCACCCATAGCCAGCTAGGGAGGGACCCACCTAGGGCCTAGCTGCGAAACGGCACAAAACGCGCTCCTAGGAGCTGCACTCTGCAAAGGGAAACTGTGCTCGGGGAACAAAGCTCAGCCCCAAGGCGGCTTGGCTCAGGATCGCAGCGCTTGCCTAGTTCTCACCTAGCCCTAGGCTCCCCAAAGGCCCAAGGAGGGTCTGGGCTGCCTCTGGCTCCGTGGGCACTGCTGCTTGGCTGGTGGTCTCCGCACCTTGAAACCAACTCCAAACGTGTTCTCCTTCGCGGAGAAGGCTGATTTGGCAGGAAGAAGCCCTGTGTGCACTGGCCCTGGCAACCCACCCATCGCCAGCTAGGGAGGGACCCACCTAGGGCCTAGCTGCGAAACGGCACAAAACGCGCTCCTAGGAGCTGCACTCTGCAAAGGGAAACTGTGCTCGGGGAACAAAGCTCAGCCCCAAGGCGGCTTGGCTCAGGATCGCAGCGCTTGCCTAGTTCTCACCTAGCCCTAGGCTCCCCATAGGGCCAAGGAGGGTCTGGGCTGCCTCTGGCTCCGTGGGCACTGCTGCTTGGTTGGTGGTCTCCGCACCTTGAAACCAACTCCAAACGTGTTCTCCTTCGCGGAGAAGGCTGATTTGGCAGGAAGAAGCCCTGTGTGCACTGGCCCTGGCAACCCACCCATCGCCAGCTAGGGAGGGACCCACCTAGGGCCTAGCTGCGAAACGGCACAAAACGCGCTCCTAGGAGCTGCACTCTGCAAAGGGAAACTGTGCTCGGGGAACAAAGCTCAGCCCCAAGGCGGCTTGGCTCAGGATCGCAGCGCTTGCCTAGTTCTCACGTAGCCCTAGGCTCCCCATAGGGCCAAGGAGGGTCTGGGCTGCCTCTGGCTCCGTGGGCACTGCTGCTTGGCTGGTGGTCTCCGCACCTTGAAACCAACTCCAAACGTGTTCTCCTTCGCGGAGAAGGCTGATTTGGCAGGAAGAAGCCCTGTGTGCACTGGCCCTGGCAAACCGCCCATAGCCAGCTAAGGAGGGACCCACCTAGGGCCTAGCTGCGAAACGGCACAAAACGCGCTCCTAGGAGCTGCACTCTGCAAAGGGAAACTGTGCTCGGGGAACAAAGCTCAGCCCCAAGGCGGCTTGGCTCAGGATCGCAGCGCTTGCCTAGTTCTCACCTAGCCCTAGGCTCCCCATAGGGCCAAGGAGGGTCTGGGCTGCCTCTGGCTCCGTGGGCACTGCTACTTGGCTGGTGGTCTCCGCACCTTGAAACCAACTCCAAACGTGTTCGCCTTCGCGGAGAAGGCTGATTTGGCAGGAAGAAGCACTGTGTGCACTGGCCCTGGCAACCCACCCATCGCCAGCTAGGGAGGGACCCACCTAGGGCCTAGCTGCGAAACGGCACAAAACGCGCTCCTAGGAGCTGCACTCTGCAAAGGGAAACTGTGCTCGGGGAACAAAGCTCAGCCCCAAGGCGGCTTGGCTCAGGATCGCAGCGCTTGCCTAGTTCTCACCTAGCCCTAGGCTCCCCATAGGGCCAAGGAGGGTCTGGGCTGCCTCTGGCTCCGTGGGCACTGCTGCTTGGCTGGTGGTCTCCGCACCTTGAAACCAACTCCAAATGTGTTCGCCTTCGCGGAGAAGGCTGATTTGGCAGGAAGAAGCCCTGTGTGCACTGGCCCTGGCAAACCACCCATAGCCAGCTAGGGAGGGACCCACCTAGGGCCTAGCTGCGAAACGGCACAAAACGCGCTCCTAGGAGCTGCACTCTGCAAAGGGAAACTGTGCTCGGGGAACAAAGCTCAGCCCCAAGGCGGCTTGGCTCAGGATCGCAGCGCTTGCCTAGTTCTCACCTAGCCCTAGGCTCCCCAAAGGGCCAAGGAGGGTCTGGGCTGCCTCTGGCTCCGTGGGCACTGCTGCTTGGCTGGTGGTCTCCGCACCGTGAAACCAACTCCAAACGTGTTCGCCTTCGCGGAGAAGGCTGATTTGGCAGGAAGAAGCCCTGTGTGCACTGGCCCTGGCAACCCACCCATCGCCAGCTAGGGAGGGACCCACCTAGGGCCTAGCTGCGAAACGGCACAAAACGCGCTCCTAGGAGCTGCACTCTGCAAAGGGAAACTGTGCTCGGGGAACAAAGCTCAGCCCCAAGGCGGCTTGGCTCAGGATCGCAGCGCTTGCCTAGTTCTCACCTAGCCCTAGGCTCCCCATAGGGCCAAGGAGGGTCTGGGCTGCCTCTGGCTCCGTGGGCACTGCTGCTTGGCTGGTGGTCTCCGCACCGTGAAACCAACTCCAAACGTGTTCGCCTTCGCGGAGAAGGCTGATTTGGCAGGAAGAAGCCCTGTGTGCACTGGCCCTGGCAACCCACCCATCGCCAGCTAGGGAGGGACCCACCTAGGGCCTAGCTGCGAAACGGCGCAAAACGCGCTCCTAGGAGCTGCACTCTGCAAAGGGAAACTGTGCTCGGGGAACAAAGCTCAGCCCCAAGGCGGCTTGGCTCAGGATCGCAGCGCTTGCCTAGTTCTCACCTAGCCCTAGGCTCCCCATAGGGCCAAGGAGGGTCTGGGCTGCCTCTGGCTCCGTGGGCACTGCTGCTTGGCTGGTGGTCTCCGCACCGTGAAACCAACTCCAAACGTGTTCGCCTTCGCGGAGAAGGCTGATTTGGCAGGAAGAAGCCCTGTGTGCACTGGCCCTGGCAACCCACCCATCGCCAGCTAGGGAGGGACCCACCTAGGGCCTAGCTGCGAAACGGCGCAAAACGCGCTCCTAGGAGCTGCACTCTGCAAAGGGAAACTGTGCTCGGGGAACAAAGCTCAGCCCCAAGGCGGCTTGGCTCAGGATGGCAGCGCTTGCCTAGTTCTCACCTAGCCCTAGGCTCCCCATAGGGCCAAGGAGGGTCTGGGCTGCCTCTGGCTCCGTGGGCACTGCTGCTTGGCTGGTGGTCTCCGCACCGTGAAACCAACTCCAAACGTGTTCGCCTTCGCGGAGAAGGCTGATTTGGCAGGAAGAAGCCCTGTGTGCACTGGCCCTGGCAAACCACCCATCGACAGCTAGGGAGGGATCCACCTAGGGCCTAGCTGCGAAACGGCACAAAACGCGCTCCTAGGAGCTGCACTCTGCAAAGGGAAACTGTGCTCGGGGAACAAAGCTCAGCCCCAAGGCGGCTTGGCTCAGGATGGCAGCGCTTGCCTAGTTCTCACCTAGCCCTAGGCTCCCCATAGGGCCAAGGAGGGTCTGGGCTGCCTCTGGCTCCGTGGGCACTGCTGCTTGGCTGGTGGTCTCCGCACCGTGAAACCAACTCCAAACGTGTTCGCCTTCGCGGAGAAGGCTGATTTGGCAGGAAGAAGCCCTGTGTGCACTGGCCCTGGCAACCCACCCATCGCCAGCTAGGGAGGGACCCACCAAGGGCCTAGCTGCGAAACGGCACAAAACGCGCTCCTAGGAGCTGCACTCTGCAAAGGGAAACTGTGCTCGGGGAACAAAGCTCAGCCCCAAGGCGGCTTGGCTCAGGATCGCAGCGCTTGCCTAGTTCTCACCTAGCCCTAGGCTCCCCATAGGGCCAAGGAGGGTCTGGGCTGCCTCTGGCTCCGTGGGCACTGCTGCTTGGCTGGTGGTCTCCGCACCTTGAAACCAACTCCAAACGTGTTCGCCTTCGCGGAGAAGGCTGATTTGGCAGGAAGAAGCCCTGTGTGCACTGGCCCTGGCAACCCACCCATAGCCAGCTAGGGAGGGACCCACCTAGGGCCTAGCTGCGAAACGGCACAAAACGCGCTCCTAGGAGCTGCACTCTGCAAAGGGAAACTGTGCTCGGGAAACAAAGCTCAGCCCCAAGGCGGCTTGGCTCAGGATCGCAGCGCTTGCCTAGTTCTCACCTAGCCCTAGGCTCCCCAAAGGGCCAAGGAGGGTCTGGGCTGCCTCTGGCTCCGTGGGCACGGCTGCTTGGCTGGTGGTCTCCGCAGCTTGAAACCAACTCCAAACGTGTTCGCCTTCGCGGAGAAGGCTGATTTGGCAGGAAGAAGCCCTGTGTGCACTGGCCCTGGCAACCCACCCATCGCCAGCTAGGGAGGGACCCACCTAGGGCCTAGCTGCGAAACGGCACAAAACGCGCTCCTAGGAGCTGCACTCTGCAAAGGGAAACTGTGCTCGGGGAACAAAGCTCAGCCCCAAGGCGGCTTGGCTCAGGATCGCAGCGCTTGCCTAGTTCTCACCTAGCCCTAGGCTCCCCATAGGGCCAAGGAGGGTCTGGGCTGCCTCTGGCTCCGTGGGCACTGCTGCTTGGCTGGTGGTCTCCGCACCTTGAAACCAACTCCAAACGTGTTCTCCTTCGCGGAGAAGGCTGATTTGGCAGGAAGAAGCCCTGTGTGCACTGGCCCTGGCAATCCACCCATAGCCAGCTAGGGAGGGACCCACCTAGGGCCTAGCTGCGAAACGGCACAAAACGCGCTCCTAGGAGCTGCACTCTGCAAAGGGAAACTGTGCTCGGGGAACAAAGCTCAGCCCCAAGGCGGCTTGGCTCAGGATCGCAGCGCTTGCCTAGTTCTCACCTAGCCCTAGGCTCCCCATAGGGCCAAGGAGGGTCTGGGCTGCCTCTGGCTCCGAGGGCACTGCTGCTTGGCTGGTGGTCTCCGCAGCTTGAAACCAACTCCAAACGTGTTCTCCGCGGAGAAGGCTGATTTGGCAGGAAGAAGCCCTGTGTGCACTGGCCCTGGCAACCCACCCATCGCCAGCTAGGGAGGGACCCACCTAGGGCCTAGCTGCGAAACGGCACAAAACGCGCTCCTAGGAGCTGCACTCTGCAAAGGGAAACTGTGCTCGGGGAACAAAGCTCAGCCCCAAGGCGGCTTGGCTCAGGATCGCAGCGCTTGCCTAGTTCTCACCTAGCCCTAGGCTCCCCATAGGGCCAAGGAGGGTCTGGGCTGCCTCTGGCTCCGTGGGCACTGCTGCTTGGCTGGTGGTCTCCGCACCTTGAAACCAACTCCAAACGTGTTCTCCTTCGCGGAGAAGGCTGATTTGGCAGGAAGAAGCCCTGTGTGCACTGGCCCTGGCAACCCACCCATCGCCAGCTAGGGAGGGACCCACCTAGGGCCTAGCTGCGAAACGGCACAAAACGTGCTCCTAGGAGCTGCACTCTGCAAAGGGAAACTGTGCTCGGGGAACAAAGCTCAGCCCCAAGGCGGCTTGGCTCAGGATCGCAGCGCTTGCCTAGTTCTCACCTAGCCCTAGGCTCCCCATAGGGCCAAGGAGGGTCTGGGCTGCCTCTGGCTCCGTGGGCACTGCTGCTTGGCTGGTGGTCTCCGCACCTTGAAACCAACTCCAAACGTGTTCTCCTTCGTGGAGAAGGCTGATTTGGCAGGAAGAAGCCCTGTGTACACTGGCCCTGGCAAACCGCCCATCGCCAGCTAAGGAGGGACCCACCAAGGGCCTAGCTGCGAAACGGCACAAAACGCGCTCCTAGGAGCTGCACTCTGCAAAGGGAAACTGTGCTCGGGGAACAAAGCTCAGCCCCAAGGCGGCTTGGCTCAGGATCGCAGCGCTTGCCTAGTTCTCACCTAGCCCTAGGCTCCCCATAGGGCCAAGGAGGGTCTGGGCTGCCTCTGGCTCCGTGGGCACTGCTGCTTGGCTGGTGGTCTCCGCACCGTGAAACCAACTCCAAACGTGTTCGCCTTCGCGGAGAAGGCTGATTTGGCAGGAAGAAGCCCTGTGTGCACTGGCCCTGGCAACCCACCCATCGCCAGCTAGGGAGGGACCCACCTAGGGCCTAGCTGCGAAACGGCACAAAACGCGCTCCTAGGAGCTGCACTCTGCAAAGGGAAACTGTGCTCGGGGAACAAAGCTCAGCCCCAAGGCGGCTTGGCTCAGGATCGCAGCGCTTGCCTAGTTCTCACCTAGCCCTAGGCTCCCCATAGGGCCAAGGAGGGTCTGGGCTGCCTCTGGCTCCGTGGGCACTGCTGCTTGGCTGGTGGTCTCCGCACCTTGAAACCAACTCCAAACGTGTTCTCCTTCGCGGAGAAGGCTGATTTGGCAGGAAGAAGCCCTGTGTGCACTGGCCCTGGCAAACCACCCATAGCCAGCTAGGGAGGGACCCACCTAGGGCCTAGCTGCGAAACGGCACAAAACGCACTCCTAGGAGCTGCACTCTGCAAAGGGAAACTGTGCTCGGGGAACAAAGCTCAGCCCCAAGGCGGCTTGGCTCAGGATCGCAGCGCTTGCCTAGTTCTCACCTAGCCCTAGGCTCCCCAAAGGGCCAAGGAGGGTCTGGGCTGCCTCTGGCTCCGTGGGCACTGCTGCTTGGCTGGTGGTCTCCGCAGCTTGAAACCAACTCCAAACGTGTTCGCCTTCGCGGAGAAGGCTGATTTGGCAGGAAGAAGCCCTGTGTGCACTGGCCCTGGCAACCCACCCATCGCCAGCTAGGGAGGGACCCACCTAGGGCCTAGCTGCGAAACGGCACAAAACGCGCTCCTAGGAGCTGCACTCTGCAAAGGGAAACTGTGCTCGGGGAACAAAGCTCAGCCCCAAGGCGGCTTGGCTCAGGATCGCAGCGCTTGCCTAGTTCTCACCTAGCCCTAGGCTCCCCAAAGGCCCAAGGAGGGTCTGGGCTGCCTCTGGCTCCGTGGGCACTGCTGCTTGGCTGGTGGTCTCCGCACCTTGAAACCAACTCCAAACGTGTTCTCCTTCGCGGAGAAGGCTGATTTGGCAGGAAGAAGCCCTGTGTGCACTGGCCCTGGCAATCCACCCATAGCCAGCTAAGGAGGGACCCACCTAGGGCCTAGCTGCGAAACGGCACAAAACGCGCTCCTAGGAGCTGCACTCTGCAAAGGGAAACTGTGCTCGGGGAACAAAGCTCAGCCCCAAGGCGGCTTGGCTCAGGATCGCAGCGCTTGCCTAGTTCTCACCTAGCCCTAGGCTCCCCATAGGGCCAAGGAGGGTCTGGGCTGCCTCTGGCTCCGTGGGCACTGCTGCTTGGCTGGTGGTCTCCGCACCTTGAAACCAACTCCAAACGTGTTCTCCTTCGCGGAGAAGGCTGATTTGGCAGGAAGAAGCCCTGTGTGCACTGGCCCTGGCAATCCACCCATAGCCAGCTAAGGAGGGACCCACCTAGCGCCTAGCTGCGAAACGGCACAAAACGCGCTCCTAGGAGCTGCACTCTGCAAAGGGAAACTGTGCTCGGGGAACAAAGCTCAGCCCCAAGGCGGCTTGGCTCAGGATCGCAGCGCTTGCCTAGTTCTCACCTAGCCCTAGGCTCCCCATAGGGCCAAGGAGGGTCTGGGCTGCCTCTGGCTCCGTGGGCACTGCTGCTTGGCTGGTGGTCTCCGCACCTTGAAACCAACTCCAAACGTGTTCTCCTTCGCGGAGAAGGCTGATTTGGCAGGAAGAAGCCCTGTGTGCACTGGCCCTAGCAACCCACCCATAGGCAGCTAGGGAGGGACCCACCTAGGGCCTAGCTGCGAAACGGCACAAAACGCGCTCCTAGGAGCTGCACTCTGCAAAGGGAAACTGTGCTCGGGGAACAAAGCTCAGCCCCAAGGCGGCTTGGCTCAGGATCGCAGCGCTTGCCTAGTTCTCACGTAGCCCTAGGCTCCCCATAGGGCCAAGGAGGGTCTGGGCTGCCTCTGGCTCCGAGGGCACTGCTGCTTGGCTGGTGGTCTCCGCAGCTTGAAACCAACTCCAAACGTGTTCTCCTTCGCGGAGAAGGCTGATTTGGCAGGAAGAAGCCCTGTGTGCACTGGCCCTGGCAACCCACCCATCGCCAGCTAGGGAGGGACCCACCTAGGGCCTAGCTGCGAAACGGCACAAAACGCGCTCCTAGGAGCTGCACTCTGCAAAGGGAAACTGTGCTCGGGGAACAAAGCTCAGCCCCAAGGCGGCTTGGCTCAGGATCGCAGCGCTTGCCTAGTTCTCACCTAGCCCTAGGCTCCCCATAGGGCCAAGGAGGGTCTGGGCTGCCTCTGGCTCCGTGGGCACTGCTGCTTGGCTGGTGGTCTCCGCAGCTTGAAACCAACTCCAAACGTGTTCTCCTTCGCGGAGAAGGCTGATTTGGCAGGAAGAAGCCCTGTGTGCACTGGCCCTAGCAACCCACCCATCGCCAGCTAGGGAGGGACCCACCTAGGGCCTAGCTGCGAAACGGCACAAAACGTGCTCCTAGGAGCTGCACTCTGCAAAGGGAAACTGTGCTCGGGGAACAAAGCTCAGCCCCAAGGCGGCTTGGCTCAGGATCGCAGCGCTTGCCTAGTTCTCACCTAGCCCTAGGCTCCCCATAGGGCCAAGGAGGGTCTGGGCTGCCTCTGGCTCCGTGGGCACTGCTGCTTGGCTGGTGGTCTCCGCACCTTGAAACCAACTCCAAACGTGTTCGCCTTCGCGGAGAAGGCTGATTTGGCAGGAAGAAGCCCTGTGTGCACTGGCCCTGGCAAACCGCCCATCGCCAGCTAAGGAGGGACCCACCAAGGGCCTAGCTGCGAAACGGCACAAAACGCGCTCCTAGGAGCTGCACTCTGCAAAGGGAAACTGTGCTCGGGGAACAAAGCTCAGCCCCAAGGCGGCTTGGCTCAGGATCGCAGCGCTTGCCTAGTTCTCACCTAGCCCTAGGCTCCCCATAGGGCCAAGGAGGGTCTGGGCTGCCTCTGGCTCCGTGGGCACTGCTGCTTGGCTGGTGGTCTCCGCACCGTGAAACCAACTCCAAACGTGTTCGCCTTCGCGGAGAAGGCTGATTTGGCAGGAAGAAGCCCTGTGTGCACTGGCCCTGGCAACCCACCCATCGCCAGCTAGGGAGGGAGCCACCTAGGGCCTAGCTGCGAAACGGCACAAAACGCGCTCCTAGGAGCTGCACTCTGCAAAGGGAAACTGTGCTCGGGGAACAAAGCTCAGCCCCAAGGCGGCTTGGCTCAGGATCGCAGCGCTTGCCTAGTTCTCACCTAGCCCTAGGCTCCCCATAGGGCCAAGGAGGGTCTGGGCTGCCTCTGGCTCCGTGGGCACTGCTGCTTGGCTGGTGGTCTCCGCACCTTGAAACCAACTCCAAACGTGTTCGCCTTCGCGGAGAAGGCTGATTTGGCAGGAAGAAGCCCTGTGTGCACTGGCCCTGGCAAACCACCCATAGCCAGCTAGGGAGGGACCCACCTAGGGCCTAGCTGCGAAACGGCACAAAACGCGCTCCTAGGAGCTGCACTCTGCAAAGGGAAACTGTGCTCGGGGAACAAAGCTCAGCCCCAAGGCGGCTTGGCTCAGGATCGCAGCGCTTGCCTAGTTCTCACCTAGCCCTAGGCTCCCCATAGGGCCAAGGAGGGTCTGGGCTGCCTCTGGCTCCGTGGGCACTGCTGCTTGGCTGGTGGTCTCCGCACCGTGAAACCAACTCCAAACGTGTTCGCCTTCGCGGAGAAGGCTGATTTGGCAGGAAGAAGCCCTGTGTGCACTGGCCCTGGCAACCCACCCATCGCCAGCTAGGGAGGGACCCACCTAGGGCCTAGCTGCGAAACGGCACAAAACGCGCTCCTAGGAGCTGCACTCTGCAAAGGGAAACTGTGCTCGGGGAACAAAGCTCAGCCCCAAGGCGGCTTGGCTCAGGATCGCAGCGCTTGCCTAGTTCTCACCTAGCCCTAGGCTCCCCATAGGGCCAAGGAGGGTCTGGGCTGCCTCTGGCTCTGTGGGCACTGCTGCTTGGCTGGTGGTCTCCGCACCGTGAAACCAACTCCAAACGTGTTCGCCTTCGCGGAGAAGGCTGATTTGGCAGGAAGAAGCCCTGTGTGCACTGGCCCTGGCAACCCACCCATCGCCAGCTAGGGAGGGACCCACCTAGGGCCTAGCTGCGAAACGGCACAAAACGCGCTCCTAGGAGCTGCACTCTGCAAAGGGAAACTGTGCTCGGGGAACAAAGCTCAGCCCCAAGGCGGCTTGGCTCAGGATCGCAGCGCTTGCCTAGTTCTCACCTAGCCCTAGGCTCCCCATAGGGCCAAGGAGGGTCTGGGCTGCCTCTGGCTCCGTGGGCACTGCTGCTTGGCTGGTGGTCTCCGCACCTTGAAACCAACTCCAAACGTGTTCGCCTTCGCGGAGAAGGCTGATTTGGCAGGAAGAAGCCCTGTGTGCACTGGCCCTGGCAAACCACCCATAGCCAGCTAGGGAGGGACCCACCTAGGGCCTAGCTGCGAAACGGCACAAAACGCACTCCTAGGAGCTGCACTCTGCAAAGGGAAACTGTGCTCGGGGAACAAAGCTCAGCCCCAAGGCGGCTTGGCTCAGGATCGCAGCGCTTGCCTAGTTCTCACCTAGCCCTAGGCTCCCCAAAGGGCCAAGGAGGGTCTGGGCTGCCTCTGGCTCCGTGGGCACTGCTGCTTGGCTGGTGGTCTCCGCAGCTTGAAACCAACTCCAAACGTGTTCGCCTTCGCGGAGAAGGCTGATTTGGCAGGAAGAAGCCCTGTGTGCACTGGCCCTGGCAACCCACCCATCGCCAGCTAGGGAGGGACCCACCTAGGGCCTAGCTGCGAAACGGCACAAAACGCGCTCCTAGGAGCTGCACTCTGCAAAGGGAAACTGTGCTCGGGGAACAAAGCTCAGCCCCAAGGCGGCTTGGCTCAGGATCGCAGCGCTTGCCTAGTTCTCACCTAGCCCTAGGCTCCCCAAAGGGCCAAGGAGGGTCTGGGCTGCCTCTGGCTCCGTGGGCACTGCTGCTTGGCTGGTGGTCTCCGCACCTTGAAACCAACTCCAAACGTGTTCTCCTTCGCGGAGAAGGCTGATTTGGCAGGAAGAAGCCCTGTGTGCACTGGCCCTGGCAATCCACCCATAGCCAGCTAAGGAGGGACCCACCTAGGGCCTAGCTGCGAAACGGCACAAAACGCGCTCCTAGGAGCTGCACTCTGCAAAGGGAAACTGTGCTCGGGGAACAAAGCTCAGCCCCAAGGCGGCTTGGCTCAGGATCGCAGCGCTTGCCTAGTTCTCACCTAGCCCTAGGCTCCCCATAGGGCCAAGGAGGGTCTGGGCTGCCTCTGGCTCCGTGGGCACTGCTGCTTGGCTGGTGGTCTCCGCACCTTGAAACCAACTCCAAACGTGTTCTCCTTCGCGGAGAAGGCTGATTTGGCAGGAAGAAGCCCTGTGTGCACTGGCCCTAGCAACCCACCCATAGGCAGCTAGGGAGGGACCCACCTAGGGCCTAGCTGCGAAACGGCACAAAACGCGCTCCTAGGAGCTGCACTCTGCAAAGGGAAACTGTGCTCGGGGAACAAAGCTCAGCCCCAAGGCGGCTTGGCTCAGGATCGCAGCGCTTGCCTAGTTCTCACCTAGCCCTAGGCTCCCCATAGGGCCAAGGAGGGTCTGGGCTGCCTCTGGCTCCGAGGGCACTGCTGCTTGGCTGGTGGTCTCCGCAGCTTGAAACCAACTCCAAACGTGTTCTCCTTCGCGGAGAAGGCTGATTTGGCAGGAAGAAGCCCTGTGTGCACTGGCCCTGGCAACCCACCCATCGCCAGCTAGGGAGGGACCCACCTAGGGCCTAGCTGCGAAACGGCACAAAACGCGCTCCTAGGAGCTGCACTCTGCAAAGGGAAACTGTGCTCGGGGAACAAAGCTCAGCCCCAAGGCGGCTTGGCTCAGGATCGCAGCGCTTGCCTAGTTCTCACCTAGCCCTAGGCTCCCCATAGGGCCAAGGAGGGTCTGGGCTGCCTCTGGCTCCGTGGGCACTGCTGCTTGGCTGGTGGTCTCCGCAGCTTGAAACCAACTCCAAACGTGTTCTCCTTCGCGGAGAAGGCTGATTTGGCAGGAAGAAGCCCTGTGTGCACTGGCCCTAGCAACCCACCCATCGCCAGCTAGGGAGGGACCCACCTAGGGCCTAGCTGCGAAACCGCACAAAACGTGCTCCTATAGCTGCACTCTGCAAAGGGAAACTGTGCTCGGGGAACAAAGCTCAGCCCCAAGGCGGCTTGGCTCAGGATCGCAGCGCTTGCCTAGTTCTCACCTAGCCCTAGGCTCCCCATAGGGCCAAGGAGGGTCTGGGCTGCCTCTGGCTCCGTGGGCACTGCTGCTTGGCTGGTGGTCTCCGCACCTTGAAACCAACTCCAAACGTGTTCTCCTTCGCGGAGAAGGCTGATTTGGCAGGAAGAAGCCCTGTGTGCACTGGCCATGGCAAACCGCCCATCGCCAGCTAAGGAGGGACCCACCAAGGGCCTAGCTGCGAAACGGCACAAAACGCGCTCCTAGGAGCTGCACTCTGCAAAGGGAAACTGTGCTCGGGGAACAAAGCTCAGCCCCAAGGCGGCTTGGCTCAGGATCGCAGCGCTTGCCTAGTTCTCACCTAGCCCTAGGCTCCCCATAGGGCCAAGGAGGGTCTGGGCTGCCTCTGGCTCCGTGGGCACTGCTGCTTGTCTGGTGGTCTCCGCACCGTGAAACCAACTCCAAACGTGTTCGCCTTCGCGGAGAAGGCTGATTTGGCAGGAAGAAGCCCTGTGTGCACTGGCCCTGGCAACCCACCCATCGCCAGCTAGGGAGGGACCCACCTAGGGCCTAGCTGCGAAACGGCACAAAACGCGCTCCTAGGAGCTGCACTCTGCAAAGGGAAACTGTGCTCGGGGAACAAAGCTCAGCCCCAAGGCGGCTTGGCTCAGGATCGCAGCGCTTGCCTAGTTCTCACCTAGCCCTAGGCTCCCCATAGGGCCAAGGAGGGTCTGGGCTGCCTCTGGCTCCGTGGGCACTGCTGCTTGGCTGGTGGTCTCCGCACCTTGAAACCAACTCCAAACGTGTTCGCCTTCGCGGAGAAGGCTGATTTGGCAGGAAGAAGCCCTGTGTGCACTGGCCCTGGCAAACCACCCATAGCCAGCTAGGGAGGGACCCACCTAGGGCCTAGCTGCGAAACGGCACAAAACGCGCTCCTAGGAGCTGCACTCTGCAAAGGGAAACTGTGCTCGGGGAACAAAGCTCAGCCCCAAGGCGGCTTGGCTCAGGATCGCAGCGCTTGCCTAGTTCTCACCTAGCCCTAGGCTCCCCATAGGGCCAAGGAGGGTCTGGGCTGCCTCTGGCTCCGTGGGCACTGCTGCTTGGCTGGTGGTCTCCGCACCGTGAAACCAACTCCAAACGTGTTCTCCTTCGCGGAGAAGGCTGATTTGGCAGGAAGAAGCCCTGTGTGCACTGGCCCTAGCAACCCACCCATAGGCAGCTAGGGAGGGACCCACCTAGGGCCTAGCTGCGAAACGGCACAAAACGCGCTCCTAGGAGCTGCACTCTGCAAAGGGAAACTGTGCTCGGGGAACAAAGCTCAGCCCCAAGGCGGCTTGGCTCAGGATCGCAGCGCTTGCCTAGTTCTCACCTAGCCCTAGGCTCCCCATAGGGCCAAGGAGGGTCTGGGCTGCCTCTGGCTCCGAGGGCACTGCTGCTTGGCTGGTGGTCTCCGCAGCTTGAAACCAACTCCAAACGTGTTCTCCTTCGCGGAGAAGGCTGATTTGGCAGGAAGAAGCCCTGTGTGCACTGGCCCTGGCAACCCACCCATCGCCAGCTAGGGAGGGACCCACCTAGGGCCTAGCTGCGAAACGGCACAAAACGCGCTCCTAGGAGCTGCACTCTGCAAAGGGAAACTGTGCTCGGGGAACAAAGCTCAGCCCCAAGGCGGCTTGGCTCAGGATCGCAGCGCTTGCCTAGTTCTCACCTAGCCCTAGGCTCCCCATAGGGCCAAGGAGGGTCTGGGCTGCCTCTGGCTCCGTGGGCACTGCTGCTTGGCTGGTGGTCTCCGCAGCTTGAAACCAACTCCAAACGTGTTCTCCTTCGCGGAGAAGGCTGATTTGGCAGGAAGAAGCCCTGTGTGCACTGGCCCTAGCAACCCACCCATCGCCAGCTAGGGAGGGACCCACCTAGGGCCTAGCTGCGAAACGGCACAAAACGTGCTCCTAGGAGCTGCACTCTGCAAAGGGAAACTGTGCTCGGGGAACAAAGCTCAGCCCCAAGGCGGCTTGGCTCAGGATCGCAGCGCTTGCCTAGTTCTCACCTAGCCCTAGGCTCCCCATAGGGCCAAGGAGGGTCTGGGCTGCCTCTGGCTCCGTGGGCACTGCTGCTTGGCTGGTGGTCTCCGCACCTTGAAACCAACTCCAAACGTGTTCTCCTTCGCGGAGAAGGCTGATTTGGCAGGAAGAAGCCCTGTGTGCACTGGCCCTGGCAAACCGCCCATCGCCAGCTAAGGAGGGACCCACCAAGGGCCTAGCTGCGAAACGGCACAAAACGCGCTCCTAGGAGCTGCACTCTGCAAAGGGAAACTGTGCTCGGGGAACAAAGCTCAGCCCCAAGGCGGCTTGGCTCAGGATCGCAGCGCTTGCCTAGTTCTCACCTAGCCCTAGGCTCCCCATAGGGCCAAGGAGGGTCTGGGCTGCCTCTGGCTCCGTGGGCACTGCTGCTTGTCTGGTGGTCTCCGCACCGTGAAACCAACTCCAAACGTGTTCGCCTTCGCGGAGAAGGCTGATTTGGCAGGAAGAAGCCCTGTGTGCACTGGCCCTGGCAACCCACCCATCGCCAGCTAGGGAGGGACCCACCTAGGGCCTAGCTGCGAAACGGCACAAAACGCGCTCCTAGGAGCTGCACTCTGCAAAGGGAAACTGTGCTCGGGGAACAAAGCTCAGCCCCAAGGCGGCTTGGCTCAGGATCGCAGCGCTTGCCTAGTTCTCACCTAGCCCTAGGCTCCCCATAGGGCCAAGGAGGGTCTGGGCTGCCTCTGGCTCCGTGGGCACTGCTGCTTGGCTGGTGGTCTCCGCACCTTGAAACCAACTCCAAACGTGTTCGCCTTCGCGG
Organism: Sus scrofa; assembly: GCF_054392235.1. Taxonomy (NCBI): domain Eukaryota; kingdom Metazoa; phylum Chordata; class Mammalia; order Artiodactyla; family Suidae; genus Sus; species Sus scrofa. The sequence continues at coordinate 31,890,471 of NC_139389.1, read as the reverse complement.
AGAAGGCTGATTTGGCAGGAAGAAGCCCTGTGTGCACTGGCCCTGGCAAACCACCCATAGCCAGCTAGGGAGGGACCCACCTAGGGCCTAGCTGCGAAACGGCACAAAACGCGCTCCTAGGAGCTGCACTCTGCAAAGGGAAACTGTGCTCGGGGAACAAAGCTCAGCCCCAAGGCGGCTTGGCTCAGGATCGCAGCGCTTGCCTAGTTCTCACCTAGCCCTAGGCTCCCCATAGGGCCAAGGAGGGTCTGGGCTGCCTCTGGCTCCGTGGGCACTGCTGCTTGGCTGGTGGTCTCCGCAGCTTGAAACCAACTCCAAACGTGTTCGCCTTCGCGGAGAAGGCTGATTTGGCAGGAAGAAGCCCTGTGTGCACTGGCCCTGGCAACCCACCCATCGCCAGCTAGGGAGGGACCCACCTAGGGCCTAGCTGCGAAACGGCACAAAACGCGCTCCTAGGAGCTGCACTCTGCAAAGGGAATCTGTGCTCGGGGAACAAAGCTCAGCCCCAAGGCGGCTTGGCTCAGGATCGCAGCGCTTGCCTAGTTCTCACCTAGCCCTAGGCTCCCCATAGGGCCAAGGAGGGTCTGGGCTGCCTCTGGCTCTGTGGGCACTGCTGCTTGGCTGGTGGTCTCCGCACCGTGAAACCAACTCCAAACGTGTTCGCCTTCGCGGAGAAGGCTGATTTGGCAGGAAGAAGCCCTGTGTGCACTGGCCCTGGCAACCCACCCATCGCCAGCTAGGGAGGGACCCACCTAGGGCCTAGCTGCGAAACGGCACAAAACGCGCTCCTAGGAGCTGCACTCTGCAAAGGGAAACTGTGCTCGGGGAACAAAGCTCAGCCCCAAGGCGGCTTGGCTCAGGATCGCAGCGCTTGCCTAGTTCTCACCTAGCCCTAGGCTCCCCATAGGGCCAAGGAGGGTCTGGGCTGCCTCTGGCTCCGTGGGCACTGCTGCTTGGCTGGTGGTCTCCGCACCGTGAAACCAACTCCAAACGTGTTCGCCTTCGCGGAGAAGGCTGATTTGGCAGGAAGAAGCCCTGTGTGCACTGGCCCTGGCAACCCACCCATCGCCAGCTAGGGAGGGACCCACCTAGGGCCTAGCTGCGAAACGGCACAAAACGCGCTCCTAGGAGCTGCACTCTGCAAAGGGAAACTGTGCTCGGGGAACAAAGCTCAGCCCCAAGGCGGCTTGGCTCAGGATCGCAGCGCTTGCCTAGTTCTCACCTAGCCCTAGGCTCCCCATAGGGCCAAGGAGGGTCTGGGCTGCCTCTGGCTCCGTGGGCACTGCTGCTTGGCTGGTGGTCTCCGCACCGTGAAACCAACTCCAAACATGTTCGCCTTCGCGGAGAAGGCTGATTTGGCAGGAAGAAGCCCTGTGTGCACTGGCCCTGGCAACCCACCCATAGCCAGCTAGGGAGGGACCCACCTAGGGCCTAGCTGCGAAACGGCGCAAAACGCGCTCCTAGGAGCTGCACTCTGCAAAGGGAAACTGTGCTCGGGGAACAAAGCTCAGCCCCAAGGCGGCTTGGCTCAGGATCGCAGCGCTTGCCTAGTTCTCACCTAGCCCTAGGCTCCCCATAGGGCCAAGGAGGGTCTGGGCTGCCTCTGGCTCCGTGGGCACTGCTGCTTGGTTGGTGGTCTCCGCACCTTGAAACCAACTCCAAACGTGTTCTCCTTCGCGGAGAAGGCTGATTTGGCAGGAAGAAGCCCTGTGTGCACTGGCCCTGGCAAACCGCCCATAGCCAGCTAAGGAGGGACCCACCTAGGGCCTAGCTGCGAAACGGCACAAAACGCGCTCCTAGGAGCTGCACTCTGCAAAGGGAAACTGTGCTCGGGGAACAAAGCTCAGCCCCAAGGCGGCTTGGCTCAGGATCGCAGCGCTTGCCTAGTTCTCACCTAGCCCTAGGCTCCCCATAGGGCCAAGGAGGGTCTGGGCTGCCTCTGGCTCCGTGGGCACTGCTGCTTGGCTGGTGGTCTCCGCACCGTGAAACCAACTCCAAACGTGTTCTACTTCGCGGAGAAGGCTGATTTGGCAGGAAGAAGCCCTGTGTGCACTGGCCCTGGCAACCCACCCATCGACAGCTAGGGAGGGATCCACCTAGGGCCTAGCTGCGAAACGGCACAAAACGCGCTCCTAGGAGCTGCACTCTGCAAAGGGAAACTGTGCTCGGGGAACAAAGCTCAGCCCCAAGGCGGCTTGGCTCAGGATCGCAGCGCTTGCCTAGTTCTCACCTAGCCCTAGGCTCCCCATAGGGCCAAGGAGGGTCTGGGCTGCCTCTGGCTCCGTGGGCACTGCTGCTTGGCTGGTGGTCTCCGCACCGTGAAACCAACTCCAAACGTGTTCGCCTTCGCGGAGAAGGCTGATTTGGCAGGAAGAAGCCCTGTGTGCACTGGCCCTGGCAACCCACCCATCGCCAGCTAGGGAGGGACCCACCTAGGGCCTAGCTGCGAAACGGCACAAAACGCGCTCCTAGGAGCTGCACTCTGCAAAGGGAAACTGTGCTCGGGGAACAAAGCTCAGCCCCAAGGCGGCTTGGCTCAGGATCGCAGCGCTTGCCTAGTTCTCACCTAGCCCTAGGCTCCCCAAAGGGCCAAGGAGGGTCTGGGCTGCCTCTGGCTCCGTGGGCACTGCTGCTTGGCTGGTGGTCTCCGCAGCTTGAAACCAACTCCAAACGTGTTCGCCTTCGCGGAGAAGGCTGATTTGGCAGGAAGAAGCCCTGTGTGCACTGGCCCTGGCAACCCACCCATCGCCAGCTAGGGAGGGACCCACCTAGGGCCTAGCTGCGAAACGGCACAAAACGCGCTCCTAGGAGCTGCACTCTGCAAAGGGAAACTGTGCTCGGGGAACAAAGCTCAGCCCCAAGGCGGCTTGGCTCAGGATCGCAGCGCTTGCCTAGTTCTCACCTAGCCCTAGGCTCCCCATAGGGCCAAGGAGGGTCTGGGCTGCCTCTGGCTCCGTGGGCACTGCTGCTTGGCTGGTGGTCTCCGCACCTTGAAACCAACTCCAAACGTGTTCTCCTTCGCGGAGAAGGCTGATTTGGCAGGAAGAAGCCCTGTGTGCACTGGCCCTGGCAATCCACCCATAGCCAGCTAAGGAGGGACCCACCTAGGGCCTAGCTGCGAAACGGCACAAAACGCGCTCCTAGGAGCTGCACTCTGCAAAGGGAAACTGTGCTCGGGGAACAAAGCTCAGCCCCAAGGCGGCTTGGCTCAGGATCGCAGCGCTTGCCTAGTTCTCACCTAGCCCTAGGCTCCCCATAGGGCCAAGGAGGGTCTGGGCTGCCTCTGGCTCCGTGGGCACTGCTGCTTGGCTGGTGGTCTCCGCAGCTTGAAACCAACTCCAAACGTGTTCTCCTTCGCGGAGAAGGCTGATTTGGCAGGAAGAAGCCCTGTGTGCACTGGCCCTGGCAACCCACCCATCGCCAGCTAGGGAGGGACCCACCTAGGGCCTAGCTGCGAAACGGCACAAAACGTGCTCCTAGGAGCTGCACTCTGCAAAGGGAAACTGTGCTCGGGGAACAAAGCTCAGCCCCAAGGCGGCTTGGCTCAGGATCGCAGCGCTTGCCTAGTTCTCACCTAGCCCTAGGCTCCCCAGAGGGCCAAGGAGGGTCTGGGCTGCCTCTGGCTCCGTGGGCACTGCTGCTTGGCTGGTGGTCTCCGCACCTTGAAACCAACTCCAAACGTGTTCTCCTTCGTGGAGAAGGCTGATTTGGCAGGAAGAAGCCCTGTGTGCACTGGCCCTGGCAAACCGCCCATCGCCAGCTAAGGAGGGACCCACCAAGGGCCTAGCTGCGAAACGGCACAAAACGCGCTCCTAGGAGCTGCACTCTGCAAAGGGAAACTGTGCTCGGGGAACAAAGCTCAGCCCCAAGGCGGCTTGGCTCAGGATCGCAGCGCTTGCCTAGTTCTCACCTAGCCCTAGGCTCCCCATAGGGCCAAGGAGGGTCTGGGCTGCCTCTGGCTCCGTGGGCACTGCTGCTTGGCTGGTGGTCTCCGCACCGTGAAACCAACTCCAAACGTGTTCGCCTTCGCGGAGAAGGCTGATTTGGCAGGAAGAAGCCCTGTGTGCACTGGCCCTGGCAACCCACCCATCGCCAGCTAGGGAGGGACCCACCTAGGGCCTAGCTGCGAAACGGCACAAAACGCGCTCCTAGGAGCTGCACTCTGCAAAGGGAAACTGTGCTCGGGGAACAAAGCTCAGCCCCAAGGCGGCTTGGCTCAGGATCGCAGCGCTTGCCTAGTTCTCACCTAGCCCTAGGCTCCCCATAGGGCCAAGGAGGGTCTGGGCTGCCTCTGGCTCCGTGGGCACTGCTGCTTGGCTGGTGGTCTCCGCACCTTGAAACCAACTCCAAACGTGTTCGCCTTCGCGGAGAAGGCTGATTTGGCAGGAAGAAGCCCTGTGTGCACTGGCCCTGGCAAACCACCCATAGCCAGCTAGGGAGGGACCCACCTAGGGCCTAGCTGCGAAACGGCACAAAACGCACTACTAGGAGCTGCACTCTGCAAAGGGAAACTGTGCTCGGGGAACAAAGCTCAGCCCCAAGGCGGCTTGGCTCAGGATCGCAGCGCTTGCCTAGTTCTCACCTAGCCCTAGGCTCCCCAAAGGGCCAAGGAGGGTCTGGGCTGCCTCTGGCTCCGTGGGCACTGCTGCTTGGCTGGTGGTCTCCGCAGCTTGAAACCAACTCCAAACGTGTTCGCCTTCGCGGAGAAGGCTGATTTGGCAGGAAGAAGCCCTGTGTGCACTGGCCCTGGCAACCCACCCATCGCCAGCTAGGGAGGGACCCACCTAGGGCCTAGCTGCGAAACGGCACAAAACGCGCTCCTAGGAGCTGCACTCTGCAAAGGGAAACTGTGCTCGGGGAACAAAGCTCAGCCCCAAGGCGGCTTGGCTCAGGATCGCAGCGCTTGCCTAGTTCTCACCTAGCCCTAGGCTCCCCAAAGGGCCAAGGAGGGTCTGGGCTGCCTCTGGCTCCGTGGGCACTGCTGCTTGGCTGGTGGTCTCCGCAGCTTGAAACCAACTCCAAACGTGTTCTCCTTCGCGGAGAAGGCTGATTTGGCAGGAAGAAGCCCTGTGTGCACTGGCCCTGGCAATCCACCCATAGCCAGCTAAGGAGGGACCCACCTAGGGCCTAGCTGCGAAACGGCACAAAACGCGCTCCTAGGAGCTGCACTCTGCAAAGGGAAACTGTGCTCGGGGAACAAAGCTCAGCCCCAAGGCGGCTTGGCTCAGGATCGCAGCGCTTGCCTAGTTCTCACCTAGCCCTAGGCTCCCCATAGGGCCAAGGAGGGTCTGGGCTGCCTCTGGCTCCGTGGGCACTGCTGCTTGGCTGGTGGTCTCCGCACCGTGAAACCAACTCCAAACGTGTTCTCCTTCGCGGAGAAGGCTGATTTGGCAGGAAGAAGCCCTGTGTGCACTGGCCCTGGCAACCCACCCATCGCCAGCTAGGGAGGGACCCACCTAGGGCCTAGCTGCGAAACGGCACAAAACGCGCTCCTAGGAGCTGCACTCTGCAAAGGGAAACTGTGCTCGGGGAACAAAGCTCAGCCCCAAGGCGGCTTGGCTCAGGATCGCAGCGCTTGCCTAGTTCTCACCTAGCCCTAGGCTCCCCATAGGGCCAAGGAGGGTCTGGGCTGCCTCTGGCTCCGTGGGCACTGCTGCTTGGCTGGTGGTCTCCGCACCTTGAAACCAACTCCAAACGTGTTCGCCTTCGCGGAGAAGGCTGATTTGGCAGGAAGAAGCCCTGTGTGCACTGGCCCTGGCAACCCACCCATCGCCAGCTAGGGAGGGACCCACCTAGGGCCTAGCTGCGAAACGGCACAAAACGCGCTCCTAGGAGCTGCACTCTGCAAAGGGAAACTGTGCTCGGGGAACAAAGCTCAGCCCCAAGGCGGCTTGGCTCAGGATCGCAGCGCTTGCCTAGTTCTCACCTAGCCCTAGGCTCCCCATAGGGCCAAGGAGGGTCTGGGCTGCCTCTGGCTCCGTGGGCACTGCTGCTTGGCTGGTGGTCTCCGCACCGTGAAACCAACTCCAAACGTGTTCGCCTTCGCGGAGAAGGCTGATTTGGCAGGAAGAAGCCCTGTGTGCACTGGCCCTGGCAAACCACCCATAGCCAGCTAGGGAGGGACCCACCTAGGGCCTAGCTGCGAAACGGCACAAAACGCACTACTAGGAGCTGCACTCTGCAAAGGGAAACTGTGCTCGGGGAACAAAGCTCAGCCCCAAGGCGGCTTGGCTCAGGATCGCAGCGCTTGCCTAGTTCTCACCTAGCCCTAGGCTCCCCAAAGGGCCAAGGAGGGTCTGGGCTGCCTCTGGCTCCGTGGGCACTGCTGCTTGGCTGGTGGTCTCCGCAGCTTGAAACCAACTCCAAACGTGTTCGCCTTCGCGGAGAAGGCTGATTTGGCAGGAAGAAGCCCTGTGTGCACTGGCCCTGGCAACCCACCCATCGCCAGCTAGGGAGGGACCCACCTAGGGCCTAGCTGCGAAACGGCACAAAACGCGCTCCTAGGAGCTGCACTCTGCAAAGGGAAACTGTGCTCGGGGAACAAAGCTCAGCCCCAAGGCGGCTTGGCTCAGGATCGCAGCGCTTGCCTAGTTCTCACCTAGCCCTAGGCTCCCCAAAGGGCCAAGGAGGGTCTGGGCTGCCTCTGGCTCCGTGGGCACTGCTGCTTGGCTGGTGGTCTCCGCAGCTTGAAACCAACTCCAAACGTGTTCTCCTTCGCGGAGAAGGCTGATTTGGCAGGAAGAAGCCCTGTGTGCACTGGCCCTGGCAATCCACCCATAGCCAGCTAAGGAGGGACCCACCTAGGGCCTAGCTGCGAAACGGCACAAAACGCGCTCCTAGGAGCTGCACTCTGCAAAGGGAAACTGTGCTCGGGGAACAAAGCTCAGCCCCAAGGCGGCTTGGCTCAGGATCGCAGCGCTTGCCTAGTTCTCACCTAGCCCTAGGCTCCCCATAGGGCCAAGGAGGGTCTGGGCTGCCTCTGGCTCCGTGGGCACTGCTGCTTGGCTGGTGGTCTCCGCACCGTGAAACCAACTCCAAACGTGTTCTCCTTCGCGGAGAAGGCTGATTTGGCAGGAAGAAGCCCTGTGTGCACTGGCCCTGGCAACCCACCCATCGCCAGCTAGGGAGGGACCCACCTAGGGCCTAGCTGCGAAACGGCACAAAACGCGCTCCTAGGAGCTGCACTCTGCAAAGGGAAACTGTGCTCGGGGAACAAAGCTCAGCCCCAAGGCGGCTTGGCTCAGGATCGCAGCGCTTGCCTAGTTCTCACCTAGCCCTAGGCTCCCCATAGGGCCAAGGAGGGTCTGGGCTGCCTCTGGCTCCGTGGGCACTGCTGCTTGGCTGGTGGTCTCCGCACCTTGAAACCAACTCCAAACGTGTTCGCCTTCGCGGAGAAGGCTGATTTGGCAGGAAGAAGCCCTGTGTGCACTGGCCCTGGCAACCCACCCATCGCCAGCTAGGGAGGGACCCACCTAGGGCCTAGCTGCGAAACGGCACAAAACGCGCTCCTAGGAGCTGCACTCTGCAAAGGGAAACTGTGCTCGGGGAACAAAGCTCAGCCCCAAGGCGGCTTGGCTCAGGATCGCAGCGCTTGCCTAGTTCTCACCTAGCCCTAGGCTCCCCATAGGGCCAAGGAGGGTCTGGGCTGCCTCTGGCTCCGTGGGCACTGCTGCTTGGCTGGTGGTCTCCGCACCGTGAAACCAACTCCAAACGTGTTCGCCTTCGCGGAGAAGGCTGATTTGGCAGGAAGAAGCCCTGTGTGCACTGGCCCTGGCAACCCACCCATCGCCAGCTAGGGAGGGACCCACCTAGGGCCTAGCTGCGAAACGGCACAAAACGCGCTCCTAGGAGCTGCACTCTGCAAAGGGAAACTGTGCTCGGGGAACAAAGCTCAGCCCCAAGGCGGCTTGGCTCAGGATCGCAGCGCTTGCCTAGTTCTCACCTAGCCCTAGGCTCCCCATAGGGCCAAGGAGGGTCTGGGCTGCCTCTGGCTCTGTGGGCACTGCTGCTTGGCTGGTGGTCTCCGCACCGTGAAACCAACTCCAAACGTGTTCGCCTTCGCGGAGAAGGCTGATTTGGCAGGAAGAAGCCCTGTGTGCACTGGCCCTGGCAACCCACCCATCGCCAGCTAGGGAGGGACCCACCTAGGGCCTAGCTGCGAAACGGCACAAAACGCGCTCCTAGGAGCTGCACTCTGCAAAGGGAAACTGTGCTCGGGGAACAAAGCTCAGCCCCAAGGCGGCTTGGCTCAGGATCGCAGCGCTTGCCTAGTTCTCACCTAGCCCTAGGCTCCCCATAGGGCCAAGGAGGGTCTGGGCTGCCTCTGGCTCCGTGGGCACTGCTGCTTGGCTGGTGGTCTCCGCACCGTGAAACCAACTCCAAACGTGTTCTCCTTCGCGGAGAAGGCTGATTTGGCAGGAAGAAGCCCTGTGTGCACTGGCCCTGGCAACCCACCCATCGCCAGCTAGGGAGGGACCCACCTAGGGCCTAGCTGCGAAACGGCACAAAACGCGCTCCTAGGAGCTGCACTCTGCAAAGGGAAACTGTGCTCGGGGAACAAAGCTCAGCCCCAAGGCGGCTTGGCTCAGGATCGCAGCGCTTGCCTAGTTCTCACCTAGCCCTAGGCTCCCCATAGGGCCAAGGAGGGTCTGGGCTGCCTCTGGCTCCGTGGGCACTGCTGCTTGGCTGGTGGTCTCCGCACCTTGAAACCAACTCCAAACGTGTTCGCCTTCGCGGAGAAGGCTGATTTGGCAGGAAGAAGCCCTGTGTGCACTGGCCCTGGCAACCCACCCATCGCCAGCTAGGGAGGGACCCACCTAGGGCCTAGCTGCGAAACGGCACAAAACGCGCTCCTAGGAGCTGCACTCTGCAAAGGGAAACTGTGCTCGGGGAACAAAGCTCAGCCCCAAGGCGGCTTGGCTCAGGATCGCAGCGCTTGCCTAGTTCTCACCTAGCCCTAGGCTCCCCATAGGGCCAAGGAGGGTCTGGGCTGCCTCTGGCTCCGTGGGCACTGCTGCTTGGCTGGTGGTCTCCGCACCGTGAAACCAACTCCAAACGTGTTCGCCTTCGCGGAGAAGGCTGATTTGGCAGGAAGAAGCCCTGTGTGCACTGGCCCTGGCAACCCACCCATCGCCAGCTAGGGAGGGACCCACCTAGGGCCTAGCTGCGAAACGGCACAAAACGCGCTCCTAGGAGCTGCACTCTGCAAAGGGAAACTGTGCTCGGGGAACAAAGCTCAGCCCCAAGGCGGCTTGGCTCAGGATCGCAGCGCTTGCCTAGTTCTCACCTAGCCCTAGGCTCCCCATAGGGCCAAGGAGGGTCTGGGCTGCCTCTGGCTCTGTGGGCACTGCTGCTTGGCTGGTGGTCTCCGCACCGTGAAACCAACTCCAAACGTGTTCGCCTTCGCGGAGAAGGCTGATTTGGCAGGAAGAAGCCCTGTGTGCACTGGCCCTGGCAACCCACCCATCGCCAGCTAGGGAGGGACCCACCTAGGGCCTAGCTGCGAAACGGCACAAAACGCGCTCCTAGGAGCTGCACTCTGCAAAGGGAAACTGTGCTCGGGGAACAAAGCTCAGCCCCAAGGCGGCTTGGCTCAGGATCGCAGCGCTTGCCTAGTTCTCACCTAGCCCTAGGCTCCCCATAGGGCCAAGGAGGGTCTGGGCTGCCTCTGGCTCCGTGGGCACTGCTGCTTGGCTGGTGGTCTCCGCACCGTGAAACGAACTCCAAACGTGTTCGCCTTCGCGGAGAAGGCTGATTTGGCAGGAAGAAGCCCTGTGTGCACTGGCCCTGGCAACCCACCCATCGCCAGCTAGGGAGGGACCCACCTAGGGCCTAGCTGCGAAACGGCACAAAACGCCCTCCTAGGAGCTGCACTCTGCAAAGGGAAACTGTGCTCGGGGAACAAAGCTCAGCCCCAAGGCGGCTTGGCTCAGGATCGCAGCGCTTGCCTAGTTCTCACGTAGCCCTAGGCTCCCCATAGGGCCAAGGAGGGTCTGGGCTGCCTCTGGCTCCGTGGGCACTGCTGCTTGGCTGGTGGTCTCCGCACCTTGAAACCAACTCCAAACGTGTTCGCCTTCGCGGAGAAGGCTGATTTGGCAGGAAGAAGCCCTGTGTGCACTGGCCCTGGCAACCCACCCATCGCCAGCTAGGGAGGGACCCACCTAGGGCCTAGCTGCGAAACGGCACAAAACGCGCTCCTAGGAGCTGCACTCTGCAAAGGGAAACTGTGCTCGGGGAACAAAGCTCAGCCCCAAGGCGGCTTGGCTCAGGATCGCAGCGCTTGCCTAGTTCTCACCTAGCCCTAGGCTCCCCATAGGGCCAAGGAGGGTCTGGGCTGCCTCTGGCTCCGTGGGCACTGCTGCTTGGCTGGTGGTCTCCGCACCGTGAAACCAACTCCAAACGTGTTCGCCTTCGCGGAGAAGGCTGATTTGGCAGGAAGAAGCCCTGTGTGCACTGGCCCTGGCAACCCACCCATCGCCAGCTAGGGAGGGACCCACCTAGGGCCTAGCTGCGAAACGGCACAAAACGCGCTCCTAGGAGCTGCACTCTGCAAAGGGAAACTGTGCTCGGGGAACAAAGCTCAGCCCCAAGGCGGCTTGGCTCAGGATCGCAGCGCTTGCCTAGTTCTCACGTAGCCCTAGGCTCCCCATAGGGCCAAGGAGGGTCTGGGCTGCCTCTGGCTCCGTGGGCACTGCTGCTTGGCTGGTGGTCTCCGCACCGTGAAACCAACTCCAAACGTGTTCGCCTTCGCGGAGAAGGCTGATTTGGCAGGAAGAAGCCCTGTGTGCACTGGCCCTGGCAACCCACCCATCGCCAGCTAGGGAGGGACCCACCTAGGGCCTAGCTGCGAAACGGCACAAAACGCGCTCCTAGGAGCTGCACTCTGCAAAGGGAAACTGTGCTCGGGGAACAAAGCTCAGCCCCAAGGCGGCTTGGCTCAGGATCGCAGCGCTTGCCTAGTTCTCACCTAGCCCTAGGCTCCCCATAGGGCCAAGGAGGGTCTGGGCTGCCTCTGGCTCCGTGGGCACTGCTGCTTGGCTGGTGGTCTCCGCACCGTGAAACCAACTCCAAACGTGTTCGCCTTCGCGGAGAAGGCTGATTTGGCAGGAAGAAGCCCTGTGTGCACTGGCCCTGGCAACCCACCCATCGCCAGCTAGGGAGGGACCCACCTAGGGCCTAGCTGCGAAACGGCACAAAACGCGCTCCTAGGAGCTGCACTCTGCAAAGGGAAACTGTGCTCGGGGAACAAAGCTCAGCCCCAAGGCGGCTTGGCTCAGGATCGCAGCGCTTGCCTAGTTCTCACCTAGCCCTAGGCTCCCCATAGGGCCAAGGAGGGTCTGGGCTGCCTCTGGCTCTGTGGGCACTGCTGCTTGGCTGGTGGTCTCCGCACCGTGAAACCAACTCCAAACGTGTTCGCCTTCGCGGAGAAGGCTGATTTGGCAGGAAGAAGCCCTGTGTGCACTGGCCCTGGCAACCCACCCATCGCCAGCTAGGGAGGGACCCACCTAGGGCCTAGCTGCGAAACGGCACAAAACGCGCTCCTAGGAGCTGCACTCTGCAAAGGGAAACTGTGCTCGGGGAACAAAGCTCAGCCCCAAGGCGGCTTGGCTCAGGATCGCAGCGCTTGCCTAGTTCTCACCTAGCCCTAGGCTCCCCATAGGGCCAAGGAGGGTCTGGGCTGCCTCTGGCTCCGTGGGCACTGCTGCTTGGCTGGTGGTCTCCGCACCGTGAAACGAACTCCAAACGTGTTCGCCTTCGCGGAGAAGGCTGATTTGGCAGGAAGAAGCCCTGTGTGCACTGGCCCTGGCAACCCACCCATCGCCAGCTAGGGAGGGACCCACCTAGGGCCTAGCTGCGAAACGGCACAAAACGCCCTCCTAGGAGCTGCACTCTGCAAAGGGAAACTGTGCTCGGGGAACAAAGCTCAGCCCCAAGGCGGCTTGGCTCAGGATCGCAGCGCTTGCCTAGTTCTCACCTAGCCCTAGGCTCCCCATAGGGCCAAGGAGGGTCTGGGCTGCCTCTGGCTCCGTGGGCACTGCTGCTTGGCTGGTGGTCTCCGCACCTTGAAACCAACTCCAAACGTGTTCGCCTTCGCGGAGAAGGCTGATTTGGCAGGAAGAAGCCCTGTGTGCACTGGCCCTGGCAACCCACCCATCGCCAGCTAGGGAGGGACCCACCTAGGGCCTAGCTGCGAAACGGCACAAAACGCGCTCCTAGGAGCTGCACTCTGCAAAGGGAAACTGTGCTCGGGGAACAAAGCTCAGCCCCAAGGCGGCTTGGCTCAGGATCGCAGCGCTTGCCTAGTTCTCACCTAGCCCTAGGCTCCCCATAGGGCCAAGGAGGGTCTGGGCTGCCTCTGGCTCCGTGGGCACTGCTGCTTGGCTGGTGGTCTCCGCACCTTGAAACCAACTCCAAACGTGTTCTCCTTCGTGGAGAAGGCTGATTTGGCAGGAAGAAGCCCTGTGTGCACTGGCCCTGGCAAACCGCCCATCGCCAGCTAAGGAGGGACCCACCAAGGGCCTAGCTGCGAAACGGCACAAAACGCGCTCCTAGGAGCTGCACTCTGCAAAGGGAAACTGTGCTCGGGGAACAAAGCTCAGCCCCAAGGCGGCTTGGCTCAGGATCGCAGCGCTTGCCTAGTTCTCACCTAGCCCTAGGCTCCCCATAGGGCCAAGGAGGGTCTGGGCTGCCTCTGGCTCCGTGGGCACTGCTGCTTGGCTGGTGGTCTCCGCACCGTGAAACCAACTCCAAACGTGTTCGCCTTCGCGGAGAAGGCTGATTTGGCAGGAAGAAGCCCTGTGTGCACTGGCCCTGGCAACCCACCCATCGCCAGCTAGGGAGGGACCCACCTAGGGCCTAGCTGTGAAACGGCACAAAACGCGCTCCTAGGAGCTGCACTCTGCAAAGGGAAACTGTGCTCGGGGAACAAAGCTCAGCCCCAAGGCGGCTTGGCTCAGGATCGCAGCGCTTGCCTAGTTCTCACCTAGCCCTAGGCTCCCCATAGGGCCAAGGAGGGTCTGGGCTGCCTCTGGCTCCGTGGGCACTGCTGCTTGGCTGGTGGTCTCCGCACCTTGAAACCAACTCCAAACGTGTTCGCCTTCGCGGAGAAGGCTGATTTGGCAGGAAGAAGCCCTGTGTGCACTGGCCCTGGCAACCCACCCATCGCCAGCTAGGGAGGGACCCACCTAGGGCCTAGCTGCGAAACGGCACAAAACGCGCTCCTAGGAGCTGCACTCTGCAAAGGGAAACTGTGCTCGGGGAACAAAGCTCAGCCCCAAGGCGGCTTGGCTCAGGATCGCAGCGCTTGCCTAGTTCTCACCTAGCCCTAGGCTCCCCATAGGGCCAAGGAGGGTCTGGGCTGCCTCTGGCTCCGTGGGCACTGCTGCTTGGCTGGTGGTCTCCGCACCTTGAAACCAACTCCAAACGTGTTCTCCTTCGTGGAGAAGGCTGATTTGGCAGGAAGAAGCCCTGTGTGCACTGGCCCTGGCAAACCGCCCATCGCCAGCTAAGGAGGGACCCACCAAGGGCCTAGCTGCGAAACGGCACAAAACGCGCTCCTAGGAGCTGCACTCTGCAAAGGGAAACTGTGCTCGGGGAACAAAGCTCAGCCCCAAGGCGGCTTGGCTCAGGATCGCAGCGCTTGCCTAGTTCTCACCTAGCCCTAGGCTCCCCATAGGGCCAAGGAGGGTCTGGGCTGCCTCTGGCTCCGTGGGCACTGCTGCTTGGCTGGTGGTCTCCGCACCGTGAAACCAACTCCAAACGTGTTCGCCTTCGCGGAGAAGGCTGATTTGGCAGGAAGAAGCCCTGTGTGCACTGGCCCTGGCAACCCACCCATCGCCAGCTAGGGAGGGACCCACCTAGGGCCTAGCTGCGAAACGGCACAAAACGCGCTCCTAGGAGCTGCACTCTGCAAAGGGAAACTGTGCTCGGGGAACAAAGCTCAGCCCCAAGGCGGCTTGGCTCAGGATCGCAGCGCTTGCCTAGTTCTCACCTAGCCCTAGGCTCCCCATAGGGCCAAGGAGGGTCTGGGCTGCCTCTGGCTCCGTGGGCACTGCTGCTTGGCTGGTGGTCTCCGCACCGTGAAACCAACTCCAAACGTGTTCGCCTTCGCGGAGAAGGCTGATTTGGCAGGAAGAAGCCCTGTGTGCACTGGCCCTGGCAACCCACCCATCGCCAGCTAGGGAGGGACCCACCTAGGGCCTAGCTGTGAAACGGCACAAAACGCGCTCCTAGGAGCTGCACTCTGCAAAGGGAAACTGTGCTCGGGGAACAAAGCTCAGCCCCAAGGCGGCTTGGCTCAGGATCGCAGCGCTTGCCTAGTTCTCACCTAGCCCTAGGCTCCCCATAGGGCCAAGGAGGGTCTGGGCTGCCTCTGGCTCCGTGGGCACTGCTGCTTGGCTGGTGGTCTCCGCACCTTGAAACCAACTCCAAACGTGTTCGCCTTCGCGGAGAAGGCTGATTTGGCAGGAAGAAGCCCTGTGTGCACTGGCCCTGGCAAACCACCCATAGCCAGCTAGGGAGGGACCCACCTAGGGCCTAGCTGCGAAACGGCACAAAACGCACTCCTAGGAGCTGCACTCTGCAAAGGGAAACTGTGCTCGGGGAACAAAGCTCAGCCCCAAGGCGGCTTGGCTCAGGATCGCAGCGCTTGCCTAGTTCTCACCTAGCCCTAGGCTCCCCAAAGGGCCAAGGAGGGTCTGGGCTGCCTCTGGCTCCGTGGGCACTGCTGCTTGGCTGGTGGTCTCCGCAGCTTGAAACCAACTCCAAACGTGTTCGCCTTCGCGGAGAAGGCTGATTTGGCAGGAAGAAGCCCTGTGTGCACTGGCCCTGGCAACCCACCCATCGCCAGCTAGGGAGGGACCCACCTAGGGCCTAGCTGCGAAACGGCACAAAACGCGCTCCTAGGAGCTGCACTCTGCAAAGGGAAACTGTGCTCGGGGAACAAAGCTCAGCCCCAAGGCGGCTTGGCTCAGGATCGCAGCGCTTGCCTAGTTCTCACCTAGCCCTAGGCTCCCCAAAGGGCCAAGGAGGGTCTGGGCTGCCTCTGGCTCCGTGGGCACTGCTGCTTGGCTGGTGGTCTCCGCACCTTGAAACCAACTCCAAACGTGTTCTCCTTCGCGGAGAAGGCTGATTTGGCAGGAAGAAGCCCTGTGTGCACTGGCCCTGGCAATCCACCCATAGCCAGCTAAGGAGGGACCCACCTAGGGCCTAGCTGCGAAACGGCACAAAACGCGCTCCTAGGAGCTGCACTCTGCAAAGGGAAACTGTGCTCGGGGAACAAAGCTCAGCCCCAAGGCGGCTTGGCTCAGGATCGCAGCGCTTGCCTAGTTCTCACCTAGCCCTAGGCTCCCCATAGGGCCAAGGAGGGTCTGGGCTGCCTCTGGCTCCGTGGGCACTGCTGCTTGGCTGGTGGTCTCCGCACCTTGAAACCAACTCCAAACGTGTTCTCCTTCGTGGAGAAGGCTGATTTGGCAGGAAGAAGCCCTGTGTGCACTGGCCCTGGCAAACCGCCCATCGCCAGCTAAGGAGGGACCCACCAAGGGCCTAGCTGCGAAACGGCACAAAACGCGCTCCTAGGAGCTGCACTCTGCAAAGGGAAACTGTGCTCGGGGAACAAAGCTCAGCCCCAAGGCGGCTTGGCTCAGGATCGCAGCGCTTGCCTAGTTCTCACCTAGCCCTAGGCTCCCCATAGGGCCAAGGAGGGTCTGGGCTGCCTCTGGCTCCGTGGGCACTGCTGCTTGGCTGGTGGTCTCCGCACCGTGAAACCAACTCCAAACGTGTTCGCCTTCGCGGAGAAGGCTGATTTGGCAGGAAGAAGCCCTGTGTGCACTGGCCCTGGCAACCCACCCATCGCCAGCTAGGGAGGGACCCACCTAGGGCCTAGCTGCGAAACGGCACAAAACGCGCTCCTAGGAGCTGCACTCTGCAAAGGGAAACTGTGCTCGGGGAACAAAGCTCAGCCCCAAGGCGGCTTGGCTCAGGATCGCAGCGCTTGCCTAGTTCTCACGTAGCCCTAGGCTCCCCATAGGGCCAAGGAGGGTCTGGGCTGCCTCTGGCTCCGTGGGCACTGCTGCTTGGCTGGTGGTCTCCGCACCTTGAAACCAACTCCAAACGTGTTCGCCTTCGCGGAGAAGGCTGATTTGGCAGGAAGAAGCCCTGTGTGCACTGGCCCTGGCAAACCACCCATAGCCAGCTAGGGAGGGACCCACCTAGGGCCTAGCTGCGAAACGGCACAAAACGCGCTCCTAGGAGCTGCACTCTGCAAAGGGAAACTGTGCTCGGGGAACAAAGCTCAGCCCCAAGGCGGCTTGGCTCAGGATCGCAGCGCTTGCCTAGTTCTCACGTAGCCCTAGGCTCCCCATAGGGCCAAGGAGGGTCTGGGCTGCCTCTGGCTCCGTGGGCACTGCTGCTTGGCTGGTGGTCTCCGCACCGTGAAACCAACTCCAAACGTGTTCGCCTTCGCGGAGAAGGCTGATTTGGCAGGAAGAAGCCCTGTGTGCACTGGCCCTGGCAACCCACCCATCGCCAGCTAGGGAGGGACCCACCTAGGGCCTAGCTGCGAAACGGCACAAAACGCGCTCCTAGGAGCTGCACTCTGCAAAGGGAAACTGTGCTCGGGGAACAAAGCTCAGCCCCAAGGCGGCTTGGCTCAGGATCGCAGCGCTTGCCTAGTTCTCACCTAGCCCTAGGCTCCCCATAGGGCCAAGGAGGGTCTGGGCTGCCTCTGGCTCTGTGGGCACTGCTGCTTGGCTGGTGGTCTCGGCACCTTGAAACCAACTCCAAACGTGTTCGCCTTCGCGGAGAAGGCTGATTTGGCAGGAAGAAGCCCTGTGTGCACTGGCCCTGGCAACCCACCCATCGCCAGCTAGGGAGGGACCCACCTAGGGCCTAGCTGCGAAACGGCACAAAACGCGCTCCTAGGAGCTGCACTCTGCAAAGGGAAACTGTGCTCGGGGAACAAAGCTCAGCCCCAAGGCGGCTTGGCTCAGGATCGCAGCGCTTGCCTAGTTCTCACCTAGCCCTAGGCTCCCCATAGGGCCAAGGAGGGTCTGGGCTGCCTCTGGCTCCGTGGGCACTGCTGCTTGGCTGGTGGTCTCCGCACCGTGAAACGAACTCCAAACGTGTTCGCCTTCGCGGAGAAGGCTGATTTGGCAGGAAGAAGCCCTGTGTGCACTGGCCCTGGCAACCCACCCATCGCCAGCTAGGGAGGGACCCACCTAGGGCCTAGCTGCGAAACGGCACAAAACGCCCTCCTAGGAGCTGCACTCTGCAAAGGGAAACTGTGCTCGGGGAACAAAGCTCAGCCCCAAGGCGGCTTGGCTCAGGATCGCAGCGCTTGCCTAGTTCTCACCTAGCCCTAGGCTCCCCATAGGGCCAAGGAGGGTCTGGGCTGCCTCTGGCTCCGTGGGCACTGCTGCTTGGCTGGTGGTCTCCGCACCTTGAAACCAACTCAAAACGTGTTCTCCTTCGCGGAGAAGGCTGATTTGGCAGGAAGAAGCCCTGTGTGCACTGGCCCTGGCAACCCACCCATCGCCAGCTAGGGAGGGACCCACCTAGGGCCTAGCTGCGAAACGGCACAAAACGCGCTCCTAGGAGCTGCACTCTGCAAAGGGAAACTGTGCTCGGGGAACAAAGCTCAGCCCCAAGGCGGCTTGGCTCAGGATCGCAGCGCTTGCCTAGTTCTCACCTAGCCCTAGGCTCCCCATAGGGCCAAGGAGGGTCTGGGCTGCCTCTGGCTCCGTGGGCACTGCTGCTTGGCTGGTGGTCTCCGCACCGGGAAACCAACTCCAAACGTGTTCGCCTTCGCGGAGAAGGCTGATTTGGCAGGAAGAAGCCCTGTGTGCACTGGCCCTGGCAACCCACCCATCGCCAGCTAGGGAGGGACCCACCTAGGGCCTAGCTGTGAAACGGCACAAAACGCGCTCCTAGGAGCTGCACTCTGCAAAGGGAAACTGTGCTCGGGGAACAAAGCTCAGCCCCAAGGCGGCTTGGCTCAGGATCGCAGCGCTTGCCTAGTTCTCACCTAGCCCTAGGCTCCCCATAGGGCCAAGGAGGGTCTGGGCTGCCTCTGGCTCCGTGGGCACTGCTGCTTGGCTGGTGGTCTCCGCACCTTGAAACCAACTCCAAACGTGTTCGCCTTCGCGGAGAAGGCTGATTTGGCAGGAAGAAGCTCTGTGTGCACTGGCCCTGGCAAACCACCCATAGCCAGCTAGGGAGGGACCCACCTAGGGCCTAGCTGCGAAACGGCACAAAACGCACTCCTAGGAGCTGCACTCTGCAAAGGGAAACTGTGCTCGGGGAACAAAGCTCAGCCCCAAGGCGGCTTGGCTCAGGATCGCAGCGCTTGCCTAGTTCTCACCTAGCCCTAGGCTCCCCAAAGGGCCAAGGAGGGTCTGGGCTGCCTCTGGCTCCGTGGGCACTGCTGCTTGGCTGGTGGTCTCCGCAGCTTGAAACCAACTCCAAACGTGTTCGCCTTCGCGGAGAAGGCTGATTTGGCAGGAAGAAGCCCTGTGTGCACTGGCCCTGGCAACCCACCCATCGCCAGCTAGGGAGGGACCCACCTAGGGCCTAGCTGCGAAACGGCACAAAACGCGCTCCTAGGAGCTGCACTCTGCAAAGGGAAACTGTGCTCGGGGAACAAAGCTCAGCCCCAAGGCGGCTTGGCTCAGGATCGCAGCGCTTGCCTAGTTCTCACCTAGCCCTAGGCTCCCCAAAGGGCCAAGGAGGGTCTGGGCTGCCTCTGGCTCCGTGGGCACTGCTGCTTGGCTGGTGGTCTCCGCACCTTGAAACCAACTCCAAACGTGTTCTCCTTCGCGGAGAAGGCTGATTTGGCAGGAAGAAGCCCTGTGTGCACTGGCCCTGGCAATCCACCCATAGCCAGCTAAGGAGGGACCCACCTAGGGCCTAGCTGCGAAACGGCACAAAACGCGCTCCTAGGAGCTGCACTCTGCAAAGGGAAACTGTGCTCGGGGAACAAAGCTCAGCCCCAAGGCGGCTTGGCTCAGGATCGCAGCGCTTGCCTAGTTCTCACCTAGCCCTAGGCTCCCCATAGGGCCAAGGAGGGTCTGGGCTGCCTCTGGCTCCGTGGGCACTGCTGCTTGGCTGGTGGTCTCCGCACCTTGAAACCAACTCCAAACGTGTTCTCCTTCGCGGAGAAGGCTGATTTGGCAGGAAGAAGCCCTGTGTGCACTGGCCCTAGCAACCCACCCATAGGCAGCTAGGGAGGGACCCACCTAGGGCCTAGCTGCGAAACGGCACAAAACGCGCTCCTAGGAGCTGCACTCTGCAAAGGGAAACTGTGCTCGGGGAACAAAGCTCAGCCCCAAGGCGGCTTGGCTCAGGATCGCAGCGCTTGCCTAGTTCTCACCTAGCCCTAGGCTCCCCATAGGGCCAAGGAGGGTCTGGGCTGCCTCTGGCTCCGAGGGCACTGCTGCTTGGCTGGTGGTCTCCGCAGCTTGAAACCAACTCCAAACGTGTTCGCCTTCGCGGAGAAGGCTGATTTGGCAGGAAGAAGCCCTGTGTGCACTGGCCCTGGCAACCCACCCATCGCCAGCTAGGGAGGGACCCACCTAGGGCCTAGCTGCGAAACGGCACAAAACGCGCTCCTAGGAGCTGCACTCTGCAAAGGGAAACTGTGCTCGGGGAACAAAGCTCAGCCCCAAGGCGGCTTGGCTCAGGATCGCAGCGCTTGCCTAGTTCTCACCTAGCCCTAGGCTCCCCATAGGGCCAAGGAGGGTCTGGGCTGCCTCTGGCTCCGTGGGCACTGCTGCTTGGCTGGTGGTCTCCGCAGCTTGAAACCAACTCCAAACGTGTTCTCCTTCGCGGAGAAGGCTGATTTGGCAGGAAGAAGCCCTGTGTGCACTGGCCCTAGCAACCCACCCATCGCCAGCTAGGGAGGGACCCACCTAGGGCCTAGCTGCGAAAAGGCACAAAACGTGCTCCTAGGAGCTGCACTCTGCAAAGGGAAACTGTGCTCGGGGAACAAAGCTCAGCCCCAAGGCGGCTTGGCTCAGGATCGCAGCGCTTGCCTAGTTCTCACCTAGCCCTAGGCTCCCCATAGGGCCAAGGAGGGTCTGGGCTGCCTCTGGCTCCGTGGGCACTGCTGCTTGGCTGGTGGTCTCCGCACCTTGAAACCAACTCCAAACGTGTTCTCCTTCGTGGAGAAGGCTGATTTGGCAGGAAGAAGCCCTGTGTGCACTGGCCCTGGCAAACCGCCCATCGCCAGCTAAGGAGGGACCCACCAAGGGCCTAGCTGCGAAACGGCACAAAACGCGCTCCTAGGAGCTGCACTCTGCAAAGGGAAACTGTGCTCGGGGAACAAAGCTCAGCCCCAAGGCGGCTTGGCTCAGGATCGCAGCGCTTGCCTAGTTCTCACCTAGCCCTAGGCTCCCCATAGGGCCAAGGAGGGTCTGGGCTGCCTCTGGCTCCGTGGGCACTGCTGCTTGGCTGGTGGTCTCCGCACCGTGAAACCAACTCCAAACGTGTTCGCCTTCGCGGAGAAGGCTGATTTGGCAGGAAGAAGCCCTGTGTGCACTGGCCCTGGCAACCCACCCATCGCCAGCTAGGGAGGGACCCACCTAGGGCCTAGCTGCGAAACGGCACAAAACGCGCTCCTAGGAGCTGCACTCTGCAAAGGGAAACTGTGCTCGGGGAACAAAGCTCAGCCCCAAGGCGGCTTGGCTCAGGATCGCAGCGCTTGCCTAGTTCTCACGTAGCCCTAGGCTCCCCATAGGGCCAAGGAGGGTCTGGGCTGCCTCTGGCTCCGTGGGCACTGCTGCTTGGCTGGTGGTCTCCGCACCTTGAAACCAACTCCAAACGTGTTCGCCTTCGCGGAGAAGGCTGATTTGGCAGGAAGAAGCCCTGTGTGCACTGGCCCTGGCAACCCACCCATCGCCAGCTAGGGAGGGACCCACCTAGGGCCTAGCTGCGAAACGGCACAAAACGCGCTCCTAGGAGCTGCACTCTGCAAAGGGAAACTGTGCTCGGGGAACAAAGCTCAGCCCCAAGGCGGCTTGGCTCAGGATCGCAGCGCTTGCCTAGTTCTCACCTAGCCCTAGGCTCCCCATAGGGCCAAGGAGGGTCTGGGCTGCCTCTGGCTCCGTGGGCACTGCTGCTTGGCTGGTGGTCTCCGCACCGTGAAACCAACTCCAAACGTGTTCGCCTTCGCGGAGAAGGCTGATTTGGCAGGAAGAAGCCCTGTGTGCACTGGCCCTGGCAACCCACCCATCGCCAGCTAGGGAGGGACCCACCTAGGGCCTAGCTGCGAAACGGCACAAAACGCGCTCCTAGGAGCTGCACTCTGCAAAGGGAAACTGTGCTCGGGGAACAAAGCTCAGCCCCAAGGCGGCTTGGCTCAGGATCGCAGCGCTTGCCTAGTTCTCACCTAGCCCTAGGCTCCCCATAGGGCCAAGGAGGGTCTGGGCTGCCTCTGGCTCTGTGGGCACTGCTGCTTGGCTGGTGGTCTCCGCACCGTGAAACCAACTCCAAACGTGTTCGCCTTCGCGGAGAAGGCTGATTTGGCATGAAGAAGCCCTGTGTGCACTGGCCCTGGCAACCCACCCATCGCCAGCTAGGGAGGGACCCACCTAGGGCCTAGCTGCGAAACGGCACAAAACGCGCTCCTAGGAGCTGCACTCTGCAAAGGGAAACTGTGCTCGGGGAACAAAGCTCAGCCCCAAGGCGGCTTGGCTCAGGATCGCAGCGCTTGCCTAGTTCTCACCTAGCCCTAGGCTCCCCATAGGGCCAAGGAGGGTCTGGGCTGCCTCTGGCTCCGTGGGCACTGCTGCTTGGCTGGTGGTCTCCGCACCGTGAAACGAACTCCAAACGTGTTCGCCTTCGCGGAGAAGGCTGATTTGGCAGGAAGAAGCCCTGTGTGCACTGGCCCTGGCAACCCACCCATCGCCAGCTAGGGAGGGACCCACCTAGGGCCTAGCTGCGAAACGGCACAAAACGCCCTCCTAGGAGCTGCACTCTGCAAAGGGAAACTGTGCTCGGGGAACAAAGCTCAGCCCCAAGGCGGCTTGGCTCAGGATCGCAGCGCTTGCCTAGTTCTCACCTAGCCCTAGGCTCCCCATAGGGCCAAGGAGGGTCTGGGCTGCCTCTGGCTCCGTGGGCACTGCTGCTTGGCTGGTGGTCTCCGCACCTTGAAACCAACTCCAAACGTGTTCGCCTTCGCGGAGAAGGCTGATTTGGCAGGAAGAAGCCCTGTGTGCACTGGCCCTGGCAACCCACCCATCGCCAGCTAGGGAGGGACCCACCTAGGGCCTAGCTGCGAAACGGCACAAAACGCGCTCCTAGGAGCTGCACTCTGCAAAGGGAAACTGTGCTCGGGGAACAAAGCTCAGCCCCAAGGCGGCTTGGCTCAGGATCGCAGCGCTTGCCTAGTTCTCACCTAGCCCTAGGCTCCCCATAGGGCCAAGGAGGGTCTGGGCTGCCTCTGGCTCCGTGGGCACTGCTGCTTGGCTGGTGGTCTCCGCACCTTGAAACCAACTCCAAACGTGTTCGCCTTCGCGGAGAAGGCTGATTTGGCAGGAAGAAGCCCTGTGTGCACTGGCCCTGGCAACCCACCCATCGCCAGCTAGGGAGGGACCCACCTAGGGCCTAGCTGTGAAACGGCACAAAACGCGCTCCTAGGAGCTGCACTCTGCAAAGGGAAACTGTGCTCGGGGAACAAAGCTCAGCCCCAAGGCGGCTTGGCTCAGGATCGCAGCGCTTGCCTAGTTCTCACCTAGCCCTAGGCTCCCCATAGGGCCAAGGAGGGTCTGGGCTGCCTCTGGCTCCGTGGGCACTGCTGCTTGGCTGGTGGTCTCCGCACCTTGAAACCAACTCCAAACGTGTTCGCCTTCGCGGAGAAGGCTGATTTGGCAGGAAGAAGCCCTGTGTGCACTGGCCCTGGCAACCCACCCATCGCCAGCTAGGGAGGGACCCACCTAGGGCCTAGCTGCGAAACGGCACAAAACGCGCTCCTAGGAGCTGCACTCTGCAAAGGGAAACTGTGCTCGGGGAACAAAGCTCAGCCCCAAGGCGGCTTGGCTCAGGATCGCAGCGCTTGCCTAGTTCTCACGTAGCCCTAGGCTCCCCATAGGGCCAAGGAGGGTCTGGGCTGCCTCTGGCTCCGTGGGCACTGCTGCTTGGCTGGTGGTCTCCGCACCGTGAAACGAACTCCAAACGTGTTCGCCTTCGCGGAGAAGGCTGATTTGGCAGGAAGAAGCCCTGTGTGCACTGGCCCTGGCAACCCACCCATCGCCAGCTAGGGAGGGACCCACCTAGGGCCTAGCTGCGAAACGGCACAAAACGCCCTCCTAGGAGCTGCACTCTGCAAAGGGAAACTGTGCTCGGGGAACAAAGCTCAGCCC
The DNA here is from genome assembly GCF_054392235.1 of Sus scrofa. Lineage (NCBI taxonomy): Eukaryota > Metazoa > Chordata > Mammalia > Artiodactyla > Suidae > Sus > Sus scrofa. Next base: position 31,867,117 of record NC_139389.1, on the reverse strand, counting down.
CAAGGCGGCTTGGCTCAGGATCGCAGCGCTTGCCTAGTTCTCACCTAGCCCTAGGCTCCCCATAGGGCCAAGGAGGGTCTGGGCTGCCTCTGGCTCCGTGGGCACTGCTGCTTGGCTGGTGGTCTCCGCACCTTGAAACCAACTCAAAACGTGTTCTCCTTCGCGGAGAAGGCTGATTTGGCAGGAAGAAGCCCTGTGTGCACTGGCCCTGGCAACCCACCCATCGCCAGCTAGGGAGGGACCCACCTAGGGCCTAGCTGCGAAACGGCACAAAACGCGCTCCTAGGAGCTGCACTCTGCAAAGGGAAACTGTGCTCGGGGAACAAAGCTCAGCCCCAAGGCGGCTTGGCTCAGGATCGCAGCGCTTGCCTAGTTCTCACCTAGCCCTAGGCTCCCCATAGGGCCAAGGAGGGTCTGGGCTGCCTCTGGCTCCGTGGGCACTGCTGCTTGGCTGGTGGTCTCCGCACCGGGAAACCAACTCCAAACGTGTTCGCCTTCGCGGAGAAGGCTGATTTGGCAGGAAGAAGCCCTGTGTGCACTGGCCCTGGCAACCCACCCATCGACAGCTAGGGAGGGACCCACCTAGGGCCTAGCTGTGAAACGGCACAAAACGCGCTCCTAGGAGCTGCACTCTGCAAAGGGAAACTGTGCTCGGGGAACAAAGCTCAGCCCCAAGGCGGCTTGGCTCAGGATCGCAGCGCTTGCCTAGTTCTCACCTAGCCCTAGGCTCCCCATAGGGCCAAGGAGGGTCTGGGCTGCCTCTGGCTCCGTGGGCACTGCTGCTTGGCTGGTGGTCTCCGCACCTTGAAACCAACTCCAAACGTGTTCGCCTTCGCGGAGAAGGCTGATTTGGCAGGAAGAAGCTCTGTGTGCACTGGCCCTGGCAAACCACCCATAGCCAGCTAGGGAGGGACCCACCTAGGGCCTAGCTGCGAAACGGCACAAAACGCACTCCTAGGAGCTGCACTCTGCAAAGGGAAACTGTGCTCGGGGAACAAAGCTCAGCCCCAAGGCGGCTTGGCTCAGGATCGCAGCGCTTGCCTAGTTCTCACCTAGCCCTAGGCTCCCCAAAGGGCCAAGGAGGGTCTGGGCTGCCTCTGGCTCCGTGGGCACTGCTGCTTGGCTGGTGGTCTCCGCAGCTTGAAACCAACTCCAAACGTGTTCGCCTTCGCGGAGAAGGCTGATTTGGCAGGAAGAAGCCCTGTGTGCACTGGCCCTGGCAACCCACCCATCGCCAGCTAGGGAGGGACCCACCTAGGGCCTAGCTGCGAAACGGCACAAAACGCGCTCCTAGGAGCTGCACTCTGCAAAGGGAAACTGTGCTCGGGGAACAAAGCTCAGCCCCAAGGCGGCTTGGCTCAGGATCGCAGCGCTTGCCTAGTTCTCACCTAGCCCTAGGCTCCCCATAGGGCCAAGGAGGGTCTGGGCTGCCTCTGGCTCCGTGGGCACTGCTGCTTGGCTGGTGGTCTCCGCACCGTGAAACGAACTCCAAACGTGTTCGCCTTCGCGGAGAAGGCTGATTTGGCAGGAAGAAGCCCTGTGTGCACTGGCCCTGGCAACCCACCCATCGCCAGCTAGGGAGGGACCCACCTAGGGCCTAGCTGCGAAACGGCACAAAACGCCCTCCTAGGAGCTGCACTCTGCAAAGGGAAACTGTGCTCGGGGAACAAAGCTCAGCCCCAAGGCGGCTTGGCTCAGGATCGCAGCGCTTGCCTAGTTCTCACCTAGCCCTAGGCTCCCCATAGGGCCAAGGAGGGTCTGGGCTGCCTCTGGCTCCGTGGGCACTGCTGCTTGGCTGGTGGTCTCCGCACCGGGAAACCAACTCCAAACGTGTTCGCCTTCGCGGAGAAGGCTGATTTGGCAGGAAGAAGCCCTGTGTGCACTGGCCCTGGCAACCCACCCATCGCCAGCTAGGGAGGGACCCACCTAGGGCCTAGCTGTGAAACGGCACAAAACGCGCTCCTAGGAGCTGCACTCTGCAAAGGGAAACTGTGCTCGGGGAACAAAGCTCAGCCCCAAGGCGGCTTGGCTCAGGATCGCAGCGCTTGCCTAGTTCTCACCTAGCCCTAGGCTCCCCATAGGGCCAAGGAGGGTCTGGGCTGCCTCTGGCTCCGTGGGCACTGCTGCTTGGCTGGTGGTCTCCGCACCTTGAAACCAACTCCAAACGTGTTCGCCTTCGCGGAGAAGGCTGATTTGGCAGGAAGAAGCTCTGTGTGCACTGGCCCTGGCAAACCACCCATAGCCAGCTAGGGAGGGACCCACCTAGGGCCTAGCTGCGAAACGGCACAAAACGCACTCCTAGGAGCTGCACTCTGCAAAGGGAAACTGTGCTCGGGGAACAAAGCTCAGCCCCAAGGCGGCTTGGCTCAGGATCGCAGCGCTTGCCTAGTTCTCACCTAGCCCTAGGCTCCCCAAAGGGCCAAGGAGGGTCTGGGCTGCCTCTGGCTCCGTGGGCACTGCTGCTTGGCTGGTGGTCTCCGCAGCTTGAAACCAACTCCAAACGTGTTCGCCTTCGCGGAGAAGGCTGATTTGGCAGGAAGAAGCCCTGTGTGCACTGGCCCTGGCAACCCACCCATCGCCAGCTAGGGAGGGACCCACCTAGGGCCTAGCTGCGAAACGGCACAAAACGCGCTCCTAGGAGCTGCACTCTGCAAAGGGAAACTGTGCTCGGGGAACAAAGCTCAGCCCCAAGGCGGCTTGGCTCAGGATCGCAGCGCTTGCCTAGTTCTCACCTAGCCCTAGGCTCCCCATAGGGCCAAGGAGGGTCTGGGCTGCCTCTGGCTCCGTGGGCACTGCTGCTTGGCTGGTGGTCTCCGCACCGTGAAACGAACTCCAAACGTGTTCGCCTTCGCGGAGAAGGCTGATTTGGCAGGAAGAAGCCCTGTGTGCACTGGCCCTGGCAACCCACCCATCGCCAGCTAGGGAGGGACCCACCTAGGGCCTAGCTGCGAAACGGCACAAAACGCCCTCCTAGGAGCTGCACTCTGCAAAGGGAAACTGTGCTCGGGGAACAAAGCTCAGCCCCAAGGCGGCTTGGCTCAGGATCGCAGCGCTTGCCTAGTTCTCACCTAGCCCTAGGCTCCCCATAGGGCCAAGGAGGGTCTGGGCTGCCTCTGGCTCCGTGGGCACTGCTGCTTGGCTGGTGGTCTCCGCACCTTGAAACCAACTCAAAACGTGTTCTCCTTCGCGGAGAAGGCTGATTTGGCAGGAAGAAGCCCTGTGTGCACTGGCCCTGGCAACCCACCCATCGCCAGCTAGGGAGGGACCCACCTAGGGCCTAGCTGCGAAACGGCACAAAACGCGCTCCTAGGAGCTGCACTCTGCAAAGGGAAACTGTGCTCGGGGAACAAAGCTCAGCCCCAAGGCGGCTTGGCTCAGGATCGCAGCGCTTGCCTAGTTCTCACCTAGCCCTAGGCTCCCCATAGGGCCAAGGAGGGTCTGGGCTGCCTCTGGCTCCGTGGGCACTGCTGCTTGGCTGGTGGTCTCCGCACCGGGAAACCAACTCCAAACGTGTTCGCCTTCGCGGAGAAGGCTGATTTGGCAGGAAGAAGCCCTGTGTGCACTGGCCCTGGCAACCCACCCATCGCCAGCTAGGGAGGGACCCACCTAGGGCCTAGCTGTGAAACGGCACAAAACGCGCTCCTAGGAGCTGCACTCTGCAAAGGGAAACTGTGCTCGGGGAACAAAGCTCAGCCCCAAGGCGGCTTGGCTCAGGATCGCAGCGCTTGCCTAGTTCTCACCTAGCCCTAGGCTCCCCAAAGGGCCAAGGAGGGTCTGGGCTGCCTCTGGCTCCGTGGGCACTGCTGCTTGGCTGGTGGTCTCCGCAGCTTGAAACCAACTCCAAACGTGTTCGCCTTCGCGGAGAAGGCTGATTTGGCAGGAAGAAGCCCTGTGTGCACTGGCCCTGGCAACCCACCCATCGCCAGCTAGGGAGGGACCCACCTAGGGCCTAGCTGCGAAACGGCACAAAACGCGCTCCTAGGAGCTGCACTCTGCAAAGGGAAACTGTGCTCGGGGAACAAAGCTCAGCCCCAAGGCGGCTTGGCTCAGGATCGCAGCGCTTGCCTAGTTCTCACCTAGCCCTAGGCTCCCCAAAGGGCCAAGGAGGGTCTGGGCTGCCTCTGGCTCCGTGGGCACTGCTGCTTGGCTGGTGGTCTCCGCACCTTGAAACCAACTCCAAACGTGTTCTCCTTCGCGGAGAAGGCTGATTTGGCAGGAAGAAGCCCTGTGTGCACTGGCCCTGGCAATCCACCCATAGCCAGCTAAGGAGGGACCCACCTAGGGCCTAGCTGCGAAACGGCACAAAACGCGCTCCTAGGAGCTGCACTCTGCAAAGGGAAACTGTGCTCGGGGAACAAAGCTCAGCCCCAAGGCGGCTTGGCTCAGGATCGCAGCGCTTGCCTAGTTCTCACCTAGCCCTAGGCTCCCCATAGGGCCAAGGAGGGTCTGGGCTGCCTCTGGCTCCGTGGGCACTGCTGCTTGGCTGGTGGTCTCCGCACCTTGAAACCAACTCCAAACGTGTTCTCCTTCGCGGAGAAGGCTGATTTGGCAGGAAGAAGCCCTGTGTGCACTGGCCCTAGCAACCCACCCATAGGCAGCTAGGGAGGGACCCACCTAGGGCCTAGCTGCGAAACGGCACAAAACGCGCTCCTAGGAGCTGCACTCTGCAAAGGGAAACTGTGCTCGGGGAACAAAGCTCAGCCCCAAGGCGGCTTGGCTCAGGATCGCAGCGCTTGCCTAGTTCTCACCTAGCCCTAGGCTCCCCATAGGGCCAAGGAGGGTCTGGGCTGCCTCTGGCTCCGAGGGCACTGCTGCTTGGCTGGTGGTCTCCGCAGCTTGAAACCAACTCCAAACGTGTTCGCCTTCGCGGAGAAGGCTGATTTGGCAGGAAGAAGCCCTGTGTGCACTGGCCCTGGCAACCCACCCATCGCCAGCTAGGGAGGGACCCACCTAGGGCCTAGCTGTGAAACGGCACAAAACGCGCTCCTAGGAGCTGCACTCTGCAAAGGGAAACTGTGCTCGGGGAACAAAGCTCAGCCCCAAGGCGGCTTGGCTCAGGATCGCAGCGCTTGCCTAGTTCTCACCTAGCCCTAGGCTCCCCATAGGGCCAAGGAGGGTCTGGGCTGCCTCTGGCTCCGTGGGCACTGCTGCTTGGCTGGTGGTCTCCGCAGCTTGAAACCAACTCCAAACGTGTTCTCCTTCGCGGAGAAGGCTGATTTGGCAGGAAGAAGCCCTGTGTGCACTGGCCCTAGCAACCCACCCATCGCCAGCTAGGGAGGGACCCACCTAGGGCCTAGCTGCGAAAAGGCACAAAACGTGCTCCTAGGAGCTGCACTCTGCAAAGGGAAACTGTGCTCGGGGAACAAAGCTCAGCCCCAAGGCGGCTTGGCTCAGGATCGCAGCGCTTGCCTAGTTCTCACCTAGCCCTAGGCTCCCCATAGGGCCAAGGAGGGTCTGGGCTGCCTCTGGCTCCGTGGGCACTGCTGCTTGGCTGGTGGTCTCCGCACCTTGAAACCAACTCCAAACGTGTTCTCCTTCGTGGAGAAGGCTGATTTGGCAGGAAGAAGCCCTGTGTGCACTGGCCCTGGCAAACCGCCCATCGCCAGCTAAGGAGGGACCCACCAAGGGCCTAGCTGCGAAACGGCACAAAACGCGCTCCTAGGAGCTGCACTCTGCAAAGGGAAACTGTGCTCGGGGAACAAAGCTCAGCCCCAAGGCGGCTTGGCTCAGGATCGCAGCGCTTGCCTAGTTCTCACCTAGCCCTAGGCTCCCCATAGGGCCAAGGAGGGTCTGGGCTGCCTCTGGCTCCGTGGGCACTGCTGCTTGGCTGGTGGTCTCCGCACCGTGAAACCAACTCCAAACGTGTTCGCCTTCGCGGAGAAGGCTGATTTGGCAGGAAGAAGCCCTGTGTGCACTGGCCCTGGCAACCCACCCATCGCCAGCTAGGGAGGGACCCACCTAGGGCCTAGCTGCGAAACGGCACAAAACGCGCTCCTAGGAGCTGCACTCTGCAAAGGGAAACTGTGCTCGGGGAACAAAGCTCAGCCCCAAGGCGGCTTGGCTCAGGATCGCAGCGCTTGCCTAGTTCTCACGTAGCCCTAGGCTCCCCATAGGGCCAAGGAGGGTCTGGGCTGCCTCTGGCTCCGTGGGCACTGCTGCTTGGCTGGTGGTCTCCGCACCTTGAAACCAACTCCAAACGTGTTCGCCTTCGCGGAGAAGGCTGATTTGGCAGGAAGAAGCCCTGTGTGCACTGGCCCTGGCAACCCACCCATCGCCAGCTAGGGAGGGACCCACCTAGGGCCTAGCTGCGAAACGGCACAAAACGCGCTCCTAGGAGCTGCACTCTGCAAAGGGAAACTGTGCTCGGGGAACAAAGCTCAGCCCCAAGGCGGCTTGGCTCAGGATCGCAGCGCTTGCCTAGTTCTCACCTAGCCCTAGGCTCCCCATAGGGCCAAGGAGGGTCTGGGCTGCCTCTGGCTCCGTGGGCACTGCTGCTTGGCTGGTGGTCTCCGCACCGTGAAACCAACTCCAAACGTGTTCGCCTTCGCGGAGAAGGCTGATTTGGCAGGAAGAAGCCCTGTGTGCACTGGCCCTGGCAACCCACCCATCGCCAGCTAGGGAGGGACCCACCTAGGGCCTAGCTGCGAAACGGCACAAAACGCGCTCCTAGGAGCTGCACTCTGCAAAGGGAAACTGTGCTCGGGGAACAAAGCTCAGCCCCAAGGCGGCTTGGCTCAGGATCGCAGCGCTTGCCTAGTTCTCACCTAGCCCTAGGCTCCCCATAGGGCCAAGGAGGGTCTGGGCTGCCTCTGGCTCTGTGGGCACTGCTGCTTGGCTGGTGGTCTCCGCACCGTGAAACCAACTCCAAACGTGTTCGCCTTCGCGGAGAAGGCTGATTTGGCAGGAAGAAGCCCTGTGTGCACTGGCCCTGGCAACCCACCCATCGCCAGCTAGGGAGGGACCCACCTAGGGCCTAGCTGCGAAACGGCACAAAACGCGCTCCTAGGAGCTGCACTCTGCAAAGGGAAACTGTGCTCGGGGAACAAAGCTCAGCCCCAAGGCGGCTTGGCTCAGGATCGCAGCGCTTGCCTAGTTCTCACCTAGCCCTAGGCTCCCCATAGGGCCAAGGAGGGTCTGGGCTGCCTCTGGCTCCGTGGGCACTGCTGCTTGGCTGGTGGTCTCCGCACCGTGAAACGAACTCCAAACGTGTTCGCCTTCGCGGAGAAGGCTGATTTGGCAGGAAGAAGCCCTGTGTGCACTGGCCCTGGCAACCCACCCATCGCCAGCTAGGGAGGGACCCACCTAGGGCCTAGCTGCGAAACGGCACAAAACGCCCTCCTAGGAGCTGCACTCTGCAAAGGGAAACTGTGCTCGGGGAACAAAGCTCAGCCCCAAGGCGGCTTGGCTCAGGATCGCAGCGCTTGCCTAGTTCTCACCTAGCCCTAGGCTCCCCATAGGGCCAAGGAGGGTCTGGGCTGCCTCTGGCTCCGTGGGCACTGCTGCTTGGCTGGTGGTCTCCGCACCTTGAAACCAACTCCAAACGTGTTCGCCTTCGCGGAGAAGGCTGATTTGGCAGGAAGAAGCCCTGTGTGCACTGGCCCTGGCAACCCACCCATCGCCAGCTAGGGAGGGACCCACCTAGGGCCTAGCTGCGAAACGGCACAAAACGCGCTCCTAGGAGCTGCACTCTGCAAAGCGAAACTGTGCTCGGGGAACAAAGCTCAGCCCCAAGGCGGCTTGGCTCAGGATCGCAGCGCTTGCCTAGTTCTCACCTAGCCCTAGGCTCCCCATAGGGCCAAGGAGGGTCTGGGCTGCCTCTGGCTCCGTGGGCACTGCTGCTTGGCTGGTGGTCTCCGCACCGTGAAACCAACTCCAAACGTGTTCGCCTTCGCGGAGAAGGCTGATTTGGCAGGAAGAAGCCCTGTGTGCACTGGCCCTGGCAACCCACCCATCGCCAGCTAGGGAGGGACCCACCTAGGGCCTAGCTGTGAAACGGCACAAAACGCGCTCCTAGGAGCTGCACTCTGCAAAGGGAAACTGTGCTCGGGGAACAAAGCTCAGCCCCAAGGCGGCTTGGCTCAGGATCGCAGCGCTTGCCTAGTTCTCACGTAGCCCTAGGCTCCCCATAGGGCCAAGGAGGGTCTGGGCTGCCTCTGGCTCCGTGGGCACTGCTGCTTGGCTGGTGGTCTCCGCACCTTGAAACCAACTCCAAACGTGTTCGCCTTCGCGGAGAAGGCTGATTTGGCAGGAAGAAGCCCTGTGTGCACTGGCCCTGGCAAACCACCCATAGCCAGCTAGGGAGGGACCCACCTAGGGCCTAGCTGCGAAACGGCACAAAACGCACTCCTAGGAGCTGCACTCTGCAAAGGGAAACTGTGCTCGGGGAACAAAGCTCAGCCCCAAGGCGGCTTGGCTCAGGATCGCAGCGCTTGCCTAGTTCTCACCTAGCCCTAGGCTCCCCAAAGGGCCAAGGAGGGTCTGGGCTGCCTCTGGCTCCGTGGGCACTGCTGCTTGGCTGGTGGTCTCCGCAGCTTGAAACCAACTCCAAACGTGTTCGCCTTCGCGGAGAAGGCTGATTTGGCAGGAAGAAGCCCTGTGTGCACTGGCCCTGGCAACCCACCCATCGCCAGCTAGGGAGGGACCCACCTAGGGCCTAGCTGCGAAACGGCACAAAACGCGCTCCTAGGAGCTGCACTCTGCAAAGGGAAACTGTGCTCGGGGAACAAAGCTCAGCCCCAAGGCGGCTTGGCTCAGGATCGCAGCGCTTGCCTAGTTCTCACCTAGCCCTAGGCTCCCCAAAGGGCCAAGGAGGGTCTGGGCTGCCTCTGGCTCCGTGGGCACTGCTGCTTGGCTGGTGGTCTCCGCACCTTGAAACCAACTCCAAACGTGTTCGCCTTCGCGGAGAAGGCTGATTTGGCAGGAAGAAGCCCTGTGTGCACTGGCCCTGGCAATCCACCCATAGCCAGCTAAGGAGGGACCCACCTAGGGCCTAGCTGCGAAACGGCACAAAACGCGCTCCTAGGAGCTGCACTCTGCAAAGGGAAACTGTGCTCGGGGAACAAAGCTCAGCCCCAAGGCGGCTTGGCTCAGGATCGCAGCGCTTGCCTAGTTCTCACGTAGCCCTAGGCTCCCCATAGGGCCAAGGAGGGTCTGGGCTGCCTCTGGCTCCGTGGGCACTGCTGCTTGGCTGGTGGTCTCCGCACCTTGAAACCAACTCCAAACGTGTTCTCCTTCGCGGAGAAGGCTGATTTGGCAGGAAGAAGCCCTGTGTGCACTGGCCCTGGCAATCCACCCATAGCCAGCTAGGGAGGGACCCACCTAGGGCCTAGCTGCGAAACGGCACAAAACGCGCTCCTAGGAGCTGCACTCTGCAAAGGGAAACTGTGCTCGGGGAACAAAGCTCAGCCCCAAGGCGGCTTGGCTCAGGATCGCAGCGCTTGCCTAGTTCTCACCTAGCCCTAGGCTCCCCATAGGGCCAAGGAGGGTCTGGGCTGCCTCTGGCTCCGTGGGCACTGCTGCTTGGCTGGTGGTCTCCGCACCGTGAAACCAACTCCAAACGTGTTCGCCTTCGCGGAGAAGGCTGATTTGGCAGGAAGAAGCCCTGTGTGCACTGGCCCTGGCAACCCACCCATCGCCAGCTAGGGAGGGACCCACCTAGGGCCTAGCTGCGAAACGGCACAAAACGCGCTCCTAGGAGCTGCACTCTGCAAAGGGAAACTGTGCTCGGGGAACAAAGCTCAGCCCCAAGGCGGCTTGGCTCAGGATCGCAGCGCTTGCCTAGTTCTCACGTAGCCCTAGGCTCCCCATAGGGCCAAGGAGGGTCTGGGCTGCCTCTGGCTCCGTGGGCACTGCTGCTTGGCTGGTGGTCTCCGCACCTTGAAACCAACTCCAAACGTGTTCGCCTTCGCGGAGAAGGCTGATTTGGCAGGAAGAAGCCCTGTGTGCACTGGCCCTGGCAAACCACTCATTGCCAGCTAGGGAGGGACCCACCTAGGGCCTAGCTGCGAAACGGCACAAAACGCGCTCCTAGGAGCTGCACTCTGCAAAGGGAAACTGTGCTCGGGGAACAAAGCTCAGCCCCAAGGCGGTTTGGCTCAGGATCGCAGCGCTTGCCTAGTTCTCACCTAGCCCTAGGCTCCCCAAAGGGCCAAGGAGGGTCTGGGCTGCCTCTGGCTCCGTGGGCACTGCTGCTTGGCTGGTGGTCTCCGCACCGTGAAACCAACTCCAAACGTGTTCGCCTTCGCGGAGAAGGCTGATTTGGCAGGAAGAAGCCCTGTGTGCACTGGCCCTGGCAACCCACCCATCGCCAGCTAGGGAGGGACCCACCTAGGGCCTAGCTGCGAAACGGCACAAAACGCGCTCCTAGGAGCTGCACTCTGCAAAGGGAAACTGTGCTCGGGGAACAAAGCTCAGCCCCAAGGCGGCTTGGCTCAGGATCGCAGCGCTTGCCTAGTTCTCACCTAGCCCTAGGCTCCCCATAGGGCCAAGGAGGGTCTGGGCTGCCTCTGGCTCCGTGGGCACTGCTGCTTGGCTGGTGGTCTCCGCACCTTGAAACCAACTCCAAACGTGTTCGCCTTCGCGGAGAAGGCTGATTTGGCAGGAAGAAGCCCTGTGTGCACTGGCCCTGGCAACCCACCCATCGCCAGCTAGGGAGGGACCCACCTAGGGCCTAGCTGCGAAACGGCACAAAACGCGCTCCTAGGAGCTGCACTCTGCAAAGGGAAACTGTGCTCGGGGAACAAAGCTCAGCCCCAAGGCGGCTTGGCTCAGGATCGCAGCGCTTGCCTAGTTCTCACCTAGCCCTAGGCTCCCCATAGGGCCAAGGAGGGTCTGGGCTGCCTCTGGCTCCGTGGGCACTGCTGCTTGGCTGGTGGTCTCCGCACCTTGAAACCAACTCCAAACGTGTTCTCCTTCGTGGAGAAGGCTGATTTGGCAGGAAGAAGCCCTGTGTGCACTGGCCCTGGCAAACCGCCCATCGCCAGCTAAGGAGGGACCCACCAAGGGCCTAGCTGCGAAACGGCACAAAACGCGCTCCTAGGAGCTGCACTCTGCAAAGGGAAACTGTGCTCGGGGAACAAAGCTCAGCCCCAAGGCGGCTTGGCTCAGGATCGCAGCGCTTGCCTAGTTCTCACCTAGCCCTAGGCTCCCCATAGGGCCAAGGAGGGTCTGGGCTGCCTCTGGCTCCGTGGGCACTGCTGCTTGGCTGGTGGTCTCCGCACCGTGAAACCAACTCCAAACGTGTTCGCCTTCGCGGAGAAGGCTGATTTGGCAGGAAGAAGCCCTGTGTGCACTGGCCCTGGCAACCCACCCATCGCCAGCTAGGGAGGGACCCACCTAGGGCCTAGCTGCGAAACGGCACAAAACGCGCTCCTAGGAGCTGCACTCTGCAAAGGGAAACTGTGCTCGGGGAACAAAGCTCAGCCCCAAGGCGGCTTGGCTCAGGATCGCAGCGCTTGCCTAGTTCTCACGTAGCCCTAGGCTCCCCATAGGGCCAAGGAGGGTCTGGGCTGCCTCTGGCTCCGTGGGCACTGCTGCTTGGCTGGTGGTCTCCGCACCTTGAAACCAACTCCAAACGTGTTCGCCTTCGCGGAGAAGGCTGATTTGGCAGGAAGAAGCCCTGTGTGCACTGGCCCTGGCAACCCACCCATCGCCAGCTAGGGAGGGACCCACCTAGGGCCTAGCTGCGAAACGGCACAAAACGCGCTCCTAGGAGCTGCACTCTGCAAAGGGAAACTGTGCTCGGGGAACAAAGCTCAGCCCCAAGGCGGCTTGGCTCAGGATCGCAGCGCTTGCCTAGTTCTCACCTAGCCCTAGGCTCCCCAAAGGGCCAAGGAGGGTCTGGGCTGCCTCTGGCTCCGTGGGCACTGCTGCTTGGCTGGTGGTCTCCGCACCGTGAAACCAACTCCAAACGTGTTCGCCTTCGCGGAGAAGGCTGATTTGGCAGGAAGAAGCCCTGTGTGCACTGGCCCTGGCAACCCACCCATCGCCAGCTAGGGAGGGACCCACCTAGGGCCTAGCTGCGAAACGGCACAAAACGCGCTCCTAGGAGCTGCACTCTGCAAAGGGAAACTGTGCTCGGGGAACAAAGCTCAGCCCCAAGGCGGCTTGGCTCAGGATCGCAGCGCTTGCCTAGTTCTCACCTAGCCCTAGGCTCCCCATAGGGCCAAGGAGGGTCTGGGCTGCCTCTGGCTCCGTGGGCACTGCTGCTTGGCTGGTGGTCTCCGCACCTTGAAACCAACTCCAAACGTGTTCGCCTTCGCGGAGAAGGCTGATTTGGCAGGAAGAAGCCCTGTGTGCACTGGCCCTGGCAACCCACCCATCGCCAGCTAGGGAGGGACCCACCTAGGGCCTAGCTGCGAAACGGCACAAAACGCGCTCCTAGGAGCTGCACTCTGCAAAGGGAAACTGTGCTCGGGGAACAAAGCTCAGCCCCAAGGCGGCTTGGCTCAGGATCGCAGCGCTTGCCTAGTTCTCACCTAGCCCTAGGCTCCCCATAGGGCCAAGGAGGGTCTGGGCTGCCTCTGGCTCCGTGGGCACTGCTGCTTGGCTGGTGGTCTCCGCACCTTGAAACCAACTCCAAACGTGTTCTCCTTCGTGGAGAAGGCTGATTTGGCAGGAAGAAGCCCTGTGTGCACTGGCCCTGGCAAACCGCCCATCGCCAGCTAAGGAGGGACCCACCAAGGGCCTAGCTGCGAAACGGCACAAAACGCGCTCCTAGGAGCTGCACTCTGCAAAGGGAAACTGTGCTCGGGGAACAAAGCTCAGCCCCAAGGCGGCTTGGCTCAGGATCGCAGCGCTTGCCTAGTTCTCACCTAGCCCTAGGCTCCCCATAGGGCCAAGGAGGGTCTGGGCTGCCTCTGGCTCCGTGGGCACTGCTGCTTGGCTGGTGGTCTCCGCACCGTGAAACCAACTCCAAACGTGTTCGCCTTCGCGGAGAAGGCTGATTTGGCAGGAAGAAGCCCTGTGTGCACTGGCCCTGGCAACCCACCCATCGCCAGCTAGGGAGGGACCCACCTAGGGCCTAGCTGCGAAACGGCACAAAACGCGCTCCTAGGAGCTGCACTCTGCAAAGGGAAACTGTGCTCGGGGAACAAAGCTCAGCCCCAAGGCGGCTTGGCTCAGGATCGCAGCGCTTGCCTAGTTCTCACGTAGCCCTAGGCTCCCCATAGGGCCAAGGAGGGTCTGGGCTGCCTCTGGCTCCGTGGGCACTGCTGCTTGGCTGGTGGTCTCCGCACCGTGAAACCAACTCCAAACGTGTTCGCCTTCGCGGAGAAGGCTGATTTGGCAGGAAGAAGCCCTGTGTGCACTGGCCCTGGCAACCCACCCATCGCCAGCTAGGGAGGGACCCACCTAGGGCCTAGCTGCGAAACGGCACAAAACGCGCTCCTAGGAGCTGCACTCTGCAAAGGGAAACTGTGCTCGGGGAACAAAGCTCAGCCCCAAGGCGGCTTGGCTCAGGATCGCAGCGCTTGCCTAGTTCTCACCTAGCCCTAGGCTCCCCATAGGGCCAAGGAGGGTCTGGGCTGCCTCTGGCTCCGTGGGCACTGCTGCTTGGCTGGTGGTCTCCGCACCGTGAAACCAACTCCAAACGTGTTCGCCTTCGCGGAGAAGGCTGATTTGGCAGGAAGAAGCCCTGTGTGCACTGGCCCTGGCAACCCACCCATCGCCAGCTAGGGAGGGACCCACCTAGGGCCTAGCTGCGAAACGGCACAAAACGCGCTCCTAGGAGCTGCACTCTGCAAAGGGAAACTGTGCTCGGGGAACAAAGCTCAGCCCCAAGGCGGCTTGGCTCAGGATCGCAGCGCTTGCCTAGTTCTCACCTAGCCCTAGGCTCCCCATAGGGCCAAGGAGGGTCTGGGCTGCCTCTGGCTCTGTGGGCACTGCTGCTTGGCTGGTGGTCTCCGCACCGTGAAACCAACTCCAAACGTGTTCGCCTTCGCGGAGAAGGCTGATTTGGCAGGAAGAAGCCCTGTGTGCACTGGCCCTGGCAACCCACCCATCGCCAGCTAGGGAGGGACCCACCTAGGGCCTAGCTGCGAAACGGCACAAAACGCGCTCCTAGGAGCTGCACTCTGCAAAGGGAAACTGTGCTCGGGGAACAAAGCTCAGCCCCAAGGCGGCTTGGCTCAGGATCGCAGCGCTTGCCTAGTTCTCACCTAGCCCTAGGCTCCCCATAGGGCCAAGGAGGGTCTGGGCTGCCTCTGGCTCCGTGGGCACTGCTGCTTGGCTGGTGGTCTCCGCCCCGTGAAACGAACTCCAAACGTGTTCGCCTTCGCGGAGAAGGCTGATTTGGCAGGAAGAAGCCCTGTGTGCACTGGCCCTGGCAACCCACCCATCGCCAGCTAGGGAGGGACCCACCTAGGGCCTAGCTGCGAAACGGCACAAAACGCGCTCCTAGGAGCTGCACTCTGCAAAGGGAAACTGTGCTCGGGGAACAAAGCTCAGCCCCAAGGCGGCTTGGCTCAGGATCGCAGCGCTTGCCTAGTTCTCACCTAGCCCTAGGCTCCCCAAAGGGCCAAGGAGGGTCTGGGCTGCCTCTGGCTCCGTGGGCACTGCTGCTTGGCTGGTGGTCTCCGCACCTTGAAACCAACTCCAAACGTGTTCTCCTTCGCGGAGAAGGCTGATTTGGCAGGAAGAAGCCCTGTGTGCACTGGCCCTGGCAATCCACCCATAGCCAGCTAAGGAGGGACCCACCTAGGGCCTAGCTGCGAAACGGCACAAAACGCGCTCCTAGGAGCTGCACTCTGCAAAGGGAAACTGTGCTCGGGGAACAAAGCTCAGCCCCAAGGCGGCTTGGCTCAGGATCGCAGCGCTTGCCTAGTTCTCACCTAGCCCTAGGCTCCCCATAGGGCCAAGGAGGGTCTGGGCTGCCTCTGGCTCCGTGGGCACTGCTGCTTGGCTGGTGGTCTCCGCACCTTGAAACCAACTCCAAACGTGTTCTCCTTCGTGGAGAAGGCTGATTTGGCAGGAAGAAGCCCTGTGTGCACTGGCCCTGGCAAACCGCCCATCGCCAGCTAAGGAGGGACCCACCAAGGGCCTAGCTGCGAAACGGCACAAAACGCGCTCCTAGGAGCTGCACTCTGCAAAGGGAAACTGTGCTCGGGGAACAAAGCTCAGCCCCAAGGCGGCTTGGCTCAGGATCGCAGCGCTTGCCTAGTTCTCACCTAGCCCTAGGCTCCCCATAGGGCCAAGGAGGGTCTGGGCTGCCTCTGGCTCCGTGGGCACTGCTGCTTGGCTGGTGGTCTCCGCACCGTGAAACCAACTCCAAACGTGTTCGCCTTCGCGGAGAAGGCTGATTTGGCAGGAAGAAGCCCTGTGTGCACTGGCCCTGGCAACCCACCCATCGCCAGCTAGGGAGGGACCCACCTAGGGCCTAGCTGCGAAACGGCACAAAACGCGCTCCTAGGAGCTGCACTCTGCAAAGGGAAACTGTGCTCGGGGAACAAAGCTCAGCCCCAAGGCGGCTTGGCTCAGGATCGCAGCGCTTGCCTAGTTCTCACGTAGCCCTAGGCTCCCCATAGGGCCAAGGAGGGTCTGGGCTGCCTCTGGCTCCGTGGGCACTGCTGCTTGGCTGGTGGTCTCCGCACCTTGAAACCAACTCCAAACGTGTTCGCCTTCGCGGAGAAGGCTGATTTGGCAGGAAGAAGCCCTGTGTGCACTGGCCCTGGCAAACCACCCATAGCCAGCTAGGGAGGGACCCACCTAGGGCCTAGCTGCGAAACGGCACAAAACGCGCTCCTAGGAGCTGCACTCTGCAAAGGGAAACTGTGCTCGGGGAACAAAGCTCAGCCCCAAGGCGGCTTGGCTCAGGATCGCAGCGCTTGCCTAGTTCTCACGTAGCCCTAGCCTCCCCATAGGGCCAAGGAGGGTCTGGGCTGCCTCTGGCTCCGTGGGCACTGCTGCTTGGCTGGTGGTCTCCGCACCGTGAAACCAACTCCAAACGTGTTCGCCTTCGCGGAGAAGGCTGATTTGGCAGGAAGAAGCCCTGTGTGCACTGGCCCTGGCAACCCACCCATCGCCAGCTAGGGAGGGACCCACCTAGGGCCTAGCTGCGAAACGGCACAAAACGCGCTCCTAGGAGCTGCACTCTGCAAAGGGAAACTGTGCTCGGGGAACAAAGCTCAGCCCCAAGGCGGCTTGGCTCAGGATCGCAGCGCTTGCCTAGTTCTCACCTAGCCCTAGGCTCCCCATAGGGCCAAGGAGGGTCTGGGCTGCCTCTGGCTCTGTGGGCACTGCTGCTTGGCTGGTGGTCTCGGCACCTTGAAACCAACTCCAAACGTGTTCGCCTTCGCGGAGAAGGCTGATTTGGCAGGAAGAAGCCCTGTGTGCACTGGCCCTGGCAACCCACCCATCGCCAGCTAGGGAGGGACCCACCTAGGGCCTAGCTGCGAAACGGCACAAAACGCGCTCCTAGGAGCTGCACTCTGCAAAGGGAAACTGTGCTCGGGGAACAAAGCTCAGCCCCAAGGCGGCTTGGCTCAGGATCGCAGCGCTTGCCTAGTTCTCACCTAGCCCTAGGCTCCCCATAGGGCCAAGGAGGGTCTGGGCTGCCTCTGGCTCCGTGGGCACTGCTGCTTGGCTGGTGGTCTCCGCACCGTGAAACGAACTCCAAACGTGTTCGCCTTCGCGGAGAAGGCTGATTTGGCAGGAAGAAGCCCTGTGTGCACTGGCCCTGGCAACCCACCCATCGCCAGCTAGGGAGGGACCCACCTAGGGCCTAGCTGCGAAACGGCACAAAACGCCCTCCTAGGAGCTGCACTCTGCAAAGGGAAACTGTGCTCGGGGAACAAAGCTCAGCCCCAAGGCGGCTTGGCTCAGGATCGCAGCGCTTGCCTAGTTCTCACCTAGCCCTAGGCTCCCCATAGGGCCAAGGAGGGTCTGGGCTGCCTCTGGCTCCGTGGGCACTGCTGCTTGGCTGGTGGTCTCCGCACCTTGAAACCAACTCAAAACGTGTTCTCCTTCGCGGAGAAGGCTGATTTGGCAGGAAGAAGCCCTGTGTGCACTGGCCCTGGCAACCCACCCATCGCCAGCTAGGGAGGGACCCACCTAGGGCCTAGCTGCGAAACGGCACAAAACGCGCTCCTAGGAGCTGCACTCTGCAAAGGGAAACTGTGCTCGGGGAACAAAGCTCAGCCCCAAGGCGGCTTGGCTCAGGATCGCAGCGCTTGCCTAGTTCTCACCTAGCCCTAGGCTCCCCATAGGGCCAAGGAGGGTCTGGGCTGCCTCTGGCTCCGTGGGCACTGCTGCTTGGCTGGTGGTCTCCGCACCGGGAAACCAACTCCAAACGTGTTCGCCTTCGCGGAGAAGGCTGATTTGGCAGGAAGAAGCCCTGTGTGCACTGGCCCTGGCAACCCACCCATCGCCAGCTAGGGAGGGACCCACCTAGGGCCTAGCTGTGAAACGGCACAAAACGCGCTCCTAGGAGCTGCACTCTGCAAAGGGAAACTGTGCTCGGGGAACAAAGCTCAGCCCCAAGGCGGCTTGGCTCAGGATCGCAGCGCTTGCCTAGTTCTCACCTAGCCCTAGGCTCCCCATAGGGCCAAGGAGGGTCTGGGCTGCCTCTGGCTCCGTGGGCACTGCTGCTTGGCTGGTGGTCTCCGCACCTTGAAACCAACTCCAAACGTGTTCGCCTTCGCGGAGAAGGCTGATTTGGCAGGAAGAAGCTCTGTGTGCACTGGCCCTGGCAAACCACCCATAGCCAGCTAGGGAGGGACCCACCTAGGGCCTAGCTGCGAAACGGCACAAAACGCACTCCTAGGAGCTGCACTCTGCAAAGGGAAACTGTGCTCGGGGAACAAAGCTCAGCCCCAAGGCGGCTTGGCTCAGGATCGCAGCGCTTGCCTAGTTCTCACCTAGCCCTAGGCTCCCCAAAGGGCCAAGGAGGGTCTGGGCTGCCTCTGGCTCCGTGGGCACTGCTGCTTGGCTGGTGGTCTCCGCAGCTTGAAACCAACTCCAAACGTGTTCGCCTTCGCGGAGAAGGCTGATTTGGCAGGAAGAAGCCCTGTGTGCACTGGCCCTGGCAACCCACCCATCGCCAGCTAGGGAGGGACCCACCTAGGGCCTAGCTGCGAAACGGCACAAAACGCGCTCCTAGGAGCTGCACTCTGCAAAGGGAAACTGTGCTCGGGGAACAAAGCTCAGCCCCAAGGCGGCTTGGCTCAGGATCGCAGCGCTTGCCTAGTTCTCACCTAGCCCTAGGCTCCCCAAAGGGCCAAGGAGGGTCTGGGCTGCCTCTGGCTCCGTGGGCACTGCTGCTTGGCTGGTGGTCTCCGCACCTTGAAACCAACTCCAAACGTGTTCTCCTTCGCGGAGAAGGCTGATTTGGCAGGAAGAAGCCCTGTGTGCACTGGCCCTGGCAATCCACCCATAGCCAGCTAAGGAGGGACCCACCTAGGGCCTAGCTGCGAAACGGCACAAAACGCGCTCCTAGGAGCTGCACTCTGCAAAGGGAAACTGTGCTCGGGGAACAAAGCTCAGCCCCAAGGCGGCTTGGCTCAGGATCGCAGCGCTTGCCTAGTTCTCACCTAGCCCTAGGCTCCCCATAGGGCCAAGGAGGGTCTGGGCTGCCTCTGGCTCCGTGGGCACTGCTGCTTGGCTGGTGGTCTCCGCACCTTGAAACCAACTCCAAACGTGTTCTCCTTCGCGGAGAAGGCTGATTTGGCAGGAAGAAGCCCTGTGTGCACTGGCCCTGGCAACCCACCCATCGCCAGCTAGGGAGGGACCCACCTAGGGCCTAGCTGCGAAACGGCACAAAACGCGCTCCTAGGAGCTGCACTCTGCAAAGGGAAACTGTGCTCGGGGAACAAAGCTCAGCCCCAAGGCGGCTTGGCTCAGGATCGCAGCGCTTGCCTAGTTCTCACCTAGCCCTAGGCTCCCCAAAGGGCCAAGGAGGGTCTGGGCTGCCTCTGGCTCCGTGGGCACTGCTGCTTGGCTGGTGGTCTCCGCACCTTGAAACCAACTCCAAACGTGTTCTCCTTCGCGGAGAAGGCTGATTTGGCAGGAAGAAGCCCTGTGTGCACTGGCCCTGGCAATCCACCCATAGCCAGCTAAGGAGGGACCCACCTAGGGCCTAGCTGCGAAACGGCACAAAACGCGCTCCTAGGAGCTGCACTCTGCAAAGGGAAACTGTGCTCGGGGAACAAAGCTCAGCCCCAAGGCGGCTTGGCTCAGGATCGCAGCGCTTGCCTAGTTCTCACCTAGCCCTAGGCTCCCCATAGGGCCAAGGAGGGTCTGGGCTGCCTCTGGCTCCGTGGGCACTGCTGCTTGGCTGGTGGTCTCCGCACCTTGAAACCAACTCCAAACGTGTTCTCCTTCGCGGAGAAGGCTGATTTGGCAGGAAGAAGCCCTGTGTGCACTGGCCCTGGCAAACCGCCCATCGCCAGCTAAGGAGGGACCCACCAAGGGCCTAGCTGCGAAACGGCACAAAACGCGCTCCTAGGAGCTGCACTCTGCAAAGGGAAACTGTGCTCGGGGAACAAAGCTCAGCCCCAAGGCGGCTTGGCTCAGGATCGCAGCGCTTGCCTAGTTCTCACCTAGCCCTAGGCTCCCCATAGGGCCAAGGAGGGTCTGGGCTGCCTCTGGCTCCGTGGGCACTGCTGCTTGGCTGGTGGTCTCCGCACCGTGAAACCAACTCCAAACGTGTTCGCCTTCGCGGAGAAGGCTGATTTGGCAGGAAGAAGCCCTGTGTGCACTGGCCCTGGCAACCCACCCATCGCCAGCTAGGGAGGGACCCACCTAGGGCCTAGCTGCGAAACGGCACAAAACGCGCTCCTAGGAGCTGCACTCTGCAAAGGGAAACTGTGCTCGGGGAACAAAGCTCAGCCCCAAGGCGGCTTGGCTCAGGATCGCAGCGCTTGCCTAGTTCTCACGTAGCCCTAGGCTCCCCATAGGGCCAAGGAGGGTCTGGGCTGCCTCTGGCTCCGTGGGCACTGCTGCTTGGCTGGTGGTCTCCGCACCTTGAAACCAACTCCAAACGTGTTCGCCTTCGCGGAGAAGGCTGATTTGGCAGGAAGAAGCCCTGTGTGCACTGGCCCTGGCAACCCACCCATCGCCAGCTAGGGAGGGACCCACCTAGGGCCTAGCTGCGAAACGGCACAAAACGCGCTCCTAGGAGCTGCACTCTGCAAAGGGAAACTGTGCTCGGGGAACAAAGCTCAGCCCCAAGGCGGCTTGGCTCAGGATCGCAGCGCTTGCCTAGTTCTCACCTAGCCCTAGGCTCCCCATAGGGCCAAGGAGGGTCTGGGCTGCCTCTGGCTCCGTGGGCACTGCTGCTTGGCTGGTGGTCTCCGCACCGTGAAACCAACTCCAAACGTGTTCGCCTTCGCGGAGAAGGCTGATTTGGCAGGAAGAAGCCCTGTGTGCACTGGCCCTGGCAACCCACCCATCGCCAGCTAGGGAGGGACCCACCTAGGGCCTAGCTGCGAAACGGCACAAAACGCGCTCCTAGGAGCTGCACTCTGCAAAGGGAAACTGTGCTCGGGGAACAAAGCTCAGCCCCAAGGCGGCTTGGCTCAGGATCGCAGCGCTTGCCTAGTTCTCACCTAGCCCTAGGCTCCCCATAGGGCCAAGGAGGGTCTGGGCTGCCTCTGGCTCTGTGGGCACTGCTGCTTGGCTGGTGGTCTCCGCACCGTGAAACCAACTCCAAACGTGTTCGCCTTCGCGGAGAAGGCTGATTTGGCAGGAAGAAGCCCTGTGTGCACTGGCCCTGGCAACCCACCCATCGCCAGCTAGGGAGGGACCCACCTAGGGCCTAGCTGCGAAACGGCACAAAACGCGCTCCTAGGAGCTGCACTCTGCAAAGGGAAACTGTGCTCGGGGAACAAAGCTCAGCCCCAAGGCGGCTTGGCTCAGGATCGCAGCGCTTGCCTAGTTCTCACCTAGCCCTAGGCTCCCCATAGGGCCAAGGAGGGTCTGGGCTGCCTCTGGCTCCGTGGGCACTGCTGCTTGGCTGGTGGTCTCCGCACCGTGAAACGAACTCCAAACGTGTTCGCCTTCGCGGAGAAGGCTGATTTGGCAGGAAGAAGCCCTGTGTGCACTGGCCCTGGCAACCCACCCATCGCCAGCTAGGGAGGGACCCACCTAGGGCCTAGCTGCGAAACGGCACAAAACGCCCTCCTAGGAGCTGCACTCTGCAAAGGGAAACTGTGCTCGGGGAACAAAGCTCAGCCCCAAGGCGGCTTGGCTCAGGATCGCAGCGCTTGCCTAGTTCTCACCTAGCCCTAGGCTCCCCATAGGGCCAAGGAGGGTCTGGGCTGCCTCTGGCTCCGTGGGCACTGCTGCTTGGCTGGTGGTCTCCGCACCTTGAAACCAACTCCAAACGTGTTCGCCTTCGCGGAGAAGGCTGATTTGGCAGGAAGAAGCCCTGTGTGCACTGGCCCTGGCAACCCACCCATCGCCAGCTAGGGAGGGACCCACCTAGGGCCTAGCTGCGAAACGGCACAAAACGCGCTCCTAGGAGCTGCACTCTGCAAAGGGAAACTGTGCTCGGGGAACAAAGCTCAGCCCCAAGGCGGCTTGGCTCAGGATCGCAGCGCTTGCCTAGTTCTCACCTAGCCCTAGGCTCCCCATAGGGCCAAGGAGGGTCTGGGCTGCCTCTGGCTCCGTGGGCACTGCTGCTTGGCTGGTGGTCTCCGCACCTTGAAACCAACTCCAAACGTGTTCGCCTTCGCGGAGAAGGCTGATTTGGCAGGAAGAAGCCCTGTGTGCACTGGCCCTGGCAACCCACCCATCGCCAGCTAGGGAGGGACCCACCTAGGGCCTAGCTGCGAAACGGCACAAAACGCGCTCCTAGGAGCTGCACTCTGCAAAGGGAAACTGTGCTCGGGGAACAAAGCTCAGCCCCAAGGCGGCTTGGCTCAGGATCGCAGCGCTTGCCTAGTTCTCACCTAGCCCTAGGCTCCCCATAGGGCCAAGGAGGGTCTGGGCTGCCTCTGGCTCCGTGGGCACTGCTGCTTGGCTGGTGGTCTCCGCACCTTGAAACCAACTCCAAACGTGTTCGCCTTCGCGGAGAAGGCTGATTTGGCAGGAAGAAGCCCTGTGTGCACTGGCCCTGGCAACCCACCCATCGCCAGCTAGGGAGGGACCCACCTAGGGCCTAGCTGCGAAACGGCACAAAACGCGCTCCTAGGAGCTGCACTCTGCAAAGGGAAACTGTGCTCGGGGAACAAAGCTCAGCCCCAAGGCGGCTTGGCTCAGGATCGCAGCGCTTGCCTAGTTCTCACCTAGCCCTAGGCTCCCCATAGGGCCAAGGAGGGTCTGGGCTGCCTCTGGCTCTGTGGGCACTGCTGCTTGGCTGGTGGTCTCCGCACCGTGAAACCAACTCCAAACGTGTTCGCCTTCGCGGAGAAGGCTGATTTGGCAGGAAGAAGCCCTGTGTGCACTGGCCCTGGCAACCCACCCATCGCCAGCTAGGGAGGGACCCACCTAGGGCCTAGCTGCGAAACGGCACAAAACGCGCTCCTAGGAGCTGCACTCTGCAAAGGGAAACTGTGCTCGGGGAACAAAGCTCAGCCCCAAGGCGGCTTGGCTCAGGATCGCAGCGCTTGCCTAGTTCTCACCTAGCCCTAGGCTCCCCATAGGGCCAAGGAGGGTCTGGGCTGCCTCTGGCTCCGTGGGCACTGCTGCTTGGCTGGTGGTCTCCGCACCGTGAAACGAACTCCAAACGTGTTCGCCTTCGCGGAGAAGGCTGATTTGGCAGGAAGAAGCCCTGTGTGCACTGGCCCTGGCAACCCACCCATCGCCAGCTAGGGAGGGACCCACCTAGGGCCTAGCTGCGAAACGGCACAAAACGCCCTCCTAGGAGCTGCACTCTGCAAAGGGAAACTGTGCTCGGGGAACAAAGCTCAGCCCCAAGGCGGCTTGGCTCAGGATCGCAGCGCTTGCCTAGTTCTCACCTAGCCCTAGGCTCCCCATAGGGCCAAGGAGGGTCTGGGCTGCCTCTGGCTCCGTGGGCACTGCTGCTTGGCTGGTGGTCTCCGCACCTTGAAACCAACTCCAAACGTGTTCGCCTTCGCGGAGAAGGCTGATTTGGCAGGAAGAAGCCCTGTGTGCACTGGCCCTGGCAACCCACCCATCGCCAGCTAGGGAGGGACCCACCTAGGGCCTAGCTGCGAAACGGCACAAAACGCGCTCCTAGGAGCTGCACTCTGCAAAGGGAAACTGTGCTCGGGGAACAAAGCTCAGCCCCAAGGCGGCTTGGCTCAGGATCGCAGCGCTTGCCTAGTTCTCACCTAGCCCTAGGCTCCCCATAGGGCCAAGGAGGGTCTGGGCTGCCTCTGGCTCCGTGGGCACTGCTGCTTGGCTGGTGGTCTCCGCACCGTGAAACCAACTCCAAACGTGTTCGCCTTCGCGGAGAAGGCTGATTTGGCAGGAAGAAGCCCTGTGTGCACTGGCCCTGGCAACCCACCCATCGCCAGCTAGGGAGGGACCCACCTAGGGCCTAGCTGTGAAACGGCACAAAACGCGCTCCTAGGAGCTGCACTCTGCAAAGGGAAACTGTGCTCGGGGAACAAAGCTCAGCCCCAAGGCGGCTTGGCTCAGGATCGCAGCGCTTGCCTAGTTCTCACCTAGCCCTAGGCTCCCCATAGGGCCAAGGAGGGTCTGGGCTGCCTCTGGCTCCGTGGGCACTGCTGCTTGGCTGGTGGTCTCCGCACCTTGAAACCAACTCCAAACGTGTTCGCCTTCGCGGAGAAGGCTGATTTGGCAGGAAGAAGCCCTGTGTGCACTGGCCCTGGCAACCCACCCATCGCCAGCTAGGGAGGGACCCACCTAGGGCCTAGCTGCGAAACGGCACAAAACGCGCTCCTAGGAGCTGCACTCTGCAAAGGGAAACTGTGCTCGGGGAACAAAGCTCAGCCCCAAGGCGGCTTGGCTCAGGATCGCAGCGCTTGCCTAGTTCTCACGTAGCCCTAGGCTCCCCATAGGGCCAAGGAGGGTCTGGGCTGCCTCTGGCTCCGTGGGCACTGCTGCTTGGCTGGTGGTCTCCGCACCGTGAAACGAACTCCAAACGTGTTCGCCTTCGCGGAGAAGGCTGATTTGGCAGGAAGAAGCCCTGTGTGCACTGGCCCTGGCAACCCACCCATCGCCAGCTAGGGAGGGACCCACCTAGGGCCTAGCTGCGAAACGGCACAAAACGCGCTCCTAGGAGCTGCACTCTGCAAAGGGAAACTGTGCTCGGGGAACAAAGCTCAGCCCCAAGGCGGCTTGGCTCAGGATCGCAGCGCTTGCCTAGTTCTCACCTAGCCCTAGGCTCCCCATAGGGCCAAGGAGGGTCTGGGCTGCCTCTGGCTCCGTGGGCACTGCTGCTTGGCTGGTGGTCTCCGCACCTTGAAACCAACTCAAAACGTGTTCTCCTTCGCGGAGAAGGCTGATTTGGCAGGAAGAAGCCCTGTGTGCACTGGCCCTGGCAACCCACCCATCGCCAGCTAGGGAGGGACCCACCTAGGGCCTAGCTGCGAAACGGCACAAAACGCGCTCCTAGGAGCTGCACTCTGCAAAGGGAAACTGTGCTCGGGGAACAAAGCTCAGCCCCAAGGCGGCTTGGCTCAGGATCGCAGCGCTTGCCTAGTTCTCACCTAGCCCTAGGCTCCCCATAGGGCCAAGGAGGGTCTGGGCTGCCTCTGGCTCCGTGGGCACTGCTGCTTGGCTGGTGGTCTCCGCACCGGGAAACCAACTCCAAACGTGTTCGCCTTCGCGGAGAAGGCTGATTTGGCAGGAAGAAGCCCTGTGTGCACTGGCCCTGGCAACCCACCCATCGCCAGCTAGGGAGGGACCCACCTAGGGCCTAGCTGTGAAACGGCACAAAACGCGCTCCTAGGAGCTGCACTCTGCAAAGGGAAACTGTGCTCGGGGAACAAAGCTCAGCCCCAAGGCGGCTTGGCTCAGGATCGCAGCGCTTGCCTAGTTCTCACCTAGCCCTAGGCTCCCCATAGGGCCAAGGAGGGTCTGGGCTGCCTCTGGCTCCGTGGGCACTGCTGCTTGGCTGGTGGTCTCCGCACCTTGAAACCAACTCCAAACGTGTTCGCCTTCGCGGAGAAGGCTGATTTGGCAGGAAGAAGCTCTGTGTGCACTGGCCCTGGCAAACCACCCATAGCCAGCTAGGGAGGGACCCACCTAGGGCCTAGCTGCGAAACGGCACAAAACGCACTCCTAGGAGCTGCACTCTGCAAAGGGAAACTGTGCTCGGGGAACAAAGCTCAGCCCCAAGGCGGCTTGGCTCAGGATCGCAGCGCTTGCCTAGTTCTCACCTAGCCCTAGGCTCCCCAAAGGGCCAAGGAGGGTCTGGGCTGCCTCTGGCTCCGTGGGCACTGCTGCTTGGCTGGTGGTCTCCGCAGCTTGAAACCAACTCCAAACGTGTTCGCCTTCGCGGAGAAGGCTGATTTGGCAGGAAGAAGCCCTGTGTGCACTGGCCCTGGCAACCCACCCATCGCCAGCTAGGGAGGGACCCACCTAGGGCCTAGCTGCGAAACGGCACAAAACGCGCTCCTAGGAGCTGCACTCTGCAAAGGGAAACTGTGCTCGGGGAACAAAGCTCAGCCCCAAGGCGGCTTGGCTCAGGATCGCAGCGCTTGCCTAGTTCTCACCTAGCCCTAGGCTCCCCATAGGGCCAAGGAGGGTCTGGGCTGCCTCTGGCTCCGTGGGCACTGCTGCTTGGCTGGTGGTCTCCGCACCGTGAAACGAACTCCAAACGTGTTCGCCTTCGCGGAGAAGGCTGATTTGGCAGGAAGAAGCCCTGTGTGCACTGGCCCTGGCAACCCACCCATCGCCAGCTAGGGAGGGACCCACCTAGGGCCTAGCTGCGAAACGGCACAAAACGCCCTCCTAGGAGCTGCACTCTGCAAAGGGAAACTGTGCTCGGGGAACAAAGCTCAGCCCCAAGGCGGCTTGGCTCAGGATCGCAGCGCTTGCCTAGTTCTCACCTAGCCCTAGGCTCCCCATAGGGCCAAGGAGGGTCTGGGCTGCCTCTGGCTCCGTGGGCACTGCTGCTTGGCTGGTGGTCTCCGCACCGGGAAACCAACTCCAAACGTGTTCGCCTTCGCGGAGAAGGCTGATTTGGCAGGAAGAAGCCCTGTGTGCACTGGCCCTGGCAACCCACCCATCGCCAGCTAGGGAGGGACCCACCTAGGGCCTAGCTGTGAAACGGCACAAAACGCGCTCCTAGGAGCTGCACTCTGCAAAGGGAAACTGTGCTCGGGGAACAAAGCTCAGCCCCAAGGCGGCTTGGCTCAGGATCGCAGCGCTTGCCTAGTTCTCACCTAGCCCTAGGCTCCCCATAGGGCCAAGGAGGGTCTGGGCTGCCTCTGGCTCCGTGGGCACTGCTGCTTGGCTGGTGGTCTCCGCACCTTGAAACCAACTCCAAACGTGTTCGCCTTCGCGGAGAAGGCTGATTTGGCAGGAAGAAGCTCTGTGTGCACTGGCCCTGGCAAACCACCCATAGCCAGCTAGGGAGGGACCCACCTAGGGCCTAGCTGCGAAACGGCACAAAACGCACTCCTAGGAGCTGCACTCTGCAAAGGGAAACTGTGCTCGGGGAACAAAGCTCAGCCCCAAGGCGGCTTGGCTCAGGATCGCAGCGCTTGCCTAGTTCTCACCTAGCCCTAGGCTCCCCAAAGGGCCAAGGAGGGTCTGGGCTGCCTCTGGCTCCGTGGGCACTGCTGCTTGGCTGGTGGTCTCCGCAGCTTGAAACCAACTCCAAACGTGTTCGCCTTCGCGGAGAAGGCTGATTTGGCAGGAAGAAGCCCTGTGTGCACTGGCCCTGGCAACCCACCCATCGCCAGCTAGGGAGGGACCCACCTAGGGCCTAGCTGCGAAACGGCACAAAACGCGCTCCTAGGAGCTGCACTCTGCAAAGGGAAACTGTGCTCGGGGAACAAAGCTCAGCCCCAAGGCGGCTTGGCTCAGGATCGCAGCGCTTGCCTAGTTCTCACCTAGCCCTAGGCTCCCCATAGGGCCAAGGAGGGTCTGGGCTGCCTCTGGCTCCGTGGGCACTGCTGCTTGGCTGGTGGTCTCCGCACCGTGAAACGAACTCCAAACGTGTTCGCCTTCGCGGAGAAGGCTGATTTGGCAGGAAGAAGCCCTGTGTGCACTGGCCCTGGCAACCCACCCATCGCCAGCTAGGGAGGGACCCACCTAGGGCCTAGCTGCGAAACGGCACAAAACGCCCTCCTAGGAGCTGCACTCTGCAAAGGGAAACTGTGCTCGGGGAACAAAGCTCAGCCCCAAGGCGGCTTGGCTCAGGATCGCAGCGCTTGCCTAGTTCTCACCTAGCCCTAGGCTCCCCATAGGGCCAAGGAGGGTCTGGGCTGCCTCTGGCTCCGTGGGCACTGCTGCTTGGCTGGTGGTCTCCGCACCTTGAAACCAACTCAAAACGTGTTCTCCTTCGCGGAGAAGGCTGATTTGGCAGGAAGAAGCCCTGTGTGCACTGGCCCTGGCAACCCACCCATCGCCAGCTAGGGAGGGACCCACCTAGGGCCTAGCTGCGAAACGGCACAAAACGCGCTCCTAGGAGCTGCACTCTGCAAAGGGAAACTGTGCTCGGGGAACAAAGCTCAGCCCCAAGGCGGCTTGGCTCAGGATCGCAGCGCTTGCCTAGTTCTCACCTAGCCCTAGGCTCCCCATAGGGCCAAGGAGGGTCTGGGCTGCCTCTGGCTCCGTGGGCACTGCTGCTTGGCTGGTGGTCTCCGCACCGGGAAACCAACTCCAAACGTGTTCGCCTTCGCGGAGAAGGCTGATTTGGCAGGAAGAAGCCCTGTGTGCACTGGCCCTGGCAACCCACCCATCGCCAGCTAGGGAGGGACCCACCTAGGGCCTAGCTGTGAAACGGCACAAAACGCGCTCCTAGGAGCTGCACTCTGCAAAGGGAAACTGTGCTCGGGGAACAAAGCTCAGCCCCAAGGCGGCTTGGCTCAGGATCGCAGCGCTTGCCTAGTTCTCACCTAGCCCTAGGCTCCCCAAAGGGCCAAGGAGGGTCTGGGCTGCCTCTGGCTCCGTGGGCACTGCTGCTTGGCTGGTGGTCTCCGCAGCTTGAAACCAACTCCAAACGTGTTCGCCTTCGCGGAGAAGGCTGATTTGGCAGGAAGAAGCCCTGTGTGCACTGGCCCTGGCAACCCACCCATCGCCAGCTAGGGAGGGACCCACCTAGGGCCTAGCTGCGAAACGGCACAAAACGCGCTCCTAGGAGCTGCACTCTGCAAAGGGAAACTGTGCTCGGGGAACAAAGCTCAGCCCCAAGGCGGCTTGGCTCAGGATCGCAGCGCTTGCCTAGTTCTCACCTAGCCCTAGGCTCCCCAAAGGGCCAAGGAGGGTCTGGGCTGCCTCTGGCTCCGTGGGCACTGCTGCTTGGCTGGTGGTCTCCGCAGCTTGAAACCAACTCCAAACGTGTTCTCCTTCGCGGAGAAGGCTGATTTGGCAGGAAGAAGCCCTGTGTGCACTGGCCCTGGCAATCCACCCATAGCCAGCTAAGGAGGGACCCACCTAGGGCCTAGCTGCGAAACGGCACAAAACGCGCTCCTAGGAGCTGCACTCTGCAAAGGGAAACTGTGCTCGGGGAACAAAGCTCAGCCCCAAGGCGGCTTGGCTCAGGATCGCAGCGCTTGCCTAGTTCTCACCTAGCCCTAGGCTCCCCATAGGGCCAAGGAGGGTCTGGGCTGCCTCTGGCTCCGTGGGCACTGCTGCTTGGCTGGTGGTCTCCGCACCTTGAAACCAACTCCAAACGTGTTCTCCTTCGCGGAGAAGGCTGATTTGGCAGGAAGAAGCCCTGTGTGCACTGGCCCTAGCAACCCACCCATAGGCAGCTAGGGAGGGACCCACCTAGGGCCTAGCTGCGAAACGGCACAAAACGCGCTCCTAGGAGCTGCACTCTGCAAAGGGAAACTGTGCTCGGGGAACAAAGCTCAGCCCCAAGGCGGCTTGGCTCAGGATCGCAGCGCTTGCCTAGTTCTCACCTAGCCCTAGGCTCCCCATAGGGCCAAGGAGGGTCTGGGCTGCCTCTGGCTCCGAGGGCACTGCTGCTTGGCTGGTGGTCTCCGCAGCTTGAAACCAACTCCAAACGTGTTCGCCTTCGCGGAGAAGGCTGATTTGGCAGGAAGAAGCCCTGTGTGCACTGGCCCTGGCAACCCACCCATCGCCAGCTAGGGAGGGACCCACCTAGGGCCTAGCTGCGAAACGGCACAAAACGCGCTCCTAGGAGCTGCACTCTGCAAAGGGAAACTGTGCTCGGGGAACAAAGCTCAGCCCCAAGGCGGCTTGGCTCAGGATCGCAGCGCTTGCCTAGTTCTCACCTAGCCCTAGGCTCCCCATAGGGCCAAGGAGGGTCTGGGCTGCCTCTGGCTCCGTGGGCACTGCTGCTTGGCTGGTGGTCTCCGCAGCTTGAAACCAACTCCAAACGTGTTCTCCTTCGCGGAGAAGGCTGATTTGGCAGGAAGAAGCCCTGTGTGCACTGGCCCTAGCAACCCACCCATCGCCAGCTAGGGAGGGACCCACCTAGGGCCTAGCTGCGAAAAGGCACAAAACGTGCTCCTAGGAGCTGCACTCTGCAAAGGGAAACTGTGCTCGGGGAACAAAGCTCAGCCCCAAGGCGGCTTGGCTCAGGATCGCAGCGCTTGCCTAGTTCTCACCTAGCCCTAGGCTCCCCATAGGGCCAAGGAGGGTCTGGGCTGCCTCTGGCTCCGTGGGCACTGCTGCTTGGCTGGTGGTCTCCGCACCTTGAAACCAACTCCAAACGTGTTCTCCTTCGTGGAGAAGGCTGATTTGGCAGGAAGAAGCCCTGTGTGCACTGGCCCTGGCAAACCGCCCATCGCCAGCTAAGGAGGGACCCACCAAGGGCCTAGCTGCGAAACGGCACAAAACGCGCTCCTAGGAGCTGCACTCTGCAAAGGGAAACTGTGCTCGGGGAACAAAGCTCAGCCCCAAGGCGGCTTGGCTCAGGATCGCAGCGCTTGCCTAGTTCTCACCTAGCCCTAGGCTCCCCATAGGGCCAAGGAGGGTCTGGGCTGCCTCTGGCTCCGTGGGCACTGCTGCTTGGCTGGTGGTCTCCGCACCGTGAAACCAACTCCAAACGTGTTCGCCTTCGCGGAGAAGGCTGATTTGGCAGGAAGAAGCCCTGTGTGCACTGGCCCTGGCAACCCACCCATCGCCAGCTAGGGAGGGACCCACCTAGGGCCTAGCTGCGAAACGGCACAAAACGCGCTCCTAGGAGCTGCACTCTGCAAAGGGAAACTGTGCTCGGGGAACAAAGCTCAGCCCCAAGGCGGCTTGGCTCAGGATCGCAGCGCTTGCCTAGTTCTCACGTAGCCCTAGGCTCCCCATAGGGCCAAGGAGGGTCTGGGCTGCCTCTGGCTCCGTGGGCACTGCTGCTTGGCTGGTGGTCTCCGCACCTTGAAACCAACTCCAAACGTGTTCGCCTTCGCGGAGAAGGCTGATTTGGCAGGAAGAAGCCCTGTGTGCACTGGCCCTGGCAACCCACCCATCGCCAGCTAGGGAGGGACCCACCTAGGGCCTAGCTGCGAAACGGCACAAAACGCGCTCCTAGGAGCTGCACTCTGCAAAGGGAAACTGTGCTCGGGGAACAAAGCTCAGCCCCAAGGCGGCTTGGCTCAGGATCGCAGCGCTTGCCTAGTTCTCACCTAGCCCTAGGCTCCCCATAGGGCCAAGGAGGGTCTGGGCTGCCTCTGGCTCCGTGGGCACTGCTGCTTGGCTGGTGGTCTCCGCACCGTGAAACCAACTCCAAACGTGTTCGCCTTCGCGGAGAAGGCTGATTTGGCAGGAAGAAGCCCTGTGTGCACTGGCCCTGGCAACCCACCCATCGCCAGCTAGGGAGGGACCCACCTAGGGCCTAGCTGCGAAACGGCACAAAACGCGCTCCTAGGAGCTGCACTCTGCAAAGGGAAACTGTGCTCGGGGAACAAAGCTCAGCCCCAAGGCGGCTTGGCTCAGGATCGCAGCGCTTGCCTAGTTCTCACCTAGCCCTAGGCTCCCCATAGGGCCAAGGAGGGTCTGGGCTGCCTCTGGCTCTGTGGGCACTGCTGCTTGGCTGGTGGTCTCCGCACCGTGAAACCAACTCCAAACGTGTTCGCCTTCGCGGAGAAGGCTGATTTGGCAGGAAGAAGCCCTGTGTGCACTGGCCCTGGCAACCCACCCATCGCCAGCTAGGGAGGGACCCACCTAGGGCCTAGCTGCGAAACGGCACAAAACGCGCTCCTAGGAGCTGCACTCTGCAAAGGGAAACTGTGCTCGGGGAACAAAGCTCAGCCCCAAGGCGGCTTGGCTCAGGATCGCAGCGCTTGCCTAGTTCTCACCTAGCCCTAGGCTCCCCATAGGGCCAAGGAGGGTCTGGGCTGCCTCTGGCTCCGTGGGCACTGCTGCTTGGCTGGTGGTCTCCGCACCGTGAAACGAACTCCAAACGTGTTCGCCTTCGCGGAGAAGGCTGATTTGGCAGGAAGAAGCCCTGTGTGCACTGGCCCTGGCAACCCACCCATCGCCAGCTAGGGAGGGACCCACCTAGGGCCTAGCTGCGAAACGGCACAAAACGCCCTCCTAGGAGCTGCACTCTGCAAAGGGAAACTGTGCTCGGGGAACAAAGCTCAGCCCCAAGGCGGCTTGGCTCAGGATCGCAGCGCTTGCCTAGTTCTCACCTAGCCCTAGGCTCCCCATAGGGCCAAGGAGGGTCTGGGCTGCCTCTGGCTCCGTGGGCACTGCTGCTTGGCTGGTGGTCTCCGCACCTTGAAACCAACTCCAAACGTGTTCGCCTTCGCGGAGAAGGCTGATTTGGCAGGAAGAAGCCCTGTGTGCACTGGCCCTGGCAACCCACCCATCGCCAGCTAGGGAGGGACCCACCTAGGGCCTAGCTGCGAAACGGCACAAAACGCGCTCCTAGGAGCTGCACTCTGCAAAGGGAAACTGTGCTCGGGGAACAAAGCTCAGCCCCAAGGCGGCTTGGCTCAGGATCGCAGCGCTTGCCTAGTTCTCACCTAGCCCTAGGCTCCCCATAGGGCCAAGGAGGGTCTGGGCTGCCTCTGGCTCCGTGGGCACTGCTGCTTGGCTGGTGGTCTCCGCACCGTGAAACCAACTCCAAACGTGTTCGCCTTCGCGGAGAAGGCTGATTTGGCAGGAAGAAGCCCTGTGTGCACTGGCCCTGGCAACCCACCCATCGCCAGCTAGGGAGGGACCCACCTAGGGCCTAGCTGTGAAACGGCACAAAACGCGCTCCTAGGAGCTGCACTCTGCAAAGGGAAACTGTGCTCGGGGAACAAAGCTCAGCCCCAAGGCGGCTTGGCTCAGGATCGCAGCGCTTGCCTAGTTCTCACCTAGCCCTAGGCTCCCCATAGGGCCAAGGAGGGTCTGGGCTGCCTCTGGCTCCGTGGGCACTGCTGCTTGGCTGGTGGTCTCCGCACCTTGAAACCAACTCCAAACGTGTTCGCCTTCGCGGAGAAGGCTGATTTGGCAGGAAGAAGCCCTGTGTGCACTGGCCCTGGCAAACCACCCATAGCCAGCTAGGGAGGGACCCACCTAGGGC
Organism: Sus scrofa; assembly: GCF_054392235.1. Taxonomy (NCBI): domain Eukaryota; kingdom Metazoa; phylum Chordata; class Mammalia; order Artiodactyla; family Suidae; genus Sus; species Sus scrofa. The sequence goes on along the minus strand of NC_139389.1, from coordinate 31,834,608 downwards.
CTAGCTGCGAAACGGCACAAAACGCACTCCTAGGAGCTGCACTCTGCAAAGGGAAACTGTGCTCGGGGAACAAAGCTCAGCCCCAAGGCGGCTTGGCTCAGGATCGCAGCGCTTGCCTAGTTCTCACCTAGCCCTAGGCTCCCCAAAGGGCCAAGGAGGGTCTGGGCTGCCTCTGGCTCCGTGGGCACTGCTGCTTGGCTGGTGGTCTCCGCAGCTTGAAACCAACTCCAAACGTGTTCGCCTTCGCGGAGAAGGCTGATTTGGCAGGAAGAAGCCCTGTGTGCACTGGCCCTGGCAACCCACCCATCGCCAGCTAGGGAGGGACCCACCTAGGGCCTAGCTGCGAAACGGCACAAAACGCGCTCCTAGGAGCTGCACTCTGCAAAGGGAAACTGTGCTCGGGGAACAAAGCTCAGCCCCAAGGCGGCTTGGCTCAGGATCGCAGCGCTTGCCTAGTTCTCACCTAGCCCTAGGCTCCCCAAAGGGCCAAGGAGGGTCTGGGCTGCCTCTGGCTCCGTGGGCACTGCTGCTTGGCTGGTGGTCTCCGCACCTTGAAACCAACTCCAAACGTGTTCGCCTTCGCGGAGAAGGCTGATTTGGCAGGAAGAAGCCCTGTGTGCACTGGCCCTGGCAATCCACCCATAGCCAGCTAAGGAGGGACCCACCTAGGGCCTAGCTGCGAAACGGCACAAAACGCGCTCCTAGGAGCTGCACTCTGCAAAGGGAAACTGTGCTCGGGGAACAAAGCTCAGCCCCAAGGCGGCTTGGCTCAGGATCGCAGCGCTTGCCTAGTTCTCACGTAGCCCTAGGCTCCCCATAGGGCCAAGGAGGGTCTGGGCTGCCTCTGGCTCCGTGGGCACTGCTGCTTGGCTGGTGGTCTCCGCACCTTGAAACCAACTCCAAACGTGTTCTCCTTCGCGGAGAAGGCTGATTTGGCAGGAAGAAGCCCTGTGTGCACTGGCCCTGGCAATCCACCCATAGCCAGCTAGGGAGGGACCCACCTAGGGCCTAGCTGCGAAACGGCACAAAACGCGCTCCTAGGAGCTGCACTCTGCAAAGGGAAACTGTGCTCGGGGAACAAAGCTCAGCCCCAAGGCGGCTTGGCTCAGGATCGCAGCGCTTGCCTAGTTCTCACCTAGCCCTAGGCTCCCCATAGGGCCAAGGAGGGTCTGGGCTGCCTCTGGCTCCGTGGGCACTGCTGCTTGGCTGGTGGTCTCCGCACCGTGAAACCAACTCCAAACGTGTTCGCCTTCGCGGAGAAGGCTGATTTGGCAGGAAGAAGCCCTGTGTGCACTGGCCCTGGCAACCCACCCATCGCCAGCTAGGGAGGGACCCACCTAGGGCCTAGCTGCGAAACGGCACAAAACGCGCTCCTAGGAGCTGCACTCTGCAAAGGGAAACTGTGCTCGGGGAACAAAGCTCAGCCCCAAGGCGGCTTGGCTCAGGATCGCAGCGCTTGCCTAGTTCTCACGTAGCCCTAGGCTCCCCATAGGGCCAAGGAGGGTCTGGGCTGCCTCTGGCTCCGTGGGCACTGCTGCTTGGCTGGTGGTCTCCGCACCTTGAAACCAACTCCAAACGTGTTCGCCTTCGCGGAGAAGGCTGATTTGGCAGGAAGAAGCCCTGTGTGCACTGGCCCTGGCAAACCACTCATTGCCAGCTAGGGAGGGACCCACCTAGGGCCTAGCTGCGAAACGGCACAAAACGCGCTCCTAGGAGCTGCACTCTGCAAAGGGAAACTGTGCTCGGGGAACAAACCTCAGCCCCAAGGCGGTTTGGCTCAGGATCGCAGCGCTTGCCTAGTTCTCACCTAGCCCTAGGCTCCCCAAAGGGCCAAGGAGGGTCTGGGCTGCCTCTGGCTCCGTGGGCACTGCTGCTTGGCTGGTGGTCTCCGCACCGTGAAACCAACTCCAAACGTGTTCGCCTTCGCGGAGAAGGCTGATTTGGCAGGAAGAAGCCCTGTGTGCACTGGCCCTGGCAACCCACCCATCGCCAGCTAGGGAGGGACCCACCTAGGGCCTAGCTGCGAAACGGCACAAAACGCGCTCCTAGGAGCTGCACTCTGCAAAGGGAAACTGTGCTCGGGGAACAAAGCTCAGCCCCAAGGCGGCTTGGCTCAGGATCGCAGCGCTTGCCTAGTTCTCACCTAGCCCTAGGCTCCCCATAGGGCCAAGGAGGGTCTGGGCTGCCTCTGGCTCCGTGGGCACTGCTGCTTGGCTGGTGGTCTCCGCACCTTGAAACCAACTCCAAACGTGTTCGCCTTCGCGGAGAAGGCTGATTTGGCAGGAAGAAGCCCTGTGTGCACTGGCCCTGGCAACCCACCCATCGCCAGCTAGGGAGGGACCCACCTAGGGCCTAGCTGCGAAACGGCACAAAACGCGCTCCTAGGAGCTGCACTCTGCAAAGGGAAACTGTGCTCGGGGAACAAAGCTCAGCCCCAAGGCGGCTTGGCTCAGGATCGCAGCGCTTGCCTAGTTCTCACCTAGCCCTAGGCTCCCCATAGGGCCAAGGAGGGTCTGGGCTGCCTCTGGCTCCGTGGGCACTGCTGCTTGGCTGGTGGTCTCCGCACCTTGAAACCAACTCCAAACGTGTTCTCCTTCGTGGAGAAGGCTGATTTGGCAGGAAGAAGCCCTGTGTGCACTGGCCCTGGCAAACCGCCCATCGCCAGCTAAGGAGGGACCCACCAAGGGCCTAGCTGCGAAACGGCACAAAACGCGCTCCTAGGAGCTGCACTCTGCAAAGGGAAACTGTGCTCGGGGAACAAAGCTCAGCCCCAAGGCGGCTTGGCTCAGGATCGCAGCGCTTGCCTAGTTCTCACCTAGCCCTAGGCTCCCCATAGGGCCAAGGAGGGTCTGGGCTGCCTCTGGCTCCGTGGGCACTGCTGCTTGGCTGGTGGTCTCCGCAGCTTGAAACCAACTCCAAACGTGTTCGCCTTCGCGGAGAAGGCTGATTTGGCAGGAAGAAGCCCTGTGTGCACTGGCCCTGGCAACCCACCCATCGCCAGCTAGGGAGGGACCCACCTAGGGCCTAGCTGCGAAACGGCACAAAACGCGCTCCTAGGAGCTGCACTCTGCAAAGGGAAACTGTGCTCGGGGAACAAAGCTCAGCCCCAAGGCGGCTTGGCTCAGGATCGCAGCGCTTGCCTAGTTCTCACGTAGCCCTAGGCTCCCCATAGGGCCAAGGAGGGTCTGGGCTGCCTCTGGCTCCGTGGGCACTGCTGCTTGGCTGGTGGTCTCCGCACCTTGAAACCAACTCCAAACGTGTTCGCCTTCGCGGAGAAGGCTGATTTGGCAGGAAGAAGCCCTGTGTGCACTGGCCCTGGCAACCCACCCATCGCCAGCTAGGGAGGGACCCACCTAGGGCCTAGCTGCGAAACGGCACAAAACGCGCTCCTAGGAGCTGCACTCTGCAAAGGGAAACTGTGCTCGGGGAACAAAGCTCAGCCCCAAGGCGGCTTGGCTCAGGATCGCAGCGCTTGCCTAGTTCTCACCTAGCCCTAGGCTCCCCAAAGGGCCAAGGAGGGTCTGGGCTGCCTCTGGCTCCGTGGGCACTGCTGCTTGGCTGGTGGTCTCCGCACCGTGAAACCAACTCCAAACGTGTTCGCCTTCGCGGAGAAGGCTGATTTGGCAGGAAGAAGCCCTGTGTGCACTGGCCCTGGCAACCCACCCATCGCCAGCTAGGGAGGGACCCACCTAGGGCCTAGCTGCGAAACGGCACAAAACGCGCTCCTAGGAGCTGCACTCTGCAAAGGGAAACTGTGCTCGGGGAACAAAGCTCAGCCCCAAGGCGGCTTGGCTCAGGATCGCAGCGCTTGCCTAGTTCTCACCTAGCCCTAGGCTCCCCATAGGGCCAAGGAGGGTCTGGGCTGCCTCTGGCTCCGTGGGCACTGCTGCTTGGCTGGTGGTCTCCGCACCTTGAAACCAACTCCAAACGTGTTCGCCTTCGCGGAGAAGGCTGATTTGGCAGGAAGAAGCCCTGTGTGCACTGGCCCTGGCAACCCACCCATCGCCAGCTAGGGAGGGACCCACCTAGGGCCTAGCTGCGAAACGGCACAAAACGCGCTCCTAGGAGCTGCACTCTGCAAAGGGAAACTGTGCTCGGGGAACAAAGCTCAGCCCCAAGGCGGCTTGGCTCAGGATCGCAGCGCTTGCCTAGTTCTCACCTAGCCCTAGGCTCCCCATAGGGCCAAGGAGGGTCTGGGCTGCCTCTGGCTCCGTGGGCACTGCTGCTTGGCTGGTGGTCTCCGCACCTTGAAACCAACTCCAAACGTGTTCTCCTTCGTGGAGAAGGCTGATTTGGCAGGAAGAAGCCCTGTGTGCACTGGCCCTGGCAAACCGCCCATCGCCAGCTAAGGAGGGACCCACCAAGGGCCTAGCTGCGAAACGGCACAAAACGCGCTCCTAGGAGCTGCACTCTGCAAAGGGAAACTGTGCTCGGGGAACAAAGCTCAGCCCCAAGGCGGCTTGGCTCAGGATCGCAGCGCTTGCCTAGTTCTCACCTAGCCCTAGGCTCCCCATAGGGCCAAGGAGGGTCTGGGCTGCCTCTGGCTCCGTGGGCACTGCTGCTTGGCTGGTGGTCTCCGCACCGTGAAACCAACTCCAAACGTGTTCGCCTTCGCGGAGAAGGCTGATTTGGCAGGAAGAAGCCCTGTGTGCACTGGCCCTGGCAACCCACCCATCGCCAGCTAGGGAGGGACCCACCTAGGGCCTAGCTGCGAAACGGCACAAAACGCGCTCCTAGGAGCTGCACTCTGCAAAGGGAAACTGTGCTCGGGGAACAAAGCTCAGCCCCAAGGCGGCTTGGCTCAGGATCGCAGCGCTTGCCTAGTTCTCACGTAGCCCTAGGCTCCCCATAGGGCCAAGGAGGGTCTGGGCTGCCTCTGGCTCCGTGGGCACTGCTGCTTGGCTGGTGGTCTCCGCACCGTGAAACCAACTCCAAACGTGTTCGCCTTCGCGGAGAAGGCTGATTTGGCAGGAAGAAGCCCTGTGTGCACTGGCCCTGGCAACCCACCCATCGCCAGCTAGGGAGGGACCCACCTAGGGCCTAGCTGCGAAACGGCACAAAACGCGCTCCTAGGAGCTGCACTCTGCAAAGGGAAACTGTGCTCGGGGAACAAAGCTCAGCCCCAAGGCGGCTTGGCTCAGGATCGCAGCGCTTGCCTAGTTCTCACCTAGCCCTAGGCTCCCCATAGGGCCAAGGAGGGTCTGGGCTGCCTCTGGCTCCGTGGGCACTGCTGCTTGGCTGGTGGTCTCCGCACCGTGAAACCAACTCCAAACGTGTTCGCCTTCGCGGAGAAGGCTGATTTGGCAGGAAGAAGCCCTGTGTGCACTGGCCCTGGCAACCCACCCATCGCCAGCTAGGGAGGGACCCACCTAGGGCCTAGCTGCGAAACGGCACAAAACGCGCTCCTAGGAGCTGCACTCTGCAAAGGGAAACTGTGCTCGGGGAACAAAGCTCAGCCCCAAGGCGGCTTGGCTCAGGATCGCAGCGCTTGCCTAGTTCTCACCTAGCCCTAGGCTCCCCATAGGGCCAAGGAGGGTCTGGGCTGCCTCTGGCTCTGTGGGCACTGCTGCTTGGCTGGTGGTCTCCGCACCGTGAAACCAACTCCAAACGTGTTCGCCTTCGCGGAGAAGGCTGATTTGGCAGGAAGAAGCCCTGTGTGCACTGGCCCTGGCAACCCACCCATCGCCAGCTAGGGAGGGACCCACCTAGGGCCTAGCTGCGAAACGGCACAAAACGCGCTCCTAGGAGCTGCACTCTGCAAAGGGAAACTGTGCTCGGGGAACAAAGCTCAGCCCCAAGGCGGCTTGGCTCAGGATCGCAGCGCTTGCCTAGTTCTCACCTAGCCCTAGGCTCCCCATAGGGCCAAGGAGGGTCTGGGCTGCCTCTGGCTCCGTGGGCACTGCTGCTTGGCTGGTGGTCTCCGCCCCGTGAAACGAACTCCAAACGTGTTCGCCTTCGCGGAGAAGGCTGATTTGGCAGGAAGAAGCCCTGTGTGCACTGGCCCTGGCAACCCACCCATCGCCAGCTAGGGAGGGACCCACCTAGGGCCTAGCTGCGAAACGGCACAAAACGCCCTCCTAGGAGCTGCACTCTGCAAAGGGAAACTGTGCTCGGGGAACAAAGCTCAGCCCCAAGGCGGCTTGGCTCAGGATCGCAGCGCTTGCCTAGTTCTCACCTAGCCCTAGGCTCCCCATAGGGCCAAGGAGGGTCTGGGCTGCCTCTGGCTCCGTGGGCACTGCTGCTTGGCTGGTGGTCTCCGCACCTTGAAACCAACTCCAAACGTGTTCGCCTTCGCGGAGAAGGCTGATTTGGCAGGAAGAAGCCCTGTGTGCACTGGCCCTGGCAACCCACCCATCGCCAGCTAGGGAGGGACCCACCTAGGGCCTAGCTGCGAAACGGCACAAAACGCGCTCCTAGGAGCTGCACTCTGCAAAGGGAAACTGTGCTCGGGGAACAAAGCTCAGCCCCAAGGCGGCTTGGCTCAGGATCGCAGCGCTTGCCTAGTTCTCACCTAGCCCTAGGCTCCCCATAGGGCCAAGGAGGGTCTGGGCTGCCTCTGGCTCCGTGGGCACTGCTGCTTGGCTGGTGGTCTCCGCACCTTGAAACCAACTCCAAACGTGTTCTCCTTCGTGGAGAAGGCTGATTTGGCAGGAAGAAGCCCTGTGTGCACTGGCCCTGGCAAACCGCCCATCGCCAGCTAAGGAGGGACCCACCAAGGGCCTAGCTGCGAAACGGCACAAAACGCGCTCCTAGGAGCTGCACTCTGCAAAGGGAAACTGTGCTCGGGGAACAAAGCTCAGCCCCAAGGCGGCTTGGCTCAGGATCGCAGCGCTTGCCTAGTTCTCACCTAGCCCTAGGCTCCCCATAGGGCCAAGGAGGGTCTGGGCTGCCTCTGGCTCCGTGGGCACTGCTGCTTGGCTGGTGGTCTCCGCACCGTGAAACCAACTCCAAACGTGTTCGCCTTCGCGGAGAAGGCTGATTTGGCAGGAAGAAGCCCTGTGTGCACTGGCCCTGGCAACCCACCCATCGCCAGCTAGGGAGGGACCCACCTAGGGCCTAGCTGCGAAACGGCACAAAACGCGCTCCTAGGAGCTGCACTCTGCAAAGGGAAACTGTGCTCGGGGAACAAAGCTCAGCCCCAAGGCGGCTTGGCTCAGGATCGCAGCGCTTGCCTAGTTCTCACCTAGCCCTAGGCTCCCCATAGGGCCAAGGAGGGTCTGGGCTGCCTCTGGCTCCGTGGGCACTGCTGCTTGGCTGGTGGTCTCCGCACCGTGAAACCAACTCCAAACGTGTTCGCCTTCGCGGAGAAGGCTGATTTGGCAGGAAGAAGCCCTGTGTGCACTGGCCCTGGCAACCCACCCATCGCCAGCTAGGGAGGGACCCACCTAGGGCCTAGCTGTGAAACGGCACAAAACGCGCTCCTAGGAGCTGCACTCTGCAAAGGGAAACTGTGCTCGGGGAACAAAGCTCAGCCCCAAGGCGGCTTGGCTCAGGATCGCAGCGCTTGCCTAGTTCTCACCTAGCCCTAGGCTCCCCATAGGGCCAAGGAGGGTCTGGGCTGCCTCTGGCTCCGTGGGCACTGCTGCTTGGCTGGTGGTCTCCGCACCTTGAAACCAACTCCAAACGTGTTCGCCTTCGCGGAGAAGGCTGATTTGGCAGGAAGAAGCCCTGTGTGCACTGGCCCTGGCAAACCACCCATAGCCAGCTAGGGAGGGACCCACCTAGGGCCTAGCTGCGAAACGGCACAAAACGCACTCCTAGGAGCTGCACTCTGCAAAGGGAAACTGTGCTCGGGGAACAAAGCTCAGCCCCAAGGCGGCTTGGCTCAGGATCGCAGCGCTTGCCTAGTTCTCACCTAGCCCTAGGCTCCCCAAAGGGCCAAGGAGGGTCTGGGCTGCCTCTGGCTCCGTGGGCACTGCTGCTTGGCTGGTGGTCTCCGCACCTTGAAACCAACTCCAAACGTGTTCGCCTTCGCGGAGAAGGCTGATTTGGCAGGAAGAAGCCCTGTGTGCACTGGCCCTGGCAACCCACCCATCGCCAGCTAGGGAGGGACCCACCTAGGGCCTAGCTGCGAAACGGCACAAAACGCGCTCCTAGGAGCTGCACTCTGCAAAGGGAAACTGTGCTCGGGGAACAAAGCTCAGCCCCAAGGCGGCTTGGCTCAGGATCGCAGCGCTTGCCTAGTTCTCACCTAGCCCTAGGCTCCCCAAAGGGCCAAGGAGGGTCTGGGCTGCCTCTGGCTCCGTGGGCACTGCTGCTTGGCTGGTGGTCTCCGCACCTTGAAACCAACTCCAAACGTGTTCGCCTTCGCGGAGAAGGCTGATTTGGCAGGAAGAAGCCCTGTGTGCACTGGCCCTGGCAACCCACCCATCGCCAGCTAGGGAGGGACCCACCTAGGGCCTAGCTGCGAAACGGCACAAAACGCGCTCCTAGGAGCTGCACTCTGCAAAGGGAAACTGTGCTCGGGGAACAAAGCTCAGCCCCAAGGCGGCTTGGCTCAGGATCGCAGCGCTTGCCTAGTTCTCACCTAGCCCTAGGCTCCCCATAGGGCCAAGGAGGGTCTGGGCTGCCTCTGGCTCCGTGGGCACTGCTGCTTGGCTGGTGGTCTCCGCACCTTGAAACCAACTCCAAACGTGTTCGCCTTCGCGGAGAAGGCTGATTTGGCAGGAAGAAGCCCTGTGTGCACTGGCCCTGGCAACCCACCCATCGCCAGCTAGGGAGGGACCCACCTAGGGCCTAGCTGCGAAACGGCACAAAACGCGCTCCTAGGAGCTGCACTCTGCAAAGGGAAACTGTGCTCGGGGAACAAAGCTCAGCCCCAAGGCGGCTTGGCTCAGGATCGCAGCGCTTGCCTAGTTCTCACCTAGCCCTAGGCTCCCCATAGGGCCAAGGAGGGTCTGGGCTGCCTCTGGCTCCGTGGGCACTGCTGCTTGGCTGGTGGTCTCCGCAGCTTGAAACCAACTCCAAACGTGTTCTCCTTCGCGGAGAAGGCTGATTTGGCAGGAAGAAGCCCTGTGTGCACTGGCCCTGGCAACCCACCCATCGCCAGCTAGGGAGGGACCCACCTAGGGCCTAGCTGCGAAACGGCACAAAACGTGCTCCTAGGAGCTGCACTCTGCAAAGGGAAACTGTGCTCGGGGAACAAAGCTCAGCCCCAAGGCGGCTTGGCTCAGGATCGCAGCGCTTGCCTAGTTCTCACCTAGCCCTAGGCTCCCCATAGGGCCAAGGAGGGTCTGGGCTGCCTCTGGCTCCGTGGGCACTGCTGCTTGGCTGGTGGTCTCCGCACCTTGAAACCAACTCCAAACGTGTTCTCCTTCGTGGAGAAGGCTGATTTGGCAGGAAGAAGCCCTGTGTGCACTGGCCCTGGCAAACCGCCCATCGCCAGCTAAGGAGGGACCCACCAAGGGCCTAGCTGCGAAACGGCACAAAACGCGCTCCTAGGAGCTGCACTCTGCAAAGGGAAACTGTGCTCGGGGAACAAAGCTCAGCCCCAAGGCGGCTTGGCTCAGGATCGCAGCGCTTGCCTAGTTCTCACCTAGCCCTAGGCTCCCCATAGGGCCAAGGAGGGTCTGGGCTGCCTCTGGCTCCGTGGGCACTGCTGCTTGGCTGGTGGTCTCCGCACCGTGAAACCAACTCCAAACGTGTTCGCCTTCGCGGAGAAGGCTGATTTGGCAGGAAGAAGCCCTGTGTGCACTGGCCCTGGCAACCCACCCATCGCCAGCTAGGGAGGGACCCACCTAGGGCCTAGCTGCGAAACGGCACAAAACGCGCTCCTAGGAGCTGCACTCTGCAAAGGGAAACTGTGCTCGGGGAACAAAGCTCAGCCCCAAGGCGGCTTGGCTCAGGATCGCAGCGCTTGCCTAGTTCTCACGTAGCCCTAGGCTCCCCATAGGGCCAAGGAGGGTCTGGGCTGCCTCTGGCTCCGTGGGCACTGCTGCTTGGCTGGTGGTCTCCGCACCGTGAAACCAACTCCAAACGTGTTCGCCTTCGCGGAGAAGGCTGATTTGGCAGGAAGAAGCCCTGTGTGCACTGGCCCTGGCAACCCACCCATCGCCAGCTAGGGAGGGACCCACCTAGGGCCTAGCTGCGAAACGGCACAAAACGCGCTCCTAGGAGCTGCACTCTGCAAAGGGAAACTGTGCTCGGGGAACAAAGCTCAGCCCCAAGGCGGCTTGGCTCAGGATCGCAGCGCTTGCCTAGTTCTCACCTAGCCCTAGGCTCCCCATAGGGCCAAGGAGGGTCTGGGCTGCCTCTGGCTCTGTGGGCACTGCTGCTTGGCTGGTGGTCTCCGCACCTTGAAACCAACTCCAAACGTGTTCGCCTTCGCGGAGAAGGCTGATTTGGCAGGAAGAAGCCCTGTGTGCACTGGCCCTGGCAACCCACCCATCGCCAGCTAGGGAGGGACCCACCTAGGGCCTAGCTGCGAAACGGCACAAAACGCGCTCCTAGGAGCTGCACTCTGCAAAGGGAAACTGTGCTCGGGGAACAAAGCTCAGCCCCAAGGCGGCTTGGCTCAGGATCGCAGCGCTTGCCTAGTTCTCACCTAGCCCTAGGCTCCCCATAGGGCCAAGGAGGGTCTGGGCTGCCTCTGGCTCCGTGGGCACTGCTGCTTGGCTGGTGGTCTCCGCACCGTGAAACGAACTCCAAACGTGTTCGCCTTGGCGGAGAAGGCTGATTTGGCAGGAAGAAGCCCTGTGTGCACTGGCCCTGGCAACCCACCCATCGCCAGCTAGGGAGGGACCCACCTAGGGCCTAGCTGCGAAACGGCACAAAACGCCCTCCTAGGAGCTGCACTCTGCAAAGGGAAACTGTGCTCGGGGAACAAAGCTCAGCCCCAAGGCGGCTTGGCTCAGGATCGCAGCGCTTGCCTAGTTCTCACCTAGCCCTAGGCTCCCCATAGGGCCAAGGAGGGTCTGGGCTGCCTCTGGCTCCGTGGGCACTGCTGCTTGGCTGGTGGTCTCCACACCTTGAAACCAACTCCAAACGTGTTCGCCTTCGCGGAGAAGGCTGATTTGGCAGGAAGAAGCCCTGTGTGCACTGGCCCTGGCAACCCACCCATCGCCAGCTAGGGAGGGACCCACCTAGGGCCTAGCTGCGAAACGGCACAAAACGCGCTCCTAGGAGCTGCACTCTGCAAAGGGAAACTGTGCTCGGGGAACAAAGCTCAGCCCCAAGGCGGCTTGGCTCAGGATCGCAGCGCTTGCCTAGTTCTCACCTAGCCCTAGGCTCCCCATAGGGCCAAGGAGGGTCTGGGCTGCCTCTGGCTCCGTGGGCACTGCTGCTTGGCTGGTGGTCTCCGCACCGGGAAACCAACTCCAAACGTGTTCGCCTTCGCGGAGAAGGCTGATTTGGCAGGAAGAAGCCCTGTGTGCACTGGCCCTGGCAACCCACCCATCGCCAGCTAGGGAGGGACCCACCTAGGGCCTAGCTGTGAAACGGCACAAAACGCGCTCCTAGGAGCTGCACTCTGCAAAGGGAAACTGTGCTCGGGGAACAAAGCTCAGCCCCAAGGCGGCTTGGCTCAGGATCGCAGCGCTTGCCTAGTTCTCACCTAGCCCTAGGCTCCCCATAGGGCCAAGGAGGGTCTGGGCTGCCTCTGGCTCCGTGGGCACTGCTGCTTGGCTGGTGGTCTCCGCACCTTGAAACCAACTCCAAACGTGTTCGCCTTCGCGGAGAAGGCTGATTTGGCAGGAAGAAGCCCTGTGTGCACTGGCCCTGGCAAACCACCCATAGCCAGCTAGGGAGGGACCCACCTAGGGCCTAGCTGCGAAACGGCACAAAACGCACTCCTAGGAGCTGCACTCTGCAAAGGGAAACTGTGCTCGGGGAACAAAGCTCAGCCCCAAGGCGGCTTGGCTCAGGATCGCAGCGCTTGCCTAGTTCTCACCTAGCCCTAGGCTCCCCATAGGGCCAAGGAGGGTCTGGGCTGCCTCTGGCTCCGTGGGCACTGCTGCTTGGCTGGTGGTCTCCGCACCGTGAAACCAACTCCAAACGTGTTCGCCTTCGCGGAGAAGGCTGATTTGGCAGGAAGAAGCCCTGTGTGCACTGGCCCTGGCAACCCACCCATCGCCAGCTAGGGAGGGACCCACCTAGGGCCTAGCTGCGAAACGGCACAAAACGCGCTCCTAGGAGCTGCACTCTGCAAAGGGAAACTGTGCTCGGGGAACAAAGCTCAGCCCCAAGGCGGCTTGGCTCAGGATCGCAGCGCTTGCCTAGTTCTCACGTAGCCCTAGGCTCCCCATAGGGCCAAGGAGGGTCTGGGCTGCCTCTGGCTCCGTGGGCACTGCTGCTTGGCTGGTGGTCTCCGCACCGTGAAACCAACTCCAAACGTGTTCGCCTTCGCGGAGAAGGCTGATTTGGCAGGAAGAAGCCCTGTGTGCACTGGCCCTGGCAACCCACCCATCGCCAGCTAGGGAGGGACCCACCTAGGGCCTAGCTGCGAAACGGCACAAAACGCGCTCCTAGGAGCTGCACTCTGCAAAGGGAAACTGTGCTCGGGGAACAAAGCTCAGCCCCAAGGCGGCTTGGCTCAGGATCGCAGCGCTTGCCTAGTTCTCACCTAGCCCTAGGCTCCCCATAGGGCCAAGGAGGGTCTGGGCTGCCTCTGGCTCTGTGGGCACTGCTGCTTGGCTGGTGGTCTCCGCACCTTGAAACCAACTCCAAACGTGTTCGCCTTCGCGGAGAAGGCTGATTTGGCAGGAAGAAGCCCTGTGTGCACTGGCCCTGGCAACCCACCCATCGCCAGCTAGGGAGGGACCCACCTAGGGCCTAGCTGCGAAACGGCACAAAACGCGCTCCTAGGAGCTGCACTCTGCAAAGGGAAACTGTGCTCGGGGAACAAAGCTCAGCCCCAAGGCGGCTTGGCTCAGGATCGCAGCGCTTGCCTAGTTCTCACCTAGCCCTAGGCTCCCCATAGGGCCAAGGAGGGTCTGGGCTGCCTCTGGCTCCGTGGGCACTGCTGCTTGGCTGGTGGTCTCCGCACCGTGAAACGAACTCCAAACGTGTTCGCCTTGGCGGAGAAGGCTGATTTGGCAGGAAGAAGCCCTGTGTGCACTGGCCCTGGCAACCCACCCATCGCCAGCTAGGGAGGGACCCACCTAGGGCCTAGCTGCGAAACGGCACAAAACGCCCTCCTAGGAGCTGCACTCTGCAAAGGGAAACTGTGCTCGGGGAACAAAGCTCAGCCCCAAGGCGGCTTGGCTCAGGATCGCAGCGCTTGCCTAGTTCTCACCTAGCCCTAGGCTCCCCATAGGGCCAAGGAGGGTCTGGGCTGCCTCTGGCTCCGTGGGCACTGCTGCTTGGCTGGTGGTCTCCACACCTTGAAACCAACTCCAAACGTGTTCGCCTTCGCGGAGAAGGCTGATTTGGCAGGAAGAAGCCCTGTGTGCACTGGCCCTGGCAACCCACCCATCGCCAGCTAGGGAGGGACCCACCTAGGGCCTAGCTGCGAAACGGCACAAAACGCGCTCCTAGGAGCTGCACTCTGCAAAGGGAAACTGTGCTCGGGGAACAAAGCTCAGCCCCAAGGCGGCTTGGCTCAGGATCGCAGCGCTTGCCTAGTTCTCACCTAGCCCTAGGCTCCCCATAGGGCCAAGGAGGGTCTGGGCTGCCTCTGGCTCCGTGGGCACTGCTGCTTGGCTGGTGGTCTCCGCACCGGGAAACCAACTCCAAACGTGTTCGCCTTCGCGGAGAAGGCTGATTTGGCAGGAAGAAGCCCTGTGTGCACTGGCCCTGGCAACCCACCCATCGCCAGCTAGGGAGGGACCCACCTAGGGCCTAGCTGTGAAACGGCACAAAACGCGCTCCTAGGAGCTGCACTCTGCAAAGGGAAACTGTGCTCGGGGAACAAAGCTCAGCCCCAAGGCGGCTTGGCTCAGGATCGCAGCGCTTGCCTAGTTCTCACCTAGCCCTAGGCTCCCCATAGGGCCAAGGAGGGTCTGGGCTGCCTCTGGCTCCGTGGGCACTGCTGCTTGGCTGGTGGTCTCCGCACCTTGAAACCAACTCCAAACGTGTTCGCCTTCGCGGAGAAGGCTGATTTGGCAGGAAGAAGCCCTGTGTGCACTGGCCCTGGCAAACCACCCATAGCCAGCTAGGGAGGGACCCACCTAGGGCCTAGCTGCGAAACGGCACAAAACGCACTCCTAGGAGCTGCACTCTGCAAAGGGAAACTGTGCTCGGGGAACAAAGCTCAGCCCCAAGGCGGCTTGGCTCAGGATCGCAGCGCTTGCCTAGTTCTCACCTAGCCCTAGGCTCCCCAAAGGGCCAAGGAGGGTCTGGGCTGCCTCTGGCTCCGTGGGCACTGCTGCTTGGCTGGTGGTCTCCGCAGCTTGAAACCAACTCCAAACGTGTTCGCCTTCGCGGAGAAGGCTGATTTGGCAGGAAGAAGCCCTGTGTGCACTGGCCCTGGCAACCCACCCATCGCCAGCTAGGGAGGGACCCACCTAGGGCCTAGCTGCGAAACGGCACAAAACGCGCTCCTAGGAGCTGCACTCTGCAAAGGGAAACTGTGCTCGGGGAACAAAGCTCAGCCCCAAGGCGGCTTGGCTCAGGATCGCAGCGCTTGCCTAGTTCTCACCTAGCCCTAGGCTCCCCAAAGGGCCAAGGAGGGTGGGCTGCCTCTGGCTCCGTGGGCACTGCTGCTTGGCTGGTGGTCTCCGCACCTTGAAACCAACTCCAAACGTGTTCTCCTTCGCGGAGAAGGCTGATTTGGCAGGAAGAAGCCCTGTGTGCACTGGCCCTGGCAATCCACCCATAGCCAGCTAAGGAGGGACCCACCTAGGGCCTAGCTGCGAAACGGCACAAAACGCGCTCCTAGGAGCTGCACTCTGCAAAGGGAAACTGTGCTCGGGGAACAAAGCTCAGCCCCAAGGCGGCTTGGCTCAGGATCGCAGCGCTTGCCTAGTTCTCACCTAGCCCTAGGCTCCCCATAGGGCCAAGGAGGGTCTGGGCTGCCTCTGGCTCCGTGGGCACTGCTGCTTGGCTGGTGGTCTCCGCACCTTGAAACCAACTCCAAACGTGTTCTCCTTCGCGGAGAAGGCTGATTTGGCAGGAAGAAGCCCTGTGTGCACTGGCCCTAGCAACCCACCCATAGGCAGCTAGGGAGGGACCCACCTAGGGCCTAGCTGCGAAACGGCACAAAACGCGCTCCTAGGAGCTGCACTCTGCAAAGGGAAACTGTGCTCGGGGAACAAAGCTCAGCCCCAAGGCGGCTTGGCTCAGGATCGCAGCGCTTGCCTAGTTCTCACCTAGCCCTAGGCTCCCCATAGGGCCAAGGAGGGTCTGGGCTGCCTCTGGCTCCGAGGGCACTGCTGCTTGGCTGGTGGTCTCCGCAGCTTGAAACCAACTCCAAACGTGTTCGCCTTCGCGGAGAAGGCTGATTTGGCAGGAAGAAGCCCTGTGTGCACTGGCCCTGGCAACCCACCCATCGCCAGCTAGGGAGGGACCCACCTAGGGCCTAGCTGCGAAACGGCACAAAACGCGCTCCTAGGAGCTGCACTCTGCAAAGGGAAACTGTGCTCGGGGAACAAAGCTCAGCCCCAAGGCGGCTTGGCTCAGGATCGCAGCGCTTGCCTAGTTCTCACCTAGCCCTAGGCTCCCCATAGGGCCAAGGAGGGTCTGGGCTGCCTCTGGCTCCGTGGGCACTGCTGCTTGGCTGGTGGTCTCCGCAGCTTGAAACCAACTCCAAACGTGTTCTCCTTCGCGGAGAAGGCTGATTTGGCAGGAAGAAGCCCTGTGTGCACTGGCCCTAGCAACCCACCCATCGCCAGCTAGGGAGGGACCCACCTAGGGCCTAGCTGCGAAACGGCACAAAACGTGCTCCTAGGAGCTGCACTCTGCAAAGGGAAACTGTGCTCGGGGAACAAAGCTCAGCCCCAAGGCGGCTTGGCTCAGGATCGCAGCGCTTGCCTAGTTCTCACCTAGCCCTAGGCTCCCCATAGGGCCAAGGAGGGTCTGGGCTGCCTCTGGCTCCGTGGGCACTGCTGCTTGGCTGGTGGTCTCCGCACCTTGAAACCAACTCCAAACGTGTTCTCCTTCGTGGAGAAGGCTGATTTGGCAGGAAGAAGCCCTGTGTGCACTGGCCCTGGCAAACCGCCCATCGCCAGCTAAGGAGGGACCCACCAAGGGCCTAGCTGCGAAACGGCACAAAACGCGCTCCTAGGAGCTGCACTCTGCAAAGGGAAACTGTGCTCGGGGAACAAAGCTCAGCCCCAAGGCGGCTTGGCTCAGGATCGCAGCGCTTGCCTAGTTCTCACGTAGCCCTAGGCTCCCCATAGGGCCAAGGAGGGTCTGGGCTGCCTCTGGCTCCGTGGGCACTGCTGCTTGGCTGGTGGTCTCCGCAGCTTGAAACCAACTCCAAACGTGTTCGCCTTCGCGGAGAAGGCTGATTTGGCAGGAAGAAGCCCTGTGTGCACTGGCCCTGGCAACCCACCCATCGCCAGCTAGGGAGGGACCCACCTAGGGCCTAGCTGCGAAACGGCACAAAACGCGCTCCTAGGAGCTGCACTCTGCAAAGGGAAACTGTGCTCGGGGAACAAAGCTCAGCCCCAAGGCGGCTTGGCTCAGGATCGCAGCGCTTGCCTAGTTCTCACGTAGCCCTAGGCTCCCCATAGGGCCAAGGAGGGTCTGGGCTGCCTCTGGCTCCGTGGGCACTGCTGCTTGGCTGGTGGTCTCCGCACCTTGAAACCAACTCCAAACGTGTTCGCCTTCGCGGAGAAGGCTGATTTGGCAGGAAGAAGCCCTGTGTGCACTGGCCCTGGCAACCCACCCATCGCCAGCTAGGGAGGGACCCACCTAGGGCCTAGCTGCGAAACGGCACAAAACGCGCTCCTAGGAGCTGCACTCTGCAAAGGGAAACTGTGCTCGGGGAACAAAGCTCAGCCCCAAGGCGGCTTGGCTCAGGATCGCAGCGCTTGCCTAGTTCTCACCTAGCCCTAGGCTCCCCATAGGGCCAAGGAGGGTCTGGGCTGCCTCTGGCTCCGTGGGCACTGCTGCTTGGCTGGTGGTCTCCGCACCGTGAAACCAACTCCAAACGTGTTCGCCTTCGCGGAGAAGGCTGATTTGGCAGGAAGAAGCCCTGTGTGCACTGGCCCTGGCAACCCACCCATCGCCAGCTAGGGAGGGACCCACCTAGGGCCTAGCTGCGAAACGGCACAAAACGCGCTCCTAGGAGCTGCACTCTGCAAAGGGAAACTGTGCTCGGGGAACAAAGCTCAGCCCCAAGGCGGCTTGGCTCAGGATCGCAGCGCTTGCCTAGTTCTCACCTAGCCCTAGGCTCCCCATAGGGCCAAGGAGGGTCTGGGCTGCCTCTGGCTCTGTGGGCACTGCTGCTTGGCTGGTGGTCTCCGCACCTTGAAACCAACTCCAAACGTGTTCGCCTTCGCGGAGAAGGCTGATTTGGCAGGAAGAAGCCCTGTGTGCACTGGCCCTGGCAACCCACCCATCGCCAGCTAGGGAGGGACCCACCTAGGGCCTAGCTGCGAAACGGCACAAAACGCGCTCCTAGGAGCTGCACTCTGCAAAGGGAAACTGTGCTCGGGGAACAAAGCTCAGCCCCAAGGCGGCTTGGCTCAGGATCGCAGCGCTTGCCTAGTTCTCACCTAGCCCTAGGCTCCCCATAGGGCCAAGGAGGGTCTGGGCTGCCTCTGGCTCCGTGGGCACTGCTGCTTGGCTGGTGGTCTCCGCACCGTGAAACGAACTCCAAACGTGTTCGCCTTCGCGGAGAAGGCTGATTTGGCAGGAAGAAGCCCTGTGTGCACTGGCCCTGGCAACCCACCCATCGCCAGCTAGGGAGGGACCCACCTAGGGCCTAGCTGCGAAACGGCACAAAACGCGCTCCTAGGAGCTGCACTCTGCAAAGGGAAACTGTGCTCGGGGAACAAAGCTCAGCCCCAAGGCGGCTTGGCTCAGGATCGCAGCGCTTGCCTAGTTCTCACCTAGCCCTAGGCTCCCCATAGGGCCAAGGAGGGTCTGGGCTGCCTCTGGCTCCGTGGGCACTGCTGCTTGGCTGGTGGTCTCCGCACCTTGAAACCAACTCCAAACGTGTTCTCCTTCGCGGAGAAGGCTGATTTGGTAGGAAGAAGCCCTGTGTGCACTGGCCCTGGCAACCCACCCATCGCCAGCTAGGGAGGGACCCACCTAGGGCCTAGCTGCGAAACGGCACAAAACGCGCTCCTAGGAGCTGCACTCTGCAAAGGGAAACTGTGCTCGGGGAACAAAGCTCAGCCCCAAGGCGGCTTGGCTCAGGATCGCAGCGCTTGCCTAGTTCTCACCTAGCCCTAGGCTCCCCATAGGGCCAAGGAGGGTCTGGGCTGCCTCTGGCTCCGTGGGCACTGCTGCTTGGCTGGTGGTCTCCGCACCGTGAAACCAACTCCAAACGTGTTCGCCTTCGCGGAGAAGGCTGATTTGGCAGGAAGAAGCCCTGTGTGCACTGGCCCTGGCAACCCACCCATCGCCAGCTAGGGAGGGACCCACCTAGGGCCTAGCTGTGAAACGGCACAAAACGCGCTCCTAGGAGCTGCACTCTGCAAAGGGAAACTGTGCTCGGGGAACAAAGCTCAGCCCCAAGGCGGCTTGGCTCAGGATCGCAGCGCTTGCCTAGTTCTCACCTAGCCCTAGGCTCCCCATAGGGCCAAGGAGGGTCTGGGCTGCCTCTGGCTCCGTGGGCACTGCTGCTTGGCTGGTGGTCTCCGCACCTTGAAACCAACTCCAAACGTGTTCGCCTTCGCGGAGAAGGCTGATTTGGCAGGAAGAAGCCCTGTGTGCACTGGCCCTGGCAAACCACCCATAGCCAGCTAGGGAGGGACCCACCTAGGGCCTAGCTGCGAAACGGCACAAAACGCACTCCTAGGAGCTGCACTCTGCAAAGGGAAACTGTGCTCGGGGAACAAAGCTCAGCCCCAAGGCGGCTTGGCTCAGGATCGCAGCGCTTGCCTAGTTCTCACCTAGCCCTAGGCTCCCCAAAGGGCCAAGGAGGGTCTGGGCTGCCTCTGGCTCCGTGGGCACTGCTGCTTGGCTGGTGGTCTCCGCAGCTTGAAACCAACTCCAAACGTGTTCGCCTTCGCGGAGAAGGCTGATTTGGCAGGAAGAAGCCCTGTGTGCACTGGCCCTGGCAACCCACCCATCGCCAGCTAGGGAGGGACCCACCTAGGGCCTAGCTGCGAAACGGCACAAAACGCGCTCCTAGGAGCTGCACTCTGCAAAGGGAAACTGTGCTCGGGGAACAAAGCTCAGCCCCAAGGCGGCTTGGCTCAGGATCGCAGCGCTTGCCTAGTTCTCACCTAGCCCTAGGCTCCCCAAAGGGCCAAGGAGGGTCTGGGCTGCCTCTGGCTCCGTGGGCACTGCTGCTTGGCTGGTGGTCTCCGCACCTTGAAACCAACTCCAAACGTGTTCTCCTTCGCGGAGAAGGCTGATTTGGCAGGAAGAAGCCCTGTGTGCACTGGCCCTGGCAATCCACCAATAGCCAGCTAAGGAGGGACCCACCTAGGGCCTAGCTGCGAAACGGCACAAAACGCGCTCCTAGGAGCTGCACTCTGCAAAGGGAAACTGTGCTCGGGGAACAAAGCTCAGCCCCAAGGCGGCTTGGCTCAGGATCGCAGCGCTTGCCTAGTTCTCACCTAGCCCTAGGCTCCCCATAGGGCCAAGGAGGGTCTGGGCTGCCTCTGGCTCCGTGGGCACTGCTGCTTGGCTGGTGGTCTCCGCACCTTGAAACCAACTCCAAACGTGTTCTCCTTCGCGGAGAAGGCTGATTTGGCAGGAAGAAGCCCTGTGTGCACTGGCCCTGGCAATCCACCCATAGCCAGCTAAGGTAGGACCCACCTAGGGCCTAGCTGCGAAACGGCACAAAACGCGCTCCTAGGAGCTGCACTCTGCAAAGGGAAACTGTGCTCGGGGAACAAACCTCAGCCCCAAGGCGGCTTGGCTCAGGATCGCAGCGCTTGCCTAGTTCTCACCTAGCCCTAGGCTCCCCATAGGGCCAAGGAGGGTCTGGGCTGCCTCTGGCTCCGTGGGCACTGCTGCTTGGCTGGTGGTCTCCGCACCGTGAAACCAACTCCAAACGTGTTCGCCTTCGCGGAGAAGGCTGATTTGGCAGGAAGAAGCCCTGTGTGCACTGGCCCTGGCAACCCACCCATCGCCAGCTAGGGAGGGACCCACCTAGGGCCTAGCTGCGAAACGGCACAAAACGCGCTCCTAGGAGCTGCACTCTGCAAAGGGAAACTGTGCTCGGGGAACAAAGCTCAGCCCCAAGGCGGCTTGGCTCAGGATCGCAGCGCTTGCCTAGTTCTCACCTAGCCCTAGGCTCCCCATAGGGCCAAGGAGGGTCTGGGCTGCCTCTGGCTCCGTGGGCACTGCTGCTTGGCTGGTGGTCTCCGCACCTTGAAACCAACTCCAAACGTGTTCGCCTTCGCGGAGAAGGCTGATTTGGCAGGAAGAAGCCCTGTGTGCACTGGCCCTGGCAAACCACTCATTGCCAGCTAGGGAGGGACCCACCTAGGGCCTAGCTGCGAAACGGCACAAAACGCGCTCCTAGGAGCTGCACTCTGCAAAGGGAAACTGTGCTCGGGGAACAAAGCTCAGCCCCAAGGCGGCTTGGCTCAGGATCGCAGCGCTTGCCTAGTTCTCACCTAGCCCTAGGCTCCCCAAAGGGCCAAGGAGGGTCTGGGCTGCCTCTGGCTCCGTGGGCACTGCTGCTTGGCTGGTGGTCTCCGCACCGTGAAACCAACTCCAAACGTGTTCGCCTTCGCGGAGAAGGCTGATTTGGCAGGAAGAAGCCCTGTGTGCACTGGCCCTGGCAACCCACCCATCGCCAGCTAGGGAGGGACCCACCTAGGGCCTAGCTGCGAAACGGCACAAAACGCGCTCCTAGGAGCTGCACTCTGCAAAGGGAAACTGTGCTCGGGGAACAAAGCTCAGCCCCAAGGCGGCTTGGCTCAGGATCGCAGCGCTTGCCTAGTTCTCACCTAGCCCTAGGCTCCCCATAGGGCCAAGGAGGGTCTGGGCTGCCTCTGGCTCCGTGGGCACTGCTGCTTGGCTGGTGGTCTCCGCACCTTGAAACCAACTCCAAACGTGTTCGCCTTCGCGGAGAAGGCTGATTTGGCAGGAAGAAGCCCTGTGTGCACTGGCCCTGGCAACCCACCCATCGCCAGCTAGGGAGGGACCCACCTAGGGCCTAGCTGCGAAACGGCACAAAACGCGCTCCTAGGAGCTGCACTCTGCAAAGGGAAACTGTGCTCGGGGAACAAACCTCAGCCCCAAGGCGGCTTGGCTCAGGATCGCAGCGCTTGCCTAGTTCTCACCTAGCCCTAGGCTCCCCATAGGGCCAAGGAGGGTCTGGGCTGCCTCTGGCTCCGTGGGCACTGCTGCTTGGCTGGTGGTCTCCGCACCTTGAAACCAACTCCAAACGTGTTCTCCTTCGCGGAGAAGGCTGATTTGGCAGGAAGAAGCCCTGTGTGCACTGGCCCTGGCAACCCACCCATCGCCAGCTAGGGAGGGACCCACCTAGGGCCTAGCTGCGAAACGGCACAAAACGCGCTCCTAGGAGCTGCACTCTGCAAAGGGAAACTGTGCTCGGGGAACAAAGCTCAGCCCCAAGGCGGCTTGGCTCAGGATCGCAGCGCTTGCCTAGTTCTCACCTAGCCCTAGGCTCCCCATAGGGCCAAGGAGGGTCTGGGCTGCCTCTGGCTCCGTGGGCACTGCTGCTTGGCTGGTGGTCTCCGCATCTTGAAACCAACTCCAAACGTGTTCGCCTTCGCGGAGAAGGCTGATTTGGCAGGAAGAAGCCCTGTGTGCACTGGCCCTGGCAACCCACCCATCGCCAGCTAGGGAGGGACCCACCTAGGGCCTAGCTGCGAAACGGCACAAAACGCGCTCCTAGGAGCTGCACTCTGCAAAGGGAAACTGTGCTCGGGGAACAAAGCTCAGCCCCAAGGCGGCTTGGCTCAGGATCGCAGCGCTTGCCTAGTTCTCACCTAGCCCTAGGCTCCCCATAGGGCCAAGGAGGGTCTGGGCTGCCTCTGGCTCCGTGGGCACTGCTGCTTGGCTGGTGGTCTCCGCACCTTGAAACCAACTCCAAACGTGTTCTCCTTCGCGGAGAAGGCTGATTTGGCAGGAAGAAGCCCTGTGTGCACTGGCCCTGGCAAACCGCCCATCGCCAGCTAAGGAGGGACCCACCTAGGGCCTAGCTGCGAAACGGCACAAAACGCGCTCCTAGGAGCTGCACTCTGCAAAGGGAAACTGTGCTCGGGGAACAAAGCTCAGCCCCAAGGCGGCTTGGCTCAGGATCACAGCGCTTGCCTAGTTCTCACCTAGCCCTAGGCTCCCCATAGGGCCAAGGAGGGTCTGGGCTGCCTCTGGCTCCGTGGGCACTGCTGCTTGGCTGGTGGTCTCCGCACCTTGAAACCAACTCCAAACGTGTTCGCCTTCGCGGAGAAGGCTGATTTGGCAGGAAGAAGCCCTGTGTGCACTGGCCCTGGCAATCCACCCATAGCCAGCTAAGGAGGGACCCACCTAGGGCCTAGCTGCGAAACGGCACAAAACGCGCTCCTAGGAGCTGCACTCTGCAAAGGGAAACTGTGCTCGGGGAACAAAGCTCAGCCCCAAGGCGGCTTGGCTCAGGATCGCAGCGCTTGCCTAGTTCTCACCTAGCCCTAGGCTCCCCATAGGGCCAAGGAGGGTCTGGGCTGCCTCTGGCTCCGTGGGCACTGCTGCTTGGCTGGTGGTCTCCGCACCTTGAAACCAACTCCAAACGTGTTCTCCTTCGCGGAGAAGGCTGATTTGGCAGGAAGAAGCCCTGTGTGCACTGGCCCTGGCAACCCACCCATCGCCAGCTAGGGAGGGACCCACCTAGGGCCTAGCTGCGAAACGGCACAAAACGCGCTCCTAGGAGCTGCACTCTGCAAAGGGAAACTGTGCTCGGGGAACAAAGCTCAGCCCCAAGGCGGCTTGGCTCAGGATCGCAGCGCTTGCCTAGTTCTCACCTAGCCCTAGGCTCCCCATAGGGCCAAGGAGGGTCTGGGCTGCCTCTGGCTCCGTGGGCACTGCTGCTTGGCTGGTGGTCTCCGCACCTTGAAACCAACTCCAAACGTGTTCGCCTTCGCGGAGAAGGCTGATTTGGCAGGAAGAAGCCCTGTGTGCACTGGCCCTGGCAACCCACCCATCGCCAGCTAGGGAGGGACCCACCTAGGGCCTAGCTGCGAAACGGCACAAAACGCGCTCCTAGGAGCTGCACTCTGCAAAGGGAAACTGTGCTCGGGGAACAAAGCTCAGCCCCAAGGCGGCTTGGCTCAGGATCGCAGCGCTTGCCTAGTTCTCACCTAGCCCTAGGCTCCCCAAAGGGCCAAGGAGGGTCTGGGCTGCCTCTGGCTCCGTGGGCACTGCTGCTTGGCTGGTGGTCTCCGCACCGTGAAACCAACTCCAAACGTGTTCGCCTTCGCGGAGAAGGCTGATTTGGCAGGAAGAAGCCCTGTGTGCACTGGCCCTGGCAACCCACCCATCGCCAGCTAGGGAGGGACCCACCTAGGGCCTAGCTGCGAAACGGCACAAAACGCGCTCCTAGGAGCTGCACTCTGCAAAGGGAAACTGTGCTCGGGGAACAAAGCTCAGCCCCAAGGCGGCTTGGCTCAGGATCGCAGCGCTTGCCTAGTTCTCACCTAGCCCTAGGCTCCCCATAGGGCCAAGGAGGGTCTGGGCTGCCTCTGGCTCCGTGGGCACTGCTGCTTGGCTGGTGGTCTCCGCAGCTTGAAACCAACTCCAAACGTGTTCGCCTTCGCGGAAAAGGCTGATTTGGCAGGAAGAAGCCCTGTGTGCACTGGCCCTGGCAACCCACCCATCGCCAGCTAGGGAGGGACCCACCTAGGGCCTAGCTGCGAAACGGCACAAAACGCGCTCCTAGGAGCTGCACTCTGCAAAGGGAAACTGTGCTCGGGGAACAAAGCTCAGCCCCAAGGCGGCTTGGCTCAGGATCGCAGCGCTTGCCTAGTTCTCACCTAGCCCTAGGCTCCCCATAGGGCCAAGGAGGGTCTGGGCTGCCTCTGGCTCCGTGGGCACTGCTGCTTGGCTGGTGGTCTCCGCACCTTGAAACCAACTCCAAACGTGTTCGCCTTCGCGGAGAAGGCTGATTTGGCAGGAAGAAGCCCTGTGTGCACTGGCCCTGGCAACCCACCCATCGCCAGCTAGGGAGGGACCCACCTAGGGCCTAGCTGCGAAACGGCACAAAACGCGCTCCTAGGAGCTGCACTCTGCAAAGGGAAACTGTGCTCGGGGAACAAAGCTCAGCCCCAAGGCGGCTTGGCTCAGGATCGCAGCGCTTGCCTAGTTCTCACCTAGCCCTAGGCTCCCCATAGGGCCAAGGAGGGTCTGGGCTGCCTCTGGCTCCGTGGGCACTGCTGCTTGGCTGGTGGTCTCCGCAGCTTGAAACCAACTCCAAACGTGTTCGCCTTCGCGGAGAAGGCTGATTTGGCAGGAAGAAGCCCTGTGTGCACTGGCCCTGGCAACCCACCCATCGCCAGCTAGGGAGGGACCCACCTAGGGCCTAGCTGCGAAACGGCACAAAACGCGCTCCTAGGAGCTGCACTCTGCAAAGGGAAACTGTGCTCGGGGAACAAAGCTCAGCCCCAAGGCGGCTTGGCTCAGGATCGCAGCGCTTGCCTAGTTCTCACCTAGCCCTAGGCTCCCCATAGGGCCAAGGAGGGTCTGGGCTGCCTCTGGCTCCGTGGGCACTGCTGCTTGGCTGGTGGTCTCCGCACCTTGAAACCAACTCCAAACGTGTTCGCCTTCGCGGAGAAGGCTGATTTGGCAGGAAGAAGCCCTGTGTGCACTGGCCCTGGCAACCCACCCATCGCCAGCTAGGGAGGGACCCACCTAGGGCCTAGCTGCGAAACGGCACAAAACGCGCTCCTAGGAGCTGCACTCTGCAAAGGGAAACTGTGCTCGGGGAACAAAGCTCAGCCCCAAGGCGGCTTGGCTCAGGATCGCAGCGCTTGCCTAGTTCTCACCTAGCCCTAGGCTCCCCATAGGGCCAAGGAGGGTCTGGGCTGCCTCTGGCTCCGTGGGCACTGCTGCTTGGCTGGTGGTCTCCGCACCTTGAAACCAACTCCAAACGTGTTCGCCTTCGCGGAGAAGGCTGATTTGGCAGGAAGAAGCCCTGTGTGCACTGGCCCTGGCAATCCACCCATAGCCAGCTAAGGAGGGACCCACCTAGGGCCTAGCTGCGAAACGGCACAAAACGCGCTCCTAGGAGCTGCACTCTGCAAAGGGAAACTGTGCTCGGGGAACAAAGCTCAGCCCCAAGGCGGCTTGGCTCAGGATCGCAGCGCTTGCCTAGTTCTCACCTAGCCCTAGGCTCCCCATAGGGCCAAGGAGGGTCTGGGCTGCCTCTGGCTCCGTGGGCACTGCTGCTTGGCTGGTGGTCTCCGCACCTTGAAACCAACTCCAAACGTGTTCTCCTTCGCGGAGAAGGCTGATTTGGCAGGAAGAAGCCCTGTGTGCACTGGCCCTGGCAACCCACCCATCGCCAGCTAGGGAGGGACCCACCTAGGGCCTAGCTGCGAAACGGCACAAAACGCGCTCCTAGGAGCTGCACTCTGCAAAGGGAAACTGTGCTCGGGGAACAAAGCTCAGCCCCAAGGCGGCTTGGCTCAGGATCGCAGCGCTTGCCTAGTTCTCACCTAGCCCTAGGCTCCCCATAGGGCCAAGGAGGGTCTGGGCTGCCTCTGGCTCCGTGGGCACTGCTGCTTGGCTGGTGGTCTCCGCAGCTTGAAGCCAACTCCAAACGTGTTCGCCTTCGCGGAGAAGGCTGATTTGGCAGGAAGAAGCCCTGTGTGCACTGGCCCTGGCAACCCACCCATCGCCAGCTAGGGAGGGACCCACCTAGGGCCTAGCTGCGAAACGGCACAAAACGCGCTCCTAGGAGCTGCACTCTGCAAAGGGAAACTGTGCTCGGGGAACAAAGCTCAGCCCCAAGGCGGCTTGGCTCAGGATCGCAGCGCTTGCCTAGTTCTCACCTAGCCCTAGGCTCCCCATAGGGCCAAGGAGGGTCTGGGCTGCCTCTGGCTCCGTGGGCACTGCTGCTTGGCTGGTGGTCTCCGCACCTTGAAACCAACTCCAAACGTGTTCTCCTTCGCGGAGAAGGCTGATTTGGCAGGAAGAAGCCCTGTGTGCACTGGCCCTGGCAACCCACCCATCGCCAGCTAAGGAGGGACCCACCTAGGGCCTAGCTGCGAAACGGCACAAAACGCGCTCCTAGGAGCTGCACTCTGCAAAGGGAAACTGTGCTCGGGGAACAAACCTCAGCCCCAAGGCGGCTTGGCTCAGGATCGCAGCGCTTGCCTAGTTCTCACCTAGCCCTAGGCTCCCCATAGGGCCAAGGAGGGTCTGGGCTGCCTCTGGCTCCGTGGGCACTGCTGCTTGGCTGGTGGTCTCCGCACCGTGAAACCAACTCCAAACGTGTTCGCCTTCGCGGAGAAGGCTGATTTGGCAGGAAGAAGCCCTGTGTGCACTGGCCCTGGCAACCCACCCATCGCCAGCTAGGGAGGGACCCACCTAGGGCCTAGCTGCGAAACGGCACAAAACGCGCTCCTAGGAGCTGCACTCTGCAAAGGGAAACTGTGCTCGGGGAACAAAGCTCAGCCCCAAGGCGGCTTGGCTCAGGATCGCAGCGCTTGCCTAGTTCTCACCTAGCCCTAGGCTCCCCATAGGGCCAAGGAGGGTCTGGGCTGCCTCTGGCTCCGTGGGCAGTGCTGCTTGGCTGGTGGTCTCCGCACCTTGAAACCAACTCCAAACGTGTTCGCCTTCGCGGAGAAGGCTGATTTGGCAGGAAGAAGCCCTGTGTGCACTGGCCCTGGCAAACCACCCATAGCCAGCTAGGGAGGGACCCACCTAGGGCCTAGCTGCGAAACGGCACAAAACGCGCTCCTAGGAGCTGCACTCTGCAAAGGGAAACTGTGCTCGGGGAACAAAGCTCAGCCCCAAGGCGGCTTGGCTCAGGATCGCAGCGCTTGCCTAGTTCTCACCTAGCCCTAGGCTCCCCAAAGGGCCAAGGAGGGTCTGGGCTGCCTCTGGCTCCGTGGGCACTGCTGCTTGGCTGGTGGTCTCCGCACCGTGAAACCAACTCCAAACGTGTTCGCCTTCGCGGAGAAGGCTGATTTGGCAGGAAGAAGCCCTGTGTGCACTGGCCCTGGCAACCCACCCATCGCCAGCTAGGGAGGGACCCACCTAGGGCCTAGCTGCGAAACGGCACAAAACGCGCTCCTAGGAGCTGCACTCTGCAAAGGGAAACTGTGCTCGGGGAACAAAGCTCAGCCCCAAGGCGGCTTGGCTCAGGATCGCAGCGCTTGCCTAGTTCTCACCTAGCCCTAGGCTCCCCATAGGGCCAAGGAGGGTCTGGGCTGCCTCTGGCTCCGTGGGCACTGCTGCTTGGTTGGTGGTCTCCGCAGCTTGAAACCAACTCCAAACGTGTTCTCCTTCGCGGAGAAGGCTGATTTGGCAGGAAGAAGCCCTGTGTGCACTGGCCCTGGCAACCCACCCATCGCCAGCTAGGGAGGGACCCACCTAGGGCCTAGCTGCGAAACGGCACAAAACGCGCTCCTAGGAGCTGCACTCTGCAAAGGGAAACTGTGCTCGGGGAACAAAGCTCAGCCCCAAGGCGGCTTGGCTCAGGATCGCAGCGCTTGCCTAGTTCTCACCTAGCCCTAGGCTCCCCAAAGGGCCAAGGAGGGTCTGGGCTGCCTCTGGCTCCGTGGGCACTGCTGCTTGGCTGGTGGTCTCCGCACCTTGAAACCAACTCCAAACGTGTTCTCCTTCGTGGAGAAGGCTGATTTGGCAGGAAGAAGCCCTGTGTGCACTGGCCCTGGCAATCCACCCATAGCCAGCTAAGGAGGGACCCACCTAGGGCCTAGCTGCGAAACGGCACAAAACGCGCTCCTAGGAGCTGCACTCTGCAAAGGGAAACTGTGCTCGGGGAACAAAGCTCAGCCCCAAGGCGGCTTGGCTCAGGATCGCAGCGCTTGCCTAGTTCTCACCTAGCCCTAGGCTCCCCATAGGGCCAAGGAGGGTCTGGGCTGCCTCTGGCTCCGTGGGCACTGCTGCTTGGCTGGTGGTCTCCGCACCTTGAAACCAACTCCAAACGTGTTCTCCTTCGCGGAGAAGGCTGATTTGGCAGGAAGAAGCCCTGTGTGCACTGGCCCTAGCAACCCACCCATAGGCAGCTAGGGAGGGACCCACCTAGGGCCTAGCTGCGAAACGGCACAAAACGCGCTCCTAGGAGCTGCACTCTGCAAAGGGAAACTGTGCTCGGGGAACAAAGCTCAGCCCCAAGGCGGCTTGGCTCAGGATCGCAGCGCTTGCCTAGTTCTCACCTAGCCCTAGGCTCCCCATAGGGCCAAGGAGGGTCTGGGCTGCCTCTGGCTCCGAGGGCACTGCTGCTTGGCTGGTGGTCTCCGCAGCTTGAAACCAACTCCAAACGTGTTCTCCTTCGCGGAGAAGGCTGATTTGGCAGGAAGAAGCCCTGTGTGCACTGGCCCTGGCAACCCACCCATCGCCAGCTAGGGAGGGACCCACCTAGGGCCTAGCTGCGAAACGGCACAAAACGCGCTCCTAGGAGCTGCACTCTGCAAAGGGAAACTGTGCTCGGGGAACAAAGCTCAGCCCCAAGGCGGCTTGGCTCAGGATCGCAGCGCTTGCCTAGTTCTCACCTAGCCCTAGGCTCCCCATAGGGCCAAGGAGGGTCTGGGCTGCCTCTGGCTCCGTGGGCACTGCTGCTTGGCTGGTGGTCTCCGCACCTTGAAACCAACTCCAAACGTGTTCGCCTTCGCGGAGAAGGCTGATTTGGCAGGAAGAAGCCCTGTGTGCACTGGCCCTGGCAAACCACCCATAGCCAGCTAGGGAGGGACCCACCTAGGGCCTAGCTGCGAAACGGCACAAAACGCGCTCCTAGGAGCTGCACTCTGCAAAGGGAAACTGTGCTCGGGGAACAAAGCTCAGCCCCAAGGCGGCTTGGCTCAGGATCGCAGCGCTTGCCTAGTTCTCACCTAGCCCTAGGCTCCCCAAAGGGCCAAGGAGGGTCTGGGCTGCCTCTGGCTCCGTGGGCACTGCTGCTTGGCTGGTGGTCTCCGCACCGTGAAACCAACTCCAAACGTGTTCGCCTTCGCGGAGAAGGCTGATTTGGCAGGAAGAAGCCCTGTGTGCACTGGCCCTGGCAACCCACCCATCGCCAGCTAGGGAGGGACCCACCTAGGGCCTAGCTGCGAAACGGCACAAAACGCGCTCCTAGGAGCTGCACTCTGCAAAGGGAAACTGTGCTCGGGGAACAAAGCTCAGCCCCAAGGCGGCTTGGCTCAGGATCGCAGCGCTTGCCTAGTTCTCACCTAGCCCTAGGCTCCCCATAGGGCCAAGGAGGGTCTGGGCTGCCTCTGGCTCCGTGGGCACTGCTGCTTGGTTGGTGGTCTCCGCAGCTTGAAACCAACTCCAAACGTGTTCTCCTTCGCGGAGAAGGCTGATTTGGCAGGAAGAAGCCCTGTGTGCACTGGCCCTGGCAACCCACCCATCGCCAGCTAGGGAGGGACCCACCTAGGGCCTAGCTGCGAAACGGCACAAAACGCGCTCCTAGGAGCTGCACTCTGCAAAGGGAAACTGTGCTCGGGGAACAAAGCTCAGCCCCAAGGCGGCTTGGCTCAGGATCGCAGCGCTTGCCTAGTTCTCACCTAGCCCTAGGCTCCCCAAAGGGCCAAGGAGGGTCTGGGCTGCCTCTGGCTCCGTGGGCACTGCTGCTTGGCTGGTGGTCTCCGCACCTTGAAACCAACTCCAAACGTGTTCTCCTTCGCGGAGAAGGCTGATTTGGCAGGAAGAAGCCCTGTGTGCACTGGCCCTAGCAACCCACCCATAGGCAGCTAAGGAGGGACCCACCTAGGGCCTAGCTGCGAAACGGCACAAAACGCGCTCCTAGGAGCTGCACTCTGCAAAGGGAAACTGTGCTCGGGGAACAAAGCTCAGCCCCAAGGCGGCTTGGCTCAGGATCGCAGCGCTTGCCTAGTTCTCACCTAGCCCTAGGCTCCCCATAGGGCCAAGGAGGGTCTGGGCTGCCTCTGGCTCCGTGGGCACTGCTGCTTGGCTGGTGGTCTCCGCACCTTGAAACCAACTCCAAACGTGTTCTCCTTCGCGGAGAAGGCTGATTTGGCAGGAAGAAGCCCTGTGTGCACTGGCCCTGGCAACCCACCCATCGCCAGCTAGGGAGGGACCCACCTAGGGCCTAGCTGCGAAACGGCACAAAACGCGCTCCTAGGAGCTGCACTCTGCAAAGGGAAACTGTGCTCGGGGAACAAAGCTCAGCCCCAAGGCGGCTTGGCTCAGGATCGCAGCGCTTGCCTAGTTCTCACCTAGCCCTAGGCTCCCCATAGGGCCAAGGAGGGTCTGGGCTGCCTCTGGCTCCGTGGGCACTGCTGCTTGGCTGGTGGTCTCCGCACCTTGAAACCAACTCCAAACGTGTTCGCCTTCGCGGAGAAGGCTGATTTGGCAGGAAGAAGCCCTGTGTGCACTGGCCCTGGCAATCCACCCATAGCCAGCTAGGGAGGGACCCACCTAGGGCCTAGCTGCGAAACGGCACAAAACGCGCTCCTAGGAGCTGCACTCTGCAAAGGGAAACTGTGCTCGGGGAACAAAGCTCAGCCCCAAGGCGGCTTGGCTCAGGATCGCAGCGCTTGCCTAGTTCTCACCTAGCCCTAGGCTCCCCATAGGGCCAAGGAGGGTCTGGGCTGCCTCTGGCTCCGTGGGCACTGCTGCTTGGCTGGTGGTCTCCGCACCTTGAAACCAACTCCAAACGTGTTCTCCTTCGCGGAGAAGGCTGATTTGGCAGGAAGAAGCCCTGTGTGCACTGGCCCTGGCAACCCACCCATCGCCAGCTAGGGAGGGACCCACCTAGGGCCTAGCTGCGAAACGGCACAAAACGCGCTCCTAGGAGCTGCACTCTGCAAAGGGAAACTGTGCTCGGGGAACAAAGCTCAGCCCCAAGGCGGCTTGGCTCAGGATCGCAGCGCTTGCCTAGTTCTCACCTAGCCCTAGGCTCCCCATAGGGCCAAGGAGGGTCTGGGCTGCCTCTGGCTCCGTGGGCACTGCTGCTTGGCTGGTGGTCTCCGCACCTTGAAACCAACTCCAAACGTGTTCTCCTTCGCGGAGAAGGCTGATTTGGCAGGAAGAAGCCCTGTGTGCACTGGCCCTGGCAACCCACCCATCGCCAGCTAGGGAGGGACCCACCTAGGGCCTAGCTGCGAAACGGCACAAAACGCACTCCTAGGAGCTGCACTCTGCAAAGGGAAACTGTGCTCGGGGAACAAAGCTCAGCCCCAAGGCGGCTTGGCTCAGGATCGCAGCGCTTGCCTAGTTCTCACCTAGCCCTAGGCTCCCCATAGGGCCAAGGAGGGTCTGGGCTGCCTCTGGCTCCGTGGGCACTGCTGCTTGGCTGGTGGTCTCCGCAGCTTGAAACCAACTCCAAACGTGTTCGCCTTCGCGGAGAAGGCTGATTTGGCAGGAAGAAGCCCTGTGTGCACTGGCCCTGGCAACCCACCCATCGCCAGCTAGGGAGGGACCCACCTAGGGCCTAGCTGCGAAACGGCACAAAACGCGCTCCTAGGAGCTGCACTCTGCAAAGGGAAACTGTGCTCGGGGAACAAAGCTCAGCCCCAAGGCGGCTTGGCTCAGGATCGCAGCGCTTGCCTAGTTCTCACCTAGCCCTAGGCTCCCCATAGGGCCAAGGAGGGTCTGGGCTGCCTCTGGCTCCGTGGGCACTGCTGCTTGGCTGGTGGTCTCCGCACCTTGAAACCAACTCCAAACGTGTTCTCCTTCGTGGAGAAGGCTGATTTGGCAGGAAGAAGCCCTGTGTGCACTGGCCCTGGCAAACCGCCCATCGCCAGCTAAGGAGGGACCCACCAAGGGCCTAGCTGCGAAACGGCACAAAACGCGCTCCTAGGAGCTGCACTCTGCAAAGGGAAACTGTGCTCGGGGAACAAAGCTCAGCCCCAAGGCGGCTTGGCTCAGGATCGCAGCGCTTGCCTAGTTCTCACCTAGCCCTAGGCTCCCCATAGGGCCAAGGAGGGTCTGGGCTGCCTCTGGCTCCGTGGGCACTGCTGCTTGGCTGGTGGTCTCCGCACCGTGAAACCAACTCCAAACGTGTTCGCCTTCGCGGAGAAGGCTGATTTGGCAGGAAGAAGCCCTGTGTGCACTGGCCCTGGCAACCCACCCATCGCCAGCTAGGGAGGGACCCACCTAGGGCCTAGCTGCGAAACGGCACAAAACGCGCTCCTAGGAGCTGCACTCTGCAAAGGGAAACTGTGCTCGGGGAACAAAGCTCAGCCCCAAGGCGGCTTGGCTCAGGATCGCAGCGCTTGCCTAGTTCTCACGTAGCCCTAGGCTCCCCATAGGGCCAAGGAGGGTCTGGGCTGCCTCTGGCTCCGTGGGCACTGCTGCTTGGCTGGTGGTCTCCGCACCTTGAAACCAACTCCAAACGTGTTCGCCTTCGCGGAGAAGGCTGATTTGGCAGGAAGAAGCCCTGTGTGCACTGGCCCTGGCAACCCACCCATCGCCAGCTAGGGAGGGACCCACCTAGGGCCTAGCTGCGAAACGGCACAAAACGCGCTCCTAGGAGCTGCACTCTGCAAAGGGAAACTGTGCTCGGGGAACAAAGCTCAGCCCCAAGGCGGCTTGGCTCAGGATCGCAGCGCTTGCCTAGTTCTCACCTAGCCCTAGGCTCCCCATAGGGCCAAGGAGGGTCTGGGCTGCCTCTGGCTCCGTGGGCACTGCTGCTTGGCTGGTGGTCTCCGCACCGTGAAACCAACTCCAAACGTGTTCGCCTTCGCGGAGAAGGCTGATTTGGCAGGAAGAAGCCCTGTGTGCACTGGCCCTGGCAACCCACCCATCGCCAGCTAGGGAGGGACCCACCTAGGGCCTAGCTGCGAAACGGCACAAAACGCGCTCCTAGGAGCTGCACTCTGCAAAGGGAAACTGTGCTCGGGGAACAAAGCTCAGCCCCAAGGCGGCTTGGCTCAGGATCGCAGCGCTTGCCTAGTTCTCACCTAGCCCTAGGCTCCCCATAGGGCCAAGGAGGGTCTGGGCTGCCTCTGGCTCCGTGGGCACTGCTGCTTGGCTGGTGGTCTCCGCACCTTGAAACCAACTCCAAACGTGTTCTCCTTCGCGGAGAAGGCTGATTTGGCAGGAAGAAGCCCTGTGTGCACTGGCCCTAGCAACCCACCCATAGGCAGCTAGGGAGGGACCCACCTAGGGCCTAGCTGCGAAACGGCACAAAACGCGCTCCTAGGAGCTGCACTCTGCAAAGGGAAACTGTGCTCGGGGAACAAAGCTCAGCCCCAAGGCGGCTTGGCTCAGGATCGCAGCGCTTGCCTAGTTCTCACCTAGCCCTAGGCTCCCCATAGGGCCAAGGAGGGTCTGGGCTGCCTCTGGCTCCGTGGGCACTGCTGCTTGGCTGGTGGTCTCCGCAGCTTGAAACCAACTCCAAACGTGTTCTCCTTCGCGGAGAAGGCTGATTTGGCAGGAAGAAGCCCTGTGTGCACTGGCCCTGGCAACCCACCCATCGCCAGCTAGGGAGGGACCCACCTAGGGCCTAGCTGCGAAACGGCACAAAACGCGCTCCTAGGAGCTGCACTCTGCAAAGGGAAACTGTGCTCGGGGAACAAAGCTCAGCCCCAAGGCGGCTTGGCTCAGGATCGCAGCGCTTGCCTAGTTCTCACCTAGCCCTAGGCTCCCCATAGGGCCAAGGAGGGTCTGGGCTGCCTCTGGCTCCGTGGGCACTGCTGCTTGGCTGGTGGTCTCCGCACCTTGAAACCAACTCCAAACGTGTTCGCCTTCGCGGAGAAGGCTGATTTGGCAGGAAGAAGCCCTGTGTGCACTGGCCCTGGCAAACCACCCATAGCCAGCTAGGGAGGGACCCACCTAGGGCCTAGCTGCGAAACGGCACAAAACGCGCTCCTAGGAGCTGCACTCTGCAAAGGGAAACTGTGCTCGGGGAACAAAGCTCAGCCCCAAGGCGGCTTGGCTCAGGATCGCAGCGCTTGCCTAGTTCTCACCTAGCCCTAGGCTCCCCAAAGGGCCAAGGAGGGTCTGGGCTGCCTCTGGCTCCGTGGGCACTGCTGCTTGGCTGGTGGTCTCCGCACCGTGAAACCAACTCCAAACGTGTTCGCCTTCGCGGAGAAGGCTGATTTGGCAGGAAGAAGCCCTGTGTGCACTGGCCCTGGCAACCCACCCATCGCCAGCTAGGGAGGGACCCACCTAGGGCCTAGCTGCGAAACGGCACAAAACGCGCTCCTAGGAGCTGCACTCTGCAAAGGGAAACTGTGCTCGGGGAACAAAGCTCAGCCCCAAGGCGGCTTGGCTCAGGATCGCAGCGCTTGCCTAGTTCTCACCTAGCCCTAGGCTCCCCATAGGGCCAAGGAGGGTCTGGGCTGCCTCTGGCTCCGTGGGCACTGCTGCTTGGTTGGTGGTCTCCGCAGCTTGAAACCAACTCCAAACGTGTTCTCCTTCGCGGAGAAGGCTGATTTGGCAGGAAGAAGCCCTGTGTGCACTGGCCCTGGCAACCCACCCATCGCCAGCTAGGGAGGGACCCACCTAGGGCCTAGCTGCGAAACGGCACAAAACGCGCTCCTAGGAGCTGCACTCTGCAAAGGGAAACTGTGCTCGGGGAACAAAGCTCAGCCCCAAGGCGGCTTGGCTCAGGATCGCAGCGCTTGCCTAGTTCTCACCTAGCCCTAGGCTCCCCAAAGGGCCAAGGAGGGTCTGGGCTGCCTCTGGCTCCGTGGGCACTGCTGCTTGGCTGGTGGTCTCCGCACCTTGAAACCAACTCCAAACGTGTTCTCCTTCGCGGAGAAGGCTGATTTGGCAGGAAGAAGCCCTGTGTGCACTGGCCCTGGCAATCCACCCATAGCCAGCTAAGGAGGGACCCACCTAGGGCCTAGCTGCGAAACGGCACAAAACGCGCTCCTAGGAGCTGCACTCTGCAAAGGGAAACTGTGCTCGGGGAACAAACCTCAGCCCCAAGGCGGCTTGGCTCAGGATCGCAGCGCTTGCCTAGTTCTCACCTAGCCCTAGGCTCCCCATAGGGCCAAGGAGGGTCTGGGCTGCCTCTGGCTCCGTGGGCACTGCTGCTTGGCTGGTGGTCTCCGCACCTTGAAACCAACTCCAAACGTGTTCTCCTTCGCGGAGAAGGCTGATTTGGCAGGAAGAAGCCCTGTGTGCACTGGCCCTAGCAACCCACCCATAGGCAGCTAGGGAGGGACCCACCTAGGGCCTAGCTGCGAAACGGCACAAAACGCGCTCCTAGGAGCTGCACTCTGCAAAGGGAAACTGTGCTCGGGGAACAAAGCTCAGCCCCAAGGCGGCTTGGCTCAGGATCGCAGCGCTTGCCTAGTTCTCACCTAGCCCTAGGCTCCCCATAGGGCCAAGGAGGGTCTGGGCTGCCTCTGGCTCCGTGGGCACTGCTGCTTGGCTGGTGGTCTCCGCACCTTGAAACCAACTCCAAACGTGTTCTCCTTCGCGGAGAAGGCTGATTTGGCAGGAAGAAGCCCTGTGTGCACTGGCCCTGGCAACCCACCCATCGCCAGCTAGGGAGGGACCCACCTAGGGCCTAGCTGCGAAACGGCACAAAACGCGCTCCTAGGAGCTGCACTCTGCAAAGGGAAACTGTGCTCGGGGAACAAAGCTCAGCCCCAAGGCGGCTTGGCTCAGGATCGCAGCGCTTGCCTAGTTCTCACCTAGCCCTAGGCTCCCCATAGGGCCAAGGAGGGTCTGGGCTGCCTCTGGCTCCGTGGGCACTGCTGCTTGGCTGGTGGTCTCCGCACCTTGAAACCAACTCCAAACGTGTTCGCCTTCGCGGAGAAGGCTGATTTGGCAGGAAGAAGCCCTGTGTGCACTGGCCCTGGCAATCCACCCATAGCCAGCTAGGGAGGGACCCACCTAGGGCCTAGCTGCGAAACGGCACAAAACGCGCTCCTAGGAGCTGCACTCTGCAAAGGGAAACTGTGCTCGGGGAACAAAGCTCAGCCCCAAGGCGGCTTGGCTCAGGATCGCAGCGCTTGCCTAGTTCTCACCTAGCCCTAGGCTCCCCATAGGGCCAAGGAGGGTCTGGGCTGCCTCTGGCTCCGTGGGCACTGCTGCTTGGCTGGTGGTCTCCGCACCTTGAAACCAACTCCAAACGTGTTCTCCTTCGCGGAGAAGGCTGATTTGGCAGGAAGAAGCCCTGTGTGCACTGGCCCTGGCAACCCACCCATCGCCAGCTAGGGAGGGACCCACCTAGGGCCTAGCTGCGAAACGGCACAAAACGCGCTCCTAGGAGCTGCACTCTGCAAAGGGAAACTGTGCTCGGGGAACAAAGCTCAGCCCCAAGGCGGCTTGGCTCAGGATCGCAGCGCTTGCCTAGTTCTCACCTAGCCCTAGGCTCCCCATAGGGCCAAGGAGGGTCTGGGCTGCCTCTGGCTCCGTGGGCACTGCTGCTTGGCTGGTGGTCTCCGCACCTTGAAACCAACTCCAAACGTGTTCTCCTTCGCGGAGAAGGCTGATTTGGCAGGAAGAAGCCCTGTGTGCACTGGCCCTGGCAACCCACCCATCGCCAGCTAGGGAGGGACCCACCTAGGGCCTAGCTGCGAAACGGCACAAAACGCGCTCCTAGGAGCTGCACTCTGCAAAGGGAAACTGTGCTCGGGGAACAAAGCTCAGCCCCAAGGCGGCTTGGCTCAGGATCGCAGCGCTTGCCTAGTTCTCACCTAGCCCTAGGCTCCCCATAGGGCCAAGGAGGGTCTGGGCTGCCTCTGGCTCCGTGGGCACTGCTGCTTGGCTGGTGGTCTCCGCAGCTTGAAACCAACTCCAAACGTGTTCGCCTTCGCGGAGAAGGCTGATTTGGCAGGAAGAAGCCCTGTGTGCACTGGCCCTGGCAACCCACCCATCGCCAGCTAGGGAGGGACCCACCTAGGGCCTAGCTGCGAAACGGCACAAAACGCGCTCCTAGGAGCTGCACTCTGCAAAGGGAAACTGTGCTCGGGGAACAAAGCTCAGCCCCAAGGCGGCTTGGCTCAGGATCGCAGCGCTTGCCTAGTTCTCACGTAGCCCTAGGCTCCCCATAGGGCCAAGGAGGGTCTGGGCTGCCTCTGGCTCCGTGGGCACTGCTGCTTGGCTGGTGGTCTCCGCACCTTGAAACCAACTCCAAACGTGTTCGCCTTCGCGGAGAAGGCTGATTTGGCAGGAAGAAGCCCTGTGTGCACTGGCCCTGGCAACCCACCCATCGCCAGCTAGGGAGGGACCCACCTAGGGCCTAGCTGCGAAACGGCACAAAACGCGCTCCTAGGAGCTGCACTCTGCAAAGGGAAACTGTGCTCGGGGAACAAAGCTCAGCCCCAAGGCGGCTTGGCTCAGGATCGCAGCGCTTGCCTAGTTCTCACCTAGCCCTAGGCTCCCCATAGGGCCAAGGAGGGTCTGGGCTGCCTCTGGCTCCGTGGGCACTGCTGCTTGGCTGGTGGTCTCCGCACCGTGAAACCAACTCCAAACGTGTTCGCCTTCGCGGAGAAGGCTGATTTGGCAGGAAGAAGCCCTGTGTGCACTGGCCCTAGCAACCCACCCATAGCCAGCTAGGGAGGGACCCACCTAGGGCCTAGCTGCGAAACGGCACAAAACGCACTCCTAGGAGCTGCACTCTGCAAAGGGAAACTGTGCTCGGGGAACAAAGCTCAGCCCCAAGGCGGCTTGGCTCAGGATCGCAGCGCTTGCCTAGTTCTCACCTAGCCCTAGGCTCCCCAAAGGGCCAAGGAGGGTCTGGGCTGCCTCTGGCTCCGTGGGCACTGCTGCTTGGCTGGTGGTCTCCGCAGCTTGAAACCAACTCCAAACGTGTTCGCATTCGCGGAGAAGGCTGATTTGGCAGGAAGAAGCCCTGTGTGCACTGGCCCTGGCAACCCACCCATCGCCAGCTAGGGAGGGACCCACCTAGGGCCTAGCTGCGAAACGGCACAAAACGCGCTCCTAGGAGCTGCACTCTGCAAAGGGAAACTGTGCTCGGGGAACAAAGCTCAGCCCCAAGGCGGCTTGGCTCAGGATCGCAGCGCTTGCCTAGTTCTCACCTAGCCCTAGGCTCCCCAAAGGGCCAAGGAGGGTCTGGGCTGCCTCTGGCTCCGTGGGCACTGCTGCTTGGCTGGTGGTCTCCGCACCTTGAAACCAACTCCAAACGTGTTCTCCTTCGCGGAGAAGGCTGATTTGGCAGGAAGAAGCCCTGTGTGCACTGGCCCTGGCAATCCACCCATAGCCAGCTAAGGAGGGACCCACCTAGGGCCTAGCTGCGAAACGGCACAAAACGCGCTCCTAGGAGCTGCACTCTGCAAAGGGAAACTGTGCTCGGGGAACAAAGCTCAGCCCCAAGGCGGCTTGGCTCAGGATCGCAGCGCTTGCCTAGTTCTCACCTAGCCCTAGGCTCCCCATAGGGCCAAGGAGGGTCTGGGCTGCCTCTGGCTCCGTGGGCACTGCTGCTTGGTTGGTGGTCTCCGCACCTTGAAACCAACTCCAAACGTGTTCTCCTTCGCGGAGAAGGCTGATTTGGCAGGAAGAAGCCCTGTGTGCACTGGCCCTGGCAACCCACCCATCGCCAGCTAGGGAGGGACCCACCTAGGGCCTAGCTGCGAAACGGCACAAAACGCGCTCCTAGGAGCTGCACTCTGCAAAGGGAAACTGTGCTCGGGGAACAAAGCTCAGCCCCAAGGCGGCTTGGCTCAGGATCGCAGCGCTTGCCTAGTTCTCACCTAGCCCTAGGCTCCCCATAGGGCCAAGGAGGGTCTGGGCTGCCTCTGGCTCCGTGGGCACTGCTGCTTGGCTGGTGGTCTCCGCACCTTGAAACCAACTCCAAACGTGTTCTCCTTCGCGGAGAAGGCTGATTTGGCAGGAAGAAGCCCTGTGTGCACTGGCCCTGGCAACCCACCCATCGCCAGCTAGGGAGGGACCCACCTATGGCCTAGCTGCGAAACGGCACAAAACGCGCTCCTAGGAGCTGCACTCTGCAAAGGGAAACTGTGCTCGGGGAACAAAGCTCAGCCCCAAGGCGGCTTGGCTCAGGATCGCAGCGCTTGCCTAGTTCTCACCTAGCCCTAGGCTCCCCATAGGGCCAAGGAGGGTCTGGGCTGCCTCTGGCTCCGTGGGCACTGCTGCTTGGCTGGTGGTCTCCGCATCTTGAAACCAACTCCAAACGTGTTCGCCTTCGCGGAGAAGGCTGATTTGGCAGGAAGAAGCCCTGTGTGCACTGGCCCTGGCAACCCACCCATCGCCAGCTAGGGAGGGACCCACCTAGGGCCTAGCTGCGAAACGGCACAAAACGCGCTCCTAGGAGCTGCACTCTGCAAAGGGAAACTGTGCTCGGGGAACAAAGCTCAGCCCCAAGGCGGCTTGGCTCAGGATCGCAGCGCTTGCCTAGTTCTCACCTAGCCCTAGGCTCCCCATAGGGCCAAGGAGGGTCTGGGCTGCCTCTGGCTCCGTGGGCACTGCTGCTTGGCTGGTGGTCTCCGCACCTTGAAACCAACTCCAAACGTGTTCTCCTTCGCGGAGAAGGCTGATTTGGCAGGAAGAAGCCCTGTGTGCACTGGCCCTGGCAAACCGCCCATCGCCAGCTAAGGAGGGACCCACCTAGGGCCTAGCTGCGAAACGGCACAAAACGCGCTCCTAGGAGCTGCACTCTGCAAAGGGAAACTGTGCTCGGGGAACAAAGCTCAGCCCCAAGGCGGCTTGGCTCAGGATCACAGCGCTTGCCTAGTTCTCACCTAGCCCTAGGCTCCCCATAGGGCCAAGGAGGGTCTGGGCTGCCTCTGGCTCCGTGGGCACTGCTGCTTGGCTGGTGGTCTCCGCACCTTGAAACCAACTCCAAACGTGTTCGCCTTCGCGGAGAAGGCTGATTTGGCAGGAAGAAGCCCTGTGTGCACTGGCCCTGGCAATCCACCCATAGCCAGCTAAGGAGGGACCCACCTAGGGCCTAGCTGCGAAACGGCACAAAACGCGCTCCTAGGAGCTGCACTCTGCAAAGGGAAACTGTGCTCGGGGAACAAAGCTCAGCCCCAAGGCGGCTTGGCTCAGGATCGCAGCGCTTGCCTAGTTCTCACCTAGCCCTAGGCTCCCCATAGGGCCAAGGAGGGTCTGGGCTGCCTCTGGCTCCGTGGGCACTGCTGCTTGGCTGGTGGTCTCCGCACCTTGAAACCAACTCCAAACGTGTTCTCCTTCGCGGAGAAGGCTGATTTGGCAGGAAGAAGCCCTGTGTGCACTGGCCCTGGCAACCCACCCATCGCCAGCTAGGGAGGGACCCACCTAGGGCCTAGCTGCGAAACGGCACAAAACGCGCTCCTAGGAGCTGCACTCTGCAAAGGGAAACTGTGCTCGGGGAACAAAGCTCAGCCCCAAGGCGGCTTGGCTCAGGATCGCAGCGCTTGCCTAGTTCTCACCTAGCCCTAGGCTCCCCATAGGGCCAAGGAGGGTCTGGGCTGCCTCTGGCTCCGTGGGCACTGCTGCTTGGCTGGTGGTCTCCGCACCTTGAAACCAACTCCAAACGTGTTCGCCTTCGCGGAGAAGGCTGATTTGGCAGGAAGAAGCCCTGTGTGCACTGGCCCTGGCAACCCACCCATCGCCAGCTAGGGAGGGACCCACCTAGGGCCTAGCTGCGAAACGGCACAAAACGCGCTCCTAGGAGCTGCACTCTGCAAAGGGAAACTGTGCTCGGGGAACAAAGCTCAGCCCCAAGGCGGCTTGGCTCAGGATCGCAGCGCTTGCCTAGTTCTCACCTAGCCCTAGGCTCCCCAAAGGGCCAAGGAGGGTCTGGGCTGCCTCTGGCTCCGTGGGCACTGCTGCTTGGCTGGTGGTCTCCGCACCGTGAAACCAACTCCAAACGTGTTCGCCTTCGCGGAGAAGGCTGATTTGGCAGGAAGAAGCCCTGTGTGCACTGGCCCTGGCAACCCACCCATCGCCAGCTAGGGAGGGACCCACCTAGGGCCTAGCTGCGAAACGGCACAAAACGCGCTCCTAGGAGCTGCACTCTGCAAAGGGAAACTGTGCTCGGGGAACAAAGCTCAGCCCCAAGGCGGCTTGGCTCAGGATCGCAGCGCTTGCCTAGTTCTCACCTAGCCCTAGGCTCCCCATAGGGCCAAGGAGGGTCTGGGCTGCCTCTGGCTCCGTGGGCACTGCTGCTTGGCTGGTGGTCTCCGCAGCTTGAAACCAACTCCAAACGTGTTCGCCTTCGCGGAAAAGGCTGATTTGGCAGGAAGAAGCCCTGTGTGCACTGGCCCTGGCAACCCACCCATCGCCAGCTAGGGAGGGACCCACCTAGGGCCTAGCTGCGAAACGGCACAAAACGCGCTCCTAGGAGCTGCACTCTGCAAAGGGAAACTGTGCTCGGGGAACAAAGCTCAGCCCCAAGGCGGCTTGGCTCAGGATCGCAGCGCTTGCCTAGTTCTCACCTAGCCCTAGGCTCCCCATAGGGCCAAGGAGGGTCTGGGCTGCCTCTGGCTCCGTGGGCACTGCTGCTTGGCTGGTGGTCTCCGCACCTTGAAACCAACTCCAAACGTGTTCTCCTTCGCGGAGAAGGCTGATTTGGCAGGAAGAAGCCCTGTGTGCACTGGCCCTGGCAACCCACCCATCGCCAGCTAGGGAGGGACCCACCTAGGGCCTAGCTGCGAAACGGCACAAAACGCGCTCCTAGGAGCTGCACTCTGCAAAGGGAAACTGTGCTCGGGGAACAAAGCTCAGCCCCAAGGCGGCTTGGCTCAGGATCGCAGCGCTTGCCTAGTTCTCACCTAGCCCTAGGCTCCCCATAGGGCCAAGGAGGGTCTGGGCTGCCTCTGGCTCCGGGGGCACTGCTGCTTGGCTGGTGGTCTCCGCACCGTGAAACCAACTCCAAACGTGTTCGCCTTCGCGGAGAAGGCTGATTTGGCAGGAAGAAGCCCTGTGTGCACTGGCCCTGGCAACCCACCCATCGCCAGCTAGGGAGGGACCCACCTAGGGCCTAGCTGCGAAACGGCACAAAACGCGCTCCTAGGAGCTGCACTCTGCAAAGGGAAACTGTGCTCGGGGAACAAAGCTCAGCCCCAAGGCGGCTTGGCTCAGGATCGCAGCGCTTGCCTAGTTCTCACCTAGCCCTAGGCTCCCCATAGGGCCAAGGAGGGTCTGGGCTGCCTCTGGCTCCGTGGGCACTGCTGCTTGGCTGGTGGTCTCCGCACCTTGAAACCAACTCCAAACGTGTTCTCCTTCGCGGAGAAGGCTGATTTGGCAGGAAGAAGCCCTGTGTGCACTGGCCCTGGCAAACCGCCATAGCCAGCTAAGGAGGGACCCACCTAGGGCCTAGCTGCGAAACGGCACAAAACGCGCTCCTAGGAGCTGCACTCTGCAAAGGGAAACTGTGCTCGGGGAACAAAGCTCAGCCCCAAGGCGGCTTGGCTCAGGATCGCAGCGCTTGCCTAGTTCTCACCTAGCCCTAGGCTCCCCATAGGGCCAAGGAGGGTCTGGGCTGCCTCTGGCTCCGGGGGCACTGCTGCTTGGCTGGTGGTCTCCGCACCGTGAAACCAACTCCAAACGTGTTCGCCTTCGCGGAGAAGGCTGATTTGGCAGGAAGAAGCCCTGTGTGCACTGGCCCTGGCAACCCACCCATCGCCAGCTAGGGAGGGACCCACCTAGGGCCTAGCTGCGAAACGGCACAAAACGCGCTCCTAGGAGCTGCACTCTGCAAAGGGAAACTGTGCTCGGGGAACAAAGCTCAGCCCCAAGGCGGCTTGGCTCAGGATCGCAGCGCTTGCCTAGTTCTCACCTAGCCCTAGGCTCCCCATAGGGCCAAGGAGGGTCTGGGCTGCCTCTGGCTCCGTGGGCACTGCTGCTTGGCTGGTGGTCTCCGCACCTTGAAACCAACTCCAAACGTGTTCTCCTTCGCGGAGAAGGCTGATTTGGCAGGAAGAAGCCCTGTGTGCACTGGCCCTGGCAAACCGCCATAGCCAGCTAAGGAGGGACCCACCTAGGGCCTAGCTGCGAAACGGCACAAAACGCGCTCCTAGGAGCTGCACTCTGCAAAGGGAAACTGTGCTCGGGGAACAAAGCTCAGCCCCAAGGCGGCTTGGCTCAGGATCGCAGCGCTTGCCTAGTTCTCACCTAGCCCTAGGCTCCCCATAGGGCCAAGGAGGGTCTGGGCTGCCTCTGGCTCCGTGGGCACTGCTGCTTGGCTGGTGGTCTCCGCACCTTGAAACCAACTCCAAACGTGTTCGCCTTCGCGGAGAAGGCTGATTTGGCAGGAAGAAGCCCTGTGTGCACTGGCCCTGGCAATCCACCCATAGCCAGCTAAGGAGGGACCCACCTAGGGCCTAGCTGCGAAACGGCACAAAACGCGCTCCTAGGAGCTGCACTCTGCAAAGGGAAACTGTGCTCGGGGAACAAAGCTCAGCCCCAAGGCGGCTTGGCTCAGGATCGCAGCGCTTGCCTAGTTCTCACCTAGCCCTAGGCTCCCCATAGGGCCAAGGAGGGTCTGGGCTGCCTCTGGCTCCGTGGGCACTGCTGCTTGGCTGGTGGTCTCCGCACCTTGAAACCAACTCCAAACGTGTTCTCCTTCGCGGAGAAGGCTGATTTGGCAGGAAGAAGCCCTGTGTGCACTGGCCCTGGCAACCCACCCATCGCCAGCTAGGGAGGGACCCACCTAGGGCCTAGCTGCGAAACGGCACAAAACGCGCTCCTAGGAGCTGCACTCTGCAAAGGGAAACTGTGCTCGGGGAACAAAGCTCAGCCCCAAGGCGGCTTGGCTCAGGATCGCAGCGCTTGCCTAGTTCTCACCTAGCCCTAGGCTCCCCATAGGGCCAAGGAGGGTCTGGGCTGCCTCTGGCTCCGTGGGCACTGCTGCTTGGCTGGTGGTCTCCGCACCTTGAAACCAACTCCAAACGTGTTCGCCTTCGCGGAGAAGGCTGATTTGGCAGGAAGAAGCCCTGTGTGCACTGGCCCTGGCAATCCACCCATAGCCAGCTAAGGAGGGACCCACCTAGGGCCTAGCTGCGAAACGGCACAAAACGCGCTCCTAGGAGCTGCACTCTGCAAAGGGAAACTGTGCTCGGGGAACAAAGCTCAGCCCCAAGGCGGCTTGGCTCAGGATCGCAGCGCTTGCCTAGTTCTCACCTAGCCCTAGGCTCCCCATAGGGCCAAGGAGGGTCTGGGCTGCCTCTGGCTCCGTGGGCACTGCTGCTTGGTTGGTGGTCTCCGCACCTTGAAACCAACTCCAAACGTGTTCTCCTTCGCGGAGAAGGCTGATTTGGCAGGAAGAAGCCCTGTGTGCACTGGCCCTGGCAACCCACCCATCGCCAGCTAGGGAGGGACCCACCTAGGGCCTAGCTGCGAAACGGCACAAAACGCGCTCCTAGGAGCTGCACTCTGCAAAGGGAAACTGTGCTCGGGGAACAAAGCTCAGCCCCAAGGCGGCTTGGCTCAGGATCGCAGCGCTTGCCTAGTTCTCACCTAGCCCTAGGCTCCCCATAGGGCCAAGGAGGGTCTGGGCTGCCTCTGGCTCCGTGGGCACTGCTGCTTGGCTGGTGGTCTCCGCACCTTGAAACCAACTCCAAACGTGTTCTCCTTCGCGGAGAAGGCTGATTTGGCAGGAAGAAGCCCTGTGTGCACTGGCCCTGGCAACCCACCCATCGCCAGCTAGGGAGGGACCCACCTATGGCCTAGCTGCGAAACGGCACAAAACGCGCTCCTAGGAGCTGCACTCTGCAAAGGGAAACTGTGCTCGGGGAACAAAGCTCAGCCCCAAGGCGGCTTGGCTCAGGATCGCAG
The DNA here is from genome assembly GCF_054392235.1 of Sus scrofa. NCBI lineage: Eukaryota > Metazoa > Chordata > Mammalia > Artiodactyla > Suidae > Sus > Sus scrofa. Next base: position 31,789,815 of record NC_139389.1, on the reverse strand, counting down.
CGCTTGCCTAGTTCTCACCTAGCCCTAGGCTCCCCATAGGGCCAAGGAGGGTCTGGGCTGCCTCTGGCTCCGTGGGCACTGCTGCTTGGCTGGTGGTCTCCGCATCTTGAAACCAACTCCAAACGTGTTCGCCTTCGCGGAGAAGGCTGATTTGGCAGGAAGAAGCCCTGTGTGCACTGGCCCTGGCAACCCACCCATCGCCAGCTAGGGAGGGACCCACCTAGGGCCTAGCTGCGAAACGGCACAAAACGCGCTCCTAGGAGCTGCACTCTGCAAAGGGAAACTGTGCTCGGGGAACAAAGCTCAGCCCCAAGGCGGCTTGGCTCAGGATCGCAGCGCTTGCCTAGTTCTCACCTAGCCCTAGGCTCCCCATAGGGCCAAGGAGGGTCTGGGCTGCCTCTGGCTCCGTGGGCACTGCTGCTTGGCTGGTGGTCTCCGCACCTTGAAACCAACTCCAAACGTGTTCTCCTTCGCGGAGAAGGCTGATTTGGCAGGAAGAAGCCCTGTGTGCACTGGCCCTGGCAAACCGCCCATCGCCAGCTAAGGAGGGACCCACCTAGGGCCTAGCTGCGAAACGGCACAAAACGCGCTCCTAGGAGCTGCACTCTGCAAAGGGAAACTGTGCTCGGGGAACAAAGCTCAGCCCCAAGGCGGCTTGGCTCAGGATCACAGCGCTTGCCTAGTTCTCACCTAGCCCTAGGCTCCCCATAGGGCCAAGGAGGGTCTGGGCTGCCTCTGGCTCCGTGGGCACTGCTGCTTGGCTGGTGGTCTCCGCACCTTGAAACCAACTCCAAACGTGTTCGCCTTCGCGGAGAAGGCTGATTTGGCAGGAAGAAGCCCTGTGTGCACTGGCCCTGGCAATCCACCCATAGCCAGCTAAGGAGGGACCCACCTAGGGCCTAGCTGCGAAACGGCACAAAACGCGCTCCTAGGAGCTGCACTCTGCAAAGGGAAACTGTGCTCGGGGAACAAAGCTCAGCCCCAAGGCGGCTTGGCTCAGGATCGCAGCGCTTGCCTAGTTCTCACCTAGCCCTAGGCTCCCCATAGGGCCAAGGAGGGTCTGGGCTGCCTCTGGCTCCGTGGGCACTGCTGCTTGGCTGGTGGTCTCCGCACCTTGAAACCAACTCCAAACGTGTTCTCCTTCGCGGAGAAGGCTGATTTGGCAGGAAGAAGCCCTGTGTGCACTGGCCCTGGCAACCCACCCATCGCCAGCTAGGGAGGGACCCACCTAGGGCCTAGCTGCGAAACGGCACAAAACGCGCTCCTAGGAGCTGCACTCTGCAAAGGGAAACTGTGCTCGGGGAACAAAGCTCAGCCCCAAGGCGGCTTGGCTCAGGATCGCAGCGCTTGCCTAGTTCTCACCTAGCCCTAGGCTCCCCATAGGGCCAAGGAGGGTCTGGGCTGCCTCTGGCTCCGTGGGCACTGCTGCTTGGCTGGTGGTCTCCGCACCTTGAAACCAACTCCAAACGTGTTCGCCTTCGCGGAGAAGGCTGATTTGGCAGGAAGAAGCCCTGTGTGCACTGGCCCTGGCAACCCACCCATCGCCAGCTAGGGAGGGACCCACCTAGGGCCTAGCTGCGAAACGGCACAAAACGCGCTCCTAGGAGCTGCACTCTGCAAAGGGAAACTGTGCTCGGGGAACAAAGCTCAGCCCCAAGGCGGCTTGGCTCAGGATCGCAGCGCTTGCCTAGTTCTCACCTAGCCCTAGGCTCCCCATAGGGCCAAGGAGGGTCTGGGCTGCCTCTGGCTCCGTGGGCACTGCTGCTTGGCTGGTGGTCTCCGCACCGTGAAACCAACTCCAAACGTGTTCGCCTTCGCGGAGAAGGCTGATTTGGCAGGAAGAAGCCCTGTGTGCACTGGCCCTGGCAACCCACCCATCGCCAGCTAGGGAGGGACCCACCTAGGGCCTAGCTGCGAAACGGCACAAAACGCGCTCCTAGGAGCTGCACTCTGCAAAGGGAAACTGTGCTCGGGGAACAAAGCTCAGCCCCAAGGCGGCTTGGCTCAGGATCGCAGCGCTTGCCTAGTTCTCACCTAGCCCTAGGCTCCCCATAGGGCCAAGGAGGGTCTGGGCTGCCTCTGGCTCCGTGGGCACTGCTGCTTGGCTGGTGGTCTCCGCAGCTTGAAACCAACTCCAAACGTGTTCGCCTTCGCGGAAAAGGCTGATTTGGCAGGAAGAAGCCCTGTGTGCACTGGCCCTGGCAACCCACCCATCGCCAGCTAGGGAGGGACCCACCTAGGGCCTAGCTGCGAAACGGCACAAAACGAGCTCCTAGGAGCTGCACTCTGCAAAGGGAAACTGTGCTCGGGGAACAAAGCTCAGCCCCAAGGCGGCTTGGCTCAGGATCGCAGCGCTTGCCTAGTTCTCACCTAGCCCTAGGCTCCCCATAGGGCCAAGGAGGGTCTGGGCTGCCTCTGGCTCCGTGGGCACTGCTGCTTGGCTGGTGGTCTCCGCACCTTGAAACCAACTCCAAACGTGTTCTCCTTCGCGGAGAAGGCTGATTTGGCAGGAAGAAGCCCTGTGTGCACTGGCCCTGGCAAACCGCCATAGCCAGCTAAGGAGGGACCCACCTAGGGCCTAGCTGCGAAACGGCACAAAACGCGCTCCTAGGAGCTGCACTCTGCAAAGGGAAACTGTGCTCGGGGAACAAACCTCAGCCCCAAGGCGGCTTGGCTCAGGATCGCAGCGCTTGCCTAGTTCTCACCTAGCCCTAGGCTCCCCATAGGGCCAAGGAGGGTCTGGGCTGCCTCTGGCTCCGTGGGCACTGCTGCTTGGCTGGTGGTCTCCGCACCTTGAAACCAACTCCAAACGTGTTCGCCTTCGCGGAGAAGGCTGATTTGGCAGGAAGAAGCCCTGTGTGCACTGGCCCTGGCAATCCACCCATAGCCAGCTAAGGAGGGACCCACCTAGGGCCTAGCTGCGAAACGGCACAAAACGCGCTCCTAGGAGCTGCACTCTGCAAAGGGAAACTGTGCTCGGGGAACAAAGCTCAGCCCCAAGGCGGCTTGGCTCAGGATCGCAGCGCTTGCCTAGTTCTCACCTAGCCCTAGGCTCCCCATAGGGCCAAGGAGGGTCTGGGCTGCCTCTGGCTCCGTGGGCACTGCTGCTTGGCTGGTGGTCTCCGCACCTTGAAACCAACTCCAAACGTGTTCTCCTTCGCGGAGAAGGCTGATTTGGCAGGAAGAAGCCCTGTGTGCACTGGCCCTGGCAACCCACCCATCGCCAGCTAGGGAGGGACCCACCTAGGGCCTAGCTGCGAAACGGCACAAAACGCGCTCCTAGGAGCTGCACTCTGCAAAGGGAAACTGTGCTCGGGGAACAAAGCTCAGCCCCAAGGCGGCTTGGCTCAGGATCGCAGCGCTTGCCTAGTTCTCACCTAGCCCTAGGCTCCCCATAGGGCCAAGGAGGGTCTGGGCTGCCTCTGGCTCCGTGGGCACTGCTGCTTGGCTGGTGGTCTCCGCACCTTGAAACCAACTCCAAACGTGTTCGCCTTCGCGGAGAAGGCTGATTTGGCAGGAAGAAGCCCTGTGTGCACTGGCCCTGGCAACCCACCCATCGCCAGCTAGGGAGGGACCCACCTAGGGCCTAGCTGCGAAACGGCACAAAACGCGCTCCTAGGAGCTGCACTCTGCAAAGGGAAACTGTGCTCGGGGAACAAAGCTCAGCCCCAAGGCGGCTTGGCTCAGGATCGCAGCGCTTGCCTAGTTCTCACCTAGCCCTAGGTTCCCCATAGGGCCAAGGAGGGTCTGGGCTGCCTCTGGCTCCGTGGGCACTGCTGCTCGGCTGGTGGTCTCCGCACCTTGAAACCAACTCCAAACGTGTTCTCCTTCGCGGAGAAGGCTGATTTGGCAGGAAGAAGCCCTGTGTGCACTGGCCCTGGCAAACCGCCCATCGCCAGCTAAGGAGGGACCCACCTAGGGCCTAGCTGCGAAACGGCACAAAACGCGCTCCTAGGAGCTGCACTCTGCAAAGGGAAACTGTGCTCGGGGAACAAAGCTCAGCCCCAAGGCGGCTTGGCTCAGGATCGCAGCGCTTGCCTAGTTCTCACCTAGCCCTAGGCTCCCCATAGGGCCAAGGAGGGTCTGGGCTGCCTCTGGCTCCGTGGGCACTGCTGCTTGGCTGGTGGTCTCCGCATCTTGAAACCAACTCCAAATGTGTTCGCCTTCGCGGAGAAGGCTGATTTGGCAGGAAGAAGCCCTGTGTGCACTGGCCCTGGCAACCCACCCATCGCCAGCTAGGGAGGGACCCACCTAGGGCCTAGCTGCGAAACGGCACAAAACGCGCTCCTAGGAGCTGCACTCTGCAAAGGGAAACTGTGCTCGGGGAACAAAGCTCAGCCCCAAGGCGGCTTGGCTCAGGATCGCAGCGCTTGCCTAGTTCTCACCTAGCCCTAGGCTCCCCATAGGGCCAAGGAGGGTCTGGGCTGCCTCTGGCTCCGTGGGCACTGCTGCTTGGCTGGTGGTCTCCGCACCTTGAAACCAACTCCAAACGTGTTCTCCTTCGCGGAGAAGGCTGATTTGGCAGGAAGAAGCCCTGTGTGCACTGGCCCTGGCAAACCGCCCATCGCCAGCTAAGGAGGGACCCACCTAGGGCCTAGCTGCGAAACGGCACAAAACGCGCTCCTAGGAGCTGCACTCTGCAAAGGGAAACTGTGCTCGGGGAACAAAGCTCAGCCCCAAGGCGGCTTGGCTCAGGATCACAGCGCTTGCCTAGTTCTCACCTAGCCCTAGGCTCCCCATAGGGCCAAGGAGGGTCTGGGCTGCCTCTGGCTCCGTGGGCACTGCTGCTTGGCTGGTGGTCTCCGCACCTTGAAACCAACTCCAAACGTGTTCGCCTTCGCGGAGAAGGCTGATTTGGCAGGAAGAAGCCCTGTGTGCACTGGCCCTGGCAATCCACCCATAGCCAGCTAAGGAGGGACCCACCTAGGGCCTAGCTGCGAAACGGCACAAAACGCGCTCCTAGGAGCTGCACTCTGCAAAGGGAAACTGTGCTCGGGGAACAAAGCTCAGCCCCAAGGCGGCTTGGCTCAGGATCGCAGCGCTTGCCTAGTTCTCACCTAGCCCTAGGCTCCCCATAGGGCCAAGGAGGGTCTGGGCTGCCTCTGGCTCCGTGGGCACTGCTGCTTGGCTGGTGGTCTCCGCACCTTGAAACCAACTCCAAACGTGTTCTCCTTCGCGGAGAAGGCTGATTTGGCAGGAAGAAGCCCTGTGTGCACTGGCCCTGGCAACCCACCCATCGCCAGCTAGGGAGGGACCCACCTAGGGCCTAGCTGCGAAACGGCACAAAACGCGCTCCTAGGAGCTGCACTCTGCAAAGGGAAACTGTGCTCGGGGAACAAAGCTCAGCCCCAAGGCGGCTTGGCTCAGGATCGCAGCGCTTGCCTAGTTCTCACCTAGCCCTAGGCTCCCCATAGGGCCAAGGAGGGTCTGGGCTGCCTCTGGCTCCGTGGGCACTGCTGCTTGGCTGGTGGTCTCCGCACCTTGAAACCAACTCCAAACGTGTTCGCCTTCGCGGAGAAGGCTGATTTGGCAGGAAGAAGCCCTGTGTGCACTGGCCCTGGCAACCCACCCATCGCCAGCTAGGGAGGGACCCACCTAGGGCCTAGCTGCGAAACGGCACAAAACGCGCTCCTAGGAGCTGCACTCTGCAAAGGGAAACTGTGCTCGGGGAACAAAGCTCAGCCCCAAGGCGGCTTGGCTCAGGATCGCAGCGCTTGCCTAGTTCTCACCTAGCCCTAGGCTCCCCAAAGGGCCAAGGAGGGTCTGGGCTGCCTCTGGCTCCGTGGGCACTGCTGCTTGGCTGGTGGTCTCCGCACCGTGAAACCAACTCCAAACGTGTTCGCCTTCGCGGAGAAGGCTGATTTGGCAGGAAGAAGCCCTGTGTGCACTGGCCCTGGCAACCCACCCATCGCCAGCTAGGGAGGGACCCACCTAGGGCCTAGCTGCGAAACGGCACAAAACGCGCTCCTAGGAGCTGCACTCTGCAAAGGGAAACTGTGCTCGGGGAACAAAGCTCAGCCCCAAGGCGGCTTGGCTCAGGATCGCAGCGCTTGCCTAGTTCTCACCTAGCCCTAGGCTCCCCATAGGGCCAAGGAGGGTCTGGGCTGCCTCTGGCTCCGTGGGCACTGCTGCTTGGCTGGTGGTCTCCGCAGCTTGAAACCAACTCCAAACGTGTTCGCCTTCGCGGAAAAGGCTGATTTGGCAGGAAGAAGCCCTGTGTGCACTGGCCCTGGCAACCCACCCATCGCCAGCTAGGGAGGGACCCACCTAGGGCCTAGCTGCGAAACGGCACAAAACGCGCTCCTAGGAGCTGCACTCTGCAAAGGGAAACTGTGCTCGGGGAACAAAGCTCAGCCCCAAGGCGGCTTGGCTCAGGATCGCAGCGCTTGCCTAGTTCTCACCTAGCCCTAGGCTCCCCATAGGGCCAAGGAGGGTCTGGGCTGCCTCTGGCTCCGTGGGCACTGCTGCTTGGCTGGTGGTCTCCGCACCTTGAAACCAACTCCAAACGTGTTCTCCTTCGCGGAGAAGGCTGATTTGGCAGGAAGAAGCCCTGTGTGCACTGGCCCTGGCAACCCACCCATCGCCAGCTAGGGAGGGACCCACCTAGGGCCTAGCTGCGAAACGGCACAAAACGCGCTCCTAGGAGCTGCACTCTGCAAAGGGAAACTGTGCTCGGGGAACAAAGCTCAGCCCCAAGGCGGCTTGGCTCAGGATCGCAGCGCTTGCCTAGTTCTCACCTAGCCCTAGGCTCCCCATAGGGCCAAGGAGGGTCTGGGCTGCCTCTGGCTCCGTGGGCACTGCTGCTTGGCTGGTGGTCTCCGCAGCTTGAAACCAACTCCAAACGTGTTCGCCTTCGCGGAGAAGGCTGATTTGGCAGGAAGAAGCCCTGTGTGCACTGGCCCTGGCAACCCACCCATCGCCAGCTAGGGAGGGACCCACCTAGGGCCTAGCTGCGAAACGGCACAAAACGCGCTCCTAGGAGCTGCACTCTGCAAAGGGAAACTGTGCTCGGGGAACAAAGCTCAGCCCCAAGGCGGCTTGGCTCAGGATCGCAGCGCTTGCCTAGTTCTCACCTAGCCCTAGGCTCCCCATAGGGCCAAGGAGGGTCTGGGCTGCCTCTGGCTCCGTGGGCACTGCTGCTTGGCTGGTGGTCTCCGCACCTTGAAACCAACTCCAAACGTGTTCTCCTTCGCGGAGAAGGCTGATTTGGCAGGAAGAAGCCCTGTGTGCACTGGCCCTGGCAAACCGCCATAGCCAGCTAAGGAGGGACCCACCTAGGGCCTAGCTGCGAAACGGCACAAAACGCGCTCCTAGGAGCTGCACTCTGCAAAGGGAAACTGTGCTCGGGGAACAAAGCTCAGCCCCAAGGCGGCTTGGCTCAGGATCGCAGCGCTTGCCTAGTTCTCACCTAGCCCTAGGCTCCCCATAGGGCCAAGGAGGGTCTGGGCTGCCTCTGGCTCCGTGGGCACTGCTGCTTGGCTGGTGGTCTCCGCACCTTGAAACCAACTCCAAACGTGTTCGCCTTCGCGGAGAAGGCTGATTTGGCAGGAAGAAGCCCTGTGTGCACTGGCCCTGGCAATCCACCCATAGCCAGCTAAGGAGGGACCCACCTAGGGCCTAGCTGCGAAACGGCACAAAACGCGCTCCTAGGAGCTGCACTCTGCAAAGGGAAACTGTGCTCGGGGAACAAAGCTCAGCCCCAAGGCGGCTTGGCTCAGGATCGCAGCGCTTGCCTAGTTCTCACCTAGCCCTAGGCTCCCCATAGGGCCAAGGAGGGTCTGGGCTGCCTCTGGCTCCGTGGGCACTGCTGCTTGGCTGGTGGTCTCCGCACCTTGAAACCAACTCCAAACGTGTTCTCCTTCGCGGAGAAGGCTGATTTGGCAGGAAGAAGCCCTGTGTGCACTGGCCCTGGCAACCCACCCATCGCCAGCTAGGGAGGGACCCACCTAGGGCCTAGCTGCGAAACGGCACAAAACGCGCTCCTAGGAGCTGCACTCTGCAAAGGGAAACTGTGCTCGGGGAACAAAGCTCAGCCCCAAGGCGGCTTGGCTCAGGATCGCAGCGCTTGCCTAGTTCTCACCTAGCCCTAGGCTCCCCATAGGGCCAAGGAGGGTCTGGGCTGCCTCTGGCTCCGTGGGCACTGCTGCTTGGCTGGTGGTCTCCGCACCTTGAAACCAACTCCAAACGTGTTCGCCTTCGCGGAGAAGGCTGATTTGGCAGGAAGAAGCCCTGTGTGCACTGGCCCTGGCAACCCACCCATCGCCAGATAAGGAGGGACCCACCTAGGGCCTAGCTGCGAAACGGCACAAAACGCGCTCCTAGGAGCTGCACTCTGCAAAGGGAAACTGTGCTCGGGGAACAAAGCTCAGCCCCAAGGCGGCTTGGCTCAGGATCGCAGCGCTTGCCTAGTTCTCACCTAGCCCTAGGCTCCCCATAGGGCCAAGGAGGGTCTGGGCTGCCTCTGGCTCCGTGGGCACTGCTGCTTGGCTGGTGGTCTCCGCACCGTGAAACCAACTCCAAACGTGTTCGCCTTCGCGGAGAAGGCTGATTTGGCAGGAAGAAGCCCTGTGTGCACTGGCCCTGGCAACCCACCCATCGCCAGCTAGGGAGGGACCCACCTAGGGCCTAGCTGCGAAACGGCACAAAACGCGCTCCTAGGAGCTGCACTCTGCAAAGGGAAACTGTGCTCGGGGAACAAAGCTCAGCCCCAAGGCGGCTTGGCTCAGGATCGCAGCGCTTGCCTAGTTCTCACCTAGCCCTAGGCTCCCCATAGGGCCAAGGAGGGTCTGGGCTGCCTCTGGCTCCGTGGGCACTGCTGCTTGGCTGGTGGTCTCCGCACCTTGAAACCAACTCCAAACGTGTTCGCCTTCGCGGAGAAGGCTGATTTGGCAGGAAGAAGCCCTGTGTGCACTGGCCCTGGCAAACCACCCATAGCCAGCTAGGGAGGGACCCACCTAGGGCCTAGCTGCGAAACGGCACAAAACGCGCTCCTAGGAGCTGCACTCTGCAAAGGGAAACTGTGCTCGGGGAACAAAGCTCAGCCCCAAGGCGGCTTGGCTCAGGATCGCAGCGCTTGCCTAGTTCTCACCTAGCCCTAGGCTCCCCAAAGGGCCAAGGAGGGTCTGGGCTGCCTCTGGCTCCGTGGGCACTGCTGCTTGGCTGGTGGTCTCCGCACCGTGAAACCAACTCCAAACGTGTTCGCCTTCGCGGAGAAGGCTGATTTGGCAGGAAGAAGCCCTGTGTGCACTGGCCCTGGCAACCCACCCATCGCCAGCTAGGGAGGGACCCACCTAGGGCCTAGCTGCGAAACGGCACAAAACGCGCTCCTAGGAGCTGCACTCTGCAAAGGGAAACTGTGCTCGGGGAACAAAGCTCAGCCCCAAGGCGGCTTGGCTCAGGATCGCAGCGCTTGCCTAGTTCTCACCTAGCCCTAGGCTCCCCATAGGGCCAAGGAGGGTCTGGGCTGCCTCTGGCTCTGTGGGCACTGCTGCTTGGCTGGTGGTCTCCGCACCTTGAAACCAACTCCAAACGTGTTCGCCTTCGCGGAGAAGGCTGATTTGGCAGGAAGAAGCCCTGTGTGCACTGGCCCTGGCAACCCACCCATAGCCAGCTAGGGAGGGACCCACCTAGGGCCTAGCTGCGAAACGGCACAAAATGCGCTCCTAGGAGCTGCACTCTGCAAAGGGAAACTGTGCTCGGGGAACAAAGCTCAGCCCCAAGGCGGCTTGGCTCAGGATCGCAGCGCTTGCCTAGTTCTCACCTAGCCCTAGGCTCCCCATAGGGCCAAGGAGGGTCTGGGCTGCCTCTGGCTCCGTGGGCACTGCTGCTTGGCTGGTGGTCTCCGCACCGTGAAACCAACTCCAAACGTGTTCGCCTTCGCGGAGAAGGCTGATTTGGCAGGAAGAAGCCCTGTGTGCACTGGCCCTGGCAACCCACCCATCGCCAGCTAGGGAGGGACCCACCTAGGGCCTAGCTGCGAAACGGCACAAAACGCGCTCCTAGGAGCTGCACTCTGCAAAGGGAAACTGTGCTCGGGGAACAAAGCTCAGCCCCAAGGCGGCTTGGCTCAGGATCGCAGCGCTTGCCTAGTTCTCACGTAGCCCTAGGCTCCCCATAGGGCCAAGGAGGGTCTGGGCTGCCTCTGGCTCCGTGGGCACTGCTGCTTGGCTGGTGGTCTCCGCACCTTGAAACCAACTCCAAACGTGTTCGCCTTCGCGGAGAAGGCTGATTTGGCAGGAAGAAGCCCTGTGTGCACTGGCCCTGGCAACCCACCCATCGCCAGCTAGGGAGGGACCCACCTAGGGCCTAGCTGCGAAACGGCACAAAACGCGCTCCTAGGAGCTGCACTCTGCAAAGGGAAACTGTGCTCGGGGAACAAAGCTCAGCCCCAAGGCGGCTTGGCTCAGGATCGCAGCGCTTGCCTAGTTCTCACCTAGCCCTAGGCTCCCCATAGGGCCAAGGAGGGTCTGGGCTGCCTCTGGCTCCGTGGGCACTGCTGCTTGGCTGGTGGTCTCCGCACCGTGAAACCAACTCCAAACGTGTTCGCCTTCGCGGAGAAGGCTGATTTGGCAGGAAGAAGCCCTGTGTGCACTGGCCCTGGCAACCCACCCATCGCCAGCTAGGGAGGGACCCACCTAGGGCCTAGCTGCGAAACGGCACAAAACGCGCTCCTAGGAGCTGCACTCTGCAAAGGGAAACTGTGCTCGGGGAACAAAGCTCAGCCCCAAGGCGGCTTGGCTCAGGATCGCAGCGCTTGCCTAGTTCTCACCTAGCCCTAGGCTCCCCATAGGGCCAAGGAGGGTCTGGGCTGCCTCTGGCTCTGTGGGCACTGCTGCTTGGCTGGTGGTCTCCGCACCTTGAAACCAACTCCAAACGTGTTCGCCTTCGCGGAGAAGGCTGATTTGGCAGGAAGAAGCCCTGTGTGCACTGGCCCTGGCAAACCACCCATAGCCAGCTAGGGAGGGACCCACCTAGGGCCTAGCTGCGAAACGGCACAAAACGCGCTCCTAGGAGCTGCACTCTGCAAAGGGAAACTGTGCTCGGGGAACAAAGCTCAGCCCCAAGGCGGCTTGGCTCAGGATCGCAGCGCTTGCCTAGTTCTCACCTAGCCCTAGGCTCCCCAAAGGGCCAAGGAGGGTCTGGGCTGCCTCTGGCTCCGTGGGCACTGCTGCTTGGCTGGTGGTCTCCGCACCGTGAAACCAACTCCAAACGTGTTCGCCTTCGCGGAGAAGGCTGATTTGGCAGGAAGAAGCCCTGTGTGCACTGGCCCTGGCAACCCACCCATCGCCAGCTAGGGAGGGACCCACCTAGGGCCTAGCTGCGAAACGGCACAAAACGCGCTCCTAGGAGCTGCACTCTGCAAAGGGAAACTGTGCTCGGGGAACAAAGCTCAGCCCCAAGGCGGCTTGGCTCAGGATCGCAGCGCTTGCCTAGTTCTCACCTAGCCCTAGGCTCCCCATAGGGCCAAGGAGGGTCTGGGCTGCCTCTGGCTCCGTGGGCACTGCTGCTTGGCTGGTGGTCTCCGCACCTTGAAACCAACTCCAAACGTGTTCGCCTTCGCGGAGAAGGCTGATTTGGCAGGAAGAAGCCCTGTGTGCACTGGCCCTGGCAACCCACCCATAGCCAGCTAGGGAGGGACCCACCTAGGGCCTAGCTGCGAAACGGCACAAAACGTGCTCCTAGGAGCTGCACTCTGCAAAGGGAAACTGTGCTCGGGGAACAAAGCTCAGCCCCAAGGCGGCTTGGCTCAGGATCGCAGCGCTTGCCTAGTTCTCACCTAGCCCTAGGCTCCCCATAGGGCCAAGGAGGGTCTGGGCTGCCTCTGGCTCCGTGGGCACTGCTGCTTGGCTGGTGGTCTCCGCACCGTGAAACCAACTCCAAACGTGTTCTCCTTCGTGGAGAAGGCTGATTTGGCAGGAAGAAGCCCTGTGTGCACTGGCCCTGGCAAACCGCCCATCGCCAGCTAAGGAGGGACCCACCTAGGGCCTAGCTGCGAAACGGCACAAAACGCGCTCCTAGGAGCTGCACTCTGCAAAGGGAAACTGTGCTCGGGGAACAAAGCTCAGCCCCAAGGCGGCTTGGCTCAGGATCGCAGCGCTTGCCTAGTTCTCACCTAGCCCTAGGCTCCCCATAGGGCCAAGGAGGGTCTGGGCTGCCTCTGGCTCCGTGGGCACTGCTGCTTGGCTGGTGGTCTCCGCACCGTGAAACCAACTCCAAACGTGTTCGCCTTCGCGGAGAAGGCTGATTTGGCAGGAAGAAGCCCTGTGTGCACTGGCCCTGGCAACCCACCCATCGCCAGCTAGGGAGGGACCCACCTAGGGCCTAGCTGCGAAACGGCACAAAACGCGCTCCTAGGAGCTGCACTCTGCAAAGGGAAACTGTGCTCGGGGAACAAAGCTCAGCCCCAAGGCGGCTTGGCTCAGGATCGCAGCGCTTGCCTAGTTCTCACCTAGCCCTAGGCTCCCCATAGGGCCAAGGAGGGTCTGGGCTGCCTCTGGCTCTGTGGGCACTGCTGCTTGGCTGGTGGTCTCCGCACCTTGAAACCAACTCCAAACGTGTTCGCCTTCGCGGAGAAGGCTGATTTGGCAGGAAGAAGCCCTGTGTGCACTGGCCCTGGCAACCCACCCATCGCCAGCTAGGGAGGGACCCACCTAGGGCCTAGCTGCGAAACGGCACAAAACGCGCTCCTAGGAGCTGCACTCTGCAAAGGGAAACTGTGCTCGGGGAACAAAGCTCAGCCCCAAGGCGGCTTGGCTCAGGATCGCAGCGCTTGCCTAGTTCTCACCTAGCCCTAGGCTCCCCATAGGGCCAAGGAGGGTCTGGGCTGCCTCTGGCTCCGTGGGCACTGCTGCTTGGCTGGTGGTCTCCGCACCGTGAAACCAACTCCAAACGTGTTCGCCTTCGCGGAGAAGGCTGATTTGGCAGGAAGAAGCCCTGTGTGCACTGGCCCTGGCAACCCACCCATCGCCAGCTAGGGAGGGACCCACCTAGGGCCTAGCTGCGAAACGGCACAAAACGCCCTCCTAGGAGCTGCACTCTGCAAAGGGAAACTGTGCTCGGGGAACAAAGCTCAGCCCCAAGGCGGCTTGGCTCAGGATCGCAGCGCTTGCCTAGTTCTCACCTAGCCCTAGGCTCCCCAAAGGGCCAAGGAGGGTCTGGGCTGCCTCTGGCTCCGTGGGCACTGCTGCTTGGCTGGTGGTCTCCGCACCTTGAAACCAACTCCAAACGTGTTCGCCTTCGCGGAGAAGGCTGATTTGGCAGGAAGAAGCCCTGTGTGCACTGGCCCTGGCAACCCACCCATCGCCAGCTAGGGAGGGACCCACCTAGGGCCTAGCTGCGAAACGGCACAAAACGCGCTCCTAGGAGCTGCACTCTGCAAAGGGAAACTGTGCTCGGGGAACAAAGCTCAGCCCCAAGGCGGCTTGGCTCAGGATCGCAGCGCTTGCCTAGTTCTCACCTAGCCCTAGGCTCCCCATAGGGCCAAGGAGGGTCTGGGCTGCCTCTGGCTCCGTGGGCACTGCTGCTTGGCTGGTGGTCTCCGCACCTTGAAACCAACTCCAAACGTGTTCGCCTTCGCGGAGAAGGCTGATTTGGCAGGAAGAAGCCCTGTGTGCACTGGCCCTGGCAACCCACCCATCGCCAGCTAGGGAGGGACCCACCTAGGGCCTAGCTGCGAAACGGCACAAAACGCGCTCCTAGGAGCTGCACTCTGCAAAGGGAAACTGTGCTCGGGGAACAAAGCTCAGCCCCAAGGCGGCTTGGCTCAGGATCGCAGCGCTTGCCTAGTTCTCACCTAGCCCTAGGCTCCCCATAGGGCCAAGGAGGGTCTGGGCTGCCTCTGGCTCCGTGGGCACTGCTGCTTGGCTGGTGGTCTCCGCACCTTGAAACCAACTCCAAACGTGTTCGCCTTCGCGGAGAAGGCTGATTTGGCAGGAAGAAGCCCTGTGTGCACTGGCCCTGGCAAACCACCCATAGCCAGCTAGGGAGGGACCCACCTAGGGCCTAGCTGCGAAACGGCACAAAACGCACTCCTAGGAGCTGCACTCTGCAAAGGGAAACTGTGCTCGGGGAACAAAGCTCAGCCCCAAGGCGGCTTGGCTCAGGATCGCAGCGCTTGCCTAGTTCTCACCTAGCCCTAGGCTCCCCATAGGGCCAAGGAGGGTCTGGGCTGCCTCTGGCTCCGTGGGCACTGCTGCTTGGCTGGTGGTCTCCGCACCTTGAAACCAACTCCAAACGTGTTCGCCTTCGCGGAGAAGGCTGATTTGGCAGGAAGAAGCCCTGTGTGCACTGGCCCTGGCAACCCACCCATCGCCAGCTAGGGAGGGACCCACCTAGGGCCTAGCTGCGAAACGGCACAAAACGCGCTCCTAGGAGCTGCACTCTGCAAAGGGAAACTGTGCTCGGGGAACAAAGCTCAGCCCCAAGGCGGCTTGGCTCAGGATCGCAGCGCTTGCCTAGTTCTCACCTAGCCCTAGGCTCCCCATAGGGCCAAGGAGGGTCTGGGCTGCCTCTGGCTCCGTGGGCACTGCTGCTTGGCTGGTGGTCTCCGCACCTTGAAACCAACTCCAAACGTGTTCGCCTTCGCGGAGAAGGCTGATTTGGCAGGAAGAAGCCCTGTGTGCACTGGCCCTGGCAACCCACCCATCGCCAGCTAGGGAGGGACCCACCTAGGGCCTAGCTGCGAAACGGCACAAAACGCGCTCCTAGGAGCTGCACTCTGCAAAGGGAAACTGTGCTCGGGGAACAAAGCTCAGCCCCAAGGCGGCTTGGCTCAGGATCGCAGCGCTTGCCTAGTTCTCACCTAGCCCTAGGCTCCCCATAGGGCCAAGGAGGGTCTGGGCTGCCTCTGGCTCCGTGGGCACTGCTGCTTGGCTGGTGGTCTCCGCACCTTGAAACCAACTCCAAACGTGTTCGCCTTCGCGGAGAAGGCTGATTTGGCAGGAAGAAGCCCTGTGTGCACTGGCCCTGGCAACCCACCCATCGCCAGCTAGGGAGGGACCCACCTAGGGCCTAGCTGCGAAACGGCACAAAACGCGCTCCTAGGAGCTGCACTCTGCAAAGGGAAACTGTGCTCGGGGAACAAAGCTCAGCCCCAAGGCGGCTTGGCTCAGGATCGCAGCGCTTGCCTAGTTCTCACCTAGCCCTAGGCTCCCCATAGGGCCAAGGAGGGTCTGGGCTGCCTCTGGCTCCGTGGGCACTGCTGCTTGGCTGGTGGTCTCCGCACCTTGAAACCAACTCCAAACGTGTTCGCCTTCGCGGAGAAGGCTTATTTGGCAGGAAGAAGCCCTGTGTGCACTGGCCCTGGCAACCCACCCATCGCCAGCTAGGGAGGGACCCACCTAGGGCCTAGCTGCGAAACGGCACAAAACGCGCTCCTAGGAGCTGCACTCTGCAAAGGGAAACTGTGCTCGGGGAACAAAGCTCAGCCCCAAGGCGGCTTGGCTCAGGATCGCAGCGCTTGCCTAGTTCTCACCTAGCCCTAGGCTCCCCATAGGGCCAAGGAGGGTCTGGGCTGCCTCTGGCTCTGTGGGCACTGCTGCTTGGCTGGTGGTCTCCGCACCTTGAAACCAACTCCAAACGTGTTCGCCTTCGCGGAGAAGGCTGATTTGGCAGGAAGAAGCCCTGTGTGCACTGGCCCTGGCAACCCACCCATCGCCAGCTAGGGAGGGACCCACCTAGGGCCTAGCTGCGAAACGGCACAAAACGCGCTCCTAGGAGCTGCACTCTGCAAAGGGAAACTGTGCTCGGGGAACAAAGCTCAGCCCCAAGGCGGCTTGGCTCAGGATCGCAGCGCTTGCCTAGTTCTCACCTAGCCCTAGGCTCCCCATAGGGCCAAGGAGGGTCTGGGCTGCCTCTGGCTCCGTGGGCACTGCTGCTTGGCTGGTGGTCTCCGCACCTTGAAACCAACTCCAAACGTGTTCTCCTTCGTGGAGAAGGCTGATTTGGCAGGAAGAAGCCCTGTGTGCACTGGCCCTGGCAAACCGCCCATCGCCAGCTAAGGAGGGACCCACCAAGGGCCTAGCTGCGAAACGGCACAAAACGCGCTCCTAGGAGCTGCACTCTGCAAAGGGAAACTGTGCTCGGGGAACAAAGCTCAGCCCCAAGGCGGCTTGGCTCAGGATCGCAGCGCTTGCCTAGTTCTCACCTAGCCCTAGGCTCCCCATAGGGCCAAGGAGGGTCTGGGCTGCCTCTGGCTCCGTGGGCACTGCTGCTTGGCTGGTGGTCTCCGCACCTTGAAACCAACTCCAAACGTGTTCGCCTTCGCGGAGAAGGCTGATTTGGCAGGAAGAAGCCCTGTGTGCACTGGCCCTGGCAACCCACCCATCGCCAGCTAGGGAGGGACCCACCTAGGGCCTAGCTGCGAAACGGCACAAAACGCGCTCCTAGGAGCTGCACTCTGCAAAGGGAAACTGTGCTCGGGGAACAAAGCTCAGCCCCAAGGCGGCTTGGCTCAGGATCGCAGCGCTTGCCTAGTTCTCACGTAGCCCTAGGCTCCCCATAGGGCCAAGGAGGGTCTGGGCTGCCTCTGGCTCCGTGGGCACTGCTGCTTGGCTGGTGGTCTCCGCACCGTGAAACCAACTCCAAACGTGTTCGCCTTCGCGGAGAAGGCTGATTTGGCAGGAAGAAGCCCTGTGTGCACTGGCCCTGGCAACCCACCCATCGCCAGCTAGGGAGGGACCCACCTAGGGCCTAGCTGCGAAACGGCACAAAACGCGCTCCTAGGAGCTGCACTCTGCAAAGGGAAACTGTGCTCGGGGAACAAAGCTCAGCCCCAAGGCGGCTTGGCTCAGGATCGCAGCGCTTGCCTAGTTCTCACCTAGCCCTAGGCTCCCCATAGGGCCAAGGAGGGTCTGGGCTGCCTCTGGCTCCGTGGGCACTGCTGCTTGGCTGGTGGTCTCCGCACCTTGAAACCAACTCCAAACGTGTTCGCCTTCGCGGAGAAGGCTGATTTGGCAGGAAGAAGCCCTGTGTGCACTGGCCCTGGCAACCCACCCATCGCCAGCTAGGGAGGGACCCACCTAGGGCCTAGCTGCGAAACGGCACAAAACGCGCTCCTAGGAGCTGCACTCTGCAAAGGGAAACTGTGCTCGGGGAACAAAGCTCAGCCCCAAGGCGGCTTGGCTCAGGATCGCAGCGCTTGCCTAGTTCTCACCTAGCCCTAGGCTCCCCATAGGGCCAAGGAGGGTCTGGGCTGCCTCTGGCTCCGTGGGCACTGCTGCTTGGCTGGTGGTCTCCGCACCTTGAAACCAACTCCAAACGTGTTCTCCTTCGCGGAGAAGGCTGATTTGGCAGGAAGAAGCCCTGTGTGCACTGGCCCTGGCAACCCACCCATCGCCAGCTAGGGAGGGACCCACCTAGGGCCTAGCTGCGAAACGGCACAAAACGCGCTCCTAGGAGCTGCACTCTGCAAAGGGAAACTGTGCTCGGGGAACAAAGCTCAGCCCCAAGGCGGCTTGGCTCAGGATCGCAGCGCTTGCCTAGTTCTCACCTAGCCCTAGGCTCCCCATAGGGCCAAGGAGGGTCTGGGCTGCCTCTGGCTCCGTGGGCACTGCTGCTTGGCTGGTGGTCTCCGCACCGTGAAACGAACTCCAAACGTGTTCGCCTTCGCGGAGAAGGCTGATTTGGCAGGAAGAAGCCCTGTGTGCACTGGCCCTGGCAACCCACCCATCGCCAGCTAGGGAGGGACCCACCTAGGGCCTAGCTGCGAAACGGCACAAAACGCGCTCCTAGGAGCTGCACTCTGCAAAGGGAAACTGTGCTCGGGGAACAAAGCTCAGCCCCAAGGCGGCTTGGCTCAGGATCGCAGCGCTTGCCTAGTTCTCACCTAGCCCTAGGCTCCCCAAAGGGCCAAGGAGGGTCTGGGCTGCCTCTGGCTCCGTGGGCACTGCTGCTTGGCTGGTGGTCTCCGCACCTTGAAACCAACTCCAAACGTGTTCGCCTTCGCGGAGAAGGCTGATTTGGCAGGAAGAAGCCCTGTGTGCACTGGCCCTGGCAATCCACCCATAGCCAGCTAAGGAGGGACCCACCTAGGGCCTAGCTGCGAAACGGCACAAAACGCGCTCCTAGGAGCTGCACTCTGCAAAGGGAAACTGTGCTCGGGGAACAAAGCTCAGCCCCAAGGCGGCTTGGCTCAGGATCGCAGCGCTTGCCTAGTTCTCACCTAGCCCTAGGCTCCCCATAGGGCCAAGGAGGGTCTGGGCTGCCTCTGGCTCCGTGGGCACTGCTGCTTGGCTGGTGGTCTCCGCACCTTGAAACCAACTCCAAACGTGTTCTCCTTCGCGGAGAAGGCTGATTTGGCAGGAAGAAGCCCTGTGTGCACTGGCCCTGGCAACCCACCCATCGCCAGCTAGGGAGGGACCCACCTAGGGCCTAGCTGCGAAACGGCACAAAACGCGCTCCTAGGAGCTGCACTCTGCAAAGGGAAACTGTGCTCGGGGAACAAAGCTCAGCCCCAAGGCGGCTTGGCTCAGGATCGCAGCGCTTGCCTAGTTCTCACCTAGCCCTAGGCTCCCCATAGGGCCAAGGAGGGTCTGGGCTGCCTCTGGCTCCGTGGGCACTGCTGCTTGGCTGGTGGTCTCCGCACCTTGAAACCAACTCCAAACGTGTTCGCCTTCGCGGAGAAGGCTGATTTGGCAGGAAGAAGCCCTGTGTGCACTGGCCCTGGCAATCCACCCATAGCCAGCTAAGGAGGGACCCACCTAGGGCCTAGCTGCGAAACGGCACAAAACGCGCTCCTAGGAGCTGCACTCTGCAAAGGGAAACTGTGCTCGGGGAACAAAGCTCAGCCCCAAGGCGGCTTGGCTCAGGATCGCAGCGCTTGCCTAGTTCTCACCTAGCCCTAGGCTCCCCATAGGGCCAAGGAGGGTCTGGGCTGCCTCTGGCTCCGTGGGCACTGCTGCTTGGCTGGTGGTCTCCGCACCTTGAAACCAACTCCAAACGTGTTCTCCTTCGCGGAGAAGGCTGATTTGGCAGGAAGAAGCCCTGTGTGCACTGGCCCTGGCAACCCACCCATCGCCAGCTAGGGAGGGACCCACCTAGGGCCTAGCTGCGAAACGGCACAAAACGCGCTCCTAGGAGCTGCACTCTGCAAAGGGAAACTGTGCTCGGGGAACAAAGCTCAGCCCCAAGGCGGCTTGGCTCAGGATCGCAGCGCTTGCCTAGTTCTCACCTAGCCCTAGGCTCCCCATAGGGCCAAGGAGGGTCTGGGCTGCCTCTGGCTCCGTGGGCACTGCTGCTTGGCTGGTGGTCTCCGCACCTTGAAACCAACTCCAAACGTGTTCTCCTTCGCGGAGAAGGCTGATTTGGCAGGAAGAAGCCCTGTGTGCACTGGCCCTGGCAACCCACCCATCGCCAGCTAGGGAGGGACCCACCTATGGCCTAGCTGCGAAACGGCACAAAACGCGCTCCTAGGAGCTGCACTCTGCAAAGGGAAACTGTGCTCGGGGAACAAAGCTCAGCCCCAAGGCGGCTTGGCTCAGGATCGCAGCGCTTGCCTAGTTCTCACCTAGCCCTAGGCTCCCCATAGGGCCAAGGAGGGTCTGGGCTGCCTCTGGCTCCGTGGGCACTGCTGCTTGGCTGGTGGTCTCCGCATCTTGAAACCAACTCCAAACGTGTTCGCCTTCGCGGAGAAGGCTGATTTGGCAGGAAGAAGCCCTGTGTGCACTGGCCCTGGCAACCCACCCATCGCCAGCTAGGGAGGGACCCACCTAGGGCCTAGCTGCGAAACGGCACAAAACGCGCTCCTAGGAGCTGCACTCTGCAAAGGGAAACTGTGCTCGGGGAACAAAGCTCAGCCCCAAGGCGGCTTGGCTCAGGATCGCAGCGCTTGCCTAGTTCTCACCTAGCCCTAGGCTCCCCATAGGGCCAAGGAGGGTCTGGGCTGCCTCTGGCTCCGTGGGCACTGCTGCTTGGCTGGTGGTCTCCGCACCTTGAAACCAACTCCAAACGTGTTCTCCTTCGCGGAGAAGGCTGATTTGGCAGGAAGAAGCCCTGTGTGCACTGGCCCTGGCAAACCGCCCATCGCCAGCTAAGGAGGGACCCACCTAGGGCCTAGCTGCGAAACGGCACAAAACGCGCTCCTAGGAGCTGCACTCTGCAAAGGGAAACTGTGCTCGGGGAACAAAGCTCAGCCCCAAGGCGGCTTGGCTCAGGATCGCAGCGCTTGCCTAGTTCTCACCTAGCCCTAGGCTCCCCATAGGGCCAAGGAGGGTCTGGGCTGCCTCTGGCTCCGTGGGCACTGCTGCTTGGCTGGTGGTCTCCGCACCTTGAAACCAACTCCAAACGTGTTCGCCTTCGCGGAGAAGGCTGATTTGGCAGGAAGAAGCCCTGTGTGCACTGGCCCTGGCAATCCACCCATAGCCAGCTAAGGAGGGACCCACCTAGGGCCTAGCTGCGAAACGGCACAAAACGCGCTCCTAGGAGCTGCACTCTGCAAAGGGAAACTGTGCTCGGGGAACAAAGCTCAGCCCCAAGGCGGCTTGGCTCAGGATCGCAGCGCTTGCCTAGTTCTCACCTAGCCCTAGGCTCCCCATAGGGCCAAGGAGGGTCTGGGCTGCCTCTGGCTCCGTGGGCACTGCTGCTTGGCTGGTGGTCTCCGCACCTTGAAACCAACTCCAAACGTGTTCTCCTTCGCGGAGAAGGCTGATTTGGCAGGAAGAAGCCCTGTGTGCACTGGCCCTGGCAACCCACCCATCGCCAGCTAGGGAGGGACCCACCTAGGGCCTAGCTGCGAAACGGCACAAAACGCGCTCCTAGGAGCTGCACTCTGCAAAGGGAAACTGTGCTCGGGGAACAAAGCTCAGCCCCAAGGCGGCTTGGCTCAGGATCGCAGCGCTTGCCTAGTTCTCACCTAGCCCTAGGCTCCCCATAGGGCCAAGGAGGGTCTGGGCTGCCTCTGGCTCCGTGGGCACTGCTGCTTGGCTGGTGGTCTCCGCACCTTGAAACCAACTCCAAACGTGTTCGCCTTCGCGGAGAAGGCTGATTTGGCAGGAAGAAGCCCTGTGTGCACTGGCCCTGGCAACCCACCCATCGCCAGCTAGGGAGGGACCCACCTAGGGCCTAGCTGCGAAACGGCACAAAACGCGCTCCTAGGAGCTGCACTCTGCAAAGGGAAACTGTGCTCGGGGAACAAAGCTCAGCCCCAAGGCGGCTTGGCTCAGGATCGCAGCGCTTGCCTAGTTCTCACCTAGCCCTAGGCTCCCCATAGGGCCAAGGAGGGTCTGGGCTGCCTCTGGCTCCGTGGGCACTGCTGCTTGGCTGGTGGTCTCCGCACCTTGAAACCAACTCCAAACGTGTTCGCCTTCGCGGAGAAGGCTGATTTGGCAGGAAGAAGCCCTGTGTGCACTGGCCCTGGCAACCCACCCATCGCCAGCTAGGGAGGGACCCACCTAGGGCCTAGCTGCGAAACGGCACAAAACGCGCTCCTAGGAGCTGCACTCTGCAAAGGGAAACTGTGCTCGGGGAACAAAGCTCAGCCCCAAGGCGGCTTGGCTCAGGATCGCAGCGCTTGCCTAGTTCTCACCTAGCCCTAGGCTCCCCATAGGGCCAAGGAGGGTCTGGGCTGCCTCTGGCTCCGTGGGCACTGCTGCTTGGCTGGTGGTCTCCGCAGCTTGAAACCAACTCCAAACGTGTTCGCCTTCGCGGAAAAGGCTGATTTGGCAGGAAGAAGCCCTGTGTGCACTGGCCCTGGCAACCCACCCATCGCCAGCTAGGGAGGGACCCACCTAGGGCCTAGCTGCGAAACGGCACAAAACGCGCTCCTAGGAGCTGCACTCTGCAAAGGGAAACTGTGCTCGGGGAACAAAGCTCAGCCCCAAGGCGGCTTGGCTCAGGATCGCAGCGCTTGCCTAGTTCTCACCTAGCCCTAGGCTCCCCATAGGGCCAAGGAGGGTCTGGGCTGCCTCTGGCTCCGTGGGCACTGCTGCTTGGCTGGTGGTCTCCGCACCTTGAAACCAACTCCAAACGTGTTCTCCTTCGCGGAGAAGGCTGATTTGGCAGGAAGAAGCCCTGTGTGCACTGGCCCTGGCAAACCGCCATAGCCAGCTAAGGAGGGACCCACCTAGGGCCTAGCTGCGAAACGGCACAAAACGCGCTCCTAGGAGCTGCACTCTGCAAAGGGAAACTGTGCTCGGGGAACAAAGCTCAGCCCCAAGGCGGCTTGGCTCAGGATCGCAGCGCTTGCCTAGTTCTCACCTAGCCCTAGGCTCCCCATAGGGCCAAGGAGGGTCTGGGCTGCCTCTGGCTCCGTGGGCACTGCTGCTTGGCTGGTGGTCTCCGCACCTTGAAACCAACTCCAAACGTGTTCGCCTTCGCGGAGAAGGCTGATTTGGCAGGAAGAAGCCCTGTGTGCACTGGCCCTGGCAATCCACCCATAGCCAGCTAAGGAGGGACCCACCTAGGGCCTAGCTGCGAAACGGCACAAAACGCGCTCCTAGGAGCTGCACTCTGCAAAGGGAAACTGTGCTCGGGGAACAAAGCTCAGCCCCAAGGCGGCTTGGCTCAGGATCGCAGCGCTTGCCTAGTTCTCACCTAGCCCTAGGCTCCCCATAGGGCCAAGGAGGGTCTGGGCTGCCTCTGGCTCCGTGGGCACTGCTGCTTGGCTGGTGGTCTCCGCACCTTGAAACCAACTCCAAACGTGTTCTCCTTCGCGGAGAAGGCTGATTTGGCAGGAAGAAGCCCTGTGTGCACTGGCCCTGGCAACCCACCCATCGCCAGCTAGGGAGGGACCCACCTAGGGCCTAGCTGCGAAACGGCACAAAACGCGCTCCTAGGAGCTGCACTCTGCAAAGGGAAACTGTGCTCGGGGAACAAAGCTCAGCCCCAAGGCGGCTTGGCTCAGGATCGCAGCGCTTGCCTAGTTCTCACCTAGCCCTAGGCTCCCCATAGGGCCAAGGAGGGTCTGGGCTGCCTCTGGCTCCGTGGGCACTGCTGCTTGGCTGGTGGTCTCCGCACCTTGAAACCAACTCCAAACGTGTTCGCCTTCGCGGAGAAGGCTGATTTGGCAGGAAGAAGCCCTGTGTGCACTGGCCCTGGCAACCCACCCATCGCCAGCTAGGGAGGGACCCACCTAGGGCCTAGCTGCGAAACGGCACAAAACGCGCTCCTAGGAGCTGCACTCTGCAAAGGGAAACTGTGCTCGGGGAACAAAGCTCAGCCCCAAGGCGGCTTGGCTCAGGATCGCAGCGCTTGCCTAGTTCTCACCTAGCCCTAGGCTCCCCATAGGGCCAAGGAGGGTCTGGGCTGCCTCTGGCTCCGTGGGCACTGCTGCTTGGCTGGTGGTCTCCGCACCTTGAAACCAACTCCAAACGTGTTCTCCTTCGCGGAGAAGGCTGATTTGGCAGGAAGAAGCCCTGTGTGCACTGGCCCTGGCAAACCGCCCATCGCCAGCTAAGGAGGGACCCACCTAGGGCCTAGCTGCGAAACGGCACAAAACGCGCTCCTAGGAGCTGCACTCTGCAAAGGGAAACTGTGCTCGGGGAACAAAGCTCAGCCCCAAGGCGGCTTGGCTCAGGATCGCAGCGCTTGCCTAGTTCTCACCTAGCCCTAGGCTCCCCATAGGGCCAAGGAGGGTCTGGGCTGCCTCTGGCTCCGTGGGCACTGCTGCTTGGCTGGTGGTCTCCGCATCTTGAAACCAACTCCAAATGTGTTCGCCTTCGCGGAGAAGGCTGATTTGGCAGGAAGAAGCCCTGTGTGCACTGGCCCTGGCAACCCACCCATCGCCAGCTAGGGAGGGACCCACCTAGGGCCTAGCTGCGAAACGGCACAAAACGCGCTCCTAGGAGCTGCACTCTGCAAAGGGAAACTGTGCTCGGGGAACAAAGCTCAGCCCCAAGGCGGCTTGGCTCAGGATCGCAGCGCTTGCCTAGTTCTCACCTAGCCCTAGGCTCCCCATAGGGCCAAGGAGGGTCTGGGCTGCCTCTGGCTCCGTGGGCACTGCTGCTTGGCTGGTGGTCTCCGCACCTTGAAACCAACTCCAAACGTGTTCTCCTTCGCGGAGAAGGCTGATTTGGCAGGAAGAAGCCCTGTGTGCACTGGCCCTGGCAAACCGCCCATCGCCAGCTAAGGAGGGACCCACCTAGGGCCTAGCTGCGAAACGGCACAAAACGCGCTCCTAGGAGCTGCACTCTGCAAAGGGAAACTGTGCTCGGGGAACAAAGCTCAGCCCCAAGGCGGCTTGGCTCAGGATCGCAGCGCTTGCCTAGTTCTCACCTAGCCCTAGGCTCCCCATAGGGCCAAGGAGGGTCTGGGCTGCCTCTGGCTCCGTGGGCACTGCTGCTTGGCTGGTGGTCTCCGCACCTTGAAACCAACTCCAAACGTGTTCGCCTTCGCGGAGAAGGCTGATTTGGCAGGAAGAAGCCCTGTGTGCACTGGCCCTGGCAATCCACCCATAGCCAGCTAAGGAGGGACCCACCTAGGGCCTAGCTGCGAAACGGCACAAAACGCGCTCCTAGGAGCTGCACTCTGCAAAGGGAAACTGTGCTCGGGGAACAAAGCTCAGCCCCAAGGCGGCTTGGCTCAGGATCGCAGCGCTTGCCTAGTTCTCACCTAGCCCTAGGCTCCCCATAGGGCCAAGGAGGGTCTGGGCTGCCTCTGGCTCCGTGGGCACTGCTGCTTGGCTGGTGGTCTCCGCACCTTGAAACCAACTCCAAACGTGTTCTCCTTCGCGGAGAAGGCTGATTTGGCAGGAAGAAGCCCTGTGTGCACTGGCCCTGGCAACCCACCCATCGCCAGCTAGGGAGGGACCCACCTAGGGCCTAGCTGCGAAACGGCACAAAACGCGCTCCTAGGAGCTGCACTCTGCAAAGGGAAACTGTGCTCGGGGAACAAAGCTCAGCCCCAAGGCGGCTTGGCTCAGGATCGCAGCGCTTGCCTAGTTCTCACCTAGCCCTAGGCTCCCCATAGGGCCAAGGAGGGTCTGGGCTGCCTCTGGCTCCGTGGGCACTGCTGCTTGGCTGGTGGTCTCCGCACCTTGAAACCAACTCCAAACGTGTTCGCCTTCGCGGAGAAGGCTGATTTGGCAGGAAGAAGCCCTGTGTGCACTGGCCCTGGCAACCCACCCATCGCCAGCTAGGGAGGGACCCACCTAGGGCCTAGCTGCGAAACGGCACAAAACGCGCTCCTAGGAGCTGCACTCTGCAAAGGGAAACTGTGCTCGGGGAACAAAGCTCAGCCCCAAGGCGGCTTGGCTCAGGATCGCAGCGCTTGCCTAGTTCTCACCTAGCCCTAGGCTCCCCAAAGGGCCAAGGAGGGTCTGGGCTGCCTCTGGCTCCGTGGGCACTGCTGCTTGGCTGGTGGTCTCCGCACCGTGAAACCAACTCCAAACGTGTTCGCCTTCGCGGAGAAGGCTGATTTGGCAGGAAGAAGCCCTGTGTGCACTGGCCCTGGCAACCCACCCATCGCCAGCTAGGGAGGGACCCACCTAGGGCCTAGCTGCGAAACGGCACAAAACGCGCTCCTAGGAGCTGCACTCTGCAAAGGGAAACTGTGCTCGGGGAACAAAGCTCAGCCCCAAGGCGGCTTGGCTCAGGATCGCAGCGCTTGCCTAGTTCTCACCTAGCCCTAGGCTCCCCATAGGGCCAAGGAGGGTCTGGGCTGCCTCTGGCTCCGTGGGCACTGCTGCTTGGCTGGTGGTCTCCGCAGCTTGAAACCAACTCCAAACGTGTTCGCCTTCGCGGAAAAGGCTGATTTGGCAGGAAGAAGCCCTGTGTGCACTGGCCCTGGCAACCCACCCATCGCCAGCTAGGGAGGGACCCACCTAGGGCCTAGCTGCGAAACGGCACAAAACGCGCTCCTAGGAGCTGCACTCTGCAAAGGGAAACTGTGCTCGGGGAACAAAGCTCAGCCCCAAGGCGGCTTGGCTCAGGATCGCAGCGCTTGCCTAGTTCTCACCTAGCCCTAGGCTCCCCATAGGGCCAAGGAGGGTCTGGGCTGCCTCTGGCTCCGTGGGCACTGCTGCTTGGCTGGTGGTCTCCGCACCTTGAAACCAACTCCAAACGTGTTCTCCTTCGCGGAGAAGGCTGATTTGGCAGGAAGAAGCCCTGTGTGCACTGGCCCTGGCAACCCACCCATCGCCAGCTAGGGAGGGACCCACCTAGGGCCTAGCTGCGAAACGGCACAAAACGCGCTCCTAGGAGCTGCACTCTGCAAAGGGAAACTGTGCTCGGGGAACAAAGCTCAGCCCCAAGGCGGCTTGGCTCAGGATCGCAGCGCTTGCCTAGTTCTCACCTAGCCCTAGGCTCCCCATAGGGCCAAGGAGGGTCTGGGCTGCCTCTGGCTCCGTGGGCACTGCTGCTTGGCTGGTGGTCTCCGCAGCTTGAAACCAACTCCAAACGTGTTCTCCTTCGCGGAGAAGGCTGATTTGGCAGGAAGAAGCCCTGTGTGCACTGGCCCTGGCAACCCACCCATCGCCAGCTAGGGAGGGACCCACCTAGGGCCTAGCTGCGAAACGGCACAAAACGCGCTCCTAGGAGCTGCACTCTGCAAAGGGAAACTGTGCTCGGGGAACAAAGCTCAGCCCCAAGGCGGCTTGGCTCAGGATCGCAGCGCTTGCCTAGTTCTCACCTAGCCCTAGGCTCCCCATAGGGCCAAGGAGGGTCTGGGCTGCCTCTGGCTCCGTGGGCACTGCTGCTTGGCTGGTGGTCTCCGCACCTTGAAACCAACTCCAAACGTGTTCTCCTTCGCGGAGAAGGCTGATTTGGCAGGAAGAAGCCCTGTGTGCACTGGCCCTGGCAAACCGCCATAGCCAGCTAAGGAGGGACCCACCTAGGGCCTAGCTGCGAAACGGCACAAAACGCGCTCCTAGGAGCTGCACTCTGCAAAGGGAAACTGTGCTCGGGGAACAAAGCTCAGCCCCAAGGCGGCTTGGCTCAGGATCGCAGCGCTTGCCTAGTTCTCACCTAGCCCTAGGCTCCCCATAGGGCCAAGGAGGGTCTGGGCTGCCTCTGGCTCCGTGGGCACTGCTGCTTGGCTGGTGGTCTCCGCACCTTGAAACCAACTCCAAACGTGTTCGCCTTCGCGGAGAAGGCTGATTTGGCAGGAAGAAGCCCTGTGTGCACTGGCCCTGGCAATCCACCCATAGCCAGCTAAGGAGGGACCCACCTAGGGCCTAGCTGCGAAACGGCACAAAACGCGCTCCTAGGAGCTGCACTCTGCAAAGGGAAACTGTGCTCGGGGAACAAAGCTCAGCCCCAAGGCGGCTTGGCTCAGGATCGCAGCGCTTGCCTAGTTCTCACCTAGCCCTAGGCTCCCCATAGGGCCAAGGAGGGTCTGGGCTGCCTCTGGCTCCGTGGGCACTGCTGCTTGGCTGGTGGTCTCCGCACCTTGAAACCAACTCCAAACGTGTTCTCCTTCGCGGAGAAGGCTGATTTGGCAGGAAGAAGCCCTGTGTGCACTGGCCCTGGCAACCCACCCATCGCCAGCTAGGGAGGGACCCACCTAGGGCCTAGCTGCGAAACGGCACAAAACGCGCTCCTAGGAGCTGCACTCTGCAAAGGGAAACTGTGCTCGGGGAACAAAGCTCAGCCCCAAGGCGGCTTGGCTCAGGATCGCAGCGCTTGCCTAGTTCTCACCTAGCCCTAGGCTCCCCATAGGGCCAAGGAGGGTCTGGGCTGCCTCTGGCTCCGTGGGCACTGCTGCTTGGCTGGTGGTCTCCGCACCTTGAAACCAACTCCAAACGTGTTCGCCTTCGCGGAGAAGGCTGATTTGGCAGGAAGAAGCCCTGTGTGCACTGGCCCTGGCAACCCACCCATCGCCAGATAAGGAGGGACCCACCTAGGGCCTAGCTGCGAAACGGCACAAAACGCGCTCCTAGGAGCTGCACTCTGCAAAGGGAAACTGTGCTCGGGGAACAAAGCTCAGCCCCAAGGCGGCTTGGCTCAGGATCGCAGCGCTTGCCTAGTTCTCACCTAGCCCTAGGCTCCCCATAGGGCCAAGGAGGGTCTGGGCTGCCTCTGGCTCCGTGGGCACTGCTGCTTGGCTGGTGGTCTCCGCACCTTGAAACCAACTCCAAACGTGTTCGCCTTCGCGGAGAAGGCTGATTTGGCAGGAAGAAGCCCTGTGTGCACTGGCCCTGGCAACCCACCCATCGCCAGCTAGGGAGGGACCCACCTAGGGCCTAGCTGCGAAACGGCACAAAACGCGCTCCTAGGAGCTGCACTCTGCAAAGGGAAACTGTGCTCGGGGAACAAAGCTCAGCCCCAAGGCGGCTTGGCTCAGGATCGCAGCGCTTGCCTAGTTCTCACCTAGCCCTAGGCTCCCCATAGGGCCAAGGAGGGTCTGGGCTGCCTCTGGCTCCGTGGGCACTGCTGCTTGGCTGGTGGTCTCCGCACCTTGAAACCAACTCCAAACGTGTTCGCCTTCGCGGAGAAGGCTGATTTGGCAGGAAGAAGCCCTGTGTGCACTGGCCCTGGCAAACCACCCATAGCCAGCTAGGGAGGGACCCACCTAGGGCCTAGCTGCGAAACGGCACAAAACGCGCTCCTAGGAGCTGCACTCTGCAAAGGGAAACTGTGCTCGGGGAACAAAGCTCAGCCCCAAGGCGGCTTGGCTCAGGATCGCAGCGCTTGCCTAGTTCTCACCTAGCCCTAGGCTCCCCAAAGGGCCAAGGAGGGTCTGGGCTGCCTCTGGCTCCGTGGGCACTGCTGCTTGGCTGGTGGTCTCCGCACCTTGAAACCAACTCCAAACGTGTTCGCCTTCGCGGAGAAGGCTGATTTGGCAGGAAGAAGCCCTGTGTGCACTGGCCCTGGCAACCCACCCATCGCCAGCTAGGGAGGGACCCACCTAGGGCCTAGCTGCGAAACGGCACAAAACGCGCTCCTAGGAGCTGCACTCTGCAAAGGGAAACTGTGCTCGGGGAACAAAGCTCAGCCCCAAGGCGGCTTGGCTCAGGATCGCAGCGCTTGCCTAGTTCTCACCTAGCCCTAGGCTCCCCATAGGGCCAAGGAGGGTCTGGGCTGCCTCTGGCTCTGTGGGCACTGCTGCTTGGCTGGTGGTCTCCGCACCTTGAAACCAACTCCAAACGTGTTCGCCTTCGCGGAGAAGGCTGATTTGGCAGGAAGAAGCCCTGTGTGCACTGGCCCTGGCAACCCACCCATAGCCAGCTAGGGAGGGACCCACCTAGGGCCTAGCTGCGAAACGGCACAAAATGCGCTCCTAGGAGCTGCACTCTGCAAAGGGAAACTGTGCTCGGGGAACAAAGCTCAGCCCCAAGGCGGCTTGGCTCAGGATCGCAGCGCTTGCCTAGTTCTCACCTAGCCCTAGGCTCCCCATAGGGCCAAGGAGGGTCTGGGCTGCCTCTGGCTCCGTGGGCACTGCTGCTTGGCTGGTGGTCTCCGCACCTTGAAACCAACTCCAA
Organism: Sus scrofa; assembly: GCF_054392235.1. NCBI lineage: Eukaryota > Metazoa > Chordata > Mammalia > Artiodactyla > Suidae > Sus > Sus scrofa. Next base: position 31,760,465 of record NC_139389.1, on the reverse strand, counting down.
ACGTGTTCGCCTTCGCGGAGAAGGCTGATTTGGCAGGAAGAAGCCCTGTGTGCACTGGCCCTGGCAACCCACCCATCGCCAGCTAGGGAGGGACCCACCTAGGGCCTAGCTGCGAAACGGCACAAAACGCGCTCCTAGGAGCTGCACTCTGCAAAGGGAAACTGTGCTCGGGGAACAAAGCTCAGCCCCAAGGCGGCTTGGCTCAGGATCGCAGCGCTTGCCTAGTTCTCACCTAGCCCTAGGCTCCCCATAGGGCCAAGGAGGGTCTGGGCTGCCTCTGGCTCCGTGGGCACTGCTGCTTGGCTGGTGGTCTCCGCACCTTGAAACCAACTCCAAACGTGTTCGCCTTCGCGGAGAAGGCTGATTTGGCAGGAAGAAGCCCTGTGTGCACTGGCCCTGGCAACCCACCCATCGCCAGCTAGGGAGGGACCCACCTAGGGCCTAGCTGCGAAACGGCACAAAACGCGCTCCTAGGAGCTGCACTCTGCAAAGGGAAACTGTGCTCGGGGAACAAAGCTCAGCCCCAAGGCGGCTTGGCTCAGGATCGCAGCGCTTGCCTAGTTCTCACCTAGCCCTAGGCTCCCCATAGGGCCAAGGAGGGTCTGGGCTGCCTCTGGCTCCGTGGGCACTGCTGCTTGGCTGGTGGTCTCCGCACCTTGAAACCAACTCCAAACGTGTTCGCCTTCGCGGAGAAGGCTGATTTGGCAGGAAGAAGCCCTGTGTGCACTGGCCCTGGCAACCCACCCATCGCCAGCTAGGGAGGGACCCACCTAGGGCCTAGCTGCGAAACGGCACAAAACGCGCTCCTAGGAGCTGCACTCTGCAAAGGGAAACTGTGCTCGGGGAACAAAGCTCAGCCCCAAGGCGGCTTGGCTCAGGATCGCAGCGCTTGCCTAGTTCTCACCTAGCCCTAGGCTCCCCATAGGGCCAAGGAGGGTCTGGGCTGCCTCTGGCTCCGTGGGCACTGCTGCTTGGCTGGTGGTCTCCGCACCTTGAAACCAACTCCAAACGTGTTCGCCTTCGCGGAGAAGGCTGATTTGGCAGGAAGAAGCCCTGTGTGCACTGGCCCTGGCAAACCACCCATAGCCAGCTAGGGAGGGACCCACCTAGGGCCTAGCTGCGAAACGGCACAAAACGCGCTCCTAGGAGCTGCACTCTGCAAAGGGAAACTGTGCTCGGGGAACAAAGCTCAGCCCCAAGGCGGCTTGGCTCAGGATCGCAGCGCTTGCCTAGTTCTCACCTAGCCCTAGGCTCCCCAAAGGGCCAAGGAGGGTCTGGGCTGCCTCTGGCTCCGTGGGCACTGCTGCTTGGCTGGTGGTCTCCGCACCTTGAAACCAACTCCAAACGTGTTCGCCTTCGCGGAGAAGGCTGATTTGGCAGGAAGAAGCCCTGTGTGCACTGGCCCTGGCAACCCACCCATCGCCAGCTAGGGAGGGACCCACCTAGGGCCTAGCTGCGAAACGGCACAAAACGCGCTCCTAGGAGCTGCACTCTGCAAAGGGAAACTGTGCTCGGGGAACAAAGCTCAGCCCCAAGGCGGCTTGGCTCAGGATCGCAGCGCTTGCCTAGTTCTCACCTAGCCCTAGGCTCCCCATAGGGCCAAGGAGGGTCTGGGCTGCCTCTGGCTCCGTGGGCACTGCTGCTTGGCTGGTGGTCTCCGCACCTTGAAACCAACTCCAAACGTGTTCGCCTTCGCGGAGAAGGCTGATTTGGCAGGAAGAAGCCCTGTGTGCACTGGCCCTGGCAACCCACCCATAGCCAGCTAGGGAGGGACCCACCTAGGGCCTAGCTGCGAAACGGCACAAAACGTGCTCCTAGGAGCTGCACTCTGCAAAGGGAAACTGTGCTCGGGGAACAAAGCTCAGCCCCAAGGCGGCTTGGCTCAGGATCGCAGCGCTTGCCTAGTTCTCACCTAGCCCTAGGCTCCCCATAGGGCCAAGGAGGGTCTGGGCTGCCTCTGGCTCCGTGGGCACTGCTGCTTGGCTGGTGGTCTCCGCACCGTGAAACCAACTCCAAACGTGTTCTCCTTCGTGGAGAAGGCTGATTTGGCAGGAAGAAGCCCTGTGTGCACTGGCCCTGGCAAACCGCCCATCGCCAGCTAAGGAGGGACCCACCTAGGGCCTAGCTGCGAAACGGCACAAAACGCGCTCCTAGGAGCTGCACTCTGCAAAGGGAAACTGTGCTCGGGGAACAAAGCTCAGCCCCAAGGCGGCTTGGCTCAGGATCGCAGCGCTTGCCTAGTTCTCACCTAGCCCTAGGCTCCCCATAGGGCCAAGGAGGGTCTGGGCTGCCTCTGGCTCCGTGGGCACTGCTGCTTGGCTGGTGGTCTCCGCACCTTGAAACCAACTCCAAACGTGTTCGCCTTCGCGGAGAAGGCTGATTTGGCAGGAAGAAGCCCTGTGTGCACTGGCCCTGGCAACCCACCCATCGCCAGCTAGGGAGGGACCCACCTAGGGCCTAGCTGCGAAACGGCACAAAACGCGCTCCTAGGAGCTGCACTCTGCAAAGGGAAACTGTGCTCGGGGAACAAAGCTCAGCCCCAAGGCGGCTTGGCTCAGGATCGCAGCGCTTGCCTAGTTCTCACCTAGCCCTAGGCTCCCCATAGGGCCAAGGAGGGTCTGGGCTGCCTCTGGCTCCGTGGGCACTGCTGCTTGGCTGGTGGTCTCCGCACCTTGAAACCAACTCCAAACGTGTTCGCCTTCGCGGAGAAGGCTGATTTGGCAGGAAGAAGCCCTGTGTGCACTGGCCCTGGCAACCCACCCATCGCCAGCTAGGGAGGGACCCACCTAGGGCCTAGCTGCGAAACGGCACAAAACGCGCTCCTAGGAGCTGCACTCTGCAAAGGGAAACTGTGCTCGGGGAACAAAGCTCAGCCCCAAGGCGGCTTGGCTCAGGATCGCAGCGCTTGCCTAGTTCTCACCTAGCCCTAGGCTCCCCATAGGGCCAAGGAGGGTCTGGGCTGCCTCTGGCTCCGTGGGCACTGCTGCTTGGCTGGTGGTCTCCGCACCTTGAAACCAACTCCAAACGTGTTCGCCTTCGCGGAGAAGGCTGATTTGGCAGGAAGAAGCCCTGTGTGCACTGGCCCTGGCAACCCACCCATCGCCAGCTAGGGAGGGACCCACCTAGGGCCTAGCTGCGAAACGGCACAAAACGCCCTCCTAGGAGCTGCACTCTGCAAAGGGAAACTGTGCTCGGGGAACAAAGCTCAGCCCCAAGGCGGCTTGGCTCAGGATCGCAGCGCTTGCCTAGTTCTCACCTAGCCCTAGGCTCCCCATAGGGCCAAGGAGGGTCTGGGCTGCCTCTGGCTCCGTGGGCACTGCTGCTTGGCTGGTGGTCTCCGCACCTTGAAACCAACTCCAAACGTGTTCGCCTTCGCGGAGAAGGCTGATTTGGCAGGAAGAAGCCCTGTGTGCACTGGCCCTGGCAACCCACCCATCGCCAGCTAGGGAGGGACCCACCTAGGGCCTAGCTGCGAAACGGCACAAAACGCGCTCCTAGGAGCTGCACTCTGCAAAGGGAAACTGTGCTCGGGGAACAAAGCTCAGCCCCAAGGCGGCTTGGCTCAGGATCGCAGCGCTTGCCTAGTTCTCACCTAGCCCTAGGCTCCCCATAGGGCCAAGGAGGGTCTGGGCTGCCTCTGGCTCCGTGGGCACTGCTGCTTGGCTGGTGGTCTCCGCACCGTGAAACCAACTCCAAACGTGTTCGCCTTCGCGGAGAAGGCTGATTTGGCAGGAAGAAGCCCTGTGTGCACTGGCCCTGGCAACCCACCCATCGCCAGCTAGGGAGGGACCCACCTAGGGCCTAGCTGCGAAACGGCACAAAACGCGCTCCTAGGAGCTGCACTCTGCAAAGGGAAACTGTGCTCGGGGAACAAAGCTCAGCCCCAAGGCGGCTTGGCTCAGGATCGCAGCGCTTGCCTAGTTCTCACCTAGCCCTAGGCTCCCCATAGGGCCAAGGAGGGTCTGGGCTGCCTCTGGCTCCGTGGGCACTGCTGCTTGGCTGGTGGTCTCCGCACCTTGAAACCAACTCCAAACGTGTTCGCCTTCGCGGAGAAGGCTGATTTGGCAGGAAGAAGCCCTGTGTGCACTGGCCCTGGCAAACCACCCATAGCCAGCTAGGGAGGGACCCACCTAGGGCCTAGCTGCGAAACGGCACAAAACGCACTCCTAGGAGCTGCACTCTGCAAAGGGAAACTGTGCTCGGGGAACAAAGCTCAGCCCCAAGGCGGCTTGGCTCAGGATCGCAGCGCTTGCCTAGTTCTCACCTAGCCCTAGGCTCCCCATAGGGCCAAGGAGGGTCTGGGCTGCCTCTGGCTCCGTGGGCACTGCTGCTTGGCTGGTGGTCTCCGCACCTTGAAACCAACTCCAAACGTGTTCGCCTTCGCGGAGAAGGCTGATTTGGCAGGAAGAAGCCCTGTGTGCACTGGCCCTGGCAACCCACCCATCGCCAGCTAGGGAGGGACCCACCTAGGGCCTAGCTGCGAAACGGCACAAAACGCGCTCCTAGGAGCTGCACTCTGCAAAGGGAAACTGTGCTCGGGGAACAAAGCTCAGCCCCAAGGCGGCTTGGCTCAGGATCGCAGCGCTTGCCTAGTTCTCACCTAGCCCTAGGCTCCCCATAGGGCCAAGGAGGGTCTGGGCTGCCTCTGGCTCCGTGGGCACTGCTGCTTGGCTGGTGGTCTCCGCACCGTGAAACCAACTCCAAACGTGTTCGCCTTCGCGGAGAAGGCTGATTTGGCAGGAAGAAGCCCTGTGTGCACTGGCCCTGGCAACCCACCCATCGCCAGCTAGGGAGGGACCCACCTAGGGCCTAGCTGCGAAACGGCACAAAACGCGCTCCTAGGAGCTGCACTCTGCAAAGGGAAACTGTGCTCGGGGAACAAAGCTCAGCCCCAAGGCGGCTTGGCTCAGGATCGCAGCGCTTGCCTAGTTCTCACCTAGCCCTAGGCTCCCCATAGGGCCAAGGAGGGTCTGGGCTGCCTCTGGCTCCGTGGGCACTGCTGCTTGGCTGGTGGTCTCCGCACCGTGAAACCAACTCCAAACGTGTTCGCCTTCGCGGAGAAGGCTTATTTGGCAGGAAGAAGCCCTGTGTGCACTGGCCCTGGCAACCCACCCATCGCCAGCTAGGGAGGGACCCACCTAGGGCCTAGCTGCGAAACGGCACAAAACGCGCTCCTAGGAGCTGCACTCTGCAAAGGGAAACTGTGCTCGGGGAACAAAGCTCAGCCCCAAGGCGGCTTGGCTCAGGATCGCAGCGCTTGCCTAGTTCTCACCTAGCCCTAGGCTCCCCATAGGGCCAAGGAGGGTCTGGGCTGCCTCTGGCTCCGTGGGCACTGCTGCTTGGCTGGTGGTCTCCGCACCTTGAAACCAACTCCAAACGTGTTCGCCTTCGCGGAGAAGGCTGATTTGGCAGGAAGAAGCCCTGTGTGCACTGGCCCTGGCAACCCACCCATCGCCAGCTAGGGAGGGACCCACCTAGGGCCTAGCTGCGAAACGGCACAAAACGCGCTCCTAGGAGCTGCACTCTGCAAAGGGAAACTGTGCTCGGGGAACAAAGCTCAGCCCCAAGGCGGCTTGGCTCAGGATCGCAGCGCTTGCCTAGTTCTCACCTAGCCCTAGGCTCCCCATAGGGCCAAGGAGGGTCTGGGCTGCCTCTGGCTCCGTGGGCACTGCTGCTTGGCTGGTGGTCTCCGCACCTTGAAACCAACTCCAAACGTGTTCGCCTTCGCGGAGAAGGCTGATTTGGCAGGAAGAAGCCCTGTGTGCACTGGCCCTGGCAACCCACCCATAGCCAGCTAGGGAGGGACCCACCTAGGGCCTAGCTGCGAAACGGCACAAAACGTGCTCCTAGGAGCTGCACTCTGCAAAGGGAAACTGTGCTCGGGGAACAAAGCTCAGCCCCAAGGCGGCTTGGCTCAGGATCGCAGCGCTTGCCTAGTTCTCACCTAGCCCTAGGCTCCCCATAGGGCCAAGGAGGGTCTGGGCTGCCTCTGGCTCCGTGGGCACTGCTGCTTGGCTGGTGGTCTCCGCACCTTGAAACCAACTCCAAACGTGTTCTCCTTCGTGGAGAAGGCTGATTTGGCAGGAAGAAGCCCTGTGTGCACTGGCCCTGGCAAACCGCCCATCGCCAGCTAAGGAGGGACCCACCAAGGGCCTAGCTGCGAAACGGCACAAAACGCGCTCCTAGGAGCTGCACTCTGCAAAGGGAAACTGTGCTCGGGGAACAAAGCTCAGCCCCAAGGCGGCTTGGCTCAGGATCGCAGCGCTTGCCTAGTTCTCACCTAGCCCTAGGCTCCCCATAGGGCCAAGGAGGGTCTGGGCTGCCTCTGGCTCCGTGGGCACTGCTGCTTGGCTGGTGGTCTCCGCACCTTGAAACCAACTCCAAACGTGTTCGCCTTCGCGGAGAAGGCTGATTTGGCAGGAAGAAGCCCTGTGTGCACTGGCCCTGGCAAACCACCCATAGCCAGCTAGGGAGGGACCCACCTAGGGCCTAGCTGCGAAACGGCACAAAACGCGCTCCTAGGAGCTGCACTCTGCAAAGGGAAACTGTGCTCGGGGAACAAAGCTCAGCCCCAAGGCGGCTTGGCTCAGGATCGCAGCGCTTGCCTAGTTCTCACCTAGCCCTAGGCTCCCCATAGGGCCAAGGAGGGTCTGGGCTGCCTCTGGCTCCGTGGGCACTGCTGCTTGGCTGGTGGTCTCCGCACCGTGAAACCAACTCCAAACGTGTTCGCCTTCGCGGAGAAGGCTGATTTGGCAGGAAGAAGCCCTGTGTGCACTGGCCCTGGCAACCCACCCATCGCCAGCTAGGGAGGGACCCACCTAGGGCCTAGCTGCGAAACGGCACAAAACGCGCTCCTAGGAGCTGCACTCTGCAAAGGGAAACTGTGCTCGGGGAACAAAGCTCAGCCCCAAGGCGGCTTGGCTCAGGATCGCAGCGCTTGCCTAGTTCTCACCTAGCCCTAGGCTCCCCATAGGGCCAAGGAGGGTCTGGGCTGCCTCTGGCTCCGTGGGCACTGCTGCTTGGCTGGTGGTCTCCGCACCTTGAAACCAACTCCAAACGTGTTCGCCTTCGCGGAGAAGGCTGATTTGGCAGGAAGAAGCCCTGTGTGCACTGGCCCTGGCAACCCACCCATAGCCAGCTAGGGAGGGACCCACCTAGGGCCTAGCTGCGAAACGGCACAAAATGCGCTCCTAGGAGCTGCACTCTGCAAAGGGAAACTGTGCTCGGGGAACAAAGCTCAGCCCCAAGGCGGCTTGGCTCAGGATCGCAGCGCTTGCCTAGTTCTCACCTAGCCCTAGGCTCCCCATAGGGCCAAGGAGGGTCTGGGCTGCCTCTGGCTCCGTGGGCACTGCTGCTTGGCTGGTGGTCTCCGCACCGTGAAACCAACTCCAAACGTGTTCGCCTTCGCGGAGAAGGCTGATTTGGCAGGAAGAAGCCCTGTGTGCACTGGCCCTGGCAACCCACCCATCGCCAGCTAGGGAGGGACCCACCTAGGGCCTAGCTGCGAAACGGCACAAAACGCGCTCCTAGGAGCTGCACTCTGCAAAGGGAAACTGTGCTCGGGGAACAAAGCTCAGCCCCAAGGCGGCTTGGCTCAGGATCGCAGCGCTTGCCTAGTTCTCACCTAGCCCTAGGCTCCCCATAGGGCCAAGGAGGGTCTGGGCTGCCTCTGGCTCCGTGGGCACTGCTGCTTGGCTGGTGGTCTCCGCACCTTGAAACCAACTCCAAACGTGTTCGCCTTCGCGGAGAAGGCTGATTTGGCAGGAAGAAGCCCTGTGTGCACTGGCCCTGGCAACCCACCCATCGCCAGCTAGGGAGGGACCCACCTAGGGCCTAGCTGCGAAACGGCACAAAACGCGCTCCTAGGAGCTGCACTCTGCAAAGGGAAACTGTGCTCGGGGAACAAAGCTCAGCCCCAAGGCGGCTTGGCTCAGGATCGCAGCGCTTGCCTAGTTCTCACCTAGCCCTAGGCTCCCCATAGGGCCAAGGAGGGTCTGGGCTGCCTCTGGCTCCGTGGGCACTGCTGCTTGGCTGGTGGTCTCCGCACCTTGAAACCAACTCCAAACGTGTTCGCCTTCGCGGAGAAGGCTGATTTGGCAGGAAGAAGCCCTGTGTGCACTGGCCCTGGCAACCCACCCATCGCCAGCTAGGGAGGGACCCACCTAGGGCCTAGCTGCGAAACGGCACAAAACGCGCTCCTAGGAGCTGCACTCTGCAAAGGGAAACTGTGCTCGGGGAACAAAGCTCAGCCCCAAGGCGGCTTGGCTCAGGATCGCAGCGCTTGCCTAGTTCTCACCTAGCCCTAGGCTCCCCATAGGGCCAAGGAGGGTCTGGGCTGCCTCTGGCTCCGTGGGCACTGCTGCTTGGCTGGTGGTCTCCGCACCTTGAAACCAACTCCAAACGTGTTCGCCTTCGCGGAGAAGGCTGATTTGGCAGGAAGAAGCCCTGTGTGCACTGGCCCTGGCAAACCACCCATAGCCAGCTAGGGAGGGACCCACCTAGGGCCTAGCTGCGAAACGGCACAAAACGCGCTCCTAGGAGCTGCACTCTGCAAAGGGAAACTGTGCTCGGGGAACAAAGCTCAGCCCCAAGGCGGCTTGGCTCAGGATCGCAGCGCTTGCCTAGTTCTCACCTAGCCCTAGGCTCCCCATAGGGCCAAGGAGGGTCTGGGCTGCCTCTGGCTCCGTGGGCACTGCTGCTTGGCTGGTGGTCTCCGCACCGTGAAACCAACTCCAAACGTGTTCGCCTTCGCGGAGAAGGCTGATTTGGCAGGAAGAAGCCCTGTGTGCACTGGCCCTGGCAACCCACCCATCGCCAGCTAGGGAGGGACCCACCTAGGGCCTAGCTGCGAAACGGCACAAAACGCGCTCCTAGGAGCTGCACTCTGCAAAGGGAAACTGTGCTCGGGGAACAAAGCTCAGCCCCAAGGCGGCTTGGCTCAGGATCGCAGCGCTTGCCTAGTTCTCACCTAGCCCTAGGCTCCCCATAGGGCCAAGGAGGGTCTGGGCTGCCTCTGGCTCCGTGGGCACTGCTGCTTGGCTGGTGGTCTCCGCACCTTGAAACCAACTCCAAACGTGTTCGCCTTCGCGGAGAAGGCTGATTTGGCAGGAAGAAGCCCTGTGTGCACTGGCCCTGGCAACCCACCCATAGCCAGCTAGGGAGGGACCCACCTAGGGCCTAGCTGCGAAACGGCACAAAACGTGCTCCTAGGAGCTGCACTCTGCAAAGGGAAACTGTGCTCGGGGAACAAAGCTCAGCCCCAAGGCGGCTTGGCTCAGGATCGCAGCGCTTGCCTAGTTCTCACCTAGCCCTAGGCTCCCCATAGGGCCAAGGAGGGTCTGGGCTGCCTCTGGCTCCGTGGGCACTGCTGCTTGGCTGGTGGTCTCCGCACCGTGAAACCAACTCCAAACGTGTTCTCCTTCGTGGAGAAGGCTGATTTGGCAGGAAGAAGCCCTGTGTGCACTGGCCCTGGCAAACCGCCCATCGCCAGCTAAGGAGGGACCCACCTAGGGCCTAGCTGCGAAACGGCACAAAACGCGCTCCTAGGAGCTGCACTCTGCAAAGGGAAACTGTGCTCGGGGAACAAAGCTCAGCCCCAAGGCGGCTTGGCTCAGGATCGCAGCGCTTGCCTAGTTCTCACCTAGCCCTAGGCTCCCCATAGGGCCAAGGAGGGTCTGGGCTGCCTCTGGCTCCGTGGGCACTGCTGCTTGGCTGGTGGTCTCCGCACCGTGAAACCAACTCCAAACGTGTTCGCCTTCGCGGAGAAGGCTGATTTGGCAGGAAGAAGCCCTGTGTGCACTGGCCCTGGCAACCCACCCATCGCCAGCTAGGGAGGGACCCACCTAGGGCCTAGCTGCGAAACGGCACAAAACGCGCTCCTAGGAGCTGCACTCTGCAAAGGGAAACTGTGCTCGGGGAACAAAGCTCAGCCCCAAGGCGGCTTGGCTCAGGATCGCAGCGCTTGCCTAGTTCTCACCTAGCCCTAGGCTCCCCATAGGGCCAAGGAGGGTCTGGGCTGCCTCTGGCTCCGTGGGCACTGCTGCTTGGCTGGTGGTCTCCGCACCTTGAAACCAACTCCAAACGTGTTCGCCTTCGCGGAGAAGGCTGATTTGGCAGGAAGAAGCCCTGTGTGCACTGGCCCTGGCAACCCACCCATCGCCAGCTAGGGAGGGACCCACCTAGGGCCTAGCTGCGAAACGGCACAAAACGCGCTCCTAGGAGCTGCACTCTGCAAAGGGAAACTGTGCTCGGGGAACAAAGCTCAGCCCCAAGGCGGCTTGGCTCAGGATCGCAGCGCTTGCCTAGTTCTCACCTAGCCCTAGGCTCCCCATAGGGCCAAGGAGGGTCTGGGCTGCCTCTGGCTCCGTGGGCACTGCTGCTTGGCTGGTGGTCTCCGCACCTTGAAACCAACTCCAAACGTGTTCGCCTTCGCGGAGAAGGCTGATTTGGCAGGAAGAAGCCCTGTGTGCACTGGCCCTGGCAACCCACCCATCGCCAGCTAGGGAGGGACCCACCTAGGGCCTAGCTGCGAAACGGCACAAAACGCCCTCCTAGGAGCTGCACTCTGCAAAGGGAAACTGTGCTCGGGGAACAAAGCTCAGCCCCAAGGCGGCTTGGCTCAGGATCGCAGCGCTTGCCTAGTTCTCACCTAGCCCTAGGCTCCCCATAGGGCCAAGGAGGGTCTGGGCTGCCTCTGGCTCCGTGGGCACTGCTGCTTGGCTGGTGGTCTCCGCACCTTGAAACCAACTCCAAACGTGTTCGCCTTCGCGGAGAAGGCTGATTTGGCAGGAAGAAGCCCTGTGTGCACTGGCCCTGGCAACCCACCCATCGCCAGCTAGGGAGGGACCCACCTAGGGCCTAGCTGCGAAACGGCACAAAACGCGCTCCTAGGAGCTGCACTCTGCAAAGGGAAACTGTGCTCGGGGAACAAAGCTCAGCCCCAAGGCGGCTTGGCTCAGGATCGCAGCGCTTGCCTAGTTCTCACCTAGCCCTAGGCTCCCCATAGGGCCAAGGAGGGTCTGGGCTGCCTCTGGCTCCGTGGGCACTGCTGCTTGGCTGGTGGTCTCCGCACCGTGAAACCAACTCCAAACGTGTTCGCCTTCGCGGAGAAGGCTGATTTGGCAGGAAGAAGCCCTGTGTGCACTGGCCCTGGCAACCCACCCATCGCCAGCTAGGGAGGGACCCACCTAGGGCCTAGCTGTGAAACGGCACAAAACGCGCTCCTAGGAGCTGCACTCTGCAAAGGGAAACTGTGCTCGGGGAACAAAGCTCAGCCCCAAGGCGGCTTGGCTCAGGATCGCAGCGCTTGCCTAGTTCTCACCTAGCCCTAGGCTCCCCATAGGGCCAAGGAGGGTCTGGGCTGCCTCTGGCTCCGTGGGCACTGCTGCTTGGCTGGTGGTCTCCGCACCTTGAAACCAACTCCAAACGTGTTCGCCTTCGCGGAGAAGGCTGATTTGGCAGGAAGAAGCCCTGTGTGCACTGGCCCTGGCAAACCACCCATAGCCAGCTAGGGAGGGACCCACCTAGGGCCTAGCTGCGAAACGGCACAAAACGCACTCCTAGGAGCTGCACTCTGCAAAGGGAAACTGTGCTCGGGGAACAAAGCTCAGCCCCAAGGCGGCTTGGCTCAGGATCGCAGCGCTTGCCTAGTTCTCACCTAGCCCTAGGCTCCCCATAGGGCCAAGGAGGGTCTGGGCTGCCTCTGGCTCCGTGGGCACTGCTGCTTGGCTGGTGGTCTCCGCACCTTGAAACCAACTCCAAACGTGTTCGCCTTCGCGGAGAAGGCTGATTTGGCAGGAAGAAGCCCTGTGTGCACTGGCCCTGGCAACCCACCCATCGCCAGCTAGGGAGGGACCCACCTAGGGCCTAGCTGCGAAACGGCACAAAACGCGCTCCTAGGAGCTGCACTCTGCAAAGGGAAACTGTGCTCGGGGAACAAAGCTCAGCCCCAAGGCGGCTTGGCTCAGGATCGCAGCGCTTGCCTAGTTCTCACCTAGCCCTAGGCTCCCCATAGGGCCAAGGAGGGTCTGGGCTGCCTCTGGCTCCGTGGGCACTGCTGCTTGGCTGGTGGTCTCCGCACCTTGAAACCAACTCCAAACGTGTTCGCCTTCGCGGAGAAGGCTGATTTGGCAGGAAGAAGCCCTGTGTGCACTGGCCCTGGCAACCCACCCATCGCCAGCTAGGGAGGGACCCACCTAGGGCCTAGCTGCGAAACGGCACAAAACGCGCTCCTAGGAGCTGCACTCTGCAAAGGGAAACTGTGCTCGGGGAACAAAGCTCAGCCCCAAGGCGGCTTGGCTCAGGATCGCAGCGCTTGCCTAGTTCTCACCTAGCCCTAGGCTCCCCATAGGGCCAAGGAGGGTCTGGGCTGCCTCTGGCTCCGTGGGCACTGCTGCTTGGCTGGTGGTCTCCGCACCGTGAAACCAACTCCAAACGTGTTCGCCTTCGCGGAGAAGGCTTATTTGGCAGGAAGAAGCCCTGTGTGCACTGGCCCTGGCAACCCACCCATCGCCAGCTAGGGAGGGACCCACCTAGGGCCTAGCTGCGAAACGGCACAAAACGCGCTCCTAGGAGCTGCACTCTGCAAAGGGAAACTGTGCTCGGGGAACAAAGCTCAGCCCCAAGGCGGCTTGGCTCAGGATCGCAGCGCTTGCCTAGTTCTCACCTAGCCCTAGGCTCCCCATAGGGCCAAGGAGGGTCTGGGCTGCCTCTGGCTCCGTGGGCACTGCTGCTTGGCTGGTGGTCTCCGCACCTTGAAACCAACTCCAAACGTGTTCGCCTTCGCGGAGAAGGCTGATTTGGCAGGAAGAAGCCCTGTGTGCACTGGCCCTGGCAACCCACCCATCGCCAGCTAGGGAGGGACCCACCTAGGGCCTAGCTGCGAAACGGCACAAAACGCGCTCCTAGGAGCTGCACTCTGCAAAGGGAAACTGTGCTCGGGGAACAAAGCTCAGCCCCAAGGCGGCTTGGCTCAGGATCGCAGCGCTTGCCTAGTTCTCACCTAGCCCTAGGCTCCCCATAGGGCCAAGGAGGGTCTGGGCTGCCTCTGGCTCCGTGGGCACTGCTGCTTGGCTGGTGGTCTCCGCACCTTGAAACCAACTCCAAACGTGTTCGCCTTCGCGGAGAAGGCTGATTTGGCAGGAAGAAGCCCTGTGTGCACTGGCCCTGGCAACCCACCCATAGCCAGCTAGGGAGGGACCCACCTAGGGCCTAGCTGCGAAACGGCACAAAACGTGCTCCTAGGAGCTGCACTCTGCAAAGGGAAACTGTGCTCGGGGAACAAAGCTCAGCCCCAAGGCGGCTTGGCTCAGGATCGCAGCGCTTGCCTAGTTCTCACCTAGCCCTAGGCTCCCCATAGGGCCAAGGAGGGTCTGGGCTGCCTCTGGCTCCGTGGGCACTGCTGCTTGGCTGGTGGTCTCCGCACCTTGAAACCAACTCCAAACGTGTTCTCCTTCGTGGAGAAGGCTGATTTGGCAGGAAGAAGCCCTGTGTGCACTGGCCCTGGCAAACCGCCCATCGCCAGCTAAGGAGGGACCCACCAAGGGCCTAGCTGCGAAACGGCACAAAACGCGCTCCTAGGAGCTGCACTCTGCAAAGGGAAACTGTGCTCGGGGAACAAAGCTCAGCCCCAAGGCGGCTTGGCTCAGGATCGCAGCGCTTGCCTAGTTCTCACCTAGCCCTAGGCTCCCCATAGGGCCAAGGAGGGTCTGGGCTGCCTCTGGCTCCGTGGGCACTGCTGCTTGGCTGGTGGTCTCCGCACCTTGAAACCAACTCCAAACGTGTTCGCCTTCGCGGAGAAGGCTGATTTGGCAGGAAGAAGCCCTGTGTGCACTGGCCCTGGCAACCCACCCATCGCCAGCTAGGGAGGGACCCACCTAGGGCCTAGCTGCGAAACGGCACAAAACGCGCTCCTAGGAGCTGCACTCTGCAAAGGGAAACTGTGCTCGGGGAACAAAGCTCAGCCCCAAGGCGGCTTGGCTCAGGATCGCAGCGCTTGCCTAGTTCTCACCTAGCCCTAGGCTCCCCATAGGGCCAAGGAGGGTCTGGGCTGCCTCTGGCTCCGTGGGCACTGCTGCTTGGCTGGTGGTCTCCGCACCTTGAAACCAACTCCAAACGTGTTCGCCTTCGCGGAGAAGGCTGATTTGGCAGGAAGAAGCCCTGTGTGCACTGGCCCTGGCAACCCACCCATCGCCAGCTAGGGAGGGACCCACCTAGGGCCTAGCTGCGAAACGGCACAAAACGCGCTCCTAGGAGCTGCACTCTGCAAAGGGAAACTGTGCTCGGGGAACAAAGCTCAGCCCCAAGGCGGCTTGGCTCAGGATCGCAGCGCTTGCCTAGTTCTCACCTAGCCCTAGGCTCCCCATAGGGCCAAGGAGGGTCTGGGCTGCCTCTGGCTCCGTGGGCACTGCTGCTTGGCTGGTGGTCTCCGCACCTTGAAACCAACTCCAAACGTGTTCGCCTTCGCGGAGAAGGCTGATTTGGCAGGAAGAAGCCCTGTGTGCACTGGCCCTGGCAACCCACCCATCGCCAGCTAGGGAGGGACCCACCTAGGGCCTAGCTGCGAAACGGCACAAAACGCGCTCCTAGGAGCTGCACTCTGCAAAGGGAAACTGTGCTCGGGGAACAAAGCTCAGCCCCAAGGCGGCTTGGCTCAGGATCGCAGCGCTTGCCTAGTTCTCACCTAGCCCTAGGCTCCCCATAGGGCCAAGGAGGGTCTGGGCTGCCTCTGGCTCCGTGGGCACTGCTGCTTGGCTGGTGGTCTCCGCACCTTGAAACCAACTCCAAACGTGTTCGCCTTCGCGGAGAAGGCTGATTTGGCAGGAAGAAGCCCTGTGTGCACTGGCCCTGGCAACCCACCCATCGCCAGCTAGGGAGGGACCCACCTAGGGCCTAGCTGCGAAACGGCACAAAACGCGCTCCTAGGAGCTGCACTCTGCAAAGGGAAACTGTGCTCGGGGAACAAAGCTCAGCCCCAAGGCGGCTTGGCTCAGGATCGCAGCGCTTGCCTAGTTCTCACCTAGCCCTAGGCTCCCCATAGGGCCAAGGAGGGTCTGGGCTGCCTCTGGCTCCGTGGGCACTGCTGCTTGGCTGGTGGTCTCCGCACCGTGAAACGAACTCCAAACGTGTTCGCCTTCGCGGAGAAGGCTGATTTGGCAGGAAGAAGCCCTGTGTGCACTGGCCCTGGCAACCCACCCATCGCCAGCTAGGGAGGGACCCACCTAGGGCCTAGCTGCGAAACGGCACAAAACGCCCTCCTAGGAGCTGCACTCTGCAAAGGGAAACTGTGCTCGGGGAACAAAGCTCAGCCCCAAGGCGGCTTGGCTCAGGATCGCAGCGCTTGCCTAGTTCTCACCTAGCCCTAGGCTCCCCATAGGGCCAAGGAGGGTCTGGGCTGCATCTGGCTCCGTGGGCACTGCTGCTTGGCTGGTGGTCTCCGCACCTTGAAACCAACTCCAAACGTGTTCGCCTTCGCGGAGAAGGCTGATTTGGCAGGAAGAAGCCCTGTGTGCACTGGCCCTGGCAACCCACCCATCGCCAGCTAGGGAGGGACCCACCTAGGGCCTAGCTGCGAAACGGCACAAAACGCGCTCCTAGGAGCTGCACTCTGCAAAGGGAAACTGTGCTCGGGGAACAAAGCTCAGCCCCAAGGCGGCTTGGCTCAGGATCGCAGCGCTTGCCTAGTTCTCACCTAGCCCTAGGCTCCCCATAGGGCCAAGGAGGGTCTGGGCTGCCTCTGGCTCCGTGGGCACTGCTGCTTGGCTGGTGGTCTCCGCACCTTGAAACCAACTCCAAACGTGTTCGCCTTCGCGGAGAAGGCTGATTTGGCAGGAAGAAGCCCTGTGTGCACTGGCCCTGGCAACCCACCCATCGCCAGCTAGGGAGGGACCCACCTAGGGCCTAGCTGTGAAACGGCACAAAACGCGCTCCTAGGAGCTGCACTCTGCAAAGGGAAACTGTGCTCGGGGAACAAAGCTCAGCCCCAAGGCGGCTTGGCTCAGGATCGCAGCGCTTGCCTAGTTCTCACCTAGCCCTAGGCTCCCCATAGGGCCAAGGAGGGTCTGGGCTGCCTCTGGCTCCGTGGGCACTGCTGCTTGGCTGGTGGTCTCCGCACCTTGAAACCAACTCCAAACGTGTTCGCCTTCGCGGAGAAGGCTGATTTGGCAGGAAGAAGCCCTGTGTGCACTGGCCCTGGCAAACCACCCATAGCCAGCTAGGGAGGGACCCACCTAGGGCCTAGCTGCGAAACGGCACAAAACGCGCTCCTAGGAGCTGCACTCTGCAAAGGGAAACTGTGCTCGGGGAACAAAGCTCAGCCCCAAGGCGGCTTGGCTCAGGATCGCAGCGCTTGCCTAGTTCTCACCTAGCCCTAGGCTCCCCAAAGGGCCAAGGAGGGTCTGGGCTGCCTCTGGCTCCGTGGGCACTGCTGCTTGGCTGGTGGTCTCCGCAGCTTGAAACCAACTCCAAACGTGTTCGCCTTCGCGGAGAAGGCTTATTTGGCAGGAAGAAGCCCTGTGTGCACTGGCCCTGGCAACCCACCCATCGCCAGCTAGGGAGGGACCCACCTAGGGCCTAGCTGCGAAACGGCACAAAACGCGCTCCTAGGAGCTGCACTCTGCAAAGGGAAACTGTGCTCGGGGAACAAAGCTCAGCCCCAAGGCGGCTTGGCTCAGGATCGCAGCGCTTGCCTAGTTCTCACCTAGCCCTAGGCTCCCCATAGGGCCAAGGAGGGTCTGGGCTGCCTCTGGCTCCGTGGGCACTGCTGCTTGGCTGGTGGTCTCCGCACCTTGAAACCAACTCCAAACGTGTTCTCCTTCGCGGAGAAGGCTGATTTGGCAGGAAGAAGCCCTGTGTGCACTGGCCCTGGCAATCCACCCATAGCCAGCTAAGGAGGGACCCACCTAGGGCCTAGCTGCGAAACGGCACAAAACGCGCTCCTAGGAGCTGCACTCTGCAAAGGGAAACTGTGCTCGGGGAACAAAGCTCAGCCCCAAGGCGGCTTGGCTCAGGATCGCAGCGCTTGCCTAGTTCTCACCTAGCCCTAGGCTCCCCATAGGGCCAAGGAGGGTCTGGGCTGCCTCTGGCTCCGTGGGCACTGCTGCTTGGCTGGTGGTCTCCGCACCTTGAAACCAACTCCAAACGTGTTCGCCTTCGCGGAGAAGGCTGATTTGGCAGGAAGAAGCCCTGTGTGCACTGGCCCTGGCAACCCACCCATCGCCAGCTAGGGAGGGACCCACCTAGGGCCTAGCTGCGAAACGGCACAAAACGCGCTCCTAGGAGCTGCACTCTGCAAAGGGAAACTGTGCTCGGGGAACAAAGCTCAGCCCCAAGGCGGCTTGGCTCAGGATCGCAGCGCTTGCCTAGTTCTCACCTAGCCCTAGGCTCCCCATAGGGCCAAGGAGGGTCTGGGCTGCCTCTGGCTCCGTGGGCACTGCTGCTTGGCTGGTGGTCTCCGCACCTTGAAACCAACTCCAAACGTGTTCGCCTTCGCGGAGAAGGCTGATTTGGCAGGAAGAAGCCCTGTGTGCACTGGCCCTGGCAACCCACCCATCGCCAGCTAGGGAGGGACCCACCTAGGGCCTAGCTGCGAAACGGCACAAAACGCGCTCCTAGGAGCTGCACTCTGCAAAGGGAAACTGTGCTCGGGGAACAAAGCTCAGCCCCAAGGCGGCTTGGCTCAGGATCGCAGCGCTTGCCTAGTTCTCACCTAGCCCTAGGCTCCCCATAGGGCCAAGGAGGGTCTGGGCTGCCTCTGGCTCCGTGGGCACTGCTGCTTGGCTGGTGGTCTCCGCACCTTGAAACCAACTCCAAACGTGTTCGCCTTCGCGGAGAAGGCTGATTTGGCAGGAAGAAGCCCTGTGTGCACTGGCCCTGGCAAACCACCCATAGCCAGCTAGGGAGGGACCCACCTTGGGCCTAGCTGCGAAACGGCACAAAACGCACTCCTAGGAGCTGCACTCTGCAAAGGGAAACTGTGCTCGGGGAACAAAGCTCAGCCCCAAGGCGGCTTGGCTCAGGATCGCAGCGCTTGCCTAGTTCTCACCTAGCCCTAGGCTCCCCATAGGGCCAAGGAGGGTCTGGGCTGCCTCTGGCTCCGTGGGCACTGCTGCTTGGCTGGTGGTCTCCGCACCTTGAAACCAACTCCAAACGTGTTCGCCTTCGCGGAGAAGGCTGATTTGGCAGGAAGAAGCCCTGTGTGCACTGGCCCTGGCAACCCACCCATCGCCAGCTAGGGAGGGACCCACCTAGGGCCTAGCTGCGAAACGGCACAAAACGCGCTCCTAGGAGCTGCACTCTGCAAAGGGAAACTGTGCTCGGGGAACAAAGCTCAGCCCCAAGGCGGCTTGGCTCAGGATCGCAGCGCTTGCCTAGTTCTCACCTAGCCCTAGGCTCCCCATAGGGCCAAGGAGGGTCTGGGCTGCCTCTGGCTCCGTGGGCACTGCTGCTTGGTTGGTGGTCTCCGCACCTTGAAACCAACTCCAAACGTGTTCTCCTTCGCGGAGAAGGCTGATTTGGCAGGAAGAAGCCCTGTGTGCACTGGCCCTGGCAACCCACCCATAGCCAGCTAAGGAGGGACCCACCTAGGGCCTAGCTGCGAAACGGCACAAAACGCGCTCCTAGGAGCTGCACTCTGCAAAGGGAAACTGTGCTCGGGGAACAAAGCTCAGCCCCAAGGCGGCTTGGCTCAGGATCGCAGCGCTTGCCTAGTTCTCACCTAGCCCTAGGCTCCCCATAGGGCCAAGGAGGGTCTGGGCTGCCTCTGGCTCCGTGGGCACTGCTGCTTGGGTGGTGGTCTCCGCACCTTGAAACCAACTCCAAACGTGTTCGCCTTCGCGGAGAAGGCTGATTTGGCAGGAAGAAGCCCTGTGTGCACTGGCCCTGGCAACCCACCCATCGCCAGCTAGGGAGGGACCCACCTAGGGCCTAGCTGCGAAACGGCACAAAACGCGCTCCTAGGAGCTGCACTCTGCAAAGGGAAACTGTGCTCGGGGAACAAAGCTCAGCCCCAAGGCGGCTTGGCTCAGGATCGCAGCGCTTGCCTAGTTCTCACCTAGCCCTAGGCTCCCCATAGGGCCAAGGAGGGTCTGGGCTGCCTCTGGCTCCGTGGGCACTGCTGCTTGGCTGGTGGTCTCCGCACCTTGAAACCAACTCCAAACGTGTTCGCCTTCGCGGAGAAGGCTGATTTGGCAGGAAGAAGCCCTGTGTGCACTGGCCCTGGCAAACCACCCATTGCCAGCTAGGGAGGGACCCACCTAGGGCCTAGCTGCGAAACGGCACAAAACGCGCTCCTAGGAGCTGCACTCTGCAAAGGGAAACTGTGCTCGGGGAACAAAGCTCAGCCCCAAGGCGGCTTGGCTCAGGATCGCAGCGCTTGCCTAGTTCTCACCTAGCCCTAGGCTCCCCATAGGGCCAAGGAGGGTCTGGGCTGCCTCTGGCTCCGTGGGCACTGCTGCTTGGCTGGTGGTCTCCGCACCTTGAAACCAACTCCAAACGTGTTCGCCTTCGCGGAGAAGGCTGATTTGGCAGGAAGAAGCCCTGTGTGCACTGGCCCTGGCAACCCACCCATCGCCAGCTAGGGAGGGACCCACCTAGGGCCTAGCTGCGAAACGGCACAAAACGCGCTCCTAGGAGCTGCACTCTGCAAAGGGAAACTGTGCTCGGGGAACAAAGCTCAGCCCCAAGGCGGCTTGGCTCAGGATCGCAGCGCTTGCCTAGTTCTCACCTAGCCCTAGGCTCCCCATAGGGCCAAGGAGGGTCTGGGCTGCCTCTGGCTCCGTGGGCACTGCTGCTTGGCTGGTGGTCTCCGCACCTTGAAACCAACTCCAAACGTGTTCGCCTTCGCGGAGAAGGCTGATTTGGCAGGAAGAAGCCCTGTGTGCACTGGCCCTGGCAACCCACCCATCGCCAGCTAGGGAGGGACCCACCTAGGGCCTAGCTGCGAAACGGCACAAAACGCGCTCCTAGGAGCTGCACTCTGCAAAGGGAAACTGTGCTCGGGGAACAAAGCTCAGCCCCAAGGCGGCTTGGCTCAGGATCGCAGCGCTTGCCTAGTTCTCACCTAGCCCTAGGCTCCCCATAGGGCCAAGGAGGGTCTGGGCTGCCTCTGGCTCCGTGGGCACTGCTGCTTGGCTGGTGGTCTCCGCACCTTGAAACCAACTCCAAACGTGTTCTCCTTCGCGGAGAAGGCTGATTTGGCAGGAAGAAGCCCTGTGTGCACTGGCCCTGGCAACCCACCCATCGCCAGCTAGGGAGGGACCCACCTAGGGCCTAGCTGCGAAACGGCACAAAACGCGCTCCTAGGAGCTGCACTCTGCAAAGGGAAACTGTGCTCGGGGAACAAAGCTCAGCCCCAAGGCGGCTTGGCTCAGGATCGCAGCGCTTGCCTAGTTCTCACCTAGCCCTAGGCTCCCCATAGGGCCAAGGAGGGTCTGGGCTGCCTCTGGCTCCGTGGGCACTGCTGCTTGGCTGGTGGTCTCCGCACCTTGAAACCAACTCCAAACGTGTTCGCCTTCGCGGAGAAGGCTGATTTGGCAGGAAGAAGCCCTGTGTGCACTGGCCCTGGCAACCCACCCATCGCCAGCTAGGGAGGGACCCACCTAGGGCCTAGCTGCGAAACGGCACAAAACGCGCTCCTAGGAGCTGCACTCTGCAAAGGGAAACTGTGCTCGGGGAACAAAGCTCAGCCCCAAGGCGGCTTGGCTCAGGATCGCAGCGCTTGCCTAGTTCTCACCTAGCCCTAGGCTCCCCATAGGGCCAAGGAGGGTCTGGGCTGCCTCTGGCTCCGTGGGCACTGCTGCTTGGCTGGTGGTCTCCGCACCTTGAAACCAACTCCAAACGTGTTCGCCTTCGCGGAGAAGGCTGATTTGGCAGGAAGAAGCCCTGTGTGCACTGGCCCTGGCAAACCGCCCATCGCCAGCTAGGGAGGGACCCACCTAGGGCCTAGCTGCGAAACGGCACAAAACGCGCTCCTAGGAGCTGCACTCTGCAAAGGGAAACTGTGCTCGGGGAACAAAGCTCAGCCCCAAGGCGGCTTGGCTCAGGATCGCAGCGCTTGCCTAGTTCTCACCTAGCCCTAGGCTCCCCATAGGGCCAAGGAGGGTCTGGGCTGCCTCTGGCTCCGTGGGCACTGCTGCTTGGCTGGTGGTCTCCGCACCTTGAAACCAACTCCAAACGTGTTCGCCTTCGCGGAGAAGGCTGATTTGGCAGGAAGAAGCCCTGTGTGCACTGGCCCTGGCAATCCACCCATAGCCAGCTAAGGAGGGACCCACCTAGGGCCTAGCTGCGAAACGGCACAAAACGCGCTCCTAGGAGCTGCACTCTGCAAAGGGAAACTGTGCTCGGGGAACAAAGCTCAGCCCCAAGGCGGCTTGGCTCAGGATCGCAGCGCTTGCCTAGTTCTCACCTAGCCCTAGGCTCCCCATAGGGCCAAGGAGGGTCTGGGCTGCCTCTGGCTCCGTGGGCACTGCTGCTTGGCTGGTGGTCTCCGCACCTTGAAACCAACTCCAAACATGTTCTCCTTCGCGGAGAAGGCTGATTTGGCAGGAAGAAGCCCTGTGTGCACTGGCCCTGGCAACCCACCCATCGCCAGCTAGGGAGGGACCCACCTAGGGCCTAGCTGCGAAACGGCACAAAACGCGCTCCTAGGAGCTGCACTCTGCAAAGGGAAACTGTGCTCGGGGAACAAAGCTCAGCCCCAAGGCGGCTTGGCTCAGGATCGCAGCGCTTGCCTAGTTCTCACCTAGCCCTAGGCTCCCCATAGGGCCAAGGAGGGTCTGGGCTGCCTCTGGCTCCGTGGGCACTGCTGCTTGGCTGGTGGTCTCCGCACCTTGAAACCAACTCCAAACGTGTTCGCCTTCGCGGAGAAGGCTGATTTGGCAGGAAGAAGCCCTGTGTGCACTGGCCCTGGCAACCCACCCATCGCCAGCTAGGGAGGGACCCACCTAGGGCCTAGCTGCGAAACGGCACAAAACGCGCTCCTAGGAGCTGCACTCTGCAAAGGGAAACTGTGCTCGGGGAACAAAGCTCAGCCCCAAGGCGGCTTGGCTCAGGATCGCAGCGCTTGCCTAGTTCTCACCTAGCCCTAGGCTCCCCATAGGGCCAAGGAGGGTCTGGGCTGCCTCTGGCTCCGTGGGCACTGCTGCTTGGCTGGTGGTCTCCGCACCTTGAAACCAACTCCAAACGTGTTCTCCTTCGCGGAGAAGGCTGATTTGGCAGGAAGAAGCCCTGTGTGCACTGGCCCTGGCAATCCACCCATAGCCAGCTAAGGAGGGACCCACCTAGGGCCTAGCTGCGAAACGGCACAAAACGCGCTCCTAGGAGCTGCACTCTGCAAAGGGAAACTGTGCTCGGGGAACAAAGCTCAGCCCCAAGGCGGCTTGGCTCAGGATCGCAGCGCTTGCCTAGTTCTCACCTAGCCCTAGGCTCCCCATAGGGCCAAGGAGGGTCTGGGCTGCCTCTGGCTCCGTGGGCACTGCTGCTTGGCTGGTGGTCTCCGCACCGTGAAACCAACTCCAAACGTGTTCGCCTTCGCGGAGAAGGCTGATTTGGCAGGAAGAAGCCCTGTGTGCACTGGCCCTGGCAACCCACCCATCGCCAGCTAGGGAGGGACCCACCTAGGGCCTAGCTGCGAAACGGCACAAAACGCGCTCCTAGGAGCTGCACTCTGCAAAGGGAAACTGTGCTCGGGGAACAAAGCTCAGCCCCAAGGCGGCTTGGCTCAGGATCGCAGCGCTTGCCTAGTTCTCACCTAGCCCTAGGCTCCCCATAGGGCCAAGGAGGGTCTGGGCTGCCTCTGGCTCCGTGGGCACTGCTGCTTGGCTGGTGGTCTCCGCACCTTGAAACCAACTCCAAACGTGTTCGCCTTCGCGGAGAAGGCTGATTTGGCAGGAAGAAGCCCTGTGTGCACTGGCCCTGGCAACCCACCCATCGCCAGCTAGGGAGGGACCCACCTAGGGCCTAGCTGCGAAACGGCACAAAACGCGCTCCTAGGAGCTGCACTCTGCAAAGGGAAACTGTGCTCGGGGAACAAAGCTCAGCCCCAAGGCGGCTTGGCTCAGGATCGCAGCGCTTGCCTAGTTCTCACCTAGCCCTAGGCTCCCCAAAGGGCCAAGGAGGGTCTGGGCTGCCTCTGGCTCCGTGGGCACTGCTGCTTGGCTGGTGGTCTCCGCACCGTGAAACCAACTCCAAACGTGTTCGCCTTCGCGGAGAAGGCTGATTTGGCAGGAAGAAGCCCTGTGTGCACTGGCCCTGGCAACCCACCCATCGCCAGCTAGGGAGGGACCCACCTAGGGCCTAGCTGCGAAACGGCACAAAACGCGCTCCTAGGAGCTGCACTCTGCAAAGGGAAACTGTGCTCGGGGAACAAAGCTCAGCCCCAAGGCGGCTTGGCTCAGGATCGCAGCGCTTGCCTAGTTCTCACCTAGCCCTAGGCTCCCCATAGGGCCAAGGAGGGTCTGGGCTGCCTCTGGCTCCGTGGGCACTGCTGCTTGGCTGGTGGTCTCCGCAGCTTGAAACCAACTCCAAACGTGTTCGCCTTCGCGGAAAAGGCTGATTTGGCAGGAAGAAGCCCTGTGTGCACTGGCCCTGGCAACCCACCCATCGCCAGCTAGGGAGGGACCCACCTAGGGCCTAGCTGCGAAACGGCACAAAACGCGCTCCTAGGAGCTGCACTCTGCAAAGGGAAACTGTGCTCGGGGAACAAAGCTCAGCCCCAAGGCGGCTTGGCTCAGGATCGCAGCGCTTGCCTAGTTCTCACCTAGCCCTAGGCTCCCCATAGGGCCAAGGAGGGTCTGGGCTGCCTCTGGCTCCGTGGGCACTGCTGCTTGGCTGGTGGTCTCCGCACCTTGAAACCAACTCCAAACGTGTTCTCCTTCGCGGAGAAGGCTGATTTGGCAGGAAGAAGCCCTGTGTGCACTGGCCCTGGCAACCCACCCATCGCCAGCTAGGGAGGGACCCACCTAGGGCCTAGCTGCGAAACGGCACAAAACGCGCTCCTAGGAGCTGCACTCTGCAAAGGGAAACTGTGCTCGGGGAACAAAGCTCAGCCCCAAGGCGGCTTGGCTCAGGATCGCAGCGCTTGCCTAGTTCTCACCTAGCCCTAGGCTCCCCATAGGGCCAAGGAGGGTCTGGGCTGCCTCTGGCTCCGTGGGCACTGCTGCTTGGCTGGTGGTCTCCGCAGCTTGAAACCAACTCCAAACGTGTTCGCCTTCGCGGAGAAGGCTGATTTGGCAGGAAGAAGCCCTGTGTGCACTGGCCCTGGCAACCCACCCATCGCCAGCTAGGGAGGGACCCACCTAGGGCCTAGCTGCGAAACGGCACAAAACGCGCTCCTAGGAGCTGCACTCTGCAAAGGGAAACTGTGCTCGGGGAACAAAGCTCAGCCCCAAGGCGGCTTGGCTCAGGATCGCAGCGCTTGCCTAGTTCTCACCTAGCCCTAGGCTCCCCATAGGGCCAAGGAGGGTCTGGGCTGCCTCTGGCTCCGTGGGCACTGCTGCTTGGCTGGTGGTCTCCGCACCTTGAAACCAACTCCAAACGTGTTCTCCTTCGCGGAGAAGGCTGATTTGGCAGGAAGAAGCCCTGTGTGCACTGGCCCTGGCAAACCGCCATAGCCAGCTAAGGAGGGACCCACCTAGGGCCTAGCTGCGAAACGGCACAAAACGCGCTCCTAGGAGCTGCACTCTGCAAAGGGAAACTGTGCTCGGGGAACAAAGCTCAGCCCCAAGGCGGCTTGGCTCAGGATCGCAGCGCTTGCCTAGTTCTCACCTAGCCCTAGGCTCCCCATAGGGCCAAGGAGGGTCTGGGCTGCCTCTGGCTCCGTGGGCACTGCTGCTTGGCTGGTGGTCTCCGCACCTTGAAACCAACTCCAAACGTGTTCGCCTTCGCGGAGAAGGCTGATTTGGCAGGAAGAAGCCCTGTGTGCACTGGCCCTGGCAATCCACCCATAGCCAGCTAAGGAGGGACCCACCTAGGGCCTAGCTGCGAAACGGCACAAAACGCGCTCCTAGGAGCTGCACTCTGCAAAGGGAAACTGTGCTCGGGGAACAAAGCTCAGCCCCAAGGCGGCTTGGCTCAGGATCGCAGCGCTTGCCTAGTTCTCACCTAGCCCTAGGCTCCCCATAGGGCCAAGGAGGGTCTGGGCTGCCTCTGGCTCCGTGGGCACTGCTGCTTGGCTGGTGGTCTCCGCACCTTGAAACCAACTCCAAACGTGTTCTCCTTCGCGGAGAAGGCTGATTTGGCAGGAAGAAGCCCTGTGTGCACTGGCCCTGGCAACCCACCCAT
Source organism: Sus scrofa (assembly GCF_054392235.1). Lineage (NCBI taxonomy): Eukaryota > Metazoa > Chordata > Mammalia > Artiodactyla > Suidae > Sus > Sus scrofa. The sequence goes on along the minus strand of NC_139389.1, from coordinate 31,735,190 downwards.
CGCCAGCTAGGGAGGGACCCACCTAGGGCCTAGCTGCGAAACGGCACAAAACGCGCTCCTAGGAGCTGCACTCTGCAAAGGGAAACTGTGCTCGGGGAACAAAGCTCAGCCCCAAGGCGGCTTGGCTCAGGATCGCAGCGCTTGCCTAGTTCTCACCTAGCCCTAGGCTCCCCATAGGGCCAAGGAGGGTCTGGGCTGCCTCTGGCTCCGTGGGCACTGCTGCTTGGCTGGTGGTCTCCGCACCTTGAAACCAACTCCAAACGTGTTCTCCTTCGCGGAGAAGGCTGATTTGGCAGGAAGAAGCCCTGTGTGCACTGGCCCTGGCAACCCACCCATCGCCAGCTAGGGAGGGACCCACCTAGGGCCTAGCTGCGAAACGGCACAAAACGCGCTCCTAGGAGCTGCACTCTGCAAAGGGAAACTGTGCTCGGGGAACAAAGCTCAGCCCCAAGGCGGCTTGGCTCAGGATCGCAGCGCTTGCCTAGTTCTCACCTAGCCCTAGGCTCCCCATAGGGCCAAGGAGGGTCTGGGCTGCCTCTGGCTCCGTGGGCACTGCTGCTTGGCTGGTGGTCTCCGCACCTTGAAACCAACTCCAAACGTGTTCGCCTTCGCGGAGAAGGCTGATTTGGCAGGAAGAAGCCCTGTGTGCACTGGCCCTGGCAACCCACCCATCGCCAGCTAGGGAGGGACCCACCTAGGGCCTAGCTGCGAAACGGCACAAAACGCGCTCCTAGGAGCTGCACTCTGCAAAGGGAAACTGTGCTCGGGGAACAAAGCTCAGCCCCAAGGCGGCTTGGCTCAGGATCGCAGCGCTTGCCTAGTTCTCACCTAGCCCTAGGCTCCCCATAGGGCCAAGGAGGGTCTGGGCTGCCTCTGGCTCCGTGGGCACTGCTGCTTGGCTGGTGGTCTCCGCACCTTGAAACCAACTCCAAACGTGTTCTCCTTCGCGGAGAAGGCTGATTTGGCAGGAAGAAGCCCTGTGTGCACTGGCCCTGGCAACCCACCCATCGCCAGCTAAGGAGGGACCCACCTAGGGCCTAGCTGCGAAACGGCACAAAACGCGCTCCTAGGAGCTGCACTCTGCAAAGGGAAACTGTGCTCGGGGAACAAAGCTCAGCCCCAAGGCGGCTTGGCTCAGGATCGCAGCGCTTGCCTAGTTCTCACCTAGCCCTAGGCTCCCCATAGGGCCAAGGAGGGTCTGGGCTGCCTCTGGCTCCGAGGGCACTGCTGCTTGGCTGGTGGTCTCCGCAGCTTGAAACCAACTCCAAACGTGTTCTCCTTCGCGGAGAAGGCTGATTTGGCAGGAAGAAGCCCTGTGTGCACTGGCCCTGGCAACCCACCCATCGCCAGCTAGGGAGGGACCCACCTAGGGCCTAGCTGCGAAACGGCACAAAACGCGCTCCTAGGAGCTGCACTCTGCAAAGGGAAACTGTGCTCGGGGAACAAAGCTCAGCCCCAAGGCGGCTTGGCTCAGGATCGCAGCGCTTGCCTAGTTCTCACCTAGCCCTAGGCTCCCCATAGGGCCAAGGAGGGTCTGGGCTGCCTCTGGCTCCGTGGGCACTGCTGCTTGGCTGGTGGTCTCCGCACCTTGAAACCAACTCCAAACGTGTTCGCCTTCGCGGAGAAGGCTGATTTGGCAGGAAGAAGCCCTGTGTGCACTGGCCCTGGCAAACCACCCATAGCCAGCTAGGGAGGGACCCACCTAGGGCCTAGCTGCGAAACGGCACAAAACGCGCTCCTAGGAGCTGCACTCTGCAAAGGGAAACTGTGCTCGGGGAACAAAGCTCAGCCCCAAGGCGGCTTGGCTCAGGATCGCAGCGCTTGCCTAGTTCTCACCTAGCCCTAGGCTCCCCAAAGGGCCAAGGAGGGTCTGGGCTGCCTCTGGCTCCGTGGGCACTGCTGCTTGGCTGGTGGTCTCCGCACCGTGAAACCAACTCCAAACGTGTTCGCCTTCGCGGAGAAGGCTGATTTGGCAGGAAGAAGCCCTGTGTGCACTGGCCCTGGCAACCCACCCATCGCCAGCTAGGGAGGGACCCACCTAGGGCCTAGCTGCGAAACGGCACAAAACGCGCTCCTAGGAGCTGCACTCTGCAAAGGGAAACTGTGCTCGGGGAACAAAGCTCAGCCCCAAGGCGGCTTGGCTCAGGATCGCAGCGCTTGCCTAGTTCTCACCTAGCCCTAGGCTCCCCATAGGGCCAAGGAGGGTCTGGGCTGCCTCTGGCTCTGTGGGCACTGCTGCTTGGCTGGTGGTCTCCGCACCTTGAAACCAACTCCAAACGTGTTCGCCTTCGCGGAGAAGGCTGATTTGGCAGGAAGAAGCCCTGTGTGCACTGGCCCTGGCAACCCACCCATAGCCAGCTAGGGAGGGACCCACCTAGGGCCTAGCTGCGAAACGGCACAAAACGCGCTCCTAGGAGCTGCACTCTGCAAAGGGAAACTGTGCTCGGGGAACAAAGCTCAGCCCCAAGGCGGCTTGGCTCAGGATCGCAGCGCTTGCCTAGTTCTCACCTAGCCCTAGGCTCCCCATAGGGCCAAGGAGGGTCTGGGCTGCCTCTGGCTCCGTGGGCACTGCTGCTTGGCTGGTGGTCTCCGCACCTTGAAACCAACTCCAAACGTGTTCGCCTTCGCGGAGAAGGCTGATTTGGCAGGAAGAAGCCCTGTGTGCACTGGCCCTGGCAACCCACCCATCGCCAGCTAGGGAGGGACCCACCTAGGGCCTAGCTGCGAAACGGCACAAAACGCGCTCCTAGGAGCTGCACTCTGCAAAGGGAAACTGTGCTCGGGGAACAAAGCTCAGCCCCAAGGCGGCTTGGCTCAGGATCGCAGCGCTTGCCTAGTTCTCACCTAGCCCTAGGCTCCCCATAGGGCCAAGGAGGGTCTGGGCTGCCTCTGGCTCTGTGGGCACTGCTGCTTGGCTGGTGGTCTCCGCACCTTGAAACCAACTCCAAACGTGTTCGCCTTCGCGGAGAAGGCTGATTTGGCAGGAAGAAGCCCTGTGTGCACTGGCCCTGGCAACCCACCCATAGCCAGCTAGGGAGGGACCCACCTAGGGCCTAGCTGCGAAACGGCACAAAACGCGCTCCTAGGAGCTGCACTCTGCAAAGGGAAACTGTGCTCGGGGAACAAAGCTCAGCCCCAAGGCGGCTTGGCTCAGGATCGCAGCGCTTGCCTAGTTCTCACCTAGCCCTAGGCTCCCCAAAGGGCCAAGGAGGGTCTGGGCTGCCTCTGGCTCCGTGGGCACTGCTGCTTGGCTGGTGGTCTCCGCACCGTGAAACCAACTCCAAACGTGTTCGCCTTCGCGGAGAAGGCTGATTTGGCAGGAAGAAGCCCTGTGTGCACTGGCCCTGGCAACCCACCCATCGCCAGCTAGGGAGGGACCCACCTAGGGCCTAGCTGCGAAACGGCACAAAACGCGCTCCTAGGAGCTGCACTCTGCAAAGGGAAACTGTGCTCGGGGAACAAAGCTCAGCCCCAAGGCGGCTTGGCTCAGGATCGCAGCGCTTGCCTAGTTCTCACCTAGCCCTAGGCTCCCCATAGGGCCAAGGAGGGTCTGGGCTGCCTCTGGCTCTGTGGGCACTGCTGCTTGGCTGGTGGTCTCCGCACCTTGAAACCAACTCCAAACGTGTTCGCCTTCGCGGAGAAGGCTGATTTGGCAGGAAGAAGCCCTGTGTGCACTGGCCCTGGCAACCCACCCATAGCCAGCTAGGGAGGGACCCACCTAGGGCCTAGCTGCGAAACGGCACAAAACGCGCTCCTAGGAGCTGCACTCTGCAAAGGGAAACTGTGCTCGGGGAACAAAGCTCAGCCCCAAGGCGGCTTGGCTCAGGATCGCAGCGCTTGCCTAGTTCTCACCTAGCCCTAGGCTCCCCATAGGGCCAAGGAGGGTCTGGGCTGCCTCTGGCTCCGTGGGCACTGCTGCTTGGCTGGTGGTCTCCGCACCTTGAAACCAACTCCAAACGTGTTCGCCTTCGCGGAGAAGGCTGATTTGGCAGGAAGAAGCCCTGTGTGCACTGGCCCTGGCAACCCACCCATCGCCAGCTAGGGAGGGACCCACCTAGGGCCTAGCTGCGAAACGGCACAAAACGCGCTCCTAGGAGCTGCACTCTGCAAAGGGAAACTGTGCTCGGGGAACAAAGCTCAGCCCCAAGGCGGCTTGGCTCAGGATCGCAGCGCTTGCCTAGTTCTCACCTAGCCCTAGGCTCCCCATAGGGCCAAGGAGGGTCTGGGCTGCCTCTGGCTCTGTGGGCACTGCTGCTTGGCTGGTGGTCTCCGCACCTTGAAACCAACTCCAAACGTGTTCGCCTTCGCGGAGAAGGCTGATTTGGCAGGAAGAAGCCCTGTGTGCACTGGCCCTGGCAACCCACCCATAGCCAGCTAGGGAGGGACCCACCTAGGGCCTAGCTGCGAAACGGCACAAAACGCGCTCCTAGGAGCTGCACTCTGCAAAGGGAAACTGTGCTCGGGGAACAAAGCTCAGCCCCAAGGCGGCTTGGCTCAGGATCGCAGCGCTTGCCTAGTTCTCACCTAGCCCTAGGCTCCCCATAGGGCCAAGGAGGGTCTGGGCTGCCTCTGGCTCCGTGGGCACTGCTGCTTGGCTGGTGGTCTCCGCACCTTGAAACCAACTCCAAACGTGTTCGCCTTCGCGGAGAAGGCTGATTTGGCAGGAAGAAGCCCTGTGTGCACTGGCCCTGGCAAACCACCCATAGCCAGCTAGGGAGGGACCCACCTAGGGCCTAGCTGCGAAACGGCACAAAACGCGCTCCTAGGAGCTGCACTCTGCAAAGGGAAACTGTGCTCGGGGAACAAAGCTCAGCCCCAAGGCGGCTTGGCTCAGGATCGCAGCGCTTGCCTAGTTCTCACCTAGCCCTAGGCTCCCCAAAGGGCCAAGGAGGGTCTGGGCTGCCTCTGGCTCCGTGGGCACTGCTGCTTGGCTGGTGGTCTCCGCACCGTGAAACCAACTCCAAACGTGTTCGCCTTCGCGGAGAAGGCTGATTTGGCAGGAAGAAGCCCTGTGTGCACTGGCCCTGGCAACCCACCCATCGCCAGCTAGGGAGGGACCCACCTAGGGCCTAGCTGCGAAACGGCACAAAACGCGCTCCTAGGAGCTGCACTCTGCAAAGGGAAACTGTGCTCGGGGAACAAAGCTCAGCCCCAAGGCGGCTTGGCTCAGGATCGCAGCGCTTGCCTAGTTCTCACCTAGCCCTAGGCTCCCCATAGGGCCAAGGAGGGTCTGGGCTGCCTCTGGCTCTGTGGGCACTGCTGCTTGGCTGGTGGTCTCCGCACCTTGAAACCAACTCCAAACGTGTTCGCCTTCGCGGAGAAGGCTGATTTGGCAGGAAGAAGCCCTGTGTGCACTGGCCCTGGCAACCCACCCATAGCCAGCTAGGGAGGGACCCACCTAGGGCCTAGCTGCGAAACGGCACAAAACGCGCTCCTAGGAGCTGCACTCTGCAAAGGGAAACTGTGCTCGGGGAACAAAGCTCAGCCCCAAGGCGGCTTGGCTCAGGATCGCAGCGCTTGCCTAGTTCTCACCTAGCCCTAGGCTCCCCATAGGGCCAAGGAGGGTCTGGGCTGCCTCTGGCTCCGTGGGCACTGCTGCTTGGCTGGTGGTCTCCGCACCTTGAAACCAACTCCAAACGTGTTCGCCTTCGCGGAGAAGGCTGATTTGGCAGGAAGAAGCCCTGTGTGCACTGGCCCTGGCAACCCACCCATCGCCAGCTAGGGAGGGACCCACCTAGGGCCTAGCTGCGAAACGGCACAAAACGCGCTCCTAGGAGCTGCACTCTGCAAAGGGAAACTGTGCTCGGGGAACAAAGCTCAGCCCCAAGGCGGCTTGGCTCAGGATCGCAGCGCTTGCCTAGTTCTCACCTAGCCCTAGGCTCCCCATAGGGCCAAGGAGGGTCTGGGCTGCCTCTGGCTCTGTGGGCACTGCTGCTTGGCTGGTGGTCTCCGCACCTTGAAACCAACTCCAAACGTGTTCGCCTTCGCGGAGAAGGCTGATTTGGCAGGAAGAAGCCCTGTGTGCACTGGCCCTGGCAACCCACCCATAGCCAGCTAGGGAGGGACCCACCTAGGGCCTAGCTGCGAAACGGCACAAAACGCGCTCCTAGGAGCTGCACTCTGCAAAGGGAAACTGTGCTCGGGGAACAAAGCTCAGCCCCAAGGCGGCTTGGCTCAGGATCGCAGCGCTTGCCTAGTTCTCACCTAGCCCTAGGCTCCCCAAAGGGCCAAGGAGGGTCTGGGCTGCCTCTGGCTCCGTGGGCACTGCTGCTTGGCTGGTGGTCTCCGCACCGTGAAACCAACTCCAAACGTGTTCTCCTTCGCGGAGAAGGCTGATTTGGCAGGAAGAAGCCCTGTGTGCACTGGCCCTGGCAACCCACCCATCGCCAGCTAGGGAGGGACCCACCTAGGGCCTAGCTGCGAAACGGCACAAAACGCGCTCCTAGGAGCTGCACTCTGCAAAGGGAAACTGTGCTCGGGGAACAAAGCTCAGCCCCAAGGCGGCTTGGCTCAGGATCGCAGCGCTTGCCTAGTTCTCACCTAGCCCTAGGCTCCCCATAGGGCCAAGGAGGGTCTGGGCTGCCTCTGGCTCTGTGGGCACTGCTGCTTGGCTGGTGGTCTCCGCACCTTGAAACCAACTCCAAACGTGTTCGCCTTCGCGGAGAAGGCTGATTTGGCAGGAAGAAGCCCTGTGTGCACTGGCCCTGGCAACCCACCCATAGCCAGCTAGGGAGGGACCCACCTAGGGCCTAGCTGCGAAACGGCACAAAACGCGCTCCTAGGAGCTGCACTCTGCAAAGGGAAACTGTGCTCGGGGAACAAAGCTCAGCCCCAAGGCGGCTTGGCTCAGGATCGCAGCGCTTGCCTAGTTCTCACCTAGCCCTAGGCTCCCCATAGGGCCAAGGAGGGTCTGGGCTGCCTCTGGCTCCGTGGGCACTGCTGCTTGGCTGGTGGTCTCCGCACCTTGAAACCAACTCCAAACGTGTTCGCCTTCGCGGAGAAGGCTGATTTGGCAGGAAGAAGCCCTGTGTGCACTGGCCCTGGCAACCCACCCATCGCCAGCTAGGGAGGGACCCACCTAGGGCCTAGCTGCGAAACGGCACAAAACGCGCTCCTAGGAGCTGCACTCTGCAAAGGGAAACTGTGCTCGGGGAACAAAGCTCAGCCCCAAGGCGGCTTGGCTCAGGATCGCAGCGCTTGCCTAGTTCTCACCTAGCCCTAGGCTCCCCATAGGGCCAAGGAGGGTCTGGGCTGCCTCTGGCTCTGTGGGCACTGCTGCTTGGCTGGTGGTCTCCGCACCTTGAAACCAACTCCAAACGTGTTCGCCTTCGCGGAGAAGGCTGATTTGGCAGGAAGAAGCCCTGTGTGCACTGGCCCTGGCAACCCACCCATAGCCAGCTAGGGAGGGACCCACCTAGGGCCTAGCTGCGAAACGGCACAAAACGCGCTCCTAGGAGCTGCACTCTGCAAAGGGAAACTGTGCTCGGGGAACAAAGCTCAGCCCCAAGGCGGCTTGGCTCAGGATCGCAGCGCTTGCCTAGTTCTCACCTAGCCCTAGGCTCCCCATAGGGCCAAGGAGGGTCTGGGCTGCCTCTGGCTCCGTGGGCACTGCTGCTTGGCTGGTGGTCTCCGCACCTTGAAACCAACTCCAAACGTGTTCTCCTTCGCGGAGAAGGCTGATTTGGCAGGAAGAAGCCCTGTGTGCACTGGCCCTGGCAACCCACCCATCGCCAGCTAGGGAGGGACCCACCTAGGGCCTAGCTGCGAAACGGCACAAAACGCGCTCCTAGGAGCTGCACTCTGCAAAGGGAAACTGTGCTCGGGGAACAAAGCTCAGCCCCAAGGCGGCTTGGCTCAGGATCGCAGCGCTTGCCTAGTTCTCACCTAGCCCTAGGCTCCCCATAGGGCCAAGGAGGGTCTGGGCTGCCTCTGGCTCCGTGGGCACTGCTGCTTGGCTGGTGGTCTCCGCACCGTGAAACCAACTCCAAACGTGTTCGCCTTCGCGGAGAAGGCTGATTTGGCAGGAAGAAGCCCTGTGTGCACTGGCCCTGGCAACCCACCCATCGCCAGCTAGGGAGGGACCCACCTAGGGCCTAGCTGCGAAACGGCACAAAACGCGCTCCTAGGAGCTACACTCTGCAAAGGGAAACTGTGCTCGGGGAACAAAGCTCAGCCCCAAGGCGGCTTGGCTCAGGATCGCAGCGCTTGCCTAGTTCTCACCTAGCCCTAGGCTCCCCATAGGGCCAAGGAGGGTCTGGGCTGCCTCTGGCTCCGTGGGCACTGCTGCTTGGCTGGTGGTCTCCGCAGCTTGAAACCAACTCCAAACGTGTTCGCCTTCGCGGAGAAGGCTGATTTGGCAGGAAGAAGCCCTGTGTGCACTGGCCCTGGCAAACCGCCCATAGCCAGCTAAGGAGGGACCCACCAAGGGCCTAGCTGCGAAACGGCACAAAACGCGCTCCTAGGAGCTGCACTCTGCAAAGGGAAACTGTGCTCGGGGAACAAAGCTCAGCCCCAAGGCGGCTTGGCTCAGGATCGCAGCGCTTGCCTAGTTCTCACCTAGCCCTAGGCTCCCCAAAGGGCCAAGGAGGGTCTGGGCTGCCTCTGGCTCCGTGGGCACTGCTGCTTGGCTGGTGGTCTCCGCACCGTGAAACCAACTCCAAACGTGTTCGCCTTCGCGGAGAAGGCTGATTTGGCAGGAAGAAGCCCTGTGTGCACTGGCCCTGGCAACCCACCCATAGCCAGCTAGGGAGGGACCCACCTAGGGCCTAGCTGCGAAACGGCACAAAACGCGCTCCTAGGAGCTGCACTCTGCAAAGGGAAACTGTGCTCGGGGAACAAAGCTCAGCCCCAAGGCGGCTTGGCTCAGGATCGCAGCGCTTGCCTAGTTCTCACCTAGCCCTAGGCTCCCCATAGGGCCAAGGAGGGTCTGGGCTGCCTCTGGCTCCGTGGGCACTGCTGCTTGGCTGGTGGTCTCCGCACCGTGAAACCAACTCCAAACGTGTTCGCCTTCGCGGAGAAGGCTGATTTGGCAGGAAGAAGCCCTGTGTGCACTGGCCCTGGCAACCCACCCATCGCCAGCTAGGGAGGGACCCACCTAGGGCCTAGCTGCGAAACGGCACAAAACGCGCTCCTAGGAGCTGCACTCTGCAAAGGGAAACTGTGCTCGGGGAACAAAGCTCAGCCCCAAGGCGGCTTGGCTCAGGATCGCAGCGCTTGCCTAGTTCTCACCTAGCCCTAGGCTCCCCATAGGGCCAAGGAGGGTCTGGGCTGCCTCTGGCTCCGTGGGCACTGCTGCTTGGCTGGTGGTCTCCGCACCGTGAAACCAACTCCAAACGTGTTCGCCTTCGCGGAGAAGGCTGATTTGGCAGGAAGAAGCCCTGTGTGCACTGGCCCTGGCAACCCACCCATCGCCAGCTACGGAGGGACCCACCTAGGGCCTAGCTGCGAAACGGCACAAAACGCGCTCCTAGGAGCTGCACTCTGCAAAGGGAAACTGTGCTCGGGGAACAAAGCTCAGCCCCAAGGCGGCTTGGCTCAGGATCGCAGCGCTTGCCTAGTTCTCACCTAGCCCTAGGCTCCCCATAGGGCCAAGGAGGGTCTGGGCTGCCTCTGGCTCCGTGGGCACTGCTGCTTGGCTGGTGGTCTCCGCAGCTTGAAACCAACTCCAAACGTGTTCGCCTTCGCGGAGAAGGCTGATTTGGCAGGAAGAAGCCCTGTGTGCACTGGCCCTGGCAACCCACCCATCGCCAGCTAGGGAGGGACCCACCTAGGGCCTAGCTGCGAAACGGCACAAAACGCGCTCCTAGGAGCTGCACTCTGCAAAGGGAAACTGTGCTCGGGGAACAAAGCTCAGCCCCAAGGCGGCTTGGCTCAGGATCGCAGCGCTTGCCTAGTTCTCACCTAGCCCTAGGCTCCCCATAGGGCCAAGGAGGGTCTGGGCTGCCTCTGGCTCCGTGGGCACTGCTGCTTGGCTGGTGGTCTCCGCACCTTGAAACCAACTCCAAACGTGTTCTCCTTCGTGGAGAAGGCTGATTTGGCAGGAAGAAGCCCTGTGTGCACTGGCCCTGGCAAACCACCCATCGCCAGCTAGGGAGGGACCCACCTAGGGCCTAGCTGCGAAACGGCACAGAACGCGCTCCTAGGAGCTGCACTCTGCAAAGGGAAACTGTGCTCGGGGAACAAAGCTCAGCCCCAAGGCGGCTTGGCTCAGGATCGCAGCGCTTGCCTAGTTCTCACCTAGCCCTAGGCTCCCCAAAGGGCCAAGGAAGGTCTGGGCAGCCTCTGGCTCCGTGGGCACTACTGCTTGGCTGGTGGTCTCCGCACCTTGAAACCAACTCCAAACGTGTTCTCCTTCGCGGAGAAGGCTGATTTGGCAGGAAGAAGCCCTGTGTGCACTGGCCCTGGCAACCCACCCATCGCCAGCTAGGGAGGGACCCAGCTAGGGCCTAGCTGCGAAACGGCACAAAACGCGCTCCTAGGAGCTGCACTCTGCAAAGGGAAACTGTGCTCGGGGAACAAAGCTCAGCCCCAAGGCGGCTTGGCTCAGGATCGCAGCGCTTGCCTAGTTCTCACCTAGCCCTAGGCTCCCCATAGGGCCAAGGAGGGTCTGGGCTGCCTCTGGCTCCGTGGGCACTGCTGCTTGGTTGGTGGTCTCCGCAGCTTGAAACCAACTCCAAACGTGTTCTCCTTCGTGGAGAAGGCTGATTTGGCAGGAAGAAGCCCTGTGTGCACTGGCCCTGGCAAAGCGCCCGTAGCCAGCTAAGGAGGGACCCACCTAGGGCCTAGCTGCGAAACGGCACAAAACGCGCTCCTAGGAGCTGCACTCTGCAAAGGGAAACTGTGCTCGGGGAACAAAGCTCAGCCCCAAGGCGGCTTGGCTCAGGATCGCAGCGCTTGCCTAGTTCTCACCTAGCCCTAGGCTCCCCAAAGGGCCAAGGAGGGTCTGGGCTGCCTCTGGCTCCGTGGGCACTGCTGCTTGGCTGGTGGTCTCCGCAGCTTGAAACCAACTCCAATCGTGTTCTCCTTCGCGGAGAAGGCTGATTTGGCAGGAAGAAGCCCTGTGTGCACTGGCCCTGGCAACCCACCCTTAGCCAGCTAGGGAGGGACCCACCTAGGGCCTAGCTGCGAAACGGCACAAAACGCGCTCCTAGGAGCTGCACTCTGCAAAGGGAAACTGTGCTCGGGGAACAAAGCTCAGCCCCAAGGCGGCTTGGCTCAGGATCGCAGCGCTTGCCTAGTTCTCACCTAGCCCTAGGCTCCCCATAGGGCCAAGGAGGGTCTGGGCTGCCTCTGGCTCCGTGGGCACTGCTGCTTGGCTGGTGGTCTCCGCACCGTGAAACCAACTCCAAACGTGTTCGCCTTCGCGGAGAAGGCTGATTTGGCAGGAAGAAGCCCTGTGTGCACTGGCCCTGGCAACCCACCCATCGCCAGCTAGGGAGGGACCCACCTAGGGCCTAGCTGCGAAACGGCACAAAACGCGCTCCTAGGAGCTGCACTCTGCAAAGGGAAACTGTGCTCGGGGAACAAAGCTCAGCCCCAAGGCGGCTTGGCTCAGGATCGCAGCGCTTGCCTAGTTCTCACCTAGCCCTAGGCTCCCCATAGGGCCAAGGAGGGTCTGGGCTGCCTCTGGCTCCGTGGGCACTGCTGCTTGGCTGGTGGTCTCCGCACCGTGAAACCAACTCCAAACGTGTTCGCCTTCGCGGAGAAGGCTGATTTGGCAGGAAGAAGCCCTGTGTGCACTGGCCCTGGCAACCCACCCATCGCCAGCTACGGAGGGACCCACCTAGGGCCTAGCTGCGAAACGGCACAAAACGCGCTCCTAGGAGCTGCACTCTGCAAAGGGAAACTGTGCTCGGGGAACAAAGCTCAGCCCCAAGGCGGCTTGGCTCAGGATCGCAGCGCTTGCCTAGTTCTCACCTAGCCCTAGGCTCCCCATAGGGCCAAGGAGGGTCTGGGCTGCCTCTGGCTCCGTGGGCACTGCTGCTTGGCTGGTGGTCTCCGCAGCGTGAAACCAACTCCAAACGTGTTCGCCTTCGCGGAGAAGGCTGATTTGGCAGGAAGAAGCCCTGTGTGCACTGGCCCTGGCAACCCACCCATCGCCAGCTAGGGAGGGACCCACCTAGGGCCTAGCTGCGAAACGGCACAAAACGCGCTCCTAGGAGCTGCACTCTGCAAAGGGAAACTGTGCTCGGGGAACAAAGCTCAGCCCCAAGGCGGCTTGGCTCAGGATCGCAGCGCTTGCCTAGTTCTCACCTAGCCCTAGGCTCCCCATAGGGCCAAGGAGGGTCTGGGCTGCCTCTGGCTCCGTGGGCACTGCTGCTTGGCTGGTGGTCTCCGCAGCTTGAAACCAACTCCAAACGTGTTCGCCTTCGCGGAAAAGGCTGATTTGGCAGGAAGAAGCCCTGTGTGCACTGGCCCTGGCAAACCGCCCATCGCCAGCTAAGGAGGGACCCACCAAGGGCCTAGCTGTGAAACGGCAAAAAACGCGCTCCTAGGAGCTGCACTCTGCAAAGGGAAACTGTGCTCGGGGAACAAAGCTCAGCCCCAAGGCGGCTTGGCTCAGGATCACAGCGCTTGCCTAGTTCTCACCTAGCCCTAGGCTCCCCATAGGGCCAAGGAGGGTCTGGGCTGCCTCTGGCTCCGTGGGCACTGCTGCTTGGTTGGTGGTCTCCGCACCTTGAAACCAACTCCAAACGTGTTCTCCTTCGTGGAGAAGGCTGATTTGGCAGGAAGAAGCCCTGTGTGCACTGGCCCTGGCAAACCACCCATCGCCAGCTAGGGAGGGACCCACCTAGGGCCTAGCTGCGAAACGGCACAGAACGCGCTCCTAGGAGCTGCACTCTGCAAAGGGAAACTGTGCTCGGGGAACAAAGCTCAGCCCCAAGGCGGCTTGGCTCAGGATCGCAGCGCTTGCCTAGTTCTCACCTAGCCCTAGGCTCCCCAAAGGGCCAAGGAAGGTCTGGGCAGCCTCTGGCTCCGTGGGCACTACTGCTTGGCTGGTGGTCTCCGCACCTTGAAACCAACTCCAAACGTGTTCTCCTTCGCGGAGAAGGCTGATTTGGCAGGAAGAAGCCCTGTGTGCACTGGCCCTGGCAACCCACCCATCGCCAGCTAGGGAGGGACCCACCTAGGGCCTAGCTGCGAAACGGCACAAAACGCGCTCCTAGGAGCTGCACTCTGCAAAGGGAAACTGTGCTCGGGGAACAAAGCTCAGCCCCAAGGCGGCTTGGCTCAGGATCGCAGCGCTTGCCTAGTTCTCACCTAGCCCTAGGCTCCCCATAGGGCCAAGGAGGGTCTGGGCTGCCTCTGGCTCCGTGGGCACTGCTGCTTGGTTGGTGGTCTCCGCAGCTTGAAACCAACTCCAAACGTGTTCTCCTTCGTGGAGAAGGCTGATTTGGCAGGAAGAAGCCCTGTGTGCACTGGCCCTGGCAAAGCGCCCGTAGCCAGCTAAGGAGGGACCCACCTAGGGCCTAGCTGCGAAACGGCACAAAACGCGCTCCTAGGAGCTGCACTCTGCAAAGGGAAACTGTGCTCGGGGAACAAAGCTCAGCCCCAAGGCGGCTTGGCTCAGGATCGCAGCGCTTGCCTAGTTCTCACCTAGCCCTAGGCTCCCCAAAGGGCCAAGGAGGGTCTGGGCTGCCTCTGGCTCCGTGGGCACTGCTGCTTGGCTGGTGGTCTCCGCACCTTGAAACCAACTCCAAACGTGTTCTCCTTCGCGGAGAAGGCTGATTTGGCAGGAAGAAGCCCTGTGTGCACTGGCCCTGGCAACCCACCCATCGCCAGCTAGGGAGGGACCCACCTAGGGCCTAGCTGCGAAACGGCACAAAACGCGCTCCTAGGAGCTGCACTCTGCAAAGGGAAACTGTGCTCGGGGAACAAAGCTCAGCCCCAAGGCGGCTTGGCTCAGGATCGCAGCGCTTGCCTAGTTCTCACCTAGCCCTAGGCTCCCCATAGGGCCAAGGAGGGTCTGGGCTGCCTCTGGCTCCGTGGGCACTGCTGCTTGGTTGGTGGTCTCCGCACCTTGAAACCAACTCCAAACGTGTTCTCCTTCGCGGAGAAGGCTGATTTGGCAGGAAGAAGCCCTGTGTGCACTGGCCCTGGCAACCCACCCATCGCCAGCTAGGGAGGGACCCACCTAGGGCCTAGCTGCGAAACGGCACAAAACGCGCTCCTAGGAGCTGCACTCTGCAAAGGGAAACTGTGCTCGGGGAACAAAGCTCAGCCCCAAGGCGGCTTGGCTCAGGATCGCAGCGCTTGCCTAGTTCTCACCTAGCCCTAGGCTCCCCATAGGGCCAAGGAGGGTCTGGGCTGCCTCTGGCTCCGTGGGCACTGCTACTTGGCTGGTGGTCTCCGCACCGTGAAACCAACTCCAAACGTGTTCGCCTTCGCGGAGAAGGCTGATTTGGCAGGAAGAAGCCCTGTGTGCACTGGCCCTGGCAACCCACCCATCGCCAGCTAGGGAGGGACCCACCTAGGGCCTAGCTGCGAAACGGCACAAAACGCGCTCCTAGGAGCTGCACTCTGCAAAGGGAAACTGTGCTCGGGGAACAAAGCTCAGCCCCAAGGCGGCTTGGCTCAGGATCGCAGCGCTTGCCTAGTTCTCACCTAGCCCTAGGCTCCCCATAGGGCCAAGGAGGGTCTGGGCTGCCTCTGGCTCCGTGGGCACTGCTGCTTGGCTGGTGGTCTCCGCACCTTGAAACCAACTCCAAATGTGTTCGCCTTCGCGGAGAAGGCTGATTTGGCAGGAAGAAGCCCTGTGTGCACTGGCCCTGGCAAACCACCCATAGCCAGCTAGGGAGGGAACCACCTAGGGCCTAGCTGCGAAACGGCACAAAACGCGCTCCTAGGAGCTGCACTCTGCAAAGGGAAACTGTGCTCGGGGAACAAAGCTCAGCCCCAAGGCGGCTTGGCTCAGGATCGCAGCGCTTGCCTAGTTCTCACCTAGCCCTAGGCTCCCCAAAGGGCCAAGGAGGGTCTGGGCTGCCTCTGGCTCCGTGGGCACTGCTGCTTGGCTGGTGGTCTCCGCACCGTGAAACCAACTCCAAACGTGTTCGCCTTCGCGGAGAAGGCTGATTTGGCAGGAAGAAGCCCTGTGTGCACTGGCCCTGGCAACCCACCCATCGCCAGCTAGGGAGGGACCCACCTAGGGCCTAGCTGCGAAACGGCACAAAACGCGCTCCTAGGAGCTGCACTCTGCAAAGGGAAACTGTGCTCGGGGAACAAAGCTCAGCCCCAAGGCGGCTTGGCTCAGGATCGCAGCGCTTGCCTAGTTCTCACCTAGCCCTAGGCTCCCCATAGGGCCAAGGAGGGTCTGGGCTGCCTCTGGCTCCGTGGGCACTGCTGCTTGGCTGGTGGTCTCCGCACCTTGAAACCAACTCCAAACGTGTTCGCCTTCGCGGAGAAGGCTGATTTGGCAGGAAGAAGCCCTGTGTGCACTGGCCCTGGCAACCCACCCATAGCCAGCTAGGGAGGGACCCACCTAGGGCCTAGCTGCGAAACGGCGCAAAACGCGCTCCTAGGAGCTGCACTCTGCAAAGGGAAACTGTGCTCGGGGAACAAAGCTCAGCCCCAAGGCGGCTTGGCTCAGGATCGCAGCGCTTGCCTAGTTCTCACCTAGCCCTAGGCTCCCCATAGGGCCAAGGAGGGTCTGGGCTGCCTCTGGCTCCGTGGGCACTGCTGCTTGGCTGGTGGTCTCCGCACCGTGAAACCAACTCCAAACGTGTTCTCCTTCGCGGAGAAGGCTGATTTGGCAGGAAGAAGCCCTGTGTGCACTGGCCCTGGCAATCCACCCATAGCCAGCTAAGGAGGGACCCACCTAGGGCCTAGCTGCGAAACGGCACAAAACGCGCTCCTAGGAGCTGCACTCTGCAAAGGGAAACTGTGCTCGGGGAACAAAGCTCAGCCCCAAGGCGGCTTGGCTCAGGATCGCAGCGCTTGCCTAGTTCTCACCTAGCCCTAGGCTCCCCATAGGGCCAAGGAGGGTCTGGGCTGCCTCTGGCTCCGTGGGCACTGCTGCTTGGCTGGTGGTCTCCGCACCGTGAAACCAACTCCAAACGTGTTCGCCTTCGCGGAGAAGGCTGATTTGGCAGGAAGAAGCCCTGTGTGCACTGGCCCTGGCAAACCGCCCATCGCCAGCTAGGGAGGGACCCACCTAGGGCCTAGCTGCGAAACGGCACAAAACGCGCTCCTAGGAGCTGCACTCTGCAAAGGGAAACTGTGCTCGGGGAACAAAGCTCAGCCCCAAGGCGGCTTGGCTCAGGATCGCAGCGCTTGCCTAGTTCTCACCTAGCCCTAGGCTTCCCATAGGGCCAAGGAGGGTCTGGGCTGCCTCTGGCTCCGTGGGCACTGCTGCTTGGCTGGTGGTCTCCGCACCTTGAAACCAACTCCAAACGTGTTCGCCTTCGCGGAGAAGGCTGATTTGGCAGGAAGAAGCCCTGTGTGCACTGGCCCTGGCAACCCACCCATCGCCAGCTAGGGAGGGACCCACCTAGGGCCTAGCTGCGAAACGGCACAAAACGCGCTCCTAGGAGCTGCACTCTGCAAAGGGAAACTGTGCTCGGGGAACAAAGCTCAGCCCCAAGGCGGCTTGGCTCAGGATCGCAGCGCTTGCCTAGTTCTCACCTAGCCCTAGGCTCCCCATAGGGCCAAGGAGGGTCTGGGCTGCCTCTGGCTCCGTGGGCACTGCTGCTTGGCTGGTGGTCTCCGCAGCTTGAAGCCAACTCCAAACGTGTTCGCCTTCGCGGAGAAGGCTGATTTGGCAGGAAGAAGCCCTGTGTGCACTGGCCCTGGCAAACCGCCCATAGCCAGCTAAGGAGGGACCCACCTAGGGCCTAGCTGCGAAACGGCACAAAACGCGCTCCTAGGAGCTGCACTCTGCAAAGGGAAACTGTGCTCGGGGAACAAAGCTCAGCCCCAAGGCGGCTTGGCTCAGGATCGCAGCGCTTGCCTAGTTCTCACCTAGCCCTAGGCTCCCCATAGGGCCAAGGAGGGTCTGGGCTGCCTCTGGCTCCGTGGGCACTGCTGCTTGGCTGGTGGTCTCCGCACCGTGAAACGAACTCCAAACGTGTTCGCCTTCGCGGAGAAGGCTGATTTGGCAGGAAGAAGCCCTGTGTGCACTGGCCCTGGCAACCCACCCATCGCCAGCTAGGGAGGGACCCACCTAGGGCCTAGCTGCGAAACGGCACAAAACGCCCTCCTAGGAGCTGCACTCTGCAAAGGGAAACTGTGCTCGGGGAACAAAGCTCAGCCCCAAGGCGGCTTGGCTCAGGATCGCAGCGCTTGCCTAGTTCTCACCTAGCCCTAGGCTCCCCAAAGGGCCAAGGAGGGTCTGGGTTGCCTCTGGCTCCGTGGGCACTGCTGCTTGGCTGGTGGTCTCCGCACCTTGAAACCAACTCCAAACGTGTTCGCCTTCGCGGAGAAGGCTGATTTGGCAGGAAGAAGCCCTGTGTGCACTGGCCCTGGCAACCCACCCATCGCCAGCTAGGGAGGGACCCACCTAGGGCCTAGCTGCGAAACGGCACAAAACGCGCTCCTAGGAGCTGCACTCTGCAAAGGGAAACTGTGCTCGGGGAACAAAGCTCAGCCCCAAGGCGGCTTGGCTCAGGATCGCAGCGCTTGCCTAGTTCTCACCTAGCCCTAGGCTCCCCATAGGGCCAAGGAGGGTCTGGGCTGCCTCTGGCTCCGTGGGCACTGCTGCTTGGCTGGTGGTCTCCGCACCGTGAAACCAACTCCAAACGTGTTCGCCTTCGCGGAGAAGGCTGATTTGGCAGGAAGAAGCCCTGTGTGCACTGGCCCTGGCAACCCACCCATCGCCAGCTAGGGAGGGACCCACCTAGGGCCTAGCTGTGAAACGGCACAAAACGCGCTCCTAGGAGCTGCACTCTGCAAAGGGAAACTGTGCTCGGGGAACAAAGCTCAGCCCCAAGGCGGCTTGGCTCAGGATCGCAGCGCTTGCCTAGTTCTCACCTAGCCCTAGGCTCCCCATAGGGCCAAGGAGGGTCTGGGCTGCCTCTGGCTCCGTGGGCACTGCTGCTTGGCTGGTGGTCTCCGCACCTTGAAACCAACTCCAAACGTGTTCGCCTTCGCGGAGAAGGCTGATTTGGCAGGAAGAAGCCCTGTGTGCACTGGCCCTGGCAAACCACCCATAGCCAGCTAGGGAGGGACCCACCTAGGGCCTAGCTGCGAAACGGCACAAAACGCACTCCTAGGAGCTGCACTCTGCAAAGGGAAACTGTGCTCGGGGAACAAAGCTCAGCCCCAAGGCGGCTTGGCTCAGGATCGCAGCGCTTGCCTAGTTCTCACCTAGCCCTAGGCTCCCCAAAGGGCCAAGGAGGGTCTGGGCTGCCTCTGGCTCCGTGGGCACTGCTGCTTGGCTGGTGGTCTCCGCAGCTTGAAACCAACTCCAAACGTGTTCGCCTTCGCGGAGAAGGCTTATTTGGCAGGAAGAAGCCCTGTGTGCACTGGCCCTGGCAACCCACCCATCGCCAGCTAGGGAGGGACCCACCTAGGGCCTAGCTGCGAAACGGCACAAAACGCGCTCCTAGGAGCTGCACTCTGCAAAGGGAAACTGTGCTCGGGGAACAAAGCTCAGCCCCAAGGCGGCTTGGCTCAGGATCGCAGCGCTTGCCTAGTTCTCACCTAGCCCTAGGCTCCCCAAAGGGCCAAGGAGGGTCTGGGCTGCCTCTGGCTCCGTGGGCACTGCTGCTTGGCTGGTGGTCTCCGCACCTTGAAACCAACTCCAAACGTGTTCTCCTTCGCGGAGAAGGCTGATTTGGCAGGAAGAAGCCCTGTGTGCACTGGCCCTGGCAATCCACCCATAGCCAGCTAAGGAGGGACCCACCTAGGGCCTAGCTGCGAAACGGCACAAAACGCGCTCCTAGGAGCTGCACTCTGCAAAGGGAAACTGTGCTCGGGGAACAAAGCTCAGCCCCAAGGCGGCTTGGCTCAGGATCGCAGCGCTTGCCTAGTTCTCACCTAGCCCTAGGCTCCCCATAGGGCCAAGGAGGGTCTGGGCTGCCTCTGGCTCCGTGGGCACTGCTGCTTGGCTGGTGGTCTCCGCACCTTGAAACCAACTCCAAACGTGTTCGCCTTCGCGGAGAAGGCTGATTTGGCAGGAAGAAGCCCTGTGTGCACTGGCCCTGGCAACCCACCCATCGCCAGCTAGGGAGGGACCCACCTAGGGCCTAGCTGCGAAACGGCACAAAACGCGCTCCTAGGAGCTGCACTCTGCAAAGGGAAACTGTGCTCGGGGAACAAAGCTCAGCCCCAAGGCGGCTTGGCTCAGGATCGCAGCGCTTGCCTAGTTCTCACCTAGCCCTAGGCTCCCCATAGGGCCAAGGAGGGTCTGGGCTGCCTCTGGCTCCGTGGGCACTGCTGCTTGGCTGGTGGTCTCCGCACCGTGAAACCAACTCCAAACGTGTTCGCCTTCGCGGAGAAGGCTGATTTGGCAGGAAGAAGCCCTGTGTGCACTGGCCCTGGCAACCCACCCATCGCCAGCTAGGGAGGGACCCACCTAGGGCCTAGCTGCGAAACGGCACAAAACGCGCTCCTAGGAGCTGCACTCTGCAAAGGGAAACTGTGCTCGGGGAACAAAGCTCAGCCCCAAGGCGGCTTGGCTCAGGATCGCAGCGCTTGCCTAGTTCTCACCTAGCCCTAGGCTCCCCATAGGGCCAAGGAGGGTCTGGGCTGCCTCTGGCTCCGTGGGCACTGCTGCTTGGCTGGTGGTCTCCGCACCTTGAAACCAACTCCAAACGTGTTCGCCTTCGCGGAGAAGGCTGATTTGGCAGGAAGAAGCCCTGTGTGCACTGGCCCTGGCAAACCACCCATAGCCAGCTAGGGAGGGACCCACCTTGGGCCTAGCTGCGAAACGGCACAAAACGCACTCCTAGGAGCTGCACTCTGCAAAGGGAAACTGTGCTCGGGGAACAAAGCTCAGCCCCAAGGCGGCTTGGCTCAGGATCGCAGCGCTTGCCTAGTTCTCACCTAGCCCTAGGCTCCCCAAAGGGCCAAGGAGGGTCTGGGCTGCCTCTGGCTCCGTGGGCACTGCTGCTTGGCTGGTGGTCTCCGCAGCTTGAAACCAACTCCAAACGTGTTCGCCTTCGCGGAGAAGGCTGATTTGGCAGGAAGAAGCCCTGTGTGCACTGGCCCTGGCAACCCACCCATCGCCAGCTAGGGAGGGACCCACCTAGGGCCTAGCTGCGAAACGGCACAAAACGCGCTCCTAGGAGCTGCACTCTGCAAAGGGAAACTGTGCTCGGGGAACAAAGCTCAGCCCCAAGGCGGCTTGGCTCAGGATCGCAGCGCTTGCCTAGTTCTCACCTAGCCCTAGGCTCCCCAAAGGGCCAAGGAGGGTCTGGGCTGCCTCTGGCTCCGTGGGCACTGCTGCTTGGCTGGTGGTCTCCGCACCTTGAAACCAACTCCAAACGTGTTCTCCTTCGCGGAGAAGGCTGATTTGGCAGGAAGAAGCCCTGTGTGCACTGGCCCTGGCAATCCACCCATAGCCAGCTAAGGAGGGACCCACCTAGGGCCTAGCTGCGAAACGGCACAAAACGCGCTCCTAGGAGCTGCACTCTGCAAAGGGAAACTGTGCTCGGGGAACAAAGCTCAGCCCCAAGGCGGCTTGGCTCAGGATCGCAGCGCTTGCCTAGTTCTCACCTAGCCCTAGGCTCCCCATAGGGCCAAGGAGGGTCTGGGCTGCCTCTGGCTCCGTGGGCACTGCTGCTTGGTTGGTGGTCTCCGCACCTTGAAACCAACTCCAAACGTGTTCTCCTTCGCGGAGAAGGCTGATTTGGCAGGAAGAAGCCCTGTGTGCACTGGCCCTGGCAATCCACCCATAGCCAGCTAAGGAGGGACCCACCTAGGGCCTAGCTGCGAAACGGCACAAAACGCGCTCCTAGGAGCTGCACTCTGCAAAGGGAAACTGTGCTCGGGGAACAAACCTCAGCCCCAAGGCGGCTTGGCTCAGGATCGCAGCGCTTGCCTAGTTCTCACCTAGCCCTAGGCTCCCCATAGGGCCAAGGAGGGTCTGGGCTGCCTCTGGCTCCGTGGGCACTGCTGCTTGGCTGGTGGTCTCCGCACCGTGAAACCAACTCCAAACGTGTTCGCCTTCGCGGAGAAGGCTGATTTGGCAGGAAGAAGCCCTGTGTGCACTGGCCCTGGCAACCCACCCATCGCCAGCTAGGGAGGGACCCACCTAGGGCCTAGCTGCGAAACGGCACAAAACGCGCTCCTAGGAGCTGCACTCTGCAAAGGGAAACTGTGCTCGGGGAACAAAGCTCAGCCCCAAGGCGGCTTGGCTCAGGATCGCAGCGCTTGCCTAGTTCTCACGTAGCCCTAGGCTCCCCATAGGGCCAAGGAGGGTCTGGGCTGCCTCTGGCTCCGTGGGCACTGCTGCTTGGCTGGTGGTCTCCGCACCTTGAAACCAACTCCAAACGTGTTCGCCTTCGCGGAGAAGGCTGATTTGGCAGGAAGAAGCCCTGTGTGCACTGGCCCTGGCAAACCACCCATTGCCAGCTAGGGAGGGACCCACCTAGGGCCTAGCTGCGAAACGGCACAAAACGCGCTCCTAGGAGCTGCACTCTGCAAAGGGAAACTGTGCTCGGGGAACAAAGCTCAGCCCCAAGGCGGCTTGGCTCAGGATCGCAGCGCTTGCCTAGTTCTCACCTAGCCCTAGGCTCCCCAAAGGGCCAAGGAGGGTCTGGGCTGCCTCTGGCTCCGTGGGCACTGCTGCTTGGCTGGTGGTCTCCGCACCGTGAAACCAACTCCAAACGTGTTCGCCTTCGCGGAGAAGGCTGATTTGGCAGGAAGAAGCCCTGTGTGCACTGGCCCTGGCAACCCACCCATCGCCAGCTAGGGAGGGACCCACCTAGGGCCTAGCTGCGAAACGGCACAAAACGCGCTCCTAGGAGCTGCACTCTGCAAAGGGAAACTGTGCTCGGGGAACAAAGCTCAGCCCCAAGGCGGCTTGGCTCAGGATCGCAGCGCTTGCCTAGTTCTCACCTAGCCCTAGGCTCCCCATAGGGCCAAGGAGGGTCTGGGCTGCCTCTGGCTCCGTGGGCACTGCTGCTTGGCTGGTGGTCTCCGCACCTTGAAACCAACTCCAAACGTGTTCGCCTTCGCGGAGAAGGCTGATTTGGCAGGAAGAAGCCCTGTGTGCACTGGCCCTGGCAACCCACCCATCGCCAGCTAGGGAGGGACCCACCTAGGGCCTAGCTGCGAAACGGCACAAAACGCGCTCCTAGGAGCTGCACTCTGCAAAGGGAAACTGTGCTCGGGGAACAAAGCTCAGCCCCAAGGCGGCTTGGCTCAGGATCGCAGCGCTTGCCTAGTTCTCACCTAGCCCTAGGCTCCCCATAGGGCCAAGGAGGGTCTGGGCTGGCTCTGGCTCCGTGGGCACTGCTGCTTGGCTGGTGGTCTCCGCACCTTGAAACCAACTCCAAACGTGTTCTCCTTCGCGGAGAAGGCTGATTTGGCAGGAAGAAGCCCTGTGTGCACTGGCCCTGGCAACCCACCCATCGCCAGCTAGGGAGGGACCCACCTATGGCCTAGCTGCGAAACGGCACAAAACGCTCTCCTAGGAGCTGCACTCTGCAAAGGGAAACTGTGCTCGGGGAACAAAGCTCAGCCCCAAGGCGGCTTGGCTCAGGATCGCAGCGCTTGCCTAGTTCTCACCTAGCCCTAGGCTCCCCATAGGGCCAAGGAGGGTCTGGGCTGCCTCTGGCTCCGTGGGCACTGCTGCTTGGCTGGTGGTCTCCGCACCTTGAAACCAACTCCAAACGTGTTCGCCTTCGCGGAGAAGGCTGATTTGGCAGGAAGAAGCCCTGTGTGCACTGGCCCTGGCAACCCACCCATCGCCAGCTAGGGAGGGACCCACCTAGGGCCTAGCTGCGAAACGGCACAAAACGCGCTCCTAGGAGCTGCACTCTGCAAAGGGAAACTGTGCTCGGGGAACAAAGCTCAGCCCCAAGGCGGCTTGGCTCAGGATCGCAGCGCTTGCCTAGTTCTCACCTAGCCCTAGGCTCCCCATAGGGCCAAGGAGGGTCTGGGCTGCCTCTGGCTCCGTGGGCACTGCTGCTTGGCTGGTGGTCTCCGCACCTTGAAACCAACTCCAAACGTGTTCGCCTTCGCGGAGAAGGCTGATTTGGCAGGAAGAAGCCCTGTGTGCACTGGCCCTGGCAAACCGCCCATCGCCAGCTAGGGAGGGACCCACCTAGGGCCTAGCTGCGAAACGGCACAAAACGCGCTCCTAGGAGCTGCACTCTGCAAAGGGAAACTGTGCTCGGGGAACAAAGCTCAGCCCCAAGGCGGCTTGGCTCAGGATCACAGCGCTTGCCTAGTTCTCACCTAGCCCTAGGCTCCCCATAGGGCCAAGGAGGGTCTGGGCTGCCTCTGGCTCCGTGGGCACTGCTGCTTGGCTGGTGGTCTCCGCACCTTGAAACCAACTCCAAACGTGTTCGCCTTCGCGGAGAAGGCTGATTTGGCAGGAAGAAGCCCTGTGTGCACTGGCCCTGGCAATCCACCCATAGCCAGCTAAGGAGGGACCCACCTAGGGCCTAGCTGCGAAACGGCACAAAACGCGCTCCTAGGAGCTGCACTCTGCAAAGGGAAACTGTGCTCGGGGAACAAAGCTCAGCCCCAAGGCGGCTTGGCTCAGGATCGCAGCGCTTGCCTAGTTCTCACCTAGCCCTAGGCTCCCCATAGGGCCAAGGAGGGTCTGGGCTGCCTCTGGCTCCGTGGGCACTGCTGCTTGGCTGGTGGTCTCCGCACCTTGAAACCAACTCCAAACGTGTTCTCCTTCGCGGAGAAGGCTGATTTGGCAGGAAGAAGCCCTGTGTGCACTGGCCCTGGCAACCCACCCATCGCCAGCTAGGGAGGGACCCACCTAGGGCCTAGCTGCGAAACGGCACAAAACGCGCTCCTAGGAGCTGCACTCTGCAAAGGGAAACTGTGCTCGGGGAACAAAGCTCAGCCCCAAGGCGGCTTGGCTCAGGATCGCAGCGCTTGCCTAGTTCTCACCTAGCCCTAGGCTCCCCATAGGGCCAAGGAGGGTCTGGGCTGCCTCTGGCTCCGTGGGCACTGCTGCTTGGCTGGTGGTCTCCGCACCTTGAAACCAACTCCAAACGTGTTCGCCTTCGCGGAGAAGGCTGATTTGGCAGGAAGAAGCCCTGTGTGCACTGGCCCTGGCAACCCACCCATCGCCAGCTAGGGAGGGACCCACCTAGGGCCTAGCTGCGAAACGGCACAAAACGCGCTCCTAGGAGCTGCACTCTGCAAAGGGAAACTGTGCTCGGGGAACAAAGCTCAGCCCCAAGGCGGCTTGGCTCAGGATCGCAGCGCTTGCCTAGTTCTCACCTAGCCCTAGGCTCCCCATAGGGCCAAGGAGGGTCTGGGCTGCCTCTGGCTCCGTGGGCACTGCTGCTTGGCTGGTGGTCTCCGCACCTTGAAACCAACTCCAAACGTGTTCTCCTTCGCGGAGAAGGCTGATTTGGCAGGAAGAAGCCCTGTGTGCACTGGCCCTGGCAATCCACCCATAGCCAGCTAAGGAGGGACCCACCTAGGGCCTAGCTGCGAAACGGCACAAAACGCGCTCCTAGGAGCTGCACTCTGCAAAGGGAAACTGTGCTCGGGGAACAAAGCTCAGCCCCAAGGCGGCTTGGCTCAGGATCGCAGCGCTTGCCTAGTTCTCACCTAGCCCTAGGCTCCCCATAGGGCCAAGGAGGGTCTGGGCTGCCTCTGGCTCCGTGGGCACTGCTGCTTGGCTGGTGGTCTCCGCACCTTGAAACCAACTCCAAACGTGTTCGCCTTCGCGGAGAAGGCTGATTTGGCAGGAAGAAGCCCTGTGTGCACTGGCCCTGGCAATCCACCCATAGCCAGCTAAGGAGGGACCCACCTAGGGCCTAGCTGCGAAACGGCACAAAACGCGCTCCTAGGAGCTGCACTCTGCAAAGGGAAACTGTGCTCGGGGAACAAAGCTCAGCCCCAAGGCGGCTTGGCTCAGGATCGCAGCGCTTGCCTAGTTCTCACCTAGCCCTAGGCTCCCCATAGGGCCAAGGAGGGTCTGGGCTGCCTCTGGCTCCGTGGGCACTGCTGCTTGGCTGGTGGTCTCCGCACCTTGAAACCAACTCCAAACGTGTTCTCCTTCGCGGAGAAGGCTGATTTGGCAGGAAGAAGCCCTGTGTGCACTGGCCCTGGCAACCCACCCATCGCCAGCTAGGGAGGGACCCACCTAGGGCCTAGCTGCGAAACGGCACAAAACGCGCTCCTAGGAGCTGCACTCTGCAAAGGGAAACTGTGCTCGGGGAACAAAGCTCAGCCCCAAGGCGGCTTGGCTCAGGATCGCAGCGCTTGCCTAGTTCTCACCTAGCCCTAGGCTCCCCATAGGGCCAAGGAGGGTCTGGGCTGCCTCTGGCTCCGTGGGCACTGCTGCTTGGCTGGTGGTCTCCGCACCTTGAAACCAACTCCAAACGTGTTCGCCTTCGCGGAGAAGGCTGATTTGGCAGGAAGAAGCCCTGTGTGCACTGGCCCTGGCAACCCACCCATCGCCAGCTAGGGAGGGACCCACCTAGGGCCTAGCTGCGAAACGGCACAAAACGCGCTCCTAGGAGCTGCACTCTGCAAAGGGAAACTGTGCTCGGGGAACAAAGCTCAGCCCCAAGGCGGCTTGGCTCAGGATCGCAGCGCTTGCCTAGTTCTCACCTAGCCCTAGGCTCCCCATAGGGCCAAGGAGGGTCTGGGCTGCCTCTGGCTCCGTGGGCACTGCTGCTTGGCTGGTGGTCTCCGCACCTTGAAACCAACTCCAAACGTGTTCTCCTTCGCGGAGAAGGCTGATTTGGCAGGAAGAAGCCCTGTGTGCACTGGCCCTGGCAATCCACCCATAGCCAGCTAAGGAGGGACCCACCTAGGGCCTAGCTGCGAAACGGCACAAAACGCGCTCCTAGGAGCTGCACTCTGCAAAGGGAAACTGTGCTCGGGGAACAAAGCTCAGCCCCAAGGCGGCTTGGCTCAGGATCGCAGCGCTTGCCTAGTTCTCACCTAGCCCTAGGCTCCCCATAGGGCCAAGGAGGGTCTGGGCTGCCTCTGGCTCCGTGGGCACTGCTGCTTGGCTGGTGGTCTCCGCACCGTGAAACCAACTCCAAACGTGTTCGCCTTCGCGGAGAAGGCTGATTTGGCAGGAAGAAGCCCTGTGTGCACTGGCCCTGGCAACCCACCCATCGCCAGCTAGGGAGGGACCCACCTAGGGCCTAGCTGCGAAACGGCACAAAACGCGCTCCTAGGAGCTGCACTCTGCAAAGGGAAACTGTGCTCGGGGAACAAAGCTCAGCCCCAAGGCGGCTTGGCTCAGGATCGCAGCGCTTGCCTAGTTCTCACCTAGCCCTAGGCTCCCCATAGGGCCAAGGAGGGTCTGGGCTGCCTCTGGCTCCGTGGGCACTGCTGCTTGGCTGGTGGTCTCCGCACCTTGAAACCAACTCCAAACGTGTTCGCCTTCGCGGAGAAGGCTGATTTGGCAGGAAGAAGCCCTGTGTGCACTGGCCCTGGCAACCCACCCATCGCCAGCTAGGGAGGGACCCACCTAGGGCCTAGCTGCGAAACGGCACAAAACGCGCTCCTAGGAGCTGCACTCTGCAAAGGGAAACTGTGCTCGGGGAACAAAGCTCAGCCCCAAGGCGGCTTGGCTCAGGATCGCAGCGCTTGCCTAGTTCTCACCTAGCCCTAGGCTCCCCAAAGGGCCAAGGAGGGTCTGGGCTGCCTCTGGCTCCGTGGGCACTGCTGCTTGGCTGGTGGTCTCCGCACCGTGAAACCAACTCCAAACGTGTTCGCCTTCGCGGAGAAGGCTGATTTGGCAGGAAGAAGCCCTGTGTGCACTGGCCCTGGCAACCCACCCATCGCCAGCTAGGGAGGGACCCACCTAGGGCCTAGCTGCGAAACGGCACAAAACGCGCTCCTAGGAGCTGCACTCTGCAAAGGGAAACTGTGCTCGGGGAACAAAGCTCAGCCCCAAGGCGGCTTGGCTCAGGATCGCAGCGCTTGCCTAGTTCTCACCTAGCCCTAGGCTCCCCATAGGGCCAAGGAGGGTCTGGGCTGCCTCTGGCTCCGTGGGCACTGCTGCTTGGCTGGTGGTCTCCGCAGCTTGAAACCAACTCCAAACGTGTTCGCCTTCGCGGAAAAGGCTGATTTGGCAGGAAGAAGCCCTGTGTGCACTGGCCCTGGCAACCCACCCATCGCCAGCTAGGGAGGGACCCACCTAGGGCCTAGCTGCGAAACGGCACAAAACGCGCTCCTAGGAGCTGCACTCTGCAAAGGGAAACTGTGCTCGGGGAACAAAGCTCAGCCCCAAGGCGGCTTGGCTCAGGATCGCAGCGCTTGCCTAGTTCTCACCTAGCCCTAGGCTCCCCATAGGGCCAAGGAGGGTCTGGGCTGCCTCTGGCTCCGTGGGCACTGCTGCTTGGCTGGTGGTCTCCGCACCTTGAAACCAACTCCAAACGTGTTCTCCTTCGCGGAGAAGGCTGATTTGGCAGGAAGAAGCCCTGTGTGCACTGGCCCTGGCAACCCACCCATCGCCAGCTAGGGAGGGACCCACCTAGGGCCTAGCTGCGAAACGGCACAAAACGCGCTCCTAGGAGCTGCACTCTGCAAAGGGAAACTGTGCTCGGGGAACAAAGCTCAGCCCCAAGGCGGCTTGGCTCAGGATCGCAGCGCTTGCCTAGTTCTCACCTAGCCCTAGGCTCCCCATAGGGCCAAGGAGGGTCTGGGCTGCCTCTGGCTCCGTGGGCACTGCTGCTTGGCTGGTGGTCTCCGCAGCTTGAAACCAACTCCAAACGTGTTCGCCTTCGCGGAGAAGGCTGATTTGGCAGGAAGAAGCCCTGTGTGCACTGGCCCTGGCAACCCACCCATCGCCAGCTAGGGAGGGACCCACCTAGGGCCTAGCTGCGAAACGGCACAAAACGCGCTCCTAGGAGCTGCACTCTGCAAAGGGAAACTGTGCTCGGGGAACAAAGCTCAGCCCCAAGGCGGCTTGGCTCAGGATCGCAGCGCTTGCCTAGTTCTCACCTAGCCCTAGGCTCCCCATAGGGCCAAGGAGGGTCTGGGCTGCCTCTGGCTCCGTGGGCACTGCTGCTTGGCTGGTGGTCTCCGCACCTTGAAACCAACTCCAAACGTGTTCTCCTTCGCGGAGAAGGCTGATTTGGCAGGAAGAAGCCCTGTGTGCACTGGCCCTGGCAAACCGCCATAGCCAGCTAAGGAGGGACCCACCTAGGGCCTAGCTGCGAAACGGCACAAAACGCGCTCCTAGGAGCTGCACTCTGCAAAGGGAAACTGTGCTCGGGGAACAAAGCTCAGCCCCAAGGCGGCTTGGCTCAGGATCGCAGCGCTTGCCTAGTTCTCACCTAGCCCTAGGCTCCCCATAGGGCCAAGGAGGGTCTGGGCTGCCTCTGGCTCCGTGGGCACTGCTGCTTGGCTGGTGGTCTCCGCACCTTGAAACCAACTCCAAACGTGTTCGCCTTCGCGGAGAAGGCTGATTTGGCAGGAAGAAGCCCTGTGTGCACTGGCCCTGGCAATCCACCCATAGCCAGCTAAGGAGGGACCCACCTAGGGCCTAGCTGCGAAACGGCACAAAACGCGCTCCTAGGAGCTGCACTCTGCAAAGGGAAACTGTGCTCGGGGAACAAAGCTCAGCCCCAAGGCGGCTTGGCTCAGGATCGCAGCGCTTGCCTAGTTCTCACCTAGCCCTAGGCTCCCCATAGGGCCAAGGAGGGTCTGGGCTGCCTCTGGCTCCGTGGGCACTGCTGCTTGGCTGGTGGTCTCCGCACCTTGAAACCAACTCCAAACGTGTTCTCCTTCGCGGAGAAGGCTGATTTGGCAGGAAGAAGCCCTGTGTGCACTGGCCCTGGCAACCCACCCATCGCCAGCTAGGGAGGGACCCACCTAGGGCCTAGCTGCGAAACGGCACAAAACGCGCTCCTAGGAGCTGCACTCTGCAAAGGGAAACTGTGCTCGGGGAACAAAGCTCAGCCCCAAGGCGGCTTGGCTCAGGATCGCAGCGCTTGCCTAGTTCTCACCTAGCCCTAGGCTCCCCATAGGGCCAAGGAGGGTCTGGGCTGCCTCTGGCTCCGTGGGCACTGCTGCTTGGCTGGTGGTCTCCGCACCTTGAAACCAACTCCAAACGTGTTCGCCTTCGCGGAGAAGGCTGATTTGGCAGGAAGAAGCCCTGTGTGCACTGGCCCTGGCAACCCACCCATCGCCAGCTAGGGAGGGACCCACCTAGGGCCTAGCTGCGAAACGGCACAAAACGCGCTCCTAGGAGCTGCACTCTGCAAAGGGAAACTGTGCTCGGGGAACAAAGCTCAGCCCCAAGGCGGCTTGGCTCAGGATCGCAGCGCTTGCCTAGTTCTCACCTAGCCCTAGGCTCCCCATAGGGCCAAGGAGGGTCTGGGCTGCCTCTGGCTCCGTGGGCACTGCTGCTTGGCTGGTGGTCTCCGCACCTTGAAACCAACTCCAAACGTGTTCTCCTTCGCGGAGAAGGCTGATTTGGCAGGAAGAAGCCCTGTGTGCACTGGCCCTGGCAACCCACCCATCGCCAGCTAAGGAGGGACCCACCTAGGGCCTAGCTGCGAAACGGCACAAAACGCGCTCCTAGGAGCTGCACTCTGCAAAGGGAAACTGTGCTCGGGAACAAACCTCAGCCCCAAGGCGGCTTGGCTCAGGATCGCAGCGCTTGCCTAGTTCTCACCTAGCCCTAGGCTCCCCATAGGGCCAAGGAGGGTCTGGGCTGCCTCTGGCTCCGTGGGCACTGCTGCTTGGCTGGTGGTCTCCGCACCGTGAAACCAACTCCAAACGTGTTCGCCTTCGCGGAGAAGGCTGATTTGGCAGGAAGAAGCCCTGTGTGCACTGGCCCTGGCAACCCACCCATCGCCAGCTAGGGAGGGACCCACCTAGGGCCTAGCTGCGAAACGGCACAAAACGCGCTCCTAGGAGCTGCACTCTGCAAAGGGAAACTGTGCTCGGGGAACAAAGCTCAGCCCCAAGGCGGCTTGGCTCAGGATCGCAGCGCTTGCCTAGTTCTCACCTAGCCCTAGGCTCCCCATAGGGCCAAGGAGGGTCTGGGCTGCCTCTGGCTCCGTGGGCACTGCTGCTTGGCTGGTGGTCTCCGCACCTTGAAACCAACTCCAAACGTGTTCGCCTTCGCGGAGAAGGCTGATTTGGCAGGAAGAAGCCCTGTGTGCACTGGCCCTGGCAAACCACCCATAGCCAGCTAGGGAGGGACCCACCTAGGGCCTAGCTGCGAAACGGCACAAAACGCGCTCCTAGGAGCTGCACTCTGCAAAGGGAAACTGTGCTCGGGGAACAAAGCTCAGCCCCAAGGCGGCTTGGCTCAGGATCGCAGCGCTTGCCTAGTTCTCACCTAGCCCTAGGCTCCCCAAAGGGCCAAGGAGGGTCTGGGCTGCCTCTGGCTCCGTGGGCACTGCTGCTTGGCTGGTGGTCTCCGCACCGTGAAACCAACTCCAAACGTGTTCGCCTTCGCGGAGAAGGCTGATTTGGCAGGAAGAAGCCCTGTGTGCACTGGCCCTGGCAACCCACCCATCGCCAGCTACGGAGGGACCCACCTAGGGCCTAGCTGCGAAACGGCACAAAACGCGCTCCTAGGAGCTGCACTCTGCAAAGGGAAACTGTGCTCGGGGAACAAAGCTCAGCCCCAAGGCGGCTTGGCTCAGGATCGCAGCGCTTGCCTAGTTCTCACCTAGCCCTAGGCTCCCCATAGGGCCAAGGAGGGTCTGGGCTGCCTCTGGCTCTGTGGGCACTGCTGCTTGGCTGGTGGTCTCCGCACCTTGAAACCAACTCCAAACGTGTTCGCCTTCGCGGAGAAGGCTGATTTGGCAGGAAGAAGCCCTGTGTGCACTGGCCCTGGCAACCCACCCATAGCCAGCTAGGGAGGGACCCACCTAGGGCCTAGCTGCGAAACGGCACAAAACGCGCTCCTAGGAGCTGCACTCTGCAAAGGGAAACTGTGCTCGGGGAACAAAGCTCAGCCCCAAGGCGGCTTGGCTCAGGATCGCAGCGCTTGCCTAGTTCTCACCTAGCCCTAGGCTCCCCATAGGGCCAAGGAGGGTCTGGGCTGCCTCTGGCTCCGTGGGCACTGCTGCTTGGCTGGTGGTCTCCGCACCTTGAAACCAACTCCAAACGTGTTCTCCTTCGCGGAGAAGGCTGATTTGGCAGGAAGAAGCCCTGTGTGCACTGGCCCTGGCAACCCACCCATCGCCAGCTAGGGAGGGACCCACCTAGGGCCTAGCTGCGAAACGGCACAAAACGCGCTCCTAGGAGCTGCACTCTGCAAAGGGAAACTGTGCTCGGGGAACAAAGCTCAGCCCCAAGGCGGCTTGGCTCAGGATCGCAGCGCTTGCCTAGTTCTCACCTAGCCCTAGGCTCCCCATAGGGCCAAGGAGGGTCTGGGCTGCCTCTGGCTCCGTGGGCACTGCTGCTTGGCTGGTGGTCTCCGCACCGTGAAACCAACTCCAAACGTGTTCGCCTTCGCGGAGAAGGCTGATTTGGCAGGAAGAAGCCCTGTGTGCACTGGCCCTGGCAACCCACCCATCGCCAGCTAGGGAGGGACCCACCTAGGGCCTAGCTGCGAAACGGCACAAAACGCGCTCCTAGGAGCTGCACTCTGCAAAGGGAAACTGTGCTCGGGGAACAAAGCTCAGCCCCAAGGCGGCTTGGCTCAGGATCGCAGCGCTTGCCTAGTTCTCACCTAGCCCTAGGCTCCCCATAGGGCCAAGGAGGGTCTGGGCTGCCTCTGGCTCCGTGGGCACTGCTGCTTGGCTGGTGGTCTCCGCACCTTGAAACCAACTCCAAACGTGTTCGCCTTCGCGGAGAAGGCTGATTTGGCAGGAAGAAGCCCTGTGTGCACTGGCCCTGGCAACCCACCCATCGCCAGCTAGGGAGGGACCCACCTAGGGCCTAGCTGCGAAACGGCACAAAACGCGCTCCTAGGAGCTGCACTCTGCAAAGGGAAACTGTGCTCGGGGAACAAAGCTCAGCCCCAAGGCGGCTTGGCTCAGGATCGCAGCGCTTGCCTAGTTCTCACCTAGCCCTAGGCTCCCCATAGGGCCAAGGAGGGTCTGGGCTGCCTCTGGCTCCGTGGGCACTGCTGCTTGGCTGGTGGTCTCCGCACCGTGAAACCAACTCCAAACGTGTTCGCCTTCGCGGAGAAGGCTGATTTGGCAGGAAGAAGCCCTGTGTGCACTGGCCCTGGCAACCCACCCATCGCCAGCTAGGGAGGGACCCACCTAGGGCCTAGCTGCGAAACGGCACAAAACGCGCTCCTAGGAGCTGCACTCTGCAAAGGGAAACTGTGCTCGGGGAACAAAGCTCAGCCCCAAGGCGGCTTGGCTCAGGATCGCAGCGCTTGCCTAGTTCTCACCTAGCCCTAGGCTCCCCATAGGGCCAAGGAGGGTCTGGGCTGCCTCTGGCTCCGTGGGCACTGCTGCTTGGCTGGTGGTCTCCGCACCGTGAAACCAACTCCAAACGTGTTCGCCTTCGCGGAGAAGGCTGATTTGGCAGGAAGAAGCCCTGTGTGCACTGGCCCTGGCAACCCACCCATCGCCAGCTACGGAGGGACCCACCTAGGGCCTAGCTGCGAAACGGCACAAAACGCGCTCCTAGGAGCTGCACTCTGCAAAGGGAAACTGTGCTCGGGGAACAAAGCTCAGCCCCAAGGCGGCTTGGCTCAGGATCGCAGCGCTTGCCTAGTTCTCACCTAGCCCTAGGCTCCCCATAGGGCCAAGGAGGGTCTGGGCTGCCTCTGGCTCCGTGGGCACTGCTGCTTGGCTGGTGGTCTCCGCACCGTGAAACCAACTCCAAACGTGTTCGCCTTCGCGGAGAAGGCTGATTTGGCAGGAAGAAGCCCTGTGTGCACTGGCCCTGGCAACCCACCCATCGCCAGCTAGGGAGGGACCCACCTAGGGCCTAGCTGCGAAACGGCACAAAACGCGCTCCTAGGAGCTGCACTCTGCAAAGGGAAACTGTGCTCGGGGAACAAAGCTCAGCCCCAAGGCGGCTTGGCTCAGGATCGCAGCGCTTGCCTAGTTCTCACCTAGCCCTAGGCTCCCCATAGGGCCAAGGAGGGTCTGGGCTGCCTCTGGCTCCGTGGGCACTGCTGCTTGGCTGGTGGTCTCCGCACCGTGAAACCAACTCCAAACGTGTTCGCCTTCGCGGAGAAGGCTGATTTGGCAGGAAGAAGCCCTGTGTGCACTGGCCCTGGCAACCCACCCATCGCCAGCTACGGAGGGACCCACCTAGGGCCTAGCTGCGAAACGGCACAAAACGCGCTCCTAGGAGCTGCACTCTGCAAAGGGAAACTGTGCTCGGGGAACAAAGCTCAGCCCCAAGGCGGCTTGGCTCAGGATCGCAGCGCTTGCCTAGTTCTCACCTAGCCCTAGGCTCCCCATAGGGCCAAGGAGGGTCTGGGCTGCCTCTGGCTCCGTGGGCACTGCTGCTTGGCTGGTGGTCTCCGCAGCTTGAAACCAACTCCAAACGTGTTCGCCTTCGCGGAGAAGGCTGATTTGGCAGGAAGAAGCCCTGTGTGCACTGGCCCTGGCAACCCACCCATCGCCAGCTAGGGAGGGACCCACCTAGGGCCTAGCTGCGAAACGGCACAAAACGCGCTCCTAGGAGCTGCACTCTGCAAAGGGAAACTGTGCTCGGGGAACAAAGCTCAGCCCCAAGGCGGCTTGGCTCAGGATCGCAGCGCTTGCCTAGTTCTCACCTAGCCCTAGGCTCCCCATAGGGCCAAGGAGGGTCTGGGCTGCCTCTGGCTCCGTGGGCACTGCTGCTTGGCTGGTGGTCTCCGCACCTTGAAACCAACTCCAAACGTGTTCTCCTTCGTGGAGAAGGCTGATTTGGCAGGAAGAAGCCCTGTGTGCACTGGCCCTGGCAAACCACCCATCGCCAGCTAGGGAGGGACCCACCTAGGGCCTAGCTGCGAAACGGCACAGAACGCGCTCCTAGGAGCTGCACTCTGCAAAGGGAAACTGTGCTCGGGGAACAAAGCTCAGCCCCAAGGCGGCTTGGCTCAGGATCGCAGCGCTTGCCTAGTTCTCACCTAGCCCTAGGCTCCCCAAAGGGCCAAGGAAGGTCTGGGCAGCCTCTGGCTCCGTGGGCACTACTGCTTGGCTGGTGGTCTCCGCACCTTGAAACCAACTCCAAACGTGTTCTCCTTCGCGGAGAAGGCTGATTTGGCAGGAAGAAGCCCTGTGTGCACTGGCCCTGGCAACCCACCCATCGCCAGCTAGGGAGGGACCCAGCTAGGGCCTAGCTGCGAAACGGCACAAAACGCGCTCCTAGGAGCTGCACTCTGCAAAGGGAAACTGTGCTCGGGGAACAAAGCTCAGCCCCAAGGCGGCTTGGCTCAGGATCGCAGCGCTTGCCTAGTTCTCACCTAGCCCTAGGCTCCCCATAGGGCCAAGGAGGGTCTGGGCTGCCTCTGGCTCCGTGGGCACTGCTGCTTGGTTGGTGGTCTCCGCAGCTTGAAACCAACTCCAAACGTGTTCTCCTTCGTGGAGAAGGCTGATTTGGCAGGAAGAAGCCCAGTGTGCACTGGCCCTGGCAAAGCGCCCGTAGCCAGCTAAGGAGGGACCCACCTAGGGCCTAGCTGCGAAACGGCACAAAACGCGCTCCTAGGAGCTGCACTCTGCAAAGGGAAACTGTGCTCGGGGAACAAAGCTCAGCCCCAAGGCGGCTTGGCTCAGGATCGCAGCGCTTGCCTAGTTCTCACCTAGCCCTAGGCTCCCCAAAGGGCCAAGGAGGGTCTGGGCTGCCTCTGGCTCCGTGGGCACTGCTGCTTGGCTGGTGGTCTCCGCAGCTTGAAACCAACTCCAATCGTGTTCTCCTTCGCGGAGAAGGCTGATTTGGCAGGAAGAAGCCCTGTGTGCACTGGCCCTGGCAACCCACCCTTAGCCAGCTAGGGAGGGACCCACCTAGGGCCTAGCTGCGAAACGGCACAAAACGCGCTCCTAGGAGCTGCACTCTGCAAAGGGAAACTGTGCTCGGGGAACAAAGCTCAGCCCCAAGGCGGCTTGGCTCAGGATCGCAGCGCTTGCCTAGTTCTCACCTAGCCCTAGGCTCCCCATAGGGCCAAGGAGGGTCTGGGCTGCCTCTGGCTCCGTGGGCACTGCTGCTTGGCTGGTGGTCTCCGCACCGTGAAACCAACTCCAAACGTGTTCGCCTTCGCGGAGAAGGCTGATTTGGCAGGAAGAAGCCCTGTGTGCACTGGCCCTGGCAACCCACCCATCGCCAGCTAGGGAGGGACCCACCTAGGGCCTAGCTGCGAAACGGCACAAAACGCGCTCCTAGGAGCTGCACTCTGCAAAGGGAAACTGTGCTCGGGGAACAAAGCTCAGCCCCAAGGCGGCTTGGCTCAGGATCGCAGCGCTTGCCTAGTTCTCACCTAGCCCTAGGCTCCCCATAGGGCCAAGGAGGGTCTGGGCTGCCTCTGGCTCCGTGGGCACTGCTGCTTGGCTGGTGGTCTCCGCACCGTGAAACCAACTCCAAACGTGTTCGCCTTCGCGGAGAAGGCTGATTTGGCAGGAAGAAGCCCTGTGTGCACTGGCCCTGGCAACCCACCCATCGCCAGCTACGGAGGGACCCACCTAGGGCCTAGCTGCGAAACGGCACAAAACGCGCTCCTAGGAGCTGCACTCTGCAAAGGGAAACTGTGCTCGGGGAACAAAGCTCAGCCCCAAGGCGGCTTGGCTCAGGATCGCAGCGCTTGCCTAGTTCTCACCTAGCCCTAGGCTCCCCATAGGGCCAAGGAGGGTCTGGGCTGCCTCTGGCTCCGTGGGCACTGCTGCTTGGCTGGTGGTCTCCGCAGCGTGAAACCAACTCCAAACGTGTTCGCCTTCGCGGAGAAGGCTGATTTGGCAGGAAGAAGCCCTGTGTGCACTGGCCCTGGCAACCCACCCATCGCCAGCTAGGGAGGGACCCACCTAGGGCCTAGCTGCGAAACGGCACAAAACGCGCTCCTAGGAGCTGCACTCTGCAAAGGGAAACTGTGCTCGGGGAACAAAGCTCAGCCCCAAGGCGGCTTGGCTCAGGATCGCAGCGCTTGCCTAGTTCTCACCTAGCCCTAGGCTCCCCATAGGGCCAAGGAGGGTCTGGGCTGCCTCTGGCTCCGTGGGCACTGCTGCTTGGCTGGTGGTCTCCGCAGCTTGAAACCAACTCCAAACGTGTTCGCCTTCGCGGAAAAGGCTGATTTGGCAGGAAGAAGCCCTGTGTGCACTGGCCCTGGCAAACCGCCCATCGCCAGCTAAGGAGGGACCCACCAAGGGCCTAGCTGTGAAACGGCAAAAAACGCGCTCCTAGGAGCTGCACTCTGCAAAGGGAAACTGTGCTCGGGGAACAAAGCTCAGCCCCAAGGCGGCTTGGCTCAGGATCACAGCGCTTGCCTAGTTCTCACCTAGCCCTAGGCTCCCCATAGGGCCAAGGAGGGTCTGGGCTGCCTCTGGCTCCGTGGGCACTGCTGCTTGGTTGGTGGTCTCCGCACCTTGAAACCAACTCCAAACGTGTTCTCCTTCGTGGAGAAG
The DNA here is from genome assembly GCF_054392235.1 of Sus scrofa. NCBI lineage: Eukaryota > Metazoa > Chordata > Mammalia > Artiodactyla > Suidae > Sus > Sus scrofa. The sequence goes on along the minus strand of NC_139389.1, from coordinate 31,698,621 downwards.
GCTGATTTGGCAGGAAGAAGCCCTGTGTGCACTGGCCCTGGCAAACCACCCATCGCCAGCTAGGGAGGGACCCACCTAGGGCCTAGCTGCGAAACGGCACAGAACGCGCTCCTAGGAGCTGCACTCTGCAAAGGGAAACTGTGCTCGGGGAACAAAGCTCAGCCCCAAGGCGGCTTGGCTCAGGATCGCAGCGCTTGCCTAGTTCTCACCTAGCCCTAGGCTCCCCAAAGGGCCAAGGAAGGTCTGGGCAGCCTCTGGCTCCGTGGGCACTACTGCTTGGCTGGTGGTCTCCGCACCTTGAAACCAACTCCAAACGTGTTCTCCTTCGCGGAGAAGGCTGATTTGGCAGGAAGAAGCCCTGTGTGCACTGGCCCTGGCAACCCACCCATCGCCAGCTAGGGAGGGACCCACCTAGGGCCTAGCTGCGAAACGGCACAAAACGCGCTCCTAGGAGCTGCACTCTGCAAAGGGAAACTGTGCTCGGGGAACAAAGCTCAGCCCCAAGGCGGCTTGGCTCAGGATCGCAGCGCTTGCCTAGTTCTCACCTAGCCCTAGGCTCCCCATAGGGCCAAGGAGGGTCTGGGCTGCCTCTGGCTCCGTGGGCACTGCTGCTTGGTTGGTGGTCTCCGCAGCTTGAAACCAACTCCAAACGTGTTCTCCTTCGTGGAGAAGGCTGATTTGGCAGGAAGAAGCCCTGTGTGCACTGGCCCTGGCAAAGCGCCCGTAGCCAGCTAAGGAGGGACCCACCTAGGGCCTAGCTGCGAAACGGCACAAAACGCGCTCCTAGGAGCTGCACTCTGCAAAGGGAAACTGTGCTCGGGGAACAAAGCTCAGCCCCAAGGCGGCTTGGCTCAGGATCGCAGCGCTTGCCTAGTTCTCACCTAGCCCTAGGCTCCCCAAAGGGCCAAGGAGGGTCTGGGCTGCCTCTGGCTCCGTGGGCACTGCTGCTTGGCTGGTGGTCTCCGCACCTTGAAACCAACTCCAAACGTGTTCTCCTTCGCGGAGAAGGCTGATTTGGCAGGAAGAAGCCCTGTGTGCACTGGCCCTGGCAACCCACCCATCGCCAGCTAGGGAGGGACCCACCTAGGGCCTAGCTGCGAAACGGCACAAAACGCGCTCCTAGGAGCTGCACTCTGCAAAGGGAAACTGTGCTCGGGGAACAAAGCTCAGCCCCAAGGCGGCTTGGCTCAGGATCGCAGCGCTTGCCTAGTTCTCACCTAGCCCTAGGCTCCCCATAGGGCCAAGGAGGGTCTGGGCTGCCTCTGGCTCCGTGGGCACTGCTGCTTGGCTGGTGGTCTCCGCACCGTGAAACCAACTCCAAACGTGTTCGCCTTCGCGGAGAAGGCTGATTTGGCAGGAAGAAGCCCTGTGTGCACTGGCCCTGGCAACCCACCCATCGCCAGCTACGGAGGGACCCACCTAGGGCCTAGCTGCGAAACGGCACAAAACGCGCTCCTAGGAGCTGCACTCTGCAAAGGGAAACTGTGCTCGGGGAACAAAGCTCAGCCCCAAGGCGGCTTGGCTCAGGATCGCAGCGCTTGCCTAGTTCTCACCTAGCCCTAGGCTCCCCATAGGGCCAAGGAGGGTCTGGGCTGCCTCTGGCTCCGTGGGCACTGCTACTTGGCTGGTGGTCTCCGCACCGTGAAACCAACTCCAAACGTGTTCGCCTTCGCGGAGAAGGCTGATTTGGCAGGAAGAAGCCCTGTGTGCACTGGCCCTGGCAACCCACCCATCGCCAGCTAGGGAGGGACCCACCTAGGGCCTAGCTGCGAAACGGCACAAAACGCGCTCCTAGGAGCTGCACTCTGCAAAGGGAAACTGTGCTCGGGGAACAAAGCTCAGCCCCAAGGCGGCTTGGCTCAGGATCGCAGCGCTTGCCTAGTTCTCACCTAGCCCTAGGCTCCCCATAGGGCCAAGGAGGGTCTGGGCTGCCTCTGGCTCCGTGGGCACTGCTGCTTGGCTGGTGGTCTCCGCACCTTGAAACCAACTCCAAATGTGTTCGCCTTCGCGGAGAAGGCTGATTTGGCAGGAAGAAGCCCTGTGTGCACTGGCCCTGGCAAACCACCCATAGCCAGCTAGGGAGGGAACCACCTAGGGCCTAGCTGCGAAACGGCACAAATCGCGCTCCTAGGAGCTGCACTCTGCAAAGGGAAACTGTGCTCGGGGAACAAAGCTCAGCCCCAAGGCGGCTTGGCTCAGGATCGCAGCGCTTGCCTAGTTCTCACCTAGCCCTAGGCTCCCCAAAGGGCCAAGGAGGGTCTGGGCTGCCTCTGGCTCCGTGGGCACTGCTGCTTGGCTGGTGGTCTCCGCACCGTGAAACCAACTCCAAACGTGTTCGCCTTCGCGGAGAAGGCTGATTTGGCAGGAAGAAGCCCTGTGTGCACTGGCCCTGGCAACCCACCCATCGCCAGCTAGGGAGGGACCCACCTAGGGCCTAGCTGCGAAACGGCACAAAACGCGCTCCTAGGAGCTGCACTCTGCAAAGGGAAACTGTGCTCGGGGAACAAAGCTCAGCCCCAAGGCGGCTTGGCTCAGGATCGCAGCGCTTGCCTAGTTCTCACCTAGCCCTAGGCTCCCCATAGGGCCAAGGAGGGTCTGGGCTGCCTCTGGCTCCGTGGGCACTGCTGCTTGGCTGGTGGTCTCCGCACCTTGAAACCAACTCCAAACGTGTTCGCCTTCGCGGAGAAGGCTGATTTGGCAGGAAGAAGCCCTGTGTGCACTGGCCCTGGCAACCCATCCATAGCCAGCTAGGGAGGGACCCACCTAGGGCCTAGCTGCGAAACGGCGCAAAACGCGCTCCTAGGAGCTGCACTCTGCAAAGGGAAACTGTGCTCGGGGAACAAAGCTCAGCCCCAAGGCGGCTTGGCTCAGGATCGCAGCGCTTGCCTAGTTCTCACCTAGCCCTAGGCTCCCCATAGGGCCAAGGAGGGTCTGGGCTGCCTCTGGCTCCGTGGGCACTGCTGCTTGGCTGGTGGTCTCCGCACCGTGAAACCAACTCCAAACGTGTTCTCCTTCGCGGAGAAGGCTGATTTGGCAGGAAGAAGCCCTGTGTGCACTGGCCCTGGCAATCCACCCATAGCCAGCTAAGGAGGGACCCACCTAGGGCCTAGCTGCGAAACGGCACAAAACGCGCTCCTAGGAGCTGCACTCTGCAAAGGGAAACTGTGCTCGGGGAACAAAGCTCAGCCCCAAGGCGGCTTGGCTCAGGATCGCAGCGCTTGCCTAGTTCTCACCTAGCCCTAGGCTCCCCATAGGGCCAAGGAGGGTCTGGGCTGCCTCTGGCTCCGTGGGCACTGCTGCTTGGCTGGTGGTCTCCGCACCGTGAAACCAACTCCAAACGTGTTCGCCTTCGCGGAGAAGGCTGATTTGGCAGGAAGAAGCCCTGTGTGCACTGGCCCTGGCAAACCGCCCATCGCCAGCTAGGGAGGGACCCACCTAGGGCCTAGCTGCGAAACGGCACAAAACGCGCTCCTAGGAGCTGCACTCTGCAAAGGGAAACTGTGCTCGGGGAACAAACCTCAGCCCCAAGGCGGCTTGGCTCAGGATCGCAGCGCTTGCCTAGTTCTCACCTAGCCCTAGGCTTCCCATAGGGCCAAGGAGGGTCTGGGCTGCCTCTGGCTCCGTGGGCACTGCTGCTTGGCTGGTGGTCTCCGCACCTTGAAACCAACTCCAAACGTGTTCGCCTTCGCGGAGAAGGCTGATTTGGCAGGAAGAAGCCCTGTGTGCACTGGCCCTGGCAACCCACCCATCGCCAGCTAGGGAGGGACCCACCTAGGGCCTAGCTGCGAAACGGCACAAAACGCGCTCCTAGGAGCTGCACTCTGCAAAGGGAAACTGTGCTCGGGGAACAAAGCTCAGCCCCAAGGCGGCTTGGCTCAGGATCGCAGCGCTTGCCTAGTTCTCACCTAGCCCTAGGCTCCCCATAGGGCCAAGGAGGGTCTGGGCTGCCTCTGGCTCCGTGGGCACTGCTGCTTGGCTGGTGGTCTCCGCAGCTTGAAGCCAACTCCAAACGTGTTCGCCTTCGCGGAGAAGGCTGATTTGGCAGGAAGAAGCCCTGTGTGCACTGGCCCTGGCAAACCGCCCATAGCCAGCTAAGGAGGGACCCACCTAGGGCCTAGCTGCGAAACGGCACAAAACGCGCTCCTAGGAGCTGCACTCTGCAAAGGGAAACTGTGCTCGGGGAACAAAGCTCAGCCCCAAGGCGGCTTGGCTCAGGATCGCAGCGCTTGCCTAGTTCTCACCTAGCCCTAGGCTCCCCATAGGGCCAAGGAGGGTCTGGGCTGCCTCTGGCTCCGTGGGCACTGCTGCTTGGCTGGTGGTCTCCGCAGCTTGAAGCCAACTCCAAACGTGTTCGCCTTCGCGGAGAAGGCTGATTTGGCAGGAAGAAGCCCTGTGTGCACTGGCCCTGGCAAACCGCCCATAGCCAGCTAAGGAGGGACCCACCTAGGGCCTAGCTGCGAAACGGCACAAAACGCGCTCCTAGGAGCTGCACTCTGCAAAGGGAAACTGTGCTCGGGGAACAAACCTCAGCCCCAAGGCGGCTTGGCTCAGGATCGCAGCGCTTGCCTAGTTCTCACCTAGCCCTAGGCTCCCCATAGGGCCAAGGAGGGTCTGGGCTGCCTCTGGCTCCGTGGGCACTGCTGCTTGCCTGGTGGTCTCCGCACCGTGAAACCAACTCCAAACGTGTTCGCCTTCGCGGAGAAGGCTGATTTGGCAGGAAGAAGCCCTGTGTGCACTGGCCCTGGCAACCCACCCATCGCCAGCTAGGGAGGGACCCACCTAGGGCCTAGCTGCGAAACAGCACAAAACGCGCTCCTAGGAGCTGCACTCTGCAAAGGGAAACTGTGCTCGGGGAACAAAGCTCAGCCCCAAGGCGGCTTGGCTCAGGATCGCAGCGCTTGCCTAGTTCTCACCTAGCCCTAGGCTCCCCATAGGGCCAAGGAGGGTCTGGGCTGCCTCTGGCTCCGTGGGCACTGCTGCTTGGCTGGTGGTCTCCGCACCTTGAAACCAACTCCAAATGTGTTCGCCTTCGCGGAGAAGGCTGATTTGGCAGGAAGAAGCCCTGTGTGCACTGGCCCTGGCAACCCACCCATAGCTAGCTAGGGAGGGACCCACCTAGGGCCTAGCTGCGAAACGGCACAAAACGCGCTCCTAGGAGCTGCACTCTGCAAAGGGAAACTGTGCTCGGGGAACAAAGCTCAGCCCCAAGGCGGCTTGGCTCAGGATCGCAGCGCTTGCCTAGTTCTCACCTAGCCCTAGGCTCCCCAAAGGGCCAAGGAGGGTCTGGGCTGCCTCTGGCTCCGTGGGCACTGCTGCTTGGCTGGTGGTCTCCGCACCGTGAAACCAACTCCAAACGTGTTCGCCTTCGCGGAGAAGGCTGATTTGGCAGGAAGAAGCCCTGTGTGCACTGGCCCTGGCAACCCACCCATCGCCAGCTAGGGAGGGACCCACCTAGGGCCTAGCTGCGAAACAGCACAAAACGCGCTCCTAGGAGCTGCACTCTGCAAAGGGAAACTGTGCTCGGGGAACAAAGCTCAGCCCCAAGGCGGCTTGGCTCAGGATCGCAGCGCTTGCCTAGTTCTCACCTAGCCCTAGGCTCCCCATAGGGCCAAGGAGGGTCTGGGCTGCCTCTGGCTCCGTGGGCACTGCTGCTTGGCTGGTGGTCTCCGCATCTTGAAACCAACTCCAAACGTGTTCGCCTTCGCGGAAAAGGCTGATTTGGCAGGAAGAAGCCCTGTGTGCACTGGCCCTGGCAAACCGCCCATCGCCAGCTAAGGAGGGACCCACCAAGGGCCTAGCTGTGAAACGGCAAAAAACGCGCTCCTAGGAGCTGCACTCTGCAAAGGGAAACTGTGCTCGGGGAACAAAGCTCAGCCCCAAGGCGGCTTGGCTCAGGATCACAGCGCTTGCCTAGTTCTCACCTAGCCCTAGGCTCCCCATAGGGCCAAGGAGGGTCTGGGCTGCCTCTGGCTCCGTGGGCACTGCTGCTTGGTTGGTGGTCTCCCCACCTTGAAACCAACTCCAAACGTGTTCTCCTTCGTGGAGAAGGCTGATTTGGCAGGAAGAAGCCCTGTGTGCACTGGCCCTGGCAAACCACCCATCGCCAGCTAGGGAGGGACCCACCTAGGGCCTAGCTGCGAAACGGCACAGAACGCGCTCCTAGGAGCTGCACTCTGCAAAGGGAAACTGTGCTCGGGGAACAAAGCTCAGCCCCAAGGCGGCTTGGCTCAGGATCGCAGCGCTTGCCTAGTTCTCACCTAGCCCTAGGCTCCCCAAAGGGCCAAGGAAGGTCTGGGCAGCCTCTGGCTCCGTGGGCACTACTGCTTGGCTGGTGGTCTCCGCACCTTGAAACCAACTCCAAACGTGTTCTCCTTCGCGGAGAAGGCTGATTTGGCAGGAAGAAGCCCTGTGTGCACTGGCCCTGGCAACCCACCCATCGCCAGCTAGGGAGGGACCCACCTAGGGCCTAGCTGCGAAACGGCACAAAACGCGCTCCTAGGAGCTGCACTCTGCAAAGGGAAACTGTGCTCGGGGAACAAAGCTCAGCCCCAAGGCGGCTTGGCTCAGGATCGCAGCGCTTGCCTAGTTCTCACCTAGCCCTAGGCTCCCCATAGGGCCAAGGAGGGTCTGGGCTGCCTCTGGCTCCGTGGGCACTGCTGCTTGGTTGGTGGTCTCCGCAGCTTGAAACCAACTCCAAACGTGTTCTCCTTCGTGGAGAAGGCTGATTTGGCAGGAAGAAGCCCTGTGTGCACTGGCCCTGGCAAAGCGCCCGTAGCCAGCTAAGGAGGGACCCACCTAGGGCCTAGCTGCGAAACGGCACAAAACGCGCTCCTAGGAGCTGCACTCTGCAAAGGGAAACTGTGCTCGGGGAACAAAGCTCAGCCCCAAGGCGGCTTGGCTCAGGATCGCAGCGCTTGCCTAGTTCTCACCTAGCCCTAGGCTCCCCAAAGGGCCAAGGAGGGTCTGGGCTGCCTCTGGCTCCGTGGGCACTGCTGCTTGGCTGGTGGTCTCCGCACCTTGAAACCAACTCCAAACGTGTTCTCCTTCGCGGAGAAGGCTGATTTGGCAGGAAGAAGCCCTGTGTGCACTGGCCCTGGCAACCCACCCATCGCCAGCTAGGGAGGGACCCACCTAGGGCCTAGCTGCGAAACGGCACAAAACGCGCTCCTAGGAGCTGCACTCTGCAAAGGGAAACTGTGCTCGGGGAACAAAGCTCAGCCCCAAGGCGGCTTGGCTCAGGATCGCAGCGCTTGCCTAGTTCTCACCTAGCCCTAGGCTCCCCATAGGGCCAAGGAGGGTCTGGGCTGCCTCTGGCTCCGTGGGCACTGCTGCTTGGTTGGTGGTCTCCGCACCTTGAAACCAACTCCAAACGTGTTCTCCTTCGCGGAGAAGGCTGATTTGGCAGGAAGAAGCCCTGTGTGCACTGGCCCTGGCAACCCACCCATCGCCAGCTAGGGAGGGACCCACCTAGGGCCTAGCTGCGAAACGGCACAAAACGCGCTCCTAGGAGCTGCACTCTGCAAAGGGAAACTGTGCTCGGGGAACAAAGCTCAGCCCCAAGGCGGCTTGGCTCAGGATCGCAGCGCTTGCCTAGTTCTCACCTAGCCCTAGGCTCCCCATAGGGCCAAGGAGGGTCTGGGCTGCCTCTGGCTCCGTGGGCACTGCTACTTGGCTGGTGGTCTCCGCACCGTGAAACCAACTCCAAACGTGTTCGCCTTCGCGGAGAAGGCTGATTTGGCAGGAAGAAGCCCTGTGTGCACTGGCCCTGGCAACCCACCCATCGCCAGCTAGGGAGGGACCCACCTAGGGCCTAGCTGCGAAACGGCACAAAACGCGCTCCTAGGAGCTGCACTCTGCAAAGGGAAACTGTGCTCGGGGAACAAAGCTCAGCCCCAAGGCGGCTTGGCTCAGGATCGCAGCGCTTGCCTAGTTCTCACCTAGCCCTAGGCTCCCCATAGGGCCAAGGAGGGTCTGGGCTGCCTCTGGCTCCGTGGGCACTGCTGCTTGGCTGGTGGTCTCCGCACCTTGAAACCAACTCCAAATGTGTTCGCCTTCGCGGAGAAGGCTGATTTGGCAGGAAGAAGCCCTGTGTGCACTGGCCCTGGCAAACCACCCATAGCCAGCTAGGGAGGGAACCACCTAGGGCCTAGCTGCGAAACGGCACAAAACGCGCTCCTAGGAGCTGCACTCTGCAAAGGGAAACTGTGCTCGGGGAACAAAGCTCAGCCCCAAGGCGGCTTGGCTCAGGATCGCAGCGCTTGCCTAGTTCTCACCTAGCCCTAGGCTCCCCAAAGGGCCAAGGAGGGTCTGGGCTGCCTCTGGCTCCGTGGGCACTGCTGCTTGGCTGGTGGTCTCCGCACCGTGAAACCAACTCCAAACGTGTTCGCCTTCGCGGAGAAGGCTGATTTGGCAGGAAGAAGCCCTGTGTGCACTGGCCCTGGCAACCCACCCATCGCCAGCTAGGGAGGGACCCACCTAGGGCCTAGCTGCGAAACGGCACAAAACGCGCTCCTAGGAGCTGCACTCTGCAAAGGGAAACTGTGCTCGGGGAACAAAGCTCAGCCCCAAGGCGGCTTGGCTCAGGATCGCAGCGCTTGCCTAGTTCTCACCTAGCCCTAGGCTCCCCATAGGGCCAAGGAGGGTCTGGGCTGCCTCTGGCTCCGTGGGCACTGCTGCTTGGCTGGTGGTCTCCGCACCTTGAAACCAACTCCAAACGTGTTCGCCTTCGCGGAGAAGGCTGATTTGGCAGGAAGAAGCCCTGTGTGCACTGGCCCTGGCAACCCACCCATAGCCAGCTAGGGAGGGACCCACCTAGGGCCTAGCTGCGAAACGGCGCAAAACGCGCTCCTAGGAGCTGCACTCTGCAAAGGGAAACTGTGCTCGGGGAACAAAGCTCAGCCCCAAGGCGGCTTGGCTCAGGATCGCAGCGCTTGCCTAGTTCTCACCTAGCCCTAGGCTCCCCATAGGGCCAAGGAGGGTCTGGGCTGCCTCTGGCTCCGTGGGCACTGCTGCTTGGCTGGTGGTCTCCGCACCGTGAAACCAACTCCAAACGTGTTCTCCTTCGCGGAGAAGGCTGATTTGGCAGGAAGAAGCCCTGTGTGCACTGGCCCTGGCAATCCACCCATAGCCAGCTAAGGAGGGACCCACCTAGGGCCTAGCTGCGAAACGGCACAAAACGCGCTCCTAGGAGCTGCACTCTGCAAAGGGAAACTGTGCTCGGGGAACAAAGCTCAGCCCCAAGGCGGCTTGGCTCAGGATCGCAGCGCTTGCCTAGTTCTCACCTAGCCCTAGGCTCCCCATAGGGCCAAGGAGGGTCTGGGCTGCCTCTGGCTCCGTGGGCACTGCTGCTTGGCTGGTGGTCTCCGCACCGTGAAACCAACTCCAAACGTGTTCGCCTTCGCGGAGAAGGCTGATTTGGCAGGAAGAAGCCCTGTGTGCACTGGCCCTGGCAAACCGCCCATCGCCAGCTAGGGAGGGACCCACCTAGGGCCTAGCTGCGAAACGGCACAAAACGCGCTCCTAGGAGCTGCACTCTGCAAAGGGAAACTGTGCTCGGGGAACAAACCTCAGCCCCAAGGCGGCTTGGCTCAGGATCGCAGCGCTTGCCTAGTTCTCACCTAGCCCTAGGCTTCCCATAGGGCCAAGGAGGGTCTGGGCTGCCTCTGGCTCCGTGGGCACTGCTGCTTGGCTGGTGGTCTCCGCACCTTGAAACCAACTCCAAACGTGTTCGCCTTCGCGGAGAAGGCTGATTTGGCAGGAAGAAGCCCTGTGTGCACTGGCCCTGGCAACCCACCCATCGCCAGCTAGGGAGGGACCCACCTAGGGCCTAGCTGCGAAACGGCACAAAACGCGCTCCTAGGAGCTGCACTCTGCAAAGGGAAACTGTGCTCGGGGAACAAAGCTCAGCCCCAAGGCGGCTTGGCTCAGGATCGCAGCGCTTGCCTAGTTCTCACCTAGCCCTAGGCTCCCCATAGGGCCAAGGAGGGTCTGGGCTGCCTCTGGCTCCGTGGGCACTGCTGCTTGGCTGGTGGTCTCCGCAGCTTGAAGCCAACTCCAAACGTGTTCGCCTTCGCGGAGAAGGCTGATTTGGCAGGAAGAAGCCCTGTGTGCACTGGCCCTGGCAAACCGCCCATAGCCAGCTAAGGAGGGACCCACCTAGGGCCTAGCTGCGAAACGGCACAAAACGCGCTCCTAGGAGCTGCACTCTGCAAAGGGAAACTGTGCTCGGGGAACAAAGCTCAGCCCCAAGGCGGCTTGGCTCAGGATCGCAGCGCTTGCCTAGTTCTCACCTAGCCCTAGGCTCCCCATAGGGCCAAGGAGGGTCTGGGCTGCCTCTGGCTCCGTGGGCACTGCTGCTTGGCTGGTGGTCTCCGCAGCTTGAAGCCAACTCCAAACGTGTTCGCCTTCGCGGAGAAGGCTGATTTGGCAGGAAGAAGCCCTGTGTGCACTGGCCCTGGCAAACCGCCCATAGCCAGCTAAGGAGGGACCCACCTAGGGCCTAGCTGCGAAACGGCACAAAACGCGCTCCTAGGAGCTGCACTCTGCAAAGGGAAACTGTGCTCGGGGAACAAACCTCAGCCCCAAGGCGGCTTGGCTCAGGATCGCAGCGCTTGCCTAGTTCTCACCTAGCCCTAGGCTCCCCATAGGGCCAAGGAGGGTCTGGGCTGCCTCTGGCTCCGTGGGCACTGCTGCTTGCCTGGTGGTCTCCGCACCGTGAAACCAACTCCAAACGTGTTCGCCTTCGCGGAGAAGGCTGATTTGGCAGGAAGAAGCCCTGTGTGCACTGGCCCTGGCAACCCACCCATCGCCAGCTAGGGAGGGACCCACCTAGGGCCTAGCTGCGAAACAGCACAAAACGCGCTCCTAGGAGCTGCACTCTGCAAAGGGAAACTGTGCTCGGGGAACAAAGCTCAGCCCCAAGGCGGCTTGGCTCAGGATCGCAGCGCTTGCCTAGTTCTCACCTAGCCCTAGGCTCCCCATAGGGCCAAGGAGGGTCTGGGCTGCCTCTGGCTCCGTGGGCACTGCTGCTTGGCTGGTGGTCTCCGCACCTTGAAACCAACTCCAAATGTGTTCGCCTTCGCGGAGAAGGCTGATTTGGCAGGAAGAAGCCCTGTGTGCACTGGCCCTGGCAAACCACCCATAGCTAGCTAGGGAGGGACCCACCTAGGGCCTAGCTGCGAAACGGCACAAAACGCGCTCCTAGGAGCTGCACTCTGCAAAGGGAAACTGTGCTCGGGGAACAAAGCTCAGCCCCAAGGCGGCTTGGCTCAGGATCGCAGCGCTTGCCTAGTTCTCACCTAGCCCTAGGCTCCCCAAAGGGCCAAGGAGGGTCTGGGCTGCCTCTGGCTCCGTGGGCACTGCTGCTTGGCTGGTGGTCTCCGCACCGTGAAACCAACTCCAAACGTGTTCGCCTTCGCGGAGAAGGCTGATTTGGCAGGAAGAAGCCCTGTGTGCACTGGCCCTGGCAACCCACCCATCGCCAGCTAGGGAGGGACCCACCTAGGGCCTAGCTGCGAAACAGCACAAAACGCGCTCCTAGGAGCTGCACTCTGCAAAGGGAAACTGTGCTCGGGGAACAAAGCTCAGCCCCAAGGCGGCTTGGCTCAGGATCGCAGCGCTTGCCTAGTTCTCACCTAGCCCTAGGCTCCCCATAGGGCCAAGGAGGGTCTGGGCTGCCTCTGGCTCCGTGGGCACTGCTGCTTGGCTGGTGGTCTCCGCATCTTGAAACCAACTCCAAACGTGTTCGCCTTCGCGGAGAAGGCTGATTTGGCAGGAAGAAGCCCTGTGTGCACTGGCCCTGGCAACCCACCCATAGCCAGCTAGGGAGGGACCCACCTAGGGCCTAGCTGCGAAACGGCGCAAAACGCGCTCCTAGGAGCTGCACTCTGCAAAGGGAAACTGTGCTCGGGGAACAAAGCTCAGCCCCAAGGCGGCTTGGCTCAGGATCGCAGCGCTTGCCTAGTTCTCACCTAGCCCTAGGCTCCCCATAGGGCCAAGGAGGGTCTGGGCTGCCTCTGGCTCCGTGGGCACTGCTGCTTGGTTGGTGGTCTCCGCACCTTGAAACCAACTCCAAACGTGTTCTCCTTCGCGGAGAAGGCTGATTTGGCAGGAAGAAGCCCTGTGTGCACTGGCCCTGGCAAACCGCCCATAGCCAGCTAAGGAGGGACCCACCTAGGGCCTAGCTGCGAAACGGCACAAAACGCGCTCCTAGGAGCTGCACTCTGCAAAGGGAAACTGTGCTCGGGGAACAAACCTCAGCCCCAAGGCGGCTTGGCTCAGGATCGCAGCGCTTGCCTAGTTCTCACCTAGCCCTAGGCTCCCCATAGGGCCAAGGAGGGTCTGGGCTGCCTCTGGCTCCGTGGGCACTGCTGCTTGGCTGGTGGTCTCCGCACCGTGAAACCAACTCCAAACGTGTTCGCCTTCGCGGAGAAGGCTGATTTGGCAGGAAGAAGCCCTGTGTGCACTGGCCCTGGCAACCCACCCATCGCCAGCTAGGGAGGGACCCACCTAGGGCCTAGCTGCGAAACGGCACAAAACGCGCTCCTAGGAGCTGCACTCTGCAAAGGGAAACTGTGCTCGGGGAACAAAGCTCAGCCCCAAGGCGGCTTGGCTCAGGATCGCAACGCTTGCCTAGTTCTCACCTAGCCCTAGGCTCCCCATAGGGCCAAGGAGGGTCTGGGCTGCCTCTGGCTCCGTGGGCACTGCTGCTTGGCTGGTGGTCTCCGCACCTTGAAACCAACTCCAAACGTGTTCGCCTTCGCGGAGAAGGCTGATTTGGCAGGAAGAAGCCCTGTGTGCACTGGCCCTGGCAAACCACCCATAGCCAGCTAGGGAGGGACCCACCTAGGGCCTAGCTGCGAAACGGCACAAAACGCGCTCCTAGGAGCTGCACTCTGCAAAGGGAAACTGTGCTCGGGGAACAAAGCTCAGCCCCAAGGCGGCTTGGCTCAGGATCGCAGCGCTTGCCTAGTTCTCACCTAGCCCTAGGCTCCCCAAAGGGCCAAGGAGGGTCTGGGCTGCCTCTGGCTCCGTGGGCACTGCTGCTTGGCTGGGGGTCTCCGCACCGTGAAACCAACTCCAAACGTGTTCGCCTTCGCGGAGAAGGCTGATTTGGCAGGAAGAAGCCCTGTGTGCACTGGCCCTGGCAACCCACCCATCGCCAGCTAGGGAGGGACCCACCTAGGGCCTAGCTGCGAAACGGCACAAAACGCGCTCCTAGGAGCTGCACTCTGCAAAGGGAAACTGTGCTCGGGGAACAAAGCTCAGCCCCAAGGCGGCTTGGCTCAGGATCGCAGCGCTTGCCTAGTTCTCACCTAGCCCTAGGCTCCCCATAGGGCCAAGGAGGGTCTGGGCTGCCTCTGGCTCTGTGGGCACTGCTGCTTGGCTGGTGGTCTCCGCACCTTGAAACCAACTCCAAACGTGTTCGCCTTCGCGGAGAAGGCTGATTTGGCAGGAAGAAGCCCTGTGTGCACTGGCCCTGGCAACCCACCCATCGCCAGCTAGGGAGGGACCCACCTAGGGCCTAGCTGCGAAACGGCACAAAACGCGCTCCTAGGAGCTGCACTCTGCAAAGGGAAACTGTGCTCGGGGAACAAAGCTCAGCCCCAAGGCGGCTTGGCTCAGGATCGCAGCGCTTGCCTAGTTCTCACCTAGCCCTAGGCTCCCCATAGGGCCAAGGAGGGTCTGGGCTGCCTCTGGCTCCGTGGGCACTGCTGCTTGGCTGGTGGTCTCCGCACCTTGAAACCAACTCCAAACGTGTTCTCCTTCGCGGAGAAGGCTGATTTGGCAGGAAGAAGCCCTGTGTGCACTGGCCCTGGCAACCCACCCATCGCCAGCTAGGGAGGGACCCACCTAGGGCCTAGCTGCGAAACGGCACAAAACGCGCTCCTAGGAGCTGCACTCTGCAAAGGGAAACTGTGCTCGGGGAACAAAGCTCAGCCCCAAGGCGGCTTGGCTCAGGATCGCAGCGCTTGCCTAGTTCTCACCTAGCCCTAGGCTCCCCATAGGGCCAAGGAGGGTCTGGGCTGCCTCTGGCTCCGTGGGCACTGCTGCTTGGCTGGTGGTCTCCGCACCTTGAAACCAACTCCAAACGTGTTCGCCTTCGCGGAGAAGGCTGATTTGGCAGGAAGAAGCCCTGTGTGCACTGGCCCTGGCAAACCACCCATAGCCAGCTAAGGAGGGACCCACCTAGGGCCTAGCTGCGAAACGGCACAAAACGCGCTCCTAGGAGCTGCACTCTGCAAAGGGAAACTGTGCTCGGGGAACAAAGCTCAGCCCCAAGGCGGCTTGGCTCAGGATCGCAGCGCTTGCCTAGTTCTCACCTAGCCCTAGGCTCCCCATAGGGCCAAGGAGGGTCTGGGCTGCCTCTGGCTCCGTGGGCACTGCTGCTTGGCTGGTGGTCTCCGCACCGTGAAACCAACTCCAAACGTGTTCGCCTTCGCGGAGAAGGCTGATTTGGCAGGAAGAAGCCCTGTGTGCACTGGCCCTGGCAACCCACCCATCGCCAGCTAGGGAGGGACCCACCTAGGGCCTAGCTGCGAAACGGCACAAAACGCGCTCCTAGGAGCTGCACTCTGCAAAGGGAAACTGTGCTCGGGGAACAAAGCTCAGCCCCAAGGCGGCTTGGCTCAGGATCGCAGCGCTTGCCTAGTTCTCACGTAGCCCTAGGCTCCCCATAGGGCCAAGGAGGGTCTGGGCTGCCTCTGGCTCCGTGGGCACTGCTGCTTGGCTGGTGGTCTCCGCACCTTGAAACCAACTCCAAACGTGTTCTCCTTCGCGGAGAAGGCTGATTTGGCAGGAAGAAGCCCTGTGTGCACTGGCCCTGGCAATCCACCCATAGCCAGCTAAGGAGGGACCCACCTAGGGCCTAGCTGCGAAACGGCACAAAACGCGCTCCTAGGAGCTGCACTCTGCAAAGGGAAACTGTGCTCGGGGAACAAAGCTCAGCCCCAAGGCGGCTTGGCTCAGGATCGCAGCGCTTGCCTAGTTCTCACCTAGCCCTAGGCTCCCCATAGGGCCAAGGAGGGTCTGGGCTGCCTCTGGCTCCGTGGGCACTGCTGCTTGGCTGGTGGTCTCCGCACCTTGAAACCAACTCCAAACGTGTTCTCCTTCGCGGAGAAGGCTGATTTGGCAGGAAGAAGCCCTGTGTGCACTGGCCCTAGCAACCCACCCATAGGCAGCTAGGGAGGGACCCACCTAGGGCCTAGCTGCGAAACGGCACAAAACGTGCTCCTAGGAGCTGCACTCTGCAAAGGGAAACTGTGCTCGGGGAACAAAGCTCAGCCCCAAGGCGGCTTGGCTCAGGATCGCAGCGCTTGCCTAGTTCTCACCTAGCCCTAGGCTCCCCATAGGGCCAAGGAGGGTCTGGGCTGCCTCTGGCTCCGAGGGCACTGCTGCTTGGCTGGTGGTCTCCGCAGCTTGAAACCAACTCCAAACGTGTTCTCCTTCGCGGAGAAGGCAGATTTGGCAGGAAGAAGCCCTGTGTGCACTGGCCCTGGCAACCCACCCATCGCCAGCTAGGGAGGGACCCACCTAGGGCCTAGCTGCGAAACGGCACAAAACGCGCTCCTAGGAGCTGCACTCTGCAAAGGGAAACTGTGCTCGGGGAACAAAGCTCAGCCCCAAGGCGGCTTGGCTCAGGATCGCAGCGCTTGCCTAGTTCTCACCTAGCCCTAGGCTCCCCATAGGGCCAAGGAGGGTCTGGGCTGCCTCTGGCTCCGTGGGCACTGCTGCTTGGCTGGTGGTCTCCGCACCGTGAAACCAACTCCAAACGTGTTTTCCTTCGCGGAGAAGGCTGATTTGGCAGGAAGAAGCCCTGTGTGCACTGGCCCTGGCAACCCACCCATCGCCAGCTAGGGAGGGACCCACCTAGGGCCTAGCTGCGAAACGGCACAAAACGCGCTCCTAGGAGCTGCACTCTGCAAAGGGAAACTGTGCTCGGGGAACAAAGCTCAGCCCCAAGGCGGCTTGGCTCAGGATCGCAGCGCTTGCCTAGTTCTCACCTAGCCCTAGGCTCCCCATAGGACCAAGGAGGGTCTGGGCTGCCTCTGGCTCCGTGGGCACTGCTGCTTGGCTGGTGGTCTCCGCAGCTTGAAACCAACTCCAAACGTGTTCGCCTTCGCGGAGAAGGCTGATTTGGCAGGAAGAAGCCCTGTGTGCACTGGCCCTGGCAACCCACCCATCGCCAGCTAGGGAGGGACCCACCTAGGGCCTAGCTGCGAAACGGCACAAAACGCGCTCCTAGGAGCTGCACTCTGCAAAGGGAAACTGTGCTCGGGGAACAAAGCTCAGCCCCAAGGCGGCTTGGCTCAGGATCGCAGCGCTTGCCTAGTTCTCACCTAGCCCTAGGCTCCCCATAGGGCCAAGGAGGGTCTGGGCTGCCTCTGGCTCCGTGGGCACTGCTGCTTGGTTGGTGGTCTCCGCACCTTGAAACCAACTCCAAACGTGTTCTCCTTCGCGGAGAAGGCTGATTTGGCAGGAAGAAGCCCTGTGTGCACTGGCCCTGGCAACCCACCCATCGCCAGCTAGGGAGGGACCCACCTAGGGCATAGCTGCGAAACGGCACAAAACGCGCTCCTAGGAGCTGCACTCTGCAAAGGGAAACTGTGCTCGGGGAACAAAGCTCAGCCCCAAGGCGGCTTGGCTCAGGATCGCAGCGCTTGCCTAGTTCTCACCTAGCCCTAGGCTCCCCATAGGGCCAAGGAGGGTCTGGGCTGCCTCTGGCTCCGTGGGCACTGCTGCTTGGCTGGTGGTCTCCGCAGCTTGAAACCAACTCCAAACGTGTTCTCCTTCGCGGAGAAGGCTGATTTGGCAGGAAGAAGCCCTGTGTGCACTGGCCCTAGCAACCCACCCATAGGCAGCTAGGGAGGGACCCACCTAGGGCCTAGCTGCGAAACGGCACAAAACGTGCTCCTAGGAGCTGCACTCTGCAAAGGGAAACTGTGCTCGGGGAACAAAGCTCAGCCCCAAGGCGGCTTGGCTCAGGATCGCAGCGCTTGCCTAGTTCTCACCTAGCCCTAGGCTCCCCATAGGGCCAAGGAGGGTCTGGGCTGCCTCTGGCTCCGTGGGCACTGCTGCTTGGCTGGTGGTCTCCGCACCGTGAAACCAACTCCAAACGTGTTTTCCTTCGCGGAGAAGGCTGATTTGGCAGGAAGAAGCCCTGTGTGCACTGGCCCTGGCAACCCACCCATCGCCAGCTAGGGAGGGATCCACCTAGGGCCTAGCTGCGAAACGGCACAAAACGCGCTCCTAGGAGCTGCACTCTGCAAAGGGAAACTGTGCTCGGGGAACAAACCTCAGCCCCAAGGCGGCTTGGCTCAGGATCGCAGCGCTTGCCTAGTTCTCACCTAGCCCTAGGCTCCCCATAGGGCCAAGGAGGGTCTGGGCTGCCTCTGGCTCCGTGGGCACTGCTGCTTGGTTGGTGGTCTCCGCACCTTGAAACCAACTCCAAACGTGTTCTCCTTCGTGGAGAAGGCTGATTTGGCAGGAACAAGCCCTGTGTGCACTGGCCCTGGCAAACCACCCATAGCCAGCTAAGGAGGGACCCACCTAGGGCCTAGCTGCGAAACGGCACAAAACGCGCTCCTAGGAGCTGCACTCTGCAAAGGGAAACTGTGCTCGGGGAACAAAGCTCAGCCCCAAGGCGGCTTGGCTCAGGATCGCAGCGCTTGCCTAGTTCTCACCTAGCCCTAGGCTCCCCATAGGGCCAAGGAGGGTCTGGGCTGCCTCTGGCTCCGAGGGCACTGCTGCTTGGCTGGTGGTCTCCGCAGCTTGAAACCAACTCCAAACGTGTTCTCCTTCGCGGAGAAGGCTGATTTGGCAGGAAGAAGCCCTGTGTGCACTGGCCCTGGCGATCCACCCATAGCCAGCTAAGGAGGGACCCACCTAGGGCCTAGCTGCGAAACGGCACAAAACGCGCTCCTAGGAGCTGCACTCTGCAAAGGGAAACTGTGCTCGGGGAACAAAGCTCAGCCCCAAGGCGGCTTGGCTCAGGATCGCAGCGCTTGCCTAGTTCTCACCTAGCCCTAGGCTCCCCATAGGGCCAAGGAGGGTCTGGGCTGCCTCTGGCTCCGTGGGCACTGCTGCTTGGCTGGTGGTCTCCGCACCGTGAAACCAACTCCAAACGTGTTCGCCTTCGCGGAGAAGGCTGATTTGGCAGGAAGAAGCCCTGTGTGCACTGGCCCTGGCAAACCACCCATCGACAGCTAGGGAGGGATCCACCTAGGGCCTAGCTGCGAAACGGCACAAAACGCGCTCCTAGGAGCTGCACTCTGCAAAGGGAAACTGTGCTCGGGGAACAAAGCTCAGCCCCAAGGCGGCTTGGCTCAGGATCGCAGCGCTTGCCTAGTTCTCACCTAGCCCTAGGCTCCCCAAAGGGCCAAGGAGGGTCTGGGCTGCCTCTGGCTCCGTGGGCACTGCTGCTTGGCTGGTGGTCTCCGCACCGTGAAACCAACTCCAAACGTGTTCTCCTTCGCGGAGAAGGCTGATTTGGCAGGAAGAAGCCCTGTGTGCACTGGCCCTGGCAACCCACCCATCGCCAGCTAGGGAGGGACCCACCAAGGGCCTAGCTGCGAAACGGCACAAAACGCGCTCCTAGGAGCTGCACTCTGCAAAGGGAAACTGTGCTCGGGGAACAAAGCTCAGCCCCAAGGCGGCTTGGCTCAGGATCGCAGCGCTTGCCTAGTTCTCACCTAGCCCTAGGCTCCCCATAGGGCCAAGGAGGGTCTGGGCTGCCTCTGGCTCCGTGGGCACTGCTGCTTGGCTGGTGGTCTCCGCAGCTTGAAACCAACTCCAAACGTGTTCGCCTTCGCGGAGAAGGCTGATTTGGCAGGAAGAAGCCCTGTGTGCACTGGCCCTGGCAACCCACCCATCGCCAGCTAGGGAGGGACCCACCTAGGGCCTAGCTGCGAAACGGCACAAAACGCGCTCCTAGGAGCTGCACTCTGCAAAGGGAAACTGTGCTCGGGGAACAAAGCTCAGCCCCAAGGCGGCTTGGCTCAGGATCGCAGCGCTTGCCTAGTTCTCACCTAGCCCTAGGCTCCCCATAGGGCCAAGGAGGGTCTGGGCTGCCTCTGGCTCCGTGGGCACTGCTGCTTGGCTGGTGGTCTCCGCACCGTGAAACCAACTCCAAACGTGTTCGCCTTCGCGGAGAAGGCTGATTTGGCAGGAAGAAGCCCTGTGTGCACTGGCCCTGGCAACCCACCCATCGCCAGCTAGGGAGGGACCCACCTAGGGCCTAGCTGCGAAACGGCACAAAACGCGCTCCTAGGAGCTGCACTCTGCAAAGGGAAACTGTGCTCGGGGAACAAAGCTCAGCCCCAAGGCGGCTTGGCTCAGGATCGCAGCGCTTGCCTAGTTCTCACCTAGCCCTAGGCTCCCCATAGGGCCAAGGAGGGTCTGGGCTGCCTCTGGCTCCGTGGGCACTGCTGCTTGGCTGGTGGTCTCCGCACCTTGAAACCAACTCCAAACGTGTTCGCCTTCGCGGAGAAGGCTGATTTGGCAGGAAGAAGCCCTGTGTGCACTGGCCCTGGCAACCCACCCATCGCCAGCTAGGGAGGGACCCACCTAGGGCCTAGCTGCGAAACGGCACAAAACGCGCTCCTAGGAGCTGCACTCTGCAAAGGGAAACTGTGCTCGGGGAACAAAGCTCAGCCCCAAGGCGGCTTGGCTCAGGATCGCAGCGCTTGCCTAGTTCTCACCTAGCCCTAGGCTCCCCATAGGGCCAAGGAGGGTCTGGGCTGCCTCTGGCTCCGTGGGCACTGCTGCTTGGCTGGTGGTCTCCGCACCGAGAAACCAACTCCAAACGTGTTCGCCTTCGCGGAGAAGGCTGATTTGGCAGGAAGAAGCCCTGTGTGCACTGGCCCTGGCAACCCACCCATCGCCAGCTAGGGAGGGACCCACCTAGGGCCTAGCTGCGAAACGGCACAAAACGCGCTCCTAGGAGCTGCACTCTGCAAAGGGAAACTGTGCTCGGGGAACAAAGCTCAGCCCCAAGGCGGCTTGGCTCAGGATCGCAGCGCTTGCCTAGTTCTCACCTAGCCCTAGGCTCCCCATAGGGCCAAGGAGGGTCTGGGCTGCCTCTGGCTCCGTGGGCACTGCTGCTTGGCTGGTGGTCTCCGCACCTTGAAACCAACTCCAAACGTGTTCTCCTTCGTGGAGAAGGCTGATTTGGCAGGAAGAAGCCCTGTGTGCACTGGCCCTGGCAAACCGCCCATCGCCAGCTAAGGAGGGACCCACCAAGGGCCTAGCTGCGAAACGGCACAAAACGCGCTCCTAGGAGCTGCACTCTGCAAAGGGAAACTGTGCTCGGGGAACAAAGCTCAGCCCCAAGGCGGCTTGGCTCAGGATCGCAGCGCTTGCCTAGTTCTCACCTAGCCCTAGGCTCCCCATAGGACCAAGGAGGGTCTGGGCTGCCTCTGGCTCCGTGGGCACTGCTGCTTGGCTGGTGGTCTCCGCACCTTGAAACCAACTCCAAACGTGTTCGCCTTCGCGGAGAAGGCTGATTTGGCAGGAAGAAGCCCTGTGTGCACTGGCCCTGGCAACCCACCCATCGCCAGCTAGGGAGGGACCCACCTAGGGCCTAGCTGCGAAACGGCACAAAACGCGATCCTAGGAGCTGCACTCTGCAAAGGGAAACTGTGCTCGGGGAACAAAGCTCAGCCCCAAGGCGGCTTGGCTCAGGATCGCAGCGCTTGCCTAGTTCTCACCTAGCCCTAGGCTCCCCATAGGGCCAAGGAGGGTCTGGGCTGCCTCTGGCTCCGTGGGCACTGCTGCTTGGTTGGTGGTCTCCGCACCTTGAAACCAACTCCAAACGTGTTCTCCTTCGCGGAGAAGGCTGATTTGGCAGGAAGAAGCCCTGTGTGCACTGGCCCTGGCAACCCACCCATCGCCAGCTAGGGAGGGACCCACCTAGGGCATAGCTGCGAAACGGCACAAAACGCGCTCCTAGGAGCTGCACTCTGCAAAGGGAAACTGTGCTCGGGGAACAAAGCTCAGCCCCAAGGCGGCTTGGCTCAGGATCGCAGCGCTTGCCTAGTTCTCACCTAGCCCTAGGCTCCCCATAGGGCCAAGGAGGGTCTGGGCTGCCTCTGGCTCCGTGGGCACTGCTGCTTGGTTGGTGGTCTCCGCACCTTGAAACCAACTCCAAACGTGTTCTCCTTCGTGGAGAAGGCTGATTTGGCAGGAACAAGCCCTGTGTGCACTGGCCCTGGCAAACCACCCATAGCCAGCTAAGGAGGGACCCACCTAGGGCCTAGCTGCGAAACGGCACAAAACGCGCTCCTAGGAGCTGCACTCTGCAAAGGGAAACTGTGCTCGGGGAACAAAGCTCAGCCCCAAGGCGGCTTGGCTCAGGATCGCAGCGCTTGCCTAGTTCTCACCTAGCCCTAGGCTCCCCATAGGGCCAAGGAGGGTCTGGGCTGCCTCTGGCTCCGAGGGCACTGCTGCTTGGCTGGTGGTCTCCGCAGCTTGAAACCAACTCCAAACGTGTTCTCCTTCGCGGAGAAGGCTGATTTGGCAGGAAGAAGCCCTGTGTGCACTGGCCCTGGCAATCCACCCATAGCCAGCTAAGGAGGGACCCACCTAGGGCCTAGCTGCGAAACGGCACAAAACGCGCTCCTAGGAGCTGCACTCTGCAAAGGGAAACTGTGCTCGGGGAACAAAGCTCAGCCCCAAGGCGGCTTGGCTCAGGATCGCAGCGCTTGCCTAGTTCTCACCTAGCCCTAGGCTCCCCATAGGGCCAAGGAGGGTCTGGGCTGCCTCTGGCTCCGTGGGCACTGCTGCTTGGCTGGTGGTCTCCGCACCGTGAAACCAACTCCAAACGTGTTCGCCTTCGCGGAGAAGGCTGATTTGGCAGGAAGAAGCCCTGTGTGCACTGGCCCTGGCAAACCACCCATCGACAGCTAGGGAGGGATCCACCTAGGGCCTAGCTGCGAAACGGCACAAAACGCGCTCCTAGGAGCTGCACTCTGCAAAGGGAAACTGTGCTCGGGGAACAAAGCTCAGCCCCAAGGCGGCTTGGCTCAGGATCGCAGCGCTTGCCTAGTTCTCACCTAGCCCTAGGCTCCCCATAGGACCAAGGAGGGTCTGGGCTGCCTCTGGCTCCGTGGGCACTGCTGCTTGGCTGGTGGTCTCCGCACCTTGAAACCAACTCCAAACGTGTTCGCCTTCGCGGAGAAGGCTGATTTGGCAGGAAGAAGCCCTGTGTGCACTGGCCCTGGCAACCCACCCATCGCCAGCTAGGGAGGGACCCACCTAGGGCCTAGCTGCGAAACGGCACAAAACGCGCTCCTAGGAGCTGCACTCTGCAAAGGGAAACTGTGCTCGGGGAACAAAGCTCAGCCCCAAGGCGGCTTGGCTCAGGATCGCAGCGCTTGCCTAGTTCTCACCTAGCCCTAGGCTCCCCATAGGGCCAAGGAGGGTCTGGGCTGCCTCTGGCTCCGTGGGCACTGCTGCTTGGTTGGTGGTCTCCGCACCTTGAAACCAACTCCAAACGTGTTCTCCTTCGCGGAGAAGGCTGATTTGGCAGGAAGAAGCCCTGTGTGCACTGGCCCTGGCAACCCACCCATCGCCAGCTAGGGAGGGACCCACCTAGGGCATAGCTGCGAAACGGCACAAAACGCGCTCCTAGGAGCTGCACTCTGCAAAGGGAAACTGTGCTCGGGGAACAAAGCTCAGCCCCAAGGCGGCTTGGCTCAGGATCGCAGCGCTTGCCTAGTTCTCACCTAGCCCTAGGCTCCCCATAGGGCCAAGGAGGGTCTGGGCTGCCTCTGGCTCCGTGGGCACTGCTGCTTGGCTGGTGGTCTCCGCAGCTTGAAACCAACTCCAAACGTGTTCTCCTTCGCGGAGAAGGCTGATTTGGCAGGAAGAAGCCCTGTGTGCACTGGCCCTAGCAACCCACCCATAGGCAGCTAGGGAGGGACCCACCTAGGGCCTAGCTGCGAAACGGCACAAAACGTGCTCCTAGGAGCTGCACTCTGCAAAGGGAAACTGTGCTCGGGGAACAAAGCTCAGCCCCAAGGCGGCTTGGCTCAGGATCGCAGCGCTTGCCTAGTTCTCACCTAGCCCTAGGCTCCCCATAGGGCCAAGGAGGGTCTGGGCTGCCTCTGGCTCCGTGGGCACTGCTGCTTGGCTGGTGGTCTCCGCACCGTGAAACCAACTCCAAACGTGTTTTCCTTCGCGGAGAAGGCTGATTTGGCAGGAAGAAGCCCTGTGTGCACTGGCCCTGGCAACCCACCCATCGCCAGCTAGGGAGGGACCCACCTAGGGCCTAGCTGCGAAACGGCACAAAACGCGCTCCTAGGAGCTGCACTCTGCAAAGGGAAACTGTGCTCGGGGAACAAACCTCAGCCCCAAGGCGGCTTGGCTCAGGATCGCAGCGCTTGCCTAGTTCTCACCTAGCCCTAGGCTCCCCATAGGGCCAAGGAGGGTCTGGGCTGCCTCTGGCTCCGTGGGCACTGCTGCTTGGTTGGTGGTCTCCGCACCTTGAAACCAACTCCAAACGTGTTCTCCTTCGTGGAGAAGGCTGATTTGGCAGGAACAAGCCCTGTGTGCACTGGCCCTGGCAAACCACCCATAGCCAGCTAAGGAGGGACCCACCTAGGGCCTAGCTGCGAAACGGCACAAAACGCGCTCCTAGGAGCTGCACTCTGCAAAGGGAAACTGTGCTCGGGGAACAAAGCTCAGCCCCAAGGCGGCTTGGCTCAGGATCGCAGCGCTTGCCTAGTTCTCACCTAGCCCTAGGCTCCCCATAGGGCCAAGGAGGGTCTGGGCTGCCTCTGGCTCCGAGGGCACTGCTGCTTGGCTGGTGGTCTCCGCAGCTTGAAACCAACTCCAAACGTGTTCTCCTTCGCGGAGAAGGCTGATTTGGCAGGAAGAAGCCCTGTGTGCACTGGCCCTGGCAATCCACCCATAGCCAGCTAAGGAGGGACCCACCTAGGGCCTAGCTGCGAAACGGCACAAAACGCGCTCCTAGGAGCTGCACTCTGCAAAGGGAAACTGTGCTCGGGGAACAAAGCTCAGCCCCAAGGCGGCTTGGCTCAGGATCGCAGCGCTTGCCTAGTTCTCACCTAGCCCTAGGCTCCCCATAGGGCCAAGGAGGGTCTGGGCTGCCTCTGGCTCCGTGGGCACTGCTGCTTGGCTGGTGGTCTCCGCACCGTGAAACCAACTCCAAACGTGTTCGCCTTCGCGGAGAAGGCTGATTTGGCAGGAAGAAGCCCTGTGTGCACTGGCCCTGGCAAACCACCCATCGACAGCTAGGGAGGGATCCACCTAGGGCCTAGCTGCGAAACGGCACAAAACGCGCTCCTAGGAGCTGCACTCTGCAAAGGGAAACTGTGCTCGGGGAACAAAGCTCAGCCCCAAGGCGGCTTGGCTCAGGATCGCAGCGCTTGCCTAGTTCTCACCTAGCCCTAGGCTCCCCATAGGGCCAAGGAGGGGCTGGGCTGCCTCTGGCTCCGTGGGCACTGCTGCTTGGCTGGTGGTCTCCGCACCGTGAAACCAACTCCAAACGTGTTCTCCTTCGCGGAGAAGGCTGATTTGGCAGGAAGAAGCCCTGTGTGCACTGGCCCTGGCAACCCACCCATCGCCAGCTAGGGAGGGACCCACCAAGGGCCTAGCTGCGAAACGGCACAAAACGCGCTCCTAGGAGCTGCACTCTGCAAAGGGAAACTGTGCTCGGGGAACAAAGCTCAGCCCCAAGGCGGCTTGGCTCAGGATCGCAGCGCTTGCCTAGTTCTCACCTAGCCCTAGGCTCCCCATAGGGCCAAGGAGGGTCTGGGCTGCCTCTGGCTCCGTGGGCACTGCTGCTTGGCTGGTGGTCTCCGCACCGTGAAACCAACTCCAAACGTGTTCGCCTTCGCGGAGAAGGCTGATTTGGCAGGAAGAAGCCCTGTGTGCACTGGCCCTGGCAACCCACCCATCGCCAGCTAGGGAGGGACCCACCTAGGGCCTAGCTGCGAAACGGCACAAAACGCGCTCCTAGGAGCTGCACTCTGCAAAGGGAAACTGTGCTCGGGGAACAAAGCTCAGCCCCAAGGCGGCTTGGCTCAGGATCGCAGCGCTTGCCTAGTTCTCACCTAGCCCTAGGCTCCCCATAGGGCCAAGGAGGGTCTGGGCTGCCTCTGGCTCCGAGGGCACTGCTGCTTGGCTGGTGGTCTCCGCAGCTTGAAACCAACTCCAAACGTGTTCTCCTTCGCGGAGAAGGCTGATTTGGCAGGAAGAAGCCCTGTGTGCACTGGCCCTGGCAACCCACCCATCGCCAGCTAGGGAGGGACCCACCTAGGGCCTAGCTGCGAAACGGCACAAAACGCGCTCCTAGGAGCTGCACTCTGCAAAGGGAAACTGTGCTCGGGGAACAAAGCTCAGCCCCAAGGCGGCTTGGCTCAGGATCGCAGCGCTTGCCTAGTTCTCACCTAGCCCTAGGCTCCCCATAGGGCCAAGGAGGGTCTGGGCTGCCTCTGGCTCCGTGGGCACTGCTGCTTTGCTGGTGGTCTCCGCACCGTGAAACCAACTCCAAACGTGTTCGCCTTCGCGGAGAAGGCTGATTTGGCAGGAAGAAGCCCTGTGTGCACTGGCCCTGGCAACCCACCCATCGCCAGCTAGGGAGGGACCCACCTAGGGCCTAGCTGCGAAACGGCACAAAACGCGCTCCTAGGAGCTGCACTCTGCAAAGGGAAACTCTGCTCGGGGAACAAAGCTCAGCCCCAAGGCGGCTTGGCTCAGGATCGCAGCGCTTGCCTAGTTCTCACCTAGCCCTAGGCTCCCCATAGGGCCAAGGAGGGTCTGGGCTGCCTCTGGCTCCGTGGGCACTGCTGCTTGGCTGGTGGTCTCCGCACCGTGAAACCAACTCCAAACGTGTTCTCCTTCGTGGAGAAGGCTGATTTGGCAGGAAGAAGCCCTGTGTGCACTGGCCCTGGCAAACCGCCCATCGCCAGCTAAGGAGGGACCCACCAAGGGCCTAGCTGCGAAACGGCACAAAACGCGCTCCTAGGAGCTGCACTCTGCAAAGGGAAACTGTGCTCGGGGAACAAAGCTCAGCCCCAAGGCGGCTTGGCTCAGGATCGCAGCGCTTGCCTAGTTCTCACCTAGCCCTAGGCTCCCCATAGGGCCAAGGAGGGTCTGGGCTGCCTCTGGCTCCGTGGGCACTGCTGCTTGGCTGGTGGTCTCCGCACCGTGAAACCAACTCCAAACGTGTTCGCCTTCGCGGAGAAGGCTGATTTGGCAGGAAGAAGCCCTGTGTGCACTGGCCCTGGCAACCCACCCATCGCCAGCTAGGGAGGGACCCACCTAGGGCCTAGCTGCGAAACGGCACAAAACGCGCTCCTAGGAGCTGCACTCTGCAAAGGGAAACTGTGCTCGGGGAACAAAGCTCAGCCCCAAGGCGGCTTGGCTCAGGATCGCAGCGCTTGCCTAGTTCTCACCTAGCCCTAGGCTCCCCATAGGGCCAAGGAGGGTCTGGGCTGCCTCTGGCTCCGTGGGCACTGCTGCTTGGCTGGTGGTCTCCGCACCTTGAAACCAACTCCAAACGTGTTCGCCTTCGCGGAGAAGGCTGATTTGGCAGGAAGAAGCCCTGTGTGCACTGGCCCTGGCAAACCACCCATCGCCAGCTAGGGAGGGACCCACCTAGGGCCTAGCTGCGAAACGGCACAAAACGCGCTCCTAGGAGCTGCACTCTGCAAAGGGAAACTGTGCTCGGGGAACAAAGCTCAGCCCCAAGGCGGCTTGGCTCAGGATCGCAGCGCTTGCCTAGTTCTCACCTAGCCCTAGGCTCCCCATAGGGCCAAGGAGGGTCTGGGCTGCCTCTGGCTCCGTGGGCACTGCTGCTTGGCTGGTGGTCTCCGCACCGTGAAACCAACTCCAAACGTGTTCGCCTTCGCGGAGAAGGCTGATTTGGCAGGAAGAAGCCCTGTGTGCACTGGCCCTGGCAACCCACCCATCGCCAGCTAGGGAGGGACCCACCTAGGGCCTAGCTGCGAAACGGCACAAAACGCGCTCCTAGGAGCTGCACTCTGCAAAGGGAAACTGTGCTCGGGGAACAAAGCTCAGCCCCAAGGCGGCTTGGCTCAGGATCGCAGCGCTTGCCTAGTTCTCACCTAGCCCTAGGCTCCCCATAGGGCCAAGGAGGGTCTGGGCTGCCTCTGGCTCCGTGGGCACTGCTGCTTGGCTGGTGGTCTCCGCACCGTGAAACCAACTCCAAACGTGTTCGCCTTCGCGGAGAAGGCTGATTTGGCAGGAAGAAGCCCTGTGTGCACTGGCCCTGGCAACCCACCCATCGCCAGCTAGGGAGGGACCCACCAAGGGCCTAGCTGCGAAACGGCACAAAACGCGCTCCTAGGAGCTGCACTCTGCAAAGGGAAACTGTGCTCGGGGAACAAAGCTCAGCCCCAAGGCGGCTTGGCTCAGGATCGCAGCGCTTGCCTAGTTCTCACCTAGCCCTAGGCTCCCCATAGGGCCAAGGAGGGTCTGGGCTGCCTCTGGCTCCGTGGGCACTGCTGCTTGGCTGGTGGTCTCCGCACCGTGAAACCAACTCCAAACGTGTTCGCCTTCGCGGAGAAGGCTGATTTGGCAGGAAGAAGCCCTGTGTGCACTGGCCCTGGCAACCCACCCATCGCCAGCTAGGGAGGGACCCACCTAGGGCCTAGCTGCGAAACGGCACAAAACGCGCTCCTAGGAGCTGCACTCTGCAAAGGGAAACTGTGCTCGGGGAACAAAGCTCAGCCCCAAGGCGGCTTGGCTCAGGATCGCAGCGCTTGCCTAGTTCTCACCTAGCCCTAGGCTCCCCATAGGGCCAAGGAGGGTCTGGGCTGCCTCTGGCTCCGTGGGCACTGCTGCTTGGCTGGTGGTCTCCGCACCGTGAAACCAACTCCAAACGTGTTTTCCTTCGCGGAGAAGGCTGATTTGGCAGGAAGAAGCCCTGTGTGCACTGGCCCTGGCAACCCACCCATCGCCAGCTAGGGAGGGACCCACCTAGGGCCTAGCTGCGAAACGGCACAAAACGCGCTCCTAGGAGCTGCACTCTGCAAAGGGAAACTGTGCTCGGGGAACAAAGCTCAGCCCCAAGGCGGCTTGGCTCAGGATCGCAGCGCTTGCCTAGTTCTCACCTAGCCCTAGGCTCCCCATAGGACCAAGGAGGGTCTGGGCTGCCTCTGGCTCCGTGGGCACTGCTGCTTGGCTGGTGGTCTCCGCAGCTTGAAACCAACTCCAAACGTGTTCGCCTTCGCGGAGAAGGCTGATTTGGCAGGAAGAAGCCCTGTGTGCACTGGCCCTGGCAACCCACCCATCGCCAGCTAGGGAGGGACCCACCTAGGGCCTAGCTGCGAAACGGCACAAAACGCGCTCCTAGGAGCTGCACTCTGCAAAGGGAAACTGTGCTCGGGGAACAAAGCTCAGCCCCAAGGCGGCTTGGCTCAGGATCGCAGCGCTTGCCTAGTTCTCACCTAGCCCTAGGCTCCCCATAGGGCCAAGGAGGGTCTGGGCTGCCTCTGGCTCCGTGGGCACTGCTGCTTGGTTGGTGGTCTCCGCACCTTGAAACCAACTCCAAACGTGTTCTCCTTCGCGGAGAAGGCTGATTTGGCAGGAAGAAGCCCTGTGTGCACTGGCCCTGGCAACCCACCCATCGCCAGCTAGGGAGGGACCCACCTAGGGCCTAGCTGCGAAACGGCACAAAACGCGCTCCTAGGAGCTGCACTCTGCAAAGGGAAACTGTGCTCGGGGAACAAAGCTCAGCCCCAAGGCGGCTTGGCTCAGGATCGCAGCGCTTGCCTAGTTCTCACCTAGCCCAAGGCTCCCCATAGGGCCAAGGAGGGTCTGGGCTGCCTCTGGCTCCGTGGGCACTGCTGCTTGGCTGGTGGTCTCCGCACCTTGAAACCAACTCCAAACGTGTTCTCCTTCGTGGAGAAGGCTGATTTGGCAGGAAGAAGCCCTGTGTGCACTGGCCCTGGCAAACCGCCCATCGCCAGCTAAGGAGGGACCCACCAAGGGCCTAGCTGCGAAACGGCACAAAACGCGCTCCTAGGAGCTGCACTCTGCAAAGGGAAACTGTGCTCGGGGAACAAAGCTCAGCCCCAAGGCGGCTTGGCTCAGGATCGCAGCGCTTGCCTAGTTCTCACCTAGCCCTAGGCTCCCCATAGGGCCAAGGAGGGTCTGGGCTGCCTCTGGCTCCGTGGGCACTGCTGCTTGGCTGGTGGTCTCCGCACCGTGAAACCAACTCCAAACGTGTTCGCCTTCGCGGAGAAGGCTGATTTGGCAGGAAGAAGCCCTGTGTGCACTGGCCCTGGCAACCCACCCATCGCCAGCTAGGGAGGGACCCACCTAGGGCCTAGCTGCGAAACGGCACAAAACGCGCTCCTAGGAGCTGCACTCTGCAAAGGGAAACTGTGCTCGGGGAACAAAGCTCAGCCCCAAGGCGGCTTGGCTCAGGATCGCAGCGCTTGCCTAGTTCTCACCTAGCCCTAGGCTCCCCATAGGGCCAAGGAGGGTCTGGGCTGCCTCTGGCTCCGTGGGCACTGCTGCTTGGCTGGTGGTCTCCGCACCTTGAAACCAACTCCAAACGTGTTCGCCTTCGCGGAGAAGGCTGATTTGGCAGGAAGAAGCCCTGTGTGCACTGGCCCTGGCAAACCACCCATAGCCAGCTAGGGAGGGACCCACCTAGGGCCTAGCTGCGAAACGGCACAAAACGCGCTCCTAGGAGCTGCACTCTGCAAAGGGAAACTGTGCTCGGGGAACAAAGCTCAGCCCCAAGGCGGCTTGGCTCAGGATCGCAGCGCTTGCCTAGTTCTCACCTAGCCCTAGGCTCCCCATAGGGCCAAGGAGGGTCTGGGCTGCCTCTGGCTCCGTGGGCACTGCTGCTTGGCTGGTGGTCTCCGCACCGAGAAACCAACTCCAAACGTGTTCGCCTTCGCGGAGAAGGCTGATTTGGCAGGAAGAAGCCCTGTGTGCACTGGCCCTGGCAACCCACCCATCGCCAGCTAGGGAGGGACCCACCTAGGGCCTAGCTGCGAAACGGCACAAAACGCGCTCCTAGGAGCTGCACTCTGCAAAGGGAAACTGTGCTCGGGGAACAAAGCTCAGCCCCAAGGCGGCTTGGCTCAGGATCGCAGCGCTTGCCTAGTTCTCACCTAGCCCTAGGCTCCCCATAGGGCCAAGGAGGGTCTGGGCTGCCTCTGGCTCCGTGGGCACTGCTGCTTGGCTGGTGGTCTCCGCACCTTGAAACCAACTCCAAACGTGTTCTCCTTCGTGGAGAAGGCTGATTTGGCAGGAAGAAGCCCTGTGTGCACTGGCCCTGGCAAACCGCCCATCGCCAGCTAAGGAGGGACCCACCAAGGGCCTAGCTGCGAAACGGCACAAAACGCGCTCCTAGGAGCTGCACTCTGCAAAGGGAAACTGTGCTCGGGGAACAAAGCTCAGCCCCAAGGCGGCTTGGCTCAGGATCGCAGCGCTTGCCTAGTTCTCACCTAGCCCTAGGCTCCCCATAGGGCCAAGGAGGGTCTGGGCTGCCTCTGGCTCCGTGGGCACTGCTGCTTGGCTGGTGGTCTCCGCACCGTGAAACCAACTCCAAACGTGTTCGCCTTCGCGGAGAAGGCTGATTTGGCAGGAAGAAGCCCTGTGTGCACTGGCCCTGGCAACCCACCCATCGCCAGCTAGGGAGGGACCCACCTAGGGCCTAGCTGCGAAACGGCAGAAAACGCGCTCCTAGGAGCTGCACTCTGCAAAGGGAAACTGTGCTCGGGGAACAAAGCTCAGCCCCAAGGCGGCTTGGCTCAGGATCGCAGCGCTTGCCTAGTTCTCACCTAGCCCTAGGCTCCCCATAGGGCCAAGGAGGGTCTGGGCTGCCTCTGGCTCCGTGGGCACTGCTGCTTGGCTGGTGGTCTCCGCACCGTGAAACCAACTCCAAACGTGTTCGCCTTCGCGGAGAAGGCTGATTTGGCAGGAAGAAGCCCTGTGTGCACTGGCCCTGGCAACCCACCCATCGCCAGCTAGGGAGGGACCCACCAAGGGCCTAGCTGCGAAACGGCACAAAACGCGCTCCTAGGAGCTGCACTCTGCAAAGGGAAACTGTGCTCGGGGAACAAAGCTCAGCCCCAAGGCGGCTTGGCTCAGGATCGCAGCGCTTGCCTAGTTCTCACCTAGCCCTAGGCTCCCCATAGGGCCAAGGAGGGTCTGGGCTGCCTCTGGCTCCGTGGGCACTGCTGCTTGGCTGGTGGTCTCCGCACCGTGAAACCAACTCCAAACGTGTTCGCCTTCGCGGAGAAGGCTGATTTGGCAGGAAGAAGCCCTGTGTGCACTGGCCCTGGCAACCCACCCATCGCCAGCTAGGGAGGGACCCACCTAGGGCCTAGCTGCGAAACGGCACAAAACGCGCTCCTAGGAGCTGCACTCTGCAAAGGGAAACTGTGCTCGGGGAACAAAGCTCAGCCCCAAGGCGGCTTGGCTCAGGATCGCAGCGCTTGCCTAGTTCTCACCTAGCCCTAGGCTCCCCATAGGGCCAAGGAGGGTCTGGGCTGCCTCTGGCTCCGTGGGCACTGCTGCTTGGCTGGTGGTCTCCGCACCGTGAAACCAACTCCAAACGTGTTTTCCTTCGCGGAGAAGGCTGATTTGGCAGGAAGAAGCCCTGTGTGCACTGGCCCTGGCAACCCACCCATCGCCAGCTAGGGAGGGACCCACCTAGGGCCTAGCTGCGAAACGGCACAAAACGCGCTCCTAGGAGCTGCACTCTGCAAAGGGAAACTGTGCTCGGGGAACAAAGCTCAGCCCCAAGGCGGCTTGGCTCAGGATCGCAGCGCTTGCCTAGTTCTCACCTAGCCCTAGGCTCCCCATAGGACCAAGGAGGGTCTGGGCTGCCTCTGGCTCCGTGGGCACTGCTGCTTGGCTGGTGGTCTCCGCAGCTTGAAACCAACTCCAAACGTGTTCGCCTTCGCGGAGAAGGCTGATTTGGCAGGAAGAAGCCCTGTGTGCACTGGCCCTGGCAACCCACCCATCGCCAGCTAGGGAGGGACCCACCTAGGGCCTAGCTGCGAAACGGCACAAAACGCGCTCCTAGGAGCTGCACTCTGCAAAGGGAAACTGTGCTCGGGGAACAAAGCTCAGCCCCAAGGCGGCTTGGCTCAGGATCGCAGCGCTTGCCTAGTTCTCACCTAGCCCTAGGCTCCCCATAGGGCCAAGGAGGGTCTGGGCTGCCTCTGGCTCCGTGGGCACTGCTGCTTGGTTGGTGGTCTCCGCACCTTGAAACCAACTCCAAACGTGTTCTCCTTCGCGGAGAAGGCTGATTTGGCAGGAAGAAGCCCTGTGTGCACTGGCCCTGGCAACCCACCCATCGCCAGCTAGGGAGGGACCCACCTAGGGCCTAGCTGCGAAACGGCACAAAACGCGCTCCTAGGAGCTGCACTCTGCAAAGGGAAACTGTGCTCGGGGAACAAAGCTCAGCCCCAAGGCGGCTTGGCTCAGGATCGCAGCGCTTGCCTAGTTCTCACCTAGCCCAAGGCTCCCCATAGGGCCAAGGAGGGTCTGGGCTGCCTCTGGCTCCGTGGGCACTGCTGCTTGGCTGGTGGTCTCCGCACCTTGAAACCAACTCCAAACGTGTTCTCCTTCGTGGAGAAGGCTGATTTGGCAGGAAGAAGCCCTGTGTGCACTGGCCCTGGCAAACCGCCCATCGCCAGCTAAGGAGGGACCCACCAAGGGCCTAGCTGCGAAACGGCACAAAACGCGCTCCTAGGAGCTGCACTCTGCAAAGGGAAACTGTGCTCGGGGAACAAAGCTCAGCCCCAAGGCGGCTTGGCTCAGGATCGCAGCGCTTGCCTAGTTCTCACCTAGCCCTAGGCTCCCCATAGGGCCAAGGAGGGTCTGGGCTGCCTCTGGCTCCGTGGGCACTGCTGCTTGGCTGGTGGTCTCCGCACCGTGAAACCAACTCCAAACGTGTTCGCCTTCGCGGAGAAGGCTGATTTGGCAGGAAGAAGCCCTGTGTGCACTGGCCCTGGCAACCCACCCATCGCCAGCTAGGGAGGGACCCACCTAGGGCCTAGCTGCGAAACGGCACAAAACGCGCTCCTAGGAGCTGCACTCTGCAAAGGGAAACTGTGCTCGGGGAACAAAGCTCAGCCCCAAGGCGGCTTGGCTCAGGATCGCAGCGCTTGCCTAGTTCTCACCTAGCCCTAGGCTCCCCATAGGGCCAAGGAGGGTCTGGGCTGCCTCTGGCTCCGTGGGCACTGCTGCTTGGCTGGTGGTCTCCGCACCTTGAAACCAACTCCAAACGTGTTCGCCTTCGCGGAGAAGGCTGATTTGGCAGGAAGAAGCCCTGTGTGCACTGGCCCTGGCAAACCACCCATAGCCAGCTAGGGAGGGACCCACCTAGGGCCTAGCTGCGAAACGGCACAAAACGCGCTCCTAGGAGCTGCACTCTGCAAAGGGAAACTGTGCTCGGGGAACAAAGCTCAGCCCCAAGGCGGCTTGGCTCAGGATCGCAGCGCTTGCCTAGTTCTCACCTAGCCCTAGGCTCCCCATAGGGCCAAGGAGGGTCTGGGCTGCCTCTGGCTCCGTGGGCACTGCTGCTTGGCTGGTGGTCTCCGCACCGAGAAACCAACTCCAAACGTGTTCGCCTTCGCGGAGAAGGCTGATTTGGCAGGAAGAAGCCCTGTGTGCACTGGCCCTGGCAACCCACCCATCGCCAGCTAGGGAGGGACCCACCTAGGGCCTAGCTGCGAAACGGCACAAAACGCGCTCCTAGGAGCTGCACTCTGCAAAGGGAAACTGTGCTCGGGGAACAAAGCTCAGCCCCAAGGCGGCTTGGCTCAGGATCGCAGCGCTTGCCTAGTTCTCACCTAGCCCTAGGCTCCCCATAGGGCCAAGGAGGGTCTGGGCTGCCTCTGGCTCCGTGGGCACTGCTGCTTGGCTGGTGGTCTCCGCACCTTGAAACCAACTCCAAACGTGTTCTCCTTCGTGGAGAAGGCTGATTTGGCAGGAAGAAGCCCTGTGTGCACTGGCCCTGGCAAACCGCCCATCGCCAGCTAAGGAGGGACCCACCAAGGGCCTAGCTGCGAAACGGCACAAAACGCGCTCCTAGGAGCTGCACTCTGCAAAGGGAAACTGTGCTCGGGGAACAAAGCTCAGCCCCAAGGCGGCTTGGCTCAGGATCGCAGCGCTTGCCTAGTTCTCACCTAGCCCTAGGCTCCCCATAGGGCCAAGGAGGGTCTGGGCTGCCTCTGGCTCCGTGGGCACTGCTGCTTGGCTGGTGGTCTCCGCACCGTGAAACCAACTCCAAACGTGTTCGCCTTCGCGGAGAAGGCTGATTTGGCAGGAAGAAGCCCTGTGTGCACTGGCCCTGGCAACCCACCCATCGCCAGCTAGGGAGGGACCCACCTAGGGCCTAGCTGCGAAACGGCAGAAAACGCGCTCCTAGGAGCTGCACTCTGCAAAGGGAAACTGTGCTCGGGGAACAAAGCTCAGCCCCAAGGCGGCTTGGCTCAGGATCGCAGCGCTTGCCTAGTTCTCACCTAGCCCTAGGCTCCCCATAGGGCCAAGGAGGGTCTGGGCTGCCTCTGGCTCCGTGGGCACTGCTGCTTGGCTGGTGGTCTCCGCACCGTGAAACCAACTCCAAACGTGTTCGCCTTCGCGGAGAAGGCTGATTTGGCAGGAAGAAGCCCTGTGTGCACTGGCCCTGGCAACCCACCCATCGCCAGCTAGGGAGGGACCCACCAAGGGCCTAGCTGCGAAACGGCACAAAACGCGCTCCTAGGAGCTGCACTCTGCAAAGGGAAACTGTGCTCGGGGAACAAAGCTCAGCCCCAAGGCGGCTTGGCTCAGGATCGCAGCGCTTGCCTAGTTCTCACCTAGCCCTAGGCTCCCCATAGGGCCAAGGAGGGTCTGGGCTGCCTCTGGCTCCGTGGGCACTGCTGCTTGGCTGGTGGTCTCCGCACCGTGAAACCAACTCCAAACGTGTTCGCCTTCGCGGAGAAGGCTGATTTGGCAGGAAGAAGCCCTGTGTGCACTGGCCCTGGCAACCCACCCATCGCCAGCTAGGGAGGGACCCACCTAGGGCCTAGCTGCGAAACGGCACAAAACGCGCTCCTAGGAGCTGCACTCTGCAAAGGGAAACTGTGCTCGGGGAACAAAGCTCAGCCCCAAGGCGGCTTGGCTCAGGATCGCAGCGCTTGCCTAGTTCTCACCTAGCCCTAGGCTCCCCATAGGGCCAAGGAGGGTCTGGGCTGCCTCTGGCTCCGTGGGCACTGCTGCTTGGCTGGTGGTCTCCGCACCGTGAAACCAACTCCAAACGTGTTTTCCTTCGCGGAGAAGGCTGATTTGGCAGGAAGAAGCCCTGTGTGCACTGGCCCTGGCAACCCACCCATCGCCAGCTAGGGAGGGACCCACCTAGGGCCTAGCTGCGAAACGGCACAAAACGCGCTCCTAGGAGCTGCACTCTGCAAAGGGAAACTGTGCTCGGGGAACAAAGCTCAGCCCCAAGGCGGCTTGGCTCAGGATCGCAGCGCTTGCCTAGTTCTCACCTAGCCCTAGGCTCCCCATAGGACCAAGGAGGGTCTGGGCTGCCTCTGGCTCCGTGGGCACTGCTGCTTGGCTGGTGGTCTCCGCAGCTTGAAACCAACTCCAAACGTGTTCGCCTTCGCGGAGAAGGCTGATTTGGCAGGAAGAAGCCCTGTGTGCACTGGCCCTGGCAACCCACCCATCGCCAGCTAGGGAGGGACCCACCTAGGGCCTAGCTGCGAAACGGCACAAAACGCGCTCCTAGGAGCTGCACTCTGCAAAGGGAAACTGTGCTCGGGGAACAAAGCTCAGCCCCAAGGCGGCTTGGCTCAGGATCGCAGCGCTTGCCTAGTTCTCACCTAGCCCTAGGCTCCCCATAGGGCCAAGGAGGGTCTGGGCTGCCTCTGGCTCCGTGGGCACTGCTGCTTGGTTGGTGGTCTCCGCACCTTGAAACCAACTCCAAACGTGTTCTCCTTCGCGGAGAAGGCTGATTTGGCAGGAAGAAGCCCTGTGTGCACTGGCCCTGGCAACCCACCCATCGCCAGCTAGGGAGGGACCCACCTAGGGCCTAGCTGCGAAACGGCACAAAACGCGCTCCTAGGAGCTGCACTCTGCAAAGGGAAACTGTGCTCGGGGAACAAACCTCAGCCCTAAGGCGGCTTGGCTCAGGATCGCAGCGCTTGCCTAGTTCTCACCTAGCCCTAGGCTCCCCATAGGGCCAAGGAGGGTCTGGGCTGCCTCTGGCTCCGTGGGCACTGCTGCTTGGTTGGTGGTCTCCGCACCTTGAAACCAACTCCAAACGTGTTCTCCTTCGTGGAGAAGGCTGATTTGGCAGGAACAAGCCCTGTGTGCACTGGCCCTGGCAAACCACCCATCGCCAGCTAAGGAGGGACCCACCTAGGGCCTAGCTGCGAAACGGCACAAAACGCGCTCCTAGGAGCTGCACTCTGCAAAGGGAAACTGTGCTCGGGGAACAAACCTCAGCCCCAAGGCGGCTTGGCTCAGGATCGCAGCGCTTGCCTAGTTCTCACCTAGCCCTAGGCTCCCCTTAGGGCCAAGGAGGGTCTGGGCTGCCTCTGGCTCCGTGGGCACTGCTGCTTGGCTGGTGGTCTCCGCACCTTGAAACCAACTCCAAACGTGTTCGCCTTCGCGGAGAAGGCTGATTTGGCAGGAAGAAGCCCTGTGTGCACTGGCCCTGGCAACCCACCCATCGCCAGCTAGGGAGGGACCCACCTAGGGCCTAGCTGCGAAACGGCACAAAACGCGCTCCTAGGAGCTGCACTCTGCAAAGGGAAACTGTGCTCGGGGAACAAAGCTCAGCCCCAAGGCGGCTTGGCTCAGGATCGCAGCGCTTGCCTAGTTCTCACCTAGCCCTAGGCTCCCCATAGGGCCAAGGAGGGTCTGGGCTGCCTCTGGCTCCGTGGGCACTGCTGCTTGGCTGGTGGTCTCCGCACCTTGAAACCAACTCCAAACGTGTTCGCCTTCGCGGAGAAGGCTGATTTGGCAGGAAGAAGCCCTGTGTGCACTGGCCCTGGCAACCCACCCATCGCCAGCTAGGGAGGGACCCACCTAGGGCCTAGCTGCGAAACGGCACAAAACGCGCTCCTAGGAGCTGCACTCTGCAAAGGGAAACTGTGCTCGGGGAACAAAGCTCAGCCCCAAGGCGGCTTGGCTCAGGATCGCAGCGCTTGCCTAGTTCTCACCTAGCCCTAGGCTCCCCATAGGGCCAAGGAGGGTCTGGGCTGCCTCTGGCTCCGTGGGCACTGCTGCTTGGCTGGTGGTCTCCGCACCTTGAAACCAACTCCAAACGTGTTCTCCTTCGTGGAGAAGGCTGATTTGGCAGGAAGAAGCCCTGTGTGCACTGGCCCTGGCAAACCGCCCATCGCCAGCTAAGGAGGGACCCACCAAGGGCCTAGCTGCGAAACGGCACAAAACGCGCTCCTAGGAGCTGCACTCTGCAAAGGGAAACTGTGCTCGGGGAACAAAGCTCAGCCCCAAGGCGGCTTGGCTCAGGATCGCAGCGCTTGCCTAGTTCTCACCTAGCCCTAGGCTCCCCATAGGGCCAAGGAGGGTCTGGGCTGCCTCTGGCTCCGTGGGCACTGCTGCTTGGCTGGTGGTCTCCGCACCGTGAAACCAACTCCAAACGTGTTCGCCTTCGCGGAGAAGGCTGATTTGGCAGGAAGAAGCCCTGTGTGCACTGGCCCTGGCAACCCACCCATCGCCAGCTAGGGAGGGACCCACCTAGGGCCTAGCTGCGAAACGGCACAAAACGCGCTCCTAGGAGCTGCACTCTGCAAAGGGAAACTGTGCTCGGGGAACAAAGCTCAGCCCCAAGGCGGCTTGGCTCAGGATCGCAGCGCTTGCCTAGTTCTCACCTAGCCCTAGGCTCCCCATAGGGCCAAGGAGGGTCTGGGCTGCCTCTGGCTCCGTGGGCACTGCTGCTTGGCTGGTGGTCTCCGCACCTTGAAACCAACTCCAAACGTGTTCTCCTTCGTGGAGAAGGCTGATTGGGCAGGAAGAAGCCCTGTGTGCACTGGCCCTGGCAAACCGCCCATCGCCAGCTAAGGAGGTACCCACCAAGGGCCTAGCTGCGAAACGGCACAAAACGCGCTCCTAGGAGCTGCACTCTGCAAAGGGAAACTGTGCTCGGGGAACAAAGCTCAGCCCCAAGGCGGCTTGGCTCAGGATCGCAGCGCTTGCCTAGTTCTCACCTAGCCCTAGGCTCCCCATAGGGCCAAGGAGGGTCTGGGCTGCCTCTGGCTCCGTGGGCACTGCTGCTTGGCTGGTGGTCTCCGCACCGTGAAACCAACTCCAAACGTGTTCGCCTTCGCGGAGAAGGCTGATTTGGCAGGAAGAAGCCCTGTGTGCACTGGCCCTGGCAACCCACCCATCGCCAGCTAGGGAGGGACCCACCTAGGGCCTAGCTGCGAAACGGCACAAAACGCGCTCCTAGGAGCTGCACTCTGCAAAGGGAAACTGTGCTCGGGGAACAAAGCTCAGCCCCAAGGCGGCTTGGCTCAGGATCGCAGCGCTTGCCTAGTTCTCACCTAGCCCTAGGCTCCCCATAGGGCCAAGGAGGGTCTGGGCTGCCTCTGGCTCCGTGGGCACTGCTGCTTGGCTGGTGGTCTCCGCACCGTGAAACCAACTCCAAACGTGTTCGCCTTCGCGGAGAAGGCTGATTTGGCAGGAAGAAGCCCTGTGTGCACTGGCCCTGGCAACCCACCCATCGCCAGCTAGGGAGGGACCCACCTAGGGCCTAGCTGCGAAACGGCACAAAACGCGCTCCTAGGAGCTGCACTCTGCAAAGGGAAACTGTGCTCGGGGAACAAAGCTCAGCCCCAAGGCGGCTTGGCTCAGGATCGCAGCGCTTGCCTAGTTCTCACCTAGCCCTAGGCTCCCCATAGGGCCAAGGAGGGTCTGGGCTGCCTCTGGCTCCGTGGGCACTGCTGCTTGGCTGGTGGTCTCCGCACCTTGAAACCAACTCCAAACGTGTTCGCCTTCGCGGAGAAGGCTGATTTGGCAGGAAGAAGCCCTGTGTGCACTGGCCCTGGCAACCCACCCATAGCCAGCTAGGGAGGGACCCACCTAGGGCCTAGCTGCGAAACGGCACAAAACGCGCTCCTAGGAGCTGCACTCTGCAAAGGGAAACTGTGCTCGGGGAACAAAGCTCAGCCCCAAGGCGGCTTGGCTCAGGATCGCAGCGCTTGCCTAGTTCTCACCTAGCCCTAGGCTCCCCATAGGGCCAAGGAGGGTCTGGGCTGCCTCTGGCTCCGTGGGCACTGCTGCTTGGCTGGTGGTCTCCGCACCGTGAAACCAACTCCAAACGTGTTCGCCTTCGCGGAGAAGGCTGATTTGGCAGGAAGAAGCCCTGTGTGCACTGGCCCTGGCAACCCACCCATCGCCAGCTAGGGAGGGACCCACCTAGGGCCTAGCTGCGAAACGGCACAAAACGCGCTCCTAGGAGCTGCACTCTGCAAAGGGAAACTGTGCTCGGGGAACAAAGCTCAGCCCCAAGGCGGCTTGGCTCAGGATCGCAGCGCTTGCCTAGTTCTCACCTAGCCCTAGGCTCCCCATAGGGCCAAGGAGGGTCTGGGCTGCCTCTGGCTCCGTGGGCACTGCTGCTTGGCTGGTGGTCTCCGCACCGTGAAACCAACTCCAAACGTGTTCGCCTTCGCGGAGAAGGCTGATTTGGCAGGAAGAAGCCCTGTGTGCACTGGCCCTGGCAACCCACCCATCGCCAGCTAGGGAGGGACCCACCTAGGGCCTAGCTGCGAAACGGCACAAAACGCGCTCCTAGGAGCTGCACTCTGCAAAGGGAAACTGTGCTCGGGGAACAAAGCTCAGCCCCAAGGCGGCTTGGCTCAGGATCGCAGCGCTTGCCTAGTTCTCACCTAGCCCTAGGCTCCCCATAGGGCCAAGGAGGGTCTGGGCTGCCTCTGGCTCCGTGGGCACTGCTGCTTGGCTGGTGGTCTCCGCACCTTGAAACCAACTCCAAACGTGTTCGCCTTCGCGGAGAAGGCTGATTTGGCAGGAAGAAGCCCTGTGTGCACTGGCCCTGGCAAACCACCCATAGCCAGCTAGGGAGGGACCCACCTAGGGCCTAGCTGCGAAACGGCACAAAACGCGCTCCTAGGAGCTGCACTCTGCAAAGGGAAACTGTGCTCGGGGAACAAAGCTCAGCCCCAAGGCGGCTTGGCTCAGGATCGCAGCGCTTGCCTAGTTCTCACCTAGCCCTAGGCTCCCCATAGGGCCAAGGAGGGTCTGGGCTGCCTCTGGCTCCGTGGGCACTGCTGCTTGGCTGGTGGTCTCCGCAGCTTGAAACCAACTCCAAACGTGTTCGCCTTCGCGGAGAAGGCTGATTTGGCAGGAAGAAGCCCTGTGTGCACTGGCCCTGGCAAACCACCCATAGCCAGCTAGGGAGGGACCCACCTAGGGCCTAGCTGCGAAACGGCACAAAACGCGCTCCTAGGAGCTGCACTCTGCAAAGGGAAACTGTGCTCGGGGAACAAAGCTCAGCCCCAAGGCGGCTTGGCTCAGGATCGCAGCGCTTGCCTAGTTCTCACCTAGCCCTAGGCTCCCCATAGGGCCAAGGAGGGTCTGGGCTGCCTCTGGCTCCGTGGGCACTGCTGCTTGGCTGGTGGTCTCCGCACCTTGAAACCAACTCCAAACGTGTTCGCCTTCGCGGAGAAGGCTGATTTGGCAGGAAGAAGCCCTGTGTGCACTGGCCCTGGCAACCCACCCATAGCCAGCTAGGGAGGGACCCACCTAGGGCCTAGCTGCGAAACGGCACAAAACGCGCTCCTAGGAGCTGCACTCTGCAAAGGGAAACTGTGCTCGGGGAACAAAGCTCAGCCCCAAGGCGGCTTGGCTCAGGATCGCAGCGCTTGCCTAGTTCTCACCTAGCCCTAGGCTCCCCATAGGGCCAAGGAGGGTCTGGGCTGCCTCTGGCTCCGTGGGCACTGCTGCTTGGCTGGTGGTCTCCGCACCTTGAAACCAACTCCAAACGTGTTCGCCTTCGCGGAGAAGGCTGATTTGGCAGGAAGAAGCCCTGTGTGCACTGGCCCTGGCAACCCACCCATCGCCAGCTAGGGAGGGACCCACCTAGGGCCTAGCTGCGAAACGGCACAAAACGCGCTCCTAGGAGCTGCACTCTGCAAAGGGAAACTGTGCTCGGGGAACAAAGCTCAGCCCCAAGGCGGCTTGGCTCAGGATCGCAGCGCTTGCCTAGTTCTCACCTAGCCCTAGGCTCCCCATAGGGCCAAGGAGGGTCTGGGCTGCCTCTGGCTCCGTGGGCACTGCTGCTTGGCTGGTGGTCTCCGCACCTTGAAACCAACTCCAAACGTGTTCTCCTTCGCGGAGAAGGCTGATTTGGCAGGAAGAAGCCCTGTGTGCACTGGCCCTGGCAACCCACCCATCGCCAGCTAGGGAGGGACCCACCTAGGGCCTAGCTGCGAAACGGCACAAAACGCGCTCCTAGGAGCTGCACTCTGCAAAGGGAAACTGTGCTCGGGGAACAAAGCTCAGCCCCAAGGCGGCTTGGCTCAGGATCGCAGCGCTTGCCTAGTTCTCACCTAGCCCTAGGCTCCCCATAGGGCCAAGGAGGGTCTGGGCTGCCTCTGGCTCCGTGGGCACTGCTGCTTGGCTGGTGGTCTCCGCAGCTTGAAACCAACTCCAAACGTGTTCGCCTTCGCGGAGAAGGCTGATTTGGCAGGAAGAAGCCCTGTGTGCACTGGCCCTGGCAACCCACCCATCGCCAGCTAGGGAGGGACCCACCTAGGGCCTAGCTGCGAAACGGCACAAAACGCGCTCCTAGGAGCTGCACTCTGCAAAGGGAAACTGTGCTCGGGGAACAAAGCTCAGCCCCAAGGCGGCTTGGCTCAGGATCGCAGCGCTTGCCTAGTTCTCACCTAGCCCTAGGCTCCCCATAGGGCCAAGGAGGGTCTGGGCTGCCTCTGGCTCCGTGGGCACTGCTGCTTGGCTGGTGGTCTCCGCACCTTGAAACCAACTCCAAACGTGTTCTCCTTCGCGGAGAAGGCTGATTTGGCAGGAAGAAGCCGTGTGCACTGGCCCTGGCAAACCGCCCATAGCCAGCTAAGGAGGGACCCACCTAGGGCCTAGCTGCGAAACGGCACAAAACGCGCTCCTAGGAGCTGCACTCTGCAAAGGGAAACTGTGCTCGGGGAACAAACCTCAGCCCCAAGGCGGCTTGGCTCAGGATCGCAGC
This sequence comes from Sus scrofa, assembly GCF_054392235.1. NCBI lineage: Eukaryota > Metazoa > Chordata > Mammalia > Artiodactyla > Suidae > Sus > Sus scrofa. The sequence goes on along the minus strand of NC_139389.1, from coordinate 31,656,431 downwards.
GCTTGCCTAGTTCTCACCTAGCCCTAGGCTCCCCTTAGGGCCAAGGAGGGTCTGGGCTGCCTCTGGCTCCGTGGGCACTGCTGCTTGGCTGGTGGTCTCCGCACCTTGAAACCAACTCCAAACGTGTTCGCCTTCGCGGAGAAGGCTGATTTGGCAGGAAGAAGCCCTGTGTGCACTGGCCCTGGCAACCCACCCATCGCCAGCTAGGGAGGGACCCACCTAGGGCCTAGCTGCGAAACGGCACAAAACGCGCTCCTAGGAGCTGCACTCTGCAAAGGGAAACTGTGCTCGGGGAACAAAGCTCAGCCCCAAGGCGGCTTGGCTCAGGATCGCAGCGCTTGCCTAGTTCTCACCTAGCCCTAGGCTCCCCATAGGGCCAAGGAGGGTCTGGGCTGCCTCTGGCTCCGTGGGCACTGCTGCTTGGCTGGTGGTCTCCGCAGCTTGAAACCAACTCCAAACGTGTTCGCCTTCGCGGAGAAGGCTGATTTGGCAGGAAGAAGCCCTGTGTGCACTGGCCCTGGCAACCCACCCATCGCCAGCTAGGGAGGGACCCACCTAGGGCCTAGCTGCGAAACGGCACAAAACGCGCTCCTAGGAGCTGCACTCTGCAAAGGGAAACTGTGCTCGGGGAACAAAGCTCAGCCCCAAGGCGGCTTGGCTCAGGATCGCAGCGCTTGCCTAGTTCTCACCTAGCCCTAGGCTCCCCATAGGGCCAAGGAGGGTCTGGGCTGCCTCTGGCTCCGTGGGCACTGCTGCTTGGCTGGTGGTCTCCGCACCTTGAAACCAACTCCAAACGTGTTCTCCTTCGTGGAGAAGGCTGATTTGGCAGGAAGAAGCCCTGTGTGCACTGGCCCTGGCAAACCGCCCATCGCCAGCTAAGGAGGGACCCACCAAGGGCCTAGCTGCGAAACGGCACAAAACGCGCTCCTAGGAGCTGCACTCTGCAAAGGGAAACTGTGCTCGGGGAACAAAGCTCAGCCCCAAGGCGGCTTGGCTCAGGATCGCAGCGCTTGCCTAGTTCTCACCTAGCCCTAGGCTCCCCATAGGGCCAAGGAGGGTCTGGGCTGCCTCTGGCTCCGTGGGCACTGCTGCTTGGCTGGTGGTCTCCGCACCGTGAAACCAACTCCAAACGTGTTCGCCTTCGCGGAGAAGGCTGATTTGGCAGGAAGAAGCCCTGTGTGCACTGGCCCTGGCAACCCACCCATCGCCAGCTAGGGAGGGACCCACCTAGGGCCTAGCTGCGAAACGGCACAAAACGCGCTCCTAGGAGCTGCACTCTGCAAAGGGAAACTGTGCTCGGGGAACAAAGCTCAGCCCCAAGGCGGCTTGGCTCAGGATCGCAGCGCTTGCCTAGTTCTCACCTAGCCCTAGGCTCCCCATAGGGCCAAGGAGGGTCTGGGCTGCCTCTGGCTCCGTGGGCACTGCTGCTTGGCTGGTGGTCTCCGCACCTTGAAACCAACTCCAAACGTGTTCGCCTTCGCGGAGAAGGCTGATTTGGCAGGAAGAAGCCCTGTGTGCACTGGCCCTGGCAAACCACCCATAGCCAGCTAGGGAGGGACCCACCTAGGGCCTAGCTGCGAAACGGCACAAAACGCGCTCCTAGGAGCTGCACTCTGCAAAGGGAAACTGTGCTCGGGGAACAAAGCTCAGCCCCAAGGCGGCTTGGCTCAGGATCGCAGCGCTTGCCTAGTTCTCACCTAGCCCTAGGCTCCCCATAGGGCCAAGGAGGGTCTGGGCTGCCTCTGGCTCCGTGGGCACTGCTGCTTGGCTGGTGGTCTCCGCACCGAGAAACCAACTCCAAACGTGTTCGCCTTCGCGGAGAAGGCTGATTTGGCAGGAAGAAGCCCTGTGTGCACTGGCCCTGGCAACCCACCCATCGCCAGCTAGGGAGGGACCCACCTAGGGCCTAGCTGCGAAACGGCACAAAACGCGCTCCTAGGAGCTGCACTCTGCAAAGGGAAACTGTGCTCGGGGAACAAAGCTCAGCCCCAAGGCGGCTTGGCTCAGGATCGCAGCGCTTGCCTAGTTCTCACCTAGCCCTAGGCTCCCCATAGGGCCAAGGAGGGTCTGGGCTGCCTCTGGCTCCGTGGGCACTGCTGCTTGGCTGGTGGTCTCCGCACCTTGAAACCAACTCCAAACGTGTTCTCCTTCGCGGAGAAGGCTGATTTGGCAGGAAGAAGCCCTGTGTGCACTGGCCCTGGCAAACCGCCCATCGCCAGCTAAGGAGGGACCCACCAAGGGCCTAGCTGCGAAACGGCACAAAACGCGCTCCTAGGAGCTGCACTCTGCAAAGGGAAACTGTGCTCGGGGAACAAAGCTCAGCCCCAAGGCGGCTTGGCTCAGGATCGCAGCGCTTGCCTAGTTCTCACCTAGCCCTAGGCTCCCCATAGGGCCAAGGAGGGTCTGGGCTGCCTCTGGCTCCGTGGGCACTGCTGCTTGGCTGGTGGTCTCCGCACCGTGAAACCAACTCCAAACGTGTTCGCCTTCGCGGAGAAGGCTGATTTGGCAGGAAGAAGCCCTGTGTGCACTGGCCCTGGCAACCCACCCATCGCCAGCTAGGGAGGGACCCACCTAGGGCCTAGCTGCGAAACGGCACAAAACGCGCTCCTAGGAGCTGCACTCTGCAAAGGGAAACTGTGCTCGGGGAACAAAGCTCAGCCCCAAGGCGGCTTGGCTCAGGATCGCAGCGCTTGCCTAGTTCTCACCTAGCCCTAGGCTCCCCATAGGGCCAAGGAGGGTCTGGGCTGCCTCTGGCTCCGTGGGCACTGCTGCTTGGCTGGTGGTCTCCGCACCGTGAAACCAACTCCAAACGTGTTCGCCTTCGCGGAGAAGGCTGATTTGGCAGGAAGAAGCCCTGTGTGCACTGGCCCTGGCAACCCACCCATCGCCAGCTAGGGAGGGACCCACCAAGGGCCTAGCTGCGAAACGGCACAAAACGCGCTCCTAGGAGCTGCACTCTGCAAAGGGAAACTGTGCTCGGGGAACAAAGCTCAGCCCCAAGGCGGCTTGGCTCAGGATCGCAGCGCTTGCCTAGTTCTCACCTAGCCCTAGGCTCCCCATAGGGCCAAGGAGGGTCTGGGCTGCCTCTGGCTCCGTGGGCACTGCTGCTTGGCTGGTGGTCTCCGCACCGTGAAACCAACTCCAAACGTGTTCGCCTTCGCGGAGAAGGCTGATTTGGCAGGAAGAAGCCCTGTGTGCACTGGCCCTGGCAACCCACCCATCGCCAGCTAGGGAGGGACCCACCTAGGGCCTAGCTGCGAAACGGCACAAAACGCGCTCCTAGGAGCTGCACTCTGCAAAGGGAAACTGTGCTCGGGGAACAAAGCTCAGCCCCAAGGCGGCTTGGCTCAGGATCGCAGCGCTTGCCTAGTTCTCACCTAGCCCTAGGCTCCCCATAGGGCCAAGGAGGGTCTGGGCTGCCTCTGGCTCCGTGGGCACTGCTGCTTGGCTGGTGGTCTCCGCAGCTTGAAACCAACTCCAAACGTGTTCGCCTTCGCGGAGAAGGCTGATTTGGCAGGAAGAAGCCCTGTGTGCACTGGCCCTGGCAACCCACCCATCGCCAGCTAGGGAGGGACCCACCTAGGGCCTAGCTGCGAAACGGCACAAAACGCGCTCCTAGGAGCTGCACTCTGCAAAGGGAAACTGTGCTCGGGGAACAAAGCTCAGCCCCAAGGCGGCTTGGCTCAGGATCGCAGCGCTTGCCTAGTTCTCACCTAGCCCTAGGCTCCCCATAGGGCCAAGGAGGGTCTGGGCTGCCTCTGGCTCCGTGGGCACTGCTGCTTGGTTGGTGGTCTCCGCACCTTGAAACCAACTCCAAACGTGTTCTCCTTCGCGGAGAAGGCTGATTTGGCAGGAAGAAGCCCTGTGTGCACTGGCCCTGGCAACCCACCCATCGCCAGCTAGGGAGGGACCCACCTAGGGCCTAGCTGCGAAACGGCACAAAACGCGCTCCTAGGAGCTGCACTCTGCAAAGGGAAACTGTGCTCGGGGAACAAACCTCAGCCCTAAGGCGGCTTGGCTCAGGATCGCAGCGCTTGCCTAGTTCTCACCTAGCCCTAGGCTCCCCATAGGGCCAAGGAGGGTCTGGGCTGCCTCTGGCTCCGTGGGCACTGCTGCTTGGTTGGTGGTCTCCGCACCTTGAAACCAACTCCAAACGTGTTCTCCTTCGTGGAGAAGGCTGATTTGGCAGGAACAAGCCCTGTGTGCACTGGCCCTGGCAAACCACCCATAGCCAGCTAAGGAGGGACCCACCTAGGGCCTAGCTGCGAAACGGCACAAAACGCGCTCCTAGGAGCTGCACTCTGCAAAGGGAAACTGTGCTCGGGGAACAAAGCTCAGCCCCAAGGCGGCTTGGCTCAGGATCGCAGCGCTTGCCTAGTTCTCACCTAGCCCTAGGCTCCCCATAGGGCCAAGGAGGGTCTGGGCTGCCTCTGGCTCCGAGGGCACTGCTGCTTGGCTGGTGGTCTCCGCAGCTTGAAACCAACTCCAAACGTGTTCGCCTTCGCGGAGAAGGCTGATTTGGCAGGAAGAAGCCCTGTGTGCACTGGCCCTGGCAACCCACCCATCGCCAGCTAGGGAGGGACCCACCAAGGGCCTAGCTGCGAAACGGCACAAAACGCGCTCCTAGGAGCTGCACTCTGCAAAGGGAAACTGTGCTCGGGGAACAAAGCTCAGCCCCAAGGCGGCTTGGCTCAGGATCGCAGCGCTTGCCTAGTTCTCACCTAGCCCTAGGCTCCCCATAGGGCCAAGGAGGGTCTGGGCTGCCTCTGGCTCCGTGGGCACTGCTGCTTGGCTGGTGGTCTCCGCACCGTGAAACCAACTCCAAACGTGTTCGCCTTCGCGGAGAAGGCTGATTTGGCAGGAAGAAGCCCTGTGTGCACTGGCCCTGGCAACCCACCCATCGCCAGCTAGGGAGGGACCCACCTAGGGCCTAGCTGCGAAACGGCACAAAACGCGCTCCTAGGAGCTGCACTCTGCAAAGGGAAACTGTGCTCGGGGAACAAAGCTCAGCCCCAAGGCGGCTTGGCTCAGGATCGCAGCGCTTGCCTAGTTCTCACCTAGCCCTAGGCTCCCCATAGGGCCAAGGAGGGTCTGGGCTGCCTCTGGCTCCGTGGGCACTGCTGCTTGGCTGGTGGTCTCCGCACCGTGAAACCAACTCCAAACGTGTTTTCCTTCGCGGAGAAGGCTGATTTGGCAGGAAGAAGCCCTGTGTGCACTGGCCCTGGCAACCCACCCATCGCCAGCTAGGGAGGGACCCACCTAGGGCCTAGCTGCGAAACGGCACAAAACGCGCTCCTAGGAGCTGCACTCTGCAAAGGGAAACTGTGCTCGGGGAACAAAGCTCAGCCCCAAGGCGGCTTGGCTCAGGATCGCAGCGCTTGCCTAGTTCTCACCTAGCCCTAGGCTCCCCATAGGACCAAGGAGGGTCTGGGCTGCCTCTGGCTCCGTGGGCACTGCTGCTTGGCTGGTGGTCTCCGCAGCTTGAAACCAACTCCAAACGTGTTCGCCTTCGCGGAGAAGGCTGATTTGGCAGGAAGAAGCCCTGTGTGCACTGGCCCTGGCAACCCACCCATCGCCAGCTAGGGAGGGACCCACCTAGGGCCTAGCTGCGAAACGGCACAAAACGCGCTCCTAGGAGCTGCACTCTGCAAAGGGAAACTGTGCTCGGGGAACAAAGCTCAGCCCCAAGGCGGCTTGGCTCAGGATCGCAGCGCTTGCCTAGTTCTCACCTAGCCCTAGGCTCCCCATAGGGCCAAGGAGGGTCTGGGCTGCCTCTGGCTCCGTGGGCACTGCTGCTTGGTTGGTGGTCTCCGCACCTTGAAACCAACTCCAAACGTGTTCTCCTTCGCGGAGAAGGCTGATTTGGCAGGAAGAAGCCCTGTGTGCACTGGCCCTGGCAACCCACCCATCGCCAGCTAGGGAGGGACCCACCTAGGGCCTAGCTGCGAAACGGCACAAAACGCGCTCCTAGGAGCTGCACTCTGCAAAGGGAAACTGTGCTCGGGGAACAAACCTCAGCCCTAAGGCGGCTTGGCTCAGGATCGCAGCGCTTGCCTAGTTCTCACCTAGCCCTAGGCTCCCCATAGGGCCAAGGAGGGTCTGGGCTGCCTCTGGCTCCGTGGGCACTGCTGCTTGGTTGGTGGTCTCCGCACCTTGAAACCAACTCCAAACGTGTTCTCCTTCGTGGAGAAGGCTGATTTGGCAGGAACAAGCCCTGTGTGCACTGGCCCTGGCAACCCACCCATAGCCAGCTAAGGAGGGACCCACCTAGGGCCTAGCTGCGAAACGGCACAAAACGCGCTCCTAGGAGCTGCACTCTGCAAAGGGAAACTGTGCTCGGGGAACAAAGCTCAGCCCCAAGGCGGCTTGGCTCAGGATCGCAGCGCTTGCCTAGTTCTCACCTAGCCCTAGGCTCCCCATAGGGCCAAGGAGGGTCTGGGCTGCCTCTGGCTCCGAGGGCACTGCTGCTTGGCTGGTGGTCTCCGCAGCTTGAAACCAACTCCAAACGTGTTCGCCTTCGCGGAGAAGGCTGATTTGGCAGGAAGAAGCCCTGTGTGCACTGGCCCTGGCAACCCACCCATCGCCAGCTAGGGAGGGACCCACCTAGGGCCTAGCTGCGAAACGGCACAAAACGCGCTCCTAGGAGCTGCACTCTGCAAAGGGAAACTGTGCTCGGGGAACAAAGCTCAGCCCCAAGGCGGCTTGGCTCAGGATCGCAGCGCTTGCCTAGTTCTCACCTAGCCCTAGGCTCCCCATAGGGCCAAGGAGGGTCTGGGCTGCCTCTGGCTCCGTGGGCACTGCTGCTTGGCTGGTGGTCTCCGCAGCTTGAAACCAACTCCAAACGTGTTTTCCTTCGCGGAGAAGGCTGATTTGGCAGGAAGAAGCCCTGTGTGCACTGGCCCTGGCAACCCACCCATCGCCAGCTAGGGAGGGACCCACCTAGGGCCTAGCTGCGAAACGGCACAAAACGCGCTCCTAGGAGCTGCACTCTGCAAAGGGAAACTGTGCTCGGGGAACAAAGCTCAGCCCCAAGGCGGCTTGGCTCAGGATCGCAGCGCTTGCCTAGTTCTCACCTAGCCCTAGGCTCCCCATAGGACCAAGGAGGGTCTGGGCTGCCTCTGGCTCCGTGGGCACTGCTGCTTGGCTGGTGGTCTCCGCAGCTTGAAACCAACTCCAAACGTGTTCGCCTTCGCGGAGAAGGCTGATTTGGCAGGAAGAAGCCCTGTGTGCACTGGCCCTGGCAACCCACCCATCGCCAGCTAGGGAGGGACCCACCAAGGGCCTAGCTGCGAAACGGCACAAAACGCGCTCCTAGGAGCTGCACTCTGCAAAGGGAAACTGTGCTCGGGGAACAAAGCTCAGCCCCAAGGCGGCTTGGCTCAGGATCGCAGCGCTTGCCTAGTTCTCACCTAGCCCTAGGCTCCCCATAGGGCCAAGGAGGGTCTGGGCTGCCTCTGGCTCCGTGGGCACTGCTGCTTGGCTGGTGGTCTCCGCACCGTGAAACCAACTCCAAACGTGTTCGCCTTCGCGGAGAAGGCTGATTTGGCAGGAAGAAGCCCTGTGTGCACTGGCCCTGGCAACCCACCCATCGCCAGCTAGGGAGGGACCCACCTAGGGCCTAGCTGCGAAACGGCACAAAACGCGCTCCTAGGAGCTGCACTCTGCAAAGGGAAACTGTGCTCGGGGAACAAAGCTCAGCCCCAAGGCGGCTTGGCTCAGGATCGCAGCGCTTGCCTAGTTCTCACCTAGCCCTAGGCTCCCCATAGGGCCAAGGAGGGTCTGGGCTGCCTCTGGCTCCGTGGGCACTGCTGCTTGGCTGGTGGTCTCCGCACCGTGAAACCAACTCCAAACGTGTTTTCCTTCGCGGAGAAGGCTGATTTGGCAGGAAGAAGCCCTGTGTGCACTGGCCCTGGCAACCCACCCATCGCCAGCTAGGGAGGGACCCACCTAGGGCCTAGCTGCGAAACGGCACAAAACGCGCTCCTAGGAGCTGCACTCTGCAAAGGGAAACTGTGCTCGGGGAACAAAGCTCAGCCCCAAGGCGGCTTGGCTCAGGATCGCAGCGCTTGCCTAGTTCTCACCTAGCCCTAGGCTCCCCATAGGACCAAGGAGGGTCTGGGCTGCCTCTGGCTCCGTGGGCACTGCTGCTTGGCTGGTGGTCTCCGCAGCTTGAAACCAACTCCAAACGTGTTCGCCTTCGCGGAGAAGGCTGATTTGGCAGGAAGAAGCCCTGTGTGCACTGGCCCTGGCAACCCACCCATCGCCAGCTAGGGAGGGACCCACCTAGGGCCTAGCTGCGAAACGGCACAAAACGCGCTCCTAGGAGCTGCACTCTGCAAAGGGAAACTGTGCTCGGGGAACAAAGCTCAGCCCCAAGGCGGCTTGGCTCAGGATCGCAGCGCTTGCCTAGTTCTCACCTAGCCCTAGGCTCCCCATAGGGCCAAGGAGGGTCTGGGCTGCCTCTGGCTCCGTGGGCACTGCTGCTTGGTTGGTGGTCTCCGCACCTTGAAACCAACTCCAAACGTGTTCTCCTTCGCGGAGAAGGCTGATTTGGCAGGAAGAAGCCCTGTGTGCACTGGCCCTGGCAACCCACCCATCGCCAGCTAGGGAGGGACCCACCTAGGGCCTAGCTGCGAAACGGCACAAAACGCGCTCCTAGGAGCTGCACTCTGCAAAGGGAAACTGTGCTCGGGGAACAAACCTCAGCCCTAAGGCGGCTTGGCTCAGGATCGCAGCGCTTGCCTAGTTCTCACCTAGCCCTAGGCTCCCCATAGGGCCAAGGAGGGTCTGGGCTGCCTCTGGCTCCGTGGGCACTGCTGCTTGGTTGGTGGTCTCCGCACCTTGAAACCAACTCCAAACGTGTTCTCCTTCGTGGAGAAGGCTGATTTGGCAGGAACAAGCCCTGTGTGCACTGGCCCTGGCAAACCACCCATAGCCAGCTAAGGAGGGACCCACCTAGGGCCTAGCTGCGAAACGGCACAAAACGCGCTCCTAGGAGCTGCACTCTGCAAAGGGAAACTGTGCTCGGGGAACAAAGCTCAGCCCCAAGGCGGCTTGGCTCAGGATCGCAGCGCTTGCCTAGTTCTCACCTAGCCCTAGGCTCCCCATAGGGCCAAGGAGGGTCTGGGCTGCCTCTGGCTCCGAGGGCACTGCTGCTTGGCTGGTGGTCTCCGCAGCTTGAAACCAACTCCAAACGTGTTCGCCTTCGCGGAGAAGGCTGATTTGGCAGGAAGAAGCCCTGTGTGCACTGGCCCTGGCAACCCACCCATCGCCAGCTAGGGAGGGACCCACCAAGGGCCTAGCTGCGAAACGGCACAAAACGCGCTCCTAGGAGCTGCACTCTGCAAAGGGAAACTGTGCTCGGGGAACAAAGCTCAGCCCCAAGGCGGCTTGGCTCAGGATCGCAGCGCTTGCCTAGTTCTCACCTAGCCCTAGGCTCCCCATAGGGCCAAGGAGGGTCTGGGCTGCCTCTGGCTCCGTGGGCACTGCTGCTTGGCTGGTGGTCTCCGCACCGTGAAACCAACTCCAAACGTGTTCGCCTTCGCGGAGAAGGCTGATTTGGCAGGAAGAAGCCCTGTGTGCACTGGCCCTGGCAACCCACCCATCGCCAGCTAGGGAGGGACCCACCTAGGGCCTAGCTGCGAAACGGCACAAAACGCGCTCCTAGGAGCTGCACTCTGCAAAGGGAAACTGTGCTCGGGGAACAAAGCTCAGCCCCAAGGCGGCTTGGCTCAGGATCGCAGCGCTTGCCTAGTTCTCACCTAGCCCTAGGCTCCCCATAGGGCCAAGGAGGGTCTGGGCTGCCTCTGGCTCCGTGGGCACTGCTGCTTGGCTGGTGGTCTCCGCACCGTGAAACCAACTCCAAACGTGTTTTCCTTCGCGGAGAAGGCTGATTTGGCAGGAAGAAGCCCTGTGTGCACTGGCCCTGGCAACCCACCCATCGCCAGCTAGGGAGGGACCCACCTAGGGCCTAGCTGCGAAACGGCACAAAACGCGCTCCTAGGAGCTGCACTCTGCAAAGGGAAACTGTGCTCGGGGAACAAAGCTCAGCCCCAAGGCGGCTTGGCTCAGGATCGCAGCGCTTGCCTAGTTCTCACCTAGCCCTAGGCTCCCCATAGGACCAAGGAGGGTCTGGGCTGCCTCTGGCTCCGTGGGCACTGCTGCTTGGCTGGTGGTCTCCGCAGCTTGAAACCAACTCCAAACGTGTTCGCCTTCGCGGAGAAGGCTGATTTGGCAGGAAGAAGCCCTGTGTGCACTGGCCCTGGCAACCCACCCATCGCCAGCTAGGGAGGGACCCACCTAGGGCCTAGCTGCGAAACGGCACAAAACGCGCTCCTAGGAGCTGCACTCTGCAAAGGGAAACTGTGCTCGGGGAACAAAGCTCAGCCCCAAGGCGGCTTGGCTCAGGATCGCAGCGCTTGCCTAGTTCTCACCTAGCCCTAGGCTCCCCATAGGGCCAAGGAGGGTCTGGGCTGCCTCTGGCTCCGTGGGCACTGCTGCTTGGTTGGTGGTCTCCGCACCTTGAAACCAACTCCAAACGTGTTCTCCTTCGCGGAGAAGGCTGATTTGGCAGGAAGAAGCCCTGTGTGCACTGGCCCTGGCAACCCACCCATCGCCAGCTAGGGAGGGACCCACCTAGGGCCTAGCTGCGAAACGGCACAAAACGCGCTCCTAGGAGCTGCACTCTGCAAAGGGAAACTGTGCTCGGGGAACAAACCTCAGCCCTAAGGCGGCTTGGCTCAGGATCGCAGCGCTTGCCTAGTTCTCACCTAGCCCTAGGCTCCCCATAGGGCCAAGGAGGGTCTGGGCTGCCTCTGGCTCCGTGGGCACTGCTGCTTGGTTGGTGGTCTCCGCACCTTGAAACCAACTCCAAACGTGTTCTCCTTCGTGGAGAAGGCTGATTTGGCAGGAACAAGCCCTGTGTGCACTGGCCCTGGCAACCCACCCATAGCCAGCTAAGGAGGGACCCACCTAGGGCCTAGCTGCGAAACGGCACAAAACGCGCTCCTAGGAGCTGCACTCTGCAAAGGGAAACTGTGCTCGGGGAACAAAGCTCAGCCCCAAGGCGGCTTGGCTCAGGATCGCAGCGCTTGCCTAGTTCTCACCTAGCCCTAGGCTCCCCATAGGGCCAAGGAGGGTCTGGGCTGCCTCTGGCTCCGAGGGCACTGCTGCTTGGCTGGTGGTCTCCGCAGCTTGAAACCAACTCCAAACGTGTTCGCCTTCGCGGAGAAGGCTGATTTGGCAGGAAGAAGCCCTGTGTGCACTGGCCCTGGCAACCCACCCATCGCCAGCTAGGGAGGGACCCACCAAGGGCCTAGCTGCGAAACGGCACAAAACGCGCTCCTAGGAGCTGCACTCTGCAAAGGGAAACTGTGCTCGGGGAACAAAGCTCAGCCCCAAGGCGGCTTGGCTCAGGATCGCAGCGCTTGCCTAGTTCTCACCTAGCCCTAGGCTCCCCATAGGGCCAAGGAGGGTCTGGGCTGCCTCTGGCTCCGTGGGCACTGCTGCTTGGCTGGTGGTCTCCGCACCGTGAAACCAACTCCAAACGTGTTTTCCTTCGCGGAGAAGGCTGATTTGGCAGGAAGAAGCCCTGTGTGCACTGGCCCTGGCAACCCACCCATCGCCAGCTAGGGAGGGACCCACCTAGGGCCTAGCTGCGAAACGGCACAAAACGCGCTCCTAGGAGCTGCACTCTGCAAAGGGAAACTGTGCTCGGGGAACAAAGCTCAGCCCCAAGGCGGCTTGGCTCAGGATCGCAGCGCTTGCCTAGTTCTCACCTAGCCCTAGGCTCCCCATAGGACCAAGGAGGGTCTGGGCTGCCTCTGGCTCCGTGGGCACTGCTGCTTGGCTGGTGGTCTCCGCAGCTTGAAACCAACTCCAAACGTGTTCGCCTTCGCGGAGAAGGCTGATTTGGCAGGAAGAAGCCCTGTGTGCACTGGCCCTGGCAACCCACCCATCGCCAGCTAGGGAGGGACCCACCTAGGGCCTAGCTGCGAAACGGCACAAAACGCGCTCCTAGGAGCTGCACTCTGCAAAGGGAAACTGTGCTCGGGGAACAAAGCTCAGCCCCAAGGCGGCTTGGCTCAGGATCGCAGCGCTTGCCTAGTTCTCACCTAGCCCTAGGCTCCCCATAGGGCCAAGGAGGGTCTGGGCTGCCTCTGGCTCCGTGGGCACTGCTGCTTGGTTGGTGGTCTCCGCACCTTGAAACCAACTCCAAACGTGTTCTCCTTCGCGGAGAAGGCTGATTTGGCAGGAAGAAGCCCTGTGTGCACTGGCCCTGGCAACCCACCCATCGCCAGCTAGGGAGGGACCCACCTAGGGCCTAGCTGCGAAACGGCACAAAACGCGCTCCTAGGAGCTGCACTCTGCAAAGGGAAACTGTGCTCGGGGAACAAACCTCAGCCCTAAGGCGGCTTGGCTCAGGATCGCAGCGCTTGCCTAGTTCTCACCTAGCCCTAGGCTCCCCATAGGGCCAAGGAGGGTCTGGGCTGCCTCTGGCTCCGTGGGCACTGCTGCTTGGTTGGTGGTCTCCGCACCTTGAAACCAACTCCAAACGTGTTCTCCTTCGTGGAGAAGGCTGATTTGGCAGGAACAAGCCCTGTGTGCACTGGCCCTGGCAAACCACCCATAGCCAGCTAAGGAGGGACCCACCTAGGGCCTAGCTGCGAAACGGCACAAAACGCGCTCCTAGGAGCTGCACTCTGCAAAGGGAAACTGTGCTCGGGGAACAAAGCTCAGCCCCAAGGCGGCTTGGCTCAGGATCGCAGCGCTTGCCTAGTTCTCACCTAGCCCTAGGCTCCCCATAGGGCCAAGGAGGGTCTGGGCTGCCTCTGGCTCCGAGGGCACTGCTGCTTGGCTGGTGGTCTCCGCAGCTTGAAACCAACTCCAAACGTGTTCTCCTTCGCGGAGAAGGCTGATTTGGCAGGAAGAAGCCCTGTGTGCACTGGCCCTGGCAATCCACCCATAGCCAGCTAAGGAGGGACCCACCTAGGGCCTAGCTGCGAAACGGCACAAAACGCGCTCCTAGGAGCTGCACTCTGCAAAGGGAAACTGTGCTCGGGGAACAAAGCTCAGCCCCAAGGCGGCTTGGCTCAGGATCGCAGCGCTTGCCTAGTTCTCACCTAGCCCTAGGCTCCCCATAGGGCCAAGGAGGGTCTGGGCTGCCTCTGGCTCCGTGGGCACTGCTGCTTGGCTGGTGGTCTCCGCACCGTGAAACCAACTCCAAACGTGTTCGCCTTCGCGGAGAAGGCTGATTTGGCAGGAAGAAGCCCTGTGTGCACTGGCCCTGGCAAACCACCCATCGACAGCTAGGGAGGGATCCACCTAGGGCCTAGCTGCGAAACGGCACAAAACGCGCTCCTAGGAGCTGCACTCTGCAAAGGGAAACTGTGCTCGGGGAACAAAGCTCAGCCCCAAGGCGGCTTGGCTCAGGATCGCAGCGCTTGCCTAGTTCTCACCTAGCCCTAGGCTCCCCATAGGGCCAAGGAGGGTCTGGGCTGCCTCTGGCTCCGTGGGCACTGCTGCTTGGCTGGTGGTCTCCGCACCTTGAAACCAACTCCAAACGTGTTCGCCTTCGCGGAGAAGGCTGATTTGGCAGGAAGAAGCCCTGTGTGCACTGGCCCTGGCAACCCACCCATCGCCAGCTAGGGAGGGACCCACCTAGGGCCTAGCTGCGAAACGGCACAAAACGCGCTCCTAGGAGCTGCACTCTGCAAAGGGAAACTGTGCTCGGGGAACAAAGCTCAGCCCCAAGGCGGCTTGGCTCAGGATCGCAGCGCTTGCCTAGTTCTCACCTAGCCCTAGGCTCCCCATAGGGCCAAGGAGGGTCTGGGCTGCCTCTGGCTCCGAGGGCACTGCTGCTTGGCTGGTGGTCTCCGCAGCTTGAAACCAACTCCAAACGTGTTCTCCTTCGCGGAGAAGGCTGATTTGGCAGGAAGAAGCCCTGTGTGCACTGGCCCTGGCAACCCACCCATCGCCAGCTAGGGAGGGACCCACCTAGGGCCTAGCTGCGAAACGGCACAAAACGCGCTCCTAGGAGCTGCACTCTGCAAAGGGAAACTGTGCTCGGGGAACAAAGCTCAGCCCCAAGGCGGCTTGGCTCAGGATCGCAGCGCTTGCCTAGTTCTCACCTAGCCCTAGGCTCCCCATAGGGCCAAGGAGGGTCTGGGCTGCCTCTGGCTCCGTGGGCACTGCTGCTTGGCTGGTGGTCTCCGCACCTTGAAACCAACTCCAAACGTGTTCTCCTTCGTGGAGAAGGATGATTTGGCAGGAAGAAGCCCTGTGTGCACTGGCCCTGGCAACCCACCCATCGCCAGCTAGGGAGGGACCCACCTAGGGCCTAGCTGCGAAACGGCACAAAACGCGCTCCTAGGAGCTGCACTCTGCAAAGGGAAACTGTGCTCGGGGAACAAAGCTCAGCCCCAAGGCGGCTTGGCTCAGGATCGCAGCGCTTGCCTAGTTCTCACCTAGCCCTAGGCTCCCCATAGGGCCAAGGAGGGTCTGGGCTGCCTCTGGCTCCGAGGGCACTGCTGCTTGGCTGGTGGTCTCCGCAGCTTGAAACCAACTCCAAACGTGTTCTCCTTCGCGGAGAAGGCTGATTTGGCAGGAAGAAGCCCTGTGTGCACTGGCCCTGGCAACCCACCCATAGCCAGCTAAGGAGGGACCCACCTAGGGCCTAGCTGCGAAACGGCACAAAACGCGCTCCTAGGAGCTGCACTCTGCAAAGGGAAACTGTGCTCGGGGAACAAAGCTCAGCCCCAAGGCGGCTTGGCTCAGGATCGCAGCGCTTGCCTAGTTCTCACCTAGCCCTAGGCTCCCCATAGGGCCAAGGAGGGTCTGGGCTGCCTCTGGCTCCGTGGGCACTGCTGCTTGGCTGGTGGTCTCCGCACCGTGAAACCAACTCCAAACGTGTTCGCCTTCGCGGAGAAGGCTGATTTGGCAGGAAGAAGCCCTGTGTGCACTGGCCCTGGCAAACCACCCATCGACAGCTAGGGAGGGATCCACCTAGGGCCTAGCTGCGAAACGGCACAAAACGCGCTCCTAGGAGCTGCACTCTGCAAAGGGAAACTGTGCTCGGGGAACAAAGCTCAGCCCCAAGGCGGCTTGGCTCAGGATCGCAGCGCTTGCCTAGTTCTCACCTAGCCCTAGGCTCCCCATAGGGCCAAGGAGGGTCTGGGCTGCCTCTGGCTCCGTGGGCACTGCTGCTTGGCTGGTGGTCTCCGCACCGTGAAACCAACTCCAAACGTGTTCGCCTTCGCGGAGAAGGCTGATTTGGCAGGAAGAAGCCCTGTGTGCACTGGCCCTGGCAACCCACCCATCGCCAGCTAGGGAGGGACCCACCTAGGGCCTAGCTGCGAAACGGCACAAAACGCGCTCCTAGGAGCTGCACTCTGCAAAGGGAAACTGTGCTCGGGGAACAAAGCTCAGCCCCAAGGCGGCTTGGCTCAGGATCGCAGCGCTTGCCTAGTTCTCACCTAGCCCTAGGCTCCCCATAGGGCCAAGGAGGGTCTGGGCTGCCTCTGGCTCCGAGGGCACTGCTGCTTGGCTGGTGGTCTCCGCAGCTTGAAACCAACTCCAAACGTGTTCTCCTTCGCGGAGAAGGCTGATTTGGCAGGAAGAAGCCCTGTGTGCACTGGCCCTGGCAACCCACCCATCGCCAGCTAGGGAGGGACCCACCTAGGGCCTAGCTGCGAAACGGCACAAAACGCGCTCCTAGGAGCTGCACTCTGCAAAGGGAAACTGTGCTCGGGGAACAAAGCTCAGCCCCAAGGCGGCTTGGCTCAGGATCGCAGCGCTTGCCTAGTTCTCACCTAGCCCTAGGCTCCCCATAGGGCCAAGGAGGGTCTGGGCTGCCTCTGGCTCCGTGGGCACTGCTGCTTGGCTGGTGGTCTCCGCACCTTGAAACCAACTCCAAACGTGTTCTCCTTCGTGGAGAAGGATGATTTGGCAGGAAGAAGCCCTGTGTGCACTGGCCCTGGCAACCCACCCATCGCCAGCTAGGGAGGGACCCACCTAGGGCCTAGCTGCGAAACGGCACAAAACGCGCTCCTAGGAGCTGCACTCTGCAAAGGGAAACTGTGCTCGGGGAACAAAGCTCAGCCCCAAGGCGGCTTGGCTCAGGATCGCAGCGCTTGCCTAGTTCTCTCGTAGCCCTAGGCTCCCCATAGGGCCAAGGAGGGTCTGGGCTGCCTCTGGCTCCGTGGGCACTGCTGCTTGGCTGGTGGTCTCCGCAGCTTGAAACCAACTCCAAACGTGTTCGCCTTCGCGGAGAAGGCTGATTTGGCAGGAAGAAGCCCTGTGTGCACTGGCCCTGGCAAACCACCCATAGCCAGCTAGGGAGGGACCCACCTAGGGCCTAGCTGCGAAACGGCACAAAACGCGCTCCTAGGAGCTGCACTCTGCAAAGGGAAACTGTGCTCGGGGAACAAAGCTCAGCCCCAAGGCGGCTTGGCTCAGGATCGCAGCGCTTGCCTAGTTCTCACCTAGCCCTAGGCTCCCCAAAGGGCCAAGGAGGGTCTGGGCTGCCTCTGGCTCCGTGGGCACTGCTGCTTGGCTGGTGGTCTCCGCACCTTGAAACCAACTCCAAACGTGTTCTCCTTCGCGGAGAAGGCTGATTTGGCAGGAAGAAGCCCTGTGTGCACTGGCCCTAGCAACCCACCCATAGGCAACTAGGGAGGGACCCACCTAGGGCCTAGCTGCGAAACGGCACAAAACGCGCTCCTAGGAGCTGCACTCTGCAAAGGGAAACTGTGCTCGGGGAACAAAGCTCAGCCCCAAGGCGGCTTGGCTCAGGATCGCAGCGCTTGCCTAGTTCTCACCTAGCCCTAGGCTCCCCATAGGGCCAAGGAGGGTCTGGGCTGCCTCTGGCTCCGAGGGCACTGCTGCTTGGCTGGTGGTCTCCGCAGCTTGAAACCAACTCCAAACGTGTTCTCCTTCGCGGAGAAGGCTGATTTGGCAGGAAGAAGCCCTGTGTGCACTGGCCCTGGCAACCCACCCATCGCCAGCTAGGGAGGGACCCACCTAGGGCCTAGCTGCGAAACGGCACAAAACGCGCTCCTAGGAGCTGCACTCTGCAAAGGGAAACTGTGCTCGGGGAACAAAGCTCAGCCCCAAAGCGGCTTGGCTCAGGATCGCAGCGCTTGCCTAGTTCTCACCTAGCCCTAGGCTCCCCATAGGGCCAAGGAGGGTCTGGGCTGCCTCTGGCTCCGTGGGCACTGCTGCTTGGCTGGTGGTCTCCGCAGCTTGAAACCAACTCCAAACGTGTTCTCCTTCGCGGAGAAGGCTGATTTGGCAGGAAGAAGCCCTGTGTGCACTGGCCCTAGCAACCCACCCATCGCCAGCTAGGGAGGGACCCACCTAGGGCCTAGCTGCGAAACGGCACAAAACGCGCTCCTAGGAGCTGCACTCTGCAAAGGGAAACTGTGCTCGGGGAACAAAGCTCAGCCCCAAGGCGGCTTGGCTCAGGATCGCAGCGCTTGCCTAGTTCTCACCTAGCCCTAGGCTCCCCATAGGGCCAAGGAGGGTCTGGGCTGCCTCTGGCTCCGTGGGCACTGCTGCTTGGCTGGTGGTCTCCGCACCGTGAAACCAACTCCAAACGTGTTCGCCTTCGCGGAGAAGGCTGATTTGGCAGGAAGAAGCCCTGTGTGCACTGGCCCTGGCAACCCACCCATCGCCAGCTAGGGAGGGACCCACCTAGGGCCTAGCTGCGAAACGGCACAAAACGCGCTCCTAGGAGCTGCACTCTGCAAAGGGAAACTGTGCTCGGGGAACAAAGCTCAGCCCCAAGGCGGCTTGGCTCAGGATCGCAGCGCTTGCCTAGTTCTCACCTAGCCCTAGGCTCCCCATAGGGCCAAGGAGGGTCTGGGCTGCCTCTGGCTCCGTGGGCACTGCTGCTTGGCTGGTGGTCTCCGCACCTTGAAACCAACTCCAAACGTGTTCGCCTTCGCGGAGAAGGCTGATTTGGCAGGAAGAAGCCCTGTGTGCACTGGCCCTGGCAACCCACCCATCGCCAGCTAGGGAGGGACCCACCTAGGGCCTAGCTGCGAAACGGCACAAAACGCGCTCCTAGGAGCTGCACTCTGCAAAGGGAAACTGTGCTCGGGGAACAAAGCTCAGCCCCAAGGCGGCTTGGCTCAGGATCGCAGCGCTTGCCTAGTTCTCACCTAGCCCTAGGCTCCCCATAGGGCCAAGGAGGGTCTGGGCTGCCTCTGGCTCCGTGGGCACTGCTGCTTGGCTGGTGGTCTCCGCACCTTGAAACCAACTCCAAACGTGTTCTCCTTCGCGGAGAAGGCTGATTTGGCAGGAAGAAGCCCTGTGTGCACTGGCCCTGGCAACCCACCCATCGCCAGCTAGGGAGGGACCCACCTAGGGCCTAGCTGCGAAACGGCACAAAACGCGCTCCTAGGAGCTGCACTCTGCAAAGGGAAACTGTGCTCGGGGAACAAAGCTCAGCCCCAAGGCGGCTTGGCTCAGGATCGCAGCGCTTGCCTAGTTCTCACCTAGCCCTAGGCTCCCCATAGGGCCAAGGAGGGTCTGGGCTGCCTCTGGCTCCGTGGGCACTGCTGCTTGGCTGGTGATCTCCGCAGCTTGAAACCAACTCCAAACGTGTTCGCCTTCGCGGAGAAGGCTGATTTGGCAGGAAGAAGCCCTGTGTGCACTGGCCCTGGCAACCCACCCATCGCCAGCTAGGGAGGGACCCACCTAGGGCCTAGCTGCGAAACGGCACAAAACGCGCTCCTAGGAGCTGCACTCTGCAAAGGGAAACTGTGCTCGGGGAACAAAGCTCAGCCCCAAGGCGGCTTGGCTCAGGATCGCAGCGCTTGCCTAGTTCTCACCTAGCCCTAGGCTCCCCATAGGGCCAAGGAGGGTCTGGGCTGCCTCTGGCTCCGTGGGCACTGCTGCTTGGCTGGTGGTCTCCGCACCTTGAAACCAACTCCAAACGTGTTCTCCTTCGCGGAGAAGGCTGATTTGGCAGGAAGAAGCCGTGTGCACTGGCCCTGGCAAACCGCCCATAGCCAGCTAAGGAGGGACCCACCTAGGGCCTAGCTGCGAAACGGCACAAAACGCGCTCCTAGGAGCTGCACTCTGCAAAGGGAAACTGTGCTCGGGGAACAAACCTCAGCCCCAAGGCGGCTTGGCTCAGGATCGCAGCGCTTGCCTAGTTCTCACCTAGCCCTAGGCTCCCCTTAGGGCCAAGGAGGGTCTGGGCTGCCTCTGGCTCCGTGGGCACTGCTGCTTGGCTGGTGGTCTCCGCACCTTGAAACCAACTCCAAACGTGTTCGCCTTCGCGGAGAAGGCTGATTTGGCAGGAAGAAGCCCTGTGTGCACTGGCCCTGGCAACCCACCCATCGCCAGCTAGGGAGGGACCCACCTAGGGCCTAGCTGCGAAACGGCACAAAACGCGCTCCTAGGAGCTGCACTCTGCAAAGGGAAACTGTGCTCGGGGAACAAAGCTCAGCCCCAAGGCGGCTTGGCTCAGGATCGCAGCGCTTGCCTAGTTCTCACCTAGCCCTAGGCTCCCCATAGGGCCAAGGAGGGTCTGGGCTGCCTCTGGCTCCGTGGGCACTGCTGCTTGGCTGGTGGTCTCCGCACCTTGAAACCAACTCCAAACGTGTTCGCCTTCGCGGAGAAGGCTGATTTGGCAGGAAGAAGCCCTGTGTGCACTGGCCCTGGCAACCCACCCATCGCCAGCTAGGGAGGGACCCACCTAGGGCCTAGCTGCGAAACGGCACAAAACGCGCTCCTAGGAGCTGCACTCTGCAAAGGGAAACTGTGCTCGGGGAACAAAGCTCAGCCCCAAGGCGGCTTGGCTCAGGATCGCAGCGCTTGCCTAGTTCTCACCTAGCCCTAGGCTCCCCATAGGGCCAAGGAGGGTCTGGGCTGCCTCTGGCTCCGTGGGCACTGCTGCTTGGCTGGTGGTCTCCGCACCTTGAAACCAACTCCAAACGTGTTCGCCTTCGCGGAGAAGGCTGATTTGGCAGGAAGAAGCCCTGTGTGCACTGGCCCTGGCAATCCACCCATAGCCAGCTAAGGAGGGACCCACCTAGGGCCTAGCTGCGAAACGGCACAAAACGCGCTCCTAGGAGCTGCACTCTGCAAAGGGAAACTGTGCTCGGGGAACAAAGCTCAGCCCCAAGGCGGCTTGGCTCAGGATCGCAGCGCTTGCCTAGTTCTCACCTAGCCCTAGGCTCCCCATAGGGCCAAGGAGGGTCTGGGCTGCCTCTGGCTCCGTGGGCACTGCTGCTTGGCTGGTGGTCTCCGCACCTTGAAACCAACTCCAAACGTGTTCTCCTTCGCGGAGAAGGCTGATTTGGCAGGAAGAAGCCCTGTGTGCACTGGCCCTGGCAACCCACCCATCGCCAGCTAGGGAGGGACCCACCTAGGGCCTAGCTGCGAAACGGCACAAAACGCGCTCCTAGGAGCTGCACTCTGCAAAGGGAAACTGTGCTCGGGGAACAAAGCTCAGCCCCAAGGCGGCTTGGCTCAGGATCGCAGCGCTTGCCTAGTTCTCACCTAGCCCTAGGCTCCCCATAGGGCCAAGGAGGGTCTGGGCTGCCTCTGGCTCCGTGGGCACTGCTGCTTGGCTGGTGGTCTCCGCACCTTGAAACCAACTCCAAACGTGTTCGCCTTCGCGGAGAAGGCTGATTTGGCAGGAAGAAGCCCTGTGTGCACTGGCCCTGGCAAACCACCCATAGCCAGCTAGGGAGGGACCCACCTAGGGCCTAGCTGCGAAACGGCACAAAACGCGCTCCTAGGAGCTGCACTCTGCAAAGGGAAACTGTGCTCGGGGAACAAAGCTCAGCCCCAAGGCGGCTTGGCTCAGGATCGCAGCGCTTGCCTAGTTCTCACCTAGCCCTAGGCTCCCCAAAGGGCCAAGGAGGGTCTGGGCTGCCTCTGGCTCCGTGGGCACTGCTGCTTGGCTGGTGGTCTCCGCACCGTGAAACCAACTCCAAACGTGTTCGCCTTCGCGGAGAAGGCTGATTTGGCAGGAAGAAGCCCTGTGTGCACTGGCCCTGGCAACCCACCCATCGCCAGCTAGGGAGGGACCCACCTAGGGCCTAGCTGCGAAACGGCACAAAACGCGCTCCTAGGAGCTGCACTCTGCAAAGGGAAACTGTGCTCGGGGAACAAAGCTCAGCCCCAAGGCGGCTTGGCTCAGGATCGCAGCGCTTGCCTAGTTCTCACCTAGCCCTAGGCTCCCCATAGGGCCAAGGAGGGTCTGGGCTGCCTCTGGCTCCGTGGGCACTGCTGCTTGGCTGGTGGTCTCCGCACCTTGAAACCAACTCCAAACGTGTTCGCCTTCGCGGAGAAGGCTGATTTGGCAGGAAGAAGCCCTGTGTGCACTGGCCCTGGCAACCCACCCATCGCCAGCTAGGGAGGGACCCACCTAGGGCCTAGCTGCGAAACGGCACAAAACGCGCTCCTAGGAGCTGCACTCTGCAAAGGGAAACTGTGCTCGGGGAACAAAGCTCAGCCCCAAGGCGGCTTGGCTCAGGATCGCAGCGCTTGCCTAGTTCTCACCTAGCCCTAGGCTCCCCATAGGGCCAAGGAGGGTCTGGGCTGCCTCTGGCTCCGTGGGCACTGCTGCTTGGCTGGTGGTCTCCGCAGCTTGAAACCAACTCCAAACGTGTTCGCCTTCGCGGAGAAGGCTGATTTGGCAGGAAGAAGCCCTGTGTGCACTGGCCCTGGCAACCCACCCATCGCCAGCTAGGGAGGGACCCACCTAGGGCCTAGCTGCGAAACGGCACAAAACGCGCTCCTAGGAGCTGCACTCTGCAAAGGGAAACTGTGCTCGGGGAACAAAGCTCAGCCCCAAGGCGGCTTGGCTCAGGATCGCAGCGCTTGCCTAGTTCTCACCTAGCCCTAGGCTCCCCATAGGGCCAAGGAGGGTCTGGGCTGCCTCTGGCTCCGTGGGCACTGCTGCTTGGCTGGTGATCTCCGCAGCTTGAAACCAACTCCAAACGTGTTCGCCTTCGCGGAGAAGGCTGATTTGGCAGGAAGAAGCCCTGTGTGCACTGGCCCTGGCAACCCACCCATCGCCAGCTAGGGAGGGACCCACCTAGGGCCTAGCTGCGAAACGGCACAAAACGCGCTCCTAGGAGCTGCACTCTGCAAAGGGAAACTGTGCTCGGGGAACAAAGCTCAGCCCCAAGGCGGCTTGGCTCAGGATCGCAGCGCTTGCCTAGTTCTCACCTAGCCCTAGGCTCCCCATAGGGCCAAGGAGGGTCTGGGCTGCCTCTGGCTCCGTGGGCACTGCTGCTTGGCTGGTGGTCTCCGCAGCTTGAAACCAACTCCAAACGTGTTCGCCTTCGCGGAGAAGGCTGATTTGGCAGGAAGAAGCCGTGTGCACTGGCCCTGGCAAACCGCCCATAGCCAGCTAAGGAGGGACCCACCTAGGGCCTAGCTGCGAAACGGCACAAAACGCGCTCCTAGGAGCTGCACTCTGCAAAGGGAAACTGTGCTCGGGGAACAAACCTCAGCCCCAAGGCGGCTTGGCTCAGGATCGCAGCGCTTGCCTAGTTCTCACCTAGCCCTAGGCTCCCCTTAGGGCCAAGGAGGGTCTGGGCTGCCTCTGGCTCCGTGGGCACTGCTGCTTGGCTGGTGGTCTCCGCACCTTGAAACCAACTCCAAACGTGTTCGCCTTCGCGGAGAAGGCTGATTTGGCAGGAAGAAGCCCTGTGTGCACTGGCCCTGGCAACCCACCCATCGCCAGCTAGGGAGGGACCCACCTAGGGCCTAGCTGCGAAACGGCACAAAACGCGCTCCTAGGAGCTGCACTCTGCAAAGGGAAACTGTGCTCGGGGAACAAAGCTCAGCCCCAAGGCGGCTTGGCTCAGGATCGCAGCGCTTGCCTAGTTCTCACCTAGCCCTAGGCTCCCCATAGGGCCAAGGAGGGTCTGGGCTGCCTCTGGCTCCGTGGGCACTGCTGCTTGGCTGGTGGTCTCCGCACCTTGAAACCAACTCCAAACGTGTTCTCCTTCGCGGAGAAGGCTGATTTGGCAGGAAGAAGCCCTGTGTGCACTGGCCCTGGCAACCCACCCATCGCCAGCTAGGGAGGGACCCACCTAGGGCCTAGCTGCGAAACGGCACAAAACGCGCTCCTAGGAGCTGCACTCTGCAAAGGGAAACTGTGCTCGGGGAACAAAGCTCAGCCCCAAGGCGGCTTGGCTCAGGATCGCAGCGCTTGCCTAGTTCTCACCTAGCCCTAGGCTCCCCATAGGGCCAAGGAGGGTCTGGGCTGCCTCTGGCTCCGTGGGCACTGCTGCTTGGCTGGTGGTCTCCGCACCTTGAAACCAACTCCAAACGTGTTCGCCTTCGCGGAGAAGGCTGATTTGGCAGGAAGAAGCCCTGTGTGCACTGGCCCTGGCAACCCACCCATCGCCAGCTAGGGAGGGACCCACCTAGGGCCTAGCTGCGAAACGGCACAAAACGCGCTCCTAGGAGCTGCACTCTGCAAAGGGAAACTGTGCTCGGGGAACAAAGCTCAGCCCCAAGGCGGCTTGGCTCAGGATCGCAGCGCTTGCCTAGTTCTCACCTAGCCCTAGGCTCCCCATAGGGCCAAGGAGGGTCTGGGCTGCCTCTGGCTCCGTGGGCACTGCTGCTTGGCTGGTGGTCTCCGCACCTTGAAACCAACTCCAAACGTGTTCTCCTTCGCGGAGAAGGCTGATTTGGCAGGAAGAAGCCCTGTGTGCACTGGCCCTGGCAATCCACCCATAGCCAGCTAAGGAGGGACCCACCTAGGGCCTAGCTGCGAAACGGCACAAAACGCGCTCCTAGGAGCTGCACTCTGCAAAGGGAAACTGTGCTCGGGGAACAAAGCTCAGCCCCAAGGCGGCTTGGCTCAGGATCGCAGCGCTTGCCTAGTTCTCACCTAGCCCTAGGCTCCCCATAGGGCCAAGGAGGGTCTGGGCTGCCTCTGGCTCCGTGGGCACTGCTGCTTGGCTGGTGGTCTCCGCACCTTGAAAGCAACTCCAAACGTGTTCGCCTTCGCGGAGAAGGCTGATTTGGCAGGAAGAAGCCCTGTGTGCACTGGCCCTGGCAACCCACCCATCGCCAGCTAGGGAGGGACCCACCTAGGGCCTAGCTGCGAAACGGCACAAAACGCGCTCCTAGGAGCTGCACTCTGCAAAGGGAAACTGTGCTCGGGGAACAAAGCTCAGCCCCAAGGCGGCTTGGCTCAGGATCGCAGCGCTTGCCTAGTTCTCACCTAGCCCTAGGCTCCCCATAGGGCCAAGGAGGGTCTGGGCTGCCTCTGGCTCCGTGGGCACTGCTGCTTGGCTGGTGGTCTCCGCACCTTGAAACCAACTCCAAACGTGTTCGCCTTCGCGGAGAAGGCTGATTTGGCAGGAAGAAGCCCTGTGTGCACTGGCCCTGGCAAACCACCCATAGCCAGCTAGGGAGGGACCCACCTAGGGCCTAGCTGCGAAACGGCACAAAACGCGCTCCTAGGAGCTGCACTCTGCAAAGGGAAACTGTGCTCGGGGAACAAAGCTCAGCCCCAAGGCGGCTTGGCTCAGGATCGCAGCGCTTGCCTAGTTCTCACCTAGCCCTAGGCTCCCCAAAGGGCCAAGGAGGGTCTGGGCTGCCTCTGGCTCCGTGGGCACTGCTGCTTGGCTGGTGGTCTCCGCACCGTGAAACCAACTCCAAACGTGTTCGCCTTCGCGGAGAAGGCTGATTTGGCAGGAAGAAGCCCTGTGTGCACTGGCCCTGGCAACCCACCCATCGCCAGCTAGGGAGGGACCCACCTAGGGCCTAGCTGCGAAACGGCACAAAACGCGCTCCTAGGAGCTGCACTCTGCAAAGGGAAACTGTGCTCGGGGAACAAAGCTCAGCCCCAAGGCGGCTTGGCTCAGGATCGCAGCGCTTGCCTAGTTCTCACCTAGCCCTAGGCTCCCCATAGGGCCAAGGAGGGTCTGGGCTGCCTCTGGCTCTGTGGGCACTGCTGCTTGGCTGGTGGTCTCCGCACCTTGAAACCAACTCCAAACGTGTTCGCCTTCGCGGAGAAGGCTGATTTGGCAGGAAGAAGCCCTGTGTGCACTGGCCCTGGCAACCCACCCATCGCCAGCTAGGGAGGGACCCACCTAGGGCCTAGCTGCGAAACGGCACAAAACGCGCTCCTAGGAGCTGCACTCTGCAAAGGGAAACTGTGCTCGGGGAACAAAGCTCAGCCCCAAGGCGGCTTGGCTCAGGATCGCAGCGCTTGCCTAGTTCTCACCTAGCCCTAGGCTCCCCATAGGGCCAAGGAGGGTCTGGGCTGCCTCTGGCTCCGTGGGCACTGCTGCTTGGCTGGTGGTCTCCACACCTTGAAACCAACTCAAAACGTGTTCTCCTTCGCGGAGAAGGCTGATTTGGCAGGAAGAAGCCCTGTGTGCACTGGCCCTGGCAACCCACCCATCGCCAGCTAGGGAGGGACCCACCTAGGGCCTAGCTGCGAAACGGCACAAAACGCGCTCCTAGGAGCTGCACTCTGCAAAGGGAAACTGTGCTCGGGGAACAAAGCTCAGCCCCAAGGCGGCTTGGCTCAGGATCGCAGCGCTTGCCTAGTTCTCACCTAGCCCTAGGCTCCCCATAGGGCCAAGGAGGGTCTGGGCTGCCTCTGGCTCCGTGGGCACTGCTGCTTGGCTGGTGGTCTCCGCAGCTTGAAACCAACTCCAAACGTGTTCGCCTTCGCGGAGAAGGCTGATTTGGCAGGAAGAAGCCCTGTGTGCACTGGCCCTGGCAACCCACCCATCGCCAGCTAGGGAGGGACCCACCTAGGGCCTAGCTGCGAAACGGCACAAAACGCGCTCCTAGGAGCTGCACTCTGCAAAGGGAAACTGTGCTCGGGGAACAAAGCTCAGCCCCAAGGCGGCTTGGCTCAGGATCGCAGCGCTTGCCTAGTTCTCACCTAGCCCTAGGCTCCCCATAGGGCCAAGGAGGGTCTGGGCTGCCTCTGGCTCCGTGGGCACTGCTGCTTGGCTGGTGGTCTCCGCACCTTGAAACCAACTCCAAACGTGTTCGCCTTCGCGGAGAAGGCTGATTTGGCAGGAAGAAGCCCTGTGTGCACTGGCCCTGGCAACCCACCCATCGCCAGCTAGGGAGGGACCCACCTAGGGCCTAGCTGCGAAACGGCACAAAACGCGCTCCTAGGAGCTGCACTCTGCAAAGGGAAACTGTGCTCGGGGAACAAAGCTCAGCCCCAAGGCGGCTTGGCTCAGGATCGCAGCGCTTGCCTAGTTCTCACCTAGCCCTAGGCTCCCCATAGGGCCAAGGAGGGTCTGGGCTGCCTCTGGCTCCGTGGGCACTGCTGCTTGGCTGGTGGTCTCCGCACCTTGAAACCAACTCCAAACGTGTTCGCCTTCGCGGAGAAGGCTGATTTGGCAGGAAGAAGCCCTGTGTGCACTGGCCCTGGCAACCCACCCATCGCCAGCTAGGGAGGGACCCACCTAGGGCCTAGCTGCGAAACGGCACAAAACGCGCTCCTAGGAGCTGCACTCTGCAAAGGGAAACTGTGCTCGGGGAACAAAGCTCAGCCCCAAGGCGGCTTGGCTCAGGATCGCAGCGCTTGCCTAGTTCTCACCTAGCCCTAGGCTCCCCATAGGGCCAAGGAGGGTCTGGGCTGCCTCTGGCTCCGTGGGCACTGCTGCTTGGCTGGTGGTCTCCGCACCTTGAAACCAACTCCAAACGTGTTCGCCTTCGCGGAGAAGGCTGATTTGGCAGGAAGAAGCCCTGTGTGCACTGGCCCTGGCAACCCACCCATCGCCAGCTAGGGAGGGACCCACCTAGGGCCTAGCTGCGAAACGGCACAAAACGCGCTCCTAGGAGCTGCACTCTGCAAAGGGAAACTGTGCTCGGGGAACAAAGCTCAGCCCCAAGGCGGCTTGGCTCAGGATCGCAGCGCTTGCCTAGTTCTCACCTAGCCCTAGGCTCCCCATAGGGCCAAGGAGGGTCTGGGCTGCCTCTGGCTCCGTGGGCACTGCTGCTTGGCTGGTGGTCTCCGCACCTTGAAACCAACTCCAAACGTGTTCGCCTTCGCGGAGAAGGCTGATTTGGCAGGAAGAAGCCCTGTGTGCACTGGCCCTGGCAACCCACCCATCGCCAGCTAGGGAGGGACCCACCTAGGGCCTAGCTGCGAAACGGCACAAAACGCGCTCCTAGGAGCTGCACTCTGCAAAGGGAAACTGTGCTCGGGGAACAAAGCTCAGCCCCAAGGCGGCTTGGCTCAGGATCGCAGCGCTTGCCTAGTTCTCACCTAGCCCTAGGCTCCCCATAGGGCCAAGGAGGGTCTGGGCTGCCTCTGGCTCCGTGGGCACTGCTGCTTGGCTGGTGGTCTCCGCACCTTGAAACCAACTCCAAACGTGTTCGCCTTCGCGGAGAAGGCTGATTTGGCAGGAAGAAGCCCTGTGTGCACTGGCCCTGGCCACCCACCCATCGCCAGCTAGGGAGGGACCCACCTAGGGCCTAGCTGCGAAACGGCACAAAACGCGCTCCTAGGAGCTGCACTCTGCAAAGGGAAACTGTGCTCGGGGAACAAAGCTCAGCCCCAAGGCGGCTTGGCTCAGGATCGCAGCGCTTGCCTAGTTCTCACCTAGCCCTAGGCTCCCCATAGGGCCAAGGAGGGTCTGGGCTGCCTCTGGCTCCGTGGGCACTGCTGCTTGGCTGGTGGTCTCCGCACCTTGAAACCAACTCCAAACGTGTTCTCCTTCGCGGAGAAGGCTGATTTGGCAGGAAGAAGCCCTGTGTGCACTGGCCCTGGCAACCCACCCATCGCCAGCTAGGGAGGGACCCACCTAGGGCCTAGCTGCGAAACGGCACAAAACGCGCTCCTAGGAGCTGCACTCTGCAAAGGGAAACTGTGCTCGGGGAACAAAGCTCAGCCCCAAGGCGGCTTGGCTCAGGATCGCAGCGCTTGCCTAGTTCTCACCTAGCCCTAGGCTCCCCATAGGGCCAAGGAGGGTCTGGGCTGCCTCTGGCTCCGTGGGCACTGCTGCTTGGCTGGTGATCTCCGCAGCTTGAAACCAACTCCAAACGTGTTCGCCTTCGCGGAGAAGGCTGATTTGGCAGGAAGAAGCCCTGTGTGCACTGGCCCTGGCAACCCACCCATCGCCAGCTAGGGAGGGACCCACCTAGGGCCTAGCTGCGAAACGGCACAAAACGCGCTCCTAGGAGCTGCACTCTGCAAAGGGAAACTGTGCTCGGGGAACAAAGCTCAGCCCCAAGGCGGCTTGGCTCAGGATCGCAGCGCTTGCCTAGTTCTCACCTAGCCCTAGGCTCCCCATAGGGCCAAGGAGGGTCTGGGCTGCCTCTGGCTCCGTGGGCACTGCTGCTTGGCTGGTGGTCTCCGCACCTTGAAACCAACTCCAAACGTGTTCGCCTTCGCGGAGAAGGCTGATTTGGCAGGAAGAAGCCGTGTGCACTGGCCCTGGCAAACCGCCCATAGCCAGCTAAGGAGGGACCCACCTAGGGCCTAGCTGCGAAACGGCACAAAACGCGCTCCTAGGAGCTGCACTCTGCAAAGGGAAACTGTGCTCGGGGAACAAAGCTCAGCCCCAAGGCGGCTTGGCTCAGGATCGCAGCGCTTGCCTAGTTCTCACCTAGCCCTAGGCTCCCCAAAGGGCCAAGGAGGGTCTGGGCTGCCTCTGGCTCCGTGGGCACTGCTGCTTGGCTGGTGGTCTCCGCACCGTGAAACCAACTCCAAACGTGTTCGCCTTCGCGGAGAAGGCTGATTTGGCAGGAAGAAGCCCTGTGTGCACTGGCCCTGGCAACCCACCCATCGCCAGCTAGGGAGGGACCCACCTAGGGCCTAGCTGCGAAACGGCACAAAACGCGCTCCTAGGAGCTGCACTCTGCAAAGGGAAACTGTGCTCGGGGAACAAAGCTCAGCCCCAAGGCGGCTTGGCTCAGGATCGCAGCGCTTGCCTAGTTCTCACCTAGCCCTAGGCTCCCCATAGGGCCAAGGAGGGTCTGGGCTGCCTCTGGCTCCGTGGGCACTGCTGCTTGGCTGGTGGTCTCCGCACCTTGAAACCAACTCCAAACGTGTTCTCCTTCGCGGAGAAGGCTGATTTGGCAGGAAGAAGCCCTGTGTGCACTGGCCCTGGCAACCCACCCATCGCCAGCTAGGGAGGGACCCACCTAGGGCCTAGCTGCGAAACGGCACAAAACGCGCTCCTAGGAGCTGCACTCTGCAAAGGGAAACTGTGCTCGGGGAACAAAGCTCAGCCCCAAGGCGGCTTGGCTCAGGATCGCAGCGCTTGCCTAGTTCTCACCTAGCCCTAGGCTCCCCATAGGGCCAAGGAGGGTCTGGGCTGCCTCTGGCTCCGTGGGCACTGCTGCTTGGCTGGTGGTCTCCGCACCTTGAAACCAACTCCAAACGTGTTCGCCTTCGCGGAGAAGGCTGATTTGGCAGGAAGAAGCCCTGTGTGCACTGGCCCTGGCAACCCACCCATCGCCAGCTAGGGAGGGACCCACCTAGGGCCTAGCTGCGAAACGGCACAAAACGCGCTCCTAGGAGCTGCACTCTGCAAAGGGAAACTGTGCTCGGGGAACAAAGCTCAGCCCCAAGGCGGCTTGGCTCAGGATCGCAGCGCTTGCCTAGTTCTCACCTAGCCCTAGGCTCCCCATAGGGCCAAGGAGGGTCTGGGCTGCCTCTGGCTCCGTGGGCACTGCTGCTTGGCTGGTGGTCTCCGCACCGTGAAACCAACTCCAAACGTGTTCGCCTTCGCGGAGAAGGCTGATTTGGCAGGAAGAAGCCCTGTGTGCACTGGCCCTGGCAACCCACCCATCGCCAGCTAGGGAGGGACCCACCTAGGGCCTAGCTGCGAAACGGCACAAAACGCGCTCCTAGGAGCTGCACTCTGCAAAGGGAAACTGTGCTCGGGGAACAAAGCTCAGCCCCAAGGCGGCTTGGCTCAGGATCGCAGCGCTTGCCTAGTTCTCACCTAGCCCTAGGCTCCCCATAGGGCCAAGGAGGGTCTGGGCTGCCTCTGGCTCCGTGGGCACTGCTGCTTGGCTGGTGGTCTCCGCACCTTGAAAGCAACTCCAAACGTGTTCGCCTTCGCGGAGAAGGCTGATTTGGCAGGAAGAAGCCCTGTGTGCACTGGCCCTGGCAACCCACCCATCGCCAGCTAGGGAGGGACCCAGCTAGGGCCTAGCTGCGAAACGGCACAAAACGCGCTCCTAGGAGCTGCACTCTGCAAAGGGAAACTGTGCTCGGGGAACAAAGCTCAGCCCCAAGGCGGCTTGGCTCAGGATCGCAGCGCTTGCCTAGTTCTCACCTAGCCCTAGGCTCCCCATAGGGCCAAGGAGGGTCTGGGCTGCCTCTGGCTCCGTGGGCACTGCTGCTTGGCTGGTGGTCTCCGCACCTTGAAACCAACTCCAAACGTGTTCGCCTTCGCGGAGAAGGCTGATTTGGCAGGAAGAAGCCCTGTGTGCACTGGCCCTGGCAAACCACCCATAGCCAGCTAGGGAGGGACCCACCTAGGGCCTAGCTGCGAAACGGCACAAAACGCGCTCCTAGGAGCTGCACTCTGCAAAGGGAAACTGTGCTCGGGGAACAAAGCTCAGCCCCAAGGCGGCTTGGCTCAGGATCGCAGCGCTTGCCTAGTTCTCACCTAGCCCTAGGCTCCCCAAAGGGCCAAGGAGGGTCTGGGCTGCCTCTGGCTCCGTGGGCACTGCTGCTTGGCTGGTGGTCTCCGCACCGTGAAACCAACTCCAAACGTGTTCGCCTTCGCGGAGAAGGCTGATTTGGCAGGAAGAAGCCGTGTGCACTGGCCCTGGCAACCCACCCATCGCCAGCTAGGGAGGGACCCACCTAGGGCCTAGCTGCGAAACGGCACAAAACGCGCTCCTAGGAGCTGCACTCTGCAAAGGGAAACTGTGCTCGGGGAACAAAGCTCAGCCCCAAGGCGGCTTGGCTCAGGATCGCAGCGCTTGCCTAGTTCTCACCTAGCCCTAGGCTCCCCATAGGGCCAAGGAGGGTCTGGGCTGCCTCTGGCTCTGTGGGCACTGCTGCTTGGCTGGTGGTCTCCGCACCTTGAAACCAACTCCAAACGTGTTCGCCTTCGCGGAGAAGGCTGATTTGGCAGGAAGAAGCCCTGTGTGCACTGGCCCTGGCAACCCACCCATCGCCAGCTAGGGAGGGACCCACCTAGGGCCTAGCTGCGAAACGGCACAAAACGCGCTCCTAGGAGCTGCACTCTGCAAAGGGAAACTGTGCTCGGGGAACAAAGCTCAGCCCCAAGGCGGCTTGGCTCAGGATCGCAGCGCTTGCCTAGTTCTCACCTAGCCCTAGGCTCCCCATAGGGCCAAGGAGGGTCTGGGCTGCCTCTGGCTCCGTGGGCACTGCTGCTTGGCTGGTGGTCTCCACACCTTGAAACCAACTCAAAACGTGTTCTCCTTCGCGGAGAAGGCTGATTTGGCAGGAAGAAGCCCTGTGTGCACTGGCCCTGGCAACCCACCCATCGCCAGCTAGGGAGGGACCCACCTAGGGCCTAGCTGCGAAACGGCACAAAACGCGCTCCTAGGAGCTGCACTCTGCAAAGGGAAACTGTGCTCGGGGAACAAAGCTCAGCCCCAAGGCGGCTTGGCTCAGGATCGCAGCGCTTGCCTAGTTCTCACCTAGCCCTAGGCTCCCCATAGGGCCAAGGAGGGTCTGGGCTGCCTCTGGCTCCGTGGGCACTGCTGCTTGGCTGGTGGTCTCCGCAGCTTGAAACCAACTCCAAACGTGTTCGCCTTCGCGGAGAAGGCTGATTTGGCAGGAAGAAGCCCTGTGTGCACTGGCCCTGGCAACCCACCCATCGCCAGCTAGGGAGGGACCCACCTAGGGCCTAGCTGCGAAACGGCACAAAACGCGCTCCTAGGAGCTGCACTCTGCAAAGGGAAACTGTGCTCGGGGAACAAAGCTCAGCCCCAAGGCGGCTTGGCTCAGGATCGCAGCGCTTGCCTAGTTCTCACCTAGCCCTAGGCTCCCCATAGGGCCAAGGAGGGTCTGGGCTGCCTCTGGCTCCGTGGGCACTGCTGCTTGGCTGGTGGTCTCCGCACCTTGAAACCAACTCCAAACGTGTTCGCCTTCGCGGAGAAGGCTGATTTGGCAGGAAGAAGCCCTGTGTGCACTGGCCCTGGCAACCCACCCATCGCCAGCTAGGGAGGGACCCACCTAGGGCCTAGCTGCGAAACGGCACAAAACGCGCTCCTAGGAGCTGCACTCTGCAAAGGGAAACTGTGCTCGGGGAACAAAGCTCAGCCCCAAGGCGGCTTGGCTCAGGATCGCAGCGCTTGCCTAGTTCTCACCTAGCCCTAGGCTCCCCATAGGGCCAAGGAGGGTCTGGGCTGCCTCTGGCTCCGTGGGCACTGCTGCTTGGCTGGTGGTCTCCGCACCTTGAAACCAACTCCAAACGTGTTCGCCTTCGCGGAGAAGGCTGATTTGGCAGGAAGAAGCCCTGTGTGCACTGGCCCTGGCAACCCACCCATCGCCAGCTAGGGAGGGACCCACCTAGGGCCTAGCTGCGAAACGGCACAAAACGCGCTCCTAGGAGCTGCACTCTGCAAAGGGAAACTGTGCTCGGGGAACAAAGCTCAGCCCCAAGGCGGCTTGGCTCAGGATCGCAGCGCTTGCCTAGTTCTCACCTAGCCCTAGGCTCCCCATAGGGCCAAGGAGGGTCTGGGCTGCCTCTGGCTCCGTGGGCACTGCTGCTTGGCTGGTGGTCTCCGCACCTTGAAACCAACTCCAAACGTGTTCGCCTTCGCGGAGAAGGCTGATTTGGCAGGAAGAAGCCCTGTGTGCACTGGCCCTGGCAACCCACCCATCGCCAGCTAGGGAGGGACCCACCTAGGGCCTAGCTGCGAAACGGCACAAAACGCGCTCCTAGGAGCTGCACTCTGCAAAGGGAAACTGTGCTCGGGGAACAAAGCTCAGCCCCAAGGCGGCTTGGCTCAGGATCGCAGCGCTTGCCTAGTTCTCACCTAGCCCTAGGCTCCCCATAGGGCCAAGGAGGGTCTGGGCTGCCTCTGGCTCCGTGGGCACTGCTGCTTGGCTGGTGGTCTCCGCACCTTGAAACCAACTCCAAACGTGTTCGCCTTCGCGGAGAAGGCTGATTTGGCAGGAAGAAGCCCTGTGTGCACTGGCCCTGGCAACCCACCCATCGCCAGCTAGGGAGGGACCCACCTAGGGCCTAGCTGCGAAACGGCACAAAACGCGCTCCTAGGAGCTGCACTCTGCAAAGGGAAACTGTGCTCGGGGAACAAAGCTCAGCCCCAAGGCGGCTTGGCTCAGGATCGCAGCGCTTGCCTAGTTCTCACCTAGCCCTAGGCTCCCCATAGGGCCAAGGAGGGTCTGGGCTGCCTCTGGCTCCGTGGGCACTGCTGCTTGGCTGGTGGTCTCCGCACCTTGAAACCAACTCCAAACGTGTTCGCCTTCGCGGAGAAGGCTGATTTGGCAGGAAGAAGCCCTGTGTGCACTGGCCCTGGCAACCCACCCATCGCCAGCTAGGGAGGGACCCACCTAGGGCCTAGCTGCGAAACGGCACAAAACGCGCTCCTAGGAGCTGCACTCTGCAAAGGGAAACTGTGCTCGGGGAACAAAGCTCAGCCCCAAGGCGGCTTGGCTCAGGATCGCAGCGCTTGCCTAGTTCTCACCTAGCCCTAGGCTCCCCATAGGGCCAAGGAGGGTCTGGGCTGCCTCTGGCTCCGTGGGCACTGCTGCTTGGCTGGTGGTCTCCGCACCTTGAAACCAACTCCAAACGTGTTCTCCTTCGCGGAGAAGGCTGATTTGGCAGGAAGAAGCCCTGTGTGCACTGGCCCTGGCAACCCACCCATCGCCAGCTAGGGAGGGACCCACCTAGGGCCTAGCTGCGAAACGGCACAAAACGCGCTCCTAGGAGCTGCACTCTGCAAAGGGAAACTGTGCTCGGGGAACAAAGCTCAGCCCCAAGGCGGCTTGGCTCAGGATCGCAGCGCTTGCCTAGTTCTCACCTAGCCCTAGGCTCCCCATAGGGCCAAGGAGGGTCTGGGCTGCCTCTGGCTCCGTGGGCACTGCTGCTTGGCTGGTGGTCTCCGCACCTTGAAACCAACTCCAAACGTGTTCGCCTTCGCGGAGAAGGCTGATTTGGCAGGAAGAAGCCCTGTGTGCACTGGCCCTGGCAACCCACCCATCGCCAGCTAGGGAGGGACCCACCTAGGGCCTAGCTGCGAAACGGCACAAAACGCGCTCCTAGGAGCTGCACTCTGCAAAGGGAAACTGTGCTCGGGGAACAAAGCTCAGCCCCAAGGCGGCTTGGCTCAGGATCGCAGCGCTTGCCTAGTTCTCACCTAGCCCTAGGCTCCCCATAGGGCCAAGGAGGGTCTGGGCTGCCTCTGGCTCCGTGGGCACTGCTGCTTGGCTGGTGGTCTCCGCACCGTGAAACCAACTCAAAACGTGTTCTCCTTCGCGGAGAAGGCTGATTTGGCAGGAAGAAGCCCTGTGTGCACTGGCCCTGGCAACCCACCCATCGCCAGCTAGGGAGGGACCCACCTAGGGCCTAGCTGCGAAACGGCACAAAACGCGCTCCTAGGAGCTGCACTCTGCAAAGGGAAACTGTGCTCGGGGAACAAAGCTCAGCCCCAAGGCGGCTTGGCTCAGGATCGCAGCGCTTGCCTAGTTCTCACCTAGCCCTAGGCTCCCCATAGGGCCAAGGAGGGTCTGGGCTGCCTCTGGCTCCGTGGGCACTGCTGCTTGGCTGGTGGTCTCCGCAGCTTGAAACCAACTCCAAACGTGTTCGCCTTCGCGGAGAAGGCTGATTTGGCAGGAAGAAGCCCTGTGTGCACTGGCCCTGGCAACCCACCCATCGCCAGCTAGGGAGGGACCCACCTAGGGCCTAGCTGCGAAACGGCACAAAACGCGCTCCTAGGAGCTGCACTCTGCAAAGGGAAACTGTGCTCGGGGAACAAAGCTCAGCCCCAAGGCGGCTTGGCTCAGGATCGCAGCGCTTGCCTAGTTCTCACCTAGCCCTAGGCTCCCCATAGGGCCAAGGAGGGTCTGGGCTGCCTCTGGCTCCGTGGGCACTGCTGCTTGGCTGGTGGTCTCCGCACCTTGAAACCAACTCCAAACGTGTTCGCCTTCGCGGAGAAGGCTGATTTGGCAGGAAGAAGCCCTGTGTGCACTGGCCCTGGCAACCCACCCATCGCCAGCTAGGGAGGGACCCACCTAGGGCCTAGCTGCGAAACGGCACAAAACGCGCTCCTAGGAGCTGCACTCTGCAAAGGGAAACTGTGCTCGGGGAACAAAGCTCAGCCCCAAGGCGGCTTGGCTCAGGATCGCAGCGCTTGCCTAGTTCTCACCTAGCCCTAGGCTCCCCATAGGGCCAAGGAGGGTCTGGGCTGCCTCTGGCTCCGTGGGCACTGCTGCTTGGCTGGTGGTCTCCGCACCTTGAAACCAACTCCAAACGTGTTCGCCTTCGCGGAGAAGGCTGATTTGGCAGGAAGAAGCCCTGTGTGCACTGGCCCTGGCAACCCACCCATCGCCAGCTAGGGAGGGACCCACCTAGGGCCTAGCTGCGAAACGGCACAAAACGCGCTCCTAGGAGCTGCACTCTGCAAAGGGAAACTGTGCTCGGGGAACAAAGCTCAGCCCCAAGGCGGCTTGGCTCAGGATCGCAGCGCTTGCCTAGTTCTCACCTAGCCCTAGGCTCCCCATAGGGCCAAGGAGGGTCTGGGCTGCCTCTGGCTCCGTGGGCACTGCTGCTTGGCTGGTGGTCTCCGCACCTTGAAACCAACTCCAAACGTGTTCGCCTTCGCGGAGAAGGCTGATTT
The DNA here is from genome assembly GCF_054392235.1 of Sus scrofa. Lineage (NCBI taxonomy): Eukaryota > Metazoa > Chordata > Mammalia > Artiodactyla > Suidae > Sus > Sus scrofa. The sequence continues at coordinate 31,620,671 of NC_139389.1, read as the reverse complement.
GGCAGGAAGAAGCCCTGTGTGCACTGGCCCTGGCAACCCACCCATCGCCAGCTAGGAGGGACCCACCTAGGGCCTAGCTGCGAAACGGCACAAAACGCGCTCCTAGGAGCTGCACTCTGCAAAGGGAAACTGTGCTCGGGGAACAAAGCTCAGCCCCAAGGCGGCTTGGCTCAGGATCGCAGCGCTTGCCTAGTTCTCACCTAGCCCTAGGCTCCCCATAGGGCCAAGGAGGGTCTGGGCTGCCTCTGGCTCCGTGGGCACTGCTGCTTGGCTGGTGGTCTCCGCACCGTGAAACCAACTCCAAACGTGTTCGCCTTCGCGGAGAAGGCTGATTTGGCAGGAAGAAGCCCTGTGTGCACTGGCCCTGGCAACCCACCCATCGCCAGCTAGGGAGGGACCCACCTAGGGCCTAGCTGCGAAACGGCACAAAACGCGCTCCTAGGAGCTGCACTCTGCAAAGGGAAACTGTGCTCGGGGAACAAAGCTCAGCCCCAAGACGGCTTGGCTCAGGATCGCAGCGCTTGCCTAGTTCTCACCTAGCCCTAGGCTCCCCATAGGGCCAAGGAGGGTCTGGGCTGCCTCTGGCTCCGTGGGCACTGCTGCTTGGCTGGTGGTCTCCGCACCTTGAAACCAACTCCAAACGTGTTCTCCTTCGCGGAGAAGGCTGATTTGGCAGGAAGAAGCCCTGTGTGCACTGGCCCTGGCAACCCACCCATCGCCAGCTAGGGAGGGACCCACCTAGGGCCTAGCTGCGAAACGGCACAAAACGCGCTCCTAGGAGCTGCACTCTGCAAAGGGAAACTGTGCTCGGGGAACAAAGCTCAGCCCCAAGGCGGCTTGGCTCAGGATCGCAGCGCTTGCCTAGTTCTCACCTAGCCCTAGGCTCCCCATAGGGCCAAGGAGGGTCTGGGCTGCCTCTGGCTCCGTGGGCACTGCTGCTTGGCTGGTGGTCTCCGCACCTTGAAACCAACTCCAAACGTGTTCGCCTTCGCGGAGAAGGCTGATTTGGCAGGAAGAAGCCCTGTGTGCACTGGCCCTGGCAACCCACCCATCGCCAGCTAGGGAGGGACCCACCTAGGGCCTAGCTGCGAAACGGCACAAAACGCGCTCCTAGGAGCTGCACTCTGCAAAGGGAAACTGTGCTCGGGGAACAAAGCTCAGCCCCAAGGCGGCTTGGCTCAGGATCGCAGCGCTTGCCTAGTTCTCACCTAGCCCTAGGCTCCCCATAGGGCCAAGGAGGGTCTGGGCTGCCTCTGGCTCCGTGGGCACTGCTGCTTGGCTGGTGGTCTCCGCACCGTGAAACCAACTCCAAACGTGTTCGCCTTCGCGGAGAAGGCTGATTTGGCAGGAAGAAGCCCTGTGTGCACTGGCCCTGGCAACCCACCCATCGCCAGCTAGGGAGGGACCCACCTAGGGCCTAGCTGCGAAACGGCACAAAACGCGCTCCTAGGAGCTGCACTCTGCAAAGGGAAACTGTGCTCGGGGAACAAAGCTCAGCCCCAAGGCGGCTTGGCTCAGGATCGCAGCGCTTGCCTAGTTCTCACCTAGCCCTAGGCTCCCCATAGGGCCAAGGAGGGTCTGGGCTGCCTCTGGCTCCGTGGGCACTGCTGCTTGGCTGGTGGTCTCCGCACCTTGAAACCAACTCCAAACGTGTTCGCCTTCGCGGAGAAGGCTGATTTGGCAGGAAGAAGCCCTGTGTGCACTGGCCCTGGCAACCCACCCATCGCCAGCTAGGGAGGGACCCACCTAGGGCCTAGCTGCGAAACGGCACAAAACGCGCTCCTAGGAGCTGCACTCTGCAAAGGGAAACTGTGCTCGGGGAACAAAGCTCAGCCCCAAGGCGGCTTGGCTCAGGATCGCAGCGCTTGCCTAGTTCTCACCTAGCCCTAGGCTCCCCATAGGGCCAAGGAGGGTCTGGGCTGCCTCTGGCTCCGTGGGCACTGCTGCTTGGCTGGTGGTCTCCGCACCTTGAAACCAACTCCAAACGTGTTCGCCTTCGCGGAGAAGGCTGATTTGGCAGGAAGAAGCCCTGTGTGCACTGGCCCTGGCAACCCACCCATCGCCAGCTAGGGAGGGACCCACCTAGGGCCTAGCTGCGAAACGGCACAAAACGCGCTCCTAGGAGCTGCACTCTGCAAAGGGAAACTGTGCTCGGGGAACAAAGCTCAGCCCCAAGGCGGCTTGGCTCAGGATCGCAGCGCTTGCCTAGTTCTCACCTAGCCCTAGGCTCCCCATAGGGCCAAGGAGGGTCTGGGCTGCCTCTGGCTCCGTGGGCACTGCTGCTTGGCTGGTGGTCTCCGCACCTTGAAACCAACTCCAAACGTGTTCTCCTTCGCGGAGAAGGCTGATTTGGCAGGAAGAAGCCCTGTGTGCACTGGCCCTGGCAACCCACCCATCGCCAGCTAGGGAGGGACCCACCTAGGGCCTAGCTGCGAAACGGCACAAAACGCGCTCCTAGGAGCTGCACTCTGCAAAGGGAAACTGTGCTCGGGGAACAAAGCTCAGCCCCAAGGCGGCTTGGCTCAGGATCGCAGCGCTTGCCTAGTTCTCACCTAGCCCTAGGCTCCCCATAGGGCCAAGGAGGGTCTGGGCTGCCTCTGGCTCCGTGGGCACTGCTGCTTGGCTGGTGGTCTCCGCACCTTGAAACCAACTCCAAACGTGTTCGCCTTCGCGGAGAAGGCTGATTTGGCAGGAAGAAGCCCTGTGTGCACTGGCCCTGGCAACCCACCCATCGCCAGCTAGGGAGGGACCCACCTAGGGCCTAGCTGCGAAACGGCACAAAACGCGCTCCTAGGAGCTGCACTCTGCAAAGGGAAACTGTGCTCGGGGAACAAAGCTCAGCCCCAAGGCGGCTTGGCTCAGGATCGCAGCGCTTGCCTAGTTCTCACCTAGCCCTAGGCTCCCCATAGGGCCAAGGAGGGTCTGGGCTGCCTCTGGCTCCGTGGGCACTGCTGCTTGGCTGGTGGTCTCCGCACCGTGAAACCAACTCAAAACGTGTTCTCCTTCGCGGAGAAGGCTGATTTGGCAGGAAGAAGCCCTGTGTGCACTGGCCCTGGCAACCCACCCATCGCCAGCTAGGGAGGGACCCACCTAGGGCCTAGCTGCGAAACGGCACAAAACGCGCTCCTAGGAGCTGCACTCTGCAAAGGGAAACTGTGCTCGGGGAACAAAGCTCAGCCCCAAGGCGGCTTGGCTCAGGATCGCAGCGCTTGCCTAGTTCTCACCTAGCCCTAGGCTCCCCATAGGGCCAAGGAGGGTCTGGGCTGCCTCTGGCTCCGTGGGCACTGCTGCTTGGCTGGTGGTCTCCGCAGCTTGAAACCAACTCCAAACGTGTTCGCCTTCGCGGAGAAGGCTGATTTGGCAGGAAGAAGCCCTGTGTGCACTGGCCCTGGCAACCCACCCATCGCCAGCTAGGGAGGGACCCACCTAGGGCCTAGCTGCGAAACGGCACAAAACGCGCTCCTAGGAGCTGCACTCTGCAAAGGGAAACTGTGCTCGGGGAACAAAGCTCAGCCCCAAGGCGGCTTGGCTCAGGATCGCAGCGCTTGCCTAGTTCTCACCTAGCCCTAGGCTCCCCATAGGGCCAAGGAGGGTCTGGGCTGCCTCTGGCTCCGTGGGCACTGCTGCTTGGCTGGTGGTCTCCGCACCTTGAAACCAACTCCAAACGTGTTCGCCTTCGCGGAGAAGGCTGATTTGGCAGGAAGAAGCCCTGTGTGCACTGGCCCTGGCAACCCACCCATCGCCAGCTAGGGAGGGACCCACCTAGGGCCTAGCTGCGAAACGGCACAAAACGCGCTCCTAGGAGCTGCACTCTGCAAAGGGAAACTGTGCTCGGGGAACAAAGCTCAGCCCCAAGGCGGCTTGGCTCAGGATCGCAGCGCTTGCCTAGTTCTCACCTAGCCCTAGGCTCCCCATAGGGCCAAGGAGGGTCTGGGCTGCCTCTGGCTCCGTGGGCACTGCTGCTTGGCTGGTGGTCTCCGCACCTTGAAACCAACTCCAAACGTGTTCGCCTTCGCGGAGAAGGCTGATTTGGCAGGAAGAAGCCCTGTGTGCACTGGCCCTGGCAACCCACCCATCGCCAGCTAGGGAGGGACCCACCTAGGGCCTAGCTGCGAAACGGCACAAAACGCGCTCCTAGGAGCTGCACTCTGCAAAGGGAAACTGTGCTCGGGGAACAAAGCTCAGCCCCAAGGCGGCTTGGCTCAGGATCGCAGCGCTTGCCTAGTTCTCACCTAGCCCTAGGCTCCCCATAGGGCCAAGGAGGGTCTGGGCTGCCTCTGGCTCCGTGGGCACTGCTGCTTGGCTGGTGGTCTCCGCACCTTGAAACCAACTCCAAACGTGTTCGCCTTCGCGGAGAAGGCTGATTTGGCAGGAAGAAGCCCTGTGTGCACTGGCCCTGGCAACCCACCCATCGCCAGCTAGGAGGGACCCACCTAGGGCCTAGCTGCGAAACGGCACAAAACGCGCTCCTAGGAGCTGCACTCTGCAAAGGGAAACTGTGCTCGGGGAACAAAGCTCAGCCCCAAGGCGGCTTGGCTCAGGATCGCAGCGCTTGCCTAGTTCTCACCTAGCCCTAGGCTCCCCATAGGGCCAAGGAGGGTCTGGGCTGCCTCTGGCTCCGTGGGCACTGCTGCTTGGCTGGTGGTCTCCGCACCGTGAAACCAACTCCAAACGTGTTCGCCTTCGCGGAGAAGGCTGATTTGGCAGGAAGAAGCCCTGTGTGCACTGGCCCTGGCAACCCACCCATCGCCAGCTAGGGAGGGACCCACCTAGGGCCTAGCTGCGAAACGGCACAAAACGCGCTCCTAGGAGCTGCACTCTGCAAAGGGAAACTGTGCTCGGGGAACAAAGCTCAGCCCCAAGACGGCTTGGCTCAGGATCGCAGCGCTTGCCTAGTTCTCACCTAGCCCTAGGCTCCCCATAGGGCCAAGGAGGGTCTGGGCTGCCTCTGGCTCCGTGGGCACTGCTGCTTGGCTGGTGGTCTCCGCACCTTGAAACCAACTCCAAACGTGTTCTCCTTCGCGGAGAAGGCTGATTTGGCAGGAAGAAGCCCTGTGTGCACTGGCCCTGGCAACCCACCCATCGCCAGCTAGGGAGGGACCCACCTAGGGCCTAGCTGCGAAACGGCACAAAACGCGCTCCTAGGAGCTGCACTCTGCAAAGGGAAACTGTGCTCGGGGAACAAAGCTCAGCCCCAAGGCGGCTTGGCTCAGGATCGCAGCGCTTGCCTAGTTCTCACCTAGCCCTAGGCTCCCCATAGGGCCAAGGAGGGTCTGGGCTGCCTCTGGCTCCGTGGGCACTGCTGCTTGGCTGGTGGTCTCCGCACCTTGAAACCAACTCCAAACGTGTTCGCCTTCGCGGAGAAGGCTGATTTGGCAGGAAGAAGCCCTGTGTGCACTGGCCCTGGCAACCCACCCATCGCCAGCTAGGGAGGGACCCACCTAGGGCCTAGCTGCGAAACGGCACAAAACGCGCTCCTAGGAGCTGCACTCTGCAAAGGGAAACTGTGCTCGGGGAACAAAGCTCAGCCCCAAGGCGGCTTGGCTCAGGATCGCAGCGCTTGCCTAGTTCTCACCTAGCCCTAGGCTCCCCATAGGGCCAAGGAGGGTCTGGGCTGCCTCTGGCTCCGTGGGCACTGCTGCTTGGCTGGTGGTCTCCGCACCGTGAAACCAACTCCAAACGTGTTCGCCTTCGCGGAGAAGGCTGATTTGGCAGGAAGAAGCCCTGTGTGCACTGGCCCTGGCAACCCACCCATCGCCAGCTAGGGAGGGACCCACCTAGGGCCTAGCTGCGAAACGGCACAAAACGCGCTCCTAGGAGCTGCACTCTGCAAAGGGAAACTGTGCTCGGGGAACAAAGCTCAGCCCCAAGGCGGCTTGGCTCAGGATCGCAGCGCTTGCCTAGTTCTCACCTAGCCCTAGGCTCCCCATAGGGCCAAGGAGGGTCTGGGCTGCCTCTGGCTCCGTGGGCACTGCTGCTTGGCTGGTGGTCTCCGCACCTTGAAACCAACTCCAAACGTGTTCGCCTTCGCGGAGAAGGCTGATTTGGCAGGAAGAAGCCCTGTGTGCACTGGCCCTGGCAACCCACCCATCGCCAGCTAGGGAGGGACCCACCTAGGGCCTAGCTGCGAAACGGCACAAAACGCGCTCCTAGGAGCTGCACTCTGCAAAGGGAAACTGTGCTCGGGGAACAAAGCTCAGCCCCAAGGCGGCTTGGCTCAGGATCGCAGCGCTTGCCTAGTTCTCACCTAGCCCTAGGCTCCCCATAGGGCCAAGGAGGGTCTGGGCTGCCTCTGGCTCCGTGGGCACTGCTGCTTGGCTGGTGGTCTCCGCACCTTGAAACCAACTCCAAACGTGTTCGCCTTCGCGGAGAAGGCTGATTTGGCAGGAAGAAGCCCTGTGTGCACTGGCCCTGGCAACCCACCCATCGCCAGCTAGGGAGGGACCCACCTAGGGCCTAGCTGCGAAACGGCACAAAACGCGATCCTAGGAGCTGCACTCTGCAAAGGGAAACTGTGCTCGGGGAACAAAGCTCAGCCCCAAGGCGGCTTGGCTCAGGATCGCAGCGCTTGCCTAGTTCTCACCTAGCCCTAGGCTCCCCATAGGGCCAAGGAGGGTCTGGGCTGCCTCTGGCTCCGTGGGCACTGCTGCTTGGCTGGTGGTCTCCGCACCGTGAAACCAACTCCAAACGTGTTCTCCTTCGCGGAGAAGGCTGATTTGGCTGGAAGAAGCCCTGTGTGCACTGGCCCTGGCAACCCACCCATCGCCAGCTAGGGAGGGACCCACCTAGGGCCTAGCTGCGAAACGGCACAAAACGCGCTCCTAGGAGCTGCACTCTGCAAAGGGAAACTGTGCTCGGGGAACAAAGCTCAGCCCCAAGGCGGCTTGGCTCAGGATCGCAGCGCTTGCCTAGTTCTCACCTAGCCCTAGGCTCCCCATAGGGCCAAGGAGGGTCTGGGCTGCCTCTGGCTCCGTGGGCACTGCTGCTTGGTTGGTGGTCTCCGCACCTTGAAACCAACTCCAAACGTGTTCTCCTTCGTGGAGAAGGCTGATTTGGCAGGAACAAGCCCTGTGTGCACTGGCCCTGGCAATCCACCCTTAGCCAGCTAAGGAGGGACCCACCTAGGGCCTAGCTGCGAAACGGCACAAAACGCGCTCCTAGGAGCTGCACTCTGCAAAGGGAAACTGTGCTCGGGGAACAAAGCTCAGCCCCAAGGCGGCTTGGCTCAGGATCGCAGCGCTTGCCTAGTTCTCACCTAGCCCTAGGCTCCCCATAGGGCCAAGGAGGGTCTGGGCTGCCTCTGGCTCCGTGGGCACTGCTGCTTGGCTGGTGGTCTCCGCACCTTGAAACCAACTCCAAACGTGTTCGCCTTCGCGGAGAAGGCTGATTTGGCAGGAACAAGCCCTGTGTGCACTGGCCCTGGCAATCCACCCATCGCCAGCTAAGGAGGGACCCACCTAGGGCCTAGCTGCGAAACGGCACAAAACGCGCTCCTAGGAGCTGCACTCTGCAAAGGGAAACTGTGCTCGGGGAACAAAGCTCAGCCCCAAGGCGGCTTGGCTCAGGATCGCAGCGCTTGCCTAGTTCTCACCTAGCCCTAGGCTCCCCATAGGGCCAAGGAGGGTCTGGGCTGCCTCTGGCTCCGTGGGCACTGCTGCTTGGCTGGTGGTCTCCGCACCTTGAAACCAACTCCAAACGTGTTCTCCTTCGCGGAGAAGGCTGATTTGGCAGGAAGAAGCCCTGTGTGCACTGGCCCTGGCAACCCACCCATCGCCAGCTAGGGAGGGACCCACCTAGGGCCTAGCTGCGAAACGGCACAAAACGCGCTCCTAGGAGCTGCACTCTGCAAAGGGAAACTGTGCTCGGGGAACAAAGCTCAGCCCCAAGGCGGCTTGGCTCAGGATCGCAGCGCTTGCCTAGTTCTCACCTAGCCCTAGGCTCCCCATAGGGCCAAGGAGGGTCTGGGCTGCCTCTGGCTCCGTGGGCACTGCTGCTTGGCTGGTGGTCTCCGCACCTTGAAACCAACTCCAAACGTGTTCGCCTTCGCGGAGAAGGCTGATTTGGCAGGAAGAAGCCCTGTGTGCACTGGCCCTGGCAACCCACCCATCGCCAGCTAGGGAGGGACCCACCTAGGGCCTAGCTGCGAAACGGCACAAAACGCGCTCCTAGGAGCTGCACTCTGCAAAGGGAAACTGTGCTCGGGGAACAAAGCTCAGCCCCAAGGCGGCTTGGCTCAGGATCGCAGCGCTTGCCTAGTTCTCACCTAGCCCTAGGCTCCCCATAGGGCCAAGGAGGGTCTGGGCTGCCTCTGGCTCCGTGGGCACTGCTGCTTGGCTGGTGGTCTCCGCACCTTGAAACCAACTCCAAACGTGTTCTCCTTCGCGGAGAAGGCTGATTTGGCAGGAAGAAGCCCTGTGTGCACTGGCCCTGGCAATCCACCCATCGCCAGCTAAGGAGGGACCCACCTAGGGCCTAGCTGCGAAACGGCACAAAACGCGCTCCTAGGAGCTGCACTCTGCAAAGGGAAACTGTGCTCGGGGAACAAAGCTCAGCCCCAAGGCGGCTTGGCTCAGGATCGCAGCGCTTGCCTAGTTCTCACCTAGCCCTAGGCTCCCCATAGGGCCAAGGAGGGTCTGGGCTGCCTCTGGCTCCGTGGGCACTGCTGCTTGGCTGGTGGTCTCCGCACCGTGAAACCAACTCCAAACGTGTTCGCCTTCGCGGAGAAGGCTGATTTGGCAGGAAGAAGCCCTGTGTGCACTGGCCCTGGCAACCCACCCATCGCCAGCTAGGGAGGGACCCACCTAGGGCCTAGCTGCGAAACGGCACAAAACGCGCTCCTAGGAGCTGCACTCTGCAAAGGGAAACTGTGCTCGGGGAACAAAGCTCAGCCCCAAGGCGGCTTGGCTCAGGATCGCAGCGCTTGCCTAGTTCTCACCTAGCCCTAGGCTCCCCATAGGGCCAAGGAGGGTCTGGGCTGCCTCTGGCTCCGTGGGCACTGCTGCTTGGCTGGTGGTCTCCGCACCTTGAAACCAACTCCAAACGTGTTCGCCTTCGCGGAGAAGGCTGATTTGGCAGGAAGAAGCCCTGTGTGCACTGGCCCTGGCAACCCACCCATCGCCAGCTAGGGAGGGACCCACCTAGGGCCTAGCTGCGAAACGGCACAAAACGCGCTCCTAGGAGCTGCACTCTGCAAAGGGAAACTGTGCTCGGGGAACAAAGCTCAGCCCCAAGGCGGCTTGGCTCAGGATCGCAGCGCTTGCCTAGTTCTCACCTAGCCCTAGGCTCCCCATAGGGCCAAGGAGGGTCTGGGCTGCCTCTGGCTCCGTGGGCACTGCTGCTTGGCTGGTGGTCTCCGCACCTTGAAACCAACTCCAAACGTGTTCGCCTTCGCGGAGAAGGCTGATTTGGCAGGAAGAAGCCCTGTGTGCACTGGCCCTGGCAACCCACCCATCGCCAGCTAGGGAGGGACCCACCTAGGGCCTAGCTGCGAAACGGCACAAAACGCGATCCTAGGAGCTGCACTCTGCAAAGGGAAACTGTGCTCGGGGAACAAAGCTCAGCCCCAAGGCGGCTTGGCTCAGGATCGCAGCGCTTGCCTAGTTCTCACCTAGCCCTAGGCTCCCCATAGGGCCAAGGAGGGTCTGGGCTGCCTCTGGCTCCGTGGGCACTGCTGCTTGGCTGGTGGTCTCCGCACCGTGAAACCAACTCCAAACGTGTTCTCCTTCGCGGAGAAGGCTGATTTGGCTGGAAGAAGCCCTGTGTGCACTGGCCCTGGCAACCCACCCATCGCCAGCTAGGGAGGGACCCACCTAGGGCCTAGCTGCGAAACGGCACAAAACGCACTCCTAGGAGCTGCACTCTGCAAAGGGAAACTGTGCTCGGGGAACAAAGCTCAGCCCCAAGGCGGCTTGGCTCAGGATCGCAGCGCTTGCCTAGTTCTCACGTAGCCCTAGGCTCCCCATAGGGCCAAGGAGGGTCTGGGCTGCCTCTGGCTCCGTGGGCACTGCTGCTTGTCTGGTGGTCTCCGCACCTTGAAACCAACTCCAAACGTGTTCGCCTTCGCGGAGAAGGCTGATTTGGCAGGAAGAAGCCCTGTGTGCACTGGCCCTGGCAAACCACCCATAGCCAGCTAGGGAGGGACCCACCTAGGGCCTAGCTGCGAAACGGCACAAAACGCGCTCCTAGGAGCTGCACTCTGCAAAGGGAAACTGTGCTCGGGGAACAAAGCTCAGCCCCAAGGCGGCTTGGCTCAGGATCGCAGCGCTTGCCTAGTTCTCACCTAGCCCTAGGCTCCCCATAGGGCCAAGGAGGGTCTGGGCTGCCTCTGGCTCCGTGGGCACTGCTGCTTGGCTGGTGATCTCCGCACCGTGAAACCAACTCCAAACGTGTTCTCCTTCGCAGAGAAGGCTGATTTGGCAGGAAGAAGCCCTGTGTGCACTGGCCCTGGCAATCCACCCATCGCCAGCTAGGGAGGGACCCACCTAGGGCCTAGCTGCGAAACGGCACAAAACGCGCTCCTAGAAGCTGCACTCTGCAAAGGGAAACTGTGCTCGGGGAACAAAGCTCAGCCCCAAGGCGGCTTGGCTCAGGATCGCAGCGCTTGCCTAGTTCTCACCTAGCCCTAGGCTCCCCATAGGGCCAAGGAGGGTCTGGGCTGCCTCTGGCTCTGTGGGCACTGCTGCTTGGCTGGTGGTCTCCGCACCTTGAAACCAACTCCAAACGTGTTCGCCTTCGCGGAGAAGGCTGATTTGGCAGGAAGAAGCCCTGTGTGCACTGGCCCTGGCAACCCACCCATCGCCAGCTAGGGAGGGACCCACCTAGGGCCTAGCTGCGAAACGGCACAAAACGCGCTCCTAGGAGCTGCACTCTGCAAAGGGAAACTGTGCTCGGGGAACAAAGCTCAGCCCCAAGGCGGCTTGGCTCAGGATCGCAGCGCTTGCCTAGTTCTCACCTAGCCCTAGGCTCCCCATAGGGCCAAGGAGGGTCTGGGCTGCCTCTGGCTCCGTGGGCACTGCTGCTTGGCTGGTGGTCTCCGCACCTTGAAACCAACTCCAAACGTGTTCGCCTTCGCGGAGAAGGCTGATTTGGCAGGAAGAAGCCCTGTGTGCACTGGCCCTGGCAACCCACCCATCGCCAGCTAGGAGGGACCCACCTAGGGCCTAGCTGCGAAACGGCACAAAACGCGCTCCTAGGAGCTGCACTCTGCAAAGGGAAACTGTGCTCGGGGAACAAAGCTCAGCCCCAAGGCGGCTTGGCTCAGGATCGCAGCGCTTGCCTAGTTCTCACCTAGCCCTAGGCTCCCCATAGGGCCAAGGAGGGTCTGGGCTGCCTCTGGCTCCGTGGGCACTGCTGCTTGGCTGGTGGTCTCCGCACCGTGAAACCAACTCCAAACGTGTTCGCCTTCGCGGAGAAGGCTGATTTGGCAGGAAGAAGCCCTGTGTGCACTGGCCCTGGCAACCCACCCATCGCCAGCTAGGGAGGGACCCACCTAGGGCCTAGCTGCGAAACGGCACAAAACGCGCTCCTAGGAGCTGCACTCTGCAAAGGGAAACTGTGCTCGGGGAACAAAGCTCAGCCCCAAGGCGGCTTGGCTCAGGATCGCAGCGCTTGCCTAGTTCTCACCTAGCCCTAGGCTCCCCATAGGGCCAAGGAGGGTCTGGGCTGCCTCTGGCTCCGTGGGCACTGCTGCTTGGCTGGTGGTCTCCGCAGCTTGAAACCAACTCCAAACGTGTTCGCCTTCGCGGAGAAGGCTGATTTGGCAGGAAGAAGCCCTGTGTGCACTGGCCCTGGCAACCCACCCATCGCCAGCTAGGGAGGGACCCACCTAGGGCCTAGCTGCGAAACGGCACAAAACGCGCTCCTAGGAGCTGCACTCTGCAAAGGGAAACTGTGCTCGGGGAACAAAGCTCAGCCCCAAGGCGGCTTGGCTCAGGATCGCAGCGCTTGCCTAGTTCTCACCTAGCCCTAGGCTCCCCATAGGGCCAAGGAGGGTCTGGGCTGCCTCTGGCTCCGTGGGCACTGCTGCTTGGTTGGTGGTCTCCGCACATTGAAACCAACTCCAAACGTGTTCTCCTTCGCGGAGAAGGCTGATTTGGCAGGAAGAAGCCCTGTGTGCACTGGCCCTGGCAACCCACCCATCGCCAGCTAGGGAGGGACCCACCTAGGGCCTAGCTGCGAAACGGCACAAAACGCGCTCCTAGGAGCTGCACTCTGCAAAGGGAAACTGTGCTCGGGGAACAAAGCTCAGCCCCAAGGCGGCTTGGCTCAGGATCGCAGCGCTTGCCTAGTTCTCACCTAGCCCTAGGCTCCCCATAGGGCCAAGGAGGGTCTGGGCTGCCTCTGGCTCCGTGGGCACTGCTGCTTGGTTGGTGGTCTCCGCACCTTGAAACCAACTCCAAACGTGTTCTCCTTCGTGGAGAAGGCTGATTTGGCAGGAACAAGCCCTGTGTGCACTGGCCCTGGCAACCCACCCATCGCCAGCTAGGGAGGGACCCACCTAGGGCCTAGCTGCGAAACGGCACAAAACGCGCTCCTAGGAGCTGCACTCTGCAAAGGGAAACTGTGCTCGGGGAACAAAGCTCAGCCCCAAGGCGGCTTGGCTCAGGATCGCAGCGCTTGCCTAGTTCTCACCTAGCCCTAGGCTCCCCATAGGGCCAAGGAGGGTCTGGGCTGCCTCTGGCTCCGTGGGCACTGCTGCTTGGCTGGTGGTCTCCGCACCTTGAAACCAACTCCAAACGTGTTCGCCTTCGCGGAGAAGGCTGATTTGGCAGGAAGAAGCCCTGTGTGCACTGGCCCTGGCAACCCACCCATCGCCAGCTAGGGAGGGACCCACCTAGGGCCTAGCTGCGAAACGGCACAAAACGCGCTCCTAGGAGCTGCACTCTGCAAAGGGAAACTGTGCTCGGGGAACAAAGCTCAGCCCCAAGGCGGCTTGGCTCAGGATCGCAGCGCTTGCCTAGTTCTCACCTAGCCCTAGGCTCCCCATAGGGCCAAGGAGGGTCTGGGCTGCCTCTGGCTCCGTGGGCACTGCTGCTTGGCTGGTGGTCTCCGCACCTTGAAACCAACTCCAAACGTGTTCGCCTTCGCGGAGAAGGCTGATTTGGCAGGAAGAAGCCCTGTGTGCACTGGCCCTGGCAACCCACCCATCGCCAGCTAGGGAGGGACCCACCTAGGGCCTAGCTGCGAAACGGCACAAAACGCGATCCTAGGAGCTGCACTCTGCAAAGGGAAACTGTGCTCGGGGAACAAAGCTCAGCCCCAAGGCGGCTTGGCTCAGGATCGCAGCGCTTGCCTAGTTCTCACCTAGCCCTAGGCTCCCCATAGGGCCAAGGAGGGTCTGGGCTGCCTCTGGCTCCGTGGGCACTGCTGCTTGGCTGGTGGTCTCCGCACCGTGAAACCAACTCCAAACGTGTTCTCCTTCGCGGAGAAGGCTGATTTGGCTGGAAGAAGCCCTGTGTGCACTGGCCCTGGCAACCCACCCATCGCCAGCTAGGGAGGGACCCACCTAGGGCCTAGCTGCGAAACGGCACAAAACGCACTCCTAGGAGCTGCACTCTGCAAAGGGAAACTGTGCTCGGGGAACAAAGCTCAGCCCCAAGGCGGCTTGGCTCAGGATCGCAGCGCTTGCCTAGTTCTCACGTAGCCCTAGGCTCCCCATAGGGCCAAGGAGGGTCTGGGCTGCCTCTGGCTCCGTGGGCACTGCTGCTTGTCTGGTGGTCTCCGCACCTTGAAACCAACTCCAAACGTGTTCGCCTTCGCGGAGAAGGCTGATTTGGCAGGAAGAAGCCCTGTGTGCACTGGCCCTGGCAAACCACCCATAGCCAGCTAGGGAGGGACCCACCTAGGGCCTAGCTGCGAAACGGCACAAAACGCGCTCCTAGGAGCTGCACTCTGCAAAGGGAAACTGTGCTCGGGGAACAAAGCTCAGCCCCAAGGCGGCTTGGCTCAGGATCGCAGCGCTTGCCTAGTTCTCACCTAGCCCTAGGCTCCCCATAGGGCCAAGGAGGGTCTGGGCTGCCTCTGGCTCCGTGGGCACTGCTGCTTGGCTGGTGATCTCCGCACCGTGAAACCAACTCCAAACGTGTTCTCCTTCGCAGAGAAGGCTGATTTGGCAGGAAGAAGCCCTGTGTGCACTGGCCCTGGCAATCCACCCATCGCCAGCTAGGGAGGGACCCACCTAGGGCCTAGCTGCGAAACGGCACAAAACGCGCTCCTAGAAGCTGCACTCTGCAAAGGGAAACTGTGCTCGGGGAACAAAGCTCAGCCCCAAGGCGGCTTGGCTCAGGATCGCAGCGCTTGCCTAGTTCTCACCTAGCCCTAGGCTCCCCATAGGGCCAAGGAGGGTCTGGGCTGCCTCTGGCTCTGTGGGCACTGCTGCTTGGCTGGTGGTCTCCGCACCTTGAAACCAACTCCAAACGTGTTCGCCTTCGCGGAGAAGGCTGATTTGGCAGGAAGAAGCCCTGTGTGCACTGGCCCTGGCAACCCACCCATCGCCAGCTAGGGAGGGACCCACCTAGGGCCTAGCTGCGAAACGGCACAAAACGCGCTCCTAGGAGCTGCACTCTGCAAAGGGAAACTGTGCTCGGGGAACAAAGCTCAGCCCCAAGGCGGCTTGGCTCAGGATCGCAGCGCTTGCCTAGTTCTCACCTAGCCCTAGGCTCCCCATAGGGCCAAGGAGGGTCTGGGCTGCCTCTGGCTCCGTGGGCACTGCTGCTTGGCTGGTGGTCTCCGCACCTTGAAACCAACTCCAAACGTGTTCGCCTTCGCGGAGAAGGCTGATTTGGCAGGAAGAAGCCCTGTGTGCACTGGCCCTGGCAACCCACCCATCGCCAGCTAGGAGGGACCCACCTAGGGCCTAGCTGCGAAACGGCACAAAACGCGCTCCTAGGAGCTGCACTCTGCAAAGGGAAACTGTGCTCGGGGAACAAAGCTCAGCCCCAAGGCGGCTTGGCTCAGGATCGCAGCGCTTGCCTAGTTCTCACCTAGCCCTAGGCTCCCCATAGGGCCAAGGAGGGTCTGGGCTGCCTCTGGCTCCGTGGGCACTGCTGCTTGGCTGGTGGTCTCCGCACCGTGAAACCAACTCCAAACGTGTTCGCCTTCGCGGAGAAGGCTGATTTGGCAGGAAGAAGCCCTGTGTGCACTGGCCCTGGCAACCCACCCATCGCCAGCTAGGGAGGGACCCACCTAGGGCCTAGCTGCGAAACGGCACAAAACGCGCTCCTAGGAGCTGCACTCTGCAAAGGGAAACTGTGCTCGGGGAACAAAGCTCAGCCCCAAGGCGGCTTGGCTCAGGATCGCAGCGCTTGCCTAGTTCTCACCTAGCCCTAGGCTCCCCATAGGGCCAAGGAGGGTCTGGGCTGCCTCTGGCTCCGTGGGCACTGCTGCTTGGCTGGTGGTCTCCGCAGCTTGAAACCAACTCCAAACGTGTTCGCCTTCGCGGAGAAGGCTGATTTGGCAGGAAGAAGCCCTGTGTGCACTGGCCCTGGCAACCCACCCATCGCCAGCTAGGGAGGGACCCACCTAGGGCCTAGCTGCGAAACGGCACAAAACGCGCTCCTAGGAGCTGCACTCTGCAAAGGGAAACTGTGCTCGGGGAACAAAGCTCAGCCCCAAGGCGGCTTGGCTCAGGATCGCAGCGCTTGCCTAGTTCTCACCTAGCCCTAGGCTCCCCATAGGGCCAAGGAGGGTCTGGGCTGCCTCTGGCTCCGTGGGCACTGCTGCTTGGTTGGTGGTCTCCGCACATTGAAACCAACTCCAAACGTGTTCTCCTTCGCGGAGAAGGCTGATTTGGCAGGAAGAAGCCCTGTGTGCACTGGCCCTGGCAACCCACCCATCGCCAGCTAGGGAGGGACCCACCTAGGGCCTAGCTGCGAAACGGCACAAAACGCGCTCCTAGGAGCTGCACTCTGCAAAGGGAAACTGTGCTCGGGGAACAAAGCTCAGCCCCAAGGCGGCTTGGCTCAGGATCGCAGCGCTTGCCTAGTTCTCACCTAGCCCTAGGCTCCCCATAGGGCCAAGGAGGGTCTGGGCTGCCTCTGGCTCCGTGGGCACTGCTGCTTGGTTGGTGGTCTCCGCACCTTGAAACCAACTCCAAACGTGTTCTCCTTCGTGGAGAAGGCTGATTTGGCAGGAACAAGCCCTGTGTGCACTGGCCCTGGCAATCCACCCTTAGCCAGCTAAGGAGGGACCCACCTAGGGCCTAGCTGCGAAACGGCACAAAACGCGCTCCTAGGAGCTGCACTCTGCAAAGGGAAACTGTGCTCGGGGAACAAAGCTCAGCCCCAAGGCGGCTTGGCTCAGGATCGCAGCGCTTGCCTAGTTCTCACCTAGCCCTAGGCTCCCCATAGGGCCAAGGAGGGTCTGGGCTGCCTCTGGCTCCGTGGGCACTGCTGCTTGGCTGGTGGTCTCCGCACCTTGAAACCAACTCCAAACGTGTTCTCCTTCGCGGAGAAGGCTGATTTGGCAGGAAGAAGCCCTGTGTGCACTGGCCCTGGCAACCCACCCATCGCCAGCTAGGGAGGGACCCACCTAGGGCCTAGCTGCGAAACGGCACAAAACGCGCTCCTGGAGCTGCACTCTGCAAAGGGAAACTGTGCTCGGGGAACAAAGCTCAGCCCCAAGGCGGCTTGGCTCAGGATCGCAGCGCTTGCCTAGTTCTCACCTAGCCCTAGGCTCCCCATAGGGCCAAGGAGGGTCTGGGCTGCCTCTGGCTCCGTGGGCACTGCTGCTTGGCTGGTGGTCTCCGCACCTTGAAACCAACTCCAAACGTGTTCTCCTTCGCGGAGAAGGCTGATTTGGCAGGAAGAAGCCCTGTGTGCACTGGCCCTGGCAACCCACCCATCGCCAGCTAGGGAGGGACCCACCTAGGGCCTAGCTGCGAAACGGCACAAAACGCGCTCCTAGGAGCTGCACTCTGCAAAGGGAAACTGTGCTCGGGGAACAAAGCTCAGCCCCAAGGCGGCTTGGCTCAGGATCGCAGTGCTTGCCTAGTTCTCACCTAGCCCTAGGCTCCCCATAGGGCCAAGGAGGGTCTGGGCTGCCTCTGGCTCCGTGGGCACTGCTGCTTGGCTGGTGGTCTCCGCACCTTGAAACCAACTCCAAACGTGTTCTCCTTCGCGGAGAAGGCTGATTTGGCAGGAAGAAGCCCTGTGTGCACTGGCCCTGGCAATCCACCCATCGCCAGCTAAGGAGGGACCCACCTAGGGCCTAGCTGCGAAACGGCACAAAACGCGCTCCTAGGAGCTGCACTCTGCAAAGGGAAACTGTGCTCGGGGAACAAAGCTCAGCCCCAAGGCGGCTTGGCTCAGGATCGCAGCGCTTGCCTAGTTCTCACCTAGCCCTAGGCTCCCCATAGGGCCAAGGAGGGTCTGGGCTGCCTCTGGCTCCGTGGGCACTGCTGCTTGGCTGGTGGTCTCCGCACCGTGAAACCAACTCCAAACGTGTTCGCCTTCGCGGAGAAGGCTGATTTGGCAGGAAGAAGCCCTGTGTGCACTGGCCCTGGCAACCCACCCATCGCCAGCTAGGGAGGGACCCACCTAGGGCCTAGCTGCGAAACGGCACAAAACGCGCTCCTAGGAGCTGCACTCTGCAAAGGGAAACTGTGCTCGGGGAACAAAGCTCAGCCCCAAGGCGGCTTGGCTCAGGATCGCAGCGCTTGCCTAGTTCTCACCTAGCCCTAGGCTCCCCATAGGGCCAAGGAGGGTCTGGGCTGCCTCTGGCTCCGTGGGCACTGCTGCTTGGCTGGTGGTCTCCGCACCTTGAAACCAACTCCAAACGTGTTCGCCTTCGCGGAGAAGGCTGATTTGGCAGGAAGAAGCCCTGTGTGCACTGGCCCTGGCAACCCACCCATCGCCAGCTAGGGAGGGACCCACCTAGGGCCTAGCTGCGAAACGGCACAAAACGCGCTCCTAGGAGCTGCACTCTGCAAAGGGAAACTGTGCTCGGGGAACAAAGCTCAGCCCCAAGGCGGCTTGGCTCAGGATCGCAGCGCTTGCCTAGTTCTCACCTAGCCCTAGGCTCCCCATAGGGCCAAGGAGGGTCTGGGCTGCCTCTGGCTCCGTGGGCACTGCTGCTTGGCTGGTGGTCTCCGCACCTTGAAACCAACTCCAAACGTGTTCGCCTTCGCGGAGAAGGCTGATTTGGCAGGAAGAAGCCCTGTGTGCACTGGCCCTGGCAACCCACCCATCGCCAGCTAGGGAGGGACCCACCTAGGGCCTAGCTGCGAAACGGCACAAAACGCGATCCTAGGAGCTGCACTCTGCAAAGGGAAACTGTGCTCGGGGAACAAAGCTCAGCCCCAAGGCGGCTTGGCTCAGGATCGCAGCGCTTGCCTAGTTCTCACCTAGCCCTAGGCTCCCCATAGGGCCAAGGAGGGTCTGGGCTGCCTCTGGCTCCGTGGGCACTGCTGCTTGGCTGGTGGTCTCCGCACCGTGAAACCAACTCCAAACGTGTTCTCCTTCGCGGAGAAGGCTGATTTGGCTGGAAGAAGCCCTGTGTGCACTGGCCCTGGCAACCCACCCATCGCCAGCTAGGGAGGGACCCACCTAGGGCCTAGCTGCGAAACGGCACAAAACGCACTCCTAGGAGCTGCACTCTGCAAAGGGAAACTGTGCTCGGGGAACAAAGCTCAGCCCCAAGGCGGCTTGGCTCAGGATCGCAGCGCTTGCCTAGTTCTCACGTAGCCCTAGGCTCCCCATAGGGCCAAGGAGGGTCTGGGCTGCCTCTGGCTCCGTGGGCACTGCTGCTTGTCTGGTGGTCTCCGCACCTTGAAACCAACTCCAAACGTGTTCGCCTTCGCGGAGAAGGCTGATTTGGCAGGAAGAAGCCCTGTGTGCACTGGCCCTGGCAAACCACCCATAGCCAGCTAGGGAGGGACCCACCTAGGGCCTAGCTGCGAAACGGCACAAAACGCGCTCCTAGGAGCTGCACTCTGCAAAGGGAAACTGTGCTCGGGGAACAAAGCTCAGCCCCAAGGCGGCTTGGCTCAGGATCGCAGCGCTTGCCTAGTTCTCACCTAGCCCTAGGCTCCCCATAGGGCCAAGGAGGGTCTGGGCTGCCTCTGGCTCCGTGGGCACTGCTGCTTGGCTGGTGATCTCCGCACCGTGAAACCAACTCCAAACGTGTTCTCCTTCGCAGAGAAGGCTGATTTGGCAGGAAGAAGCCCTGTGTGCACTGGCCCTGGCAATCCACCCATCGCCAGCTAGGGAGGGACCCACCTAGGGCCTAGCTGCGAAACGGCACAAAACGCGCTCCTAGAAGCTGCACTCTGCAAAGGGAAACTGTGCTCGGGGAACAAAGCTCAGCCCCAAGGCGGCTTGGCTCAGGATCGCAGCGCTTGCCTAGTTCTCACCTAGCCCTAGGCTCCCCATAGGGCCAAGGAGGGTCTGGGCTGCCTCTGGCTCTGTGGGCACTGCTGCTTGGCTGGTGGTCTCCGCACCTTGAAACCAACTCCAAACGTGTTCGCCTTCGCGGAGAAGGCTGATTTGGCAGGAAGAAGCCCTGTGTGCACTGGCCCTGGCAACCCACCCATCGCCAGCTAGGGAGGGACCCACCTAGGGCCTAGCTGCGAAACGGCACAAAACGCGCTCCTAGGAGCTGCACTCTGCAAAGGGAAACTGTGCTCGGGGAACAAAGCTCAGCCCCAAGGCGGCTTGGCTCAGGATCGCAGCGCTTGCCTAGTTCTCACCTAGCCCTAGGCTCCCCATAGGGCCAAGGAGGGTCTGGGCTGCCTCTGGCTCCGTGGGCACTGCTGCTTGGCTGGTGGTCTCCGCACCTTGAAACCAACTCCAAACGTGTTCGCCTTCGCGGAGAAGGCTGATTTGGCAGGAAGAAGCCCTGTGTGCACTGGCCCTGGCAACCCACCCATCGCCAGCTAGGAGGGACCCACCTAGGGCCTAGCTGCGAAACGGCACAAAACGCGCTCCTAGGAGCTGCACTCTGCAAAGGGAAACTGTGCTCGGGGAACAAAGCTCAGCCCCAAGGCGGCTTGGCTCAGGATCGCAGCGCTTGCCTAGTTCTCACCTAGCCCTAGGCTCCCCATAGGGCCAAGGAGGGTCTGGGCTGCCTCTGGCTCCGTGGGCACTGCTGCTTGGCTGGTGGTCTCCGCAGCTTGAAACCAACTCCAAACGTGTTCTCCTTCGCGGAGAAGGCTGATTTGGCAGGAAGAAGCCCTGTGTGCACTGGCCCTGGCAACCCACCCATCGCCAGCTAGGGAGGGACCCACCTAGGGCCTAGCTGCGAAACGGCACAAAACGCGCTCCTAGGAGCTGCACTCTGCAAAGGGAAACTGTGCTCGGGGAACAAAGCTCAGCCCCAAGGCGGCTTGGCTCAGGATCGCAGCGCTTGCCTAGTTCTCACCTAGCCCTAGGCTCCCCATAGGGCCAAGGAGGGTCTGGGCTGCCTCTGGCTCCGTGGGCACTGCTGCTTGGCTGGTGGTCTCCGCAGCTTGAAACCAACTCCAAACGTGTTCGCCTTCGCGGAGAAGGCTGATTTGGCAGGAAGAAGCCCTGTGTGCACTGGCCCTGGCAACCCACCCATCGCCAGCTAGGGAGGGACCCACCTAGGGCCTAGCTGCGAAACGGCACAAAACGCGCTCCTAGGAGCTGCACTCTGCAAAGGGAAACTGTGCTCGGGGAACAAAGCTCAGCCCCAAGGCGGCTTGGCTCAGGATCGCAGCGCTTGCCTAGTTCTCACCTAGCCCTAGGCTCCCCATAGGGCCAAGGAGGGTCTGGGCTGCCTCTGGCTCCGTGGGCACTGCTGCTTGGTTGGTGGTCTCCGCACATTGAAACCAACTCCAAACGTGTTCTCCTTCGCGGAGAAGGCTGATTTGGCAGGAAGAAGCCCTGTGTGCACTGGCCCTGGCAACCCACCCATCGCCAGCTAGGGAGGGACCCACCTAGGGCCTAGCTGCGAAACGGCACAAAACGCGCTCCTAGGAGCTGCACTCTGCAAAGGGAAACTGTGCTCGGGGAACAAAGCTCAGCCCCAAGGCGGCTTGGCTCAGGATCGCAGCGCTTGCCTAGTTCTCACCTAGCCCTAGGCTCCCCATAGGGCCAAGGAGGGTCTGGGCTGCCTCTGGCTCCGTGGGCACTGCTGCTTGGTTGGTGGTCTCCGCACCTTGAAACCAACTCCAAACGTGTTCTCCTTCGTGGAGAAGGCTGATTTGGCAGGAACAAGCCCTGTGTGCACTGGCCCTGGCAATCCACCCTTAGCCAGCTAAGGAGGGACCCACCTAGGGCCTAGCTGCGAAACGGCACAAAACGCGCTCCTAGGAGCTGCACTCTGCAAAGGGAAACTGTGCTCGGGGAACAAAGCTCAGCCCCAAGGCGGCTTGGCTCAGGATCGCAGCGCTTGCCTAGTTCTCACCTAGCCCTAGGCTCCCCATAGGGCCAAGGAGGGTCTGGGCTGCCTCTGGCTCCGTGGGCACTGCTGCTTGGCTGGTGGTCTCCGCACCTTGAAACCAACTCCAAACGTGTTCTCCTTCGCGGAGAAGGCTGATTTGGCAGGAAGAAGCCCTGTGTGCACTGGCCCTGGCAACCCACCCATCGCCAGCTAGGGAGGGACCCACCTAGGGCCTAGCTGCGAAACGGCACAAAACGCGCTCCTGGAGCTGCACTCTGCAAAGGGAAACTGTGCTCGGGGAACAAAGCTCAGCCCCAAGGCGGCTTGGCTCAGGATCGCAGCGCTTGCCTAGTTCTCACCTAGCCCTAGGCTCCCCATAGGGCCAAGGAGGGTCTGGGCTGCCTCTGGCTCCGTGGGCACTGCTGCTTGGCTGGTGGTCTCCGCACCTTGAAACCAACTCCAAACGTGTTCTCCTTCGCGGAGAAGGCTGATTTGGCAGGAAGAAGCCCTGTGTGCACTGGCCCTGGCAACCCACCCATCGCCAGCTAGGGAGGGACCCACCTAGGGCCTAGCTGCGAAACGGCACAAAACGCGCTCCTAGGAGCTGCACTCTGCAAAGGGAAACTGTGCTCGGGGAACAAAGCTCAGCCCCAAGGCGGCTTGGCTCAGGATCGCAGTGCTTGCCTAGTTCTCACCTAGCCCTAGGCTCCCCATAGGGCCAAGGAGGGTCTGGGCTGCCTCTGGCTCCGTGGGCACTGCTGCTTGGCTGGTGGTCTCCGCACCTTGAAACCAACTCCAAACGTGTTCTCCTTCGCGGAGAAGGCTGATTTGGCAGGAAGAAGCCCTGTGTGCACTGGCCCTGGCAATCCACCCATCGCCAGCTAAGGAGGGACCCACCTAGGGCCTAGCTGCGAAACGGCACAAAACGCGCTCCTAGGAGCTGCACTCTGCAAAGGGAAACTGTGCTCGGGGAACAAAGCTCAGCCCCAAGGCGGCTTGGCTCAGGATCGCAGCGCTTGCCTAGTTCTCACCTAGCCCTAGGCTCCCCATAGGGCCAAGGAGGGTCTGGGCTGCCTCTGGCTCCGTGGGCACTGCTGCTTGGCTGGTGGTCTCCGCACCGTGAAACCAACTCCAAACGTGTTCGCCTTCGCGGAGAAGGCTGATTTGGCAGGAAGAAGCCCTGTGTGCACTGGCCCTGGCAACCCACCCATCGCCAGCTAGGGAGGGACCCACCTAGGGCCTAGCTGCGAAACGGCACAAAACGCGCTCCTAGGAGCTGCACTCTGCAAAGGGAAACTGTGCTCGGGGAACAAAGCTCAGCCCCAAGGCGGCTTGGCTCAGGATCGCAGCGCTTGCCTAGTTCTCACCTAGCCCTAGGCTCCCCATAGGGCCAAGGAGGGTCTGGGCTGCCTCTGGCTCCGTGGGCACTGCTGCTTGGCTGGTGGTCTCCGCACCTTGAAACCAACTCCAAACGTGTTCGCCTTCGCGGAGAAGGCTGATTTGGCAGGAAGAAGCCCTGTGTGCACTGGCCCTGGCAACCCACCCATCGCCAGCTAGGGAGGGACCCACCTAGGGCCTAGCTGCGAAACGGCACAAAACGCGCTCCTAGGAGCTGCACTCTGCAAAGGGAAACTGTGCTCGGGGAACAAAGCTCAGCCCCAAGGCGGCTTGGCTCAGGATCGCAGCGCTTGCCTAGTTCTCACCTAGCCCTAGGCTCCCCATAGGGCCAAGGAGGGTCTGGGCTGCCTCTGGCTCCGTGGGCACTGCTGCTTGGCTGGTGGTCTCCGCACCTTGAAACCAACTCCAAACGTGTTCGCCTTCGCGGAGAAGGCTGATTTGGCAGGAAGAAGCCCTGTGTGCACTGGCCCTGGCAACCCACCCATCGCCAGCTAAGGAGGGACCCACCTAGGGCCTAGCTGCGAAACGGCACAAAACGCGCTCCTAGGAGCTGCACTCTGCAAAGGGAAACTGTGCTCGGGGAACAAAGCTCAGCCCCAAGGCGGCTTGGCTCAGGATCGCAGCGCTTGCCTAGTTCTCACCTAGCCCTAGGCTCCCCATAGGGCCAAGGAGGGTCTGGGCTGCCTCTGGCTCCGTGGGCACTGCTGCTTGGCTGGTGGTCTCCGCACCTTGAAACCAACTCCAAACGTGTTCGCCTTCGCGGAGAAGGCTGATTTGGCAGGAAGAAGCCCTGTGTGCACTGGCCCTGGCAACCCACCCATCGCCAGCTAGGGAGGGACCCACCTAGGGCCTAGCTGCGAAACGGCACAAAACGCGCTCCTAGGAGCTGCACTCTGCAAAGGGAAACTGTGCTCGGGGAACAAAGCTCAGCCCCAAGGCGGCTTGGCTCAGGATCGCAGCGCTTGCCTAGTTCTCACCTAGCCCTAGGCTCCCCATAGGGCCAAGGAGGGTCTGGGCTGCCTCTGGCTCCGTGGGCACTGCTGCTTGGCTGGTGGTCTCCGCACCGTGAAACCAACTCCAAACGTGTTCGCCTTCGCGGAGAAGGCTGATTTGGCAGGAAGAAGCCCTGTGTGCACTGGCCCTGGCAACCCACCCATCGCCAGCTAGGGAGGGACCCACCTAGGGCCTAGCTGCGAAACGGCACAAAACGCACTCCTAGGAGCTGCACTCTGCAAAGGGAAACTGTGCTCGGGGAACAAAGCTCAGCCCCAAGGCGGCTTGGCTCAGGATCGCAGCGCTTGCCTAGTTCTCACGTAGCCCTAGGCTCCCCATAGGGCCAAGGAGGGTCTGGGCTGCCTCTGGCTCCGTGGGCACTGCTGCTTGGCTGGTGGTCTCCGCACCGTGAAACCAACTCCAAACGTGTTCGCCTTCGCGGAGAAGGCTGATTTGGCAGGAAGAAGCCCTGTGTGCACTGGCCCTGGCAAACCACCCATAGCCAGCTAGGGAGGGACCCACCTAGGGCCTAGCTGCGAAACGGCACAAAACGCGCTCCTAGGAGCTGCACTCTGCAAAGGGAAACTGTGCTCGGGGAACAAAGCTCAGCCCCAAGGCGGCTTGGCTCAGGATCGCAGCGCTTGCCTAGTTCTCACCTAGCCCTAGGCTCCCCATAGGGCCAAGGAGGGTCTGGGCTGCCTCTGGCTCCGTGGGCACTGCTGCTTGGCTGGTGGTCTCCGCACCTTGAAACCAACTCCAAACGTGTTCGCCTTCGCGGAGAAGGCTGATTTGGCAGGAAGAAGCCCTGTGTGCACTGGCCCTGGCAACCCACCCATCGCCAGCTAAGGAGGGACCCACCTAGGGCCTAGCTGCGAAACGGCACAAAACGCGCTCCTAGGAGCTGCACTCTGCAAAGGGAAACTGTGCTCGGGGAACAAAGCTCAGCCCCAAGGCGGCTTGGCTCAGGATCGCAGCGCTTGCCTAGTTCTCACCTAGCCCTAGGCTCCCCATAGGGCCAAGGAGGGTCTGGGCTGCCTCTGGCTCCGTGGGCACTGCTGCTTGGCTGGTGGTCTCCGCACCTTGAAACCAACTCCAAACGTGTTCGCCTTCGCGGAGAAGGCTGATTTGGCAGGAAGAAGCCCTGTGTGCACTGGCCCTGGCAACCCACCCATCGCCAGCTAGGGAGGGACCCACCTAGGGCCTAGCTGCGAAACGGCACAAAACGCGCTCCTAGGAGCTGCACTCTGCAAAGGGAAACTGTGCTCGGGGAACAAAGCTCAGCCCCAAGGCGGCTTGGCTCAGGATCGCAGCGCTTGCCTAGTTCTCACCTAGCCCTAGGCTCCCCATAGGGCCAAGGAGGGTCTGGGCTGCCTCTGGCTCCGTGGGCACTGCTGCTTGGCTGGTGGTCTCCGCACCGTGAAACCAACTCCAAACGTGTTCGCCTTCGCGGAGAAGGCTGATTTGGCAGGAAGAAGCCCTGTGTGCACTGGCCCTGGCAACCCACCCATCGCCAGCTAGGGAGGGACCCACCTAGGGCCTAGCTGCGAAACGGCACAAAACGCACTCCTAGGAGCTGCACTCTGCAAAGGGAAACTGTGCTCGGGGAACAAAGCTCAGCCCCAAGGCGGCTTGGCTCAGGATCGCAGCGCTTGCCTAGTTCTCACGTAGCCCTAGGCTCCCCATAGGGCCAAGGAGGGTCTGGGCTGCCTCTGGCTCCGTGGGCACTGCTGCTTGGCTGGTGGTCTCCGCACCGTGAAACCAACTCCAAACGTGTTCGCCTTCGCGGAGAAGGCTGATTTGGCAGGAAGAAGCCCTGTGTGCACTGGCCCTGGCAAACCACCCATAGCCAGCTAGGGAGGGACCCACCTAGGGCCTAGCTGCGAAACGGCACAAAACGCGCTCCTAGGAGCTGCACTCTGCAAAGGGAAACTGTGCTCGGGGAACAAAGCTCAGCCCCAAGGCGGCTTGGCTCAGGATCGCAGCGCTTGCCTAGTTCTCACCTAGCCCTAGGCTCCCCATAGGGCCAAGGAGGGTCTGGGCTGCCTCTGGCTCCGTGGGCACTGCTGCTTGGCTGGTGATCTCCGCACCGTGAAACCAACTCCAAACGTGTTCTCCTTCGCAGAGAAGGCTGATTTGGCAGGAAGAAGCCCTGTGTGCACTGGCCCTGGCAATCCACCCATCGCCAGCTAGGGAGGGACCCACCTAGGGCCTAGCTGCGAAACGGCACAAAACGCGCTCCTAGAAGCTGCACTCTGCAAAGGGAAACTGTGCTCGGGGAACAAAGCTCAGCCCCAAGGCGGCTTGGCTCAGGATCGCAGCGCTTGCCTAGTTCTCACCTAGCCCTAGGCTCCCCATAGGGCCAAGGAGGGTCTGGGCTGCCTCTGGCTCTGTGGGCACTGCTGCTTGGCTGGTGGTCTCCGCACCTTGAAACCAACTCCAAACGTGTTCGCCTTCGCGGAGAAGGCTGATTTGGCAGGAAGAAGCCCTGTGTGCACTGGCCCTGGCAACCCACCCATAGCCAGCTAGGGAGGGACCCACCTAGGGCCTAGCTGCGAAACGGCACAAAACGCGCTCCTAGGAGCTGCACTCTGCAAAGGGAAACTGTGCTCGGGGAACAAAGCTCAGCCCCAAGGCGGCTTGGCTCAGGATCGCAGCGCTTGCCTAGTTCTCACCTAGCCCTAGGCTCCCCATAGGGCCAAGGAGGGTCTGGGCTGCCTCTGGCTCCGTGGGCACTGCTGCTTGGCTGGTGGTCTCCGCAGCTTGAAACCAACTCCAAACGTGTTCGCCTTCGCGGAGAAGGCTGATTTGGCAGGAAGAAGCCCTGTGTGCACTGGCCCTGGCAACCCACCCATCGCCAGCTAGGGAGGGACCCACCTAGGGCCTAGCTGCGAAACGGCACAAAACGCGCTCCTAGGAGCTGCACTCTGCAAAGGGAAACTGTGCTCGGGGAACAAAGCTCAGCCCCAAGGCGGCTTGGCTCAGGATCACAGCGCTTGCCTAGTTCTCACCTAGCCCTAGGCTCCCCATAGGGCCAAGGAGGGTCTGGGCTGCCTCTGGCTCCGTGGGCACTGCTGCTTGGCTGGTGGTCTCCGCACCTTGAAACCAACTCCAAACGTGTTCTCCTTCGCGGAGAAGGCTGATTTGGCAGGAAGAAGCCCTGTGTGCACTGGCCCTGGCAACCCACCCATCGCCAGCTAGGGAGGGACCCACCTAGGGCCTAGCTGCGAAACGGCACAAAACGCGCTCCTAGGAGCTGCACTCTGCAAAGGGAAACTGTGCTCGGGGAACAAAGCTCAGCCCCAAGGCGGCTTGGCTCAGGATCGCAGCGCTTGCCTAGTTCTCACCTAGCCCTAGGCTCCCCATAGGGCCAAGGAGGGTCTGGGCTGCCTCTGGCTCCGTGGGCACTGCTGCTTGGCTGGTGGTCTCCGCAGCTTGAAACCAACTCCAAACGTGTTCGCCTTCGCGGAGAAGGCTGATTTGGCAGGAAGAAGCCCTGTGTGCACTGGCCCTGGCAACCCACCCATCGCCAGCTAGGGAGGGACCCACCTAGGGCCTAGCTGCGAAACGGCACAAAACGCGCTCCTAGGAGCTGCACTCTGCAAAGGGAAACTGTGCTCGGGGAACAAAGCTCAGCCCCAAGGCGGCTTGGCTCAGGATCGCAGCGCTTGCCTAGTTCTCACCTAGCCCTAGGCTCCCCATAGGGCCAAGGAGGGTCTGGGCTGCCTCTGGCTCCGTGGGCACTGCTGCTTGGCTGGTGGTCTCCGCACCTTGAAACCAACTCCAAACGTGTTCTCCTTCGCGGAGAAGGCTGATTTGGCAGGAAGAAGCCCTGTGTGCACTGGCCCTGGCAAACCGCCCATAGCCAGCTAAGGAGGGACCCACCTAGGGCCTAGCTGCGAAACGGCACAAAACGCGCTCCTAGGAGCTGCACTCTGCAAAGGGAAACTCGGGGAACAAAGCTCAGCCCCAAGGCGGCTTGGCTCAGGATCGCAGCGCTTGCCTAGTTCTCACCTAGCCCTAGGCTCCCCATAGGGCCAAGGAGGGTCTGGGCTGCCTCTGGCTCCGTGGGCACTGCTGCTTGGCTGGTGGTCTCCGCACCTTGAAACCAACTCCAAACGTGTTCGCCTTCGCGGAGAAGGCTGATTTGGCAGGAAGAAGCCCTGTGTGCACTGGCCCTGGCAACCCACCCATCGCCAGCTAAGGAGGGACCCACCTAGGGCCTAGCTGCGAAACGGCACAAAACGCGCTCCTAGGAGCTGCACTCTGCAAAGGGAAACTGTGCTCGGGGAACAAAGCTCAGCCCCAAGGCGGCTTGGCTCAGGATCGCAGCGCTTGCCTAGTTCTCACCTAGCCCTAGGCTCCCCATAGGGCCAAGGAGGGTCTGGGCTGCCTCTGGCTCCGTGGGCACTGCTGCTTGGCTGGTGGTCTCCGCACCTTGAAACCAACTCCAAACGTGTTCGCCTTCGCGGAGAAGGCTGATTTGGCAGGAAGAAGCCCTGTGTGCACTGGCCCTGGCAACCCACCCATCGCCAGCTAGGGAGGGACCCACCTAGGGCCTAGCTGCGAAACGGCACAAAACGCGCTCCTAGGAGCTGCACTCTGCAAAGGGAAACTGTGCTCGGGGAACAAAGCTCAGCCCCAAGGCGGCTTGGCTCAGGATCGCAGCGCTTGCCTAGTTCTCACCTAGCCCTAGGCTCCCCATAGGGCCAAGGAGGGTCTGGGCTGCCTCTGGCTCCGTGGGCACTGCTGCTTGGCTGGTGGTCTCCGCAGCTTGAAACCAACTCCAAACGTGTTCGCCTTCGCGGAGAAGGCTGATTTGGCAGGAAGAAGCCCTGTGTGCACTGGCCCTGGCAACCCACCCATCGCCAGCTAGGGAGGGACCCACCTAGGGCCTAGCTGCGAAACGGCACAAAACGCGCTCCTAGGAGCTGCACTCTGCAAAGGGAAACTGTGCTCGGGGAACAAAGCTCAGCCCCAAGGCGGCTTGGCTCAGGATCGCAGCGCTTGCCTAGTTCTCACCTAGCCCTAGGCTCCCCATAGGGCCAAGGAGGGTCTGGGCTGCCTCTGGCTCCGTGGGCACTGCTGCTTGGCTGGTGGTCTCCGCACCGTGAAACCAACTCCAAACGTGTTCTCCTTCGTGGAGAAGGCTGATTTGGCAGGAACAAGCCCTGTGTGCACTGGCCCTGGCAATCCACCCTTAGCCAGCTAAGGAGGGACCCACCTAGGGCCTAGCTGCGAAACGGCACAAAACGCGCTCCTAGGAGCTGCACTCTGCAAAGGGAAACTGTGCTCGGGGAACAAACCTCAGCCCCAAGGCGGCTTGGCTCAGGATCGCAGCGCTTGCCTAGTTCTCACCTAGCCCTAGGCTCCCCATAGGGCCAAGGAGGGTCTGGGCTGCCTCTGGCTCTGTGGGCACTGCTGCTTGGCTGGTGGTCTCCGCACCGTGAAACCAACTCCAAACGTGTTCGCCTTCGCGGAGAAGGCTGATTTGGCAGGAAGAAGCCCTGTGTGCACTGGCCCTGGCAATCCACCCATAGCCAGCTAAGGAGGGACCCACCTAGGGCCTAGCTGCGAAACGGCACAAAACGCGCTCCTAGGAGCTGCACTCTGCAAAGGGAAACTGTGCTCGGGGAACAAAGCTCAGCCCCAAGGCGGCTTGGCTCAGGATCGCAGCGCTTGCCTAGTTCTCACCTAGCCCTAGGCTCCCCATAGGGCCAAGGAGGGTCTGGGCTGCCTCTGGCTCCGTGGGCACTGCTGCTTGGCTGGTGGTCTCCGCACCTTGAAACCAACTCCAAACGTGTTCTCCTTCGCGGAGAAGGCTGATTTGGCAGGAAGAAGCCCTGTGTGCACTGGCCCTGGCAACCCACCCATCGCCAGCTAGGGAGGGACCCACCTAGGGCCTAGCTGCGAAACGGCACAAAACGCGCTCCTAGGAGCTGCACTCTGCAAAGGGAAACTGTGCTCGGGGAACAAAGCTCAGCCCCAAGGCGGCTTGGCTCAGGATCGCAGCGCTTGCCTAGTTCTCACCTAGCCCTAGGCTCCCCATAGGGCCAAGGAGGGTCTGGGCTGCCTCTGGCTCCGTGGGCACTGCTGCTTGGCTGGTGGTCTCCGCAGCTTGAAACCAACTCCAAACGTGTTCGCCTTCGCGGAGAAGGCTGATTTGGCAGGAAGAAGCCCTGTGTGCACTGGCCCTGGCAACCCACCCATCGCCAGCTAGGGAGGGACCCACCTAGGGCCTAGCTGCGAAACGGCACAAAACGCGCTCCTAGGAGCTGCACTCTGCAAAGGGAAACTGTGCTCGGGGAACAAAGCTCAGCCCCAAGGCGGCTTGGCTCAGGATCACAGCGCTTGCCTAGTTCTCACCTAGCCCTAGGCTCCCCATAGGGCCAAGGAGGGTCTGGGCTGCCTCTGGCTCCGTGGGCACTGCTGCTTGGCTGGTGGTCTCCGCACCTTGAAACCAACTCCAAACGTGTTCTCCTTCGCGGAGAAGGCTGATTTGGCAGGAAGAAGCCCTGTGTGCACTGGCCCTGGCAACCCACCCATCGCCAGCTAGGGAGGGACCCACCTAGGGCCTAGCTGCGAAACGGCACAAAACGCGCTCCTAGGAGCTGCACTCTGCAAAGGGAAACTGTGCTCGGGGAACAAAGCTCAGCCCCAAGGCGGCTTGGCTCAGGATCGCAGCGCTTGCCTAGTTCTCACCTAGCCCTAGGCTCCCCATAGGGCCAAGGAGGGTCTGGGCTGCCTCTGGCTCCGTGGGCACTGCTGCTTGGCTGGTGGTCTCCGCAGCTTGAAACCAACTCCAAACGTGTTCGCCTTCGCGGAGAAGGCTGATTTGGCAGGAAGAAGCCCTGTGTGCACTGGCCCTGGCAACCCACCCATCGCCAGCTAGGGAGGGACCCACCTAGGGCCTAGCTGCGAAACGGCACAAAACGCGCTCCTAGGAGCTGCACTCTGCAAAGGGAAACTGTGCTCGGGGAACAAAGCTCAGCCCCAAGGCGGCTTGGCTCAGGATCGCAGCGCTTGCCTAGTTCTCACCTAGCCCTAGGCTCCCCATAGGGCCAAGGAGGGTCTGGGCTGCCTCTGGCTCCGTGGGCACTGCTGCTTGGCTGGTGGTCTCCGCACCTTGAAACCAACTCCAAACGTGTTCTCCTTCGCGGAGAAGGCTGATTTGGCAGGAAGAAGCCCTGTGTGCACTGGCCCTGGCAAACCGCCCATAGCCAGCTAAGGAGGGACCCACCTAGGGCCTAGCTGCGAAACGGCACAAAACGCGCTCCTAGGAGCTGCACTCTGCAAAGGGAAACTCGGGGAACAAAGCTCAGCCCCAAGGCGGCTTGGCTCAGGATCGCAGCGCTTGCCTAGTTCTCACCTAGCCCTAGGCTCCCCATAGGGCCAAGGAGGGTCTGGGCTGCCTCTGGCTCCGTGGGCACTGCTGCTTGGCTGGTGGTCTCCGCACCTTGAAACCAACTCCAAACGTGTTCGCCTTCGCGGAGAAGGCTGATTTGGCAGGAAGAAGCCCTGTGTGCACTGGCCCTGGCAACCCACCCATCGCCAGCTAAGGAGGGACCCACCTAGGGCCTAGCTGCGAAACGGCACAAAACGCGCTCCTAGGAGCTGCACTCTGCA
Organism: Sus scrofa; assembly: GCF_054392235.1. Classification (NCBI taxonomy): domain Eukaryota; kingdom Metazoa; phylum Chordata; class Mammalia; order Artiodactyla; family Suidae; genus Sus; species Sus scrofa. Next base: position 31,589,318 of record NC_139389.1, on the reverse strand, counting down.
AAGGGAAACTGTGCTCGGGGAACAAAGCTCAGCCCCAAGGCGGCTTGGCTCAGGATCGCAGCGCTTGCCTAGTTCTCACCTAGCCCTAGGCTCCCCATAGGGCCAAGGAGGGTCTGGGCTGCCTCTGGCTCCGTGGGCACTGCTGCTTGGCTGGTGGTCTCCGCACCTTGAAACCAACTCCAAACGTGTTCGCCTTCGCGGAGAAGGCTGATTTGGCAGGAAGAAGCCCTGTGTGCACTGGCCCTGGCAACCCACCCATCGCCAGCTAGGGAGGGACCCACCTAGGGCCTAGCTGCGAAACGGCACAAAACGCGCTCCTAGGAGCTGCACTCTGCAAAGGGAAACTGTGCTCGGGGAACAAAGCTCAGCCCCAAGGCGGCTTGGCTCAGGATCGCAGCGCTTGCCTAGTTCTCACCTAGCCCTAGGCTCCCCATAGGGCCAAGGAGGGTCTGGGCTGCCTCTGGCTCCGTGGGCACTGCTGCTTGGCTGGTGGTCTCCGCAGCTTGAAACCAACTCCAAACGTGTTCGCCTTCGCGGAGAAGGCTGATTTGGCAGGAAGAAGCCCTGTGTGCACTGGCCCTGGCAACCCACCCATCGCCAGCTAGGGAGGGACCCACCTAGGGCCTAGCTGCGAAACGGCACAAAACGCGCTCCTAGGAGCTGCACTCTGCAAAGGGAAACTGTGCTCGGGGAACAAAGCTCAGCCCCAAGGCGGCTTGGCTCAGGATCGCAGCGCTTGCCTAGTTCTCACCTAGCCCTAGGCTCCCCATAGGGCCAAGGAGGGTCTGGGCTGCCTCTGGCTCCGTGGGCACTGCTGCTTGGCTGGTGGTCTCCGCACCGTGAAACCAACTCCAAACGTGTTCTCCTTCGTGGAGAAGGCTGATTTGGCAGGAACAAGCCCTGTGTGCACTGGCCCTGGCAATCCACCCTTAGCCAGCTAAGGAGGGACCCACCTAGGGCCTAGCTGCGAAACGGCACAAAACGCGCTCCTAGGAGCTGCACTCTGCAAAGGGAAACTGTGCTCGGGGAACAAACCTCAGCCCCAAGGCGGCTTGGCTCAGGATCGCAGCGCTTGCCTAGTTCTCACCTAGCCCTAGGCTCCCCATAGGGCCAAGGAGGGTCTGGGCTGCCTCTGGCTCTGTGGGCACTGCTGCTTGGCTGGTGGTCTCCGCACCGTGAAACCAACTCCAAACGTGTTCGCCTTCGCGGAGAAGGCTGATTTGGCAGGAAGAAGCCCTGTGTGCACTGGCCCTGGCAATCCACCCATAGCCAGCTAAGGAGGGACCCACCTAGGGCCTAGCTGCGAAACGGCACAAAACGCGCTCCTAGGAGCTGCACTCTGCAAAGGGAAACTGTGCTCGGGGAACAAAGCTCAGCCCCAAGGCGGCTTGGCTCAGGATCGCAGCGCTTGCCTAGTTCTCACCTAGCCCTAGGCTCCCCATAGGGCCAAGGAGGGTCTGGGCTGCCTCTGGCTCCGTGGGCACTGCTGCTTGGCTGGTGGTCTCCGCACCTTGAAACCAACTCCAAACGTGTTCTCCTTCGCGGAGAAGGCTGATTTGGCAGGAAGAAGCCCTGTGTGCACTGGCCCTGGCAACCCACCCATCGCCAGCTAGGGAGGGACCCACCTAGGGCCTAGCTGCGAAACGGCACAAAACGCGCTCCTAGGAGCTGCACTCTGCAAAGGGAAACTGTGCTCGGGGAACAAAGCTCAGCCCCAAGGCGGCTTGGCTCAGGATCGCAGCGCTTGCCTAGTTCTCACCTAGCCCTAGGCTCCCCATAGGGCCAAGGAGGGTCTGGGCTGCCTCTGGCTCCGTGGGCACTGCTGCTTGGCTGGTGGTCTCCGCACCTTGAAACCAACTCCAAACGTGTTCGCCTTCGCGGAGAAGGCTGATTTGGCAGGAAGAAGCCCTGTGTGCACTGGCCCTGGCAACCCACCCATCGCCAGCTAGGGAGGGACCCACCTAGGGCCTAGCTGCGAAACGGCACAAAACGCGCTCCTAGGAGCTGCACTCTGCAAAGGGAAACTGTGCTCGGGGAACAAAGCTCAGCCCCAAGGCGGCTTGGCTCAGGATCGCAGCGCTTGCCTAGTTCTCACCTAGCCCTAGGCTCCCCATAGGGCCAAGGAGGGTCTGGGCTGCCTCTGGCTCCGTGGGCACTGCTGCTTGGCTGGTGGTCTCCGCACCTTGAAACCAACTCCAAACGTGTTCTCCTTCGCGGAGAAGGCTGATTTGGCAGGAAGAAGCCCTGTGTGCACTGGCCCTGGCAATCCACCCATAGCCAGCTAAGGAGGGACCCACCTAGGGCCTAGCTGCGAAACGGCACAAAACGCGCTCCTAGGAGCTGCACTCTGCAAAGGGAAACTGTGCTCGGGGAACAAAGCTCAGCCCCAAGGCGGCTTGGCTCAGGATCGCAGCGCTTGCCTAGTTCTCACCTAGCCCTAGGCTCCCCATAGGGCCAAGGAGGGTCTGGGCTGCCTCTGGCTCCGTGGGCACTGCTGCTTGGCTGGTGGTCTCCGCAGCTTGAAACCAACTCCAAACGTGTTCGCCTTCGCGGAGAAGGCTGATTTGGCAGGAAGAAGCCCTGTGTGCACTGGCCCTGGCAACCCACCCATCGCCAGCTAGGGAGGGACCCACCTAGGGCCTAGCTGCGAAACGGCACAAAACGCGCTCCTAGGAGCTGCACTCTGCAAAGGGAAACTGTGCTCGGGGAACAAAGCTCAGCCCCAAGGCGGCTTGGCTCAGGATCGCAGCGCTTGCCTAGTTCTCACCTAGCCCTAGGCTCCCCATAGGGCCAAGGAGGGTCTGGGCTGCCTCTGGCTCCGTGGGCACTGCTGCTTGGCTGGTGGTCTCCGCACCTTGAAACCAACTCCAAACGTGTTCGCCTTCGCGGAGAAGGCTGATTTGGCACGAAGAAGCCCTGTGTGCACTGGCCCTGGCAACCCACCCATCGCCAGCTAGGGAGGGACCCACCTAGGGCCTAGCTGCGAAACGGCACAAAACGCGATCCTAGGAGCTGCACTCTGCAAAGGGAAACTGTGCTCGGGGAACAAAGCTCAGCCCCAAGGCGGCTTGGCTCAGGATCGCAGCGCTTGCCTAGTTCTCACCTAGCCCTAGGCTCCCCATAGGGCCAAGGAGGGTCTGGGCTGCCTCTGGCTCCGTGGGCACTGCTGCTTGGCTGGTGGTCTCCGCACCGTGAAACCAACTCCAAACGTGTTCGCCTTCGCGGAGAAGGCTGATTTGGCAGGAAGAAGCCCTGTGTGCACTGGCCCTGGCAACCCACCCATCGCCAGCTAGGGAGGGACCCACCTAGGGCCTAGCTGCGAAACGGCACAAAACGCGCTCCTAGGAGCTGCACTCTGCAAAGGGAAACTGTGCTCGGGGAACAAAGCTCAGCCCCAAGGCGGCTTGGCTCAGGATCGCAGCGCTTGCCTAGTTCTCACGTAGCCCTAGGCTCCCCATAGGGCCAAGGAGGGTCTGGGCTGCCTCTGGCTCCGTGGGCACTGCTGCTTGTCTGGTGGTCTCCGCACCTTGAAACCAACTCCAAACGTGTTCGCCTTCGCGGAGAAGGCTGATTTGGCAGGAAGAAGCCCTGTGTGCACTGGCCCTGGCAAACCACCCATAGCCAGCTAGGGAGGGACCCACCTAGGGCCTAGCTGCGAAACGGCACAAAACGCGCTCCTAGGAGCTGCACTCTGCAAAGGGAAACTGTGCTCGGGGAACAAAGCTCAGCCCCAAGGCGGCTTGGCTCAGGATCGCAGCGCTTGCCTAGTTCTCACCTAGCCCTAGGCTCCCCATAGGGCCAAGGAGGGTCTGGGCTGCCTCTGGCTCCGTGGGCACTGCTGCTTGGCTGGTGGTCTCCGCACCGTGAAACCAACTCCAAACGTGTTCTCCTTCGCAGAGAAGGCTGATTTGGCAGGAAGAAGCCCTGTGTGCACTGGCCCTGGCAATCCACCCATCGCCAGCTAGGGAGGGACCCACCTAGGGCCTAGCTGCGAAACGGCACAAAACGCGCTCCTAGAAGCTGCACTCTGCAAAGGGAAACTGTGCTCGGGGAACAAAGCTCAGCCCCAAGGCGGCTTGGCTCAGGATCGCAGCGCTTGCCTAGTTCTCACCTAGCCCTAGGCTCCCCATAGGGCCAAGGAGGGTCTGGGCTGCCTCTGGCTCTGTGGGCACTGCTGCTTGGCTGGTGGTCTCCGCACCTTGAAACCAACTCCAAACGTGTTCGCCTTCGCGGAGAAGGCTGATTTGGCAGGAAGAAGCCCTGTGTGCACTGGCCCTGGCAACCCACCCATAGCCAGCTAGGGAGGGACCCACCTAGGGCCTAGCTGCGAAACGGCACAAAACGCGCTCCTAGGAGCTGCACTCTGCAAAGGGAAACTGTGCTCGGGGAACAAAGCTCAGCCCCAAGGCGGCTTGGCTCAGGATCGCAGCGCTTGCCTAGTTCTCACCTAGCCCTAGGCTCCCCATAGGGCCAAGGAGGGTCTGGGCTGCCTCTGGCTCCGTGGGCACTGCTGCTTGGCTGGTGGTCTCCGCACCTTGAAACCAACTCCAAACGTGTTCGCCTTCGCGGAGAAGGCTGATTTGGCAGGAAGAAGCCCTGTGTGCACTGGCCCTGGCAACCCACCCATCGCCAGCTAGGGAGGGACCCACCTAGGGCCTAGCTGCGAAACGGCACAAAACGCGCTCCTAGGAGCTGCACTCTGCAAAGGGAAACTGTGCTCGGGGAACAAAGCTCAGCCCCAAGGCGGCTTGGCTCAGGATCGCAGCGCTTGCCTAGTTCTCACCTAGCCCTAGGCTCCCCATAGGGCCAAGGAGGGTCTGGGCTGCCTCTGGCTCCGTGGGCACTGCTGCTTGGCTGGTGGTCTCCGCACCTTGAAACCAACTCCAAACGTGTTCTCCTTCGCGGAGAAGGCTGATTTGGCAGGAAGAAGCCCTGTGTGCACTGGCCCTGGCAACCCACCCATCGCCAGCTAGGGAGGGACCCACCTAGGGCCTAGCTGCGAAACGGCACAAAACGCGCTCCTAGGAGCTGCACTCTGCAAAGGGAAACTGTGCTCGGGGAACAAAGCTCAGCCCCAAGGCGGCTTGGCTCAGGATCGCAGCGCTTGCCTAGTTCTCACCTAGCCCTAGGCTCCCCATAGGGCCAAGGAGGGTCTGGGCTGCCTCTGGCTCCGTGGGCACTGCTGCTTGGCTGGTGGTCTCCGCACCTTGAAACCAACTCCAAACGTGTTCTCCTTCGCGGAGAAGGCTGATTTGGCAGGAAGAAGCCCTGTGTGCACTGGCCCTGGCAACCCACCCATCGCCAGCTAGGGAGGGACCCACCTAGGGCCTAGCTGCGAAACGGCACAAAACGCGCTCCTAGGAGCTGCACTCTGCAAAGGGAAACTGTGCTCGGGGAACAAAGCTCAGCCCCAAGGCGGCTTGGCTCAGGATCGCAGCGCTTGCCTAGTTCTCACCTAGCCCTAGGCTCCCCATAGGGCCAAGGAGGGTCTGGGCTGCCTCTGGCTCCGTGGGCACTGCTGCTTGGCTGGTGGTCTCCGCACCTTGAAACCAACTCCAAACGTGTTCGCCTTCGCGGAGAAGGCTGATTTGGCAGGAAGAAGCCCTGTGTGCACTGGCCCTGGCAACCCACCCATCGCCAGCTAAGGAGGGACCCACCTAGGGCCTAGCTGCGAAACGGCACAAAACGCGCTCCTAGGAGCTGCACTCTGCAAAGGGAAACTGTGCTCGGGGAACAAAGCTCAGCCCCAAGGCGGCTTGGCTCAGGATCGCAGCGCTTGCCTAGTTCTCACCTAGCCCTAGGCTCCCCATAGGGCCAAGGAGGGTCTGGGCTGCCTCTGGCTCCGTGGGCACTGCTGCTTGGCTGGTGGTCTCCGCAGCTTGAAACCAACTCCAAACGTGTTCGCCTTCGCGGAGAAGGCTGATTTGGCAGGAAGAAGCCCTGTGTGCACTGGCCCTGGCAACCCACCCATCGCCAGCTAGGGAGGGACCCACCTAGGGCCTAGCTGCGAAACGGCACAAAACGCGCTCCTAGGAGCTGCACTCTGCAAAGGGAAACTGTGCTCGGGGAACAAAGCTCAGCCCCAAGGCGGCTTGGCTCAGGATCGCAGCGCTTGCCTAGTTCTCACCTAGCCCTAGGCTCCCCATAGGGCCAAGGAGGGTCTGGGCTGCCTCTGGCTCCGTGGGCACTGCTGCTTGGCTGGTGGTCTCCGCACCTTGAAACCAACTCCAAACGTGTTCTCCTTCGCGGAGAAGGCTGATTTGGCACGAAGAAGCCCTGTGTGCACTGGCCCTGGCAAACCGCCCATAGCCAGCTAAGGAGGGACCCACCTAGGGCCTAGCTGCGAAACGGCACAAAACGCGCTCCTAGGAGCTGCACTCTGCAAAGGGAAACTCGGGGAACAAAGCTCAGCCCCAAGGCGGCTTGGCTCAGGATCGCAGCGCTTGCCTAGTTCTCACCTAGCCCTAGGCTCCCCATAGGGCCAAGGAGGGTCTGGGCTGCCTCTGGCTCCGTGGGCACTGCTGCTTGGCTGGTGGTCTCCGCACCTTGAAACCAACTCCAAACGTGTTCTCCTTCGCGGAGAAGGCTGATTTGGCAGGAAGAAGCCCTGTGTGCACTGGCCCTGGCAACCCACCCATCGCCAGCTAGGGAGGGACCCACCTAGGGCCTAGCTGCGAAACGGCACAAAACGCGCTCCTAGGAGCTGCACTCTGCAAAGGGAAACTGTGCTCGGGGAACAAAGCTCAGCCCCAAGGCGGCTTGGCTCAGGATCGCAGCGCTTGCCTAGTTCTCACCTAGCCCTAGGCTCCCCATAGGGCCAAGGAGGGTCTGGGCTGCCTCTGGCTCCGTGGGCACTGCTGCTTGGCTGGTGGTCTCCGCACCTTGAAACCAACTCCAAACGTGTTCGCCTTCGCGGAGAAGGCTGATTTGGCAGGAAGAAGCCCTGTGTGCACTGGCCCTGGCAACCCACCCATCGCCAGCTAGGGAGGGACCCACCTAGGGCCTAGCTGCGAAACGGCACAAAACGCGCTCCTAGGAGCTGCACTCTGCAAAGGGAAACTGTGCTCGGGGAACAAAGCTCAGCCCCAAGGCGGCTTGGCTCAGGATCGCAGCGCTTGCCTAGTTCTCACCTAGCCCTAGGCTCCCCATAGGGCCAAGGAGGGTCTGGGCTGCCTCTGGCTCCGTGGGCACTGCTGCTTGGCTGGTGGTCTCCGCACCTTGAAACCAACTCCAAACGTGTTCTCCTTCGCGGAGAAGGCTGATTTGGCAGGAAGAAGCCCTGTGTGCACTGGCCCTGGCAATCCACCCATAGCCAGCTAAGGAGGGACCCACCTAGGGCCTAGCTGCGAAACGGCACAAAACGCGCTCCTAGGAGCTGCACTCTGCAAAGGGAAACTGTGCTCGGGGAACAAAGCTCAGCCCCAAGGCGGCTTGGCTCAGGATCGCAGCGCTTGCCTAGTTCTCACCTAGCCCTAGGCTCCCCATAGGGCCAAGGAGGGTCTGGGCTGCCTCTGGCTCCGTGGGCACTGCTGCTTGGCTGGTGGTCTCCGCAGCTTGAAACCAACTCCAAACGTGTTCGCCTTCGCGGAGAAGGCTGATTTGGCAGGAAGAAGCCCTGTGTGCACTGGCCCTGGCAACCCACCCATCGCCAGCTAGGGAGGGACCCACCTAGGGCCTAGCTGCGAAACGGCACAAAACGCGCTCCTAGGAGCTGCACTCTGCAAAGGGAAACTGTGCTCGGGGAACAAAGCTCAGCCCCAAGGCGGCTTGGCTCAGGATCGCAGCGCTTGCCTAGTTCTCACCTAGCCCTAGGCTCCCCATAGGGCCAAGGAGGGTCTGGGCTGCCTCTGGCTCCGTGGGCACTGCTGCTTGGCTGGTGGTCTCCGCACCTTGAAACCAACTCCAAACGTGTTCGCCTTCGCGGAGAAGGCTGATTTGGCACGAAGAAGCCCTGTGTGCACTGGCCCTGGCAACCCACCCATCGCCAGCTAGGGAGGGACCCACCTAGGGCCTAGCTGCGAAACGGCACAAAACGCGATCCTAGGAGCTGCACTCTGCAAAGGGAAACTGTGCTCGGGGAACAAAGCTCAGCCCCAAGGCGGCTTGGCTCAGGATCGCAGCGCTTGCCTAGTTCTCACCTAGCCCTAGGCTCCCCATAGGGCCAAGGAGGGTCTGGGCTGCCTCTGGCTCCGTGGGCACTGCTGCTTGGCTGGTGGTCTCCGCACCGTGAAACCAACTCCAAACGTGTTCGCCTTCGCGGAGAAGGCTGATTTGGCAGGAAGAAGCCCTGTGTGCACTGGCCCTGGCAACCCACCCATCGCCAGCTAGGGAGGGACCCACCTAGGGCCTAGCTGCGAAACGGCACAAAACGCGCTCCTAGGAGCTGCACTCTGCAAAGGGAAACTGTGCTCGGGGAACAAAGCTCAGCCCCAAGGCGGCTTGGCTCAGGATCGCAGCGCTTGCCTAGTTCTCACGTAGCCCTAGGCTCCCCATAGGGCCAAGGAGGGTCTGGGCTGCCTCTGGCTCCGTGGGCACTGCTGCTTGTCTGGTGGTCTCCGCACCTTGAAACCAACTCCAAACGTGTTCGCCTTCGCGGAGAAGGCTGATTTGGCAGGAAGAAGCCCTGTGTGCACTGGCCCTGGCAAACCACCCATAGCCAGCTAGGGAGGGACCCACCTAGGGCCTAGCTGCGAAACGGCACAAAACGCGCTCCTAGGAGCTGCACTCTGCAAAGGGAAACTGTGCTCGGGGAACAAAGCTCAGCCCCAAGGCGGCTTGGCTCAGGATCGCAGCGCTTGCCTAGTTCTCACCTAGCCCTAGGCTCCCCATAGGGCCAAGGAGGGTCTGGGCTGCCTCTGGCTCCGTGGGCACTGCTGCTTGGCTGGTGGTCTCCGCACCGTGAAACCAACTCCAAACGTGTTCTCCTTCGCAGAGAAGGCTGATTTGGCAGGAAGAAGCCCTGTGTGCACTGGCCCTGGCAATCCACCCATCGCCAGCTAGGGAGGGACCCACCTAGGGCCTAGCTGCGAAACGGCACAAAACGCGCTCCTAGAAGCTGCACTCTGCAAAGGGAAACTGTGCTCGGGGAACAAAGCTCAGCCCCAAGGCGGCTTGGCTCAGGATCGCAGCGCTTGCCTAGTTCTCACCTAGCCCTAGGCTCCCCATAGGGCCAAGGAGGGTCTGGGCTGCCTCTGGCTCTGTGGGCACTGCTGCTTGGCTGGTGGTCTCCGCACCTTGAAACCAACTCCAAACGTGTTCGCCTTCGCGGAGAAGGCTGATTTGGCAGGAAGAAGCCCTGTGTGCACTGGCCCTGGCAACCCACCCATAGCCAGCTAGGGAGGGACCCACCTAGGGCCTAGCTGCGAAACGGCACAAAACGCGCTCCTAGGAGCTGCACTCTGCAAAGGGAAACTGTGCTCGGGGAACAAAGCTCAGCCCCAAGGCGGCTTGGCTCAGGATCGCAGCGCTTGCCTAGTTCTCACCTAGCCCTAGGCTCCCCATAGGGCCAAGGAGGGTCTGGGCTGCCTCTGGCTCCGTGGGCACTGCTGCTTGGCTGGTGGTCTCCGCACCTTGAAACCAACTCCAAACGTGTTCGCCTTCGCGGAGAAGGCTGATTTGGCAGGAAGAAGCCCTGTGTGCACTGGCCCTGGCAACCCACCCATCGCCAGCTAGGGAGGGACCCACCTAGGGCCTAGCTGCGAAACGGCACAAAACGCGCTCCTAGGAGCTGCACTCTGCAAAGGGAAACTGTGCTCGGGGAACAAAGCTCAGCCCCAAGGCGGCTTGGCTCAGGATCGCAGCGCTTGCCTAGTTCTCACCTAGCCCTAGGCTCCCCATAGGGCCAAGGAGGGTCTGGGCTGCCTCTGGCTCCGTGGGCACTGCTGCTTGGCTGGTGGTCTCCGCACCTTGAAACCAACTCCAAACGTGTTCTCCTTCGCGGAGAAGGCTGATTTGGCAGGAAGAAGCCCTGTGTGCACTGGCCCTGGCAACCCACCCATCGCCAGCTAGGGAGGGACCCACCTAGGGCCTAGCTGCGAAACGGCACAAAACGCGCTCCTAGGAGCTGCACTCTGCAAAGGGAAACTGTGCTCGGGGAACAAAGCTCAGCCCCAAGGCGGCTTGGCTCAGGATCGCAGCGCTTGCCTAGTTCTCACCTAGCCCTAGGCTCCCCATAGGGCCAAGGAGGGTCTGGGCTGCCTCTGGCTCCGTGGGCACTGCTGCTTGGCTGGTGGTCTCCGCACCTTGAAACCAACTCCAAACGTGTTCTCCTTCGCGGAGAAGGCTGATTTGGCAGGAAGAAGCCCTGTGTGCACTGGCCCTGGCAACCCACCCATCGCCAGCTAGGGAGGGACCCACCTAGGGCCTAGCTGCGAAACGGCACAAAACGCGCTCCTAGGAGCTGCACTCTGCAAAGGGAAACTGTGCTCGGGGAACAAAGCTCAGCCCCAAGGCGGCTTGGCTCAGGATCGCAGCGCTTGCCTAGTTCTCACCTAGCCCTAGGCTCCCCATAGGGCCAAGGAGGGTCTGGGCTGCCTCTGGCTCCGTGGGCACTGCTGCTTGGCTGGTGGTCTCCGCACCTTGAAACCAACTCCAAACGTGTTCTCCTTCGCGGAGAAGGCTGATTTGGCAGGAAGAAGCCCTGTGTGCACTGGCCCTGGCAAACCGCCCATAGCCAGCTAAGGAGGGACCCACCTAGGGCCTAGCTGCGAAACGGCACAAAACGCGCTCCTAGGAGCTGCACTCTGCAAAGGGAAACTCGGGGAACAAAGCTCAGCCCCAAGGCGGCTTGGCTCAGGATCGCAGCGCTTGCCTAGTTCTCACCTAGCCCTAGGCTCCCCATAGGGCCAAGGAGGGTCTGGGCTGCCTCTGGCTCCGTGGGCACTGCTGCTTGGCTGGTGGTCTCCGCACCTTGAAACCAACTCCAAACGTGTTCGCCTTCGCGGAGAAGGCTGATTTGGCAGGAAGAAGCCCTGTGTGCACTGGCCCTGGCAACCCACCCATCGCCAGCTAAGGAGGGACCCACCTAGGGCCTAGCTGCGAAACGGCACAAAACGCGCTCCTAGGAGCTGCACTCTGCAAAGGGAAACTGTGCTCGGGGAACAAAGCTCAGCCCCAAGGCGGCTTGGCTCAGGATCGCAGCGCTTGCCTAGTTCTCACCTAGCCCTAGGCTCCCCATAGGGCCAAGGAGGGTCTGGGCTGCCTCTGGCTCCGTGGGCACTGCTGCTTGGCTGGTGGTCTCCGCAGCTTGAAACCAACTCCAAACGTGTTCGCCTTCGCGGAGAAGGCTGATTTGGCAGGAAGAAGCCCTGTGTGCACTGGCCCTGGCAACCCACCCATCGCCAGCTAGGGAGGGACCCACCTAGGGCCTAGCTGCGAAACGGCACAAAACGCGCTCCTAGGAGCTGCACTCTGCAAAGGGAAACTGTGCTCGGGGAACAAAGCTCAGCCCCAAGGCGGCTTGGCTCAGGATCGCAGCGCTTGCCTAGTTCTCACCTAGCCCTAGGCTCCCCATAGGGCCAAGGAGGGTCTGGGCTGCCTCTGGCTCCGTGGGCACTGCTGCTTGGCTGGTGGTCTCCGCACCTTGAAACCAACTCCAAACGTGTTCTCCTTCGCGGAGAAGGCTGATTTGGCACGAAGAAGCCCTGTGTGCACTGGCCCTGGCAAACCGCCCATAGCCAGCTAAGGAGGGACCCACCTAGGGCCTAGCTGCGAAACGGCACAAAACGCGCTCCTAGGAGCTGCACTCTGCAAAGGGAAACTCGGGGAACAAAGCTCAGCCCCAAGGCGGCTTGGCTCAGGATCGCAGCGCTTGCCTAGTTCTCACCTAGCCCTAGGCTCCCCATAGGGCCAAGGAGGGTCTGGGCTGCCTCTGGCTCCGTGGGCACTGCTGCTTGGCTGGTGGTCTCCGCACCTTGAAACCAACTCCAAACGTGTTCGCCTTCGCGGAGAAGGCTGATTTGGCAGGAAGAAGCCCTGTGTGCACTGGCCCTGGCAACCCACCCATCGCCAGCTAAGGAGGGACCCACCTAGGGCCTAGCTGCGAAACGGCACAAAACGCGCTCCTAGGAGCTGCACTCTGCAAAGGGAAACTGTGCTCGGGGAACAAAGCTCAGCCCCAAGGCGGCTTGGCTCAGGATCGCAGCGCTTGCCTAGTTCTCACCTAGCCCTAGGCTCCCCATAGGGCCAAGGAGGGTCTGGGCTGCCTCTGGCTCCGTGGGCACTGCTGCTTGGCTGGTGGTCTCCGCAGCTTGAAACCAACTCCAAACGTGTTCGCCTTCGCGGAGAAGGCTGATTTGGCAGGAAGAAGCCCTGTGTGCACTGGCCCTGGCAACCCACCCATCGCCAGCTAGGGAGGGACCCACCTAGGGCCTAGCTGCGAAACGGCACAAAACGCGCTCCTAGGAGCTGCACTCTGCAAAGGGAAACTGTGCTCGGGGAACAAAGCTCAGCCCCAAGGCGGCTTGGCTCAGGATCGCAGCGCTTGCCTAGTTCTCACCTAGCCCTAGGCTCCCCATAGGGCCAAGGAGGGTCTGGGCTGCCTCTGGCTCCGTGGGCACTGCTGCTTGGCTGGTGGTCTCCGCAGCTTGAAACCAACTCCAAACGTGTTCGCCTTCGCGGAGAAGGCTGATTTGGCAGGAAGAAGCCCTGTGTGCACTGGCCCTGGCAACCCACCCATCGCCAGCTAGGGAGGGACCCACCTAGGGCCTAGCTGCGAAACGGCACAAAACGCGCTCCTAGGAGCTGCACTCTGCAAAGGGAAACTGTGCTCGGGGAACAAAGCTCAGCCCCAAGGCGGCTTGGCTCAGGATCGCAGCGCTTGCCTAGTTCTCACCTAGCCCTAGGCTCCCCATAGGGCCAAGGAGGGTCTGGGCTGCCTCTGGCTCCGTGGGCACTGCTGCTTGGCTGGTGGTCTCCGCACCGTGAAACCAACTCCAAACGTGTTCGCCTTCGCGGAGAAGGCTGATTTGGCAGGAAGAAGCCCTGTGTGCACTGGCCCTGGCAACCCACCCATCGCCAGCTAGGGAGGGACCCACCAAGGGCCTAGCTGCGAAACGGCACAAAACGCGCTCCTAGGAGCTGCACTCTGCAAAGGGAAACTGTGCTCGGGGAACAAAGCTCAGCCCCAAGGCGGCTTGGCTCAGGATCGCAGCGCTTGCCTAGTTCTCACCTAGCCCTAGGCTCCCCATAGGGCCAAGGAGGGTCTGGGCTGCCTCTGGCTCCGTGGGCACTGCTGCTTGGCTGGTGGTCTCCGCAGCTTGAAACCAACTCCAAACGTGTTCGCCTTCGCGGAGAAGGCTGATTTGGCAGGAAGAAGCCCTGTGTGCACTGGCCCTGGCAACCCACCCATCGCCAGCTAGGAGGGACCCACCTAGGGCCTAGCTGCGAAACGGCACAAAACGCGATCCTAGGAGCTGCACTCTGCAAAGGGAAACTGTGCTCGGGGAACAAAGCTCAGCCCCAAGGCGGCTTGGCTCAGGATCGCAGCGCTTGCCTAGTTCTCACCTAGCCCTAGGCTCCCCATAGGGCCAAGGAGGGTCTGGGCTGCCTCTGGCTCCGTGGGCACTGCTGCTTGGTTGGTGGTCTCCGCACATTGAAACCAACTCCAAACGTGTTCTCCTTCGCGAGAAGGCTGATTTGGCAGGAAGAAGCCCTGTGTGCACTGGCCCTGGCAACCCACCCATCGCCAGCTAGGGAGGGACCCACCTAGGGCCTAGCTGCGAAACGGCACAAAACGCGCTCCTAGGAGCTGCACTCTGCAAAGGGAAACTGTGCTCGGGGAACAAAGCTCAGCCCCAAGGCGGCTTGGCTCAGGATCGCAGCGCTTGCCTAGTTCTCACCTAGCCCTAGGCTCCCCATAGGGCCAAGGAGGGTCTGGGCTGCCTCTGGCTCCGTGGGCACTGCTGCTTGGTTGGTGGTCTCCGCACCTTGAAACCAACTCCAAACGTGTTCGCCTTCGTGGAGAAGGCTGATTTGGCAGGAACAAGCCCTGTGTGCACTGGCCCTGGCAATCCACCCTTAGCCAGCTAAGGAGGGACCCACCTAGGGCCTAGCTGCGAAACGGCACAAAACGCGCTCCTAGGAGCTGCACTCTGCAAAGGGAAACTGTGCTCGGGGAACAAACCTCAGCCCCAAGGCGGCTTGGCTCAGGATCGCAGCGCTTGCCTAGTTCTCACCTAGCCCTAGGCTCCCCATAGGGCCAAGGAGGGTCTGGGCTGCCTCTGGCTCCGTGGGCACTGCTGCTTGGCTGGTGGTCTCCGCACCTTGAAACCAACTCCAAACGTGTTCTCCTTCGCGGAGAAGGCTGATTTGGCAGGAAGAAGCCCTGTGTGCACTGGCCCTGGCAATCCACCCATAGCCAGCTAAGGAGGGACCCACCTAGGGCCTAGCTGCGAAACGGCACAAAACGCGCTCCTAGGAGCTGCACTCTGCAAAGGGAAACTGTGCTCGGGGAACAAAGCTCAGCCCCAAGGCGGCTTGGCTCAGGATCGCAGCGCTTGCCTAGTTCTCACCTAGCCCTAGGCTCCCCATAGGGCCAAGGAGGGTCTGGGCTGCCTCTGGCTCCGTGGGCACTGCTGCTTGGCTGGTGGTTTCCGCAGCTTGAAACCAACTCCAAACGTGTTCTCCTTCGCGGAGAAGGCTGATTTGGCAGGAAGAAGCCCTGTGTGCACTGGCCCTAGCAACCCACCCATCGCCAGCTAGGGAGGGACCCACCTAGGGCCTAGCTGCGAAACGGCACAAAACGCGCTCCTAGGAGCTGCACTCTGCAAAGGGAAACTGTGCTCGGGGAACAAAGCTCAGCCCCAAGGCGGCTTGGCTCAGGATCGCAGCGCTTGCCTAGTTCTCACCTAGCCCTAGGCTCCCCATATGGCCAAGGAGGGTCTGGGCTGCCTCTGGCTCCGTGGGCACTGCTGCTTGGTTGGTGGTCTCCGCACCTTGAAACCAACTCCAAACGTGTTCTCCTTCGCGGAGAAGGCTGATTTGGCAGGAAGAAGCCCTGTGTGCACTGGCCCTGGCAACCCACCCATCGCCAGCTAGGGAGGGACCCACCTAGGGCCTAGCTGCGAAACGGCACAAAACGCGCTCCTAGGAGCTGCACTCTGCAAAGGGAAACTGTGCTCGGGGAACAAACCTCAGCCCCAAGGCGGCTTGGCTCAGGATCGCAGCGCTTGCCTAGTTCTCACCTAGCCCTAGGCTCCCCATAGGGCCAAGGAGGGTCTGGGCTGCCTCTGGCTCCGTGGGCACTGCTGCTTGGTTGGTGGTCTCCGCACCTTGAAACCAACTCCAAACGTGTTCTCCTTCGTGGAGAAGGCTGATTTGGCAGGAACAAGCCCTGTGTGCACTGGCCCTGGCAAACCACCCATCGCCAGCTAGGGAGGGACCCACCTAGGGCCTAGCTGCGAAACGGCACAAAACGCGCTCCTAGGAGCTGCACTCTGCAAAGGGAAACTGTGCTCGGGGAACAAAGCTCAGCCCCAAGGCGGCTTGGCTCAGGATCGCAGCGCTTGCCTAGTTCTCACGTAGCCCTAGGCTCCCCATAGGGCCAAGGAGGGTCTGGGCTGCCTCTGGCTCCGTGGGCACTGCTGCTTGGCTGGTGGTCTCCGCACCGTGAAACCAACTCCAAACGTGTTCGCCTTCGCGGAGAAGGCTGATTTGGCAGGAAGAAGCCCTGTGTGCACTGGCCCTGGCAACCCACCCATCGCCAGCTAGGGAGGGACCCACCAAGGGCCTAGCTGCGAAACGGCACAAAACGCGCTCCTAGGAGCTGCACTCTGCAAAGGGAAACTGTGCTCGGGGAACAAAGCTCAGCCCCAAGGCGGCTTGGCTCAGGATCGCAGCGCTTGCCTAGTTCTCACCTAGCCCTAGGCTCCCCATAGGGCCAAGGAGGGTCTGGGCTGCCTCTGGCTCCGTGGGCACTGCTGCTTGGCTGGTGGTCTCCGCAGCTTGAAACCAACTCCAAACGTGTTCGCCTTCGCGGAGAAGGCTGATTTGGCAGGAAGAAGCCCTGTGTGCACTGGCCCTGGCAACCCACCCATCGCCAGCTAGGAGGGACCCACCTAGGGCCTAGCTGCGAAACGGCACAAAACGCGCTCCTAGGAGCTGCACTCTGCAAAGGGAAACTGTGCTCGGGGAACAAAGCTCAGCCCCAAGGCGGCTTGGCTCAGGATCGCAGCGCTTGCCTAGTTCTCACCTAGCCCTAGGCTCCCCATAGGGCCAAGGAGGGTCTGGGCTGCCTCTGGCTCCGTGGGCACTGCTGCTTGGCTGGTGGTCTCCGCACCGTGAAACCAACTCCAAACGTGTTCGCCTTCGCGGAGAAGGCTGATTTGGCAGGAAGAAGCCCTGTGTGCACTGGCCCTGGCAACCCACCCATCGCCAGCTAGGGAGGGACCCACCTAGGGCCTAGCTGCGAAACGGCACAAAACGCGCTCCTAGGAGCTGCACTCTGCAAAGGGAAACTGTGCTCGGGGAACAAAGCTCAGCCCCAAGGCGGCTTGGCTCAGGATCGCAGCGCTTGCCTAGTTCTCACCTAGCCCTAGGCTCCCCATAGGGCCAAGGAGGGTCTGGGCTGCCTCTGGCTCCGTGGGCACTGCTGCTTGGTTGGTGGTCTCCGCACCTTGAAACCAACTCCAAACGTGTTCTCCTTCGTGGAGAAGGCTGATTTGGCAGGAACAAGCCCTGTGTGCACTGGCCCTGGCAATCCACCCTTAGCCAGCTAAGGAGGGACCCACCTAGGGCCTAGCTGCGAAACGGCACAAAACGCGCTCCTAGGAGCTGCACTCTGCAAAGGGAAACTGTGCTCGGGGAACAAAGCTCAGCCCCAAGGCGGCTTGGCTCAGGATCGCAGCGCTTGCCTAGTTCTCACCTAGCCCTAGGCTCCCCATAGGGCCAAGGAGGGTCTGGGCTGCCTCTGGCTCCGTGGGCACTGCTGCTTGGCTGGTGGTCTCCGCACCTTGAAACCAACTCCAAACGTGTTCTCCTTCGCGGAGAAGGCTGATTTGGCAGGAAGAAGCCCTGTGTGCACTGGCCCTGGCAATCCACCCATAGCCAGCTAAGGAGGGACCCACCTAGGGCCTAGCTGCGAAACGGCACAAAACGTGCTCCTAGGAGCTGCACTCTGCAAAGGGAAACTGTGCTCGGGGAACAAAGCTCAGCCCCAAGGCGGCTTGGCTCAGGATCGCAGCGCTTGCCTAGTTCTCACCTAGCCCTAGGCTCCCCATAGGGCCAAGGAGGGTCTGGGCTGCCTCTGGCTCCGTGGGCACTGCTGCTTGGCTGGTGGTCTCCGCACCGTGAAACCAACTCCAAACGTGTTCGCCTTCGCGGAGAAGGCTGATTTGGCAGGAAGAAGCCCTGTGTGCACTGGCCCTAGCAACCCACCCATCGCCAGCTAGGGAGGGACCCACCTAGGGCCTAGCTGCGAAACGGCACAAAACGCGCTCCTAGGAGCTGCACTCTGCAAAGGGAAACTGTGCTCGGGGAACAAAGCTCAGCCCCAAGGCGGCTTGGCTCAGGATCGCAGCGCTTGCCTAGTTCTCACCTAGCCCTAGGCTCCCCATAGGGCCAAGGAGGGTCTGGGCTGCCTCTGGCTCCGTGGGCACTGCTGCTTGGTTGGTGGTCTCCGCACCTTGAAACCAACTCCAAACGTGTTCTCCTTCGTGGAGAAGGCTGATTTGGCAGGAACAAGCCCTGTGTGCACTGGCCCTGGCAATCCACCCTTAGCCAGCTAAGGAGGGACCCACCTAGGGCCTAGCTGCGAAACGGCACAAAACGCGCTCCTAGGAGCTGCACTCTGCAAAGGGAAACTGTGCTCGGGGAACAAACCTCAGCCCCAAGGCGGCTTGGCTCAGGATCGCAGCGCTTGCCTAGTTCTCACCTAGCCCTAGGCTCCCCATAGGGCCAAGGAGGGTCTGGGCTGCCTCTGGCTCCGTGGGCACTGCTGCTTGGCTGGTGGTCTCCGCACCTTGAAACCAACTCCAAACGTGTTCTCCTTCGCGGAGAAGGCTGATTTGGCAGGAAGAAGCCCTGTGTGCACTGGCCCTGGCAATCCACCCATAGCCAGCTAAGGAGGGACCCACCTAGGGCCTAGCTGCGAAACGGCACAAAACGCGCTCCTAGGAGCTGCACTCTGCAAAGGGAAACTGTGCTCGGGGAACAAAGCTCAGCCCCAAGGCGGCTTGGCTCAGGATCGCAGCGCTTGCCTAGTTCTCACCTAGCCCTAGGCTCCCCATAGGGCCAAGGAGGGTCTGGGCTGCCTCTGGCTCCGTGGGCACTGCTGCTTGGTTGGTGGTCTCCGCACCTTGAAACCAACTCCAAACGTGTTCTCCTTCGCGGAGAAGGCTGATTTGGCAGGAAGAAGCCCTGTGTGCACTGGCCCTGGCAACCCACCCATCGCCAGCTAGGGAGGGACCCACCTAGGGCCTAGCTGCGAAACGGCACAAAACGCGCTCCTAGGAGCTGCACTCTGCAAAGGGAAACTGTGCTCGGGGAACAAACCTCAGCCCCAAGGCGGCTTGGCTCAGGATCGCAGCGCTTGCCTAGTTCTCACCTAGCCCTAGGCTCCCCATAGGGCCAAGGAGGGTCTGGGCTGCCTCTGGCTCCGTGGGCACTGCTGCTTGGCTGGTGGTCTCCGCACCTTGAAACCAACTCCAAACGTGTTCTCCTTCGTGGAGAAGGCTGATTTGGCAGGAACAAGCCCTGTGTGCACTGGCCCTGGCAAACCACCCATCGCCAGCTAGGGAGGGATCCACCTAGGGCCTAGCTGCGAAACGGCACAAAACGCGCTCCTAGGAGCTGCACTCTGCAAAGGGAAACTGTGCTCGGGGAACAAAGCTCAGCCCCAAGGCGGCTTGGCTCAGGATCGCAGCGCTTGCCTAGTTCTCACCTAGCCCTAGGCTCCCCATAGGGCCAAGGAGGGTCTGGGCTGCCTCTGGCTCCGTGGGCACTGCTGCTTGGCTGGTGGTCTCCGCACCGTGAAACCAACTCCAAACGTGTTCTCCTTCGCGGAGAAGGCTGATTTGGCAGGAAGAAGCCCTGTGTGCACTGGCCCTGGCAATCCACCCATAGCCAGCTAAGGAGGGACCCACCTAGGGCCTAGCTGCGAAACGGCACAAAACGCGCTCCTAGGAGCTGCACTCTGCAAAGGGAAACTGTGCTCGGGGAACAAACCTCAGCCCCAAGGCGGCTTGGCTCAGGATCGCAGCGCTTGCCTAGTTCTCACCTAGCCCTAGGCTCCCCATAGGGCCAAGGAGGGTCTGGGCTGCCTCTGGCTCCGTGGGCACTGCTGCTTGGCTGGTGGTCTCCGCACCTTGAAACCAACTCCAAACGTGTTCTCCTTCGCGGAGAAGGCTGATTTGGCAGGAAGAAGCCCTGTGTGCACTGGCCCTGGCAACCCACCCATCGCCAGCTAGGGAGGGACCCACCTAGGGCCTAGCTGCGAAACGGCACAAAACGCGCTCCTAGGAGCTGCACTCTGCAAAGGGAAACTGTGCTCGGGGAACAAAGCTCAGCCCCAAGGCGGCTTGGCTCAGGATCGCAGCGCTTGCCTAGTTCTCACCTAGCCCTAGGCTCCCCATAGGGCCAAGGAGGGTCTGGGCTGCCTCTGGCTCCGTGGGCACTGCTGCTTGGTTGGTGGTCTCCGCACCTTGAAACCAACTCCAAACGTGTTCTCCTTCGTGGAGAAGGCTGATTTGGCAGGAACAAGCCCTGTGTGCACTGGCCCTGGCAATCCACCCTTAGCCAGCTAAGGAGGGACCCACCTAGGGCCTAGCTGCGAAACGGCACAAAACGCGCTCCTAGGAGCTGCACTCTGCAAAGGGAAACTGTGCTCGGGGAACAAAGCTCAGCCCCAAGGCGGCTTGGCTCAGGATCGCAGCGCTTGCCTAGTTCTCACCTAGCCCTAGGCTCCCCATAGGGCCAAGGAGGGTCTGGGCTGCCTCTGGCTCCGTGGGCACTGCTGCTTGGCTGGTGGTCTCCGCACCTTGAAACCAACTCCAAACGTGTTCTCCTTCGCGGAGAAGGCTGATTTGGCAGGAAGAAGCCCTGTGTGCACTGGCCCTGGCAATCCACCCATAGCCAGCTAAGGAGGGACCCACCTAGGGCCTAGCTGCGAAACGGCACAAAACGTGCTCCTAGGAGCTGCACTCTGCAAAGGGAAACTGTGCTCGGGGAACAAAGCTCAGCCCCAAGGCGGCTTGGCTCAGGATCGCAGCGCTTGCCTAGTTCTCACCTAGCCCTAGGCTCCCCATAGGGCCAAGGAGGGTCTGGGCTGCCTCTGGCTCCGTGGGCACTGCTGCTTGGCTGGTGGTCTCCGCACCGTGAAACCAACTCCAAACGTGTTCGCCTTCGCGGAGAAGGCTGATTTGGCAGGAAGAAGCCCTGTGTGCACTGGCCCTAGCAACCCACCCATCGCCAGCTAGGGAGGGACCCACCTAGGGCCTAGCTGCGAAACGGCACAAAACGCGCTCCTAGGAGCTGCACTCTGCAAAGGGAAACTGTGCTCGGGGAACAAAGCTCAGCCCCAAGGCGGCTTGGCTCAGGATCGCAGCGCTTGCCTAGTTCTCACCTAGCCCTAGGCTCCCCATATGGCCAAGGAGGGTCTGGGCTGCCTCTGGCTCCGTGGGCACTGCTGCTTGGTTGGTGGTCTCCGCACCTTGAAACCAACTCCAAACGTGTTCTCCTTCGCGGAGAAGGCTGATTTGGCAGGAAGAAGCCCTGTGTGCACTGGCCCTGGCAACCCACCCATCGCCAGCTAGGGAGGGACCCACCTAGGGCCTAGCTGCGAAACGGCACAAAACGCGCTCCTAGGAGCTGCACTCTGCAAAGGGAAACTGTGCTCGGGGAACAAAGCTCAGCCCCAAGGCGGCTTGGCTCAGGATCGCAGCGCTTGCCTAGTTCTCACCTAGCCCTAGGCTCCCCATAGGGCCAAGGAGGGTCTGGGCTGCCTCTGGCTCCGTGGGCACTGCTGATTGGTTGGTGGTCTCCGCACCTTGAAACCAACTCCAAACGTGTTCGCCTTCGCGGAGAAGGCTGATTTGGCAGGAAGAAGCCCTGTGTGCACTGGCCATGGCAACCCACCCATCGCCAGCTAGGAGGGACCCACCTAGGGCCTAGCTGCGAAACGGCACAAAACGCGCTCCTAGGAGCTGCACTCTGCAAAGGGAAACTGTGCTCGGGGAACAAAGCTCAGCCCCAAGGCGGCTTGGCTCAGGATCGCAGCGCTTGCCTAGTTCTCACCTAGCCCTAGGCTCCCCATAGGGCCAAGGAGGGTCTGGGCTGCCTCTGGCTCCGTGGGCACTGCTGCTTGGCTGGTGGTCTCCGCACCGTGAAACCAACTCCAAACGTGTTCGCCTTCGCGGAGAAGGCTGATTTGGCAGGAAGAAGCCCTGTGTGCACTGGCCCTGGCAACCCACCCATCGCCAGCTAGGGAGGGACCCACCTAGGGCCTAGCTGCGAAACGGCACAAAACGCGCTCCTAGGAGCTGCACTCTGCAAAGGGAAACTGTGCTCGGGGAACAAAGCTCAGCCCCAAGGCGGCTTGGCTCAGGATCGCAGCGCTTGCCTAGTTCTCACCTAGCCCTAGGCTCCCCATAGGGCCAAGGAGGGTCTGGGCTGCCTCTGGCTCCGTGGGCACTGCTGCTTGGTTGGTGGTCTCCGCACCTTGAAACCAACTCCAAACGTGTTCTCCTTCGTGGAGAAGGCTGATTTGGCAGGAACAAGCCCTGTGTGCACTGGCCCTGGCAATCCACCCTTAGCCAGCTAAGGAGGGACCCACCTAGGGCCTAGCTGCGAAACGGCACAAAACGCGCTCCTAGGAGCTGCACTCTGCAAAGGGAAACTGTGCTCGGGGAACAAACCTCAGCCCCAAGGCGGCTTGGCTCAGGATCGCAGCGCTTGCCTAGTTCTCACCTAGCCCTAGGCTCCCCATAGGGCCAAGGAGGGTCTGGGCTGCCTCTGGCTCCGTGGGCACTGCTGCTTGGCTGGTGGTCTCCGCACCGTGAAACCAACTCCAAACGTGTTCGCCTTCGCGGAGAAGGCTGATTTGGCAGGAAGAAGCCCTGTGTGCACTGGCCCTGGCAACCCACCCATCGCCAGCTAGGGAGGGACCCACCTAGGGCCTAGCTGCGAAACGGCACAAAACGCGCTCCTAGGAGCTGCACTCTGCAAAGGGAAACTGTGCTCGGGGAACAAAGCTCAGCCCCAAGGCGGCTTGGCTCAGGATCGCAGCGCTTGCCTAGTTCTCACCTAGCCCTAGGCTCCCCATAGGGCCAAGGAGGGTCTGGGCTGCCTCTGGCTCCGTGGGCACTGCTGCTTGGTTGGTGGTCTCCGCACATTGAAACCAACTCCAAACGTGTTCTCCTTCGCGAGAAGGCTGATTTGGCAGGAAGAAGCCCTGTGTGCACTGGCCCTGGCAACCCACCCATCGCCAGCTAGGGAGGGACCCACCTAGGGCCTAGCTGCGAAACGGCACAAAACGCGCTCCTAGGAGCTGCACTCTGCAAAGGGAAACTGTGCTCGGGGAACAAAGCTCAGCCCCAAGGCGGCTTGGCTCAGGATCGCAGCGCTTGCCTAGTTCTCACCTAGCCCTAGGCTCCCCATAGGGCCAAGGAGGGTCTGGGCTGCCTCTGGCTCCGTGGGCACTGCTGCTTGGCTGGTGGTCTCCGCAGCTTGAAACCAACTCCAAACGTGTTCGCCTTCGCGGAGAAGGCTGATTTGGCAGGAAGAAGCCCTGTGTGCACTGGCCCTGGCAACCCACCCATCGCCAGCTAGGAGGGACCCACCTAGGGCCTAGCTGCGAAACGGCACAAAACGCGCTCCTAGGAGCTGCACTCTGCAAAGGGAAACTGTGCTCGGGGAACAAAGCTCAGCCCCAAGGCGGCTTGGCTCAGGATCGCAGCGCTTGCCTAGTTCTCACCTAGCCCTAGGCTCCCCATAGGGCCAAGGAGGGTCTGGGCTGCCTCTGGCTCCGTGGGCACTGCTGCTTGGCTGGTGGTCTCCGCACCGTGAAACCAACTCCAAACGTGTTCGCCTTCGCGGAGAAGGCTGATTTGGCAGGAAGAAGCCCTGTGTGCACTGGCCCTGGCAACCCACCCATCGCCAGCTAGGGAGGGACCCACCTAGGGCCTAGCTGCGAAACGGCACAAAACGCGCTCCTAGGAGCTGCACTCTGCAAAGGGAAACTGTGCTCGGGGAACAAAGCTCAGCCCCAAGGCGGCTTGGCTCAGGATCGCAGCGCTTGCCTAGTTCTCACCTAGCCCTAGGCTCCCCATAGGGCCAAGGAGGGTCTGGGCTGCCTCTGGCTCCGTGGGCACTGCTGCTTGGTTGGTGGTCTCCGCACCTTGAAACCAACTCCAAACGTGTTCTCCTTCGTGGAGAAGGCTGATTTGGCAGGAACAAGCCCTGTGTGCACTGGCCCTGGCAATCCACCCTTAGCCAGCTAAGGAGGGACCCACCTAGGGCCTAGCTGCGAAACGGCACAAAACGCGCTCCTAGGAGCTGCACTCTGCAAAGGGAAACTGTGCTCGGGGAACAAACCTCAGCCCCAAGGCGGCTTGGCTCAGGATCGCAGCGCTTGCCTAGTTCTCACCTAGCCCTAGGCTCCCCATAGGGCCAAGGAGGGTCTGGGCTGCCTCTGGCTCCGTGGGCACTGCTGCTTGGCTGGTGGTCTCCGCACCGTGAAACCAACTCCAAACGTGTTCGCCTTCGCGGAGAAGGCTGATTTGGCAGGAAGAAGCCCTGTGTGCACTGGCCCTGGCAACCCACCCATCGCCAGCTAGGGAGGGACCCACCTAGGGCCTAGCTGCGAAACGGCACAAAACGCGCTCCTAGGAGCTGCACTCTGCAAAGGGAAACTGTGCTCGGGGAACAAAGCTCAGCCCCAAGGCGGCTTGGCTCAGGATCGCAGCGCTTGCCTAGTTCTCACCTAGCCCTAGGCTCCCCATAGGGCCAAGGAGGGTCTGGGCTGCCTCTGGCTCCGTGGGCACTGCTGCTTGGTTGGTGGTCTCCGCACATTGAAACCAACTCCAAACGTGTTCTCCTTCGCGAGAAGGCTGATTTGGCAGGAAGAAGCCCTGTGTGCACTGGCCCTGGCAACCCACCCATCGCCAGCTAGGGAGGGACCCACCTAGGGCCTAGCTGCGAAACGGCACAAAACGCGCTCCTAGGAGCTGCACTCTGCAAAGGGAAACTGTGCTCGGGGAACAAAGCTCAGCCCCAAGGCGGCTTGGCTCAGGATCGCAGCGCTTGCCTAGTTCTCACCTAGCCCTAGGCTCCCCATAGGGCCAAGGAGGGTCTGGGCTGCCTCTGGCTCCGTGGGCACTGCTGCTTGGCTGGTGGTCTCCGCAGCTTGAAACCAACTCCAAACGTGTTCGCCTTCGCGGAGAAGGCTGATTTGGCAGGAAGAAGCCCTGTGTGCACTGGCCCTGGCAACCCACCCATCGCCAGCTAGGAGGGACCCACCTAGGGCCTAGCTGCGAAACGGCACAAAACGCGCTCCTAGGAGCTGCACTCTGCAAAGGGAAACTGTGCTCGGGGAACAAAGCTCAGCCCCAAGGCGGCTTGGCTCAGGATCGCAGCGCTTGCCTAGTTCTCACCTAGCCCTAGGCTCCCCATAGGGCCAAGGAGGGTCTGGGCTGCCTCTGGCTCCGTGGGCACTGCTGCTTGGCTGGTGGTCTCCGCACCGTGAAACCAACTCCAAACGTGTTCGCCTTCGCGGAGAAGGCTGATTTGGCAGGAAGAAGCCCTGTGTGCACTGGCCCTGGCAACCCACCCATCGCCAGCTAGGGAGGGACCCACCTAGGGCCTAGCTGCGAAACGGCACAAAACGCGCTCCTAGGAGCTGCACTCTGCAAAGGGAAACTGTGCTCGGGGAACAAAGCTCAGCCCCAAGGCGGCTTGGCTCAGGATCGCAGCGCTTGCCTAGTTCTCACCTAGCCCTAGGCTCCCCATAGGGCCAAGGAGGGTCTGGGCTGCCTCTGGCTCCGTGGGCACTGCTGCTTGGTTGGTGGTCTCCGCACATTGAAACCAACTCCAAACGTGTTCTCCTTCGCGAGAAGGCTGATTTGGCAGGAAGAAGCCCTGTGTGCACTGGCCCTGGCAACCCACCCATCGCCAGCTAGGGAGGGACCCACCTAGGGCCTAGCTGCGAAACGGCACAAAACGCGCTCCTAGGAGCTGCACTCTGCAAAGGGAAACTGTGCTCGGGGAACAAAGCTCAGCCCCAAGGCGGCTTGGCTCAGGATCGCAGCGCTTGCCTAGTTCTCACCTAGCCCTAGGCTCCCCATAGGGCCAAGGAGGGTCTGGGCTGCCTCTGGCTCCGTGGGCACTGCTGCTTGGTTGGTGGTCTCCGCACCTTGAAACCAACTCCAAACGTGTTCTCCTTCGTGGAGAAGGCTGATTTGGCAGGAACAAGCCCTGTGTGCACTGGCCCTGGCAATCCACCCTTAGCCAGCTAAGGAGGGACCCACCTAGGGCCTAGCTGCGAAACGGCACAAAACGCGCTCCTAGGAGCTGCACTCTGCAAAGGGAAACTGTGCTCGGGGAACAAAGCTCAGCCCCAAGGCGGCTTGGCTCAGGATCGCAGCGCTTGCCTAGTTCTCACCTAGCCCTAGGCTCCCCATAGGGCCAAGGAGGGTCTGGGCTGCCTCTGGCTCCGTGGGCACTGCTGCTTGGCTGGTGGTCTCCGCACCTTGAAACCAACTCCAAACGTGTTCTCCTTCGCGGAGAAGGCTGATTTGGCAGGAAGAAGCCCTGTGTGCACTGGCCCTGGCAATCCACCCATAGCCAGCTAAGGAGGGACCCACCTAGGGCCTAGCTGCGAAACGGCACAAAACGCGCTCCTAGGAGCTGCACTCTGCAAAGGGAAACTGTGCTCGGGGAACAAAGCTCAGCCCCAAGGCGGCTTGGCTCAGGATCGCAGCGCTTGCCTAGTTCTCACCTAGCCCTAGGCTCCCCATAGGGCCAAGGAGGGTCTGGGCTGCCTCTGGCTCCGTGGGCACTGCTGCTTGGTTGGTGGTCTCCGCACCTTGAAACCAACTCCAAACGTGTTCTCCTTCGCGGAGAAGGCTGATTTGGCAGGAAGAAGCCCTGTGTGCACTGGCCCTGGCAACCCACCCATCGCCAGCTAGGGAGGGACCCACCTAGGGCCTAGCTGCGAAACGGCACAAAACACGCTCCTAGGAGCTGCACTCTGCAAAGGGAAACTGTGCTCGGGGAACAAACCTCAGCCCCAAGGCGGCTTGGCTCAGGATCGCAGCGCTTGCCTAGTTCTCACCTAGCCCTAGGCTCCCCATAGGGCCAAGGAGGGTCTGGGCTGCCTCTGGCTCCGTGGGCACTGCTGCTTGGTTGGTGGTCTCCGCACCTTGAAACCAACTCCAAACGTGTTCTCCTTCGTGGAGAAGGCTGATTTGGCAGGAACAAGCCCTGTGTGCACTGACCCTGGCAAACCACCCATCGCCAGCTAGGGAGGGATCCACCTAGGGCCTAGCTGCGAAACGGCACAAAACGCGCTCCTAGGAGCTGCACTCTGCAAAGGGAAACTGTGCTCGGGGAACAAAGCTCAGCCCCAAGGCGGCTTGGCTCAGGATCGCAGCGCTTGCCTAGTTCTCACCTAGCCCTAGGCTCCCCATAGGGCCAAGGAGGGTCTGGGCTGCCTCTGGCTCCGTGGGCACTGCTGCTTGGCTGGTGGTCTCCGGAGCTTGAAACCAACTCCAAACGTGTTCGCCTTCGCGGAGAAGGCTGATTTGGCAGGAAGAAGCCCTGTGTGCACTGGCCCTGGCAACCCACCCATCGCCAGCTAGGGAGGGACCCACCTAGGGCCTAGCTGCGAAACGGCACAAAACGCGCTCCTAGGAGCTGCACTCTGCAAAGGGAAACTGTGCTCGGGGAACAAAGCTCAGCCCCAAGGCGGCTTGGCTCAGGATCGCAGCGCTTGCCTAGTTCTCACCTAGCCCTAGGCTCCCCATAGGGCCAAGGAGGGTCTGGGCTGCCTCTGGCTCCGTGGGCACTGCTGCTTGGCTGGTGGTCTCCGCACCGTGAAACCAACTCCAAACGTGTTCGCCTTCGCGGAGAAGGCTGATTTGGCAGGAAGAAGCCCTGTGTGCACTGGCCCTGGCAACCCACCCATCGCCAGCTAGGGAGGGACCCACCTAGGGCCTAGCTGCGAAACGGCACAAAACGCGCTCCTAGGAGCTGCACTCTGCAAAGGGAAACTGTGCTCGGGGAACAAAGCTCAGCCCCAAGGCGGCTTGGCTCAGGATCGCAGCGCTTGCCTAGTTCTCACCTAGCCCTAGGCTCCCCATAGGGCCAAGGAGGGTCTGGGCTGCCTCTGGCTCCGTGGGCACTGCTGCTTGGCTGGTGGTCTCCGCAGCTTGAAACCAACTCCAAACGTGTTCGCCTTCGCGGAGAAGGCTGATTTGGCAGGAAGAAGCCCTGTGTGCACTGGCCCTGGCAACCCACCCATCGCCAGCTAGGGAGGGACCCACCTAGGGCCTAGCTGCGAAACGGCACAAAACGCGATCCTAGGAGCTGCACTCTGCAAAGGGAAACTGTGCTCGGGGAACAAACCTCAGCCCCAAGGCGGCTTGGCTCAGGATCGCAGCGCTTGCCTAGTTCTCACCTAGCCCTAGGCTCCCCATAGGGCCAAGGAGGGTCTGGGCTGCCTCTGGCTCCGTGGGCACTGCTGCTTGGTTGGTGGTCTCCGCACATTGAAACCAACTCCAAACGTGTTCTCCTTCGCGGAGAAGGCTGATTTGGCAGGAAGAAGCCCTGTGTGCACTGGCCCTGGCAACCCACCCATCGCCAGCTAGGGAGGGACCCACCTAGGGCCTAGCTGCGAAACGGCACAAAACGCGCTCCTAGGAGCTGCACTCTGCAAAGGGAAACTGTGCTCGGGGAACAAAGCTCAGCCCCAAGGCGGCTTGGCTCAGGATCGCAGCGCTTGCCTAGTTCTCACCTAGCCCTAGGCTCCCCATAGGGCCAAGGAGGGTCTGGGCTGCCTCTGGCTCCGTGGGCACTGCTGCTTGGTTGGTGGTCTCCGCACCTTGAAACCAACTCCAAACGTGTTCTCCTTCGTGGAGAAGGCTGATTTGGCAGGAACAAGCCCTGTGTGCACTGGCCCTGGCAATCCACCCTTAGCCAGCTAAGGAGGGACCCACCTAGGGCCTAGCTGCGAAACGGCACAAAACGCGCTCCTAGGAGCTGCACTCTGCAAAGGGAAACTGTGCTCGGGGAACAAACCTCAGCCCCAAGTCGGCTTGGCTCAGGATCGCAGCGCTTGCCTAGTTCTCACCTAGCCCTAGGCTCCCCATAGGGCCAAGGAGGGTCTGGGCTGCCTCTGGCTCCGTGGGCACTGCTGCTTGGCTGGTGGTCTCCGGAGCTTGAAACCAACTCCAAACGTGTTCGCCTTCGCGGAGAAGGCTGATTTGGCAGGAAGAAGCCCTGTGTGCACTGGCCCTGGCAACCCACCCATCGCCAGCTAGGGAGGGACCCACCTAGGGCCTAGCTGCGAAACGGCACAAAACGCGCTCCTAGGAGCTGCACTCTGCAAAGGGAAACTGTGCTCGGGGAACAAAGCTCAGCCCCAAGGCGGCTTGGCTCAGGATCGCAGCGCTTGCCTAGTTCTCACCTAGCCCTAGGCTCCCCATAGGGCCAAGGAGGGTCTGGGCTGCCTCTGGCTCCGTGGGCACTGCTGCTTGGCTGGTGGTCTCCGCACCGTGAAACCAACTCCAAACGTGTTCTCCTTCGCGAGAAGGCTGATTTGGCAGGAAGAAGCCCTGTGTGCACTGGCCCTGGCAACCCACCCATCGCCAGCTAGGGAGGGACCCACCTAGGGCCTAGCTGCGAAACGGCACAAAACGCGCTCCTAGGAGCTGCACTCTGCAAAGGGAAACTGTGCTCGGGGAACAAAGCTCAGCCCCAAGGCGGCTTGGCTCAGGATCGCAGCGCTTGCCTAGTTCTCACCTAGCCCTAGGCTCCCCATAGGGCCAAGGAGGGTCTGGGCTGCCTCTGGCTCCGTGGGCACTGCTGCTTGGCTGGTGGTCTCCGGAGCTTGAAACCAACTCCAAACGTGTTCGCCTTCGCGGAGAAGGCTGATTTGGCAGGAAGAAGCCCTGTGTGCACTGGCCCTGGCAACCCACCCATCGCCAGCTAGGGAGGGACCCACCTAGGGCCTAGCTGCGAAACGGCACAAAACGCGCTCCTAGGAGCTGCACTCTGCAAAGGGAAACTGTGCTCGGGGAACAAAGCTCAGCCCCAAGGCGGCTTGGCTCAGGATCGCAGCGCTTGCCTAGTTCTCACCTAGCCCTAGGCTCCCCATAGGGCCAAGGAGGGTCTGGGCTGCCTCTGGCTCCGTGGGCACTGCTGCTTGGCTGGTGGTCTCCGCACCGTGAAACCAACTCCAAACGTGTTCGCCTTCGCGGAGAAGGCTGATTTGGCAGGAAGAAGCCCTGTGTGCACTGGCCCTGGCAACCCACCCATCGCCAGCTAGGGAGGGACCCACCTAGGGCCTAGCTGCGAAACGGCACAAAACGCGCTCCTAGGAGCTGCACTCTGCAAAGGGAAACTGTGCTCGGGGAACAAAGCTCAGCCCCAAGGCGGCTTGGCTCAGGATCGCAGCGCTTGCCTAGTTCTCACCTAGCCCTAGGCTCCCCATAGGGCCAAGGAGGGTCTGGGCTGCCTCTGGCTCCGTGGGCACTGCTGCTTGGCTGGTGGTCTCCGCAGCTTGAAACCAACTCCAAACGTGTTCGCCTTCGCGGAGAAGGCTGATTTGGCAGGAAGAAGCCCTGTGTGCACTGGCCCTGGCAACCCACCCATCGCCAGCTAGGGAGGGACCCACCTAGGGCCTAGCTGCGAAACGGCACAAAACGCGATCCTAGGAGCTGCACTCTGCAAAGGGAAACTGTGCTCGGGGAACAAACCTCAGCCCCAAGGCGGCTTGGCTCAGGATCGCAGCGCTTGCCTAGTTCTCACCTAGCCCTAGGCTCCCCATAGGGCCAAGGAGGGTCTGGGCTGCCTCTGGCTCCGTGGGCACTGCTGCTTGGTTGGTGGTCTCCGCACATTGAAACCAACTCCAAACGTGTTCTCCTTCGCGGAGAAGGCTGATTTGGCAGGAAGAAGCCCTGTGTGCACTGGCCCTGGCAACCCACCCATCGCCAGCTAGGGAGGGACCCACCTAGGGCCTAGCTGCGAAACGGCACAAAACGCGCTCCTAGGAGCTGCACTCTGCAAAGGGAAACTGTGCTCGGGGAACAAAGCTCAGCCCCAAGGCGGCTTGGCTCAGGATCGCAGCGCTTGCCTAGTTCTCACCTAGCCCTAGGCTCCCCATAGGGCCAAGGAGGGTCTGGGCTGCCTCTGGCTCCGTGGGCACTGCTGCTTGGTTGGTGGTCTCCGCACCTTGAAACCAACTCCAAACGTGTTCTCCTTCGTGGAGAAGGCTGATTTGGCAGGAACAAGCCCTGTGTGCACTGGCCCTGGCAATCCACCCTTAGCCAGCTAAGGAGGGACCCACCTAGGGCCTAGCTGCGAAACGGCACAAAACGCGCTCCTAGGAGCTGCACTCTGCAAAGGGAAACTGTGCTCGGGGAACAAACCTCAGCCCCAAGTCGGCTTGGCTCAGGATCGCAGCGCTTGCCTAGTTCTCACCTAGCCCTAGGCTCCCCATAGGGCCAAGGAGGGTCTGGGCTGCCTCTGGCTCCGTGGGCACTGCTGCTTGGCTGGTGGTCTCCGGAGCTTGAAACCAACTCCAAACGTGTTCGCCTTCGCGGAGAAGGCTGATTTGGCAGGAAGAAGCCCTGTGTGCACTGGCCCTGGCAACCCACCCATCGCCAGCTAGGGAGGGACCCACCTAGGGCCTAGCTGCGAAACGGCACAAAACGCGCTCCTAGGAGCTGCACTCTGCAAAGGGAAACTGTGCTCGGGGAACAAAGCTCAGCCCCAAGGCGGCTTGGCTCAGGATCGCAGCGCTTGCCTAGTTCTCACCTAGCCCTAGGCTCCCCATAGGGCCAAGGAGGGTCTGGGCTGCCTCTGGCTCCGTGGGCACTGCTGCTTGGCTGGTGGTCTCCGCACCGTGAAACCAACTCCAAACGTGTTCTCCTTCGCGAGAAGGCTGATTTGGCAGGAAGAAGCCCTGTGTGCACTGGCCCTGGCAACCCACCCATCGCCAGCTAGGGAGGGACCCACCTAGGGCCTAGCTGCGAAACGGCACAAAACGCGCTCCTAGGAGCTGCACTCTGCAAAGGGAAACTGTGCTCGGGGAACAAAGCTCAGCCCCAAGGCGGCTTGGCTCAGGATCGCAGCGCTTGCCTAGTTCTCACCTAGCCCTAGGCTCCCCATAGGGCCAAGGAGGGTCTGGGCTGCCTCTGGCTCCGTGGGCACTGCTGCTTGGTTGGTGGTCTCCGCACCTTGAAACCAACTCCAAACGTGTTCTCCTTCGTGGAGAAGGCTGATTTGGCAGGAACAAGCCCTGTGTGCACTGGCCCTGGCAATCCACCCTTAGCCAGCTAAGGAGGGACCCACCTAGGGCCTAGCTGCGAAACGGCACAAAACGCGCTCCTAGGAGCTGCACTCTGCAAAGGGAAACTGTGCTCGGGGAACAAACCTCAGCCCCAAGGCGGCTTGGCTCAGGATCGCAGCGCTTGCCTAGTTCTCACCTAGCCCTAGGCTCCCCATAGGGCCAAGGAGGGTCTGGGCTGCCTCTGGCTCCGTGGGCACTGCTGCTTGGCTGGTGGTCTCCGCACCTTGAAACCAACTCCAAACGTGTTCTCCTTCGCGGAGAAGGCTGATTTGGCAGGAAGAAGCCCTGTGTGCACTGGCCCTGGCAATCCACCCATAGCCAGCTAAGGAGGGACCCACCTAGGGCCTAGCTGCGAAACGGCACAAAACGCGCTCCTAGGAGCTGCACTCTGCAAAGGGAAACTGTGCTCGGGGAACAAAGCTCAGCCCCAAGGCGGCTTGGCTCAGGATCGCAGCGCTTGCCTAGTTCTCACCTAGCCCTAGGCTCCCCATAGGGCCAAGGAGGGTCTGGGCTGCCTCTGGCTCCGTGGGCACTGCTGCTTGGTTGGTGGTCTCCGCACCTTGAAACCAACTCCAAACGTGTTCTCCTTCGCGGAGAAGGCTGATTTGGCAGGAAGAAGCCCTGTGTGCACTGGCCCTGGCAACCCACCCATCGCCAGCTAGGGAGGGACCCACCTAGGGCCTAGCTGCGAAACGGCACAAAACACGCTCCTAGGAGCTGCACTCTGCAAAGGGAAACTGTGCTCGGGGAACAAACCTCAGCCCCAAGGCGGCTTGGCTCAGGATCGCAGCGCTTGCCTAGTTCTCACCTAGCCCTAGGCTCCCCATAGGGCCAAGGAGGGTCTGGGCTGCCTCTGGCTCCGTGGGCACTGCTGCTTGGTTGGTGGTCTCCGCACCTTGAAACCAACTCCAAACGTGTTCTCCTTCGTGGAGAAGGCTGATTTGGCAGGAACAAGCCCTGTGTGCACTGACCCTGGCAAACCACCCATCGCCAGCTAGGGAGGGATCCACCTAGGGCCTAGCTGCGAAACGGCACAAAACGCGCTCCTAGGAGCTGCACTCTGCAAAGGGAAACTGTGCTCGGGGAACAAAGCTCAGCCCCAAGGCGGCTTGGCTCAGGATCGCAGCGCTTGCCTAGTTCTCACCTAGCCCTAGGCTCCCCATAGGGCCAAGGAGGGTCTGGGCTGCCTCTGGCTCCGTGGGCACTGCTGCTTGGCTGGTGGTCTCCGGAGCTTGAAACCAACTCCAAACGTGTTCGCCTTCGCGGAGAAGGCTGATTTGGCAGGAAGAAGCCCTGTGTGCACTGGCCCTGGCAACCCACCCATAGCCAGCTAGGGAGGGACCCACCTAGGGCCTAGCTTTGAAACGGCACAAAACGCGCTCCTAGGAGCTGCACTCTGCAAAGGGAAACTGTGCTCGGGGAACAAAGCTCAGCCCCAAGGCGGCTTGGCTCAGGATCGCAGCGCTTGCCTAGTTCTCACCTAGCCCTAGGCTCCCCATAGGGCCAAGGAGGGTCTGGGCTGCCTCTGGCTCCGTGGGCACTGCTGCTTGGCTGGTGGTCTCCGCAGCTTGAAACCAACTCCAAACGTGTTCGCCTTCGCGGAGAAGGCTGATTTGGCAGGAAGAAGCCCTGTGTGCACTGGCCCTGGCAACCCACCCATCGCCAGCTAGGGAGGGACCCACCTAGGGCCTAGCTGCGAAACGGCACAAAACGCGATCCTAGGAGCTGCACTCTGCAAAGGGAAACTGTGCTCGGGGAACAAACCTCAGCCCCAAGGCGGCTTGGCTCAGGATCGCAGCGCTTGCCTAGTTCTCACCTAGCCCTAGGCTCCCCATAGGGCCAAGGAGGGTCTGGGCTGCCTCTGGCTCCGTGGGCACTGCTGCTTGGTTGGTGGTCTCCGCACATTGAAACCAACTCCAAACGTGTTCTCCTTCGCGGAGAAGGCTGATTTGGCAGGAAGAAGCCCTGTGTGCACTGGCCCTGGCAACCCACCCATCGCCAGCTAGGGAGGGACCCACCTAGGGCCTAGCTGCGAAACGGCACAAAACGCGCTCCTAGGAGCTGCACTCTGCAAAGGGAAACTGTGCTCGGGGAACAAAGCTCAGCCCCAAGGCGGCTTGGCTCAGGATCGCAGCGCTTGCCTAGTTCTCACCTAGCCCTAGGCTCCCCATAGGGCCAAGGAGGGTCTGGGCTGCCTCTGGCTCCGTGGGCACTGCTGCTTGGTTGGTGGTCTCCGCACCTTGAAACCAACTCCAAACGTGTTCTCCTTCGTGGAGAAGGCTGATTTGGCAGGAACAAGCCCTGTGTGCACTGGCCCTGGCAATCCACCCTTAGCCAGCTAAGGAGGGACCCACCTAGGGCCTAGCTGCGAAACGGCACAAAACGCGCTCCTAGGAGCTGCACTCTGCAAAGGGAAACTGTGCTCGGGGAACAAACCTCAGCCCCAAGTCGGCTTGGCTCAGGATCGCAGCGCTTGCCTAGTTCTCACCTAGCCCTAGGCTCCCCATAGGGCCAAGGAGGGTCTGGGCTGCCTCTGGCTCCGTGGGCACTGCTGCTTGGCTGGTGGTCTCCGGAGCTTGAAACCAACTCCAAACGTGTTCGCCTTCGCGGAGAAGGCTGATTTGGCAGGAAGAAGCCCTGTGTGCACTGGCCCTGGCAACCCACCCATCGCCAGCTAGGGAGGGACCCACCTAGGGCCTAGCTGCGAAACGGCACAAAACGCGCTCCTAGGAGCTGCACTCTGCAAAGGGAAACTGTGCTCGGGGAACAAAGCTCAGCCCCAAGGCGGCTTGGCTCAGGATCGCAGCGCTTGCCTAGTTCTCACCTAGCCCTAGGCTCCCCATAGGGCCAAGGAGGGTCTGGGCTGCCTCTGGCTCCGTGGGCACTGCTGCTTGGCTGGTGGTCTCCGCACCGTGAAACCAACTCCAAACGTGTTCGCCTTCGCGGAGAAGGCTGATTTGGCAGGAAGAAGCCCTGTGTGCACTGGCCCTGGCAACCCACCCATCGCCAGCTAGGGAGGGACCCACCTAGGGCCTAGCTGCGAAACGGCACAAAACGCGCTCCTAGGAGCTGCACTCTGCAAAGGGAAACTGTGCTCGGGGAACAAAGCTCAGCCCCAAGGCGGCTTGGCTCAGGATCGCAGCGCTTGCCTAGTTCTCACCTAGCCCTAGGCTCCCCATAGGGCCAAGGAGGGTCTGGGCTGCCTCTGGCTCCGTGGGCACTGCTGCTTGGCTGGTGGTCTCCGCAGCTTGAAACCAACTCCAAACGTGTTCGCCTTCGCGGAGAAGGCTGATTTGGCAGGAAGAAGCCCTGTGTGCACTGGCCCTGGCAACCCACCCATCGCCAGCTAGGGAGGGACCCACCTAGGGCCTAGCTGCGAAACGGCACAAAACGCGATCCTAGGAGCTGCACTCTGCAAAGGGAAACTGTGCTCGGGGAACAAACCTCAGCCCCAAGGCGGCTTGGCTCAGGATCGCAGCGCTTGCCTAGTTCTCACCTAGCCCTAGGCTCCCCATAGGGCCAAGGAGGGTCTGGGCTGCCTCTGGCTCCGTGGGCACTGCTGCTTGGTTGGTGGTCTCCGCACATTGAAACCAACTCCAAACGTGTTCTCCTTCGCGGAGAAGGCTGATTTGGCAGGAAGAAGCCCTGTGTGCACTGGCCCTGGCAACCCACCCATCGCCAGCTAGGGAGGGACCCACCTAGGGCCTAGCTGCGAAACGGCACAAAACGCGCTCCTAGGAGCTGCACTCTGCAAAGGGAAACTGTGCTCGGGGAACAAAGCTCAGCCCCAAGGCGGCTTGGCTCAGGATCGCAGCGCTTGCCTAGTTCTCACCTAGCCCTAGGCTCCCCATAGGGCCAAGGAGGGTCTGGGCTGCCTCTGGCTCCGTGGGCACTGCTGCTTGGTTGGTGGTCTCCGCACCTTGAAACCAACTCCAAACGTGTTCTCCTTCGTGGAGAAGGCTGATTTGGCAGGAACAAGCCCTGTGTGCACTGGCCCTGGCAATCCACCCTTAGCCAGCTAAGGAGGGACCCACCTAGGGCCTAGCTGCGAAACGGCACAAAACGCGCTCCTAGGAGCTGCACTCTGCAAAGGGAAACTGTGCTCGGGGAACAAACCTCAGCCCCAAGGCGGCTTGGCTCAGGATCGCAGCGCTTGCCTAGTTCTCACCTAGCCCTAGGCTCCCCATAGGGCCAAGGAGGGTCTGGGCTGCCTCTGGCTCCGTGGGCACTGCTGCTTGGCTGGTGGTCTCCGCACCTTGAAACCAACTCCAAACGTGTTCTCCTTCGCGGAGAAGGCTGATTTGGCAGGAAGAAGCCCTGTGTGCACTGGCCCTGGCAATCCACCCATAGCCAGCTAAGGAGGGACCCACCTAGGGCCTAGCTGCGAAACGGCACAAAACGCGCTCCTAGGAGCTGCACTCTGCAAAGGGAAACTGTGCTCGGGGAACAAAGCTCAGCCCCAAGGCGGCTTGGCTCAGGATCGCAGCGCTTGCCTAGTTCTCACCTAGCCCTAGGCTCCCCATAGGGCCAAGGAGGGTCTGGGCTGCCTCTGGCTCCGTGGGCACTGCTGCTTGGCTGGTGGTCTCCGCAGCTTGAAACCAACTCCAAACGTGTTCTCCTTCGCGGAGAAGGCTGATTTGGCAGGAAGAAGCCCTGTGTGCACTGGCCCTAGCAACCCACCCATCGCCAGCTAGGGAGGGACCCACCTAGGGCCTAGCTGCGAAACGGCACAAAACGCGCTCCTAGGAGCTGCACTCTGCAAAGGGAAACTGTGCTCGGGGAACAAAGCTCAGCCCCAAGGCGGCTTGGCTCAGGATCGCAGCGCTTGCCTAGTTCTCACCTAGCCCTAGGCTCCCCATAGGGCCAAGGAGGGTCTGGGCTGCCTCTGGCTCCGTGGGCACTGCTGCTTGGCTGGTGGTCTCCGCAGCTTGAAACCAACTCCAAACGTGTTCTCCTTCGCGGAGAAGGCTGATTTGGCAGGAAGAAGCCCTGTGTGCACTGGCCCTAGCAACCCACCCATCGCCAGCTAGGGAGGGACCCACCTAGGGCCTAGCTGCGAAACGGCACAAAACGCGCTCCTAGGAGCTGCACTCTGCAAAGGGAAACTGTGCTCGGGGAACAAAGCTCAGCCCCAAGGCGGCTTGGCTCAGGATCGCAGCGCTTGCCTAGTTCTCACCTAGCCCTAGGCTCCCCATAGGACCAAGGAGGGTCTGGGCTGCCTCTGGCTCCGTGGGCACTGCTGCTTGGCTGGTGGTCTCCGCAGCTTGAAACCAACTCCAAACGTGTTCGCCTTCGCGGAGAAGGCTGATTTGGCAGGAAGAAGCCCTGTGTGCACTGGCCCTGGCAACCCACCCATCGCCAGCTAGGAGGGACCCACCTAGGGCCTAGCTGCGAAACGGCACAAAACGCGCTCCTAGGAGCTGCACTCTGCAAAGGGAAACTGTGCTCGGGGAACAAAGCTCAGCCCCAAGGCGGCTTGGCTCAGGATCGCAGCGCTTGCCTAGTTCTCACCTAGCCCTAGGCTCCCCATAGGGCCAAGGAGGGTCTGGGCTGCCTCTGGCTCCGTGGGCACTGCTGCTTGGCTGGTGGTCTCCGCACCGTGAAACCAACTCCAAACGTGTTCGCCTTCGCGGAGAAGGCTGATTTGGCAGGAAGAAGCCCTGTGTGCACTGGCCCTGGCAACCCACCCATCGCCAGCTAGGGAGGGACCCACCTAGGGCCTAGCTGCGAAACGGCACAAAACGCGCTCCTAGGAGCTGCACTCTGCAAAGGGAAACTGTGCTCGGGGAACAAAGCTCAGCCCCAAGGCGGCTTGGCTCAGGATCGCAGCGCTTGCCTAGTTCTCACCTAGCCCTAGGCTCCCCATAGGGCCAAGGAGGGTCTGGGCTGCCTCTGGCTCCGTGGGCACTGCTGCTTGGCTGGTGGTCTCCGCACCTTGAAACCAACTCCAAACGTGTTCTCCTTCGCGGAGAAGGCTGATTTGGCAGGAAGAAGCCCTGTGTGCACTGGCCCTGGCAACCCACCCATCGCCAGCTAGGGAGGGACCCACCTAGGGCCTAGCTGCGAAACGGCACAAAACGCGCTCCTAGGAGCTGCACTCTGCAAAGGGAAACTGTGCTCGGGGAACAAAGCTCAGCCCCAAGGCGGCTTGGCTCAGGATCGCAGCGCTTGCCTAGTTCTCACCTAGCCCTAGGCTCCCCATAGGGCCAAGGAGGGTCTGGGCTGCCTCTGGCTCCGTGGGCACTGCTGCTTGGTTGGTGGTCTCCGCACCTTGAAACCAACTCCAAACGTGTTCTCCTTCGCGGAGAAGGCTGATTTGGCAGGAAGAAGCCCTGTGTGCACTGGCCCTGGCAACCCACCCATCGCCAGCTAGGGAGGGACCCACCTAGGGCCTAGCTGCGAAACGGCACAAAACGCGCTCCTAGGAGCTGCACTCTGCAAAGGGAAACTGTGCTCGGGGAACAAAGCTCAGCCCCAAGGCGGCTTGGCTCAGGATCGCAGCGCTTGCCTAGTTCTCACCTAGCCCTAGGCTCCCCATAGGGCCAAGGAGGGTCTGGGCTGCGTCTGGCTCCGTGGGCACTGCTGCTTGGTTGGTGGTCTCCGCACCTTGAAACCAACTCCAAACGTGTTCTCCTTCGTGGAGAAGGCTGATTTGGCAGGAACAAGCCCTGTGTGCACTGGCCCTGGCAATCCACCCTTAGCCAGCTAAGGAGGGACCCACCTAGGGCCTAGCTGCGAAACGGCACAAAACGCGCTCCTAGGAGCTGCACTCTGCAAAGGGAAACTGTGCTCGGGGAACAAAGCTCAGCCCCAAGGCGGCTTGGCTCAGGATCGCAGCGCTTGCCTAGTTCTCACGTAGCCCTAGGCTCCCCATAGGGCCAAGGAGGGTCTGGGCTGCCTCTGGCTCCGTGGGCACTGCTGCTTGGCTGGTGGTCTCCGCAGCTTGAAACCAACTCCAAACGTGTTCGCCTTCGCGGAGAAGGCTGATTTGGCAGGAAGAAGCCCTGTGTGCACTGGCCCTGGCAACCCACCCATCGCCAGCTAGGAGGGACCCACCTAGGGCCTAGCTGCGAAACGGCACAAAACGCGCTCCTAGGAGCTGCACTCTGCAAAGGGAAACTGTGCTCGGGGAACAAAGCTCAGCCCCAAGGCGGCTTGGCTCAGGATCGCAGCGCTTGCCTAGTTCTCACCTAGCCCTAGGCTCCCCATAGGGCCAAGGAGGGTCTGGGCTGCCTCTGGCTCCGTGGGCACTGCTGCTTGGCCGGTGGTCTCCGCACCGTGAAACCAACTCCAAACGTGTTCGCCTTCTCGGAGAAGGCTGATTTGGCAGGAAGAAGCCCTGTGTGCACTGGCCCTGGCAACCCACCCATCGCCAGCTAGGGAGGGACCCACCTAGGGCCTAGCTGCGAAACGGCACAAAACGCGCTCCTAGGAGCTGCACTCTGCAAAGGGAAACTGTGCTCGGGGAACAAACCTCAGCCCCAAGGCGGCTTGGCTCAGGATCGCAGCGCTTGCCTAGTTCTCACCTAGCCCTAGGCTCCCCATAGGGCCAAGGAGGGTCTGGGCTGCCTCTGGCTCCGTGGGCACTGCTGCTTGGTTGGTGGTCTCCGCACATTGAAACCAACTCCAAACGTGTTCTCCTTCGCGAGAAGGCTGATTTGGCAGGAAGAAGCCCTGTGTGCACTGGCCCTGGCAACCCACCCATCGCCAGCTAGGGAGGGACCCACCTAGGGCCTAGCTGCGAAACGGCACAAAACGCGCTCCTAGGAGCTGCACTCTGCAAAGGGAAACTGTGCTCGGGGAACAAAGCTCAGCCCCAAGGCGGCTTGGCTCAGGATCGCAGCGCTTGCCTAGTTCTCACCTAGCCCTAGGCTCCCCATAGGGCCAAGGAGGGTCTGGGCTGCCTCTGGCTCCGTGGGCACTGCTGCTTGGTTGGTGGTCTCCGCAGCTTGAAACCAACTCCAAACGTGTTCTCCTTCGCGGAGAAGGCTGATTTGGCAGGAAGAAGCCCTGTGTGCACTGGCCCTGGCAACCCACCCATCGCCAGCTAGGGAGGGACCCACCTAGGGCCTAGCTGCGAAACGGCACAAAACACGCTCCTAGGAGCTGCACTCTGCAAAGGGAAACTGTGCTCGGGGAACAAACCTCAGCCCCAAGGCGGCTTGGCTCAGGATCGCAGCGCTTGCCTAGTTCTCACCTAGCCCTAGGCTCCCCATAGGGCCAAGGAGGGTCTGGGCTGCCTCTGGCTCCGTGGGCACTGCTGCTTGGTTGGTGGTCTCCGGACCTTGAAACCAACTCCAAACGTGTTCTCCTTCGTGGAGAAGGCTGATTTGGCAGGAACAAGCCCTGTGTGCACTGACCCTGGCAAACCACCCATCGCCAGCTAGGGAGGGATCCACCTAGGGCCTAGCTGCGAAACGGCACAAAACGCGCTCCTAGGAGCTGCACTCTGCAAAGGGAAACTGTGCTCGGGGAACAAAGCTCAGCCCCAAGGCGGCTTGGCTCAGGATCGCAGCGCTTGCCTAGTTCTCACCTAGCCCTAGGCTCCCCATAGGGCCAAGGAGGGTCTGGGCTGCCTCTGGCTCCGTGGGCACTGCTGCTTGGCTGGTGGTCTCCGGAGCTTGAAGCCAACTCCAAACGTGTTCGCCTTCGCGGAGAAGGCTGATTTGGCAGGAAGAAGCCCTGTGTGCACTGGCCCTGGCAACCCACCCATCGCCAGCTAGGAGGGACCCACCTAGGGCCTAGCTGCGAAACGGCACAAAACGCGCTCCTAGGAGCTGCACTCTGCAAAGGGAAACTGTGCTCGGGGAACAAAGCTCAGCCCCAAGGCGGCTTGGCTCAGGATCGCAGCGCTTGCCTAGTTCTCACCTAGCCCTAGGCTCCCCATAGGGCCAAGGAGGGTCTGGGCTGCCTCTGGCTCCGTGGGCACTGCTGCTTGGCTGGTGGTCTCCGCACCGTGAAACCAACTCCAAACGTGTTCGCCTTCGCGGAGAAGGCTGATTTGGCAGGAAGAAGCCCTGTGTGCACTGGCCCTGGCAACCCACCCATCGCCAGCTAGGGAGGGACCCACCTAGGGCCTAGCTGCGAAACGGCACAAAACGCGCTCCTAGGAGCTGCACTCTGCAAAGGGAAACTGTGCTCGGGGAACAAAGCTCAGCCCCAAGGCGGCTTGGCTCAGGATCGCAGCGCTTGCCTAGTTCTCACCTAGCCCTAGGCTCCCCATAGGGCCAAGGAGGGTCTGGGCTGCCTCTGGCTCCGTGGGCACTGCTGCTTGGCTGGTGGTCTCCGCAGCTTGAAACCAACTCCAAACGTGTTCGCCTTCGCGGAGAAGGCTGATTTGGCAGGAAGAAGCCCTGTGTGCACTGGCCCTGGCAACCCACCCATCGCCAGCTAGGGAGGGACCCACCTAGGGCCTAGCTGCGAAACGGCACAAAACGCGCTCCTAGGAGCTGCACTCTGCAAAGGGAAACTGTGCTCGGGGAACAAACCTCAGCCCCAAGGCGGCTTGGCTCAGGATCGCAGCGCTTGCCTAGTTCTCACCTAGCCCTAGGCTCCCCATAGGGCCAAGGAGGGTCTGGGCTGCCTCTGGCTCCGTGGGCACTGCTGCTTGGTTGGTGGTCTCCGCACATTGAAACCAACTCCAAACGTGTTCTCCTTCGTGGAGAAGGCTGATTTGGCAGGAAGAAGCCCTGTGTGCACTGGCCCTGGCAACCCACCCATCGCCAGCTAGGGAGGGACCCACCTAGGGCCTAGCTGCGAAACGGCACAAAACGCGCTCCTAGGAGCTGCACTCTGCAAAGGGAAACTGTGCTCGGGGAACAAAGCTCAGCCCCAAGGCGGCTTGGCTCAGGATCGCAGCGCTTGCCTAGTTCTCACCTAGCCCTAGGCTCCCCATAGGGCCAAGGAGGGTCTGGGCTGCCTCTGGCTCCGTGGGCACTGCTGCTTGGTTGGTGGTCTCCGCAGCTTGAAACCAACTCCAAACGTGTTCTCCTTCGCGGAGAAGGCTGATTTGGCAGGAAGAAGCCCTGTGTGCACTGGCCCTGGCAACCCACCCATCGCCAGCTAGGGAGGGACCCACCTAGGGCCTAGCTGCGAAACGGCACAAAACACGCTCCTAGGAGCTGCACTCTGCAAAGGGAAACTGTGCTCGGGGAACAAACCTCAGCCCCAAGGCGGCTTGGCTCAGGATCGCAGCGCTTGCCTAGTTCTCACCTAGCCCTAGGCTCCCCATAGGGCCAAGGAGGGTCTGGGCTGCCTCTGGCTCCGTGGGCACTGCTGCTTGGTTGGTGGTCTCCGGACCTTGAAACCAACTCCAAACGTGTTCTCCTTCGTGGAGAAGGCTGATTTGGCAGGAACAAGCCCTGTGTGCACTGACCCTGGCAAACCACCCATCGCCAGCTAGGGAGGGATCCACCTAGGGCCTAGCTGCGAAACGGCACAAAACGCGCTCCTAGGAGCTGCACTCTGCACAGGGAAACTGTGCTCGGGGAACAAAGCTCAGCCCCAAGGCGGCTTGGCTCAGGATCGCAGCGCTTGCCTAGTTCTCACCTAGCCCTAGGCTCCCCATAGGGCCAAGGAGGGTCTGGGCTGCCTCTGGCTCCGTGGGCACTGCTGCTTGGCTGGTGGTCTCCGCAGCTTGAAGCCAACTCCAAACGTGTTCGCCTTCGCGGAGAAGGCTGATTTGGCAGGAAGAAGCCCTGTGTGCACTGGCCCTGGCAACCCACCCATCGCCAGCTAGGAGGGACCCACCTAGGGCCTAGCTGCGAAACGGCACAAAACGCGCTCCTAGGAGCTGCACTCTGCAAAGGGAAACTGTGCTCGGGGAACAAAGCTCAGCCCCAAGGCGGCTTGGCTCAGGATCGCAGCGCTTGCCTAGTTCTCACCTAGCCCTAGGCTCCCCATAGGGCCAAGGAGGGTCTGGGCTGCCTCTGGCTCCGTGGGCACTGCTGCTTGGCTGGTGGTCTCCGCACCGTGAAACCAACTCCAAACGTGTTCGCCTTCGCGGAGAAGGCTGATTTGGCAGGAAGAAGCCCTGTGTGCACTGGCCCTGGCAACCCACCCATCGCCAGCTAGGGAGGGACCCACCTAGGGCCTAGCTGCGAAACGGCACAAAACGCGCTCCTAGGAGCTGCACTCTGCAAAGGGAAACTGTGCTCGGGGAACAAAGCTCAGCCCCAAGGCTGCTTGGCTCAGGATCGCAGCGCTTGCCTAGTTCTCACCTAGCCCTAGGC
Source organism: Sus scrofa (assembly GCF_054392235.1). NCBI lineage: Eukaryota > Metazoa > Chordata > Mammalia > Artiodactyla > Suidae > Sus > Sus scrofa. The sequence continues at coordinate 31,546,586 of NC_139389.1, read as the reverse complement.
TCCCCATAGGACCAAGAAGGGTCTGGGCTGCCTCTGGCTCCGTGGGCACTGCTGCTTGGCTGGTGGTCTCCGCAGCTTGAAACCAACTCCAAACGTGTTCGCCTTCGCGGAGAAGGCTGATTTGGCAGGAAGAAGCCCTGTGTGCACTGGCCCTGGCAACCCACCCATCGCCAGCTAGGAGGGACCCACCTAGGGCCTAGCTGCGAAACGGCACAAAACGCGCTCCTAGGAGCTGCACTCTGCAAAGGGAAACTGTGCTCGGGGAACAAAGCTCAGCCCCAAGGCGGCTTGGCTCAGGATCGCAGCGCTTGCCTAGTTCTCACCTAGCCCTAGGCTCCCCATAGGGCCAAGGAGGGTCTGGGCTGCCTCTGGCTCCGTGGGCACTGCTGCTTGGCTGGTGGTCTCCGCACCGTGAAACCAACTCCAAACGTGTTCGCCTTCGCGGAGAAGGCTGATTTGGCAGGAAGAAGCCCTGTGTGCACTGGCCCTGGCAACCCACCCATCGCCAGCTAGGGAGGGACCCACCTAGGGCCTAGCTGCGAAACGGCACAAAACGCGCTCCTAGGAGCTGCACTCTGCAAAGGGAAACTGTGCTCGGGGAACAAAGCTCAGCCCCAAGGCGGCTTGGCTCAGGATCGCAGCGCTTGCCTAGTTCTCACCTAGCCCTAGGCTCCCCATAGGGCCAAGGAGGGTCTGGGCTGCCTCTGGCTCCGTGGGCACTGCTGCTTGGCTGGTGGTCTCCGCACCTTGAAACCAACTCCAAACGTGTTCTCCTTCGCGGAGAAGGCTGATTTGGCAGGAAGAAGCCCTGTGTGCACTGGCCCTGGCAACCCACCCATCGCCAGCTAGGGAGGGACCCACCTAGGGCCTAGCTGCGAAACGGCACAAAACGCGCTCCTAGGAGCTGCACTCTGCAAAGGGAAACTGTGCTCGGGGAACAAAGCTCAGCCCCAAGGCGGCTTGGCTCAGGATCGCAGCGCTTGCCTAGTTCTCACCTAGCCCTAGGCTCCCCATAGGGCCAAGGAGGGTCTGGGCTGCCTCTGGCTCCGTGGGCACTGCTGCTTGGTTGGTGGTCTCCGCACCTTGAAACCAACTCCAAACGTGTTCTCCTTCGCGGAGAAGGCTGATTTGGCAGGAAGAAGCCCTGTGTGCACTGGCCCTGGCAACCCACCCATCGCCAGCTAGGGAGGGACCCACCTAGGGCCTAGCTGCGAAACGGCACAAAACGCGCTCCTAGGAGCTGCACTCTGCAAAGGGAAACTGTGCTCGGGGAACAAAGCTCAGCCCCAAGGCGGCTTGGCTCAGGATCGCAGCGCTTGCCTAGTTCTCACCTAGCCCTAGGCTCCCCATAGGGCCAAGGAGGGTCTGGGCTGCGTCTGGCTCCGTGGGCACTGCTGCTTGGTTGGTGGTCTCCGCACCTTGAAACCAACTCCAAACGTGTTCTCCTTCGTGGAGAAGGCTGATTTGGCAGGAACAAGCCCTGTGTGCACTGGCCCTGGCAATCCACCCTTAGCCAGCTAAGGAGGGACCCACCTAGGGCCTAGCTGCGAAACGGCACAAAACGCGCTCCTAGGAGCTGCACTCTGCAAAGGGAAACTGTGCTCGGGGAACAAAGCTCAGCCCCAAGGCGGCTTGGCTCAGGATCGCAGCGCTTGCCTAGTTCTCACGTAGCCCTAGGCTCCCCATAGGGCCAAGGAGGGTCTGGGCTGCCTCTGGCTCCGTGGGCACTGCTGCTTGGCTGGTGGTCTCCGCAGCTTGAAACCAACTCCAAACGTGTTCGCCTTCGCGGAGAAGGCTGATTTGGCAGGAAGAAGCCCTGTGTGCACTGGCCCTGGCAACCCACCCATCGCCAGCTAGGAGGGACCCACCTAGGGCCTAGCTGCGAAACGGCACAAAACGCGCTCCTAGGAGCTGCACTCTGCAAAGGGAAACTGTGCTCGGGGAACAAAGCTCAGCCCCAAGGCGGCTTGGCTCAGGATCGCAGCGCTTGCCTAGTTCTCACCTAGCCCTAGGCTCCCCATAGGGCCAAGGAGGGTCTGGGCTGCCTCTGGCTCCGTGGGCACTGCTGCTTGGCTGGTGGTCTCCGCACCGTGAAACCAACTCCAAACGTGTTCGCCTTCGCGGAGAATGCTGATTTGGCAGGAAGAAGCCCTGTGTGCACTGGCCCTGGCAACCCACCCATCGCCAGCTAGGGAGGGACCCACCTAGGGCCTAGCTGCGAAACGGCACAAAACGCGCTCCTAGGAGCTGCACTCTGCAAAGGGAAACTGTGCTCGGGGAACAAAGCTCAGCCCCAAGGCGGCTTGGCTCAGGATCGCAGCGCTTGCCTAGTTCTCACGTAGCCCTAGGCTCCCCATAGGGCCAAGGAGGGTCTGGGCTGCCTCTGGCTCCGTGGGCACTGCTGCTTGGCTGGTGGTCTCCGCACCTTGAAACCAACTCCAAACGTGTTCTCCTTCGCGGAGAAGGCTGATTTGGCAGGAAGAAGCCCTGTGTGCACTGGCCCTGGCAACCCACCCATCGCCAGCTAGGGAGGGACCCACCTAGGGCCTAGCTGCGAAACGGCACAAAACGCGCTCCTAGGAGCTGCACTCTGCAAAGGGAAACTGTGCTCGGGGAACAAACCTCAGCCCCAAGGCGGCTTGGCTCAGGATCGCAGCGCTTGCCTAGTTCTCACCTAGCCCTAGGCTCCCCATAGGGCCAAGGAGGGTCTGGGCTGCCTCTGGCTCCGTGGGCACTGCTGCTTGGTTGGTGGTCTCCGCACCTTGAAACCAACTCCAAACGTGTTCTCCTTCGCGGAGAAGGCTGATTTGGCAGGAAGAAGCCCTGTGTGCACTGGCCCTGGCAACCCACCCATCGCCAGCTAGGGAGGGACCCACCTAGGGCCTAGCTGCGAAACGGCACAAAACGCGCTCCTAGGAGCTGCACTCTGCAAAGGGAAACTGTGCTCGGGGAACAAAGCTCAGCCCCAAGGCGGCTTGGCTCAGGATCGCAGCGCTTGCCTAGTTCTCACCTAGCCCTAGGCTCCCCATAGGGCCAAGGAGGGTCTGGGCTGCGTCTGGCTCCGTGGGCACTGCTGCTTGGTTGGTGGTCTCCGCACCTTGAAACCAACTCCAAACGTGTTCTCCTTCGTGGAGAAGGCTGATTTGGCAGGAACAAGCCCTGTGTGCACTGGCCCTGGCAATCCACCCTTAGCCAGCTAAGGAGGGACCCACCTAGGGCCTAGCTGCGAAACGGCACAAAACGCGCTCCTAGGAGCTGCACTCTGCAAAGGGAAACTGTGCTCGGGGAACAAAGCTCAGCCCCAAGGCGGCTTGGCTCAGGATCGCAGCGCTTGCCTAGTTCTCACGTAGCCCTAGGCTCCCCATAGGGCCAAGGAGGGTCTGGGCTGCCTCTGGCTCCGTGGGCACTGCTGCTTGGCTGGTGGTCTCCGCAGCTTGAAACCAACTCCAAACGTGTTCGCCTTCGCGGAGAAGGCTGATTTGGCAGGAAGAAGCCCTGTGTGCACTGGCCCTGGCAACCCACCCATCGCCAGCTAGGAGGGACCCACCTAGGGCCTAGCTTTGAAACGGCACAAAACGCGCTCCTAGGAGCTGCACTCTGCAAAGGGAAACTGTGCTCGGGGAACAAAGCTCAGCCCCAAGGCGGCTTGGCTCAGGATCGCAGCGCTTGCCTAGTTCTCACCTAGCCCTAGGCTCCCCATAGGGCCAAGGAGGGTCTGGGCTGCCTCTGGCTCCGTGGGCACTGCTGCTTGGCTGGTGGTCTCCGCACCGTGAAACCAACTCCAAACGTGTTCGCCTTCGCGGAGAAGGCTGATTTGGCAGGAAGAAGCCCTGTGTGCACTGGCCCTGGCAACCCACCCATCGCCAGCTAGGGAGGGACCCACCTAGGGCCTAGCTGCGAAACGGCACAAAACGCGCTCCTAGGAGCTGCACTCTGCAAAGGGAAACTGTGCTCGGGGAACAAACCTCAGCCCCAAGGCGGCTTGGCTCAGGATCGCAGCGCTTGCCTAGTTCTCACCTAGCCCTAGGCTCCCCATAGGGCCAAGGAGGGTCTGGGCTGCCTCTGGCTCCGTGGGCACTGCTGCTTGGTTGGTGGTCTCCGCACATTGAAACCAACTCCAAACGTGTTCTCCTTCGCGAGAAGGCTGATTTGGCAGGAAGAAGCCCTGTGTGCACTGGCCCTGGCAACCCACCCATCGCCAGCTAGGGAGGGACCCACCTAGGGCCTAGCTGCGAAACGGCACAAAACGCGCTCCTAGGAGCTGCACTCTGCAAAGGGAAACTGTGCTCGGGGAACAAAGCTCAGCCCCAAGGCGGCTTGGCTCAGGATCGCAGCGCTTGCCTAGTTCTCACCTAGCCCTAGGCTCCCCATAGGGCCAAGGAGGGTCTGGGCTGCCTCTGGCTCCGTGGGCACTGCTGCTTGGTTGGTGGTCTCCGCACCTTGAAACCAACTCCAAACGTGTTCTCCTTCGCGGAGAAGGCTGATTTGGCAGGAAGAAGCCCTGTGTGCACTGGCCCTGGCAACCCACCCATCGCCAGCTAGGGAGGGACCCACCTAGGGCCTAGCTGCGAAACGGCACAAAACACGCTCCTAGGAGCTGCACTCTGCAAAGGGAAACTGTGCTCGGGGAACAAACCTCAGCCCCAAGGCGGCTTGGCTCAGGATCGCAGCGCTTGCCTAGTTCTCACCTAGCCCTAGGCTCCCCATAGGGCCAAGGAGGGTCTGGGCTGCCTCTGGCTCCGTGGGCACTGCTGCTTGGTTGGTGGTCTCCGGACCTTGAAACCAACTCCAAACGTGTTCTCCTTCGTGGAGAAGGCTGATTTGGCAGGAACAAGCCCTGTGTGCACTGGCCCTGGCAAACCACCCATCGCCAGCTAGGGAGGGATCCACCTAGGGCCTAGCTGCGAAACGGCACAAAACGCGCTCCTAGGAGCTGCACTCTGCACAGGGAAACTGTGCTCGGGGAACAAAGCTCAGCCCCAAGGCGGCTTGGCTCAGGATCGCAGCGCTTGCCTAGTTCTCACCTAGCCCTAGGCTCCCCATAGGGCCAAGGAGGGTCTGGGCTGCCTCTGGCTCCGTGGGCACTGCTGCTTGGCTGGTGGTCTCCGCAGCTTGAAGCCAACTCCAAACGTGTTCGCCTTCGCGGAGAAGGCTGATTTGGCAGGAAGAAGCCCTGTGTGCACTGGCCCTGGCAACCCACCCATCGCCAGCTAGGAGGGACCCACCTAGGGCCTAGCTGCGAAACGGCACAAAACGCGCTCCTAGGAGCTGCACTCTGCAAAGGGAAACTGTGCTCGGGGAACAAAGCTCAGCCCCAAGGCGGCTTGGCTCAGGATCGCAGCGCTTGCCTAGTTCTCACCTAGCCCTAGGCTCCCCATAGGGCCAAGGAGGGTCTGGGCTGCCTCTGGCTCCGTGGGCACTGCTGCTTGGCTGGTGGTCTCCGCACCGTGAAACCAACTCCAAACGTGTTCGCCTTCGCGGAGAAGGCTGATTTGGCAGGAAGAAGCCCTGTGTGCACTGGCCCTGGCAACCCACCCATCGCCAGCTAGGGAGGGACCCACCTAGGGCCTAGCTGCGAAACGGCACAAAACGCGCTCCTAGGAGCTGCACTCTGCAAAGGGAAACTGTGCTCGGGGAACAAAGCTCAGCCCCAAGGCGGCTTGGCTCAGGATCGCAGCGCTTGCCTAGTTCTCACCTAGCCCTAGGCTCCCCATAGGGCCAAGGAGGGTCTGGGCTGCCTCTGGCTCCGTGGGCACTGCTGCTTGGCTGGTGGTCTCCGCAGCTTGAAACCAACTCCAAACGTGTTCGCCTTCGCGGAGAAGGCTGATTTGGCAGGAAGAAGCCCTGTGTGCACTGGCCCTGGCAACCCACCCATCGCCAGCTAGGGAGGGACCCACCTAGGGCCTAGCTGCGAAACGGCACAAAACGCGATCCTAGGAGCTGCACTCTGCAAAGGGAAACTGTGCTCGGGGAACAAACCTCAGCCCCAAGGCGGCTTGGCTCAGGATCGCAGCGCTTGCCTAGTTCTCACCTAGCCCTAGGCTCCCCATAGGGCCAAGGAGGGTCTGGGCTGCCTCTGGCTCCGTGGGCACTGCTGCTTGGTTGGTGGTCTCCGCACATTGAAACCAACTCCAAACGTGTTCTCCTTCGCGGAGAAGGCTGATTTGGCAGGAAGAAGCCCTGTGTGCACTGGCCCTGGCAACCCACCCATCGCCAGCTAGGGAGGGACCCACCTAGGGCCTAGCTGCGAAACGGCACAAAACGCGCTCCTAGGAGCTGCACTCTGCAAAGGGAAACTGTGCTCGGGGAACAAAGCTCAGCCCCAAGGCGGCTTGGCTCAGGATCGCAGCGCTTGCCTAGTTCTCACCTAGCCCTAGGCTCCCCATAGGGCCAAGGAGGGTCTGGGCTGCCTCTGGCTCCGTGGGCACTGCTGCTTGGTTGGTGGTCTCCGCACCTTGAAACCAACTCCAAACGTGTTCTCCTTCGTGGAGAAGGCTGATTTGGCAGGAACAAGCCCTGTGTGCACTGGCCCTGGCAATCCACCCTTAGCCAGCTAAGGAGGGACCCACCTAGGGCCTAGCTGCGAAACGGCACAAAACGCGCTCCTAGGAGCTGCACTCTGCAAAGGGAAACTGTGCTCGGGGAACAAACCTCAGCCCCAAGGCGGCTTGGCTCAGGATCGCAGCGCTTGCCTAGTTCTCACCTAGCCCTAGGCTCCCCATAGGGCCAAGGAGGGTCTGGGCTGCCTCTGGCTCCGTGGGCACTGCTGCTTGGCTGGTGGTCTCCGCACCTTGAAACCAACTCCAAACGTGTTCTCCTTCGCGGAGAAGGCTGATTTGGCAGGAAGAAGCCCTGTGTGCACTGGCCCTGGCAATCCACCCATAGCCAGCTAAGGAGGGACCCACCTAGGGCCTAGCTGCGAAACGGCACAAAACGCGCTCCTAGGAGCTGCACTCTGCAAAGGGAAACTGTGCTCGGGGAACAAAGCTCAGCCCCAAGGCGGCTTGGCTCAGGATCGCAGCGCTTGCCTAGTTCTCACCTAGCCCTAGGCTCCCCATAGGGCCAAGGAGGGTCTGGGCTGCCTCTGGCTCCGTGGGCACTGCTGCTTGGCTGGTGGTCTCCGCAGCTTGAAACCAACTCCAAACGTGTTCGCCTTCGCGGAGAAGGCTGATTTGGCAGGAAGAAGCCCTGTGTGCACTGGCCCTGGCAACCCACCCATCGCCAGCTAGGGAGGGACCCACCTAGGGCCTAGCTGCGAAACGGCACAAAACGCGATCCTAGGAGCTGCACTCTGCAAAGGGAAACTGTGCTCGGGGAACAAACCTCAGCCCCAAGGCGGCTTGGCTCAGGATCGCAGCGCTTGCCTAGTTCTCACCTAGCCCTAGGCTCCCCATAGGGCCAAGGAGGGTCTGGGCTGCCTCTGGCTCCGTGGGCACTGCTGCTTGGTTGGTGGTCTCCGCACATTGAAACCAACTCCAAACGTGTTCTCCTTCGCGGAGAAGGCTGATTTGGCAGGAAGAAGCCCTGTGTGCACTGGCCCTGGCAACCCACCCATCGCCAGCTAGGGAGGGACCCACCTAGGGCCTAGCTGCGAAACGGCACAAAACGCGCTCCTAGGAGCTGCACTCTGCAAAGGGAAACTGTGCTCGGGGAACAAAGCTCAGCCCCAAGGCGGCTTGGCTCAGGATCGCAGCGCTTGCCTAGTTCTCACCTAGCCCTAGGCTCCCCATAGGGCCAAGGAGGGTCTGGGCTGCCTCTGGCTCCGTGGGCACTGCTGCTTGGTTGGTGGTCTCCGCACCTTGAAACCAACTCCAAACGTGTTCTCCTTCGTGGAGAAGGCTGATTTGGCAGGAACAAGCCCTGTGTGCACTGGCCCTGGCAATCCACCCTTAGCCAGCTAAGGAGGGACCCACCTAGGGCCTAGCTGCGAAACGGCACAAAACGCGCTCCTAGGAGCTGCACTCTGCAAAGGGAAACTGTGCTCGGGGAACAAACCTCAGCCCCAAGGCGGCTTGGCTCAGGATCGCAGCGCTTGCCTAGTTCTCACCTAGCCCTAGGCTCCCCATAGGGCCAAGGAGGGTCTGGGCTGCCTCTGGCTCCGTGGGCACTGCTGCTTGGCTGGTGGTCTCCGCACCTTGAAACCAACTCCAAACGTGTTCTCCTTCGCGGAGAAGGCTGATTTGGCAGGAAGAAGCCCTGTGTGCACTGGCCCTGGCAATCCACCCATAGCCAGCTAAGGAGGGACCCACCTAGGGCCTAGCTGCGAAACGGCACAAAACGCGCTCCTAGGAGCTGCACTCTGCAAAGGGAAACTGTGCTCGGGGAACAAAGCTCAGCCCCAAGGCGGCTTGGCTCAGGATCGCAGCGCTTGCCTAGTTCTCACCTAGCCCTAGGCTCCCCATAGGGCCAAGGAAGGTCTGGGCTGCCTCTGGCTCCGTGGGCACTGCTGCTTGGCTGGTGGTCTCCGCAGCTTGAAACCAACTCCAAACGTGTTCTCCTTCGCGGAGAAGGCTGATTTGGCAGGAAGAAGCCCTGTGTGCACTGGCCCTGGCAACCCACCCATCGCCAGCTAGGGAGGGACCCACCTAGGGCCTAGCTGCGAAACGGCACAAAACGCGCTCCTAGGAGCTGCACTCTGCAAAGGGAAACTGTGCTCGGGGAACAAACCTCAGCCCCAAGGCGGCTTGGCTCAGGATCGCAGCGCTTGCCTAGTTCTCACCTAGCCCTAGGCTCCCCATAGGGCCAAGGAGGGTCTGGGCTGCCTCTGGCTCCGTGGGCACTGCTGCTTGGCTGGTGGTCTCCGCAGCTTGAAACCAACTCCAAACGTGTTCTCCTTCGCGGAGAAGGCTGATTTGGCAGGAAGAAGCCCTGTGTGCACTGGCCCTAGCAACCCACCCATCGCCAGCTAGGGAGGGACCCACCTAGGGCCTAGCTGCGAAACGGCACAAAACGCGCTCCTAGGAGCTGCACTCTGCAAAGGGAAACTGTGCTCGGGGAACAAAGCTCAGCCCCAAGGCGGCTTGGCTCAGGATCGCAGCGCTTGCCTAGTTCTCACCTAGCCCTAGGCTCCCCATAGGACCAAGGAGGGTCTGGGCTGCCTCTGGCTCCGTGGGCACTGCTGCTTGGCTGGTGGTCTCCGCAGCTTGAAACCAACTCCAAACGTGTTCGCCTTCGCGGAGAAGGCTGATTTGGCAGGAAGAAGCCCTGTGTGCACTGGCCCTGGCAACCCACCCATCGCCAGCTAGGAGGGACCCACCTAGGGCCTAGCTGCGAAACGGCACAAAACGCGCTCCTAGGAGCTGCACTCTGCAAAGGGAAACTGTGCTCGGGGAACAAAGCTCAGCCCCAAGGCGGCTTGGCTCAGGATCGCAGCGCTTGCCTAGTTCTCACCTAGCCCTAGGCTCCCCATAGGGCCAAGGAGGGTCTGGGCTGCCTCTGGCTCCGTGGGCACTGCTGCTTGGCTGGTGGTCTCCGCACCGTGAAACCAACTCCAAACGTGTTCGCCTTCGCGGAGAAGGCTGATTTGGCAGGAAGAAGCCCTGTGTGCACTGGCCCTGGCAACCCACCCATCGCCAGCTAGGGAGGGACCCACCTAGGGCCTAGCTGCGAAACGGCACAAAACGCGCTCCTAGGAGCTGCACTCTGCAAAGGGAAACTGTGCTCGGGGAACAAAGCTCAGCCCCAAGGCGGCTTGGCTCAGGATCGCAGCGCTTGCCTAGTTCTCACCTAGCCCTAGGCTCCCCATAGGGCCAAGGAGGGTCTGGGCTGCCTCTGGCTCCGTGGGCACTGCTGCTTGGCTGGTGGTCTCCGCACCTTGAAACCAACTCCAAACGTGTTCTCCTTCGCGGAGAAGGCTGATTTGGCAGGAAGAAGCCCTGTGTGCACTGGCCCTGGCAACCCACCCATCGCCAGCTAGGGAGGGACCCACCTAGGGCCTAGCTGCGAAACGGCACAAAACGCGCTCCTAGGAGCTGCACTCTGCAAAGGGAAACTGTGCTCGGGGAACAAAGCTCAGCCCCAAGGCGGCTTGGCTCAGGATCGCAGCGCTTGCCTAGTTCTCACCTAGCCCTAGGCTCCCCATAGGGCCAAGGAGGGTCTGGGCTGCCTCTGGCTCCGTGGGCACTGCTGCTTGGTTGGTGGTCTCCGCACCTTGAAACCAACTCCAAACGTGTTCTCCTTCGCGGAGAAGGCTGATTTGGCAGGAAGAAGCCCTGTGTGCACTGGCCCTGGCAACCCACCCATCGCCAGCTAGGGAGGGACCCACCTAGGGCCTAGCTGCGAAACGGCACAAAACGCGATCCTAGGAGCTGCACTCTGCAAAGGGAAACTGTGCTCGGGGAACAAACCTCAGCCCCAAGGCGGCTTGGCTCAGGATCGCAGCGCTTGCCTAGTTCTCACCTAGCCCTAGGCTCCCCATAGGGCCAAGGAGGGTCTGGGCTGCCTCTGGCTCCGTGGGCACTGCTGCTTGGTTGGTGGTCTCCGCACCTTGAAACCAACTCCAAACGTGTTCTCCTTCGTGGAGAAGGCTGATTTGGCAGGAACAAGCCCTGTGTGCACTGGCCCTGGCAATCCACCCTTAGCCAGCTAAGGAGGGACCCACCTAGGGCCTAGCTGCGAAACGGCACAAAACGCGCTCCTAGGAGCTGCACTCTGCAAAGGGAAACTGTGCTCGGGGAACAAAGCTCAGCCCCAAGGCGGCTTGGCTCAGGATCGCAGCGCTTGCCTAGTTCTCACCTAGCCCTAGGCTCCCCATAGGGCCAAGGAGGGTCTGGGCTGCCTCTGGCTCCGTGGGCACTGCTGCTTGGCTGGTGGTCTCCGCAGCTTGAAACCAACTCCAAACGTGTTCGCCTTCGCGGAGAAGGCTGATTTGGCAGGAAGAAGCCCTGTGTGCACTGGCCCTGTCAACCCACCCATCGCCAGCTAGGAGGGACCCACCTAGGGCCTAGCTGCGAAACGGCACAAAACGCGCTCCTAGGAGCTGCACTCTGCAAAGGGAAACTGTGCTCGGGGAACAAAGCTCAGCCCCAAGGCGGCTTGGCTCAGGATCGCAGCGCTTGCCTAGTTCTCACCTAGCCCTAGGCTCCCCATAGGGCCAAGGAGGGTCTGGGCTGCCTCTGGCTCCGTGGGCACTGCTGCTTGGCTGGTGGTCTCCGCACCGTGAAACCAACTCCAAACGTGTTCGCCTTCGCGGAGAAGGCTGATTTGGCAGGAAGAAGCCCTGTGTGCACTGGCCCTGGCAACCCACCCATCGCCAGCTAGGGAGGGACCCACCTAGGGCCTAGCTGCGAAACGGCACAAAACGCGCTCCTAGGAGCTGCACTCTGCAAAGGGAAACTGTGCTCGGGGAACAACCTCAGCCCCAAGGCGGCTTGGCTCAGGATCGCAGCGCTTGCCTAGTTCTCACCTAGCCCTAGGCTCCCCATAGGGCCAAGGAGGGTCTGGGCTGCCTCTGGCTCCGTGGGCACTGCTGCTTGGTTGGTGGTCTCCGCACCTTGAAACCAACTCCAAACGTGTTCTCCTTCGCGAGAAGGCTGATTTGGCAGGAAGAAGCCCTGTGTGCACTGGCCCTGGCAACCCACCCATCGCCAGCTAGGGAGGGACCCACCTAGGGCCTAGCTGCGAAACGGCACAAAACGCGCTCCTAGGAGCTGCACTCTGCAAAGGGAAACTGTGCTCGGGGAACAAAGCTCAGCCCCAAGGCGGCTTGGCTCAGGATCGCAGCGCTTGCCTAGTTCTCACCTAGCCCTAGGCTCCCCATAGGGCCAAGGAGGGTCTGGGCTGCCTCTGGCTCCGTGGGCACTGCTGCTTGGTTGGTGGTCTCCGCACCTTGAAACCAACTCCAAACGTGTTCTCCTTCGTGGAGAAGGCTGATTTGGCAGGAACAAGCCCTGTGTGCACTGGCCCTGGCAATCCACCCTTAGCCAGCTAAGGAGGGACCCACCTAGGGCCTAGCTGCGAAACGGCACAAAACGCGCTCCTAGGAGCTGCACTCTGCAAAGGGAAACTGTGCTCGGGGAACAAACCTCAGCCCCAAGGCGGCTTGGCTCAGGATCGCAGCGCTTGCCTAGTTCTCACCTAGCCCTAGGCTCCCCATAGGGCCAAGGAGGGTCTGGGCTGCCTCTGGCTCCGTGGGCACTGCTGCTTGGCTGGTGGTCTCCGCACCTTGAAACCAACTCCAAACGTGTTCTCCTTCGCGGAGAAGGCTGATTTGGCAGGAAGAAGCCCTGTGTGCACTGGCCCTGGCAATCCACCCATAGCCAGCTAAGGAGGGACCCACCTAGGGCCTAGCTGCGAAACGGCACAAAACGCGCTCCTAGGAGCTGCACTCTGCAAAGGGAAACTGTGCTCGGGGAACAAAGCTCAGCCCCAAGGCGGCTTGGCTCAGGATCGCAGCGCTTGCCTAGTTCTCACCTAGCCCTAGGCTCCCCATAGGGCCAAGGAGGGTCTGGGCTGCCTCTGGCTCCGTGGGCACTGCTGCTTGGTTGGTGGTCTCCGCACCTTGAAACCAACTCCAAACGTGTTCTCCTTCGCGGAGAAGGCTGATTTGGCAGGAAGAAGCCCTGTGTGCACTGGCCCTGGCAACCCACCCATCGCCAGCTAGGGAGGGACCCACCTAGGGCCTAGCTGCGAAACGGCACAAAACACGCTCCTAGGAGCTGCACTCTGCAAAGGGAAACTGTGCTCGGGGAACAAACCTCAGCCCCAAGGCGGCTTGGCTCAGGATCGCAGCGCTTGCCTAGTTCTCACCTAGCCCTAGGCTCCCCATAGGGCCAAGGAGGGTCTGGGCTGCCTCTGGCTCCGTGGGCACTGCTGCTTGGTTGGTGGTCTCCGGACCTTGAAACCAACTCCAAACGTGTTCTCCTTCGTGGAGAAGGCTGATTTGGCAGGAACAAGCCCTGTGTGCACTGACCCTGGCAAACCACCCATCGCCAGCTAGGGAGGGATCCACCTAGGGCCTAGCTGCGAAACGGCACAAAACGCGCTCCTAGGAGCTGCACTCTGCAAAGGGAAACTGTGCTCGGGGAACAAAGCTCAGCCCCAAGGCGGCTTGGCTCAGGATCGCAGCGCTTGCCTAGTTCTCACCTAGCCCTAGGCTCCCCATAGGGCCAAGGAGGGTCTGGGCTGCCTCTGGCTCCGTGGGCACTGCTGCTTGGCTGGTGGTCTCCGGAGCTTGAAACCAACTCCAAACGTGTTCGCCTTCGCGGAGAAGGCTGATTTGGCAGGAAGAAGCCCTGTGTGCACTGGCCCTGGCAACCCACCCATCGCCAGCTAGGAGGGACCCACCTAGGGCCTAGCTGCGAAACGGCACAAAACGCGCTCCTAGGAGCTGCACTCTGCAAAGGGAAACTGTGCTCGGGGAACAAAGCTCAGCCCCAAGGCGGCTTGGCTCAGGATCGCAGCGCTTGCCTAGTTCTCACCTAGCCCTAGGCTCCCCATAGGGCCAAGGAGGGTCTGGGCTGCCTCTGGCTCCGTGGGCACTGCTGCTTGGCTGGTGGTCTCCGCAGCTTGAAACCAACTCCAAACGTGTTCGCCTTCGCGGAGAAGGCTGATTTGGCAGGAAGAAGCCCTGTGTGCACTGGCCCTGGCAACCCACCCATCGCCAGCTAGGGAGGGACCCACCTAGGGCCTAGCTGCGAAACGGCACAAAACGCGATCCTAGGAGCTGCACTCTGCAAAGGGAAACTGTGCTCGGGGAACAAACCTCAGCCCCAAGGCGGCTTGGCTCAGGATCGCAGCGCTTGCCTAGTTCTCACCTAGCCCTAGGCTCCCCATAGGGCCAAGGAGGGTCTGGGCTGCCTCTGGCTCCGTGGGCACTGCTGCTTGGCTGGTGGTCTCCGCACCTTGAAACCAACTCCAAACGTGTTCTCCTTCGCGGAGAAGGCTGATTTGGCAGGAAGAAGCCTTGTGTGCACTGGCCCTGGCAATCCACCCATAGCCAGCTAAGGAGGGACCCACCTAGGGCCTAGCTGCGAAACGGCACAAAACGCGCTCCTAGGAGCTGCACTCTGCAAAGGGAAACTGTGCTCGGGGAACAAAGCTCAGCCCCAAGGCGGCTTGGCTCAGGATCGCAGCGCTTGCCTAGTTCTCACCTAGCCCTAGGCTCCCCATAGGGCCAAGGAGGGTCTGGGCTGCCTCTGGCTCCGTGGGCACTGCTGCTTGGCTGGTGGTCTCCGCAGCTTGAAACCAACTCCAAACGTGTTCTCCTTCGCGGAGAAGGCTGATTTGGCAGGAAGAAGCCCTGTGTGCACTGGCCCTGGCAACCCACCCATCGCCAGCTAGGGAGGGACCCACCTAGGGCCTAGCTGCGAAACGGCACAAAACGCGCTCCTAGGAGCTGCACTCTGCAAAGGGAAACTGTGCTCGGGGAACAAACCTCAGCCCCAAGGCGGCTTGGCTCAGGATCGCAGCGCTTGCCTAGTTCTCACCTAGCCCTAGGCTCCCCATAGGGCCAAGGAGGGTCTGGGCTGCCTCTGGCTCCGTGGGCACTGCTGCTTGGCTGGTGGTCTCCGCAGCTTGAAACCAACTCCAAACGTGTTCTCCTTCGCGGAGAAGGCTGATTTGGCAGGAAGAAGCCCTGTGTGCACTGGCCCTAGCAACCCACCCATCGCCAGCTAGGGAGGGACCCACCTAGGGCCTAGCTGCGAAACGGCACAAAACGCGCTCCTAGGAGCTGCACTCTGCAAAGGGAAACTGTGCTCGGGGAACAAAGCTCAGCCCCAAGGCGGCTTGGCTCAGGATCGCAGCGCTTGCCTAGTTCTCACCTAGCCCTAGGCTCCCCATAGGACCAAGGAGGGTCTGGGCTGCCTCTGGCTCCGTGGGCACTGCTGCTTGGCTGGTGGTCTCCGCAGCTTGAAACCAACTCCAAACGTGTTCGCCTTCGCGGAGAAGGCTGATTTGGCAGGAAGAAGCCCTGTGTGCACTGGCCCTGGCAACCCACCCATCGCCAGCTAGGAGGGACCCACCTAGGGCCTAGCTGCGAAACGGCACAAAACGCGCTCCTAGGAGCTGCACTCTGCAAAGGGAAACTGTGCTCGGGGAACAAAGCTCAGCCCCAAGGCGGCTTGGCTCAGGATCGCAGCGCTTGCCTAGTTCTCACCTAGCCCTAGGCTCCCCATAGGGCCAAGGAGGGTCTGGGCTGCCTCTGGCTCCGTGGGCACTGCTGCTTGGCTGGTGGTCTCCGCAGCTTGAAACCAACTCCAAACGTGTTCGCCTTCGCGGAGAAGGCTGATTTGGCAGGAAGAAGCCCTCTGTGCACTGGCCCTGGCAACCCACCCATCGCCAGCTAGGGAGGGACCCACCTAGGGCCTAGCTGCGAAACGGCACAAAACGCGCTCCTAGGAGCTGCACTCTGCAAAGGGAAACTGTGCTCGGGGAACAAAGCTCAGCCCCAAGGCGGCTTGGCTCAGGATCGCAGCGCTTGCCTAGTTCTCACCTAGCCCTAGGCTCCCCATAGGGCCAAGGAGGGTCTGGGCTGCCTCTGGCTCCGTGGGCACTGCTGCTTGGCTGGTGGTCTCCGCACCTTGAAACCAACTCCAAACGTGTTCTCCTTCGCGGAGAAGGCTGATTTGGCAGGAAGAAGCCCTGTGTGCACTGGCCCTGGCAACCCACCCATCGCCAGCTAGGGAGGGACCCACCTAGGGCCTAGCTGCGAAACGGCACAAAACGCGCTCCTAGGAGCTGCACTCTGCAAAGGGAAACTGTGCTCGGGGAACAAAGCTCAGCCCCAAGGCGGCTTGGCTCAGGATCGCAGCGCTTGCCTAGTTCTCACCTAGCCCTAGGCTCCCCATAGGGCCAAGGAGGGTCTGGGCTGCCTCTGGCTCCGTGGGCACTGCTGCTTGGTTGGTGGTCTCCGCACCTTGAAACCAACTCCAAACGTGTTCTCCTTCGCGGAGAAGGCTGATTTGGCAGGAAGAAGCCCTGTGTGCACTGGCCCTGGCAACCCACCCATCGCCAGCTAGGGAGGGACCCACCTAGGGCCTAGCTGCGAAACGGCACAAAACGCGATCCTAGGAGCTGCACTCTGCAAAGGGAAACTGTGCTCGGGGAACAAACCTCAGCCCCAAGGCGGCTTGGCTCAGGATCGCAGCGCTTGCCTAGTTCTCACCTAGCCCTAGGCTCCCCATAGGGCCAAGGAGGGTCTGGGCTGCCTCTGGCTCCGTGGGCACTGCTGCTTGGTTGGTGGTCTCCGCACCTTGAAACCAACTCCAAACGTGTTCTCCTTCGTGGAGAAGGCTGATTTGGCAGGAACAAGCCCTGTGTGCACTGGCCCTGGCAATCCACCCTTAGCCAGCTAAGGAGGGACCCACCTAGGGCCTAGCTGCGAAACGGCACAAAACGCGCTCCTAGGAGCTGCACTCTGCAAAGGGAAACTGTGCTCGGGGAACAAAGCTCAGCCCCAAGGCGGCTTGGCTCAGGATCGCAGCGCTTGCCTAGTTCTCACCTAGCCCTAGGCTCCCCATAGGGCCAAGGAGGGTCTGGGCTGCCTCTGGCTCCGTGGGCACTGCTGCTTGGCTGGTGGTCTCCGCAGCTTGAAACCAACTCCAAACGTGTTCGCCTTCGCGGAGAAGGCTGATTTGGCAGGAAGAAGCCCTGTGTGCACTGGCCCTGTCAACCCACCCATCGCCAGCTAGGAGGGACCCACCTAGGGCCTAGCTGCGAAACGGCACAAAACGCGCTCCTAGGAGCTGCACTCTGCAAAGGGAAACTGTGCTCGGGGAACAAAGCTCAGCCCCAAGGCGGCTTGGCTCAGGATCGCAGCGCTTGCCTAGTTCTCACCTAGCCCTAGGCTCCCCATAGGGCCAAGGAGGGTCTGGGCTGCCTCTGGCTCCGTGGGCACTGCTGCTTGGCTGGTGGTCTCCGCACCGTGAAACCAACTCCAAACGTGTTCGCCTTCGCGGAGAAGGCTGATTTGGCAGGAAGAAGCCCTGTGTGCACTGGCCCTGGCAACCCACCCATCGCCAGCTAGGGAGGGACCCACCTAGGGCCTAGCTGCGAAACGGCACAAAACGCGCTCCTAGGAGCTGCACTCTGCAAAGGGAAACTGTGCTCGGGGAACAAACCTCAGCCCCAAGGCGGCTTGGCTCAGGATCGCAGCGCTTGCCTAGTTCTCACCTAGCCCTAGGCTCCCCATAGGGCCAAGGAGGGTCTGGGCTGCCTCTGGCTCCGTGGGCACTGCTGCTTGGTTGGTGGTCTCCGCACCTTGAAACCAACTCCAAACGTGTTCTCCTTCGCGAGAAGGCTGATTTGGCAGGAAGAAGCCCTGTGTGCACTGGCCCTGGCAACCCACCCATCGCCAGCTAGGGAGGGACCCACCTAGGGCCTAGCTGCGAAACGGCACAAAACGCGCTCCTAGGAGCTGCACTCTGCAAAGGGAAACTGTGCTCGGGGAACAAAGCTCAGCCCCAAGGCGGCTTGGCTCAGGATCGCAGCGCTTGCCTAGTTCTCACCTAGCCCTAGGCTCCCCATAGGGCCAAGGAGGGTCTGGGCTGCCTCTGGCTCCGTGGGCACTGCTGCTTGGTTGGTGGTCTCCGCACCTTGAAACCAACTCCAAACGTGTTCTCCTTCGTGGAGAAGGCTGATTTGGCAGGAACAAGCCCTGTGTGCACTGGCCCTGGCAATCCACCCTTAGCCAGCTAAGGAGGGACCCACCTAGGGCCTAGCTGCGAAACGGCACAAAACGCGCTCCTAGGAGCTGCACTCTGCAAAGGGAAACTGTGCTCGGGGAACAAACCTCAGCCCCAAGGCGGCTTGGCTCAGGATCGCAGCGCTTGCCTAGTTCTCACCTAGCCCTAGGCTCCCCATAGGGCCAAGGAGGGTCTGGGCTGCCTCTGGCTCCGTGGGCACTGCTGCTTGGCTGGTGGTCTCCGCACCTTGAAACCAACTCCAAACGTGTTCTCCTTCGCGGAGAAGGCTGATTTGGCAGGAAGAAGCCCTGTGTGCACTGGCCCTGGCAATCCACCCATAGCCAGCTAAGGAGGGACCCACCTAGGGCCTAGCTGCGAAACGGCACAAAACGCGCTCCTAGGAGCTGCACTCTGCAAAGGGAAACTGTGCTCGGGGAACAAAGCTCAGCCCCAAGGCGGCTTGGCTCAGGATCGCAGCGCTTGCCTAGTTCTCACCTAGCCCTAGGCTCCCCATAGGGCCAAGGAGGGTCTGGGCTGCCTCTGGCTCCGTGGGCACTGCTGCTTGGTTGGTGGTCTCCGCACCTTGAAACCAACTCCAAACGTGTTCTCCTTCGCGGAGAAGGCTGATTTGGCAGGAAGAAGCCCTGTGTGCACTGGCCCTGGCAACCCACCCATCGCCAGCTAGGGAGGGACCCACCTAGGGCCTAGCTGCGAAACGGCACAAAACACGCTCCTAGGAGCTGCACTCTGCAAAGGGAAACTGTGCTCGGGGAACAAACCTCAGCCCCAAGGCGGCTTGGCTCAGGATCGCAGCGCTTGCCTAGTTCTCACCTAGCCCTAGGCTCCCCATAGGGCCAAGGAGGGTCTGGGCTGCCTCTGGCTCCGTGGGCACTGCTGCTTGGTTGGTGGTCTCCGGACCTTGAAACCAACTCCAAACGTGTTCTCCTTCGTGGAGAAGGCTGATTTGGCAGGAACAAGCCCTGTGTGCACTGACCCTGGCAAACCACCCATCGCCAGCTAGGGAGGGATCCACCAAGGGCCTAGCTGCGAAACGGCACAAAACGCGCTCCTAGGAGCTGCACTCTGCAAAGGGAAACTGTGCTCGGGGAACAAAGCTCAGCCCCAAGGCGGCTTGGCTCAGGATCGCAGCGCTTGCCTAGTTCTCACCTAGCCCTAGGCTCCCCATAGGGCCAAGGAGGGTCTGGGCTGCCTCTGGCTCCGTGGGCACTGCTGCTTGGCTGGTGGTCTCCGGAGCTTGAAACCAACTCCAAACGTGTTCGCCTTCGCGGAGAAGGCTGATTTGGCAGGAAGAAGCCCTGTGTGCACTGGCCCTGGCAACCCACCCATCGCCAGCTAGGAGGGACCCACCTAGGGCCTAGCTGCGAAACGGCACAAAACGCGCTCCTAGGAGCTGCACTCTGCAAAGGGAAACTGTGCTCGGGGAACAAAGCTCAGCCCCAAGGCGGCTTGGCTCAGGATCGCAGCGCTTGCCTAGTTCTCACCTAGCCCTAGGCTCCCCATAGGGCCAAGGAGGGTCTGGGCTGCCTCTGGCTCCGTGGGCACTGCTGCTTGGCTGGTGGTCTCCGCAGCTTGAAACCAACTCCAAACGTGTTCGCCTTCGCGGAGAAGGCTGATTTGGCAGGAAGAAGCCCTGTGTGCACTGGCCCTGGCAACCCACCCATCGCCAGCTAGGGAGGGACCCACCTAGGGCCTAGCTGCGAAACGGCACAAAACGCGATCCTAGGAGCTGCACTCTGCAAAGGGAAACTGTGCTCGGGGAACAAACCTCAGCCCCAAGGCGGCTTGGCTCAGGATCGCAGCGCTTGCCTAGTTCTCACCTAGCCCTAGGCTCCCCATAGGGCCAAGGAGGGTCTGGGCTGCCTCTGGCTCCGTGGGCACTGCTGCTTGGTTGGTGGTCTCCGCACCTTGAAACCAACTCCAAACGTGTTCTCCTTCGCGGAGAAGGCTGATTTGGCAGGAAGAAGCCCTGTGTGCACTGGCCCTGGCAACCCACCCATCGCCAGCTAGGGAGGGACCCACCTAGGGCCTAGCTGCGAAACGGCACAAAACGCGCTCCTAGGAGCTGCACTCTGCAAAGGGAAACTGTGCTCGGGGAACAAAGCTCAGCCCCAAGGCGGCTTGGCTCAGGATCGCAGCGCTTGCCTAGTTCTCACCTAGCCCTAGGCTCCCCATAGGGCCAAGGAGGGTCTGGGCTGCCTCTGGCTCCGTGGGCACTGCTGCTTGGTTGGTGGTCTCCGCACCTTGAAACCAACTCCAAACGTGTTCTCCTTCGTGGAGAAGGCTGATTTGGCAGGAACAAGCCCTGTGTGCACTGGCCCTGGCAATCCACCCTTAGCCAGCTAAGGAGGGACCCACCTAGGGCCTAGCTGCGAAACGGCACAAAACGCGCTCCTAGGAGCTGCACTCTGCAAAGGGAAACTGTGCTCGGGGAACAAACCTCAGCCCCAAGGCGGCTTGGCTCAGGATCGCAGCGCTTGCCTAGTTCTCACCTAGCCCTAGGCTCCCCATAGGGCCAAGGAGGGTCTGGGCTGCCTCTGGCTCCGTGGGCACTGCTGCTTGGCTGGTGGTCTCCGCACCTTGAAACCAACTCCAAACGTGTTCGCCTTCGCGGAGAAGGCTGATTTGGCAGGAAGAAGCCCTGTGTGCACTGGCCCTGGCAATCCACCCATAGCCAGCTAAGGAGGGACCCACCTAGGGCCTAGCTGCGAAACGGCACAAAACGCGCTCCTAGGAGCTGCACTCTGCAAAGGGAAACTGTGCTCGGGGAACAAAGCTCAGCCCCAAGGCGGCTTGGCTCAGGATCGCAGCGCTTGCCTAGTTCTCACCTAGCCCTAGGCTCCCCATAGGGCCAAGGAGGGTCTGGGCTGCCTCTGGCTCCGTGGGCACTGCTGCTTGGCTGGTGGTCTCCGCACCTTGAAACCAACTCCAAACGTGTTCTCCTTCGCGGAGAAGGCTGATTTGGCAGGAAGAAGCCCTGTTTGCACTGGCCCTAGCAACCCACCCATCGCCAGCTAGGGAGGGACCCACCTAGGGCCTAGCTGCGAAACGGCACAAAACGCGCTCCTAGGAGCTGCACTCTGCAAAGGGAAACTGTGCTCGGGGAACAAAGCTCAGCCCCAAGGCGGCTTGGCTCAGGATCGCAGCGCTTGCCTAGTTCTCACCTAGCCCTAGGCTCCCCATAGGGCCAAGGAGGGTCTGGGCTGCCTCTGGCTCCGTGGGCACTGCTGCTTGGCTGGTGGTCTCCGCAGCTTGAAACCAACTCCAAACGTGTTCTCCTTCGCGGAGAAGGCTGATTTGGCAGGAAGAAGCCCTGTGTGCACTGGCCCTAGCAACCCACCCATCGCCAGCTAGGGAGGGACCCACCTAGGGCCTAGCTGCGAAACGGCACAAAACGCGCTCCTAGGAGCTGCACTCTGCAAAGGGAAACTGTGCTCGGGGAACAAAGCTCAGCCCCAAGGCGGCTTGGCTCAGGATCGCAGCGCTTGCCTAGTTCTCACCTAGCCCTAGGCTCCCCATAGGGCCAAGGAGGGTCTGGGCTGCCTCTGGCTCCGTGGGCACTGCTGCTTGGTTGGTGGTCTCCGCACCTTGAAACCAACTCCAAACGTGTTCTCCTTCGTGGAGAAGGCTGATTTGGCAGGAACAAGCCCTGTGTGCACTGGCCCTGGCAATCCACCCTTAGCCAGCTAAGGAGGGACCCACCTAGGGCCTAGCTGCGAAACGGCACAAAACGCGCTCCTAGGAGCTGCACTCTGCAAAGGGAAACTGTGCTCGGGGAACAAACCTCAGCCCCAAGGCGGCTTGGCTCAGGATCGCAGCGCTTGCCTAGTTCTCACCTAGCCCTAGGCTCCCCATAGGGCCAAGGAGGGTCTGGGCTGCCTCTGGCTCCGTGGGCACTGCTGCTTGGCTGGTGGTCTCCGCACCTTGAAACCAACTCCAAACGTGTTCTCCTTCGCGGAGAAGGCTGATTTGGCAGGAAGAAGCCCTGTGTGCACTGGCCCTGGCAATCCACCCATAGCCAGCTAAGGAGGGACCCACCTAGGGCCTAGCTGCGAAACGGCACAAAACGCGCTCCTAGGAGCTGCACTCTGCAAAGGGAAACTGTGCTCGGGGAACAAAGCTCAGCCCCAAGGCGGCTTGGCTCAGGATCGCAGCGCTTGCCTAGTTCTCACCTAGCCCTAGGCTCCCCATAGGGCCAAGGAGGGTCTGGGCTGCCTCTGGCTCCGTGGGCACTGCTGCTTGGCTGGTGGTCTCCGCAGCTTGAAACCAACTCCAAACGTGTTCTCCTTCGCGGAGAAGGCTGATTTGGCAGGAAGAAGCCCTGTGTGCACTGGCCCTAGCAACCCACCCATCGCCAGCTAGGGAGGGACCCACCTAGGGCCTAGCTGCGAAACGGCACAAAACGCGCTCCTAGGAGCTGCACTCTGCAAAGGGAAACTGTGCTCGGGGAACAAAGCTCAGCCCCAAGGCGGCTTGGCTCAGGATCGCAGCGCTTGCCTAGTTCTCACCTAGCCCTAGGCTCCCCATAGGGCCAAGGAGGGTCTGGGCTGCCTCTGGCTCCGTGGGCACTGCTGCTTGGCTGGTGGTCTCCGCAGCTTGAAACCAACTCCAAACGTGTTCTCCTTCGCGGAGAAGGCTGATTTGGCAGGAAGAAGCCCTGTGTGCACTGGCCCTAGCAACCCACCCATCGCCAGCTAGGGAGGGACCCACCTAGGGCCTAGCTGCGAAACGGCACAAAACGCGCTCCTAGGAGCTGCACTCTGCAAAGGGAAACTGTGCTCGGGGAACAAAGCTCAGCCCCAAGGCGGCTTGGCTCAGGATCGCAGCGCTTGCCTAGTTCTCACCTAGCCCTAGGCTCCCCATAGGACCAAGGAGGGTCTGGGCTGCCTCTGGCTCCGTGGGCACTGCTGCTTGGCTGGTGGTCTCCGCAGCTTGAAACCAACTCCAAACGTGTTCGCCTTCGCGGAGAAGGCTGATTTGGCAGGAAGAAGCCCTGTGTGCACTGGCCCTGGCAACCCACCCATCGCCAGCTAGGAGGGACCCACCTAGGGCCTAGCTGCGAAACGGCACAAAACGCGCTCCTAGGAGCTGCACTCTGCAAAGGGAAACTGTGCTCGGGGAACAAAGCTCAGCCCCAAGGCGGCTTGGCTCAGGATCGCAGCGCTTGCCTAGTTCTAACCTAGCCCTAGGCTCCCCATAGGGCCAAGGAGGGTCTGGGCTGCCTCTGGCTCCGTGGGCACTGCTGCTTGGCTGGTGGTCTCCGCGCCGTGAAACCAACTCCAAACGTGTTCGCCTTCGCGGAGAAGGCTGATTTGGCAGGAAGAAGCCCTGTGTGCACTGGCCCTGGCAACCCACCCATCGCCAGCTAGGGAGGGACCCACCTAGGGCCTAGCTGCGAAACGGCACAAAACGCGCTCCTAGGAGCTGCACTCTGCAAAGGGAAACTGTGCTCGGGGAACAAAGCTCAGCCCCAAGGCGGCTTGGCTCAGGATCGCAGCGCTTGCCTAGTTCTCACCTAGCCCTAGGCTCCCCATAGGGCCAAGGAGGGTCTGGGCTGCCTCTGGCTCCGTGGGCACTGCTCCTTGGCTGGTGGTCTCCGGAGCTTGAAACCAACTCCAAACGTGTTCGCCTTCGCGGAGAAGGCTGATTTGGCAGGAAGAAGCCCTGTGTGCACTGGCCCTGGCAACCCACCCATCGCCAGCTAGGAGGGACCCACCTAGGGCCTAGCTGCGAAACGGCACAAAACGCGCTCCTAGGAGCTGCACTCTGCAAAGGGAAACTGTGCTCGGGGAACAAAGCTCAGCCCCAAGGCGGCTTGGCTCAGGATCGCAGCGCTTGCCTAGTTCTCACCTAGCCCTAGGCTCCCCATAGGGCCAAGGAGGGTCTGGGCTGCCTCTGGCTCCGTGGGCACTGCTGCTTGGCTGGTGGTCTCCGCACCGTGAAACCAACTCCAAACGTGTTCGCCTTCGCGGAGAAGGCTGATTTGGCAGGAAGAAGCCCTGTGTGCACTGGCCCTGGCAACCCACCCATCGCCAGCTAGGGAGGGACCCACCTAGGGCCTAGCTGCGAAACGGCACAAAACGCGCTCCTAGGAGCTGCACTCTGCAAAGGGAAACTGTGCTCGGGGAACAAAGCTCAGCCCCAAGGCGGCTTGGCTCAGGATCGCAGCGCTTGCCTAGTTCTCACCTAGCCCTAGGCTCCCCATAGGGCCAAGGAGGGTCTGGGCTGCCTCTGGCTCCGTGGGCACTGCTGCTTGGCTGGTGGTCTCCGCAGCTTGAAACCAACTCCAAACGTGTTCGCCTTCGCGGAGAAGGCTGATTTGGCAGGAAGAAGCCCTGTGTGCACTGGCCCTGGCAACCCACCCATCGCCAGCTAGGGAGGGACCCACCTAGGGCCTAGCTGCGAAACGGCACAAAACGCGATCCTAGGAGCTGCACTCTGCAAAGGGAAACTGTGCTCGGGGAACAAACCTCAGCCCCAAGGCGGCTTGGCTCAGGATCGCAGCGCTTGCCTAGTTCTCACCTAGCCCTAGGCTCCCCATAGGGCCAAGGAGGGTCTGGGCTGCCTCTGGCTCCGTGGGCACTGCTGCTTGGTTGGTGGTCTCCGCACATTGAAACCAACTCCAAACGTGTTCTCCTTCGCGGAGAAGGCTGATTTGGCAGGAAGAAGCCCTGTGTGCACTGGCCCTGGCAACCCACCCATCGCCAGCTAGGGAGGGACCCACCTAGGGCCTAGCTGCGAAACGGCACAAAACGCGCTCCTAGGAGCTGCACTCTGCAAAGGGAAACTGTGCTCGGGGAACAAAGCTCAGCCCCAAGGCGGCTTGGCTCAGGATCGCAGCGCTTGCCTAGTTCTCACCTAGCCCTAGGCTCCCCATAGGGCCAAGGAGGGTCTGGGCTGCCTCTGGCTCCGTGGGCACTGCTGCTTGGTTGGTGGTCTCCGCACCTTGAAACCAACTCCAAACGTGTTCTCCTTCGTGGAGAAGGCTGATTTGGCAGGAAGAAGCCCTGTGTGCACTGGCCCTGGCAATCCACCCTTAGCCAGCTAAGGAGGGACCCACCTAGGGCCTAGCTGCGAAACGGCACAAAACGCGCTCCTAGGAGCTGCACTCTGCAAAGGGAAACTGTGCTCGGGGAACAAACCTCAGCCCCAAGGCGGCTTGGCTCAGGATCGCAGCGCTTGCCTAGTTCTCACCTAGCCCTAGGCTCCCCATAGGGCCAAGGAGGGTCTGGGCTGCCTCTGGCTCCGTGGGCACTGCTGCTTGGCTGGTGGTCTCCGCAGCTTGAAACCAACTCCAAACGTGTTCTCCTTCGCGGAGAAGGCTGATTTGGCAGGAAGAAGCCCTGTGTGCACTGGCCCTGGCAATCCACCCTTAGCCAGCTAAGGAGGGACCCACCTAGGGCCTAGCTGCGAAACGGCACAAAACGCGCTCCTAGGAGCTGCACTCTGCAAAGGGAAACTGTGCTCGGGGAACAAAGCTCAGCCCCAAGGCGGCTTGGCTCAGGATCGCAGCGCTTGCCTAGTTCTCACCTAGCCCTAGGCTCCCCATAGGGCCAAGGAGGGTCTGGGCTGCCTCTGGCTCCGTGGGCACTGCTGCTTGGCTGGTGGTCTCCGCAGCTTGAAACCAACTCCAAACGTGTTCTCCTTCGCGGAGAAGGCTGATTTGGCAGGAAGAAGCCCTGTGTGCACTGGCCCTAGCAACCCACCCATCGCCAGCTAGGGAGGGACCCACCTAGGGCCTAGCTGCGAAACGGCACAAAACGCGCTCCTAGGAGCTGCACTCTGCAAAGGGAAACTGTGCTCGGGGAACAAAGCTCAGCCCCAAGGCGGCTTGGCTCAGGATCGCAGCGCTTGCCTAGTTCTCACCTAGCCCTAGGCTCCCCATAGGGCCAAGGAGGGTCTGGGCTGCCTCTGGCTCCGTGGGCACTGCTGCTTGGCTGGTGGTCTCCGCAGCTTGAAACCAACTCCAAACGTGTTCTCCTTCGCGGAGAAGGCTGATTTGGCAGGAAGAAGCCCTGTGTGCACTGGCCCTAGCAACCCACCCATCGCCAGCTAGGGAGGGACCCACCTAGGGCCTAGCTGCGAAACGGCACAAAACGCGCTCCTAGGAGCTGCACTCTGCAAAGGGAAACTGTGCTCGGGGAACAAAGCTCAGCCCCAAGGCGGCTTGGCTCAGGATCGCAGCGCTTGCCTAGTTCTCACCTAGCCCTAGGCTCCCCATAGGGCCAAGGAGGGTCTGGGCTGCCTCTGGCTCCGTGGGCACTGCTGCTTGGTTGGTGGTCTCCGCACCTTGAAACCAACTCCAAACGTGTTCTCCTTCGTGGAGAAGGCTGATTTGGCAGGAACAAGCCCTGTGTGCACTGGCCCTGGCAATCCACCCTTAGCCAGCTAAGGAGGGACCCACCTAGGGCCTAGCTGCGAAACGGCACAAAACGCGCTCCTAGGAGCTGCACTCTGCAAAGGGAAACTGTGCTCGGGGAACAAACCTCAGCCCCAAGGCGGCTTGGCTCAGGATCGCAGCGCTTGCCTAGTTCTCACCTAGCCCTAGGCTCCCCATAGGGCCAAGGAGGGTCTGGGCTGCCTCTGGCTCCGTGGGCACTGCTGCTTGGCTGGTGGTCTCCGCACCTTGAAACCAACTCCAAACGTGTTCTCCTTCGCGGAGAAGGCTGATTTGGCAGGAAGAAGCCCTGTGTGCACTGGCCCTGGCAATCCACCCATAGCCAGCTAAGGAGGGACCCACCTAGGGCCTAGCTGCGAAACGGCACAAAACGCGCTCCTAGGAGCTGCACTCTGCAAAGGGAAACTGTGCTCGGGGAACAAAGCTCAGCCCCAAGGCGGCTTGGCTCAGGATCGCAGCGCTTGCCTAGTTCTCACCTAGCCCTAGGCTCCCCATAGGGCCAAGGAGGGTCTGGGCTGCCTCTGGCTCCGTGGGCACTGCTGCTTGGCTGGTGGTCTCCGCAGCTTGAAACCAACTCCAAACGTGTTCTCCTTCGCGGAGAAGGCTGATTTGGCAGGAAGAAGCCCTGTGTGCACTGGCCCTAGCAACCCACCCATCGCCAGCTAGGGAGGGACCCACCTAGGGCCTAGCTGCGAAACGGCACAAAACGCGCTCCTAGGAGCTGCACTCTGCAAAGGGAAACTGTGCTCGGGGAACAAAGCTCAGCCCCAAGGCGGCTTGGCTCAGGATCGCAGCGCTTGCCTAGTTCTCACCTAGCCCTAGGCTCCCCATAGGGCCAAGGAGGGTCTGGGCTGCCTCTGGCTCCGTGGGCACTGCTGCTTGGCTGGTGGTCTCCGCAGCTTGAAACCAACTCCAAACGTGTTCTCCTTCGCGGAGAAGGCTGATTTGGCAGGAAGAAGCCCTGTGTGCACTGGCCCTAGCAACCCACCCATCGCCAGCTAGGGAGGGACCCACCTAGGGCCTAGCTGCGAAACGGCACAAAACGCGCTCCTAGGAGCTGCACTCTGCAAAGGGAAACTGTGCTCGGGGAACAAAGCTCAGCCCCAAGGCGGCTTGGCTCAGGATCGCAGCGCTTGCCTAGTTCTCACCTAGCCCTAGGCTCCCCATAGGACCAAGGAGGGTCTGGGCTGCCTCTGGCTCCGTGGGCACTGCTGCTTGGCTGGTGGTCTCCGCAGCTTGAAACCAACTCCAAACGTGTTCGCCTTCGCGGAGAAGGCTGATTTGGCAGGAAGAAGCCCTGTGTGCACTGGCCCTGGCAACCCACCCATCGCCAGCTAGGAGGGACCCACCTAGGGCCTAGCTGCGAAACGGCACAAAACGCGCTCCTAGGAGCTGCACTCTGCAAAGGGAAACTGTGCTCGGGGAACAAAGCTCAGCCCCAAGGCGGCTTGGCTCAGGATCCCAGCGCTTGCCTAGTTCTCACCTAGCCCTAGGCTCCCCATAGGGCCAAGGAGGGTCTGGGCTGCCTCTGGCTCCGTGGGCACTGCTGCTTGGCTGGTGGTCTCCGCAGCTTGAAACCAACTCCAAACGTGTTCGCCTTCGCGGAGAAGGCTGATTTGGCAGGAAGAAGCCCTGTGTGCACTGGCCCTGGCAACCCACCCATCGCCAGCTAGGGAGGGACCCACCTAGGGCCTAGCTGCGAAACGGCACAAAACGCGCTCCTAGGAGCTGCACTCTGCAAAGGGAAACTGTGCTCGGGGAACAAAGCTCAGCCCCAAGGCGGCTTGGCTCAGGATCGCAGCGCTTGCCTAGTTCTCACCTAGCCCTAGGCTCCCCATAGGGCCAAGGAGGGTCTGGGCTGCCTCTGGCTCCGTGGGCACTGCTGCTTGGTTGGTGGTCTCCGCACCTTGAAACCAACTCCAAACGTGTTCTCCTTCGTGGAGAAGGCTGATTTGGCAGGAACAAGCCCTGTGTGCACTGGCCCTGGCAACCCACCCTTAGCCAGCTAAGGAGGGACCCACCTAGGGCCTAGCTGCGAAACGGCACAAAACGCGCTCCTAGGAGCTGCACTCTGCAAAGGGAAACTGTGCTCGGGGAACAAACCTCAGCCCCAAGGCGGCTTGGCTCAGGATCGCAGCGCTTGCCTAGTTCTCACCTAGCCCTAGGCTCCCCATAGGGCCAAGGAGGGTCTGGGCTGCCTCTGGCTCCGTGGGCACTGCTGCTTGGCTGGTGGTCTCCGCACCTTGAAACCAACTCCA
Organism: Sus scrofa; assembly: GCF_054392235.1. Taxonomy (NCBI): domain Eukaryota; kingdom Metazoa; phylum Chordata; class Mammalia; order Artiodactyla; family Suidae; genus Sus; species Sus scrofa. Next base: position 31,518,288 of record NC_139389.1, on the reverse strand, counting down.
AACGTGTTCTCCTTCGCGGAGAAGGCTGATTTGGCAGGAAGAAGCCCTGTGTGCACTGGCCCTGGCAATCCACCCATAGCCAGCTAAGGAGGGACCCACCTAGGGCCTAGCTGCGAAACGGCACAAAACGCGCTCCTAGGAGCTGCACTCTGCAAAGGGAAACTGTGCTCGGGGAACAAAGCTCAGCCCCAAGGCGGCTTGGCTCAGGATCGCAGCGCTTGCCTAGTTCTCACCTAGCCCTAGGCTCCCCATAGGGCCAAGGAGGGTCTGGGCTGCCTCTGGCTCCGTGGGCACTGCTGCTTGGCTGGTGGTCTCCGCAGCTTGAAACCAACTCCAAACGTGTTCTCCTTCGCGGAGAAGGCTGATTTGGCAGGAAGAAGCCCTGTGTGCACTGGCCCTAGCAACCCACCCATCGCCAGCTAGGGAGGGACCCACCTAGGGCCTAGCTGCGAAACGGCACAAAACGCGCTCCTAGGAGCTGCACTCTGCAAAGGGAAACTGTGCTCGGGGAACAAAGCTCAGCCCCAAGGCGGCTTGGCTCAGGATCGCAGCGCTTGCCTAGTTCTCACCTAGCCCTAGGCTCCCCATAGGGCCAAGGAGGGTCTGGGCTGCCTCTGGCTCCGTGGGCACTGCTGCTTGGCTGGTGGTCTCCGCAGCTTGAAACCAACTCCAAACGTGTTCTCCTTCGCGGAGAAGGCTGATTTGGCAGGAAGAAGCCCTGTGTGCACTGGCCCTAGCAACCCACCCATCGCCAGCTAGGGAGGGACCCACCTAGGGCCTAGCTGCGAAACGGCACAAAACGCGCTCCTAGGAGCTGCACTCTGCAAAGGGAAACTGTGCTCGGGGAACAAAGCTCAGCCCCAAGGCGGCTTGGCTCAGGATCGCAGCGCTTGCCTAGTTCTCACCTAGCCCTAGGCTCCCCATAGGACCAAGGAGGGTCTGGGCTGCCTCTGGCTCCGTGGGCACTGCTGCTTGGCTGGTGGTCTCCGCAGCTTGAAACCAACTCCAAACGTGTTCGCCTTCGCGGAGAAGGCTGATTTGGCAGGAAGAAGCCCTGTGTGCACTGGCCCTGGCAACCCACCCATCGCCAGCTAGGAGGGACCCACCTAGGGCCTAGCTGCGAAACGGCACAAAACGCGCTCCTAGGAGCTGCACTCTGCAAAGGGAAACTGTGCTCGGGGAACAAAGCTCAGCCCCAAGGCGGCTTGGCTCAGGATCCCAGCGCTTGCCTAGTTCTCACCTAGCCCTAGGCTCCCCATAGGGCCAAGGAGGGTCTGGGCTGCCTCTGGCTCCGTGGGCACTGCTGCTTGGCTGGTGGTCTCCGCAGCTTGAAACCAACTCCAAACGTGTTCGCCTTCGCGGAGAAGGCTGATTTGGCAGGAAGAAGCCCTGTGTGCACTGGCCCTGGCAACCCACCCATCGCCAGCTAGGGAGGGACCCACCTAGGGCCTAGCTGCGAAACGGCACAAAACGCGCTCCTAGGAGCTGCACTCTGCAAAGGGAAACTGTGCTCGGGGAACAAAGCTCAGCCCCAAGGCGGCTTGGCTCAGGATCGCAGCGCTTGCCTAGTTCTCACCTAGCCCTAGGCTCCCCATAGGGCCAAGGAGGGTCTGGGCTGCCTCTGGCTCCGTGGGCACTGCTGCTTGGTTGGTGGTCTCCGCAGCTTGAAACCAACTCCAAACGTGTTCTCCTTCGCGGAGAAGGCTGATTTGGCAGGAAGAAGCCCTGTGTGCACTGGCCCTGGCAACCCACCCATCGCCAGCTAGGGAGGGACCCACCTAGGGCCTAGCTGCGAAACGGCACAAAACGCGCTCCTAGGAGCTGCACTCTGCAAAGGGAAACTGTGCTCGGGGAACAAAGCTCAGCCCCAAGGCGGCTTGGCTCAGGATCGCAGCGCTTGCCTAGTTCTCACCTAGCCCTAGGCTCCCCATAGGGCCAAGGAGGGTCTGGGCTGCCTCTGGCTCCGTGGGCACTGCTGCTTGGTTGGTGGTCTCCGCACCTTGAAACCAACTCCAAACGTGTTCTCCTTCGTGGAGAAGGCTGATTTGGCAGGAACAAGCCCTGTGTGCACTGGCCCTGGCAATCCACCCTTAGCCAGCTAAGGAGGGACCCACCTAGGGCCTAGCTGCGAAACGGCACAAAACGCGCTCCTAGGAGCTGCACTCTGCAAAGGGAAACTGTGCTCGGGGAACAAAGCTCAGCCCCAAGGCGGCTTGGCTCAGGATCGCAGCGCTTGCCTAGTTCTCACCTAGCCCTAGGCTCCCCATAGGGCCAAGGAGGGTCTGGGCTGCCTCTGGCTCCGTGGGCACTGCTGCTTGGCTGGTGGTCTCCGCAGCTTGAAACCAACTCCAAACGTGTTCGCCTTCGCGGAGAAGGCTGATTTGGCAGGAAGAAGCCCTGTGTGCACTGGCCCTGGCAACCCACCCATCGCCAGCTAGGAGGGACCCACCTAGGGCCTAGCTGCGAAACGGCACAAAACGCGCTCCTAGGAGCTGCACTCTGCAAAGGGAAACTGTGCTCGGGGAACAAAGCTCAGCCCCAAGGCGGCTTGGCTCAGGATCGCAGCGCTTGCCTAGTTCTCACCTAGCCCTAGGCTCCCCATAGGGCCAAGGAGGGTCTGGGCTGCCTCTGGCTCCGTGGGCACTGCTGCTTGGCTGGTGGTCTCCGCACCGTGAAACCAACTCCAAACGTGTTCGCCTTCGCGGAGAAGGCTGATTTGGCAGGAAGAAGCCCTGTGTGCACTGGCCCTGGCAACCCACCCATCGCCAGCTAGGGAGGGACCCACCTAGGGCCTAGCTGCGAAACGGCACAAAACGCGCTCCTAGGAGCTGCACTCTGCAAAGGGAAACTGTGCTCGGGGAACAAAGCTCAGCCCCAAGGCGGCTTGGCTCAGGATCGCAGCGCTTGCCTAGTTCTCACCTAGCCCTAGGCTCCCCATAGGGCCAAGGAGGGTCTGGGCTGCCTCTGGCTCCGTGGGCACTGCTGCTTGGCTGGTGGTCTCCGCAGCTTGAAACCAACTCCAAACGTGTTCGCCTTCGCGGAGAAGGCTGATTTGGCAGGAAGAAGCCCTGTGTGCACTGGCCCTGGCAACCCACCCATCGCCAGCTAGGGAGGGACCCACCTAGGGCCTAGCTGCGAAACGGCACAAAACGCGATCCTAGGAGCTGCACTCTGCAAAGGGAAACTGTGCTCGGGGAACAAACCTCAGCCCCAAGGCGGCTTGGCTCAGGATCGCAGCGCTTGCCTAGTTCTCACCTAGCCCTAGGCTCCCCATAGGGCCAAGGAGGGTCTGGGCTGCCTCTGGCTCCGTGGGCACTGCTGCTTGGTTGGTGGTCTCCGCACATTGAAACCAACTCCAAACGTGTTCTCCTTCGCGGAGAAGGCTGATTTGGCAGGAAGAAGCCCTGTGTGCACTGGCCCTGGCAACCCACCCATCGCCAGCTAGGGAGGGACCCACCTAGGGCCTAGCTGCGAAACGGCACAAAACGCGCTCCTAGGAGCTGCACTCTGCAAAGGGAAACTGTGCTCGGGGAACAAAGCTCAGCCCCAAGGCGGCTTGGCTCAGGATCGCAGCGCTTGCCTAGTTCTCACCTAGCCCTAGGCTCCCCATAGGGCCAAGGAGGGTCTGGGCTGCCTCTGGCTCCGTGGGCACTGCTGCTTGGTTGGTGGTCTCCGCACCTTGAAACCAACTCCAAACGTGTTCTCCTTCGTGGAGAAGGCTGATTTGGCAGGAACAAGCCCTGTGTGCACTGGCCCTGGCAATCCACCCTTAGCCAGCTAAGGAGGGACCCACCTAGGGCCTAGCTGCGAAACGGCACAAAACGCGCTCCTAGGAGCTGCACTCTGCAAAGGGAAACTGTGCTCGGGGAACAAACCTCAGCCCCAAGGCGGCTTGGCTCAGGATCGCAGCGCTTGCCTAGTTCTCACCTAGCCCTAGGCTCCCCATAGGGCCAAGGAGGGTCTGGGCTGCCTCTGGCTCCGTGGGCACTGCTGCTTGGCTGGTGGTCTCCGCACCTTGAAACCAACTCCAAACGTGTTCTCCTTCGCGGAGAAGGCTGATTTGGCAGGAAGAAGCCCTGTGTGCACTGGCCCTGGCAATCCACCCTTAGCCAGCTAAGGAGGGACCCACCTAGGGCCTAGCTGCGAAACGGCACAAAACGCGCTCCTAGGAGCTGCACTCTGCAAAGGGAAACTGTGCTCGGGGAACAAAGCTCAGCCCCAAGGCGGCTTGGCTCAGGATCGCAGCGCTTGCCTAGTTCTCACCTAGCCCTAGGCTCCCCATAGGGCCAAGGAGGGTCTGGGCTGCCTCTGGCTCCGTGGGCACTGCTGCTTGGCTGGTGGTCTCCGCAGCTTGAAACCAACTCCAAACGTGTTCTCCTTCGCGGAGAAGGCTGATTTGGCAGGAAGAAGCCCTGTGTGCACTGGCCCTAGCAACCCACCCATCGCCAGCTAGGGAGGGACCCACCTAGGGCCTAGCTGCGAAACGGCACAAAACGCGCTCCTAGGAGCTGCACTCTGCAAAGGGAAACTGTGCTCGGGGAACAAAGCTCAGCCCCAAGGCGGCTTGGCTCAGGATCGCAGCGCTTGCCTAGTTCTCACCTAGCCCTAGGCTCCCCATAGGGCCAAGGAGGGTCTGGGCTGCCTCTGGCTCCGTGGGCACTGCTGCTTGGCTGGTGGTCTCCGCAGCTTGAAACCAACTCCAAACGTGTTCTCCTTCGCGGAGAAGGCTGATTTGGCAGGAAGAAGCCCTGTGTGCACTGGCCCTAGCAACCCACCCATCGCCAGCTAGGGAGGGACCCACCTAGGGCCTAGCTGCGAAACGGCACAAAACGCGCTCCTAGGAGCTGCACTCTGCAAAGGGAAACTGTGCTCGGGGAACAAAGCTCAGCCCCAAGGCGGCTTGGCTCAGGATCGCAGCGCTTGCCTAGTTCTCACCTAGCCCTAGGCTCCCCATAGGGCCAAGGAGGGTCTGGGCTGCCTCTGGCTCCGTGGGCACTGCTGCTTGGTTGGTGGTCTCCGCACCTTGAAACCAACTCCAAACGTGTTCTCCTTCGTGGAGAAGGCTGATTTGGCAGGAACAAGCCCTGTGTGCACTGGCCCTGGCAATCCACCCATAGCCAGCTAGGGAGGGACCCACCTAGGGCCTAGCTGCGAAACGGCACAAAACGCGCTCCTAGGAGCTGCACTCTGCAAAGGGAAACTGTGCTCGGGGAACAAAGCTCAGCCCCAAGGCGGCTTGGCTCAGGATCGCAGCGCTTGCCTAGTTCTCACCTAGCCCTAGGCTCCCCATAGGGCCAAGGAGGGTCTGGGCTGCCTCTGGCTCCGTGGGCACTGCTGCTTGGCTGGTGGTCTCCGCACCTTGAAACCAACTCCAAACGTGTTCTCCTTCGCGGAGAAGGCTGATTTGGCAGGAAGAAGCCCTGTGTGCACTGGCCCTGGCAATCCACCCATAGCCAGCTAAGGAGGGACCCACCTAGGGCCTAGCTGCGAAACGGCACAAAACGCGCTCCTAGGAGCTGCACTCTGCAAAGGGAAACTGTGCTCGGGGAACAAAGCTCAGCCCCAAGGCGGCTTGGCTCAGGATCGCAGCGCTTGCCTAGTTCTCACCTAGCCCTAGGCTCCCCATAGGGCCAAGGAGGGTCTGGGCTGCCTCTGGCTCCGTGGGCACTGCTGCTTGGCTGGTGGTCTCCGCAGCTTGAAACCAACTCCAAACGTGTTCTCCTTCGCGGAGAAGGCTGATTTGGCAGGAAGAAGCCCTGTGTGCACTGGCCCTAGCAACCCACCCATCGCCAGCTAGGGAGGGACCCACCTAGGGCCTAGCTGCGAAACGGCACAAAACGCGCTCCTAGGAGCTGCACTCTGCAAAGGGAAACTGTGCTCGGGGAACAAAGCTCAGCCCCAAGGCGGCTTGGCTCAGGATCGCAGCGCTTGCCTAGTTCTCACCTAGCCCTAGGCTCCCCATAGGGCCAAGGAGGGTCTGGGCTGCCTCTGGCTCCGTGGGCACTGCTGCTTGGCTGGTGGTCTCCGCAGCTTGAAACCAACTCCAAACGTGTTCTCCTTCGCGGAGAAGGCTGATTTGGCAGGAAGAAGCCCTGTGTGCACTGGCCCTAGCAACCCACCCATCGCCAGCTAGGGAGGGACCCACCTAGGGCCTAGCTGCGAAACGGCACAAAACGCGCTCCTAGGAGCTGCACTCTGCAAAGGGAAACTGTGCTCGGGGAACAAAGCTCAGCCCCAAGGCGGCTTGGCTCAGGATCGCAGCGCTTGCCTAGTTCTCACCTAGCCCTAGGCTCCCCATAGGACCAAGGAGGGTCTGGGCTGCCTCTGGCTCCGTGGGCACTGCTGCTTGGCTGGTGGTCTCCGCAGCTTGAAACCAACTCCAAACGTGTTCGCCTTCGCGGAGAAGGCTGATTTGGCAGGAAGAAGCCCTGTGTGCACTGGCCCTGGCAACCCACCCATCGCCAGCTAGGAGGGACCCACCTAGGGCCTAGCTGCGAAACGGCACAAAACGCGCTCCTAGGAGCTGCACTCTGCAAAGGGAAACTGTGCTCGGGGAACAAAGCTCAGCCCCAAGGCGGCTTGGCTCAGGATCGCAGCGCTTGCCTAGTTCTCACCTAGCCCTAGGCTCCCCATAGGGCCAAGGAGGGTCTGGGCTGCCTCTGGCTCCGTGGGCACTGCTGCTTGGCTGGTGGTCTCCGCAGCTTGAAACCAACTCCAAACGTGTTCGCCTTCGCGGAGAAGGCTGATTTGGCAGGAAGAAGCCCTGTGTGCACTGGCCCTGGCAACCCACCCATCGCCAGCTAGGGAGGGACCCACCTAGGGCCTAGCTGCGAAACGGCACAAAACGCGCTCCTAGGAGCTGCACTCTGCAAAGGGAAACTGTGCTCGGGGAACAAAGCTCAGCCCCAAGGCGGCTTGGCTCAGGATCGCAGCGCTTGCCTAGTTCTCACCTAGCCCTAGGCTCCCCATAGGGCCAAGGAGGGTCTGGGCTGCCTCTGGCTCCGTGGGCACTGCTGCTTGGTTGGTGGTCTCCGCAGCTTGAAACCAACTCCAAACGTGTTCTCCTTCGCGGAGAAGGCTGATTTGGCAGGAAGAAGCCCTGTGTGCACTGGCCCTGGCAACCCACCCATCGCCAGCTAGGGAGGGACCCACCTAGGGCCTAGCTGCGAAACGGCACAAAACGCGCTCCTAGGAGCTGCACTCTGCAAAGGGAAACTGTGCTCGGGGAACAAAGCTCAGCCCCAAGGCGGCTTGGCTCAGGATCGCAGCGCTTGCCTAGTTCTCACCTAGCCCTAGGCTCCCCATAGGGCCAAGGAGGGTCTGGGCTGCCTCTGGCTCCGTGGGCACTGCTGCTTGGTTGGTGGTCTCCGCACCTTGAAACCAACTCCAAACGTGTTCTCCTTCGTGGAGAAGGCTGATTTGGCAGGAACAAGCCCTGTGTGCACTGGCCCTGGCAATCCACCCTTAGCCAGCTAAGGAGGGACCCACCTAGGGCCTAGCTGCGAAACGGCACAAAACGCGCTCCTAGGAGCTGCACTCTGCAAAGGGAAACTGTGCTCGGGGAACAAAGCTCAGCCCCAAGGCGGCTTGGCTCAGGATCGCAGCGCTTGCCTAGTTCTCACCTAGCCCTAGGCTCCCCATAGGGCCAAGGAGGGTCTGGGCTGCCTCTGGCTCCGTGGGCACTGCTGCTTGGCTGGTGGTCTCCGCAGCTTGAAACCAACTCCAAACGTGTTCGCCTTCGCGGAGAAGGCTGATTTGGCAGGAAGAAGCCCTGTGTGCACTGGCCCTGGCAACCCACCCATCGCCAGCTAGGAGGGACCCACCTAGGGCCTAGCTGCGAAACGGCACAAAACGCGCTCCTAGGAGCTGCACTCTGCAAAGGGAAACTGTGCTCGGGGAACAAAGCTCAGCCCCAAGGCGGCTTGGCTCAGGATCGCAGCGCTTGCCTAGTTCTCACCTAGCCCTAGGCTCCCCATAGGGCCAAGGAGGGTCTGGGCTGCCTCTGGCTCCGTGGGCACTGCTGCTTGGCTGGTGGTCTCCGCACCGTGAAACCAACTCCAAACGTGTTCGCCTTCGCGGAGAAGGCTGATTTGGCAGGAAGAAGCCCTGTGTGCACTGGCCCTGGCAACCCACCCATCGCCAGCTAGGGAGGGACCCACCTAGGGCCTAGCTGCGAAACGGCACAAAACGCGCTCCTAGGAGCTGCACTCTGCAAAGGGAAACTGTGCTCGGGGAACAAACCTCAGCCCCAAGGCGGCTTGGCTCAGGATCGCAGCGCTTGCCTAGTTCTCACCTAGCCCTAGGCTCCCCATAGGGCCAAGGAGGGTCTGGGCTGCCTCTGGCTCCGTGGGCACTGCTGCTTGGTTGGTGGTCTCCGCACATTGAAACCAACTCCAAACGTGTTCTCCTTCGCGAGAAGGCTGATTTGGCAGGAAGAAGCCCTGTGTGCACTGGCCCTGGCAACCCACCCATCGCCAGCTAGGGAGGGACCCACCTAGGGCCTAGCTGCGAAACGGCACAAAACGCGCTCCTAGGAGCTGCACTCTGCAAAGGGAAACTGTGCTCGGGGAACAAAGCTCAGCCCCAAGGCGGCTTGGCTCAGGATCGCAGCGCTTGCCTAGTTCTCACCTAGCCCTAGGCTCCCCATAGGGCCAAGGAGGGTCTGGGCTGCCTCTGGCTCCGTGGGCACTGCTGCTTGGTTGGTGGTCTCCGCACCGTGAAACCAACTCCAAACGTGTTCTCCTTCGTGGAGAAGGCTGATTTGGCAGGAACAAGCCCTGTGTGCACTGGCCCTGGCAATCCACCCTTAGCCAGCTAAGGAGGGACCCACCTAGGGCCTAGCTGCGAAACGGCACAAAACGCGCTCCTAGGAGCTGCACTCTGCAAAGGGAAACTGTGCTCGGGGAACAAACCTCAGCCCCAAGGCGGCTTGGCTCAGGATCGCAGCGCTTGCCTAGTTCTCACCTAGCCCTAGGCTCCCCATAGGGCCAAGGAGGGTCTGGGCTGCCTCTGGCTCCGTGGGCACTGCTGCTTGGTTGGTGGTCTCCGCACATTGAAACCAACTCCAAACGTGTTCTCCTTCGCGAGAAGGCTGATTTGGCAGGAAGAAGCCCTGTGTGCACTGGCCCTGGCAACCCACCCATCGCCAGCTAGGGAGGGACCCACCTAGGGCCTAGCTGCGAAACGGCACAAAACGCGCTCCTAGGAGCTGCACTCTGCAAAGGGAAACTGTGCTCGGGGAACAAAGCTCAGCCCCAAGGCGGCTTGGCTCAGGATCGCAGCGCTTGCCTAGTTCTCACCTAGCCCTAGGCTCCCCATAGGGCCAAGGAGGGTCTGGGCTGCCTCTGGCTCCGTGGGCACTGCTGCTTGGTTGGTGGTCTCCGCACCGTGAAACCAACTCCAAACGTGTTCTCCTTCGTGGAGAAGGCTGATTTGGCAGGAACAAGCCCTGTGTGCACTGGCCCTGGCAATCCACCCTTAGCCAGCTAAGGAGGGACCCACCTAGGGCCTAGCTGCGAAACGGCACAAAACGCGCTCCTAGGAGCTGCACTCTGCAAAGGGAAACTGTGCTCGGGGAACAAACCTCAGCCCCAAGGCGGCTTGGCTCAGGATCGCAGCGCTTGCCTAGTTCTCACCTAGCCCTAGGCTCCCCATAGGGCCAAGGAGGGTCTGGGCTGCCTCTGGCTCCGTGGGCACTCCTGCTTGGCTGGTGGTCTCCGCACCGTGAAACCAACTCCAAACGTGTTCTCCTTCGCGGAGAAGGCTGATTTGGCAGGAAGAAGCCCTGTGTGCACTGGCCCTGGCAATCCACCCATAGCCAGCTAGGGAGGGACCCACCTAGGGCCTAGCTGCGAAACGGCACAAAACGCGCTCCTAGGAGCTGCACTCTGCAAAGGGAAACTGTGCTCGGGGAACAAAGCTCAGCCCCAAGGCGGCTTGGCTCAGGATCGCAGCGCTTGCCTAGTTCTCACCTAGCCCTAGGCTCCCCATAGGGCCAAGGAGGGTCTGGGCTGCCTCTGGCTCCGTGGGCACTGCTGCTTGGTTGGTGGTCTCCGCACCTTGAAACCAACTCCAAACGTGTTCTCCTTCGCGGAGAAGGCTGATTTGGCAGGAAGAAGCCCTGTGTGCACTGGCCCTGGCAACCCACCCATCGCCAGCTAGGGAGGGACCCACCTAGGGCCTAGCTGCGAAACGGCACAAAACACGCTCCTAGGAGCTGCACTCTGCAAAGGGAAACTGTGCTCGGGGAACAAAGCTCAGCCCCAAGGCGGCTTGGCTCAGGATCGCAGCGCTTGCCTAGTTCTCACCTAGCCCTAGGCTCCCCATAGGACCAAGGAGGGTCTGGGCTGCCTCTGGCTCCGTGGGCACTGCTGCTTGGTTGGTGGTCTCCGCACCTTGAAACCAACTCCAAACGTGTTCTCCTTCGCGGAGAAGGCTGATTTGGCAGGAACAAGCCCTGTGTGCACTGACCCTGGCAAACCACCCATCGCCAGCTAGGGAGGGATCCACCTAGGGCCTAGCTGCGAAACGGCACAAAACGCGCTCCTAGGAGCTGCACTCTGCAAAGGGAAACTGTGCTCGGGGAACAAAGCTCAGCCCCAAGGCGGCTTGGCTCAGGATCGCAGCGCTTGCCTAGTTCTCACCTAGCCCTAGGCTCCCCATAGGGCCAAGGAGGGTCTGGGCTGCCTCTGGCTCCGTGGGCACTGCTGCTTGGCTGGTGGTCTCCGCAGCTTGAAACCAACTCCAAACGTGTTCGCCTTCGCGGAGAAGGCTGATTTGGCAGGAAGAAGCCCTGTGTGCACTGGCCCTGGCAACCCACCCATCGCCAGCTAGGAGGGACCCACCTAGGGCCTAGCTGCGAAACGGCACAAAACGCGCTCCTAGGAGCTGCACTCTGCAAAGGGAAACTGTGCTCGGGGAACAAAGCTCAGCCCCAAGGCGGCTTGGCTCAGGATCGCAGCGCTTGCCTAGTTCTCACCTAGCCCTAGGCTCCCCATAGGGCCAAGGAGGGTCTGGGCTGCCTCTGGCTCCGTGGGCACTGCTGCTTGGCTGGTGGTCTCCGCACCGTGAAACCAACTCCAAACGTGTTCGCCTTCGCGGAGAAGGCTGATTTGGCAGGAAGAAGCCCTGTGTGCACTGGCCCTGGCAACCCACCCATCGCCAGCTAGGGAGGGACCCACCTAGGGCCTAGCTGCGAAACGGCACAAAACGCGCTCCTAGGAGCTGCACTCTGCAAAGGGAAACTGTGCTCGGGGAACAAACCTCAGCCCCAAGGCGGCTTGGCTCAGGATCGCAGCGCTTGCCTAGTTCTCACCTAGCCCTAGGCTCCCCATAGGGCCAAGGAGGGTCTGGGCTGCCTCTGGCTCCGTGGGCACTCCTGCTTGGCTGGTGGTCTCCGCACCGTGAAACCAACTCCAAACGTGTTCTCCTTCGCGGAGAAGGCTGATTTGGCAGGAAGAAGCCCTGTGTGCACTGGCCCTGGCAATCCACCCATAGCCAGCTAGGGAGGGACCCACCTAGGGCCTAGCTGCGAAACGGCACAAAACGCGCTCCTAGGAGCTGCACTCTGCAAAGGGAAACTGTGCTCGGGGAACAAAGCTCAGCCCCAAGGCGGCTTGGCTCAGGATCGCAGCGCTTGCCTAGTTCTCACCTAGCCCTAGGCTCCCCATAGGGCCAAGGAGGGTCTGGGCTGCCTCTGGCTCCGTGGGCACTGCTGCTTGGTTGGTGGTCTCCGCACCTTGAAACCAACTCCAAACGTGTTCTCCTTCGCGGAGAAGGCTGATTTGGCAGGAAGAAGCCCTGTGTGCACTGGCCCTGGCAACCCACCCATCGCCAGCTAGGGAGGGACCCACCTAGGGCCTAGCTGCGAAACGGCACAAAACACGCTCCTAGGAGCTGCACTCTGCAAAGGGAAACTGTGCTCGGGGAACAAACCTCAGCCCCAAGGCGGCTTGGCTCAGGATCGCAGCGCTTGCCTAGTTCTCACCTAGCCCTAGGCTCCCCATAGGGCCAAGGAGGGTCTGGGCTGCCTCTGGCTCCGTGGGCACTGCTGCTTGGTTGGTGGTCTCCGCACCTTGAAACCAACTCCAAACGTGTTCTCCTTCGCGGAGAAGGCTGATTTGGCAGGAACAAGCCCTGTGTGCACTGACCCTGGCAAACCACCCATCGCCAGCTAGGGAGGGATCCACCTAGGGCCTAGCTGCGAAACGGCACAAAACGCGCTCCTAGGAGCTGCACTCTGCAAAGGGAAACTGTGCTCGGGGAACAAAGCTCAGCCCCAAGGCGGCTTGGCTCAGGATCGCAGCGCTTGCCTAGTTCTCACCTAGCCCTAGGCTCCCCATAGGGCCAAGGAGGGTCTGGGCTGCCTCTGGCTCCGTGGGCACTGCTGCTTGGCTGGTGGTCTCCGCAGCTTGAAACCAACTCCAAACGTGTTCGCCTTCGCGGAGAAGGCTGATTTGGCAGGAAGAAGCCCTGTGTGCACTGGCCCTGGCAACCCACCCATCGCCAGCTAGGAGGGACCCACCTAGGGCCTAGCTGCGAAACGGCACAAAACGCGCTCCTAGGAGCTGCACTCTGCAAAGGGAAACTGTGCTCGGGGAACAAAGCTCAGCCCCAAGGCGGCTTGGCTCAGGATCGCAGCGCTTGCCTAGTTCTCACCTAGCCCTAGGCTCCCCATAGGGCCAAGGAGGGTCTGGGCTGCCTCTGGCTCCGTGGGCACTGCTGCTTGGCTGGTGGTCTCCGCACCGTGAAACCAACTCCAAACGTGTTCGCCTTCGCGGAGAAGGCTGATTTGGCAGGAAGAAGCCCTGTGTGCACTGGCCCTGGCAACCCACCCATCGCCAGCTAGGGAGGGACCCACCTAGGGCCTAGCTGCGAAACGGCACAAAACGCGCTCCTAGGAGCTGCACTCTGCAAAGGGAAACTGTGCTCGGGGAACAAACCTCAGCCCCAAGGCGGCTTGGCTCAGGATCGCAGCGCTTGCCTAGTTCTCACCTAGCCCTAGGCTCCCCATAGGGCCAAGGAGGGTCTGGGCTGCCTCTGGCTCCGTGGGCACTGCTGCTTGGCTGGTGGTCTCCGCACCTTGAAACCAACTCCAAACGTGTTCTCCTTCGCGGAGAAGGCTGATTTGGCAGGAAGAAGCCCTGTGTGCACTGGCCCTGGCAACCCACCCATCGCCAGCTAGGGAGGGACCCACCTAGGGCCTAGCTGCGAAACGGCACAAAACGCGCTCCTAGGAGCTGCACTCTGCAAAGGGAAACTGTGCTCGGGGAACAAAGCTCAGCCCCAAGGCGGCTTGGCTCAGGATCGCAGCGCTTGCCTAGTTCTCACCTAGCCCTAGGCTCCCCATAGGGCCAAGGAGGGTCTGGGCTGCCTCTGGCTCCGTGGGCACTGCTGCTTGGTTGGTGGTCTCCGCACCGTGAAACCAACTCCAAACGTGTTCTCCTTCGTGGAGAAGGCTGATTTGGCAGGAACAAGCCCTGTGTGCACTGGCCCTGGCAATCCACCCTTAGCCAGCTAAGGAGGGACCCACCTAGGGCCTAGCTGCGAAACGGCACAAAACGCGCTCCTAGGAGCTGCACTCTGCAAAGGGAAACTGTGCTCGGGGAACAAAGCTCAGCCCCAAGGCGGCTTGGCTCAGGATCGCAGCGCTTGCCTAGTTCTCACCTAGCCCTAGGCTCCCCATAGGGCCAAGGAGGGTCTGGGCTGCCTCTGGCTCCGTGGGCACTGCTGCTTGGTTGGTGGTCTCCGCACATTGAAACCAACTCCAAACGTGTTCTCCTTCGCGAGAAGGCTGATTTGGCAGGAAGAAGCCCTGTGTGCACTGGCCCTGGCAACCCACCCATCGCCAGCTAGGGAGGGACCCACCTAGGGCCTAGCTGCGAAACGGCACAAAACGCGCTCCTAGGAGCTGCACTCTGCAAAGGGAAACTGTGCTCGGGGAACAAAGCTCAGCCCCAAGGCGGCTTGGCTCAGGATCGCAGCGCTTGCCTAGTTCTCACCTAGCCCTAGGCTCCCCATAGGGCCAAGGAGGGTCTGGGCTGCCTCTGGCTCCGTGGGCACTGCTGCTTGGTTGGTGGTCTCCGCACCGTGAAACCAACTCCAAACGTGTTCTCCTTCGTGGAGAAGGCTGATTTGGCAGGAACAAGCCCTGTGTGCACTGGCCCTGGCAATCCACCCTTAGCCAGCTAAGGAGGGACCCACCTAGGGCCTAGCTGCGAAACGGCACAAAACGCGCTCCTAGGAGCTGCACTCTGCAAAGGGAAACTGTGCTCGGGGAACAAACCTCAGCCCCAAGGCGGCTTGGCTCAGGATCGCAGCGCTTGCCTAGTTCTCACCTAGCCCTAGGCTCCCCATAGGGCCAAGGAGGGTCTGGGCTGCCTCTGGCTCCGTGGGCACTGCTGCTTGGCTGGTGGTCTCCGCACCTTGAAACCAACTCCAAACGTGTTCTCCTTCGCGGAGAAGGCTGATTTGGCAGGAAGAAGCCCTGTGTGCACTGGCCCTGGCAATCCACCCATAGCCAGCTAAGGAGGGACCCACCTAGGGCCTAGCTGCGAAACGGCACAAAACGCGCTCCTAGGAGCTGCACTCTGCAAAGGGAAACTGTGCTCGGGGAACAAAGCTCAGCCCCAAGGCGGCTTGGCTCAGGATCGCAGCGCTTGCCTATTTCTCACCTAGCCCTAGGCTCCCCATAGGGCCAAGGAGGGTCTGGGCTGCCTCTGGCTCCGTGGGCACTGCTGCTTGGTTGGTGGTCTCCGCACCTTGAAACCAACTCCAAACGTGTTCTCCTTCGCGGAGAAGGCTGATTTGGCAGGAAGAAGCCCTGTGTGCACTGGCCCTGGCAACCCACCCATCGCCAGCTAGGGAGGGACCCACCTAGGGCCTAGCTGCGAAACGGCACAAAACACGCTCCTAGGAGCTGCACTCTGCAAAGGGAAACTGTGCTCGGGGAACAAACCTCAGCCCCAAGGCGGCTTGGCTCAGGATCGCAGCGCTTGCCTAGTTCTCACCTAGCCCTAGGCTCCCCATAGGGCCAAGGAGGGTCTGGGCTGCCTCTGGCTCCGTGGGCACTGCTGCTTGGCTGGTGGTCTCCGCAGCTTGAAACCAACTCCAAACGTGTTCTCCTTCGCGGAGAAGGCTGATTTGGCAGGAAGAAGCCCTGTGTGCACTGGCCCTAGCAACCCACCCATCGCCAGCTAGGGAGGGACCCACCTAGGGCCTAGCTGCGAAACGGCACAAAACGCGCTCCTAGGAGCTGCACTCTGCAAAGGGAAACTGTGCTCGGGGAACAAAGCTCAGCCCCAAGGCGGCTTGGCTCAGGATCGCAGCGCTTGCCTAGTTCTCACCTAGCCCTAGGCTCCCCATAGGACCAAGGAGGGTCTGGGCTGCCTCTGGCTCCGTGGGCACTGCTGCTTGGCTGGTGGTCTCCGCAGCTTGAAACCAACTCCAAACGTGTTCGCCTTCGCGGAGAAGGCTGATTTGGCAGGAAGAAGCCCTGTGTGCACTGGCCCTGGCAACCCACCCATCGCCAGCTAGGAGGGACCCACCTAGGGCCTAGCTGCGAAACGGCACAGAACGCGCTCCTAGGAGCTGCACTCTGCAAAGGGAAACTGTGCTCGGGGAACAAAGCTCAGCCCCAAGGCGGCTTGGCTCAGGATCGCAGCGCTTGCCTAGTTCTCACCTAGCCCTAGGCTCCCCATAGGGCCAAGGAGGGTCTGGGCTGCCTCTGGCTCCATGGGCACTGCTGCTTGGTTGGTGGTCTCCGCACATTGAAACCAACTCCAAACGTGTTCTCCTTCGCGAGAAGGCTGATTTGGCAGGAAGAAGCCCTGTGTGCACTGGCCCTGGCAACCCACCCATCGCCAGCTAGGGAGGGACCCACCTAGGGCCTAGCTGCGAAACGGCACAAAACGCGCTCCTAGGAGCTGCACTCTGCAAAGGGAAACTGTGCTCGGGGAACAAAGCTCAGCCCCAAGGCGGCTTGGCTCAGGATCGCAGCGCTTGCCTAGTTCTCACCTAGCCCTAGGCTCCCCATAGGGCCAAGGAGGGTCTGGGCTGCCTCTGGCTCCGTGGGCACTGCTGCTTGGTTGGTGGTCTCCGCACCGTGAAACCAACTCCAAACGTGTTCTCCTTCGTGGAGAAGGCTGATTTGGCAGGAACAAGCCCTGTGTGCACTGGCCCTGGCAATCCACCCTTAGCCAGCTAAGGAGGGACCCACCTAGGGCCTAGCTGCGAAACGGCACAAAACGCGCTCCTAGGAGCTGCACTCTGCAAAGGGAAACTGTGCTCGGGGAACAAACCTCAGCCCCAAGGCGGCTTGGCTCAGGATCGCAGCGCTTGCCTAGTTCTCACCTAGCCCTAGGCTCCCCATAGGGCCAAGGAGGGTCTGGGCTGCCTCTGGCTCCGTGGGCACTGCTGCTTGGCTGGTGGTCTCCGCACCTTGAAACCAACTCCAAACGTGTTCTCCTTCGCGGAGAAGGCTGATTTGGCAGGAAGAAGCCCTGTGTGCACTGGCCCTGGCAATCCACCCATAGCCAGCTAAGGAGGGACCCACCTAGGGCCTAGCTGCGAAACGGCACAAAACGCGCTCCTAGGAGCTGCACTCTGCAAAGGGAAACTGTGCTCGGGGAACAAAGCTCAGCCCCAAGGCGGCTTGGCTCAGGATCGCAGCGCTTGCCTAGTTCTCACCTAGCCCTAGGCTCCCCATAGGGCCAAGGAGGGTCTGGGCTGCCTCTGGCTCCGTGGGCACTGCTGCTTGGTTGGTGGTCTCCGCACCTTGAAACCAACTCCAAACGTGTTCTCCTTCGCGGAGAAGGCTGATTTGGCAGGAAGAAGCCCTGTGTGCACTGGCCCTGGCAACCCACCCATCGCCAGCTAGGGAGGGACCCACCTAGGGCCTAGCTGCGAAACGGCACAAAACGCGCTCCTAGGAGCTGCACTCTGCAAAGGGAAACTGTGCTCGGGGAACAAACCTCAGCCCCAAGGCGGCTTGGCTCAGGATCGCAGCGCTTGCCTAGTTCTCACCTAGCCCTAGGCTCCCCATAGGGCCAAGGAGGGTCTGGGCTGCCTCTGGCTCCGTGGGCACTGCTGCTTGGTTGGTGGTCTCCGCACCTTGAAACCAACTCCAAACGTGTTCTCCTTCGCGGAGAAGGCTGATTTGGCAGGAACAAGCCCTGTGTGCACTGACCCTGGCAAACCACCCATCGCCAGCTAGGGAGGGATCCACCTAGGGCCTAGCTGCGAAACGGCACAAAACGCGCTCCTAGGAGCTGCACTCTGCAAAGGGAAACTGTGCTCGGGGAACAAAGCTCAGCCCCAAGGCGGCTTGGCTCAGGATCGCAGCGCTTGCCTAGTTCTCACCTAGCCCTAGGCTCCCCATAGGGCCAAGGAGGGTCTGGGCTGCCTCTGGCTCCGTGGGCACTGCTGCTTGGCTGGTGGTCTCCGGAGCTTGAAACCAACTCCAAACGTGTTCGCCTTCGCGGAGAAGGCTGATTTGGCAGGAAGAAGCCCTGTGTGCACTGGCCCTGGCAACCCACCCATCGCCAGCTAGGGAGGGACCCACCTAGGGCCTAGCTGCGAAACGGCACAGAACGCGCTCCTAGGAGCTGCACTCTGCAAAGGGAAACTGTGCTCGGGGAACAAAGCTCAGCCCCAAGGCGGCTTGGCTCAGGATCGCAGCGCTTGCCTAGTTCTCACCTAGCCCTAGGCTCCCCATAGGGCCAAGGAGGGTCTGGGCTGCCTCTGGCTCCGTGGGCACTGCTGCTTGGCTGGTGGTCTCCGCACCGTGAAACCAACTCCAAACGTGTTCGCCTTCGCGGAGAAGGCTGATTTGGCAGGAAGAAGCCCTGTGTGCACTGGCCCTGGCAACCCACCCATCGCCAGCTAGGGAGGGACCCACCTAGGGCCTAGCTGCGAAACGGCACAAAACGCGCTCCTAGGAGCTGCACTCTGCAAAGGGAAACTGTGCTCGGGGAACAAAGCTCAGCCCCAAGGCGGCTTGGCTCAGGATCGCAGCGCTTGCCTAGTTCTCACCTAGCCCTAGGCTCCCCATAGGGCCAAGGAGGGTCTGGGCTGCCTCTGGCTCCGTGGGCACTGCTGCTTGGCTGGTGGTCTCCGCACCTTGAAACCAACTCCAAACGTGTTCGCCTTCGCGGAGAAGGCTGATTTGGCAGGAAGAAGCCCTGTGTGCACTGGCCCTGGCAACCCACCCATCGCCAGCTAGGGAGGGACCCACCTAGGGCCTAGCTGCGAAACGGCACAAAACGCGCTCCTAGGAGCTGCACTCTGCAAAGGGAAACTGTGCTCGGGGAACAAACCTCAGCCCCAAGGCGGCTTGGCTCAGGATCGCAGCGCTTGCCTAGTTCTCACCTAGCCCTAGGCTCCCCATAGGGCCAAGGAGGGTCTGGGCTGCCTCTGGCTCCGTGGGCACTGCTGCTTGGTTGGTGGTCTCCGCACATTGAAACCAACTCCAAACGTGTTCTCCTTCGCGGAGAAGGCTGATTTGGCAGGAAGAAGCCCTGTGTGCACTGGCCCTGGCAACCCACCCATCGCCAGCTAGGGAGGGACCCACCTAGGGCCTAGCTGCGAAACGGCACAAAACGCGCTCCTAGGAGCTGCACTCTGCAAAGGGAAACTGTGCTCGGGGAACAAAGCTCAGCCCCAAGGCGGCTTGGCTCAGGATCGCAGCGCTTGCCTAGTTCTCACCTAGCCCTAGGCTCCCCATAGGGCCAAGGAGGGTCTGGGCTGCCTCTGGCTCCGTGGGCACTGCTGCTTGGTTGGTGGTCTCCGCACCTTGAAACCAACTCCAAACGTGTTCTCCTTCGTGGAGAAGGCTGATTTGGCAGGAACAAGCCCTGTGTGCACTGGCCCTGGCAATCCACCCTTAGCCAGCTAAGGAGGGACCCACCTAGGGCCTAGCTGCGAAACGGCACAAAACGCGCTCCTAGGAGCTGCACTCTGCAAAGGGAAACTGTGCTCGGGGAACAAACCTCAGCCCCAAGGCGGCTTGGCTCAGGATCGCAGCGCTTGCCTAGTTCTCACCTAGCCCTAGGCTCCCCATAGGGCCAAGGAGGGTCTGGGCTGCCTCTGGCTCCGTGGGCACTGCTGCTTGGCTGGTGGTCTCCGCACCTTGAAACCAACTCCAAACGTGTTCTCCTTCGCGGAGAAGGCTGATTTGGCAGGAAGAAGCCCTGTGTGCACTGGCCCTGGCAATCCACCCATAGCCAGCTAAGGAGGGACCCACCTAGGGCCTAGCTGCGAAACGGCACAAAACGCGCTCCTAGGAGCTGCACTCTGCAAAGGGAAACTGTGCTCGGGGAACAAAGCTCAGCCCCAAGGCGGCTTGGCTCAGGATGGCAGCGCTTGCCTAGTTCTCACCTAGCCCTAGGCTCCCCATAGGGCCAAGGAGGGTCTGGGCTGCCTCTGGCTCCGTGGGCACTGCTGCTTGGCTGGTGGTCTCCGCAGCTTGAAACCAACTCCAAACGTGTTCGCCTTCGCGGAGAAGGCTGATTTGGCAGGAAGAAGCCCTGTGTGCACTGGCCCTAGCAACCCACCCATCGCCAGCTAGGGAGGGACCCACCTAGGGCCTAGCTGCGAAACGGCACAAAACGCGCTCCTAGGAGCTGCACTCTGCAAAGGGAAACTGTGCTCGGGGAACAAAGCTCAGCCCCAAGGCGGCTTGGCTCAGGATCGCAGCGCTTGCCTAGTTCTCACCTAGCCCTAGGCTCCCCATAGGGCCAAGGAGGGTCTGGGCTGCCTCTGGCTCCGTGGGCACTGCTGCTTGGCTGGTGGTCTCCGCAGCTTGAAACCAACTCCAAACGTGTTCTCCTTCGCGGAGAAGGCTGATTTGGCAGGAAGAAGCCCTGTGTGCACTGGCCCTAGCAACCCACCCATCGCCAGCTAGGGAGGGACCCACCTAGGGCCTAGCTGCGAAACGGCACAAAACGCGCTCCTAGGAGCTGCACTCTGCAAAGGGAAACTGTGCTCGGGGAACAAAGCTCAGCCCCAAGGCGGCTTGGCTCAGGATCGCAGCGCTTGCCTAGTTTTCACCTAGCCCTAGGCTCCCCATAGGGCCAAGGAGGGTCTGGGCTGCCTCTGGCTCCGTGGGCACTGCTGCTTGGTTGGTGGTCTCCGCACCTTGAAACCAACTCCAAACGTGTTCTCCTTCGTGGAGAAGGCTGATTTGGCAGGAACAAGCCCTGTGTGCACTGGCCCTGGCAATCCACCCTTAGCCAGCTAAGGAGGGACCCACCTAGGGCCTAGCTGCGAAACGGCACAAAACGCGCTCCTAGGAGCTGCACTCTGCAAAGGGAAACTGTGCTCGGGGAACAAACCTCAGCCCCAAGGCGGCTTGGCTCAGGATCGCAGCGCTTGCCTAGTTCTCACCTAGCCCTAGGCTCCCCATAGGGCCAAGGAGGGTCTGGGCTGCCTCTGGCTCCGTGGGCACTGCTGCTTGGCTGGTGGTCTCCGCACCTTGAAACCAACTCCAAACGTGTTCTCCTTCGCGGAGAAGGCTGATTTGGCAGGAAGAAGCCCTGTGTGCACTGGCCCTGGCAATCCACCCATAGCCAGCTAAGGAGGGACCCACCTAGGGCCTAGCTGCGAAACGGCACAAAACGCGCTCCTAGGAGCTGCACTCTGCAAAGGGAAACTGTGCTCGGGGAACAAAGCTCAGCCCCAAGGCGGCTTGGCTCAGGATCGCAGCGCTTGCCTAGTTCTCACCTAGCCCTAGGCTCCCCATAGGGCCAAGGAGGGTCTGGGCTGCCTCTGGCTCCGTGGGCACTGCTGCTTGGCTGGTGGTCTCCGCAGCTTGAAACCAACTCCAAACGTGTTCTCCTTCGTGGAGAAGGCTGATTTGGCAGGAACAAGCCCTGTGTGCACTGGCCCTGGCAATCCACCCTTAGCCAGCTAAGGAGGGACCCACCTAGGGCCTAGCTGCGAAACGGCACAAAACGCGCTCCTAGGAGCTGCACTCTGCAAAGGGAAACTGTGCTCGGGGAACAAAGCTCAGCCCCAAGGCGGCTTGGCTCAGGATCGCAGCGCTTGCCTAGTTCTCACCTAGCCCTAGGCTCCCCATAGGGCCAAGGAGGGTCTGGGCTGCCTCTGGCTCCGTGGGCACTGCTGCTTGGCTGGTGGTCTCCGCAGCTTGAAACCAACTCCAAACGTGTTCTCCTTCGCGGAGAAGGCTGATTTGGCAGGAAGAAGCCCTGTGTGCACTGGCCCTAGCAACCCACCCATCGCCAGCTAGGGAGGGACCCACCTAGGGCCTAGCTGCGAAACGGCACAAAACGCGCTCCTAGGAGCTGCACTCTGCAAAGGGAAACTGTGCTCGGGGAACAAAGCTCAGCCCCAAGGCGGCTTGGCTCAGGATCGCAGCGCTTGCCTAGTTCTCACCTAGCCCTAGGCTCCCCATAGGACCAAGGAGGGTCTGGGCTGCCTCTGGCTCCGTGGGCACTGCTGCTTGGCTGGTGGTCTCCGCAGCTTGAAACCAACTCCAAACGTGTTCGCCTTCGCGGAGAAGGCTGATTTGGCAGGAAGAAGCCCTGTGTGCACTGGCCCTGGCAACCCACCCATCGCCAGCTAGGAGGGACCCACCTAGGGCCTAGCTGCGAAACGGCACAAAACGCGCTCCTAGGAGCTGCACTCTGCAAAGGGAAACTGTGCTCGGGGAACAAAGCTCAGCCCCAAGGCGGCTTGGCTCAGGATCGCAGCGCTTGCCTAGTTCTCACCTAGCCCTAGGCTCCCCATAGGGCCAAGGAGGGTCTGGGCTGCCTCTGGCTCCGTGGGCACTGCTGCTTGGCTGGTGGTCTCCGCAGCTTGAAACCAACTCCAAACGTGTTCTCCTTCGCGGAGAAGGCTGATTTGGCAGGAAGAAGCCCTGTGTGCACTGGCCCTAGCAACCCACCCATCGCCAGCTAGGGAGGGACCCACCTAGGGCCTAGCTGCGAAACGGCACAAAACGCGCTCCTAGGAGCTGCACTCTGCAAAGGGAAACTGTGCTCGGGGAACAAAGCTCAGCCCCAAGGCGGCTTGGCTCAGGATCGCAGCGCTTGCCTAGTTCTCACCTAGCCCTAGGCTCCCCATAGGACCAAGGAGGGTCTGGGCTGCCTCTGGCTCCGTGGGCACTGCTGCTTGGCTGGTGGTCTCCGCAGCTTGAAACCAACTCCAAACGTGTTCGCCTTCGCGGAGAAGGCTGATTTGGCAGGAAGAAGCCCTGTGTGCACTGGCCCTGGCAACCCACCCATCGCCAGCTAGGAGGGACCCACCTAGGGCCTAGCTGCGAAACGGCACAAAACGCGCTCCTAGGAGCTGCACTCTGCAAAGGGAAACTGTGCTCGGGGAACAAAGCTCAGCCCCAAGGCGGCTTGGCTCAGGATCGCAGCGCTTGCCTAGTTCTCACCTAGCCCTAGGCTCCCCATAGGGCCAAGGAGGGTCTGGGCTGCCTCTGGCTCCGTGGGCACTGCTGCTTGGCTGGTGGTCTCCGCACCTTGAAACCAACTCCAAACGTGTTCTCCTTCGCGGAGAAGGCTGATTTGGCAGGAAGAAGCCCTGTGTGCACTGGCCCTGGCAACCCACCCATCGCCAGCTAGGGAGGGACCCACCTAGGGCCTAGCTGCGAAACGGCACAAAACGCGCTCCTAGGAGCTGCACTCTGCAAAGGGAAACTGTGCTCGGGGAACAAAGCTCAGCCCCAAGGCGGCTTGGCTCAGGATCGCAGCGCTTGCCTAGTTCTCACCTAGCCCTAGGCTCCCCATAGGGCCAAGGAGGGTCTGGGCTGCCTCTGGCTCCGTGGGCACTGCTGCTTGGTTGGTGGTCTCCGCACCTTGAAACCAACTCCAAACGTGTTCTCCTTCGCGGAGAAGGCTGATTTGGCAGGAAGAAGCCCTGTGTGCACTGGCCCTGGCAACCCACCCATCGCCAGCTAGGGAGGGACCCACCTAGGGCCTAGCTGCGAAACGGCACAAAACGCGCTCCTAGGAGCTGCACTCTGCAAAGGGAAACTGTGCTCGGGGAACAAAGCTCAGCCCCAAGGCGGCTTGGCTCAGGATCGCAGCGCTTGCCTAGTTCTCACCTAGCCCTAGGCTCCCCATAGGGCCAAGGAGGGTCTGGGCTGCCTCTGGCTCCGTGGGCACTGCTGCTTGGTTGGTGGTCTCCGCACCTTGAAACCAACTCCAAACGTGTTCTCCTTCGTGGAGAAGGCTGATTTGGCAGGAACAAGCCCTGTGTGCACTGGCCCTGGCAATCCACCCTTAGCCAGCTAAGGAGGGACCCACCTAGGGCCTAGCTGCGAAACGGCACAAAACGCGCTCCTAGGAGCTGCACTCTGCAAAGGGAAACTGTGCTCGGGGAACAAAGCTCAGCCCCAAGGCGGCTTGGCTCAGGATCGC
The DNA here is from genome assembly GCF_054392235.1 of Sus scrofa. NCBI lineage: Eukaryota > Metazoa > Chordata > Mammalia > Artiodactyla > Suidae > Sus > Sus scrofa. Next base: position 31,494,904 of record NC_139389.1, on the reverse strand, counting down.
AGCGCTTGCCTAGTTCTCACCTAGCCCTAGGCTCCCCATAGGGCCAAGGAGGGTCTGGGCTGCCTCTGGCTCCGTGGGCACTGCTGCTTGGCTGGTGGTCTCCGCACCTTGAAACCAACTCCAAACGTGTTCTCCTTCGCGGAGAAGGCTGATTTGGCAGGAAGAAGCCCTGTGTGCACTGGCCCTGGCAACCCACCCATCGCCAGCTAGGGAGGGACCCACCTAGGGCCTAGCTGCGAAACGGCACAAAACGCGCTCCTAGGAGCTGCACTCTGCAAAGGGAAACTGTGCTCGGGGAACAAAGCTCAGCCCCAAGGCGGCTTGGCTCAGGATCGCAGCGCTTGCCTAGTTCTCACCTAGCCCTAGGCTCCCCATAGGGCCAAGGAGGGTCTGGGCTGCCTCTGGCTCCGTGGGCACTGCTGCTTGGCTGGTGGTCTCCGCACCTTGAAACCAACTCCAAACGTGTTCGCCTTCGCGGAGAAGGCTGATTTGGCAGGAAGAAGCCCTGTGTGCACTGGCCCTGGCAATCCACCCATCGCCAGCTAGGGAGGGACCCACCTAGGGCCTAGCTGCGAAACGGCACAAAACGCGCTCCTAGGAGCTGCACTCTGCAAAGGGAAACTGTGCTCGGGGAACAAAGCTCAGCCCCAAGGCGGCTTGGCTCAGGATCGCAGCGCTTGCCTAGTTCTCACCTAGCCCTAGGCTCCCCATAGGACCAAGGAGGGTCTGGGCTGCCTCTGGCTCCGTGGGCACTGCTGCTTGGCTGGTGGTCTCCGCAGCTTGAAACCAACTCCAAACGTGTTCGCCTTCGCGGAGAAGGCTGATTTGGCAGGAAGAAGCCCTGTGTGCACTGGCCCTGGCAACCCACCCATCGCCAGCTAGGAGGGACCCACCTAGGGCCTAGCTGCGAAACGGCACAAAACGCGCTCCTAGGAGCTGCACTCTGCAAAGGGAAACTGTGCTCGGGGAACAAAGCTCAGCCCCAAGGCGGCTTGGCTCAGGATCGCAGCGCTTGCCTAGTTCTCACCTAGCCCTAGGCTCCCCATAGGGCCAAGGATGGTCTGGGCTGCCTCTGGCTCCGTGGGCACTGCTGCTTGGCTGGTGGTCTCCGCACCGTGAAACCAACTCCAAACGTGTTCGCCTTCGCGGAGAAGGCTGATTTGGCAGGAAGAAGCCCTGTGTGCACTGGCCCTGGCAACCCACCCATCGCCAGCTAGGGAGGGACCCACCTAGGGCCTAGCTGCGAAACGGCACAAAACGCGCTCCTAGGAGCTGCACTCTGCAAAGGGAAACTGTGCTCGGGGAACAAAGCTCAGCCCCAAGGCGGCTTGGCTCAGGATCGCAGCGCTTGCCTAGTTCTCACCTAGCCCTAGGCTCCCCATAGGGCCAAGGAGGGTCTGGGCTGCCTCTGGCTCCGTGGGCACTGCTGCTTGGCTGGTGGTCTCCGCACCTTGAAACCAACTCCAAACGTGTTCTCCTTCGCGGAGAAGGCTGATTTGGCAGGAAGAAGCCCTGTGTGCACTGGCCCTGGCAACCCACCCATCGCCAGCTAGGGAGGGACCCACCTAGGGCCTAGCTGCGAAACGGCACAAAACGCGCTCCTAGGAGCTGCACTCTGCAAAGGGAAACTGTGCTCGGGGAACAAAGCTCAGCCCCAAGGCGGCTTGGCTCAGGATCGCAGCGCTTGCCTAGTTCTCACCTAGCCCTAGGCTCCCCATAGGGCCAAGGAGGGTCTGGGCTGCCTCTGGCTCCGTGGGCACTGCTGCTTGGTTGGTGGTCTCCGCACCTTGAAACCAACTCCAAACGTGTTCTCCTTCGCGGAGAAGGCAGATTTGGCAGGAAGAAGCCCTGTGTGCACTGGCCCTGGCAACCCACCCATCGCAGCTAGGGAGGGACCCACCTAGGGCCTAGCTGCGAAACGGCACAAAACGCGCTCCTAGGAGCTGCACTCTGCAAAGGGAAACTGTGCTCGGGGAACAAAGCTCAGCCCCAAGGCGGCTTGGCTCAGGATCGCAGCGCTTGCCTAGTTCTCACCTAGCCCTAGGCTCCCCATAGGGCCAAGGAGGGTCTGGGCTGCCTCTGGCTCCGTGGGCACTGCTGCTTGGTTGGTGGTCTCCGCACCTTGAAACCAACTCCAAACGTGTTCTCCTTCGTGGAGAAGGCTGATTTGGCAGGAACAAGCCCTGTGTGCACTGGCCCTGGCAATCCACCCTTAGCCAGCTAAGGAGGGACCCACCTAGGGCCTAGCTGCGAAATGGCACAAAACGCGCACCTAGGAGCTGCACTCTGCCAAGGGAAACTGTGCTCGGGGAACAAACCTCAGCCCCAAGGCGGCTTGGCTCAGGATCGCAGCGCTTGCCTAGTTCTCACCTAGCCCTAGGCTCCCCATAGGGCCAAGGAGGGTCTGGGCTGCCTCTGGCTCCGTGGGCACTGCTGCTTGGCTGGTGGTCTCCGCACCTTGAAACCAACTCCAAACGTGTTCTCCTTCGCGGAGAAGGCTGATTTGGCAGGAAGAAGCCCTGTGTGCACTGGCCCTGGCAACCCACCCATCGCCAGCTAGGGAGGGACCCACCTAGGGCCTAGCTGCCAAACGGCACAAAACGCGCTCCTAGGAGCTGCACTCTGCAAAGGGAAACTGTGCTCGGGGAACAAAGCTCAGCCCCAAGGCGGCTTGGCTCAGGATCGCAGCGCTTGCCTAGTTCTCACCTAGCCCTAGGCTCCCCATAGGGCCAAGGAGGGTCTGGGCTGCCTCTGGCTCCGTGGGCACTGCTGCTTGGCTGGTGGTCTCCGCACCTTGAAACCAACTCCAAACGTGTTCGCCTTCGCGGAGAAGGCTGATTTGGCAGGAAGAAGCCCTGTGTGCACTGGCCCTGGCAATCCACCCATCGCCAGCTAGGGAGGGACCCACCTAGGGCCTAGTTGCGAAACGGCACAAAACGCGCTCCTAGGAGCTGCACTCTGCAAAGGGAAACTGTGCTCGGGGAACAAAGCTCAGTCCCAAGGCGGCTTGGCTCAGGATCGCAGCGCTTGCCTAGTTCTCACCTAGCCCTAGGCTCCCCATAGGACCAAGGAGGGTCTGGGCTGCCTCTGGCTCCGTGGGCACTGCTGCTTGGCTGGTGGTCTCCGCAGCTTGAAACCAACTCCAAACGTGTTCGCCTTCGCGGAGAAGGCTGATTTGGCAGGAAGAAGCCCTGTGTGCACTGGCCCTGGCAACCCACCCATCGCCAGCTAGGGAGGGACCCACCTAGGGCCTAGCTGCGAAACGGCACAAAACGCGCTCCTAGGAGCTGCACTCTGCAAAGGGAAACTGTGCTCGGGGAACAAAGCTCAGCCCCAAGGCGGCTTGGCTCAGGATCGCAGCGCTTGCCTAGTTCTCACCTAGCCCTAGGCTCCCCATAGGGCCAAGGAGGGTCTGGGCTGCCTCTGGCTCCGTGGGCACTGCTGCTTGGCTGGTGGTCTCCGCACCGTGAAACCAACTCCAAACGTGTTCTCCTTCGCGGAGAAGGCTGATTTGGCAGGAAGAAGCCCTGTGTGCACTGGCCCTGGCAACCCACCCATCGCCAGCTGGGGAGGGACCCACCTAGGGCCTAGCTGCGAAACGGCACAAAACGCGCTCCTAGGAGCTGCACTCTGCAAAGGGAAACTGTGCTCGGGGAACAAAGCTCAGCCCCAAGGCGGCTTGGCTCAGGATCGCAGCGCTTGCCTAGTTCTCACCTAGCCCTAGGCTCCCCATAGGACCAAGGAGGGTCTGGGCTGCCTCTGGCTCCGTGGGCACTGCTGCTTGGCTGGTGGTCTCCGCAGCTTGAAACCAACTCCAAACGTGTTCGCCTTCGCGGAGAAGGCTGATTTGGCAGGAAGAAGCCCTGTGTGCACTGGCCCTGGCAACCCACCCATCGCCAGCTAGGGAGGGACCCACCTAGGGCCTAGCTGCGAAACGGCACAAAACGCGCTCCTAGGAGCTGCACTCTGCAAAGGGAAACTGTGCTCGGGGAACAAAGCTCAGCCCCAAGGCGGCTTGGCTCAGGATCGCAGCGCTTGCCTAGTTCTCACCTAGCCCTAGGCTCCCCATATGGCCAAGGAGGGTCTGGGCTGCCTCTGGCTCCGTGGGCACTGCTGCTTGGTTGGTGGTCTCCGCACCTTGAAACCAACTCCAAACGTGTTCTCCTTCGCGGAGAAGGCTGATTTGGCAGGAAGAAGCCCTGTGTGCACTGGCCCTGGCAACCCACCCATCGCCAGCAAGGGAGGGATCCACCTAGGGCCTAGCTGCGAAACGGCACAAAACGCGCTCCTAGGAGCTGCACTCTGCAAAGGGAAACTGTGCTCGGGGAACAAAGCTCAGCCCCAAGGCGGCTTGGCTCAGGATCGCAGCGCTTGCCTAGTTCTCACCTAGCCCTAGGCTCCCCATAGGGCCAAGGAGGGTCTGGGCTGCCTCTGGCTCCGTGGGCACTGCTGCTTGGTTGGTGGTCTCCGCACCTTGAAACCAACTCCAAACGTGTTCTCCTTCGTGGAGAAGGCTGATTTGGCAGGAACAAGCCCTGTGTGCACTGGCCCTGGCAAACCACCCATAGCCAGCTAAGGAGGGACCCACCTAGGGCCTAGCTGCGAAACGGCACAAAACGCGCTCCTAGGAGCTGCACTCTGCAAAGGGAAACTGTGCTCGGGGAACAAAGCTCAGCCCCAAGGCGGCTTGGCTCAGGATCGCAGCGCTTGCCTAGTTCTCACCTAGCCCTAGGCTCCCCATAGGGCCAAGGAGGGTCTGGGCTGCCTCTGGCTCCGAGGGCACTGCTGCTTGGCTGGTGGTCTCCGCACCTTGAAACCAACTCCAAACGTGTTCGCCTTCGCGGAGAAGGCTGATTTGGCAGGAAGAAGCCCTGTGTGCACTGGCCCTGGCAACCCACCCATAGCCAGCTAGGGAGGGACCCACCTAGGGCCTAGCTTTGAAACGGCACAAAACGCGCTCCTAGGAGCTGCACTCTGCAAAGGGAAACTGTGCTCGGGGAACAAAGCTCAGCCCCAAGGCGGCTTGGCTCAGGATCGCAGCGCTTGCCTAGTTCTCACCTAGCCCTAGGCTCCCCATAGGGCCAAGGAGGGTCTGGGCTGCCTCTGGCTCCGTGGGCACTGCTGCTTGGTTGGTGGTCTCCGCACCTTGAAACCAACTCCAAACGTGTTCTCCTTCGCGGAGAAGGCTGATTTGGCAGGAAGAAGCCCTGTGTGCACTGGCCCTGGCAACCCACCCATCGCCAGCTAGGGAGGGACCCACCTAGGGCCTAGCTGCGAAACGGCACAAAACGCGCTCCTAGGAGCTGCACTCTGCAAATGGAAATTGTGCTCGGGGAACAAAGCTCAGCCCCAAGGCGGCTTGGCTCAGGATCGCAGCGCTTGCCTAGTTCTCACCTAGCCCTAGGCTCCCCATAGGGCCAAGGAGGGTCTGGGCTGCCTCTGGCTCCGTGGGCACTGCTGCTTGGTTGGTGATCTCCGCACCTTGAAACCAACTCCAAACGTGTTCTCCTTCGTGGAGAAGGCTGATTTGGCAGGAACAAGCCCTGTGTGCACTGGCCCTGGCAAACCACCCATAGCCAGCTAAGGAGGGACCCACCTAGGGCCTAGCTGCGAAACGGCACAAAACGCGCTCCTAGGAGCTGCACTCTGCAAAGGGAAACTGTGCTCGGGGAACAAACCTCAGCCCCAAGGCGGCTTGGCTCAGGATCGCAGCGCTTGCCTAGTTCTCACCTAGCCCTAGGCTCCCCATAGGGCCAAGGAGGGTCTGGGCTGCCTCTGGCTCCGTGGGCACTGCTGCTTGGCTGGTGGTCTCCGCACCTTGAAACCAACTCCAAACGTGTTCGCCTTCGTGGAGAAGGCTGATTTGGCAGGAAGAAGCCCTGTGTGCACTGGCCCTGGCAAACCACCCATAGCCAGCTAGGGAGGGACCCACCTAGGGCCTAGCTGCGAAACGGCACAAAACGCGCTCCTAGGAGCTGCACTCTGCAAAGGGAAACTGTGCTCGGGGAACAAAGCTCAGCCCCAAGGCGGCTTGGCTCAGGATCGCAGCGCTTGCCTAGTTCTCACCTAGCCCTAGGCTCCCCATAGGGCCAAGGAGGGTCTGGGCTGCCTCTGGCTCCGTGGGCACTGCTGCTTGGCTGGTGGTCTCCGCACCGTGAAACCAACTCCAAACGTGTTCGCCTCGCGGAGAAGGCTGATTTGGCAGGAAGAAGCCCTGTGTGCACTGGCCCTGGCAACCCACCCATCGCCAGCTAGGGAGGGACCCACCTAGGGCCTAGCTGCGAAACGGCACAAAACGCGCTCCTAGGAGCTGCACTCTGCAAAGGGAAACTGTGCTCGGGGAACAAAGCTCAGCCCCAAGGCGGCTTGGCTCAGGATCGCAGCGCTTGCCTAGTTCTCACCTAGCCCTAGGCTCCCCATAGGGCCAAGGAGGGTCTGGGCTGCCTCTGGCTCTGTGGGCACTGCTGCTTGGCTGGTGGTCTCCGCACCTTGAAACAAACTCCAAACGTGTTCGCCTTCGCGGAGAAGGCTGATTTGGCAGGAAGAAGCCCTGTGTGCACTGGCCCTGGCAACCCACCCATAGCCAGCTAGGGAGGGACCCACCTAGGGCCTAGCTTTGAAACGGCACAAAACGCGCTCCTAGGAGCTGCACTCTGCAAAGGGAAACTGTGCTCGGGGAACAAAGCTCAGCCCCAAGGCGGCTTGGCTCAGGATCGCAGCGCTTGCCTAGTTCTCACCTAGCCCTAGGCTCCCCATAGGGCCAAGGAGGGTCTGGGCTGCCTCTGGCTCCGTGGGCACTGCTGCTTGGTTGGTGGTCTCCGCACCTTGAAACCAACTCCAAACGTGTTCTCCTTCGCGGAGAAGGCTGATTTGGCAGGAAGAGGCCCTGTGTGCACTGGCCCTGGCAACCCACCCATCGCCAGCTAGGGAGGGACCCACCTAGGGCCTAGCTGCGAAACGGCACAAAACGCGCTCCTAGGAGCTGCACTCTGCAAAGGGAAATTGTGCTCGGGGAACAAAGCTCAGCCCCAAGGCGGCTTGGCTCAGGATCGCAGCGCTTGCCTAGTTCTCACCTAGCCCTAGGCTCCCCATAGGGCCAAGGAGGGTCTGGGCTGCCTCTGGCTCCGTGGGCACTGCTGCTTGGTTGGTGGTCTCCGCACCTTGAAACCAACTCCAAACGTGTTCTCCTTCGTGGAGAAGGCTGATTTGGCAGGAACAAGCCCTGTGTGCACTGGCCCTGGCAAACCACCCATAGCCAGCTAAGGAGGGACCCACCTAGGGCCTAGCTGCGAAACGGCACAAAACGCGCTCCTAGGAGCTGCACTCTGCAAAGGGAAACTGTGCTCGGGGAACAAAGCTCAGCCCCAAGGCGGCTTGGCTCAGGATCGCAGCGCTTGCCTAGTTCTCACCTAGCCCTAGGCTCCCCATAGGGCCAAGGAGGGTCTGGGCTGCCTCTGGCTCCGTGGGCACTGCTGCTTGGCTGGTGGTCTCCGCACCGTGAAACCAACTCCAAACGTGTTCGCCTTCGCGGAGAAGGCTGATTTGGCAGGAAGAAGCCCTGTGTGCACTGGCCCTGGCAACCCACCCATCGCCAGCTAGGGAGGGACCCACCTAGGGCCTAGCTGCGAAACGGCACAAAACGCGCTCCTAGGAGCTGCACTCTGCAAAGGGAAACTGTGCTCGGGGAACAAAGCTCAGCCCCAAGGCGGCTTGGCTCAGGATCGCAGCGCTTGCCTAGTTCTCACCTAGCCCTAGGCTCCCCATAGGGCCAAGGAGGGTCTGGGCTGCCTCTGGCTCTGTGGGCACTGCTGCTTGGCTGGTGGTCTCCGCACCTTGAAACCAACTCCAAACGTGTTCGCCTTCGCGGAGAAGGCTGATTTGGCAGGAAGAAGCCCTGTGTGCACTGGCCCTGGCAACCCACCCATAGCCAGCTAGGGAGGGACCCACCTAGGGCCTAGCTTTGAAACGGCACAAAACGCGCTCCTAGGAGCTGCACTCTGCAAAGGGAAACTGTGCTCGGGGAACAAAGCTCAGCCCCAAGGCGGCTTGGCTCAGGATCGCAGCGCTTGCCTAGTTCTCACCTAGCCCTAGGCTCCCCATAGGGCCAAGGAGGGTCTGGGCTGCCTCTGGCTCCGTGGGCACTGCTGCTTGGTTGGTGGTCTCCGCACCTTGAAACCAACTCCAAACGTGTTCTCCTTCGTGGAGAAGGCTGATTTGGCAGGAACAAGCCCTGTGTGCACTGGCCCTGGCAAACCACCCATAGCCAGCTAAGGAGGGACCCACCTAGGGCCTAGCTGCGAAACGGCACAAAACGCGCTCCTAGGAGCTGCACTCTGCAAAGGGAAACTGTGCTCGGGGAACAAAGCTCAGCCCCAAGGCGGCTTGGCTCAGGATCGCAGCGCTTGCCTAGTTCTCACCTAGCCCTAGGCTCCCCATAGGGCCAAGGAGGGTCTGGGCTGCCTCTGGCTCCGTGGGCACTGCTGCTTGGCTGGTGGTCTCCGCAGCTTGAAACCAACTCCAAACGTGTTCTCCTTCGCGGAGAAGGCTGATTTGGCAGGAAGAAGCCCTGTGTGCACTGGCCCTGGCAACCCACCCATCGCCAGCTAGGGAGGGACCCACCTAGGGCCTAGCTGCGAAACGGCACAAAACGCGCTCCTAGGAGCTGCACTCTGCAAAGGGAAACTGTGCTCGGGGAACAAAGCTCAGCCCCAAGGCGGCTTGGCTCAGGATCGCAGCGCTTGCCTAGTTCTCACCTAGCCCTAGGCTCCCCATAGGGCCAAGGAGGGTCTGGGCTGCCTCTGGCTCTGTGGGCACTGCTGCTTGGCTGGTGGTCTCCGCACCTTGAAACCAACTCCAAACGTGTTCGCCTTCGCGGAGAAGGCTGATTTGGCAGGAAGAAGCCCTGTGTGCACTGGCCCTGGCAACCCACCCATAGCCAGCTAGGGAGGGACCCACCTAGGGCCTAGCTTTGAAACGGCACAAAACGCGCTCCTAGGAGCTGCACTCTGCAAAGGGAAACTGTGCTCGGGGAACAAAGCTCAGCCCCAAGGCGGCTTGGCTCAGGATCGCAGCGCTTGCCTAGTTCTCACCTAGCCCTAGGCTCCCCATAGGGCCAAGGAGGGTCTGGGCTGCCTCTGGCTCCGTGGGCACTGCTGCTTGGTTGGTGGTCTCCGCACCTTGAAACCAACTCCAAACGTGTTCTCCTTCGTGGAGAAGGCTGATTTGGCAGGAAGAAGCCCTGTGTGTACTGGCCCTGGCAACCCACCCATCGCCAGCTAGGGAGGGACCCACCTAGGGCCTAGCTGCGAAACGGCACAAAACGCGCTCCTAGGAGCTGCACTCTGCAAAGGGAAACTGTGCTCGGGGAACAAAGCTCAGCCCCAAGGCGGCTTGGCTCAGGATCACAGCGCTTGCCTAGTTCTCACCTAGCCCTAGGCTCCCCATAGGGCCAAGGAGGGTCTGGGCTGCCTCTGGCTCCGTGGGCACTGCTGCTTGGCTGGTGGTCTCCGCACCTTGAAACCAACTCCAAACGTGTTCTCCTTCACGGAGAAGGCTGATTTGGCAGGAAGAAGCCCTGTGTGAACTGGCCCTGGCAACCCACCCATAGCCAGCTAGGGAGGGACCCACCTAGGGCCTAGCTGCGAAACGGCACAGAACGCGCTCCTAGGAGCTGCACTCTGCAAAGGGAAACTGTGCTCGGGGAACAAAGCTCAGCCCCAAGGCGGCTTGGCTCAGGATCACAGCGCTTGCCTAGTTCTCACCTAGCCCTAGGCTCCCCAAAGGGCCAAGGAGGGTGTGGGCTGCCTCTGGCTCCGTGGGCACTGCTGCTTGGCTGGTGGTCTCCGCACCGTGAAACCAACTCCAAACGTGTTCGCCTTCGCGGAGAAGGCTGATTTGGCAGGAAGAAGCCCTGTGTGCACTGGCCCTGGCAACCCACCCATCGCCAGCTAGGGAGGGACCCACCTAGGGCCTAGCTGCGAAACGGCACAAAACGCGCTCCTAGGAGCTGCACTCTGCAAAGGGAAACTGTGCTCGGGGAACAAAGCTCAGCCCCAAGGCGGCTTGGCTCAGGATCGCAGCGCTTGCCTAGTTCTCACCTAGCCCTAGGCTCCCCATAGGGCCAAGGAGGGTCTGGGCTGCCTCTGGCTCTGTGGGCACTGCTGCTTGGTTGGTGGTCTCCGCACCTTGAAACCAACTCCAAACGTGTTCGCCTTCGCGGAGAAGGCTGATTTGGCAGGAAGAAGCCCTGTGTGCACTGGCCCTGGCAACCCACCCATAGCCAGCTAGGGAGGGACCCACCTAGGGCCTAGCTTTGAAACGGCACAAAACGCGCTCCTAGGAGCTGCACTCTGCAAAGGGAAACTGTGCTCGGGGAACAAAGCTCAGCCCCAAGGCGGCTTGGCTCAGGATCGCAGCGCTTGCCTAGTTCTCACCTAGCCCTAGGCTCCCCATAGGGCCAAGGAGGGTCTGGGCTGCCTCTGGCTCCGTGGGCACTGCTGCTTGGTTGGTGGTCTCCGCACCTTGAAACCAACTCCAAACGTGTTCGCCTTCGCGGAGAAGGCTGATTTGGCAGGAAGAAGCCCTGTGTGCACTGGCCCTGGCAACCCACCCATAGCCAGCTAGGGAGGGACCCACCTAGGGCCTAGCTTTGAAACGGCACAAAACGCGCTCCTAGGAGCTGCACTCTGCAAAGGGAAACTGTGCTCGGGGAACAAAGCTCAGCCCCAAGGCGGCTTGGCTCAGGATCGCAGCGCTTGCCTAGTTCTCACCTAGCCCTAGGCTCCCCATAGGGCCAAGGAGGGTCTGGGCTGCCTCTGGCTCTGTGGGCACTGCTGCTTGGCTGGTGGTCTCCGCACCTTGAAACAAACTCCAAACGTGTTCGCCTTCGCGGAGAAGGCTGATTTGGCAGGAAGAAGCCCTGTGTGCACTGGCCCTGGCAACCCACCCATAGCCAGCTAGGGAGGGACCCACCTAGGGCCTAGCTGCGAAACGGCACAAAACGCGCTCCTAGGAGCTGCACTCTGCAAAGGGAAACTGTGCTCGGGGAACAAAGCTCAGCCCCAAGGCGGCTTGGCTCAGGATCGCAGCGCTTGCCTAGTTCTCACCTAGCCCTAGGCTCCCCATAGGGCCAAGGAGGGTCTGGGCTGCCTCTGGCTCCGTGGGCACTGCTGCTTGGTTGGTGGTCTCCGCACCTTGAAACCAACTCCAAACGTGTTCTCCTTCGCGGAGAAGGCTGATTTGGCAGGAAGAAGCCCTGTGTGCACTGGCCCTGGCAACCCACCCATCGCCAGCTAGGGAGGGACCCACCTAGGGCCTAGCTGCGAAACGGCACAAAACGCGCTCCTAGGAGCTGCACTCTGCAAAGGGAAATTGTGCTCGGGGAACAAAGCTCAGCCCCAAGGCGGCTTGGCTCAGGATCGCAGCGCTTGCCTAGTTCTCACCTAGCCCTAGGCTCCCCATAGGGCCAAGGAGGGTCTGGGCTGCCTCTGGCTCCGTGGGCACTGCTGCTTGGTTGGTGGTCTCCGCACCTTGAAACCAACTCCAAACGTGTTCTCCTTCGTGGAGAAGGCTGATTTGGCAGGAACAAGCCCTGTGTGCACTGGCCCTGGCAAACCACCCATAGCCAGCTAAGGAGGGACCCACCTAGGGCCTAGCTGCGAAACGGCACAAAACGCGCTCCTAGGAGCTGCACTCTGCAAAGGGAAACTGTGCTCGGGGAACAAACCTCAGCCCCAAGGCGGCTTGGCTCAGGATCGCAGCGCTTGCCTAGTTCTCACCTAGCCCTAGGCTCCCCATAGGGCCAAGGAGGGTCTGGGCTGCCTCTGGCTCCGAGGGCACTGCTGCTTGGCTGGTGGTCTCCGCACCTTGAAACCAACTCCAAACGTGTTCGCCTTCGCGGAGAAGGCTGATTTGGCAGGAACAAGCCCTGTGTGCACTGGCCCTGGCAAACCACCCATAGCCAGCTAGGGAGGGACCCACCTAGGGCCTAGCTGCGAAACGGCACAAAACGCGCTCCTAGGAGCTGCACTCTGCAAAGGGAAACTGTGCTCGGGGAACAAAGCTCAGCCCCAAGGCGGCTTGGCTCAGGATCGCAGCGCTTGCCTAGTTCTCACCTAGCCCTAGGCTCCCCAAAGGGCCAAGGAGGGTGTGGGCTGCCTCTGGCTCCGTGGGCACTGCTGCTTGGCTGGTGGTCTCCGCACCGTGAAACCAACCCTAAACGTGTTCGCCTTCGCGGAGAAGGCTGATTTGGCAGGAAGAAGCCCTGTGTGCACTGGCCCTGGCAACCCACCCATCGCCAGCTAGGGAGGGACCCACCTAGGGCCTAGCTGCGAAACGGCACAAAACGTGCTCCTAGGAGCTGCACTCTGCAAAGGGAAACTGTGCTCGGGGAACAAAGCTCAGCCCCAAGGCGGCTTGGCTCAGGATCGCAGCGCTTGCCTAGTTCTCACCTAGCCCTAGGCTCCCCATAGGGCCAAGGAGGGTCTGGGCTGCCTCTGGCTCTGTGGGCACTGGTGCTTGGCTGGTGGTCTCCGCACCTTGAAACCAACTCCAAACGTGTTCGCCTTCGCGGAGAAGGCTGATTTGGCAGGAAGAAGCCCTGTGTGCACTGGCCCTGGCAACCCACCCATAGCCAGCTAGGGAGGGACCCACCTAGGGCCTAGCTGCGAAACGGCACAAAACGCGCTCCTAGGAGCTGCACTCTGCAAAGGGAAACTGTGCTCGGGGAACAAAGCTCAGCCCCAAGGCGGCTTGGCTCAGGATCGCAGCGCTTGCCTAGTTCTCACCTAGCCCTAGGCTCCCCATAGGGCCAAGGAGGGTCTGGGCTGCCTCTGGCTCCGTGGGCACTGCTGCTTGGTTGGTGGTCTCCGCACCTTGAAACCAACTCCAAACGTGTTCTCCTTCGTGGAGAAGGCTGATTTGGCAGGAAGAAGCCCTGTGTGTACTGGCCCTGGCAACCCACCCATCGCCAGCTAGGGAGGGACCCACCTAGGGCCTAGCTGCGAAACGGCACAAAACGCGCTCCTAGGAGCTGCACTCTGCAAAGGGAAACTGTGCTCGGGGAACAAAGCTCAGCCCCAAGGCGGCTTGGCTCAGGATCACAGCGCTTGCCTAGTTCTCACCTAGCCCTAGGCTCCCCATAGGGCCAAGGAGGGTCTCGGCTGCCTCTGGCTCCTTGGGCACTGCTGCTTGGTTGGTGGTCTCCGCACCTTGAAACCAACTCCAAACGTGTTCTCCTTCGTGGAGAAGGCTGATTTGGCAGGAAGAAGCCCTGTGTGCACTGGCCCTGGCAAACCACCCATCGCCAGCTAGGGAGGGACCCACCTAGGGCCTAGCTGCGAAACGGCACAGAACGCGCTCCTAGGAGCTGCACTCTGCAAAGGGAAACTGTGCTCGGGGAACAAAGCTCAGCCCCAAGGCGGCTTGGCTCAGGATCGCAGCGCTTGCCTAGTTCTCACCTAGCCCTAGGCTCCCCAAAGGGCCAAGGAGGGTGTGGTCTGCCTCTGGCTCCGTGGGCACTGCTGCTTGGCTGGTGGTCTCCGCACCGTGAAACCAACTCCAAACGTGTTCGCCTTCGCGGAGAAGGCTGATTTGGCAGGAAGAAGCCCTGTGTGCACTGGCCCTGGCAACCCACCCATCGCCAGCTAGGGAGGGACCCACCTAGGGCCTAGCTGCGAAACGGCACAAAACGCGCTCCTAGGAGCTGCACTCTGCAAAGGGAAACTGTGCTCGGGGAACAAAGCTCAGCCCCAAGGCGGCTTGGCTCAGGATCGCAGCGCTTGCCTAGTTCTCACCTAGCCCTAGGCTCCCCATAGGGCCAAGGAGGGTCTGGGCTGCCTCTGGCTCTGTGGGCACTGCTGCTTGGCTGGTGGTCTCCGCACCTTGAAACCAACTCCAAACGTGTTCGCCTTCGCGGAGAAGGCTGATTTGGCAGGAAGAAGCCCTGTGTGCACTGGCCCTGGCAACCCACCCATAGCCAGCTAGGGAGGGACCCACCTAGGGCCTAGCTTTGAAACGGCACAAAACGCGCTCCTAGGAGCTGCACTCTGCAAAGGGAAACTGTGCTCGGGGAACAAAGCTCAGCCCCAAGGCGGCTTGGCTCAGGATCGCAGCGCTTGCCTAGTTCTCACCTAGCCCTAGGCTCCCCATAGGGCCAAGGAGGGTCTGGGCTGCCTCTGGCTCCGTGGGCACTGCTGCTTGGTTGGTGGTCTCCGCACCTTGAAACCAACTCCAAACGTGTTCTCCTTCGCGGAGAAGGCTGATTTGGCAGGAACAAGCCCTGTGTGCACTGGCCCTGGCAACCCACCCATCGCCAGCTAAGGAGGGACCCACCTAGGGCCTAGCTGCGAAACGGCACAAAACGCGCTCCTAGGAGCTGCACTCTGCAAAGGGAAACTGTGCTCGGGGAACAAACCTCAGCCCCAAGGCGGCTTGGCTCAGGATCGCAGCGCTTGCCTAGTTCTCACCTAGCCCTAGGCTCCCCATAGGGCCAAGGAGGGTCTGGGCTGCCTCTGGCTCCGAGGGCACTGCTGCTTGGCTGGTGGTCTCCGCACCTTGAAACCAACTCCAAACGTGTTCGCCTTCGCGGAGAAGGCTGATTTGGCAGGAAGAAGCCCTGTGTGCACTGGCCCTGGCAAACCACCCATAGCCAGCTAGGGAGGGACCCACCTAGGGCCTAGCTGCGAAACGGCACAAAACGCGCTCCTAGGAGCTGCACTCTGCAAAGGGAAACTGTGCTCGGGGAACAAAGCTCAGCCCCAAGGCGGCTTGGCTCAGGATCGCAGCGCTTGCCTAGTTCTCACCTAGCCCTAGGCTCCCCAAAGGGACAAGGAGGGTCTGGGCTGCCTCTTGCTCCGTGGGCACTGCTGCTTGGCTGGTGGTCTCCGCACCGTGAAACCAACTCCAAACGTGTTCGCCTTCGCGGAGAAGGCTGATTTGGCAGGAAGAAGCCCTGTGTGCACTGGCCCTGGCAACCCACCCATCGCCAGCTAGGGAGGGACCCACCTAGGGCCTAGCTGCGAAACGGCACAAAACGCGCTCCTAGGAGCTGCACTCTGCAAAGGGAAACTGTGCTCGGGGAACAAAGCTCAGCCCCAAGGCGGCTTGGCTCAGGATCGCAGCGCTTGCCTAGTTCTCACCTAGCCCTAGGCTCCCCATAGGGCCAAGGAGGGTCTGGGCTGCCTCTGGCTCCGACGGCACTGCTGCTTGGCTGGTGGTCTCCGCACCTTGAAACCAACTCCAAACGTGTTCGCCTTCGCGGAGAAGGCTGATTTGGCAGGAAGAAGCCCTGTGTGCACTGGCCCTGGCAACCCACCCATAGCCAGCTAGGGAGGGACCCACCTAGGGCCTAGCTTTGAAACGGCACAAAACGCGCTCCTAGGAGCTGCACTCTGCAAAGGGAAACTGTGCTCGGGGAACAAAGCTCAGCCCCAAGGCGGCTTGGCTCAGGATCGCAGCGCTTGCCTAGTTCTCACCTAGCCCTAGGCTCCCCATAGGGCCAAGGAGGGTCTGGGCTGCCTCTGGCTCCGTGGGCACTGCTGCTTGGTTGGTGGTCTCCGCACCTTGAAACCAACTCCAAACGTGTTCTCCTTCGCGGAGAAGGCTGATTTGGCAGGAAGAAGCCCTGTGTGTACTGGCCCTGGCAACCCACCCATCGCCAGCTAGGGAGGGACCCACCTAGGGCCTAGCTGCGAAACGGCACAAAACGCGCTCCTAAGAGCTGCACTCTGCAAAGGGAAACTGTGCTCGGGGAACAAAGCTCAGCCCCAAGGCGGCTTGGCTCAGGATCACAGCGCTTGCCTAGTTCTCACCTAGCCCTAGGCTCCCCATAGGGCCAAGGAGGGTCTGGGCTGCCTCTGGCTCCGTGGGCACTGCTGCTTGGCTGGTGGTCTCCGCACCTTGAAACCAACTCCAAACGTGTTCTCCTTCACGGAGAAGGCTGATTTGGCAGGAAGAAGCCCTGTGTGAACTGGCCCTGGCAACCCACCCATAGCCAGCTAGGGAGGGACCCACCTAGGGCCTAGCTGCGAAACGGCACAGAACGCGCTCCTAGGAGCTGCACTCTGCAAAGGGAAACTGTGCTCGGGGAACAAAGCTCAGCCCCAAGGCGGCTTGGCTCAGGATCACAGCGCTTGCCTAGTTCTCACCTAGCCCTAGGCTCCCCATAGGGCCAAGGAGGGTCTGGGCTGCCTCTGGCTCCTTGGGCACTGCTGCTTGGTTGGTGGTCTCCGCACCTTGAAACCAACTCCAAACGTGTTCTCCTTCGTGGAGAAGGCTGATTTGGCAGGAAGAAGCCCTGTGTGCACTGGCCCTGGCAAACCACCCATCGCCAGCTAGGGAGGGACCCACCTAGGGCCTAGCTGCGAAACGGCACAGAACGCGCTCCTAGGAGCTGCACTCTGCAAAGGGAAACTGTGCTCGGGGAACAAAGCTCAGCCCCAAGGCGGCTTGGCTCAGGATCGCAGCGCTTGCCTAGTTCTCACCTAGCCCTAGGCTCCCCAAAGGGCCAAGGAGGGTGTGGGCTGCCTCTGGCTCCGTGGGCACTGCTGCTTGGCTGGTGGTCTCCGCACCGTGAAACCAACTCCAAACGTGTTCGCCTTCGCGGAGAAGGCTGATTTGGCAGGAAGAAGCCCTGTGTGCACTGGCCCTGGCAACCCACCCATCGCCAGCTAGGGAGGGACCCACCTAGGGCCTAGCTGCGAAACGGCACAAAACGCGCTCCTAGGAGCTGCACTCTGCAAAGGGAAACTGTGCTCGGGGAACAAAGCTCAGCCCCAAGGCGGCTTGGCTCAGGATCGCAGCGCTTGCCTAGTTCTCACCTAGCCCTAGGCTCCCCATAGGGCCAAGGAGGGTCTGGGCTGCCTCTGGCTCTGTGGGCACTGCTGCTTGGCTGGTGGTCTCCGCACCTTGAAACCAACTCCAAACGTGTTCTCCTTCGCGGAGAAGGCTGATTTGGCAGGAAGAAGCCCTGTGTGCACTGGCCCTGGCAACCCACCCATCGCCAGCTAGGAAGGGACCCACCTAGGGCCTAGCTTTGAAACGGCACAAAACGCGCTCCTAGGAGCTGCACTCTGCAAAGGGAAACTGTGCTCGGGGAACAAAGCTCAGCCCCAAGGCGGCTTGGCTCAGGATCGCAGCGCTTGCCTAGTTCTCACCTAGCCCTAGGCTCCCCATAGGGCCAAGGAGGGTCTGGGCTGCCTCTGGCTCCGTGGGCACTGCTGCTTGGTTGGTGGTCTCCGCACCTTGAAACCAACTCCAAACGTGTTCTCCTTCGCGGAGAAGGCTGATTTGGCAGGAAGAAGCCCTGTGTGCACTGGCCCTGGCAAACCACCCATAGCCAGCTAAGGAGGGACCCACCTAGGGCCTAGCTGCGAAACGGCACAAAACGCGCTCCTAGGAGCTGCACTCTGCAAAGGGAAACTGTGCTCGGGGAACAAAGCTCAGCCCCAAGGCGGCTTGGCTCAGGATCGCAGCGCTTGCCTAGTTCTCACCTAGCCCTAGGCTCCCCATAGGGCCAAGGAGGGTCTGGGCTGCCTCTGGCTCTGTGGGCACTGCTGCTTGGCTGGTGGTCTCCGCACCTTGAAACAAACTCCAAACGTGTTCGCCTTCGCGGAGAAGGCTGATTTGGCAGGAAGAAGCCCTGTGTGCACTGGCCCTGGCAACCCACCCATAGCCAGCTAGGGAGGGACCCACCTAGGGCCTAGCTGCGAAACGGCACAAAACGCGCTCCTAGGAGCTGCACTCTGCAAAGGGAAACTGTGCTCGGGGAACAAAGCTCAGCCCCAAGGCGGCTTGGCTCAGGATCGCAGCGCTTGCCTAGTTCTCACCTAGCCCTAGGCTCCCCATAGGGCCAAGGAGGGTCTGGGCTGCCTCTGGCTCCGTGGGCACTGCTGCTTGGTTGGTGGTCTCCGCACCTTGAAACCAACTCCAAACGTGTTCTCCTTCGCGGAGAAGGCTGATTTGGCAGGAAGAAGCCCTGTGTGCACTGGCCCTGGCAACCCACCCATCGCCAGCTAGGGAGGGACCCACCTAGGGCCTAGCTGCGAAACGGCACAAAACGCGCTCCTAGGAGCTGCACTCTGCAAAGGGAAATTGTGCTCGGGGAACAAAGCTCAGCCCCAAGGCGGCTTGGCTCAGGATCGCAGCGCTTGCCTAGTTCTCACCTAGCCCTAGGCTCCCCATAGGGCCAAGGAGGGTCTGGGCTGCCTCTGGCTCCGTGGGCACTGCTGCTTGGTTGGTGGTCTCCGCACCTTGAAACCAACTCCAAACGTGTTCTCCTTCGTGGAGAAGGCTGATTTGGCAGGAACAAGCCCTGTGTGCACTGGCCCTGGCAAACCACCCATAGCCAGCTAAGGAGGGACCCACCTAGGGCCTAGCTGCGAAACGGCACAAAACGCGCTCCTAGGAGCTGCACTCTGCAAAGGGAAACTGTGCTCGGGGAACAAACCTCAGCCCCAAGGCGGCTTGGCTCAGGATCGCAGCGCTTGCCTAGTTCTCACCTAGCCCTAGGCTCCCCATAGGGCCAAGGAGGGTCTGGGCTGCCTCTGGCTCCGAGGGCACTGCTGCTTGGCTGGTGGTCTCCGCACCTTGAAACCAACTCCAAACGTGTTCGCCTTCGCGGAGAAGGCTGATTTGGCAGGAAGAAGCCCTGTGTGCACTGGCCCTGGCAACCCACCCATCGCCAGCTAGGGAGGGACCCACCTAGGGCCTAGCTGCGAAACGGCACAAAACGCGCTCCTAGGAGCTGCACTCTGCAAAGGGAAACTGTGCTCGGGGAACAAAGCTCAGCCCCAAGGCGGCTTGGCTCAGGATCGCAGCGCTTGCCTAGTTCTCACCTAGCCCTAGGCTCCCCAAAGGGCCAAGGAGGGTGTGGGCTGCCTCTGGCTCCGTGGGCACTGCTGCTTGGCTGGTGGTCTCCGCACCGTGAAACCAACTCCAAACGTGTTCGCCTTCGCGGAGAAGGCTGATTTGGCAGGAAGAAGCCCTGTGTGCACTGGCCCTGGCAACCCACCCATCGCCAGCTAGGGAGGGACCCACCTAGGGCCTAGCTGCGAAACGGCACAAAACGCGCTCCTAGGAGCTGCACTCTGCAAAGGGAAACTGTGCTCGGGGAACAAAGCTCAGCCCCAAGGCGGCTTGGCTCAGGATCGCAGCGCTTGCCTAGTTCTCACCTAGCCCTAGGCTCCCCATAGGGCCAAGGAGGGTCTGGGCTGCCTCTGGCTCTGTGGGCACTGGTGCTTGGCTGGTGGTCTCCGCACCGTGAAACCAACTCCAAACGTGTTCGCCTTCGCGGAGAAGGCTGATTTGGCAGGAAGAAGCCCTGTGTGCACTGGCCCTGGCAACCCACCCATAGCCAGCTAGGGAGGGACCCACCTAGGGCCTAGCTTTGAAACGGCACAAAACGCGCTCCTAGGAGCTGCACTCTGCAAAGGGAAACTGTGCTCGGGGAACAAAGCTCAGCCCCAAGGCGGCTTGGCTCAGGATCGCAGCGCTTGCCTAGTTCTCACCTAGCCCTAGGCTCCCCATAGGGCCAAGGAGGGTCTGGGCTGCCTCTGGCTCCTTGGGCACTGCTGCTTGGTTGGTGGTCTCCGCACCTTGAAACCAACTCCAAACGTGTTCTCCTTCGTGGAGAAGGCTGATTTGGCAGGAAGAAGCCCTGTGTGTACTGGCCCTGGCAACCCACCCATCGCCAGCTAGGGAGGGACCCACCTAGGGCCTAGCTGCGAAACGGCACAAAACGCGCTCCTAGGAGCTGCACTCTGCAAAGGGAAACTGTGCTCGGGGAACAAAGCTCAGCCCCAAGGCGGCTTGGCTCAGGATCACAGCGCTTGCCTAGTTCTCACCTAGCCCTAGGCTCCCCATAGGGCCAAGGAGGGTCTGGGCTGCCTCTGGCTCCGTGGGCACTGCTGCTTGGCTGGTGGTCTCCGCACCTTGAAGCCAACTCCAAACGTGTTCTCCTTCACGGAGAAGGCTGATTTGGCAGGAAGAAGCCCTGTGTGAACTGGCCCTGGCAACCCACCCATAGCCAGCTAGGGAGGGACCCACCTAGGGCCTAGCTGCGAAACGGCACAGAACGCGCTCCTAGGAGCTGCACTCTGCAAAGGGAAACTGTGCTCGGGGAACAAAGCTCAGCCCCAAGGCGGCTTGGCTCAGGATCACAGCGCTTGCCTAGTTCTCACCTAGCCCTAGGCTCCCCATAGGGCCAAGGAGGGTCTGGGCTGCCTCTGGCTCCTTGGGCACTGCTGCTTGGTTGGTGGTCTCCGCACCTTGAAACCAACTCCAAACGTGTTCTCCTTCGTGGAGAAGGCTGATTTGGCAGGAAGAAGCCCTGTGTGCACTGGCCCTGGCAAACCACCCATAGCCAGCTAGGGAGGGACCCACCTAGGGCCTAGCTGCGAAACGGCACAGAACGCGCTCCTAGGAGCTGCACTCTGCAAAGGGAAACTGTGCTCGGGGAACAAAGCTCAGCCCCAAGGCGGCTTGGCTCAGGATCGCAGCGCTTGCCTAGTTCTCACCTAGCCCTAGGCTCCCCAAAGGGCCAAGGAGGGTGTGGTCTGCCTCTGGCTCCGTGGGCACTGCTGCTTGGCTGGTGGTCTCCACACCGTGAAACCAACTCCAAACGTGTTCGCCTTCGCGGAGAAGGCTGATTTGGCAGGAAGAAGCCCTGTGTGCACTGGCCCTGGCAACCCACCCATCGCCAGCTAGGGAGGGACCCACCTAGGGCCTAGCTGCGAAACGGCACAAAACGCGCTCCTAGGAGCTGCACTCTGCAAAGGGAAACTGTGCTCGGGGAACAAAGCTCAGCCCCAAGGCGGCTTGGCTCAGGATCGCAGCGCTTGCCTAGTTCTCACCTAGCCCTAGGCTCCCCATAGGGCCAAGGAGGGTCTGGGCTGCCTCTGGCTCTGTGGGCACTGCTGCTTGGCTGGTGGTCTCCGCACCTTGAAACCAACTCCAAACGTGTTCGCCTTCGCGGAGAAGGCTGATTTGGCAGGAAGAAGCCCTGTGTGCACTGGCCCTGGCAACCCACCCATAGCCAGCTAGGGAGGGACCCACCTAGGGCCTAGCTTTGAAACGGCACAAAACGCGCTCCTAGGAGCTGCACTCTGCAAAGGGAAACTGTGCTCGGGGAACAAAGCTCAGCCCCAAGGCGGCTTGGCTCAGGATCGCAGCGCTTGCCTAGTTCTCACCTAGCCCTAGGCTCCCCATAGGGCCAAGGAGGGTCTGGGCTGCCTCTGGCTCCGTGGGCACTGCTGCTTGGTTGGTGGTCTCCGCACCTTGAAACCAACTCCAAACGTGTTCTCCTTCGCGGAGAAGGCTGATTTGGCAGGAACAAGCCCTGTGTGCACTGGCCCTGGCAAACCACCCATAGCCAGCTAGGGAGGGACCCACCTAGGGCCTAGCTGCGAAACGGCACAAAACGCGCTCCTAGGAGCTGCACTCTGCAAAGGGAAACTGTGCTCGGGGAACAAAGCTCAGCCCCAAGGCGGCTTGGCTCAGGATCACAGCGCTTGCCTAGTTCTCACCTAGCCCTAGGCTCCCCATAGGGCCAAGGAGGGTCTGGGCTGCCTCTGGCTCCGTGGGCACTGCTGCTTGGCTGGTGGTCTCCGCACCTTGAAACCAACTCCAAACGTGTTCTCCTTCACGGAGAAGGCTGATTTGGCAGGAAGAAGCCCTGTGTGAACTGGCCCTGGCAACCCACCCATAGCCAGCTAGGGAGGGACCCACCTAGGGCCTAGCTGCGAAACGGCACAGAACGCGCTCCTAGGAGCTGCACTCTGCAAAGGGAAACTGTGCTCGGGGAACAAAGCTCAGCCCCAAGGCGGCTTGGCTCAGGATCACAGCGCTTGCCTAGTTCTCACCTAGCCCTAGGCTCCCCATAGGGCCAAGGAGGGTCTGGGCTGCCTCTGGCTCCTTGGGCACTGCTGCTTGGTTGGTGGTCTCCGCACCTTGAAACCAACTCCAAACGTGTTCTCCTTCGTGGAGAAGGCTGATTTGGCAGGAAGAAGCCCTGTGTGCACTGGCCCTGGCAACCCACCCATCGCCAGCTAGGGAGGGACCCACCTAGGGCCTAGCTGCGAAACGGCACAGAACGCGCTCCTAGGAGCTGCACTCTGCAAAGGGAAACTGTGCTCGGGGAACAAAGCTCAGCCCCAAGGCGGCTTGGCTCAGGATCGCAGCGCTTGCCTAGTTCTCACCTAGCCCTAGGCTCCCCAAAGGGCCAAGGAGGGTGTGGTCTGCCTCTGGCTCCGTGGGCACTGCTGCTTGGCTGGTGGTCTCCGCACCGTGAAACCAACTCCAAACGTGTTCGCCTTCGCGGAGAAGGCTGATTTGGCAGGAAGAAGCCCTGTGTGCACTGGCCCTGGCAACCCACCCATCGCCAGCTAGGGAGGGACCCACCTAGGGCCTAGCTGCGAAACGGCACAAAACGCGCTCCTAGGAGCTGCACTCTGCAAAGGGAAACTGTGCTCGGGGAACAAAGCTCAGCCCCAAGGCGGCTTGGCTCAGGATCGCAGCGCTTGCCTAGTTCTCACCTAGCCCTAGGCTCCCCATAGGGCCAAGGAGGGTCTGGGCTGCCTCTGGCTCTGTGGGCACTGCTGCTTGGCTGGTGGTCTCCGCACCTTGAAACCAACTCCAAACGTGTTCGCCTTCGCGGAGAAGGCTGATTTGGCAGGAAGAAGCCCTGTGTGCACTGGCCCTGGCAACCCACCCATAGCCAGCTAGGGAGGGACCCACCTAGGGCCTAGCTTTGAAACGGCACAAAACGCGCTCCTAGGAGCTGCACTCTGCAAAGGGAAACTGTGCTCGGGGAACAAAGCTCAGCCCCAAGGCGGCTTGGCTCAGGATCGCAGCGCTTGCCTAGTTCTCACCTAGCCCTAGGCTCCCCATAGGGCCAAGGAGGGTCTGGGCTGCCTCTGGCTCCGTGGGCACTGCTGCTTGGTTGGTGGTCTCCGCACCTTGAAACCAACTCCAAACGTGTTCTCCTTCGCGGAGAAGGCTGATTTGGCAGGAACAAGCCCTGTGTGCACTGGCCCTGGCAAACCACCCATAGCCAGCTAAGGAGGGACCCACCTAGGGCCTAGCTGCGAAACGGCACAAAACGCGCTCCTAGGAGCTGCACTCTGCAAAGGGAAACTGTGCTCGGGGAACAAACCTCAGCCCCAAGGCGGCTTGGCTCAGGATCGCAGCGCTTGCCTAGTTCTCACCTAGCCCTAGGCTCCCCATAGGGCCAAGGAGGGTCTGGGCTGCCTCTGGCTCCGAGGGCACTGCTGCTTGGCTGGTGGTCTCCGCACCTTGAAACCAACTCCAAACGTGTTCGCCTTCGCGGAGAAGGCTGATTTGGCAGGAAGAAGCCCTGTGTGCACTGGCCCTGGCAAACCACCCATAGCCAGCTAGGGAGGGACCCACCTAGGGCCTAGCTGCGAAACGGCACAAAACGCGCTCCTAGGAGCTGCACTCTGCAAAGGGAAACTGTGCTCGGGGAACAAAGCTCAGCCCCAAGGCGGCTTGGCTCAGGATCGCAGCGCTTGCCTAGTTCTCACCTAGCCCTAGGCTCCCCAAAGGGCCAAGGAGGGTCTGGGCTGCCTCTTGCTCCGTGGGCACTGCTGCTTGGCTGGTGGTCTCCGCACCGTGAAACCAACTCCAAACGTGTTCGCCTTCGCGGAGAAGGCTGATTTGGCAGGAAGAAGCCCTGTGTGCACTGGCCCTGGCAACCCACCCATCGCCAGCTAGGGAGGGACCCACCTAGGGCCTAGCTGCGAAACGGCACAAAACGCGCTCCTAGGAGCTGCACTCTGCAAAGGGAAACTGTGCTCGGGGAACAAAGCTCAGCCCCAAGGCGGCTTGGCTCAGGATCGCAGCGCTTGCCTAGTTCTCACCTAGCCCTAGGCTCCCCATAGGGCCAAGGAGGGTCTGGGCTGCCTCTGGCTCCGACGGCACTGCTGCTTGGCTGGTGGTCTCCGCACCTTGAAACCAACTCCAAACGTGTTCGCCTTCGCGGAGAAGGCTGATTTGGCAGGAAGAAGCCCTGTGTGCACTGGCCCTGGCAACCCACCCATAGCCAGCTAGGGAGGGACCCACCTAGGGCCTAGCTTTGAAACGGCACAAAACGCGCTCCTAGGAGCTGCACTCTGCAAAGGGAAACTGTGCTCGGGGAACAAAGCTCAGCCCCAAGGCGGCTTGGCTCAGGATCGCAGCGCTTGCCTAGTTCTCACCTAGCCCTAGGCTCCCCATAGGGCCAAGGAGGGTCTGGGCTGCCTCTGGCTCCGTGGGCACTGCTGCTTGGTTGGTGGTCTCCGCACCTTGAAACCAACTCCAAACGTGTTCTCCTTCGTGGAGAAGGCTGATTTGGCAGGAAGAAGCCCTGTGTGTACTGGCCCTGGCAACCCACCCATCGCCAGCTAGGGAGGGACCCACCTAGGGCCTAGCTGCGAAACGGCACAAAACGCGCTCCTAGGAGCTGCACTCTGCAAAGGGAAACTGTGCTCGGGGAACAAAGCTCAGCCCCAAGGCGGCTTGGCTCAGGATCACAGCGCTTGCCTAGTTCTCACCTAGCCCTAGGCTCCCCATAGGGCCAAGGAGGGTCTGGGCTGCCTCTGGCTCCGTGGGCACTGCTGCTTGGCTGGTGGTCTCCGCACCTTGAAACCAACTCCAAACGTGTTCTCCATCACGGAGAAGGCTGATTTGGCAGGAAGAAGCCCTGTGTGAACTGGCCCTGGCAACCCACCCATCGCCAGCTAGGGAGGGACCCACCTAGGGCCTAGCTGCGAAACGGCACAGAACGCGCTCCTAGGAGCTGCACTCTGCAAAGGGAAACTGTGCTCGGGGAACAAAGCTCAGCCCCAAGGCGGCTTGGCTCAGGATCACAGCGCTTGCCTAGTTCTCACCTAGCCCTAGGCTCCCCATAGGGCCAAGGAGGGTCTGGGCTGCCTCTGGCTCTGTGGGCACTGCTGCTTGGCTGGTGGTCTCCGCACCTTGAAACCAACTCCAAACGTGTTCTCCTTCGCGGAGAAGGCTGATTTGGCAGGAAGAAGCCCTGTGTGCACTGGCCCTGGCAACCCACCCATCGCCAGCTAGGAAGGGACCCACCTAGGGCCTAGCTTTGAAACGGCACAAAACGCGCTCCTAGGAGCTGCACTCTGCAAAGGGAAACTGTGCTCGGGGAACAAAGCTCAGCCCCAAGGCGGCTTGGCTCAGGATCGCAGCGCTTGCCTAGTTCTCACCTAGCCCTAGGCTCCCCATAGGGCCAAGGAGGGTCTGGGCTGCCTCTGGCTCCGTGGGCACTGCTGCTTGGTTGGTGGTCTCCGCACCTTGAAACCAACTCCAAACGTGTTCTCCTTCGCGGAGAAGGCTGATTTGGCAGGAAGAAGCCCTGTGTGCACTGGCCCTGGCAAACCACCCATAGCCAGCTAAGGAGGGACCCACCTAGGGCCTAGCTGCGAAACGGCACAAAACGCGCTCCTAGGAGCTGCACTCTGCAAAGGGAAACTGTGCTCGGGGAACAAAGCTCAGCCCCAAGGCGGCTTGGCTCAGGATCGCAGCGCTTGCCTAGTTCTCACCTAGCCCTAGGCTCCCCATAGGGCCAAGGAGGGTCTGGGCTGCCTCTGGCTCTGTGGGCACTGCTGCTTGGCTGGTGGTCTCCGCACCTTGAAACAAACTCCAAACGTGTTCGCCTTCGCGGAGAAGGCTGATTTGGCAGGAAGAAGCCCTGTGTGCACTGGCCCTGGCAACCCACCCATAGCCAGCTAGGGAGGGACCCACCTAGGGCCTAGCTGCGAAACGGCACAAAACGCGCTCCTAGGAGCTGCACTCTGCAAAGGGAAACTGTGCTCGGGGAACAAAGCTCAGCCCCAAGGCGGCTTGGCTCAGGATCGCAGCGCTTGCCTAGTTCTCACCTAGCCCTAGGCTCCCCATAGGGCCAAGGAGGGTCTGGGCTGCCTCTGGCTCCGTGGGCACTGCTGCTTGGTTGGTGGTCTCCGCACCTTGAAACCAACTCCAAACGTGTTCTCCTTCGCGGAGAAGGCTGATTTGGCAGGAAGAAGCCCTGTGTGCACTGACCCTGGCAAACCACCCATCGCCAGCTAGGGAGGGACCCACCTAGGGCCTAGCTGCGAAACGGCACAAAACGCGCTCCTAGGAGCTGCACTCTGCAAAGGGAAATTGTGCTCGGGGAACAAAGCTCAGCCCCAAGGCGGCTTGGCTCAGGATCGCAGCGCTTGCCTAGTTCTCACCTAGCCCTAGGCTCCCCATAGGGCCAAGGAGGGTCTGGGCTGCCTCTGGCTCCGTGGGCACTGCTGCTTGGTTGGTGGTCTCCGCACCTTGAAACCAACTCCAAACGTGTTCTCCTTCGTGGAGAAGGCTGATTTGGCAGGAACAAGCCCTGTGTGCAATGGCCCTGGCAAACCACCCGTAGCCAGCTAAGGAGGGACCCACCTAGGGCCTAGCTGCGAAACGGCACAAAACGCGCTCCTAGGAGCTGCACTCTGCAAAGGGAAACTGTGCTCGGGGAACAAACCTCAGCCCCAAGGCGGCTTGGCTCAGGATCGCAGCGCTTGCCTAGTTCTCACCTAGCCCTAGGCTCCCCATAGGGCCAAGGAGGGTCTGGGCTGCCTCTGGCTCCGAGGGCACTGCTGCTTGGCTGGTGGTCTCCGCACCTTGAAACCAACTCCAAACGTGTTCGCCTTCGCGGAGAAGGCTGATTTGGCAGGAAGAAGCCCTGTGTGCACTGGCCCTGGCAACCCACCCATCGCCAGCTAGGGAGGGACCCACCTAGGGCCTAGCTGCGAAACGGCACAAAACGCGCTCCTAGGAGCTGCACTCTGCAAAGGGAAACTGTGCTCGGGGAACAAAGCTCAGCCCCAAGGCGGCTTGGCTCAGGATCGCAGCGCTTGCCTAGTTCTCACCTAGCCCTAGGCTCCCCAAAGGGCCAAGGAGGGTGTGGGCTGCCTCTGGCTCCGTGGGCACTGCTGCTTGGCTGGTGGTCTCCGCACCGTGAAACCAACTCCAAACGTGTTCGCCTTCGCGGAGAAGGCTGATTTGGCAGGAAGAAGCCCTGTGTGCACTGGCCCTGGCAACCCACCCATCGCCAGCTAGGGAGGGACCCACCTAGGGCCTAGCTGCGAAACGGCACAAAACGCGCTCCTAGGAGCTGCACTCTGCAAAGGGAAACTGTGCTCGGGGAACAAAGCTCAGCCCCAAGGCGGCTTGGCTCAGGATCGCAGCGCTTGCCTAGTTCTCACCTAGCCCTAGGCTCCCCATAGGGCCAAGGAGGGTCTGGGCTGCCTCTGGCTCTGTGGGCACTGGTGCTTGGCTGGTGGTCTCCGCACCTTGAAACCAACTCCAAACGTGTTCGCCTTCGCGGAGAAGGCTGATTTGGCAGGAAGAAGCCCTGTGTGCACTGGCCCTGGCAACCCACCCATAGCCAGCTAGGGAGGGACCCACCTAGGGCCTAGCTTTGAAACGGCACAAAACGCGCTCCTAGGAGCTGCACTCTGCAAAGGGAAACTGTGCTCGGGGAACAAAGCTCAGCCCCAAGGCGGCTTGGCTCAGGATCGCAGCGCTTGCCTAGTTCTCACCTAGCCCTAGGCTCCCCATAGGGCCAAGGAGGGTCTGGGCTGCCTCTGGCTCCTTGGGCACTGCTGCTTGGTTGGTGGTCTCCGCACCTTGAAACCAACTCCAAACGTGTTCTCCTTCGTGGAGAAGGCTGATTTGGCAGGAAGAAGCCCTGTGTGTACTGGCCCTGGCAACCCACCCATCGCCAGCTAGGGAGGGACCCACCTAGGGCCTAGCTGCGAAACGGCACAAAACGCGCTCCTAGGAGCTGCACTCTGCAAAGGGAAACTGTGCTCGGGGAACAAAGCTCAGCCCCAAGGCGGCTTGGCTCAGGATCACAGCGCTTGCCTAGTTCTCACCTAGCCCTAGGCTCCCCATAGGGCCAAGGAGGGTCTGGGCTGCCTCTGGCTCCGTGGGCACTGCTGCTTGGCTGGTGGTCTCCGCACCTTGAAGCCAACTCCAAACGTGTTCTCCTTCACGGAGAAGGCTGATTTGGCAGGAAGAAGCCCTGTGTGAACTGGCCCTGGCAACCCACCCATAGCCAGCTAGGGAGGGACCCACCTAGGGCCTAGCTGCGAAACGGCACAGAACGCGCTCCTAGGAGCTGCACTCTGCAAAGGGAAACTGTGCTCGGGGAACAAAGCTCAGCCCCAAGGCGGCTTGGCTCAGGATCACAGCGCTTGCCTAGTTCTCACCTAGCCCTAGGCTCCCCATAGGGCCAAGGAGGGTCTGGGCTGCCTCTGGCTCCTTGGGCACTGCTGCTTGGTTGGTGGTCTCCGCACCTTGAAACCAACTCCAAACGTGTTCTCCTTCGTGGAGAAGGCTGATTTGGCAGGAAGAAGCCCTGTGTGCACTGGCCCTGGCAAACCACCCATAGCCAGCTAGGGAGGGACCCACCTAGGGCCTAGCTGCGAAACGGCACAGAACGCGCTCCTAGGAGCTGCACTCTGCAAAGGGAAACTGTGCTCGGGGAACAAAGCTCAGCCCCAAGGCGGCTTGGCTCAGGATCGCAGCGCTTGCCTAGTTCTCACCTAGCCCTAGGCTCCCCAAAGGGCCAAGGAGGGTGTGGTCTGCCTCTGGCTCCGTGGGCACTGCTGCTTGGCTGGTGGTCTCCACACCGTGAAACCAACTCCAAACGTGTTCGCCTTCGCGGAGAAGGCTGATTTGGCAGGAAGAAGCCCTGTGTGCACTGGCCCTGGCAACCCACCCATCGCCAGCTAGGGAGGGACCCACCTAGGGCCTAGCTGCGAAACGGCACAAAACGCGCTCCTAGGAGCTGCACTCTGCAAAGGGAAACTGTGCTCGGGGAACAAAGCTCAGCCCCAAGGCGGCTTGGCTCAGGATCGCAGCGCTTGCCTAGTTCTCACCTAGCCCTAGGCTCCCCATAGGGCCAAGGAGGGTCTGGGCTGCCTCTGGCTCTGTGGGCACTGCTGCTTGGCTGGTGGTCTCCGCACCTTGAAACCAACTCCAAACGTGTTCGCCTTCGCGGAGAAGGCTGATTTGGCAGGAAGAAGCCCTGTGTGCACTGGCCCTGGCAACCCACCCATAGCCAGCTAGGGAGGGACCCACCTAGTGCCTAGCTTTGAAACGGCACAAAACGCGCTCCTAGGAGCTGCACTCTGCAAAGGGAAACTGTGCTCGGGGAACAAAGCTCAGCCCCAAGGCGGCTTGGCTCAGGATCGCAGCGCTTGCCTAGTTCTCACCTAGCCCTAGGCTCCCCATAGGGCCAAGGAGGGTCTGGGCTGCCTCTGGCTCCGTGGGCACTGCTGCTTGGTTGGTGGTCTCCGCACCTTGAAACCAACTCCAAACGTGTTCTCCTTCGCGGAGAAGGCTGATTTGGCAGGAACAAGCCCTGTGTGCACTGGCCCTGGCAAACCACCCATAGCCAGCTAGGGAGGGACCCACCTAGGGCCTAGCTGCGAAACGGCACAAAACGCGCTCCTAGGAGCTGCACTCTGCAAAGGGAAACTGTGCTCGGGGAACAAAGCTCAGCCCCAAGGCGGCTTGGCTCAGGATCACAGCGCTTGCCTAGTTCTCACCTAGCCCTAGGCTCCCCATAGGGCCAAGGAGGGTCTGGGCTGCCTCTGGCTCCGTGGGCACTGCTGCTTGGCTGGTGGTCTCCGCACCTTGAAACCAACTCCAAACGTGTTCTCCTTCACGGAGAAGGCTGATTTGGCAGGAAGAAGCCCTGTGTGAACTGGCCCTGGCAACCCACCCATAGCCAGCTAGGGAGGGACCCACCTAGGGCCTAGCTGCGAAACGGCACAGAACGCGCTCCTAGGAGCTGCACTCTGCAAAGGGAAACTGTGCTCGGGGAACAAAGCTCAGCCCCAAGGCGGCTTGGCTCAGGATCACAGCGCTTGCCTAGTTCTCACCTAGCCCTAGGCTCCCCATAGGGCCAAGGAGGGTCTGGGCTGCCTCTGGCTCCTTGGGCACTGCTGCTTGGTTGGTGGTCTCCGCACCTTGAAACCAACTCCAAACGTGTTCTCCTTCGTGGAGAAGGCTGATTTGGCAGGAAGAAGCCCTGTGTGCACTGGCCCTGGCAACCCACCCATCGCCAGCTAGGGAGGGACCCACCTAGGGCCTAGCTGCGAAACGGCACAGAACGCGCTCCTAGGAGCTGCACTCTGCAAAGGGAAACTGTGCTCGGGGAACAAAGCTCAGCCCCAAGGCGGCTTGGCTCAGGATCGCAGCGCTTGCCTAGTTCTCACCTAGCCCTAGGCTCCCCAAAGGGCCAAGGAGGGTGTGGTCTGCCTCTGGCTCCGTGGGCACTGCTGCTTGGCTGGTGGTCTCCGCACCGTGAAACCAACTCCAAACGTGTTCGCCTTCGCGGAGAAGGCTGATTTGGCAGGAAGAAGCCCTGTGTGCACTGGCCCTGGCAACCCACCCATCGCCAGCTAGGGAGGGACCCACCTAGGGCCTAGCTGCGAAACGGCACAAAACGCGCTCCTAGGAGCTGCACTCTGCAAAGGGAAACTGTGCTCGGGGAACAAAGCTCAGCCCCAAGGCGGCTTGGCTCAGGATCGCAGCGCTTGCCTAGTTCTCACCTAGCCCTAGGCTCCCCATAGGGCCAAGGAGGGTCTGGGCTGCCTCTGGCTCTGTGGGCACTGCTGCTTGGCTGGTGGTCTCCGCACCTTGAAACCAACTCCAAACGTGTTCGCCTTCGCGGAGAAGGCTGATTTGGCAGGAAGAAGCCCTGTGTGCACTGGCCCTGGCAACCCACCCATAGCCAGCTAGGGAGGGACCCACCTAGGGCCTAGCTTTGAAACGGCACAAAACGCGCTCCTAGGAGCTGCACTCTGCAAAGGGAAACTGTGCTCGGGGAACAAAGCTCAGCCCCAAGGCGGCTTGGCTCAGGATCGCAGCGCTTGCCTAGTTCTCACCTAGCCCTAGGCTCCCCATAGGGCCAAGGAGGGTCTGGGCTGCCTCTGGCTCCGTGGGCACTGCTGCTTGGTTGGTGGTCTCCGCACCTTGAAACCAACTCCAAACGTGTTCTCCTTCGCGGAGAAGGCTGATTTGGCAGGAACAAGCCCTGTGTGCACTGGCCCTGGCAAACCACCCATAGCCAGCTAAGGAGGGACCCACCTAGGGCCTAGCTGCGAAACGGCACAAAACGCGCTCCTAGGAGCTGCACTCTGCAAAGGGAAACTGTGCTCGGGGAACAAACCTCAGCCCCAAGGCGGCTTGGCTCAGGATCGCAGCGCTTGCCTAGTTCTCACCTAGCCCTAGGCTCCCCATAGGGCCAAGGAGGGTCTGGGCTGCCTCTGGCTCCGAGGGCACTGCTGCTTGGCTGGTGGTCTCCGCACCTTGAAACCAACTCCAAACGTGTTCGCCTTCGCGGAGAAGGCTGATTTGGCAGGAAGAAGCCCTGTGTGCACTGGCCCTGGCAAACCACCCATAGCCAGCTAGGGAGGGACCCACCTAGGGCCTAGCTGCGAAACGGCACAAAACGCGCTCCTAGGAGCTGCACTCTGCAAAGGGAAACTGTGCTCGGGGAACAAAGCTCAGCCCCAAGGCGGCTTGGCTCAGGATCGCAGCGCTTGCCTAGTTCTCACCTAGCCCTAGGCTCCCCAAAGGGCCAAGGAGGGTCTGGGCTGCCTCTTGCTCCGTGGGCACTGCTGCTTGGCTGGTGGTCTCCGCACCGTGAAACCAACTCCAAACGTGTTCGCCTTCGCGGAGAAGGCTGATTTGGCAGGAAGAAGCCCTGTGTGCACTGGCCCTGGCAACCCACCCATCGCCAGCTAGGGAGGGACCCACCTAGGGCCTAGCTGCGAAACGGCACAAAACGCGCTCCTAGGAGCTGCACTCTGCAAAGGGAAACTGTGCTCGGGGAACAAAGCTCAGCCCCAAGGCGGCTTGGCTCAGGATCGCAGCGCTTGCCTAGTTCTCACCTAGCCCTAGGCTCCCCATAGGGCCAAGGAGGGTCTGGGCTGCCTCTGGCTCCGACGGCACTGCTGCTTGGCTGGTGGTCTCCGCACCTTGAAACCAACTCCAAACGTGTTCGCCTTCGCGGAGAAGGCTGATTTGGCAGGAAGAAGCCCTGTGTGCACTGGCCCTGGCAACCCACCCATAGCCAGCTAGGGAGGGACCCACCTAGGGCCTAGCTTTGAAACGGCACAAAACGCGCTCCTAGGAGCTGCACTCTGCAAAGGGAAACTGTGCTCGGGGAACAAAGCTCAGCCCCAAGGCGGCTTGGCTCAGGATCGCAGCGCTTGCCTAGTTCTCACCTAGCCCTAGGCTCCCCATAGGGCCAAGGAGGGTCTGGGCTGCCTCTGGCTCCGTGGGCACTGCTGCTTGGTTGGTGGTCTCCGCACCTTGAAACCAACTCCAAACGTGTTCTCCTTCGTGGAGAAGGCTGATTTGGCAGGAAGAAGCCCTGTGTGTACTGGCCCTGGCAACCCACCCATCGCCAGCTAGGGAGGGACCCACCTAGGGCCTAGCTGCGAAACGGCACAAAACGCGCTCCTAGGAGCTGCACTCTGCAAAGGGAAACTGTGCTCGGGGAACAAAGCTCAGCCCCAAGGCGGCTTGGCTCAGGATCACAGCGCTTGCCTAGTTCTCACCTAGCCCTAGGCTCCCCATAGGGCCAAGGAGGGTCTGGGCTGCCTCTGGCTCCGTGGGCACTGCTGCTTGGCTGGTGGTCTCCGCACCTTGAAACCAACTCCAAACGTGTTCTCCATCACGGAGAAGGCTGATTTGGCAGGAAGAAGCCCTGTGTGAACTGGCCCTGGCAACCCACCCATCGCCAGCTAGGGAGGGACCCACCTAGGGCCTAGCTGCGAAACGGCACAGAACGCGCTCCTAGGAGCTGCACTCTGCAAAGGGAAACTGTGCTCGGGGAACAAAGCTCAGCCCCAAGGCGGCTTGGCTCAGGATCACAGCGCTTGCCTAGTTCTCACCTAGCCCTAGGCTCCCCATAGGGCCAAGGAGGGTCTGGGCTGCCTCTGGCTCTGTGGGCACTGCTGCTTGGCTGGTGGTCTCCGCACCTTGAAACCAACTCCAAACGTGTTCTCCTTCGCGGAGAAGGCTGATTTGGCAGGAAGAAGCCCTGTGTGCACTGGCCCTGGCAACCCACCCATCGCCAGCTAGGAAGGGACCCACCTAGGGCCTAGCTTTGAAACGGCACAAAACGCGCTCCTAGGAGCTGCACTCTGCAAAGGGAAACTGTGCTCGGGGAACAAAGCTCAGCCCCAAGGCGGCTTGGCTCAGGATCGCAGCGCTTGCCTAGTTCTCACCTAGCCCTAGGCTCCCCATAGGGCCAAGGAGGGTCTGGGCTGCCTCTGGCTCCGTGGGCACTGCTGCTTGGTTGGTGGTCTCCGCACCTTGAAACCAACTCCAAACGTGTTCTCCTTCGCGGAGAAGGCTGATTTGGCAGGAAGAAGCCCTGTGTGCACTGGCCCTGGCAAACCACCCATAGCCAGCTAAGGAGGGACCCACCTAGGGCCTAGCTGCGAAACGGCACAAAACGCGCTCCTAGGAGCTGCACTCTGCAAAGGGAAACTGTGCTCGGGGAACAAAGCTCAGCCCCAAGGCGGCTTGGCTCAGGATCGCAGCGCTTGCCTAGTTCTCACCTAGCCCTAGGCTCCCCATAGGGCCAAGGAGGGTCTGGGCTGCCTCTGGCTCTGTGGGCACTGCTGCTTGGCTGGTGGTCTCCGCACCTTGAAACAAACTCCAAACGTGTTCGCCTTCGCGGAGAAGGCTGATTTGGCAGGAAGAAGCCCTGTGTGCACTGGCCCTGGCAACCCACCCATAGCCAGCTAGGGAGGGACCCACCTAGGGCCTAGCTGCGAAACGGCACAAAACGCGCTCCTAGGAGCTGCACTCTGCAAAGGGAAACTGTGCTCGGGGAACAAAGCTCAGCCCCAAGGCGGCTTGGCTCAGGATCGCAGCGCTTGCCTAGTTCTCACCTAGCCCTAGGCTCCCCATAGGGCCAAGGAGGGTCTGGGCTGCCTCTGGCTCCGTGGGCACTGCTGCTTGGTTGGTGGTCTCCGCACCTTGAAACCAACTCCAAACGTGTTCTCCTTCGCGGAGAAGGCTGATTTGGCAGGAAGAAGCCCTGTGTGCACTGACCCTGGCAAACCACCCATCGCCAGCTAGGGAGGGACCCACCTAGGGCCTAGCTGCGAAACGGCACAAAACGCGCTCCTAGGAGCTGCACTCTGCAAAGGGAAATTGTGCTCGGGGAACAAAGCTCAGCCCCAAGGCGGCTTGGCTCAGGATCGCAGCGCTTGCCTAGTTCTCACCTAGCCCTAGGCTCCCCATAGGGCCAAGGAGGGTCTGGGCTGCCTCTGGCTCCGTGGGCACTGCTGCTTGGTTGGTGGTCTCCGCACCTTGAAACCAACTCCAAACGTGTTCTCCTTCGTGGAGAAGGCTGATTTGGCAGGAACAAGCCCTGTGTGCAATGGCCCTGGCAAACCACCCGTAGCCAGCTAAGGAGGGACCCACCTAGGGCCTAGCTGCGAAACGGCACAAAACGCGCTCCTAGGAGCTGCACTCTGCAAAGGGAAACTGTGCTCGGGGAACAAACCTCAGCCCCAAGGCGGCTTGGCTCAGGATCGCAGCGCTTGCCTAGTTCTCACCTAGCCCTAGGCTCCCCATAGGGCCAAGGAGGGTCTGGGCTGCCTCTGGCTCCGAGGGCACTGCTGCTTGGCTGGTGGTCTCCGCACCTTGAAACCAACTCCAAACGTGTTCGCCTTCGCGGAGAAGGCTGATTTGGCAGGAAGAAGCCCTGTGTGCACTGGCCCTGGCAACCCACCCATCGCCAGCTAGGGAGGGACCCACCTAGGGCCTAGCTGCGAAACGGCACAAAACGCGCTCCTAGGAGCTGCACTCTGCAAAGGGAAACTGTGCTCGGGGAACAAAGCTCAGCCCCAAGGCGGCTTGGCTCAGGATCGCAGCGCTTGCCTAGTTCTCACCTAGCCCTAGGCTCCCCAAAGGGCCAAGGAGGGTGTGGGCTGCCTCTGGCTCCGTGGGCACTGCTGCTTGGCTGGTGGTCTCCGCACCGTGAAACCAACTCCAAACGTGTTCGCCTTCGCGGAGAAGGCTGATTTGGCAGGAAGAAGCCCTGTGTGCACTGGCCCTGGCAACCCACCCATCGCCAGCTAGGGAGGGACCCACCTAGGGCCTAGCTGCGAAACGGCACAAAACGCGCTCCTAGGAGCTGCACTCTGCAAAGGGAAACTGTGCTCGGGGAACAAAGCTCAGCCCCAAGGCGGCTTGGCTCAGGATCGCAGCGCTTGCCTAGTTCTCACCTAGCCCTAGGCTCCCCATAGGGCCAAGGAGGGTCTGGGCTGCCTCTGGCTCTGTGGGCACTGGTGCTTGGCTGGTGGTCTCCGCACCTTGAAACCAACTCCAAACGTGTTCGCCTTCGCGGAGAAGGCTGATTTGGCAGGAAGAAGCCCTGTGTGCACTGGCCCTGGCAACCCACCCATAGCCAGCTAGGGAGGGACCCACCTAGGGCCTAGCTTTGAAACGGCACAAAACGCGCTCCTAGGAGCTGCACTCTGCAAAGGGAAACTGTGCTCGGGGAACAAAGCTCAGCCCCAAGGCGGCTTGGCTCAGGATCGCAGCGCTTGCCTAGTTCTCACCTAGCCCTAGGCTCCCCATAGGGCCAAGGAGGGTCTGGGCTGCCTCTGGCTCCTTGGGCACTGCTGCTTGGTTGGTGGTCTCCGCACCTTGAAACCAACTCCAAACGTGTTCTCCTTCGTGGAGAAGGCTGATTTGGCAGGAAGAAGCCCTGTGTGTACTGGCCCTGGCAACCCACCCATCGCCAGCTAGGGAGGGACCCACCTAGGGCCTAGCTGCGAAACGGCACAAAACGCGCTCCTAGGAGCTGCACTCTGCAAAGGGAAACTGTGCTCGGGGAACAAAGCTCAGCCCCAAGGCGGCTTGGCTCAGGATCACAGCGCTTGCCTAGTTCTCACCTAGCCCTAGGCTCCCCATAGGGCCAAGGAGGGTCTGGGCTGCCTCTGGCTCCGTGGGCACTGCTGCTTGGCTGGTGGTCTCCGCACCTTGAAACCAACTCCAAACGTGTTCTCCTTCACGGAGAAGGCTGATTTGGCAGGAAGAAGCCCTGTGTGAACTGGCCCTGGCAACCCACCCATAGCCAGCTAGGGAGGGACCCACCTAGGGCCTAGCTGCGAAACGGCACAGAACGCGCTCCTAGGAGCTGCACTCTGCAAAGGGAAACTGTGCTCGGGGAACAAAGCTCAGCCCCAAGGCGGCTTGGCTCAGGATCACAGCGCTTGCCTAGTTCTCACCTAGCCCTAGGCTCCCCATAGGGCCAAGGAGGGTCTGGGCTGCCTCTGGCTCCTTGGGCACTGCTGCTTGGTTGGTGGTCTCCGCACCTTGAAACCAACTCCAAACGTGTTCTCCTTCGTGGAGAAGGCTGATTTGGCAGGAAGAAGCCCTGTGTGCACTGGCCCTGGCAAACCACCCATCGCCAGCTAGGGAGGGACCCACCTAGGGCCTAGCTGCGAAACGGCACAGAACGCGCTCCTAGGAGCTGCACTCTGCAAAGGGAAACTGTGCTCGGGGAACAAAGCTCAGCCCCAAGGCGGCTTGGCTCAGGATCGCAGCGCTTGCCTAGTTCTCACCTAGCCCTAGGCTCCCCAAAGGGCCAAGGAGGGTGTGGTCTGCCTCTGGCTCCGTGGGCACTGCTGCTTGGCTGGTGGTCTCCGCACCGTGAAACCAACTCCAAACGTGTTCGCCTTCGCGGAGAAGGCTGATTTGGCAGGAAGAAGCCCTGTGTGCACTGGCCCTGGCAACCCACCCATCGCCAGCTAGGGAGGGACCCACCTAGGGCCTAGCTGCGAAACGGCACAAAACGCGCTCCTAGGAGCTGCACTCTGCAAAGGGAAACTGTGCTCGGGGAACAAAGCTCAGCCCCAAGGCGGCTTGGCTCAGGATCGCAGCGCTTGCCTAGTTCTCACCTAGCCCTAGGCTCCCCATAGGGCCAAGGAGGGTCTGGGCTGCCTCTGGCTCTGTGGGCACTGCTGCTTGGCTGGTGGTCTCCGCACCTTGAAACCAACTCCAAACGTGTTCGCCTTCGCGGAGAAGGCTGATTTGGCAGGAAGAAGCCCTGTGTGCACTGGCCCTGGCAACCCACCCATAGCCAGCTAGGGAGGGACCCACCTAGGGCCTAGCTTTGAAACGGCACAAAACGCGCTCCTAGGAGCTGCACTCTGCAAAGGGAAACTGTGCTCGGGGAACAAAGCTCAGCCCCAAGGCGGCTTGGCTCAGGATCGCAGCGCTTGCCTAGTTCTCACCTAGCCCTAGGCTCCCCATAGGGCCAAGGAGGGTCTGGGCTGCCTCTGGCTCCGTGGGCACTGCTGCTTGGTTGGTGGTCTCCGCACCTTGAAACCAACTCCAAACGTGTTCTCCTTCGCGGAGAAGGCTGATTTGGCAGGAACAAGCCCTGTGTGCACTGGCCCTGGCAAACCACCCATAGCCAGCTAAGGAGGGACCCACCTAGGGCCTAGCTGCGAAACGGCACAAAACGCGCTCCTAGGAGCTGCACTCTGCAAAGGGAAACTGTGCTCGGGGAACAAACCTCAGCCCCAAGGCGGCTTGGCTCAGGATCGCAGCGCTTGCCTAGTTCTCACCTAGCCCTAGGCTCCCCATAGGGCCAAGGA
The DNA here is from genome assembly GCF_054392235.1 of Sus scrofa. NCBI lineage: Eukaryota > Metazoa > Chordata > Mammalia > Artiodactyla > Suidae > Sus > Sus scrofa. The sequence goes on along the minus strand of NC_139389.1, from coordinate 31,457,225 downwards.
GGGTCTGGGCTGCCTCTGGCTCCGAGGGCACTGCTGCTTGGCTGGTGGTCTCCGCACCTTGAAACCAACTCCAAACGTGTTCGCCTTCGCGGAGAAGGCTGATTTGGCAGGAAGAAGCCCTGTGTGCACTGGCCCTGGCAAACCACCCATAGCCAGCTAGGGAGGGACCCACCTAGGGCCTAGCTGCGAAACGGCACAAAACGCGCTCCTAGGAGCTGCACTCTGCAAAGGGAAACTGTGCTCGGGGAACAAAGCTCAGCCCCAAGGCGGCTTGGCTCAGGATCGCAGCGCTTGCCTAGTTCTCACCTAGCCCTAGGCTCCCCAAAGGGCCAAGGAGGGTCTGGGCTGCCTCTTGCTCCGTGGGCACTGCTGCTTGGCTGGTGGTCTCCGCACCGTGAAACCAACTCCAAACGTGTTCGCCTTCGCGGAGAAGGCTGATTTGGCAGGAAGAAGCCCTGTGTGCACTGGCCCTGGCAACCCACCCATCGCCAGCTAGGGAGGGACCCACCTAGGGCCTAGCTGCGAAACGGCACAAAACGCGCTCCTAGGAGCTGCACTCTGCAAAGGGAAACTGTGCTCGGGGAACAAAGCTCAGCCCCAAGGCGGCTTGGCTCAGGATCGCAGCGCTTGCCTAGTTCTCACCTAGCCCTAGGCTCCCCATAGGGCCAAGGAGGGTCTGGGCTGCCTCTGGCTCCGACGGCACTGCTGCTTGGCTGGTGGTCTCCGCACCTTGAAACCAACTCCAAACGTGTTCGCCTTCGCGGAGAAGGCTGATTTGGCAGGAAGAAGCCCTGTGTGCACTGGCCCTGGCAACCCACCCATAGCCAGCTAGGGAGGGACCCACCTAGGGCCTAGCTTTGAAACGGCACAAAACGCGCTCCTAGGAGCTGCACTCTGCAAAGGGAAACTGTGCTCGGGGAACAAAGCTCAGCCCCAAGGCGGCTTGGCTCAGGATCGCAGCGCTTGCCTAGTTCTCACCTAGCCCTAGGCTCCCCATAGGGCCAAGGAGGGTCTGGGCTGCCTCTGGCTCCGTGGGCACTGCTGCTTGGTTGGTGGTCTCCGCACCTTGAAACCAACTCCAAACGTGTTCTCCTTCGTGGAGAAGGCTGATTTGGCAGGAAGAAGCCCTGTGTGTACTGGCCCTGGCAACCCACCCATCGCCAGCTAGGGAGGGACCCACCTAGGGCCTAGCTGCGAAACGGCACAAAACGCGCTCCTAGGAGCTGCACTCTGCAAAGGGAAACTGTGCTCGGGGAACAAAGCTCAGCCCCAAGGCGGCTTGGCTCAGGATCACAGCGCTTGCCTAGTTCTCACCTAGCCCTAGGCTCCCCATAGGGCCAAGGAGGGTCTGGGCTGCCTCTGGCTCCGTGGGCACTGCTGCTTGGCTGGTGGTCTCCGCACCTTGAAACCAACTCCAAACGTGTTCTCCATCACGGAGAAGGCTGATTTGGCAGGAAGAAGCCCTGTGTGAACTGGCCCTGGCAACCCACCCATCGCCAGCTAGGGAGGGACCCACCTAGGGCCTAGCTGCGAAACGGCACAGAACGCGCTCCTAGGAGCTGCACTCTGCAAAGGGAAACTGTGCTCGGGGAACAAAGCTCAGCCCCAAGGCGGCTTGGCTCAGGATCACAGCGCTTGCCTAGTTCTCACCTAGCCCTAGGCTCCCCATAGGGCCAAGGAGGGTCTGGGCTGCCTCTGGCTCCTTGGGCACTGCTGCTTGGTTGGTGGTCTCCGCACCTTGAAACCAACTCCAAACGTGTTCTCCTTCGCGGAGAAGGCTGATTTGGCAGGAAGAAGCCCTGTGTGCACTGGCCCTGGCAAACCACCCATCGCCAGCTAGGGAGGGACCCACCTAGGGCCTAGCTGCGAAACGGCACAGAACGCGCTCCTAGGAGCTGCACTCTGCAAAGGGAAACTGTGCTCGGGGAACAAAGCTCAGCCCCAAGGCGGCTTGGCTCAGGATCGCAGCGCTTGCCTAGTTCTCACCTAGCCCTAGGCTCCCCAAAGGGCCAAGGAAGGTCTGGGCTGCCTCTGGCTCCGTGGGCACTGCTGCTTGGCTGGTGGTCTCCGCACCTTGAAACCAACTCCAAACGTGTTCTCCTTCGCGGAGAAGGCTGATTTGGCAGGAAGAAGCCCTGTGTGCACTGGCCCTGGCAACCCACCCATCGCCAGCTAGGGAGGGACCCACCTAGGGCCTAGCTTTGAAACGGCACAAAACGCGCTCCTAGGAGCTGCACTCTGCAAAGGGAAACTGTGCTCGGGGAACAAAGCTCAGCCCCAAGGCGGCTTGGCTCAGGATCGCAGCGCTTGCCTAGTTCTCACCTAGCCCTAGGCTCCCCATAGGGCCAAGGAGGGTCTGGGCTGCCTCTGGCTCCGTGGGCACTGCTGCTTGGTTGGTGGTCTCCGCACCTTGAAACCAACTCCAAACGTGTTCTCCTTCGTGGAGAAGGCTGATTTGGCAGGAAGAAGCCCTGTGTGCACTGGCCCTGGCAAACCGCCCATAGCCAGCTAAGGAGGGACCCACCTAGGGCCTAGCTGCGAAACGGCACAAAACGCGCTCCTAGGAGCTGCACTCTGCAAAGGGAAACTGTGCTCGGGGAACAAAGCTCAGCCCCAACGCGGCTTGGCTCAGGATCACAGCGCTTGCCTAGTTCTCACCTAGCCCTAGGCTCCCCATAGGGCCAAGGAGGGTCTGGGCTGCCTCTGGCTCCTTGGGCACTGCTGCTTGGTTGGTGGTCTCCGCACCTTGAAACCAACTCCAAACGTGTTCTCCTTCGTGGAGAAGGCTGATTTGGCAGGAAGAAGCCCTGTGTGCACTGGCCCTGGCAAACCACCCATCGCCAGCTAGGGAGGGACCCACCTAGGGCCTAGCTGCGAAACGGCACAGAACGCGCTCCTAGGAGCTGCACTCTGCAAAGGGAAACTGTGCTCGGGGAACAAAGCTCAGCCCCAAGGCGGCTTGGCTCAGGATCGCAGCGCTTGCCTAGTTCTCACCTAGCCCTAGGCTCCCCAAAGGGCCAAGGAGGGTGTGGGCTGCCTCTGGCTCCGTGGGCACTGCTGCTTGGCTGGTGGTCTCCGCACCGTGAAACCAACTCCAAACGTGTTCGCCTTCGCGGAGAAGGCTGATTTGGCAGGAAGAAGCCCTGTGTGCACTGGCCCTGGCAACCCACCCATCGCCAGCTAGGGAGGGACCCACCTAGGGCCTAGCTGCGAAACGGCACAAAACGCGCTCCTAGGAGCTGCACTCTGCAAAGGGAAACTGTGCTCGGGGAACAAAGCTCAGCCCCAAGGCGGCTTGGCTCAGGATCGCAGCGCTTGCCTAGTTCTCACCTAGCCCTAGGCTCCCCATAGGGCCAAGGAGGGTCTGGGCTGCCTCTGGCTCCGTGGGCACTGCTGCTTGGCTGGTGGTCTCCGCACCTTGAAACCAACTCCAAACGTGTTCGCCTTCGCGGAGAAGGCTGATTTGGCAGGAAGAAGCCCTGTGTGCACTGGCCCTGGCAACCCACCCATAGCCAGCTAGGGAGGGACCCACCTAGGGCCTAGCTTTGAAACGGCACAAAACGCGCTCCTAGGAGCTGCACTCTGCAAAGGGAAACTGTGCTCGGGGAACAAAGCTCAGCCCCAAGGCGGCTTGGCTCAGGATCGCAGCGCTTGCCTAGTTCTCACCTAGCCCTAGGCTCCCCATAGGGCCAAGGAGGGTCTGGGCTGCCTCTGGCTCCTTGGGCACTGCTGCTTGGTTGGTGGTCTCCGCACCTTGAAACCAACTCCAAACGTGTTCTCCTTCGTGGAGAAGGCTGATTTGGCAGGAAGAAGCCCTGTGTGTACTGGCCCTGGCAACCCACCCATCGCCAGCTAGGGAGGGACCCACCTAGGGCCTAGCTGCGAAACGGCACAAAACGCGCTCCTAGGAGCTGCACTCTGCAAAGGGAAACTGTGCTCGGGGAACAAAGCTCAGCCCCAAGGCGGCTTGGCTCAGGATCACAGCGCTTGCCTAGTTCTCACCTAGCCCTAGGCTCCCCATAGGGCCAAGGAGGGTCTGGGCTGCCTCTGGCTCCGTGGGCACTGCTGCTTGGCTGGTGGTCTCCGCACCTTGAAACCAACTCCAAACGTGTTCTCCATCACGGAGAAGGCTGATTTGGCAGGAAGAAGCCCTGTGTGCACTGGCCCTGGCAAACCGCCCATAGCCAGCTAAGGAGGGACCCACCTAGGGCCTAGCTGCGAAACGGCACAAAACGCGCTCCTAGGAGCTGCACTCTGCAAAGGGAAACTGTGCTCGGGGAACAAAGCTCAGCCCCAAGGCGGCTTGGCTCAGGATCACAGCGCTTGCCTAGTTCTCACCTAGCCCTAGGCTCCCCATAGGGCCAAGGAGGGTCTGGGCTGCCTCTGGCTCCTTGGGCACTGCTGCTTGGTTGGTGGTCTCCGCACCTTGAAACCAACTCCAAACGTGTTCTCCTTCGTGGAGAAGGCTGATTTGGCAGGAAGAAGCCCTGTGTGCACTGGCCCTGGCAAACCACCCATCGCCAGCTAGGGAGGGACCCACCTAGGGCCTAGCTGCGAAACGGCACAGAACGCGCTCCTAGGAGCTGCACTCTGCAAAGGGAAACTGTGCTCGGGGAACAAAGCTCAGCCCCAAGGCGGCTTGGCTCAGGATCGCAGCGCTTGCCTAGTTCTCACCTAGCCCTAGGCTCCCCAAAGGGCCAAGGAGGGTGTGGGCTGCCTCTGGCTCCGTGGGCACTGCTGCTTGGCTGGTGGTCTCCGCACCGTGAAACCAACTCCAAACGTGTTCGCCTTCGCGGAGAAGGCTGATTTGGCAGGAAGAAGCCCTGTGTGCACTGGCCCTGGCAACCCACCCATCGCCAGCTAGGGAGGGACCCACCTAGGGCCTAGCTGCGAAACGGCACAAAACGCGCTCCTAGGAGCTGCACTCTGCAAAGGGAAACTGTGCTCGGGGAACAAAGCTCAGCCCCAAGGCGGCTTGGCTCAGGATCGCAGCGCTTGCCTAGTTCTCACCTAGCCCTAGGCTCCCCATAGGGCCAAGGAGGGTCTGGGCTGCCTCTGGCTCTGTGGGCACTGCTGCTTGGCTGGTGGTCTCCGCACCTTGAAACCAACTCCAAACGTGTTCGCCTTCGCGGAGAAGGCTGATTTGGCAGGAAGAAGCCCTGTGTGCACTGGCCCTGGCAACCCACCCATCGCCAGCTAGGGAGGGACCCACCTAGGGCCTAGCTTTGAAACGGCACAAAACGCGCTCCTAGGAGCTGCACTCTGCAAAGGGAAACTGTGCTCGGGGAACAAAGCTCAGCCCCAAGGCGGCTTGGCTCAGGATCGCAGCGCTTGCCTAGTTCTCACCTAGCCCTAGGCTCCCCATAGGGCCAAGGAGGGTCTGGGCTGCCTCTGGCTCCGTGGGCACTGCTGCTTGGTTGGTGGTCTCCGCACCTTGAAACCAACTCCAAACGTGTTCTCCTTCGCGGAGAAGGCTGATTTGGCAGGAACAAGCCCTGTGTGCACTGGCCCTGGCAAACCACCCATAGCCAGCTAAGGAGGGACCCACCTAGGGCCTAGCTGCGAAACGGCACAAAACGCGCTCCTAGGAGCTGCACTCTGCAAAGGGAAACTGTGCTCGGGGAACAAACCTCAGCCCCAAGGCGGCTTGGCTCAGGATCGCAGCGCTTGCCTAGTTCTCACCTAGCCCTAGGCTCCCCATAGGGCCAAGGAGGGTCTGGGCTGCCTCTGGCTCCGAGGGCACTGCTGCTTGGCTGGTGGTCTCCGCACCTTGAAACCAACTCCAAACGTGTTCGCCTTCGCGGAGAAGGCTGATTTGGCAGGAAGAAGCCCTGTGTGCACTGGCCCTGGCAAACCACCCATAGCCAGCTAGGGAGGGACCCACCTAGGGCCTAGCTGCGAAACGGCACAAAACGCGCTCCTAGGAGCTGCACTCTGCAAAGGGAAACTGTGCTCGGGGAACAAAGCTCAGCCCCAAGGCGGCTTGGCTCAGGATCGCAGCGCTTGCCTAGTTCTCACCTAGCCCTAGGCTCCCCAAAGGGCCAAGGAGGGTCTGGGCTGCCTCTTGCTCCGTGGGCACTGCTGCTTGGCTGGTGGTCTCCGCACCGTGAAACCAACTCCAAACGTGTTCGCCTTCGCGGAGAAGGCTGATTTGGCAGGAAGAAGCCCTGTGTGCACTGGCCCTGGCAACCCACCCATCGCCAGCTAGGGAGGGACCCACCTAGGGCCTAGCTGCGAAACGGCACAAAACGCGCTCCTAGGAGCTGCACTCTGCAAAGGGAAACTGTGCTCGGGGAACAAAGCTCAGCCCCAAGGCGGCTTGGCTCAGGATCGCAGCGCTTGCCTAGTTCTCACCTAGCCCTAGGCTCCCCATAGGGCCAAGGAGGGTCTGGGCTGCCTCTGGCTCCGACGGCACTGCTGCTTGGCTGGTGGTCTCCGCACCTTGAAACCAACTCCAAACGTGTTCGCCTTCGCGGAGAAGGCTGATTTGGCAGGAAGAAGCCCTGTGTGCACTGGCCCTGGCAACCCACCCATCGCCAGCTAGGGAGGGACCCACCTAGGGCCTAGCTGCGAAACGGCACAGAACGCGCTCCTAGGAGCTGCACTCTGCAAAGGGAAACTGTGCTCGGGGAACAAAGCTCAGCCCCAAGGCGGCTTGGCTCAGGATCACAGCGCTTGCCTAGTTCTCACCTAGCCCTAGGCTCCCCATAGGGCCAAGGAGGGTCTGGGCTGCCTCTGGCTCCTTGGGCACTGCTGCTTGGTTGGTGGTCTCCGCACCTTGAAACCAACTCCAAACGTGTTCTCCTTCGCGGAGAAGGCTGATTTGGCAGGAAGAAGCCCTGTGTGCACTGGCCCTGGCAAACCACCCATCGCCAGCTAGGGAGGGACCCACCTAGGGCCTAGCTGCGAAACGGCACAGAACGCGCTCCTAGGAGCTGCACTCTGCAAAGGGAAACTGTGCTCGGGGAACAAAGCTCAGCCCCAAGGCGGCTTGGCTCAGGATCGCAGCGCTTGCCTAGTTCTCACCTAGCCCTAGGCTCCCCAAAGGGCCAAGGAAGGTCTGGGCTGCCTCTGGCTCCGTGGGCACTGCTGCTTGGCTGGTGGTCTCCGCACCTTGAAACCAACTCCAAACGTGTTCTCCTTCGCGGAGAAGGCTGATTTGGCAGGAAGAAGCCCTGTGTGCACTGGCCCTGGCAACCCACCCATCGCCAGCTAGGGAGGGACCCACCTAGGGCCTAGCTTTGAAACGGCACAAAACGCGCTCCTAGGAGCTGCACTCTGCAAAGGGAAACTGTGCTCGGGGAACAAAGCTCAGCCCCAAGGCGGCTTGGCTCAGGATCGCAGCGCTTGCCTAGTTCTCACCTAGCCCTAGGCTCCCCATAGGGCCAAGGAGGGTCTGGGCTGCCTCTGGCTCCGTGGGCACTGCTGCTTGGCTGGTGGTCTCCGCACCTTGAAACCAACTCCAAACGTGTTCTCCTTCGTGGAGAAGGCTGATTTGGCAGGAAGAAGCCCTGTGTGCACTGGCCCTGGCAAACCGCCCATAGCCAGCTAAGGAGGGACCCACCTAGGGCCTAGCTGCGAAACGGCACAAAACGCGCTCCTAGGAGCTGCACTCTGCAAAGGGAAACTGTGCTCGGGGAACAAAGCTCAGCCCCAAGGCGGCTTGGCTCAGGATCGCAGCGCTTGCCTAGTTCTCACCTAGCCCTAGGCTCCCCATAGGGCCAAGGAGGGTCTGGGCTGCCTCTGGCTCCTTGGGCACTGCTGCTTGGTTGGTGGTCTCCGCACCTTGAAACCAACTCCAAACGTGTTCTCCTTCGTGGAGAAGGCTGATTTGGCAGGAAGAAGCCCTGTGTGCACTGGCCCTGGCAAACCACCCATCGCCAGCTAGGGAGGGACCCACCTAGGGCCTAGCTGCGAAACGGCACAGAACGCGCTCCTAGGAGCTGCACTCTGCAAAGGGAAACTGTGCTCGGGGAACAAAGCTCAGCCCCAAGGCGGCTTGGCTCAGGATCGCAGCGCTTGCCTAGTTCTCACCTAGCCCTAGGCTCCCCAAAGGGCCAAGGAGGGTGTGGGCTGCCTCTGGCTCCGTGGGCACTGCTGCTTGGCTGGTGGTCTCCGCACCGTGAAACCAACTCCAAACGTGTTCGCCTTCGCGGAGAAGGCTGATTTGGCAGGAAGAAGCCCTGTGTGCACTGGCCCTGGCAACCCACCCATCGCCAGCTAGGGAGGGACCCACCTAGGGCCTAGCTGCGAAACGGCACAAAACGCGCTCCTAGGAGCTGCACTCTGCAAAGGGAAACTGTGCTCGGGGAACAAAGCTCAGCCCCAAGGCGGCTTGGCTCAGGATCGCAGCGCTTGCCTAGTTCTCACCTAGCCCTAGGCTCCCCATAGGGCCAAGGAGGGTCTGGGCTGCCTCTGGCTCCGTGGGCACTGCTGCTTGGCTGGTGGTCTCCGCACCTTGAAACCAACTCCAAACGTGTTCGCCTTCGCGGAGAAGGCTGATTTGGCAGGAAGAAGCCCTGTGTGCACTGGCCCTGGCAACCCACCCATAGCCAGCTAGGGAGGGACCCACCTAGGGCCTAGCTTTGAAACGGCACAAAACGCGCTCCTAGGAGCTGCACTCTGCAAAGGGAAACTGTGCTCGGGGAACAAAGCTCAGCCCCAAGGCGGCTTGGCTCAGGATCGCAGCGCTTGCCTAGTTCTCACCTAGCCCTAGGCTCCCCATAGGGCCAAGGAGGGTCTGGGCTGCCTCTGGCTCCTTGGGCACTGCTGCTTGGTTGGTGGTCTCCGCACCTTGAAACCAACTCCAAACGTGTTCTCCTTCGTGGAGAAGGCTGATTTGGCAGGAAGAAGCCCTGTGTGTACTGGCCCTGGCAACCCACCCATCGCCAGCTAGGGAGGGACCCACCTAGGGCCTAGCTGCGAAACGGCACAAAACGCGCTCCTAGGAGCTGCACTCTGCAAAGGGAAACTGTGCTCGGGGAACAAAGCTCAGCCCCAAGGCGGCTTGGCTCAGGATCACAGCGCTTGCCTAGTTCTCACCTAGCCCTAGGCTCCCCATAGGGCCAAGGAGGGTCTGGGCTGCCTCTGGCTCCGTGGGCACTGCTGCTTGGCTGGTGGTCTCCGCACCTTGAAACCAACTCCAAACGTGTTCTCCATCACGGAGAAGGCTGATTTGGCAGGAAGAAGCCCTGTGTGAACTGGCCCTGGCAACCCACCCATCGCCAGCTAGGGAGGGACCCACCTAGGGCCTAGCTGCGAAACGGCACAGAACGCGCTCCTAGGAGCTGCACTCTGCAAAGGGAAACTGTGCTCGGGGAACAAAGCTCAGCCCCAAGGCGGCTTGGCTCAGGATCACAGCGCTTGCCTAGTTCTCACCTAGCCCTAGGCTCCCCATAGGGCCAAGGAGGGTCTGGGCTGCCTCTGGCTCCTTGGGCACTGCTGCTTGGTTGGTGGTCTCCGCACCTTGAAACCAACTCCAAACGTGTTCTCCTTCGTGGAGAAGGCTGATTTGGCAGGAAGAAGCCCTGTGTGCACTGGCCCTGGCAAACCACCCATCGCCAGCTAGGGAGGGACCCACCTAGGGCCTAGCTGCGAAACGGCACAGAACGCGCTCCTAGGAGCTGCACTCTGCAAAGGGAAACTGTGCTCGGGGAACAAAGCTCAGCCCCAAGGCGGCTTGGCTCAGGATCGCAGCGCTTGCCTAGTTCTCACCTAGCCCTAGGCTCCCCAAAGGGCCAAGGAGGGTCTGGGCTGCCTCTGGCTCCGTGGGCACTGCTGCTTGGCTGGTGGTCTCCGCACCTTGAAACCAACTCCAAACGTGTTCTCCTTCGCGGAGAAGGCTGATTTGGCAGGAAGAAGCCCTGTGTGCACTGGCCCTGGCAACCCACCCATCGCCAGCTAGGGAGGGACCCACCTAGGGCCTAGCTGCGAAACGGCACAAAACGCGCTCCTAGGAGCTGCACTCTGCAAAGGGAAACTGTGCTCGGGGAACAAAGCTCAGCCCCAAGGCGGCTTGGCTCAGGATCGCAGCGCTTGCCTAGTTCTCACCTAGCCCTAGGCTCCCCATAGGGCCAAGGAGGGTCTGGGCTGCCTCTGGCTCCGTGGGCACTGCTGCTTGGTTGGTGGTCTCCGCACCTTGAAACCAACTCCAAACGTGTTCTCCTTCGTGGAGAAGGCTGATTTGGCAGGAAGAAGCCCTGTGTGCACTGGCCCTGGCAAACCGCCCATAGCCAGCTAAGGAGGGACCCACCTAGGGCCTAGCTGCGAAACGGCACAAAACGCGCTCCTAGGAGCTGCACTCTGCAAAGGGAAACTGTGCTCGGGGAACAAAGCTCAGCCCCAAGGCGGCTTGGCTCAGGATCACAGCGCTTGCCTAGTTCTCACCTAGCCCTAGGCTCCCCATAGGGCCAAGGAGGGTCTGGGCTGCCTCTGGCTCCGTGGGCACTGCTGCTTGGTTGGTGGTCTCCGCACCTTGAAACCAACTCCAAACGTGTTCTCCTTCGTGGAGAAGGCTGATTTGGCAGGAAGAAGCCCTGTGTGCACTGGCCCTGGCAAACCACCCATCGCCAGCTAGGGAGGGACCCACCTAGGGCCTAGCTGCGAAACGGCACAGAACGCGCTCCTAGGAGCTGCACTCTGCAAAGGGAAACTGTGCTCGGGGAACAAAGCTCAGCCCCAAGGCGGCTTGGCTCAGGATCGCAGCGCTTGCCTAGTTCTCACCTAGCCCTAGGCTCCCCAAAGGGCCAAGGAGGGTGTGGGCTGCCTCTGGCTCCGTGGGCACTGCTGCTTGGCTGGTGGTCTCCGCACCGTGAAACCAACTCCAAACGTGTTCGCCTTCGCGGAGAAGGCTGATTTGGCAGGAAGAAGCCCTGTGTGCACTGGCCCTGGCAACCCACCCATCGCCAGCTAGGGAGGGACCCACCTAGGGCCTAGCTGCGAAACGGCACAAAACGCGCTCCTAGGAGCTGCACTCTGCAAAGGGAAACTGTGCTCGGGGAACAAAGCTCAGCCCCAAGGCGGCTTGGCTCAGGATCGCAGCGCTTGCCTAGTTCTCACCTAGCCCTAGGCTCCCCATAGGGCCAAGGAGGGTCTGGGCTGCCTCTGGCTCTGTGGGCACTGCTGCTTGGCTGGTGGTCTCCGCACCGTGAAACCAACTCCAAACGTGTTCGCCTTCGCGGAGAAGGCTGATTTGGCAGGAAGAAGCCCTGTGTGCACTGGCCCTGGCAACCCACCCATCGCCAGCTAGGGAGGGACCCACCTAGGGCCTAGCTTTGAAACGGCACAAAACGCGCTCCTAGGAGCTGCACTCTGCAAAGGGAAACTGTGCTCGGGGAACAAAGCTCAGCCCCAAGGCGGCTTGGCTCAGGATCGCAGCGCTTGCCTAGTTCTCACCTAGCCCTAGGCTCCCCATAGGGCCAAGGAGGGTCTGGGCTGCCTCTGGCTCCGTGGGCACTGCTGCTTGGTTGGTGGTCTCCGCACCTTGAAACCAACTCCAAACGTGTTCTCCTTCGCGGAGAAGGCTGATTTGGCAGGAACAAGCCCTGTGTGCACTGGCCCTGGCAAACCACCCATAGCCAGCTAAGGAGGGACCCACCTAGGGCCTAGCTGCGAAACGGCACAAAACGCGCTCCTAGGAGCTGCACTCTGCAAAGGGAAACTGTGCTCGGGGAACAAACCTCAGCCCCAAGGCGGCTTGGCTCAGGATCGCAGCGCTTGCCTAGTTCTCACCTAGCCCTAGGCTCCCCATAGGGCCAAGGAGGGTCTGGGCTGCCTCTGGCTCCGAGGGCACTGCTGCTTGGCTGGTGGTCTCCGCACCTTGAAACCAACTCCAAACGTGTTCTCCTTCGCGGAGAAGGCTGATTTGGCAGGAAGAAGCCCTGTGTGCACTGGCCCTGGCAAACCACCCATAGCCAGCTAGGGAGGGACCCACCTAGGGCCTAGCTGCGAAACGGCACAAAACGCGCTCCTAGGAGCTGCACTCTGCAAAGGGAAACTGTGCTCGGGGAACAAAGCTCAGCCCCAAGGCGGCTTGGCTCAGGATCGCAGCGCTTGCCTAGTTCTCACCTAGCCCTAGGCTCCCCAAAGGGCCAAGGAGGGTCTGGGCTGCCTCTTGCTCCGTGGGCACTGCTGCTTGGCTGGTGGTCTCCGCACCGTGAAACCAACTCCAAACGTGTTCGCCTTCGCGGAGAAGGCTGATTTGGCAGGAAGAAGCCCTGTGTGCACTGGCCCTGGCAACCCACCCATCGCCAGCTAGGGAGGGACCCACCTAGGGCCTAGCTGCGAAACGGCACAAAACGCGCTCCTAGGAGCTGCACTCTGCAAAGGGAAACTGTGCTCGGGGAACAAAGCTCAGCCCCAAGGCGGCTTGGCTCAGGATCGCAGCGCTTGCCTAGTTCTCACCTAGCCCTAGGCTCCCCATAGGGCCAAGGAGGGTCTGGGCTGCCTCTGGCTCCGACGGCACTGCTGCTTGGCTGGTGGTCTCCGCACCTTGAAACCAACTCCAAACGTGTTCGCCTTCGCGGAGAAGGCTGATTTGGCAGGAAGAAGCCCTGTGTGCACTGGCCCTGGCAACCCACCCATAGCCAGCTAGGGAGGGACCCACCTAGGGCCTAGCTTTGAAACGGCACAAAACGCGCTCCTAGGAGCTGCACTCTGCAAAGGGAAACTGTGCTCGGGGAACAAAGCTCAGCCCCAAGGCGGCTTGGCTCAGGATCGCAGCGCTTGCCTAGTTCTCACCTAGCCCTAGGCTCCCCATAGGGCCAAGGAGGGTCTGGGCTGCCTCTGGCTCCGTGGGCACTGCTGCTTGGTTGGTGGTCTCCGCACCTTGAAACCAACTCCAAACGTGTTCTCCTTCGTGGAGAAGGCTGATTTGGCAGGAAGAAGCCCTGTGTGTACTGGCCCTGGCAACCCACCCATCGCCAGCTAGGGAGGGACCCACCTAGGGCCTAGCTGCGAAACGGCACAGAACGCGCTCCTAGGAGCTGCACTCTGCAAAGGGAAACTGTGCTCGGGGAACAAAGCTCAGCCCCAAGGCGGCTTGGCTCAGGATCACAGCGCTTGCCTAGTTCTCACCTAGCCCTAGGCTCCCCATAGGGCCAAGGAGGGTCTGGGCTGCCTCTGGCTCCGTGGGCACTGCTGCTTGGCTGGTGGTCTCCGCACCTTGAAACCAACTCCAAACGTGTTCTCCATCACGGAGAAGGCTGATTTGGCAGGAAGAAGCCCTGTGTGAACTGGCCCTGGCAACCCACCCATCGCCAGCTAGGGAGGGACCCACCTAGGGCCTAGCTGCGAAACGGCACAGAACGCGCTCCTAGGAGCTGCACTCTGCAAAGGGAAACTGTGCTCGGGGAACAAAGCTCAGCCCCAAGGCGGCTTGGCTCAGGATCACAGCGCTTGCCTAGTTCTCACCTAGCCCTAGGCTCCCCATAGGGCCAAGGAGGGTCTGGGCTGCCTCTGGCTCCTTGGGCACTGCTGCTTGGTTGGTGGTCTCCGCACCTTGAAACCAACTCCAAACGTGTTCTCCTTCGTGGAGAAGGCTGATTTGGCAGGAAGAAGCCCTGTGTGCACTGGCCCTGGCAAACCACCCATCGCCAGCTAGGGAGGGACCCACCTAGGGCCTAGCTGCGAAACGGCACAGAACGCGCTCCTAGGAGCTGCACTCTGCAAAGGGAAACTGTGCTCGGGGAACAAAGCTCAGCCCCAAGGCGGCTTGGCTCAGGATCGCAGCACTTGCCTAGTTCTCACCTAGCCCTAGGCTCCCCAAAGGGCCAAGGAAGGTCTGGGCTGCCTCTGGCTCCGTGGGCACTGCTGCTTGGCTGGTGGTCTCCGCACCTTGAAACCAACTCCAAACGTGTTCTCCTTCGCGGAGAAGGCTGATTTGGCAGGAAGAAGCCCTGTGTGCACTGGCCCTGGCAACCCACCCATCGCCAGCTAGGGAGGGACCCACCTAGGGCCTAGCTTTGAAACGGCACAAAACGCGCTCCTAGGAGCTGCACTCTGCAAAGGGAAACTGTGCTCGGGGAACAAAGCTCAGCCCCAAGGCGGCTTGGCTCAGGATCGCAGCGCTTGCCTAGTTCTCACCTAGCCCTAGGCTCCCCATAGGGCCAAGGAGGGTCTGGGCTGCCTCTGGCTCCGTGGGCACTGCTGCTTGGTTGGTGGTCTCCGCACCTTGAAACCAACTCCAAACGTGTTCTCCTTCGTGGAGAAGGCTGATTTGGCAGGAAGAAGCCCTGTGTGCACTGGCCCTGGCAAACCGCCCCTAGCCAGCTAAGGAGGGACCCACCTAGGGCCTAGCTTTGAAACGGCACAAAACGCGCTCCTAGGAGCTGCACTCTGCAAAGGGAAACTGTGCTCGGGGAACAAAGCTCAGCCCCAAGGCGGCTTGGCTCAGGATCGCAGCGCTTGCCTAGTTCTCACCTAGCCCTAGGCTCCCCATAGGGCCAAGGAGGGTCTGGGCTGCCTCTGGCTCCGTGGGCACTGCTGCTTGGCTGGTGGTCTCCGCACCGTGAAACCAACTCCAATCGTGTTCTCCTTCGCGGAGAAGGCTGATTTGGCAGGAAGAAGCCCTGTGTGCACTGGCCCTGGCAACCCACCCATCGCCAGCTAGGGAGGGACCCACCTAGGGCCTAGCTGCGAAACGGCACAAAACGCGCTCCTAGGAGCTGCACTCTGCAAAGGGAAACTGTGCTCGGGGAACAAAGCTCAGCCCCAAGGCGGCTTGGCTCAGGATCGCAGCGCTTGCCTAGTTCTCACCTAGCCCTAGGCTCCCCATAGGGCCAAGGAGGGTCTGGGCTGCCTCTGGCTCCGTGGGCACTGCTGCTTGGCTGGTGGTCTCCGCACCTTGAAACCAACTCCAAACGTGTTCTCCTTCGCGGAGAAGGCTGATTTGGCAGGAAGAAGCCCTGTGTGCACTGGCCCTGGCAACCCACCCTTAGCCAGCTAAGGAGGGACCCACCTAGGGCCTAGCTGCGAAACGGCACAAAACGCGCTCCTAGGAGCTGCACTCTGCAAAGGGAAACTGTGCTCGGGGAACAAAGCTCAGCCCCAAGGCGGCTTGGCTCAGGATCGCAGCGCTTGCCTAGTTCTCACCTAGCCCTAGGCTCCCCATAGGGCCAAGGAGGGTCTGGGCTGCCTCTGGCTCCGTGGGCACTGCTGCTTGGCTGGTGGTCTCCGCAGCTTGAAACCAACTCCAAACGTGTTCTCCTTCACGGAGAAGGCTGATTTGGCAGGAAGAAGCCCTGTGTGAACTGGCCCTGGCAACCCACCCATAGCCAGCTAGGGAGGGACCCACCTAGGGCCTAGCTGCGAAACGGCACAGAACGCGCTCCTAGGAGCTGCACTCTGCAAAGGGAAACTGTGCTCGGGGAACAAAGCTCAGCCCCAAGGCGGCTTGGCTCAGGATCACAGCGCTTGCCTAGTTCTCACCTAGCCCTAGGCTCCCCATAGGGCCAAGGAGGGTCTGGGCTGCCTCTTGCTCCTTGGGCACTGCTGCTTGGTTGGTGGTCTCCGCACCTTGAAACCAACTCCAAACGTGTTCTCCTTCGTGGAGAAGGCTGATTTGGCAGGAAGAAGCCCTGTGTGCACTGGCCCTGGCAAACCACCCATCGCCAGCTAGGGAGGGACCCACCTAGGGCCTAGCTGCGAAACGGCACAGAACGCGCTCCTAGGAGCTGCACTCTGCAAAGGGAAACTGTGCTCGGGGAACAAAGCTCAGCCCCAAGGCGGCTTGGCTCAGGATCGCAGCGCTTGCCTAGTTCTCACCTAGCCCTAGGCTCCCCAAAGGGCCAAGGAGGGTGTGGGCTGCCTCTGGCTCCGTGGGCACTGCTGCTTGGCTGGTGGTCTCCGCACCGTGAAACCAACTCCAAACGTGTTCGCCTTCGCGGAGAAGGCTGATTTGGCAGGAAGAAGCCCTGTGTGCACTGGCCCTGGCAACCCACCCATCGCCAGCTAGGGAGGGACCCACCTAGGGCCTAGCTGCGAAACGGCACAAAACGCGCTCCTAGGAGCTGCACTCTGCAAAGGGAAACTGTGCTCGGGGAACAAAGCTCAGCCCCAAGGCGGCTTGGCTCAGGATCGCAGCGCTTGCCTAGTTCTCACCTAGCCCTAGGCTCCCCATAGGGCCAAGGAGGGTCTGGGCTGCCTCTGGCTCCGAGGGCACTGCTGCTTGGCTGGTGGTCTCCGCACCTTGAAACCAACTCCAAACGTGTTCTCCTTCGCGGAGAAGGCTGATTTGGCAGGAAGAAGCCCTGTGTGCACTGGCCCTGGCAAACCACCCATAGCCAGCTAGGGAGGGACCCACCTAGGGCCTAGCTGCGAAACGGCACAAAACGCGCTCCTAGGAGCTGCACTCTGCAAAGGGAAACTGTGCTCGGGGAACAAAGCTCAGCCCCAAGGCGGCTTGGCTCAGGATCGCAGCGCTTGCCTAGTTCTCACCTAGCCCTAGGCTCCCCAAAGGGCCAAGGAGGGTGTGGGCTGCCTCTGGCTCCGTGGGCACTGCTGCTTGGCTGGTGGTCTCCGCACCGTGAAACCAACTCCAAACGTGTTCGCCTTCGCGGAGAAGGCTGATTTGGCAGGAAGAAGCCCTGTGTGCACTGGCCCTGGCAACCCACCCATCGCCAGCTAGGGAGGGACCCACCTAGGGCCTAGCTGCGAAACGGCACAAAACGCGCTCCTAGGAGCTGCACTCTGCAAAGGGAAACTGTGCTCGGGGAACAAAGCTCAGCCCCAAGGCGGCTTGGCTAAGGATCGCAGCGCTTGCCTAGTTCTCACCTAGCCCTAGGCTCCCCATAGGGCCAAGGAGGGTCTGGGCTGCCTCTGGCTCCGACGGCACTGCTGCTTGGCTGGTGGTCTCCGCACCTTGAAACCAACTCCAAACGTGTTCGCCTTCGCGGAGAAGGCTGATTTGGCAGGAAGAAGCCCTGTGTGCACTGGCCCTGGCAACCCACCCATAGCCAGCTAGGGAGGGACCCACCTAGGGCCTAGCTTTGAAACGGCACAAAACGCGCTCCTAGGAGCTGCACTCTGCAAAGGGAAACTGTGCTCGGGGAACAAAGCTCAGCCCCAAGGCGGCTTGGCTCAGGATCGCAGCGCTTGCCTAGTTCTCACCTAGCCCTAGGCTCCCCATAGGGCCAAGGAGGGTCTGGGCTGCCTCTGGCTCCGTGGGCACTGCTGCTTGGTTGGTGGTCTCCGCACCTTGAAACCAACTCCAAACGTGTTCTCCTTCGTGGAGAAGGCTGATTTGGCAGGAAGAAGCCCTGTGTGTACTGGCCCTGGCAACCCACCCATCGCCAGCTAGGGAGGGACCCACCTAGGGCCTAGCTGCGAAACGGCACAGAACGCGCTCCTAGGAGCTGCACTCTGCAAAGGGAAACTGTGCTCGGGGAACAAAGCTCAGCCCCAAGGCGGCTTGGCTCAGGATCACAGCGCTTGCCTAGTTCTCACCTAGCCCTAGGCTCCCCATAGGGCCAAGGAGGGTCTGGGCTGCCTCTGGCTCCGTGGGCACTGCTGCTTGGCTGGTGGTCTCCGCAGCTTGAAACCAACTCCAAACGTGTTCGCCTTCGCGGAGAAGGCTGATTTGGCAGGAAGAAGCCCTGTGTGCACTGGCCCTGGCAATCCACCCATCGCCAGCTAGGGAGGGACCCACCTAGGGCCTAGCTTTGAAACGGCACAAAACGCGCTCCTAGGAGCTGCACTCTGCAAAGGGAAACTGTGCTCGGGGAACAAAGCTCAGCCCCAAGGCGGCTTGGCTCAGGATCGCAGCGCTTGCCTAGTTCTCACCTAGCCCTAGGCTCCCCATAGGGCCAAGGAGGGTCTGGGCTGCCTCTGGCTCCGTGGGCACTGCTGCTTGGCTGGTGGTCTCCGCAGCTTGAAACCAACTCCAAACGTGTTCGCCTTCGCGGAGAAGGCTGATTTGGCAGGAAGAAGCCCTGTGTGCACTGGCCCTGGCAACCCACCCATCGCCAGCTAGGGAGGGACCCACCTAGGGCCTAGCTGCGAAACGGCACAGAACGCGCTCTAGGAGCTGCACTCTGCAAAGGGAAACTGTGCTCGGGGAACAAAGCTCAGCCCCAAGGCGGCTTGGCTCAGGATCGCAGCGCTTGCCTAGTTCTCACCTAGCCCTAGGCTCCCCAAAGGGCCAAGGAGGGTCTGGGCTGCCTCTGGCTCCGTGGGCACTGCTGCTTGGCTGGTGGTCTCCGCAGCTTGAAACCAACTCCAAACGTGTTCGCCTTCGCGGAGAAGGCTGATTTGGCAGGAAGAAGCCCTGTGTGCACTGGCCCTGGCAAACCACCCATAGCCAGCTAGGGAGGGACCCACCTAGGGCCTAGCTGCGAAACGGCACAAAACGCGCTCCTAGGAGCTGCACTCTGCAAAGGGAAACTGTGCTCGGGGAACAAAGCTCAGCCCCAAGGCGGCTTGGCTCAGGATCGCAGCGCTTGCCTAGTTCTCACCTAGCCCTAGGCTCCCCATAGGGCCAAGGAGGGTCTGGGCTGCCTCTGGCTCCGTGGGCACTGCTGCTTGGTTGGTGGTCTCCGCACCTTGAAACCAACTCCAAACGTGTTCTCCTTCGTGGAGAAGGCTGATTTGGCAGGAAGAAGCCCTGTGTGCACTGGCCCTGGCAAACCGCCCATAGCCAGCTAAGGAGGGACCCACCTAGGGCCTAGCTGCGAAACGGCACAAAACGCGCTCCTAGGAGCTGCACTCTGCAAAGGGAAACTGTGCTCGGGGAACAAAGCTCAGCCCCAAGGCGGCTTGGCTCAGGATCGCAGCGCTTGCCTAGTTCTCACCTAGCCCTAGGCTCCCCAAAGGGCCAAGGAGGGTCTGGGCTGCCTCTGGCTCCGTGGGCACTGCTGCTTGGCTGGTGGTCTCCGCACCGTGAAACCAACTCCAATCGTGTTCTCCTTCGCGGAGAAGGCTGATTTGGCAGGAAGAAGCCCTGTGTGCACTGGCCCTGGCAACCCACCCTTAGCCAGCTAGGGAGGGACCCACCTAGGGCCTAGCTGCGAAACGGCACAAAACGCGCTCCTAGGAGCTGCACTCTGCAAAGGGAAACTGTGCTCGGGGAACAAACCTCAGCCCCAAGGCGGCTTGGCTCAGGATCGCAGCGCTTGCCTAGTTCTCACCTAGCCCTAGGCTCCCCATAGGGCCAAGGAGGGTCTGGGCTGCCTCTGGCTCCGTGGGCACTGCTGCTTGGCTGGTGGTCTCCGCACCTTGAAACCAACTCCAAACGTGTTCTCCTTCGCGGAGAAGGCTGATTTGGCAGGAAGAAGCCCTGTGTGCACTGGCCCTGGCAATCCACCCATAGCCAGCTAAGGAGGGACCCACCTAGGGCCTAGCTGCGAAACGGCACAAAACGCGCTCCTAGGAGCTGCACTCTGCAAAGGGAAACTGTGCTCGGGGAACAAAGCTCAGCCCCAAGGCGGCTTGGCTCAGGATCGCAGCGCTTGCCTAGTTCTCACCTAGCCCTAGGCTCCCCATAGGGCCAAGGAGGGTCTGGGCTGCCTCTGGCTCCGTGGGCACTGCTGCTTGGCTGGTGGTCTCCGCAGCTTGAAACCAACTCCAAACGTGTTCTCCTTCGCGGAGAAGGCTGATTTGGCAGGAAGAAGCCCTGTGTGCACTGGCCCTAGCAACCCACCCATCGCCAGCTAGGGAGGGACCCACCTAGGGCCTAGCTGCGAAACGGCACAAAACGCGCTCCTAGGAGCTGCACTCTGCAAAGGGAAACTGTGCTCGGGGAACAAAGCTCAGCCCCAAGGCGGCTTGGCTCAGGATCGCAGCGCTTGCCTAGTTCTCACCTAGCCCTAGGCTCCCCATAGGGCCAAGGAGGGTCTGGGCTGCCTCTGGCTCCGTGGGCACTGCTGCTTGGCTGGTGGTCTCCGCAGCTTGAAACCAACTCCAAACGTGTTCGCCTTCGCGGAGAAGGCTGATTTGGCAGGAAGAAGCCCTGTGTGCACTGGCCCTGGCAATCCACCCATCGCCAGCTAGGGAGGGACCCACCTAGGGCCTAGCTTTGAAACGGCACAAAACGCGCTCCTAGGAGCTGCACTCTGCAAAGGGAAACTGTGCTCGGGGAACAAAGCTCAGCCCCAAGGCGGCTTGGCTCAGGATCGCAGCGCTTGCCTAGTTCTCACCTAGCCCTAGGCTCCCCATAGGGCCAAGGAGGGTCTGGGCTGCCTCTGGCTCCGTGGGCACTGCTGCTTGGCTGGTGGTCTCCGCAGCTTGAAACCAACTCCAAACGTGTTCGCCTTCGCGGAGAAGGCTGATTTGGCAGGAAGAAGCCCTGTGTGCACTGGCCCTGGCAACCCACCCATCGCCAGCTAGGGAGGGACCCACCTAGGGCCTAGCTGCGAAACGGCACAGAACGCGCTCCTAGGAGCTGCACTCTGCAAAGGGAAACTGTGCTCGGGGAACAAAGCTCAGCCCCAAGGCGGCTTGGCTCAGGATCGCAGCGCTTGCCTAGTTCTCACCTAGCCCTAGGCTCCCCAAAGGGCCAAGGAGGGTCTGGGCTGCCTCTGGCTCCGTGGGCACTGCTGCTTGGCTGGTGGTCTCCGCAGCTTGAAACCAACTCCAAACGTGTTCGCCTTCGCGGAGAAGGCTGATTTGGCAGGAAGAAGCCCTGTGTGCACTGGCCCTGGCAAACCACCCATAGCCAGCTAGGGAGGGACCCACCTAGGGCCTAGCTTTGAAACGGCACAAAACGCGCTCCTAGGAGCTGCACTCTGCAAAGGGAAACTGTGCTCGGGGAACAAAGCTCAGCCCCAAGGCGGCTTGGCTCAGGATCGCAGCGCTTGCCTAGTTCTCACCTAGCCCTAGGCTCCCCATAGGGCCAAGGAGGGTCTGGGCTGCCTCTGGCTCCGTGGGCACTGCTGCTTGGTTGGTGGTCTCCGCACCTTGAAACCAACTCCAAACGTGTTCTCCTTCGTGGAGAAGGCTGATTTGGCAGGAAGAAGCCCTGTGTGCACTGGCCCTGGCAAACCGCCCATAGCCAGCTAAGGAGGGACCCACCTAGGGCCTAGCTGCGAAACGGCACAAAACGCGCTCCTAGGAGCTGCACTCTGCAAAGGGAAACTGTGCTCGGGGAACAAAGCTCAGCCCCAAGGCGGCTTGGCTCAGGATCGCAGCGCTTGCCTAGTTCTCACCTAGCCCTAGGCTCCCCAAAGGGCCAAGGAGGGTCTGGGCTGCCTCTGGCTCCGTGGGCACTGCTGCTTGGCTGGTGGTCTCCGCACCGTGAAACCAACTCCAATCGTGTTCTCCTTCGCGGAGAAGGCTGATTTGGCAGGAAGAAGCCCTGTGTGCACTGGCCCTGGCAACCCACCCTTAGCCAGCTAGGGAGGGACCCACCTAGGGCCTAGCTGCGAAACGGCACAAAACGCGCTCCTAGGAGCTGCACTCTGCAAAGGGAAACTGTGCTCGGGGAACAAACCTCAGCCCCAAGGCGGCTTGGCTCAGGATCGCAGCGCTTGCCTAGTTCTCACCTAGCCCTAGGCTCCCCATAGGGCCAAGGAGGGTCTGGGCTGCCTCTGGCTCCGTGGGCACTGCTGCTTGGCTGGTGGTCTCCGCACCTTGAAACCAACTCCAAACGTGTTCTCCTTCGCGGAGAAGGCTGATTTGGCAGGAAGAAGCCCTGTGTGCACTGGCCCTGGCAATCCACCCATAGCCAGCTAAGGAGGGACCCACCTAGGGCCTAGCTGCGAAACGGCACAAAACGCGCTCCTAGGAGCTGCACTCTGCAAAGGGAAACTGTGCTCGGGGAACAAAGCTCAGCCCCAAGGCGGCTTGGCTCAGGATCGCAGCGCTTGCCTAGTTCTCACCTAGCCCTAGGCTCCCCATAGGGCCAAGGAGGGTCTGGGCTGCCTCTGGCTCCGTGGGCACTGCTGCTTGGCTGGTGGTCTCCGCAGCTTGAAACCAACTCCAAACGTGTTCTCCTTCGCGGAGAAGGCTGATTTGGCAGGAAGAAGCCCTGTGTGCACTGGCCCTAGCAACCCACCCATCGCCAGCTAGGGAGGGACCCACCTAGGGCCTAGCTGCGAAACGGCACAAAACGCGCTCCTAGGAGCTGCACTCTGCAAAGGGAAACTGTGCTCGGGGAACAAAGCTCAGCCCCAAGGCGGCTTGGCTCAGGATCGCAGCGCTTGCCTAGTTCTCACCTAGCCCTAGGCTCCCCATAGGGCCAAGGAGGGTCTGGGCTGCCTCTGGCTCCGTGGGCACTGCTGCTTGGCTGGTGGTCTCCGCAGCTTGAAACCAACTCCAAACGTGTTCGCCTTCGCGGAGAAGGCTGATTTGGCAGGAAGAAGCCCTGTGTGCACTGGCCCTGGCAATCCACCCATCGCCAGCTAGGGAGGGACCCACCTAGGGCCTAGCTTTGAAACGGCACAAAACGCGCTCCTAGGAGCTGCACTCTGCAAAGGGAAACTGTGCTCGGGGAACAAAGCTCAGCCCCAAGGCGGCTTGGCTCAGGATCGCAGCGCTTGCCTAGTTCTCACCTAGCCCTAGGCTCCCCATAGGGCCAAGGAGGGTCTGGGCTGCCTCTGGCTCCGTGGGCACTGCTGCTTGGCTGGTGGTCTCCGCAGCTTGAAACCAACTCCAAACGTGTTCGCCTTCGCGGAGAAGGCTGATTTGGCAGGAAGAAGCCCTGTGTGCACTGGCCCTGGCAACCCACCCATCGCCAGCTAGGGAGGGACCCACCTAGGGCCTAGCTGCGAAACGGCACAGAACGCGCTCCTAGGAGCTGCACTCTGCAAAGGGAAACTGTGCTCGGGGAACAAAGCTCAGCCCCAAGGCGGCTTGGCTCAGGATCGCAGCGCTTGCCTAGTTCTCACCTAGCCCTAGGCTCCCCAAAGGGCCAAGGAGGGTCTGGGCTGCCTCTGGCTCCGTGGGCACTGCTGCTTGGCTGGTGGTCTCCGCAGCGTGAAACCAACTCCAAACGTGTTCGCCTTCGCGGAGAAGGCTGATTTGGCAGGAAGAAGCCCTGTGTGCACTGGCCCTGGCAAACCACCCATAGCCAGCTAGGGAGGGACCCACCTAGGGCCTAGCTGCGAAACGGCACAAAACGCGCTCCTAGGAGCTGCACTCTGCAAAGGGAAACTGTGCTCGGGGAACAAAGCTCAGCCCCAAGGCGGCTTGGCTCAGGATCGCAGCGCTTGCCTAGTTCTCACCTAGCCCTAGGCTCCCCAAAGGGCCAAGGAGGGTGTGGGCTGCCTCTGGCTCCGTGGGCACTGCTGCTTGGCTGGTGGTCTCCGCACCGTGAAACCAACTCCAAACGTGTTCGCCTTCGCGGAGAAGGCTGATTTGGCAGGAAGAAGCCCTGTGTGCACTGGCCCTGGCAACCCACCCATCGCCAGCTAGGGAGGGACCCACCTAGGGCCTAGCTGCGAAACGGCACAAAACGCGCTCCTAGGAGCTGCACTCTGCAAAGGGAAACTGTGCTCGGGGAACAAAGCTCAGCCCCAAGGCGGCTTGGCTCAGGATCGCAGCGCTTGCCTAGTTCTCACCTAGCCCTAGGCTCCCCATAGGGCCAAGGAGGGTCTGGGCTGCCTCTGGCTCCGACGGCACTGCTGCTTGGCTGGTGGTCTCCGCACCTTGAAACCAACTCCAAACGTGTTCGCCTTCGCGGAGAAGGCTGATTTGGCAGGAAGAAGCCCTGTGTGCACTGGCCCTGGCAACCCACCCATAGCCAGCTAGGGAGGGACCCACCTAGGGCCTAGCTTTGAAACGGCACAAAACGCGCTCCTAGGAGCTGCACTCTGCAAAGGGAAACTGTGCTCGGGGAACAAAGCTCAGCCCCAAGGCGGCTTGGCTCAGGATCGCAGCGCTTGCCTAGTTCTCACCTAGCCCTAGGCTCCCCATAGGGCCAAGGAGGGTCTGGGCTGCCTCTGGCTCCGTGGGCACTGCTGCTTGGTTGGTGGTCTCCGCACCTTGAAACCAACTCCAAACGTGTTCTCCTTCGTGGAGAAGGCTGATTTGGCAGGAAGAAGCCCTGTGTGTACTGGCCCTGGCAACCCACCCATCGCCAGCTAGGGAGGGACCCACCTAGGGCCTAGCTGCGAAACGGCACAAAACGCGCTCCTAGGAGCTGCACTCTGCAAAGGGAAACTGTGCTCGGGGAACAAAGCTCAGCCCCAAGGCGGCTTGGCTCAGGATCACAGCGCTTGCCTAGTTCTCACCTAGCCCTAGGCTCCCCATAGGGCCAAGGAGGGTCTGGGCTGCCTCTGGCTCCGTGGGCACTGCTGCTTGGCTGGTGGTCTCCGCACCTTGAAACCAACTCCAAACGTGTTCTCCATCACGGAGAAGGCTGATTTGGCAGGAAGAAGCCCTGTGTGAACTGGCCCTGGCAACCCACCCATCGCCAGCTAGGGAGGGACCCACCTAGGGCCTAGCTGCGAAACGGCACAGAACGCGCTCCTAGGAGCTGCACTCTGCAAAGGGAAACTGTGCTCGGGGAACAAAGCTCAGCCCCAAGGCGGCTTGGCTCAGGATCACAGCGCTTGCCTAGTTCTCACCTAGCCCTAGGCTCCCCATAGGGCCAAGGAGGGTCTGGGCTGCCTCTGGCTCCTTGGGCACTGCTGCTTGGTTGGTGGTCTCCGCACCTTGAAACCAACTCCAAACGTGTTCTCCTTCGTGGAGAAGGCTGATTTGGCAGGAAGAAGCCCTGTGTGCACTGGCCCTGGCAACCCACCCATCGCCAGCTAGGGAGGGACCCACCTAGGGCCTAGCTGCGAAACGGCACAGAACGCGCTCATAGGAGCTGCACTCTGCAAAGGGAAACTGTGCTCGGGGAACAAAGCTCAGCCCCAAGGCGGCTTGGCTCAGGATCGCAGCGCTTGCCTAGTTCTCACCTAGCCCTAGGCTCCCCAAAGGGCCAAGGAAGGTCTGGGCTGCCTCTGGCTCCGTGGGCACTGCTGCTTGGCTGGTGGTCTCCGCACCTTGAAACCAACTCCAAACGTGTTCTCCTTCGCGGAGAAGGCTGATTTGGCAGGAAGAAGCCCTGTGTGCACTGGCCCTGGCAACCCACCCATCGCCAGCTAGGGAGGGACCCACCTAGGGCCTAGCTTTGAAACGGCACAAAACGCGCTCCTAGGAGCTGCACTCTGCAAAGGGAAACTGTGCTCGGGGAACAAAGCTCAGCCCCAAGGCGGCTTGGCTCAGGATCGCAGCGCTTGCCTAGTTCTCACCTAGCCCTAGGCTCCCCATAGGGCCAAGGAGGGTCTGGGCTGCCTCTGGCTCCGTGGGCACTGCTGCTTGGTTGGTGGTCTCCGCACCTTGAAACCAACTCCAAACGTGTTCTCCTTCGTGGAGAAGGCTGATTTGGCAGGAAGAAGCCCTGTGTGCACTGGCCCTGGCAAACCGCCCATAGCCAGCTAAGGAGGGACCCACCTAGGGCCTAGCTGCGAAACGGCACAAAACGCGCTCCTAGGAGCTGCACTCTGCAAAGGGAAACTGTGCTCGGGGAACAAAGCTCAGCCCCAAGGCGGCTTGGCTCAGGATCGCAGCGCTTGCCTAGTTCTCACCTAGCCCTAGGCTCCCCATAGGGCCAAGGAGGGTCTGGGCTGCCTCTGGCTCCGTGGGCACTGCTGCTTGGCTGGTGGTCTCCGCACCGTGAAACCAACTCCAATCGTGTTCTCCTTCGCGGAGAAGGCTGATTTGGCAGGAAGAAGCCCTGTGTGCACTGGCCCTGGCAACCCACCCTTAGCCAGCTAGGGAGGGACCCACCTAGGGCCTAGCTGCGAAACGGCACAAAACGCGCTCCTAGGAGCTGCACTCTGCAAAGGGAAACTGTGCTCGGGGAACAAAGCTCAGCCCCAAGGCGGCTTGGCTCAGGATCGCAGCGCTTGCCTAGTTCTCACCTAGCCCTAGGCTCCCCATAGGGCCAAGGAGGGTCTGGGCTGCCTCTGGCTCCGTGGGCACTGCTGCTTGGCTGGTGGTCTCCGCACCTTGAAACCAACTCCAAACGTGTTCTCCTTCGCGGAGAAGGCTGATTTGGCAGGAAGAAGCCCTGTGTGCACTGGCCCTGGCAACCCACCCTTAGCCAGCTAAGGAGGGACCCACCTAGGGCCTAGCTGCGAAACGGCACAAAACGCGCTCCTAGGAGCTGCACTCTGCAAAGGGAAACTGTGCTCGGGGAACAAAGCTCAGCCCCAAGGCGGCTTGGCTCAGGATCGCAGCGCTTGCCTAGTTCTCACCTAGCCCTAGGCTCCCCATAGGGCCAAGGAGGGTCTGGGCTGCCTCTGGCTCCGTGGGCACTGCTGCTTGGCTGGTGGTCTCCGCACCTTGAAACCAACTCCAAACGTGTTCGCCTTCGCGGAGAAGGCTGATTTGGCAGGAAGAAGCCCTGTGTGCACTGGCCCTGGCAATCCACCCATAGCCAGCTAAGGAGGGACCCACCTAGGGCCTAGCTGCGAAACGGCACAAAACGCGCTCCTAGGAGCTGCACTCTGCAAAGGGAAACTGTGCTCGGGGAACAAAGCTCAGCCCCAAGGCGGCTTGGCTCAGGATCGCAGCGCTTGCCTAGTTCTCACCTAGCCCTAGGCTCCCCATAGGGCCAAGGAGGGTCTGGGCTGCCTCTGGCTCCGTGGGCACTGCTGCTTGGCTGGTGGTCTCCGCAGCTTGAAACCAACTCCAAACGTGTTCTCCTTCGCGGAGAAGGCTGATTTGGCAGGAAGAAGCCCTGTGTGCACTGGCCCTAGCAACCCACCCATCGCCAGCTAGGGAGGGACCCACCTAGGGCCTAGCTGCGAAACGGCACAAAACGCGCTCCTAGGAGCTGCACTCTGCAAAGGGAAACTGTGCTCGGGGAACAAAGCTCAGCCCCAAGGCGGCTTGGCTCAGGATCGCAGCGCTTGCCTAGTTCTCACCTAGCCCTAGGCTCCCCATAGGGCCAAGGAGGGTCTGGGCTGCCTCTGGCTCCGTGGGCGCTGCTGCTTGGTTGGTGGTCTCCGCAGCTTGAAACCAACTCCAAACGTGTTCGCCTTCGCGGAGAAGGCTGATTTGGCAGGAAGAAGCCCTGTGTGCACTGGCCCTGGCAATCCACCCATCGCCAGCTAGGGAGGGACCCACCTAGGGCCTAGCTTTGAAACGGCACAGAACGCGCTCCTAGGAGCTGCACTCTGCAAAGGGAAACTGTGCTCGGGGAACAAAGCTCAGCCCCAAGGCGGCTTGGCTCAGGATCGCAGCGCTTGCCTAGTTCTCACCTAGCCCTAGGCTCCCCATAGGGCCAAGGAGGGTCTGGGCTGCCTCTGGCTCCGTGGGCACTGCTGCTTGGCTGGTGGTCTCCGCAGCTTGAAACCAACTCCAAACGTGTTCGCCTTCGCGGAGAAGGCTGATTTGGCAGGAAGAAGCCCTGTGTGCACTGGCCCTGGCAACCCACCCATCGCCAGCTAGGGAGGGACCCACCTAGGGCCTAGCTGCGAAACGGCACAAAACGCGCTCCTAGGAGCTGCACTCTGCAAAGGGAAACTGTGCTCGGGGAACAAAGCTCAGCCCCAAGGCGGCTTGGCTCAGGATCGCAGCGCTTGCCTAGTTCTCACCTAGCCCTAGGCTCCCCATAGGGCCAAGGAGGGTCTGGGCTGCCTCTGGCTCCGTGGGCACTGCTGCTTGGCTGGTGGTCTCCGCAGCTTGAAACCAACTCCAAACGTGTTCGCCTTCGCGGAGAAGGCTGATTTGGCAGGAAGAAGCCCTGTGTGCACTGGCCCTGGCAACCCACCCATCGCCAGCTAGGGAGGGACCCACCTAGGGCCTAGCTGCGAAACGGCACAAAACGCGCTCCTAGGAGCTGCACTCTGCAAAGGGAAACTGTGCTCGGGGAACAAAGCTCAGCCCCAAGGCGGCTTGGCTCAGGATCGCAGCGCTTGCCTAGTTCTCACCTAGCCCTAGGCTCCCCATAGGGCCAAGGAGGGTCTGGGCTGCCTCTGGCTCCGTGGGCACTGCTGCTTGGTTGGTGGTCTCGGCACCTTGAAACCAACTCCAAACGTGTTCTCCTTCGCGGAGAAGGCTGATTTGGCAGGAAGAAGCCCTGTGTGCACTGGCCCTGGCAACCCACCCATCGCCAGCTAGGGAGGGACCCACCTAGGGCCTAGCTGCGAAACGGCACAGAACGCGCTCCTAGGAGCTGCACTCTGCAAAGGGAAACTGTGCTCGGGGAACAAAGCTCAGCCCCAAGGCGGCTTGGCTCAGGATCGCAGCGCTTGCCTAGTTCTCACCTAGCCCTAGGCTCCCCATAGGGCCAAGGAGGGTCTGGGCTGCCTCTGGCTCCGTGGGCACTGCTGCTTGGTTGGTGGTCTCCGCACCTTGAAACCAACTCCAAACGTGTTCTCCTTCGTGGAGAAGGCTGATTTGGCAGGAAGAAGCCCTGTGTGTACTGGCCCTGGCAACCCACCCATCGCCAGCTAGGGAGGGACCCACCTAGGGCCTAGCTGCGAAACGGCACAAAACGCGCTCCTAGGAGCTGCACTCTGCAAAGGGAAACTGTGCTCGGGGAACAAAGCTCAGCCCCAAGGCGGCTTGGCTCAGGATCACAGCGCTTGCCTAGTTCTCACCTAGCCCTAGGCTCCCCATAGGGCCAAGGAGGGTCTGGGCTGCCTCTGGCTCCGTGGGCACTGCTGCTTGGCTGGTGGTCTCCGCACCTTGAAACCAACTCCAAACGTGTTCTCCATCACGGAGAAGGCTGATTTGGCAGGAAGAAGCCCTGTGTGAACTGGCCCTGGCAACCCACCCATCGCCAGCTAGGGAGGGACCCACCTAGGGCCTAGCTGCGAAACGGCACAGAACGCGCTCCTAGGAGCTGCACTCTGCAAAGGGAAACTGTGCTCGGGGAACAAAGCTCAGCCCCAAGGCGGCTTGGCTCAGGATCACAGCGCTTGCCTAGTTCTCACCTAGCCCTAGGCTCCCCATAGGGCCAAGGAGGGTCTGGGCTGCCTCTGGCTCCTTGGGCACTGCTGCTTGGTTGGTGGTCTCCGCACCTTGAAACCAACTCCAAACGTGTTCTCCTTCGTGGAGAAGGCTGATTTGGCAGGAAGAAGCCCTGTGTGCACTGGCCCTGGCAACCCACCCATCGCCAGCTAGGGAGGGACCCACCTAGGGCCTAGCTGCGAAACGGCACAGAACGCGCTCCTAGGAGCTGCACTCTGCAAAGGGAAACTGTGCTCGGGGAACAAAGCTCAGCCCCAAGGCGGCTTGGCTCAGGATCGCAGCGCTTGCCTAGTTCTCACCTAGCCCTAGGCTCCCCAAAGGGCCAAGGAAGGTCTGGGCTGCCTCTGGCTCCGTGGGCACTGCTGCTTGGCTGGTGGTCTCCGCACCTTGAAACCAACTCCAAACGTGTTCTCCTTCGCGGAGAAGGCTGATTTGGCAGGAAGAAGCCCTGTGTGCACTGGCCCTGGCAACCCACCCATCGCCAGCTAGGGAGGGACCCACCTAGGGCCTAGCTTTGAAACGGCACAAAACGCGCTCCTAGGAGCTGCACTCTGCAAAGGGAAACTGTGCTCGGGGAACAAAGCTCAGCCCCAAGGCGGCTTGGCTCAGGATCGCAGCGCTTGCCTAGTTCTCACCTAGCCCTAGGCTCCCCATAGGGCCAAGGAGGGTCTGGGCTGCCTCTGGCTCCGTGGGCACTGCTGCTTGGTTGGTGGTCTCCGCACCTTGAAACCAACTCCAAACGTGTTCTCCTTCGTGGAGAAGGCTGATTTGGCAGGAAGAAGCCCTGTGTGCACTGGCCCTGGCAAACCGCCCATAGCCAGCTAAGGAGGGACCCACCTAGGGCCTAGCTGCGAAACGGCACAAAACGCGCTCCTAGGAGCTGCACTCTGCAAAGGGAAACTGTGCTCGGGGAACAAAGCTCAGCCCCAAGGCGGCTTGGCTCAGGATCGCAGCGCTTGCCTAGTTCTCACCTAGCCCTAGGCTCCCCAAAGGGCCAAGGAGGGTCTGGGCTGCCTCTGGCTCCGTGGGCACTGCTGCTTGGCTGGTGGTCTCCGCACCGTGAAACCAACTCCAATCGTGTTCTCCTTCGCGGAGAAGGCTGATTTGGCAGGAAGAAGCCCTGTGTGCACTGGCCCTGGCAACCCACCCATCGCCAGCTAGGGAGGGACCCACCTAGGGCCTAGCTGCGAAACGGCACAAAACGCGCTCCTAGGAGCTGCACTCTGCAAAGGGAAACTGTGCTCGGGGAACAAAGCTCAGCCCCAAGGCGGCTTGGCTCAGGATCGCAGCGCTTGCCTAGTTCTCACCTAGCCCTAGGCTCCCCATAGGGCCAAGGAGGGTCTGGGCTGCCTCTGGCTCCGTGGGCACTGCTGCTTGGCTGGTGGTCTCCGCACCTTGAAACCAACTCCAAACGTGTTCTCCTTCGCGGAGAAGGCTGATTTGGCAGGAAGAAGCCCTGTGTGCACTGGCCCTGGCAACCCACCCATAGCCAGCTAGGGAGGGACCCACCTAGGGCCTAGCTGCGAAACGGCACAAAACGCGCTCCTAGGAGCTGCACTCTGCAAAGGGAAACTGTGCTCGGGGAACAAAGCTCAGCCCCAAGGCGGCTTGGCTCAGGATCGCAGCGCTTGCCTAGTTCTCACCTAGCCCTAGGCTCCCCATAGGGCCAAGGAGGGTCTGGGCTGCCTCTGGCTCCGTGGGCACTGCTGCTTGGCTGGTGGTCTCCGCACCTTGAAACCAACTCCAAACGTGTTCTCCTTCGCGGAGAAGGCTGATTTGGCAGGAAGAAGCCCTGTGTGCACTGGCCCTGGCAATCCACCCATAGCCAGCTAAGGAGGGACCCACCTAGGGCCTAGCTGCGAAACGGCACAAAACGCGCTCCTAGGAGCTGCACTCTGCAAAGGGAAACTGTGCTCGGGGAACAAAGCTCAGCCCCAAGGCGGCTTGGCTCAGGATCGCAGCGCTTGCCTAGTTCTCACCTAGCCCTAGGCTCCCCATAGGGCCAAGGAGGGTCTGGGCTGCCTCTGGCTCCGTGGGCACTGCTGCTTGGCTGGTGGTCTCCGCACCTTGAAACCAACTCCAAACGTGTTCTCCTTCGCGGAGAAGGCTGATTTGGCAGGAAGAAGCCCTGTGTGCACTGGCCCTAGCAACCCACCCATCGCCAGCTAGGGAGGGACCCACCTAGGGCCTAGCTGCGAAACGGCACAAAACGCGCTCCTAGGAGCTGCACTCTGCAAAGGGAAACTGTGCTCGGGGAACAAAGCTCAGCCCCAAGGCGGCTTGGCTCAGGATCGCAGCGCTTGCCTAGTTCTCACCTAGCCCTAGGCTCCCCATAGGGCCAAGGAGGGTCTGGGCTGCCTCTGGCTCCGTGGGCACTGCTGCTTGGCTGGTGGTCTCCGCAGCTTGAAACCAACTCCAAACGTGTTCGCCTTCGCGGAGAAGGCTGATTTGGCAGGAAGAAGCCCTGTGTGCACTGGCCCTGGCAATCCACCCATCGCCAGCTAGGGAGGGACCCACCTAGGGCCTAGCTTTGAAACGGCACAAAACGCGCTCCTAGGAGCTGCACTCTGCAAAGGGAAACTGTGCTCGGGGAACAAAGCTCAGCCCCAAGGCGGCTTGGCTCAGGATCGCAGCGCTTGCCTAGTTCTCACCTAGCCCTAGGCTCCCCATAGGGCCAAGGAGGGTCTGGGCTGCCTCTGGCTCCGTGGGCACTGCTGCTTGGCTGGTGGTCTCCGCAGCTTGAAACCAACTCCAAACGTGTTCGCCTTCGCGGAGAAGGCTGATTTGGCAGGAAGAAGCCCTGTGTGCACTGGCCCTGGCAACCCACCCATCGTCAGCTAGGGATGGACCCACCTAGGGCCTAGCTGCGAAACGGCACAAAACGCGCTCCTAGGAGCTGCACTCTGCAAAGGGAAACTGTGCTCGGGGAACAAAGCTCAGCCCCAAGGCGGCTTGGCTCAGGATCGCAGCGCTTGCCTAGTTCTCACCTAGCCCTAGGCTCCCCATAGGGCCAAGGAGGGTCTGGGCTGCCTCTGGCTCCGTGGGCACTGCTGCTTGGTTGGTGGTCTCGGCACCTTGAAACCAACTCCAAACGTGTTCTCCTTCGCGGAGAAGGCTGATTTGGCAGGAAGAAGCCCTGTGTGCACTGGCCCTTGCAACCCACCCATCGCCAGCTAGGGAGGGACCCACCTAGGGCCTAGCTGCGAAACGGCACAGAACGCGCTCCTAGGAGCTGCACTCTGCAAAGGGAAACTGTGCTCGGGGAACAAAGCTCAGCCCCAAGGCGGCTTGGCTCAGGATCGCAGCGCTTGCCTAGTTCTCACCTAGCCCTAGGCTCCCCATAGGGCCAAGGAGGGTCTGGGCTGCCTCTGGCTCCGTGGGCACTGCTGCTTGGCTGGTGGTCTCCGCACCGTGAAACCAACTCCAAACGTGTTCGCCTTCGCGGAGAAGGCTGATTTGGCAGGAAGAAGCCCTGTGTGCACTGGCCCTGGCAACCCACCCATCGCCAGCTAGGGAGGGACCCACCTAGGGCCTAGCTGCGAAACGGCACAAAACGCGCTCCTAGGAGCTGCACTCTGCAAAGGGAAACTGTGCTCGGGGAACAAAGCTCAGCCCCAAGGCGGCTTGGCTCAGGATCGCAGCGCTTGCCTAGTTCTCACCTAGCCCTAGGCTCCCCATAGGGCCAAGGAGGGTCTGGGCTGCCTCTGGCTCCGTGGGCACTGCTGCTTGGCTGGTGGTCTCCGCACCTTGAAACCAACTCCAAACGTGTTCTCCTTCGCGGAGAAGGCTGATTTGGCAGGAAGAAGCCCTGTGTGCACTGGCCCTGGCAAACCGCCCATAGCCAGCTAAGGAGGGACCCACCTAGGGCCTAGCTGCGAAACGGCACAAAACGCGCTCCTAGGAGCTGCACTCTGCAAAGGGAAACTGTGCTCGGGGAACAAACCTCAGCCCCAAGGCGGCTTGGCTCAGGATCGCAGCGCTTGCCTAGTTCTCACCTAGCCCTAGGCTCCCCATAGGGCCAAGGAGGGTCTGGGCTGCCTCTGGCTCCGTGGGCACTGCTGCTTGGCTGGTGGTCTCCGCACCTTGAAACCAACTCCAAACGTGTTCGCCTTCGCGGAGAAGGCTGATTTGGCAGGAAGAAGCCCTGTGTGCACTGGCCCTGGCAATCCACCCATAGCCAGCTAAGGAGGGACCCACCTAGGGCCTAGCTGCGAAACGGCACAAAACGCGCTCCTAGGAGCTGCACTCTGCAAAGGGAAACTGTGCTCAGGGAACAAAGCTCAGCCCCAAGGCGGCTTGGCTCAGGATCGCAGCGCTTGCCTAGTTCTCACCTAGCCCTAGGCTCCCCATAGGGCCAAGGAGGGTCTGGGCTGCCTCTGGCTCCGTGGGCACTGCTGCTTGGCTGGTGGTCTCCGCACCGTGAAACCAACTCCAAACGTGTTCTCCTTCGCGGAGAAGGCTGATTTGGCAGGAAGAAGCCCTGTGTGCACTGGCCCTGGCAACCCACCCATCGCCAGCTAGGGAGGGACCCACCTAGGGCCTAGCTGCGAAACGGCACAAAACGCGCTCCTAGGAGCTGCACTCTGCAAAGGGAAACTGTGCTCGGGGAACAAAGCTCAGCCCCAAGGCGGCTTGGCTCAGGATCGCAGCGCTTGCCTAGTTCTCACCTAGCCCTAGGCTCCCCATAGGGCCAAGGAGGGTCTGGGCTGCCTCTGGCTCCGTGGGCACTGCTGCTTGGCTGGTGGTCTCCGCAGCTTGAAACCAACTCCAAACGTGTTCGCCTTCGCGGAGAAGGCTGATTTGGCAGGAAGAAGCCCTGTGTGCACTGGCCCTGGCAACCCACCCATCGCCAGCTAGGGAGGGACCCACCTAGGGCCTAGCTGCGAAACGGCACAGAACGCGCTCCTAGGAGCTGCACTCTGCAAAGGGAAACTGTGCTCGGGGAACAAAGCTCAGCCCCAAGGCGGCTTGGCTCAGGATCGCAGCGCTTGCCTAGTTCTCACCTAGCCCTAGGCTCCCCATAGGGCCAAGGAGGGTCTGGGCTGCCTCTGGCTCCGTGGGCACTGCTGCTTGGCTGGTGGTCTCCGCAGCTTGAAACCAACTCCAAACGTGTTCGCCTTCGCGGAGAAGGCTGATTTGGCAGGAAGAAGCCCTGTGTGCACTGGCCCTGGCAAACCACCCATAGCCAGCTAGGGAGGGACCCACCTAGGGCCTAGCTGCGAAACGGCACAGAACGCGCTCCTAGGAGCTGCACTCTGCAAAGGGAAACTGTGCTCGGGGAACAAAGCTCAGCCCCAAGGCGGCTTGGCTCAGGATCGCAGCGCTTGCCTAGTTCTCACCTAGCCCTAGGCTCCCCAAAGGGCCAAGGAGGGTGTGGGCTGCCTCTGGCTCCGTGGGCACTGCTGCTTGGCTGGTGGTCTCCGCACCGTGAAACCAACTCCAAACGTGTTCGCCTTCGCGGAGAAGGCTGATTTGGCAGGAAGAAGCCCTGTGTGCACTGGCCCTGGCAACCCACCCATCGCCAGCTAGGGAGGGACCCACCTAGGGCCTAGCTGCGAAACGGCACAAAACGCGCTCCTAGGAGCTGCACTCTGCAAAGGGAAACTGTGCTCGGGGAACAAAGCTCAGCCCCAAGGCGGCTTGGCTAAGGATCGCAGCGCTTGCCTAGTTCTCACCTAGCCCTAGGCTCCCCATAGGGCCAAGGAGGGTCTGGGCTGCCTCTGGCTCCGACGGCACTGCTGCTTGGCTGGTGGTCTCCGCACCTTGAAACCAACTCCAAACGTGTTCGCCTTCGCGGAGAAGGCTGATTTGGCAGGAAGAAGCCCTGTGTGCACTGGCCCTGGCAACCCACCCATAGCCAGCTAGGGAGGGACCCACCTAGGGCCTAGCTTTGAAACGGCACAAAACGCGCTCCTAGGAGCTGCACTCTGCAAAGGGAAACTGTGCTCGGGGAACAAAGCTCAGCCCCAAGGCGGCTTGGCTCAGGATCGCAGCGCTTGCCTAGTTCTCACCTAGCCCTAGGCTCCCCATAGGGCCAAGGAGGGTCTGGGCTGCCTCTGGCTCCGTGGGCACTGCTGCTTGGTTGGTGGTCTCCGCACCTTGAAACCAACTCCAAACGTGTTCTCCTTCGTGGAGAAGGCTGATTTGGCAGGAAGAAGCCCTGTGTGTACTGGCCCTGGCAACCCACCCATCGCCAGCTAGGGAGGGACCCACCTAGGGCCTAGCTGCGAAACGGCACAAAACGCGCTCCTAGGAGCTGCACTCTGCAAAGGGAAACTGTGCTCGGGGAACAAAGCTCAGCCCCAAGGCGGCTTGGCTCAGGATCACAGCGCTTGCCTAGTTCTCACCTAGCCCTAGGCTCCCCATAGGGCCAAGGAGGGTCTGGGCTGCCTCTGGCTCCGTGGGCACTGCTGCTTGGCTGGTGGTCTCCGCACCTTGAAACCAACTCCAAACGTGTTCTCCATCACGGAGAAGGCTGATTTGGCAGGAAGAAGCCCTGTGTGAACTGGCCCTGGCAACCCACCCATCGCCAGCTAGGGAGGGACCCACCTAGGGCCTAGCTGCGAAACGGCACAGAACGCGCTCCTAGGAGCTGCACTCTGCAAAGGGAAACTGTGCTCGGGGAACAAAGCTCAGCCCCAAGGCGGCTTGGCTCAGGATCACAGCGCTTGCCTAGTTCTCACCTAGCCCTAGGCTCCCCATAGGGCCAAGGAGGGTCTGGGCTGCCTCTGGCTCCTTGGGCACTGCTGCTTGGTTGGTGGTCTCCGCACCTTGAAACCAACTCCAAACGTGTTCTCCTTCGTGGAGAAGGCTGATTTGGCAGGAAGAAGCCCTGTGTGCACTGGCCCTGGCAACCCACCCATCGCCAGCTAGGGAGGGACCCACCTAGGGCCTAGCTGCGAAACGGCACAGAACGCGCTCCTAGGAGCTGCACTCTGCAAAGGGAAACTGTGCTCGGGGAACAAAGCTCAGCCCCAAGGCGGCTTGGCTCAGGATCGCAGCGCTTGCCTAGTTCTCACCTAGCCCTAGGCTCCCCAAAGGGCCAAGGAAGGTCTGGGCTGCCTCTGGCTCCGTGGGCACTGCTGCTTGGCTGGTGGTCTCCGCACCTTGAAACCAACTCCAAACGTGTTCTCCTTCGCGGAGAAGGCTGATTTGGCAGGAAGAAGCCCTGTGTGCACTGGCCCTGGCAACCCACCCATCGCCAGCTAGGGAGGGACCCACCTAGGGCCTAGCTTTGAAACGGCACAAAACGCGCTCCTAGGAGCTGCACTCTGCAAAGGGAAACTGTGCTCGGGGAACAAAGCTCAGCCCCAAGGCGGCTTGGCTCAGGATCGCAGCGCTTGCCTAGTTCTCACCTAGCCCTAGGCTCCCCATAGGGCCAAGGAGGGTCTGGGCTGCCTCTGGCTCCGTGGGCACTGCTGCTTGGCTGGTGGTCTCCGCACCTTGAAACCAACTCCAAACGTGTTCTCCTTCGTGGAGAAGGCTGATTTGGCAGGAAGAAGCCCTGTGTGCACTGGCCCTGGCAAACCGCCCATAGCCAGCTAAGGAGGGACCCACCTAGGGCCTAGCTGCGAAACGGCACAAAACGCGCTCCTAGGAGCTGCACTCTGCAAAGGGAAACTGTGCTCGGGGAACA
The DNA here is from genome assembly GCF_054392235.1 of Sus scrofa. Classification (NCBI taxonomy): domain Eukaryota; kingdom Metazoa; phylum Chordata; class Mammalia; order Artiodactyla; family Suidae; genus Sus; species Sus scrofa. The sequence goes on along the minus strand of NC_139389.1, from coordinate 31,420,687 downwards.
AAGCTCAGCCCCAAGGCGGCTTGGCTCAGGATCGCAGCGCTTGCCTAGTTCTCACCTAGCCCTAGGCTCCCCAAAGGGCCAAGGAGGGTCTGGGCTGCCTCTGGCTCCGTGGGCACTGCTGCTTGGCTGGTGGTCTCCGCACCGTGAAACCAACTCCAATCGTGTTCTCCTTCGCGGAGAAGGCTGATTTGGCAGGAAGAAGCCCTGTGTGCACTGGCCCTGGCAACCCACCCTTAGCCAGCTAGGGAGGGACCCACCTAGGGCCTAGCTGCGAAACGGCACAAAACGCGCTCCTAGGAGCTGCACTCTGCAAAGGGAAACTGTGCTCGGGGAACAAAGCTCAGCCCCAAGGCGGCTTGGCTCAGGATCGCAGCGCTTGCCTAGTTCTCACCTAGCCCTAGGCTCCCCATAGGGCCAAGGAGGGTCTGGGCTGCCTCTGGCTCCGTGGGCACTGCTGCTTGGCTGGTGGTCTCCGCACCTTGAAACCAACTCCAAACGTGTTCTCCTTCGCGGAGAAGGCTGATTTGGCAGGAAGAAGCCCTGTGTGCACTGGCCCTGGCAACCCACCCTTAGCCAGCTAAGGAGGGACCCACCTAGGGCCTAGCTGCGAAACGGCACAAAACGCGCTCCTAGGAGCTGCACTCTGCAAAGGGAAACTGTGCTCGGGGAACAAAGCTCAGCCCCAAGGCGGCTTGGCTCAGGATCGCAGCGCTTGCCTAGTTCTCACCTAGCCCTAGGCTCCCCATAGGGCCAAGGAGGGTCTGGGCTGCCTCTGGCTCCGTGGGCACTGCTGCTTGGCTGGTGGTCTCCGCACCTTGAAACCAACTCCAAACGTGTTCTCCTTCGCGGAGAAGGCTGATTTGGCAGGAAGAAGCCCTGTGTGCACTGGCCCTGGCAATCCACCCATAGCCAGCTAAGGAGGGACCCACCTAGGGCCTAGCTGCGAAACGGCACAAAACGCGCTCCTAGGAGCTGCACTCTGCAAAGGGAAACTGTGCTCGGGGAACAAAGCTCAGCCCCAAGGCGGCTTGGCTCAGGATCGCAGCGCTTGCCTAGTTCTCACCTAGCCCTAGGCTCCCCATAGGGCCAAGGAGGGTCTGGGCTGCCTCTGGCTCCGTGGGCACTGCTGCTTGGCTGGTGGTCTCCGCAGCTTGAAACCAACTCCAAACGTGTTCTCCTTCGCGGAGAAGGCTGATTTGGCAGGAAGAAGCCCTGTGTGCACTGGCCCTAGCAACCCACCCATCGCCAGCTAGGGAGGGACCCACCTAGGGCCTAGCTGCGAAACGGCACAAAACGCGCTCCTAGGAGCTGCACTCTGCAAAGGGAAACTGTGCTCGGGGAACAAAGCTCAGCCCCAAGGCGGCTTGGCTCAGGATCGCAGCGCTTGCCTAGTTCTCACCTAGCCCTAGGCTCCCCATAGGGCCAAGGAGGGTCTGGGCTGCCTCTGGCTCCGTGGGCACTGCTGCTTGGCTGGTGGTCTCCGCAGCTTGAAACCAACTCCAAACGTGTTCGCCTTCAAGGAGAAGGCTGATTTGGCAGGAAGAAGCCCTGTGTGCACTGGCCCTGGCAATCCACCCATCGCCAGCTAGGGAGGGACCCACCTAGGGCCTAGCTTTGAAACGGCACAAAACGCGCTCCTAGGAGCTGCACTCTGCAAAGGGAAACTGTGCTCGGGGAACAAAGCTCAGCCCCAAGGCGGCTTGGCTCAGGATCGCAGCGCTTGCCTAGTTCTCACCTAGCCCTAGGCTCCCCATAGGGCCAAGGAGGGTCTGGGCTGCCTCTGGCTCCGTGGGCACTGCTGCTTGGCTGGTGGTCTCCGCAGCTTGAAACCAACTCCAAACGTGTTCGCCTTCGCGGAGAAGGCTGATTTGGCAGGAAGAAGCCCTGTGTGCACTGGCCCTGGCAACCCACCCATCGCCAGCTAGGGAGGGACCCACCTAGGGCCTAGCTGCGAAACGGCACAAAACGCGCTCCTAGGAGCTGCACTCTGCAAAGGGAAACTGTGCTCGGGGAACAAAGCTCAGCCCCAAGGCGGCTTGGCTCAGGATCGCAGCGCTTGCCTAGTTCTCACCTAGCCCTAGGCTCCCCATAGGGCCAAGGAGGGTCTGGGCTGCCTCTGGCTCCGTGGGCACTGCTGCTTGGCTGGTGGTCTCCGCAGCTTGAAACCAACTCCAAACGTGTTCGCCTTCGCGGAGAAGGCTGATTTGGCAGGAAGAAGCCCTGTGTGCACTGGCCCTGGCAACCCACCCATCGCCAGCTAGGGAGGGACCCACCTAGGGCCTAGCTGCGAAACGGCACAAAACGCGCTCCTAGGAGCTGCACTCTGCAAAGGGAAACTGTGCTCGGGGAACAAAGCTCAGCCCCAAGGCGGCTTGGCTCAGGATCGCAGCGCTTGCCTAGTTCTCACCTAGCCCTAGGCTCCCCATAGGGCCAAGGAGGGTCTGGGCTGCCTCTGGCTCCGTGGGCACTGCTGCTTGGTTGGTGGTCTCGGCACCTTGAAACCAACTCCAAACGTGTTCTCCTTCGCGGAGAAGGCTGATTTGGCAGGAAGAAGCCCTGTGTGCACTGGCCCTGGCAACCCACCCATCGCCAGCTAGGGAGGGACCCACCTAGGGCCTAGCTGCGAAACGGCACAGAACGCGCTCCTAGGAGCTGCACTCTGCAAAGGGAAACTGTGCTCGGGGAACAAAGCTCAGCCCCAAGGCGGCTTGGCTCAGGATCGCAGCGCTTGCCTAGTTCTCACCTAGCCCTAGGCTCCCCATAGGGCCAAGGAGGGTCTGGGCTGCCTCTGGCTCCGTGGGCACTGCTGCTTGGCTGGTGGTCTCCGCAGCTTGAAACCAACTCCAAACGTGTTCGCCTTCGCGGAGAAGGCTGATTTGGCAGGAAGAAGCCCTGTGTGCACTGGCCCTGGCAAACCACCCATAGCCAGCTAGGGAGGGACCCACCTAGGGCCTAGCTGCGAAACGGCACAAAACGCGCTCCTAGGAGCTGCACTCTGCAAAGGGAAACTGTGCTCGGGGAACAAAGCTCAGCCCCAAGGCGGCTTGGCTCAGGATCGCAGCGCTTGCCTAGTTCTCACCTAGCCCTAGGCTCCCCAAAGGGCCAAGGAGGGTGTGGGCTGCCTCTGGCTCCGTGGGCACTGCTGCTTGGCTGGTGGTCTCCGCACCGTGAAACCAACTCCAAACGTGTTCGCCTTCGCGGAGAAGGCTGATTTGGCAGGAAGAAGCCCTGTGTGCACTGGCCCTGGCAACCCACCCATCGCCAGCTAGGGAGGGACCCACCTAGGGCCTAGCTGCGAAACGGCACAAAACGCGCTCCTAGGAGCTGCACTCTGCAAAGGGAAACTGTGCTCGGGGAACAAAGCTCAGCCCCAAGGCGGCTTGGCTAAGGATCGCAGCGCTTGCCTAGTTCTCACCTAGCCCTAGGCTCCCCATAGGGCCAAGGAGGGTCTGGGCTGCCTCTGGCTCCGACGGCACTGCTGCTTGGCTGGTGGTCTCCGCACCTTGAAACCAACTCCAAACGTGTTCGCCTTCGCGGAGAAGGCTGATTTGGCAGGAAGAAGCCCTGTGTGCACTGGCCCTGGCAACCCACCCATAGCCAGCTAGGGAGGGACCCACCTAGGGCCTAGCTTTGAAACGGCACAAAACGCGCTCCTAGGAGCTGCACTCTGCAAAGGGAAACTGTGCTCGGGGAACAAAGCTCAGCCCCAAGGCGGCTTGGCTCAGGATCGCAGCGCTTGCCTAGTTCTCACCTAGCCCTAGGCTCCCCATAGGGCCAAGGAGGGTCTGGGCTGCCTCTGGCTCCGTGGGCACTGCTGCTTGGTTGGTGGTCTCCGCACCTTGAAACCAACTCCAAACGTGTTCTCCTTCGTGGAGAAGGCTGATTTGGCAGGAAGAAGCCCTGTGTGTACTGGCCCTGGCAACCCACCCATCGCCAGCTAGGGAGGGACCCACCTAGGGCCTAGCTGCGAAACGGCACAAAACGCGCTCCTAGGAGCTGCACTCTGCAAAGGGAAACTGTGCTCGGGGAACAAAGCTCAGCCCCAAGGCGGCTTGGCTCAGGATCGCAGCGCTTGCCTAGTTCTCACCTAGCCCTAGGCTCCCCATAGGGCCAAGGAGGGTCTGGGCTGCCTCTGGCTCCGTGGGCACTGCTGCTTGGCTGGTGGTCTCCGCACCTTGAAACCAACTCCAAACGTGTTCTCCATCACGGAGAAGGCTGATTTGGCAGGAAGAAGCCCTGTGTGAACTGGCCCTGGCAACCCACCCATCGCCAGCTAGGGAGGGACCCACCTAGGGCCTAGCTGCGAAACGGCACAGAACGCGCTCCTAGGAGCTGCACTCTGCAAAGGGAAACTGTGCTCGGGGAACAAAGCTCAGCCCCAAGGCGGCTTGGCTCAGGATCACAGCGCTTGCCTAGTTCTCACCTAGCCCTAGGCTCCCCATAGGGCCAAGGAGGGTCTGGGCTGCCTCTGGCTCCTTGGGCACTGCTGCTTGGTTGGTGGTCTCCGCACCTTGAAACCAACTCCAAACGTGTTCTCCTTCGTGGAGAAGGCTGATTTGGCAGGAAGAAGCCCTGTGTGCACTGGCCCTGGCAACCCACCCATCGCCAGCTAGGGAGGGACCCACCTAGGGCCTAGCTGCGAAACGGCACAGAACGCGCTCCTAGGAGCTGCACTCTGCAAAGGGAAACTGTGCTCGGGGAACAAAGCTCAGCCCCAAGGCGGCTTGGCTCAGGATCGCAGCGCTTGCCTAGTTCTCACCTAGCCCTAGGCTCCCCAAAGGGCCAAGGAAGGTCTGGGCTGCCTCTGGCTCCGTGGGCACTGCTGCTTGGCTGGTGGTCTCCGCACCTTGAAACCAACTCCAAACGTGTTCTCCTTCGCGGAGAAGGCTGATTTGGCAGGAAGAAGCCCTGTGTGCACTGGCCCTGGCAACCCACCCATCGCCAGCTAGGGAGGGACCCACCTAGGGCCTAGCTTTGAAACGGCACAAAACGCGCTCCTAGGAGCTGCACTCTGCAAAGGGAAACTGTGCTCGGGGAACAAAGCTCAGCCCCAAGGCGGCTTGGCTCAGGATCGCAGCGCTTGCCTAGTTCTCACCTAGCCCTAGGCTCCCCATAGGGCCAAGGAGGGTCTGGGCTGCCTCTGGCTCCGTGGGCACTGCTGCTTGGTTGGTGGTCTCCGCACCTTGAAACCAACTCCAAACGTGTTCTCCTTCGTGGAGAAGGCTGATTTGGCAGGAAGAAGCCCTGTGTGCACTGGCCCTGGCAAACCGCCCATAGCCAGCTAAGGAGGGACCCACCTAGGGCCTAGCTGCGAAACGGCACAAAACGCGCTCCTAGGAGCTGCACTCTGCAAAGGGAAACTGTGCTCGGGGAACAAAGCTCAGCCCCAAGGCGGCTTGGCTCAGGATCGCAGCGCTTGCCTAGTTCTCACCTAGCCCTAGGCTCCCCATAGGGCCAAGGAGGGTCTGGGCTGCCTCTGGCTCCGTGGGCACTGCTGCTTGGCTGGTGGTCTCCGCACCTTGAAACCAACTCCAAACGTGTTCTCCTTCGCGGAGAAGGCTGATTTGGCAGGAAGAAGCCCTGTGTGCACTGGCCCTGGCAACCCACCCTTAGCCAGCTAAGGAGGGACCCACCTAGGGCCTAGCTGCGAAACGGCACAAAACGCGCTCCTAGGAGCTGCACTCTGCAAAGGGAAACTGTGCTCGGGGAACAAAGCTCAGCCCCAAGGCGGCTTGGCTCAGGATCGTAGCGCTTGCCTAGTTCTCACCTAGCCCTAGGCTCCCCATAGGGCCAAGGAGGGTCTGGGCTGCCTCTGGCTCCGTGGGCACTGCTGCTTGGCTGGTGGTCTCCGCACCTTGAAACCAACTCCAAACGTGTTCTCCTTCGCGGAGAAGGCTGATTTGGCAGGAAGAAGCCCTGTGTGCACTGGCCCTGGCAATCCACCCATAGCCAGCTAAGGAGGGACCCACCTAGGGCCTAGCTGCGAAACGGCACAAAACGCGCTCCTAGGAGCTGCACTCTGCAAAGGGAAACTGTGCTCGGGGAACAAAGCTCAGCCCCAAGGCGGCTTGGCTCAGGATCGCAGCGCTTGCCTAGTTCTCACCTAGCCCTAGGCTCCCCATAGGGCCAAGGAGGGTCTGGGCTGCCTCTGGCTCCGTGGGCACTGCTGCTTGGCTGGTGGTCTCCGCAGCTTGAAACCAACTCCAAACGTGTTCTCCTTCGCGGAGAAGGCTGATTTGGCAGGAAGAAGCCCTGTGTGCACTGGCCCTAGCAACCCACCCATCGCCAGCTAGGGAGGGACCCACCTAGGGCCTAGCTGCGAAACGGCACAAAACGCGCTCCTAGGAGCTGCACTCTGCAAAGGGAAACTGTGCTCGGGGAACAAAGCTCAGCCCCAAGGCGGCTTGGCTCAGGATCGCAGCGCTTGCCTAGTTCTCACCTAGCCCTAGGCTCCCCATAGGGCCAAGGAGGGTCTGGGCTGCCTCTGGCTCCGTGGGCACTGCTGCTTGGCTGGTGGTCTCCGCAGCTTGAAACCAACTCCAAACGTGTTCGCCTTCGCGGAGAAGGCTGATTTGGCAGGAAGAAGCCCTGTGTGCACTGGCCCTGGCAATCCACCCATCGCCAGCTAGGGAGGGACCCACCTAGGGCCTAGCTTTGAAACGGCACAAAACGCGCTCCTAGGAGCTGCACTCTGCAAAGGGAAACTGTGCTCGGGGAACAAAGCTCAGCCCCAAGGCGGCTTGGCTCAGGATCGCAGCGCTTGCCTAGTTCTCACCTAGCCCTAGGCTCCCCATAGGGCCAAGGAGGGTCTGGGCTGCCTCTGGCTCCGTGGGCACTGCTGCTTGGCTGGTGGTCTCCGCAGCTTGAAACCAACTCCAAACGTGTTCGCCTTCGCGGAGAAGGCTGATTTGGCAGGAAGAAGCCCTGTGTGCACTGGCCCTGGCAACCCACCCATCGTCAGCTAGGGAGGGACCCACCTAGGGCCTAGCTGCGAAACGGCACAAAACGCGCTCCTAGGAGCTGCACTCTGCAAAGGGAAACTGTGCTCGGGGAACAAAGCTCAGCCCCAAGGCGGCTTGGCTCAGGATCGCAGCGCTTGCCTAGTTCTCACCTAGCCCTAGGCTCCCCATAGGGCCAAGGAGGGTCTGGGCTGCCTCTGGCTCCGTGGGCACTGCTGCTTGGTTGGTGGTCTCGGCACCTTGAAACCAACTCCAAACGTGTTCTCCTTCGCGGAGAAGGCTGATTTGGCAGGAAGAAGCCCTGTGTGCACTGGCCCTTGCAACCCACCCATCGCCAGCTAGGGAGGGACCCACCTAGGGCCTAGCTGCGAAACGGCACAGACCGCGCTCCTAGGAGCTGCACTCTGCAAAGGGAAACTGTGCTCGGGGAACAAAGCTCAGCCCCAAGGCGGCTTGGCTCAGGATCGCAGCGCTTGCCTAGTTCTCACCTAGCCCTAGGCTCCCCATAGGGCCAAGGAGGGTCTGGGCTGCCTCTGGCTCCGTGGGCACTGCTGCTTGGCTGGTGGTCTCCGCAGCTTGAAACCAACTCCAAACGTGTTCGCCTTCGCGGAGAAGGCTGATTTGGCAGGAAGAAGCCCTGTGTGCACTGGCCCTGGCAACCCACCCATCGCCAGCTAGGGAGGGACCCACCTAGGGCCTAGCTGCGAAACGGCACAAAACGCGCTCCTAGGAGCTGCACTCTGCAAAGGGAAACTGTGCTCGGGGAACAAAGCTCAGCCCCAAGGCGGCTTGGCTCAGGATCGCAGCGCTTGCCTAGTTCTCACCTAGCCCTAGGCTCCCCATAGGGCCAAGGAGGGTGTGGGCTGCCTCTGGCTCCGTGGGCACTGCTGCTTGGCTGGTGGTCTCCGCACCTTGAAACCAACTCCAAACGTGTTCTCCTTCGCGGAGAAGGCTGATTTGGCAGGAAGAAGCCCTGTGTGCACTGGCCCTGGCAAACCGCCCATAGCCAGCTAAGGAGGGACCCACCTAGGGCCTAGCTGCGAAACGGCACAAAACGCGCTCCTAGGAGCTGCACTCTGCAAAGGGAAACTGTGCTCGGGGAACAAACCTCAGCCCCAAGGCGGCTTGGCTCAGGATCGCAGCGCTTGCCTAGTTCTCACCTAGCCCTAGGCTCCCCATAGGGCCAAGGAGGGTCTGGGCTGCCTCTGGCTCCGTGGGCACTGCTGCTTGGCTGGTGGTCTCCGCACCTTGAAACCAACTCCAAACGTGTTCGCCTTCGCGGAGAAGGCTGATTTGGCAGGAAGAAGCCCTGTGTGCACTGGCCCTGGCAATCCACCCATAGCCAGCTAAGGAGGGACCCACCTAGGGCCTAGCTGCGAAACGGCACAAAACGCGCTCCTAGGAGCTGCACTCTGCAAAGGGAAACTGTGCTCAGGGAACAAAGCTCAGCCCCAAGGCGGCTTGGCTCAGGATCGCAGCGCTTGCCTAGTTCTCACCTAGCCCTAGGCTCCCCATAGGGCCAAGGAGGGTCTGGGCTGCCTCTGGCTCCGTGGGCACTGCTGCTTGGCTGGTGGTCTCCGCACCGTGAAACCAACTCCAAACGTGTTCTCCTTCGCGGAGAAGGCTGATTTGGCAGGAAGAAGCCCTGTGTGCACTGGCCCTGGCAACCCACCCATCGCCAGCTAGGGAGGGACCCACCTAGGGCCTAGCTGCGAAACGGCACAAAACGCGCTCCTAGGAGCTGCACTCTGCAAAGGGAAACTGTGCTCGGGGAACAAAGCTCAGCCCCAAGGCGGCTTGGCTCAGGATCGCAGCGCTTGCCTAGTTCTCACCTAGCCCTAGGCTCCCCATAGGGCCAAGGAGGGTCTGGGCTGCCTCTGGCTCCGTGGGCACTGCTGCTTGGCTGGTGGTCTCCGCAGCTTGAAACCAACTCCAAACGTGTTCGCCTTCGCGGAGAAGGCTGATTTGGCAGGAAGAAGCCCTGTGTGCACTGGCCCTGGCAACCCACCCATCGCCAGCTAGGGAGGGACCCACCTAGGGCCTAGCTGCGAAACGGCACAAAACGCGCTCCTAGGAGCTGCACTCTGCAAAGGGAAACTGTGCTCGGGGAACAAAGCTCAGCCCCAAGGCGGCTTGGCTCAGGATCGCAGCGCTTGCCTAGTTCTCACCTAGCCCTAGGCTCCCCAAAGGGCCAAGGAGGGTGTGGTCTGCCTCTGGCTCCGTGGGCACTGCTGCTTGGTTGGTGGTCTCCGCACCTTGAAACCAACTCCAAACGTGTTCTCCTTCGCGGAGAAGGCTGATTTGGCAGGAACAAGCCCTGTGTGCACTGGCCCTGGCAACCCACCCATCGCCAGCTAGGGAGGGACCCACCTAGGGCCTAGCTGCGAAACGGCACAAAACGCGCTCCTAGGAGCTGCACTCTGCAAAGGGAAACTGTGCTCGGGGAACAAAGCTCAGCCCCAAGGCGGCTTGGCTCAGGATCGCAGCGCTTGCCTAGTTCTCACCTAGCCCTAGGCTCCCCATAGGGCCAAGGAGGGTCTGGGCTGCCTCTGGCTCCGTGGGCACTGCTGCTTGGTTGGTGGTCTCCGCACCTTGAAACCAACTCCAAACGTGTTCTCCTTCGTGGAGAAGGCTGATTTGGCAGGAACAAGCCCTGTGTGCACTGGCCCTGGCAAACCACCCATAGCCAGCTAAGGAGGGACCCACCTAGGGCCTAGCTGCGAAACGGCACAAAACGCGCTCCTAGGAGCTGCACTCTGCAAAGGGAAACTGTGCTCGGGGAACAAACCTCAGCCCCAAGGCGGCTTGGCTCAGGATCGCAGCGCTTGCCTAGTTCTCACCTAGCCCTAGGCTCCCCATAGGGCCAAGGAGGGTCTGGGCTGCCTCTGGCTCCGAGGGCACTGCTGCTTGGCTGGTGGTCTCCGCACCTTGAAACCAACTCCAAACGTGTTCGCCTTCGCGGAGAAGGCTGATTTGGCAGGAAGAAGCCCTGTGTGCACTGGCCCTGGCAAACCACCCATAGCCAGCTAGGGAGGGACCCACCTAGGGCCTAGCTGCGAAACGGCACAAAACGCGCTCCTAGGAGCTGCACTCTGCAAAGGGAAACTGTGCTCGGGGAACAAAGCTCAGCCCCAAGGCGGCTTGGCTCAGGATCGCAGCGCTTGCCTAGTTCTCACCTAGCCCTAGGCTCCCCAAAGGGCCAAGGAGGGTGTGGGCTGCCTCTGGCTCCGTGGGCACTGCTGCTTGGCTGGTGGTCTCCGCACCGTGAAACCAACTCCAAACGTGTTCGCCTTCGCGGAGAAGGCTGATTTGGCAGGAAGAAGCCCTGTGTGCACTGGCCCTGGCAACCCACCCATCGCCAGCTAGGGAGGGACCCACCTAGGGCCTAGCTGCGAAACGGCACAAAACGCGCTCCTAGGAGCTGCACTCTGCAAAGGGAAACTGTGCTCGGGGAACAAAGCTCAGCCCCAAGGCGGCTTGGCTCAGGATCGCAGCGCTTGCCTAGTTCTCACCTAGCCCTAGGCTCCCCATAGGGCCAAGGAGGGTCTGGGCTGCCTCTGGCTCTGTGGGCACTGCTGCTTGGCTGGTGGTCTCCGCACCTTGAAACCAACTCCAAACGTGTTCGCCTTCGCGGAGAAGGCTGATTTGGCAGGAAGAAGCCCTGTGTGCACTGGCCCTGGCAAACCACCCATAGCCAGCTAGGGAGGGACCCACCTAGGGCCTAGCTGCGAAACGGCACAAAACGCGCTCCTAGGAGCTGCACTCTGCAAAGGGAAACTGTGCTCGGGGAACAAAGCTCAGCCCCAAGGCGGCTTGGCTCAGGATCGCAGCGCTTGCCTAGTTCTCACCTAGCCCTAGGCTCCCCATAGGGCCAAGGAGGGTCTGGGCTGCCTCTGGCTCCGTGGGCACTGCTGCTTGGTTGGTGGTCTCCGCACCTTGAAACCAACTCCAAACGTGTTCTCCTTCGTGGAGAAGGCTGATTTGGCAGGAACAAGCCCTGTGTGCACTGGCCCTGGCAAACCACCCATAGCCAGCTAAGGAGGGACCCACCTAGGGCCTAGCTGCGAAACGGCACAAAACGCGCTCCTAGGAGCTGCACTCTGCAAAGGGAAACTGTGCTCGGGGAACAAACCTCAGCCCCAAGGCGGCTTGGCTCAGGATCGCAGCGCTTGCCTAGTTCTCACCTAGCCCTAGGCTCCCCATAGGGCCAAGGAGGGTCTGGGCTGCCTCTGGCTCCGAGGGCACTGCTGCTTGGCTGGTGGTCTCCGCACCTTGAAACCAACTCCAAACGTGTTCGCCTTCGCGGAGAAGGCTGATTTGGCAGGAAGAAGCCCTGTGTGCACTGGCCCTGGCAAACCACCCATAGCCAGCTAGGGAGGGACCCACCTAGGGCCTAGCTGCGAAACGGCACAAAACGCGCTCCTAGGAGCTGCACTCTGCAAAGGGAAACTGTGCTCGGGGAACAAACCTCAGCCCCAAGGCGGCTTGGCTCAGGATCGCAGCGCTTGCCTAGTTCTCACCTAGCCCTAGGCTCCCCAAAGGGCCAAGGAGCGTGTGGGCTGCCTCTGGCTCCGTGGGCACTGCTGCTTGGCTGGTGGTCTCCGCACCGTGAAACCAACTCCAAACGTGTTCGCCTTCGCGGAGAAGGCTGATTTGGCAGGAAGAAGCCCTGTGTGCACTGGCCCTGGCAACCCACCCATCGCCAGCTAGGGAGGGACCCACCTAGGGCCTAGCTGCGAAACGGCACAAAACGCGCTCCTAGGAGCTGCACTCTGCAAAGGGAAACTGTGCTCGGGGAACAAACCTCAGCCCCAAGGCGGCTTGGCTCAGGATCGCAGCACTTGCCTAGTTCTCACCTAGCCCTAGGCTCCCCATAGGGCCAAGGAGGGTCTGGGCTGCCTCTGGCTCTGTGGGCACTGCTGCTTGGCTGGTGGTCTCCGCACCTTGAAACCAACTCCAAACGTGTTCGCCTTCGCGGAGAAGGCTGATTTGGCAGGAAGAAGCCCTGTGTGCACTGGCCCTGGCAACCCACCCATAGCCAGCTAGGGAGGGACCCACCTAGGGCCTAGCTTTGAAACGGCACAAAACGCGCTCCTAGGAGCTGCACTCTGCAAAGGGAAACTGTGCTCGGGGAACAAAGCTCAGCCCCAAGGCGGCTTGGCTCAGGATCGCAGCGCTTGCCTAGTTCTCACCTAGCCCTAGGCTCCCCATAGGGCCAAGGAGGGTCTGGGCTGCCTCTGGCTCCGTGGGCACTGCTGCTTGGTTGGTGGTCTCCGCACCTTGAAACCAACTCCAAACGTGTTCTCCTTCGCGGAGAAGGCTGATTTGGCAGGAAGAAGCCCTGTGTGCACTGGCCCTGGCAACCCACCCATCGCCAGCTAGGGAGGGACCCACATAGGGCCTAGCTGCGAAAGGGCACAAAACGCGCTCCTAGGAGCTGCACTCTGCAAATGGAAATTGTGCTCGGGGAACAAAGCTCAGCCCCAAGGCGGCTTGGCTCAGGATCGCAGCGCTTGCCTCGTTCTCACCTAGCCCTAGGCTCCCCATAGGGCCAAGGAGGGTCTGGGCTGCCTCTGGCTCCGTGGGCACTGCTGCTTGGTTGGTGGTCTCCGCACCTTGAAACCAACTCCAAACGTGTTCTCCTTCGTGGAGAAGGCTGATTTGGCAGGAACAAGCCCTGTGTGCACTGGCCCTGGCAACCCACCCATAGCCAGCTAAGGAGGGACCCACCTAGGGCCTAGCTGCGAAACGGCACAAAACGCGCTCCTAGGAGCTGCACTCTGCAAAGGGAAACTGTGCTCGGGGAACAAACCTCAGCCCCAAGGCGGCTTGGCTCAGGATCGCAGCGCTTGCCTAGTTCTCACCTAGCCCTAGGCTCCCCATAGGACCAAGGAGGGTCTGGGCTGCCTCTGGCTCTGTGGGCACTGCTGCTTGGCTGGTGGTCTCCGCACCTTGAAACCAACTCCAAACGTGTTCGCCTTCGCGGAGAAGGCTGATTTGGCAGGAAGAAGCCCTGTGTGCACTGGCCCTGGCAACCCACCCATAGCCAGCTAGGGAGGGACCCACCTAGGGCCTAGCTTTGAAACGGCACAAAACGCGCTCCTAGGAGCTGCACTCTGCAAAGGGAAACTGTGCTCGGGGAACAAAGCTCAGCCCCAAGGCGGCTTGGCTCAGGATCGCAGCGCTTGCCTAGTTCTCACCTAGCCCTAGGCTCCCCATAGGGCCAAGGAGGGTCTGGGCTGCCTCTGGCTCCGTGGGCACTGCTGCTTGGTTCGTGGTCTCCGCACCTTGAAACCAACTCCAAACGTGTTCTCCTTCGCGGAGAAGGCTGATTTGGCAGGAAGAAGCCCTGTGTGCACTGGCCCTGGCAACCCACCCATCGCCAGCTAGGGAGGGACCCACCTAGGGCCTAGCTGCGAAAGGGCACAAAACGCGCTCCTAGGAGCTGCACTCTGCAAATGGAAATTGTGCTCGGGGAACAAAGCTCAGCCCCAAGGCGGCTTGGCTCAGGATCGCAGCGCTTGCCTAGTTCTCACCTAGCCCTAGGCTCCCCATAGGGCCAAGGAGGGTCTGGGCTGCCTCTGGCTCCGTGGGCACTGCTGCTTGGTTGGTGGTCTCCGCACCTTGAAACCAACTCCAAACGTGTTCTCCTTCGTGGAGAAGGCTGATTTGGCAGGAACAAGCCCTGTGTGCACTGGCCCTGGCAAACCACCCATAGCCAGCTAAGGAGGGACCCACCTAGGGCCTAGCTGCGAAACGGCACAAAACGCGCTCCTAGGAGCTGCACTCTGCAAAGGGAAACTGTGCTCGGGGAACAAACCTCAGCCCCAAGGCGGCTTGGCTCAGGATCGCAGCGCTTGCCTAGTTCTCACCTAGCCCTAGGCTCCCCATAGGGCCAAGGAGGGTCTGGGCTGCCTCTGGCTCCGAGGGCACTGCTGCTTGGCTGGTGGTCTCCGCACCTTGAAACCAACTCCAAACGTGTTCGCCTTCGCGGAGAAGGCTGATTTGGCAGGAAGAAGCCCTGTGTGCACTGGCCCTGGCAAACCACCCATAGCCAGCTAGGGAGGGACCCACCTAGGGCCTAGCTGCGAAACGGCACAAAACGCGCTCCTAGGAGCTGCACTCTGCAAAGGGAAACTGTGCTCGGGGAACAAACCTCAGCCCCAAGGCGGCTTGGCTCAGGATCGCAGCGCTTGCCTAGTTCTCACCTAGCCCTAGGCTCCCCAAAGGGCCAAGGAGGGTGTGGGCTGCCTCTGGCTCCGTGGGCACTGCTGCTTGGCTGGTGGTCTCCGCACCGTGAAACCAACTCCAAACGTGTTCGCCTTCGCGGAGAAGGCTGATTTGGCAGGAAGAAGCCCTGTGTGCACTGGCCCTGGCAACCCACCCATCGCCAGCTAGGGAGGGACCCACCTAGGGCCTAGCTGCGAAACGGCACAAAACGCGCTCCTAGGAGCTGCACTCTGCAAAGGGAAACTGTGCTCGGGGAACAAAGCTCAGCCCCAAGGCGGCTTGGCTCAGGATCGCAGCGCTTGCCTAGTTCTCACCTAGCCCTAGGCTCCCCATATGGCCAAGGAGGGTCTGGGCTGCCTCTGGCTCCGTGGGCACTGCTGCTTGGCTGGTGGTCTCCGCACCTTGAAACCAACTCCAAACGTGTTCGCCTTCGCGGAGAAGGCTGATTTGGCAGGAAGAAGCCCTGTGTGCACTGGCCCTGGCAACCCACCCATCGCCAGCTAGGGAGGGACCCACCTAGGGCCTAGCTGCGAAACGGCACAAAACGCGCTCCTAGGAGCTGCACTCTGCAAAGGGAAACTGTGCTCGGGGAACAAAGCTCAGCCCCAAGGCGGCTTGGCTCAGGATCGCAGCGCTTGCCTAGTTCTCACCTAGCCCTAGGCTCCCCATAGGGCCAAGGAGGGTCTGGGCTGCCTCTGGCTCCGTGGGCACTGCTGCTTGGTTGGTGGTCTCCGCACCTTGAAACCAACTCCAAACGTGTTCTCCTTCGTGGAGAAGGCTGATTTGGCAGGAACAAGCCCTGTGTGCACTGGCCCTGGCAAACCACCCATAGCCAGCTAAGGAGGGACCCACCTAGGGCCTAGCTGCGAAACGGCACAAAACGCGCTCCTAGGAGCTGCACTCTGCAAAGGGAAACTGTGCTCGGGGAACAAACCTCAGCCCCAAGGCGGCTTGGCTCAGGATCGCAGCGCTTGCCTAGTTCTCACCTAGCCCTAGGCTCCCCATAGGGCCAAGGAGGGTCTGGGCTGCCTCTGGCTCCGAGGGCACTGCTGCTTGGCTGGTGGTCTCCGCACCTTGAAACCAACTCCAAACGTGTTCGCCTTCGCGGAGAAGGCTGATTTGGCAGGAAGAAGCCCTGTGTGCACTGGCCCTGGCAAACCACCCATAGCCAGCTAGGGAGGGACCCACCTAGGGCCTAGCTGCGAAACGGCACAAAACGCGCTCCTAGGAGCTGCACTCTGCAAAGGGAAACTGTGCTCGGGGAACAAAGCTCAGCCCCAAGGCGGCTTGGCTCAGGATCGCAGCGCTTGCCTAGTTCTCACCTAGCCCTAGGCTCCCCAAAGGGCCAAGGAGGGTGTGGGCTGCCTCTGGCTCCGAGGGCACTGCTGCTTGGCTGGTGGTCTCCGCACCGTGAAACCAACTCCAAACGTGTTCGCCTTCGCGGAGAAGGCTGATTTGGCAGGAAGAAGCCCTGTGTGCACTGGCCCTGGCAACCCACCCATCGCCAGCTAGGGAGGGACCCACCTAGGGCCTAGCTGCGAAACGGCACAAAACGCGCTCCTAGGAGCTGCACTCTGCAAAGGGAAACTGTGCTCGGGGAACAAAGCTCAGCCCCAAGGCGGCTTGGCTCAGGATCGCAGCGCTTGCCTAGTTCTCACCTAGCCCTAGGCTCCCCATAGGGCCAAGGAGGGTCTGGGCTGCCTCTGGCTCTGTGGGCACTGCTGCTTGGCTGGTGGTCTCCGCACCTTGAAACCAACTCCAAACGTGTTCGCCTTCGCGGAGAAGGCTGATTTGGCAGGAAGAAGCCCTGTGTGCACTGGCCCTGGCAACCCACCCATCGCCAGCTAGGGAGGGACCCACCTAGGGCCTAGCTGCGAAACGGCACAAAACGCGCTCCTAGGAGCTGCACTCTGCAAAGGGAAACTGTGCTCGGGGAACAAACCTCAGCCCCAAGGCGGCTTGGCTCAGGATCGCAGCGCTTGCCTAGTTCTCACCTAGCCCTAGGCTCCCCATAGGGCCAAGGAGGGTGTGGGCTGCCTCTGGCTCCGTGGGCACTGCTGCTTGGCTGGTGGTCTCCGCACCGTGAAACCAACTCCAAACGTGTTCGCCTTCGCGGAGAAGGCTGATTTGGCAGGAAGAAGCACTGTGTGCACTGGCCCTGGCAACCCACCCATCGCCAGCTAGGGAGGGACCCACCTAGGGCCTAGCTGCGAAACGGCACAAAACGCGCTCCTAGGAGCTGCACTCTGCAAAGGGAAACTGTGCTCGGGGAACAAACCTCAGCCCCAAGGCGGCTTGGCTCAGGATCGCAGCGCTTGCCTAGTTCTCACCTAGCCCTAGGCTCCCCATAGGGCCAAGGAGGGTCTGGGCTGCCTCTGGCTCTGTGGGCACTGCTGCTTGGCTGGTGGTCTCCGCAGCTTGAAACCAACTCCAAACGTGTTCGCCTTCGCGGAGAAGGCTGATTTGGCAGGAAGAAGCCCTGTGTGCACTGGCCCTGGCAACCCACCCATAGCCAGCTAGGGAGGGACCCACCTAGGGCCTAGCTGCGAAACGGCACAAAACGCGCTCCTAGGAGCTGCACTCTGCAAAGGGAAACTGTGCTCGGGGAACAAAGCTCAGCCCCAAGGCGGCTTGGCTCAGGATCGCAGCGCTTGCCTAGTTCTCACCTAGCCCTAGGCTCCCCATAGGGCCAAGGAGGGTCTGGGCTGCCTCTGGCTCCGTGGGCACTGCTGCTTGGTTGGTGGTCTCCGCACCTTGAAACCAACTCCAAACGTGTTCGCCTTCGCGGAGAAGGCTGATTTGGCAGGAAGAAGCCCTGTGTGCACTGGCCCTGGCAACCCACCCATAGCCAGCTAGGGAGGGACCCACCTAGGGCCTAGCTGCGAAACGGCACAAAACGCGCTCCTAGGAGCTGCACTCTGCAAAGGGAAACTGTGCTCGGGGAACAAAGCTCAGCCCCAAGGCGGCTTGGCTCAGGATCGCAGCGCTTGCCTAGTTCTCACCTAGCCCTAGGCTCCCCATAGGGCCAAGGAGGGTCTGGGCTGCCTCTGGCTCCGTGGGCACTGCTGCTTGGTTGGTGGTCTCCGCACCTTGAAACCAACTCCAAACGTGTTCTCCTTCGCGGAGAAGGCTGATTTGGCAGGAAGAAGCCCTGTGTGCACTGGCCCTGGCAACCCACCCATCGCCAGCTAGGGAGGGACCCACCTAGGGCCTAGCTGCGAAACGGCACAAAACGCGCTCCTAGGAGCTGCACTCTGCAAATGGAAATTGTGCTCGGGGAACAAAGCTCAGCCCCAAGGCGGCTTGGCTCAGGATCGCAGCGCTTGCCTAGTTCTCACCTAGCCCTAGGCTCCCCATAGGGCCAAGGAGGGTCTGGGCTGCCTCTGGCTCCGTGGGCACTGCTGCTTGGTTGGTGGTCTCCGCACCTTGAAACCAACTCCAAACGTGTTCTCCTTCGTGGAGAAGGCTGATTTGGCAGGAACAAGCCCTGTGTGCACTGGCCCTGGCAAACCACCCATCGCCAGCTAAGGAGGGACCCACCTAGGGCCTAGCTGCGAAACGGCACAAAACGCGCTCCTAGGAGCTGCACTCTGCAAAGGGAAACTGTGCTCGGGGAACAAAGCTCAGCCCCAAGGCGGCTTGGCTCAGGATCGCAGCGCTTGCCTAGTTCTCACCTAGCCCTAGGCTCCCCATAGGGCCAAGGAGGGTCTGGGCTGCCTCTGGCTCCGAGGGCACTGCTGCTTGGCTGGTGGTCTCCGCACCTTGAAACCAACTCCAAACGTGTTCGCCTTCGCGGAGAAGGCTGATTTGGCAGGAAGAAGCCCTGTGTGCACTGGCCCTGGCAACCCACCCATCGCCAGCTAGGGAGGGACCCACCTAGGGCCTAGCTGCGAAACGGCACAAAACGCGCTCCTAGGAGCTGCACTCTGCAAAGGGAAACTGTGCTCGGGGAACAAAGCTCAGCCCCAAGGCGGCTTGGCTCAGGATCGCAGCGCTTGCCTAGTTCTCACGTAGCCCTAGGCTCCCCATAGGGCCAAGGAGGTTCTGGGCTGCCTCTGGCTCTGTGGGCACTGCTGCTTGGCTGGTGGTCTCCGCACCTTGAAACCAACTCCAAACGTGTTCGCCTTCGCGGAGAAGGCTGATTTGGCAGGAAGAAGCCCTGTGTGCACTGGCCCTGGCAACCCACCCATAGCCAGCTAGGGAGGGACCCACCTAGGGCCTAGCTTTGAAACGGCACAAAACGCGCTCCTAGGAGCTGCACTCTGCAAAGGGAAACTGTGCTCGGGGAACAAAGCTCAGCCCCAAGGCGGCTTGGCTCAGGATCGCAGCGCTTGCCTAGTTCTCACCTAGCCCTAGGCTCCCCATAGGGCCAAGGAGGGTCTGGGCTGCCTCTGGCTCCTTGGGCACTGCTGCTTGGTTGGTGGTCTCCGCACCTTGAAACCAACTCCAAACGTGTTCTCCTTCGTGGAGAAGGCTGATTTGGCAGGAAGAAGCCCTGTGTGCACTGGCCGTGGCTAACCACCCATCGCCAGCTAGGGAGGGACCCACCTAGGGCCTAGCTGCGAAACGGCACAGAACGCGCTCCTAGGAGCTGCACTCTGCAAAGGGAAACTGTGCTCGGGGAACAAAGCTCAGCCCCAAGGCGGCTTGGCTCAGGATCGCAGCGCTTGCCTAGTTCTCACCTAGCCCTAGGCTCCCCATAGGGCCAAGGAGGGTCTGGGCTGCCTCTGGCTCCGTGGGCACTGCTGCTTGGTTGGTGGTCTCCGCACCTTGAAACCAACTCCAAACGTGTTCTCCTTCGTGGAGAAGGCTGATTTGGCAGGAACAAGCCCTGTGTGCACTGGCCCTGGCAAACCGCCCATAGCCAGCTAAGGAGGGACCCACCTAGGGCCTAGCTGCGAAACGGCACAAAACGCGCTCCTAGGAGCTGCACTCTGCAAAGGGAAACTGTGCTCGGGGAACAAACCTCAGCCCCAAGGCGGCTTGGCTCAGGATCGCAGCGCTTGCCTAGTTCTCACCTAGCCCTAGGCTCCCCATAGGGCCAAGGAGGGTCTGGGCTGCCTCTGGCTCCGACGGCACTGCTGCTTGGCTGGTGGTCTCCGCACCTTGAAACCAACTCCAAACGTGTTCGCCTTCGCGGAGAAGGCTGATTTGGCAGGAAGAAGCCCTGTGTGCACTGGCCCTGGCAAACCACCCATAGCCAGCTAGGGAGGGACCCACCTAGGGCCTAGCTGCGAAACGGCACAAAACGCGCTCCTAGGAGCTGCACTCTGCAAAGGGAAACTGTGCTCGGGGAACAAAGCTCAGCCCCAAGGCGGCTTGGCTCAGGATCGCAGCGCTTGCCTAGTTCTCACCTAGCCCTAGGCTCCCCAAAGGGCCAAGGAGGGTGTGGGCTGCCTCTGGCTCCGTGGGCACTGCTGCTTGGCTGGTCTTCTCCGCACCGTGAAACCAACTCCAAACGTGTTCTCCTTCACGGAGAAGGCTGATTTGGCAGGAAGAAGCCCTGTGTGCACTGGCCCTGGCAACCCACCCATCGCCAGCTAGGGAGGGACCCACCTAGGGCCTAGCTGCGAAACGGCACAAAACGCGCTCCTAGGAGCTGCACTCTGCAAAGGGAAACTGTGCTCGGGGAACAAAGCTCAGCCCCAAGGCGGCTTGGCTCAGGATCGCAGCGCTTGCCTAGTTCTCACCTAGCCCTAGGCTCCCCATAGGGCCAAGGAGGGTCTGGGCTGCCTCTGGCTCTGTGGGCACTGCTGCTTGGCTGGTGGTCTCCGCACCTTGAAACCAACTCCAAACGTGTTCGCCTTCGCGGAGAAGGCTGATTTGGCAGGAAGAAGCCCTGTGTGCACTGGCCCTGGCAACCCACCCATCGCCAGCTAGGGAGGGACCCACCTAGGGCCTAGCTGCGAAACGGCACAAAACGCGCTCCTAGGAGCTGCACTCTGCAAAGGGAAACTGTGCTCGGGGAACAAAGCTCAGCCCCAAGGCGGCTTGGCTCAGGATCGCAGCGCTTGCCTAGTTCTCACCTAGCCCTAGGCTCCCCATAGGGCCAAGGAGGGTCTGGGCTGCCTCTGGCTCCGTGGGCACTGCTGCTTGGTTGGTGGTCTCCGCACCTTGAAACCAACTCCAAACGTGTTCTCCTTCGCGGAGAAGGCTGATTTGGCAGGAAGAAGCCCTGTGTGCACTGGCCCTGGCAACCCACCCATCGCCAGCTAGGGAGGGACCCACCTAGGGCCTAGCTGCGAAACGGCACAAAACGCGCTCCTAGGAGCTGCACTCTGCAAATGGAAATTGTGCTCGGGGAACAAAGCTCAGCCCCAAGGCGGCTTGGCTCAGGATCGCAGCGCTTGCCTAGTTCTCACCTAGCCCTAGGCTCCCCATAGGGCCAAGGAGGGTCTGGGCTGCCTCTGGCTCCGTGGGCACTGCTGCTTGGTTGGTGGTCTCCGCACCTTGAAACCAACTCCAAACGTGTTCGCCTTCGCGGAGAAGGCTGATTTGGCAGGAACAAGCCCTGTGTGCACTGGCCCTGGCAAACCACCCATAGCCAGCTAAGGAGGGACCCACCTAGGGCCTAGCTGCGAAACGGCACAAAACGCGCTCCTAGGAGCTGCACTCTGCAAAGGGAAACTGTGCTCGGGGAACAAAGCTCAGCCCCAAGGCGGCTTGGCTCAGGATCGCAGCGCTTGCCTAGTTCTCACCTAGCCCTAGGCTCCCCATAGGGCCAAGGAGGGTCTGGGCTGCCTCTGGCTCCGAGGGCACTGCTGCTTGGCTGGTGGTCTCCGCACCTTGAAACCAACTCCAAACGTGTTCGCCTTCGCGGAGAAGGCTGATTTGGCAGGAAGAAGCCCTGTGTGCACTGGCCCTGGCAACCCACCCATAGCCAGCTAGGGAGGGACCCACCTAGGGCCTAGCTGCGAAACGGCACAAAACGCGCTCCTAGGAGCTGCACTCTGCAAAGGGAAACTGTGCTCGGGGAACAAAGCTCAGCCCCAAGGCGGCTTGGCTCAGGATCGCAGCGCTTGCCTAGTTCTCACCTAGCCCTAGGCTCCCCATAGGGCCAAGGAGGTTCTGGGCTGCCTCTGGCTCTGTGGGCACTGCTGCTTGGCTGGTGGTCTCCGCACCTTGAAACCAACTCCAAACGTGTTCGCCTTCGCGGAGAAGGCTGATTTGGCAGGAAGAAGCCCTGTGTGCACTGGCCCTGGCAACCCACCCATAGCCAGCTAGGGAGGGACCCACCTAGGGCCTAGCTTTGAAACGGCACAAAACGCGCTCCTAGGAGCTGCACTCTGCAAAGGGAAACTGTGCTCGGGGAACAAAGCTCAGCCCCAAGGCGGCTTGGCTCAGGATCGCAGCGCTTGCCTAGTTCTCACCTAGCCCTAGGCTCCCCATAGGGCCAAGGAGGGTCTGGGCTGCCTCTGGCTCCGTGGGCACTGCTGCTTGGTTGGTGGTCTCCGCACCTTGAAACCAACTCCAAACGTGTTCGCCTTCGCGGAGAAGGCTGATTTGGCAGGAAGAAGCCCTGTGTGTACTGGCCCTGGCAACCCACCCATCGCCAGCTAGGGAGGGACCCACCTAGGGCCTAGCTGCGAAACGGCACAAAACGCGCTCCTAGGAGCTGCACTCTGCAAAGGGAAACTGTGCTCGGGGAACAAAGCTCAGCCCCAAGGCGGCTTGGCTCAGGATCGCAGCGCTTGCCTAGTTCTCACCTAGCCCTAGGCTCCCCATAGGGCCAAGGAGGGTCTGGGCTGCCTCTGGCTCCGTGGGCACTGCTGCTTGGCTGGTGGTCTCCGCACCTTGAAACCAACTCCAAACGTGTTCTCCTTCACGGAGAAGGCTGATTTGGCAGGAAGAAGCCCTGTGTGAACTGGCCCTGGCAACCCACCCATAGCCAGCTAGGGAGGGACCCACCTAGGGCCTAGCTGCGAAACGGCACAAAACGCGCTCCTAGGAGCTGCACTCTGCAAAGGGAAACTGTGCTCGGGGAACAAAGCTCAGCCCCAAGGCGGCTTGGCTCAGGATCACAGCGCTTGCCTAGTTCTCACCTAGCCCTAGGCTCCCCATAGGGCCAAGGAGGGTCTGGGCTGCCTCTGGCTCCTTGGGCACTGCTGCTTGGTTGGTGGTCTCCGCACCTTGAAACCAACTCCAAACGTGTTCTCCTTCGTGGAGAAGGCTGATTTGGCAGGAAGAAGCCCTGTGTGCACTGGCCCTGGCAAACCACCCATCGCCAGCTAGGGAGGGACCCACCTAGGGCCTAGCTGCGAAACGGCACAGAACGCGCTCCTAGGAGCTGCACTCTGCAAAGGGAAACTGTGCTCGGGGAACAAAGCTCAGCCCCAAGGCGGCTTGGCTCAGGATCGCAGCGCTTGCCTAGTTCTCACCTAGCCCTAGGCTCCCCATAGGGCCAAGGAGGGTCTGGGCTGCCTCTGGCTCCGTGGGCACTGCTGCTTGGTTGGTGGTCTCCGCACCTTGAAACCAACTCCAAACGTGTTCTCCTTCGTGGAGAAGGCTGATTTGGCAGGAACAAGCCGTGTGTGCACTGGCCCTGGCAAACCGCCCATAGCCAGCTAAGGAGGGACCCACCTAGGGCCTAGCTGCGAAACGGCACAAAACGCGCTCCTAGGAGCTGCACTCTGCAAAGGGAAACTGTGCTCGGGGAACAAACCTCAGCCCCAAGGCGGCTTGGCTCAGGATCGCAGCGCTTGCCTAGTTCTCACCTAGCCCTAGGCTCCCCATAGGGCCAAGGAGGGTCTGGGCTGCCTCTGGCTCCGACGGCACTGCTGCTTGGCTGGTGGTCTCCGCACCTTGAAACCAACTCCAAACGTGTTCGCCTTCGCGGAGAAGGCTGATTTGGCAGGAAGAAGCCCTGTGTGCACTGGCCCTGGCAAACCACCCATAGCCAGCTAGGGAGGGACCCACCTAGGGCCTAGCTGCGAAACGGCACAAAACGCGCTCCTAGGAGCTGCACTCTGCAAAGGGAAACTGTGCTCGGGGAACAAAGCTCAGCCCCAAGGCGGCTTGGCTCAGGATCGCAGCGCTTGCCTAGTTCTCACCTAGCCCTAGGCTCCCCAAAGGGCCAAGTAGGGTGTGGGCTGCCTCTGGCTCCGTGGGCACTGCTGCTTGGCTGGTGGTCTCCGCACCGTGAAACCAACTCCAAACGTGTTCTCCTTCACGGAGAAGGCTGATTTGGCAGGAACAAGCCCTGTGTGCACTGGCCCTGGCAACCCACCCATCGCCAGCTAGGGAGGGACCCACCTAGGGCCTAGCTGCGAAACGGCACAAAACGCGCTCCTAGGAGCTGCACTCTGCAAAGGGAAACTGTGCTCGGGGAACAAAGCTCAGCCCCAAGGCGGCTTGGCTCAGGATCGCAGCGCTTGCCTAGTTCTCACCTAGCCCTAGGCTCCCCATAGGGCCAAGGAGGGTCTGGGCTGCCTCTGGCTCTGTGGGCACTGCTGCTTGGCTGGTGGTCTCCGCACCTTGAAACCAACTCCAAACGTGTTCGCCTTCGCGGAGAAGGCTGATTTGGCAGGAAGAAGCCCTGTGTGCACTGGCCCTGGCAACCCACCCATAGCCAGCTAGGGAGGGACCCACCTAGGGCCTAGCTTTGAAACGGCACAAAACGCGCTCCTAGGAGCTGCACTCTGCAAAGGGAAACTGTGCTCGGGGAACAAAGCTCAGCCCCAAGGCGGCTTGGCTCAGGATCGCAGCGCTTGCCTAGTTCTCACCTAGCCCTAGGCTCCCCATAGGGCCAAGGAGGGTCTGGGCTGCCTCTGGCTCCGTGGGCACTGCTGCTTGGTTGGTGGTCTCCGCACCTTGAAACCAACTCCAAACGTGTTCTCCTTCGTGGAGAAGGCTGATTTGGCAGGAAGAAGCCCTGTGTGTACTGGCCCTGGCAACCCACCCATCGCCAGCTAGGGAGGGACCCACCTAGGGCCTAGCTGCGAAACGGCACAAAACGCGCTCCTAGGAGCTGCACTCTGCAAAGGGAAACTGTGCTCGGGGAACAAAGCTCAGCCCCAAGGCGGCTTGGCTCAGGATCACAGCGCTTGCCTAGTTCTCACCTAGCCCTAGGCTCCCCATAGGGCCAAGGAGGGTCTGGGCTGCCTCTGGCTCCGTGGGCACTGCTGCTTGGCTGGTGGTCTCCGCACCTTGAAACCAACTCCAAACGTGTTCTCCTTCACGGAGAAGGCTGATTTGGCAGGAAGAAGCCCTGTGTGAACTGGCCCTGGCAACCCACCCATCGCCAGCTAGGGAGGGACCCACCTAGGGCCTAGCTGCGAAACGGCACAAAACGCGATCCTAGGAGCTGCACTCTGCAAAGGGAAACTGTGCTCGGGGAACAAAGCTCAGCCCCAAGGCGGCTTGGCTCAGGATCGCAGCGCTTGCCTAGTTCTCACCTAGCCCTAGGCTCCCCATAGGGCCAAGGAGGGTCTGGGCTGCCTCTGGCTCCTTGGGCACTGCTGCTTGGTTGGTGGTCTCCGCACCTTGAAACCAACTCCAAACGTGTTCTCCTTCGTGGAGAAGGCTGATTTGGCAGGAAGAAGCCCTGTGTGCACTGGCCCTGGCAAACCACCCATCGCCAGCTAGGGAGGGACCCACCTAGGGCCTAGCTGCGAAACGGCACAGAACGCGCTCCTAGGAGCTGCACTCTGCAAAGGGAAACTGTGCTCGGGGAACAAAGCTCAGCCCCAAGGCGGCTTGGCTCAGGATCGCAGCGCTTGCCTAGTTCTCACCTAGCCCTAGGCTCCCCATAGGGCCAAGGAGGGTCTGGGCTGCCTCTGGCTCCGTGGGCACTGCTGCTTTGTTGGTGGTCTCCGCACCTTGAAACCAACTCCAAACGTGTTCTCCTTCGTGGAGAAGGCTGATTTGGCAGGAACAAGCCCTGTGTGCACTGGCCCTGGCAAACCACCCATAGCCAGCTAAGGAGGGACCCACCTAGGGCCTAGCTGCGAAACGGCACAAAACGCGCTCCTAGGAGCTGCACTCTGCAAAGGGAAACTGTGCTCGGGGAACAAACCTCAGCCCCAAGGCGGCTTGGCTCAGGATCGCAGCGCTTGCCTAGTTCTCACCTAGCCCTAGGCTCCCCATAGGGCCAAGGAGGGTCTGGGCTGCCTCTGGCTCCGACGGCACTGCTGCTTGGCTGGTGGTCTCCGCACCTTGAAACCAACTCCAAACGTGTTCGCCTTCGCGGAGAAGGCTGATTTGGCAGGAAGAAGCCCTGTGTGCACTGGCCCTGGCAAACCACCCATAGCCAGCTAGGGAGGGACCCACCTAGGGCCTAGCTGCGAAACGGCACAAAACGCGCTCCTAGGAGCTGCACTCTGCAAAGGGAAACTGTGCTCGGGGAACAAAGCTCAGCCCCAAGGCGGCTTGGCTCAGGATCGCAGCGCTTGCCTAGTTCTCACCTAGCCCTAGGCTCCCCATAGGGCCAAGGAGGGTCTGGGCTGCCTCTGGCTCCGTGGGCACTGCTGCTTGGTTGGTGGTCTCCGCACCTTGAAACCAACTCCAAACGTGTTCTCCTTCGTGGAGAAGGCTGATTTGGCAGGAACAAGCCCTGTGTGCACTGGCCCTGGCAAACCACCCATAGCCAGCTAAGGAGGGACCCACCTAGGGCCTAGCTGCGAAACGGCACAAAACGCGCTCCTAGGAGCTGCACTCTGCAAAGGGAAACTGTGCTCGGGGAACAAAGCTCAGCCCCAAGGCGGCTTGGCTCAGGATCGCAGCGCTTGCCTAGTTCTCACCTAGCCCTAGGCTCCCCATAGGGCCAAGGAGGGTCTGGGCTGCCTCTGGCTCCGAGGGCACTGCTGCTTGGCTGGTGGTCTCCGCACCTTGAAACCAACTCCAAACGTGTTCGCCTTCGCGGAGAAGGCTGATTTGGCAGGAAGAAGCCCTGTGTGCACTGGCCCTGGCAACCCACCCATCGCCAGCTAGGGAGGGACCCACCTAGGGCCTAGCTGCGAAACGGCACAAAACGCGCTCCTAGGAGCTGCACTCTGCAAAGGGAAACTGTGCTCGGGGAACAAAGCTCAGCCCCAAGGCGGCTTGGCTCAGGATCGCAGCGCTTGCCTAGTTCTCACCTAGCCCTAGGCTCCCCAAAGGGCCAAGGAGGGTGTGGGCTGCCTCTGGCTCAGTGGGCACTGCTGCTTGGCTAGTGGTCTCCGCACCGTGAAACCAACTCCAAACGTGTTCGCCTTCGCGGAGAAGGCTGATTTGGCAGGAAGAAGCCCTGTGTGCACTGGCCCTGGCAACCCACCCATCGCCAGCTAGGGAGGGACCCACCTAGGGCCTAGCTGCGAAACGGCACAAAACGCGCTCCTAGGAGCTGCACTCTGCAAAGGGAAACTGTGCTCGGGGAACAAAGCTCAGCCCCAAGGCGGCTTGGCTCAGGATCGCAGCGCTTGCCTAGTTCTCACCTAGCCCTAGGCTCCCCATAGGGCCAAGGAGGGTCTGGGCTGCCTCTGGCTCTGTGGGCACTGCTGCTTGGCTGGTGGTCTCCGCACCTTGAAACCAACTCCAAACGTGTTCGCCTTCGCGGAGAAGGCTGATTTGGCAGGAACAAGCCCTGTGTGCACTGGCCCTGGCAACCCACCCATAGCCAGCTAGGGAGGGACCCACCTAGGGCCTAGCTTTGAAACGGCACAGAACGCGCTCCTAGGAGCTGCACTCTGCAAAGGGAAACTGTGCTCGGGGAACAAAGCTCAGCCCCAAGGCGGCTTGGCTCAGGATCGCAGCGCTTGCCTAGTTCTCACCTAGCCCTAGGCTCCCCATAGGGCCAAGGAGGGTCTGGGCTGCCTCTGGCTCCGTGGGCACTGCTGCTTGGTTGGTGGTCTCCGCACCTTGAAACCAACTCCAAACGTGTTCTCCTTTGTGGAGAAGGCTGATTTGGCAGGAAGAAGCCCTGTGTGTACTGGCCCTGGCAACCCACCCATCGCCAGCTAGGGAGGGACCCACCTAGGGCCTAGCTGCGAAACGGCACAAAACGCGCTCCTAGGAGCTGCACTCTGCAAAGGGAAACTGTGCTCGGGGAACAAAGCTCAGCCCCAAGGCGGCTTGGCTCAGGATCACAGCGCTTGCCTAGTTCTCACCTAGCCCTAGGCTCCCCATAGGGCCAAGGAGGGTCTGGGCTGCCTCTGGCTCCGTGGGCACTGCTGCTTGGCTGGTGGTCTCCGCACCTTGAAACCAACTCCAAACGTGTTCTCCTTCACGGAGAAGGCTGATTTGGCAGGAAGAAGCCCTGTGTGAACTGGCCCTGGCAACCCACCCATCGCCAGCTAGGGAGGGACCCACCTAGGGCCTAGCTGCGAAACGGCACAGAACGCGCTCCTAGGAGCTGCACTCTGCAAAGGGAAACTGTGCTCGGGGAACAAAGCTCAGCCCCAAGGCGGCTTGGCTCAGGATCACAGCGCTTGCCTAGTTCTCACCTAGCCCTAGGCTCCCCATAGGGCCAAGGAGGGTCTGGGCTGCCTCTGGCTCCTTGGGCACTGCTGCTTGGTTGGTGGTCTCCGCACCTTGAAACCAACTCCAAACGTGTTCTCCTTCGTGGAGAAGGCTGATTTGGCAGGAAGAAGCCCTGTGTGCACTGGCCCTGGCAAACCACCCATCGCCAGCTAGGGAGGGACCCACCTAGGGCCTAGCTGCGAAACGGCACAGAACGCGCTCCTAGGAGCTGCACTCTGCAAAGGGAAACTGTGCTCGGGGAACAAAGCTCAGCCCCAAGGCGGCTTGGCTCAGGATCGCAGCGCTTGCCTAGTTCTCACCTAGCCCTAGGCTCCCCATAGGGCCAAGGAGGGTCTGGGCTGCCTCTGGCTCCGTGGGCACTGCTGCTTGGCTGGTGGTCTCCGCACCTTGAAACCAACTCCAAACGTGTTCTCCTTCGCGGAGAAGGCTGATTTGGCAGGAAGAAGCCCTGTGTGCACTGGCCCTGGCAACCCACCCATCGCCAGCTAGGGAGGGACCCACCTAGGGCCTAGCTGCGAAACGGCACAAAACGCGCTCCTAGGAGCTGCACTCTGCAAAGGGAAACTGTGCTCGGGGAACAAAGCTCAGCCCCAAGGCGGCTTGGCTCAGGATCGCAGCGCTTGCCTAGTTCTCACCTAGCCCTAGGCTCCCCATAGGGCCAAGGAGGGTCTGGGCTGCCTCTGGCTCCGTGGGCACTGCTGCTTGGTTGGTGGTCTCCGCACCTTGAAACCAACTCCAAACGTGTTCTCCTTCGTGGAGAAGGCTGATTTGGCAGGAAGAAGCCCTGTGTGCACTGGCCCTGGCAAACCGCCCATAGCCAGCTAAGGAGGGACCCACCTAGGGCCTAGCTGCGAAACGGCACAAAACGCGCTCCTAGGAGCTGCACTCTGCAAAGGGAAACTGTGCTCGGGGAACAAAGCTCAGCCCCAAGGCGGCTTGGCTCAGGATCGCAGCGCTTGCCTAGTTCTCACCTAGCCCTAGGCTCCCCATAGGGCCAAGGAGGGTCTGGGCTGCCTCTGGCTCCGAGGGCACTGCTGCTTGGCTGGTGGTCTCCGCACCTTGAAACCAACTCCAAACGTGTTCGCCTTCGCGGAGAAGGCTGATTTGGCAGGAAGAACCCCTGTGTGCACTGGCCCTGGCAACCCACCCATAGCCAGCTAGGGAGGGACCCACCTAGGGCCTAGCTGCGAAACGGCACAAAACGCGCTCCTAGGAGCTGCACTCTGCAAAGGGAAACTGTGCTCGGGGAACAAAGCTCAGCCCCAAGGCGGCTTGGCTCAGGATCGCAGCGCTTGCCTAGTTCTCACCTAGCCCTAGGCTCCCCAAAGGGCCAAGGAGGGTGTGGGCTGCCTCTGGCTCCGTGGGCACTGCTGCTTGGCTGGTGGTCTCCGCACCGTGAAACCAACTCCAAACGTGTTCGCCTTCGCGGAGAAGGCTGATTTGGCAGGAAGAAGCCCTGTGTGCACTGGCCCTGGCAACCCACCCATCGCCAGCTAGGGAGGGACCCACCTAGGGCCTAGCTGCGAAACGGCACAAAACGCGCTCCTAGGAGCTGCACTCTGCAAAGGGAAACTGTGCTCGGGGAACAAAGCTCAGCCCCAAGGCAGCTTGGCTCAGGATCGCAGCGCTTGCCTAGTTCTCACCTAGCCCTAGGCTCCCCATAGGGCCAAGGAGGTTCTGGGCTGCCTCTGGCTCTGTGGGCACTGCTGCTTGGCTGGTGGTCTCCGCACCTTGAAACCAACTCCAAACGTGTTCGCCTTCGCGGAGAAGGCTGATTTGGCAGGAAGAAGCCCTGTGTGCACTGGCCCTGGCAACCCACCCATAGCCAGCTAGGGAGGGACCCACCTAGGGCCTAGCTTTGAAACGGCACAAAACGCGCTCCTAGGAGCTGCACTCTGCAAAGGGAAACTGTGCTCGGGGAACAAAGCTCAGCCCCAAGGCGGCTTGGCTCAGGATCGCAGCGCTTGCCTAGTTCTCACCTAGCCCTAGGCTCCCCATAGGGCCAAGGAGGGTCTGGGCTGCCTCTGGCTCCGTGGGCACTGCTGCTTGGTTGGTGGTCTCCGCACCTTGAAACCAACTCCAAACGTGTTCTCCTTCGTGGAGAAGGCTGATTTGGCAGGAAGAAGCCCTGTGTGTACTGGCCCTGGCAACCCACCCATCGCCAGCTAGGGAGGGACCCACCTAGGGCCTAGCTGCGAAACGGCACAAAACGCGCTCCTAGGAGCTGCACTCTGCAAAGGGAAACTGTGCTCGGGGAACAAAGCTCAGCCCCAAGGCGGCTTGGCTCAGGATCACAGCGCTTGCCTAGTTCTCACCTAGCCCTAGGCTCCCCATAGGGCCAAGGAGGGTCTGGGCTGCCTCTGGCTCCGTGGGCACTGCTGCTTGGCTGGTGGTCTCCGCACCTTGAAACCAACTCCAAACGTGTTCTCCTTCACGGAGAAGGCTGATTTGGCAGGAAGAAGCCCTGTGTGAACTGGCCCTGGCAACCCACCCATAGCCAGCTAGGGAGGGACCCACCTAGGGCCTAGCTGCGAAACGGCACAAAACGCGCTCCTAGGAGCTGCACTCTGCAAAGGGAAACTGTGCTCGGGGAACAAAGCTCAGCTCCAAGGCGGCTTGGCTCAGGATCACAGCGCTTGCCTAGTTCTCACCTAGCCCTAGGCTCCCCATAGGGCCAAGGAGGGTCTGGGCTGCCTCTGGCTCCTTGGGCACTGCTGCTTGGTTGGTGGTCTCCGCACCTTGAAACCAACTCCAAACGTGTTCTCCTTCGTGGAGAAGGCTGATTTGGCAGGAAGAAGCCCTGTGTGCACTGGCCCTGGCAAACCACCCATCGCCAGCTAGGGAGGGACCCACCTAGGGCCTAGCTGCGAAACGGCACAGAACGCGCTCCTAGGAGCTGCACTCTGCAAAGGGAAACTGTGCTCGGGGAACAAAGCTCAGCCCCAAGGCGGCTTGGCTCAGGATCGCAGCGCTTGCCTAGTTCTCACCTAGCCCTAGGCTCCCCATAGGGCCAAGGAGGGTCTGGGCTGCCTCTGGCTCCGTGGGCACTGCTGCTTGGTTGGTGGTCTCCGCACCTTGAAACCAACTCCAAACGTGTTCTCCTTCGTGGAGAAGGCTGATTTGGCAGGAAGAAGCCCTGTGTGCACTGGCCCTGGCAAACCGCCCATAGCCAGCTAAGGAGGGACCCACCTAGGGCCTAGCTGCGAAACGGCACAAAACGCGCTCCTAGGAGCTGCACTCTGCAAAGGGAAACTGTGCTCGGGGAACAAACCTCAGCCCCAAGGCGGCTTGGCTCAGGATCGCAGCGCTTGCCTAGTTCTCACCTAGCCCTAGGCTCCCCATAGGGCCAAGGAGGGTCTGGGCTGCCTCTGGCTCCGACGGCACTGCTGCTTGGCTGGTGGTCTCCGCACCTTGAAACCAACTCCAAACGTGTTCGCCTTCGCGGAGAAGGCTGATTTGGCAGGAAGAAGCCCTGTGTGCACTGGCCCTGGCAAACCACCCATAGCCAGCTAGGGAGGGACCCACCTAGGGCCTAGCTGCGAAACGGCACAAAACGCGCTCCTAGGAGCTGCACTCTGCAAAGGGAAACTGTGCTCGGGGAACAAAGCTCAGCCCCAAGGCGGCTTGGCTCAGGATCGCAGCGCTTGCCTAGTTCTCACCTAGCCCTAGGCTCCCCAAAGGGCCAAGGAGGGTCTGGGCTGCCTCTGGCTCCGTGGGCACTGCTGCTTGGCTGGTGGTCTCCGCACCGTGAAACCAACTCCAAACGTGTTCGCCTTCGCGGAGAAGGCTGATTTGGCAGGAAGAAGCCCTGTGTGCACTGGCCCTGGCAACCCACCCATCGCCAGCTAGGGAGGGACCCACCTAGGGCCTAGCTGCGAAACGGCACAAAACGCGCTCCTAGGAGCTGCACTCTGCAAAGGGAAACTGTGCTCGGGGAACAAAGCTCAGCCCCAAGGCGGCTTGGCTCAGGATCGCAGCGCTTGCCTAGTTCTCACCTAGCCCTAGGCTCCCCATAGGGCCAAGGAGGGTCTGGGCTGCCTCTGGCTCTGTGGGCACTGCTGCTTGGCTGGTGGTCTCCGCACCTTGAAACCAACTCCAAACGTGTTCGCCTTCGCGGAGAAGGCTGATTTGGCAGGAAGAAGCCCTGTGTGCACTGGCCCTGGCAACCCACCCATCGCCAGCTAGGGAGGGACCCACCTAGGGCCTAGCTTTGAAACGGCACAAAACGCGCTCCTAGGAGCTGCACTCTGCAAAGGGAAACTGTGCTCGGGGAACAAAGCTCAGCCCCAAGGCGGCTTGGCTCAGGATCACAGCGCTTGCCTAGTTCTCACCTAGCCCTAGGCTCCCCATAGGGCCAAGGAGGGTCTGGGCTGCCTCTGGCTCCGTGGGCACTGCTGCTTGGCTGGTGGTCTCCGCACCTTGAAACCAACTCCAAACGTGTTCTCCTTCACGGAGAAGGCTGATTTGGCAGGAAGAAGCCCTGTGTGAACTGGCCCTGGCAACCCACCCATAGCCAGCTAGGGAGGGACCCACCTAGGGCCTAGCTGCGAAACGGCACAAAACGCGATCCTAGGAGCTGCACTCTGCAAAGGGAAACTGTGCTCGGGGAACAAAGCTCAGCCCCAAGGCGGCTTGGCTCAGGATCGCAGCGCTTGCCTAGTTCTCACCTAGCCCTAGGCTCCCCATAGGGCCAAGGAGGGTCTGGGCTGCCTCTGGCTCCGTGGGCACTGCTGCTTGGTTGGTGGTCTCCGCACCTTGAAACCAACTCCAAACGTGTTCTCCTTCGTGGAGAAGGCTGATTTGGCAGGAAGAAGCCCTGTGTGCACTGGCCCTGGCAAACCACCCATCGCCAGCTAGGGAGGGACCCACCTAGGGCCTAGCTTTGAAACGGCCAAGAACGCGCTCCTAGGAGCTGCACTCTGCAAAGGGAAACTGTGCTCGGGGAACAAAGCTCAGCCCCAAGGCGGCTTGGCTCAGGATCGCAGCGCTTGCCTAGTTCTCACCTAGCCCTAGGCTCCCCATAGGGCCAAGGAGGGTCTGGGCTGCCTCTGGCTCCGTGGGCACTGCTGCTTGGTTGGTGGTCTCCGCACCTTGAAACCAACTCCAAACGTGTTCTCCTTCGTGGAGAAGGCTGATTTGGCAGGAACAAGCCCTGTGTGCACTGGCCCTGGCAAACCACCCATAGCCAGCTAAGGAGGGACCCACCTAGGGCCTAGCTGCGAAACGGCACAAAACGCGCTCCTAGGAGCTGCACTCTGCAAAGGGAAACTGTGCTCGGGGAACAAAGCTCAGCCCCAAGGCGGCTTGGCTCAGGATCGCAGCGCTTGCCTAGTTCTCACCTAGCCCTAGGCTCCCCATAGGGCCAAGGAGGGTCTGGGCTGCCTCTGGCTCTGTGGGCACTGCTGCTTGGCTGGTGGTCTCCGCACCTTGAAACCAACTCCAAACGTGTTCGCCTTCGCGGAGAAGGCTGATTTGGCAGGAAGAAGCCCTGTGTGCACTGGCCCTGGCAACCCACCCATCGCCAGCTAGGGAGGGACCCACCTAGGGCCTAGCTTTGAAACGGCACAAAACGCGCTCCTAGGAGCTGCACTCTGCAAAGGGAAACTGTGCTCGGGGAACAAAGCTCAGCCCCAAGGCGGCTTGGCTCAGGATCGCAGCGCTTGCCTAGTTCTCACCTAGCCCTAGGCTCCCCATAGGGCCAAGGAGGGTCTGGGCTGCCTCTGGCTCCTTGGGCACTGCTGCTTGGTTGGTGGTCTCCGCACCTTGAAACCAACTCCAAACGTGTTCTCCTTCGTGGAGAAGGCTGATTTGGCAGGAAGAAGCCCTGTGTGCACTGGCCCTGGCAAACCACCCATCGCCAGCTAGGGAGGGACCCACCTAGGGCCTAGCTGCGAAACGGCACAGAACGCGCTCCTAGGAGCTGCACTCTGCAAAGGGAAACTGTGCTCGGGGAACAAAGCTCAGCCCCAAGGCGGCTTGGCTCAGGATCGCAGCGCTTGCCTAGTTCTCACCTAGCCCTAGGCTCCCCATAGGGCCAAGGAGGGTCTGGGCTGCCTCTGGCTCCGTGGGCACTGCTGCTTGGCTGGTGGTCTCCGCACCTTGAAACCAACTCCAAACGTGTTCTCCTTCGCGGAGAAGGCTGATTTGGCAGGAAGAAGCCCTGTGTGCACTGGCCCTGGCAACCCACCCATCGCCAGCTAGGGAGGGACCCACCTAGGGCCTAGCTGCGAAACGGCACAAAACGCGCTCCTAGGAGCTGCACTCTGCAAAGGGAAACTGTGCTCGGGGAACAAAGCTCAGCCCCAAGGCGGCTTGGCTCAGGATCGCAGCGCTTGCCTAGTTCTCACCTAGCCCTAGGCTCCCCATAGGGCCAAGGAGGGTCTGGGCTGCCTCTGGCTCCGTGGGCACTGCTGCTTGGTTGGTGGTCTCCGCACCTTGAAACCAACTCCAAACGTGTTCTCCTTCGTGGAGAAGGCTGATTTGGCAGGAAGAAGCCCTGTGTGCACTGGCCCTGGCAAACCGCCCATCGCCAGCTAGGGAGGGACCCACCTAGGGCCTAGCTGCGAAACCGCACAAAACGCGCTCCTAGGAGCTGCACTCTGCAAAGGGAAACTGTGCTCGGGGAACAAAGCTCAGCCCCAAGGCGGCTTGGCTCAGGATCGCAGCGCTTGCCTAGTTCTCACCTAGCCCTAGGCTCCCCAAAGGGCCAAGGAGGGTCTGGGCTGCCTCTGGCTCCGGGGGCACTGCTGCTTGGCTGGTGGTCTCCGCACCGTGAAACCAACTCCAATCGTGTTCTCCTTCGCGGAGAAGGCTGATTTGGCAGGAAGAAGCCCTGTGTGCACTGGCCCTGGCAACCCACCCTTAGCCAGCTAGGGAGGGACCCACCTAGGGCCTAGCTGCGAAACGGCACAAAACGCGCTCCTAGGAGCTGCACTCTGCAAAGGGAAACTGTGCTCGGGGAACAAAGCTCAGCCCCAAGGCGGCTTGGCTCAGGATCGCAGCGCTTGCCTAGTTCTCACCTAGCCCTAGGCTCCCCATAGGGCCAAGGAGGGTCTGGGCTGCCTCTGGCTCCGTGGGCACTGCTGCTTGGCTGGTGGTCTCCGCACCTTGAAACCAACTCCAAACGTGTTCGCCTTCGCGGAGAAGGCTGATTTGGCAGGAAGAAGCCCTGTGTGCACTGGCCCTGGCAACCCACCCATAGCCAGCTAGGGAGGGACCCACCTAGGGCCTAGCTGCGAAACGGCACAAAACGCGCTCCTAGGAGCTGCACTCTGCAAAGGGAAACTGTGCTCGGGGAACAAAGCTCAGCCCCAAGGCGGCTTGGCTCAGGATCGCAGCGCTTGCCTAGTTCTCACCTAGCCCTAGGCTCCCCATAGGGCCAAGGAGGGTCTGGGCTGCCTCTGGCTCCGTGGGCACTGCTGCTTGGCTGGTGGTCTCCGCACCTTGAAACCAACTCCAAACGTGTTCTCCTTCGCGGAGAAGGCTGATTTGGCAGGAAGAAGCCCTGTGTGCACTGGCTCTGGCAACCCACCCATCGCCAGCTAGGGAGGGACCCACCTAGGGCCTAGCTGCGAAACGGCACAAAACGCGCTCCTAGGAGCTGCACTCTGCAAAGGGAAACTGTGCTCGGGGAACAAAGCTCAGCCCCAAGGCGGCTTGGCTCAGGATCGCAGCGCTTGCCTAGTTCTCACCTAGCCCTAGGCTCCCCATAGGGCCAAGGAGGGTCTGGGCTGCCTCTGGCTCTGTGGGCACTGCTGCTTGGTTTGTGGTCTCCGCACCTTGAAACCAACTCCAAACGTGTTCTCCTTCGCGGAGAAGGCTGATTTGGCAGGAAGAAGCCCTGTGTGCACTGGCCCTGGCAACCCACCCATCGCCAGCTAGGGAGGGACCCACCTAGGGCCTAGCTGCGAAACGGCACAAAACGCGCTCCTAGGAGCTGCACTCTGCAAAGGGAAACTGTGCTCGGGGAACAAAGCTCAGCCCCAAGGCGGCTTGGCTCAGGATCGCAGCGCTTGCCTAGTTCTCACCTAGCCCTAGGCTCCCCATAGGGCCAAGGAGGGTCTGGGCTGCCTCTGGCTCCGTGGGCACTGCTGCTTGGTTGGTGGTCTCCGCACCTTGAAACCAACTCCAAACGTGTTCTCCTTCGTGGAGAAGGCTGATTTGGCAGGAAGAAGCCCTGTGTGCACTGGCCCTGGCAAACCGCCCATAGCCAGCTAAGGAGGGACCCACCTAGGGCCTAGCTGCGAAACGGCACAAAACGCGCTCCTAGGAGCTGCACTCTGCAAAGGGAAACTGTGCTCGGGGAACAAAGCTCAGCCCCAAGGCGGCTTGGCTCAGGATCGCAGCGCTTGCCTAGTTCTCACCTAGCCCTAGGCTCCCCATAGGGCCAAGGAGGGTCTGGGCTGCCTCTGGCTCCGTGGGCACTGCTGCTTGGCTGGTGGTCTCCGCAGCTTGAAACCAACTCCAAACGTGTTCGCCTTCGCGGAGAAGGCTGATTTGGCAGGAAGAAGCCCTGTGTGCACTGGCCCTGGCAACCCACCCATCGCCAGCTAGGGAGGGACCCACCTAGGGCCTAGCTGCGAAACGGCACAAAACGCGCTCCTAGGAGCTGCACTCTGCAAAGGGAAACTGTGCTCGGGGAACAAAGCTCAGCCCCAAGGCGGCTTGGCTCAGGATCGCAGCGCTTGCCTAGTTCTCACCTAGCCCTAGGCTCCCCATAGGGCCAAGGAGGGTCTGGGCTGCCTCTGGCTCCGTGGGCACTGCTGCTTGGCTGGTGGTCTCCGCACCTTGAAACCAACTCCAAATGTGTTCGCCTTCGCGGAGAAGGCTGATTTGGCAGGAAGAAGCCCTGTGTGCACTGGCCCGGGCAAACCACCCATAGCCAGCTAGGGAGGGACCCACCTAGGGCCTAGCTGCGAAACGACACAAAACGCGCTCCTAGGAGCTGCACTCTGCAAAGGGAAACTGTGCTCGGGGAACAAAGCTCAGCCCCAAGGCGGCTTGGCTCAGGATCGCAGTGCTTGCCTAGTTCTCACCTAGCCCTAGGCTCCCCAAAGGGCCAAGGAGGGTCTGGGCTGCCTCTGGCTCCGTGGGCACTGCTGCTTGGCTGGTGGTCTCCGCACCGTGAAACCAACTCCAAACGTGTTCGCCTTCGCGGAGAAGGCTGATTTGGCAGGAAGAAGCCCTGTGTGCACTGGCCCTGGCAACCCACCCATCGCCAGCTAGGGAGGGACCCACCTAGGGCCTAGCTGCGAAACGGCACAAAACGCGCTCCTAGGAGCTGCACTCTGCAAAGGGAAACTGTGCTCGGGGAACAAAGCTCAGCCCCAAGGCGGCTTGGCTCAGGATCGCAGCGCTTGCCTAGTTCTCACCTAGCCCTAGGCTCCCCATAGGGCCAAGGAGGGTCTGGGCTGCCTCTGGCTCCGTGGGCACTGCTGCTTGGCTGGTGGTCTCCGCATCTTGAAACCAACTCCAAACGTGTTCGCCTTCGCGGAGAAGGCTGATTTGGCAGGAAGAAGCCCTGTGTGCACTGGCCCTGGCAACCTACCCATAGCCAGCTAGGGAGGGACCCACCTAGGGCCTAGCTGCGAAACGGCACAAAACGCGCTCCTAGGAGCTGCACTCTGCAAAGGGAAACTGTGCTCGGGGAACAAAGCTCAGCCCCAAGGCGGCTTGGCTCAGGATCGCAGCGCTTGCCTAGTTCTCACCTAGCCCTAGGCTCCCCATAGGGCCAAGGAGGGTCTGGGCTGCCTCTGGCTCCGTGGGCACTGCTGCTTGGTTGGTGGTCTCCGCACCTTGAAACCAACTCCAAACGTGTTCTCCTTCGTGGAGAAGGCTGATTTGGCAGGAAGAAGCCCTGTGTGCACTGGCCCTGGCAAACCGCCCATAGCCAGCTAAGGAGGGACCCACCTAGGGCCTAGCTGCGAAACGGCACAAAACGCGCTCCTAGGAGCTGCACTCTGCAAAGGGAAACTGTGCTCGGGGAACAAAGCTCAGCCCCAAGGCGGCTTGGCTCAGGATCGCAGCGCTTGCCTAGTTCTCACCTAGCCCTAGGCTCCCCATAGGGCCAAGGAGGGTCTGGGCTGCCTCTGGCTCCGTGGGCACTGCTGCTTGGCTGGTGGTCTCCGCACCGTGAAACCAACTCCAAACGTGTTCGCCTTCGCGGAGAAGGCTGATTTGGCAGGAAGAAGCCCTGTGTGCACTGGCCCTGGCAACCCACCCATCGCCAGCTAGAGAGGGACCCACCTAGGGCCTAGCTGCGAAACGGC
This sequence comes from Sus scrofa, assembly GCF_054392235.1. Classification (NCBI taxonomy): domain Eukaryota; kingdom Metazoa; phylum Chordata; class Mammalia; order Artiodactyla; family Suidae; genus Sus; species Sus scrofa. The sequence continues at coordinate 31,382,775 of NC_139389.1, read as the reverse complement.
ACAAAACGCGCTCCTAGGAGCTGCACTCTGCAAAGGGAAACTGTGCTCGGGGAACAAAGCTCAGCCCCAAGGCGGCTTGGCTCAGGATCGCAGCGCTTGCCTAGTTCTCACCTAGCCCTAGGCTCCCCATAGGGCCAAGGAGGGTCTGGGCTGCCTCTGGCTCCGTGGGCACTGCTGCTTGGCTGGTGGTCTCCGCACCTTGAAACCAACTCCAAATGTGTTCGCCTTCGCGGAGAAGGCTGATTTGGCAGGAAGAAGCCCTGTGTGCACTGGCCCTGGCAAACCACCCATAGCCAGCTAGGGAGGGACCCACCTAGGGCCTAGCTGCGAAACGGCACAAAACGCGCTCCTAGGAGCTGCACTCTGCAAAGGGAAACTGTGCTCGGGGAACAAAGCTCAGCCCCAAGGCGGCTTGGCTCAGGATCGCAGCGCTTGCCTAGTTCTCACCTAGCCCTAGGCTCCCCAAAGGGCCAAGGAGGGTCTGGGCTGCCTCTGGCTCCGTGGGCACTGCTGCTTGGCTGGTGGTCTCCGCACCGTGAAACCAACTCCAAACGTGTTCTCCTTCGCGGAGAAGGCTGATTTGGCAGGAAGAAGCCCTGTGTGCACTGGCCCTGGCAACCCACCCATCGCCAGCTAGGGAGGGACCCACCTAGGGCCTAGCTGCGAAACGGCACAAAACGCGCTCCTAGGAGCTGCACTCTGCAAAGGGAAACTGTGCTCGGGGAACAAAGCTCAGCCCCAAGGCGGCGTGGCTCAGGATCGCAGCGCTTGCCTAGTTCTCACCTAGCCCTAGGCTCCCCATAGGGCCAAGGAGGGTCTGGGCTGCCTCTGGCTCCGTGGGCACTGCTGCTTGGCTGGTGGTCTCCGCATCTTGAAACCAACTCCAAACGTGTTCGCCTTCGCGGAGAAGGCTGATTTGGCAGGAAGAAGCCCTGTGTGCACTGGCCCTGGCAACCCACCCATAGCCAGCTAGGGAGGGACCCACCTAGGGCCTAGCTGCGAAACGGCACAAAACGCGCTCCTAGGAGCTGCACTCTGCAAAGGGAAACTGTGCTCGGGGAACAAAGCTCAGCCCCAAGGCGGCTTGGCTCAGGATCGCAGCGCTTGCCTAGTTCTCACCTAGCCCTAGGCTCCCCATAGGGCCAAGGAGGGTCTGGGCTGCCTCTGGCTCCGTGGGCACTGCTGCTTGGTTGGTGGTCTCCGCACCTTGAAACCAACTCCAAACGTGTTCTCCTTCGTGGAGAAGGCTGATTTGGCAGGAAGAAGCCCTGTGTGCACTGGCCCTGGCAAACCGCCCATAGCCAGCTAAGGAGGGACCCACCTAGGGCCTAGCTGCGAAACGGCACAAAACGCGCTCCTAGGAGCTGCACTCTGCAAAGGGAAACTGTGCTCGGGGAACAAACCTCAGCCCCAAGGCGGCTTGGCTCAGGATCGCAGCGCTTGCCTAGTTCTCACCTAGCCCTAGGCTCCCCATAGGGCCAAGGAGGGTCTGGGCTGCCTCTGGCTCCGTGGGCACTGCTGCTTGGCTGGTGGTCTCCGCACCGTGAAACCAACTCCAAACGTGTTCGCCTTCGCGGAGAAGGCTGATTTGGCAGGAAGAAGCCCTGTGTGCACTGGCCCTGGCAACCCACCCATCGCCAGCTAGGGAGGGACCCACCTAGGGCCTAGCTGCGAAACGGCACAAAACGCGCTCCTAGGAGCTGCACTCTGCAAAGGGAAACTGTGCTCGGGGAACAAAGCTCAGCCCCAAGGCGGCTTGGCTCAGGATCGCAGCGCTTGCCTAGTTCTCACCTAGCCCTAGGCTCCCCAAAGGGCCAAGGAGGGTCTGGGCTGCCTCTGGCTCCGTGGGCACTGCTGCTTGGTTGGTGGTCTCCGCACCTTGAAACCAACTCCAAACGTGTTCTCCTTCGCGGAGAAGGCTGATTTGGCAGGAAGAAGCCCTGTGTGCACTGGCCCTGGCAAACCGCCCATCGCCAGCTAGGGAGGGACCCACCTAGGGCCTAGCTGCGAAACGGCACAAAACGCGCTCCTAGGAGCTGCACTCTGCAAAGGGAAACTGTGCTCGGGGAACAAACCTCAGCCCCAAGGCGGCTTGGCTCAGGATCGCAGCGCTTGCCTAGTTCTCACCTAGCCCTAGGCTCCCCATAGGGCCAAGGAGGGTCTGGGCTGCCTCTGGCTCCGTGGGCACTGCTGCTTGGTTGGTGGTCTCCGCACCTTGAAACCAACTCCAAACGTGTTCTCCTTCGTGGAGAAGGCTGATTTGGCAGGAAGAAGCCCTGTGTGCACTGGCCCTGGCAAACCGCCCATAGCCAGCTAAGGAGGGACCCACCTAGGGCCTAGCTGCGAAACGGCACAAAACGCGCTCCTAGGAGCTGCACTCTGCAAAGGGAAACTGTGCTCGGGGAACAAAGCTCAGCCCCAAGGCGGCTTGGCTCAGGATCGCAGCGCTTGCCTAGTTCTCACCTAGCCCTAGGCTCCCCAAAGGGCCAAGGAGGGTCTGGGCTGCCTCTGGCTCCGGGGGCACTGCTGCTTGGCTGGTGGTCTCCGCACCTTGAAACCAACTCCAATCGTGTTCTCCTTCGCGGAGAAGGCTGATTTGGCAGGAAGAAGCCCTGTGTGCACTGGCCCTGGCAACCCACCCTTAGCCAGCTAGGGAGGGACCCACCTAGGGCCTAGCTGCGAAACGGCACAAAACGCGCTCCTAGGAGCTGCACTCTGCAAAGGGAAACTGTGCTCGGGGAACAAAGCTCAGCCCCAAGGCGGCTTGGCTCAGGATCGCAGCGCTTGCCTAGTTCTCACCTAGCCCTAGGCTCCCCATAGGGCCAAGGAGGGTCTGGGCTGCCTCTGGCTCCGTGGGCACTGCTGCTTGGCTGGTGGTCTCCGCACCTTGAAACCAACTCCAAACGTGTTCGCCTTCGCGGAGAAGGCTGATTTGGCAGGAAGAAGCCCTGTGTGCACTGGCCCTGGCAACCCACCCATAGCCAGCTAGGGAGGGACCCACCTAGGGCCTAGCTGCGAAACGGCACAAAACGCGCTCCTAGGAGCTGCACTCTGCAAAGGGAAACTGTGCTCGGGGAACAAAGCTCAGCCCCAAGGCGGCTTGGCTCAGGATCGCAGCGCTTGCCTAGTTCTCACCTAGCCCTAGGCTCCCCATAGGGCCAAGGAGGGTCTGGGCTGCCTCTGGCTCCGTGGGCACTGCTGCTTGGCTGGTGGTCTCCGCACCTTGAAACCAACTCCAAACGTGTTCTCCTTCGCGGAAAAGGCTGATTTGGCAGGAAGAAGCCCTGTGTGCACGGGCTCTGGCAACCCACCCATCGCCAGCTAGGGAGGGACCCACCTAGGGCCTAGCTGCGAAACGGCACAAAACGCGCTCCTAGGAGCTGCACTCTGCAAAGGGAAACTGTGCTCGGGGAACAAAGCTCAGCCCCAAGGCGGCTTGGCTCAGGATCGCAGCGCTTGCCTAGTTCTCACCTAGCCCTAGGCTCCCCATAGGGCCAAGGAGGGTCTGGGCTGCCTCTGGCTCCGTGGGCACTGCTGCTTGGTTTGTGGTCTCCGCACCTTGAAACCAACTCCAAACGTGTTCTCCTTCGCGGAGAAGGCTGATTTGGCAGGAAGAAGCCCTGTGTGCACTGGCCCTGGCAACCCACCCATCGCCAGCTAGGGAGGGACCCACCTAGGGCCTAGCTGCGAAACGGCACAAAACGCGCTCCTAGGAGCTGCACTCTGCAAAGGGAAACTGTGCTCGGGGAACAAAGCTCAGCCCCAAGGCGGCTTGGCTCAGGATCGCAGCGCTTGCCTAGTTCTCACCTAGCCCTAGGCTCCCCATAGGGCCAAGGAGGGTCTGGGCTGCCTCTGGCTCCGTGGGCACTGCTGCTTGGTTGGTGGTCTCCGCACCTTGAAACCAACTCCAAACGTGTTCTCCTTCGTGGAGAAGGCTGATTTGGCAGGAAGAAGCCCTGTGTGCACTGGCCCTGGCAAACCGCCCATAGCCAGCTAAGGAGGGACCCACCTAGGGCCTAGCTGCGAAACGGCACAAAACGCGCTCCTAGGAGCTGCACTCTGCAAAGGGAAACTGTGCTCGGGGAACAAAGCTCAGCCCCAAGGCGGCTTGGCTCAGGATCGCAGCGCTTGCCTAGTTCTCACCTAGCCCTAGGCTCCCCATAGGGCCAAGGAGGGTCTGGGCTGCCTCTGGCTCCGTGGGCACTGCTGCTTGGCTGGTGGTCTCCGCACCGTGAAACCAACTCCAAACGTGTTCGCCTTCGCGGAGAAGGCTGATTTGGCAGGAAGAAGCCCTGTGTGCACTGGCCCTGGCAACCCACCCATCGCCAGCTAGAGAGGGACCCACCTAGGGCCTAGCTGCGAAACGGCACAAAACGCGCTCCTAGGAGCTGCACTCTGCAAAGGGAAACTGTGCTCGGGGAACAAAGCTCAGCCCCAAGGCGGCTTGGCTCAGGATCGCAGCGCTTGCCTAGTTCTCACCTAGCCCTAGGCTCCCCATAGGGCCAAGGAGGGTCTGGGCTGCCTCTGGCTCCGTGGGCACTGCTGCTTGGCTGGTGGTCTCCGCACCTTGAAACCAACTCCAAATGTGTTCGCCTTCGCGGAGAAGGCTGATTTGGCAGGAAGAAGCCCTGTGTGCACTGGCCCTGGCAAACCACCCATAGCCAGCTAGGGAGGGACCCACCTAGGGCCTAGCTGCGAAACGGCACAAAACGCGCTCCTAGGAGCTGCACTCTGCAAAGGGAAACTGTGCTCGGGGAACAAAGCTCAGCCCCAAGGCGGCTTGGCTCAGGATCGCAGCGCTTGCCTAGTTCTCACCGAGCCCTAGGCTCCCCAAAGGGCCAAGGAGGGTCTGGGCTGCCTCTGGCTCCGTGGGCACTGCTGCTTGGCTGGTGGTCTCCGCACCGTGAAACCAACTCCAAACGTGTTCGCCTTCGCGGAGAAGGCTGATTTGGCAGGAAGAAGCCCTGTGTGCACTGGCCCTGGCAACCCACCCATCGCCAGCTAGGGAGGGACCCACCTAGGGCCTAGCTGCGAAACGGCACAAAACGCGCTCCTAGGAGCTGCACTCTGCAAAGGAAAACTGTGCTCGGGGAACAAAGCTCAGCCCCAAGGCGGCTTGGCTCAGGATCGCAGCGCTTGCCTAGTTCTCACCTAGCCCTAGGCTCCCCATAGGGCCAAGGAGGGTCTGGGCTGCCTCTGGCTCCGTGGGCACTGCTGCTTGGCTGGTGGTCTCCGCATCTTGAAACCAACTCCAAACGTGTTCGCCTTCGCGGAGAAGGCTGATTTGGCAGGAAGAAGCCCTGTGTGCACGGGCTCTGGCAACCCACCCATCGCCAGCTAGGGAGGGACCCACCTAGGGCCTAGCTGCGAAACGGCACAAAACGCGCTCCTAGGAGCTGCACTCTGCAAAGGGAAACTGTGCTCGGGGAACAAAGCTCAGCCCCAAGGCGGCTTGGCTCAGGATCGCAGCGCTTGCCTAGTTCTCACCTAGCCCTAGGCTCCCCATAGGGCCAAGGAGGGTCTGGGCTGCCTCTGGCTCCGTGGGCACTGCTGCTTGGTTTGTGGTCTCCGCACCTTGAAACCAACTCCAAACGTGTTCGCCTTCGCGGAGAAGGCTGATTTGGCAGGAAGAAGCCCTGTGTGCACTGGCCCTGGCAACCCACCCATCGCCAGCTAGGGAGGGACCCACCTAGGGCCTAGCTGCGAAACGGCACAAAACGCGCTCCTAGGAGCTGCACTCTGCAAAGGGAAACTGTGCTCGGGGAACAAAGCTCAGCCCCAAGGCGGCTTGGCTCAGGATCGCAGCGCTTGCCTAGTTCTCACCTAGCCCTAGGCTCCCCATAGGGCCAAGGAGGGTCTGGGCTGCCTCTGGCTCCGTGGGCACTGCTGCTTGGTTGGTGGTCTCCGCACCTTGAAACCAACTCCAAACGTGTTCTCCTTCGTGGAGAAGGCTGATTTGGCAGGAAGAAGCCCTGTGTGCACTGGCCCTGGCAAACCGCCCATAGCCAGCTAAGGAGGGACCCACCTAGGGCCTAGCTGCGAAACGGCACAAAACGCGCTCCTAGGAGCTGCACTCTGCAAAGGGAAACTGTGCTCGGGGAACAAAGCTCAGCCCCAAGGCGGCTTGGCTCAGGATCGCAGCGCTTGCCTAGTTCTCACCTAGCCCTAGGCTCCCCATAGGGCCAAGGAGGGTCTGGGCTGCCTCTGGCTCCGTGGGCACTGCTGCTTGGCTGGTGGTCTCCGCACCGTGAAACCAACTCCAAACGTGTTCGCCTTCGCGGAGAAGGCTGATTTGGCAGGAAGAAGCCCTGTGTGCACTGGCCCTGGCAACCCACCCATCGCCAGCTAGAGAGGGACCCACCTAGGGCCTAGCTGCGAAACGGCACAAAACGCGCTCCTAGGAGCTGCACTCTGCAAAGGGAAACTGTGCTCGGGGAACAAAGCTCAGCCCCAAGGCGGCTTGGCTCAGGATCGCAGCGCTTGCCTAGTTCTCACCTAGCCCTAGGCTCCCCATAGGGCCAAGGAGGGTCTGGGCTGCCTCTGGCTCCGTGGGCACTGCTGCTTGGCTGGTGGTCTCCGCACCTTGAAACCAACTCCAAATGTGTTCGCCTTCGCGGAGAAGGCTGATTTGGCAGGAAGAAGCCCTGTGTGCACTGGCCCTGGCAAACCACCCATAGCCAGCTAGGGAGGGACCCACCTAGGGCCTAGCTGCGAAACGGCACAAAACGCGCTCCTAGGAGCTGCACTCTGCAAAGGGAAACTGTGCTCGGGGAACAAAGCTCAGCCCCAAGGCGGCTTGGCTCAGGATCGCAGCGCTTGCCTAGTTCTCACCGAGCCCTAGGCTCCCCATAGGGCCAAGGAGGGTCTGGGCTGCCTCTGGCTCCGTGGGCACTGCTGCTTGGCTGGTGGTCTCCGCACCGTGAAACCAACTCCAAACGTGTTCGCCTTCGCGGAGAAGGCTGATTTGGCAGGAAGAAGCCCTGTGTGCACTGGCCCTGGCAACCCACCCATCGCCAGCTAGGGAGGGACCCACCTAGGGCCTAGCTGCGAAACGGCACAAAACGCGCTCCTAGGAGCTGCACTCTGCAAAGGAAAACTGTGCTCGGGGAACAAAGCTCAGCCCCAAGGCGGCTTGGCTCAGGATCGCAGCGCTTGCCTAGTTCTCACCTAGCCCTAGGCTCCCCATAGGGCCAAGGAGGGTCTGGGCTGCCTCTGGCTCCGTGGGCACTGCTGCTTGGCTGGTGGTCTCCGCATCTTGAAACCAACTCCAAACGTGTTCGCCTTCGCGGAGAAGGCTGATTTGGCAGGAAGAAGCCCTGTGTGCACTGGCCCTAGCAACCCACCCATAGCCAGCTAGGGAGGGACCCACCTAGGGCCTAGCTGCGAAATGGCACAAAACGCGCTCCTAGGAGCTGCACTCTGCAAAGGGAAACTGTGCTCGGGGAACAAAGCTCAGCCCCAAGGCGGCTTGGCTCAGGATCGCAGCGCTTGCCTAGTTCTCACCTAGCCCTAGGCTCCCCATAGGGCCAAGGAGGGTCTGGGCTGCCTCTGGCTCCGTGGGCACTGCTGCTTGGTTGGTGGTCTCCGCACCTTGAAACCAACTCCAAACGTGTTCTCCTTCGTGGAGAAGGCTGATTTGGCAGGAAGAAGCCCTGTGTGCACTGGCCCTGGCAAACCGCCCATAGCCAGCTAAGGAGGGACCCACCTAGGGCCTAGCTGCGAAACGGCACAAAACGCGCTCCTAGGAGCTGCACTCTGCAAAGGGAAACTGTGCTCGGGGAACAAACCTCAGCCCCAAGGCGGCTTGGCTCAGGATCGCAGCGCTTGCCTAGTTCTCACCTAGCCCTAGGCTCCCCATAGGGCCAAGGAGGGTCTGGGCTGCCTCTGGCTCCGTGGGCACTGCTGCTTGGCTGGTGGTCTCCGCACCGTGAAACCAACTCCAAACGTGTTCTCCTTCGCGGAGAAGGCTGATTTGGCAGGAAGAAGCCCTGTGTGCACTGGCCCTGGCAACCCACCCATCGCCAGCTAGGGAGGGACCCACCTAGGGCCTAGCTGCGAAACGGCACAAAACGCGCTCCTAGGAGCTGCACTCTGCAAAGGGAAACTGTGCTCGGGGAACAAAGCTCAGCCCCAAGGCGGCTTGGCTCAGGATCGCAGCGCTTGCCTAGTTCTCACCTAGCCCTAGGCTCCCCAAAGGGCCAAGGAGGGTCTGGGCTGCCTCTGGCTCCGTGGGCACTGCTGCTTGGTTGGTGGTCTCCGCACCTTGAAACCAACTCCAAACGTGTTCTCCTTCGTGGAGAAGGCTGATTTGGCAGGAAGAAGCCCTGTGTGCACTGGCCCTGGCAAACCGCCCATCGCCAGCTAGGGAGGGACCCACCTAGGGCCTAGCTGCGAAACCGCACAAAACGCGCTCCTAGGAGCTGCACTCTGCAAAGGGAAACTGTGCTCGGGGAACAAACCTCAGCCCCAAGGCGGCTTGGCTCAGGATCGCAGCGCTTGCCTAGTTCTCACCTAGCCCTAGGCTCCCCATTGGGCCAAGGAGGGTCTGGGCTGCCTCTGGCTCCGTGGGCACTGCTGCTTGGCTGGTGGTCTCCGCACCGTGAAACCAACTCCAAACGTGTTCGCCTTCGCGGAGAAGGCTGATTTGGCAGGAAGAAGCCCTGTGTGCACTGGCCCTGGCAACCCACCCATCGCCAGCTAGGGAGGGACCCACCTAGGGCCTAGCTGCGAAACGGCACAAAACGCGCTCCTAGGAGCTGCACTCTGCAAAGGGAAACTGTGCTCGGGGAACAAAGCTCAGCCCCAAGGCGGCTTGGCTCAGGATCGCAGCGCTTGCCTAGTTCTCACCTAGCCCTAGGCTCCCCATAGGGCCAAGGAGGGTCTGGGCTGCCTCTGGCTCCGTGGGCACTGCTGCTTGGCTGGTGGTCTCCGCATCTTGAAACCAACTCCAAACGTGTTCGCCTTCGCGGAGAAGGCTGATTTGGCAGGAAGAAGCCCTGTGTGCACTGGCCCTAGCAACCCACCCATAGCCAGCTAGGGAGGGACCCACCTAGGGCCTAGCTGCGAAACGGCACAAAACGCGCTCCTAGGAGCTGCACTCTGCAAAGGGAAACTGTGCTCGGGGAACAAAGCTCAGCCCCAAGGCGGCTTGGCTCAGGATCGCAGCGCTTGCCTAGTTCTCACCTAGCCCTAGGCTCCCCATAGGGCCAAGGAGGGTCTGGGCTGCCTCTGGCTCCGTGGGCACTGCTGCTTGGTTGGTGGTCTCCGCACCTTGAAACCAACTCCAAACGTGTTCTCCTTCGCGGAGAAGGCTGATTTGGCAGGAAGAAGCCCTGTGTGCACTGGCCCTGGCAAACCACCCATAGCCAGCTAGGGAGGGACCCACCTAGGGCCTAGCTGCGAAACGGCACAAAACGCGCTCCTAGGAGCTGCACTCTGCAAAGGGAAACTGTGCTCGGGGAACAAAGCTCAGCCCCAAGGCGGCTTGGCTCAGGATCGCAGCGCTTGCCTAGTTCTCACCTAGCCCTAGGCTCCCCAAAGGGCCAAGGAGGGTCTGGGCTGCCTCTGGCTCCGTGGGCACTGCTGCTTGGCTGGTGGTCTCCGCACCGTGAAACCAACTCCAAACGTGTTCGCCTTCGCGGAGAAGGCTGATTTGGCAGGAAGAAGCCCTGTGTGCACTGGCCCTGGCAACCCACCCATCGCCAGCTAGGGAGGGACCCACCTAGGGCCTAGCTGCGAAACGGCACAAAACGCGCTCCTAGGAGCTGCACTCTGCAAAGGGAAACTGTGCTCGGGGAACAAAGCTCAGCCCCAAGGCGGCTTGGCTCAGGATCGCAGCGCTTGCCTAGTTCTCACCTAGCCCTAGGCTCCCCATAGGGCCAAGGAGGGTCTGGGCTGCCTCTGGCTCCGTGGGCACTGCTGCTTGGCTGGTGGTCTCCGCATCTTGAAACCAACTCCAAACGTGTTCGCCTTCGCGGAGAAGGCTGATTTGGCAGGAAGAAGCCCTGTGTGCACTGGCCCTAGCAACCCACCCATAGCCAGCTAGGGAGGGACCCACCTAGGGCCTAGCTGCGAAATGGCACAAAACGCGCTCCTAGGAGCTGCACTCTGCAAAGGGAAACTGTGCTCGGGGAACAAAGCTCAGCCCCAAGGCGGCTTGGCTCAGGATCGCAGCGCTTGCCTAGTTCTCACCTAGCCCTAGGCTCCCCATAGGGCCAAGGAGGGTCTGGGCTGCCTCTGGCTCCGTGGGCACTGCTGCTTGGTTGGTGGTCTCCGCACCTTGAAACCAACTCCAAACGTGTTCTCCTTCGTGGAGAAGGCTGATTTGGCAGGAAGAAGCCCTGTGTGCACTGGCCCTGGCAAACCGCCCATAGCCAGCTAAGGAGGGACCCACCTAGGGCCTAGCTGCGAAACGGCACAAAACGCGCTCCTAGGAGCTGCACTCTGCAAAGGGAAACTGTGCTCGGGGAACAAACCTCAGCCCCAAGGCGGCTTGGCTCAGGATCGCAGCGCTTGCCTAGTTCTCACCTAGCCCTAGGCTCCCCATAGGGCCAAGGAGGGTCTGGGCTGCCTCTGGCTCCGTGGGCACTGCTGCTTGGCTGGTGGTCTCCGCACCGTGAAACCAACTCCAAACGTGTTCTCCTTCGCGGAGAAGGCTGATTTGGCAGGAAGAAGCCCTGTGTGCACTGGCCCTGGCAACCCACCCATCGCCAGCTAGGGAGGGACCCACCTAGGGCCTAGCTGCGAAACGGCACAAAACGCGCTCCTAGGAGCTGCACTCTGCAAAGGGAAACTGTGCTCGGGGAACAAAGCTCAGCCCCAAGGCGGCTTGGCTCAGGATCGCAGCGCTTGCCTAGTTCTCACCTAGCCCTAGGCTCCCCAAAGGGCCAAGGAGGGTCTGGGCTGCCTCTGGCTCCGTGGGCACTGCTGCTTGGTTGGTGGTCTCCGCACCTTGAAACCAACTCCAAACGTGTTCTCCTTCGTGGAGAAGGCTGATTTGGCAGGAAGAAGCCCTGTGTGCACTGGCCCTGGCAAACCGCCCATCGCCAGCTAGGGAGGGACCCACCTAGGGCCTAGCTGCGAAACCGCACAAAACGCGCTCCTAGGAGCTGCACTCTGCAAAGGGAAACTGTGCTCGGGGAACAAACCTCAGCCCCAAGGCGGCTTGGCTCAGGATCGCAGCGCTTGCCTAGTTCTCACCTAGCCCTAGGCTCCCCATTGGGCCAAGGAGGGTCTGGGCTGCCTCTGGCTCCGTGGGCACTGCTGCTTGGCTGGTGGTCTCCGCACCGTGAAACCAACTCCAAACGTGTTCGCCTTCGCGGAGAAGGCTGATTTGGCAGGAAGAAGCCCTGTGTGCACTGGCCCTGGCAACCCACCCATCGCCAGCTAGGGAGGGACCCACCTAGGGCCTAGCTGCGAAACGGCACAAAACGCGCTCCTAGGAGCTGCACTCTGCAAAGGGAAACTGTGCTCGGGGAACAAAGCTCAGCCCCAAGGCGGCTTGGCTCAGGATCGCAGCGCTTGCCTAGTTCTCACCTAGCCCTAGGCTCCCCATAGGGCCAAGGAGGGTCTGGGCTGCCTCTGGCTCCGTGGGCACTGCTGCTTGGCTGGTGGTCTCCGCATCTTGAAACCAACTCCAAACGTGTTCGCCTTCGCGGAGAAGGCTGATTTGGCAGGAAGAAGCCCTGTGTGCACTGGCCCTAGCAACCCACCCATAGCCAGCTAGGGAGGGACCCACCTAGGGCCTAGCTGCGAAACGGCACAAAACGCGCTCCTAGGAGCTGCACTCTGCAAAGGGAAACTGTGCTCGGGGAACAAAGCTCAGCCCCAAGGCGGCTTGGCTCAGGATCGCAGCGCTTGCCTAGTTCTCACCTAGCCCTAGGCTCCCCATAGGGCCAAGGAGGGTCTGGGCTGCCTCTGGCTCCGTGGGCACTGCTGCTTGGTTGGTGGTCTCCGCACCTTGAAACCAACTCCAAACGTGTTCTCCTTCGCGGAGAAGGCTGATTTGGCAGGAAGAAGCCCTGTGTGCACTGGCCCTGGCAAACCACCCATAGCCAGCTAGGGAGGGACCCACCTAGGGCCTAGCTGCGAAACGGCACAAAACGCGCTCCTAGGAGCTGCACTCTGCAAAGGGAAACTGTGCTCGGGGAACAAAGCTCAGCCCCAAGGCGGCTTGGCTCAGGATCGCAGCGCTTGCCTAGTTCTCACCTAGCCCTAGGCTCCCCAAAGGGCCAAGGAGGGTCTGGGCTGCCTCTGGCTCCGTGGGCACTGCTGCTTGGCTGGTGGTCTCCGCACCGTGAAACCAACTCCAAACGTGTTCGCCTTCGCGGAGAAGGCTGATTTGGCAGGAAGAAGCCCTGTGTGCACTGGCCCTGGCAACCCACCCATCGCCAGCTAGGGAGGGACCCACCTAGGGCCTAGCTGCGAAACGGCACAAAACGCGCTCCTAGGAGCTGCACTCTGCAAAGGGAAACTGTGCTCGGGGAACAAAGCTCAGCCCCAAGGCGGCTTGGCTCAGGATCGCAGCGCTTGCCTAGTTCTCACCTAGCCCTAGGCTCCCCATAGGGCCAAGGAGGGTCTGGGCTGCCTCTGGCTCCGTGGGCACTGCTGCTTGGCTGGTGGTCTCCGCATCTTGAAACCAACTCCAAACGTGTTCGCCTTCGCGGAGAAGGCTGATTTGGCAGGAAGAAGCCCTGTGTGCACTGGCCCTGGCAACCCACCCATAGCCAGCTAGGGAGGGACCCACCTAGGGCCTAGCTGCGAAACGGCACAAAACGCGCTCCTAGGAGCTGCACTCTGCAAAGGGAAACTGTGCTCGGGGAACAAAGCTCAGCCCCAAGGCGGCTTGGCTCAGGATCGCAGCGCTTGCCTAGTTCTCACCTAGCCCTAGGCTCCCCATAGGGCCAAGGAGGGTCTGGGCTGCCTCTGGCTCCGTGGGCACTGCTGCTTGGTTGGTGGTCTCCGCACCTTGAAACCAACTCCAAACGTGTTCTCCTTCGTGGAGAAGGCTGATTTGGCAGGAAGAAGCCCTGTGTGCACTGGCCCTGGCAAACCGCCCATAACCAGCTAAGGAGGGACCCACCTAGGGCCTAGCTGCGAAACGGCACAAAACGCGCTCCTAGGAGCTGCACTCTGCAAAGGGAAACTGTGCTCGGGGAACAAAGCTCAGCCCCAAGGCGGCTTGGCTCAGGATCGCAGCGCTTGCCTAGTTCTCACCTAGCCCTAGGCTCCCCATAGGGCCAAGGAGGGTCTGGGCTGCCTCTGGCTCCGTGGGCACTGCTGCTTGGCTGGTGGTCTCCGCACCGTGAAACCAACTCCAAACGTGTTCGCCTTCGCGGAGAAGGCTGATTTGGCAGGAAGAAGCCCTGTGTGCACTGGCCCTGGCAACCCACCCATCGCCAGCTAGGGAGGGACCCACCTAGGGCCTAGCTGCGAAACGGCACAAAACGCGCTCCTAGGAGCTGCACTCTGCAAAGGGAAACTGTGCTCGGGGAACAAAGCTCAGCCCCAAGGCGGCTTGGCTCAGGATCGCAGCGCTTGCCTAGTTCTCACCGAGCCCTAGGCTCCCCAAAGGGCCAAGGAGGGTCTGGGCTGCCTCTGGCTCCGTGGGCACTGCTGCTTGGTTGGTGGTCTCCGCACCTTGAAACCAACTCCAAACGTGTTCTCCTTCGTGGAGAAGGCTGATTTGGCAGGAAGAAGCCCTGTGTGCACTGGCCCTGGCAAACCGCCCATCGCCAGCTAGGGAGGGACCCACCTAGGGCCTAGCTGCGAAACGGCACAAAACGCGCTCCTAGGAGCTGCACTCTGCAAAGGGAAACTGTGCTCGGGGAACAAACCTCAGCCCCAAGGCGGCTTGGCTCAGGATCGCAGCGCTTGCCTAGTTCTCACCTAGCCCTAGGCTCCCCATAGGGCCAAGGAGGGTCTGGGCTGCCTCTGGCTCCGTGGGCACTGCTGCTTGGCTGGTGGTCTCCGCACCGTGAAACCAACTCCAAACGTGTTCGCCTTCGCGGAGAAGGCTGATTTGGCAGGAAGAAGCCCTGTGTGCACTGGCCCTGGCAACCCACCCATCGCCAGCTAGGGAGGGACCCACCTAGGGCCTAGCTGCGAAACGGCACAAAACGCGCTCCTAGGAGCTGCACTCTGCAAAGGGAAACTGTGCTCGGGGAACAAAGCTCAGCCCCAAGGCGGCTTGGCTCAGGATCGCAGCGCTTGCCTAGTTCTCACCTAGCCCTAGGCTCCCCATAGGGCCAAGGAGGGTCTGGGCTGCCTCTGGCTCCGTGGGCACTGCTGCTTGGCTGGTGGTCTCCGCAGCTTGAAACCAACTCCAAACGTGTTCGCCTTCGCGGAGAAGGCTGATTTGGCAGGAAGAAGCCCTGTGTGCACTGGCCCTGGCAACCCACCCATCGCCAGCTAGGGAGGGACCCACCTAGGGCCTAGCTGCGAAACGGCACAAAACGCGCTCCTAGGAGCTGCACTCTGCAAAGGGAAACTGTGCTCGGGGAACAAAGCTCAGCCCCAAGGCGGCTTGGCTCAGGATCGCAGCGCTTGCCTAGTTCTCACCTAGCCCTAGGCTCCCCAAAGGGCCAAGGAGGGTCTGGGCTGCCTCTGGCTCCGTGGGCACTGCTGCTTGGCTGGTGGTCTCCGCACCGTGAAACCAACTCCAAACGTGTTCGCCTTCGCGGAGAAGGCTGATTTGGCAGGAAGAAGCCCTGTGTGCACTGGCCCTGGCAACCCACCCATCGCCAGCTAGGGAGGGACCCACCTAGGGCCTAGCTGCGAAACGGCACAAAACGCGCTCCTAGGAGCTGCACTCTGCAAAGGGAAACTGTGCTCGGGGAACAAAGCTCAGCCCCAAGGCGGCTTGGCTCAGGATCGCAGCGCTTGCCTAGTTCTCACCTAGCCCTAGGCTCCCCATAGGGCCAAGGAGGGTCTGGGCTGCCTCTGGCTCCGTGGGCACTGCTGCTTGGTTGGTGGTCTCCGCACCTTGAAACCAACTCCAAACGTGTTCTCCTTCGCGGAGAAGGCTGATTTGGCAGGAAGAAGCCCTGTGTGCACTGGCCCTGGCAACCCACCCATCGCCAGCTAGGGAGGGACCCACCTAGGGCCTAGCTGCGAAACGGCACAAAACGCGCTCCTAGGAGCTGCACTCTGCAAAGGGAAACTGTGCTCGGGGAACAAAGCTCAGCCCCAAGGCGGCTTGGCTCAGGATCGCAGCGCTTGCCTAGTTCTCACCTAGCCCTAGGCTCCCCATAGGGCCAAGGAGGGTCTGGGCTGCCTCTGGCTCCGTGGGCACTGCTGCTTGGCTGGTGGTCTCCGCACCTTGAAACCAACTCCAAACGTGTTCTCCTTCGCGGAGAAGGCTGATTTGGCAGGAAGAAGCCCTGTGTGCACTGGCCCTGGCAACCCACCCATCGCCAGCTAGGGAGGGACCCACCTAGGGCCTAGCTGCGAAACGGCACAAAACGCGCTCCTAGGAGCTGCACTCTGCAAAGGGAAACTGTGCTCGGGGAACAAAGCTCAGCCCCAAGGCGGCTTGGCTCAGGATCGCAGCGCTTGCCTAGTTCTCACCTAGCCCTAGGCTCCCCATAGGGCCAAGGAGGGTCTGGGCTGCCTCTGGCTCCGTGGGCACTGCTGCTTGGCTGGTGGTCTCCGCACCGTGAAACCAACTCCAAACGTGTTCGCCTTCGCGGAGAAGGCTGATTTGGCAGGAAGAAGCCCTGTGTGCACTGGCCCTGGCAAACCGCCCATAGCCAGCTAAGGAGGGACCCACCTAGGGCCTAGCTGCGAAACGGCACAAAACGCGCTCCTAGGAGCTGCACTCTGCAAAGGGAAACTGTGCTCGGGGAACAAACCTCAGCCCCAAGGCGGCTTGGCTCAGGATCGCAGCGCTTGCCTAGTTCTCACCTAGCCCTAGGCTCCCCATAGGGCCAAGGAGGGTCTGGGCTGCCTCTGGCTCCGTGGGCACTGCTGCTTGGCTGGTGGTCTCCGCACCGTGAAACCAACTCCAAACGTGTTCTCCTTCGCGGAGAAGGTTGATTTGGCAGGAAGAAGCCCTGTGTGCACTGGCCCTGGCAACCCACCCATCGCCAGCTAGGGAGGGACCCACCTAGGGCCTAGCTGCGAAACGGCACAAAACGCGCTCCTAGGAGCTGCACTCTGCAAAGGGAAACTGTGCTCGGGGAACAAAGCTCAGCCCCAAGGCGGCTTGGCTCAGGATCGCAGCGCTTGCCTAGTTCTCACCTAGCCCTAGGCTCCCCATAGGGCCAAGGAGGGTCTGGGCTGCCTCTGGCTCCGTGGGCACTGCTGCTTGGCTGGTGGTCTCCGCATCTTGAAACCAACTCCAAACGTGTTCGCCTTCGCGGAGAAGGCTGATTTGGCAGGAAGAAGCCCTGTGTGCACTGGCCCTGGCAACCCACCCATAGCCAGCTAGGGAGGGACCCACCTAGGGCCTAGCTGCGAAACGGCACAAAACGCGCTCCTAGGAGCTGCACTCTGCAAAGGGAAACTGTGCTCGGGGAACAAAGCTCAGCCCCAAGGCGGCTTGGCTCAGGATCGCAGTGCTTGCCTAGTTCTCACCTAGCCCTAGGCTCCCCATAGGGCCAAGGAGGGTCTGGGCTGCCTCTGGCTCCGTGGGCACTGCTGCTTGGTTGGTGGTCTCCGCACCTTGAAACCAACTCCAAACGTGTTCTCCTTCGTGGAGAAGGCTGATTTGGCAGGAAGAAGCCCTGTGTGCACTGGCCCTGTCAAACCGCCCATAGCCAGCTAAGGAGGGACCCACCTAGGGCCTAGCTGCGAAACGGCACAAAACGCGCTCCTAGGAGCTGCACTCTGCAAAGGGAAACTGTGCTCGGGGAACAAAGCTCAGCCCCAAGGCGGCTTGGCTCAGGATCGCAGCGCTTGCCTAGTTCTTACCTAGCCCTAGGCTCCCCATAGGGCCAAGGAGGGTCTGGGCTGCCTCTGGCTCCGTGGGCACTGCTGCTTGGCTGGTGGTCTCCGCACCGTGAAACCAACTCCAAACGTGTTCGCCTTCGCGGAGAAGGCTGATTTGGCAGGAAGAAGCCCTGTGTGCACTGGCCCTGGCAACCCACCCATCGCCAGCTAGGGAGGGACCCACCTAGGGCCTAGCTGCGAAACGGCACAAAACGCGCTCCTAGGAGCTGCACTCTGCAAAGGGAAACTGTGCTCGGGGAACAAAGCTCAGCCCCAAGGCGGCTTGGCTCAGGATCGCAGCGCTTGCCTAGTTCTCACCTAGCCCTAGGCTCCCCATAGGGCCAAGGAGGGTCTGGGCTGCCTCTGGCTCCGTGGGCACTGCTGCTTGGCTGGTGGTCTCCGCACCTTGAAACCAACTCCAAACGTGTTCTCCTTCGCGGAGAAGGCTGATTTGGCAGGAAGAAGCCCTGTGTGCACTGGCCCTGGCAACCCACCCATCGCCAGCTAGGGAGGAACCCACCTAGGGCCTAGCTGCGAAACGGCACAAAACGCGCTCCTAGGAGCTGCACTCTGCAAAGGGAAACTGTGCTCGGGGAACAAAGCTCAGCCCCAAGGCGGCTTGGCTCAGGATCGCAGCGCTTGCCTAGTTCTCACCTAGACCTAGGCTCCCCAAAGGGCCAAGGTTGGTCTGGGCTGCCTCTGGCTCCGTGGGCACTGCTGCTTGGCTGGTGGTCTCCGCACCGTGAAACCAACTCCAAACGTGTTCGCCTTCGCGGAGAAGGCTGATTTGGCAGGAAGAAGCCCTGTGTGCACTGGCCCTGGCAACCCACCCATCGCCAGCTAGGGAGGGACCCACCTAGGGCCTAGCTGCGAAACGGCACAAAACGCGCTCCTAGGAGCTGCACTCTGCAAAGGGAAACTGTGCTCGGGGAACAAAGCTCAGCCCCAAGGCGGCTTGGCTCAGGATCGCAGCGCTTGCCTAGTTCTCACCTAGCCCTAGGCTCCCCATAGGGCCAAGGAGGGTCTGGGCTGCCTCTGGCTCCGTGGGCACTGCTGCTTGGCTGGTGGTCTCCGCATCTTGAAACCAACTCCAAACGTGTTCGCCTTCGCGGAGAAGGCTGATTTGGCAGGAAGAAGCCCTGTGTGCACTGGCCCTGGCAACCCACCCATAGCCAGCTAGGGAGGGACCCACCTAGGGCCTAGCTGCGAAACGGCACAAAACGCGCTCCTAGGAGCTGCACTCTGCAAAGGGAAACTGTGCTCGGGGAACAAAGCTCAGCCCCAAGGCGGCTTGGCTCAGGATCGCAGCGATTGCCTAGTTCTCACCTAGCCCTAGGCTCCCCATAGGGCCAAGGAGGGTCTGGGCTGCCTCTGGCTCCGTGGGCACTGCTGCTTGGTTGGTGGTCTCCGCACCTTGAAACCAACTCCAAACGTGTTATCCTTCGTGGAGAAGGCTGATTTGGCAGGAAGAAGCCCTGTGTGCACTGGCCCTGTCAAACCGCCCATAGCCAGCTAAGGAGGGACCCACCTAGGGCCTAGCTGCGAAACGGCACAAAACGCGCTCCTAGGAGCTGCACTCTGCAAAGGGAAACTGTGCTCGGGGAACAAAGCTCAGCCCCAAGGCGGCTTGGCTCAGGATCGCAGCGCTTGCCTAGTTCTCACCTAGCCCTAGGCTCCCCATAGGGCCAAGGAGGGTCTGGGCTGCCTCTGGCTCCGTGGGCACTGCTGCTTGGCTGGTGGTCTCCGCACCGTGAAACCAACTCCAAACGTGTTCGCCTTCGCGGAGAAGGCTGATTTGGCAGGAAGAAGCCCTGTGTGCACTGGCCCTGGCAACCCACCCATCGCCAGCTAGGGAGGGACCCACCTAGGGCCTAGCTGCGAAACGGCACAAAACGCGCTCCTAGGAGCTGCACTCTGCAAAGGGAAACTGTGCTCGGGGAACAAAGCTCAGCCCCAAGGCGGCTTGGCTCAGGATCGCAGCGCTTGCCTAGTTCTCACCTAGCCCTAGGCTCCCCATAGGGCCAAGGAGGGTCTGGGCTGCCTCTGGCTCCGTGGGCACTGCTGCTTGGCTGGTGGTCTCCGCACCTTGAAACCAACTCCAAACGTGTTCGCCTTCGCGGAGAAGGCTGATTTGGCAGGAAGAAGCCCTGTGTGCACTGGCCCTGGCAAACCACCCATAGCCAGCTAGGGAGGGACCCACCTAGGGCCTAGCTGCGAAACGGCACAAAACGCGCTCCTAGGAGCTGCACTCTGCAAAGGGAAACTGTGCTCGGGGAACAAAGCTCAGCCCCAAGGCGGCTTGGCTCAGGATCGCAGCGCTTGCCTAGTTCTCACCTAGCCCTAGGCTCCCCAAAGGGCCAAGGTTGGTCTGGGCTGCCTCTGGCTCCGTGGGCACTGCTGCTTGGCTGGTGGTCTCCGCACCTTGAAACCAACTCCAAACGTGTTCGCCTTCGCGGAGAAGGCTGATTTGGCAGGAAGAAGCCCTGTGTGCACTGGCCCTGGCAACCCACCCATCGCCAGCTAGGGAGGGACCCACCTAGGGCCTAGCTGCGAAACGGCACAAAACGCGCTCCTAGGAGCTGCACTCTGCAAAGGGAAACTGTGCTCGGGGAACAAAGCTCAGCCCCAAGGCGGCTTGGCTCAGGATCGCAGCGCTTGCCTAGTTCTCACCTAGCCCTAGGCTCCCCATAGGGCCAAGGAGGGTCTGGGCTGCCTCTGGCTCTGTGGGCACTGCTGCTTGGCTGGTGGTCTCCGCACCTTGAAACCAACTCCAAACGTGTTCGCCTTCGCGGAGAAGGCTGATTTGGCAGGAAGAAGCCCTGTGTGCACTGGCCCTGGCAACCCACCCATAGCCAGCTAGGGAGGGACCCACCTAGGGCCTAGCTGCGAAACGGCACAAAACGCGCTCCTAGGAGCTGCACTCTGCAAAGGGAAACTGTGCTCGGGGAACAAAGCTCAGCCCCAAGGCGGCTTGGCTCAGGATCGCAGCGCTTGCCTAGTTCTCACCTAGCCCTAGGCTCCCCATAGGGCCAAGGAGGGGCTGGGCTGCCTCTGGCTCCGTGGGCACTGCTGCTTGGCTGGTGGTCTCCGCAGCTTGAAGCCAACTCCAAACGTGTTCGCCTTCGTGGAGAAGGCTGATTTGGCAGGAAGAAGCCCTGTGTGCACTGGCCCTGGCAACCCACCCATCGCCAGCTAGGGAGGGACCCACCTAGGGCCTAGCTGCGAAACGGCACAAAACGCGCTCCTAGGAGCTGCACTCTGCAAAGGGAAACTGTGCTCGGGGAACAAAGCTCAGCCCCAAGGCGGCTTGGCTCAGGATCGCAGCGCTTGCCTAGTTCTCACCTAGCCCTAGGCTCCCCATAGGGCCAAGGAGGGTCTGGGCTGCCTCTGGCTCCGTGGGCACTGCTGCTTGGTTGGTGGTCTCCGCACCTTGAAACCAACTCCAAACGTGTTCTCCTTCGTGGAGAAGGCTGATTTGGCAGGAAGAAGCCCTGTGTGCACTGGCCCTGGTAAAACCGCCCATAGCCAGCTAAGGAGGGACCCACCTAGGGCCTAGCTGCGAAACGGCACAAAACGCGCTCCTAGGAGCTGCACTCTGCAAAGGGAAACTGTGCTCGGGGAACAAAGCTCAGCCCCAAGGCGGCTTGGCTCAGGATCGCAGCGCTTGCCTAGTTCTCACCTAGCCCTAGGCTCCCCATAGGGCCAAGGAGGGTCTGGGCTGCCTCTGGCTCCGTGGGCACTGCTGCTTGGCTGGTGGTCTCCGCAGCTTGAAACCAACTCCAAACGTGTTCGCCTTCGCGGAGAAGGCTGATTTGGCAGGAAGAAGCCCTGTGTGCACTGGCCCTGGCAACCCACCCATCGCCAGCTAGGGAGGGACCCACCTAGGGCCTAGCTGCGAAACGGCACAAAACGCGATCCTAGGAGCTGCACTCTGCAAAAGGAAACTGTGCTCGGGGAACAAACGTCAGCCCCAAGGCGGCTTGGCTCAGGATCGCAGCGCTTGCCTAGTTCTCACCTAGCCCTAGGCTCCCCATAGGGCCAAGGAGGGTCTGGGCTGCCTCTGGCTCCGTGGGCACTGCTGCTTGGTTGGTGGTCTCCGCAGCTTGAAACCAACTCCAAACGTGTTCTCCTTCGCGGAGAAGGCTAATTTGGCAGGAAGAAGCCCTGTGTGCACTGGCCCTGGCAACCCACCCATCGCCAGCTAGGGAGGGACCCACCTAGGGCCTAGCTGCGAAACGGCACAAAACGCGCTCCTAGGAGCTGCACTCTGCAAAGGGAAACTGTGCTCGGGGAACAAAGCTCAGCCCCAAGGCGGCTTGGCTCAGGATCGCAGCGCTTGCCTAGTTCTCACCTAGCCCTAGGCTCCCCATAGGGCCAAGGAGGGTCTGGGCTGCCTCTGGCTCCGTGGGCACTGCTGCTTGGCTGGTGGTCTCCGCACCTTGAAACCAACTCCAAACGTGTTCTCCTTCGTGGAGAAGGCTGATTTGGCAGGAACAAGCCCTGTGTGCACTGGCCCTGGCAATCCACCCATAGCCAGCTAAGGAGGGACCCACCTAGGGCCTAGCTGCGAAACGGCACAAAACGCGCTCCTAGGAGCTGCACTCTGCAAAGGGAAACTGTGCTCGGGGAACAAACCTCAGCCCCAAGGCGGCTTGGCTCAGGATCGCAGCGCTTGCCTAGTTCTCACCTAGCCCTAGGCTCCCCATAGGGCCAAGGAGGGTCTGGGCTGCCTCTGGCTCCGTGGGCACTGCTGCTTGGCTGGTGGTCTACGCACCTTGAAACCAACTCCAAACGTGTTCACCTTCGCGGAGAAGGCTGATTTGGCAGGAAGAAGCCCTGTGTGCACTGGCCCTGGCAATCCACCCATAGCCAGCTAAGGAGGGACCCACCTAGGGCCTAGCTGCGAAACGGCACAAAACGCGCTCCTAGGAGCTGCACTCTGCAAAGGGAAACTGTGCTCGGGGAACAAAGCTCAGCCCCAAGGCGGCTTGGCTCAGGATCGCAGCGCTTGCCTAGTTCTCACCTAGCCCTAGGCTCCCCATAGGGCCAAGGAGGGTCTGGGCTGCCTCTGGCTCCGTGGGCACTGCTGCTTGGCTGGTGGTCTCCGCACCTTGAAACCAACTCCAAACGTGTTCTCCTTCGTGGAGAAGGCTGATTTGGCAGGAACAAGCCCTGTGTGCACTGGCCCTGGCAATCCACCCATAGCCAGCTAAGGAGGGACCCACCTAGGGCCTAGCTGCGAAACGGCACAAAACGCGCTCCTAGGAGCTGCACTCTGCAAAGGGAAACTGTGCTCGGGGAACAAAGCTCAGCCCCAAGGCGGCTTGGCTCAGGATCGCAGCGCTTGCCTAGTTCTCACCTAGCCCTAGGCTCCCCATAGGGCCAAGGAGGGTCTGGGCTGCCTCTGGCTCCGTGGGCACTGCTGCTTGGCTGGTGGTCTACGCACCTTGAAACCAACTCCAAACGTGTTCACCTTCGAGGAGAAGGCTGATTTGGCAGGAAGAAGCCCTGTGTGCACTGGCCCTGGCAATCCACCCATAGCCAGCTAAGGAGGGACCCACCTAGGGCCTAGCTGCGAAACGGCACAAAACGCGCTCCTAGGAGCTGCACTCTGCAAAGGGAAACTGTGCTCGGGGAACAAAGCTCAGCCCCAAGGCGGCTTGGCTCAGGATCGCAGCCCTTGCCTAGTTCTCACCTAGCCCTAGGCTCCCCATAGGGCCAAGGAGGGTCTGGGCTGCCTCTGGCTCCGTGGGCACTGCTGCTTGGCTGGTGGTCTCCGCATCGTGAAACCAACTCCAAACGTGTTTTCCTTCGCGGAGAAGGCTGATTTGGCAGGAAGAAGCCCTGTGTGCACTGGCCCTGGCAACCCACCCATCGCCAGCTAGGGAGGGACCCACCTAGGGCCTAGCTGCGAAACGGCACAAAACGCGCTCCTAGGAGCTGCACTCTGCAAAGGGAAACTGTGCTCGGGGAACAAAGCTCAGCCCCAAGGCGGCTTGGCTCAGGATCGCAGCGCTTGCCTAGTTCTCACCTAGCCCTAGGCTCCCCATAGGACCAAGGAGGGTCTGGGCTGCCTCTGGCTCCGTGGGCACTGCTGCTTGGCTGGTGGTCTCCGCAGCTTGAAACCAACTCCAAACGTGTTCGCCTTCGCGGAGAAGGCTGATTTGGCAGGAAGAAGCCCTGTGTGCACTGGCCCTGGCAACCCACCCATCGCCAGCTAGGGAGGGACCCACCTAGGGCCTAGCTGCGAAACGGCACAAAACGCGCTCCTAGGAGCTGCACTCTGCAAAGGGAAACTGTGCTCGGGGAACAAAGCTCAGCCCCAAGGCGGCTTGGCTCAGGATCGCAGCGCTTGCCTAGTTCTCACCTAGCCCTAGGCTCCCCATAGGGCCAAGGAGGGTCTGGGCTGCCTCTGGCTCCGTGGGCACTGCTGCTTGGCTGGTGGTCTCCGCACCGTGAAACCAACTCCAAACGTGTTCGCCTTCGCGGAGAAGGCTGATTTGGCAGGAACAAGCCCTGTGTGCACTGGCCCTGGCAAACCACCCATAGCCAGCTAAGGAGGGACCCACCTAGGGCCTAGCTGCGAAACGGCACAAAACGCGCTCCTAGGAGCTGCACTCTGCAAAGGGAAACTGTGCTCGGGGAACAAAGCTCAGCCCCAAGGCGGCTTGGCTCAGGATCGCAGCGCTTGCCTAGTTCTCACCTAGCCCTAGGCTCCCCATAGGGCCAAGGAGGGTCTGGGCTGCCTCTGGCTCCGAGGGCACTGCTGCTTGGCTGGTGGTCTCCGCAGCTTGAAACCAACTCCAAACGTGTTCTCCTTCGCGGAGAAGGCTGATTTGGCAGGAAGAAGCCCTGTGTGCACTGGCCCTGGCAATCCACCCATAGCCAGCTAAGGAGGGACCCACCTAGGGCCTAGCTGCGAAACGGCACAAAACGCGCTCCTAGGAGCTGCACTCTGCAAAGGGAAACTGTGCTCGGGGAACAAAGCTCAGCCCCAAGGCGGCTTGGCTCAGGATCGCAGCGCTTGCCTAGTTCTCACCTAGCCCTAGGCTCCCCATAGGGCCAAGGAGGGTCTGGGCTGCCTCTGGCTCCGTGGGCACTGCTGCTTGGCTGGTGGTCTCCGCAGCTTGAAACCAACTCCAAACGTGTTCGCCTTCGCGGAGAAGGCTGATGTGGCAGGAACAAGCCCTGTGTGCACTGGCCCTGGCAATCCACCCATAG
This sequence comes from Sus scrofa, assembly GCF_054392235.1. Lineage (NCBI taxonomy): Eukaryota > Metazoa > Chordata > Mammalia > Artiodactyla > Suidae > Sus > Sus scrofa. Next base: position 31,358,625 of record NC_139389.1, on the reverse strand, counting down.
CCAGCTAAGGAGGGACCCACCTAGGGCCTAGCTGCGAAACGGCACAAAACGCGCTCCTAGGAGCTGCACTCTGCAAAGGGAAACTGTGCTCGGGGAACAAAGCTCAGCCCCAAGGCGGCTTGGCTCAGGATCGCAGCGCTTGCCTAGTTCTCACCTAGCCCTAGGCTCCCCATAGGGCCAAGGAGGGTCTGGGCTGCCTCTGGCTCCGTGGGCACTGCTGCTTGGCTGGTGGTCTCCGCACCTTGAAACCAACTCCAAACGTGTTCACCTTCGCGGAGAAGGCTGATTTGGCAGGAAGAAGCCCTGTGTGCACTGGCCCTGGCAATCCACCCATAGCCAGCTAAGGAGGGACCCACCTAGGGCCTAGCTGCGAAACGGCACAAAACGCGCTCCTAGGAGCTGCACTCTGCAAAGGGAAACTGTGCTCGGGGAACAAAGCTCAGCCCCAAGGCGGCTTGGCTCAGGATCGCAGCGCTTGCCTAGTTCTCACCTAGCCCTAGGCTCCCCATAGGGCCAAGGAGGGTCTGGGCTGCCTCTGGCTCCGTGGGCACTGCTGCTTGGCTGGTGGTCTCCGCAGCTTGAAACCAACTCCAAACGTGTTCTCCTTCGCGGAGTAGGCTGATTTGGCAGGAAGAAGCCCTGTGTGCACTGGCCCTAGCAACCCACCCATCGCCAGCTAGGGAGGGACCCACCTAGGGCCTAGCTGCGAAACGGCACAAAACGCGCTCCTAGGAGCTGCACTCTGCAAAGGGAAACTGTGCTCGGGGAACAAAGCTCAGCCCCAAGGCAGCTTGGCTCAGGATCGCAGCGCTTGCCTAGTTCTCACCTAGCCCTAGGCTCCCCATAGGGCCAAGGAGGGTCTGGGCTGCCTCTGGCTCCGTGGGCACTGCTGCTTGGCTGGTGGTCTCCGCACCTTGAAACCAACTCCAAACGTGTTCGCCTTCGCGGAGAAGGCTGATTTGGCAGGAAGAAGCCCTGTGTGCACTGGCCCTGGCAACCCACCCATCGCCAGCTAGGGAGGGACCCACCTAGGGCCTAGCTGCGAAACGGCACAAAACGCGCTCCTAGGAGCTGCACTCTGCAAAGGGAAACTGTGCTCGGGGAACAAAGCTCAGCCCCAAGGCGGCTTGGCTCAGGATCGCAGCGCTTGCCTAGTTCTCACCTAGCCCTAGGCTCCCCATAGGGCCAAGGAGGGTCTGGGCTGCCTCTGGCTCCGTGGGCACTGCTGCTTGGCTGGTGGTCTCCGCAGCTTGAAACCAACTCCAAACGTGTTCGCCTTCGCGGAGAAGGCTGATTTGGCAGGAAGAAGCCCTGTGTGCACTGGCCCTGGCAACCCACCCATCGCCAGCTAGGGAGGGACCCACCTAGGGCCTAGCTGCGAAACGGCACAAAACGCGCTCCTAGGAGCTGCACTCTGCAAAGGGAAACTGTGCTCGGGGAACAAAGCTCAGCCCCAAGGCGGCTTGGCTCAGGATCGCAGCGCTTGCCTAGTTCTCACCTAGCCCTAGGCTCCCCATAGGGCCAAGGAGGGTCTGGGCTGCCTCTGGCTCCGTGGGCACTGCTGCTTGGTTGGTGGTCTCCGCACCTTGAAACCAACTCCAAACGTGTTCTCCTTCGTGGAGAAGGCTGATTTGGCAGGAACAAGCCCTGTGTGCACTGGCCCTGGCAAACCACCCATAGCCAGCTAAGGAGGGACCCACCTAGGGCCCAGCTGCGAAACGGCACAAAACGCGCTCCTAGGAGCTGCACTCTGCAAAGGGAAACTGTGCTCGGGGAACAAAGCTCAGCCCCAAGGCGGCTTGGCTCAGGATCGCAGCGCTTGCCTAGTTCTCACCTAGCCCTAGGCTCCCCATAGGGCCAAGGAGGGTCTGGGCTGCCTCTGGCTCCGAGGGCACTGCTGCTTGGCTGGTGGTCTCCGCAGCTTGAAACCAACTCCAAACGTGTTCTCCTTCGCGGAGAAGGCTGATTTGGCAGGAAGAAGCCCTGTGTGCACTGGCCCTGGCAATCCACCCATAGCCAGCTAAGGAGGGACCCACCTAGGGCCTAGCTGCGAAACGGCACAAAACGCGCTCCTAGGAGCTGCACTCTGCAAAGGGAAACTGTGCTCGGGGAACAAAGCTCAGCCCCAAGGCGGCTTGGCTCAGGATCGCAGCGCTTGCCTAGTTCTCACCTAGCCCTAGGCTCCCCATAGGGCCAAGGAGGGTCTGGGCTGCCTCTGGCTCCGTGGGCACTGCTGCTTGGCTGGTGGTCTCCGCACCTTGAAACCAACTCCAAACGTGTTCGCCTTCGCGGAGAAGGCTGATTTGGCAGGAAGAAGCCCTGTGTGCACTGGCCCTGGCAACCCACCCATAGCCAGCTAGGGAGGGACCCACCTAGGGCCTAGCTGCGAAACGGCACAAAACGCGCTCCTAGGAGCTGCACTCTGCAAAGGGAAACTGTGCTCGGGGAACAAAGCTCAGCCCCAAGGCGGCTTGGCTCAGGATCGCAGCGCTTGCCTAGTTCTCACCTAGCCCTAGGCTCCCCATAGGGCCAAGGAGGGTCTGGGCTGCCTCTGGCTCCGAGGGCACTGCTGCTTGGCTGGTGGTCTCCGCAGCTTGAAACCAACTCCAAACGTGTTCGCCTTCGCGGAGAAGGCTGATTTGGCAGGAAGAAGCCCTGTGTGCACTGGCCCTGGCAACCCACCCATCGCCAGCTAGGGAGGGACCCACCTAGGGCCTAGCTGCGAAACGGCACAAAACGCGCTCCTAGGAGCTGCACTCTGCAAAGGGAAACTGTGCTCGGGGAACAAAGCTCAGCCCCAAGGCGGCTTGGCTCAGGATCGCAGCGCTTGCCTAGTTCTCACCTAGCCCTAGGCTCCCCATAGGGCCAAGGAGGGTCTGGGCTGCCTCTGGCTCCGTGGGCACTGCTGCTTGGTTGGTGGTCTCCGCACCTTGAAACCAACTCCAAACGTGTTCTCCTTCGTGGAGAAGGCTGATTTGGCAGGAAGAAGCCCTGTGTGCACTGGCCCTGGCAAACCGCCCATCGCCAGCTAAGGAGGGACCCACCAAGGGCCTAGCTGCGAAACGGCACAAAACGCGCTCCTAGGAGCTGCACTCTGCAAAGGGAAACTGTGCTCGGGGAACAAAGCTCAGCCCCAAGGCGGCTTGGCTCAGGATCGCAGCGCTTGCCTAGTTCTCACCTAGCCCTAGGCTCCCCATAGGGCCAAGGAGGGTCTGGGCTGCCTCTGGCTCCGAGGGCACTGCTGCTTGGCTGGTGGTCTCCGCAGCTTGAAACCAACTCCAAACGTGTTCGCCTTCGCGGAGAAGGCTGATTTGGCAGGAAGAAGCCCTGTGTGCACTGGCCCTGGCAACCCACCCATCGCCAGCTAGGGAGGGACCCACCTAGGGCCTAGCTGCGAAACGGCACAAAACGCGCTCCTAGGAGCTGCACTCTGCAAAGGGAAACTGTGCTCGGGGAACAAAGCTCAGCCCCAAGGCGGCTTGGCTCAGGATCGCAGCGCTTGCCTAGTTCTCACCTAGCCCTAGGCTCCCCATAGGGCCAAGGAGGGTCTGGGCTGCCTCTGGCTCCGTGGGCACTGCTGCTTGGCTGGTGGTCTCCGCAGCTTGAAACCAACTCCAAACGTGTTCGCCTTCGCGGAGAAGGCTGATTTGGCAGGAAGAAGCCCTGTGTGCACTGGCCCTAGCAACCCACCCATCGCAAGCTAGGGAGGGACCCACCTAGGGCCTAGCTGCGAAACGGCACAAAACGCGCTCCTAGGAGCTGCACTCTGCAAAGGGAAACTGTGCTCGGGGAACAAAGCTCAGCCCCAAGGCGGCTTGGCTCAGGATCGCAGCGCTTGCCTAGTTCTCACCTAGCCCTAGGCTCCCCATAGGGCCAAGGAGGGTCTGGGCTGCCTCTGGCTCCGTGGGCACTGCTGCTTGGTTGGTGGTCTCCGCACCTTGAAACCAACTCCAAACGTGTTCTCCTTCGTGGAGAAGGCTGATTTGGCAGGAAGAAGCCCTGTGTGCACTGGCCCTGGCAAACCGCCCATCGCCAGCTAAGGAGGGACCCACCAAGGGCCTAGCTGCGAAACGGCACAAAACGCGCTCCTAGGAGCTGCACTCTGCAAAGGGAAACTGTGCTCGGGGAACAAAGCTCAGCCCCAAGGCGGCTTGGCTCAGGATCGCAGCGCTTGCCTAGTTCTCACCTAGCCCTAGGCTCCCCATAGGGCCAAGGAGGGTCTGGGCTGCCTCTGGCTCCGTGGGCACTGCTGCTTGGCTGGTGGTCTCCGCACCGTGAAACCAACTCCAAACGTGTTCGCCTTCGCGGAGAAGGCTGATTTGGCAGGAAGAAGCCCTGTGTGCACTGGCCCTGGCAACCCACCCATCGCCAGCTAGGGAGGGACCCACCTAGGGCCTAGCTGCGAAACGGCACAAAACGCGCTCCTAGGAGCTGCACTCTGCAAAGGGAAACTGTGCTCGGGGAACAAAGCTCAGCCCCAAGGCGGCTTGGCTCAGGATCGCAGCGCTTGCCTAGTTCTCACCTAGCCCTAGGCTCCCCATAGGGCCAAGGAGGGTCTGGGCTGCCTCTGGCTCCGTGGGCACTGCTGCTTGGTTGGTGGTCTCCGCACCTTGAAACCAACTCCAAACGTGTTCGCCTTCGTGGAGAAGGCTGATTTGGCAGGAACAAGCCCTGTGTGCACTGGCCCTCGCAATCCACCCATAGCCAGCTAAGGAGGGACCCACCTAGGGCCTAGCTGCGAAACGGCACAAAACGCGCTCCTAGGAGCTGCACTCTGCAAAGGGAAACTGTGCTCGGGGAGCAAAGCTCAGCCCCAAGGCGGCTTGGCTCAGGATCGCAGCGCTTGCCTAGTTCTCACCTAGCCCTAGGCTCCCCATAGGGCCAAGGAGGGTCTGGGCTGCCTCTGGCTCCGTGGGCACTGCTGCTTGGCTGGTGGTCTCCGCACCGTGAAACCAACTCCAAACGTGTTCGCCTTCGCGGAGAAGGCTGATTTGGCAGGAAGAAGCCCTGTGTGCACTGGCCCTGGCAACCCACCCATCGCCAGCTAGGGAGGGACCCACCTAGGGCCTAGCTGCGAAACGGCACAAAACGCGCTCCTAGGAGCTGCACTCTGCAAAGGGAAACTGTGCTCGGGGAACAAAGCTCAGCCCCAAGGCGGCTTGGCTCAGGATCGCAGCGCTTGCCTAGTTCTCACCTAGCCCTAGGCTCCCCATAGGGCCAAGGAGGGTCTGGGCTGCCTCTGGCTCCGTGGGCACTGCTGCTTGGTTGGTGGTCTCCGCACATTGAAACCAACTCCAAACGTGTTCTCCTTCGCGGAGAAGGCTGATTTGGCAGGAAGAAGCCCTGTGTGCACTGGCCCTGGCAACCCACCCATCGCCAGCTAGGGAGGGACCCACCTAGGGCCTAGCTGCGAAACGGCACAAAACGCGCTCCTAGGAGCTGCACTCTGCAAAGGGAAACTGTGCTCGGGGAACAAAGCTCAGCCCCAAGGCGGCTTGGCTCAGGATCGCAGCGCTTGCCTAGTTCTCACCTAGCCCTAGGCTCCCCATAGGGCCAAGGAGGGTCTGGGCTGCCTCTGGCTCCGTGGGCACTGCTGCTTGGCTGGTGGTCTCCGCACTGTGAAACCAACTCCAAACGTGTTCGCCTTCGCGGAGAAGGCTGATTTGGCAGGAAGAAGCCCTGTGTGCACTGGCCCTGGCAACCCACCCATCGCCAGCTAGGGAGGGACCCACCTAGGGCCTAGCTGCGAAACGGCACAAAACGCGATCCTAGGAGCTGCACTCTGCAAAGGGAAACTGTGCTCGGGGAACAAACCTCAGCCCCAAGGCGACTTGGCTCAGGATCGCAGCGCTTGCCTAGTTCTCACCTAGCCCTAGGCTCCCCATAGGGCCAAGGAGGGTCTGGGCTGCCTCTGGCTCCGTGGGCACTGCTGCTTGGCTGGTGGTCTCCGCACCGTGAAACCAACTCCAAACGTGTTCGCCTTCGCGGAGAAGGCTGATTTGGCAGGAAGAAGCCCTGTGTGCACTGGCCCTGGCAACCCACCCATCGCCAGCTAGGGAGGGACCCACCTAGGGCCTAGCTGCGAAACGGCACAAAACGCGCTCCTAGGAGCTGCACTCTGCAAAGGGAAACTGTGCTCGGGGAACAAAGCTCAGCCCCAAGGCGGCTTGGCTCAGGATCGCAGCGCTTGCCTAGTTCTCACCTAGCCCTAGGCTCCCCATAGGGCCAAGGAGGGTCTGGGCTGCCTCTGGCTCCGTGGGCACTGCTGCTTGGTTGGTGGTCTCCGCACCTTGAAACCAACTCCAAACGTGTTCGCCTTCGTGGAGAAGGCTGATTTGGCAGGAACAAGCCCTGTGTGCACTGGCCCTCGCAATCCACCCATAGCCAGCTAAGGAGGGACCCACCTAGGGCCTAGCTGCGAAACGGCACAAAACGCGCTCCTAGGAGCTGCACTCTGCAAAGGGAAACTGTGCTCGGGGAGCAAAGCTCAGCCCCAAGGCGGCTTGGCTCAGGATCGCAGCGCTTGCCTAGTTCTCACCTAGCCCTAGGCTCCCCATAGGGCCAAGGAGGGTCTGGGCTGCCTCTGGCTCCGTGGGCACTGCTGCTTGGCTGGTGGTCTCCGCACCTTGAAACCAACTCCAAACGTGTTCGCCTTCGCGGAGAAGGCTGATTTGGCAGGAAGAAGCCCTGTGTGCACTGGCCCTGGCAACCCACCCATCGCCAGCTAGGGAGGGACCCACCTAGGGCCTAGCTGCGAAACGGCACAAAACGCGCTCCTAGGAGCTGCACTCTGCAAAGGGAAACTGTGCTCGGGGAACAAAGCTCAGCCCCAAGGCGGCTTGGCTCAGGATCGCAGCGCTTGCCTAGTTCTCACCTAGCCCTAGGCTCCCCATAGGGCCAAGGAGGGTCTGGGCTGCCTCTGGCTCCGTGGGCACTGCTGCTTGGTTGGTGGTCTCCGCACATTGAAACCAACTCCAAACGTGTTCTCCTTCGCGGAGAAGGCTGATTTGGCAGGAAGAAGCCCTGTGTGCACTGGCCCTGGCAACCCACCCATCGCCAGCTAGGGAGGGACCCACCTAGGGCCTAGCTGCGAAACGGCACAAAACGCGATCCTAGGAGCTGCACTCTGCAAAGGGAAACTGTGCTCGGGGAACAAAGCTCAGCCCCAAGGCGGCTTGGCTCAGGATCGCAGCGCTTGCCTAGTTCTCACCTAGCCCTAGGCTCCCCATAGGGCCAAGGTTGGTCTGGGCTGCCTCTGGCTCCGTGGGCACTGCTGCTTGGCTGGTGGTCTCCGCACTTTGAAACCAACTCCAAACATGTTCGCCTTCTTGGAGAAGGCTGATTTGGCAGGAAGAAGCCCTGTGTGCACTGGCCCTGGCAAACCGCCCATCGCCAGCTAAGGAGGGACCCACCAAGGGCCTAGCTGCGAAACGGCACAAAACGCGCTCCTAGGAGCTGCACTCTGCAAAGGGAAACTGTGCTCGGGGAACAAAGCTCAGCCCCAAGGCGGCTTGGCTCAGGATCGCAGCGCTTGCCTAGTTCTCACCTAGCCCTAGGCTCCCCATAGGGCCAAGGAGGGTCTGGGCTGCCTCTGGCTCCGTGGGCACTGCTGCTTGGCTGGTGGTCTCCGCACCGTGAAACCAACTCCAAACGTGTTCGCCTTCGCGGAGAAGGCTGATTTGGCAGGAAGAAGCCCTGTGTGCACTGGCCCTGGCAACCCACCCATCGCCAGCTAGGGAGGGACCCACCTAGGGCCTAGCTTTGAAACGGCACAAAACGCGCTCCTAGGAGCTGCACTCTGCAAAGGGAAACTGTGCTCGGGGAACAAAGCTCAGCCCCAAGGCGGCTTGGCTCAGGATCGCAGCGCTTGCCTAGTTCTCACCTAGCCCTAGGCTCCCCATAGGGCCAAGGAGGGGCTGGGCTGCCTCTGGCTCCGTGGGCACTGCTGCTTGGCTGGTGGTCTCCGCACCTTGAAACCAACTCCAAACGTGTTCTCCTTCGCGGAGAAGGCTGATTTGGCAGGAACAAGCCCTGTGTGCACTGGCCCTGGCAATCCACCCATAGCCAGCTAAGGAGGGACCCACCTAGGGCCTAGCTGCGAAACGGCACAAAACGCGCTCCTAGGAGCTGCACTCTGCAAAGGGAAACTGTGCTCGGGGAACAAAGCTCAGCCCCAAGGCGGCTTGGCTCAGGATCGCAGCGCTTGCCTAGTTCTCACCTAGCCCTAGGCTCCCCATAGGGCCAAGGAGGGTCTGGGCTGCCTCTGGCTCCGTGGGCACTGCTGCTTGGCTGGTGGTCTCCGCACCGTGAAACCAACTCCAAACGTGTTCGCCTTCGCGGAGAAGGCTGATTTGGCAGGAAGAAGCCCTGTGTGCACTGGCCCTGGCAACCCACCCATCGCCAGCTAGGGAGGGACCCACCTAGGGCCTAGCTGCGAAACGGCACAAAACGCGCTCCTAGGAGCTGCACTCTGCAAAGGGAAACTGTGCTCGGGGAACAAAGCTCAGCCCCAAGGCGGCTTGGCTCAGGATCGCAGCGCTTGCCTAGTTCTCACCTAGCCCTAGGCTCCCCATATGGCCAAGGAGGGTCTGGGCTGCCTCTGGCTCCGTGGGCACTGCTGCTTGGCTGGTGGTCTCCGCACTGTGAAACCAACTCCAAACGTGGTCGCCTTCGCGGAGAAGGCTGATTTGGCAGGAAGAAGCCCTGTGTGCACTGGCCCTGGCAACCCACCCATCGCCAGCTAGGGAGGGACCCACCTAGGGCCTAGCTGCGAAACGGCACAAAACGCGCTCCTAGGAGCTGCACTCTGCAAAGGGAAACTGTGCTCGGGGAACAAAGCTCAGCCCCAAGGCGGCTTGGCTCAGGATCGCAGCGCTTGCCTAGTTCTCACCTAGCCCTAGGCTCCCCATAGGGCCAAGGAGGGTCTGGGCTGCCTCTGGCTCCGAGGGCACTGCTGCTTGGCTGGTGGTCTCCGCACCGTGAAACCAACTCCAAACGTGTTCTCCTTCGCGGAGAAGGCTGATTTGGCAGGAAGAAGCCCTGTGTGCACTGGCCCTGGCAACCCACCCATCGCCAGCTAGGGAGGGACCCACCTAGGGCCTAGCTGCGAAACGGCACAAAACGCGCTCCTAGGAGCTGCACTCTGCAAAGGGAAACTGTGCTCGGGGAACAAAGCTCAGCCCCAAGGCGGCGTGGCTCAGGATCGCAGCGCTTGCCTAGTTCTCACCTAGCCCTAGGCTCCCCATAGGGCCAAGGAGGGTCTGGGCTGCCTCTGGCTCCGCGGGCATTGCTGCTTGTTTGGTGGTCTCCCCACATTGAATCCAACTCCAAACGTGTTCTCCTTCGTGGAGAAGGCTGATTTGGCAGGAAGAAGCCCTGTGTGCACTGGCCCTGGCAACCCACCCATCGCCAGCTAGGGAGGGACCCACCTAGGGCCTAGCTGCGAAACGGCACAAAACGCGCTCCTAGGAGCTGCACTCTGCAAAGGGAAACTGTGCTCGGGGAACAAAGCTCAGCCCCAAGGCGGCTTGGCTCAGGATCGCAGCGCTTGCCTAGTTCTCACCTAGCCCTAGGCTCCCCATAGGGCCAAGGAGGGTCTGGGCTGCCTCTGGCTCCGTGGGCACTGCTGCTTGGCTGGTGGTCTCCGCACCTTGAAACCAACTCCAAACGTGTTCGCCTTCGCGGAGAAGGCTGATTTGGCAGGAAGAAGCCCTGTGTGCACTGGCCCTGGCAATCCACCCATAGCCAGCTAAGGAGGGACCCACCTAGGGCCTAGCTGCGAAACGGCACAAAACGCGCTCCTAGGAGCTGCACTCTGCAAAGGGAAACTGTGCTCGGGGAACAAAGCTCAGCCCCAAGGCGGCTTGGCTCAGGATCGCAGCGCTTGCCTAGTTCTCACCTAGCCCTAGGCTCCCCATAGGGCCAAGGAGGGTCTGGGCTGCCTCTGGCTCCGTGGGCACTGCTGCTTGTCTGGTGGTCTCCGCACCTTGAAACCAACTCCAAACGTGTTCGCCTTCGTGGAGAAGGCTGATTTGGCAGGAACAAGCCCTGTGTGCACTGGCCCTCGCAATCCACCCATAGCCAGCTAAGGAGGGACCCACCTAGGGCCTAGCTGCGAAACGGCACAAAACGCGCTCCTAGGAGCTGCACTCTGCAAAGGGAAACTGTGCTCGGGGAGCAAAGCTCAGCCCCAAGGCGGCTTGGCTCAGGATCGCAGCGCTTGCCTAGTTCTCACCTAGCCCTAGGCTCCCCATAGGGCCAAGGAGGGTCTGGGCTGCCTCTGGCTCCGTGGGCACTGCTGCTTGGCTGGTGGTCTCCGCACCGTGAAACCAACTCCAAACGTGTTCGCCTTCGCGGAGAAGGCTGATTTGGCAGGAAGAAGCCCTGTGTGCACTGGCCCTGGCAACCCACCCATCGCCAGCTAGGGAGGGACCCACCTAGGGCCTAGCTGCGAAACGGCACAAAACGCGCTCCTAGGAGCTGCACTCTGCAAAGGGAAACTGTGCTCGGGGAACAAAGCTCAGCCCCAAGGCGGCTTGGCTCAGGATCGCAGCGCTTGCCTAGTTCTCACCTAGCCCTAGGCTCCCCATAGGGCCAAGGAGGGTCTGGGCTGCCTCTGGCTCCGTGGGCACTGCTGCTTGGTTGGTGGTCTCCGCACATTGAAACCAACTCCAAACGTGTTCGCCTTCGCGGAGAAGGCTGATTTGGCAGGAAGAAGCCCTGTGTGCACTGGCCCTGGCAACCCACCCATCGCCAGCTAGGGAGGGACCCACCTAGGGCCTAGCTGCGAAACGGCACAAAACGCGCTCCTAGGAGCTGCACTCTGCAAAGGGAAACTGTGCTCGGGGAACAAAGCTCAGCCCCAAGGCGGCTTGGCTCAGGATCGCAGCGCTTGCCTAGTTCTCACCTAGCCCTAGGCTCCCCATAGGGCCAAGGAGGGTCTGGGCTGCCTCTGGCTCCGTGGGCACTGCTGCTTGGCTGGTGGTCTCCGCACTTTGAAACCAACTCCAAACATGTTCGCCTTCTTGGAGAAGGCTGATTTGGCAGGAAGAAGCCCTGTGTGCACTGGCCCTGGCAAACCGCCCATCGCCAGCTAAGGAGGGACCCACCAAGGGCCTAGCTGCGAAACGGCACAAAACGCGCTCCTAGGAGCTGCACTCTGCAAAGGGAAACTGTGCTCGGGGAACAAAGCTCAGCCCCAAGGCGGCTTGGCTCAGGATCGCAGCGCTTGCCTAGTTCTCACCTAGCCCTAGGCTCCCCATAGGGCCAAGGAGGGTCTGGGCTGCCTCTGGCTCCGTGGGCACTGCTGCTTGGCTGGTGGTCTCCGCACCGTGAAACCAACTCCAAACGTGTTCGCCTTCGCGGAGAAGGCTGATTTGGCAGGAAGAAGCCCTGTGTGCACTGGCCCTGGCAACCCACCCATCGCCAGCTAGGGAGGGACCCACCTAGGGCCTAGCTGCGAAACGGCACAAAACGCGCTCCTAGGAGCTGCACTCTGCAAAGGGAAACTGTGCTCGGGGAACAAAGCTCAGCCCCAAGGCGGCTTGGCTCAGGATCGCAGCGCTTGCCTAGTTCTCACCTAGCCCTAGGCTCCCCATAGGGCCAAGGAGGGGCTGGGCTGCCTCTGGCTCCGTGGGCACTGCTGCTTGGCTGGTGGTCTCCGCACCTTGAAACCAACTCCAAACGTGTTCTCCTTCGCGGAGAAGGCTGATTTGGCAGGAAGAAGCCCTGTGTGCACTGGCCCTGGCAATCCACCCATCGCCAGCTAAGGAGGGACCCACCTAGGGCCTAGCTGCGAAACGGCACAAAACGCGCTCCTAGGAGCTGCACTCTGCAAAGGGAAACTGTGCTCGGGGAACAAAGCTCAGCCCCAAGGCGGCTTGGCTCAGGATCGCAGCGCTTGCCTAGTTCTCACCTAGCCCTAGGCTCCCCATAGGGCCAAGGAGGGTCTGGGCTGCCTCTGGCTCCGTGGGCACTGCTGCTTGGCTGGTGGTCTCCGCACCGTGAAACCAACTCCAAACGTGTTCGCCTTCGCGGAGAAGGCTGATTTGGCAGGAAGAAGCCCTGTGTGCACTGGCCCTGGCAACCCACCCATCGCCAGCTAGGGAGGGACCCACCTAGGGCCAAGCTGCGAAACGGCACAAAACGCGCTCCTAGGAGCTGCACTCTGCAAAGGGAAACTGTGCTCGGGGAACAAAGCTCAGCCCCAAGGCGGCTTGGCTCAGGATCGCAGCGCTTGCCTAGTTCTCACCTAGCCCTAGGCTCCCCATAGGGCCAAGGAGGGTCTGGGCTGCCTCTGGCTCCGTGGGCACTGCTGCTTGGCTGGTGGTCTCCGCACTGTGAAACCAACTCCAAACGTGTTCGCCTTCGCGGAGAAGGCTGATTTGGCAGGAAGAAGCCCTGTGTGCACTGGCCCTGGCAACCCACCCATCGCCAGCTAGGGAGGGACCCACCTAGGGCCTAGCTGCGAAACGGCACAAAACGCGCTCCTAGGAGCTGCACTCTGCAAAGGGAAACTGTGCTCGGGGAACAAAGCTCAGCCCCAAGGCGGCTTGGCTCAGGATCGCAGCGCTTGCCTAGTTCTCACCTAGCCCTAGGCTCCCCATAGGGCCAAGGAGGGTCTGGGCTGCCTCTGGCTCCGTGGGCACTGCTGCTTGGCTGGTGGTCTCCGCACCGTGAAACCAACTCCAAACGTGTTCTCCTTCGCGGAGAAGGCTGATTTGGCAGGAAGAAGCCCTGTGTGCACTGGCCCTGGCAACCCACCCATCGCCAGCTAGGGAGGGACCCACCTAGGGCCTAGCTGCGAAACGGCACAAAACGCGCTCCTAGGAGCTGCACTCTGCAAAGGGAAACTGTGCTCGGGGAACAAAGCTCAGCCCCAAGGCGGCGTGGCTCAGGATCGCAGCGCTTGCCTAGTTCTCACCTAGCCCTAGGCTCCCCATAGGGCCAAGGAGGGTCTGGGCTGCCTCTGGCTCCGCGGGCATTGCTGCTTGTTTGGTGGTCTCCCCACATTGAATCCAACTCCAAACGTGTTCTCCTTCGTGGAGAAGGCTGATTTGGCAGGAAGAAGCCCTGTGTGCACTGGCCCTGGCAACCCACCCATCGCCAGCTAGGGAGGGACCCACCTAGGGCCTAGCTGCGAAACGGCACAAAACGCGCTCCTAGGAGCTGCACTCTGCAAAGGGAAACTGTGCTCGGGGAACAAAGCTCAGCCCCAAGGCGGCTTGGCTCAGGATCGCAGCGCTTGCCTAGTTCTCACCTAGCCCTAGGCTCCCCATAGGGCCAAGGAGGGTCTGGGCTGCCTCTGGCTCCGTGGGCACTGCTGCTTGGCTGGTGGTCTCCGCACCTTGAAACCAACTCCAAACGTGTTCGCCTTCGTGGAGAAGGCTGATTTGGCAGGAACAAGCCCTGTGTGCACTGGCCCTGGCAATCCACCCATAGCCAGCTAAGGAGGGACCCACCTAGGGCCTAGCTGCGAAACGGCACAAAACGCGCTCCTAGGAGCTGCACTCTGCAAAGGGAAACTGTGCTCGGGGAACAAAGCTCAGCCCCAAGGCGGCTTGGCTCAGGATCGCAGCGCTTGCCTAGTTCTCACCTAGCCCTAGGCTCCCCATAGGGCCAAGGAGGGTCTGGGCTGCCTCTGGCTCCGTGGGCACTGCTGCTTGGCTGGTGGTCTCCGCACCTTGAAACCAACTCCAAACGTGTTCGCCTTCGCGGAGAAGGCTGATTTGGCAGGAAGAAGCCCTGTGTGCACTGGCCCTGGCAATCCACCCATAGCCAGCTAAGGAGGGACCCACCTAGGGCCTAGCTGCGAAACGGCACAAAACGCGCTCCTAGGAGCTGCACTCTGCAAAGGGAAACTGTGCTCGGGGAACAAAGCTCAGCCCCAAGGCGGCTTGGCTCAGGATCGCAGCGCTTGCCTAGTTCTCACCTAGCCCTAGGCTCCCCATAGGGCCAAGGAGGGTCTGGGCTGCCTCTGGCTCCGTGGGCACTGCTGCTTGGCTGGTGGTCTCCGCAGCTTGAAACCAACTCCAAACGTGTTCTCCTTCGCGGAGAAGGCTGATTTGGCAGGAAGAAGCCCTGTGTGCACTGGCCCTAGCAATCCACCCATCGCCAGCTAGGGAGGGACCCACCTAGGGCCTAGCTGCGAAACGGCACAAAACGCGCTCCTAGGAGCTGCACTCTGCAAAGGGAAACTGTGCTCGGGGAACAAAGCTCAGCCCCAAGGCGGCTTGGCTCAGGATCGCAGCGCTTGCCTAGTTCTCACCTAGCCCTAGGCTCCCCATAGGGTCAAGGAGGGTCTGGGCTGCCTCTGGCTCCGTGGGCACTGCTGCTTGGCTGGTGGTCTCCGCACCTTGAAACCAACTCCAAACGTGTTCTCCTTCGCGGAGAAGGCTGATTTGGCAGGAAGAAGCCCTGTGTGCACTGGCCCTGGCAATCCACCCATCGCCAGCTAGGGAGGGACCCACCTAGGGCCTAGCTGCGAAACGGCACAAAACGCGCTCCTAGGAGCTGCACTCTGCAAAGGGAAACTGTGCTCGGGGAACAAAGCTCAGCCCCAAGGCGGCTTGGCTCAGGATCGCAGCGCTTGCCTAGTTCTCACCTAGCCCTAGGCTCCCCATAGGACCAAGGAGGGTCTGGGCTGCCTCTGGCTACGTGGGCACTGCTGCTTGGCTGGTGGTCTCCGCAGCTTGAAACCAACTCCAAACGTGTTCGCCTTCGCGGAGAAGGCTGATTTGGCAGGAAGAAGCCCTGTGTGCACTGGCCCTGGCAACCCACCCATCGCCAGCTAGGGAGGGACCCACCTAGGGCCTAGCTGCGAAACGGCACAAAACGCGCTCCTAGGAGCTGCACTCTGCAAAGGGAAACTGTGCTCGGGGAACAAAGCTCAGCCCCAAGGCGGCTTGGCTCAGGATCGCAGCGTTTGCCTAGTTCTCACCTAGCCCTAGGCTCCCCATATGTCCAAGGAGGGTCTGGGCTGCCTCTGGCTCCGTGGGCACTGCTGCTTGGTTGGTGGTCTCCGCACCTTGAAACCAACTCCAAACGTGTTCTCCTTCGCGGAGAAGGCTGATTTGGCAGGAACAAGCCCTGTGTGCACTGGCCCTGGCAAACCACCCATCGCCAGCTATGGAGGGACCCACCTAGGGCCTAGCTGCGAAACGGCACAAAACGCGCTCCTAGGAGCTGCACTCTGCAAAGGGAAACTGTGCTCGGGGAACAAAGCTCAGCCCCAAGGCGGCTTGGCTCAGGATCGCAGCGCTTGCCTAGTTCTCACCTAGCCCTAGGCTCCCCATAGGGCCAAGGAGGTTCTGGGCTGCCTCTGGCTCCGTGGGCACTGCTGCTTGGCTGGTGGTCTCCGCAGCTTGAAACCAACTCCAAACGTGTTCGCCTTCGCGGAGAAGGCTGATTTGGCAGGAAGAAGCCCTGTGTGCACTGGCCCTGGCAATCCACCCATCGCCAGCTAGGGAGGGACCCACCTAGGGCCTAGCTGCGAAACGGCACAAAACGCGCTCCTAGGAGCTGCACTCTGCAAAGGGAAACTGTGCTCGGGGAACAAAGCTCAGCCCCAAGGCGGCTTGGCTCAGGATCGCAGCGCTTGCCTAGTTCTCACCTAGCCCTAGGCTCCCCTAGGGCCAAGGAGGGTCTGGGCTGCCTCTGGCTCCGTGGGCACTGCTGCTTGGCTGGTGGTCTCCGCACCTTGAAACCAACTCCAAACGTGTTCGCCTTCGTGGAGAAGGCTGATTTGGCAGGAACAAGCCATGTGTGCACTGGCCCTCGCAATCCACCCATAGCCAGCTAAGGAGGGACCCACCTAGGGCCTAGCTGCGAAACGGCACAAAACGCGCTCCTAGGAGCTGCACTCTGCAAAGGGAAACTGTGCTCGGGGAACAAAGCTCAGCCCCAAGGCGGCGTGGCTCAGGATCGCAGCGCTTGCCTAGTTCTCACCTAGCCCTAGGCTCCCCATAGGGCCAAGGAGGGTCTGGGCTGCCTCTGGCTCCGTGGGCACTGCTGCTTGGCTGGTGGTCTCCGCACCTTGAAACCAACTCCAAACGTGTTCTCCTTCGCGGAGAAGGCTGATTTGGCAGGAAGAAGCCCTGTGTGCACTGGCCCTGACAATCCACCCATAGCCAGCTAAGGAGGGACCCACCTAGGGCCTAGCTGCGAAACGGCACAAAACGCGCTCCTAGGAGCTGCACTCTGCAAAGGGAAACTGTGCTCGGGGAACAAAGCTCAGCCCCAAGGCGGCTTGGCTCAGGATCGCAGCGCTTGCCTAGTTCTCACCTAGCCCTAGGCTCCCCATAGGGCCAAGGAGGGTCTGGGCTGCCTCTGGCTCCGTGGGCACTGCTGCTTGGCTGGTGGTCTCCGCACCTTGAAACCAACTCCAAACGTGTTCGCCTTCGCGGAGAAGGCTGATTTGGCAGGAAGAAGCCCTGTGTGCACTGGCCCTGGCAACCCACCCATCGCCAGCTAGGGAGGGACCCACCTAGGGCCTAGCTGCGAAACGGCACAAAACGCGCTCCTAGGAGCTGCACTCTGCAAAGGGAAACTGTGCTCGGGGAACAAAGCTCAGCCCCAAGGCGGCTTGGCTCAGGATCGCAGCGTTTGCCTAGTTCTCACCTAGCCCTAGGCTCCCCATATGTCCAAGGAGGGTCTGGGCTGCCTCTGGCTCCGTGGGCACTGCTGCTTGGTTGGTGGTCTCCGCACCTTGAAACCAACTCCAAACGTGTTCTCCTTCGCGGAGAAGGCTGATTTGGCAGGAACAAGCCCTGTGTGCACTGGCCCTGGCAAACCACCCATCGCCAGCTATGGAGGGACCCACCTAGGGCCTAGCTGCGAAACGGCACAAAACGCGCTCCTAGGAGCTGCACTCTGCAAAGGGAAACTGTGCTCGGGGAACAAAGCTCAGCCCCAAGGCGGCTTGGCTCAGGATCGCAGCGCTTGCCTAGTTCTCACCTAGCCCTAGGCTCCCCATAGGGCCAAGGAGGTTCTGGGCTGCCTCTGGCTCCGTGGGCACTGCTGCTTGGCTGGTGGTCTCCGCAGCTTGAAACCAACTCCAAACGTGTTCGCCTTCGCGGAGAAGGCTGATTTGGCAGGAAGAAGCCCTGTGTGCACTGGCCCTGGCAATCCACCCATCGCCAGCTAGGGAGGGACCCACCTAGGGCCTAGCTGCGAAACGGCACAAAACGCGCTCCTAGGAGCTGCACTCTGCAAAGGGAAACTGTGCTCGGGGAACAAAGCTCAGCCCCAAGGCGGCTTGGCTCAGGATCGCAGCGCTTGCCTAGTTCTCACCTAGCCCTAGGCTCCCCTAGGGCCAAGGAGGGTCTGGGCTGCCTCTGGCTCCGTGGGCACTGCTGCTTGGCTGGTGGTCTCCGCACCTTGAAACCAACTCCAAACGTGTTCGCCTTCGTGGAGAAGGCTGATTTGGCAGGAACAAGCCATGTGTGCACTGGCCCTCGCAATCCACCCATAGCCAGCTAAGGAGGGACCCACCTAGGGCCTAGCTGCGAAACGGCACAAAACGCGCTCCTAGGAGCTGCACTCTGCAAAGGGAAACTGTGCTCGGGGAACAAAGCTCAGCCCCAAGGCGGCTTGGCTCAGGATCGCAGCGCTTGCCTAGTTCTCACCTAGCCCTAGGCTCCCCATAGGGCCAAGGAGGGTCTGGGCTGCCTCTGGCTCCGTGGGCACTGCTGCTTGGCTGGTGGTCTCCGCACCTTGAAACCAACTCCAAACGTGTTCTCCTTCGCGGAGAAGGCTGATTTGGCAGGAAGAAGCCCTGTGTGCACTGGCCCTGACAATCCACCCATAGCCAGCTAAGGAGGGACCCACCTAGGGCCTAGCTGCGAAACGGCACAAAACGCGCTCCTAGGAGCTGCACTCTGCAAAGGGAAACTGTGCTCGGGGAACAAAGCTCAGCCCCAAGGCGGCTTGGCTCAGGATCGCAGCGCTTGCCTAGTTCTCACCTAGCCCTAGGCTCCCCATAGGGCCAAGGAGGGTCTGGGCTGCCTCTGGCTCCGTGGGCACTGCTGCTTGGCTGGTGGTCTCCGCAGCTTGAAACCAACTCCAAACGTGTTCGCCTTCGCGGAGAAGGCTGATTTGGCAGGAAGAAGCCCTGTGTGCACTGGCCCTGGCAACCCACCCATCGCCAGCTAGGGAGGGACCCACCTAGGGCCTAGCTGCGAAACGGCACAAAACGCGCTCCTAGGAGCTGCACTCTGCAAAGGGAAACTGTGCTCGGGGAACAAAGCTCAGCCCCAAGGCGGCTTGGCTCAGGATCGCAGCGTTTGCCTAGTTCTCACCTAGCCCTAGGCTCCCCATATGTCCAAGGAGGGTCTGGGCTGCCTCTGGCTCCGTGGGCACTGCTGCTTGGTTGGTGGTCTCCGCACCTTGAAACCAACTCCAAACGTGTTCTCCTTCGCGGAGAAGGCTGATTTGGCAGGAACAAGCCCTGTGTGCACTGGCCCTGGCAAACCACCCATCGCCAGCTATGGAGGGACCCACCTAGGGCCTAGCTGCGAAACGGCACAAAACGCGCTCCTAGGAGCTGCACTCTGCAAAGGGAAACTGTGCTCGGGGAACAAAGCTCAGCCCCAAGGCGGCTTGGCTCAGGATCGCAGCGCTTGCCTAGTTCTCACCTAGCCCTAGGCTCCCCATAGGGCCAAGGAGGTTCTGGGCTGCCTCTGGCTCCGTGGGCACTGCTGCTTGGCTGGTGGTCTCCGCAGCTTGAAACCAACTCCAAACGTGTTCGCCTTCGCGGAGAAGGCTGATTTGGCAGGAAGAAGCCCTGTGTGCACTGGCCCTGGCAATCCACCCATCGCCAGCTAGGGAGGGACCCACCTAGGGCCTAGCTGCGAAACGGCACAAAACGCGCTCCTAGGAGCTGCACTCTGCAAAGGGAAACTGTGCTCGGGGAACAAAGCTCAGCCCCAAGGCGGCTTGGCTCAGGATCGCAGCGCTTGCCTAGTTCTCACCTAGCCCTAGGCTCCCCTAGGGCCAAGGAGGGTCTGGGCTGCCTCTGGCTCCGTGGGCACTGCTGCTTGGCTGGTGGTCTCCGCACCTTGAAACCAACTCCAAACGTGTTCGCCTTCGTGGAGAAGGCTGATTTGGCAGGAACAAGCCATGTGTGCACTGGCCCTCGCAATCCACCCATAGCCAGCTAAGGAGGGACCCACCTAGGGCCTAGCTGCGAAACGGCACAAAACGCGCTCCTAGGAGCTGCACTCTGCAAAGGGAAACTGTGCTCGGGGAACAAAGCTCAGCCCCAAGGCGGCTTGGCTCAGGATCGCAGCGCTTGCCTAGTTCTCACCTAGCCCTAGGCTCCCCATAGGGCCAAGGAGGGTCTGGGCTGCCTCTGGCTCCGTGGGCACTGCTGCTTGGCTGGTGGTCTCCGCACCTTGAAACCAACTCCAAACGTGTTCTCCTTCGCGGAGAAGGCTGATTTGGCAGGAAGAAGCCCTGTGTGCACTGGCCCTGACAATCCACCCATAGCCAGCTAAGGAGGGACCCACCTAGGGCCTAGCTGCGAAACGGCACAAAACGCGCTCCTAGGAGCTGCACTCTGCAAAGGGAAACTGTGCTCGGGGAACAAAGCTCAGCCCCAAGGCGGCTTGGCTCAGGATCGCAGCGCTTGCCTAGTTCTCACCTAGCCCTAGGCTCCCCATAGGGCCAAGGAGGGTCTGGGCTGCCTCTGGCTCCGTGGGCACTGCTGCTTGGCTGGTGGTCTCCGCAGCTTGAAACCAACTCCAAACGTGTTCGCCTTCGCGGAGAAGGCTGATTTGGCAGGAAGAAGCCCTGTGTGCACTGGCCCTGGCAACCCACCCATCGCCAGCTAGGGAGGGACCCACCTAGGGCCTAGCTGCGAAACGGCACAAAACGCGCTCCTAGGAGCTGCACTCTGCAAAGGGAAACTGTGCTCGGGGAACAAAGCTCAGCCCCCAAGCGGCTTGGCTCAGGATCGCAGCGCTTGCCTAGTTCTCACCTAGCCCTAGGCTCCCCATAGGGCCAAGGAGGGTCTGGGCTGCCTCTGGCTCCGTGGGCACTGCTGCTTGGCTGGTGGTCTCCGCACCGTGAAACCAACTCCAAACGTGTTCTCCTTCGCGGAGAAGGCTGATTTGGCAGGAAGAAGCCCTGTGTGCACTGGCCCTGGCAATCCACCCATCGCCAGCTAGGGAGGGACCCACCTAGGGCCTAGCTGCGAAACGGCACAGAACGCGCTCCTAGGAGCTGCACTCTGCAAAGGGAAACTGTGCTCGGGGAACAAAGCTCAGCCCCAAGGCGGCTTGGCTCAGGATCGCAGCGTTTGCCTAGTTCTCACCTAGCCCTAGGCTCCCCATATGGCCAAGGAGGGTCTGGGCTGCCTCTGGCTCCGTGGGCACTGCTGCTTGGTTGGTGGTCTCCGCACATTGAAACCAACCCCAAACGTGTTCTCCTTCGCGGAGAAGGCTGATTTGGCAGGAACAAGCCCTGTGTGCACTGGCCCTGGCAAACCACCCATCGCCAGCTAGGGAGGGACCCACCTAGGGCCTAGCTGCGAAACGGCACAAAACGCGCTCCTAGGAGCTGCACTCTGCAAAGGGAAACTGTGCTCGGGGAACAAAGCTCAGCCCCAAGGCGGCTTGGCTCAGGATCGCAGCGCTTGCCTAGTTCTCACCTAGCCCTAGGCTCCCCATAGGGCCAAGGAGGGTCTGGGCTGCCTCTGGCTCCGTGGGCACTGCTGCTTGTCTGGTGGTCTCCGCACCTTGAAACCAACTCCAAACGTGTTCGCCTTCGTGAAGAAGGCTGATTTGGCAGGAACAAGCCCTGTGTGCACTGGCCCTCGCAATCCACCCATAGCCAGCTAAGGAGGGACCCACCTAGGGCCTAGCTGCGAAACGGCACAAAACGCGCTCCTAGGAGCTGCACTCTGCAAAGGGAAACTGTGCTCGGGGAACAAAGCTCAGCCCCAAGGCGGCTTGGCTCAGGATCGCAGCGCTTGCCTAGTTCTCACCTAGCCCTAGGCTCCCCATAGGGCCAAGGAGGTTCTGGGCTGCCTCTGGCTCCGTGGGCACTGCTGCTTGGCTGGTGGTCTCCGCAGCTTGAAACCAACTCCAAACGTGTTCGCCTTCGCGGAGAAGGCTGATTTGGCAGGAAGAAGCCCTGTGTGCACTGGCCCTGGCAACCCACCCATCGCCAGCTAGGGAGGGACCCACCTAGGGCCTAGCTTTGAAACGGCACAAAACGCGCTCCTAGGAGCTGCACTCTGCAAAGGGAAACTGTGCTCGGGGAACAAAGCTCAGCCCCAAGGCGGCTTGGCTCAGGATCGCAGCGCTTGCCTAGTTCTCACCTAGCCCTAGGCTCCCCTAGGGCCAAGGAGGGTCTGGGCTGCCTCTGGCTCCGTGGGCACTGCTGCTTGGTTGGTGGTCTCCGCACCTTGAAACCAACTCCAAACGTGTTTTCCTTCGTGGAGAAGGCTGATTTGCAGGAACAAGCCCTGTGTGCACTGGCCCTCGCAATCCACCCATAGCCAGCTAAGGAGGTACCCACCTAGGGCCTAGCTGCGAAACGGCACAAAACGCGCTCCTAGGAGCTGCACTCTGCAAAGGGAAACTGTGCTCGGGGAACAAAGCTCAGCCCCAAGGCGGCTTGGCTCAGGATCGCAGCGCTTGCCTAGTTCTCACCTAGCCCTAGGCTCCCCATAGGGCCAAGGAGGGTCTGGGCTGCCTCTGGCTCCGTGGGCACTGCTGCTTGGCTGGTGGTCTCCGCAGCTTGAAACCAACTCCAAACGTGTTCGCCTTCGCGGAGAAGGCTGATTTGGCAGGAAGAAGCCCTGTGTGCACTGGCCCTGGCAACCCACCCATCGCCAGCTAGGGAGGGACCCACCTAGGGCCTAGCTTTGAAACGGCACAAAACGCGCTCCTAGGAGCTGCACTCTGCAAAGGGAAACTGTGCTCGGGGAACAAAGCTCAGCCCCAAGGCGGCTTGGCTCAGGATCGCAGCGCTTGCCTAGTTCTCACCTAGCCCTAGGCTCCCCATAGGGCCAAGGAGGGTCTGGGCTGCCTCTGGCTCCGTGGGCACTGATGCTTGGCTGGTGGTCTCCGCACCTTGAAACCAACTCCAAACGTGTTCGCCTTCGCGGAGAAGGCTGATTTGGCAGGAAGAAGCCCTGTGTGCACTGGCCCTAGCAACCCACCCATCGCCAGCTAGGGAGGGACCCACCCAGGGCATAGCTGCGAAACGGCACAAAACGCGCTCCTAGGAGCTGCACTCTGCAAAGGGAAACTGTGCTCGGGGAACAAAGCTCAGCCCCAAGGCGGCTTGGCTCAGGATCGCAGCGCTTGCCTAGTTCTCACCTAGCCCTAGGCTCCCCATAGGGCCAAGGAGGGTCTGGGCTGCCTCTGGCTCCGTGGGCACTGCTGCTTGGCTGGTGGTCTCCGCACCGTGAAACCAACTCCAAACGTGTTCGCCTTCGCGGAGAAGGCTGATTTGGCAGGAAGAAGCCCTGTGTGCACTGGCCCTAGCAACCCACCCATCGCCAGCGAGGGAGGGACCCACCTAGGGCCTAGCTGCGAAACGGCACAAAACGCGCTCCTAGGAGCTGCACTCTGCAAAGGGAAACTGTGCTCGGGGAACAAAGCTCAGCCCCAAGGCGGCTTGGCTCAGGATCGCAGCGCTTGCCTAGTTCTCACCTAGCCCTAGGCTCCCCATAGGGCCAAGGAGGGTCTGGGCTGCCTCTGGCTCCGTGGGCACTGCTGCTTGGCTGGTGGTCTCCGCACCGTGAAACCAACTCCAAACGTGTTCGCCTTCGCGGAGAAGGCTGATTTGGCAGGAAGAAGCCCTGTGTGCACTGGCCCTGGCAACCCACCCATCGCCAGCTAGGGAGGGACCCACCTAGGGCCTAGCTGCGAAACGGCACAAAACGCGCTCCTAGGAGCTGCACTCTGCAAAGGGAAACTGTGCTCGGGGAACAAAGCTCAGCCCCAAGGCGGCTTGGCTCAGGATCGCAGCGCTTGCCTAGTTCTCACCTAGCCCTAGGCTCCCCATAGGACCAAGGAGGGTCTGGGCTGCCTCTGGCTCCGTGGGCACTGCTGCTTGGCTGGTGGTCTCCGCAGCTTGAAACCAACTCCAAACGTGTTCTCCTTCGCGGAGAAGGCTGATTTGGCAGGAAGAAGCCCTGTGTGCACTGGCCCTGGCAAACCACCCATCGCCAGCTAGGGAGGGACCCACCTAGGGCCTAGCTGCGAAACGGCACAAAACGCGCTCCTAGGAGCTGCACTCTGCAAAGGGAAACTGTGCTCGGGGAACAAAGCTCAGCCCCAAGGCGGCTTGGCTCAGGATCGCAGCGCTTGCCTAGTTCTCACCTAGCCCTAGGCTCCCCATATGGCCAAGGAGGGTCTGGGCTGCCTCTGGCTCCGTGGGCACTGCTGCTTGGTTGGTGGTCTCCGCACCTTGAAACCAACTCCAAACGTGTTCTCCTTCGCGGAGAAGGCTGATTTGGCAGGAAGAAGCCCTGTGTGCACTGGCCCTGGCAACCCACCCATCGCCAGCTAGGGAGGGACCCACCTAGGGCCTAGCTGCGAAACGGCACAAAACGCGCTCCTAGGAGCTGCACTCTGCAAAGGGAAACTGTGCTCGGGGAACAAAGCTCAGCCCCAAGGCGGCTTGGCTCAGGATCGCAGCGCTTGCGTAGTTCTCACCTAGCCCTAGGCTCCCCATAGGGCCAAGGAGGGTCTGGGCTGCCTCTGGCTCCGTGGGCACTGCTGCTTGGCTGGTGGTCTCCGCAGCTTGAAACCAACTCCAAACGTGTTCTCCTTCGTGGAGAAGGCTGATTTGGCAGGAAGAAGCCCTGTGTGCACTGGCCCTGGCAAACCACCCATAGCCAGCTAAGGAGGGACCCACCTAGGGCCTAGCTGCGAAACGGCACAAAACGCGCTCCTAGGAGCTGCACTCTGCAAAGGGAAACTGTGCTCGGGGAACAAACCTCAGCCCCAAGGCGGCTTGGCTCAGGATCGCAGCGCTTGCCTAGTTCTCACCTAGCCCTAGGCTCCCCATAGGGCCAAGGAGGGTCTGGGCTGCCTCTGGCTCCGAGGGCACTGCTGCTTGGCTGGTGGTCTCCGCACCTTGAAACCAACTCCAAACGTGTTCTCCTTCGCGGAGAAGGCTGATTTGGCAGGAACAAGCCCTGTGTGCACTGGCCCTGGCAATCCACCCATAGCCAGCTAAGGAGGGACCCACCTAGGGCCTAGCTGCGAAACGGCACAAAACGCGCTCCTAGGAGCTGCACTCTGCAAAGGGAAACTGTGCTCGGGGAACAAAGCTCAGCCCCAAGGCGGCTTGGCTCAGGATCGCAGCGCTTGCCTAGTTCTCACCTAGCCCTAGGCTCCCCATAGGGCCAAGGAGGGTCTGGGCTGCCTCTGGCTCCGTGGGCACTGCTGCTTGGCTGGTGGTCTCCGCACCGTGAAACCAACTCCAAACGTGTTCGCCTTCGCGGAGAAGGCTGATTTGGCAGGAAGAAGCCCTGTGTGCACTGGCCCTAGCAACCCACCCATCGCCAGCTAGGGAGGGACCCACCTAGGGCCTAGCTGCGAAACGGCACAAAACGCGCTCCTAGGAGCTGCACTCTGCAAAGGGAAACTGTGCTCGGGGAACAAAGCTCAGCCCCAAGGCGGCTTGGCTCAGGATCGCAGCGCTTGCCTAGTTCTCACCTAGCCCTAGGCTCCCCATAGGGCCAAGGAGGGTCTGGGCTGCCTCTGGCTCCGTGGGCACTGCTGCTTGGCTGGTGGTCTCCGCACCGTGAAACCAACTCCAAACGTGTTCGCCTTCGCGGAGAAGGCTGATTTGGCAGGAAGAAGCCCTGTGTGCACTGGGCCTGGCAACCCACCCATCGCCAGCTAGGGAGGGACCCACCTAGGGCCTAGCTGCGAAACGGCACAAAACGCGCTCCTAGGAGCTGCACTCTGCAAAGGGAAACTGTGCTCGGGGAACAAAGCTCAGCCCCAAGGCGGCTTGGCTCAGGATCGCAGCGCTTGCCTAGTTCTCACCTAGCCCTAGGCTCCCCATATGGCCAAGGAGGGTCTGGGCTGCCTCTGGCTCCGTGGGCACTGCTGCTTGGCTGGTGGTCTCCGCACCTTGAAACCAACTCCAAACGTGTTCGCCTTCGCGGAGAAGGCTGATTTGGCAGGAAGAAGCCCTGTGTGCACTGGCCCTAGCAACCCACCCATCGCCAGCTAGGGAGGGACCCACCTAGGGCCTAGCTGCGAAACGGCACAAAACGCGCTCCTAGGAGCTGCACTCTGCAAAGGGAAACTGTGCTCGGGGAACAAAGCTCAGCCCCAAGGCGGCTTGGCTCAGGATCGCAGCGCTTGCCTAGTTCTCACCTAGCCCTAGGCTCCCCATAGGGCCAAGGAGGGTCTGGGCTGCCTCTGGCTCCGTGGGCACTGCTGCTTGGCTGGTGGTCTCCGCAGCTTGAAACCAACTCCAAACGTGTTCGCCTTCGCGGAGAAGGCTGATTTGGCAGGAAGAAGCCCTGTGTGCACTGGCCCTGGCAACCCACCCATCGCCAGCTAGGGAGGGACCCACCTAGGGCCTAGCTTTGAAACGGCACAAAACGCGCTCCTAGGAGCTGCACTCTGCAAAGGGAAACTGTGCTCGGGGAACAAAGCTCAGCCCCAAGGCGGCTTGGCTCAGGATCGCAGCGCTTGCCTAGTTCTCACCTAGCCCTAGGCTCCCCATAGGGCCAAGGAGGGTCTGGGCTGCCTCTGGCTCCGTGGGCACTGATGCTTGTCTGGTGGTCTCCGCACCTTGAAACCAACTCCAAACGTGTTCGCCTTCGCGGAGAAGGCTGATTTGGCAGGAAGAAGCCCTGTGTGCACTGGCCCTAGCAACCCACCCATCGCCAGCTAGGGAGGGACCCACCCAGGGCATAGCTGCGAAACGGCACAAAACGCGCTCCTAGGAGCTGCACTCTGCAAAGGGAAACTGTGCTCGGGGAACAAAGCTCAGCCCCAAGGCGGCTTGGCTCAGGATCGCAGCGCTTGCCTAGTTCTCACCTAGCCCTAGGCTCCCCATATGGCCAAGGAGGGTCTGGGCTGCCTCTGGCTCCGTGGGCACTGCTGCTTGGTTGGTGGTCTCCGCACCTTGAAACCAACTCCAAACGTGTTCTCCTTCGCGGAGAAGGCTGATTTGGCAGGAAGAAGCCCTGTGTGCACTGGCCCTGGCAACCCACCCATCGCCAGCTAGGGAGGGACCCACCTAGGGCCTAGCTGCGAAACGGCACAAAACGCGCTCCTAGGAGCTGCACTCTGCAAAGGGAAACTGTGCTCGGGGAACAAAGCTCAGCCCCAAGGCGGCTTGGCTCAGGATCGCAGCGCTTGCGTAGTTCTCACCTAGCCCTAGGCTCCCCATAGGGCCAAGGAGGGTCTGGGCTGCCTCTGGCTCCGTGGGCACTGCTGCTTGGCTGGTGGTCTCCGCAGCTTGAAACCAACTCCAAACGTGTTCTCCTTCGTGGAGAAGGCTGATTTGGCAGGAAGAAGCCCTGTGTGCACTGGCCCTGGCAAACCACCCATAGCCAGCTAAGGAGGGACCCACCTAGGGCCTAGC
The DNA here is from genome assembly GCF_054392235.1 of Sus scrofa. NCBI lineage: Eukaryota > Metazoa > Chordata > Mammalia > Artiodactyla > Suidae > Sus > Sus scrofa. The sequence goes on along the minus strand of NC_139389.1, from coordinate 31,332,054 downwards.
TGCGAAACGGCACAAAACGCGCTCCTAGGAGCTGCACTCTGCAAAGGGAAACTGTGCTCGGGGAACAAACCTCAGCCCCAAGGCGGCTTGGCTCAGGATCGCAGCGCTTGCCTAGTTCTCACCTAGCCCTAGGCTCCCCATAGGGCCAAGGAGGGTCTGGGCTGCCTCTGGCTCCGAGGGCACTGCTGCTTGGCTGGTGGTCTCCGCACCTTGAAACCAACTCCAAACGTGTTCTCCTTCGCGGAGAAGGCTGATTTGGCAGGAACAAGCCCTGTGTGCACTGGCCCTGGCAATCCACCCATAGCCAGCTAAGGAGGGACCCACCTAGGGCCTAGCTGCGAAACGGCACAAAACGCGCTCCTAGGAGCTGCACTCTGCAAAGGGAAACTGTGCTCGGGGAACAAAGCTCAGCCCCAAGGCGGCTTGGCTCAGGATCGCAGCGCTTGCCTAGTTCTCACCTAGCCCTAGGCTCCCCATAGGGCCAAGGAGGGTCTGGGCTGCCTCTGGCTCCGTGGGCACTGCTGCTTGGCTGGTGGTCTCCGCACCGTGAAACCAACTCCAAACGTGTTCGCCTTCGCGGAGAAGGCTGATTTGGCAGGAAGAAGCCCTGTGTGCACTGGCCCTAGCAACCCACCCATCGCCAGCTAGGGAGGGACCCACCTAGGGCCTAGCTGCGAAACGGCACAAAACGCGCTCCTAGGAGCTGCACTCTGCAAAGGGAAACTGTGCTCGGGGAACAAAGCTCAGCCCCAAGGCGGCTTGGCTCAGGATCGCAGCGCTTGCCTAGTTCTCACCTAGCCCTAGGCTCCCCATAGGGCCAAGGAGGGTCTGGGCTGCCTCTGGCTCCGTGGGCACTGCTGCTTGGCTGGTGGTCTCCGCACCGTGAAACCAACTCCAAACGTGTTCGCCTTCGCGGAGAAGGCTGATTTGGCAGGAAGAAGCCCTGTGTGCACTGGGCCTGGCAACCCACCCATCGCCAGCTAGGGAGGGACCCACCTAGGGCCTAGCTGCGAAACGGCACAAAACGCGCTCCTAGGAGCTGCACTCTGCAAAGGGAAACTGTGCTCGGGGAACAAAGCTCAGCCCCAAGGCGGCTTGGCTCAGGATCGCAGCGCTTGCCTAGTTCTCACCTAGCCCTAGGCTCCCCATATGGCCAAGGAGGGTCTGGGCTGCCTCTGGCTCCGTGGGCACTGCTGCTTGGCTGGTGGTCTCCGCACCTTGAAACCAACTCCAAACGTGTTCGCCTTCGCGGAGAAGGCTGATTTGGCAGGAAGAAGCCCTGTGTGCACTGGCCCTAGCAACCCACCCATCGCCAGCTAGGGAGGGACCCACCTAGGGCCTAGCTGCGAAACGGCACAAAACGCGCTCCTAGGAGCTGCACTCTGCAAAGGGAAACTGTGCTCGGGGAACAAAGCTCAGCCCCAAGGCGGCTTGGCTCAGGATCGCAGCGCTTGCCTAGTTCTCACCTAGCCCTAGGCTCCCCATATGGCCAAGGAGGGTCTGGGCTGCCTCTGGCTCCGTGGGCACTGCTGCTTGGTTGGTGGTCTCCGCACCTTGAAACCAACTCCAAACGTGTTCGCCTTCGCGGAGAAGGCTGATTTGGCAGGAAGAAGCCCTGTGTGCACTGGCCCTGGCAACCCACCCATCGCCAGCTAGGGAGGGACCCACCTAGGGCCTAGCTGCGAAACGGCACAAAACGCGCTCCTAGGAGCTGCACTCTGCAAAGGGAAACTGTGCTCGGGGAACAAAGCTCAGCCCCAAGGCGGCTTGGCTCAGGATCGCAGCGCTTGCGTAGTTCTCACCTAGCCCTAGGCTCCCCATAGGGCCAAGGAGGGTCTGGGCTGCCTCTGGCTCCGTGGGCACTGCTGCTTGGCTGGTGGTCTCCGCAGCTTGAAACCAACTCCAAACGTGTTCTCCTTCGTGGAGAAGGCTGATTTGGCAGGAAGAAGCCCTGTGTGCACTGGCCCTGGCAAACCACCCATAGCCAGCTAAGGAGGGACCCACCTAGGGCCTAGCTGCGAAACGGCACAAAACGCGCTCCTAGGAGCTGCACTCTGCAAAGGGAAACTGTGCTCGGGGAACAAACCTCAGCCCCAAGGCGGCTTGGCTCAGGATCGCAGCGCTTGCCTAGTTCTCACCTAGCCCTAGGCTCCCCATAGGGCCAAGGAGGGTCTGGGCTGCCTCTGGCTCCGAGGGCACTGCTGCTTGGCTGGTGGTCTCCGCACCTTGAAACCAACTCCAAACGTGTTCTCCTTCGCGGAGAAGGCTGATTTGGCAGGAACAAGCCCTGTGTGCACTGGCCCTGGCAATCCACCCATAGCCAGCTAAGGAGGGACCCACCTAGGGCCTAGCTGCGAAACGGCACAAAACGCGCTCCTAGGAGCTGCACTCTGCAAAGGGAAACTGTGCTCGGGGAACAAAGCTCAGCCCCAAGGCGGCTTGGCTCAGGATCGCAGCGCTTGCCTAGTTCTCACCTAGCCCTAGGCTCCCCATAGGGCCAAGGAGGGTCTGGGCTGCCTCTGGCTCCGTGGGCACTGCTGCTTGGCTGGTGGTCTCCGCACCGTGAAACCAACTCCAAACGTGTTCGCCTTCGCGGAGAAGGCTGATTTGGCAGGAAGAAGCCCTGTGTGCACTGGCCCTAGCAACCCACCCATCGCCAGCTAGGGAGGGACCCACCTAGGGCCTAGCTGCGAAACGGCACAAAACGCGCTCCTAGGAGCTGCACTCTGCAAAGGGAAACTGTGCTCGGGGAACAAAGCTCAGCCCCAAGGCGGCTTGGCTCAGGATCGCAGCGCTTGCCTAGTTCTCACCTAGCCCTAGGCTCCCCATAGGGCCAAGGAGGGTCTGGGCTGCCTCTGGCTCCGTGGGCACTGCTGCTTGGCTGGTGGTCTCCGCACCGTGAAACCAACTCCAAACGTGTTCGCCTTCGCGGAGAAGGCTGATTTGGCAGGAAGAAGCCCTGTGTGCACTGGGCCTGGCAACCCACCCATCGCCAGCTAGGGAGGGACCCACCTAGGGCCTAGCTGCGAAACGGCACAAAACGCGCTCCTAGGAGCTGCACTCTGCAAAGGGAAACTGTGCTCGGGGAACAAAGCTCAGCCCCAAGGCGGCTTGGCTCAGGATCGCAGCGCTTGCCTAGTTCTCACCTAGCCCTAGGCTCCCCATATGGCCAAGGAGGGTCTGGGCTGCCTCTGGCTCCGTGGGCACTGCTGCTTGGCTGGTGGTCTCCGCACCTTGAAACCAACTCCAAACGTGTTCGCCTTCGCGGAGAAGGCTGATTTGGCAGGAAGAAGCCCTGTGTGCACTGGCCCTAGCAACCCACCCATCGCCAGCTAGGGAGGGACCCACCTAGGGCCTAGCTGCGAAACGGCACAAAACGCGCTCCTAGGAGCTGCACTCTGCAAAGGGAAACTGTGCTCGGGGAACAAAGCTCAGCCCCAAGGCGGCTTGGCTCAGGATCGCAGCGCTTGCCTAGTTCTCACCTAGCCCTAGGCTCCCCATAGGGCCAAGGAGGGTCTGGGCTGCCTCTGGCTCCGTGGGCACTGCTGCTTGGCTGGTGGTCTCCGCAGCTTGAAACCAACTCCAAACGTGTTCGCCTTCGCGGAGAAGGCTGATTTGGCAGGAAGAAGCCCTGTGTGCACTGGCCCTGGCAACCCACCCATCGCCAGCTAGGGAGGGACCCACCTAGGGCCTAGCTTTGAAACGGCACAAAACGCGCTCCTAGGAGCTGCACTCTGCAAAGGGAAACTGTGCTCGGGGAACAAAGCTCAGCCCCAAGGCGGCTTGGCTCAGGATCGCAGCGCTTGCCTAGTTCTCACCTAGCCCTAGGCTCCCCATAGGGCCAAGGAGGGTCTGGGCTGCCTCTGGCTCCGTGGGCACTGATGCTTGTCTGGTGGTCTCCGCACCTTGAAACCAACTCCAAACGTGTTCGCCTTCGCGGAGAAGGCTGATTTGGCAGGAAGAAGCCCTGTGTGCACTGGCCCTAGCAACCCACCCATCGCCAGCTAGGGAGGGACCCACCCAGGGCATAGCTGCGAAACGGCACAAAACGCGCTCCTAGGAGCTGCACTCTGCAAAGGGAAACTGTGCTCGGGGAACAAAGCTCAGCCCCAAGGCGGCTTGGCTCAGGATCGCAGCGCTTGCCTAGTTCTCACCTAGCCCTAGGCTCCCCATATGGCCAAGGAGGGTCTGGGCTGCCTCTGGCTCCGTGGGCACTGCTGCTTGGTTGGTGGTCTCCGCACCTTGAAACCAACTCCAAACGTGTTCTCCTTCGCGGAGAAGGCTGATTTGGCAGGAAGAAGCCCTGTGTGCACTGGCCCTGGCAACCCACCCATCGCCAGCTAGGGAGGGACCCACCTAGGGCCTAGCTGCGAAACGGCACAAAACGCGCTCCTAGGAGCTGCACTCTGCAAAGGGAAACTGTGCTCGGGGAACAAAGCTCAGCCCCAAGGCGGCTTGGCTCAGGATCGCAGCGCTTGCGTAGTTCTCACCTAGCCCTAGGCTCCCCATAGGGCCAAGGAGGGTCTGGGCTGCCTCTGGCTCCGTGGGCACTGCTGCTTGGCTGGTGGTCTCCGCAGCTTGAAACCAACTCCAAACGTGTTCTCCTTCGTGGAGAAGGCTGATTTGGCAGGAAGAAGCCCTGTGTGCACTGGCCCTGGCAAACCACCCATAGCCAGCTAAGGAGGGACCCACCTAGGGCCTAGCTGCGAAACGGCACAAAACGCGCTCCTAGGAGCTGCACTCTGCAAAGGGAAACTGTGCTCGGGGAACAAACCTCAGCCCCAAGGCGGCTTGGCTCAGGATCGCAGCGCTTGCCTAGTTCTCACCTAGCCCTAGGCTCCCCATAGGGCCAAGGAGGGTCTGGGCTGCCTCTGGCTCCGAGGGCACTGCTGCTTGGCTGGTGGTCTCCGCACCTTGAAACCAACTCCAAACGTGTTCTCCTTCGCGGAGAAGGCTGATTTGGCAGGAACAAGCCCTGTGTGCACTGGCCCTGGCAATCCACCCATAGCCAGCTAAGGAGGGACCCACCTAGGGCCTAGCTGCGAAACGGCACAAAACGCGCTCCTAGGAGCTGCACTCTGCAAAGGGAAACTGTGCTCGGGGAACAAAGCTCAGCCCCAAGGCGGCTTGGCTCAGGATCGCAGCGCTTGCCTAGTTCTCACCTAGCCCTAGGCTCCCCATAGGGCCAAGGAGGGTCTGGGCTGCCTCTGGCTCCGTGGGCACTGCTGCTTGGCTGGTGGTCTCCGCACCGTGAAACCAACTCCAAACGTGTTCGCCTTCGCGGAGAAGGCTGATTTGGCAGGAAGAAGCCCTGTGTGCACTGGCCCTAGCAACCCACCCATCGCCAGCTAGGGAGGGACCCACCTAGGGCCTAGCTGCGAAACGGCACAAAACGCGCTCCTAGGAGCTGCACTCTGCAAAGGGAAACTGTGCTCGGGGAACAAAGCTCAGCCCCAAGGCGGCTTGGCTCAGGATCGCAGCGCTTGCCTAGTTCTCACCTAGCCCTAGGCTCCCCATAGGGCCAAGGAGGGTCTGGGCTGCCTCTGGCTCCGTGGGCACTGCTGCTTGGCTGGTGGTCTCCGCACCGTGAAACCAACTCCAAACGTGTTCGCCTTCGCGGAGAAGGCTGATTTGGCAGGAAGAAGCCCTGTGTGCACTGGGCCTGGCAACCCACCCATCGCCAGCTAGGGAGGGACCCACCTAGGGCCTAGCTGCGAAACGGCACAAAACGCGCTCCTAGGAGCTGCACTCTGCAAAGGGAAACTGTGCTCGGGGAACAAAGCTCAGCCCCAAGGCGGCTTGGCTCAGGATCGCAGCGCTTGCCTAGTTCTCACCTAGCCCTAGGCTCCCCATATGGCCAAGGAGGGTCTGGGCTGCCTCTGGCTCCGTGGGCACTGCTGCTTGGCTGGTGGTCTCCGCACCTTGAAACCAACTCCAAACGTGTTCGCCTTCGCGGAGAAGGCTGATTTGGCAGGAAGAAGCCCTGTGTGCACTGGCCCTAGCAACCCACCCATCGCCAGCTAGGGAGGGACCCACCTAGGGCCTAGCTGCGAAACGGCACAAAACGCGCTCCTAGGAGCTGCACTCTGCAAAGGGAAACTGTGCTCGGGGAACAAAGCTCAGCCCCAAGGCGGCTTGGCTCAGGATCGCAGCGCTTGCCTAGTTCTCACCTAGCCCTAGGCTCCCCATAGGGCCAAGGAGGGTCTGGGCTGCCTCTGGCTCCGTGGGCACTGCTGCTTGGCTGGTGGTCTCCGCAGCTTGAAACCAACTCCAAACGTGTTCGCCTTCGCGGAGAAGGCTGATTTGGCAGGAAGAAGCCCTGTGTGCACTGGCCCTGGCAACCCACCCATCGCCAGCTAGGGAGGGACCCACCTAGGGCCTAGCTTTGAAACGGCACAAAACGCGCTCCTAGGAGCTGCACTCTGCAAAGGGAAACTGTGCTCGGGGAACAAAGCTCAGCCCCAAGGCGGCTTGGCTCAGGATCGCAGCGCTTGCCTAGTTCTCACCTAGCCCTAGGCTCCCCATAGGGCCAAGGAGGGTCTGGGCTGCCTCTGGCTCCGTGGGCACTGATGCTTGTCTGGTGGTCTCCGCACCTTGAAACCAACTCCAAACGTGTTCGCCTTCGCGGAGAAGGCTGATTTGGCAGGAAGAAGCCCTGTGTGCACTGGCCCTAGCAACCCACCCATCGCCAGCTAGGGAGGGACCCACCCAGGGCATAGCTGCGAAACGGCACAAAACGCGCTCCTAGGAGCTGCACTCTGCAAAGGGAAACTGTGCTCGGGGAACAAAGCTCAGCCCCAAGGCGGCTTGGCTCAGGATCGCAGCGCTTGCCTAGTTCTCACCTAGCCCTAGGCTCCCCATAGGGCCAAGGAGGGTCTGGGCTGCCTCTGGCTCCGTGGGCACTGCTGCTTGGCTGGTGGTCTCCGCACCGTGAAACCAACTCCAAACGTGTTCGCCTTCGCGGAGAAGGCTGATTTGGCAGGAAGAAGCCCTGTGTGCACTGGCCCTGGCAACCCACCCATCGCCAGCGAGGGAGGGACCCACCTAGGGCCTAGCTGCGAAACGGCACAAAACGCGCTCCTAGGAGCTGCACTCTGCAAAGGGAAACTGTGCTCGGGGAACAAAGCTCAGCCCCAAGGCGGCTTGGCTCAGGATCGCAGCGCTTGCCTAGTTCTCACCTAGCCCTAGGCTCCCCATAGGGCCAAGGAGGGTCTGGGCTGCCTCTGGCTCCGTGGGCACTGCTGCTTGGCTGGTGGTCTCCGCACCGTGAAACCAACTCCAAACGTGTTCGCCTTCGCGGAGAAGGCTGATTTGGCAGGAAGAAGCCCTGTGTGCACTGGCCCTGGCAACCCACCCATCGCCAGCTAGGGAGGGACCCACCTAGGGCCTAGCTGGGAAACGGCACAAAACGCGCTCCTAGGAGCTGCACTCTGCAAAGGGAAACTGTGCTCGGGGAACAAAGCTCAGCCCCAAGGCGGCTTGGCTCAGGATCGCAGCGCTTGCCTAGTTCTCACCTAGCCCTAGGCTCCCCATAGGACCAAGGAGGGTCTGGGCTGCCTCTGGCTCCGTGGGCACTGCTGCTTGGCTGGTGGTCTCCGCAGCTTGAAACCAACTCCAAACGTGTTCTCCTTCGCGGAGAAGGCTGATTTGGCAGGAAGAAGCCCTGTGTGCACTGGCCCTGGCAACCCACCCATCGCCAGCTAGGGAGGGACCCACCTAGGGCCTAGCTGCGAAACGGCACAAAACGCGCTCCTAGGAGCTGCACTCTGCAAAGGGAAACTGTGCTCGGGGAACAAAGCTCAGCCCCAAGGCGGCTTGGCTCAGGATCGCAGCGCTTGCCTAGTTCTCACCTAGCCCTAGGCTCCCCATAGGGCCAAGGAGGGTCTGGGCTGCCTCTGGCTCCGTGGGCACTGCTGCTTGGCTGGTGGTCTCCGCACCGTGAAACCAACTCCAAACGTGTTCTCCTTCGCGGAGAAGGCTGATTTGGCAGGAAGAAGCCCTGTGTGCACTGGCCCTAGCAACCCACCCATCGCCAGCTAGGGAGGGACCCACCTAGGGCCTAGCTGCGAAACGGCACAAAACGCGCTCCTAGGAGCTGCACTCTGCAAAGGGAAACTGTGCTCGGGGAACAAAGCTCAGCCCCAAGGCGGCTTGGCTCAGGATCGCAGCGCTTGCCTAGTTCTCACCTAGCCCTAGGCTCCCCATAGGACCAAGGAGGGTCTGGGCTGCCTCTGGCTCCGTGGGCACTGCTGCTTGGCTGGTGGTCTCCGCAGCTTGAAACAAACTCCAAACGTGTTCGCCTTCGCGGAGAAGGCTGATTTGGCAGGAAGAAGCCCTGTGTGCACTGGCCCTGGCAAACCACCCATCGCCAGCTAGGGAGGGACCCACCTAGGGCCTAGCTGCGAAACGGCACAAAACGCGCTCCTAGGAGCTGCACTCTGCAAAGGGAAACTGTGCTCGGGGAACAAAGCTCAGCCCCAAGGCGGCTTGGCTCAGGATCGCAGCGCTTGCCTAGTTCTCACCTAGCCCTAGGCTCCCCATAGGGCCAAGGAGGGTCTGGGCTGCCTCTGGCTCCGTGGGCACTGATGCTTGTCTGGTGGTCTCCGCACCTTGAAACCAACTCCAAACGTGTTCGCCTTCGCGGAGAAGGCTGATTTGGCAGGAAGAAGCCCTGTGTGCACTGGCCCTAGCAACCCACCCATCGCCAGCTAGGGAGGGACCCACCCAGGGCATAGCTGCGAAACGGCACAAAACGCGCTCCTAGGAGCTGCACTCTGCAAAGGGAAACTGTGCTCGGGGAACAAAGCTCAGCCCCAAGGCGGCTTGGCTCAGGATCGCAGCGCTTGCCTAGTTCTCACCTAGCCCTAGGCTCCCCATAGGGCCAAGGAGGGTCTGGGCTGCCTCTGGCTCCGTGGGCACTGCTGCTTGGCTGGTGGTCTCCGCACCGTGAAACCAACTCCAAACGTGTTCGCCTTCGCGGAGAAGGCTGATTTGGCAGGAAGAAGCCCTGTGTGCACTGGCCCTGGCAACCCACCCATCGCCAGCGAGGGAGGGACCCACCTAGGGCCTAGCTGCGAAACGGCACAAAACGCGCTCCTAGGAGCTGCACTCTGCAAAGGGAAACTGTGCTCGGGGAACAAAGCTCAGCCCCAAGGCGGCTTGGCTCAGGATCGCAGCGCTTGCCTAGTTCTCACCTAGCCCTAGGCTCCCCATAGGGCCAAGGAGGGTCTGGGCTGCCTCTGGCTCCGTGGGCACTGCTGCTTGGCTGGTGGTCTCCGCACCGTGAAACCAACTCCAAACGTGTTCGCCTTCGCGGAGAAGGCTGATTTGGCAGGAAGAAGCCCTGTGTGCACTGGCCCTGGCAACCCACCCATCGCCAGCTAGGGAGGGACCCACCTAGGGCCTAGCTTTGAAACGGCACAAAACGCGCTCCTAGGAGCTGCACTCTGCAAAGGGAAACTGTGCTCGGGGAACAAAGCTCAGCCCCAAGGCGGCTTGGCTCAGGATCGCAGCGCTTGCCTAGTTCTCACCTAGCCCTAGGCTCCCCATAGGGCCAAGGAGGGTCTGGGCTGCCTCTGGCTCCGTGGGCACTGATGCTTGTCTGGTGGTCTCCGCACCTTGAAACCAACTCCAAACGTGTTCGCCTTCGCGGAGAAGGCTGATTTGGCAGGAAGAAGCCCTGTGTGCACTGGCCCTAGCAACCCACCCATCGCCAGCTAGGGAGGGACCCACCCAGGGCATAGCTGCGAAACGGCACAAAACGCGCTCCTAGGAGCTGCACTCTGCAAAGGGAAACTGTGCTCGGGGAACAAAGCTCAGCCCCAAGGCGGCTTGGCTCAGGATCGCAGCGCTTGCCTAGTTCTCACCTAGCCCTAGGCTCCCCATAGGGCCAAGGAGGGTCTGGGCTGCCTCTGGCTCCGTGGGCACTGCTGCTTGGCTGGTGGTCTCCGCACCGTGAAACCAACTCCAAACGTGTTCGCCTTCGCGGAGAAGGCTGATTTGGCAGGAAGAAGCCCTGTGTGCACTGGCCCTGGCAACCCACCCATCGCCAGCGAGGGAGGGACCCACCTAGGGCCTAGCTGCGAAACGGCACAAAACGCGCTCCTAGGAGCTGCACTCTGCAAAGGGAAACTGTGCTCGGGGAACAAAGCTCAGCCCCAAGGCGGCTTGGCTCAGGATCGCAGCGCTTGCCTAGTTCTCACCTAGCCCTAGGCTCCCCATAGGGCCAAGGAGGGTCTGGGCTGCCTCTGGCTCCGTGGGCACTGCTGCTTGGCTGGTGGTCTCCGCACCGTGAAACCAACTCCAAACGTGTTCGCCTTCGCGGAGAAGGCTGATTTGGCAGGAAGAAGCCCTGTGTGCACTGGCCCTGGCAACCCACCCATCGCCAGCTAGGGAGGGACCCACCTAGGGCCTAGCTGCGAAACGGCACAAAACGCGCTCCTAGGAGCTGCACTCTGCAAAGGGAAACTGTGCTCGGGGAACAAAGCTCAGCCCCAAGGCGGCTTGGCTCAGGATCGCAGCGCTTGCCTAGTTCTCACCTAGCCCTAGGCTCCCCATAGGACCAAGGAGGGTCTGGGCTGCCTCTGGCTCCGTGGGCACTGCTGCTTGGCTGGTGGTCTCCGCAGCTTGAAACCAACTCCAAACGTGTTCTCCTTCGCGGAGAAGGCTGATTTGGCAGGAAGAAGCCCTGTGTGCACTGGCCCTGGCAACCCACCCATCGCCAGCTAGGGAGGGACCCACCTAGGGCCTAGCTGCGAAACGGCACAAAACGCGCTCCTAGGAGCTGCACTCTGCAAAGGGAAACTGTGCTCGGGGAACAAAGCTCAGCCCCAAGGCGGCTTGGCTCAGGATCGCAGCGCTTGCCTAGTTCTCACCTAGCCCTAGGCTCCCCATAGGGCCAAGGAGGGTCTGGGCTGCCTCTGGCTCCGTGGGCACTGCTGCTTGGCTGGTGGTCTCCGCACCGTGAAACCAACTCCAAACGTGTTCGCCTTCGCGGAGAAGGCTGATTTGGCAGGAAGAAGCCCTGTGTGCACTGGGCCTGGCAACCCACCCATCGCCAGCTAGGGAGGGACCCACCTAGGGCCTAGCTGCGAAACGGCACAAAACGCGCTCCTAGGAGCTGCACTCTGCAAAGGGAAACTGTGCTCGGGGAACAAAGCTCAGCCCCAAGGCGGCTTGGCTCAGGATCGCAGCGCTTGCCTAGTTCTCACCTAGCCCTAGGCTCCCCATAGGGCCAAGGAGGGTCTGGGCTGCCTCTGGCTCCGTGGGCACTGCTGCTTGGCTGGTGGTCTCCGCACCGTGAAACCAACTCCAAACGTGTTCGCCTTCGCGGAGAAGGCTGATTTGGCAGGAAGAAGCCCTGTGTGCACTGGCCCTAGCAACCCACCCATCGCCAGCTAGGGAGGGACCCACCTAGGGCCTAGCTGCGAAACGGCACAAAACGCGCTCCTAGGAGCTGCACTCTGCAAAGGGAAACTGTGCTCGGGGAACAAAGCTCAGCCCCAAGGCGGCTTGGCTCAGGATCGCAGCGCTTGCCTAGTTCTCACCTAGCCCTAGGCTCCCCATAGGACCAAGGAGGGTCTGGGCTGCCTCTGGCTCCGTGGGCACTGCTGCTTGGCTGGTGGTCTCCGCAGCTTGAAACCAACTCCAAACGTGTTCTCCTTCGCGGAGAAGGCTGATTTGGCAGGAAGAAGCCCTGTGTGCACTGGCCCTGGCAAACCACCCATCGCCAGCTAGGGAGGGACCCACCTAGGGCCTAGCTGCGAAACGGCACAAAACGCGCTCCTAGGAGCTGCACTCTGCAAAGGGAAACTGTGCTCGGGGAACAAAGCTCAGCCCCAAGGCGGCTTGGCTCAGGATCGCAGCGCTTGCCTAGTTCTCACCTAGCCCTAGGCTCCCCATATGGCCAAGGAGGGTCTGGGCTGCCTCTGGCTCCGTGGGCACTGCTGCTTGGTTGGTGGTCTCCGCACCTTGAAACCAACTCCAAACGTGTTCTCCTTCGCGGAGAAGGCTGATTTGGCAGGAAGAAGCCCTGTGTGCACTGGCCCTGGCAACCCACCCATCGCCAGCTAGGGAGGGACCCACCTAGGGCCTAGCTGCGAAACGGCACAAAACGCGCTCCTAGGAGCTGCACTCTGCAAAGGGAAACTGTGCTCGGGGAACAAAGCTCAGCCCCAAGGCGGCTTGGCTCAGGATCGCAGCGCTTGCCTAGTTCTCACCTAGCCCTAGGCTCCCCATAGGGCCAAGGAGGGTCTGGGCTGCCTCTGGCTCCGTGGGCACTGCTGCTTGGCTGGTGGTCTCCGCAGCTTGAAACCAACTCCAAACGTGTTCTCCTTCGTGGAGAAGGCTGATTTGGCAGGAAGAAGCCCTGTGTGCACTGGACCTGGCAAACCACCCATAGCCAGCTAAGGAGGGACCCACCTAGGGCCTAGCTGCGAAACGGCACAAAACGCGCTCCTAGGAGCTGCACTCTGCAAAGGGAAACTGTGCTCGGGGAACAAAGCTCAGCCCCAAGGCGGCTTGGCTCAGGATCGCAGCGCTTGCCTAGTTCTCACCTAGCCCTAGGCTCCCCATAGGGCCAAGGAGGGTCTGGGCTGCCTCTGGCTCCGTGGGCACTGTTGCTTGGCTGGTGGTCTCCGCACCGTGAAACCAACTCCAAACGTGTTCGCCTTCGCGGAGAAGGCTGATTTGGCAGGAAGAAGCCCTGTGTGCACTGGCCCTAGCAACCCACCCATCGCCAGCTAGGGAGGGACCCACCTAGGGCCTAGCTGCGAAACGGCACAAAACGCGCTCCTAGGAGCTGCACTCTGCAAAGGGAAACTGTGCTCGGGGAACAAAGCTCAGCCCCAAGGCGGCTTGGCTCAGGATCGCAGCGCTTGCCTAGTTCTCACCTAGCCCTAGGCTCCCCATAGGGCCAAGGAGGGTCTGGGCTGCCTCTGGCTCCGTGGGCACTGCTGCTTGGCTGGTGGTCTCCGCACCGTGAAACCAACTCCAAACGTGTTCGCCTTCGCGGAGAAGGCTGATTTGGCAGGAAGAAGCCCTGTGTGCACTGGCCCTGGCAACCCACCCATCGCCAGCTAGGGAGGGACCCACCTAGGGCCTAGCTGCGAAACGGCACAAAACGCGCTCCTAGGAGCTGCACTCTGCAAAGGGAAACTGTGCTCGGGGAACAAAGCTAAGCCCCAAGGCGGCTTGGCTCAGGATCGCAGCGCTTGCCTAGTTCTCACCTAGCCCTAGGCTCCCCATAGGGCCAAGGAGGGTCTGGGCTGCCTCTGGCTCCGTGGGCACTGCTGCTTGGCTGGTGGTCTCCGCACCGTGAAACCAACTCCAAACGTGTTCGCCTTCGCGGAGAAGGCTGATTTGGCAGGAAGAAGCCCTGTGTGCACTGGCCCTGGCAACCCACCCATCGCCAGCTAGGGAGGGACCCACCTAGGGCCTAGCTGCGAAACGGCACAAAACGCGCTCCTAGGAGCTGCACTCTGCAAAGGGAAACTGTGCTCGGGGAACAAAGCTCAGCCCCAAGGCGGCTTGGCTCAGGATCGCAGCGCTTGCCTAGTTCTCACCTAGCCCTAGGCTCCCCATAGGGCCAAGGAGGGTCTGGGCTGCCTCTGGCTCCGTGGGCACTGCTGCTTGGTTGGTGGTCTCCGCACCTTGAAACCAACTCCAAACGTGTTCTCCTTCGTGGAGAAGGCTGATTTGGCAGGAACAAGCCCTGTGTGCACTGGCCCTGGCAAACCACCCATAGCCAGCTAAGGAGGGACCCACCTAGGGCCTAGCTGCGAAACGGCACAAAACGCGCTCCTAGGAGCTGCACTCTGCAAAGGGAAACTGTGCTCGGGGAACAAAGCTCAGCCCCAAGGCGGCTTGGCTCAGGATCGCAGCGCTTGCCTAGTTCTCACCTAGCCCTAGGCTCCCCATAGGGCCAAGGAGGGTCTGGGCTGCCTCTGGCTCCGTGGGCACTGCTGCTTGGCTGGTGGTCTCCGCACCGTGAAACCAACTCCAAACGTGTTCGCCTTCGCGGAGAAGGCTGATTTGGCAGGAAGAAGCCCTGTGTGCACTGGCCCTAGCAACCCACCCATCGCCAGCTAGGGAGGGACCCACCTAGGGCCTAGCTGCGAAACGGCACAAAACGCGCTCCTAGGAGCTGCACTCTGCAAAGGGAAACTGTGCTCGGGGAACAAAGCTCAGCCCCAAGGCGGCTTGGCTCAGGATCGCAGCGCTTGCCTAGTTCTCACCTAGCCCTAGGCTCCCCATAGGGCCAAGGAGGGTCTGGGCTGCCTCTGGCTCCGTGGGCACTGCTGCTTGGCTGGTGGTCTCCGCACCTTGAAACCAACTCCAAACGTGTTCGCCTTCGCGGAGAAGGCTGATTTGGCAGGAAGAAGCCCTGTGTGCACTGGCCCTGGCAACCCACCCATCGCCAGCTAGGGAGGGACCCACCTAGGGCCTAGCTGCGAAACGGCACAAAACGCGCTCCTAGGAGCTGCACTCTGCAAAGGGAAACTGTGCTCGGGGAACAAAGCTCAGCCCCAAGGCGGCTTGGCTCAGGATCGCAGCGCTTGCCTAGTTCTCACCTAGCCCTAGGCTCCCCATAGGGCCAAGGAGGGTCTGGGCTGCCTCTGGCTCCGTGGGCACTGCTGCTTGGCTGGTGGTCTCCGCACCGTGAAACCAACTCCAAACGTGTTCGCCTTCGCGGAGAAGGCTGATTTGGCAGGAAGAAGCCCTGTGTGCACTGGCCCTGGCAACCCACCCATCGCCAGCTAGGGAGGGACCCACCTAGGGCCTAGCTGCGAAACGGCACAAAACGCGCTCCTAGGAGCTGCACTCTGCAAAGGGAAACTGTGCTCGGGGAACAAAGCTCAGCCCCAAGGCGGCTTGGCTCAGGATCGCAGCGCTTGCCTAGTTCTCACCTAGCCCTAGGCTCCCCATAGGGCCAAGGAGGGTCTGGGCTGCCTCTGGCTCCGTGGGCACTGCTGCTTGGTTGGTGGTCTCCGCACCTTGAAACCAACTCCAAACGTGTTCTCCTTCGCGGAGAAGGCTGATTTGGCAGGAAGAAGCCCTGTGTGCACTGGCCCTGGCAAACCACCCTTAGCCAGCTAAGGTGGGACCCACCTAGGGCCTAGCTGCGAAACGGCACAAAACGCGCTCCTAGGATCTGCACTCTGCAAAGGGAAACTGTGCTCGGGGAACAAAGCTCAGCCCCAAGGCGGCTTGGCTCAGGATCGCAGCGCTTGCCTAGTTCTCACCTAGCCCTAGGCTCCCCATAGGGCCAAGGAGGGTCTGGGCTGCCTCTGGCTCCGTGGGCACTGCTGCTTGGCTGGTGGTCTCCGCACCGTGAAACCAACTCCAAACGTGTTCGCCTTCGCGGAGAAGGCTGATTTGGCAGGAAGAAGCCCTGTGTGCACTGGCCCTGGCAAACCACCCATAGCCAGCTAAGGAGGGACCCACCTAGGGCCTAGCTGCGAAACGGCACAAAACGCGCTCCTAGGAGCTGCACTCTGCAAAGGGAAACTGTGCTCGGGGAACAAACCTCAGCCCCAAGGCGGCTTGGCTCAGGATCGCAGCGCTTGCCTAGTTCTCACCTAGCCCTAGGCTCCCCATAGGGCCAAGGAGGGTCTGGGCTGCCTCTGGCTCCGAGGGCACTGCTGCTTGGCTGGTGGTCTCCGAACCTTGAAACCAACTCCAAACGTGTTCTCCTTCGCGGAGAAGGCTGATTTGGCAGGAACAAGCCCTGTGTGCACTGGCCCTGGCAATCCACCCATAGCCAGCTAAGGAGGGACCCACCTAGGGCCTAGCTGCGAAACGGCACAAAACGCGCTCCTAGGAGCTGCACTCTGCAAAGGGAAACTGTGCTCGGGGAACAAAGCTCAGCCCCAAGGCGGCTTGGCTCAGGATCGCAGCGCTTGCCTAGTTCTCACCTAGCCCTAGGCTCCCCATAGGGCCAAGGAGGGTCTGGGCTGCCTCTGGCTCCGTGGGCACTGCTGCTTGGCTGGTGGTCTCCGCACCGTGAAACCAACTCCAAACGTGTTCGCCTTCGCGGAGAAGGCTGATTTGGCAGGAAGAAGCCCTGTGTGCACTGGCCCTAGCAACCCACCCATCGCCAGCTAGGGAGGGACCCACCTAGGGCCTAGCTGCGAAACGGCACAAAACGCGCTCCTAGGAGCTGCACTCTGCAAAGGGAAACTGTGCTCGGGGAACAAAGCTCAGCCCCAAGGCGGCTTGGCTCAGGATCGCAGCGCTTGCCTAGTTCTCACCTAGCCCTAGGCTCCCCATAGGGCCAAGGAGGGTCTGGGCTGCCTCTGGCACCGTGGGCACTGCTGCTTGGCTGGTGGTCTCCGCACCGTGAAACCAACTCCAAACGTGTTCGCCTTCGCGGAGAAGGCTGATTTGGCAGGAAGAAGCCCTGTGTGCACTGGCCCTGGCAACCCACCCATCGCCAGCTAGGGAGGGACCCACCTAGGGCCTAGCTGCGAAACGGCACAAAACGCGCTCCTAGGAGCTGCACTCTGCAAAGGGAAACTGTGCTCGGGGAACAAAGCTCAGCCCCAAGGCGGCTTGGCTCAGGATCGCAGCGCTTGCCTAGTTCTCACCTAGCCCTAGGCTCCCCATAGGGCCAAGGAGGGTCTGGGCTGCCTCTGGCTCCGTGGGCACTGCTGCTTGGCTGGTGGTCTCCGCAGCTTGAAACCAACTCCAAACGTGTTCTCCTTCGCGGAGAAGGCTGATTTGGCAGGAAGAAGCCCTGTGTGCACTGGCCCTGGCAACCCACCCATCGCCAGCTAGGGAGGGACCCACCTAGGGCCTAGCTGCGAAACGGCACAAAACGCGCTCCTAGGAGCTGCACTCTGCAAAGGGAAACTGTGCTCGGGGAACAAAGCTCAGCCCCAAGGCGGCTTGGCTCAGGATCGCAGCGCTTGCCTAGTTCTCACCTAGCCCTAGGCTCCCCATAGGGCCAAGGAGGGTCTGGGCTGCCTCTGGCTCCGTGGGCACTGCTGCTTGGTTGGTGGTCTCCGCACCTTGAAACCAACTCCAAACGTGTTCTCCTTCGCGGAGAAGGCTGATTTGGCAGGAAGAAGCCCTGTGTGCACTGGCCCTGGCAAACCACCCTTAGCCAGCTAAGGTGGGACCCACCTAGGGCCTAGCTGCGAAACGGCACAAAACGCGCTCCTAGGATCTGCACTCTGCAAAGGGAAACTGTGCTCGGGGAACAAAGCTCAGCCCCAAGGCGGCTTGGCTCAGGATCGCAGCGCTTGCCTAGTTCTCACCTAGCCCTAGGCTCCCCATAGGGCCAAGGAGGGTCTGGGCTGCCTCTGGCTCCGTGGGCACTGCTGCTTGGCTGGTGGTCTCCGCACCGTGAAACCAACTCCAAACGTGTTCGCCTTCGCGGAGAAGGCTGATTTGGCAGGAAGAAGCCCTGTGTGCACTGGCCCTGGCAAACCACCCATAGCCAGCTAAGGAGGGACCCACCTAGGGCCTAGCTGCGAAACGGCACAAAACGCGCTCCTAGGAGCTGCACTCTGCAAAGGGAAACTGTGCTCGGGGAACAAACCTCAGCCCCAAGGCGGCTTGGCTCAGGATCGCAGCGCTTGCCTAGTTCTCACCTAGCCCTAGGCTCCCCATAGGGCCAAGGAGGGTCTGGGCTGCCTCTGGCTCCGAGGGCACTGCTGCTTGGCTGGTGGTCTCCGAACCTTGAAACCAACTCCAAACGTGTTCTCCTTCGCGGAGAAGGCTGATTTGGCAGGAACAAGCCCTGTGTGCACTGGCCCTGGCAATCCACCCATAGCCAGCTAAGGAGGGACCCACCTAGGGCCTAGCTGCGAAACGGCACAAAACGCGCTCCTAGGAGCTGCACTCTGCAAAGGGAAACTGTGCTCGGGGAACAAAGCTCAGCCCCAAGGCGGCTTGGCTCAGGATCGCAGCGCTTGCCTAGTTCTCACCTAGCCCTAGGCTCCCCATAGGGCCAAGGAGGGTCTGGGCTGCCTCTGGCTCCGTGGGCACTGCTGCTTGGCTGGTGGTCTCCGCACCGTGAAACCAACTCCAAACGTGTTCGCCTTCGCGGAGAAGGCTGATTTGGCAGGAAGAAGCCCTGTGTGCACTGGCCCTAGCAACCCACCCATCGCCAGCTAGGGAGGGACCCACCTAGGGCCTAGCTGCGAAACGGCACAAAACGCGCTCCTAGGAGCTGCACTCTGCAAAGGGAAACTGTGCTCGGGGAACAAAGCTCAGCCCCAAGGCGGCTTGGCTCAGGATCGCAGCGCTTGCCTAGTTCTCACCTAGCCCTAGGCTCCCCATAGGGCCAAGGAGGGTCTGGGCTGCCTCTGGCACCGTGGGCACTGCTGCTTGGCTGGTGGTCTCCGCACCGTGAAACCAACTCCAAACGTGTTCGCCTTCGCGGAGAAGGCTGATTTGGCAGGAAGAAGCCCTGTGTGCACTGGCCCTGGCAACCCACCCATCGCCAGCTAGGGAGGGACCCACCTAGGGCCTAGCTGCGAAACGGCACAAAACGCGCTCCTAGGAGCTGCACTCTGCAAAGGGAAACTGTGCTCGGGGAACAAAGCTCAGCCCCAAGGCGGCTTGGCTCAGGATCGCAGCGCTTGCCTAGTTCTCACCTAGCCCTAGGCTCCCCATAGGGCCAAGGAGGGTCTGGGCTGCCTCTGGCTCCGTGGGCACTGCTGCTTGGCTGGTGGTCTCCGAACCTTGAAACCAACTCCAAACGTGTTCTCCTTCGCGGAGAAGGCTGATTTGGCAGGAAGAAGCCCTGTGTGCACTGGCCCTGGCAACCCACCCATCGCCAGCTAGGGAGGGACCCACCTAGGGCCTAGCTGCGAAACGGCACAAAACGCGCTCCTAGGAGCTGCACTCTGCAAAGGGAAACTGTGCTCGGGGAACAAAGCTCAGCCCCAAGGCGGCTTGGCTCAGGATCGCAGCGCTTGCCTAGTTCTCACCTAGCCCTAGGCTCCCCATAGGGCCAAGGAGGGTCTGGGCTGCCTCTGGCTCCGTGGGCACTGCTGCTTGGTTGGTGGTCTCCGCACCTTGAAACCAACTCCAAACGTGTTCTCCTTCGTGGAGAAGGCTGATTTGGCAGGAACAAGCCCTGTGTGCACTGGCCCTGGCAAACCACCCATAGCCAGCTAAGGAGGGACCCACCTAGGGCCTAGCTGCGAAACGGCACAAAACGCGCTCCTAGGAGCTGCACTCTGCAAAGGGAAACTGTGCTCGGGGAACAAACCTCAGCCCCAAGGCGGCTTGGCTCAGGATCACAGCGCTTGCCTAGTTCTCACCTAGCCCTAGGCTCCCCATAGGGCCAAGGAGGGTCTGGGCTGCCTCTGGCTCCGAGGGCACTGCTGCTTGGCTGGTGGTCTCCGCACCTTGAAACCAACTCCAAACGTGTTCTCCTTCGCGGAGAAGGCTGATTTGGCAGGAAGAAGCCCTGTGTGCACTGGCCCTAGCAACCCACCCATCGCCAGCTAGGGAGGGACCCACCTAGGGCCTAGCTGCGAAACGGCACAAAACGCGCTCCTAGGAGCTGCACTCTGCAAAGGGAAACTGTGCTCGGGGAACAAAGCTCAGCCCCAAGGCGGCTTGGCTCAGGATCGCAGCGCTTGCCTAGTTCTCACCTAGCCCTAGGCTCCCCATAGGGCCAAGGAGGGTCTGGGCTGCCTCTGGCTCCGTGGGCACTGCTGCTTGGCTGGTGGTCTCCGCACCTTGAAACCAACTCCAAACGTGTTCGCCTTCGCGGAGAAGGCTGATTTGGCAGGAAGAAGCCCTGTGTGCACTGGCCCTGGCAACCCACCCATCGCCAGCTAGGGAGGGACCCACCTAGGGCCTAGCTGCGAAACGGCACAAAACGCGCTCCTAGGAGCTGCACTCTGCAAAGGGAAACTGTGCTCGGGGAACAAAGCTCAGCCCCAAGGCGGCTTGGCTCAGGATCGCAGCGCTTGCCTAGTTCTCACCTAGCCCTAGGCTCCCCATAGGGCCAAGGAGGGTCTGGGCTGCCTCTGGCTCCGTGGGCACTGCTGCTTGGCTGGTGGTCTCCGCAGCTTGAAACCAACTCCAAACGTGTTCTCCTTCGCGGAGAAGGCTGATTTGGCAGGAAGAAGCCCTGTGTGCACTGGCCCTGGCAACCCACCCATCGCCAGCTAGGGAGGGACCCACCTAGGGCCTAGCTGCGAAACGGCACAAAACGCGCTCCTAGGAGCTGCACTCTGCAAAGGGAAACTGTGCTCGGGGAACAAAGCTCAGCCCCAAGGCGGCTTGGCTCAGGATCGCAGCGCTTGCCTAGTTCTCACCTAGCCCTAGGCTCCCCATAGGGCCAAGGAGGGTCTGGGCTGCCTCTGGCTCCGTGGGCACTGCTGCTTGGTTGGTGGTCTCCGCACCTTGAAACCAACTCCAAACGTGTTCTCCTTCGTGGAGAAGGCTGATTTGGCAGGAAGAAGCCCTGTGTGCACTGGCCCTGGTAACCCACCCATCGCCAGCTAAGGAGGGACCCACCTAGGGCCTAGCTGCGAAACGGCACAAAACGCGCTCCTAGGAGCTGCACTCTGCAAAGGGAAACTGTGCTCGGGGAACAAAGCTCAGCCCCAAGGCGGCTTGGCTCAGGATCGCAGCGCTTGCCTAGTTCTCACCTAGCCCTAGGCTCCCCATAGGGCCAAGGAGGGGCTGGGCTGCCTCTGGCTCCGTGGGCACTGCTGCTTGGCTGGTGGTCTCCGCACCGTGAAACCAACTCCAAACGTGTTCTCCTTCGCAGAGAAGGCTGATTTGGCAGGAAGAAGCCCTGTGTGCACTGGCCCTGGTAACCCACCCATCGCCAGCTAGGGAGGGACCCACCTAGGGCCTAGCTGCGAAACGGCACAAAACGTGCACCTAGGAGCAGCACTCTGCAAAGGGAAACTGTGCTCGGGGAACAAACCTCAGCCCCAAGGCGGCTTGGCTCAGGATCGCAGCGCTTGCCTAGTTCTCACCTAGCCCTAGGCTCCCCATAGGGCCAAGGAGGGTCTGGGCTGCCTCTGGCTCCGTGGGCACTGCTGCTTGGTTGGTGGTCTCCGCAGCTTGAAACCAACTCCAAACGTGTTCTCCTTCGCGGAGAAGGCTGATTTGGCAGGAAGTAGCCCTGTGTGCACTGGCCCTGGCAACCCACCCATCGCCAGCTAGGGAGGGACCCACCTAGGGCATAGCTGCGAAACGGCACAAAACGCGCACCTAGGAGCAGCAATCTGCAAAGGGAAACTGTGCTCGGGGAACAAACCTCAGCCCCAAGGCAGCTTGGCTCAGGATCGCAGCGCTTGCCTAGTTCTCACCTAGCCCTAGGCTCCCCATAGGGCCAAGGAGGGTCTGGGCTGCCTCTGGCTCCGTGGGCACTGCTGCTTGGCTGGTGGTCTCCGCACCTTGAAACCAACTCCAAACGTGTTCTCCTTCGCGGAGAAGGCTGATTTGGCAGGAAGAAGCCCTGTGTGCACTGGCCCTAGCAACCCACCCATCGCCAGCTAGGGAGGGACCCACCTAGGGCCTAGCTGCGAAACGGCACAAAACGCGCTCCTAGGAGCTGCACTCTGCAAAGGGAAACTGTGCTCGGGGAACAAACCTCAGCCCCAAGGCGGCTTGGCTCAGGATCGCAGCGCTTGCCTAGTTCTCACCTAGCCCTAGGCTCCCCATAGGGCCAAGGAGGGTCTGGGCTGCCTCTGGCTCCGTGGGCACTGCTGCTTGGCTGGTGGTCTCCGCACCTTGAAACCAACTCCAAACGTGTTCTCCTTCGCGGAGAAGGCTGATTTGGCAGGAAGAAGCCCTGTGTGCACTGGCCCTGGCAACCCACCCATCGCCAGCTAGGGAGGGACCCACCTAGGGCCTAGCTGCGAAACGGCACAAAACGCGCTCCTAGGAGCTGCACTCTGCAAAGGGAAACTGTGCTCGGGGAACAAAGCTCAGCCCCAAGGCGGCTTGGCTCAGGATCGCAGCGCTTGCCTAGTTCTCACCTAGCCCTAGGCTCCCCATAGGGCCAAGGAGGGTCTGGGCTGCCTCTGGCTCCGTGGGCACTGCTGCTTGGCTGGTGGTCTCCGCACCGTGAAACCAACTCCAAACGTGTTCGCCTTCGCGGAGAAGGCTGATTTGGCAGGAAGAAGCCCTGTGTGCACTGGCCCTGGCAACCCACCCATCGCCAGCTAGGGAGGGACCCACCTAGGGCCTAGCTGCGAAACGGCACAAAACGCGCTCCTAGGAGCTGCACTCTGCAAAGGGAAACTGTGCTCGGGGAACAAAGCTCAGCCCCAAGGCGGCTTGGCTCAGGATCGCAGCGCTTGCCTAGTTCTCACCTAGCCCTAGGCTCCCCATAGGGCCAAGGAGGGTCTGGGCTGCCTCTGGCTCCGTGGGCACTGCTGCTTGGCTGGTGGTCTCCGCACCTTGAAACCAACTCCAAACGTGTTCGCCTTCGCGGAGAAGGCTGATTTGGCAGGAAGAAGCCCTGTGTGCACTGGCCCTGGCAATCCACCCATCGCCAGCTAAGGAGGGACCCACCTAGGGCCTAGCTGCGAAACGGCACAAAACGCGCTCCTAGGAGCTGCACTCTGCAAAGGGAAACTGTGCTCGGGGAACAAAGCTCAGCCCCAAGGCGGCTTGGCTCAGGATCGCAGCGCTTGCCTAGTTCTCACCTAGCCCTAGGCTCCCCATAGGGCCAAGGAGGGTCTGGGCTGCCTCTGGCTCCGTGGGCACTGCTGCTTGGCTGGTGGTCTCCGCACCGTGAAACCAACTCCAAACGTGTTCTCCTTCGCAGAGAAGGCTGATTTGGCAGGAAGAAGCCCTGTGTGCACTGGCCCTGGTAACCCACCCATCGCCAGCTAGGGAGGGACCCACCTAGGGCCTAGCTGCGAAACGGCACAAAACGTGCACCTAGGAGCAGAACTCTGCAAAGGGAAACTGTGCTCGGGGAACAAACCTCAGCCCCAAGGCGGCTTGGCTCAGGATCGCAGCGCTTGCCTAGTTCTCACCTAGCCCTAGGCTCCCCATAGGGCCAAGGAGGGTCTGGGCTGCCTCTGGCTCCGTGGGCACTGCTGCTTGGTTGGTGGTCTCCGCAGCTTGAAACCAACTCCAAACGTGTTCTCCTTCGCGGAGAAGGCTGATTTGGCAGGAAGTAGCCCTGTGTGCACTGGCCCTGGCAACCCACCCATCGCCAGCTAGGGAGGGACCCACCTAGGGCATAGCTGCGAAACGGCACAAAACGCGCACCTAGGAGCAGCAATCTGCAAAGGGAAACTGTGCTCGGGGAACAAACCTCAGCCCCAAGGCAGCTTGGCTCAGGATCGCAGCGCTTGCCTAGTTCTCACCTAGCCCTAGGCTCCCCATAGGGCCAAGGAGGGTCTGGGCTGCCTCTGGCTCCGTGGGCACTGCTGCTTGGCTGGTGGTCTCCGCACCTTGAAACCAACTCCAAACGTGTTCTCCTTCGCGGAGAAGGCTGATTTGGCAGGAAGAAGCCCTGTGTGCACTGGCCCTAGCAACCCACCCATCGCCAGCTAGGGAGGGACCCACCTAGGGCCTAGCTGCGAAACGGCACAAAACGCGCTCCTAGGAGCTGCACTCTGCAAAGGGAAACTGTGCTCGGGGAACAAAGCTCAGCCCCAAGGCGGCTTGGCTCAGGATCGCAGCGCTTGCCTAGTTCTCACCTAGCCCTAGGCTCCCCATAGGGCCAAGGAGGGTCTGGGCTGCCTCTGGCTCCGTGGGCACTGCTGCTTGGCTGGTGGTCTCCGCAGCTTGAAACCAACTCCAAACGTGTTCGCCTTCGCGGAGAAGGCTGATTTGGCAGGAAGAAGCCCTGTGTGCACTGGCCCTGGCAACCCACCCATCGCCAGCTAGGGAGGGACCCACCTAGGGCCTAGCTGCGAAACGGCACAAAACGCGCTCCTAGGAGCTGCACTCTGCAAAGGGAAACTGTGCTCGGGGAACAAAGCTCAGCCCCAAGGCGGCTTGGCTCAGGATCGCAGCGCTTGCCTAGTTCTCACCTAGCCCTAGGCTCCCCATAGGGCCAAGGAGGGTCTGGGCTGCCTCTGGCTCCGTGGGCACTGCTGCTTGGCTGGTGGTCTCCGCACCGTGAAACCAACTCCAAACGTGTTCGCCTTCGCGGAGAAGGCTGATTTGGCAGGAAGAAGCCCTGTGTGCACTGGCCCTGGCAACCCACCCATCACCAGCTAGGGAGGGACCCACCTAGGGCCTAGCTGCGAAACGGCACAAAACGCGCTCCTAGGAGCTGCACTCTGCAAAGGGAAACTGTGCTCGGGGAACAAAGCTCAGCCCCAAGGCGGCTTGGCTCAGGATCGCAGCGCTTGCCTAGTTCTCACCTAGCCCTAGGCTCCCCATAGGGCCAAGGAGGGTCTGGGCTGCCTCTGGCTCCGCGGGCACTGCTGCTTGGTTGGTGGTCTCCGCACATTGAAACCAACTCCAAACGTGTTCTCCTTCGTGGAGAAGGCTGATTTGGCAGGAAGAAGCCCTGTGTGCACTGGCCCTGGCAACCCACCCATAGCCAGCTAGGGAGGGACCCACCTAGGGCCTAGCTGCGAAACGGCACAAAACGCGATCCTAGGAGCTGCACTCTGCAAAGGGAAACTGTGCTCGGGGAACAAAGCTCAGCCCCAAGGCGGCTTGGCTCAGGATCGCAGCGCTTGCCTCGTTCTCACCTAGCCCTATGCTCCCCATAGGGCCAAGGAGGGTCTGGGCTGCCTCTGGCTCCGTGGGCACTGCTGCTTGGCTGGTGGTCTCCGCACCTTGAAACCAACTCCAAACGTGTTCGCCTTCGTGGAGAAGGCTGATTTGGCAGGAACAAGCCCTGTGTGCACTGGCCCTGGCAATCCACCCATAGCCAGCTAAGGAGGGACCCACCTAGGGCCTAGCTGCGAAACGGCACAAAACGCGCTCCTAGGAGCTGCACTCTGCAAAGGGAAACTGTGCTCGGGGAACAAAGCTCAGCCCCAAGGCGGCTTGGCTCAGGATCGCAGCGCTTGCCTAGTTCTCACCTAGCCCTAGGCTCCCCATAGGGCCAAGGAGGGTCTGGGCTGCCTCTGGCTCCGTGGGCACTGCTGCTTGGCTGGTGGTCTCCGCAGCTTGAAACCAACTCCAAACGTGTTCTACTTCGCGGAGAAGGCTGATTTGGCAGGAAGAAGCCCTGTGTGCACTGGCCCTGGCAACCCACCCATCGCCAGCTAGGGAGGGACCCACCTAGGGCCTAGCTGCGAAACGGCACAAAACGCGCTCCTAGGAGCTGCACTCTGCAAAGGGAAACTGTGCTCGGGGAACAAACCTCAGCCCCAAGGCGGCTTGGCTCAGGATCGCAGCGCTTGCCTAGTTCTCACCTAGCCCTAGGCTCCCCATAGGGCCAAGGAGGGTCTGGGCTGCCTCTGGCTCCGTGGGCACTGCTGCTTGGTTGGTCGTCTCCGCATATTGAAACCAACTCCAAACTTGTTCTCCTTCGCGGAGAAGGCTGATTTGGCAGGAAGAAGCCCTGTGTGCACTGGCCCTGGCAACCCACCCATCGCCAGCTAGGGAGGGACCCACCTAGGGCCTAGCTGCGAAACGGCACAAAACGCGCTCCTAGGAGCTGCACTCTGCAAAGGGAAACTGTGCTCGGGGAACAAAGCTCAGCCCCAAGGCGGCTTGGCTCAGGATCGCAGCGCTTGCCTAGTTCTCACCTAGCCCTAGGCTCCCCATAGGGCCAAGGAGGGTCTGGGCTGCCTCTGGCTCCGTGGGCACTGCTGCTTGGCTGGTGGTCTCCGCACCTTGAAACCAACTCCAAACGTGTTCTCCTTCGTGGAGAAGGCTGATTTGGCAGGAAGAAGCCCTGTGTGCACTGGCCCTGGCAAACCGCCCATCGCCAGCTAAGGAGGGACCCACCAAGGGCCTAGCTGCGAAACGGCACAAAACGCGCTCCTAGGAGCTGCACTCTGCAAAGGGAAACTGTGCTCGGGGAACAAAGCTCAGCCCCAAGGCGGCTTGGCTCAGGATCGCAGCGCTTGCCTAGTTCTCACCTAGCCCTAGGCTCCCCATAGGGCCAAGGAGGGTCTGGGCTGCCTCTGGCTCCGTGGGCACTGCTGCTTGGCTGGTGGTCTCCGCACCGTGAAACCAACTCCAAACGTGTTCGCCTTCGCGGAGAAGGCTGATTTGGCAGGAAGAAGCCCTGTGTGCACTGGCCCTGGCAACCCACCCATCGCCAGCTAGGGAGGGACCCACCTAGGGCCTAGCTGCGAAACGGCACAAAACGCGCTCCTAGGAGCTGCACTCTGCAAAGGGAAACTGTGCTCGGGGAACAAAGCTCAGCCCCAAGGCGGCTTGGCTCAGGATCGCAGCGCTTGCCTAGTTCTCACCTAGCCCTAGGCTCCCCATAGGGCCAAGGAGGGTCTGGGCTGCCTCTGGCTCCGTGGGCACTGCTGCTTGGCTGGTGGTCTCCGCACCTTGAAACCAACTCCAAACGTGTTCGCCTTCGCGGAGAAGGCTGATTTGGCAGGAAGAAGCCCTCTGTGCACTGGCCCTGGCAATCCACCCATAGCCAGCTAAGGAGGGACCCACCTAGGGCCTAGCTGCGAAACGGCACAAAACGCGCTCCTAGGAGCTGCACTCTGCAAAGGGAAACTGTGCTCGGGGAACAAAGCTCAGCCCCAAGGCGGCTTGGCTCAGGATCGCAGCGCTTGCCTAGTTCTCACCTAGCCCTAGGCTCCCCATAGGGCCAAGGAGGGTCTGGGCTGCCTCTGGCTCCGTGGGCACTGCTGCTTGGTTGGTGGTCTCCGCAGCTTGAAACCAACTCCAAACGTGTTCTCCTTCGTGGAGAAGGCTGATTTGGCAGGAAGAAGCCCTGTGTGCACTGGCCCTGGTAACCCACCCATCGCCAGCTAAGGAGGGACCCACCTAGGGCCTAGCTGCGAAACGGCACAAAACGCGCTCCTAGGAGCTGCACTCTGCAAAGGGAAACTGTGCTCGGGGAACAAAGCTCAGCCCCAAGGCGGCTTGGCTCAGGATCGCAGCGCTTGCCTAGTTCTCACCTAGCCCTAGGCTCCCCATAGGGCCAAGGAGGGTCTGGGCTGCCTCTGGCTCCGTGGGCACTCCTGCTTGGCTGGTGGTCTCCGCACCGTGAAACCAACTCCAAACGTGTTCTCCTTCGCAGAGAAGGCTGATTTGGCAGGAAGAAGCCCTGTGTGCACTGGCCCTGGTAACCCACCCATCGCCAGCTAGGGAGGGACCCACCTAGGGCCTAGCTGCGAAACGGCACAAAACGTGCACCTAGGAGCAGCACTCTGCAAAGGGAAACTGTGCTCGGGGAACAAACCTCAGCCCCAAGGCGGCTTGGCTCAGGATCGCAGCGCTTGCCTAGTTCTCACCTAGCCCTAGGCTCCCCATAGGGCCAAGGAGGGTCTGGGCTGCCTCTGGCTCCGTGGGCACTGCTGCTTGGTTGGTGGTCTCCGCAGCTTGAAACCAACTCCAAACGTGTTCTCCTTCGTGGAGAAGGCTGATTTGGCAGGAAGTAGCCCTGTGTGCACTGGCCCTGGCAACCCACCCATCGCCAGCTAGGGAGGGACCCACCTAGGGCATAGCTGCGAAACGGCACAAAACGCGCACCTAGGAGCAGCAATCTGCAAAGGGAAACTGTGCTCGGGGAACAAACCTCAGCCCCAAGGCAGCTTGGCTCAGGATCGCAGCGCTTGCCTAGTTCTCACCTAGCCCTAGGCTCCCCATAGGGCCAAGGAGGGTCTGGGCTGCCTCTGGCTCCGTGGGCACTGCTGCTTGGCTGGTGGTCTCCGCACCGTGAAACCAACTCCAAACGTGTTCGCCTTCGCGGAGAAGGCTGATTTGGCAGGAAGAAGCCCTGTGTGCACTGGCCCTGGCAACCCACCCATCGCCAGCTAGGGAGGGACCCACCTAGGGCCTAGCTGCGAAACGGCACAGAACGCGCTCCTAGGAGCTGCACTCTGCAAAGGGAAACTGTGCTCGGGGAACAAAGCTCAGCCCCAAGGCGGCTTGGCTCAGGATCGCAGCGCTTGCCTAGTTCTCACCTAGCCCTAGGCTCCCCATAGGGCCAAGGAGGGTCTGGGCTGCCTCTGGCTCCGTGGGCACTGCTGCTTGGCTGGTGGTCTCCGCACCTTGAAACCAACTCCAAACGTGTTCTCCTTCGCGGAGAAGGCTGATTTGGCAGGAAGAAGCCCTGTGTGCACTGGCCCTAGCAACCCACCCATCGCCAGCTAAGGAGGGACCCACCTAGGGCCTAGCTGCGAAACGGCACAAAACGCGCTCCTAGGAGCTGCACTCTGCAAAGGGAAACTGTGCTCGGGGAACAAAGCTCAGCCCCAAGGCGGCTTGGCTCAGGATCGCAGCGCTTGCCTAGTTCTCACCTAGCCCTAGGCTCCCCATAGGGCCAAGGAGGGTCTGGGCTGCCTCTGGCTCCGTGGGCACTGCTGCTTGGTTGGTGGTCTCCGCAGCTTGAAACCAACTCCAAACGTGTTCTCCTTCGTGGAGAAGGCTGATTTGGCAGGAAGAAGCCCTGTGTGCACTGGCCCTGGTAACCCACCCATCGCCAGCTAAGGAGGGACCCACCTAGGGCCTAGCTGCGAAACGGCACAAAACGCGCTCCTAGGAGCTGCACTCTGCAAAGGGAAACTGTGCTCGGGGAACAAAGCTCAGCCCCAAGGCGGCTTGGCTCAGGATCGCAGCGCTTGCCTAGTTCTCACCTAGCCCTAGGCTCCCCATAGGGCCAAGGAGGGTCTGGGCTGCCTCTGGCTCCGTGGGCACTCCTGCTTGGCTGGTGGTCTCCGCACCGTGAAACCAACTCCAAACGTGTTCTCCTTCGCAGAGAAGGCTGATTTGGCAGGAAGAAGCCCTGTGTGCACTGGCCCTGGTAACCCACCCATCGCCAGCTAGGGAGGGACCCACCTAGGGCCTAGCTGCGAAACGGCACAAAACGTGCATCTAGGAGCAGCACTCTGCAAAGGGAAACTGTGCTCGGGGAACAAACCTCAGCCCCAAGGCGGCTTGGCTCAGGATCGCAGCGCTTGCCTAGTTCTCACCTAGCCCTAGGCTCCCCATAGGGCCAAGGAGGGTCTGGGCTGCCTCTGGCTCCGTGGGCACTGCTGCTTGGTTGGTGGTCTCCGCAGCTTGAAACCAACTCCAAACGTGTTCTCCTTCGCGGAGAAGGCTGATTTGGCAGGAAGTAGCCCTGTGTGCACTGGCCCTGGCAACCCACCCATCGCCAGCTAGGGAGGGACCCACCTAGGGCATAGCTGCGAAACGGCACAAAACGCGCACCTAGGAGCAGCAATCTGCAAAGGGAAACTGTGCTCGGGGAACAAACCTCAGCCCCAAGGCAGCTTGGCTCAGGATCGCAGCGCTTGCCTAGTTCTCACCTAGCCCTAGGCTCCCCATAGGGCCAAGGAGGGTCTGGGCTGCCTCTGGCTCCGTGGGCACTGCTGCTTGGCTGGTGGTCTCCGCACCGTGAAACCAACTCCAAACGTGTTCGCCTTCGCGGAGAAGGCTGATTTGGCAGGAAGAAGCCCTGTGTGCACTGGCCCTGGCAACCCACCCATCGCCAGCTAGGGAGGGACCCACCTAGGGCCTAGCTGCGAAACGGCACAGAACGCGCTCCTAGGAGCTGCACTCTGCAAAGGGAAACTGTGCTCGGGGAACAAAGCTCAGCCCCAAGGCGGCTTGGCTCAGGATCGCAGCGCTTGCCTAGTTCTCACCTAGCCCTAGGCTCCCCATAGGGCCAAGGAGGGTCTGGGCTGCCTCTGGCTCCGTGGGCACTGCTGCTTGGCTGGTGGTCTCCGCACCTTGAAACCAACTCCAAACGTGTTCTCCTTCGCGGAGAAGGCTGATTTGGCAGGAAGAAGCCCTGTGTGCACTGGCCCTAGCAACCCACCCATCGCCAGCTAAGGAGGGACCCACCTAGGGCCTAGCTGCGAAACGGCACAAAACGCGCTCCTAGGAGCTGCACTCTGCAAAGGGAAACTGTGCTCGGGGAACAAAGCTCAGCCCCAAGGCGGCTTGGCTCAGGATCGCAGCGCTTGCCTAGTTCTCACCTAGCCCTAGGCTCCCCATAGGGCCAAGGAGGGTCTGGGCTGCCTCTGGCTCCGTGGGCACTGCTGCTTGGCTGGTGGTCTCCGCACCGTGAAACCAACTCCAAACGTGTTCGCCTTCGCGGAGAAGGCTGATTTGGCAGGAAGAAGCCCTGTGTGCACTGGCCCTGGCAACCCACCCATCGCCAGCTAGGGAGGGACCCACCTAGGGCCTAGCTGCGAAACGGCACAAAACGCGCTCCTAGGAGCTGCACTCTGCAAAGGGAAACTGTGCTCGGGGAACAAAGCTCAGCCCCAAGGCGGCTTGGCTCAGGATCGCAGCGCTTGCCTAGTTCTCACCTAGCCCTTGGCTCCCCATAGGGCCAAGGAGGGGCTGGGCTGCCTCTGGCTCCGTGGGCACTGCTGCTTGGCTGGTGGTCTCCGCACCTTGAAACCAACTCCAAACGTGTTCGCCTTCGCGGAGAAGGCTGATTTGGCAGGAAGAAGCCCTGTGTGCACTGGCCCTGGCAATCCACCCATAGCCAGCTAAGGAGGGACCCACCTAGGGCCTAGCTGCGAAACGGCACAAAACGCGCTCCTAGGAGCTGCACTCTGCAAAGGGAAACTGTGCTCGGGGAACAAACGTCAGCCCCAAGGCAGCTTGGCTCAGGATCGCAGCGCTTGCCTAGTTCTCACCTAGCCCTAGGCTCCCCATAGGGCCAAGGAGGGTCTGGGCTGCCTCTGGCTCCGTGGGCACTGCTGCTTGGCTGGTGGTCTCCGCACCTTGAAACCAAGTCCAAACGTGTTCGCCTTCGCGGAGAAGGCTGATTTGGCAGGAAGAAGCCCTGTGTGCACTGGCCCTGGCAAACCACCCATCGCCAGCTAGGGAGGGACCCACCTAGGGCCTAGCTGCGAAACGGCACAAAACGCGCACCTAGGAGCAGCACTCTGCAAAGGGAAACTGTGCTCAGGGAACAAAGCTCAGCCCCAAGGCGGCTTGGCTCAGGATCGCAGCGCTTGCCTAGTTCTCACCTAGCCCTAGGCTCCCCATAGGGCCAAGGAGGGTCTGGGCTGCCTCTGGCTCCGTGGGCACTGCTGCTTGGCTGGTGGTCTCCGCACCTTGAAACCAACTCCAAACGTGTTCTCCTTCGCGGAGAAGGCTGATTTGGCAGGAAGAAGCCCTGTGTGCACTGGCCCTGGCAACCCACCCATCGCCAGCTAGGGAGGGACCCACCTAGGGCCTAGCTGCGAAACGGCACAAAACGCGCTCCTAGGAGCTGCACTCTGCAAAGGGAAACTGTGCTCGGGGAACAAAGCTCAGCCCCAAGGCGGCTTGGCTCAGGATCGCAGCGCTTGCCTAGTTCTCACCTAGCCCTAGGCTCCCCATAGGGCCAAGGAGGGGCTGGGCTGCCTCTGGCTCCGTGGGCACTGCTGCTTGGCTGGTGGTCTCCGCACCGTGAAACCAACTCCAAACGTGTTCTCCTTCGCGGAGAAGGCTGATTTGGCAGGAAGAAGCCCTGTGTGCACTGGCCCTGGCAACCCACCCATAGCCAGCTAGGGAGGGACCCACCTAGGGCCTAGCTGCGAAACGGCACAGAACGCGCTCCTAGGAGCTGCACTCTGCAAAGGGAAACTGTGCTCGGGGAACAAACCTCAGCCCCAAGGCGGCTTGGCTCAGGATCGCAGCGCTTGCCTAGTTCTCACCTAGCCCTAGGCTCCCCATAGGGCCAAGGAGGGTCTGGGCTGCCTCTGGCTCCGTGGGCACTGCTGCTTGGTTGGTGGTCTCCGCAGCTTGAAACCAACTCCAAACGTGTTCTCCTTCGCGGAGAAGGCTGATTTGGCAGGAAGTAGCCCTGTGTGCACTGGCCCTGGCAACACACCCATCGCCAGCGAGGGAGGGACCCACCTAGGGCCTAGCTGCGAAACGGCACAAAACGCGCACCTAGGAGCAGCACTCTTCAAAGGGAAACTGTGCTCGGGGAACAAACGTCAGCCCCAAGGCAGCTTGGCTCAGGATCGCAGCGCTTGCCTAGTTCTCACCTAGCCCTAGGCTCCCCATAGGGCCAAGGAGGGTCTGGGCTGCCTCTGGCTCCGTGGGCACTGCTGCTTGGCTGGTGGTCTCCGCACCTTGAAACCAACTCCAAACGTGTTCTCCTTCGCGGAGAAGGCTGATTTGGCAGGAAGAAGCCCTGTGTGCACTGGCCCTGGCAACCCACCCATAGCCAGCTAGGGAGGGACCCACCTAGGGCCTAGCTTTGAAACGGCACAAAACGCGCTCCTAGGAGCTGCACTCTGCAAAGGGAAACTGTGCTCGGGGAACAAAGCTCAGCCCCAAGGCGGCTTGGCTCAGGATCGCAGCGCTTGCCTAGTTCTCACCTAGCCCTAGGCTCCCCATAGGGCCAAGGAGGGGCTGGGCTGCCTCTGGCTCCGTGGGCACTGCTGCTTGGCTGGTGGTCTCCGCACCGTGAAACCAACTCCAAACGTGTTCGCCTTCGCGGAGAAGGCTGATTTGGCAGGAAGAAGCCCTGTGTGCACTGGCCCTGGCAAACCACCCATAGCCAGCTAGGGAGGGACCCACCTAGGGCCTAGCTGCGAAAGGGCACAAAACGCGCTCCTAGGAGCTGCACTCTGCAAAGGGAAACTGTGCTCGGGGAACAAAGCTCAGCCCCAAGGCGGCTTGGCTCAGGATCGCAGCGCTGCCTAGTTCTCACCTAGCCCTAGGCTCCCCATAGGGCCAAGGAGGGTCTGGGCTGCCTCTGGCTCCGTGGCACTGCTGCTTGGCTGGTGGTCTCCGCACCTTGAAACCAACTCCAAACGTGTTCTCCTTCGTGGAGAAGGCTGATTTGGCAGGAAGAAGCCCTGTGTGCACTGGCCCTGGCAACCCACCCATCGCCAGCTAGGGACGGACCCACCTAGGGCCTAGCTGCGAAACGGCACAAAACGCGCTCCTAGGAGCTGCACTCTGCAAAGGGAAACTGTGCTCGGGGAACAAAGCTCAGCCCCAAGGCGGCTTGGCTCAGGATCGCAGCGCTTGCCTAGTTCTCACCTAGCCCTAGGCTCCCCATAGGGCCAAGGAGGGTCTGGGCTGCCTCTGGCTCCGTGGGCACTGCTGCTTGGTTGGTGGTCTCCGCAGCTTGAAACCAACTCCAAACGTGTTCTCCTTCGTGGAGAAGGCTGATTTGGCAGGAAGAAGCCCTGTGTGCACTGGCTCTGGCAAACCGCCCATAGCCAGCTAGGGAGGGACCCACCTAGGGCCTAGCTGCGAAACGGCACAAAACGCGCTCCTAGGAGCTGCACTCTGCAAAGGGAAACTGTGCTCGGGGAACAAAGCTCAGCCCCAAGGCGGCTTGGCTCAGGATCGCAGCGCTGCCTAGTTCTCACCTAGCCCTAGGCTCCCCATAGGGCCAAGGAGGGTCTGGGCTGCCTCTGGCTCCGTGGGCACTGCTGCTTGGCTGGTGGTCTCCGCACCGTGAAACCAACTCCAAACGTGTTCTCCTTCGCGGAGAAGGCTGATTTGGCAGGAAGAAGCCCTGTGTGTACTGGCCCTGGTAACCCACCCATCGCCAGCTAGGGAGGGACCCACCTAGGGCCTAGCTGCGAAACGGCACAAAACGCGCACCTAGGAGCAGCACTCTGCAAAGGGAAACTGTGCTCGGGAACAAACCTCAGCCCCAAGGCGGCTTGGCTCAGGATCGCAGCGCTTGCCTAGTTCTCACCTAGCCCTAGGCTCCCCATAGGGCCAAGGAGGGTCTGGGCTGCCTCTGGCTCCGTGGGCACTGCTGCTTGGTTGGTGGTCTCCGCACCTTGAAACCAACTCCAAACGTGTTCTCCTTCGCGGAGAAGGCTGATTTGGCAGGAAGTAGCCCTGTGTGCACTGGCCCTGGGAACACACCCATCGCCAGCTAGGGAGGGACCCACCTAGGGCCTAGCTGCGAAACGGCACAAAACGCGCTCCTAGGAGCTGCACTCTGCAAAGGGAAACTGTGCTCGGGGAACAAACCTCAGCCCCAAGGCGGCTTGGCTCAGGATCGCAGCGCTTGCCTAGTTCTCACCTAGCCCTAGGCTCCCCATAGGGCCAAGGAGGGTCTGGGCTGCCTCTGGCTCCGTGGGCACTGCTGCTTGGCTGGTGGTCTCCGCACCGTGAAACCAACTCCAAACGTGTTCTCCTTCGCGGAGAAGGCTGATTTGGCAGGAAGAAGCCCTGTGTGCACTGGCCCTGGCAACACACCCATCGCCAGCGAGGGAGGGACCCACCTAGGGCCTAGCTGCGAAACGGCACAAAACGCGCACCTAGGAGCAGCACTCTTCAAAGGGAAACTGTGCTCGGGGAACAAACGTCAGCCCCAAGGCAGCTTGGCTCAGGATCGCAGCGCTTGCCTAGTTCTCACCTAGCCCTAGGCTCCCCATAGGGCCAAGGAGGGTCTGGGCTGCCTCTGGCTCCGTGGGCACTGCTGCTTGGCTGGTGGTCTCCGCACCTTGAAACCAACTCCAAACGTGTTCTCCTTCGCGGAGAAGGCTGATTTGGCAGGAAGAAGCCCTGTGTGCACTGGCCCTGGCAACCCACCCATAGCCAGCTAGGGAGGGACCCACCTAGGGCCTAGCTGCCAAACGGCACAAAACGCGCTCCTAGGAGCTGCACTCTGCAAAGGGAAACTGTGCTCGGGGAACAAACCTCAGCCCCAAGGCGGCTTGGCTCAGGATCGCAGCGCTTGCCTAGTTCTCACCTAGCCCTAGGCTCCCCATAGGGCCAAGGAGGGGCTGGGCTGCCTCTGGCTCCGTGGGCACTGCTGCTTGGCTGGTGGTCTCCGCACCTTGAAACCAACTCCAAACGTGTTCTCCTTCGCGGAGAAGGCTGATTTGGCAGGAAGAAGCCCTGTGTGCACTGGCCCTGGCAAACCACCCATAGCCAGCTAGGGAGGGACCCACCTAGGGCCTAGCTGCGAAACGGCACAAAACGCGCTCCTAGGAGCTGCACTCTGCAATGGGAAACTGTGCTCGGGGAACAAAGCTCAGCCCCAAGGCGGCTTGGCTCAGGATCGCAGCGCTTGCCTAGTTCTCACCTAGCCCTAGGCTCCCCATAGGGCCAAGGAGGGGCTGGGCTGCCTCTGGCTCCGTGGGCACTGCTGCTTGGCTGGTGGTCTCCGCACCTTGAAACCAACTCCAAACGTGTTCTCCTTCGCGGAGAAGGCTGATTTGGCAGGAAGAAGCCCTGTGTGCACTGGCCCTGGCAACCCAACCATAGCCAGCTAGGGAGGGACCCACCTAGGGCCTAGCTGCGAAACGGCACAGAACGCGCTCCTAGGAGCTGCACTCTGCAAAGGGAAACTGTGCTCGGGGAACAAACCTCAGCCCCAAGGCAGCTTGGCTCAGGATCGCAGCGCTTGCCTAGTTCTCACCTAGCACTAGGCTCACCATAGTGCCAAGGAGGGTCTGGGCTGCCTCTGGCTCCGTGGGCACTGCTGCTTGGTTGGTGGTCTCCGCAGCTTGAAACCAACTCCAACCGTGTTCTCCTTCGTGGAGAAGGCTGATTTGGCAGGAAGAAGCCCTGTGTGCACTGGCTCTGGCAAACCGCCCATAGCCAGCTAGGGAGGGACCCACCTAGGGCCTAGCTGCGAAACGGCACAAAACGCGCTCCTAGGAGCTGCACTCTGCAAAGGGAAACTGTGCTCGGGGAACAAAGCTCAGCCCCAAGGCGGCTTGGCTCAGGATCGCAGCGCTGCCTAGTTCTCACCTAGCCCTAGGCTCCCCATAGGGCCAAGGAGGGTCTGGGCTGCCTCTGGCTCCGTGGGCACTGCTGCTTGGCTGGTGGTCTCCGCACCGTGAAACCAACTCCAAACGTGTTCTCCTTCGCGGAGAAGGCTGATTTGGCAGGAAGAAGCCCTGTGTGCACTGGCCCTGGTAACCCACCCATCGCCAGCTAGGGAGGGACCCACCTAGGGCCTAGCTGCGAAACGGCACATAACGCGCACCTAGGAGCAGCACTCTGCAAAGGGAAACTGTGCTCGGGAACAAACCTCAGCCCCAAGGCGGCTTGGCTCAGGATCGCAGCGCTTGCCTAGTTCTCACCTAGCCCTAGGCTCCCCATAGGGCCAAGGAGGGTCTGGGCTGCCTCTGGCTCCGTGGGCACTGCTGCTTGGTTGGTGGTCTCCGCACCTTGAAACCAACTCCAAACGTGTTCTCCTTCGCGGAGAAGGCTGATTTGGCAGGAAGAAGCCCTGTGTGCACTGGCCCTAGCAACCCACCCATAGCCAGCTAGGGAGGGACCCACCCAGGGCCTAGCTGCGAAACGGCACAGAACGCGCTCCTAGGAGCTGCACTCTGCAAAGGGAAACTGTGCTCGGGGAACAAAGCTCAGCCCCAAGGCGGCTTGGCTCAGGATCGCAGCGCTTGCCTAGTTCTCACCTAGCCCTAGGCTCCCCATAGGGCCAAGGAGGGTCTGGGCTGCCTCTGGCTCCGTGGCACTGCTGCTTGGCTGGTGGTCTCCGCACCTTGAAACCAACTCCAAACGTGTTCTCCTTCGTGGAGAAGGCTGATTTGGCAGGAAGAAGCCCTGTGTGCACTGGCCCTGGCAACCCACCCATAGCCAGCTAGGGAGGGACCCACCTAGGGCCTAGCTGCGAAACGGCACAAAACGCGCTCCTAGGAGCTGCACTCTGCAAAGGGAAACTGTGCTCGGGGAACAAAGCTCAGCCCCAAGGCGGCTTGGCTCAGGATCGCAGCGCTTGCCTAGTTCTCACCTAGCCCTAGGCTCCCCATAGGGCCAAGGAGGGTCTGGGCTGCCTCTGGCTCCGTGGGCACTGCTGCTTGGCTGGTGGTCTCCGCACCTTGAAACCAACTCCAAACGTGTTCTCCTTCGCGGAGAAGGCTGATTTGGCAGGAAGAAGCCCTGTGTGCACTGGCCCTGGCAACCCACCCATAGCCAGCTAGGGAGGGACCCACCTAGGGCCTAGCTGCGAAACGGCACAAAACGCGCTCCTAGGAGCTGCACTCTGCAAAGGGAAACTGTGCTCGGGGAACAAAGCTCAGCCCCAAGGCGGCTTGGCTCAGGATCGCAGCGCTTGCCTAGTTCTCACCTAGCCCTAGGCTCCCCATAGGGCCAAGGAGGGTCTGGGCTGCCTCTGGCTCCGTGGGCACTGCTGCTTGGTTGGTGGTCTCCGCACCGTGAAACCAACTCCAAACGTGTTCTACTTCGCGGAGAAGGCTGATTTGGCAGGAAGAAGCCCTGTGTGCACTGGCCCTGGTAACCCACCCATCGCCAGCTAGGGAGGGACCCACCTAGGGCCTAGCTGCGAAACGGCACAAAACGTGCACCTAGGAGCAGCACTCTGCAAAGGGAAACTGTGCTCGGGGAACAAACCTCAGCCCCAAGGCGGCTTGGCTCAGGATCGCAGCGCTTGCCTAGTTCTCACCTAGCCCTAGGCTCCCCATAGGGCCAAGGAGGGTCTGGGCTGCCTCTGGCTCCGTGGGCACTGCTGCTTGGCTGGTGGTCTCCGCAGCTTGAAACCAACTCCAAACGTGTTCTCCTTCGCGGAGAAGGCTGATTTGGCAGGAAGAAGCCCTGTGTGCACTGGCCCTGGCAACCCACCCATCGCCAGCTAGGGAGGGACCCACCTAGGGCCTAGCTGCGAAACGGCACAAAACGTGCACCTAGGAGCAGCACTCTGCAAAGGGAAACTGTGCTCGGGGAACAAACCTCAGCCCCAAGGCGGCTTGGCTCAGGATCGCAGCGCTTGCCTAGTTCTCACCTAGCCCTAGGCTCCCCATAGGGCCAAGGAGGGTCTGGGCTGCCTCTGGCTCCGTGGGCACTGCTGCTTGGTTGGTGGTCTCCGCAGCTTGAAACCAACTCCAAACGTGTTCTCCTTCGCGGAGAAGGCTGATTTGGCAGGAAGAAGCCCTGTGTGCACTGGCCCTGGTAACCCACCCATCGCCAGCTAGGGAGGGACCCACCTAGGGCCTAGCTGCGAAACGGCAAAAAACGTGCACCTAGGAGCAGCACTCTGCAAAGGGAAACTGTGCTCGGGAACAAACCTCAGCCCCAAGGCGGCTTGGCTCAGGATCGCAGCGCTTGCCTAGTTCTCACCTAGCCCTAGGCTCCCCATAGGGCCAAGGAGGGTCTGGGCTGCCTCTGGCTCCGTGGGCACTGCTGCTTGGTTGGTGGTCTCCGCACCTTGAAACCAACTCCAAACGTGTTCTCCTTCGCGGAGAAGGCTGATTTGGCAGGAAGAAGCCCTGTGTGCACTGGCCCTAGCAACCCACCCATAGCCAGCTAGGGAGGGACCCACCCAGGGCCTAGCTGCGAAACGGCACAGAACGCGCTCCTAGGAGCTGCACTCTGCAAAGGGAAACTGTGCTCGGGGAACAAACCTCAGCCCCGAGGCGGCTTGGCTCAGGATCGCAGCGCTTGCCTAGTTCTCACCTAGCCCTAGGCTCCCCATAGGGCCAAGGAGGGTCTGGGCTGCCTCTGGCTCCGTGGGCACTGCTGCTTGGCTGGTGGTCTCCGCACCTTGAAACCAACTCCAAACGTGTTCTCCTTCGTGGAGAAGGCTGATTTGGCAGGAAGAAGCCCTGTGTGCACTGGCCCTGGCAACCCACCCATAGCCAGCTAGGGAGGGACCCACCTAGGGCCTAGCTGCGAAACGGCACAAAACGCGCTCCTAGGAGCTGCACTCTGCAAAGGGAAACTGTGCTCGGGGAACAAAGCTCAGCCCCAAGGCGGCTTGGCTCAGGATCGCAGCGCTTGCCTAGTTCTCACCTAGCCCTAGGCTCCCCATAGGGCCAAGGAGGGTCTGGGCTGCCTCTGGCTCCGTGGGCACTGCTGCTTGGCTGGTGGTCTCCGCACCGTGAAACCAACTCCAAACGTGTTCTCCTTCGTGGAGAAGGCTGATTTGGCAGGAAGAAGCCCTGTGTGCACTGGCCCTGGCAACCCACCCATAGCCAGCTAGGGAGGGACCCACCTAGGGCCTAGCTGCGAAACGGCACAAAACGCGCTCCTAGGAGCTGCACTCTGCAAAGGGAAACTGTGCTCGGGGAACAAAGCTCAGCCCCAAGGCGGCTTGGCTCAGGATCGCAGCGCTTGCCTAGTTCTCACCTAGCCCTAGGCTCCCCATAGGGCCAAGGAGGGTCTGGGCTGCCTCTGGCTCCGTGGGCACTGCTGCTTGGTTGGTGGTCTCCGCAGCTTGAAACCAACTCCAAACGTGTTCTCCTTCGTGGAGAAGGCTGATTTGGCAGGAAGAAGCCCTGTGTGCACTGGCTCTGGCAAACCGCCCATAGCCAGCTAGGGAGGGACCCACCTAGGGCCTAGCTGCGAAACGGCACAAAACGCGCTCCTAGGAGCTGCACTCTGCAAAGGGAAACTGTGCTCGGGGAACAAAGCTCAGCCCCAAGGCGGCTTGGCTCAGGATCGCAGCGCTGCCTAGTTCTCACCTAGCCCTAGGCTCCCCATAGGGCCAAGGAGGGTCTGGGCTGCCTCTGGCTCCGTGGGCACTGCTGCTTGGCTGGTGGTCTCCGCACCGTGAAACCAACTCCAAACGTGTTCTCCTTCGCGGAGAAGGCTGATTTGGCAGGAAGAAGCCCTGTGTGCACTGGCCCTGGTAACCCACCCATCGCCAGCTAGGGAGGGACCCACCTAGGGCCTAGCTGCGAAACGGCACAAAACGCGCACCTAGGAGCAGCACTCTGCAAAGGGAAACTGTGCTCGGGAACAAACCTCAGCCCCAAGGCGGCTTGGCTCAGGATCGCAGCGCTTGCCTAGTTCTCACCTAGCCCTAGGCTCCCCATAGGGCCAAGGAGGGTCTGGGCTGCCTCTGGCTCCGTGGGCACTGCTGCTTGGTTGGTGGTCTCCGCACCTTGAAACCAACTCCAAACGTGTTCTCCTTCGCGGAGAAGGCTGATTTGGCAGGAAGAAGCCCTGTGTGCACTGGCCCTAGCAACCCACCCATAGCCAGCTAGGGAGGGACCCACCTAGGGCCTAGCTGCGAAACGGCACAAAACGCGCTCCTAGGAGCTGCACTCTGCAAAGGGAAACTGTGCTCGGGGAACAAAGCTCAGCCCCAAGGCAGCTTGGCTCAGGATCGCAGCGCTTGCCTAGTTCTCACCTAGCCCTAGGCTCCCCATAGGGCCAAGGAGGGTCTGGGCTGCCTCTGGCTCCGTGGGCACTGCTGCTTGGTTGGTGGTCTCCGCAGCTTGAAACCAACTCCAAACGTGTTCTCCTTCGCGGAGAAGGCTGATTTGGCAGGAAGAAGCCCTGTGTGCACTGGCCCTAGCAACCCACCCATAGCCAGCTAGGGAGGGACCCACCCAGGGCCTAGCTGCGAAACGGCACAGAACGCGCTCCTAGGAGCTGCACTCTGCAAAGGGAAACTGTGCTCGGGGAACAAAGCTCAGCCCCAAGGCGGCTTGGCTCAGGATCGCAGCGCTTGCCTAGTTCTCACCTAGCCCTAGGCTCCCCATAGGGCCAAGGAGGG
Source organism: Sus scrofa (assembly GCF_054392235.1). Lineage (NCBI taxonomy): Eukaryota > Metazoa > Chordata > Mammalia > Artiodactyla > Suidae > Sus > Sus scrofa. The sequence continues at coordinate 31,291,589 of NC_139389.1, read as the reverse complement.
TCTGGGCTGCCTCTGGCTCCGTGGCACTGCTGCTTGGCTGGTGGTCTCCGCACCTTGAAACCAACTCCAAACGTGTTCTCCTTCGCGGAGAAGGCTGATTTGGCAGGAAGTAGCCCTGTGTGCACTGGCCCTGGCAACACACCCATCGCCAGCGAGGGAGGGACCCACCTAGGGCCTAGCTGCGAAACGGCACAAAACGCGCTCCTAGGAGCTGCACTCTGCAAAGGGAAACTGTGCTCGGGGAACAAACCTCAGCCCCAAGGCGGCTTGGCTCAGGATCGCAGCGCTTGCCTAGTTCTCACCTAGCCCTAGGCTCCCCATAGGGCCAAGGAGGGTCTGGGCTGCCTCTGGCTCCGTGGGCACTGCTGCTTGGCTGGTGGTCTCCGCACCGTGAAACCAACTCCAAACGTGTTCTCCTTCGCGGAGAAGGCTGATTTGGCAGGAAGAAGCCCTGTGTGCACTGGCCCTGGCAACACACCCATCGCCAGCGAGGGAGGGACCCACCTAGGGCCTAGCTGCGAAACGGCACAAAACGCGCACCTAGGAGCAGCACTCTTCAAAGGGAAACTGTGCTCGGGGAACAAACGTCAGCCCCAAGGCAGCTTGGCTCAGGATCGCAGCGCTTGCCTAGTTCTCACCTAGCCCTAGGCTCCCCATAGGGCCAAGGAGGGTCTGGGCTGCCTCTGGCTCCGTGGGCACTGCTGCTTGGCTGGTGGTCTCCGCACCTTGAAACCAACTCCAAACGTGTTCTCCTTCGCGGAGAAGGCTGATTTGGCAGGAAGAAGCCCTGTGTGCACTGGCCCTGGCAACCCACCCATAGCCAGCTAGGGAGGGACCCACCTAGGGCCTAGCTGCCAAACGGCACAAAACGCGCTCCTAGGAGCTGCACTCTGCAAAGGGAAACTGTGCTCGGGGAACAAACCTCAGCCCCAAGGCGGCTTGGCTCAGGATCGCAGCGCTTGCCTAGTTCTCACCTAGCCCTAGGCTCCCCATAGGGCCAAGGAGGGGCTGGGCTGCCTCTGGCTCCGTGGGCACTGCTGCTTGGCTGGTGGTCTCCGCACCTTGAAACCAACTCCAAACGTGTTCTCCTTCGCGGAGAAGGCTGATTTGGCAGGAAGAAGCCCTGTGTGCACTGGCCCTGGCAAACCACCCATAGCCAGCTAGGGAGGGACCCACCTAGGGCCTAGCTGCGAAACGGCACAAAACGCGCTCCTAGGAGCTGCACTCTGCAATGGGAAACTGTGCTCGGGGAACAAAGCTCAGCCCCAAGGCGGCTTGGCTCAGGATCGCAGCGCTTGCCTAGTTCTCACATAGCCCTAGGCTCCCCATAGGGCCAAGGAGGGGCTGGGCTGCCTCTGGCTCCGTGGGCACTGCTGCTTGGCTGGTGGTCTCCGCACCGTGAAACCAACTCCAAACGTGTTCTCCTTCGCGGAGAAGGCTGATTTGGCAGGAAGAAGCCCTGTGTGCACTGGCCCTGGCAACCCAACCATAGCCAGCTAGGGAGGGACCCACCTAGGGCCTAGCTGCGAAACGGCACAGAACGCGCTCCTAGGAGCTGCACTCTGCAAAGGGAAACTGTGCTCGGGGAACAAACCTCAGCCCCAAGGCAGCTTGGCTCAGGATCGCAGCGCTTGCCTAGTTCTCACCTAGCACTAGGCTCACCATAGTGCCAAGGAGGGTCTGGGCTGCCTCTGGCTCCGTGGGCACTGCTGCTTGGTTGGTGGTCTCCGCAGCTTGAAACCAACTCCAAACGTGTTCTCCTTCGTGGAGAAGGCTGATTTGGCAGGAAGAAGCCCTGTGTGCACTGGCTCTGGCAAACCGCCCATAGCCAGCTAGGGAGGGACCCACCTAGGGCCTAGCTGCGAAACGGCACAAAACGCGCTCCTAGGAGCTGCACTCTGCAAAGGGAAACTGTGCTCGGGGAACAAAGCTCAGCCCCAAGGCGGCTTGGCTCAGGATCGCAGCGCTGCCTAGTTCTCACCTAGCCCTAGGCTCCCCATAGGGCCAAGGAGGGTCTGGGCTGCCTCTGGCTCCGTGGGCACTGCTGCTTGGCTGGTGGTCTCCGCACCGTGAAACCAACTCCAAACGTGTTCTCCTTCGCGGAGAAGGCTGATTTGGCAGGAAGAAGCCCTGTGTGCACTGGCCCTGGTAACCCACCCATCGCCAGCTAGGGAGGGACCCACCTAGGGCCTAGCTGCGAAACGGCACATAACGCGCACCTAGGAGCAGCACTCTGCAAAGGGAAACTGTGCTCGGGAACAAACCTCAGCCCCAAGGCGGCTTGGCTCAGGATCGCAGCGCTTGCCTAGTTCTCACCTAGCCCTAGGCTCCCCATAGGGCCAAGGAGGGTCTGGGCTGCCTCTGGCTCCGTGGGCACTGCTGCTTGGTTGGTGGTCTCCGCACCTTGAAACCAACTCCAAACGTGTTCTCCTTCGCGGAGAAGGCTGATTTGGCAGGAAGAAGCCCTGTGTGCACTGGCCCTAGCAACCCACCCATAGACAGCTAGGGAGGGACCCACCTAGGGCCTAGCTGCGAAACGGCACAAAACGCGCTCCTAGGAGCTGCACTCTGCAAAGGGAAACTGTGCTCGGGGAACAAAGCTCAGCCCCAAGGCAGCTTGGCTCAGGATCGCAGCGCTTGCCTAGTTCTCACCTAGCCCTAGGCTCCCCATAGGGCCAAGGAGGGTCTGGGCTGCCTCTGGCTCCGTGGGCACTGCTGCTTGGTTGGTGGTCTCCGCACCTTGAAACCAACTCCAAACGTGTTCTCCTTCGCGGAGAAGGCTGATTTGGCAGGAAGAAGCCCTGTGTGCACTGGCCCTAGCAACCCACCCATAGCCAGCTAGGGAGGGACCCACCCAGGGCCTAGCTGCGAAACGGCACAGAACGCGCTCCTAGGAGCTGCACTCTGCAAAGGGAAACTGTGCTCGGGGAACAAAGCTCAGCCCCAAGGCGGCTTGGCTCAGGATCGCAGCGCTTGCCTAGTTCTCACCTAGCCCTAGGCTCCCCATAGGGCCAAGGAGGGTCTGGGCTGCCTCTGGCTCCGTGGCACTGCTGCTTGGCTGGTGGTCTCCGCACCTTGAAACCAACTCCAAACGTGTTCTCCTTCGTGGAGAAGGCTGATTTGGCAGGAAGAAGCCCTGTGTGCACTGGCCCTGGCAACCCACCCATAGCCAGCTAGGGAGGGACCCACCTAGGGCCTAGCTGCGAAACGGCACAAAACGCGCTCCTAGGAGCTGCACTCTGCAAAGGGAAACTGTGCTCGGGGAACAAAGCTCAGCCCCAAGGCGGCTTGGCTCAGGATCGCAGCGCTTGCCTAGTTCTCACCTAGCCCTAGGCTCCCCATAGGGCCAAGGAGGGTCTGGGCTGCCTCTGGCTCCGTGGCACTGCTGCTTGGCTGGTGGTCTCCGCACCTTGAAACCAACTCCAAACGTGTTCTCCTTCGCGGAGAAGGCTGATTTGGCAGGAAGTAGCCCTGTGTGCACTGGCCCTGGCAACACACCCATCGCCAGCGAGGGAGGGACCCACCTAGGGCCTAGCTGCGAAACGGCACAAAACGCGCTCCTAGGAGCTGCACTCTGCAAAGGGAAACTGTGCTCGGGGAACAAACCTCAGCCCCAAGGCGGCTTGGCTCAGGATCGCAGCGCTTGCCTAGTTCTCACCTAGCCCTAGGCTCCCCATAGGGCCAAGGAGGGTCTGGGCTGCCTCTGGCTCCGTGGGCACTGCTGCTTGGCTGGTGGTCTCCGCACCGTGAAACCAACTCCAAACGTGTTCTCCTTCGCGGAGAAGGCTGATTTGGCAGGAAGAAGCCCTGTGTGCACTGGCCCTGGCAACACACCCATCGCCAGCGAGGGAGGGACCCACCTAGGGCCTAGCTGCGAAACGGCACAAAACGCGCACCTAGGAGCAGCACTCTTCAAAGGGAAACTGTGCTCGGGGAACAAAGCTCAGCCCCAAGGCGGCTTGGCTCAGGATCGCAGCGCTTGCCTAGTTCTCACCTAGCCCTAGGCTCCCCATAGGGCCAAGGAGGGTCTGGGCTGCCTCTGGCTCCGTGGGCACTGCTGCTTGGCTGGTGGTCTCCGCACCTTGAAACCAACTCCAAACGTGTTCTCCTTCGCGGAGAAGGCTGATTTGGCAGGAAGAAGCCCTGTGTGCACTGGCCCTGGCAACCCACCCATAGCCAGCTAGGGAGGGACCCACCTAGGGCCTAGCTGCCAAACGGCACAAAACGCGCTCCTAGGAGCTGCACTCTGCAAAGGGAAACTGTGCTCGGGGAACAAACCTCAGCCCCAAGGCGGCTTGGCTCAGGATCGCAGCGCTTGCCTAGTTCTCACCTAGCCCTAGGCTCCCCATAGGGCCAAGGAGGGGCTGGGCTGCCTCTGGCTCCGTGGGCACTGCTGCTTGGCTGGTGGTCTCCGCACCTTGAAACCAACTCCAAACGTGTTCTCCTTCGCGGAGAAGGCTGATTTGGCAGGAAGAAGCCCTGTGTGCACTGGCCCTGGCAAACCACCCATAGCCAGCTAGGGAGGGACCCACCTAGGGCCTAGCTGCGAAACGGCACAAAACGCGCTCCTAGGAGCTGCACTCTGCAATGGGAAACTGTGCTCGGGGAACAAAGCTCAGCCCCAAGGCGGCTTGGCTCAGGATCGCAGCGCTTGCCTAGTTCTCACATAGCCCTAGGCTCCCCATAGGGCCAAGGAGGGGCTGGGCTGCCTCTGGCTCCGTGGGCACTGCTGCTTGGCTGGTGGTCTCCGCACCGTGAAACCAACTCCAAACGTGTTCTCCTTCGCGGAGAAGGCTGATTTGGCAGGAAGAAGCCCTGTGTGCACTGGCCCTGGCAACCCAACCATAGCCAGCTAGGGAGGGACCCACCTAGGGCCTAGCTGCGAAACGGCACAGAACGCGCTCCTAGGAGCTGCACTCTGCAAAGGGAAACTGTGCTCGGGGAACAAACCTCAGCCCCAAGGCAGCTTGGCTCAGGATCGCAGCGCTTGCCTAGTTCTCACCTAGCACTAGGCTCACCATAGTGCCAAGGAGGGTCTGGGCTGCCTCTGGCTCCGTGGGCACTGCTGCTTGGTTGGTGGTCTCCGCAGCTTGAAACCAACTCCAAACGTGTTCTCCTTCGTGGAGAAGGCTGATTTGGCAGGAAGAAGCCCTGTGTGCACTGGCTCTGGCAAACCGCCCATAGCCAGCTAGGGAGGGACCCACCTAGGGCCTAGCTGCGAAACGGCACAAAACGCGCTCCTAGGAGCTGCACTCTGCAAAGGGAAACTGTGCTCGGGGAACAAAGCTCAGCCCCAAGGCGGCTTGGCTCAGGATCGCAGCGCTGCCTAGTTCTCACCTAGCCCTAGGCTCCCCATAGGGCCAAGGAGGGTCTGGGCTGCCTCTGGCTCCGTGGGCACTGCTGCTTGGCTGGTGGTCTCCGCACCGTGAAACCAACTCCAAACGTGTTCTCCTTCGCGGAGAAGGCTGATTTGGCAGGAAGAAGCCCTGTGTGCACTGGCCCTGGTAACCCACCCATCGCCAGCTAGGGAGGGACCCACCTAGGGCCTAGCTGCGAAACGGCACATAACGCGCACCTAGGAGCAGCACTCTGCAAAGGGAAACTGTGCTCGGGAACAAACCTCAGCCCCAAGGCGGCTTGGCTCAGGATCGCAGCGCTTGCCTAGTTCTCACCTAGCCCTAGGCTCCCCATAGGGCCAAGGAGGGTCTGGGCTGCCTCTGGCTCCGTGGGCACTGCTGCTTGGTTGGTGGTCTCCGCACCTTGAAACCAACTCCAAACGTGTTCTCCTTCGCGGAGAAGGCTGATTTGGCAGGAAGAAGCCCTGTGTGCACTGGCCCTAGCAACCCACCCATAGACAGCTAGGGAGGGACCCACCTAGGGCCTAGCTGCGAAACGGCACAAAACGCGCTCCTAGGAGCTGCACTCTGCAAAGGGAAACTGTGCTCGGGGAACAAAGCTCAGCCCCAAGGCAGCTTGGCTCAGGATCGCAGCGCTTGCCTAGTTCTCACCTAGCCCTAGGCTCCCCATAGGGCCAAGGAGGGTCTGGGCTGCCTCTGGCTCCGTGGGCACTGCTGCTTGGTTGGTGGTCTCCGCACCTTGAAACCAACTCCAAACGTGTTCTCCTTCGCGGAGAAGGCTGATTTGGCAGGAAGAAGCCCTGTGTGCACTGGCCCTAGCAACCCACCCATAGCCAGCTAGGGAGGGACCCACCCAGGGCCTAGCTGCGAAACGGCACAGAACGCGCTCCTAGGAGCTGCACTCTGCAAAGGGAAACTGTGCTCGGGGAACAAAGCTCAGCCCCAAGGCGGCTTGGCTCAGGATCGCAGCGCTTGCCTAGTTCTCACCTAGCCCTAGGCTCCCCATAGGGCCAAGGAGGGTCTGGGCTGCCTCTGGCTCCGTGGCACTGCTGCTTGGCTGGTGGTCTCCGCACCTTGAAACCAACTCCAAACGTGTTCTCCTTCGTGGAGAAGGCTGATTTGGCAGGAAGAAGCCCTGTGTGCACTGGCCCTGGCAACCCACCCATAGCCAGCTAGGGAGGGACCCACCTAGGGCCTAGCTGCGAAACGGCACAAAACGCGCTCCTAGGAGCTGCACTCTGCAAAGGGAAACTGTGCTCGGGGAACAAAGCTCAGCCCCAAGGCGGCTTGGCTCAGGATCGCAGCGCTTGCCTAGTTCTCACCTAGCCCTAGGCTCCCCATAGGGCCAAGGAGGGTCTGGGCTGCCTCTGGCTCCGTGGGCACTGCTGCTTGGCTGGTGGTCTCCGCACCGTGAAACCAACTCCAAACGTGTTCTCCTTCGCGGAGAAGGCTGATTTGGCAGGAAGAAGCCCTGTGTGCACTGGCCCTGGCAACCCACCCATAGCCAGCTAGGGAGGGACCCACCTAGGGCCTAGCTGCGAAACGGCACAAAACGCGCTCCTAGGAGCTGCACTCTGCAAAGGGAAACTGTGCTCGGGGAACAAAGCTCAGCCCCAAGGCGGCTTGGCTCAGGATCGCAGCGCTTGCCTAGTTCTCACCTAGCCCTAGGCTCCCCATAGGGCCAAGGAGGGTCTGGGCTGCCTCTGGCTCCGTGGGCACTGCTGCTTGGTTGGTGGTCTCCGCACCGTGAAACCAACTCCAAACGTGTTCTACTTCGCGGAGAAGGCTGATTTGGCAGGAAGAAGCCCTGTGTGCACTGGCCCTGGTAACCCACCCATCGCCAGCTAGGGAGGGACCCACCTAGGGCCTAGCTGCGAAACGGCACAAAACGTGCACCTAGGAGCAGCACTCTGCAAAGGGAAACTGTGCTCGGGGAACAAAGCTCAGCCCCAAGGCGGCTTGGCTCAGGATCGCAGCGCTTGCCTAGTTCTCACCTAGCCCTAGGCTCCCCATAGGGCCAAGGAGGGTCTGGGCTGCCTCTGGCTCCGTGGGCACTGCTGCTTGGCTGGTGGTCTCCGCACCTTGAAACCAACTCCAAACGTGTTCTCCTTCGCGGAGAAGGCTGATTTGGCAGGAAGAAGCCCTGTGTGCACTGGCCCTGGCAACCCACCCATAGCCAGCTAGGGAGGGACCCACCTAGGGCCTAGCTGCCAAACGGCACAAAACGCGCTCCTAGGAGCTGCACTCTGCAAAGGGAAACTGTGCTCGGGGAACAAACCTCAGCCCCAAGGCGGCTTGGCTCAGGATCGCAGCGCTTGCCTAGTTCTCACCTAGCCCTAGGCTCCCCATAGGGCCAAGGAGGGGCTGGGCTGCCTCTGGCTCCGTGGGCACTGCTGCTTGGCTGGTGGTCTCCGCACCTTGAAACCAACTCCAAACGTGTTCTCCTTCGCGGAGAAGGCTGATTTGGCAGGAAGAAGCCCTGTGTGCACTGGCCCTGGCAAACCACCCATAGCCAGCTAGGGAGGGACCCACCTAGGGCCTAGCTGCGAAACGGCACAAAACGCGCTCCTAGGAGCTGCACTCTGCAATGGGAAACTGTGCTCGGGGAACAAAGCTCAGCCCCAAGGCGGCTTGGCTCAGGATCGCAGCGCTTGCCTAGTTCTCACATAGCCCTAGGCTCCCCATAGGGCCAAGGAGGGGCTGGGCTGCCTCTGGCTCCGTGGGCACTGCTGCTTGGCTGGTGGTCTCCGCACCGTGAAACCAACTCCAAACGTGTTCTCCTTCGCGGAGAAGGCTGATTTGGCAGGAAGAAGCCCTGTGTGCACTGGCCCTGGCAACCCAACCATAGCCAGCTAGGGAGGGACCCACCTAGGGCCTAGCTGCGAAACGGCACAGAACGCGCTCCTAGGAGCTGCACTCTGCAAAGGGAAACTGTGCTCGGGGAACAAACCTCAGCCCCAAGGCAGCTTGGCTCAGGATCGCAGCGCTTGCCTAGTTCTCACCTAGCACTAGGCTCACCATAGTGCCAAGGAGGGTCTGGGCTGCCTCTGGCTCCGTGGGCACTGCTGCTTGGTTGGTGGTCTCCGCAGCTTGAAACCAACTCCAAACGTGTTCTCCTTCGTGGAGAAGGCTGATTTGGCAGGAAGAAGCCCTGTGTGCACTGGCTCTGGCAAACCGCCCATAGCCAGCTAGGGAGGGACCCACCTAGGGCCTAGCTGCGAAACGGCACAAAACGCGCTCCTAGGAGCTGCACTCTGCAAAGGGAAACTGTGCTCGGGGAACAAAGCTCAGCCCCAAGGCGGCTTGGCTCAGGATCGCAGCGCTGCCTAGTTCTCACCTAGCCCTAGGCTCCCCATAGGGCCAAGGAGGGTCTGGGCTGCCTCTGGCTCCGTGGGCACTGCTGCTTGGCTGGTGGTCTCCGCACCGTGAAACCAACTCCAAACGTGTTCTCCTTCGCGGAGAAGGCTGATTTGGCAGGAAGAAGCCCTGTGTGCACTGGCCCTGGTAACCCACCCATCGCCAGCTAGGGAGGGACCCACCTAGGGCCTAGCTGCGAAACGGCACATAACGCGCACCTAGGAGCAGCACTCTGCAAAGGGAAACTGTGCTCGGGAACAAACCTCAGCCCCAAGGCGGCTTGGCTCAGGATCGCAGCGCTTGCCTAGTTCTCACCTAGCCCTAGGCTCCCCATAGGGCCAAGGAGGGTCTGGGCTGCCTCTGGCTCCGTGGGCACTGCTGCTTGGTTGGTGGTCTCCGCACCTTGAAACCAACTCCAAACGTGTTCTCCTTCGCGGAGAAGGCTGATTTGGCAGGAAGAAGCCCTGTGTGCACTGGCCCTAGCAACCCACCCATAGACAGCTAGGGAGGGACCCACCTAGGGCCTAGCTGCGAAACGGCACAAAACGCGCTCCTAGGAGCTGCACTCTGCAAAGGGAAACTGTGCTCGGGGAACAAAGCTCAGCCCCAAGGCAGCTTGGCTCAGGATCGCAGCGCTTGCCTAGTTCTCACCTAGCCCTAGGCTCCCCATAGGGCCAAGGAGGGTCTGGGCTGCCTCTGGCTCCGTGGGCACTGCTGCTTGGTTGGTGGTCTCCGCACCTTGAAACCAACTCCAAACGTGTTCTCCTTCGCGGAGAAGGCTGATTTGGCAGGAAGAAGCCCTGTGTGCACTGGCCCTAGCAACCCACCCATAGCCAGCTAGGGAGGGACCCACCCAGGGCCTAGCTGCGAAACGGCACAGAACGCGCTCCTAGGAGCTGCACTCTGCAAAGGGAAACTGTGCTCGGGGAACAAAGCTCAGCCCCAAGGCGGCTTGGCTCAGGATCGCAGCGCTTGCCTAGTTCTCACCTAGCCCTAGGCTCCCCATAGGGCCAAGGAGGGTCTGGGCTGCCTCTGGCTCCGTGGCACTGCTGCTTGGCTGGTGGTCTCCGCACCTTGAAACCAACTCCAAACGTGTTCTCCTTCGTGGAGAAGGCTGATTTGGCAGGAAGAAGCCCTGTGTGCACTGGCCCTGGCAACCCACCCATAGCCAGCTAGGGAGGGACCCACCTAGGGCCTAGCTGCGAAACGGCACAAAACGCGCTCCTAGGAGCTGCACTCTGCAAAGGGAAACTGTGCTCGGGGAACAAAGCTCAGCCCCAAGGCGGCTTGGCTCAGGATCGCAGCGCTTGCCTAGTTCTCACCTAGCCCTAGGCTCCCCATAGGGCCAAGGAGGGTCTGGGCTGCCTCTGGCTCCGTGGGCACTGCTGCTTGGCTGGTGGTCTCCGCACCGTGAAACCAACTCCAAACGTGTTCTCCTTCGCGGAGAAGGCTGATTTGGCAGGAAGAAGCCCTGTGTGCACTGGCCCTGGCAACCCACCCATAGCCAGCTAGGGAGGGACCCACCTAGGGCCTAGCTGCGAAACGGCACAAAACGCGCTCCTAGGAGCTGCACTCTGCAAAGGGAAACTGTGCTCGGGGAACAAAGCTCAGCCCCAAGGCGGCTTGGCTCAGGATCGCAGCGCTTGCCTAGTTCTCACCTAGCCCTAGGCTCCCCATAGGGCCAAGGAGGGTCTGGGCTGCCTCTGGCTCCGTGGGCACTGCTGCTTGGTTGGTGGTCTCCGCACCGTGAAACCAACTCCAAACGTGTTCTACTTCGCGGAGAAGGCTGATTTGGCAGGAAGAAGCCCTGTGTGCACTGGCCCTGGTAACCCACCCATCGCCAGCTAGGGAGGGACCCACCTAGGGCCTAGCTGCGAAACGGCACAAAACGTGCACCTAGGAGCAGCACTCTGCAAAGGGAAACTGTGCTCGGGGAACAAACCTCAGCCCCAAGGCGGCTTGGCTCAGGATCGCAGCGCTTGCCTAGTTCTCACCTAGCCCTAGGCTCCCCATAGGGCCAAGGAGGGTCTGGGCTGCCTCTGGCTCCGTGGGCACTGCTGCTTGGCTGGTGGTCTCCGCAGCTTGAAACCAACTCCAAACGTGTTCTCCTTCGCGGAGAAGGCTGATTTGGCAGGAAGAAGCCCTGTGTGCACTGGCCCTGGTAACCCACCCATAGCCAGCTAGGGAGGGACCCACCTAGGGCCTAGCTGCGAAACGGCACAAAACGTGCACCTAGGAGCAGCACTCTGCAAAGGGAAACTGTGCTCGGGGAACAAACCTCAGCCCCAAGGCGGCTTGGCTCAGGATCGCAGCGCTTGCCTAGTTCTCACCTAGCCCTAGGCTCCCCATAGGGCCAAGGAGGGTCTGGGCTGCCTCTGGCTCCGTGGGCACTGCTGCTTGGTTGGTGGTCTCCGCAGCTTGAAACCAACTCCAAACGTGTTCTCCTTCGCGGAGAAGGCTGATTTGGCAGGAAGAAGCCCTGTGTGCACTGGCCCTGGTAACCCACCCATCGCCAGCTAGGGAGGGACCCACCTAGGGCCTAGCTGCGAAACGGCAAAAAACGTGCACCTAGGAGCAGCACTCTGCAAAGGGAAACTGTGCTCGGGAACAAACCTCAGCCCCAAGGCGGCTTGGCTCAGGATCGCAGCGCTTGCCTAGTTCTCACCTAGCCCTAGGCTCCCCATAGGGCCAAGGAGGGTCTGGGCTGCCTCTGGCTCCGTGGGCACTGCTGCTTGGTTGGTGGTCTCCGCACCTTGAAACCAACTCCAAACGTGTTCTCCTTCGCGGAGAAGGCTGATTTGGCAGGAAGAAGCCCTGTGTGCACTGGCCCTAGCAACCCACCCATAGCCAGCTAGGGAGGGACCCACCCAGGGCCTAGCTGCGAAACGGCACAGAACGCGCTCCTAGGAGCTGCACTCTGCAAAGGGAAACTGTGCTCGGGGAACAAACCTCAGCCCCGAGGCGGCTTGGCTCAGGATCGCAGCGCTTGCCTAGTTCTCACCTAGCCCTAGGCTCCCCATAGGGCCAAGGAGGGTCTGGGCTGCCTCTGGCTCCGTGGCACTGCTGCTTGGCTGGTGGTCTCCGCACCTTGAAACCAGCTCCAAACGTGTTCTCCTTCGTGGAGAAGGCTGATTTGGCAGGAAGAAGCCCTGTGTGCACTGGCCCTGGCAACCCACCCATAGCCAGCTAGGGAGGGACCCACCTAGGGCCTAGCTGCGAAACGGCACAAAACGCGCTCCTAGGAGCTGCACTCTGCAAAGGGAAACTGTGCTCGGGGAACAAACCTCAGCCCCAAGGCAGCTTGGCTCAGGATCGCAGCGCTTGCCTAGTTCTCACCTAGCACTAGGCTCACCATAGTGCCAAGGAGGGTCTGGGCTGCCTCTGGCTCCGTGGGCACTGCTGCTTGGTTGGTGGTCTCCGCAGCTTGAAACCAACTCCAAACGTGTTCTCCTTCGTGGAGAAGGCTGATTTGGCAGGAAGAAGCCCTGTGTGCACTGGCTCTGGCAAACCGCCCATAGCCAGCTAGGGAGGGACCCACCTAGGGCCTAGCTGCGAAACGGCACAAAACGCGCTCCTAGGAGCTGCACTCTGCAAAGGGAAACTGTGCTCGGGGAACAAAGCTCAGCCCCAAGGCGGCTTGGCTCAGGATCGCAGCGCTGCCTAGTTCTCACCTAGCCCTAGGCTCCCCATAGGGCCAAGGAGGGTCTGGGCTGCCTCTGGCTCCGTGGGCACTGCTGCTTGGCTGGTGGTCTCCGCACCGTGAAACCAACTCCAAACGTGTTCTCCTTCGCGGAGAAGGCTGATTTGGCAGGAAGAAGCCCTGTGTGCACTGGCCCTGGTAACCCACCCATCGCCAGCTAGGGAGGGACCCACCTAGGGCCTAGCTGCGAAACGGCACATAACGCGCACCTAGGAGCAGCACTCTGCAAAGGGAAACTGTGCTCGGGAACAAACCTCAGCCCCAAGGCGGCTTGGCTCAGGATCGCAGCGCTTGCCTAGTTCTCACCTAGCCCTAGGCTCCCCATAGGGCCAAGGAGGGTCTGGGCTGCCTCTGGCTCCGTGGGCACTGCTGCTTGGTTGGTGGTCTCCGCACCTTGAAACCAACTCCAAACGTGTTCTCCTTCGCGGAGAAGGCTGATTTGGCAGGAAGAAGCCCTGTGTGCACTGGCCCTAGCAACCCACCCATAGACAGCTAGGGAGGGACCCACCTAGGGCCTAGCTGCGAAACGGCACAAAACGCGCTCCTAGGAGCTGCACTCTGCAAAGGGAAACTGTGCTCGGGGAACAAAGCTCAGCCCCAAGGCAGCTTGGCTCAGGATCGCAGCGCTTGCCTAGTTCTCACCTAGCCCTAGGCTCCCCATAGGGCCAAGGAGGGTCTGGGCTGCCTCTGGCTCCGTGGGCACTGCTGCTTGGTTGGTGGTCTCCGCACCTTGAAACCAACTCCAAACGTGTTCTCCTTCGCGGAGAAGGCTGATTTGGCAGGAAGAAGCCCTGTGTGCACTGGCCCTAGCAACCCACCCATAGCCAGCTAGGGAGGGACCCACCCAGGGCCTAGCTGCGAAACGGCACAGAACGCGCTCCTAGGAGCTGCACTCTGCAAAGGGAAACTGTGCTCGGGGAACAAAGCTCAGCCCCAAGGCGGCTTGGCTCAGGATCGCAGCGCTTGCCTAGTTCTCACCTAGCCCTAGGCTCCCCATAGGGCCAAGGAGGGTCTGGGCTGCCTCTGGCTCCGTGGCACTGCTGCTTGGCTGGTGGTCTCCGCACCTTGAAACCAACTCCAAACGTGTTCTCCTTCGTGGAGAAGGCTGATTTGGCAGGAAGAAGCCCTGTGTGCACTGGCCCTGGCAACCCACCCATAGCCAGCTAGGGAGGGACCCACCTAGGGCCTAGCTGCGAAACGGCACAAAACGCGCTCCTAGGAGCTGCACTCTGCAAAGGGAAACTGTGCTCGGGGAACAAAGCTCAGCCCCAAGGCGGCTTGGCTCAGGATCGCAGCGCTTGCCTAGTTCTCACCTAGCCCTAGGCTCCCCATAGGGCCAAGGAGGGTCTGGGCTGCCTCTGGCTCCGTGGGCACTGCTGCTTGGCTGGTGGTCTCCGCACCGTGAAACCAACTCCAAACGTGTTCTCCTTCGCGGAGAAGGCTGATTTGGCAGGAAGAAGCCCTGTGTGCACTGGCCCTGGCAACCCACCCATAGCCAGCTAGGGAGGGACCCACCTAGGGCCTAGCTGCGAAACGGCACAAAACGCGCTCCTAGGAGCTGCACTCTGCAAAGGGAAACTGTGCTCGGGGAACAAAGCTCAGCCCCAAGGCGGCTTGGCTCAGGATCGCAGCGCTTGCCTAGTTCTCACCTAGCCCTAGGCTCCCCATAGGGCCAAGGAGGGTCTGGGCTGCCTCTGGCTCCGTGGGCACTGCTGCTTGGTTGGTGGTCTCCGCACCGTGAAACCAACTCCAAACGTGTTCTACTTCGCGGAGAAGGCTGATTTGGCAGGAAGAAGCCCTGTGTGCACTGGCCCTGGTAACCCACCCATCGCCAGCTAGGGAGGGACCCACCTAGGGCCTAGCTGCGAAACGGCACAAAACGTGCACCTAGGAGCAGCACTCTGCAAAGGGAAACTGTGCTCGGGGAACAAACCTCAGCCCCAAGGCGGCTTGGCTCAGGATCGCAGCGCTTGCCTAGTTCTCACCTAGCCCTAGGCTCCCCATAGGGCCAAGGAGGGTCTGGGCTGCCTCTGGCTCCGTGGGCACTGCTGCTTGGCTGGTGGTCTCCGCAGCTTGAAACCAACTCCAAACGTGTTCTCCTTCGCGGAGAAGGCTGATTTGGCAGGAAGAAGCCCTGTGTGCACTGGCCCTGGTAACCCACCCATAGCCAGCTAGGGAGGGACCCACCTAGGGCCTAGCTGCGAAACGGCACAAAACGTGCACCTAGGAGCAGCACTCTGCAAAGGGAAACTGTGCTCGGGGAACAAACCTCAGCCCCAAGGCGGCTTGGCTCAGGATCGCAGCGCTTGCCTAGTTCTCACCTAGCCCTAGGCTCCCCATAGGGCCAAGGAGGGTCTGGGCTGCCTCTGGCTCCGTGGGCACTGCTGCTTGGTTGGTGGTCTCCGCAGCTTGAAACCAACTCCAAACGTGTTCTCCTTCGCGGAGAAGGCTGATTTGGCAGGAAGAAGCCCTGTGTGCACTGGCCCTGGTAACCCACCCATCGCCAGCTAGGGAGGGACCCACCTAGGGCCTAGCTGCGAAACGGCAAAAAACGTGCACCTAGGAGCAGCACTCTGCAAAGGGAAACTGTGCTCGGGAACAAACCTCAGCCCCAAGGCGGCTTGGCTCAGGATCGCAGCGCTTGCCTAGTTCTCACCTAGCCCTAGGCTCCCCATAGGGCCAAGGAGGGTCTGGGCTGCCTCTGGCTCCGTGGGCACTGCTGCTTGGTTGGTGGTCTCCGCACCTTGAAACCAACTCCAAACGTGTTCTCCTTCGCGGAGAAGGCTGATTTGGCAGGAAGAAGCCCTGTGTGCACTGGCCCTAGCAACCCACCCATAGCCAGCTAGGGAGGGACCCACCCAGGGCCTAGCTGCGAAACGGCACAGAACGCGCTCCTAGGAGCTGCACTCTGCAAAGGGAAACTGTGCTCGGGGAACAAACCTCAGCCCCGAGGCGGCTTGGCTCAGGATCGCAGCGCTTGCCTAGTTCTCACCTAGCCCTAGGCTCCCCATAGGGCCAAGGAGGGTCTGGGCTGCCTCTGGCTCCGTGGCACTGCTGCTTGGCTGGTGGTCTCCGCACCTTGAAACCAGCTCCAAACGTGTTCTCCTTCGTGGAGAAGGCTGATTTGGCAGGAAGAAGCCCTGTGTGCACTGGCCCTGGCAACCCACCCATAGCCAGCTAGGGAGGGACCCACCTAGGGCCTAGCTGCGAAACGGCACAAAACGCGCTCCTAGGAGCTGCACTCTGCAAAGGGAAACTGTGCTCGGGGAACAAAGCTCAGCCCCAAGGCGGCTTGGCTCAGGATCGCAGCGCTTGCCTAGTTCTCACCTAGCCCTAGGCTCCCCATAGGGCCAAGGAGGGTCTGGGCTGCCTCTGGCTCCGTGGGCACTGCTGCTTGGCTGGTGGTCTCCGCACCGTGAAACCAACTCCAAACGTGTTCTCCTTCGTGGAGAAGGCTGATTTGGCAGGAAGAAGCCCTGTGTGCACTGGCCCTGGCAACCCACCCATAGCCAGCTAGGGAGGGACCCACCTAGGGCCTAGCTGCGAAACGGCACAAAACGCGCTCCTAGGAGCTGCACTCTGCAAAGGGAAACTGTGCTCGGGGAACAAAGCTCAGCCCCAAGGCGGCTTGGCTCAGGATCGCAGCGCTTGCCTAGTTCTCACCTAGCCCTAGGCTCCCCATAGGGCCAAGGAGGGTCTGGGCTGCCTCTGGCTCCGTGGGCACTGCTGCTTGGTTGGTGGTCTCCGCAGCTTGAAACCAACTCCAAACGTGTTCTCCTTCGTGGAGAAGGCTGATTTGGCAGGAAGAAGACCTGTGTGCACTGGCCCTGGCAACCCACCCATAGCCAGCTAGGGAGGGACCCACCTAGGGCCTAGCTGCGAAACGGCACAAAACGCGCTCCTAGGAGCTGCACTCTGCAAAGGGAAACTGTGCTCGGGGAACAAAGCTCAGCCCCAAGGCGGCTTGGCTCAGGATCGCAGCGCTTGCCTAGTTCTCACCTAGCCCTAGGCTCCCCATAGGGCCAAGGAGGGTCTGGGCTGCCTCTGGCTCCGTGGGCACTGCTGCTTGGTTGGTGGTCTCCGCACCGTGAAACCAACTCCAAACGTGTTCTACTTCGCGGAGAAGGCTGATTTGGCAGGAAGAAGCCCTGTGTGCACTGGCCCTGGTAACCCACCCATCGCCAGCTAGGGAGGGACCCACCTAGGGCCTAGCTGCGAAACGGCACAAAACGTGCACCTAGGAGCAGCACTCTGCAAAGGGAAACTGTGCTCGGGGAACAAACCTCAGCCCCAAGGCGGCTTGGCTCAGGATCGCAGCGCTTGCCTAGTTCTCACCTAGCCCTAGGCTCCCCATAGGGCCAAGGAGGGTCTGGGCTGCCTCTGGCTCCGTGGGCACTGCTGCTTGGCTGGTGGTCTCCGCAGCTTGAAACCAACTCCAAACGTGTTCTCCTTCGCGGAGAAGGCTGATTTGGCAGGAAGAAGCCCTGTGTGCACTGGCCCTGGTAACCCACCCATCGCCAGCTAGGGAGGGACCCACCTAGGGCCTAGCTGCGAAACGGCACAAAACGTGCACCTAGGAGCAGCACTCTGCAAAGGGAAACTGTGCTCGGGGAACAAACCTCAGCCCCAAGGCGGCTTGGCTCAGGATCGCAGCGCTTGCCTAGTTCTCACCTAGCCCTAGGCTCCCCATAGGGCCAAGGAGGGTCTGGGCTGCCTCTGGCTCCGTGGGCACTGCTGCTTGGTTGGTGGTCTCCGCAGCTTGAAACCAACTCCAAACGTGTTCTCCTTCGCGGAGAAGGCTGATTTGGCAGGAAGAAGCCCTGTGTGCACTGGCCCTGGTAACCCACCCATCGCCAGCTAGGGAGGGACCCACCTAGGGCCTAGCTGCGAAACGGCAAAAAACGTGCACCTAGGAGCAGCACTCTGCAAAGGGAAACTGTGCTCGGGAACAAACCTCAGCCCCAAGGCGGCTTGGCTCAGGATCGCAGCGCTTGCCTAGTTCTCACCTAGCCCTAGGCTCCCCATAGGGCCAAGGAGGGTCTGGGCTGCCTCTGGCTCCGTGGGCACTGCTGCTTGGTTGGTGGTCTCCGCACCTTGAAACCAACTCCAAACGTGTTCTCCTTCGCGGAGAAGGCTGATTTGGCAGGAAGAAGCCCTGTGTGCACTGGCCCTAGCAACCCACCCATAGCCAGCTAGGGAGGGACCCACCCAGGGCCTAGCTGCGAAACGGCACAGAACTCGCTCCTAGGAGCTGCACTCTGCAAAGGGAAACTGTGCTCGGGGAACAAACCTCAGCCCCGAGGCGGCTTGGCTCAGGATCGCAGCGCTTGCCTAGTTCTCACCTAGCCCTAGGCTCCCCATAGGGCCAAGGAGGGTCTGGGCTGCCTCTGGCTCCGTGGCACTGCTGCTTGGCTGGTGGTCTCCGCACCTTGAAACCAACTCCAAACGTGTTCTCCTTCGTGGAGAAGGCTGATTTGGCAGGAAGAAGCCCTGTGTGCACTGGCCCTGGCAACCCACCCATAGCCAGCTAGGGAGGGACCCACCTAGGGCCTAGCTGCGAAACGGCACAAAACGCGCTCCTAGGAGCTGCACTCTGCAAAGGGAAACTGTGCTCGGGGAACAAAGCTCAGCCCCAAGGCGGCTTGGCTCAGGATCGCAGCGCTTGCCTAGTTCTCACCTAGCCCTAGGCTCCCCATAGGGCCAAGGAGGGTCTGGGCTGCCTCTGGCTCCGTGGGCACTGCTGCTTGGCTGGTGGTCTCCGCACCGTGAAACCAACTCCAAACGTGTTCTCCTTCGTGGAGAAGGCTGATTTGGCAGGAAGAAGCCCTGTGTGCACTGGCCCTGGCAACCCACCCATAGCCAGCTAGGGAGGGACCCACCTAGGGCCTAGCTGCGAAACGGCACAAAACGCGCTCCTAGGAGCTGCACTCTGCAAAGGGAAACTGTGCTCGGGGAACAAAGCTCAGCCCCAAGGCGGCTTGGCTCAGGATCGCAGCGCTTGCCTAGTTCTCACCTAGCCCTAGGCTCCCCATAGGGCCAAGGAGGGTCTGGGCTGCCTCTGGCTCCGTGGGCACTGCTGCTTGGTTGGTGGTCTCCGCAGCTTGAAACCAACTCCAAACGTGTTCTCCTTCGTGGAGAAGGCTGATTTGGCAGGAAGAAGACCTGTGTGCACTGGCCCTGGCAACCCACCCATAGCCAGCTAGGGAGGGACCCACCTAGGGCCTAGCTGCGAAACGGCACAAAACGCGCTCCTAGGAGCTGCACTCTGCAAAGGGAAACTGTGCTCGGGGAACAAAGCTCAGCCCCAAGGCGGCTTGGCTCAGGATCGCAGCGCTTGCCTAGTTCTCACCTAGCCCTAGGCTCCCCATAGGGCCAAGGAGGGTCTGGGCTGCCTCTGGCTCCGTGGGCACTGCTGCTTGGCTGGTGGTCTCCGCACCGTGAAACCAACTCCAAACGTGTTCTACTTCGCGGAGAAGGCTGATTTGGCAGGAAGAAGCCCTGTGTGCACTGGCCCTGGTAACCCACCCATCGCCAGCTAGGGAGGGACCCACCTAGGGCCTAGCTGCGAAACGGCACAAAACGTGCACCTAGGAGCAGCACTCTGCAAAGGGAAACTGTGCTCGGGGAACAAAGCTCAGCCCCAAGGCGGCTTGGCTCAGGATCGCAGCGCTTGCCTAGTTCTCACCTAGCCCTAGGCTCCCCATAGGGCCAAGGAGGGTCTGGGCTGCCTCTGGCTCCGTGGGCACTGCTGCTTGGTTGGTGGTCTCCGCAGCTTGAAACCAACTCCAAACGTGTTCTCCTTCGCGGAGAAGGCTGATTTGGCAGGAAGAAGCCCTGTGTGCACTGGCCCTGGCAACCCACCCATAGCCAGCTAGGGAGGGACCCACCTAGGGCCTAGCTGCGAAACGGCAAAAAACGTGCACCTAGGAGCAGCACTCTGCAAAGGGAAACTGTGCTCGGGGAACAAACCTCAGCCCCAAGGCGGCTTGGCTCAGGATCGCAGCGCTTGCCTAGTTCTCACCTAGCCCTAGGCTCCCCATAGGGCCAAGGAGGGTCTGGGCTGCCTCTGGCTCCGTGGGCACTGCTGCTTGGCTGGTGGTCTCCGCACCTTGAAACCAACTCCAAACGTGTTCTCCTTCGCGGAGAAGGCTGATTTGGCAGGAAGAAGCCCTGTGTGCACTGGCCCTGGCAACCCACCCATCGCCAGCTAGGGAGGGACCCACCTAGGGCCTAGCTGCGAAACGGCACAGAACGCGCTCCTAGGAGCTGCACTCTGCAAAGGGAAACTGTGCTCGGGGAACAAAGCTCAGCCCCAAGGCGGCTTGGCTCAGGATCGCAGCGCTTGCCTAGTTCTCACCTAGCCCTAGGCTCCCCATAGGGCCAAGGAGGGTCTGGGCTGCCTCTGGCTCCGTGGGCACTGCTGCTTGGTTGGTGGTCTCCGCAGCTTGAAACCAACTCCAAACGTGTTCTCCTTCGCGGAGAAGGCTGATTTGGCAGGAAGAAGCCCTGTGTGCACTGGCCCTAGCAACCCACCCATAGCCAGCTAGGGAGGGACCCACCTAGGGCCTAGCTGCGAAACGGCACAGAACGCGCTCCTAGGAGCTGCACTCTGCAAAGGGAAACTGTGCTCGGGGAACAAAGCTCAGCCCCAAGGCGGCTTGGCTCAGGATCGCAGCGCTTGCCTAGTTCTCACCTAGCCCTAGGCTCCCCATAGGGCCAAGGAGGGTCTGGGCTGCCTCTGGCTCCGTGGGCACTGCTGCTTGGCTGGTGGTCTCCGCACCTTGAAACCAACTCCAAACGTGTTCTCTTTCGCGGAGAAGGCTGATTTTGCAGGAAGAAGCCCTGTGTGCACTGGCCCTAGCAACCCACCCATAGCCAGCTAGGGAGGGACCCACCCAGGGCCTAGCTGCGAAACGGCACAGAACGCGCTCCTAGGAGCTGCACTCTGCAAAGGGAAACTGTGCTCGGGGAACAAAGCTCAGCCCCAAGGCGGCTTGGCTCAGGATCGCAGCGCTTGCCTAGTTCTCACCTAGCCCTACGCTCCCCATAGGGCCAAGGAGGGTCTGGGCTGCCTCTGGCTCCGTGGGCACTGCTGCTTGGCTGGTGGTCTCCGCACCGTGAAACCAACTCCAAACGTGTTCTACTTCGCGGAGAAGGCTGATTTGGCAGGAAGAAGCCCTGTGTGCACTGGCCCTGGTAACCCACCCATCGCCAGCTAGGGAGGGACCCACCTAGGGCCTAGCTGAGAAACGGCACAAAACGTGCACCTAGGAGCAGCACTCTGCAAAGGGAAACTGTGCTCGGGGAACAAACCTCAGCCCCAAGGCGGCTTGGCTCAGGATCGCAGCGCTTGCCTAGTTCTCACCTAGCCCTAGGCTCCCCATAGGGCCAAGGAGGGTCTGGGCTGCCTCTGGCTCCGTGGGCACTGCTGCTTGGTTGGTGGTCTCCGCAGCTTGAAACCAACTCCAAACGTGTTCTCCTTCGCGGAGAAGGCTGATTTGGCAGGAAGAAGCCCTGTGTGCACTGGCCCTGGTAACCCACCCATCGCCAGCTAGGGAGGGACCCACCTAGGGCCTAGCTGCGAAACGGCAAAAAACGTGCACCTAGGAGCAGCACTCTGCAAAGGGAAACTGTGCTCGGGGAACAAACCTCAGCCCCAAGGCGGCTTGGCTCAGGATCGCAGCGCTTGCCTAGTTCTCACCTAGCCCTAGGCTCCCCATAGGGCCAAGGAGGGTCTGGGCTGCCTCTGGCTCCGTGGGCACTGCTGCTTGGCTGGTGGTCTCCGCACCGTGAAACCAACTCCAAACGTGTTCTCCTTCGCGGAGAAGGCTGATTTGGCAGGAAGAAGCCCTGTGTGCACTGGCCCTGGCAACCCACCCATAGCCAGCTAGGGAGGGACCCACCTAGGGCCTAGCTGCGAAACGGCAAAAAACGTGCACCTAGGAGCAGCACTCTGCAAAGGGAAACTGTGCTCGGGGAACAAACCTCAGCCCCAAGGCGGCTTGGCTCAGGATCGCAGCGCTTGCCTAGTTCTCACCTAGCCCTAGGCTCCCCATAGGGCCAAGGAGGGTCTGGGCTGCCTCTGGCTCCGTGGGCACTGCTGCTTGGCTGGTGGTCTCCGCACCTTGAAACCAACTCCAAACGTGTTCTCCTTCGCGGAGAAGGCTGATTTGGCAGGAAGAAGCCCTGTGTGCACTGGCCCTGGCAACCCACCCATCGCCAGCTAGGGAGGGACCCACCTAGGGCCTAGCTGCGAAACGGCACAGAACGCGCTCCTAGGAGCTGCACTCTGCAAAGGGAAACTGTGCTCGGGGAACAAAGCTCAGCCCCAAGGCGGCTTGGCTCAGGATCGCAGCGCTTGCCTAGTTCTCACCTAGCCCTAGGCTCCCCATAGGGCCAAGGAGGGTCTGGGCTGCCTCTGGCTCCGTGGGCACTGCTGCTTGGTTGGTGGTCTCCGCAGCTTGAAACCAACTCCAAACGTGTTCTCCTTCGCGGAGAAGGCTGATTTGGCAGGAAGAAGCCCTGTGTGCACTGGCCCTAGCAACCCACCCATAGCCAGCTAGGGAGGGACCCACCTAGGGCCTAGCTGCGAAACGGCACAGAACGCGCTCCTAGGAGCTGCACTCTGCAAAGGGAAACTGTGCTCGGGGAACAAAGCTCAGCCCCAAGGCGGCTTGGCTCAGGATCGCAGCGCTTGCCTAGTTCTCACCTAGCCCTAGGCTCCCCATAGGGCCAAGGAGGGTCTGGGCTGCCTCTGGCTCCGTGGGCACTGCTGCTTGGCTGGTGGTCTCCGCACCTTGAAACCAACTCCAAACGTGTTCTCTTTCGCGGAGAAGGCTGATTTTGCAGGAAGAAGCCCTGTGTGCACTGGCCCTAGCAACCCACCCATAGCCAGCTAGGGAGGGACCCACCCAGGGCCTAGCTGCGAAACGGCACAGAACGCGCTCCTAGGAGCTGCACTCTGCAAAGGGAAACTGTGCTCGGGGAACAAAGCTCAGCCCCAAGGCGGCTTGGCTCAGGATCGCAGCGCTTGCCTAGTTCTCACCTAGCCCTACGCTCCCCATAGGGCCAAGGAGGGTCTGGGCTGCCTCTGGCTCCGTGGGCACTGCTGCTTGGCTGGTGGTCTCCGCACCGTGAAACCAACTCCAAACGTGTTCTACTTCGCGGAGAAGGCTGATTTGGCAGGAAGAAGCCCTGTGTGCACTGGCCCTGGTAACCCACCCATCGCCAGCTAGGGAGGGACCCACCTAGGGCCTAGCTGAGAAACGGCACAAAACGTGCACCTAGGAGCAGCACTCTGCAAAGGGAAACTGTGCTCGGGGAACAAACCTCAGCCCCAAGGCGGCTTGGCTCAGGATCGCAGCGCTTGCCTAGTTCTCACCTAGCCCTAGGCTCCCCATAGGGCCAAGGAGGGTCTGGGCTGCCTCTGGCTCCGTGGGCACTGCTGCTTGGTTGGTGGTCTCCGCAGCTTGAAACCAACTCCAAACGTGTTCTCCTTCGCGGAGAAGGCTGATTTGGCAGGAAGAAGCCCTGTGTGCACTGGCCCTGGTAACCCACCCATCGCCAGCTAGGGAGGGACCCACCTAGGGCCTAGCTGCGAAACGGCAAAAAACGTGCACCTAGGAGCAGCACTCTGCAAAGGGAAACTGTGCTCGGGGAACAAACCTCAGCCCCAAGGCGGCTTGGCTCAGGATCGCAGCGCTTGCCTAGTTCTCACCTAGCCCTAGGCTCCCCATAGGGCCAAGGAGGGTCTGGGCTGCCTCTGGCTCCGTGGGCACTGCTGCTTGGCTGGTGGTCTCCGCACCGTGAAACCAACTCCAAACGTGTTCGCCTTCGCGGAGAAGGCTGATTTGGCAGGAAGAAGCCCTGTGTGCACTGGCCCTGGCAACCCACCCATAGCCAGCTAGGGAGGGACCCACCTAGGGCCTAGCTGCGAAACGGCACAGAACGCGCTCCTAGGAGCTGCACTCTGCAAAGGGAAACTGTGCTCGGGGAACAAAGCTCAGCCCCAAGGCGGCTTGGCTCAGGATCGCAGCGCTTGCCTAGTTCTCACCTAGCCCTAGGCTCCCCATAGGGCCAAGGAGGGTCTGGGCTGCCTCTGGCTCCGTGGGCACTGCTGCTTGGTTGGTGGTCTCCGCAGCTTGAAACCAACTCCAAACGTGTTCTCCTTCGCGGAGAAGGCTGATTTGGCAGGAAGAAGCCCTGTGTGCACTGGCCCTAGCAACCCACCCATAGCCAGCTAGGGAGGGACCCACCTAGGGCCTAGCTGCGAAACGGCACAGAACACGCTCCTAGGAGCTGCACTCTGCAAAGGGAAACTGTGCTCGGGGAACAAACCTCAGCCCCAAGGCGGCTTGGCTCAGGATCGCAGCGCTTGCCTAGTTCTCACCTAGCCCTAGGCTCCCCATAGGGCCAAGGAGGGTCTGGGCTGCCTCTGGCTCCGTGGGCACTGCTGCTTGGCTGGTGGTCTCCGCACCTTGAAACCAACTCCAAACGTGTTCTCCTTCGCGGAGAAGGCTGATTTGGCAGGAAGAAGCCCTGTGTGCACTGGCCCTGGCAACCCACCCATCGCCAGCTAGGGAGGGACCCACCTAGGGCCTAGCTGCGAAACGGCACAAAACGCGCTCCTAGGAGCTGCACTCTGCAAAGGGAAACTGTGCTCGGGGAACAAAGCTCAGCCCCAAGGCGGCTTGGCTCAGGATCGCAGCGCTTGCCTAGTTCTCACCTAGCCCTAGGCTCCCCATAGGGCCAAGGAGGGTCTGGGCTGCCTCTGGCTCCGTGGGCACTGCTGCTTGGTTGGTGGTCTCCGCACCTTGAAACCAACTCCAAACGTGTTCTCCTTCGCGGAGAAGGCTGATTTGGCAGGAAGAAGCCCTGTGTGCACTGGCCCTGGCAAACCACCCTTAGCCAGCTAAGGTGGGACCCACCTAGGGCCTAGCTGCGAAACGGCACAAAACGCGCTCCTAGGAGCTGCACTCTGCAAAGGGAAACTGTGCTCGGGGAACAAAGCTCAGCCCCAAGGCGGCTTGGCTCAGGATCGCAGCGCTTGCCTAGTTCTCACCTAGCCCTAGGCTCCCCATAGGGCCAAGGAGGGTCTGGGCTGCCTCTGGCTCCGTGGGCACTGCTGCTTGGCTGGTGGTCTCCGCACCGTGAAACCAACTCCAAACGTGTTCGCCTTCGCGGAGAAGGCTGATTTGGCAGGAAGAAGCCCTGTGTGCACTGGCCCTAGCAACCCTCCCATCGCCAGCTAGGGAGGGACCCACCTAGGGCCTAGCTGCGAAACGGCACAAAACGCGCTCCTAGGAGCTGCACTCTGCAAAGGGAAACTGTGCTCGGGGAACAAAGCTCAGCCCCAAGGCGGCTTGGCTCAGGATCGCAGCGCTTGCCTAGTTCTCACCTAGCCCTAGGCTCCCCATAGGGCCAAGGAGGGTCTGGGCTGCCTCTGGCTCCGTGGGCACTGCTGCTTGGCTGGTGGTCTCCGCACCGTGAAACCAACTCCAAACGTGTTCGCCTTCGCGGAGAAGGCTGATTTGGCAGGAAGAAGCCCTGTGTGCACTGGCCCTGGCAACCCACCCATCGCCAGCTAGGGAGGGACCCACCTAGGGCCTAGCTGCGAAACGGCACAAAACGCGCTCCTAGGAGCTGCACTCTGCAAAGGGAAACTGTGCTCGGGGAACAAAGCTCAGCCCCAAGGCGGCTTGGCTCAGGATCGCAGCGCTTGCCTAGTTCTCACCTAGCCCTAGGCTCCCCATAGGGCCAAGGAGGGTCTGGGCTGCCTCTGGCTCCGTGGGCACTGCTGCTTGGCTGGTGGTCTCCGCACCGTGAAACCAACTCCAAACGTGTTCGCCTTCGCGGAGAAGGCTGATTTGGCAGGAAGAAGCCCTGTGTGCACTGGCCCTGGCAACCCACCCATCGCCAGCTAGGGAGGGACCCACCTAGGGCCTAGCTGCGAAACGGCACAAAACGCGCTCCTAGGAGCTGCACTCTGCAAAGGGAAACTGTGCTCGGGGAACAAAGCTCAGCCCCAAGGCGGCTTGGCTCAGGATCGCAGCGCTTGCCTAGTTCTCACCTAGCCCTAGGCTCCCCATAGGGCCAAGGAGGGTCTGGGCTGCCTCTGGCTCCGTGGGCACTGCTGCTTGGCTGGTGGTCTCCGCACCGTGAAACCAACTCCAAACGTGTTCGCCTTCGCGGAGAAGGCTGATTTGGCAGGAAGAAGCCCTGTGTGCACTGGCCCTAGCAACCCACCCATCGCCAGCTAGGGAGGGACCCACCTAGGGCCTAGCTGCGAAACGGCACAAAACGCGCTCCTAGGAGCTGCACTCTGCAAAGGGAAACTGTGCTCGGGGAACAAAGCTCAGCCCCAAGGCGGCTTGGCTCAGGATCGCAGCGCTTGCCTAGTTCTCACCTAGCCCTAGGCTCCCCATAGGGCCAAGGAGGGTCTGGGCTGCCTCTGGCTCCGTGGGCACTGCTGCTTGGCTGGTGGTCTCCGCATCTTGAAACCAACTCCAAACGTGTTCGCCTTCGCGGAGAAGGCTGATTTGGCAGGAAGAAGCCCTGTGTGCACTGGCCCTGGCAACCCACCCATCGCCAGCTAGGGAGGGACCCACCTAGGGCCTAGCTGCGAAACGGCACAAAACGCGCTCCTAGGAGCTGCACTCTGCAAAGGGAAACTGTGCTCGGGGAACAAACCTCAGCCCCAAGGCGGCTTGGCTCAGGATCGCAGCGCTTGCCTAGTTCTCACCTAGCCCTAGGCTCCCCATAGGGCCAAGGAGGGTCTGGGCTGCCTCTGGCTCCGTGGGCACTGCTGCTTGGCTGGTGGTCTCCGCACCGTGAAACCAACTCCAAACGTGTTCGCCTTCGCGGAGAAGGCTGATTTGGCAGGAAGAAGCCCTGTGTGCACTGGCCCTGGCAACCCACCCATCGCCAGCTAGGGAGGGACCCACCTAGGGCCTAGCTGCGAAACGGCACAAAACGCGCTCCTAGGAGCTGCACTCTGCAAAGGGAAACTGTGCTCGGGGAACAAAGCTCAGCCCCAAGGCGGCTTGGCTCAGGATCGCAGCGCTTGCCTAGTTCTCACGTAGCCCTAGGCTCCCCATAGGGCCAAGGAGGGTCTGGGCTGCCTCTGGCTCCGTGGGCACTGCTGCTTGGCTGGTGGTCTCAGCAGCTTGAAACCAACTCCAAACGTGTTCGCCTTCGCGGAGAAGGCTGATTTGGCAGGAAGAAGCCCTGTGTGCACTGGCCCTGGCAACCCACCCATAGCCAGCTAGGGAGGGACCCACCTAGGGCCTAGCTGCGAAACGGCACAAAACGTGCTCCTAGGAGCTGCACTCTGCAAAGGGAAACTGTGCTCGGGGAACAAAGCTCAGCCCCAAGGCGGCTTGGCTCAGGATCGCAGCGCTTGCCTAGTTCTCACCTAGCCCTAGGCTCCCCATAGGGCCAAGGAGGGTCTGGGCTGCCTCTGGCTCCGAGGGCACTGCTGCTTGGCTGGTGGTCTCCGCACCTTGAAATCAACTCCAAACGTGTTCTCCTTCGCGGAGAAGGCTGATTTGGCAGGAAGAAGCCCTGTGTGCACTGGCCCTGGCAACCCACCCATCGCCAGCTAGGGAGGGACCCACCTAGGGCCTAGCTGCGAAACGGCACAAAACGCGCTCCTAGGAGCTGCACTCTGCAAAGGGAAACTGTGCTCGGGGAACAAAGCTCAGCCCCAAGGCGGCTTGGCTCAGGATCGCAGCGCTTGCCTAGTTCTCACCTAGCCCTAGGCTGGCTCCCCATAGGGCCAAGGAGGGTCTGGGCTGCCTCTGGCTCCGTGGGCACTGCTGCTTGGCTCGTGGTCTCCGCACCTTGAAACCAACTCCAAACGTGTTCGCCTTCGCGGAGAAGGCTGATTTGGCAGGAAGAAGCCCTGTGTGCACTGGCCCTGGCAACCCACCCATCGCCAGCTAGGGAGGGACCCACCTAGGGCCTAGCTGCGAAACGGCACAAAACGCGCTCCTAGGAGCTGCACTCTGCAAAGGGAAACTGTGCTCGGGGAACAAAGCTCAGCCCCAAGGCGGCTTGGCTCAGGATCGCAGCGCTTGCCTAGTTCTCACCTAGCCCTAGGCTCCCCATAGGGCCAAGGAGGGTCTGGGCTGCCTCTGGCTCCGTGGGCACTGCTGCTTGGCTGGTGGTCTCCGCACCTTGAAACCAACTCCAAACGTGTTCTCCTTCGTGGAGAAGGCTGATTTGGCAGGAAGAAGCCCTGTGTGCACTGGCCATGGCAAACCGCCCATCGCCAGCTAAGGAGGGACCCACCAAGGGCCTAGCTGCGAAACGGCACAAAACGCGCTCCTAGGAGCTGCACTCTGCAAAGGGAAACTGTGCTCGGGGAACAAAGCTCAGCCCCAAGGCGGCTTGGCTCAGGATCGCAGCGCTTGCCTAGTTCTCACCTAGCCCTAGGCTCCCCATAGGGCCAAGGAGGGTCTGGGCTGCCTCTGGCTCCGTGGGCACTGCTGCTTGGCTGGTGGTCTCCGCACCTTGAAACCAACTCCAAACGTGTTCGCCTTCGCGGAGAAGGCTGATTTGGCAGGAAGAAGCCCTGTGTGCACTGGCCCTGGCAACCCACCCATCGCCAGCTAGGGAGGGACCCACCTAGGGCCTAGCTGCGAAACGGCACAAAACGCGCTCCTAGGAGCTGCACTCTGCAAAGGGAAACTGTGCTCGGGGAACAAAGCTCAGCCCCAAGGCGGCTTGGCTCAGGATCGCAGCGCTTGCCTAGTTCTCACCTAGCCCTAGGCTCCCCAAAGGGCCAAGGAGGGTCTGGGCTGCCTCTGGCTCCGTTGGCATTGCTGCTTGGCTGGTGGTCTCCGCAGCTTGAAACCAACTCCAAACGTGTTCGCCTTCGCGGAGAAGGCTGATTTGGCAGGAAGAAGCCCTGTGTGCACTGGCCCTGGCAACCCACCCATCGCCAGCTAGGGAGGGACCCACCTAGGGCCTAGCTGCGAAACGGCACAAAACGCGCTCCTAGGAGCTGCACTCTGCAAAGGGAAACTGTGCTCGGGGAACAAAGCTCAGCCCCAAGGCGGCTTGGCTCAGGATCGCAGCGCTTGCCTAGTTCTCACCTAGCCCTAGGCTCCCCATAGGGCCAAGGAGGGTCTGGGCTGCCTCTGGCTCCGTGGGCACTGCTGCTTGGCTGGTGGTCTCCGCACCTTGAAACCAACTCCAAACGTGTTCTCCTTCGCGGAGAAGGCTGATTTGGCAGGAAGAAGCCCTGTGTGCACTGGCCCTGGCAATCCACCCATAGCCAGCTAAGGAGGGACCCACATAGGGCCTAGCTGCGAAACGGCACAAAACGCGCTCCTAGGAGCTGCACTCTGCAAAGGGAAACTGTGCTCGGGGAACAAAGCTCAGCCCCAAGGCGGCTTGGCTCAGGATCGCAGCGCTTGCCTAGTTCTCACCTAGCCCTAGGCTCCCCATAGGGCCAAGGAGGGTCTGGGCTGCCTCTGGCTCCGTGGGCACTGCTGCTTGGCTGGTGGTCTCCGCAGCTTGAAACCAACTCCAAACGTGTTCGCCTTCGCGGAGAAGGCTGATTTGGCAGGAAGAAGCCCTGTGTGCACTGGCCCTGGCAACCCACCCATCGCCAGCTAGGGAGGGACCCACCTAGGGCCTAGCTGCGAAACGGCACAAAACGCGCTCCTAGGAGCTGCACTCTGCAAAGGGAAACTGTGCTCGGGGAACAAAGCTCAGCCCCAAGGCGGCTTGGCTCAGGATCGCAGCGCTTGCCTAGTTCTCACCTAGCCCTAGGCTCCCCATAGGGCCAAGGAGGGTCTGGGCTGCCTCTGGCTCCGTGGGCACTGCTGCTTGGTTGGTGGTCTCCGCACCTTGAAACCAACTCCAAACGTGTTCGCCTTCGCGGAGAAGGCTGATTTGGCAGGAAGAAGCCCTGTGTGCACTGGCCCTGGCAAACCACCCATAGCCAGCTAGGGAGGGACCCACCTAGGGCCCAGCTGCGAAACGGCACAGAACGCGCTCCTAGGAGCTGCACTCTGCAAAGGGAAACTGTGCTCGGGGAACAAAGCTCAGCCCCAAGGCGGCTTGGCTCAGGATCGCAGCGCTTGCCTAGTTCTCACCTAGCCCTAGGCTCCCCAAAGGGCCAAGGAGGGTCTGGGCTGCCTCTGGCTCCGTGGGCACTGCTGCTTGGCTGGTGGTCTCCGCAGCTTGAAACCAACTCCAAACGTGTTCGCCTTCGCGGAGAAGGCTGATTTGGCAGGAAGAAGCCCTGTGTGCACTGGCCCTGGCAACCCACCCATCGCCAGCTAGGGAGGGACCCACCTAGGGCCTAGCTGCGAAACGGCACAAAACGCGCTCCTAGGAGCTGCACTCTGCAAAGGGAAACTGTGCTCGGGGAACAAAGCTCAGCCCCAAGGCGGCTTGGCTCAGGATCGCAGCGCTTGCCTAGTTCTCACCTAGCCCTAGGCTCCCCATAGGGCCAAGGAGGGGCTGGGCTGCCTCTGGCTCCGTGGGCACTGCTGCTTGGCTGGTGGTCTCCGCACCTTGAAACCAACTCCAAACGTGTTCTCCTTCGCGGAGAAGGCTGATTTGGCAGGAAGAAGCCCTGTGTGCACTGGCCCTGGCAATCCACCCATAGCCAGCTAAGGAGGGACCCACCTAGGGCCTAGCTGCGAAACGGCACAAAACGCGCTCCTAGGAGCTGCACTCTGCAAAGGGAAACTGTGCTCGGGGAACAAAGCTCAGCCCCAAGGCGGCTTGGCTCAGGATCGCAGCGCTTGCCTAGTTCTCACCTAGCCCTAGGCTCCCCATAGGGCCAAGGAGGGTCTGGGCTGCCTCTGGCTCCGTGGGCACTGCTGCTTGGCTGGTGGTCTCCGCACCTTGAAACCAACTCCAAACGTGTTCTCCTTCGCGGAGAAGGCTGATTTGGCAGGAAGAAGCCCTGTGTGCACTGGCCCTAGCAACCCACCCATCGCCAGCTAGGGAGGGACCCACCTAGGGCCTAGCTGCGAAACGGCACAAAACGCGCTCCTAGGAGCTGCACTCTGCAAAGGGAAACTGTGCTCGGGGAACAAAGCTCAGCCCCAAGGCGGCTTGGCTCAGGATCGCAGCGCTTGCCTAGTTCTCACCTAGCCCTAGGCTCCCCATAGGGCCAAGGAGGGTCTGGGCTGCCTCTGGCTCCGTGGGCACTGCTGCTTGGCTGGTGGTCTCCGCACCTTGAAACCAACTCCAAACGTGTTCGCCTTCGCGGAGAAGGCTGATTTGGCAGGAAGAAGCCCTGTGTGCACTGGCCCTGGCAACCCACCCATCGCCAGCTAGGGAGGGACCCACCTAGGGCCTAGCTGCGAAACGGCACAAAACGCGCTCCTAGGAGCTGCACTCTGCAAAGGGAAACTGTGCTCGGGGAACAAAGCTCAGCCCCAAGGCGGCTTGGCTCAGGATCGCAGCGCTTGCCTAGTTCTCACCTAGCCCTAGGCTCCCCATAGGGCCAAGGAGGGTCTGGGCTGCCTCTGGCTCCGTGGGCACTGCTGCTTGGCTGGTGGTCTCCGCACCGTGAAACCAACTCCAAACGTGTTCTCCTTCGCGGAGAAGGCTGATTTGGCAGGAAGAAGCCCTGTGTGCACTGGCCCTGGCAACCCACCCATCGCCAGCTAGGGAGGGACCCACCTAGGGCCTAGCTGCGAAACGGCACAAAACGCGCTCCTAGGAGCTGCACTCTGCAAAGGGAAACTGTGCTCGGGGAACAAAGCTCAGCCCCAAGGCGGCTTGGCTCAGGATCGCAGCGCTTGCCTAGTTCTCACCTAGCCCTAGGCTCCCCATAGGGCCAAGGAGGGTCTGGGCTGCCTCTGGCTCCGCGGGCACTGCTGCTTGGTTGGTGGTCTCCGCACATTGAAACCAACTCCAAACGTGTTCTCCTTCGTGGAGAAGGCTGATTTGGCAGGAAGAAGCCCTGTGTGCACTGGCCCTGGCAACCCACCCATAGCCAGCTAGGGAGGGACCCACCTAGGGCCTAGCTGCGAAACGGCACAAAACGCGATCCTAGGAGCTGCACTCTGCAAAGGGAAACTGTGCTCGGGGAACAAAGCTCAGCCCCAAGGCGGCTTGGCTCAGGATCGCAGCGCTTGCCTAGTTCTCACCTAGCCCTAGGCTCCCCATAGGGCCAAGGAGGGTCTGGGCTGCCTCTGGCTCCGTGGGCACTGCTGCTTGGCTGGTGGTCTCCGCACCTTGAAACCAACTCCAAACGTGTTCGCCTTCGTGGAGAAGGCTGATTTGGCAGGAACAAGCCCTGTGTGCACTGGCCCTGGCAATCCACCCATAGCCAGCTAAGGAGGGACCCACCTAGGGCCTAGCTGCGAAACGGCACAAAACGCGCTCCTAGGAGCTGCACTCTGCAAAGGGAAACTGTGCTCGGGGAACAAAGCTCAGCCCCAAGGCGGCTTGGCTCAGGATCGCAGCGCTTGCCTAGTTCTCACCTAGCCCTAGGCTCCCCATAGGGCCAAGGAGGGTCTGGGCTGCCTCTGGCTCCGTGGGCACTGCTGCTTGGCTGGTGGTCTCCGCACCGTGAAACCAACTCCAAACGTGTTCGCCTTCGCGGAGAAGGCTGATTTGGCAGGAAGAAGCCCTGTGTGCACTGGCCCTAGCAACCCACCCATCGCCAGCTAGGGAGGGACCCACCTAGGGCCTAGCTGCGAAACGGCACAAAACGCGCTCCTAGGAGCTGCACTCTGCAAAGGGAAACTGTGCTCGGGGAACAAAGCTCAGCCCCAAGGCGGCTTGGCTCAGGATCGCAGCGCTTGCCTAGTTCTCACCTAGCCCTAGGCTCCCCATAGGGCCAAGGAGGGTCTGGGCTGCCTCTGGCTCCGTGGGCACTGCTGCTTGGCTGGTGGTCTCCGCATCTTGAAACCAACTCCAAACGTGTTCGCCTTCGCGGAGAAGGCTGATTTGGCAGGAAGAAGCCCTGTGTGCACTGGCCCTGGCAACCCACCCATCGCCAGCTAGGGAGGGACCCACCTAGGGCCTAGCTGCGAAACGGCACAAAACGCGCTCCTAGGAGCTGCACTCTGCAAAGGGAAACTGTGCTCGGGGAACAAAGCTCAGCCCCAAGGCGGCTTGGCTCAGGATCGCAGCGCTTGCCTAGTTCTCACCTAGCCCTAGGCTCCCCATAGGGCCAAGGAGGGTCTGGGCTGCCTCTGGCTCCGTGGGCACTGCTGCTTGGCTGGTGGTCTCCGCACCGTGAAACCAACTCCAAACGTGTTCGCCTTCGCGGAGAAGGCTGATTTGGCAGGAAGAAGCCCTGTGTGCACTGGCCCTGGCAACCCACCCATCGCCAGCTAGGGAGGGACCCACCTAGGGCCTAGCTGCGAAACGGCACAAAACGCGCTCCTAGGAGCTGCACTCTGCAAAGGGAAACTGTGCTCGGGGAACAAAGCTCAGCCCCAAGGCGGCTTGGCTCAGGATCGCAGCGCTTGCCTAGTTCTCACGTAGCCCTAGGCTCCCCATAGGGCCAAGGAGGGTCTGGGCTGCCTCTGGCTCCGTGGGCACTGCTGCTTGGCTGGTGGTCTCCGCAGCTTGAAACCAACTCCAAACGTGTTCGCCTTCGCGGAGAAGGCTGATTTGGCAGGAAGAAGCCCTGTGTGCACTGGCCCTGGCAACCCACCCATAGCCAGCTAGGGAGGGACCCACCTAGGGCCTAGCTGCGAAACGGCACAAAACGTGCTCCTAGGAGCTGCACTCTGCAAAGGGAAACTGTGCTCGGGGAACAAAGCTCAGCCCCAAGGCGGCTTGGCTCAGGATCGCAGCGCTTGCCTAGTTCTCACCTAGCCCTAGGCTCCCCATAGGGCCAAGGAGGGTCTGGGCTGCCTCTGGCTCCGAGGGCACTGCTGCTTGGCTGGTGGTCTCCGCACCTTGAAATCAACTCCAAACGTGTTCTCCTTCGCGGAGAAGGCTGATTTGGCAGGAAGAAGCCCTGTGTGCACTGGCCCTGGCAACCCACCCATCGCCAGCTAGGGAGGGACCCACCTAGGGCCTAGCTGCGAAACGGCACAAAACGCGCTCCTAGGAGCTGCACTCTGCAAAGGGAAACTGTGCTCGGGGAACAAAGCTCAGCCCCAAGGCGGCTTGGCTCAGGATCGCAGCGCTTGCCTAGTTCTCACCTAGCCCTAGGCTGGCTCCCCATAGGGCCAAGGAGGGTCTGGGCTGCCTCTGGCTCCGTGGGCACTGCTGCTTGGCTGGTGGTCTCCGCAGCTTGAAACCAACTCCAAACGTGTTCGCCTTCGCGGAGAAGGCTGATTTGGCAGGAAGAAGCCCTGTGTGCACTGGCCCTGGCAACCCACCCATCGCCAGCTAGGGAGGGACCCACCTAGGGCCTAGCTGCGAAACGGCACAAAACGCGCTCCTAGGAGCTGCACTCTGCAAAGGGAAACTGTGCTCGGGGAACAAAGCTCAGCCCCAAGGCGGCTTGGCTCAGGATCGCAGCGCTTGCCTAGTTCTCACCTAGCCCTAGGCTCCCCATAGGGCCAAGGAGGGGCTGGGCTGCCTCTGGCTCCGTGGGCACTGCTGCTTGGCTGGTGGTCTCCGCACCTTGAAACCAACTCCAAACGTGTTCTCCTTCGTGGAGAAGGCTGATTTGGCAGGAAGAAGCCCTGTGTGCACTGGCCCTGGCAAACCGCCCATCGCCAGCTAAGGAGGGACCCACCAAGGGCCTAGCTGCGAAACGGCACAAAACGCGCTCCTAGGAGCTGCACTCTGCAAAGGGAAACTGTGCTCGGGGAACAAAGCTCAGCCCCAAGGCGGCTTGGCTCAGGATCGCAGCGCTTGCCTAGTTCTCACCTAGCCCTAGGCTCCCCATAGGGCCAAGGAGGGTCTGGGCTGCCTCTGGCTCCGTGGGCACTGCTGCTTGGCTGGTGGTCTCCGCACCTTGAAACCAACTCCAAACGTGTTCGCCTTCGCGGAGAAGGCTGATTTGGCAGGAAGAAGCCCTGTGTGCACTGGCCCTGGCAACCCACCCATCGCCAGCTAGGGAGGGACCCACCTAGGGCCTAGCTGCGAAACGGCACAAAACGCGCTCCTAGGAGCTGCACTCTGCAAAGGGAAACTGTGCTCGGGGAACAAAGCTCAGCCCCAAGGCCGCTTGGCTCAGGATCGCAGCGCTTGCCTAGTTCTCACCTAGCCCTAGGCTCCCCAAAGGGCCAAGGAGGGTCTGGGCTGCCTCTGGCTCCGTTGGCATTGCTGCTTGGCTGGTGGTCTCCGCAGCTTGAAACCAACTCCAAACGTGTTCGCCTTCGCGGAGAAGGCTGATTTGGCAGGAAGAAGCCCTGTGTGCACTGGCCCTGGCAACCCACCCATCGCCAGCTAGGGAGGGACCCACCTAGGGCCTAGCTGCGAAACGGCACAAAACGCGCTCCTAGGAGCTGCACTCTGCAAAGGGAAACTGTGCTCGGGGAACAAAGCTCAGCCCCAAGGCGGCTTGGCTCAGGATCGCAGCGCTTGCCTAGTTCTCACCTAGCCCTAGGCTCCCCATAGGGCCAAGGAGGGTCTGGGCTGCCTCTGGCTCCGTGGGCACTGCTGCTTGGCTGGTGGTCTCCGCACCTTGAAACCAACTCCAAACGTGTTCTCCTTCGCGGAGAAGGCTGATTTGGCAGGAAGAAGCCCTGTGTGCACTGGCCCTGGCAATCCACCCATAGCCAGCTAAGGAGGGACCCACCTAGGGCCTAGCTGCGAAACGGCACAAAACGCGCTCCTAGGAGCTGCACTCTGCAAAGGGAAACTGTGCTCGGGGAACAAAGCTCAGCCCCAAGGCGGCTTGGCTCAGGATCGCAGCGCTTGCCTAGTTCTCACCTAGCCCTAGGCTCCCCATAGGGCCAAGGAGGGTCTGGGCTGCCTCTGGCTCCGTGGGCACTGCTGCTTGGCTGGTGGTCTCCGCAGCTTGAAACCAACTCCAAACGTGTTCGCCTTCGCGGAGAAGGCTGATTTGGCAGGAAGAAGCCCTGTGTGCACTGGCCCTGGCAACCCACCCATCGCCAGCTAGGGAGGGACCCACCTAGGGCCTAGCTGCGAAACGGCACAAAACGCGCTCCTAGGAGCTGCACTCTGCAAAGGGAAACTGTGCTCGGGGAACAAAGCTCAGCCCCAAGGCGGCTTGGCTCAGGATCGCAGCGCTTGCCTAGTTCTCACCTAGCCCTAGGCTCCCCATAGGGCCAAGGAGGGTCTGGGCTGCCTCTGGCTCCGTGGGCACTGCTGCTTGGCTGGTGGTCTCCGCACCTTGAAACCAACTCCAAACGTGTTCTCCTTCGCGGAGAAGGCTGATTTGGCAGGAAGAAGCCCTGTGTGCACTGGCCCTGGCAATCCACCCATAGCCAGCTAAGGAGGGACCCACATAGGGCCTAGCTGCGAAACGGCACAAAACGCGCTCCTAGGAGCTGCACTCTGCAAAGGGAAACTGTGCTCGGGGAACAAAGCTCAGCCCCAAGGCGGCTTGGCTCAGGATCGCAGCGCTTGCCTAGTTCTCACCTAGCCCTAGGCTCCCCATAGGGCCAAGGAGGGTCTGGGCTGCCTCTGGCTCCGTGGGCACTGCTGCTTGGCTGGTGGTCTCCGCAGCTTGAAACCAACTCCAAACGTGTTCGCCTTCGCGGAGAAGGCTGATTTGGCAGGAAGAAGCCCTGTGTGCACTGGCCCTGGCAACCCACCCATCGCCAGCTAGGGAGGGACCCACCTAGGGCCTAGCTGCGAAACGGCACAAAACGCGCTCCTAGGAGCTGCACTCTGCAAAGGGAAACTGTGCTCGGGGAACAAAGCTCAGCCCCAAGGCGGCTTGGCTCAGGATCGCAGCGCTTGCCTAGTTCTCACCTAGCCCTAGGCTCCCCATAGGGCCAAGGAGGGTCTGGGCTGCCTCTGGCTCCGTGGGCACTGCTGCTTGGTTGGTGGTCTCCGCACCGTGAAACCAACTCCAAACGTGTTCTCCTTCGCGGAGAAGGCTGATTTGGCAGGAAGAAGCCCTGTGTGCACTGGCCCTGGCAAACCACCCATCGCCAGCTAGGGAGGGACCCACCTAGGGCCTAGCTGCGAAACGGCACAAAACGCGCTCCTAGGAGCTGCACTCTGCAAAGGGAAACTGTGCTCGGGGAACAAAGCTCAGCCCCAAGGCGGCTTGGCTCAGGATCGCAGCGCTTGCCTAGTTCTCACCTAGCCCTAGGCTCCCCAAAGGGCCAAGGAGGGTCTGGGCTGCCTCTGGCTCCGTGGGCACTGCTGCTTGGCTGGTGGTCTCCGCAGCTTGAAACCAACTCCAAACGTGTTCGCCTTCGCGGAGAAGGCTGATTTGGCAGGAAGAAGCCCTGTGTGCACTGGCCCTGGCAACCCACCCATCGCCAGCTAGGGAGGGACCCACCTAGGGCCTAGCTGCGAAACGGCACAAAACGCGCTCCTAGGAGCTGCACTCTGCAAAGGGAAACTGTGCTCGGGGAACAAAGCTCAGCCCCAAGGCGGCTTGGCTCAGGATCGCAGCGCTTGCCTAGTTCTCACCTAGCCCTAGGCTCCCCATAGGGCCAAGGAGGGGCTGGGCTGCCTCTGGCTCCGTGGGCACTGCTGCTTGGCTGGTGGTCTCCGCACCTTGAAACCAACTCCAAACGTGTTCTCCTTCGCGGAGAAGGCTGATTTGGCAGGAAGAAGCCCTGTGTGCACTGGCCCTGGCAATCCACCCATAGCCAGCTAAGGAGGGACCCACCTAGGGCCTAGCTGCGAAACGGCACAAAACGCGCTCCTAGGAGCTGCACTCTGCAAAGGGAAACTGTGCTCGGGGAACAAAGCTCAGCCCCAAGGCGGCTTGGCTCAGGATCGCAGCGCTTGCCTAGTTCTCACCTAGCCCTAGGCTCCCCATAGGGCCAAGGAGGGTCTGGGCTGCCTCTGGCTCCGTGGGCACTGCTGCTTGGCTGGTGGTCTCCGCACCTTGAAACCAACTCCAAACGTGTTCTCCTTCGCGGAGAAGGCTGATTTGGCAGGAAGAAGCCCTGTGTGCACTGGCCCTAGCAACCCACCCATCGCCAGCTAGGGAGGGACCCACCTAGGGCCTAGCTGCGAAACGGCACAAAACGCGCTCCTAGGAGCTGCACTCTGCAAAGGGAAACTGTGCTCGGGGAACAAAGCTCAGCCCCAAGGCGGCTTGGCTCAGGATCGCAGCGCTTGCCTAGTTCTCACCTAGCCCTAGGCTCCCCATAGGGCCAAGGAGGGTCTGGGCTGCCTCTGGCTCCGTGGGCACTGCTGCTTGGCTGGTGGTCTCCGCAGCTTGAAACCAACTCCAAACGTGTTCGCCTTCGCGGAGAAGGCTGATTTGGCAGGAAGAAGCCCTGTGTGCACTGGCCCTGGCAACCCACCCATCGCCAGCTAGGGAGGGACCCACCTAGGGCCTAGCTGCGAAACGGCACAAAACGCGCTCCTAGGAGCTGCACTCTGCAAAGGGAAACTGTGCTCGGGGAACAAAGCTCAGCCCCAAGGCGGCTTGGCTCAGGATCGCAGCGCTTGCCTAGTTCTCACCTAGCCCTAGGCTCCCCATAGGGCCAAGGAGGGTCTGGGCTGCCTCTGGCTCCGTGGGCACTGCTGCTTGGCTGGTGGTCTCCGCACCGTGAAACCAACTCCAAACGTGTTCGCCTTCGCGGAGAAGGCTGATTTGGCAGGAAGAAGCCCTGTGTGCACTGGCCCTGGCAACCCACCCATCGCCAGCTAGGGAGGGACCCACCTAGGGCCTAGCTGCGAAACGGCACAAAACGCGCTCCTAGGAGCTGCACTCTGCAAAGGGAAACTGTGCTCGGGGAACAAAGCTCAGCCCCAAGGCGGCTTGGCTCAGGATCGCAGCGCTTGCCTAGTTCTCACGTAGCCCTAGGCTCCCCATAGGGCCAAGGAGGGTCTGGGCTGCCTCTGGCTCCGTGGGCACTGCTGCTTGGCTGGTGGTCTCCGCAGCTTGAAACCAACTCCAAACGTGTTCGCCTTCGCGGAGAAGGCTGATTTGGCAGGAAGAAGCCCTGTGTGCACTGGCCCTGGCAACCCACCCATAGCCAGCTAGGGAGGGACCCACCTAGGGCCTAGCTGCGAAACGGCACAAAACGTGCTCCTAGGAGCTGCACTCTGCAAAGGGAAACTGTGCTCGGGGAACAAAGCTCAGCCCCAAGGCGGCTTGGCTCAGGATCGCAGCGCTTGCCTAGTTCTCACCTAGCCCTAGGCTCCCCATAGGGCCAAGGAGGGTCTGGGCTGCCTCTGGCTCCGAGGGCACTGCTGCTTGGCTGGTGGTCTCCGCACCTTGAAATCAACTCCAAACGTGTTCTCCTTCGCGGAGAAGGCTGATTTGGCAGGAAGAAGCCCTGTGTGCACTGGCCCTGGCAACCCACCCATCGCCAGCTAGGGAGGGACCCACCTAGGGCCTAGCTGCGAAACGGCACAAAACGCGCTCCTAGGAGCTGCACTCTGCAAAGGGAAACTGTGCTCGGGGAACAAAGCTCAGCCCCAAGGCGGCTTGGCTCAGGATCGCAGCGCTTGCCTAGTTCTCACCTAGCCCTAGGCTGGCTCCCCATAGGGCCAAGGAGGGTCTGGGCTGCCTCTGGCTCCGTGGGCACTGCTGCTTGGCTGGTGGTCTCCGCAGCTTGAAACCAACTCCAAACGTGTTCGCCTTCGCGGAGAAGGCTGATTTGGCAGGAAGAAGCCCTGTGTGCACTGGCCCTGGCAACCCACCCATCGCCAGCTAGGGAGGGACCCACCTAGGGCCTAGCTGCGAAACGGCACAAAACGCGCTCCTAGGAGCTGCACTCT
The DNA here is from genome assembly GCF_054392235.1 of Sus scrofa. Classification (NCBI taxonomy): domain Eukaryota; kingdom Metazoa; phylum Chordata; class Mammalia; order Artiodactyla; family Suidae; genus Sus; species Sus scrofa. The sequence continues at coordinate 31,252,400 of NC_139389.1, read as the reverse complement.
GCAAAGGGAAACTGTGCTCGGGGAACAAAGCTCAGCCCCAAGGCGGCTTGGCTCAGGATCGCAGCGCTTGCCTAGTTCTCACCTAGCCCTAGGCTCCCCATAGGGCCAAGGAGGGGCTGGGCTGCCTCTGGCTCCGTGGGCACTGCTGCTTGGCTGGTGGTCTCCGCACCTTGAAACCAACTCCAAACGTGTTCTCCTTCGTGGAGAAGGCTGATTTGGCAGGAAGAAGCCCTGTGTGCACTGGCCCTGGCAAACCGCCCATCGCCAGCTAAGGAGGGACCCACCAAGGGCCTAGCTGCGAAACGGCACAAAACGCGCTCCTAGGAGCTGCACTCTGCAAAGGGAAACTGTGCTCGGGGAACAAAGCTCAGCCCCAAGGCGGCTTGGCTCAGGATCGCAGCGCTTGCCTAGTTCTCACCTAGCCCTAGGCTCCCCATAGGGCCAAGGAGGGTCTGGGCTGCCTCTGGCTCCGTGGGCACTGCTGCTTGGCTGGTGGTCTCCGCACCTTGAAACCAACTCCAAACGTGTTCGCCTTCGCGGAGAAGGCTGATTTGGCAGGAAGAAGCCCTGTGTGCACTGGCCCTGGCAACCCACCCATCGCCAGCTAGGGAGGGACCCACCTAGGGCCTAGCTGCGAAACGGCACAAAACGCGCTCCTAGGAGCTGCACTCTGCAAAGGGAAACTGTGCTCGGGGAACAAAGCTCAGCCCCAAGGCCGCTTGGCTCAGGATCGCAGCGCTTGCCTAGTTCTCACCTAGCCCTAGGCTCCCCAAAGGGCCAAGGAGGGTCTGGGCTGCCTCTGGCTCCGTTGGCATTGCTGCTTGGCTGGTGGTCTCCGCAGCTTGAAACCAACTCCAAACGTGTTCGCCTTCGCGGAGAAGGCTGATTTGGCAGGAAGAAGCCCTGTGTGCACTGGCCCTGGCAACCCACCCATCGCCAGCTAGGGAGGGACCCACCTAGGGCCTAGCTGCGAAACGGCACAAAACGCGCTCCTAGGAGCTGCACTCTGCAAAGGGAAACTGTGCTCGGGGAACAAAGCTCAGCCCCAAGGCGGCTTGGCTCAGGATCGCAGCGCTTGCCTAGTTCTCACCTAGCCCTAGGCTCCCCATAGGGCCAAGGAGGGTCTGGGCTGCCTCTGGCTCCGTGGGCACTGCTGCTTGGCTGGTGGTCTCCGCACCTTGAAACCAACTCCAAACGTGTTCTCCTTCGCGGAGAAGGCTGATTTGGCAGGAAGAAGCCCTGTGTGCACTGGCCCTGGCAATCCACCCATAGCCAGCTAAGGAGGGACCCACCTAGGGCCTAGCTGCGAAACGGCACAAAACGCGCTCCTAGGAGCTGCACTCTGCAAAGGGAAACTGTGCTCGGGGAACAAAGCTCAGCCCCAAGGCGGCTTGGCTCAGGATCGCAGCGCTTGCCTAGTTCTCACCTAGCCCTAGGCTCCCCATAGGGCCAAGGAGGGTCTGGGCTGCCTCTGGCTCCGTGGGCACTGCTGCTTGGCTGGTGGTCTCCGCAGCTTGAAACCAACTCCAAACGTGTTCGCCTTCGCGGAGAAGGCTGATTTGGCAGGAAGAAGCCCTGTGTGCACTGGCCCTGGCAACCCACCCATCGCCAGCTAGGGAGGGACCCACCTAGGGCCTAGCTGCGAAACGGCACAAAACGCGCTCCTAGGAGCTGCACTCTGCAAAGGGAAACTGTGCTCGGGGAACAAAGCTCAGCCCCAAGGCGGCTTGGCTCAGGATCGCAGCGCTTGCCTAGTTCTCACCTAGCCCTAGGCTCCCCATAGGGCCAAGGAGGGTCTGGGCTGCCTCTGGCTCCGTGGGCACTGCTGCTTGGCTGGTGGTCTCCGCACCTTGAAACCAACTCCAAACGTGTTCTCCTTCGCGGAGAAGGCTGATTTGGCAGGAAGAAGCCCTGTGTGCACTGGCCCTGGCAATCCACCCATAGCCAGCTAAGGAGGGACCCACATAGGGCCTAGCTGCGAAACGGCACAAAACGCGCTCCTAGGAGCTGCACTCTGCAAAGGGAAACTGTGCTCGGGGAACAAAGCTCAGCCCCAAGGCGGCTTGGCTCAGGATCGCAGCGCTTGCCTAGTTCTCACCTAGCCCTAGGCTCCCCATAGGGCCAAGGAGGGTCTGGGCTGCCTCTGGCTCCGTGGGCACTGCTGCTTGGCTGGTGGTCTCCGCAGCTTGAAACCAACTCCAAACGTGTTCGCCTTCGCGGAGAAGGCTGATTTGGCAGGAAGAAGCCCTGTGTGCACTGGCCCTGGCAACCCACCCATCGCCAGCTAGGGAGGGACCCACCTAGGGCCTAGCTGCGAAACGGCACAAAACGCGCTCCTAGGAGCTGCACTCTGCAAAGGGAAACTGTGCTCGGGGAACAAAGCTCAGCCCCAAGGCGGCTTGGCTCAGGATCGCAGCGCTTGCCTAGTTCTCACCTAGCCCTAGGCTCCCCATAGGGCCAAGGAGGGTCTGGGCTGCCTCTGGCTCCGTGGGCACTGCTGCTTGGTTGGTGGTCTCCGCACCGTGAAACCAACTCCAAACGTGTTCTCCTTCGCGGAGAAGGCTGATTTGGCAGGAAGAAGCCCTGTGTGCACTGGCCCTGGCAAACCACCCATCGCCAGCTAGGGAGGGACCCACCTAGGGCCTAGCTGCGAAACGGCACAAAACGCGCTCCTAGGAGCTGCACTCTGCAAAGGGAAACTGTGCTCGGGGAACAAAGCTCAGCCCCAAGGCGGCTTGGCTCAGGATCGCAGCGCTTGCCTAGTTCTCACCTAGCCCTAGGCTCCCCAAAGGGCCAAGGAGGGTCTGGGCTGCCTCTGGCTCCGTGGGCACTGCTGCTTGGCTGGTGGTCTCCGCAGCTTGAAACCAACTCCAAACGTGTTCGCCTTCGCGGAGAAGGCTGATTTGGCAGGAAGAAGCCCTGTGTGCACTGGCCCTGGCAACCCACCCATCGCCAGCTAGGGAGGGACCCACCTAGGGCCTAGCTGCGAAACGGCACAAAACGCGCTCCTAGGAGCTGCACTCTGCAAAGGGAAACTGTGCTCGGGGAACAAAGCTCAGCCCCAAGGCGGCTTGGCTCAGGATCGCAGCGCTTGCCTAGTTCTCACCTAGCCCTAGGCTCCCCATAGGGCCAAGGAGGGGCTGGGCTGCCTCTGGCTCCGTGGGCACTGCTGCTTGGCTGGTGGTCTCCGCACCTTGAAACCAACTCCAAACGTGTTCTCCTTCGCGGAGAAGGCTGATTTGGCAGGAAGAAGCCCTGTGTGCACTGGCCCTGGCAATCCACCCATAGCCAGCTAAGGAGGGACCCACCTAGGGCCTAGCTGCGAAACGGCACAAAACGCGCTCCTAGGAGCTGCACTCTGCAAAGGGAAACTGTGCTCGGGGAACAAAGCTCAGCCCCAAGGCGGCTTGGCTCAGGATCGCAGCGCTTGCCTAGTTCTCACCTAGCCCTAGGCTCCCCATAGGGCCAAGGAGGGTCTGGGCTGCCTCTGGCTCCGTGGGCACTGCTGCTTGGCTGGTGGTCTCCGCACCTTGAAACCAACTCCAAACGTGTTCTCCTTCGCGGAGAAGGCTGATTTGGCAGGAAGAAGCCCTGTGTGCACTGGCCCTAGCAACCCACCCATCGCCAGCTAGGGAGGGACCCACCTAGGGCCTAGCTGCGAAACGGCACAAAACGCGCTCCTAGGAGCTGCACTCTGCAAAGGGAAACTGTGCTCGGGGAACAAAGCTCAGCCCCAAGGCGGCTTGGCTCAGGATCGCAGCGCTTGCCTAGTTCTCACCTAGCCCTAGGCTCCCCATAGGGCCAAGGAGGGTCTGGGCTGCCTCTGGCTCCGTGGGCACTGCTGCTTGGCTGGTGGTCTCCGCAGCTTGAAACCAACTCCAAACGTGTTCGCCTTCGCGGAGAAGGCTGATTTGGCAGGAAGAAGCCCTGTGTGCACTGGCCCTGGCAACCCACCCATCGCCAGCTAGGGAGGGACCCACCTAGGGCCTAGCTGCGAAACGGCACAAAACGCGCTCCTAGGAGCTGCACTCTGCAAAGGGAAACTGTGCTCGGGGAACAAAGCTCAGCCCCAAGGCGGCTTGGCTCAGGATCGCAGCGCTTGCCTAGTTCTCACCTAGCCCTAGGCTCCCCATAGGGCCAAGGAGGGTCTGGGCTGCCTCTGGCTCCGTGGGCACTGCTGCTTGGCTGGTGGTCTCCGCACCGTGAAACCAACTCCAAACGTGTTCGCCTTCGCGGAGAAGGCTGATTTGGCAGGAAGAAGCCCTGTGTGCACTGGCCCTGGCAACCCACCCATCGCCAGCTAGGGAGGGACCCACCTAGGGCCTAGCTGCGAAACGGCACAAAACGCGCTCCTAGGAGCTGCACTCTGCAAAGGGAAACTGTGCTCGGGGAACAAAGCTCAGCCCCAAGGCGGCTTGGCTCAGGATCGCAGCGCTTGCCTAGTTCTCACCTAGCCCTAGGCTCCCCATAGGGCCAAGGAGGGTCTGGGCTGCCTCTGGCTCCGCGGGCACTGCTGCTTGGTTGGTGGTCTCCGCACATTGAAACCAACTCCAAACGTGTTCTCCTTCGTGGAGAAGGCTGATTTGGCAGGAAGAAGCCCTGTGTGCACTGGCCCTGGCAACCCACCCATAGCCAGCTAGGGAGGGACCCACCTAGGGCCTAGCTGCGAAACGGCACAAAACGCGATCCTAGGAGCTGCACTCTGCAAAGGGAAACTGTGCTCGGGGAACAAAGCTCAGCCCCAAGGCGGCTTGGCTCAGGATCGCAGCGCTTGCCTAGTTCTCACCTAGCCCTAGGCTCCCCATAGGGCCAAGGAGGGTCTGGGCTGCCTCTGGCTCCGTGGGCACTGCTGCTTGGCTGGTGGTCTCCGCACCTTGAAACCAACTCCAAACGTGTTCGCCTTCGTGGAGAAGGCTGATTTGGCAGGAACAAGCCCTGTGTGCACTGGCCCTGGCAATCCACCCATAGCCAGCTAAGGAGGGACCCACCTAGGGCCTAGCTGCGAAACGGCACAAAACGCGCTCCTAGGAGCTGCACTCTGCAAAGGGAAACTGTGCTCGGGGAACAAAGCTCAGCCCCAAGGCGGCTTGGCTCAGGATCGCAGCGCTTGCCTAGTTCTCACCTAGCCCTAGGCTCCCCATAGGGCCAAGGAGGGTCTGGGCTGCCTCTGGCTCCGTGGGCACTGCTGCTTGGCTGGTGGTCTCCGCAGCTTGAAACCAACTCCAAACGTGTTCTACTTCGCGGAGAAGGCTGATTTGGCAGGAAGAAGCCCTGTGTGCACTGGCCCTGGCAACCCACCCATCGCCAGCTAGGGAGGGACCCACCTAGGGCCTAGCTGCGAAACGGCACAAAACGCGCTCCTAGGAGCTGCACTCTGCAAAGGGAAACTGTGCTCGGGGAACAAAGCTCAGCCCCAAGGCGGCTTGGCTCAGGATCGCAGCGCTTGCCTAGTTCTCACCTAGCCCTAGGCTCCCCATAGGGCCAAGGAGGGTCTGGGCTGCCTCTGGCTCCGTGGGCACTGCTGCTTGGTTGGTGGTCTCCGCATATTGAAACCAACTCCAAACTTGTTCTCCTTCGCGGAGAAGGCTGATTTGGCAGGAAGAAGCCCTGTGTGCACTGGCCCTGGCAACCCACCCATCGCCAGCTAGGGAGGGACCCACCTAGGGCCTAGCTGCGAAACGGCACAAAACGCGCTCCTAGGAGCTGCACTCTGCAAAGGGAAACTGTGCTCGGGGAACAAAGCTCAGCCCCAAGGCGGCTTGGCTCAGGATCGCAGCGCTTGCCTAGTTCTCACCTAGCCCTAGGCTCCCCATAGGGCCAAGGAGGGTCTGGGCTGCCTCTGGCTCCGTGGGCACTGCTGCTTGGCTGGTGGTCTCCGCACCTTGAAACCAACTCCAAACGTGTTCTCCTTCGTGGAGAAGGCTGATTTGGCAGGAAGAAGCCCTGTGTGCACTGGCCCTGGCAAACCGCCCATCGCCAGCTAAGGAGGGACCCACCAAGGGCCTAGCTGCGAAACGGCACAAAACGCGCTCCTAGGAGCTGCACTCTGCAAAGGGAAACTGTGCTCGGGGAACAAAGCTCAGCCCCAAGGCGGCTTGGCTCAGGATCGCAGCGCTTGCCTAGTTCTCACCTAGCCCTAGGCTCCCCATAGGGCCAAGGAGGGTCTGGGCTGCCTCTGGCTCCGTGGGCACTGCTGCTTGGCTGGTGGTCTCCGCACCTTGAAACCAACTCCAAACGTGTTCGCCTTCGCGGAGAAGGCTGATTTGGCAGGAAGAAGCCCTGTGTGCACTGGCCCTGGCAACCCACCCATCGCCAGCTAGGGAGGGACCCACCTAGGGCCTAGCTGCGAAACGGCACAAAACGCGCTCCTAGGAGCTGCACTCTGCAAAGGGAAACTGTGCTCGGGGAACAAAGCTCAGCCCCAAGGCGGCTTGGCTCAGGATCGCAGCGCTTGCCTAGTTCTCACCTAGCCCTAGGCTCCCCATAGGGCCAAGGAGGGTCTGGGCTGCCTCTGGCTCCGTGGGCACTGCTGCTTGGCTGGTGGTCTCCGCACCTTGAAACCAACTCCAAACGTGTTCGCCTTCGCGGAGAAGGCTGATTTGGCAGGAAGAAGCCCTGTGTGCACTGGCCCTGGCAATCCACCCATAGCCAGCTAAGGAGGGACCCACCTAGGGCCTAGCTGCGAAACGGCACAAAACGCGCTCCTAGGAGCTGCACTCTGCAAAGGGAAACTGTGCTCGGGGAACAAAGCTCAGCCCCAAGGCGGCTTGGCTCAGGATCGCAGCGCTTGCCTAGTTCTCACCTAGCCCTAGGCTCCCCATAGGGCCAAGGAGGGTCTGGGCTGCCTCTGGCTCCGTGGGCACTGCTGCTTGGTTGGTGGTCTCCGCAGCTTGAAACCAACTCCAAACGTGTTCTCCTTCGTGGAGAAGGCTGATTTGGCAGGAAGAAGCCCTGTGTGCACTGGCCCTGTTAACCCACCCATCGCCAGCTAAGGAGGGACCCACCTAGGGCCTAGCTGCGAAACGGCACAAAACGCGCTCCTAGGAGCTGCACTCTGCAAAGGGAAACTGTGCTCGGGGAACAAAGCTCAGCCCCAAGGCGGCTTGGCTCAGGATCGCAGCGCTTGCCTAGTTCTCACCTAGCCCTAGGCTCCCCATAGGGCCAAGGAGGGTCTGGGCTGCCTCTGGCTCCGTGGGCACTCCTGCTTGGCTGGTGGTCTCCCCACCGTGAAACCAACTCCAAACGTGTTCTCCTTCGCAGAGAAGGCTGATTTGGCAGGAAGAAGCCCTGTGTGCACTGGCCCTGGTAACCCACCCATCGCCAGCTAGGGAGGGACCCACCTAGGGCCTAGCTGCGAAACGGCACAAAACGTGCACCTAGGAGCAGCACTCTGCAAAGGGAAACTGTGCTCGGGGAACAAACCTCAGCCCCAAGGCGGCTTGGCTCAGGATCGCAGCGCTTGCCTAGTTCTCACCTAGCCCTAGGCTCCCCATAGGGCCAAGGAGGGTCTGGGCTGCCTCTGGCTCCGTGGGCACTGCTGCTTGGTTGGTGGTCTCCGCAGCTTGAAACCAACTCCAAACGTGTTCTCCTTCGCGGAGAAGGCTGATTTGGCAGGAGGTAGCCCTGTGTGCACTGGCCCTGGCAACCCACCCATCGCCAGCTAGGGAGGGACCCACCTAGGGCATAGCTGCGAAACGGCACAAAACGCGCACCTAGGAGCAGCAATCTGCAAAGGGAAACTGTGCTCGGGGAACAAACCTCAGCCCCAAGGCAGCTTGGCTCAGGATCGCAGCGCTTGCCTAGTTCTCACCTAGCCCTAGGCTCCCCATAGGGCCAAGGAGGGTCTGGGCTGCCTCTGGCTCCGTGGGCACTGCTGCTTGGCTGGTGGTCTCCGCACCGTGAAACCAACTCCAAACGTGTTCGCCTTCGCGGAGAAGGCTGATTTGGCAGGAAGAAGCCCTGTGTGCACTGGCCCTGGCAACCCACCCATCGCCAGCTAGGGAGGGACCCACCTAGGGCCTAGCTGCGAAACGGCACAGAACGCGCTCCTAGGAGCTGCACTCTGCAAAGGGAAACTGTGCTCGGGGAACAAAGCTCAGCCCCAAGGCGGCTTGGCTCAGGATCGCAGCGCTTGCCTAGTTCTCACCTAGCCCTAGGCTCCCCATAGGGCCAAGGAGGGTCTGGGCTGCCTCTGGCTCCGTGGGCACTGCTGCTTGGCTGGTGGTCTCCGCACCTTGAAACCAACTCCAAACGTGTTCTCCTTCGCGGAGAAGGCTGATTTGGCAGGAAGAAGCCCTGTGTGCACTGGCCCTAGCAACCCACCCATCGCCAGCTAAGGAGGGACCCACCTAGGGCCTAGCTGCGAAACGGCACAAAACGCGCTCCTAGGAGCTGCACTCTGCAAAGGGAAACTGTGCTCGGGGAACAAAGCTCAGCCCCAAGGCGGCTTGGCTCAGGATCGCAGCGCTTGCCTAGTTCTCACCTAGCCCTAGGCTCCCCATAGGGCCAAGGAGGGTCTGGGCTGCCTCTGGCTCCGTGGGCACTGCTGCTTGGCTGGTGGTCTCCGCACCGTGAAACCAACTCCAAACGTGTTCGCCTTCGCGGAGAAGGCTGATTTGGCAGGAAGAAGCCCTGTGTGCACTGGCCCTGGCAACCCACCCATCGCCAGCTAGGGAGGGACCCACCTAGGGCCTAGCTGCGAAACGGCACAAAACGCGCTCCTAGGAGCTGCACTCTGCAAAGGGAAACTGTGCTCGGGGAACAAAGCTCAGCCCCAAGGCGGCTTGGCTCAGGATCGCAGCGCTTGCCTAGTTCTCACCTAGCCCTAGGCTCCCCATAGGGCCAAGGAGGGGCTGGGCTGCCTCTGGCTCCGTGGGCACTGCTGCTTGGCTGGTGGTCTCCGCACCTTGAAACCAACTCCAAACGTGTTCGCCTTCGCGGAGAAGGCTGATTTGGCAGGAAGAAGCCCTGTGTGCACTGGCCCTGGCAATCCACCCATAGCCAGCTAGGGAGGGACCCACCTAGGGCCTAGCTGCGAAACGGCACAAAACGCGCTCCTAGGAGCTGCACTCTGCAAAGGGAAACTGTGCTCGGGGAACAAAGCTCAGCCCCAAGGCGGCTTGGCTCAGGATCGCAGCGCTTGCCTAGTTCTCACCTAGCCCTAGGCTCCCCATAGGGCCAAGGAGGGGCTGGGCTGCCTCTGGCTCCGTGGGCACTGCTGCTTGGTTGGTGGTCTCCGCAGCTTGAAACCAACTCCAAACGTGTTCTCCTTCGTGGAGAAGGCTGATTTGGCAGGAAGAAGCCCTGTGTGCACTGGCCCTGGTAACCCACCCATCGCCAGCTAAGGAGGGACCCACCTAGGGCCTAGCTGCGAAACGGCACAAAACGCGCTCCTAGGAGCTGCACTCTGCAAAGGGAAACTGTGCTCGGGGAACAAAGCTCAGCCCCAAGGCGGCTTGGCTCAGGATCGCAGCGCTTGCCTAGTTCTCACCTAGCCCTAGGCTCCCCATAGGGCCAAGGAGGGTCTGGGCTGCCTCTGGCTCCGTGGGCACTGCTGCTTGGCTGGTGGACTCCGCACCGTGAAACCAACTCCAAACGTGTTCTCCTTCGCAGAGAAGGCTGATTTGGCAGGAAGAAGCCCTGTGTGCACTGGCCCTGGTAACCCACCCATCGCCAGCTAGGGAGGGACCCACCTAGGGCCTAGCTGCGAAACGGCACAAAACGTGCACCTAGGAGCAGCACTCTGCAAAGGGAAACTGTGCTCGGGGAACAAACCTCAGCCCCAAGGCGGCTTGGCTCAGGATCGCAGCGCTTGCCTAGTTCTCACCTAGCCCTAGGCTCCCCATAGGGCCAAGGAGGGTCTGGGCTGCCTCTGGCTCCGTGGGCACTGCTGCTTGGCTGGTGGTCTCCGCAGCTTGAAACCAACTCCAAACGTGTTCTCCTTCGCGGAGAAGGCTGATTTGGCAGGAAGTAGCCCTGTGTGCACTGGCCCTGGCAACCCACCCATCGCCAGCTAGGGAGGGACCCACCTAGGGCATAGCTGCGAAACGGCACAAAACGCGCACCTAGGAGCAGCAATCTGCAAAGGGAAACTGTGCTCGGGGAACAAACCTCAGCCCCAAGGCGGCTTGGCTCAGGATCGCAGCGCTTGCCTAGTTCTCACCTAGCCCTAGGCTCCCCATAGGGCCAAGGAGGGTCTGGGCTGCCTCTGGCTCCGTGGGCACTGCTGCTTGGCTGGTGGTCTCCGCACCGTGAAACCAACTCCAAACGTGTTCGCCTTCGCGGAGAAGGCTGATTTGGCAGGAAGAAGCCCTGTGTGCACTGGCCCTGGCAACCCACCCATCGCCAGCTAGGGAGGGACCCACCTAGGGCCTAGCTGCGAAACGGCACAGAACGCGCTCCTAGGAGCTGCACTCTGCAAAGGGAAACTGTGCTCGGGGAACAAACCTCAGCCCCAAGGCGGCTTGGCTCAGGATCGCAGCGCTTGCCTAGTTCTCACCTAGCCCTAGGCTCCCCATAGGGCCAAGGAGGGTCTGGGCTGCCTCTGGCTCCGTGGGCACTGCTGCTTGGCTGGTGGTCTCCGCACCTTGAAACCAACTCCAAACGTGTTCTCCTTCGCGGAGAAGGCTGATTTGGCAGGAAGAAGCCCTGTGTGCACTGGCCCTGGCAACCCACCCATCGCCAGCTAAGGAGGGACCCACCTAGGGCCTAGCTGCGAAACGGCACAAAACGCGCTCCTAGGAGCTGCACTCTGCAAAGGGAAACTGTGCTCGGGGAACAAAGCTCAGCCCCAAGGCGGCTTGGCTCAGGATCGCAGCGCTTGCCTAGTTCTCACCTAGCCCTAGGCTCCCCATAGGGCCAAGGAGGGTCTGGGCTGCCTCTGGCTCCGTGGGCACTGCTGCTTGGCTGGTGGTCTCCGCACCGTGAAACCAACTCCAAACGTGTTCGCCTTCGCGGAGAAGGCTGATTTGGCAGGAAGAAGCCCTGTGTGCACTGGCCCTGGCAACCCACCCATCGCCAGCTAGGGAGGGACCCACCTAGGGCCTAGCTGCGAAACGGCACAAAACGCGCTCCTAGGAGCTGCACTCTGCAAAGGGAAACTGTGCTCGGGGAACAAAGCTCAGCCCCAAGGCGGCTTGGCTCAGGATCGCAGCGCTTGCCTAGTTCTCACCTAGCCCTAGGCTCCCCATAGGGCCAAGGAGGGTCTGGGCTGCCTCTGGCTCCGTGGGCACTGCTGCTTGGCTGGTGGTCTCCGCACCGTGAAACCAACTCCAAACGTGTTCGCCTTCGCGGAGAAGGCTGATTTGGCAGGAAGAAGCCCTGTGTGCACTGGCCCTGGCAATCCACCCATAGCCAGCTAAGGAGGGACCCACCTAGGGCCTAGCTGCGAAACGGCACAAAACGCGCTCCTAGGAGCTGCACTCTGCAAAGGGAAACTGTGCTCGGGGAACAAAGCTCAGCCCCAAGGCGGCTTGGCTCAGGATCGCAGCGCTTGCCTAGTTCTCACCTAGCCCTAGGCTCCCCATAGGGCCAAGGAGGGTCTGGGCTGCCTCTGGCTCCGTGGGCACTGCTGCTTGGCTGGTGGTCTCCGCAGCTTGAAACCAACTCCAAACGTGTTCGCCTTCGCGGAGAAGGCTGATTTGGCAGGAAGAAGCCCTGTGTGCACTGGCCCTGGCAATCCACCCATAGCCAGCTAAGGAGGGACCCACCTAGGGCCTAGCTGCGAAACGGCACAAAACGCGCTCCTAGGAGCTGCACTCTGCAAAGGGAAACTGTGCTCGGGGAACAAACCTCAGCCCCAAGGCGGCTTGGCTCAGGATCGCAGCGCTTGCCTAGTTCTCACCTAGCCCTAGGCTCCCCATAGGGCCAAGGAGGGTCTGGGCTGCCTCTGGCTCCGTGGGCACTCCTGCTTGGCTGGTGGTCTCCGCACCGTGAAACCAACTCCAAACGTGTTCGCCTTCGCGGAGAAGGCTGATTTGGCAGGAAGAAGCCCTGTGTGCACTGGCCCTGGCAATCCACCCATAGCCAGCTAAGGAGGGACCCACCTAGGGCCTAGCTGCGAAACGGCACAAAACGCGCTCCTAGGAGCTGCACTCTGCAAAGGGAAACTGTGCTCGGGGAACAAACCTCAGCCCCAAGGCGGCTTGGCTCAGGATCGCAGCGCTTGCCTAGTTCTCACCTAGCCCTAGGCTCCCCATAGGGCCAAGGAGGGTCTGGGCTGCCTCTGGCTCCGTGGGCACTCCTGCTTGGCTGGTGGTCTCCGCAGCTTGAAACCAACTCCAAACGTGTTCGCCTTCGCGGAGAAGGCTGATTTGGCAGGAAGAAGCCCTGTGTGCACTGGCCCTGGCAATCCACCCATAGCCAGCTAAGGAGGGACCCACCTAGGGCCTAGCTGCGAAACGGCACAAAACGCGCTCCTAGGAGCTGCACTCTGCAAAGGGAAACTGTGCTCGGGGAACAAAGCTCAGCCCCAAGGCGGCTTGGCTCAGGATCGCAGCGCTTGCCTAGTTCTCACCTAGCCCTAGGCTCCCCATAGGGCCAAGGAGGGTCTGGGCTGCCTCTGGCTCCGTGGGCACTCCTGCTTGGCTGGTGGTCTCCGCACCGTGAAACCAACTCCAAACGTGTTCTCCTTCGCAGAGAAGGCTGATTTGGCAGGAAGAAGCCCTGTGTGCACTGGCCCTGGTAACCCACCCATCGCCAGCTAGGGAGGGACCCACCTAGGGCCTAGCTGCGAAACGGCACAAAACGTGCACCTAGGAGCAGCACTCTGCAAAGGGAAACTGTGCTCGGGGAACAAAGCTCAGCCCCAAGGCGGCTTGGCTCAGGATCGCAGCGCTTGCCTAGTTCTCACCTAGCCCTAGGCTCCCCATAGGGCCAAGGAGGGTCTGGGCTGCCTCTGGCTCCGTGGGCACTGCTGCTTGGTTGGTGGTCTCCGCAGCTTGAAACCAACTCCAAACGTGTTCTCCTTCGCGGAGAAGGCTGATTTGGCAGGAAGTAGCCCTGTGTGCACTGGCCCTGGCAACCCACCCATCGCCAGCTAGGGAGGGACCCACCTAGGGCATAGCTGCGAAACGGCACAAAACGCGCACCTAGGAGCAGCAATCTGCAAAGGGAAACTGTGCTCGGGGAACAAACCTCAGCCCCAAGGCAGCTTGGCTCAGGATCGCAGCGCTTGCCTAGTTCTCACCTAGCCCTAGGCTCCCCATAGGGCCAAGGAGGGTCTGGGCTGCCTCTGGCTCCGTGGGCACTGCTGCTTGGCTGGTGGTCTCCGCACCGTGAAACCAACTCCAAACGTGTTCGCCTTTGCGGAGAAGGCTGATTTGGCAGGAAGAAGCCCTGTGTGCACTGGCCCTGGCAACCCACCCATCGCCAGCTAGGGAGGGACCCACCTAGGGCCTAGCTGCGAAACGGCACAGAACGCGCTCCTAGGAGCTGCACTCTGCAAAGGGAAACTGTGCTCGGGGAACAAACCTCAGCCCCAAGGCGGCTTGGCTCAGGATCGCAGCGCTTGCCTAGTTCTCACCTAGCCCTAGGCTCCCCATAGGGCCAAGGAGGGTCTGGGCTGCCTCTGGCTCCGTGGGCACTGCTGCTTGGCTGGTGGTCTCCGCACCTTGAAACCAACTCCAAACGTGTTCTCCTTCGCGGAGAAGGCTGATTTGGCAGGAAGAAGCCCTGTGTGCACTGGCCCTGGTAACCCACCCATCGCCAGCTAAGGAGGGACCCACCTAGGGCCTAGCTGCGAAACGGCACAAAACGCGCTCCTAGGAGCTGCACTCTGCAAAGGGAAACTGTGCTCGGGGAACAAAGCTCAGCCCCAAGGCGGCTTGGCTCAGGATCGCAGCGCTTGCCTAGTTCTCACCTAGCCCTAGGCTCCCCATAGGGCCAAGGAGGGTCTGGGCTGCCTCTGGCTCCGTGGGCACTGCTGCTTGGTTGGTGGTCTCCGCAGCTTGAAACCAACTCCAAACGTGTTCTCCTTCGTGGAGAAGGCTGATTTGGCAGGAAGAAGCCCTGTGTGCACTGGCCCTGGTAACCCACCCATCGCCAGCTAAGGAGGGACCCACCTAGGGCCTAGCTGCGAAACGGCACAAAACGCGCTCCTAGGAGCTGCACTCTGCAAAGGGAAACTGTGCTCGGGGAACAAAGCTCAGCCCCAAGGCGGCTTGGCTCAGGATCGCAGCGCTTGCCTAGTTCTCACCTAGCCCTAGGCTCCCCATAGGGCCAAGGAGGGTCTGGGCTGCCTCTGGCTCCGTGGGCACTCCTGCTTGGCTGGTGGTCTCCGCACCGTGAAACCAACTCCAAACGTGTTCTCCTTCGCAGAGAAGGCTGATTTGGCAGGAAGAAGCCCTGTGTGCACTGGCCCTGGTAACCCACCCATCGCCAGCTAGGGAGGGACCCACCTAGGGCCTAGCTGCGAAACGGCACAAAACGTGCACCTAGGAGCAACACTCTGCAAAGGGAAACTGTGCTCGGGGAACAAACCTCAGCCCCAAGGCGGCTTGGCTCAGGATCGCAGCGCTTGCCTAGTTCTCACCTAGCCCTAGGCTCCCCATAGGGCCAAGGAGGGTCTGGGCTGCCTCTGGCTCCGTGGGCACTGCTGCTTGGTTGGTGGTCTCCGCAGCTTGAAACCAACTCCAAACGTGTTCTCCTTCGCGGAGAAGGCTGATTTGGCAGGAAGTAGCCCTGTGTGCACTGGCCCTGGCAACCCACCCATCGCCAGCTAGGGAGGGACCAACCTAGGGCATAGCTGCGAAACGGCACAAAACGCGCACCTAGGAGCAGCAATCTGCAAAGGGAAACTGTGCTCGGGGAACAAACCTCAGCCCCAAGGCAGCTTGGCTCAGGATCGCAGCGCTTGCCTAGTTCTCACCTAGCCCTAGGCTCCCCATAGGGCCAAGGAGGGTCTGGGCTGCCTCTGGCTCCGTGGGCACTGCTGCTTGGCTGGTGGTCTCCGCACCGTGAAACCAACTCCAAACGTGTTCGCCTTCGCGGAGAAGGCTGATTTGGCAGGAAGAAGCCCTGTGTGCACTGGCCCTGGCAACCCACCCATCGCCAGCTAGGGAGGGACCCACCTAGGGCCTAGCTGCGAAACGGCACAGAACGCGCTCCTAGGAGCTGCACTCTGCAAAGGGAAACTGTGCTCGGGGAACAAACCTCAGCCCCAAGGCGGCTTGGCTCAGGATCGCAGCGCTTGCCTAGTTCTCACCTAGCCCTAGGCTCCCCATAGGGCCAAGGAGGGTCTGGGCTGCCTCTGGCTCCGTGGGCACTGCTGCTTGGCTGGTGGTCTCCGCACCTTGAAACCAACTCCAAACGTGTTCTCCTTCGCGGAGAAGGCTGATTTGGCAGGAAGAAGCCCTGTGTGCACTGGCCCTAGCAACCCACCCATCGCCAGCTAAGGAGGGACCCACCTAGGGCCTAGCTGCGAAACGGCACAAAACGCGCTCCTAGGAGCTGCACTCTGCAAAGGGAAACTGTGCTCGGGGAACAAAGCTCAGCCCCAAGGCGGCTTGGCTCAGGATCGCAGCGCTTGCCTAGTTCTCACCTAGCCCTAGGCTCCCCATAGGGCCAAGGAGGGTCTGGGCTGCCTCTGGCTCCGTGGGCACTGCTGCTTGGTTGGTGGTCTCCGCAGCTTGAAACCAACTCCAAACGTGTTCTCCTTCGCGGAGAAGGCTGATTTGGCAGGAAGTAGCCCTGTGTGCACTGGCCCTGGCAACCCACCCATCGCCAGCTAGGGAGGGACCCACCTAGGGCCTAGCTGCGAAACGGCACAAAACGCGCACCTAGGAGCAGCAATCTGCAAAGGGAAACTGTGCTCGGGGAACAAACCTCAGCCCCAAGGCAGCTTGGCTCAGGATCGCAGCGCTTGCCTAGTTCTCACCTAGCCCTAGGCTCCCCATAGGGCCAAGGAGGGTCTGGGCTGCCTCTGGCTCCGTGGGCACTGCTGCTTGGCTGGTGGTCTCCGCACCGTGAAACCAACTCCAAACGTGTTCGCCTTCGCGGAGAAGGCTGATTTGGCAGGAAGAAGCCCTGTGTGCACTGGCCCTGGCAACCCACCCATCGCCAGCTAGGGAGGGACCCACCTAGGGCCTAGCTGCGAAACGGCACAAAACGCGCTCCTAGGAGCTGCACTCTGCAAAGGGAAACTGTGCTCGGGGAACAAAGCTCAGCCCCAAGGCGGCTTGGCTCAGGATCGCAGCGCTTGCCTAGTTCTCACCTAGCCCTAGGCTCCCCATAGGGCCAAGGATGGGCTGGGCTGCCTCTGGCTCCGTGGGCACTGCTGCTTGGCTGGTGGTCTCCGCACCTTGAAACCAACTCCAAACGTGTTCTCCTTCACGGAGAAGGCTGATTTGGCAGGAAGAAGCCCTGTGTGCACTGGCCGTAGCAACCCACCCATCGCCAGCTAGGGAGGGACCCACCTAGGGCCTAGCTGCGAAAGGGCACAAAACGCACACCTAGGAGCTGCACTCTGCAAAGGGAAACTGTGCTCGGGGAACAAAGCTCAGCCCCAAGGCGGCTTGGCTCAGGATCGCAGCGCTTGCCTAGTTCTCACCTAGCCCTAGGCTCCCCATAGGGCCAAGGAGGGTCTGGGCTGCCTCTGGCTCCGTGGGCACTCCTGCTTGGCTGGTGGTCTCCGCACCGTGAAACCAACTCCAAACGTGTTCTCCTTCGCGGAGAAGGCTGATTTGGCAGGAAGAAGCCCTGTGTGCACTGGCCCTGGTAACCCACCCATCGCCAGCTAGGTAGGGACCCACCTAGGGCCTAGCTGCGAAACGGCACAAAACGCGCACCTAGGAGCAGCACTCTTCAAAGGGAAACTGTGCTCGGGGAACAAACCTCAGCCCCAAGGCGGCTTGGCTCAGGATCGCAGCGCTTGCCTAGTTCTCACCTAGCCCTAGGCTCCCCATAGGGCCAAGGAGGGTCTGGGCTGCCTCTGGCTCCGTGGGCACTGCTGCTTGGCTGGTGGTCTCCGCACCTTGAAACCAACTCCAAACATGTTCTCCTTCGCGGAGAAGGCTGATTTGGCAGGAAGAAGCCCTGTGTGCACTGGCCCTAGCAACCCACCCATAGCCAGCTAGGGAGGGACCCACCTAGGGCCTAGCTGCGAAACGGCACAAAACGCGCTCCTAGGAGCTGCACTCTGCAAAGGGAAACTGTGCTCGGGGAACAAAGCTCAGCCCCAAGGCGGCTTGGCTCAGGATCGCAGCGCTTGCCTAGTTCTCACCTAGCCCTAGGCTCCCCATAGGGCCAAGGAGGGTCTGGGCTGCCTCTGGCTCCGTGGGCACTGCTGCTTGGCTGGTGGTCTCCGCACCTTGAAACCAACTTCAAACGTGTTCGCCTTCGTGGAGAAGGCTGATTTGGCAGGAAGAAGCCCTGTGTGCACTGGCCCTGGCAACCCACCCATAG